>NC_143052.1:197875000-207875000 GCF_052426305.1 Pelodiscus sinensis
TACGTTAAACCAGGATGCTAAGACAATTAGCAAAAAATCAGAAGAGAAATATTTTATATTAATGTGTCATGAATTTTACTAGACCTACTTTCAATGAGTTAGGTTGCTGCATGTATAGATCACTAAAATATGAATCAATGTCAAGTAAAGCAAAAAATCTGTTAGTCTCTACAATTTTTAAGTGCATTTATTCTGAAAAAAAGAAAATGTGCTCATGTTAGCAATCTCTATTGTAGCAAGAATTCTTCCTACTGTTCAGTTGGGTTTTTTTTTGTAAAAATTTCATTTTCATTATGAACTTGGCAAGCCAAGTCAATTGAATGGGTATATCTTTTACTCTGTTAGAAAATACTCTCCTTATACTGGCTTTCTGCACAAAAAATATTTCCTATCAGTTAGATAAACTTAATCACCTATGTAATTTTTTTTAATTCAATTCAAAAGTGACCTTTATACCCGTGGAAAATGTCAGAACCCCAGACACATCAACTCTTTATTTATAAAGAACACAGCTGCAACACTAGCAGAGGCGCAGTGCAGCTTGCTCACGCATAGCTACCAATCTTTCTTAAAAGCACCAACTCTATGGCAAGTTCTATTCCAATTCATTCTTCGCTTCTTTGTGGTGATCACACAATAATTGATAGCTTTGTTGGGTAGACACCTACACAGTAAGAACTAAGTTGATGCCACAGACTTGTTTCACAAAGCCATTTCACAGTGACATTTTTTCACACCCAACCATGCCTAACTTGGGCAAGAGACAATAAAGCAGTAAGACACTGTGATACTTTAACAATCCTAGAAACTCTTGTTCCCAGTTACAACATTAATATACTAGTAGGATTTTACAATTAGTCTGCTAAATTGCTTCAGAGCAGAACTAGTTGCCTGTACATTAATGCACAAGATGTTCCTGTTACTTTCCCATTTTATTTTGTAAAACTGTGTATGTATTGAAGCTGCTTGGTTTTAATACAGCCTGCCCTACAAAATTACCTGGTTTTTGATTAAGTAACTCACCATAGCATGTAATTAAAAACCTTACCCTGATAAACAATGCTGAACAACAAGAAAGCAGTTTCCATGTTACAATGCTATTCTAAAGTTTCAGGTATTCCTGAAACTGGTCATACCACCTAACCAGTAAAACAAAATTACATGTTTGGAAAGTCTTATAGGAGAACATTTAACATATTTCAGTATGGAGGTCTTGGGGGTTTGAGACTGAATGAACCGTTAGTCTGCAAGTAAAAGTTTTTCTTCCACGTCCCCCAAAACATATTATTTAAAAATCATAATTATGCATTTGGTTCCTCGTGCTTTCTGTTGTGCAACTGAGATATACTGGTAAAGATTCTATATTGAGACTCTTTTAAAAATACTATATTTTAAAGATAGTACTTTTGCTGTTTTCTTATGGCCTTTCAATAAAAATTATTTAGAATGATTAAAATTACATGACAACATAATTTCAATAATGACTATAACATTCAACTTACTCATGGGTGGTCATGAACTAGGGATGTAAGTGACTAGGCAACTATTCGATAAGGAAAAGCTTATCGCATAGTCAACTAGTCCCTCGATTAGTCAGTTCACCTCCCTCAATTAGTTGTTTTCCCCCCAATAAGGGGCAACAAGTGGGGTGGGGAAGTGACTGAGGGACTAGTTGGCTATCCAATAAGCTTTTGCTTATTGGATATTTGACTAGTCGCTTAAATGCCTAGTTCATGACCACCCATGAAGTAGTAAGAGGCAGCAAGGGGGGCGCGGAGCAGGAGCTGGTGGGAACGGGTTCTCCCCCAGCACTGTACCCACGGGGCAGGGGAGACAGCGGGGTAGCAGGGATCGGGTGTGACACTGCACCTCTGGCCAGACACTGCACCTCTGGTTTTTAAAAGTATTAAGAGCCTGCCGGCTCTTAATATGTTTAAAAATCAAAAGCGCAGCAAGGGGAGGGGGGGCGGGGACCTGGTGTGAGCCAGGAATTAGCTGTCCCAGCTCATGCCAGGTCCCCCCTCGCTGTGCTACAGCCTTTTAAATGTAGGCTCTTAATACCTCGCTGCGGCTCCCCACTTATCGACTAATCAATGGAAAATCCATCAACTAGTCAATTAGTTGATAAAATTTAACATTCTTAGCATGAACCCTCTATCTGGGGAAACTAGCTCCCTACATTGCTCCTTCTGCCCAAGTCCCTGCTCCTAGCCTGCCCCCCCTTCTGTGCTGGAGCCAGAGAAGCCCTGATACACTTCACTGCAACCACAGGAGACATGGCCACATGTCCCAGCTGTCCCAAGCTGCTAGCTAGCCAGAGACCTGGCCTGCTGACTGGTCCAGGTCCAGAGTCACCCTGAACCCTACCTAGCTTTGGGAGAAGAGAGAGAGGGGGGGCAGGAAGAGGAGCAGGGTGGTGGGGGGGGGGGGCAGGGAAAAATGGGATATAGGAGCAGAACCTTAGGGCCAAGCGTGGGCATGGCTGTGGCTTAGCTGTTTGCAGAGACTTACCCTCCCCTGGCCTATTGCACCCACCACCCATGAAATACAATTTTACTGTAAAAATATATAAGAAAACACACAATCATCACGTTTTATGATTAAAGTAGTCATCTGTATATTCAGAAAGCACCTCTGAATGGACAGATAACTGTACACATGCATATCAGCTGCCCCATTTGATTTATGATTATTTCTTATATTCTATAAGAAATTGATTTAGCTGATATTTTAACAAAAATAATGTGCAATATTAATAAGCTGTAAAATTTACAACCTGTATCTGTTTAATCAATTTTTGAAAACAGAAAGCATGTGTTTTACAAAAGAAAGAGGTCAAAAAGTGACATGGATAGTACTTGTTCACTTAATTGTATACCTGAGTGGAGTTAGATAGTTGGTTTTTCCACGGCTCCTCTGCGCTGCTGGTCAGGTTTGTGCGGTTATGAGGTAGAGAGAGTGCGTTTCGCTGCAGGTAAGGCACATTTCCATTACTTCCACTTCCTGTTATGTGATTATTGCCTATCAAAATAGTGTCTGTACTACCCAGCGTTCTTGCTGTGCTGCAGGGAACTGGGCCTGCTGGAAAGGGTCCATTAGCCATAGGCTGCCCAGGGCAAGCCGGACGGATTCCATGCTGAGTAACATTAGGCACTCTGGTTAAAGCAACCTGAGGCTGCTGACCAGAGACAGAGTTTGTAGGCAGTGATGAGTCAGTTGTTGGCCCATTAGAAATTCCAGTAGATCGTACCTGTACAACTCCTGTTTGCCTCATCTAATGAAAAATTAGTAAGACAAAAGAATAAAGTTAATCACATGATTAAGAGGCTATGTAAATACTGTGTAATGTTAATTTATTTTTACTATTAAGTTTGGTTGAAATTATGTTATTTTTTTCAATTTTTTTGGTAGGTCAGAAACCAAGTTCCTTCCCATTTGTGGTAAATGATAGAGCTGACATGCTCACAAATTGGTGAGTGAATTTTAACGCAAAATTACTGAAGGCAGACTATTCTGCTAGGAGAGGCATATAGATATATTATAGGAGTCACTATTAGGCTTTTTAGAGTCAGACACGAAAAATTAACAGAAGCGAGCAACAGAGAAGAATGAGAGATCTTTTGTCAACCTACTAGAAAGGCTTATTTCTTAACTAGTGTTTTTCTCAAACTTTGTCATTCAAATAACTGACCAGAAAACAAATTTAAAAACTGGTTAATCATCATCTCTGAGTCTCCTACAATACAAAAACAGCTAAGAACAAATGGCTTTCTGCCAATAAACATCAATCACAGTAAATGAAATGTCACACAAAACAGAAGATCTTATGTAAACTGGTAAAAAGGGAACATTTTATAATAATTCAGGTTCAAAAAGAAAAACACTGTATTGATGCAAGATTAGAAAAATATTTTTGCTCGCACCTGCTGGTGTTGCTGCATCAAGACAAATTGATTCTCCAGCTGTTCCAATGTAAGTTTCTGTGCTGGATTTAGGTTATTTCTGTTTGCAC
This sequence comes from Pelodiscus sinensis, assembly GCF_052426305.1. Taxonomy (NCBI): domain Eukaryota; kingdom Metazoa; phylum Chordata; order Testudines; family Trionychidae; genus Pelodiscus; species Pelodiscus sinensis. The sequence continues at coordinate 197,879,013 of NC_143052.1, forward strand.
GGAGCTGTTCCAAGTGCTGGGGGAAAAAATCCCATGGCAGCATTATTTAGAATCATTCAACTTACAATTGGTTAAAAAGCTTCCTGATAACAATACTTAACATGGCCAACACAAGTAATGCCTCTGCGTATGTCTACACTTGCACGCTCTTTTGAGAGAGGGATGCAAATGAAGACATTCAAAATTATAAATGAAGTCGGGATTTGAATATTCCGTGCTTCATTTGCATATTCACGTTATGGTACTATTTTGAAATTGTTATTTCGAAATAGCACCATAACACAAATATGCAAATGCAGTGCGGGATATTTAAATCACAGCTTCATTTGCAATTTTGAATGTCCTCATTTGCGTCCCTCTTGAAAGAGGGTACAAATGTAGATGTACCCTCTGAAACTGAGAAAATATAGATAAAAGGCTCCTAAGAGGACCAAACCCCTTTCTATAAACATCTCTTATTTACTTAAACTGAAAAATACTTGATTATCTCAGAATATGCTGTAAAACACAATCCACAACCCTCCCACCTTCTCTTCTTCTTTAGGTATTAAACTGACATTGGTGCAACTTGGAGGGAAGTAGTGGCCACTCCCCTCGATACCTTCAGATCAGTGCAAAGAAATAACCAAGTCCCATGTGCCAACTGCTAATATTACTGGCAAAAGTGTCAGACTCGAGAGCAGTGGGTGCACATACATCTATATTGAAATGTTGAGCATAAAGTAGGACAGTTACTATACAGGTCATCTGGTTGGGAATTGTGGCTCTTGTTTTACCCTCTGTATGTTTTGAGGTATTTCTTTTCAACATCCACCTTATTGTCTCATACTTATTATTATTATTATTATTTAATAATAATAATCTAACTATGGTGTGACGGCGCGTTGGGGGTTCCCCGTCTCCTGCACCCCGAAATGGCACAAACAGACTGCACCAGCCAGTGGAATTGAGGGTGGTTTATTGCTCCTCCAGCACAGCGCAGCCCAGATGTAATCTGGTTACAGGAACTGGGCTAGGATGCCTCAGGCCCCCTTGAGATGGGGGAGACTGGGCCCCTAAACTCCAGCCCCTTCCCCTAGGCTCTCCTCCATGCTCTTCCACAGTCTAACTAAATTCCCCTCCAGCCCTGCCCCCGCAGTCAGGGCAGCATTCCACCTTCCTTTGTTCCTCTCCATGGGGGGTGTCTGGCCACTGGTTCAACCAGTTTGGCCTTATCTCTGCCTAGCCAGGTTTTCCCTGCTGGGTCTTGCTCCAGACAGCAGGGGTCACCACAGCCCAGCAAGTACCCCCACTACGTCACATATGGTAGCTATTCATTCTTTATAATGCAATATCTATGGATTTTCTTAAGAGTTAAAATATGAATACTATGTGTTCAGCAGCTTACAGGAACAGAAAAGACATTTCAGAAACTTTACACATAAAGGAGTGATGCCAAACTTGAAACACTCCACTTTCAGGATTGTAGTTAAAAAGGTCAGCTATAGTGCCTGTTACTCTGACAACCCCCTTGCAAAGGTAAATGCTACTAACAATGCTGTTTACATTTATAGGAGTGGCAGAGATGTTGTGCCACAGGTTGGAAGAGGGAACCCATCAAACTAAGTTACTCAATTCAGTACCTGAAAAAGTAATGATCCAATTGTGATGCTGGCCATATCACTCCCTTGTGTACAGTGGACTATGAAAGTGATAGCTATTGTCTTGGGGGGGATTTTAACTTTGAACAGTGACAGACAAGGTCTGTCTTCAGAGGTACCCTGTAAAAGTATTGTGCATGTGAATATATCACTTTAAACATCTTGATACTAAGGAATGAGAAAAGATAGAAAACCCCATCTACTGGTTGGTGTGCTGCAGACACAATTTCACTAACTTAGGTCCAGCAAGTAATAGCACATGCATAATCTCTGTATTATTTGGTGATAACATTGGAGATGAAATTAATAGGCAGCAGGTTTAAAACAAACAAAAGGAAGTTTTTCTTTACTCAGCACACAGTTAACCTGTGGAACTCCTTGCCAGAGGATATGGTGAAGGCTAGAACTTTAACAGGGTTCAAAAAAGAGCTAGATAGATTCATGGAGGTTAGGTCCATTAATGGCTATTAGACAGGATGGGTAAGAATGGTGTCCCTAGCCTTTGTTGCTCTGGAAGTGGGAGACAGGGAAGAGATCACGTGAGGATTACCTGTTGTGATCCCTCCCTCTGGGGCATCCGGTATTGGCCACTGTCTACAGACAGGATACTGGGCTAGATGGATCTTTGGTCTGACCCAGTATGACTGTTCTTATAAGCAGGGCTCAACAATTAGGGCAATCTACTTGCCCGTGGCAAGTAGATTTTAGCCCAGCATGGTGCCGCAGCGCGATCAGCGCATGTGCGGCATGCCAAACCACGCGGCTGGCGAGCAGGGCTCGCTGCCACTTGTCAAGCCCTGCTTATAAGGTACAAGATTCTGTCCAGTTTGAAAACCTCTTCAATCCTGCCTGCTACTCAAAGAATGGTCTCAACATCTCCAGAGCAGACTCCTCACTGCACAAGCCGAGATCATCCAGGATGTGTGATATCAAACTTTTAGGTTTAGGTTAAGTGACCTGCCTTGGTTTTGACTCCAAAGATTCTTGACTAGTTTAGCCAGCTATGTGGCTGAATCAACTTAGGTCCATGTACCAATACTGCCTTGGCCAAGTGCTAGGAAGATCAAGGTTGCCTTGTCTCCTTTTAGTTTTCTGATCACCCTTGGATTCAGAGGGACTTGAGGGGATGTTTATAGAAAATGGTGTGACCAAAGAAATATTTGTGATGGAACCCATGCTGGACATGCCCTGGAACAGAACCTCTTGCATTTCTTGTTCAGGCAAAGAGTTCTATTATCAGGTGTCCCCACTGATGAAAGATGGGCTACAGAATGTCCCATTTTACTGACCATTCATGATCTATAAAAGTTCTTTATAGAAAAGACGACCTTGCCTTCCCCATCTGTTCACATGAAACACAACAATGATGGTGTTGATAAGAACTTAAAACACCAGACCAATCAATGGCGGTAATGAACATCTCACAAGCCTGATGAAACTAACATTCATACGGAGTGACACCACTTGAGGTATCCTAAGCACCTGACCCTGAATTTCGCTCAGATGGTTCACCCCAATCACTCGTGGCTGCATACATTTTGAGGGCCCTACCAAATCAGAGTGCTCACGAAGGTATAAATATAAACTTGGCCAGCGAACATCCGCGCAGATGATTCATGAATGAAGCCAGGCCCGTAGACATCTAAGGTGCATTATGTCGAGTCACATATGTGTATTAGGTTATGTGCCTCAATAGTTCTAGACACGGACTGCTGCCTTTGGATTGGACTTCAGGATTTCAAACACACTATGGACAGAAACCTTTTCTTTGAGAGCTAAACCATGGCAGTTATGACAGAGACCTGCTCCTTTTAAACGTATTCATTCAATCAATGTGTCATTTTGTCAACATTCAGTTTTAGGACTAGAGAAGGAAACAGATGTCTGATGAAAAGAATGTTGGTTTGGAAGTCACCTTGTAACATTTCCCCAACTAACCTATTGTCTAGGTAGGGAAATATTTGTAATACCTACACTGTACAGATGGGCCAGGCCTACCTAATGAACCCCTAAAGCTGAACACAGACTGAAGGCTAGAAGTGTACTGGGAAGGCTTGTCTGGCATGAATCAAAGATACTTTTTGTGGGCTAGGCGTATTGCCACATGAAAGCAAGCATGCTGTAAGCCAGTGTCTACTTTCTGAAGAAAGGATAACAGATATGACAGTAAGAATCCTGAATTTAATTCCAAAAGAGACTACCTTCCTGAAGTAAAAGTTTTGTAAAATGGGACCCTGAAAAGTGATTGAAAAGGTGGGAGATGAACTTGATGACATGCCTCTCCTTTATTGATCTGAGCTTCCACATGTCTGATGTAATCTCTGTTCAAGCACTGTAAAACAGAGATAGGAACATTCAAAATGGTGAAATGGGAGATATGATTGGTGTTTGAAATGACTGTTCTGAAGTTGAAAAAGGCCTGCTGCAGCTTATTCCAAATAACTACAGACAGGCTCAGATCTCCATCTAGCAACATTCCGAAATCCTAGCTGGCAGAATGCTCTTTAACTGCACCCTGACCACCTTGTGTGAGGTTTTAGCCATTTTTTAAAAACTGGAAGGCAGATACACAGCAAACGAAGCATTGAATGGGAATCTTTCAATGCACACATAGCATTAGCCACTTTTTTTTAAAAGTTTGGATCCTTCAAGAGGTAGGTTTGCTATTCTGTATAGAAGTGGAACAGCATTAGATGTGTTGGCAGGTGCTTGGACAGATATCTGGGGAAATAAAGTGACCTTTGGAAACTATGGCCAAGAACTGTTCCTCAGGGAATTTGTCTGCAAACCCTGAAATTGATGTCCATGTTAAAAGGAGATGATGTCCATGATGTCCATGTTAAAAGGTTCTTCGGTAGCTCCATCAAGGAGAAGGTTGAGACTGAAGGAGGATCTTCCATAGGTAGCCACTGATATTGGAGAAGGAAACATTCTCTTAGACTGAGTCCCTAAAGGGGTCCTAGATGCTCTTGGAGCAGCTGAAAACACCCAATAAAGCCAACAGGAGTATTCCAGTGTCTGTACAATTCACAGCATGCAGGTGCATCATGGTATGAATCATGATCTTGCTTTATGGTCCAGATGTCCCTAGAGCATGACCTCTATGTAGACCTAGCAGAGGTACAGATCTATCATGGTCAGATTCTGAGAGACAGAGATATCACTCTCTTTAGTGATAGAGAAGCAATTCCAGTAGACATGGTTGGCACTCAGCACTAGCTATACATGGTGCTGCGCTAAAGATATCAATATCAACAATTCATCTGACAAAGCCAGTGGAAGAGGTTGAGGTGGCTGGAAGCTAGAAAGGTGCGCCAACCATAACTATGCTAGCAGAGCCAGCATTGAAGACTGCATGGATGATAAAAGAAGATGTACTGGTGTTGTAGTAGTGTATGATGCTGACAGTGCCAACCTGGATAAGTTTAATGTGATTTATGCCAGACAATGTTGTAAAGGAAAACCCAGCTGAAGGATACACAAAAGATCCTTCACCTCAAAAGGCGGCCTGCAGTGCTTATATCACCAAAATCAGAGGCAAGTATTCCATTGCCATTGCTGGGAATAGTAGATCCTATGGTGCCAGCATCAAGGATCTGTCTGGAAATGGTGAAGGCACTGATCTCAACAGCCCTGTTTGGAGCTCGAGTCAATGGTGTTTCCTCAAATGATGCCTGAGACCAGACTTTGACTTAGCACTCAAGAACATTTTATCAGATTTCTTGTGGCATGAAGATTTGGACAATATGTCAGTCTCACAGAACAAAGATGATGCATCAAGGAGAGTGATGGAAAGGAAAAGGAGCAGCGTTGATTTGGCTTTGGAAACTAGGGCATTTGTGATGACTTTTCTTATGGATGAGCTGTACATGAGACTTGCATGAGGGCAGAAATACTTCTGCTTCTTCAGCCTCATCAGAAAGGAGGTATAAAGAGGACATCTTTTCCTCACATGTCCAGTACATAAGCAAATTAGACACCTCGTGACTATCTCTAAGGGAACATTACCTTGCCATTATAGCATGTTGTTTGAATGCAAAAATACCTAGCATAGTACCTCCCTGGTCCAGCACCCTTAGGATCCAACAGATCCTGGACCAGGATATTTGCCAGACTGGAGAGGACAATGCACTAGGGTTTCCACTCTTCCTCTTGGCTGCACCATTGCTCTATTGCCATGCAGGAAGGGCTCCATTTCCCTTCCTTCCCCTTCGGCATGGCTGCCAACCAGGGCTCCGCTTCTGCCCCACAGGTCTGCTAGAGCCCAGGAGGAGGGGTTCCATGCTCTTCCCAGCAGTCACATGCTCCACCTGCCCTAGTTTGGCAATGCTCCTGATGATGCCAGACTAGGGAAGTCTGGATTACAGAATGTTAACCTGTAAAACCCTAGAATTCAAGAACAAATTACACAACTAAACTATACTAACAATAAAACTAACTATAATTACATTCAAATAAGAGAAATTCTTTTTTTCTAAAGATTGACTAACCAATGTTGAAGAGCAATAGGGAGCTATGGGTTGTAAGGAGGAACTGAACGGGAGGTGCACACCACTCCCTTTTAGATTGTTGGTTTAGTGTGTAGAAGGGACCCATACACTGCCTGCTATTACTGCTGGCAGAAGACTGACTGCAGCGTACCGGGTGCATACACCTACAATGGAATGTATATGCATACAATAATTCAGAGGGGAACCTAACATTTTGGACACTATTTTGTTTAATTGCTCTTAAGTTCTGAGCTATTACGCATTTTATTATCTCACCTATTCCAAACAAGAAGCTAAAGTTAAAAAGGTAAGTCAATGACTAGATGATTCACTATTGCAGAGATGGGTAATCTAGGCTAGTGAGTGGGCTGCATTAGTGGCTGTCCATCTCAGTGGGCTGCAAGATGGTCTCCTGAGACAGGATACATTTGCTAACTGAACCAAAGCAGTGCTTTGATTGGATGCACAGGGAGCACCTGGCTCTCACAATCAATGTTGTGTATGATCAGCACACATCTCACTTCACGTGCCCTGGCTTTACGTGCATGTCATTTTAGTAATACTGGTAGGAAAAAAAACAAACTATGTGAAAGAAAGCTAGCAGAATCTGGCAACCTACTCATGGGCAATTGTGAACAAAATTGGCTGCACGTGGCCCTCACATCACAGGTTTCCTGCTGCTGCACTATTTTATTCTTTTGACTATATGTAATAGGTTAGTAATCAAGTTTACAGATTTTTCATTTGCATCCTTTTGTAGCTGTATCAGTAGAATATGATTCTGTTTAACTATTGTATCGTGCTTTAGCTTTTTTGCAATTACAATGCAAATATTCAGAGACCAATGCGATTATTTCTATTTTGACTAAGTACACTCCTGAACATCATAGCTGTTTCAAACTGTCACTATTTTTAAAAAGAATAAAATCCCCCAACAAGTAGAGAAATGCTTCCTCACCTTCCACTTCCCCAAAACTGTTCTAATGAGCACAAGAATGAATTCCTGGACTTCTAACTATCAGGTTTATTGTCTGATATCTTCTGTACATTAAGGATCACAATGAAAGCTTTTCACCATACACAATATCAGAGATCTTCCCTGTCCAATACTGTAAACCTTAGAAGCAAAGCTATTTTAGAAGCAGAACACATTTTAATTGTTTTACTTCAAAAGTATTTCTTACATTTATTCCCCCCCCCCCTTCACGCACAGCTGAGCTTGTGGTACTATGGGAAACTAGCTTTATAGGCAGAAGGATGTAAAAAAAAGCCAATAATTTTTTTTTAAACAAAGACATTTCGAAAATGCTTTCTCTGTAAACTGAATTATATACTTGGAAAGACAGATATGGAATGAAGGTTTTATTCACTTTCATTTGAGATGACCATCATAACTCGTTTCTGGCTCTGTCATTCATGGATAATGAAACAATATTAAATGAATGTTGACAAATCCTTTATTCCATGGGTTGTCAAATTTCATTTCAGCACAATCCTGCTTCTGATAATAAAGTTACTATAGGACTCCCCATCTCTGGAGATATTTAAGAGTAGATTAGATAAATGTCTATCAGGGATGGTCTAGACAGTATCTGATCCTGCCATGTGGGCAGGGGACTGGACTCGATGACCTCTCGAGGTCCCTTCCAGTCCTAGTATTCTATGATTCTATGACTCCTTGGGAGAGGATCCGCTTGAGTGCTGATGCTCCAGGTGAGGGGAGAGAGGACTGCAGCCAGAGTCCTATTGCCCCACGTGGGGGTGGACCTTGGGCTTCAGTCCTGGGGTCCAGCAAGTTTTATAATGGCCCTGGTGACACCATTACAATGGAGTTGTGACTCATTTTGGGGTCCTGACCCACAGTTTGAGAACCACTGCTTTATTCCAGAGTAAAGAAATTAATGATACTTTCCCTTAAACAGGAGAAAACAAAGCGAAAAAAGACAAAATGCTAGTGAGATGAGGCCTAAAAGAGAAAGAAGTAGAGATGGAAAAAAGCAGAGAGAAGTGAGTGATAAAGCTGCACAAAGGCAGGAGAAAAATAGGTGGGAAAAATCAAGAAGTATAATAAAAATACTGAATGGCTACGGAGGCAATAACTAAGGGACTGTCATTCAGTAGTAAAAATATTTCTCAATTATTCATAACTCTCACTGCCTTTGGTCACTATACCATAATTTCAGGATTTATTGCCCCTCCTTAGAGCAGTAATTTTTTACTAGTGTCCTTGCATTTAGTCACTATTTGTGATATATATGGCAAAAGATTTCTGCCCATATGTGCATTCTTTTGATAGCGTGGAAGCTTGGAGTGGAACACTGGAATTTATAACAATGACCTGAAGAAGTGAAGGCTACTGTTACAAAACAAAGTAGGTTTGAGTCAAGGTATCAAAAAGTCTAGTACTTCAACTGTAGAAGCTACATGATCTGAAATGCAAGTTGAATTTAAACTCTCTCCATTACTGGTGATAATTTGTGCAAACATTTTCAGTCCTTCACTTATCAATTTACCAGTCTGTCAAATGAAGACATATGTGATCTCACTGGCTATTGGGAGGATTAAAGTAGTTGTACTTTGTTAATTTTAAGCAGCACAGTGAGTAAGAGGTATTATTTATCTGACATTCAACGGTATGACTATACCACATATTAACTTATAATATTATAACAAGAAAAGTAGTTACTTTTATCTTTAATTTATTAGGGTGTTTATGTAAATAAAATATTTAACTTGTGTCATGTCACTAAACTGGAATTCAGGGTTAATTCATTTTTCTTTTTTAAGCTCAATTTCTCACAGACCACAGGGAAGCTGTATCTTTATGAAAAGAACTTGTATCAACAGTAAGCATTACAGAAAAGTATACTGAATATTTCACATTTGATTCAGAAGTTTACATCTGAAGAGTTTCTATGAGTCCATTTCATATACTTCTGGGAAGAAAAAAAGTTTCAAAACTGGTTGGGGTTTTCTTTAACACACTTACCTGTAACTTCTGTGGTGTCAAGCACCAAGAATGAACTTGTTGCTGTACTGGAGGATGTGACACTGTATGGCCACTGCTCCAAGCATCTGAAATATTCTAAGAGAAACATTAAAATATATGACTATTAAAATAAGTAGTATTAGTTTAATAATTCTATACAATAAGTTTTTGATTAAAGGACTAATCACAGGTTTAAGAACAACATAGCATATAAAAAGTATTCTAAAAATATACTACAGTTTATTTTGCTTCAACCTATATAGCATCAAAAGAATGAGAGAAAAGTAAATGATATTAAATAAATCTAATACCATAATAAGAGGGAACCAAATCAAATTAAGTGGTTAACTTAAAGGTGCACTGTTATCAACAGTGAACTACCTCTTGAGAAAGATACAACATCCTAAATTTTAAATATAGGAAAGGCAATAGACAGGTCAATGTGGTCATTTCCTTTTCTAGTACAATACTATATATTCTGAAGTTGGGATAATTACTTCTATAGATAGTGTCACAAATATATATTGCATTTGTGTTCTCACTCCATTGTAATCACCTAATTACAGTATAGACACTGCTGAAAAATGCACTAACCTCAACACAAACTTCTAAAACATTCCCCAGCTTGGTAACCGAAGGACTACAACATAATACAAGTGCTGTGTACACTGCACAATTTTGAATATTTTTATATAATTTTGTCTTGGGCTTAGTTCATCAGGATGTATACCTTTGTTGGACTAGATGTTCTTTTCCTCTTGGCAGGACTGGACAGGTCATCTACTTGGCTAGAAGGAATCATATGTAGTGGCAAGGATTGCTGTGAAATTGGTGTTTGAGTGAGGCCTAGTACAGGTTCAGTATTTGGATGATGAGGTTTACAAGCCTATCACAGAAGGAAGACAAAAATATGGTTCCATATATTCTTAATTCTTTCAATTAAGCTACACACTTTCATGAGCTGCATATTTTAAAAGGGCTGTGAGGCTATATTAAAGCTGACTTCGTTACTGAAAATCAGTTTCCATACGGTCATCATTGGAGAAATGTGTACCTTTCTTGGGATTCTTTTTTTAAAACAAAAACAAAACAAAAAAAATCACTGTAGCATTTCTACTTAAGATGAAATCTCTCAAACTCATGAAAATCCACAAAGGTTCTAAATTGGTACCCCCATATTTCTCCCACATTATAGGGAGTCTTTTCTTGATCTAAATCCCTTTGCAAATAAACCAAAGGCTTTTTATTAATGAAAGCTAGCCCTGCACTCAGTAAAATAAGCTTGACTACTACAGATTGTAAAGAACCCTTAAAGCTGGGCACCTGCACAATATAACCCAACTTCTCACCTGCTGTGCTGTGTTCATGGCACCCTGCCTGGAGGTAAGCTCTGCGGGGATTGGTAGGCTCCATGCCTCCTCAATACTAGGAAGTAATTTAGTTTTATTCTGTAGACTACCTTGTGGAAGGTTACACAACTGAGCCTAGGAAAAATTATGTAAAAAGCAAATTTAACACAAGCCTATTTTATTAAGAGAAAGTCCACGAAATCTTCCTAAATTCTGTAGCTAATTACGTCTTAAAGAGAGAATAGATTTAAAGTCTGGGGTTTTAGAAAAGTGCTAAGTATAAAGAGGGTAACCAGAATATAAACCTTTGTGAGAATCAGAATAAAGTTGAGCTCTGGTATCAGAGGTCTCATAACTCTTTTCTTCTGAAATTGCAAACAAGAGTGAAAGATAGTGTGTATGTGTGCTCTCTCTCTAAATGCTATGACAACTTAAAAATGTAGACAGTACATAGAAAAAAGTGAAGTAAATCAATATGCATCAGAGTAATGTGCAAAACAGCATTATTTACATGAATTGAGTCCCACTGAAAAAATGAAAAAGAAAACAATATTACAAGCTATGATATGCTCACAATAAAATATGGAAACAAGTTATACACATCATGAAACAATTACACATTAACTTGTTATGTTCCCCTCCCCTCTGTTGTATACCTGGTAAAATATTTCCCTTTCTTAAAGCTTTAAAGTTTTACCTGCAAATATTTTATCCGTGCTGCAAGTGCAGAGGTATTACTACAATTTTTGCTCCTAGTTGCATTTAAGTAGCATTTAATGGCATCCTGAGGCTGGTTACAGGACTCATAGAGTGTGCCTAAGTCCATCCAGGCTGCAGCGTGGCCATGGTCCAATTGTACAGCACAGATATAGGCTTGTAAAGCATCCATTGGCTGATTTTGCTGTTGATATAGCACACTGAATAAAAAGATTGGTAAAGTTCAAAATTAACAACTAAGTCTTAAACAAACAAACAAACAAACAAACAAACAAACAAACAAACAAACAAACAACCACACACATGCACACACGCACACGCACCTCCATCCAAAACTCAGCAGATTAAAGAAAAACTTTTCTATATAAAGTGGAACACATCATTATATAATTCACTGAGACAACCATGAATGATACATTTTATACCTTTATATATAAAGTTAAAATAAAAACACCACATATTGCAAATACCTACATATTTCTTTAACTTCAAGACATTTATTATTAGGGTTGCCAGGTGTCTGGTTTTTGACTGGAACAGTTAATCAAAAAGGGACCTTGGCAGTTCCTTTCATCACAACTGACCAGGCCATTAAAAGTCCAATCCACAACATTGAAGGACTAAGGCAGGCTCCCTATCTGCTGTGGCTCCGCCATATGACTCTATGAACCAGCAACATAACTCCCCTCCAGCTCTTATGTGTAGGCAAAGAGGGAGGCTCTGCATGTTGAACCTACTGCAAAGCCCCAGCTCTGCAGGTCCCATTGGCTAGGAACTATGATCAATGGGAGCTGCAGGGATGGTGCCCCCAGATTGGGAGGCAGGAAGAGCCACTTGGCCATGCGTCTGGCCAAGCCAGGAGAGCTTGCCTGAAATAAGCACCACCAACAGCTGCAACCCGATCACCTGCCACACCCCAACACACTGCCATAGCCCTGATCACCCTCCTGCCCCCGAACTGCTCTGTCCCAGCCTAAAGCACCCTCCTACATTCCAAGCCCCTCATCCCTAGCTTCACCCCAGAGTCCTCTCTTTCCCCCCACACTTCCAATCCCAAGCCATCCCAGTGAAAATGAACGAGCGAGAGAGGGTGGGACAAGTGAGTGACGGGGGGCAGGGATGAGGCCTCGGAGAGGAGAGAGAGAGCAAAGATGTTTGGTTTTATGTGAGTAGAAAGTTGGCAACTCTACTTATAGCATGGGTGACAGAACATTAATATATCAGCTAGGAATAAGGAGTTTTGTGAACCATTTAAAAAACTGGTCCTTGTTTAAATACATTAACATTTCAATTATAGTAATGCTTTTCCCTGCATCATTCTTACCCTATAGAACACCATGTATCTGCACTTGCTTCTGATTTATCAATAGATTGCCTATAAGATATAAAGGCATCTTGAACTTTCCCAATACTTGAATAGCACCTGGAGAAAAGAGAAAGAACTGTGGTAATATTAAAGTGATTACTAGCAATAGTTTGCCAAGAGTGGACTACTATTAATAAGTTCATACAAATATATATATTCACGCACATGAATTCCAAATTACACTGAACGTAGTAAACTTAAGAATCTTTATTACCAATAATTTGTGAAATACAGTAATACTTCAGCATCAGCTGTGCAAGGTGTATTGGCATTTAAAGCAGATTACATGTTTACATCATCACGTTACATCAAAATGGAAAATATTAATGTCCAGAATTAATACTACATTCTGGAAATGTATGATTGTTTTACCTGTGGTATTTCATTGACCAAAAAGGGAAAATATGTACATACAGATTGCAACACAGGAAGAATTAAAGTGCCTGTTCCCAAATAGTCAACCTTACCACATTAAAAATGTTAGCAGCAAGGATGCTGAAATACTACAGAAGATAATTTATAATTACAACTAATATAGTGACATTACAAATACAGGGAATAAATTTAGTAAATAAACTCTATATTGTAGATCTTCTTTGCATATGTACAGTTAGTACTGAGAATGCATTTCCCATGCAATTTTTAATAAAATGTTAAACAGTAAAAAGTATGGTTTTACTGTCTAGTCTTCAGGATGCACCAAAGAAAGGAAAATCCTCATTTTATTGCTCTTTTTATAAAAATTATTTTGTGAACACTAAGTACATATAACATTTTCAAAAGCAGCACGACATGGTAAGCAGAAACATTAGCAGACAAAGAAGAGAGCCACAATTATGCTACAGAGAAAAAGTACTGCTTCCATCATAATCAGGAAGAAAATGAGATAATGAAACTTTCTTAGTAGAAAAGCATTCTCTTTGGTCATGCCCACACTGCCTGCAATTATCTTCCCAGTTTCCACAAGAACTAAAAAGTCTTCAGAATACACAAATACTTGAAAATTTAATCTTGCAAAAAATAATAAGACAAATATAAACAACAAAAGTGAAAACCTTCAAACTGGAAAAAGAATCAGGTTCTTCTTTATGTTATATTAGTAAGATGCAGTAGCAAAAAGTTTCAAAAGATAAGTAGTGAGACGTAAAGGTAATAAAACAAAGTCCCAACAGCTGTGTTAAAATTGGTTTCTCAGATATTTTAAGACACCTGTCAGTGTCACAACAGTTCAATTAAAATCTCACCAAAACTTAAGTGCATCTCAGTAATTCAAATATAACAAACAGAAAGAATGTTCAAACAAAATTAACACAGAACTAGAAAACGTACACAAATCTAAATTGAAGAATTTTGTTTTAGTTAAAACATTAAATTTGTCTATTTGCCCCATAATATGGGTAACCGTTTCTTTGATTGGGTAAGAAGACAACTACTCCAAAGTGCAATCAAGTCACCCATAGCAGTCTGTGGCCTGTAGAAGATAACACTGATTAAATGACAAATATTGTCTGGATTACTGTCATCTAGTGATGAGTTTTCAAATTTTTCTTTCTTTTTAAAGAACAAGAAGGGGCATAAAATTCACATTAAAATATCAATCACTTATCTTCTTAATCAGAATAGCTCCATCTGAGCTAATCCAGTTTAAAGTTTACACATAATATAGTTTGGTTTTTCTATAACATGTACTAGGGATGTTAGCGTATAGTAATTCTATCAGCTACATGCACTCTCTATCAGAGGCAGCAAACAGGGAGCGGGGAGGTGGGAGTCATTACCCATGGGGAACTTGCTTTTAAGATGGCTCCCTACAAGCACGAGATCATGCAGTCACCTTCCCTCCCCCCTCTGCTGCTTCCTGTAAGAGGCAGCAGCGAGGGGGGAGGCAGGTGGAAACCAGTACATGTGGGAAGCAGCTTTCAAGCCAGCTCCTCTTGTGTGCTGGCTCCGCGGAGCCACCTGACCCTCCCCCCACCTCCTGCCTCTGAGAGGCAACAAATGGGGGGCAGGCAGGAGCCACTGCTCCAGCTTCATGGAGCCACCTCCCCCATGCCTCTCACTGTGGCCTTTGATACAAGGCAGCAGCACACATGGGGGAGGACAGGTGGGATGCACGCACAGCCTCTGTCAGTGGGCAGCGTGGCTTCTTGCAGACAGGGGCAGTTGCTACGGAGCAGCCTCTCCCTGTGGCAGGCCTGGGACCCCCACAGCCAGAAGCTAATGCCACCTTGCAGTGCTGCCTCTCTATCAGAGTCAGCAGCGCAGGTTGGCAGGGGGCTCCCTGGGAGTGAGGCCAGGATTGCACTGATTACAGAATGCAGAAGTATGCAGAGACAAACGCAAGTACTTTTACAGGCAGTATACATTGAGAAAAAGATATGTGACAAAGGGGAAAGAAAAAAGGGAAGTAGTGCACTATAAGCCTATGTCTACACTGCAATGCTATTTCAGACTATCCTGAAATAGCTATCCTGCATTTACACAGCAAGCCTGTTATTTAGAAATATAACGGGCTCACTATTCCAATGTCCCTGTAAACCTCATTCCACAAGGAGTAAGGGACGTTTCATAATAGCAGGTTATTTCAAAATCTGATGTTGTGTAGACAGCACCAAATTACGAAATAAGCTATTTTAAAATAATATTGAAATAAGATACGCAATTTGCATAGTTCAAATTGTGTATCTTATTTCAAGCTACAGTGTATCTTATTTCAAGCTACAGGGCGGTGTGGACCAAAGTAAGGAAAGGACGCACCCTAAGACTAAAGCAAACAGTTAGCTTAAATGACAGCATTTGACGTATTTGCATATAAGGCAGAGAAAGAATCATGTACACTTTTGCCTGCTTATTTAACTGAATGATTTCTAATTAAATAACGTATTGCACAGTATTTTCACTTATGATAAATTGGATAGGTATGTATTTTCCTTCAAAATATCAAAGTTGGACTTCAGCAGTTTCAGATTTTTTCTTATTTGTTCAAGTTAAGAATACATGTTATTTATTTGAAAGGAAAACTACTCCCAAACTCCAAAATTTTCATGATAGCTTTCACACTGAAGAATGTTTTCAGTTCATGCACAGCCTCTCAAAGCAAGATTTTTTTTAAAAAGAGACAGCCTTAATTACAGTGGCTATACCACCAGTTCTCACCTTCCAAGGAAATACCAGGACTGGCCAGAATTAGGATCTGCCTCGAGGGACTTCTGGAGATACTGAATAGCATAGCTTTCCTTAGTTGCTTTGTCTCCTAGCTGATCCACGGTGTGATGCATCCAGCCTACAACAGAAGTCACAAACAACAAAAGCTAAATTCTCAGAAGTGCTGATGATAATAGGTAGGTGGAGATGATAATATCTGCTCTTTAAAAAAACAAAAATGAACCCCTATTATATATGATTCTGAAGGGGCGTCTAGTCTGCACAAGTAGCGAAAGGGTTAATGTGAGGCTGACAGTCTAATAACTCTGGTTGCATCTGCATCATGGGCCTGATATAATTAAAGACGAATCCCAGCTGTGGGAGGACCTGGGTAGTTTATAAAGGGAGGAATCCCAGCTGAGAAGGAAGATGCAGGGATAGGGGAAGACTTATCAAGTTCCTTTCTGGTAGCTAGTGCACAAAGGTTTAGAGAGGCTGATATACCATAAGCTCATGGGGGAGATGTAGAGATAACCTGAAAAGCAGCCAAAGCAGAAAAGAAACGGAAGCAGCATCAACAAAGGTTAGCTTGACCTTGGCTGATTGTTCTAGGGTCCCTAGAATACAGGCGAAAATGAGGGTCTGAATTTCCTTATCTGCTACCAAAAACATCTTAATACAAAGAAGAGAAGGATTAAGTTTAGAACTGGGAAAAAGCCCACGGAAGGCAAAAGACTGGGTCACAAACCCTGCAGAGCCCATTGGGGGGGGAGGGGCAGTAGGGGAGAAGAGAGCAGTATGTGGATGGATGAGCCCTGGAAAGGGATGTAATAGAATGGGGGAAAGGAAGCTAAAATGTTTTCTAATCTTAGTAAATTTACTTTTTCTCATTTTATTTTTTGGAAAAAAAAGGTAGCCCCCTCCTTTTTTTTTTTTTAAACACACACTATGGATGCTCAGGATATCCTTTTGTCTATTTTATTAGCTATTTGGGAAAATGTTAAGTATCAGGATTTCTCTTCTGAGGCTATGAGTCCACTGATGCAAACAAAAATTCTGGCTACAATCTTTATAGGGAAAAGAATTTGTTATATAGCTACTGTTTCTTACATGAAAGTGAAATGGATCTATACTAATATGCTCTTATTTCTTAGAATTTCAAAATAAAAACCCAAATTAGCATGCAAACAATACAAGCACTGCAAATTGTAACTATCTTCAAACATTCCTCAGTCACTGTGGCCAATACCAACAGTCTCCCTCTGTCTATCTGTACCATAACAAGGGGATCCCCTTTGAGATGGTCCTCCTGCTATATCATACTCTAGAGATTATATGAGGGAAGTTATATACAAAGTCAGACTAGATCAGTGGTTCTCAAACTGGCACAATTAGAACACAGCTACAGCCCATGAGGCATCCTCAAGGCTATACAGGTAGAACATATATTGTATGGATGCAGTCCACATAACAGAGTTGCATATGCTGCCCACAATGGTAAACAGATTGAGAATTATTGAACTAGATGATCACAAATGTTCCTTTTGGTCTTAGAATCCATGAATGTTCCTGTTTCCTTGTGCTTGCTCACTTGTTGGTATTTTTTTTTTGGTCTAATGCTTAGATTGTAAATTCTTTGGTGCAAGGACTATCTTTTTATCATGCATTTTTACAATGTGCAGCACAAGGGTATTCTGGCCCTCGGGCATTATAGCAAAACAAATAAATAATACATATAATACACAGATCCATTTTATGTAAAATGTTTTATTTACTTATACACCACCCCCTTATATCTGTTAAGTGTTAGGTTCTGCATAAAAACTTACAGTAAAAGAACATTAAAAGTTATAATGGGAAATGCTCAAAAGTTAGGAAGTCACAGACTCAACCCTAACTGTTTTACCATATGCACATCCATAAAAATAAAATGTAATTATGTGAACACATACTTTCCTCTCCACATTACAAAGTAAAATAAAACTCAGTAATCAACTGGCCAGTATACATAGTATTCCTATCTTTTTCCCTGCAGACTGTATGAGGTACTGTGATTTTCTTTAACTATTCTTAATATAGTTTTAAATTAAGTTACTGAGTGTTAGATTGTGCTGAAAGAATCACCACTGTGGTACCTTCTAGAATGAAAGGTAAACTTCCATCTTTTTATAAGAGGTGGTCAGTAAGAAAAAACTATTTATCCTGGAGCACCTGATTGAGACTGTTCCTAAAAGTCCTATCCAGACTTCAGGTATAGTCAGTAAAATCACCGGAAACACCTTGGGGATCACAAGGTATATTGAAAATAGGGGACAAAAGGTTATTATGGGGAAGGATCCCCCTTAACCTGATGAAATACTGGAAAAGGGAATCAATCCTAAAAGCCCAGGGAAAAAATTAGAAAGGTGATACAACCAGTGTTCTTCTGTAGGGATCCTCAATCACATTGGAAATTAGATCCAAATCAGTAGAGATTTACAAATTTGTGGAAAATATTAGTCTTTTGAAAGTTAATTATTTACATTAGTACAATCACACAAAATATGTCTTAATATATGTATGATGTGGAGAAAAGTGTCAGGTACACTGATCAATGACAACCGTGACTGAAATAAAGGAGATAGCTGAAATGTTAAAAGTTAAAAAATGCACTAAATTTTCTAACTCCTAGGCTATGTCTAGACTGCAGGCTTCTTTTGAAAGAGGCTCTTTCGAAAGCATCTTTCGAAAGAGCCTCTTTCGAAAGATCGCGTCTAGACTGCAGGCGGATCTTTCGAAAGAGCAATCCGCTTTTTCGAAAGAGAGCACCCAGCGACTCTGGATGCTCTCTTTCGAGGAAGCCCTATTTACATTGAAGAACGCCGTCTTTCGAAAGAGGAACTTTCGAAAGAAGGCGTTCTTCCTCGTGAAACAAGGTTTACCGCCATCGAAAGAAAAGCCGCGTTCTTTCGAAATTATTTCGAAAGAACGCGGCTTGAGTCTGGACGCAGGGGAAGTTTTTTCGGGAAAAGGCTACTTTTCCCGAAAAAACCCCTGAGTCTGGACACAGCCCTAGAGACCCTACTGCTCAAGGAAGCATATTTCTTTCTTGTTGAAAGTTTGCATTAGCAATAGGACAATATGCTGTACTCTTAGTGGAACACTGAGCACCCATACTGGTGACCATGAACAGAAAGAAGGGAAGCTTCTATAATATTTCCAGATTTGTATACCAGAACTTGAATACACACTGGATCAACTAAGACAGGTAGAGGTTCCTGCCTACTTTATATTCTGGATAACATGGAAGGAGGTAGGGAGATTTCAACACCTATCCCACACAATGACACAGGTCAAGAGAAAGGCAGGTCTCTTTTTCTATCCATAAGCACAAATGGTAAAGTATTGGAATTAGGAAAAAATGAAACACACCCTTCCCTTCATACTGTTGGAGAACTATTATATTGTCCCCAACTGAACATGGATGATAACGAGGGCTTGACAAACTGCGGTGAAATCTACTTGCCAGCCCTGCACTGCTCATGCGCTAGACCTGCATTGCACATGAGCGCACCGCCAATGAACAGGGTGACTGACTGAAATCTCCTCGCCACGGGCAAGTAGATTCACTGAATTATCATCAGGGCTTGACAAATATCTGACACAACAGGTTCTATGACATTTCTAAAGAGAATGGAAGAGGGGGTTGAAAAACAATATTAGAAAATGCACACTCTTTGAATCAAGATTTTTTTTCTTGACTCCAATTGCTGTACTTGAGGCCCCTGGCAAAAACAAATCCAAAAGATGATGGTAAGTTTTGACTACAGTACTAGCAAAAGTATGAACTATGCAACACGTGTATCCTCTGAGATTTATGCTGTATCCATTCAGTCTAGCTGCACTGCTGTGCTCCTGTTTACATTGCTTCTTCAGCAACTCAAACTCTCAAATACAATGTGGAATTCACCACCAAGTCCCTCATTCCCAGGTTTCATTATTGTTAAAACACGTATTCAAACTTTCACCTTTATAACTCTGCTTTTGTTCCTTCCCCAAGACTTCCTAGTCCACTATTTGATCTGAGGAACTGGGTCTGGCCCACGAAAGCTCATCATCTAATAAACCATTTTGTTAGTCTTTAAAGTGCTACATAGTCCTGTATTTAGACCCTTACTTTTCCTTCTTCAGGGCTGCTCAGTCAACCTTGTATCAGGAGCTCACAGTATTTCTCTATCATGGCCTTACACTAGTCTGGCTCCTACTCCAGCTCATTTTATGAAAGGAGCTCCATCACCCCACTCTGAAAAGATGACTATTGTTGGTCCTTCCATTTTTTGCAGAGAGAACTATACTAGCTCTTTCCCCATCTCTGGTGTTTCCCTCTAACTGAGGAAAATACAGACTGCCTTTCCTACTTTACTCACATGATCAGTCATGTGACCCAGGATTAAAGGGTGAAAGTTTGAATACATGTTTTAACAATAATGAAACCTGAGTGGGGGGACGGGACTTTGTGGTGAAATTGAATTATTCCTTCTAGACTATACCATATAGAAATCTTGCCCCCTAAAGGGCTGATGTCCTGGAACATGCACACTAGATTCCTACACTTAACAGATCAGTACCCATTGGCATTTAAAGAAAAAGTTCACAAATCCTAAAGGTTGTGGATAGGTCAAAAGATTCAAAAGGACTGAACCCAATCCTCTTATCCAAAGGATTACTGGATCTCAAAACGAAAACATTTCATTTTACAAATCAGTGTTATTTTAGGTTATACGTTAAAAAGGATTATTTATCTATACAAGTAGCAAAATATATGAAATGAAGAATTAAGAAGTAATGAAAGAAACTAACGCATGTTTTCTGTGTTACGTGTCCTACAACTGAGTAGGATGGCTGTGAAGTATTTGAGTGCACAAATACATATTTCTGCCAGAATACAAAGGTTTCCCTCCCCAACAAAAGTTTTTCTCCGTCAGCTAAACATATATCTGACACTTGGATATCACCTAAATTTGTACCTTGCTCAAAAGCCATTTCCTGGCTAAGAAAAGAAGTCATTTTGCTGTCAAAATGGTCTTCTGCAGGAGTAAAAAATTCAACATAAAGACACAAATGTTTATAAAAACATGTTCTTCACTTCTTTTGCCAGTAGCATAGAATAAGCTTTTTCACTATACCACTCTGGCAGAGATAACATTTACCTTTGTTTTTCATTAGTGCCATATTATTTTTACTCCTGATCATATTCTACCTGAGGAAAGACTAGTTTATTATAGTCTGCTAGAGTGCATGCTTGTGATAAGTACAAATCTCTGGATCAGATGGTGTATTTCTCATTGGCAGTCAGTAATATAACCTGTGTATCATTTTACCTGAGTGTTCTGGGTCAGGCAGGTCTGTCCTTTTACCCACAAAGAAGTTCCCACTTTATCATAATGTAATGGCCTAACCAGACTCAATAGATTCACTCAACAACATTTTTAGGGAACAAGTGATTCACAAATAATCATCACTCAGGCTATGTCTACACTACATATTTTTGTGGAAGAGTAATGCAAATGAAGTGCTCATTAACAACTTTGTGCGCTTCATTTGCATAGTCTCTTCTGATCTGTGTGGACATATCCATTTTGTGCAAAACCCCCTTTTTGCACAAGATCCTTATGCCTGTAAAATAGAGGCCATCTGGAGAGGCGCTCTGACGCTCCCATGGCAATTCAAGGGCCTGGAGCTCCAGCCACCACCACTGCTGCTGAAATAGCATTGGCCATGACTCTCAGCCCTGGGGAAATTGTCCTCTTCCCCCTCCTCCATAGGCAGTCCTGCTCCAGTGTCTCACCAAAATTCTGTTATACGAACAATGTACTTATTGTTAGTATAAATCACAATAATATCTGAGAACCTAGCACATTATAAAATTGAACTTAAAGATCTGTCTGTCTCTTCTCCCGATACAGAGATTATTTATGGCTACGTGATTCTCTCTGACTTGGGTAAATAACTCAAATTATATTTAGAGAATTTTTGACTCCCTGGAAACAGACCCTTCAAAATACATCTTCTGAATGCACTAATTATTTATTTCAAAGACAGACAACAAAATATAAACAACCAGAGAGGTAAATCGAAACACATACAGATAAAAGACAACTTGCTTTTACATACCTAATTGCTGTAAGACAGTTGCCTTGACTTGTGCAGGAAGGTTTTCGGTCTGCAAAAGTTGTTCATAAGCTTCCTTTGCAGAATGATACTTTCTCTGCAAGGTGGGGGGGAAGTAAATGGATTATTCCTAAAACTGACATCCTACCACCAATAGTAACTGTTGCACAGCACTGAAACTACACAAATGCACCCCCCCCCCAAAAAAAAAAAATCTACAAAATTTCTTGTATATAGTTCATATGAAAGCTTTAATGATAGAAATACAAAGTTTCAGTAGAGTAAACTTTCAGAAGAGATAATCATTGGTATAAATTCAATACATAAAACAATATAACAAAGAGAAATTTTTTGCAAATGAGTGATCTGGTCAGATTCCGTACATATGCACCTTGCCAATTATATTCAGATCAATGGTCACTGTGCATTGTCAAAATGAGTTTTCTTGAACTTTGCCCTATACTTCTATACTGTTTTAGTAAGGCTACATACTGAGGTCACTGCTACAGTAATATAGTCCAGTGAATCAACTTGTAAATTCCACAACTCCAGAACAGAAATGAACAGAAATAAAGACATTGTTTACCTTTAAAAATAAGATGACCTAGCTATTTTGCACAGGGCTGTGAAAAATACCGCACAGTGAACACAAATTAACTTGACCTTACCCCTCACAATGATACAGACAGGTGAATGAAGTAATTTATTCATCAATTTAGGCATTGCCCCTTGCAGAAGTGTATTAACTACATTAGTGGGGAAACCCCCTTCCACTGAGGTAGGAAGCATCTACATATGGTACCGCACCTGCACTACCATAGTTATGCTGTGGTGTCATAACCATGACCTAATGTTGGCAGCTGAGGTAGTTTATAGATGATGTAAAAGAAAAACTCTTTCATATTTTTAAATCTATGTTTCTATAACTGATGTTTGTAGGTAGCATTAGAAATTTGTTTCTCTGTAGGATGATTCTGTCATACCTGAAGCTATGATTTTCAAATATAGACAGCCAATAACAGTATTAGAATATCCTAATGCTGCTAATTCTATCTCGTCGTTCTCTATTTATACAAGACGTGCCTGAATCATGAAAGTGTTCACTTTCTAATTCATGAGTACTATAGAAGCATAGGCCCTCAAGCTGCGTCTGTAGTTGTGGCACTCTGTACATCGAAGCAGCAACCTTGAACTCCCATATTCACTGGTGTTATATGAATTATGTTTTGTTTCAAGTGCCTTTTGAGGTATCATTTTAAAAGATCTTGATCTGTTAAACATTAATATCCTGTTGGATTGTATGCATTATCATTGTGTGGGAAGCTATAAAGTTTTGCTGTGGGTAAAATAAGTTATGAGCTTGGGAACAAGTGCAACCAGCCTACCAAGTACAACACTGGAGCAGCCAGACACTGCATTAAAGCAAATCCACACATTTAAAGGCTATCCGTGGAACTGTATACAATGAAGATAGCATGGAGACTGCTTGACATTCTTCATAGCAAAGGCTTTCAATGAAGCTGGAAGAAGTTATAAAAGAAAGGAAGTGAAACCATCACTTAGCCTCCCTCTCATCCTCCTTCCCCCCACCAATTAACACCTGGAAACAAGTCTAGAGGACAAAGACTTTTGAACTGTAGAAGTGGATCCATCCAGAGTTCTCAACTAAAATCTATCTTTCTATAGTTAATATGTTTTATATTTTATCTAAAAGATGTGTGTTTTGCTTGAAGTGCTGGGGAAACCTCTGCTCAGTGCACAAAAGGTGGAGTACGCAGTCTACACATCCAGGGAAAGTCGGACTTGGTAACTTTCTTACACTGGCCACGCTTCTGTCCAGGGCAAGATAGAAGAGCTGGGAAGCTGGGGGAACTTGCTGGAGCCTGTTTCTGGTTTATGAGAGACTGGCAAGACCATTCATGTAACTCAGCCAGGCAAGTCCCTGGTTGTGGATGTTTATGTAAGTACAGTATTTAAGAAGTTTGCAGCTTGCCAGAACATCACAGTGAGACAGGAAGCCCAGGTAGGTAAGTAAGAGGGCTCAGGGGTAAAGAAGCTCCAGGATGCATCCTAAGAAAAACCCACCACAGTAGTTTATAGGTTCTATGCCGTGGTGATGAAAAAGTTTCCCAGACTGTGTACTGTTTCTTTCACTATTTAAATGGACAGTGTTTCAGACAGCTAACTTTTATCTGATAGCATTAACCTATGTCTATCTTCACTGTATATACTGTACATAAATTTACCATTTAAAATAAATGCCTTAATTCCTCAGTTACTCATCCTTCATTTCAATCTGGGATATATATCCTGGAGATCATGTTACCACTAACAGTTTTTGGGAATTCTAATAATTATAATAATTTCCTTACATAAAACGTATTACAGCTTAGTGATATTCAAGATTAGACCTAATTCCTTAAAACAATTGACAACAGAACTGAAAATTAGGGACTTTCTAGATGCAAATGTTCACAATACAGTTACACTGATTATGTGTGAACGTAACAGTCCTGAGGAATAGATATAGCTAAAGATATAAAATTGGTGCTTTGAAGGAGACAATTCAGTGAAGCTGAAAGTAATAATAAGTATAATTGACTAGAAAGAAACGTTTCAAAAAAGCAATGTGAATGATTATGAATAGTTGTTACCTTTGCTAGATGCCCAAAAGCCCAAATTCCACTGTCATAAGACAGGGCTTTGTTGATTAAAATATTAGCCTGATTAAAAAGGAGAGTGAAAGCAGCAATAATATATAACAAATAGAAAAAGGGGGAAGTTGATTACTGTAACTCAGTAGTGAAAGTAGACAAGAAGCTATGTGAAAAATTCATGTCCAGTATGGTTAAAGACAATACAAAGGAATATTTAAAATGGATCAAGAACAAAAGAAATCTTGGTATAGGTATAGGTCTGTTACTACATAGGAGTAGTAAAATTGTCAGTGATGCAGGAAAAGAAAGAAGAGTTCAATAAATATATATCTGTTCTGTCTTTGGAAAGAAACTGGGTATTATTGTAAGATGGAGTATGAAGTACTGTACTTTGAATTCCTGTAACAAATAAGTAGGATGTTAAGCAGCAACTACTGAAGTTAACATTTTAAAATCTGCAAGATATGAGAGACCTCGCATCCAAGAGTTCTGAGAGAATTGGCTGAAGGAGCTCTGTGACTCACTGATATTTAACAAATCTTGAATTACTAAGGGGAAGATACAGAAAGCTGGAAACAAGCTAATATGTCAATCTGTGAAAAGATTAAACAGGATGACCATGGCATTAGTAAGAGTATTACTAGAATATTATGGCCCAATGTCCACATTTAAAAAAGAATCTTGACAAATTGGAAAAGATTGGGATATAGCTAAAAGAATGGTTCAAGGTCTGGAACACCCACTATTACAGTTAGATACTGAAAAAGCTCATCTATTTAGCTTATTAAAGAATATGTTAAATAACTTGATCATCTATAGGTATGTATAGGCTAATATTCCCTTCTTGGGCAAGATACTCGAGCAGGCGGTGGCATTGCAATTCCCCCTTGAAGGAGCAATCTTGCCCTGCTGTTGCTGCACCATCTCCTGAGTATGAGTCCCATTAGGACTAAGAACTTTCAGCTGCAGGTGTTGCCTGCAGCCATTACCAGGGGTGGGCTTAAAGCCAGGAGGGCGCCTCTGGTGGGAGGCCGCTCCAAAGGGACAAGCCAAAAGGGGCTGCCCTTTGGGAGAGACCTTCAGGGCAGACCAAGGTCAAGGGTGTATGTTGGTGGTGGTGGTGGTGGTGATATAGCATAATTTTGGAGTGTGCGTTTGTGAATGCTGGTAAGAGCAGCATACTTGTTGGTTGTGTGGTGGCCTATTCAGTCCCTGGTGCAGAGGAGCGTTCTTGGTGAGATCAAGTTTCCTTTACCTGCCTTCACTGAAGGTCAAGGAAGGGTTGTATTTATTTTCTTTTTTCATTATGTGTTTTGGCACAGATGGGGTGGCTAAGGGGGAGGGTTCAGATAGCACTGTGGCTGTTGTGACTAGGAGAAGATATGGCAGTAAGATTGGGATTGGCCAGCCAAGGGGAACGAGGTTTAGACAGTTATGTGCTATTCTTGTTCTGGTCCAGTTGCCAGCCTCAATAACTCTGAGAACCTTAACATCTGGCCATTACCTGAGGATGCTGCTGCTGAATGCCAGTTGGGTATCCAACAAGACACCTATCATCCATGATTTAATCCTGGATGAAGGGTCCGACCTGGCTTGTATCACTGAGACCTGGCTGGGAGTAGAGGGAGGAGTTGACCTCTCTCAGTTGTGCCCGGCTGGGTTCTCGGTATAGCACCAAGCTCGATGGTCGGGGAGGTGGGGTGGCGATTGTCTATAAGGATATTATCTCACTGACTAGGTCCAAAAAAAGGACTTTGGTCCAAAAAAGTATTAGGTTCGAGTGTTTGTACCTGGTGTTGGGTGGCCAGAATAGGTTGGGCGTTCTGCTTTTGTACAGTCCATCCTGCTGTATGGCAGATGCTTTTACTCGAGCTGGCCTCGGACATGGCATTGAGGACCCTGAGGCTTCTTGTCTTGAGGGACTTTAATACTCACGTCGAGGCTGTCTTGTCTGGTCTGGCCTGAGATTTTATGGATACCATGACAACCCTAGGACTATCCCAAAAAATAACTGCCCCACGCATATTGCGGGTCATATGCTCGATCTGGTCTTTTGGACTAAGGGTGATAGAGCTCTTGGGATAAGGGATGTGGTTACACTCCCTTTGTATTGGACTGATCACTACCTGGTCAAGTTAGACTCTCTGTTCACCTTCCCTTCCACCGAGGCGAGGGACCAATTAAGTTGACCTGCCCTCGGTGGCATCCTGAGGTCCCTGAAGGCTTGTTCAGCCATTATGGCAAATGGTCCTGTTGATGCCCTAGTCCAATGGTTCTCAATCGTGGGTCATATGGCTCCCCAGGGGACACGTCCTACCTCTAGGGGGCCACATGGAAAAACCGGAACATTAGGTAAATTATGTTCTTTTTTTTCCAACTAACAGTGGCTATGAGGAGGGGCACAGAGGTAAACAAGGCTCAGAAGGGAACCACGAACAAAAAAACGTTGAGAAACACTGTCCTACTCAATATATGGAACATTGAGGTAGCCCGGGCAGTTGATGTGATTGCTCCTAAACACCTTCTTCAGGTTAGTCAAGCCAAGTTTGCTCCCTGGCTTTCTGGGGAGTCAATGGCAGCAAAACGGTCTGCGTGACGGCTATAACGCTGCTGGAGGAGAACTAGAGCGGAGTTCGATCGATTGCAGGTTAGAACTGAATTGCAAGCTTATTCTGTAGTGGTGCTGACAGCGAAGAAAAGCTACTTTTCCATCCGTATCACATCTGCACAATGCCGTCCAGTGGAACTGTTTTGAGTGGTGCAGGACTTGTTACAGTCTGGCATTCATGATGAAATGTAGGCACTCTTGGCTCCTCGCTGTGATCTGTTCGCAAAGCACTTTGCAGATAAGATTGCTCACATTCAGCCTGATTTAGACTCTGGCTGCTGTGGAAGTGGGGCCCAGTCGTTTGAGTGTACCGCCCAGTCGTTTTTCTTTGGAACAGTTTCAGCTATTGCAGACTGAGGATGTGGACAAGGTGCTTGGAGGAGTGTAACTGACCACATGCTTGCCTGACCCCCTCTGCCCTTCATCGCTTATTAAATCTAGTAGGGAAGGGATGATTGGCTGGGTCCAGGGATTAATGCATCTTTTAGATCTGGTATGGTTTCCACCACCTTGAAAGAGGCAGTGATAAAACCGCTACTTAAGAAGCCTTCCGTGGACCCTCATGATTTGAATAACTATTGCCCAGTTGCTAATATTTCCTTCTTGGGCAAGGTACTCGAGCGGGCGGTGGCATTGCAACTCTAAGCTTTCTTGGAAGAAACAGATTATTTAGATCCATTTCAGTCTGGCTTTAGGCCGGGTTTTGGAACTGAAACCACCTTGGGTCACCCTGGTAGATGACCTACACCGAGAGATAGACAGGGGGAGTGCGTCCCTGTTAATTCTCTTGGACGTTTCAGTGGCTTTTGATACCATTGACCATGGTATCCTTCTGGAATGCCTGGCGGAACTTGTATTGGAGGCATTGTTTTGCAGTGGTTCCAGTCTTACCTGTTGGGATGCTTTCAGAAGGTGGAGCTAGGGGGCTGCTATTCAACCCCGTGGAGATTGTGCTATGGGGTCGCGCAAAGTTCCATCTTGCCCCTTATGCTGTTTAACATCTACATGAAGCCACTGGGAGAGGTCATAAGGAGTTTTGGAGGACGGTGCCATCAATACGCAGATGACACCCAACTCTTTCCCTGTGACATCAGAACCAGGTGTGGCAGTGACTCATCTAAGCGGGTGTCCGGAGGAGGTGATGGACTGGATGAAGTCAAACAAGCTGAAGCTGAATCAAGATAAGACTGATGTCCTGTGGATCAGGAGGCCATCTGTTTGGGAATGTGCCATGGTACGTGTTCTAGACGTGGTTACTCTCCCTCTGAAAGAACAGGTATGCAGCTTGGGAGTCCTCCTGGACCCTTTTTTAAACATTTCAGAACCAGATTTCTTCGGTATCCAGGAGTTGTTTTTGGCAGCTTTGTCTGATCCACCAGCTGCGACCCCTCCTGAACAAGCATGACTTGGCCACAGCAATCCATGCTCTTGTTACATCCCGACTTGATTACTGTAACGTGCTTTAGAGCCTTCGGAAACTTCAACTGGTCCAGAATGCAGCTATTTGAGTTTTAACTAATACTCGTTATATGGAGCACATTATGCCAGTGCTCCAGCAGCTGCACTGGCTTCCGGCATGTTTCTGGGCACAATTTAAGGTCTCGGTTATGACCTATAAAGCCATAAACAGGTTGGGTCTGCGGTATCTGAAGGACTGTCTTCTCCTATATGAATCTGCCCGGGGACTGAGGTCAGCTGGGGAGGAGAGGGCAAAATTAGGCTAGGTTTGTCCTTCATTGTTAATTATGGCAGCATCTGCCAAATGTCCTACACTACTGCCTCCTCACCCTTCTGAGGGGGCACTGGCAGCATCCTCTGCCTCATATATTAAAGATATACTTAATAGCTAATGTATTACATTTATTTGCATTCTAGTATCTTCATTCAAATTGGTGGATAAGCTGTCCATACCTTAACAAAAGCTTACTGAGGAAACTCTGAAGGTAGAATTTAGCCAAGAACTGATAACAGAATATCTTTATAGGCTTGCAGATGATTACTGTGATCTTATCTGGCAGTAACCTTATTTATAGGTTTCTTTATGTCTGTGTGTTCACAAATATGGAGTCTTAGAGCATCTGGCAACTGTTTTAGGATCCACTGAATCGAAAGTCAATTTAAATTTCACAAAGAAATTTTAGCCAATAATTCAAATTTAGTTCTTCCCTGAAAATAACTGACAGAGCATACACACCGAATATGGCTAGCCAAGTTCTTACATGTGCAACATTTCAAACTTACCACAATGACTTACATTTCCTGAGCTGTTTGCCCCTTGTAATTATTTTCTTAATTAATGTAAATTGATGCAAACTTCACATTGTATTGTACATTCCTAATTTTCATTCACAAAAAAGTGACACTAGTGGGCTGGATTTCACAAACTGATTATAAAGGACATTGACTGAATTTCATCAAAATCATAAGAAGCTTAGCACTTACCTGGATTTCATATAAGTGGGCAATGTGAAACTGAACTGTAAAAAAGTGGAAAAGTAAAATAATTATTTGTAATAAAAACAGACATCCAATAGAAATTAAATAGTTAAATATTAAATACTTCTATAATGTAAGAAATGCACCGAGTTACAGTTTACTTCCAAAGAATGTATATCAGTGATTTCAAATCTGACATTAGCATTGATGGACTATGAAAGAGTGCTCCAATAACAAACAAAGCAAAAACCTAAACTTGAATTTGTAAATCAGGTACTATAAACCTTACTGAAATTACACTAAACTTAACAAAAACACAAGTTGGCTACCTATTTCTCATGAGAAAGATGCATAACAGCACTATATTTAGTATGTAAGCCAGACACAAGCAAATGCAATTTTTCTGCTTTTATCAGATTACTGCTGGAGCTGACTGGATAAGTCAGAGATCAGGGGAAAAAAATGTTAAATACCCTATAACATACACATTCTCTCCAATGCAGACACATACAATCTTTTTCTCTACTCCTAGATATTTAGTGCATTCACCTATTCTCAAAGGCCCTGATTTAGCAACTGAATTTGATTTTAAAGACATAGTATCTCAAATAGCTAAAACTTATTTGTCTTGGGAAATCTGGAAGTTTCAAATTTCCATTAACATGCAACATCAGTTACATCAGGAGACAGTCTAGCATAAAACGGTCATTTTCGCACAGGACCACATAAAACTATAGACAATTGACTGCCCCCGAGACTCAGCCCCCCGCTCCCTCTTCCCAGCACTGGGGAGCCCACACTGGTGCTCCTCCAGTGCTCCAGCCCCCTCCATGCAGCTGGAGCACACAAAATCTACTTGGCTGAGCCCCCTTAGGCTCTGGTGTATGAGGGGGATATGCGGAGTGGCTTTCCAGGGCCATGTCAGTGAGGATTTTTTTCTTCTGCTTCCACTTGTGTGTGTGTGGGTCCCGACTGATTTTTCTGCAGGTCAGCGGCC
Organism: Pelodiscus sinensis; assembly: GCF_052426305.1. Lineage (NCBI taxonomy): Eukaryota > Metazoa > Chordata > Testudines > Trionychidae > Pelodiscus > Pelodiscus sinensis. The sequence goes on from NC_143052.1 coordinate 197,909,556, forward strand.
CCTGACCGAATAAAGGTTTCCCACCTCTAAGGGAATTGTAACTCTCTATCACCACCACAACAACATACCAACCATCCCCCAACTGCCGACAGCTGAATGGCTAAGTGTTTGGCTGGTTCGTTTGTGGTTTTTTAAAGATTTACTCTATATGTTTATGAATAAGCTATTTTAGGTTTTGTAAATTTTCACATAAATGTTTCAGAGGATAATTATCTACCATCCAAGAAAACCAAAACAAATTTCATCCCATAAAACTATTTTGATTTGCAGACAACTATTATTTTCATCAAAAATAAATTTCAATTACTCCTCCTCCGTCTACTGCAGTGGTTCTCAAAATTTTTGGCCTGTGGCCCACCAGACTCAATGCAAACCTTTCCGTGGACCACCAGCTGCTAATCAATTACATACGTATGCCTGAGCCATTTTGCTAATTCTGCAGCTAGGGAGAATGGTTTAATTTAACCAATAAGAAAGGAAATATTAATTTAAATTATTAAACAGACTAAACACTTTAACTCTCTCATATTTATTTAAAATGAAGTTTGATAAACCAAAATTTTAATTCATGTCCAACACAAAAGGTTCCCATGTTTCCTTTATTTATGGCAGGGGTGGGGAACCTTTTTTGGGTTAGGGAACACTGACCCACAGAAAAATCAATTAGGGACCACACAAATGAGAAGCAAAAAAACAAACAACCACCCCAACCTTCACTGATGTGGCCCCCAACTGAGACACTTCATTCCTCCAGTGTGCCACACCCATTGTGGGAGGGATATGGAAGACAGGTTCAGGGCTTCCCATAGGCCAGATTTACTTTTCTGGGGTTCCAAGGTTAGTGGATTTTGTGGACCCCTCCCCTCCAGGCTCTGGAGTTGGGACAAAAATTGGGGTGGGGGGGTTCAGTATGTGGGACAGGGCTGCCAGAAAGAGGGATGGGGGGGAAGAAGGGGGTGAGTTCTGGATGGAAGGTAGAATGCTGGAGCAGACTGGGAGTAGAGTGTTTGGTCACAGGGAGAGAGAAAGAGCAGGGGAAGGTGCAGTATATGGCCAGGAGAGAGGGTGCAGGAGTGGACTCAGGAAAGGGTGTCTGGCCAGGGGGAAGGAAGCAGGAGCAGGTTGGGGTCTGGGATCTCAGCAGTGAGAGAGAGACAGGGAGGCTGAAGGTCTGGACACTTACCTGCCTTCGTGCCCTGTGCCGCACCCAGGCATGGCCTCCTGCTGCTCCCAATGGTCAGATTCCGGCCAATGGGAGCAGCAAGGCTCAGGGTTCTCTCCCCCCTCGCCTTCCTGGGAAGCTGGCACTGGTGCTCCAAGCCCACAGGGGAGGAAGGGTGAAGCTGGAGTGCCAGCGTGGGATCCCTGCTACAGGGGTAAGGAAGGGGGCTGAACTTGAGCCGTGGACCACATGGAAGGAGGCCACAGATCAGTTTGAGAACCACTGTTCTACAGCAACTAAGTGCTACTGAGAAAAAAATATATATATATTTATTTTAGACTAGAAATGTCTGTTTGTCCATCTCTTTGTGCAAGAATGGTAACAAATAGGGCCGCTAAATTTCATAGGCAGCTTCCTCTTACCCTAATTTAAAGCAAGGCCAGGGTTTGGTTGCTGGGAAGTGGCAGGAAGGAGCTTCCCTTCCCCCCCCCCCCCATGGAAAAGGAGTGGCAGAGAGAGAGGAGGGACATGATCCTCACACTCACCACTGGGGACAGTGAGCAGGGACAGGATACTGCAGAGTGAGAGTTGGGGACAGCCAAAAAACACTCTACTTACTGGCTGGGGACAGGGCCCTGCATGTTTCCAGTCAGGCCACCTTTTACAGGTAAAGTTTCTCCCCCTCCCCGGCATCTACAAAGCCAGAGCATTCTCTCCTTCCCCACCCCCCACTACAGGGTCTGGGGATTTCCCCTCCTCCACCTATGGGGACCTGCACTCGCCCACTCCCTCGCCACTTCACACGAGCGTCTCCCCCCTTGTTATGAAGCTCCTGTGCAGCTTAACCACATCCCTCCCACCCCCACTTCACCCAGAGCGTGGTGATTCCTGTCCCCTATACCTCCTCAGCAAGGCTGGGGGGGGGAGGAGGAGGCGGAGTCCCGTCCCACTGCAAGGAGATGAGATACCAAGTATCCTCCCTGGGACATAAGTATATCTATTCAAAGCCAGCACTAGGAAATCTGGTGCCAAAGACAGAAACAATTTTTTTAAACAAATAACTTTATGCTCTTTTACACTTTTAGAGCCTCTCCCTCACACACCAAAGGCTTCATCTTAAAGGCTCAAAGAAAATGCATGTTCTTTATAAGAGAATTAGAATAATTATGGCATTGAGACTTATTTCCACAAGGACAGATTTAAAATGGAATTCACTATGCCAGATTGGGCTTTAAGGGAAACAACGTAGAAACTAAAACACCACAATTAAGGTATCCGATCATTATATTCAACATTGGTAAAATTCACCAACAAATTAGGTTTTGCACCATAAATCAAAAATACACAATATAGTAAACTAAGCAAATGTTAGTCACTAATGGCAGCTGTCAGTTATCCTTACTGACTTGTTAAATTATTTTCTAGTTGCTCATTCTGAGTTCTAATTTATAATATGACATAGTACCAGAGAAATGCTCATACATAATGTTATAAAAAAAAAAAAGTGGCTCATTAAAACAACTTTAACTTGCTGAAAACCAACTTCACTCCTCAAAGCATGACATGCTGACAAGATCACTCTATACACCAGCAAATATAACCCCCCAAAGTTTCCAGTTCAAGTACAGCTATAAAATGGAGCATCACCTACCACTCATAATCCAAGCTCAACTCCTACTTTTTCACCTCACTGGTATTTTATACAAGGCTAATACTGAGCATGGAAATGCCTCATACCCTCTAAATTACGACAATTTAGCAAATTAGGAAGATCCACACAATACAAGATATTGGAAACTGCAACTTTTCATTTAATATTTATTAAATTTCATTTAATACTGCAATATTTTATCATCACTTTCCCCATCAAAGAACTCAGCATGCATAATGATGGCAAACAAATGTTCTCTCACCATTAGTTGGTTTGCAGTTCTTAACTGCAATCCTAAGAATTAACACTTGTCTGAAATGAATCCAAGCTTTTTGCTTCTCTGCCCTTCAGAAGATATTTAAATTGCCCTTATCTTGCTTTCTGCATTAGCTGCCACCATCAAATTTCCTGGAGCTGGCTGTGAATAAATACACTCATAAGCCTAGGAAGTAACTTGGTATCTCTTCTCCATTCTTTTGGCACGTTCTAAGATGGTCTCATTAAATCGGCAGAGCCCCTCTAGGTAGTCCTGCAGAATTTAAAATATCCACTAGCTCGTGTGTATTGTAACAAACCAGTTCAACTGGAACACTTCTTTTATTTTAAAGTTCCTGCTACATTTAATAATCATTCAGAACAGGGGAGAATGATTCCAAGAGTGCATTCTCATCTAGTAATCAAAAAGAAGTGCTGAACAAAGACACTACATCAGTCTGCTGAACATCTGTGATAGCACCAGATGAAGAACAGTACCTTCATGGGCATTTGGTAGACCTTTATTTAAGACAAAATACAGGACTATGTAGCACTTTAAAGACTAACAAGATGGTTTATTAGATGAGGAGCTTTCGTGGGCCAGACCCACTTCCTTAGATCAGACAGTGGAAGAAAATAGTCACAGCCATATATACCAAAGGATACAATTAAAAAAAAGTGAACACATATGAAAAGGACAAATCACATTTCAGAACAGAAGGGAGATGCGGGGGGGACGGGACATTTCTATCACTTTATTTAAGAGACCTTTAGTGATGAACTTTCTTCTCTGCCCCCAGATTCAAGAAAGATCACTCTAATATTAGATACAATACCAGAACCCAAATACAAAGCATCCTATTCCTGGACTACTTCTATAATAGACACAATGTCAAAACCTTGCCCCGCGTAAGGAGATGCACAAGAGCTTCTGTAATAACATCCTGAAAGGCAAGATGCCACTTCTGATGAAGAGGATGAATTAGCATAGTTGGAATGCCAAAGTGACGCATACTGAGTGGAATAGACAGACAGTACTGGAGGAAGCACCCACGGGTTTCCTCCTAAAGGAAGGACTAAACTTCTGTCTTAGTGCACAACAGAGCTTCCATACCCTGACAGTATCAACAAAGATTCAGTCCCAGGTGGCACCGAACATGTGGATGCAAATGAAAGATCTCAGTACTGAGGTCTTCGTGGTAAGAGTAGCCTATACTAGGGATATAAAAAGTTGGTTAAATAGGTAACCATGTAACTGCTGCAAATCTCAGTGGTGCGGGCTTATATAAGCTATAACTTATATAAGCTATATACTGCAGAGCCTGCAGCAAAGCCTTCTTGGGAGCAGGGCTACCAGCCCCTGCTTGCTCCACTCCCGGGGAAACTTTGCTGTGGGCTCTGCTGCTGACTCCTGGGGAGCCAGCGTGCAACCTACGAGGTATGAGTCAATGCCATGGACAGGTGGCTAGGTAGGCAGCTACTCCAGTTCCCGCAGTTAATCAGAACCTGTAAGCATTACCCATTTAAGGTGATGCTTACCACAGACAGTTAACCAGTTAATTTTTCACATCCTTCGTATCTACATCTCATACTGCATCAGCAATGAGTCTAATACCAATGGATGGAGGAGATCTCTGGCTGTTGCATGCACCTCAGGAGTCTTTGGTATAGAAATGGTTGTCACTGAAGGTACTAGTAACGAAAATGGTCTCAATAGTACCACATGACGTGCTGCAATCTATGACTCTACACTATTACAAAGAGATACTGGAAGGTGCCTAGCATTAGCATATAGAGGGAGAAAAGCCTGTTGAGTGTCTTTGGGGTAAGTTTAGAGACGGGAGCAACAGAAGTGATGTTGTGGTTTGCGTCTGCTATAGACCACCAGATCAGGTGGATAAGGTAGATGAGGATTTCTTCAAACTACTAAGAGAAGCTTCCGGATCACAGGCCCTGGTTCTGATGGGGGACTTTAATCACCCTGACATCCTTTGGGAGATCAATACAGCACTACGCAGGGAATCCAGTAAGTTTTTGGAGGATGTTGGGGATAACCTCCTGGTACAAGTGCTGAAGGAACTGACCAGGGGTCATGCACAGCTTGACCTGCTGTTCACAAACAGGGAGAAACTACTAGGGGAAGTAGATGCAGGTGGCAACGTGGGCAGCAGTGATCATGAGATGATAGATTTCAGAATCCTGACAAAAGGAAGAAAGGAGAGCAGCAAAATACACATTCTGGACTTCAGAAAAGCAGACTGACTCCCTCAGGGAACTAATGGGCAGGATCCCTTAGGATGCTAACATGAAGAGGAAAGGCGTCCAGGAGAGCTGGCAGTATTTTAAAGAAGCCTTATTGAAGGCACAGAAACAAACCATCCCGATGTGCAGTAAGAAAAGCAAATATGGTAGGTGACCAGATGGGTTTACCAGGGAAATCCTTAGAGAGCTTAAACACAAAAAGGAAGCTTATAAGAAATAGAAACTTGGACATGACTAGGGAGGAGTATAAATGTATTGCATGAGAATGCAGGGAAGTAATCAGGAAGGCAAAAGCACAACTGGAGTTGCAGCTGGCAAGAGAAGCGAAGGGTAACAAGAAAGGTTTTTACAGGCATGTTAGTAATAAGAGGGTGATCAGAGAAGGTGTGGGGCCCTTACTGGATCAGGGACGCAATCTAGTGATAGATGATGTGGGAAAAAGTGAAGTACCGTAAATTAGTGCATATAACCCGCACACGAGTATTACCCGCACCTATGTATTACCTGCGGTTTTCCCTGATTCAGTAAAAAAAAGTCTTGTATACCCCGTGCACAAGTATAGCCCATGGGAGATGAACCACTGGTAATGTTAATGCAAAGCACCTGTAACCAAGTGTTAATGGGCCGCAGCTGATAATGCCAAGAACTAAATAGGTTACAACCCTTATCGCTGGTATATAACCCTTTTGAACCACATCCCTTTTCCATTCATTTATTCCTTCAGTGGTTTGAACTTGTATTTTAAACATGTCTAAGTGCAAATCCTACACAACCGATTTAAATTGTGTGCAGTGGTATTTGCAAAGGACAATGGAAACAGAGCCGCAGGGAGAAAATAGTCTGAACAACCTAGCCTTGGCTATGGATTTTACGGATGTTTTTAAAGACAGTGACTATGACGAGAGTTTTGATGGTTTTGAGAACTCAGACGCTGAGGAGGAGGATGCTGGCGCTGATTCTAGAGATCAGAATGAATGAGAATGCAAAGACGGCTTTTTCTTAATTGTTTTTATTCTTTTACTAGTTGCACAGTAAACTAATGAATTTTAATGTATTGTAATATAACTGCCTCTATTATTAAATTAAAATGTGCTGCTTTTCTCAAGTAAGAGTCAGTCTTGTCTCCCTTTCAGTAGTAAAAAAAAACCTGTATTACACACGAACAAGTATAGCCCGGGGGGGGGGGGGGGGGGGATGTAAATCTTTGCATAACCTACGGGTTGTATTCACTAAAGTACGGTACTAAATACTTTTTTTTGCCTCTCTCTTCACAGACAAGGTCAGCTCCCAAACTACTGCACTAGGCAACACAATGTAGGAAGGAGGTGGGCAGACCTCTGTGGAGAAAGAGCAAGTTGAGAACTATTTAGAAAAGCCAGACATACACAAATCCATGGGTCCAGATTTAATGCATCCAAGGGTACTGAAGGAGTTGGCAAATGTCATTGTAGAGCCTTTGGCCATTATCTTTGAAAACTCGTGGAGATAGGTCCCAGATTATTGGAAAAAGGCAAATGTTGTGCCCATCTTTAAAAAAGGGAAGACGGACAATCCAAGGAACTACAGACTGGTCAGCCTCACCTCAGTCCCTGGAAAAATCATGGAGGGGATCCTCAAGAAATCCGTTTTGAAACACTTGGAAGAAGGGAAGTGATCAGGAATAGTCAACATGGATTCACCAAAGGTAAGTCATGCCTGACCAATCTGATTAGCTTCTCTGATGAGGTAACTAGCTCTGTGAACATGGGAAAGTCAGTGGATGTAATATAACTTGACTTTAGCAAGGCTTTTGATATGGTCTCCCATAATATTCTTGCCAGCAAGTTAAGAAAGTATGGATGGGATTAATGCACTGTAAGGTGGTTAGAAAGCTGACTAGATTGTTGGGCCCAATGGGTAGTGATCAATGGCTCCATGTCAGGTTGGTGGTCGGTTTCAAGCAGAGTGCCCCAAGGATCGGTTCTAAGGACAGTTTTGTTCAATATCTTTATTAATGACCTGGATGAGGGGATGGATTGAACTCTCAGCAAGTTTGTGGATGACACTTAGCTAGGGGGAGAGGTAGACACACTGGAGGGCAGGGATAGGGTCTAGAGTGACCTAAACAAATTGGAAGATTGGGTCAAAAGAAATCTGATGAGGTTCAACAAGGACAAGTGTAGAGTCCTGCACTTGGGATGGAAGAATCCCAAGCATTGTTACAGGCTGGGGACTGACTGTCTAGGTAGCAGTTCAGCAGAAAAGGACCTGGGATTATAATGGATGAGAAGCTGGATACAAGTCAACAGTGTGCCCTTGTAACTAAGAAAGTGAATGGCATATTAGGGTGCATTAAGAGGACCATTTCCAGCAGATTTAGAGAAGCAATTATTCCCCTTGATTCAGCACTGGTAAGGCCACATCGGGAGTACTGCATCTAGTTCTGGACCTCCCACTCCAGAAAGGATGTGGACGTATTGGACAGGGTCCAGCGGAGGACAACCGAAATGATTAGGGGGCTGGAGCACATGACCTACAAGGAGAGGCTGGGGGATTTGGGCTTATTTAGTTTGCAGAAGAGAAGTGAGGGGGGGATTTGATAGCAGTCTTCAACTTCCTTAAGGGAGGTTCCAAAGAGGATGGAGAGAGACTGTTCTCGTAGTGATGGATGGCAGAACAAGGAACTATGGTCTCAAGTTGCAGTGGGGGGAGGTATAGATTGGATATTAGGGAAAACTATTTCACTAGGAGGGTGGTGAAGTACTGGAATGGGCAGGGCTCGCCAAGCGGCAGCGAGCCCCGCTCACCAGCCACGCAGTTCTGCGCTCTGTGAATGCGCAGATCGCTCTGCGCCAGCTCTTCCGGGGTGTAATCTACTCGCCATGGGCAAGTAGATTACACTATTTGTCGAGCCCTGAGCATGGGTTACCTAGAGAGGTGGTGGAATTTCCATCCCTAGAGGTTTTTAAGTCCCAGCTTGACAAAGCCCTGGCTGGAAAGATTTAATTAGGATTGGTTCCGGTTTGGGTAGGGCGCTGGTCTCAATGACTTCCTAAGTCTCTTCCAGGCCTAGGATTCTATGATTCACCTCAGTACCAGTCTTCATCTGGAGTTAGTCTGTTGGGCACCTAACCCACAAAGAGTAAGAAGGCTTCTTCTGGTCAGAAGTCAAAGTGTTGGACTTTTTTTGCTGTTTGTGCAGTACCAGAGATAGATAATGATATCTTCTCTGTGGCTTTCTCTGCTGTGGGGATGCTGCCAACAAGTAGTATGCTCTGAAATGAAGTCACTTTTGAATCTCCATGTAACAAGAGACTGGCCTACGGGTCAGGGGGGAAGGGTGCTACAAAGATGCTACCTATAAGAATTCTTCTAAATTGAATTTCTCCTAAATCCGCTACTGATAGGACACTTAGGCTTCAAGTACCCTTCACCCAAACACTTTAAACAGTGAGATGAGAATCGGACTGGGGTAGATTTGTTACAGTTCCCAACAGCAGTTGAATCCTGAAGACTTAGATATGCCCCAGTTTCAATTTAAAACCCCAATGGAAAATAAGACAAAAGCCAAAAACTTTTTCTTGATGAGTAGTACTAATGGAAATTATGACTAACTTGTGCTAATTTACAATATAAAAGCCTTGAGTTTCCCTAGAGAGAGAATCGGACAGAGCCTGAGCATGTGTGTGTTCTCTCACACAACTTGACTACTGATCATACATGATGAAATGGAACTGGGGAGGGAGGAGGAAGAGACACCCATAGCTTCCTAACCTTAACTACTGGCATGAGGATGCTTGCACTGACATGCACGTATCTAGAAGGAAATGGGCACTCAAAAAAGGAATGTATATTGTAAATTTGATCCATGCTTAAATGGGAGATTAAGAAGAAATGCAGAAATCGCTCTGCATGAAATTACTGCTTTTGAAGTAAGGTAATACAGCAGATTAAACAAATTTCATCTTACTGAATAATTAAACATAACATTTCTCACATCATTTTTGTCTAATTTAGGATTTTTATTATTGCATTAAAATATTGCAAAAATAGAATAGAATAAATTAGAAACTTACTAGGTGTATAGCTTCTTTTTAAAACTCTAAGATATGATAAACTTTGTGTACAACAAAAAGAAATACAATTCCTCCCCAAATTTCAGATCTTCAAAGACACTGATGAGGCTCTCTTCAGCATTATGTCTTCCATTTACCAAGATGACAGTAATTCTATATTCCATTGGCACATCTATATTTGACACAAACTGTTCACAGTAGTTGGTTTCATGTTCATTTATGCAGCCTGGGTAACCATAGCTACCTACATCAGATAGCAACACCAGCTTCAACAATTCTTTGAGGAAAATCTGTGAAGTACTCATTGTCCATAAGGAACTGCCATTTTAAAAGAGGTTATTTAAAAAAAAAACCCACACACAGTCGCAGCTCTGTATGCATGGCATTTTTCTATATATTGCAATAAAATACATACAACAAAACCTTAAAAATACTTACTTTCAGCCTTGGACAAAGTGCAGGGATTGCTGTCAACCAAAGCTAACTGAAAATGCTGAAAAAGAATGAATATTGTTTAAGACATTCATAATTTAGAGAAATTATTTTTATACAGAAACAACATTTTATATTTGAAAGGAAATATACTATTTCTATTTCACACAAGCAAACTAATTTAAAAAGCAACAACTCATCTATAATCATTCACGCGCCAGTTCATGATACTATATATTTTTGTTAGGGCCACCACAGGACCACCTATAATCTTTTGAAATTGTATCTTTAATAAATATTAAAGAGGAAAGTAAAATATTTTAGAGCATGTTTCATGCACTTAAATTACAATACTTTTAATAATTAACTTTAGAACAGACATTTTACTAAATAATTAGGTTAGTGAGTTTCTAGAAGTATAATTTCATCATAGGGATGTAAGCCACTAGTTGACTATCTGATCAGCAAATGCTTATCAGGTAATTGACTAGTGATTTGACTAGTCGCTTCCCCTCCCCGTGATGCCTCTATCAGAGAGAGGCAGCAAAGAGGGTGAGGGGAGCAGGAGCCAGTGCTAGGGGGAGCTGGCTTAAAAGCCAGTTCCCCCCCAGCACCATCTCTGCAGAGGAGTGGGAGGAAGGGGAGGCAGAGGTATAGTGGGGGACCAGGCATGGGCAGGGAATCAGCTGTCCTGGCTTGTGCCTGGTCCCTGGGCTGAGCTTTACCCTTTTAAATGTATTAAGAGCCTCACAGCTCTTAATACATGTAACAAGCACAACTGGCATCAAGGTGTGGGGGGTGTGTGTGTGTGACGACCAGCACTAGCTAGGAATCAGCTGTCCCAGCATGTGCCTGTTCTTCCCTCCCCCTCCCCCTGCACTTTAGCCTTTTAAATGTATTTAGAGCCAAAAAGGCAGAGAGACACTGAGGTTGCTCCTGGGGCAGGGAGCTAACTCCGCTGCAGCTCTGTATCTCCCCTCTCCCATCTATTAATCAATTAGCTGATTAAACGCAATTTAACACCCCTACTTCATTATTTTAATGGTCAAGATTTGCTCAAGCATTTACAGCAACTTACACTAACTATTTCAGATTCCCATGCAGTTAGACGTGCAAGTCATTAAATGGCATATTTACTACAAAAAATAAAATTGGTTCAGAAATACAAAAATGTAGCATCTCATATGTTTATCAACACATTACATTAAAAACAAATAAGTTTTGTGTAAAAAGCTACAATTTTCATAAGCACTTAAATCAGTTGTCCCAGTATTTATTTTAAAATATTGCTTCCGTAAAACATTTGGAATTGTTGTGTCTGTCTGTACCATTGTATATTGTGAATGAAGATTTCATTTTTATTAACTTTGAATTTATTTCTGAATCATTCCCATTCTCCAAAGGGGACACCAAACAACCACTGTAATAGTTTAGACATGTCCAGTCAATTTACAATAGAAACTCAAAGTTCTGAAACACCACAGTTAGAAACTGGCCATCAAGCACACACTACACTTGTAACAAAGTATGCAGCAGAAACCAAAAGAAAAAAAAAAAAAGCAAGTACAGTACAAGTACAGTGTTGTGTAAAATGCAAAATAAAAAAAATAAAGGGAAAGTTTAAAAAGTTTTTTTAATAAGTTAAGGAAACTGTTCTAGGCTTGTTTCACTTAAATTAAGATGGTTAAAAGCAGCATTTTTCTACTTCTTAGTAATGTTTTAAAGCTGTATTAAGCCAATATTCAGTTATAAACTTTGGAAAGAACAACTATAACAAACAACTTCTATTCCTGGGGTGCTCATAACTCTGAGATTCTGCTGTACAAATTTCACACTAATTCAATGAGCAGCATTAAAATGAAAACTAAAGAGTAACTGAGTGTATTAAAATAGATGAAATATGCATACAAACCTAAATGCTTAATCATTTTAAGAAACTCCATAGAAAACAAGTCTCATACATACAGCATAAAGTCTGCATTAATATTTTTGTACTGCAATATACAAGGCCTACTGAATATTGGTACCTACTGTAAGTACATTTCAACGAAGCAGGTAAAATACTTGATTTGTAATCCAGATTGTAACAGCAGCAACATTTAGGTACTAACTAAATTCAAGCTTAATATAAAATACAAATCATGTAAATGAGGCTACTGAACAGTTATACGTAATCTTGTTCGTATTTAAGGAGAACATTTTATCTGCTGATGTCTAGAGTACCAAGCTGGTAAGTAACAGTAGCTGGTATTAATGAAGCAGGAAAATTTAAAACTGAGTTACAGAGTAAATGATGCACTCACCCTCTTTTCAAAATAGTTGTAAATACACAGGTACCACTCCCACAACATCTCAATACAGTTTGACTCTCAAGAATGATACTATAACAATGGTGCATAATATGCTAGACTTTTATTTAGAAAGATCTATGACCAGCTTGCAATCAACAATTTTAAAAAAAACAAAACAAGCACACTGTTACAATTCAAGATAAATTATAAGACTAACACTGCATCACCCAATTACAAGGATGCTCTCTAAGATGGGGAGCAGACCTCCTCACTGCTTTCTGTCCATTTCCACCATGAATACAATAGTTACCAAAAATAAAGTAGTCTCAAAATTAATTATAAACCCTAGACCATCATATCAGCATCATGAATAGTTTTGAACAATGCGATCACAAAAAAAACCCAAACCCAAAACCCACCGGAAAAAAACAGAAAACCAAAAACCTAGGACCAGAAAAAACACTGGACACACATTACTTCCAAAATGAAATTAAAATGTTAGACCATTGCATATTAGCTTGCTGCTTTTATTTTCTAGGGCTCGGCAGGGATAGATAAGTTAAAATCTCCCTCACTTGCATTGCAATGCAGGTTGTGTGCCCCAGAGACATCCTTTAGTCTGTTACCATAGCAATACTAAGCAGACAACTTAAAAATGACTAAAAGAAATTCATCATAATGTCTACTCTACATTACATTTTTTCTGGTAAAAAAAGATGTACAGACTTGTATATTTAGGCCTGTGCAACGGCCTAAGTTTTACAAAGGACATTATCGTTACCAATTAATGCTAAACATAAAACAGAAAGTTAGAGTTGCTTTCATCTAGTAATGCTATTATACCAAACAAACAGAAATGTTTGACAATTGTTTGGTGGTTCCTTTTCAGAATCATTTTGCTTAGACTCACTGAGAGAATACAGATAACTGTGTAAGTAGAACTGCCCATTTGGACATTTAAATATGCCTGTATTTAATACTACACAGGGAAACAACAGGAATATTCTTACCAATGCTTCTAATTCACTCAACAGGAAAAATCCTAAACACAATACTATAACAATTTCACATTCCACAGCATCATCTCAAATATTGCAAAATGTAATGCACTTCTGCCTGCACCATTTAGCAAACCATACTGTAAAACTATAGATAATCCAGAACATGTACATAGATTTCATAGAAAAACAACAAGGCACTTGTAGAAAACAATTATTGTAAAGCTGCACACACAAAACCAATAATCTTTCAAACATGTAACACAGGAACCACCCTACAACTCTAGCTAGGTTACAATAAACACAGCCTTCTTTCATGTAGTCAATAAAGACAAAAAATAAACCATATATACTAAAACTCAGACACAAACAATCCACAAGTTACTACCATCAACACGAAAAACTACGGAACATCATGTTAATTTCCATCTTCCATTTCTGCAACAAACAGAATCAGCCAGCAAACATCTGCACCTCACACAAATATTGCGGTACTGAAGCTGACTACTGCTGTGTGAAATAGTTGTTATGCAGGAGAGGCCACTGCAGTTCAGAGACAGACATACAATACCTCAAGGCAGACAGCAGGTCTATAGAAATTCAAATCCTGAGTAATGGGATTTACCTAAAAGGCACTGTTCTGAATGTTAAGAAGTGTCTTTTCAAATGCTACAGCTGAAGTAATGAAGTAGCTTGATTTGTAGCAATTTATAATAGTATAATTATCAGAAAACTATTTTGTCTCCTTTAGAATCCTTGTCTTGCCTTGTGTGATTGTAGTAATTTCTGATGTAACCTCTCTGAGAAATAAAAAATACAGTGCTTGCATATGTATTCAGTTACTCAGTGTATTAAATGCAGTCATAAAATGAAAATAATGTATCAGATTTAAATGCAATTTAAACCATTCTATTCACTCTTACTACTAGAAGTGTGTGTATTACAGACACAGAATCATGATTCTGTTAAAATGTATTTATCGACCTGATTTACATACTTTTAAAATAGAAGAGGCCGAATACATAGATTCTTGTGATTTTAATCCAGTAAAATGAAACCAACAAATACAAAAAGTAACATTTTCCAATCTTACTGCAAGGTATTCAATTATATTTGACTAATTTATAAATCAAAACCTTTAGTAATGTTTTAAAATGGTGGTTCTAACTATCTTTTCTCTAGAATAAAGTTTTCCTAATTGGCAGCTATACATTTAGTTAGCACACTAACCAAGACATCATTTGGAATATGACAGTTCTGACATCACCAGGGAAAGCCAGATCCCAGCTCAGTACAATTCTGTCAGAGAGAACTTTTTCTGACTATAGGACCTAGGTATGATGTGTATGTTCCTTAGAGCAGTCTTTGTTCAGATAATTAGGACACTGTAAGGCTTACATAATGAAAATGTTGGCACACAGCCAATGTTCCATTCACCAAGAATATTTGCGGGAGTTCATATAGAACAGAGGTTCCCAAACTTTTTGACACAGGGACCAGTAAATCCATTCACGAGCTTTTGAAAGACCGGTAACATTTATTTGCATATTCATTAAACAAATGATGAATACGCAAATAAATTGTTTCTGGTCCTTCCAAAGCCCCCAGTGCCTGCTTTAGCAAAGCTTTTGATAGGGTCACCCACAATATTTTTGCCTGTAAGTTAAGGGAATATGGATTGAATAAATGGACTGTAAGATGGATAGAAAGCTGGCTAGACCAGGATTTCCCAAACTTTTTACTTTAATTGGAACCTGTTTTTTTTAGTACTGTTTTTTGCAGCCCCAAAATATAAACACACATAAAAAAAAGAATGAAAAATGAATAAATGTTCACTGTTTCAGCCAGCTGCATCCTACACCCAGCCTGGGCCAGGACTTGGGGGACTCAGTGCTGCACAGGCACTCTGGGAGCCTACAACATCCAGCTGCATCCTCCGCCCAGCCTAGGCCAGGCATCGGGGGCCCTGGTGCCACACGGGCACTCCAGGAGGCGGGAGCAGGAGCAGATTGGTGGTAGGGTATCTGGCTAGGGTATAAGGAGGGGACTTGGGTAGGAGTTGGACGTTCCTGGTCTGGCATCCTCTGGACCTGATTGGTCCCAGATGAGGGATTTTTTGGACAGGGGAGGTCATTTCAGGGCTCCTGGTTCCCTCCCTCTCCACTAGGCTTCTTTGCACCTCCCTCCCCTGCAACCCAACTGAGCTGCCCACCCCCGCTGGTTCCCTGCATCTCCCCCAAAACCATTCCCAACAATCCAAGGGGGTACAGCACCAATTCCCTGCAGCCCCTCACAACCCGGCTGAGCTGCCCTTCTGTTCCCTATGCCTTCCCCCAGCCACCTCAGCCCAGTTGAGCCCCGTTAGTCTATAAAGTGCTACCAGACCATTTGTTGTTTTTTTCTGTAACAAACTCGGCTATCCCCTGAAACTCTTAGATGGAGCTAAAGATCTTTGTGTGTGCTTGGAAACAGGGTAGGGACAATGCTATACCTACAAGTTGAGCTAACACTGAGAGGAGACAAGCCAAGAAATGTGAAGTGAGGTATTATATAATGTAATACAAAATTAAGCTCTATAGACCAAAACACAAACACCCACACCCCACCTGAGTGCTACTGCTATTCACTGGCCTGACTGTTTACACACATTTCATTTTACCTCTCCCTATATATATCTATCTATCTATATCTATATCTATATCTATATCTATCTATATATATATATATATAGATAGATATATATATATAAACACCTCTTCCTGCGGGGCTACAGTGTGACATCAAATAACTCTATATTGCCCCGCCCCCTAGTCTCAGTCTCCAGAAGGGGGAGAGGTGGCCATACCTCAGGGTTTTTCTCCCCTCCCCTGCTCCTCAGGGGGAACCTTGGGCTCCCTGCTGGCGCCCTGGCTCCCCTGCAGGAAGATCAGGGGGTGGTAGCAGCACCTCCGACATTCCGGGACCCAGTGGGAAACTGCCAACTCTGACAGCTCAGGCTGCTCCTGCCTGGAGTTCCAGTCTTGAACCCTCCCCCCATTCCCATCCCGCAAGACTAGCGTGCCAGCACTGGCTTCTTGTGGGGGGAAGAAGAATGGAGAAAACCCCCAGGCTCCGCATTGGATTCAGCTTGAAGAGAAGCACACGTTGAGGGGAGTAAGGTCAGGGCTGGCTATGCTTGCGGGATGGGCCCTGAGAAGGGACTAGGGGGCCAAGAGGCCAGCGCTGGCTGTGACCCCCAGCCATGCTCAGCAGCCATCTCTGGCGCAGCCCCTGGCCCACCCCAGCAGCCAGGGGAGCTGAGCTTACCAACCCCCACAGATGGCGGGGTTGGTGAGCGTAGCGAGCAGGTACACTACCCCTAGTTCTCTTAAAATATCAGACTCACAGAATCCCAAACCACCAATTTTTAACAATTTATTCAATGTACAGGACACAGTAACTAGAATCTCTCTCTCTCTCGATATATAACATTTATCTGTGGAACAACAGATTGATGTAATCATGTCAGCATTGACAGGCTGAAGGTGGAGCTGAAGTGGAAGAAGCCCTGCAGACAGCATGATGCACAGCAGCGGGATGTGGAGAGCTCCCTGCTCACAGCTTCTTCGCTCCAACCCATCCATCCAACCCCCTCACTTAGCAGGACCAGCTCAACCCCCCTCTTCAGCAAGGATGGCGGGTGCTGGGGGAAGCAACACTCTGACCCCAGAATGCCTGCAGCAGGCATTCTGGGGGTGGAGTATGGGTGGGGCCACGCTGCTTTCCCACCTCACTCTGCTGATGCTGATGACATCAGTCAGTCATCTGGCAGGAAAAACTTTATATAAAGAGAGATTATTCATTATGTCAATTATCAATAATATTAAGTGTTATATTTTCAGTCACACAAATATGGACATTATTATACGACACTTTCTTGACCACTTGTTCTAAATGTTGATACAGTTTGTCTCTTTGGTTTGTAAAGACTGCCAAGTCCTGCCCCAGGGAGGGAATATTGGCAAGCACAGCGAGCAAGGGAGGTGCAGCTCCCTGGTTTTCTGTATTGTTCTTTAGTTTTCTGTTACACAAAGTATACTGGCTGCTCCCAACTTGTGGTGCGATCAGTTCCAGGAATAGTGTCACAAGTCAGGAGGGTGTCGTAACTCGAGCCCGAAGTTACGACAGGCGTCATACACCCTCGTAAATGTGGGGCCAAGGACGTACGTCGGGGGATTTCAGCCCTTTCTGCACTTACAGAAAAGGTCATAAGTGCGAGAGGTTGTAAATCAGACTGTCATAATGCGGGGGCCTCCTGTATAGCAAACTCACTGAAGAATACTGAATGGCAGAAAAATATCCTTAATGCATGAGATTCATAGATCCACAATAAAAGAAAGCTGTATGAACAAATGCAGCTGTTGATTCAATGACAAAGTTTCCTACCTTATTAAGTTATTATGATTTATCAAAGAATGCATGTATAAATCACATAACTAAAATGTCTCTATCTGTGTAAGAGTTGGAGAGCACTTTAATTTACAAACCTTATTTTCTGTTTACCTGTAATTTTTTTAAAATAATCTTTTGACAGATTTTATCATGTTCTACTTCAGAGACCACAAAATCTGTTTTTTTTAATTTAATGAACTGCTGGAAGATACATTTCTGTATTCATATGTATATGTTTTTCAAACCATTCCCAAAGGAACAGGAATACAGTGAAATATATTGCATTAATTATTTTAAACACTAAGACTTTTCATTAGTAAATATTAATTGAACTTATTTCAATCATTTTTTTGTTCCAATTACAAAACAGAATTAAGAAGAAGGGATGTTAGATAGCGTGTAATTGAATAGTCATGTATGCACATCAAAATTTAGCAGTTATACAACTATTTCTCTATCGGACGTGGCAGCACAGGGTGGCAGCTGGGGGCGAGGCAGCCCCCCTCCACCAGAAACTGCTCTGCAGCAGCAACCTGCCTCTCCCCCTTGCTGCCTCTCCAGCATCCCATGGAGCAGCTTCTGACCATGGCGAGCCTGCCCCTCCACCGGCTCTGACAGCGGAAGCATGTAATCAACAGAATTAATCGGTAAGCTTGCCGAGGGTTAGGGTTAGCCTGCACAGGCTTATCAGTTAATCGTGTAGTCATCTATACATTGTCATCCCCAGGGCTCGCCGAGCCCCGCTCGCCAGCCACACTGTCCGGCATTCTGCACATGCTCAGATCATTCTGCACATGCACAGATCGCCCAAACCCAGCTCTTCCGGGATATAATACATAGATTGTCAAGCCCTGGTCATTGCTATTAAGAACTTAGCATATTTGTAGCTCTTCACAATTAATGCCTTAACCAGATTTGAAAAATAAATGGGGTGAAATAACATTCTGAAGGCTTAAAACCAGACCAACTGTAGGGTAAATTGAGGAAGTCCATGGTATCTTGCTGAGAACTGACAAACTCAAATCTGAAAGTATTAGGCCAGCCCTGGGAAACATACAGTACAACAGTTACTGTGACCCTGGATCCCCTGGCAACCACATTCCAAAGGGCCTCACTTTGATAAGGCCGGTACCAAACAACCAAACAATCGCGTGGGATTGTTTTTCATTGTCTGCTTTGTTCCTAGAAAATAAGCTTGGATCCCAAAGATTGCGCCAAGGCAATACCACCCCCGCAGGAGACGCATTATATTTCCGGCCGACAAAATGACCATCAATATGCCTTTGTTTATGTTGGCTTATTTAGCTTGTTAGGAATAACTACCTGTATTGGTGATACTATGTTTAATTGGCAATGGGCGGAGATACTGTGTAACTGTTGTAGACCATTGGCTTATGTGCATCTCTCACTTCCGCTGCTAGACATATCAAATCACTTCTCCTCTGTCCATCTGCTACCTATATAATCTAATGTATACTTTGGTTAAGTTAGTGCTCACCAGGTTAACCCCTGATGAGTACTCCACCAGCTGTGTGAACTAATAAATCCTCTGCTTGTTTTCACCTGCACCTAGTGGGGCCAAGAAATTATTCCCTACACCAACTTTCTTGAGAAAGGTGAAAAAAAGGCCATCATACATTTCTGATTTGATGATGGCAACAAAAATTCCCCCATTACTCAACTTCCTACCTCTCAGCAGTTCATAAGTTAAACTCAAATAATGACAGCTATTCAAACATCTTAAAATGTGGAGGGAAAAAAGGTTACTACCTTTGGTAACACTTGTTCGAGATGTGTTGCTCATATCCATTCCAGTGAGAGCGAGAGCTGCATGGATGGACATCAGAAGATTTCCCTAGTGGTACCCTTGGGTCAGCTGTGGAACCCCACGGAAAGGGGTTTTCATGATTGCAAATATATACACACCCATATACAGGGCTCGCTGAACCATGGTGAGCCCCACTCGCCAGCCCATTGTCTGCCTCTTCCGGATTACAATCTACTCGCCATGGGCGAGTAGATTGTATTATTTGTTGAGCCCCGCCCATATATATACCCTGCCAATGCGACATCTGCTCAGTACCTTCTTTCCCTAACAGTCCAACGGGGGGGGGGGGGGAGGTACGGTCTGGAATAGGCATAAGCAACGCATCTTGAAAAACAACAGTAACAGAAGGTAAATAACTGCTTTTCCTTCTTCAAGTGATTACTTATGAGTATTCTGATATGTGACTTACCATCTATCAGTTCATGCAGAAGAGGGTTTGGACCTTAGCTACATAGAATTACTAAGAACTATCAACACACGAGGGACTAACCACTTGAAGCAAGAGGCCAGAATTTCCAAAGACCATCAGCGGTGGAAAGAAGGAACTGACCAGGTGTTGGGTCAGCAGGAGGTGCTACTCCTCCCACAGCTGACCTGATGGGTACAGCTAGGGAAAATCTTCCTATGGCTGTGCATGCAGTATGCACATGCACATACATATTGCAATACATGTGAGCAATCATTTGAAGAAGAAAAATAATTACACACATCCCAGTAAGATGGGAAAGTGATGGGTTAGTGATTGCTTCAAAGTAGATACCTTAAACATGCGTATAGATTTTAAATTCTTGTACTGAGTCATTTAAATGGTTTTTTAAAAGACGAGTAGGATTCAAATTTATATTATTTGGCAGTTCCCGCTCTCCACTCCACAGTTTTGTTTCCATCATAATTTTTAGCACTTCCACATAGTTTGTTGCAGCAGGTGTCCTCCTGTTGTTCTATTAATAGAATTTTTACCTACACATATTTGTAGTCCCAGAGGAGGAGGATAGCCAATTAGACTTGTGAATGGAGAAGGATGGAAGTTGTAGAAACATGCGTTACTTGGAACGAAAAGCTGCCATAATACCAGGAGGCCCCTTTCAATAGGGGAGGAGACACAAATGAAGAAGGTGAATATGAATTGTAGTCATCCTTCCACAAACTGATTTTCCAAACTCCATGCAACTGGGCAGGAGTTCTGCTGCACAGTGCTCACTGGGCTCTGTAAGTCTCTTTTGGAGACAGAAAAAGCACCAAATGAGGTTATGTGGTTGACGTGATCTATAAATAGGATATGAAAAATCCACCCACTTATTGTCAGTGGCAAGAAGCAAGGTTTCCACTAGTGGGTAAGTTGGAACAGTTTTGCAAAACCATTAATTTCTGCTGAATACAAGGTTTAAGGAAATATATTTTCTACTCATGTTTGTGACAATAGCATATTGAATGAGAATTCATGCTGTATAGGCTAAGCTTCCTATATCCGGGGCATTCTGGTCCAGGAACTGGACCACGGATGTTGCAGGACCACAGAGCCGCAGCATTGGGGAGTGCAAGCTGGCTGGGAGTACAGGGGCAGAGAGTCCCACCAGTGGACCGGGGAGGCCGGGAACTCTGTCCCCAAGGAGCCCCGGCTGGGCAGAGCAGCAGGAGGATCAGCGAGTCCCATCCCCAGGGAGCCCCAGTGGGGCGTGGCAGCAGGGGGGCCACCAGCAACTGGTAAGCCCTGTCCGGGGGGGAGCAGTAGTGGGGCCACTGGCAAAGCTGTTCTCTGAGGGTCCCCTGGCAGGCAGGGCAGCAGTGGGGCTGGCAAGTACCATCCCTAGGGTGTGGCAGAAGTGGGGCCACAGTGGCTCAAAACCTCCATCCCCAGGGAGCTCCAGCCAGCCTGCTGCACCTGAGCCTAGCAGCAGGCAGCCCAATGACGGTGGGGCTAGAGCAGAATCAGCCTCAGGGAGGTCAGCTGGCTGGGAGGTGATGAAGGGGACCTCCCCTGATGTGGCAAATTCCATCATTTGACACGAATCAGGTCTCAAGGGTGCCGGACCAGAGAGGTTCAACCTGTACCGACTTTTCCACCCTGCAAATGGATAGCTCTACTGCCTGTACAGCAGCTCATAGCTTTCCCGGGGACGGAATGCTGCTCATTGTGAGAGGATTTTTCCAGTCTGATTATGATCAGGTCCAGATACTTTGTGTCAAGTCCTCCTGCATTCAGTGGCACTGCTCCTATGTCACAGTAGCTTCACACAAATTAGGAAATGGATTATTTCACTAATTATAAAACAGAATATTACACTCAATATAGTATTCCTAGAGCTATCTGTTTAGTGGTTGGGAATTGGACCGTTGGGGTGTCTGCTGAAGTGATCAATAATAATGACATTTAAAACAGTCTCAATTTAATGACTAATCATCTACTCTGACCTACTATATAATACAGGCCACTAATGCATTAGTACTACATTGTGAACTGGGAGCTCATACCTCTCAGCTATTTCTGAAGATAACATTGCACCATTTTCACAAAGCTTTATGGAGGAATATTTTCTTTATAGTAATAAAGGCTAGAAACCTTTTTAAGATATAAGCTTAAAGTTTAGGGCAAAATTCTACAAGTATCGGATTCTGTGACAAATTTTTGGGCCACAATATCAGAGTACAAAAGGTTCTAATAACAATTTGCCCATCTGAACTCTAGCAATACTAAGTCAATGTAAAAGTAGGGATTTTTAAAAGCATTCTAAAGAGGGCTGATTTCATGCTGGGTAAAGAGCGGCATTCTAGTAATTATCCATATAATCTAACATCTTAAAATAGTAAACATTTTTATATTTAAATCTGCTTACATAAAATACAGTTGATTTTATATTAATATTCTAAATGTATATACAAATTATGGAAAACATTGACCTTTCTTCGCCTCAAGGCTCCTACTGACCACAATTTATCTCTTGGCATTAAAAGACCAATACTTTATTCTTAGCAATTATCAATTTAAACACAAAGTTTAAATACCATAAAAAACTATAACAAATTTCTTTTTTTGGGGGGGAGCCCTCAAAACAGCAGACAAGATCATAATATGGAGAGCTGCCTCCCCTTCCTGCCACACTGCCAAACAGGAAGACTGAACTGAACAATGAGTTTCTATGTCAGCAGACAGCCACAGGCAGCTGTTCATTCTTAAGACCACCTCTGTTAGTTCTGAATAATCACCTGAAGCTGGTTACCTTTTATTACTCATAATTGTCCTTTAGAATCCTGAATCTTCGTATCAAAGCCCTCAAAATCCAAGTCAAATTAATTCCAATATTCAAGAATGTGGTAACTCATCTACCATCTGTCCCTTTTGAAAGGTAGAATGTTCATTACCCATACAAATTCCTATCCTTACCACTCTGCCTTCTTCACCTTTATTACTTTGTGCTTTCCATCTTGGGATTTTCCCCTGAGTTGTGCCACCTCTAACCACAACTGCATGCAAAACTCCAGATGTTTTGAGTCTGACCAGTTGGACTCACTGCACAAAAGCGTAACTTGTGAATGTATCAGTAACTCTCGGAACATACTATGCAAAAGCGTACTTTAATGTAGCATCAAGACCGATACATGTGTATTATGCAAAGTGCTGAACACACAGGGTGTGTCTAGACTACAGGGTTTTGTCGACAAAAGTCCACTTTTGTCGACAAAACTATACCTACGTCTACACTACCGCTGAGTTCTGTCGACATAACGTTGACAGAACTCAGCAGTTTTGTCAACGGCGGTAAACCTCATTCTACGAGGAATAACGCCTTTTGTCGACAGAGTTCTGTCGACAGAAGGCTTTATTGCATCTACACTGTCCTTTGTGTCTACACTGTCATGTCGACAAAGCGGCTTGCTTTGTTGACAGAATTGGATGTAGTCTAGACGCTCTTTGTCGACAAAAGCCTGTAGTCTAGATGTACCCACAGTGACTAAAAGCATGATTTTCAAAGGTATATAAACACTTAAGAATGCAGGCAAGTACAGATTGGGATTTTTGAAAGCAACTAGACATATCTTCCATGCAGTTTAAAGGAAGAAGTTACTCACCGGGTGCAGCAACGATGGTTCTTCGAGATGTGTCCCCCTGTGGGTGCTCCACTCAGGTCTTGGTGCGTCGTCCTGCTGGGGTTCAGAGAATTGTGCTGAGCAGTGTCCTTGTGCCGCACCTGCACACCTAGCGTCTCACCCCCCTACCGTTTGTGGAGTGCGCATGCAGCACGAGTTCCATATGTTCCTCTTCTACCTGAAGCTCATGAAGACTCCAAGCAGAGGGGAGGATGGGAAAGTAGTGGAGCACCCACAGGGGGACACATCTCGAAGAGCCATCGTTACTGCACCTGGTGACTAACAACTTTTTCAGTGAGTGGTATCCCTGTGGGTGCTCCACTCAGGTGACTCAGTAGCAGTACCTGCCAGATGGTGGTGGGCATTGGAGTCATTTATGTTGAGGAAGGACAGACTGCATCTTCTAGAGATGTGGAGGGTATTGGCCCCTTCTGTAGGACGTAGTGCTGTGCGAAAGCATGGTGTGATGACCATGTGGCTGCCTTACAAGTGTCCACTAATGGTACAAAGGTCAGGAAGGCCATCATAGTGGACATCACATGCATGGAGTGAGCCCTGATAGTCTATGGCGGCTGCTTGCCCCAGAGTTCATATGTATGCAGTCTACAATCCATTTGGATAGACACTGTGTTGAAATCGCTGTTGCTGTGTGTGGTCCAGACTACTCCACAAAAAGTCTGTCCGATTTCTTGGTTGCTCTAGTTCTATCAAGGTAGAACGAAACTGCCGGCCTTGCATTTAGAGTATGTAATATAGCCTCCTTAGAGGATGTATGAGGTTTAGAGAAGTAAGCAGGTAAGTAAATGGGTTTATTTACATGGAAGTTGTATATGACCTTTGTGAGACACTTTGGATGGGGCCTGAGTATCACCTTTTCCCTGGTAAAGATTGGTCTGCCATGAGGGCTGCAATTTCTCCTAACCTTCTTGCTGATATTATTGCCACTATGAAGGCCACCTTCATGGATAAGTATTGTGGTGACATGGTGGCTAGTGGCTCACAGGGTAGCCTGGTGAGCGTGTCAAGGACCAAATTCAGGTCCCACGGTGGCACCTGGGGGCACAGGATTGGGCACATTTTCTGTAGGCCTGTAAGAAATGGCTTCACCATGGGACGCGCGAAGAGAGAAAAGCCGTCCACCGGATCATGGAAATCTGTGATCGCTGCTAGGAGGACTCGGATAGAGTTGATGGAAAGACCAGTGTTGCTGAGGTCCATGAGGTACTCCAGCAAGGTAGGTATAGGGGCAGTAGTGGAGGGATGCTGGCTGTTTAGTAGGACATGTTTGACTCTATCCGAATAGGTGAGTTTGTCATTATGGAATCATGGAGAAGCCATGCCATGAGTTTCAGAGTTTTGATGTTAAGGTGGCATGTGCTGCTGCGTCAGGAGGTTCAGCACCAAGGGGAGAGGAATGGGTTGATCTATCAATAGGTAATGCAGATAAGGGAACTGTGGTGCAATCAAATCGAATCTTGTTGATCACTCTGGCGAGAAGCAGAATTAGCGGAAAAGCATATAGTAGGGGAACTGTCCAGCAAATGGTGAAGGCATCTCCTTCTGACCTCTTGCATAGGCCTTCCTGGGAGCAGAACCTGTGGTATTTGCGGTTGTGAGGTGTTGCAAAGAGGTCTACAGCTGAAACACCCCATTTGCGGAAGACAGAGGAGAATATTGGTATTGATCTCCCATTCATGCTGGTCTGAGAAATGTCTGCTCAGTTTGTCGGCCCTCACATTCTGCTGTCCCAGCATATACATGGCTGTTGGGGTTATTGGCTCCTGATATACCAGTTCCAAAATCTGACTGCTTCTGCACATAGGGAGCGTGATTGGGCACCCCCCGTCGATTGATATAGGACACGGAAGGTATGTTGTCCATAAGGACATGGCTAGTTCTGCCCTTTATCAGGGGCAGAAAATGGGCGCACGCCCTGCGAATGGCCCTGAGCTCCAGGATGTTGATGTGCAAGTGTCTTTCGTGTTGGGCCCATGCACCCTGTATTGATGTTGCACCACAGTGAGCACCCCAGCCCATCAGTGATGCATCCATCGTTATACTTACTGACAGGTCTGGACGGTGGAAGGGTATGCTGGCAAGCAGGTTGGTCCGAGATGTCTACCATTCAAGAGACTGCAGTTCCGGTGGAGGAAGCGTGAGGCGACAAGGCTGTGTCGGGTTGGGATGTAGTTGGTTGCGAGCCAATGTTGTGGGCAAAGCATGCGGAGCCTTGAAAATAGGACTACAAAGATTGTGGGCGCCATATGCCCCAATAATTGGAAGCACGTCTGGACGGTGGAAAAGGAAGCCTGCCTGACCCCTTGAAGGAGGTCACAGATTGCCTTGTATCTTTGTGGTGGGAGGTAAACTCTTGCTGTGACCGAGCCCAGTGGGCTGAATGGAGGACTTTTGTATATTGATAAGTAGGCCAAGTTGGGAAAAACATTCCCTGATAACAGTTGTCATGATTGTAGTTTGACCACATGTGTGGCCTTTGATGAGACCATCATCTAGGTAAGGGAAGATGATGACATTTTTCGTCTCCTGAGAAAGGCTGTGATTACAGCTAACGTCTTTGAGAACACTTGAGGGGCCGTAGCGAAACCAAAGGGGAGGACTAAGAATAGCCTTGGCCGATGACACATCTGAGAAATATTCTGTGGGACTGGTGGATAGTTACATGAAAATATGCGTCTTGGAGGTCGAGAGCTAAGAACCAGTCCCCTTTGTCCAGTGCAGGTATGATGGTTGCCAAGGTCACCATCCTGAATTTTGTTTTGCGGATTAATTTGTTGAGTTTCCTGAGTTCCCCATCTCCCTGTTTTCTTGACTGTGAGGAAATAATTGGAATAGAACCCTCTCCCTCGGTATTTTTTGGGTACAGGTTCTATTGTCCCTAAGGTGAGTAGCTTTTGCACCTCTGCTTGTAATAGGAGCTCATGAGATGGGTCCCTGAACAGAGACAGGGTAGGGGGCATGGATGTGAAGGGGATAGTATTACCCAAAC
Source organism: Pelodiscus sinensis (assembly GCF_052426305.1). Taxonomy (NCBI): domain Eukaryota; kingdom Metazoa; phylum Chordata; order Testudines; family Trionychidae; genus Pelodiscus; species Pelodiscus sinensis. The sequence goes on from NC_143052.1 coordinate 197,936,014, forward strand.
TGATAATTTCTAGGACCCATTTTTCTGTGGTAATTTGGGTCCATTGTTTGTAGAAGGGTCTCAGGCAGTGAGGGAAGGTGACCTTGGAATGCACTGGAACTGCGGGGTGGTTGCTCAGACCCCCAACCAAGACTTCAAATTTGTTGTTTATGAGAGCTGGATTGAGTTATGGAGGCTTTGTTTTGCTGTGTCCTCCTCCTGTAGGACATTACTTGGGCCTGTTGTCATATGGCCTCTGCTGTTGTCTATAGTAATTGTAATTATAGTCCCTATGCCTTTGGTAGGGGGTATATTTGCGTTTCTTATTAGGTGGGGTGTACATCCACAGAGTGTGGAGTGTTGTTCGAGAGTCCTTCATTGAGTACAGAATCAATACTGTGTTGTTTGAGAATATCTGTTTTCTGTCAAAGGGGAGGTCCTCTACCCTTGATTGCAGTTCCTTTGGGACCCCGGATGACTGCAGCCATAAGGATCTACACACCTTACAATGACTGTGGCTGTAGCTCTAGCCGTGGTATCTGCAACATCCATAGTGGCCTGGAGAGCAGTTTTTGCTATTGATAAACCCTAATGATGGACTGGAGGTGAGGTCGTTTGTTGTCAAAGGTCCTGTTGGAGGTCTTGTAACTGGGCATAGTTGGTGTGATCATAGTTGGCCAGAAGGGCTGTATAATTTGATATACGGAATTGGAGCATGGCAGAAGAGTACACTTTGCAGCCAAAGGTTTCTAGCCTCTTGTGTTCTTTGTCACGGGGTGTAGATTTAAGTTGTGGGTTCTTAGCCTTGTGATTAATTGAATCCACCACAAATGAGTTAGGCTGGAGGTGTGCAAAGAGAAAGTCCATGTCTTTTGCAGGGACAAAATATTTTCTATCCGCTCTACGGTTTGTAGGTGGAATAGAGTTTGTTCAGGCACCAAAGGAGAGCTCACAGGAACTGATGGTGGGGTTATATGCGGCTTCACTGGCGCCTCTGTGACACCAACCTGTGCGGCGAGTTTAGATTCTGCCTCAGATCTCCTGGCTGGTGCAGACTTGCGTTTCTCCATGGTGCTGGAAACTGACAGCAGCAGGGAATGAGAGGCTCTGGGCAGCACTGATTGCAAGTATGCTGGGGAAGTCCTTGTGGCTTGAGAGGCTTTCAGGGTGAAAAAGGTGCCATGTCAGAGGTCTTGTGCTGTCCCCACACATCCTCTGGTTTGTCCCTTGAGGGCTGAAGGGACTTCTCCCAGAGGAGGGTTTTCAGATGCATTTCGCGGTCTTTTCTGGCCCTGGCTGTCATGTTTAGGCAGTGAGGGCGCTTATGTGCTGTGTGAGCGTGAGACTCTCCCAGGCATTAAACACAAGAGGCATGGCCAGCCGAGATAGGCATTGAGTCGCTGCATGAATAACATCTTTTAAAGCCAGAGGAACCTGGCATGTTGAAGAGAAAAGCTGCCGCCACGGCAGTTGTCACTTTTTTCCCCCCAAAGCATAACGAACGTTGAAACTAGCGATAACAGAATAAACTATGAGGTAAAAGTCTAAAACTAATTGTAAAATCTTGTTTTCCTGTCAGGAAGAAGAGCGCTGCTCTGACTCCGTCTTCAGCCAAGGACGGTAGAAAAAGAACCGACGGCACTCCACAAACAACAGGGGTGTGAGATGCTAAGTGTGCAGGCGTGGCATGAGGGGCACTGCTCAACAAAATTCTCCGATCTCCGGCGCGAGGATGCACCGAGACCTGAGTGGAGCACCCACAGTGACACCACTTGCTGAAGAACTAAGCATTTCCTAATGGGGTATTAGAAATTGAAAATTTGGTCCATAGAAAGTGCTGGTGGTCAGATAAGTTTTTGTTAACCAAATTACAATGGTTTAAAAATACTTAGTACAAATGCACATTTTTAAAACTAAGAGGTTTTTTTCCTAGCAACTATCTCCTAGTCTTATGCACATTTGAAAAATGTGAATCAAGCACATGATAAACCAGAGCTCTAAGAAACCTCTGCCTCATTCCAGCTATCTGAAGAATTATACAGAATGAGGCCAGGTTTCATTGAAAAGAAAAAAATATTAACCAGATTGCCAAAGGAGAAACCAAGTCAATTGATTTTCCATCAGGATAACTTTGTCCAAGAAGTCTGCATTCACTTCTGAGTATGTTACAATGGGAAATACTGAAGTAATGAACTAGCCAGGAAACTACAATTTTTATGTTCTCAAGTCTATCACACTATTAAGTTTTGCTTTTTAGCAACAGCAAATATTTAAAAAATACAAAAAATGAAGAAAAATAAGCAAATATACAATCAACATAGGAGTGTAACATCAGTTACCTATGTCACAGGTTTCAGAATCACTTTTATTATATATCAATTTGCTTGTTACACCACAACTAAATTCAATGATGGAACTATTTCAGACGGCTCAATACAAGCATAAGAGTTTAATATCCAGTTTCTAGAAATAAGACACTTTGTTTTTCTAAGTGAAATTTTCAACTTTTTTGCTGCATAATTAAAAAAATGTAATACTTATTTGTAAATTAACTAGTGTTTTTTCTTTCTGTGCACAAACTATTCCTTTAAAAATCCCTCTAGTTTTCACTTCCCTTTTTTTTGGCCTCTACCCATAGAATCCAATACCTTGTGCACGACACAAATATAAAGGAGTACAGGCAGTCCCCGGGTTACGTACAAGATAGGGACTGTAGGTTTGTTCTTAAGTTGAATCTGTATGTAAGTTGGAACTGGCGTCCAGATTCAGCCGCTGCTGAAACTGACCGCCAGTTCTGACTTACATACAGATTCAACTTAAGAACCCCAAGCGTCCCCAAGTCAGCTGCTGCTGAAACTGATCAGCGGCTGATTCCAGGAAGCCCGGGGCAGAGCAACTCTGCCTCAGGCTTCCTGTAGTCAGCGCTGGTCAGTTTCAGCAGCGGCTGACTTGGGGACGCCTGGGCCAGAGCAGCTGGGGTGCTGCTGGGTTGCTCCAGTAGCGCGGCTCCTCGGCGCTACTGGAGCAATCCAGCAGCACCCCAGCTGCTCTGCCCCAGGGGTCCTGATTCAGCCGCTGCTGAAACTGACCAGCAGCGGCTGAATCAGGACGCCTGGGGCACAGCAGCTGGGGTGCTGCCGGGTTGGTCCAGTAGTGCCCAGAGCGGCGCTGCGGGACCAACCGGCAGCGCCCCAGCTGCTCTGCCCCAGGGTCCACAACAAAAGCCTGGTCTGCTGGGGGGGGGGGGCACACTAGCTGCGCCCCCCTCCTCCCCCAGCAGACCAGGGACACGGGGAGCAAAGCCTCAGAGGCGCGGGACCCCACCGCCGCTGCGGCTTTGCTCCCGGTGTCCCTGGTCTGCTGGAGACTGTCTCCAGCAGACCAGAGACACCGGGAGCAAAGCCGCAGCCGCAGCAGGTTCCCGCGCTTCTGAGGCTTTGCCAGAGCAAAACCTTAGAAGCGCGGGAACCCGCCGCTGCTGAGGCTTTGCTCCCGGTGCCCCTGGTCTGCTGGGGACGGTCCCCAGCAGACCAGGGGCACCGGGAGCAGCTTTTCTCGCCCTGGAGGTCGAGGTGGCGGGACCGCTGCCTGAGAGCTCCGGGGCGAGAAAGCCCTGTTCGTAAGTGCGGATCCGATATAAGTCGGATTCCGCGTAAGTCGGGGACTGCCTGTGCTGCAAAACTGTACGGCATTCAAGCCTTTTCACGATATGCCAAACCTCCACATTCCTTTCCCAATCTTATTTCTTCACACATGTGCATAAGTCTTCTCCCTCTAATCAAAGCTACCCACTCTGCCTGAGACTCACAAGGTGGATTTTTCCCCTCTGGACAGGGAATGGAAAGCTACTTGCAGAAATGTTTCTGTGTATCACGCAGGTTGAAGTAGAAATGCTCCTCTGCTCAATCTTTACTTCCCTCTTTGATAATGTACTTCACACAGCATGCAGAATGCAGATGTGAGGGAACGTAAATTGGCAGAAAGTAGAAAGCGAAGAAGTTCTAGATTCCCTGCGTCCAATATTTTTTCTCACTGATTTTAGGCAAGTTGAGTCAGCGTAGAATGACAAAAAAGAACATGCATACATGGAGCATCAAAATGGTTTAATATACAAAAATATAGCCTTGAAATTACACTTCACATTCAAATATTTTCTGCCCTGCAATGTGAATTTCATTGCATAACATGAAGTTCCTGTATAAAATAATTCCTTCTTCCAAGACAAGTGGATTTCAAGTTACAGGTTTGAATTACAAAGTCAGCCAAAGGGAACAGAGTGGGAAAAGGAAGGATGGGATTGGGTAAAAGCAACAGAACAAATGATATGTAAAGACAGAAATCACAAAGAAATCACAGAATGAGGCAGGAGGGTGGAGAAGTAAAGGAAGGAAACAAAAGATGACAAACTAGATGACAAAAGATGACGTAAGATGTTCAGTGGATAATTTTTAACTTATCAGACAGCAATCTCTTCCCTAACTGGTCATTCAAGCACTAGGAGGTGCAAGAGTAATATGGATGTGTTGTCAGGTAGGAAAACTGTAACAAAATAAGAAGATGAAGGGGAACACATCTCATTTTGAATAAATGTTTCCTGACTGCACCAATTCCTAAACATTATCTCTGTTTTCAGTAGGGGAGACTGAAAAGCAGAAGGAAAGATCACTAGAATCCCAAACTGCCAATGTTAGTCTTTCCTTTACCATCCTCTCTTCATCTGCTTGCTTTCTATAACTTTCCTGCCCCATAAAGTACTTTTTTGTTAGAGCACCGACCCAAGTATTTGTACACACAACTGCTGAAATACCAATGTCTACTTACAGTTTTGTCAGGCTTTTCATTTAAATACCCTCTATTATCTACACTTACTAAAATATGGTGTACAATTATACTTATATTTTCAAAATTATATTACTAATGTTAACATATAGATTTGCAGTTTTAAAATCCAATGAAATGTGCAATAGTTGCCAAAAAGAATTTAAGAATTTTAAAACCTACCTTTAAACTAGACTCATAGTCTGAATTCACTTTGAACATAAGCCCAAGTCGCAAATGAATTTCCTTGGCTCGACAAAAGCTGGGATCAACATAAAGCACCTCCTGAAATGCTTTAATCGCCCTGGAAAAACAAATATTAAAAATTGCAAGATTGTACACAATGTTACTTTATAATCCTGTGCTTATTTATATTGCATAGTAAACACAATTAAGAGCAGAAAATAGTTAAACGCATTAAGATAAATTTTAATGAAGAAAGATGACTATCACTTTTTTATTGCATAATAGTGCTCAGTGTTTACTTCAAGGGTTAAAATAAAATCTGTATTTCTAACATTTTTGTGGTCTACAAATCTAACCTAAAAGATCAGCCCTTTCTATCCAGTAAGAGAAATTACATGATATACGGTCTGTTTTGTATTAACATCTCAATTTTTTTTATTTTCAGAAAAGGTAGACAAAATAAGAATTGGTAACAAAATTATAATAACTTAAGAACAATAAGGGGTAGGCTCCCTGCTCCACCTCTGACTCTGCTCTTGACTGGTTACAGCTACCTGGGAGCAGAAGCTGATGGTCAGAATAAGAAAAAAAAAGTAAGGAATGATCACTCACTATGCTCTCAGTGGCCTTGGGCATCCTCATTTACAGAACTTTGTCCTTTTTCCTCAAATACACCTCACCAACTACTCAGTTGCTTAAAGTATCAATTGTTCCCCCAAATACCCTCTCCTCCAGTTGCCCAAACATGGTCCTATATATGTATCCATCTCCCCCCATCCCTGCTACCAAATACATGAACCGCGTAGTAGGAGCAGGATCCTGTTTCTCTTTTCCATCCTTGCTTTCTTCTTCTATTCCAGAAGTGGGAGGAAAGTGAGAGGGAGGTTCTGATTGTACTTCCTCATCCTTCCCACACCTGCTTCCACTCACATTGGAAAGCAAATGTTACCTTGTAAGAAACATCACTTGAAGCTACAAAAGGCTTAGCAGCTACAATAACACAGACTCTGGATATTTTTTCCTCGACTATTTTTATTCACAGGACCCTGTCTACCTTTGAAGCAGCAGCACACAGTGGCAGGGGGCTCCTCGAGAGAGGGGCCAGGAACTGGGAGAGCACTGGCTGCTAGACCTGCCCCCCGGGGAGCATTTTAGTAACCCTGTAACTACTAAAAATTGTTGCAGCTACATGATTACTAAAATAAACAATATCTAACATCTAAGAAATTAATGGGGAATGGAGTAGTGAGAGAATTAAAGTGTCTCCAGGTGTGTATGTGTATCTCTCTCTATATATACACATACCTGCACACACACCACCACAAACTTCAAAACTGTTGCTTATGGAAAAGGCCAGGTGGGGTGAAGAAGTTACTCATTTTGTGCAGTAACAATGGTTTGAGGTGTCCCCCGTGGGTGCTCCACTTAGGTGTCAGTGTGTCCTCGTGCTGGCGATCAGAGATTTTTACCTTAGCAGTGCCTTCCCGCACTGCATATGCACAGTAGGTCTTGTGCTGTTGCATCTGCTAGCTGCACATACAGTGCGAGCCCCTCTATTCTTTTTCAGGAATCCCTTAATGGACTCCAAAATAGAGGGGAAAAAGAGAGGGTACTGGAGCACCCACAGAGACATGTCTCGAAGAACCATTGTTACTGAACAAGGTGAGTAGCTTCTCCTTCGAATGGTGTCCCTGTGGGAGCTTCACTCAGGTGACTATAGAGTAGTACCCATCTTAGGCAGACGTGGGCTTTGTAGTCGTTTCTGAGAGGTGGCAAGGACAGCACTGCCCGCAGAGGTAGATGGAATTGGGCCCTGTTGCAATGCATAGTATTGCACAAAGGTGTGATGGGAGGACCAGGTAGCTGCCCTGTAGATGTCACCAAGGGGCACATGGTGAAGGAAAGTAGTCAATGTCACCATTGCCCGTGTTGAATGAGTAGTGATCCTTGGGAGTGGGGGGGAGAGGGGAAAGGAGGAGAGCGGGCGGGAGAGGGATTTATTGAGGAGCTTGTAACAGGTGTGTATACAAGTAGATACCCACTTTGAGATTTACGGAGCAGACACAGCTCTCTTGGAAGGCCCAGAGGTAGAAATAAAATTGAGTAGACATTTGGAATTGTTTGTTCTGCTCAAACAGAGCACCACAGCTCAATGTACATCCAGGGTATATAGGATCAAATTCCTAATGGAGCTGAGGCTTTGAATAGAATGTGGGTAAAATATATGGGTTCGTTAATATGTAGTCTCCTCCTTTCATTCGGTAGGAATTTTTAGTGTGGATGTAAAGTAATCTTATCCTTGGAGAAGACCATATAAGGCGGATCTGCCATCAGGGCTGCAATCTCTCCTATCCATCTGTCCGAATTAACTGCGACTAAAAATGCTGCTTTCATAGCCATATGGTGGAAAGAGCAGGTCGCTAAGGGATTAAAGGAAGGCCTTGTCAGGGTATTTAGGACAAGTGGTAGATTACATGGTGATAATTACAGATGTAGATCAGGGAACATCTTGCATAAGCTAGAAAGGAATGCTTTATAATAGGGTGAGGAAACACAGAAGAGTCATCTACTACGTCACGAAAGACTGCAATGGCTGCTAGGTGTATTTTTATGGAAGTGATGGACAATCTTACCTCACTAAGGTCCATGAGATATTGAGGATGGTAGTGGTGGTGGCGGGCTATAACTGACATTGTTGGCACATCTTCTGGGATCACCACCATTCATTCTGATAAGTGGATGGCGTAGAGGGATGACAGCTATTGAACAGGACCTAATTTACCCTCTTGGAACAGGTAAGTTCTTCATGTTAGAACCATAGAGGAACCATGCAGTAAATCCGAATGCCTGCAAATTGGGATGACTGTTGCGTGATCTGTGTGTATCTTGAGAATCACCCTACGAATAAAAGGAATTGGTGGAAAGGCATAGAAAAGTGGAGCTACCGAAAGTAGAAGAAATGCAAGTCCCAGTGATTTCCTGCCTAGTCCTGCTCTGGAGCAGTAGTATGGTCATTTGTGATTGACTCTGGTAGCAAACAGATCTATTGTTGGAAATCCCCACTGATGAAATATGCAATGAATGATCATGGAATTGAGCTCCCATTTGTGTTGTTCCAAAAAATGCCCCGTCAGGTTAGTCACCATGATGTTCTGGTGGCGTAGCAGGTACACTACTGTTGGTATTATGTTCTTTGTTATGCACCACTTCCAAAACATAATCATTCCGGCACATAACGAGCATGATCCGGCACCCTCTTGTCGGCTGATATAAAACACGCAAGTATGTTGTCTGTGAGGATATGAATGGTTTTGCCATGAATTATCGAGAGGAAGTGGAGGCAAGTGTTTTTGAGCAAGATGGGGGTTACAATATTTGCAGCAGTTTGTGTTTTTCTCCTTGTACTTCTTGCAACACGATATCTTGCAAGGTAACAACCCTTTTGAATAATTCCTGGAATTGTGTCAGATCATCTGCCAGTGGAAAGGAGGAAGGGAAGACAGCTTCATCAGTGGACGATGATGACCAGGCTGTCAGGAACGGGTCCTCCATGTCAGACTGAGGTAGGTCATCCTCTTCCTCCATAGGGTCTGTCTGTGTCACTGCAGAAGGTGACTGTGGTGGTTTAGTTGGTGGTGAGCAAGTCATTGTACTAGCTGGAGTAGGAGTTGTATCCTGTCGATAGTGGCATTTTGGTAGCTGTGAACGACATTGAGCCCATGGACCCCGTGGGGCCACTGTGGAGGGTAGAAATGAGGTAAGCATGGCCAAGGACGGTTAAACCAGTGGTACTGAGGTTGTTGGGAGTTCTTTTACTTGGTTGAATGGCATAATGCTACTGAATAGATGGGAGAGGAGTGCTGGGATGATAACCTGTTCCCATGCTCAGTGCCGAGGCCAGTGCCAGGGGAGGACTATGTGTATGAAAAGGAGATGTTCTCTGTTCGGTGCCAATGTGGGCTATCCTCCCTAAGCATTGGAGAATACGGTGTTGACTTTGCAGAGTGTTCTGGTGGTTTTGTCGTTGGCACTTGTGCCCCCAAGTGCTGGGACTCGGTCCTCTTATGGGTCTTGCCTGTCACAGTCTCCAGTGCTGGAGCTTGTTTAGGTACCAGGGTACACTGCAAAGGAGCAGCTTCAGTTGGTGCTGTCATCTCCACTGGATCCTGGGGAGGAGGCATGTCCAACTTGGTCTTCAGTAGCAGGCAGGACGGAGGAGTTGGATTTACACTTCAGCTCTGACTCCACTCAGCCAGTGACATCTTGCAACTCCCAGGGGTGCTGGAGTTAGATAGAACCAGCAAATGGATGGTGTGGGATGTTGTTGGCACCACAGGCAGCGACTAAGGCAGTGACACCATGGACTTGAGAGTCCTGGGTTCTGCTGGTGCCAATTTTTTTTGGATCTGGCAGTTGAAGGGACTTCTCCCATAGTGTACTGTTTAGCTTCACCTCCCTATCTTTCTGACTCTTGCCATCATATTTTAGCAGTGTTTGGCATTTCTGCACCACATGGCCTTTGCCTAGGCCAGCGGTTCTCAAACTTTTCGGGCTCCGGAGCCCTTTACATGCGTAAAAATTTATGCGGAGCCACAGCAGTCCACTGATTGAATGTGTTGTACCTATCGATGTTTCCAGTTTATCAAACTTGCAGAGCCCCGGAGATGTCTTGCAGAGCCCTGGGGTTCTGCAGAGCACAGTTTGAGAAACACTGGACTTGGCATTTTATGCAGTAGGCATGCCCATCCGAAACAGGCATGGGAACCTTGTAGGAGTTGCATTTCTTGAATCTTGGGGAGCCTAGCATTTTGAAGAGGTTGAGGCGAAGGGGAGAAAGAAAAAAAAACTTTTTGGGAGGAGGAGGGAGGGAAGGGGTTAGTCTAAGAAAAAAATAACTATAGGTGACTAAAAGTGGATAAAAACGAGGAATTTTTCAGAAAAATTTGTTCTTTAAAAGGAAAAAGTAGCACTGCTGAGAAGCTCCGTCTTCTGCCAAGGATGGTAGAAAAGGAACTGAGGGATTTACACTGCGTGTAAGAGACATAACAGCATGATGGCAACTGCGCATGAGCAGCACAAGAAGGCACTGCAAGGGTAAAAATCTCCGATCACGGGTATGAGAATGCACAAACACCTGAGTGGAGCACCCAAAGGGACACCACTCAAACGAGAAGAATGTATTTTTGTAAAGATGGATTGGTACAGTTTTGCCCAGACTGGTAAATTCCCGGCAGTTTTTCAAGGATGAGATAATGCATAGCATATCACCCTGGGGAATTCTTTCTTCTTTTTTTTTAAAAACAAAGTTCTGCACACAATATTTTATAATTCTGTATTATTTCATTTGTCAAAAAAAAAAAACACAATATAATCACTCCAGTTTCAATTATTTTGGTAATTTATTTCAAAATAAAAAAGTATGTAAACAATACAGACAACAGAAAAAAAGATTCCCCATGGAGTAAGAGTTGAAAAAAACCCCCACAAAAAGCCCACCCCCTAAACCAACTGTGTTTCAGTTGAGGTGAGGGGATCATGCTGGGCCTCCAGAACTCAATCATCTGCACTCCCATCTCCTCAGAGCCTATCTGCAGGGAACCCACCTCAGAGACCTGCCCACCTCCCCTCCCAGAGGCCAGTCAACAGGACAGTCCCCAGCCCAAACATTTTCCTAACACAGCCTAGCTGCAGGGCACACACCCCACCCAGATATCTGCTTCTCCCACCACAACTCCAGATGTGGAGTACCCTCCTGGACCAGACTAGGGATATAAATTCCCATTTAACTGGCTCACTGGTTAAACACTGTTTTACCATTTAACCAATTCAAGGGGGTCAAAGTAAGGGGAAGGACTGCTTGGGCTAGCATGGGAGTGTCAGGATTTGCTGTGCAGCCTGGAAGGCGCTTGTGTAGATGGCATCTGAAAGCCTCACAGAGGCTTTCTTTTGTGTTTGAGAAACTTGGAAATGGCAGAGGTGCTAAATGACTTCTTTATTGTGGCTATTGGTGCCCAGTTGCAACCATGTTCCACTAATTTTTTTTTTTTTTTTAAGCAATTTCCATTTCTTCTTCTGTTCAGCAGGAGGTCTCCATGAGCTCTGCAGAAGAAGGTTCTGAGGAGCTCTTATACATTTCAAAAGCAGAAGTTCTGCAGGGAGCACAGGGTGAGCGGGGACTCAAGCAGACTCTATTAGAGGCAGTAAGGGGGAGGGGGGAAAAGACAGGAGATGGTGGTGGTGGGGAAGCCACCTTAAAAGCTAGTTCCCCAATCACAGTCTCTGGGGTGCCACCTACCCCCTTCTCGCTGCCTTAATCAGAGGCAGGGGAGAGAAGGCTAGGGGATGCTGCTGACACACCCCATCTGCAGGGGTCCTAGTGGGGAGCTGGGCCCCACCACAGACAGAGGCCAACTCTGGCTGCCATGTACAGGAACTGGTGCTGGAGCAGTCTCTGTTCGTGGCAGCCCGAGCTAGCACAAGCCCCTATTCACAGCAGCCAGGGCTGGTCACGGACAGGGGCTGCTGGACTCAGCGCGAGCTGGAATCCAGCAGTCCCGGCTCACGCTGATGATCGCTGCGCTTCTGCATTTTAAATGTAGTAAGAGCCTAGTGGAGCCTTTAAAATGCAGAGCCGCAGCATGGGCTCAGTCCCGGCTCAAGTAGGCTCCTCTGGAACTACCCCCCCACTATGGTTCTGCACAGGCACTTATGGACTAATCATCACATTTTAACATCTTTAATGTGCTCGTTCCCAAACACCTGAGGCAATGTGAATCCAGACAGGCACAAAACATTTTCAGCCATCACAGGAATTAAAGCCTGGGGATCAGGGCATGTCTTGTCCCCTGGCTAAGCCCCAGACAGAACCAACAAATATCTAAGTACTGCTAAGGGGTTAACTATTGCTAATTATATACACTAACTCGATGAGGACGAACGTTTCAATGAATGAAGCGTAAGCAATGCTAGTAAGAGCAGCAAACATTCCATGCACTGTCACTGGTGGCAAGAAGGCACTGATAGTAGGGGGAATGGGTGGCATATCTTATACTGCGCTATGTAGACATCACAGCCACTCTCCTACAGATACTGCTGAGGGACAGGGGAGACGGGACGATTTCTGAATGGACATGAGCGAGTACTCAAACAGGATTTACACTACTTCAGATCTCATTTTTTGTATCTTGAAAATCCAGTAATGATATTGTTAAAAAAAAGTTCAATTATATTTCAATTATTTTTAAAAATGCACATACTCTTCATTAAAGACAGTGCATAAAACTACACATTACAAAAAACATCCAACTCTTCCTCTTCCCTTCACCACAGCAAGACAGTGAGTTAGTCGCTGGCAAGTATCTAATGCCCTAATTAACGTACCCCATTCTTTAAAAGCCTGCAGTCTTCATTGAACATCTCATACATAGATGCATGCTATAAACCAGGGCTACTCAACATGCGGCACGTGGCCTGTATGTTTGTGGCCCGTGGTGCAGTTTGGGTTTATGCAGGGCTCAACACATGGTCTGCGGATGGGATCCTTTGAACATGGCCTCCTCTGGGAACACATTCCACTACAGCAAGGCATCTCCCAGGTGGGGTGAGCACTGAAAGATGCAAGTGGACTGACTGCCTGGAGCAGATGGGTACAGGGTGTCAGCATTTCTAGCCCCCAGAGGAGGTTCTAGAGGAGGTTCTGGGAGAATCAGGGCATTGTGTGAAAGAAGCTATTTGCATATATATGCAACCACACTGAAGTTGTGGTCCTCGGCATGTGCTGAATCACATCACTGTGGCCACCGGGGCTTCCAAAGTTGAGTAGCCCTGCTATAAAACATACAAATAACAACTGAATTGGGTGAACTGACTGCTTTAAAAGGAATGTAGTTTGAGTGACAATTCACTCCTCCTGATAGAAGGTTTGAGGCTTGCCTTGCAATTTGCATAGGACTGCAGATGCAGACAGCCTTTCTTTTGTATGCATACAGTTAGAAAGTGACATTTCCAGCTTGGGTAGACTACAAGAATGTAGCTGTGCTCGAGCCAGCGTACCCAAAATAGTATGGCCATGGTAACAAAGGCAGCAGCTCAGGCTACCTGCCTCACTACAAACGCGCTAAACACCCCAAATTCACACTCGGGCAGCTAGCCCAACCTGCCACATATGCCACTGCTGCCACACTTATTTTTAATGTGAGAATTTGAGCAAAGCTAGGTTTTCTATGTCTGCTAGAACTGAGGATAATAAATCACATCTCCAACTTGGTGTAGGCATACCTTAAGTACCCTGCCACAAGCTCCAAGGATACTGTATGCTCTCCTACCTGAAAACCCTCCAAAAAGGTCTTAAGAAATCAAACACTTCATAGGAGTTAATATATATTATCTAGAGTAGTCATTTTCCCCCTGTTACCACCAAATTTTTCAATATGGTAATAATTGAGCAGTAGCATAAAATAACTGACAGTAACTGCCACTGTTTTAACCATACCATCTAGTGCAGTAGTAGCAACCTGCAGCCCACCACATGGCCCATCTGGTTAATCCGCTGGCAGGCTGTGAGGTATTTTGCCAACACTGACTGTCTGCAAACATGGCCCCACACAACTTCCAGTGATCATGATTCATCGCTCCTGGCCAATGGAAGCTGCAGAAAGCAGAGGGCCACAGGGTCACTACTTCTCACAACTCCCATTGTCTGGAATCAGGGACTTGCAGCCAGTGGGAGCTGGAGCGGGCGGGGTAGGGGACGGGGGGGACGGGCAACATTAACAAAACATCTCACAGGCCACAGGTTGCCCTCCACTGATCTAGAGAGACTGTGAGACTAAACTTGGTGACGATGATTAACATGACAGAAGTCAGCCAACACTGGCGCTCTTTTTGGTGTGCCAAATAATTCAAAATGAAAATTCTGCAATACTCTAAGTAAAATTCAAGAGCTCAGCCAAAGCACTATCACCTAACTTGTTAGGCCTCCAAATCATTTGTCTTTGTGCTTACATATAATTCTCTAAGATTTTGAGAAAACCAAATGTGAATGTGCTAAAAATCATGTTCACTAATACCAAGGTCTGTACAGACAGATGGGTCACTTGTAACTGTTTGTTTTTTAATTTAAGTGATCTGTCGTCTTTAATTTTACTTCTACTGTTTTCCACTATTCTGATAGTACAAACTGTGACAGCATCCTTTGTACACAGAATTGGGATAGAACTCTTCTAGCTTACAATATTCAAGATAAACATTCAGGATTGCACTCTAGCTGTCTGTTCTTCATGTTCTATGTTCAATCTAGGTCCTTTTTATCTGGGATGAGTCATTCTGGCAAAGCAAAAGAAGGTAACAGATTATAAGGTTCCTCTGATTCCTTTTTTTGATTTTGTCCTTGGCTGGTTTAGGTTCATTCTTGTTAATTACATCAAGCCAAATTTCCAATGAGACTATCATAATAAAATCACCAATTGAATCTGTCAGATCCTTTGGAAACTTCCTTCAATTACTTTTGTAAATTTAGAGCTTCTCTGCAGATTGTTAAGTATGAGTTAACAACACTGAAAATACCTAAGTTGCAAGATCAAACTCAATGTTTTGCTCTCTTCCTTCAATGGACTTTTTAATTTAATACTGCATTTGGTTTATAAAAATAATTTCTGTATTTTGAAATGCGCATAAACACATTTTAGAAAAAGCATCTAATTTTATAGCTTCATATCAATCATATCTTTATCAAATCCCTTCAACTTTAGACATACAGAGTCAAGTAAATTCACATGGTGTCTGGTAATTACTCAACAGATATCACCCATATACCGTATTGATCAGAGGCTTTCACATTTTCCAGTCTGAGAAATCATCATATAATGAAGTCAACACTCCAGACTAAGAATTAAGATAAGCTAGCCATCTTTATGTAGACACACTATGACATTCACTGCTCATGTTCCAAAATCTTTTAGATTGTAGCAAACTAAGTCCCTATAGTACACTATTCCGCTCAGTCCCCTACTTAACAATGAATGAAAATACATTCAAATCTACTAGCCCAACACACTCCTCAGCCACCATTGACTTCACCCATTCTCTATTACCTATAAACTTAAAAAATAATTCTATCATCTTCTTGTTTCCAAATTAGGGGGAGACCACTTCTTAACTTTTAAAATATTTTTCATTCTGAGATACAAATTAAGACCTACTCTTTTGACTATCAAAAACTTCCACAAATTAAATTTGTGCCACGATCAAAAATAAAAACAAACCAAAATAATAAAATACAACACATGCAGTTTTTTCACTAGAGAAAAACAGGTTTACCAAAGGCAATGGTCCACAGACAACCAATGCATCACAAAAACCTAAATGGTCACATTGGAAACAAGAAGTGTCAGTACACCTGCAGGTTCATATTAAAGGGAGCTAAATAGCTTTCCTTTATTTTTCCATTTAAAAAATTACCATGGTTTTCATAAGACATGATGTTTTAGTACAATTTATCTCAAGATCTGATCAAGCCCATGAAAAGTTTTAAGTCTCCTGAACAGAATGTGATCTGTTTTTGCAAGATTCACATTGTAACAAAATATAAACCAAAGCATTTTGATGAAGTTAGGATTTATTCCAACTTACCACTGAAATGCATTGTAATGGAAGTAGACCAAGCCAAGGCCATATAAAAAGGCAGCATTCTGTAAAGAAAAGAAATACTACTTAAAAATAAGCAAACATGCATTCAGGAACTTCAAACCTATTTTTTGTGCATTCTTAAATGCATGGCTAATACAAATGCTGTCTCCAATATCAGACGATATTTAGGGAGGGTCTCAACAAGATAGTGAGTGAGGTGGAAGGAGATTTAAAAACTCAGAAAGCCTGAACATTCATTTTAAATTTGAGAGCAAATTGCTACTTATAGAGCGATTTCATAACAAAAATATCTGAGCATTCTTACGTTAATGAAATTAAAGTGGGGTATTCTGTTTTGTATGAGAATAAAGGGAAAGGTAGTATGGACAGAAGTCCTCAGTTTAAAAAGAGAAGAGGAGAGAAAACATAAAATGCTACTAAAGTCAAAATGCTACTATAGTCAAAATTATGCTTATACTAGCAAACATTTATATTTATAATATACATTGTTATTTCAGTATTTAAAGTACTATGCTACTAAAATAAGCCTAAAATGTGTCTTAAGGAAACTGCATTTGTCACTAATAGGAGAAAGGCCATCAAACTATAATCCAAAGCAAATAATTTTGTTTCTATCGCAGATCATTTATCAGTAGATTTTCTGAAATTCACACGTCTATTAATTTATTTCCCTGATTTGTAATATTTACATGGAGGGAAGGGGGGACTCAATTGCACTAATGCAATCTAACATCTTTCTAAGAAATTCTTTTTTGAAGAAATTGATCCTTACATCCCCAGGTGATGTCACAATTTAAGGTGGTTGTTTTTTTAAACCGGACATTTATTACACAAGTAATTTTATAAATCATTATCATATATCCCATCTAAAACAGGAATGGGGAATGTTTTCAGAGTTAGAGGCCAATGACCCACAGAAAAAAAAACAGTCAGGGGCTAAGGAGCAAAAATCAAGCCCTCATTGATGTGGCCACCAACTCAGAAAAAAAAAAAAAAAAAAAGACAGACACTCCCTACATTCTCCTTGCACACCAAAGCCTAGGAGGGCCCAGGCTAGTAGTTTTTCTTTGCTCCAGCTCTACGGCATAGTAGTAGGAGAAGGGGTCATGCTGGAGCACCATCTAGGCTCCCCAATGCTGGAGAGGGGCCCTAAGCCTCAGAGACTGGATCCAGAGAAGCTGGAGACCGCAACCAGCCCCCAAGCCTGAGGTCCCCACCCCTATATAAAAATTCAAAACTATTACATAAGTAAGCTTATCACTTTTATAATGTAACAATATACTCAAGATTATCACAAAGTTAAGCGCCTTAAATCAATTACATTACCAACAACATATTTCTGGGGGACTGTCTTAAATGACAATTCTATTTTTGTTCATATTAAAGGAACCAAAACAAGCCAAAGTTTGAATATGAGCTGGAGAACATCCGCCTGACATCTGATGGACCACGGAGGGCAAGAAGTTACATAGCCAAAGATTTCTCAGGAACATTGTGTGTCTCAACTCATCCTATTTATATTAAGAGGGATCCTTTAATTTCATCTGCCTCAGATATTCCCATCGGTTTTGGTATCACACAGGGAAAGACAATCAAGACTGAAATCCACTTTGGCTTCTCAAATCAAATAACCAACTTTTACCTAGAAGACAACTAGTACCCAATGCAGTTCTAGGAGCAGTCTCTGATAAAAACATGTATGTGGGTCCCACCTATTTCTGTCCCATATATAATTTCAATAGAGTTCGAGAGAAAGACACTTCCAAAAGGAGTTGCATAGGATCACATCTGCAGTAATAGATAGTACACAGTACTACCTGAAACTATTAGCATAGGATTGAGCAATACTTTTTGCTGCGGAATCACTCCAAGAATATTGGTAAGAGGTCTTGGGTTACACTTTTCTATTATAACAACAGAGCAGTGCACTCATGCCATGGTGGTCTCACGCTACTCAAAGCTGCCGGCAGGCAAACGTATCTGTGTTCCTCTTGGGAGGTGAGGCAGTGGGCCTCTGCATGCTACTTGCACCCGCAAACACTGGTTCCACATCTCTCATTGGCTGATTTCTGAGCCAATGAGAACTATGAGGATGGTACTGGGGGCAGAGGCAGTGTGTGGAGATCTACTACTCCTCTCCCATAAAGGGGTATGCAGAGACATGTTAGCACTTCTCACCTGGCTCTAAACTGCTGCGATGAGAGGGGGCTGGAGTAGTTCCCCCTCCCCTGTGCAGCCTGCATATTGGACCCCTCATCTCCAGTGACAGCCAAGAGCAATGATTTAAATGAAGAAAAACAAAAACTAATTGAGTTAAGGACCCCAGTACCACCAGGTAATCTTCTAGTACCATATAAGTGGCAGTAAAAGTTGCTAATGTGAAATCAACCATTAGCAGTACAAAAGTATCAGCTGACAGTTTAAAAGTATTCCTGGCCCTCTAAAGAGAGAGCATCACCAGAATAACAGATCTTTAAATGATTTTATTCTTGTATTAAAAGATGTATGCAAGCACAAGCATCTTTTAATTATGAGTTCAGAAAAAAAGACTGATGAAATGATAAAGTCAGAAAAAAAGTTAATTTTATTCCTTATACCTATAGTAAAGCAATTTGCAAAGCAGAAGATCCAATTAGCAAGCTTTTATTTTAGGCCAAGTAATATGACCAAACTTAAAACAGGACAAAGCTCTAGAGCAGGGGTCGGCAACGTACAGCAAGATGATTCTGAGTGGCATGCACAACGAAAGACTCATGGTATTATGGGTATGTTCAACAGAAAAGTCCCCTTAGTCTCTCCCATTCACAGGAAAGCT
Source organism: Pelodiscus sinensis (assembly GCF_052426305.1). Lineage (NCBI taxonomy): Eukaryota > Metazoa > Chordata > Testudines > Trionychidae > Pelodiscus > Pelodiscus sinensis. The sequence goes on from NC_143052.1 coordinate 197,954,459, forward strand.
TGCAATGCGAGCCGCTGGTCAGGTTTTTACACTTTAGTGGAGGGTCAAACATTTTAGACAAAACAGCGGTCCTTACAAAAGCAAAGTTTAGATGTTCACTCATTTCAGCCTTTTTGGAGGGTGAATACGGATTTGTTCAACATAAAGCCATGCTGTTTGTGCTCTCTGTTGTGAGAGCATTATTTGCAGCACATCAAGTGTCCAATGACATTTTCAGACAAAGCATGAGAAACATTTCAAGGATGAAGTGGACAAGGATGAGTCAAACAGGTCATCACGAGGTACAGAAAACAAAGTGGTGTCTAACTTCTTTGTCATTAAAAATCAAGCCACAGAGAGGAGTTACAAAAACACACAATATGTTGCAAAACATAGAAAGCCATTTACAGACAAAAAATATATGAAATAGGGAAGATATAGCAAAGATTTTGGTTAATCATTTTGGAGGAAAGCAGAATTGATATCCAAAAAATATTTTCAGTGACAACTGACAGTGTCCCTGCTATGGTAAAAAAAAGAATAGAAGGGATTTGTAAAGATCATTGAGGATCAAATTCGCCACTCAACAGTACATTTTCATTGCATTATTCATCAACAAAATCTTTCTGCCAAAATTTCGAACTCTAAGCTTAATAATGTAACGACTACAGCTGTGAAGATTGTGAATTCTCTTGTTGCTTGATCTGCCTTTACATATCGGCGGTTTCAAGCTCTGTTTGAGGTGAATACAAGTCCATCCCACTTCACAGCAATGTTCACTGGTTAAGCCGTTGGAAGGCTCTGATATGCTTTGTGTACAGCCTTGATGCAATCAAGATCTTTGACAGAAAAAGGTCAAAACTACCAGAAACTGGATGACAAATGGGTCGTACAACTAATGTTTCTAACTGGCATCACCGCACATCTAAACAAACTCAACCCAAACTGGTACGGAACATGGAAGACATTTGTTGCAAAACTTGTCTTTTTTTCCTTAGGACATCGACACCTCAACTTTCTCCTATTTCCAACAGCTTAAATAACTAATGAAATACTGCACTATCAATGTTGCTCAGATTAGAATGTATATACAAGAATTTGCATCAGATCTTTTGTCAGATTTCAAGATTTCCAATGTTTTGGCCTGATGTTTTCATAGACTCACAGAATCATAGAGCTGGAAGAGACCTCAGGAGATCATCAAGTCCAGCCCCCTGCCCAAGGTAAGACCAATCCCAACTAAATCAACCCAGCCAAGGCCCTGTCAAGCCGAGACTTAAAAACCTCCAGGGATAGAGATTCCACTACCTCCCTAGGTAACCCATTGCTGTACTTCACCACCCTCCTAGTGAACTAGTTTTTCCTAATGTCTAACCTAGACCTCTCCCACTGTAACTTGAGACCACTGCTCCTTGTTCTGCCATCCATCACTACTGTGAACAGTCTCTCTCCATTCTCTTTGGAACCTCCCTTCAGGAAGTTGCAGGCTGCTATCAAATCCCCCCTCACTTCTCTTCTGCAGACTAAACAAACCCAAATCCCTCAGCCTCTCCTCGAAGGTCATGCGCTCCAGCCCCCTACTCATTTTGGTTGCTCTCCGCTGGACCCTCTCCAATGCGTCCACGTCCTTTCTATAGTGGGGGGCCCAGAACTGGACACAATACTCCAGATGTGGCCCCACCAGAACCGAATAAAGGGGAATAATCACTTCTCTAGATCTGCTGCCAATGCTCCTCCTAATGCAACCTAATATGCCAATAGCCTTTTTGGCTACAGGAGCACACTGTTGACTCATATCTAGCTTCTCATCCACTGTAATCCCCAGGTCCTTCTTTGCAGAACTGCTACTTAGCCGGTCGCTCCCCAGCCTATAACAATGATAGGGATTCTTCTGTCCCAAGTGCAGGACACTGCACTTGTCCTTGTTGAACCTCATCAGATTTCTTTTGGCCCAATCCTCTAATCTGTCTAGGTCACTCTGGACCCTATCCTTGCCCTTCAGCATATCTACCTCTCCCCCTAGCTTAGTGTCATCTGCAAACATGCTGAGGGTGCAATCTAGCCCCTCATCTAGATCATTAATAAAAATATTGAACAAAACCGGCTCTAGAACCAATCATTGCGATACTCTGCTAGAAACCGACTGCCAACCTGATATTCAGCGTTGATCACTACCCGTTGGGCCTGACCGTCTAGCCAGCTTTCTATCTATCTTACAGTCCATTTATCCAATCCATACTCCCTTAACTTGCTGGAAAGAATATTGTGGGAGACCTTATCAAAAGCTTTGCTGAAATCAAGGTATATCACATCCACTGACACTCCCATATCCACAGAGCCAGTTACTTCATCAGAGAAGCTAATCAGATTGGTCAGGCAGGACTTGCCCTTTGTGAATCTATGTTGATTATTCCTGATCACTTTCCCCTCTTCCAAGTACCTCAAAATGGATTCCTTGAGGAACCCCTCCATGATTTTTCCAGGAACTGTGGTAAGGCTGACTGGTCTGTAGTTCCCTGGACTGTCGGTCTTCCCTTTTTTAAAGATGGACACTACAGTTGCCTTTTTCCATTCATCTGGGATCTCACCCGATCTCCACGAGTTTTCAAAGATAATGGCCAAAGGCTCTGCAATGACATTTGCCAACTCCCTCAGAATCCTCGGATGCATTAAAACCGGACCCATGGGTTTGTTTATGTCTAGCTTTTCTAAATACTTCCTAACTTGTTCTTTCCTCACCAAAGGCTATCCACCTCCTTCCCCCACCACGTTGTCTAGTGCATTTGTCTGGGAGCTGACCTTTTCCGTAAAGACAGAAGCAAACAACGCATTGAATATTTCAGCTTTTCCCACATTATCTGTCACTAGGTTACCTCCCTCAGCCAGTAAGGGCCCCTCACCCTTTATGATCACCCTCTTATTGCCTGTAGAAACTCTTCTTGTTACTCTAAATATCTCTTTCTAGCTGCAATTCCAATTGTGCTTTCGCCTTCCTGATAACTCCCCTGAATTCTTGAGCAATATATTTATATTCTTTCACTTCATCTGTCCAATTTTCTACTTCTTATAAGCTTCCTTTCTGTGTTTAAGCTCACCAAGGATGTCCCCAGTAAGCCAATCTGGTCACCTACCATATTGCTTTTCTTGCTGCACATTGGGATGGTTTCTTCCTGTGCCTTCCATAAGACTTCTTTAAAATACTGCCAGCTCTCCTGGGTTCCTTTCCCCTTCACATAAGCTTCCCAAGGAATCCTGCCCATCAGTTCTCTGAGGGAGTCAAAGTCTGCTTTTCTGAAGTCCAAGGTGTGTATTTTGCTACTCTCCTTTCTTCCTTTGGTCAGGATCCTGATATCTACCATTGCATGATCACTGCTGCCCACGTTGCCACCTGCATCTACTTCCCCTAGTAGTTCCTCCCTGTTTGTGAGCAGCAGGTTAAGCTGTGCATGACCCCTGGTAGGTTCCTTCAGCACCTGTACCAAGAAGTTATCTCCAGCATTCTCCAAAAACTTCCTGGATTGTCTGTGTACTGCTGTATTGGTCTCCCAACAGATGTCAGGGTGATTAAAGTCCCCCATGAGAACCAGGGCCTATGATCTGGAAGCTTCTCTCAGTTGTCTGAAGAAAGCCTCGTCTACCTCATCCACCTGATCTAGTGGTCTATAGCAGACACCAACCATAACATCATTCTTGTTGCTTCCACCTCTAAACTTTACCCATAGACTCTCAACAGGCTTTTCACCCTCTATATACTGGAGCTCTGAGCAATCCTATTGCTGTCTTACATACAACTCCTCCTCCTTTGCTCCCCTGACTGTTCTTCCTGAACAGTTTATACCCTTTCATGACAGTGTTCCAGCCATCCCACCAAGTCTCCGTTATTCCAATCAAATCATAGTTCTTTGACTGGGCCAAGGCTTCTAATTCTTCCTGTTTGTTTCCCTGGTTTCTTACATTTGTGTACAAACACCTTACATACCCAGTTGATCGCCCTACCTTCTCCATTCGAGTCGGGGTCCTCTTTTGTTGCGCGTTCCTCCTTGTGTTTCTTCCCAGTAGCCGACTTCCTCGCTTACCTCAGGGCTTTGGACACCATATCCCAACAAACCTAGTTTAAAGCCCTCCTCACTAGGTTCGCAAGCCTGCCCGCAAAGATGCTCTTTCCTCTCTTGGTTAGGTGGATCCCATCTCTTCCTAGAAATCCTTGTACTCGGAACAGTGTCCCATGGTCGAAGAAACCAAAGCCCTCTCTCCGACACCACCTGAGCAACCATGCATTTACTTCCTCAATTCGACGATCCCTACCCGGACCTTTTCCTTCAACTAGAAGGATGGATGAGAACACCACTTGCACTTCAAATTCCTTGATCCTTCTTCCCAGTGCTACATAATCTACAGTGACCTGCTCAAGGTCATTCTTGGCCGTATTGTTAGTTCCTACATGGAGAAGCAGGAAGGGGTACTGATCTGAAGGTTTGATCAGTTTTCGAAGACTCTCGGTCACATCATGAATGCGAGCTCCCAGTAAGCAGCACACTTCTCAAGATTGCAAGTCAGGACGGCAGATGGAGGACTCAGTCCCTCTTAGGATGGAGTCCCCGACCACCACCACACATATTCCTCTTGTGGGGGTGTTGGTCATGGAACCCCCCCATCCCTAGGACTACGCATCCCATGCCTTCCGGTAGATAGTGTTCCCTTCTGATTTCTTCCCTGAGAGGTTCCTGCCAAAGCATTCTCCACCACAGTACCTGTGGAGAGAGCCTGAAAGCAGTTACTTACCTCTACAGGAATGGGGGATACCTGACTTGGCCTTCTTCTAGAGGTTACATGCTGCCAGTTCTCTTCCTTGTCATGTACTGCCCTCACTGGATCTTCAGTGTGCCTTGCCTGCCTTCTATCAAGGAAGTCTTCATCCTCTCTGATGGAACATAGGGTCGATACTTGGGCCTCAAGTCATCTAGTTTTTTCTTCCAAAATGGTGTCTGGCTGGCACTTAGTGCAGATGAAATCCCTTCTTTTTTCCAGGAGGAAGACAAACATGGCACATGCTGTGCAGGTAACAGCAGACCTATCACCATCCATACCTGCCTTCCTTCTGAGAGAATCCTCAGATGTTATTAAATGAGTCCTTGAAGGGCAGGAGAGAGAAAAGAAAAAAAATTTCTTCAAGGAAAAGAGCACCAAACACTACGGGTGACTCCCAGGATGAATTCCCAGGAAAACTACCAGGTTGGCTGCTGCCCTGCTTGCTGCTCTCTGTGTTTGATCTGGGTGTCTTTTTTAGAAGGCTGAGGCTAGGCCCATCTCAAAGCCTTGCCTCTGATGCAGTCAACCCCTGAAGGCCCACCAAAGCCCAGGAAGTTTTAATGAAGTTTTCCTCCGTAATCAAACCAGACAACTTTGATACCAGCAAATTGGTGTTTCAGAGGATATGTATTGAGGATTTCGAAATGCAGCTCATTGAATTACAATTCTCAGACTTATGGGCCTCAAAGCTTAGGGTTCTGTGGCACACACTTGAGGCTACCGAGAGAGATCATGACCCAATAGAATTCCACGTGAAACCTGACTGAAAAAAGTAGCATTTTTACTGCTCTTAGCGTTTGGCTCTGCAGACATCTGTGAACAGAGTTTTCACGTATAAAGTCAATTCTTTGTCCCTCCCGGAGGCAGGTAATGGCTGAAAATTCAGAGGCTTGTGTGCTGCTTAAAGTACCAAGCTATGAGCCTGAGATCGGAAAACTCAGCAAGGAAAACCAAGGCCAAGAATCACACTCAACGGTAAGATCTGCTTCTTTAATCTATTTATTAATGAAGCTAATAAAAATCTAAGTAGGACTATTATTGATTTTTAAAAGTATCAATGGCATGCAGATCCGTAAACAGAAGTGAGTAAGTTAAACCTTGGCACACCCCTTTTGAAAGGTGCTGATCCCTGCTCTAGAGCAATATTACTACTCTACGTATATAACACTTGATCACAATACAATGGCCACACAAAAGTCATGCTTCAAAGTGAAAAGTTCAGGCTAAAATCAAACAGAAATCTTTTTCATGTTCAAAAATCTTATTTTTGTGGGGGCCAATGACCTTCTCAATGTGGCAAAAGCTGAGTTCTAAATGAATTCCATTATAATTGTCCTCTAAATCTGAACAGTGATGTTTTGATCCCTACCATCCTCCCAGCTACCTATTTGGAGAGGGAGGGCAAGAGAAAGAGAAAAATTATCTTGAACACAGTTAATTTCTATATTTCCCAGATTCTGTTAATGTGTTAGGAGTCGGCTTTTTGTTGTATTTGACTAGTTTTGTTATTTAAAGGTTTAGGTTTATTTTTTTTAGGTTTCATCTTTGTTAAGGGCGCTGTAGCTGGCAAAGTACAGTACTCATTTAATGCCCAACAGACAGACTGAGGAAACTGCTGCGTGCTGGGAATATGGAGGCAATAAGGGGTTGAGGTAGGAGACTAATTTCTGACTATTTGTACTCTTCAAATTCTGTTCCGAACAGGAGACAAAGTAGGGAAAGACCATACAACAGTGGAGTAGGGTGATTATTAAACTTCCTATTACTATAAATATGCATTGCATGTGCTCATGCTCCTTAAGTACATCCTACATGCACCCTAGACTCAAAGTTTTTAAGAAGCATGTGCATTCTATTAAAACCAACCTTACCGTAAATATACATTATTTAATATCCACAATACGTTCTCATTGAAGGCACACTAGTGTTCCAATAGGAAGCATTACAAATTAACAGGTGTGAAACACAGATAGTACCATGATAAAAGCCAGCCAACCAAACTTAGAGACACTAACCTACATTTATTTTTATTTGAAACCCCCATCTCAAGAAAGGATATCCTCCAAGCCCAATACTGATATATCATAAGATGTGCTAACAGATTCACGAGACCAACAAAGTTACTCACCTTTTGTAACTCGTTCAAGATGTGTTGTTCACATCCAGTCCAATAAGGTATATACGCATGTGCATGCACAGTAGCCAGAAGATTTTTTCACTTAGCAAGCCATAGGGTCAGCATGAGCACACCCTGGAGTGATGCCTTCATGGTGCCCAATACAGAGCCCTGCCGACCTTCTCCCCTCCCCATGGAAGGGGTCCCTGAAGAGAGACGGGGAGGGGATAGAGGGAATGGATATGAAAAGGTATGGAGTAGCCCATACTGACAATCTCTAGAACTCACTGGTTGGATGTTATTTCAGTCCATTAGTGGAAAAAGGACCCTAGCCAGTGGGTAAATCAGAGGTTGGATAGTGCCAGTGACAGTATGGTGGGGATGTTGCTTGAGCCCTCAACCAAAACTTCAAATTTGCTGCTTTGTCGATGGTTGGTTCAAATTAACTTGTTGAAGTGTTGTGGTCTGCACCTCTGCTGTCTGCCTCTGCCTGAAGCCATACTACTTGGTTGTCTGTATCACGCTCTGGGCCTTGAGTAGGTGTTGTACTTCTATTGCTTGTTCTGAGGTGAATGCATCCAAAGTGTTCTTAGAGTGTGTGAATCTTTCATAGAATGCAAGACCTTGGTCTTTCTGGCAAAGAAGTTGGTTCTGTCGAAGGAGAGGTTTTCAACCTTGAGTTGAGCTCCCTGGGTATTCCAGATGCCTGGAAATTTGACACTCTACGCATGACAATCAGAATGGCCATGCTGTGGGCAGCAGTGTCTGACATCCAAGGCTGACTGCAGAGTGGTACGAGCAACGGTATGGCCCTCCTGGATTATATTTTGAAGTGGAGGTAATTTCTCTTCTGGAAGGAACTGCAAAAGTTCCTGTAGTTTTGGAATAATTGGTATATAGTCATAGTTGGTAAGAAGTGCAGAGTACTTCGCAACTTGTGGTTGTAGAGTGGCAGAGAAATAGACTTTTCTGCAGAGGATGTCAAGCAATTTTGTGGTCCTTGTTCTGAGGGGTGGAACTGAATTGTGAGTGCTCTATAGTGCACTGAGTGGACTACTAGGGAGTTTGGAGGGCAATGTGAAAAGAGGAAATCCATACCTTTGGCTGGCACGAAGTATTTTCTGTCTGCCCTCTTCATGGGTGAGACAGAAGCAGGTGTCTGCCAGATTGTATCGGAAGGTGCAGGATAGCGTCATCTATGGGAAGTACTATTTTTGAGGCTGTAGCAAGTTACAATATATGAAGACTATTGTGCTTCTCTACTTTCTGGAGGTCCAGCTCCTGCGCATTTGTCCACTCTCTTGAACAACTCCTGAAATTGCTTTATAACATCAGTTGGAGTCAGAGTGGTGGGAATAATGGCCTCATTGGGCAATGAGGAGGAGTTGTGTGTATTTCCCCTTCAGACAAGAGTCTTCATCCTCAGACTGGTGTTCCGGGGAATCTGATGCAGTGTCATGGGTCTGGTATGGGACTTGGGTGGCTTTCTTGCTGGGTTGAAGGAGCTGTGTGATGTTCTCCTGTGGGCCGACCACGTGTCCCACGAATAGCCTGGATATGGGGGCAGAGGGTTTGGCCGGTGATGATCATACCAACGTGGAGACAATGAGTGGCATGTGGGTCGAACGTACCAACCGTGGCTCCCAGAGTGGAAGCCTCTGTATGAAAAAGGAGTGGAGGGAGGAGAAGCAGCTTGCTGGCCCCATGTCAGCCTCACTAATAGAAACAGATGGAGCTGGGGACTCAGGCGAATACATAGAATGGGCCAATGATGCCGGTGACTGCAGCACCAACGGGATTTGTTCAGTCGGTGCCATGGTGTGTTTTAATATTTCTTTATGCGGAACCATCTTGGTCGGTGCCACTGGTATCATGGGCATGTCAGCATGGTTTGGCTTTGATGCTGTCTTCAGTGCCGAAATGTGTGTTTTAGGTGCTGTGTTGAGTGATGGTGTTTATGATGCTGATCATAGAATAATAGGACTGGAAGGGACCTCGAGAGGTCATCGAGTCCAGCCCCCCGCCCTCAAGGCAGGATCAACCTCCGTCTACACCATCCCTGACAGATGTCTATCTAACCTGTTCTTAAATATCTCCAGAGAGGGAGATTCCACCACCTCCCTTGGCAATTTATTCCAATATTTGACCACCCTGACAGTTAGGAATTTTTTCCTAATGTCCAATCTAAACCTCCTCTGCTGCACTTTAAGCCCATTACTCCTTGTCCTGTCCTCAGAAACCAAGAGGAACAAATTTTCGCCTTCCTCCTTGTGACACCCTTTTAGATATTTGAAAACCGCTATCATGTCCCCCCTTAATCTTCTTTTTCCAAACTAAACAAGCCCAGTTCATGAAGCCTGGCTTCATAGGTCATGTTCTCTAAACCTTTAATCATTCTTGTCACTCTTCTCTGTACCCTTTCCAATTTCTCCACATCTTTCTTGAAATGTGGCGCCCAGAACTGGACACAGTACTCCAGCTGAGGCCTAACTAGTGCAGAGTAGAGCGGCAGAATGACTTCACGAGTTTTGCTTACAACACACCTGTTGATACAACCTAGAATCATATTTGCTTTTTTTGCAACAGCATCACACTGTTGACTCTCATTCAACTTGTGGTCCACTATGACCCCGAGATCCCTTTCCGCCATGCTCCTTCCTAGACAGTCGCTTCCCATCTTGTATGTATGGAACTGATTGTTCCTTCCTAAGTGGAGCACTTTGCATTTCTCTTTATTAAACCTCATCCTGTTTACCTCTGACCATTTCTCTAACTTGCTAAGGTCATTTTGAATTATGTCCCTATCCTCCAAAGAAGTTGCAACCCCACCCAGTTTGGTATCATCTGCAAACTTAATAAGCGTACTCTCTATCCCAATATCTACATCATTGATGAAGATATTGAACAGTACGGGTCCCAAAACAGACCCTTGAGGAACTCCACTTGTTATCCCTTTCCAGCAGGATTTAGAACCGTTAACAACAACTCTCTGACTACGGTTATCCAGCCAATTATGCACCCACCTTATCGTGGCCCTATCTAAGTTATATTTGCCTAGTTTATCATTAAGAATATCATGCGAGACCGTATCGAATGCCTTACTAAAGTCTAGGTATATGACATCCACCGCTTCTCCCTTATCCACAAGGCTCGTTATCTTATCAAAGAAAGCTATCAGATTAGTTTGGCATGACTTGTTCTTCACAAACCCGTGCTGGCTATTCCCTATCACTTTATTACCTTCCAAGTGTTTGCATATGATTTCCTTAATTACCTGCTCCATTATCTTCCCTGGGACAGACGTTAAACTGACCGGTCTGTAGTTTCCTGGGTTGTTCTTATTCCCCTTTTTATAGATGGGCACAATATTTGCCCTTTTCCAGTCTTCTGGAATCTCCCCTGTCTGCCATGATTTTTCAAAGATCATAGCTAAAGGCTCAGATACCTCCTCCATCAGCTCCTTGAGTATCCTGGGATGCATTTCATCAGGACCTGGTGACTTGCTGACATCTAACTTTCCTAAGTGATTTTTAACTTGTTCTTTGTGTATCCTATCTTCTAAACTTACCCTCTCTCTGCTTGTATTCACTACGTTAGGCACACCTCCAGACTTCTCGGTGAAGACCGAAACAAAGAAGTCATTGAGCATCTCCGCTATTTGCAAGTTCCCTGTTACTGCTTCTCCCTCCTCACTAAGCAGTGGGCCAGCCCTGTCCTTGGTCTTCCTCTTGCTTTTAATGTATTTATAAAAGGTCTTCTTGTTTCCCTTTATGCCTGTAGCTAGTTTGATCTCATTTTGTGCCTTTGCCTTTCTAATCTTGCCCCTGCATTCCCGTGTTGCTTGCCTATATTCATCCTTTGTTAGTTGTCCTAGTTTCCATTTTTTATATGACTCCTTTTTTATTTTGAGATCGTGCAAGATCTCCTTGTTAAGCCAAGCTGGTCTTTTGCCATATTTTCTATCCTTCCTACACAGCGGAATTGTTTGCTTTTGGGCCCTTAACAACGTCCCTTTGAAATACTTCCAACTCTCCTCAGTTGTTTTTCCCTTCAGTCTTGCTTCCCATGGGACCTTACCTACAAGTTCTCTGAGCTTATCAAAATCTGCCTTCCTGAAATCCATAACCTCAATTGTGCTGGTCTCCCTTCTACCTTTCCTTAAGATCATGAACTCTATTATTTCGTGATCACTGTCCCCTATACTGTCTTCCACTTTCAAGTTCTCAACTAGTTCCTCCCTATTTGTTAAAACAAAATCCAGAACAGCTTCTCCTCTGGTAGCTTTTTCAACCTTCTGAAACAGAAAGTTGTCTCCAATGCAGTCCAGAAACTTATTGGATAGCCTGTGCCTCGCTGTGTTAGTTTCCCAACATATGTCTGGATAGTTGAAGTCCCCCATCATCACCAAATCTTGGGCTTTGGATAGTTTTGTTAATTGTTTAAAAAAGGCCTCATCCATCTCTTCCACCTGGCTAGGTGGCCTGTAGTAGACTCCTAGCATGATATCACCCTCGTTTTTTACCCCTTTTAGCTTAACCCAGAGACTCTCTACACGGCTATCTCCTACGTTCATCTCCACTTCAGTCCAAGTGTGTACATTTTTAATATACAAGGCAACCCCTCCTCCCTTTTTTCCCTGTCTGTCCTTCCTGAGCAAGCCGTACCCTTCCATACCAATATTCCAATCATGCGTCCCATCCCACCAGGTTTCTGTAATACCAATGATATCATAGTTGTATTTATTGGTTAGCAATTCCAGTTCTTCCTGCTTATTACCCATACTTCTCGCATTTGTATATAGGCATCTAAGATACTGATTTGATCTTGCCTCCCTGTTGTGCCCTGACCCTCCTTTCTCCTTGCCATTATAGGCCGTAGTCCCCCCCATTTCCAACCCATCTCCCAGTCCCGCACATGCAGCACTTACCTGTGGGCTTTGCTCACCTGCCCCCGTCAAACCTAGTTTACCCTGATGGTGCAAGCAGTGCCACCACATTGTGCCTGGGCGCCGAATGTGTACACTAGTGCGGCACACTCCATTTCTTCGGTGTGGTACCGGAGATGCAAGGCCTTTCAGCAGTGCTTGTCCCTGAAGAGCTCGGTGCTGAGGGCAGAGACTTGGCCAGAGAGACCCTATCCTTTGTCTTTGCCCTGTCTGATGAGGAGGAAGGACAGTTTCTATCCAGACTAGGGAGATTTTCCCTCTCCTTAAGCCTTGTTGATTGGGAAGAGTCCTCCTGAGCCGGCTGAAGCAACGTTTCATAAAGAAAGGTCTAGTCTGATGGCTCAGTCCTGTCTTGCCCTCACAGACAGGTTGGAACAGTGAAGGCATTTCTGGGAGTGGTTGTCTTCTCCCAAGCACTTTATGCCCAAGGAATGCACTTCAGAAGCAGGCATGGTGTCTCTACACAAGTCGCACCTCTTAAAGCCTGGTGAGCCAGGCATGTTGAAGCAGAAGAAAAACATGAGCAAAGGGTTTGGGGGGGAGGTTGACAAAAAGTAGGAAGAAGTGTTTAAAAACTTTGAGAACAGGAACACTGAGGAAGTTTAAAGTTTTTGTTTGCTGTTTTGAGTAAAAGAAGGGTGACTGCAAATGTGAGCTCTGTCTGCTGCCAAGGATAGTAGAAAAGGAACTGAGGCACTGCCCAGCACACGCACCTAATGGACACTAACGACACAAGGAGACACTAATGCGCATGTGCCATGCAAAAAAGCACTGCTAGGAAAAAATCTCCGGTTGCCAGTGCAAGGACATACCAGCACCTATAGTGGAGCACCCACAGGGAATTAGGAATGTTAATAGGTGATGTTTACTGATAATCAATTAGCTGGAGGCCCAGATGGGCTGGAAAAGTCACCCCATCCAACGTGAGCAGGAACTGCTCCAGCCCAACCTGCTGCCTGTGGGATCCCGGTGAACTGTTTAAATGGAATATTTAACAATCCATTTAGCCAGTTAACTTTTAAAACAGGATTTTACATCCCTAAGTAGATGAATGTCAAAGTTGTGGGGAGGGGGGGTTGGTACTATAGCTACACAGCTGAAAAACATTCAAGTTCATAAATTCTACTAATGCCCACTTCTGACATTTCCTCATGCATCTATAAACATAACCAATTGAACAAACTGAAAATGATTTCCAACAGCTAAGTAGTTAGTGTTTACATAGTGAATAACTCTAAAGACTTCCTCCCGCCCTTAAAAAAACCACAATGCTGTGTGGTACACAGTTATTAATGTAAGATAAAAGCATGAGTTTTTAAACCAAAAATTAAATTCACTGAGTTACAAATGAGCATAGAGAGGACTTTTTTGAAAAGTGAGGAAAAACTATCAGAGGTAGCAGCACAGGGTGCCAAGCAGGAGCCAGTTCATGAGGGGAGCCAGTTCATAAAACAGCTTCCCTTGTGGATTGGCTGCCTGTCGCCCTGTGTTGCTACCCCTGATAAAGAGACAGCAGCATAGAGTGGCAGCAATCCCTGTCTGAGGGGTGGGGTCTAAGCTCCCGGGACTGGAGTGAGTTAGAACTGAGCTGAGCTGCCTTCCCTAATACACTTTAAATGCAGAGCCGCAGCAGGGGTAGGTCCCGGTCCCAGAGTGAGCCACAACTGATGTGGGCTGCTGGCCAGCCTGTTAAAAAAAAAAAAAACTTACTGGGGGTGGGGGACGGAAATGCATGTAGTCAATACCATTAACCATGTAGTCTTTTGCTTATTTGTTATCGACTACACTATTGCATCCCTAACCCCTACCAGGCAATAAGGCCTCATCCACACATTAAAGTTGTTCTGGAATAAAGCAAGGTAAAAATATAAATGGATATTCTAGAATAACTACATCTGTGGACATACTGATTCCAGAATAAAAAGTACCTTTTTCTGGTTTATTTTAGCTCAGGCCACTTGGAAAAAGTTTCTCTTTTTCACAGTAAGAGTGTGCACAGAGTTACTCCATGAAATATTTTAGAGTAACTATGTGTACATACCCTTTGCACTTCTTTTCAGTGGAGTGGAAACTGGTAATTCCTCCATTCTCAGACGAGGTGCTGAGCACTATAGTACTCTGGGTTTGACTATCTAGGATTCTTTCCATTTGGAGCCATGAAAAGTGATGACTCTAGGAGTATGTCTACACTACAAAGTTAATTCGAACTAACAGCTGTTAGTTCGAATTAACTTTAATAGGGACTACACATACAAACCGCTAGTTCGAATTTAAATCTAACTAGCAGAGCGATTAATTCGAACTAGGTAAACCTCATTCTATGAGGAGCAACGTAACGCCTAGTTCGAATTAAGGGCTGTGTAGCCACTTAATTTGAACTAGTTGGAGGCTAGCCCTTCCCAGGTTGCCCTGGTGGTCACTCTGGGCCAAACCAGGGAAACTCTTCTGCCCCCCTCCCGGCCCCGAAGCCCTTAAAGGGGCATGGTCTGGCTACAGTGCTTGTGCCAGTTGCAAGCCTGCACCCAGCCAGCAGACCCTGCACCTGGCACGGAATGAGCCAGCCACCTGCTGCCACCCAGCCCTCCGCCTCTTCTCAGGACCAGGCTGGCAGCTCACAGGAGCCTGCCCGGGGTCACAAGAGGTGGGTGCCCACCTGGTCTAGTGCAGAGATCGTGGACCTCATCGAGGTTTGGGGGGAGGCCTCCAATGTCCACAATCTCCACACTAGCCATAGGAAAACAGCCGTCTAGGGCAGGATAGCTGCCAGCCTGGCCACCAAAGGCCACATGCGAACCCAGGAGCAGGTTTGCATGAAAATCAAGTTGGTCCAGTGAGACCCCTGACCCTGAGCTTAGAACATAAGAATGGCAGTACTGGGTCAGACCAAAGGTCCATCTAGCCCAGTAGCTTGTCTGCTGACAGCGGCCAACACCAGGTACCTCAGAGGAGATGGACCGAAGACAATGGACAATGACCAAGCGATTTCTCTCATGCCATCCATCTCCAGCCTTCCACAAACAGAGGCCAGAGACACCATTCCTACCCTCTGGCTAATAGCACTCCATGGACCCAACCTCCATGAATGTATCTAACTTCTCTTTAAACTCTGTTATATTTCTAGCCTTCACAGCCTCCTGTGGCAAGGAGTTCCACAGGTTGAATATGCGCTGTGTGAAGAACTTTCTTTTATTACTTTTAAGCCTGCTACCCATTCATTTCATTTGGTGTCCTCTAGTCCTTATGTTATGGGAACTAATGAAGAACTTTTCTTTATTCACCCTCTCCATGTCACTCATGATTTTATATACCTCTATCATATCCCCCCTCAGTTTCCTCTTCTCAGCTGAAAAGTCCCAGTCTCTTTAGCCTCTCTTCATATGGGACCTGTTCCAAACCCCTAATCATTTTAGTTGCTCTTTTCTGAACCCTTTCCAAGGCCAAAATATCTTTTTTGAGGTGAGGAGACCACATCTGTACACAGTACTGAAGATATGGCGTACCATAGTTTTATACTTCCCCTCCTTCTTCTTCCCCTGGCTCCCTCCTCCCAGGTTTCCCCCTCCCCTCTCCCACCCTCTCTCTTCCCCTCTCCCACCTCCTTTTCCCAGTCTCCCCAAAGGTGATGTGCCGAGCGTGGGCACTCAGGACACTTCAAGACAGGACTGCTTTGCTGTCCCTCATCGAGTTAAGACAAGCAAGCGGGGAATCCTGAGAACTGTCTGTCCGGGATGGGGGTCGGGTCACTTTTAGTACAGCCCTCGGCTAGCCTGAGGCAGCAGCTCCACACAATAAGTCCTAACCTGATGCCCTGCCAACACTGGTTCCAGCCAGCCTTAACTTCGGTTCAGAGTCCACTCAATGTGGACATGCTATTTCGAATTAGCAAAACGCTAATTCAAATTAGTTTTTAGGTCTAGATGCACTAATTCGAAATAGCTTATTTCAAATTAACTAATTCGAATTAAGTTAGTTCGAATTAGTGCTGTAGTGTAGACATACCCTAGTACATCAGATCTGAGGTTTCAAAATATTGTTTAATCACAAAAAACACATACAGAGAAAAGATTTTTAAAACAATAAACAATCTTAGACATCTCCATCTAGACCTATCTCCTTCCTTTGCTGCAGAGGGGTCAGACTACTCCACAGCAGATTCTGCCTTAGTCTTCCTGTAACCACTTCACCTCTTCAAGAGAGTGCGTATTTCAACCCTTTCAGGGTTTTAGCTTCCTGTGGACCTTCAACTAGTGCTACAGCATTCCTAGAAAAATGCCTTGCGGGGGATATAGCCAATATATCACAGCTAATGGCTTTGTCCATCAAGAGTGGCATATCAGGATTAATAGCCCCCTGAAAAGGAGCATTTCCTTAAGTTAGTGAACGGCACGAATGCAGTACACAACACAACACAATAACTCAACACATGGTATTAATTATTACAGGCAGCTGCAGATTACCATAACAGCATGTATCGGGGTGGGGAATCTAGAGGCTCGGGGGCTGAACGTGGCCCATGGCTTGACTGGATCCAGCCCCTCAGGCTCACGTCCCCAGCACTGGGGAGCCTGCACTGTCACGCCAACCTTCCCACCCCCCGCCAGCCCACTGGAGTGGAGCACACAAAATCTACCAGCCTGAGTCCCCCTATGCTCTGGTGTGCAAGGGAAATGTGGGGAGTCTCTCTCCCCTCCTTACTCAGGGGCCATGTCAGTGAGGGTTTGTTTTTCTTTGCTTCTCACCTTTGTGTGGCCTCGACTGATTTTTCTGTGGTTTAGCAGCCACCAACTCAAAAAAGGTTCCCCACCCCTGCTTTTTACGGAATACCTGGATGTGAAAGATATGAAAGACTAAAACCACGCAGCAACATTATTGGAATACTATGAGAAAGAACTGATATATTACATATCTGTTCATTTTCCATTGACATCAACACTTCCAGAGCATCTCTTTATTCACAACTGGACTGTGTTATGTAAAATAAAAAAATGCCAACTGACTCATACCTGCCTCCTCCTTCCATGCATCACTAGATTGCAAACATTTCGTTGCTGGCATGGTAGATTGCTAAATATGTGTGTTATTCATAATGCAAATCTGATTAATTTATGTAATTTGCATTAGGACCTGCAATACTATTTTGATGTAAACAAACTAATTTGTTTTGCTTGATTGAAAAATGTTTAGATTTTACAAAACCTCAGCAAAGAGCAAAGACTATGAATCATGAGGCATTATGAAAACAACTTTAAAGGTGTTGTGTAGCCTCCAAAAGTTTCTCCCCCCTCCTAAATCAAATAGCATGCAAGATATTTATCCCACTTCAACCAACCTACTCTTTTAGAGATTTACTTCATGCAATAAACACATTTATCATTCCAAGATCAAGTAATATCTGAGATTCACTCTAGCAAGGAAAAAACCACCACACTTTTGAGGTCACATCTTTCATGAACAGATGCTCCTATTCATTTCCAAACATCACAACCTCCTCAGCTCCACCAAATTCATCCTCTGGCTTCCCATATTTGACAATTTCAGCCTGAAATTCCCTTCTGGTAAAATACATTTAAGGATTAAAAGGATTTAAGGATTAAAATAAAATTTATAATAGAAACTGCTTTGTAACTTATAATATGGTAGTATGAAAGCTTCCATAGTTCAATGCTAGTTACACAAATGGGAAAATGGGAAAACTCATCTAAAAAGGTGCACTTAAAGTTTTTCTTCGCTAATAAAAATATAACTTCAAATTACAGGTAGAATTGCTTGGTTCATTCTGCTGCAGTTAGAAGAATACTGTCTCTCTCAAAAGATTAGTCCGTGTTATTTAGAGCGCCACTTTTCTTCACATTAACTCTATTCCAACTTCATTTTGGACAGTTTATATTTATAAAATATATAGAATACATAATGCTTTGTGCGCGCGCGCACACACACACACACACACACACACACACACACACACACACACAGAAATTATAAACAAACAAAACTATTTCATCCTCTGGAATGGGATTTGAATCTTGCATTGGTATTTCATTTTCTCAAGCCACCATTTCTCTATACCCATTTTCAGCCAAATATAAAAATCCACCAGAGTCTATAATATGTAACATTATTCTCTTGTCAGTGTTTCATTGCTGGAAAAGTACTACTGTGTGGGAAAATAGACTGAATATTGCTAATTATACAGTTCCTTTTCTGAAGGCACTCCACAAAATCAGAGAAGACTAAATAAAAAGAATGACAGTACAAGAGGAGGAACAGAAATAAAAAAGTGTAGACTAGAGACAAAGTAAGGAACAGAAAGAAGATGCACAACACAGTAATTACTATTGTTTGTGGCAAAAGCAGCTACAGGACCTGTGCTAAGCACTGAATGGAGCTAGGTAGAACATAGAATTTCCATTCCACGGTAGATTAAAAATGTGATTTTATTTTTTTAATGTCAAACGAACAAAAATATCAGTTTCTCATGGAATGAAATCTGGAAATTGTTTTACAAAAATCAAAACAAGAGAGTTAATTTAACTTCTACTGAGTAGTTACAATATAAAAAGTGTTTTGAATACATCATAATGTTATAAACTATTATGCGCTGAAAAAAATTGTTACTCACCTCGTGCACCTATGTGCGGCGTAGCCACATCCCCAGGTATTGAATGGGGGCGGGTTGACCTAGGTGCCGAGTGCTTTCTCGGTGCCGTCTCCAGTGTCTGCACCGGTTGCAGCTTAGTCTACTGTGCCTGCTTAGGCTTCGGTGCCAGGTCGACTCTCGGTGCCGGGATAGTCTGAGAGTCTTCATGAGGCAACGGTGCCGAGGACCGCACTGTATCTGGCTGCGGTGCCGCTCGGAGACTCTGTGCCGCAGATGATGGTGCCGATTCCGGGCGACCTGGCGGGACCGAGAGTACTGAGAGTGCGGGGCTCGGCGCCGACGTACTACGGGCTTTGGGTAACTTGTCCACTCCCTGTGTGGGAGGGTAGCCCGATGAACTTCGTGTCTCTCCTGAACTTAGGCTCCTGGACGGAGCGGAGCTTTTTCCGTCCCTGGACTTATGCGGGGCTGGAGCTTCCCGTTCTTCTACTGATGGGGGCTGAAGCGCCTTATTGAAGAGTAGCATCTTCAGGCGCATTTCTCTGTCCCGCCTCGTCCACGCGGTCAGCTTAGAACAGTGACCGCATTCTGAGGGATGTGGCCCTCTCCCAGGCAGCAAATACAGTGGGAGTGGCCATCGGAGACCGGCATGGCTTCACCGCACGAAACGAATTTCTTAAAGCCGGGAGAGCCGGGCATGTATAGTGCGGCGGTCTCCGGGGGAAGAAAGAACTTGAGGAGCTGGTTGGAGCAGCCCTCAGAGGTCATAACGGCAAGAGAAAATTTTTTTTTTAAAACTATTAACTACTAACTAACTAACTAAGATAATAACTGACTAACACTATGTAGGAAGGGGCTAACTGGGAAAGAACAAATGAATAAATGATACGATTTCTCCTCAGGAGAGGAGCGTGTTCCAAGTCCGTCTGCGGCCATGGACGGCTAGGAGGAACTGGCGAGTTGGACCGCGCGACGCAGAAAAGGCGCAAACGTCGCGGGACGCTCTGCACATGCGCGGTCCTCCGGTGGGGGCTACTGCTAGCGAAAACTTTCTGGTTTGCGGCGCCGGGATGAGCCCGACACCCGTAGTGGAGCACCCACGGGGACATCACTCGAAGAAGAACACTTCAATTATATTATAAATTTTAATTATATTTCGTAGTCTAAAATCATAGCATTAAATTATCTTTGAAATATAAAAATACGTAATGGGAAGGTACTCACTTCATGCAGTAATGACGTTCTTCGAGATGCATGTTCCATTGGGTGCTCCACTCTTGGTGTCAGGCTCGTCCCACAGCATAGCTTGGAGACTTTTTCTAGAAGCGTCTAGTCGGGCTGTGCATGCACAATAGTGGCACGTGCCTTTTGCACCTTTGGAGGTCGTGAGTGGGGCCTGACTCCCCTCAGTTTCTTCATGAACACCCTCTTAAATGAAGTTCCGAGCCAAGGCACAGGGGAGGAGGATGGATAGCGGAGCATCCAGGAGTACACATCATCAAGAACCATTGTTACTGCATGAGGTAACTTCCTTTTCTTCTTCAAGTGATGTCTCCATGAATGCTCCACTGTTGGTGACTACCTAGCAGTATCCCAAAGATAGAAGATGGGCTTAGACTAGGTTTTACATATGGATGAAAGGACTGCATTGGCTATTGCAGAGTTCATGTTCACTTGTGTAAAGATTGCCTAGTGCTTCATGAAAGTGCAAGTAGAGGACCAGGCAGGAGCACGGCATGCTTCCATGAGCAAAACCCCTTTCAAGAAGGCTGTTGATGATGCCACTGCTCGAGTGGAGTACGCCTTAGGAGACATAGGGAGAGGTGAGCCTCGGAGGGAGTAACATTGGAGGAATCAGGTTGTCACCAGTTTTGAGACCTGCTGCGACAAGAGTGGCATTTCCCTGGAAGGCTCTGCCAGTGAAACAAATTGAGCCTATGCTTTCCGGAAGGGTCATGTGCGGTCTATATAAAATGATAACGCCCTTCAGACATCTAGAGTGTTCAGGATAGCCTCTTCTTGAGAGATAAGCGGCTTTGGGTAGACGATTAGAAGAACTATATACACTCATTGTTATGGAAAATCGAAAAAAACTTTAGGCAGGAATGAAGGGTGGGGGCGGAGAACCACCTTATCTTTGCAGAATACCTTGTCTGAAGGTAGTGCGATCCTTGACTTAGTGGAAAGTGTGAAGTTTTTTCAACAGTTTGTGCTGTTTTTCTGGCACCACGGATAGAACAACCTCCTGGCTAGTAGTAACCCTTTTAAACAAATCCTGGAAATGCTTCAGGTCATGAGTTGATGACAGATCGCCAGGGATAACCATCTCATCTGGTGATAAGGGTGATTTGTCCATTGGCAACACCTCAGGGTACTCAGTGTCTAGGTTATCAATGATCTGCCCCTCTTCTGTGTCCATATCCATCGTTGGGGGGAAAGTGGGGGGAAATGAGGGCCGGCACTGACTGTGCATAGGCTGCTGCCCTGTGGGTGCCCAAAGACAGTATGGAGATCAGCGGGGTGAGTGATGTGGATGATCGGATCATTCCAGGTAAGATGAGGGTTGGTGGATAGCATGGCTGGTGTCTACCACAGGATGCATGCATTCTGGTTGGAGAAGAGTGCTATGATGAGAAAACCCTTTCGTAGTCGCTATAATGTGATAGTAGCGGTGACCGTGGTGGGGGAGGAGAGCCACACAAGAAGAAGGGAGGTGGGGGGAGATCAGGAGCAGTGTCTGAAAGAGCAATAAAAGGGTGTCATAAGGAGGAGGGAGAAAACTTGTTCATCTTGGCCTCTGGGGATAGAACAAGAAGCAATGGGCTTAAACTGCAGCAAGGGAGGTTTAGGTTGGAAAAAGTTCCCAACTGTCAGGGTAGTCAAACACTGGAATAAATTGCCCAGGGAGATTGTGGAATCTCCATCTGTGGAGATATTTAAGAGTAGGTTAGATAAATACCTATCAGGGATGGTCTAGACAGTATTTGGTCCTGCCATGAGGGCAGGGGACTGGACTTGACCTCTTGAGGTCCCTTCCAGTCCTAGTATTCTATGATTCTAAGAGTAAGCATATGGAGATCTAGAATCTGGCTCTATAAGCAGCACAGGTGGATTGCATTCTTGCGTGTGCGCAACAGGACAGTGACTGCTGGGCACCAGTTCCTGCAGTGCTGGGGAGCGTGGTGTCGATGGGGGTGGCATCAGTGCCCATGGTCATGGCTCGACAAATAATACAATCTACTCACCTGTGGCAAGTAGTTTTAACCGGGAAGAGCCGGGTTCGGGCGATCTGCGCATGCGCGGTTCACCGGACAGCGCAGCTCGCTGCAGTTCGGCGAGCCCTGCCCAGGTGTATGGTACTGACTCCAGACTCAGCATACATGGCATCGGTTTTGTAGATTTTGACCTGGCTTTGGTGGGTGGAGAGGTTTTGGACGATGCAAGTGGTGCCAGAGTCTCATCCTGTTCCCTGGCACCGGGTCTCTTTGGTGCCATGGTAGTCAGTGCAGTTTGTCCAGAGCACGATGTTGGTTCTCTGGGGCAGTGGCCAAAGTGTCAGGTTTGTCTACCATACTGACCCGGGGTGGTAGGGAGTGGGCTGGAGAAGCCCTTCTTTTGGTCAAGTGTTTATGTGGTGGCAAACTCTAGGCTTTCTTCTGCTTTGTGACAGTGTCAATTGTCGCTGCTTGTCTACAGGTCGAGCACCTTATCAAATAATACGCATATCCTGACTTCCCTGTCCTTATGGGCTCTGACTGTAAGGCTACGGCAATGCACACACTTCTAGGGATCGTTTGCTTCTCCCAGACAATGAATACAGGACCCATGGCCATCTGAGGCAGGCATAGGGTGATAGCACTTTTCACATTTTTTAAAACCAGGGGAGCCTGGCATTTTGCTATTCCTCTGCTCATCTCTTCCCTGCTCTTTTTTTTTTTTGGGGGGGGGGGGGGTTATGTGAATAGTAGTTCTTATTCTGTGGGGTTTATCCGTATGAGCCATAAATCGTCTGTTATTCAGATTCTCTCTCTCCTTCTTCCTCTGAATTAAATTAATTAATTTTAATTTTTTTTTTAAAGCAGAGGCTGAGGGCCACAACCCTCAAGGTTAGTGGTGTGCTGCACCTCAGTGGCTGCATCTTAACTATTTACAGTGATTATTAAAAAGTCTTGTTTTTAGAAGTAATAGTAACTATAAAATTACAAAAAACTAAACTGTTTTACCTAATTACAATTAAATTGGTATCGACAGAGAATTAAAGGAGGAAGAGAGGAATTGATCTCTGTCTGCAACCAAGGGTAGTCAAGGAACTGAGGTTAGTCGGGCCGTGCGCACAACTCGAAAGGTGCAAACAGCACACGCCGCTATCATGCATGCATGGCCTGACAAGACACTGCTAGAGAGAGTCTCCAATCTGCGGCACAGGATGAGCCCGCATATATACCCCTGCTGGTCCTCCACCACCTCAGTTCCTTCTTGCTGGAATCCTCCAACGAAGGGGAGGTAGGTGGGATTTGGAATAGACATGAACAACACATCTTGAAGAAAAACAGTTACAAGGTAAGTAACCATTTTTTCGTCGAGTGCTTACTCGTGTCCATTCCAATTAGGTGACTCCCTAGCATTATCCTAGGAGGTGGGGTCAGAGCCTATCAGCACCTACTTCACAATAGACTGCAGCATAGCCCTCCCAAAGGCTGCACGTCCCCTGACCTGCTGAGCGATCACTTAGTGATCAGAGAACATGTGTATGGAGGACCATGTAGCTGCTCTATGAACGCCATGGACACTGCCCACACCCTTGTAGAATGAGCTGTCAGAGAAGGTGCAAGCCTTCTCGCGAGGTCATAACACACTCTATTACAGGAAGTGATTCATGAGGATAGGCACTGGGCCAATACCAGTGCGCCCTTCATCCTCTTGACTACTGAAATAAAAAGTTGTGAAGGATGAGAACTCCCTCATCCTTTCTATATAGAATGCTAGAGCCCTTCTAATATCTAAGTAATGTAGAACCTGTTCCCTAGGTATGGAATGGAGTTTTGGGAAGAAAAATGGTAGTTACATGTCCTGGGACAGATGAATATGTGAGACCACCTTATGGAGACATACCTAACTTTGTCCTTAAAGAAAACTGTATGGGGGCTCCAAAGTGAGGGCCATCAATTCCGAAACTCTCCTAGTTGAGGTAACTGCAATAAAAAATGCCACCTTCCGCGATAGGTGCTTCAGAGAGCATAAGAACATAAGAACAGCCATACTAGGTCAGACCAAAGGTCCTTCTAGCCCAGTATCCTGTCTGCCCAGTATCCAGCACCAGGACTGCTAAGGGATTAACTAACTATTAATAGCTATATACACTAGGAATGTTAAGAAGTGTATAATTCATTAACTGTGTAGTCTACAAAAATTGTGTTGATTACCCGATTAATTGATAAGGAGTAGCACCCGATTAATTGATAAGGAGTAGCACTGCTACCACTCAATCCCAGCTCCTGGTGGGTCCAGCAACTACCCCCAGTGAGGCTCTGCACTACAAGCCCTTGTACTACAGAGCTGCAGGGGAATTGATGCCGGGTCTCAGCACAAGCAGAGACTGAGCCGGCCTGTCTACATGCCAGCTCTTAGTACCAGAACCAAGCATTAATCCCCGCTGCAGCTCTGTATTACAAGCTAGCGGGGATTGATGCCAGTCCCAGCACGAGTGAGGACTGAGCCAGCCAGAACATTACAAAATTTACTTGGGGGGGGGGGGGGGGGAGAGAAGAGGAGGAAAAGTGTTGCATGTAGTTAATAATGTTAACCAATAAGCACCAGGTTATCTGTTAATCATTTAGTTGACTACACTATTACATCCCTGACATACACTGCATCTACTAGATGTAACTTTCCACAAAGCCTAAGCAACATTTGTAAGAGTAGCGAACATTCTGTGTACCATCGCTGGTAGCAAGAAAGAACTGAGGATGGAGATAGCAGGTGTCACCCCTTATACTACATGGTAGCACCACTCCAGAGATTGCCAGAGCAGGTTCCAAACAGATAAGTCTGAGTGAGGGAAAAACTTTTGGTACAGGTGCATGTGGCAAGCACAGAAAGCTAATGTGAAATGGACATGAGCAAGCACGCAAAGTACCTTCCATTTCAACAGTTCCCTTACTTAAAAAAATTTCAATATCATAATCTGGATTAATTGTGTACCAATCTGAGATGGTTTTTTAAAATTAAATTGGGACAATCTATGTAAAAATAAACTTATGAGGAAAAAAGAATTGTTGCTGTATGGAATGGAGATAAGTAACAAAGAGATGAAAAAAAGATGACTGAGGGGGTAGAAGTGGAAAAAAACATCAAAGATCAATTTTAAAACTTCTAGCCAATTCAGCTCTCTTAAATCTTCATTTTCCCTCTTAATTAAAACTTGAGTAATTTCAACTGGAACAGTTTGCTGGTGCCTCTTGTAAACGTCATAATAAACCAGGGAGCAACACACCTTAGACCTTTAGCCTCAATTTACTCAGGCTATGGATCTCTGTCAATCGTTTGGGGAAATAACTAATGTTTAGAACAAATTTCTTGATCAAGGTTGAAAATTGTTACTCTAAAACAACTGGAAGGTCTACTTTAGAGTTCCTTATATAAGCAGCAGGAGGCCCAAGACAACAATGGAAATGTTCCCGGAAGGAGAGGAAAATTAATGCCTTTCCTTATGGTAAACACAATGTTTTAAGCAAGTGTCATAAGAGTGTTATTGTTACAGTTGAACAAACTCTAAAAAGCAGCCAGATGATACTAGATTTTTTTTGTTTAAGTGCAAGTTAGGAAAGTTTACATTTTTAAATGTACCGGTGAATGGTTTGTCTTTTCAAACCTTTGGAAAGTACATACATTTAATTTTTGTTTTTGTTTCAGAACTGAAACACTCAGCCAAAACAAGAAACATCCTGATGAACTAAATTAGTGTACAGTAGCAGAGGCAAAATATTAACATATAAATACTAGAAAACACTTTCCAAGTTCCCCAAAAGCTACATAATATTCATTAGCCAAATGTTTATAAAATCCTTATCACTTGAAGCCTATTCCAAAATCTCTAAAGCACATAAGAGAGACACTGCAATAAATAAGCTGTACCTGCTACATAAAACCTTGCCATAATCACACCTGTTCTAAGCTTTGCACGGATTTCCACACCCCCCCAAAGCAAAATGACGCACAACAAACATTTCAATAAAAATGAACATCTCAAAGGGGTATTTGTGCCAACTGACCATGAAACAGCTCCTGAACTGTTATGAGTACATTAGTCTGAATTAGAACAACGTTATTAGTGATTTTTAGTCAGAATTATCCTGTTAAGCACTATGTTTTGCATTAAGTACTACGGTATAATCTCTGAGATGAAGTTAAACTTCAAACTCAGAAATACTTCAATTTAATTAATTATGTTTATGGAATATTTAAGACAATTAAAGTAAATCAGTTTATTTCAAGTTACATTTATTTTAACTGTTTAAAGCCCAAAACTTTCAAAATAAAACAACACTTAAAACAGCACTTAATTTCTATCATTAAATATTTTAGCTATCACAGTAATACTAAAATGTATGTAAGGAGAAAAGAAATATTCCAGCAATTATACCTGAAAACTTACTTAAGGCCAAAATACTATTAAACTAAAATAATGATGATCCAACATTTAATGTTTTTAAAACAATTTTTAAAAGTCAGAACTGAAAGTAACTGAGGAAACAGTTTCCCACTTATTGTCTTAATTAAATCTCTGAATTAGATTTATACATGAACAGCAATTATATTGAATTGTAACCAGTATTTTTTGAGGTTACTGTAGGATATAAAAAGGTTGTGCATCAGTGAAATGGAAAATTACTCCTGACTTATATCAGAGCTTCTGAGGTGGAAAATGCTCTTCTTCCCATACTTATCAGTATGTTAAGTAATTACCTTTTTGTTCTAGTATTTGAAAGGCAAAAAGATGTATATAGTTCAGAGAAAATATAGTAAAACCTCCAAAAATACAAGAAATGTGGATAAATTTTTTTCAATTGTTTTTTGTATTTCACATTATTTGACGGGGGGCCCCACACAAAAAGGAAAAAGATATGGTTTCTTAAAGAAAGAAATGTAGGTGAAAAGACACTACATAGAGTTGTTAGCACCACTAACACACCTGATCAACAATATTCTTGGACAATATAACCTTTTATTACTTAGTTAAATATTTGATAAAATCTCAGTTCTAATTAAAACTATTTTAGTGTTAAGAATAATGAAAGTAACATGTTCTCTGTAACATGTTTATTTTAAGGTTTAAGACAAATATCCAAGAGTAAAATTAACAGATCCTCCCTGTGTTTTAGGTCTCCATGGCGGAGATGATGGCTTCACAAAGTAGGGAAAATTTTTCAAAGTATAAGCACATTGTACACAGTATCTTCCTACTCTTAACAGAAGTTGCTGGGTCAAGGCAATGATCCAACGGACATGGGTGGCTTCAGAGACTAACTTCCTACAAACACAGGATGAACCAGGAAAACAAAATCAGAAAGCTGTTTTCTACATCAAAGACACACCCAAGAATAGACTACAAGATTTAGTCATCCTCCTCTAGCAGACAAGTTCCAACACACATACGCTACCCTGTGGGATGGGAGGTCTTTCATACACTACTTACACAGCATTCTTCAATAGTTGTAATAAACCCATTTAACCCTAGATCAGGGGTTCTCAAACTCTGTGATATCGCAACCCCCCCTTTAAGATGCTTGCGACCCCCCCGGGGGATCGGGACCCACAGTTTGAGAAACGCGGCTCTAGACAGTGATTTTTCAGTCCCTCCCTAAACCTGAAGGATTCTCCTTAGATTTAAGAAACAGTAATGAAGAAAATGGAGGGGAATCTAGTTATCTGCCATCCACTTGCCAGTAGCATCAACTACACGCTTTTAGTAACCATCCACACAACACCGTGCAAGACCTAAAGAGCTGGATGTCTCTGAGATATATACTCAAAAATAAATCAGCAACCTATATATTCCAAGTATATTCCAAGGCAGAAATGCAATCTAATGTTTGGTAAATGTTTGCAAGAAGCACTAGACAGTTGCTTTTCAGAATGTATTACCTCTCCCTTTCACCCAAGTTATACGACCAACATCCTAGAAGCAGCTTTATATTTTTTAAATAGACCATTTCTGTTTTCTTTGCGACAACTCAGAAGCCAAATTTCCATGTTTAGATCCTAACTGCATGAAGTTATTTTCAAAAATCTGAAAGGCTGTAAGTAGGCAGATCTTCAAGATTCTCATGGGATTATATAATATTTCTTCATTTAATCACCTATGCCACATATGATTAAGTGAAGTCCTTGTTAAAAACAAAGGAAGAAGAGGTGGCTAAGAATTACCATATCTATATAAAAGACTAGTACATTTACCCAGTGTTGCACAGGTCCTTAAGGACTGGCTATGAGTTGGGGGGGGGGGGGGGGAGAGAAGAGAGGGAGCAGCTTTGGGTAGGGGACTGAGTGTGCACGTGACGGGAGTGGGGGCAGCCTTCATACAAGGTTTGCTTGCTCTTCCCCTTCTTGTCCCAGTCAGAGAACAAATGCCAAGTACACATTTCATCCCCATCTATGCACTTTCCCTTCACTCACTGCCAAAGGGAATAGCCAACAACATCTCTGTATGAATCAGAGAGGTGAGGGTGAGGAGGCGACACATGGAGCTGGAGCAGTCCGAGACAAGTAATGTAAAAGATTAAACAATTAACCAGTTATCCTAAAAGAATCAGTCTTACTAGCATGCTTATCAGGTAACTAATCAACTAGAGAGAGCAGCTCGAGGGCACATCTGGTGGGAGCAGCCTCCCAGCCCACAGTAGCTCGATGGGTAGCCCCCACCACTCAGTTAACTATTTTGGGCAGTTCTTACACCCTATCCCAGACCAGAGGCCATGCCTCCAGCCAGCCCCTCCTGCCTGGTGATTCTGTCTCATTTCTGTAAGGTTTTATGAGACGCGATCCCATTCCAGGCATAACCCATTTTCCCAGCACAACCAAACTTTTTCCTTGTTTTAGGTTATAAGAAGCAGCTGTATACCAAATTTGGTGGTCCTAGCTCTTACCATGTAGGAGTTCTGAACAGACAAACTCCAAATATCTAGTAGATGACCAGTAGCACATGGCAGGATCCCCCCTCCCACCCATCTTCCAGTCATAAATGATAGTTGGCAAGATTGCCACTTTTCGAGGAAAGGGATGAAATTCACTCTATGGGCTACTTTGAAGTCTTTTCAAATTATATTTAGGTTTAGAGAAGGACGAATTATTCAATCAATAATGGGGTCATCTGCATGGAGACGTTACATTGCATGAACCTCAGTTTGTTCAATTTAAAGTGCTTTACATCCACACACCTTTTTCCAAGTGAATTATTTGATCTCTTAGGTCACAATAAGTAATTCTTCTTGCCACTGATTTAACTATGTTCACTTTAAGCGTCATGAGGACATATTCTTAATTATTAAACTTTTGGCAGTCCTCTAGTTAATTATCTCATAATGCATTTTTTCATACCTGTATTGGCCTGTCTGCATATCCTCTAGTGGCCCACGCTTATCTGCATGACTGCCTATCACCTCTGCATTTAAAAGCTGGCAAACAACATGGAATGTCCCTTTTTGACAACAGGCAAAGTGAGTTTGCACACCCGGGACCACATTGTAGAAGTCATGTTCCTGCCCCTGCTTCTGCACGGAACTTGTGTAGGTGGAGGATTTGAATGCCTTCTTTGGAGATCCACATAGTCAGTCCCACTTGGAGAAAGTTACAGGAATTCAAACATCTGCAAACAACTGTTAGAACAAACACAAATGAGGGGGTATTCGCAGACTTAGTTCCAATCTGAAGTCAAACCAAAGGAGTTTGAGCAGAAGTATCTGAAGTCAAGGGACCAGAACAGGACCACTATTGATGCTCTCACTATTTTCCTATAGTGCAAGGAACCGGACTGCCCTTTTGCAAGCAATGCCACCAACACGCACAAGAGTTATGTGGTAGACATTTTTCCCAGATAACACAGGAAGCACCCACAAACTCACAGAAAGCTACTTTAATCTCACATATACCATCGAAACCAACAAAAGAAGATTTTTCTGGGCAGCCCAAAACTGTACATGTTCAACCTGACATATAGACAGACATACAGAAATTGCTGTGGAGGAGATCCAGCAGGCATTATAATACTGCTGCAAAGGTGTATTTAAAACAACTTTTTAAAAATCAGATACCACATGTTTGCGGCCAAGTTGGGCAGAGCTAGTAGCATTTCTTCAACTGCTTAGTTTTAGAATCTCTCTGTTCTCTTTAGTGTCTTCAAAATGGCATCCATGCCACAGTATACAATCCTAAAAGCATTGGCCAGCCACACTTGTTACTTTCATACCTTTCCTCTTCCTGAAATGGATCCAGCTTGCTCTCCATACACTACCCTCCATATACTCCCCTTACCCTTTTCTCACACCAACTCAAGGTATCACCACTACAGAGTAGAGATGTAAACGAGCAGTCAACTAACTATATGACTAACCGATAAGTCTCGGCTTTTTGGTTAATCTGGTCAGATATTCACATCCCCCTCTTGCTGTCTCTTATTAAAAGCCGGTTCCCTCAGCACTGGCTCCACGGTGCCAGCTACCCCTTCCCCATGCGCTGGGGACAGGAGAGGCTGCCGCAAAGCAGTCTCTGTCTGTGGGGAGCTTGGACCTCCCTTGTACAGGGATTACTGCCACCTCTATATCAGAGGCAGCAGCGTGGGGCAGCAGGTCTGCATAGGGAGCTGGTTTTTTAACTGGCATCTCTCTCCGACTGGCTCTTGCCTGGTACCTTGTGCTACTGCCTGATACACTGGCAGGGGGTTCTTCCCAGAGTGCAGCCAGGTTGCACTGGCTGCCAGGCCCACCCCTGGGGACTACAGAATAGTAGAGTAACTGATAAGACTTCATGCGGTACTTGACTATTCAATTACACAATATATAACATTCCTACCACAAAGATTAAAAAATGCTATATGGAAGGCAAGTTTATTATAGAGGCTGATACAAACAGAAAAAGTATTTTATCTCTTAACTACAAGGTAAATGCATTAACGAAACTGAGCTAAAGAGCTTAGACCTGGAGAAACAGACATGTCAAAAAGCACTGAGATTTTGGGAGAGAAGATAGATGGGGTACTGCCTTTAACTAGATCATCTTCTGCAAGTGGAAGGTACAGGCTTTTATATTATACAAAGTTCTTCAGGCATGGGCAGACGTTTGCCCAGGCCTGAAGAGCTCTGCTGTAGCTAAAAAGCTTGTACCTTCCACATAAAGTGGAAAATACACAAGTACTTTTTGTCCCAAACTTAGTCTCTGACAGCGCTGATACAATGTTTACTTTTGTCCAGCTTTGAATGCTATTTACATCTTTTTCCACTCTGGATTTTCCTGTGAAATGGTAAAATGCTTTCCAAATTACTGTACCCCTGTACAGGACCTTTGCTAAAAGGCTATGGTAGGAAGCAATTGGAGTCAATAAAAAGTATCACCATACCTACCCGCTGTATAATATTCTGGTATCAACACAGTTACAACACTGAAAACAAGGAGATAAAATTCTATTGATTAAGTGTAATCCTTTTGTAGTGTATTTTATACAGATCTACTGATATCATGAAAGGCCATATAGCACAGAAAGCTCTATTTTGGCACATGCGTTATAAGGCAATGCAGCTCTCTTGGAACTGTTCATATAGTTAGCATTTCCATTTCACTAATGCCCTACTTCAAGGGACATCATCCTGGTAAACAGCAGTGCTGTATATCTTCCTGGCTTACCCACTGTCTTTTTGAAATCTGAGGCAAAGTCCCAGGAAGACATCCCCCATCATAAGGACAGCCGCATCTGTGCACATGCAATTATTTATTGACTCCAATTGCTCCTCACTCACCCCTACCACAGCCTTTTAACAAAGGTCCTATACAAGGGTACAGTAGTCTGGGAAAAAAACCTTACCATTTTTCACCAAAAAATACAGAGTGGGAAAAGATGTAAATAGCAAAGTTAAACAAAAATAAACATTTTATCAGCACTCTCACAGAGACTAGGATTGGGATAATAAGTACTTATGATTTTTCTAATTTCCCTTAGTCCCTATAATGTCATACCCATGCAAAGAGGGGAGTTATCACATGTAAAGAGGATGGTAAATTTGAGGGGTATTTGAGGGGGGAGGAAAGGAACAAATGTGAGAGGGTATGTTCCAGAAACTTACAAACAAACATACTCCCACCCACTTGTATCAGAGGTGGGGGGGGGGAGAGAGAGATGGGCACAAGGGGGAGTGCAGGAGTCAGTGCCCATATGGAGTCATCTTTTAAGCCGGCTCTCCATGTGTGCCGGTCCCACAGAGCCACCTGCCCTGCTCCCCCCACCCACACACAGGAGTATAGGTAGGAGCTGTGGCTCAGGGGGTGTCAGCTTAAAAGCCAGCTCCCCAAGAGAACTAGATCTACAGAATCACCTGCTGCCCCCAACTGCTGGCTCTGTATTAGAGGCAGCAGCACAAAGGGTGAGCAGAAGCAGGATGCCAAGGCAGCCTCTGTCCATGGGAAGCTCCAGCTCCCTCGGACAGGGACTGCTGCCACCCCACACTGTTGCCTCTATATCAAAGGCAGCAGCAGGTGGGAGCCAATTTTTAAACCAGCTCCTTTCATGGACCAGCTAGTGCCTGTCTCCCTTGAGTGGGGCCAGGAGCTGAGAGATCACTGGCTGCCAGCCCCACTCGTGGGGGGGACGGGGAGGGCATTTTTTAATGGTGTAACTGCAAAAAATTATTGTGGCTACATGATTACTCAAATAAGCAATACCTAACATCCTAGTGACTGCATCCCAAGAGAGTGTCATATAGGCAGAGGCATGACAGGATAGTTTCCTGGAGTATTTACCAAAGACTAAAAAGGAATACATGGATACCATCTGTACTCCAGGCTCTCCACCTTGCTTTCATATATGTTGTGAAAGATACACACCCACACACACACACACACACACACACACACACACACACACACACACACCCTCTGTAAGCCTCTTGGCTCAATCCTGGGCCCCAGTCCTTTGCTCAGGCCTATAAACTCATGCCCAGTGGTCCTCTATAAGCCCAGGCTCTGAATACAGGGTGGGGTAGGCCCACACACATAGAGCCAGTCTTTAGGTGAGCCTTAGCACTGGGAAGGGAAAGTACACAAACAGTTCAGCAGTTCGTAAGTCCAGGCCCGGGTACAGGGCAGGACAGGTAAATAGACCCAGTCCAGCAGTTAGTAAACCCAAGCCCTGGTGCAGGACAGGGCAGTTAAACATAGCAGATCAATGGTAAGAGGGGGGAGACTGTCACCCTTAGATTGGGGTGGCAGTGGGGATGTAGACCCTCCCTACTACACTGTGTCCTGGCCCAGGTCCCTAGCAGTGGCAGCCCTGGCTGCCACTGAGGTCAGCAGGGATCCAGCCCATAACATGCTGACACACTACAGGACAACGAGGTCAGCCTGACTGTTGTCAGCTTCCCCTGGGCCACTTCCTACCGCCCCCTTGGCATCTACCTCACTCCACAGTTGCTGCAGGTTCTCGGGGTCGTCAATCTGTAGCCTCCAGTAGGGTTAAAAGGTTCTCCTCTTCTGTGTGGGGACCTGGCAGTCCAGGTTAGTTCTCAGTTTCAGCAAGATCAATGGTCTCCCTGCTCAGAAACTTAGGGTAAGCCTCTGCCCTCCTCTGGTAGCTGGAGCCTTACTGAGCTCCTGCACCAGGCTTTTATACTATTTGCCCCATCCCTCAGCTTTCAGGGAGTTAAAAGGGCAGGACCAGACTCAGACCACTCAGGCACAGAGAGAGGTTCTTCCCTTCTGAGATAGTAAGCAGCCACCGCTGCTCACTGCAGTGTGACACAACAAGAAACATCCAACCTTGTCACGAGGCACTGACACTTTCATTCCATTTTCCAAATTACATTCCATTGACATTCTGCTTCTACTCAGGGTACAAGTAAATCTTTCCTTTCTTTTGCCAAAGTGTTTAACAAAAGTATTCAGAAAGCTGGGTAGCAACATGCATCTCCTAGAATAACGGAAGTCACATTTCCATTAATAAATGCCGACAAAGGCTCATGATGCCATCTACATTTTTGTTAGTCTCTAAGGTGCTGCAGGACCATTTGGGTTTGTTTTTTTAAGTATCTACATTAACATTCATAGTGCTCATGAGAACAAAAGTTGCCTCCGTTCATTCCAGAAAACAGCCTGTGTTCCTAAAGAACCTGGTATCATGGATACTTCCAGATCACTCCACATTAATATTGGTCAATTTTCCACTATGATCATCCAGATCTTGCAGCACCAATGAAAAAAGATGCTTTTTCTTGAGGGCAGGGTAGGAGGGGCAAAGAATATGCATGGCTACCCCATGGATAGACCATAAATTATTTGGGAGCCTCACCTGTACAAAGCTAGCAACCTCCTGTGTATTGCCAAGCTGTATGACATAGTACAGCAGCAAACTAAATAGCATCATAGATCTCCATAATCACATTCCAGGGAGTTGATTTGCCATCAAACTAGATGACTACTGACAAATAGCCACTAAGTATTGCAAGTTTTCAGGTGGTGATGGCATCAGACTTGTTCGTGCTGAAGGGAATTCATGCTGGTGTTCAACTCTAGGGATCAACTCGGCACATTTATAGAAAAACAATCAGTAATCCACTGCTGGCCATCCCAGTTGTGCATAATCATCTTGCACTACCAGTCACTGCTACATGACTGAGCCCAAAGGATGCATTTCATCGCAGAAAATTGCTCCAGATAAATGCCCTATAGAAGTAATGGATTAATTTCATCCTACTACTCCTGCAGCCATATCACCCTGGCATTCAAAGCCCTATGAAGAGACAGAACTAAACTGACCTGCCTGAGAAGTAATACATCCACATAAACCTTAAAGTAAAATATACACACTGTGAAGAGGAATTACATTTGTGGGGTCCCAGAGCCTGAATTCCAGCTTAAGCATGAAGTTTTACAGCCCTTCAGTCAGAACCAAATGACTTGGCCAGCCATGGATATGTTATTGCCCATTACCTTCCATATCTAAAGCAAGCATGGGGAATCTAAGGCCCGGGGGCTGGATTCGACCCCTGACTTGCCTGGATCGGGCCCCCAAGGCGCAGGGTTCCCTCCCAGCATTGGTGCTCCAGCCCCACCACCCTCCACTGAAGCACACAAAATCGACTAACCTGGGCCTCCCCAAGTCTCTGGAGTGTGAGGGGGATGTGGAGAGCGTCTTTCCCCTTCTCAGTCAGTGGCCACATCAAAGATGGATGTTTTGTTTTTTTTTTTTGCCCCAACTGATTTTTCTGTAGGTCAGTACAACCCCCCCACACTCAAAAAACCGGGGGGTTCCCTACCATTGGTCTAAAGGAAAGACTTCAATAGTTTCCTCTCTCATCTACTGTGACGGATGAAATTTGAGTTTGTGATCATGCTGAAATTCGTTAGAAACACCTTCTCAAGTTGTTTTAAATATGGCTTCTTTACTTAAAGACATTACAATCACACTTTAGCTAAAAAACTTATTTATTTAATTAAAATAATCCTGATTTTGCTAAAGCTGGTTGTAAATTTTCAAACAAACCTACAATCTGAACTGCAATGATCAGGATGGACTGATTTAAATCATCACATTAGAAATCTTGATTTAAAACCATCAATTGTAATCAACATTTCCATTTGTAATTACTTATTTTCTAAAGAGGCATTTTCAACTGGTTGATAACTATTTTAAAACATGCTGATATACAACTAAATACAGCCCTTACATTAGGTAATTTCTGTTTGTTACCTAAGAATGTACACTTATATTTAAGCAATTATATAGCATACTATTTTCAGATTCTTATTACTTGTACATTTTAATACGCTAGAAAATGATGTATTACTTATTTTCTAGGTATTAACTCTTTTGCTAATGATTTCGTGTCATGGAGTTTAGCATGATAGCTAGAATTTAATTAAATGGATGAACCCGCATATAACATTTTTATTAACGAAAAAAACCTTAAACTGACGTTAACTTCTCATCAAAATGTATTTTACAACTAATTGTAAATAGTTTGGGTCTCACCACATTTTGCATTAAGTTTAAATATTATAAGGTTTCTTTTTTAAACAATGTTAAAAAATAAAAAAAAATCTGATTCAAATAAACTGGATTTTTTTTCAGAAACATCAATTTTAATCCACCGTGGGAATCGCGGATCTCTCTCTCTCTCAATCTCTATTTTATATCTACAGAGCTCGACAATTTAGGTAATCTACTTGCCACAGGTAGATTATACCCCAGCACGGCGTCGCAGCGCAATCAGCGCATGTGCAGTGCGGTCTGCGCCGTGTGCTGAACTGCACGGCTGGCGAACGGGGCTCACCGCAGCTTGGCGAGCCCTGTCTATCAATCAATCAATCAATCAATCAATAAATAAAAGTTTTGACTGCCGGACAACAGAATGACATCAAGTCATCAACATCAACAAGCTCTCTCAGAGAAGCGAAAGTGGCCAGAGAGAGGGGGCAGGTGAGCATATCAGGTAGAGGGTGCAGCTCCCTAGTAAAACACTAAAATAAATAAGAATAAACCCTTTACATAATAAGGGCAAAATATGAAAAATGAGGCAATCAAGGTCTGCACTGACAACAGAGTAGGTACAATTATCAAACTTTTGTCTTTTTTACTGATGGATAAGGTATTACTGTTTTGAGTGTCTATTCCTATACAGGCAGTCCCCGAGTTACGCGGATCTGACTTACGTCGGATCCGTACTTACGAACGGGGCTTTTCTTGCCCCGGAGGACGCAGGCAGCGGGACCGCCCAGACGCACCGAGGTCCCGCCACCCGTGTCCTCCAGGGCGAGAAAAGCTGCTCCGCATCTCCCTGGTCTGCTGGGGGGTCCCCAGCAGACCAGGGAGACGCGGAGCAAAGCCACGGAGGACGTGGGCGGCGGAAGCGTGCAGACGCGCTGCGGTCCCACCGCCCGGGGCCTCCGCAGCTTTGCTCCGTGTCTCCCTGGGTCTGCTGGGAGGTGCGGCTGAATCAGGATGCCTGGGGCAGAGCAGCTGGGGTGCTGCTGGGTTGATCCAGTAATGCCGAGGAGCGGCGCTACTGGACCAACCCAGCCGCACCCCAGCTGCTCTGCCCCAGGCATCCCCAAGTCAGCCGCTGCTGAAACTGACCAGCGGCTGACTACAGGAAGCAGAGGCAGAGTTTCTCTGCCCCGGGCTTCCTGGAATCAGCCACTGATCACTTTCAGCAGCAGCTGACTTGGGGACACCTGGTGTAGAGCACCTGGGGTGCTGCCAGGTTGGTCCCCGCAGCGCTGAGGTGCAGCGCTGCGGAGACCTACCCGGCAGCGCCCCAGCTGCTCTGTCCCAGGCGTCCAGATTCAGCTACTGTTGAAACTGATCAGCGGCTGATTCCAGGAAGCCCGGGGCAGAGAAACTCTGCCTCGGGCTTCCTGTAGTCAGCCGCTGGTCAGTTTCAGCAGCGGCTGAATCTGGACACTAGTTCCGACTTAAGTACAAATTCAACTTAAGTACAAACCTACAGTCCCTATCTTGTACGTAACCCGGGGCCTGCCTGTACTCAGGACTCTACGAACTGCGGAGAGATCTACTCGCCAGCCCTGCACCACGCATGCCCGCAGCGCTGGTGAATGGGGTGACCGACTGAAATCTACTCGCCGTGGGCAAATAGATATAGCAATTTGTCAAGCCCTGTCTATACTCATAAAATAAAGAATATACCCTCTGAAATGGCAATATCTTCAACATACCTGCACCAACTCTAAAAAAATATCTAAATACAAAATTTTCCTAAAATAGTCAAATAGCAAATGAGGGACAAAGATGATCCAGGGAACTGTAACACCAGTCAGGCTAACTTCAATACCTTGAAAGAAAATAGAAAAATAGCCATTTGTAAACATCTATAGGATAATAGGGTTATAAGAATAACCAGTATGCATTTTGCAAGTACAAGTCATTCCAAATCATGCTAATTTCTTTCTTTGCCAAGATTATGGGCATAGTGGATATGCGAAGCAGTTGAGGCAATATCTTGATTTTAAAAAGGCTGCCTGACAATCCCATATGACAATCATAAGCAAACCAGGGAAATGTGATCTAGATGAAATTTCTACAAGATGGGTGCTCAAAGACTATACTTAAAGAACAATTATTAATGATTCACTGTCAAACTACATGGGCATACAGAGAGATCTTGCAGGAGTCAGTCCGTGATCCAGTACTATTTCATTTTTATTAATGACTTGGAAATTGGAGCAGAGTATGTTTGTAAAATGTACAGATGACACCAAATTGTGAGGTACATACTTTTGAGGACAGGATCAGAATTCAATGACCTTGACAAACTGTGAGAACTAATCTGAATTCAACAAGATGAAATTAAAGATAAGTACAAAGTACTTTACTAAGAAAAAAATAAAATGCACAACTACAAAAATAGGGAAAAACTAGCTAGATGGGAGTGCTACTAAAAAGAGTGCAGGAATTAGAGTAGATTACAAATGCTTATGAGTTAAGAAGGAAATGCAGCTACAAAAAAGTCTGATATGATGGGGCAAATTACCAGGAGTCTTGTGTGCAAGACATAGGAGGTTAAGTAGAGCCCCACAAAATACAAAATTTGTACCTCATGTGCATCTCCAAAAACAAGCTGCAGATATACACATTCGTATCTGCTGATATGGCTACCCGTAGATATAAAGCAGATATCCACAGATTTGCAGGGCTATTCAACAGACAGCCCGGCCTGTGTGTTTTCGCCCAAGATGGGGTTTGGGTTTATGCAGAGCTCCACATGTAGCCCGCAGGTGGGAACCTTTGATCATGGCCTCCACTGAGAACACGCTCCATGAGGGCAAGTTAATATAATGGTCTTCTCTTGATATGCATTTTAGTAGTTAAATTCCTGGACTCATTGCTCATTAAAAGTGCTGTCATATGGGTGGAAATCGGGTAAATATTGCATTTTATTCATATCAGCAGAACTGACTTAAATGGGGCCTGAGTGTTGTGTTGTCTTGCATTCATCGTTTTATTCATGCTGGTCAG
The DNA here is from genome assembly GCF_052426305.1 of Pelodiscus sinensis. Taxonomy (NCBI): domain Eukaryota; kingdom Metazoa; phylum Chordata; order Testudines; family Trionychidae; genus Pelodiscus; species Pelodiscus sinensis. The sequence continues at coordinate 197,993,139 of NC_143052.1, forward strand.
CATCAAAGAAGCTATTTGCATATAAATTTGCATGTAAATGCAACCATACTTCAGTTGCAGCCCTCAGCATGTGCTGTATCATTGTGGTCCCTCGGGCTTCCAAAGTTGAGTAGCCCTGTTCCTAGAGGTAAGTGTCCCATTCTACTCAGCACAATTAAGGTTTCAGATGGAGTTCTAGGCATCACGTGTAAGAAGAGATTGGAACAAGTGGCAAGAAAGCCCAGAGGAGAGACAGAAATGATAGCAGGTATAAAAAATGTATTAAGATAGGTTAAAAAAATGGGTATGTATTAGTTTTAAGACATCTGATAAGGGGCCTGATAGTCTTCAAATATGTTAATGGCTGTTATAAAGGGACAATGATTAATTATTCTGCATTAGAGAGACAAGGTGAGAGGTAATGTCTTTTACTAGACCAACTTCTGTTAGAGAGCTTTCAGGCCACACAAAGCTTTATGAAGAGGAGAAGCTGTGTGTGGTTCAAAAGGTTCTCTCTTTCATCAAAAGAAATTGGTGCAATAAAAACAAATTACCTTGCCTATCTTCTCTGTCTAATATCCTGGGACTGACACACAGCTGTAACTACAATCCATACTATTGTTTTTTTATGCTCACTCTAGGTAAGACAAGTAGTAATAGTCTAAATATGGAGCAAGGGAGATTTATGTTAGATATCAAGAAAAACAAACATAAGGGTAGCAAAGTTCTCGACTAACTACCAATAGTGGTTGCACAATATCTATAACTAAAGGTTTTTAAAAACAGGTTGGACAAAATCTGTCAGAGATGGTTGTTTATCTGGTCATGCCACAACATAAGGAGCTAAAATTAAATGACTTCTCTTCCAGCCCTATATTCCTAGTATCTGAATACTTAACCATACATTTACTCTCCTCTCTGTAATATTAAATTCTTTAAGGATGTCTTTTTTTGTTTGTTTGTTTTTTTATAAACCAGAAATACAGATTAATGAAGACAATATGGAAAGAGGAATGGTCATGTGCTGAGGTTCAGAGAGTGACCATTAGGGTTCCTAGGCTTGGCCCACTGTGTTGCCCCCAGGGCAAGAGAAAATGGGGCCTTCTGCCCACAAGAAGATGGTTGTCTTCTCTCACCAATGTCTGTGCCTTCCCAGTGTTCCCCTCATGTTTTGAATAGTAGGCTCATTTCTAGTTTTATTCAAAAAGATTCAAGTTCAACCAGAAGTTATGGACTCAAAGCATGACTTAATGGCTACAATTCTGATATCTGAGTTAGAGATCAAACTGGATAAACCTAATTGTTCCTTCTAGCCTCTAAAATATAAAACAGTCCATGCAAATCCTCTCTTACAATGTCACTTTTGCCATCTCACATATTAGAAGCCGGGAGCCAAGGAAAGAAAGAAAAGAAAATTAATTGAAGTTTCAACAAATGTATATTTCATACATGTAATATTGTCATCCTCATCCTTCTCCCTTCTAAAAACTTTCATTGCCAGTCACTAAAAGGATGTTAAAAAGACGTTAATTGTGTAACCATGTAATTGCTGGAAAATCTCAGCAGTTATACGGTTACATGCACTCACAGCATGGGGTGGCAGTTGGTTCCTGGGAGCTGGTAACCCTAACCCTGCCACTCCATGATGCTGCTTCTGATAAAAAGGCAGCAGTGCAGGGTGACAACAGACCCTGCCCGCAGAGCTTGGACCTGATAGAGGCAGCAGCGTGGGGAGGGAGGGGGGGAGAAGAGGACAGCTTTTAAACCAGCTCCCATTTCCCCCCAGCCCTGCTGCCTCTGTGGGGGGGAGGTGGCAGGCAGGTCCATGGGAGCCAATACACATGGGGAGCTGTCTCCCTGTGCATATTGGCTCCAGCGGGGGCCCCTCACTCACCACACTGCTGTCTCTATCAGAGGCAGCAGTGCAGAGGTGGGTCCAGTGCTTGTGAAGAGCCGGCTTTTAAGGCAGCTCCTCACAGGCACCAGCTCCCGCTCCCCCCTCACTCCCCACTGACTCAGTCTCTGCTCTCACTGGGACCCAGCATCAACCCCATTGTAGCTCTGTACTACAAGCACTAAGAGCCAACGTCAGGAGTTGATGCCAAGTACCGGCACAAGCTGGGACTTAGCCAGCCTGTCAGTCAGCCCACTAAAAAATTTAATTGGGGGGGGGAGGGGGGTTGCTGCTTGTAGTTAATGGTTTAACCAACTACACCATTACATCCTTATTATCAACATCTGTCTTGAACTGTAGACAAGAGAACCAAACAATAGTACATCAGCAATTGCTTCAGTGCTAACACACAGAAGCAATAACCTCTTCTACTCTTACTACAGATTCCTTTGTTTATGCATTCAAGAATTACTTCAGCCCGTCTGTCCACAGCCTGATGCTGGAAGTTCATGTTCAACTGATTATTTATCATGACCTACAAATCCCTCCAAATTATTGCTCTCCAGCATCAAGCCCCACATCCTGCAAGTATAATCTGCAGTCTCGGTTCTTAAATGTATTAACTTTACATCTGATCATGTTAAAATGCACATCATTTCCTTATACTCAGTTTACCCAGCAATCAAGATTAATCTGTGTCAGTGAGCTGCCTCTTTGTTATTTATCTCTTCCTCAATTTGTGTTGCTGTCTGCAAACTTTATCAGTAACAGTTTTATGCTTTCTTCCAGTTGATAAAAAATGTTAAATAATGGTGGGGCAAAAAGCAATTCCTGAAGGATTATAGTACAAAAGACATCACAGTTTGATGATGAGTCCCCACTTACAATTAATTTTGAAAACTGTCAGCCAATTTAAGTCATTTAAATTTTGCCATGTTCATTCGGTATTTATTAAAATATACCGTACCAAGTCAAATGCCTTGCAAAGTCTAAATATATTGCATCAAGGCACGTGGAATATCCCCTGTCTTCAGCAAGCCCTGTGGGACTGGAGCAGCCTCATTCCCAGGGTGGGCGGGGAGCTGCTCCAGCTGCCACTGGTTAACCTTGCATATCCCTATTAAGAGCTAGGACCACCAAATTTGGTATAAGGACAAGCTATATAATTTAAAGCAACATAAGGGTTTGATTGTGCCAGGACAATGGGATATGCCTGGAATGGAAATGCTTCTGATAAAACGAAACAGTAAAGAGACAGAATCATCTGTGGCAGCTCTCAGCTGCCCTCCCAGACATGGCAGCTCTCCCCTTTACCCCCATCTGCTCCATGTTGGGGCTGACTCCTCCCAGCCATGGCATTCAACCCAAAGCTGCCATTACTAAGTGGCATGTCATCCTTCCGTGGCCCTACCCAGCCTAAGTTGGACCTGCCTCAGCTGGGGGATACACACCATACAAAAAAGAGACAATCATCAGGCAAGTGAAAAGGGCTGACTGGAGATGCCTTCCTCTACCCCATCCAGGATTGCCCCAGTCCTGAGCCTACCACTCCTCAGGCACGGTTTAGGTTGGGAGGATGCTAAAATGTCTCCCCCTCCCCTCTCCATTTGTATGGGAACATTAACAGCTATTCCCTTTTGTTGGGAGAGAGACGAAAGTGCACTTTCCTCCATTTCTCAATCTGACTGGGGAGCGCAGTAGGTACATGCACCAGCCAAGGTACATGCTCCCCTCACTCAGCTGTGTCCACTGCAGTTGCAGCTACTATGAAGATGCATCTCTCACTGGCCCCAAGCAGCTGCAGTGAGAGAGAGCTGAAATAATTCTCTCTTTCTGGTCAGCCTGCATACTGAACCCCTCATCCGCAGCCCCACTCAAGAGCAATGATTTAAATGAAGCATCTACATTTTCATTTTGTTTTAAAAAAATTGAGTTAAGGACCCAAGCAATGCCAGATACATGATCTAATACTATATAAGAACCTAAGAATGACCATGTTAGATCAGACCTATGGTCTATGTAAACCAATATGGTGTCTTCAATGCTCAGTTGATCAGTCAACTTCTAGCAGTCAGGCTCAGGGATACCCAGAGCATGGAGCTATCCCCCAATCATCATGGCTGAAAGACACTGATGAACTTATCCTTCACCAACATAATTATTTTTTAATTCAAGTTACATTTTAAGGCTCCAAAAAATCCCCTGGCAAAAAGTTCTTTGATAACTAGGCATTGTGTGAAAAAGTACTTCCTTTTGTTCAATTTAAACCTGCTCCCTATTAATTTCACTGGATGACCCACAACTGCTTGTGTTACGAGAAATGGTAAACGCTTCTTTATTCACTTTCTTCATTCCCGTAATAAACTTTGTTGCCCTTTTGTACCCTTTTCCAATTCTAATAATTTTGTGAGAGGAGGCAGACAGAACTGTACACAATCTTTTAGGAGTGGACTTAACATGGGGTTTATATAGTAGCACTACACTGTGGTACCTATTCCTTTTGTAATGGCTCCTAACATTCAGTTGGTTTCTTGAATGTCGCTTAAAATTGAGCAGATTTTTGCAGGGAACTTTTCACATGGATTTCAATGCCTCTGTCATGAATGGCGGGACTCCCCAGCTACCTAGGCTCCATGCGGCATGCCAGTTTTAAAATGTACAAGAGTCCCCCACCGGGGCTCTTGTGCATTTCAAAGAGGAAGCATAGCATGAAGCTTAGGGCCAGCACAGGACTAAGTCCCAGGTCCCAAACAGATCAGATGAACAAGATTCTGCTGTATCCAAGTCTATGCTTTCTTTCTTACATAAAGTCACTTCCTCATCAGCACAACCTGCACTACCATTCCTATATATCAGTAGATCTTAACCCAGAGCCTGGGGGACACTTGCTCAAACAACACACAGCAGCCCATGTCCAATTCTACTTGTACTACCCTGAAGATGTCACATGGGTATGTTCCACAATGATAAGGAGGTTGAAAACCTTGGCTATACATTTTATGCCCTGGTATTACCATGTCCCATATCATCATGTGAAGGACAAGATTATAACAGGATTCAAAAGTAAATAGTAAGTTACTGCAGGATAAGTCCAGCAATGGCTGTTAGCCAGGATGGGAAGGGATGGTGTCCCTAGCTTCTGTTTGCCAGAAGTTGAAAAGGTCAGCAGGGGATGGATCACTTGATGAATCACCTGTTCTGTTTATTCCCTCTGGGGCACTTGGTATTGGCCACTGTCAGAAGACAGGATACTGGGCTAGATGGACCTTTGGTTCCGTCCCAATATGGCCATTCTTATGTTTGTTTCTGTTAGGCTATTATATCAACAACATTATTAATATTAAGCACTCATGTTCACCCATTTTAGTATTTAGACTTCTAGCATTTGTATACAAGCACTTAGGACAATTTAATATTTAGCTGACAGCTTTCATCTGATACAACTTCTCCTTGTTCATAATCATCTTCTCTCCTCTTGAGTAGGATATAAAGTAATGAATCCTTCCTTTAGGAATGTGTATTTTTGAATGACATCCCCCAGCTTTCTTCCAGCTTTAAGTTTAAAAACATCTCTACAATCAAATTTTACATGCAAGTAATCTGGTTCCACTTAGGTTTAGGTGGAGCCCTTCCTTCCTGTATACAATACTCCTTTCCCAAAAGATTCCCCAGTTCCTAAAAAAAATAAATTGCTGTCTCCCACCTTCTCCCTACAACTGAAGGCTCCAGGGGCATGTCCCACCCTGCCTGTAACACAGAGCTTCTAGTTGTGTGGTCCCTCTCTGTTGATGGCAGCAGCAAGCTCTGGGGGGGCAGTGGCCACCCTCTCCCTTCCAGCAGAAGCCTCCCTTTCCCTGCTGTCAACATAGAGCACCAGGAGCAGGGAAGAAGCTCATAGCAGCTCAGCATGCCCCAACTTGCTCCCTTCCAGAGTTACCACCCAGTGCCTACACCTCTCCTCTTCAGGCCCCTACTGTTCAGTCCTTTACAGCAGCTGTGCAACCCTTTATAGCCTGCTGTGCAGCTGCACAGTTTCAAGGAACTTAACCAGAGACTTATCCTTCACAACAGCATAGAAGCTTTCAGACTGGGTAGGGGACTGCTCTCCTGTATCCTGGAATGTCTCATGTATCCATACCAGCTTTGCTCCTCAAAATCAGCCACTCTGATTTGAAGACCCTGCACTACATTTGAAGTCCAAGAAGTTACTAGCACCGAATGCACATATATGCTACCTGCACACAAAAGAGGTAATTATACATGCTGCATTAGTGCAATGAACTATTTAGCCCCCACTCTGCTTGCTACATCGGTTTTCCCCCAATACACAAGAAAAATATCTATTCAATACTTCTGCTTGACTGCATTATAACTGACAATTCTTGATAATTTCCATCAAGTAATGAACCAATTCAGATTCTTATTTTGTTAAAAAATGGTAAGTGATGCACTTGTTTACTAGATAATTAATTTCTTACTCATGATTTGTGTCAAGCTCTATTTTGATGGAAATAGGAATTAAATTAAAATGCAAAGAAACCAGCATTTAAATTATTTTAACAGTTAAATAAAACTATCCTAAATGTGCTAGTTACACAAGAAAAAAATTGTCAAATGTGTTTCACATTTAATACTCTTTTATTGAAGAAAGTATTATATATAGTTAATTAACTGAACGTATTATTTCTGGTCACCATGTTCTTCATTGTAGAAGAAGTTCTCATCCCCTCTCACTTAAGTTTTTATATATGGATTAGGAAAAGAAAAACAACCTTGCTCACCTTTTCAACTTCCAACTGGTTAGCCACTGAACTAAACTTTTAGAAATGCAGAAAGTATTCTTTTTGTATCTACTGAAAAGGCTTTTGCTATCAAAAGTTTTAGTATTTCATCTCTCAGATTCTAGGTGCTCCGCCAGTGACTTCCATCAATTCAGCGGCTTCGCTGGAGTTGCACACCTTAATTTGACTTTCCCCTTTAGCGTAGCCATAGCCTTAGCTTAATCCTCCTTTTATACAAGAGTAAAAATGGACAACTAACTATTCATCAAAATAAAAATTCATTTTAGAATTCAAATCAGCATTTTTTCCTGCTTTGGACATTATATACTCAACTTCATATTCAATGTATTATCATTTGCCAATAATGAGCATACTGCTAATGCTTCTTAATTCCATGAAGAGCTATGTGTTTGAGTAGCATCCCCAGCATCCCCTCAGAACAGTGGTTCTCAAAGTGGGGTGCAGCTGCCTCCCAGGAGGTCTGCAGTGGGAGCTCAGACCCCCCCCCGACACAGTGGGGAACCCGGGCTGCCCCCCATTTCCATGACCCCCAAGCCACCATGACCACAGTCCTATTTCCAGGGGCACCCTTCCCCCCACTTCCCTGAACCCCCTCAGCCACTCTGCCCGCCAGCTTTATCCCTATGCACTCCCTGCCCCCATCTCCCTGCCCCTGGCCAGACACCATACCCCAGACCCCTCCTGGCTAGACACCCTGCCCCCAGTCTGCTCCTGCAGCATCCCTCCTGGCCAGACACTGCACCCTCCCCCCTGCCCAGGCACCTACACCCACTCTACTACTGAATCCACCATTGCTCCTTGCACCATCTCTCCTGGCCTGACAGATCCTTTACTCAAAACTGCCTTCACCTCTGGTGCCAGGGAGCCCTTTTTTCCTCTTCTTCAGTACCAGCAAGGTGCCTGGTGCCAACAGTGTGCTTTGCACTGATGCTAATCTGTGGGGAATAGGGATGCTAGTGACTAGTCGACTATGTGATAAGCAAATGCTATCAGAGAGGCAGCAGGGTGGGGGAGGACAGGAGCTGGTGCATTTCAAAAGCAGAAGTGCAGCAAGGAGCATAGGTCAAATGGGGACTCAAGCAGTCCCCGCTCACCACATGATCTATGCCCCTCCCCCCAATACCTCTATGAGAGGCAGCAAGAGGGAACAGCAGCCAGTGCTGGGGAAGTGGTGGGGGGAGGGGAGAAGAAACCAGATGAAAAGCTGATTTCCCCGAGCATCATCTCCAGGGTGCCACCTCCCCCCCCCCCCACTGTCTGTATCAGAAGATCAGTGATGGGGGACAGGGGACACTGCTGAGAAGCAGCCCCTGTTCGCTGGGGTCCCAGAGGACAGGGGCTGTTGCCATCAAGCAGCCCCTGCTCGCGGCGGCCAGTGCAAACCAAAGCTACTCCAGCACCATCCTGTTCGTGGCAGCCAGGGCTGACCACGGATAGAGGGCTACTGCCTGAGCAGCCCCTGGCCACCACAAACAGGGGCTGCTGGACTCAGCATAAGCTGGGACCTAGCAGCCCCGGCTAGTGCAGATCGCTGCACCCCTGCATTATAAATGTAGTAAGAGTCCGGTGACTCTTACTAGATTTAAAATGCAGAGCTGCAGCGCAGGTGGTTCCGGAGCCTGCAGAAGCCAGGGACTGCTCATTCCCGGCTGGAGTCGGCTCCTGGAACAACCCCCAACTGCAGCTCTGCACAGTGGCACTTATCAACTAATTGCATAGTCGATACAAACTGTACTGACCATACAATTAGCTAGATAATCACATCCTTAGTTGAAAGTGTATTCCAAACAGGAGAGCTCCGACGCAAGACAAAGCACAGCCTTCATGAAGGCGGCCCTCAAGTTGATATCCCACTCTGTGTTCTAGGATGCAAATTCTTACAGATCCTGCTGCACTTGTCCTTTCTATGGGACTCCCCTAGGACTTCAAACAGCTCTCATGGGGTTCACTAACAGGCCTCAGCCAGTTGCATGACAAGCAAAGTTTTAAGCACAGGGAATGAAGCATGCCCCGCTCCAGGACAAAGTTCGAACAGGACTAACTACTAAACACCTAAGAACAATATGCAAGGGAGGTAACAACAGTGTAAAGAACTACTAATGTTCTTACAATGTAAGAAGTAGTGCTCCGACCAACCATCCTGGGCAGTAAGAAAGAACCCAGAGGGCATAGGGCGGGCCACGCAATACATGAGAGCAGCACTCAAAAGATCATCATAGCTAATCATCAGATACCACTACGGCAACAATCTCTGACGATTCCATTTAGGTGTGTGCATGCCCATGTGCAGAATTAACACGAGCAAGCACTTCAACAATAATCTGAGCTATAGAACATACTATGGCCTTGTTGCACATTTTTTCCCCTTGATCAGACATTTTAAAGCAAAACAAATACTAAATACACATTAATGGAAAAAAAGGATAATCCATACAACTGAGAGGAAAATCATTCCAGGTAGCTTTGCAACTGTTATTGCGACCTTACATTGCAGTAAAGCCTATCTCCTCCTTAAAGGAGAAAGAGATGATTTTCTGTACATTCACACTGTCATGATATTCCTTAGTTCCACCCCCAAAAAATTTAGACTCAGAAAAGCAAAAAATGGAGCAACAGAACTAAATTCCAAGAATGACTAAAGTAAAAGTAAGCCGGAAAGTAACTATAAAATACAGAGACAGCACAATTTAAAATAATGCCCCATTAAGCACAAGCAACAGCAAACCTGACCATTTCATACTAACCACACTGCTCTTACAATACCAAAAGAAAGGTTATTTACATGTAACAACCAGCATCCTGTGAAATGACCTCTGCAGGATTCCACTCTTAGGATATGCAGATTATGCAAGCAGGACTTCACTGCATTCCAAGAGTGGGACTGTGCAGAGGCTACTTGAAGAAAAACAGGAAGATATTAACTTTGTACAAATATAAAACTTGCGAACAGGTTAGTAAAATAAATGTAATCTATGTTTAACATCAAAATCTCTTGGATTGTGGAACAATAAACATATTGTTTAAATTTCAAACACTCAACTAAATTTAACATTAAATTCGCCTAACAAAAATATACAACACTGCATACGAACACAACAGTTGCAATTGTCTATTGCAATAATCATGCATTTTTTCTGAGGTGAGTTATTAAAATGAGCCAGAGAAGTGATTCAAATCATAAAATGCTCTTCAATGTTTAACACAGAAAAGATGCCTGAAGCACAGAGACCAAAGTTTGAACAGTTGGCACAATCAGTTAATTGTCAAGCGAACACTTTATTTAGCCTAAAGACTACCATGACTCTCAAATATATAATGTGATTAAAAAAAGAAAACACATAGATTTGTTAATAGTTATCCCTTTTTAAGTTCAACTGCTCTCTGTTCTTAAGTGTGACCTCAGTTCCAAAAGCTCTCCTGATTGCGCACTCCTCAGTTGACTAAACAGTAGTGGAACCTCTGAGGAAAGTAAGGGTACGTCTAAACTACATGCCTCTGTCCCCAGAGGCATGTAGATTAGGCTACCAGGCATAGGAAAATGAAGCGGCGATTTAAATAATCGCCGCTTCATTTAAATTTACATGGCTGCCGCGCTGAACCAACAAACAGCTGATCAGCTGTTTGTCGGCTCAGCGCTGTAGTCTGGACGTGCGGGTGTCAACATCAAAGGCATTTGTTGACCACCCAGGTATACCTCATCCCAGGAGGCATACCTGGGTGGTCGACAAATGCCTTTGATGTCGACAACTGCGCGTCCAGACTACAGCGCCGAGCCGACAAACAGCTGTTTGTCAGTTCAGCGCGGCAGCCATGTAAATTTAAATTAAGCGGCGATTATTTAAATCGCCGCTTCATTTTCCTATGCCTGGTAGCCTAATCTACATGCTTCTGGCGACAGAGGCATGTAGTCTAGACGTACTCTCACTCTAGCTAGAGTAACCCCTGCCAACTGGTCATCCCATACCCAAAATAGGGAGTGGCCAGTAAATCAAAAAAACATTAGATTAGAACCAAAAAAGTCTTTCTTCCTTCAAATTCCTTTTGAATGCCGTGTATGTAGGGAAATGCCCTGGAGCTAGGATATAATGTACAAAATCCTCTCAGGGTCCTCAAATCCTGCCCTTTCCTCCAACAGAACACATTTTATCAACTACAGACAATTCTCCATGTCCAGGGAGCAGAAGACATGGAGCAGAATTTGTCAGAGTACACTCTGATTTCATGCGCTACTCAAAGACAACAGAAAACTGATGAAGCTGTCAATCAATATCAACACACTGGAAAGTCTCACTATTTACAAAAGCACTTAAGCATATGTTTAACTTTAAGCATGACAAAATTAGTCATGCACTCAAGCACTTTTCTGAATAGATATGGACTGACGTGTTTTTCAGAATTCAGGACTTCAATCACTGCTACAGAACTTTGCCAATGAAAATAATACTACGTACAACATTGTTTTCTACACTCAGTGTCATATAAAAAACTTTTGATCTTTATAATCTTGCCGTGTTTGCTTACACTAGTTACAGATACCATTATTGATAGAGGTAAAATAAAAAAAATTTAACACACTTGTGAGTTTGCTTAAAAGACTTTTCCTTGTTCATGGTCTAAATAAATTCTAATACAATACTGAAAGTAAATAAAATAATAATTTGGTTACCATGGAAATCAAAAGTACATCAGGAAAACTGCCCCTCGGTTAAGTGCAAAAATTGCACAGAAGCTTTTTATGATTACAATTCTCACAATGCACAGACCTGCTAGCTAACACATCTCATTTATGAAAAATTTCAGTAGGGATAAGCCAAACAAAATTCCATAAAAAACAGGAGCTGTTTTTGGAAGTGTTAACTAATTGATTATATAAGTGAACTAAGGAAAAGGTTTGTTACAGTTTCTCCAAATTAAAAACGGAATGTGCAAAAGAGGGAATATTTCCATTAATACAAATCTCATATGCTAAAAGAAGAGATATATACTGCAGATATTTACCCACATTAACCCACTAGAAACCCAAACATTTAGAAGATAATTAGAAAAAAGTAAATATGTACAGACCTTCCAGTAGTCAGATTGTAAACTGTAGTACCTCTGGTATGCAGATAATGCTGTAACAGAGAAAAAGGTTGGTTTTTTTTAAAAGAAGTCTTTGAACATAAAATCTTAAGAGTATAAAAATATGCTGTATGGAAATGATAAATGATTTAATAAATGCAACACTAAGTATACAGCGTTATGAGTAAAGTATTTCTTGAATAATAAAATTCTGCTATAGAAAGCGTCTCAACCAAAAGGTGAAAGTTATGATTTACATCAAATTAAATCAAGTAACATTTTAAAATAAGTTTATGGAAGAAATTTATTAGCTGAAAAATTGTTATTTTACAAAGCTGCTATTGATTTAAAAATGTAATCACGTAGCATTTTTACAATGCTATCTTATCTTGCACAATTTTTGTTGGGGAAGAAGAGAAGTTTGATATGCAAAACGATCACAGAAGAGGCACGCTCCACCTTTTCATAACCAGATAAAGGGTGGGAACAGTGGAAAGAAAGACTTCTCATGTCTTGCTCATAACACTCCTGTTAATGCATCCCAGAATCATGGTTGCTTTTTTTACATTAGCGTCACACTATTGACTCATATTTAACTTGTGGTCCACTAGGACCCCTAGATTCCTTTCTGCAGTGCTCCTTCCTAGATAGTTGGATCCCATTCTGTATGTGTGGAACTGATTGTTCCTTCCTAAGTGGAGTATTTTCCATTTGTCCTTATTAAACTTCATCAAGAAATTTAATTAAGTTAAACAGTAGTATCTAAAATGTGCTAAGAACTTTCCAAATACTCAATAGGAACTGTCCTTCATATGGGGCACTCACAATCCAAGGAAAAACAGGAAAGCAGACCGTTATGGGGCTAGGAAGAGCAATAGGCTTTCTATATGCCAGTTAACTCAATGGAGCACCATTGCTACAGTGCATCTTGGAATTATAGCATATTTTGTAAATACGCACTCTCTATACTCAGTTGAGCAATAAACCAAAAGAGCCATTCAAAATTTTCAGAAATATTGTGTATATATATATGCTTATAATATACTTAAGAGCAAGAGTATAAATATATATTTACAAAAAAAATGATTTCTAGATCAAATTCCTTACTCTAAGATTGGATCTAATCTGCAACTCTTGGGAATGCTAGCATACTACATGAAAAGTACAAACATAAAAGATTTAACAAAAATCTAAAACTACATTCAAAGCAAATAATTCATCTTTTATACCTGACATTCATGAGTCCAATATCATGAACTTAAGATGGATATAAAAGCAAGTTCAAGTGATTTGCTGTATTTTGATCATCAATAGGCATAGTCTAAAATTGAATCGAGGAGTCCTGTTGCACCTTTTGACACTAACATTTATTAGGTTAGGAGCTTGTGGGTTTTACCACGAAAGCTGACAACCTAATAAAACTGTTAGTCTCTAAGATGCAACAGGACTCTGTTTACAGACCACACAGCTGCAGCTGTGAGGACCACTGCCAGCCCATGATGATCAGGGAAGCTCAGCACTCTGCTTACAGGAGCTACAGAGACAGTGCCTAAAGGTGAGGGCAGCATGAGGAACCACCTCCACCACTCCCACAAGGATATGCTGGCTACAGTCGCTTCTGGAAACAGCAGCAACATGAAGCCAGGGCAGGTAGGGAGCTGACTTAGCCTCGCTGTGCCAATAAACACGAGCTGCTAAAGGTAAAAGTACTCCATACCTCCTTCTGTACCCCAAGCCCACACCCAACCCTGAGCCCCTTCCTGCACTCAAACTCCCTCCCTGAGTCTGCACCCCCTGCCTCAGCCCACTTCTCCTACCGAACTCATACCTATATCCCACTCTCGCCCCAACTTCCTGCCCAGAGCCCTCTCCTGAACCCAGCCCTACCCTAAAGCGTGTAACCCCCAATTGGAGGTATCTTCACTACAGCCTGGAGTGCCCTTCCTATATTCTGAATCCCTCATTTTTGGCCCTTCCCCCGCCAAAGGTTCAATGGGGTAATCAGTATCTCGAATTGCAGGGTAGAGGTTCCAAATACCTTTAAGAAATATTTTTGTTGTAGGATGCACGAATAGCGAGAATCCATTAATCTTGTGGGGAAACACCGTCATGGCCATAAAATGGATTCTCAGTGCATCTTGATTTTTTTAGTTCTAGGACATAGTCCAGCATCAGTGGTAAAGGAGAGAACATAGCTGTTCTCAGTCTTTGTCCGACCTAGGGAGGAAGCAGTGACAACTTCCATGTCACTGAGTTGTGTCCATTGTTTGATAAACCTGCTCGGGTGCTTTCAATCATCTGATTTTGTGGTCTATGGAGCCTCTCGGAGTCTGATGTGTTGACCACTTGTGCAATATCAACTCAATACACAGGAGGCAGCACGCAGCTGAATGGTTATCATCACTGACTGAGTAGACCACCTGTCAGGACACCACAACTGTGACTTATGACTACTATAAAAGAGGGAAAGCTGTCCAAGCGGTGCCAGAACCTAGTTCAGAAGCTGGCAATATAAAGCACTCCATCATAGGGATTTTTAGTTTGAGCCAACAGCTTTTCTTGGTTCTTGCATTAAGTTTAAAGCAATGTGCGCTCTTTAGGTTCATGTGTGCCTTTCTTAGAAGACAGACACAAAAGAAGTGACTTGTTCACAGGATGGAGCAACATTTAAACCCAGGGGAGCCTAGCATAACCCCTATGTAGGGATCACTTCCCAGAAGAAATAGGGTACTGCATTAATCTATAGGTCAAAATAAAAAATCTGTTTTTAAAACAAAGAAAAAAGAGCAATAGGGTGTAACTAATTCACTAAAGGCTAACAAAATGCTATGAGTACAATAATAAAAACACCACAATACTAATAAAATTGCTACAAAAAAGCTTAGTTAAGAACTGTGTCTATGGCCAATGGCAGTTGAAAAGGAACCGATGGTGGTATCGCTTGCACAACACTATATGGCAGCCTAAATAGGTACTGCAAAAAAATCCCACAAAAACAAAAAACAAGAAGAATGCCCAAAGGGATGCTACTCGAAGAATTTGGGCTCATTGTGGATAGTTCATGGAAGAAATGTTCAGGGCATTCAAAAAAGCTAACATTAAAAATCATGAGGAAAGTGATAAACAATAAAACAAATTCCCAGAAATATCATATTGCCACAATATAAATACATGGTATTCCAACACCTGCAGTTCTGGTTGTCCATCTCTAAAGAGATACATTAGAATTGAAAAAAATTACAGAGACATGTCACAAAAATGATTAGGCGTATGGAATAGTTTCCATCTGAAGAGAGATTAAAAAGACAGGCTATTCATCTTAGAAAGGAGGGGATAACAAACATCTACAAAATCATGAATAGTATGAAGAAAGTGAATACAGAAGCGCTATTTATCACTTCACAAAACAAGAACCCAATGAAATTAATAGGGAGAAGGCTTCAAACAAAGAAGTTCTACTTCACACAATGCACATTCAATCCATGGAACTCACTGCCAGGGGCTGTTATGAAACCCAAAAGTATAACTAGGTTAAAAAAACAGGGTAAATGCTTGGGGGATAACTCAATCATTGGTTATTTGCTAATTAAGTCAGAGAAAAAAACCGATGGAAGTTGTTACTAAGCCTCCAGAAGCTGAAGTTAGATGACAGGAACTGGTTCCTTGTTCTGATCCAGTTTTGTTTTTTCTACTTGGACTGCCTAACCCTTTCCATTATAAAAGGTTATGGCCATTTTTAAGAAACAGAAGGGAGCTGGTGCTAGAGTCCCTGCATGACCAGCTCTGCACACTGCCAATCTCCCTTTTCCTCCTGACTTGTGAGAACAGCAGCACCAGGGACCTAAGGCATTTTTCCCCACCGCTCCCACTGACCAGGAATCATAGACAATGGGAGCAGTGGGGTGCAGTGTCTGCAAGCACAGGGCCACACAAAGCCATGTGTGGTCCTCTTCCTTGTCACCCACCAAAGATGCACCAGAAGCACTCCAATCCCCTGCTACATTCCTCTCACCTAGACCCTGTCCTCATCTCACTCCTGCACCCTATCTCCAGCCCAGATCCTGAACCTCCACCCCATCTCACTCCCTGGAAGCCCCCTCCTGCATACTGAACCCCTCACTTCTGGCCCCACCATGGAACCTCAGCTGTCACTACAAAATCTATTAGCCCCAGGTACCCAAAAGAGTTAATCCCACCCTGGGGGGAACCTTAAGCCTGTGGAGAGGGGTGCAGAAAGCTGGAGTATTAGGAGGAAGCCCTGCTACCCCCAACTTACATGAGTGAAGTGAGCATCTGATTTTCTGCTTCTCACTGTGGGAGGGAGGGCAGGTCAATGAGGATTTTGTTTTGCTTCTCTATTGCATGTGACCCCCAAATGATTTTTTGGGTGAGTGGTCCCAGACTCAAAAAAGTTCCCCCACCCTGCATTAGACCTCTGACATTGAGCATGGGGAAAAGCCCTGTGGCTAGAGAAAGGCTTTTCTTTGTCCCATTGAGTTCCATCCAGGATTTGCAGAGCTATATACTTCTGAAATATCACCATCTCTCTTTCTTCACTTGTGTTCAAGAGAACTTTGGCAGCTAACCAGATTAACTGAATAAAAAATTCTAAAGCGTTTGGTTACACATGCTGGCACCAAAGCAATAGCACACAAAGTACTGTATTAGGAACTCTTGGGGACTGCTGGAACATATGTTATAGTGGAGAGATGGGGAAAGAACTACCCCAGGCTCCACCTAACTACATACTAGTTGCAATGACCCATCCCTTCTTTCTGAGATAGCGGCCTCCTTCTGCTTCCAACTAATTTAGGTAGTCCCTTAACTAAACCGGTAGACATCTCTACTGCAGTACTGAAGGATGGGAACAAAAAACAACATTTACAAGGAGATGAGTAACTTTTTTATTCTTTGAGTGCCTGCTCATGTAGATTCTAATCAGATGACTCCCAAGTGCTCCTCCAGAGCTGGGATCAGAGTTAAAGAGCCACTGATTGGCCAACTGCTGCCAAAAGCGGTGTCCTCACTAGCAATGGCATAGTGAGTAATAAACATGTGCACAGAAGACCAGGTTGACACTCTGCAAGTCTGCTGGATGAGGCATGAGTCCACATTGAGTGTGCCGTAATAACTGGAGCTGAAACCATCACAAAGTAGTTGCAAGTATTCATGCAGACCATGATCCATGATGAAATGCATTGTGAGGAGCCTTTTATCCTGTCTGTCACTGCTACGAACAGTTGGTATGATTGAAGAATGCTAGAACTTTCCAAGTGTTTAGTGAATGAAGCCTCTCCAACGCATTGCTATGCGACTCGGGATAGAAGTCTAACAGAAAAATGTCTTGCCCAATGTGGAATTGTAATACAATGTGGAATTGGACTCAGATGAAATGCCAAAATGGTCACAAGGTGCATCCTGATGGATGATCCTGACAATCCTTGTTGCCAATCCTGCCAAGTATTCCAGCATGAGTGGTACAGATGCCTGAAGTAGAGATGTGCAATGCTGTTCACACCAGCACATGAATTTGCCAGATAAATGGCCAGGGTAGGTGGTTTTCTGCTGTTGTTCAATACCTCCTTCACCAAATACAAGCATTGGAGCTCTGCTAGGATTACACACCATGAGATGAAGGGACAGTAGGTCTGGGTGAAGGAGATTACCATGGTCTTGTGTAATCAGAGCTGGGTAAAGCAAGGCCATTCAGCTTTACCATAAACGGAGTCCTCAAAAGTCTAGATGGGTCTCAGACTCCTCTTTCCATTGGTTTTGGGGGAAGAAACCTGTTACCCCGTAGCTTCTCAGGAACCTTCTCCACTGTCCCTATGGTAAGGAGCAACTGCACCTCCTACATAAGGGACTGCTCATGGGAAGGGTTCTTGAAGAGTGATGAGGAAGGTGGGTGGGGAGGGGAGGAACAGAATTGGATAGAATCTCTCATCTCTACTATGAGAAGGACCCAACAGTCCTAAGCTATAAGGGAACATGAACAGTAGAAGTTGGATAGAAGGCTCAAAGGGGGGATGGTGGGGGTGTAAATCCAGGATAATGTCTATCATGCTATTCTTGGGCTTCCTTTCAAGGTCTACATCTATTGTTCCTGCCTCTACAGCAGTAAGGGTCCTGCCTTGAATGTGATTGACATTGTGTCTGCTGTTGCTAAGTGTAGCCTTGAGAGGCTCTCTTTAGGTAGAGGCTCTCTAAGACAGTTTGTCAGAAGTCTTAAAAGAACAATTCTCTGATGCAGAAACCAGAGAAACCGAACCACCCAAAAAAAAAGTCAACCTTCTGCTGGTGGTATCCGATTCAGATGACGAAAATGAACATGCTTTGATCTGCACTATTTTGGATCGAAATCTCCCCAGAGATTTCACTGTTGCCCTTGAATCTTTAAGGATATGGATCCTCGAATCTGTCTGAAAACAGTCCTGTGTCCTCAAAGAGAAGGTCCTGCAGGATCTGAGAACTGAAGCCAGGTGGTTTTCCTCGACCACCCTGATGAGATGGTATGAGCCACAGAGTTGGCCACATCAAGAGAGGCATGAAGGGGTGTCTTGGCTACTTTATTCCCATACTTAAGCAGGACTGAGAACTCCACTCTTGATACTACAGGGAGTAACTCTTTGTATTTGAACAAGGCATCCCAAAAGTTAAAGCTATACCTGCTACAGATAGCCAGCTAGTTGACTATCCTAAGCTACAAGACCCCTCCATCAATATATACTTTCCTGACAAATAAGTCTATATGTTTAGGCTCTAGCCTTGCAAGCTGGTACCTGTTGTCCTAGTGCTTCTTTTCATTAACGACTGAAACCACAAGGGAACAGGGTCATGGTTGTGAGAATAAAAGCCTGGAGAAGGGACAGTACTTCTTCCTCTCCATGCCCCTGAAAGAGCACACAACAAAGGCTGAACTCTGCCACAAGGTCTTCTTGTTACTCTGGATTGTTTTTATTATTAACACCACTCTGGAAGGACCCTCTGGAGTGAGAATGTCCACCATTGGGTCCTCCAATTCATCTACCTCCTCCACCTATAGGCTCATGTTACTAGCAATGTGGCAGTGTAGTCCTGGTGTGCCCTATTATTAATGGGCAAAAGACCTCAGGCTGATGCCTGAAGAGATGGCAGAGGCAAGGCATGGTGGCGGCAAGTGGGGTAAAGGCCGTTTAGCTGCCCTGCTTGTTCCTGGGCTATGCTAGGCTCTCCCACTACTCCGGGATAGTCAACAGTATTGTGGACTACAGGTGGAAGTAGAACTGCATCCACTGACAGCTCTGCAGTTAGAGGGGGCAGGATGCATGGGTCACTTCCATAGCCCAAGATTCAGGTCTTTCTACCAATAGATGAGGAGGGGTTAGTCTGGACCTGGTGATAAACCCACGGGGTCCAGAAAGGCCATTTGTGTGGGGAATGGCCACTGTGGCTGCCAGGCCATTTGGATATCTCTTCGGCACTTTCTGGACTTATACCTACTGTGCCTTGAATAAATATGTTGCCTCAAAATCCAAGAGTGATGACTAGGGCAGTGAAGACTACTGTGCCAGCAATCAGTGCCACAAAGAAGAGGCTGGCATCCGTACTGCAATAACCACTTTGACAGTGATGTCATCCTTTGACTTCAGTGATGTCATCCTTTGACTTGAAACAGGTGCCATTTTTGTGATGCCAGGGAACAGCTACCGCGTCCCTATGCCATAAGATGATTCCATCTGCTAAGGGCATCCTAGATCAGTACCAACCCTTTGGTGCCAGAGATGCAGACCGCCTCTGGCCTAATGGCATGCAAATTTGTACTATGGGACAGTGCCAGGTAGTGGTGGTGTGGGGATGCGAACCAGGATCAATGAAAGTTTGATGACAAGGAGCTCCACAAAGTGCTTGTTTGAGTGAGTGATTGAACAAGTAGTAGGACTGAGGGACCTTGTAGCCTCTAAAATTTTACACTGTTTTATTTTTTCAATGCAGGTTTTTTGTACATAATTATACATTTGTAAGTTCAACTTTCATGATCAGGTGAAATGAAAAACTTTTTTTTAAACAATGAAAATATTTGCAATAAAAATAAATATAAAGTAAGCATTCTTTATTCTATGTTGTAATTGAAATTAATATATTTAAAAATACAGAACACATCCAAAATATTTAACACACATAGTTTTTTATTCTATACTTTACAGCATGATTAATCATGATTTTTTTTAAATTGCTTGACAGCCCTAACAAAAACATTAACAGCTACAACTAAAACTGGACAGACCCAGGAATTGGGCTACAGAAGCAAAGTGAATGCACTTCCAACATTGCCATGAATGGCAAGAAAGAACTGATGGGATTGGGGGGAACTGGATCAGCAGCAATGTTCCCTGTAAGCTGAGTGCTTGGGAAGCCACTCAGGAGAAATTAAAATGCCACCTATCTGATTAAAAGAATGACCACAGATGGCAGCATGTGCTTCTATTGGTGGTGTATATCTGCACAGGTGTTGGTGTGCAAAAAAATGTATTCTCCTAGCCGACCTTACGGGAGTTTCCAACAGCTGTGAGCAGAGTTTATGCACACTTGATTGAAATCAATGTGAACAAGCACTCAAAGAAGAAGTTACATTTCTGCAAGATTAACATTAAGGAATCTTGGTTTACATAAAGCAGGGGAAGCTTTTAGCCAATACCTGTACCCCAGGGCTGGGGAACCTTTTTTGGGTCAGGGCCTCTGACTCTCAGAAAAATCAGTCAGGGACTGCACACAAGTGACAGACAAAAAAACAAAACACATTACTCACCAGCATGGGCTCCCCAATGCTCGGAGGAGCCCCAAGCTTCACGGCCAGAGCCAGGAGCTGCATTTGGCCCCCAAGCCTTAGTTTCCCCACCCATGCTCTACAGTAAACCTCTGTTTACTAATCCCCAATGAAGCATGGTTTGAGCCCTTGTCCAGCTACACCCCTCGACCTCCCCTCTCCCTTCTCACCCACATGCTCCATCAGGAAGAGAAAGTTGTACTCTTGGCCAATGAGGAGAGGGAGGAAGGGGATGACAGACAAACAAACAAGCGCTGCATGAGCACCTACACTTCCGCCATGTCCGAACACCTTGCCTCCTCCTGCCCACAATGCTCCTATGGGAAGAGAAAGCTGCACTCTCCTCTAGTCCGTCCCCCCCAAAAAGGGGGGGAGGCGGGGCTGAACACAGGTACTACCACGTGAGACCCTGCACTGCTGCCACACCCAGACCCACCCCTCAAAAGGCTCAAGCCCTGACCTGTCCCTTTCCATACCTTCCAAGCTTAATCCAGTTTCTCCCCTAACTCATTTCAATGCCTCCTATGGTAATTTTCCTGTCTGGGAAGAAAGCTCCAGTTTGCAGCTTTCTGAAAAGACAGGCGTTCCTAAAGATGTGTGTAATGCACCTTTCCCAGCCATCCCACGATGTCAGTGAAACAACGCTCGTGATTCACTAGCCTGTGCATCACCATCTTACTGCACCTATAAGGAGGCAGCATGGCCTCCTAATGACCCGGAGGAGGAAGTCCCACTTAACACCCCTTGGTGGGTGGTGCCAGAGCACCCCAGCCCCTCCCACAGGAAGAAGAAGGGTGGGGCTGGACGTATGAGAGGAGGAAGCTCCCCGAGTGTGGACTCAGCTGGAGCCCAGCAGCTGAGCAGAGAGGAGGCTCAACAGAAGCTCGAGAGGAAACCAAGAGCCTTACCACACCACCCTAGCAGGACAACTGGGTTGGGTCTCTGGGACCGCTGCCATGCCCCGAGGACTATTCCAGACTGCCACAACACCAACAGGAGCCCTGTGACTATGAGAGGCTGCAGAGACCCCTACTAAGGCCTGAGGCCTATCCGGGACCTCCGGGACCCCCCAGGACCCAGACCGGGCCCAGAAGAATGGGCTGGATGCTCTGGACCACTGCTTGAGCCTCCTCTGGATCCTATGGACACCCTACCAGCTCTATTAGACCCCACAGAACTCACTGACCAGACCTGGAGCCAGGTAGGACTCCAGAGGGAACGGGGAAATAGCCCAGGAGGAGCCGAACTAGTGCCGGCCGAGGACACGGAGGTCAGCTGGGCTGCGAGTTGCCATCCGGACCACTGCTAGCCCACTGACTGAACCGGCCCATTGTGGCCAAGAGCCCAGCTGACCAAGTAACAGCTAGCGCTGCCGCTGTTAGGGCCCTGGGCTGGGTGAGCGGGTGAGCCTGTGTCCCCCCGTCGTCCTTTTTCCTCTGGCAGCAGGTTCCCTCTGAAGGAAGAAACCACTTGCGCCGGTCAGCTCTCCGCCAGCACGGAGACCCGACCCCTGGCTCAGCCTGCAGACAGGCCTGTGCCCTAGGACCCTTTGGATTACTTAACTGTTTGTTTGTTCACCCCATTCTGACCCCACAATGGGCTCTGAGACTACCTGTAGTGAGGGAGGAGGCCGCCTATGGCCCAAGACAATTACAGTACCCCTTGTGGTTTATGTAATCTTCGGCAAGGCAACCAGGTAACAAAATAGGGTTGTGCATTCCGTCTATTGCCAGTTAGGGAATCCCATGACAGCAAAGCACTTCAATATGTCCTACATGTTTCCCAGAGTCACTACCCTCTAAAGCAGAACAGTATTGATTGCCTTGGCTACTTGAATTACAGCAGCCCCCACCATAGATTTCCAGACTCCAAAATGATTCCCAACTAGGGATGTAATCAACTCCAGTACTCAACTACTTTATTCCCTCCCCACTTGCTGCCTCTGTATGAGAGGCAGTGAGGGGGAGAGCCTCTTCCACTCTATCAGAGGCAGCAATGGGAAGGTGTGTAGGGTAGGCTGCCCCTGTCCGTGGTGGGGGCCCAGCAAGGGACAGCTGCCGCGAAGCAGCCTCTGTTCACGGCAACCAGGGCTGGCCACAGACTAGGGCTGTTTCTGCTCTACAGATGTCCAGGATTGATCTTGCAACAGAAGTCCACTCCTCTCTGGGCCACCCAAGCCACAAATCACTTCCACTTGGCCATATAGTATCAGAGGGGTAGCCATGTTAGTCTGGATCTGCAAAAGCGACAAGGAGGCCTGTGGCACCTTACAGACTAACAGATTTATTGGAGCATAAGCTTTCATGGGCAAAGACCCACTTCGTCAGATAAATGGCCATACAGGTTGCCCTAGTGGAGGGTTTCCTACTTTCCATGATACAGCCTGTGCCATCTTGAGAGCCAGGGAGTGCCATTGCGGGGCTGGAGTTTGTACACCCAAGGACTCAGGATCACCTACAAGTCCTTAAGGCTGTGCAGTTTGCTATCAGTTTGTTCTGAAAAGAGCCCAGAGCCCCCAAATGGCAGGTCTTGTAGGGTAGTCTGTACCTCAAGCGGAATGCCTGAGACCTACAGCCACAAGTTTCTATGCATCACAATACCCAGAGTCACCGAATGGACTGCCTCAGAAAGAGTACTGAACTCCTGCTGTGACTCCCTGGGGAGTTGGTCTTTAAACTTATCAGCAGCCACCCAGGTATTATACACTTATCTACTGAGCATGGCTTGGTGGTTAGCAACCCTGAGTTGGAGTACTGATGTCGCACAGGCCTTCCCTCCCAAGAGATCGAGCTTCTTGGGGTCCTTACTCTTGAGGGTGGGCACAGCCTGGCCCTGCCTCTCCTTGTGGTATGCAGCCTGAACCACAACAGAGCCAGGGGGTAGGTAGGTGAACTGGAGCTCGTGATTCGTCTGAAGCATAAAATACCATCTCTCAACCCCCTTCTGCATCTGTGGGATGGATGCAAACATTCTCCAGAGTGTTTCTCTTACCTTGGCCGCTGTCTAATTTAAAAGCAGGGAGAGATTCTACTCGGGGCATCTCCACAGGGTTAGACTCTTCATCATCTCCTCCACTTGCACCCCAAGGTTTTGGGCAAGCCTTCTCAGAATCTCCTGATGGGTCCCCATGTCCATAGCTGGCTTGGCTGGGGATGGATCCTCCAGTGCTTCATCTGGAGAAGTGGACGAAGAGTCCCTGGGGATCAGCAACTCCTTGGGGGGTACCCTCTGTGGAATTTGAGGGTGAGGCCAAGGAAGAGCCTCCATGACCGGCTGAGGGGCAGTCGGGTGCATCTGAGCCCCTGGATCCCGATGGGCTGGCCCTGGACTCTGAGGGTGGAGCCCTGAGAAAGGGGGTGGCCAATGGGATGCCCCTGGGACTCAAATACACTGATGCCGAAGCCAACCTCAACCTCTCCTTCCCCCGATGGTATGCCCATGAGGTCCAAAAAGGCCACTGGCTGCCATTGTGGTAGTCCCACTTGAGTCGGGGTGGGCTGGCTTGCCTGGAGTGATGTCCCAAGCATGACCAGTGCCAAGATCAAACCCAGTGCGGAGATTGTGACTGCCAGGACCAGAGAGATAGATGGGAGGATGCTCTGGATGCCATCAACTCCACATCCAATTCTGATGAATATTTGGACGCCAACCACGGTGGTACTATAGGCAACAGTGGAGCACACTGCCACCCTGTGGAGGTGGCAGCTGCATACTGACATGCCCCAGTGTGGGCTCTAGTTTGGGCCAGACTCACACTCTACACTGACTGACTCGGTGCCAGTTCTAGCCCCTGAGTCAAAGCCGTTGGAGGCACAGTCACCGATGCAGACAGAGAAGCTCTTGGTGGCATAGGCTTGGGTACCAGCTGCCACTCCCTATGGGAACATGCATGGGAGTCATCTCAATGCAGTGCTGAATCCGGTGAGAACGTGAGCTCGATTAGCTCACAGGCTGTGGCAAATGCGTCCAGGGTTGATGGCTCAGGAACTTCCTCCAGTGATAGGTCCTGGACCTCTAGACTACTTGCCTGCACTGAGCTCAACTTCTGACTATGCAGCAATGTCACAGTTTCAGGTGTGTCCGTCCCCCCCGCCCACAAGGTGCACCCCATGCTCCCTTCTTGATCGGGATCTTCCTCTCTGTGCCTTCTTGGAAGTCCTCAGCACTGGGGACTGGGACCTGTGTCGCAGTGCTGCAGAGCGGCCTGATGCTGCAGAGTGCCCCTGCGTGTTGTCTGCCTCACACCAATGCCAGTGCACTTCTCTCAGATGGCGCAGGGGCTGGTATCACAGGTTGAAAACCAGACTCCATAAAGAGCAATTTAAGCCTAGAATTGCACTCTCTTTTGATCGTAAGCTTGAATGACCTGCAAATCTTGCACATCCCTCTCCAAGGCACTCCTTGTGGGGATCCCGACAGGGCATGGGCTTTTGTCACCACACACAGGACTTGAAACAATGAGGCCCCAGCATCTCCCCACCTGGGGGGGGGGGGGAGGTAGTACACAGTGCAAACACTTAACTAACACCAAAACTTCAACTAACAACTCTATTTACAAATGAATGATCTATTTACAAGTAATTAAGAAGAAATGGTGCTAAGGGTGCACCTGTGAGATCTCAAGCCAAGCATTCCAGTCACAGGAAGTAAGAAGGAACTATGGGGCCAGCAGGGGTATATATGCACTGGTATAGCAGCACCACTCCAGGGGGGGCTCTTTGGCTAACCCCAATGAGTACTACCAAGGGTAAAAAGCTTCTAGAATTTGTGCATGCGGCGTGTGCACACCTAAACAGAATGGACAAAAGTAAGCACTTGAAGAAGAATAAATCCTATGAAGATTTACAAGTCAATCTACTAGTCTGAAAAAAAAATTGAAAATTGGTTAAGAAATTTAGTACCTGTTTCAAGTCACTGTTTTGTTCTTAATAGAATATTTCATAAATAAAATTTCCCAAGTAGTTAAAACTCATTCATATCTCCTGCATGAGTTATATCAAATATTTTTATAGAACTCATGATCATTTTTGCTATTATTCTTCATAAAGTACTCATAAGCTGCTGCTGGAGGAGAAAATGAACCGTTAAAGAAATTTCCATAAAGAACTGCCCTCTTTCTAAATAATTGTCATCTTATTGCTCTCAATGAGATTGAAAATGCACTCTTCCATTAAACATGCCACCACTTCTTGCTGTTTCCTGGGGGAGCGAAGCCAAACTGTCCACAGGGAAAACTGTGGCTCTTGACAGTATCGCACAAATGAGCTAAAGCATACCAATTAATCCAGTCAAATTAATTTATAAAAAAATAATTTAAGGTGGATACTATATTCTCTTTCAAGCACTATAAATATACAAACATTCTCTATGCTGAATGACTATTAAGAACATTTTACAACAGTGAAAGCTTAGTTAGCCAGCACTCAGGAGGAATGGGGGGTTGCCAGTTAACTAATATGCCAAACCACCAAGCTTATTGCTCTACTCTGGTCCTCTACCCTTAGATCCAGCTCTTAGTAGCTGGAGGAGGAAGGGGGCACCTGTTGATGATGTCAGCTGGTACTGCCAGCTGTCAGAACCCCACAAGAGCTGACTGGACAAGTCAGGTGTGCACACCTGAGGATGTGGCACTATTGTGGCTGAGGGCAATGTCGGTTAATAGATTTCTGGTTAACAGAGTGCCAGATGAGAAAGCTTTCACTGTACTTTTAAAACATGGCTATTTCCATACAAAAATCATGTTACTGTCTATAAACAACAGTGTGATTTAGGATCCTTAAATATTAACCCATTACTACTAAACTTATTCACTGAAATTCTTAGCATGATAAAATCTTTTGTTGGCAAATGTGAAATTTAAGACAACGTAATGTGAAAAAGTTACCTTCAGCAATATATTAAGTACATTTTGATTAAGAAAAGACAAATTTTAGTACAAATGTCAGGAAAATATGCCTTCCCACAAGATCTATTAGACTGAGGAACGTTGCCCCCACAGTAAAATATGGATGGCTCCATTCAATGAGACATCTAAAACTAGATTAGAGAAAGCTCTAGAAAACATATTGCAGTTAACTATATGTTGGTAGAGTGATGAATTTTGTGACCTATTCTAATATGTTCACTTGTCTAACGTCTATGACATTAAATTTAGGAGGATCTTCAAAATGATATCTACTACTGAGTATCTTAATCTGCACAGTTTACTTGAGAAAAATAATTAGATGGCTAGATACTGGCACCATCTAGTGGTGTACTACAAGGCTTAAAACACAACAGATTTTTGGCTTGCTGCATTTCTAATTCCAGTTTAGAATAAAATTATGGTGGAGACTACCAAGGACAGAAGTGCATTTGATCACATATATCAACAAAAACCTTTACTGTACTAACATTTGATTTTTTTTGTATGGAAATACAAAGGAAAAAGCCTTCTTTAGGCAGGATCCCCAAAGGATTGTCAGTGGGTCGTTCATACTTTGAAGGCATTAGAAATAGCCATAAATTTATCCCCAGTGAATTTACAGACAAGTGAATTGGAAGCAAATTCTTAGCACTCATCTACTCTGACGAGAAGTAGGAGGGAAAAGGAATTTAGCTGGAGAGCTATGGAAAGGAAGGAATTAAGCTATATCCTTCATTTTAAATCTGACAGACTCCTCAGGCCACCTAAATGTTTATTTACCAGCAAAGTCAGACATTACATGATTACGTGAACACCTAAATAAGTGATGTCAGTTTGGAATTCAATACTGCTTTTGATGTAGTCGTGGCCAGTTGTACTGGGAAAAGGATTTTTTTTTAAACTTGCTCCCAGTGCAATGAAGATAAATAAGATTCTTGTCTTGTGCACGTCACAGAAGGCAGTACTGAGGCCAGAGCAGAATATGGATCTTTGGTCTGGAGTCAGAGAACCTTAGCACAGAGACTTATCTTGGTATTCTCAACAGGCCTAGAGTCCACCAACATACAAAACCAAAAGCCTCAAGTGTCTTTCCTTTCTAATTAGGAGAGTGAGCAAAGGCGCAGCAAAAAAAACCTCCTAAAATAAGATAGTCCATTGCACACACGGCTCTCCCTCAGAGGAATGAAGGAACAAATATGTGACAGATGATAGTCACAATTATTATTTTTGGATGGAACTCAGATAAAATCATGAGAAGCATGGGATAAGCTCTATCTAGAACAGAATCACACCAGATTACCAAGTAGTTGTCATCCAGACACAGAAGTCACTGAACACGGGACATGGTCCTTGATACGATTCATGAGTAATAAGATTCTTAAAGCCCTTGGCTTTACAGACTCACTGTGAGGCTATATGCAAGTTACAATAGTACAGAATAGTTTATACAAGTTAAATGAAGAAAATAAAATAAAGGTACACTATGGAAGAGTCTACCCTGAGGACATGTCTTCACTAGTATGGCAGAGTGTGAACGGAGGGGCAGTGGTCACTCCTTTAGAGAGACTACCGCAATTATATCACCTGGAACAAGACAGCATTTCAAGACAGGTCAGCAGTTCAGCACCAGGATAGGCTCTCAGTAGGCTCTCTGTAAACTTAACAAGGGATTGTAGATGCCCTAAGGTGGGAGGATGACAAATTGATTTTTTCCCTAAAGTAATCACTTCTTGTTACCAAAGCTCTCTCAAAAAGACAGGACATTTTATTAATCGTCAAAGAAATGAGATACCTGAGAGTTAATGATCAAAAGCTTAGTTTTCACCCAAGCATAGTTATGCCAACTGACTATGGTGATCATTAGAAAACACAACGTTAACAGTAAACATAAGAGTTAGCTACACTAAGTACCATAATGAAATTTTAGTAATACAAATACTCACACACCCAAACCAGCCTAAAATAAATACATCCAGTAACATTCAGATTCAGAAGATCCCCAGAAGAGCACAGCTGAATTAAATTTAGCTCAGTAATCAAAGACTATACTAGCCACTCAAAAAATGCTTCTTGTAATATTAAAATGCATGTTGTAACATGAAATACAACATTGTCTCAAACTAATGAAGCGTGAAATTAAATTAATATGCATTTCTTAAACTAGATATTGCTTACATCATACAAAATATATATCCTAAAATTAATCGTTTAAACTATACCCTAACATCCCTAGAGAGAATATTGGGAAATTAACAAAAAACCTGGGTTTACTGGTTAATCCAAACGACTACACGCGCTCTCCCTCCCCCCTTGCTGCCTCTGATAGGCCATGTCTACACTACAGAGAAGTAGGGATGTGAACGACTAGTTGACTATCCCGGGAGGGAGGGTAAGTGGGAGAGGGGGAGGGGAGGCAGGCAGAGAGCTAATGATCTATTAAAACAGGGGTGGGGAACCTCCAGTGCACCAGCTGCAAGTGGATTCATCAGGGTTCCCACCTGGTGGACTACCAGATGCTTTGTTTACTTGAGCGCCCACAGTCATATAGCCCCACAGCTCCCATGGGCCATGAACAGCAAAAAGCAGCCACTGAGAACTGTGGGGCTCTAATGCATATGGACATTCAGGTAAACAAAGCATCTGGAGGTATGCCAGCAGCTAACCTTGACAGACCATGGACCAGAGGTTTCCCACTCTTGCATTAAAGCCTGGTTATTCAAGAATTTTAGAACTGCTTATTTTCCATTATTGCTCACAAGCATCTTAAGACCACCTGGGCTAAATAATAAAAATCAGTCAAAATACAACAGGATTACTCATGCAAAAATATTTCATTCTCCTTGCTACTTAAAAACATCAAGAAAAATACACTAAACAAAGGCACAGGACTACAATCACAAAGTTCCTGAACACCAAAAATTGTATAATATAAAAAACTATCCTTGCAGCAAATTTCCCTAAGCCAGAAAAATCACTAATATAACTCCAACCTTATTAGAGTTCCAGATCCACTATCCCAACATAACACATTCTATTTGGCAGTTTAGTAAGCTCCCTATAATACATGACAGCCACACTCAAGGTTTCTATTGACAATTAACTGGAATTAAGAACCTCCAGCAGACTCCATGGACCCTAAAATATCACCTCTGAACACAGGCAAAGATGGGGATATCTACAGTAGCAGAAATAGTACTGATTTTATCACACGTGCAATTTTTTTAAATGACATTACAAAATTTTGTTTCAGTTCAGATCTGTCCACATACAGCAACACAGTAGCCCTCAAATGTAATATCTTCTTTGAGGCTGTAACGGTCTATCAAAATAGTGACCCAACTAAAAATTCTCTAAAGACAGCTATTGTCTATCACTGCTAAAAACTGTACCTATTGTTACACAATTTGTTTCACAAAATATGTAGTAAAAGACTAGTTTCAAAAATTCATAGTAAACCAACCATTAACTCTTCAAAAGCCAAGATTTTTACAAGAGTTTTAGCTCAATTTTTTAGCCATAACCCCAAGTCTATCTTAAAATATACCACTTTAAGAGGCAAGGTTTCATAAGCAGTTTTAACAGAAGTTTAAAAACAAGTGCACAATTTTGCTAGAACTGTGTGCTGCTCACCACCATGCAACCAGTATTTGCAAAGATAATCACTGCTGTGACCCATCAAATGTGTAGCAACAATTTAATTAATTTATTCACTGTAATACTTACTGTACTTCAGTCACATGCATTATTTAGGCTCTCTACTACTCTAAGTATCTGCATTATTAGAATTTCAGACATTTCATCTAGTGTCCAAATAGAATGATTTTTCTGTCCATTGCACCGAATAAAATAGCATGTAATAAAATCCACAGAGACATCAAGACAACTTTGATAAGCAAGACAAAAAGCAATGAGATTTCATCAAGGCTGCATTAGTTTTCATTGTAGCCAGGTTTAAAATACTTGAGTGCAGTGAACCCTCATTCTACTTAGAATCATCTGTTAAAATTAGTAGAAACTTAGGCGTGGCTAGTTCTTTGAGCAGGCCACACTTATGTGATATCTTGACATTTTCTTTATCACTGAATTGTACCAGTTTTTATTCACAAATATTGCATTTCCCATTTACAGCACTGTGGTTAGGCTTCGGACAACAGCTTCACGTACAAGGCATCCCTGCTAGAAGTTGCCCACGTATACATCTGTTCCACACTGAAATCACTGACGCTTTTAGGAACGGATGCGTTACATAAGTCTTCCCATTCACCTGCTCTTCAGTTGAGCAAAATAAAAATTTTTGCACAAATGGAAAGTCAGCTACAGGAAAAAAATTCCCCATTTTGTTTCACTGTAAGTCCCAGTTTTTTGGAAAATATCTTGGACTTATAGCAAGAATGGCCTGTATCCACTCACCTATTTAACAGTGACAAGCAGGAAGAAAGAAAGCCTAAGTTCATCCATTTATACAGATTCCAACCTTCCAAATGCAAACCAATGCAGTTCTGTATTCCTGATCCTACAGAGATTGCTACACTTCCTCAAGTTGTAGTCCCCAAACAACATGACATTAACAAGACTGGTGACCTGAACGGCAACATCACATCAGTTCTATTCTACTGCATCTTAGGAAAAGTATAAACAGATACCAGCTAGAAGGATGACATTTTCTAGTCTGACCTGCTCCGTATCACAGGCCAAAGAACCTCATCCAATAATTTCTACATCTAGCTCAACTATATGATTTATGCCCTTTCTTTTTAAAAGAGATTCTGACTGGTCTTGAAAGACTGCAAATTGAAAATCTACTGCATCCC
This sequence comes from Pelodiscus sinensis, assembly GCF_052426305.1. Lineage (NCBI taxonomy): Eukaryota > Metazoa > Chordata > Testudines > Trionychidae > Pelodiscus > Pelodiscus sinensis. Next base: position 198,024,394 of record NC_143052.1, read on the forward strand.
TTGTTAATTATCAGGATCATTACCCTTCAGTTACAAGTTTGTATTTTATTTCTAGTTCAGATTTGTTTACCTTCCACTTCCAATTTCACTAATGTCCTACACCAGGGGTGGACAATAACTTTTGCAGGAAGGCCACTCCACAAATTTTGAGTAGTCACCAGGGGCCTGTTCTAGGGCCCTAGAAGGGGTGGAGCCAGGGCCTAGACTGAGAATGTATGTGACACTATGGGTGGCGCACAGACTCTGTGTGGGGGGAGAGGTGTCAGTCAGAGTGGAGCAGCTCTGCAGGGATTAGTGTACAGAGGCAGCTGAACACACACACTATGCGCTCTCCTAATCAGCTGGGTGGGTCAGATAGAAATGTTAGACAGGCCAGATTCAGCCCACAGGCTTTATTTTGCCTACCTTGTCCTACACAGAGGTATTACCCTCCTGCTACTGAGTCGTACTTTGATCTCTCTTCCACCAAAAAGTTGTGGGCATCATGTTCAACAGCTTTTCTGTTCTGACATCTTAAACCCTTTGCACAGTTCATGCTTCTCAGGATACAGTCCACCACCTTATAAAAGTGACCTATGTTCTTTGTTCCTAAATTTATAACTTGCATTGGCTGTATTAAAACATGTTTTAATAAGTCAACCTTACCACCAAGTGATCCATGTTGGCATGTAGACTGACCATTTTTATTTACCACTCCACTTTTTGTAGCATCAGAAAATTTTACCAGCACCTGTATTTTCTTACAGATGATAAACTTTAAATCGCCTGAGGCGAAGAGTAGGAACCTGCCAGATCCCAAGACACACACACCAATTTACAGTTACTTTTTATATTATGTTAACTAGTTTTTAATCAATTTAATAAGTGCTGTATTCATTTTATATTATTCTTTTTTCCTCTCAAAATTAAAATGACATGTAGGACTGTCAAATGCCTTACAAAAGTCTAAGCATATTATGTCAACAGCGTATCAAACATATCAGCATTTTTGATCAGATAAAAAGATACTGATTTTGAAAAGACCTATTTTCCATTAAACCATGTTGATCAGTACCAATTATGCTACCACTTCCTGCATGTTTACTGATTTTGTTGCCTACTATTCTATTCTTTTTATTTTGCCTGGGATTAATGTCAAACTAATAAGCCTACAGCTTCCTGGGTCTTGCCATTTATTCTTTTCAAACAGCTTTCTCCTAAATCCTCTGAAACTTTCATTGTTTAACATTAATTTTGATTTTTTACCAATAGATCATATTTGCCTATTCCACCAATGTTTTTGATACTCATGGTGCAGCCATCTAGTCATGAAGATTTAAAAATGTTTAACAGTTGCTGTTTAACCTACTTCTTAGTTGACAACAGAATAGACTATTTAAATATTTTTGTCCCATGACTATAGTTTACCATCCCCTAGCATCACAGCCCTATACTACTGCTAGTATTTTGTTTGTTCCCAATATATTTAAAGAACTCTTTATCCTTGACCTTACTGGCCACAGATTTTTCACCGGCACCATTCGCTTCTCTTAACTGTCTAAAATTCCTTATTACTGTGCCAACTCCTTGTGTTCATCTTCCCTATTATCTACTATATATTTAAGAGTTTGTGAGTGATCAAGCAAGTCTGTCAGTTTGTTCAAGAACTCCTAAACTGGAAGAGCTAGGACCACCAAATTTGGTACACAGCTTCCCCTTATCATAACCAACCTAAGGAAATATTTCTCTACAGAAAACTCAGTCAATATGTGCAACTCATTGACAGTGGATGTAGCGAAGGACAGTTATACAGATACACACAAAAAAACCCAGCTAATTTAGCCAAGACTGTTAAGAATGTAACCCCAAGCTCTAGCTGTCCCCAAGCTCCTGGCTCCCAGAAGCTCGAAATGGTCAAAGAGTGATGGATCACTCCAAACAACCCTGTTCTATTATTCCCACTGAAGAATCTGGCATTGGCAACTCTCTGAAAACAATACATTGGGCTAGATGGACCACTGGTCTGACCCAGTATATGTCAATTCTTATGTTCTTATCACTCACACCTGAGCAACCATACATTTTTTGTTCAGTGATCAATTCATCCCTATCTGTCCAAATTAGGCCAAAAGTACAACTACCCCAAGTTGTTTCAGTACTTCTTGTTTGAAAGGTATACACTTTACACTGGGATGAAGAACCTCGGTCTGGGGGCCGGATGTAACCCCTGGCTTACCTAGATGCGGTCACTGGATCTCGGGACCCCATCCAGCATTGGGGAACCCAACTGGAGCTCCATCCCCTCCCCTCACACCATCACGGGGCTGGAGCACACAAAATCTACTAGGGTGGGCCCCCTAGGCTCTAGTGTGCAAGGGAAATGTGGGAGTCAGTGAGGGTTTTTCTGCTTCTCATGGTGTGCGGCGCCCACCTGATTTTTCTGTGGGTCAGTGGCTCTTGACCCAAAAAAGGTTCCCCACTCCTGCTTTAGACCCTCCAAATTACATTTTACAAGTGGCAGCAAGATATTTCCAGCATCAACCCCTAAATTGAAATCCTCAATAATAATGTAGTTTTTCCCCATCTACAAGCCATAGGCAGAAGTGGAAAGAGCTGTTCATCCTGCTCCCTTGTCTGATTTGTTGGTCTACAAGCAGACTCCCTCCCTACTAACACCAATACACCATCTAATATATCAGGTAATCCTTTGATCGATAAACATCTCATTTCTCTACTTCAGAGGTGTCAATAACTGTACAGTGAGTAGCGGTATTTTTAATGGATAGTACCACCATACCTTCCACTGTATCCTTCCTAGGTACAGCATATGCAATGATTTCAACACTAGTCATGTGATGCAGCACATCAGGTTTCAATAACTGCCATCATACCAAATTTCTAATTCCCCATTTATTCTCACTATTCCTAATAGTAATTTTTATTGTCTATTAATAAAACCATACAAAAGAGAAATATTCAACACCTCTAAGGCTTTGTCTACACTTTGCCTACCATAGCTACACAGCGAAAAGCACAATGCATCTGTACTGTGTCATGTAGCTAAACATGGCAAAGAGAGGTTCTGACCAGCACAATGTAACATGAAAGGCACTAAGAGCTCCCTACCAGGGCCTTTCCCTGCACCGTGGAAAGATTCTAGCAATGGGGAACTGCTGAAGCCTGTCAGCATTTCCAAAGACTTTCACGGAGGCAGGGAAAGGCTCTGGCAGCAGGACACCACATTAGTAAAAACAACAACACACATTTAGGAAGCCCTGTGTGGGCATGTAGAGAACCATGCTGAATAAATATCCAAAGGTTCTCATAAATCTGTATTCTACTTGCCTAAGCACTACTTCACTGTCTGTGCTGCTATTTATATTAGGGATGTTAAGTAGTGATTAATTTGCTAGTCGAAAAGTCGATGGAATTTCCATCGACTACTCAACTAGTCGATAAACACTTCTGCATTCTGCCTTTGAAACATACAAGAGCCCCAGTGGGGGCTCTTGTGCATTTCAAAGAGAAGTGCCACATGGAGCCTGAGATCAGCGGGGGACTCAAAGTCCTGCGCTGGCTCCAGGCTGCGCTTCCACTTTGAAATGCACAAGAGCCTCCGTTGTGGACTCTTGTACATTTCAAAGCTGGCACACCTGGTAGAGCTTGGGGTCAGCTGGGGAGACCCAGCTGATCCTGGGCTCCAAGTGGTGCTGCTGCTTTGAAATGCCATGCGCAGCCTGGGATTCAGCTGGGGAGTTCCCAGTTGACCCCAGGTTCCATGCTGTGAGTAGGTTGACGCAGGGCATTCAAAGTGGCAGTGCCACATGGAGCAGCTGACCCTGGGCTCTGTGCGGTGCTGCCACTTTTAAGTACACCCTTCTTCCCCCCACCCTTGATGTCTCTATCTGATAGAGGCAGCAAAGGTGGGGGGGCTACTAATCGACTATCCTGTCGACTATTCAATAAACATTTGCTCATCAGTGAGTCAACTAGTCCTTTACATCCCTAATTTATATGCATGCTAGCTGGGAGTGCAATGTCTGTATTCTACATGTTGCCATAAGTATTGACAGCCTAAGATTCTGGAGGCTCTTGAGTGAAGAGCAGGCTTCTCCATTTCATTTCTGCCAGTCTGGTCAGAAAAAAGATACAAAAAACAGAGCCTGTAAAAAGAATGCAGGACAGCATAGATAATCCCATTGCACTTTCCTGACACTAGCAGTTGATGGAAGGTGCTGAGCTTCTCCCACAGACATTCCTCTATCTACACAGCAACAGCAGCACCTTTACGAAAAAGAGAGCCTGCTTCTCAGGGCAATACGTTTAAGAGGCAGGATGCAACTATCAACAATTACCTCTCCTTCCACACACAGAAGCTACAGGTTTTAAATATACAGGAGTGACAAACTGCTACAGAAATAAGCAAGTGATCTCACCTACTTCAATCCATTTCATGGCAGTTCATGCTGCCACCTTCTCACCACATTTTTCACAATACTGGACTCAGACTGTTAGTTCTGAACACTTTCAGTACGCTATGTCAAAGCCATAAATGCCATCTTCCTCTGGCTCTAGGGTGGTGCACAATCTCTCAGCTCCACACCAGGCCCAGCTTAACTGGCCCCATTCTCTCAGGCCCCTACCCTATTCTGAGCATGCCCAGTCCCCCTCTTTCCCCTCCCAGAGCCTCCCGCTCTCTGGAAAACAGCCAGTTGTGGGGGGCAGATGGTGTTGGAAGGGAGGGGAAGGAATTGATCAGTGGGGCCAGCAGCAAGCAGGAGGAGCTAAACATCCACTCATTTTGTTCCATGAGTGCTCCAGCCCCAGAGCACCCATGTAGTCAGTATGTATGGTGACAATGACAGCCAAAGTCAAAACACATGGGGCCCAAAGGGACACTGCTTCATATTTCAAGTTCATCTCCCCAACCTCAGTTTTAATTAATTTCATTAATATGAAAAAGGGCTTTGTCTATACTTGTGTCCAAACATGTATCATAGCACAAAACAGCATGCACATACAAGAGATTTAAAAAAATCTCTTGGGAACTCAAATTGATGTTGTTTAGTGTCAGATCATTGGTCATCAAGATGACCATTTATGACCTCATTATGAAAGTGGCTCCAGAAGTATGATATAACCTGCATCACCAAATAATATCTGGATAATACAGTAGAACCTCAGAGTTACGCAAACACCTTGGGTATGGACTTTGTTCATAACTCTGAACATAACCATTATGGTTGTTCTAAGTTTTACAACTGAACACTGACTTAATACAGCTTTTAAACTTTACAATGCAGAAGAAAAATGCTATTTTCTTTTTTTTAAAGTAGTAGTTTAACACAATACTATAATGTGTTTGCTTATTTTGTCACTTCTGCTGCTGCCTGATTACATATTTAGTTTGTAACTGGTGTTCATAGCTTGTAGTACGGTAGAACTTCAAGAGTTATGTTGATTCAACATGATCCTATGTCTCCTTCTCTCCCAAAGTTACTTAGCCACGGGCAAAAAAGTCATCAAGAGCACTCACAGAACAATATTCATCAAAAACTTAACCACCACAAATCCAGGAAACACCCAAATCCTTTAGACTCTTCCACTTCATATGTGAAACAAGAGCCAAAACCAACACAGACTTTCTATGTAGATTCCCAGTTACTAGAAAGGAGAGTTGTAACAAAAAATCATCCAAGTCCTTAGCATAGCACAGAGGACAACTGGAACTAAGGAACTAGCCCAGTGTCTTAGCACAGTTTTAAGACTTTAACTATGAATCCATACTATCCAAGATTAGGAAAGTAATCAGAAAAGTCGCATCAAATCTTTTAAACATTTTCCCTACCCCTTACCCAGGCAATCAAACTGAACTCAGGCAAATATGATATTTTAATCCACCATGTGTGATGGTGGTTAAAATCCTGAGTTTGGAATTTTCAATCTCAACAAAAAAAACTTCGATGAAAATAACCTAAACACACATATCCTCTCTCTCAGGCAAGATTGGTCAGAATCCTCTTGTGGCCATGTGTTCCAGAATTTAAGCTTTTATTTTAAAAAATTCTAGCTGTTGAGGTTCTGGAGAAAATTATGACAACATGCCCCCAATATAAACCAATTTAGCATTGTTTTGGTTTGGCAGACTGCCTGAGTGCAGAGATGGAAACTCTCCCCATTCTGCTAAATGAGGCACTAAAATTATTGAAACGCTGGCAAAATAACTGATCATGTCTGGATTATTAATATTTCACCGCTGATCATTTAAACAAAACCATGATGCCATTTTGGATTTATGAAGTTATTTACCAACCAAAAAGTTCTGTCTCTGGCTGACAAGAAAAGCTGTTATTCTGTGTCTTTCCTGCTAAAAAGGTGTGTTTGTGCAGCAAACTTGCTAACCTGAGTTAGCTATCTCAATTTTGGCAGTGAAAACAGCATGAGCCTTCAGTGGCACAAGTTGAAAAAAAATTCTTCACAGACTTTCTGCCTAAGTTTTTTCCTCCAAGAACATTTGATGCTGCTGAGTGTCAAATGCCACTAGCTTTGCCTGCTTTCTTCTTTTTCCAATCACAGGTCACCCAAGTGCCATAGGGATCTGTGAGAATAATAGTGTAGGAGAGGGCAACTTCAGTGCCTAAGGGTCTATGGGAGTACTGATAGTATTGTCACAGTGAAATGCTAAGTTTATTGGCTTTTCTATCGGTGAAGTTTTAGCATTTTTTGAAGGTGTTAATCTTCCAGAGTGAACTTTGGTTGTTGATTGTTCATATCTTATGATGAGGGTGGGAATTCTGACCTGACGGAAGTGATCAGATAGGGACACAGATTAACTCATGTGTTTTTAATGTCCAGTGCAAAGATCCAGCCCAAAGTGCATGGGGGAAGAGGAGGAAGAGAAGGAAAATTATCTGTACGCAACCAAAGGTGGAGATGAAGGTTTTTTGCTGCTCTGAGGTGTCATTCTACATAATTTAAGTCTTCCTCAAGCCAGTAAATCTTGTGAATTTCAGAACTATGCTAGACAGTATCAGGGATTTTTTTGAAAACAACAAATAGTATGGTAGCACTTTAAAGAATAACAAAACTCGTAGATGGTATCATGAGCTTTCATGGGCACCGCCCATTTCTTCAGATGACCTTTCGTGCCTGTAACTCTGTAGATTAGAAAGATACTCATAATCAATTTATCAGCACTCTAAGATTAAGAGGATACCCTCGTTGATGTTAAACTAGTCTCTTCTGTAACCTGAACCTGGAAGAGAATAAAATCATTCCACTACCATTCTCCATGTGTAAGTGTACAGAGCAGCTTAATGGTGCAAAGTGAGCTACCACTTGGCTCGAGTGTCAGCCAGCCATGTTCCAGTGATGCAAAACTCATTGGGCGGCCCACAGCTGATGAATCTGTGGTGGTAAAGAATGGTGACCACTGACCATGAGCTGATTAGTGTAAGGCAGATGTCTTGAAATGCTCTGGTTAGTCTGTGTCCATTAGCTTATTTGATGCACTGGAATGCCTTTCCTAGGCAATGCCCAGAAGGCATAGAAACAGCATTGGCACAGGCCAAACTACCTTATGCTTTGGCAACCCCAGACCGAGGGAACAACCTGTATTTTTTTCCAGCCTATATAAATTAGAACAACCATTAGATTGTTGTAACTTACATCAGAGCCAAACATCAGCCTCTGGATGTTCACGGGCTTGAGAGAACAAATGCAGCTTTATACTCACCCTTTTACCTGGGGCATGTGTGAAGCACATATCAGCTAGGTCAGAAACCTGGACAATATTTCTGATATACATTTAGGTCTCCTTTTTATTTCTAATGCGTACTCCCCTTACACTAGTTGTCATATCTATGCTTACATTTGATACACACTTAAAGCTATACGTTGCAGGCTCTTACTTTTTATTATTTTTCAGCAACAAAATAAATGTGAGAAACAATTAGAATAGTAATAGAAATGTAGCCGTGTTAGTCTGGGGTAGCTGAAGCAAAATGCAGGACAATGTAGCACTTTAAAGACTAACAAGATGGTTTATTAGATGATGAGCTTTCGTGGGCCAGTTAACAATTAGTTAGCCATTATGTTGTATATTATTTACATCACTTCATGAACCAGTAAAAGTGTTCTACAAAAATATTTAACTCCAAGATTTTTCAAGGAGTAGGGAAGAACAAAAGTATTCCTCAGTACAGTTAACACATTTATTTTGTAACAGACTTTGAAGCATAGTGCAGGCCAAAAGAAAGTGCTGAAGTTGATTACCCAATATTTATGGTTATATTGTGGTGTCATGATCAGATATGGGTCAATAAAGACACTGTGGTTATTAAAACTAGAGATAAAAAGCCTTACCTTTTGGATAATCTTCCAATAAGAGGTTGAAGTGACCTAACTGACAAAAGAAATCAGACTCGACCTTTCCTTCAGCTTTCAATATCAGAGATTCATAGCAGCGAACAGCCTGTAAAAGAGAAGTACACATTTTCACAATGCTGTATTATATTGAACAAAGTACAATTTATAATGCATTTTCATTCTAATACAAAAATAAGCCTTTTACCAAACCTAATATTACCATGCAAAACTAAAAGCTCTGCAAAGTTTTCTGTAAAAACCAGACCTATTTAAACATGTCATCCTTTGTTTTAAAGCACGGACAAGAGGGAGAGCACACACTGAAGAAAGTGTCAGATTCAAACACAAATATCTAGCACTGCTAATAACTAACAGAAAAAGCAAAATATATTCTCTTTACTTATGGACTTGACACATTTAATTTCCACAAAATAAACTGATACCGTACAGAGATAATTTGATTTAAATCAAAGTGATATAATCACAATGTAATTATGATTTAAATCAGCACATAGGAAACTGATTAAAATAAATCAAGTTTAATCTAATTTTGCATTTGATCTTTACCTACTTTTCCAAAGAACATTTTGAGTGTCGTTGACTGGTATAATTTGGTGATTTTTCCTAATCAGGAGGATGCGATCTATATATATTTAAATAACTAGAAGATTTACCCTGTGTTTCTCAGGTCTTTCAGGGCAGAGCAGGTGTATGGGGATGCAGGAGTTTGGGTTGGAAGGTGAGGAGGGATTCTGAGCAGGGAGTTGGGGTGCAGGATTCAGGGCAGGGAGTTGGTGAGGCTCTAGCCAGCCACTGGTGCTGCTCCCTGGGGCTGACCCAGAGCAGCGAGGTCATGCAGGCCAGTTGCTGGCTGCTTCCTAGTGCCAGGCTAAGTGTAGTGTGCGTTGTGCTATGTTAGCAGCAGAGTTTCTCCCACTAACATAGACACTACCCCCTGTTGATGTGGATTTATTATGGTCAACAGGAGAACTCTCTCCCAATAGCATAGAGCAGCTACATGAGCACTCTTACAGTGGCACAGCTGCATTGGTACAGTTGTGCTGTTGTAAGCTCACTATTGTAGACCTGACTCAGTTTATCAAAATATGTTTTGCATTTAAACTTACTGATTTGTTAAAGGAAATACCATTTGCAGTGAGTTTATTTTCATGGTGTTTCTGATCATTCTGCCTTTCGAGATTTTAGAACTTTTCACATCTCATCTTTTCACATCTTATTTTTATTCATTGATTGGAAAAGGAAAAATAAGCTTCCCTGGCTTTTCAATTTCTAGTAGATTTCTAAATCTTGGAATGGGACCTGAAAATTGGTCTTCCACATTCCACATGAATGACCCAACCATCAGGCAATGGGAGGGAAAAGGGGTTAGGTCCTGGGAAGGAAGAGGGGTTGCTCCTGGGACGGGAGAGGGGTTGGTTTATCTTGTTTTACAGAGGAAAAAAGTTCATAAAGTCTAGTTTTTTATTTCAGTATAGAATAAAGAGAAAAATAATGACAGCTCAATTTTTTTGTAAAAATGAATGTTTTATTTTTTGCTTTTAGCCAAGTCTGAGCATATTTGGACCATTGGCATTTTCTGACAAAGCAGGTAAAATATATTTTGGTTCTTAACTATTCACACCACTGCTTGAGACAAACTCCAGACAAGAATTGGAGTCAATGGAGTCATCATTTGACAACTTTTTTGGACAAATAATGATCAGATGAAGCAGACAATTTTGCCAAATTGACCAAAGACTGACTAAAGGAAAATCTGACTTTCTGGAGATCACTAACAAAGAACAAACTTGGATTCCCTGAACTATTCAAGGAGGTTATAAACCATATATATTTAAACAGTTTAGACTTTGAGACCCTACAGTGATTCCATAGTTTATCAAACCACAATTAGAGAAAATATATTTATTGGTTAGTGTGTAAGGGTGAAAGTTGCAACACCTAGACTTATTTTCTGGCTTTTTCCACAGATTTTTGTATCATCTTCAGCTACTTAAAGACCTAGCGGAAATCTGTCTACAACCCTTGATCCAGCAATATTTAGGATTTTTACCTGTATTCACAGGGATATCATGTGACATTTCATTTTAACTTCCAAAACTCTTGTTGAAAGTTCAGACTGGGGGCAGAGAAAAGAAAATCACAAGTATTTTCTTTGAATTCTATTCTGAAGAGAAAATTGGACAAACCAAGTGTAGTAAGATGACAGCCTAAAACAAAAGCCCATGAACACCAAGAACATCTCTTTTCTCTTCCAGAGCATTACAAAGAAAAGTCTACTCAGGATATTTTTTTAAATCTAGTATCCCAAGTCCTCAAGGTAGACTCACCCATACAAATATAGATATTCTGGTATAGATTTTGGTTTTAAAAAAAATCTCTTCTTCCCACCAAATACCTTTTAATACATCCTGGCGTCAATACTTTAAAGGAGTCAATACTTGCCCCTTAGAGGAAGAGGCAAGTCCTTCTGTAGAAGCAACAAATTTAAAAGCATTTTGAAGAAAAAAAAAAGTCGAACCAATATGGATTTTCTTGGATGGGAATCTCAAAGGATTTGACCCCATCAGGATTTGTAATTACATAGCCACTCGAATAACATCAAATGTAAAAAGGTCTATTCCTGGAGGAATTCCACATCAAACACAACTTCTACACAAAATATTTTAAATTTCTGCAAAGTTTAGAATATTTTGTCAAAATAATACAATATAATCACACCTCTCTCTCTACTCCCAATCAGCCCAGGTCCAGTATTGTCACCCACTGACTCCCTTTGCCTCCAAGTTAGAATCAGTAATTCTGCAGCAGAGGGAGAGGGGAATCTGTGGAGAAATTAACTCTGTGCAGCAACATAGAATTTCCCCAAGAGTAATTCTATTCCACTATCACTCTGCACTGGCATCCGAGTGATGTCATCCCAATTCTGTTACTTCTAAAGAAGGTTAAGTCAACAATTTCGGAGTACCTAATCATTGTTGCATGTTGCCTCGGTTTATGGTATCTCCAATATTTTATATAAATCTTATGCCCTCCTTCAGAATACCGTTCTCAGGTCTTGTCAATCTACCCCAAAAATGATACAATAAAAATGGAAGGGATTCACAGACAGGCAAGAGAATCAGAAAATGGAAAACTTCCGTATCATGGAGTGCTTGAAAATACGTACTGTCCATGATTTCAACTACTGCTTTGGATTTTCCTCAGAGATAAGAAACACACTATTCCACCTTGGAAAATAAAGGCATAAGTCCTCAAGGTTTTATCCTTGTGGAGAGTACGATATTGTGGTTATGTAGATAGTTCTGAGTTTTGACCAGGCTGAACTGAATTAAATTAAGCATGTTAAAAATTATGTAATATGGTAACCCTGTAACCATTACATATCCTGTCAGTGACACAGTTAACCCTTACTTTTACAAGGGGAATTTACTATGTAGCCCACACTGCAGGCTCTTCAGTAGGAGCCGGCAGGCTCAGTCCCAGCATGCGCGGGATTCCAGCAGCTACCCCAAACCCCGTTGTGGCTCAGCATTAGGAACCAGCAGGCTCCCTGTGTGCACCAGCTCCTTGTTGCCAGCAAAGTATTTTAAAATGCAGAGCTGCAGTGGGGGCAGCCTAAGAGTGGGTGCAGCTGCCGGGACTGAGCCAGCCTGCCTGCCCAAAATTTACTCGCAGAGCCACAGTAGAGAGCTACAGTGGAGCGGGAAAGAGGGAGGAAGCTGCAGTTCAATGGTAACATTAACCAATAAGCATCCACTTATTGGTTAATCAGTTACACTATAACATTCCTAATTTAAATCAAGGTAATTTAAATCAGTGATTTAAATCACAAACAAAATTCATTGAATTAAATCTAGTTACCAAAAAAATTTAAGACAATCTGATTAGTGTGAACTTATTTTCTGAGTTGGCTTCATTAAACTCACTGGAATGTCTGTTTTTTGAGGAAACAAGTATAAAATAGGGTTCCCTTGGAAATAATTAGGTATGCTGAAGTAAAATAGGAAATAAACTTATGGCATCACCATCATGGGCTGTGTCCATGAGGTTACAAAATCAGGGGCATGTACAGGTGGGACCTTCTTGAACCGGCAACCACTCAGGTACCAAATGACAAGAGTTTTCTGGACCAGGAGCAATCCATTCGGCTCTCCACCACACTAGCCCTATTTGGGGGCTGCATTTCCCACCAGCCAGGACTACACTCCCCAGCATGCTGACTTCAGCTGGGGCTGTGCTCTCACCGCTGGCCTGGGCTGCACTTCCAGGCTCCAGTCCAGAATGTGCTCCTGGGCCCTGGACCAGGCGGAGCTACTCTCTACAAAGGTGTCAGTCCCACTGTTGCAGGAGCTGTGCTCCCCACCGCTAGCCCCAGTGGGGGCTGTTCTCCCCACCACACCAGCCCTGCTATCACCAGAAGGACCACTGATGGTGCCAGACCAAGGAGTCCTCAATTTTAGAAGTGCAACCTGTATTACTTAATATAAAATAAGAAACTGACAGTGGAAACTGGAAACTCTAGATTTCTTTTACTGCAGCTTTCTGTATTGTATACGTTAATGACAGATTCTAAAACTAATTAACTAATTAAACAAGCCATAGGGATTAGCTAAGAAACTTTTTTCTAGCAACATCCAACACAGCAAACAGCTTGGGAATTTAACTTGTCAAATCACACTTTACTAAAAGGCACAGAGAAAGTCCTGAAAAATAATTCGCTTTGCAATGCCTCATTCAAGTTACTAAACAGTTAATCCACTCAGCCATATCCACATCTTCATCTTTCAATAAGTAGCTTTTCTTATGTTTCATTCTTTCAACAAGAACCTGCATCATCTTGCATTGCTTACACTTGACACGTTTTCCTTTTTTACCCAGAGAATGGATTTCTTCAAAATATTCCAGGATAAGGGGTCTCTGATGCCCAGAAGCCATGACATTTTTTCTGTGGCAAAAGTGTACAGGAATACAGGAAGCTGTGTGCATGCTAAATAATGTCTTCCCTTCTCCCCCCCGTAACCTCCGGTTCACTCCACTGTTCCTTTCTATGCTGCCTCCATCCTTTCCTGTATCTTGTCTGTCTTTAGACAATGTCCAACTCCAAAGTACCTGGCCCAGATCTGCCATCACAAACACAAAACAAAAATAATTCTATCCAGCCTATGCCTGTCTTTGCACATTAGTCTGCTGAGAAAAATAAACTGAAAGCCCAGAACTTTCTAGACACAAGAGCTGTTTGTTAGGCTGGACAGATAGTCTCATAAAAATGAATGAATGGCTCTAAGTGAAGGTGTAGCAGGTTTGTGATAAAATATAATTGTAACTGTTTTAAAATGAGAATTTTAGTGTTTTATTGACAATTTTAAAAAAATCATTTTTTATATCACTGACTGGGCCCAACTCAAAGGTGAAGACAAATCTCTGCTCAGGTCCTTCATCAATACAAAATCCTATGTAAAAAACTCTTCAATAGTAAGGAAGGAAAGGGTGAGTTGTAGGAGCCACATTAACCAAGTATCTTACCTGCCTTAAGGGTCACATTTATTGACTGTTCTCAGAGTACTTGTCATGTGGATTTTACTGAAGGTACATGGGTTACCAGTAATTCTCTAAAGAGATGGGTGTTAGGAGTTCTCCTTTAAAACTGTAGCCCAGCCAAACCAAGCATCCTCTCTCAAAACTGCAACTACAAATTCCAAGTGGCTGCTCTGTAAGTTTCTGATATACAGACATTCCAACAAATCAGATGATTTAAGAAATGGCTGTGTTTTATTGACAGGGCTGACAGTTCAGGACATGGGAAATTCCAGTTACGAGCCCCATGGAGACTGCCCCACTTAAGTCTATGCAGGCGCTCCAGGTGATGACGTGCATCATGTGGACATGAAAACCCAGAGTAATTACTGCCATGGCTGTATGTTCATCTAACTTATTGACTTAATGTTGTAGAAAGGATTGACATTCAACTGAATAGATCTTTTAAACAACTTCTTGGACTCAGCAATCCATAGCCATTCAGCAATCCATAGCCATTGATAAAGCATTAGCTAATGCATTAGTTATCTTGCATTCATCTTGAGCTCACCTTTATGAACTAAAGCTATTAACACATTCACACTATTCATACAGATTCTTATTAGGGGTCACTCAAAGAAGTTACACACATTATGCACTAACAATGGTTCTTTGAGATGTGTGTCCTTATCTATGCTCCATAGTAAGCGTATCTGCATCTCCGTACTTCTGATCAGAGAACTGTAGGAGCAATCTATCAATGCCCACGCACACACTGCTCCCTGCCTGCTCATGCAGGCAATCCCTCCTCAGACCCCTCTCTACCAAAGAGTCAACCACTAGAATTCTGAAGTAGAGGGAAGGAGGCTGGGTCACTGAGCACCCTTAAGTGAGAGACATCTTGAAGAGCCATCATAAATGTACAAGGTAACTTCTTTGATTAGTGTCCCTATGGATGTTCCACTGTACGGGACTCATGGAGGCCAGGGCTACAATCGAGACTATTATAGATGATAGCACTGTGGCTCCACATCTAGATTGTCAGTCAAGTTCCTGAGGGTGCGTAGCCATACACAAAAACCCCATCTTGTTTTTCCACGAGCCCCATCTTGTTCCCCCCCCCCCCAGAGAGCAAGAGAAAGGCAGTCAGCCTTTGATGCCCTGGGAACGCAGGTGTGGTGCCTGTCCCTGACTCTACCATAAACAGAAACCAGACAGTAAATGGGCTAGCTGACGACTGGGAGGCCTCCCGTCGCCGTGATGGCTAGTTTCAGTAATTGACACGCCTGCACTGTCTCGGGAGAGGAATCTTCGCCCATCACATACCAGAGGTGCCCATTGTCTGCATCTTCCCAGGTGTGAATTATGCTTTGCACCCTTCGTGGGAAACTTGGCATTCAAAGCCATTTTTCCTGATTGGCCACTTGAGACCAGGAAGAAGCCCATGTGACCCAAGGGGTATAAAGAGGGTTGAGTTGCCCACCCAATTTGAGCTCCAATCACCTACACCTGCTGGCAGGTATTGATTGTCTCCCGAGGTCCGTGGG
The DNA here is from genome assembly GCF_052426305.1 of Pelodiscus sinensis. NCBI lineage: Eukaryota > Metazoa > Chordata > Testudines > Trionychidae > Pelodiscus > Pelodiscus sinensis. The sequence continues at coordinate 198,039,822 of NC_143052.1, forward strand.
ACGCCCAACCTCGCCCTACTTCTTCCCGAGGGATTGAGAGAAAGACGCTGGCCACGCCAAGTCTGGAACGCAGGGGTGAGAATTGTACCTGCAATGTGTTTTCTTTAGGTGTACACTCTAATTGTCTCTCTGTTGTAAGTTAGTTACTTTACTATAGTTTTCTTAAAGTCAAACTGCTTCATTTCTATTGTAAATCACCTTTGGTAAGGTGATTTAGCTATAAACTTTGGGAACAAGTGGGGTGCCCTCATTCACTTATAAAATATATATATATATATATCTATATACACTGAACCAAGTTTCTTAATTTCTTTTCTCTTTCTTTCTCCTATAAATAAGCCAGTGCGTGTCAAGCTTCTGACTTGAACCCGTGCTGCTGTACCCGAACCGAACACAAACAAAAGAACTTCAGCCGGTCATAAAGGGACAGATATAGGGAGAGCTTGGGCGTTTGGATTTGTGTCACACCCAGGTGGCAAAATTCAGTTGGGGCGCTTCTCAGTCTCCCCGAGGCTGCCCGCTGCGAAGGAATTATGAAATTCTAGCAGCTGAAATCTGAAGCGTAATAAGCTCTCCCTGTACACTTATTGGGGCGCCTTTCAACCTCTTCCAGGTTGCCCACTGCAAGGGACCCCGGTCTCAGCAGTTAAAGTCTTAGGCGTATAGTACACACATAGTATAGGAAGAGCTTGGGCGTTTGAATTTGTGTCACACCCAGGTGGCAAAAATTCAGTTGGAGCGCTTCTCAGTCTCCCCGAGGCTGCTCGCTGCGAAGGAATTATGAAATTCTAGCAGCTAAAATCTGAAGCGTAATAAGCTCTTCCTGTACACACTGGGGCGTCTGTTAGCCTGTTTGGCTACCCTCTGCGACGGGACCTCGGTCCTACCAGTAAAGTCACGGACGTTAAACTACTTTTCAGGGTGCCCTCCAGCCTCCTAGGCTGCCCGCTGCAACGAGACTTTGTGTCTCAGCAGTTGAAGACTTGGGTGTAACACACACGCACACACTGCCCTGACTGTCGGCTGACAGAATGTCACAATATTCCACAAAGGTATGAGCAAGTGCCCAGGTAGCAGCTCTGCAGATTTCTGATATAGGTATACACTTGGAGAAGGCAACAGAAGAGAAGACATACCTTGTAAAGTGCATACATAGTAAAGATGGGTTTCCTACATTATTCATCTGGTAACAGAGCTTGATACAGTTTGAGACCCATTTGGAGAGTCTTTGCAATAGATCAAAAGGTACAGCAATTTTATCTGTAACAAATAGTCTCAGAGATTTTCTGAAGACAAATAAAAGGCAAAAGTATCCTTGGTATTGAGCATACAGAAAATGGCTTCCCTACTATCCCAATGAGGTTAAAGTTAAATGCTGGGAACTGAATAAGCTGATTTATATGGAAGTCAGAGGTCACCTTTGGAGTGAACTTCAGATGGGGTCGAAGAGTGACTATATAGGGAAAGAATACAGTAAAGAGTAGATGCACCATCAGGTACACTATTTTCTCATTCTGCTTTCTGAGGAAATGGCAATTAGGAACAGTCTTCACTGACAGGTGAGTTAATGAACTGGTGGGCCTTGGGTTCAAATTACAGTCTAGTCAAGGCTTTTAATACCAAGCTGAGATCTTATTGAGGAGTGATAAAATGACTAGGGAACGATATTGGCTATGCCTTTGAGAAACTTCTATGTGGTCAGATGGAAAAAAACCCTGAATATTCTTATACCTGCTGGTAGAAGGTTGCAATTGCTGCTAAGGTTACAACATGCTTTAGCACATTGACGGAGACCTGATTTCTTGAGAGTCAACGGATAATCCAAAACTACCAGTAGGGTGGCCTCATTAGGGAGGATGGGTGATCCTTTGGGCTGACACTAGATTTGAAACCTTTTCCATTGCTGCAGGGAGATATGACAAGCAGCTACTTTCTTACTGTGTAATAATGCTACGTGTACCACCTCAGAAAGAGGTCTCAGGAGCTAGAACCACAAAGAAACCAGGGTTTGAGTCACAGAATACACAAGTTGTAGGATGAGGAATGCTCCTTTCATCACAATAGCAGGTATAGAGTGGACAGAAGAGTCATCATGGACAGTGTCACCTGTGAGGGGTAAGGGCACTGTATCTGCCTGTGCCAGGTAGAAGCAATCAGTATGATACCTGCTTTCTTCTCTTTCAATAGTACTTTCAGAATTAGAGGGAATGGGGAAATGGTACAAAAAAATCCTTGTACCATGGGAGAAGCAACACATCTTCCGTGGAGTGCTGTCCCATTATGGAGCAGTAGTGAGAGTTTTTCTTGTTCTGATAAGCAGCAAATAGGTCTAACATCAGTATCCCCCATTGCTGGAATATGTCACGTAAATACCATCAAATCTATTTCCCATTTGCAGCTAAAGGAGTAACAATGTGGGGAGGGCAAACAAATGGCATTCCCATATGTACGTTCACTATATCTTCCCACCAGTTCAAGGATTACTTGACCAGGGTGGCCATCAATAGTAATTTGTCCATGCTGTATGTTTGGCCTGTAACCCAAACTGAACCAGGCCTAGGAGGCATCTCATGTATAGTCTTGCACCAGCTATGTGCTCCCATATGCTGCAAGCGCTAGAGGCACTGTTTGGCCAATTTAGGGACTGGACTATCTCTAGCACAGCAGAGAGGAAGGAGTGAAGTCTCCTGGATGGAGTCAAGATCACCTCCTATGACATCTTGTCTTTATACTTGTGTTCTCATCAATTTTGGCAGCCTGATTTGCTGGACAAGATTCTGGAGCAGTCAGCATAGCCAGAGTGACTTGTTGGGCTTTGCAAAAGAACAAATCCTGAGAAGAGAGCTGTACAGGTAAGGATAAATTGTGATGCCCTGAGTATTCAGTTTGAGCAAGTCTGGTGTGACAGACACCAAAAGGTTTGTTACACACCGGAAATCCAACAGTATGGATGTCAGTATCAAGAACCTTGCACCAATGGTCAGACATGTGGACCCAGCCACTAGATCCACTGATGCCAAAGGAGCCTTTCTTGGGGTGAATATTCTATATTTTCTGTGCCCCTGCAGGGCTAATGCTCCTTTGCCTGCACCCACTGGTTCTTTGAGCAGTCTAACTTGCTCCAATTGGCTCATTACCACATGTGCCCTGGGCACCAGACTTAGATTACTTTGATGCCATTCGTAGAGCACCCATCAGGACACTAGTCAAAGAAGAAACAGCTTATGTTTGTTGTCGGGGGAAATTATATATTTTCTATTTTTTTTAAATTTGAGAATTTTGTATTAAGTGCAATATGGTAATTTTATTCCTCTCGCTCTCATAATCCCTATTTTAAATATATGTGCAAACTTTTAAGAAATAACTGGAAGCGTTCAAGGCACACGTATGGCTAGTTCTATCAAAGTACATACAGAACGAATCCATGGGTGAAGCAATAAAATTAGTAATACATTTTCAGGTGCTTGATTATATACAACAACTTGTTACAGTAAACTTTATGAAGCCATTAAGCACTTACAGTATTTTAAATCTTGACTATTCTTGATAATCTTAGCTATATCAATACAAGGGATGGTGACAAAGGTGGTGCCACATCCTCCTCAAAAATGTTATTTAGGGTGTTAACAGATAGAGAAACTCATCTGCTCTGAAAGTGTTATATCAGCTATGTATGCTTAAACGCCCGTGGATTTTCACAAGCCTGAATTCTTTGTTTCTCCATTTTAAGTAAGGGATCACACATCAAAAACAAACAATATGGTAATTACTCAAAAAGAAATCAATTTGGAAACAAAATAAAACCAAAGAGACAAATTAAAAGTTAGAATTTCCAGTAGAAACTAACTACTTTAGAGGACACGAAAAAAATCAAAATGACAGGACTAACAATTAACTTTTGCCATGCTAATAGATCCCGTACTCCGGACTGAAGTCATAAGAACTAGAACTATCACCTATCGAAGACAGAGTAATAAAACAGAAGCAAAAAAAAAGTAAATTTAAAGGAGGGGGTGCGAGAGAGATCACGTATCAATTGAAAAAAGAAAGGACAGAACTAGTTTGACAGCTTTAAAATCCAAAATGTTTTATGTCCTAGAATGAATTGTGTATATACACATTTACACACAAAGAGAGGGTTACTCACCTTGTGCAGTAACAGAGGTTCTTCGAGATGGTTGTCCCTCTGGGTGCTCCACTTTAGGTGTTTGGATACCGCTACATGCCTCGTCGGAGATTTTTGGTAGCACTAGGCACGCACAGCAACCATCCCTTCAGTTCCTTCTCTGCCCCAGAAGGAGATATCAACAAGTCCGAAGCAGAGGGGAGGAAAGAAAGGTGGAAGAGTACTCACAGGGACAACCATCTCGAAGAACCTCCATTACTGCACAAGGTGAGTAACCCTCTCTTCGAGGAGTGTTCCTGTGGGTGCTCTACCTTAGGTGACTATGAAGCAGTATTGTGATAGAGGTGGAAGCTTTGATTAAATATTATGCTCAGCAACTAGGACGGCGTGTTCAAAGTGGGTACCCCGGGAGGGGTGATTGTCCAGAGCATAGTGTCTAGCGAATGCACGAGCAGAATATCAAATTGCTGATCTGCATGTGTCCGTAAGTGGGATACCATGTACACAGCCTGTAGAGGCCAACATGGCCCTGGTTGAATTCATCCCTAGCTGAAATGGAGGTGCCTGGCCATAGGTGGAATAGACTGCATCAAACTAGTCTACTATCCTCCTAGATATTCTCTGGGTGGAAATAGGCATGCCCAGGGATCTCTCTGTGGTGGAGACAAATAACCAGTTTGTCTTGTGGATCAGTTTAGTTCTGGCCAAGTAAAAGGAAAATCACCCAACAGATGGTGAGAACATGCAATGCAGCCTCTTTGCTATGCTTCAGGAAGATGATTGGTAAGTTTACGGGCTCACTACAGTGGAATGGGGTGGGAACCTTTGGGGGGAAAACTTAGAGTGAGGATAGAGAACCACCTTGTCTTTATGGAATATTGTGAAAGGAGAGTCTGCCATGAGAGCCCTGATCTCACAAGCTCTCCTAGCAAATGTGGCGGCTACCAATAAGACCACCTTCAGAGAGAGGTGGAGCATAGAACATGTCGTCATAGGCTCAAATGGTTTAGAAGTGAGAACCCGGAGAACCAAGCTGTGGTCCCATGCTGGAACAGGAGGTTTGGTTGGTGGGTAAGTATTTTGTATGCCCTTTACAAAACATTTGGCCACTGGATAGGTAAAGACTGATTTATTATCAACTGATTGATGAAGAGCCATAATGACTGCCAAATTAACCTTTAGGGAGCTGAACAACAGCCCTGACTCTTTCAACTCTAGGATGTACTGTAGAATGACAAACAGCAGTACTGTGGCTGGTTCTAAGCTTTTTTGCTCTGTCCACTGTAAGAATCTTCGCCATTTGCAAAAGTAAAATTTTGTTCTTGTTCTACAGCTGTTCAGTAAGATTTTTTTTACTTGATCAGAGCAGGCTGTTTCTACTGAGGTGAGCCATTGAGAAACCATGCATGGAGGTGGAGTGCCTGTAGGTTCTGTTGATGAAGACACCCGCCCTCCTGAGTCAACAGGTAAGGAAGCGTGACGATCATCTCGTGGACATTTGGAGCATGTAAGTGTACCAAGTCTGCCTCGGCCACTCTGGGGCAATAAGGATTACCGTGGATGTCTCTGATCTGATTTTGCTGACCACTTGATGGAGGAGCAGGATGGGAGGGAAGGCATGGAAAAGTGTTGCATTCCACTGTATTGTAAATGCATCTCCTAGGAAACGTGTGCCAATGCTTACATATGAACAGTAATGTGAACACTTCTTGTTGCAAACAAGTCCATTGTGGGGGAACCCTTCCCCCAATCAGATGAACAGTTGGTATAGAAGTCTGAGGTCCATTTCCCACTTGTGGTTGGATTTGAAGTTCCTGCTGAGTTTGTCAGCAGCGAGGTTGTCCCTGCACAGCGAATAGGAGGTCTACAGGGATATATTGTATGTTATGCACCAAGTCCAGAGGCAGACAGCTTCCCTGCATAGATAAGATCTGACCTCTCCTTGTCTGTTGATGTAAAAGATCGTGGCCTCATTATCCGTAAAAAACTGGACCATGCTTTTGCGTATGCGATGTAGGAAATGTTGGCAAGCGTAGAATACCGCCCTGAGTTCTAATACATTTATGTGCCTGTTGGATTCTTGTGGTGACCACTAACCCTGAGTTGTGAGAGGCCTTAAGTGAGCCCTCCAGCCCAAGAGGCATCCGTCGTGATGGCAGTGGATGGGGGATGTTTGTGAAAAGGTACCCCAGCACAAATTTTTGGGGGTCTTTCCAACCGGTCCAAGGAACGTTTGATTCCGGTTGGGACTGACACCAGCTTGTTCATACTGTCGTATCGTGAATGGCTTGTATGCGCTCCTCAACCACTTCTACATCGGTCTCATATAGCCTGGAGTGCAACACCACTGATGTGGTTGCTGCCATGTGTCCTAACAGTTGCAGGCAAATCCTTACAGTTGCTTGTAGGGTGACCTGGAGAAGCACTATGAGGTCTCTTATAGTCTGAATCCTCTGGTGAGGTAGAGATGCTATGGCCTTCACACAGTCGAAGCCCCAATAAACTCCACTGAGATGGTTGGTGTTTGCACTTGGAGAGGTTTATCTGCAATTCTAGAGTCAAAGAGAGTTCTGGTCAGAGACACTGCTTTTTGTGCCTCCTGACTTGTGCTTGCTCTTATCAGGCAATCATCAAGGTACAGAAAGAGAGAGACTGCCAGCACCTTTGAGAAGACTCTTGGAACTGTGGAAAGTCCGAACGGAAGCACTGTGTACTGGAAAGGTGCCCCGCCAACTGTGAATCTGAGGTGTTTGTGATGTTCTGGGTGAATGGATACATAGATATACACGTCCTGGAGGTTGAGAGTCCATAAACAGTCCTCTTTGTTCAAGGCAGGGATTATAGTGGATAGTGACCATCTTGAATCATTATGGTCGTGTCTGTTGAGCCTCCTTAGATCGAGGATAGGCCTCCACCACCACTTCTTTAACATGAGGAAGTAGTGGGAGTAAAAGCCTTTCCCTTTCTAACGATGTGGCACGTGTTCCACCACGCTATGGTAGAGTAGATGTTGGATCTCTTGGAGGAGGATGTTCTCGTGAGATGGGTCCCTGAAAGGAAGTTGGGTAGGAAAGGGGAGTAGAATAAAAGAGGATGCAATGTCCATTCTTTAGGAGGTCCAATACCCATCTGTTAGTTGTGATGGAAGACCACTGATGGTAAAAGGATGCCAGTCATTGATGGAACAGAGGAAGAGGATGAGGTTGCCCTGACCAGGGAGATGTTACCAGATTCTTGACCGGACCTTCAAAATGTTTGTCTTGAAGTTGATGGTTGAGAGGTGGGTGGCTTTTGCCTCCTCCTGTTCTGGTATTGCCTTCTTCTATTATTGAATTGCCTTTGTGCTTGGCTAAAAGGTGTGGATCTATATCTCTGAGAAAAGGGTCTCCTCTGCTTGCATTTTTCTGCAGGAATGTAGATATCAAGTGTCTTCAAGGTAGCCCATGAATCTTTGAAAGAGTGAAGGGAGGTGTTGGTGAAGAGCTTGGATCCCTAAAAAGGGAGCTCTTTAACCATGGCCTGGACTTCCCAGGGAAATCCAGAAAAGTGAAGCCATGATGACCTGCTCATCACGATTGCAGTTTCGATGGATCAGGAAACAATGTCAGAGGCATCCAGAACAGCTTGAAGGGCCGTGCGTGAGATCAGGGCACCTTCATGGATATTGGCTCGGCCCTGTATTAATCTCTTGTCTTCTGGAAAGGCCTCATAAAATGTGCACGCGTGGGGGAGGAGGTGTCTCAAGCATGGCTATATAGTTTGATATGCGCAATTGAAGAAACGCCCCCATTTTTTTGAGGGGGAGTCACTCTTAGTTGAGGAATAAGACTCCTTCCTGGTCCAAGGAAGAATCTCTAGCAGCTGAGGCAAATAAGGCTGCCTTCTCGAACATAGCTACTGGAGAGGACTGCCAAAGAGAGGTAGAGTACTCAGGGTCAGAGGCTGGCCTTACTGTGCTTTCCAGGGAAATCAAGTTGAGCTGCAGCTCCCTGACTTTCCATATCCAGGCTGTCGTCTGCTTGCAGTGTTGGCACTGAGCTGTAGCATGTGCCCAGCCCAGGCACCAGACACACTGTGAGCACACGTCCGAAACAGGAATGAAGAGCCTGCAGAACAGGCAGCGTGTTTGAAGCCTGGGGAACCTGGTATTCCAGGGAGGAAAGACTGTTAAGGCAAAAACAGCAACCTCAACAAGGAAAAAGGGAAGAAAAGTCTTAAAAAAAAAGAGAGAAAGAGAGAGAGAGAGAAAACACTCACTGTTTCTAATTACTATGCTATGAAAGCTAGGAAGACTAGGTAACTATGCAAACTAGACTCCAAGAACATAGAAAAATTTCTGGTGGCGAGCACAGCAGTTCCGACTGATGCCGGCAGCAGCAGAGAAGGAACTGATGGGACAGTTGCTGAATGTGCCTCGTGGCGGCACCACATGTGCTGTCTGCCCTGCATGTGCATCAGTGGACACTGCTACGAAAAAAATCTCAGACTAGGCTCGCAGCAGCGCCCAAACACCCAGAGGGACGCTCTTTGAAGAAATATTAGTTTAACAGCTAGAGTTCCTCAAGACAAAACCCAAATGTAAAAGTTCTATATAGGAGTAGTTACTATATAAAGTCTACAAAATATATAACAGTTAAATCCTATACTGCAAACAGACTAAAGTAAAGTTCTAAGCCAAAGAAAGTGGCCCAATTTTCAAAAGTCATGAGCAGAAGATAGTAAATGGAGCAGCTTTGAGGCATAGTTAATAAGAAGGAAACAGGACTTAGGAAGAATAGTACAAGGGTAGAAAATATAGAGCAGCAAATGGTTGGGAAGTGAAGAAAGGGCAACCAACAGTGACTGGGTAGGAAGCAAAAGGTCTTGTGGTGCTCCAAGAGGCATATGATTGGGTGGAGCGATACTGCTGGAGTGATACTGAAGTATACAAAATGATGAGGGGGAGAAAGCAAAGAGGAACTGTATCCCATCTGCTGAAGTAACAGAAACTGAAGTAGAAATGTAGCCGTGTTAGTCTGGGGTAGCTGAAGCAAAATGCAGGACAATGTAGCACTTTAAAGACTAACAAGATGGTTAATTAGATGATGAGCTTTCGTGGGCCAGACCCACTTCCTCAGATCAGATAGTGGAAGAAAACAGTCACAACCATATATACCAAAGGATACAATTAAAAAAAAGTGAACACATATGAACACAATTTTTTTTAATTGTATCCTTTGGTACACATGGTTGTGACTATTCTCCTCCACATTGTGTTCATATGTGTTCACTTTTTTTTTTAAAGTGCTACATTGTCCTGCATTTTGCTTCAGAAACTGAAGGGCATTGCTAGAGTTGGCACTTCAGCATGTGATACACCAAGAGTACTGTGAGCAGCTTTGTGTTGGACACCAGCAAAAGAAATGAGTTCTCACTATCACTGGCCTGCCCACATGCCTTTCTACTTTCTCCCCAGGCTCTCTGCATGCATTTCTCTACTCACCACTAAGCTTCTGGGCTCCCCTTCACATCTTCTCTTGGCCTCCCCAAATTGCTCAATCCCGCAGCTTTCACAGAACAGGCAGCCATGTGCAAGGGAGTAAAGTATTTGTGATAGCCGTCAGCATGCACACAGGCCTGGGTGGAAGAGGTTTTTGGAGGGGAAACCTACGTCCAGACAAAACCCTAATCGCTCCAGAATCCCCCATTTACTGCAGCTCTGCTCCAATCATGCTCATTAAAACCAACCTTGCTCTTGAACGCTCCTAATTTTTCTGATATTTGGAGTGGGATTAACATGTTAACATTAGCATGGAGGGGGGAGAAAAAATTAGGAGAGGGACTGCATGCTAGGAAAGCTGTATATATGTGCAGGAAGAATGAGGAATTGATGTTACTCCCAACTGAAACAGACAGCTCCTGTGAACTCTATGCTGCAAGCTGGAGTCAGTGGGAAACACTGGTCTATCAACTTTTTTTTTTAATTAAGTACCCCTTTTTTAAAAAAGAAAATTGTAAGTCTCCCCAGTACCTACAGTTTTCAGACAATTTTTTCTACCATTGCAACACATTTGTTTAGACCAGTGTTTTTCAACCAATGATACGAGTACCCTCAGAGTACTCAAGAGGTATACAAAATGATGAGGGGGAGAAAGCAAAGAGGAACTGTAATTTGGAGAACACTGAATTTTTGTTTTAAGTTTTACAGCGCTTTATTATTTTTGTACTTTTTATACCCAAAAAATTCATGGATCACCAGGCTACGATTAAGTTGTTTAAACAAACGTGTTGCAATGGTAGAAAAAAAAATGTGTGTGTCTGAAAACTAAGTACTGGGGATACTTTTCCCCTCCCCAAAAAAGAGGGTACTTTATTTAAAAAAAAAGTTGAGAAACACAGGTTTAAACAACTTAATCATAGCCAGGCGGGTGATGAAATTTTTGGATGAAAAAAGTATACAAATAAAAAAGCACTGTAAAACTTGAAACAAAAATTCAGTTCTCTCCAAATTTTTCAGTTGTGTTGACGTATCCCCTAGACTTCTCTCGAGTACCCCTAAGGGTTCTCGTGCCACTGGTTGAGAAACACGGATAGAAGATGGATCTACCACCACCTTTCTTCTTTGGAATTAAAGTACAGGTTGAACTTCTCTAACCTTGCACTCTCTGGTCTGGCAACATCCATGGTCTGGCATGATTTTAATTAGCTGGATGTTCACTTATTGGTGTGGCCAAGTTTGTTTACAGCCACAAGTCCTAGCTCTCAGTGTTGTGTGCTATTATTTACCTCTAATTTACTCCTGTCTTCTAAGAGCCCAGTAAGCAATGGAAGTATTGGTAATGCCACTGAACAATATTGAACTCCCATGGACTGGCAAACTCTCTGGTTCTGCACCAGTCAGGTCTTGAGGGTGCCGGACTAGAGAGGTTCCACCTATAGTGAAATTAAAACACACTGTCCCTCAACTCCAAAGACACCGCCTGCATAGTGTCCAAATATAAGACGAAGAATACCTTCTGCTTTAACAGTCTTCAAGAGGGACACAGGAATGGAGAGAGGGGATTAAACCTCAATAGGATACCTCTTGCTCATGACCCTGAAGTCAAAGTCATCCCACCCAAAGTTCTTGAATAAAATAAAATGGATGGTTGCTGGTGAGTGGAGATAATTAAGAAAAAAAAATCTATGGTGATCCAACTAGACTCCCAAAGTTGAAATCAAATCTGCAGCCTATTTGAAGCTCCAACCTATGGAGCACCCAGAGGAGGCAGCAGGTGGTCACCTCCAACACCACCCATTTCTTCCTCCATGGCTCTGATGAAAGTGGCCATTATCCATACTGTTGTGTCAGGAGTGCTGTCTCAAATACAGCTATTGCTTCAGAGGTTTCCTTTTAGGAATCAGAACACACCCGAAAAGGACAGAGTTGCCCTGGAACCCTTCAGAGTATAGAGCATCACATGAAAGTTGGTCATAAATCCTAGAGACTTCGCTTCTGCCATGACCCTAATAATGCCTGTACTGTGGAGTCAGATCTAGATAAAGATCTATTAAACATTGTTTGGTTGTGGTTTTTTAAAAAATATTCTATCACGCAAAAAAAAAATACCACTAATCCAGAAATCAAAAAATAAATCTCACAATGTACAGGAGAAACAGATTCTGCCATAGGCAGAAAGAACTAAAGTTTATTTGGACCAACTCTCCTTTTACACCCTCAGGTAAGGGTCCAGAAGCACACACAGAAAACATGCAGACACAAAACACACATTACTCACCCCCAAAAAATATGATCTCATGTACATGCACGTGTAGCGATAGTGGAATGAATATGTAAGGACAATCACTAGAAAAAAACTTCACATCCTGTTTCAAATACATAATAATCCAATCAATCTAAAAAAACCAATTCTGGTTACATGAGAACTAACCTACTACTGCCCAGTATCAAATCTGCTGTGTTTCTAAGCAAGTTCAAAGGGGAATTAACCACAGCAAAATAGCTTAGACTCTGCACAATCTGGATTCAGAATAGGGCATGGGGCAGAAACATCTTTTATAACACCGGTGAATCAGCAACAGCTGTTCATAGAATAAGCCAGACATCAATTCTCCTCCTTATGGTTCTCTCTGCCATGTTCAACACTACCAAGCATAAGACACTGAGTCGAAGGGAATGCACCAAAATGGTTTAACTTTCTAAAGGGAAGCACCAAAAGGGTAGTGATTAGAACTGCACTTTTGCCACCAGACCCCTTACTCATGGAGTCCCGCAGGGAACAATTTTATCACTGCACCTAGTCAACTACATGCAGTCACTATGAAAATGGTTAAATGACACCTAACCATCATACAACTATACCACTTAGCACTAAGACAGCTTAGCGGGTGGACAAGATCCATCTCACCAATAAAGTTAACAGCTGATTAAAACTGTACCAAGCAAGACAGAAGTTACACTAGAGCTCAGTACAAAGCATTTTAAGGAATTTGCAGCCATGCTCCAGTCTCCTCCTCCTGTTTTAAATTTCACACCAAAACCCACACTAATATTGTATGAAGCTCATCAATATTTTTGGATTCTCTGCTGATTCAAGCCCTCACATATGTTTTCTACCATGCCCAGCCGGGAAAGAGATACCATCCCATCCTCAAGGGGTATGACTTGGCCTCAATTATTCATACCTTTATTACCTTCTAACTAGAGTACAGCAATGAAATATTATCCAGACACAGACCCATATTTGAGGGAATCTATAATAAAATGCCTCAGGAACATCCTCAGCAACATAGGCTACTGCAAGCACATAAAGCTTTGTTCTCTACAGTGATTTAGACTATTTAACAGTAAAAGCAGAGTAATTATATTTAAAGCTACATTACATAGTTCAGTTTAACAGGAACATTAAATCTTTATTTTGTAAAAATCTCATTGAAATTGTAAAAATCAAAGCAATATCAGCTTTGAGCACAACTTGAATTTTTTATTACCACTTGATAAAAATAAGTTTGTACAAGAAGAATACTAACCATTAAATCAACCCCATCTGGCAATTCTTTTAGTACACTGTCCCACTTATGTTTGTATTCTTTTCACAAGAAGTGTAAAGAATTCTGAGGACTCAATCCTTTGTCCACAGTGAGACTGTCAGATCAGTATGTAAGGAAAAACAATTACACACAGGTAGCATTTGCCTGAAGTATTTTAAATTATTTTGTCCATAACAGAAAATGTGCGCTAAAGGCTCAATTTTAATTTAATGACAAGTCTGTTGCTCAAAACTACCACTCCCTTCTGGGGGAAGGCTCCTCCAAAATACACCCTCTACCTTTTTCCTCAGAGGAAAGTCTTCAATTTGGGAGAGAAGAGATCACAAGTTAATAATTCACCTTCTAAATCTTATTTAGATTTCCATGAAATTCACTACTCTTATTACTGACTATAGCCATTAACACTAAAACCTTGAAGACAGATAGATAACAGCTGCAATGTTTCCACTCATTTTAAATAAAATCAAAGAGCTTTACAGTCAATACAAGCATAGAACTGGGCTCTAACATAACAAACCTCAATTTTATCCAAGTTTACCACAATACCTTTCAGAAAGACTAATATAACAGATTATTTTATCTTTACTCACTATAAATAATACTCATCTGTCAAACTCAGGAATAAAATCCAAGACTTATGATCAGCAACATTCTACTGGTGACTAGTCAAGAGCTGTGTAACAATGGGAAAGTGTGTTAAGTTCTCCTCCAGTGACTAGTTGAAATATGGTCTAGCAATTTCCCTGAGAGTTCATATAACAACCACCTAAAAGAGAGACCTCAGACACCAGGGGGTCAAACTCTGCTTCCAATTTCTGTGAAGGAATGTATCATAACATGGGATTCACACAGTGAAAAGGCCTCTTGAAAATATGTTTTCTATTTGAAAATGGATGATCATCTGTAAATTATGTCATGAATCACAAAAAAAAATTTCATTGTCAAATATTTTGCTTGTTTTGACCATTGGTCAGTATGTGAGCTGTCCACTGGCAGATGACATCATAATCATCAACAACCATGGGCTCAATGCTCATTGGTGTCCAATGCCTTTCTCACTATTTCCTTCTGTCTTTCCCTGTCCAGTGTGGAGTGGCTTTGTTTCTGTAGACTAGCATCGCACCAATCTACTATAAAATCTACCCATTCTCTGTGGGGTCTGCCTCTCCTATTCAGACCATCTAGTATGCCAAATACCAGAGTCTTAACTTTTCGCCCGTTGTTCATTCTGCAGTTACGCCTGAATAGCTGTAACTTCCGTTGTATAACCTTCTGCAGTAGGTTCTCTTTCGGCTGTATCTTCCTATATAATTCCTCGTTGGTGACCTTCTGCATCCATCCTATTCTCAAGATCTTTCTATAACAACTCCTCTCAAATGCCAATATCCTCCTCTTCGAATCTTTTGTTATCACCTATGTCTCACATCTGTACAACATGCTGCTAAATACACACGTTTTCAAGATGCTCAGCTTTGTTCCTAAGTTAATAACTCTTAAATGGAAAGTCTGGCTCCCATGCAAGCAGTAAAGATTCATAGTTTTAGCTCTAATAGTTATAGGCTCAATTCCTAGTGTTGTCTAAGGTGACAGCTTTCATCAATTCACCCTAACTTATACTTCAAAGACAAAACCTTTGACCTTGGCAGTACTAAGCAGCTTTCTAAATGTATGGAACATGTGACAGTCAGTTATATGCGCATCAGTTGGTATGAAGTTCAAGGTCACTCTGGTTTTGCATTAGTGTGGTAAATTGATGAAGCTGAGGTACATTCGGCTCTGCTCAATGGCCTAGGCCACCAAAATATCTAAAAGACTGCCTTCAGCTTCAGGTTGGAGACTGAGAACTCCACTGGGTGGGCGACAACTCCACAGCTTATGCATAATTCATCATAAGAGTAAATCTTGTCTGAGGAAGGTACAGCATTTGAAGGAGCTAGCCCCAGATTACGGAACTATCACAGGAACCAAGAACCATGTCAAACCATCCTGCCTTCTTTTATATGTGTAAGGCATAGGAACTTTTGACCTAGCCTTCACTAAAATAAACATGTAGTAGCATGTACATGTGAAAAACCCCACTAACACAAAAACATTGGATTGAAATCACAACCCCCTCTCTTCCCTCCCCTCCGAAAGAACAAAAGAAAACAAAGACTGACAGCTTTTACTCACTACTACTACTACTACTTAGGCCTCATCTACCCTACACTGTTTTCTAGACAGATGTCAGCTTTCAATCAACAAAACAGTGGAGGTATAAACACTGAAATGCTCTTCCTACCAGTGTAAATCCTTTGCAACACTGACTTAATAAAACCACCTCTATGAGCAGCAGGGACCTTTTTGCAACACCATAGCATCAGCATAGACCAGTGGTTTCCCAACTACGAGTTGCGACCCAGTACTGGGTCATGGAATGTCAGGCACTGGTCTCATTGCTACAGGGTTATCAGGTGACCACTGGGGATGCTAAAGCAGGCTACCTGCCTGTCCTGGCACCACAGACTGCACCCGCACTACACGACTTCCTGGGAGCAGCTCAAGGTAAGTCCCTCCCAGCCAAGCCTTGATTCCCTCAAAGGTAGAGCACCCCCACACGCACACACACACAAACCCCAAAAAAACTCTCATCCTCGGCCCCACCACAGAGCCCACAGACCCGTCACATTATGTTGTGCCATGGACATCAATTTTCTCCAACTAAGTCATGAGAAAAAGAAGTTTGAAAACCACTGGTGTAGATACTGTTTCTGGTTATGTTTCACTAAATATCCTCCAGGAGGTGTCCCACAATGTCCATCTAGGCAGCAATTTAAAGACCACTGTCCTGAAGGTACCCCTGTTTAAAGGCTTGGGAATTTTTAAAATTTCTCTTCCTATCTGCTTGGCATGTACAGTTCAGACAGCATCTTTCCAGTTGACCATGCTGGTTCTTGGCTGGAGTATACCAGAGCTGTTGTATCTTCTAGGTCTATAGGGAAGAGGCGGCTGTGCAATCACAGCTTTGTTCTAGCTGTACGAACTTTAATACCTAAGGGCTGATTGCTAGTGGTACGAAGGCACAGGTGACACTTGGAGGGCACATCCTCTGCACCCAACACCTCCAATGCCAGGCCTCCACCACTATACCCGTTTCAAGAGCTTCACTGCACCCAACCCCCCAAAAGCCTCCCCTGGATTAGCCCCATCCCTGAGCCCTCCCAGTGCCAGCCCTACCCTCATAGCCTCCCTCCCCCCCACTAGTAACTCAGCCTCCAGAGCCCCCCACACTAGCTCCGACCTTGGAGCCCCCAGTGCCTGCCTCGCCCCCCTCAGCTAGCCCTGCACTGCTGCCCACATCTCTGCTGCTCTGGAGACTGGTGCTGGGGTACAATGCCCAGCACCTCCCCTCCTGCCACAGCTGTTGGGGGAGGCGTGTCCTGCCCCATCTGTCAGCCACCCACCACAGAGCAGGGGCAGGGTCTCTTCCCACCTACGAAAGAGCACTCCCCTATGAGGCAGGAAGGCTCCATGCAGCCCTCACGCCGCGCAGGGAAGTGTTCTTGTGAACCTGGGAGGAGACCTCATCCCTGCCCGGTGCAGGACACGCCTCTCAACAGCCACGGCAGGAGGGGAGACAAGGCGCTGGGCATTTGTACCCCAACCCCAGTCCCCAAAGCCGCCGCAGCCAGCAGCCAGAGGTCCGCAGCCCGGCGGTTGGAAACTGATGATCTAGACAGTGCTTAGTCCTGCTTTGAGGGCAGAGGACTGGATTCAAATTACCTCGAGGTCCCCTTCAGTTCTAGGATTCTATGAGCCCTTGAGAACTCACCGCCCCCCACCATCCCACTACTGACAGACTGCCACCATCATAGAAGACTGCAAGCCAGGAGTAAAGAGGATGTGTTTTGTGAAGTGCTGCAGTCAACAGATACAGCTAACAGTGAAACAAGAGCATAGAGGGAGACAGAATGCTTCAAGCTAGATTGCATGGAAAGAATCAAGGGGCTAGAGCAGATAAGGGAGTTACTCACTTGGTGCAGTAACAACTGTTCTTTGAGCATCCCCCCCGCATTGGTGCACCACTGTTGGTGACTGGTCATCCACAGCCACAAATTGGAGCATTGCAAAGCAGTCCCTACCTCCCTCCCCCCCCCGGTCAGGCCGTGAATGTGCAAGAGGCATCTCGCACCACCGCCTCTCAAGTGTCTGACACACACTGCCCAGCCCCCCCCCCCCCTTTCAGTTCCACTTCTACGTGGAGTCTTAGTTATTGAGACTTAAAAGGGAGAGTCGTGAAGCACTCACAGGGGGACACATCTCAAAGAACAGCTGTTACTGCATGAAGTGAGTAGTTCCCTTTTCTTCTTAAGAGTGATGTCCCCATGAGTACTCCACTGTTGGTGAGTATAGAACAGTATTCAAGTTGAATGGAGGGAATCGCAGTCATTGTTTGGCAGTGTTGGACAAGACTGCAGTGGCCACCAGGTGAGTGAGTTACTAGCTGTGGCAGTACTGCATAGTATTTTGCAAAAGTGTGCATGTTGCAGCCCTATAAATGTCTCTTAGGGGGACATTGTTTAGGAATGCTGTGGAGGCAGCTATAGCGAATGGAATGTGCCCGCAGTGGATGCTGTAAGGGTCTGTTAGCCAGAGAATGGCATTTGAGTATGCACATCAATATCCACTTTGAGATTCACTGAAATGAAATAGGTGTGCCTCTCAATCACTTGGGAATGGAAATAAAAAGTCTGAGATTTACAAAGGGGCCCAGTTCTATCTAAAAAGGCGGCCAATACCCGTCGAATATTGAGGGTGTACATCATGGCATCCCTTGATGAAGCATGTGGCTTTGGAAAGAAGACAGGTAAGATGATGGGTTCATTGGCATGGAACGCTGTACACACTTTCAGGAGGAATGCTGGATGAGGCCTCAATGTAACCATGTCTTTTGCAAAAAGAGAATAGGGGTGCTCTGCCATAACGGCCCCAAACTCCCCAACCCTCCTCATTGAGGTAATGGCCAACAGAAAGCAGACCTTTATGTATAGGAAAGGAAGCGCAACTGTGGCCAGGGGTTTGAATGGAGGCCTGGTCAAATGGTCCAAAACAAGGTTCAAGTCCCATGCTGGGGTAGAGGTCTTTGAAGTAGATATATATTCTGGAGAACCATAAGGAACCTTTTTGTGACCAGGTGAGCAAAAATGGAGAGGCTGTCCACCAGGGTGTGGAAAGCTGTTATAGCCAAAAGATGGACTTTTAGGGACAAAAGTGAAAGTCCAAATGTCTTAAGTTGTATTATGTAGTCAAGGATGACATTGTGGGGATATATGAGGGTCCATCATCTCTGACACCAGTGAAAGAAATGAGTCCATTTTTGCAAGTAAGTTTTTTTGAGTGGAAGCTCTCTTATATCCTTCACCTGTTGAGAGCACAGGGCTTCTAGTTGCCCAAACCAGATAGGAGCCATGCATGGAGGTGCAGGGTGTGCAGCTGAGAATGTAGCATCATCCTACAATTCTGGGAGAGAAGGTCGCATCAACATGGTAAGGGGTATGGAGGTTGAGTCAACAGTCCATGCAGGAATGCAAACCATGTTTGGAGCGACCAGGATAGAGCTATCAGAATGACTTGAGCCTCTTCTGCATGGATTTTGTGGAGTACTCTGTGAATGAGTGTAATGGGGGGGGGGGGAAGGTATAGTGTAGAGAAACCCTCCATTGAATCAATAACACATCCACGAGCAAGCTCCTGCAGAGTCCTGCTCTGAAGCTGAATCAGGGGCATTTGGTGTTGTGGGGAAGAGACAAAAAGATCTATTGTTGACCAACTCCATCGAGAGATCAAGTTCATGACCTCCCAGGATGCAGCTCCCATTTGTGGTCCTGAGAAAAACTGTAGCTCAGAGTCCGCAGTGTTGGTGACGCCAGGTAGGTATAATGCTACAAGTGTAATCTGGTTGTGAGTGCACCAGTTCCATAAAGAGGACAGCTTCTGAGCACAGGGAACAGGAGTAGGTGCCACCTTGTCTGTTTATGTAAAACATTGTGAAGATATAGTTCAAGTCCTCACTGACAGTATGATTAGTAATTTGGGGCACGAAGCGTGTGCAGGCATTTCTCACTGCCCTGAGATTAATGAGCGGGGACGTCTCATATGGAGACCACTTGCCCTGGACCACCTGATCGTGAAGATGGGCTCTCCAACCCAGCAGAGATGCATCTGTTATTTGCACTGTAGGCTGGGGTTGGTGTCAGCCAGGAATGGGCAATCATTTTTGACTGGGAGGGGGGGGAAAAGGGGAAGGGCACTCCAAGATTTTGGAAAGTGATCAAGGGCTGCACTCTTTCATGATGTTAATGGAGGAGATGTGGGGTCTGGGATGGAGGCTGGGTGCAGAGGAGAGCTTGGGGTAAGAGATTGGGGTGAAGGAGGTGGTTGTGATGTAGGGCAGGGGACTGGAGTGAAGGGGTTTGGGATGTGACCTAGGATAGGAGGGTATTGTGATCTGGGGCCAAATCTGGGAGGGGGTATGAGTTTACGAGGAGAATGGGGGGTTAGGTATGTTGAGGGAGGGAGGGGGCAGAGGATTGAGGCAGGAAGAGCTGAGGTGCCAGAAGCAGGCTGTGGCCAGGTGACAACCAGCCAGCAGCCAAACTAGCCTGCCTGCCTGGTAGCTAAGGCTTGCAGAGCTTAAAACATTTCCCAGCCAGCCAGTCTGCTTGCCTGACCATGTGCTTCATTGAATAACTGAGCCAAGGAGAGGGTGCATGATTCTTCATGGCTGCCTGTTATTGAAACAAGCAGCTCCCACTGACTGGTTTCTGGCCAGAAACTGGCCAATGGGATTGTGTTGGGGGCAGGATGGCTCCTGAAACTCCCCCCATCCCCTCCAGTTTTAAAATAGAAATGGAGTCCAGCAGCCGTGTTTCTGCACGGCGCATGGGGCTGTGGAGCAAGCAGGGGAGCCTGCCTGGAGCTCCCCGCTGACTCCATGGGCCGGATCTAGTGGCTTGGCAGGCCGGATTAGGCCCACGGGCAGTATTTTGCCCAAACCTGGTTAAGGTGACCCCTGTCAGCAGATTGTCCACTGATGTACACCAGCATATGGATGTCTCGCCAGCACTCCAGCCACCAGTGAAATCAGAGGTAATCTACACCTCAATGCAGCCTGCCTTCAAACTGCCAACATGAATGTCATGTATCAATAAACCCCAAAAGTAACATTGCTCCAATCAGCCCACTCTTTGTCCAGGTTTGTTCCTCAGCAGGTCTGAGGAAGTGCAACAAGAATGAGCTCTTGAATGGCTGCGAGGTAAATAAGCACAGGCTGAGACTGAGTTGAGTTGAGCACTAATGAACTCTATATCTTGGGTTGGCTGTAGCTTCAACTTGTGTGTTTATTAGAAGACCAAGACGAGTGAGGAGGCTTTGGTCTTGTTCACCATAGAGGTGGTCTCATCTCTAGACCTCTCTTTTATCAAGCAGTCACCTAGGTATGGGAAGATGACTATGTCTAGCTGTCGTAGGTATGGCTAGGACCTTTGAAAATACTCGGGGAGCCAATGAGAGGCCGAAAGGCAGAACCTTGTATTGGTAGTGGTCTGCTCCTAATGTGAAATGAAGGTAACAGCAATGAGCTGGGTGAATGGTAATGTGAAAGTATGCATCCTGTAGGTCGAGGGCTGTGAACCAATCCCCCTGATCCAATGCCAGAATAATTGTGGTTAACATGACCATCTTGAAATGTTGCTTCCTGAGAAATTTGTTCAGTTTGCAGAGATTGAATATCAGTCTCCAACCCCCTGTTTTTTCCCTCTGTCAGGAAATACTGGAAATAGAAACCCCTTCCATAGAATTCATTGGGTACCCTCTCTATGGCTCCAAACAGAAGATGATTGACCTCATGTCTTAGCAGACTCTTGTGAGAGGGGTCCCTGGAAATGGATACGGTAGGGTGTAGGCTGGGGGGTAGATGTAAAGGGGATAATATATCCAGTACAGATTATCTGTAGCACCCAACGGTCCGATGTTATGGACTCCCCCAGTGTGGTAGGAAGGGGTGCAAAATGGTGAGTAAAGAGATGGCACTGCTGTGTTGGCACTGGATTGTGAGGAGGTTGTGCAGACCCTTGACCACACCCTCAAACCTGCTGTTTTGAGGTCTCAGCAGTAGTGGGGCAATACTAGTTGAAATGCCTCCTCTGAGGACGCTGTCGAAATCAAGTATCCTCATAAGATCTTTAAGGGAGCCAATTATATTGACCACGTCTGTTATGGTTATATGAAGTATAGAGCTTAGGCGGGGAAGGTGGTGTACACATGCCCCATGTGTTAAGTGTGGTTCTTGAGTCTTCGCTACTATGAAGGACCTTATCTATCTTGGATGTAAATAACTTTTGATTGTCAAATGGGAGATCCTCCACCTTAGACTGGAGCTTGTGAGGAATACCCAAAGCTTGTAACCAGAATGCCCTTTGCATCACAACTGCTGTGGCCCTTGCCCGAGCTCAGTATTGACCATGTCTAGAGCTGTTTATAGGGCATTACATGCTATAGTGTGGTCTTCATGGACTATCATTTCCAAAATAGGCCTCGGATTCAGGAGGTGTTCCATGAGCTCCCCCAGTTTTGAGTAATTATCAAAATCATGATTTGCCAAGAGGGCAGTGTAATTTGATATTCTAATCTGCAGCGAGGAGGAAGAGTAGCACTTTCTACCAAAGACTAACTTCTTGTAGTCCTTGTCTTGGTTAGACATTTTATACTGGGGCAGTTTAGATCTGTGCTGAGCCGACTCTACAACCAAAGAGTTTGATTGTTGGTGTATGAATAGGAATTCAGTGTCTTGGAAGGCAGCGGGGGGGACAAAATATTTTCTGTCCATCCTTCTACAGGTAGGTTGAATAGATGTGGGTGTTTGCCACAGCTCGTCTGATGGCTCCATAATTGCCTCATCGATGGGAAAGGCAATTTCTCCCTGCAGCACGGAGTGCAGATTTTTCAGCAATCTGTGCTGCTTTTCCTGCACTTCTTGAAGTGGAACCTGCTGACTTGTTGATACTCTTTTGGATAACTCCTGGAATTGTTTAAGATCATCGGTTGGGCATGTGTCAGATGATATGACCACATCATCTGGCAGTGACAAAGTTATCTGTGGGAGAAGTATCCAGTGCATGAGGGTCCCTATCATCTATCTGTCCCTCCATCTCTGAATCTTCAGGTGGCGAAAGGAATCAGGATGGCAGCAAGCATCTTTTTGCTGATGTGGAGTGGGTTGATGAGCATTGTCTATATGGATCCCAATGTGCCCACTGTGGTGAGTAAGATGGAGGGGAGTAAACCCAACGTGGGTACCACGCAGGCTGATGAGGTCTCTCTCTGCAACAGTGTGAGCATGAGCCCATCCGTGATGAGTGCTGCAATGGATGAGAATGCACTGATTTGATCATCAACAGGTAAGGGACTACAGTGAGAGAGTACTGGAGACCTAATCTCAGCTGGGAAGCAACAAGTTGGAGATACTGCAGGTGATAGACCTGAAGAAGCAGGGCAATACTCAGCATGCTTGCCCTGCCAGGTAATGAGTTAGATCTGCCAAATATTGCCTGCATTACCTACAGGTCTGTATCAAGCACCAGTATGGCTGGGGTTGAAGGTGGTATCACTGAAGGTGGTGTCAGCTTGTTAGAGCACGCCACAACTTTTTGTGGTGCCGGGAGAGTAGAGCACCCTTGTTGGAACAGGTTTCAAACCCACTGCAGCCAGTAGCCCTTTAATATATAGGTAAAACCTTATTAACTATTATCTCTGGCTTGGCTTTCTAGAGGCCTGCTGGTCAGTTGGCATAAGACCCATAAGGCTTAGCTAAAGCCTTGGATTTAGTGGGAAAACAGGATGAGCATAAAACCAACCCTGCCTGTTGATCCCAAAGTACAGAGCCAAAGAAGCATAACATCCAGAAGGGAGCCATAACTAAACTCTCATATCATGAGTTTCACTCACCCATGCAAGGCCAAAGTCCTGGAAGAGGCCTCAGAGTCTGGGTCGCTCTCCTGAGAGAGAAATAACAGCTGCCTCCCAAGGCCAACCACGAACTGTTGCTAAGGAACTAAAGATAGCACCCCGCCCCCATAATGGGCCCAAATTGCAAATCTTGCCCAACTTCCAAAAGGTATTCTAAATAATTGCTTGTTGATATTTTACACTACTTTTGTTTTTTCTTTATATGCCTAGACAAGCACACCTATGGACCACACCTCTCACCTATCAGGAAGGCACCGTTACCACTCCTGTCCCTCCCAACAGGAATATAGCTATGCCTTTAAGGCAATCCTCGGGAGGAGAGATGGGGACATATACTTGTGTTTAGCAATTGTGTTAACCTGAGCCGTGGGCGGAGTTACTATATAATCATCTAGGTTTTTTTGGCTTATATCATCTTGCTGCTAGAACCTATCCAAGAGCCTGGGGACACCCCTCCCCATCATTTCTCTCCGCCCATCAGCCCCCTTTATAGTGTTTTGTAATCATTTACTCGGCAGTTTCCACTGAGCCCAAGTGGCAAGGTGGCAGTCCGCTAGCGCTGTGTGTAATAAACCCTCTTGCTTGAATCTACACGGTGTCTACTTTTTTGGTTTCCAACAGCCATGGTACTGCTTCTCGGCATAAAGGAGGTGCGCACCAGTGTAGGTGCTGCAGTATGGGCTCTGCCCGCTGATTGTGTGGTGCTGGCTCCAGATGTTCCAGATCTCTATCCCCTGCTAATTCTTGCCAGGGAGAGAAAGAGCTGGAGAAGCTCTTTTCTTCGTGGTTTTCCTGGAGGCGAGGAGACAGCCCATTTCCTTGAAGAGCCATCCTGATTAGAGGATGAGTCTTGTGCCTCACCAGGCTGTATTGCCTCGTCAAACAGTATCATTCTTAGGTGGAGCTCTCTATCTTTTCTCGCTCTCGCCATCAGGTTTGAACAGTGCTCACATTTTTGCAGGTTGTGGGCTTCCCCCAAACAGTGTTTACAGATGGAATGGCCATCAGATACTGGCATGGGCTCTCGGCAGTTAGTACATTTCTTAAAGCCTGAGGAGGCAGACATGCTAATGTTATTCTGTCAGATCGTTAATATTTGTTGATTCGACTTTTTTTTCCCCCCCAGAGAAGTGGGGAACCAAGAGGCACCCGGTTTGCTACACTTGAGGGGAAGAAGAAAAAAATGTTGTTTTCTTGAGGTAAAAATGAAGGATGGAAACTATTTTCACAAATTTCTAACAGCTAACTCTATAAAAGGAACTGTCCAAACACTGAATAACTATCTGAAGTAAGGAGAGTGAGAGCATATTAAAGCTCCATCAACAGCTGAAGGCAGTTGAAGAGGAACTGAAAGGGAGGGGCCTGGCCACACGTCAGGCGCTCGGGAGGCAGTGGTGCAAGATGCCTCCTGCACATGAACAGCCCAGCTGGAGAAAATATGCTTTGCAATGCTCCGATTTGCTGCTCTGGGGGACCCATCACCAACACACAGGGACACTGCTCAAAGATAAAGTCCTTCATTATGAGGTAGTCTGAGCACATCCTTGCAAGACTCCTGCACAGCCAATACAGAACACCTTTTCATGCCCTCTCCAAACTGCTCACATCATTCTTTCCATGTTCCTAGTCCCTCACATTATCCTGTGCGCTTCACGCTTTGGGACAGCTTTCACTCTGAAAGCTGGAGTCTTGTTCATCTATGAAAGCCCTAACCAAGAGAGTATGGCTCATTTCCATGTCCCTCCCCCGTTTGGACAAAACACAATTTTTGATCAGTCATTAAGAGAGTCTTTGAAATAAAATGAATCTGTCACGCATATTTCTGTCAGTGCTAACATTCAAACACAATTGTTAGAGACAGGACTATTTGCTCAGTACAATTAACGCTCAGGAAGCAAGCACTTACCTGGTAATTCAAGGCAGCGAGTAAACATTGCCAGGCAGAACACATCAACTTAAAGACACACTACTAGTACTCATCAAAATGCTCCTTAGAAGCCTACCTGAGTCAAATAGCTACCTGCTGTGGCCCTCTAATTGCCCTGATATCTGTCTCCTCAAAATCAGCCATCAGATGATCAACCTCAGCACTCCACCCTGAGGAAACTTTTCCCCCTTCACTTTACAAATATTATGCATAAAACAGCAGGCCACATTAGGAGCCTACCTAATTCATGGCCATGAAAAACATGTCTCAGACTGTGAAATTTGTTCTCCTGTGCTTTTACCCTATACTACATAGGGTACATCTAAGCTACATCCCTTTTTTGATAAAGGGATGGAAATTAGACTATCGAAATTGTAAATGAAGCCGGAATGTTAATTTCCCACCCTTCATTTACATAATGGAGGCCGTGGCAGCTTTTCAAAACACACACACACACACACACACACACACACACACACCCACCCACCCACGGTCAAGACAGGGATCATTCGACAGAAATGCCCCATTTCGAAAGATACTGTGAGGGTTACAGGATCTTTCAAAAAAGGGCATTTCTGTCGAATGATCCCCGCCTTGACCGCAGATTTTTTTTTCCCCAAAAAGCGGCTTTTTGAAAAAAGCCGCAGCCGCCATTATGTAAATGAAGCACAGAAAATTCAAATCCCAGCTTCATTTACAATTTCAATAGTTTAATTTCCATCCCGTTATCAAAAAATGAGATGTAGTTTAGATGTACCCATACAGATTTCACAGGGGAAACCAGCATTTCTCAAATTGGGGGTGTAGACAGAAAATGGAGATTTGAGAGATCACAAGGTTATTTTCGGGGGGGGGGGGAGGGCACAGTACTGCCCCTTTATTTCTATGCTTGTGCCTTCAGAGCTGGATAGTTCAAGAGTGGCAGCTGTTCATCAGACACCCTGCTGCGAAAGCAGCACGACAACAATACCGTATCAGCCAGCAGCTACTGCTCCCCAGATGTCCATCACCAGCAGCAGCAGCACAGAAGTAAGGGTAGTCATATGACAACCCACCCTACAATAATCTTGTGACCCCACTCCCACTCCTTTTGGGGTCATAATTCCTACAATTTAAATTTCAAAATTTCACAGATGTTTTAACAACTGAAATCCTGAAATTTATTATTTTTAAAATCTTATGACCATGAATTTTGATTAAAATGGATCATGAATGATTGGTATGACCTTAATCATTAGAATATTTTGATCTCTAATCAGCCAAAGACCCAAACAGACCAGTTCCAAGACAGTATTCCTTGTAAGCTATGAGCTTGTTTAGTCACTCAAGAAAGATTAAAATACTACCCAACTGACTAGCACAGTGGCCACACCTAGTTTTTTTTGTTTCTATTGGTGGTGCACATTCGCACATGCCTTGGTGCACATTAAAAAAAAAAATCTACATATGGCTGTAACAAATCCATACTTAGATGGAAAAAGGTGAGGGAAACACTATTCCCAGACCTTTCATAGGGGACATTATTGCCAGGTAATGCCACTCTTCACAAAGAAGTTCCCAGTTTACTATAAAATGTAAAAGAAGAAGTTACTCACCTTTGTACTGTAACGATTGTTCTTCAAGTGGTCCCCAGGGGTGCTCCACTTATGGCGTCGGGTTCGTCCCGGCGCCGTGGATCGGAGACTTACATAGCCATGCTCCACCAGACCGTGCTTGCCTGAGCAGTGGCTCACGCCATTCACGCCTTTGACCTGTTGCACACGGTCCAGCTCCCGCTCAGTTCCTCCAGCCACCCAAATTTCTGACACGATAAAAAGTTAATTCCGAAGTGGAGGAGGAGGGTGGGTCATGGAGCACCCACAGGGACACATCTCAAAGAACAATCATTACTGCATGAAGGTGAGTAACTTCTTCTTCGAGTGGTTCCCTTGGGTGCTCCACTCGTGGTGACTTCAGAGCAGTACCCCAGTGAGAACCACAATTTGGAATTAGTTTATTAACTGGAGGGAGTACTGCCGCTGCCACCGACGAGTCTGAAGGCCAATGATGCAGGATTGCATAGTGTCTCATGAAAGTTTCATCGGAGGACTATGTGGCCACTCGGCAAATATTCCGCAACGGCACACCTCTTAAAAAAAGCTGTAGATGTGGCTACTTCTCTCATGGAATGGGCTTTAGGTTGGGCCAAGAGTGGTTTATTCTGTATGGAAAAGCAGGTGGTAATGCATGTCACTATTAATTTCGCAGTGCATTGGGAAGAGAGTGGTTGTCCCTTGGAATTGGCCACAAGTGAGACAATGAAGGTCCATTCCGCGGAAAACCCGCATTCTGTCCATATAAAAAGTTAGTGCCCTGCGTACGTCCAGAGTATGTAGAGCTGCCTCACGCGATGAAGTATGCAGGTCTGGACAAAAACAGGGAAGCACAATGGGCTCGTTGATATGAAAGTCCGAGCATATTTCAGGAAAGAACGCTGGGTGAGACCTTAACGTGACAATCTCTTGTAAATACAGTATACAGCAGTGATGACATGAGGGCTGCAAACCCGCTCACTCCACGTGCAGAAGTTAAAGCCAGTAAAAAGAGAGGATTTAATTGTAAGCAGGTATAGAGAAGCTGTAGCTAGCGGTTCGAATGGAGGGCGCATCAACGTATCTAGCACCAAATCGAGATTCCATGAAGATGGAGGTCTTCACAGTGGATTAAGATTCGTAAGCCCCTTCAAGAACCGTTTTGTCATGGGGGTGCGAAAACAAGGAAACCCCGTTTATCATGTGACAAAAAGCAGTAATTACTGTTAAGTGTACTCATATGGAGGCTAAAGATAGGCCCCCTTGTTGCAGGTGTGGTATATATTCGAGTATTTTATGCAACGGTGAAAGGTGTGGATTGACATCTTTTCTGACACACCAGGCCTCATATCTAGTCCACTTAGCCAAGTATGTGGCTCGTGTAGAGCTTTTCCTACTAGCCATTAGTCCATGCTTGACTGGATCGGAGCAGAGGTTCTCCAATGTCATGAGCCACTTAGCATCAAGCTGTCAAATGTACAAGTTCGGGTCTCAGATGCCGTAGGGAGCCGTCCCGTTGGGTCAGCAGGTTCGAGGGAACAGGCAGACAGTATGGAGTCGTGACCGACAAATGATGAAGTATCGAATATCATGGTTGGCGAGCCCACGCTGGAGCTATGAGGATCACGCGAGCCGCATCCATGGTGATTTTCTCTATAATCCTGGGTACAAGGACCACTGGAGGGAAGGCATAGAGTAAAAATGTTCCCCAATGAAGGAGAAAGGCATCTCCCAAGGAATGATGACTTATTCCTGCCCTGGAACAATATTTCGGACATTTGGCATTGCTGTGTGTGGCAAAGATCTATTGTTGGAAAGCCCCACCACCGAAAGATCTGATAAAGAATGTCAGTTCGGATCTCCCATTCATGATCGTGGGAAAACTGTCTGCCTAGTGAATCTGAAATTACGTTGTTTACACCAGATAAGTACAACACTATGAGGAACGTCTTGTTGCGTATACACCAATTCCAGAAGCGAACTGCTTCCATGCAAAGAGATCGAGAATGGGCTCCGCCTTGTCTGTTGATGTAATACATGGTTGCAACATTGTCTGTGAGTGCTCCGGCTGTTGTGCCCCTTACGTGCAATTTGAAATACTTACAAGCTCGAAATACTGCCCGTAGTTCGAGTATATTGATGTGCAGCAACACTGCTTCTCTGGACCAGTTGCCCTGGACTGTCAGGTCGTCCATGTGGGCGCCCCATCCCATAAGGGAGGCATCGGTGGTTATTTGTTTTGATGGCTGGGGGCGACGAAAGGGAGCCCCCCCCTTCCCTCCGGAAAAGATTTTCTGGTTTGGTCCACCATTGCAGGGATGCCTTGACATGTGGTGGCAATACTACCAACTTGTAGACACTGTGCTTCGCCGGAATGTAAACTGAAGTCAGCCAGTGTTGCAGATATCTGAAATGTAACCTTGCGTGTTGAACCACGAGAGTGGCAGCTGCCATGTGGCCCATCAACAGGTGCGTACTGGCATCGTTGAGGGATGTGTAACAGTGTTTAGTAAGTCCTATATTGACTGGAAGTGTTCTGCTGGTAAGTATGCACAAGCTGTCTTCGCATCCAACTGCGCTCCTATAAAAATCAAGTTCTGAGTTGCTTCCAGTGATGATTTTTGTATGTTCAAAACAAGACAGAGAGAATTGAATGTTTGGGTTGTTATTTTTACTGCCTCGCTCACCTCTGAGGAGGCAATCGTCCAGGTAGGAAAAAATTGTCACTCCTGCTTTGCGCAGGTGAGCCGCCACAACTGCCAGAGTTTTGGAAAATACCCTGGGAGCACATGCCAGGCCAAATGGAAGTACTTGGTACTGGAAGTGTTCGTCTGCTACTGTAAAGCGAAGAAATAGTCTGTGCGCCACACGTATTGCGATGTAGAAATAAGCATCCTGTAAGTTGAGGACTGCGAACCAATCTCCCTCGCTCAGAGCAGGTATAATTGTAGCTAGGGTGACTATTTTGAAGTGTTGTTTCTGGAGGTATCGATTTAGGTTTCATAGGTCCAATATAGGTCTCCATCCTCCGTTCTTCTTTGGAGTAAGGAAACATCAAGAGCAGAACCCTTTTCCCTGGAATTCCTTGGACACTCTCTCTATTGCTCCAATGATGAGTAGACGATGGACCTCTTATTTCAACCTGTCCTCGTGAGATGGGTCCCTGAAAAGGGATGGGGTGGGTGGAATGGTTGGGGAAAGTGAAATGAAAGGAATGTTAAGACCGAAAGCTACAGCTTCCAACACCCATTTGTCCGTGGTTATAGTGGTAGATGGTAATAGGGTCTTAAACAATGTTGGAAAAGAAGTGAGGTGGGAGTTTTGTTCACATCCTCGACTACATGTTCAAATTTGCTGTTTCATAGATGTCTGATTGGAGGTACGGTTCGGCTGCTGTCATCTGCGCTGGGGACGCTGACAGAATCGTTGATGCTCCTGGGTACGAGGTTGCTGCTTATGGAAGGAGAAATTGTATTGTCTTTGATAAGTATAATAACGCATTCATCTGAAGGGGAGGGTGTATACATCCCCAGTGTGCGAAGCGTAGTTCGGGAATCCTTCCCTGAGTGCAGAACCTCATCTGTTTTGTTAGCAAAAAGTTTGTGCTTGTCAAAGGGCAAGTCCTCAACCTTATTCTGGAGTTCCTTGGAGACTGCTGCAGATGACAGCCATGAAGATCTTCTCATTGCCACACCTGTTGCAGTGACTCTTGCAGCAGTGTCCACCATATCCATGGAGATCTCCAATGCGGCATACCCCTCTTGCACTATGGATTTGAGCAGTGGTCTTTTTGAGTCAGGGAGATGTTGTAAAAGGTCTGCCAATTTTGAATAATTGTCAAAGTTGTGGTTGGAAAGGTGAGTGGAATAGTTGGCAATATGTAGTAATAACGTAGCTGATGAATACACTTTCCTTCCAAAGATACCTAGCTTCTTATCTTTTTCTGGAACAGTATTTCTATACTGTGGCACCTTTGATCTATTTTGCACCGCAGTGACCACCAATGAATTAGGTTGTGGGTGGTTAAAGAAAAAGTCCAAACCCTTAAAAGGGACAAAATACTTTTTATCCGCTTTTTTACTTGTGGAGAAACAGATGTTGGAGTCTGACAAATTTCCTCCACAACCTCCATGATCACCTCATCAATGGGAAGTGCAATTCTATTGAGATGCTTTGGGCATAGATTTTTTTTAAGAGGCAGTTTCATACAAATATCCTCTAACTACACCTCCTGACTATCTGCAACATGTTTGAACAGATCCTGAAACTATTTCAGGTCATCTGATAAGGAGACATCAGCTGTGATCACCGCCTCATCTAGAGAAGATGAGTGGTCTGGTGGCAAAGGACCCTGCTGAAGATCCTCTGGGTCAGAAAACTGACCCTCCTCGGGCTCAGAGTGTTCCAACTGAATCGTTGGGCTCTTCAGAGGAGGTGGTGACAACTGACTGCATTGAGGTAAGTGAGAATTGGTAGATGAACAGCAGCATGAGTATCTCCTGTAGCACTGGGAGGTCCGATTATGATGAATAGGGTCACAGTATCCCCTGTGGTAACGATCATGGTACCACTGTGAGCGTATAGGTGATGAATGCCTGGAAGAGAACATGCTGCTGTGTCTTGTATAGTAACGTCGTCTTGGTGACAAGATGGGCGATCATGAGTAATGTAATGAGTGCCTTGGAGATGAGGACTGTGAGAGACAGTGCCTCCTCTCTCTATATCTTGGCTCTCTATAGCAGGAAAAAACCATCAAAAGAGACTGGGCTACCTGCCCTATTGTAATGGTGATGATGTGTTGTCAGGGAAGGGGGAGGCCCCGGTGAAAAAGTTGGAGCCAGAGAATTGAGCCCCAACTGCACAATTGCCTGTTCGCAGGCCTCTCCCGGTGCCGCCGTGATGTTAGCCTGCAGCGGTGCTGGGTCATGCGGTGCTGAGGAGGCTTGCTCTGGTGCCGGCAAGCTCCCCTGATACTTTAAAGTTGCCAGTGCCGCCAGCTTCGCAGCAGTTCCTGCTTTTTTGACGTGCACATTTTTGATGTGTGCACTCCCACTGTAGCCAGTGCCAATTGAGCTCTTGGTGTCGGCAGCAGCGGCTTTTTTCCCTTTGTGTCCAGCAGTCGCCACGACCCTGATCCGGAGCTGTCCCTGATGCGCCCAAACCCTGTTTTAAGCCCCGTCCGGTACTGAGAGCCATTGGCAGAGACCGGGTTGGGGAGGGTTTGGATTTTTTAGAGGCAGACACCTCAGTATCAGCGAAGGGGCGCTTATGCCCAGCAGAGGCAGACAGCTCAGCAGGCTGTAAAGCCTTGTCCATTGATAGTACTCTCAAGCGTCTGTTCCGATTCTTGTGGGCTCTGGTTGTCAGCTTGCAGCAATGATGACAGCGCTGCAGTACGTGTGCTTCTCCCAAACACCGTATACATGCCTCATGCCCATCTGACACTGGCCAGACCGCACACTTCTTAAAACCTGGAAATCCAGGAATTTCTCACAAGGAGTGTCCGCCACTGAGTAAAAAGTTTTTGTTTTTTTTAAGTTTTAGGAAACACTGAACCAGAACACGAACTGAGAAAGGTAGAAGAAACTTGGTAAGAACTATATACAGATCTGAGGTAAGGAGAACTCTGAGGGAGAGATTGGAGCTCTGTCCGCGACCGACGGCGGTTGGGAGGAACTGAGCAGGGGTCGGACCACGTGCAACAGATCAAAGGTGCGAACGGCGCGAGCCACTGCTCACGCATGTGCGGTCCGGCGGAGCACGGCTATGCAAGTCTCTGACCCATGGCGCCGGGACAAGCCCGACACCATGAGTGGAGCACCCACAGGGACCACTCGAAGAAGAACCAGGATCATCTTCAACTTCCCTTAGAATTTCAGTTCAAGGTGAAGGGTTTTAAAAAAAAAAATCAGATCAAGTCAAAACTATCTTCAAAATGATGTTAGCAACTTCGTAAAACTGCATAGAGATTTCATAATTGCACAATGAATTCATATACTATAAAGATTTCTCCAATTTTTACGCAGTCCGTTTCCCGCAAATCCTATATATCCAGCAAAACATGCCAAAAAAGTCTTGGAGGTGCCTGAATTGCAAATTTGTTAGCCTTTACAACTGAATCATTTTTAATCTGTCCAACAAAACAGGATTTGGAGGATAATGTAGTCCCTACTTAAGACTGCCAAACACCACAAGAAAAGCATTAAATTTCCTCCACAGATTAAAATGGTTTTCATAAAACACTGTTATTCAGGCCATTTCCTGAAAATGAAAAAGTAAGTAGTCGAGAGGTTTTCTGGATGAAAAAAAGAAAAATAAATTGATGGCTTTATTGAGCACAATTCTGGACTGGTATGCAGATCATTCTAGCTAAATAGGAAATTTGGGATTAGTGCCTTGATTGAAGAGAGGAATCTTGAGGGAACAAGCTCTTCCCTGGTTGAGTTTAGGCCATGGATAATGACCTAGTCTTCTAGAGCTGTGATGTCCAACCAGTACTCAAGCTATAGAAAACTAGCCACACTCAACCAGTCAAATAGGCACAGTAGCTAGTGGCTATCATGTTGGACACCATGCTTCTAGAGGCACTGAGTGCAACTGTATCCAATATCTCCCCTTTGGATCCAAGTCATTCAAAAATAATAAAGTTCAATGCTAAAGTACAAGGTCCTATACAGCTGAAAATGATCAATGTTTCCAATTAAGACAGACAAGATGCCAGCTTCTCAAACTGAGAACAGCACACAATAGCTTTCAAAATGCCAACACTTAATGGTGGCAACATGGCTGTCAATCGTATGCCATTTATAATTAAGGTTCACAGAAAGTGATCATAAACCAACTTGAGCATCAAGATGCCTCAGATCTCCTTGATGCTTTTCAATCTGGTTACAGACCTGAACTTGGAACTGAAATTACATTGATAGACAATTTCCTCCTCGTAATGGACAAAGATCGGGGTCCAGGCAGGTACTGTTAAATCTGTCAATAGTCTTCAAGGACTGCTGATCGAGATTTTTGTTAACTTAATTGCACACCTCAGCAACAGTGGACAGTCAACTGGTCTTGGTTGGCTTCATTCTTTCTTAGCTAAAGCCACAGCATTTCAAAGCGGCAGCACCGCACAGAGCCTCCATGAGGGTAGGAGGGGAATCAACTAGTCCTTAACCTCTAATTCACCTATAGTTAAACTTAATTTAGCAAGAAAAGTGTCCTTGATCTAACATTCTGAGTTTTAAAACTCAAGTCTGTGATATTTCAGTTCAGTTACAAAAGTGATAGTCTGGGCACATGTTAATAAAGAAATAAACAATGCAACTTTATGCAAAGCTGTAACAAAATACTAACAAGTCCTTGCCCCTCAGAACACAGAAGTAATTAACCGTTCTGTTTCTCTCTGTTATATTCATACAAAGATTAAATTCTTCAGAACCTTAAGCTACTAAAAATCTTAAGGTTTTAGCTCAAAATTATTTAAGCATTTTTACGTATGCTTACAGCTTTTTAAAGAAAATACTCTGCTATACAGAAAATAAAGTCTCATTCAAATTTTTACTTAACCGCTTGGCTTATGTGTATGTTCACAAGACATCTCCACTTTAGCAATTCTTGAAACAATGGTGTTTTTTTTTAATAAATTTGTAATTTAGAATAATGCTTTACTCTAATTCAACTACAACTACATTTCCTTAACCTATTAAAAGAATCTGGGAGAGAGAGAGAAAATAAATGTAGATGATTCACAGCCTACTGTATCCCCACTATGTCTACCCAATAAATACTGTAAAATTGAAATCCAAGAACGATGACAGGAGTTACTGATTTTCTCATTTGAGGAGCTAATGAAATAATCTTGCTATACCTAAACAAGTCTCAAAGACTTTAAGGTCAGAAGGGACCATTATGATCATCTAGTCTGACCCCTTGCATAACGCAGGCCACAGAATCTCACCCACCCACTCCTGGAATAATCCTCTCACCTATCTCTTAGATACTGAAGTCCTCAAATGATGGTTTGAAGACCCCAAGATGCAGAGAATCCTCCAGCAAGTGATCCATGCCCCATGCTACTGAGGAAGGCGAAAAACCTCCAGGGCCTCAGCCAATCTACCCTGGAGGAAAATTCCTTCCCGACCCCAAATATGGCGATCAGCTGAACCCTGAACATGTGGGCAAGACTCACCAGCCAGACACCCAGGAAAAAGTTCTCTATAGTAACTCCTATCATCCCACTGGTCTATTTACCACCGATAGTGAAAGGTCAATTAGTTGCCAAGATCATGCTATCCCATCAATCCAACCCCTTCATAAATCCATCTAGCTTAATCTTGAAGCCAGATAGTTCTTTTGTCCCCACTACAATTTGAAGGCTGTTCCAGAACTTCACTCCTCTAATGGTTAGAAACCTTTGTCTAATTTCGAGTCTAAACTTCCTGATAGCCAGCTTATATCCATTTGTTCTTGTGTCCACATTGATATTGAGCTTAAATAATTTCTCTCCCTCCCTGGTATTTATCTCCCTAATATATTTAAAGAGAGCAATCATGTCTCCCCTCAGCCTTCTTTTGGTTAAGGTAAACAAGCCAAGCTCCTTGAGTCTCCTTTCATAAGACAGGTTTTCCATTCCTCAAATCATCCTAGTGGCCCTTCTTTGTACCCGTTCCAGTTTGAATTCATCCTTCTTAAACATGGAAGACCAAAACGGCATACAGTATTCCAAATGAGGTCTCACCAATGCCTTGTATAACAGCACTAACACCTCCGTATCTCTACTGGAAATACCTCGCCTAATGCATCCCAAGAGCGTATTAGCCTTTTTTACAGCCATGTCACATTGGCGGCTCATAGTCATCATGTGATCAACCAGGATCCTTCTCCTCTTCTGTCACTTCCAACTGATGTGTCCCCAGCTTATAACTAAAATTCTTATTAATCCCTAAGTGCATAGCCTTATACTTCTCACTATTAAATTTCATCCTATTACTATTACTCCATTTTACAAGATCATACAGATCTTCCTGTATGTATCCAAATCCTTTACTGAATTGGCAATACCTCCCAACTTTGTGTCATCTGCAAACTTTATTAGCACACTCCCACTATTGGTGCCGAGGTCAGTAATAAAGAGATTAAATAAGACTGGTCCCAAAACTAATCCCTGAGGAACTCCACTAGTAACCTCCCTCAAACCTGACAATTCACCTTTCAGTATGACCCGCTGAAGTCTCCTCTTTAACCAGTTGCTTATCCACCTCTCAATTTTCATATTGATCCCCATCTTTTCCAATTTAACCAATAATTCCCCATGAGGTACTGTATCAAATGCCTTACTGAAACCGAGGTAGATTAGATCCACTGCATTTCCTATACCTAAAAAAATCTGTTACTTTCTCAAAGTTTGGCACAATCTACCTTTTATAAAACCATGTTGTAATTTGTCCCAATTGCCATTAACCTCAATGTCACTAACTACTTTCTCCTTCAAAATTTTTTCCAAGATCTTGCATACTACAGATGTCAAACTAACAGGCCTGTAGTTACCCGGGTCACTTTTTTTCCCTTTCTTAAAAATAGGAACTATATTAGCAATTCTCCAGTCAAATGGTACAACCCCTAAGTTTAGAGATTCATTAAAAAATTTTGCTAGTGGACTTGCAATGTCATGTGCCAGTTCCTTTAATATTCTTGGATGAAGATTATCTGGGCCCCTCTATTTACTCCCATTAAGCTGTTCGAGTTTGGCTTTTACCTCGGATATGGTAATATCTACCTCCATATCCTTATTCCCATTTGTTATGTTGCCACTATCCCTAAGCTCCTCATTTAAGACTAAAGCAAAGTATTTGTTTAAATATTGGGCCATGCCTAGATTATCTTTAACCTCCACTCCATCCTCAGTGATCAGCGGGCCCACTTCTTCATTTTTTGTTTTTTCCTATTTATATAGCTATAAAACCTTTTACTATTGGTTTCAATTCCCTTTGCAAGGTCCAACTCTACATGACTTTTAGCCTCTCTCACTTTGTCCCTACATGCTCTAACCTCAATAAGGTAGCTTTCTTTGCTGGCCCCTCCCATCTTCCACTCCTTATGTGCTTTCTGTTTTTTCTTAATCACCTCTCTGAGATGCTTGCTCATCCAGCTTGGTCTAAAACACACTTTCTTGGGAAACAGACTTCTGATAGCTTCTGCAACTTTAA
The DNA here is from genome assembly GCF_052426305.1 of Pelodiscus sinensis. Taxonomy (NCBI): domain Eukaryota; kingdom Metazoa; phylum Chordata; order Testudines; family Trionychidae; genus Pelodiscus; species Pelodiscus sinensis. The sequence continues at coordinate 198,076,680 of NC_143052.1, forward strand.
CTTAAAATAATCCCAGGCCTTCTCTGCCTTTAGATCCATAAATTCTTTAGTCCAATCCACTTCCCAAACTAATTTCCTTAATTTATTAAAGTTAGCCCTTTTTAAAGTAAAAACCCTAGTCTCAGAGTTATTTTTGTTTATCCTTTCATTTAGTTTGAACTGAATTAACTAATGATCGCTCGAGCCAAGATTGTCCTTTACAACCATTTCTTCTATGAGGTCCTTACTACTCACCAAAACCAAATCTAAAATGGCATCCCCCCTTGTTGGTTCAAAGGATAACAAATTTTTAGAAAGTCAAATGACCTCAAAATAAAAACCAGTTATTTTTCTTCCAAATAGAGACATTATTAGTACCCCCAAAACAACCCACTAAATCTCCCAATCTCCAACTTTAGTAATATCAAAGTCTCAGAAACAATTACAGCCATTAACCATAAAGACATAAAGAAAACAGTCAATAAAAGAGTGCAAATCTAATTGAACCAACCACGCAAGGTGAGAGAAGAGTTCTGTAAGCAAAATGGATTTGTAAAACTCATTTTTAACAATCACTCCTTATTTTCTAAAAATAGTTTAAGACCCTGTTCCTATATAAAAGAGTTAATAGATTATACTGCAATTTGTTATATAAAAAGTGATCTGCATAAAGTAAAATATTTATCTAATTTTTCCATTTTACTAACATTGTGTTGCTTTTTCAGAACTAATTTCTAAATTGGTGTCACTAGCTCACAAAAAAAATATCAGGAAATTTGGAGTTTAAGTTTATCAAAGCTATATTAAGATGCTATAATGTACATTTGTATTTTAAGCACATCAACCATCAGTAATTCTAGTAATATGGCTTTTGAGGCTTCGTTGTTTTTCATTTTCTGACATGGTGAATAAAGTAAATTACATTAATGTTATGATAAAGGGAAAGTAAGTACAAATATCAAGGTTAAGAAAAATAAGGATCTCATAGGAAAAGTTTATAAGACAACTCCGAGCCAGATTATTAAATCTACAGATGGTTATTATAATCATCACTGGGCGAGATGCTAAAAAAATATGAAGACAGGACTGAGGAAAGTATATTCAGAGAACCAGCTACTGATATTCCTACCAAAATGTTTTTAGGATTGGAGGATATCGACATCAGCAACCTAGGGATTTCTGATAAATGTGAAATCCCTTATTATGCCAATTCTACTTCTGTTTAGGTGATATACAAACTACACTACTTTTGGATGGTCCTCCATTAATATCTTCAATAATTCCTTTTGCTGCAGTGCACTTTTTCCAACCAGCAACAGATTGCAAATTTACATCATTCTAAATTTCCTACTCACCACGGCCAAATCTATTTTCAACCCCTGGAGCGCGCGTGTGCGCACACGCACGCACTTGAAACCTCCAACCCCTTACTAACTAATGATCAAATATTACACCTTGCTGTCCTGCTACATAAAATTTTCCACGTCCTGCTATGATCATGTACCCTACCATAACAAAAGCCATATATTTAAACAGATAATGAAATGTATACTCTTGCCTATATTTGCCATCTGCAAACATTTACATGTGTCTAATTAGAGGACTTGCTCTAGGAAGTGAGGGGTCAGGAAGGTTTCTGCAACTAGGAAGCTGATATGACATTTGCATTCTATTACTCAGGGATAGGAAAGGTTCAGCAGTAGAAAATAGTGTCATATTATACGTTACATGTTAAGTTAAAGCCGAGTTTTCCCTCTAGGGTTTAGCACATGTTAAAATGATTAAAGTATACACTGTCTCCCTTACACTGGACTTTAAGAATGTTACATTTTTAAAATCCTACCTTAGAAAAGTTGCATTTTAATGCCACTTAGCTGGTTGCAACCAAACTTTAAGGGAGCCTAGGGATCCACTCTGACTAGCTAAAATAAAATACAATTTGCCATATCTACAATAGAATACATAAATGTTAAAATAGACAAGCTAAGCCTTTTCTTAAACACTTGATCTCCTGAACTAAACAGGGAAAGCATTTTCAGATACACACAGGTTAGAAGGATGAGCATTTACATCAAATTTACAGCCATTACTTCAAAATTCAAATCAAGATGTGCATATCTTGGGATTTAAAAGAGGTAGTCAAGAGCCCAGAAGGTCTAGCCACATTTCTTAAGATGTTGTGCATGTCAGGATAAAAACACCTAGGCTGCGTCTAGACTGTCAAGTTTTTCCGCAAAAGCATGTGCTTTTGCGCAAAAACTTGCCAGCTATCTACACTGGCCGCTTGATTTTGCGCAAAAGCACTGACGTTCTACTGTCTGAAATCAGTGCTGCCTGCGCAAATGCTTTGACGTTCCCGTTCGGGCAAAAGCCCTTTTCTGGAAATGTTTTTGCGCAAAAGGGCCAGTGTAGATAGCTAAAAACTATTTTGCACAAAAAAGCCACCATGGCAAAAATGGCGATCGGGGCTTTCTTGCGCAAAAACCGCATCTATGTTGGCACGGACGCTTTTCTGCAAAGAGTGCTTTTGCGGAAAAGCCTCCGTGCCAATCTAGACACTCTTTTCCACAAATGCTTTTAACGGAAAAACTTTTCCATTAAAAGCATTTGCGGAAAATCATGCCAGTCTAGACGTAGCCCTAATGTACATGTGACTGAATAAGTGAAGTAGAATAGAATCTCTATAGCAGTTTAAGTTCCAAAAAAGAATTCATCCTTAATCTGAGCTCAATAATGAAGTCCGCCTACTAAGGAAATGAATAGAAGAGTGAAAAGTGGTTTAGAGATAGATAAACTACAAACTTAAGCTGCAACAATTAGTACCACTGAAACTGAAGGTTTGTTTCTGTTGCACAGGTTACTTAAGAAGCTTGTATTTTGGCCATAATTTGCTCTCAATTTAAAACGTAAGTTAAGATAGTTCCTTATTTTAGTTTGTTTTGAAAAGTTTTTTAAAAATTCAATCCAAGCGAAAGTTAGAAAGGGCAAAATAAATCAATGCTATGGACTTATATATCATTCATAACTTTTACAGTTCTTTAGTTCTTATAAAAAAAATATACTATTGGTGACAGGTGAAATACACAAGAAGCAAACAGACACTTCACATGACCACAAAATGCAATTAGTTTTAACTGCTGCAACATACAAAAATACTTCCTTCTAAAGATGTAGAGCAGTTTTAATTTGGCAATGCAAAATTTGGAAGCCACCTGCTAAAAATAATGGAATAAGAAAATAAAAGTAGCAGTCATTAACAAAGGCAACTGACCCTTATTTCATTTGCTGAGATACTAATCAGATGTCTTCAAAATACCAAATTAAGACTAAATTCAGAGTTCCTCTTCAAAAACCTAATAATTTTGCAATGTTCAATTATATTTTTGTATTCTCTAATATACCAACAAAATATCTTTTTATGAGTAGCCAGTAAAGATGAGTAACAAAAAAGCAACTCCCTGCAATAACACAGGAACAAATCTACACAGACCAACCCCAGTTAAGTTTTCCTCAGATACTGTCCCATAGCATTCCTCTTCTACTTACACTATATTGATGGCATCACATGGACCCACTGGAAGGAGGCCCCGGAAGAATTCCACTGGGATTCCAACAATTTCCACCCCACTATCAACCTCACCCTGGAGCAATGCGCATAACAGGTTCACTTCCTGGACACTACAGTACAAATAAATGATGATCACAAACACCACCCTATCCTGGAAAGGTGACTGCTATTCTTACCTACATACCCCTAGCTTCCATGAAGGACATACCATACAATCCATTTGTCTTCAGCCAAGCCCTAAGATATAACCATATTTGTTCCAATCCCTCAGACAAACACACATAGGACCTTTATCAAGCATTCTTAAAACTTAAAATACCCACCTGGGTATGTGAAGAAACAGACTCACAGAGCCAGATGAGTATCCAGAAGTCACGTGCTTCAGGAAAGACCCAACACGGTAAATAACAGAACCCCTCTGATCATCAACTACAAGCCCCACCTATAACCACTCCAATGTATCACTGACAATCTAACAAATCCTGGAAAGATGCCTCGCTATCACAGGCCTTGGGAAACAGACGAGTCCTTGCCTACAAACAGCTCCCTGCCTCCACAGAATGTACCACAATGTACATTGTACCACAGAAACACTTATCCAGGAAACTATTCCTGCAAAGAAACTCTATTGCCAACTTTGTCCACACATCTATATAAGTAACACCAATCACAGGACCTTACCACATAAGCCATACCATCCACCTGCACATCCACTAATGCAGTGTTTCCCAAACTGTGGTCAGCAGCCCAGTACTGGTCCTTAGGAAAAAAATACTGGGCCTCAGAAAAATTTTCGTAAGAGCCCACCTCGCTGCCCGCAACGCCCAAGATGAACACCATGCTGAACTCCCCGTGTAAATGGAGGTAGCACAGCCTTCCCGCAGGGTCAGGGGGCAGTTCTGCAGCTGTGCACCAGGTCCCAGAAGTGTGGGGGCTGCTTTCCCCCCTGTCCCAACAGCCAGCATAGTACCTAAAATGCCGGTCGATCATGCGCTGGGGACTTTGTTCCCCTGCTGCCTTCCTGCACGCAGGAGAGTGGGTGGAGATCCGGGACTGTGCCGGCTCCAGCTGCTCAGGCGGCGCATGCTGCCGTGGAGAGCGGAGGAGCAAGGCGCACACTGCCCGAGCGGTTGCAGCTGGCACAGTCCAGGACTCCCGCCTTCCCCTGCGCAGGAAGGCATCAGGCATGCAACGGATCAGTGTGGTACCACTCTGCTGTTTGGAGGACAGGAGAGCAGCCCACATACTTCCTGGGCCTTGGCAGCTACAGGATCCCCAGGTATCCGTCTCTGTCCCCTCCCCGCCCCCACAAGTACCCTGCCCCAGCACCTGCAAGCACCATGTCTCTTGCCCCAGCACTCATTGGCACCCTTCCCCAGAACTCTGTCCCAGAACCCACAAGCACAGTTGGGGTCACATTAGTGAAGTTTGAGGGGCTGTGTTTTTGTATCTCACTTGTGTGGCCCTGACTGACTTTTCTGTTGGCTAAAGTTGGCACTGGGGGCTTTGGGAGGACCAGAAAAATTATTTGCATATTCATCATTTGCTTAATGAATATGCAAATAAATGTTACTGGTCCTCCCAAAGCTCGTGAATGGATTTACTGGTCCCCAGTATGAAAAAGTTTGGGTACCTCTGCACTAATGTGATATATGCCATCAAAGGCCTGCAATGCTCCTATGCTATGTATATTGGCCAAACTGGATTGTCTCTAAGCCAAAACATAAATGGGCACAAATCAGACATCAGGAATGGTAACACACAAACCTGTAGGGAAACACTTTAAACTCCCTGGACATTCAATAATGGATTTGAAAGTAGCCATCTTTCAAACGAAGATATCTAAACTGGAATTCATTTGCAAATGCAATATTATCAACTTAGGACTGAATAAGCATCTCAACTGATTAATGCATTACAAAGGCAATTTCCCCTCTCTGAATATTCACATCTCCAGACCAAATGCCACTTACACCCTGGCTTTATTAGCTTCATTAACACAAACAACTTCATTCATATATATATATATAAAAACACACACACTCCTGCTTCTGTGGGTTTTACCCACAAAAAACTTATGTCTTAATAAATCTGTTAATAAGTATCAACAAAAATGATAAGTCCTGTAGCACCTTTAAAGACTAACACAGGTACTCCTCTGAGGCTAGGAAAAAAGTTTAGCTTAGCTAATCCTCATGGCTTGTTTAATTAGTTAACTAGGTTTAGAATCTATCACTCAAGTATACAGTACAAAAAACTGCAGTAAGAGAAATCCAGAGTTGCCAGTTGCCACTGTAATTTTCTTATTTTATATTACTAAATACATGCCCCTGATTTTGGAACATAATGTCTACAGTCCATAACGGTGATGCCATTAAGTCTTTTTCCTGTTTCACTTCCACATAATTCAGCTTTTCCAAGGGAACCCCATCTTATACTTGTTTTCTCAAAAAACAGAAGTACCAATCAGTTCAAGGGGGCTTACTCCAAAATTAAAATGCACTCTGAGCGCAAGTCAATCATAGCTTTTTTAGCAACTTGATTTAAATCAATTTTGGGGGGTGTTTTAACTCACTTTGACTTAAATTAATCCACTCTGATTTTCTGTGATGTTTGCAGCACTTGGTTGAAAAACATGCAAGTTTGAGTTTAAGGGAAATAACATGCAATTAATCCTGCTGGGAGAAAGATGTAAGGACTCTACACCAATCGAGCCTAGGTCATCCTGATCAAGACTGAAGTCAAGTGCAGTTTGGTAAGGAGGCATGGATAGCTTTTTTCACTCTTGTAATCCTATTACCTTCTGCCAAGACTTCCTCTGATGGTGAGAAGTCTGTTAGAGGTCCTAGATAGAACACTGATCCCTTTCTAGGAGCTGAGCTGAGATTATTACAAATCAACGCACATTCAAGAGTGGTAGCACTTTGAAGTAACAGATAGTATAGAACAGCAGCTTTGAGGCAGATATAGGCAACTTAGGCTGAAGCCACATACAGGACAACAGCAGGCTAAGGAACTCTGGTGTGAGCCAGCCTACACTACAATTTAAGCTGCCAATCAATTAGAAGTATCCCAGAACATTTAAGGCAGCAATGATCTACTAGAATTCTCATGTTTCTCCAACCAGAGCAGCCAATAGTGAATAGGAAGGTCTGAAGAAGTTTTTGGGAAAACATTAGCTACTCACAACAGGTAGAGGCCCAAGATGTATCTACTGTCAAACAATGGGGGAGAAAGTGAAATGGCTTTCCTCACAAAATATTAATTTGTTACTAAATTTGTTAGTTTTCACAAAAGCATTCTGCTACCTCCCTTTTCTCAATAAAATTCTCTCTTAAACCCTGGACTCTGTAAACAAGGAAATACTGTCTATAAAGAATGTACAAATTGTGTATATAGTGTCCCAGGTTTCTGTGTGGGGAGTGAGGATTCCAATCAATATTAAAGCTTTAGGGAAAAAAAACCTGGAGAAAATTGAACCCAAACTTTTTACTGCTGAGAACACCTGCCAGCAGCGTTACAGACAATATTTAATTATTTTTAAAAAACCCATGTTTGACACCTGTTTCATCTCACTGCATGAAAATGTTTTCTTAAAAAACAGTTTTCTTTAAAACAAACATTTAAAGAAAGAAGCATTTTTACTGGACTAGTATCTTAAAAAGTGTCTTGGCTGAAATTAAGTTTTGTAAAAGGTTAACTATAAAACTATTTTAAATATGAATGTACTGATCAAGAATGATTATGAAAATGCAGACAACCAACCATGCTGAAGTGCATGTATGTATGATGTAAATAAAAAAATATTATAGTTACAGAAGAGTGAGAGTTTTTACAAGTTTCCCAGGAAACACTTTAGAGGAACAATGTGGGCATCTAAAGAGGCCTCTATTTTTTAAGGGCAAAAATGTTATTTCAATATTTAGTTGTCTTCCTTAGGTTGTTGTGAAATACACACTTGCCATATTACCTGAAAGACATATTCATAATTCTCACTTGTGAATGGAGAATTAAAAAAAAAACCTATCAATATTACAGGTAATACCTATGGTTTGAAAGCAGTTTTTTTTCCTGCATTTTTCAAGTGGACTTCGGGGGGGGGGGGGGGGGGGGGAGTTGCTCCTTCACCCTTCATGGAATTTTAGTCTGTAACTCACAGCTCATGTGTGCTGACCTCTGCAAGGAAGACAGCCACTGTTAGGTATACAAATTAAAGGCCCCTGCAATCCTAGCTCTCTTCAAGTCAATGACTACTACTGGGAGAATGGATCAATGAACTCGTTGGAGAGGTTAGGATTCTAGCTTTACTCAAATCTAAGGAAGTAAGACGCTACAGAACTTCTCATATAATTGCTATTACCCAGCCACTCCAAAAGAAGGAAAACTGAATAATATTAGCTACCACCTCATATCAACCCTCATCTAACAATTGTCATTATAACATGTGGAGTGCAACTTCATACACTGTCACCTCCCACTGTCATGCAGAAACAGGACTGCTTCCTTCTCATACGCCAGCTCTCTCCAGAACTGCCAAGTTGCAGAGATGCTTGAGAGCTATTTCTTCACTATGCTAGTGAAAATTTGTAAGAGACTTGGTGTAAGGTGAAGGTTGTAATGGAAAAGTAGTTAGCCTGCAAAATTCAAAAATATGGGGATAAACAAAAATTGCTCAGTTTTATTATGGGTGAGGAACTATTTCAATTATAAATCAACTTTATTATTACATTGGGAGCCAAAAGATTCACCTAAACCCGCAAAGATACACCTAAAAATCTCTCCCATTTAAAAAAAAAAAAAAAAAGTGTAGGAGTGCTAATCTAAACAACAGAGCCTGACCCATACTTTGTAGTATATCCCCTTCTTTCTACGTTTACTAAATACATTTTAAAGTAAAATGTGAGTTAAGTATAAAATTGCGTAAAATAACTACTGCATCATTTTTAAACTTTACAACTATTAAAGATGGAAAAATTGATCAGGTTACCCAGTTGATCCTAAGTATCAGAGGGGTAGCCGTGTTAGTCTGAATCTGCAAAAGCGACGAGGAGTCCTGTGGCACCTTATAGACTAACTGAAGTGTAGGAGCATTAACTTTCATGGGCAAAGACCCACTTCGTCAGATGACATGCATCTGACGAGGTGGGTCTTTGCCCATGAAAGCTTATGCTCCTACACTTCAGTTAGTCTATAAGGTGCCACAGGACTCCTCGTCGCTTTTGCAGTTGATCCTATTCACATTGCAGGATTCTACCAGGGCAAATGATTTTCTAGTGTTTTTTTCCAGTAAAGTTTGAAACCACCAAAACACTCATTAGGTTTTAGTTAAACTGAGAAGACATAGCAGCAATGTTTTAGAAAAGCATTTAAAACTGAATTCGTGTGAAGCTCAAGCTCTAAAGCAGGAAATTAAAATTTAAGGTTCCACTTTTAAAAGACTGCATGCTCTAAATTACAGCAAGCCACAGATAAGGTCAAACAACAACTCTGGCCTCATATGGTATGTTGTAATTTTTAGATATGAGGAGATACCTTACAGTTTTACAGGTGGAATATTCAAGACTTCAGAATATACTTTAGAAAAGCTTCAAATATAGTATATTAAACTCAATGCTTTATCAATAGATTATCCCCTCCCAGTCATTTTTCATGTCATGAACCTGATCTAGGAATTTCAGATATCGTTAACAGCTGTATAATTGGTTACAAAAAAGCTCTTTGTGAATGGTATCAAGGCTAGCACTTAATACACTACTTCTCTTAGACAATATCATTTTAAGGATGTGCCTTTCTATGGAAAGTGTTTTATTATACACACACATCTACATTCTGTACAATCAATGCATAAGAGTTCAATATTGTATATTTTTTATGGTTGAGATAAGTGATTGACAGATAAAAAGCTGCCCTGATTTCTGGATTACATTATAAAGCCAGATTAAAAGTTGTTCAGGTGACCTAACCAATAGTTATCTATATTTCCGAAATCATAGGGGAATTACTTGTTAAAAAAAATTAAAAATCAAGCCTTATAACTGATATCACAATATCAATTGGAGGCTTCTGTGTGTCAGGCACAGAATGTACACAGAGTAAGAAGCAGTCATTACATACAAGAATTTACAATATAGTTACATATGATATATAGAGGTTAAGAAAAAATACCCCTTTTTCCAAAGTGTGAATAGAAACAAGGATTAAGTCAACTGCCTGACCCAACATAGGAGATGAGAGTCCCATTTCAATGTCTGAACTGTACTAGCATGCCCTCTTTGGGCACCTCAATTTCATTGATCTTAAAATAACTGAATTTTAAAGATTCATTTAAGATTCTTCTTCTAAAAAGATAGGTGAAGTAGTATATATGATCAACTTTATCTGTAAATTAACTAACCTATAGAAACGTTTATAAAAGAGATAGGATTTTCTTAACAATATAAATGGGCTACGTCTAGACTGGCAAGATTTAGCACAAATACTCTAAACATAAGAGTTTTTGCATTAGAGTATCTGAGTAAGAGAGCTTCTATACTAGCATGTGCCTTTGCGCAAAAGATTGGCTTTTGCACAAAAGCATCCGTGCCAGTGTAGACGCTCTCTTGCGCAAGAAAGCTCCGAAGGCCATTTTAGTCATCGGGCTTTCTTGCGCAAGAAATTGATGTTAGCTGTTGACACTGGCCTCTTGCGCAAGAGGACTTATCCCTGAGAGGGAGTGTCAGAGTATTTACGCAAGAAGCACTGATTTCATACAATAGAATGTCAGGTGTTCTTGTGCAAATACTCGCAGCCAGTGTAGACAGGCAGCAAGATTTTGCACAAAAGCGGCCGCTTGAGCTAAATCTTGCCAATGTAGACACAGCCAGAGAGTATAAACAGTGATTGGCAAAGGGGTGTGAAATGACTTGTAGTTGGGATTTATTTTTCTTTCCCCAACTGGTGAATCTGTACAATGGCTTACTCACACCCAATATTAGAGGTTGTTTCTCTGTGCTGGAAAATTCCTACTTATCTGTTACGGGGATTTCCCCAACAGAAGTAAATCCCAATGTATTACAGGGCTGGGTTTCTCTGGCTTTGCTATTTGAAAGATGAGGGAGAGTGAATTCAGCTCTCAGTCTGTCACATCTAGGCTTTTCCTGGAAGATCTTTGTTTGCACTTATTTACTTATGGATTCTGATAGTCTAGTTATGCAATCCAGTATCACTGCAGCCATAACATTATGCATGTGTCAGAGCTTCCTGAAGTTCTTCACAATCTCTACTATCCATGACTAAGCAAAATAAGCATTCAAATTTTCACTGCTAACCTCTCCTGCTAGAGCATCTCTATAGTTAAAGATAGTAAAACTTGACTTGTATCTACACTTCTCTCTCTTCCCCTGCCCCCGACAAATTTCACCAAACCTGTAAGCCATCTGAGAGAAAACAGTGTACTGGTATACCGAAAGTACATTGCAGAGGTTTCTTAACACACCAGAGGTGATCAGTTTACACACATTTCCATACTGTCTAGTGTTGAACATATATGTCTACATAAAATTTCTTGTATTTCAGATTTTAAAGCAACTCTTTGCAAGCAAAGAATTATAGTTAACTTCTTCCTGTTTTGATTTCTTAATCTGTTCTGAATTTGTGGCAGAACAATAACCATCATTCTGACTACCAACTTTCAACACCAGCTTCTAAAGTAGGAATTTTTCAGCAACTTTCAATGTAAGATTACATGCATTTTTTCCCTTTATTCGCTCTTGAAAAATCAAGACTAGAACTGAACAATAATAAAAACAAGCAATTTAAAAAAAAAAGGCAGGCTTTCTTTGTGCATCGTAAAATAACAAAAGGACAGAAGCCTAATTTTTTCTTCTCTTTTGCAAGTCATCTTTAAAATGTGAGCAGCTCTTTATCATATATTCCCTTTAATTTGGGAAATTCAACATTCAAACAGGTGTCAGAACTACAACGTTTGTTGGAAATATTTCAAGCCTGGCTCATAAGTGTAAAGACAGCCTACTATACAGATGAAAAATACTTAGATGACTCTTTCTTTCATACCAAAGTCCCAAATCATTGAATGGTAAGAAGAGAAGTTGCATACTGTTCACTCTCTACTATATTTAATAAGGATACTTCTTTCTACTTATTGGTTAGCAACAAATGTAGCTAACAGTGTACAGTTACAACTTCTTCCTTCTTGGTGGCACTCCACCTTTTCTGTCCTAATACAGATCATGTAGCATCTTTCAACTGCACGTGTAGTATTCCTTGTTTTCCTTCTCTCTTCCCCGCTTCTGTTGTAATTTGTATTCCACCCATTAATCTATTTACCGACTCTTTCCATCTCTCCTACAGTAATCCCAGTGGCACACTTAATCTATTCAGTCCTTTCCTCTCATCCATCTCATATTGATGATCTGCACTCCCTATACTGACCTTCCCCCACCCTCCAAGAGCCTGTCCCTTTCTTTTCCTTGACTTTCCCTTCGATCCCAAAAAAAAAACAGTAGCACCTAGGCTGCTCTGCTCCAACTTCACTCTTAAACAGCAGCAGCATCTAAACTACAGATAAACAGTCCAGCAACATCTGTGGTCCAGCATGATTTTAGTTTGCTAGAAGTCCACTTGCCATATGTGGCCAAGTTTCCTATGGTGCCATTAAGTCTGTTTACAGCCACCAGTCCAGGCTCTCAGTGACTATGCTTAAAAGTCTCAAAGGGGTAGCCTGGTAGTCTGTAACTTTAAACAAAATAGTGAGTAGTCCTGTAGCACCTTAAGCTATGGCTACACTATGGGTCTTTATCAGAAAAGGGTACGCAGATTGCATACCTTTTTCCAATTGATTTTTTGGAAGAGGCTTTTCCAAAATTTGGCCTGTGCCAAGTTTCGGGGGGAAAAAACCTCTTTCAGAAGAGCCTGTCTTCCTCGTGGGAGGAAGACGACAGGGCTTCCGAGACTAACAAAAAAAAAAGTAAGAATAAGCTTTCTTGGGCAAAACCCATTTCCTCAGATGACCTTTTAGTTCTAATCTACCCCTAAACTTCTTCTAAGAGCCCCATAAGCAGTGGAAGTGTTGGCAATGCTGCTAGACAATATTCACTTGCCACGGTCCAGCAAATTCTCTGGTTCGGCATAGGGATGTAAGTGACTAGTCGAGTCACTACTTGACTACTTGCTTCTCCCCACCCCCACCCAATGCCTCTGATACATGTAATAATATTGTTTAACACTAAAAAGTATGCTTAGGAACTTTCCTTATTCATTAATTCAGTAGCCTTTTATAATGGAGACTCTCATATCAAATTCCCCTCACAAGAGAGGAAATAGTTATAAAAGGCAAGGCACTGGTCCACCGTGGAGATATACCTGATATGCACAAGTTGGTTTTAAAAGCACAAATTTTAGAGCATTACATTAAAGTAATAATTGTTGATAGGGCCTCAAATATATTTACATCTTCAAGCAGAATGACCCTTCAAATTCTCTAGGATAAAGCCTCTACATTGTAGCTCTATTCAAAAAATTAATTTAAAACATTGTATTGTTCCTTGTTATTAGACAATCTTTCTATTAAGGGACCACCATTCTTGTCTGTCTGTCATGGGATTTTCAACTTGCCGCTCCTGCGCATACACCAACACGGCCACCCCTGCCAGCTCCTGCAGGCGTGCTCTGCCACCTGGTGCAGTGCTGCGCAGCTCCACTCATGGGAAGGTGCTACCGCTGTGGCCGACGCGGCAAGCGTGCTCTGCCGCCGCTTCTTGACACCTGCCCCCTCCCGCTCCCTGCTGGCCTGACGGCGGGAGCCATCGCGGGTAAGCCTCGGCTCGTGAAGGACAGGAGCTGACTGCATGGCGCTGCAGGTAAGAGCACACTGCAAGCGGACCTCCGTCCTGACAGCTCTTTGTGTTCATTGTCTTCTCTCCCCACCCTGTTTATCAATTGTGCTCATCTGTTGTCTCACTTATATTTGGAATGGTAGGTTTGTTCTGTGTTTCTACAACACCTAGCACCTTGAACACTCTTACACGAATTCCAGTCACACTGAACTTTCCAAAAGCCCTTCCAAAAACATATTGTAAAAAAGTCTAGCTCGAAGTATATAAGCATATCAAAATGCACCCTGGAGTTTTTATTAGTTGAAAACACTAGATTTAAGACCAAAAAGACAAAAATTAAAAATATATATAAAAAAAGCTTTAAAAGATAATTTTTCTAAAAGAGCACCAAAAGACTAAAAATACTACAAAAATGCACCAAAAAGTCAAAAATAAAGTTTAAAGCTAGCAATTTAGAAGAAATATTGAATGGCTAACAGTTAGCAAGTATTTTGAATCGCACTCAGCCATCCAATCTCTCTCCTAAATTGCTAGACCCAGGATCACCACAGACAGGGGCTGCTCTAGCAGGGTCTGGGAGCCAAAAGCTGGCAGCAGGGGCTGGGAGCCAGAAGCCCGCCCCAGAGCAGTTCCCAGCCTGACTCTTGCTCAACTGGTTAAACGTTAGTTTGACCCAAAGTTTAACGATAAACCAGGATTTTACATCTCTAATTTACATAAATCTGTCCTATGGATCATTTCACTAGTCGGCTGCCTGAAAAAACACTAACAACGGTCTAAAATTCATTGAGCAAGTGTCATTCAATTATTATTTAAAGCAGGGTGTGGCCCCCAGCTTGCTTGGATCTGGCCCCCGAGGCTCAGAGCTCTCCCCCAGCATTGGGGATCCTGCGCTGGCACTCCAGCCCCACCACAGGACTAGAGCACACAAAATCTGCTAGTCTGCTTTCCCTCCCCTCCCCACCCCACCCTCCAAGCTCTGGTGTGCAAAGGGAAGGCATCAAGTGTCTTTCTGTTTCTCAATCAGGGGCCATGTTAGTGAGGGTTTGGTTTTTTTAAACATAAGAGCCATAGTGGGTCAGAGCAAAAGGTTCATCTAGCCCAGTACCCTGTCTTCTGACGTGGCCAATACCAGGTGCCCCTGAGGGAGTGAACGGAACAGGTGATCAAGTGATCCCTCTCCTGTCAATCATTTCCAGCCTCTGACAAATAGAGGCTAAGGGCACCATTCTGGCTAGTAAGTACTGGTGGGCCATGAATTTATCTTGTTCTTTTTTTTGAACCTTGTTAAAGTCCAGGTCTTCACGACTTTCTCTGGCAAGGAGTTCCACAGATTGACTGTGCTCTGCTTCAATAAAAGCTTCCTTTTGTTTTAAGCCTTCTACCTATTAATTTCATTCTGTGACCCCTAGTTCTTGTGTTATGGAAACAAGTAAATAACTTTTCCTTATTCAGTTTCTCCGTACCTGTCTTTTTTATTATTATTATTTTTGCTTCTCACTTGTGTGTGGCCCGAGCCAAAAAAAGGTTCCACACCACTGATCTAAAGAAAAAAGTCAGACATAATACTCCAATTTTTCTACTCAAACCACCACAATTCCAGAATCTAAACAAAACAAAGGGCACTACTCATTGTAGTTTATGGAAGAAACACAAACATTTGAATGGCAGGAGGAGATAGGAACTATGCAGATACAATATGTGGTGATAAATAGTGTGAGTATGACTTGATGTGATAATGCAAGAACCAGTGACATTTTGGTAAAAAAAGAAAGAGGTGTTACCTGGTCTAACAATTTTTATATATATATTATCTGATCTCTACCCAATAAATGCATCTCCTCAATACTTCATTATCTCCTGAAGTTTGTTAAATGGCTGATTTAAAACTTTTCATTATGTGCCTGATATTTCCTTTTCCCATCAAACCCAGAGTTGCAGAATTTCCCAACAAAGTTACACTTGCTGGTTGCCTAGGTCAAGTAGCAATCAGCAAAGAACCAGTGATAGGTTTGAAAGTGGATACCTTGTGACTCTTTAGGGCTGGAAATGGACATTTATCCTTTTCAGTTAAATAGCACCTTGATTTCTAAAATATTACTGGAATTGCAAGTTTTATTAAAAAATGTATTTAGTGTTTAATGTGACCTAGAATGGAATATGAAAATGTATATTGGAGACTGGATTAATACTGCAAAATAAAGTTATTGGAGAAGACATTTTATCTTAAATTTTGAGTCACTTCAACAAAAAGAATTTAGAAACCCTAAATTTGCAATATGATACAGATCACTAGTGGGTTTAAGCATAAGCTTATATTCCTAGAAGGTCCTGAGATATTACACCTTACAATCATAACATAGTAGAAAAAAAAGTATGCTTTTATAGCTTCCCCTAATCTTTATAAAATTGAACTGATTAATGAAAGCATAAGGCCTTACAAGAATAGCAATAAAAAAAGGATAACTCCCCATCAAGTCTTTAAACATGTCTAAAATATTTTCTATTTAATTAGTGCCATATATAGAATACAGGAGGCCCCCCGACTTGCGAATGCCTGAGTTGCAACCCTCCTCACTTACAATCATTTACGGCGCCTATCGTAAATTATGGTTTGAGTTACCACGTCCCCGACTTGCAACGCTTCCCCAGGAACCAACTGCATCTCAAGCTGGGGCCTCCTGTATTAGGGATGTCAATGTGTAGTCAAATACACGATTAACTGATAAGCCTGAACTTATCAGTTAACCTTATTGACTACATGCATTCTCCCCCGATGCCTCTCCATCCAAGAAATAGCTTTCAAGTCCGCTCCCCACAAGCACCAGAGCTGCAGAGCTGCCTGTTCCCCCATCCCCCACGCTACTGCTTCCTGATAGAGAAGTAGCATGCAGAGGTAAGTGGGGCGGGGGGGGGGGGGGGGGGGGGAGAGGAATCTAGAAAGCCATCTTACAAGCCAGCTACCCGCTCATATCAGCTCACGCAAGCTGCTTCCCTCTCCCCCCATGTTGCTGGAACACCAGCGCAGCCTCTCTCCGAGGGGAGATCAGACACACACGGATGGGGCTGCGGTCCCACACTGCTGCTTCTGTATCAGCTCCAGAGACTATTGAAAAGTCATGTAACCACTAACATTTTATGCGGTTACACGACTATCAATTAATCACCAACATCCCTACTGAATATACGATAGAACTTATTGGACCATACTGTCAGCATGCATTTCAGAAGACATAAATAACACCTACTTGTGGTTTTGACATTGAAAGGTAATATGCCAACAGATTAACATAGATAACTAGGTATGTAAAACTGTAGCCATTTAAACTGGATAATCAATAAGCCATCAGTTAACCTAACAGCTAAACAAGGCTCCTGCTACAGCTCCCAGGGAGCAGCCTGACACCCTACACTGCTGCCTCTGTATCAGAGGCAAAAGCGTGGGACAGCAGCCGGCTCTCCAAGAGAGAGGTGGCAGGCAGGAGCCGGCTGCCACCTCTTATGTAACCATTGAAAATTTTCAGCAGTTACATACCATATCTTAGCGAATATACCCCACGGTTTTTCAAATTGAGTAAAAAAACAAACAAACAAACAAAAACACTTGTATACCCCACGCACGAGTATAACCCGCAGGGTATACAAGACTTTTCTGTGCCAGGGGATATATTTGTTAATTTACGGTGCCGGGGAAGGTGAGGGGGGGGGGGGGGGGTTTCCTGCGGGTGCTCACTGTCCCAGTTCCTGCGCAGCCACCAGTCTCTGGGCAGGAGAGCGCTCATCCCCCTGGTCCCTGCGCAGCTGCAGAAAGGGGCCAGAGAGCGCTCATCTCCCATTTCCTGTGCAGCCACCAGCCTCCAGGCAGAGGAGCACTCATCCCCTGGTTCCTGCGGCTGCACAGGAACCAGGGGGATGAGCGCTCTCCCGCCCAGAGGCTGGAGGCTGAGCAGGAACTCACTAGAGGAGTTTAAAAAATGTTGTATACCCCCACACCCAAGTATACCCCGTGGGGGAGGGGGGGGCAGGGTTTGTAAAAGTGCATATAACATGCGGGTTATATGCGTGAAAATAGTTAATCAATTACATGCATTTTAACATCCCTATCAATAGGGTGATCAGACGTCCTGTTTTTAAAGGGACTGTCCCATATTTTAGCCCTCCTGCAGGTGTCCTGACTTTCTTTTAAAAAAAAATTGTCTTGTATTATCTGTCTATCCCTCTCTCGCTCGCTTCCCAACCCTTCACCCCATTAGCACAGGTGAGTCCTGTTGTGGCTGGATTTCTGCTTGCCAGCCACCTGCCCACCAGAGGTCTTGAATAAAGTTCATCTGGTGCCACCTCCAGCCCTGGGAAGATGGTGGTGGCTGCTTACCTTGGGCTTATGCTGTCTACAGCCATGGGGAGACTAGTGGGGGCTGCCAGGCTTCGCCCGAGGCAGGAGAGATTTGAACCCACAACCCCATACATCCAAGGTATACGCCTTGTCCACAAGGCCACTGGAAAACCCACCCCAAATGTGTAGTTGCTACTGGGCAGATCTGAACCTGGGACCTCTGGAGTTTAGTACAGTAGCCTCTACAACTTGAGCTATAAAGCCAGCCAAAAAGGACCCAGTTACAGCATTGGTTGGGAAGCAAACCCGGGTCAACTGCTTGGAAGGTAGCTAAGCTCACCACTATACCACCAATGCACAGTGGCCAACAATGGGGATAGTTGTGCAAGGCTAGTGGAAGAGCAAAGATGCAAAACGTGAGGCCAATGTGTCCCTGCTCCCTATTCCATTTCTGTCCAGCACTAGCTGCACACTGAGATCTGTGGTGGCTGTTGAGCATAGGCAGGTGCCAGGTGGCAACTAGTTACATCTGTCCTCTGTTGCCTACCCATTGGTTCCTTATATGCTCCTACTCTTGCTGCTTTAGCCCTTTGTCCCAATGGCGGGGCATATCCTGCTCCCAGTGCTATGTGGCGTGTTAGCCCTTGGTCAGAGTGCTCAAGTCACCAGCAGCCTGGCAAGCAGGCTCCTCCATTCTCCCACTGACTGACTGAGCCAGCAGACCAAGAAAGCCAAAGATGGGCCCAGGGTGCTAGCCAGGAGGAGCCAATCCCTGCATGTGCCAAAGCCCTGTGCAGAGCTGGCATGGGTAAGCCTCTCCACCCTTTAGCTAAGCATTAGTGTGATGATGATGAGAAAGCAATTTCCAGCATATTCACACCCCAAATCTACAGGCTCCACAGCAACCCCTAAGGTCAGGCTCTGTGCACGTGCGCACACACCCTGGGTCTTACCCCGTAG
The DNA here is from genome assembly GCF_052426305.1 of Pelodiscus sinensis. Taxonomy (NCBI): domain Eukaryota; kingdom Metazoa; phylum Chordata; order Testudines; family Trionychidae; genus Pelodiscus; species Pelodiscus sinensis. The sequence continues at coordinate 198,095,353 of NC_143052.1, forward strand.
TAAACACAGGTCTGCTGGTTCCCTAGACACACACTCCGGCTGAGCCACCTGTCTGGCCCAGTTTGCTCAAGCCCCTATTGTCACATTACCTAGACCCTTTTGCACAGTGCACAGGACTTAACCCTATCCTGCCTGCACTGTAGTTGAGGGACATGGTGAAGTGGGGGATGGGACATGGTGCATCTGGGTTATGTAGGTGGCCAGCAGCACCATGGAGGTGTTAGCAGACTTTTGACACTATATAGGCAGGAAAGGACAAGCTGCTACCCACCATGGGAAGGAGGTGGAGAAGGGAGGAGACATGAGGTTTGCAAAGACTATAGGGCTAGGATTTTCTCCCCCCTCACACTCCTTCCCTGCAGCTGCTCCCATCCCTTCCCTCCCACAAAGTACTAAAGGGCTGCTGCTGGCCATATTCTGGTGTGAACCTTGGCAGAGATCTGGGAGGAGTGGAATGTGACACTGCATGCCCCCCACCCATGTGTCTGCTCAGGAAGACAGGGTTCCAGGGATCAGGAGAGGCAGATCCATTCCGGGGGCCAACCAGGGATACAAGGCAAACAGGGCCAGTCAGAGAGGGTTGGGTTAATTGGTCACTCTGCCTCACATGTGAGAGAAGTGTATGGGGATGTGAGGGGTTAGGGTTGTGTATTCAGTCCCTCATTCTGTGACCCCCTCAAGCCTTAAAGATAAGGCAAATAAAAAGAATCCAACTATGCAGTATTTCTTCTTAACAGGAGATCAAGCAACTTGATGTTAATTTGAACATTTGTGCTGCATAGTTCTGACTGTCGTTACACTCACTTAAATACAACTGATTTTACCAAGTGCCCCATATTCAGCATAGGTAGGGTGACCAGATTTCCCTATCAATGGCAGGATCATACAAAGGCTCACCATAGTCTCAAGTGACCACATTTACCCACAAATGACAAAGCTACAAGGCAGTTGAACAATCATCCAAGGTGAGGACAAACTCTGCACCATTTGGCTATTTTATATTTATATGGCATTTAAAGAATTACAGAACTATTTTTGAGATTTTGACTATTTTGTTTTCTCCTGTAGAGCCAGGCTCCATACACAGCTCAAAAGAAGGATGTCTTATGGTTAAGATATTAGCTTTTACTGTATATTGAATTTCAACATATGTTATCCAGCCCTCTACCAACTGGAAAGCTCTATAAATCAGCATCTCTTCATAGAAAATGTGGTTTATAGTTCAGTTGGTGCGGGACTGGTAGGCTCCCTACTTGGCCTCAATGGCTCTCTGCAAACAGTGATGGTGCTAGGTGGAGGAATGGCCACCAGTGGTTTGGAGTGCAGGACTGGGCATGGAGATAGGGTGCAGAAGGGGATGCAGGGCAAGGGCTCGGGGGAATTTTGGTGCAGGTAGAGGCCTAGGGCAGGGACATAGAAGGGGGTTTGTGGTGCCAGATTCAGGGGATGCTCATCTTGGTGGGTCCCAGTCAGCAGAAACTTGTCCCTGCTGCTCTTTAGTAGAGGCACACAGCAGATGGTTCTGCATACTGTCTCAAGTGCTGGCTCTGTAGCTTCCATTGGCCAGGCACTGTGCCCAATAGGAGCTGCAGAGATAGTGCTTGGGGCAGCAAGCAAAGCCAGCTGCTGTGCCTCCACTTAGGAGCAGCAGGGACAAGTTGCCAATGGCAGAGCCACCCACAGTAAGTATCCCCAGATCCAGCACCTAGAACTCCCTCCCACAGTCCAACCCCCTCCCTCACACTCCCTACCATGTCCAAATTCCCTCCATCTTAACAGGCATTTTTTATTTACTGGCACCTTCATTACCCCAACATGCTAGATAAAACAGCTTTTACTGTACATGGATTTTGTTCCCATCTTTGCCACTTATGTGACCTTAGGAAAGTTATTTCTTTCTCACTGTGCATCCATTCACTATCTGTTAAATGAACACAGTGCTTACCATTCATCTCTTTTCACGATCCTTGCCTGGCAAATCTACTGTCATTGTAAAATTTTCCATACATTTTAAGACAAGAAAAGAACATCATCATCATATAGCGCTGTGGTTCTCAACTTTTACCATTGTGGACCACATATATACAACTCTCTCTATATACGCTATCTGTATGGCCCTGAAGATGTCACATGGGATGCAGCTATGTGCTTATTAGGCTGCAAACAGTCTACCAGATTATGCATACAAACATGACAGAGAAATACCCGTCCTTTAAGTTCAGGTTGTACCTCCCTCGCCCAGTACCCTAGGGATCTGATTGGTTCCCAACAAGTAGATTTGCCAAACGAGGGGAGGTCCCTCCTACTGTGGTCCGTGCTGCCCCCAACTAGGACTCCAGTTGAGCCCTACTGCTACCTGCCCTGCCATGCCTCTGCAGCTTCTGGGGCTCCGCAGCTGCTGCCAGCCCCCTGCTACCACCTGGCAGAAGGGGCCAGAACTCCCTGCTGAGCCCTCCACTCTCAACATGAGGGTCCTGGCTGAATCATACCCTTCTTCCCCTGCTCCTGACCTGCAGCCTGACCTCCTTATACCTGGACTCTGTGGTCCAGGAATATCTGTGGTCCTGCTGGACCATGGATGTTGCTGGACCAAAGAGTTCCAGTTAAGGGAGGTACAACCTGTAAAACACAATTGCTATTAATAGCCACACACAATTTTAAAAGATTGTTAAGATATAATACTGTACAACCAGGAATAATAGAATCTATCCAACCATTTCTTCCTCTTTTTTTAAATAAATAATCTGCGCCTTTAAACAGACATGGAATACAGAAAAACAAGCAGCTAACCTGAAATCCATAAACCAACCTCAAGTATCTAAGAAACTTTACTATAGAATTTTACTTCAAACTGTTCCACTTCAAGGTAGTTTACAAGAAGATTAGCAACTCAAGTTTCCAGGTATGTTACTGCCTGTAAAACTAACTTACTTCATCTTTCTCCACACTCATATGTAAGCATGTTAAACAACTCATTTTAATAATAAATTCTAAATTTGTCTTATGTTTAACATGATCTATGAAATAGGAGCTCAGCAATAATTTACAGAACATTACATTACCCCCTCTTTAGCACACTTTTACAAGAGTCTCATGATACCAATACCCAAGTTCCCCTGCTCCCAGCACTGCCATTACATTAGATAAGCAGTGTAATTATTTTAAAGGAATGTTTCTCTTCTGTTATGATGAAAACAAATTAATCCAAAAGGTTTTAAGAGGCATAAAAGTCGGTCGCTATATTACAGTTAAGATTTTTATACTAAAGATTTTCCTTTTTAACTACTTTTCAAGTACTCTGCTATAATTAAAAATAAGGATGCTGAACTATATGTTAGCAGAAAACTGACAGCCAGCATTAAAGGGACACAGTCAACATAATTCACATTGGCATTCACATATTTGGCATTCACATATTTGTTAACACTCTGCTACAAGCATGTAAAGAAAGGATAATGGAAGATCACAATATTCTTTCTATCCATTATTTTGTGAATCACATAGCAATGCACGTAACTACTTAATCATTTTTCCCAGTTTGTGTGGGGCACCTGCACAACAGGGGAAATGCAAACTCTTTGATCATAGAAACCATACAACTTGAGACAAACTGAAGCACAGGTGTAGTATATAAAACTACTTTTAAAATCAATTACACTTTGTTTCCTGTCTTTAAATAATGTTTGATTTTGTACAGTATTTCAAACTTTAATCAAATTCAATGAACAGGAGTTGTTAGTAACTCATGTTGAACCCAAGGTTACATAATCTGCAACATTCTAATACAAAAGCCAAACAATTATGTCTTATTAAATGAACATTTGTCACAAGAAATAAATGTCAACTTTGACTAAATACAACCTGAACATTATAAAAGGCTCTCCTTGCAATCTAGTTTCACTATTATAACTGCCATTTTCTTTTAAATCCTTCACTAGCAGGGGCAGGGGAGGCAGGAAAAAGGGAAGGAGAGTACGAACATACTAAAGACATCAAGATACCAAAAAGGGCATTTTGCACTTTCATGTATGACCTTCAGGTGAAGGATCTCAGCATTTCAATGAGAATGTAAACACATCCTATACCAGACCCTAGCAGCCCCATAAGAAGCAATACTAGTAACCGATGCTTTTTTTGTGACGGTACTGCCCAGTACGCTGTACAGGCACCTCCAGTCACAGCTCAACAACTTTTCCCCCTGGAGTACCAGCACCTTTAGAATTAAAAAACAAACAAACAAACCAAAAAACAAACAAACAAAGCGCACTCCTAACAACACTGAAAACACCTTCCAAAACAATATTTTCAGGATTCATTCCTATAAAATCAAGCTGAAAGTTTAGAAAACAGTAATTCTTCTGTTTCATATAACCATACAATAACGTCACCAAAGTTTCAGTTATTTTAAGCAGATAATGCATACCGTGTTCAGCAACATGCATCTATTCTAGACTAGATTTTTAATACTGTATGCCACAGAACACAAGATGAGCCAGTCCGATGTTATAATATACACACTATCGTAAGCGTAAAGGCAGCATTCAATAACATACGTTCTACAAGGACACATCCTACAGACCACCACCACCACCACCTTAGGAAACAACCATCATCAGCAAGTGTTCAGAGTGAGAAAGGAGTAAACTCCATCCTACATAGAGCACAAGAGTGCCTTCTTCCTCCCGTTTGAAAATATTTTTAGTCTCAGGAAGGCTATCAGAAATAGGCAAGACTACAATCCTTTCCTCTTCATTCTCTAGCCAGTAAAGCTTGCCAGACAAAAGTGGGTTGCAATGACTAACTACTCCTTCGATGAATGGGAACATCAGTAAGAATTCTGTCTCTAAGCATCTTTAATGCAATAAGGCATGCATAGACTCAATCTAAGGAGTTGTTTAATTGAAGTGTAGAGTTCAGGGCTCATCAGCCCAAGCTCTAGGCACCTTACAAGGGTTCCAGTACCCAGACTCAAGCACAAGCCTGCATGTTTACACCACAATTAAATTGCTCCTTAGCCCAGTGAGCACAGGCCAGTTGTGGGTTTTTAAATGCAGAGTAGATATACTCTAAGGCTGTGTCTACACTGGCATGAATTTCCAGAAATGCTTAAAACGGAATACTATTCCGTTTTCAGTTTTTCTGGAAAAGGAGCATCTACATTGGCAGGCTGCTTTTCCGGCAAAGCCCTTTTTCCGGAAAAGCATCTGTGGCCAATGTAGACGCGCTTTTCTGGAAAAGAGCCCCGATCGCCATTTTCGCGATCGGGGCTTTTTTCCGGAAAAGACTACTGGGCTGTCTACACTGGCCCTTTTCTGGAACAGTGTTCCAGAATAAGGACTTATGCCCGAGCGGGAGGAGAATAGTTTTTCCGGAATAGCGGCTGATTTTGTACAGTAGAGCGTTGTTGCTTTTCCGGAAATTCAAGGGCCAGTGTAGACAGTTCGCAGCTTATTCCGGAAAAGCAGCTGATTTTCCGGAATAAGTGGCCCAGTGTAGACACAGCCTAAGAGAGTGTTCACCAACCAGTAGATTGGGATCTATTGGTAGATCTTAGAGTCTCTGACAGGTGATCCTGACTGGTTTGGCCAAGAGGCTATCAAGCACAGTGCTTCAGCTGCCCCTCCCCCTATTGATGTGCATGGCCTGCCCTTTGTCTAGGAGCTGCCCCCACTCTCCAGAGCCTACTCTTTGTTGTACAGGGCAAGGCAGTGGAGAGGAGGGGTGCTGATGTCAGAGTGCTCCCCTCCCACCCTATATTCAATTGCCACAGACTGGAAGGGGGAGGGGGACAACAAGGCTTGGGATGGAGGGAGTTTTCTGGCTGCTCTTGACAGTGGTGCAGGGCCAAGGTAGGGGTGAGCCTGCCTCAGCCCACTGCACCACCACCCAGGAGCTACCTATGGTAAGCAGTGTCTAGCTGGAGCCTGCATCCTGAACTCCTGCCTCAGTCATGAACCCCCTCCTCCACCCTAATCATCCGCCTTAGCCCTGAGCTCCTCCCCCCGACTCAAACTCCATTACAGAATCTTACCCTGAACCCCCTCTTGCACCAGGCTCAGCTCAGAGCCCCTCTCACACTCCAAATCCCTTAACCGAAGACCAGAGCCTGCATCCCAACCCTCTGTCCTTGCCTGATGGAAAGGAGGGAGAATGGAGTAAGCAGGGGCCGGCATTGGAGAAGGGGCACAAAGCAGGTGGGACAAGGGTATTTGAGTTTGAGGTAGATCCTAGATTGGACTTAAATTCAAAAAGTGAAATTGTGCTTAAAAAGCCTGGAGATGACTACTCTTAGGACAATTCCTCATGGAACAGCATCTGTGCAACTGTAAATAAACACTATAGCAGAGCCCTTAACGTTATGGCTAGTTACTATCTTCCTGATTCAGAATTATTTCATAACTGGAGAGTCTAGGAGTTTTGCTAGCTATTATTCTTTCATGCACAAACTTAAGTTAATTTAACTTCAACAACAGTACAGCAGAATTCCAGGTTACAATGGCTAACTAATTTTTTTATTGCTGGAAGTGACATATCAAATGTTGATAATCTCTTTCGTCATCCAGCCTAAATCCCTTCTGGTTCAGAGCTTGATCTAATACGAAGTTCATATGAAAAAAGTGACTAGATCATAAGTATTGCATCTTAAACTTAGTGTGATTCAAAGAGGGAAAATAAAAAAAAACTTGAAGTAAACTACATTGATAAACAGAGTAATATGATCTTTTGCAAGAACTTACCAAATACCTTGTACTGAATAGTAACGTTCTTTTACTCTTGAAATAATTCTCTTGATTTTTTAATAAAGTGTCAGCCAAAAATAACAAAAGTCATTTCATGAGGTGATCTGTATTTTATGTATTTCCAATATGCAAAAATCAGAAAATATTATAAGGAAAATTCAGGCTATTATAAGGAAGATTGGGATATTTGCCTATTATAATTTACAGATTGTAAATGTTCGTGTAATAAAAGATAACATCTAAAGCATTTGTAAAAGTCAGCTTCAAAAAGCCATAAAACATACCACTATAGCATATGGTTTTTATATCTATATACACACACACACACACACACACACATTAAATTGACCAATTTGAATTAAAAGTACAACTACATAAGATGGCAGGAGTCAAAGCTTAGCTGTCAGAGCTGAAATTGCTTTACTACTACATTTCACAAAACACAAACTATAAATAATGTACTCAAATTGCAAGAAACCCACATAAAAATTAGGATGTAATAAGTTTAAGTGTCTTCAAGTGCCACCTCAAAGTCAGTTTCTAGTCACTCAGTACTATTTAAAATTACCTATTATAATCATCCACATATTAGACATCAATTAAAAGAATAAAGATTTAAGCATTTTGATGTCATGTTCCTATTTTATAGGATTTATGAAAGTTTGTAAATAACTTCAAAACTTATAAGCAACAAAGCAAACCTTAGTTTTGTACAACAGAAGACTAAAGAAAATATGTTGTAATTGTTCTAATATTAAGCTTTGCCATTATACCAAAAAGCAACTAGACCTATATTAAGACTCAAAACTACTCTATTCAACATACTCTGGAGGTATGCTTTAAAAAAAAAAAAAATCAGACAAAAATAATGTAAAAACATTCACATCCAACATGGACACAATAGGATGAGAAAAGTGTCAAATGGAAAGCTACTAACTCCAAAGCAGAAACCAGCAGAGTATCAAAATCACTCAACGTCTATTGCTGCAACTGAGTTATCTATTAATGGTGTACAAAATAATTTGATCCAAGTATTTTCTTCTGTTTTCAGTCTTAAGATACAAAAGTGACAGTTACTCCAGCTGCACAGCCTTTGTCACTAGCTTGTGGATGGGAAGCTAAATGTGCTACAGGTTGATAAGGATTACGCCAGGTTTGCAAACGCTGTAGTCTACGTTAGGAAAGCAACGAGAAGAATCTTGCAATGCACAAGAGAGTTTCCCTTAACCACAGTGGGGGGCTGCACATTTCAGCCGATGTGTATACTCATTCCTACTATTTATTTCCCTGTTTACCTCCCCCCTCCCCTTTCTCTTTCTCCTCCCTGTCCGGCCATCTTGGGCCGACAGGAGCAGCCATTACTTAACTAAATGACAGGGCCAACAACTTTTCATAGAAACAAACGTGTGCGTATAAAGCCCAAACAGGCTCCAGTGTGCGCCTTTCCTTGGGAGCAGCGCAGGAGCGGGGCGGCCAGGGCAGATGGGGAATCACTCCGCTAGAAGTTACACGTTTAACAGATGGACCCAGAAAGCAAACAAGTCACTTAGCGACTGACTTCGAAACGACACACAACTCCCGCACTACAGCGATCCCAAACCAAGAGGCCGCGTTTCCGCCACTCCGGCCAGCAGTGGGGTGAGGGCCGCGGGCCGGGATTTGGCAGGGTCCGCGCAGCCCGAGCCCAATGCGAACGGGACTGAAATCCCCAGAGAGGGTCTGGGGGAACGTCAGAAGCGCCTCACGCCCACCCTCCCGGGTCGCCCCGCACTTCTCGCCGTTTGCTCCAGAGCCCGAGACTCCGGCCTGACGCGCAGGCACTTTCCGTCCCAGTTCTGGCCAAACCCCAGAAAGTGGCGGAGGAGCCGCAGGCCCCATCCCCGCCCTGCGCTCCGGGCGATATGTGCACTAGGGGGGCAGCTGCGGGCTGTGCGCGCCTGGCAGGGCGGGCGAGAGCGAAGACACACGGAGAGAGGCGAGGGGCGAGCCCGTGGGCCCCAGCGCGTCTCTCCCCCCGGGCTGTGGCGGTGCCACCCCGTGCACACGCACACGCCGTGCAAGCTCAGGCGGGGGGAGGGTGGCGGGGCTGGGCTGGCTCCCTCCTCCCCCCATCCTCTTACCTTTAACAGCAAGGCCTTCGTTCTGGCGCCATCTTCATGAAGCCTCAGAAACCCGAAGACTCGGCTGCGGAGGGGGAACGGGAGGGGGAGAGAAGCACAAGGCGCAGCGTTAGTCAGGGGAGAAGCCCCCGCACGGGGCGCGCTGGCAGAGCGGAGCCGGCCGGGATCCCGCACAAGCCCCGCACGGAGACGGGCGCCCTGGCCCTGCCCGAGCAGGGCGCCGCGGCGGGGAGGGGAGGGGAGAGCGGCGGGACAGGGAGGCAGGGGGGCGCGGGTACCTGTCGAGGCCGGAGAGGGCTGCTCTCTCCTCGGCTGTCAGGCTGGCGAAGTCCTCCTCGCTCTGGCCGCTCGCTTTCCCCGCCGCCATTTTCTTTTCCTCATCCCCGAAAGGAGCAGCAGAGGCGGCGGCAGCGGCGGCGAGCGACACTCCGCACGATTTCATGGAAACGCAGCGTAATTAACTCACAATCACAACCGCCCCCCCGGCGCGCCCCCAACGCCCCCCAGTGCCGGGCGGGGCGGGGCGCCCGACACACACACCACAACTTTTATTACAACAACAACAGCCGGCAGGGAGGGGGAGGGAGGGAGGGGAGGAGGGAGGCGGGGGGAAGCCCCGCGGCTCGGAGGAGGAGGGGGAGGGGGAAGAGCGCCCCGGCGCTGGAGGCTGGGGGGAGGAGGCGGCGGCTGCAGGCGGCGATGGCGGCGGAGCCGTGTTTACATCGCTGCTGCGCTGCTGGCCCCGGCGGCGCGGGGTGCGTGGAGTCGGGGTGACAGGGTCCCCCCGCCCGCCCGCGCAGGGTGTATTTGTTGCCTGTACAAACTTCCCCAGCAGCTGCACAAAGTTGTTGTAATTGTGTCACACAGCGAACCCCACGCCGCCACCGTGACCCCCCCTTTGCTCCCCCGCCCGCCCGGGGCCGCCCAGCCAATCGCCGCCGCCGCAGCGCTGCACGTGACCTTTGTTGACTTACGTCAGTGATAGCGCCCTTCCACCGCTGCGCTGCAGCTTGGTTGGCGCTCGGTGCCTGCCCCCGTACCTGCCATCCCGTCATTGGTCGAGGGATGTCCTGAGGGCAGGACTGCGTGAGGAGTCTGCTTGTTATTGGTCCAGGCTCCTGTCAGTCGTAGAGCTTTGGCAGTTACTCAGGCACAGCATGTTTGTGTGTATTCATTAAATAATAAGGGAGGGGCGCACGGTGGGGAGTGGCGGGAGAGGAGCGGGGGAGGGATCCGCTCCTCAGGAGCTGGGCGCGTTTCTAGCTGGCAGGGTAGCGCGTCTCCCGGGGCCCGGCTGCGGCGGCGATGCGGGGGCGGGGGCAGCCGTTGGCGAGGAGCCGCCCCGGGGCCGGGCCCAGGGCGCGGCTCCCCTGGCACCGCCGGGCAATCATGGCTCCCGCCGCGCCAGTGAAGCGGCCCCGCGCCCGACTGGGGGGCGCAGCCGCCACTTCTGCTCCTGGAAGATTCTCCCTGCGCGGGCGCGGAGCCGGGACGGTGCTGCCCGGGGAGACGCCCTAGTGCCCCCCCGATACAGCCCGTCGGCACCGGGCAGGGACCGTGGCGGGGGCTCAGCCCCTTCCCGCTGGCGTCGGGCTGCGCGCTCAGCGGCCCCTGCGCTGGGTGACCCGGGGCGAAGCGCCCCACCCCCGCCAGGCGGCCCCTGACAGGCGCTCGCTGTAGCCGCGCGGCTTTGCGCATGCACGGGGTGGAGTAGGTCGAGGCCCCCTCCCCCCGCTCGGAAGCGCTCAGGCCGCTGGTGTCCCGGCGCCTGCAGTAGGCAGAAGTGGAGAGGAAAATACGCGGGAGGCGGAGGGTCACCTGCGTCGCGCTCTCCTGTTTGCCTGTCTGGTTGGTTGGTTTTTTTTTTTTTGTGCGATGGAAGTAAAGAATTAGGGGACTTAATGAAGAAGCCAGGAACAGACCATTAATGCTACACCCAACACTCAGCTTGCCGGAACTCTCCCTCTGTTACTGGATTTGGGAGCTTAGCCATACGCTTTTGGAAAGACAGTCCATGAATTAAAGTATAAAACAGATAACTACTTGCCTCGTTTATTTTCTGTTGAATTAAGGCCGGTTAATACACAGTAATTCAGCGTTGGGGGGGATTATTTAGTTGCTGCCTTCACCCAAAGATACCGAGGAACTCAAAACACTGCTGGTTTAGACTTAATTAATTCACACATACTAAAACTGACTGACAGAGCCAGGAAATTCCAAGGTTTTCTATGTTACTAAATTATGCTGATCTGTTTAGGGAGCAGCTCCTCAGCTGTTATACTATGGGATAGCTCCCTACTTGTAATCTCCCTACAAGGGAGGGAAACAATCTTCTGAAACTCCTGTCTGAGTCCTGGGATTGGAAAGGCAACCTGTCTTCAGCAGTCAGTTTCTTTCTGTTCTGAGGCAGCATGGCTTCAGAAATGTTCTAAAGTGGCAAGTGACAGGATCAAAGGCCACCATTGCGTTAGACTAGCAGAGGGAAGAAAGGGTGTTTTGGCAAAGTTCTACTGCTCGCTTTTGATCTCACACTTCTTCTACACAATTGTTTTTTAAGGGATGTGCTGGAAATATTGTATCTCAGGCTGGTATTTAGTCACTGAGAGAGCCTTGCTCAGCCCCTTACAATGTAGTACAGTTAGAACCTCTTTAGTCCAGCACCCTCAGGACCTGACCAATGCTGAACCAGAAAATTTGCCAAACTAAGGGAGGTCAATATTGTGGATTAGAGCACTGCTCAGTGTGAATAAGCATGGCAGAAAGCATACCCTTGTGCGTACCCTTCAGGAGAGTTCTTAGGAGCAGCCTCTTATTTCAGTATCTCCCCTAACACCTGGGGCTTCTCCACCTTAACTCCTTCATTCACCAATTATCAACTCTCCATTTTCAGGCCTTCGCTTAACCGCTCTGTGTACTTAATCTGCTTAAAACACATTCCCTCTCCTACATGCAGGTTTCCATGCTACCTCATCCAGCTTTCCATTTGTCTTTTCATCAGCCACTTCATACAACTATAATTTCCTCCCTTAAACTTCAATCAACCTTTACCTTCCATCTTCACTTAAGTGGTCAAGCTGAAAAGAAAAAAAAGAAATTCTCCCAAGCTCTATGCATTGTACATGCTTTGCTCCAGTTGAGATCCCTCACCTTTTAGATTTTAAGACATCAAGATTAGAGAGGCCTATGTTTAGAACTCCTATTCTTGGAGTCATGTGATTGTTGGAATATTATATTTCATTTTTAAAAACTAAGTTTCTAGCCCTCATGATTTTGAAGAAAATTTGAAAATATGAACTGTATTATCAAGCAGTAATGTCTGCCTAAGTCTGCAGACAGTCTGAAATAATAGCTGTGATAGGATTGTGATACAATTATCCCAACAGAAGACTCTGGAAAAAGAGTGTACCAGGCTTACCCATCCCTCCCAAGCAGATCTACCTCAATCTATTTGTCTCCTTGGGAGAGAGATCCCAAATCCATTCTCAGGCTTAATGTCTTGGTCAAGAGAAGAGGGCCGATGCCACTGCCCTACCTCTAAATATCTGGTAGTATAGGAAAGCTTCCCTACCACTCCAAGTGCAGGATCAGAGATTCAGGGAATCCTATGCCATGGTATATTTAGGACATTCAATTGCTTAAACCCCACCCTATTCACTATAGTTTATATAAATGTTCAAATTATAATCATGTATGCTTTCCTTGATCTCTCAGGCTATGTCTGCACTACCAGGTTATTTCAAAATAAATTATTTTGAAATAACCCCTGAAATAACTATTTCAAAATGAACTCATTCCTCTTCACAAGCAGGAATTATTATTTTGAAATAACAAGTACTTTAATTCAAAATAACAGGCTTTGTAGGGTACGTCTACACTGCACCATAGCTCAAAATAAGACACGCAATTTGAGCTACGCAAATTGTGTATTTTATTTCAATCTTATTTCAAAATAGCTTATTTCATAATTTGGCGCTATCTACACTGTGCCAAATTTCGAAATAACCCACTATTCTAAAATGTCCCTTACTCCTCATGGAATGAGGTTTACAGGGAAGTCAGAACAGCGAGCCTGATATATTTTGAAATAACGGATTTGCTGTGAAGACGCGGGATAGCTATTTCGTTGGGTTCTGCTAGCCTCCTTTGACTTTGCTCTTTTTTTTTAAACTAGCAAATAAGTGGTATTCCCCCAACTACTCCAACAACTGGATGGCAAAATCAAATGTCAAAAGGTAGATTTAGCAGCTCTCCATAATGTGATCCTCCTTATCTTTCATGCTTTCTTCATCAGTGAAATTATTAATGTTGACATTTATAATATCATTTAGCATCTCATTAACTTCCCACTGGAATGACAAGAGTTGTTCATAAATCTCAGAGATTTCAAGCTTTCTGTGGATAACATGGGATCAGTTAAACTGTGTTCACAGTCTGAAGATTTTCATTGCAAATAGAAGGGCTAACACTTCTTTTTTTTTTAATGAAAGCTGAGATCCGGAGTACAATACAGCAGCCTGAGACCAGTTTCCATATGTTCTATTGATCCAGCTTAATCCCTGTGTCTGCGCTTCCCTCACCACCCAGCTCTGAGAAGACCTGCCTACAGGAATTCACCAAAACACCAGAGAAAAAATATTTACCTTCATATACAAATTTGCATATAATCCCTCTCTTCACCCTCAATTCTCCAACACACATTGCACACGCTTCCCTCAGTTCTCTTCTACAAGGTTATTTCGAAATAAAGGGCTTGTTATTTTGAAATAACAGGCTTGGTAGTGTGGATGCTCACATTATTTCAAAATAAGAGGAGTTACTTTGAAATAACTCCCCAGTGTAGACATGCCCCAATATACTTTGTATTATGCATATTATTACCATTTTTGTACTCAAATGCAGGGAATGCAGTTTGCAAGAGGTGTGTATGTATTTTTGCAGGCACAGTTGTTTACCCATATGAAAATTTCTGTTCCCCAAATCTTTGTCACTGCTAATTTACTTTCAAAAGTTAGAACAAAATTTTAAGTCTGTAATATATTAACTCTGATTTATATTAGAATAAACTTATTTTAAAAACTATTTTCTCTATTTTCCAACTGTTTGATCTTCTCTTCTTGAAAATTATGTGACCTAACATCCTTTCCATCAGATACATTAATTAACCTGTCACATAGAGGAAATTGATTTTTTCTGTAGTATCTATGAAAAAGTGTAGTTAACAAAATTGAGATTTTTATTGTTGTCGCAAAGTTAGCCTCTAATATTACAAGTAGGATCTTTGGGGCCTCATTTTCCTTTTCCTTTTACATTCAAATGGCTTGTTATACAATAGACTTCCGATAATCCGGAACCTATGGGACCTAGGTGGTGCCAGATTATCAGATATGCCGGACTACCAGGAGATACTATATAAGATGGTTATATATACTGTATAAATTATATAGTGTATATAAAGTGTTCTTAACCCTTTTTATTGTACATACTGTATTCAGTATTCTGTAATGTTTTAGTGTTTTTAAGCCTTTTTTACCCTTTTTGCTCAGTTCAGCTGCTGCCACTGTTGCGTTGTGACTCATTTTTTGCCATAGCTCACTCACTAGGCTCTTGCCATTTTGATGCCAGACTATCAGAAGTGCCGGACTATTGGATACCGGACTATTGGAGTTTTACTGTATATGCTATTTAAAATTAGTATTTCACTGCAAACAACAAGAATCAAACTCAGAGCCTGATCTCACACCCACAGAAGTTAGTGACAAAGTTCCCATTGATTTAAAGAAGTACAAAATAATTGAATGTGCTAGGCCCATTTGTGAAAAGTAGCCATGATTTTGTACGCTGCACACACCCTATGATTTCAAAAACTCAAAATTTGTTCAAAAGTCTATTTTTCATGTGTATCAAATAAAATATAACTGAATGCTCAAACCACTAGACCATACTGCCAAAAATAAGCAAGAGTAATAACTAGCATGCACTATCATATGCCAGTAATGCCCCTCTGCTATAAACATTGGCCAAACTGGACAGTCCCTACGTAAAAGAATAAACAGACACAAATCAGATATCAGGAATGGTAATATACAAAAACCTGTAGGAGAACACTTCAATCTCCCTGGACACACAGTAGCAGATTTAAAGGTAGCCATCCTGCAACAAAAAAACTTCAAAAAACTCAAGAACAGTTTTCAACAAAAACTTCGAAGAGAAACTGCTGAGCTACAGTTCATCTGCAAATTTGACACTATCCATTTAGGATTAAGCAAAGACTATGAATGGCTAGCCAACTACAAAAGCAGTTTCTCTTCTCTTGGTGTTCACACCTCCACATCAGCTGCTAGAAGTGGGCCTCATCCTCCCTGAATGAATTGACCTTGTTATCTCTAGTCTTACTCTTGATTGGTACTCTTTTCTTATGCCTTTATATTTATACCTGCCTCTGGAATTTCTATTACATGCATCTGACTAAGTGGGTCTTTGCCCACGAAAGCTTATGCTCCAATAAATCTGTTAGTCTTTAAGGTGCCACAGGACTTCTTGTCACTTTAGCATTTTAATAAGGAACCTTACCTAATAAAAATACTTGACTTCAGAAAAGTTCTGTAATGCAATATTTGAAATTTTTGTATTTGCTTTTCTATTAGATGGCTCTCAAACTTTTCACAGTGTGGACCACATCTTAATATAAAAATGACCTCATAGACACCTCTTTTCACATTCATTTGTCTACTCAGGCTGGTTTTCCTTCTCATTTATTATTGCCCAGACCAATATTCCCTCCCATTTGGAATCACGTCATCCATGAAAATCTGTTTAATAAAAAGAAAGCCTATCTAAATAGCTTTCAGCAACACAATACAAGTATTAGCTAACAAAAATTGGCACAAGCTGCAAAGTGTAGATCTAGGTTAGAGCTTTCCCACAGTTCAGCATTTGGGTTTGTGCCCATCTCCTTTAAATGAAAGAGGAGACTATTTACACCACCTAGATCAGGCATCAAAACCAGCGCTACTAGATTTATTTAGCATGAGAGTTTGGTCCTAGAAGTTGCGAGTGTCACCTTTGCAGCCGCACACTGCTGTGAACAATGGTGAAATCCTGACCTACTGAAGTCATTCACAGTTTTGTCATTGACTTTAATAGGATCAGGATTTTACCCTTGAATTCCAGTACCTTCTGCTAACCTGGACGAATCCCAGGATCCCTTGCCATTATCCAACCAGGAAATCAAGAAGTTAGAGACTGCAGCAGCAGCAAATATATATATTGATGGATGTACCTTATATGCAAATAATCTGGATAGATGGGTATAACTAACATCACTGAAACTATGTGGTTAAAAATACAGAAAAAAAACACCCAGCTGTAGTCCTCATTTTAACATGCAGATATACTCTGAAAAGAGACTCTATAAAAGTCGCATTATGGGAGTTGATGTTTTGGGCATGTTTTTCTCAAATAGTGCAGACCTAAATCTACTCAGTTTATAAAAGTAATGTTTTATGCAGAACTATTAACTATGGTTTGTAACCTATCCTTTAAATCAGCTTCTGTACTCAGTGACAGGAAGATAGCTAATGTAATGCCAATATTCAAAAAGGGCTCAAAAGGTGATCCTGGCAATTACAGACAGTACGTCTAATGTCAGTACCGGGCAAATTAGTTGAAACAATAGTAAAGAATAAAATTGTCAGACACATAGAAGAACATAATTTGTTGGGCAAAAGTCAACATGGTTTCTGTAAAGGGAAATCATGTCTTACTAATCTATTAGAGTTCTTTGAAAGGGTCAACAATCAAGTGAACAAGGAGGATTCAGTAGATATAGTGTACTTAGATTTCCAGAAAACCTTTGACAAGGTCTCTCACCAAAGGCTGTTAAGAAAAATAAGTTCTCATGGGATAATCCTTTAATGGACTGAGAACCAGTTAAAAGACAGGAAACAAAGGGTAGGAATAAATGGTAAATTTTCAGAATGGAGAGGGGTAACTAGTGGTGTTCCCCAAAGGTCAGTTCTAGGACCAATCCTATTCAACTTATTCATTAATGATCTGAAGAAAGGGATAAACAGTGAGGTGGCAAAGTTTGCAGACGATACTAAACTGCTCAAGATAGTTAAGACCAAAGCAGATTGTGAAGAACTTCAAAAAGATCTCACAAAGCTAAGTGATTGGGCAACAAAATGGAAAATGAAATTTAATTTGGATAAATGAAAAGTAATGCACATTGGAAAAAATAACCCCAACTATACATACAATATTATGGGGGCTAATTTAGCTAAAACTAATCAGGAAAGAGATGTTGGAGTCCACACAGTGTGCAGCGGCAGTTAAAAAAGCAAACAGGATGCTAGGAATCATTAAAAAAAGGATAAGGTATGTCTACACATCAAAGTTATTTCGAAATAACATCCATTATTTCGAAATAACTTTCCTAGCATCTACACAGCCAAACCGCTATTTCAAAATAAAATTGAAATAGCGGAGTTCTTATTTCGAATTCGGTAAACCTCATTCTATGAGGAATAACGCCAAATTCGAAATAGCTATTTCAAAAGAAGTGCTGCGTAGACACATTTCAAAATAGGGGGCCTCCAGCCTTCCCAGGGTGCCCTGGTGGCGACTCTGGCCTCAATCAAGAACACTTCTCTCCCTCCCCTCCCCCCCCCCCCCCCCGTAGCCCTTAAAGGGGTAGACTCTGGCCACAATGCCTGTGCCAGCTCCAAGCCTGCGAGCCCAGAGCCAGCCGTCACTGCCCCTGACCCAGTGGCTCCAAAACATGAGCCAGCAAGCCACTGGCAGCCAGCCCTCCACCACTCCCCAGGAGCAGTCTGCCGGCTCCCAGGAGCCTGCCAGAGCCTGGAGAAGGCAGGCACCTTCCTGGTCCAGGGTGGAGATCATGGACATTATTCAGGTTTGGGGGAGATGCCCCCAACATCCATGATCTCCGCACTAGACAGAGGAACGCGGCTGTCTATGGCAGGATAGCTGCCAGCCTGGCCACCAAAGGCCACATGTGAAATGACAATCAAGTTGGTCCAGCGAGACTCCCAACCCTGAGCTTCCCCTCCCCCTTCTTCCCCTTACTTCCCCCTTCCAGATTCCTCCTCCCAGGTTTCCCCCTCTCCTCTCCCACCCTATCTTCTCCCCTCTCTTGCCTCCTTTCCCCTGTCCCACCAGAGTTTCAGTCCCTCTCTCCCAGTTTTGTTGAATAAAGAGAGTTTGTGTTCAAGAAAATACATGTATTTTATTTGACATCAGGAAGGGGAGTTAGGGAGGGGTAAGTGGAAGGACATGAGGAAGGAATGAGGCACAAGCCCCCAGTGGGGCAGACCAGGGAGGCTCTTAGTGCTCCTCAGAGTGGAAGCTCTCCCACAGGGCCTCCTGGATCCTGACAGCCCCCTGATGGCAGATGGCAGCCTGCAGAAAGTGCAGCCAGGCTCGCAGCAACGTGTCCACGAGAAGCACCAGAGTACCCAGGGGCAGCTCTGGCTCCATGTTGCAGAGTGCTGTGGTTTCTTGAGTGAGGGCAACCAGAGCACGCAGAGACAAAATGCTTTGTTGTCCCCCATCGAGGTAGACAAGCAAGCAGGGAAACCTGAGAACTGGCTGTCCGGGGCAGGTCCCTTTAAGCACAAACCTCAGATAGCCTCAGGCAGCAGCCCCACAGAGTAAGTCCTGACCTGGTGCCCTGCTGGAACTGATTCTGGCCAGCCTTAAATGCGATTCAGCATCCACTCAGTGTGGAAGCACTATTTTGAAATAGCAAAAAGCTATTTCGAAATGCATTTTGTGTGTAGATGCATTATTTCGAAATAAGCTATTTCAAAATAACTATTTTGAAATAACACTGTAGTGTAGACATACCCATAGAGAATAAGACAGCGAATATTTTATTGCCCTTATATAAATCCATGGTATGCCCACATCTTGAATACTGCATACAGATGTGGTCTCCTCATCTCAAAAAAGATATACTCGTGTTAGAAAAAGTTCAGAAAAGGGCAACTAAAATTAGGGGTTTGGAATGGGTCCCATATGAGGAGAGATTAAAGAGTCTAGGACTTTTCAGCTTAGAAAAGAGGAGACTGAGGGATGATATGATAGAGGTCTATAAAATCATGAGTGGTGTGGAGAAAATGAATAAGGAAAAGTTATTTACTTGTTCCAATAATATAAGAACTAGGGGCCACCAAATGAAATTAAGGGGAAGCAGGTTTACAACAAATAAAAGGAAGTTCTTCTTCACAAAATGCAGAGTCAATCTGTGGAACTCCTTGCCTGAGGAGGCTGTGAAGGCTAGGACTATAACAGGGTTTAAAAAAGAGCTAGATAAATTCATGGAGGTTAAGTCCATTAATGGCTATTAGCCAGGATGGATAAGGAATGGTGTCCCTAGCCTCTGTTTGTCAGAGGATGGAGATGGGTGGCAGAAGAGAGATGGCTTGATCATTACCTATTCAGTTCACTCCCTCTGGGGCACCTGGCATTGGCCACTGTCGGCAGACAGGATACTGGGCTGGATGGACCTTTGGTATGACCTAGTATGTCCATTCTTATGTCCTTATGTTTTTTACTAACTGCTTTCCTAACATCTTGTAATCTGAAAGTCAAGCTGTACAGTATTTTTTTAGCTTGTACTTCAATGCCAGCAATGAAAATTCTGTAATCAGAACACAGTAAAAACTTCTGTTGTTGATTTATTAGATAAAAGAGAATGCAACTCCCCCTTCCATAATCATATTGACTCTGCAGCATTAACTGGAGTAAAAAGTAGCAAAATTAAATGCATCAGAAGAGAAAACAAGTACTGTATTACCTGAAATATTTAAGACTTGATTCAGCAAAGCATTTAATACATGCTTAACTTTTAGCACATTAGTTATCCCATTGAAGTCTATTAAACAACATGTGCTTAAAGATAAGCATGTGCTTAAGTGTTTAGTTGAACAAGAGCCAAAGACAGCAGATCTATTGAGTAACAAGATGCCATTTTTAAATAGTCTTTTTTTAACCATATCCACACTTTCACAGTACATACCATTACAGTTGTTAAGATGAAGCACCAAACGAGAGCACAAATATTAGACCTAATCTTATGACATCTTCCTTTTTGAGTAATTTCATTAAACTCAGTAGAACTATTCATGTGAGTAATAGCTGCAAAAGCAAGTTCTGAAACTCTTGCAGAAATCAAGTCTTTTCTCACAATAGCTTTATATTGGTTGTAACTCCACTGACTTCAACAAAATCACTTCTTTTTTACACTGGAGTGAGATGGAAATCAGGCACCTGGAGAAAATTGTAAGTGATGTCTAAATGGACCCCAAATATGTTGGGACTTAACAGAGAATAGCTGTATCAGGTATCAGGGTAGAATGTGTTTTGTAGTTCCCAAGGAAAAAATGTGGACTATAGTTATCTTTAAAATGCTGGATTTGTGTAATGAGGAACAGATCTTGACATTAATAAGGCAAAAAGATGCCTAACTAAAAAGAGCAAAAATGTGACTCCTTGTCAACTCAAAAACCTGCTGTGGAGGGTAAAGATTAAGCTAGTTCCCTCTGTGAGGAAACAGAAGAAATCAGTTTGTGCTCTGCAAAGTTCAAGGCAAAATTTAATTCTTAAGTATTTTTGACATGTGTTTCATGAGCAAATTTCTCTAGAAATGTGGACAAGCATTCTAATGGAGGGAAAAAGGGTTGTTATAAAAAGGATAGAACAGTGTTTTGTATGAATTTATAATATTGTTTGAATTCATGAAAACCGTGAATAAAATTAACTATATAGTTTCCACTCTTTGCTCCTAGTGTGACTTAATAGGACACTTCCAAGTTTTATGTGTAAATTAATAACAAGTGGACAGCAGATAAGTTGGAGATTGTCTATCTACTTGTCTGGAAATTGATTCAGTACCTCTTCCCAGGTCACTAGTGGCTTTAGTCAGTCCAAGATGGACTAAACTAACAGTTTAAATCCTTATGCTGAAAATTACAAAGTTGTGTTCTTTCTTTCAATCTCTCTCTCTCTCTCTCTCTCTCTCTCTCTCAAAAAATCTCCTCATTAAATTAATGTAAGTAACTTACTGTACAGCCAATATTTTTGTTCTCCTTTCCAGGGCACTTTAAAAGAGTTCAAACAGTCTTATGAATTGCTTACAAGAGAGGAAATATTTGTAACAGATATGCATAAGTACTTTTTAAAAAGCTGAAAGATGTTTGTCTGAAGCAAACTAATTCTTGCTTATCAAGAATAATGCTAATTTAAACCATCTCTGAAGGTTAGATTTTTCAATCATCAGACTGAAACTATGTAGATAGTAAAGCTGGTCAGAAATTGTCAAAACAGTATTTTTGTTGGAAAGTTCTTTTGACAAAACCAAAAACTTTAACAAAATTACATCAATTTGATTAAAATTGGTTTTGAAAAATGTTTTGCAAATGTTCAATCACACCATTTAACATTTTTGGAACAATAAGTTTTGATTTTTCTACTCATAACACCTTTTATTTAAAATTTACTTTGTGTCCATGCATGTAGTGTTAAAAATGGATCACAATAAAAATAATTGACCCAAAACAATTAGTTTAAGAATGTTGGGTTTTTTTTGTTTTGGAGGGGAGGGGGTTTGATCTGCTTGATTTAAAACTGGGTAATATCTGAAATATTTTTATTTTGTACTAAGGAAATTCAGATATGAATTGTGATCATTCATAGTTTTGAAAAAAATGTGCACATATTATAAGTTAAGCAGTAGTTTCCACCATTAGGTTACTTGTCAATAGAAATTATGCAAAAGCTACTTAAGCAATAGAAATTTCAAATAAAATGGCCTTTTTATGAAAGATATTGAAACCCATGTTCATAATTCCAAGTTAGCATATAAAACCAAGGATTCTGATATATTATTCTGAATAATTTGCAGTATCTAAGGGATTCTGTTAAAATTCAAAGATAAATAGTTTTATCAAGTGTTTCTTAGACATGCTACATACAGGAAGACTGATTTCTTATTGGACAGTATAAAGAGACTTTCACTTGCCTAATTTGCTTAAGCAAGATTCTTATTGACTGAAATCCTTTCTACTCTTGATGTCTCTTCAATAACCTGTGTGAAATTAATTGGTGATCTCAGTCCACTTCTCCATGCAGAGATTCTCAAAGCGGGGGTCGAGATCCCACACGGTTGTTATGAGGGAGATCTTGAGCTGTCATCTTCCACCCCCAAACTCTGTTTCGCCTCCATTATTTATCCTAATGTTAAATATTTAAAAAGCGTTTTTAATTATGAAAAGGGTCACACTCAGAAGCTTCCTGTGTGAAAGGGGTAACCAGTAAAAAAGCTTGAGAACCACTATCTGAGTGGATAGTTTACTGCATTCCAAAGAACAGTGAAAGGACAATATTCGTTGGCAGTCCAAGCAACACAGCCACAGTATGAATAAGAATGAAAACTGAAGAACCTTCTTGTCCCTAGAATTGGCCTTTCCCCAACACTTCCACAGATTTATTTTTCTATCACGATTTTGGCTAGTGAGGCTGGATAGCATACCCAATGTGGGCCTGCTATAGCTCTAGGGAAGTTGATGCAGGGCCAGGCCCCACCCCCAACCTACAAGGCACAACTGAATGAAGCAATTAATCATAAATCTCTTTGGGTATATCTACACTAGGAAATTATTTCGAAATAACTAAATTGACATAACTCCTGATTTTACAAAATTGAAACAGTATGTCCCCACTGTGGGGAATCTTCAAAATTAGTCCAAGGCAGGCTCTGCTATTGTGAATGCGCTACCTAGACTTAGAGCCCCAGGAAGCACTGGTGAGTAATTAGTTTGAATTACTCTGTGGAGTAATTATTTCAAAATAGCAGTACCGGAGCGTCCACACTAATACTATTTCAAAATAACTATTTCAAAATTAGCATTATTCCCCAAGGAAAGCAGGAGTACAGATTTTTAAATAAGCAGCCCATTATTTCAAAATACCAGGCGTGGTAGTGTGGACGTTCTGCTTATAATTCGACCTAAGGGTGGTTATTTCAAAATAACGCCCTAGTGTTGACCAGGGCTTCCTTAAAGAAAGTATCTATTTGATGAAAGAAAACAGTGGCAAAGTGACTATGTCTTTCATAAATATCTTCACAAACTAAACACCAACAAAGGTGGATATGGCATGCTTTGGGTTTCACTTTTTTCTGTTAAAATATGGACATGATTCCTCAAAAATGGTTGCACCACAAATGTTTCTGAATGTAATACATTTAAAGTGCTTTCACATGTGATATAAAAGATGTTATCTCAATCATCTTTGTGGTAAAAACTCTCTTCCCCAGTATTTTAGAAATCTTGCCAGGAAGTCTTCTAGGATAAAAACATTAGCCGTGTGTGTATTTTTTTAAACAAAATTAATTTAGTGCTGAAGTGTGCTATGTTTCCACATCACAGATACGAAAGGGCAGCAGCTGTTCAAGCTCCCTTATGGCCCACACTGCCTTAAAAATCAGGACTATGTAGCACTTTAAAGACTAACAAGATGGTTTATTAGTCTTTAAAGTGCTACATAGTCCTGTTTTTTGTTCCAGCTACACCAGACTAACACGGCTACATTTCTATCACTGCCTTAAAAATGAATCTGCAATGAAGTTTGAATCTATTTCTTTGAAACATTTGAAAAGAAGAGAGTGGCACTCAGCAAGTTATGTGCTGGGTATCTCATGTATGTAATTTTATAAGTGTAGGAATAGAATCACAACATTAGGGTACAGCATGATCTGTTACTGTTACACAGAACTTGTCTTTTAAATGCTATCTTTTTAAGCTCATGCCTAATTTAGTGCTCTAATGACAAATGTTTTCTTGAAAATACCCTAGAAATGTATTACTGTTAAGAACTCCTACATAAGCTAGTTGTGTGTGTTTCCTGTTTCCTTAGATATTTATCTTCACAGGCATCAGAACCAACAGACTCTTCAACTAAAAAGGCTTTACAAGCTCATCTAGTTGTAGGGACTAACAATTCAAATTCTAGAATGGAGTATCCACATCTTTCTTTTCAGTTCCCTTTCAGATCTGTAAGTGATACAGTATTGAGTATGTGTATATTATGTACAGTTTATAATCCTTCAAAGGTTTTTTTAAATTGCATAATATCAAGGCAGTCCTGTGTTGCTTGTATGGTTTTTTGTAGGGGTGGGGGAGGGAAACAAGTTAAGTCTTCTCCATTCAGGTCTAAGTACAGTTCAAAATTCCCTTACAACAATCAGTAAGATTGAGAGTATTTCAAATGCTTAGAATATATGCTTTGAGTGTGGCAGAAATGTAGCTTTTTTCTTTACTATAATTAAAAGTCATTACAATGTCTCCTATATTTTAGCATGCTTCATTTCACAAATTTGTTAGAATGGGGTGGCATCCCATCAGTAATGAAGTGTGACAGCGAAAATGAATAAGGATGGGGTCATGCCAAAATGTGTGAGTTTGTTCATTATATGTGAGTGTCTGAAAGATGAAAAGACTAATTAAGAAATTATATACATCCTAGAAAAAGATTGAACCAACATCTGGTTGTTTCCTTCATAAAATTGCTACTATAAGAAGACAGATTCTACCATGGAGCTCAACTGGCTGTACTCCACTGAATCTAGTGACATTAATGAGAGCTGGATCAGCCTCTAATGGAACTGAAAAAATGCCATTGGCAATATTTACTAGGAGAAATCTTTTCTCCCAACCAATTCCTGAGCTTGACAGGGATAATGCAATCTAACTCACTCTTTTTTCTCCACTTTAATGTGAATGAAATAAACAATTTTTTCCCTCTCCTACTTTGTCTCTTTCCTTTGAAGGCCGGCCAGCCACTTTTCAGTTAACAGTTGGGACTTTCACCAGCGGGAAACTAATTTGGGAGGGATTGGGAAAGCTTCCAGTGTTAAAACTTCTCCCTTATGCTTTGAAGGCCTCTGGGTATGGTCTGTATTCTATTTGAATGTTTACAGCATTTAGTTTTGTTAATTTGTTTGAATATACAGACATACAAAGTCAGTATGCAGATATTTCTTCTTTAGCAATTTCCTTCATGCAAAAGAGAAGCCCTCATGCTTTTTTAGCTGGTTGAGAGAAGATCAAATGCAATATATTTCTGTGGAAATGTAGTCACAAATGGAAGCATATATTATAGGAAATTGTCACTAGTACTCTGAAGGAAATTGTCTCTAGTACTCTGAAAGAAAATTTTAGGAAGATGCTTCCCTATAAGCAGACAGAATTTTTCAGAACTCCCTCAGCCATGCCCTACATGTTGAAGGGAGAAGTTTTTTCACAAATTTCTTATGAGTTAGGAAACCATCAGGGTAGAGAATTTGTAAAGGGGCTAGAGAGTTTTTAATTTCTCAGTCAGAGGTCTAACTCCACCTCAAGACACCATAACCAAAATGTGTTATTAACTAACAGCTACTTGATAGTCTATAGCAGGGGTTTCCAAACTTTCTGACACGGGGACCAATAAATCCATTTATGAGCTTTCGGAGGACCGGTAACATTCATTTGCATATTTGCATATTCATTAATCAAATGACAAATATGCAAATATGTTGGTTTTGGTCCTCCCAAAGCCCCTAGGGCAAGCTTTAGCAAAGTTTTTGATACGGCCACCCACAACATTCTTACCAGCAAGTTAAGGGAATATGGACTAGAAAAATGGACTGATCCAGCACCACCACATCGTGTATTGAAAAGGGGCTCATTTATTTTCAGAAAGCTGACACCATCTTTGGAATTTTTTATCCATATTCTCATTCCGGATGGTGAATGCACCAGGTTATCTCCATTCTGACACATTGTAGTGCCTTTAAACCTCACTGTCAGCAGTGGGGATATTTAAAAGGCACTGCTTTTAAATTTTTATTCAGGATCTGCGTGCGCCCTGAACTGTCCCACTCCCCGCTGGCCGATTCCCCCCCCCCCCCCCGCACCTTCCCCTCACCCCTGCCCTGGGCCAGCCCCACTGTCCCTGCCAGCTGATTCTCTCCCGATCTCTCCTGGCAAGCCCTGCTGCCCCCGCCAGGCCTGCTTCCGCTGGCTGGTTCCCCAGCCAGCCCCACGATCTCCCCTGGCCAGCCTCACTGCTCCCCGCCCCCCTCCCCCCGGCCAGCCCTACTTCCGCTGGCCGGTTCCCCTCCCTATCTCCCCTGGGCAGCTCCACTGCCCCGACCCTGCTTCCCTGCGGCCCATATCCAACCCCTCCTCCCCCCTCCACAGCCAGCAATAAGAGCTCACCTGGTAACCCTCGCTATGCCTCTGCCGGGAGTCTGAAAGTCTGAAACATATGGCTGCATCCACCCAGCCCAGTTGAGGGCTTGGGGAACCCAGTGGTGCATGGGCAGTCCAGGAGCCCGGAACACCCTGGCAGCCACACTGAGGCCTGGTATTTTTTTCCTGGCTGCGGACCATACTTTGGGAAACGCTGGTCTACAGTTTGTACCTCCCTATGCTGGGACTCTGGTTTGGCAGGACCACGAATGTTCCTGGGCCACAAAAACCAGGAACAGGGAGGTCTTGTGGTGGGACTGGAAGCATGGCAGGGGGCACTGGGACTTGGCCGAGAGCCCCATGGCAATGGGGTGAGGTGGCACAGGGAGGAGTTCGGGCACCAGCAGTCAGGGAGACCTGGCTGGGCCAGTGTCAGGAGGGCTGGGGCCAGAGCCCAGTGACAGTGGGACTGAAGCCAGGCCTGCGCCCAAGCCTGGGGACAGCAGGGCCAGGTACAGGCCACGACGGGAGGTGCTAGAAAGGCCAGTGCCAGGGGACTTCACCTGGTCCAGCAAATCTCCAGGGAGGTCCAACCTGTATAATGAAATGAGCTGAAGGTCCCAGTCTGGCAGTTTATAGCCCAGCCCTCGTGCAGGGCAGGGCTGCAGCAAATAAGCAAACCAATTCATAGCAGGTATGCATGGGTATATAGTCTAGCTCAGTGGTCACCAACCAGTAAATCTTGGAGCTTCTGACAGGTGATCCTGAGTGGTTTGGCCAAGAGGTTATCAAGCACAGGACTTCAGCTGCCCCACCCCAGCCTGCTGCACATCTCCTGCCCTTTGCTTTGGAGCTTCCTTCCCCCCCCCCCCCAACCCTTGGGAGCCTCCTGCTTGATGTGCAGGGGAGAGAGAGGAGGGTGTTGATGTCAAGGTGCCTCCTCTTCCACCCTGTATCCTATCTCCATAGAGCAAAGAGGGGGTGGAGTTTGCCAGCTGCTTTTGGGAGTGGTGCAAGATCAGGGCATGGGTGAGCCTGACTTTGCCCCACTGCACCACCACCCAGGAGCCACCTGAGATAAGCAGTGCCCAGCTGGTACTCACATCCCGAAACTCTACCCCTGACATAAACCCCTTTCTGCAACTCAAGCCCCTGCCCTAGCCCCAAGCACTCCTGTATCCAAACACCCTTTCAGAGCCTGCACTTATAATCCCCTCTGGCACCCCAACTGCCTGCCCCAGCCTGGTGAAAGTGAAGGAGAATGGGGGTAGGGGGAGGATGGAATGAGCAGGAGCAGAGCCTCAAAGAAGGGGGCACAAAGGAGGCAGGGCCAGAGTATTTGGGTTTGAGGTAGATCTTGGATTGCACCTACATTCATAAAAGTGATCCTGTGCTTCAAAAGGCTGGAGACCACTGGTCTAGCTCCTTGTTTGGGACAGGTTCAGGCACCTTGCCTGTGGTGGCAGGAGGAGACTGCCACCCAGTTGGTGGGTGGCAGGGGGTATGTGGGCCCTCCCTACACCACTGTCCCAGCGCAGGGCCCTAACAGCAGCCAACTGGTGGGTCAGCAGGCATTTGGGTCCAAAACACACTGACCTCTGGACCAGGACTTGAATCCATGACCCTATCTTCCCCAGGTGAGTGCCCTAGCCCCTAGGCCCCATAGGAACCCACTCTGCTAGCTTACTGTCAGGGAGCCCCTTATCCCTCCTTCCCCAGGGACATGCAGCTTTTGACCATCCCGTCCCGCTGAGAATACTTGGTACCCGCTTTAAATACCCTTTGTTTGTTTTTTATGTCATTAGGATGTGGAATGTAGCAGGCCATCCAGCCATTGTCTTTGTTTACACTTCTGTGATAGGAATCAAACTTGTAAATGAAATTAAGTTCTGTAGCTTCCCTGTCATGCTGGCTTTTGAAATTGGTTTTAAATAATATGGTGACTTTGAGATCCATGAATGAGTGCCCAGGCAAGTTAAAATGTTCCCCAACAGGTTTCTGGATGTTGCCTTTTCGGATCTCTGATTTGGGTCTGTGATGGGGCACCATCGCCCCGCACTCCGAGAGACCCATCCCCTGCACTGTACAGGGAGCACGGAACATGGCCCGCCACTTGCACCACGTGTTCGTGTGCCACGGCACAGCTGAGCAGCACCACGTCATGATCGTGCCGGAAGTGACATCGGAGGGGTAGGAGATACAAAAGGGGCGTTGGCATGGGAGAAAGAGGGAAGGCGAGGGAGTGAGCGTGGGAGAGAGAGAGAGAGAGAGAGAGGGAACAAGCAAAGGAGAGAAGGCAGGTGAGGGAACCACCAAACAGGGCCAGATCCTCCCTACAAGCGGGGGAGGATTGATGGCCGTGGCATGTAGGCTGTGACGGCTGAAGAACCCTCCAGCTGGAGCCAGGGTAGGAGGTAGCCCAGGCAGGGCTCCCCTGCCTGGCCTAGGGGCTGGTGAGTTGTGGCAGGAGTCCCCCTCAGCTGGACAGGAACATGTTCAAGCCTGTCCTTAGGGCCCTGGGATGGGACCCGTGAGAGAGGGCGGGTCTGGGTCCTCCTATCCCATCTGCCCCAAGCGGGGGTGGGGGGGCGCGTGTACAGACTACTGTAAGCCGGGAATCACACGGACTGCTGGAGGGGCAGACTGGACATTGAAAACTCTAAATAGAGGAAAGCTCAGGGCCCGAGCAGGACCCCCAAAAGGAGGGGGTCTATCACGCTCCTTCACAGGGTCCATTAATTCTTTCTCGTAGAGACTGTCCAGTTTGGCCAGTATATACGGCAGAGGGGCATTGCTGGCACTTGATGGCGTAGATCACATTGGTGGAGGTGCAGTTGTACAAGTCTCTGATGTGCTGGATTATTTGGTTAGGACCTGTGATGAAATTGCTTGTGTAGATGTGTGGACAGAGTTGGCACCGGGGCTGATTGCAGGGGTGGGTTCTTGGATGAGTATGATGAAGGTGTGTTGCATGGTTACTGGAAATAATTTGTTTGAGATTTGGGGGTTGTCTGTAGGCGAGGACTGGTCTGTACCCCAAGGCCTTTGAGAGTGAGGGGTCATTTTCCATGATAAGTTGTAGATTGTTAACAGTGTGTTGGAGGTGTTTAAATTGTGGGCTGTTGATGTCCTTATGGTGTCCTGTTGTTTTCTTTGTAGGGCCAATCTGGATACTCTTTTGGCTCTATCAATCTGTTTTTTCACTTCTCTGGGTGGGTATTTCAGTTTTAAGAATGCCTGATAGAGATCCTGTAGGTATTTGTCTCTGTCTGTGGGATTGGAGCAAATCTGGTTGTATCTTAGGGCCTGGCTATAAACAATTGATTGGGAAATGTGTGTTAGATGGAAGCTGGAGTCATGTAGGTAAGTGTAATGGTTGGCAGGTTTCTGGTGAAAGGCGGTGGAAATGTGTCCGTTGTATAATTGTACTGTAGTGTCAAGGAAGTGGATCCCTTGTGTGGACTGGTGGTTAGTGAGAGAGCCTTTAAGAGACACAGCACGCAGCACCTCTCAGCAACTTCCCCAACAGCCAGCACACAATCTCTCTCTCACAATCACTCACTCTCCCTCCCTCCCTCTGCTTCCTCCCTGCCCAAGTACTTTGTCTCTGTAAGGCTGGGGAGGAGGATAGGGCTAAAGAGCAGGGTAGCTGCTGTGGTCTGAGGTCTGAATAAGCCTTCTGAGCCTTCCGGTGGCCAGATGCTTTAAAGGGGCAGAACTCAGCATCTCTCAGAGGCCTCTTCAGCAGCCAGCACATACACTGTCTGTGCATCTCTCACTCACACACACACTTGTATTAATTATTATTGTTGTTGTTGTTGTTGTTGTCGTTACTTCTAGAAATGCACATGTAGTCTCTGTACATTTTATTTTTTCAAAGTGTGCTATTTTTAGTTTTATGACAGGTCTATCCATTTCATACTTTTCATTTCTCTCTTATACTTACATTTAATTCTTTGAGTAGCGAGTTCTAAAATGCCTAACTCATCATGGCTGGAGTCATTATCCCTGTAGTAACTTTTATAGATATATATTACTAAAAGATTACTCAGCATTGCTCAGATCCTTCAGGGCAGTGGGCTTGCGATGTGGATGGTTCTCAAGAGGGATGGCCGGGGGGCCAGAGCCACTAGTGGGGCTCCTTGGGGGCTGCATGGCTGCTGGCTGGCGCACCTAAAATTTATTCCACACATGGTTGGAAAAAGTCAAGAAAACATTGGTCAGGATCCCCAATTAGAGAAATGTTGGTTTCTCTTGTGAAATGTGTATAGTATAGGGAAAAAGTAAACAAAAGACAAGATTTCATGGGGGGAGGTCAGATTTCAGAGTTTGTGATACATTTTTAATGGCCATGAATTTGGTAGAGCCATATTAATAGATAAGTATCAGAGGGGAACGTGTTAGTCTGAATCTGCAAAAGCGGCGAGGAGTCCTGTGGCACCTTATAGACTAACTGAAGTGTTGGAGCATAAGCTTTCGTGGGCAAAGACCCACTTGCAACTGACGAAGTGGGTCTTTGCCCACGAAAGCTTATGTTCCAACACTTCAGTTAGTCTATAAAGTGCCACAGTGATTGTGGGGAACACAATTTTAAAAACTGATGGAGAGAAGAAAAGCTTACAGGTTCTTTCTAATAATCATACCCCATTAGGAGCCTGATCTTGCAAGGTGCAAAATACTTCCTGAGAGATGGTGAATGACACCCATTCCAGCCACTATCACTCAGTACCTGGTAGGATCAAGTCCTACCTTGCATGGATCAATTCTGATAAGCTTCTAACTCTGAATGCATATCTGAGTGTTCAGCAAATGGATCTAAAAAGCATTGTTAGCAGTGAAGGTAATCATCTACTGGAGTTTACAAATGAATGTGAAGGAGTCCCGAGCTGGCCCCGGGCTGCACGCGGCGTTTCAAAGCAGCAGCACTGCGTGGAGGCTGGGGTTATCTAAGGATTCCCCCATTGACCCCAGGCTCCATGCGGCGCTGCCACTTTGAAATGCCACGGGGAGGAAGCATGGGGTCAGCGGGGGACTGCTTTCACCTTCAAAGTGTAGCAACAACCCTGGAGGGGAGGGGGCACTGTGGCAGGGCAGTACCGAGAGGAGAGGACACCACGGTCTGGGAGGGATGTGGGTCCTAACACAGAGGTGAAGAAAAAATAGGTAGCAGCGGGCAAGATACCAGCTGAAAGGGGGTGCTTCAGAGCTAAAAAGCTAATTCTCAGAGTGTTCATTAGGAGGCGCCTGTGGCGGTGAGTCCTGCCATGTTACACTATATCTTAAAAATAAAAACACTTCTTTTATTCAGGCCTTGCCCTCACTCTTGACATCTAACAACTCTTCCAAAGAAAACTAGGGGAGGAGTCAATCTTCTCTTCATTCTTGTATTCAGAAACACACGTACATCACCACGCCTAGCAGGTTATTCCCTCTTGAACACAATGGAAACACTTCCATTATACCTAGGAATATACCAGCAAAAGTCTGTGCTTTCCTGAACTAAGGGCAGAGTGTTGAAAATTGGAAGTTTCCCAGAGGCCATCACTTATCCATTATTTTATTGTTTCTTTACTACTCTTTTAAAGTGTGAGGTTACTTTTTTTTTTGGCTTTCCCCCTAAAAACATTTTCAGTGCTCAGAAGTCACTGAAATGTACAACTTCTCTGTATTATTTACTATGTTCTAAGGGTCATTATCATTCAAATATTCAAAAGTTACTATCAGGAATTTAAAACCCATAAACTCTCATTAAATAGATAATCTTCTATTTTCCTATGCTACCATGGTAAATGGACTGTGATTTCCACCCTTCTTTAAAGATCTGACAACAGTTCTAAGCCAGGTCTCCACTACAAAGTTAGATCTACCCCATTATATCATTCAAGAGTGTGCAAAATCCACAACCTTTGAGAGATGTAGTTAAGCTGACACCCCCAGTGTAGACAGGGCTAGGCTGAGAGAAGAACTGTTCTGTCTGTTCAGGATGTGATGGGAGAACCTCTCAAGTCGCTAATGTGAGTATCTACACTGAAGCATTACCTGCAGAGTAGTAGCTGTGCCTCTGTACTGGTTTATGTGTAGGCATAGCCTTATATTAGAGTAAATCTGATCAAATTATAATGTTACTTCTGATTACCTGTTTTGGGAGCAGCCCCAAAGATATTTAAAATAGGACACAATCTAATGTCTTATAGGTAATCAGTGGAATTATTTCTGGGAAAAAATTCAACATTTTCTAGATTGGCCAAATTTAGTCTGATATGAGTAAGATATTTAGTATCCTCCAGTTTGCTAAATACAGTGAAATTAAATAAGTTCAGGAAATAAAAATGTATCCCTTTTACCAGGTGGACTTGGCAGTAATAGGGGCCAGGTTCAATAGCTAGAGATTTCTCTTAACAATACAAAACAACACTGGCTCAAACCCATACTCATGAATCTATGAAAATTTAACATCACCTCTGGGGCTATGTCTACACTATGGGGTTTTTCTGGAATACCGGAGGTATCCCGGAAAACTCTGCCATGTTCAGGGAACACATCTGCTCTTCCGTTTTCTTTTGCGGAAGAGCAGATGTGCTCTTTCAGAAGCCCTGTCTTCCTCCTCCAATGAAGAAGAAGGGCTCTTCTGAAAGAGGAGGCTTTTCTGAAATTTGGCCCAGAGTAGCCATCTACATGGCTCCATTTTGCACAAAAAACCCCTCTTGTGCAAGAGCCATTCTTCCTGAAAAAAAGCGGCAGAATGGCTCTTGCATAAAAAGGAACTGTGTAGATGGCTCCTTTTTGTGCAAAAGCCATTTTTGTGCAAAATGGCGGCTCATTAAGCATGCAAATGAGGCATGGAGATATTCACTGCTTTGCCTCATTTGCTTTTTTCTTGCACAAGAGAGGGCAGTCTAGACGTAGCCTTAATGTTTCAGCTATTTTACTCCAAAGGGGACTCAACTGCTTCTTATATTTATCCTGAATGAAGGGTTCTATCATGCTCTCCATCTTCAATAGGTTTCACCCACTCTCCATCATGACAACATCATTATTACAGTACAGTCTTTATCTTAAAATGTAGCATAATGGATCTCAACATTTTGATTAAAAAAACCTGGAAGATTCCAATGTGATGAGTTGTCCCCACTTCTGAGGTGTCACCTGATGAATTGGGGTTCCACTGAATCTGCCCATTCCTCCATCCTGGGCTCCCTCGCCCTGTTCTGCATACGCACAGGTAGAGACACACCCAACTGCAGAATGACACTGAGGCTAAATGACACAGTGCTTGGATGGGCAGCCTTTCAGCCTGGGCATTGCCCGTTACTCAAGTGCACAAACCCTCTGGAGCGTAAATTCAAAATTATATTGTCTTGTACTGCACAGAAATCTATACAATATAAGTTTATGAAATCCACCCTCTCCCTCAATGTGGAGGAAGATATGTACAGCTTTTTGCTTCCGTAGGATTGCCAGATGGTTTAACCAAAAATACTGAACCCCCCCCTCCCCAAAAAAAACCACTGTTGAGAAAAAAAAGAGGGAGACCAAAGTTGCTGAGCAAAAAAAAAAAAAAAAAAAAAAAAAATTGACACCCCCCCCCCCCAACAATTATTAAGCAAAAGAAATTTAAAAATTACAAAAATAAAAATACAAAAAAAAGCATGGCCCCTTTAAGGCCTTTGGGACTTTTTTTGCTGGCAGCCATCTTGTTTTCTTCCTCCATGCCAGCTTCCCTGAGGAACCAGGAAAGCGGAGGGGAGGGGACCCTGGGTGGTTTGTCCGGGAGGGGCCTGAGGGCTGGGGCTGGGGTTGGCGGCCGGTCCTGGTAGCTGAGTATCATAGGGTTGCCATGTATCTGGTATTTTCGCCTCCTGGCAGGGAAAAACATTTTTTTTACTGGACACGAGGCGAAAATACCAGACTGTCTGGGGTCAATACCAGACACCTGGCAACCCTATGCCTCCCTCACTTACGAATTACACAAGCTGGTTTTAAAATAAACAAAATGCAAAAGATTATTAACTACAAAAGATAAACCCTAAGGCTGTGTCTATATTGGCAAGATTCTGCACAAAAGCAGCTGCTTTTGCACAAAATCTTGCCGCCTGTCTACACTGGCCCTGAGTATTTGTGCAAGTACACTGATGTTCTACTGTATGAAATCAGTGCTTCTTGCGCAAATACTCTGACACTCCCGCTCAGGGATAAGTCTTCTTGCATAAGTGTTCTTGCACAAGAGGCCAGTGTCGACAGGTAACATCAATTTCTTGCGCAAGAAAGCCCGATGGTTAAAATGACCTTCAGAGCTTTCTTGCACAAGAGAGCATCTACACTGGCACGGATGCTTTTGCGCAAAAGCAAATCTTTTGCGCAAAGGCACATGCCAGTATAGATGGTCTCTTGCACAAATACATTTAACGGAAAAACTTTTCCGTTAAAAGTATTTGCGCAAAATCATGCCAGTGTAGACACAGCCTGTGTGATTATAAGATATAGTAAACAGATCACAGTAAATCAGTGAGCAAATGAAACAAACACGTAAATTAAGTTTAATAAACTCAAGAATTTGGCTACAAATAGTAATTTCTTATCCTAAATGTTGTTTTAGCAGATTGCAGGATTTCTTGAGAACAAAACTCCTATTTGTTTGCAACTTAAAATTACAGGTATATCCTTTGGGGGGCAAAACCATTCCTAGCCTAGGTTCAGTACTTTCTGTCCCCCTTCCTTTGTTTTTGTTTCTTAGATGTTTCTAGTAGCCATCCTGGCTGGGGATTCAGTGAAGAATGCACCAAGATAACTCACTTCCCAACCTTCAATAGGATTTTATTATATCAGAAATCCTTTGTTTCCCAGTGTGATTCCCACCCCCTCTTAGCTGAAAAATACTGGAAGTTCAAGATGGGGTCCAGTACAAGATGACATAATCACGTGACCTTGCAATGTTCAAGCAGCATCCCCGGAAACTTCTCAGTAAGCATCTTCAGAGTTCTATTTTTCTCCCTATTGGCCCATCCAGGTTGATGACATTCTGTCTGGTGGGCATTCCCCAAGTGCAAAAACAGTTGTAATTGTTATACAGTTTGAATTCCTAACTTTAGATACATAAATGATGCATACATACAGATAGGATGATCCTAGTCAGTAATAATCTTTCCAACGTTACCTTACATGACCCATTTTGCATAAACCACATCTTAATTATGCTAAAATCATATTATAACAATAGTTCTATGAAGATTACATGATGTAGTGCAGGGCTGGCCAACCCGCAGCTCACGAGCCGCATGCGGCTCTTCCCCACTTTAAGTGCAGCTCGCGAAGCTTCCCCCATGGCTCACGAAGCCACCCCTACGCCCTAAAAAAGGCCCCCCACTGCCTTTTCCCTGTGCTCAACGTCTGGCGCGGCAAAGCAAAACAGCACCAGCAAAATGGCGCCAGCCAATGGGAGCCTGATGAGGCCAAAAAGCCATCTGGAGTTGTGTTTAAAGGGGCAGCGTCCTTTTTTGTTGTGTTTTGTTTTTGTTTTTTTGCTTGACAACTATTTTCCCCCCGGCCACCCCTAATGTAGTGTCACATCCAGACCAAAAATATCAGAATTTTGGACCTTTTTGTTGTGTGCGCGTGATCTAAGAAGATAATATACTAGCTATTGGATAATTTGTAGTAAAACTCTTGGAAATTGACGCGATCTTCTAAAGATGATAAGTTAAAAGATACAGAACCAAATGGAGCCTTTCATACATAGCCAAATACAGCTTTAGGGTAAATTAAGGCAGTCCATGGTATCCTACTAAAAACTGTACTGCCACAATGGTAGCTCGTATCCTAGCAGAAGAACTAATACCCAGATGGGGGCTGCCCTGGTCAATTGACTCTGACCAGGGAACGCATT
Source organism: Pelodiscus sinensis (assembly GCF_052426305.1). Lineage (NCBI taxonomy): Eukaryota > Metazoa > Chordata > Testudines > Trionychidae > Pelodiscus > Pelodiscus sinensis. The sequence continues at coordinate 198,131,348 of NC_143052.1, forward strand.
TTACTAATGGGTGATGAAGGAAGCCTGCAAGGGACTGGAAATAAAACGATTCCATATCCCTTACAAACCAGGAAGTTCAGAGGATGAATAGAACCATAAAAGCAGCTTTAACAAAGGCAGTTCTGGATACCAGAGAAGGGTGGGCACACATGTTACCTGCTGTGCTCTACCGAATCCGAGGTAGCCCAACAGATTAACTCAGCTAACACCTTTTGAGCTGATGACAGTCCGTGGTATCTTGCTGAGAACTGACAAACTCAAACCTGAAAGTATTAGGCCAAGCTTGGGAAGTAAAACAGTTCAACAGTTACTGTGACCCTGATTCCCATGGCAACTACATTCTGAAGGGGCCTCTCTCACTCTGATAAGGCGTGGCTGGTATCAGCCAGGCTGTGTGGGTTTCACTGTCTCTTGTGCTTTCAGATTAATGAGCTTGAATCTCAAGGACTGTGCCAGGATGGAGATGGAGTCGTCCGTCCCGCCTAGACATCACGGCTACGTCTAGACCGGCCCCTAATTCTGGAAAAGTCATGCAAAACAGGTAAGTCAGAATAGGGAAATCCGCGGGGGATTTAAATATCCCCCGCGGGATTTAAATAAACATGTCCGCCGCTTTTTTTCCGGCTTGGAGAAAAGCCGGAAAAGAGCGTCTAGACTGGCGCGGTCCTCCGGAATAAAGCCCTTTTCCGGAGGATCTCCTTGAAAGTAGGAATAAGAGATCCTCCGGAAAAGGGCTTTATTCTGGAGGATCGCGCCAGTCTAGATGCTCTTTTCCGGCTTTTCCCCAAGCCGGAAAAAAAGCGGCGGACATGTTTATTTAAATCCCGCAGGGGATATTTCAATCCCCCGCGGATTTCCCTATTCTGACTTACCTGCTTTGCATGACTTTTCTGGAATTAGGGGCCAGTCTAGACGTAGCCCACAAGTTCGGCTAACAAGCTTACAGCAACATATTCATTCATCCTGTTTATGTTGGCACATTTAGCTTGTTGGGAATAATTACCTGTATTCGTGATAATATGTTTAATTGGCAATGGGCGGAGATGCTGTGTAACTGTCTTAGACCATTGGCTTATGTGCATCTCTCACTTCCGCTGCTAGACCTATCAAATCACTTCTCCTCCGTCCATCTGCTACCTATATAATCTAATGTATGTTTTGGTTAAGTTAGTGCGCTCTGGGCTAAGCACCTGGTCCGCACTCCACCAGCGCTGTGTGAACCAATAAATCCTCTGCTTGTTTTCACCAACACCTAGTGTGTCCGGAGATTATTCCCAACACAGCTCTCTTTTAAAATCCGTGGAGGTGTGGCTGCTTACAGTTGGGCTGAATTTGTTTCAAATTTTTCAGAAATAATTTACATATGTTATTTAGAGACTGCATCGTCTGAAGATTTTTTAACATTACTTCCGGTTATAATCTGTCTCCAATGATATAGACATTTTGATTGTATGTTTATGTTACTTATGAATTATTTGAATCATCTCCATGGAAATAGTATGCTGAACAAAGAAAAAGTAAACTGAATAACAATGTTATCCATAGAACATCTGACAGTCAATAGAACAGAACAAAATGTTTTAATCAAAGAGCTCACAAAAACAGTTCTTTGACAAGTCAAAGCTAGTCAAAAGAGACTTCAACAATTTTTTAAAAATGTTTAGCTGGGAAGAAACATCAGTGCTGTCAAGCTATGTTCAGTCCATCTTTACAGTAGAACATGAAAGTAGTCTTAGTAGATCTCTTGATGACTTTTTCTTTGGATACAGTGAAGTATAGAACATACTTAAGTAACCTTGAACTGCAAACACAGACAATATAGTCAAACGAAACTTTGGCACCACATAAAACTGATGAATCCAGTTCTCTGAAGCTGACTACGCCAGCACCATCTTTGGATATCCTAGTGCTGTGGGCCCAATCAGCCCTACTCTACTTTACCTGCACTTGCTATCAGGTAATGATGGGGCAGTTGAAAAAGGAAAAAGACAGCTCAGTACTTGACTAACCAGACTGCCTCTCCCTTGCTCTGCAAGGAAAAATCCAGCCTCGAACTTCTGCGAGAACTGCTGACTGCCAAAACCCCTCTAGAAACTAGCCTGGCACAAGAGACTACTGATTTTAGTTTTGGGACTATTTCTTTGCTTTACTTAACCCCCACCCTCCACCCCAAACAATTGGACTGTTTGAGATGGGCCTGTGGCACCTAGACTATTGGTCAGTCTGTGCTGCCTGAGAAAGGCCTAAGGGACTTAATGAAACTGTTGCAAGGAACTGCTGACCAGAAGCGGGGGACTGGATATAGGAAACTGCCTCAGTAAACTCTGTGGACTTTTGCACTCCACTTGAGTCTGCCTTGTACTTTGTCTTGGACTCTCAAGAGTGCAGTCACACCTATATACTTTTGTGGGTGCATCTGTGGCCCCACCATGTTTGTGTAAGGTTATTACAAAATAGTTCTCCCTTTGTGTGGTAAACAGCCCAAAACAAATGGTCAGCCCCTCACTGTGATAAGCCCTTTTCCTTGGCTTGCAGGGAATGGGAGCTTCCTCCCATCCTCACAAGAAATATACAACCTGGGTCCTCTAAAGGAAGCACAGTTATAGACCAGGCCACCGACTGACAGCATTTCAGCTGTCCCAAGACAACTCTTTGTAGCTAATGAATCCTATCTCTGCTTCTCACAGATACACGTATTTAGCAATATAACCCTTCACCACCGAACGAAGGACTTGCTCCTTCTTGGTCCTGGTGTTCACAACTAGTCCAGGGGCTTCTTATACAGCCCTCTGGCGGAGGCCTCTAAATAGTTCCAATTCTCCTCCCATCCTTTGGCTTCCCAGTCCAACTAGCACTCCTTTTTTGGATGGCATTTTTCAGTTCTTCAGCTGTGCCTTTGGACTTCCTTCCTGGCACACTCTGGAGAGTGTCCAAAGCACAACCTCCATCTCTCTTCTTTCTGAGCAGGATAAGTCTTATGTAATCCTTCCATCACAGGAACCTGTCAGGTGACCGCCTAGGACAGTGTTTCCCAATTTTATTTGGCCATGGAACCCTTTTAAACTTGAAAGAATTTTGCGGAACCCCGAATATATGGAGCTGAAAAAGTAGACCACAAATAAGTAAGGATAATAATAAACAAATGCTAAACAAGGTCATGAGATCAACACAAATGAAAATTGTTTTCAATAAAATTAATAAATGCTTAAATATTAATTATTATTATTTAAATCATAAAATGTTATTGTAATGGAATTTTCTCACAGAACCCTTATTTTCACTTTGCGGAACCCCAAGGTTCAGTGGAACACCATTTGGGAACACTGCCCTAGGAAGTACAACTTACCTAAAGAGTCAGAATTTGTAACAGGGAAAGACTGGACTGGACTCCAGCTTGCCCTTAAAGGGACAGCCTATGCTGTGACTGCCTGTTGATATTTTTTTAAATAAAATCTTGTTCAAAAGTCTTCTGTGTAAAGAAGTGGTATACACTATGTATGTAAACAGTCCACCTTTTCCTTTGTTTCAGATTTCTGCTCATAGATGACTGAGTCTAATTAAATTATTATGATTTTTCAGAAATCAAGCAAACTTATTCTGAGCTCAAAATCTTGATTGTCAGCTGTAACATCTGCAAGTACACATAAGGAAAACATTTTGACATCTAGACTGTCATATAATCTGTCAGTAACAGTTATGCCATTCAGTAAAAGAAATGGTAACTTTCTAGAGTAATTTACTGGAAAAATAATTAACTTAATGCAGTGAAAAATCTTGCTGGATACTGAAGAATTTTGCTTCCCAAACATCAGTCTGTTGGCAGCAGAAGTGCTAGCTTCAGTACTTGGCTTATTCTCTGGCAACAAAATCATAGAAAACAAGAGATGGGCCAGACAACACCAGAAAAATATGTTGCACCTACAAATAATGGTATATCCAAATTCAATTAGGCAGCCTCACTATCACCACTCTGAAGGAAGTCAACATTAACTAAGTAGAAGCACAGAGAAAAGCAAAGAGGCATCTGGAATGGCACCAATTAACAAAAAAGTCCAGTGAGGCATGAAGAAGGGACAATGCAACAATTGCCTCCTTGGTTTTTTGCCTTGGATGATATATTTCCAGGTGTGATGCTATGGAAATGGAAAAACCTTTTGGAGAATGCCCTAGTGTTAGGTCTGGAAGTACGGTACCACTTTCTCAGGGAGGCATTTCCTGGAATAATGCCATAGCTCTGCTTTTAAAACATCTGAAGCTGTCAGTTCTGCAGGTGGTTTACTTGTTACCCGTGGGCAGTAAATAATTTGATTCCCTTCCAATCTCTACTTTACCAAAGATTTGATCTTGGGTATTTTTGCAATTAGTTTTTCCTTAAAGGAAGGCCTGAATAAAATATTATTTTCAAGTACCATGGCTAAATGTAAATTTTAATTGTTTTCAAAACATTCAAAGGGCCATCTCGTCTTGCATATTTTTATTACATCATGTCAGTCTGATACCACATGATCTGACTAATTTTAGTCCAATGTAATACAGAATGCAACATGCTGACTCACGCCAAAGTTTATTTTCTAACTATAGTTTCCAGAAAACATAATGTTCAAATTTCTAAAATCTTCTTTATAAGGACCAACTTCCAAGGAAAAAAGAGATTATCTGGGCACTCATTACACATGTGGTTATCACATAATTAGCAATGAAAATATCTGTTATTTGTTGTTTACTACTACAAACAGGGAGCTACTACAAACAGATCTTCCAAACGTAGCAGAATCAGGACTTGAATCAGGGTATTCCAAGGACTAATTGGCGCTGCAGGAAATGGGGTTCTTGACTCTGGCTTCGATTAAAAAAAAACTAATCCACAAAGCCCCATTCATCCTGTTTACATAATCAACCTAGATTCATAACTGCCTCCTTCTTTGCATTACTAATGATGCCAGCATCAGTGTTCTGTTTGTCCGCTTCTCTCCTAACCTGTCTGGTTTTTTTCCTAGTGCCCCTTCCAATGCATGTAATTCCTTTCCATTTCTGCAATGCCAAGCCATTTGCCTCATTCAATTCACTTTGCTCCTAAGGCTCACATCTTCTGGGTCCTGTACCAGAAATGAGAGTATAACAATTCTAGGACCAGATCTTATTATTTGAAAAAAGTTTTTCTGAAACTGTAAATGATTGTAACAGACCTTTTTGTTGTTGTTTTTAATTTTCATGGTGCTCTTTTAATGGAACTACTAGAAAATGAAATATTCCCTCTTAATTTTTAGTATACAGTACTTAATTTCTTCTTTTTACATTTGTCCCCTTCTATCTTTCCCTTTCCTTCCTCCCTTTCTTCTTCTTGTGGGGGAAGGAGCAAAAAGTAAAAAAGGAGGGAGAGAAAAAGGTTAGAGAAAAAAGGGGGGAAGGAAAACAAAAAGCAAGCAAAGAAAAGTTAAAAGAAAACAATTTAAAAAGCATAAGATGTCTATAATTGTCATGCAAAATGCTTAAATAAGCAAAAAGTGATCCTTTTCAACACCTGTGGAATAAAAACAAGTTTAAAATAAAAAAAATCTATTTGTTCTGAAGTAAATCAATTTGTTCTGAAGTCAATTGAGGTCAATGAAGCTATGCAAATTTATCCAAGATGTGAATCTGGCCCCTAATTTATATGTTTATAATACCTGATCTGAACCATGAAAATGTTCATATGCTGTCTGAGTCACTAACTGCTCCTGTGGATATAACTCCCATCTTTCTTCACCTTATCTGTTCCCTAGTGCTTTTAGCCACATTTATTGCATCAGTCCTACAATTAGCTTTTTTCTTCTATAAAGCAATCAGCATATTTAATTTTTGTAAAAAGTGATGTGATGATTTTATCACATTTTAGCACCAAACATTCCACAACCAATTTCACAATTTCTAATTTTCAACAAAACTTTAAAAACTTATTTTGAATTTTGCTTGAATATTTTGCACAATTTTATTTGCAAAGTCATTTTCCTACTTCATGCAAAACAAACACAAGCTAGTGTCTTCAGTCTCACAAAAACATTCCTATATGCCAAATACATACTGGCTACGTCTACACTGGCATGAATTTCCGAAAATGCTTTTAACGGAAAAGTTTTCCGTTAAAAGCATTTTTGGAAAAGTGTGTCTAGATTGGCAGGATGCTTTTCCACAAAAGCACTTTTTGCAGAAAAGCGTCCGTGGCCAATCTAGACGCGGTTTTCCGCAAAAAAGCCCCGATCGCCTTTTTCACGATCGGGGCTTTTTTGCGGAAAACAGTACTATGCTGTCTACACTGGCCCTTTTGCGCAAAAGTCTTTCGGAAAAAGACTTTTGCCCAAACAGGAGCAGCATAGTTTTTCCGTAAAAGCACTGATGATTTTACATGAGACCGTCAGTGCTTTTGCGGAAATTCAAGCAGCCAGTGTAGACAGCTGGCAAGTTTTTCCGGAAAAGCAGATGATTTTCCAGAAAAGCTTGCCAGTCTAGACACAGCCACTGGGTATTAGCATCTCAATAATATGGTATTTTCTTTGCCACATGAAAATTTGTATAAAAAATTTAATGTAGCTATTGTGTACTTTGTACTGTATTTGATAGTGTGAAATGAGACAGAAAACTATCTCTGATTAAATTTTAATTTTATATACATTTTCAAATAAAACCATCAAAACACATAGTCAGTTGACAGCTAGCACATACTATGAATCACCCAAGTTCCTACTCCAATATGGTATGTCAGTCCCTGCAATACACGAGATTCAAAGGGATGCCGGAAAGAATGAGACCATGACTGGGGGTTTGAAAAAATAAAAACTGATTTTATTTTGATGAGAACTCTGGCGCCTAATGACTGTAAACTTAGTCACATGCGCGGTCACCAGACAATCATCAGAATGAAAAACAAACAAATCATCAAACAATATAAAACAATTCCCTGAGGCTTTTCTAAATCATAATAATTCCCAATAACTGCCCAGGGGTTAGAAACAGTCGAATTCACATTGGTGTTATTCATAAGTCTACACTATATTACACAAAGAACAGTTAACAACCACTATTAAAAGAACACACACAATAACTCTTAAACTACTGTTACTTGATAGGCAATTAGGGCAACTCAAAAATCAATTGGGATAATCGCGGGGAAGAGGGGTTATACCGATTCTGAAGACAGCAGGAACACGAGTACCAGCCACATGCTCCCAAACTGTCTCCACTCAGGTCGACCAACTCGAAGTACGCTCAAACAGACTGGAGAGCGGGGGGTGCGAGGCGACTGGGTGATCAGGCCAGGCGTTGACACAATGTGATCCCCCTGAGGGAGGGTTCGGCTGCCTGTTTTATTGCCTGTGGACTTATCACCCCATAGGTTGGTTTTTGCCACAGTGGGTGGAGAGAGCAGGCCTGACCACCAGGCAGCCCATTGGCTGATCTTTCACTGCAGTGGGTGGAGCGAGCAGGGGAAGATCAGTAATTTACATGCCCTTATATGGGAAGCGCTCCGCCTCACAGACGGAGCCCCGTATACCAGCCCTAGATGTATGACAGGCTATGGCTCACCTGCGACGGGCAGCCATTGTTGTAGTTCTGACTTGGACAGTATGCTTCAAAATAAATCTGATATGAGATTAAAATCAGACCTGTCTTCCCATCAAACTGGTTTAGATAAAAACTGACATGGACATTTTGTGTCTTTGACTTCTAACAAAATTGAAAAATATCTTTTCCATACCACAGATCTGTATTCTAAAAGGGTCAATTCCTGATCACTCTGAAGTCAACGGAAATTTTGCCACTGAGTTTAATTGAACCATTAATTTGCCCATCATCTCCTTTCCACTAAGAAACCAGCTGTTTGTAAGAAAGGTCAGGCCAGATGAATGCTTTTTAAAATTTCACTAACAGTTCTGAAAGTTTTGTTGTCTGTTGTTGTTCCAGTTCCTTTCATTCCTATGATGTGGATCCCAAGGGATGACTCAGTATCCAAAGGATACTTACAATCAACATAGCAAGAAGAGGAATCTTAAAATATAGTGGTACAAGAATTCCTGATTTCAGAAAAGCACATTTTGGAAAAGCTGGTGGGTGAGATGTAATGGCAGAAACACTGACAATAGAGGAAGGAAAATTGGAAGGAAGCTGGAAAATTCTAAAAGATGCCATAATGAGGGCACAAAAGACAATAGGGAAGTGAGAATGGGGCAGGAGACATGCAAAGAAGAAGATAAGTTCTCAGGATGGAAGTCTGTTTAAATCAGCATTACAACAAAAAGAGGCCGCACTGAGGTGAAGATCTGATCTACTGTGTTAATGCAGCGTAAATTGGATACTATAACATTCAAAACTCCACAAACATGAGCATTTTGATTCTTTATTGATCAGTAATTATTGGAGATTTGTTTCTTAAGATTTCACCTCATCTTCGTTTATTTCTGATCCTCTTAATAAGGCATTGTGTACACCAACATTTCTCAAACTGAGTTCTCCGTACCTTGCTGATCAACTCCTCCCTCTCCTTGGGCTACAGAAGGCTTTTTACCTGTCCAGGTTCTAAGCAGCTCCTGGAAGTGGCCACCAGGTCCCTGCAGCCTCTAGGCACATGGGCAGCCAGGGTGGGTCCACCCACTGCCCCACTCACCTTAGGGCTGGCTCCATAGCTACCATTGGCCAGGAACCACAATATATGGCAAAGTCTTGAGCTGATTAATGCCATTTTAAAAGATATGTGTACTGAGATTCAACAGGCTTTCTCTGCCCCATGCTGAAAGCATTCAGCATCCTGACACCTCCCCTCCCCCCACCCTCAGATCAGTTTACCAACAAGATTTTAGTCCTCCAGAAGTCTAGAAGGGCCAAGAGGAGCTGCTGACTGGTTGGGAGTCAACAGGCCAGCTAAGGAGTGTCTATTTCTTTGCATGGTCAGAGATGAGTGAGAGGGAGGAGGAGTTCTGCAGTGCCAGCTCAGAACCCCGTGGCCAGGTAAGTGCCTTGCCTTTCAGCACTGCAACAAAGAATTTGCCTTTGAGGTTTTGTTTGGTGAAAGGCATACCCAGTCAGATTCTGAGTTTGTTACTTGTGTTTACCTGTAGAGACTGATGCCGAGTTTACGAAATAGGCCATCAGCTCTAAGCAGGTGGCCCAAACTTAGGGACTAAGGCTGGAAGCGCCTGAATTACTGTTGCTTGTGCTTGGAGGTGCTAGAGAGCAGCCCCAACTGTGTCAATACAATGCTTCTCAGATTTGTGATTAGAAAAAAAGCTTGGGTTTTTTTTCAGAAATTCCCATGAAAACCCACAATAGTCATACAAATGTATTAGTGAAAACTTCTGAATTTGCTGCTTGCATTTCCAGACTTCCTTGTTATTTCCAACCAAATACAGACAACAAAGTATCCAAATTCATAGATCTCATTTAATTACAAGATAGTAGACAAAAATGTATCTCAACTTATATGATAAGAAACAAACAACTTCTAGGCTGAAGGCTGGAACTCAGATTCTGATATTCTTCAAATTTCTTTACTTCAAGAATGTTTAGAATAAATGTTATACAGTTTTTTCTGTTTTATACACTTCTTGGTGGCTTTATTTTATGTGCCAAGAATCCCAACATTTTATTTTTCTCAGAAATCTTTTTTTCTGCACACATTCATTTTGGTTTTTATCTGTGCTATCTCTTTGGCATCTCTTTATGCCCATCTCAGAGACTTATTTAATTATTTAAAGTGCTTTTAAAATGTAATTTTGTAATCCTGTTGCTTATCTTTTGACCAATTTGTTTACAATCATTTCTAAGGAATTTTAAAAAACACCATGAAAACCCTCACATTTTGCTGGTCTTATGACTCTTATATACTGAATTCAATTAATAGCTAAAGAGAAGATGGCAGATAAAAAACAATTGGATTTTAGGATAGGATTTCACATAGTTTCTCTAGTTTATACTCAGAGCTAAAAGGATGTAGAATGCTGACATTGTCAGTTGGAGGGCCACAAACTACAGATTACAATAGATGATAATGTATTAGGGTGGGGGGGAGGGTGTGAAAGGGCCTTTGTGGGCTGGATTCAGTCCTCCGAGTGGGTTGATCCAGCCCATGGATGCCCTAATGCTCCCCCATCCGCAGGCCAATCAGGGTCTGGGGACAAGGGAGCAAGTGAAGTCTCCTCCCCCGCCAGGGGCATGCGGCACTTAGAAGTCAATCACCAGGGTTGTCTCTAAGTGCTGCATGCCCCATGCAGGGCAGGAGCAGGGAGTGAAAGACTTTGCACGTTCTCCCTGCCCCCAGGCCAATTGGGCATGCAGCACTTAGAGTCAACCACCAGCTGAATAGATGGTGGTTGACTCTAAGTGTGGCACCCCCTTGCAGGGCAGGGGCAGGGAGCGAGAGACTTCCCACACTTCCTCCTACCCCCAGGCCTTGATTGACTTAGGGGTGGGGGGAGCGCGTGAAGTCTCCTCCCGCCGCCAGGGACACAGTTGCCTAAAGGGAACTGCCAGCTGTTTGGAACAGCTGGCGGGTCTCTCCGGAGAGCATGGTGAAGCAAAGACTTCACACGCTCCCCCACTCTCAGGCCAATCAGGCAAAGTGGGCGGAGAAGTATGGAAGTGTCCTGGCCCGTCTCTTCCGCCCAAGGCCACGCTCTTCCGCCCAAGGCCACGCCCCTACTTTCAAAGTAGGAATAAGATCCTCCGGAAAAGGGCTTTTTTTCCGGAGGATCGGGGCCAGTGTAGACGCTCTTTTCCGGCTTTTCTAAAAGCCGGAAAAAAGCGGCGGACATTTTTATTTAAATGCCGTGGGGGATAGTTAAATCCCCCGCGGATTTCCCTATTACGACCTGTGAAATTAACATGCCCCTTCCGGAAAAGGGGCCAGTGTAGACGTAGCCCTAAGGCTATACCTCTACCACGTACCACTTTCAGTAGTGTGTAGTGTGCACGTAGCTACACACCGTGGGGAAAAGCATACTGCGTGTCCACACTGTGATGTGCAGGTATATTTCAGTGAAAGGCTCAGGCAGAGGTGACGCAGCCTGGAAAGGCTTGAGCAGGTTGCTGCTCCACCCACCTGGCACTTGGGTTGAGGTGCAAAGGTTCTCCCTGTTCCACCTGGCACTCCAGCCAAGGAGCAGGGTTGGGGACTTGCCTTGTTCTGCCTGTGCAGTGGGGAGCAGGTAGGCAAAGTGTGACAAGCCCTCTTGCCTTGACTTCACACCCCAGCAGGCAAATCTGGTGGGAAGGGAAGGTGGGGGAATGGAGATGCTGATTTTTCTGGGGCCTTTCAACTTGGCTGAGGCCTCTGGGCACAGGCCCCATTGACCCAATGGCTAATCCACCACTGGCTCCACCATCTACACTGCTACTTATATCTGGCCTAGCAGGGCTACATGGGTATGTGCACTATATGCCATTGAAGGAAGCACGCAGTGTAGACACACTGTAACTGGCCATGTGGACATGCTATTGTACATTAAAAGTTTTGTAGTGATATATTCCCATTTGGGGAGTACATCAAAAGGGGACTTTCAGTGTATGATAGAAGGGTCCACACAGCCAACAAACAGCAAATTAATGCACTGTAGAGTAACACACTGGCTTGCCACACGCTAATTTGCTGTACAGATAACACTTTGCTTGGACGGAGGTATCTAGTAAAGTACTGCAGGCACTGGTGTTAGGCCTTGTCTTATTTAATATCTTTATACATTATCGCAAAGAAGGAGTTAAATGTCAGGTTAATATATTTTATAAATGGTACTAAAATGAGAAGATTGCAACAACCAGAAAGGACAGAAATAATAACAAGTCACAGTCACTTAGAGGTTACAAAAATTCATCTTGGCAAAATCTAAGCTAATGCAGCAGTAGACATATAATCAGGAGCATAGATATTCCAAGGGAAGAAAAATCTGGAAAGCAGTAATGCCAAAAGTGAACTAGAAATAACATTGGACAGCAATTGCATGAGTTTGCAATGTGATGTGGCAGCAAAAAAGCCATAGCACTTTTAAACAGTAAAGATACAGCATAACAGAGCAGTACATACCATTTCTCTATGTGCAATTGTTGTGAACACACTTGAATATTGTGTCAAAATTTCTGGACATTTCCCTATCAGAAATTTATTGATTAACAGGAGGAAGTTGTGAGAACAGCAAAAAATGATAGAAATTAAAGGTTCTGCCTTATGAACCAAAGATTTTTAAATTAGGTAAGATAAAACATTTAACCATGGATGCATCTCTGTTGTCAGGCCATCATTTACTTAGTCTTTGTGATATAATATGTTCTCTAAGGCTTCAGTCCCAAGATTTGAATTCAGCACATGAAATATTTTTATACAGAAAATGTATGTTGTGAAAAGTCTTTAAAGTCTCTTTAAAGTCTCTTTAAACTCTAAAGTCTCCAGAGCTAATAAATGCAACAAAAAAAGGATGCTGAACTTGTAAGTCATGCAATCTCTCTATTCTGGCTTCCCAAGTTACCAGAATGCTTAGATATCACCGCTCCCCCCAATATTTTTGGATAATCAGAATGAATATGCATCATTTGACTCAACAACAAGAGGGAGTGGACAGCATCAAGAAGGAAAGTAGGATGGAACAAATAAGATGTAATGATAGGATGATTTTAAGTCATGGAAAATTTTGCTACTTATCAGTCAGCAAGATCTATTATTCTGTAGAAGTGGTGAAATCTAGTGGATGTCTGATTTCTTGGGATATTTAAAACTACATTGGACAATACCTTAGCAAATGGACTGTAGTGAACAATCCTGCATTGGTTGAGTGGAGGAGAGAACAATTTAATGATCAAATAGGATTTTAACAGCTCAACTTTTTACCTGAATATGTCCTTAGGGACTCATACACAGTTCCCAGGGAGACTAGAGGGAAGAGTTGCAGAGAAATGGAGAGAATGAGCAGAACTTGGCCCTGTGATGTTATGATAAAATCCAGTGCCTCATTTTGGCAAAACAGTCACTAAAGAGTTCTGCTTGAGTGCTGCTAGCAAACACTGTACTTGAGATGAGTGGGAAAGAATAAACACTGTAACCGCATTATATTCTGCTAAGTCACCTTGCCCATGCCATCCATAATTATGTTATCTATAGTTTAGCATTTAGTCTGTATTTATCCACAAGCTGGCTCAAAGGATTTGATCTGCATAAAATCCAAGTCTATAGGAAACAAAACAACTTTCTCTCTGGAGAACAATCTTTCTGCTTACACCTACAGCAAGCAACAGTAACATTAACTAACTAAGCATTGCCCCACTCATAAATATATTCTGTTTATTATTTGATAGCCCATGGGACATCACCAGTTCTTTGTATAAAATGTTGCAAGCTCATTAGAGAACAAGCAAGAAATTTGGGACTATATGTGAGCATTCTGCCTTATTTTGATTATGTAGGGAGAGGCAGTTTGGTTTGGAGCTGCCAAATCCCCTCAAAAGGTACAGAGAGTTAATATTCCCATTGGCAAGAATTCTAGGAGTGGATGGGTAGACAGATGTATAATTTTAGATCTGGTGTGTTTTCTAGGCAAAATATGTTGGAAAATAGTAGATGCAAATCTTTCACCTATATTATTCTTAAATATTGCCCTACACCAAAGCTTGTTATTTTTAAAGATACTGACAAAGTATTATTAAATCTAGTTCAGATAAATTGTGGCCATGGCTATAACAATTACATAAAAAGGCTATTTTTTCTAAATGAAACTGTATAGAACTTACAGTATCAACAGCATGGAAAAAGTGCTGATTGGAGCCTTGAATATTAAAAAACAGCAATTTGCTGTAAATTAGATCAAAACTGTACTATAAAACAAGGAATAAAACTCTATAAAACGGTATTAGCTATTTTAACTATATACAGCTAAGCCACAGTATAATCTGTAATTACTATTAATGTATTTTAGGAGGTGTATATGAGATTATTTCTTTGTGTGCTTCCATATATCATAAAATACCTCACATTTATATATGCTATAAATCTACTATCGCCAACAAATTTCAGTATAATAATTTATGCTGGTCTAATTTGTCATTGTGAACCAAACTCTGCCCTCATTTACAGTCATGCAATATCATTGACTTGATACAGAAATGATCTATTATCTACTGCATCATGGCAATTAGTAAAAAGCATAATGCCTTGCGAAAATGGGAATAATAATACAGAGTGGGCCATAATTTGTCCTCAGTTCTATCCACACAACGGCATGTGCTTTGTAGCAATTTCTATGGCACGCTGTATTATATTAATAAAAGTAAATACATATTTTAAAAATAAAAAGAACCTGCTGGAATCTCCAGGCTTAATACAGCTGTTTACAGGTTTAGTCTTGCTGTTGATTCTTGTTTCATGCAAGTAAACATAATGGACAAATCACCTTTTAACACACAACTTTCCTGAGTCCTAGCTGAAGCCTCTGAATGCATTTGCCCCCATCAATTGCATCACACTTTACTTTCTTTCTCACTCTTTTCCTGTACTTTGCTGTCTACTTTAATTTTTTTCATCTGCAGAGCAGAAAGAATTTTGCTTTTTAATTTTACTACTTTGTAAACACTTTTTCATGCTTCAGCCTATCTCTAAATATTGATTTGGAATCTGTCCTGAAGGTTTTTGCTCCTTCCCTAGAACGGTCTACGGTGAGATCTCATGCTCTAATTCCAACACACCTCTGTATAACTACTGGCACAGTGCTACACAGCATGATATGTTGTCCTATACTTCTTAATCAGGTGAACCTTCCATTGAAATAAGGGTACACCTACACAGCAGGGCAAAACTCAGATTAAGCCACGCAACTTCAGCTACATCAATTGCGTAGCTGAAGTCCAAACAGCTTAATTCGGCTTTTGGTGCTGTCTACACAGCAGGAAGTTAAAGGAAGTATACTCTTTTGACTTCCCTTACTCCTCGTGAAATGAGGGTTACAGGAGTAGGAGTAAGAAGTCCTCCAGCATGCCATTATTTCGAAATAAAGGCTTGTAGTGTAGACACACTCTTTGTTATTCCGGAATAACTCTGCTGTATAGACATACTCTAAATGGGAAGCTTTCCTGAATAAAGGTTACAGGTTGAACCAAGAACAAATTGTTTGAAGGATCACCCTCTAATAAAGGATTTGACAGAATTTAAGAGCTGCAGTAACAATTGCTCATTCCACTTAATGTTAGTAAATTTGGGATGACCTTTAGTTACAGATAAAGTAAAAACCTGTTATAACATTTAACATTTCATGTTCTGCAAGAATTCCTGTATTAGATATTAAGTATCAGAATTTTTTTGTATTTGTCCATTACAATAATATAAAGTAATTTTTCAATAGCAATCTCAAAATATTATAGATGTGCTTTGTCTGTAGTTGACCTTGTGGGTTATTAGAGGTAGAATATACAGACTCAGTTCTGGATCACCTTTTATGCTATTGTTAAATCTTAAAAAGTAAATGAATACATTTGACTACAAATGTGTGTAAGAGTGCTGAATACATATGGCCCATTTTGTCTATAAAAGTATCTTTGTACTATCCCATTCAATCATGGGATCCCATCAATATTCCAAAACAATAAAATAAAATACTTGTGACCTATGCATGTCTTCATGAATAACTCTAATGATTAGGATGAGTACTATATACCCACATGATTACATTTTCATATTTTTTGTCTAAATCTATACAAGATCCTGGGTAAAATCTTGACCCTCCTGACACAATTAGCATTTACTTCAATAGGGATCGGATTACACACAAACACACACACACACACACACACACACACACACCATCTTTTTTTATAATTTGGGTCCCAGTCTAGTGCCATATGCAGATGGTAACCAAAGCATGAATTAAGATGTGAACTGTCATAGTATTTTATAAAATGTTATACAAATAATATATTGTAATGTAAAAATACAGTAGAGGTCAATAAAACATGTTTCCATATGGTACCAATAGTTTTGCTCTGAGACTACCCCTTCAGAGAACATATGGAAATCACAACAAATGAATCATCACACACATATAATGTGCCACAGGACATTTTTAAATGTTTAATCTGGAATCAAATAATCATTCTTATTTTTATTCCAAGAAAAATGCCATTTGCTCTGTAAACATGAAAACAAGATGCATTGGACATTAAAATAAAAGCCCTCTCAAACTCTTTTTAAAAGCATTGCATTAACTAAGAACATCTAATAAGTTCACAATATGAGTACTAATGAATGAGGTAATTTTAATACGATTCATATTCACTGTAAGAACATAATTACCATATTTATTCTATTCCAAAACTTAATTTTGGTTTCATTTGACATTCCCAACAGGCAGGCTAAAAGCGGACTGGGCTGTCCAGTGATGCAGAACCCTGCAGTTAGCTTCAGTCAGATGAGTACACAGAAGGGGGTGATGAAATGTTCTAGTCTGAAGCAGGACTCCACGGTTGGCTAAAATGGAGCACATCATTATCCAACTTGTGACATTTCAGGACCTGGTGCCAGTATGCACAAGGACAGGAAAGAGATACCTTCACTGGAAATAAATGTGGTAACGGATTTCAGGTTGAGAAAAATAATCTCTTGTGTTCAGTTTGGTTTGTCTTCTAATTTTTGAGTTCTTGGGTTTGGAAATCTTATCGCATGCTGCCTAGGGAAATCCACCATTTGCTACCTCACTGCTCAGGCCCATTCCCAGTTGGCCACTCAGCAAGTCTACACAGCGATGTAGTGCTCTCTAACAGGCCGACCTGTACCATGAAACCTTGTCAGCCTCTCTTTGTCTCTGCCAGCTGGGTATTAAAAGCCCTTGTCTCCTCAAGAGAGAGACCAGCATTATAATTGTCATTCAATTGGCTAGCTAACCCCAACATTTTGTTCTAAACAATGGAATGCCATTGTTGGGCAATGCCAGACCTGCCAGTAGGGGTCCAGCCTCCATTGATTTTACTCTGCACCAAAAATTAAAAATTCTGTGCACAATATTTTAAAAGTCTGCAAAATTCTACAAGTTTTATTTGTCAGTAAATAAATGCAGAGGAGCTAGCATGGCAGTGCACAGCACAGCTCATTGGCTTCACGAAGTTGGCAGATCACCCTGCAGTCTCCCTCCCCGCCACCCAGCTCCTGTCCCTGAGACACAGACTCAGTGATGATGCTGCACCTGACCTTGACACAGGTTTTGGCCTACTCCTTTAACACCTTGGCTATGTCTACACAGCTTCCTTCTTCCGCAAAAGCCTATATAAATGCAATGCAGATTAGCATATCTACACAGCACCTTTTTGCGCAAAAAAACCCTCTTGTGCAATAGCCATTCTTCCCAAACAATCCATTTTGTTAGATGCATTACAAACATATAAAAAGCCCCAGTCCTTGCTGTGGATAATTTGCAATCACTAATACAGAACACTATATACACTGTTCAGAAATGCAAACATTTTATATCTTACAGTGTCTGGAGGATTTGACAGATCAGCATATTTTACATTCAGGATTGTTATACAAGACAATACACAATACTCTGGCATGTACTATCACAGAGCACCTTCTTACAATTCATGGATAGGACTTTGTAATGAAGGCCCCACAGTACTTCACTTCAGTGGGAATATTCACAAGTGTAAATTTAAGTATTTACAGAAGTCCTTTGTTAGATCCAGGCTTTTATGTTCAGCTACCCTCTATCCTAATCTACAGCAGAATAGGTTAATGCTATAGACTACGTGCATCCCTCCTCCCTCCCTGAGAGTAATTTTTTTACGAGGCTGGCCAGCAGCCCAGCTCAGTCCTGGCTTGTCCCAGGTCTGGGACCTACCCCCGTTGCAGCTCTGCATTTAAAGTGTATTAGGAGCCAGGTGGGCGGGCAGCCCAGCTCAGTTCCAATTTGCACCGGGTCTGGAAGCTCAGACCCCTCTCTTGACAGAGGCTGCTGCCACCCCATGCTGCTGCCTCTGTATCAGAGGCAGCAGTGAGAGGCAACAGACAGCCAGTCTGCGAAGGGAACTAGTTTTTAAACTGGCTCCCCTTGCAGTCCAGCTTCCATCTGGCACCCCGTGCTGCTCCCTCTGATAGGCAGCAGTCCGGAGTAGCAAGGGGCTCCTTGGGAGTGGGGCTGGATCTCACTGACTACTGGCCTCACCCCCGGAGACTAAAGAATAGTTGAATAACCGATAAGAATTCATAAGGTTAACATCCCTACAGCTGAAGCAACAGAAATACATGCGCCCACCTAAAATTGTTCCAAATTATTTGTTATAGTTGAGCCATAAGTATCTTTGAACTTCTTGAAGCCTTGAATACTATTTCATAAAAAAGTTAAACTTTCCTGCTAAGCATTCACTGGCATACTGAACAATTGTGACATTCCTCAAGGCACTATCTGAACTGCTATGTCTCCTTAGCTCTCCAGCCTGGGGTGCTTTTCACACAGCTTTTGAACAGCAAACCCTTCCAGGCTCTGCTCACACACAGCCCCTCACATGTACAGTGACCCTCAGGTTAATACATGAATGCTATGCTAATCCATCCAAGAATTATACACAGGGACACAGCTGCATCTCCACAGCTTTGCATCTCTGAAATTGCATCTTGTATTGTCCAGTGCACTACTGACCCATGCAAGCCCGTAGATAGTCCATCATTTCAATGAAGGAAGTGATTGCATGCACCAGCCTTGTCTCAAGTGGAGGTTTCCCAAACCCTTCAATCCAAACATACGGGTTTAGGTAAAACAAGTTTATTACCTAGGGAAAGACAGATTTTAAGTGACTATACATGGTAAGGCATAAAAATCAGAATTGGTTATAAAAGAAATAAAAGGATTACCATGAAAACTAATTCCTAAAATTTATCAAGGTATCAGGCTTAAAAGTAAAAGCTGCAAATGCATTTCACACACAGTGTTTCTTTCCAGCCCATGATCACTCCTTCCTTTGTTCATTTCTTTGAGAGTTATTGTTTTCTTAAGCAGAGATGGAAAGAAGAGAGAGGGGTCCTGTGGAGGTCACTGTCCTTTCTTTTTATACCCTCCCCACTCTTTTTGAATTACCTCCCTTCACCCTGCCGGGGCATAGATAAACAATCCCATGTACGTGAGATTCACACGGTATCAGAGAGAAAATGTAAACATCTTGTTTATACTTCCCCATTGCTGAAGAATGTCCAATTATAATTATCTAATAATCCCCAATGGTTTATTTGGCTATGCTGATACCTCAGTGAGTCTTTGCTCTGAAAAGCTAGCTTGTGGGTGTTATGCAGAATACAACATGTTTCACTGACAATTTTATAGCAAAATCTCAATTTTCCATACAGTGATGTTACACACATCTTAGGCTGTGTCTAGACTACATGCCTTTGTCGTCAGAGGCATGTAGATTAGACACATAGGCAAAGTCAAATGAAGCCGCGATTTAAATGATCGCGGCTTCATTTACATTTACATGGCTGCCACGCTGAGCCGACAAACAGCTGATCAGCTGTTTGTCGGCTCAGCGCGCTAGTCTGGACGCTCCCCTGCCGACATCAAAGCCCTTTGTCAGCAGCCCCGTTATTCCTCGTGGGATGAGGTTTACTGGGGCTGCCAACAAAGGGCTTTGATGTCGGCAGGGGAGCGTCCAGACTAGCGCGCTGAGCCGACAAACAGCTGATCAGCTGTTTGTCGGCTCAGCGCGGCAGCCATGTAAATGTAAATGAAGCCACGATCATTTAAATCGCGGCTTCATTTGACTTTGCCAAAACAACAAATCTACATGGCTCCGTCGACGGAGCCATGTAGTTTAGACGTACCCTTAATGGGACAACAACGTTCAGCAGATTATGAGTTTTCAAATGATACCTCATAAGGCATATTTTGTACAAACCATGTCATAGCCATATAAAAAGTGGTGAACATAGGGTACAGGGTGTCACACTAATAAAGAAGGCAAATTCGTATATGAGTAGGCATTTTGACTTAGACACCTACAGACTGTTCCTTGTCCTGAGTAGGATTAGTGGGAAAGAACTGAGAGACACTAAGTGGTTTGACATTGGTTTCAGAAGCACATAGTTTTGTTCTTAGAAATTCTTGTTATAGTGAATGGTTCTATACTTACACCTCTTCAAGAAACTGTGAAGCACAGCTAGCCATTGACTCAAGAGCCTTTCTCTGCCCATTAAAATGTGAACACATTTGTCATTTTTAATGCAGTATTATTTCTGTAGTTATAAAAATCTGCTAGCTACAAGAACATATTACTGCACTTTACCCTGAATTGAAGCAAAAGTGTTCCAAGAGAGACATTGTCTCAAACAACAACTGTTACTTCTTTCTTGTTTTTTTTTTTTTGATGGCTTATGCAAACTTTGGCATAGTACAGAATGGCTCTCCCAAATGGCCTTTACTGACTTCACGCTGAATTCAAATAATCTATTGCCTTGGTTGTTCTGCATCCAAATGAAGATGAGTGCTCATCTAATCTTGAGTCATGGTTCTTTAGTGCCTCTAGAAAACCACAGTTTGTCATTCATCCAAAAAAGCTTACACCTGTCTATTAGCTACTTCAAAATCATCAGTAACTGGCATTGTGTCAGGTAGCAAACATTGAGATAGCTCAAAGCCAAGACAGCTGCAGTCTCTACTTTTTTCACTTATCATACTGGATGCAGTCTGCTGCAAATACAACTGAGTTTTGACAAGGAATCTATCCATAAGTTTTCACTACTTTAAACAAGTGGACAGATATTCTACAGTACCTTCAAGTTGGTGCACTTGCTAATACAGCACATAGGAAAATATCCATGAAAAGCTTAACATCAGTTTTTGCTTTGGCACAGACAGCTAGCAGAGAATTTTCTCCTCCAACTGATAGATTCATTACTATGGACACTGATCTTATAATCAGTTTAGAAACTTGGAGTTATGAGTGTGATGCCAATTAATTTATCCCACAGCATGCTGCCAATCAAAGAAGAGGTAATAAGTTTGCATGGGGAAAGCCTGAAGAAACTGCCTTAGCTGTTAATGTTGGAGAGAAGGCCCTCCTGATGGGAATTGTTACACAGCAAAGATAAAAGAGGGAGGCCATATCTACACTACAAGGTTCCACGAGGAGTAAAGGTAGTTCGGAATAGGAATCCTAATCTGAACTACCTAGTTCGTGCCGCGTGTAGACGCGGGCACGGAGTCCGAACTAGTGGACATTTAAAAATGGCGGCGCCCGGCAATATGCAAATGAAGCCCGGGAAATTCAAATCCCGGGCTTCATTTGCAACTCCGGTTGCCTACATTAACCATCCTCGTTCGAACTAGGGTGGTAGTGTAGACATACCCTTATAGACTAACCGAAGTGTTGGAGCATAAGCTTTCGTGGGCAAAGACCCACTTCGTCAGATGCAAGGGGGTCTTTGCCCACGAAAGCTTATGCTCCAACACTTCGGTTAGTCTATAAGGTGCCACAGGACTCCTCGAAACTTTAGTGTCTGTATCCTAAGTGCTATTGTCCCCATTCTGCAGATGGCAAACTGAGGCATAGAAAGACTAAATGTCTTGTTTAAGGTCACAGAAAGTCTGTGGTGGATCAATGAATGGAACCCAGGCCTTGAACCCTAATTGCATTAGGGATGTGAACGACTAGTTGACTATCTGATAAGCAAATGCTTATTGGATAGTCAACACACTAGTCAAATAGTTGCTTTACCTCTCCCCCTTGTTTCCTCTATCAGAAAGAGACATATGGCGGGGGGAAAGAGGGGTGGGGGGGGGGAAAGTGCTTCAAAGCTGACATTTAGCTTCATGAAGTGCTGCCACTTTGAAACACTGCGTGGAGCCTGATGTCCTCAAATTCCCCAGCTGAGCCCGGGCTCCATGTGGCACTGCCACTTTGAAACGCTGTGGGGAACACGGGGCCAGAGAGGGAATGCTTGAGTCCCCTGCTGGCCCCATGCTCTCTGCAGCGCCTTTCAAGTGTAGCAACAGCCCTGGGGCCGTTGCCACACTTCAAAGGCAGAGGTGCCCTTATCAACTAATCAAATAGTCAAAGCAAATTGCATCAACTATTCGATTAGCCAATTAATCTAAATTTAACATCCCTACACTGCATGACTAAACAATCCTTCCTTTTTAACCTTTGTAGAATTTGAAGGAAAAATCTAATAATATATTGCTAATAATAATTAATATATTAATATAAAAACTCTGCTTCTAAAAGGGTTTTGATATGACACTATTGTGTCTGTTGTCGCAGAATTAGCATTCAGAGTTTTATTTTCTCCCCATCCATTTTTATTATAGCCAAGAGAAAGCAGCTTCATGAGTACAGGCAGTCCCCGGGTTACGTGGAGCCGACTTACGTCGGATCCGTACTTATGAACAGGGCTTTTCTTGCCCCGGAGGACGCGGGCCCCGTGTCCTCCAGGGCGAGAAAAGCTGCTCCGTGTCTCCCTGGTCCCACCGCACGGGTCCTCCGCGGCTTTGCTCCACATCTCTCTGGTCTGCTGGGGGGGCCCACGGCGCATCTCGGTCCCGCTGCCCACGTCTCCCTGGTCTGGGGGGGGGGGACGCAGCTAGTGCGCCTCCCCCCCCCCAGCAGACCAGGCTTTTCTCGGGACGCCTGTGGTAGAGCAGTTGGGGCGCTGCCGGTTGGTCCCGCAGCGCCGCTCTCGGCGCTACTGGACCAACCTGGCAGCACCCCAGCTGCTCTGCCCCAGGCTTCCTGATTCAGCCGCTGCTGGTCAGTTTCAGCAGCGGCTGAATCAGGCGCCTGGGGCAGAGCAGTTGGGGTGCTGCTGGGTTGGTCCAGTAGCGCCGAGGAGCGGCGCTACTGGAGCAACCCAGCAGCACCCCAGCTGCTCTGCCCCAGGCGTCCCCAAGTCAGCCGCTGCTGAAACTGACCAGCGGCTGACTACAGGAAGCCTGAGGCAGAGTTGCTCTGCCCCAGGCTTCCTGGAATCAGCCGCTGATCAGTTTCAGCAGCAGCTGACTTGGGGACACCTGGGGTAGAGCAGCTGGGGTGCTGCCGGTTGGTCCCCGCAGTGCTGAGGTGCGGCGCTGCCGGGACCTACCCGCAGCGCCCCAGCTGCTCTGTCTCAGGCGTCCAGATTCAACCGCTTTTGAAACTGATCAGCGGCTGATTCCAGGAAGCCCGGGGCGAGTAACTCTGCCTCGGGCTTCCTGTAGTCAGCCGCTGGTCAGTTTCAGCAGTGGCTGAATCTGGACGCCAGTTCCGACTTACATACAGATTCAACTTAAGAACAAACCTACAGTCCCTATCTTGTACGTAACCCGGGGACTGCCTGTAAACTGTTAATGTTGGCAGACACCCCAATATTGAAATCTTATATGTAACATTCATTTGGAAGATGTAGGTTTCCAAAATGTTGCAGTGTTGTTGCACTATTTTGTTTAAAACTGTCCTTTAAAAGGGTCCTAAATATCTTTAAAATGGCTCCGTATAGGGGTTTGGCAACAATGTGTTTTGAAGTTGTTTAGCTGATGTGTAAATGAAAGTGCATACTTTGCTTAGTCCCAGACATTTCATAGGATGAGTAGAACTTCGGAATGCATACTTTTTTGTGCATCAAGAAATTGTAGTAGTGTAATTAGGACATTTTAAAAAAAACAGATCTTAATGCAGCCCAGTCATTGCAGCCCAGTCATTGTTCAGCCTCTGGGCTTGGATGAGCAATCAAGACTCCTTTGGAGGCAACCTTACTTGAACGCTTAAAACCTTACTTGAACGCTTATTTCCAAATAAGGCCACCCTAACATATGGTCTTCTTAATGACAGCACAAACAAGTCACCTACTCATCTTAAACTGTTTTAGGACGAAGATATGAACAAACAATATACATCTACAGATTCAATGGTATTGATAAATCAGAAGAGGAAAAAACAGCTCAACAATTGTGTAAACTGCAGTGAACAGCTAAAATGTATAGAATAAAACTAATCCGCTGTATGCTGATAAATCTGGATATTACTGAAGATTATAAAGCATAGCTTGTGTGAGTGCCTGGCAATGAAGCAGTGTTTCAAAAAACTCAAGATACCTAAGCCCATCTTAATGATCTTCAGTTTCCCTAATATACCTTTGAACAGCTGCCTTTGGTGTTACTGGACATAATGAAAGCAGGCAGAACAGTTCTGCACTAGGGAATATTTTCAAATATTCTCCATGACAATGTTTCTCAAAGTGGTCCATGAAACCACTCTGAGAAACCTGCTAACTGGCCGCGCCAGTGTGTTTACTTACCAGTGCCGCAGCCAGGGAAAGTAAACTTACTGACGCGGCCAGTTAGCAGGTTTTACAAAGTGGTTTCGCGGACCACTTTGAGAAACACTGCTCTAGGAGCTACCACTGGTTCAGACGAATTGGTAGAAGTGCCTATGGAATCCCTAGTGTAGGCAAGGCTTCAGCCCTCTATTTTTATCAATGTGTCAATTAAAAACTGTTTGTTGCCACCAAGACTTTTCTACACAATAATAGCCCACCAATACCAACACTGGTGCAGCTGAATCAGTGGAAGCAGTATCTTTTGGTAAGATTATTGGGTGACGACCTGGTGTCCAGTCATGTTTATATATAGAAACCTCTCACTGATCTCAGTGCTCCAGTAAGGACTGACACATCATCAGGCTCATGAACATGCAATGAGAAGAGTTGAACATTATTTATTTTTTACTACAATTGACTGAAAAATTCTTTCTGAAGTGAATTTCTGACGAAGTGAATTTCTGATGAAAAGTAGAAGAATTTTTTTTCTATTTCTCACCAGCTTTATGCAATCCTGAGGCCCCCTCAAACTAGTCAAAATCTGCTTTTATTCAAAATTTTAATAAAATTTCATATACAAATTCAAATCTGGAAAATTTATATCAGCCCTACCTGAGATCAGAAAGCTACAATACACTATCCCTAATTATTAATCAGCTTTTAAAGACAAATGAACTGATTGCTCACAGATCAGATTCTTCTGGGAATATATTGAGAATTAAATCTGTCTTTTGACAAATTTACTGTATATTATAGTCATATTAAATATTGCTGCTTCAATATTAGATAAGTGTCTGGTTATTAAAGCACTCTTGTCCTGTAACCGTGTGCAAGAAAATGGATTTCTGTTTGCTGAATAACTTTGCCACTACAGTGGGCTTTAATCGCTGCAAGAAAATTGCCCTCAAAGTAGACCCAATTCCACTAATCCAAGTTCTGTTTTGGTATGTAAGTCTTCCGGATGGAGAAATGTTATTTTGAAATCTGCATATGGTAAGAAGAGACAACTACAGGTACTAGAGTTGTTAGCAGCAGTCCTAAATCCTGACAGTCTCAGGGTTGACTGTGTTGGCCATGCATACATTTTCAGATCCCTAGAGAAAGTGTGTGGAGCTTTATTTCAGCCAAAATAAAGGGAGTGACAAAGGGTGGACTGATTTAAATCAAGGCAATTTAAAATCACTGATTTAAATCACGTTTTTCGCTGACACTTCTTCACATATTTCTTCAAACAATGGTGCAAATCTAATCAGTAAAACATATTAATTTACAACTCATGACAGCACTTTACAACATCTAAGAGAATAGATAAAGGCTATGTCCACACTGGCGGGTTCTTGCACAAGTACGGCCATTCTTGCGCAAGAACCTGCAGAGTGCCCACACTGCCCGCCCGATCTTGCGCAAGAAAATTTACAGTACAGCGTAGTAAGAGAGGGCATCTTGCGCAAAAGCTACGCTCTGTCCTAACAGGTGTAAGATCTCTTGCGCAGGCGCTCAAGAGGGCAGTGTGGACACGCGGCAAAGGCTTCTTGCGCAAGAACTGGCCTCCGGGGGAAAAAAACACAGGTGGCCTCTCTGACACACTGTATGCGCAATCAACACTCGCTGGTTCCCCCTAGTTGGCCTCCTCTTAAAGGCACAGGCACCCAGTGGAGTCATGTACCATGTGCATCCTGGGTAGCAGCCAGGGGGAGCGATGGCAGCCGCCCAGCCACCACGTCGTCCTGCAGGCCCCACCCAGGAGCCATCCCAGAGCACCCAGAAGGCTCCCAGGGGCACCGAGCGGCAGGCTCCATGCTGGGGCACCGCCGAGGTCAAGGCCCTCCTGGACCTCTGGGGCTAGGAGGAGGCTCTCCGGAACCCCAAGTCCAGGAGGCGGAATGTGGACATCTTTGCCTGGAAGGCCCAGGCGCTAGCTGCAGAGGGACACCCAGCAGGTCCAGGCCAAGGTGGAACAGATCCAGGCCAAGTTGAAAGACCTGTGGCTCGGAGGCTGGCAAGGGATCTTCTGGTGAGTGTTGCAGCTGCCACGTGCAAGTGTGCAGGGGGCAGGGGGGCCATGGGTGAGGAAGAGGGAGCGGCACATGGCACAGCCTGGCCGCATGCTGTGCAGCAGCACGCTGCACGTGCAACCTTCTGTGGCCAGACTGACTGGCACACGGACGCAGCAGCCAGCCCCAGCACTCCTGGGACCCCAGGGGTCACGCACACCCACTGCACGATGCCCTCCCTCTACAAGCCCCCTCTACGCACAGGCAGGCCACATCCTCCCCCCCACACTATATACAGCACAGGAGCATGGGTATAGTCCTGGGCCAGCTCACACTCCTGGGGATAGCAGGACATGGTGGTGTGGAGACCTGCTGTACTCACCTTGCAGAGGGGGGCTGGGCTTCACCCACTGTGTCCCCAGGGAGAACGAACCACCTCTTTGCTTTCTCCACAGCTGCACCAGCTGCGAGTACAGGGTGCACTACCCCGCCCACGACATCCTCCCGCACCCGGAACTAGGAGGGATAACAGTGGCAGCACCTGGGGTTACTGAAAAAGGCAGGTCCACAGCCAGGAGCACTAGGGGCAGAAAAAGCTCCAGCTGTGGTGGGAGAGCTTGCAGCAGCTGCATGATTAGGGCCGTGCCATCTGCGACCACCTGCAGACCATGGCGCAGAGATTGCTGCCTGCTGCCGCTCCAGCTATCGCTCCTCCACCCACTCCTGCTCCCTCCACCCCCTCCTCCATACCCGCTCCCCCCCCAGAGATGCTGAGGCCCCCGCACCCGCAGTGCAAGGAGACAGA
Source organism: Pelodiscus sinensis (assembly GCF_052426305.1). Taxonomy (NCBI): domain Eukaryota; kingdom Metazoa; phylum Chordata; order Testudines; family Trionychidae; genus Pelodiscus; species Pelodiscus sinensis. The sequence goes on from NC_143052.1 coordinate 198,158,418, forward strand.
TAGGCCGGCAAGACCCCCAACTCTGAGCTTCTCCTCCCCTTGCCTCCCCCTTCCAGCTCCCTCCTACCAGATTTCCCCCCCCCCCCCCCATCCCAGTTATGGTCAATAAATAGAGGGGTTTTTGGCAACACGTGTTTTTATTTGACATCAGGAACGGGGGTTAGGGAGTGGAAAGTGGAAGGATGTGAGGGTGGAATAAGACACAAGGCCCCAGTGGGGCACGCCAGGGAGACTTCACTCCTCCTCTGTCTAGAAGCTCTCCCACAGGGCCTCCCGGATACTGGCAGCCTCGCAATGGGCCTCACGGCTGGCAGCCATGCAGGGCTGCACGTACAGGCCAGCCAAGTGGTCAGCCTCTACCATCCAGCCTGGCAGAAAAGCCTCCTCCTCCTCCCGCTCACACAAATTGTGCAGCAGACAGCACGCCACCACCACGTGCGGCATATTCCTCTCGGAGAGGTCGAGGCGGATGAGGAGGCATCGAAATTGGGCCTTCAGCCGGCCGAAGGCCCCCTCTACCACAATGCGGGCCCTGCTGAGCCTGGCATTAAAGGCCTGCCGGGAGGGGTTGAGGTGTCCCATGTAGGGCTTCATGAGCCAGGGTTGTAGTGGGTAGGCCGCATTCCCCACCAGGCACTCAGGCATGTCCACGTCCCCAACCCTGATGTGGCGGTCGGGGAAGAAGGTCCTGGCATGCAGCCTCTGGCACACGGAGGAGTTGCGGTACACCCGCACATCATGTGCTTTGCCAGACCAGCCCACATTGATGTCCAGGAAGCGGCCCTGGTGGTCAGACATGGCCTGCAGGGTGACCAAGAAGTATCCCTTCCGGTTAATGTAGAGGGAGGCCTTGTGTTCTGGGGCAGGGATGAGGATGTGTGTCCCATCGATTGCCCCCCCGCAGTCGGGGAAGCCCAGGGCGCCAAACCCCTTGATGACCGCATCCAAATCGGTGAGGTGGATGATTCTGTGGAGCAGCGCTCTATTGATGGCCTTGACCACCTGCAGAGGGACACACAAAACCAAGAGTCACTGGGGTGCCAGGGTGGCTGAGAATGTTCCTTCCCCACCACTGCCCCGGGTCCCCTCCCCACCCGTAATCCTGGTTACCACAGGCAGTCCGAAGTGCGTCTGGGACAGAACAAACCCTCTCGTGGAGGGGACTTGCACCTCCTCCCCCCCTTTTCCCTGGAGCAGCCCATCTACTCCTTGCCCATGCCCTCCCCTGGAACAATGGCCAGAGACTGCCATACCTGTATGAGCACCACTCTGACAGTGGATCGCCCCATGCTGAACTGGTTGCTGACGGATCGGTAGCTATCTGGCATGGAAAGCTTCCATAGGGCAATGGTCACACAGTTGTGGAGGGGAATGGCGGGCCTCATGTGCATGTCCCATCACCGCAGAGCAGGGGCGAGCTCGAGGAAGGTGTCCTTCTTCATCCTGAAGTTCTGGGTCCACTGTTGGTCTCCCCAGCGCTCCAGGACGATGTGGTCCCACCAGTCGCTGCTGGTGTCCAGGCGCCAGATGCGGTGGGACACGCTGGCGTCCAGGCGCTGTTCCTCCACAGCTCCCACGAGGGTCCGGAAGAGGACTTGGGGTTGGGCTGCTGCAGATGGTGCCAGGCAGTCTCCAGCACTTGCTGCCAGGCTTGCAGCAAAAGATACCAAAGAAGCACCAGAGTGTCTAGGGGCAATTCTGGCTCCATGGTGCCAAGTGCTGTGGTGTCCCAAGTGAAGGTAACCAAGCAGGCAGAGAGAAAAATGCTTTGCTGTCCCTCAGCGAGGTAGGTAAGCAAGCAGGGAAAGCTGAGAACTGGCTGTCCAGGGGAGTCCCTTTAAGCATAAGCCTCAGACAGCAGCCATACAAAGCAACTACTGACCTGATGCCCTGCCAGATCCGGTTTCAGCTGGCCTTAAATGCGATTCAGCATTTTTTTTCCGTTAAAAGCATTTGCGGAAAAGAGCGTCTAGATTGGCATGGACGCTTTTCCACAAATGCACTTTTTGGGGAAAAGCGTCCGTGCCAATCTAGATGCGGTTTTTGCGCAAGAAAGCCCCGATCGCCATTTTCGCCATCGGGGCTTTTTTGCGCAAAACAGTTTTTAGCTGTCTACACCGGCCCTCTTGTGCAAAAACATTTCTGGAAAAGGGCTTTTGCCCAGACGGGAACGTCAAACCATTTGCGCAAGAAGCACTGATTTCGGACAGTAGAACGTCAGTGCTTTTGCGCAAAATCAAGCGGCCAGTGTAGATAGCTGGCAAGTTTTTGCACTAGTAGCCACTTTTGTGGAAAAACTTGCCAGTCTAGATGCAGCCCCTATGTGTGTGGTGAATAATGTCTTCCCTTTTTCTTTCTAGTTCACTCCACTGTTCCTTTCTATGCTGCCTCCATCCTTTCCTATATAGCGTCTCTGTCTTTAGACAACGTTTTAACTAACTCTGCTGTACTTGGTCCAGGCCCACCACCAGATAATTACAGAACAAAAACAATCCTATCCAGCCTGTGTCTGTCTTTGCACGTTAGTCTGTTGAGGAAAAGAAATTGAAGGCTCAGAACTTTCAAGAAGCAAGATGTTTGTTAGGCTGGAGAGACTTAGGGTACGTCTAGACTACATGCCTGTGTCGCCAGAGGCATGTAGACTAGGCTACCAGACATAGGAAAATGAAGCGGCGATTTAAATAATTGCCGCTTCATTTAAATTTACATGGCTGCTGCGCTGAGCCAACAAACAGCTGATCAGCTGTTTGTTGGCTCAGCGCAATAGTCTGGACGCGCGGGTGTCGACATCAAAGGTATTTGTCGACCACCCAGGTATGCCTCCTGGGATGAGGTTTACCTGGGTGGTCAACAAATACCTTTGATGTCGACACCCGCGTGTCCAGACTATCGTACTGAGCCGACAAACAGCTGATCAGCTGTTTGTCGGCTTAGCGCGGCAGCCATGTAAATTTAAATGAAATGGCAATTATTTAAATCGCCGCTTCATTTTCCTATGTCTGGTAGCCTAATCTACATGCCTCTGGCGAGAGGCATGTAGTCTAGACATACCCTTAGAGCCATTCATTCATTTTTATGAGACTGTAAGTGTATGTGTAACAAGTTTGTGATCAGATGTAATTGTAACTATATTTAAATAAGAAAATTAGTATTGTATAATTATTTTAAAATTTTAAAAATAATATTTAAATTAAAAAATTGGAGCTTTTTAAATAATTGATTTATATTCATCCTGGAGCTACCGAAGCAGCCTTTCAGGAAATTTCCCATAAGCTGGAGATGTCCTAAGAACAGTCTGGTGCTGCAGTCAATTTTCACTATAACTATGTATCTATTGAAGGTTTTCCCTTTCCCAACTATGACTCTGATGAACAATTTTCCTTTTATATGCTGTTTAATCTCTCTCAACCAGGACTCCCTGGTCCAGCAACATCTGTGATCTGGCAGGACCACGGCAGTGGTTTGCCCCACCGTAGATGAGAGCCCCAGCAGCGGGACCGTGGGCAGCATAGCTCCTTGCATGTGAGGAGCCTGCAGAGAGGTCAGGCCATGAGTGGAGCTGGGTTGGGGGGGGGGGGGGCAGTGGCAGGAATGACCTCCCTTGGTTCAGCAAAATCCCTCCTTCTGAGGTGCCAAGAGTGCAGGACCAGGGAGGTCCACCCTATAGTGTGTTACTGATTAAAATTCTGCATTGTTTTTCTTATGAAAAACTGAAATAACCTTATTACTAAGAATTCCTTTATTATACTGTGATGTTTTCAACATACTCACTTTTATTCCTGATAGCTCTGGTCCAGTGTATCTGAACCTCTTTGAATAGAAAACTATGTTTTCTATGCTCTTTGCTTCGCAAAAGGAGTTTCTAGAGAACTTCTGCTAATCCCCTGTGGATTGAAGTAAATCTTTCCTGCCCAGTTGTTAAACTATTACTGTTAGTTGTTTAAAAGTTATTCAAAACTGTTCTTGTTTCCACTGCATTGTTTGAGTGCATTTATACTATGCAAATGTAATGGAAACATATGTTAACTGTATAAATAGTATCTGGGATTGATTTATGATCATTGCTTCTCTACATAAATAACTATATACATCCTCTTTATGAAAGAGGGCTCCACATAGAGGGTCATCTAATAATCTCAGATTTTACACATACCAATAGAAAATTTTATCCCTGAAACTCAAATGTAAGTGGATAAACACTGCCACAATGATAATATTGTGTACGTTTCCTCAAGGCTAAAAGTTGTTTTAATGATCCCTCAGTAATGATAACAGTACTATGATCACAGCAGATTGTTTTCCCTTCTTATATGCACAGATTCTAAGGTTAGAAGAGACCATTATGATGATCTAGCCTGAAGCCCTATATAATAAAGGCCATAAAACACGCCCCAAATAATTCCTAGAGCAAATCTTTTTAGGAAAAAAAATACAAAATCTTGATTTAAACATTGTCAGTGATGGAGAATCCACCATGACCCCTTATTAATTGTTCCAATTACTTGCTGTTAAACATTTCCAGTCTGAATTTGCCCACCTTCAACTTCCAGTCATTGGGTTAGAGTAATTTGATTTCTTTGCTGGATTGAAGAACCCACTATTACTTCCCCATGTAGGTTATCAACTATAATCAAGTCATCCTGTAACTTTCTTTTTACTAATCTAAATAGTTCGAGTTCCTTGAGTCTATCACTATCACAAATCTTTTTGCTATCCTCCATCCTGTTAAGTAGGGTTAACAGCCTTTGTTCTGAGATCTATGCATTTATATTCATGTGTCTTAAAACACATAGGCTATGTCTATACTCGCGGCTTCTTGCGTGAGAAATATGCAAATGAGGCTAAGCGTGGAATATCACAGAGCCTCATTTGCATACCTAATGAGCCACCGTTTTTGCAGAAGAGGCTCTTGCACCAGAAGGAGCGGTCTACACTGCCCTTTCTTGCGCAACAAAAAACTCTCTTGCGCAATGCTGTTCTTCCTGAAAAGTAATTGGCATAACGGCATTGCACAAGAGGGTTTTTGTTGCGCAAGAAGGGGCAGTCTAGACAGCTTCTTCTGGCACAAGAGCCTCTTCTGCAAAATGGCAGTTCATTAGGTATGCAAATGAGGCTCTGCGATATTCCACGCTTAGCCTCATTTGCATATTTCTCACGCAAGAAGCCGCGAGTGTAGACATAGCCATATGGTTTGCTTGCACTCAGTTTACGAATGAATCCAAATTGCTCTGAATGATGACCTCTCCTCTTCACTACTTATCGTTCCCCCAGTTTGTGTGTCATCTGATTGTGTAATGATTTGATGTTTTTTCCCAAGTCATTGATAAAAATATTGAATAGTGTAGGGCCCAGAACAGATCACTGAAGATCCCCCGGAGACAAACCTGCTCAGTGATTATTCCCCATTTACAATTACATTGTAAATCCTATCTAATAGTCAAGTATTAATTCATTTAATCTGTGCCATGTTCATTTTTCTAGTTTTTAATCAAGATTTCATTTAATGCCAAGTTAAATGCCTTCCCAAAGTTTAAGTATATTAAAGCAACCAAACTTTTTCATCTCATTAAAAAGAGATGAAGTTAGTTTGACAGGATTTATTTTTCATAAATCTGTGCCAATTTGCATTAATTGCATTATCCTCTTTAATTCTATATTAATCAAGTCCCATTTCAGCCACTCCATTATCTTGCCCAGCATGAATATCAGCCTAGGTCATCCCGTTTACCCTCTCTAAAAATGGCAAAACAAATGGTTGCCCCTTCCTTTGTTTTTATATCTTTAAATTTAGGGTAAGGATTGTGTCTTCCTCTAAGTTTGAAGCCCATTTAAAACATAATGTGTGTTACCACAATCTAGCTAACATAATAAAAATAAAGCAGACTACAGATCACAGGGAAAAGATAAAACAAATTTTATTTTTAAGTCAAACAAGAGTTACAAACTTAGCATGTAGATGAAACACAAAGCACTATAAAATACATTATTAAAATGCAAGTAAAACCACATTGCACACAAAAATAATTTTATTAACCACAAACAGGCCTATTTCAACAAGAACACTCACCAATAGCCTCTTATTGACTTGGATCATCCTGGCGATGTTCCATCGCTGTTTAGACTCTAAAGAACGTCCAATATCTACTCCTTTATTTGTGTAGGAAATCTCCAGAAGATTCAAACGTAGGTCAACTTTTACTAAGCTATTCAGCTGTTCAAGATTAGTCTCAGAGTTAGAGCACCTAGGCAACATTACAGGCTGCTTCCAGCCCTGAATTATGGTGGAGTGATATCTTTCTCCAACAGTTACCCCAAAGCTATACATATTCCCAACTTCATTAATCTTACATTCCAACACACTTCTTAACAATGCCCTCAGCAGTGTTAACACAAAATAACTTCCCAAATGCATGCAACAGCCAGGCATGCAAATCTATTGATATAAAAGCACAAGGTCCCTGTTTAAGTTTTGTATTAAAATGCAAATTTAACGAAGATGGAGTACACTGCTTTTGATATCAGTTGGAGATAGACATAAAAGCTGTCACTGCACCATAACTGTCTTACTGTTTATTCTTTGGATTGTTATCAAGAGTGATGGAGGCAGCATGAAGATGGAAATGAATGCACAAGTTTTCCACTTAACTCGTTTCCCTGCTTTTAAAATTTTGGGAGGTATGTCCTGCTATGACACTACTGCCCCTAACAGTAGTTTTGGAACTTGTAGATAAATGATGTGATGGGGTATACAAACTCCACACAAATAAAAAAAAAGGGTTAATGGACTGCTGAGGAGCCCAATCAACTATGTCTCATAGCACCTGCAGCAGATGTCAGACTTTGATTGAGAAGCTAAAGAGGGAGAGTTGCTGGCTGGCTGGGAGAGCAAACCCTCAGCCCTCACTTTGGGAGTGAAGACTGGCTGTAATACTTTGGACTAATTTTGGTTGTTAGTGTGATGAATGGTATGTTTGTGACAAACTCTGATGAAGTGGATTAGTGGGTTTTGCTCATGATACTATATATATTCTCTAAGGTATAGATGCAGCTACAACACAATTTCATGAAACTCCGTGTAAGGCATCTGAAGGCATTGGCTGAGATGAATAAAATAGAAATGGGCATCATCAGAGGGAACACTGCTCCTGCTCATAGTCCCAACTTCATCTTGTGCCACACTACCTTCAGCATGAACCCTCCAAATCTAGTAACATCAGAGACAGATGAAAAGTTTGATTTTTGCCTTCCTAGGGGTTGTTTATCAAAACAGCAAACAACAGAACTGTTTTTCTTCTGGAGCTGCTAAGCCTGTGTCTGCATCTCTACCTCATAGATCATGGTGACCCACTGGTGGCCACACCATACATACACATAAACATTGCACTGTGTCGTAAGGGCAGTCGTCAACAAATTTTTGGTCTACATTCAAGGGGTGTTGGACTCTACACTCCTGGCCTTACCACAACATGGGAGCCCAGACAGTTAGGCACGGTACTACTCACCAGTAGTGCCAACCTCACAAAATTAAAAATCGTATCAGACACTAAAAAATTTTGGCCTCCCAAAACCATGAGATTTTAAAAAAGATATTTTGGTGTGTCGAGTTTTGAAACCCTCCTGCCTATCCCCCACTGTGCATGTATGGGTATGAGTTAATGTTCTTTAGGCTCTCAAATGTACTAGGTAAAGTGATTTTTGGTCCCTCCCGCAAGAGCTCTCCCTCCATCCTCACAGTCTGTCTTGTCCCTCCTCCCCCACGCTTCAGACCCCACATCAATTCAGCCTGTTTCCCACAACCCATCTATTCAACAATGTCAGCCACCCATCCCTTGCTCCCGTCTCTTGAGTTCAGCCTCTCCTTGCACCTCCTGGGGTTCTTCACTCCTATCTCCCAAGCCTGGGTTGTACTTCTAAGGGCTGTTCACCCTCCTCTGCCCCTTCCCAGGCTAGGTGCAGTAGAGAAGCTGTTTCATAACTCATGGGAAGGGAGCAGAGGGGAAGAAGCATCATCTTTTGCAATCTTTCTGCTCCCTCTTCTCTGGTTAGAATGGCTTGGGGTTGCAGAGGGGAAGCAGAGTGCTTTGCCTGTAGCATCTCTGAATGGCCAATCAGCTCCAGGAGGCAGGCAGGAAGGTGAGGCAAAAAGCCAAGCAGAGGGGTTTTTACCTAGGCAAGGCTCAAACTTGCTAGAGCAGGGGTGGGCAATAATTTTCACAAGGGGACCACTTAATGAATTTTGGTGGGTAGTCGCTGACTGGCTCCATCTCCTTGAAGAGGCAGGGCCTGCAGAAGAAGGGGCCGGGCTGAGGACTAGCCTCCTTCCAGAGTTGCCTGGGGTTGGAGGCTTTGAATTAAAAACAATGGACTTGTGTCTTCTGGCGTCTTCCAGCACTGCCAGTACTGTGTTGCCTGGCAGCTGCCTGGGGTTGCTGCAGTTATTTAAAGGGCCTGTGGCTCCTCCCCATGCTAGGGTAGCATAGTGCCCATGAACCATTTAAATAGGATCTGGTTTCCTGAGCCACCGCCTGGAAATTTGGTGGCACGGGCAGCAAGCTACAAACAGAAAGCAGCCCGATGCAGTCTGCGGGCTCAAAGTGCTAGGCCGGCCAGATCCAGCCCCCGGGCCGCATCTTGCCCAGCGCTGTTTGAGAGACTAAGCTGGAACTTCTGGCAGCTTTCCTAGAGGGGGCTTCATCCCAGCCAAATCTGATCCCCCACAGAAACACCTGGGAGCGCGGGCAACCCTCCTGTTTTTGACTGGGCCTTGGTGCTGCCAAAATCCAGCTCTGGAAATGTTGTCTTGAGTTCTGGTGATGACGAGGCAACTTCATCTTGAAAACCACAAACATCTAGCGGCATCCATGCCAGGGCGTGACCCGCCTGCTACGGGGTGAGCCATCAGCCCGCCCTCTGCTCACTCGCCGGGAGCGTCCAAGCACACTGAGCGGCCCAGCCTCTTTCCGCGTCGCTGCCTCCTCCTTTTTGCCCCGCCGAGGCAAGCACCCGCCAGTCCGGCCCTGGCCAGACCTGGCGCGAGCGGCCTCTGCCCCTGTCCCGTGAGCCGCCCCGCGGGCTGGGAGCACGAGCCCAGGTGTGCGGCTGGTTGTGACGTAGCGCGGGGAAGGGGCAGTTAGTGCGCGGGGCCGGCCGTGCTGGGCGAGGGACAAATGGCGGCTGCCCCTCCCCCCCCCCAGCGATTGGCATCCGTTGGAGCGGGCGAGCAACTGGGCCCAGCGCGAGGCTCGAAAGCGCCACCGCCAGGCCCCACATCAGCGCCGGCCAACTCAGGGGCCCGGCACTACAATCCCCACAATCCTCCGGGGCCAGCTGGGGCAATGACGTCAGTCCCCCGCCCTTCCACCTTGCTTTGGCCAGCGCGGCTGAAGAATTGGCGGCGCCTTCTGCGCCTGCGCCGCCCAGCGGAGCGGCGGGAGCATCGAGCGCGGCGGGTGGCGGCGCAGAGCGGCCGGTGGGCGGAGCCGCGCGGCTCCACGGAGGCCCCCGCAAGCTGTCGCTAACATGGCGGCTCGGAGGCCTCGCTCCGCCTCGGGTGAGTGAGTCCCCCGCGGGCGCGGAAGCCGCTGTCCGACCCCTCGCTCTGCCCCCGCCGGGCGGGGCTGGGGAGGAAGCGGCCGGCTTGCGGGGGGGAGGGGTCAGCGCTTCTGGGGGCTGCCCAGGCGCGGGGGCTCCGTGTGCGGCGTGTCCGGGCGCGGCTGCTCGATCGTCAGATCCCGGGGGCCACCGAAAGGGCCCAGCAGCCCTCGCTTGCGCCGGAAAGGAAGTAGAGGAATGAGACAGGCTGGGCCTTGGTCAGAGCCTGTTCCCACCCAGGGATGTAAGAATTAAAAAACAACAACAGCGAATGGGTCCTGTAGCGCATTAGAGTCTGTGTGTGTGTGTGTGTGTGTGTGTGTCTGTGTGTGTGTGTGTGTGTCTGTGTGTGTGTGTGTGTGTCTGTGTGTGTGTGTGTAGCATCATGAGCTTTCGGGGGCCAAACTCCACTTCTTTGCATCTTTCTATCTCTCTTTGTTAGTTTCTAAGGTGCTACAGGACCTCTCGTGTACCCTTCTGAGTCTTTTTGAATGTATAAGGTACTTCACAGAGCCAGGGTGATGGTGAAGAAGTTTCCATAGTTGCCTTCCACATGAAGATTGTTGACTCTAAACAAAAAAAGAGATCCGAGTGGTGGTGCAATGCTGGCATAGTTCTCTCCCACATAGACACGCTACTGATATAAAAGTGCTGTAGGTTGGTATAGGGTGGTTCCTTGTAGGGATGTTAAATTTAGATGAATTGGCTCATTGAATAGTTGAGGCAACAACCCCCTAGCCAGATGCCTACCCCCAGAGAGTGGGGGGATAAGGGCACCTCCATCTTTGAAATGTAGCAACAGCTCTTTCCTCTAGCCGCAGGGGAGCCTGCACCAAGGCCATGGCCGACCTCCCCATCATGAGAGGGAAAGGGCAAGTGGCTCCGTCCCCTTCCCCTGCAAGTGGGGAAGGCTGTTTGGCTTGCAGTTCTGGCTTCTCCACTATGCCTCAGCCTCCTTTGCCCCCCGCGGAAATGGTGTTGGGGGGAAGCAGTTTTTGTCCACTTCCCCCAGCTCTGGCTCCTGTCTCCCTCCCCCCAGCCCCCACCGCGCTGACTCTGATAGAGACAGCAAGGTGGGGGAAGGGGGGCAAAGCACTTAGTCGAGTCACTAAAAGCTTACCAGATAGTCTTCTAATTGCTTACATCCCTATCCCAGCTCCGCGTGTGAGGAGGAAAGGCTGTGCAGCTCCTGGCCTTCTGGGAGGGGCAAGGCCGCCTGGATCCAGCTGCCTGCGGGAGTTCTAGGCAGGGTGGGTGAAGGCAGGGGAAGGGGCTGTGGGGACACCAGAGTGTTGTGATTATGTCACTGTCGTCCTACAGGAGAACATTTTTTTATATAGAGAAAAAAAGTTTTCCTGTGGGATGACGGAATGATGTCATCAACATCCATGTGCTGCTGCCATCTGCCTCCGGTCTCATCTGCTTGCTGTGGCCAGCCTCGGTGCCCTCCCCTTCGGGCCTGGGCAGCTCCAGCTCCCACTTTACACCTCTGGGGGCTGCGCTGTTGGGGAGGAACTGCTGGGGCAGGGTCTCCTTTGCCATCTGAGCCTGACCTTGTGCACGCTCCCCCGTGTTGCCCCGCATTCCCTCTGCTATCCAAGCCCCCACCCACCCGCCTTCCAGAACACCCCGAGTCCCCTCTGCCATCAGATCCTGACTCCAGCCCCCCGCCCCCTCCAATCCCACTCCTGTCCCCTCCTCCCTGGCCAGACACTTACCCCCAGCCTGCTCCTGCTCCCTCCCTCCTGGCCAGACACACTGCCCCCAGTCCTCTCCTGCTTACTACCCCCTGGCCAGATGCCTACCCCCAGGGAGAGGGGGTTAGCAATCTTAGCGAGCAGGGGGCACAGCCCTGTAGTTTGGGCTAACAATAATCACGGCCCTAACCATCATAATACTCGTACAAAAACTGTGGGTGGCCAAGGCCTGCTAAATATAATCCCTGTTTGATGTTTCTATCCCCAACATAATAAATAAAGTGGATGGTTTGCAGTTGTAGTTACCACTGATAACAGGAAAGTTCAGTGCCAGCTTGTTAGGGCTGATGTTTTTGTTATTTGAGTCACTTGTCCTCCATCTTAAGTAGTCAAGACTATTAAATGTTGTTTACAAGTGATAGTAATATGGTAACACCCTAGCCTTATCTGTGCGTCTTCCTAATTTACCAGTCTGTTGACCCATATTTACCTCAAAATTTAAAAAAATATGGCTGAGACTTTTATAGTAACTTAGTGATTCTGTTAGTCGTTTTAGTTTTCGAAAAGCATAAATTTACTATGCAATTGAGAAGTTGAACCAATGCTTTTATAACTTGCTTTGAACAACTTACTAAAAGGAGAGTCACTAATGGTAATCTTGAATTTTTTTTTAAAGAGCATGAGAGCGATGATGATTCTTATGAAGTATTGGATTTAACAGAATATGCAAGGCGTCACCATTGGTGGAATCGTGTGTTTGGCCGAAATTCTGGACCAATTGTAGAAAAGTATTCTGTAGCCACTCAGATTGTAATGGGCGGAGTGACTGGCTGGTGAGAGAGGATCTCTTTTAATTATCATGCCATGCACATCACTGTTCTTAAATTTTTGATTGTTCTGTATCATTCAAAATGATAAGCTGTTTGAGGTTGCCTGGTTTTCTAATTAACTGTAAATCCAAGAGATAAGGAAAAAACTGGCACTAGATCACACTTCAAATTCCCTGTCTGGAATGCACCTATTATAAAAGAGATTCTTTGCCAATTATTGTAAAAGAGTTTTGAAGATGTGACACTTCTTTAAAAAAAACAAATGGAAAACTACTGTATATAATGATTGTGTTGCTATGGAGTAGCATACTTTATTATGTATAATATAGACATGACTACCTGATTGATTTGTTGTGAATAAGATTTGCATGTAAAACTGTTAGAATTGTGGGGCACAGCAGAGGTTAAGTGAAAGTGCTTTTGTATTTAAAAGCAAAAGCCACTTAAATTGAACTTCTCTACAATTTTACTTACAGGTAGTGAAATGTTCTGTTTTTGTTTTGTTTTTTTAAAAAAAACTTCAATCATAAGTATAAAGTATTAAGTACTTACATAGAAATATTAGTATTATAAGAGCACACTTTTTTACATTTATGAAAACAGATACTTTTGGATTTAAACAATGGTATTATGTTTAAAATGCAAATACATGAGAACCTGAAAGTAAAGCTGGCTAAATGACAATAGAATCTCTATGGACTAGGCTGAGTGAAGTCTTTAAAAAAAAAAAAAAAAAAAAAGCATAAATGGTGAAAAGACTTATTTTTAAGATTGTGTAAATAATATGGGGTGTTTCATAATAGAGTTGGGGGAAATTGGTAGTTTTAATATGATTTTTAACCTATGTTTCCCTATAGATGTTATAAATAATAGATAAATGCATAAAAGCCTTTGGTGTTTTTAGGTATAATGGGAGTCTAGTGCCAAAATCATGACAAGTGTCAAATTGAGGTGCATAGAAATTGAAGTATTTATCTAAAAAACTGGTGCCATTTGTGGAGCAGCGGTGAAACCTGTTTTTAAGAGCCCTACAAAAATGCTCAAGTCCCAGCATGCAGAGGCCAAGGTGCTGGACTTATCTCCATGTCTGCCACCATAAAGGTTAAATAGTACAGAAGCTTTTCTTTACCCGAAAATAGACTAGAATTTTCTTTACACACATTTTTTATACCGGTTTAACTATTTTGTTTGGGGATATGTTGGGGTTTTTTGATTAAATAATTCAATCTGCATAGTTCCTGCTGTGGATACAGTTATATTGGTACAAAAGTCCCTTAAGCCAGTATAGCTTATCCTCCTTCCCTACCAGATTAGATGTACCTAAAAAGGCACCTTTATATTGATATAACTGTTTGAACTCTTCGACTGTACCAGTTTGTGGTGCAATTTAATTTGTGTGTACACAAGGCTTGAAGCCCCCAACTCAGTTCACAGAGGACATCAAATAACCATTAGTTGACAATATCCCACTGATCTAGTCTTGTGCTTAATCTAAGTCAGTAGTTCCCAACTTTCCTTATACCATGGACTGGCAAACCCATTCACAAACTTTTGGTGGACTGATAACATTTTATTTGCACAGTAATTATGCAAATAGTGAATATGCAAACATACAAATAAAATTCTCCCTGTCTGCCAACTCACTCACCCACTGACCCTGTCTTGTCACTACACATCCCTTTAGCTCCAGCCCCAGAACCCCCTGACCCCGTCTAGCCAACCCTGGTACTCTGTGTCTCTGTATTATTAAACATGCCTAACTCATTGTTTGATATCCCCTATATCCGACTAACCCCATTACCTCACAAGTCTGTCACCCCAATGCCCATTGTCTTTCACTTCCCAACACCCCCTACTGCCACCTTTCTTTTGTCAACCACATGTCTTGCCTGGGGCCTGTCCTACAGCCGCTGTCACTGCCAACCTTGGCATGCTGTGTCCCAGCAAACCCTGACTGAAATTGACTCCCTCCTATTTCCCCGGATCTTGTCCCAGTGCTTCCTGATCCTGCCTTGCTACCCTCTGGATCCCCTTGCTCCACAAACTCTATGACTGCTAATTGTGCCAAACCCTGATACTGCCCCTGCAGCTACCTATTCCACAAGCTCTGAGGCCCCTGGACTCTGCTCAGACACCCTCAGATCTGCTGCCACATAAGACAGAAGTACAAGCTGCAGCACATTTGGCTCCATAACCAGTGACCCATTGTAATACACCTCTAACCCCGCTGTCCCTCAGCCCCAGCCATCTCTCCCCCCCGCCCTTAACCCTAGCCCAGCCCCTTGCTCCCTAGTACCTAACACCCTTTGACCCCTCCCACCCTACACCCTGTGCCTTTTGATCTTTTAACCTGAATCTCTACAGCCCATGCCAAAACCCTCTTGCCCCCCCACCCTACACCCTGTGCCTTTTGATCTTTTAACCTGATCTCTACAGCCCATGCCAAAACCCTCTTGCCATGTGACCCCCACCACACCTCACTCAACACTCCTTAGACCTCACTCTATCCCCCACACTCTCCAGAGTGATGCTACCCCGTCTAGGGAACATGGCTGTTATTGCCACGTGGGTAGGGGAGTGGCTGTTGGCGGCATGCACTCTTCCTCCTTCGTGCCCCTTCCCTCTCCAAGCATGTCTCATGTCCCCATGGGTAGAGGTGGGGAGGACCAAGGAGTTCCAGCCAGGCCGCCAACTTACCTGGGTGGGAGGGAGGAGGAGGAAGGGAGATACTGCCTGCTCTACCTCCTGCCGCCTCCTCAGCCCCAGCACTACTGCCGGGCAAAATCAGCTACCACGGCTGCTGGAGCTAAAGCCAGCTGCGGTGCAGTGAGTTGCCATGAAAAGCCACCTTCAGTTCTGGTGGCCGCTGTGGCCCGGCAGCCAGCAGTCTGCTGCCTGACACCAGTACGTAGACTGGCAGTCGGGAACAGCTGATCTATGTGACCAAAACATCTTAATATTATATAAGTCTGTAATGTTTTATACCTTGCAGGCTGCGGAGTAAGAAATTAGAAAGTGAAACTCATTTTAGTAAATCTGAAATCATAGTTGGATTTAATATGAGAATTCTGAAAAGTGACATTGTGGGCCAGACAATCTTAACTTTATTGGAATGTTGTTTTTTGGGTCTTCTAAGGTGTGCAGGATTTTTGTTCCAGAAAGTTGGAAAACTTGCAGCAACTGCAGTAGGTGGTGGATTTCTTCTACTTCAGGTATACAGAATTTCATATTTTAATATTTAGGCGATGTTTTATAATTGAATTATATGGAAAATACTCAGTTCCTGGTTATACTGGGGTTGGGAAAGGAAGGAGAGTTCTATACCTATGTCCTTTATTAAGTAAGCCTTACCAGATAAGCCTTACCAAATACTAGAAAAATACTGTTGGTGTATTTTTACTTATCTTTTAAAAACTGTATGTAAAATTAATGGTCAGAAATGTTATAATGAACAGGAATAATCTAATGTTTTTAAATAAAAATGGTTTCAAGTGATTTGAAAGAATGAAAACCTTAATGCAAAAATTAAAATACTATTTTTGAATTAACATTGCCAGACTTACAATAAGGCAGCCTGATAGGGGTAATTGCCCACCCTTCCTTGTTAAATATCATGTTTTCTCATACAGGTATTCCAGTTAGTTTATGTATGTTCCAAAAATGGTATGGATTTTCAGCAGGTCTGAGAAATGTTTCAATTTGCTCCATTTTATTGCCAGTGGGGACAACACTGAAATGAGTTAATAATGATTCTGGTAGTTTTCTCAAAAAGTGTCCTTCTCTACTGTTGGTCTTTTGAAATATCTAAGACAGACCGTTGCTATTAGTTGTGCCTGGTACTGTGGAATATGTACCCTAAGGCTATTGCATCAGAAACTGTGTAGTATAAACCAGACATGGAGATGGTGCACAAATCAATGTGGACACACTGAATTGCTTGCCTTAAACCTGTACACCTCTGGATCAGTTGAGAATGATTCAATTTTTCATGTAGGCATAGCCTGTGGAGTTAAAAGTACTCATTGCCCTTCAAACTCTGTTTAAACTAAGAAGAGCACGGGATTGGGTTTCAGAACTGGATTTCCTACTTAGCAATACAACATTCTATTACTTGGCTAGCCTTATCAATTTGTGTCACAAATTTTGAATTAAAGAAAGAACAGTGAGTAAATCACTAAAGAGTCTATATACAAATGGGGAAAACAAGTTTTCTTGAATCGGTTTATGTACATCTTGAGGGAGATTGCGTTGGCCTTTCCTATGGAAAATATCTGATAAAACTTACGAGTGGGAATTGGGTGGGGTAGAACTATTCAGATGTACATTTAGGTTTAGTTGTCTTTACCTTTAATTCAGATCAGACTCTTCTAGAAGTAAATGTTTTAGTCATTTAAATCTAGGTACTTTGCATATTAAAGATTAGTCATAAATTGTGTGGTAGTCTAATTACATTTCTATAGGCTTTCAGTTTTTTCATTTAAAAATCACCTGTAAGTATACAAAGTACATTCACTTTTAATTCAGGAATATTTCCTGAATGCATTCATTGAACAGGTTGAAAGGTTTTCAGCCTGTGACTAGCAATTACCTTTAAGGTTTGTTTGAAGTTGCAAGTTTTGTAATGCAAAATGTTGAGAAATTACAGATACCAGAGCAATCCACTGGAACAAGAATGGGGCCCATTTGCTGGGAAGGATACTCAAGTAAGGTGTGTCTACACAGCAGGGCTTAGCTCAATTTGCATAGCTTATTTCGAGTTATGTCAACTACGTAGCTTATTTTGAAATAGGGAGCATCTTCACAGCACTTATTTTGAAATAGAGCACTCTTTCTCATACAATGAGGGTTATTGGAGTCGAAGTAGGAACGGAAGTCCTCCAGCTTGACAGTATTTCAAAATAACTGCCTGCTGTATTGACGTGGACTAAGTTAATTTGAAAGAATGTTGCTGTGTAGATATACCCATAGGGTCCAACTTGTGAAAGTTTTCTGAAATTCAATATTTTTAGTTTATATTACATTAATTTCAAGGGATCCTAGTTGGAAAAATAAAACAAAATATATTATGTGATTAGTTTCTCATATATAATGAGTCAAATTCTGAAAACAAGCTAATTCAATTAGCAACATTACCACTGATCCTATTAAAAAGAAGTCTTGTGGTGAGGAAAGAGAAGGAAAAGGATCAATTAAGAAAGCAGCATGGTCTTATTATCTTGATTGAATGTCATGGAAATTTGAAGTGTTGAACAATTAGATTGTGTATCTTTTTTTTTAATTAAACAAATAGGGTTAAATCCTCCTAATGTGTCTGCTACAAGACCACTTCAAGTCCACTATAATAAAGAGGCACTGAAAAAATAAAAGCAAATAATAAGTCTTGAAACAAAACAGCAACAATTGTAATATCTTTCCTTTAATAACCTTTAGATTAAGTAGTTTCTGATAGTAAGGAGAACTGTGGGGGGGAAGTAGGTCAAATCCTTAAAATGTGGGTTCGCTCTGAAAAGTGACTGGTGGCTTTTTGCTTCGTTTTTTAAAAAGCACCTTATCACTGAAGAGTTCTGTTTATTGTGAGAGATTACTGGGAGAAGTAGGTGAGCCAACACTCAGGGGAGAATCTGAGTTTCCTGGAGCATCTGAAGATGTTGATGGAGCATGCCCCTTTACTTGTATATATTAGTCATATCTGTTCAATTTAACAAGAAAATGTTTTACTGTTTTTTGCTCCCGTTGGCACTCTATCTTCTGTTAGCCATAATTTAATTATGAAACACTTTATTTATAGTTAGTCATTTTTCATATTTGGACTCATTCCGTTTAAAGCACCATTGATGAGTTCAAGTCTTCACTTAAGTGATTCTGTAATAATAGGGTTACAAGAGTGTAGCTGTTTAAATGGGTAACCAATAAGCATGAGCTTATCGGTTACCCAAACAGTTGCACACGGCTCCCTGTCCAGCTTCCAGAGGCAGCAACACAGTAGGGATGTTAAATATTGGTGAATTGAATAGTCGATTAACCTCATGAATTCTTATCAGTTGACTATTCAATAGTCCCAGGGGTGGGTCTGGCAGCCAGTACACTCAGGCCCCTCCTGGAGAGCCCCCTGCCACTCTACACTGCTGCTTTTCTGTCAGAGGCAGCAGTGTGGGGTGCCAGGCAGGAGTGGTCCGTGAGGGGTGCCAGTTTTTAAAAAAAACAGGCAGCAGCCCCTGTTGCAGTGGAAGGGGTCTGAGCTTCCGGATCCAGCACAAACCGGAACTGAGCCTGGCTGCCTGCCCACCTGGCTTCTAACATATTTTAAATGCAGAGTTGCAGCAGGGGTGGGTCCTGGACCTGGCGCAAGCCGGGACTGAGTCAGGCTGCTGGCCAGCCTGCTAACAAATTTACTGGGGGTGGGAGGAGTACCTGTAGTCTATAGCATTAACCTATACATTTTTGTTTATCGGTTAATTGACTATATTATTACATTCCTACAGCGTGGGGCAGTAGCTGGCTCACAGGGAGCTGTCTGCTGCCCCGTGCACCCGCCTCTGATATGGAATGGCAGGTGAGAGCTGGCATGCACGGGGAGCCCACTTAACAGCGGGCTCCCAGGGCACTGGCTGTTACCTGGTGTAATAATATAGTGTGTAACCGGCTAACCATGAAATTTTCAGCAGTTACACAGTTGCACACATTTTAACATCCTTAGTATCTAAGGGAACCCTTGAAAACCATACAAGGGACAGATATAAAACTAGGTTTACCTGCCTACTTTGATCTGGCTAGATACTCCACTAGGATTCTATGGTAGCTATGATATCGTGGCATAGTGCCTGCTTGGACATTTTAGTGCAAATGGGAGAGGGCAACATGCTATGGGAGGTGATAAAAAGGTGGGCGTTTTTCCAATTCTTTTGTGTTTGAATATCCAAATCGACAATTTTGTGCACCACATGAAAGGGGCATTCAGCAGAACTGCCAAAGCAAATGGAATTTCTTATATTGGAAATTTGCCTTTAAGCAAATGCATTGAATCTAACAAGTTTTAGTACAAATATTTTTGGGCCAGATCCTTAATGTCTGTAAACCACAGTAGTTGCATTGATTTTTTTTTTAAAATGTCTCTGTGTTGATTGATATTTTCCAAAGATCTAATCCCTGGAGTTTAACTCTTCAAAAGGAAGATTTACCTTCTCTGTTTCTTTTAGTTCATTGTTAACTCCGGTATGACTTGTATTAATATCTTAAACATTTTGTTAAGCTATACACGTTGTGGTGGGTAATACTGTCTAAGTATCAGATTCTAAATCAGAAGCAGGCTAAACTTTTAAACATTGTCTGTATTAAAACTGAATGCTATTAGGAGGTGGTTGACAAGCACTTCCTCAGGTTGACTGGTTTAATTTTGGTGAAACTTGCTGTTGGAGAAGTTGGTTCTTTATTGCAGTCTTCCTGCTGCATCTACATCTGCGTTCTCTTTGTGTTCTGTAACAAAGGTGTACAAAGCCCCTGTGAGTAACTGCATTGAGATAATCCATCTAATCAGATTCTTTTGAGTTAATGGCTTCAGCAAAACCCAGTGACTGCAAATCAAAATGTGTCATTTAAATTCAAGCAAGGTGTAATGGAGGAGTTATTCATGGGCCCCATACCTAAGATTGTGAATTGGGTTTCATTACATGACTTTCTCACTAGGTGAATCTCAGACTTTGAGTTAATATAAAACCAAAACTTATCTATAAAGTTTAAGAATAATATGTTTTTAATGGCTATGTAGAATGGCTTTATTCCAACATTTAAAAGATCATCACAGACCTTTCTAGTTTTGATTTTCCGTTCTCAGATAATTGTGTCTTCCAAACAAGAGGACTTATAGTAAGACATTATGGACATTGTGTTAATATTCTCCACTCTTACAGGAAAATGCAGTTCCTCTGCCCTAAAAATTTGCAATCTATGGCCCTCATCCTATACCCACTTACATGTGCATTGTACTTGTGAATAGTCTCACTGAAGTCAGTAGGACTATTTGTGTGTCAGATTACACAGCTGCTTAAGTGTTTTCAGGATCAGGGCATAATAATAAATATGGAGGAATAAAACATTCATAGTAAAAAATGGGGTTTTGTAGCTGATGGGGGTTGTTTTTTAAGTTAGCGTGAACTGTCTGTGACTGCTCCTCTATTTGCCCATAATTGATTGCTAATATCTTGTGAGCATTATGGTAGAAGTAGTTATTCAATGATACATAAACCGTGCTTAATGATGTACAGAGTGCTAGAGTCCTGTAGTATCAGGTTCTTATGCTAGACAGTTTAATAGTAATAATAATAAAGACAGGATATTTCTGTGTAGCTCCGTGATAACGGATTCACTGAGTGTCTTGTCCTAAATTAAGATTTCAGCAGTGACGCTGAAAGAAATTAAAATGAAACAAAACCATGTTTTAATCCCATGATAAAAGTGCTTTCAGTTTCTATTTTGTTGGAAGTAAAGCAGCAATAACTATTGAGTAGATAATTTGACCTCGATAAATTAACCTGTAAATTATTCTCAAGCATAGGATTTAAAAAAAAATAGGGAAGAGGTAGAGAAACAAGATATATCAAACCTTGTCAGTTCTTTTTCAAAATCATAATTTTGATTTATTACAGAAATAATGTTGCAACATTATTTATAGCATCTGTAACTAAAGAACTTGAATGTGCATGTTTGTCTATCTCTAGAAAAAGCAAACAAAACAAATTTTTAAAATTAGATGGATACAAACATCTTGTGATTTGACTCTTTGGCTCTTATTTTGGTTAGTGCAGTTGTTCTTATTTAATATTTTTAATTCCCCTAGGTTGCCAGTCATAGTGGATATGTGCAAGTTGACTGGAAGAGAGTTGAGAAAGATGTAAACAAAGCAAAAAAGCAGATAAAAAAACGTGCAAACAGGGCAGCACCTGAAATCAGCACCCTCATTGAAGAGGTAAGATGTTTTTAAAAAATTGTTCTTTCCTTTTGATTAAGATTTCAGTGGTTGAGGATTCTGGTCTCCCACTGCATGGCTATGTCTAAACTACACCCCCTGTCGGCAGAGGTATGTAAATTAGACGTTTCGAAAGTGCAAATGAAGCGGGGATTTAAATATGCTGTGCTTCATTTGCATAATTGTGTCATGGCGCTGTTTCGAACAAGCATCATTTCAAAAATGAAACCGTGGTTTATACGAGGTTTTTTCGACAACGGGGTGCTTTTTTGAAAGATCCTGTACTCCGACAGAGGGGTGTAGTTTAGACATAGTTCATTTGACCACAGTTATGCCTGATAACTAAAATGCTAGACAGCATGTGCAAAATTCCAGGAGCATAGACCCAGTTTTAGAGAAGACTTGCAGAAATATGTTCTGTTAATGAGATTGTGTGTTTTAGTAAATGTTAGCAGTCCTGCAGGATGTCCCCGTTCCTGTTTGTTATACTAATGTTTACTTCCAGGTGTGGATTTTTTTGTTCTCATGATGGACCATAATAATTATTTTGTCTTATACTGATCAAATTTCAAGGCTTGTCTTCATAAAAGAGGTACAGTAGCCATCCAATATGCCAGTTCTGGATATTTGCATCCTGCTGCTGCACTCTAGAGTACTGGTTGCTTATCACTTTATTCAGGTTGCTTTTTGGTTGTGGTGTTACAGCTCAAAATTATGATTTAAAAAAAATTACTCTATTCCTCTTTTCAATGAAGTAAAAATCTTCTGGAGCTGGTATTAAATTCGTGTGTATTAGTAAGCTTTGAGCTTCTTGCCAAATCAGGAACTGATGGTGGTATAAACACCTGTCTTACAAGTCTTTATTGTTCTCTGCTATACTCTTAACCAAGCAAGTGCAGATAATCTCTAAAATAATTGCTGGTGAAGTACTACTTTAAAATGAGTAATGAGTTTGCCTATGTACAAGTAATGGGAACTAACCATTCACATCTCTATTGGAGTTAACTGCTTAACCAGTAAGCATCACCCTTACCTGCTTCCCTAGTTAACCAGGGAAGTGGGGGCTGGAGCAGCTCCCCTCCCGCCTTGGTCTACACCAGCTCTATAGGGCCTGCTCTGTATGTCCGAAGCAGCTCCGGTATTGGGGTAGGGGCAGGCAGGAGCATCCCACCTTAATTGATTAACCAGTTTAACGTGAGTGACTTCACGTTTAACAGGTTAACCCATTACACAGGATTTTACGTCCCTACTGTCTAAAATGTGTCTGTGGTGTGCATAATGTTGATGTACTGAGGAGAAACTATCAACATTAGAAAAAGTGAGACTTTTTTGCCAGGAGATGTATGGGCTGCTTCTTTTTTTTTTTCTCACTTGAAACATCATACCATGTATCCTTAATTTTCTGTTTACTTATTTTGAAGTCTGTCTTTTGAAATCTGCAGAGAATCATTGAAATGCCTGCACTGTACTTAAAGATCTTGTAGTCTCCAACATAACTTGTATGGAATTGTACTTCAGTTTCCAAATTACTTTTATAATTTTAATTCCAGTCTTAAAGTTGGTATACTGCTCTCTAAATCAAATGTAATGTAATCTTTTTTCGCTGGGTGTGAGGAGTGGTCTAGGGAGAAATGAAATGGCTTTGATTTTAAAATTGTGGACTATTTTATCTGAAATATCTAATGCTATTGTTTGCAAAATGCCTATTACATCATAGAAGAGTTTTAAATCACATTTATTTTGCATGCCTGTCATAACACACAGATTATATCGTATTGCTATTTATACCCAAACACATGTTGATATAGTACTATGCTTTCATATGGTATATGATTTACCAAAGGTTAAAAGTTAAAGTGTGGATCTAAAAGAAATGACTGATATAATTGATCGAATTATACCTGTAATTCTGTGTCTGGTTAAAACTGAAATGAGCTTACTGGTCTTACCCTTGCTCTTACATTCTTACAAAAGAAGTGTACAATGCACCGTTTCTGCACAGCAAAAGGCTGGTATTGGCATAAGAGCTTTGCTAGAAGTAAAGAATGAGGCACATTGTCTAAGTTTGTAGAGTCAGGCTGAACTATAACTGACTGCAGTATGTGCTATATTTGCTAAACTAACAAGTTTTGAAAAAATAAGTTGAATACAAATATTTACCTTTGTTCTCTGGTTAATCATGATAAAATATTAAATGTTCCCATTAGGTGTAATGGTTTTACACAGATCTCTAAAAACTATTTTCTTTTTCAGGCAACAGAATTTATCAAACAGAATATAGTAGTATCCAGTGGATTTGTTGGAGGTTTTTTGTTAGGACTTGCATCTTAAGAACCTGAATTTTGTCTTCCTGCTGGCATCAACCACAATAAAGAACAGTAATAGTGATTAGTGCACTGTCTTAAAGCAAAGCAGTATGGGTCACTGATCGCTCCAGAGCAAGGAGAATGGACTAGTCAGAGAAATTGGAAGCTTTTACATTTTAGGCTTTTGCCTTCTGATGCTTGGTAAAACTAAGATTTGCTGAAAACCTGCAATGTGCTCATCAAAGCATATCTAGACAAAACTGATTAATTTTCATCATGAATTTTTTATTCTGTGACTATTCAGAAAATACTATTTTTAAAATGTAAT
This sequence comes from Pelodiscus sinensis, assembly GCF_052426305.1. Classification (NCBI taxonomy): domain Eukaryota; kingdom Metazoa; phylum Chordata; order Testudines; family Trionychidae; genus Pelodiscus; species Pelodiscus sinensis. The sequence goes on from NC_143052.1 coordinate 198,182,132, forward strand.
TTGTGGGTAATAGCTAGGTTACAGAAATGTAAGGAAAAAAGCTCAATTTTCAGTTTGAATGTTTTCCAGTTAAATGTTGCTTTATCTTTATTTTAAAGGCATTGTCCTTCATGCTGTAGTAAATAATGCCAATGACTAACAATGTATATAATATGTGGCTTCAGCCTCAGGGCTGAAAATCTTCCTTAGAAATCACTGCAATAATCTATAAATCTGTAATAACTTTTTACAGAAATATTAAGTAACAAAGTATCATAGCATATTAAAGGTGAAAATCAAACCTTGATATGTCTTTGTGTATTTTATTTTATAAACTTCTCACATCATTTAACATTCAGGAATATTGCATGTGTATTTGCATACAAATGAGTGTATTGTACAAACAATAAATGTATTTCAAAAGCATGTTATACATAAACTTTCATTTAGTTACAATTGAAATACACATTTAGTATGCAAATATGCACTATTTAAACCTTTGACACTTAAATTACATTTTTATATTTCGTAACCCAGGGAGAACATCTCTTTTAATTAGCTCTGTTGGAAATCTCAAGTGCTAAGGTTTCCATTTAACATTGGAAATGCTTAGTTGAACTTTAAAACATGTCAGTACAGTGTAATTTGAGTAATCCAAAAGCTCTTGCCATAGTCAGTTTCAGTAGGTGACAGTTATTTACTTCACTTTCATGTTAACCAGTGGAACTAAACAAAGTTTATATTGCTTGTGTGTTCTATTTGAGATTATTTGAGATTGCTAGTTAAGGCATGTCGCTTACTTTGATTTGTAGAAATGTACTCTAATATATGTCTTCAAAAACTATACATTGGTAACAAAATAGGGATTCTCCTCCTCCATCAGCCTGTTGGGAACAAATTCCCACTCATCCTCATCTCAAAAGTCTAGGAAGTAAATGAGTCTTACAGTACGCTCCATAAGTCAGCTCACTTGGGGCTGTCACACCAAAGCAGGAAGCAAGTTCTAAAGGAAGGAATGCCACAGCTGACGGTGAATTTGCCATCTTACACCCAAGGAGAGGGTTTTTTTAAGTATTTGTCTGCTTTTGCCTCTTTATCTCTTAACAGCTCTGCCAACTACAACCTGTTGTAGCCCCCAAACTTGTGAAACAGCAGACAGATCCCTTCTATCAAAGGAAATGTCATATTTACCAGTTCTCCTAATTATTTTTTGCTTTTTACCATGCTAGTAAGCTTATCCTCACTTATTTCTGGTTTGAGTCTGTTTTATCCAGGTTCAGCCACAATGGCGGATTTACATTAGGTTGCAACCAGCCGTTAGCATGTATAACTCATGTTCCCTTGCTAGTATGTTGAATGGCTCAATATGTTTAGAATATACAGTGGGGAAGGCCACATGTGAGACACAAGTGGTGTGTGGGTTTTGCTTGTTTACTTATGAACACAAGGAAGGTAGGAAGTAAACTGTGCCTATGGCAAATTTAGAGAATCTGAGAGAGCCAGAGATGCTGCAAAATATGGAAATTTAACCAGAGAGAAACAAATCACTAGAAGCATAAATTAAAGCAGGAAATATATATAAGAGGGCCAAAATAGATTTTGAAGAACAAATATCTAAAGGTAGACAACAATATATTAGATTTCTGTTTCTGCTTTAATGAAAGAATTTGTGGGGCCCCACTATCATTAGGTCAGAGAGCAGTTAAGGAAGATAAGGATATTATTAGTATAAAAGTTCATGGCTGAGGATGTTAGGAAGATTTCTGTCATGGAACAATTTTTTTACGATGAGGTGCTATTTGAATCTGAGATGTCAGAAGACAAGATGTTGGAACAAACTTATACTTTAAGACACAAGGCCCAGATTGTATACATCTGAGTTCTAAAGAGTTTAAGAATGAAGCAACTGGGCTGCTATTGCAAACATGCAGAGATTTTGGTTTTTAATCACTGCATTATAGAAATATTGAGGAAAGTAAATGTTGTACATATATTTTTTAAAAGGCTGTAGAGATGAGCGATCAAGTTGTATACTACACAGCTTTACATTTTATATCTGATACTGTGGTTGAAATTATAATTAAAAATAGAACATCTGGCAGATAATGATATGATAATGTCAAACCAGCACAGTTTCAGTATCTAAGCTATTAATTTATTTGAACATGTCAATAAAGCAATGACAAAAGGAGATATGAGTGACATAAGTTATTTGATAGAAATGTAGCCGTGTTAGTCTGGTGTAGCTGAAACAAAATACAGGACTATGTAGCACTTTAAAGACTAACAAGATGGTTTATTAGACAATGAGCTTTTGTGGGCCAAACCCACTTCCTCAGATTTGATCTGGGGTCTGGCCCACAAAAGCTCATCATCTAATAAACCATCTTGTTAGTCTTTAAAGTGCTACATAGTCCTGTATTTTGTATAAGTTATTTGGGCTTCCAGATTGACTTTGGCAAGGTTCCTTGCAAGAGGCTACTGCAGAAAATAACTAGCGATGGGAAGAGAGTCAACATACTGTCATGGATCAAAAATTGTCTCATGTAGAGAACTAAGTAAGAATAAATTTTGTCATTGGAAAAGTTGAAGAGTAGGCTACCTCAAGAATTTTTACTAATGTATTAATGATCTGGAAAAGAAAGTTATCAGTCAGTTTGCAAAATTTGCAATCAACTTAAAGTTATTGAAATCCAGAGACAACTGAGAAATTTGAGACTAGTAGACTAGGTGAATAGGTAACATGAGGTCAGGTGAAGTTCAATGATAAATATAAAATATTGCACACTGAAAGGAAACATTTCAACTATTCGTATATCACGGATTTTAATTTAACAATAAGGGGACCTAGATGACATTGTAGATAAGGAGTAGGGAACCTTTATTGGTTTGGGAGTTGCTGACCCATAGAAAAATCCTCACCCCTCACTGAGGTGGCCCCCAACTGAGTAGACATTCTCCACATTCCCCTCATACACTAGAGCCTTGGTCAGCCCAGGCTAGTAGATTTTGTGTGCTTGAGCCCTATGGGGCATGGTAGAGGGGCTGGAGCACTAGTGTGGGCTTCCAAAGGCTGGGGGGGAACCCTGAGCACTGGGGGCCGCAACTAGGCAAGCCAGGTGCTACAGCCGGCACTTGGGCCTTAGGTTCCCCACCCCTGCTATAAACAGTCCTCTGTTCAGCTGTGGTCAGCAAAAACAAGCAGGATGTTAGGATCCTGAAGGAACAAGATGGAGAATAATGTAGAAATACAGTGCCATTTTACAAATCAGTAGTATTTAGAATACAAAATGTGTATTAATGTCATCTTGTCTCAAAAAGAATATTGCAGAATTAGATGGGCTTCAGAGAAAGGTGACTGATTAAGGCAGGGGTTCTCAAACTTGTGATACCGTAACCCTCCCCCCACCCCCATTGCTGCAACCACCTTCTCAGTTGTTCGCGACCCCCTCTCTCCCCCAGGGGGTCAGGACCCACAGTTTGAGAAATGCTGGATTAAGGGATGGGAAAACTAAAGGAGATTGTTCACCTTAGGAAACAATAAAAGGGTACGTTATACAAATATATAACATGGTCTAAAGAAGGTACATCAGGAGTTTCTGGTTTCCTGCTCCTAACATTAACATAAGGGATATTGAAAGAAATGGAAGGTAAAATATTTCAGAATTGGTAAAGAGAAATATATTTTCACTCAGTGCGCATTTGGACTCTAGAACTCCTTACTATAGGATGTAATTGAAACCAATAGCTCAGTGATAATCAAGGAGGTACTGGACATTTATTTGAATAACAAGACTATCCTAAGTTATAGCTAATGTTAACACATTTTGAAAAGTTCTAAAACATTGTGTAAGGACTTAAATATGTCAATGATTTCAATGAAACAGAAGACCGGACTATGCAGCACTTTAAAGACTCGTCTTTAAAGTGCTGCATAGTCCTGTCTTTTGTTTCAGCAAGACCAGACTAACACAGTTACATCTCTATTATTAAGGATTTCAATGACATCTTAATGTGGAGCAAACTACCCCACCTCTGCCTCCTGGTGGGTTTGTGCAGGTGGTTCTGTGACATCTGATGCTGGAGACTGTTGGAGACTGGATGCTGACCAGACAGACCACAGGTCTGATCCAGTATGGCAATTCCTAGATCCCTGTGTAACATAAATAACATAATGCAGTTTTCTGAATAGTGGGGTTTGAGAAACCTACTTAAGTTATCTATTCAATTTCTATATTTATAACATAATCAGCACTTTGATTATTTATAGGTAACTAAACCAATGTCAAGCAATTGTTAGTTCATACTGAGCCTAGCTCTGTTTCCATTGGAGTCAATGGGAGTAATGCTGTTGAATTTTAAGGGGCAAGAATTAGGCTCATAGTCTGTGGGAGCCATTTTCATGCAAAATGAAAACTGAAAATGGAAGCAGCGAAATTAAACAATACCAAATATTCAACAGTGCCACAGTATTTAAGTGCATTTGTCATAAGTGTAAAGGCATAAGCATGCAGGAGTCTTTAGAAGGGAGAAACTACCACCATTTTAAACACAAGAGAATATATTGCTCTTTAACAGTAACACTTCAACAAGTTTAATAAAGTCTGTAATTTCCAGTGCTGAGAGGGAAGCATCACAGAATATATCATAGAGAGCTTTAGTCACATCTAAATATGTGTGTGTGGGGGGGAACTAAACAGAAGAGTTATCACAGCTAAGTGCTGTTTTTTATTTGCAATGCTCATGTACATTTCAAAAATGGGAGTATCTGCAGCTGTGTGATTGTGACCCAAATGTTGTGGTGTTAGAGGTGCACTAGCATTCCTTTGTCCTCTCAGGAAATGAGTAGGATGCTCTTTAATTCGTGTGCAATCATTTCTGCAAGCAGGCAGTGTACGTTTTGTAAATCTTTAATAGAAAATAGTATCAAGAAATGAGTAAATAAGTATTGAACCAAGAATCCCATTTACAATAGGTATTTTGAAGAAATTCTATTTCAAGCAGAGGTTATTTACATATGCTTGCTAGTATTGATTAATACTACAATAAAAGACAGAACCCAGTGTGTCTATGAAGTTTTGTTAACAATCAAAACTTTCTCAGACTATAAATACATTGGGATGGGAAGGTTACCCAATTTTCTCATATTGTTAAGGAATAATAAGCTTTTGACATAATCAAAAAGTGGTGGTTAAACACTGAATATTCAAGATGTCATGCTTGAGCTAACCAGATTTTTAGAAACAAGAAAAACCTACAGCTGATAAAGCTTGCACAACTCACATACTATGAGATTTTTTTTTCCAGTTTCTCTTCAAAATAAAAAAATAAGAATGAACCTTAAATATTAACCACTCTACCTGGTGGTCTCATACTTGTGTGTAAATGTTAAGGATAACGAATTTCTCCATAAACTACATTTTAAATTAAGGCCGTTGTTATTTATATAGCATCAAATATGATTATTGGTTTATAAACATGTAGATTCCCTGCCTCACAGAATGTATTAAAGCCCCGATCCATGCACTTGTGCATGTGCTTTATTTTAAGTACAAATAATCTTACTTAACTTTACTCACATAAAGCAGTTAAATTGAAGTACATGCTAAAGAGCCTGAATTGATTGGGGCCTGAGTAGCAAAGGAGCCATTTTGGGCACGCGGAGGGCGTGGGGGGGACCAACAGCTGTGCACTCCAAGACATGGCTTACTTTTCATCCCATTCCCCGGGACGCTGAGGGAGTGAGGGGAAAGGGCTTGCATTGCGTGCATTCCTCTCACACCTGACAGGTGAGCTCCTTTCACCAGCCAGGTATGAGAGGCATGCACTTTGCAGTCACTCCCTTAGCTTCCGGGGAATGGGATGAAAAGCAAGCCGCATCCCAGAGCACGCTTGCTGAGTAGACAAAAGGCGCCCTTGCTGAGTAGACAATGTTTAGGTTGGTAACTTAAAACTTTTAAGTTGGTAAGTGGTAATTTGCTTACTACATATTTTTTCTCTTTCAACAGCGAAGCTCATTGCTTCACAAACTATGGTCTGTGGCCCACAAGTGGTCTAGATTTTCTTGTGGATTACACCACCAACAGAAATGGTTCCATGTCTTGAGGAAAATAGAGGAATTCAGGGATTTGGAGTAAGCCACACTCTTACATACTAAGGTGCAACTTTATTATTGATTAGCTGGCCTTCTGTGTTTGAGCTATTTAGTATTTTAACATTTCTAATTTTGCACTATATCAGTGTTTCCCAATTTTATTTGGCCACAGAACCCTTTTAAATTCGAAAGAATTTTGTGGAACCCCTAATAACAGTCTTACATATGGAGCTGAAAAAGTAGACCACAAATAAGTAAAGATAATAATAAACAAATGTTAAACAAGGTCATGAGATCAACACAAATGAAAATTGTTTTCAATAACATTCATAAATGCGTAAATATTAATTATTATTTAAATAATAAAATGTTATTGTAATGGAATTTTCTTGTGGAACTCTTATTTTCACTTCGTGGAACCCCAGGGTTCTGCAGAGCACCATTTGGGAAACACTGCACTATATTATCAAGTCGCAGGTGGGGGGTGGGGGTGTTCAGTTAATCTTTCAATCATAGGAAAAGCTAATATTGTAATAGTACTATAGGAGGCTGAGGTGCATTAATTGGAGTCGCCAGCATACAAAAATATGACAATCTTGTGTTTATTGTTCTCATACTCATGAGTCTCATACTTATGAGAATGGTACTAAGGACATATCATGATGTTATAACCAGTTTTAGGACTTCGTTAAAAGTGGAGTTTATTACATAAAAATCAAGAGTATAAAAGATCTACTAAACCCTTCTGTGATATTGGTGCATTTTTGTCACTATATAAATACATTCTTTTGCTAGAGGGTACGTAGGAACGTTTGCTGTGGTTTGCTTAGACTTAATGTTATAGTCATTTGTCAAATACCGTTTCTGTAGAAGATGAAGAACACCACAGAAATTAAGGGTAAAGCCCAATGACTTTTTCTGTTTCCATAAAGCAGTTGCAGTTCCTTTTAAGTACTGAGCAAAGAAAGGTAATTGGTGTCTACACATTAATTACAAAATAATTATACAAATGTTGACTTAAGATTTTCATTTGTATGTAAGATACACATTTATAGTATGGGTCAGCAGAGCCGCATGATGTAATGGTCACTGTTGGCTTATTAACATACAGGATTTTTACAGCATGGTATGAAGGCATATTAGCATCTGGGCCAAGCAAGCATATTTGTTCCCCCTCCCCCTTTTTTTTTTTTTGCTTGCTTTGAAGACGGGGCAGCTGCACCCCCGGCTTAGCCTAGTTACAGTTCAGGATTCCTAAACTATATTTAAAAATAGAAAATTGAAGTGGGATATATACCACAAAACCTGTTATGAGGAAAGTAAGCCTATGGAAAATACATAGAGAAATTAAAAGGGTAGAATACTGACAAAGATTAAAATTGCAAATAAAAAAAAGAAAAAAATGACATTAAATAACCAAACATACAAATTTGCTAGGGGCCAGCGAGAGGCAGGAATAGAAAGTTAGTGATGGATGAGGTTGATAATGTGGAGGGCCTAAAGGAATTCTTCGCCCCAGTAATCACAGAAGCAACAGAAGGTAATATCCCAGGAACTGGGATACATTTTCCTGTGGGGGGGAGGAAGTGAAATATCAGAAGGTTTTTACTGTTGCATTGGAGTGGATAATAAGGTAATAAGGACTATTAAAAGTTGATGAAGCACCGGGCCTAGAATGATAAATCGCATCCTAGAATTCTAAAGAAAGCAGAAGAAATTGGAAAGCTTTTATGGAAGATTTTTGATAGCTTACTAAAACAAGGTTATTAAGTGCTGGTGAGTAGTTAATGTAGTTTATAACTCAGACCTGAATGAGTGAGCATTCAAATCCAGGAATTTATAGACTTGTAAACTTGTCTTTGGTTCTACAGAAGAAACTGGAACTGTTGATGAATTGTGACTGTATAATTTAGTTAAGTGACAACATGGATACATAAATAGAATATATTATTCAAACAGAAGTGTCGCTGGAAATGTAAATGATGCAAATAGGCTGTAGTCCATCACTGAGCAAAGAATTTATATGCACAGCTCTCATTAGCATAAATGGGAGTTACCTATGCAAATCTCTTCCTTCTGATGCAGGAACAGATTTCAATTACATTAAACTTTACTGTTACTCTTCCAATGATGTCTACAATTCAATTGATTCCAAGTAGATCTTGATGTTTATACATTTTATAGAAAATTTTGAAGTAACTCTTTTTTAGTTTTCTGTAAAATTATAAATGCACTGTGCCACCAATAATCTGTTTCAGTAAAATATCCTAGCTGTAGTTCATCATCCACATTTTTAATTATACATTTTGAATAAAAATATGCTATGATCTGGATGATACAGCTGCATTGAACTCCCTAGGTCTGGTCTACAAACAGCTTAATTTTAACAGTATTACTATTTCAGATAGGGGTATGATTTTTAATGAAATAATTAAATTGGTATAATTCAAATGTGGATGCAGTTATATCAGTATAAAAGAGCAGTATACTGGTATAGTTTATGCCTCTTTCCATATAGGAATAAGACAAGCCAGTATAAGCAATACTATATTGTATAATTGCATCCCAAATTAGTGATTGTACCACTTTAACTACACTGGTACAGTTATTGGAGTGTAACTTTTGTATGGAGAGAGGACCAAAGCAAAAGTTCTTAACCTGGAGCTTCTGACAGCACCCTCCCTTTCTTTATGACTGAGAAATAGAATGTGTGCATGCACATCCCAAAACCTTTTTCTATAATAATATAGGGTCATATTGTAGAAAAGGTCGAGAGCCACTGCTCTCATTCATTCTAGACTATGCTTTTTTCAGTTCCTACTTCTCTGCCCTCATCATCTTTTCACCCCAACCCAGTGTGTTCTCAGATGCATGAGCTTCTTGAATAAGAGTCTATAAATGCTTTCCATGACTCATCTTTGCATGGTTTCTGTTTACCAGCAGAACCTCTGCAACAGCACTTTATTTTTTTGCTCTGATCTAAATAGAGAACATTTGTGTTTTGCTTGTATTGGTTTTTTTGTAAATGTAAGTGAAGCTGATTCTCCTGAGGGAGTCAAAGAGCTGTTCAGAGCCAACATAACTTAGATAGGAGCAGTCCAAGAATTCTACCCATTTCTGCCAATGCACTCTAGTGCTAACTTGTGGCTAGAACGACCCAGCTCCTATTATGTACCTCTGCTGTATATAGAACACCCAACATCCTCTAAGAGTGGGTGGTATTGTGATATGAAAAGGTGTATCATCCTTCTCCTGATTCAAGTAAATCTGAGAGATCTCTTGCAAGCTAAATCAGAATTTGTACCTATTTAGAAATGAGGAGCGCTAGCATTTTCTTTAGTTTTCTACACAACTTCTTAAGTCCCCTGCTCATGTTGCCAGCTAGTGAAAAGAAAGAGTGGGTGTTGAACCAGTTCGTAGACAGTTGTGCCAGATGGAACCAGAGTGGCAATATGAATATTGATACCATTTGTCATGTCATATTTCTAATCATATGGGCTGGGATTTGGGGTTGTATTGTGGTAGTACATATTAAGGACTCCTTCAGAACAGCAGAAGATGATCTAATTTATCATAGTTTATGCATTTCTAATGTGCTTTTCCCTAAGTATAATTTACAGTATTAAATATCCAGTTCTTACAGAGCACTTTTACTTGGTACAACTTAAAGTGCTTTACAAAAGGTGTAAATATTATTAGCTGAAAAGGAATTTATGAGAAGATAGTGGGTAGGAAGACAGCTGGAAACTATGGACTGCCCTCTGTTTACTTCTGATACAGAAGGCAAACAGAACCTAGATGGAATTGTGTGCATTACCAGGGAAACAAAGGGAGGGGTTAGAAGTGTACATAGCTTCTCTAGCCAATGTCCTCAGCATGTTAGCTGAAGAGTCAATCCCTGGTGTGGATGCAGGAGTAAGAAGATGTGGTAACATAAAGCACATAGAACACAGTGCCCCAGCACAATGGTTGTACAGCACAGAGCGTAATGGAGGCCTGCTCCATGACAGAGGCTCAAAGACACTAACTTAATTATTAATAAAGAGAATCAAATCAGAGAAAATGGGGAACTTGAACATACAATGCAAGCACTACTCATCACATTCTTTTCTTATAGATAAGCACCTTGTCACTGATGCCTTGCTTATGCCGGAGATTGCTATGTGGGAGTGACAGTGCTTAATGATCTTGACTACAACGTCATTGTTCAGCAACAATAATTGGGGCAACACACCTGTGCAATGTGAGAACTATCCTGATAAGACCCAGGGAACATGTGTGCCATAGAGCACTGGCCTAGTGAGCTATGTGTATGTCCAGGCTAAGACGATCATCTGTCACTTCATATGCCTGCTGGAAGAATGCCCTGTCCTGCCCAAAGAGTTAGCTTTTCTTTCTAGTACCATAGCTAACACCAACATGTCCAAGCACCCCTGATTACACAGGACTGTACCTCACCTTCCTTATATTATCATAACATCACACTTTCACTGTGGTAGATCACCTTCTGTCCACTGGGAATGGTTGGAATCTTAAGCATGCCTATTGCTCCTCTGCAATGGGATGGTTCGTGGCTGCACCTGTGTGGTCTTGCTGACATTCTCAACCAGTGTTAACTGATAAGATCACTGTGCTGTCCGGACCATCTCCCTGGTGGTGTCAATTGCATGCACAAACTATCATATATCCTGGTTTAAGGACAAGGCCTTTATTCTATTGCCATATTGTAAGGCCTAAAGACCCAAAGCCTTCAAGTGCAGCCCAACTGAAAGAGCAACAGCCATTAGCAGAAAAGCAGGAAGTCACATACTCTCATTGTATCTAAATTGCATTAAAATAATGTAATAATAAGGAGACCCTGTCCTAATAGCAACCAGTATCACCAGATAAAGAAACAGAAGATCTTAAGATGGTTAAAGAAAACTTAGTTTGATACAGACTTATCTGGCAAGAAACTGCTTATCAACAGTTGGGTTTATGAAATCCTCATTCTTTTACTCTTCTATTATTATGATCCCCACTTTCCTATTGTGTGTATGATCTCTGTCTGGTTTTTAATTGTTTCTGTCTGCTAGATAACTAATTTTTCTAGAAGTAAATGAATTAAGGTGATGGTATATAATTAGTATTAATAAAATGTTAGTAAAATAATTGCTTAAGGTATAGCTAAGTAGGACTCAAGTTTAACTATATAAACTGGGGTCCAAGAAGAAGATCAGCAGGAGAGGAAAAGAAGGAACAGAAAAACAAAAAGAAGGAAATACCTGGAAGAAGAAATCACCTTCAAGTAACAGCCAGAATTCAGAATTGCCTACCTACTGGGGAAGTTCACCTGTTTTGATTAGGATTGGTGAGCATGACACTATGGCTACGTCTACACTGGCAGCTTCTTGCGCAAGAACTGTTTTGCGGAAGAGTTCTTGCGCAAAAAGTCTTCCACAGGAGTGCGTCTACACTGGCATGTGCTTTTGTGCAAGAGATGTGCTTTTGCGCAAGAGCATCCATGGTAGTGTGGACGTTCTCTTGCGCAAGAAAGCTCTGATGACCATTTTAACCATAGGGGCTTCTTGCGCAAGAAATTCATGTTGCCTATCTACACTGCCCTCTTGTGGAAGAGCTCTTGCACAAGAGTTTATTCCTCGTGGGGAGAGGAATAAGTCTTCTGGAAGAAGCCCTGTTTTACAACGCTAGACTGTAAATTTACTTGCGCAAGAATGCACATGCAAGTGTAGACAGCCAGCAAGTTTTTGCACAAGAACAGCATATTACTATATAAGTCTCTTTTATTGATAAAAGGTCCTGCAAACATGCAGAAAGTTACATATTGAGCCCTAGGAATTGGGCAAGGGTGGGTATTTAAATAAAAAGGGTTATACCTTGAGCTTTAGAATCCGGGTAAAGATGTCTCACCCTAGAGCATGATGTTATGCTTATAAAAAGCACACAGGATCTTTTTCAGGGGAAAAGGAAACATGCTGCGTTTATTGAAAATGCAATATGAAATGCAACATATGCATTCACATACAAGTCCTGCAGATGTTCTTATAGTCATCAGTCTGTTGTGGCTCAAGTTCACTCTAGTGTCCAGTTAGATTGAACATGAGTGAGGAGCTGGCCTCTATCGATAGCAATTTGATACTCCAACGCCCTCTGAAAAAAGCTCCCCATTTTTATACTTATAAATTCCCATTTGAGTCTGTGGGTTTTTCAATGGCATGCTGCAATCCTTGATCCTTAAGTGGTGTTAATCTTGGGTATTTTCACAGTTATTCTTTGATAGGAGTTGTCAGGCTTTCCATCATTATCTCTTGTTTGTCATCTCATCTTTTGGGAGTGTCTGCCTGTCTCCAAGGTTCATCAATTCTGCTCATTCATTCAGCCTCTGGCACAATGGGTATTTTCTGATCATCTCCAAGTTTCTGAAGTCTTCTTGACCATCTGGAGATTTGTGATAGATTTCACACTTATCCTTAACTATGCACACATTCTTCACTCATGCCAAACAATTTTATAGAGAATTTCACATAAAAGATTGCAAAGTTACTAAAGAAATAACAAAAGACTTTTGCACAACTTAGTGTGCAATGTAGACAAGAAGCACAACCTAATTTGTAATGCTAACAAGAAACAAGGGTGACTGGCAGGGTGAAACAGAGAAGCATATGAAACTTATAGGCAAATCATTATATAGGATTTATTACATGATGATACTTATAGTCTTATACCAACACTACATTTTGACTACAATGGGAGTGGCCGAGAACTCTGTACATGTAACACTGGTACACTACTGAGGGGCTAGCAAGCCTGACCACATGCACTGTTCTACTTAATGAGAGTGAAGACTATGCATTTGCAAAGGGACATTAATTCTGAAGTAAGGCAGTAATGAGAGATGGTCTCAATCAATATTCCCTCTAGCCTTTTTCATTCATGTTCAGATTTTTTAAATCCAAAACGCAGAATAAATGTTTATGTGCACCGAGGCATCTGCAAATGTGCACCACTAGCAGAAACAAAACCTACCTGTGAGACCTTTGCTAATCAGCTGGGCAGCAGTTGAATCTCTCTTCAGTGGCTGCACAAGTGCTCAGCTTACAGGGAACACTGGGCTAAACTCCTCTATTGTACATAACAATGCTTGCTATATATACTCTCTAGCTCCCCAAACTGCCCGTGTCTTGTTGCTGAGGAATTATATACATTCATCATGTTTCAGGCCAGAAGGAACATTAGGTCATCTAGCCTGACCCAGATATCATAGACCATTAAATTTCAACCAGGTACTCCTTTATTGAGCCTAATAATTTGTGTTGACTAAAGCATAACTTGTGTTAAGCTAACACATAGTTTCCAGAAAGGCCTCCAGTTTTGATATGAAGACATCAAGCAATAGAAAATCCACCACTTTTCATTTGGCAGTTTGTTCCAATGGTTAATCATGTTCAGTGTTAAAAAAGAAGTGTCTTGTTTTCAATTTAAGTTTGTCTGACTTCAGCTTCCAGCCATTTGATCTTGTTCTGCCTTTCTCTGCTGGATAGAAAGTCCTGTATTTTCTTCCCACGTGGTACTTATTTACTGTGATAAAGTCTTCTCTCAGTATTATTTTTGAGAAACTAATGAGATTGAGCTCTTTATGTCCTTCACGGTAAGGCATTTTCTCCAGCCTTTGAATCACTTTTGTGGGTCTTTTCTGTTCTCTCTCTAGCTTTTCACCATCCTTTAAAAAATGTGGGCACCAGACCTGTATGCAGTCCTCTACCATCATATTTACCAGCGCTGTATGGAGAAGTAAAATCACCTTCTTACTCACTACTCTTCTCTTCCTACACTACAGGATCACATTAGCCCTTTTTGCCACAGCATCCCAAAGGGAGCTCACTTTCAGTTGTTTGTCTACCATGACGCCTAAATCTTTTTCAGAGTTACTGGTTTCCCAGATACAGTCCTCTTCTGTAGTGATGGCCTTCATTCAGTGTTCCTATGTGTGTAACAGCAGCTGGCTGTATTAAAATGCCTTTTGTTTCAATGGGCCCAGCTCAGAGGTGGCAGTAACAGTGAGGGCTAGCTTCACCATAATAGAAATATTGTGGGGTCTGTTTTCAGCCCTCCAATAGTTCCTCTGTAGGTGGGGAGGGTGTGATATGGAGCGGTCCAGGCCCCCTCCTCCTCTAGCCCAGTCCCTATGGTGCAAGGGAAAGGGGGTGCCTTGGAGTTAGGGGCTGGACTCAGGAGAAATGGCTGGTTAGAACAGTATTATTTGCCTCAGAGAGGCAGAGCAGGCAGAACCCATGGTAGGAAACCGGCATGGAGGCCTACGGAGGAGAACCGGGAACACCATTCTGCCACAGACACCCTGACCTCACCACTTCCTCTGCTTGCTCTGAGGCCAAGATGAGTGCCTGCCTGCCACGGCCAAAGTTCCAGCAGTGTCTGACCTCCCTTTGTGCCTCTGGCTTCTTGGCAAACCCACACCCAGCTCCAAACCTCAGCCTTCCCATTGCCTCTGGTCAGCTTACCAAGTGATCCAGATTGTTCTGCATGATTGCCTTGTCCTTGTCGTTATCTGTCATTCAGCTGAGCTTTCTGTCATCTGCAAATTTCATTAGCAGTGATTTTGTATTTACTTCCAGGTCATTGATGAAAGTGTTGGGCTTAGTAATGATCCCAGCAGCACCCCATTAGAAACACCCCCCCGCTTTCCTAACGATTATCCATTCACAACTGCTTTTTGAGATTCATCAGTTAGTTCTTAATACATTTAATGTGTGCTCCATTGATGCTGTATAGTACTAATAAATGTCATGTAGTACATACATTGCAAAATTGGTGTTTTTTTGAGAGAAACTTGCACATGCATATTCCCATAAAGGGATTTGCCAAAGTCCTTGAAGTGCAGTCTCTATTATTCCTGCTCTTCTCCTGGGATATCTTTCAAAACTCACCAGATTTGCTCTGCTGTGCACTTTGCAGATACAATGTGTGAAGCTACAGTGCTGGGGATTGGATATGTTGTGTCCAATCTGACTATTTCATTTCTTGCTTAGGGATGCCAACCTGTATCATTACCTTGGAGCTGTGAAAATAGATCCTTAGCCATGTGAATGTTGGCCAACTTAATGCCATGAAATGGAACAAAAGGTAAACAAAAAATCTGATGTTTTTTGTTCAGACTCAGAAAATATATCGTCACCTTTACTTCATATTGCTTTGCCAAATTAGTTCCTTTAAAAGTAATATTAATGGGGTTCTTCCTTATTCAGTAAAGAAAACACTAACATGATAGAACAAAATATCTGCAATTTTTTGCTCCCCTTCTAACACTGACAGACATCTCACACAAATCAATGGAAATAGTGACATCTTAATGGGGCTTTAGCAAATAAGACACATTTCATTTTTTTGTGATAAACGTCTTATTTTTTAAATCAGGAAAATACCCCTCTGGGGTTTTTTTCAGACAGGCTTTTGAAAAGAGAAAGAGACAATCTTGGGCATAGAAATGATAAGAAAAGTCCAAAAAGTTATGACAAAAGCAACAACATTCGTTCCTGATAAGTGAGGTAATGTTGATTAAGATTATATCTGAGTTTGTTTTGCTCTCCTTGATCATCCGTATTGCTTCTCTTAATCTCTAATTAACCTGGGGATGGAAGATCTATTGCCTTAATATCCAGGATTACCTAATGTAGCCTTCTTTGACTCAGCAACAAATGACAGAGGCTGCTGCAAGTTCAATAAGGGATCAGAAGCAAAGTCAATTAAATGCTCAAAATATTTTTATTGGAACCAAACTGTAGACCTTTCTCTCATTAGATGGATTTACAGATTAAACATGGCACTGATAAATAAAATATCAATTTAACATCTGATATGTCTCCTGTCAAGGATTTAAATGCTGCATTCACAGAGGGATGGAGATGATAATCAAATAGATATTTTCTGTCTCTTCCTTTTATGAAGATAATCAAAGTGACCTTGTGGCCAACTAAAACAAAAGGGAAACAATATGGAAGAGTTATCCTGAGGATAGAAAGACAGAGCAAGTCTCAGAGAAGATCTTTATTGATACAAATCCATCACTACTATACATTTTCATTGACTACAATGTGATATTTAAAAACAAACAAAAATCCCACATTGCTTATCAAACTCTGCAAAACTGTCCCAAGCCAGATAATTTATTTTAAATAAAAATTGTTTTCTGAAAGTCCAATTATGTACTACAGTGCCTTCCTTTCATCCTCCAGACAACCACATAAATGTAGATTAATATTTAAAATTAAAAGAAAAAATTTAGATTAAACATGCTGATAGAATCTCTCATTGTCTGTTGGTGCAAATGGTCACCCAAAATTTGGAGCTCTGCGAGTTTATTTCCACTGGGATATGAAATTTGTGATATGAGTCCAGGTATTTTCCAGGTGTAATTTTTGTATTTACAACAAAAAATGTGCACAATATATTTCTCTGAACATAGTAGAAATAAACAACAGCAGGCAATTTTCATGTTCAGAAACTGTTTCTTCAAGAAACCCTACCCCTCTGTTTTCTCTCAGAGTCATGTTCACAAACCTTTCTTATGGCCTTTTCCCATCTCCAACACTTACAAGTGGTTTCCAACCACTGATATTATAGCCATTGCATGTGCAAACAAGGAAATATTTCAGTTCACATAGTTTACCTCTGTCCTGCCATGCAGCATATTGCCTTTGAACCAAAGTGGTAGAATCCTGACCCAGACTGACCGGGCACTATAGACAAGGGGAAATGGTGTTGGGAAGTGGCTTTCAGAAGACTGCTCAGCATTACACTGGTTTTTTATAACTGTTAGTTACACTATTAAACATTACTGACTCCTGTGTTAAGACTGCAACATTTTCTTTATCATTGTGCTAACTCCCCAAGGTCATGTTCTAATACAACCTAATTTTCCAGGGCAGATAATTTTCATGGGGCAACAGAAGAGAAATAACCTTAGAAATTAACAGAAAAATCTGATTGTAGAACTACAAAAATTGGCACAAGGCCTCCTTGCAGGGTTGGTACCTGAAATTACTTTAAATTGAATTTATTAAGTTGTCTTTGTTTGGTTAATAGGATCCCTTTATAAACAAAGCAGGTCATTAGTAGCTAAACTAAGCAAGAGCTGGTCTTCTGTATGAATTGCTGTGAGTCATGTTTGTACTCACAGGGAATAGTATAATGTGTTAATTGAATCTCTCTCACTGATTTAATTTGCAATTGACAAGTAAATAGGCCTGGTTTAAAAAATTAACATAAAAAAGAAGTTGTCAGTAATACTTTCATGACAAATTTCTCTGATGTACATTTTCCCCCTCCCCGGTTTTTATCTCAGATCAACAAAAATTGCAAGTGCTTAGAATTTGCAGCGCTCTCTTTTCAATGACTGTTACCATGTTTCATTACATTAATTTGATGGCTCAGTGTTTTGGCACTTATTTACAGAGAGATTTTCTTCACATCTTTATATAAAGCACAGTGTTTCCAGGAAATTGGAGCACTTAATAGAACTACTAGTCATTTTCACAGCATATGGAGATCAACCCTGACCCAAGCCCCAATACCATAGGTGGTGAGTGAAGCTGCTGGTTGAAGAGGCAAGTTCCACGGCCCGTGGCCCCAACCATACTGCACCTCTGCTCTGCCCGGGCCCTGCCCCCTTCTCACAGTCTTTCTCTTCTCTTCCCTCCCCCTCTCTGCTTACCCTTTCCAGCCAAATCCCTAAACCCAAATGTAGCAAATGATATTTACAAAAACCAGTTTTCTAAAATGTCTTTCTGAAGAAAATGGAGCATGTTTTCCACGGCATGTGGGATTGTGAAGACTGGAAGGTACCTAATTAAAAGCATTAAATTTAGGAATAACAGTCAGGCACAGGTTTTTGATATATCCTGAAGTTGGTCAGAGATTTATTTGCAAAAACTTTGTAGAAAGGGCAAGCCAGCTATCCTGCTGAATACAGTAGTAAATATTATGGAATACATGATGCAGCCCTTCTCTGTTTTACTTTATCAGTATTTTAAGCTGATTTTTTATTTTAAATGTTCTCTTAAGCCTTCATATGGATGGGAGGAACCCAGGGGCAACTCCTGCTGCCACCCAGCGCCAGGCCCCTGTAATCTCTGCAAACCCCCTCTGCTAGTCCCCGCACTGGCTGCTGACTGTGCCCTTGCCTCTCCTGCCCACAGAGTTTGGGGAGACACACACTCTCGGTTGTGCACCCCACACATTGCCAATGGAGAAAAAGGACGGAGAGAAAGGATAGGAAGACTTGGGAAGCAAGTATTTGTATTATAATTAAAATTACATTGTGTATTTTAGATAAGGGTGCTCTTTTGAAGAATTTATTTTAAAAACTAAATGTCTGAAGAACAAAGCATTTAAGGCTAAAGCTGAATACAGTACTCAGATTGTGCATCTAAACACTGGAATAAGTTGCCTTGGGAGGTTGTGGAATCTTCATCTCTGAAGATATTTAAGAGCAGGTTAGATAGACATCTGTCAGGGATGGTCTACTCTAGACGGTACTGGGTCCTGCCGTGAAGGCAGGGGATGGACTCGATGACCTCTCGAGGTTCCTTCCAGTGTTCTGTGATTCTGATTCAATGAGCTATTCAAGGATTTTTTAGAGATGTGATTTTATAATTGTCAGCAACAAACTAATAAAATGTTTAAATGAGACTCTAACAGACTGCTGGGGGAGCCTGCAGGGTCTGAATAGGGATAAGAAGAGGGGGCAGATTGTGCACTAAGACCCAGTGAAGGCATTACATCACCTTGCCTCTTATACACATTGCCTCTGCTTACTACAGAGCATACAAGTAATGCAAAACTGATAAATAAGAAGCCTAATTTGAGAGCAACATGGCTACATCTGAGAGGTCAAATGCTCCCATCCACTGATATGAGTAGAAGGAAACTGAAACTTTTTTATTTCTATCCAGGGGCGTGGAAGTGGAGTACATGTTCTTGTAGTTCCCAAGGCCACCCCTTCCTTCCTGGGGTTTGGGCTTCATTGCTCAAATGGGTAATGCCAACAGTAGGAAAGGGTTGGTGGTGTGGGCTTGCCGTACAATGACATCATTCCTCCACTCCAGTTGCTCGGGACAAAACAGCACAACTTCTTCTTGACCAAGGCAGCATTAACATGTGCTACTTTCCACTCCATACTGCAAAGCCAATTGTGAGGGGGAATTCCAGTGGGTGGGGATGACATGGGGGACCTCTGGATGCAGAGTTTATTAGAAGCCCAACAGACAAGGAACCTCAAGAAGCAGGAATCAACGAAGAGGAACAGAGCCTCTGTGCAGAGGACCTTGGTTTCTGGTGGCAACTTGGAAATTTGCAGTCTTTGTGGGCTGAGCTACCGCCATTTCAAACCTTCCCCATGCCCTGCAATAGAAGAATTATGAGGAAATGTTGTATGTATCAGCTCATGGAGTTTCCAGTAATCTGCCTGAATTATTCCTATGCATTGTGTCTCATCTGATTTTTATTTCCAAAAGGTTATTTTATTTCAGTGGGATATGGAGTCTAATAAAACCTCCTTTGTTCAAGTTTGCTGTGGGAGCCAGCAGGGTCAGAATAGGGATAGGAAGAGGGGACAGGCTGAGCTCTAAGACTCAGAGAAGGCATTACATCACCTTGCCTCTTATTCCTGTTGCCCATGCCCAGTACAAAACATATAAGTAATGCACAACTCATTTGTGTCTATAATGTCCCCTTGGACATTCACCATAGAGGCCCTGATTCTCCACTCTAGTTGAACTACACATGGATACAAGGGAGGTATGGCGACAAGGAGCCAATTGCTGCTCCTTAATCCTTAGCTTCCCAACTCCATTGGAAATTAGAGCAGGCCCCCTCCTACTCTAACATTTGCTGCTGGTATCAGAACTCATAACAGTGAGGGACCAGGCTTAATGGAGCTTTGCTCCACTGCACCTTCTCCTGTCTATGCTCTGCCCATGACTCACCCATAGAACATTCCTGACACACTGCTGCCTCATCTTGCAATAGACTGGAGTATGGTTGGGGGAGAGAGACAGCTGGCATAGGAAGTGGCAGAGAGATCTCTGCTCTCTAGAAAAAATTCCCCTATGCAAGGGCAATTCTCCATTGGCTATCATTAGCTATTTAACATGGCCTTTTGGTTTATTGTTGCAAGGTTATACAGCAGTGTTGGATTAGCTGTAATACTTTTTTTTTTTTTTTAAATAGCATAGTAAGTCATTGGCTTGAGAAAAACACACATAAAAAGAATGACATAGGCTTTATAAGTAGATACTGTTGTGGGCAAAGGACGTTGTTCTCTGTTTGCAAGTTATAATTGCTATAAAGCTGAATTGTTATCGGCTTAAGTTCTGTAAGTTCCCCTTACGGTTCCCCCTTCCTGAATGAATGCATAGTATGTGTGGGAAACGAACATGCAATGGGTGATGAACTTTTATCACCTGAACTTGAGTGCACACTGCCCCCAGCATAGAGTGCAAATGGCCCAGCAAGGACAGTGAAGAAGGCCAATGTACCCAGAAGCTGCACATGGCCTGTACATCATCGATCCATGAAAGAGAGAGAACCCGAAAGGGGGATCACGAAGCAGGACCTCCCGAGGGCGTCCTCTGCTCAGATCGCCTGGCCAACAAACCAGTTCTGGAGTCATCACGGGAAGAGATCAACAGTATGAACTCAGCATGAACTCCTTCTTGTGCCTGGCGCTCAGTCTGTATTTCGTCAGCCTGCAAGTGAGATTGCAGATAGTGAGAGTGAGTTTCCCCTTTCCCCTCTCTCCAGAGTAGGTTAAAGCAATTAAAACCATTTGCGCTTGTTACCTCATGGTCCCAATCCTTGTTAGTCCAAGGTTAGTTGCAAGGAAAGTCGCATCTCCCAGGGTTCCTTATTTACTTCCCTGCTTGCAACTGATATAAAGGGATAAATTTGCACAGTAGGTCAAATTAGGGGCCTTCAAACATGGACAACATCTCTTTAAATTTCCATAAAATAATGTATAATAACAAATCTGCTATAATTTCTCCTTTCTCTTTAGGTTCTATATGCCATTATGGATGGAGCTCCCATGACTTCCATGGAATTGATCTGGGGTGACTTTTCTCTGTGTATGTAACCAAAGTTCTGTTGTATATTATTATTTCAAAAATTCCTTTAATTAGAAACAGCCATAATTTATTTCATAATAGTAATGAATAGCCGCTGTACTGTGTTTCTGTTCATGTAGACATAACATTAATCTCTGGAATTAATTGTGATTGCACACTTCATTGTTTTCCTTTGAATAGCAGACTTTCAAAATGAAAGTTCATCAATGCATGAAGTAATAATAACAATATTTTACTACAACCAGCTGATATTTTTATTTTTACTCATCTGTATGCACTGTATTATTATAAATTATACAAAATAGACAAATGTAATGGTTAACTGTAATAGTTTACTGATGTACCTAACAAGTATTACACATATCTACATTTCCTAATGTATTACTAGAACCAAGCATGCACAGAGCAAATCAGCACTCCCCTAGCATTCTTTTAAGGATGGCAGCTTCACTATTTGTGTAAAAGAAGAGCCAGAAGTAGAAGACACATCCTGATGGCCTTCTTCCTATCATAGGTGCATAGATACAAAACTAAAATAAATCTCTCCCGTAGGACTAGTACAAAGTACATGCTTTCATCGTGTACAGTGAGGAAGGGCTAGATTGTGGTATACCTCAGGCACTCTAGGAATGCATTCCCAATAAAGCATTTATTTACAGCCATCATCATTTGTTAGTAGGCATTCATATAAATAGCTCATCGGGCCTGGTCTACATAGGGAGATTAGGTCGAATTTAGCCTCATTCAGTCGATTTTCTAAACAATGAGTCCACACCACTAAGCCTGTTCCCTGTTCCACACTACTAAGCCCGACTTAAAGGGCCATTAAATCTGATTTCTGTACTCTTGCTTTCATATGAGGAGTAGCCACTAAATTTGATCTTGACCAATTGACTTTCGGGTAGTGCAGACACAGCACCGTGAAAATTGATGTTCTTGGCTTCTGGGAAAGTTACACTATCCCAGAAAATGGGGGGAAGAAGGGGGGCGGAACACATGGGTGCCACATAAGCCCCTACCCTACTGTCACAACTGGACCCCCTCCCACTTCCCATTTGCTTACTTGTGCCTGCAGCAAGGGAAAGTTGCACTCTCCTGGCAAACGGGGAGTGCTGAACACGCAGGTGCTGTGTGAGCCGCTGCCATGCCCAGGCCCTCTAATCCTTTCTCCCCGAAGGTTCATGCCCTGGCTTGTTCCTTGCCAGAAAACCAAGTCCAGCTGCTCCATCAAGAACCCTGAGGTGTACCTGCTGCAAAGTAACCACCTGAAAGATAACTGTGGCCTTGTTCATAACATGTCCTTATGGTCTTTAGACCAGTGTTTCTTAAACTTTTTGAGACCACGGAACACCAAACAATAATGTTTTTTTATGCGGAACACCTATGGAAATTTTCTTCAAAAAAGAAAAATTGTTGTCAGACAAAAAAAGACAAAAGCAAAGAAGTAATAATAACAAGGAAGAGGTCGCGGCACACCTGCGAGTTGTTCACGGATTAGCAGTGTTTCACGGAACATAGTTTAAGAAACACTGCTTTAGACAGACCTTCATTTTGTTCTAACAGATTAGGCTTTACATTCTACAGTGGAGCTCCTGTAAAGCATGCTCTTCTCTTTTTGTTACCATGGGAACAGCAATGAGCCTGGTGTGCATTCCCCCTACCCGCTGTCTGCCTCACACAAATCCACAGGTGAAAATGGACAAGGGAAGAGATGTCCCAGGAGCAAATGCAATCTGCCAACTTGGACAGGGAGAGAAGCACCAGGAGAGAGTGTTGTCATCCGGTACTCCTTCCTGGACAGGCACCGCCTCCACCCCTTGCAAACCAACATTCCCTCTTTACCAAGTTCCATAGGCCTCCTCTCCCAGGGGCTCTAGAAGGCGGGAGTGGGCGGGGGAGAGAGGAGTCAAGGACAGACTCACACTCAACTCCCAGGGATGTGTCGAGAAGCAAAACACTCTCCTCACAATTGTTAGCACACACTCCCCCCAAAGCTCTCGCCCTGGGCTCCTTTTCTGTCACTGTTCTGTGTTCCCTTATTAAAAACGCATGATTTGTGAACCACAGTCTCTTTCTTGCTTGTGTTGGGGGGGGGGGGAGGAGTTACAGATGAGAACATTGAATGCAGAGGTACCTCACTGAGAGCAACATGCATGACTGTCAAAACTGGGTATCATAAAACTATCTCTCAAGCTCTAATTAGCACTGTCCCTCACTGCTCTCCTTATTTCCCTGATGTCTGGTTGATCAAAATCCCTGGCTAGGTGCTATGCCTTGGCATTCCACCCAGACAAATATATTCCCCCCTTCCGCTCACAAATATTATGGAGCACACAGCAGGCTGCCACCACAATGGGAATGTTGCTCTCGCTTACATCTACTCTAGTTGGCAGACTGCGGAGCCTTCCTTCTAAATACCCAAAAGCACATTATACGACCATTCTTCACTTGCTCAGCCTGTAGTTTAACTGCTCCTTGTTGTGGTTCAGGCTGCCTGTATGGGGCTTCATGAGCCACCAGAGCAAGGAGCAGTATAGGTCTCCAATGATCGCTATTGGCATTTCAACATCTTTGATTGTAATTTTTCGGGTCTGGGAAAAAGTTACAACTTGCAGTTCCTAAAGATGCACACATCAAGCACCTTTCCCAGCCATCCCACACGGATGTCAGTGAAACAGCCTTTGTGATCCACCAGCCCCTGGAACCATCGAGAAGTACTGCAAGCACTTTGGTTCCCCTTTGCAAAGTGGCCGGGTGCAAAAATGGAGATGTGCATTCCATCTATTGCCCCACCACAGTTAGGGAACACCCCTAATGTAGAATTCCCCTCTCCAAATTAATTACCAATGGACCAGTAGCTGTCTAGCATTGCAAGCTTCCACAGGGCTATTGCCAATTGCTTCTCCATTGTCAGATCCAGCCTCATTCTGATATTCTCATGTGGGGGAAGTAATTAGCAAACTTCCATGAAAGTGGCCTTATGCATGCAAAAGTTTTATAGCCACTGCTGATCATCTCAAACCTGCATTACAATGTGGTCCCACCAGTCTGTGCTTATCTCACGGCACCAGAACCTGCATTCCACTATATCCAGAAGATCGAATGCTGGCAGCATTTGCAATTTGCTCAGCTCAAGTGCTTCGACAAACAGTATGTTCATGGCCTTCTGAGAGTCTTCCTCATTCTGGCAGACCCTGGGTACACTCTGGACATGTTCCAGCATTAGGTGCACCAGGTTAATGTCAGCATCGTAAAGCTTTTATGCTGAACAAGATCCAAAATCTGTATCAAAGGCAGCAAGGGGGGACAGAAGCTGGAACCGGTGTTGGGGTGAGCTGGCTTAAAAGCCAGTTCCCCCCAGCACTGACTCTGCAGTGCCACCTGCTTTCCTCCACTCCACTGTTGTCTCTATCAGAGGTAGCATGGCGGGGGGGGTGGAAAGGGAGGGGGAAGCAGGGGAGGCTGCTTTGTGGTAGCAGCCCCCTGTCAATGGGGGTCCAAGCTCTGCATCTTCCAGAGCAGCCTCTGTCCACGGTGAGCCTGGGCCCACCACAGGCAGAGGCTGCTTTGTGGTATCAGCCCCCTGTCTGCGGAGGTCCAAGCTCCCTACAGACAGTGGCTGCTCCACATCTCCCGGAGCAGCTTCTGTCTGCAGGGAGCTTGGACCGCCCCCCCCCCCCCTTGTGGATAGGAGCTGTTGTGCTATCATCTCCTGCTGCTGCCTCTGTGTCAGAGGCAGCAGCGTGGGGCGGTAGGCAGCCAGTCTGCAAGGAGAGCTTATAGAGAGGCAGCAATGCAGGGTGGCAGATGGCTCCCCAAGAGTTGGGCTGGGAGCACACTGGCTGCCAAACCTGGCCACAGGGACTATCAAATAGTAACCCCTTAACTCGAATGAGCTGTTACTCCTCCTGGAATGAGGTTTACCAGCTAATTCGAGTTAAGGGGTTACTTTGAACTCCCATTTCACTGCCGCGTGTAGATGCAGGCAGTTACTCTGGGCTAGTCAATTTCCAAAATGGCGACTGCCCGGGAACATACTAATGAAGCACGGGATATTTAAATCCCGTGCTTCATTAGCAATTTCGGTCGCCCTCATTAGCCTCCTTAGTTCAAACTAGGGAGCTAGTGTAGACATACCCTAAGATTTACCCTAACTACGGGGAAAAGGGAAACAAAAACACTTTTTATAAATACATTAGAAGCAAGAGGAAGACCAAGGACAGGGTAGGCCCACTGGTCAGTGAGGAGAAGAAACAGTAACAGGAAACTTGGAAATGGCAGAGATGCTCAATGACTTCTTTGTTTCGGTCTTCACCGAGAAGTCTGAAGGAATGCCTAACATAGTGAATGCTAGTGGGAAGAGGGTAGTTTTAGAAGGTAAAATAAAAAAAGAACAAGTCAAAAATCACCTAGAAAAGTTAGATGCCTGCAAGTCACCAGGACCTGATGAAATGCATCCTAGAATACTCAAGGAGCTGATAGAGGAGGTATCTGAGCCTCTAGCTATCATCTTTGGAAAATCATGGGAGACAGGAGAGATTCCAGAGGACTGGAAAGGGCAAGTATACTGCCCATCTATAAAAAGGGAAACAAGAACAACCCAGGAAACTACAGACCAGTTAGTTTAACTTCTGTGCCAGGGAAGATAATGGAGCAAGTAATTAAGGAAATCATCTGCAAACACTTGGAAAGTTGCAAAGTGATAGGGAACAGCAAGCATGGATTTGTAAAGAACAAATCGTGTCAAGCCAATCTGATAGCTTTCTTTGATAGGATAACAAGTCTTGTGGATAAGGGAGAAGTGGTGGATGTGGTATACCTAGACTTTAGTAAGGCGTTTGATACGGTCTTACATGATATTCTTATCAATAAACTAGGTAAATACAACTTAGATGGGGCTATTATAAGGTGGGTGCATAACTGGCTGGATAACCGTACTCAGAGAGTAGTTATTAATGGTTCACAATCCTGCTGGAAAGGCATAACAGGTGGGGTTCTGCAGGGGTCTGTTTTGAGACCGGCTCTATTCAATATCTTCATCAATGATTTAGATATTGGTATAGAAAGTACGCTTATTAAGTTTGCAGATGATACCAAGCTGGGAGGGGTTGTGACTAATCTGGAGGATAGGGTCATAATTCAAAATGACCTGGACAAATTGGAGAAATGGTCTGAGGTAAACAGGATGAAGTTTAATAAAGACAAATGCAAAGTGCTCCACTTAGGAAGGAACTATCAGTTTCATACATACAGAACGGGAAGCAACTGTCTGGGAAGGAGTACGGCAGAAAGGGATCTAGGGGTTATAGTGGACCACAAGTTGAATATGAGTCAGCAGTGTGATGCCATTGCAAAGAAAGCAAACATGATTCTGGGATGCATTAACAGGTGTGTTGTGAGCAAGACATGAGAAGTCATTCTTCCGCTCTACTCTGTGCTGATTAGGCCTCAATTGGAGTATTGTGTTCAGTTCTGGGCACTGCGTTTCAAGAAAGATGTGGAGAAATTGGAGAGGGTCCAGAGAAGATCAACAAGAATGATTAAAGGTCTAGAGAACATGACCTATGAGAGAAGACTGAAGGAACTGGGTCTGTTTAGTTTAGAAAAGAGAAGATTGAGGGGGGACATGATAGCAGTTTTCAGGTATCTAAAAGGGTGTCATAAGGAGAAGGGAGAAAACTTGTTCATCTTGGCCTCTGGAGATAGAACAAGAAGCAATGGGCTTAAACTGCAGCAAGGGAGGTTTAGGTTGGACATTAGGAAAAAGTTCCTAACTGTCAGCGTAGTCAAACACTGGAATAAATTGCCCAGGGAGGTTGTGGAATCCCCATCTCTGGAGATATTTAAGAGTAGGTTAGATAAATGTCTATCAGGGATGGTCTAGACAGTATTTGGTCCTGCCATGAGGGCAGGGGACTGGACTTGATGACCTCTCGAGGTTCTTTCCAGTCCTAGTATTCTATGATTCTATGATTTCATGTGGTTACACGATTATTCAGATACCTGCTATCTAACATTCCTAACAAGGATATGGCAAAGCCTTCATTTAGGTCTCTCAGTAAGTTTACGTTGATCATCTAGTTAGATAATAGGCAGATGGAGTTATTTCATGGATCAAAAATATTGAATAGCTATCTATTCAATGAGCACCATTCATCCGAGGCACTAAATTAGGCAGAAGTCCTGTGGAAAAACAGTATGGATCCTGTAATTAAACATGATTCCTAATGCATATGCACAAGTGGGCACAGATAGCCTTAATTCTGGAATTTTCTAAATTTTGAGGACTTGACTTTGCAACTTGAACATTCTTTTAATGTCATTTTTTGGGATGCAATATGGAAATGATAATACCATGAGGTATCATGCTAGGACCAATGTTGATTAATTGTCATTATCTGGAAAAAGGAGGGAACAATGAGATGGCAACATTTGCAGAGGACACCAAATTATTTAGGTTACTCAAATTTAGAGAACACTGAGGAATTCCAGAAAGTTCTAACACCTTAGCAGACAACATAGTGGCAAAAAATACTTTTTTAAAACTTTTAAATAAATACATTATTGATTAACAATGCGGATACATGGAAAGTATGGCATACTGGAGGGAATAATTTGAATGGTCATAAACGTTGCTAGTTTGTAAATAAACTATAACAACTCAGGAAATGACTCAAATACCACTGTGGACAGCTCAGTGAAAATCAGTGGTCAAAAAAGCAAACCAGTTGCCAGGACACAGGGAGGGAAAATAACACTGAAAATATTAGCATGTCATTATCATTTCATGTATGCAGTGTTGTAGCCATGTGTGTCCTAGACTATCACGGAGACAATGCGAGTGAGGTAATATACTTTATCGGACCAACTTTTGCTGGCGAGACAGACAAGCTTTCAAGCTTATTCAGCTTTTCTTCAGGTTCAGGCAAGGTCCAGAAGTTGGCCCAAGAGGAGATATTATCTCACCCACATTATAATTTCATAGCATCATGGTATAGAGCATTTAATTCTGGTCACCCAACCTTTGCAAGGATATGACAAGTAGAGGAGTGCCAGAGGTGGAAAATTAAAGCGACTATAGGTATGTAAGAACATCTAGAGATGTAATATTTAATTAACAGAGGAGATAAATATGAGGAGAATACAAAATAATCAATGGTCTACAGAAAGGAGGTCATTTTTTTTCTCAAAATGCAAGAACAAAGGGTCATTAAATCAAACTGAAAGGCAACATATTTCAATTTGACAGGAGGAAATGCTTATCTATGCAACACAGAATTTACCCTGTGAATGATTCCATTACTTTTTTTAGCAAAGCTACTTCTCAGTACATGGGGACCTGATATTCATGATCCTGCAGCCTGTCCTCTTCCACCTCCTCCTCATGCACAAAGCCTCAGGCCTTGTCTATACTGCACCAGGGATCAACTCTGCAGCGATGAATCCACTGGCCAATTTATTGTGTCTGCTTAAATGCCATAAATTGATCATTGAGCACATTCCCGTTGACAACGGTACACCACCAAGATGAAAAGAGTAGCTGTCATCTATGGAAAGCAGCCCTCACCAACCTTATCACACGCAAGATGCTGCAGTTAGTATGTTGACTTCAGCTATGTTATTTGTATAGCAGAAATAGATCTACGGCGCCTGTTAGTGTAGGCAACATGGAGAATGTTCCAGAATTTTAGTCTGATGGGAGGACTGTGTTGTGGAAGTGACTGAACTTTCTTCACTTGGGAAATGTGACAGACTTGCAGGGAGGGGCGCATTAGAATGGAAAATCTGTGAGGAAGATTTCACCTTTACTTCCAAAAATATCCCTGCATAAATAATAGTAAGTTAGCACTTTGCCTATCCCATCACCTTATAATATCAGTAATAGTAACATTATTTTTTCCATTTCCTCCCCTTATTTCCAAACTGTTTTAAATTCTGCATCAAGCATATTCAGCATCCCTAAAGTTAATCTTATTTGATCTTGTCTTATTCTTTATATTTAGACATTTTTAGTCAGCACTACAACCCTGCCCCAGATACATTATATAACAACACAATTACATGTAAATGTAAAAATTAACTTGTAGTAACTTGACTTATTGCTTGGACTTTAAGATCAGCATGATTCTGGCCTCCTCATCCACATAAAAATTATTCAGCTGCAAAAGGCCCTTGAGCATAACATGACATTTACAGAATCTATGTGCATTTCTTGTTTATTTCTCATAAATTTCCTTTGGTAATAACTTGGTAACTGAGAAACATTCTGCAGCATCCAAATACAGTATATAATTATCCCATATTTTATACAACACATGTTAAAGTAATTAATTTTCCCAGGCAAATGTCATACCATTTAGTTCATAGTTAAGAGCCAAATATTTGTGCACTCATTTGTTAGAAAGATATGCATAATCACAGAACACTTTAGTTCCATTGTACTGAACAAGTGTAATTTAAAGGGACACTGTCACGGCTGTTAAATTCTTAACGTGCACATTAGTTGTTGTTCCAGTTAATTGCAATTCCTTTAAGGATTCTGCCTAGTTTTCTTTTTTAAAATATCCTTGCATTTTACAGGAAAAAAAGCAGTCTGGACCTACTGTGTTATGAAGTGACTGCAAGCAGCCTAGTATTCCCTATGGTGCCAGGAGGACATGTTTTATTTTAACCCTCTCTCTCCTTTCCTTTGACCTGATCATGAGTCTGCCCCATTTTTAGTTTGAAACCGTAGCAAATAAGTGCTTGAAGGTGACTTATAAAAACAACAATATTTAATAAGAACTTGAACTGAATTGCAAGTTGGAGAAAGAAACTTTAATCTTTCACACACACACACACACACGCGCGCGCGCTTCACTTGCTTCTCCCCTCCACAAACCAATAACAACTCTGGAGCAGCAATTCACAAGATAATACTCTCCACCAATGAAATACAAGTTAGCAGCATTACATCATCAGAACAATCTCACATTGGTGAATCACCTATGAGGGCATGAAACCATTTCTGGCAGTTTCACTTATAGCAGAGCAACTACAAATTCTCTTCACATTTGACAAGATTAAATTTCCTGAGCCAAATCAGAAATGTCCTTTGAAGCTTCCAGTTCAACAACTCTAATCTGCATAGCCTCTCCTATTTCCTTCAGGGCCACTTGTTCTTCAGCATGCTCAACTTGCTGCCAAACAGCTTTGAAATCAGAGGGCCTAATTCTCTTCTCACTGAAATTGGTTTTCCACCAGCGTAAGTCCACTGACGTCAGTGAAATTAAGTGAGAGATATAGGCCCATACCTCTTGTCAGTCATGGAAAGGCTGGCAGCGCTACTTGTGGAAGGACTGATTCAGAAATGAGAACTGGTGGCTTGGCTAAAAGTATGTGCTGTTAGACATACAAACAGTGGGTCCGACAGCCTTGCTGGGCCCCTGGGCAAGGCGGAGGGGGTGGCTCTGCAGGCTTTGGTCAGAGGGGCAGGACTGGGGCTAGCTTGCCTCAAGAAGCCTCAGTGTCACCCACAACATGCCATACCTACTCCAGGCAGTCCTCAGCACCCCCCAGGGGGTTCTGCATGGGGCTCCAGCTGCCACCGCTGTTGCCTGATATAAAATTGCTTATACATTTCCAGTTACCATCTTTAGAGCTGACAAGTTCTTTGTCCCATGATCAGGCCCAGTATTTGATTATTCTATGTTTGGGAACCCTGATGTGCATAGATGCAACACTCACACGATAGGAACTCCTGCATATGTGCAAATATAGTTTATTAATTAATTAATTTAGCACAGTCACAAACACCCCAATTTCACAAGATACATAGGGAATGCACATCTTTATTTCCACGCCATATGCTCTCTCCATTACTTCTAGAACACCCCGAAGTGTTAGCCATCTTCTTCCTCATCACCTTCACCTTCCCCAACATCACTAGCAGCCATTATTCTGGCACCTCCCAAGGACGACATCTCCTCCTACCACCCCTAGGCGGGGATGCCACTTTTATCATATGTTATGTTGACATTGTTATGTTTGGTGCACATTCAGTAGAGAATGTTTTCTTTTCTCCTTTTTTGTATTTCCTCTCCTTACTAATGGTGAAGTGTCTTTTTCCATTAGGTCAGTATATCATTGATCTCAACTTATTATCGTATGCGTCTATTCATTACTATGGGCCTTTTGTGGTTGTCTATCACATTTATTATTTCTGTCCTATCTGGTTATTTGATCTGGTCTCCATCAGTTATTTTAGGTTTTTCTAAGTAATGGTGCACCTGCTAAGTTTCAGGGTATTCTTAGAAGCGCCTATACCATGGAGAGTCCCTTGATCTTGCCACCATCTATCTAGGTGAAAGGTTCAGAACATATCTGAACTGTACTATCTGAGTGAAAGGTCCCAGACAAAAATACTTTGCCTAAGCTCAACATATGGGACATGGCCTGTAAGTCTTTTGTGTTACAGCCAAACTGCCAATATAAACCTCCTGTACCTTCTTTTAATAAACATATAATCAAAACTATAAGGAAAGAATACATTTATATATATAGGATTGTGAGCAGGTTAGCCCTATAGGCAACATGCCCCCACTCTCCCCTTGACAGAGTGAAATATAAAATGAACCTTGTCACACTGGTATGGATGTAAATGGTCAGATGTTTGCAGGGATGGTTTCAGTGGTATTTTCTCCCACTGAGGAGCATCATACAGATGATACTCTGGATATATTTCTGGGAATAATTCATGATCTATAACCCATCCTTTTAATCCAACATTTACACCAAAGATTGTTAAAACTCATTACCTTCTCTTACTAATTGGGGAATAGCTTGTTTTGCCTAATCCATATGGTTAGTAATTTCTATGAAGTGGATCTTTTATGAGCTAACAATGACTTTAATTGTAATTCTAGGAAAATTAGGAACATTTCTTGATTCCCTATCAAAATTAGGATACTTTGGAGTAATATGGAGATTTGTATTTGTGACAGAACACTCCAAGGGACGATACTGGTTTTGATTGTTAACCAAGCAAAATTGGCTATAGGTTAGCATAGGTAACCAGAGTCTTCCACTTAGTCAGCCTCACTGGGCATGATGATGATGATGACTTATTTTGTAACTTCTCTCCCTGTAGTCTAGGCAGAACTGTGTCTTTGTCAAATACATTACATCTATAGATGTACTTAACCTTTATTTTCCACTCCCCAATAACTTGGCATTTTCCACTGGTTATTAGTGTGTCCAAAATTTATTTGTTTAGATATTATAGGCCTCAAGACTTATACTAACTTGTCAAAGCTAATGTCCTACAGCAGGGGTGGCCAACCTGCGGCTTGTGAGCTGCATGCAGCTCTTCAAAGGAAAAATTGGGCTCCTGCACCTGTGGCTCTTCTCATGGTCCCCTGCTCTGACCTTTTTTCATTGTGTGGGCAGGGTGCCGCATGGCGCAGCGAGATTTGATGCTGCGGCTGATGGAAACCTGCTTGGGCCACATGTAGCTTTTAAAGGGGCAGCATTTTTTTTTGGTTTTGCTCACCAACTTCTTTCCATTGTCTCTTTGTGCTGTATCCACCACTATTTTGGCTCTTCATCTGTAACGGGTTGGCCACCCCTGTCCTACAGAATACAAGCCTGTAAGTTACTTGCATTACTGCTGAAGCTAACGCAAAGCAGAATATAATGAAGCAAGAATAGAGTTGCAGTAAATATAATAAAGACAAACCGGTCCACTGGCTACACCACTGCTGCAGTAGTGGCGGTAGGGGCCCAGAGCCCTGGGTCCTTTTGAATTGCTGGGCCCTGTGGCATTTGTCCTCTTTGCCACTTGGGACTTGGTGAGACTGCATACAAGCAAAACATGAAATAGGTGAGGAGATATGGATGGTCAAAGGAAGAAATAAAAAAGAGGCCAAAAGATTAAGGGGACTCAAGAAGAGAAAGAAATAGCAAGGAACGGGATGATGTGGAGGGAGAAGAAGGGAACCTAAAAATACCAACAAAAATACAAGAGAAAGTCAAAAGAAGACAAAAAAGAGACTGAAAAAAGTGCAAAAATAATGAGACAAAAAGATGAGAAAGTGAAAGGCAGAGTGAAAAGAGATGGGTGTTATGAAACATCTCACTTGATTCAGATCTCTGTGGAGTTCATAGATTTTGAACCCTTAGAATTTCTCCCAACACTGCTTCTAATGCAAAAATGTACCAGCTGTTTTAATATATTACACTGAATTAATGTTCTGTATGGACAATATGCTATCCTATTCCAGGCAAAACAGATGATTCCTCAAAGCAGCTTTGATCAATACCAGATCCTCAAAGCAGCCTGCAAGGGTAACTTGAAAGCTTTTTATTTAAAAAATAAATGGCATTTCCTCCCCTATTTTCTTAATTGAAATAGATACTGAATCTAGGACATGGTGTACCAGTAGCATGAGGGTAGAGTACAAGTTCATCCTTAGAAAAGCCTTGATCAATATTAGAGTCTCAAGATTAACTGGGAAAAGGAAGCTTAAAATTTTTTAAACTGTCTTTATTTTTATCCATCAGCCTAAAAGATTAAGTTTGAAAATACAGAATTTGAAGGAGAGAAGGGAACTGGTAATTCCTTCATGCGGCTCCAATTGATGTCGAAGCTTCAAGGCAGCCTTCAAGGGGAACTTGGAGAAATGCCTGGGGAATTTTCAAAGGCAGTAAGCAGCAGGTTAACAGTCCTTCATGAGCAGAGACAGCAACTGGGCTATGAAGCAGCTGGCTGTATTTAAATTATAATATTTGATAGTATTTACAATAGAGTAGTCAGGCTGCAGACAAATAACCAATGGTGGAAACGAACAAATTCCTTTGGGTACTTCCTCTGGGCCAAAACTCTAAATTTTATTACCTGAGCACAGCATACACACAAAGCAGAAATTCACAAAATGCATGTGCTGTGTGTAGTTCTGTATTATGACTGAATAAAAGGAAGTGTATATAAATAAAATGGCACATACTCTCCTCCCCTCAGTCAGTGTAGTGAGAGTTCCTCTTTCTCTTTTATTCTACTTTAAATTCTGATGTTGCCATTCTGCTTTTTAGGAACCTACATACTGCATCTTTAGGCATCTCCATGGCAGCTGAAGGGTGTTGCACTTCCTCACAACTGCCGAGGAACAAACCCAGACAAAGGGTGGGCTGGAGCAGTATTGCTTTTGGGGTTGTTTATTGGTACAGATTCTTAAGAGTAAGGTGATACTCACACACATATATCACATTCATGCTGGCAGTTTGGAGGCAGGCTGCAAGTGCGGTGAAGATTACTTTTGATTTTGCTGGTGGCTGGAGTGCTGGCCAGGCATCAGCTTCCCGGAGACTTGACCATGATGTTCCTTGGGAGATCCCTTCGGAACTGCAGGAGGCTTTACTTCCTCCGGGCCAATCCCAGGTTTCTGCTCTGATGTTACATTTTGTCCAGGAGAGAGAGGGAGCTTTTCTGGCCGCTTTTCGGTTAATTTATCTGCTTGCGGGGTGTTTGTCTGCCTTAAAAGGTCACGGATCCTAAGCTGCCTTTTTGGTTGGGTTTTTCTCATTTACACCTCACACACATTCCACAGGTTACATACATATTGATTAGCAATATGATTTCTAGACAAAGTTGGGCCTCATGATGGCCTTGAGTACAAGAAATTGCATTGTGCTACAGATAACATGATGGCCTTGAGTACAAGAAATTGCATTGTGCTACAGATAACATACCAAAGGCATGATAAAAAGCTTAACAAATTATAACTAAGAAAGCCAAGGTCAGGAAAGAAGGGAAAAGCAGAGGAGTATGTCTGGTCAACTAGACACCAATGAAGAGGAAGGAGGGGGGTCATGTCTGACTGGTTACAAAGGGTTGGCTGAGGGGACAGACACATAGCATTTTGCATTTTAGTACAGCTGCAGAATGTGGGCGAGACAGACACAGAGCTTGCCTATCTCATGGTGACTTTATATTAGTACAGTGATAGCATATCCAAGGTCACACTGAGTATATACAGTGGTTGTATTTCAAGAGCTTCTATCAGATGGAAATGTATTGCCGCTTGTAATGGTGTTCCCCAGAGTGGGTATGAGTATCAAAATTGCTACCGGTAGGCCTAGCTTTGCTTCTTTTGAAATTGATAAAATTCCCACTGATTTCAATGGCAGCCATGCCAACTTCTTCTGAGCACCTCTCCTTATATGTACAGAATGGCTACGTCTAGACTGGCATGATTTTCCGGAAATGCTTTTAACGGAAAAGTTTTTCCGTTAAAAGCATTTGAGGAAAAGAGCGTCTAGATTGGCACGGACGCTTTTCCGCAAAAGCACTTTTTGCGGAAAAGCGTCCGTGCCAATCTAGACGTGTTTTTGCGCAAGAAAACCCCGATCGCCATTTTCGCCATCAGGGCTTTTTTGCGCAAAACAGTTTTTAGCTGTCAACACTGGCCCTCTTGCGCAAAAACATTTCCGGATAAGGGCTTTTGCCCGAACGGGAATGTCAAAGCATTTGCACAAGAAGCACTGATTTTGGATAGTAGAACGTCAGTGCTTTTGCGCAAAATCAAGCGGCCAGTGTAGACAGCTGGCAAGTGTTTGCGGAAAAGCAGCCGCTAAGAACTTCAAAACCTATAGAGACACTATAAAAGTGTCATTGTGCCTCATGTAACTTTACTTCCAAATCTATTTTATATGCTCATTATTATGAAATGTTAAGCTTTTACTATTAAGTATTTCAAATATGGAGCTCAGTTTAGCCAGAGTAACTAGTTACAGGAAGGTCACTAAAACGTAGGGGAATTTTCCAGTAGCATGGAGCTGGCAGAACAGCTCTTAAACCATTGCAATGTCTGCAACTGGCATAGACAGCATGGATGTGAAAAGGAGACTACGTGTCCCAGCTCTTTCTGGTTACCATATTGTAGACACGCCAAATACTTGAATATTTCACAAAGAAGAAGAACATATACATTAAACTTAGGACCTAGTTCTCTACTCATGTACATGGTGTGAATCATGTGTAGCTTCAATGAAGGGCACGGAGTTACTTCAGTGTAAAACCAACATAAATGAGAGGAAAATCAGGCCCTTTGTTACAAAATGCTGAGTAACTTTGTTCAAAGCAGATCAGGCGATCATAGCTTGAATATAGTCACTGATTTGAAATTTGCCTGAAAAACAATCCCATTACAGATTAGAATCACTACGTTTCTCTTTTCACTCGGTTAATAATTTATTGTATTTTTTTAGTGCTTTTGGCTTCCTTTCTGCATTCATCCTCCTCGTACTGTAGAATGAATGCAGTATCTGGTGTATATTGGCCATTTTAACTCAATGTTACTGTCAGGATGTACAGTTAATGTAATATTATTTTCTTTGTTGTCATTAAAATCTTCATTTTATATAAAGATTTTATTAAAAATAGTTTTATACCTTTTCAGTAATGGCACTAATGAGTTAGGTTTTGTTTTAGTCATAGTCTTGAATGAATATAAAAAGTGAGAAACAAAAGATAACCATGATAAATTGACCTCAAAGAAAACTTGATGTGGTAACAGAACCAATGCATCTAGATGGGTGTATTGCTCTATCACTTCTGATAGCAAAACACGACTGAAGAGTGGATAGAAAATGTTTGCAATCATGTGTTTAATTCATGCAGAGGAACTGTCTAGCAGCAGTTCTCAAATTGTGGTTCAGCACCCCAACATGAGTCATGAGCAATGTTCCCTCTAATTTCTTCCATCTATGTGTGGAATAAATTTTGTCATAGCACCAAGGCACATGCAGATATGAACCACCAGTAGAAACACATGCTGCCAGCTGTGTGTGCTATGGGTGCTTTGCTATCAGCTGGCCAGCATTTGACTCTCTCCTGGGTGGCCTCCAAAGTGCTCAGCTTACAGGGAACACTGGTCACAACCCCATTTTAATGTGGTCACCATGCTGTTAAACTTGCAGGAGTCCAAGGCCAAAGTCTAAGTCAAAGCTGAAGCCTGAATGCTCCCACCCTGGCTGTGTAGTAATTTGCTGGCAGAAGGGGGTCACAGTGCACTGAAGTTTGAGAACCGCAGAAACAAAGCTGTATGTTCTCCTCACCTGGTACAACATGTATACAATACAAGAGTCCTGATTGTGCTGAGGAACTGTACAGGAGGGAGGGAAGATGTGGCCAGAAAGCAGCGATTCTGTATGCATTTCCCTCTATAGCTGTCTTTGGCTTCTCCAAGGTCCCCATGGAGGAGCTAATTTCCATGTAGGTAAGAAACGCTTGGCTAGAATGTGGGGAAGAAGTCATCTGACTGTTCACTATGGATGTTCACTTGTTAGTGAACTTTACTTTTCAGTGCAAATGCAATGTACTTTATAGTGCACCTTATAAAATAGTAAGGGCTCAGGCATTTTTATCACCATGTTATCCACTCTTGCTACCTCAGATGGAGTTACACCAATGGTGAATTGTGGCTTCCAGTTTTTGTAATTAGATGCAGTAAAGAAATAGGAAGAAATGCGAGTTCCTCTTGGGCTGTACCTGTGTGAGATAGACTGATATTGTCTGGACATCGAGAACAACATAGGCCTCACTGGAAATTCAAATCCAATCAAACCCAACTTGTGGGTTCATTTTAACTAACGGGATGTTAAACACAATTTTGCAGCCAATGGAAATTTGTACAAGTTGTGTTTAAGAACATGTGAGCTCGTTTTTGTTAAATGTGTAATTTCACAACCATATGATGCAATATTAAACACAACAGTCCCTGCCTATATTGGTGGCAAAGTCGATTTGACATCATGTTAGTTAACAAGTCACCTCAAAATTATGTTCTAACATAACAAGTGAATACAAGCCCACAAAAGCAACAAGGAAACCCATTTATTGCCTGAGATTTCAAGGGCCTTCCCTGGGTATCCTTGTAGGTCTCTGGGTGAATGAAAAATCCTACCTACGTTAGAGATGTTAAAATGCATTTATTTGTGTAACATGTAACCACTGAATTTTTCAGTGGTCACATATTTATGTGTGTGTATGTGTGTGTGTGGGGAGGGAGCAGGAGCTAATGCTCATGGGGAGCCAGCTTTTAAGCTGGCTTCCTGCAAGCACCAGCTCCCACCTGTCCCCCATCCTGCATTGTTGCCTCTGTGGGAGGCAGCTGCAGTGGGGTGTGGGGTGAGGAGGTGGCTCCACACATTGACTTTCTTGTGGAGGACTTTAATCACCCTGACATCTGCTGGGAAACCAATATGGGAGTACACAGGCAATCCAGGAAGTTTTTGGAGAATGTTGAGGATAACTTCTCGGTACAAGTGCTAAAGGATCCAACCAGGGGCTGTGCACAGCTTGACCTTCTGCTCACAAACAGGGAGGAACTAATAGGGGAAGTAGAGGTGGGTGACAACCTGGGAAGCAGTGATCATGAGATGGTAGATTTCAGGATCCTGACCAAAGGAAGAAAAGAGAGTACTAAAATACACACCTTGGACTTCAGAAAAGCAGATTTTGACTCCCTTAGAGGCCTGATGGGCAGAATCTCCTGGGATGCTAACATGAAGGGGAAAGGAGTCCAGGTCAGCTGGCAGTATTTTAAAGAAGCCTTATTGAAGGCACAGAAAGAAACCATCCCGATGTGTAGCAAGAGAGGCAAACATGGTAGGAGACCAGATTGGCTTACAGGGGAAATCTTTGGTGAACTTAAGCACAAAAAGGAAGTTTACAAAAGGTGGAAGCTTGGACAAATGACCAGGGAGGGGTTTAAACGTATAGCTCGAGAATGCTGGGGGGTTATCAGGAAGGCGAAAGCGCAATTGGAATTGCGACTGGCAAAGGATGTGAAGGATAACAAGAAAGGTTTCTACAGGCATGTTAACAAGAAGAAGGTGATGAGGGTGTGGGGCCCCTACTGAATGAAGGAGGTAACCTAGTGACGGATGATGTGGGGAAAGCTGAAGCACTCAATGCTTTCTTTGCCTCTGTATTCACGGACAAGGTCAGCTCCCGGACTAATGCGCTAAGTGATGCAAGATGGGATGAAGATGGACAGCCCTTGGTGGGTAAAGAACAGGTTAGGAACTATTTAGAAAAGCTAAACGTGCACAAATTCATGGGTCAGGACTTAATGCATCCGAGGGTACTGAGGGAGTTGGCAAATGTCATTGAGGAGCCTTTGGCCATTATCTCTGAAAAGTCTTGGAGATAGGGAGAGATCCCAGATGATTGGAAAAAGGCAAATGTAGTGCCCATCTTCAAAAAAGGGAAGAAGGATGATCCAGGGAACTATAGGCCAGTCAGTCTTACCTCGGTTCCTGGAAAAATCATGGAAGGGATCCTTAAGGAATCTATTTTGAGGCACTTGGAAGAGAGGAAAGTGATCAGG
Source organism: Pelodiscus sinensis (assembly GCF_052426305.1). NCBI lineage: Eukaryota > Metazoa > Chordata > Testudines > Trionychidae > Pelodiscus > Pelodiscus sinensis. Next base: position 198,221,713 of record NC_143052.1, read on the forward strand.
AATAGTCAGCATGGATTCACAAAGGGCAAGTCGTGCCTGACCAATCTGATTAGCTTCTGTGATGAGGTAACTGGCTCTGTGGATATGGGAAAGTCAGTGGATGTGATATACCTTGACTTTAGCAAGGCTTTTGATACATTCTCCTATAATATTCTTGCCAGCAAGTTAAGGGAATGTGGATTGGATAAATGGACGGTAAGATAGATAGAAAGCTGGCTAGAAGGCCGGGCTCAGTGGGTAGTGATCAATGGCTCACTGTCAGGATGGCGGTCGGTTTCTAGCGGAGTGCCCCACAGTTCGGTTCTAGGACCGGTTTTGTTCAATATCTTTATTAATGACCTGGATGAGGGGGTCGATTGCACCCTCAGCAAGTTTGTGGATGACACTAAGAGGGAGAGGTAGATATGTTTCAGGGCAGAGATAGGGTCCAGAGTGACTTAGACTAATTGGAGGATTGGGCCACAAGAAATCTGATGTGGTTCAACAAGGATAAGTGTAGAGTTACAGGCTGGGGACCAACCAGCTAAGTAGTAGTTCTGCAGAAAAGGACCTGAGGGTTACAGTGGATGAGAAGCTGGATATGAGTCAACAGTGTGCCCTTGTAGCCAAGAAGGCTAATGGCATATTAGGTTGCATTAAGAGCAGCATTGCCAGCAGATCCAGAGATGTCATTATTCCCCTTTATTCGGCTCTGGTGAGGCCACATCTGGAGTATTGTGTCCAGTTCTGGGCCCCCCACTACAAAAAGGATGTGCACGCATTGGAGAGGGTCCAGCAGAGGGCAACCAAAATGATTAGGGGGCTGGAGCATATGACCTATGAGGAGAGGCTGAGGGAGTTGGGTCTGTTTAGTCTGGAGAAATGAAGAGTGAGGGGGGATTTGATAGCAGCCTTCAACTTCCTGAAGGGAGGTTCCAAAAAGGATGCAGAAAGGCTGTTCTCAGTAGTGACAGATGGCAGAACAAGGAGCAATGGTCTCAAGTTGTGGTGGGAGAGGTCCAGGTTGGATATCAGGAAAAACTATTTCACTAGGGCTGTGTCCAGACTCAGGGTTTTTTTCGGGAAAAGTAGCCTTTTTCCGAAAAAACTTCACCTGCGTCTAGACTGCAGCCGCGTTCTTTCGAAATTAAATCGAAAGAACGCAGCTTGTCTTTCGACGGCGGTAAACCTCATTTCACGAGGAAGAACGCCTTCTTTCGAAAGTGCTTCTTTCGAAAGAAGGCGTTCTTGAATGTAAATAGGGCTTCTTCGAAAGAGAGCATCCAGACTCACTGGGTGCTTTCTTTCGAAAAAGCGGCTTGCTCTTTCGAAAGTTCCGCGTGCAGTCTAGACGCTCTCTTTCAAAAGAGGCTCTTTCGAAAGAGGCTTGCAGTCTAGACATAGCTCAAGAGGGTAGTGAAGCACTGGAATGGGTTACCTAGGGAAGTAGTGGAGTCTCCATCCCTAGAGGTGTTTAAGTCTCAGCTTGAGAAAAGCCCTGGCTGGGTTGATTTAATTGGGATTGGTCCTGCCAAGAGCAGGGGGCTGGACTTGATGTGGTCTTTTCCAGCTCTATGGTTCTATGATTCTATGATTCTAAGTCAGAGGAAGAGTGCTCTTCCTTCGACTTCCTGCTGTGCAGACAGTGTCAAAAGCCAAATTACGCTATTTTGACTTCAGTGATGCAATTTACCTAGCTGAAGTTGTGTAGCTTAATTCAACATTTGCCCTTCTGTGTAGACATGCTCTTAGAGTATGTCCACACAGCAAAGTTATTTCAAAATAACAAGAGTTATTTCAAAATAACTTTCCTAGTGTGTACACTGCCATTCCATTATTTCGAAATTTATTTGAAATAGCGGAGGGCTTATTTCGAAATTGGTAAACCTCATTCCATGAGGAATAGTGCTAATTTCGAAATTGCTATTTTGAAATAAGCACTGTATAGACACTTATTTCGAAATAGGGGGCCTCCAGCCCTTCCCAGGATGCTCTGCTGGCTGCCCTGGCCAGAAGGTAACTTCTGACCTGATGCCCTGCTGGAACAGGTTCCAACCAGCCATAAATGCAATTCAACATGTGGAGTCTCCTACGAGAAAGTCCTCCATCCAGCTGGCTCCTGCCTCTCCTCTTGTCCCTCTTCCCACTTCTGCCTCTGTAGCACAGGAGTGGTGGGTGGTGGTGGTGTATGTAACCATGAGTGTTAAGCAATGAGCTCAGGCTTATTGGTTAACTATGTACTCAGATACACATTCACATCCCTAAACTACATACTCTTCTTGTTCTGTCCAAAAGTCAGTAGGGTGACAGCTTTTTGAAAGTCCTGCAACTTCAAAGGCTATGTTTCCATTCTGTGCATTTTTACAGAGGAAGAAAAGCATATGGCCTGCAGTGAATAACATGTTTTTGCAGAGTGTTAATTGTGCTAAGTATGGCTTTCAAAACCACACTTGGAATTTACTTATGATTTTTAGTGGTATGCTGATAATAGTATAAAACCATCTCTTGTTGCTAATGACAGATGAAAGCACACATTCCTCCAGCTACAGAGAGAAAACTGGTTTTTGTTCAATTTCAAAATATATTTACAATCTGATGATTTGAGATTCTAAAGACATTATTTCAAAAATAAAGTATATAGGAGGGAATCATTATGGACCCAAAAGCAAACTATTCCACTGTGTAGGAAAGATAGAAAATATGGTAAGAGACCATTTTGGCTTAACAAGGAGTTCTTACATGATCTAAAAATAAAAAGGAGTAGTATAAAAGGTAGAAACTAGGTCAAATTACAAAGAATGAATATAAGCAAACAACTCAAGTATGCAGGGGCAAGATTACAAAGGTGAAGGCACAAAATGAGCTCAATCTAGCTAGAGACATAAAGGGTAACAAGAAGACATTCTACAAATACATTAGAAGCAAAAGGAAGATTAAGGACAGGGTAGGCCTATTGCTCAGTGAAGAGGGAGAAACAATAACAGGAAACTTAGAAATGGCAGAGATGCTTAATGACATCTTTGTTTTGTTTTTGGTGAAGATCGATGGTGATAGGATGCCTAACATAGTGAATGCTAGTGGAAATGGGGTAGTTTTAGAAGGTAAAATAAAAAAAGAACAAGTCAATAAATCACCTAGAAAAGTTAGATGCCTGCAAGTCACCAGGGCCTGAAGAAATGCATCCTAGAATACTCAAGGAGCAGATAGAGGAGGTATCTGAGCCTTTAGCTATCATCTTTGAAAAGTCATGGAAGTTGGGAGAGATTCCAGAAGACTGGAAAAGAGCAAATATAGTGCTCATCTATAAAAAAGGGAAACAAGAACAATCCAGGAAACTACAGAATAGTCAGTTTCACTTCTGTTCCAGAGAAGATAATGGAGCAAATAATTAAGGAATTAATCTGCAAACATCTGGAAGAAAATATGATGATCGGTAACAGTCGGGATGGATTTGTAAAGAACAAATAATGTCAACCCAATCCGATAACTTTCTTTGATAGGATATCAAGCCTTGTGGATAAGGGAGAAGTGGTAGATATGGTATACCTAGACTTTAATAAAGCATTTGATACGGTCTTGTATGATCTTTTTATCAATAAACTAGGGAAATACAAGCTAAATGGGACTACTATAAGGTGGGTGCATAACTGGCTGGATAACCATTCTCAGAGAGTAGTTGTTAACAGCTCACAATTATGCTGGAAGGGCATAACAAGTAGAGTTGTGCAGGGGTCTGTTTTGGGACTGATTCTGTTCAATATCTTATCAACAATTTAGATGATGGCATAGAGAGTAAGATTATTAAGTTTGCAGATGATACCGAGCTCGGAGGATAGGGTCATAATTCAAAATGATCTGGACAAACTGGAGAAATGGTCTGAGGTAAATATGATGAAGTTTTACAAAGACAAATGCAAAGTACTCCACTTAGGAAGGAATAATCAGTTTCACACATATAGGCTAGTCTACACCACTTCCCTCTTCTGCAAAAGCCTATGCAAATGAAGCACGGATTGGCATATTACCACACATCATTTGCATAATTAATTAGGAGCCATTTTTGCATAAGAGGTTTTTCCACAAAAAGGCGCCATCTACATAGCGCCTTTTATGCAAAACCCCCCTCTTGCGCAAGAGCCATTCTTCCTAATATTTTCAGGTGAATGGCTCTTGCGCAAGAGAGGGTTTTTGCGTAAAAAAAGTGCTGTGTAGACGCGCTTTTTTGCGCAAAAATGACTCCTAATTAATGATGCAAATGAAGTGCAGCAATATGTTAATCCGTGCTTCATTTGCATAGGCTTTTGCGGAAGAGGGAAGCTGTGTAGATGTAGCCACAGAATGGGAAGTGACTGTCTAAGAAGTACTGCAGAAAGGAATGCAGGGATCAAAGTGGACCACAACTAAGTAGGAGTCAACAGTGTGACAACAGTGTTGTAAAACAAGCAAACATGATTCTGGGATGTATTAACAGGAGAGTTGTGAGTAAGGCACGAGAAGTCATTCTCCTGCTCTACTCTGCACTGATTAGGCCTCAGTTGGTGTGTTGTTTCCAGTTTTAGGCACCATATTTCAAGAAATCACAGAATCATAGAATCATAGAGCTGGAAAAGACCTTAGAAGGTCATCAAGTCCAGGCCCCTGCTCTCGGCAGGACCAATCCCAACTAAATCAACCTAGTCAGGGCTATGTCAAGCCGAGACTTAAACACCTCTAGGGATGGAGACTTCACTACTTCCCTAGGTAACCCATTCCAGTGCTTCACTACCCTCCTAGTGAAATAGTTTTTCCTAATATCCAACCTGGGCATCTCCCATCACAACTTGAGACCATTGCTCCTTGTTCTGCCATCTGTCACTACTGAGAACAGCCTTTCTCCATCCTCTTTGGAACCTCCCTTCAGGAAGTTGAAGGCTGCTATCAAGCCCCCCTCACTCTTCACTTCTGCAGACTAAACTGACCCAAATCCCTCAGCCTCTCCTCATAGGTCATATGCTCCAGCCCCTTAATAATTTTGGTTGCCCTCCCCTGGACCCTCTCCAATGCGTCCACATCCTTTTTGTAGTGGGGGGCCCAGAACTGGACACAATACTCCAGATGTGGCCTCACCAGAGCCGAATAAAGGGGAATAAATTAAACACTGGTTAAACACTGGAATAAATTACCCAGGGAGGTTGTGGAATCTCCATCACTGGAGATATTTAATGGCAGTTTGGATCGACATCTATCAGGGATGATCAAGACAATGCTTGGTCTTGCCATCAGGGCAGGGGACTGGACTTGACGATCACTCGAATTACCTTCCAGTTCTAGTATTCTATGAGTCTTTGAAAGTTTACATTTCTGCTTATTTGTTTTGGCTCTGATAGGGCTTTAATGATAGGAGTCCATGCTGATTGAAAAGTCACACTCACTTCTGTATTTTCACACCTTTTTATAATTGTCCCTAACTAATTTACATTAAATTTTGCAGTACTTTCTCAGCCCTTTCTGAGTTGAAAACTGAGGTATTGAGAAGTATTTTGCAAATGCAACAATATCATGTTATTAGCCTATAGCTTAATATAAATGTCCATAAGCAGTTGTTATGAAACAGCACTAGTCTATTTAATCTTTTTCTTTGTTTAGCTTATGTAGTGAGGTCACAACAGCAAAAAAAAGACTGGACAAAAAATTCTATTTTGCTCAGAAATTTAAAAAGTAGAAATAATTTGTCACCATGAATTAACAGTGTAATGTATTTGAAAGTAGAATTTTTTTTATTCCAGTGTTTAATCACTCTGCCTGGAAGGTACCTCGAGAGATCATCAAGTCCAGTCCCCTGCTCTCATGGCAGGACCAAGCATCGTGCCGATCCTAACTGACAGATGTCTATCCAAACTGCCCTTAAATATCTCCAATGATGGAGATTCCATAACCTTTCTAGGCAATTTATTCCAGTTCTCTAAGCCTATGTTTCACAGGGGCTTTCAAACAGGATTTAGGATGTTGGACGTCCAGAAGTGTAAAGAAACTTCTATAAATAAATCACAAAAAGAATATTAGTATAATGTAAGCATTCCAAGATGCTTTGTGTCAGTGTCCTTCAAGCCCTCTGTTTCAAATGAAAGCTACTGGAATTTAAAGTTTTGCTGCTTGAATATGCACTGTGTTTCCTAAGGGACTACAGTGAACCCTCGTTTATCGCGGTAGATAGGTTCCAAACCCGACCGCGATAGTTGAAAATCCGCGAAGTAGGGACATGTATATTTAACATGTATACAGCGAGCCCTCGCTACTTCGCGGTTCGACCATCGCGGATTCACGTATATACATAATGTAATGAAAAAAGTCCGCGAAGTCGTGAATCCGCGATGGTCGAACCGCGAAGTAGCGAGGGCTCACTGTATACAGATAAATAAAAGGTATTTATTGAAATGGATATAGAAGATATATGTATCTCATGGATGTCTTTAGAACTTTAGTCAGCATAGAAAGTGGTTAGGCATTTGAATATTGCAAGCGCTACATACACACAGCGAGCGACCTTTTTAAAATTTGCACAACTCTTTGAAAAACTTCTTTGAAACAGGAGCTGGTGAGAAAACAGGTTATTTTCCCCAGGGAAAATTTCAATTTTTCTGCAAAAAGGTTTGAGTTACTTGGGTGCCTCATGTTTCCATTTTTCTCTTTAGGCTGGGCTCCCTAATCAGACAATATGGCCTGTGATGCATCACAGTCTTCTTCTCTCCTAGTGAAGAGACACTGCATTATAGGAATTTTATGATTGTGGTGCATCAAAGGAACTGAAATCTGGCTGAGGAGTCAGGTCAGGGCTATGTAGAATAAGGATATGAAACAACTGAACTACACTGCCTTTGAGGCACTGTGGGGGCATGTTAGAATAAAAGCATTTTTTTTGGCGAAAAGATGTCAGCTATTGGACAAAAAATAGGATCCGTTTCATTTTGGACTGTTCAGGTTTTCTTTTATTTAATTACAAATTGAAATCTGAAAAAAGTAAAAAAAAATCCAATTTTTTGTGAAAAATGGTTTTGAGGAAAGTTATTGACCATTCATATGTGAAACACAAGGACAGACAAGCCATTTAGCTGCTGCTTTTCTGGACTATGTTTTGGAAGGGCATCCAAAAAGCCCCGAAGATAGTGTCTTATTCAAAGCTTAAACCTCCCATTGGACACTGTTAGCTTTGGTTTGTGCTCACAACTCTGCTCACCACTATTTACGGTGGGAACCCGAGTAAAACATCATCAGGAGCGTTTTTCTTTTTAATTGCAGTGATAACGTAGTTGAACGTGTTGACAGCATTTCCGTAGTGCCATGTTATTCTGGAAGGGCAAGGAATGGGCCTGGGGAGCAGAAAGTGACATTCGCGCGGAGCTACGCGCCATGGTCGGTGCTGGGCACCATGCAAGAGCGAACAGAAACAGCCCGCTGCGGGTCGTGTTTTTGCACCTTCCGGGGGTGGAGGCACTTTTCTCCACAGCCACCAGGCCTGGACACCGAGCGCCCATGAGCGGGGAAGCCAGACTGAAATGCCGCCCGGAGCCTCTGAATCCGGGACCTGGAGCAGGAGGAGCAGCGCCCGCCACCCGCCACGCACCGCGCCCGGCCAGTCCCTGGGAAAGCACCGCAGCCCAGCCCCGGGTCTGCTTCCACACGGGCGGGGTCTCCCGCAGGCGCACGTGAAGCGACCGGCCCGAGCCTCCAGGGGGCAGTCGAGAGCAGAGCCTTCCCCAGCCGGGCCACCAATCGCGGCCACGAGACCGCCTCCTGTGATGTCAGACGCAGGTCGCTAGGCAACAGAACCCCAAACAGCGCGTGGACGTTCCCTCTCCGCCTGGCAGCGCAGGGGGCGCGAGCGGCCGGGGTCCGGGCAGCAACACCAGCCCCGGGGCGGCGCCGGGCTCGAGAGCGGCACGAGCGATGGCGCTACCGCTCCTGCCCGGGAACTCCTTCAACCGCAGCGTGAGTGACAGCGGCAGCCCCGCCCCCCTGCCCATAGCAACCGCGCCCCTCGCTGCCTCTAGCCGCCACTGCCCCCCACAGTGCTGCCCCCTTGCAACGCTCTTCCCCCGGCCACCCTGCCTAGCCCCACCGGCAACCTTCCTGCACCCATCACGCTGCCTAGCCCCTCTCCTGCACCGCCTGCTCCTGTGCCCCCTTGCACTTAGCAATGCCTGCACCAGAGCCCCCACTCAGCCGCGTCACCTGTACCTAGCAGCCCCCACGTAGCTCCTTCTGTGCTCTTTACCCATCACACCTGCCCTTCACAGAATCCCTACTCCTGCTCTCCAGCATGCCTGGCACCTAGCACAAGTTCCTCTGTCTGCACCAGAGCCCCATCTGCATTGCTTCTACCTTCTGGTACCCTCAAACACATTCTTGTAGCTCCTTCACCTGTCTCCTGGCACCTACCCCATAAATCCAAGCCCCCCCCCCCCCAGATATCCTTTTTAATCACTCCCACCTACTCAAACACACACAGCTTCCCCTAGGGTATGTCTACACTACCCCCCTAGTTCGAACTAGGGTGGTTAATGTAGGCAACCAGAGTTGCGAATGAAGCCCGGGATTTGAATTTCCCGGGCTTCATTTGCATATTGCCAGGCGCCGCCATTTTTAAATGTCCGCTAGTTCGGACTCTGTGCCTGCGGCTACACGCGGCACGAACTAGGTAGTTCGGATTAGGCTTCCTATTCCGAACTACCGGTACACGTCGTTCCAGGAGGAGTAACGGTAGTTCGGAATAGGAAGCCTAATCCGAACTACCTAGTCCGTGCCGCGTGTAGCCGCGGGCACGGAGTCCGAACTAGCGGACATTTAAAAATGGTGGCAATATGCAAATGAAGCCCGGGAAATTCAAATCTCGGGCTTCATTTGCAACTCCGGTTGCCTACATTAACCACCCTAGTTCGAACTAGGGTGGTAGTGTAGACATACCCCTAGTTCTCTTCTATTATATGCTCCCCCAGGAATCTTCCTTGCATACTACCTAATCTGCCTCTGATGCCTTTGTTTTCTCATATGTGGGGAAATAAGGATAATTATAGTTGGCTCCTCTGGTGAAAAGTGCTGTGAAAGAAAGAGCCAAGTGGTGTTGTTGCTCTCATGCAATGTACTTCCCAAGTGCACTCTAATGGACCCCAATTGTTGCCAAGTATTCCCTCACAACATACCCTTCTCTAGCATGATCATTTCTAATATGTCGAGTATCAGAGGGGTAGCCGTGTTAGTCTGAATCTGCAAAAGCGGTGATGAGTCCTGTGGCACCTTATAGACTAACCGAAGTGTTGGTCTATAATGCTGCTAATATGCTTGCTCAATATACTGTATACAAGTATAGCTCTTGATGGAACTCAAGATGTGATTGCTTCATACTGTCAGGTATACTTATCACATTCCTAGAAACCAATACATTTAAAATGAGTGTGCTTGTCCCATGAAAGAAAGGAGGGTAGGTCTGATTTTTAGAAGATTGTTCAAAATGTTAACTGCTGATGTCAGGCATTGATAGTGTTTGCATCTGATGAACTGTTACTATGAACATGGTCTAGTAGCAAGTGTAGATGAGATCAAAAGTAGCTTGTCCTTGTCTGTACTTGTAGGTCAACCATGTTTCAGCTGTACCTGCGGCTAATGCCCACTGTTAGGTATATGTTTTTTTTTGTTTATATGAGGCTTTGCTTCCAATACACTTACCTGCTCCGGCCTTCTCTGCAGTGGAGAATTATATATGTGATTAAAATATTAGTCTTGGCCCACCTGTAAGAGGTATACTACATTGTCCACAGTATCAATAATATTTGACTTGCACTTATCTATGCATCCACACACAAATGTGAAGCAAGCAGATTACCCTTATGGGTCAGTGATAGGAAGACTAATTGTCATGTTAGTTAATTGTTAATGCTGCTTCTGTTTGTGAATATTGTAATAATGCAAGCTATCATTGTCTAAGAAAAATTTTATTCAGACTGCTTACAACAAAAATATAAAGCATGCCTTTAAAGCATTTGTAGCAAATCTGAGAGGAGAGAGGCAACTTTCCCCTTGTGTATCAAAAAATCTCCAATATAGGGAAGGTAATATAAGGGTTCTTTCTTCTGCTTCCATTGAAGTCAAGGGAAAGACTCTCATTGAATTACTTGGTAGCAGGATTGAGCTCCACATTAGTTGTCACAAGCAGACTTAATTTAAATTCTGGAGTTTGCCACCTTCTTATTCCATATTTATTGAGCAAAATTTTGTTACATTTGTAAAATTTCTAATTTTGAGGGCATAAGTAAAAAATAAACATACTTAGCAATTAAGGAAGAACTGAGAAACTAACCAGTAATTTTTAGGACAGTTTGAACATTGGTTATTTAAATAATAAAGGAAAATGGAGACAAAAATACCATTTTTTAAAAATCTCAAATAAAAAGCAGGACACTTCAGGGATAAACAAAGTTAAGGACAATAATACATCATTCAGAGCTGACAACATCATTATTTATATAAGTATTCATAGCTGTAAATATGGGAAAAGACAAGATTCTTACCATGAGCTCTAAAATAAAAACAAATAGAGTTTAAGCCGCCATCACTTTTTCTGTCCAGAAAGGATGGGGAAATTTAAACAATAAATCTGCTGAATATATTTTTGAATATCAGTAGGTAAATCCTTAGAAGTGAGTGTGCCAAAATGAAGTTCAAGTTAGGGATGTCAGCTGTTAATGAGTTAACTGTGTGATGCTTGCCAGTTAACTGGCAGCCTGCCTGGGCTGGAGCAGCCCCCTGCTCATATGGTGGTCTAGGGGCCCTGGGCTGGCCAGGCCCAATGCACCACGAGCGTGGGGAGCAGCCCCTGTCTTGTGGTGGCCCCAGGCAGGCTAGAGCAGCCCACTGCGCCATGGGCAGGGGGGCTGCTGCAGGCTGGACTGTTCCTGCCCTCTTCCCCCACAGGATCCCATTTAAGCTTAATCATAAAGTTTTAACAGATAAACTGATTACATGGGATTTTACATCCCTAGTTTAGGTTCAAAGGCTAAAGCGAACATTTAAACTACATTCCACTCAGTCATGCGGCTTCTTTCATCTATTTAGTAATCAAATTGCTCAATTGTACACTATACCTCCTTTTTAATAGAGGAACTCCTTTTAGCTTAATCAGTAGAGGTCTGTGTTTTGCTAGGGATTCTCTCACTTGCTGCTATTCAGTTCTGAACAAATTCTGAGAACCATGAAGGTTCTACTTGATTGCAGCTTGCATACAGTAGTTGGCTTCATATTTTAGAGGTATAGATAAGGATTTCATATATATGGGGTGTGTATATAATATTACGTATACAGGCAGTCCCCGAGTTACGAACGGGGCAGTTACGAACGGGGCCGTTCCTCTCCCTGGTCTCCAGCAGACCAGGGAGAGGAAGCAAAGCGGCGGAACACGTGGGCAGCGGACAGGGCTGTCCGCTGCCCACAAGCTCCGCGGCTTGGCTCTGCTTTGCTCTGCTTTGCCCCCCCCATCCCCTGGTCTGCAGACCAGGGGGACGGGGGGTGGGCAAAGCAGAGCCAAGCCGCGGAGCGCGCGATCAGCTGACAGCCCAAACGCGTCTGGGCTGTCAGCTGGCAGCGCGCTCCGCGGCTTGGCTCTGCTTTGCCCCCCCCCCCCCGGTCTGCAGACCAGGGGGAGGGAGGGGGGGGCAAAGCCGCGGAGCGCGCGGTCAGCTGACAGCTGTCAGCTGGCCGCGTCCTCTGCGGCTTGGCTCTGCTTTGCCCCCCCCCATCCCCCTAGTCTGCAGACCAGGGGGACGGGGGGGCAAAGCAGAGCAAAGCCACGGAGCCCGAGGGCAGCAGGACAGACACGGCGCGTCTGGGCTGTCCCGCTGCCCCCGTGCTCCGTGGCTTTGCTCCGGACACCTGTGGTACAGCAGCTGGGGCGCTGCCAGTTGGTCCTGTAGCGCCGCTCTGGGCGCTACTGGACCAACCGGGCAGCACCCCAGCTTTTCTGCCCCAGGCATCCTGATTCAGCCACTGCTGGTCAGATTCAGCAGTGGCTGAATCAGGACGCCTGGGGCAGAGCAGCTTGGGTGCTGCTGGATTGGTCCAGTAGCGCCGAGGAGCGGCGGCGCTACTGGACCAACCCAGCAGCACCCCAGCTGCTCTGTCCCAGGCATCCCCAAGTCAGCCGCTGCTGAAACTGACCAGTGGCTGACTACAGGAAGCCCCTGCCCTGGGCTTCCTGGAATCAGCCGCTGATCAGTTTCAGCAGCAGCTGACTTGGGGATGCCTGGGGTTCTTAAGTTGAATCTGTATGTAAGTCAGAACTGGCGTCCAGATTCAGCCGCTGTTGAAACTGATCAGTTTCAGCAGCGGCTGAATCTGGATGCCAGTTCCGACTTACATACAGATTCAACTTAAGAACAAACCTACAGTCCCTATCTTGTACGTAACCCGGGGACTGCCTGTAGTCAGAACTCACCAAATTGTATATACTTATACATGAACGTATGCATGTGTGCGCACACACAGTATACAAGATCTAATTATGAGCATCATTTTCAAAAATCAGGTCACAGTTAAGATAAGACAGTATAGAAGAACACAACAGAACCCCACTGTACCATTCTCACAGCTTCTGAGGTGGCCTTCGAAAGGTGACATCTGCTGTAGTGTAATAGTGAGGCTCAGTTTTGCTGAGGCAGTTCTACCCACTGCTTCAGGTGTTGGCTGTCGAACTTAATTTTGAATTCACATAGTGTGACAAAATAGAGGTCCAGTGAGACCATATTGTGACTTACAAAGAGATTTGGACCATTCCTGCCACAATTTCCTTACCTTCTCTATCTTCACCATGAGAACAACAGGTGCAGAGCAGCATCAGCAGATGTTCTGGATGTTTGTGGAGGTTGCTGCTCTCATATACTATACTGGAAAAACCGAAACTCACATTGGTTACTACTAGGAGCACAGTGCCCAATCTTTTGTGGAGAAATCTACTCCCAGCAATAACATCTACAACACAGAAAGGAATAGTGCCTTGGTGATTGCAGCTTCTGTTAGTTCTTGGCTTTTTTTTCTGCTGTTAATTCCATCAGTACACTTCCTGTTGATGTTGTCGCCGCTACTATAGCCACTGTTCTCTTACTCGTATGCCAGTTACTGTGCCTATATGAAGGGCAAAAGGTGTGGATGGAGGGGTGAAAGTACCCATTTTATTTGATTTGTACATGCCTAATCAAGAAATTTTCCTAACTGGGATGTCTCTCTGAGGTTCTGGTTGAACTAGTTCAATGGGATGATGATTTTGCTTAAATATAAAGTGATTTCATGATGTCTTTGTGTATGTCTTAGTATCCTTTTGGTTCTTTATTTGTCAAAATTGATCCACCAGCAGCATTCAGTCTCTCCTTAGCTAAGATATATGCAAACAAATTTCATCTCTTCTTGTTTTCTCTTTCCATATCAACTGTACAGGCAGTCCCCGGGTTACATGGATCCGACTTATATCAGATCCCTACTTTCAAATGGGGTGAGGCAACCCCGCACTAGTTGCTTCCCCCCAGCAGACCAGGGAGACGCGAAGCTAGCACCCCCCCTCCCCCCAGCAGACCAGGGAGACGCGGAGCGGCTTTTCTCAGCAGACACCTCAGCTTGAGAATAAAGGACTGAGGGAAGTGAGGTGTGGGAGAATAAAACTGAGCTCTGGAGAAATGTTTGGCTAGAGTTTCCCCTACAATATGTACCAGTTCCAACTTACATACAAATTCAACTTAAGAACAAACCTACAGTCCCTATCTTGTACGTAACCCGGGGACTGCCTGTACACGATAGATTGAGATGTCCATTTTAGCGGCTGCCCTGTGGCTGGCAGTGGGTAGATAGAAGGCTCTGTCCCTGTCCTACTGTAAATAGCACCTCCTTTCAACTTGGAAGCTTCCCAGAAAACAATTTTACTACTTGAAATGGCTTATTTTGTTACAATGCCATTCTACTTCTTTGGGACCAGTATTTAACCACTTCAGCATCCTGGTTAATTAGATTTAAAGATTATATAACAATCCTTATAAAAACCTTTATAAATACCCGAAATAGATTTTGCAGTGTCCTATCCTAATGCCCCCTTTTCATTGAATAAAACAGCAGACATAACAGCAACAGTGCCAGTTTTGAGGTTCCATTTCCTGCAGAAGGTAGGATGGTTTCTGATGGAAATAGACCAGGAGGCATTAGAAGCTTGGAAAATTTACAGATATGCACAGGGAAAAGGAAAGAACTCTTCTCCCTGCTCCCTCCTTCTGCTTTTTCTTGGAAGGCACTAATCATGCTCTATTGAAAAACAAAAAATATATTCTGCAGTTCCGTTTCCCTGATTCTGCCAATGAAGCAAGGATCAATTAAGAGTCGGTGTGTCTTAGTTGAACCTTTCTAATCCAGACTTCCCTAGTCTGACAACACCCTTGGTCCGGCATCATTGGTGACCCAGTTAGGTGCTCCTGGGCTGGAGCACGTGCTGGGAAAAATTAATGGGCTGGGTTCACGAGTGTTGCAGGACAAGGGAAGACGTAGGCAGCGGGGGGCGAGGGGCTGGGAGTGTAGCCCTAACACCCAGGGTATAGCAGCAGAGGGGAGCTCTAGAGGCTGGCTGGCTGGCTGGTGGAGGGGAGTCCTTGCGGGCAAAGGGGAGCCCCAGTGGAGCCCTGGTGCTGCTGCAGAGAGGAGGGGCCAGTGCCCCAGAGGCCTGCAGCTGGGAGTGGAGGGGCTGGCATTGACCTCCCCTGGTCCGGCAAATTCCCTGGTTCAGGACCAGTCAGGTCCCAGGGGTGCCAGACCAGGGAGATTCAACCTGTAGTAGGACAAGACAATAGCTACAGGACAAGCAAGCACAGCTTCAGGAGCAGGAATTCTCAAAGGACAACTAGCATTGGTATTGTTAATGTAGTGGATGATTTTCATGTAGAACTGTGGCATAGCCAGATGAACCCTGTTGGATGAGTCCCAACTTTGGGCAAGAATGGGGAGGGAGGCGGGACAGGAGGGCTGGGGTGGTTAAGACCTGACCCAGCTCCCTGCCAAAGTAGTGGGGTGGAGCATCGTAAGCCCTGGTCGTGCTCCCTCATGCTCTGACTGGGGCAAAGCAGGGTAAACCCTGTACCACAGCACAGCTCCCCACCGCTCCTGGACCAACTCTGAGTAAGCTGGTGGAGAGTTAGCCTGGATATAAAGTGGGTGGGCCATGGTCCACTCAGGCCCATCCATGGCTACCTTCTGAGGTAGAACGGCAGCATTTTCAACACACAAGTTATAGGCATGTGCTTTAGGAAAGTTGTTTAAGACAGAAACTTGTGAAGCCTGACAACTATGGTACATCTGCTGGATCATCTCTGTAATGTATGTCCCAATTTAGTTCATGAGAGGTACAGTATTTTCAATTACAGAAAAAAAAGAGTACATACAGAAGCTGTTTTGAGTCCAGAATGGGTAAAGGAAAGTGCTATGGGGACAAATACCTGGCACTTGTCTCTCTCTTCCTCTGTCATCTTGTTGTTAGCACTGTCCCATGTGCCTCCACTCATACAAGGTAGCAGAACCATCATTCATATTCCCTGTTCTTTCCTCAACTGGGGCTAACAGCCCCCTCCCCCCAAAAAATCAATAACCCCCCAACCTAAAATGTTGGTGGCAGCATGAGTGCCTGTTACTGTTCTGTCATGGGGTGCTTTAGTACCAAGACCAAGCAAGGTTCGTTTCATCCTACTGTGCAGCAGATCACATATCTGGGATGATTGCAATGGGCTTGCTGCCTCTTTAAATTAGTGAGATGGCAGGGAGAATGTTGGCTTTTAGCTGACTTTTGTTGATGTATTGATTATTTGTTCCAAAAGTTTGAGATCCTATGCACCTTTTCTCAAACTGTTCTGCCTAGGACTTCTCAGAAAATCTGAAAAGTAGTTTGCCAACCTTAGAAGAAGGTGGGGGAAAGTCTCGTCTTTTGTGCTGCTAATATTTAGAACAGCTCAGATTCCATGTATACATCCCTGACTTCAACAGCTTCCTGGAAATACCCTTAACTATGCGAATGTTGCTTTTGTTACCATCACAATTGCTGCCTCATGCATTCTCTGCAACTTATTGCCACCAAAACTAGCGCATCACTGTTCATGTGATTCTCCTCAACAATACCACACATCCCCAAACATACTGGACAGTCTGCAGGAAGTCTTGCATGGTACATCGCTAAAAAATGGTCAGTTTAAATTTGGCTTCTTTGTTATAGCCATAAACTCTGACATTGGAAGAAAAATTTCTAGTGGATATTGTGGCAACTTTGCTTTGCTCATCCCTCAGTTTCCTGGTCACCCATTATTTCCAGAGTGATGTTGTTGCCCCGATGCATACCATAGATATTCACTTTCAGACCTTGAAACACAGCAACCAGCAAACTATATGTATAGAGAGAACTTTATTCTTTTCTTCCTTTCTTACTTAAAGGAACTTTCTGGCACATCCACATGATTTGAAAAGTGTATTGTTTGCAGAACCTTTCTAGGTTAGTTTGCTAACTAACTGATTATGTGAATAACCTTTTTAAGTGTTCTTTGTATAAAACCCTAGAAGATTTTGCAGCAGACAATGGAAGGTTCTTGATGGAATTTAATTATTGAGTCATTTGGTTTTCATTTCTGGAAGAATTCTTATGGAAGCAAATCTTGATCACTTAAGTTAACAATTAAAGGCACAATTAAACAAAATAATAATAATAAAAACCGCAGAACACTACGAAGGCTATTTCAGGTCAGGATTGAGATATATAACACCTGGCTTTGAGAGCCATTTCCTTTACTTGGATAAAATGCTTTCCTCACTTAGGGCACATCTACACCACAGAGAAGTTTGAAGCTGCTGGTGTTGATCTTCCAGGGTTCAAAATTAGCAGGTCTAGTGAAGACACGCTAATTTGAACTGGGAGGGTCATTCTGGTCCATGCCAGTAGTCTTGATTCCATGAGGAGTAAGGGAAGTCGAAGGAAGAGCGTGCTCTCTTCGACTTCCTGCAGTATGGATAACATCAAAAGTCTAGTTAAACTACTTTGCAATTAACACGTCTGAAGTTGCGTATCTTAATTCGACTTTGTCCTGTAGTGTCCCATTTTAAATTTGTTATATATATTTCCTCTTTGAACTCCAATTTAGAAAGCTTTTTCCTGTTCTGCATTCTTCCCACCACTTTTTTCAGTTTGGTGAGGAGATAAAGTAACAAAATGAGGAACAGAACAAGAGAGTGGTTGATCATCATCAGAAAAAAAATGGAGAACTAAAGTAGAAACTGCCGACACCAAACTTTTACACAGAAACTGCCATACTGGATCAGACTGGAGGCCCACCTGATCTAGTGTCCCGTTTGTGAAGGCAACCAGCATCAGATGCTTCAGAATAAGATGCACTGTGTTACAAAGTAGGGATGTAAACGACTAGTTGACTATCTGATAAGCAAATGCTTATTGGCTAGTTGACACACTCATTGACTAGTTGTCCCCCTCCCCTTGCTGCCTCTATCAGAAAAAGGCAGGGAGTGGGGAGGGGAGCAGGGGGCGCTTCACAGTAGCAGTGCCATGTGGAGCCCAGGGCCTGACGCCAGGCTCCCTGTGGCTTTTCAAAACAGCAGCACTGCATGGAGCCCGGGGTTAGCTGAGGACTTATAGTCCCCAGCTGATCCTGGGCTCCATTCGGTGTTGCTGCTTTGAAACACCGGGGGGAGCCTGATTGAATCCCCCACTGGCCCTGTGCTCCCCGCAGCACTTTTGCCTTTGAAGTGTAGCAACAGCCCTGGGACTGTTGCTACACTTCGAAGGCAGAGATGCCCTTATCGACTAATCGAATAGTCAATTCAAATTGCATCAACTATTCGATTAACTGATTAATCTAAATTTAACATTCCTATTGCAAAGCAATACTTCTTTAGTTGCTTTCATTATGCATCCTTAACCATGAATACATTCCTTACAATCTTAAACAACATTTTATTTTTTCACTAAACCTATGGGTGTGAATTCCTATTGCCAGAAGCAGGGAGATAATGGAAAGGAGAGATTGATTCATCCTTTTACAGACATAGGTTCAACTGCACACAAAAAGATAAGGGAAGACCAGTGGATTAATTTTTGTCCAACAGTTGGATGCAACATGGAGCTGGTTCCACAGATGAGCACAATCCCTCCTTTCCGCAAATCTTCTTACTAGCATGATCTCCTACATTTATACCATAACAGTGTGCAGGCACATATATGAGCTTCTACACCTGTTGATTATCAAGAATACAAATATCCCTATCTGTTAGAGGGACATTGAAAATTGACCAGCCAGATTGGTTCACTTGACTGGCTGTCTTCTAGTGATATATTTTTAGAATTTCCATTTATGTTCAAATTAATTTGAGGGAAATTTTAAGATGTGGATTTAGATGCATCTTTTTATGATTATTTAGTAATGGCTTATTCTTTTTTTTCTGATTTGTTTAACAGCTAGGGAAAGAAAAATTCCATAAGTCACAGCATTGGGGTTACTGCAATAAAATTGCTATGTTGGTAGGAGAAGATAAACCTGGAATAGGAGGTGAACCCCTGCATGGACAAAAGCTGAAACCTAAATATAGCGTGTTTCCTAGAGGTGTGGGAAGTGATGCTCCTTCATGGGTAGCATTTGATAAACAGGTATGTAGAAGTCTATCTCTGTTACTAAAGTGTTTTTACAAATTGTTAATTGGTGCTAAAAGGTATAGAATGGGTAGAACTCCGTTGGGAGATACTTTCTGTGTAGCAATGGTTAATGTTTATTTTTCGATATTATTAATATAGATACTTTGATCAATATTCTTCCTGCAGCTGTTTACCACAAAGCTCCTAACTAGGTATTTGAGGGGATAGTGATTTCTGCATTACATAATGCATAAGGATAGACAATATTATATTTCCTTTTAGTGACATATATGGGGACCAAGAAATTATTTGGTAATCTTAAAAACATCAATGAAGCTCATAAACTTAGATAAATTATTTACATTTTTACTTTTAATTTTTTGTTTTAAAATTATTCTGTTTTTACCCATTTCTTCTTGTTTTGTAACTTTTCTCAATATCTAATAATACAGCTAAAATTGAAAGAACGGAATGTGCGGTATTTCACTTAACAGCCTTAATAGAGAAGAAACAGGTTTTTACAGTTTTCAACATTCAGTGGGAAGTAAAAGAATAAATGTTCACATACATGGGTTAAGAGTTCACAAATGAGACATTTTGTACTTGAAATATTACTCATATTTTGTCTTACTATTGTAACTACATTGTCAGGTAGGCCAAACGAAATGCTGTTTTCAGATGCCTCACAGAGTTTGTTGAATAACTGTTCCTGTTTGTTGTTTTTGGCATAAAACTTGTATTCGTTTTAATTAAAGAAAGTGCACAGATACTCACTAAATTCATCTACTAAAAATGAGTCTGCTGTTATAATGCCATCAGGGATATAAAATTTCCCAAAATTGAGGGATTTGGAAGGACAGATGTTTATGATCTTCCCTTTCCTTTGGTATTGTCACAGCCTGGTCATGCACAGCCAGATCTAAACATTCAGAGACAGAGTCCACAGTCATGAGTCAGGAGCTAGCTGGGTCGGGATACTATGAGGTCTGAGGTAGGAGACAAACTGGAGGTTTGAACCACAAGGGAGGAAGCAAAGTCAGGCGAGATCAGGATACCAAAGAATTAGAGGTAAAAGACAATCTGAAGGTCAGGAACCACAAGTCTGATACTAGAAGTCAAGCTGGGTCAGAATGCTAGGAAATCAAGCCAGGACAGTAGAAGTAGAAGGCACAGAGTTCAGAGAAAGAAAGAACCCAGTTCAGACAGCTTTCTGTTATCTGCTGCTAGCTTAGATAGGGCCAGTATGCCAGTTGGCCATCTGGTCTGGCGTTCATACTTGGGCTGGGCTTCATGGCTCCCAGGTAAGTTGTTGCCAGCAGGCTGCCAAGTGAAGGGATAGAGCGTGACTGCTTCGATAAAACTTGCAAAAACTTGTGGGTTGTGGCAGATATTATCAGCCTTATATTTCCATTTCTTGGTTACTTGCAAAATGCTTTGCTTAATCACAGTACATTAAGTGAACTGAAACTGCGTTCTAGTTAATGGGTAAAATAGTATACATGTCATTGAATATGAATTTCATGCTGCAACAGCAGATTTGTAGTTCACTTTATAGCTATTGTGTGTATCACTGTGATAGAATGACTACCAAAATATTTTAATATTTTAAGGCTTTTAATAGCCAATAGAAGAAATGAGTTATTTGATCTGTCACACTAAATTGTGTTTATTCTTCTATTAAAACATATTTTTCATTTTAAGGCAATCTCCTTTTTTCTTCCCTTCTACCCCATCCTTTCTAAATGATTTTGCATTATTCAAATGGATGACTTAGAAA
This sequence comes from Pelodiscus sinensis, assembly GCF_052426305.1. NCBI lineage: Eukaryota > Metazoa > Chordata > Testudines > Trionychidae > Pelodiscus > Pelodiscus sinensis. The sequence continues at coordinate 198,242,142 of NC_143052.1, forward strand.
TCACATATATTTCAGTCTTCCAAAGCATAAGCATATTAATGTACCAGGGTATAAAGAGAAACAGAGGAACAGAAAGTTGAATTGATCAAACAGTTCTAACAAAGTAAAAAAACAACAACAAAAAACCAAACTACTAGGTACATGAGGACACCATAAGGTAATGAATTATTATGTAGAACCTGGTCCTACACAGAGGTCCTTGCACTTAGATGGAGAGCTCTTCTTAAAATGTTTTTGTTTTTTGGCCCAGAGGAGTGGCAGAAGTTAGGCATTGTCATGTACTGTTCAGGTGCTGAAAGTTGCCCAGGTCTTTGTTCCTTCAGGGCAAATTTTAACCTCTTTTCAATAGAGAAAGATTGTCCACTCTTGCAGTTGCATCCTTTTTTCAGCAAAGCAGGAAGGACAACCCAATTAGATACAGGACTGGGAGCCTGGACATCTGCCTCAGTTTGCCCAGCTGTAAAAATGGAGATTTATACCCACTCAGGGATGTGCTGAATACTTAATATTTGTTAAAGTGCTCTGAGAGTCTCAGATGGAAATGCTAAAGAAAGGCAGAGTATTAGCAACTATGTGTTATGTAGAGAATTTTGACAGCTTTTAAAAATTTCCAAGCCTACTTCTTTCAGACACCCACCAGTGCCTGGACAGTATGAAGAATGGATAGCTAGAAGCTTTCTGTCCTAGGTCAGTTTTATCTATGGAATCCAGATAAAAATACATTCTTTCATTAACTAAATCTTTAAAATTTAATATTTAGGAGAGGTACTAATTAGCACTGATTTGAGCCGGTCATGATAAAGAAAAGCATGCAAGTTTCCTTAGTGGTTTCCTGCTATGTACGGTATATACGCAAATATAATTTTCCCCAAGCGTTAACCTCACAAATAAAGAAAGTAAATGGTGCTAAACTGTTTAGTAGCTTTGCTATGTGCACAAATGAGTTTTAATATGCAAGAGCACAACTCACAAAAATATGTAACCATGTGGAAGGTGTCAGGGTCTCTAGAGTTGAATGCTACTGTTGTAAACTACTGAGCAGTGCACCCACAAACACTTTTTCTAGGATTACTACCACTATAAGTTAAAAGAAGGGAGGATCCTATATTTGTGTTTGGGGAGGCAATCCCAGTATTTCCTGAGGTTCTCACACTTACTGAAACACATAACAAGGTAGATTTTGAAGTGATTGTTTTGTACAGCCCTAAGTGGCACCTTTTTGTGGAAAGCTGATATGGGCCTTCTCTGTGACAGTAGCCTGCTGATAGTATACTATTTGATTTCTTTTTTTTAACTGGAATCTTCTTTCTCTACTCAGGTGTGATCTGTGCTTTTTTTGTTAAAAAAAAAAAAAAAAAGGTGCCGGTACTTCAGGGGAAAAGTTGTTGAGCTCTGACTGGAAGTGCCGATACTACGTACCAGGCAGTACCATCACAAAAAAAGCACTGGGTCTGATGATAAAAATACTATCCAAAAGAATACAAAAATATGTGATTTCATGTTGATTCCTATTCTTATATTTCTGAAAATTTAATTTACCCACTGAAATCCACATATTTGTTATCTTTATAATTAATTGTGTATCTACACAATTTCCCCTTATTAACAACTTCTATGGTTAACACAGTGGATGAAGACTTTGCTTCTTTTTATTTCTTTATGCTTTTTTATAGGTATTGTCTTTTGATGCCTATTTTGATGAAGAAGTGCCTGAAAAAAATCAAGAGCTATATAGAATAAGGCATTGTAAAATATACTTCTATCTTGAAGATGACACAATTCAAGTGGTCGAACCACAAGTAAAAAATAGTGGAATACCACAAGGTACTTATTTATAATAGATCGTCCTTTGTTTTTTCAACTCTGTTCTGTTTCTCATTGTAGTTTTTGTCCATCTAAAACAGAGGTGGATGGAGGCAGTTTGCCACCAATATATTTTACTTGCACCTCTGCAGACTGGGACATCACTTCCTGCAGCTTCTATTGTCAGGGAACAGCAATCCGTGGCCAGTGGAAGCTGCAGTTGCCTGTACCTGTGAAGGCACGGGTAAATATAATGGTGGCGGTGCACCTGGTGCTAACTCGGGGGGAACAGAATCCAGCCTGCGGGCCAGTATTTGCCCACTCCAATCTAAAAGGATATATAAAGTGTCTTCTTACATAGGCCTGTTTTACACTGTAAGGTTTTGTCAGTATAGTTATGTTCTCTAGGGCTATGTCTACACTGTAGCATTTTGTTGGCAGAGGAAATGCAAATTAAGTACTCATTAGCATTTCTTACACTCTCATTTGCATAGTCTCTACCGATCCATTTTGTGGAAGAGGTTTTTGCAGGAAAAAACACAGTGTAGACTGGGCCATTTTGTGCAAAAATCCCCTTTTGCACAAGATCCCTTATCCCTCAAAAAAAGAGGTGTACAGGATCTTGTGCAAAAGGGTTTTTTGTTTGCAAAATGGCCCCATCTATACTGCGTGTTTTTCCGCAAAAACCTCTTCCACAAAATGGATCAGAAGAGACTATGCAAATGAGAGCACAAGAAATGCTAATAAGCACTTCATTTGCATTTTCTCTGCCGACAAAATGCTACAGTGTAGACGTAGCCTAGGAGTGTGAAAAAATTGCACTCCTTAGCTGGCATAGCTGTCCTGACAAAACCCTCACTGCTGTGCCAACAGAGGAGTGCTTCTTTCAGTATAGTTAATGTTTGTGGTGCAACTGTGCTGGCAGAAGAACTTGGACTGGCCCACGCTCATCTACACTAGGGGGCTCTGCTGGTGTACCTGTGCTGGCTAAGTCTTTGTAATGTAGGCAAGTCCATAGCGTGGCTAATATTGAATACACATCTGTGACAAAGAGGACAGATAGATTTTCTTTTCTTGCCATTGCCATTAATGAGAACTTCCTCATAGTGATAGAAATGTAGCCGTGTTAGTCTGGGGTAGTTGAAGCAAAATGCAGGACAATGTAGCACTTTAAAGACTAACAAGATGGTTTATTAGATGATGAGCTTTCGTGGGCCAGACCCACTTCCTCAGATCAAATAGTGGAAGAAAGTAGTCCCAACCATATATACCAAAGGATACAATTAAAAAAAAATGAACAAATATGAAAAGGACAAATCACATTGCAGAACAGGAGGGGGATGCGGGGGGGGGGGGGGGGAGGAAGGAAGGTAAGTGTCTGTGAATTGATGATATTAGAGGTAGGGAGAGTGGGATGTTTGTGAGTTAATTATATTAGAGGTGATAATTGGGGAAACTGTCTTCACCTCTAATACCATTAACTCACAAACATCCCACTCTCCCTACCTCTAATATCATCAATTCACAGACACTTACCTTCCTTCCTCCCCCCCCTGCATCTCCCTCCTGTTCTGCAATGTGATTTGTCCTTTTCATATTTGTTCATTTTTTTTTAAGTGTATCCTTTGGTATATATGGTTGGGACTACTTTCTTCCACTATTTGATCTGAGGAAGTGGGTCTGGCCCACGAAAGCTCATCATCTAATAAACCATCTTGTTAGTCTCTAAAGTGCTACATCGTCCTGCATTTTGCTTCAACTTCCTCATAGGCTTCAGGTTAGAGGATCCAGTCCTACTAGAAAAACATCTTGTTTTTGATAGAACATTCTGTGACCAAACTGCTGGGAAAAGTCTCTATTTTTACACAGCTGCGATTGAAATTACATGAGTCTGTCAGCATGGTTGTGTAAAACTCTTAGTTTTCCAAAAGCAAGTTGTATATTATACAACTGTCAGTGCTTTTATTACTAGTGCTGGTCTTAGCATGTTTGAGGGGGCCAGCTAAATAATTTGTTGCCAACACTCAAATTAACTGGCTCCTGTCCACTGTGTTTCCACCAGTATGCATAGGGCCAGCCTGTTAGGGGATGACTAGTGAATTGATATTTTGGGATATACTCGAAATCTAGTGGACTGATTTCACATAAAACCTGTGTGATTTGCAGACCATTCTCTTTCAGCAGAAGTGTAGTGCAGCTACAGTTCCTTGCCTTTTATGGGTCTAGCTATATGATTGATAGTATTTGAAACATTTGCAAAAGATAATAGTACAAATAAACAAGAGGGCTGGGGACCACTATGTCTCTCCAACAACTGGAGTATTTTGTGTATATTCTGATGAATTTTAGTACATATATTAATATGCACACATTATCTTCTCTGTCACTACAGTCCTTGTTGAAATAGATAAGTATTATTAATTTCCCAATCTGTCAAAGAAGTTAGATGGAGAGGTGCTACCTAACTGATTAGTAGAACCGTGCAAATCCACTTTATATCTGTGCATATCACCATCTGCGGATTCAGATGTGGTTATACTGATTATCATCTTAGATACAGATTCATTTTTTTTGTATCCACACAGGACTCAACAGTGAAATAGGGAGTGCATATGGATACATATAAAAGGTGGAGTGCAGATTACGAGTTGGATACAAATAAATGATCACAAATGCAGATCCAAATTTTTATATCCATGCAGTTCTACTGATCGGTGTAGAGGTGGATAAGCATCCAGGAGTCTCTTGTTAAGACAGTGCATTGTGTACTGACTGACACTGCCTCTCTTATTGTTGAGTGTCCCTTCTTGCAGTCAGAGATCTTGCTGGCTGATCAGCAGAGAGTCAGCACTGGTTCTAGTTGGCAATACTAATCCTATCTGGGCAAATGCTCTTTCAGGCTCTGGATGAAGGCTTGTCAAATCTCTGATTCCCTTAACCTGGGAAGATACGAAGAATGTAAACCCTCTGTCTGTGAGAGTTTTGAGGTAGCAGTCAGGTAAACCCATTCTTTGGTTCCTGTGAGACACAATAAGAGAAGCTACTTCTGGGTGAGATGTTCACAGCTTGTTCTTGGCTACTAAAATGATCTTGAACAGTTGGTGCACCCAAAGCTTGAGGGCCTGCCATTTGTCATAGGGTGCCACTTTAGTGAAACAAGCCTCCAAGTTCTTCCCAAAGCAAGACAGAGCAAGGCCACACTCTCTGTTCCATTAGATTTGGGTTTTTGAGTCAATATTTTTCACTATTTCCCATGCAGAGGTAAGGGTTGGTGAGGCTAGCCCATTGGACTTAGTGTTCCATGCAGATTGCTCAGGTTCCAGCAGGGACTGGAAGGCTTTGACTAAACTCCTAGGGTATGTCTACACTACCACCCTAGTTCAAACTAGGGTGGTTAATGTAGGCAACCGAAGTTGCAAATGAAGCCTGGGATTTAAATATCCCAGGCTTCATTTGCATCTTGCTGGTCGCCGCCATTTTTAAATCCCCGGTAGTTCGGACTCCGTGCCCGCGGCTACACGCGGCACGGAGTAGGTAGTTCGAATTAGGCTTTCTAATTTGAACTACTGTTACACAAGGAACGAGGAGTAACAGTAGTTCGAATTAGAAAGCCTAATTCGAACTACCTACTCCGTGCCGCGTGTAGCCGCGGGCACGGAGTCCGAACTACTGGGGATTTAAAAATGGCGGCACCCGGCAAGATGCAAATGAAGCCTGGGATATTTAAATCCCGGGCTTCATTTGCAACTTCGGTTACCTACATTAACCACCCTAGTTCGAACTAGGGTGGTAGTGTAGACATACCCCTACATACTTGATTTGAAGCTAGTGCTAATTGCTACTGAGTACTTTTTTTGGGGCCTAGATACTGTAACTTATTTTGAACATTATTGTAGAGTAGCAAAAATAGTTGCAGTGCACTGTACAAAAGTGTATCTGGAAGAACTTTGTGACTTCTACAACTCTGTATCCTGAATTAGCAACTATTCTTGAGAGACAAGGTGAGTGAGGCAGTATCTGTTGTTAGGCCAACATCTGTTGGTGAGAGACACAAGCTTTCATGGTTGGTTCAATACGAGATATTGTCTCATCCACCTTGTCTTTCTAAAATTCTTTGGGCCTGACAAGGCTACAACTACACTGCATACAACTAATCTTGAAGCATTAACCTATGTTGCCACATGGGCTGGTGAAGAGGCTTTATAATTCCAGTGTGTCTATAGCAGAGGTTTTCAGACTGTGTGGCATCTGCCTGTAGGGGGCCATTGAGAAATATCTAGGGTTGCATGAGCCAGCACTGTGCAGCAAGAAAGGGTGTTGAGCAGAGAGTGCCACATCTACCCCTCGACTCACCTCAGTGTTAACATGTGCATGCCCGGTTCTGGCTCTGCTCCCAGAGACAGTTGCATGTACCTTCTCCCATCCTGAAAATACAAGGTGGGAGGGGCAGTTATCAGGGAGCACAACCAAAAATAATAACTCAAAGTGGAGGCTCAGCTCATAGTTTGAAAACTGCTGATCTGTAGGGAGATGATATGGACAGAAAGCCTCTTCAGCCAATCAGATTACAGATTTCAGGCAATCTTTATTTCATTTGAATAAAATGGTCCATACAGACAATATGAAGATTTTAAATGTTCTAAATTTCATGGCAGCTGGTGAACTTTCAGTAGCCTGATGCTGTAAAATGCAATGTGTCCACAAGGAATTTGTATTTTGTGTTAAAACACTTGGGAAAGGTAAGACGTGTGTAATAGCTTGGCTTTTTAAAAAAACCTAGGAAAGTAGATTTTACAGAAGATTTTTAACAGACTCACATAGTTGGCTGAACACAATAATTGATAATAAACTCCTGTTAGTGGTGAATTGCGTATCCTTAGCACATTAAATGTACTGAAGCAAAAAGAACATTTGAAAGCACTGTTATTAAAAAAAATCCAAAAACACTAGTTGCCACGTACATTCAGTTGTAGATTCAACAATGGTCTAATGTTGTTAATATTATTTATTATTATAATTTATATTATAGTGATCCTTAGGAGTACCATTCAGGAGTAGAGCCACTTATCCTGTGCTACCTTAAAGTCTTAACAGATTTATTTGGGCATAAGCCTTCGTTGGTAAAAACCACTTTGTCAGATGCTGTCAAATGGCATTTGACTAAGTGGTTTTTACCACAAAAGCTTATGCCCAAATCTGTAGTCTTTATGGTACCATAGGACTTCTTGTTGTTTAAATGAGTGTAGCTAATTAGTTCTAGTTCAGAAAAATCTGTTCATTTGGAATGAAGAAAAATCATCAGGATTCAAACAATGTATCACATTTTCACTGTGTCACACAGGCATAAAATCTTCTTGATTTGGTTTGGTGAAGGACAAATGCAGAACTTATACTTCCTTCGCTGCTGGGAGTAGGGGTATGTCTATACTGCAACACTATTTTGAAATAACTAGCACTTTTCTGAAATAACTTAGTCCGCATCTACACAGCAGGCAGTTATTTTGAAATAGTGTCAAAATACTGTCAAGCTGGAGGACTTCTTACTCCGACTCCTGTAACCCTCATTGTACGAGGATTACAGTGTGCAGCGGCAGTCAAAAAAGAAAGTAGAATGTTAGGAGTCATTAAAAAAGGGATAGAGAATAAGACAGAAAATACCTTATTGCCTCTGTATAAAACCATGGTACGCCCACATCTTGAATACTGCATACAAATGTGGTCGCCTCATCTCAAAAAAGATATATTGGCATTGGAAAAAGTTCAGAGAAGGGCAACAAAAATGATTAGGGGTTTGGAACAGGTCCCATATCAAGAGAGATTAAAAAGACTTGGACTTTTCAGCTTACAAAAGAGGAGACTAAGGGGGAGGATATGATAGAGGTCCATAAAATCATGACTGGTATGGAAAAAGTGAATAAGGAAAAGTTATTTACTTATTCCCACGATAAAAGAACTAGGGGCCACAAAATGAAATTAATAGGCAGCAGGTTTAAAACAAACAAAATGAAGTTTTTCTTCATTCAGCGCACAGTCAACCTGTGGAACTCCTTGCCAAAGGATGCGGTGAAGGCTAGAACTTTAACAGGGTTCAAAAAAGAACTAGATAGATTCATGGAGGTTAGGTCCATCAATGGCTATTAGACAGCATGGGTAGGAATGGTATCTTTAGCCTCTCTCAGATCCCTCCCTCTAGCGCATCTGGTATTGGCCACTGTTGGCAGATAGGTTACTGGGCTAGATGGACTTTTGGTCTGACCCAGTATGACTGTTCTTATGTTCTTACGAGGAGTAAGGGAAGTTGGAGGAAGAGCGCTGTATTTTGAAATAAGTCCTGTGTGGGTGCTCTCTGTTTCAAAATCAGCTATTTTGAGGTAAGCCCTGCAGTAGAAACGCACCCTAAGAATCAGAGGGGTTTGTGCCTCAAAACCCATCTGATAAAGCAGGTCATGTGCCCTTTTTCCTAACTGGACTCCAGCAATAAAATAATGAAATCAAGTCAACAGGAAGTGCTCTTCTAGTTACCTGGGATCCCAAACACATGTGTAGGGGAAAACATCACATATAATCTCCTCAGAGCGCTCCCAGCATTCTGACTCTTCACCTCATAAAAAGGCTTCCAGTAAGCACTCCTGTACTGGTTTGGGTGTCACTAGCATAACCACTTCATTGGTGCGACCTTGTCTACTTCGGCTCCTTTGGCACCATTAAGACCAGTGTCTTCATCCATACTTGGTACATCTTCATGTGTACATCTTCAGCTGATTGAGGCCCTATTGGCACTGCTGGCTCTACAGCTATCCTAGTTGAAGACGTACCTGTCTGAGTCTTGTTGACTCGTCAAGGGAATTTTTGTGCTTCCCCATAGCAGATTTTACCCAGCTCCAGTTGGAGCAGCTCAGTGTCTTTGGCACTCAGCATCTTTGACACACTCACCACCACCGGCATGTTCAGCACTGCCAGCGCTTTTGACATAGTATGCACAGAAAATATGTCTTTCCGCGTTACTATGTAAGCACCATTGGTATTGCCAGCACTGATCACCTTATTGGTGCTCCAGGTATCCCTGGGTTTCTTTGGATCTGCTGATGTCTTCCATCCCCTCACCACTACAGATTGCATTGAGGACTGCCTCTCCCTTTTCTGAAGAAACCTACATTTCTTCAGACTCTAAAAAGGAGGAAATCATCTTGAATGACTTTTAAAATCCCATTATAGACATTGTACCAGGATGCTGGGTCCCAAGGACCAGGACTTGTTTTCTTTGCTTTAGTAATTGCGGGCTTCTCTGAGGGATTCTAGATTCCCCCATCACATCACAGTTTAACAGGTGGTTTGAAATGCCAGCAAGACCATTAGATAGCACACAGCCCCCGCTCTCCTTATGCACCCACTCAAGGCATAAGACAAGCTTGTTTGCTGCTTCCCTCTCCATTCCTTCATGCTGACATCTAATGTCATGGGGAAGATGGGTGGGTTGTGGAATGTACATGTGCACAATACAACACTAAGAACAACATCTGCTATCCAGATAAGTGACTTTTTTTCTTTTCTTTTGAGTGATTGTACACATGTAAATTCCACTGCAGGTCACTCATTTGCAGCTCCTTTGCAAATGGAGTGAATTCAGATCACCTGAGCAGAGACTGCAGTACTGACTTGCTGGAGTTGGTATAGAAGTCCACCCATTCAGGGTGGTGGTTGGTATAGAAGTGAGGTTCTGCCAGAGGGTTTTTACCAGCTCCAGCAAGGCTTCATTAATGGGGAAGTCAACTCTCTGGGGCAGGGGTTTGCAAGAGGTTGAGAGTGTTTTCTTGGACAGACTCAACCTGTACTCTTAGGAAAATGGCCCCTTCCCCTCACCAGCTTCTCTCCCCATCCTCAGAGGACTTCCAGTGTTAATGGGTTTAACCTTTCAATACCTTTGTTAAAGAGGCAAGTAAAATCATTCTCATCATACAGTTGGGGAATTGAGGCAGAGAAATTAAGTGTCTTGTACAAAGCCACAGAGGAAATCTGGCAGAACCAGGAAGTGAACCTGTCTCTCCTAAATGCCAGTCCAGTGTCTTAACTACAAAAACATCCATCTGGTGTTTTTTGGAAAGGCATTCAATAATTATTGAAAACATACGGATCTTTTGGAGGAGAGGGAGGAGCACTCAAGGTTGAATTAGAGAAGGAATTGTTGGAGTAAGGAGAGTGGATTAAATGAGAAGATAGCTGAGTGGTGGTACTGCTGGGGTGGCTAAGGGCCTTGATTTGCTTCCTACACTTTGAGCTGCAAATGGTTGCTTCAGTGAAGAGGCTTGGGTTTCCCATTGTCCACTCCCCATGAGATCTTTCCAGTTGCTGATGTATCCTATGTAGTATAGATAGGAGATGGGGTCCTGTGTGGGCCTCTTGGAGCATGCTGGATAGCTTGTGAGCTATCCGCTGGGCTCTCAGTTGCAACTAGTACTCCCTGCTTTGGGGAAAGAGTCTTATGTATACTTATGTACTGAGAGAAGAGTCTAAGGTAGATACAAATGAAAAAGAAGTTTTTCAGAAGCAAAAATAATGAATTTAGAAACGCAAAAAGAATTAGCTTAAAAATGAAAACAGCAGAAAGTGTGTGTTTCTTCTCCTTAAACCCTTGTATTCCAAGTGGAGCATAGGTCATCTACAAGTCTCCTCCACTTCACTCTGTCTTGAGACAAAACTTCTAGCTCACTCCAGGAGTACCCCAGTTGTTGTCCTTCAATCTCATTAGATATTCTCCAGGTTGTCCGAGGTCTTCCTCTTTTGTGTTTTCCATGCAGGTTCCATGCTGGCGGCCTATGCTGGATGAAGGTTTTCTGATAGTGTGGCCTAACCATCCCCACTTTCTTCTCTTGATTGTGTGTACTAGTAATCAAAACTCCCTAAGAGTAAAGGATGGCCAGAAATGATTTTCAGAGACTTGAGAAAAGTTTCTGTGAAATTGGCAACAATACATGGAGGTGGAAATATACAAAATGCAAGAAAAGCTGCTGTGAAGAAACTAAAATTGTAAACTAGATTTAATGCTGGAAGATGAATTGCTAAAGTAGGAAAAAATATGGCTTGTTTTACATGGTGGGGTAATGCACTTTGTAGGGGTGTGATTTCTAAAACTCATATGTTTTACATTAATGATGCTCTTTAATGTAGTGCCGTTTGCAGGAGTACTCCATTAAAAGGAATCTTTAGTGCACCCCAGCAGGGTCTGTGTGGGGCAATTAGTGTTCTTTAGAAATCTCTCTCCTGTAGAGTATGTACACAAGCCCTTAGAAGCATTTGAAGAAAGCTATCCAAGCCGAGAAACAAATACATTCAGTCATGTTTTGTGAGTTCAAATTGAAACTGACTTTGGAGAAACCAGAAACTAAAAAGCTAAAAATAACAGTACAATCAAAATACAGGCAGTCCCCGGGTTACGTACAAGATAGGGACTGTAGGTTTGTTCTTAAGTTGAATTTGTATGTAAATCGGAACTGATACATATTGTAGGGGAAACTCTAGCCAAATATTTCTTCAGAGCTCAGTTTTATTCTCCACACCTCACTTCCCTCAGTCCTTTATTCTCAAGCTGAGGTGTCTGCTGAGAAAAGCCGCTCCGCGTCTCCCTGGTCTGCTTGGGGAGGGGGCGCTAGCTTCGCGTCTCCCTGGTCTGCTGGGGGGAAGCAACTAGTGCGGGGTTGCCTTACCCCGTTTGTAAGTAGGGATCCGATGTAAGTCGGATCCATGTAACCCGGGAACTGCCTGTACACAAAACTAATTAAGGATATGGGAGCACAGAGTCAAGGTGAGATCAATAATCTTGAGAACACATAACAATTCCACCTAAATCTTTCCAGAGTCAGAGTGTTACTGCAGAGCAGCAAAAAGAAGTCCTTCACATGCAGAGACAAGATAGGATGATTCTAAGCTGCATTTCATAATTCGCAGCTAACTGAACCCTGGCTGGCTGATGCTCTCTGTTATGAAAGTCATTTATGTCCTATGGGGTTAACTGTAGTTTCTAGTGCAGCCTAGGCCCCATAATCTAGAGCACAGTTAAGCAGCTGGCTGGCTTCCCCAAGGTCAGCTAGCTGAAAAGGAGAGCAGAACTGCCTGCTGGCTGGCTTCCCCAAGGCCAGCTGGCTGGAGAGGAAAGTGCAATCAGGCAAGCGGGGTTGCAGTTAGCTCCAGTTTAACTGAATCACTGATTCCATGAAGGTTTAATGATGTTTCTTGGAACCTTTAGATAATCAGGATTCTGTCATGTTTATTAAGGGCCAGGTCATACCCTTGCTGCAGGCTCACACTGGTGAGTGGATACAAGGAGCCCTCTGACATCCCAGGCTTGTTTTTTCTATTGTGGGGAGAGCAGTGGTTCCTGGGGTGCTACTCCCCTGTTCTGTGCTGGGAGGCTTTGAGTTATCAGAGTGATAACTTCACTCATTTCCCTCCTCTTCGCTTTACTCAAGTGCATGGACCAGCACAGCTGAGCCAGTGTGGAAGATGTACCAGGCGGAGTGCTGGAGCTGTTTACTTTCCCTGTGAAGTTTGGGAGTAAGCAGGCAGTTTTGACATCATTTGTTCCTTGCTCTGCTCAGTAAGATTACAATCAAACCCTAAGGTTTCCTTGCATCCATTTTTGGAATTAAAGCTCTCTTGTAAGCAGCTATTGGACTTGTCCAAATAAAAAATAAAAGCACACTTTAAAGAAACAGGCAGAGGTGCTCTAAAAATATATTATTCACTACTTGTCCTCCGGACACCAATAAGGATCACAGGGAGTCAGCCCACCAGTCATGCCAAGAAAGATTACATGTTCTTGCTCCTGGCATAAGCACATAGTGAAAATAAATGTTCTTACAATAGGCTGGTGCAGAAAAGAAGCCATACTCCAGATTGCAAAACAAGAGTGTAATGAAGAAGGGGGTTGGCCCAACTGACCAGCAGGAGATTAAAAAATATAAAATCAGTAATGTGGTAGACTAGTCTGTTGGATGCTCCACTGTATGAAGGGACATCTACTTAAAAAGGAGATCTCAGAATGTTCTGAGTGACTGATTAGTTGAGCATAAAGGTCCTCTTATAATGGATTCTTATGGCAAATTTCCTGATGCAGAAATTTTTTTTTCTCCTGATGAAAACAGGATAATAAAAGCGTAAACTGTGCTGAACAACTTCTATTGAATCTCACATTCATCAGGCTAAAGCAGGGGCGGGGACCTCCAGTGCGCTGGCTGCGCGTTATTTGACAAGGTTAGCCGCTAACGGGCTGCCAGACTGTTTGTTTACCTGAGTGTCCACCGGGCTTTGAGTGTCCACCAGCACAAAGCCCCACAACTCCCTGGGGCAGCAGTTCACTGTTCTCAGCCAATGAGAGTTGTGGGAAGCAGCATAGGCCGGGTCAGGGTGGGGGCAACACATGGCACTCCCTTGGCTGTTCCTCTGTGTAAATTCAGATTCCAGGGAGCCATGCGCACCCAGGTAGAGAGCCTGCTGGCCCCATGCCAACTGAACTCTAAATCAGAGGGTCAGAAATGCCAGTTGATAGAGCTCTGTGGTTGGCATGGGGCCAGACGACACAGCTTTTACTGTAATATTTAATTTTAAAATAGGGTGCTTTTGACACCTTCTGCACAAGATATTGGCAAAGAAATTCCTACCTACCCAGCAACAGTATCCATTGAAAAATAGCTGAAAGCTTACTCTCTGATTCTTTGTCTACACTGCCAAGATGCATCATGTTAAAAAAACATATTTACCTAAAATGATATTTAAGCATGACTTTGCCCTTTGTATCAATAAGGATAGTTATGTTTAAAAACATATAGCAGGACATGGTTAACCCAAGGGGAGACCTGTCGAGACAGCAACTGTGTGACTTGGTGAGGCAGAGATGGAGGTGCTTTGGGCAGGCTCAAGTGGATGCTTGTGTAGGGCCAGCTGGTGAGAGCAGGCTGGAAGCCCAGACAGACTGTAACCACACAGGGCAGAGGGAGAGTTCCCATCCAAGTGGTGACATCGCATAGACTGGCCGACTGCTATTTGTGAGGGATAAATTGCTGTCCAAGGGGCTCATCAGACCTGGTCCTGGCTTGTGCATTGGCTGCTGCAGCACACCTGAGACATTGCAGGCTCTGGCTGAGGGATTACCTCATAAGACCTGGGTGTTAACCATGACCAGCTAACATGTTAATATTAATTAGAGTATTTGCAATGATTCATTGCCTTAGTGGTCCAAATATGCCCAGAGGCTGTACACCAATACATCATAACCTCAGAGGTAGAATCTTTGCAAATCATTGTATGACTCCATAGAGCAGACTGTGGTTTATAGTGGTTATCCAAGTTTGGAGTTGGACTGGCCAGATAGTTGCTCATAATTATTTTCCAATGAGAGGTCAGGTCAGTGACATAGGACTTAAAGGGTGCGTCTAAACTACATGCCTCTGTCGGCAGAGGCATGTAGATTTGTTTTTTTGGCAAAGGCAAATGAAGCCGCGATTTAAATGATCGCGGCTTCATTTACATTTACATGGCTGCCGCGCTGAGCCGACAAACAGCTGATCAGCTGTTTGTCCGCTCAGCGCGCTAGTCTGGACGCTCCCCTGCCAACATCAAAGCCCTTTGTCGGCAGCCCCGGTAAACCTCATCCCACGAGGAATAACGGGGCTGCCGACAAAGGGCTTTGATGTCGGCAGGGGAGCGTCCAGACTAGCGCACTGAGCGGACAAACAGCTGATCAGCTGTTTGTCGGCTCAGTGCGGCAGCCATGTAAATGTAAATGAAGCCGCGATCATTTAAATCGCGGCTTCATTTGCCTTTGCCTATGTGTCTAATCTACATGCCTCTGACGACAGAGGCATGTAGTCTAGACACAGCCAAACTGTAATGTGAAACTAGGGGCAAACACACTGGAAAATGTATTTATTTATTTGTTTCACTACTCTGAAAATCGGAATGAATTGGCATCTGGTTTTGACTTCCATGATTCCACATGGAGAGCAATTGTCTCTAAGATAGATGCTTGCAGCTAGTTTATTTTTGGGTGTGGGGAAAGAAGGTTTAACTTGTTAAAGCAAAACTAAAGCTACTGTGGATGGGTCAAGCATGGTTAGACAGCTGGTGTTTTGTGACCTCTGCAGGAGCTCGGGAGGTGCCTGCCCGCCTGTCTGCCCACCCTCCTTCTGCTCTGGGAGGGCCAGGACCACTGCCCACCCATAGTTTGAGGAGTGGTCCACCAGTGGCTCATGCTCAGGGGTGGAAGATGCCACAGGCTGACTGTGCCCCAGAGGGACGGGGCTGCTGGCCTCCTGTACTTCATGGGGGAGGTAGTGTGTGCTGCCTATGCTCTAGCGTGGTCAGGAAAGCTTGCGGACTGCCCATAGGGGTGGGCCATGGACCACTTGTGTTTTGGCGGGAGAAGGAGGGGATGCGGACCCACCGTGCTCGGGGTGGGGGTTGCTACCCATGGGCAACAAACAGTCTGAAGATTAATATGATTTAATAACATTCAGAACCTCTGGAAAGAGATTACAATAGTTAGTAACCTCAGTCTTCTTGGCATTGTGTCAGTCAATGAATGCCTTTTATTTCCTTGCTTGTGGTTGCTGCACAGCATGTAGACTCAGGAGTTCTGGTTCTAGCTATAGACCATCTGTGGCAAAACTAGGCCTCAGGAAACTAATTTACCTTTTTTCAGTTGATGGATATTAAAGCTGTCTATGTCATGGGGTAGGATGGTGTTTACAAATATTAGTGAATGAACCCAAAGTCTTTTTGAGATGCTATAATGGTGAACACTAGTAAAATTAAGGTATGAACAAATCCTCTAGTGTCTGGTTGCTAAAACAATAGAGGTTTCCCATTTTAAGTATGGATATAAGCAGTCACCTGGCTTGCAGGGAGCTGGTCCTTTGCGTCAGTGATGTAAAGAATGAAAATTAAACCAAGTCCCAAGATTGTCTAGGTTCAAAATGAAAAGTTTTTTCCCCCCTGTTAGGGTTCTGGCCCTCGTCATGTTGCTAAACCCTGAGCTTCCTCTCCAAGTCAGTGGCCTGCATTCCCCCACTTCAGTCCAATCACTCCAATATTGCCCCTGCTTTCAACTTCTTAATGACCTTAAACTGAAGGCCCCTCTCTCCATGCATGGAAGTTTAGCTAGAGTCTCCTGGGCAGGACAATTCTCTCCTCCTCTCACTGTGGATGATTACTGTTCTCACCCTGTAGAGTCGGGTACAGGGGCATCCCAGCACTGCCATCCTTTGTTTCCCAGACTGTATCATCCAGCTGGCCACCCTCCTTGCATGTTAGCTATTTTTGTGACTTTTTTCACCTTTCTCTTCAGAAAATAACTGGTGGCAAAAGGTAGTAAGGGATGCCCTAGCTTCTCCATAGAAGTGGCAAAGACCTCCCACCCCTTTGGATGGTTGATCAGTTTAGGAATACTTGCCAGTCATGTACTGGGATCTAACTGACTGGGATTTGGCTTCAATAAAATACCTGGAAATTTTGGTCTCAGAAGGTAATGATTTTCTTTACCTGCATCACAGCAGTGTGTTTCACCTCAGTATTTGGTGAATGATTTGCGAATTTCTGGAAGTTATTAATGTTATGTATTATTATGATGATTTTATTATAGTAAGGAAAAAAGATCCCCTTTATATACTTACGTGCACAATCTTTGCTGAACAAAGGAATAGTTGTCTTACGTTTGCTGATTTTTTTAAATTTTATGTGGGTTCTTCCATTTTTTTAATAATCAAACCAACCTACTTGGTTAATGTGAAATTTGATCCTTCGAGTAAAGATACGTATAATTTTGATACAGGAACTCTTGTTCGGCGTCATCGGATTCCACTTCCACCTCCTAATGAAGATCAGTTTTATACGGTAGATTATTTCAATATCAATACAGATGTGATCTTTTATGCCCGAAGGTATAAGATTGTAGATTGTGATCAATTCACAAAAAATTTTTTGAGGAAGCTGGGAGTCAGATTAAATCCTCCGGCATATCATCCAGAAGACCCATACACAAGAGACAGGCAAAAGGTAAGTCAAGACAATAGTAGTGAAAATCTAATTTTATAAACAAAGAAACCTTTGTGAAGTCATGTGCAATGTAAATTATATAAGACTGGTTTTGCTGTAACAAATTAAAAATGTTTCCAAATAACTGTTTTAATACGGCATATGTGAATGAAATTTGGAATTGGTACAGAAAAATAAAGCAGAAAAAAAACCCCATTTGGTATACTTTGGCTCACTGTCAAAAGCAATAGTACATAATGTAGCTCCAGACAGGTCAATTTTTTTGTTGATGTGTACGTCTACTTTGAAGCAGAGGGAAAGCATTTGGGAAATAGCTAGCATGAGGAATTCTTACAATCAAAACAATGTCTGTTGTGTGTTTTGCTTGTTAGAACTGTTCTTATCTATTAGTAAAAACTGTAAGAACATAGGAGTTTGTGAGCATGTAACTGCACAATATTACATTTAATAGTTGTATAAAATGAGTTACTTTCAGCCCTATATGTGGTGAGTTAAATTTATTAGAGACAAATTATAAAGAATGAGATTGTCTCTAAGGGTACATCTACACCACAATGCTATTTTGGGATACCAAAGGTATTTTAAAATAGCTACCCCGTGTCTTTTGAACACATCCACTATTGCGAAATATAGCAGACACACTATTTCAGCATCCCTGTAAATCTCATTGCATGAGGGATAAGGGATGTCTTGAAATAGTGTTTTATTTCGGAATTTGGCGCTGTGTAGACGTGCCAAATTTTGAAATAGCCTATTTTGAAAACGAATCGAAATAAGATATGCAATTTGCATAGTCAAATTGCATATCTTATTTTGAGCTATGGGTGCAGTATAGATGCACTCTAATAAATCTGATTTACCACATGTGGGTCTGGATATAACTCTTTTAATATAGATACTAATTGTAATACTCTGCTACCAATTCTCCAGATGCCTCCCCTCTGCTGGATGGTAGAAAGAATTCCTTGTGGTTATTTCCCATGTAAGAGCTTAAATGGAGAGAATCTAGTAGATGATTGGGGAACTTCTCGGGTAGCAAACAATAGGGGATGGATCAGATGATCCCAGTGATGAGGACCCTCAGTAATAAACTTTAATGTCCTTTTCAGGTTCTGGTTGACTTGTTTAACTAGACCATCTATTTGTAGATGGTATCCTTACTATCGGGAGTCAGACCAGAGTGACTTTTGTCATTCTTTTAAGTTCTACTTCTTGGCATTTAGGGGAGGAGCCTGTAACTTCTTGGTGAATTTTGAGCCAGAAAAAGCAATCTAGAATCCTGTCTGGGTCCTCTTATGATGTGGGTAACTTCAGAGAGGACAGTGGTAGAACCACACATCTATGAGGCCAAGGAAAGAGAAGTTGCAACTGAACCTCACCTGTTAGTCTGTTTTCTCCAGCTGATTCAGTCTGCCTGCCCTGGGGTACTGCTTTGCTTGTTGATGTTCACAACTAGCAGATGGTCATAAACCTTTCTTCTGATTCTTGATGAAATCAGTCCTTCTAGTTAGGGTGCCCCTCTCTTGTTAGGGAGCCAAGATCAGTTTGTTGTTTGGGATAGATCCCCCTCTCAAGGGTCCTGCTCCTCACATATACCTGCCAGTTTTGTAGGATTTGAGAGCCTGTCTCCCAGAGGTCCCTCAGTTAACCTCTCTGGGACGGGTTTAGACTACCTCAGTACCTCACAGAAATGCTCCCAATTCACACCTAGATAATGGGGCAGGCAAGTGTTGGGACTAGCTCCACTGCAAAGGCCTTCCATGTTTTCCCCTACAGTCAATTGCATGCGTACGGTGGGATAGGGTTTTGTATCTTTGTGAATATAGTGTAGAAAGAATTCAATACTTCCTGGGTAGGTTTGGGACCAAGTCATCTGGACCGGGGCAGCCATCATTGGGAATCTATCAGACCCATCATCTCTGTGTTGAGACCATTACTTTAGCCAGGGATTGCTTATCGGCACAGCTTCCTGCCTTCCATAGCGGTCCATAACCATGCTCAAGCAGTGGCAGTTGTGAGCCTGATGACTCAGGGTGGCCACATGAAGAACATACTCCCCCTGCTGGCTGGTTGGGCACTGTCTGTAAGACTAGTGCCTTTCCTTATGTGGCCTGTCTGTTCCCATCCCTGCCTTTCCAGTAGAAGAGCCCATAAAGGTCCCTGCGACGTTTGCTGGGGCTAGGGCATGAGATGCTGACATTTCCCATCAAGGCCAGTCTGGCGCCTCTTAGAGACTGGTGCTTCTGAGTTCATACTACTGATTTGCTGATGAGACAAGGGGCCCCTTTGGAGTCAAGCAGGTTCTTGTGTGATGCTGGTAAAGCTACTTCAATAGCTAGATAATCTTCCATCAGCCAGACAGCATCAGCTAGCGATTCTGGCCAGTGTTTGAGCTCCTCGTCTCTACCCCGAGCTAGAAGAGTGTGTGGGCAAACTGCTCCACTCACTGTGAGCTTGGCCACCTCAGTTCCTATCCAAATCTCTACTTTAACTTCTTTCAGGATCAGTCTCAGTTTCTGGACAACCATGTAAAGCCAGGCTCCCGGGGCATAGTTCTCTGTCAGCAGGTCTCTTCCATGATGTCAAGGTAGTTAAGTGTAGCTGCTTTCACCTGTACATAGTCTTGGGATGACACTGCCCAGATCCCAGTATGCAGCCCGTGCTGTTCCCATCAGGTCAGGTGCCCACAGGGTGACTTATTGGTCAGGTGGACAGTGGGTTTCTGTTGCTAGTCACTCAGACATTACCAGGAAAGCCTCTGTCATGTTCAGGTTTCATCTTATTGAGTTTCACTGGCAGTTGGGGACATAGAGGCCCTGGAGGGAAACCTGTGGAAGACCCTGGACTACATTGGGACCCTTAACTATTGGACCAGCCTTTGCTTCTGTTCCTCCTGTTGTGCCTTTAAGGCCTGGGCCATCTTTTGCTACTGGGCTACCATTTCCTGCAGGTGTTGCAGCTGCTGGTTTTCTGTTGTGCACTGGAGAAAATGCTTGAGATCCATGTTGTCTGTCCTCTGTGACACAACTGTGGAGATAGGGTGTTTGACAATTTGGGTCAGTCAGTCTTCTTAATAGGTAGCAGGTTTAAAACAAACAGAAAAAATTACTACTTCACACAACATGCAGTTAACCTGTGGAATTCCTTACCAGAGGATGTCGTGAAGGCCAGGACTTTAACAAGGCTCAAAAAAGAGCTAGATAAATTCATGGAGGCTAGGTCCATCAATGGCTATTAGCTAGGATGGATACGAATGGTGTCCCTAGCCTCTGTTTGTCAGAGTCTGTGAATGGGTGATAGGGATCACTTGATGATTGCCTAGTCTGTTCATTACCTCTGGGGGGCACCTGGCATTGGTCGCTGTTGGAAGACGGGACCGTGGGCTAGATGGACCTTTGATCTGACCCAGTATGGCCGCTCTTTGTTCTTACCCTTTCCAGGGGTAGGAAGGATCTTCACCACTGATGGCATCTCTTTGTGGTGAAGCATGGCATAGCAGCTCACTCCCTGCTGGGTATCTCCAGGTGATGGGTGCTCCTCTTTTTCTTCCTGTGACTTGGTCCTCCAGCCAGGCCACTTCAGAGTCTCTTTCTGAGGTCATCCATGAGCAAAAAATTAAGGGAATAAACTGAGTTAATGAGACAGAGGGGAATGACTCCACCTCTTGGTGTGTGGAGTCTGCCTTTCCCTTCCCTTAGGAAGGGCTTCAGGCAGTGGTTGTCTGGGAAGCTACTGCCTTCAGTCAGCTCTTCGTTAGGGCTAACGGTTGACAGTCTGTCCCCTTTCCCAGGTATGCCCACAAATGAGCTGTTTTTAGTCTCCTCCTTCATCCTGTGCCTCTTTGCAAGTATAGCAGGGCAGAGCTGTCTGAGACCCAAGCATGTCTGTAGCCCTTTATTGTGCAGTGTGGGGTTTGTACACCCAGTCACATCATCCTGCTTATGACATTGCTTAGGTTGTAATAAACCTATTAGTCCCCATCCTCCAAGGATACTTGCACAACACTTTCAAAAGACAAATCTGGGAGCTTACATTCAGAACTTTGGTAGAAAAATCATGGATTGAATAGAAACATTGGCTTGATGGCTTATTACAATGATCTGTAACCCACTAACAACCGCTCTAGCTGCCTGCCCCACCCTCTGCCATTTTCTTTTCCCCATAATTGGAGGGGTTTTACAGGCCACTTCACCTTAATAGTCCCTTGAAACATGTGTTAATAACATATGCTAAACAATCCATTCCACTTTATATTCAATTTTGATACTCTGAGTACATTTCCTAGACCTCAAGAAGAGTTCTTTGTAAACTCAAAAGATTATCTCTCTTATCAACAGAAGTTAGGCCAATAGAGGATATTATTACCTAACCCACCTTGTCTCCTTAACATTCTTAAAGGCAGATTTATTTGGAGTCATGGGAGGTTATCAGTATTGGGGAAGATACAGCTAAAATTCAAAGGATCTTGATAAATTGGAGAACTGGGCTATAGCCAAATTGGAGAAAGAAAAATATGAGGTGCTACACCAAGGGAAGAAAAATAAAACACACAAACACAGAATGGGGAATAACTGGCTTGGCAAAAGCCTTGCTGAAAATGACCTGGGAATTGTGGTAGATCAGAATATTATAACTGAATCACAGAATACTATAACTGAAAGGGACCTCAAGCGATCATCAGGTCTAGTCCTCTGCTCTCACGGCAGGACCAAATGCCATCTAGACCATCCCTGATAGATGATATCTAACCTGCTCTTAAATATCTTCATGATGGAGATTCCACAAACTTCCTAGGCAATTTATTCCAGTGCTCAACCACCCCGACAGTTAGGAAGTTTTTCCTAATGTCCAGTCTAAACCTCCCTTGCTGCAGTTTAAGCCCATTGCTTCTTGTCCTATTATCAAAGGCCAAGGAGAACAATTTTTCTTCCTCTTCCTTTTAACACCCTTTTGGATACTTGAAAACTACTATCATAACCCCTGACATGAGTCAGTAATGTGATGCTGTTACAAAAAAAGCACTTGTAACCTAAAATTGCATTAACATAGGCATAGCATTCAAGACACAGGCGGGATAGTACTGCTTTACTCAGTGCTGATTAGGTATTTTGGTCACCAAAGTACTGAACGGCTGTAGAGAAACTGGGAAAGATCCAGAGGTGAGCGACAAAGATGATCAAAGGGATGATCCACAAGCTGTATGAATAAAGGCTGAAGGAAATGGGTATGTTGTTTGGAAAAGAGGTGATTAAAGATGGATATGATAGTGGTCTTCAATTAGTTGCAAGGCAGCCATAGGTGGAGAAAAGTTGTTCTCTCTTGCCACAGAAGAGGGGACAAGCGGCAATGGGTTCAAACTACAGCAAAACAGATTTTAGATTAAACTTCAGGAAAAACGTCCTAACTAAGAACACAGTAGGCCAATGGAACAGGCTGCCTAGGGAAGTGGTGGAAACTCCTTCACTGGAGTCTTTCAAAAGGAGGCTGGCTCTCCATCATAGATACAACAAATGCTATATCTTGCAGAGAGTTAAACTATTTGACTTTTGCAGTCCCTTCTAACCCTATCCTATGGTTCTGTAATCCAAGCACATATGTGACTTTAGATTCCTTGATTTGGGCACTTTCCCGTGTCATCATTCGTCTCTCCGCTCCCCCCTCCATTTTATTAAAGGTAAATCTTACATGAAACACATTCTTGCATCCTTAGGACTCAGTCTCTGGCATTCACTCTCTCTCACAAGCTTCCAGACATGCATCCCAACAAGTCTCCCTTTGCATCAGTTTCCTAAACATGGTATAGATTTGTGTTTTCTGCAGGACTTGGGATCTTTCTCCCCACAAATCAGAGAGAAGCAATGGGAATAGCAACAAGAGATTTTCCCATGGTCTCTTCTTTAAGGGCTGTCTCCTCCTTCACCAATATGGGGGTCAGGAGGCATTGCTCTCTTTTTCTGATCTGCCCTCAGTAGGAATTATGGCCAAGAGTTTACAGCCAGCTTCATCGGTAGCAGCATTTAATTCAAACCCCACATGTCTGTCTCTCCCACTTTCTTCCTGTTGTTGAGGCTCTTCCATGACAGTGACCAGAAGTAACAGTGGGATTTCTAGCATTTAAAGATTCATGAGGCAGTCTGCACCTCTTGAAAGCTGTGTAGACATCTGTGCATTAGTTATCTTTTGTTGCTATTTTCAAGCTTTTCACCATAACTACAAGGGCTAGAAAAGTCTTTTTTTTTTGTCAAATAAAAACAAATTTTGAACTCATCACATGACTTTAGGTGTTGGGCCTATCCCTTCATCTTAAACTGACCCTGTAGATTACATGCATGGGATATATTTTCCTAAATTGGGGGCTAAAACTTTAACCCAGGATAAAATTCAGTGCAACACTTGTCCATCCTGGAACTTTCTATGACTGCAAAGTGCTGCTTTTCAGACTTGCATTAATGGGAATATATATTTTTGACACATATGTGTAATTCCTGTTTATACCCAATTAGTGCATGCTGAGAAGAGAATATATTCCATTCAATAAGTGTAAATCACGCACATCACTTTGTAGCTCAAGTTTCTATATAATCAGATAATTACCTGTTAAAGCCTTATATTTTTTTTAGCGTAACCTTTCTTCCATATAGTTAATTACTGATATAAAATATTTTGAAAGAACTCAAAGAGCGTGACGTTTTATTATTAAATGTACCCCAGAGGGTACCAGAGGTAATTTGCTGGAACATTTGTGGCACAAATGATGAATATCTTATCATTAAAACCTTGACAATTGTGTGATTGGAAGGACCATTTATAGCAGGCGAATCAAAGATTTAAAAGTCTAAATATAAATGCTCTTTTCAAAAATATACTGAGAATATCCTTTTTTTAAAAATAGTTCTTTAGCTATGTTGTACATTTGATTTACTGTCACTAAATTATGTAATTTGAAACACTTAAAAAACTAATCTGAGAACATGTCTTTATCCTGGGTTTTTTCCTGTCGTTGAACAACTTATTTAATTTTAAAAAAGGTCTCTTTCATTTCTCCTTGATCTGCAGATTGCGGATAGTATGAAACCTTTGCGTCCTTATGAGCGTTTTGATACTCTGAGGCAGTTTTTGGAGCATGATGGACATGTTTTACGCTTTTACTGTATGTGGGATGATACAGAATCCATGTTTGGGGACCCTCGAGAACTTATTCTGCACTATTTTTTGGCTGATGATACTATTGAAGTAAAAGAAGTGATACCAATAAATTCAGGCCGGGATGCTATTCCACTTTTTCTCAATAGAAAGAAGCTACCAAAGGTGAAGAATAAAAAATACAGCATATTAAAGTTCTTTTGTTAACTAAAAGCTTGAATGCATTATTTTGAAGTTCCTGTGTTAGGAGTAAAATGATAATTACAATATACTATATTATCAAAATTATTGAGACTCACAACAATTATAGGATTTTTTCCTTGCCTACATATTTGATCACACAATCGGTTAAAAAATTATAAAAAATAATTAGGTTTGGGTTTGTTTTACTTAAATCTCATGGAAGAGCTAATAAGTTTGTATTCTACAGTTTCCTTTTACCCATCTTAGTATCCTTTTACCCACCTTAGGATTCAGTGATGTAAATTGCTGCTAGCAGTTCAATATAAGTAAACTTCTTGGAATTAGGGCCTGATCCAAAGCCAACTGAAGTCAATGTAAGTTCTTCCACTGATTTCAATGGATATTGGATCAGGCCTTAGAGGTCTACTAATTAATTTAGGTCCACTTTAACTTACTTAAAATTTTAGTGTTTCAACACAGGGAGTGTGAATCATCTTAGTGTTACTCTGTTTTTATATTGCTGATAGAGGTGCACCATTATAAATCTGGAATAATGCAATAATTAATTATTCCCCCTCCTTTGCTTTTAATATTTGTAATAATATTTAATTCTGTAAGTCTTAGATGTTTACAGGCTAATTTTAAAAAACAAACAGATCCCTGCCTTTAAGAGCTAACAGTGTGAGACCCTGGTCTTTCAGTGAGCTCTGACTGAACAGACACTGTACTCTTGCAGTGCTCAATGAAGGACTAGGATCAAGGGCCTCCTTCTCTTTGAAGTCAATAGAAATTAGAGGAAGTGCAGCAAGAGGTTACCCAAATGGGGATAGTATACAGGAAGGACTAGGGTTATGTTAAAAGATAATTACATTTGTTTTAGTTATGTGCCTATCTAATTGATTTTTCATTGTAAAGTGTGTTGTATTTATTTTGGTTTATATAATTAGAATAAATTATTAGTCTAAATTTAAAGCCTACTATAGGAACATTCATTATAACATCACAATAGAATATGCTGGCTAGCTCTTTTATATATTTGTAGCCCCAATCCTGCCTGTAGCTTTTACTTGCTACAATAACATAATAATAACAACTTGTACCAGCAATAATAATAGTTCTCAGAGCAGAATTGTATAGATATGCAATACTCTAGTTGTGTTAACCGTTGCTTTCCAGTTGCTTCATGGAAGGAGACTATGCCCTTGGACATACGGTAGGACTTTGAGGGTATGTCTAGACTACATGGCTCCGTTGACGGAGCCGTGTAGATGAGTTTACTAGACATAGGAAAATGAAGCGGCGATTTAAATAATCGCAGCTTCATTTACATCAAAATGGCCGCCGCGCTGTGCCAACGATCAGCTGACCGGCACAGCGCAGTAGTCTAGACGCTCCGTGGTTGACAAGGGAAGCCTTTGTTGACCGCTCCGGTATGCTTCGTGAAACGAGGTTTACCAGAGTGGTCGACAAAGGCTTCCCTTGTCAACCACGGAGCGTCTAGACTAACGCGCTGTGCCGGTCAGCTGATCGTCGGCACAGCGCGGCGGCCATTTTGATGTAAATGAAGCGGCGATTATTTAAATCGCCGCTTCATTTTCCTATGTCTAGTAAACTCATCTACATGGCTCTGCTGACGGTACCATGTAGTCTAGACATACCTTGAATGTATAGTTCGAACATCATAGCGGCTTTGGAGGTCAGTAGCATAAACATACCTCGCTATAGTCACTCAAAATATTCACACAAAACAGTCATATGAAATTATCTCATACAACCACTGGTTATATAGCAACTGAAGTTGCTATTTTTTGCTTTGTTAGATGGGCTTCTCAAGAATCTGTTCTCTTT
Source organism: Pelodiscus sinensis (assembly GCF_052426305.1). Classification (NCBI taxonomy): domain Eukaryota; kingdom Metazoa; phylum Chordata; order Testudines; family Trionychidae; genus Pelodiscus; species Pelodiscus sinensis. Next base: position 198,268,164 of record NC_143052.1, read on the forward strand.
TCTTGCAGTATGCTCCAGAAGGGCTGTATCAGCCTGGTGCAATTACAGATCGCACAGTTCTCAATGTGTTTGGAGGCTTAGTAGGAAACAAAGGTCGTTACATTCTGGACAACCGTAAGGTTAGATATTTCTGAATACCTCAGGCCATCTAATGCAATTACAATTGTTTTATGATTTCTAATATCCTGCTTATCTAAAATAAAGATTATTTGTTAGAATGGTGGTGTCATTGCAGAGCTGCTTAAATCAGCAATGTTGAAATTTAATAAGCAATGTTTGTGAAAATGTTTAGAAAAAGCTTTAGGTTGGAATGGGAGGAAAAAAAATTTCAGAAGTGAAATACAGACTTTTTAAAATTAAAGATCAAATATTTATGTAAACTTTCAAAGGTTTTTTAGACAATTCCATTTTATTCTGAGATTCATAAAGGTGCTTCTTAAATCTGTTTTTCTTTTATTAGACAGGAACGGTGCACCCAGAATTTTACAAAGACTCTGACCTGACAATAGGGGCAGTGATCAATGTTTGGGGAAGGAGGGTAATACTCTGTGACTGTGATGAATTTACTAAAGAATATTACAGGACAAAGTATGGAATCAGTAAGTAGTTATATTTATCCATTTGTGTGCCAGCTTTTAAATTTTGAATTTTTAGAAGCTTATTCTTGATTAATAGAAACACTTTTTTAAATTAAAAGTCTGGAGCAATATAATGTACTTTAAGTAGCTAACAGCAAAACAGTAGTTTTTCAGGGATCTCAGTGGAGCTGTTACAGAGTTAAGTCCAGAAAGGACCACCCCCCTGACCTCCTGCACATCACAGACAGCAAAACACCGTATAACCACAGTCAGACTGAGCCCAACAACTAGATTTAAACCAAAGTGTTACAGTCCTTAAGAAACTGAACTATTATGTGCCAGAGGCAGTGATTAGGACTGAGGCGCATCAATGCAATAGAAGGGAATTGATTTAGTAAAATAATCTTAGCCAGTGATCCATGCTGTAGAAGCAGGCAAAAAGTGCCCAAGGTCTGTGCCTATCTGACCGGTGGGAATATTGCCTCCCATCCTTGGATATGGTGGACAGTTAGTCCCTGAGCATCTGAGTGAGACCCACTAGATGTCCCTAAAGTGTGAGATGTTAGAAACATAAAGCTTGAGCAGTAAGAGATGCCCAGAGAGGCTTAGCTTAGTCCTCCATGAGGGCTGGCAATCCTGCTATGCAATCCTTCTCCATAAATTATCTTCTAGGTCACTAGAAGTTTTATCCGCATTGCTCAGGTCCTTAACTCATTTAAAAAATTTTTTTTCTTCATTTAAATCATTACTTGGGGGTGAGGCTGGGGATGAGGAGTTCAGAATGCAGGCTGCATCAGGGAGAGAGGACTACCCCAGCCCTCTCTCACCATGGTAGCTGGAGGCCAGGTGTCTCCTTTGAAGAGTACTTTATCCTGCCATTAGTTTAGTTATCCAATGAATAGATACTAATGAATGGATGGATTGCTCAAAAGTAACGAGAAAAATGCTGCTACAACCCTCTCTGTCTGACATATGCAACAGTTGTGGGAGGGATGCATGGGAAACAAGGTATCTGGGTAGACCTGTTTGGAACCCAGTCTCATGACCAGAGGGACTGCGGAGTTTGAACCAAAGTCTTATGAACTTCATGATGGAATGAGGTACTGTCGTGCTGTCAAATTGTGACAACAATGAATGGCTAAAAAACATCAGAAGGAGGAAGATCACATTTTTTTTTCTCTGGAGGTTGGCCCAATATTATAGCAGAAGCCTTTATTGAAGTTAACTACAAATATTGAATACAGGTTGCACCTTCCTAGTCTGGCACCCCTGGGACCTGAACTGTCCTGGATGGTGGATTTTGCTGGATCAGAGAGGTCATTGCTGGCCCCCCTGCCAGCAGCCCCCTCCGGCCCTGACCTCACCACCAGCCTCCTGGCCAGCTCCCCTCCTCACTGGTCCTCGCTGCCCTGTCAGGCCCCACTGCCCTGCCAGGCAGCCCCGCTGCCTCTGCGTGCACCAGGCTCCCGCTGCAGCGCCCAGCAGCCCCGCTACCTCTGTGGCACCAGGCTCCAGCTGCAGCACCCGGCAGTCCCGTCACCTTCGCACCCCTATTCCTGCTGCCATGCTGAGCAGCCCTGCTGTCTCTGTGCACCAGGCTCCCATTCCCTACAGGGCAGCCCCACTATCATGTGGGGGACTCCCACTGCCCTGCTGCGAAGCCCCACTTCCATGCATCAGGCTCTCGCAGCTCTGCCAGCCTGCAGGGCTCCCAGGCGCTAGCTCTCCACTGGGACTCTCTGGTCCTGGAACATCCGTGTCCCTGATGTTGCTGGACCAGAGAGTCCCAGTTAAGAGTTTCAATCTGTACTGTTTCTTGGCTCCCTTGTTTGTGTGAGAAGAAAACAGATGGAACAGTGCTGGTGCAAATGTGCCAGGCATTAAACAAGATCCTATCGGACCATGTGAAAATTAAGAATGTCCATATCGTGAGTACTAGAATGGGCTTTTCCAACTGAAGTCTGAGAAGGGAACTGAAGACTGTGTGATGTGGTACTGGCAAAGACTCTTCTGTATCTCCTGGATAAAAAAGAAAAACACTTATGTTAGAAATGTTATTGAAAAGAAGTGGGCTCTGCTTGGAAATCAATAGGCACAAACTTATGTACTTTGGCCACATCAGGAATAGAGTATGAAAATAACCTTGAGAAAGTCATCATTGGAGGGATGGTAAAAGGTCACTGTAATATGGGATGACCAGCGAGGAGATAGATAGTTGAGAAGCAGATCACTGGGATGTCAACTGCTGCATATGCAAAATTAGCTATCAATTGAGAAAGCTTCCAAAAATGTTGCTGAGATATCACTAGTACAGGCAGTCCCCGGGTTATGTACAAGATAGGGACTGTAGGTTTGTTCTTAAGTTGAATTTGTATATAAGTCGGAGCTGGCGTCCAGATTCAGCCGCTGTTGAAACTGACCAGCAGCGGCTGAATCGGACACGCCTGGGGCAGAGCAGCTGGAGTGCTGCTGGGTTGGTCCCGCAGCGCAGCTCCTTGGCGTTACTGGACCAACCCGACAGCACCCCAGCTGCTCTGCCCTGGCTTCCTGGAATCAGCCACTGATCAGTTTCAACAGCGGCTGAATCTGGACGCCTGGGGCAAAGCATATGGGGTGCTGCTGGGTTGGTCCAGTAGCACTGCATCTCGGCGCTGTGGGACCAACCCGGCAGTCCCCCAGCTGCTCTACCCCAGGCGTTGGCGAGAAAAGCCTGGTCTGCTGGGGGGGCGCACTAGCTGTGGCCCCCCCCCCAGCAGACCAGGGAGACGCAGAGCGGCTTTTCTCACCACGGAGGACGCGGGTGTCGGGACCGCGGCGCGTCTCGGTGGTCCCGCCGCCCGCGTCCTCCGCGGCAAGAAAAGCCGATCCGCGTCTCCCTGGCCTGCTGGGGGGGGGTGTCCCCTGCGCCGCCGGAGGCGACGACAGTGGGGGAGGCACCCCGCACTAGCGGGGTCCTCCCCCCCGGTTTGTAACTAGGGGTCTGACTTAAGTCGGACCCACGTAACCCGGGGACTGCCTGTATTCAGAAATGAACATATGGACTTTACTTAATCTTCTGCATTGGTCCCTAGTGATTTGCAAGATATTTTTTGTGAACAACATATAAGAACATTGGGTTACTCTGCAGATTATTACAGCAAGAGACATATTTACAAATGTCCAAAAATACTTCTGTGAAACTGTTTTGCTACAGCTTTCTAAGACTTTGATAGAGATAAAATATGAGTTCACGGAAAATAATTAAATAGTTAGGAATTGGTTCAGAGGGCCAAAGCTGAAGATCACACAAGAATATTACATAATTACACAGACCTTCTGGCTACACTAGCTTTATGTAATGGGACCTATGAAGTAAAAAAGTAGAAACTTAAATACTACAGCAATTGAAAGTTATGGCATTTTGTTGATATATTGATTTATTAGTGATATATTAAACTTGTTACTGGTCGATTACAATTATGACTGATATATTAAAACAAATGTACAAGTGTTGAGTACCAAGAGAGTAAAACTAAACTTAGTAGTAATCTTTGTCTTGTCTACTAGACATACACTAGGTGGCACTGTTGGGGTGCAAGAAAGATCTTAATCAGTGTTCCATTTGTTATGTAAGTTCGACACACTTAAGATACTGTAACTGAGAATAATCAATACTATAAATATGATGGTTCTTTTTCAAACAGAGAATGCATGTGTGATCACCTAGTAATTCAACATACATACTCACATGTGGGTTTTCTCTCCTTTCAATATGCAGTATTTATTTAACTAGAGTTGCATGTGTAACTTCTCACATACTACATTGACATTTTTAGGGAGTCAGTATTGCCAGAAGCAATGTTAAGAAAATAATGTTTTTGTCATGTGTTTGCATAAATGATGCTACTCTGTTGCAGGTCGTTTTTGGTATAAAATTTGAAAATTTCCAAGCAGAAGACTTCTTCTTTATGTATCAACTTAGTACGTAGGCCCCCTGGACTAGTTGCACTATATTGTAGGAAGGAGATGTGTAATTTCTGAGGGAAATACTTTGTCTGCTTTGTTTTTATAGAAACTCCTCTTGATTGGTTCAAGAGGTAGTGTTAGCTTATCCTTTAAGAACTTAGTCTCAACTGGCGATGCTGCAGTAGAAGCAACTGCTGATGGAAGGATGAAGAAGGTGCATTAGGACTTGTACTTAGATGAAATTCTGACATCTGAATCCTTGGTGTACTCAACAACAATCTTGTATTAGATAAATCTGAATTAAAAGAGTAGGTTGTTATGCTCTTTTATTAGCATGTTCTAAATAGATATGTAGATTGAAAAAACACTCTAAGAAAAGTTTGCATGGCCCCAGATATCACCTTTTTTCTCTCTATGTGCTGAAATCAACCCTACAGTACAATAATGTTGGGAATGTTTGGGATAAAAAAAAATTCATTAAATCCATTTTTCTTTCTATAGAACTGTGTGTAAATTTCACTGTTTTCACTGGTTGGCCAGTTTTCACATAGAAGAGACAAGATTTGGGAATTTGAAAAAACATTCTTTTTTGTGTGGCCATTGTTGTACATTGACTTTCCGAGGCCCTCAGTTCTTTCATGGACCATGGATGCTGTGATGTACTTCTGGCTCGTGATTTTCTTAGTGTGTTGTACTTTTGTTTTCCAACATCTGCCAATGTTGCTTCCAGTTTAATAAACTCTATTTACAGGGAAAATAATCGTCAAATCTGTATCTGTCTTGATATTTATATTGGCTGTTTGCCTCAATAGGTGTTACAAGTAGTAACACTGCGAAACACAGGTTTGTGGGAGCAACCAAGGCACGCTAGAGCAGTAGTCAACACTGGGGCAGCAGGATTTTTGCTAGACATAGGGATCAGGGTAGATCTTACAACAGTGTGGTGAGTTGAGAGGCATATGTGAAGAGAGGACAGACTGGTTATTGGTCATGTTCATATGAGAAAAAGGATCATATTTTTGAATAGTACTGATAACCGAGTCTAGGGAAGGACTATAAAAGTAAAGCTTCAGAAAGTGTGGATATATTTGGGATAGGGCTGAATTTATTGGCAAATTGCCAAGACTAACATAACTGTTTGATAAACTTAAGAAACAACAAATGGTCTGGTAGTACTTTATAGACTCACAAAACGTGTAGATGGTATCATGAGCTTTAGTGGGCACAGCTCACTTCTTCAGATGACTGGAGATTTTTTACTCATAACTATTTGAGATCTTCCAATACAAACATAGAAATTGACAAAGTGCAGAAAAAATATCGCAGTCAAGAAATTTAAATTGTGGAATGATCCCAAGGGATGAGAGTTGAAAAGTAGTTTTGAAAATTTGGTTCTTCTGTTTAGAAATATTTGCCTTGCTATTGACTGATTTGTGAAAAATCTTATAGGGCATGGGTGAAATCCTGACCCCATTAAAATTATGATAGAGGTATTGCTATTGATTTCAATAAGGCCTGCATTTCACCCTAAAAAAGAGAGGTTCTACTACGTTATACAAATATGTTAATAGTGAAAATACAATATCTTTAATTGAATAGCATGATCTGAAAAAAATCTTGCTATCTTATTTTCTTATAGAGGATTTTACTCCAATTCCATTCAAGGCTCCACCTCCTCCAAAAATAGAAAAGAAGTTTCCACCGTACACTGGATTTGGCTCTGAAGAGGATTCTCTATGCTCCTGCGTGAGCCTTCTTCTCCAACCTCCCCAGAAAGATTTCAGAAAATTTATGGAGAAAGACAGGTACTTTAGTGAAAGAGAACTCCAGTCAGTTTTTTAAATTCCTGGCTGCAGGAGAGAGTGCTGTTAAGTAAAATGTCACCAAATGCCAGGTATATTACACTTGATTAGCAACATTGCATTCAACATTTCTATAAAGTAGGCAAACACTGTCTTCTGTGAAATTAGGGTCTGATCCAGTTCCCATTAAAATAAATACAGACTCCCCTGACTTCATCTGGAGTTGGATCAAACTTTGATGGTGGGTCTACACTTGGAGCGAGGGGTGTGATTCCCAGTTGAAGTGGATGTATTTGTGCTAGCTCTCACTGAGCTGCCATACTAAATAAAGGTAGGATAGCTGAAGTAGGACAAGCAATGGTTGAGGGGTGGTTAGGGCTGGTTGCCCCAACTATGACTCAGCCGGCTTCTGTGGGTACCTACTTAGCATGGCTAGCCTGTGCTGCTGCTCCTCATGGCTCCACTACTGTTTTTGTAGCATGTTAGCTCAATGAGAGATAGGCTACGTCTACACTATGAGCCTCTTCTGCAAACGGAAATGCAAATGAAGTGCTCATTTGCATATGTCGCGCTCTCATTTGCATTTCCTCTTCCCTTCCCTTTTGCGCAAGAGGTTTTTGTATAAAAAAACGCTGTGTAGAAGGCGCCTTTTTGTGCAAAAACCCCCTTTTGCGTAAGAGCCATTCTTCCTCAAAAAATGAGGAAAAACGGCTCTTGTGCAAAAGGGGGGGATTTGTGCCAAAAGGTTCCATCTACACAGCTCTTTTTTGCACAAAAACCCTCTTGCGCAAAAGGGAAAGGAAGAGGAAATGCAAATGAGAGTACGACATATGCAAATGAGCACTTCATTTGCATTTCCGTTTGCAGAAGAGCCGTTTTTCCTCATTTTTTGAGGAAGAATGGCTCTTTTGCAAAAGGGGGTTTTTGCACAAAAAGGCGCCTTCTACACAGCGTTTTTTATACTAAAACCTCTTGCGCAAAAGAGAAGGGAAGAGGAAATGCAAATGAGAGCGTGACATATGCAAATGAGCACTCTATTTGCATTTCTTCTTGCGGAAGAGTCTCATATTGTAGAATTAGCCTTAGTGTGAGTATGTCGACTTGAACTAGCAGTCACACCTCACAGCTCCAGGTGTAGACAACTAAAAAGAATTTCAGAACAGCCACAAATATGGTATCTTGAGATTTTGTCACAGTTCCTTTGTTTGTCGGCTGGTTTTCACACACAGTTGTACTACAGCAATATGCAAACATTAACACCTTTCATTTCCATTGGGTGTTACATGGACTGTGCCATGATTTATGAGTCTTGTGTGAAATGCAAAGCTGCATGGCAGATCTGAGGTCCAGTATCCCATGTGTAAAGCCTCCAGAAAAGGAGAATGCTAGTAGAAGACTTAGTAACATTTTACATAACTACAGGACATTTGTAAACAGTAACTTTCTAAAACTTTTCACATTTAAATAGTAACCACCTGGAAAAAGAAACTGATTGGCCAAATTTCCTGGCGAGAGTCCTGACATGTATATTGATTTGTATTTAGGTCTGAAAATGAATACATCCAAAATATGTTTTTTCCCCCATTACATTTCTGGAAATAAACTTTGAGCCTGATTTCCAATTAAGATTGAATACAAATGCAATCAGAATCAGCAATCATAGAAACAATTGTGCCCTGAAAAATAATGTGTTTCTATCTGGCTGACCCTGCTTGGCTTTATTAACCTAAGAGGAAAACTATTTTTGAAAAAAAAACAGAACCTCATTCCATTTTCTTTTCAGATCAAGAACAACATAGTTTATTTCACAAAATGCCTCACTAACTGAGGAAAAGTTTAATCACACTATATACTGAATTTCTTGCCACTTCTTCTGCCCTCTTAGAAAAGGCCTCGAAAGTAACGTGCTGCGCTTTCTTGCAAAATTTATTACTGATAACCCCATTGACAAGGATCGGCAGTTCATTATCTCTTATTTTCTGAGTGATGACACAGTTTCAGTGTTTGAGACCCCGCAGCGAAATACAGGTAAGAAAAGTCCTCTGCAATCAGTTCTAACAGTTCTGCTGCTCTCACTAACATGTTGTGTTCATTAAACTCTATGGCTGAAAACAGTCCTAATGGAAACCTGTGCAAATCCTTTAGAATTCAATGGGATCTGCATCCGCTGCTTGGGGGCTTGACTGAGGTCTATTGTTTTACCTTAATAGTAATTTGCTATGCTAATTTATAATCAGTGACATTCAAAATAAAACCATTTGTTTTAAGACAGCACTTCACAACATTTAAAGATGTTGGCTTCTTGGTAGCACATACTCTATTTACAAATTTTACCCAACAGACCTTGCTTTTGTTATAGGTAACATAGAAAACTGTGTGACTGTAATTGATGGTGAACAGGGATAAACCCACAGAAAATTTAACACATTGGAAATCATATTGTAAGTGTTTTGGGGGATGATGATGATTAATCTGATGATGATTATTCTAGGTATATATTTTCCATTATATAGAGGCACAGTATGAAAACAAAATCAACATCATCATAATAATCTGTTTTAATGTACATAATATTTTAAATATTACACCACCATTTATTGGCATTCAAAGGGTAAACTTGGTCTTGTAGTAACCTGCTACAGTGACATTGATTTGAATTCCAGGAGACAGCTGATCCAGCCTTTCTAGTGATGAATGGGCTGTACTTCAAGTTCTTGTCCATATGTATTTCAGTGTTGGTGAGCATGCCTCCAATACAATTATGTCCAGATTCTTTTGGCCAGCAATGTCCTTTGGGGACCATGCCTGTGTCCTGAATATTCCTGGGCCTCTGCCTGACAAAAGGAGAGAGTGACCCTGCCTTTCGTTTCTTCTCCCTTCCTCAGAAACTTGCAGTATTCAAGCTTCTTTGCTCACTGTGTGGCCTGTTCTTCATTAAGTAAATAGTTCTGGATAGCTAGGTAATTACAAGTTAGTTAGCTAACAGTATTATTGTTACAGATTTTTGGTAGCAATTCCCTTTTTCCTTCTAGAAGGAAATTACTTTTTCATTTTCCTTTGAATTAGCTCTGGTACTAAGATGAGTCATTATGACTGAGCAGTAATCTCATGACTTCAAAAATTCTTCTCCTTGCAAGGATGAAATGCCTTCCAGTGATGGCACACCAGATGTTTGCTGTGTTTGGGTGAGGTGAACATAACAGAATCATGCACCATTTGTAGATAATTTTCCACGAGAACCAAAGAACCTCTGAAAATAGGTTTCCTGGAGAGGTCAGTGCATCCCTTTTCAAACCCCAAGATGCCTGGAGCTTCAGTTTCTAAAGGTGCTCTGGGGCTGCCTCCTTAACTCATGGAGTCAAAGTGAGAGCAAAACTAGGACATGTTGCACAAGGATGGGGGGGAAATGGGGCCCCATGGAACCATTTCTGACACCAGCATCTCCTTGAACCCTGAACAGTTCAGGGGAAAATCCCCCTACTCTGGGGAAACTAGGACCAAGGTGGTGCCTACATAACATAAGAATGGCCTTGTTGGGTCAGACTGAAGATTTATGTAGCCCAGTATCCTGTCCTCCAACAGTGGCCTTCCCTCTTCCCTTCCCATGTGGCTTAGCTGCAGCGTCTCCAGCTAGTAGGAGCAGAAATGGCCAAAGTAGGGACCTCTGGACATTCAGAGAATTTTCTGCAGTTTTAACTGGACTTTCTCTGCCCTGTGTGCGTTTGGCTGTTTATACCAACACAGCCTCTCCCTGCCTTCCATTCTTTTCATCTCAGCTTCACTCCAGACCTGTCCTCGTACCCCGTTTCCTTTCCACGCTTACCTTCAGGGTATGTCTACACTACAGAGTTTGTTGAAAAAATGGCCGTTTTTCCAACAAAACCTGAGGAACGTCCACACTGCAAGTGAGTTCATTCTCAAGTACAGTAAACTTCCAATAATCCGGCACCTTTAGGACCCAAGGGGTGCCAGATTATCAGATATGCTGGAGTACCGGAAGGGGGGCTATGAGGGGTCTAGGGTGGGGGGGTTGGCGGGGAACTGCACAGCGTGGGAGAGGGATGTGCTGCGGGACCAACCCGGCAGCACCCCAGCTGCTCTGCCCCCGGCTTCCCCAAGTCCACTGCTGGTCAGTTTCAGCAGCGGCTGACTTGGGGAAGCCGGGGACAGAGCAGCTGGGGCACTGCTGGGTTGGTCCCGTAGCGCCACCCCTCACCTGAGCGGCGCTGCAGGACCAACCCAGCAGCACTCCAGCTGCTCTGTCCCCGGCTTCCCCAAGTCAGCCGCTGCTGAAACTGACCAGCAGTGGACTTGGGGAAGCCGGGGGCAGAGCAGCTCCAATTGTCCGGCTGGCCGGAGCACTTCCAGGTTCCAGTTGGTGCCGGACTATCAGGAATGCTGGACCACTGGATGCCGGACAGTTGGAGTTTTACTGTAAATAGAAAGAACAGAGGGCTTTTTCCGACAGCAGTAATCCTTATTCTATGATGAAGAAGCCTTTTTGTGAAAGAGCTCTTTCGCAAAAAGGTGTGTGTGGACGGGGAGGAGGGATTTTTTTCAGAAGAAGAGGCCTCAGGAAAAAGCACAGGTGCCCTGGTGGCCACTCCATACAAAGTAATCACAACTCTATAGTTCAGTGGTTCCCAAACTTTTTGGCATCATGCCCCCCCTTTTTGATTTTTGAAAAACCCTCATGGCCCCCCCCCACCTCAAAATAGCAGCAAAACTTGTTGAGCAAAAAAAAAAGGAACTGAGCGGGGCAGCAAAACTGGATGGGGGGGAGGCTGGGTCGCCTTGTGCCCCCCCCGGAATTTCTTCATGCCTCCTCCTCCCCCCCCAGTTTGGGAACCCATGCTATAGTTCCTGTCTCCTAGCCCCTCTTAAAGCTGCAGGCACCCTGGACAAACCTTGTGGCAGGAAGCTGGCCAGAGAGCAGCATTTCACCGTGCAGCTCTCTCTGCCACAGCCTGCTATGATGGCCGAGCCTCAAGCCCCTCGCAATCCTCCTGGCTCTCGCAGGGAGCAGCCCCTGGGGACCCAGGACTCACCTAGGGGGACAAAGAGGCGCACCTCGTCCTAGTCAGGCCCGGAGATCCAGTCCCTCCTCAAACTGTAGAGCAAGGAGGAGACATTACAAGATCCCTGGCCAAGCGCCGCAATGCGGACATTTATGGCCAGATGGCCGAGTCCCTAGCGGAATGCAGACACCCACCTTGGCCCTTGGAACAGGTCCAGAGTAAGGTAAACCAGCTCTGTCAGGGATATTTACGGGCCAGAGAGTGCAGCTTGCGCTCAGGGGCAGGACCCCATACCTGCCCCTATTACTAGGAGTTGCACCAAATCCTGGGGGCTGGGGAAATGTCTTCCCCACCCATCCTTATCGACTCTGGCTTTGAGACCCCCGTCATTGCCTGGCCAGAGGTTTCCACGGAAGAGGAGCTGGAGGACCAGGGACAGCTGGAGGAGGAGGAGATGGGCACTGTGACCTTCTCCGTGGAGACGGTGCAACTGAGCCAGGAAGTCTCCTGGGCCTCCTAGGAAGCTTGGGGAGGGATCTTCAGGTGAGTGGCCTCACTTTCACACTCACAGGGCAGGGGAGGCGGGCACACAGGCGGCGGGGGGGCAAGTGTTGCTTGGGCTGGACATCGTGGTGCGGTCCGTGCACATGCAACCATGTGCTGCATTACTGTGTGGCACGTGGACGCAGCAGGCAGCCCATGAACATGGGTGGGATCCTGCTCCCAGGCTCAGGGGAGGCCACACACGTCCTGCCCTGGAGCGGGAGGAAGGCTGCCCCGGTTGGAAGCAGACTTGACAGAAGGGCACAGGCACAACCCTACACAGACAGAGGAGTGCCACACACAGCACACGGGCATGCGTGCACATGCAAGGCAGCAACTGCTCTCGCTCACAGCCCCGCAAGCTGCTACTGTGTGTGTGGACCCCAGGGAGACCCAGGCTGCTCCCGGCTCCTCTGCTGCCCATCAGGGGATATCACTGTGACTAGACACTTCTCTTACCTGCTTGTCCGTGGGCGGGGGAGGGGAAGGGAAGCGGGCAGCATGGTCCTCTGGGCACATTGGGGCCCCTGTGAGACAGGGCCTGCTGTGCAGGCCCTACATGGCCTTGCATTCAGGACATCCCCCTCCTGTGGGCTGCAGACTGTTGGTTTCTGCTCACAGAGGAGGGCACGGCCTCAGAGACAGTGTCTGCAGGGATGACTGACGCCTCTCCCTCTTTGTATTCTTCACAGCCAGGACTGCGGGCTGAACCACACCACCGCAGGCCGAGCCACACCACCGCAGCCACCTGCCAGAGCCCGGGGGACCCGAAGGTGTGCTAGGGTGCATGAGGACCTGATGTGCCAGCACACCAGTGACCTTTGTTGACATCCACCAGACTCTGGTGCACAAGGACCATGCGCACTTGGAGTGGTGGGACCGTGCCTGGGACCAATTGATGCAGCAGTGTGACATGTGTGCCGTCATGTCCCACATGAAGGCACACCCACCTGATGCCTCTGCTCCTGGCTTCTACCCCCCTGCCCCCCCTGCTATGCCCATTCCCTATTCACCTGCCCCCCACTCCCTGCTATGCCTCTGCTCCCTCCCCAAATGATGTCTCCCCTGTCAACCCTGGCTCCTTTCCAGCCCCCCTCCTGTTCACCTCCCTGTGCTCCCCGGACCCAGCTGACCACAACTCCGATGAGCCACCCCCCTTCCCCTCCCAGTTCTGAGCCTTTCTCCCCCTGCCCACCTTTTCAGAATGTTTCATTAATACAGACTGCATTTTTTTTTGAAAACCAAACTGGTATGTTTATTGGGAGGTCAAGGAAAGGGTGAAGGGAGGGGTTGTGGTGGGGAAGGGATAGGGCCGCAAGGTAGAGACAGCCTGATGGGCCTGTCGGATGACAGTTGTCTACGGCTGCTTGAAGGCTTTCCCCAGCATCTGCCGCCCACCCAGACAGGAAGACCTCCCTCTTCGTCTCCACAATGTTATGGAGGACACAACATGCCGCCACCACCTCAGGGATGTTGTGCTCCCCCATGTCGAAGTGGGTGAGCAGGCACCAGATGGCCAAAGGCGCACTCCACCTGGATCCGGGCCCCGTTCAGGTAGGCATTGAATTAGTCCCTGCTGGGGTCCAGGTGCCCGGTGTAGGGTTTCATCAGCCACAGCACATTTCTGAACACGTGGGCATCGTGTGCCCTACCCGACCACCTGACAAAAATATTGGTAAAGTGTCCCTGGTGGTCGACCAGGCCCTGCAGCACCACTGAAAAGTAGCCCTTTCAATTAATGTACTGGGCCACTCGATGGTCCGGTGCTCGGATTGGAATGTGGGTCCCATCTAAGGCTCCATCACAGTTCAGGAACCCCAGGGCAGCAAATGTGACCACGGTCGTGTCCAGGTCTCCCAGGGTATGTCTACACTACAAAGTTAATTCGAACTAACAGACGTCTGTTAGTTCGAATTAACTTTGATAGGCACTACACAAGCAAACCGCTAGTTCGAACTTAATTCAAACTAGCGGAGCGCTTAGTTTGAACTAGGTAAACCTCATTCTACTAGGACTAAGCCTAGTTCGAACTTACTAGTTCGAATTAAAGGGTGTGTAGCCCCTTAATTCGAACTAGTGGGAGGCTAGCCCTCCCCACCTTTCCCTGGTGGCCACTCTGGCCAACACCAGGGAAACTCGTATGCCCCCCTCCCGGCCCCGGACACCTTAAAGGGGCACGGGCTGGCTATGGTGCCCGTGCCAGGTGCAAGCCTGCCAGCACCCAGCCAGCAGTCCCTGCACCTGGCACGGCTCGAGCCAGCCACCCGATGCCCCCCAGCCCTCCCCCTCTTCCCGGGAGCAGGCTGGCGGCTCCCGGGAGCTTGCCCGGGACCGCAAGAGGCGGGCACCCGCCTGGTCTAGTGCGGACATCGTGGACCTCGTCCATGACCTCCGCACTAGGCACAGGAAAGTGGCCGTCTAGGGCAGGAGAACTGCCAGCCTGGCCACCCAGGAGCAGGTGTGCATGAAAATCAAGGTGGTCCACTGAGACCCCCGACCCTTAGCCCTGAGCTTACAATGGCCATACTGGGTCAGACCAAAGGTCCATTTAGCCCAGTAGCCTGTCTGCCGACAGCGGCCAACCCTAGGAACCCTGGAGGGGATGGACCGAAGACAGTGACCAAGCCATTTGTCTCGTGCCATCCCTCTCCAGCCTTCCACAAACTTTGGGCAGGGACACTACTCCTACCCCCTGGCTAATACCACTCCATGGACCCAACCTCCATGACTTGATCTCACTTCTCTTTAAACTCTGTTCTAGTTCTAGCCTTCACAGCCTCCTGCAGCAAGGAGTTCCACAGGTTGACTATTTGCTTTGTGAAGAACAACTTTCTGTTACTAGTTTGAAGCCTGCTACCCATTCATTTCATTTGGTGTCCTCTAGTCCTTTTATTATGGGAACTAATGAAGAACTTTTCTGTATGCACCCTCTCCACCCCACTCATGCTTTTAAAGACCTCTATCATATCCCCCCTCCATCTCCTCTTTTCTAAACTGAAAAGTCCCAGTCTCTTTAGCCTCTCTTCATATGGGACCTGTTCCAAACCCCTCATCATTGTAGTTGCCCTCCCCTCTCCTACCCTCTCTCTTCCCCTCTCCCACCTCCTTTTCCCAGTTTCCCCGAGTTTTGTTCAATAAAGAGAGATTCTATTTTTGAACACAATTGTCCTTTATTTTGTACATCAGGAAGGGGGGCTAGGGAGGGGTAAGTGGAAGGAGGTGAGGGAGGAATGGGGTACGAGCCCCCGATGGGGAGGACTGGGCTGGCTCTGCGGTCTTCTGGGGGTGGAATCTCTCCTGCAGCCCCTCAATTGCCCCCTCTTCCCAGATGGCAGCCTGCGGCAAGTGCAGCCGGTCTGATGGCCGAGTGCTGTGATGTGCCCAGTGTGGGCACTCCGGGCAATCCAAGCCAGGACTGCTTTGCAAGCGGGGCACCCCTGAGAACTGTCTGTCTGGGGTGGGGGTCCGGTCCCTTTAAGCACAGCCCTCGGCTAGCCTGAGACAGCAGCTCCACGCTCTAAGTCCTCATCTGATGCCCTGCCGGCTCTGCTTCCGGCCATCCTTAACCCCGGTTCAGGGTCCACTTAATGTGGACATGCTAGTTTGAATTAGCAAAACTAACTAGTTTTTTAGTCTGGATGCGTTAGTTCGAATTAGCTTAGTTCGAATTAAGTAATTCGAATTAAGTAATTCGAACTAAGTTAGTTCGAATTAGCGCTGTAGTGTAGACATATCCTCAGACAGATGACCCTGCGCAGCAGGATGGAGTTGATGGCCCTCACCACCTGCAGAAGGAGACAAAGAAACACACAAAACAGAGAATGGGAGAGGGGGTGCCTGAGCCCTTGGGAGGTGCCTGCCCTGCTCCCCTCCTCTGCCCCAGGAGCCACCTCCTATGAGGCTGCTCCCCCCTCCTCCCCAGCATCAGGGCTGTGTGAGAGCGGGATGGCACAAACCCTTGGGGACAGGGTTCTCCCCCCCCCCCCCCGATCACTCCCCCCAGCTCCCAACCCCTCTTTCCCAAGGGTCCCCCTTAAGCAACTCTCCCCACCCTCCTGCAGGGACTGGAGCCCGAGAGCTCCTTACCTCCATGAGGAGGGCCCCGACAGTGGACTTCCCCACGCCAAATTGGTTGCCCACCAACCGATAGCTGTTGGGGTTGGCAAGCTTCCAGAGTATGATGATGACCCAATTCTCCAGAGGAATGGCAGGCTGCAGGTGGGTGTCGCGTCTCCAGAGGTTGGGGGTGACCCACACATAGCGCCAAAAATGTGGCCTCCAACATGAGGAAGCTTTGGAGCCACTGCTGGTCGTCCCACCACTCCAGGACCAGCTGGTCCCACCAGTCTGAACTGGTGTCGAGCCTCCAAAAACACCTCTCTGCATTGGGGTGCTGTTGCCAGAGTGGAGCAGCTGCAGCCACAGAGAGGGTCCCCAGAATAAGTTGGGGTCCAGGTCGTGCAGGACCAGGAAGGCAGCTGGCAGAAAGTGCTGCAAAAACTGCAGCATGGCCATATGGGGCCATCACATGCCCAGGGGCAGCTCTGGTTCCAAGGCACAAAGAAGCAAGCTGTGGCATCCACAAAAGAACAGGGCAATCACAGCTGCTGCTGTTATCTATTATTTTATTATGAAACATTTGTGTATCATGCTATTGGCATGCATGGCAGTTCACATAGCAAATAAAGATGAGATGCACACCTCAGTCTGCTAAATTCACATGAGAAGACACTGAAAAGAGAACACCAGCCAAGGGAAATGGAGGAATGCAGCAAAGAAGAAATACACAGAATAAAGTTATGGATTTATTTGAATAGTACATTACCTCCTAAGTGTTTTTTTAAATTTTAAGTAGATCTATAAAAATTGTTTAAGTGGAATTTGACAATTGTTGATTTCAGGATTGTGAAAAGCAGTGGGTTTTGAGAAGATCTAGAGTAAGGGAGATTGCATGGTCCAGTGAGATTATTCCAGGCTAGGAGGATAGCAATCAGGAGAGCACAGGCACTTGTGCAGGAAAGGAACAATAGGGGATCAGTCATTGGCAGAGAGAGAGTCAGCATAAGGACAGTGGCTCAAATTGAGTGGATGAGGTTCCCCAGGCATAAACTGCAGAGGAAGAAGAGGGGAAGCAAAGACTAAATTCAGATGTAGAGAGGGGGTAAAGAGGAGGCAGCACTTCCAGAGGAGATACTGGAGGGAGCTCTCTCCAAATCAAGTTTCTGAAACTCAGATGTCCATGAGTTCAGAAAGGTGAAATAGAAGCGAGTACAGAAAGATTATGTGGTCAGCAGCTTTTAAAGTAGTAGAAATGTCAAGGAGGGTAAACCCAGAGACTTCCAGGAGGAGAAGACTAAAGAAGAGAGATTTGATTTGTCTAAGAAAAGCTAATTGGAGTTTGACTTAGTAAAGAGAAGTTTCTCGGCAGAGCCGTCCAATGGATTCATAGGACTCTTACGTATTACTATTAATCTAGTGCTCCTATACTCAATGGCAACCCAGCTGTGGGGAGGAGATGATTTTTTAGTGATTTTATAATCTTCAGCAACACACTAATGAAATATTTTTAAAACAAATTTTAAACTAAGGTCCTGTAGACTAACATGGTCAATTCAGAAACAGACAGTATATAGATTGGGTTGGCAAATGCCTGTTAAATGGCTTCATTACCACTTGAAAGGCTCTTTCGCAGGTTCAGTGTTCTGCTAATGGGTCTGGCAGGCTTTTTCACTTTTCAGGTAACTAGACCCTCTCCAGAGGAAACAGAGCCACAGAACAGGAACAGGGGAAAGGTGGGTGAGTGGAAATAAGATCCAGTGGTGCCCCAGATTTTCAGGTGCCCTACGCAGCTGCGTATTCTGAGTATGGGTTAGGTCAGCTCCTGTCTCTGAGGAACAAGAGGAGTGAAATGAAGTACAAGCAGCAGGAGGAGCTAGGATGTGAAAGGGATTAGAGAGAGAAGATAGTAGTAAGAGAGGTGGGAAAAACCGAGGAAGATTTCGTTTTCAAGATGCAAAGACGTAGCTATGTTTGAAAGCCAAGGAAAAGCAGCTGAGAGAATCAAGATTAAGAAAGCGCGAGGAGGCATGACAGGAGGTCGCAGATGGGAGAGGATAAGGGCAAAGGGACAGGGATTGAAGGAGAGAGGGAGGAACACTTTGGCATAGGGAACGAGGTGGGGTTGGAATGGGTCTAAATAGAGGAAAATAATGATGAGCTCAGACCCGATGGGAGTCAGGCAGTAACAGTAAACGGTTGGGTTTTTTTAAATGAAAGCCTGAACATCCCTCTTCTACTCAAATTAAAAATGCTTATTATTCTCATTTTAATTTTAGAAATTGGTATTAGAAGGCAAGTTAAACTATTTGGGGTTGCACAGCTAATACTAAAATGTTAAAGTTGTTCTAATTTTTCTCTGTACAGTATCCTGAAAATCACAGGGTGAGGGGAAAGCAACTCATTCTTATTTTGCAAATTGGATTAGAAATATAATTTTTTTGACATTTTGAAGCTTCTATTGAAAAGGGAGACAAAATCTGGTACCTATATATAACTCACCATACAGGAGACTATAACCCACTTTTCACATTGTGTAAATACTAATCTAACAGCTGTATAAACACCTGCAAAGACTGATCTGATGCCAGTGGAAGGCTTTTTTGTTTGGTGTTTATTTTTAATCTGTTTATTTTAGATGTCCACTGAAATGGCTCATCTGAGCTCAATCTAAGGGCCTTAAACTAATGATGGTTTTTTTTGTTATTTTAATTTTTCTTTACACTGCTAGAAAAGCACTACTTTTAAATATTCAAAAGTCAGAAAAATACATTAAAGTGAATTTCTAATTTAAACGCACAAATTAAGGGAGGTGCTATAGGGCTGAAATTCTAATCTCTCAGGCTATGTCCACACAGCAGCTTTATTTCAATATTCTAGCACAACTGGCCACTATAGGTACGTCTACACAGCAGAGCTAAAGTCGAATTAAGCTATGTAACTTCAGCAACGTGAATTGTGTAGCTTAAGTCAGTTATTCCAAAATAACATAGTGTGTGTCTATACTACAAGCCTTTATTATGAAGTAATGTCAAGCTGGAAGACTTCTTACTCAGACTCATGGTAACCCTCATTTTACAAGAAGGAAGAGAAGTCGAAGGAAAGGTGTTCTTCCTTTGACTTCCCACTGTGTAAACAGCACCAAAAAGCTGAATTAAGCTACTTTGACTTAAGCTACACAATTGACATTGCTGAAGTTACGTATCTTAATTCGACTTCAGCTCTGCTGTGTAGACATACCCATAGCGGCCAGTTGTGCTAGAATATTGTAGCATCTTCTGAAACTGTATGATATAAAGTAGCATATGTGCTGTAGTACCTATGTAAAAGTGAATATGTTAAGTTCAAAGTTCCCTCCTTAAGTTTGAATTTTCCTGCTTTTTTGGGTTTAAGCTAGACCCTGATTATTACGTTAATGTATTTTTTCTTTCACTTTTATGATGTTACTAAAGCAATTAAATTAGATATCTGATCCAAATTCTTGTTTAATAAGTAGTTGGGTTTCACATTCGCTTACAGTTTTGACTATAAATGGCGTTTTATTACACTGTCCATCAACCTTTTTATTAGCCTTACACCACTACAGAATATGTAAAACATCATAAAGAAAGAGTTACAAAAGTATGCTTTTTAGCTTTTGGTTTGCAAGGTCAGATATAAACAGGAACTGAAGCCGAGACAATACAGAATTGGCATAGTGCACATTTAACATAACAACATATCTTGATAAAACATAACACTTGACAAACTGTTTTCTAGACCTTAGTAAATGTGATGCAGAGTTGCTGTGCACTGCAAAACTATAGCAAATCAATTCAAAAGAGAGCCCATTCCTTCTTGTATTTTACATGCTAGTCACTTAAGCTTTACAAACAACTATACCAATTCTGCCCTACTTATTCTTGTAGTTGGCACTTAAAATTAATTTGCATTTTAAAATCCCTATAAATATAAATCACACAGTGCCCTTCAACCACATGCTCAATTCTCATGATGTGAATGAAATCATTATATATGAAAACAAAATTACCATAAGGATATCACATTTACAATGGAAGACTATCAGAACTAAGTTGCACTGGAAGAGTTATATGGAATGCTACAGGTACCTCATTCCTATATTTTTCATATTCGTACGTTCTTAAAAAGTTGGAAAAATGGTAAACCAAAAATTCAGTCTATATGACTAGGATTTTCTTCTGATTCTAAGTTGTATTTGGCTTTATCAGTTTAAATGCAATTGCTTATGCTGTCCCCCTCCCAAGATCCCAGTGCTAGTGTCTGGGTTGTGGAAACCATTAGAAGAGGCAAACTTCTGTCACATTTTAATGAAAAAAGGAAAGTGTTTGGCAGGCATTAAGAGGAGCACATGTCATAGAATGTGCACAGTGTAATTGTTGTTGTGGGCAGTGGTATATAAGGCTCTTTTAGGAGTGAGAGAGGGAGAAAGAGAGGGAATATTGTACAGGAGATGAAACTTGAAGATGAAAAAAATTTAAAAACAAAATAGCAAAGTACAGCTAATTATTTACAATTCTGTTCCTCTAGGGGTACTTGGTGGGAAGTTCCTGGAAAGAAGCCGTGTTAAGAAGCCTGGGCAGGAGCTCTTTAAGAGTGAGATATCTGAGTATTTCAAAGCTCAGGATCTGTTTGTTGGAGCCAAAGTTTGTTTCCATGGTCACAACTTTCTTTTGGTGGATGCTGATGAGTATGCTTTCAACTATATGGAGAAGCATGCAGATGAGGTGAATTGGACTTTTGTTATTTTATTTTGCCTTTCAGGGCTATGCTTTGAGTATCTTATCTATATAATATTTTTCTCAAAACCAAGTTTACCACGTTTCTTCACACTAAATCGCATACTGAACTATCACTATTTACTTATTTAAATTAACAGTTTGATCATTTTGCTGTCTATTTTCTCTCTCTCTTGTCTGATCATTTGCTTTGTTACCAGTATCACACATTCACTTTGCAGCTAGAGATTCAAGCTCTCAGCTTCATTGGGATTCGAGGTCTGCTGACACTGGCATTGTTTTCAGAAAGGAAATCAGTAATTAGCAGAGGGAGGGTAAAATTGATGATACATATTTTATAGTGCCAGTTAATTTATATACATCTAGGTAACAGAATCAATGCTAACCAAAGCCACCAGAATATCTCATAGTTGTTCTGACTTCATCTTCCCACAGCAGTTGTCACATGAGCCACTGGCAGAAACAGTAACTCGGAGAAGATAAAAACAAGCTGCTAAAAAGAATAGCAGAATATTATGGGTGGGGATTGGGTATGTGTGCAGAATCATGCACTTATGGAGATTTTGATGAAATAACTATAATTGTACGTGTATATATTTGGGAAGTCTTTTCTCTGAAGTTTTGAAAATTATTCTGAAATTATTTTAAAATGCCTTTGAAGAATATGTGAAATCAAGAATTCCTGAGTAGTTGCTCCTGTTCTGCCATATTCACCTTGAACAACTTGCTTAGGGCTAGATTGTGTTTCTGGTTCCTTGTGTTTGAATTATAAGATCTCCAAACCTGCCGTTTTCCACAGCAGCAGGTGGGGAAGGGCAAAGAATACACTAAATCAGTCCTTAGCAAGAAAATAGGATTGACCTTCAGCCTTGTGTCCTGCCATCTTGTATGAGAGTTTGCTCTAATGAAGTCTTTGCCTATTCCCTACCCACCTGTTCACTAAAGGAAAAAGGAGAGGAGATGCAGCCACTCAAGGACTCTGCTGTGCCAAAGACCCAGATCCATGGGGTGGGTAGGCCTGTATCTGTTTCATTTGGGAGAGTGGAAATCCCAATTTCACTACCTAGTCACAGTAGAGTAGACACAATCTAGCCCTTAATGCCTTTGAGCCCATGCACTACTCCTCTGAGTAAGGCTATGCCTAGACTGCAATGAAAAGTTGGAAAAAGATGCGCAAATTTCAAACTGCAATTTGCGTATCTTTTTCTGATATTTTTGTTTTTGTTTTGGAAAGAGGCTTTTCCAAAATTTGGCCCGTCTACACAGGGCCACATTTTGGAAAAACATCTCTTTTGGAACATCCCTTATTCCTCATACAATGAAGAATACAGGGATACCAAAACTGTTCCAAAAAAGCGGACACGTTCCTTGGACGCAGCAGAGCTTTTCCAGAATACCCAGAAAAGCTCTGCAGTGTAGACATACCGTTTAAGACAGGCAAGTGTTCAGCCTCTGTTTCTTTGTAAAATAAAGAAACTGATATTGTCTTCTTCGCTTCGTATGAAGTAAGGATTTTTTGCTTCTTGATATAAAGTGTTTAAAGTGTCATGTATTAATAAAAATAAAGCTATATACACCTATTATTCCCTGCAGTTTGTTTGTACTCTAAGTGTCATAACCAAGCTATGTTCCAAAATATATAGTGCACCACTAAACTACAAGGGTGCATCTAGACTGGCAAGATTTTGCGCAAAAGTAGGTGCTTTTGCGCAAAAACTTGCCAGCTGTCTACACTGGCCGCTTGAATTTGCACAAGAGCACTGACTTTGTAAAGTACAAAATCAGTGCTTCTTGCACAAATACTTTCCCGCTCCCACTCGGGAAAAAGCCCTCTTGTGCAAAAATACTTGCGCAAGAGGGCCAGTGTAGACGGGGAAGAACTGTTTTGCACAAAAAAGTCCTGATGGCTAAAATGGCGATCGGAGATTTCTTGCGCAAAAGCGCATCTAGACTGGCCACGGATGCTTTTGCGCAAAAGCACTTTTTGCGCAAAAGCATCCGTGCCAATCTAGACGCTCTTTTGCGGAAATACTTTTAACGGGAAAACGTTTCTGTTAAAAGTATTTCTGCAAAATCATGCCAGTCTAGACGCAGCCCAAATGTTCATTGGCGCTGCAGTTTGCATTTGATTAATCCCCTAAGCAAATAAATGAGACCTTGTTTTTTCAGACTATGTGAATGCATATATCAGCATTACAAACTGCAGAATGTGAATAAGAAACACTGAGAAAACAGGCCTTTTAAAGTGAATTTTGAAAACTCTTAATTTTGCAGATAAACTTCATTGTTATATTGATACCTAGGTGGTTTATGCATAGTGTTTGAATACTGAATATTAGGATTAAGTGTACTTGTTCATGACAGTAGTCCAGTGAGAGCACATCATGCACTATCTTCAGGTGAAGTCCTGTTTTTCCTTTGAGCAAATGTAATTATCTCCAATAAAAGTTGGAGATAAATAGAAGCAAAATAAATACATTATAGAGAGAAGAGAATTTTAGGATTATTCTTAATCTTTTTATTTTTAAATTCAGTATTTTTTTAACCTTTAGGTCTCAGTTTCCTTCCTTTGCCTTGATCGCCTTTCTCATCAGTATCTGTGTATTGAGTTGGTCAAAAAAGTTCTGACGGACTATTTCTCCATTACAAAATGCCATTGTGCCAGAACAGAAACTTGTTGCAGAAATGTGTTGATTTTTTTATACAATTTTGTTTAGATTTTTTAAAAGGTCATTCTGATAAAGTTCCTTTTCTATATTTTTGGAACCAAGCATTTTGATTTTCATTGTGAAATTTATTTTATTTTTGTATTATAAAAATAAAAACAATTAAAAAGTCATAATCAAAGGAAACATTTTGATTAATCCAAAATGAATTATTTTCAAAAATATCACTTTGTGGAAAATTTTGAAAATGTTTGGTTTTGTTAAGATTCAGAATGGAAACAAATTTAGAAATTGAGGAATTGTCTACAAATTAGAAATTTCAATTCCCACACAGCTCTACATATTTTACCAAAGTTGAAGAGACTAGATGAAAGCACATTATGCAACTGTTAATGCACATTGACAGGGTACGCATGGACTGCTACCCTGAATTGAGTGCATGGCAGGGCTAGATTCACACTCCAGCTTGCAGCAAAGTAAGTATTAATGTAAATAAGCCCTAAGTGACACAATGTGCAGGTCTTGTCTGGCAGGTAGGTTAATTCGAACAGGCCCCTTTGCGCTGATCAGGCAATGATAGAAGGGTGCTAAGATACACCCACTTTTAAGGCCAATAACACAACCAGAGTGATATAAAGAGGCCCAATTCTTGGTTATGCTAAGTATAACTTAGAGTCAGGCTCTTATGGTTAGATCCTTAATTGCCAGCCTTATCTAATTTCAGTATTTGCTACTCAAAACAACATTGACTATGAAATGGGGAAAACAGTTTTCAGCTTGTTTCATTGTACTTCATATTCTGTAGCAGAGCATGTCTGACTTTCTTGAACTTGATTCAGCTTCTGTTAAATAACTAGTCATTTATTCCAAAAATAAAATTCAAGGTTTTTTTCTGGTTGATTACATACTTTTAAGAATAGCAAGTAAATTATGTACAGAGTTTTAACATAGCAAAGCTGAATACTGTCTTTGAAGCTTAACTCCTCAAATCTAATT
This sequence comes from Pelodiscus sinensis, assembly GCF_052426305.1. NCBI lineage: Eukaryota > Metazoa > Chordata > Testudines > Trionychidae > Pelodiscus > Pelodiscus sinensis. Next base: position 198,292,525 of record NC_143052.1, read on the forward strand.
GGAACAGCCTAACTGGGAAGAATGCCACTTGTTGAAATAAACGTTCATCTTGCCTTCTGGGAAAAATTGGTTGCTAATTGTAAAATCCATGCTGAACTCACTGTGAATGACAAGTTTATATGACTGAGCATATACATTTGAACTGCAGTAAGCTGTTCACCAAAGCAAAGGATGAAAAGATTTACTTTAAATGAACTGTATGTATTAATCGAGGATTAAGTGGAATGCAGTAGTGAACTGTGAGGGCAAAGATCATTTTTAAACTTGTGCTTTAAAATGTATCTTTATCTGCTTTGACATTTAATTGAAGCAAAACTGGACATCATTTTCAGTAACTGAAATTTAAGCTTTCTGAAAGTGTAAGAGATAAGTAGTTATTGAGCTTTTAAAATGTTCATTAAAAAGGCAAATTTTTTCAGCCGTTGTTTTTTCTCAAATTCACATAGAAAATGCAGTGATATGTAATGTACATTTGATATGAGACAATGAGGATGATAATGCTTAGCAATTATGCAGTGCCTTACATCTCTACAACACTGCATAAGTGAACTAAATAATGTCTTTTTGAGTATAACATACATTTTTATCCCCCCACTTAAGTTCCCAATGGCCAATATCAACCTCATCCTGAACAAATTGAAGGCTTTAGGAGAACCGAGTTCCAGAGAGATCAAGCAGATTTTTGCAGCCACTGACCCTGAACACACCAAGGTGATTGAATATAACCCTTTCAGGTAAGAATGAAGGATTCTCAGTTTTAGTGTTTACTTCAGATGATTTCCAAGAAATGTACAGAGCATTGCTGTTTCTTGAAGGTCTTTGCACAGTTGTATATTAAACGCTAAGTGACTGATGACTTGTATTTGATTTCCACACGTTTTAAGACATTATGTGAAATGCAACACAAAGGAAGGTCTTCAGATGAAATTTAAAGAAAGGGAAATGATCCTGGCTTAGAACGAGAGAATGGGAGAGTTTTTTGAATAGCTTGAACAGCACAAATGAATGTGGCATTTATCTATGGAGCTAGCAGTGCAGCTACAGGAGAATGAGATCGTAACGGCAGAGGCAGGGGAGTAGGTGAATACATCGGCAGACAGGTAGGGTCAGCCAAGTCAGCTGGAAGTTCTAAAACTCAGGGAATTTTCAGTTGAATTCAGAGATGGATAGGAAACAGTAACAGAGAAAGGGGTTAATTGAGTCCTGATTCTTTGAGCACCATAATAATCTGGTCACTGAATCAGGGCCCTTGAAGTATAGGAAACAATCTAGGAAGATCTGAAAAGAGGGAAATATATTCTCAGTCAGTGATTAAAGTATGAATAAGTGAGCAGAAGTTGTTTTAATGGAAGCCTGGATTCTGGCAATGATCCATAGGTGGTAATGAGCAAATGTTTAGGCAAATTATATATGGAAGGGAAAATTAAATTGAAGATCAAAGGTTGCTTCAAGACTTCTGACTTTGGGAGGGGTTTGAGCTAAGGAGAGTGTTAATAAAGCCAAAAATATGGGACAGAGAAGATTGTTTTACTTATGGCTTCAGTTTTTTCAAACTTTGAGTAGTTATTATATGATAGTTTAATCAGGTGCATCAAAGATAAGATGTGTGGGTAAATGGGAAAAAAAGAAATGTCTTCTTTATAAAAATGTTATTTCAGAAAAGACTGATGAAATATATTACAAGATATTTAGGTGTGAAGCAAAGGCCAAAAGATAGGTTTTCATAACACTTAATAGTGGAAGTATTAATGAAAGAAAAAAAACATGTTAAGTAATGAAAAATAAGTACCTCGAGAAGTAAGATTCATACCAGGAGAAGTCAATACCACTGGCACCTTGTTTTTGCTAAGGATACTTAAGATTCAGTGTTAGAAGTTTTATTGAGATCGAACAGGTGTCAGTCCATGATCAAAGTCAAGACATTAGACCATTAAATGCAGATGAGATGGGTAGTTTCACTACAAAAGAAAGAAAGGGCAAAATAAACCCAAGTTGATGATGTCTATGTTGAAAACCCCCTTTCTATATTAGTAAGCAGTTTATTGCATGTGCCCAGTAATCTGTTTAAAGACCAAATAACTTGATCATTAAATATTTGCTGTGGTCCAAATTATAAACTCATCATCTGAAATGTTGGGGGTTTTTTTGGCCATGCATTGATAATGTGTCACAGCACTTGTATTACCAAATTGGAGGGACAGACTTTTTAGAAGGACTGACTGCACTTCTTTATGGTGGGGAAAGGTTTTTATTTTAAGATATGTAGCCTCTGTTACATGTAAGCTTACTGCGTAATTTTTTAAGCCAAATTCTGGGCAGCTGTGAACAGCCCGTGTGCTCAGAGGGGTCTGGAAAGAGATGCATTCTCTCCCCTATACTGTGGAGCCACTCTGCGGCCTGCTTTTTAAGCAGTGAGGCTTCAATAGCCAACTGCCGCTTTTTTTCTGCCTGGAGCTTTGTCGGAAAAAAGTGCCAGTCTAGACTCTGATCTTGTGGAAAATAAAGCCTTTTCCGAAAGATCCCTTATTTCATAGAGGGATAAGGGATCTTTCAGAAAAGGCTTTATTTTCCACAAGATCAGCGTCTAGACTGGCGCTTTTCTCCGGCAAAGCTCCGGGCAGAAAAAAAAGCGGCAGCCATTTTCATGCTAATGAAGCACGGGAGATATAAATCCCTGCTTCATTAGCAATTGCGATACATCTAATTTACATCCCTTTTCCAAAAAAGGTATGTAGTCTAGACGTAGCCATTTGACTTTTATGCTTTCCTGCTCCTAGTGTATTATATACATAGAACACAGCAAATTATTTGAAAAATCTTAACCATATCTTCTTGTTCCATTTTGCAATATACACGTTACTATAGAATTGCCTGGAAATATTTCTGCCATTGAGAGGAAAAACATTTTCATTCCAAAGCAAACAGAAAATCTCTCTGCTATAAAAAGTTAAAAAAATTAGGGAACATATGTTTTTTATTTGGTTATTTTCTCTCATATATTACTAGTGCTTTTAGTCTTTCATGGAATTTCATAAGTATAGGCCTTTACAAAATGCATATTTTTAGTACCTGCAAACACCTGCATGACAGCCTGAAGCTGTAAGGAACACTTAAGTTTATGCCCCAATACTAGAGTCTCCCTGGCTTGTTTCAGAATGGCCTAAAAGTTTTACTATGCTCTGGACTTTACAGTTTAAATATACTCCTGTCAGCCTACTTAATGAGTCAAAATAGCTTTCTCCATAATGCACAGATCCTGTCTTGTATAATTTTCCACAAGTGGCACTGGGAAGATGCACTCTTAGGCTATGTCTGCACTGCAGTGCTCTTTTGGGATACCGGAGTATCTCGAAATAGCTCTTCCATGTCTTAACAGGAAGCCGGTTATTTCGGGCTTGCTAGTCCAATGTCCTGTAAACCACATTCCACGAGGAGTAAGGGATGTTTTGGAATAGTGGGTTATTTTGAAATTTGGCACTGTGTAGACAGCACCAAATTACGAAATAAGCTATTTCAAGATAAGATATGCAATTTGCATAGCTCAAATTGCGTATCCTTTTTCGACCTACGGTGCAGTGTAGGCGCATCCTTAGATATGATTCAGTGAAGCAAAATGATAATTATAGTTTTTATTTATTCTATTTAATGTTTACAAATCTCAAATCATACAGCATAGGAAACAGTCCCTTAAATCCCCAAAGAGAAAATAATTTCATCTGAGGAAATCTTTGGTGCTATGATTGTCTGAATTGAGAAAACATATGGAAGGGCTGTTTAGACCCTTATCCTGCAAAGATTTAAGCCTGGATGCAAAGTTGCACATGTGAATAGGCCCACTGAAGCCAATGTGACTGGTCATACGTGTAAGTTTATGCATATGCTTAAATGATTGAAGTTGTAATTTGTTTTGGGTGGGGATAGTCTTTTACAGTGTCTGTACAGTGCCCAGCACAAACTGGACTTCAGTTTTAATTGGAGGGCCTGTGAGCATTACCGTAAAACACATAATAACAAGGAAGGGACCATACTTAGGTACAGTGTTGTATTTCATGGTGGTCATTCTATTCAAATGCAAATGCCAAGTTTGCCTATGTTTGGAAATAAGATTTATCTTGAGTTAGGTACACTTTGTCCTGTGCTGATAATACATCTCCAGTCACTGTAAATAAAGGATCTTTCTGTGTTACTTAATACAAATCCAGCTCATGGTGAATCAACTGACTCAAAGTTGAGAGTACATTGTGTTAAGTATCCTTCAGTGAATAGCTCTGCAAATTTAGACTTTATAGGCTCTGGGTTGACACTTTTATTTGAGCATGGCTGCCAAAAATCAAATCATTTAAAAGAAATAAATAACAATCATTAAATTTGTTATACAGTTGTGTGTCTGTGTGCATGGGGGTTGTATATATTTATGCTATGAATTGTTGACTATTAAAGGCTACATTATCAGAAAATTGTGCAAAGTTTAGCCATGCACCAGCCATCAATTTTTCATGAGAGTTTTGTGACTAAAACCCTATGGAAAACTGATAATTTATCCCAAATATATTTTCAGAGGACAGTATACCAAATCAAGGACATAGCAACTTTATTGACAGCGTCTCAAGGGAACTCTCACTAGAACTTTAATTGCATCAAAAGATTATGACAAGGTTTACTAGCAGTGTAATGTATTTTTTTAAAATACAGAAGTGTCATGGACAACTAACCTCATTTTGACCAACCTATAAGAACTTATTTAAAATATCTGATTCTTGATATTTAAAAATATTAGAAGTGTGATTAAGTATGATTTCAACACAGGTACTCGTTTGGAGGCTTAGTGCCATGGTCTAGTTATACAAAATTAGATTTAAGAGATTTTATAAAAATCCATGTTATAGTTATGGGCCTCAGTTGTTTCCTACCCTGGAGATTGGGAAAGCCACCTTCTGGAGTCCTTTACATATCTCACTGTTGCCAGGGAGGTTTTTTTTAATATATATATATATATAATATTGTGCTAGCACATAGAACGTGCTCAGAGCCTTCTCCACAGAGGACACAGTTTTAAAAGAAGCGAACACATGAATTTATTGTGATAGGGATTCTAAATTAAATTCAGTTATGTTACCTCTTTCTTCTGGGGTGGAATTCTGCTAGTAGTGAATTCCAAGCACTGGCCCCACTCCCATTGTCTTTGGGGAGGCAAGAATACACTCAAAAATCACTCCAACACTGTTTATTCACTTTCATTAACAGAAGTCACCTTGATCCCAATACCCGCATCAGGCTAGCAGGCATGGATCAGGGGCATATCCTTTGGGCCCTGGCTGATTCTTACCTGGAGTGTGACATAGGCTTACTGCCCTGTTGGCTTGTGCTCCTGCTGGAGTTGAGTTTTCACCAGCTGTGTCCCTGCAACAGCCACCCAACGCTCTTGACACTGTCTCCTGTCTCTCCTCTTTCCCAAGAAATCTTGCAGTTGTAGGTCAAGGTGGAATTTCCTAATCTTAATCTCTCTGTCCAGTTCCTTATTTTTTCATCCCTCTGCCAGTCAGAGCTTTGGAAATGGGGTCAGTTTTCACAGCACTTCCACTGTGCAGGTGAGTGGAACTTTACACCTCCATCCTGTTGGTGTGCCTAGCTCTATCACTCTATTCTTTTGTCACTGCCCTCTCCTGCTCCTCTCTTGTATGTGTTTTTCTATGTATGTTTCATAAGGTCAGTTACTTTACTAGCTCATACATCTATAAATATCTGATCAAATATGGTGGAAGCTATTTTATAACTGATGAGAAGATTAAATAAAATTTTGCTTAGTAGTTGGACAAAGACAGTGATGCAATAAATACTATATTCTGTATGTCTTTAATAGGACATTGCTGAGGAAAGGTACTTGAAAGATTACAAAGATTGGTATAATACCTGCATTGTTCTAGGTCTTTTACAGATTGGTAGGAAGCAATGGTCTTTTCCCTAAAGAGTTAATATTTATGTAATGTCTAAAATGCTTTCTTGAGTAGAGTTGAATTCATGTTAAACTATGTGGACTTAATATCAGCATCACAAGTTGAGTGTAGTACATCACTTAATTTCACAGAACTCTTAATAGCATTAAATACTCTGCTTTAAATGCTTTTGCTTATTTTATTTATTTATTTCTTGCTAACAGAAATTTGATAGCAAATGTCACTGGTGGAAAATTGTCAGAACATGAAATTATGACTATTGGACGTTATTATAGTATGCGAGATGAGGTTGAAACGGACATCAACTTCCTTCTTGCAGTGGCTCAAGAACAGCTAAAGAAAAATAACTTCGAGAATTTTGGGCAACTGTCTGCTACCTTTGTTTACAATGACCGTGAAAAGTAAGGTTTCTGTATTTGATTCAAGCTAAAAGTTGACTCCCTTTATTAGTTCACGATTTGATATATAACTTCGTGGAGACCCAAGGTCGGTCTGTCTGTCTGTCTGTCTCTCTCTCTCTCTGTCTAGTATATCATATAAATGCATTCAAAGAATTTGGTTTCTGGTAGGGGCTACTTGAGGATCGATGTCCTCCTTTTTTCTTTCTGATTTTTTGCTGATGGAGTGAGTCTACATCATTTCAAGTGTTTGGGATAGCCTGTGAAATAGCAATGTTCCTGGCCCTGTCACCACAGAAAAAAAAACATTTCTTTAATCAGAGGGGACGAATAGACTTTTATAGCAAAATTTTAAAAATCTAAGATTTTTAGATAGTTCAAAATAATCACTTATATAAATTGTTTGTCCTTCTGGTTTTGTAGGATCATAGGTTTAGAATTAGAAATCTGTGAATAAATACCTGCAGCATGTGTTTTAAATAGACAGGAGAAGAGGGCTATGTATGTAAAGTGTTGATGTTTTCCTATTATGCAAAAGTGAATTTTTGTGAAATATAATTTTCATTTTTACCCTTACATTTTTTTCACCAGGTTTTGTATTGTTTCCTTATTCAGTAATACATGCATTTGAAATACACATTTTTGCTTCCATGTTGTTAAATTTGTAAAGATAAAAAATACAAAAGACATTTTTTTCACTTCATTTTATTTATTTTTTGCAGATGTGGGTTGCTTCCCCATGAGAAATGCAGGACTATTTGCAAGTCCTTCAGGTTGCCATTGGCTGATGATCTTCTGCGGACTTTACTAACCATGTAAGTCATAGCCAGACAAAATGCTGTGTGTAGTATAAGTGTATGTTTAATGGCAGAGGATTATTTAATATACATTGTAGAAATATTTCCTAAGAATTTCAGCAGTTCACACAGTTGTGTGTGTGCTCTGGTGCTGATTTTTTCCATGAACTTCTTTGAGTCTTCATGTTTGGTAAACATTTGGAATTAACAAGGAAGAAAACTGAAGCATTTTTGTCATTTTTGGTTGACAGAAAAAAAATCCCCATGACTATATATATACACTATAATTGAATAAACTTATAGAAATTAACAACTAACATTTATTGTCTAGGATAAATAGGTGGATCATTCTCTCTCTCTCTCTCTCTCTCTCTCTCTCTCTCTCTCTCTCTCTCACACACACACATTCACACACATGCTCTCTCACACACACACAATCTGAGAAAAATGCCATGATGAATAATGTAGAAAAGTTCATGAATCAAATAGATGGTATTAATAGATACAACAGTCCTTTGTGGATGTGGCTCCTCATCAGCTGTTGGGAGTGAGCCACATCCACTCGGTCTGAATTGGCCTCCTTATCACTGGTCCTACACTTGGTGAGTTTCTCTCTTTTTTTGTTGTGCTAGTACTTATATATATCCCAACTTCTGTGATTTTTATTCCATGCATCTGATGAGATGGTTTTTACCCATGAAAGCTTGGACCCAATAATCTGTTAGGGTATGTCTACAATACAAAGTTAATTCGAACTAACAGACGTTAGTTCGAATTAACTTTGATAGGTGCTACACATGCAAACCGCTAGTTCGAACTTAATTCAAACTAGCGGAGCGCTTAATTCGAACAAGGTAAACCTCATTCCACGAGGACTAACGCCTACTTTGAATTAAGTAGTTCGAATTAAGGGGTGTGTAGCCACTTAATTCGAAATAGTGGGAGGCTAGCCCTCCCCAGCTTTCCCTGGTGGCCACTCTGGGCACCACCAGGGAAACTCTTCTGCCCCCCTCCCAGCCCCGGAGCCCTTAAAGGGGCACGGGCTGGCTACGGTGCCCGTGCCAGGTGCAAGCCTGCCAGCACCCAGCCAGCAGACCCTGCACCTGGCACGGCACGAGCCAGCCACCCAGTGCCACCCAGCCCTCCGCCTCTTCCTGGGACCAGGCTGGCGGCTCCCAGGAGCCTCCCCGGGACCACAAGAGGTGGGCACCCACCTGGTCTAGTGCGGAGATCGTGGACCTCATCCAGGTTTGCGGGGAGGCCTCCAATGTCCAGGACCTCCACACTAGGCACAGGAAAGTGGCCGTCTAGGGCAGGATAGCTGCCAGCCTGGCCACCCAGGAGCAGGTTTGCATGAAAATCAAGGTGGTCCAGTGAGACCCCCGACCTGAGCCCTGAGCTTAGAATGGCCGTACTAGGTCAGACCAAAGGTCCATCTTGCCCAGTAGCCTGTCTGCTGACAGCGGCCAACACTAGATGCCCTGGAGGGGATGGACCGAAGACAATGACCAAGCCATTTGTCTTGTGCCATCCATCTCCAGCCTTCCACAAACAGAGGCCAGAGACACCATTCCTACCCCCTGGCTAATAGCACTCCATGGACCCAACCTCCATCACTTTATCTCACTTCTCTTTAAACTCTGTTCTAGTTCTAGCCTTCACAGCCTCCTGCAGCAAGGAGTTCCACAGGTTGACTCTTTGCTTTGTGAAGAAGAACTTTCAGTTATTAGTTTGAAGCCTGCTACCCATTCATTTCATTTGGTGTCCTCTAGTCCTTCTATTATGGGAACTAATGAAGAACTTTTCTTTATGCACCCTCTCCACACCACTCATGCTTTTAGAGACCTCTATCATATCCCTCCTCAGTCTCCTCTTTTCTAAGCTGAAAAGTCCCAGTCTCTTTAGCCTCTCTTCATATGGGACCTGTTCCAAACCCCTGATCATTTTAGTTGCCCTCCCCTCTCCCCCCTCTCTCTTTCCCTACCCCACCTCCTTTTCCCAGTCTCCCCCAGTTTTGTTAAAAAAAGAGAGTTTCTATTTTTGACCACACGTGTCCTTTATTTTGTACATCAGGAAGCGGGGCTAGGGATGGGTAAGTGGAAGGAGGTGAGGGAGGAATGGGGCACGAGCCCCCGATGAAGAGGACTGGGGTGGCTCTGCGGGCTCCTCGGGGTGGAAGCTCTCCTGCAGCCCCCCGATTGCCACCCCTCCCCCGGATGGCAGCCTGCGGCAAGTGCAGCCGGGCTGATGGCCGAGTGCTGTGATGTGCCGAGTGTAGGCTCTCAGGGCACTCCAAGCCAGGACTGCTTTGCAAGCGGGGAACCCCTGAGAACTGTCTGTCCGGGGTGGGGGTCAGATCCCTTTAAGCACAGCCCTCGGCTAGCCTGAGACAGCAGCTCCACGCTCTAAGTTGTATTCTGATGCCCTGCCGGCACTGCTTCCGGCATTCTTAACCTCTGTTCTGGGTCCACTCAGTGTGGAGATGCTAGTTCGAATTAGCAAAATGCTAATTCCAACTAGTTTTTAAGTCTGGATGTGCTTATTCGAATTAGCTTAGTTCAAATTAACTAATTCGAACTAACTTAGTTCTAATTAGCGCTGTAGTGTAGACATACCCTTAATCTTTAAGGTGCCACAGGACCCCTCGTTGTTTTTACAGATACAGACCAACATGGCTACCCCTCTGAGACTTCACTTCTGACGGTTGGGGCACAAGCATTAGTCAAAAGACACATACAGTTCATTTTTAGAACTCCCACCAAGTTGTCCAGCATAAAACATGCATCAGGATAATTGGCATTTAGAACTAGAATTCTCATAGTCTCAAAGGTGTGATTGAATAGATGCAACTAGAGGAAGGATGAAGTGGACTTTTGCTTTATTTGCTAATACTGAAGAAGAACTAGCAAATCTGATGCATCATAGGCCTCAGAAATATATATATTTGGCTTGGTATTAGGAAAAGCTTTTGAAAGTTGACAGTCTCATAGAAGGGGTGGCTGAATGGAGATAGCTTCAAAAAAAACACCAAATCTCTTTAATTGAAAATGATTGTTAAAATTATATACAAGCTTAGAGAACAAGGAGGTTGCTTAATATGTAGTGGAAGATCATTTCATTCTAAACATCGCTTTATATGATTAGGGACTGTGAGTAATTTTAGTGATAAGATGAAGATTCATTGCACTGAAAGATCTCACTGTATACAGTGAGTCCTTACATTATAGATAAGAGGAAAGTATTTAAATTCTTAAACTAAGGCTTGTGCAGTTGGTACCACTTAAGTAAGGATGTGTATTTAATAGTAACTTTTGTTTATTTGGGGGTTCATGGTCGGGAATATGTTTCCTGTAGTGGATTTAATTAAAATTAATTTCCTATTCATTGGGAGGCCTCATACTCTGCCTTGGAAGTAGTAGTATCTTTCCCCTCCATTTGCTATTTCTCATGAAGGTTGAAAAACCATGAAACATGTACCACAGCGGCATTGCTGCCAATAAGCCAGTTTGACTTCTGGAAAGTCCACAGTTCAATGTAAGGTAGCACCGCTTATCACTGATGTCCCGTCACCTGTTTTTATAGATGAGGAAGAATTTGATTTTTATTTCTATGGGTATTTCTATTGAACATTTCTAAATTTATTAAATGCATTTAGGAGGAAAATTGTGCAAATCCCACAGCACCAGCAGCTTTAGCTAATGCCTTAGCTAGACTCTCTTCAACTATAAAATGGTACTGAACCATATGAATGAATATTAGTTGAATAGTCGAAAGAGCTCTCTAACTATAGCTTCTTCAGCTTGCAGGTTTTTTCCCCTGAGATTGAGCAATAAATATATTGATGTTAACTTTGAATTTTCTATTTAAAAAAGTAATACCCATAAATATCTATTATTTAACATTTGTATGTAATGCTGCAGGTGTCCTTGGCACTTAACAAACAGAATAAGGATTTAAGCCACATTGAAGCAAATAGGCATTTTGTTACTGGCTTCAATAAGCCCAAGATTTCATGTGAGGTTTCTGTCCCAGGGAGCATCAGTCACCCCAGAATAGACACTGAGGAGATTGATCTCCCGGAATTTGATTTAGTGGGTCTAGGAAGGGGCCTGCTAAATGGAGCACTAATCGTGCCCCCGTTGAGTCTGGTATTCTACTGATTCATGAGGAGTAAGGGAAGTCAATGGGAGCGTTTCTACTGTTGACCACCTGCAGTGGGGATACCACAGAAATTCTTTGTGTCCAATTAGTATAAATATATTTTTTAAAATTACAGAACAGGTGCAGAGTTTTATCGTTATGTTTTAATATATGCAGAGGCTTCCCATTTGTTTCTACCTGTAAAATGCAGCAATTATTATAACATTTCTTTAAGTTTATGCAAACATACAAGGAACAATTAGCTTGCTTAATACACAAGCACAATTAAAATGCTTGAAAAATAAAAATTTTACATAGAATTTTCTTTTGATTCTATTATTCAATGTGCACTTACCAATGCACCAATGAAGAGTTAAAAAGACCTAATCCCTTTCTGAATGGACTTACAATCTAAACAGAGAGATGGCAAATGAGGAAAGATAAAATGGAGAAAAGAAAGCAGCTAATGAGACTGTATGGCCAAGGTTTCAAATATAAAAGCTTGAGTTCATCTATAGTGCACGCATCTTGTGGCTTTAAAAAATAGTGTAAATTTTATGCTAAATAATTGCAATGGACACATCAGAATGATTTCTCTCTGCCCTGCTAATGTGAGGTGGTAATAGTGGGCTTCCAGAGCTGGGAGAGACTTGGCAACTGTGACTTAAGAAAATCTGTGGGAGGCAGCTGCCAGGTTGGGAGGGCTGTAGCTGGTGTGCCTCTGGGATCTAATGTTCCAGATGATTTCTCTTTATGCCAGAGAAACTGATAATCACTCTTGTGTCAGTTCTGCTGCTTTTCAGTTAGACTAATTCAGATGTGTCTTAGACATTGGGGGGGAGGGATAGCTCAGTGGTTTGCCTGTTAAACCCAGGGCTGTGAGTTCAATCCTTGCGGGGCCATTTAGGAATCTGGGGTAAATCTGTCAGGGATGGTACTTGGTCCTGCCAGGAGGGCAGCAGATTGGCCTCGACTCAATGACCTCTCAAGGTCCCTTCCAGCTCTATGAGAAAGCCATATCTCAAAATGCAGAGCTCAAATGGTCCTCAGGAAGTCATCAGGTCCACCCCTTGTGGTGTACTATGTACATATTCAAAACTCATTGAGGGTGTTTTAATCAATGAGACATTGTCTGCCCATAGAAATGTGCAGATTTCCCCCAAATTTACTGTGGAATCCAGTGACAAACAAGACAGTAGAAGAGTGCATGCATCTAAGAAGATAAAGCCAAACTTTATGTAAACTACATTACAAGCATTTTGATTAGAAAATGCAGCAGCTCCAATTTGCTGGTTTTCTTTTGTTCCGTCCAACAGCCTCCAAGTTTCCGTGTGTGTATGAGCCCATGCAAAGTGAAACCTCTGTTTGCTTCAGTTTTAATGTGAACAATGCAAAACTGTTAATTTGTTTTTACATGGTATCACCCTGAGGGTCATGCATTCCTCTGAGCACCCCATCTCCTCTGGTTTAGCAGAAAGGGGAAGAAGACCCCCAGGCATCTTTGATCCTCATAAGGGCTAGAGCAATGACTTCAGGCCAGAAAAATTCTGCCCTTAGAACATCCCTCCCACCACAGGCCAGGACCTCTCTGCCTTTTTTCTATCTCTTGGGCTATGTCTACACTTCAGAGCTTTTCCATGTAGACAGGCCAAACTTCGGAAAAGCCTCTTCTGAAAAGAAAGCGGAAAAAGATAAACAAATTGAGAATTGCAACTTGCATATTTTTTCCAGTGTAACTCTGTTGGGGTATGTCTACACTACCCTGCTAGTTCGAACTAGTGGGGGTAATGTAGTCATCCGCACTTGCAAATGAAGCCCGGGATTTGAATTTCCCGGGCTTCATTTGCATGAAGCCGGCCGGCGCCATTTTTAAATGCCGGCTAGTTCGAACCCCGTGCCGCGCGGCTACACGCGGCACGGAGTAGCTAGTTCGGATTAGGCTTCCTAATCCGAACTAGATGTACGCCTCGTTCCACATCTGCCTAATCCGAACTAGCTACTCCGTGCTGTGTGTAGCCGCGCGGCACGGGGTTCGAACTAGCCAGCATTTAAAAATGGCGCCGGCCGGCTTCATGCAAATGAAGCCCGGGAAATTCAAATCCCGGGCTTCATTTGCAAGTGCGGATGACTACATTACCCCCGCTAGTTCGAACTAGCGGGGTAGTGTAGACATACCCTTGTATAGACATTGCCTTGGTGTGTATGCCCTGGTGACTTTTACACAGCAGCATACCCTCAAAACTCATATTTTAGGGGTGGCATGCTCCCTCCAGTAAAGGTAGGCATAATTCTCCACCTGCAACAAAAAAGATCGGGGGACAGACAGCAGGACTCGAAAGGCTCCTCTGATTGTCCTGCTATATTCTCTCCAGCTCAATGTGTCTGGCACCTTAGACACACCTGTCTCCATTGTGACCTTCAGGTACCAATAATTAGAATGTAACTTTTTGTAAACATGTCTTGGTTTTTCAGTACACTATGACAGACTTGGTAGTGCAGTTTACATTTGTTGGTACATGCTAATCAGGTTTACTGCATGGTAACCACAATATACTAACCAGTTATACAAGAGTTGTTAGTCCTTTTAACCTTTTCCTGTAACCAACTTAAACACATATTAATACCCAGAATATACAGCAGCCATCAAACAAACTAAAGTAGCAGCATACTTGACAAATGTTCTGTTAAATCAAAGTGACATAGTACTTTCTACAGTTATCTGATTAACATTTTAATAAAGGGTTTTCTCAAAACGAAGGAACTCAAGCTCTGTAAATATTGCTATCTACAAAAAGAACACTTGGGCTGCAACTTTTCTGGATGGAAAGAAAAAAAACATTTATAAGCAGATTGGGTCACTATAGCCTCATGAATTGATACAGCAGGCTTCTACTTGTTGTGGTAATCCAAGGTGAACACATTTTATGGAGGCTACAAACAAGAGTTATTTTTCTTCTGCCAAAGAAAAGAAAATTGTTCTCCAATTCTTCTACCATATTCTAACATCAAATACTGTGATGACGTTCTATAGCAAAACTAAAGGGGGACGATTGTCAAGTGATCTTGTCTCCTTTTGATGAGGCAAATCTAACTTCCTTTATTATTGCAAAGAATTATAGTGTCTACTCATATTAACTCTGATAACGCAAATGGATAGCATTTTGTTCCAGTCCATCTAGTACCTTGTGAGTCTCAACTCATATCTCAGAAACAGGGCTTCTCCTTATGCATACTCTATGGGAGCCAAGGGATTTGTATCCACCCACTAGATACCAGAATGAATTTGGAATATTTTCAAGCCATTTTTACATACGTGCCTAAATATGCATTTAGAAGGTTATTTATCAGTACCCGTTCTTGAAAATTTTAGCTCTAGTTAAGAGCATTAATTCAGAGACAGCATTCCTAGCTGTTTAGCATGCTTTCATATTCAGATTGAAAGACTTTGGCCCCAATCCAATGAAGTCAGTGGGATGGCACCTATACAGACTTAGATGAAAGTGGTCCAGTATAAGTTTTAAGTTGTTAAATTCTTTCACTTTTCCTGTATAAAAATCTGCTGAGTTAACTTGTACAGCTTTCTAGATTATACCTTCCACAAATCAGCAAAGGCCAATTTATATCCTAAGAACATACAAACTTCAAAGGTTCTAATTAATGAAACTGCAGGATGTCAAGATAATGTAGGGTTGAAAGCAATACTACAAGTTGGCAATACAAACAAATCACATGTCGAAAGGCTTATGAAATTCAGTGTGTGTGCAACATATGTCATATTAAGATATATATGC
The DNA here is from genome assembly GCF_052426305.1 of Pelodiscus sinensis. NCBI lineage: Eukaryota > Metazoa > Chordata > Testudines > Trionychidae > Pelodiscus > Pelodiscus sinensis. The sequence goes on from NC_143052.1 coordinate 198,307,605, forward strand.
AATCAAAGAATAATGCCAGTCAACTTTTATGGCACATGCTTGCTTCTTAATAAAAAGTAGGAAGTATTTATCCTGCTCTACTCAGAACTGGTGATCACAAAATGGGTGCCAGTTCATTATGGATAGATGCTTATTTTTATGAAAGGATTAAAATCAAAGTTGCAAAATAAACCAGATATTGTGTCTTGCATTCCCTTGTGTGGATGTCTCTTCTAAACATAAGGACAGGGTTTATAGGGTATATCACTCTAATCCCAAAACTATAAGGCTGTCACTAATAATATTCATGTATTGAAGAAAAAATGATTAATTGTAATGTTTTAAAAACTGAAATGAGTTGAACTTGAATAAACTTTAAAGACAATAAAAAAGTCCAATGTGACAGGAAAAAAATGAACGTAAAATTTTACTTGAAGTGTAATATATAGAATAATAGAAATACATATTCTGCAGTCTTCTTGAACTGTTGTCCTTTTCTATATTTTTTAAATTAATTATAAAAAGGTAATTTGTTGTTGTGCAATGTAAAACATAGCATAGTATATTAAAATATTTAACAGTGGAGTCAATATTTATATATAAATATTCTGCTTGTAGGTTTGAAGACAGCAAGGAACAAGTAGATTATAAGAAGTTTGTCAATGGGCTGAATTGGAGAGAAACTCCAGTTCCTACATTCCAGACAATAAAGGTTCCTATAAAGGTAAAGTTAAGATGTTTAAAACAAAAAAGAAATGCACAAAATCTGAGAGCCTCATTCAGGCTGCAGTTAATGTTATTTAGCTGAAACATATTAACATCACTGATTTATCCATCAAAGACTTGATCTTTATGGATCTTGTCTGGGGTTTTTGGGGCAGTTTGTTTTTGCTGTGAGGGGCTGGCTGAGGCAGAGAACCAGTGTAAGGCAGGGGAACTCTGTGACTCTTCTGTGCATAATGGATGCCACTATGGATTTCTAGGGACATATAGGAAAGAAAATGTCTGTGCTCTCCTGTGAGTAAGGACATGGCTATCACTGTTACACAGAGCTTATGTTCAGAAGTCACGATTGTCAGGAACTTCTAAAAACTGCACTCACACTGCAAAATGTAGCTACAGTTTTCTGTAACTGTGGAAACTTGCACAGAATACGCCACTTTGTTAGTAGGTAGTGGGAGTAGCATGGAGAAATCAACTAATATGTTTCTGTAAGTCTAGTACTTAGGGTAAGTAAAAATTTTATTTCAGCAAACTGCAAATACTAATCTGACCTGGCTGTTTTGCACTGGTGTTAGAACAGAATGATTTAAAATAGAATTGTGCATAATCCAATCGAATTGATTTTTTACAAATGTCATAGCAAAGAAATCCCGAGTGTTATAGTGCACATATAACATCACTCTTCTGACCCAGCCATTGACTGCTGAGATTGAATGTGATTCATTTAGTCTCCTCTGTTTCTGCTGGTTTAGAAGTGTAGGGTTCACTGCACAATAAATTCAGCAGTTTCATACTTTTTTATCAGTGATATGCAAGTACTTTGTTTTCATCCTCACAACATAGTGACACTCTTCTGGAGCCTATAAAATAGTCTCTAGGAGCTAAGGAGGGCAAAATGTTGCTGAATTGCTAAGATTTCCTTGGTGTCATTTTCTTGGACTCCTTAATTCAGAAGAATGTTCTTTCTTGTGTGCACCTAAGATCCTGTACATATGTTTGCAACATCCACTTTATATTGGACATGTTTCAGATTTTAAAAGTGTGCACTCCATGTATTGATGAGGACACTTTTCAAAGACAGTCATAAGGAAGTTAGGAATTCTCAAAGATATTACTCACTGAGGGTATGTCTACACTAGATCGTTAATTCGTAGAATGAGATGTAACAATTAATCCGAACTAAGAATTTAGTTTGGATTAACTTTAAACTGCCGCGTGTAGCCATGGGCAGTTCGTTCAAACTAAGGGGGATTTAAAAATGGCAGCCAGATAGGAACATGCAAATAAAGCCCGGGATATTTAAATCCCGGGCTTCATTTGCAACTCCGGTTGCCTGATTTGCCTACCTAGCTCAAATTAACGAGCTAGTGTAGACATACCCTGATTGTGTTGTGATAGCACCCAGGGACACTTGTTAGAATTAGGGCACTGTTATAATAAGTACTGTACAAACAGAGGTAGATGCAGTCTCTGACCTAAAGCATTTACAAAACTAAGAGGATGAGCACCATATGAACCTTTTGGGGGAATTAAAGAGGCATAAAATTATACAGTTTTTTTGGCTTGTTATTTATTTCATATTTTTCACTTAGCAATATGGGCTGCCTGCCCGACATTCTCAGACTAGCCACTAAGCCCTGATTGATTTCTTGTGGATGGTGTGCCTGAAGTGAATCTTGCATAGGGGCTGGAGGTGGTGAGGAGAGGCATTGTGTTCAGTTTGTAGTCGTAATAAGCCAGTCAGTGGCTATGATCACAGTCTTCCACTTGCCTCCCTGTTACTAGATGCCAATGTTCTGTATATACCGTGGCAGCAGTGATTAGAGGGAGGACTGGTTTTATGGCTTGGTGGCAGGGAAGTTTTCCAGTGGATGTGGAACAGCAAGGGAGACAAGACAAAAGGATTTGGGAAACTAGTACTAGGTCTGGATTGGCATCTTTAGTACACCAAAGGCTGTGATCAGTATAATACAATATCAGGTATAATTTGGGCAGGGTTACATAGTAAAGATCAGGAAAATAAATGTGTGTTTGCAGTGGAGCCATTGGAGGGGTTTGCAGAAAATGAGCTGTCTCAGACCAGGTGGACCATCTAAACAATCCTTGCTTCAAGCCACAGAAGTGTATTCCTTTATTTGTTAGGCAGAAGAACCACTTCTGCATTAAACAATAAGTTACATAACATACTGAGATATCCTGCACCACAGTACATCAACAAACAAGTTAGTAAATTATGTCCACATTAGAAGTGGTGGCATTATTTATTCAATGTATTATTTTGTTGTTTAGCTGTAATATATAATACTGAATTTATTTTAGACTGGTATGTTTTAAAGAAAGATGAGTAACAAAAGAAGAGAGAGAAAGGAAGAGGAGATGCCAATGGGAATTCAAAATCCTTTTGATGAGTCTTTGAAGTTATCAGCTTAATCTTTATGCTATTGTGATTTAATATACATTGCAATAATATGTCTAGGTGTAAGATTATTATATTTTACAAACAAAAATTTCAGTTTGTATTCTAACTCAGTGACTGAATTTTCAATTTTAATCTTCTAATTTACATTTCTTTTTCTTTTTGTCTACTACTTTGAAAGCTGACAATTGCTACAAAATGTCTTCCTCTTAGCTGACCTACATATCTTTAAAATATAGGTATCTTAACTGAACAAATCAGTATGCGAGTCATTAATTCAAAAAAATTGTGCAGAAATGAAGGTAATGGGCTATTTTTAATTAAAACTTCAACAAAATTGATCAAAATCAACAATACCAAATTGTGTAGGAGGATATGTTCTACACATTTGTTCCCTTAACAGGTGATTTGTGTGTAGAAATGAAATCACTTGTTTAACATTGTTCTGTGACATTTCTAGTTACTTTTATTTTCAAAATGCAGTTCTAAGTTTGTTCTCTTGTTTATCACTTTCAGTATGAAGATGACTGGAGTGGGCAGCCACCATCCCTTCCAGTGAAAAGGATCAAATACTTACCCCTAATAGAGGATGTTTTTGGCACTGAAGAATAATCTGATCTATACGGGTCGCTTCTTTTGAATTACTGTTGCAACTTCACCAAGCATATCTGGACAGTTACTGTAAACGTCCCTTAAAAATAAAAGAATCACAGATACAGATTATATTGAATTTAAATTTCTTACTCCAGTGTAGAAATATAGTTCATATATTTTTGTAATTATTTCAAAATACAAAGTCCTGTACTGAAGGTGCATGAGCACAATTAAAAATATCCTTTAAACAGATCTTCATGTTTGGTTATATATAGAAATGCACAAATATTCAGAAATCTCACAGGGAGAATCAAATGTAGCAAAGTGTGACTGACCCCTAAACCATTCTCATCTGCAAACAAACCAAAATGGTCACCGATAACATTGTCAGTACAATAATTACATATTCTGTTCATTGTTTTGTCATGCTGCTTAGTTGGATATCAGTGTATCTCTGCTGAAGCTTATGTGTTTTTTATGTCTAAGCCAGTTAGTTTATGGAGGGATGCTAGTACAGCATAGCACAACATTTCCTGGTATCAGAGGTAATTACAGCCTACCAATATAGAAGTAAATATCTTGCAAGCATAGCACAGAAACTGAGCTCTTGATTTTTGCTTTGCATACATCCTAAGTAGATAGATATCAAAGCTTAGTAAATGGGTGTCCTCAGAGTAAAACAGCACTTTATTCGGAGGACATCCACAACTGAAACTAATTGCCACCTTTCCCATCATTAAAGAGTATGATGATTAAGTGGAGTTCCTGCCAGTCCTTTGCATATCTGTAGCACTGTAGAAGTTCAAAACCATTTTTAGCCATGACTTTGTTATCACTCCACCCACAGAGCTTCCCATTTTAAAAAGGGTGGGGAAGCTGAAGCAGTGATGTGGGAGGAAGGACTTGCCTGAGGCAACAGTAAGTCAGTAGAAGAACTGGGATTAGAACTCAGGATGACCTGACTCCCAACTCTGTGCTAATATTTTTTGGTTACTTTTCTGAAATTATCAAATTGTTTGACTGAGGATGACAGGGTTTTACCTCAAATTGCAATTCAAGCAGAAAGACAAGTACTTAATTTAGGAAGATAGATACTTAGCATATTTTATGATTCTGTATTAGAGACAAAAGTAGGTTTGATGGATTGTTTAAATCAGATTTGTTTTGTAGTAGTACATTTTATATATAGATTACATCCCATAATGCCATAGATTCCAAGGCCAAAAAGGATGATTGTGATCATTCAGTCCAACATTGTACCAAAGATGACAATGGGCTGGTACAGGTTGGTATGGCGTATTGGTACAAACTGACCTGTACATGGCCAACAGTACTTTAACATCACTGCCCTTTTTGCCTCCCCCCCACCGTCAACAGTCCTGCTGGCAGAGCTGTCAATGGGTGCAAGGAGCAAACAGGGCAGCTATTCTGAGGCCTAGGCGATTTAAAAGGACCCAGGTCTTCCAGCCACCACTACAGCAGCAGCTGTGGTCAGGAACTCTGGACCTTCAAATTGCCACTGGAGCCTCAGGGCTTCTGGCCTGCTTGCTGATGCCAGTGCCTTGGGGCTCCTGGCCACTGTGGCAGCAGCAACCATGAAGGACAAGGACTAGCTGGGAAAGTCTGGCCCCAGTCCCGCCCCTTCCAGAGGCCCAAAGCTGCCCCCCCCCATCACCTTGCCAAGGACCCCAACATGCCCCCTGGCAATTGCATTCACCCCTGTGTTTTACAGGCCACATTGCTTCCCACAATTAATTCCTGTTCAAACTAATGCATATCTTACAGGAAAAAACATCCAATTTTGATTTAAAAATGGCCAGTGATGGAAAATGCACCACAACCCATAGTAAGTTGTTCCAAAGGTTAATTACTCTCATTATTAAAAATGCATGCCTTGTTTTCAGTCTGAATTTATCTAGCTTAAGCGTCCAGGGACTGGATCTCGTCAGACCTTTATCTGATAGATTGAGGAGCCCTCTTTTACCAGATTTTTGTTCCCTATGCAGGAACTTATAAACTGTGACTAAGTCACTCTTTAAGCTGTTTTAGACTTGAAAATGCCTTCTCACATGTCTGATGATCTCTGTGTAGATAAATAACAAGACTTGGTTTTTTTGGAAGGAAAGGTAGAGAACTACCAGCTTTCTGACTTTTAACTATTTTGTAGTGCTGTTCTATGTATTTTTAGTAATACAGGCAGTCCCCGAGTTACGCGGATCCAACTTATGTTGGATCCGCAGTTACGAACGGGGCTTTTCTCGCCCTGGAGGACTGGAGCGGCGGGACGCCCAGGTGCGCTGCAGTCCCGCAGCCCCCGTCCTCCGGGGAGAGAAAAGCTGCTCCACGTCTCCCTGGTCTGCTGGGGGGGGGGGGCCCCTCCCAGCAGACCAGGGAGACGCGGAGCAAAGCCTTGGAGCACGCCCGCAGCGGGACAGCCCATAAGCTCACTGAAATCAATAGAAATTCACACATTGTCTTTAATGAGCTTTGGATCAGATTCTGGCTGCAGTATCCATAGATGAAAATCTTACGCTGTTGAAGTCAACAGCAAATCTCACATTGACTTCAGTGGAGCCAATCTTTCTTCTTATCAGTTTTTAACTTCTAGGCCCCAGTTCATCAAAGCACATCTCTATTTAGCAAAGCAATTTAAATGTGTTTTTAAATCTCATTGAATGCAATGGAGCAAACATACATGCTTAAATGCTTTGCTGATCCAGGGTGGACTGTGAATCGAGGCCCTGATGAATTTAACCATTGTAATAGAAATACGTTATATTAGAAAGTATGTTAGAAAGGAGGCATTATGAACATGCCTCTGTCTGCATTCATGTACGTATGCTATATGTCATATGCTGTTGCTTTAGCTTTTTTCATAGCCAACAATTAGCAATTAAATTCCCATTATAGGACCATGTTGGTAATTGTGATAAATTGAAACTTTGTAACTGCTTAAAACCTTTCTTTTAACTAACCCAAATACCGTAATACTTCTATAATTTAGAGATAATATCCCCATTAGTACTGTTTATGACTCAATAAACAGCTCTCACAAGTTAATAAATGCCAAAGCTGTAAACACCAAGACTATTAATGCAGTAGAATTTCTGTGCCTCCCTCTTTTGTTGGTGGTCTAGATACAGCAAAAGGAAATGCTATCTCAGGAAAAACATTTATTCTGGCTATATAAATATAAATGAATTATCTTAAAACCCATCTGGAAATCTCCCATACTCCCTATGTCCCAGGTGGTCTGGCAACAGTGATGCATTCTGAATTTGTCTGCAGGCAACAGAAAAATCTTTCTTTTTAAATAAAAGCAAGAGGCTTAGTTTTAAAAGCCCTAAAGGTGTCTTTACCTTGTCTTTCCTTTCTGGGGAAGGAGGGAACAAAAATCCCCTCCACTGTGATTATTCAAGTATGTTCATTTTGAAAAACATCACTGAAAGTGTCTGAATTTTTACATGTCTTTAACTCATTTGCTGCCAGCCTTTTTCCATTTGGATGGACACATGAATTTGATGGAAGAGAGTTTGTGGGCGTTGATGGCAGCCTGAAAGTTAACACAGGCAAAGCTTTTGTAGTAGGAACTCCTTTGGATTTGGAACGGTGGTAGTGATTAATGAAGTCATTTGCAAACAACACCAACCTTTTGCTTTATCTAAAAAATAAATACACTGAAATATATTTTGTAAGATGCCAAGACTCCATTTCATTAAGTAATCAGTTGTTCAATGAGCCAACTGTACCTGGGGAGTTTTTACTGAAGTACATTTATTTTGTTTATATGTTTAAATTAATCAAAATAGCTGAATGTTTTGGCCTCTGCAGATGAATTAATCCATTTCTGCATGAAAAGCCAGAGTGTATGCAATGGATCAATTTCTCTCCACCCCCCTCTCCCACATACAACTTGTCCTGCTTATGTAACCCCCTGTTTTTATTTATTTTTCCCAGTCATTTTGTAGTTTCTATTTTGACACTTTCTGTGAAAGTCTGTTTCAGTGTAGGATAGTGTCTCAAATGGCTATTGAGATTCATGTTTTTTGACCTTGGTGCTATTGCATTTGTTACCTTTATGCCTATGGGATGGGGTTGGTGTTTCAGGCTTCCCAAAAGCTAGTTATCATGCAAACAGAACCTCTGCAAATATTGCCATCAAACATTTCTCTGTGTAAGTGCCATTACCAGAAAGCAAATGTATTCTCTGTTGGTTTTAGAGCTGTTTTAATTTAACTACCCTTATTTTGCTCTTGGATTATGTTTCGGGAATAATCATGTCTAACAGTGGTACAATCACTAGACAAACATGCAAATGCATTTCAACGTTCTCCACATGGCACGCTCACTAACATTTTATGGCCACTCAGCAGATTCAAAAATATACCCATTGATTCCCTATAGGAAAGCACAAAATGAAGAAAAGAAAACCCACTGAGGTCAAATCAGTTTTTCTGATTAGAAAACAAGAGATCCAGCATCCTACTGAGCACAGGGCTTTGTCAGAAAAGGCAAACACAGTGGTCATTAAGGCGCTGATCCTGAATCATTGAAGTCAGTGGCAGTTTTATTACTGATTTCAGTGGGAATAAAATTTCAACTTCATTTAGCATAAATGGGTGTTATTGTGCTGCCTTCTCTCCCTGTCACACACAGTATCATATACTGGGCATGATATAAAAATAGATTATGACACGTGTGAAAGCCAGAGCTCAAAATTGACAGAGGGTTCTTAAGTAACTTTAGCAAAACTATACAGGGATATTAAAAGCAATAATTCCTATTCATCAGAGAACATTCTTAAAATGCTCTTTATGTATAATGGTGCACAGTACAGTGCATCATATACACCATCCTAAGAAAAGTTTGTAAATTGGACTGTAAAGCCTATTATCCCTGCAGATTTACAGTATCTGCATTGAAGTAGAGAGAAATGGTAAAGTGTCAGACAAATGTTTATATATAAAAACCTCCAGTGGGAACAGAACTGAGGACTGGAATCAGTTCATTACTTTGAAATATTCTTTGATTTAAGCAGCCAGGCATGATGTTACATGAGTTACAGAGAAGAATAAAACTAGAATCCTCTGGGCTATGCATTTTAACAAAATATATAAATTTAGGCACTGCTCCAAGGTCTATTGAAGTCAGTGGAGATATAAGCATGGTCTGAATCAATGCTTCCATTACAACCAGCTGGACTGAGAGAGAAATCCTGAGTGTGTATATGTAAATACAGTTCACTCAGTTTGCTTAGGCCTGCTAGATATTCAACTGTTCGAGTGGTGTTTTGTCCATTGTAACCAATTTGGTTGTTGTGAGGTCACAAACTGTGTTAACATTAAATGCAGGAATTGTGAGATATGACCACCAATGCTCGCAGTTACTGTGGGAATGCAGAAAAGTCAGACTGTGTTTAACTCAGTTCAAAGGAGAGAAACTGTCAGTGTAAAGAATCTCAGATAGACCAGGCTTCCCCTGCCAAATCTCTGTGAAGTTAATTGAGGGAGGCGCATGACTGAGTCAGTCAGCTGCATGCCCTCCATGAATGAGCTGTAAGACTGGTTCAACCTGTTTCTCCCCCTCTCTTCTAATAATAGAATTAGACCAGACTCTATAAGGAGTCACTTTATTATTTTGAACTTCAACTGGAATTTCCTATGGCTGGACCGTGTTTTGGCCCAAGAGCTGAAATCACTAAGAGCTGAAATCACTAGGTTTGGTCCAGAGCCAAATCCATCACAAGCCAGTGGAAGATGTGAGCAGTGGCAGCACGATGAGCAGCCAACAGAGCAATGATGGAGAGATGAAATGGGCAGTGGCAGCAAGGGGCAACGAATGGCCAGAGAGGCAGCGGCAGAGAGCAGTGAGCAGGTGGATGGTGAGTGACCAGCCAAGTGGGTAAGATGCCTCCTATCTTCCCCGCTCCTCCCCCCCCCCCGCCCACTCAGGATGGGATGTGAACTCTGCGGATGCACCTCTGAACTCTGGGTCTGCCCTAACTAAAGGGAGTGACTGTGATTGGGGTGGAGAGAAAGGTTGGGGTTGTGAAGGGAACATTTACATTGCTGGACTTAAAAACCTGCAAGGAATAGGACATTGCCCAACCTACTTGAAGTCGGGCTGTTACTCATGGTTTTGGTTATGAACTTTGTGGTGTTTTCCCAAATCAATGCCACATTACTTCCCTCCTCTTTTATTAAAGGTTTCTTCTCTACACTGAGGGTATGTCTACACTAGGGTTTGAACTAGGGTGGTAATGTAGACAACTGGAGTTGCAAATGAAGCCCGGGATTTGAATTTCCCGGGCTTCATTTGCATCTTGCCGGGCGCCGTCATTTTTAAATATCTGCTAGTGCGGACTCCGTGCCGCGCGACTACACGCGGCATGGACTAGGTAGTTCGGATTAGGCTTCCTACTTGGAACGAGGAGTAACGGTAGTTCGGAATAGGAAGCCTAATCCGAACTACCTAGTCCGTGCCGCGTGTAGCCGCATGGCACGGAGTCCGCACTAGCGGACATTTAAAAATGGCGGCGCCCGGCAAGATGCAAATGAAGCCCGGGAAATTCAAATCCTGGGCTTCATTTGCAACTTCGGTTGCCTACATTACCACCCTAGTTCGAACTAGGGTGGTAGTGTAGACATACCCTCAGACTCTGTGCTTGCAAGTGGGTAAGCACTGCCTCCCCGAGGCACCCAGGCGTGTTGTGTAAATTTCCCAGGTTACTGGTTGTGAGTTCGAGCCAGTTTTGTATTGGATGGATGGAGAGGAATCCCTAGGGTATGTCTACACTATGGGATAAGGTCGAATTAAGATACACTAATTCAGCTATGCTAATTGTGTAGCTGAAGTTGACATACCTTAACTCGACTTTTGGCACTGTCCCTTTGACTTCCCCGACTCCTGGTGGAAGCAGGACTACCGGCATTGACTGGAGCACCACTCTCAGTTCGAATTAGCATGTCTTCACTAGACCTGCAAATTCGAACTCTGGAAAATTGACAGCAGCAGCTTTAATGTTCTCTGTCGTGCAGTCATACCCCTAGGTATGGAACCCAGCCCTAGCTGCTGCTGGCGCTACGTGGCAAAAGGGTTACAGAAAGATTCCCATCAACGTAGCCAGTTTTGGATCAGGCCCTTAACTCACATTGATAATCATTCAGTTGAGGTTTAAAATTAGGATTGCGAAGAGTATGGGGCACTATTCTTTAAGTCATTGAGCACTTGCTGGGAGGTACTGAGAGTCCTCAGTTGCCAGTAGTTTCTTGGAAGGAGATGTTGGCACTTTTCTGCATTTCTTTCCCTTCCTTTAACAATAAATACTTTTGCATGAAAACGTGTGTGTGTGTGTGAGAAGGGGCATCCGCTATTACTAATCAAAGGCAATAGTGTCTGTTACCTTCTGGAGTATCAATGAAATGATATTCTGATATTTTTGCAATATTTAACCTCTCTGGAAATCCTCCTGGGTAAGCTTTTCCCATCGTGCTAGGGGGGTACATAGAGCAGTACATTGTTTTATAGTGTCACTGCTAATGCCATACATGTTGGAAGGCAGAGTCAAGTCTCTAGCATGTAACTTGTCAAGTGAATGATCCCCCCTCTCAGGGGCCTGGCTGTTTATGAATCTCATTGAGATTTATGTTATGGTTCTATCATGGGTGACAGGTCCCTTTAAAGAAAACATGTTTAGCTTGCTTGTGATGGCATAGGTGGCCCTGGTAAGAATCAACTGACACTAATATCAGGAAGGGCAGCTAAGTGGAAGAGGAAGAGGGAGAGTCAAAAGGGGCTAGAGAATACAGATGTTGCAGAGATAAAAAGGTCTTTAAGTCTTTCCTGTGAACAGGAAGGCAGGGGTAGTCTAGACTGGCTTGGACAGGGAGGGTTCAGTGTTCTCTGTAAGCTGAGTACTTGGGTGGCCACCCAGGAGAGATTCAAATGCTGACCAACTGATTAGCAGAACGCCCACAGCTGGTAGCATGTGTTTCTGCTGATGGTGCACATTCACACATGCCTCAGTGCACATAACACAATTTATTCTGCACAGTGGAAAAAATTAGAGGGAAGATAGGCAGGGATTCTAGGCTGTGCTGATGTGCTTTTATATGTGGTCACTTTTTTTGATTGCATCCCTTTGGTATGTATGGTCATGCCAATTTTCTTCCACAATTTGATCTGAGGAAGTGGGTCTGGCCCACGAAAGCTCATCACCTAATAAACCATCTTGTTAGTCTTTAAAGTGCTGCATGGTCCTGTTTTTTGTTTCAGCTACACCAGACTAACACGGCTGCATCTCCATTACTGATGAAAGGATATTGCAAGAAGCCCAGGGGCTCTAGAAGGGATTCCGGGCTCTAGGCATAGAATGTGAAAGGAAGGAACTCTAAACATTCAGCAGAAAGGTAGGATGTGTGGATTAAGAAAAGTAACTCATGGACCAGTGGGGTCCTGGCTGAATGCCTTGAACAAAAGGGGAATGACTATGAGAAGGCCTATTGAATAACTGCCTGTACTCCAAGCCTTTGGGGAAGACTGTGTAAAAGCCTATAAGAAGCATGGAGCTTTGTTTGTTTGTTTGTTTGTTTGTTTGTTTGTTTGTTTGTTTGTTTGATTGAAGAAACAGTGATAGCCTGAGGCAAAGGTGTCAAACTGGATTTGAGACTTGGTGTTAGTTCTTCAGATTTGCTGTGACAGGACAAACCCCTGGTAAGAGAAGCACCTATGGCAGGATTCACTTGCATCATTGTAACCCGCCTGAAGGGGGCGCTACAAGATGGTGATCTGGTGATTGCTGTATTGGTTATACATTTAGGATCCCAGCTGTTGGCTGTCAAAAGATTTTCACATTCTCCATTGTTGCCTGCACAGTGTAAGGAAGAGCATGATGTATTTTACGTAATACTGGTGTTGTTCACACAACTTTTTAACTGGTTCTATATTTGCTGCACTGAGTTGGTCTCACTTAAGGAGAGCATGCAGTCTGCCCATTGTTCTGGAAGCAGACTGTATTTTCATAACCAAAGCATGAAAACCAAACTTACACAGTGTCTACAGTTTACAGCATTGTGTACAGGGTAAGTCATTCTTGGACCTACTTTTTATAGTGTTGCATGTATTTATATAGCACTGATAATAAGTTGAATACTACAGCAACTCAAATGGATTTACATTTAAACAGTGAAGTATTTAATCCCTCTCCAGAACATTCTGTACAGTGCAATTGTTTAAAAGTGCCATAATGTTGCAACAGTGAGATTTCAAAAATGGAAAGTTGCCAGACATTAACTAAGTGAAATATAGGGGCTTAAAATACACTACCGTCCAACACAAAAGACAGGATCTCACTTGTGCACAATGAGTTTCCTTAGATGATGGGTCCTTCACCAAGGACCTGGCCTGACTTCACAGCAAAGACATCCTAGATAAAACTAAATAGTTAGTTCAAGCCAGGCATTGACTGAACAGTCTTAAATGAAACTAACAGGGAGTCCAGGGCCCAATATCAAGTGTTTCTCCAGGTGCTGGAGCCAGGGAGCTAGAACTGCATTGCAGAGAAGCTGTACAGTGAGCTGTAAAAATGTCTTGAAACCCCTTCCAGCCCTGCCCAGAGGACAGCAGCATGAATCACCAGCAGCGATTCAAGTCAGGCTTGTGTGCTTCGGACGTTTTGGTAGAGTTAGTATTGATATTCTGGTGACCTTCTAGCCAGCAGTGAAATCCTTTTATTCATGAATGAGGCTGAGCACAGTATTATAGTGGGCTTGGCAGTGAAAGAAATTGTGACAGGAGTAATTGCCATGTCATTTCTGCCTTGGTTTTAAAAAGTTCCTTTAAAGAGGAACTCAAGAGATGGCCGTCTTTTATTGTGATTTGACCTTGAGGAACATTGTATTTGTTCTTTATTACTGAGGCAGCAAATGGAATGACTCAAGTTGCTTACTGAAAACTTGTGAATGAAGAGCAGTCTAGAGATGGACAGGACTCCCAAACCCTTGTACATGTGAACACTCATTGGGAGAAATGATGCTGTTCTGTTGAAAAATGAGGCATGTGAAGAGGCTCATGCCTCTCTGACCTGAGCTCCAGGGTTCTGCCACCCAGTTTGGGGAACACACTGTGCACCAAGACAGAAATGATGGGTCTGTTATTATTTACCACTTCTGTTCCAGTTGCACCCAGAGGCCCCAGGGATTTCTACAGACACAGAAGTGAGAGACAGTCCATACCCCTAGAGATCTCACAATCTAAAGTGACAATTCAATGGCAGGAGGAACCAGACAGTTGAAGTGATTTGTACAAGGTCACACTGGTAGTCCTGGGAACAGGAGCCAGGATTAACCATTGGACCTCACTGCCTCTGACTATGGAGTTAATGTGTCATCTTCAGAATAATGCGACTATGTAGTGCAAGAGGCCATTGTCTCAACTCTTATGTTGAGTCAGGCGTGCTGACTAGTTTTGGTTTTAAGCTCATCTCACTTCTTCTGTGTCCTTGATGTCTGCTGTATCTTGCAAAAGAAGGTTGGGGTTTGGGCTCGTGGTTCACTTCCGTTACAGAGTAAGCAGTGAGCATGGCACACCCAAGCCACAGAAGGCTTGAGAGCGCCAAAGGAATCCCCACCAATCTCAGGGCCTCAGGGGTATTCACTGGATCTTATAGAAGCCGTCTGTCCTGCAGGCGCCTAGCTGCCATAGGCCTCCCTGTTGCACCTGAGCCAAGAGCGAGGGGAAAGAGTGCTGCGAAATTACATGCATAAGGCACCTACTGATCTATGTGGGCCAATACACATAGGTTGGAGGGATGAAACCACAGCGAGCCTCTGTAATCAGGCTTGACTCCCCCCCCCCCCTTCCCCTGGCACCTCTCTTTGAAGCCACAGATTGTCAAATACTGGTGGGGGGCATGTGAGATTGGAGACAAGGCTGATGCCACAATGGCTCTTCCTCTGAGAGAAGGTTGGCCAGTGGGTTAGTGTTATTTAACTTCTCTTCCTTTTTCCCTGTCAGGGGAAATTAATTGGGAGCAACTCATCACTCGGCTCAGCAGTGCTTCCAGGGTCAGGCCTTTAAAAAAGAAGCTATGCTTAAGTCTTAAAAGCCAATTCCCCCCAGCGTTGTCTCTGCAGCGCTACTTGCCCTTCCCCCCTGCACTGCTGCCTCCCCGCTGGGACCCCCCATGGACAGGGGCTGCTGCCGGAGCAGCCTCTGTTCATGGTCAACCTGGCTCTTACTGCATTTAAACTGCAGAGCTGCAGCAGGGGTAGCACCTTCCCTTATCGACTAATCGTGTAGTTGATACAAATTGTACCAGTTATCCACCTCTTAATATCCTCAGTAGGAAGGGGTGTGGCCCAGCCACTTGGAAGCAGTGGTCCTGTAGTAAATCAGTATATGGCCACTGCTGGACTGGCCTTGAAGCATCACTCTAGCTGTGTGGTTGCAAAGCCACTTGAAATTTGACCCAGCCACCCCTCCATACTGATGTAGGGGCATTGGGGCTAAATTTCAGGGAATGGCACTGAGATCAGGCACATCGTGTCACAATGCCACTCACATTTGGCCTAGCTGCCTCTTCCTCCAGACTGGAGGTTGGCTGGGTCACGTGATGGTGTGACCTGGTGCCAGGGGAGTCTGTGTGTTTGCAATGGAGTGCATGGGAGTCTGTCAAGAGCTCAACTCCCTGAGAACACCACCAGCTCATGCACTGTGTGGGTAAACCAGGGGAAGGACAAGGCCCTGTGGGAGGTCAGGGATGACTGGGGATGAGAATGGGATCCCTGCTGGATGGCTTGGAACAGAATTTTCCCCCAAGAAATATCTGAATTGGTGCCACGGCACCTGGGATTCCCCCTTTATGGGGGTCAGAGTATTTTCTAGTGCATGAGATGTGATAGTTGAGAAAATGGCAAAGTCATGATGAGCAGTCCTGAAAACCAAACAGACTACAAATGAAATTTTGCCTAAGTGGTATCTGTGGTGGTTCCTGTTAAAGTCTCTACTCTGCAAGACATATTACCACATGCCTCACTTTAAGCCCAAGACTGGCTGCATTGAATTCAACAGAGCTGCTCTGGTGCTTAAAGTGAGTCTCTCTCTCTCTCTCTCTCTCTCTCTCTCTCTCTTTCTCTAGTATATCAGATCAAATTTTAAAATGGGTCTGAATCTAGATACCAGTGATGTTTCTGCAGATAATAAAAACTATGAACAATTATGTTCAAGCAACATAAATAAGCTGAAGAAAGGTCATTCTGAATATAAAAAGTTATAATTGAATAATTATAACATTACAATTATTCCGGTAAATTTCCTTGTGTAAACAAATTCTTAATTGTGGGCTCAAGCCATAACATTTGCTGCAGATATCTAACTATATGATAACATCTGCAGATTTAGTCCAAATACTGTCATTGGCATCCACTGAGTTTTGCTCACAATAGACTACAAAGGCAAAATTCTGAGTGCATAATTAGAGAGTGTTTAAATACCCGATTAAAAATGCAAAGACACAAGTTAATGGAAACATTAAGGGAGCAAAGGAAATGTATGTAAAGTTACTTCTAAATGTTTTAGGTGAATTGAATTTGGCTTTCTTTATATAAGAAGTTATGCTTTCAACACAGCAAGGTTAGTAAATAAAACTTTAACCAATCCACAATACATACTAGTAGTAATTTAGATTACTAACTAAATCTGAGATTTCAACCATATTTTTTCAAACACAGCAAGTTGAGAACTTTCATTGAGAACTATGGATATACCATGCTGACAACTAAATAAAATGAAACTTTAAATAAACACAATATTCTTCTTGAACTTAACCTCTCCTCCCCCCCCCCCAACAGAGATAATGTTGATATGGGGCAAATGTGCATTTTCCCCCACCTGGCTAATTCAAAAACAGCTGTAGGAGGTTTTGTTCAAACTTCCCCCAAAAGTTCATATTCAGGCTGAAACAAAAGTTTTGCTCCAAAGAAGACATGCATACAGAAAGCTGTACATGGGAGAAATTACATTTTACTGCTGCCTTACTTGCAATCTTGCCATTTACTAAAATGAGGAGTCCTATGGCATCTTAAAGAGTAACAATTTTATATGGACCTAAGCTTTTGTGGGCTGGAGCTCCTCATTGCTTTTGCTTAAACAGACT
Organism: Pelodiscus sinensis; assembly: GCF_052426305.1. NCBI lineage: Eukaryota > Metazoa > Chordata > Testudines > Trionychidae > Pelodiscus > Pelodiscus sinensis. The sequence goes on from NC_143052.1 coordinate 198,324,470, forward strand.
AACATGGCTAGCCCTCTGCAACTTGCAATTTACTATATTTTTTTTAACATTTGTTTCTCTTCAAGGAGAGCAGTCCTGATTTAGTGGAATCTGTGTTCTGCTAGGAGGATAAGCCTACTCAGGATATCCAAGTGGCCTGAAAACATCATGGAATAACAGTGCGTGTATGTTTACACTGCCACTTGAACTATGTTTCACAATGTACGTGTATGTTTACACTGCTACTCTCCCCCTCCCCCGGCAGAAGGAAAGGCTTAGTAGCCAAAGGCAATCATGAGTTCTATGTTCATCTCTTCAACGTAGCATTGTTAATAAGGAGGGCATTATATTAGGTTACAAGAATATCAAAATGCAAAGTTAAGCATTCAAAAGTTAGGTGATACCAGACTTAAGGTTATCCATGCAATGCTAATTTGGCTAGTCTTCAAATAAATGATCATGTAGTATTTGTTCTAGACAGGGCCCCTGTCTCATTCAGAGTGTGACCCTATATGGCTTAAAGTTATAGAACACTAGAACTGGAAGGGACTCAAGAAGTCGTCAAGTCCAGTCCCCTGCCCTCACGGCACGACCCCGTACTGTCTAGATGTAAGTCAGTGCCAAATCTCTCATTCACTTTAATGGCACAGCTTGAGAGCCTCAGTGGACGTGAATAAGGCAAAGGGTTGGACAAAGAAAAAGGATATTATGGGTTAAAGACTCTGGACTGGCACTTAGCACAGCTGAGGTCTTTTAGTGCTGGCATTGTAACAGACTCCCAGATGATATCAGGCAAGACTTTCATAATGCCTACGCATCTACAAGGGGGTAAAATTAAGCGGTTTTGTTGGTATGTTATTAGTGACATAACCATTCCAAGAGCATTAAAGAAAACAGGAACAGGAGAAACTCTTGCTACCCTTGAGAGGATCTGTGTGGTCTCTAACAAATGCAGATCTTCGTATTAGCACTTGCCCTATCTTTCATGAAGGCTATTTAGGAGAGACCTAGGGCCTTTTGTACTTTGTCGCTCTGCAGCTTGCAACTTGCTTTGCATTGGCTTGACCTTTTTTATTATATAATACAACCTTGAAAAAGAAAAGCAAGTCTGAATCCTATGATTTATAGCTTGATATTTAGTTATTCTATCTGGAATCAAGACCTAGTCCAAGAAACAAAACGATATTGTGTACCCCGAACAAAAGACACACACTTAAGCTCAAAATGTGTTTTTCTTGGAGCTTGCTCCCCACTGGCTTTAATTGGAAAACTGACCGCTGGGTCACCCCGTGGGTGTTTTCAGGCTCACGTGCTTTTTACTTTTAAATTTCTCTCTTGCAAAGTTATTCCCACTTTTATTCAGTGGAGCTAAATCATTCTCCCTGCTGCTCCATGCCTAGTGAGAACCACACTGCTTCCATTTATGCTGAATAAAAAAAATACCTTTTCAATAAATTAAGACAGAACTATGTGATGCAGGAGCATCTGGTGTTCCCTGTTCTGATTTATTTCTGCAGCAACACACACAACACCAAGTGATAAATGATTCAAGGTAGATGGGCCCTTGGAGAGTAGGGCCATGATGAATAGTCAGCAGTTGGCATCCTACATAGCACTATATCCCTGTGGGCTCCCTAGGGAGGCTATAGGGAAAAGGAAGGGGTAAAGCCTTTGAAGGAAACAGCTGGTTGGAATGTCTTCCTTTGAATAAAAGGTTACTTTTATTTTTAACGCCTTATTTCAGTAATGAGAAATCGGCTGAGTAATCAGTTTGTGATAAATACTGAATACTAAGCTCTCTTTCACCTGCAGGCTTGTCTGATGTGGGATGGCAACAAAGCAGAAAATTGACGTGTTTTTCCTAAAAAAAGTCCAGTAGCTTCCTTATGGGATAGCTCTGTTTTCAGACCAATGCACTGTGGCCTTCAGGACATGGACTTTTACAATATGTCCTTCCCTAGAACATAAAATATAGAATATGATTTGTTATATTCCTTAAGAAAGTCTGAAGTCCTGTTGAGATATTTTAAGAATTTATGTTTGAGAGCACTGGGAGCAGAGCTCAGACAAGGCAAATGTGAACAGAGCCCCTCAATTATTCTGGGAGCTTTACTGCTTGTTTTTTGTTTTGTTTTGTTTTGTTTTGTTTTGTTTTTTTTTATGCCCAATAAATGAGTGGCAAAATGTAGTGGTGACAAGCTATGCAAATGGAAGTCCTTTGATTCTGAAGCTTGTAGTGATGGTGAAGATCTTGCGCTTAAAGAATCTGATTGTCATATTCACTACTGTTGGTGTCCAGTTGTGGGCATGGAGGGTAGGTCCCTTAATGGCTATTAGCAGGCCTGTTGGCAGGAATTCTGGACTCTAGGACAACACATCAATGGTCCCCTTTTCCCCCTCCTTCGGAGAGAGCCACAAGCCACCCACCTCCCCGTCAGAGAAACCTTAAGCACCACCCTTCAGTTAAAGAACTCTTTGGTCAGTCACTGCCCCATCCCCCACCTGCCTGGAGGTGCCCCCCCACCCTCCTTCCCCTCTCTGTCCCCCAGCTGTCCTGTGCCCCCCCCCCCTTGGTTCCTTTCTCTCAGCTGTCCCTGCCTGCCTCTGGCTGCATCCCTCTGCTCTCTTGTCTTCCCAGCCTGGTTCCTCTGCTCACCTTGGCCCTCATTCCCTATAGTCCCCTGCCTGGCTCTGCCTCCAGAGTTCGTCTCCCTCTTTCTCCTCCCAGCCCAGCTGTCCCCTCCCCGCTCACTTTTCCTCCTTCCCCTGCCCTGCAGCTCTGCAGACCCAGGCTGGGGTTCAAAGCAGCAGGAAGCTCCTGTTCCTCTGCCACTCCCACTGCTGAATTGAGCGGAGCTCCTCTGCCCCCGCACTGCTGCTGCCATTGCTCTGCTGATTTGAGCACGGAGCTTAAAGTGGTAGAGAGCTCTGAGCCCTCCTCATCCCCTACTGTTCCACAGATCCAAGCTCCAAGGCTCTCCATAGCTGCTGCTACAGCAGTGCAATTCAAAAGGACTGCATCAGGGCTGGCACTGTCACGTGGCAATCCCAGATCCCCTTAATTCAAAAGGGCCCCTGTGCAATTGCCCCCATGCCACTCCCTGTCGGCCAGCCTGCCTGTTAGCCAGGATGGGTAGAAATGGTATCCCTAACCTCTGTTTTCAAGAAGCCAGGAGTGGGCGACAGGGGCTGGATCCCTTGATGATTGCCTCTTCTGTTCATTTCCTCTGGGGTATTTGGCACTGGCCACTGTTGGAAGACAGGACACTGGGTGAGATGGACCTTTGATCTGACCCAGCATGGCCGTTCTTATGTTCTTTTGCATTAAATTCTGAGTGCAATCAGGACATACAGTCTAGCACTGTACATCTTAAAGTATGAAATAACTTGGGAGGAGGTGGGAAGTAAAAGATGTAAGATGTAGCACACATGATGGATGTAGGATTTGAAATAGTCATTTCACTGAGGGCTTAGGATGTCACAAAGTAAATGATTATAGCAGCTTTTTCTACGTTTGCATCTACAGTGGAATTTTCAACAGCAGCCTGTGAGGTAGTGTATTTTATCTCCCACACACAGCAATGTGGGAGCTAACATGAGACCTTCATCTCCAGAGGTGATAAACAAGGCCCAAGATAGATGCACAAATTTAGGCTCCTGAGTCTATGCTTTTGCACCCACATGTAAGTAACCTGATTTTAAAGGCCACATACAGGTGAGTTTTTTGTTGTGGTTAGAAATTGCATAAGAAGCCACTGTTAGCCACTTGAGTTTGTTTTGACAAGATGAGTATGTCTAGACTGCAACCCTCTGTTGGCAGAGGGATTCAGATTAGGCAGGTTGACATTGCAAATGAGGCAGGGATTTAAATATTCCACATCTAATTTGCATAAAAGTGGCCGCCGTGTTTTACTGACTCAGCACTTTGTCGGCAAAAAGTGGCAATCTAGAGGGGGCTCTGTCAAGAAAGAAAGCCTTTTTCAACAGATCCTGTAAACCTCCTTGCAGGAGGCATAAGGGATCTGTTGAAAAAGGCTTTCTTTCTCAACAGAGCCCCCTCTAGACTGCCGCTTTTTGCTGACAAAGTGCTGAGTCGGCAAAACGCAGCAGCCTTTTTTATGCAAATTAGGCACAGGATATTTAAATCCCTGCCTCATTGCAATGTCGACCTGCCTAATCTGCATCCCTCTGCCGATAGAGGGATGCAGTCTAGACATACCCTAATAGTTGAGATAGCAAAACCCCATGTGTGAAATGGGACTATATACCTGAAGAAACTGGGAATAGCATATGGCACCTGTCACTGCTATGTTAAGGTGCCAGATTAGTAATGACTTGAAGTTGTCACAAGGTGATGGCTGTTCAATTGTCTGTATGAAATGGGCTCAACATGATTCCTGTGATATTCATGGCAGTGACCCCAAGGACTGGTTGAACCATCAAACTGAACTATCTTCTACACCTTCAAGATAAGTCTTCTAGAATTGCTGTATGGCATATTTATAGATTTGAATTTATTGTTGCAGTCACCAAGTGATCTCCTGCATAATTCAAGCCATAAAATTTCACCCAGTCCTACCAGAATTTTGCCTGGTGAGTATTAGCACAAGCAGTGAGGAGAACATGGCACTGCAGAGGGTCCATACAGTGCCTGATTGCTGATGGAGAGATCTTCAGTTGTAAGGAGGCCAAACTACAGGTTGAACCTCTCTAGTTCAGCACTCTCTGGTCCAGCAATATCTGTGGTCCGGCATGATGTTAGTTAGCCAGATGTCCCCTTATCATGGGTGTGGCCAAATTTCCTGCAGCCCCATAAAATTTATTTACAGCTGCCAGTCCTGGCTCTCAGTGTTCTGTGCTGTTATTTAGCTCAAATTGACCCCATTCCATGTGTAATTTATAAACACCCAATTTCAGATAAATCTCATGCTGAGTCATATACATCTTTATTAGCTTTATTATAAGTTATGAATCACATATTTGGTCTTTTCAATTGCATTTTATTTCCTCTCTTTATAAGAACAGTTGCTTATTATTGACATTTCCACTCCTTATGTTCCCTATGTGATTCTCAACCAGACCTCTAGTTTATTTAATCTCCAGCTCTGCTGGGGTAAGTTTAATGTATCAAAAAACAACCTGACTTACATCTGCTTTGCAGATCACCAGTGCTGTACTTTTAAAATTGTTATATCTCTGTAACTCTTTCTTGCTTGCCTCTCCCCTCCCAATAATGGCAAGATTTATTGAATCTGAAAGTCCAACAGTGACCTTGGCTCTCATTCATTGTGTCTGAACCTCTTGAGTCTACAAATCTTTGTGCATGGTTCAATTCATAGATGCACACATCTGCTTATCATACAATATTTAGATTGCAAGTAAAATTAACTCATGAATTCATAACCACTTAGCTTGCAGTACATTACACAGCTGTTAAAAAGAAGACAATGGTGTCATCTGTAAAAAAACACTTCAGATGTCTAGATGAACACATGCCATCAACAAAACTAATGGGCAGTGGCAGGAGGAAGATACAGTAGGATACACAGTATCAAGAAACAAAAGAAACACAGCATTATCCTGAGGCCTCAGACTAACCATCCCACTGTCGGAAAATGAATTGCACATTGAGTGATACATAAACAGTTTAAATGAAAAATGCCATGCCCTCTTCCTCATACATCCTGATTATAGTTTGGAAAACTTTTTGCATATGTGATGAATTTTTACTACCTCCAGATGAAAGGTCAATCAGAAGCACAAGCCTAAGACGGCTCCAGTTATTGACTTACATGCTAAGCCATACAGCATGTGAGATAACTCTGAGATCACCTAGACTCAGAGAAGTGTTACAACTCAGTAGAATGTGTGAGAGGCAATAAGGAAGAAATCAGTCAATGAAGCCACTCAAGAGGAATAGTGAGAGAAATGTAGCCATGTTAGTCTGGTGTAGCTGAAGCAACATACACGACTATGTAGCACTTTAATCTAATAAACCATCTTGTTAGTCTTTAAAGTGCTACATAGTCCTGTATTTTACTCAAGAGGAAGGCATTCCTGGCTGACTGACAGATTCAACTACCGAGTATCTGCTTCGACTGGTGAATGACTGAAAATGAGAGCTGGTTGGTAGGCTGGCTGGTTCTAGGGCAATGTGTTTCCTGTTTGGGGAATGAAAAAGCAGCCAGAATGAGGAAGTCCCAGTATGATATAGGTTTTTGATATCAGTGACCATGTGCAATTTGAATTCCATATACAAAAAGCGGTTCATAGAATGGAGTAGTAAAAAGATGACATTTCAGGAGTACAAATGTCACCAAATTAAGATTTATACTGTGATGAATGTGGTGCAAAATGTAATGGGTCAGTATGGCCTCCTGCTGACCCGGATGGGGAAGCCCTCCATAAGGCCCCTTGGTGGGTGGGGCCAGAGCTGCCCAGCCCCAGCCCGAAGAAGTGGAAGGGTGGGGCTGGGACTATAAGGGCAGAGACAGAGAGCTCAGTTAGAGCCCAGCAGGCAAGCAGGCCAAACGTTCTCCCCGGCCTCTCCAGGAGAGAGGAACAGCGGCCCTGCCATTCAAGGGATGACTGGATTGGGCCCTCAGGCCCGCTGCCCGACCCACAGGACACACCCCAGTTACCCTAACCACCGCCAAGCTCTGAGGATGGGTGGAGACGACCAGCAGCCATACCAGGGTAGACTGGGCAGCACCACCGGGGCCAATGAATGAACTAGACCCTGAGCCTGTGGACACCCTGCCAGCACCATCATCTGCAGAGGATTCCAAGAACCAACAGGTGTGCCAGGTAGGATCCCAAGGGGAACTAGGAAACAACTCAGGGATAGCTGACCCAGTGCCGGCTGATGAAATGGAGGTCGGGTGGGGGAGTGTGATGTGGCCTGGACCTCGCTTACCCCAGCCCCCCAATCTGGTCAGCATGTTGCAAGCAGGACCCCCACTGGCAGCCCACGCTGACACTGTTAGGGCTCTGAGCTGGGATGCAGTGGAGCGGGTGGGCCTGCATCCCCCCCGCCACACTACCACCCAGAGTGGCAGGTTGCCCCCGTAGGGAGAAAATCCTCTGAGCTTGTTGGCTCTCCACCAGAGCAAGGAGGCCCTACTACCACTCAGCCTGTAGACAGGCCTGAGCACTAAACTGCTTGAACTGCCTAACAGACTATGGCTCAGCCTGTAGCTAGGCCTGAGCCTTTAACTGTTTTGCTTGCCTGTCGCCCTGCCCTGAACCAGGGCTTGGGCCTTGAACTGTTGATTTGTTTGCTACCCCGCCCTGAGTAAGGGCCTGGGCTCAAAACTGCTTATGTGTTTGGGGCCCTGCCCTGAACCAGGGCCATGGCAACTGAACTTTATAACTGCTGGCCTGTTTGTTGCCTTGTCCTGACCCAGGAACCAGGAATTCTTCGAGTAGAGTCCCCGTGGGTGCTCCACTGTAGGTGTCGGGCTTGTCCTGGTGCCACAGATCCGAGATCTTTTTCAGACCGTGCATACACACTGGGCGTCTCGTGCTGTTCGCCTCGTTTCTGAGCACGCGGTCTGGCTCCCGCCAGTTCCTTCTAACCATACTCGGCCGCAGACGGAGTGAGCTCTCTCACCTCGACGATTATCTCCTGTGAATTCAAGGGGTAGATCACGGTCACCCAGATCCCCCCCACTCTTGACTTGCTCTAGACATCATGACATACAGAGGAACAGATACTCTTCCAGATATTCTCCATCTCTGGCACGTCTTTATGAACATCATTACAGACACAGTCACTATGACAGACGTTGTTCACATTCTCTGGAAAGTGACCTGAGAAGATCGCCTTCCTTCCACCGGACTCAGATTGGGACCAACAAGACCGATTCTCCTACCCTCTCGGGGATGAGACCTCCCACCCCCAAGGGGAACAAACCTACAATCCCACAACAGTTGGAACCAGAGGAAGGACAGTTGTTGGATTGTGAGGAGCCACAAAGACTCTCTCCTGTGGATCTATCATTGTCGTCACCTGACGACGCAGTCTTTCCTGGTGATACATCACCTACCAACAATGTCCGGGAATTGTTTAAAAGAGTTGCTGACAGCCAAGAAGTGAAACTCTCAGAAGTTCAGCAAAAACAACACCACTTGCTTAGGAATCAACAACCATCCCGGAAATCAAAAGTCGCATTGCCACTCGACGACACAATCTTAGAAATGGCAGATGACATCTGGCAAACGCCGGCTTCAACTCCTGCCACAAATAAGAAAGTGGACAAGAAGTACTTTGTCCCTGCTAAAGGAATGGAGTTCCTCTTTTCACATCCACAGCCAAATTCTCTCATTGTGGATGTGGCGCAACAGAGGGCTAAAGTTCCGCAATATAAAAATAACAGCGGTGATAAAGACAGCAAACATTTAGACCTTTTTGGAAGAAAGGTTTATTCATCAGCCACTTTGACTCTAAAAATGGCCAACTATGCAGCTCTCCTGGCCAATCATAATTTTGATAATTATTCAAAACTAGTACCACTTCTAGAACATTTGCCGAATAGTAAACGTCAAAACCTCAAGGCAGTGGTACAAGAGGGATACATGGACTCTCAAACAGCCCTGAATATCACGCTCGATACCGTGGACATGGTAGCTCGCACCACCGCGACATCACTGGTCATGTGTAGGATGTCATGGCTATAGCAGGCAGCAGTCCCGAAGGACTTCCAATCAAAGGAAGAAGATCTACCCTTTGACAGACAGAGCCTATTTGCAGAGAAGACTGATCAAGGCCTTGACTCTGGCAAGGACTCCAGAACAACACTCGGGACGTTAGGGATGTATACCCCACCGTATCGAAAGCGCTACGCACCTTTTTACAAACAAAGGCCCTTCTCAGATGCAACATCTCATTACAGGCAATATGATCAGCAGCATCCCAAGCAATGACAGCAGAAACAACATCCTCAAAACAACAGAGCGTCCAACCAACAAAACACCATTCAGCAAGTTTGACGCCTCAGTCAAGGGCTTGAAAACCATCCCATTAACAGCTCACCAATGTGCCACAACCACACTTTTCCATCATCATTTGAGGCCATTCCAACAATGATGGGCCTTTATCACCACCAACTGATGGGTCCTGCAGCTAATTACATCAGGCTACACGAATCTCCTTATTTCACTCCCTCCTCCTACTCCTCCCTCCCCGTCCCTCTTCAGGGACCCCTCTCACAAGTCTCTTTTGAAGGAAGAGGTTGCTCACCTTCTGGCTATCGGCGCAGTGGAGAAGGTACCAGAGGATTTCAACGGCAAAGGATTTTATTGCCACTACTTTCTGACCCAGAAGAAATCAGGGGGATGGAGGCCAATTTGGGACCTCCGGCGACTGAGTCGATACCTATGCAAACAAAGTTTTCTAGTCGGTTCTGAGCACTTCCAATACAAAGTTTTACCCTTCAGTCTTTTGTCAGCTCCCAGGGTTTTCTCCAAGACACTGACAGTAGTGACAGCCTACTTACGCAGGTCAGGAATCACCATATTTCCTTACCTTGACGATTGTCTAATTACAGCGCTGTCGCTCGACAAAGCACTCCATGCTACCAACAGAATGAGGGCAGTATTGGAGGCACTCGGGCTTATAATCAACATTCCAAAGTAATCTATGATACCTCAGCAATCCATAGAATTTATAGGTGCACACCTCAATTCCACTGCGGTACGTGCATACCTACTTGCAAACAGGTTGCAGAAGATTCAGGACCTTGTGCAAGTTCTCTCCACCAGTCCCAGAACTCCTATACTTACCCGCCTACAACTCCTGGGACACATCACGGCTCCGATGTACATCGTGGCATATGCAAGGTTGCATCGCAGGTGCCTTCAACATTGGATAACCACGGGATATATGCCAAACAGGCATGACGTTCACACAATGGTGTTGGTGCCTTGTCATGTCAAAAAAATTGTTAACATGGTGGACCATCCTGGACAATATGTTGGCCGGAATATCCTTTCACTGTCCTCAACCAACTATGCAGATCACCACCTATGCATCACTGCTAGGATGGGGCACCCATCTACAGGATCATTAGATCCAAAGCCGCTAGTCTGCACAGGAGTTCTTTCAGCACATCAACTTCCTCAAATTGCAGGCAGTCTTCAACGCGTGTAAACATTTTCTCCCCGTTATTTGTGGTCACGTTATTTGGGTCCTCACCGACAATATGACAATGGTATATTATATAAACAGACAGGGAGGAGCTCTTTTCTGCTCCCTTTGTACGAAAGCAATATGACTATGGAACTGGTGCAACCAGCACAAAGTGGTGATTATGGCAGCGTACCTCCCTAGCAGAGAGATCGTCACAGCAGATGCCCTCAGCAGGCATTTTATAGCACATCACGAATGGGAATTACACACAGACGTACTCCACAAGCTTTTCCAACTAAGGGGATACCCATCCATAGACCTCTTTGCTACACATCATAACGTGAAGTCCCCTCAATATTGTTCGAGGGCAGGAATTGGAACGGGATCCAGGGGAGATGCTTTCCTATTGGACTGGAGTTGTCACCTTCTATATGCTTTTCTTCCCACTCCTCATTCCCAAAGTTCTAGAGAAGATACTCATGAATGGGGCCAGGGTAATATTGGTGGCACCCTTTTGGCCACATTAGATGTGGTTTCCTTACCTGTCTCACATGTCTTCCCATCCTCCATATCATCTTCCCAGAGGACGCGATCTGCTGACACAGAACCACGGACACTCGATACATCGTCAACCAGATCATCTCTCGTTGACAGCATGGTTTCTAGTTGGTTCCAACAAACAGAGATGAGTTGTTCACAGGCAGTCAAACGCATTCTGTTACACAGCAGAAGATCCAATGCCCGTACCACCTACTTGCATAAATGGCATCGGTTCCATTCCTGGTGTTCCAACACCGGCCTTGACCCATACTCAGCTCCTATTCATCGCATTTTGGCCTTTATTCTCTACCTCAAACACTCTGGCCTCACTTTCTCCTCTCTTAAAGTCCACCTAGTGGCAATCACTGCCTTCCAACGCCACTGTGGATGGCTATTCTGTGTTTTCCCACCCAATGATAAAGAGATTCATGAAAGGGCTCGCTAATCTCTTTCCATGCCACAGACAGCCACTGCCCCCTTGGAGCCTAGAACTAGTCTTCGATGCCTTAATGAGGCCGCCATTTGAACCTTCAGCAACTTGTAACTTACCTACCTTAACCATGAAGGTTGTTTTTCTGTTGGCAGTAACATCAGCATGCAGGGTGGGAGAATTGTCTGCCCTCTTGGCGACACCACCATACACAGTCTTTATGTTCCAGGGAGTCATACTACGCCCCCAACCAACTTTCCTACCAAAGGTTAACTTGGAATTTCACATAAATGAACCAATAGTCCTCCCCACATTCTACTCCAAGCCACATGCCTCAGAACAACATGCACGACTGCACACCCTGGACGTTTACCAAGCGTTGGTGTTCTATATTGATAGAACACAGACCTTTCAAAAATCTCAGTGCCTATTAGTATCTATGGCAGACTGTTCCAAGGGTTGCCCACTATCAGCACAATGCATATTCAGACTGATTGTTTTGTGCATTATACGCTGTTCCTCACTGCGTAACAAGCCACTCCCCACACTCTGAGAGCCCACTCGACGAGGGCAATGGCAACTTCCATGGCTTTTCTCAAAGGGGTTCCTCTAAGGGACATTTGCCTACAGTTTACTTGAAAATGAAAAAAATGGAAGAAATGAGAAGCAGTCGGTACCTTTACAGGGAAGCAAAAGCAGGGACAGAACTAGAGCTCTGCAAATCCATGGGCATGCACTTTATATGCATGGTAACCACATCCGCAGGATGCAGATATCCATGGCTAATTTTTGCAGATACAGATGTGAATGTAGGTACAAATTTTGCCTCTAGAACCCTGCAAATTTGTGGATATTCTCTTTATAGCCACAACCACAGATATCCGTGGCTCATTTTTGTGGATACAGAAGTGGATGTGGATACAAATTTTGTATCCATGCAGGCCTCTAGACATGACCAAAGACTAGCAAGAATTTGTTAGGACTTGCCAGGAAATATAAGCAGTATGAGTTAATAAGCCAGAGGAGTTAGCAGGGGCAGGAAAGCAATTACAATAAAAGTAGGAAAGAAAAATCCAAGAGGCATAACAATTCCATGACTACAAGAGGCAAGAAATTACATGGATGACTCTAAAATGGCAGAGATTTTGAACTACTTTTGAAAACCTATACTTGAGAAGAAAAATAAAGGAAATATATTTGGATCAATAGGCCCTAAGTAAGCATTTTATCTGAGTACTTCACATGTGTGGGTAGTCCCACAGAGGTCAAGCGTTGATGTGAGTTCTTAGACAGTAACGAAGACATAAATGAATGGAAGGAGGTCTTGTGCAAGGTTCTCTCTAAGCTGCCCAGCAGCACAGCCCTGCAACTGCTTAATCAGCGCTGCCCAGTCAGGGACTCAGGGCTCTGTGCACAGAGCTGCCTGGCTGGGCGGGGCTGATTAAGCAGCTGCGGGTCTTTGCTGTTGCGCAGTTTAGCGGGAACTTGATCTTGTGGATTGGAATGTGGAGTGTTGCATCAGTTGCTGGATCTAGTACAGATATATTTTGTGACCTTGGGCTAATCCCTTAATTTCTCTGTCTCTTGATTCTCCATTTGTAGAATGGTGATAATTTCCTGTCTTCTACCTCTTTTCTGTTTGATCTATTTAGACTGTAATTCCTTAGTCTGACTAAGTGCAGTGCATAGCACAATGGGACATTGTTCTCAGTGGGGGCCTCTAATTGCTATCAGAGTACACATAACAATAGTAAAAATAACTTGATAAAAAGCAGGCAAAGGAATACTTGAAAAACATGAACATAGACTGATGTCTAAGTATCTAGATATCTAGATAGCTTACATCTTACGGAGTTGAGGGATCGCGATGATAATTGTTCAAAGCCACCAACCATTATTTTTTAAGAAGATGAGAGAACTGGAGAGATGTGAAAAGGGTAAGGAAGAGAAGTGATGACACTCATGTTCCAAAGAAGGAAAGGAGAGTGATACTGATAAATATTGTCAAATTGCAAACCCCAATGAAATAATGAAACACATGTTGAAAAACAGCATTTATATCTATAGAGGGTCATGGTGTCTTAGACAATAAACAGCCTGGCTTATTATACAACAGGTCATAGGGCTGCTGTTTGTAACTTCTTTCTACTGTAGAAAATATTCATAGACTCATAGACTTTAAGGTCAGAAGGGACCGTTATGATCATCTAGTCTGACCCCCTGCACAGTGCAGGCCACAGAATCTCACCCACCCCTACCAGAATAATCCTCTTTATATTGTCAGATAAAGCCCTAATTCTACAGGCATTTATGCACATAAGTGTTTGTAGAGTTGGTATATAGTTGAGGAAAGGAAAGAAGTAGGTGCTGTACCTCAGACAAGGATTTGTCACTGTTAGAGCTGGGTGAAAATTTTTGCCTGAAACTTTTTTGGTGAAAAATGCAGATTTAGTAAAACCAAAATGTTTTATGTTTTGTTTCACTTTCACTCCCAAATCATTCATGTAGAAAACAAAGAAAAAACAAACAAACAATATTCTGAAAAAGTCCAAATGTTTCATTTTGATATTTTAAAAACAAAATATTTGGATGATTTGATTCAAAATGACCTTTTGTTTCAAAAGTGCCTTAATTTTTTTTAAATAAATAACATTAAATGTTTTAAATTGCACCAAAGTATTTTGTTTCAAGTCAAACATAATGAAACATTTAACCTGAAACTTTTTTTTTTACTTTTCAGTGCAGCAAAATTTTTAAAAAAATGTTTCAGTTTAACAAAAAATATTGTCTCAATTTTTCAAAACTGCCATTGAACCAAAAATAACCCCATCTTGTTATTCATAAAGTTTTCATTTGTAGAGCCCTATGAAAATGTATTATAAAATGTCATTCAAGTTGGCTTAAAAATGAGTATTCTCACATGGATTGAAAACTGTGAGGGGCAATAAGCAAAAGGTATTGATAAATGAAAGTAGATAGAGGCTGTGAGAGGACTCTAGTGGGTGCTGTAGGGGTTATTGTTAATTTAATATGAATGGCTTCATTAGTGTTCCCATACAAGGATTGTAGAGCAAATAACAAAATGAAACTCACTTTGGTAAAATAATGACATACATAGGCCTGCTCACTTGCAGTTTTTCAGTGAGAGTCTCATTTTGTTATTTCCCAGTTACAATAATAATAAAAGATGAAGGATATAAACTATAAGAAGGGAGAGGAACTGCTTAGGGTGACAAGAGGGTATAACTGGGGAGAAAGTGAAAATGTCACCTCAGCATTAGACCTAATTCTGCCAATGAGAGTAGTTAAATGATTATAGTCCCATCTCTCGAGATATTTAGAACCAGACTGAACAAAATACTAACTAATCCTATGTTGTTGGCAGGGGTACAGTCAAAATAAGTGTGTCTCAGATTGGTGTCTGAAGTGGTCTGCTCTGCCCATCACTTCACTAGTGGTCTGTGGAGAGCTGTTTGATTATATATTGCTGGTTCCCTCTCCTTAGTTCCAGATGCTTCTCCAGGTTCCTTGTTAGAAAGAAGAGCCATGGGGAAAAGGAGGAGCAGCCAGCCTAGCTATCTTTTCAGAGGTGGAGCCCAAAGTCTGAGAGTATTGTCCAGGGGAGCATATCAGCTGGTCAGTATGTGCAGGGAAGTAGGGAAAGAGGATGACCCAGGCTTCTATGCACGATTTTGTGGGTGGGGGTGGGGAGTGGAAATGGCATTAGGGCGGTGTGAGTGTGTGGAAAGTGATAAGCAGGCAGCAGGAAAGCATATTGTGGGGAGCAGAAGAACAGAGAGGAATAGGAGTTAGGTGGAGTTGAAATTAAGAGGAAAATGAGACAATGTAATTAAAAACAACAAGTAGTTCTATTGAACGTAGTATGATGTTCATTTGTTTGCACTTGGATAGGTAGTTGATGTCTGTTTGTATCTGTGCAAGTTTCCTTGTGCAGTTGATGGATTTCCACTCTATACAGCTTAATGCAGTGCCTTGCATGTTTGAAAGTCTCAGAGTACATCTAACACAACAACATTATTTCAAAATAACTAGTGTTATTTCTAAATAAATTAGTCCATGTCTACACAGCAGACAGTTATTTCGAAATGATGTCAAAATACTGTCAAGCTGGAGGATTTCTTATTTCGACTCCTGTAACCCTCATGGCATGAGGTGTAAGGGAAGTCAGAGGAAGAGTGTCCTATTTCAAAATAAGTGCTGTGCATCTGCTCCCAATTTCGAAATAAGGTATTTTAAAATAAGCTTTGCAATTGATGTAGCTCAATTTGCGTAGCTTATTTTGAGTTAAGCCCTGCTGTGTAGACACATCCTCAGACAGGTAGTCTTGTTAATCTGTAATTTTAAAAACAATGAGTAGTCCTGTAGCACCTTAGGATGTATCTACATAGCAGGGCTTAACTTGAAATAAGCTATGTAAATTGAGCTACATCAATTCCGTAGCTTATTTAAAAATAGCTTATTTCGAAATTGGGAGCGTCTACACAGCACTTTTTTGAAATAGAGCACTCTTCCTTCGACCTCCCTTACTCCTCGTGCAATGAGGGTTACAGGAGTCGGAGTAAGAAGTCCTCCAGCTTGACGGTATTTCAACATAATTTCAAAATAACTGCCTGCTGTGTAGACGCAGACTAAGTTATTTAGAAATAATGTTGCTGTGTAGATCTACCCTTTAGAGACCAACAAATTATATTCACCTATGTGTCTGAGAATTCTGCTCTTTACTATAGTTAAGAATAGTAACTATATGGCAGTGAAAGACAGACCCCTAGGGACTTCCTGGAGGTTGCTGTCCTGTAGGCCAGTGACTCAACTTGCCCATATGGTGGCAGCTGTATTAGTAGTAAGTAACGCTTCAGGTAGAGCTGTAGGAAACAGAGCTCCTGGCATCCTGCAGATACTGCAGAGGTTCTGCTAGTTATGCATTCACAGGACCATTTATTCTGAGTTCCTTTGATCAGTGCCACTAGTTTCTAGGCAACAGTCTACTCACAATGTCCTCTGTGCTTTCTTTCCTCTTATCAGGAGCTGAGACTAACAGAAATCTTCCTTCCCTGAATTGTCTTTGCTAGTGGGCTCAGCTAAACCTTCTCCTTTATTTTTTTCCCCTCTCTCCCCCAACCAGTCCTTTCTTGCTGTGACTCTACCAGACATGGCGTGAGGGCTAATTGGCTCTTTACCTCATCCAACCCACTGGTCCAATTATCTAGTTAGTTTTCTCTGGGGAACTAATTGCATCTGAGTTCTCAGAGTGCTGGCATATCACTCCACTCTCTGCACTATGTGTCACAAGATACATGCTGTTTTACTTGGGCTTTATTTTCAGCTTTGTCGGCATGGGACAGTGTCTATATGGTAAAGTTCTTTCCGTCTCTGCAATGAATTTGTCTCCTGCATTTTGGAGGAAAGCTTGCTAGATTCTCAACTCAGTTCTCTTTGGGGAAGAATGCGGGAGCCTAATTTATAGAAGTGGACACACCTGAGAAAAGGAGCATGAGGGTTTGTGACTTTCCTTCTTTTGCAACATCCATTTGTATATTTCAAGAACTTCCATAGTGACTTTTCCCCCTCTCTCCAGGCTAGCCACCTCCAGCCATGATTTAGCAGGAGGCATGAACATCCTCACTGATTTTATCCATAAAAGAAGAAAATTGGGAATTTGTTCAGATTGCCAGGAATCTGGAATTTGTTGTTGAATGGACATTTGGCTGAACACAGTGAATTCCCAGCTAATTGAAAGCAGATAACAAAAGTAATGCATCCACCTCAAAAAACATTACTTTCCTAATAAATAATTGAAAATGGCAATTTTCTGACATATGAACTCAGAAAAAAACTTAAATAAATTCAGGACTATTTCCTGTCATATATATTATACTGTATTTAGCAGTTGTAGTACATGAGAAGATTAAAAGCAATAAATCTTACAGCATAGCCTAGACACCACTGCAAATTTAGAAGGCACAAGAAGCTGTAGTGGTGTGTGGCTTCGAAGATCTTCAGTCTGCTTTTATATCTCCACGTATATATCTCCATTTGTATCTATGTAAGATAACATGGGATGAAGGGGAAAATACCAGTTAAGTAACATGACTTATAAATGATGAATATAAGTGGGTCTGAAGGAAAACACTGACCCAAATACTGTGAATTTTTTGTGCTTAGAATATGAGGCTACACTAGGTCCTGATCATAGCATCTGATTCCTCCTGTCTTTATAGTGGGCCAAAATAAAATTCCAGACCTGAGCCCCACTGAAGGTTGGATTTTTCAGAACTAAGTTTCATGGCATGGATCTGTCTCTAATGAAACAACTGGGGTAAATTAATTCACTAGTAGAGCCAAGCAAAATGTTCACAATGAGATTTGAAACCTGACAGTTTTTTTATTTGGTCTACATTTTAAACTTGTCCATGTTCACTGGAAGGGTTGTCAGTCTCATTCAATTTCTAATTGAGTTTTGAATGGATTTGGAGCAAATTGTGATTTTGGTTAGACACCATGAGAGATTTGGTAGTTTCACAGTTTTAATGAGAAAACAGAAAAGACGTGGCCATTTTGCATGAGTTAGGATGTAAGCTTTGGGGCTTGTTCCTCTTCAAAGAGAAATTCTTGGGTTGCAAAGACATGTGAACTAAAACAGAACAGTCACTGCAAACTGACACTCTGCAAATGAAAGTTATGAGATTGCATTAAAATATGTTTCCTCTGTATCCATTAAACCTAAGCATGTACAGTCCACATAAAATCATCTTGCAAGAATATACACAGGGTCACCAAAGATGACCAAACAGTGAGAAGAGCTGTTAAACTAAAATCAATGCATAAAATCCATAACTGCCATTAGAGCTGAGAACTGAGATGTACTCAAAAGTGAAACAAATGAATAGATGAAGATTTGATAAGGATTGGAAATAAATATTGCAGATATATATTGCATATTTGCATTAATCTTTCCTATCAGTGTCAGTCTAGACCAGGGGTTTTCAAACTTTGAAGCTTCTAAGGGTATGCCGGTTGCTGGCCGCAAGACACATTTTTTATCTGACTGTCCACAGGCATGGCTGCTCATACCTCCCACTGGCTGCTGTACACCGTTCCTGGCCAATGGGAGCTCTGAGAAGCAGTGTGGGCTGGGTCACCACTTCCTGCAGATCCCATTGGCCAAGAATGGAGAACCATAGCTGCTGGGAGCAGCCAAACCTGTGGACACTCAGGTAAACAAAGTGTCTTGCGGCCAAGTAGTGGCTTATGCTTAGAAGCTGTGACCTAAAGTTTGAATACCCTGGTCTAGCTCATGCAAACTAATGATAACGTGTGGGAATGTTACAGTGTCCTTTGTGTGTACAGTCATCCTGTTCAACTGGATTGAGAGGCAAAGTTGTTATTTATGTGAGACACAAATAGTTAAAACCCTACTTTGTCCCTGATTATCTTTTTCATAGATTTTTAAGGTCAGAAGGTATCATTGTGATCATCTAGTTCTGGGCAATAAGTGGTCCATAGGCTGGATGTTGTTTGCCAGTGTTAGATCTTGGTGGGTTGCCAGACGCTTCATTCGTCAGCTTTTGTTGGCCATGGTTTGCTGTTCTTGGCCAATGGGAGCTGCAGGAAGTGGTGGTGTGGCCTGCACTGCTTCCCACAGCTCCCTTTGGCCAGGATCAATGAACTATGGCCAGCTGGAGCTGTAAGCAGCTATACCTGAAGATGCACAGGTGAATGAAGTGTTGGGCAGCCCATCGGGGCTAACCCTGGTGAACCACATCCAGCCTGTGGGCCACTTATTGCCCTCCCCGGTCTAGTCTGACATCATGCTATAGCACTTTGTTGAATTAATTATTGTTTCATGTCCAATAGCTATAGTTGACCAAGCATATCGTCTAGAAGAAACATCCATCTTGTTTTTGAACTTTCCAGTGAAGGAGAACCCACCACAACCCTTGGTAAACAGATGCAACAGTGAATTGCCCTCACTGTTCAAAAATTCTTCCTTATTTCTAGTCTTCATTTGTCTAGCTTCAGCTTCAAGACATTGGGCCTTGTTATATATTTGTCTTCTAGACTAAAGAGTGTTCTGTAACCAAAATTCGGTGTCCCATGTAGGTATTTATGAACTGTGATCAAGTTTCTTCTTATTGTTCTCTGAAATACTAAATAGACAGAACTCAGGCCTGCTGACCAGGGAGGCAGGGGGGACAAAGAGGGCAATTGCTTCGGGGTCCAGTGTTTAAAAAGGGGCCTGGAGCTCCCAGCCACTGCTGCTGCTAATGTGACAATGGCAGCAGCCAGATAGGGACCCTTTTGAATTAGCACCATAGTGCCATGCCAGGCACTCTGTGTGGCTTTGAGTGCTGGAAGGAGGAATCCAGCACCACACTCTGTGGGTACAGAGGGATGGCTGTCCTTGGCCCTGGCCCTTCTGCCCAAAGCCCTGCGCCTTTCTAGGGAGCCACACCTAGCCCACAGGCCTACAGCAGCTGTCAGCCTGACACAGCTTCTTGAATCTGTTACTCTAGTGCATGTTTTCAAACCTTTTAATCATTCCTATGGCTCTTTTCTGAACCTGCTTTAATTTCTCAACATCTTTCTTGAACTGTGGATACCAAAGCCTGTTTTCCACTAGTGGCAGGGCTGGCCATACCATGAGGCGAACTGAGGCGGCCGCCTCAGATGCCAGACTGTGGGGGGGCACCACTAGGACCCAGATTGTAGAAAATTGTGTCTGCTGCTGGTGCATATGTGTTCTCTCTGCTCTAGATGCACAGAGATGGTAGAGTGCCATGAGAGGAGTAGAACAGGAAGAAGGCAGAATTCAGACCTTTCAAAATTTTGGCCCAAGCGAGGGGGTATGGGGCTGTCATTTGAGCTCCCTGCCTCAGGTGCCAAAATGTTATGGGCCGGCCCTGACTAGTGGTTACAGTAGTGCCAAATAAAAGGCTACTATAAACTTCCAATTCCTACTCAATATGCCCATTTATGAATCCATGAACCTCATTAGCTTTTTCAGTCACAAATTGTCCCAGGAGCTCATGTTCAGTTGATTAGCCAATATGATCCCCAAATCTCTTTCAAAGTCATGGCTTCCCAAGAAAGAGTGTCCCATCCAGTAAGCATGGCCTGCAGTCTTTGTCCCTAGCTGCATGACCTAACATTTGGCCATATTAAAATGGGTATTCCTTCCGCCCAGTTTACCGACGTGATCCAGTTCGCTTTTGATCAGTTACCTGTCCTCTTCATTATTTATCACTCCCACAGTTATTGCGTCATCTGCAAACATTATCAGTGATGATTTTATGTTTTCTGCTAGGTTGTTAATAAAAATACTTAGAGCCAAGAAACAATCTTCACTAGATGCACAGCCTCTCAGTGATGATTCCGTTTACAATTACATTTTGATACCTAGAGACACAAGAAGGGTGCGGTAGTATATTTATTGGATGAACTTCTGTTAGTGAGAGAGAGAAGCTTTTGAGCCACACAGAGCTCTTTCTTAGCTCAGAGAAATATACCGGTACTCATTCTATCACAGCTGATACAAGATTGAACAGATAGCATCATGTAAGTAGTTAGCACACGTTATGTGAGACTGTTCTAGGTACCCTTGTCTCTCTCATCAACGGAAGTTGGTCTAGCAAAAGATACTACATCACCCGTCTTGTCCCTTTAATATCCTGGGACCAACACTGCATACATTTTGAGACCTAAGTTAGCTAGCTTTTAATTCATTTAATATGTGCCATGTTAATTTTGTATCATTTTAATTTCTTGATCAAAATGGCCTATGGACCCAAGTAAAATGCTTTACATAAGTCTACCAATATCTCTCTCAGCATGAGTACTGTTATAAACCAAATGAATAATCCCATAGAAAAAATGACATCAAATTAGTTTGATAAGATCTATTTTCCATAAAACCATGGTGATTGGCATGAATTATATTAATCTCTGCATCTACTGTTTCATTATTTTTTGCAGGGTCTGTGTCAGTCTAACAGAGCTATAATTATTTGGGTGGTTCTATCTACCTTTTTAAAATATTGGTACATTCTTTTAGTTTTTTAACATTTCCCCAGTTTTCCTACACATGAAAATAGGTGCATAAGAAATTGATCATCTTGTTCTCTAGTGTAATTTGGTGGTCTGTAGCAGATACCCACTAGTTCCCCATCTTGTGCAATATCTGTTGGAACATAGTTCCATATCATTCAAGACCATTTGCTTCCAAGTTGCCAGTGATGTGAAAAGAAGGATTGCCATTTTTTACATTCTTCCACCTCTTTTGCCTTTGTGATCATTTCTAAACAGGGTATACCCAGGGATTTAACATTCCAAACATGCAAATATTTCCATCAAGGTTCAGTATTTCCAGCTAGGTCAATTTTATTTTTTGTAAATGGCCAGTTCCAATTCCTCTTATTTATTACCCATGCTCCTTGCATTGGTGTATAGTCAATTGGAGAATTTCATGTCTTCATGCCCTTTGGTGCTTTGATTAATTTTGTTCTTCACATCTTGATTTACTGCTAAACAAATGCTCATTTGTTCCACCCTTTCACTCCATCTCATACTCTCCCCCCCCCCCTTAATTTAACACCTTCCTCACTAGTCTAGTCAGTCTGGCTGAATAATATAGGTTTCCCATACTGAGATGGAAGTCGTGTTGTAGACACAGCCCTCTCTTTGTAGTGTCCCCTTGTTCCACAATCTGTAGATTATTACATATGACATTTTAATTAGTAAGTGGTAATGCTGTCTATAAAACATATATTTATTTGCTTTTCATATTATAAATCAATTCATTAGCAAATTACTATAATATAGAGATCATTGTTTTACCACTGACCATTTATTGTCTCATAATATAAACTATACCAATTGATAAACACAGACATTGGCAAGTAAAACTAAGATACAACTTCCTTTCCCTCAAAAGATATTAAGAACATGAGTCTTAACACAGCCATCTGGAAACAAAGTGCTTTGAAAATGTAAGTGGTGTCTCAGTATGAACTCTTATAGTAATGTTGATGATGATAAAATAGCCAAACACTAAGTCAACCCTACTTCTCTGGATGTCTAATTCATACATTTGATTTATTATGCTACCCTACCTGGTTTTCATGAGCATTTAACAGACATACTTTCAATGAAGTTCAGATTCTTATGCTAAGAGAGCGGTACAATGCTTATATCCTCCCTAGATATCTTTGCTCAAAAAAGTGAATTATATTACCCTTAAAATCAGCTGTTCTTTTTTTTTACCTGTGTCAGACCACTTACCAGTTTCTTTATATTACCAAGTTTGAGAGAGAATATGAAAACTCTGACAGCTAGTCCCCTCAAGCTATCCTGATTGATTGCAATTTTCTTTAGCCATATGCACTATTCTCTAACAAGGAGATCATTGAGAGAACCGGTCTACAGTCTATGCAGGCTTCACTGGCTGGGCCACATTGAGCATTTGCCTGAAGATTGTCTGCCAAAGGCTAATGCTCCATGACCAGCTGAAGAAGTGCCTGTGATGCAGAGGGAGGCCAAAACTCCAACACAGCAACAAACTCAAGCTCTCAAGAAATTCAGCATTCCCACTGACAACTGGGAGACTCCTGCCTACAACTGCTCAGTCAGGAGAAGTCTGGTGCAGTTATCATGGAGATTCATCAGAGAGCTGAGGCCTGCAGGTGCAGTAGGAAGCACAGTGTGCTCCAACTTCCACAATGGCAAAAGGACCTCTAGCCACTGTGGGAAGGTTAAACACTCATACATTGATCTCTTCTCCCACACTACTGTCAAGCACCATTGTCTGACTGACGTCATCTGTCAGGATGTTGGATGCCCATAGACAGAAAAGTAAAGAAGAAATAAGTTAACCGAAAGCTACATAGGGATCTAATGGGTAAAGAGGACGTTCTCTTCACAGACTGTTAACAGTGCTCATTCAGACTGCCAAAAGCACCAGCAGACATGTTTGTAGGGAAACAATTAGAAGACCATGTTGTGCCTCTCATTTTTAAACAGACCGCTCCATGGGCACTAATACTGAGTTCCAATTAAGAATGGTGGCTGCTGTGTTGGAATCTTTTTCGGCCAATCAGATCAAAGCTCTCATCCACACCATTTTATATACCACATATTTATTTGTTTGTCCAATACTTATAGAGTGGAATCCATCAGTATTTTTCTTCTCCATATCTTGTCTCTTGCCATCGGTACCCTGCTGATTCCAGGAACCTGATTCAGTTTCGTTGCAGAAGTGTATCCATATTGGGCCTAATCTTTAGTCCTTTGAAATGAATGGTAAAAGTCTCTTTTGGTAAACAAAACCAGGCTCATAATGTGCATCTAATTCCTATTTCCTCAGAGGCATGGTCAACTCACTCTAGTGTTTGCATAACAAGAGGACATTGACAATCAGATTGACAAGAGGCCAAGAGGAATTTAGCAGGCTTCAATCCCAGGCTTGTGCAATGTTCTTGGTGTATTATCTCTTGTTGTTCCATTTGCTTATGGAGCTGGTTGTATTTGCAATATTCTAGGGGCTATCTATAAGTCTAACTGATTGATTCTGATCTCACTAATTCCATTGGAAACCCAGTATAACTCGGTTAACTTCCATGATCTTACTCCTAATTTGTACCAGTGTGTAGGAGAAGGACTATGAGAAAGACTGTGTTTTGCTCCCTCCACAGTCTATTAACCCTGTTCATGCTGTTTGCCCAAAGGCGATTGCCTGAGAATAGAGGGAAATGCTCCAACTTCTTTTTGCCTAGTGAATGAAGGATGGAAGAAGTCACACAGACTTGAAGCCCTTGTGTGTGGTCACTAGATTATTCTGATTATTCTTCTGATTATTTCATATAATCTTACTGTTTAGGGGTCTCATGTTGAGTAGCACCATACTCTGCGACTAGTGCCACCATTTAAATCACACTGCTAATGAAATAAGGTCCTATCTGAGGTAACAGAATATACCCTAGCCTGGCTATATTCTGAAAGATGCAAGGTTGCTTTACCTGTTTCTTTATATTACCAAGCACGAGAGAGAATGCTCTGGCAGCTATTCCCCGCCAGCTGTCCGGATTGAATGGAATGTTCTTCAGCCATTTGGGAGATGGTTGTTCTC
Organism: Pelodiscus sinensis; assembly: GCF_052426305.1. Taxonomy (NCBI): domain Eukaryota; kingdom Metazoa; phylum Chordata; order Testudines; family Trionychidae; genus Pelodiscus; species Pelodiscus sinensis. The sequence continues at coordinate 198,348,689 of NC_143052.1, forward strand.
AAATTAAAACAACCCTGAAAATCCATTTATTACTTTGACTTTGGCCTTCTGGTTAGGGCCCTCCCTGAAAATCTGCACTATTATCACAGCTGGGTTTACCATCCCTTAAATGTTGCTGATAAGTGAAGTGTTACATGGGCCTTTTGTAAAGCATATTCTCTTATTAAAACACATTTAAAGGGCCTTGTAAACCCTGGAGATTAACCCCAACATTTATGGAGAGCTTGAAGATACTAATTCTTGCATATTTGTCATTCCAGAGTATGGCCTGGTGGTGAACAGTCTTTTTTTCTTCACAAGTGCATGTGTATCAGTGAGATCTGTCCATGTTTTGTCTTAGGGGAGTGAAATGAGATGATGGGAGGTGAGGAACATAGGAATTGGCTGTCAGGGAGAGGACCAGTGGTCTATGTAGCCCAGTATTCTGTCTCTGACAATGGCCACAACCAGATGCTTTAGACTAGAGGAAGGTAATCCCATAATGAACAGTTATGGAATAATCTGCCGTATGGTACATCTCTGGTCAAAGCCTCTCAGAGGTTGGCTTATGCCCAGAAGCAATAGGGGTTTCATTCTTTCAAAACAATTAACATATTATTTAATCTAATTGTGGTTGTTCTTATCCATGCGTATCAATATCTTGTCTTTACTCCCAGTTCTACTAAGTCCTTAGGCTTAGTGATATCTGGTGGCAATGAGTTCCACATGCCCTTAGCTTCCTCATCAACTCAAAATGTATTACCTCACTGGCTCTATTGCCAATTTTTTGGCTCTAGGTTGAGTAGATAGTATACTTCTGTTCATATCCCACAGAAATATAAATCTTGGCCAATGGATTTTGTAGGTCTCTGCAGAGTCAGTCCTGCCAATTTTCAGAAGAGATGTGAGAAATGCTTCTGGGAACACCACTTCATTAGTAAAGGGCAGATATGCTAATTAAAATGTCCAACAGACATACACAAACCTCCTTCCCCCTTTACCACACACACCACAACCTTCCATCACCTCACACCACCCTCTCTACCAAGAATACTCCACAATCTCCTCCACTACTTAGCTACATTCACGCAAACCACGGTTTTCTCTGCTCTTTCTTCTTCCAGGTTGCTGGTGCTACTGGTGCTCAAGTGTCTTTTAGTTTTCTCCATGTGATGTTCCTCACTGCTGTGCTTTCTTTCTTCAGGCACCAGGTGATGGATTGTCCTGCTCCTCCTGGCCCACTCTGAGCCTCTTCTCTGCCAGTGGTTCCCAGTCTAGGGACATCCTCTTTTGTTTTCTCCTCACTTCCATCAGCCCAGATGGAGGCAATAGCAGCCACAGCACCAGCTACTCCAGTCCTTGCAGTAGCTCAGGTTGTGGTGTGCTGCTTGTGATCTTCACTGTCCTGTCCCATTCATGTTCATAGCCCTGTCTCACGGATCTCCCTTTCAGAAGCTGCAAACAGCACGTGCCCTGTGTAGGGCACCAAACGCAGAACTCGTTCTCGGTCTGTTTCTTAAGATAATAGTTACTTGGTCAAGCTTTTTGGGAAAAAAACTTACAACTTCTGAGAGCACCTTTTAATTTTTTCCATTCTATGATTTAGTCTGGAAAACAGAAGACTGAGAAGGGAACCTGATAGCAGCTTTCAAGTACCTAAAAGTGTGTTGCAAGAAGGAGGGAGAAAAAATTATTCTCCTTAACCCCTTCAGATAGGACAAAAAGCAATGGGCTTAAATTGCAGCAAGGTTGGTTTAGGTTGGGCATTAGGAAAAACTTCCTGACTCCCAGGGTGGTTCGGCACAGAAATAAATTGCCTAAGGAGCTTGTGGCATCTCCATCATTGGGGATTTTTAGAGCAGGTTAGACAAACAGCTCTCAGGGATGGTCTAGAAGATGGTGCTTGGTCCTGCTGTGACGGCAGGAGGCTGGACTTGACCTTTCCAGGTTCTTTCCAGTTCTATGATTCATGTGTCATCTTCTTCCTGCTCCTCCCAGGTGCAGTAAAGTCATGTGAAGAACACAGTAGTGGGGAATGAAGTAGATGCCTCACAGCAGCATCCACAATGTGAAAGGCTGAAAGTACATAAAAAACCAGCTAAACCATATGCCTGAGCTGACCAGGCAAGGCACTGTGGCCTAGTGGGATCTCTCTATTATATCCAGGTCCTGCTTCTTGGCTCCTCAGGTCTGCAGTTGCAGAGATGCTGAATGAGAGGGGATGACAATAATACTTGGTTGACCTGCATTAGACAATTTTGGTTCTAAGCAGAACTTTTGTGTCTTGCACAGGAAACAGGTCCAGAGAGGGCTGTGCTGTGTCAAGGGGGCTGTGCTGCAGTGATCCCTGGTAGAAGGGATGAAAAAGGCAGGAAAATAATGGACTGTCTGAAAGCTGCAAGGAACCTTGGCCTGATCTAGAGCATGGAATCTTGATCTAGCCTAGAAAACTCAGCTGCAGAGACATAAAAAGCAGAGCAGACACTACAGTGGCTCCTTCTGTAGTTACCAAAGAGCTTCTGCCCTGCTCACAATGATTCTGTTTCCTCTTCTAGGGAAGGGAAGAATCTTCAGGGTTACCAGCCATCTGCACTTCTTGTGTCCAGCATGCCACTGTGAAGGCAGAGGAAGTGAGGGAACGGTGCTGCCTAAGCCATAGCACTCTAGAAGGTTGTTTCTGTCTGTCTGAAAGGAAGATTTCCTGAGGACAGCTGGACTTAATCCAGAAAAATGGAAGGGTATCAGGCCTGTGTGCAAACCCACACAGTTCTTTATGGTTTGCCATGGGGCCAATTCCAGCCAGTCTGGGAAAGGCAGGGGTGGCTCATTGCTCCAGCCTCCCTCTGTCATGCTCTGGCCAGGGAAAGCCTGTGTCTGATTCCCCACTTTATCCCCCAGGAGAGAGGCTGGGGGCAGGGCTGGGCTACGGGGAGCGGGGGCAGCCACCAGCCTCTCCCACAGCTCACACTCCCCCACAGAAATTCTTGTGTATGGGCCTGGGTATCTTACCAATTGGCCTTATTCCACCAGGCAATCAGCAATGACTCAAGGGCTACGTCTAGACTGGCATGATTTTCCGCAAATGCTTTTAATGGAAAAGTTTTTCCGTTAAAAGCATTTGCGGAAAAGAGCGCCTAGATCAGCATGGACGCTTTTCCGCAAAAGCACTTTTTGCGGAAAAGCGTCCGTGCCAATCTAGATGCGGTTTTGCGCAGGAAAGCCCCGATCGCCATTTTCATCATCGGGGCTTTTTTGCGCAAAACAGTTTTTAGCTGTCTACACTGGCCCTCTTGCAAAAAACATTTCTGGAAAAAGGACTTTTGCCCGAACGGGATCATCAAAGCATTTGCACAAGAAGCACTGATTTTGGATAGTAGAACATCAGTGCTTTTGCGCAAAATCAAGCGGCCAGTGTAGACAGCTGGCAAGTTTTTGCGCAAAAGTGGCCGCTTTTGCGCAAAAACTTGCCAGTCTAGACGCAGCCCAGGTCTTTTCAGCTCTTTTAGAAGTGTAGAGGAGGAAAGTACAAACCAGGAATAGTCGACACTGAATAATTTAATCATTTAATTTGTAACAGATCTACGACCAGACTATAATTCTGGGTAGATGACCATCAGGAAAATACAAAGGTAAGACTCATAGTACTTTTTTCTTATATGCCGGATAATTGATCCATAGATCCTTTTTGGTCACATGGATGCTTAATAGAACTAAGATAATTTGAAACAAAGAATTAATTTGGTGAAGTTCACCTCTGTTTCTGCTTTTAAATGGTCCTGAACTAGATCATGAGGGTTTTGAATTCATTCATTAATCAAAATTTGCTGGATATTTTAAAATATTTTAATCTCAAAGTGCTATGGAGTTGCATATGGGGCTCCTCCTTAGTGGGAGGACAGGAAAACCTGTCAGTTCATTGAGTCCTGTCATGCCTGTCTTGGGATGGCTGATTGTTTTTAATTACACAAACATCCATTCTATTTGCTTATTATTAGGGCTGGACAACTTGCTGCTCCTACTCTACAGTGGCGACCAGCAGAGCTATGTGCAGAATGGTACAAAGTGCCATGGCAAAGGCCCCAGGCTGGTCTTGGAGAATGCCAAAACAATTGCAAGGCCTGGATAAAACACGCTGTAGTGTGACCGAGGGAGGACTGGCAGATGATGACCTTTCATTAAACTGAACAAAGAAGTTGCCCTTCCAGGAGTGCTAATCCTGCAGAACCAGCCCTGAAACTGCATTGAAGATGATGGCTTTCCACAGGTGTAAGTGAGAGCACAGTTTCACTTACTGTACTATTAATGAAGACTAAGCTAGAAAGAACCCAGCTTGATTTTCAAGTGAATTTGCCTAGGAGTCATGAAAAACACAGAGGGCAAAATCTTGGTATTACCTCAAGTCACTGGGGGTATGTCTACATTACAAAGTTAGTTCGAACTAACGGACGTTAGTTCGAACTAACTTTAATAGGTGCTACACTAGCGCTCCGCTAGTTCGAATTTGAATCGAACTAGCGGAGCGCTTAGTTCGAACTAGGTAAACCTCATTTTACGAGGACTAACGCCTAGTTCGAACTAGCTAGTTCGAACTAAGGGCTGTGTAGCCCTTTAGTTCGAACTAGTGGGAGGCTAGCCCTCCCCAGGTTTCCCTGGTGGCCACTCTGGCCAACACCAGGGAAACTCTATGCCCCCCTCCCGGCCCCGGACCCCTTAAAGGGGCACGGGCTGGCTACGGTGCCCATGCCAGGTGCAAGCCTGCCAGCACCCAGCTAGCAGACCCTGCACCTGGCACGGCACAGAGCCACCCACCCGATACCCCCCAGCCCACCCCCTCTTGCCGGGACCAGGCTGGCGGCTCCCGGGAGCTTGCCCTGGACCGCAAGAGGCGGGCACCTTCCTGGGCTAGTGCGGACATCGTGGACCTCGTCCACGATCTCCGCACTAGGCACAGGAAAGTGGCCGTCTAGGGCAGGAGAGCTGCCAGCCTGGCCACCCAGGAGCAGGTGTGCATGAAAATCAAGGGGGTCCACTGAGACCCCCGACCCTGAGCCCTGAGCTTACAATGGCCGTCCTGGGTCAGACCAAAGGTCCATCTAGCCCAGTAGCCTGTCTGCCAACAGCGGCCAACCCTAGGGACCCTGGAGGGGATGGACCGAAGACAAGGACCAAGCCATTTGTCTCGTGCCATCCCTCTCCAGCCTTCCACAAACTTTGGGCAGGGACACCACTCCTACCCTCTGGCTAATAGGACTCCATGGACCCAACCTCCATCACTTTATCTCACTTCCCTTTAAACCCTGTTCTAGTTCTAGCCGTCACAGCCTCCTGCAGCAAGGTGTTCCACAGGTTAACTATTTGCTTTGTCAAGAAGAACAACTTTCTCTTACTAGTTTGAAGCCTGCTACCCATTCCTTTCCTTTGGTGTCCTCTAGTCCTTCTTTATGGGAACTCAGGAAGAACTTTTCTGAATGCACCCTCTCCACCCAACCCCTGCTTTTAGAGACCTCTATCCTGTCCCCCCTCCGTCTCCTCTTTTCTAAGCTGAACAGTCCCAGTCTCTGTAGCCTTTCTTCATCTGGGACCTGTTCCCAACCCCTGATCATGTTAGTTGCCCTCCCCTCTCCCAGCCTTTCTCTTCCCCTCTCCCACCTCCTTTTCCCAGTCTCCCCCAGTTTTTTTCAATAAAGACAGAGTCAATGTTGGAAGAAACGTTATCTTTATTTTGTACATCAATAAGAAGGGGGGCTAGGGAAGGGTAAGTGGAAGGAGGTGAGGGAGGAATGGGGTACGAGCCCCCGATGGGGAGGACTGGGCTGGCTCTGCGGGCTTCTGGGGGTGGAAGCTCTCCTGCAGCCCCCCAATTACTCCCTCTCCCCAGATGGCAGCCTGCGGCAAGTGCAGCCGGGCTGATGGCCGAGTGGTGTGATGTGCCCAGTGTGGGCACTCAGGGCACTCCAAGCCAGAACTTCTTTGCAAGCGGGGCACCCCTTAGAACTGTGTGTCCGGGGTGGGGGTCGGGACCCTTTAAGCGCAGCCCTCGGCTAGCCTGAGACAGCATCTCCATGCTCTAAGTCCTCCTTTTATGCCCTGCCGGCACTGCTTCCGGCCATCCTTAAGCCCTGTTCAGAGTCCACTCAATGTGGACTTGCTAGTTCGAACTAGCAAAACGCTAATTCGAACTAGTTTTTAGTTCTAGATGCGTTAGTTCGAACTAGCTTAGTTCGAATTAACTAATTCGAACTAAGTTAGTTCGAACTAGCGCTGTAGTGTAGACGTACCCTGGTAGTTTTGCCCTCGATGAGAACAGAACCAGGATTTCATTCACTGTCTTTTATGTGCAAACTAAGGAAATTATTGGCCTGATCTAATTTACAATGATTTTACTGGGAATTGGATTGGGCCCTGGATCTGAGAGACTATAAAAATGGAACACTACAGTGCCTCTTTCGGAGAGCCACTTTTCAGAGTGGAATCACACTTGCACTATCTCCATGGCAAAATTACAGTGACACAAATGCAGGTTTCTTGTTTCACTGTAGGATCAAACTGAAGGAGGAACAAGATGATGAGAGAACTAATTCTAGTGCTATTTACAACACCGGAAGAAAGCAAAGGGAATGCACATTGTTTGTACAATGTGCATATACATTTTAAAATTTGCAAGAAAGTAGAAATTGTTCATAAAAACAAAAATTTGTGAAAAGATAAGAAAAAAGTTATATATAATAATTGTACACCTATCACATTTTAAACCAGTCTTTTTACTCTCCCAAAATTCAGTCTGTGTTTCACGAGATGTGACTGGAATATTGGATAGACACAGCAGCAAATACTTCTCATATGATAATCACCATTTCTTTGATATGGTAATATTTTTCAGCACCTTATTTTTATCTATGAGCAATAGTGAATTAGTTGAATGAGAATCTACACTCAATACAGACAGGCTTTGAAGAATTAGAAATAAAAATACAAGGAGCCTGACAAATCTCTCTTAGAACTGATATATCATAGATACCACACTCCTTTAGAGTGATCCTAGCCAGCAACACTTTACAATTGTATATTTAACCTTTCACCCTGGGTTCTTTTTTTTACCATATACAAAATGTGCTGCATGCGGTATATGGCCCTATGAGGTTAAAAGGTTAATTGAGAGCAAGCATAGTCCCTTGCTCATTTAACCATCCCCTTCCACGCAAAAAAAAACAACAAAAAACCTAACCAAAAAAAAAACCCCAGTCTGCTGCCCTCCTTTTTAAAGCATCGTGTCTGACTTTGCTTGTAAGATATGGCTTTCGATGTGGTATATTTTATAGCTCTCAGGATTAAAAGGTCTTCTTGGTTCCCTCTCTCTTTTTTGGAGCACTAATCTAGGTGTGCAAAGGGGACAAAGGGAGAGGCTATAGAAAACATGTGGAGCTGCTCTTACCAAACATCTATGTTCTGTGGCATTTTGACTGTACAGGGCAAGCAAGCAGGAAGCCTCAGGAGACACTAAGTAATATACTCTGCATTGCAAGCCTATCAGCTGCATTTGTAAAGAGCAGGTATAGGTCCGATCAGAGCCTGCTGCTAGCATGTGTACAGGGAGTGGGCATCATACCTGGCCAGGTCTTCAAGCTGAAGTGACAGTCCCAGCCCCCATTGACAGGTACAGAGCCCCACAGCCTCGGCACATACCTGGTTCTTGTAGAGCTCTACTGTGGGTGGGAAGAGAAGAAGCTCTGTGTGCTCTTCTTCTCTCCAACCTTGTACCTTGAGGAGTTGACTGGAGATGTAGTGAAATGGTAGCATCACAGAAAGCAACAGCTGAAAGCTAGGAAGGCAAGGGATACCTCACAGAATATTTAAAATTCTTTATCTTATAGTTTCTGGTGGTATAAATGGGTGCTACTCCATGAATGTATACCTTTCATCCATATACCCCAGCAGAGAATTTAGCTTTTCTCTGTTATTCTTAAAGAGCACAGATTTTCAAAAGTTTAATAATTCAGCCATTTTTGAGTCCTCACTAAGGTCTTGATCCTATAAGGAGCTTCAAGCAGACAGATGGTGGCACCTGATTGATTTCAGTGTGGTAGTGCACAGGCACAAGGGTCCGGGATCAGGACCTTATTCTGCATAAAAGATATCCATGAAAGAGCAGTTTTCCTATGTCATATTGTGAGAATGCATGTCTTCCTTATTCAGTCTCCAGACCTGCAGCAAGTACTACAGCTATATACCATGAACTTAAGTTTTATTTTATGATAGGACTGAAGGAACTTAATATAATTGAGACTGCAGCTGATTAATCTAATCATAGCTGTCCTACTGATATCATGTGCTCCCTGCATCAATTTGACCCAGCTACCTCAATCACATGTGAAAAAAGCTGACACAATCCCCAGTGTCGACAACGCTAGGTCAATGGGAAAAAAAATTCTATCAACTAGCTACCGGTTCTTAGGGAGGTGGATGACCTTAGCCAACAAAACACCTCCCACCCAGATAGATAATGTCTACACTGAAGCACTACTGCAGCTGTGCTACTGTAGTGTTTCACTAGTAGCCCAGTCCTCAGTTTTTCCTATAGGTCACCAAGGTTCTCTTGTAAATCTGCATGGCCCAAGAGGTGACCCTACATATTGGACATATCGTTATCACCAAAGGAAATTAGGGTATGTCTATACTACAGCGTTATTTTGAAATATCTTATTTTGAAATAGTTATTTCGAAATAGCTTATTTTGAAAGAACACATCTAGACACAAAACGCATTTTGAAATAGCTGAATCACATTTAAGGCTGTCCGGAACCAGTTCTGGCAGGGCATCAGGTCAGGCGTTACCTTGTGTGGGTGCTGCCTGAGGCTATGTGAGACCTGTTCTTAAAGAGACCCCCCAAGACAGCCAGTCCTAAGGTTTCCCTGCTTGCTTGCCTACCTCACTGACGGACAGCAAAGCATTTTTTTTCTCTGCATGCTCTGGTTGCCCTCACTCAGGACACCACAGCACTCGGCACCATGGAGCTGGAGCTGCCCCTGGGCACTCTGGTGCTTCTCCTGGACATATTGCTGCAAGCCTGGCAGCACGTTCTGCAGGCAATAACAGTCTCCCTGGTGTGCCCCACTGGGGCTTGTGCCTCATTCCTCCCTCACGTCCTTCCACTTACCCCTCCCTAAGCCCCCTTCCTGCTGAACAATAACAGACATGTGTTCATTACATAAAGCCTCTTTATTGAACAAAACCGGGGTGGGGGGAATGAAACTGAGGTGAGACTGGGGAAAGAAGGTGGGAAAAGGGAGGGGGAAACCTGGGAGGAGGGAGCCAGCAGGAGAGGCAAGGGAAGGAAGGGGGAGGAGCAGCTCAGGGCTCAGGGTTGGGGGTCTCACCGGCCCAACTGTCTCCCAGCACTGCGGGTGCGGGGACCTCTGAATCCCTAGGGGCATGGGGATGGTAGGGAGGAAGAAGCAGGAGTGGGAGAAGGAGTAGGAGGAGGAACGGTAGCTGGGGAGGCTTCAGGGGCTGAAGCAACAGTAGGCAGCAAGCTCTGCCCCAGGGTCGATGACCACCTGGGGGGCATGGACCATCCTGCCCCGCAGGATGTGGTCCATGGCATCAAAATAGGGGCAGAGGTCTGGGTATGCCCCTGGTGGGGAGCTACCCCATGTGGCCCTGGCATACGCCTGCCACAGCTCCTTTATTTTCATATGAACCTGCTCCTGGGTTCATATATGGCATTTGGTGGCCAGGCTGCCAGCCATCCGCCTGTAGATGGTTGCGTTCCTCCATTTATTGTGGAGATCATGGACGTTGGAGGCATCCCCCCCAAACCTGAATTACATCCCTGATCTCCGCACTGGACCAGGCAGGTGCCCGCCTTTTGTGGCCCCTGGCAGGCTCCTGGGAGCTGGCAGACTGGTTCTGGGGAGCGGTGGAGGGCTGGCTGGGACTGGCTGCCTGGCTCATGCTGGGGCCACTTGGTCACAGGCAGTGACTGCTGGCTCTGGGCTGGCAGGCTTGGAGCTGGCACAGGCACTGTGGCCAGAGTCTACCCCTTAAGGGCTCAAGGGAGGGGGGGAGGGAGAGGAGTTTTCTTGGTTATGCCCAGAGTGGCCACTAGGGCACCTGGGAAGTGCTGGAGACCCCCTATTTTGAAATAAGCATCTAGACAGCGCTTATTTCGAAATAGCAATTTCGAAATTGGCACTATTCTTCGTGGAATGAGGTTTACCAATTTTGAAATAAGCCGTCTGCTATTTCGATTTAATTTTGTAATAGCAGTTTGGCTGTGTAGATGCTGGTAAAGTTATTTCGAAATACCTTTGCTGTGTAGACATACCCTTACTGGCTTTATAGATCATCTGCACTTTCAAGCTATGTAAACATCATATATGACCACTAATACAGAATTCTAGGGATGTGCATCTCTTTGGATCCCTTAAAAGGTTGCTACTCATAAGTAGAGAGAGTACCCTTAATTAATTAAAATACCCGCCACTTGTTTCTTCCTCAGAAGCCAGACATCCCCTGAATTTGAACAGGATTTTTCAAAATAGAAAAGAGCTATGTGATATTGCACAATATCTCTTTGTTTTACATCCCATCTTATGTGTTTTTCTTATAGCTTTTATGCACAATTTCAGTCCAAGACAAAAAGTTGATTAGCATTCTCAAAATCCTGTTCCATTGTGTGCAAGTACTGCTACCACAGGACAGACCCAATAAACAAAAAACATTGTGGACCTCACAGTTCATGGATATACCCTGGATAGAGCAAAAGTAAACATGGATGATATAGATCAGTAAAGAAAGCCAAACATCTTAGGAGTCTCAGTTAACATAGATGCTGTTTCTAATAAAGTCCTTTCATCCAGTTGATGGAGGTGCTATATAAAACTCCCTTTGGGGTACAGCAGAATTCCTTTTACATTTCTGGCAACATCTCTGCGCTCAAGTGGTGAAATTCATATTCAGGATTATGTAACAACTGTTTCTTGCTCTCATTTTTTGGGCTTTCATTTTGTGGGGATTATGCAGCTATTGTACTTCATTTAATGCTGCATAGAGAAAATACAAGGGCAGCTCCTCAGCTAGTTTATACCTGAGTCACTCCATTGAAGTGAGTGGAGCTTCACTGATGTACACCAGCTGAGATACTGGGCTTGTGCAAAGTACTGATGTACCTGAAGGAAATATGAAACTGACAGATAAATTAATCCTCCAGTGTAGCTATCCTTCAGACTCCATATTGGATCTCTGTCAAAAATGGCTTAAATCAAATGGGGCCTAAATATCTTAGGCTATGCTACACTACAGAGATTTTTCCGAAAAATAGCAGTCCCTCTGAAAAAACTTCACTTACGTCCACACTGCAATCACGGTCTTTTGAGAAAAAATTGAAAGACAGAGGGGATTTTCTGACATTGGTAAACCTCTTTCTACGAGAAAGAAGCCTTTTTTCTGAAAGAGCTCTTTCAGAAAAAGGCCTGTGTGGTTGGAGAAGAGGGAGTTCTTTTGAAAGAAAAGGAAAGAAGAAAGAGCTCAGGTGCCCTGGTGGCCACTCCATCCATAGTAATTACAGCATAAATGCGAGATAGCATCCATTCAGTGCTGGCAGTTTGGACGCTCTCTTTCGGAAGAAGTTTTTTCGGAAGATCTCTTCCAGAAAAGCTTATTCTGAAAGAAACCTGCAGTCTAGATGTAGCCTTAATGAAAACTGTAAGGCTATGTCTACACTGCAGACTTCTTGCGCAAGAACTGTTTTGTGCAAGAGTTCTTGTGCAAAAGGTCTTCCACAAGAGCGCGTCCACACTGCCACGTGCTTTTGCGCAAGAGCATCCATGGCAGTGTGGACGTTGTCTTGCTCAAGAAAGCTCCGATGGCCATTTTAGCCATAGGGCTTCTTGCACAAGAAATTCATGTTACCTGTCTACACTGCCTTCTTGTGGAAGAGCTCTTGCGCAAGAGGGCTTATTCCTCGTGGGGAGAGAAATAACTCTTCCAGAAGAAGCCCTGTTTTCTGATGGTGTACTGTAAATTTACTTATGCAAGAACGCACGTGCAGTGTAGACGCTCTGCAAGTTTTTGTGCAAGAACAACTGTTCTTGCGCAAAAAGCCTGCAGTGTAGACATAGCCTAAGTCAGGCCATTCAGTTTTAATAAAAGAATAATATAAATTGCAGATAAAAAAAATCCTATTAGGTCATCTTTTCCCTCTCCTTTTACCACAGTTCTTTTCCCAATTACACACACACACATAAATATTACAGTACAATAATCAGTATATAATAAAATATGCATTGGGTAAAATAGTATGCATTATACATTTTTAATAATCAATTACTTTTCATTAAAATCCCAGAATTGTATGGTAATTCCATTTATATCACATTTCACATAAAGGCATAGTCGTATGTGTAAAATAAAAAAAATTGAAAATACTTTAATACTGTTCAATGGTAATAGTCCAGCATATGTTAACTTGGGTTCGCCACTTATTTGTGTCCTTCAGGATCTCTAGCTACAGTAATTCACAAAAGCTAATGGTATGTAGAAAAACATGTTTGTTTTTTCACCAATTCTCAGACTAATGGTGGTGGCCAATCTATTCTATTTTAATTAATTGTACCAGAATTCTGAAGACATACAATCCTGTTAGAACACTTGGCCTCCTGAAATTTCATCTTATTACAGGTTGAACCTTCTGCTGGACCATAGATGTTGCTGGACCAGAGAGCCCCAGTGGCAGAGATTGCCAGCGGCTGGGAACGGAGCCAGCCAGCAGTGCCCGCAGAAACTCACTGGAGCAGCAGAGCCCATGAGGAAGTGGGGCCAGTGGGACACGGAGTCCATGGAACCAGCAGGGCCAGGTGCAGTAGAGCTCAGTGGGGAAGCCTGATCTCCCCTGGTCCGGCAAACTCTCTTGTCCAGGACCAGTCAGGTCCTGAGGATGCTGGACCAGGGAGGTCCAACCTGTACTAAGATCTTGTGAGTTAATCAAGTCATAACACAATGGGAGCAGATAATTAACATATCATGGTAACTAGCTTGGCAAGACTCAAAAGGCTCCTTGTATTTTTATTTCTAGTTCTTCGCAGCCTGTCTGTATTCAATGCTGATTAGTCTAGCGGAGTGCAATCAGAACATATGCTTAAAACTGCAAAATAAAATCAAGCTGATGGGAAAATCCATTTGATTTCTGAGGCCTTAGGTCTTGGTGCATTCTCTTCTTTCTTCTTTAGGACTTGAGTGAAATACAGTTAATACTAACTTCAAAGTGACGTGCAAAGGTTTATTTTTTTAAATTGGCCCTTTATCCCTTTTTGCCTCTAATGTATAAAAAAGGTCAGAAAGACTTTGCAGATTTTTTCTGCTTGCTTTTACCTTAGAAATATCAGGAAATGTTAGATCTAGTCTTCCTTGGTTTTACTGGAGGAACCTCAAGGTCTAAAGAAACAGGGATTTTTTTCTGTCTGTGAACTCTCTGACATATTATTGGAAAGGATGCCAGTTTTGACTCTTTTACAATGGCTACTTTTGTCCAAAATATTAAGTAGTAATTTAAACTCAATATATGTCCACTATAAAGAAAAGAAATTGAGATGTTATTCAGTGTGAAAGACTTTATGAAAATAGCAAATGATAAAGTGTACCGGAAAGAAATAACTTGAAATTTTTGAACATGTAAATTATGGCCAGGCCAGATACTATACATCCTAGATTAACAGAAGTAGAAGTAGAAAACAAACTCATTGTATGGTTGAAAATTATTTTTGGAATGTCATGGAAAACTAGGCAAATAATGGAAGGCCAAAGCTAAGCAGATGTAATACCAATTTGAAAAAAAGGAAAGAAAAGAAAAAGAGGGACATGTGATTGTGGCAATTGCCACAATAAAAATTGAATTTCTATTCCAGTAAATTAATAGATCAAATGTTAAGCAAAAAATAATTTCAAATCTAGAGAATAATAGAATATTGAACAATGAGAATCATGGGTTTATGAAGAATACACTTTAACAAAGTAATTTGATTACTCAAGTACAGAGTTAATAGGTAGCTCCCCGCTTGCTCTCAGAGTGAAGCAATCAGCTGCTGATCTTTACCAGTGGCAAACTACTTGTTCTCCTGCACCAACTCAGCTGTGCTGGCTGGTACTTTGAGGGGCAGAATCAAGTCTCTGTCCTATCTGTGTGCCTATGTACCTATTCTCTCTCCACCTCCATGGAGTATGTAGTGGACTTTCCAAACCTGTTGTGCTCCATGTGCTTGGACGGGTGAATTTGAGCAGGCCTGGAAAAGGAGAGAGGGGGAAGAGGATATAATTGCCCATGAGCCTGTGCAATTTAAAAGGGCCTGGTGGTTCCCAGCCTCATCAGTGGTAGTCAGGATCCCCAAACCCTTTTGCCTGGGCAGGTCACAGGACTTCTAGCTGCATGCAAGGTGGTACTGGTAGCAATGAGGGCAGACGGGCAGTCATGTGGAAGTCCTGGCCATGCCTTGAAGAGTGTGCCCAGCAGTGTATCTGGCAGCTTGCTGGGCACCAACCAGTGCAGGTGTAGCACCACCCTAATATCAGGGGGTATGTCTACACTACCCTGCTAGTTTGAACTAGCGGGGGTAATGTAGTCATCCGCAGTTGCAAATGAAGCCTGGGATTTGAATTTCCCGGGCTTCATTTGCATGAAGCCGGCCGGCGCCATTTTTAAATGCCGGCTAGCTCGAACCTCGTGCCGCGCTGCTACATGCGGCACGGAGTAGCTAGTTCGGATTAGGCTTCTAATCCGAACTAGCTGTACTCCTTGTGGAACGAGGAGTACAGCTAGTTCGGATTAGGAAGCCTAATCCGAACTAGCTACTCCGTGCCGCGTGTAGCCGCGCGGCACGGGGTTCGAACTAGCCGGCATTTAAAAATGGCGCCGGCTGGCTTCATGCAAATGAAGCCTGGGAAATTCAAATCCCGGGCTTCATTTGCAACTGCGGATGACTACATTACCCCCGCTAGTTCGAACTAGCGGGGTAGTGTAGACATATCCAGACAGACTGAGTCCACATGGGCGTGGCTTGTCTATGGATGGGGGCTCACTGACTGTTCTGCCTGGCAGACAGAATTGCTGTTGGCAGGTCTGATTGGGGGAATGTAGAAAATGTATCTTATTTAGTTTCATAAGAGCATGAAAGAAATAACAAATCCAGGCCATCATCTTTGCCCTAAAAGAGTGGATGAAAGAAAATCATGAAATCTCCCTCTGAACATTAATTCATATCTGGCTGCAAACTTGCTAAATCACCATAAACAACAGGAGAACACTGTCTGCTGCAGAAAAATGTCACAGGCAATTGACTCTTCTATAAAGTTTGTGCAACATCCTTCCCTTCACGGATGATAGAATTAGCCTGGTTCACATGAAACTCATTTCTGAATTTGAGACGGTGTAATTTACTTGATGTTACCCTGGTTCCCTCAGCATCCCAATCCATCTCTCCTTGCACTTACCCATCTTACTGTATTTTCATATGCTGTACCTGTACAGCTACTATTTTAAAACACAAGCATATGTCATAATAATAACAAAACAACACATTATTCTCAAAGGCAGTAACACTCATTCACACTCACCTGGATCTCTGCAAACTCATATCTAAGCCTATAATTTGATTTTCAAAAATGCAAAATTCTTAGCTGCGCTCTGAGACTTACCTACAGGTAAAGATTTTGTCTAAACTGAATCATTGCTGCACATACCATTTTCCCCTTTTTCCGCAAGATCAGTATACCTCCTTTTTTGGGGCATAAGGATCTTGTGGAAAAAGGTTTTTTTGTGCAAAAAGAAAATGTCCACACTGCTTGCTTTTGTGCAAAAACCCCTAGCACAAAAATGGATTGGCAGAAAATAGGCAAATAAGATTGCGACTCATGCAAACGAGTCCCTCATTAGCATATTTTTTGCTGAGAAAACTCGTAGTGTAGACGTAGCCTCAGTCTATTAATGCCACTATGTAGGTAGCCTCAAGTCATTGTTATTGCTGGCTGTTTGTTATTTCTTTTGGGGCTTACCATTCTCAGTTTAGAGCTATTGGAAAAGTAAGGGCCCCATAGACAATCAGAGGGGCAAAGCCATCATTGGAGATAGAATGCTCCTCAGAAGAGTGAGTTTTCAGGAGCTTTTTAAGTACAGTGAATGAGGGTGTTTTTCTCCCTTTAGTGGAAAGATTGTTCTAGCAGGGTAGGGAACCTTTTTTAGGGTGGGGGCTGCTGACCCACAGAAAAATTAGTCAGGGGCTGCATACAAATGAGAAGCAAGGAAAAAAACACCCCCGAACAAATCCTCACTGACGTGGCCCCCAACTGAGAAGGAGAAAGACACTCCCCACATTCTCCTCAGACACCAGAGCCTTAGGGGGACCCAGGAGAGTAGAGGAGAGCCAGTGCAGGCTCCCCAATGTGGGGGAAGGCTCTGAGCCTCAGAGACCAGATCCAGGCAAGCCAGGGACTGCATCCGGCCCCGGGGCCTTAGGTTCCCCAGCCCTGTTCTAGGGGCAGCGCTGTTCCAGCATGCCAGATCTAGTTAAATTACAAAGGGATGAAAACAATCAAGATGAGAAGCTAGGGCAGGCATGTCAAACCAAGAAAAGGCCTGGGATGAGACAAGGGCCAAGTCTACCTGATTTTTAGTAGCTCAGGTGATGATGTTGTGGTCACTTCTCTTAATATTACCCAGCTGTACATTCAATGAAGTATATTTTAATAGCTTCTCATCAGTGGTTCCTTCCTTATCCATTGTGCCTTGTTGTGCCATCTTCAGAGCCTGAAGCATTCCTTTTCCTTCTGTGTTTCTTGAAGGGATGTATAGCTTCAGATCCAGTCCCCATTGCGCCTTATCTTTCCTAGATTAGTTCCCTCAGTCTCTTACTGCTTGCCTTACATAATAATCACCATATCATTTTGAGCAACCCTTCTTTGTAACTTCTCAGCATGCCCTATATCACTATTAAACTGCAGGGACCAGACCTGTATGTGGTATTGTCTGTGCTGTTGCACAAGAGCTATATAGAATGGGAGTATTATTATGCCTATCTATACTCAAATAATGCTGATTGCAATGGCATTATTCATACACAGATGACTATCTTCTAGCATACGCCAGTCTGTCTTGAACTCCCTTCATGAGGACGTGTGCAGAGCAAAACTGAAAAAAAGTCAAGCATCAGAGAGAAAAACTGCCTCTTTGGTGATTTTAGTACTCACCTGGTGCATGTTCATTTTTTCTCTGAGACTCTATCAGCACCCCAGTGGGGAAAATCTCTTCGGATACATCTACACAGAAGCATTATTTCAGAATAGCTGATTTTTTTCCCGAAATAACATAGTCCACGTCTACACACAAGCAGTTATTTTGACATAATGTTGAAATACTGTCAAGCTGGAGGACTTCTTACTCTGATTCCTGTAACCCTCATTGTACGAGGAGTAAGGGAAGTCAGAGGAAGAGTGCTTTATTTCTAAATACGTGCTGTATAGACATGTCCAAATTTGAAATACGATATTTCGACTTAAGCTACGCAATTAGTGTAGCTCAAATTGCATAGATTTTTTCCAGTTTAGTGCTGCTGTGTAGATGTACCCTTATTGTCTGATCCTGGTCCATACTTCTTGGTCTACTGACTCCCAGAGAAGCAGCCTTTGACCCTTCTCCAGGATTACAGACTCAAAAGATGGCTCACTGCCCACAGTTTTTTGTTTGAAACTGTAATCTTTTTTCCCCTCTGAAAGCATTGATAGACGAGTAGCGAGTGTGCCTTGCCTGACAATGTACCAGCTGGATGGGGTGTAAGGCTGTTCAGAAATGTTTCTCATTGGCCTGGTGACTTGCTGCTTCTCTGGTGAAAGCAGTCAAGATCCAAGATATGACATTTTTTTTATCAGTGTCAAAGGAGATACAAATCTTTTACAAAAACAAAAAACAGGACTATGTAGCACTTTAAAGACTAACAAGATGGTTTATTACTACATAGACCTGTATTTTGTTTCAGCTACACCAGACTAACATGGCTACATTTCTATCACTAAATCTTTTACTAGTGGCTCATTAAGTAAAGTGTATTCTTAACCAAGAAGTGAATTCCCCACAGATCTATTTATATGGGATACAGAGTTTAAGAGCATGTAACCTATCTCCAAGTGGTTTGTATATCTAAAAACAGCCCTTTTGACTGTGATTGATAAATCTGTGCATGTCTGGGGCCAAATTCTCTGCTGGCATAATTCTACTATAGACCTGGTCAAGTTCAAAATAGCTGTAAGCTTGCAAAGGCATGCCACAGCCAGCAGGTTATTCAGACCACTTGCCCCCATGGAGATTAGGCACAAGAGTGGGGGGAGGACACACCAGGCTTGACTGACAGCGAATTCATCCCTCTCTGTTCTCCCCCTATTCCTCATTCTCCATGGAGGCAAGTGAAAGCGAGCCCTTCAAACTTACAGCTTCGCTTTGGACTTGGCAGGTCTAGTATTGGCATTGGGACAGGGTTAGAGGCAGGCATGCCTATGCAAACATTAATTTAGATTGAAATGCAGATGACTTTCTTTTTTTGCTTCGTCCAGGATAGAGGCCCATTCCAAAAGTAACAGGAGCACCACATTCTCCATACATTTCAGGAAAGCGAATACTGTAATCAGGATTGTGTGGATGAAAAATACAATCTGTCTAAAGCAAATATGCACCCAAACGCTGATTATTATTAAAATGTTACCGTATTCCTTATACAATGTTAAGACGTGTCTGATGCGTTCAGTATAGATTATAGACCTTTTTCACCAGTGCATTACTTTGGCTTTCACCCAGTGGAACTCTACTGAAATCAACACCATGGTGAATAGCTCCAATACATTAATGATTCACATATCTAGACTTGCCAACATTTTTTATGGATCCCTCTAAAATTGCAGCACTCTTGGATAATCAACTAAGAAAACTGAGATCTGTTGACAAAAATTAGGCAATTGACTTGTTTTCTGATCCCTTATATGTGAGGGAATTGTTTGGAGCTGGAATTTATCCACCGCAATTCCAAATCAAGGAGAGACTGAGGATTTTTGCTATTTTTCATTCCTCCATTCTTACACAGTTGGAATGGCCTTTATTTTTATAGGATCAGTCATGAGTCACCTAAGGCACCAGCACAGGAGAATTCAGAGGCCCTGGTGTCACACTTTGCATGGAGTTGGCAGGGAAAGCAGCCACTCTGGCAAGCTGCTTTCCTTCCTGTGCAGGAGGGAAGGCAGGTATGGGGAATGGGTAGAATTTTGATTCTGTTCCTATCTGCACCAGCCAGCACCATTTGGCCAGCAGAAGCCAGGGAGAATGCAATGTCAGGCAAAGGGTTAGGCCAGATTTCTTCCCCTCCGAGTCACAATCTGGTTCCTGTGCTGCTCTTGGAGGAGTGTAACTATTTTTTTTTGCAAGGTGCCATCCATCTCTATCAGAACAAATCACACTTGCCTTTTCTACTGCTCAATTTGACACTGGGCCTCCTGGTAAAGCTCATGTGTGGCTGAGTTTGTCAGCAATGGGCCAAGATGCCCTATCACAGTATGAAGGATATAGACACAAAGGGTAAGAAGCACAGCATTCAAAATGCATTATTAGTAGTATTTTTTGTGTTAGCTCAAACCTCATTAACTACAAGGCTTCCATAGCTCTGTGCAGCTGAGCAGCTGGTCAGCAACCAACATCCAGGAACGAATGCATGTGTATGTTTTGCATGTGAGCACACATGCATAGAACTGGATGCTGATTCTTTGGCCTCACAGCTTCAACTGACATGCTGCGTTTTCCTTCTTTACTCTTATCTTCTCTCTGCCTTGCCCAGCCCCTGCCCCAGTAGTGAAAGGCTCCTGGGGCAGTGTTGTGAACTCCACCCAGCAAGAAGTCATCAGGGGAAACCTGATGTCACTAGAATTTGCTACGTAACCTACATGAGGGAACATTTAGTCAGATGTAACAAGGAATGTCCATCTCACACAGGTGGGGGAGGTTCTCTCTCCCCTCAATGAGTGAAAGGCATCCAGGGCAATGCCTGAGTGAGGGAGTCTGCCCTTCCTGAGAAGAAGTGAAGACTGGGCAGGCTCCGGAGTGTGGGGTTCAGGGCAAGGTTTGTGTGAGACAGTGTCCCCTCTCCAGCGAGGGAGAGTCTCTGAGGGAGTGAACTCATTAAGGGGGTGGGTGGAAGGCCGAAGAAAGCCAGAAGGCTGAGGTGCCCAAAGGGGCCAGTTCTCTCAGGCCTTGGGAGGCAGAGGCTGAGATGCCGTCTCCTCAGCTCCACCTCTACTGTGCCCATGTGGTCGAGTTCCCCCAGCCTAGACTCCTCCTTCTCCTCTTGATTGTGGCCTTGCCAGGCCTGACAGGAGAATGCTGCTTTGTTCAACCACCGGAGCATGCGGCAACTCTTTTGATGCCACTGTTGGGCAGTGTTGCTGATTTAGTGATTTTTACTTTCCCTAGAAGGGAAATAAATGCCAAAGCACCTAGTGGTCACAGTGACATTCAGAGAAAGAAGTCACCAATTTATTACTGGCAGCCCTTGGCCCTGAGTGGGAGAGGGTGAGAGGGGATGGTATCCAAACTGGAGACAGCAAACTTGCTGACCTAGGGGAAGGAGGTCTGAGCAACAGCAACCAGAGACAATGGTGCACAGGGGAGGCTGGCTTGCAGTTGCCTTCTAGGGAAAGTAAAAAGTCGCTAAATCAGCAACACTGCCCAACAGTGGCGTCAAAACAGTGTCCTTCAGCAAAGGAGGAAGCTTGTTGAGCACAGCTTCCTACCAACTTGATTAGAAGGGGATGCCATCATGGTAATGGACAGAGGGTTCTCCTCCTTCCCATTCACCTAACAGGAAGGGTAATCTTTGCCATGTTCCAATTCCCATGGCACTGGAAGTAAAAACAATGGGCCACCATGAACTGAACCCTGTTATACTCTCTATGCCTGCCACAGCGAGAAGTGCAAATGAACACCTGATTCGCATCAGGTAATCGCTGACTGAACTTACCTGAAAGGGCAGCACTTGCAGGTCTCATTTATTTAACAGCAACCAAAGGAAGTTTTAGTGTGTTAAGTGTCTTGGCTCTATTAAGCTGTGGCTAGTGCTCCTGGCCGTCTCTTGCAGCATAGCAGGTCTGTGCTGTAGGCCCGATGGGGAATGCTTTCAATCATCAGGCTCCAGGGTATGGATGGTGGCTGTTGAGCACAGAATGCATGCAGTGGCTTTGCAAACACCATGGTAACCGTTAAAGAAAGCTGCAGCTGGGTGTTATTGGTTACTGGATATTGTGGAGTTTCTGTTTGTTTGTCACTTTTCTTCCAGGAGCTCCCCTACGGCAAAGTGTATTCCTTTATAATCCAGTGACTGAGAAGTGATTGACCACACTAAGGCATGGGACCTCATGCTTAAATCTGCTTTTAAAATCCCATTTAGTTAATTGTTGCTGTGGCCAAGGAATGCATCTGTTTGTTAATGAGATCCAAGTGTAAGACAATAAGACACTATATCAGCCGTCACACACAACTA
This sequence comes from Pelodiscus sinensis, assembly GCF_052426305.1. Lineage (NCBI taxonomy): Eukaryota > Metazoa > Chordata > Testudines > Trionychidae > Pelodiscus > Pelodiscus sinensis. Next base: position 198,370,223 of record NC_143052.1, read on the forward strand.
GCCAATCTGCCCTTGCTCATTCAGTCACCTTCACCCATGGCTGATTTGTTGGTTTTTTTCCTTTTTATACAACATTTGTATTTGCCCAGGGAGGGGCTGCAGTCATCTTTCCTGTAGAGTGGGCTGAGGCAAATAGGATGACATTCAATAAGGACAAATGCATAGTACGCCATTTAGGAAAGAACAATCAGTTGCACACATACAAAATGGGAAATGACTGTCTAGGAAGGAGTACTGCGGAAAGGGATTTGGGGGTCATAGTGGATCACAAGTTAAATATGAGTCAACAGTGTGACACTGATGCAAAAAAAAAGGCAAACATCATTCTGGCATGTATTAACAGGAGTGCTATAAGCAACACATAAGAAATAATTAATTTTTCCATTCTACTCTGTGCTGATTAGGCTACAACTGGAGTGCTGTGTCAATCGTAGGTGCCACATTTCAGGAAAGATGTGGGCAAATTGATGAAAGTCTGAAGAAGAGCAACAAAATGATTAACATGACCTACAAGAGAAGACTGAAAAAAAATAGGTTTATTTAGTCTGGAGAAGAGAAGACTGAGACAGGACATGATAAAAGCTTTCAAGTATCTAAAAGGAGACAGGAGAAAAAGTACTTTCCTTAACCTCTGAAAATAGGACACAAAGCAATGGGCTTAAATTGCAACAAGGGCAGTTTAGATTGGACAGTAGAAAATCTTTATGTCAGGGTGGTTAAGATCTGGAATAATTTGCCCAGGGAGGTTGTGGAATCTCCATCATTGGAGACTTTTAAGGGCAGGTTAGACAAACACCCTGTCAGGAATAGTCTAGATAATACTTAGTCTTGCCATGAGTGCAGGATACTGGATTTTCAAGGTCCCTTCCAGTCTTCTGATTCTATGATAAACGGAACTAGAGAAAGAGAATTGTCACGAGAGACCTACAGTGGCATGGAACAAGAGGGCTCAGTTGTGCAGAGGTCTGCCTGCCTGCTCTTAAACTTGATATCGGCAGTTGTGCATTCCTTGAAGCTCCTAGGTTGACATCTTTCTGCTGTGCCTGCCACTGCTTTACCAGGTGAGCTAAAGTCTTTATGTTCAAACACCTTTGGACCTCTCTGCACCATTTTAGGTCCTGGTGCAGAGGGCTCCTCTAATTTCCCATTCATACAATAGAAGAATATTGCAAAAAACCAAAATATATTTTAAAATAGACCGTAGGCGTGTAAAGCAAAACCAGTGTACATTCCTTAATTCATGCCAAGGGAGGGAGAATGCAATGGACTATTTCATAATCTGCCACCCATGTTTTATCCTTGGCGACAGCTAAATTCTTTAAATTTTTCAGAAGAACTGTGTGCATTTACCATGCTGGTGACTCTTCAGGGTATGCAGAAGATGCATAACAAGACTTTTATGTGGTGTCCATCTTAACTTAAAATGTGGTGAGAGACAGCTTACTAGACACTTGTGCAGCATACATGGTCAAGGTGAATAAAGAGACAATCTTTGGTAGTGCCACAGCCAATGCTCTGATTTCCCATCAGGTTGGTTCACATATATATTTGTAGTGAGGCAGGTTGCCCCCTACCCCCAACCCAGAAGGGAAAGACCATCCCAATATACCCTAGTAGGCAAGGCCAGATCAATCTTATTCTGCCCCCAGAAAGCAGAGAGGTGGGGCCAGACATACAAGGACTGGAGCTAAGAGTTCAGTTGGGCCCCAGACGCCTTCCCCAAGCTCCTGAGGTGAGAGGTTGCTACACATCTTAAGGAAGTGGAGGACTGGCCAGATGGCAGGACCACTGACAACCCCAGACTCAGAACAACAGCAGGCCCTATTGGAGGCTTCATTCCCTGAAGAGCCAAAGGAGCTGGTACTGAGCCAGATATGCCCAGAGGGGGAACTGGGAAGTAGCCCAGGGGTAGCCAACCCTGGTCTGGCTGAAGCAATGCCAGTGAACAAGTCAGCAAGGGTACATCTACACTACAGCGCTAATTCGAACTAACGGATCCAGACTAAAAAACTAGTTCGAATTAGCATTTTGCTAATTCGAACTAGCATGTCCACATGAAGTGGACCCTGAACCAGGCTTAAGGATGGCCAGAAGCAGTGCTGGCAGGGCATCAGAGGAGGACTTACAACGTTGAGATGCTGTCTCAGGCTAGCCGAGGGCTGTGCTTAAAGGGTCCCGACCCCCACCCCGGACAGACAGTTCTCAGGGGTGCCCCGCTTGCAAAGCAGTCCTGGCTTGGAGTGCCCAGACTACCCACACTGGGCACATCACACCACTCGGCCCTCAGCCCGGCTGCACTTGCCGCAGGCTGCCATCTGGGAGAGGGGGCAATTGGGGGGCTGCAGGAGAGCTTCCACCCCCAGAAGCCTGCAGAGCCAGCCCAGTCCTCCCCATCGGGGGCTCGTGCCCCATTCCTCCCTCACCTCCTTCCACTTACCCTTCCCTAGCCCCTCTTCTTGATGTACAAAATAAAGATAATGTGTCTTCCAAAATGGAATCTGTCTTTATTGAACAAAACTGGGGGAGACTGGGAGGTTGGGAGAGGGGAGGGCAACTAAAATGATCAGGGGTTGGGAACAGGTACTATATGAAGAGAGGCTAAAGAGACTGGGACTTTTCAGCTTAGAAAAGAGGAGACGGAGGGGGGACAGGATAGAGGTCTCTAAAAGCAGGAGTTGGGTGGAGAGGGTGCATACAGAAAAGTTCTTCATTAGTTCCCATAAAGAAGGACTAGAGGACACCAAAGGAAAGGAATGGGTAGCAGGCTTCAAACTAGTAACAGAAAGTTGTTCTTCAGAAAGCAAAGAGTCAACCTGTGGAACTCCTTGCTGCAGGAGGCTGTGAAGGCTAGAACTAGAACAGAGTTTAAAGGGAAGTGAGATCAAGTCATGGAGGTTGGGTCCATGGAGTGGTATTAGCCAAGGGGTAGGAGTGGTGTCCCTGCCCAAGGTTTGTGGAAGGCTGGAGAGGGATGGCACGAGACAAATGGCTTGGTCACTGTCTTCGGTCCATCCCCTCCAGGGTCCCTAGGGTTGGCCGCTGTCGGCAGACAGGCTACTGGGCTACATGGACCTTTGGTCTGACCCAGTACTGCCATTGTAAGCTCAGGGCTCAGGGTCGGGGGTCTCAGTGGACCCCCTTGATTTTCATGCACTCCTGCTCCTGGGTGGTCAGGCTGGCAGCTCTCCTGCCCTAGACGGCCACTTTCCTGTGCCTAGTGCGGAGATCGTGGACGAGGTCCACGATGTCTGCACTAGCCCAGGCGGGTGCCCGCCTCTTGCGGTCCCGGGCAAGCTCCTGGGAGCCGCCAGCCTGGTCCCGGGAAGAGGGGGAGGGCTGGGGGGCATCGGGTGGGTGGCTCGATCCGTACCAGGTGCAGGGTCTGCTGGCTGGGTGCTGGCAGGCTTGCACCTGGCACGGGCACCGTAGCCAGCCAGTGCCCCTTTAAGGGGTCTGGGGCCGGGAGGGGGGCAGACAAGTTTCCCTGGGCTAGCCTCCCACTAGTTCGAATTAAGGGTCTACACAGCCCTTAATTCGAACTAGTAAGTTCGAACTAGGCTTAATCCTCGTGGAATGAGGATTACCTAGTTCGAACTAAGCGCTCCGTTAGTTCGAATTAAATTCGAACTAACGGAGCGCTAGTGTAGTGCCTATGAAAGTTAGTTCGAACTAACTTTGTAGTGTAGACATACCCCAAGTTGTGTTCAGGATCCCTGCTGACCAGTGGCAGCCAGGGTCTGCTACTGTTGGGGCCCTGGGTTGCGACACAGTAGAGTAGGTGGGCCTGCATCTGCCCCCACCCTAATCTGTGGGGGACAGTCTCCCCCCTGTTTTGGGGCAAAACACCCATGTTTATTGGCTCTTTGCCAGACCTAGGAGACCCAACTGCTGCTCAACTTGAATCTAGGCCTTAGCCCTCTGAACTCTTTGTTGCTCTGCCCCGAATTAGGGCCTGGGCATCATGACTGCTTGCTTGGCCTGAGCACCAGCCTCAGCTCCTGACCTGTTTGTTGCTCTACCCCAAAGTATGATCTGGGCCACTGCACAATTACATGCATTTTCTTTTCTTCTCCTTTCATATTTAGTGTTGGAAGGAAGTGCGCGCATGTGTGTGTGTGATTTGGCAAATAGAAGCTGCGTGTTGTTAACCTGCCTCCAGTTCATTAAAGCACTCAAGGATATGCTTAACTTAAACATATGTTTAAATGGTTTCTGGAATAGGGATGCTTTCCTGACTAAGGGCCTCTGTTACTTGTCTTTGATAAGATTACTGGGTAGCTTGCCAGTTTGGCTATTTCAAACATGCCATATCACTTATGTTTATCCAGACATGTGTAATATTACATATTATGAGAGATTTTTTTATAGGGAATTAGGATAATAAGCTACAATTTGCAGACACCACAGTTTATAAGGGCATTATCTTAATACAGTGTAACCTGTGAAAATTGTGTGTGTAGATTGGTAACTTTTACCTGTAACACAGGTAGAAGTATAACAAAACAAATCTGCCTTTGTTTATCCTTATAGACTAGCAGGCTTCTTGCTGTTTATTTCACTTAACGTTTTGCATATTCAGAATATTATGGATTCATATAAAAAGTTTTGGTGGTGACAGTGGGGCCGATAGCCCGCACAGGCCCTGAGATAAGGTATGAAGGGGTAGCTCTGTGCCCCCAAAAGGGGCTGGGCTCAGGATGGAAAGGGTGGGGCCAAGGGCAGTCAATTCTTTCTGCTATCCAAATGGCCGTGTCCCCTCTAGCCCTCAGAACCACATGGAGCATCCGGCACAGCACTCTGGAAGTAATTAAAAGGGGCCCAGACCTCTGACTGTCACTGGTTCCACTGCGGCAGAAGTGGCGGACAGGAGCTCCAGACCCCTTTGAATCGCCAGGCCCTGGGACAATTGCCCCCTTTGCTCCCCCAGTCCCACCCATTGGCGGGCCTGGATGGTGGTGTTCTGTTTTTATTTTTAGCTTGTAACTTCTTGTCCTGTCTGAATGGCTCTGTATGGAATGTCCATGGCCCTTTGCTGAGCAATTCAACAAATATATTGAATTACAATATGAATCATGGGGTTTTTTTTATATAGTTTTCACATTCCACTAGACAATTTACCGTTTGATAATACTGCTGTCTTTGCTTTCTATTTGTATTTTCAGCAAGCTGCTAAATAGTTTAAACTATGTCAGATCATCCTGGTCTCTCTGTAGTAGTCTTATTATAAGCCCCCAAGGAAATACATTCTGAAAACCAGGTTTGGCTCAGACTTGATGTTAAATCTAGGTTATAATAAAAACAACCTTGCTTTTTAAATAATTAAAGTGTAACTTATATTTGCTCTTTATTTGTCATGTATGATAGAAATTTTGAGTTAAAAGAAAGCTGCAGAGATGTTTTCATGCAGGTAATGTGTAGTCAAATCAGTTTGCTGCAATGAATTCATAGCCATGGGCAACAGGATAAAAATATAAATGAATAAAAAGATGTAAATAGTAATGTTTTACTTTTGCAAATGAAACTTTTTGTCTTTTCCCAGTAAGGATACCATTGAATATTATGGAAGGTGTATCTTACTGATGCCTTTTAATTTTTTAAACAAATAAATGACATCTATAATTGTATCCTTGCTAAAATGCAAAAGTAAACAATTCATAAATAGATCTAGGAATTATGGTTAAATGTCTATTTTATCCATCACAAACATATAAAAACCTAAAACAAACAAACAATAATAATAATTAAGCAACCACATATACTATCCTTTTGAATCAGTTGCTCACTTGAAATAATCTTCTTATATTGATTGAGACTATTTTGAGTCTCTTACTTGTAACAAGAGATTATCTAATAACTGTAGTCTTTTGTACATGTGTATATTCCATGCTATATTTCCAATACTGTTGCTATGATTTTGCTTATGGTGGCAAGTCCTAAGAAGGAGGTAGATTGGTTGATATCTAGTATCTGTTGGTGCTGTCTAATTGAAATATCACTTACTTAATCTTCAAATGTCAAAAGAAAATGCCAAGCTGGTCTGATAATGACAGTTTGACATTGCACGCTTGAGAATTCGGGATTCAATAATACACTTCCGGGGTTTTTCTCTTGCAAAATAGTTAATTCTCAGAACCCCAGGAACAAGATGAGCCATTCTGAAGTTGCCTGCGGGCATTTTTGCAGCAAATTTCAAGCCTGAACGGCATGAAATGGGAAATCTGAGAAAAGCGGACAAATGAAATACATTAGCTTGGAATTTTGTCTTGTGAGGAAATCTGGATTTGGGTAATGTAATTTACAAGAAAAATCAGAGAACAGAAGATGGCATTGAAACATAGTTAGGACCTGGACAATTTCCTAACATGCAAAAATAATTCTGATTTCAGATGAAATCTCCTGCATCAACTCTGGAGCCCAGCACCAGAAAAAATAAACAATAGGTAGGTTGGGCTTCCCAGCAAAAAGGACTAAAAAAGTAATAGTCTACTGGAAAAAGCAGTGGACTTCTCATGGTTGAAATATCCCCATTAATGGTTACTGACAGTGTGCTTTAATCTAATTTAGATGTGTCTGTTGTATTCTTCTGTGCACAGCATGCAATAAGGGAGAGAAGGAGAAGTTAGCCTCTCTTTTTATTTAGTCTAGGGGGAAGCTGAAATGGGAAAAGAAATGATGTGGTTGGACGCACAGACCAAGATTTTAAAAAATAGATGCGCAAAATTAGTCCCTTGAGTCCATATTTAGAAAACTAAGTAAGGGTATGTCTACACTGCAACAGCTGTTATTTCGAATTAACTTCAATAGCGTCTATACATGCAAACCGCTATTTTGAAATTAATTCAAAATAGCGGAGCGCTTAATTCGAATTTGGTAAATCTCATTCTACGAGGAGTAATGCCAAATTCGAAATAGCTAATTCAAAATAAGTGCTGTGTAGACACGTAATTCGAATTAGCTGGCCTCCAGCCCTTCCCAGTTTCCCCTGGTGGCCACTCTGGGCCAAAACCAGGAAAACTCCTCTCCTCTCCCCCAGCCCCGGAGCCCTTAAAGGGGTAGACTCTGACCAGACTGCATGTGCCAGATCCAGGCCTGCCAGCAGTCTCTGCCCCTCACCCAGTGGCCCCATAATGAGCCAGGCAACCAGTGCCAGCCAGCCATTCCCTGCCCAATCCCCCAGGGGCCAGCCAGGGTCCGTAGATGGTGCGTGCCCACCTGGACTGGTGCGGAGATCATGGACCTCATAGAGGTGTGGGGGAAGGCCCCCAATGTCCATGATCTCCACACAAGGTGGAGGACCGCGCTGTCTATGGCCCCATAGCGGCCACCATGGCCTAGAAAGGCCACAGGCGCACCCAGGAGCAGGTACGCCTGAAAATTAAAGACCTGGGTTTACTAGGGCCACCGGGGCGGTGCCACAGCAGGGGCTGACACCTGCCCCTACTTCCCCCCCCTTGACCGCATCCTGTGGGGCAGGATGGTCAGGGCCACCCTGGGGGGCAACAAGCCGGGACCAGAGGGCCCTGACCCAGGTGCAGCAGAGGGGCCAGCATGGAGGGTGCCACTCCAGCAGGACCCCCGAGCTGTTCTGGCACCGGAGTCAGCAGGGTCATCGGGGGGGCCACACCAGGTACGTGCCATCACTGTCCTCTATCCGAGAGGGGGGCAGGGAGGGAGACCAGGGACCGTGCACGTGGGCCATGCCTCCCACGGATCACGCAGCCACCTGTGCATGTGCGGGCACGTGCCGTGCCACCCTTGAGCGGGTGGCTCCAGCTGCGTGCCACACAGGGGCCGTGGTCAGATAGCCACACACGTGTATGAAAAGATCTGACATGCTCCCAACCCTGAGGACCCAGCAGGATGCCTTCCCTTCACATGCCCCTCTACACAGAGGCAGCGGACATCTTCCCTCCCCCCCTCCTCGGCCGCACTATACACGGCACAGGGGGCATGGGTGCGGTCTTGGGGCAGCTCCAACTCCCGGGGAGAGCCAGACATCCTGACCATGGCCTCTGTGCAAGCATGTCAGCTCTGACGGTGCAGGGCACGGTCATCCTCACCTCGCAGAGGGTGCTGGGCATCATCCACTGAGTCCCCAGGGAGAACTGACCACTCCCCTTCTTTCTCCACAGCCGCATCAGCTGCACGTGCAGGGCGCACCACCCCATCTGGGACATGCTCCAGCACCCGAGGGCTCCACAGGACCACCGCAACACAGCAGGGGTACCGAGAGCAGGACCTGGGGGCCCTGCGAGCCCTGCACTGCACCATCCAGGACTGGGTGCAGGAGGACCTGCAGCTCTGCTGGGAGCAGCTTGCCCAGGACCATGCCATGTGCTCACATCTGCAGGCCCTGATGCAGAGGGTGCTGCCCCGTGCCACCCCAGCGCCTGCTGCCCCCCCCAGCTACTGTTCCTCTTCCCATCTTCCCACTCCTGCCCCCCTCCCACCACTCCCTCCTCAACCTCCTCACCCTCCTCCCCATCCACCCAGGGACGCCGAGGCCCCCACATCCGCCATGCTGGGAGACATGTGGCCCAACAAGACCTCCACCCCTGAGTGCTGAGCTCCCCCTCCCCCTTTCTCCCCTTGCTTCCCCCTTCCAGCTCCCTTCTCCCAGTTTTCCCCCTCCCCTCTTCCATCCTCTCTCCTACCGTCTCCCACCTCCTTTCCCCAGTCTCCCCAGAGGTTCATCCCCCCCACCATTTTGTTAAATAAACACAGTTTCTATTTTTGAAAAAAGTATATTTTATTTGACATCAGGAAGGGGGGGCTAGGGAGGGGTATGTGGAAGGATGTGAGGGAGGACTGGGGCACGAGCCCCCGGTAGGGAGGACTGGGGTGGCTCTGAGGGTTCCTTGGGGTGGATGCTCTCCCGCAGGGCCTCCTGGATCTGGACAGCCCTCTGATGGACTCCCTGGATGGCAGCCTGCAGCAAGTGCAGCCGGGCTGATGGCAACGACCCTACGAGACGCACCGGTGTGTCCAGGGGCAGCTCTGGATCTATGTGCCGAGTGCTGTGGTGTCCCGAGTGCGGGCACTCCAAGACAGAAATTCTTTGTTGTCCCTCACTGAGGTAGACAAGCAAGCAGGAAATCCTGAGAACTGTCTGTCTGGGGTGGGGGTAGGGTCTCTTTAAGCACGGAGCTCAATTAGCCTCAGGCAGCAGCTCCATACACTAAGTCTTAACCTGATGCCCTGCCAGCACTGGTTCCGGCCAGCCTTAACTTCGGTTCAGGGTCCACTCAGTGTGGATGCACTATTTCGAAATAGCAAAATGCTATTTCGAAATAGGTTTTGTGCATAGACGCATTCTTTCGAATTACCTTAATTCGAATTAACTATTTCAAATTAAGTTAACTCAAATTAACGCTGTAGTGTAGACTTACCCATAGTGACCTAATTTTCAGAAGCACCGAGTGACTTTCAGTGAAGTGACTGGGTGCTGCAGAATTCTCAGCACTTTGATCAGTGGGGTGTTTGGAACCCTCTTGGGAAGGGTTGGTCACTGCTGTCATTCCAATGGAAAAGTTAAACCATGAAGTAATCCCATTTATTCAACCTTTCATGGATAGCAGGAAGAATCTCAACAGGCTGTACAAACCATATCGCGTGTGGGAGCCTATCTAATTTATTTTTCAAAATACATTCTTTTCAGTTAGTGCCTCTGGACTATAGAATCCCATTCACTGGTGTGTTGGTGAGAGCAGTCCTGGAGAACAGCCTAAGGGAGAGCACGTGAAGCTGATTTTCAGTGGTCTGCTCAATCGTAGAGGAGGGAATAGTTGGCTGGTGCCCCTGGTTAACAGTGCCTGATTCTCTTCAACCACTACAGCTCTTGCATTGTGGGGTCCTGGCCCAGACTTCAGCTTGATGGCTGGATCAGTCCTGAGGGGGCTTCCCCCCCCCCTTTTATGAAGCAGAAGAGAATAGAAAAGTCTGGAGAGACTTTAAATTAGAGTCACAAGCTGATGCCATGCCTCAGAGCAGTACTCCTACAAGAGATCTGGCACCAAGCATAGGCCTGTTACTGAAGACAGGACTTCATTTCATAAACCCAGAGATAAAAATACAGAACATGCAGCACAGAAGAGGAATGAAGAGAAGCCTAGGAAATACATATGTATCACTATCCAGCAAAAACCCCACCTCATATAAAACAGCATGGTGTCTGCACCAATCTGAACCAAACATTTACTCCTGGGTGGCGCTGAAGGACCCTCCCCTCTTCTTCCCTGCAGACCAAGACCAGTGATATCCAGGACAGCATGAGGTTCGAAACAGCATAGAGATCAGGTGTATCAGGTGTTGCAGTGGAATCTGAGGCTGTGTCTAGACTACATGCCTCTGTCGTCAGAGGCATGTAGATTAGACACATAGGCAAAGACAAATGAAGCCGCGATTTAAATGATCGCGGCTTCATTTACATTTACATGGCTGCCGCGCTGAGCCGACAAACAGCTGATCAGCTGTTTGTCCGCTCAGTGCACTAGTCTGGATGCTCCCCTGCCGACATCAAAGCCCTTTGTCGGCAGCCCTGTTATTCCTCGTGGGATGAGGTTTAACGGGGCTGCCGACAAAGGGCTTTCATGTCGGCAGGGGAGCGTCCAGACTAGCGCGCTGAGCGGACAAACAGCTAATCAGCTGTTTGTCGGCTCAGCGCGGCAGCCATGTAAATGTAAATGAAGCTGCGATCATTTAAATCGCGGCTTCATTTGACTTTGTCAAACAAACAAATCTACATGGCTCCGTCGACGGAGCCATGTAGTTTAGATGTACCCTGAATGAACCCATTGATTCAGATTTGGAGAGGAAGTGAGAAAAGTGCTCAAAACATGCAAGAAGATCTGGGTTCTAGACTGGCAGCTCGTATTGTTTATTCGGAGACCTGCAGGGAGCCAGGAGGTCTGTTGGCAGATTTTCCTGAGAGGAGTATTTCGTCCTTAGGATGAATCCTGTTTGCACTCCCCACACCAGTGGGCTACGTCTACACTGGCACCCTTTTCCGGAAATGCTTAAAATGGAACAGTTTTCCGTTATAAGTATTTCCGGAAAAAGCATGTCTACATTGGCAGGAATCTTTTCCAGAAAAGCACTTTTTCCGGAAAAGCGTCTGTGGCCAATGTAGACGCGCTTTTCCGCAAAAAAGCCCCGATCGTCATTTTCGCGATTGGGGCTTTTTGCGGAAAAGACTACTGTGCTGTCTACACTGGCCCTTTTCCAGAACAATTTTTCCGGAAAAGGACTTTTGCCCGAACAGGAGCAGCATAGTTTTTCCGGAAAAACACTGACAATTTTACAGTAGATTGTCATTGCTTTTTCGGAAAAGCAAGCGGCCAGTGTAGACAGCTGGCAAGTTATTCCGGAAAAGCGGCTGCTTTTCCGGAATAAGTGGCCAGTGTAGACACAGCCCAGGTGTAGAGGATCCTGACAGCAGCAGACCATCTGACTGTAGCAAAGCTGTGCGGAGGACAACTATGTCGTATCCCACATTGAAAAGTTGCGATAGCAGGTTTCTTCAGAAACTACACAATGACTCTCCTTCACGGGGCCAGTGCCTCTCCAACTGCAAGCTACACAAGTCCTAGAGATTGAGGGTGTTGAGCTTGTAACATTTGGTTTCCTCTTCCACAGCACCAGCTACTGCTTTTCCTGCTTCTTTCCTACTCTGGCTCCTATCGGTCTTGACAGCATTGAAGAATAAAGGTTTTGCCCTTTAGAGCTTATTACAAATTGGGTAGCAACTGTAACGGAGAAGCAAAGAGGACCAGACTGGTATATAGGAGCTGTGCATATTAATGAGCTCTCCTGTTTTCTTGTGTTTGGGAGATCCTGGGAGCAAGAGTTGTTACAGGAAAATATTTTCATCTTATTAAATCCCCTGCGTAATTGAAATTTTTTATGCTTCCTCTGAAATTGTCCACAATGTTCTGTGATTCTTGTGATACTCTGATTAGTTCTCTTTTACTTTAGAAAATAATCTACCTAAATAAAACCTCAAATGATCCTCACAACATCAAAGCAAGTGGCACTGCTTCCCACTTGCCCTAGCGGATGGAATACTTTTTTGATTCAGAGATTCATAAATTTGAAGACCAGAAGGGACTAGTCTGACCTCCTGTATAACAAAGGCCATAGAACTTCCCCAAAATAAGTCCTGCAGCATATCTTACAGAAACACATCATGTTGGTGAGACCCATCAGCCAAACACCTGGGAAAGAATTCTCTGAAGTAATTCAGAACCCTCCTTATGTAGTGTCCCATCACCAGCCACTGGAAATATTAGCTGCTAGCTATTGCAGATGGGCTACGTGCCATTGTAGGCAATCTCATCATACCATCCCCTCCACAAACTTATCAAACTCAGTCTTGAAGCCAGACAGGTTTTTTTGCCCCCATTAGACCCCTAGAAAAATTGTTTCAGAACGTCACTCCTCTGATGGCCTTCATCTAATTTCAGGCCTAAACTTGTTGATGGCCAGTTTATATCCATTTGTTCTTCTGCCAACATTGGCGCTTAACTTAAATAACTCCTCTCTAACCCTGGTATTTATCCCTCTGATGTATTTATAGAGAGCAATCATATCTCCCCTCAGCCTTTGTTTTGTTAGGCTAAACAAGCCAAGCCTCTTAAGTCTCCTTTCATAAGGTAGGTTCTCCATTCCTCTGATCACCCTTCTTTGCACCTGTTCCAGTCTGAATTCATCTTAAACATGGGAGATCAGAACTACACACAGTATTCCACATGAGGTCTTGGTGCCTTGTACAGAGGTAATAACATTTCCCTCTCTTCTACAGGCACTGATTTTTTTAATGTGCTGGGGGGTACTCAACCCCCAACTCTGCCATGGGCTTTGCCCCTCTCCACCCAAAGCCTCACCACTGCCCTGCCTCTTCCTACCCTGTGCCTCACCCTCTCTGAGCGTACCCCGCCCTTGCTCCTCCTCCTTTCTCCCCCACCCTCCAGCTCCTGCATGCTATGAAACATCCGTGCAATAGGCATAGGGAGGAAGGGGAGACGCTGATTGGCAGGGCCCTCTGGTGGGCAAGAAGCACTGGGAGGGGCTGTTAGTGGGTGCCCAGTATCCTCCATTTTTCCCCTGGGGGTGTGGCAGCCCCAGAGCACCCATGGAACCAGTGGTGATGCTCTCTTCTCTGCTGGAAATACCTTGCTTGATACATCCTAAGATTGCATTACCCCTTTTTTACAGTCACATCACATCGGTGGCTTATAATAATTCTGATAGCAACTAGTGCATCTCGGTCTTTCTCTTTTTCTTCTGTCTCCAATTTATATGTCCCTAGCTTATAGAAAATATTCTTGTTGTTAGTCCCAACATGCATGACCTTGCCCTTTGCACATTTAAATTTCACACCATTTCTCCAGTTTTCAAGGTCATCCTTGAATGCTATTCCGGTTCTCCTTTGTCTTAGCAATACCTCTCTACAGATTTTATTAGTGCACTCCCATTTTTTTTCTGCCGAATCGTTAATGGAAATGTTAAATAAGATTGCTCCCAACACTCATGCCTACTTCATTCTGGCCCTACCCAGGACTACAAGCCTGCTGGGAAATAGTATCAGAAGATAGTAGCCATTATTGTTGTAGTCCGTAGGGTAGGAATTCCATTTAGTCCAGAGTTCTAGGATCTGGCAAATCCTAAATGAGGATTATACTTTAATGGAGGTAAACTGATTTACGCCATATGTGTATCAAGTCCAAACTGTTTTCTAGCCTTAAGGCCAAAACCTGCTCCCCTTATTCTCTCGAATAAGAAAAAGGAGAGCAAAATGTGGTGCTTAAATTTCAAAACCCATTTCTTTATATTAATCAAACTCTTTGTGTTGATTCCAAGCTTTGATGCAGGGTGGATCTTATCATCAAGTTATAAGCCTTTGGAAAATTTCATTTGCCATAGAAGTGCTGCTCAGACAAGGGGGTATTACACGTATTTTTAGAACCACTGGATTGGTTTCTCAGCTGAGCCCAAGGACCAATGGGAGAATCTGAGAAAGGGCAGAATATAACGTGCTTTTTGCATTCTCTTTGATCTTTTGATTAGATTTCATTGAATCATAGAACTGGAAGGGACCTTGAAAGGTCATCGAGTCCAGTCCCCTGCCCTCACAGCAGGACCAACCACCATCTAGATCATCCCTGATAGATGTTTTTCTAACTTGCTCTTAAATATCTCCAGAGATGGATATTCCACAACCTCCCTAGGCAATTTATTCAACTGTTTAACCACCCTGACAGTTAGGAAGTTTTTCCTAATGTCCAACCTAAACCTCCCTTACTGAAGTTTAAGCCCATTGCTTCTTGTCCTATCATTAGAGGCCAAAGAGAACAAATTTTCTCCCTCCTTCTTGTGACACCCTTTTAGATACTTGAAAACTGCTATCATGTCCCCCTTCAGTCTTCTCCTTTCTAAACTAAAAAAGCCCAATTCTTTCAGTCTTCCCCTCATAGTTCATGTTCTTTAGACCGTTAATCATTCTTGTTGCTCTTCTCTGGATCCTCTCCAATTTCTCCACATCTTTCTTGAAATGTGGTGCTCAGAACTGGACACAATACTCCAACTTAGGCCTAATCAGTGCAGAGTAGAGCAGAAAAATGACGTCTCATGTCTGGGTCACAACACTCCTGTTAATGCATCCCAGAATCACGTTTGCTTTTTTTTCCCAGCAGTGTCACAACGTTGACTCATATTTAGTTTGTGGTCCACTATGACCCCTAAATTCCTTTCTGCCGTACTCCTTCCTAGACAGTCTCTTCCCATTGGCTACGTCTACACTGGCCCGTTTTCCGAAAGGGGCATGCTAATTTTACAGGTCGTACTAGGGAAATCCGCGGGGGATTTAAATATCCCCCGCGGCATTTAAATAAAAATGTCCGCCGCTTTTTTCCGGCTTTTAGAAAAGCCGGAAAAGAGCGTCTACACTGGCCCCGATTCTCCGGAAAAAAGCCCTTTTCCGGAGGATCTCTTATTCCTACTTTGAAGTCCTAATGTTAACTGTCATAGGAACTGAGGAGTCCTAGCACCACGAAGAGTATGCTTTGAAGTAGGAATAAGAGATCCTCCGGAAAAGGGCTTTTTTCCGGAGGATCGGGGCCAGTGTAGACGCTCTTTTCCGGCTTTTCTAAAAGCCGGAAAAAAGCGGCGTACATTTTTATTTAAATGCCGCAGGGGATATTTAAATCCCCCACGGATTTCCCTATTACGACCTGTAAAATTAGCATGCCCCTTTCGGAAAAGGGGCCAGTGTAGACGTAGCCATTGTGTATGTGTGAAACTGATTGTTCCTTTCTAAGTGGAGCACTTTGCATTTGTCTTTATTAAACTTCATCCTATTT
Source organism: Pelodiscus sinensis (assembly GCF_052426305.1). Taxonomy (NCBI): domain Eukaryota; kingdom Metazoa; phylum Chordata; order Testudines; family Trionychidae; genus Pelodiscus; species Pelodiscus sinensis. The sequence goes on from NC_143052.1 coordinate 198,385,579, forward strand.
ACCTCAGGCCATTTCTTCAGTTTGTTCAGATCATTTTGAATTATGACCCTATCCTCCAAAGTGCTTGTTACCTCTCCCAGCTTAGTATCATCTGCAAACTTAATAAAAGTACTCTATATGCCATCATCTAAATCATTGATGATCTCTACTACTTCAGTCCATAGTGGCTGCTCTAAATTATGTTTACAATAAACAGCACCCACAAGGAACTTTTCCGGTATCCTGGGATCACACTGCTGTAAGGATGCCCTAATATGTCTCATTTTTCTTGCACATGTCCACCACACTAGAGGCAGGGATGGGGGCTGAGGAAGGAGTTACTAAAGTGGCTCCGTGTCATCAGAGGATACTTCTGCACTGGATGAATCCTCCTGGGTGAAGAGCTACACTAGTTTTAGGGCAACTTTTACCTAAGCATCTTCTTTCTGGAAAGTATATGTATGTATGTTCAATGGAACACTTGAAATGGCTTGTTTTCCTATAAGATTTGTGATGCATCTCATAGACAGAGGGAGTTAGAGCTAACACCAACATAGTTCTCAGCACTTTGTGGGAGATACCGAGGAGTCCTAATGTTAACTGTCATAGGAACTGAGGAGTCCTAGCACCACGAAGAGTATGCTCAGCTCCTCACTGGATTGGGGCTTTAGGGAACCAAAGAGGATGGAAACCACTCCTTTCTTAAAGTCACAACACATTGTTTTTTAAAGTAGCTATGTGACCTTGTTTAATTCATTGTTCTAGGCTTATATTATGATGTAGTTCACATGTTTATTTTGACTGAATAAATTGGACTATTCTGAAAGAGTTCAATGATTTTCACCTCTACTGATAGGGATATCTGTAAGAGTATACAGCTGTCACAGAGAAAGCAGTGGCCCTGCTTTGGTGTAAAGTCACACAATTCTGTTGAAATCAATGGAGTTTTGCCAAGTCACAATAGTAATCTTCTATAGACTGAATCACAAAGGGACAGATATGCAAGCTTGCCATTATGTCAAAATATTTGAGCATATCAAGCTAATGTGTGCAAAGGCAAGACTTACGCAAATTGAGGCACTGATCCTGCAAACAATTATCCATATGTTTAGTCCATTTGAACTCCTGCATGAAGTTAATTATTTGCATGAGCATCTGCAAGACTGGAACTTTGGAAATTTGCACACATACAATACAAGGTGACATTCTGACTCCATTAAAGTCAATGGGTATGTCTACACTACCCTCCTAGTTCGAACTAGGAGGGTAATGTAGGCATACCGCACTTGCAAATGAAGCCCGGGATTTGAATTTCCCGGGCTTCATTTGCATAGCGAGGAGCCGCCATTTTTAAAACCCCGCTGGTTCGAACCCCGTGCAGCGCAGCTACACGGGGCTCAAACTAGGTAGTTCGGACTAGGATTCCTATTCCAAACTACCGGTACACCTCATGGAATAGGAGTCTGGCACGAGGTGTACCGGTAGTTCGGAATAGGAATCCTAGTCCGAACTACCTAGTTCGAGCCCCGTGTAGCCACACGGCATGGGGTTCGAACCAGCGGGGTTTTAAAAATGGCGGCTCCCCGCTTATGCAAATGAAGCCCGGGAAATTCAAATCCCGGGCTTCATTTGCAAGTGCAGTATGCCTACATTACCCCGCTAGTTCGAACTAGCGGGGTAGTGTAGACATACCCAATGGGAGTTTTGCCATAGACTTCAGTGGGGCCAGGATTGCACTCAATGTGTCTAACAGGATTGCACTCAATGTGTCATATGTGTTTGTACAAGTACATGAAGGGCAAAGGCTCAGTGTGTATTTCCACACACGTGTTACCCACATGTATGCCAAGTGTGACTTTGGAAGTCTGGCCATTTAATTTCAATTATTTTTAATAGTCTAAATAATATTCATAAGCTTTAATACAAATTTGCTTAAAGGACAGGCATTTCCTTTCATTTATTTTACACTAAGTACAAGTGTATGCACTTGATATATGGTGGCATTCCTGGATTTCCAGCAGCAGGAAAGAGAGAAGGCTAAACTCCTTCCACATTCCTGTTGTGGCTGTATTCTAAATAACAAGTGGGAAATCATATTCCTCACTCCAAAGTTCATAAGAAAGTAAAATTGCCAAATCTAGTCACTACTGTCAAACACAGATGTATGTCTCTCTTGGCTCAGTCGCTGGAAGGACAATTGACACATTCTAAAGGATCTCTTCTACTGAGAATTTACAGATGGTCCAGGGCCACTGGGCTGACCTAGACTCAGGGTCTGGGGCATGTACAAGAGGAACTTTCAAACTTTCATTGTAGACACTTCAAAATGAGAAGATGTAGCTTTACTAGCTGGAGGGCTGCAGTGTACCATGGAGTCAAAGAGACTAAGAGAGGAAAGCAAAAAGAAGAGAGCAGAGTAGGCCTCAAGCTCGTAGCATGTAGGTTTCATCCTCTGGCATTTCGCCTTGTAGCAAGGACAGTTGCTCAAGAACTGGACTTTTTAGCCGTTCATGATGCTGCAGCATGGCAGAGTAACTGAACTGCTCTGGCACTTACATCAATGTCTTTCAAGATGGATAATTGCCATCCAAGCATGCCTGGTATTAGTTCTAAAAAATAATCCCATAAACTAAAGAGAGGCGTTATAGTTTAGAGTGGAAAATTGCCTGGGGAAATGGCAATGTAGGAGACTATTTGACATTAAAAACATATTGATTTTTGTCTGTTGATTTCTGACTGCATGCCACAATAAATCTGTGACACAGAAGGTGAAATCCTGGCCCTATTGATATCAGTGGGGACGATCATGTCACCCCTACTGTATTATAGAGAATTCTGAAATAATGACTTTCTATAGGTTAATATAGAATCATAGAACTGGAAGGGACCTCAAGAGATCATCAAGTCCAGTCCCTTGCCCTCACAGCAGGACCAAGCACCATCTACATCATCCCTGATAGATGTCTAGCCAACCTGCTATTAAATGTCTTCAGCGATGGAGATTCCACAACCTTCCCAGGCAATTTATTCCAGTGTTTAACCACCCTGACAGTTAGGAAGTTTTTCCTAATGTGCAACTGTAATGGGATGTAACAACCCCACACTGGCCCCTCCCTCACAGCCCTGCTGGGCATGCTCCAACTGCAGGCCTAGTATAAAAGCCAGGGGAGCAGTTCAGTCAGGGCTGGCCATGGAAGAGGAAGGAGCTCCTGCTCGAGCCCAGGAACAGCAGCTGCCACCACCACGGTAGGCAGACGCCGTGGGAGTGACTAGTCCAGAGGCTGCAGCCGGGGAAGACCCCAGCCTTCAAACAGGGTTGGAAGTAACCCAGGGTGGGGAGCTGGAGGGCACATGGTGAGCTCAGCATGTTTTGGGTGGATTCCCCACTGAGCTAGTGGTGGGACATGCCCACCACTAACAGGGTCCTGGGCTGGGTCCCCCTACCTCACCCTCATTCACCTCCAAAAGGGGTGTGTGTGCCTAGATGGCATTATTGACTTGGCCTCTGGGCCTTACTGTCCCACCAACTGGGGTCCTTATTGATTTGACCATTGGGCCTTACCACCCCACGGACTGGGGTCATTATGGAGTACGCTGCTAGGCCTTACTGCCCTGCTGATAGCAGCTATACATAGGAGGAGGGGAATGATTATGGGATGAGGCACCCAGACGGGACCTAAGAGGATCCTTGCATGGCCTCCCAGGAGGCCAGGCTTCCCACCCTGTGACACCAACCGAAACCTCCCTTGCTGCAATTTAAGCCCCTTGCTTCTCATCCTATCCTCAGAGGCCAAAGAGAACAATTTTTCTCCCTCCTCCTTGTAACCCCCTTTTAGATACTTGAAAACTGCTATCATGTCCCCTCTCAGTCTTCTCTTTTCTAAACTAAACAAGCCCAGTTCTTTCAGTCTTCCCTCATAGCTCATGTTTTCTAGCCCTTTAATCATTTTTGTTGCTCTTCTCTGGACCTTCTCCAATTTCTCCGCATCTTTCTTGAAATATGGTACCCAGAACTGGACTCAATACTCCAACTGAGGCCTAATCAATCAGTGCAGAATAGAGTGGAAGAATGACTTCTTATGTCTTGCTCGCAACACTCCTGTTGTGTCTTGCTCACAACACCCCAATAAATATGGGTTGTTTATTACAAGTACAAGAATATGGCACTTAAAAAAGTCCTGGATCAAAAAGTAAAGGTTCCAGCCCGGCAAGAAGTTCCATGCGGACCACCACCAGAATAATTATTGCAGGATCAGCATTGAAATTTAATCTCAATTTTTTTAGATTAATATCAATGGCATTTAAGCTAGTTAGATGCTTTGAAAATCTTACCAGGTGCCCACCTGCATCTTTACATACCTAAATACCATTAGAAATCCATCCCCAAGACCTTGAGACATCCTCCTCATTTCCTTTTTCCTGTTTCCTCCTCATTTCCTTTTTCATGTGATAAGACTCACCCCAATGATTGACAAGCATGAAGAGAGAGGAGTTGTAAACAAATATGGATCATACTTTTAAAGGGGAGTCTGATTTTGTGCCACCAGTTTTGTCCCTGTAATTGTCTAGAAGTACAGTTTTGGGATGGCAAATACTGAGTTCTAACCACATGATTTTCAAGGCTAAGCAGGTTAGTAGATGTCAGTGTGTTATCATTTGCATCCAGGAATGGATGCTACATTGAAGGTGAAAAACTAGAGGTTGCTTTTAACTATTTGTCCCAATATTTATATTTTGAATTTTGTATTACTCAGAATTCACACATGGGAAAAACAATATTAATTTTCAACAATACTGAGACCTCTAGAATTACTATTATTATTTTCTTAACAATGTAAGTGCGCATGGCATTTAATAGACAACCATCAGTCAATGTAAATACACTTGGCTATAGAATACATAAAGGTTCCATACCAAGATAGCATAAATAAATAATCTAGGAAGTTATTTTCAGTAACAATTATTTTCAGTAGTGATTCAAGAGATATCTGATATCTCATGAAAGGTTTCATTTTATCCATATAATATTTAAATAACCTCTCCTCTTCCATATTGCAATCCATTTGTGCAAGGAAGCAGAGGACGGAAACTTGTACCACTTTTTTTTTTCCATTGGAAAACTGAAGAGAGCTGTCTTTGTTTTACAGATCTGACAATATAATAAGAAAAATCTTTGGGTCCATTTTGTTTTACAAGTTTATAAGAACTATACTCAATAAAATGGAAGGTTTAGAAAAGGACATAGTCTAGTCTAGTCTAGTCAGGTTAATTGAGAAAAGGACGTAGTCAGGTTAACAGAGCACTTAAATAAAATGAAAGGTGCTGTAGATAGAGATTCTAGAACATGTTTTCCATCTTCCCCTACTGAGGTGAGCAACACAATTATGTTGATGACTGCTGGGAAGGAGTCAGAGAGTTTGTTCACACATGTTAAATGTCATGAATGCAGTGGAGAGAAATGATGTGCTAAAGAAAGGAACAAGTTGAACATTTAATAAGAAATAAAAATTTGGCTGAAATTCAAATTCTGAGGATCTATAAATCTGAAGTGTCCAACTTGTTTAACATCCAGCCAAATCTGACTCCAACAAAAATCAAGCTAAAGAATGTATTCTTGTTGCCATGATGTTTACTCATATGCCAGCCATCCCCCTTTCAAATTATTCTATTTTGAAGGTATAATTTCCACCTGTTCTTTGATCTTCTACCACAAAAGTCATATGGGCCTGGGCCACACTAAAGGGGAAAGTTGACTTAAGATTCTCAACTCCAGCTATCTTAATTACATAGCTGAGGTTGACGTATCTTAAATCATATTTTCAGGCTGTCCACATAGCGGGAGGTTGATGGAAGCAAACGCTACCATCAACTTACCTTATTCCATGTGAGGCGCTGGACTACTGGCACCAACGGGAGCGCCCTCTCAGTTAGAATTAGCGGGTCTTCACTTGACCCATTAATTTGAATGCTAGAGGGTCGATCTCCATAGTACAGACAAGCCCTTAGCTAATAAGAACATTCATCAAATCCCAACTTCCCGTTAGCATTTAAACACTATCAATTCAGGACTCCAACCATCTTTTATAGTCAGTGCTTCTGATCAGGTATATCTTGTGAATGGCTAGGTGTGCTCCAGAACCACAGCCAAAGTCATCAAATTATTTATAATTAGCTAGATAGCTTTGGGTATGTCTACACTACCCTCCTAGTTCGAACTAGGAGGGTAATGTAGGCATACCGCACTTGCAAATGAAGCCCGGGATTTGAATTTCCCGGGCTTCATTTGCATAAGCGGGGAGCCGCCATTTTTAAAACCCCGCTGGTTCGAACCCCGTGCAGCGCGGCCACACGGGTCACGAACTAGGTAGTTCGAACTAGACTTCCTAGTTTGAACTACCGTTACTCCTCATTTCACGAGGAGTAACGGTAGTTCGAACTAGGAAGCCTAGTTCGAACTACCTAGTTCGTGCCCCGTGTAGCCGTGCTGCACGGGGTTCGAACCAGCGGGGTTTTAAAAATGGCAGCTCCCCGCTTATGCAAATGAAGCCCGGGAAATTCAAATCCCGGGCTTCATTTGCAAGTGCGGTATGCCTACATTACCCTGCTAGTTCGAACTAGCGGGGTAGTGTAGACATACCCTCCGTTATTACTTGTGCACAGTTGTACTTCTGTAATGTCATAGGATAGGACTAATAATGGAAAATGTTCTGGGGCAAGACTGAAACACATATATTGTCTTGGGGAAGGCAGCACAGTGATTTCCCAACTACTGAAATGAGTGTAACCAGATGAATTTATGATGCGTTATTATTTGTGTCATTTTTGTCAGTGATTTGGATCTGTCTTCAGTCTCTCAGGGTTATGTTCTGCATGTCTTAGAGTGTCTGAACAAAATGGATTGAAGAATCACCATTTTAAAAAGGGAATGTTCTCCAGAATAAGGTAAATAATGGAAAATAAAAAATTTCAAATATTTGTTTGCAATTTTTAATAATTTGGCAATGACTGTGTGCTTTACACAAGAATTTGCAGGTTCACTGAGCAAATTTCAGAGTTGCAGGGAAGATTATTTGCAGAAACTGAATTTCAGATTGTTACGCACATGTATTTATGCTGGAAAGACTTGCATGTTCATTCAGGCAGAGAACTAATAAAATAGCATGTGACTTATCTGGCCAATTGCAGTAAGAACACACAGCTTGAATTTAGAATATCTGGAGTCAGTCTGTAAAGTAAAAACTTCCAAAAGCTATTTATCAAAAAAAAAAAAAAAAAAAAAAAAAGAAAGAAAGAAAGAAAGAGGATTAATAAATCCAAAGAAATTCAGTTACCTTGTGGATGTTTCCCAAGCACAAACATAAGCTTCAGTTGTCAAACTATTAATTGGTAATTATTTGCTCAGCTTTAACTATCTTATACCTCATGCTCATTATTATTATCTCAACTACAGTACATTTATTTAGGCAGAGAGAAAATTCAGGACATTTACTTCACTGCCTTTTATGCATAACAAGATACCGCTTACATTTAAATGAAAAAAAAGTGCATTTACTTCTCTTTCTGGCTCTCCAATAAGAAGTCCCTGAAGAGGCGAGCTTGGCTGGTGGTGTTTAGTGATTTCTCAGATAACAAGAGCTTCACATTTCTGTGGAATTCCCATTTGCCAGTGAGCTGCTGCTGCCGCTCGCCTGATTGATATATGACTGCAATGGCACTTTTCCATTTGACATTCTCTCTCCCTCTCTCACTCCCTCTCTCTCGCTCAAACAACAGCCCTAACTTTTGTGTGTTGCAAATATAAAAGGCAAGCCATGTGACAGAGGGACAGAAGAACAAAAGCATTTGGAAGTAACAAGACCTCTCTTTCGCTCTCAGAAGAGTGTGAGGAAAGGAAGGAGCGGCACATTTTCCAAAGGTAAGAACACAAATAAGTGCTTACTCATATTTTGGGTATTACATGCACTTAAACTGAGCATTTACTTTGTTTATCTGACAGATACATGTTCTCCAGATAGCATGTTTAAAATAAAAGTGTATTTGTTTAAAAATGACTGCCAGGCTACTACCTATATCATCTTGTAATTCCCTTAATTACACATCTGTCTCATGATGCCAGTCTCTGGGAAGAAAACCAGGCAGCGTGTACTGTGGTTCTGAATAAAATAGTCAACTGCGTTTCTTGTTGTAACCTCACATTTTTTCTCATTTGTATGAATCTGTGAGGAAGGCAGGCACTCAGTTCTGTCCTGAATTCATAAGAAAAAAATGATAGTATCTCCAGCTCTGTCTTTGTCGCATTACAATAGAGCTCCATTGATACAGGCAAGCCAGCTATCTTAAAATTGATCTCTTTACTTTTATTACTACCTATATATGCTGCTCTGTGGTCAGTCATCTGCTGGAGTGCTTAGAATAATTTGAAACAATAGGCAAGATTTATTTCTAGCTTTGTGTGTCATGCTTTGCAGGGGGCACTTTTAATTTGTGTGTTATTATTTAACCAAACTTCTGGGAAGTTACCATGGAGTGCATAGGACTGGTTATGGATTAGGATGGATTTAATGTATGTATTTGATTGGCTTAAGAGAGATGAGGAAATCCACAGTGTTTGTCTTGGCTATAGTATCAGAAGATATATTTAGTAGTCAGCTTGCACAACAAATAATGCAGTGTGAATGTGTGTTCAGTGGCTCAGTCTGGAGGATGCTCAGGCAGGGCACTGCATTCAGTGATAATTTCCAAAGAGCTCAAAATGTCTGTCAGGAGGTATAAAGGACCATTCAGTATCCCGAGAGTATTGTTTTGCAGGCTAAAATTTCTCTTTAAGAAAAATGCCAGTGTAAGAGGCGTGAGCACAACTGTTTTCTATGTGCTAGGGACAAAAGAAGAGTATGGCTGTGAGCTGAATAATAATGCATCAGAGTACAGTATAACTGGAGTCCATTGTAATGGATAAAGTCCAATTAGAACTTGATTGAAGAACAAAAGTCCCGTGTAGCTGCTGAGAGTTATGTGAGTGCAATAAGTATGGCCAGTTTGAAGGCAGCAGATTAAACAGCAATAATCACACTAACAGAGGTGGACAGAGGGAAATTTGGAATTCCATTTTCATGTTAAACATACTAATGAAATTATCTAGAACTGACAACGCAGCCCTGGAAAGAGAGCTTGGAAGGAGAAGGTGTTTTACATGGGGTGAATATTCATTTCTGAGGAAGAGATTGGCTTGGACAGTTAGGACATGGAACCAGAAATCTAATCTCTCTTCCAAAGCTGATTTAAACTGGCTACCTCTATTTCCTGGTCCGCAAGAAATGGCATAATAGTATCTCTCTGTTGTACTGACCTCATTAGGGTGTTGAGAAGGTTAATTGGCTAGTACCTGTATGGCATTTTAAAGATGAAGAGTGTCATACGAGAGCCAAGTGTTCTTAGCAATTTCTAGTAACTTCCAGTGCAACCCGTCGTTACGGGTGCATTCAAGCGACAGTGTGCACTGGAACAAAACAGAACATATAGGCTGTGTCTACACTGGGCCACTTATTCCGGAAAAGCAACTGCTTTTCCGGAATAAGCTGCGAGCTGTCTACACTGGCCCCTTGAATTTCCGGAAAAGCAGTGACGATTTACTGTACGAAATCAGCTGCTTTTCCGGAAAGACTATGCTGTTCCCGCTCGGGCAAAAGTCCTTTTTCCGGAAAACTGTTCCGGAAAAGGGCCAGTGTAGACAGCACAGTAGTCTTTTCCGGAAAAAAGCCCTGATCGCGAAAATGACAATCGGGGCTTTTTTCCAGAAAAGCGCATCTACATTGGCCACGGACACTTTTCTGGAAAAAGGGCTTTTCCGGAAAAGCAGCCTGCTAGTGTAGACGCTCTTTTTCTGGAAATACTTATAACGGAAAACTGTTCCGTTTTAAGCATTTCCGGAAATTCATGCCAGTGTAGACACAGCCATAAAGTGCTACATTAAGACAACAGTAAGTACAAATTCATTTCATACCACCACTGCATCATTTAATGATTTCCTAATGGAAGCAACCCAGATGCCTGTTAGGGTCACTCACTACCTGTGGGTATAACAGATCCCATTCTGCTTTTTGTTCGTATTGATAAGAACTTGTTTTTGTGAATCTACTTTTTTTCATTGCTAGCAATGCTCACTTTTACCCAGATAGTGAAACTCTGACTCGTGCTAATGAGCAGCTACGCACATGAATAGCTCTATGGACTTCAGTGAAACTACTTTTGTGAGTACTGCTTACCAGCTTGAATCAGAGAGACACAATCTGGCCCATATGTTCATTCTCATGCTGGACTAATGAACTCTTATTTCTGGAATAAATATCTTCTTGATTTTAAAACATAAAGGGCATTCAATAGATTTTGTTGCTGCAAATTTACACAATGAACATGGAACTTTATTATTATGAAGCCAATTAGCTATAGGTTTCAGTCAGCTACTGTGCCACTCTTTTATGATATTATTCAGATCATCACTTGCCCATGCTGCTTCTTAGAGTTCAGTTTTTTTATACCACCACTCATTTTTAAACATGCATGTATGTAAATTATCTTTGCTTGGCTAGCATAGGATTATCACCAATCACTATATCCAGTACGGCTTTCTGCTTATAGTAGTAGTTTTTCATTCAGTCATCTAAGCATGGGTAATACGCACAGTAGCAGTTGGTCTAACCTAGATAGGTTCAGATGAGTCATAGGGATCAATGAAATCGCCAGTTTTTCCTTGCTGCCTACTTTGATTAGTGGGACTGCAATACCATTCCTCTAGATGGGATGGATGTGAGTCCCAATCAACAACCCATTCAACAAGAAGTGCCCATGTGGTCAGCCATGTGCCCATGTGGATTCATTGTATCCCCTGAAGTCTGACCACTTCACCTCTCTGACGTATCTGCTCCCAAAAGAATGAGGAAGTGAGAACCTGAAGGTTGTTCCTGAACCGGCATGTCTCTGACATAAGCTTGCAGAACAGTGCAATGTAGTGCAGTGCTATTGTTAAGTCACCAGGTCATTTATTTATACAAATGTGGTGATAGATGTTTTTAAACAATATTTTTCAAATTGAATTGAACATCCCTGTGCCTCTAATGCTTTGCGCATTGGCCATTTTCAGGAGACATGTGGCATGCTTGGTTTTAGTAACATAGGAATGGTCCTACTGGATTGGACCACTGGCCTAGCCTATTGGGTATTGTGTCTCTGACAGTGGCTAGAGCCAGTTACTTCAAAGGGAGGTATTAAAAATTCTATATGTAATAAGTTGCCCACAGGGAATGTTTCTTCCTAATTCTATCACTTAAATATTGCTTTATGCCCCGAAGCATTAGGGTTTATAATCCTTTCAAAAACTCTTTAGAAATCTGTGTTATTATAGTGCTGGATGCTTACATTAGCCGTATAATAGTCTAATACTTTCCTGAACCCTTCTTATCTCTTGGCCTCAGTGATACATTGGGGACTTAAAGTTCCACAGGCTGGTTGTATGTTGTTTGTATGTAGTAAGTGCATTTCCTTTTTACCAGTTTAAAATTTGCTGCCTTTCAATTTCATGGCATGTCCTCATGTTCTTGCCTCAAGCAACAGTGAATAGTAATGCTCAATTTAACTTCTCTTTACCCTTTGTTATTTTGTTTGCTGTTATCAGGCTTTTCCATTGGATGCTTATTGCCTTGTAACTCATATTAATTCCTGGATAAGATTTGGATACAACTGGATTAGCTCATTCACATGTCTCTCTGTGGAAGATGAAATCACCCTCATTTCCCACAATTCTGTACCCGCATGTTGAGAGGTGCTGTCGCCTGCTCTGACTATGATCAGCTGTTATTTCCTTTTTATATGTGTCAGTATGGAACATATTAAAATTTCTCAGTAATGGTATGTTTGGAATCCCTCTGATGCCACATCTCTAACTTAGCAGAACAATAAAAGCAAGGTTGTAGTAAGCCTTTGAGCAGCTGGTAGTCTATATATTCCTTCTTTTTTTCACATAATCTAATTCAAATAGAATTTGGGTAGCACTGGCACTACCTCTTCTAAACACCATCAGCTCTCATCCTATTTACCACATTTAGACTGCATGGTATATCTGAGTAGAGTCCCCTTAGATTGTAGGAAACACAGTCTTTCATCTGGTATCACACCATTTGTCGTAGACCAGCTGATATGAAGGAAACACAGCGGTGAGGAATCCCTCATGATCAATATTATTCTAGTAAATTTTCTTTACATCAATCATTGTTAAAGTTTCTGCTGCTAAGATTTGCTTGCATATTATAACTGAGCTGTAAACCACTTTAGAGTGGTGATGTAGTAATGGTGCGGGTTATGTTGCCCTTTGAGTCATGTGAGTTAGGATTGGAGTTAATGCTCCAGCTTTGGTTTGGCAAAGGTTAAACATACCATGACAGTGATACTTGCATCTGTCAAATTGAGTGGGAACTAGAAGGTCCTCTTATTACAATGCATGAATTGCTATCGTGAGTCAAATCCTGTAGTTCTTAATCAGTTTTTTATTCACTTGGTCAATTTCTTATGAAAACCAATGGGAATTTTTCCCAAATAAGGACTGTAAGTATTAAAAAAAAGCACAGGATTTGGATTTGAACATATTACGGAGAGGAGAGAAGAAAAGATATTTCTGATGGTTGCTAATAACTGATAATCTCTGGGAACCTAAAATAAACAAATAAAACCAGATCTTACTAAACATGCAACTTGCCTATTAAATAACATAGAATCAGAAATTCCCATCTCCTTCTAATGCTCCAAACTATACCGCACTATGCTGGGTGGTAATGCCCCCAAGCAGTGCTAAGCCTCAGGGCAACTTTATACTCAGTTAGTAATAATAATCTCAGGAAAAAATATTGTTATGTATTAATAGTATTGCCATTGTTTCTAGGGTCCCTGATCACAGACCAGGACCCCACTTTGCAAGGTGTTGTCAAAATATTATAACAGCTTGCAAGCATGGACAGTTAGTGAAGGCAGGGCTGGGGGAGGCAAGCTCCCAACCCCACCTCCAGCCCTCCTCTGATGCTGAGGCCCCATCTCTTCCCCCTCCATGGGGAGGCAGGCCAACACACTGTGTGCACACTGTCCCCACCCAACCACAGGGAGGGGAGGGGAGTGGATGGACACACACACGCCCAAGCCTGGTGGGGGGGGCATGAAGGGTGCTTGGCATAGTCCCAGCCTCCCCAGTCCCAGAGGAGGGCACAACTGCACTGCACGGGCTGGCCCAGCCCAGCCTTGCCTCTCCAGCTCCAGAGCGCTGAGGGAGGGAGAAGGGCATGCTGCGCTGCCTGGTTCAACCCAGCCTTTCCAGCTCCGGAGCACAGGGGAAAGGAGGAAGGTGCGCTGTGCCGTGTGGCCTGGACCGGCCCAGCCCAGCCTCTTCGACCCTGGAGCACCAGAGGAGGGAGGAGGGCGTACTGTGCTGTGCTGCATGGCCTGGCCTGGCCCAGCCTCTCTAGCTCCAAAGAGGGTGGAGGGCACATGGCGTGGCCCCAGCCCTGGAGCACTGGGAGGGCAGGTGCTGAGGGCAGCAACATTCTGCCTCCAGCATGCCTACAGCAGGTGTTCTGGGGGTGGAGTGTGGGCGGGGCCAGGTTGGTGGTTTGGGAAGGCAAAGCCTTCCCCCTCCTTACGTACTCGACACCCATGCTCACAAGCACCTAAAAGGTTGTTACAAGGAGGAGGGAGAAAAAAAATTCTTAAACTCTGCTGATAGGACAAGAAGCAATGGGTTTAAATTACAGAAGGGTGGTTTAGGTTGGACATTAGGAAAAACTAAGTCACATGCTATTGTATCAGTTCTCTGACTGAGTGAACAAGGAAGGGTGGCTAAGGACTGGAATAAATTCTCTAGGAACATTGTGAAATCTCTATCACTGGAGATATTTAAGAGGTTAGATAGACATTTATCTGGGATGGTCTAGATCAGGGGAGGAGAACCTTTTTTGGGTCGAGGGCTGCACATAAGTGAGAAACAAAAAAACCCACCTGCCATCAGTTTGGGCTCCCCAATGCTGGGGGGAACCCCTGAGCGTCAGGGGCTGGATCCAGGCAAGCCAGGGGCTGCATCCTGGCATCTGGTCCTTAGGTTTTCCCCCTGGTCTGGTTTGTTCTTGGTTGTTCTGTGAGTGCAGGGGACAGGACTTGATAAGCCTTTCGAGGTCCCTTCCAGTCCTATGATTCTATGATTATGTTAAGCTGTTAGACCAAAGTAGAGGCACTAAGAGAAACTAAACCGAAAGTAGAAGTTTGAATGGGAATATTTTCACTAGGAAAATAGACACTTGTATGAATTACTGTGAGGAAGTGTATCCAGTGCAGGTTTAGACTTCCCTGTTAAAAAAATAAAAAAACTATCCTGCGCACTGAGCTTCACCCGTAGATAATGCTGTTCATTTCCTCTCTACTAAAAGGTGTTAAAAAATATTCTTCCCCTTTCTTTTCTTCATTGCGGGAGCTGGATTACCCTTTATTAAACAGCCCTAAATTCATTCAAACTTAGAATAATGTAAGAATACTAGTGTAGTGCATCTCTATGAAAATTAGCACTTGCCAGAAGCTTTGCAACAGAGCTCACCCAGCTCCCAGGCTCTAATGGGAGCTATTGTGCACAAGCCACTGGGGGATCTATTTAAAGACCCCTGGCTGGCAACATGAAGGGAAAGGGTAAAAATACAACCTCTCTTTTGTCTACCAATGGTTTTCTTTGGGAGTATATTAAAAAGCTTTTTACATTTCTGTCTGGCTCTGTCCACTGGCAGTGTGCCAGCCCATAGCACCCACTTGTGGTTGCCATTTCAAGACAGCAGTCGGGAAGGGCTGTATCTGTTTCCCACAGCAACAGAAGGATGGGCAATACTCCTACCAACATAAAAGGAATGTTACTTTGCTGATTCCAAAGCTATTCATATTAGTTTGGCTCACTACATACAGTAGCCCCCAATCCTGTAAACACTTATACTTTGGTTTTCGTCAGTAGTATTATTAAACTCAATGGCACGACTCATGTGCATAATGTTACTTGTCTGTGTTTGCAGCACGGGGACCTTGAGTTATATTTGCTGCAAAAACTGTTCACTTTTTCCTCACACCTCTCAGAGTAATATGGCAGTGCCATTAATATTTCTAGGCCACTTATAGGCACTGGTATTTTATACTGCAGTATTACAATAGTCTTGAATCAGAAAATGAAATTTGTGAGTTTTTTTCAACTAATGTCATAACCTTTCAAGTTTTTGAACCTTCAGCATCTGTTATTTCTTTCCATTTTTTGAAGCTTAGCATACTACATTTGCTGTTTGTTAGGATGAAAATTATAGTAGTGAATAAATACTGCTAAAAGATGTATTTTCCTTCAGTGGAGAAGATCCAGAGATGTAAGTGTGTTTCTTTAGCCCACTTATTTTTTCTTCTTTATTTGTTCTTTCAAGCTCTTATTTTCTCTGTGATGGCTTTTTAATTAGAGATATTTTCCGTATTGAGCTTCTGTGCCTTTTTTGCTGTATCATTACACTGGATTTCTGCTGGTGGCACTGAACTCAATCTGGAATAAGAGAAAGGGACTGAGGCTATCAGCGCCCCTCACTAGATTCTAAGAGATATCAAAATAGACTTTCAAAAATCATAGTGCTCAGACATGTCTTCATTTTCATCACTCCAAAGAAGATGGCTTTAAAATTTTTGTTTAAATGGGCAGCCTACTTTTCTAGAGTTGCTGATACTTAACATGCTGGACCTGATTCTCAGTAATGCTAAGGCCATTTCACATTACAGAGTCTTAAATTGTGAGTAAATTATTTGTCCCCAACTATATGTCTCCTTTACGCTGCTAGGGCAGTGTCAGTTGTCAGACCGCCTTAGTGCAAATGAGAATCAGATTCACCAACTTCAATATATAAAAACAAAATCGTGGTAGGAATATTGAAAAGGAGACTACTCATGAAAATAAAATCTGCTTACTAAAACCAGAGCCGGGTAGTCAGAGAGAGAAGAGTGGGCAGAAATCAGCAGATATGACCTTCACATCTGGAGAGTCTAAACAAATGTGCATTATTTAAAGCAGTGATACTAAGTCTGAGTCTTGCAAGTTGAAAGCGGCTCTTTTATGTGTCTCCTGTAGCTCTTTGCAGCACAGGATGTGATTTAGATATTAACCAGTCAGGATGCTTTTACTAGGTTATTAACCAATTGTAGTTGGTAAAATAATATTACTAAGTCATTTTGCTATGAGATTTATATATGTAAATGAAACAATGAACAATGAATTCACACCATTGTGGTTCTTTTGGATAATGTTGACTGCTAATTTGGCTCCTGAACCACTGAGGTCTGAGTATCACTGATAGAAATTTTGTATACAATAGGAAAAATCCTTGCTCTGTTGCAACAAATGGCAAAACTCCCATTCACTTCAATGTCCCCAGGATTTCAACAAAAAATGTATCCTGGATTATTGTGTGTCAATGTGGGGCCAGATTTGGAGCTGTAAATGACCTTGTGACATCAACTAAGAGATGCTGCTTTACACTTTCATGGATCTGGCCCCAAATGTTTAATTTGGTATTTGCACCATTTCAGCTAGGGGAAATAACATGTTGGGAATGGAAATCTTTTTTATACTGCTTCGGTTCTATATATTTACCGGTTTCCAACTGAGTGTAACACTGCTGGTTTCAAGTGACCTCGTTGGGCATTTACAACATAGTGCAGAGGTTTTGAATGCACTGCTAAAATCATGTCCCTGACAATATAGAGAATGGCAGAGCATAAAAATTGGAAATGCAAAAATAAATAAATGGAAAGACAGCATCCTTAATTTATAGAACCAAAAGAAACTCTGTGGGGCATTTTGCCATTAATTTAACAAAGAGCAGGATCAGGCACAATATTTTAAAACATATGCAAATATTAATGTAAGCAGACATATACCATGACTCCTATCTTAAGGGGAAAGCTACCAAAAGGATAAACATGATAAGGGGGAAATTCTGCTCTTGCTGCTTGTGTGTGGTGATAGAAAGGCCAAGGACAGCAGTACAGCAGTGGGAGTAAGGCTATAGGGAGGCAGGGATTCCGAAGGCTGTCACAAAGCGGAGTCCCCAGTAGCTCACTGTGGGAGTATACGGGGCAGGTTGGAGTGCAGAGTTGCAGAGCGCAATCTATAAGTCTATCCACTGCATAGCTCCAGTAGCCACAAATACAGTTTATGGGGGCTTAATGGACTATGCCACTACTGGGGGCTAACTGACTATAACACCAACTGTGGAAAGGGGTATGGTTATCCTGTGCGCTAGTGCTGAATGGGTGGGGAGTCTATCCTCACAATTCATAATTTCACTCTCTCACCAACCCCAAGCCCATTTAGTTGCTCTTTACCTGGGAATTGGGAATTTCATCCTAAGATAAATGAATTATGATGCAACTTGACAATGCCTATTTAACTGGCCCCTCTCCCTGAAATAATTATAGCAGGGAGCACCTATTTAGACTGCCTAAATGGTTCTATTCTCACCCAGATTTGGGGAGTTTATCACTTCAAAACTTTTTTTTTTTTTTTTACCTCGGCTTTTCCAGGCTTGCTAAAGTTGCCCGAAAGTATGTTTAAGAAAAAAAGTCAGTCCAAAATCACTGCAGCTTTTCTGAGTATAAGAATAGTGCAAATATATTATTTATATAACAACAAAAATGTTGTGACACTTTTTGTTTCTGTACAGCTATAGTGTTGACATGATTCTATGTAGTATCTTGTCTTTTGCTGTGTACACAACAAACTCAAAACGAAAGAACTACATGGCATGCTGGGATCCAAATAACCATGTTTACTAAATATACCCAGTTTGCAAGGCCTCAATATGTATACAAACTGCTGCTTTGGCAGCATTCTGCCAGCTTCTACAACACAGCACACACTTTTAAAAGGGAACGCTACCATATTACTATATACTACAGGCAGAGAATTTAAATTTGGCAGGGAACTTAGGGCAGAGAATTTTATGGAAAAGTGCTTTTGACTTCTCCATTGAAACTAGCTTTAGTCAGATATTTTCCAGGTGGGAGTTCATAGCTTTAGGGCTTTTTCAAATATGTATATATACTGCTACATATACCCAAATTAAAATGTAACCTCATCATAAATTCCTATCTGACTATGATATTATTTCATATAGCTTGTTTTATATGTGCATATAAGGAGAAATATTTTGCTGTGCCTCTAAAAGCATAAAACTTATAGCTCAGAGTGGATAAACCACATTTTCATGCACACAACTTTTCACTCTTTTGATCCTGGGCTGCTGCTGGGGTCACTTGGGCCCTGGTAGTAACTTAAGACTGGTTGAATTTTTTTGTGTGGAAAAAATAAATTCTGTTGAAAACTATGGTTTCTCTGAAATAGAAATTTTCCATGTGGGAGTGTTAATTTTTTGACAAAAAACAAAATAATCCTCTCCCTCGATTTTTCTGATCAGGGAATCAATGCAGAGAATTTTGTCTGTTTTGAGTTGACATTTCAAAAGAGTACAACTTATGCATTTGAAATGAAAAATGTCATTTTCATACATTGAACCATTTTGTTTCCCTATTTCCAAACTGCAGCTACTCAGAATCTTTAATCTTCTGAATTTTTTTGCTATTTTGATTTTTTTATTTCTGATTTGGAAGAGAAACACATTTCCAAACATTGAAATGTCCCATGGGTCACAAATACCATTTTTTAAATGTTAGAATTTATGTAATTGCATACATGTATAAGAAGTTAGGGTATGTCTACACTTGCACCCTCGTAGAACACAATTTTCTAAAAATGTAGGCCATGTTTCTATCTAAGATCTCTCTTTTGGCTATTTTCTTCTTAAATTCTCTTCTCTGTTCTATTGGAGCCATGTTTGCAGGATTCCCTAAGACTGTAGTTCCCTTCTTACCACCATATTAGGGCTATATTAATACAAACTGAAAGCTATACTACTGTTTTGCCTGGATACTGTGCTATGTTGGTATAAAGGATGTGTAGGGCCTCTTCCTCCTGTCCCCTGCCTCTTCTATATTCAGGGATCTCAAAATGGTGGAGAAAGGGAACAGTTCCATGCAGGCTGCTAAATTTGGATACAGGAAGGCCCAGATCTGTGTTGAGTGATGATTAGAGATGATTTCAGTTATGGGTAAGTGATGTCTGTGTGGACTGTGTAAGATTCTACATTATCCTTTTACTAACAGATTTTCTCCTTTCCTGCCTTTCCCCTTTCATTCCAGCCTATTACTTTCCGTGACACTGGCTTACATGAGTTGTGTTATCCTAGTTAGTCTCTGTCTTCCAGGCATCTCTTAAAAAACAGGGAGATGGGCCCTCACAAATTGAATCAGGACTCTGAGACTTAGCTATGTCTGTTCACTTCAACAATTAATATAAAGCCATTTGAAGTTATGGAAGGCAGCTCAAAAGTGGGAAATGTGTTGGGACACATGTACTTGAACTTCAGGCCCAATGAGTACATATTTACTGAGGATACAAGTGGAGGTGGGGTGGTGCTTGAGGTAAATTTATTTGAATGGAGAAGGAATTTTGTAGTGTGTGTGTGTGTGTGCGTGGTGATAATGCTAGTTAATTATGTTGAAGAAAGATCTTGCCTAGAATACTGTTTTGGCCTGCTTGGTTATTAGGTAAGCAGGAGGAGTCAAGAGAGAGAGTAAAAGATTAGGTGCTTAGTTCATTGTGGTAAATAATGCTGTGGGAACATCTTAATTAAAAACTGTGGCATATTCCTGCACTGTGCAGGGATCAGCTCAGTTTCTTGTATTTCTGTCAAACCTTGCTAAATTCTAGAAGCATGTTTCATTGACAACAGTAAGACAGTTCACAAAAAAAATCGCAGTTTCGGAAGACTTTAGGATTTTAAAGTTTTCGTTTTGCTTGTACCATATCTCTTTTCAATGTCAATTCTCTTCAGCTGAAAAACATTTGCTTGGAAAATATCTCAAGGCAAGGGAAAGAGTTGGTGTTTGTAACATGCACAAGTTTACATTAAAGCTATTTTTCCTTTTCTTTATCAGCAAGCAATCCAGGCTCTGAAAGCAAAAAATGAAAAAACAAAATAAAACCAAAACCAAACAAAAAAAAACAAAACCACTTTCGGCCATACATCTAAAACAAGAATAGCTTAACTAATATTTTTCACATTTTAGAATTACATTTCTGTGTAGGAAGAGACTTCATGTGTCTGGATTAAGCCTGAAAAACATTAGCTCCAAACTTATATAAACTCTGGAACAGTTTACTGCAGTTATGCACTCTCCTTTCTTTACAGAAGTGTAAGGGCAAGCTCTAAGACAACACACAAAACTCAGACTACTGCAGTTTCAAAACCTTTCAATTGTATTTCATATTGAAGAAAACAAAATTGCCAGCAAAGCAGAAAGGCAATAAAACACATGATAGAATATCAAATAGGCAACAAGTTCTGTGAGAATTTTTTTTATCACATCAGCTATGTCTGTTTGGAAAGTTCATCTGTTTTAATGCTACTTTCCAGCTTCCTTTGTTGTCTAAAGTTACATTGAGTCCAATAATTTACAGCTCCATCAGGTTATATCTGTAGTAAATTTAAAGTTAAATAGCCCACTCAAGACTATTGGCTCCATAGTAGACTTTTCAAGAAATAGTCTTGGAGAAATTTAGGGGAATGTAAGAAGGGAGCTCCAAATAGTTCTGAACTTCTGATGGTGGTTCTGTGTTCTCGGGTCCAGTGGATTTCTCTAGGGTGACCATATTTCCCAAAGGGAAAACAGGATACCACCCTCCCTCCATCTGTTTGTTTAAGGCTGGCACTGGTCACTTGAACTCTGCTGGCCCCCATACCATACCACACCGTTCCGTTTTTGACAAAAGTGGACATTTTCAGGGGTCAGCAACATATTTTTAACACAGACACAAATGTCTGTGGTAAAAATGTTGATGACCATGTTAATTTTTCAAAAAACCGAATGACTAAATGACACATTTTTCCCCCAATGTCCATCACTAAATAAATTTTGTCACGTGTCTGTTGGGCAACCTGATGTTGCCAAGCCCTCAGCTTTTGGTCATCATTTGGCAAAATAGGACGTATAGTTACCCTAGATTGCTCCCAGTTCCCAACATACACCAGAAATCCAGATGGCCATGAGGTGTGACTTCATCTGCAGATATGTATTCCCAAAGCATCCTTGGGATGTATTTGAGAAGAGATTGACCATATGGTGTGATGGCTTGTTGATGTGGATGTCTGAGCACTAGAGATTAGGATGAGACCACCAAAATACATTTTCACATCAGAGCCAGAACTTCCATCTTTGAATGCAGAACCCTTAAAACATGCCCTTCAGCATTTTAAGTAAAGGCAGGTTCTTTCATTTGCAGAAATCCTTAGTTGTGTTGCAAATCATTGGTATTGAAGTGAACCCACTGAGACACTATAAAGTAAAAAGCCTTGGCATTACAGCGCTTGTGATAATGAAAATTAATATTATCATCATTATTAAAATGATAGAGCAGTGCTTAAAGTCACAAGGCCTTGACCTTCTTTTTGATAATCTCGTATGCTGTACTTACAGTGAAAATGATGTTCACTCAATGAATAATATTTTGGCTAACAGAAATCCTATGAGCCTTATTTATGTCTGTTTTTATCTTGCAGGCTTTTTTGGGGGGGTCAGGACTGTAATTGATGTCATTTTTGTTCCAGCCATGTAGAAGATTCTTTGATGGATTACAACCTCAACAAAACTCCAACTTAAAAAGAACAATGACAACCAAGAGACTTAAACCAGGTTTTTCACCTTCCTTGAAAGGAACTGGGTTTCAATATTTAGAAGTTTTTTAATACTCTACCTCCCTCTGCTGTTATTACTGAGAAATTCTTCAGCAATGGGAAACCAGGTACTAGCAGCTTCAATTTCCATGCTCTCCCTTCTGGCAATAATGGGAGACACAGACAGTAAAACAGACAGTTCGTTTATGATTGATTCAGACCCAGGTCGCTGTATGAGGCATCATTATGTTGATTCCATCAGTCATCCACTGTACAAGTGTAGCTCTAAGGTAAGTTTTGATAAAAATGACACCAGGACTTTGATATCAAGAATGTTTCTGAAACAAACTAACAACAATTATTATTCTGATGTGAAATATTAGTACCAAAAGAACCCCGCCTTAGAGCAGGAAGTACTAATGCTTAGATCAGAAGTTTTGGATTTTGGTATAGACTCTTACAAAGAAAGGTCTATCTGTAAAGGTCAAATCATCACAATCCTATACACTTTGATGCAGTTTTGGTTTGGGCCATGTTCAATTAATATGGATTGCATAAAGGCATGCACTCTAACGGGCTATATTGGGGTAAAGAATTAAGTTATATAAAAGTTATGAAAAAAAGAGTCTGAAAATTTTGCTCACTTTTTTTTTTTTTTTTTACTATTTAGTAAACATTATGCACCTCTCATTTTTGCTTTTCTGCAGAATTCAAGAAGGATCACTACTTTTGGCTTAGGCTGTTTCGCATTTGTTAGTGTTTCTATCTCTCATTTGAAATTTCAAGTTTGGAAAACTTTGAGTCAACATATTATATTAGCTTCTGTATATAGTTTACAGTAGTTTCTGACATGAATGATAAGTGAGGAGAGAAAGGAGACAGAGGGAGAGAATGCTTACTGATCCCTTTCTCCCTGCCCTAACTTCCCTTTGAAAATGTTAACCCAGTTCACATTCAAACACGTGGTCAAAGGTCTGACCATGAGAACTGTGTGAATAACTGATTTTTTTTGATTCACTGCCAGAAAAAAAAATGTAGGGAAAGGGGCATAATCATATCAAAACAAATGTTTTATTGCAATTCTGAGGCTTTTAAAAACCATTTAAAAAAAAATACAATTGAGGTAAAATTCAAAACAAGAAATTGTTTTGAATAAAATAACTGGTACATTATATTGAAAATGCCAGTGCTTAAATGTTCAGGTTTTTTTCAGCTGAAACAAGTTAGCAAATTCCACACAAACTCACAAAATATTTAGATTGACCCAAATTTGCATTTTTCAGCAAAAAGTTTGCCCCAGCAATGTCACTTAGATCTGCTGCTCACCCCACTCTCTGTTAGTATCTGGAATGACTCCATAGCTCCCCAGATTGACACATGAGAAAAATTAATGCCACCTCTGTGTAGATGCCCTTCAAGCTCTTCCTTCAGTGAGTTCCCATAAATGCCCACAGCTGCTAATGGACAACAAAGGGTTGTTTTGATAGGGCTGCCAGAAATATAGAGTGTAGTTCAAATTACAAACAAAAGATGAGCCACAACAATACACATCCGCACTCAGCCTCAAGGCAACTCATCAAGATGGGGCTTCTCAGGTCTAGTGCTGGGCATATTCAGATCAGGCCATCCCTCTCCTGGATGATCCCCCGGACAGAATCTAATCCTTTCATTCAGGCCTCTCTTCATGTCTTCTCCCAGACAGGCTGTCAGCTCTTAAGCAGCTAAGATGCCCCGCCTTAGCCACAGCTCCTAGGCTGCTGCTTCTGCTCGCTCACAGCCTTTAGTTCTCTTCTGCGCCATGTCCCCTCTGACAGTACTTCCCTTTCCTGTGCTACAAGGATTTTGGAGTCCATTGGAGATTAACAAAATTGCCAGTCAAGGAGCCAGGAGGTTCATTATATTATTGCTTGGGTGTCTCTCTCTGCTATGCCCATATGCTGTGGGTAGCCTGTACTGGAATGTGTGAGTTTCATAATGTTGCCAACTTTTGCAATTTTATTGTGAGCCTTGCAATATTTGATGTTTTTATTAATCTCCAACACGGGGGCTAAGAGACTTCACAAGCATCTATGCTTTCACATAAAAGCAAACATTTCTAGTTCTCCAAGTGGCAGGGAACAGCTGGTGTGAAGTGAATATACTGTAAAGACTCAGAAATCAAAAGGCAATTTTAAAAAAATCATGAATTTAAGCCAATGGGATGATGGGGATGTGGGAGGACTGTACCTCATGATTTTTCAGTTCTCAAGGTTGGCAATATTGATTTCAGTCCAGGATCTTGCAATGTTTATCTGATTTCCCATATTGCAAATGGAATGTATTTCCTCTAAATCCTTAGGGATACCACCTCTTTTAATTTGGTTATGCTTTTATGGATGTTGGGATGATGAAGTACTGCTTCAACTGCCCTCATTAATCGATTTATTATTTAATTATTAATAAAAGTGAGGGGAATATTTTAACACCAAAAGGTTTTCTGATGAAAAACTACTCTTTAAAAACAGAACTTCTTGTGGAACGTCTGGTGACATCTCTGAAATTTTTCATTTTGCAAAAGCTTCCACAACATCTTAATCTATTTTTAATCCAAATTTTGTTTGAAATCATTAAATTCCATAATCATTTTGAAAATGTTTTTGCTGAACATCTGAATTATCTATAAAAATCTCAAGGAAAATTTCACATAAACTAGAAAATGGGCCTATTTCAAACCCATGGAAAATTTGAAAATTTCCTATGAACCTTTCAACTAGCTCATATTGTTACGATCTTATAGATCCAGGACATTGCTACTGTTATGGTGACTTCTTCAAATTCTATTCTGAAGGCACACGCACTACTTGCACAGTATTATATTCCCTTTTGCAGATTGGCCTCAGAATCTCTCTTAAAATACATTTTGATAAAATATTAGTTTGAAATATATAAGCATGTTATATCCTTTACATATAATGTAGAAACAATAAGTTTCTATGGGATTAGTGGGTGCTTGTGTGTTTTGTTATTCCTTGCACTGTTTCTTTGATCTGCCTTAAATTTCTGCCCTTTTCCACTGAAACATACTTTTCATAGTTACATAGTTACATAGTTACATAGTTCTCTTCTAATGGGCCTGTTTCCTGATTCGTATTACTATTGCTACTGCATCATAGGGCTTGTCTTCGCTTACCGGGAGATTGATGCTGCTGAGATTGATCTCTTGGGGATCAGTTTAGTGGGTCTTGACTGCCCCTGTTGACTCCAATACTCCACCTGGTTTCAAGGAGTAAGGAAAGTCAATGGAAAAGTTTCTTCCATCAATTTCCCACAGTGGGGTCGTCACAGAAATTCAACATAAGGTACGTCGACTCCAGCTATGCTGTTCAAGTAACTGGAGCTGTATATCTTAAGTTGACTTTCTTTCTTAGTGTAGACTTGGCTATGCAATCATCAAAATTAGAGATAACAAAAGTCTTGTGGGTTTTCTTGTACATTCTGGACTAATGATAGATTATGTCCTAAATATATAAAGTGCTTTGTTTTCACCTTCAACGCTGCCAATTGGAAGGTATTTCTGTGACATTTAATATGTCCATTGAATGCAATTTGATTGATCAACTCCCATTTATTTGTGATCTCAACTGGATGTTGAACACAGGCCTCAGGACTGAGAAGCTAACATAATAATACACTATGTACAATATGTAGAAGAAACATCAAGAAGAGACATTAGAAGGTAATTCAACTTTAAAAGACAATGTACTTCTGTTTTGGCCTACAGCAAAACATTTGTTGCCGCTCACAATGAATTGAATTCCCTCACCAGGCTTAGCTTCCATCTTCCTTCTGCCACCAGGACTCATTGGTCCCTAAAGCACTAAATCCCCATTGCCTCTCATATCAGTATCTCCTGAATTACACTGCTGTTATAAGGCACTCTTTGTAGATGTGCCAAAAGAGTGCTCCAAGTGACACCTGAGAATAATGAGGCCAGGCTGGATATATACATTGTAAGAAGAGTTTTAGTATATGTTTTCAGATAACAGTGGGAGAGACAAAAGATCCCAGGAGATTTGCAGTAATTCCAGCTCTATACCAGGCCAGAAGTACTACAGATATAAAATAAGGACACATATTTTAGCATGCCCACTTTCAGGCTAAGCCAATCACCGGAAATGTGCAAATGAACAATACTACCACTAACAAAATCTTCAATTCCCAAAAGGCTGTGGCTTGAGGTACGGCAAAACTCTAAGCCCATTTGTAATTATCTGTGAGTTTGTTATGAGAACTGCTCCCTCTCTTTGCACCCAGCCCTCAGAATAGTTGAGTCCTGCTGACTGTAAGTTTGGATGGGTTTTTGCTTAGCTGATCTCATGCCAGTCCAGAGGGGCAACCATGAGCATCCCCATCATTCCTGCATTACATTAGGAAGGCAGTGCTGTACTTCCGGGAAAGCATTACAATCTGAAATGTACATGATTTTGTGAGGAAAAAGAAGAACTCACACACTGATATCAGGTTATAAAAATACCCATGCATTTCTACTCTATGTGCACTAACTCTATTAGTGCACTATGCCATCACATCATTACTAATTATTTAGGTGATAATCTTTATTTTGCTATAGTATGCAATGCAAAGAACAGCTGCTGCAATTGATTAAATAGCAAACCAAAGCCTTTATGTACATGCTATTTCCAGCTCATTTACACACCTGCCAAAATATACTGGTACTGTTTGGAGTTGATGAAGTGATGGTTAAGTTATGAGTTAGTCCAGGAGTTTAAAAAGCCATCTAAATGTGAATTCTGACTACTTTTTTTCCAACAAAATTTATGTTTCTCATTATGCAGGGTCACTCTTAAAATATACCCTGCAGTCTATAAATAGGGGCTGCAAGGAAAAAGCACCAGTTTTAAAAATGGCCTTGCACTAGAAAGCCTAACTTTTCAATTAATACCAGAGCAAAATTTTGCAACAGTATGAACTGTAAAGAATGTGAAGCTTTGTTTTATAATCACTGTGTTAAATTCATTAGCCTAATTAAACCATGACAGTGCAGTTTTATTGCAAACAACTATGTCTTTTTTGTGTGTGGAAGACTAGTATTAGTGTTAGCTCTGAATAGAGTTCTTGCTGGCACATTAAAAAATTCTGCTTTGCAGTTACGTTGTGTAATGTTTGCCCTGTCTTCATTCCTTTCCCCAGTTCCCTTGTTTTCTGCTGCTTCTGGAAACATGTACAGGTTTAGGCAGAGGGAGGTGAGATTGAAGTTTTGGGGTTTTTTTTTAGGACAATATATGGTTTGGATTTTTTTTTAGGACTTGTATAAACATTCCAATGCTGAGATCACCATCCATTATAGGTATTCTTCACCACATGGTACTATAACCCATGAACCCATGATGTATCATGTAACATTTCAGTTGAAATGTTCTTCTTTTAATCTTTAAAAAAATATTGTAATCTGACATAGATGTAATGGAACAAATAGGCAATTTTAGCCCAAATTGTGGGCTAAAAAAATAAACTTTAAATTGGTGACGGTTCAGCAAAAAAGAGCAAGAATAAAGGATTAGAAGACATGCAGTACACAGTGATAGATCCAGGGGTCTTGGTCTATGTAGCATAAATGAAAATCATAGGGAGTGATTTCATCACGGTCTATAAGTACCTATGTGGGAAACAGAGATCTGAAGTTTCTTCAGTCTAGCAGAGAAAAGTATAACACAGTCTGGTGGCAGGAAGTTGAATCTAGGCAAAGTCAGGAATTAGGGGGAAGTTCAATGGCTTGTGTGCTACAGGAGGTCGGAATAGATGATCAGAATGGTCCCTTCTGGTGTTGGAATCTATGAATGTGTCTTGGCTAACCAAAGTTTGTGGATCTAGTTTGAAACATCTCTTAACTCCTCATGTAGGCATAGCATTTGCCACCTATAAAATCATGCTGGCTGGCCATATTGTAACTTTAAAGATGTTCAATACTGACAGTGTCTACATAAGCTGTTAACTATTGTGGTTTGAAATAACCTTTAACTTGAATTAGCTAACAGGATTTAAAAAACATCAACTTTTTGTGCTTTAGAGAGGACTTACCACAATTTCTACTCTCCACTACAGGTGGACAGCAGATTGTTTTGAAGGGAAATAAATGGGTAATCACCATGAAAGTGCTTTAGTTCTTTCCAGGCCTGTAACATGTCTCCATCTATTCACAGTTCATTCAGTGGACGAGAAAAAACAGCAACCTTTAATATTGTTAAGAAAAGTCAGTGATGAGCTTTCAAACCCAGCAAAGCAGTTATATTGGTTTATACTTTCATTGCATTTTATCTTCATTACATTACATTGATTTACTTCTTATAAGTGATCTTTGCAAAGAAAAGGTCCAGAAAACTACTTTAAAAAATAAGAAAGTTGAGATTCTCTTTCATATTTCTAGGGGAGGCATTTTGAGGGTTCACAAGTCTCAAAACCCAATTCTGGTGACCAACTGTTTTATTAACTAGAAAGGGTACATATTACATAACTAAGAGTCTCAACTTTGATTGGTCAGTTATGATTTCAGGCTTGAATTTCAGAGAGGTCAGGTCACGGCACAGTTGCAGTCATTGCAAATACAAAGCAGGCACATATGCAACTGTATTTGAAAGACATACTTTGGCTTTCTGAAAACCAGCTCCAAATCCTCAAGTGATGATTATGTCCAGAACCCAAGATGCTACATAAAGTACAACTTAATATTGAACAATCTGGAATGGACATAATCCATTATAACTGTTATGCACCAGTAGAGCCCTATGCAGAAATAACATTTGTATCCATATCCAATCTGTGATCCATGAAAATGATCCATACAGACGCAGATATTTGTGGATATAAAGCAGGTACAGGCAGTCCCCGAGTTACGTACAAGATAGGGACTGTAGGTTTGTTCTTAAGTTGAATCTGTATGTAAGTCGGAACTGGCGTCAGCCGCTGCTGAAACTGATCAGTTTCAACCGCGGCTGAATCTGGATGCCAGTTCTGACTTACATACAGATTCAACTTAAGAAACCCAGGCGTCCCCAAGTCAGCTGCTGCTGAAACTGATCAGCAGCTGATTCCAGGAAGCCCGGGGCAGAGCAACTCTGCCTCGGGCTTCCTGTAGTCAGCGCTGGTCAGTTTCAGCAGCGGCTGACTTGGGGACACCTGGGGCAGAGCAGCTGGGGTGCTGCTGGGTTGCTCCAGTAGCGCGGCTCCTCGGTGCTACTGGAGCAACCCAGCAGCACCCCAGCTGCTCTGCCCCAGGCGTCCTGATTCAGCCGCTGCTGAAACTGACCAGCAGCGGCTGACGCCTGAGGCAGAGCAGCTGGGGTGCTGCTGGGTTGGTCCGGAGCGGCACTGCGGGACCAACCCGGCAGCCCCCAGCTGCTCTACCCCAGGGGTAGGCAAGAAAAGCCTGGTCTGCTGGGGGGGGCACTAGCTGTACCCCCCCCCCCCAGCAGACCAGGGAGACGGGGGTGGCGGGACCGCCCAAGTCCTCCACGGCTTTGCTCCGTCTCCCTGGCTGCTGACCTGGGAGACGCGGAGCAAAGCCGCAGAGCATGTGGGCAGCGGTACAGTCCAGGCGCGCCGCGGCTGTCCCACTGCTGGCGTGCTCCGAGGCTTTGCTCCCCATCTCCCTGGTCTGCTGGTCAGACCAGGGAAACGGGGAGCAAAGCTGTGGAGCACGCCCGTACCGGGACAGCCCAAGCACACCTGGGCTGTCCCGCTGCGGGCGTGCTCCAAGGCTTTGCTCCTGTCCCCCTGGTCTGCTCCAGGGGGGGGGGGGGCCGCCGCGGCTTTGCTCCTGTCCCCCTGGTCTGCTGGGGGGGTCCAGTGGCTTTGCTGGACCCCCCAGCAGACCAGGGAGACCGGGAGAAGCTTTTCTCGCCCCAGAGGACACGGGTGGCGACCCGCTGCCCGTGAGCTCCGGGGCGACATAAGTCTGATCCGCGTAAGTCAGGGACTGCCTGTATCTGCAGATTTGCAAGGCTCTGTGCATCAGACTAGATAGTGAAAAGCCATTACCATGTGTTTCCCAAGTTAATCCTGAGACCCTTAAATTCAATTACATTTGAATAAACTCCATGGCTCTATTCCTTGGCCACAAACTTACACAGAAGGGGGAGAGGAGATGTTTCTTAACCCTTCTCTGTTCTATCTTGCAGATGGTGCTGCTGGCTCGCTGCGAGGGACACTGCAGCCAGACATCACGCTCTGAGCCGATGGTCTCCTTCAGCACAGTTCTAAAACAACCATTCCGTTCTACCTGCCACTGTTGCCGGCCTCAGACCTCCAAGCTGAAAGCAATGAGGTTGCGCTGCTCAGGTGGCATGAGGCTCACTGCTACCTACCGCTACATCCTGTCTTGCCATTGTGAAGAGTGCAACTCCTAGGGGGAAACGCATTGCACATGAGGCGAGGGGGGACACTGCTGGATGAAAGGGATCCCAGAAAGCAACCCCAGACATGGAGATCTTGCCAGGACACTATTACAGTATTTCCACTACCACGGCTCTTCAAGCTGGACTGGATTTGAGCCATAGAAAATGAGAGGCCCTGGGGCCCTGGATTGCGCTGATAGTGTGAACAAAGACATCCCTCTGCTGGTCTGTGCTGAAGACATAACCCTGGTGACGTGAACAGGCCCACCAACAAGGAGGGGGACAAAAGGGGCAATTGCCCCAGGGTCTGGCAAGTCAAAGGGATCGAGGGCTCCTGGCTGCTGCTGGTGCTACTGCAGCAGCGGTGGTGGCCGGAGCTCTGGGCCCTTTAAGTCACCACTGGAGTGCCCCACAGCATGCTCCGGGCAGCATTGAGGGCTGGGCAGGGCATGTGTGCCACACTCCAGGTGGTGGCTGCCCTCAGCCCCGCCCCTTCCAAGAGCTCAGAGCAGACCCTCCCCTCTTGTCCTAGAGCCTGCGCAGGCTGTCGGCTCCTCTGTATATGAACCTTTCTTTCTGTAAGGTTATTTTGGTGAGGGGGAGGGGTAATATTTTCAGCCTTTCTTCTGCTCTGAACAAGTCCAAATGAGAGGTGTTCCCTCCACCCCCACGAACAATAAAGACACCCAGAGAGAACTACAGGGTCCGTATTGCTGGAGATACTATATTCTAGACATTTTGGAAGCAGGATGGTTCATTCCTGCATACGATTGCTCATTGTATCACTTTATTCTCAATCCCTTAGTTATCTTACCCTCCAAAATGAATTGCATTGATGACAACGAATATATGTTACTTGATCTGGCAGACAAGTGCTGGACAATTTTAACTGTGGTTTAGCTGAAATTACAAATAAATAATTGAAAAGTGAACTGGCTATTGAATGAAGCATGGGAGTTGTCCAGCCCTAGACAGTTGAAATGATTTTTTGTAGTTGGATTGCATCTCAGCTCATTGGTCGAATGACATTTAGAAAGAAAAAGGTCATGCATTTCACTCTTTCTTCTCCAACATCCTGCGGGGGATCATTACAGCCAGACTGTAGCTGTCATAATGCACTAATTAAAAACTAGAAACTAAGACTGCTTTACAATTTAAAAATGGATCCTCTTAAATGGAGTCCCATCTTAAACGGGGCTGGCCTCATGAGGCACAGAACTTAGAGCTGACAAAGCAACAACAATATATAAGAAAAACATTTATCCACAGATCTCAAAGTACTTCATCCAAAGAGAATAAATATCACCATCCCCTGTTTTAAAGATAAGGAATCTGAAGCACAGGGGCATTAATTGACATGCCTACAATAGTCCATGGCAGAGCCTGAATCCCAGCTCATTTATGCTTATTCTCTGCAAGGAAGGATCTGACCACAAGTTGCCTTCCCCTTTAGGGCAACTGCTATACAAGGAAATAGGGTTAGCCAAGAGTTACAGAGCTTGCATAGCCTATACAGAGAGGCAATGTGTGTGTGTAACACATGGGGGTTCACATGCTCCCCCCCAAAAAAAAGTACTGCTTGGCTTGTACTGAGCATGCTCACATGGACTGAGCACACTCAGTAACTTCAGCTGAAGTCACTGCCCTCACTGTGCCACCCCCCCACTATTGGCAGACATGCACATTTTAAAAAAACAGTGCACCCAAGCTGCAGATTACTTTAATCATTTAGCATTTCTGGGGTCAGCTGAACAACAAATACCCAGAGCCTTCTACAAAATGGAAACTATTTGAAATTTATATGGATTTTGGCTTATTTTAGTGGTGCTATATTCAGTAGGATGGATAGTCAATCTCCTACAGAAGCTCTTCCCTGCATCCAGATCAATCTGAACAGGTGTTTCATGTAAGAAAGTCAAAGCCAAAAAAGAAGAGAGCTCTTAAGTGCTTCCTCCATGGCTCATAATGCCAAATTCAGCCCAGCTTCAAATCTTCACCGATACCCACATGGAATATGGCTACAATCCAATAAGTCACTCCAGAAGTCAGCTGGACGTCACTGCACAATGATGAATAGAAAGATAGAGGCTGGGGTTGGGAGTGGGTAGACAAGCCCAGAATTCAGCCCATCTGTTGTGTGCCATCTAAACTGTCTTGAACAATTACCTTATATAGCAGCCAAGCTTTTGGCAGTTATATCATGGGGATTCCATTAAGCACATTCAAGTGTCCCCAGCATCTCTGGGGGGGATGATTTCTCCAAGGTAAATAAACAGATTAAGTGGCCTGAAATGGAACTGAGCATTTCCAAGGCTTACACATGCTTTACTATGGTCAACCAAGCAGAGCTAACATCCTTGGCTGTTGCCTCCCCTTGAACACTCTGGGGAGGAGAGACATGTGGCAGGCAGGTACTCAGCTGAATTCTGGAGCAGACTATAAATCAGTAAAAGGAGAAAACTAATGGGACCAAATGTGCACAGACACTCACAGAGATTAGCGATGGACAGATGGTATAGACGGAAAAGGATAGCCCCTGTCTGCTGGAGAGCATCTTGTCATTGATGGCCAGTTTTAAACAGGAATTCTTAGAGCTGTGAATGAAGAATGAGTCAAATTGTTATGAGCAATGTAGCTCATAGTCAAATACCAGGACCATGACTGAAGGAGCAGCACAATGAGATCATTGGTCATGCATGATTCATTATTTCTTTCTGATGGTGTTTCTTTACATAGCCGATAAATGGTTTGCACATGACTGATAGGAGAGTGTACTGAGCATTATCACTAAAAACTAATTTGTACAAGAGCTTCCCCAAGAGAACATTTTTGTGTGCCTTTTTGTGTTTCTTCATCTAAAATTCTTCATAATCCAAAACAGGCTCATTCCACCTTTTCATAAGAAAATTCCCTTGTTTATCTGAACCATTAATAATACATTTTCAGTTTTACCTTTGTATATTTTGAAGTAATATTATGTGGTTATCAAAGTATCTCTGTACTTAGTATAGAGAATTCTTCATGTGCTGAAGTTATGTTATTTTGTTATCAAAGATATTGGAAGCATTTTAAGGGCAACTTCTGGCATGCAGTGTGTCTTCCCTTTCCCCCAACACATGACATCAAGAAGCAGATCCTCAGCTCCACTGAAGTCACTAGGACTCTGACAATTTACACAGACTGAGAATTTCCTGCCTGGAGTTTTTACCACACAGTAGCCAATGTCTCAAACAAGGCAGGACTGGACTGATGAATAAAACCAAATTGAAAAGCTCGTTGGTTGTGTTGTTGCTCTCTCTCTCTTTGGTAAGAAGAGAGGGGTTAAAGAAAGAATTTCACTTCAGAGCCAGCATAGAAAAAAGAGAATATTTATAGTGAGAGAAAAACTTGGGATATATTTATTCCCATGTCCCTTTTTGATCACAATGCAAGAGCTATTATTGTCACCATAGGTCTCTCAAAAGATATTTGTATTTTAACAAAAGCTTTCTCTCATACCCAAGATTCCTTCCTCTTCTCTTGATCCTATAGTGAAGTCATCTCCTTGTAACTGCAAAATCTGTTGCTAGGCATATAATTGTTATGTCAATACACATTTTTTTACTTAGTTATAAGGTCAAATAAATACAACAGAGTTGGGATA
Organism: Pelodiscus sinensis; assembly: GCF_052426305.1. Classification (NCBI taxonomy): domain Eukaryota; kingdom Metazoa; phylum Chordata; order Testudines; family Trionychidae; genus Pelodiscus; species Pelodiscus sinensis. The sequence goes on from NC_143052.1 coordinate 198,419,415, forward strand.
TGAAGGTGCCAACCCTATATGAAAACAAATTGAGTTGGTAAATGACAACATCTGAGCCAAATTTGTACATTCTTTCTCAATTTCTGCTTATCTCTTCCTCAGGTAAAACTTGTATTGGCTCCAGAAGGTAAGGCCCGATGGTCTAGTTTTCATATAGCATGGGAATTGTCTGGCACTAAACAATTGAAATGATTATTTGTAGTCGACTGTATGGCAGCTCAGTGGCTGAATAGTGTTGAGAATGAACTTTATGACCTTTTTCTTTCTTTCTCCTCTAACATTGTGGGGGAAGCAAGGGGTGATCGTTACAGCCAGACTGTAGCTGTCACAAAATGAGTGCTTAAAATTTAGCAGCTAAATCTGTATTTTGACGCCCATATATCAATTTTAGGCAGCTAAACAAAGTACACAAATCATCAATTATGTGCAACAATATGGATTCACATCACCCATGTAGAGCAACCATCTTGAAAAAACTGAAAATTGTTCGAGAAAATATGAAAATTAAATTACTTTGTTTCATTAGCATGCAATTGTAGTTGATACATCTACAATATGTTCTGAAGGTTTGGCTATAATATAAGTACCTCTATAATAATGTTCCTTAAGAACAGAAGGGAAAGGGACAGTTGTCTAGGCAATGCTTTGGGGGTAGAACGAAGGGCGGATTCTTTGCAAAAATGTCCTTTCCTCGGCATCTGAATGTATGTGTCTGAGGTTTTTCTTTTTCCACTGAGATTGACCCTTCCTGAAGAAGGATCCACCACACTAGAAGGATGAACAGCTTCTTTAAAGAACATTCTATGGTTTGTCCAACAGGCAAGATGCTCCTACAACCAAAGGCCACAATCATCTCTCCCCACTTTCTCCTTCCTTCCTTCCTTCCTTCCTTCCTTCCTTCCTTCCTTCCTTTCCCTAATGTGTGGGCCACTAAATCTGACCCACAACAATCTCTTCTGTAACCACATCTCCCATGGTTCAGTTCACAGTATCATGCTACCCAGTTGGTTTACTTTTTAAAATCATATACTACTTTATCAGCAATGCTATAGTTAAATTTGAATTGGCTTAATTTCATTATAATTATTTAGAAATGGAGCTTAGATGGAGAACGACACAAACTCAGATCATGCAAAAATAACTATAGTGAAGAGCTTCATTGGGGTTATTTATTTGTAAGAAGAGAATTATAATCCAATATATACCTGAGACCCTGTTAGGAAGGAGTTGTGATGTGCTACTATCATAATTTAGCATACATTGAGTACTTTGCCCCACTTCAAGGGGACAACTCGTGCTCACATGCATACTTAAATGATTTTGCTGAGTCAGCCCCTGTATAAATAATAACAATTACATTAAGAGCTCACTGTTTTCCTGAAGATGTCCCTAGGGATATTAATTATGCTTTCCCTTGGCTTGTGAGGTTGGAGAACTTTTATAGATAAGAGACCCTGAGCCTGGCTGTCTCTGCTTGGTATAATCAAATGCATTTGTAAGCTGTTTGTACAATGCTAAGTACAATAAAGGGGCCTGACATGAAGTTCACTGACAGTAAGGGGAGTCTGATGTCTCTGATGGGCTTTAGATCAGGTCCTAAATGAACACTTCTTACAGTAAACAAATAACAAATTAACCATTTTATAATCACGGAGGCAGGTGTACAATGATCAACTCTTTGCAAATTTGCACTGGCACACAGACTGATTTATAATTTGCAGTTAAATGGGTTTTTGTGAATGGGCAAGAACAATAAAAAGCTAGAAGTTAGTGCAGCAATGGATTAGTCCAATCTCCTGCTCTTCTGTGTGTCTTTCTTCAGTGCTGCTTCTGTTTTTTAGCAACTGATTTGGGAAGAAGAGTAACTTAGAATGTTGTGGGTCCTTTTCTTGGAAGAGAGGCATATTTCAGTGCCTATGCTAGTATAACCCACACACCTAGGGTGCGTCTACACTGCATCCTTACCTCAAATTAAGCTACGCAATTAGCACTATGCAAATTGTGTAGCTTATTTCGAGGTCATTTTGAAATAAAGTGCTATTCTGACAAGTGTGGAATGAGGGTTACAGGGATGCCGGAATAGCGCACCTGTTATTTCAAAATATATTTTGAAATAACAGGTGCGTTTAAAGATCAGGAATAGTTATTTCTGTATACTTCTGGTATCCCTAAATAGCACCGCTGTCTAGACGTAGCCCTAGTGTGGTTCACTGTCCCTAGGAGTGACACTTAGACCACTCATTCTTATCTCTCATTGTAAGTGAAGTCTAAAGCATAAGCTGAGAGCCAGCTGGCTTTATGACTCAGGCTCTAGAGCTCACTCATTCTTATCTCTCATTGGAAATGGTCTACATGGGACAGTGAACCACACTAGATGTGTGGGTTACACTAGCAAGTCCACAGAAGGTTTGCAGTGGAGTTTGAAAGAAATGGGATTAGGCCTTAAAGAGTTTTCCCTCCAGCTCTGTGTATATATTATTTTTCAGAAAATCTGAACATCCTAAAAAAGTTTAGAGTAACAGCAGGAGACAGAAACAGATCACTGTGAGCATATGGAGCTCCCATGTTTATAAGGGTGTTTTCCCTACTTTCTTTGACTCAGTAGAGGATTAAAATACAAAGGCTGAAACAAAAACATATATGCAGCACAAGTGATTGACAACTTTATAAGCAAGATTGCACTATTACAAATTCTGAAACACTGTGAGGAATCTAAAAGGGATTTCAAAGGGACGTCATAAATCTTTTACCTGTGACAAAAATCAACCCTTCCTATAGCTAGCTGACCAAGCCCAATCAATAACAATGTAACTCATTTACAAAACTACATTTAAAAATACCCTCCTACTAATTTACTAACAAGGGCATCACTGGAATATGGGGCAATGCCCCCTCAATTTTTCATAGGTCTGTTTGCTCCGTTATGTCTTCCATTTGCACCCAGCTCCAACTTTGCAGGATATAACATCTTCATAATGTTCTATATGATGACACAACTTTGTCCCCCACCAGAATTTTTCTGAAACAATGCCCCCTATTTTAAAATATTCTTCTTCTAGAAAGAGTTAAAGAGTTAGTCTTTAGCTAGATCAGTTTCCCTTTAATTGTAACCACAAATGTTCTATGGATTTTGTGATTTTCTAATTTTCCATCAGGACTGGACTCTTTTGACTGTACTACACTTTCAAAGAGAAATGCCTTCTGAAAACATAAAAACATCCATTCCTTTAATATGTAATTAATACGTGGTTTTCAATATCGTAATTTTGCAGCAGTAGTAAGATTCTTAAGAACAATCAGTCTCAGTTCACTGGCTTATTTGGAAGCAATGTGGTAACATTAAAAATGAAAATTGATATGTGTAATACTGAAATTTTTAGATGGTTGATTTTTTTTAAAGATGTGTCCATGCAGCCTCACAGCAGTCACTCCCTGTGAGCTCTATCAATGTTTCACTTCAGTGACCAGCGGGTGTAATTGTTGAGCAACATGGGGCTCAGATTCCCATGAACGGGGGAACGTACATCTGCAGACAGCTTAGACCCTTTTGGTTTAGGGAGCAAGAAGTTAATGTTGATGTTTGTTTGTAAAGTACATATATCCAAATAAACACACTGCTCTAAAGGCTATGGAAAGAAGGATGCTTACATACACCAGCAATGCTAGTAACACAGTGTATTGCTATCTGCCATATATGTTGCACAGCTATAACAATAGGTAAGACTTAAGCAGCTTTTGCAAAAGAATAACTACACTTTTGTAAGTTATAAATCCTGCATGACCAAAATCACTTGCCAGATTTGGGTCACTTGGTTATGTGCATAACACTAGGAGCAGCACTACTTGGCACAGAGGTTTCAAGTATGGGAAAGTGTGCAGGTTACAAACTTTGAATTTCACAGTAGCAAGATGACTGCCACATAATGTACATTTAGCAGGGGGCAAGAGGACAAGCTTGCATGCGTAATGACTGATAAGCTAGTATTTATTTCAATAAACCAGTAAATGCTTTGTGTGCACTGTGGACAATCTGTAAAAGTAGAAAACATGTTTTATGATTTTATTTATTTTTATTTTTTGGTCCTGGATGGGGTTTGCATGTCAAACTATTATAGATAAAGGAAGGCCTCCAACTATTTTTCAAATAAGTTATTTTAGTTTCTCAATGTCTTCTGTGGCTACAAAAGAGCAGCAGCTGCAGTTTTTATTTGGAGACTATTGGGTTTGGATTCTGGGTTCACTCATGCTGATTTCACACTGCATCACTGCACTGAATTTAAGCCAGTTTCCTCTGATGTACACTTGTTTGAAAGGCTCTTTGTGTGCCCTTCCATGTAGAAGCCATTTTTCTCATCAATCTAATTTAAACATGGGCTAAACCTGGGCATCCTTGCTCACCTTCTCTGGTACCTTATTACTGAACAGTTTCATTGGAAGCAGGGGAGTTATTTAAGAAATAAGGTATTACTTATTGTGAGAGAAAAGGTTAGACTCTTTAGGAAGTCCTGTGTCCATAGAAGGATACTCTTTCAATCTATATTTTCTCTAGTCCTCTTCCTTATAGTCAACCCACAGACATTTTTAATAACTTCAAGATGTTTACATTTTTTATTGCTTTTGTGATAAAATTATTGCTCTAGGCATTTGGAAGCCATGTCTCAATTATACTCTTGTACAATATTAAAAAGTGTGCCTTTTTCCCCACTGACCACAGCCATAGGAAGGAAAAGATGGCACAAGAGAAGCAGTGGTATCTAATTTCTTTAGTTCATTATTAATTGTCATGAATTTTGGGACAATGAAATTGTGTTTTGTGTTCCATTGAACACTGAGTATAGGACTTGTCCCTAAAGGATTCCTTACACAACATTAAGAGTTGTCTAGATGAATACAACTGTTGTATGGCAGATAGGGGTATAAATCTACCTTACATTAGTGATCTGCATTCCAATTGCCCATGTTGATGTTGCATACACCAGGGTGTGCTTTGATCTACTCCCATTTCAAAGCAGGGTTTATCAAAGTGCATTAAGAAGTTTTTAGTGTGAGGCAGCAGGTTTCACATAGATAGTCACTGCCTGTACATTTAGACCCCATTCTGTCTTGCACTAATTGTGAACTTAGACAAGCCCTAACTGAATTAACACGAAGAGCCTGGCTACACAGAGGCATTCAGAAAAGCGAATCTGAATTAACTTTCAAAGTGGATTATTTAAAGTGCATTAAATCCCTTTATGGAAGGTCCTATTCAAAATTAAAGTGCCCTTAATTCGATTTAGCATAATTCACTTTGGACCCCCGTGTAGACATTCTTATTTAGAATTAAAGTGGCTTTAAAGCCTCTTACATTTTCGGTGAATGTTCACATATAGTTTTAATGTGGTTTCCTAATTCACTTCAAATTAATACTTTTACTTAATTTGGATTAATGCTTCCAAGTGTTCCTGTGTCGATAAGCCCTCAGTGAATACTGTAAACACCCGTGGTGAGATTTTCAAAGGCTTCCATGGCCAGATCTTCAAAGACCTTTAGGTGCCTAAATTCCATTAATTTAATGGGCATTAGGTGCCTAAATATCGTTGAGAATCTGGGCTTCAGTTTTATCACGTTTTGCTTCCAATGGAAAAAAAATCCCACTGAGTTTAGTGGGAATGGAATCAGGTCCTCTCTGAAAATTGTAGAAAATCCCTTTCTTGGAATCCAGTCCTGAGATGGGGCTAGTAATATTAAGAATGCTATTCAAAGGGGTAGATGTTTGTAGTCCTCTGCATTTTAAGCTCAAAATTCAGTTAACATTAATTTAGGTAAGTTCAGACTTTAGTTTATTCAACTTTTCTTCTTCTTTGTTTTCCTGTCCCTCTAGTCCTACACTACAGCATAAGCCCTATTCAGGTTTTGAAAGAGAATTGCTAATACTGCACACATCCTGGGACCTTCACATATAAAACGGTGGCTGAAAATGAAGTTCGGCAAATGTGGGGGTCCTGTAAGATGTTGCTGCAAATATGTGAGGACTGAAACTTGACTCTAGTTTTGCATTGAAGTCTTTAATCTCAAATATTAAACATCCTTAATAATGACAGTGCTGTGTTCCCATATTTAGGGCTTTTCTACAGGAAAGCTGTAAGTCGATCTATATTACACTACTTCCATTATGTAAGTTATGTCACTGAAGTTGACATAACTTAGATTGGCTTTTAGAGGTGTTTCCAATGCACTATGTCAAAGGAAGATGCTCTCCCACGAATTTATCTTCCATCTCTCAGGGAGCTGGAGTACAGACATGGATGGGAGAGCACTCTGCCATCAACTCAATGGGTCTTCAGCAGACCCACTAAATTGACTCGCAGCATTGATTGCAGGCAGGGTCAATTTAGCCATAAGTGCAAAAAAGTTATTAGTTTCCTTTGAAGAAATACAGTGAGATTCTCCACAATGGGTACAGGATATAAAATCCCAGTGAACTGCCATCTCTGCATGCTGTTTCATCTATCCCTTGTTTCTTGCGCTCCTGTCTTGTGCTGGGGAAATTGCTGCCCAGCCTTCCGCTTATAAAATGAGCAGATGGCACCAAGATGTCTGTACTCCAAGCACTTCAGAGGACAAAATTTTACATTCAAAATTATTTTGACAAAGCGGAGAATTAGTCTGAAATTGACAAGATGAAATTAAATAATGGTAAGTGCAAAGTATGTTATTTAAGGAGGAAAAAGTCAAATGCACAGCTACAAAATGGAAATAACTGACTAAGCAGTAATACCGCAGAAGAGGATGTGTGGGTTGTAGTGGATCATACATTGAATACAAAGCCAACAATGTGTTGCAAAAAAAAGCTAAGGTTATTGGATATATTAACAGGATTGTCATATGTAACACAAGGGAGGTAATTGTCCCATTTCACTTGGCTCTGGTGAGTACTTAACTGGAGTATTTCGTTCACTTTTGGGTCCCACCCTTAAGAAAAATATGAACAAACTGGACAGTGTCCAAGAGGGAAGAACAAAAATGAAAGAAAATGTATATAAAAAAGTGGATATATTTTGACTTGAGAAAAGATTACTGGGGGAGGGCAGGTAATAATAGTCTCCAAATATTCGAAGGACTGTTAAAAAGAGGATGGTGGCCAGCTGTTCTCCATGACTGCTTAAGTTAGGATACAAAGTTATTGAAGATTTAGGTTAGATATCAGGAAGAACTTTCTAGCTATAAAGATAGGTAAGTCCTAGAATAGGTCATTAAGGTTATGTCTACATTGCACTCTAAACTTGAAAAAGATACACAATTTGCGCTACACAAATTGCGTACTTATTTTGAGTTTATTTTGAAATAGGCTATTTTGAAATTTGGTGATGTCCACACAGCACCAAATTTCGGAATAAAGTGCTATTTCAAGACATCCTTTAACCTTCATAGAATGAGGGTTACTGGGATGCCGAAATAGCACGCCTGTTATCTCGAAAAACTTTTTGAAATAATGGGTGGCTTGTGAAGACATGGGGGAGTTATTTTGGGATACCTCTGGTATCCCAAAATAACTTTGGGTATGTCTACACTGCCACCCTAGTTCGAACTAGGGTGGCTAATGTAGACATTCGAAGTTGCAAATGAAGCCCGGGATTTAAATATCCAGGGCTTCATTTGCATCTTGCCGGGCGCTGCCATTTTTAAATCCCCCTTAGTGCGGACTCCGTGCCCGCGGCTACATGCGGCATGGAGTAGGTAGTTCGAATTAGGCTCTCTAATTCGAACTACCGGTACACCTCGTTCCACGTGTAGCCGCGGGCACGGAGTCCGCACTAAGGGGGATTTAAAAATGGCGGCGCCCGGCAAGATGGAAATGAAGCCCGGGATATTTAAATCCCGGGCTTCATTTGCAACTTCGAATGCCTACATTAGTCACCCTAGTTCGAACTAGGGTGGCAGTGTAGACATACCCTTTCATGTGTAGACATACCCTTAGGGACATTACAGAATTCCCATAACTGGAGATGTTTAAGTGCATATTAGACAAACACTTGTCATGGATGTTTTAAGTATATTTGGTCCTGTCTCAGCACGGGGGGGGGGGGGCATAGGTGCTGGAACTAGTGCACCCCCTGATTTGAAGTGGTTTGTATCATATAGGCGGTTTGCAGTTTGCTTGAATCCCATCACCCCACTATGCAAATTGTTCCAGCACCCCCACGGGGAGGGCTGGTCTAAATGATTTCTTGAAATACCTTCCAGATCTTTTGTTCTATGGTTCTATGGTTAGTTTATAACTCGGGCAGTTTCAAGAATGATACAAAAAAAAAAAAGACTTGGACACCCTCTTAATTTATTCTCAGCAGTATTTTCAAGCACTGAATGATATTGCTGTAATTCAGACTTTACATTTACAGGAGTTTGGGATAATCTGGCTTTTGCTGAAACATCTACAAAACACTCTTTCGCTCCCCCCCAAAGCGAGGTTTGGATTTTAAATTTTACTGCAACAGAAAAATATCCTGTTTATTGTAAAATGCTGCTTTCCAACCACAGGACTTGGATAACAACAGCTTGAAGAATAGTGATAGAAATGTAGCCGTGTTAGTCTGGGGTAGTTGAAGCAAAATGCAGGACAATGTAGCACTTTAAAGACTAACAAGATGGTTTATTAGATGATGAGCTTTCGTGGGCCAGACCCACTTCCTCAGATCAAATAAGTGATCTGAGGAAGTGGGTCTGGCCCACGAAAGCTCATCATCTAATAAACCATCTTGTTAGTCTTTAAAGTGCTACATTGTCCTGCATTTTGCTTCAACAGCTTGAAGGAAACGGTTTGAAGCCTGTCAGCAAGCGGTTACAAATTTACAGATGGGTTTTACACTTTAATGTTGCTGTTGCTGACAGATGAAATAGCTGCACGAATGACAGCCTGACCTTGAGCAACTGGGAGGTTTTAAAAAAGAAAGTGGTTCGGCGAATATATTTTTTAAAAAGGTTTTGGCCTGAGTTGTTTCCTGGGGGGATAAAGGAGCAGAGAAATTCCACATCTGCTTCTTTCTGCCTGCATGCAATGTGCCCTTCTGCAGGGAATCGGTGCGTAAACCGCGCCACGGACAATGACATTCCTGCCGCGTTCATCCATTTCGAAGGAGACCTGAAGTGAACTGGAGTTAAGGACGGAGCCCGAAGGTGGCGCTCCTGCATCGCTGCACTCTGGGAACAGCCACGCTTCGGATCGCGCCGCACGCCGGCGGAGACAGCGGGGGTCGCGCAACCCCGGCCTTGTTTTCAGAGTTGGCGGGAAGCGGTCGGTGCAAGCCTCTGCTCTGGGGAAGGCGGTTTCAGTGAGGCTGTTGCTCTGAGTTGCAGCATGGAGTGGGCGGGGTACGGGCCGTAAATCTGCGGGTGAATTCACCCTAATCAGGCTTCATTTCCGCGGCAGGGTGGCAGACTTTGTAGCATCTGTAGGCAGAGCTCACTGGACAGGACGCCTTGCACCCCTCCATGGCTCCCCCAAGCTCCCTGTAGGCCCCCCTCCCATCCACCACTATTTCAGGGACTGCCAGAAAGCCCCGCCCCTTGTCCCTCCCATGCCAAAGACTCTGTGTGCTCCTTAGTTCCTCCTTCCACTTCCTACCAGAGTTCCCCAATCCCCTCCCCCAACCAAGGGAGTTGTGTGCCCCCCATGCCCACTACCACCCACAGCAGGCTGCTCCTCCCGTCCCATGCCAGAGGCTCGATGCACCCTGTCATTCACATTGCACCCCCCCATCAGAGTATCCCAATCTGTAAATTGTCCCGCCTGTACCATGGTCTCCTATTCTTGCACCCATGCCAGGGTCCTTCATTTTTCTCCTCATGCCAGGGCTGTCTATGCCCCCTTTCCTCCTTCACTCACCATTTTAAATTCTATTGGGAGGATAAACTCAACTGGGCAGGAAATGCACTGACAGATGGGGGTCAGACAATTAGGGTATGTCTAGACTACATGCCTCTGTTGCCAAAGGCATGTAAATTAGACTACCTGACATAGTCAGTGAAGCGGGGATTTAAATATCCCCGGCTTCATTAAAATAAAAATGGCCCCCACGCTGTGCCGGCTCAGCTGATCATCAGCACAGCACACGAGTCAAGGCGCAGATCGGTCGACAAGGGAAGTCTTTGTCACATAACACAACATACGCATTAATCTATTCATCTTTTTTTGAGACATTTTTGACATTTTTGAGTCATTAAGGCCTTAGTCAGCCTCTTATACAGCAGACCAGGTTTTTAATAGTCTGTCTGTTGTGAAGCTCTACATTTATTCACAAATAGTAACTGAGACGCTTTACTGCTGCTGTGATTTTCCTTTCCTTAGCACTAGGTGTGTGCCAGTTACCATTCCAGCAAGCCCAAAAGGTTTTCTCTTCCTGAAAGAGAATCATATACAATGTTGCAGGCTTATTTATTAACACTAAATTTATTCCCATGTTAAAAAGTAATATTAGCATCAAATTTCTTACAAGTGGGTGCTTATAAGTATCTCGTCAGATACCATGCCTTTTATTTGGACAATTTACTTCCGAGGAGTGTGTGTGTGTTACACCCTTTTGCAATCTTTTAATAGCAGACCCTTTCTTTCCCTGTACTGTCGCTTACGGAGGATTAGAACTGTCCATAACAGCCAGGCAGCCTGCATTCACACACACTTTCTGGCTTGCTTTCAGACCCAAAGTTATCAGCACCCAGAGACTCAGCCTTGAAAAGGGACACAGTGAACTTCCAGCGTTCTGATTCCCTTTCACTGTGGCTTCTCTCTGGAGTACATGAGGTCAAGGCCGGCCTTAGGCCAATTCGCCCTATTCCCCTGAATCAGGCCCTGCGCCTAAAGGGGACCTGCGCCCTGAACCTGGAAGTGTGCTGGGCACGCTGTGGGAAGGGGCGTTGGCCCTGGAGGAGGAGCGCGGTGGATGCCTGTGCCACAGGAGGTGTGAGTTTAGCGCAGGGTTTCCCTGCGCCGCAGGAGGGTGTATGTGTGTGTTGGCCGGGGTTTTTTTGTGTGTGCCTTTTTTTTGCTCAACCAAAATTGCTGTGGGGCCCCGTCGAAATTGTTCGAATTGGGCCCCGCACTTTCTAAAGCCAGCCCTGCATGAGATGCCTCACAGATTTTATATACCCTTATCAAAGAAATAATTTCTGATTTCTGGTACCCCCCCAAAATAAGAAATCCAGAACACATCCTCATTTTCTTGGTTTTGGCTGCTCTAAATACCAGCCACAACTTGGACTGTATCACGATACTGAACCTTATAAAGCATTGAGGTACCTTAAGGGTTAAATGCCAAACACAAAGACAAGCAGCACTAGTTATCTGTGTCTGGCAAAAAGTATCTTGTCAGTTTGCAACTTTAAATGCAAGGATATTATCCAAAACCAAACCAAACCAATTCATTTGAAGCCTACAAAACTACAATGCATAGATTGCATCCCTTTTATACATTTGAGCTGTTAAGTTTCAATAGAACCCCTTATTTCCCTTTAGCAAATTTAACAAAAGTGTCCGTAGCCAAATATTTAAATCAGATTGTCTCTTTGCCTGGATTATTTGCAGACATTCCTCAGGAAAAGGGCCCATTTTTCCCTCAGTGCTGCAAAGAAACCAAGAATTCTTTTCCAATAATACTTTTCCTCGTAGCATCTTCACAACAGCTGCTCAACGTGTCCTTCAGTGACTGCACCATGCAAGCAGACTCTCGCATGGCACCATTCTCTTTAATCTTATTCCAGTATTCATAGCATAGGATTATAACTCCTTTCTCTGTCCTTCCTTTTGTCTGACCAGACCACCACATCAAACTATTTCTTGCACGTATACCATCTTTCCAGCCATTCTTAGCCATTTCCTTCCATACTTTCTCATTATTTGTCCACAATTTCCCCTCTCTGCGGTACTGCCATTTTACCTTAAAGTCTGCACCCACTTTCCGCAGCCACAGCTCCTTCCCTTGGAGCCGTTTTGTGTGGCCCTGCCCATCTCCCTGAAGGGTGCCTACAACGTAACATCTGCGCCCATCTGGTGTGGCCACAACTCCATCCCCCAGAGCCTTTATGTGTGGCCCTGCTCTTCTCCTTGAAAGGCTGCTCCCTTCTCTGAGTGGGGCACCTACAACTTACTCAAAACACAACTGCTTAGTCCTGCTTATCTGTGCATTTGAAAACAAATATATAAAAGGATGCGGCGAGTTTCCCTGGGAAAGATCCGACTGCGGTGCACACCAGAGGTGGTGAATATAAAACGTACTCACCTCTGTCCTCAGTCATGGGAATCCCAGGAGTTGCCGACCACACCCTGCTCGCTGTGCCAAACTGTTAAGCAAAGGAACTCTTTTCCCAAGAATACAGCCACACAGATAATACTAAGCAAGTTTATTAGCAATGCATTAGTGAGGACTCAACAGCAGCTTCCAAAGAATTATTAGCAGTACAAGTCTTATATATCAGTCATATACCTCATACATATTATTATACCTACTACAACTACTTTATCAGTTCTTCTTCAAGAAAGAACAGGTCTATGTGGCCAGGATAAGGGGGGAGAAAACACAGAGTGAGATAAGGAAAGACAGAGCGGAGACAACACGGTTTAACAAAACAGCTTCTTGTAAACCTGTGGGAATTAAGGAGGAGGTTTCAATTTTAACAAACTCAGTGAAAGTTTCAACACTGCTTGAAGTCCTGAGGCAGCTGTGCTGTTATCTTAGTCAGGCCTTGAAGCCCAGCACAGGAAAACAAGGCTTTGTCCTAACAAGGCACAGGCCAGGACTGTGACTCGTAACCACATAATTCAAAGAAGAGGGAATGCTGGTTCAATGGAGGATAGATGAATGGAATTACACTCAAAAGGCAGATTACAGTACTTGTTTTCTGAGAGTCTAACCAGTGAAAAAGAAGCTTCAGGGGTAGCTGAGTTAGTCTTCACAGGATAAACTTAAAAAATAACAAATGGTCTGTTAGCACTTTATAGACTAACAAAACATGTAGATGGCATCATGAGCTTTCATGGGCACAGCCCACTTCTTCAGATGACCGGAGTTTTTTAACTCCGGTCATCTGAAGAAGTGGGCTGTGCCCACGAAAACTCATGATACCATCTACATGTTTTGTGAAAAAGAGTCTTGGATAAATGGCGTAGTGTTATGGAGCACTATCTCCTTCTAGACTGGATCCCTAGTGGAATTTTGGTCTAAGACACATTTATAAAAATATTGTAGCTCTAAGGCTCCTTTACAATACTGCAGGGGGCTACTGGCAAACCACCCTGAACTCTCCGCCCATCACTTTTGTTTTAATGTATCTGCTTTTCCTAGACATGCTCTTTTGGGGCATGTCTAAACTACATCCTTCTTTCAAAAGAGGGATGTAAATTAGGCAGATCGAAATTGCAAATGAAGCTGAGATTTGAATTTTCTATGCTTCATTTGCATAATGGTGGCCACGCATTGTTTCGAAAAAGAGCTTTTCGAAAGTAAAACCACCGTCTAGATGTGGTTCATTTGGGAAAAAAAAACTCTTTTTTGAAAGAACCGGTACATCTCATTTTTTAAGGCATTATGGTTCTTTCAAAAAAGGTTGGTTTTTTTTTTTAAAAAGAACCACGTCTAGACAGCGGTTTCACTTTTGAAATACCCATTTTTGAAATAATGCATGGCCACCATTATGCAAATGAGGTGTGGAAAATTCAAATCCTGGCTTCATTTGCAATTTCGATCTGCCTAATTTACATTCCTTCTTTTGAAAGAGGGATGTAGTCTAGACATAGCCTTGAAGTACTTCTACTTTAGAAAGAGAGTTTATCTAAGTTCTCCATCTCCTCTTCCCTACCTGAAAATGGGGTATGTCTACACTACCCCCCTAGTTCGAACTAGGGGGGGGTAATGTAGTCATACGGAGTTGCAAATGAAGCCCAGGATTTGAATTTCCCGGGCTTCATTTGCATAAAGCCGTCCGGCGCCACTTTTAAATGCTGGCTAGGTCGGACCCCGTGCCGTGCGGCTACACGCAGTACGGACTAGCTAGTTCGGATTAGGCTTCCACGAGGCGTACAGCCTAATACGAACTAGCTAGTCCGTGCTGTGTGGCTACACGCGGCACGGGGTCCGACCTAGCCGGCATTTAAAAATGGCGCCGGCCGGCTTTATGCAAATGAAGCCCGGGAAATTCAAATCCCGGGCTTCATTTGCAACTCCGTATGACTACATTACCCCCCCTAGTTTGAACTAGGGGGGTAGTGTAGACATACCCATGGAGACATATTTGTGGTAACTTGTAGTCTGGTTTCTTTTCCATAAAAGTTATAGACTCCTCAAAATGTTCCTTGCATATTAAGACAACATTAAAGGACTTTTTCTTGAGCTAAAACATAAACTGAAGAAAACAGTAAGATCTCCAGTTTAGCCAGGAAGGAGAGAGGTCAGAAAGCCATACCCCCTTTAAACTCTTTAAATTGGCTACATCTGTTCATTCCTCAAGATAAGACAAAAGTCCCAGAAAGGATGCAGGAGTTCTTTAAATAGTTACAGCCACAACAGATTTCTGAATCCCAACAAAATTCCTCAGCACAGCACTTGGATACAGGATAACTGTAGGTTACCACTTGTGTGAATGACAGCTCCATTGATCTGCTATTCCTGCAATATTGAAAAGTCTGTGACACTCTCTTCTTCCTTCAGTGTACTCCTCCTACACATTGAAAGAATCCTCACAACCTCCTGGACTCCAGCTCTGCCTAGCCTTTAAACATATGTTTCAGTGTCTCACTTCCTCTTGGTTGGGCTCCAGCACTTCCAACAGATTCAGTTTGCATGTCATCTGAAATGTGATCGACAGATTTTAGGTTGCAGGGGAGTATGGAATTATGATAATTTGGGGGGGGGGCGGGAGGGGGAGCTTTTCTCTCTTTTGTACTGACTGGAAATCTTTTAATTATTATGAAGTTGTAGTTGCACAGTCCTCTGGGGAACACAAATATCATGCTAAGAGCTTGTCTACATGCACAGTGGTACTGGTGCAGGTGCATTACTGTAGAGCTTTAGAGAAGATACTAATACACTGATGGGAGAGCTTCTCCTATCAGTGTAGTTAATCCACCTCTCCAAGAGGCAGTAGCCATGTCAATGAGAGAAAGGGTTGGTTTTTTTTCCAATAATTAATATGATATTTGGGACTGAAAAAGTCCTGGCAAGGGGTTAGGATGCAGGGAGGCTGGAACAATTTGTATTGTAAAGGTGCTGAGAGCCATTGACTCAAACTGTAAACCGTGAATATTATGGAAACCACTTCTAGTCAGGTGGTGCCACATCAGCCCCTTCCCACTCTTACTTCCTGCAACTGTGTTAGGATGAGTTCATAAAGTCACTTTGACTTACATCTTAAGTCAGGATTTAAACTTTCCATGTTTGTTATTTATGTAGTTTTCCTTTACTAGGGGGCTGTGCCCACTGCTTGCTATGCTTGCCAACTCCCTTCGCTCTGGGGCTAAGCAGTCCCGGCTATCCTCCAAGTTACCAGAGAGGGCCAGGGCTGAGGCCTCACCAGCCCCAGTCTTTCCACACCCCTGGCTTCTGCAGAAGGCCAGGGCTGCACCAGTGCCGGTCTCTTGGCCTCCCTGCAGCTGCTGGGTAGGACTGGGGCTGAGACAGCGCCAGCTTGCCCTGAGCACTGGAGACGAGGGAGGCTGCATGGAACCTCCCCTCCCCTGTATCACTGGAGAGGGAGGGAGGAGGCCAGAGGGACGGAGGAAGGAAAATTTTTCCTGTGGGACACAGAATGATGTGATGACATGATAGAGAAAAGTTGCAGCAGGCAATGAAATACCTTTGGCTTATTTCTTTGAATTGCTATATTGTACCTTTAAAACCCTGCACTGAAGATTACTGTGTAACAAGACCTAACTGTACAAACACTAGCGTCAGGAGCCTGCAGTAGCAAAGTCCCATGTACTGATTTCACTCCATTGAGAATTATTGTTGAATAATGCTGCCAGAAAAAAACTACTGCAACTCGAGCTAGGTGGAATAAATATCTCCCTTTTGGCAAAGCGGCTGAGATTTACTCTATTGTTGCTTTTTGGAGCAGGGAGAAAAATTCACTTAATCCAGGTGGTTGAATCAGTTGCATTATAAGTAACTAGCAGATGTTGCATTGCTTGGGTCCTTAACTCATTTTTTTTAAATAGAAGGAAAGTGCTTTATTGAAATTATAGTATTTTTCAGAAATAGTGTTATTTTTATTATGTTAATTTTAGTAAATCTTTTAAAATGGGAATTCTGTGAAGTGTATTTTTTCTTCATCCCTATAAACTCTTATCATTTGCTATGTTTTAACAAAAAAGGGCTATAATCAATTTGGTTTCCAATAACATTGTCTTCAAATTTTCAAACCTTAAGTATTGATTTAGCTGTATCAAAAAAGGGCATTACTCCAAATTTTCTGTTTTATCTCTTTTCTGTAACGTTTATTGAGCAGCAATCCTGTTCCAGGTTTATCCTATTTTTCTGGCTCATCTTAGTTTAAGTCTCTTTCAACATTTGCTAAGTTATGACAGTTTTGAATACTGTACTCACTTTGGTGAACCTGTCTCTTTTCTGTTTGGTTTTATGAGAAGCAATCTTATTCCAGGTGAATTCTGTTTTCCTGGTACAAACAAGCCCTAACCTTGCTTTGTGATATGATAAGAGGAAGCTATGTACCAAATTTGGTGTCCCTAACTCTTACCGTTTAGGAGGAGTTCTTGATCAAACAGACAAACTATCTAAAATATATAGTAGACTAGAAGATGTATCAGGCATTGATCAGATCTGGGGTGATGGGGCAATGCGATCCACCCACCAGCTCCTTCACATGGTCAGTCTGGGGCATGGGGCTCCCAGGGACTGACTTGGTGGCAGCATGGACCATGCAGGCCACCTGCTGGTTCTCCCCAGGGCGGATCTGGGAACAGTGGGGGCTGTGTGGTCCAGTCAGTAATTGCTTCCTGGGTGCAGCCTGGGATGGTGAGGGCCACATGACATGAGGATCTCAGGGTGGCTCAAGGGGGCGGGGGCAGCCCAGCAGTTGGACACTCCTTCCTGGGGCAGGCTGGAGGGGCAGGGGCCATGCTGTTGGCCAGAGGCTGCTCCCTAGGGCTGGGGCACTTGCTGCCCCCACCATGGTCATTTGTGAGTATAATTGTACCTCCTTTCACACCTCTTCCTTTCCGTTTGATGCAAAACAATCACATTCCATGCACATATCATTCTCCTGGCACAACCAAACTCTTACCTTGCTTTATGTTATGGTAGGAGGATGTTGCATACCACATTTGGTGGTCCTAGCTTTTATTGACTTATAGACGGATGGATGGACAAACAGACAGACAGATGCACAAACTCTCTAAAATATACAGTAGATAATCAGCTTGTCAGCAATTATAACATGTATGCATCTCATCAGGAAAATTTTACTTTAATAGTAAAAGGATTAAACATTGGCAGAAGAACTGAAGTCTTCATTACCTATAACTAAAGACAAGAAAATATAATAGAAGTCCATCCCACATTGAGAAAAAGGAGCAGGTATTTGATCATATATATTTATTTATTTATAAAAATATTTTGCCTCGCTTCTCTATGTCGAATATTGAAGGTAGCTTACAAAATGTTTTAAAACACATTAGAAATATATATAAAAAAATAAAATACAAGACCTCAGAGGGACATAAAATCTGCTAAGACATCTCAAGAGGAGAGAGACACACAGACTTAAACACCAATAAAAGCACGAGTAAAAAGGGTGGCTTTAGCCTGACACTGAAACAATGCTAATCTTGGCGTCATGCGAATATCCTAGGGGAGAGAATTCCACAGCTTGAGAGCAAAAGCTGAGAAGGCCCTGTTCTGTGTAGCTGTTAATCTTATTATCTCCATGAGGACGTCTAGACTACAAGCTTCTTTCAAAAGAAATTGTCTAGGCAACCACAACTTTTTTCGAAAAAGCAATCCACTTTTTCTAAAGAGAGTACCCAGCCAATCTGTATGCTCTCTTTTGAAAAAACCCTGTTTGTGGTCAAGAACACCTTTTTTCAGAAGAGCGCTTTTGAAAAAAGACGTTCTTCCTTGTAAAATGAGGTTTACCGCTGTTGAAAAAACCGCTGCATTCTTTCCATTTAATTTTGAAATAACACAGTGGCAGTCTAGATGCAGGAGAAGTTTTTTCGAAGAAAGGCCACTTTTTTTTGAAAAAACCCTGTAGTCTAGACATAACTCATAAGTGGAAGAACACTGAGCAAAACATTTTTTTACTTTTCTGCCAGAAACAAAATTAAAATACTATGTCTCACAATGAATACTAATTAAAATAATTTGATAAATACAATAAGATAATCAGATCAGGTAATCAAACAATAAAAATGATCATATAACTTTTTGTGGTGTTTCTAAATCTTTTAAAATGAATTTTTCTTTAATTGTTAGGTAATTTTAAAGAGACAAATCCAGTTAATAGCACCAATGCTATGAGTGAAAACATAAATAATACCATTAACTAATAATAATGTATGTAATAATGTTAACAATATGACATAATTTTATATAGGCATATGCATAATTACATCTGTGACACTTTGTCATAAACCCATTAATGTCGTGTGAGGGCATGAGGGTGAAATTTGTGGCAAGACAATGAAAGGAAGCTCTCATTTTGAGGTGCTAGTAAGAGTTCATAGCAAGACATGCAAGTCCAAATCCTCATTGAAATCAGTAGGAATTGTTGAAGCAAAGGCCTCACTCAGTTTAGGCGGCTAAACAGACAGCTTTATTGATCAGAAAAGCAAAGTGAGCCAAACATGGTCCCAGCAAGGCCGGGCCCAGTAAGGCTGGCTAATACAATCAATCCTAGTTTTTACACCCTTAACCAAACAAGTCTGACATCAGGGCAAGAAATCAAAGCGAACTTCAAAGAGGAATTATTATCAGCAAAGAAAGAAACAGGTTTAGAGGGAGTTTGAGCTTCAGCTCAAAACAGTTCATTAACACATTCTAACAGCGCATCCTTCTGGCCTCTCCCCACCTCCGTGAAGACCAGTTCACTCACTCTAGTATACGTGCAGACACAAGAAACTGAAATGGCTTTTGTTATACAGAATGGCTTCTAGCTAAATATGAAATGGTTTCCACAGAATGAAGCACCTAAATACTATTAATACTGAGGAATTCTGATCCTGTCAACCAGAGACAAGCATTTGTCTCCAGAAAACCCTCTCTCACTTATAAACATGCCTGACCATATCACAGGGTGTCACTGGCCCATTAGGAGGGCAGAGGATGGTGCACCTGAGATTCATCAGATCACTCCAATTGGTCTTAAAAGAGGGCATCTGGGCCCTAGAAGGGAGGGAGAACTGGTGAGTTGGAGCTGCCTGGGACAATAGGGGAAAGCACAGGTGAGAGCTGCCTGAGAGAGACAAGATTTTGGAGGGTAAGAGTTGTCAAAGACCAGAGGACTGTGGGAGATTCCTGGGAAAAGGCTGAAGGCAAGAGCACATCAGGGGCAGTTTGCTGCTACCTAAGCATGACCTTCCCCAGCAGAGAGCCTGGGCTGGAGAGGACTGAAGGCACAGAGCAGTAGAGGACGATATTTGCTGGCTCTGGAGTCAGGTTGTTAGTTAATTGAACAGTCAACTAAACGCATGAATTCTTAGCAGTTAGTTTACAATTCTATAGTCCCTGGGGGTGGGACTGGCAGCCAGTGTTCTCCAGCCCCACTCTCGGGGAGCCCCTTGCCACCTCATACTGCTGTCTCTGTATCAGAGGTAGCAACACGGGGTGCCAGGTGGGAGCTGGTCCATGAGGGGAGCTAGTTTAAAAACCTGCTCTCCTTGTGCACCAGCTCTGTCTGCTGCCCCATGCTGCTACCTCTGCTATAGAGGCAGCAGCGCAGGGCGGCTGTAGTCCCTGCTAGATGGAAGCTGCTGGGGAGGAGGGGATGGAGGAGGCCGCCCTGAAGCAGCCTCTATTTGTGGTGGCCTGGAGTGCCCACAGACAGAGGCTGTTCCAGCAGCAATGCCTGTCTGCGGGGGTCCCAATGGATACAGAGGCAGCACCAGCACCGCAGTGGACAAAGGATGCTTTGCAGCAGCAGCCCTTGTCTGCACTAGTCACAGTCCCCCAAGGAGAGGGGCTGCTGCCATGAAGCAGGGGCTGGTGCCTGGGATAACCCCAGGCAGAGGCTGCTTCATGTCAGGCTCTCCAATCCCCCTCCACTCTGCTGCCTCTGACAGAGGCACAGATGAGCTGGTGCTGGAGGGAACCATCTTTTAAGCCAACTCTCCCCAGCACTAGCTCTTGCTTCCCCCCTGCATTGCTGCCTCTGATACAGAGGCAGCAAGGGGAGGGGGAATGCGAGTAGTCAACTAACTGATTAACCAATAAGCTTAAACTAAGCCTAAGATTAGACTAAGCTTATTGGTTAATCAATTAGTTGACTACTCGTTCACATCCCTACTCTGTAGCCAGAGGGCTGTAAAGTTTAACAGACAATGGTGGGTGATGGGTGTGCTCTTGGTGGTGATGCCTTTCTGGTAGCAGAGCTGTAGGGTTGAATGAGTGGGTTACACTCCATCTGGAAGGGCTGTAGTCGCTGTCCTGGTATAGGGCAGAAGAAGACTGAAGAGCTAGCCTGGTGGGGAAGAAGTTGCTGGAGTGTGATGTATATCATGGCAATTGACAAGATGTGGAGGGACTTTAAGGAGGTTAAGTACTCCTCTTGTAATGGGGTATTTGAGCTATCTTTTGGTAATAAATTGGCCGCAAGGAGGGTATTAGTGAGTCAAGAATGCATGTGTGAAATTAGTGGGGATGCTGAAGGAGGACTGGATCCATCGAAGGTGTTGCCCCCCGCAGGGCTGACTTACGATAGGCCATAATCCAAACAGCCAGCTTCATAAAGATTGTTATTCTGTGCCCTAAAAATTCTGGCATCACATGGAAGGATAATTGTGATAACTGTGTGTAATTCTTACTCCACTAAATGTAAGGACTTACTATGATCCCATGTATACAAACATTTACAAACCAGCAAGGAATGTTTTTCTTCTCAAGTTGATGTTAGTGGGTATCTAATAATACCTACAATGGCCATGGAATAGGTGCTTGTTTAGGATGCACTTTGCAATAGTGTTTCCCGACACAGTCAGGCTTCTGGTGAAAGTGGTATGGCTACATTGCAGCTGGGAGAGAGATCTCAGCGTGGTGAGACAGACTCATGCTGGCAGGGCTTGAGCTAGCACAGGAAAACCTGTGATGTAGATGTTGGTGCTCTGGCGGAGACTCGGGCTAGCAGCCCCAGCTCAGACCTTGTGCGTTAGGTGAACTTGAGGTCCCAAGCTGCCATTCTAACTGCAACCTCCACACTGCCATTCTTAGCGTGCTAGCTTGGGATGAGCTAGTGTGAGTCTGTCCCTCTGAATGGGGAAACTCTCCTTTCAGACATTGCAGACATTGTTTTACAAAGATTATGTTGCTTCTTGTGAAGCCTTACCCACCTTTATTGCTAGAGGCCAAGATGATTTCAGTGAATTATGCACTGAGGTGAATTATGCACTGAGGTACATGTTTGTCCTTGCCTGGATCTTCCCGAATCATATGGTACACTGGGAAAAAAAGGGATAGTGTAACAAGATGTATAACCATAGAAACAGGTTATGCGTCAACCTCAGTTTGTTTGCAGCTCAAGAGATCGCAGCACTGACCATTAATACTTGGTATAAGTGGGGAGAGATTAGGGATGTAAGCAACTAGTCAAGTCGCCTACTCGACTATTCTCATTTCCCACCCATCTTGCTGCCTCTGATAAAGAGGCAGCAAGTGTGTGTGTGGGGGGGAAGCAGTAGCTGGTGCTGGGGGAGCTTAGAGGTAGCTCTGCGGAGGGTGGGCAAGGGAGGCTGCCACGAAGCAGCCTTTGCCTGGAGTGGGCCCAGGCTCACCATGAGCATAGGCTGCTCTGCATCTGGTGGAGTAGCTCCTGTCTGGGGGTGGGTTTCCAGAGGGAAGCTGGGACCCCCGCAGACAGGGGCTGCTGCCAGAGCAAACTCTGTTCATGGCCAGCCCCAGCTGCCTCGGACAGGGGCTGCTTCATGGTAGCAGCCACTGATGAGAGGCTCTTATTACTTTTAAAATGCAGAGGCGCAGTGGGGATAGGCCCCCGCCCCAGCACAAGCTGGGACTGAGCAAACTCGGCTCGCGCTGGGTTCAGCAGCCACTGCAGCTATACATTTTGAATGTAGTAAGAGCCACCAGGATCTCATTATATTTAAAATGCAGAGCCACAGCAGGAAAAGCTTCCAGACCTGGCCCAAGCAGGGACTGAGCCAGGCTTGCTAAGTCCTGGCTTGCACTGGATCTGGGGCCTACCCCCGCTGCGGCTCTGCAGTTTAAATGTAGTAGGAGCTGGGCTGCCAGCGCACCTGGACCTGGTGTGAGCTAGGAAAGAGTGCCTTCCCTTATCAACTAATCATATACTCAATACAAATTGTATCGACTAATGATTAGCCAGTTACCTGCCTCTTAACATCGTTAGTATAGACACGAACATGACTGAAAACATATTCATACAACATCAAACAGCTACCACAACAACAGTCTGCATCCAGATCAATGTTATATTATTATTCCACTAGATCTCCTGAGGCATCAAGGACTCTCATCTCCCATATGCTACCTCCTCTAGGTCTTCTCTTACACTGTATAGTGTTTTATTGATATAATCTCTCATAACAGTAAGCCAGTGTTTTTTTTCAGACATAGCGAACCACAATATTATTAAAGATTACAACAGGGACAGGAAAATGGAGTAGCAGGAGATGATACACCAAGACAGCAGGTCACTACAATGGATGTTTTTGCCAATTTATCATATTAGATTTACCTTTTTTACCTACAGCATATTACTTTTACTGGGCAATCAATCTCAGATACATTAGAGGCAAATGATAATTACTGTTCTAATGAGCTCAGGGTATTTTAAATCACTAAACAATATTCAAAAGGCCATTTCTTCCTGGTATGGTCAAGAATATAAATAACTTTGCAGAACTACTTTTGAGCACAAAGCTTCTTGTACCATAAGAAAATAAAAAGCTTCCAAAATGTGAAATGTCACAAATGCAATCTTTTTAAAAAAAATTAAAAACTGAGATAAATGCTAAAGCTCGTATAGTTGCGAACTCAGAAGACCTGACTGCTTATGTGACATGTATATAATGGAATGTAGTGGTGAAGTAGCCCACTCCATCAGGAAAAGGGTTACAAGCAGGCCAGAGGGATGCAGAGCAAGGAAGAAGGAGCTGGATCCCAGTAGGGGAGGGAACCCATGTCCTTTTGGACAGAGCATTTCTGGGCAGGCCCTGGGGAGCCAGAGAGAAGCTCCAGCATGATCCTTCCCAGACTGAGAACCTTGATACGGAGACCAAGAAGGTGCAGGGGTCATGGGAAAGTGCTCCAGGGTAGTGATGTGAAGATGCGGTTAATTGGCTAATCAAGTAGTCGATAGAATTTTTATTGACTACTCGGTTAGTTGATAAGGGAAGGCAGCCTGGCTCGGGTCTGGGACCTGCCCCCGCTGCAGCTCTGTAGTTTAAATGTACGAAGAGCCAGGCAGGCAGGTAGCCCAGCTCAGTCCTGGCTTGCGCCAAGTCCAAGACCTACCCCCTCTTGTTCTACATTTTAAAGTTAGTAAGAGCCGGGCTGCCTGCTCCCTGGCTCTTAGTACATTTAAACTGCAGAGCTGCAGTGGGGGTATGTCCCGGACCTGCGCAAGCCGGGACTGAGCTGAGCTGCCTGCCCGGCCAGAGCAGCCTCTGTCCACAGCCAGCCCAGGCCACTGCAGACAGTGGTTACTACCCCCTGCCACTGGCCTCCCAGCCACTGCCCCGCCCTTCTGCTAGCGCCTTGTGGCCTTTCTCTGCTATGCTGCCCCCAGGCTTGGGCTCTGGCCCAGCCTTGCTGCTGCTGGGCTCTGGTCCCAGTTCTGCCACTCCTGGGTCCAGCGCTCCCCACCAGACTGCCTGCTCCTCCTGCCATGGGGCTCATGCTTGAGTTACTAGCCCCCCTGCTGCACTCCCAGCCCTGCTGCTAGATCTCAATGTCCCTGGGCTCTGTGGTCCAGGAACATCCGTGGTCCTACCAAAGAGTGGACCAGAGAGTTCCAGTGTAGGAAAGTATAACCTGTAGTACTTATCTACCTATTCAGTTCTGCACTCTTCCAGTGTTTTGCCCAAAAGAAATGAGAGTCTGTATTCCAGTACATTCCTCCGCTGCATTCCACCTGTTGTGACTTAACAAATCAGCTTACTAAAACAATGACTTCAAAACAACAATTAAGAAATTGTTATCTGAACCTGAGAATCCAAATTACATTGCTTAATATGAGCAGAATTATTGGATTAATCCGTGACCAATGTGACAAAATCAGTCCATTGAACACACCATCTTGTAAAGGGTAACTTCTGACACATTGGTTGTATTACTCCTACTGAAGTTCAGGAGATATGTGTTTTATTCCAGACATCTAGCTGAAATCTCATTGTAATGGTTGACTAAGGGGACAACAGCAAAACCACCACACTTGGACAGTCAGGGTCCATAGCACCAAATGTCAATGGCCACATCGTATGGCTTTATTCATAGTATCAAAAGTTTTATGGGGGTATTACAGATCTGGTGCAGCTCAATTAATCATGCATGACCATGTTGCCATCACCAGTCTGTAGCTTGGCAATGTCCGATTCTGACAACAAGTCCTATATCTAGGCTCCCTGTCCAGGGATTTTGCCCTCAAGGTATCTGAACAAAAAGTGCCAGGCAGTGGAGACTGATGATTTCAATCTTCTCAGGGCCAGTAATCAATATAGCCATACTACTGATAAAATCAAATCAATTTATGCCCAGTAGTCACTATTAGCAATGTACATGAAATGCTTCGAGTCTCCCAAAGTTTTGTTCAAGCAACTTTTGTTCAAGTTCAGGTCCATATGAGAGGATCAGAAGTACACACCATTTGATAAATCCATACTTTTATACAATTTCTTTTTTTTTTTTTTTTGTCCAGACCTTATGCAGATCCTTCACAGCTGATGCTGTTCAATGATTCTCCTTGGTATGTTTGGCTGGCTGCACCTACTGACTAGATGAAATCACCCACTACTTCCACCATTTGTCTGCCAGCACTGATGTCTTCCATTACCACTTTTGTGCCAATGTTCCAGATTTTTGTTCTTGACCAAGAAAACCTTAGCCTTAGGGCAGCTGCCATGTGCTGGGAACTCACTAGAATGTCTTGTTTGTGTCTTCACTGAAGAGGACATCATCCATATAATGCAGGTCAAGTAAATGCCATTGAAACGGATGTTTATACCAGTATATTTGGAGATATGATAAGAGAGCTAATCCTATGCAGGGCAGAATAAGACTGGAGGAAGGGCACATCCCTAGTTCACCTTGGATCTACTGTGAAACCTCAGATGAGTGTCTCCTTTCCCCCATACACAATATCACGCCCATGCCCCTGACTGAGTAATTATGTACATCTTGAATTAATCTTGTTGAGAACAGAATATACTTGAGTGTTATTGGCCAATGTCTGTATGCAATGGCAACTGGTACTCTAGCAATATCTAAGTTAAATATAATGATTTTTATTGAAGACAGTGAGAAGATTGGATTTAAGATCTGGTTATACATATGAAGTAAACACTGAAAGATAATTTTGTAGTAAGTAAGGAGACAGATGGCTGATACTGTCTGCACTATAGAAAAATGTTAAGAAAAAATCAAACAAGAGTTAAAAAAATAACAAATTGCCTCAAGAAAAGCAGGATTTATAAATTAAGGACAATAATGTGAAGGCAAAATTATATATTTAGAAAGACTGGATCTCAACATAAAGATAAGAACAACAAAAAGCCCTAAAGGATTTTGAAATCTTGGTTCTGAATTTTTTAAACTACAGTACAGCTAACATACTTATTTAGTCTAAGCTGTTTTTAGATGAGGCTTCTCTTTTATTGAATCTCTGTTTAAGGAAAGGTACAAGGAAATGTCCACTAGAAGATTAACTTGTGAATTCATAGGGTAATCCAAGACTTTAAAGAGAGACTAGTGCTTGAAAGGAATGAAACAGTGTTCGATGGAAGAAAAATAAGTAAAATGAATCTAGAAAATAATCCCAGCCTTTCTGTATTTAGTACAGAAAGCTTTGTGTTAGACAGAATACTTGAGGCAGTGTTCTGAATATTTAAAAAATATATCGTGTAGAACACAACTATAATGTAGGAAATTAGTTCAGGTTCAGCACATGGAAGAGTTTGACTCACTCTGTGAGGTTAAAATCCTCAAAGAAGCACTAACACTTAATAACTAATGGCCTAATCATCCTTCTGAGATTAGTGGGTAGTGTGGCCCATCCATGTCACTGCAGGAGTCCCTATTGGCATGCTTCCAGAGACCTAGAATGAATACACCAATCAGGGGATGGAAGTGTGTGGAGAGGCAAAGCTCCTTTGCTGAGATGTTTCCACCTTATCATTGAGGGTCCGCAGGGCTTTGAGGTAGAACAGCTTGCTGCTTCTGAGGAGTGAAGAAACAAAAGCCTTCACGCTATACAGAAGGATTTGGAAAGTTAATTCACTGAAGAGCTCCTCCCAGAATTGTCTTCACACATTTTAAGGACAGAAGGTACTAATGAGATTATTTTGCCTGAACTCCTGAACAGTGCAGGCCACAGGACTTCCCTGAATTAATTCCTGTTTGAACTGGAGCATGCCTTTTGTAAAAACAACCAATATTGATTTAAACACTTACAGTGATGGAGAATCCATCACAACCCATGACTAAATTGTTCCATGATTAGTTCCATGATTGCTCTCCATAAAAAAATGCATCTTAATTTGAATCTGAATTTGTCTAGCTCCAACTTCCAGCCATTACATCCTGTTATGCCATTGTCTAGTAGATAAAAGATCCTCTTATTATCAGATTTCTGTTCTCTGTGAGGTAATTTATAGCTTGTGATCAAACCACCCCTTAATGTTCTCTTTCACACTAAAGAGATTCAAGGAACTAAATCACTTTAAGGCATGATTGGCTAGCATTTAATTCATCCTTGTGGCTCATCTGTGAACTCTCTCCAAATTGTCAACATCCTTCTTGAATTGTGGAAACCTGTGGTGGACACAGTATTCCAGCAGCAGTTGCACCAGTGCTAAATACAGAGGTTATATAATTTTCCCCACTTCTATTCAATTTTACCTTGTTTATTTACCCAAGGACTACATTGGCCTTTTTGATCACACCATCCCAAAAGGAACTTTTGTTCTTTTCACTGGACTTCCTCCCTGTGGATTTCATTGTAAGAAGGGGAATCTGGGCCCAGCAGCTAGTTGCTGGCACAATTTTTTCCCTTGCTGCTGGCAATGAGAAACAGCAGGTTTCTCAGGAAGCTTTCCTGCATTCTATTAGAATAATCATTGAAAGAGAAGACAGTCTAACCTGCTTCTCAGCACCAAGACTGCCGAAGTGGAAGTGCTTCTGATTACAGTTCAAGAGAAATAATTTAGGAACGAACTAATAACTGGGTGCTACCCATCAAGAGATGGATAAAAAGTGGAAGCTGTGGCTATGGCAGTTGCTAAGCAGCAGCACCAGCATAATAAAAATGAAAGGCCACACACTGTGAAAGCATTAGATGTGACTGAGGGGGTGAAAATTGTTTGTCTCCGTGGGAACTTTTTGAATCGTAATGAGGGGGGAGAGAAGTTTATTTTGTTAATTGGATACAAATGTGGTATTTCACCAGGTGCACAGTGCTACCCCCAATACATTTTATTCAGGACATTTTCAGCCTGGTAGGAATGGCAGGCAGCAATTTCTCTTTCACTGCTGCCATTTGCTCTGCATCTCCAAAATGTTCTGCTGAAATTCAAGGCTAAGACTCAGATCACCAAGATTCTAGCAGGAGAGTAGGACATGAAAATGGCATTTCATAGCAATGATAGCTTATTTTCAGCCCAGTGGTCTTTCTTCTGGCCATTGCTCACAGAGCAAGATTGACTATTTTTGGAATAGTATCTCTGGGTTGTAAAATTAAACATAGTTCTACCTCAGGGAGGGGCAATAATTTTTGATGGGGGGGCACTCCAAGAATTTGGTAAGTGATCAAGGGCTGCCCTCTTTCATGATATTAAAGGAGGACGTGCAGGGTCTGGGATGGAGGCTGAGTATAGCAAGGAGCTTGGGGTGAGGATTGGGGTAGAGGAGGGGGTGTGGGATCTGTGGCAGAGTTTGGGTGAAGGAGAATGTTGTGACCTGGGGCAGAGGACTGGGGTGCAGGGTGTGGGTGCAGGGCAGAGGTTTGGGTTATGTGGGGGGGGGTGGAGAATTATGGGGAGGGATGGTCTGTAGTGCCAAAAGCAGGCTCTGGCTGGGAGATGTTTACATGGGTGATTGCTGGATATGAGTCAGCGGTTTCTCAGAAAGCTTCCCTGCCTTCCATGCCCCAGCAGGCTGCTCAAAGCAGCCAGCTGCAGGGCAATGTTCATTGCTGAACAGCTGTGAGCCTAGGAAAAGGAGGAGGAGAAGAGAGTGGCGGGGAGAGGGGTTCTTTGATCACTGCCTATTTTTTAAACAGGCACCTTCCATTGGCTGTAATCCAGCCAATGGGAGCTACAAGATAGTGGTGAAGGGGGCACTGTGTGAAGTGGGCTGGCTGTTGTTCACAGACAAACAGTCTTGCAGCTGGCTTTTCAGAGGCTCACAGCCCAGATCCAGCAACTTGGCAGGCTAGATCTGGCTCCTAATCTGTATTTTGCCCAGCCCTGCTCTACTGGAAGCTTTTTAAAGCTCTCTTCCACTCTGGCTTGTCTGTAGATTAGCATCCTCTTCTAGAGTGCTCAGAGTTATTTTAGGCTTTGGTTACCCCTAATATTATCCCTTTAAAAATTCTCCATGTCTCTCCTCAGCTGTGGCCTATCAGGAACAGCATTGGTTCAAAGAATCCTAGCACAACAAATGCTAAGTATATAGCTTACTGATAAAGGAGGATTCCATTCCACTGATATGATTAAAAGCTATGTCAATATTTCCACATCATGCTGCTCTTGGTAAAGGAGTGATTTTCAACCTGTGGTCCACGGACTCCCCATGGTGTCTGTAAATCAGGGGAGCCAACAGCCTGCATGAGCCCCTGGTCAAGGTGGGAGAGGGGCTGGCTCTGCACTTCCTGAAGGTGCTGGGCTGCAAGCAGAAGGGATGGGTCTGGAGTTAGCCAGCCCTCCACCCTGTCCAGAGTGTGCAGCATGGTGCTCCAACAGCAATTTAAAGGGTCTGGGGCTTTGGCAGCTGCCTCAGTAAAAGTGGTGGTGTCTGGGAGCCCTGCGCCCCTTTGAATTGCTGGCCCCCAGGGCAACTACCTCCTTTGCTTCCTCTCTTCCCCTTCAGTGGGCCTGTTGCAAACTCTGAGATGCCCAAATGGGTCTGCACCTCCATTTGAAAATTTTCAGGAGTCCACCAATGAAAACATTTGAAAACAACTATTTGAGGGGATTTATTTCTTAGAACTGAAAACTCATTCCTTCTGTTGCAGAAACTTCCCCTCTGCATACAGTGAACAGAGTTTGTAGCATACAAAAAAATTAAGTTTGCTGTGCAAGGGACTGCCACATAACAAGCAATGCTGAGTGCATGTGTGATTTTTAAATTGCTTGCTTTAAAACAGTTTGAATGTTTCTATAACTAGTTAGGCAAGCAGTTGAGTATTCTCACAAATGTGAATATTTGTCTCAGAGGGGTAGCGGTATTAGTCTGTAACTTTAATGCTTAAAACTTTAAAGTTACAAATATGAATGATATTTGTGAATCAAGTGACTGAAATCATCCAATTAGAACCTCTGAACATTTGGTCAATTTTTTTGGTCTTTTGAAACTATCTAGTCAAAATATTACCTACCCACCAACTTTTGAATATCTAATCCAGAATGTCAGTTTTGTCAGTTCAGTATGCATATCCGGTGTCCATTAATTTCTGACATTCAAAAATATTAAAATCTGTCAAAGGAAAAGTCATAGGTTATTCTATTACACAGTCAGATGCCCCAGTTTCTGACAAATCTACTTGCGTTACTCTCAAGAGGCACCCTGGCCTTCCAGATGTTGTCTTCACCCCCAACTGCCTCACTCTCAACCTTGCCTCAAATTCTGACATCCCTTCCTTGAGTTCAAGTCAATGCTGATCGTCAGAATGAAAAGTAAAAAGCACAAAAGACTTTCTCTGTGTGGATATGCTGGGTATTGCTGTTAAAAAGTAACAAATCTAGCAGGTGATCCAAAAAGATCACCTCCTCCTATCTGAACTCCTGAGAGCTGTGATTGGCTACTCTTAGCTGGAAGTTGCCCTCTAAAGATTTATAGAATCTCTAATTAATGTTCAGTAACCTAACCTCTTTCCTTATCTTGAAATCAAAAGCAGGTGGCATGGGGAGAGCCAGTTATTTTTCAGTTCTCTGCTTTCTCACCTGTTCCTTCAGTTTCTGGAGGCATTCATTGTGTGGAGATTAAATCATGGTGCATTTCTCTGTCAGGTATAACAGACATTTACAGGGTAAAAAGAATGAAAGTTGTAGCAAATGGGAAGGAGGGGACTAAAGAAGAGCAATATCTAGGGCAGGGCAACTCAACACACGGCCCGTGGGCCCTTTCCATCTGGCCTGCGAAGCCTTGATCTGATTCCCGGGCCGCCTGCCTGCCTGATTGCTACCAGCTGGCAGGGGTGAGGGTGCGGTGGCAAGAGGCGGCAGAGCCTCCCCACAGGTGCTGCCATATGGGTGGAAATTGGGTAAATATTGAATTTTATTAATATAAGCAGAACTGACTTAAATGGGGCCTGTGTGTTGTATAGTCTTGTGGGCATCATTGTGGCCCCTGGGACTTCCAAAGTTGAGTAGCCTTGATCTAGGGAATGGCAGACCAAGCAGATATGGAGGGGAAGGTGAGGTGAGGAACAGGAAACATACAAAGGTAAAGTGACGAAGATGACAGCAAGGTGGTCACTACAGAAAATGAAGACAAGCTGACTGCTGAATTAGCTAAGATGGTTGTTGGGCCCTTGGGGGAAGTATGTGATTCTTTAGGAGGGCTAAGAAAAAACTTGGTGACATTTAGTTGCTAAGGGAAAGTGCTACTTATGCCCTTTTATTTACTTATATAAAAATCCAAGGAAGGGGCCAAACCAAGGCAGTCTCCATCTATCCACATTAAGTGTTTTTGAGATATCTTATCACCAGCGTGCTTAGTATCCAGAAACCTTTGAAATGTAAATATGATAGAAATCAATATTTTTATTTTTAAATTAAATTGTGTATTCTTCTCAGATTACAGAGCTGTATTTTTCTAACCTGAATCGTAACTTTCCCAAGGCTCAGGGGAGGTAATGGTTCACCTGTAGGGATTTAAATGGCATTTAATCAGCTAATTGACTAGTTGATGGAATTTCCATCGACTAGTCTATTAGTTGATAAGGGAAGGGGGCTTAGGGGTTGCAGCAGGCTCCGGGAGCTAGTGCTGCTGGGCCATCAGGCTCTTAATACATTTAAAAGGCTGAAGATCAGCATGGGGGACCAGGTGTGAGCTGGGACAGCTGATTCCCCACTCACTCCTGGTCCCCACTGCGCTTTAGCCTTTTAAATGTATTAAGAGCCTAGTGGCTCGTGCCCAGTCCCCCCCACTATGCCTTGGCCTCTGCTGCCCCCTGTGAAGATGGTGCTGGGGGGGGCTGTCTTTTAAGCCAGCTCCCCCCTGCACCAGCTCCTGCTCCACTTCCCTTGCTGCCTCTCTCTAATAGAGGCAGCAAGGGGTGGGGGATGTGACTAGTCAAGTCACTAGTCAACTAGTTGCTTACATCCCTATTCAGTTGTGGGGTTTTGGTTAGGGCACAACTCTATTTTAATGCAGAAAGTTCAGCAATTGGTTCTTAAAACTTTTTTCATAGTCCAAATCACATTTTAACCATGAGATTTTCATTTGGACACACCCATACTAGTTTGCCACAGGGCAGATTTCATCCCATTCACAACCACATAAAGTCTTTATGACAATTGCCTATATGGAAAAACAGTATTAGAGAAAGCCTCCAATATATTATTTGCCTTCTTTAACATGACAAAGCAATTGTAAAGAAGAGGGGAACCACTCCAGGAGATCAGCAAGATTTGTGGGAGTTGTCATTTCAGGAGAGATTAACAGGAGTCTCATGTCAGACACAGGAGGTAATTGTTCTCCACCTATTAGCACTGAAAGTGATGTGTCCAGTTTTGAGCCCCTCTCTGTATGTGTCCTCTTTTTGCCCCTTCATCTAGTCCCCTCCTTCCCACTAACTAAGCTTTCCTTCTTTTGCCATGTAAAATATTGGCAATCAGAAGCCTCTTTCATCTCTTGGAGAAAGATTTGATCAAACTGGAGAACTACGAGAGGAAAGGAACAAAAATAAGAGATTTAGAAAATGTGAACCTATGAGTAAAGAGTGAAAGATTTGGGAGTGTTTAGTCTGGAGATGAGAAGAGTGAGGAGGGACGTAAGTCTTCAAATATGAAAAAGGTTGTTATAAAGACTACAGTGATGAACTTTTCACCATGTCCTCCACCAAGGGTAGTAGAACAAGATTTAGGCTGAATATTAGGAATAACTGTCTAGCTACAAGGATACTTAAGCTCTGCAGTTGGTTACTTAAGGAGGCTGTGAAATCCTCCTCCTTGGAGGTTTTGAAGAACTGGTTAAATACTGTTTCATCAGTTTCATCTGAAGAAGTGAGTTGTACCCACGGAAACTCATGATACCATCTACATGTTTTGTTAGTCTTTAAAGCACTGCTAGACCATTTGTTGTTTTTAATTTTTTTCTGGTTAAATATGGTCAGTGATGGTCAAATTATTCTTCATTGTAGTCACAGAACCATAGTGTTTAGGGCCATAAAGGACCATTGTATCATCTAGTCTGACTTCTTGTATATCATATGCCACCAGCAGCCCCAGTACCTGCACTATGACTCCAGCAAAGGAAAGGAGCTCAAGTAAATGAGACTCTCAAGAGTCTATATTATTATGTGCCCACAGGCAGAATATAAGAGAAACTGAGGTGCACTAGTTCCTGAGGTTCCTGAAATAGCAGAGAAGTGATTAGGTGAGTTATACCCAAGCAATCCCAGAAAGTAGGATAAGGCTGCAAAGGAATTTTCCTCCAGATCAGACTAGCAGAGACCTTAAGGGGTAGGATGGGCTTTCTTTCCTCTGCAGCATGGAGTGTGGGGTGATGTTACAAAATGATCTTCGCCAGGATTAATCCTGCCTTTGTGCAGGTGCTGAATTAGATGACCTCCTCTAGTCCCTTCCAGCGCTTTGTTTCTATGATAAACAGTTCTTTGGAGCAGAGACTTACTTTTTGGTTTCTGTTTATACAGCACCTAGCACAATTGTGCGGTGGTCCCTGATTAGGACTCCTAGGACACAAACTGAAATGCCAACAAACAAATAATAAATAAAAATTAATAACAGCTCACTGGATCCCAATTTGAAGATCACTGAGTTACATAAGGACCCCGGACAACATTCAAGATGTAAGGCTAAATCAGCTGATGTCAGTAGAGTTATTGTTCATGTATATGTGCCCTTTCACCAGTGCAGAATATTGTAAGGCCAAGGTTAATAATTGATTGGATTCTATGTGGCTAGGTTGTAAGGGGCCCTGCCTGTCCATCTAGGACAGGGATCTGAAATTCCCAAGCCATGGGCCAGCTGGAATGATTGTGCTATCTGACCCATGTCTCCTGTCAGACTGGTGGGGGGGCAGGGGTCTTGTCCATTACTGGCCCCCAAACCCTGCCATCTCCCCCCGATGGCACCATCCCCCAAGCACGTGGCTTTGGAGATCACCAGGGGGACCTGGTGCTGTGTGGTGGCAATGATTGTGCCATTCCCAACCCCACACTCCCTGTGGTGGCAGGAGCTGATGAGGAAGTGGGGCACACTCATTCCACTTCCCCCATGGCTCTTACAGCATCAGGGAGTGTGGGTGCAGTGCACCTCCCCCCGTGATCCCAAAAGCTGTGTGCTTCGGGACAGAGTGCCAAGTGTGGGGTGATGGTGGGGAGGGGCAGAATCTGGGGGCAGATATAGGACAGGGGATGCCAGGAGTCCCAAGCCAGATTGTGCAATTGTTTTGGCCAGGACTGACCCATGGGCTGGCTGAGCCTCCTGATCTAGGGTGACCAGTCAGCCACTGTGAAAAATCAGGATGGGGTGTGAGGGCAATCAGCGTCTACATAAGACAAAGCCCGAGATTTTGGGGCTTTCTTTCTAAACAGAGACACCTGTGGAGCCCTGCAAATATCTGTTTTATATCTCTGGGCATCGATATCCCGGGGTCATTTTGGCAGATGCCGATGTCGGTGCAAATTCTGTGTTCCTGCAGGGCTGTAGACCTCTGGTCACCCCGGGTCCTTCCCAGTTCCAGCAGGGGGGTGCCCCAGCTGTGGGACAGGACAGCCAAGCTCCATTAAGCCCCCCCCCTTTTTTTTCTCTTTAGCAGTTCCAGCCCCTCCCGGCGGGGGCGGAGCTGCTGTGGGAGGGGTCTACGCATGAGCTCCCACCTGCCCCTTGCCACCGGGGCGGGACACGCCGGCCGCCTTCGCACCTGCCCAGCCGGGACTGCGAGCTGCTAGTGGCGGGCGCGGCGCTGTCAGGCTGCAGCTGGGAGACGCGAGCAGCAGCAGCAGCAGCAGCTCGGGGAGCCGGGGCCGCGCCATGAGCGAGCTGTACGATGTGGTGGTTGTTGGAGGCGGCATCTCAGGTCAGTGCAGCCCCGGGCCGGACACGCGCGCGGCTGGCCGCAGGGTCGGGCCCGCAGGGGGCGGAGGAGCTCGTGGCTGCGGCTGGGCTCTCCCCGGGGGGAGCTCGGACAGGGGCGCGAAACTCTGCCGCTGTGTCACCGTCACTGCGCGGGGCCCTTTGGGCTCGCTCCCCACTGGGGCGAGCTGGCTCCGCAGTGCCCTGGAGCGCTTGCTAGTAGGACACCTTATTGAATGGCCCGACGCGCACCTTAGTGCACGCAGCTCGTGCCCCTAACTAATGTATTAAAACTTGGCTCCTTATGTGCGTATCACCCCCCTCCCCAGACCCAACCCAACTACAAACGCTTCTTCAGAGCCCAGCCTTTTTAGGGGTGCCAGATGGTTTCAACAAAAACACCCGATCCACTTGATATTACATCACAATCCACATTACATCTTGTCTAGAAAATACCGGACACTTCTGTTTTCTCAAGTTGTTTCCCGAACAGAAAGCTCAAATACTGGACTGTGGTTCAAATCCGGACACCTGGCAACCCTAAGCCTTGTCTGTCGGCTCAGTAGTGCACTTTGTACAGAAACCAACCTGGCTGTGTATGAGTTGCATTTTTCAAATAGGAAAGGCTTATTGGGTAATGCAGCAGGCGAGGTGGGGGGAGGAGGGAAGAAACAAGAGGGGCCAACCTGTCACTGAATGTTTTCTTGTCACAGGATCAGTGTGCAGCCAAATATTCTCTTAGCAAACCTAGAAGAAGGCTTCCACCGTTTGTCCCTTATTAGCTCACTAGAGCTGAGCTAATGCAGATAATTCATTTTGCAAGAATTAATAAATGTGTCACCAAGAATATGCTCACTTTCTTCATAAAAGAAGTATAATGATAAGATTCACTACCACAGTAATGTGACTGGCCTTGATGGTGAAGTATGGGTGATGGAGGGGATCACTTCCAGGTTTACTCTGTTACTGACATTCAGTAAATATCACACTGAAAAGGAAATGGAGCCCCACTGAGTGAGATTATGATGATGATGTTGGACACTGGTTAATCTGGTATTGATGCAGTTTTTAGTCAACCTCACCCTCAGTACAACTGATGTAAGAATAAAGTCCCAGCAAGGCCTGCAGGATTGGGAGGTTTGCTTTAGCACAGGTTTAATAATCCAAGTGTTTCTTAACAGAATAATCAATAATATTTTTGGTTACATTTTGAATCAAAATAGCACTCCTTTTTGGCAGTACCCTAGAGAACTCAATAAAGAATTGAGAGCTGTCCTGAAAACCACATAGCACTTATTTTCTACAAGCTCTCTAGGGAGGGTGACCATCAAATACTTTACCCTTTACCTTCTCACCCCTTCCAGGACTGCATGCTGGTTCTTCTTCATGGAACTCTAATGTGCTACATACATACATTTAATCTCAGCCATTACCTAAATATTTTTCTAAAGCAGGTGATGGATGCCCCTATTAACATGTTGATTGAAGAAGATTGGATGTTGGCATGGATTTTATGGATTAATGAAAAACAAAGGTGAAAGCAGAGAAATATAGAGCTGGTTCAAGGCTTCTCTTGTTTTCTGAGTCAAGACACTTCAGGATTGGCAATGGGTACCCTCTGGTCAATCTGTGCTGCCCATACCTTCTAGTAGAGACCTGCTGTGGGGTCCATCTTGTTAATAGATCTCCTCTGAATTATAATTAACGTATAACTTATCTATTTGTCCAAACTACTTTTTATGGCACTTGGCTCTAGATTCACTGACAAAATTATCCAGAATCAGTTCCTTGATGACAAAGTGCTGACTAAATTTTATTATTAAAAGATCCAAATGCTTGATATGTCTGAAGGGTTCTGTTAGCTGACTTTTTTAAGCTGTCAGAAAAAAAATCACTAGTATTTTGTAAACTAAGAATGATTCTGAGGATTTGGCTAATATTAACTCATACTTTATTTCATACCGAAAGGCTATTGCAATAAATTGTACAGTAGTTTTCAGTCATATCTTCTAAATGAAACAGATTTCAATGGCATGTTTTTAAACAACATCAGTGCAATGGATCACTTCTGTTTAATGAGTGGAGTCAAAGAGTTCAGTACAACATAAATAGGTATTTTTAATATAACCTTGTTTTTCATTGTTGCCATGGAAATATTTGTGTGGAATTCCTGTACAGCTTCTGTAATAATACCTCCTGAAAGAACCAGGCAAAGATGAGATAGCTGTTGCTTGAACAGCATAAATTTTATTTTTTGCTACCTGCAGATAGAAGTAAATAATGGGGGTTGCAATAAATCACTTTCCTTTGTCATTGTAAGGAGTAAGTCAGTCCATTTCCAAAACACTATACTTTCCTTTGGCCTATTAATGTTAATCCTGCCCTCCAAGAGATGGTACCAAAATAACACACATGCACATCCACAAAGAAAGTGGAATCAACCAATATATCAAACACTTCCACTCAATCACTTATCTGTAGTTATTTCCTACCAGCCATCCTCCACCTATGAGTTTTCTATCTAGTTTTTAAAATCCTTGGAGCAGTGATCTTGAATTTATACTTGGTTGGGAAGCACTTACCACACTTTTGAATGATAAAAATAAAAGTTATGTCTCCATGTGCCCACTGAAAACCTCAACTGGAGTGTCACTTATTGCCAGTTGTGTGATTGTGTTGGTTCTAATGTGCAATTAAACCGATCAGCTTTAAAGCAAGTCACATTACTGAGTCCAGATTTGCCCCTAATTCAGCTTTGATGCGTCATTCTACCACAAAGGCATTGCCTTCCTGCTATAGGAATAGGCTAGCAGCCAGGTCTCTCATTCTTCATTTTTTTCATCTGTCTTCTGGCAAGACAGGCATCATTGAGGTCAAATGCTCAGGAAATAGTACAAGTTTGAACTATCCTTGATTTAGTGTTACAGAACTATCAATAAAGAAGGCAAAAAGCAGGTGGAAATGCACCATTTGCATTGCTGATCTAGCAATGTGAGTAAGCATACAAAACAGATTCCTTCCACCGATGTTAGTATTTAGAAGTGTACAAATGCTCTAGAAGTATGCCCATCTATAATGCTCTAAGCACTCTTAACAAGCAGCTCCATCCATCATGGCCTCTCTTCATCCAGATTTAGAAAGGAGATTTCGACCTTTAGGGATGGAAAGGCTCTATTAGATCTTAATCCATCACTTTGCCAGTACAGGCTTGTTTCTTATAATTCAGAGCCATCACAATCCATGTTCTCCTAGGGAGGTGAGGAGATTCTAACCCAAGATGCTACTCCCACCAGTTTAATCATTTTTAGGCTCTTTTAGTATAGAAGTTTGTTGAAAAGCAAAGAATAAAATTAAAGACCTGGATGATTCAGCTCATAACTCAGTAATAAAAATCTGCTCTTCTCCAATTCTTTCAGGTATGTCTACAGTGCACTGGGGAGCAAGCCTCTCAGCCAGGGTAGATAGACTCATGCTAGCTTCACCTGAGTTACCACATTACAAACAATAGCATGGATGTTGTGGCACAGAGGGGGTGGCTTGTGCTAGCCACCCAGATCCAGGACTGTCTGCTATTCTGGGTCTGAGTTCAGGTGGTATGTCACAGTGTCCACACGGCTATTTTTAATGTGCTAATTTGAGCGACTTCTAGCTGGAGACTGTCAGAGCTGGAAGATTTGTTCTCAGCTTAAGTGTGGACATACCCATAGAACTGAAGAACCTATTGTTATGTCTACACTACAGCGTTATTTTGAAATATCTAATTTCGCAATAGTTATTTTGAAATAAATAACGCGTCTACACACAAAACGCATTTTGAAATAGCTTTTTGCTATTTTGAAATAGCACGTCCACACTGATTGGACACTGAATAGCATTTAAGGCCAGCCGGATGCTGGTTCTGGCAGGGCATCAGGTCAGAAGTTACCTTGTGGCCAGGGCGGCCAGCAGGGCACCCTGGGAAGGGCGGGGGGGGGCCCTATTTCGAAATAAGCATCTACACAGTGCTTATTTCGAAATAGCAATTTCAAAATTGGCGCTATTCCTCATAGAATGAGGTTTACCAATTTCGAAATAAGCCCTCCGCTATTTTGAATTAATTTCGAAATAGCAGTTGGCTTGTGTAGACGCTAGGAAAGTTATTTCGAAATAAACAGCTTTAAATGGCTGTGATGGCTGTTCAGCTTGCAGTTTTTAAGGATCAGATTCTATTCTGAGGGTAGAATTTCTGCTGAAGTCACTACAGTGTCTGTGCATGGGGTGACTGAAGAAATGGGCTCTCTGTGGGAAGAAGCTATCCTGATTTGAAAATGTATTGGTGAAAGCACCAAGCTGTACAACTCCTAGAAAATCCTAGACAGAAAGTTGGTGACAACTGTAAGAAAAGCAATGGTGCACCCATCATACCAGCTGAGAACCTTAATTTATTTAATATCAGTGACAACAGCTCCTTTACAGTGGATTTTTGGGAATCCTTGAGTTTAACTTGTTTCTCTAAATTTTCCAAAAGTGTTTTCAGAACATCCTTTCTCATCTCTTGTGGTTCAGATTGCTTTTAAGAATGAAGTTTAGGTAGTTTCTTGGCTTTCAAAGAGGCTGGGTGAAAACAGGCTATTAGTTTAAAGATTTATGTCACAACAGCAGCCATGTAGTAAAAAAGGTGCTTTATCTAAAATATTCATCTACAGTGCTCCCAACCAATAAAAGATTAATTGCATTTGCTTTCAAAGGTGAAAAACTTTTTGAAGGTTAAATGCTGTTATTAAAGATGTGGTAGAGTCATGTTTTCTTTCTACACATGGGAAACTAACATGACACTTTCTTTAAACCAAAAACTACTGTAAGAAAAAATCCAACCAAAATCTTGGATTTATAAGAAAATTTCAAACCTTTAGAGCATAATGGTACCATGAGACTACCCTCCTCCTTCTCATAAGACTTTACTGTTTATATGATACTTGAGTGCATTACATACTTGTTGTAGCTCTCACTGTATATGTGAGCCAATAAAAATATACTTCATAAAAGCAGGTCAGATGTACTAGAGATAACATCTGAGGATGTTCAGTTCATTTTTCAGAAAATCTCAGTAACAACAACAGCCTGTTATTATTCAAGGATAAACTGTTGGAGCAGGAGTATAGGTGACCGGAGTTATTTCCACTGCTTATTCATCTCTTGTTCCGGATAATATTTTTGGCTTTCCCTGGTCCCTAAAGATGGGGGAGGAATATTTTTGTTATTTAACATCTTTGATAAGAGTTTAATAATGTTAGTATCTCCCTAGTATAAATGCTGAGGTATCTATGCCAGATATTTCTCTGTTTTAAAATATCAGATGGGTGAAACAGCCTTAAATGGGTGATACAGCCCATGTGAGTGTAATCCCACAGAATGCCAATTATGTTCACTCTGGTACAGGGAATTCCAGGGAATTATAGCATTGTTAGTTTTAATGGTCCCCTAAATCCATATTCTGGCTACTCTCTTTCTTCAAAAGTTCTTCCTTTTGTTCTCAGTTACCTTCATTTACACTACAAAGTGAAATGAGATGAAATATATGAAACCTGGCATTCAGCCTCTCAGTGGTTGTTTGTATAGTCAGAAATATGATAATACTCAGCAACAAACCATGTACAGCAAATAAGTCCATTAGATTGCATCAGAATGGCCTGGTAATCAATGCACATGTCAGAGAGGCAAAATCTCTAGGCCTGCCTCAATCAATGGGCCTGGTAATGGATTTTGAAAAAGTATCATTGCAAAAAATTTGATGCCTGGAGGCTCAGATTGATTTCATCAGTAGGAAAAGCTTTTTCCATACCATCTTCCACGAAATCATTACCACCATCATTACCACGAAAAATCATTCAGATTATATGGCAGTATTAGACAAACAGTGTTCACTGACTCTGCACACACAAACATAACGTATGACGAAATTTATATATTTGGTATCTATATACTAGGGTAGTAGGTACTTTAAAAGAAAGAAAACCTACTGTACAAACGAAGAATTCACTGGGGACTCTTTTGGATACACATGCTGGAAAGAATTCACATCTTTTGTCTGCAGTGACTAATGCAAATGGCTTGGACAGCAAAAGTGCATAAAGATAGAGAGATTATGAATGTGAATTATATGCTCAGGCTAAAAGCTATTAAATAGTCTCACTTTACTTCCAAGGGTCAGATAATAGAACATTTCATTAAGGATGTACAGCCCATCAGTGGCATCTAACATTTTATGAAATAGTGGATGAAGAGCTAGGTGGAACAATCCTTCGCTGACAGAGGGATAGATTTGATGACACAACTTCTAAACCTTTGGTTTTCTTCTGCTGCATGACAGAAAGATCTTGCATTTAGGTTTGAAGCACCTTTCTGCATTCTTATGTATGCTTCACTAGCTAACTAAACATTACTGATCTGATCCGATTCGCTAACAGAGTAGGATGGATAGATTTAAATCAAAGCTAATCCATTTTAATTATAATGTAAAATAAGGAAATAGGAAACATTGTTATAAGCAATTGATTTTAATGTTGTTTTTGCATCTCTACTTTTTAATAATGTTCCTACAGAAAGGGTCATTCTCTTTGATTGGAATAATCATTAAAACATGTTTATTTGCAACTCAGTTTAGCCTTAATATTATACATAATATCTATATGCAGAGTGGTTCCTAAGGAGTGTGGGACCCAGGCAGAAGTGACAAATACATCATTTCCAGGACCATCCTATCACTCTGGGACCTACTGTGCCAGCCAATTGTGCTGACATGTGAAGTCCCCCAAAGTATGGGGTCTGGAATAGTCACCCCAATTCACTGTATGCTAGGGATTGTTCTGTCTGTACACATTTATTTAGGAATTATATTTTCTAATGTATAGTTCATTGAGTCTGATTTTTTTACATTTCTTGTTAAGTTAGAAAATTATAACTGTTGCACTTATTCATTAGATTTTTTTTTCATTCTGGATTTTTGTCAAGCTGCATTTGGGTGAAAATTGGAATTCGACTGAAAATATGGGGAAAACAACATTTTAAAATTGTTTTGTATTAGTTAAATATAGCTACCTTAAATGTGTTGGATCACTGAGAAAGTTTATTACAATATACTTGCATTTAAAACTATTTTAAAACAAAGTATTAATTGTGGTTGATGAATCAATGGATTATTTCTGGTCACCGTTGGCCAGATTTTCAGAGTTTTTTCGGTGCCTAAAGATGTAGATAAATGCCTAGCAGGATTTTTAAAAACACTAAAGCAGATTGATTTCAGTGGGAGTAACTGATTTTATCTACCTTTAACAGTGGTCATGCGGGTTCTGTAAGACCTCTTGTGGACCAATTTCTTCCTTTTATTCAGTACAATGGCTATTCACCACCACAAAATCAGTGTCAGTAATCATGTGGGTTTTATATCACGTATTCACGTTGTTACCGCTTGGATAACAGTTTCATTCAAATCTAGCCAAGAATTAACCAGTAATATTTATTCATGAGGTTATAAAGACATTGAACACTAAAAGGAGTTTCCTTTTCTGAAAGGATATTTTCCTTGCCCTGCAAAATAGCTTGCAACACAGAGTGAAATCCTTGCCACTGGCTTCAGTGGAAGAGGATTTCACCCAGAGTGTAGAAGCTTAAAATTCTGCATCTTTCTAGTGATTTACATTATTTTAAATAACACTTTTAACTGGGTTTCTGGCAACTATGTACAAAAAATGTGTGTCCAGATACACTGGCTATGTGTTGCAAAACTGGGGAAAGCTATTGGGAAAGTTATCAGTTAGCCTTCAGACCATAAAAAAGCAAGGTAAGCAAGTTGCTTTCCAAATTCTAATGCTGAATTTTATTAGATAAATAGGGTTGGGGAAGACTGTGAGTTCTTTGTCAAAATTCAATGCATTATTTATTAAGACAAATTGCAATCTTAGTTTTATTCTTGTGGATTTTTCAGACTCTCTGGTTCAGCTCTAATTCTGGGTTTTGACATTAAAGGTTCCATTTGGTCAGGTGGTCAGCAAGTTTGGATTCTCTGTTAAACTGCCTTTATTATGACATGTTTCTGCACAAACATCTTGCATTATAGCAGTGTTTGCAACTTTTCATTAGAAATTCTAATTGTATCAGAGTTGAGACTATATGCTAAACATTTTGTGAATTATTTGGGAAGTAATAGGAACATAGTAACAAATCTGAATGCTGTGTTTCCAGTGAGGAACATGCAAAGGCAATTTACTTTGTCATTTAAGGCACAAATGAATTGCAATGTTGTTCTGTCTTCTTTTCAACTTTTTCTCTCCGTTTTCTTTTTCTCTCTTCTCTTAGATTTTATCAAAACTGCACAGGCCAGGAGATCACCTCCTCTGTGCTCTGGGAACACTGATATTCTCTTTTTAATTTCTGGTTACAGCAAAGGAAGCAACAGTTCCAGGGACAGCATCTATTTGCCCCCCTCTTAGCATCCACACACTTAAGAACTGTTTTTCTCTATGACGTCTTCTCTTTGTTTGCCGGTGCAATGCATTACCATGTTGTTATGACAGCTGCAGATACCAAGTGCCTTATTTAAAGTATCTAGATTGTAGTAAAGTCTAGCGTTTTTGTCAAGGCAAGGATTCCATTTTCCTAAGTGCTGTACAAACACAGAGTAAAAGGTTCTATGCCACTCTTACTAAGATTGCCAAAACATATCTTGTTAGTTTTCATAGCCATCAAGACACAGCTGGTGAATGGATACTGCGAGCTCCAAAGATGGGGAATTGTGGCCAGAACCTGAGATGGCTTGTTTGTTGTGCACATAGAGACTACGTTTACAGTATGCAGAAGGTTGACGCTCCAGAGATTGATCTTCTGGCATTTGATTTAGCAGGTCTAGTATAGACCCATAAATCAAACACTGAAAGCAGTTCTGGCTAGTGTCCAGTACTCCTCCTTTTGTGAGGAGTAAGGGAACGCAATGGGAGCAGTTGCTCCCATCAGCCTCCCACTGTGTGGATGGTGCGAAAACACAATTTAAGATACGTTGACTCCAGCTACATAATTAACATAGCTGGAGTTGTGTACCTTAATTCGACCTCCTGCTGTAATTTAGACCAGGCCATAGATTAGAGAGCCTGAGCACTGAAGGTTCGCACTGAAGTGATGTCTCAGCAGAAATAAGCTACCAATACTTTTATGGTACAATAAACCATTCAGGAGTTT
This sequence comes from Pelodiscus sinensis, assembly GCF_052426305.1. NCBI lineage: Eukaryota > Metazoa > Chordata > Testudines > Trionychidae > Pelodiscus > Pelodiscus sinensis. The sequence continues at coordinate 198,463,492 of NC_143052.1, forward strand.
ATTACATAAATAGCCAAGAATGTGTTTGAATAATTTCAGCAACAGTAATGATGGACTAGTCACATCTGGAAGGAAATTGCACCTCTCCGTCACTCTGCGATACCCCATTTTGGTCTCAGGCCATCACCACCTCTAGGCAGAGTCCCATACCTCTCTCCTTCCAGATGTGGGATTTGCAGCTTCCCTTTTATTCACAGTGAATATCCCAAATGGTTTGAGCTAGCTTAGCACTTGAAGTATTGTTCTTTCTCTTAAAGGTTAAGACAGTGGTTTCCAAACAGAGACCAAACATTTTTACACAGAGCACAGTGTGTTTATTTTTGGATAAAAGCATTATGCAGAAAACACGTGACAAAACAATAAAAGATGTAACCGCATTCTAAGATTACCAGAGGTTCCCCTTCTTTGTATGAAAATCTTCATATGGTGGAAATTACAGGCAAGGGGTGTGGCAGCACCTTTAGCACTAGTACTTATGTCACAAGTTCAAAGTTTCTTCTTGTAAAACTATCACAGGTTAGTTAGGGAAGCGGGTTGCGTATTGGTCAGATTCCCATGATTGTTGTTGGGTTCTGTTGTAGCATAGCTGATAGCAGTAGCTTAATATTTCTATTACTTAAAGATAAGATAGCTGTTTTGTCCTTACTGCCAGTTCCCTGCATTGTAAGAATACATTGTCCTGGTATATTCATCACAGTTTTTAGTAATTTACTATACCAAACTCATTGAATTTTGATTTTAATGGCAAAAGTCCATGTTGTGTACCAAATCATTACACAGTAACATAGAATTTAAAATTGAGTGTGGCAGGTGTGTGACATTAGAATTATGGAAACTTCACAATCTTATGTTACGATGTGCTGGGCCATAGGGGCATATGCCATATTCATAGACTCTTGTATCAATCAGCCTTATACATGTCATAATTTCCTGATTCACAAGGTGGGTTTCCTCCAGAATTTGGAATAAATAGAAGGTGACTAATGAAAGTCCAATTGCTGATTATGCAGGTAGCCGTCATTTGAAGTTATATACCTGGGGAATGGAGCATTGATTTGTTTTACCTGTTTTAAGAGCCTGAGGAGCAAAGGCCCCAATGTATATAAGATGTCAGCCCAAACTGACTCCAAGATGGATCTTTATTTAATCCATAATGTCTACACTCCCACCCTAGTTTGAACTAGGGTGGTTAATGTAGGCAACCGGAGTTAGAGTCCATATTTCATTCTCTGGAATTTTCATGCCTTCATCTCTTAGCCCATATCTAGATTAGGAATGCTTTACTGGTATAAAATGGGAGTATACAATACTAGCACATCACTTTTAAAGAGGACCCAGCTATACTGGAAAAGCTGTGCTTTGTAATGGTATAGTAAAACTACCCTTTATGACTGAAACAAGATACAACTGTTCCTTTACCAGTGTATGTCTATATGGCTACATGTGCACTAGGGTTTTCTGTCAGCACAGCAGTATGAATCAGGAATCACATCTCTTCCTGCCCCCTAATTAACCTAGCTAAGCTTGTTGCAGGCAGTGTAGACACAGGATGCCTACACCTCTTTTTGACAAATTGAAAACTTGGCAAAACAGCAATGGTTATGCTATATTTCTTCACAAAGGCAGTCAAAGTCTTTTTTGTGATGTCAGTTCAGACAGCTTGCTTGATAATAAGGTGTATGTGTTGTCCCTGAAAAAATCATGTTTGCTCAACAAAATCATATCATGGGCGTTTGACACAGAATGCCTTGAAAGGCAGGGAAAATGACATGGCTTCAACAGACCTTGTTTGTCTAGAACTTGAAATCCGGTGGAGTAACTAGTAAAGGCACTTCTGAAGCAATGAAGGAATCAAAATGAATCAGTGTAAAGAAGCAAACATGTATTATTACTGGTGAAATAGAGACAAAGGATGATAAACCACTTCACCATTATCTAGTATATTTGTAACTAGTACATATGGCCGCTCATGCCTTTGATGTTCAACATTGGCATGTATAAAAAATGTTGATTCTTAGGGTATGTCCTTACTGCAAGTGAAGGAATAACCCTAAAATGGGTAAGCATACCTGTTTTAGCTTTAATTTGGAGAGCACAGATAATTGTAGCAGGGAAGATAGGGTAGTGTGGGTAAGCAACTCGACTACATTCCCAGCGTACTCAACACTTGAGGCAGCTCACCTGTGTTGAAAGCCATGCTGCCCTGTCTTCATTACTGTTGTTACCCATGCTATTAAGGTTACTTTACTGCCTCCCACCACTTTACACAGTATAATAGTTTCAACTGGTGCAAGGCAATGATGAGGAGTTTCTACTAGGTTTGTAGAAGCGACAAGCTTCTACTAGCTTTGTAGAAGTGACAAGGCACCTTATAGACTAACAGATGTATTGGAGCATAAGCTTTCGTGGGCAAAGACCCACTTCGTCAGATGCACGTAGTGGAAATTTCCAGAGGCAGGTATAAATATGCAGGCCAGAATAAGCTCTGTAGAGGCCTTTGGTATCTCTCCACCTATGTTAGGGTGTGAGAATGATTTATTGCTATTTAATAATTCATGTTATAATTGGGCAAAAAGTTCTGATAAGTTTTAACCAACTCTAACTCTTCTGCTCATCATATAAATAACATATTTCTTCCTTTGCTAGATAAACTTCTTCCATAATGTTGTTTAGTTCCTACCTAGTAATTCAGTTGGGAGAGAGAAAAAAGATGCCTTTGTAACCTCCTGCTTGTCAGCCAGATGGTCTTTATGTGTTCTTTAGACAATTGAGATAAAACACTGAATGCAGTTTGTTTTGTCCACTACCCACTGTAACAGCTGATCAAACAACCAGTTCATGCTGTACATTCTGACTACATAATTTGCATATAAACCATATGTTATGTTTGGTTTGGTGGCAGATAACTGATTGGAACATATTAAATATTGAAGCAAGATATCTTTTTTGTACACTGCTCATTTATTCTACTTTACAAAATGAGTCTAAATTAACTGGTGACTTTACTCAGTAGGGTATGGTACATATTGGATGTAAATGAAGCAGGCATGGGGTATAAATGGCATTGGTTTAAACCTTTCTGTCAGTGTCACCTTCTGCTGTGGCATCCTATCCACCTCTTTGTTTTTGCACACCTGTATCAAATTGGTGCAAATCATGTAACAGGTTTGATTCAATCTTTTATCCAAGAGGCCCCACCTGAATTTTGCTGGCTGACAGCTCTGGTTTTGGAATTGTCAGTTTTAAACCACATAGCATATCTCAGCTAGGGAGCAACCCATCCCCACTTCTACATCAAAAATATATTTTGGTTCCTGGATAGATTCTTGTGGCACTATTCATTAGAAAAAAATAGAGTGCAGCCAAACCATAATGGTATTACTGTAATTTATTTTTACCCCAACAGAACCTATAAGTGATTGTGTTTGAAAAATTGAACATAAAAATATTCTCCTGAAACGCTGAAGGCCCAGTTTTAGCAATTGAATATTTGCTCCTGAAAAGAGAAGACACGATGGATAGAATAGGAAGCTTTACTCATCTGCTGGGCACTCTCAGAATAACTAGATGGTTCAGTTCTGTCCTGAGCTACCACCTCCCTGATTTTGTACCCAAGTAGCTGAGAAGGACACTGTGTCGTAAGGCCCTGATCTGCACATGGGTGCACGGTTGACTCATTTAGAGCTTCAATGAAATTAATGGAGCTCTACACAGGTGCAGTAAACAGCTTCCATGCCACAGTTTTCAGGATTGGGGATCTAAGATATGTGCTTAAAACTGGCCAGGTTCCACATTAAGAACATAAGAACATAAGAACGGCCGTACTGGGTCAGACCAAAGGTCCATCTAGCCCAGTATCCTGTCTACCGACAGTGGCCAGCACCAGGTGCCCCAGAGAGGGTGGACCGAAGACAATGATCAAGCGATTTGTCTCCTGCCATCCCTCTCCAGCCTCTGACAAACAGAGGCCAAGGACACCATTTTATCCCCTGGCTAATAGCTTTTTATGGACCTATCCTCCATGAATTTATCCAGCTTCTCTTTAAACTCTATTATAGTCCTAGCCTTCACAGCTTCCTCTGGCAAGGAGTTCCACAGGTTGACTACACGCTGTGTGAAGAAGAACTTTCTTTTATTAGTTTTAAACCTGCTACCCATTAATTTCATTTGGTGTCCTCTAGTTCTTCTATTATGGGAACTAATAAATAACTTTTCTTTATCAGCCCTCTCCACACCACTCATGATTTTATAGACCTCTATCATATCCCCCTCAGTCTCCTCTTTTCTAAACTGAAAAGTCCCAGTCGCTTTAACCTCTCCTCATATGGGACCCGTTCCAAACCCCTAATCATTTTAGTTGCCCTTTTCTGAACCCTTTCCAAGGCCAAAATATCTTTTTTGAGGTGAGGAGACTAGCTTAGGGCTAGTGCCTGGCAGGCTGTTATCGTTATATTTACCTGCATGGCTGTAGGTACCGGTAATTGCGATCCTTTTGGCTGTGGATCACCATTTCCTGGCCAGCAGGATGTGGCGCAGAGCGGGATACCACTTCCTGCCACTCCCATTGGTCGAGAACAGTGATCTGGGGCCAATGGCAGCTGTGATTGCCAGTACCTGTGGATGTGTAGGTAAATAAGTGGGGACCTGCCTGGAGCTAATCCTGGTGGGCTAGATCTGGTCTGTGGGTGGTATTTGACTATCTATGACGTAGCAGATACTGTGGTTGGGACAAATTAAACTGGAGTGATCTCCATGACAATTCTTATCATTTTTTTCCCCTCTCACTATTGCAGGGTGTGTAGTACATGAATTGCATAAAAGTATTGTACTAGTATCAGGGTCATTGATAACTATGGGCCAGATTCTATAATCCTGCCTCATGTTAAGCAATATTAACTCACAGAAGGACTCCCATCAAAGTCAGAGGGAGGGTTATAGAATCAGGCTTGCTATAGAACACACTTAGTACATGCACTAGTATGTGAAATGTCAGCAAAAATCAATTTGTGCTTGCCTAGCCTGGGCAGTAATTCTTTATCCCTGTACAAATACTTTAAACAAGCATATTGACAGTCTGTGCTTCTTAGTTTCTTAAATTGTCACTTTTTGGAAGGTCTCACACTAACACAGATGATTCTCATTTTAATGGCATTCAGAACTGCATTCAGTGCATATACTCTAAAGACCAAAAGTATTGTTCTGTAACTACAAAACTGTTTCATGCAGAGAAGTTTCTGGCTGCCTTAGAGTTTTCTAGTCTGACTCTGACTGTCGCATCTAACCGCTAATCTCTAAGGGTATGTCTACACTACCACCCTAGTTCAAACTAGGGTGGTAATGTAGTCAACCGGAGTTGCAAATGAAGCCTGGGATTTGAATTTCCCGGGCTTCATTTGCATGTTTCCGGGCGCCGCCATTTTTAAATGTCTGCTAGCTCGGACTCCGTGCCCCGCGGCTACACGCGGCACGAACTAGGTAGTTCGGACTAGGCTTCCTATTCCGAACTACTGTTACTCCTCATTCTACGGGCTTCATTTGCAACTCCGGTTGACTACATTACCACCCTAGTTCGAACTAGGGTGGTAGTGTATTCATACCCCATGGGTATATCTACACTACAGCACTAATTCGAACTAACTTAATTCGAATTAGTTAATTCGAACTAAGCTAATTCGAACTAGTGCATCTAGACCTAAAAACTAGTTCGAATTAGCGTTTTGCTAATTCGAACTAGCATGTCCACATTGAGTGGACCCTGAACCGAGGTTAAGGATGGCCGGAAGCAGTGCCGGCAGGGCATCAGATTAGGCCTTAGAGCGTGGAGCTGCTGTCTCCGGCTAGCCGAGGGCTGTGCTTAAAGGGAGCCGACCCCCACCCCGGACAGACAGTTCTCAGGGGTTCCCCGCTCGCTTGTCTAACTCAATGAGGGACAGCAAAGCAGTCCTGGCTTGGAGTGCCCACACTCGGCACATCACAGCACTCGTCCATCAGCCCGGCTGCACTTGCCGCAGGCTGCCATCCGGGGGAGGGTCAATCGGGGGGCTGCAGGAGAGCTTCCACCCCGAGGAGCCCGCAGAGCCACCCCAGTCCTCTTCATTGGGGGCTCGTACCCCATTCCTCCCTCACCTCCTTCCACTTACCCTTCCCTAGCCCCCCTTCCTGATGTACAAAATAAAGGACACGTGTGTTCAAAAATAGAAACTCTCTTTATTGAACAAAACTCGGGGAGACTGGGAAAAGGAGGGAGGTGGGAGAGGGGAAGAGAGAGGGGGGAGAGGGGAGGGCAACAAAAATGATCAGGGGTTTGGAACAGGTCCCATATGAAGAGAGGCTAAAGAGACTGGGACTTTTCAGTTTAGAAAAGAGGAGACTGAGGGGGGATATGATAGAGGTCTATAAAAGCATGAGTGGTGTGGAGAGGGTGCATGAAGAAAAGTTCTTCATTAGTTCCCATAATAGAAGGACTAGAGGACACCAAATGAAATGAATGGGTAGCAGGCTTCAAACTAATAACAGAAAGTTGTTCTTCACAAAGCAAAGAGTCAACCTGTGGAACTCCTTGCTGCAGGAGGCTGCGAAGGCTAGAACTAGAACAGAGTTTAAAGAGAAGTTAGATCAATTCATGGAGGTTGGGTCCATGGAGTGATATTAGCCAGGGGATAGAAATGGTGTCCCTGGCCTCTGTTTTGGAAGGCTAGAGATGGATGGCACGAGACAAATGGCTTGGTCATTGTCTTCGGTCCATCCCCTCCGGGGAAGCTGGTGTTGGCCGCTGTCGGCAGACAGGCTACTGGGCTAGATGGACCTTTGGCCTGACCCAGTACGGCCATTCTAAGCTCAGGGCTCAGGGTCGGGGGTCTCACTGGACCACCTTGATTTTCATGCAAACCTGCTCCTGGGTGGCCAGGCTGGCAGCTATCCTGCCCTAGACGGCCACTTTCCTGTGCCTAGTGCGGAGGTCGTGGATGAGGTCCACAATGTCCGCACTAGACCAAGCGGGCGCCCGCCTTTTGCGGCCCCGGGCAGGCTCCTGGGAGCCACCAGCCTGGTCCCGGGAAGAGGCGGAGGGCTGGGTGGCATCGGGTGGCTGGTTCATGCCGTGCCAGGTGCAGGGTCTGCTGGCTGGGTGCTGGCAGACTTGCACCTGGCACGGGCACCGTAGCCAGCCCGTGCCCCTTTAAGGGCTCCGGGGCCGGGAGGGGGCAGAAGAGTTTCCCTGGTGGTGCCCAGAGTGGCCACCAGGGAAAGCTGGGGAGGGCTAGCCTCCCACTAGTTCGAATTAAGGGGCTACACAGCCCTTAATTCGAACTACTTTATTCGAACTAGGTGTTAGTCCTCATAGAATGAGGTTTACCTAGTTCGAATTAAGCGCTCCGCTAGTTCGAATTAAGTTGGAACTAGCGGTTTGTATGTGTAGCACCTATCAAAGTTAATTCGAACTAACGTCTGTTAGTTCGAATTAACTTTGTAGTGTAGACATACCCTAAGGTACTTAATATAATGCAGATTTCCTGAAGAAGTAAGGCTAACAAACTAGCTAATATGGCCCTCTTTTATTTAACGGAACAATCATACAAAATGGCATGGTGAAAGGTCCTCTTCCTGAAAGTGCATGTATGATGCATGTGTTACTTCAGTAACTGGAATCAGAGAGGCTGTGGCTTCTCAGCCAAATAGTGTCCAGGTAATGCTGTAGCACATCACAGAAGTTGTGAATAGTATCAGTATCCTGGCTGAGACTGTGCCTTGGGATTGCACTTTTGAGCAATACTGTCACCTAGAACTTCAGGAGCAACTTGGATGTTGAAACATTCCCAAGATGCAAACCTCTCTCTTCAGGGGTAGAAGGTGGGATTATCTATTATGATCTCATGTGCCCTGGCATCATCACTGTCATGTGAATTGATTTTTGGCCAGTTCACTCTCCTCCATTGCCGTTGGTTAGCATACAGATCACAGGGTATCTACTGAAAATATATAGCACACTTGTAATCTTCTTTGAAAAAGCCAAAAACCTCAACCTTTCGGTAATGTCAATACAAATTTTAAAATGCCTGCATAATCCACCTCTCTGCCCTGCCTCAAACTGAAGCTGGACCAAGGTTAAGGCTTTGAAAACATGATGTCTTGCATATGATGTCTTGTGATAGTGTCACAAGCCATTATTTCCATTAAAACATTCTTGTTCACTAACAATGAGCAAGCACAAAGGTAAAGGTGACCCATGCCAGATTTGATCTCTCAGCGTCTGACTGGTAATCAGATTGTGTTCATTAAGAGCAGTCAGCAATAGAAAAACAATGTTATTAAATACCAGTTTCTAGCACAGTAATGCAATAAAGATGATGTAGGGGATTGCAAAGAACAACAAAACATGGGAAATTGCAGCTTAGCTGTGAACAAAAAGATGTGTGTCTGTTCCACTTCTTTGCCCTAGGGCCTGTTGTGTTCAGTATTGTAGTAAGCTGCACCATATTATTCATATATCATGCTGCTGAGAGTAAACTTGGAGGGTGTTTTGAAGAAAGTGCTAAAATGTAAATCAGGGAACCAAAAATGTAACTAGACAGAGCTAGTTTCTGTAGCCTGTGAAATTGGCACAGAGGGTTGGTTCCCTTGGAGCCATGACTGGTTTTTTTTCCCACTCCCCATCATCCCTGCTTTGCCTCTTGGGGTATCTTTTTTTCTTTCTTTCCCTCTGTGCTCTCCATAGAATATTGTAATTGTCTCGACCAAGAATACATGGGTTCTCCTTGGAAGTTCTTCTAGAGTGTTGAGATAGCTTTATTGTGTTGTGCTCTGTAACTTCAATTTTAATAACATTAATTTTTTATATTGTGTACACTGTATTGACTCTGTTATCTGCTGTTAGCTCCAGACTGAGAAGTAGAACACCAGAGATTATAGATATTGACTATTGTGAGGAAGAAGTATATTCATCATTGCAGTTTCTTTCCCCACATGCCCTTTCCCTCCTCCCCGTCCTTGGCAATGTTGTTAACTCCTGATTGTATGGTAAGTCTCATAGGGTATGTCTACACTACCACCCTAGTTCGAACTAGGGTGGTAATGTAGGCAACAGGAGTTGCAAATGAAGCCCGGGATTTGAATTTCCCGGGTTTCATTTGCATAAAGCCGGGTGCCGCCATTTTTAAATGTCCGCTAGTGCGGACTCCGTGCTGCACGGCTACACGCGTCATGGACTAGGTAGTTCGGACTAGGCTTCCTAGTCCGAACTACCGTTACTCCTCATGAGTAGTAGTAGTGAAGCCTAGTCCGAACTACCTAGTCCGTGCTGCGTGTAGCTGCGCGGCACGGAGTCCACACTAGTGGACATTTAAAAATGGCGGCGCCCGGCTTTATGCAAATGAAGTCCAGGAATTCAAATCCCAGGCTTCATTTGCAACTCCGATTGTCTACATTACCATCCTAGTTCGAACTAGGGTGGTAGTGTAGACATACCCATAAAGATATAAAGAAGGTAGATCAGAAACATTACATATTAAAGACCAGGGTGTGTCCTAATTCGGGGGCCAGATTATCCTACACCTGCCTGTTTATAAGTTTCTTCTCTGAAGCATCTTGTACTGGCCACTGTCAGAAACAGGATAGTGGATTAGATGGACCACTGGTTTGATCCAGTCTTGCAGTCCCTGGCTATGACTACACTGGTGGGTTCTTGCGCAAGAGTTCCTGTGCAAGAACCTTGCACAAGAACACGTCCACACGGCCATGTGCTTTTGCGCAAGAGCATCCATGGTAGTGTAGATGCTGTCTTGCACAAGAAAGCTCTGATGGCCATTTTAGCCATAGGGCTTTCTTGTGCAAGAAACCCCTGCCATGCGTCCACACTGCCCTCTTGCGCAAGGGCTCTTGTGCAAGAGAGCTTACAGTTGTTAGAAAAGAGCGTAGCTCTTGAGCAAGAAGCCCTCTTCCCATGCTTTACTGTAAATCTTCATGCACAAGAGTGGGCAGACTGTGTGGATCCTCTGCGGATTCTTGCGTGGACTCCCCAGCTGATCTCAGGCTCCACGTGCATTATTTCAAAGTGCGCAGAGCCCAGGGTTAGCTGGGGAGTCCTGAGCTGAACCTGGCTCCGCATGGCATTTCAAAGTGGCAGTGCCACATGGAGCTTGGGGTCAGTGGGGGACTCTGATTCCCCCACTTACCCCAGGCTCCATGTAGGTGCTTTTGCTTTGAAATGCACAAGAGCCCCCATTGGGGACTGTTTTACTTTTCAAAGCTGGCACACTGCATGCAGCCTGGGGCCAGCAGAAAATCTCACTGACTCCGGGCTCCACATGGGTGCTTCTGCTTTGAAAGTGAATGGAGCCCTGAGTCAGCTGGACTTCCAACTGGCCTGGGCTGCATGCAGTGTGCCAGCTTTGAAATGTACAAGAGTCCCTCCTGGGGCTCTTGTACATTTCAAAGGAGGAACACGGGAGTGCCTATCAACTAGTTGAGTAGTCAATGGACTATTAGTTGAGTAGTCAATTGACTACTAGTTGAGTAGTCAATTCCATTGACTTCTCAATTAATAAATTAACCGATATTTAGCACTCTTAGTTGTATCTCTTCAAGAATTGTTGTTGCACAAATGTGCCCCATCGTTCAAACTCATTTTGTATTCAGGTAGACAGATAATGGACTTGCATGCATCTTTCTCTCTCTTGTGATTCACACACAGGCTTAACATGGCCTGATAAAAGTGGGTCATACTTGCTAAGAAGCAGAAGTGTACTGAGAAAGTTTCTGTTTTGTTCCAGTGAATGTATCAGTGACCCTATAAACAAAATCAATCCCCGTTCAGAAAGAAAAAGAATGACATTCAATATGCACTCAAGGAGTTTTTTCCAGTTATCAGTTTCTATTTATTTCACTTGAGAGTAAGTTTTCAATTGAACTGTCAGCTAGTGCTGCTCTACTAGCTGATTTCCATGTAATATAGTTATCTTTATGCGATACTGAAATTTCATGTGAAAGTATTTGATCTTTCAACTTCCACCAACCTCTACTGATGCTCCATCTGTACGGATCAGACAGTACTGATGCATTTGAAGTATTACTGTTAAAAATGAAACAGGGTACACTGTACAGAGACTGCCTTTCCATGCTTCAGCAGAGCCAGTCTCTTGTGTAGATCTCTCCATTTGGAAGAGTTTTTGTCAGCAGATGAGTGGGAAAAGCATGGTTCTCCGCATTTTTCAATACAGTATATTATTTGGAATCTGAAAACAACTAACTTTGAGAAACGACTACATTTGAACAATTCTTATCAAGAAGTCCAATATAAGGTTCTGATGCCTCTGTTGTTACACTGTGTCCTGTGCTAGTCATAAGTTCTTGCTCTAGCTGTGCAGCATCTCTGAGGTCCTCATTTTCTCTAAATCAAGCGTACATTCTGCATCTGTCGCTACTGTTGTCATTTCTGTGTCTTGATTAATGACCTCCTCATTTTGAGGCAGTGGCATTGAAATGTCATTTGTGGGTACAAAGTTTTCATCATCAGAACTGGAAGTGTCACTGTCAGTTTGGTCACTGTCTAATGGCTGAGGCATCTTTTCTATGTTAAATGATGTTATTGGCTTTAAACTCTTAATTGCTGCTTCACTCTGTTGCTCTCACCGTCTCTCACTTGCACCACTTTCAAATCTTCATTTCATTTTTATAAAGGGGTGCTTTTAAAACACAGTAACACACAATAAACTAATTTGCTAAAGACTACTTATTATACAAAATTTTAATTGTATATATTTTGCAATGAATATTATATAATAACTAGCCAATTAGCCCGTCATATGACGGGATTTTCAGGTCTCTCCTCCCCATCGGTCTTCTCTCCTGAGCCTCTGGTCTCTCTCGCTCTCTCTCTCTGCCTCCCTCTCTCTCTCCCTCTCTCCTACTGCCTCCCCCCCTCTCTCTTTCAGCCCTCCTCCCCCTCCTGCCTCTCCCTCGGGGGACCTTGGAGCCCAAACGGCCGTTTGGGCTCCACTCTCCCCATGCTGCTTGGGGAGCATGGAGCCCAAACGGTCGCTTGAGCCACTTGCTCCCACGCGGCGGCCTGGCTGAGCGGCGCAGAAGTCAGCTGAGTGCCACAGCGGGGGGCGAAGGGGGGCGGGGTGGTGACGTTCACAGCCAGGGGGCGGGGCCTGGAACCGATGTCATGCTGCATATCACCACCCCGCCCCCCCTTCACCTCCCGCCATGGCACTCACCTGACTTCTGCGCCATTCAGCTGGGCCGCCGCGAGGGAACACGTGGCGCAAGCGGCCGTTTGGGCACCGCACTCCCCATGCAGCACGGGCTGCCCAGAGGGAACAGCCAGCATTTCAATGTTACAGACTCTCAGACACTGGGGCTATGTCTAGACTGCAAGCCTCTTTCGAAAAAGCCTCTTTCGAAAAAGAGCGTCTAGACTGCAAGCAGTACTTTCGAAAAAGCAAGCCACTTTTTCGAAAGAAAGCAGCGAGTGAGTCTGGATGCTCTCTTTCTAAAAAGCCCTGTTGGCATTCAAGAATGCCTTTTTTCGAAAGAGCACTTTCGAAAAAAGGAGTTCTTCCTCGTGAAATGAGGTTTACCGCCGTCGAAAGAAAAGCCGCGTTCTTTCGATTTAATTTCGAAAGAACGTGGCTGCAGTCTAGACGCAGGTGAAGTTTTTTCGAAAAAAGGCTACTTGAGTCTGGACACAGCCTGGGCTACTATATTACGTAATAATAGTTTGGGAGTGTTATTTACTATAGACCTTAAAGCTTATTTCAAAGTCTTCAAATTTCATCTGCTAACATGTTCCTGTTATTAAATTCCCCTAATAACTGGTGCGTTGTTATAAATATGAACATAGGGCAATTAGATATAAAGTTCATTATACAACTAGAATTAAAAGTTTACTATCACAAAAAAAGTCTTTAAAAGTGAATCTAAAACTGGGCAAAATAACTTATTTCAAAATAATAACTCTCAAAATAACTATTTTGAAATAGCGTCTCCACGCTATAGGGAAGCCTCAAAATTAGTCCGAGGCAGGCTCCTTTAATGTGGATGCGCTACTTTGACTTAGAGCTCCCAGAAGCACCGGGGAGTAATTTTTTTGAATGACTCTGGGGAGTCATTATTTTGAGTGAGAGTGATCATGAAATCATAGCGTTCATGATTCTAAAGAATAGTAGAAGGGAGAACAGCAAAATAGAGACAATGGATTTCAGGAAGGCATATTTTGGTAAACTCAGAGAGCTGGTAGGTAAGATCCCATGGGAAGCAAGAGTAGGAGGAAAAACAATTGAAGTGAGTTGGCAGTTTTTCAAAGGGACATTATTAAGGGCCCAAAAGCAAGCTATTCTGCTGTGCAGGAAAGATAGAAAGTATGGCAAAAGATCGACTTGGCTTAACCAGGAGATCTTGTATGATCTAAACATCAAAAAGGAGTCATATAAAAAGTGGAAACTAGGGCAAATCACAAAGAATGAATATAAGCAAATAATACAGGTATGCAGGGTCAAGATAAGAAAGGCAAAGGAACAAAATGAGATTAAACTAGCTATAGACATAAGGGCAACAAAAAGACTTTCTACAAATATATTAGAAGTAAGAGGTAGACCAAGGACAGGGTAGGCCCCCATTGCTCTGTCAGGAGGGAGAAACAATAACAGGAAAAGAGGTGCTTAATAACTTCTTTGTTTTGGTCTGCACCAAGAAGTCTGATGATGAAGGAATGCCTAACATAGTGAATACTAGTGGGATTGGGGTAGCTTTGGAAGATAAAATTAAAATTAGAACAAGTTAAAAATTACTTAGAAAAGTTAGATGTCTGCAAGTCACCAGGGGCTGATGAAATGCATCCTAGAATTCTCAGGGAGCTGATAGAAGAGGTGTCTGAGCTTTTAGCTATCATATTTGAAAAATCATGGGAGACAGGAGAGATTCCAGAAGACTGGAAAAGGGCAAATATAGTGCCCATCTATAAAAAGGGAAATAAGAACAACCCAGGAAACTATAGACCAGTCAGCTTAACTTCCGTTCCAGGCAAGATAATGGAGCAAGTAATTAAGGAATTCATCTGCAAACATCTGGAAGATTATAAAGTGATAGGTAACAGCCAGCATAGATTTGTAAAGAACAGATCGCATCAAACCAATCTGATAACTCTCTTTGATAGGATAACAAATCTTGTGGATAAGGGAGAAGCGGTGAACGTGGTATATCTAGACTTTAGTAAGGCATTTGATATGGTTTTGCATGATCTTCTTATCAATAAACTAGGCAAATACAACTTAGATGGGGCTACAATAAGGTGGGTGCATAACTGGCTGGAAAACCTTATTCAGAGAGTAGTTATTAATGGTTCACAGTCATGCTGGAAGGGCATAACAAGTGGGGTTCTGCAGGGGTCTGTTTTAGGACCAGTTCTGTTCAATATCTTCATCAATGATTTAGATATTGGCATACAGAGTATGATTATTAAATTTGCAGATGATACCAAGCTGGGAGGGGTTGCAAATGCTTTGGAGGATAGGGTCATCATTCAAAATGGTCTGCGGTAAATAGGATGAAGTTTAATGAGGACAAATGCAAAGTACTCCACTTGGGAAGGAACAATCAGTTTCACACATACAGAATGGGAAGCAACTGTCTAGGAAGGAGTACTGCAGAAAGGGATGTAGGGGTACTAGTGGACCACAAGCTAAATGTGAGCCAGCAATGTGACACTTGCAAAAAAAGCAAACATGATTCTGGGATTCATTAACAGGAGTGTTGTGAGCAAGACACGAGAAGTCATTCTTCCTCTCTACTCTGCGCTGATTAGGCCTCAATTGGAGTATCATGTCCAGTTCTAGGCACCAGATTTCAAGAAAGATGTGGAGAAATTGGAGAAGGTCCAGAGAAGAGCAACAAGAATGATTAAAGGTCTAGAGAACATGACCTATGAAAGAAGACTGAAAGAATTGGGTTTGTTTAGTTTGGAAAGAAGAAGACTGAGAGGGGACATGATAGTGGTTTTCAAGTACAGGCAGTCCCCGGGTTACGTACAAGATAGGGACTGTAGGTTTGTTCTTAAGTTGAATCTGTATGTAAGTCGGAACTGGCGTCCAGATTCAGCCGCTGCTGAAACTGACCGCCAGTTCTGACTTACATACAGATTCAACTTAAGAACCCCAAGCTTCCCCAAGTCAGCTGCTGCTGAAACTGATCAGCGCTGATTCCAGGAAGCCTGGGGCAGAGCAACTCTGCCTTGGGCTTCCTGTAGTCAGCGCTGGTCAGTTTCAGCAGCGGCTGACTTGGGGACGCCTGGGGCAGAGCAGCTGGGGTGCTGCTGGGTTGCTCCAGTAGCACCGCTCCTCGGCGCTACTGGACCAACCCAGCAGCACCCCAGCTGCTCTGCCCCAGGCGTCCTGATTCAGCCACTGCTGAAACTGACCAGCAGCGGCTGAATCAGGACCTGGGGCAGAGCAGCTGGGGTGCTGCCGGGTTGGTCCAGTAGTGCCCAGAGCGGGCGCTGCAGGACCAATTGGCAGCGCCCCAGCTGCTCTGCTCCAGGGTCCAAAACAAAAGCCTGGTCTGCTGGGGGGGGGGGGCACACTAGCCGCACCCCCCCCCCCCAGCAGACCAGGGACACGGGGAGCAGAGCCGCAGCGGCAGCGGGGTGCCACGCCTCTGAGGCTTTGCTCTGGCAAAGTCTCAGAGGCGCAGGACCCCCCCGCGGCTGCGGCTTGAGTCCCGGTGCCTGTGGTCTGCTGGGGACCGTCCCCAGCAGACCAAAGGCACCGGGACTCAAGCGGCAGCAGCGGCGGTTCCCCGCGCTTCTGAGGCTTTGCTCTGGCAAAGCCTCAGAAGCGCGGGAACCCGCCCGGTGCCTCTGGTCTGCTGGAGACGGTCTCCAGCAGACCAGGGGCACCGGAGCAGCTTACGAACGGGGCTTTCTTGCCCCGGAGCTCGCAGGTAGCAATCCGCTACCTCAACCTCCGGGGCGAGAAAGCCCCGTTCGTAAGTGCGGATCCGACATAAGTCGGATCCGCGTAAGTCGGGGACTGCCTGTATCTAAAAGGGTGTTTACAAGGAGGAGGGAGAAAATTTTTTCTCCTTGGTCTCTGAGGATTGGACAAGAAGCAATGGGCTTAAACTGTAGCAAGGGAAGTTTAGGTTGGACATTAGGAGAAACTTTCTAACTGTCAGGGTGGTTAAACACTGGAATAAATTGCCTAGGGAGATTGTGGAATCTACATCTCTGGAGATATTTAAGAGCAGGTTAGATAGGTATCTGTCAGGGATGGCCTAGAGGGTGCTGGGTCCTGCTGTGAGGGCAGGGGACTGGATTCAATTTCCTCTCAATGTCCCTTCCAATTCTAATGTTCTATGATTCTATGAAATAGCAACAATGGAGTGTCCACATTACTTCAACTTCAAAATAACTATTTCAAAATAAGTGTTGTTCCTCGTGGACAGCAGGCATTATTGAGATAACCAGTCTCTTATTTTGAAATAACGGGCTTGGTAGTGTGGACACTCCTCTTGTTATTTCAAAATACGGGGAATTATTTTGAAATAACTCCCTAGTGTAGACCAGAGCTCTGAGACTAACAAAAATAATATGTAGTATCATGAGCTTTTGTGAGCAAAACCCACTTATTGGAAACCTGGTATACTGTAGAGGTGTTGAGCTTGGTTTGAGGGAGAAAGAAATGAATGACTGACTTGTCATAGGCTACTTTAACAATCCAGCAGGCTTTTCTCAGAAACTATATGGAAATGCCATAAGTAAAAGAATAGGAACATCAACATTTTTCAATAAAAATCTCATAAGGACACTACAGTTTAAAATGGAAAGAGTATTACAATCCTAATAAAATTTATACAATCTCTGGTATAGTTGGATCAGAGCTCTAAAGTGGATCAAAATTTGAGAACACCCCAAATGTCAAGTGTGCTTAGTTCTGGGGTTTCTTTTTATCTCAGGATACAGAGAATACAAAGAGGTCAGTGGAAAAATCTGGATTAGATCTTTGTTCTGCACTTGGACAAAGTCTAAGCCATCCTCTAGGTTTTGAACAATTGACAAAAGAGCACAGGTTTTGTTGTCTTGCTTGTTGGTCTAATTTGTCCTATTTTAAGGAAGCTGTGAGGAGAATGTTGATGGGGAAGTTTTGTTATTTAAAGCTCTGTTCAACAGATCCACCATCACCACCAACTGCCAAAAATTAAATAAGTTTGGATTTGATATGAAATCATTATGATTGAAGAGACTTCAGTAAAATAGTCACTTGAATGCTGGAGAAACAATTTCTGTAGCTTGAACTCACAGAATAAAAGCTTTAGAAGGCAATCTCATCTTAGTATCTTCAAGTGGATGCATTTTGATATCAGGTTGCCATAGTAACTTCTGAAGGCGTACGACTTTTGCCTTGTTTAACCTGTTCTAAGCACAACTGTACTCTCAGTCTAAGGCTTCAGATGAGACCTTTTCTCTCTGCTTCTTTATTATTTGCATTAATTTTCTAGGTATTGATCCTCACGGAGGAATCAGAATTAAGGCTACAGTGCTGCCATGGCAGCACTCGGTATGTCCTTTTCATTATGTGAATTGGTTGTGGATACAGTTCCTTGCTTTCTTTTGAAGTAAGCAGGTCTGTAATGGAAGCTGTACTAAATTATTGCTCTCTGAACTGGTGACAAAAGATAAATTGTTATTTTTTTCTTCCTAAATTTGCATGTTCCTTCCACAGCAATGAGTGTATATAGACATCTAAGGAAAAAAATACCATTTTGGTACAAAATATCCTGCAGAAAAAATCCAAATGACAGGAGAATTAGTCCATTTTTAGACATGATCCTTTATATTGGTCTGTTTGTCTAAACTCTAAAATCTTAAGCAAATTTAAAGTGGGTGTTTTCTGTTTGCAAACCAAGGGAAAAAAGATAGATAAATCAGTAGCTATGCTGAAATGTGTAGTTTTGAACAGCTGACAAGATTTCACAGCATATAAAAGATTTTTTTCCTGGACTTTGATTTATGGAGTTAATACATGATTGCTCTGTCCACAGGAATTTAAAAAATTACTCCTGAGTCCACACACACAGCAGAATTCTGCATTTGCTCCAAAAACAGGGTTACCATTTATATGCTTTTCCCATTGCGACGCCTATTAAATTTTTAAACGCCTTTCTCCCATTGTCATCAAATGTAGCTTATAAAATTGATTCCACTCATTATTATGTTAATTTACTTTTCAGTTATATCATTATTTCCAACAGATTCTCCATGTTTATATAATTTAGGGTAGGGGTGGACAATAATACAATGACGGTTCGCCGGGGTTAGCCCCAGCAGCCTGCCGCAACTTATATTAACTGCTCAGCCACAGGTACTGGTGATCGCAGCATCTGTTGGCTCTGGATTGCTGTTCCCAGCCAATAAGAGCAGCAGGAAATGGTGTGGACAGGGACACAGCTTCCCACCTTCAAGAAATACACAGTCAAAGGTGAAGTTATCCCTAAAAGCTGTAATAGTACCTCTAGGACATTATCAGCTGATAATGGCTGGGCAGGCAGAGGGCCAGGAGAGAGAAGCGAATTATCATCTTTAGTTGCCTATACCTGCTAGACCAGACACTTCTCATTGTTCCTTATTATTATTCCTGTTAGCTATGAGCCTTTTGCTTCCCCCGTGAAATTTTACCCTACTTACAAGCCTCTGAAAAATCTGTTCGCATATGGTAAGTAGAGACTTGGTAAACTTTGGCAAGTAAATTTTCTGAAGGTTCTGTCTGCACTGAGCATGCTTTTCCCTCCCTCGCAGCTCCTACTATACACCCACTGCACTGTGCATATTCCATTTCCACCAAGAGACTGGGAATGCGCCAATCCAGGGCTGCAGGGACTGAGTCTGGCTTTCGCCGCAGTTTCTCCTCCTGGCTGCAGGGCACCTGATCACAGTACAAGAAGACTCTCTCTCCTATGCTCTCAGTGCTATCACTGCTGGTGCCTAGGTGGCAAGGAAGAGAATGAAGTGGTTATATATAATGTAGAGAGGCAATGAACAGAACAATTGCTACCCACCCTTCATTCCGCTTCTGCTATTTGCCACACTCACTAGTTCAGTTTAGTTTTGGTTGAAGTGTAAATTCTTTGCAGGCAGGGAACCTGTCCTGTTATGTCTTCTAAATATTAAGGGACTCTAAAAGGTTTTAGCATGGAAAGGAGGCTGCTTAGAGCAGGCTTGATTGAACCATCTAAACGAGGACAGGCCTGATATAAACTTGACTTTGTCAATTTCATGCGGTGAGTTTAAAAAAAATAAAGACAACTCTAGAATTAGATAATACACTCTTGAATGCTTCCCCCCCTCAGAGAACTGCACATGTGTGTGTATTCCATGTACATCAAAATGACTCTTTCTCCCTCCCTCTCATCCATACCCTCCCCCCCCAAACTGAGACTGCCTTTCAGAAGGACTGAGCTTACTCTGGCCCAATTGAAACCATTGGCAGTTGAAGGTGCTTGGCACATGAAAATGTGACTGCTAGCTTATTTTATATTCATCTTTAGTTGTGCCATTGGAATTTTTTTCCCCTTACAAGTAGGGATGTAAGCGAGTAGTTGACTACCCAATAAGCCTAGGCTTATCAGGTAGTTGAGTGATTGCTCACTCCCCTCCCCTCCACTCCCTTGCTTCCTCTGTATCAGAGGCAGCAGCGGGAGGTAGGAATAGGGAGCTGGCTTAAAAGCTGGTTCCCCCCGGCACCATCTAGGTGGTGTGTGCGGGGGGAGGGTTCTGGGGCAGAGCTGCAGTGGCCCCAGAGCCACCCTGGCTTGCACCGGCCCCGGGATCTACCTCCGTTATGATTCTCCATTTTAAATGAAGTAGGAACTGCTAGGCTCTCAGTGCATTTAAAATGTAGAGCCGTAGCAGTCTTGGAGCCAGCGTGAGCCTGGACTGCTCAGACCTGGTTCGTGCCAACTGTGGGAGTTACTCTCACTGCAGCTCTGCAGTTTAAATGTACTAGGAGCAAAGCTGCCTGTGCACCCAGCTCCTCCTACATTTAGATGACAGGGCCAAAACGGATGTAGCTCCTGGAACCGGTGCAAGCTGGGACAGAGTGCCTCCCCGATCAACTAATTGTATAGTTGATACAAATTATATCGACTACATGATTAACCAGTTACCTGCTTCTTAACAGCCTTACTTACAAACACTTTATAGTCAAATACCATGTATATTATGGGCTGCAATTTGCACCGTCTCTTGCAGACCAAAGGATGCCAACAATAGTAAAAATCAGTTGTCGGATTTATGTACAAGTTATATAGGATATATCTTAGGGCCTCAGATTTTGATGGACCTCTAAATACAAAAAAAGACGGGTTTTTAGTTGCATTCTTGCCTATGTACTACTATGTATGCACATGTAAAACTTTATTTCTATTTTCATTATCCTTTCTGTTATAATAATAAATTTCTTTGGTAATGCTATGGGGCCTTTTAAACTTCTGCACCTAATGTCTGGAAGATAGCTAATGTGATGCTAATATTTAAAAGGGCTCTACAGGTGATCCTGGCAATTACAGACTGGTAAGTTTAGCATCAGTACTGATCAAATTAGTTGCAACTATAGTAAAGAATAAAATTGTCAGACGCATAGAGGAACATAATTTGTTGAGGAAAAGTTAACATGGTTTCTGTAAAGGGAAATCATGCTTTACTAATGTACTAGAGTTCTTTGAGGGGGTCAACAAACATGTGGACAAGGGGGATCCAGTGGATATAGTATACTTAGATTTCTAGAAGGCCTTTGACAAGGTCCCTCACCAAAGACTCTTAAGTAAAGTAAGTTGTCATGAGATAAGAGGGAAGGTCCTCTCATGGATTGTTTAAAAGACAGGAAACAAAGGGTAGGAATAAATGGTAAGTTTTCAGACTGGAGAGTGATAACTAGTGGTGTCCCTAAGAGTCAGTACTGAGACCAATCTTATTCAATCTATTTATAGATGATCTGGAGAAAGGGGTAAACAGTGAGGTGTCAAAATTTGCAGATGATACTAAACTGCGCAAGATAGTGAAGACCAAAGCAGACTGTGAAGAGCTTCAAAAAGATCTCACCAAACTAAGTGATTGGGCAACAAAATGGCAAATGAAATGTAATGTTGATAAATGTAAAGTAATGCACATTGGAAAATATAATCCCAACTATACATACAATATGATGGAGACTAATTTAGCTGTAACTACTCAAGAGAGAGATCTTGGAGTCCTTGTGGATATTTCTCTGAAAACATCCATTCAATGTGCAGCACCAGTCAAAAAAGCAAATAGAATGTTAAGAATAATTAAAAGGGAGAGAGAATAGGAAAGATAATATTATATTGTTTCTGTATAAAACCACAGTATGCCCACATCTTGAATACCGCATACAGATGTAGTCGCCTCATCTCAAAAAAGATACATTGGCATTGGAAAAGGTTCAGAAAAGGGCAACAGAAATGATTAGGGATTTAGAATGGGTCCCATACAAAGAGAGATTAAAAAGACTTTGACTTTTCAGTTTAGAAAAGAGGAGACTAAGGGAGATATGACAGAAGTCTGTAAAATCATGACTGGTGTGGAAAAAATGAATAAAGAAAAATTATTTACTTGTTCCCATAACATAAGAACTAAGAGTCGCCAAATGAAATTAATAGGTAGCAGGTTTGAAACCAACAGAAGTTTTTCTTCACATAGTGCATGGTCGGCCTGTGGAACTCCTTGCCAAAGGAGGCTGTGAAGGCCAGGACTTTAACAAGGTTCAAGAAAGAACTAGATAAATTCATGGAGGTTAGGTCCAGCAATGGCTAATAGCCGGGATGGGTAGGAATGATGTCCCTAGCCTCTGTCAGAGGGTGGGAATGGGTGATGGGAGAGGGATTGCTTGTTGATTCCCTGTTCCGTTCACCTTCTGGGACATCTGGTATTGGCCACTGTCAGAAGACAGATACTGGGCTAGATGGACCTTTGATCTGACCCAGTATGCCTGTTCTTATGTTCCTATGACATACCTTAGGGCTTCGGCATGTTTTAATCTGGCCCTGATCAAAATTCCTAACTCCTCTTGCTAAATGTGTGAGTGCTAACTATTGACTGTCCAGAAGCCACACTGGCTACAGAATCCACAGTGTGAAGTAGTTCACTCTTGTTTCTCATTTGTCCTTTAGGTCTTTCAGCAGCCAAGTTGCTGACTGAGTCAGGCCTGAGTGTTGTGGTGTTGGAAGCCCGTGACAGGGTTGGAGGAAGAACTTTCACTGCAAGGGTAAGAATCCCCACAAATAGTATCTCCATTACTGTGCTGATTTCTGAGCAGAGTCACCTGTGTACTGAAGAACCCCTTTGGAGGGTGGAATTCCAGAAGGGAGGCAAGCAGGAAAGTCCTTGACTATGCAGAACCAGGTGTGGGGAAAAGTGTGGAGTGTCTGTGCTGGCACAGAATTTTCCAGACTATTTACAAGTTCTGGGATTATCACACCTCCTCTCCAATCTTTTCCACATGGAAGGAAAAGAGGATTCTGTATGTAGCAAAAACTCACCTTGCAATGACGCTCTACAGAACTGTCTGTAAAGAGACCTACTGCAGAGTTTTCGCCTCTGTGGCTTCCTCTTGCAGATTTTCTGTAAACAGGGTAGGGAGGCAGGGAAGTTGGCTTAAAATACTCAATTAACAAATAGCTTTTCTGAATTACATTGTTTATCTCATGATAGATTGAAAATGCCTTGGCTCTCTTCTTTTGTCTTTTGGGAAACCAGAATAAGCAAGTCCAGTATGTGGACCTTGGAGGAGCATACGTGGGGCCGACACAAAATCGCATCCTGCGGTTGTCTAAAGAGCTAGGAATAGAGACATATAAAGTGAATGAAGTAGAACATCTTATTCACCATGTCAAGGTAAGGTCGGATGCATCTCTAAAAAACACTGATTTAGATGAGTGTAGATTGTTGTAATTTTATTTCAGTGGCGATGCCTTTTTAGAAAATGGGTAGCGACGTACTATAAACACGTTCTGCTAATGGATCCATTTGTGAAGTTTGAATGTAGTAATTTGTGCTTGCATATTGTGTCTTCAATTAAAAGATTTCAGAATGTGTTAAACTCAGTGTTTTTGATGGTGGTTACTGACTGATTTTTTTTGGTGCATAGCTGCCTGGCGCTGACTTTCAGAAGTGCTGAACACTGACAGCTCCTCCTAACATTTAGTAGAAGCTGTGGATATATCTTAAGTTGGGCACAGCTAAGATGGTGGCCACTTCTGAAAATTTTGGACAAAGAATTAAGCTTTCCAAGTCAAATATTAGGCCCGTTTTACAGATGGGGGAACTACAACACAGCTTAAGTAATGCTCTGATCTCACATAGTGCTGAGTGCCCTCGGAGTTGAGGGTGTTCAGAATCTTGTGCAACTGGCTCCCAAATGACTCATCCAAGATCTGAAAGAAAGGACATCTATGTGGCAAAGCAAAAGCCCAGATGTTCTGAGTCCTTGTCCTATGCCTGACACAAAAGAATATCTTTCCACCTGTTAAACATGCAGTAATCATGCATCCGTCTAGAAGAGAGACTTTCAAAGTGTTACATTTACCCATATGGGTGTAATACTGTGGAAAGCTATTGTTATATGGTCTTGTGACAAGTGAAGTGTGCAGCCAGTAAAGTTTCAAGATTTTCAATGCGTAATTCAAATTTAAATAAAAATTTAACAGACTTAACAACTGCAATGAAAGATCTTCAGTGTCGTATTTTTTTCAACTATTTTTCCTGTCTGATTCTTATGAAAAAAGCCCCTTCTCAAAGCCAATGATGTAGCTTTTTATGCTGATGCTGAATAATTCTTACTACCACACCAGCATCAATAAGACCATGGGAATTGACTGTACATAATGTATCTTTCCTATTATAATAGGAATATAATTGATGGGATATCAAATACTGTCAAGGGTTAAATATTTATTTCTTTAAAGGTAAATGTTTTGATTTCATTATGATTATTTTTACCTCTTCTTTTCCATTTATTTCTCTATTTATCCCACAATGGAAGAATATTATTATAATATTATTGTCACGGATCTAAAGGTCATGCTTTGCCTCTTGTCCTTTAAACAGCTTTTCTTAGAAGGTATTTCAGTTAGTGATAGGCCAAAATCTCAAGGCAGGACCCTGTGATTCTACTACTTTGCGATTGGGTCCACGGTTTCATCTTTGCTTTGTGTCTCTGTTGCTTTTTCAGCAGATCCAAAGTAGTTTGGATCACAGTTGGAGAATTTCCTTCTTAAAAAGTGTGTAACCAGTGGATGTTTTTGGCGACCTCAGACAAAATTTTCAAAATAAGCCAGTATTAATTAGAAAACAGGACCATGGTATTTAGGCATGTTGGATCAAGAAAATAAATCAAAGCCAAAACACATAATTCTTACCTGACCTGACCGTTCGTCCTTGTTTAGTTAAGCCTGTTCCTCTTTGTCCTTGCAGCTAATCGCTCTCTGACCCTGTGTTTTGCCAACCTGTCATCGTTTCACATACACCCTGGGAAGTCCCTCACAGCTCACCCAGAACCCCTCCTTTTTCTAAGATCTTTGAGGTTTTCTAATGTTGTAGTGTTCTCTTTGATTTCTCTGTTCTTAGCCTAGACATAACAGTAGTGTTTCCAGGATTGGGCGGACGAGTTGCCTCTTCAAAGCTATGAACCTGGCTGTTGTGTTTGAACGTTCTTCTGGGATGTTCCTTATGTAGAACATTGTTTTACATTTTTTGCTTAATTTCTCTAACAAATTCTCTTGATCTCATGTTTTGCTCAATTTCTCTAACAAATTCTCATAGCAAGTAACCCAACATAAACACATATGAAGGCATGCATCATACACAAAAAATAATATGGTATGTTACAATGTATCATAAATAGAAACCTTAATTATAATTAAGTAAATAGGGTGAGTGCTTTAAATGAGGCAGGAACTTCTGTTGTACAGCTAACTCCGTTTCTTAATCCTGGCTTCTTGCAATTTGATTTCTTGGTTATTATTTATAAATTGCGTAAGTATACAGATGTCTTGCCTTTAATCATTTAAGCTTCCAAAGCTTTTCCTCACAGTATTCCAGAAGCAATGCACACACCAAAGGCCAGTCTAGATGGTGACAAATGGTGTCTGCACCCTGAAATCTAGGGGAAGATATCAAAACTTTTGACCGAAGTTCTGTCCTGTCAACTGAATTTCAAAGTGTCCAAAAGTCTGCCAGCTCTAAATGGATTCAGATCCAAACACTAACTCCAAACTTTGTAGTGCAGGCCAAATCTACTAATGTGACTCTTGGGGAATTGATGAAATCTAATTTTTCTATTCTCTTTACAGTATTCTATCAGAAATCCCTGTACATCTTTTAAAATTAGCTACTGCTTTTATGTATACCCAAGAGCAAAATCAAGCCCTTTAAAGTCAATTTAGTTCATTTCAGTGGTTTTTTAAAATCTGAATAATGTATGGTTCTTTGTACAGCAAAATTAAATACTGTGCCTTGTTTATCTCTGAGTAAGTCCCTCCTCATTAGGCTTTGTCATCTAGATTTGGTTCTGCATTTATTTCTCTTTAATCTTCTTTAAGTGCCCAGTTCTATTGCATGATTTTTTTCCTCCTTGCTTTTTGCATTGTTTGATACCTTTATAGACGTTTGAACATAGTAATTCTTGCTCTGCATATTTTGTTTTGGTGAACAGTGATGTCTTTCTTTGCTAGTCTTTTAAAGGAGATTAAATCTACATACTGTATTTGCTTTTGCTTGCTATTGCATCAGCCTTATTTAGAAAAATAATCATAGCTCTGGGAATAGTGTGTGCTGGTTTCTGCAAGTTAAAGCCAGCAGAAGCAATGTATGCTTATATGCCAGAATTTACAAACATGCATGTCTAATATTAAGATCCTAAATATATTATTTTTATTGAGCTGTTTAAGTAACTGAATTTTCAAAGGTTCTAAGTGCTTGCAGTTCCTGTTCACTTGATTTGTGGGAGATAAATATTTCTTAAAATCAAACTATTTTTATATAGAAGCCTCTTGTATAGTGATTTAAGAAAATGTTGTCCAGAGGTTTTATTTGTCTTATCAAAATGCTGACTATTGTTTCTACTGGCAATCATGTTGGATTAAAAAAAAAACCCAGACAATATATATATAATCCAGATATTTGCCATCTGTTTACATTACTGTTAATTTATATCAAGCATGGGACAAAAATCCTTCTAAAGGAGTGCATTTAAATATGGATGTGGATTTACCATTTGTCAGGATCAAATTATCAGCAGATCTGCCTATTGATGTGACTGTTATTGTATCTCAAAGCCCTTTAGGCTAATCCCATTATCAATGCCTATATGATCATGAAAATTTGGTGTTTAAAACAAAGATCTGCAATTTTTATCATATACAAAAGAGAAATTTATTTGTCAGGTGTAATGGCTGGAATTAGGAGGTGGTGCTAAAAAAAATCTGTGCATAGAAATACTAGAAGATTTACCCAGCATTGCTTGGGTCCTTAACTCAAATAAGTTTTGTTTTTCTTCATTTAAATAATTGTTCTGAGGTGGGGCTTGGGATGAGGGGTTCAGTATGCAGGGGGCCCTGGGGAGAGAGGACAACGCCAGCCCTCTGTCACTGCAGCAGCTTGAAGTCAGGTGAGAAGTGCCTCTCCATGGCCGCTGCAGCTGGCACAGCTGGAGGAGAAGTACATACCCCAAGTTGGGAGACAGACAGACACACAAACTGACCTACACAAACAAACAAACTCTCTGAAACTTATAGTAGATAGCTGTCTCTCTCTTCACCCTGTCCCTTGCTGTCCCAATGGGGTTATAGCTATTCTGGTCCCCATCTTTGGCCCCTGGCTGCCCCTGTAGTCATTTTATGGTTTAACTCCCTCCTACCAGACTCTTTCCTTTCCACTTTATGAGATACTATCGAATCCCACACGTATCCCGTTATTCTGGCACAATCATACCCTGACCTTGCTTTAAGTTATGATAAGAGGATGCTGCAGACCAAATTTGGTGGTCCTAGCTCTTACCACTTAGGAGGAGTTCTTGAAAAAATGAACTCACAGCCAGAGTGAGTATAATGTATAGTAAGATTTTATTGACGTGTTTGAAACTAATGATCCTCCAATTTTGAGTTTAAAAAGTGCTTCTTTCCCATAAAAAGAGAACAGTCCACCCTTTGAACAACACATCTCATGCCAACATGCTCATGTCTGTGATCTCATCTTTCCCATTCCCATCTGCAGAGAATTTCCAGATGCTCTTGCCAGCATCACAACATTCCATTTTACACCTGTGTTTCAGCAGCCCGACAGAGCTCACTCCTCCAAGGCAATCCATGAGACTAGGGTGGACTCACTAGTGCTCTTTTTATGATACAGCTCTTCATTATAATTCATACTCATGTTTCTTGCCACCATCCAGAACTGTTCGTAATGGAATATCGTGTTTCTTATGTTGCATGTGTCTTATGGCATCGCTGTAAGAGGTAACAACACATTTATCTTTTAAAACTCCCTGGGTGCATCTAGACTGGCATGATTTTGCGGAAATACTTTTAATGGAAAAGTTTTTCCGTTAAAAGTATTTCCGCAAAAGAGCATCTAGATTGGCACAGATGCTTTTGCGCAAAAAGTGCTTTTGTGCAAAAGCATCCGGGCCCAGTATAGACGCGCTTTTGCGCAAGAAAGCTCCTATGGCCATTTTAGCCATCGGGTTTTCTTGCGCAAAAAATTAAGGTGCCTGTCTACACTGGCCCTCTTGCGCAAGTATTCTTGTGCAAGAGGGCTTATCCCTGAGTGGGAGCATCAAAGTATTTGCGCAAGAAGCACTGAATTCTTACAGTAGAAAGTCAGTGCTCTTGCGCAAATTCAAGTGGCCAGTGTAGACAGCTGGCAAGTTTTTGCATAAAAGCGGCTGCTTTTACGCAAAATCTTGCCAGTCTAGACACACGCCCTGTTGTCTTATGGTGGTGCACTGAAAATACCAAGCAGTAACTACTGAAGATGGTATCTGTCCAGACATGTAGTGTACCTGAAACTTTTCTCATGAAATGACAGTTGTCAAATCCCATTGGATATTTTCAAAACACTGAAGGCTGGACTGGCCAGGCCCTACATAAGTTAATGGAGTGGGACAGGATGCAGTCCTTTCACAGAGTTGGTACAGATTCTTGGCAGCAAGGACAGCTCCTGTTGCCTCCTAGAACCCTCACAAGAGCTATGTTCCCAACAGAGAGGAAGGTGGAGCTCTGTCTTCACCTGTGCATTAGCTAACAGAGCTGGCTGGTTGTGCATGAGGTAGGGTGCTGTACTGTATTCAAGACTGAGCCAGCAGTACCACTAGCGTACATAGCCTGGAAACTCCTAGGAGGAATTCCAGGTGAGCTAAATTGTCTGGTATGTCGCTGAAATCACTTTTCTTTTGACAGATGGTGAATATTTACTCGTCTACATAAAATCTTTGACTGAAATAACAAATGGGCATTAATCAGAATAGGTCACAAGACTCATGTGAGTCTGTGTGAAATTCTTTGCAGCCCTCCTGGGTGTCATTCATTTTCAATATTACTGCGGAAATGACAGTGATTATTAAAATGTAGTTTGCTATAGTCTTGTTTATGAATTACAGCTGTGATACACTGCTGTATTGGGATTTAATTGGCAATGGGATAAGTGTTGACAGTATCTGTAAGCATATGGATCAGTGGTGTTCGTGTATTTCTGTAGAATTGTACATATTGTACATCCATACGAATTAAGCAATATGATTTATTTAAGTCTGTTTCTTGCTTTACAAAAATTAATGGCAATTTCTATTAGCAAAGCTTAGTGTATAATGATTTAAATGGATTTTAAATGACTAGATTAAATTTAGACAATTTTTCTTAGTGCATCTCTTCTTTCTCTGAATGCATTATAATTAAAATTATGCAAGAATCGTAGTTACCATTAGTGGCAGGTGACTCAAAATGTCATCATCCCTCTTTCCCCTGGTCTTATTAATAGGGATTATTTCTCTGAAAAACAGACAGCTGGTGTGCATGTAGGAATTAGGCCACTGTATAGAATCAGATTTTGTCTTGAGAGAAGCTGAGCATATCATGGTTTGAAAATGAAGCCAAATAAATTAGAGAGAGTAACAAAAATTATTAAAGGCCTAGAAAACATGACCTATGCTAGAAATTTGTTTGTCTGGAAAAGAGAATTCTGAGAGGGGATTCTCATGGGACGGACTCACTGCCACGGCACCTCCTTCCAGTAGCCCTGGGAATTAGCTCATTAGCCCATAGGGTGCCTCTCTCTGGCTGGTGTCTCCCCATGTCCGCACTCTACGCTGTCCCTTCTGGACCCATATCACTCCCAGACCATGGCATCCCCTTCAGGAACTGCCCTCCAATAGTGCCAACACCAGTGTCTCTCGGCCCCCTTCCAGGGGGTGTTTATCAGTCTCTTTACTCTGCGGTCCTCCCCTCCCAGGGAACACGCAATTTCCCTATACCCACCTTGCCTCCGTGACCCACTACCAGTCTTCATCTAGCCCCTGCCACAGCAGCAAACTGCAGTCTGCAATGGCCACTCATCATTGGCAAGGGGGTGTGGACCTGCTGCCTTTGCCTATCCTGGCTACCTCCCCACAGCCCTAGCACTCTCACCCCTTGCTTCAGGCCCTGCAGCCTGGGAGTGAAGCCAGGTCAGAGCTCTCCTGCCCTGCCTGCCTTTCCCCAGCCCTGCTGTGGTGTCTCAGGAAGCCTCCAGTTTTCCTGGCAGCCAGGTCTCTCCTGCTCCCCAGCTAGAGCAAGAGTCTATCTTCCTCCCTCCTGTAGCCCTTATTTATGTAGTCCCAGCTGGGCTCTAATTGGCTACTTACTATCTGCCACAGCTGTGGGCTTTGCTCTCAGCCCTCTCCTCGGGCTGGGTTTTTACCCTTAAAGGGACAGTGCAGGGCAGATGCCCCATTATAGGGACATAGCTTTCAAGTACCTAAAAAGGTGATACGAGGAGGAGGAAGAAAAAACATCCTCCTTACCCTCTTATGATAGGATGAGAAGCAATCGTCTTAACTTGCAGTGTGGGAGGTTTAGGTTGGCCATTAGGAAAAACTTTCCTAACTGTCAGGGTAGTTAAGGACTGGAATAAATTGCTTAAGGAGGTTGTGGAATCTCCAGCTCTGGAGATTTTTAAGAGCAGGATAACACCTGTCAGGGATGGTCTAGAGAGGACTGCTGACCTCTTGAGATTCCTTCCAGTTCTAGTATTCTCTGATTCTATGACATTTAAAGTCATTTTTTAAATTACATGATCACAGAGGGACTTGGTGCTTGAATGTGTTGGTACTGGGATATGGAACTTTTTGACTTCACCTCAAATTTTACCCAGCTATAAAATGGTCCCGAGAGTGAGGAGAGGTAGCAGTCCATATCGTGGAAAAACACAGCCACCACCATCTTTGTGAAGTCAGCCTCACTGACATTCTGAAAAGAGAGGCCAAGGACTGAACAGTGAGAGACTTAAAATATGGTCTGACCCCTGAACTTGATCCTCTCCATGTTGTAGTTGAGGTACTAATCATTGATGGGAATGTGTAAGGACCTTGCCCTTGTGCTGTCTGCTTTGGCCCCACCCTGTGGATAAATGTACATCTTCACTTTCTAGTGCCAGGCATCTGGCAGTAATTGCAAGCTGTGAATTCACATTTAGATTATTTTTTAACAAATGAAAGTATGACAGCAGGATAAAAGGTGCTATGCACAGTTGCAGAAACAAAATTGTACAGTACCTAGTCGCTCCTCTCAGTACTGTCTTATCTGCATTCAGAAATACTAAATATCAATGAATTTCGCTTGAACTCTGCCAAGTATGCCCTTACGGTTTTTGTGTGGATGGAAGGAATAAGAAAAATTACATGATCAAACAAGATTTTTTGATTAATTAAAATTGGCAGATGAATGGAAGGAAACTTTGAGTCCTTTTCTTCTGTTTCCTAGGAGATAAGGATAAGCAGACCTAGTACCCACTCAGCTTGTTTAATCCAGGCAGCTTGGAGCAAGCCTAAATTGCACTCAGTTATAATGACCTTTTTTTTTCTTATAATGCTGATTTAAACATTATAATAGAAACGGAGACTAGACAAATTATTATTTCATATAGGAACAGCTGGTTGATTCCCATAGGTTTCACACATGCCCGTTGGAGTCGGTCTGGCCTCCGATATCCGTTTAAGCCAACAAATTTCAAAGCCTGGAGCATCATAAAATTTGAGTGAGCCCAACTTTTTTTGTTTGTTTTAAATAAAATATATTTTCTGGTTTGTGCAAGGGCCCTATCACTTTACCAAAACTAGAAACGAGCAGAAATCTAGAAATGCACACACAGGGTTATTTTTACAATGAAACACCAGACATTGTCAATGGGATTAGTTTTATAAACATTTTTATTCAAGCATAAAAAGGCACAGAAAGAAAGGCTGGCAAATTCATTTGCACTGATTTCTGGTGACACTTCTTTTACTGACTGGTATTAATTTTATGCACTTTAAAAAACTTATTACTTTTTAAAGGTAACCAAGGGTCTGAGAGATTGTACAAGGTCATCTGTTAGCAGAACTGAGAGCAGAACTAGGGGCTGTAATATGGCAGATCATAGTTTTGACCACTCAGCTAGATCCACTGCCTTGCAGAATGATGGGTCTAAGTCAGTGTTTCTCAAAGTGGTCCGCAAAACCACTTGAGAAACATTTTAACTGGCTGTTCTGGTTTTTTACTTATGGTTGCCGTAGCCACAGTGTATTGGCTCTGTTTCGCCGTTTGCAGCAAAGGGAAGCTGTGGGAAGCGTTGTGGGCCAGGCTACTGGTTCTTGTGGCTCCCCTTGGCTGCAAATGATGAAATGGAGCCAATTGGAGCCGCGGGGCTCCCTGGCTGCAGTCCTCATATGTGAAGAAACTGGCATGGCCAGTTAACAGGTTTCTCAAAGTGATTTTGTGGACCACATTGAGAAACACTGGTCTAAGTGTATTTGCCTGGTTATTTCTGCATATCTTTGTACACAAAACACGGACAGACATAGTTGACTAGAATTAATATAGTTTGCTCAAGTAATTAAAAGCTGTTCTAATGCATGTGTGCCAGAGAGCCAAATTAAGATTGCATAGAGAACACTATTTCCTAACCGAATGCTTGACTTTGTAACTTCATTGATCTTTTTGGTTCACATTTTTATATGGAATTTATGTGTGTGTGTGTGTGTGTGTGTGTGTGTGTGTGTGTGTGTGTGTGTGTGTATATATATATATATATATATATTCTTAGATTGATTACCCCAGCTTTATATTTATAGCATACAGATGAGTATGGTGACTAATTATCTTAACATATGATGTCCAAAACAACAAAAACTGAGAGAGAGAAAATGGAGCATGTAGTTCAAACTGGCTGTTTTTTAAAAAAAGAAACAAAATTCTTTGACAGCTGTAATATAATTTTATGTATAGATCAATCACTGCAGTAGGTGTGTCGCTTGGCTTGGTTTGCTAACCAGCATGCCTTAAAAAAAGTTATATTTGCAAAGAATTTAAGTGACAAATTCTGCACAATTTTAGGTGTCTTACTCATAATGTGAGTGCAAATTTCAAAGTGTATTCCTTAGTGCTTCAGTTGTAAAACTGTGATTTTTATATACAGGCAGTCCCCGAGTTACGCGGATCCGACTTTTCCGCAGTTACAAACGGGGCTTTTCTCGCCCTGGAGGACGGGAGCGGTGGGACGCCCAGATGCATCGCGGTCCGCCGCCCCCGTCCTCCGGGGCAAGAAAAGCTGCTCCCCGTCTCCTTGGTCTGCAGGGAGACGGGGAGGAAAGCCTTGGAGCACGCCCGCAGCGGGACAGCCCAGGCGCGCTTGAGCTGTCCCCCTGTGGGCGTGCTCCATGGCTTTGCTCCCCGTCTCCCGACCAGCAGACCAGGGAGATGGGGAACAAAGCCTCGGAGCACGCCCGCAGTGGGACAGCCACGGCGCGCCTGGGCTGCCCCGCTGCCCGCGTGCTCTGTGGCTTTGCTCCGCGTCTCCCAGGTCAGCAGACCAGGGAGACGGAGCAAAGACGTGGAGGACATGGGCGGTCCCGCCACCCCCGTCTCCCTGGTCTGCTGGGTGGGGTGCAGCTAGTGCCCCCCCCCAGCACACCAGGCTTTTCTTGCCTACCCCTGGGGTAGAGCAGCTGGGGGCTGCCGGGTTGGTCCCGTAGCGCCGCTCCGGACCAACCCGGCAGCACCCCAGCTGCTCTGCCCCAGGCGTCCCCAAGTCAGCCGCTGCTGAAACTGACCAGCGGCTGACTACAGGAAGCCCGAGGCAGAGTTGCTCTGCCCCAGGCTTCCTGGAATCAGCCGCTGATCAGTTTCAGCAGCAGCTGACTTGGGGATGCCTGGGTTTCTTAAGTTGAATCTGTATGTAAGTCAGAACTGGCGTCCAGATTCAGCCGTGGTTGAAACTGATCAGTTTCAGCAGCGGCTGACGCTAGTTCCGACTTACATACAGATTCAACTTAAGAACAAACCTACAGTCCCTATCTTGTACGTAACCCGGGGACTGCCTGTATATATAAAATTTATTTTTTTACTGACATAATTCTCTACCATGTCTCTTGTACCTTGTTTTATCAGACATGACTCATGTTATCACTTCATTTTCAGTAGGAAAGAGAACTGGTACATTTGTGCACATGCTATAACTCAGTAGAGGGTACCACATACTGACAAACGAACCAGTTCATAGAGTGACATTTGTGGTGGGACAAGAACCCATGTGTGCAGGGCTGAGGCAGTTTAGCTAAAGGAATAACTATGCTAGTATCATGCAGAGAATGCTTTGCACAGTACATGCAATGCCTTAGAGCAGTGGTTTTCAACCTTTTTTCCTTTGTGGGCCCATAAAACATTTCAAATGGCAGTAAACTCTCTTAAATAAGAATGGTTTATTTTTATTTGACTTATACAGCACCATAAATGGAAGCATGGTGTTTTACAGGCACATGGGACACGGGGCTTTTACTACTAACTTCTTCGTCGAAGAGCTGCTTCATCATTCTTTAGCACTCTATTCAGGCATCGTAGGAGGTGGTGCATAGGCACCAGGAGGCGTGGTGCCTCAGAGAGCCATAGTTTCATTTTGGGAATCTCTAGCTGCTGGAGGACAATAACAGCCAACACAGATTTGTGAGGTGCAACACCACCCATTACTCTCCCTCGTGACCAGAAAGCTCTGTGGGTTGCAGTGTGGAGGAAAGAGCAGAGTCATGGCCTCCATCTACCTCCTCCATGGTTCCTCTCTGTTTGCTCCCAGGAGAAAGCTCCTGAAGAATAGCCTCTGTCCCTCACCCGCCCCCCCCCCTCACCCCCCCCCCCCCCGGGTTCAGGCAATCCACACTGGGCTCTGGCTCTATCATGACTACAGTTTTTTCCTTTTTTTGTGCCACAGTCTTGATATAATCAACGAATGGGTGCATTCAGGAGAATGATACCTATAGGCCTTACAAGGCATTAATTGTAATACTGTTTTCCAAAATAAATGAATGGGATAATTTCCTTTTTGTTTTTGTTCTGGTAAGACTTTATCTGAAGCTCTTTGGTTCTCTATTTGTTTTCCATCTAGTATGTGTAACAAT
Source organism: Pelodiscus sinensis (assembly GCF_052426305.1). NCBI lineage: Eukaryota > Metazoa > Chordata > Testudines > Trionychidae > Pelodiscus > Pelodiscus sinensis. Next base: position 198,498,174 of record NC_143052.1, read on the forward strand.
CTTTCTTGCATCTTGTCCAAAATGGCATTGTGTTTTTTGTTGCTGTATCTCATCATCAACTTATTTCCACTTTGCTATTGTTATCACCCTTCAGTTTATTTTGACATTATGCTTTCTAAGTAGCTCCCTCTCTTTGAATTGGATTTCCTCAAATGTTATTAGCTTTGCATTTTTCAAAGTTGTATTTCACTTTGTTGTTTCTGTCCCACTTTTCTAATCTCTCAGGCTCCCTTTATGCTATGTTGTGTTGCTGTACACTCTGGTATCTCCAACACCTGCAGATTTAACTAATGTGAACATTATCCTCTCTTCCCGAGTGCTGATAAAAGAGGTTAAATAAAACCATGTCTAATACTGCTGCATGCAACAGCCCATTGGACACTTCTCAACATTATACACCAAGAACATAAAAACGGCCATACTGGGTCAGACCAAAGGTCCACCTAGCCCAGTATCCTGTCTGCCAACAGTGGCCAATATCAGATGCCCCATAGGGAGGGAACAACAGGTTATCTTCATGTGATCCCTCTCCTATCATCCATTTCCAGACAGAGGCTAGAGACACCATTCCGACTCATCCTAGCTAATAGCCATTGATGGACCTAACCTCCATGAATATATCAGCTCTTTTTTGAACCCTGTTAAAGTCCTAGTCTTCACCACATCCTCTGACAAGGAGTTCCACAGGTTAACTGTGCACTGAGTGAAGAAAAACTTACTTTTTGTTTGTTTAAACCTGCTGTCTATTAATTTCATTTGGTTACCCCTAGTTCTTATATTGTGGAAATAAGTAAATAACTTTTCTTTATTCCCTTTTTCCATTCCAGTCATCATGATAGAGATCTCTATCATGTCCTCCCCTTAGTCTCCTCTTTTCTAAGGTGAAAAGTCCAAGTCTTTTTAATCTCTCTCCATATAGGACCCATTCCAAATCCCTAATCATTTTTCTTGTCTTTTTCTTAAACTTTTCCAATGCCAATATGTCTTTTTTGAGATGAGGTGACCACATCTATATGTTGTATTCAAGATGTGGACTTACCATGGTTTTTTATAGAAGCAATATATTCCTTTTTAAATGATTCCTAACATTCTGTTTGCTTTTTTGACTGCCACTGCACATTGAGTAAATATTTTCAGAGAACTATCCACAATGATTCGAAGATCTCTCTTGACTAGTTATAGCTAAATTAGTACTTATCGTATGTATAGTTGGGATTATTTTGTCCAATGTGCAATTACTTTAAATTTATCAGCATTAATTTTCATTTGCCATTTTGTTGCCCAATCACTTAGTTTGATGATATCTTTTTGAAGCTCTTCACAGTTGGCTTTGGTCTTCACTATCTTGAACAGTTTGGTATCATCTGCCAATTTTGCCCTCTCACTGTTTACCCCTTTCTCTAGATCATTTATAAGTAAGTTGAATAGGATCAGTCCCAGGACAGACTCTTGAGGCACCCCACTAGATACCCGTCTCCACTCTGAAAACTTATCATTTATTCCTATCCTAGGTTTCCTGTCTTTTAACCAGTTATCAGTTCATGAAAGGACCTTCCCTCTTATCACATGACAACTTACTTCACTTAAGAGCCTTTGGTGAGGAACCGTATCAAAGGCTTTTTGGAAATCTAAGTACACTGGATTGGATCCCCCTTATCCACATGTTCAGGGCTCGACAAATCATGTAATCTACTCGCCCATGGCAAGTAGATTACAAACCGGCATAGCTGGCGCCACACGATCTGCGCACGCGCAACACGATCTGTGTATGTGCAGCTTGCAGAACCACGCGGATGGCGAGTGGGGCTCGCCACCGCTTGGCGAGCTCTGCACATGTTTGTTGATCCTCTCAAAGAACTCTAGTACATTAATAAGACATGATTTCCCTTTACAGAAACCATGTTGACTTTCCCTACAACAAATTATGTTCCTCTATGTGTCTGACAATTTTATTCTTCACTATAGTTTCAACTATTTTGCCCGGAACTAATGTTAGATTTACCAGTCTGTAATTGCCAGGATCACCTCTAGAGCCCTTTTTAAATATTGTCATCACTTTAGTTATCTTACAGTCATGAAGTACAGAAGTTAATTTAAAGGACAGATTACAAACCACAGTTGTTAATTCCACAGTTTCACATTTGAGTTCTTTCATTACTCTTGGGTGAATGCCGTCTGGTCCCGGTGACTTGTTACTTTTAAGTTTATCAATTTGTTCCAAAACCTCCTTTAATGGCACCTCAGTCTGAGACAATTCCTCAGATTTTTTACCTAAAAAGAATGGCTCAGGTTTGGGAATACATTGTTTATTGCTATCCATTTCTGAACATTTTAATTGTGTTATAATGCTCATTTAAAAATAAATTTGTATTCACGTTGCCAGTAATCTTTTCTGGGACTCTGCATGAAATGTGTATTGAAATTTAGTATTATAGCCATTGTATTCCTATTGCTGCAATACTCTCTTAAATGCATTAGTATGATTTTTTTCCACTAAAGCTGTGTATTCCTGCAACATTAAACAGTGTTCTTACCAGAGAATATTCTCAGCAGGTTTTGGAATGTGTTTTTTGGGAAGGGGATAACAAACATCAGTGACTTTTGGTAGCTTCAGAAAGCTGTCAAGTCTGCCAGCCACAAAAGCAACCTGGGAAATCCTGTGCAAACAAAATAATATCTATAAATTATCCATCTTTCCTCTCTTTCAATCAGGTCAGACTTTCTGAATTCATAGTAATAACTACGTATAAAATATGCAATTAATAAAATAATGACTTCCATACTGGCTATCCTATGTCCATGAAGCTTACCTATACAAACTGTGGAAAATATCACAGGCTGATAAAGATTAATGATTTACAAATGATACCTTTGTATTTAATCTTTCTGAAACTATACGTTGCTATGGGGTTTTTTTTTTCAGAAAAACCTCTGAGCTATTGACAAGATCATCTTCCTGAAATAAAGCCTGTCACAGTCACTTTGCTTTGATTATATTTTCTTTCCTAAATGAGAGAGAACATATTACATGGTTTTTCATGTTAAGGATACATTAGTTTCCTTCAAAATCAAACATAAACATATCATACAAAACAGATCACTCCAGAAAAGTGCCACCACTCAAATATGCTTTTTATGCTGTCCTTCCTAGGGATGTTACATTTATCTTAATCAACTAATCGACTAGTCAATTAGTCGATTAGCGGGGGAGCTGCAGTGGGATTAGCTCAGAAGCTAATCCCACTGCAGCTCTGCCTTTTAAATGTATTAAGAGCCTGCCGGCTCTTAATACATTTAAAAGGCTAAAGCGCAGCAGGAGGGACCCAGTGCGAACTAGGACAGCTGATTCCTGGCTCGCACAGGGTCATTTCCCCCCCCCCACACACACACACACTACTGCTCACCAGCCTAAAGTGCAGCAGTGGGTGGGACCCAGTGTGGGCCAGGAATCAGCTGTCCCAGCTCGTCAGAGCCGGCCTAAACTACGGGCTGACAAGCTACAGCCTGGGGTGCCCCATGGTAGGGGGCACTGCATGGGGCTACCTCGCATGCGCCGGGCGCCTGGGAGTGGGGCTGTGCCTGTGCCGTGCTCCTGGGGCCCGGGGCACACAAATGGTCAGGCCGGCCCTGCAGCTCATTCCTGGTCCCTGCTACTCCCTTGCCTCCTCTGTCCCTCATTGAGACAGTGCTGATTAATCTGTCAAATGATTATTACTGTGTGAACTCTTTGGAGTTGTTTGTGACTATTTAAATTTAAGTTGTGATCATCCAAGCAAATCAATCATTTTTAATATTGGATTCTGATTATGCTTTTTTTTTTTAGGGTAAAAGTTATCCTTTTAAGGGTGCATTTCCTACCATGTGGAATCCTTTTGTCATCTTAGATTTCAACAATCTGTGGAGGACAATGGATGAAATGGGAAAGGAGGTATGTAGCCCTAGTGTGGGATTTAAAGTGTTATGTTGGCCCATGTTAAAGGACTCATACTAACATGCATTAATAGCCTAGTGTTGGCAAGTCTTGCTGCCATCATCATATGCTGCACTTCTTCCCCAGAGACTTTAACTAACTTGACCAGTTAAGTACATGTTAAAGATTATGTTCACTAGTTCTCACTACACTGTCGAGCTATGAGAGTCCAGGTACTTCTAAACATAAACAGAGGAGTTATAGAATTGCACACTTCTGAACTTCATTGCTGCATTTTACCTCTCTAGCATAGGTGTTGGAAGGAAAGATCCTGGGGATGTGGCAGCATCCCCTAGCTTCTCTCAGTGTGGGCTGTCTGCCCTATGAGTTTATGCCAGCATAGCCGTACAACATAGCTGTGCTGTTCTAGTGTATGTAGTGAAGACATATCCCCAGTGTGCAATTTTATTACTGAACATTGTCTGTTCCTTTCTTGTCTTAGATTCCTAATGAAGCCCCTTGGAAGGCTCCACATGCAGAAGAATGGGACAAAATGTCTATGCAAGATTTCTTAGACAAAGTTTGTTGGACAAAGTAAGAACCACATTGATACTCAAGTTTATAACCAGTTATACTTGTATAGTGTTGTAGGCCAAGAGAATTGGAAATGCTTTGCAAACAATGGATAATCGTTGACTGCCACTGATATACAGCTACTTTTGAGTGGGAGTGTGGCAGTTCTCCAATCCCACAGAGCAGCATTTCCGGGGAAAAAAATACCGGGCCTCAGTGTGGCGGCTGGGAGGAGGTGTGTGGGGGGGGGGGGGGGGAACCGGCCGCCAGGAAACAGGGTTGGAGGCAGCAGGGCTGTCCAGCGGAGATCGGGGCGGGCAGGTAGAAGCAGGGCTAGACGGGGGGTGAAGGGGCTGGATGGGGGAGATGGGGAGGAGGAGGATAGGAGAACCAGCCGCCGGAAGCAGGGCTGGACGGGGGCTGGCCAGGGGAGATCGGGAGGAGAAGCGGGGGGTGTGGGGGGCAGGGGAAGCGAATTGTCCGGCGGGAAGCGGGACTGACCCGGGCACATGCAGACCCAGGCACACGAGTGAGTCTGGCTCTGGGGATTCCATTTTGTCGCCCCTCCCCCATACCCTGCCTCGAGTAGTTGCGAATTGACTGGCTGGTAGACACACTCACGCAGCGTGAGCACATGTACCAGCCAGGAAGTTTGCAGCTACGGACTGATACACTAATAATAATAAAACTTACCTAATTAGAAAATACCGGACATCTTATATGTCCGGTATTTTCTCAATTTGTTTCCCGGACAGAACCCTCAAATATGGGACTGTCTGATACAAAACTGGACTCCTGGCAACCCTACCCTCCTTGTACCCTCCCTCCTAGCCAGATACCTTGCCCCCAATCTGCTCCTGCTCCCGCCTCCTGGAGTGCCCGTGCAGCGCTGGAACCTCCAAGCCCTGGCCCAGGCTGGGTGGAGGATGCAGCTGGGTGAAACACTGAACATTTATTCATTTTTATTTCTTTTTTTATATGTGTTTATATTTTTGGGCTGCAAAAAACAGTACTGAAAAAAAAAAACAGGTTCCAACTAAAGTAAAAAGTTTGTGAAACCCTGGTCTAGCCAGTTTTCTATCCATCTTACAGTCCATTTATCCAATCCACATTCCCTTAACTTGCTGGCAATAATATTGTGAGTGACCATATCAAAAGCTTTGCTAAAGCTGGCACGGGGGGCTTTGGAAGGACCAGAAACAACTTATTTGAATATTCATCATTTGCTTAATGAATATGCACATATGCAAATGAATGTTACTGGTCCTCCAAAAGCTCGTGAATGGTCCCCGTGTCAAAAAGTTTGGGAACCCCTGCCGCAGAGCAACAGTTTAGTACAGGAAGTGTACCCCCATATTCCATTGTGAGTGCTTGGGGGAATTAGAGTAGGCAAATTCTAATTATCGTAATTGAAATTTGGCCACAGCTAACACTACTTTTGCAGAAATGTGCAAAGAGATGTAATGGTCACAAATGAACAGGATATTGGTTTTACATCCTAATTTGAAATACAAAATTTCCAGCAGTACAGTGTTCACTGTTGTTATGATGAGGTATTGAATAAATGTTAACTTCAAGAGAGAGAGCCCCCTACCAATTCACTGATACCACTTCTTGTAACACTTAATGTTTTTCTCTGGAGGCCTTCAATCCAAATACTGCCTTAGCTTGACACTGACACTTGAACGTCCTCATTAATATGACCTTCACTGATGGCATAAGGGAAGAAGAGCAACGGGTTCTAAATGGTGATCAGGTTTGATATCTACAGTACTGAGCAAACACACAGTGCTTCCTGTTATTTTCTATGTGTTATTTTAACTCAAAATAAAGGTATCAGATGAAAATGTAATATTTGCTAACATTGAAACCAATAGTAACATCTCTGTGTATTGTATACTCTTTTATTTCATTTGCTAATGACCTGCTGTTACAGGTTTCCCTTGTGGAGTTCAAGTTCTCCCCACTCTCCTCAGTTAACAAGCACCAGTTTGAACCTCAGTGCATGGTAGCGCTTTTTACGGTTTATTTTAACAGCTGTTTGTCGGCTCAGCACACTAGTCTGGACGCTCCCGCGCTGACCTGAAAGCCCTTTATCGACCTCCCCGTTATGCCTCATAGGATGAGGTTTACCGGGGAGGTCAATAAAGGGCTTTCATGTCGACAGGGGAGCGTCCATACTGCCTCGATCTGCTGACAAACAGTTGATCGGCAGAGTGGGGCAGCCATTTAAATTTAAATGAAGCCGCGATTATTTAAATCACAGCTTCATTTCCCTTTGCTGTACAAACAAATCTACATGGCTCCATTGACGGAGCCATGTAGTCTAGACGTACCCTAAGTGTCCCCTTTTGTTGCCATGGTACTATATGTATCTTGAAGGTACTGACATCACTGCTTGTTGTTATGCATACATCGCATTAATTTTTATTTCACCTGTAGTTCAATAACTGACTAGATTTTAGCATACCTTAAAAATTGTAACATGGTGTTACACTAAAGTAGACCCATTTCGAGAAATACACTATCAAAATTACTCAATAAACTCACCCAGGAACAAGAACCATGGTGAGCCTACAGTTCTAGAAAACACATACCTGTATCTGCTTAAGCTAAAGGAAGTTATATGTTATGTTTCAGCCATAAAGTCAATGCTTAATGTTCTTTCTAAGCTTTCGCTAGACACAACAGATTGAACCTCTGTAATCTGGATTTCCCTAATCTGGCAACACTCCCAGTAAAACATTGCTGGCAACCCTGTGAATGTTCTGAGGTTGGAGAACTTACGGGGAAAAACTGGTGGACTGGCCCCAGGAGCGTTGCCAGACTGGGGAAGAGAGGAGCCCTGGTGCCCTGGGAGTCCCAGGGCTGGTGGCCAGGAGTGGAGGGACAAATTCCCTGATTTGGGACCAGTCAGGTCCTGAGAGTGCCAGACCAGGAAGGTTCAACCTGTAGTGGGCCCATGCTCACTGTGGCTTGAACTCCTGCCCTAGTCTGCCACACAACATAGTTGCAACAGGCTCTTGTCCAGAAAGTTCCTATGGTCAGGGGCAGATGACTGTTTTGTGGGGCCCCGGGCAGCGTAACTCCGCGGGGCCTCCCCTTTGCCACGGCGCATGCGCCGTGACGCCATGCGCATGCACGGGGCACGGGGTGGCCGTCCCGTTCGCCCTGCCCTATATCCACCCCTGCCTATGGTTTTTGCCTTTAGAAATGTAACATAAATAACAAAATCCTAAAATGTCTAACTATACTGCAATCTGTTATTCATAGATCTTGCCTGAGAGAGTCCCCAAGGGGGATATTCCTGGGAATAAACCATTTTAGACAAATTCTATGGAGAACAAGCTTGAGCAACAGTAGAGAATGCTATTGATTTAGATAGGTGTGTGTACGAAACACATTCAGGTATCTGCTACTATACTGTGGTATAAAGGCCTTCAGAGAGTCTTCCATTGGTGTTGTCATCCATGACAACTAAAACAGAATAAGAATGAATGAAATTCTACTTGAGTTGAGCAGTGTGCATTTTCAAAATCTTTGTTAGGTAACTTCAACATGTTTGTTAATGTAAGGTGTAGCTCAGCTATTTTGATATACATAGTTACAGGTGATTCAGCCTCTTAAATTGTAAATGAAACTCTATACAATTTTGCACAATATCATACAGCACCAAGGAGGAGAGTCACATCTTTCTAATCTGTGATGAAATATGACTTGACATTTTACCTGAATTTTGACATAATTGCCAGCCTGTCTTAATTCCAAGATGCTTTTCAGATTTCATATGTGCATCTCAATTTGATCTGCCGTGTATGATCAAAAGTTAAGTTACATGCCATACCACTTTTCCTATCCCTAGAATGCAATGGTCCAGAAGGGTAATCCTCCTTTCTTTCCTTTTGTCTGGCAAATTGAGCAGATTTGCTTTTGTTTGGCATACATGTCATTGTGTGCTAGTGACTGAAACCAGCCATTTTGGTGTGAAATAATAGATTAAATTGTGGAGCTGATATAGCAAAAATGATGGGAAAGTGTCAAAATATTATGGAAAAACCAGTCCATTAGCTAAAATATTGTATGTAAAATATTAATTTATATGTTTATATTCCTCCATTAAATATAATAGAACATCTTTCAGAGATATTCATATTGCAATGCATGTAAAGAAGAAATTCATAAAAGTCTGTTTTGCCATAACATTTTTATGGGTCTAAAGAAAGAGAGGTAGATTCTTTATAGACACAGATTGTATGCAGTTTCTCAGTGACTAATGGAGAAGAGCTAGCATGAAGCTAATAAACATGCCCTTGTGTGTTAGTTTCACATAAACAGCAGCAAGCAATCACTATACTTCAATCAGTTCCAGAGCCAACACTCCCAGTTTATACCTAACTTCCCAAAGGTGTAGAGTAACTGATTATAATAAAGGGTTATAACAACACTGACTAATCTTTGTACTAAACTGTACTTCCAGATTTCATCTTTGTGGAATGGCTGCCTCCAGAAATAGACACATATCATGAACAAATATCTGATTAGTAGTTTAAAATACCACACAAGATCCCTCCCCCCAAAATGCCCCACTAGTCCCTGCAAGTTTACTTTTTTTTTATCACTTGCTTTATAGGCGAGCTCTGAGCACCCAATTAAGATGCTGGTAAATAACTGAAAGATGGTGGTCAAACCATACAAAGAATACCACATATCAAACTGCAGTGTTGCTATACAGTGGTTACCTATATACAAATATTCCTAGGCTATTGAGGACCCGAATTAAAGCAGATCAAAGGTCAAGCTTCCCTGGAGGGCAACTCTGTCCTTAGCCTTTTGCTTCCATAAAAATGTATCATCCTTAAGCTGATAAAGACAATGCTGTTTCTGTGAAGAACTAAAATTGTGAAATATTGAAATGAAACTTGCTTAAATGTTTTTCTTTTTTAAAAAGCCTCTTTACTTAAAAAAGAAGTTTCAGTAAACAAAAGAGAAAACTAGTTTTAAAAGGGGATTTTTTTATTGGTGTCGGAGGTTATTTTCTGTGTGGCAGTTGACAGGTGCAATAATCACAGAAATCCACATGGCTTCCTTCCTGTGGCTTTAATACTCTTATACAAACATGCAACGTGAGACTAGAGGAAGTAATTTCAGTTCAGCGACAAAGTGTTTGCTTCTGCCTATATTCACACATCTTTCAACTCATCCTGAAACCTTGTCTTGATCCTGGGTCTGTAATAATACTCAGCAGATTTTGGTCCTCTCTTGTATCAAAGCTCAAACAGTCAGAGAGAAAACAATGATCACACGTTAGACACAGATCACTTTTAGTTAGGACACTTTTTTCTACATGGCTGTGTCTACACTGGGCCACTTATTCCGGAAAATCAGCCGCTTTTCCAGAATAAGCTGCGAGCTGTCTACACTGGCCCTTGAATTTCCGGAAAAGCAACGATGCTCTACTGTACAAAATCAGCCACTATTCCAGAAAAACTATTCTGCTCCCGCTCGGGCATAAGTCCTTATTCCGGAACACTGTTCCGGAAAAGGCCAGTGTAGACAGCCCAGTAGTCTTTTCCGGAAAAAAGCCCCGATTGCGAAAATGGCGATCGGGGCTCTTTTCCGGAAAAGCGCGTCTACATTGGCCACAGATGCTTTTCCGGAAAAAGGGCTTTTCCGGAAAAGCAGCCTGCCAATGTAGACGCTCCTTTTCCGGAAATACTTATAACGAAAACTATTCTGTTTTAAGCAGTTCCGGAAATTCATGCCAGTGTAGACACAGCCCATGTATGTTCATCAGCAGAGGCCATTGAATGGGTGCAGGACCTGATGCACAACATGGCATCACAAATCCTCGTTTGTCAGTCTGTCTCATAAATCTGTCCTGATTCTGCTCCGGGCCTACTCGGCATTCTGCTTTTTTTTTTCCTGACTCCCTCCAGGCTGTTTCTTGTTTTGTGTGTCCCCACAAAGGGGAATTCTGTCAGATTTCCTGCAAGCCGCTACTCTTAAAAAATACACAAGTGGTTGGAGAAGGCAGTTGGATGGCAAACCATCCAAAATGTAGTCAGGACAAGGATGAGAATGGTCGTCACCCACCTGAACCATCTCTCACAGTCTCTGCTGCGTTTTACTGTCCTTGTAAACTGTCCCACTCCTGCAGGGTTTAAGAGCTATACATCAGAGGATGCTTGACTGTCTGAAAAAGTGGGGAGACGAGTATGACCAGCAGCAGAAAAGACTGTAGGTCCTGTGGGTGACACAAAGAGGGTTGGGGGAATAGGGAGCTGCAGTCAGAGCTTCAAAGTTCATTAGAGTGGTCTGGCCATGCTCCATGATTTCCTCAATCTTGAATGACTGAAAATTGTCTCCAGATATTAGCAGAAAAAACTACAATCTCCCTCTGAGTGTGGCACCCAGAAAGGGTCACTTGGCCACCTTAAAACAGGTATAATACTTACTAACCTCATTGGGAGGTTGTAGGGTTTAATTAATTTTTAGCAAGCTCCTTTGGAATTCTGCTGAGTAAAGCACTATGTAAGAGCAATTATTTTAATTACTCAGGACCATTCCTGGTCCCACTGATGTTGAGGGCAAAATACATGTTGACTTCACTGGCAAAAGGGGGTTGTGAGGCCCCTTTCTTTTACCTTGCTAGAGAACAGGGCTAGGATATGGATACTGTTTTGCTGCTTTTATAATACCTGCACTGTTTTTACTTTGATCCCATGTGCAGTGCTAGCAAGAGGTTTGCAACGCTGTTTGTGAATGTGGATGTCACCTCTGAGCCTCATGAGGTCTCTGCTCTCTGGTTCCTGTGGTATGTGAAGCAGTGCGGCGGGACAGGCAGGATATTCTCCACAACGAATGGTGGACAGGTACAATAAGCCATCAGCTTTCCTTTTTGGAAGGACACTGTGTGCCTCCTTGCAGAAACTCTTTAAGCTTGCCTATTTTAAAAGAAAGGACAAGAATCACTTAGACACAGTTCACTGCTGCATTAACAAGGCAGCTAAATTCTGATAGTTTTTACTTTACATAGAGATCGTAGATGCCATTGATTTCAATATTAGTAAGGTTCAAATTGTATCAATGTGAAAGGTATTTTTTGTGGTTCAGACAATGGACCAGGCATCAGGAGATTTGGGTTCATTTCCTGAGCAGATCACCCACTGTCTCTTAATTCATCCTCTTTGGAAAATGAGAACAATTGTAATACTTCTGGTCCTCATAGGTTAACTATATGAGAGGTGAGGAGTGTAAGGAGATAGTAACTGCAAAAGTGCCTAGATAGATAACAGACTAATATTTGAATCACAACAACCATCAGCTGGGTAACTAAAATTGAATCCTTCCAGTGTTCATCATTTGTAAGACTGTCAGAGCAATCTGATGACGATATGCCTTAGCCTTAAAAAGTTTGAGAAGTGATGTTTTTAATGCAATTTACACACATGCAGAAAAGGAAGAATCGACTAATGTTCTTGTACACTATGAATGTATGCATAATTACACTCCATTATATTGAAATGAACCTTTTTGGCTCACTTGTGATATGTTCAAGAGAGGGCTTTTTAACATTTTCTAGTTATAATTAATACTACTAGACAGATTTCAGGAGCATACTTCATGCTTTTTATAGCTTATTTATGTATAATTATGGCCATGATTGTTGCTATTACTGATGGGCAGACCTCCAAAAAGGACAAGACTGGCTTCAGCTGAGCAATGAGAAGTTCAAATACTTATCCAGACCTTACCTAAACCTCTGGGACCTGCAGAGTTGCAAACTAAGTCACTAAACTTTCCAAAAGGTCACACAGGAGTTGGGTTTATTTTGAGTGTTGAACAAAAGTTCTGTGTGATTTGTATTTTGTTCACACCAGTCTCCCCATCTCACATTGTTGAACTGACCCTTTTTCTCTTTCAGGAGAGGAAATTTGTTGGAGGCTCTGGTCAAATTAGTGAGAAGTTAATGGAACGCCTGGGAGACCGAGTGAAGCTAGAAAAACCTGTAGTCCGCATTGATCAGACAAGTGAAAATGTAATAGTGGAGACCTTAGACCATGAATTATATGAGGTAATTCTATACCTTACATTTGAGCAAATAATTTTCAGGATATGTTTTTAAAATTGCTCGGTTGGCCTGCTCAATAAGCCAGTAACACATGACACAGTGTAGCAGAGGGAGACAAAATAATCAGGTGTCACATTTTCTGGTATTTGCTAAGTCATACCAAGTACACAGCTTGGAATGGATACCAGAGAAGCAGAAAATGCTATGATGTGCATTCATGCCATTTCTTTTTTATTTCAACTCCTTGCATTCTGTTAGCTTCAGAATAAAAGAATACCTCTGGGGATGATGATAGCAATGCAGTGCAAGAGAAACATTTTCCAGAAACATTTCAGACTTGGCTTCCAAACCACTTTGTAAGCAGACTGGTCTTCTTATTGTCTTATTTCAACCAGCTAGAAAAGAATAGCAACCTGATTGGATGGTCTTATATGGTACTTGTTATCATTTCACAATTTCTACACCCAAGAGATCCTAAGAGGTCTATTTTGTAACTTTCATGCTATGGGCAAGTGTTCTTTTCTTTGAAAGATATTACCATCAACACGCATACTGTAAAGCTTCCCCAGCTTTATTACAGAAAGGCTCGAATACTGGATAATGTATTTAGTTTTATTTACTATTTCTTTTCCAGGCCAAGTATGTTATTAGTGCCATTCCCCCAGTTCTTGATTTGAAGATTCATTTCAACCCACCATTACCACCAATGAGAAACCAACTGATTAGCCGGGTTCCCATGGGCTCAGTCATCAAGTGCATGGTATACTACAAAGAACCTTTCTGGAAGAAAAAGGGTATTACATTTTAATCAGGGATTTTTTTCTGTATTGTATGCTAATGAAAGAGTCCATGTTTCTGTCAAACCTTAGAAGTGGATTTCCTATCTTTTCAGCTACTTTTCTGAGAGTCCTAGAAATGGGAGGGGACAGAGAGAATATGGGGCATGAGGGAGGAAGTTGGGATACCCTAACTCATGTTCATTTTTTTCTTAACCTATGACTGTGAGGGAGAGGGGAATGAGGGGGCAATTGCCATGGGGCCCAGTGATCCTAAAGGGCCCAGGGCTCCCACCTGCTGTTACTACAGCAACTATGGCTGGAGTCCCTGGCCCTTTAAATCATCACTGGAATACTGAGCATCTCTCTCCAGGCAGCTCTAAGGGCTGGGCTGGGGAGGCTGGAGAAGGGGCTGCACGGCATGTTCTGGGGAGCACTGAAGACTGGCTTCCCTGGCTCCACCCCTTCCACCCAAGGCCCATCCCCTTCCAGGATCGTGGAGCTAGCCCCTACCACCTTGCCCAGGGTTCTGATGTGACTGTCGGCTCCCCTGCCTTTCTCTGTCCTCTATATTTTTTCCAGTGACATCTTGGAATGAGTTACATCTCTGCCATTAGTTTACCTTAACAAAATAGTGCGGTTGGGGCATAATAGAAAGAGATTTTATGCCACATACTGCATGCCTCTGATAACTTTGTTTGAGAATAGCTTGTGGCTAAAAAAGAATAGCCATATGTGTTAGCTAACTGGAGATCTTATGAGTTTGGATGTTGAAATATTGGCTGAACCATTTAGACAGCACTGATCACAATGTTTCTTTAATTTTATTTTAATTCTTGCAGGAGTGCACTACGCAGTCTTGGTTTGCTTTTAAGCTCTTGGGGAACATTTTTTTGCAATAGGAGTCCAGAGTTATCCAGAAAAACTGGTGCTTTGAATGCCAAGTTTTTAATAACAGCTGTATTCTGTATTTCCAAGATGTTAGTACCAACATCCTAGCGTATCTTATATTTGGCATATGCCTGTCATAAAAACCTAGTGTGTATAGCGAAATGTTAAAAACACATACCTGTAATACTCAGAAACAATGTGCTTCTGTGTAATTGTTACCCTATTGTGCTGGTTATAACATAATCTTTTTGGTCATAAATTCAATTACATGAATGTCCTTATTTTGTCCCTTCTCTTCAAGAATTCCTGGAACAGGTTGCTATGGGATCCTATAACTCTTACCTAGAATATCTCACCTACCTAGAAAATAGTATGCCTCAGAGCTCAGGTGGCAGAACAAGTCTGTGGAGCAAAACACAGGTGTCATGTTCTTGATCATATCACACTGGTGCTTACACCTCCTTCTCTTTTTCAGTTTGCCAAATCACTTGGATTAATAAAATCTGGGTTTTTTCTCCTCTATGTTTTCTAGATTATTGTGGTACCATGCTCATTGAAGATGAGGAAGCTGCGATTGGAATGACTCTTGATGATTGCAAACCCAATTGCAATGTGCCTGCTATAATGGGGTAAAAGAGAAGAGGAACAACTGCATGTTAATGTTTGTGGTATGGGGTTTGAGGTGATGTGGGAACCTACCATTGGGGAGAAGATATCCAAAAATAAAAACGGAAGTGTAGAGCAGGTCATAAAGTGGTAAATTATTTTATTTAAAAAATGTAGTCAATTTTTGGTTCCAAAATGTAGTCTTTCAAAAACCGTCACTTTAAAAAAAAAATTTAAAATTTTTTGGTTGGAGAAAACTGCGAAAACCTCCCCATCTCCCTTGCCTCCCCAGTGTGAAAATGAGAAAAGGATAAGAGGAGAGAAAGGAAGAAGAAAAATTGATATTGGTGGTGGTGATGGGAGGAAAAATCCCAAAATCAAATATTTAAAAAAAACCTAACATTTTCTCCAAATATTTCTCCTCCTCAGTTTTTTTTAATGAAAATGTTTAGCAAGCTCTATTAAAAGGGATTTCTTTTCAATAAATGTTTTCTCTCTCCATCTTCAATAACATAATAAGCAATATTTTCTTATATGAAGTTATTGGATCATATTTCCTAATTCCACTCTAGCCTTCACAATTGTTACTATTGTATCAAATGCTATAGCAATTATAAGTAGATTTACTATGCCCATGAAAAGAAATCTTGTAGATCTTCTGATGCTGACCACAGTATGATTTCCACATGTGCAGAGACCAAAACAAAGAGGTCTGTACAGTGTCAATATTGTGGCACACAACCTGTGTGGGAGGTACTTGGCGAAGAGACTGCAGCTGTGTTTAATTTGCAATGGAAGAGGTGCTGGGGACTCAAAACAGTTTTTTTATGTTCATAACTTATTTAGCAAGCCCAGAGTTGCTGGGGGTAAGAACTGCCAATGCCAGAGGTGCCATGACTCCACACTGGCACAAAGAAAGCATCAGCCTTGACAAAGTTGACTTTCTAGATCTGCCAGCCAGCCTGCTCCCCACCCCCCTGCACAGGAAAAAGAGTGTCCCAGATGTAGTGGCTATGGCAGCCCTGTGGCTACCTTCCTCTCTGCTGCATGAGGAAGGACGTTTCCTCTCTTCCGGGTACTGCAGTCCTAGTAAATTTCTCAAGCAGACAGTTTCTTTATCTCAGGCTGTCTGAAAGTTGAGCTTAAATCCTGCAGAACTGAAAACAAGTTTATACCACATTTCTCAAAAAGAAAGAATTGAAAGGGTTGGAAAGTTGGCACCAGGTAAAGACTAAAAGATAAGAGACAAATGTTGTAAGTTGGCATCATCAAGCCACTATCTGATAGTGTTTCAAAGGGTGCCATGTATATAATGAATGTCATCATTTTTTTTGTGGTTTTCCTTTTTTAGTTTTATTCTTGCTCGGAAGTGTAGAAGACTGACACATCTCACAAAAGAAGAAAGGTAAGAATAAAGTGCCATTGTTTTATACAGTGTTTACATTTTTGTTTAAATTGTCAGAGACTCTGTCTCCCTTCATATAGTAGATGAAAAATTCCCTATATACGATAATTACAGGGATGTTGGATATTAACTAAGCACAGTTTGCAGTGCTGTCACTTTAAAAATAGGTTGTAAATGGTAGTACTGGTTTTTTACCTTCAAAAATATTCCCAGCATTTCATTGAACTATCAGCAAAGCTAAAATTATATGGCAGTGTTGGGAGGCGGAGTGAGGGAGTGAGGGGAAAGACCTTTATTTACAGATGGACAGGGTATGTTCAAATTTAAAAACATGGGATGCTCTATGATCAAGCAGACATTTTAACAGTAGTGGTCAGCCCAATTAAATACAATATTGGTGTCCTCAAATCAGTGATACATGAGCTCTTGCAGCATTTGTAAAAAGGGATCATGTGGAACATTACTCCTCCCGCTCTTAGAGCAGCTACACTGTACCACTAAGCCTCTTACTTTTTTATGACTAGATTAGATATTTTCCTTCTTCATTTAAGCTTTGGAATGGAACTTTAAGAGGTGATTGTCAGAGAAGAAGCTAGAAAAAACCTTGAAGTCTATTGTGTCCAGAATTTCAGGCTACCATTAACACCAAATGGCACATTTCACCATGTGACAGCATATTAAGTACAATCGAGCATTTGCAGCACTTGGGAACAGCGCACATGTCTGTGTAATCAATAGACACCTTTGTTACTAGAGAGGTGCCATAAAAGACAAACCAATTTATGAAATGGGTGTCAAAATCATTAACATGTTTATCTGTCTCAGATTAATTATTACACAATAGGACTATGAATACTTAATGAGTGAGCATTAAGCTATTGATGACTGTGGTAAGGAATGGTTCTGACATACACTGTGCTTAATGTAGTATAGTACTTACAAATAGAAATCCACCTATGCACACAATTTAAACCTCACTTTCATGCTGCATAGAGAAAAGAGGCAGACAGAATGTTTGGCCAGGAGTCTCCATGCCCACCTGTAAGCTGTGTAGTGGGGCTCCTCAAATGGGACAAGTACGCTGAGTCACTGATGGTGGGACTAGGTTTCCAAGGATCCAGACATCATGTTGTGATTGCCTGAAGGGGCTGTGACCACTATGCTAGCCCATAGGCTGGAACAGAAGTCACAGTGCAGCGGTGCTGCAGCCTGTACAGCCTGTAGGAATGATACTCACCTTTACCCACTACTCAAATTCCTCTGGACAAAGCCCAATCACTAATTACAGTGGGTTGGCTTGAGGCCCAGCTTGCACAGTTATGCAAGGAGCATCTGTTGCTCCCTTGTGCCTGCCTGGACTGTGAGTAGTAGTGCAGGAAGGAGAACAGCCTCCATTGGCTACTACAGTGCCACCCCCATCTCATGCACAGCACAACAAGGGCAATACAATAGCCTCTAGCTAACGGAGCTGCACAGAGCACTGGGGAAGTACACTGCACTGCGTACTTCCTCCACAGAGCAGGGGGAAGCGAGGAGGTAGCTTGTGATGCTTAAGAGTCTTAAAATGCTTCTTTGGTTGCTTTGGGAGTAAGACAACGGCACGTTTCCTTCACTCGTGGCTTGTGAGAAGCTGTGATTGAGCCCAGGGCCTGGAGATGAGGGTTTTGCCCAGGGTGCATGTAAGATGTACAGCACACTATGGAGAGAATGTGAGCAATAGGCCATTTTAATTAAATATTAACCCATTCCCGGGGAAAAGGCTCCACTGTGTGAGCAGCAGGCACCTCTGCAAAGACAGACCTCGCGATGGGGACCACTCCGATAAATCTCGTCAATAAAATGTTGTCACCAAATCCCATTCGACCCTTTTGAAACAGCACATTTGTTATTGATGATTAAAGCTATTGAGTGCCCTCCTCTGCATTTCTTTGGCTGTCTGAAAATGCCCTTGATATGAAGGTGAATATTTACTTTGCTTTAGCAAAGTCATTTTGCCTTTGCAGTTTAGTTGGTAAATAGCAGTGGCACTTACAGCTCTCAGGACCCAATTGCTTTCTTCACATCAGGAGCTCCACCTGCCTGCCGAGAAGTTGGTTAGCTCTGCTATGCAATTTCATCTTCCTCGGACCCTGCAATGGGATCTCTGGAGGATTTGTGATCCACATCGGGGAAGGGAGCAGAGCAGGGCTAGGTTTGGAGGGAGGCTCATTGTTCCTCACAGAGCTCTGACAGGGGTAATCAGGACAGTTAATGCAGCCTGACGTGGCACTTCTCTGTGTGGTGGGCCCACACTTAGAGGGGACTCCAGGAACAATTGTGGGGTGGGCTGTCAATGGTGGTAACTCTCCAGTGGGCTGTGGTGTTAATTGGGGGGTAGGGAAGCAGAGTGTCCTAGGGCTGGTCCAGTGGCCTATGACTTCTGGGAAATCCTGAGAACCATGGTCTTTTAGGGCTGACTCCCTCCTGTTTTTGCCAGTTTGGAAACCGAGACTCCAGTGGAAGAATGCAAAGTTCCCTGGAACTCGTCTACAGATTGCTTTGCTAGAGCACTCAAGCTGGGCTTTTGTCTGAGATGGATAGAAGCGACTTTCTTTAGAGTGGAAAAAGAGAGAGAGCTGGTGAAGATGTCTTCTAGTCATGGTTACTGGCTCTCTTGACCCATTCACTGCAGCATGACTCCCGCATTGAGGCATTGCAGCTGTTTGAGCTCCTCCTGGTGTTACCTAGGGTACCTTGTCATGTCTGTGGAATTGAGTTGACAAGGGTTAGGAAAAGCTTGTGTTGGGGCTCATGGCATATGACAATATCGTATTTATACTGTAACACCACAGTCAGTGTGTAATGTGCGCGTGCACGCACACGCACACACACGCACACACATGCACACACACTGTGCAGTCCAGCAGAGGTGGAGTGGGACAGAAATCCTCC
Organism: Pelodiscus sinensis; assembly: GCF_052426305.1. Taxonomy (NCBI): domain Eukaryota; kingdom Metazoa; phylum Chordata; order Testudines; family Trionychidae; genus Pelodiscus; species Pelodiscus sinensis. The sequence continues at coordinate 198,517,337 of NC_143052.1, forward strand.
TCTGGGCACAGATCAACAATCCAGTCACTCCATGGGGCTGCCGCTGTAGCTCTGGATGTGTATTATGCAGAGTGGAACAGGCTTTGGAGCTGCAGAATGGTGCATCCTCTGTCTCCACTTGTCCTCAGCCAGTTGCTGCACCCTGGAAACCTGCTGCACAGGAAAATAGCTGAACTTCCACAAAGATGGGCTCCATATGCCACGGGGGACAAGGTCCACTTGTGTAGTTCACATACTCAGCTCTCCTGTATATGTGCTGGGTCTGGGGCTCTACATTTCTTCTATGAAAGAGACAAAGGTTTACATACAAAAATGGATTGAGCATGGGTCTTTTCTTTTTTTTTTTTTGGTTCTTATCTGGTTCACTCATCTCATTCTGATCCTTTTCCTTTTGGGAAAGGATGGGATATGTCTAGATAACAAGGGCCAAAAGATTACTCAGAAGTGAGACTCCATTGCTATTGCCTTATTACAGAAGGAACTATATTCATGGATCATAAGTCCATACAAATGAAAAGGGAAGAGGGATTTTTAAATTTCATACCGATTCCCTGAGATCACAACCCAGCAGTTTCTGTTTCCCTCATGAAAATTCAGCAAAGGCAGTCTTCCATGAGTCAAAAGTACAAAAACTTACTTCTTTCTTTCTCTGGCAGATTAAATGACTTTTGGATAATATAAAACTTTGAGATGATAAAGATCTGTCTTAGGGAGTGATTTTCAAAACTGCTTGTGAAGTTGGCTCATATAAAACAGAGCATTGATCATCTTTACTGACTCTCTTCTGAAGTACAACTTCTGACCTCCAAGCTGTCGGTGTTCAGAATAAAACCAAAAGAGTCGAAACCTTCAGCTTAGACACAGGTTAATCTTTATTCTCTGGAAGTAAGAACATAGCAGCAGAAAATGATTTCCTTTCCTGTGTTTAAATCTGTGTTGCATTTCTCCCCTAGGAAGAAGAAGATCTGTGAACTCTATGCAAAGGTTTTGGGATCAGCGGAAGCCTTACATGTAAGCACATAACTTACAACATATTACATCCAGTCAGTCTCATTATTGTAACTGGGAGGCACCGCTGAAAAGGTGATGTAAAACCAGTGTTCTTGGCACAGTGTCCCTTGTTTAATAAGGATTAGTGTTCTCACCCTGTTTACTAATTTGTACAGAAAAGTGATGAAAATCCTGGCAAGCTTTAGGTCATGTTTGAAAGTTATTAAAATGTGTTTGTGTGAAATAGTTAAAAATGCAAAGGAGTTCATTTTAAAACAAGCTGCTAAAATCTTAGTGCGGAGTGTTCCTTTCATTATTGTTGTACAGTAAACTTAAGCCATTTTCAGCTATCATGTGGCTTGCCTCCCCATCCAGTGCATGCCTGTATAGTGTTCCTTTTTGTCTCGTGATTGCTCCCTCCCATAGCAACATCTGCCTTTGTTACTTTTAGTTTTTCCCTTCCTAGTAAGGTAAGTTAACTGGTAACGTTTCTATGGTCTCCCTGTTTGTGAAAATTCATTTGCTTTATATTATAAACAGCCTTTATTTTATTAAAGGCAATAACATGGTTGAAATGTTTAGACATGAGCCACAGTAGCATGTCATTTTACACATAGCTCCCACATACTGCTGTGCTATAAAAGTGGCCATATGTGGCATAGTTGATGTATAAGAACATAAACATGGCCATGCTGGGTCGGACAAATGGATTTAATCCATTTAACCCAGTATCCTGTCTTCTGACAGTGGCTGGTGCCAGATGCCCCAACGAGAGAGAACAATTATTGAGTAATGTATTTAAGTAAGGGTGGCTTACAGTTTTTTCCTCCAGTCCTAACAAACCTGTGATTTTGGGAACTTAGGCAGCCTGGGAGTAACGAGTGCAACTATAATGAATACAGTGGTGTGACGAATTGAGGATTTTATTCATCTTGTTTTGTTGCATGTGAGTTCTACTGTCCTATAGTAACCCTGGTTGTGTGCCTCAGTTTCCCTGGGCACTGTACTAATATCTAGATGGGGTTGGGAATTTCAGTGTGATCGCCTCCTCCATGTACACAATGGCTGATGCCTTCATAAACTAAACCCGTGAGCCAGTGCGGCCAGGTGACACCTTTTGCCCAAGAAGCAGGACAAAGGCCAGAGGAGGAGCCTGGCTGGGGGACTGGGACTTGCCTGCCAGGAATGGGTCAGTTGCAGCTGTCTGGGGAAGGACAGGGCTCTGGCTCTGGACCCCCTCCCCCAAAGGTGGATTGTACTAACTGCTTCTGGTTATTGTGCTGACAGATCTGTTTTATACTGTGTCCCTGTCGACTAATAAACATTCTGTTCTATCTGCTGGCTGGAAGTCACATCTGAATGTGGGTATGGGGTGCAGGACCTAGTGACCCCCCCCCACACACACACACACACTCTGGTAAAAGTACAATGGGAATTAAAATCGGTTTTACACCAAAGCTGAATTTTTTACTTTACGTTGTCTCTGCTGTCTGAAGCACAAATCTACAAAAACAAGAGAATTAAGAGGCATCTAGTTCTACAATGTACAAAATAACCACTTAATAAAAGCTAAGAGTGTCTAAAGTTAAGGTTTATGTCCAATCCATGTTGCATTATATGTTATATGTTGTTATATGTGCTCCTCATCTTCTCTGCTGCCTTCTCAGGTCTTTTAATAGTTTCATCCTTAAGGATTTTTCTTCCTCTAGAAGTTTCATTAACTCTTGTTTTCCAGCCGGTGCATTATGAAGAGAAGAACTGGTGTGAGGAGCAGTATTCTGGCGGGTGCTACACAGCATACTTCCCACCAGGGATAATGACTCAGTTTGGAAGGTACAGTGACTTGCTAAGGAATTCAGCAACAGGAAAATAAAAATGACTAGCTAAATATCCTCTGTAAAAGCCGTAAGCCCTTTGTGCACAGATTTTCTTTAGACCTGGAGTATTTCTAAAGGAATACCTCAAACAGTCTTGTATGATATTACTTCCCCATTTGCCTGGATTAAGTGTTTTTGAAGGATGAGTCTCATTATTAGTCTTTTCACTTTCATCAATGACTACAGGGAGAAGTTGATTGATTTGTTGGGCTTTTTGTTTTCTTTTTGTGCCCAAGGCGGTAAATTTTCATGACAATTTTACCTTTCAGATTTTGAATTGGCTTTCCAATTTCCTTCATGGTTTTTAATACTAGAATAAAAGGCCTTACCCTGTAAAATATCTATGAATACGAGTGATTTCAATTGACTGTCCCTGTTAGTAGACAGGGACTAATGCAATAACTACTGTGCCAATACGTAGTGTCCTCCCTGATTCAGGTTTATGAATGAAAACAAAAGTGGCCAAAAAAGCAGCAGTGGCCAAACTGGCAGTTACCATTCAGTTGTGCAGTTATTTTCAGTTACGTGCTCTGGATCTTTTTGAAGTGTAAATTTTGGCAGTTCTAAAATAACTCAGAGCACTAAAGAAATCCAGATTTAGGATCATATAGTGCCTTTCATTTTTAAAGTAGACAGAAGTTACCTTAAAGTAAATTGTCACAGATCCCAGTAAAGCTATGTGATCCAGCAAAAAGAAGCTGTTGTTTTTTCTTTCTTAAGTGTTATGGGGCTAAAGTATGCCATTTAAAGTGCTAGTGAATTCACCTCATTTCTAGTGGTTACAAGTGAAAACAAGCCATGTCTCAGTCTAATTCTCATTTGGACTTCCAGGAGTCCCAGAATTGCACCCAAAATAGCATTAGCAGAATTGCAGTAATACTTTCTGACTCTTTAGAAACATAGGGAAAACCAAGAAGAGTCTAAAGTAAGAAATGAAATGAAAGGCTGATTATCCTAATAGTCTGCTGCTTTGCTAACTCTTAAGTGCTCAGTGATGTTGAAAGTATTCTCCCCTTGCTTCTTACCCAAGGAAGTTTGTCATGCTTTTCTGATCTGGCTGATATGACACATTTTTATCTGTTTTAAAGGATCATTCGCCAGCCAGTTGGCAGGATCTACTTTGCTGGCACAGAGACAGCTACAGAATGGAGTGGGTACATGGAGGGCGCTGTACAGGCTGGAGAGAGAGCAGCTAGAGAGGTACTGACCCATGCCTGTACGTTTTGCCTGTACCTGTTTTATGTCTACGTGTCTTGTATGTGCTCCTTTGATGGCAATTTTATAGGAGGTGACCCACAGATTCATGGTAAATATTAGTCCCTAGTTCAACAAGATCTATAAGCAGGACTATCATCAGCAGGACTACTCACATCTCAAATTAGGGATACGTTGAAGTATCTTGTGAGTCAGAGTCTGAATGAGTTAAAAAGGCTTCTTTCACTCCTTTATCCTGAACCATTTTTTTCATAGAAAACCCACTACCACTCACATGTGAGTGATTACCTGTTAGGGAATAGGTGCTTCTCTGGGAGTATGTTGATAAATAACAGCCCCTCCCAGAAATCTGATATGCAAACATCAGATTTTCTGTTAAATTTGAATACACACAATCATATTTGCTAAGCCCTTGTCTTGATGATAGCAGCATCAACTTAAGCAAAATCTGAAAGCCAAATGTCTTGCCCTTCAAAATAATGAATGGAACTGACCTGTCCTTTATTTTCAGATACTATGTTCTATGAGGAAAATCTCAGAAGGTGAAATTTGGAAGTCAGAACCAGAATCAGCTGTAAGTTTTCCTTCAGTTCCCGCAATCTTTATTTTGATATTAGCGATGCGATAAAGTATGTGTTGTCTTTATCTTCATCAACTACAGCTACAATTTTTATTCTACTACCTTCCAAAACTGTCCGTTTATGGATAATGGAGACCATGACAGCTATCCAGGCGTGGTGGAGGAGGGGGGGAGGCAGTTTCTAAATACTTTGTAAATGTGGCACAGGGAAGATAAGGCTAAAATCAGTACAGGTATCTTTTACAATGTTTGCATTAAATTGATAAGAATGCTTTGGGCCTCACATTTCTTCGCAACCTATTTATTGTTATAGGTTTGAAAGCTTTTCAAGCTCAGGTATATTTATTTGTTCTCAGCCACCTTTAATAATGCTGGTTGAATTTCTTTTTTAAAAAATTTGATAACTTTTTTTTGCTGAAATTTTTATGAAAAAAACAAGGAACAATTTGAGTAAATTTTGGCAAAAAAATATTTCCTGCTTTTTAAACAGCTCTTTTTTATTGAAGTGAGAACAAATATCTAGTCTCAGCCTCTTTCTTTTGAATATGTTAATTTCAGGTTGTAAGGACCATCAACAAATATATCCTGTTGAATTCCATTTCTCAAGTAGATGCCATCTACTTGGTTCTGGGTGTTTCCTGATTCATCAGGAGGACATGGGATAAGAACTGATGATAATAGAGTGCCAGACATTGCTTGAAGATTAGACTTCTGTTTAAAAGAGGAAGCACACCCAAACAGATTCAAACAGATATCTCTGTTTCTGCTGTGATGTATTTGATATTTATATTTTCCCTTTCATAGCAGAGGTGATCCTGCACTAATGCTGAATGTTCTCCCATCCAGGATGTCCCAGCCTTGCCAATCACTACTACATTTTGGGAGAGAAACTTGCCATCTATACCAGGACTGCTAATGCTGGTTGGATTTTCCACTTTCTTCACTTCAATGGCTGCTGTTGGTCTATTTGCCTACAAAAAGGGGCTGCTAGTTAGAAACTGAGAAGGATGTTAGCACAAATCTGCACACTTGCCATGTACTTTTTCCAAAGGTGGTTTTTGTTTTGTTTTGTTTTGTTTTGTTTTGGTGTGCACTTATCTGTCTCCAAAGCAGACCAGAACAGGTAAGGGCAGTGTGTGTGTGTGGGGGGGGAGAAGTAGAGATGCAACTTCAGAGTGGGGATGAATGAAAGGGGTCAAATAAAGTAAGAACCACCTGAACATTGACCTAATTTTAGCATCATCATCTGAGGTTCTGAGGTATTCTGTTCTGTGTTACTTCACTTTGAACTTCTGTCCAGGTCTGTAAATGAAAATGCCCCCCCCCCCCAAAAAAAAAGTGAGAGAGATGATCTTATGATATTTTCAGCCTTTTGTACACTGTCTCTGAACCAACCTGAATTGTGAACATTTAAAGGCATGCCCATCATAAGTGGAGTATTGCCCCCTCATGTTCTAGCAATCTAAAAGACTTCTGTTGTAGCTTCACATCACTTTTGAATTAATGCAAATTGCAGGTGAGACTCTTTTAATGAATGTTTTTCCCAAAATGCCTTGAGCCCAAACATCACTTTAAAAATGTATGGCTAAACTTTGAAATTGTTGTTCCATGATGCAAGTGCTCAAGGGCTTGTCAAGAGCATAATTCCTCACTTTACATTTCCAATCACATGTTATGTAATAGGAACTGCTTGGAACAAAAAAAGAGTAAAAAATCTGTCTTAAATAGCCCCTTGAAAATTCCCCCCAATCTAACAGTTGTACAGTGTGCTTATCCTGTCTTGGTTGCATAAAGATGCTCTAGGTAGTGCTGGGGTCAAATTAACCCCTCTGTCGACTCCAGGGAGCCATGCAGTAACTTTTCAGTTCTTACTTTTTGGCACCCTTGTCTACACTTTTTGGAGCAGGGACTCTCTCTCACTGTATGTCCATAGAGTACAGTGGGCCCTAAATCTCATTTGGAGCCCACAGGCACTACCACAGGAAATAACTTTTTGTCCATTGTTGAACAGAGCTTATCTGGGTTGCAGAATCTGAGTTTGTCAAGGCTGTTCCCCGCTCTGGCACTCAGATTGCAGAAGATGGGGGCTGGCAAGAGACCTTAAACACCTTGCCTCTATAGGCTTCTGTTTAAAAAAACTCCCCACAGTTACAGATTTCCTGGTCTTGGGAGATAGGCTTGAGCCACCATCAAGTGTAAAAAGCCCCTTCTCCTTAGACCCAGGGAGAAGCACTTGAATTTCTTCCAGAGGGGTACGCCCAAGCTCTTTGACCACAAGAGAGTGTCAAGAAAAAAAGAGAAAACAAACTACAGTCTATGAAAGCTGACCTCTCAGTCTTAGGTGGGCACACACAGACCTCCTGCTATCTTCCAGGACATAAGAATCAAATCATCCCCTTAAAAAAGATGATTTTATTAACAAAACAAAAAGCTGTACTTGATAAAGCATACTGGTTGCTAGATGTTACAGAGCAACTGAGAAGAGAACAGATTAAAACACAGAGAAAAATGGTATCTCTAGGTGCAGCTTAGATGCAGTAAATGGGGGAGGCGGCACATGGACTTAGCACAGAGAAGTTTAACCAAACAACAAAACAAAGAAAATAACCCGACCGCGACTAAATATACATTTTTCCTATGTACTCACGATCTGTGCTTCAAGGTCCAGTCCATTTCCATGTCCAGTATTCTTGGTAGACATGCTAATTCTGCCTAGTTCAATTCATCTTGTTTCCCCCAGCTCCTAGCTTAAACTCGCCAAAGAAAAAAGCAGGCAGGTATATCGTTCAATTCAAATTTCAACACCCTCTGCCATTGGCTTTCTTGACTCTCTACCAACATCCCCCACCTATATGAGTTTAATCCTTTAGTAATTGAATGCTGGCCCCCATTCCTCCTATCCATCACAGAGCTAATGTCTTGAAATATAAATGGAAACCTCTAAACATTTCCATTTGTATTTCTTGGAATGTATGTTGTGTTGATGGGTGTACCTGGATTTACAAGGGTGATTTCTCTTTGGGTATGTCTGCACTGCGGAACTATTTCTGGATACCAGAAGTATCCCAAAATAGCTATTCTGTGTCTATTGAAGCAGCCCATTATTTCGAAATAGATTTCAAAATAACGGGCAGCTTATTCCAATGTCCTGGTAACACTCGTTCCATGAGGGTTAAGGGGCTTTTTGCAATAGCAAGTTATTTCGAAATTTGGCGCTATGTAGACCGTGACAAATGATGAAATAAGCTATTTCAAAATATACTCAAAATAAGCTACACAATTTGCGTAGCTGTCCTTCTGCTGTACAACGACAACAAAAAGCCCCTGCTCAGCTTTGCTTCTTGATTCATATCACTCTAAATTGGAACTTATATATACACTTTTAATAGAGTTTTTTTCATCACACCTATAGCCATACAGGATTTGTCATGCCTCCGAGGCCTCAGTATTTCACTTAAAAGGAAATGTTATTGCAAGTCTGCTCTTTCTAATACAGTTTCCAGAAGAAAGGACTCTTACTTCTTTACCTTAGTACCATCAGACCTCATTATTTTTGTAAAGGAGAAAGACAAAGCAAGGGAAGAGCTTTGAAAAATCCTTTCAAATCACTATAGAACTCTGCCTTAATAAAAAGGTACCTGATCCTTTTAGGCACCAAAGGCTCAGGACAATGGAATTAAGTGTGAGTGACAACAGCATGGTTTCTAGGGCTGTGCACTCATCTTCTTGTCCCTCAGTTCTTTTCTGCACTGTAATTGCTTCCAAGGAGAAGAAGTTGTTTCTGGTTCCTGAGAGTGAGAGCAGCCATACTGCGCTTGTTAGTCAGCCATTCTTTGACGAGATCTTGTCTTAAGCTTTTGGGTCTGTAACTACCCGTGTTTCAACCTGCTAGCAAAATGTAGAGCAGGTTTCTTTTTTCTGCTACATCTGTAGTGAGATCTAGTTTTAACCTGATTCATACCTCTGAAGACTACATGATTAAGAAATATACAATCCTGTAGTGGGAGTGTGGAAGTCCTATGAACAAATTCTCTGCTGGTGCCAGTAGACACAGCACGGACATAGGTGAAACACTGAGCTACCAAAATTAGCATATTTTCAATTGTCCTTTTCTATTCAACCTTCAGTTAAAGGCTTTCTGTCATTATGCTAATTAATATAAAGCTACTATCCCAAGGTACATTGAATGCCATTCTAACTATGCCCCATAAAAAATTCTCTTGATGACATTTCACACTCAGACTTCTATGAGGAGAAGCCATGAATGATTATGCACAAGATTGTTGCTTGTCCTACAAGCTTGCATAAGGGAATGCGGGGGCATAAGATTTCTTGCATTGCAGCTCGCAGGGCAGAAAAAAGAGCAGACTTTGAAGAGAGTCTCCTCTCACTCAGGTATGCGGAGTGGGGATGGGAAAGGTGGAACCTTGACTAAGCCCCACAACAAACCAGTCAGCATAGTTGAGTCAGCTGTGTGTGGTAAAGGACTAGGGCAGATTACTTTCCGATGGAGTAAGGGAGAAGTAGGAGACTGAATTGCAAAGTTTGTTCCAGGGGTAGTGCAGCTATACACTACCCCTTGGTCAGGGTAGCCCACTAAGCAACAATCCAGTTCTGTGCTCTCTTGTCTGGTGACATGATCTAGCTAGGCAAGATTTTGTAGAGTCTTTAAAACAAACCCCCTGAAATCAAGATGAGGAGAATAGCTCATCAGTAGTGTGTTAATTGTCGAAGGGTCAGTTCTGATGCTGTGCAATAGGAGTTTCCATGTAAGTAGTTAGAAATGCAGTACAAGTCCTAGTGATGTTCCCAGGCTAGTCATAACTATTCAGGGGGCTGAATCATAAAGCAATCAAGTGGAGCCCTGGAAAGCTTAAGCATAGACTGGTGCTTCTGTCCTCCTTGCTTTGGGGACTTTGAAACCATGCAAACAAGAATGAAAAATTAGCACCGCTATAAAGAGAGCATCACAGTTCAGGCCAGCTGCCCCTCTGCTTCCTTTTAGTCATTCAGTAAGTATATCCACTCTTAGGCTTCCTGGTCCCAGCTATTGCCTTTCTTGTGTGGATACCTGTGTTTCTCTCTCTCCTGACTGGGTGATTTCTAGGCTGTATGGTTTTCTGCCTTTGCTGTAATTCCCATCAAAAGGCAGTCTGCCCAAATAGGCCTTCTTGCTTTCTTTTCAGAGGCTATTGCCAACAGCTGTATGTTACTACACAGCAAGTCCAGTACAAGCCTTTCTTATTCCTAAGGTAAAAGCACTTCAGGAAAAAAACATATTAAAACAGTACATATCTCTATGCATGCTAATATGCTTGCCAAAGATCCCCCACTACAGTTGTCTCCGTGTGATTTCTGCAGATGAGTCTCTCAGACCGGGCTATCCCTACAAAGGGGGCCTCTCTGCATGGGGGGGAGTCTGACCCTTCTGCATTGTGAGGACTGCACTCAGGGCAGGAGCTGTGGAGGACAGAAGCAGGCCAGGGAGCCAGTAGGATCACCCCGCACTCACTGGTGGCAATGGGAAGTGGAGCAACCTGGCCCCAGCCCATTCCACTCCTCCAGCTCCCAGCCACATTGCGTGGGGGAGGAGGTTTTGGGAAAAGCACGGGTCTCCCTCTCGCACTCACTGGCAGCAGGAAGCGGAGCGACACTGGGAGGCAGCAGAGTGGAGTGGGCGGGGGCTGGGTCACATTGCTTCCTGCTGCCAACAGTGAGTACAGGGGCAGGCCTGACTTCTGCTGCTGGCACCAGGCCCCCCGCTTATTGCCCCAGACCCTGTTGCTGCGGGGGAAGGGTTTGAATGGGAGCAGTGTAGGGGCGGAGTACAATCAGGGGCTTGGGGAAAGTGGTGGAGTGTGGGTGGGACAAAGTTAGAGTGGACGTGTCCCAGGCCCGCATGCCCGTAGGAGCAACCCTGCTGAGCACAACCCACAGGGAGCCGGCCAGGGTATGAGGGCTGGCCTCCACAGCTGGTGCCACCCAATGTCCAGCGTGCAACTGCCTAGGACACCATGGAATTTGGGGTAATTTGGTGCTGCCTACTTTGTATACTGGTAGAGACAGCCCAGAATTAGTACACTCACACAAAGTTTAGTCCCTCTTGTCTGCAGATTGGAGGTCTTTCAACTGGAGTTTTCAGAAGCAGGTAATCAGAATGCAATTAATTTCTCTCCTCAGGGCATATCTTGAAAAGGATGGATTTGAGGCAGGGCATTTGCATCCTCGAGTATTTCCTAAGAAATCACATGTATTGCCCCACAAATTCTTTGAAGTTCCTGATATCCCCTAAGATAGTGGTCCCCAACCTTTTGGGGCTGCTGGGCGCCCGGGGAGCGGGGCTGCTCATGCGCCGCATGTCTGGGGGCGGGGTCGCTCATGTGCCGTGTGCAGGGCTGGATTGGAGGGGAGGGGGTTAGCCTGGCAGCTGCCTGTGATGCCAACCTATGGGGGCACCTGATGGCAGCTGTAAGGGGCGCTGTGCTCCTGGCTGTGCAGCACCTCTTCGAGCTGCCATCAGACGCCGCGCGCCCGGGACCGGAGGCTACGCGGTGCCCCTTAGAGCTGCCATCAGGTGCCAGGGGGTGGGGCCGTGCATGTGCCGTGTGCCTGGGGGCAGAGCTGTGCATGCATCGCACGCCCGCTGCTCGGGGCGCAGGAATGGCTTGAGCCGGCCCTGGCCACGCGCCCGGGGCTCGGGGTACAAGAATGGCTTGGGTCAGCCCTGGTCACTCGGCAGGTGCACATAAATGCCCCAGCAGGCACCATGGCACCCACGGGCACCGCGTTGGGGACCACTGCCCTAAGAGGTTAATTCTGTCTTTCTGCTTAGGAATGCCACACAGCCCTGCAATAGTACGTAAACATTTGCATTTTAATAGTGTGAACTCCGACAATGTTGAACTTAATTCACTATGGTCTAATTTAATTCAGTAAGGTTTGTCCAGAACATTGCCATCATGGACACACAGAGTATGTTACACCACATTCTTTTCTCCTTCTACACCTTGGCAATCTGAGTCATAGGTGTAATTGAGAACACAGTTCAGTCCAATGAATGTAGAATTCTAAGAAATCTAAGCTGGTTATCCAACTGGAACCATTTGGAACTATCTGCAGTTTTTGCTCCAGCTGATGATGATTTAAACTCACTGAAATTGCACTGCAGTAAAACATTATACTGAGGCAAGAAATCAATTATCCCAATAAGCAGCTGGGGCATACGTAAGAAGAAGAAATTGTATGTCCCTTGGCTAATGCTTAGGAGCACTTTATTCCCCAGGCGGTCCCATTGAAATCCATTTAATTTCTTATGGAGTTGTCATTGTGAATAAGGGTATCAGAATCTGACTCTGAGATTCATTCTGTGCCTTTGAGTTGGATGTGCCAGACAGAAAATCTCTTGTGATACACTCATAGTAGCAGTGTAGATCTTATGTTTTCACATCAACTTTTAAACTAGATAGGACAACTCTTCATATATAAAGATCTTGATGTTAAAGGGACAGCCCAGGTACAGTATACTAGATGGGACCTTGCTCACCATTTCAAACAGAGAAACAGATGGATAGGGTACTTCTAAGACCTATACTTGTAGATTGATTTGTGTCCAATCTCTCTGGGAATTGATAGGGGTATTATCTACCAGAATTAAATTATGTTGATTGGCTTTTAACTTGATAGCTTTTGTTGGCTCCAAGTTCTCCTGCTTTTAGTTTTTAATCTACCTGGGCACACTGGCCTGTTTATTCATTCTTCACCCTCAGGCTTCCTAGAAAGCACAGCAGAGAGCAGGCTGTTTTTTTTCTTCTTGGATTTTAACAAATCTGTCATGGCACCCAGTGATCTTTCAGTACCTCTTAAGGATTTACTCATATCAGAGTCTTTCCCTTTCTCCATGACCTGAAGTTGTCAATCCTCTTCTGACTCACAGGCAGCTCACTGCAAATTTTTTTCCCTAAAAAGGACAGGACTGTAAAAGGAACTGAGCAATGTGAGCGTTGCAGACACAGGAAACAGAAGAGAAAATCAGTGAGAGCAGTTTAAAGTAAATATCTTTTCTTCAATGTTATATATTCTGAACAGCACTGAACCCAGCTGTACTTTGTTTACTAAACATTTTAGTAACTGATGGCTCAGATTATTTTTAAAGGGAGTGCTGTATGCTCAGCACTTTGTGAAAATCAGATCGCTTGTGTAGAGCCTGAAGTACAGACAAACAAGCCCTACTTTAGCCCTCCCTCCCCCTTCCCTTTTTTAAATGTTCTGGTGTAGTACTTATAAGTTTGACAATGAAAATACACTTAACACCCAGGCTGTGTCTAGACTGGCCAGTTTTTTCCGGAAAATCAGCCGCTTTTCAGGAAAAACTTGCCAGCTGTCTACACTGGCCACTTGAATTTCTGCAAAAGCACTGACTTCCTACTGTAAGAAATCAGTGCTTTTTGCAGAAATACTATGCTGCTCCCGTTCAGGCAAAAGTCCCTTTTGCACAAAGCTTTTGTGTAAAAGGGCCAGTGTAGACAGCTCAGATTTGTTTTCCGCAAAAAAGCCCCAATCGCGAAAATGGTGATCGGGGCTTTTTTGTGGAAAAGCGCGTCTAGATTGGCATGGACACTTTTCCGCAAAAAGTGCTTTTGCGGAAAAGCGTCTGTGCCAATCTAGACGCTCTTTTCCGAAAATGCTTTTAACAGAAAACTTTTCCGTTAAAAGCATTTCCAGAAAATTATGCCAATCTAGACGCAGCCCCAGTGTGTTGCTACATTTGTGGACTAATAATAATAGTGCCCCCATTCTTTTCATAAACAGATCCCAAAGTGTTTTACAAAAAAAGCGAGTCTCAGTAGGCCTGAATGATTTTGTTGACAAAGGGGTTTGGAATACATGTAGGGTTGTCTGGTGTCCAGTTTTGAATTGGACAGTCCAGTATTTGAGCTTTCTGTTCAGGAAACAAATTGAGAAAATATAAATGAGAAAATAGAAATGTCTGGTGTTTTCTAAATAAGATGTAATGTAGATTGTGATGTAATGACAAGTGTGTCCGGTATCTTTGTTGAAACCATCTGGCAACCCTAAATACATGTGGTGATGCTGTCCCAGAAATATTTGAATGGACTGCTCAGGGGAACTGCTCTGGAGGCTCATAAAGGCAAAGAGCTTTTTCTTTGTGCCCAAAATAGATCCAGCTTTTTCTCATGCACCTTCTAGGAATTTTCCAGTCAAACTAGAATGCATAGTAGTCAAGTGAGGGAGAACTAATTTGGATAAAATTGGAAATGGTCTGAACCATCACCAACACTTCTCATGAGCATGATTAACTTTTCATAAAGAATTATTGTGCACAGGAGCAGCTCGAGGTGAGCTGCCAGGAGCTGGCGCCCGAGGCGGAATGCACCATCGGCGCCCCTGCCTCCATAACCCTAAATGGCATGATGTCATCATTGGGCACCCCATTGAACGCAGTGCTCTAGGCAACTGCCAAGGTTGCCTGCATCCATGATCTGCCCCTGGCTGATCTTAAATTCCTGGTTTCAGTGGTAAGTGGAATTAGCAATACTAGAAGAAAGGCAACTCTATGGATTCTTCTAGCCTGACCAGAAGTAGGAAGTACTTGATAGCTCATGATAAAACTGGGTCCTATGAGATTTCCAGCCCCATTTTGCAGACTTACAGTATTTAGAATTAACTAGTGGAATAAAGACTTGAAGCTTTTGAGTGGGTTTTTTCACTCTCAAACCTCTCAGACTTTTGAAATATATTAATTGCCACTGCAAATTCTTCTTGCTACAAATAAGTTTTGTATCCTAAGGACACTAAGTAATGAAAGATAAGTGCAGTCACTTCTCCTTTTGTTTATTAAATATTTTAATGGATAAAATAAAAAATAACATGCTGTATGTAGGTATATCAGGAAGTCATAAATACACTGAGCATCTGTCTTTACAGAATTCACCCCCCTTTGCACATATGGAAGGAACTTTGCACTACCCTGGGGTGGGCAATAAGCGGCTCGTAAGCTAGATGCGATTTGCCAGTGTTTAGCTCTTATTTACCTAGGGCTGGGTAATAAGCAAGCTGCAGGCCTGACACAGTTTGCCCAGGTTAGCCCCTGGCGATTTGTGGCCACTGGGAACTGCGAGTGGCCATACCTGCGAACAGTCAGGTAAATAAATAATCTATCAGTCGGCCAGTGGCTGGCTAACTCTGGTGACTTATTGCCCACCCCCGAACTTACCTCTTTATACTCATTCTGACAGTTAAAGGAAAGGAATTTGAAAATCAGGTTTGAAATGTGATTATCACTGTAGTATTCTTAACTGATTGACATGTCTACTGGGAAATATGCCTCCCTGATAAATCCCCCACTGTAGTGATCTAATCAAATGTATTATACAAACTGCATAATTTGTATTCTCATGTATATTTTTGACACTTTTAAGGTCTGTTTTACAAGGCAGTGTGGTGCTTGTATACTGTACCTATAATTATGTATTAATATAACTGGCTTTTAATTTTACAGTGATTGCCCTGAACAGATTTCCATATTATATTTGACACCAGTCGTACATGCTACTCAACCGTATTGTCAAGTGAACATTGAGAGAAAACACATGATGTCAGTTCTTTAACTGGTTCATTACTTCTCAGCACAGACCCTGATTCAGGAAAGCACCCTATTTGGGTAACACTTAAGCAGGTGCTTAAAGTTAAGCAAGTGATGTCCTGATTTAGGGCTTAAAAGCTGGAGGACAAGCAAGTGACTATTCAACTAATCATGATATTCCCTCTATGGGACAGTGATGTTAATTACCATATATACTCGAGTATAAGTCGACCCGAATATAAGCCGAGGCACCTAATTTTACCACAAAAAACTGGGAAAAAGTATTGACTCAAGTATAAGCCTAGGGTAGGAAATGAGGCAGCTACTGATAAATGTAAAAAATGAAGATAGATACCAATAAAATTACATGAATATTTATTTCAAAGAAAAACAATAACCTAGCTCTGTAAGTGGAAAAGGGGGTCAACAAAAACAATATGGTATCAAAAATACCGTAACTTTAAAAGTACAACAACCTTAGCTCAATCAGCAACCAAGCTAACACACAAGAGCTAAAATCCTTCAAAACTGGAGTTCTCCTCCTCATCATCTGTATGTCCAAACAGAGCTTCAGCTGGTGTGAGATTATCAGCATAGACATTGTCATCATCACTGACAAACTATTATGGAGTAGTTTTTTAAGAAAGCATATTGGAATGTATTTAACTCACTTAGAAGCAGTCCCAGCTCTACGAACATCAAAATGCAGTATGTAGAAAAAGTTGAAAGAAAAATATAGTAAATCTGCCCTCTTCCACAACAAGTAAAAATAGCACCTAATGTAGCATCATTGCCAATCTACAGCAGCTATTCAAGTACATGAAAGTTTAAGTAAAATACTTCCAACTTAATCTTAGAAATGTTTTATACCCTTTTAATATATCATTTTTTAAAAAGTTCCTATAAAGCTACATGTGGCATTTCATTTCTTTTCACAAGTTTTAGGAACTGAACTGAGCACTTTTAATATGCTCTGGATTATAAATTCTCTTTAAAAGTTTATTGTGAAATACTGGCAAAACCAATTGTCATTCAACTGGTATATAAACGAGACCCAAGAGTATAATGAATTTCTATCTACAACATTTAGTCAAATCCACCAGGGAAGGGCAGTAATTTCTTTTAAAGTAGAACCCTTTAATTGTTCCTACATACCTTCCAATATTCAGTTGTATTAAATACATTTCTTCAGACAATTGTCCTAGTATTCAGTCTTTCTTGTGTTTAGTGCACTAACAATCTGGCGTAAGTTACTGTACTAATATGAAACTATTCAGCAGTTTGACAGATTAAATATTTTTAATAAAACAGTACAGGCAGTCCCCGGGTTACGTACAAGATAGGGACTGTAGGTTTGTTCTTAAGTTGAATCTGTATGTAAGTCGGAACTGGCGTCCAGATTCAGCCACTGCTGAAACTGACCGCCAGTTCTGACTTACATGCAGAATCAACTTAAGAACCCCAGGCGTCCCCAAGTCAGCTGCTGCTGAAACTGATCAGCAGCTGATTCCAGGAAGCCCGGGGCAGAGCAACTCTGCCTGGGGCTTCCTGTAGTCAGCGCTGGTCAGTTTCAGCAGAAGCTGACTTGGGGACGCCTGGGGCAGAGCAGCTGGGGTGCTGCTGGGTTGCTCCAGTAGCGCCGCTCCTGGGTGCTACTGGACCAACCTAGCAGCACCCCATCTGCTCTGCCCCAGGCGTCCTGATTCAGCCGCTGCTGAAACTGACCAGCAGCGTCTGAATCAGGACCTGGGGCAGAGCAGCTGGGGTGCTGCCGGGTTGGTCCAGTAGTGCCCAGAGCGGGCGCTGCAGGACCAATCGGCAGCGCCCCAGCTGCTCTGCCCCAGAGTCCAAAACAAAAGCCTGGTCTGCTGGGGGGGGGGAGCACACTAGCTGCGCCCCCCCCTCCCCAGCAGACCAGGGACACGGGGAGCAGAGCCTCTGAGGCTTTGCTCTGGCAAAGCCTCAGAGGGAGGGACCCCGCCGCGGCTGCAGCTTCAGTCCGGGAGCCTGTGGTCTGCTGGGGACCGTCTGCTGCCAGAGCAAAGCCTCAGAGGCGCGGGGAACCGCCGCTGCTGCCGCTTCAATCCGGGTGCCTGTGGTCTGCTGGGGACGGTCCCCAGCAGACCACAGGCTCCCGGACTGAAGCCGCAGCCGCGGGGGGTCCCGCGCCTCTGAGGCTTTGCTCTGGCAAAGCCTCAGAAGCGCGGGAACCCGCCCGGTGCCCCTGGTCTGCTGGAGACGGTCTCCAGCAGACCAGGGGCACCGGAGCAGCTTACTAACGGGGCTTTCTCGCCCCGACTTCCGGGGCTAGACCCGGCTAGACCCGGCCAGCGGCAGAGACGCGCTGAGCCTGCCCAAGACGCTGTTCTCGAGACGCTGACTCGAGTATAAGCCGAGGGGGGCATTATTCAGCACAAAAACTGTGCTGAAAAACTCGGCTTATACTCGAGTATATACGGTAAGTCAGGAATGAGAGAGATCCAAAGCGCTTACCATTTGATTTTTCTCAGATGAAACCAAATATTTACATCAGAGGAAGAAAGTGCTGTATGCCTCCGCCTAACATGTATGCTCAAAGAGAGTTGAAAATAAATCACAGCAGAAGTGTCAGTATCTGCAGTCAACAACCAACAGTGCAGTTAAAATGTAGATACCAAAATAGACTAGGCCTGTGGTTAAACATAGTAACATTCCTTCTAGCATTTCCACCTTGAGACCATCTTGATTCTGCAGCCCACTCTCCAGTGAAGATAAAAATGAAATGGACAAAGTTATTTTGTTTTCAGAATATCACCACGCATAGTCAAATAGTTTTTATACGTTATAGATTGTCTTATGTGGTCTCATACAGGACAGTGTTAGTAGTGTCTGTCTCTGTGTTTTGAAACTAAAAGTGAGTTCCCATTACAGGAATGTGGATTCTGTGTGTGAGATTCATTTGTGCCTTATCTAATGGTAGCATTTTTTAAAGTGCCTGTGTGTTTGCTGTCTCAGTTCTCTTTTTAAGTTCCCTTTACAGTAGGTTCTTCAGATATTTGTTACTATCAGCTGTGAACCTTTAAAAAAATCTAGAATCAATAAATATTGTTTATGTCAAACTTGTTTGTATTTCTTTTATGAATCCAGAACCCTGCTTTTGATCTGCGTGACCCTGATTATTATTTTGTGATAACACAGTACTTCATACACATCAATGAGAACTTTTAACATTTCTAGTAAAAAAGCATCTATGTAGAACAGAAAATAGTATGTGGGGCAGATGTGCTTTGGAAAAGCTGGTGACCTATTGTTAAGCATTTAAGAAATGCTCCAAAATTCCTAGGAATACTTCAATTTGATTTTTTTTTCTTATTATGGCTGCATTTAGATGTTCAATATATAACTTAGATCTTACTCAAAACCATACAGTTGCCAGTCTTTTATTATCTAATATCTATGTCTACGTCTACACTGCAGGCTTCTTGTGCAAGAAGCTTTTTGAGGAGATCTTCTACAAAAACTTCTTGTGCAAGAGTGTGTCCACACTACAAAAGTGCATTGCAAAAGCGATGTGCTTTTGCACAAGACAGCATCCAGACTGCATGGATACTCTCTCGAAAGAAAGCTCTGATTGCTATTCACAGAATAGCCACCAGAGCACCTGTGCTTTTTTTTATTGGCTCTTTTTGCGCTGCGCAACTCCCCCTCCCCCCCACTGCTGCCCATCCATGCACACCTTTTTGCGCAAGAACTCTGGTGTAAAAAGGAATTATTCCTCATAGAAAGAGGAATACGTACACCACAAAAACCCCTCTGTTCTTTTGATTTACTGTAAATTTTCTTACACAAAAATGCTCTTGAGGTGTGGACACTCCACGGGTCTTTGTGCTAAAATGGCCGTTTTTGCACAAAATCCCTGCAGTGTAGATGTAGCCTAAAGGTTTATCTGTAAAAAGAAAGAAAGGTGAAAGTTACAATTATTTAAAGGAGTGAGATACATACAAAAATTGCAAAAATCTTGGTTCTGGCTTGTAGAAGTAATGGAATAAACTGCTAGCTTAAATAGATCATTTTGAATTATGACCATATTCTCTAAAGTGCTTGCAACACGTCCCAGCTTGGTGTCATCTGCAAACTTTATAAGAGTACTCTCTATACCGATATCTAAATCACTGATGAAGATATTATACAGAACCAGTCCCAAAACTGATTCTTGCAGAATCCCACTTATGTCCTTCCAGCATGACTGTGAACCATTGATAACTTTGAGAACAGTTATCCAACCAGTTATGCACCTACCTTATAGTAGCCCTATCGACATTATATTTCCCTAGTTTATTGATAAAACTGTATCAAATGCTTTAGTAAAGTCTAGGTATATCACATCTACCACTTCCCCCTTATCCACAAGGCTTGATATCCTATCAAAGAAAGCTATCAGATTGGTTTGACATGATTTGTTCTTTACAAATCCAGGCTTACTGTTACTTATCACCTTATTATCCTCCAGATGTTTTCAGATGAATTCCTTACGGAAGGATAACTAATAATAACCTGTAACCAATTAAGGAGCCTTCTCAAGATTGAGGGAAATCTGGAACATCCTCATACTTTGTAATTTATGTTAGTAAAGGCATCTATAAACCTATCCAGAGAGTGAAAATGAAGTTATTTCTCCACCTTGTTAGTTATAATTATTCCAAGCTTCCAAAGTTACTCCTTTTAAGCAAATCCTAAAGCATGTAGTGAGATGATTCCATCTTTAGGATTAATTCCCCTGGAGCAAAAATGGAAAAAAAACTGGGTAAATGAGAAGGGAAACTGGTCTGCAGTTTTAGAGAAAGCAGAGTAAACCAAAACATTGGCCAGAGACAGAGGTCATTAAATAAAAATCCATTGAGGGCAATGGGTGACTTTCCATGGATTTCAATTGCCTTTGAATCAAACACTTAGAGAGAGCGAGCCCTGTAAGAGCCTTGCACTCAATCCTGCAAACGAGCCCTTATTTGTCTTTATCTGTCTATCTAATCTTAGATGTTTGTGAGTCCTTCTGTCTGTGTGTCTATCTGAGAGTCCATTTGTTCAAGAACTCCTCCTAAATGGTAAGAGCTAGGACCACCAAATTTGGTATGCAGCTTTCTCTTCTTCTGCCTTAAAGAAGGACAGAGATTGATTGTGCCAAGAAACCAGAAGTGCTGGGAATGGAACTGTTTTTCATAATATAGAAAGGGAGGGGCAGAGTGAGGAGGGACATGTATAAGAGTGGCCACAGGGGGCAGCGAGCCTGCAGGGGAGAGCTATCCTGCAGAGAGACCACTGGGGGCAGCCACACCACCAAGAGAGCGGCCAGCAGGGCTGGGGGCTCCATCATCTTGCCTAACACCAGACTGAGTAAGTAGTCCTCCTACCCTAGACCCTTTCCTCTCCCCCAGCCCTTGGCCATAGTGCTAGGAGAGAAGGCCCCTGGCAGCTGAGGGAGTAGCAGAGGGGAGATAGAAGGCCCCACTGGCTGGTGGAGGGAGAGAAATCCTTGCCGGATGGGAACCCCCACCCTGAACTCTTCCCCTTCCCTCCCCTTGCTGCCAGTCCCTGGCCCTGAAGGACCTGGGCAACAGCAGGTACGTCTTCTAGTGTTAAATATATGAAAAGTCTGATTTCGAAATGGGATCAAGGAGGAGAGTTAGTCTCCAGTGGACCACTAGCAAGTATTCAGCAGACCACAGTTCAGAAACAGTTGATTTAAGGTGGCACTGTCATATTTTAAATAAGGGGTGGGGACCTTTTTGGGGGTTAGGAGCCTCTGACCCGCAGAAAAATCAGTGGGATGCCACACACAAGTGGGGAAAAAAACAAACAAAACCCCTCACTGAAGTGGTCCCTAACGGAGGAGAAAGACATTCTCCACATTCCCCTTGCATACCAGAGTCTTTGGGGGGGAGGGGGGGGCAATCTAGTAGATTTTGTGTGATCCAGCCCTGCAGGGGGTTGGCAGAAGGACTGGAGCACCAGTGCAGGTTCCCCAATGTTGGGGGGGCTGTGAGCCTTGGGGGCCAGATCCAGGCAAGCTGGAGGTTGCATCCAGCCCCCCAGGCCTTAGGTTCCTCACCCTTGTTTTGAAGTATGATTTTTACATAATAGTGTCCCTGTAAAAATACCCTAAATGCTTCTGTGTAAAAGAATTAATAGAATAATTCCAATAACTGGCTTTTCAGTTGTGTTATGTAATGTACCTGCCACGAGCGTATGTTTGTCTTCTGTGATCGAAGACATTTCTGTGCTATGTATAGGGCCCTACAAAATTCCCTCTTCATTTTGGTTAATTTCACCATCACAGTATTTCACTATTTAAATATGAAATTCCACAGTGTTGTACTATTAGGGCACCTGAGCCAAAAAAGAGTTGTGTGAGTCTTGGGCGGGGGAAAGGGGGAAAGAGGTTTGCAAGGTGGCAGTACTGCTAACCTTACTTCCGGTGCTGCTGCTGCTGCTGGTGCTGCCTTCAGATCTAGGTAGCTGGAAAGTGGCAGCTGCTGGTCAGGACCCCAGCTCTGAAGGCAGAGCCACCACCAGCAGCAGCACAGAAGTAAGAACTGCATGGTATGGTATTGCCACCCTGGCTTCTGTGTTGCTGCCAGCAGAGCTGGACCCTTTGTCTGCTTTTGACCCTTATTTCTGTGCTGCTGCTGGTGGGGTGCCAGATCTGTGTTCAGTCAACAGCTGCTGCTCTCCAGTTGTCCCGGTCTGAAGGCAGCACAGAAGTGTGGGTGGCAATACTATGACACCCCGTAAAATAACATTGTGGAATCCCTGCAATTCCCTTTTGGCTCAGGACCTGCAGTTTGAGAAACACTCGTCTCCTCTGTGAAATCTCGATTAAAAACACACAAAAGACCAGATTTCACAGACGGATATGAGATTTCATGGTCCATGATCCTTTTTGTATACCATTAATTTGATAGTATCCTATCTATATACTGCACCTGCTCTGTGGGAGTAGATCTCTGGACTATATAGCATAACTGCTCTGTGAGAGGATAGGTCAGTATTATATAAAATACTTGCTCTGATGGAGGATATGTCTATGAGGCATAGTATAACTGTTCTGTAGGAGGCCATTAGAGAATTGAGGAAGATATCCAATTACCATTGAATTTCACCGAGATTTAGGCTATGTCTACACTACATACTTTTTGCAGAAGAGGCAATGCAAATGAAGCACTCATTAGAATTTTTCACGCTTCATTTGCATATTCTCTTCCAATTAGTTTTGCGCAAGTAGTTTTTGTGCAAAAACAAGCAGTGTGGACGTGAAATAGAGGCATAAGGATTTTGTGCAAAAAGGCGGGTTTGTGCAAAATGGGCATGTCCACACTGCCTGTTTTTGCACAAAAACCTCTTGTGCAAAACAGATCGTAAGAGATTATGTAAATGAAGTGAGAGAAAATGCTAATGAGCGCTTCATTTGCATTGCTTCTTCCACAAAAAAGTAGTATAGACATAGTCTCAGGCTCTAAATCTCTTAGGTCATCAATGTTATTTCATTTTAGAGCAGTAGACCTTTGTTTTTACAAAGAGTGACTCATTTGTCTGACCTATGTCAAGTTTGAGCAATTAAATGCCAACTTCATTTGCTTAGAAACTTTATTTCATGGAACTTTAATATTAACTCTCTGGGAGAGCTGGTAAACACAATTTCCACTCAGCAAATGAAAAGTTGTTAAAGAACTAATGGAGCCAGGGAATGGCTACGCAGCAGGATACACAACTTTTGGGTGATTAGGTTTTGTCAAGTGGATCTGCAAGTGCTGTGTTCTGAGACCATTAATCACTGGATTTTGGATGTCGTTTAATGGCAAGGGGGAGAAATCTAAATGTATTAGTATTACACTAAGGCAGTTCTGTCAGATGTCATGCTCTTGGTTTTCAATTTGCACATGCTGTAAGTTTGGAAAAAAATTTTTTCACAGCATTGGTGCATGTAGCAGGAATTACATTATAATTTCAGTTGTGGAAATTAACATTGCAGAGCTAAAGCATCCAAATGGCCCACTGGATTGTAGAGTCGTCATTCTAAACAATTGAAATGCATGAGCAGCTTAAAGAAAATGAAGTGTGACAGCTGTGTTAGCTAGTGCTCCCCAGTTCAGTCCAGAGGAAAATGAAAATATTAATTCATGTTATTTCCTACATATTATTAAATAGCACAGAGTAGTAGCTGGGAACACCCCAGTGTTGTAAGAGGCAGAGTATTCAAGCAGAAATAGCTTTCTATGTCTGTAACTCAAACATGATATTAGAGGACGTCCCTCTTCCCCAAAAACGTGCACTTAATACTCATGAAGGGCCTGATCCTCACTTCCATTCTTGCTGTTTTACAGTGCTGCAGTGGCATAATGCAGCTGGAAAGCTAGCTTAATTGCCTACAGGTAGATTCCTCTGATGTAAGGGAATCCCTGGGTGGCATAGTGATGGCATGGCAGCTTTGGGGCAGCTCTAACTTGCACCAGAGATCAGCTGGCCCCAGAACTCAAAGGATGCAGAAGTGGCATAGAGCTCCCTTTATCCTCCTCAATTTACCCAGATTGCACTGGGTGAGCCTTGGGCACAGCGCTGCTTTGGGGCCTGAGATGCCGCCATCTCTCCCTCCTCCAACAATTTGCTGCTTGGCATTTAGAGTTTCCATTTGCTTTACTTTTATAGTTGGATAGTTTGGACATGCTGAAGGGGTGAGAGATCTACCTCAGAAGGTGCTAACAGGGAGGATAATTGGAGCTCTCAGCCGTGCTGTGCTGGGCATTTCTTGTGGGAGCTGGGTGCTGGGCATTTCTTGTGGTTCTTTGATTACAATGTTAGATTCAGCTGTGCTGTGTTTTTTTTTTTTTATTAAGAAATGGGTCTCTAAGAAGTGTCTGACCACAGCTGTTGTTGCTGTGACTGGCATATAAAGAAACAGTCCCTTTTGAATTCTAGGGGCTGCCATGTATTATTTGGCTAGACAGCACAGGGTTAGCTAATACTTTTGGCCAACGTAACTATGCCTGAGCTATAAGACAAAGAAATAGGTTCCGAGATGGGAGTCTGATCATCCAGGCTAAAGGCTAGCAACAGCAATAATTACATCCCTTTGCTTTATTGTCAATGCTATTTTGAATAAAAGCCACCTTGACACATTATGAGTGAACCAGTTGTATCACAGCCTGTATTTCAAGAACAGGAATATGAGACAGAGTGCATCCCCTAGCTCCAAATAAGGGAACCCCAGTATGGTTCCTCTCCTTAAGACCTTTCTGATGACTCAGCAAATTGCAGGTATACCCACCTTGAAACTATTCATTGGCATCTTTATGTTCTTTTACTCATTAATAAAAAACACCAGCTTTTTGATGACTTTTGGTACACATAATTGTTTCCTCTGCCTATGTTAGCTGGGGGCAGGAAAACATGGATTAGAAGAGAAACTAGGGGGCTGTGCCTAGACTGGCCAGCTTTTCCAGAAAATCAGCCGCTTTTCCTGAAAAACGTGCCAGCTGTCTACACTGGCCGCTTGAATTTCTGCAAAAGCACTGACTTCCTACTGTAAGAAATCAGTGCTTTTTGTGGAAATACTATGCTGCTCCCGTTCGGGCAAAAGTCCCTTTTGCGCAAAAGTTTTGCGCAAAAGGGCCAGTGTAGACAGCTGACATTTGTTTTCCACAAAAAAGCCCGTCGCGAAAATGGCAATCGGGGCTTTTTTGCAGAAAAGCGCGTCTAGATTGGCCACAGACGCTTTTCCACAAAAAGTGCTTTTGCAGAAAAGCGTCAGTGCCAATATAGACGCTCTTTTCCGCAAATGCTTTTAACGGAAAACTTTTCCGTTAAAAGCATTTCCGGAAAATCATGCCAGTCTAGACATAGCCACAGAGAGACGTACTGTAAATAACAGAGCAGAATAACAAATATAACCCAAGGCAGGGAAGCTAAGATAAATGGTGTAAAGTTGAGGTGCTGTGTGAAAAACAAACAAACAAAAACCCCTACCAAGAGCAGTCACATTTATGTGCCCTTCCAATTTTCTACAAAATTGAAACTTGCCTTTTGCAGGCAGAAGACAATTTTTGCCTCAAATATTTACAAAGAAAACTAGCAAGTCTGTAAGCTGAAGGGAGGAGAAACAGAAGGAAAATTAAGAACAAAAAAATATGCCACCACACTGTTGTTATTGTTGCATAAATTGCAAGGTTTCGTCCCCTTGGAGGCTAGTCTGATTTACCCCAAGAAGAGAGTCACACTTTCAGGCTGGGTCCAACTCAAGTTTATTGGTTGCAACCAAGGTACGGCTAAGGAACTCAATGTTCAGATCAGAGCCGACCCCCAACATCTCATAGGCAGGGGTTTTTATAGGGTTCACATCTTTCCTGGTTTAGGTGCCTTAACATGATAGGTTACTTCATCTTTGACATTTAGCATTCCTATAGGTCAGGTTAATTTTCCAAATGAGGTTAAATACAGTGCCTACTTGCTGAACAATGGGCAAGCCATACTTCCCTTTTTCCTTTCCTGCTTGAGCCGGTCACAAGTTTAAAGGATGTGGAATCTATCCATATCTCCACTTAACAGAAGACTGGTTTCACTTCCCCTCGTCTCCTTATTATAAGTTATTACCTGTGACAGGCCTTGACCTTTGTCATGTCTTACTCCTATACAAATAGCAAATATATCTAAGCATTAGCAATGTATGTATATTGTACGTGCCCCTCATAGGGGAATCAATGGCTCCGGGGGATTTGACTTCCCTTTTACACATCAATTCCCCCCTCAAGAGGCTTTCTCTTTCTTATACCTCATCAGTTTCTTCTTTGGCTAATCTTTGGTAATGTACAAGCATTTCACGGTTGACAGTAGTCAATACAGTGCGACATATAGAGGCAATTATACAAGGTATAAAACAGGGCATTAAGCATAATATAATCACAACAAAACAAAACTAAACAGGAATGTGTACCAACATAGCACAACAAGAGTTTTCCTCTTTTTCTTTGAAACAGTTGTGTTTCAGCATCATGCAGGGGAGAGGTTACTAGCACATCACCCTGTAATATTTCGATTCTTCTGGTGTCCAACAGGTGGGAAAGCAGGACCAGAAGAGAGAGAGGCTTATCAGCAGTCGGGGTAGGATCATTTTGCAATGGGAAGCATTGGCTAACAGTCAGTTCTTGGCACTTCACAGCGCTGATGGACATAAGAGTCTTTATTCTCTGAGCCAAAAGCCAGCTAGCTCTTTTGGAACCAAGGTTATTTCCTAGGAATAAAGCAAACCATAAAAACAATCCCACGCGGTTGCTTGATACCGGCCTTATAAAGTGAGGCCTTTTTGGCATGTGGTTGCCAGGGGAACCAGGGTCGCAGTTACTGCTGTAGCATACGCTTCTCGGGCTGACTTAATTATTTGAGTTTGTCAGTCCTTAGCAAGATACCATGGACTGCCTCAGTTTATTCCTATAGTTCTTTCCTCTTGACTTTGGGGTTCTTCTTAATCTACTAGGTTAAATACAACAATTTAAGGGATTTTAATTTACTCTGGAAGTGCTGGTACAGCACTATCATTATTATAAATGTTAATATTTAAACTCTCTACATAATTTGGCAAACACTATTCAAATCCATCCCCAAGATATTTCGTCGCCTTACTGGCACTGCCCATGATTATAGGTTTGACCTCTACTGCCTGGTTGAGTGCTGCAGAGATAGGTGGTTGGCATGGTCCACGGTGTTTCCCTATCTGTGTGTACCTCAGACGGCTAGCCCCAATATATCTTTGGGCATTGGCCACCAACTTCTTGATCTTTGCCTGCAGGGCCAGTAAACCCTCCTCTTGGTACTTACTTCCGCCATGCCACTCAGCATCTCATGTGTAGTTATCTCCACTACCAAAGTGCGATATGTCCACATTCTATTGACGGTTAGGCCGCTTGATGAGGGACCGTTATGCACACAGACGGATATACAGAGGGGCAGGATGGAGTGATCTGTCTGGGTAGTCAAACACCAGTAGGTACCGTTCATTTGGACCAGCTCGATGTTCATTTGTTTTTCTATGACAACCACATCAAGCCTAGGCAGATTCGTCATGATGTTAAATGGGCAGGTACATAAAATTTCCTTATCAAAGTGGGTGCAACAATCCCTGGGTATAGGGAGGCTCCCACACCTTCAGAATAAGCAATGCCTTCTATTCTATCTATATGCCCTTGCTTTGGTACAAGCAGGGAGGTTACCATTCTGATCTGATCTGAGTGAGGAATCCTCAGAGGGACCAAAAACAAATGGTTGTACTATGCCCTGTCCAGGTGGGCCTTTGGGTCCTCATGGATTCTCTCTTTCCCTACTCCCATGGGTAGGCACAGGGGAGATTGGGGACTCACCACCATAAGAACTAAATGGTAGTGGCTAAAGCTTACCTTATTCTTCAATACTGGCCTTCTAATTTCTTTATTTTACTTCCAATCCAATTAGCTTCTGGTCCAAACATCAGGTTAGGTCTACAGAGCTGGACAGATCCTTCAAACTATTTAGGATCAATTGATTAGCTTGGCTGGTGTGTAGGCCTTTACGGGCACTGGATATTACTGCATTTACAAGTCTGGATTCTCATACAATTTCTGGGTTATGACATAAGTGTTGCTGATAGGGTTACCAGGCTCAAACCAATCTGCGATGGTATCTGCTAAGCCTTGTCATTGCCTAATTAGGCATTTGCCAATTTGATTAACCAGTCTAGCACACAGCTGGTCTGTACCAGTGTGGAACATCATCAAGGTAAGGATCAGTGACAGTTGTCCTTGTTCTGGAACAGGGGCCTGTTCAGGGCATGGTGCACAACTGGGAGGCTCCATTTTGTCCTTAAAGTCCTTGTTGATGATATCCAAATGAGGGCAAGTTAGCAATGGTCATTAAAACAAAACTAGTCTGGTGGGAAGGAGCTAGTACTGTCTCCCATCCTTCTGTTCACGTGATGTACTCCTTGCTTCCTTCCAGTTCTTTTTGTTCACCTGTGGAGACATTGTTAACATTCTCCTAGCCTAAACAATTTTCTATTCACAACATTTGCAATACGTATTACAATTAAGACACACAAGACAAACTTGGACAGAACACAAACACATGTCATGACACAGAACCATGGCATTTTGTTGTTGTTTTTCTTCAACTGGCGCCAGCGCTTTCTGATGATCTGAAAGACAAGAAAACATTTCTCCCCCCCCATCGGGGTGGCCTATTATAACTTAAAATACTGCCTAAGATCTGCTAGGGGAACAGGTTACAGCTAGTTCCTTACCATTTTCATGTGCGAGTGAGCTGCAACTTTCTGAGAACAAGAGCGCTTCATCGGTACTCGTGACCTTCCACTCCCTTGAATTACCTTAGAGTTGCTAGCCCTCCCCAACAGTGGCATGGTTCAGTTTCCCTCTCGTATTGCAGACCGGGCTCTTTTTTTTCCTCTTATGATCTGTCTTGATCCTGCTAATTTACTTTTCTTAATTACACAGATTTGTCTAGCATTAATTTGGTAAGGAGAGTGGGCTTTCTAATTAGCCCCCACACTTCCTAATTCTTTTCAGTATATGATTTTCATAACATCCAGGCTGCAGCAGTTGAGTTATGCTGCTGGCTCTGGGGTGAATCACTTGCTCATGTTCTGTAAGGAGATTTATGTTGCAGAATGTGTCTCCTTGTTAGGGCAGATTTAGTTTTTAGTGATTACATCTTCACATTCAATTTCTACTGGTTGACATTTGGGTGGCTTTTAAGTTACCTTCCCCCACGCCCTCAAGCCAATTATAACGGCGTGTGAGGGAAAGGTTTTAACTGTTTGTTATGTTTTTTCCTCTGGATGGCCCCCACTCATATGTTGTGAAACATTTTTGGGTTGCCTGCGTTTCTAGCCGTAGAGGCTGTCATTTTCTATTTGCTAAGAAGGGCTTGAGAATTTCCTGAAGTTGCTTAGATTCGATCCTTGCTCAAAGCCCGCATTCCCTTTTCAATCTCATAGCTTAGGAAGGTGCATATTTGGGCCTTCTCTTGTGAAACTTTATATCCCTTCTTCCCTAGGGCATTCAACAGGGGCTCCGTTGCCCTTTTTCCCTTTTGCATATCAGGACTGGTAATCAACAAATCATCAATATACTGGAGGAGAGCTACCTCAGGGTGCTGCCCCCTCCAGTCTTCTAAGTCTTTTTGCAATGTCGTCCCAAAAATATGGGGGGATGACACAAAACCCTGGGGCAACACAGTCCACAACAGCTGGGTTTTGTGATGGGTGTCCGGGTCTTCCCATTCAAAAGCAAATAATTTCCAACTATCTTTGTGTAAAGGTATAGAAAAGAAAGCATCTTTCAAGTCTAATACCATAAACACTGTTGTGTCTGCTGGAATTTGTGTTAAGATAGTGTGTGGGTTGGGGACCATAGGATGGTCTACAAGAACTTTCTTATTTATTGCCCGTAAGTCTTGCACGAGTCTATAAGAGACGCTATCCGGTTTTGGCATCCCTAAAATAGGGGTGTTGAAGGGAGAGGAACTTTCTACTACCTAGCCATATCTTTTGAATTGTTCGATTAATGGCTTTAAGCCTATCCAGGTGGCTCTTTTTTCTCTCTCAGGCGATATGGCTTTACACCCACAGAGCCTTCTCCTTTAATGAAAGGAATTCTTACTGGAGTCACAAACTTTTCTCGGGCAGGGGTCTCATCTGCCTAAACACATGGATTGACTCCTTCTAAGACCTCAGTCCCTTTTGTCTCTAACAGCATCTCAGCTGCACAGAGAGCCATCTGGTAATTTGAGCCCTGTTTCACCGGCAGCTGCACTACATTCTGATCACTACGGAAGAAAATTTCAGCTTGCAGCTTAATTAGCATATCTCACCCTAGCAGGGCAACTGGGCATGCAGATGAAACAACAAAGGCATGCTCTAACATAATTTTTTCTAATCTTCGTGAGGAGGGGTCTACATACGGGTAGCCTGCTTCTCTTTCCCTCAATTCCTTCTATCATCACATGCTTTCCACTTTCTTTAGCTGAAGGGGGTTTTATGGGGATCATAGAGAACGTGGCTCCAATATCCACCAGAGCCTCATAGTCCCTGCCACCCACCCTTATTTTTACCATGGGATCCTTTCGAGCTTTAGCTCGTAGGGTAGTGGCCTTAGATTCCCGTCCCCTTCAACTAGATTCTTCTCCGGAGGATTCTGCCCGCATCTGGCGGTTCTCCGGTTGTCTTTTCTTCCCCTTTGCCTTCTATTTTTGGGCAGTCTCTCTTCCAATGTCCTTTTTCCCGTCAGTGCACACATCCATCAACTGCTACCCGTCCCTTTCCTTTCTGAGGGGGCCCCTTATGGTCCGGCCTCTGGTTGCTGGAGAGTGCTGCAGCCAGCACTGCCATCTGCTTCTGCGCTCTCTTATCTTCCCTCCTCTATTACTTCTCTAAGGGGGTACTGATGGTATGATGATCCCGGATCTGATGGGCCTTTTCGCAATAAGTATTTTTTTGCCCGAATTGAGTAGTCCACCCTGTTGGCTCAGCCCCCCTCACTTCAGCCTTTGCAAGGGGGGGCTGAAGTGAATCCAGGACCAGCAGGAGTCTGATAAGGGGGGGTAAATTTTCAGATGTAAGTTCACTTATGATTTCAGAGTTACTGTTTCCTCCTGAAGTGGCAGGAGAGGAACAATTCTCATTCTCTCTAATAGGGCTAGACCCTCCTGAAGAAGAAGGGGGTTTCCTCTTCTTTCCATAGGACTCAAATTCCTCATCACTAGAGGGAGCCAGTATTTCAGGGCTTTTACCTCCCAAGGTCTTTGCCTTTGCAGCCATGACCTTACACACACCCATACTACATTTTAATATCCATTTTGGTCGATCTGGACGTGGAATAACCAACAATCAATATATGGGAAGTGATCCCACTGTCCGTCCCGCGTCACAACGCTATGTGTTAGGGATACCAGGTTTACATCAAAGGAGCCCGTATCTGGCCATCCGACACCAAAAGTAGGCCACTCAAGTTGACAAAATTTAATTAACTCATCTTTTGCCATTTTTACTCTATAGTCACTTTTAAAATTACTAAAATTCTGTAACATGCATCCCAATGGGGTTGCGGAGTTTTCTATCCGGGAACTTCCCGAACCCATATCTATCTATTTATATATATTGCGCGCACACACACACACACACAGTCAACAAGCTTTTATCGCGGCTCCGTGTGTCGATGGAATGACACCACACCAGCTTTTAGCATCCGAACTCAGAGAGGGGTCCAGCGCTTGGCTGCCTCACTAGAGACACCGGTGTGCCCTTATGGAGCCGTGACACTTAAGACGGGCCTATTAGACAGCAACAAATATAGACAAACAGGGGGCTTGGAGACTCGCTGGGTCACGAGGTTCGGCTGACCCCCCTTGCAATCAAGAAATCCTGGTCATCGGGTTTCCCCTTGCAGGATTCTTGGGGCGGCTGGAGTCAGCTTAAGTCTCAGACCTGGTCAGCGACAGTCATGCTTACACACAAACCTGTGGTTTCACAATTTAGGTTTCCAACAAATCATTAAAACAAAGAACAAGAGTACTCCTACTAAAAACAAAAGCAATCCACTGGAGTTTTCCTAACTCCTCATAACTTCCCCACGCAACCCACGGGTTCATGGTGTTCCTTCTGGGGCTTACAGAGGTTTCTACCATTTGGGAGCGACCCAATTCCACAATACTGTGTTCTTTCCAATGTTCAGACCTATGTGCTGAACGCAATGCCCCCGGGGGACAAACAAATACTCAGACCTATATGCTGAGTGCAAACTTACAGATCAATATCTGCTAGAACACAGGAATAGGTATACTCACTCCGTCTATACCCCGGCGCCTTCCTCTTTTCTTCGGACCTGACAGCCTCGTGTGACTCATTCAATAGAGACTCCTTTAACTTTCCGGATGTCCCGACTCACGCTTTCGGTGCCGTGACGGACTCAAACAGTCCGGTGCGCACTTCACGGTCACCTACGGCGAATCTTGTCGTCCGACTCCGGAGTAGTCCAAGGGATGTCCCATCTGGGTCGCCAATTTGTTGCATAAATTGCAAGGTTTCGTCCCCTTGGAGGCTAGTCTGATTTACCCCAAGAAGAGAGTCACACTTTCAGGCTGGGTCCAACTCAAGTTTATTGGTTGCAACCAAGGTACGGCTAAGGAACTCAATGTTCAGATCAGAGCCGACCCCCAACATCTCATAGGCAGGGGTTTTTATAGGGTTCACATCTTTCCTGGTTTAGGTGCCTTAACATGATAGGTTACTTCATCTTTGACATTTAGCATTCCTATAGGTCAGGTTAATTTTCCAAATGAGGTTAAATACAGTGCCTACTTGCTGAACAATGGGCAAGCCATACTTCCCTTTTTCCTTTCCTGCTTGAGCCGGTCACAAGTTTAAAGGATGTGGAATCTATCCATATCTCCACTTAACAGAAGACTGGTTTCACTTCCCCTCGTCTCCTTATTATAAGTTATTACCTGTGACAGGCCTTGACCTTTGTCATGTCTTACTCCTATACAAATAGCAAATATATCTAAGCATTAGCAATGTATGTATATTGTACGTGCCCCTCATAGGGGAATCAATGGCTCCGGGGGATTTGACTTCCCTTTTACACATCATTATAGAGCTTGATTTATTTTGCACTCCTCTTCCAGGATCCAGATAATGCAAAATAACAACAGAAATATGCCAAACCACATATGCTTTATTTTTGTTCTGGTTTGCTGGCTACAGAACAACTCTCACATGGTAGTGGCTGGAGCCTAGAAATCAGAGCTCTAGTCTTTGGTCTGCCAGTGCTTTGCTGGGTAATTTAGGTTAATCTCTCTCTCTCTCTCTCTCTCTGCCCTTTTTTTGGTCTTTCTAAATTTGGGTATGTCACCACTGCAGGCTGAGGTGTGACTGCAGCATGTGTGGGCCGTACATGTACTGGCTGTGCTCCAGCTAGCACAATTACCAATAGTAATGAACCTGGAGCAGCATGGTCTTCAATGTGGGATAGCCAACTTCCTAAGGATCCGGGGTCAAAGATGGGTTTGTATGGCTTGAACTGAAGCTGCTGCTAGAGGGGCTTCTCTGCTATTGAGACTCATGCTACCTAGATTAACTCTAGTTCAGGTATGTCTGCATGTGTTGCAGTCACACCTCTGATTCAAGTAGAAATGTCCCCAGTGTCTATCTTATCTGTTTAAATTGTAAACTCTCCAGGACAGGGACTGTTCCTTACCATGTGTTCATACAGTGCCCAGCCCAACATGGCTCTGCAGTCAATGGCTTTGGGGCCTGAGATGCCGCCATCTCTCCCTCCTCCATCAAGTTGCTGCTTGGCACCTACAGTTTCCATTTGCTTTAATTTTATAGTTGGATATTTTGGACATGCCGAAGCTCTGCCTCCATTGCTGTGAAGAGGTTACAGACAGACCATGCTTAGGAAATGTGACAGATAGGACAAGGAGAGAGCTACTGCTGCAACCCACTCAGAGCAAGGGAAGCTTATGATCACATCAGTGTGATATATTGGGACCCAAACACAGCACCTTGGGATGTGTCAAGCAGATGGCCATGTGTGTACAGGGCTGTGGTTTGCCCCTCTGGGCTCTCATTAGGGCTGAATTTGAATGAAAGTGTGAACTCCGTCACGTGCATCCCAACAGCCACTTGTTCCGAACTCCAACCTCTGAGCACAGGCTATTTCGTAATTGCTCAACCCTTTGTGTCAAGATGGACCATGCTGTTCCAGAGCCTGCCTGAGAGACTTTTTGCCTGTTGTGACCTCAATACCTCTACCTGAAAAATGGAGCTAATAGTTCATGCCTCCCCTATGAGGGTATTGTGAGGTCAAATGTGTTAACACTTGTGAGTGTCTCAGGTGCTATGGCAGCCAAGATAGACAATTTAAGAGCCGCTAGGGGCTGCAGCACATATGGCTGGACCGATCTGTAAGGATAACCATTCAGTATTTCCTTAGCTTAGGCTTTCCTTGTGGGGTACAACGGTGTCCTATTTTAATAAGGAAATGAGGTTCCTGGAGAACTGCAGGTCACTCCTGTTACCTGTGCAATCCCTAACTCTGTACAACCTCACCCCACTCCATACTCATTGCAGCACCCGCTGGGCCAGGGCGCGTTCTGATGGGGGCTGAGGGAAAAGCAGTGGGGGAGTGCTGAGCTGTTATGAGGCCCTGCACTGGCAAATGGGTACAAAGTAGGGTAGCTCTGAGGTTGTTCTAGTCTGTGCTGGGGGAACCATGCCAGCACCTGGCAGTCCCTGACTAGAGGAGGCATAATCCATTTCCCTCCTGTCTAGTGCTGATGCCTGCATTACAACGTGGATGAATCTGACTCAATTTATTAAGCGGTTTGGGCCTGCTAAATGCTGAGCACCCTAGCTAAATCCAGTGCAGGCCGTAAGCACAAGCTTAACTTTAAGCAAATATTGATTTCCCATTCTTACAGTCAAGCATGTGCTCAGTGACTTAACTGAAATAAACCAGGATGCTCAGTAAGAGCTCCTGGTGATGAGATAGTTGCATATGGGTGGTGGTGAGGGGGTAGGGGAGCAGTACGGGGGAGCCTGCATTATTACTGCCTGTCCTTGCTTTTCTTGCTTGGTAAACTGACAGCTCAGAGGAGCAAGGACATGTCTTTTATGAGCACTAAATTCATGTATCAAAATAGCAACAAGAGCACATAACTGAATACGCATGGTCAACTTCTGATCAAAGGCTTGCAGTGGCAGGAAGTGCTTCCACTTTTGTTTCAACATCCATCCTTGCATTTATCCTTATTTCCACATGGAAACATTCCTAGTGTTAGCCCAAGCAGAAATGATCAACTCAGTAAGAACTTGGGTGTTTACTGTTTAAACAGTTGGGCTATGTCTACACTCGCGGCTTCTTGCATGTGTAATATGCAAATGAGACTAAGCATGGTATATTGCTGAGCCTTATTTGCATACCTAATGAGCCACCATTTTTTTCAGAAGAGGCTCTTGTGCCAGAAGGAGCGTCTACACTGCCCCTTCTTGCGCAAGAAAAACCCTCTTGCGCAATGCCGTTACACCTATTACTTGACAGGAAGAACGGCATTGCACAAGAGGGTTTTTCTTGAGCAAGAAGGGGCAGTGTAGATGCTCCTCCTTGTGCAAGAGCCTCTTCTGAAAAAAAATGGTGGCTCATTAGCTATGCAAATGAGGCTCAGCGATATTCCACGCTTAGCCTCATTTACGTATTACTCGCGCAAGAAGCCGCGAGTGTAGACATAGCCTTGGTGTTAAAATTAAAGTTGTTCCAATTGTCAAAGAGGTACTTTAAGAGTTTCTTCTGTTTTTATAATCTGACACAACCACTGACTTTTTTCAGCAGCAGCATGATGCCTACACACAGCAGGCGATTGCAAAATGCCAATTTTAATCACTTTTAGTTCAAATACCATTTACAGTCTCCAAGGTAGTGGGGAGCACTTTTCACTGTGTGCAGCTTTGGAACACTCAATATTAAATTATGCAGGACAGAATTAGCTGAATTATTCCATCATTGTAGCACTGAAATATATTGCAAGCATTGCCTCTGTTTAGCAGGAAAAAACTTGAGAAGCGAACATGTCCGCCACGCATAATAGCTCTTTGCTTTAATTCCACTTTAGCTATGGGTAGCTTTGGGTTATTTTCCATTACTTCCAATACATGTATAAAAGCTGTCTTAAAAGCAAAACTTAGAAATCAATTTCAGATCAATACAAACAGACGTCCTGGATGCACAAGGAGGGGGATGCCTTTGAGTTGGCATAGATCATAGAATACTAGAACTGGAAGGAACCTCAAGACGCCAGTCCCCTGACCTCATGTCAGGACCATCTAGATTTTCCCTGACAGGTGACTGTTTAACCTGCTCTTAAATATCTCCAGTGATGGAGATTCCACAACCTCCCTAGGCAATTTACTCCAGTGTTTAGCCATCCTGACCAGTGGTCCTTCTCAGCTGTGTGGCAGCAAGCTTCACAAGTGATTAATCAGCCCCACCCAGCCAGTCAGCTCCATGCACATGGAGCCCTGAGCCTCTGATTGGGCAGGGCTGATTAATCACCTGTGAAGCTGTGCTGCCCCGCAGCTTAGAGGGAACACTGATCCTGACAGTCAGGAAGTTTTTCCTAATGCCCAACCTAAATCTCCCGATGTAATTTAAGCCCATTGCTTCTTGTTCTAACATCAGATGTTAAGGAGAATAATTTTCCTCTCGCCTCCTTGTAACTCCCTTTTAGGTACTTGAAAACAGCTAGGGTGCATCTAGACTGGCAAGATCTTGCCGCCTGTCTACACTGGCCACGAGTATTTGCACAAGAACACTGACCTTATACTGTACAAAATCAGTGGTTCTGGCGCAAATACTCTGACGCACCCGCTCAGTGAATAAGCCTTCTTGTGCAAGTATTATTGCGAAAGAGGGCCAGTGTAGACAGCCAAGTTAATTTCTTGTGCAGGAAAGCCTGATGGCTAAAATGGCCATTGAAGCTTTCTTGCACAAGAGAGCAAATCTTTTGCGCAAAGGCACATGCCAGTATAGACGCTCTCTTGCGCAAATACTTTTAACGGAAAAACTTTTCCGTTAAAAGTATTTGTGCAAAATCATGCCAGTCTAGACGCAGCCCTATCGTGTCCCCTTTCAGTCTTCTCTTTTCCAAACTAAACCAAACCCAATTCTTTCAGTCTTCCCTCGTAGGTCATGTTCGCTAGACCTTTAATCATTTTTATTGCGCTTCTCTGCACCTTCTCCAATTTCTCCACATCTTTCCTGAAATGTGGTGCCTCGAACTGGACAGAATACTCAAACTGAAGCCTAATCAGAGCATAGTAGAAGGGAAGAATTACTCTTGCATCTTGCTTACAACACTCTTGTTAATCATGTTTGCTTTTTTTGAGACAATCACACTGTTGACTCATATTTAGCTTGTGGTCCACTATGACCCTTAAACCCATTTCTGCAGTACTCCTTTCTAGACAGTCACTTCCTGTTCTGTAGGTGTGAAACTGATTGTTCCTTCCTAAGTAGAGTACTTTGCATTTGTCCTTATTGAACTTCATCCTATTTACCTCAGACTATTTCTTGTGTTTGTCCAGATCATTTTGAATTATGACCCTATTCTCTAAAGCACTTGCAACCCCTCCCAGGTTGATATCATCTGCAAATTTAATAAGCGTACTCTCTTCATCAATATCTAAAACATTGATGACACTATTGAACAGACCCAGTCCCAAAACTGATCCCTGCGGAATCCCACCTATTATGCCCTTCTAGCATGATTGCGAACCATTAATAACTACTCTCTCAGAATAGTTATCCAGCCAGTTATGCATCCACCTTATAGTAGCCTCATCTAAATTGTATTTGCCTAGTTTATTGATAAGGAGGTCATGCAAGACTGTATCAAACGCCTTATTAAAGTCTAGGTAGACCACGTCCTGTATTAAGCCAGTGAAATATTCAACTCCTAGAGCAACTTAGAGCAAGTCAGAGTGCTTTGAGTTATATCTGGCCCAGAGGGCCATTCCTGTATCCAGGAATTTACTAGAATGCAGCACTATTCAAGCCATATTCCTTCCCCAAGGCTGTGCCTCTTACATGTGCCCCTGTGAGGTGTGGTGGCACAGGATTTCTTCTCTGCTTCAGTGTCACCTCTGGAGCCTGGCAGAGTCCCCAGAACCTGGGAATCCTCAGCTGGCCACTGCTGGAGTGATGTAAAAAAGATTTAAAGGGGTGGCCATTTGTCAGGCAAATAACATGGGTAGCTGCTGTTTTTCCTTTGTTGAACAAAGCGGAACTGAATTCCCTACTGCTCCAATTTAAGATAATTTCTGCAGGGAGACTGCCACAGACTCCCTCTGAATAAGAGTTTAGCCCTGCCAATGAGTGTATTGAAAACCCAACATTCCAAAGAGCTTCCCTGCTGATATTGTGTCTTCCCCAACAGTAAATTCAAGAAAGAGAATGAGTAATTGACTGGCATCTGAGAAAATGGTGCCGCCTGGGGGATCCTCATGCAGCCAATCTGAGTGGCAAAGCCAGTGGTTTGGTGCCTTCTATTGTGGCAGCTGCAATCATCTGAGGGCTGGCACTAATAGTGCCCAGCTTTTATTGGAAGAGGGCAGTTGGAAAGCTGTCTCCATGAAAAGTCTTTAGCTTTGGCAATAGCTTCCTGTCTTGGTTCACACGAAGTTTACTCCAGGATGAACTACATTCATGTGTTCTCTAAGTCACAGTGGATTGGGAGAGAGGTCACATGGGCACGGCTACATTTCTATCACTATTCTAAAATAAGTAGGACACTGTTGGCAAACTCAAAAAAGATGTGAGCGAAAAAATCTGAAGAAAGGTTTACAAAATGAGTCTTTTATCAAGATTTGAGGAATATTTAAAGGCACATTTCACTACTGTTGAATTACAATAGAATTCCATGACGTACATACAATATTCACATTCTCAAAAGCAGTTAATAACAGTGGCACATTTTGAAATGCATATATTCCATT
Source organism: Pelodiscus sinensis (assembly GCF_052426305.1). Taxonomy (NCBI): domain Eukaryota; kingdom Metazoa; phylum Chordata; order Testudines; family Trionychidae; genus Pelodiscus; species Pelodiscus sinensis. Next base: position 198,556,165 of record NC_143052.1, read on the forward strand.
TCAGTTAATAACAGTGATTATTTGGTTAATACATTTGGAGAACACACCACACCAACTATAACCCAGCACTTGCAGAAAAGTTGTAGACAATTAATTTAATCAGTGGACACACTTTGGCTTCTCCAAGCACATCATTCAACATGAGAGAATTGCAGAAAGCAGCTGTGTGGTTTTATTAGGTATAAGAAGACAGCACTGATTCAGTTTTGCCAAGAGGCGTGGATTAATGTTCATTCAGGGCCTGCATCTGCGCCCACTGATTTCAATGATTTCAGGATCAGGCCTGAAGCACTATTAACTCATTGGCTACGTCTAGACTACATCCCTTTTCCGAAAAAGGGATGTAAAGTAGACGTATCGCAATTGCTAATGAAGCGAGGATTTAAATCTCCCGTGCTTCCTTAGCATAAAAATGGCTGCCGCTTTTTTTCTGCAAGGAGCTTTGTCGGAGAAAAGCGCCAGTCTAGACGCTGATCTTTCGAAAAATAAAGCCTTTTCCGAAAGATCCCTTATCCCTTATTTCAAGAGGCACAACTTAGCTACAGATCTCCACTGTTAAACAAGTATAGCCATTTGTTCAATATCACAGTCAAAAAGTACATCCGCATCCCCTTTTTTTTGGCTGAACTGAGCTATGGGGCTTGTAGTGCTAATTATCTTTATTCATTCAGCTCATGGTGAAGTTCTGTATCTCTAATAATTCATCAAACATGTTTTTAATTTACTTCTGCTGTTCTAAGGCAGATTGGCTTGTCAGTCTTCTGTGCCACAGGGATTTTACAGAAGAGCTGCCTAACTTACTGAGCCTCGGCACAAAGAATTGATTTAAAACAATACAACAGCAAATGGAAGAAAATGTATTATCCAAAGGCATCTTGCCCTTTGCAAAGCTTCTGCTCTGGATTGTCCCCTCCAGATAGTCGGAAATATATGTAATTGATTTTATGCTGTCAATCAAGACAAATTAAGTAGAAGGAAACTAGAAATGTCACTTTTCGTCATAATTGATCTGTTTGTTGTTTAACCGACACTGATTTGAATGGTTTTAGTAGTTAATGCGGGTCTTCAAACGAACGTCTAAAGAAGGCCCCTTGCTTTTTCCAGCCTTTCGGGTGACTCCTCTCCAAAGAGAACCCTTGGATTAGGAAGGGGAAAACAGCAAGTGTGCAGCTTCCCATGGACACTCTAGTTTTGAGCAGGGAGCCCCTTTCTGTAGGTAAACAACCCCACTGCAGCCACTGAAGTTAAGAGAGTGGAAAATCCAACGAGCTTCAGCAGTCCTGGTACAGAGGGCAAGTTTCTTTCCCAAAAGGTAGTAGTGATTGGCAGGGCTACGACATCCTGCAGGAGGAAATGTTCAGTATTAGTGCCAGGAGAGGGGGGGAATACAGAGACCACCAATATATTCCGTAAGTCACACGCTTCTCTCTCTTTCTAGCTAAATGAAGGGGGATCCCCCAAACTCCTTCTGTTTTAAATTGGTCACAATATGGAAAAGGCTGAGAACGACTGATGTAAGCCAAACAACAGGTTAGGCAATAAGGGTGATCTTGTGGCTAGGGAACTGGCCTGGGACTCATCCAGAAAATGAACCTGATTCTGCTATACAGGCAGTCCCCGGGTTACGTACAAGATAGGGACTGTAGGTTTGTTCTTAAGTTGAATCTGTATGTAAGTCGGAACTGGCGTCCAGATTCAGCCGCTGCTGAAACTGACCGCCAGTTCTGACTTACATACAGAATCAACTTAAGAACCCCAGGCGTCCCCTTGTCAGCTACTGCTGAAACTGATCAGCAGCTGATTCCAGGAAGCCCAGGGCAGAGAAACTCTGCCTGGGGCTTCCTGTAGTCAGCGCTGGTCAGTTTCAGCAGAAGCTGACTTGAGACGCCTGGGGCAGAGCAGCTGGGGTGCTGCTGGGTTGCTCCAGTAGCGCCGCTCGGTGCTACTGGACCAACCCAGCAGCACCCCATCTGCTCTGCCCCAGGCGTCCTGATTCAGCCGCTGCTGAAACTGACCAGCAGCAGCTGAATCAGGACCTGGGGCAGAGCAGCTGGGGTGCTGCCGGGTTGGTCCAGTAGTGCCCAGAGCGGCGCTGCAGGACCAATCGGCAGCGCCCCAGCTGCTCTGCCCCAGAGTCCAAAACAAAAGCCTGGTCTGCTGGGGGGTGGGGGGAGCACACTAGCTGCGCCCCCCCCCCCCCAGCAGACCAGGGACACGGGGAGCAGAGCCGCAGCGGCAGCGGGGTGCCGCGCCTCTGAGGCTTTGCTCTTGCAAAGCCTCAGAGGCGCGGGACCCGGCTGCGGCTTCAGCCTGGGTGCCTGTGGTCTGCTGGGGACGGTCCCTAGCAGACCACAGGCACCCAGACTGAAACGGCAGCAGTGGCAGTTCCCCGCGCTTCTGAGGCTTTGCTCTGGCAAAGCCTCAGAAGCGCGGGAACCCGCCCGGTGCCCCTGGTCTGCTGGAGACGGTCTCCAGCAGACCAGGGGCACCGGAGCAGCTTATGAACGGGGCTTTCTCGCCCCGGCCTCCGGGGCGAGAAAGCCCCGTTCGTAAGTGCGGATCCGACATAAGTCGGATCCGCGTAAGTCGGGGACTGCCTGTACTAAAACTCCCGGTGGTAACCTGGACATTGAAATAATTGTCTATGGACCTTAATTACCCATCTGCAAAACAGAGAACAAGATCTTCCTCTCTCCCTCACAAGGGTGCTATGGCCCCACTGCTATAAGAACTTAGCTAAGACAACCGAAACACTGTGTCTAGCTATTGCTTTACAAATACATAGGAGACAAAGCTTGCCTTCGACTCTGGCTCAGGCATCCAGATTTCACCCTCTGAGATCTTTTTCATACGGTACAATATCTGGAAGAAAAATGACGACACCACATGAACATTCTTTCTATTAGTTTGGAATAAGCACTGGCAGGCAACATCAAGTAACATTAAGAAAATGATCCCCCCCCCACACCATAAGCTAGACATCAGAGCAATTTGTGCAGCTTTCCCACTTGAGGCAGTTGCCATAGGTTTCAGCCCCCCAGGCACAGGTGATCACCTGACAGTCTATTATCCAACTTGAGAAATATTAAAGTTTAATCTTGTGTCACTCATGACACTGAAAACCTATTGACAGTGATGCTGCTTGGATTGTCTCTGAAGGTTCTCAATTGTGGAGTTATCCCTCGGCTTTTTGGGGCGTATAAAAATCAGAGTGCTTCTAAAACAATAAAAAACCAAAGCACTGTAACAAGGGCAGAGGTCTGCAGCACAAATAGGTAAATATATCTGTAGCCACCACTGTAAAGGTGTGTAGAGGGAAGGAGAAGCAGGGGAGACCTGAAAAATGTAGAATTATTAAAATAATATACTATCATATTAAGTGGAAGCCCTGGACCCAAATCTCAGTCACATTCAGCCTCCATTACGCTGCTCTGCTAGAAGAAAGGAACAATGGGTGCAAAATATAATCTCTGCCCACCTTCAGGTCCTTTTATCTCAGGTATGCCCACACTTCTGCTGCGAGCCAGCCTTCCAGACTGGGTAGATGAACTCACACTAGCCCTGCTCTAGCTAGCCCATTAAAAATAGCAATGAGGACACTGCAACAGGGATGGCAGCCTGGGCTCACTAACGGAGCTCAGAGCCAGGGGGCCGGCAGACTGAGTGGCTAGTCCACGTTGCAATGCCCACACTGCCACTGTTAGGGTATGTCTACACTACAAAGTTAATTCAAAATAACAGCAGTTATTTCAAATTAACTTTAATAGCATCTACACAGGTAAACCGCTATTTCGAAATAAATTCAAAATGGTGGAGCCCTTATTTTATTTCGAATTTGGTAAACCTCATTCTACGAGGAGTAACACCGAATTTGAAATAGCTATTTTGAATTAAGTGCTGTGTAGACACTTAATTCGAAATAGGGGGCCTCCAGCCTTCCCAGGGAGCCCTGGTGGTCACTCTGGGCACAACCAGGAAAATTTACTCTCCTCTCCCCCAGCCCCGGAGCCATTAAAGGGGTAGACCCTGGCTACAGTGCCTGTGCCAGCTCCAAGCCTGCCAGCCCAGAGCCAGCAGTGGCCCCTGGACCCTTGACCCAGTGACCCCAAAACATGAGCCACTGGCAACCAGCCCTCCACCGCTCCCCAGGAGCAGTCTGCCAGCTCCCAGGAGCATGACAGAAGCTGGAAAAGGCGGGCGCCTTCCTGGTCAGGGTGGAGATCATGGACCTTATTCAGGTTTGGGGTGGATGCTCCCAAAATCCATGATCTCTGCACTAGACGGAGGAACACGTCCATCTATGGCAGGATAGCTGCCAGCCTGGCCATCAAAGGCCACATGCGAACCCAGGAGCAGGTTAGCATGAAAGTCAAGTTGGCCCGGCAAGACCCCCAACCCTGAGCTTCCCCCTTCCAGCTCCCTCCTCCCAGGTTTCCCCCTCCCCTCTCCAACCTCCTTTTCCCAGTCTCCCCAGAGGTTCATCCCCCCCCCCCAGTTTTGTTCAATAAACCCAGTTTCTATTTTTGAACATACGAGTCTTTTATTTGACATCAAGAAGGGGGGCTAGGGAAGGATAAGTGGAAGGACATGAAGGAGGAATGGGGCACGAGCCCCCAGTGGGGAGGACCGGGGAGGCTCGGAGGGCTCCTCGGGGCGGACACTCTCCCTCAGGGCCTCCTGGATCCTGACAGCCCCCCCGATATACCTCCGGATGGCAGCCTGCAGCAAGTGCAGCCGGGCTGATGGCAACGACCCCACAAGACACACCGGCGTGCCCAAGGGCAGCTCTGGCTCCATGTGGCCAAGTGCTGTGGTGTCCTGAGTGCGGGAACTCAGGGCACTCCAAGACAGGAATGCTTTGTTGTCCCTCATCAAGGTAGACAAGCAAGCGGGGAACCCTGAGAACTGTCTGTCCGGGGTGGGGGTAGGGTCCCTTTAAACACGAAGCTCAGTTAGCCTCAGGCAGCAGCCCCACACACTAAGTCCTAACCTGATGTCCCGCCATCACTGGTTATGGCCAGCCTTAACTTCAGTTCAGGGCCACTCAGTGTGGACGTGCTATTTCGAAATAGCAAAACGTTATTTCAAAATAGTTTTTGTGCATTGATGCATTATTTTGAATTAGCTTAATTCTAATTAACAATTTCGAATTAAGTTAATTCGAAATAGCACTGTAGTGTAGACATAACCTTAGTGTGCTACTCAAGCAGAGTTGGTACAAGTCTGTCTATCTGGGCAAGAAGACTCACTCCCAGCTGCCATATAGAAATACCCTGACTGAGAAACAAGCCCAGTGTGTGCTTTTTGCTTGCTTGCCTTCCTATCCCCCCATGACTGTTCATTGCCTATGATGGATTAACAGAACATAGGTAAGTGTTCTCTGCTAGCGAGAAGCAAAACGTAATGATCAGTTGTACCAAAAGGGTCAGATTTCAAGGATCTATAACTGGAAATAATAGCTGGTGCAACTCTGATGGAAGTTGCATGGGCATATGTGAAGGCGGGATTGGGCTTGAGATTTTAAGGCCCAAGATCTATTACACAGGCTTGGATTTATAGACTCATAGACTTTAAGGTCAGAAGGGACCATTACGATCATCTATTCTGACCCCCCAGCACAATGCAGGCCACAGAATCTCACCCACCCACTGCTAGAATAATCCTCTCACCTATATCTCAGATATTGAAGCCTTCAAATAGTTTGAAGACCCCAAGATTCAGAGAATCCTTCAGCTGTGATCTGTACCCCATGCTACAGAGGAAGGCGAAAAACCTTCAGGGCCTCTGCCAATCTACCCTGGAGGAAAATTCCTTCCCGACCCCAAATATGACGATCAGCTAAACCCTGAGCATGTGGGCAAGACTCACCAGCCAGACACCCAGAAAGTTCTCTATAGTAACTCCTATCATCCCTCCATTGACCTATTTACCACTGATAGGCTACGTCTAGACTGGCATGATTTTCCGCAAATGCTTTTAACGGAAAATTTTTTCCATTAAAAGCATTTGTGGAAAAGAGCGTCTAGATTGGCACGAACGCTTTTGCGCAAAAGCACTTTTTGCGGAAAAGCGTCCGTGCCAATCTAGACACAGTTTTGCGCAAGAAAGCCCCTATCGCCATTTTCGCGATCGGGGCTTTTTTGCGCAAAACAGTTCTCAGTTGTCTACACTCGCCCTCTTGCGCAAAAACATTTGCACAAGAGGGCTTTTTCCCAAATGGGAGAGCCATTGTATTTGCGGAAGAACACAGACAATCTTACATTAGATCGTCAGTGTTCTTGCGCAAATTCAAAGCGGCCAGTGTAGGCAGCTGGCAAGTTTTTCCGCAAGAAGTGGCTGCTTTTGCGGAAAAACTTTCCACTCTAGATGCAGCCATAATGAATGGTCAATTAGTTACCAAGATCATGTTATCTCATCAAACCATCCCCTTCATAAGCCCATCTAGTTTAATCTTGAAGCCAGATAGATCTTTTGCCCCCACTACTTCCCTTGGAAGGCCATTCCAGAACCTCACTCCTCTAATGGTTAGAAACCTTCTTTTAATCTCAAGTCTAAACTTCCTACTAGCCAGCTTATATCCATTTGTTCTTGTGTCCACATTGTTATTAAGCTTAAATAATTCCTCTCCCTCCCTGGTATTTATCCCTCTAATATATTTAAAGAGAGCAATCATGTCCCCCCTGATTTAATAGTTCAGTGATGAATTTGGTAACATTCTGATTGGTCTGAGACATTAAATTGTAATGCTTTAAATTACTTAATACAGTATATACAGAATATAGTTACACTTTGGTTTGCGGGGTTTTGGAATCTTGCCACGGTTAATTCTAGTAGTCCTCTCCTGGTAGTAGTTACAGTAGCAAATGCACCAAAGGTATGTCTGCACTTTGAGCTAGGCATACGATTCACAACTCAAAGACGCCCACTTGTGCTAGCTCTCTGTGAGAGAGTAGGCTAAAATCAGAATGTAGCCACAGCTACATGAATGGTGGAAAGGGCTGCTAGCCCCGAATACATATCTAGGGTGTCTGACAGGCATGTATCTGGGGAGGCCCTGCCACTCATGTTAGGATAGCTACATTTTTTTTAGTGCATTAGCTCCAGGACACTGAGCATGGATATGTCTTCTCCAGCTGGGAATCACAGCCCATGCTCCAAATGCAGGCATATCCCAAGACAGACACTAAGACCAAAACTTCCATGAAACATCTGGCCGCTTTTGGTCTCCAATAGCCCTGATCAAGGAAAATTGGCTTCCCGTACCTCTCTTGCTGCTCTCTCTCCTGCCTGCACAGCCCCTTCCATGTACCCACTCCACTGGGTAGCTGTCTCCGTGCCAGCAAAGAAGATCTTGTGGAAAGGTTGGCGAATGACCCTTTAAAACAAATTGACAATGTCAAAAGCCACTAAGAGAAGGCTGACAATCATTTTAAAAGCAATTAGTGCCCTTGACACAAGAGCTTGTTAAGCTCCTCAAGAACTCCTAGTGAGCTGTTATAGAGAAGGAAAGAAATACATTAGGTTTTCCCATAGATAAGCATCTTACCTGCTGCTATTTACAATATGTTACATTATCTGTGACATAGAAAATTCAAGATATACACTTGAAGGTGTCTCCTTTTATTGCCCAAACAGGGAACGATCCTCAGAGGGTCCAGAAATGTATTCTGGTTAAATGGATTTATTTCCCCTGTCTGTCTGCTTTGTTTTTACTCTTCCATTACAACCAGATATGAATGATGTCTTTGCAGTGATAGGTTGCTCTTATATTTTGAGATTCAGCAGAACTTTCCCATTTGTATGACTGCATGCTAGAGGGGAAGAGAGAGAGAGGTGCCTCTGTATGCAGAACGGAAAGCTGCATCTCCTCTTTAGGACACCAGGCTACTCCACAGGCTTCTTGGGCAACACAGAAAAAGGAACTGCATTCCCTCTTCATAGAGGGGGAGTCTCTAGGGACCACAGAGGAAATATCATGTCAGACCTGAAATAGCTGCCAGAGACTAGTTCAGCTCATGGACAAAGCCATATGCCTTACCCATCACTTCATAGCACTTAGGCTAGGGATGTAAAATCCCATTTATTTGGTTAACATATTGTTTAATCAGTTAACTGATTAAAGGGAGGAGAGCAGTGTACACCAGAGGAACCAGGATTTCACCCATATGCTGTATGCGCCATATGTTTTGAATGGAAAGAATACTGTAACCATTACACAGAAGCTTCAAAAAATAAAACCCCAAAAGTTATTTAGTTTACCTTCCATATTGAGACATGATGCCTGGTGGGAAGTAGGCTGTGTAGCAACCCCCCGAATACTGTTCTGCACTCCAGTTCTTTTCTTCATAATGCACTGGCTGTAACAGTTAACAGAACATGAGAGAAAGAACAAGCTGTTGTCTAGAATATTGGAAATAAAATAAGTAAATATTTGGCTTCTAGGAAACAAAAAATTTGAATTATTAATTATTATTTTAAAAATTCTGATATAAGCCTGTTAGCGCATTCTGTTAATACTATCCAACAGCACAAATGAGCACATTTACACTTCGACAGAGCCTCAATCTCCTATATAATATAGACAACTTTGACAACTGTTATAATCTTTTCTGGTTTTGAGACGGAGTTCGTGTCTTCTTCCAGTGATTGGGGCTCACCACAACTAGGAAAGTGATATCGTATGGTATCGCCTGCATTGCTTTTGAACTAAAATGTAAATGTCCTTGTTTCACCATTCAGAACAAACAAGGAGGGTGACCACAGTGTAAATGAATAAATAGGCAGTATTTCTTACATATAAAGCTTCCTCTGTGCCCATCACTTTGGCATACAGCTCACAGATTTTTTTCTTCCTAAATATAAACATACACAGGGATCAGAAAAAAATAAAAAAGTAAAAAAAAAAATCACCTCATTCTTTGCTGCTGGTCTTAAAATTAAAATCAAAATCTCTGTCAATACATGTTAAAGTTATTTTTGTATGTGCAACAGATTCCAAGTTCATACTCTAAGCCAGATTTTTAAACACAGAGATGTCTAAGTATTAAATTGTGACATCACACTTGGAAGATTTATATTTGACTAAGTGTAAATAAATTAACTTTCGTACAGTTATCTGAAGATACCGAGTTAAATTATACTTAGGTTCACTGGTGTGAGTCTGGAATAGCTCCAATGGAATCATTCCAGATTTACAACAGGGTAGCTGAGAGCAGATTTTGACCTGTAAAATGCTCAATGGTATTTAAAAACATGAGCCATTTGGTGGCACCTTAAAACTAACAGATTCGTTTGGGCCTAAACTTTCATGGGCAAAAACCCACTTCTTCAGATGTATGGAGCGGAAAATGAATGGTATTTTATTTATTATGAATAACAAAGTAGTTCATTTATGGTTGTAGAAATAGCACTGTTATAGACAAGGATGTTTATACGAGTATGTAAATAATAAAAAAATGTTAGAATATTTTTGCCTAGCTTGTAGAGAAAGGACCGCAAAAGTTATGTACCTCAGAAGTCCCTTCATTCCACTAATGGACCAGCTTTGTGAAAATGGTCAAGAAGGAAGGCAGTCTTTTGGAATCCTTGCAATAACCAGCAGTTATTGAAGACAAAAAACAATGCCCTAAGATTATTTATGAAACACAATATATTAGTGATAACCTGAAAAAGCAGATAGCATGAGGGCACTTTAAACTGGATTCCTTGGAAGCTGTGTCTGCTTACACAAGCAGAGTTTGGTCCTTGGAGAATACTATTATCTGTAGTTGCTCTCTGTGTATGTAAAATTACTTGCTGATGCAGCCTAAAGAACAACTCTCTTATAAAAGTACTATTTGAAATGTGTAAAGTTCTTACCTATCTTCTTTGCTGACACTTGCCAGTCTATAGGCCTTTCTTGTAAGGATAAAACTAAAGACAAAAGAGGACATAGTATTGTGCAGTGTCAATACACAGACTGATTACTCAATAGCTTCTAGCATTATATCAGGAAATGATCAGCTTGTACACAGATCACAGAGCACAGAAGTAAAGTGCTTCATGCAGGAAACTAGCAAAACTGATTACTGCATGCTGTGCTAGCTGAGACTTCCTAATGGGTTGTAGGTGTATCCCAAAGAATACAGCATAGTATAGCAATTCAAACTTAAGGTGACAGGCACAGAATATTGACAATGGAGAGTCTATGGTAGATCTCAGAAAGGTTTGCGCCCTTTGCAACAAACTCCATCTACCCCATTGCGATCTGCGCTGAGGTCAATAGTGCCCTATGGTATCAAAGAAAACTCACAGTTCTAGAAAAATCATAGACACTTTTGCAGTGGAATATTCAAAATTGCTCAGCATTGGCCTAATTCTCCTCCCACTGAAGTGAGTGGTTAAAGTGCCCATTAACTTCAGTGGAAGCAGAATTAGGCTACCATTAGGCACATCCTGATTTTCATATAGCGAGAGGGGGAAAATAATCAACCAACACAACACATGGAGCTTCTCTTTCCACATAGAGACCTAAATCCAAATTGGCTGAGACCAAGACCTTAGTCTCCTTGAACTGTGCTTTAGTTTTCTTGTCCTTCTAAATTCCTAGGTAGTTGCCCCTACCATGAAGTCAAATACAATTTATGTTATTAAAAGATTCATGATGCGGTCAGCTATAGGGCAACTGCAGGGGAGTGCTGCTACACAACATAGATTTTTATCACAATCAACATAGGAAGCTACAGTCATATTCCTATCAGTAATTGCTCTAAGATGTTTTCCATTAGAGTCAAATTGATTCCTGGAGAAATTCCATTGACCTCCATGGAGATACATCTCAGATGAATTTGGCTCCTAGAATCCTTTACAAAGTTGTGCATATTAGAAAAGAGATGATTTCAACATTGATTTTAACAGCAAGAAAAAATATTTACATTCCAGTTGTTGACAGTAACTTTAGAGGAATGTTAGGGGGTTTCATAGCGTTCAGAATGTGGTCATTTTAAAACATGCCCATAATGTTACACAATTCTATAGGAGCTATCTCTGCATACTTTTAATGAAATTATTTGGTAGATACACACAAGTGTTTTTTCACCTTGTTTGGAAAGTTAGCTTGGATTTAAAATGGAAACATTTTCTAAAGTTTTTAAAATTTATATTCACTTAATTGCTTTTTGAAAAGAGTGAATTAAATGCTGTTATACATTTTCCAGCTCTCCTTTCAAAATGAAATGCTAAATACTTGGCAGTTTCTCCAGAATTCTAATCTGTCACTGAACAGCTGTGCTTTGACTGAATTACAAGATGCTGTAGGGAACAGTTCTTCATCTCTCTTCAGTGCATTCCAGATTCAAGGCAAACAATGGCTTCTGTCAACTGGGTTTTCAGTATTTGACATGGCCAAAAGAGGAGGCCCACTGTAGCCAGAGCAAAATGCTTGGTAAATTTGAGTGAGAGAGGTTTAATCTCTCTGAGCACAATTTAGCAAAACCCTTAAATATGTGCTTAACTTCAGCCATGGGAAATGGCACATTACATTGGACAATGTACCTCCCTTCCCACCAGCTTCCTGTGCACTGGTCTACTTAGAGAGTTTGTATAGTCTTGCTCCAAGGAGTGCAGAGGCTTGATGGGGTTACATAGTTACTTTATCCCACACAAGAGGATGCCCGAAGGCTGCATATCAGCTATAGTGACTTGCATGCGTCCCCTCCTCCCACTCAAGCCTCTATAAATCTAGGACTATGGGCTCCTTACCCTATAATGGCAGGCACAGTTTCATCAGGTTTGGAATCATCTAAGGTTATTGATATTGGAGCTTCTTCATCCTCAATTAACATGCAGCCACAGTAATCTGACAGGAGAAGAGAAAACAAGATGGTGGTCAGACATAATAACTGCTAAGTGTTATGTACTGATAGAAATGAAGAAAAGTTCAATAAAAAGTAAATTCAAAGTTGTTTTTCATTCACTGAAAACACCTAGAAATCTGGAACCTTCTTCTAGCATTCTCTACCCATCAGTAATTTCCAAAACTGCTTGTATACACACATCCTAATTTGTTTTTAAAATGTTGACTTTGTTGCTTTGCAAGAATTTATTTGTGACTCACATAAAGTTATGTAGACTTATTGTTATCAAATAACAGAAACTGCAAAAGTAATTCAGACTCTAGTAGAAATATTTTCATTAAGCAACTTGCACAAAACAGCAACAGACAGGTCTACTCAGTGGAGTCTCAATCTTGTACTCTTGGAATTCTCAATAGGGATTATACAGAAGGAGGGTAGGAACAGTAGAGGTAAGAAAGACATAACAACATAGTGGATTGGCACCCTGGTCCATCCTGTCTAGTATCTCTGACAGTGATGAGATGCTTCCAAGACGGATGCAAGAAACCCTATAGTCGACAACAGTGGAATGACCTACCCTTAGAGGAAACTTCTTCCTAACCCCAGTCACTTAGGCCATGTCTATACTTACCATGCCTAAGATTGATCCTCTGGTGCTCGAATATGAGGGTCTAGTTAAGATCCGCTAAATCAAACACTGAGGCTGGCTCAAGTAGGTGCTGGTACTCTTTGCAGTTGCAAGGAGTAAAGGAAGCTGATAGCAGTGTTTGCTCCTATCAGCCTCTCTCTGTGAAGCTGAGCTTGGTGCCATCTTAAGGTAAGCCAACTCCAGCTACATATTCTACATAGCTGGGGTTACAAACTTTTACTCGACTTTCTAGGTCTAGTGAAGACCTGGCTTTAGTAGCTGGCTGAAGAGATATAAATGCTCACAATATAAAAAATATCCCCCAGTTTAATGCAATGGGTGGCTGTTCAGATGTTAGAAATGAAGCACCTTCACATACGGTTTTGGGGAAAAAATTTTTTTTAACTCATTCTTCTACACTTAAAGTTAATAAACCCCTGGCTTTAAAGGTAGTGTGACAAACTCCTAAGCTCTTCATTTTTCCCGGTAGTTAATACCCACATACCCATCTTCTTCCAGAAGGCTTCTTTATAGTACATCATGCATTTAATGACAGAACCCATAGGAAGACGGTGAATTAACTGGTTTCTCTCTGATGGCAGTTCTGGGTTGAAATGGATCTTTGTAGTCAGGCCTGGGGGGATGGCACTAATCACATATCTGCCCTGAAACATAAGGCATTGCTATATAATACACACACAACTGCAATTTTAGATAGGAACAGGAATAATATTTTCCTTTATTTAAGGTGAAATTTCTAAGTACTATAATATAAAATGACACAATAAAACAAAGCAGAGAGAAGGTAGAGTAATGTCAGGAACCAATTAACAATACGCTCATAAGAGACCCAGTCATAAATAAATCAGTAAAGCAGATTTCAAAGACTTTCAGGGGAGTTTGAGAAGCAGAGACACACAAATGTGTGGTGCTGATTACATTTGGCTAAGAGCAGCAACAGACATTCCCCTCCGCACACACACTAAATGCTAATTACTCTTATTTTTATTGAATTACCTCATAGCGCTCATGGTTTAGAGTCTCCACAATGGCATTATCACCTGACTGATCAATGCGGACTACAGGGCTCTCAAGTTTAACTCTGCCTTTGAGGAGTTCCATTATCCTTTCCGTAATCTGACCAGAACCCCCAACAAACTTCCGCTCCTGGAAACAAAACAAAACAAAACAAAACAAAACAAAACAAAACAAAACAAAACAAAACAAAACAAAAAACCACGAAACAAAACAACTCAGAAATCATCATCAAAGTAGAATCGATAATAAATTCTGTTAACACACAAGATGATCAGGACTAGATTTTTTCAAGAGCACAGAGCCCACAAATAAAATCAGATTTTCAAGTCACTGAAAATCTGAACCTCGGTGATTGGTCCCATAATTTTTATTGGTTTTAATCAGTTGATTGAATGACTCATCAAGACTGGAAAGTCAGAAAAAGTCCTTAAGGGAGTACTTCATCTGCACAAACATGCCACTTAATCAATAGAGAATGGCCTTTTATTATACATACTAACATGCTGGCAAAATACTCGTATGCAACAAAAATACCAGTTGGTTTCTTGTGTCTGCATAACCCCCAGAAGCAGGAGCTGATCAAATCTAGCCCCAAGAATGTGAGGCATGGACCCTCTGCCTTCTTTGGGAGAGCACAAGGATTCCCCTGCCTTGAATGAAGTGACAATCCTCACATACATTTCTGTGTGCTTTTGAGGCAGAGGACTGGGGGAAGCTCTTATCCCCTTTTCTCTTTCTATCAGTAGTTCACCCCACATACAAAATATCCATATCTGTGAGTAAATGACTCAGGCAGAGCTGTGTAGAAAGATAGTAACTGATGCTAAAAGTAGTTTACAATATTTTCCTTAGCTTCTGGCATCAGAAGAATTTCTTTGTCCCTCCCCCCTCCTTTATTTTTATGAGTCAGAAGCCATAAAACTGTTCAAGTTCCAGGTGCAAGAAAAGTTAATCATTTCACTACTGCTTTTTCTCAAGGGCTTTCCCTCTAATCTTGTCTATTTTACCCACAACCTCCAGAAGGGAGTTGTAGTCTGATGATGATTTTCCAGTTTACTGCACTATACTGCAAGGCCTAGTAGCCACTGATGTTACTTGCTGCCTGAGATTGGGATGACGAGAGGAAAAGGCTGGTGAGAGTGTGTAGAGGTGTTCAATTCAAAATATTCTAACATCTTTGTTTGGGTGTGTGATGGATAGCAGGAGTGTCAGCCAGCACTCAGTGACTAAAGGGTTAAACTCAGGTAACTAAGGGTGTCGGCAGGGGGACAGAAGAACAAATGGGATACAGCACTGAAATTCAACTCCTGCTGCTCTTTCTCTTTATGTGAGTACTATGTTAAGAGCTGGAGTGAGCAAGCTGCAGTAATCAGAAATAACCATGCTTACAGGGAAAATTGGGCATGGGAGTAAACTGGGCCTTGAAGTATAGATCAGCATGGAGCGTGAGTACCAAAGGGAATATATGTTTAGTTGCGATCAGGGTATTTTTCTTTGTTTTGGTTGTTTGGTTAAGCTTATCTGTGAAAAGTCCATATGCTCCTCTCTCCCCCATTCACTACCTAAAGTATACCTAGAGATACTATGTTCTTTGTGTTTTAATTTGTTTCTCTCAGTTGCTCTGCAATACCTAGCAATCAAGTAAAGTTTATTAAGGATATCTTTTTGTTTCTTTGTTAATAAAATAATCTTTTTTAAGGTGATGATTTGATTCTTGTGTCCGAGAAGGAAACAGGTCTGTGTGTGCCTCTGCCTAGTCCGAGAGATCAGTTATCAAAGACAGTTTGTTTTCTGTGTTTTCTTGAGTTTCTTTTTTCACACTCTCCTGTGGCAGAAGAGTTTGGGGTACTCCTGGGGAAGGAATTTAAGTGTTCCTCCTGGGTTTTCCAGGGTTCCTTAAAATTACTTGATGGTGGCAACCTGTCTTCCAGAGCCAGTGAATCTGTGACTCTGGGGAAGTGTTTTTGTAAACAGAGCCTACAGAGACAAGGTATTTAAGGTCTTTTGCAGACCGTCACATTCTGCACTCAGAGTGCCAGAGCAGGAAACAGCCCTGACAGGGTGAAATTAATTTTTTTAATAAAGCGTGTGCTCCTTTCCAAAGCCTCACCCAAAGTAGTGTCAAATGCAACTATGAGTGTTGCACACAGCTGGATTCCTGCCCCAACAAAACCCAGAAAATAATATTCTAATGTGGGTGATGAAAGGCAGCTCTCATGGGAACTTGTCTTTTAAGAGGTGAGTGCCTTTCAATATCCATTCCTATTCCTTGCCATCTGAGGTCACAACAAAGAGAGCGAAAGCCTGGTGCTATACATTTAAAGATTTTAATATCCATTGCTGCGTTATCCAGTGTAGGGAGCTCCTCTCCCCCAAAAGAAATCAGTTGTAAAGCAGAGACCTTACATAGTGTTTTATGATCATCAAGACCACAGTGCTTCTATGACTAAAACATATTTTCTAAAGCATCATAATCAAGTTATCTAGGTACCTTTTTACTATCTCTACATTTGAGCTACACTTGCTTTATATGCTTGGAAGGACACTACCTTCAATTCATACATTCAGTCATAAGTGACCATGGTAGCCAATATGGCAGATGTTATAAATACAGCAAACAGAGGACTGTGTTGAAGAAAATGTTAGGTAGGAAGTTAAATAAATTGCCTCAATTTAACTTGAAGTCTGGATTAATTAAATGCCACCCTGTACAGAATTCCCACATATGATAATCTGACACCTTCAAATGCATATTGAACTCTTACACGGTGTAGACTGATTATTCATCTTTTCATTAACTGCAGAGAATGTGTTAAGTTTGTGCAATGGAAAAGGAACACCACATTTGTTCATTATGGTTTCAAGAAAGAAAACATGGATGACATTCTGTACCTGTCCCCCATTGGTTACGGAAAATATCCTGGTTGTCCCTCCACACAGCTTCACGTACCACAGGAACCAGAGAGCAGAGACCTCATGTGGCTCAGAGGTGACATTGATGTTCACAAAAAGAGTAGCAAACTCTCTAGCAGTTCTGCATGCAAAAAAAAAAAAAAAAAAAAAAAGCAGACAACAGGATTTTGAAGCAGATATCAGAGCTGGGTAAAAGGTTTAGGACAATTAGTACATTCACCAAAAATACATTTGTAAGACACTGAAACAATTCACAACTTCAGACTAAACTTAGAAATTAATTTCAGCTGAAAAAACTGGGGATTTGTTGTTGTAAATGTCAAAATGTTTTGGCTTGATACTTTCAAACTGAACTGTACTGACATTTTGTTTTGAAATGACACTTTCAAAATGAAATATGATTTCAAAACAACATTCAATACATATCACTGCACCTGAACAAAATGTCTGTGTTTTGTTTTGGTGAAAAAATGCATAACAATTCTGTTTTGATTCAAAACAGATTTTGTTGTTGTTCAGAACTCAATTGTGGAACTTCATTATTCACAAAGCTCTAATAAATATTTGCTGTTAGCTTTTATTAGTTTATTATTATCTCTGATCAAAGTTATTACCTGAAAGCCCAGAGATCATTTTTGATCAGTTTGATTTTTGTCAGGTAGAAAGGACTATTTGAATATGTTTTTATGAACTTTCCTACCATTTGCCAGTTCTTATTCATCCTGCTTCTCAACTAGTTTCCCAGTTGTCTGTACTGCCAAAAAACAAATACTTTCTCAACAGGAGATACATTTGATAGCTAGTCAGTGGAGGTCTTCTGCCTTTTTTCTCCATGGGGAGCTCATAAAGTAAACAACTCCAATGGTTTGGCCCTGGTAGCTTAAGGATTATATTTCCAAGGCTACTCCTTGCCCTTCCACGTGTCACTGCAATAAATTTTATTGCCTCATCAAATTTAAGTGCTACAGTACAGTAACGGCAACAAGCACAATATAAAGGGCTACATTTTCTGCTGGTGTAGCTCCACTGAACACAACAGTGCTACACCACCCAGAGTATTCACCTATATTTCACTTATGCTTTGTTAATTAGTATACTAAGATGATTTACGAAAGTCCGTCAATTAGCTTCTAGATTAAGTTTCATTAACAGAGACAATCTTATTTATCTGCTGAGGTAACCAATTTAGCGAGCTATCTCGGATGGAATATGTAACTTGTGAACTTTTACAGCCTTTTCTTACTTTGATTCTGAGGCTAGATTTATTTTCTTAGGCATGCATTTCACTTGCTTTTGCAAGTTATTGGTGTGGGCCTGAAAGCACCCAAGCATGCAGAAAGATCAGTTTCCTTCTTATAATACTACCATTCTGAGAAGTGGCTAGGAAACTTTGATTAGTTTGAAGAGAATAAATTGTTTCTTGAGTTTCTGAACATATCTCAGCTCAACATCCCTATTAGAGTTTCACAAAAATCAGCATTAGAATAATTTTCGTTCACACTGCACAGAAGCACAATGGCATACAGATAATTATAAACCCAGTACTGCTTATACATCTGAGACTTATTATTAACTAAGAAGAAAGTGTATTTGGTGTAGAAAGGGCTGCTGTAGAATAGACTACAACGGTGGTTTTCTAATGTGGGCCACATCTACTCTATAGATACACTACCTATATGATCCTGAGGCTGTCACATGGTCTGCACCTATATGCTGATTGGGCTTTGGGTTGAGAAACACTGAACTGTATGCATGGACAGAGAAAGCGGCGAGGAGTCCTGTGGCACCTTATAGACTAACTGAAGTGTAGGAGCATAAGCTTTCGTGGGTAAAGACCCACTTCGTCAGATGCATGCATCTTCGTCTTTGCCCACGAAAGCTTATGCTCCTACACTTCAGTTAGTCTATAAGGTGCCACAGGACTCCTCACTGCTTTTTCAGATTCAGACTAACACGGCTACCCCTCTGATAATGGACAGAGAAGTGGCTTATAAATTTAACTGTATGGAAAATATAATGCAATAATGATCAGGACAGAAAGAAGTGCCCATATTCTGGAAGAAACAGAGTAGAAGGAGGATTTTGGGGGGGGGGGGGAAGAGGGAGGGGAGGGAGGGAGAGTAAGAAAGAAAAAGTAACTGTGCCAGGCTGCCAAAATAAAATATACTGTACTTAAATACAGATAAGGAACACCAGGATGGGATACGTTTATTACAGTGTACTTGGCTCTGTTTGTCTTCTAATAGTGAGGATGCTACAAAATGGGGAAAGAAGAGCAGACTACAAAGGGGGCTGTTGACTCCACATCCATGCAGTGGTGTAGTTTTTATTCAGATAGCATCTAGAATGTGCATGACACTGTCAAGGAAAAGCCACATTCCCACAAAACCTTACCGTCTCAGGCCCTGATGCTGTCAGGTTCTGATCCATGAGATGCTCAGTTCTCACAGAAGGCACTCAGCTCCTTGCATGTTCAACTCTTAATCTACCCTCACAGACCAACTGCTGTAAAGTTCATTTTTATTTATCATGTTTGAGCTTGTCTAATTTGTCAAACTTTTTTTTATATACCACACTGCCAAAATCTACCCTTGTTTGTGGCCTAACTAGTGCTGAACAGACAGAAGAAAAAAAGGTTATTTCCCATGTAAAAGAAGTTAATCTAGTATCACATTCACTGCCTTTGGGACAGCACATCACTGTTAATACATTCAATTTATCATCTACTGTACCTTTCCAATCTTCCCTCTTTCTACCATCCACCCAATTATCCTCCAGTCTTTACTTTACTTCAATTATTTCTTCATACATTAGCCACCTTGCCTTTGTCTTCAACAAACTGATTTTCAATAGTTTCAGAAACTTTGAGGCTCATTCTGCATTTTCAAATTCTTTCCTCCTAAATGATTGCAATCCCTTTTCCCTTTGTATCATTTGCAAAACTGAAGTCTGACCCGACCCACTAGAAGTCAACAGGATCACGATCAAGACATCAGCAAATGCACAATACACACATCATTACATAGCGTGTTCAGGAAACCAGAGGATTTAAAAGCGAACAAAATGTTATCTACTTGGTCCAGCAAATTTTGTCAGTGAGTTCTTTCATAGTCATTTTATCCCATTCCGCAGCATGTGGGGCTGCCCAGGGTGCATCAGCAGGGATCTACAAAGGAAGGCAAAACGTTAAACTTAGCGCATAGCATATAACTCCAATCATGTTAAGGTCGCCATCCCAGGCCTGCTAATATAATGGTCCAAATTTGCTCTTACCTACTGGTACACTGGTGTAAATCTGCACTACATCTATTTGATCAATAGATACACTTGTGGAAATCCAGAGTATAACTTAGGGCAGTAGCTGGCCTTTTATGCACATAGTAAAACTGAACTATGCTTTTAATGCTGATCTGCTGCCTACAATTCTCAACACACGAATACACTACTGTTTATGAATCTTGTCAAAGGAAAGTATTAACAAATCTTTTGGGGAGAAAGCATGTAGCATAGGTACAACATAAAGTGTGTACCTGATCCTGCAAAATTTTACACGTGAGTAACTTGTCCTTGTGTGAGTGAAGTTATTTATTTGTGTAAGTCTTTGCTGGATTAGCCCCTAATGTAGTAATAAGGTCACAGAACATTTGACAGGTATTTCAAAGTTTGTAGGCCTCTGCAGGGATTTATTTGCATGGTGGATGGCCAAGAATTTTAAAAGTCCAGTTTTGGAAGCTTTTACACATTGTGATTTAAAAAAAAAACACTCTGAGCTAGCCTATAGTCCATCTTACATAGCTGAACAAGAGCATCGATATTATCGTAACAAGTGTTTCTAGGGAGAGGTAATAAGACACATCCCATCCCATACCTCTCCTGGCATGCCCTTCCAAGACTTTTGGTAGGGGAAAACAAGTGCTAAGCACATCTGCCACTTTACCCATTCTAAAGCAAGTGGGCAGATTCTTGAATTTGCCCCTTTCCCAATAAAATTGATAGCACATTTACTCCACCCTAGGAGGTAGTATTCCTATACTGGTCTAGATTACTATTCTCATACTACTATGCTCATATTACTATTCTCCTCAAGCAAGGCAGGAATCTTACCTCTGTGACGCACAATATTTTGCCTGGGGCTGTGCAGCTATACCCTTTATAAAGGGTAGATTGTGTTTAAATACAATCTAGCCTTCTATGTTCCAGGGCCTGACATTTTTCAAAACACTTTAGTAAAATAGCACATTTCAGCCTCCAGTCTTTAGCCATAAAATTACTTGGGTCTTTTCAGCGTATGTACCTTGATATTGTACAGTGTTTTGTTTGTTGTCTGACACTCTATATGGGAATTCTGAAAGACTTTTTCTGAACCTACATGTAAAAAAAAAAAAGTCTATTCCCTATGACACCAATATTGATTGTGTAATCTCTTGATAGATTTATGCACAATCCACATTACATCATACCTCTTTCCCCATTTCATCCATTGTCCTCCAGAGGTTGTTATAATCCAGGTAAGTGATGGGATTCCATACTGGAGGGAATGCACCCTGGAATGGGTAGGACTTTCCCTGAAAGACACACGTGAAGGTAACTAGTCAAGATACAACATGGAAAATGGATCAAGGATTCAGAAGCAGCACAAATTAAACAGAATGTTGCTTTGGAATTTGCAACTTCTAATTAACTTTCAATCCAAAAACTTTTTGTAAATGAATCCTGGGCAAGTTTCTGTTGTGAGAAATGCTGATCAACAAGTAGTCTGGGTGATAAACATGAAAACCAAGTTGTCTTAATAGGATGCCAACATTCAGTTTTTGTAGCATTTGTTTTCAGATGCTTTGAACAGAGCAGATTACATGCCTGAGGGCTTGTCTATAAAGGATGTTAAGGACTATCGACTATCTGATAAGCAAATGCTTATTGGATGGTCGAACTGACTAGTTGATTTCCTCTGCCCCTTGCTGCCTCTATCAGATAGAGGCAGCAACGGGGAGGGGGGGGAAAGAGAGGGTACTTCAAAGTGGCAGCATTGAACAGAGCCCATGCTCCGTGTGGTGCTGCTCCTTTGAAACACCGCAATGGCGTTTCAAAGCAGCAGCGCTGCATGGAGCCCAGGGTCAGCTGGGGACTCCTATCGACTAGTCGGTGGAAATTTGATCAACTACTCAACTAGTAAATTACTTGTTAGTTAACATCCTTGTTTATCTATACATAAAAGTAATCTGGAATAAGATGAGGTGTATATTTAAAAAATATTAGTGATTCCTGATTAACTCTATGCATAGAATCATAGACTCATAGAATCATAGGACTGGAAGGGACCTCGAGAGGTCATCGAGTCCAGCCCCCCGCCCTCAAGGCAGGACCAATCTCCATCTACACCATCCCTGACAGATGTCTATCTAACCTGTTCTTAAATATCTCCAGAGAGGGAGATTCCACCACCTCCCTTGGCAATTTATTCCAATATTTGACCACCCTGACAGTTAGGAATTTTTTCCTAATGTCCAATCTAAACCTCCCTTGCTGCACTTTAAGCCCATTACTCCTTGTCCTGTCCTCAGAAACCAAGAGGAACAAATTTTCGCCTTCCTCCTTGTGACACCCTTTTAGATATTTGAAAACCGCTATCATGTCCCCCCTTAATCTTCTTTTTTCCAAACTAAACAAGCCCAGTTCATGAAGCCTGGCTTCATAGGTCATGTTCTCTAGACCTTTAATCATTCTTGTCGCTCTTCTCTGTACCCTTTCCAATTTCTCCACATCTTTCTTGAAATGTGGCGCCCAGAACTGGACACAGTACTCCAGCTGAGGCCTAACTAGTGCAGAGTAGAGCGGCAGAATGACTTCACGAGTTTTGCTTACAACACATCTGTTGATACAACCTAGAATCATATTTGCTTTTTTTGCAACAACATCAGACTATTGACTCATATTCAACTTGTGGTCCACTATGACCCCTAGATTCCTTTCCGCCATGCTCCTTCCTAGACAGTCGCTTCCCATCTTGTATGTATGGAACTGATTGTACCTTCCTAAGTGGAGCACTTTGCATTTCTCTTTATTAAACTTCATCCTGTTTACCTCTGACCATTTCTCTAACTTGCTACGGTCATTTTGAATTATGTCCCTATCCTCCAAAGAAGTTGATACCAAACTGGGTGGGGTTGCATCTGCAAACTTAATAAGCGTACTCTCTATCCCAATATCTACATCATTGATGAAGATATTGAACAGTATGGGTCCCGTACTCATTTCAGAATGAGAATGTCTTAAATACAGGAAATATTCACACTTTGAAGTTAATTAGAAAATAGCTATTCTGGAATAATTCCATAGGAAGACAAGACCTAACTGTTATGATTCCTAGCTGCTAAGCCTATTACTGATGGATGAAACTGAGATGATTTGGTTGTTTACCTTGAGCAAGCCACCAAAAGTACAGTTAAACTTGAAATAAGCTTCAGAAGTATCAGAATGAATATCTTTGACAGCAGTGACTGAACATCAGTCACTAGGCTTCAAAGCTTTGCCATATTTCTGTGTGGTATGTTGCACCATAAAGCAACATTAGCATACAAAAAAATTTGTATTAAAAACAAATCAATACCAAAAAAAACCAAAAAACCTCCAGATGTTTTTGGCTTCAGAAAATAATTCTTGTTATGAATACAAACAAAAATGGATTTGCCAGGAAAGTTCTGAAGCTATACAAGCTATTTCAGATGACTCTGGGAAATAATTAAAAAGAAAGCAATCCAGTAACATACATTTGAACAGCTGGTTCTTTTGACAGATCTTATCTGAATGAGGAGCTGGATCAACAGTCAAAATGTTTTCCTCACCAAATCATTCTAAACCTGCTCGTGCTCCTATTGAAATCAATGTCAAAGATCCCATTGACTTTCTGGTATATGTGTGTGCTCTATTGATAGTTTTCTAAATAGCTTTCTGCAAAGATCCTAACAGCAAAAACAAGAGGACATTTCACCATTGGAGTTGATGAGACTAGTAAAAAAGCCAAACCTCAAACTTTAGGGTCAAATTATGGGCATCCTAAAGCAGATGTACTGAGATGGGAGGCTACAGGAGGCAGCTATAGTACTGCACAGTGATGGGAGGTATGTCTTCTGAAAAAGCCAGTTGAAGCCAATCTCTCAGCAAAGCGTAGCCATGGTCTCTCTATCTCCAAAGAGCCAAAGAGATGCTCTGTGGCGGGATAGGAAAAGCAGGCTGTACCTTAGTCTCAACAGAACAAAGAGTAGGTAATGAGAATGTGGTCCTAAATTTGCGGTGAGACATCTCAAATGATGCTGAGCACTTGAAACAGGCTTCACTCCTTCTAGGTACTCATATGAAGCTTGTTTAGCACCAAGGTCTTTTTTATACATTCTCAACCATCTGAACTACAATTTATCTCCCCCGCCTTTTTAGGAGGTGTCAGGGAGGACTGGTGTCCTTAATCTCTTCTACCCATCCCTTAACATAACTCCCATGAACCACCTGCGAGGTAGTTATTTGGCTCAAGGTAAGAGGCTTCCTCTTCTTTGGGCAGCAGCTCTAAAGTGGCATTTGGAAGAGAACAAGCTGTGCTATAGGGTGGACCATATAAAAAAAAGTGATGGAAGCTGAATCATGATGCATTGGCTTGTACAGCAGAGGTCCTAGCTTGGTAAACAGATACTATTCCATTTCCTAATTGATAAATGCTACGGGAAATAGCAATTTTTAAAATCTTTTTTACTGTTTTGTTTAAAAAAAGTTAACATACCATATTTGTGGTTTTTAGCTATTATTAATCAGGATTCTAGATGCCTCTCTAGTACACACACTTTCATCATCAAACAAAATGAATGCCACTGAAAAGCAAAGGACACAACCTAAGTTCATCATTTCACTACCTTAAAGATTAATTATTACTAAGACTACAAAGCCAGGTGCTGCAATGCAGAGTTGACAGTGAGGAATGGGCAGAAATAAACTCTCCCTTCACAATGAGTGAAAATATGAAAAATTCTCAGTTCTATCTGTTGCATGAGAGGTAGGTGAAACAAGGCTTACCCAACTCTTAGCCACAGAAAGCCTGAGGTACTCTTTCTTAGTGAAAAGAAACTGAGCTTTTTTTTCCGTGTAATAAAGACCCCTTTTCATATAATCTGAAAATGTGATTGGGTACGGACTAGCAAACGTACACCACCTCAAATTTAAGCCTATTTTATTTAGTCCCAGAAAGTGTTTATTTTTTTTTTCAAGCAGCAGAGTCCCTTTTGAAAAAGTCATTTCACAAAAATTACTCCTTTTCTTCCCTCCTCCTTTTATTTAAGCCAGGGCACTCTTTTATTAGTGCCCACCCCAACAGCCAGATAATAACAGCTGACAGTAACTCTGTCTTCATGGACAAGGTCAGCTCCCACACAAATGCACTAGGCAAGGCAGTATGGAAAGAAGGTGGGCAGACCTTGGTGGGGAAAGAACAAGTTAGGAACTATCTGGAAAAGCTAAACATACACAAATCCATGGGCCCGGATTTAATGCATCCGAGGGTACTGAGGGAGTTGGCGAATGTTATTGCAGAGCCTTTGGCCATTATCTTTGAAAACTCGTGGAGATCGGGAGAGATGCCAGATGCCTGGAAAAAGGCAAATGTAGTGCCCATCTTTAAAAAAGGGAAGAAGGACGATCCAGGGAACTACAGACCAGTCATCCTTACTTCAGTCCCCGGAAAATTCATGGAGGGAATACTCAAGGAATCCATTTTGAAGCGCTTCAAATAGGGGAAAGTGATCAGAAATAGTCAACATGGATTCATGAAGGGCAAGTCATGCCTGGCCAATCTGATTAGCTACTATGATGAGGTAACTGGCTTTGTGGATATGGGAGTCAGTGGATGTGATATAGCTTGACTTTAGCAAAGCTTTCGATATGTTCACCCACAATATTCTTGCCAGCAAGTTACGGGAATATGGATTGGATAAATGGACTGTAAGATAGACAGAAAGCTGACTAGACAGTAGGGCCCAACGAGTAGTGATCAACAGCTCGATGTCAGGATGGCAGTCGGTTTCTAGTGGAGTGCCCCAAGGATCTGTTCTAGGGCCGGTTTTGTTCAACATCTTTATTAATGACCTGGATGAGGGGATGGATTGCACCCTCAACAAGTTCGCAGATGATACTATGCTGGGGGAGAGGTAGATACGCTGGAGGGGGCAGGGACAGAGTCCAGAGTGACCTGGACAGATTAGAGGATTGGGCCAAAAGAAATATGATGAGGTTCAACAAGGACAAGTGTAGAGTCCTGCACTTGGGATGGAAGAATCCCAAGCATTGTTACAGGCTGGGGACAGAATGGCTAGGTAGCAGTTCTGCAGAAAATGATCCGGGGATTACAGTGGATGAAAAGCTGGATATGAGTCAACAGTGTGCCCTTGTAGCCAAGCAGGCTAATGGCATATTAGGATGCATTAGGAGGAGCATTTCCAGCAGATCCAGAGATGTTATTATTCCCCTTTATTTGGCTCTGGTGAGGGGAAAAAGGCCAGCACGGGATTCCCCCGATGCTATAGAGGTAAGCAATCACTTTCAAGCTCTCTCCACAGGCTCTGCAGTGCTGAATGCTCTGGAAGGGACCTCACAAGGTAGAAACCAGAAGGGAGCACCATCTACTGAAAGGCATGGGATGCGTAGTCCTAGGGATGGGGGTTCCACGGCCACCACCCCCAAAAGGAAACGACGGGTGGTGGTGGTCGGGGACTCCCTCCTAAGAGGGACTGAGCCATCCCTCTGCCGTCCGGACCTGGAATCTCGAGAGGTGTGCTGCTTACCGGGAGCTCGCATTCGGGATGTCACTGAGAGGCTTAGCAAGCTGATCAAACCTTCGGATCGCTACCCCTTCCTGCTTCTCCATGTAGGAACGAATGATACGGCCAAGAATGACCTTGAGCGGGTTGCTGCGGATTATGTAGCACTGGGAAGAAGGATCCAAGACTTTGGAGCACAAGTGGTGTTCTCGTCCATCCTCCCTGTTGAAGGGAAAGGACTGGGCAGGGATCGTCGAATTGAGGACGTAAATGCGTGGTTGCGCAGGTGGTGTCGCAGAGAGGGCTTTGGTTTCTTCGACCATGGGACTCTGTTCCGGGCAGAAGGATTGTTAGGAAGAGATGGGATCCACCTAACCAAGAGAGGAAGGAGCATCTTCGCGGGCAGGCTTGCGAACCTAGTGAGGAGGGCTTTAAACTAGGTTCGTCGGGGGATGGTGACCAAAACCCTGAGGGGAGTGGGAAAGTCAGATACCGGGAAGAAATGCATAGAGCAAGGAGCGAGAAAGGAGGACCCCAGTTTCGAATGGAGAAGATAGTGCAATCAACTGGTTACCTGAAGTGTTTGTACACTAATGCGAGAAGCCTGGGCAACAAGCAGGAAGAGCTGGAGGCCCTGGCCCAGGCCAAGAAATATGATTTAATTGGGATAACAGAGACTTGGTGGGATGACTCGCATGACTGGAGCGCTGTCATGGAAGGGTATAGATTGTTCAGGAAGAATAGGCAGGGGAGAAAAGGAGGAGGAGTTGCACTATATGTAAGAGAGCACTATGATTGCTCTGAACTCCAGTATAAAGAGGGAGAAAAACTTGTTGAAAGTCTATGGGTCAGGTTTAAAGGAGCAAACAGCAGTGATGTTGTGGTTGGTGTCTGCTACAGGCCACCGAACCAGGTGGATGAGGTAGATGAGGCTTTCTTCGAACAACTGAGCGAAGCTTCCAGATCGCAGGCCCTGGTTCTCATGGGGGACTTTAATCACCCTGACATCTGTTGGGAAACCAATACGGCAGTACACAGGCAATCCAGGAAGTTTTTGGAGAATGTTGGGGATAACTTCTTGGTACAAGTGCTGAAGGATCCGACCAGGGGCCGTGCACAGCTTGACCTTCTCCTCACAAACAGGGAGGAACTAATAGGGGACGTAGAGGTGGGTGACAACCTGGGAAGCAGTGATCATGAGATGGTAGATTTCAGGATCCTGACCAAAGGAAGGAAAGAGAGTAGTAAAATACACACCTTGGACTTCAAAAAAGCAGATTTTGACTCCCTCAGAGATCTGATGGAAAGAATCCCCTGGGATGTTAACATGAAGGGGAAAGGAGTCCAGGACAGCTGGCAGTATTTTAAAGAAGCCTTATTGAAGGCACAGAAAGAAACCATCCCGACACGTAGCAAGAGAGGCAAACCTGGTAGGAGACCGGATTGGCTTACAGGGGAAATCCTTGGTGTACTTAAGCACAAAAAGGAAGCTTACAGAAAGTGGAAACTTGGACAAATGACTAGGGAGGAGCTTAAATGTATAGTTCGAGAATGCCGGGGGGTTATCAGGAAGGCGAAAGCGCAAATGGAGTTGCGACTGGCTAAGGATGTGAAGGATAACAAGAAAGGTTTCTACAGGCATGTCAACAAAAAGAAGGTGATCAGAGAGGGTGTGCAGTCCCTAATGGATGAAGGAGGTAACCTAGTGACAGAGGATGTAGGGAAAGCTGAAGTACTCAATGCTTTCTTTGCCTCTGTATTCACGGACAAGGTCGGCTCCTGGACTTCTGTGCTAAGCGACGCAAGATGGGAAGAAGATGGACAGCCCTTGGTGGGTAAAGAACAGGTTAGGAACTATTTAGAAAAACTAAACGTACACAAATCCATGGGTCCAGACTTAATGCACCCAAGGGTACTGAAGGAGTTGGCAAATGTCATTGAGGAGCCTTTGGCCATTATCTTTGAAAAGTCGTGGAGATCGGGCGAAATCCCGGATGATTGGAAAAGGGCAAATGTAGTGCCCATCTTCAAAAAAGGGAAGAAGGACGATCCAGGGAACTATAGGCCGGTCAGTCTTACCTCGGTTCCTGGAAAAATCATGGAAGGGATCCTAAAGGAATCCATTTTGAGACACTTGAATGAGAGGAAAGTGATCAGGAATAGTCAGCATGGATTCACAAAGGGCAAGTCGTGCTTGACCAATCTGATTGGCTTCTATGATGAGGTAACTGGCTCAGTGGACATGGGAAAGTCAGTGGATGTTGTGTACCTTGACTTTAGCAAGGCTTTTGATACGGTCTCCCACGATATTCTTGCCAGCAAGTTAAGGGAATGCGGATTGGATAAATGGACGGTAAGATGGATAGAAAGATGGCTAGAAGGCCGGGCCCAGCGGGTAGTGATCAACGGTTCGATGTCAGGATGGCGGTCGGTTTCTAGTGGAGTGCCCCAAGGTTCTGTTCTAGGACCGGTTTTGTTCAATATCTTTATTAATGACCTGGATGAGGGGATAGATTGCACCCTCAGCAAGTTTGCAGATGACACTAAGCTAGGGGGAGAGGTAGATACGCTTAAGGGCAGAGATAGGGTCCAGAGTGATTTAGACAAATTGGAGGATTGGGCCACTAGAAATCTCATGAGATTCAACAAAGACAAGTGTAGAGTCCTGCACTTGGGACGGAAGAATCCCAAGCATAGTTACAGGCTGGGGACCAACCAGTTAAGTAGTAGTTCTGCAGAAAAGGACCTGGGGGTTACAGTGGATGAGAAGCTAGATATGAGTCAACAGTGTGCCCTTGTAGCCAAGAAGGCTAATGGCATATTAGGATGCATTAAGAGGAGCATTGCCAGC
Organism: Pelodiscus sinensis; assembly: GCF_052426305.1. NCBI lineage: Eukaryota > Metazoa > Chordata > Testudines > Trionychidae > Pelodiscus > Pelodiscus sinensis. Next base: position 198,585,223 of record NC_143052.1, read on the forward strand.
AGATCCAGAGATGTCATTATCCCCCTTTATTCGGCTTTGGTGAGGCCACATCTGGAGTACTGTGTCCAGTTCTGGGCCCCCCACTACAAAAAGGATGCGGACGCATTGGAGAGGGTCCAGCGGAGGGCAACCAAAATGATTAGGGGTCTGGAGCATATGACCTACGAGGAGAGGCTGAGGGACTTGGGTCTGTTTAGTCTGCAGAAGCGAAGAGTGAGGGGGGACTTGATAGCAGCCTTCAACTTCCTGAAGGGAGGTTCCAAAGAGGATGGAGAGAGGCTGTTCTCAGTAGTGACAGATGGCAGAACAAGGAGCAATGGTCTCAAGTTGTGGTGGGAGAGGTCCAGATTGGATATTAGGAAAAACTATTTTACTAGGAGGGTAGTGAAGCATTGGAATGGGTTACCTAGGGAAGTAGTGGAGTCTCCATCCCTAGAGGTGTTTAAGTCTCGGCTTGACAAAGCCCTGGCCGGGTTGATTTAGATGGGATTGGTCCTGCCTAGAGCGGAGGGCTGGACTTGACGACCTTCTGAGGTCTCTTCCAGTTCTGATTCTATGATAAGGGGATGGTTGGATGAAATAACATGATCTTGGTAACTAATTGACCATTCATTTCCAGTTGGAAATAGGTCAATGGAGGGATGATAGGAGTTGCTATAGGGAACTTTCTGGGTGTCTGGCTGGTGAGTCTTGCCCACATGCTCAGGGTTTAGCTGATCGCCATATTTGGGGTCAGGAAGGAATTTTCCTCCAGGGTAGATTGGCAGAGGCCCTGGAGGTTTTTCGCCTTCCTCTGTAGCATTGGGCACAGATCACAGCTGAAGGACTCTCTGCATGTTGGGGCCTTCAAAGTATTGGAAGGCTTCAATATCTGAGACATAGGTGAGAGGATTATTCTAAGAGGGGTGGGCGAGATTCTGTGGCCTGCACTGTGCAGGGGGTCAGACTAGATGATCATAATGGTCCCTTCTGACCTTAAAGTCTATGAGTCTATGAGTCTATGAGTCTATATCTGGAGTATTGTGTCCAGTTCTGGGCTCCCCCGCTATAGAAAGGATGTGGATGCATTGGAGAGGGTCCAGTGGAGGGCGACCAAAAAGATTAGGGGGCTGGAGGACATGACCTATGAGGAAAGACTGAAGGATTTGGGTTTGTTTAGTCTGCAGAAGTGACGAGTGAGGGGGGATTTGATAGCAGCCTTCAACTTCCTGAAGGGAGATTCCAAATAGGACGGAGAAAGACTGTTCACAGTAGTGACAGATAGCAGAATAAGGAACAATGGTCTTAAGTTACAGTGGGGGGGGGTCTAGGTTGGATATTAGGAAAAACTACTTCACTAAGAGGGTGGTGAAGCACTGGAATAGGTTACCTAGTGAGGTGGTGGAATCTCCATCCCTAGAGGTTTTTAAGTCTCAGCTTGACAAAGCTCTGGTTGGTTTGATTTAGTTGGGATTGGTCCTGCCTTGGGCAGGGGACTGGACTTGATGACCTCCTGAGGTCTCTTCCAGCTCTATGATTCTAATATAGGCCTTTTTCCAAACCAAATCTGTCAATGTTAGGTATTGATTCAACTGAATTAGCAAAAATGCTCAGATACGCCCAAAACGCTGCTCTAACTTACTGTAGGTGGAAGGCATAATGTAACAGCCAAAACCTGCACGCTGTCTAGCCATACTGGTTGTGTCTACACTAGTGTTCTCCTGCACACATCCAGTTCAGCTCCACTGGTGGGAGCAGCAGGGCGAGAGCTAGTACAGACTGACTGCCAGCATTTTAATCACCACGTAATCTAAGCCTGCTCAGAGAAAGTCGTGGAATGTTCAGTGTTACTTCTGACCTGACACTCCTTTCTGCTTTTATTATTTACTATTATTGGTATTGCAATACAAAACCTAGGTCCAGTCTTGCACCAGGACCCCACTGTCCTGGGTAATCTACACAAACAGAACTAAAGGATAGTCCCTGCCTCAAAGAATTTACAATCCAAATATAGACATTATTCTGCTTTTATTTATTTTTAGCATGAAATTGAGGTAATAGAATTGGCTCAGTATGTATCAGCTTTCAGTAATTGACTGGAATTTTAATGGTATTTGGGGAGCCAAATCCTGAGACTCCGATAGCCCGGCATCAACATGGCAAGCGCTCCTGATGGAACCGGGACAGAACCCAGAACAGTTCAGGTCAGCCGCTCTCATGTGAGTTACAGCAGGGAGGGAAGGTGTTTGGCTCTGGGGAAGGAGATGGGAGGGGAGGGGGAATTGGGTTACACACGGCATCCTAGACAGCTCATTGAAAAGCTGGCTGCTCAGCACACGTGCCCCAGCGCCTGGAAGGAGATGTGCAGCTGCTCGGCGACCGAGCATAAGGTTGGGGGGAGGGGAGAAAGAGGGAGTGTGATCAGATTATAGCAGGGAGGAAAGGTGTTTGGCTCCGGGGAAGGGGACGGGAGGGAGATTGGGTTACACATGGCATCCCGGCCAGCTAATTGAAAAGCCGGCTGTTCAGAGCACGTGCCTCAGTGCCTGGAGGGAGACCCATGGCTGTACCGGCGGCTCCAGGACTCAAGCATAAGGTTGGGGAGGGGACAGGGGGATTGGGTTGGGATACTGGGTTGGGATACTGGGTTGGGAGTACCTCCTGATACTCCGGCATATCTGGTAATCCGGCACCACGTAGGTCCCAAAGGTGCCGGATTATCGGAAGTCTACTGTAATTAGAACAGTGGATGGTTAATAAAGCATGATGCTGCATTAGCTTCTGTGCCAAGGAAAGCAACTTCAGGAATAGTGGGAAGCAGCTGGGGAAACTGACTACATGGCTCTAGTGAAGTCACATTGACAGGGAGATGGTAGGGCTGCGATTTAAACTCCCTAGCTCTGGCATGTAAATGCAGGCCTCCCTGCAGATGGGTTAGGTCTACTGGAGATCTCAGGAAATCTATGGAACATGTGGAGCGGGGTGCAGGGGAGGGAAGCTGGTGCCTCAACCCAAAAGACTGATCTTAGGAAAGCTCCAAGTTCCAAGCATTCCTCTGTCGATGCAGATGTTTATCCTGAAGCCCACCACTGTAGTTTCTGAACACCTTCCATCCATGCCATCTTCTTGCATGGGTTTTTGCAGGGAAGAAGGGAACCCAGGCTAAGTAGTTATTGGCTCATGAGTTTACATAACTGTTTTTAAAATTTGCCACATCCCAAGCAGAGTTTTTTTGGGGAGGCGGGTTTCAGATGGATTCACTGCAGTGAACAAGAGTTGAAATCGTCTCATTTTTATGCTAGCAGTTATGTTCCGGGTGAATTATCTTAAACTACTCTTTTCTTAACTGATAAGCAAATAACCTATTGGCTTGGTTCCTGTGCTAACAGCCAGGCTTCCTGACAAGGCCATAACGTTTATTTAATTTTTCTTTCCCTACAGTGTTGAGCACTTTCCTACAGACTTCAGATTTTTTATCCTGCTGCTTGCCTCCCCGCAAATAAAAGAAAGCAACCTGAAGCTCCATAGGCCAGTGGTTAGCAAAAGCAATTTGAAGAGAGGGCCTCTGTTAGAGCTACACTATGCACATAGAGGGCTACACTCTGGTATCTAGCCCATCACACTGGAGCCATCCCGCCCCAGGCAAAGTTCAGGGAGATGCAATTCCACCTTGAGCTTCAAGGTGCGCACAGGGAGTGCATAGCAGCACCAGCCTTGAGAATGGCACAGCCTTCTCTCCTGTCTGCTGATCTACATGGCAAAGGTGTGTGCACATTGAAACCTGTCTCCTCCCCCATGCCTCCTATAGGGCAATGTGCACTACCGGTGGTTCCTGGAAGGAGCAGTCTTTGTGCTCCCCTAAATACAGGCATTCTGACTATCCTTGGGCCTTGTACAATGCACACAGGTGGGCTGGAGGGTGGCCATTATGCTCTTGCCCCTAAATGCCCCTGCATAAAGGACAAGGACATTCAGATTGTTTGATCCGATTCTGCAATTCACAAATCTCTATGCAGACTTTCACCTGACACCCTTTCATCTTTTATTCTTATGGTACATCTACACTGCAGCTGGCAGCCTGCTTCCCAGTACATGTAGACAAACATGCTGGTTTTGCTTGAGCTACTGCACTAAAAAGTAGACAGGGACAGTTTGGGCAGTGGTTCAGGCTAGCTACCCAAGTGTGTACACAAAAGGATGGATGGGTTTGTATCCAGGCAACTAGCTTGAGTTGCCACCAATGTTACCCCAGTTATGCTGCTTTTTTTAACGTGCTAGCTTGAGCAAATCTAGGGTGGGCCCATGTACCCAAGCTGGAAAGCATCTTCCTCGCTGCAATATAGACATATCTTTGGCATGGAAGAAAAAGTTCTACATAAAGACATTGAGCTTTACATACAAATGACCATGATTTGTCAGAAGTTCACGTGCCCTGAAAATGCTGAGTGAATGCAGCACCACACAAACACACACAAAAAATCCCCGATCCACCTATTGATTTTGTATACCAGTGTGAAGGCTGCAAACAGACACAAGAAGACTGCATATTTTGTAAGAGGAGCTTCATTTAAAAACACGACAAGACATCCACATCTGATTTCAAGAGGCGCCTGTTCAACGGACTTGAATATGGAGGATAACGGGACTTTCAGGAAAAGTAACAGACATCAGACAAAAAAGAACACTGTCAACCAAATCTATGAAGGAAGAGGCCACCCTTTCTCCTCTCATTCCTAAAACACTTTTAATAGTCATGGGGACAATAAAAGGACAGTCTTGCTGGAACGATAGTCTAGTAGCTAAGCCAAATCGACATGCCAAAACCAAACATATATTTAGTGTTTCAGGATAGGAAATAGCTTCTGATTCATGGTGGCTGACGTGGTAACAAGTGGAGTTCTTTCTATTGAAAAAGGGAGAAAAAATGTGAAAAGACAGACAAGCAGGCTTGGACTTGGATTTTTCAGGTAAACAGTGGCTGCAAAGGAAACCCACCTACCAGTGAAAGTGCATGGTTCTTTAAAAGTACAATAAGTCTAACACGCTTTAAAAATTACTCCCAGAAAAAAAGTCCACAGATTGTCTTGGAATGCTCAGAATCCCTTTAGTTGCTTCCTAGCTAAATCCCCTAGTTTCTAAACTAAATTATTCTAAGAAGCATTCTAGAGCAAAGCCACCCTAACTCATGGGAAATTGCAGAACAAAAAGAATTTCTCTGAATCTGCAGTGAGGTGCGGTGAATGGTTGAAACCATCACTGCAGAGTCTAAAGTTGGCTTACTGAACAATCTGTCTATTTCCCCTTCCTAATCTCATGACATTTGGAATGTGAACTTTAGAGACAAGCACTTAAGAATGGAGCTACCAGTTTAACCATAGCTAAACAAACAGCATGAGATCTCTTAGCTCAGAGAGATACTATACTCGAGTTAAGAAGAAATGTTTTAAATCTTGCCTTCCTGTTCAAATGTGGAACTTCGTAGCAAACCCGCAACCGACAATTAATTAACCTGGTAATTTACATAGCAAATATTTTCCAGGTGAATAAAGGAATTTCATAGCCATAATAGTTCATGTATTAATTAAATAGTTTGTTGCTTAACTCTACATTTTCTAGGAAGTATTATTGTTACTGTTTTGATTCCAGTAGATGTCCTAGCTGCTATTCACAACCACGAAGAGACAGCCTGTACCTTGAAGAGTTCATATTTTAAGATGCAACTAAACTTATGAAAGAGAGGGAAAGGGATAAAACATGCAAATACATTTGCCTTGAATGCCCCTCAACCTAATCAATATTAGGTGGCTAACTTCTTGTACACAGCACAGTAGAAATGGATCTTGAGAATGAATTCAAAGAAAGAGAGTGTAATAGTTGCCAAAAAACAAAGGCAGAGAGTAATGGAGACTGCAGGGGAAGAAAGCAAGCAGATGAGGGCTGGAATTGGCAGAGAGAAAGAAAGAAATAGACCATTCTGTCAGGTTGTCCTAGTGTTTATGAGCCTTACACAAGCAGGAGGGATATCAGAGATTGATGTGCCTACTTTTGGAGTTTGGCGCATGAGTCCCAGCTAGAGGAGACATATTTGCACTAGCAATCATTGAATAAATGAATTAAAAATAGAATGTAACCACTACAAATGACAGAAGGGGCTTGCCACCCTGATTAGGTGCTGGTGAGAGACCCATGGTATATACTCAGGGTGTCTAGACCATTTTGCCACCTTCGCAGCCATGGCTACAATCTATTTTTAGCAGGGTAATTCAATCACAGAGCTAGCACAAGTATGTCTCCTTGAGCTAGGAATCACACTCCCAGCTCCATGAGTAGATGAACCCACAGTTATGTGAGACAACCAGTGATGGGTGGGCTCTGTGTGCTACAGTGCAACACTGAATGAAGTAGAGGAAGAATGGGAAGAGCTGACAGAGAAAGCTTCTGATTGTTCTGCCTTTCAGCTCCTGGAGTAGAAACCCTATTCATGAAAGGTAAGCATTATTTATTTAATAGCTAAGGCAGTCGGCGTGTTAACAGCCTAATCTGCTTTCTGTTGCTCTGAGATTTCAGGAGCGACACGTATAGAAGAAAGATTGCTCAGCAGGATTGCAAGCCCAAATCCAGGTCTAGCCCATGGCATGTAGGACACTTGACAAGCTTGTAATTCTGCTTCTTATTCAGGAACAGACTTCTACATCAAAGAAAGCTTATGGAAGAAGCATGGTCATTAGCTAAAACACACATAATGAAACATGGGTTTGCAGTGTCAAAATGGATTAAGGGTCTGAATTCATGTAACCTATTAAAAGTACAGGCAAACAGAGGACAAGCAGAGCCATTTAAAAAACAAAGGGGCCCATATCAGAGTTTAATTTAAATACAGTAGGCCAGATACTCAAATAGTGCAAATGAGCATAGCTTGATTGAAGTCAGAGTGACACCAACTAACAGAAGATGAAAATCTGGTCCAACTTATTTTGTAAGCATTGTAATAGAAGTGGAGCGGCTATGTGATAATCTAATACTGAGATGACAATGTTAGCAACACTGTATGCAACCTGCTCGGTTTGTGAGTTAAGGGAACAAATTAAGCCAACCCTTGAGGTCTCAGGGGGACCTTTAAGAGGCTTAGAACCACCTTCATCCCCACGTGAAAGATGGTTAATGCCTGGTAGGCTAGACATGCATGTAGAATATTTTATAGTTTTTAAAATCTCTTTTCTTTTAAATGCTTTGGTTCTAAATAACAGTTTGCTTTAAGGAAGCTGCCCAGTCATTGTTGACTATGGTCACTGCTCGCTGAGGGAACAGGTCTGCAGGGTCTGAGGCTAAGTCAGGCCTGCTGAATCAATTATGGTGGATCACTGCAGACTGAAGCTAAGTCCTGGTCCAAGAGTGAAGAAATCACATTTCCACTCCAAGAAAGAGGGGACAGCTACAGGCTTGAGAGCTGAGAGAAAGTGAGCTCAAAGAGATCAAAGGGGGTCAGAGGTGCAGTTAGCAGATACGACACGCTTGTCACAGTAATAAAGCTATTATCCTACATGTTCTCTACAGGGTTATATTTATATAACAATGTTAGGCCAATCATTTACATGTAATTATTTTCATTAATGGCATGTTTTGAGTGTTGTTAGAAAAATGTGTTTTAAAATAATTTAATATAGGAAACTGTTTTTGTGCTTCCGAGGAGTTACGTATTGGAAACTCTTGTTTCTCAAGACTCACTTCCAGTTGTCAGCTGTTCTGTGTTTTTCTTCAGCAACAAAGAAATAATATTCCTTAAAACTGCGTTTGTTCAGTGAAAATGGCTACTTGCCCAAGCAGCAGGAAACTTGGAGTTATCTTGGAGTTACTTCATTTACAGAGAAGACTTTATGGAGACTTTCAAGGAAATAAAAAAAACAGGTAGTGTGGCCAAGCAGGCATGGGAACTGTCATTTTGTTTACATGTGGACATGGCTGATGCCAAAAAAGTAGTTCATTGTTTGGCACTTACTCTTTGTAGGGCTCTTTGAGTCTCAAAACTACATTGGCATTTCCTCCCCCTGCCCTCACTTTACAAGGTTATGTATTTAAAAAAAAAAAAAAAAAAAGCTGCTTACAGCTGCTGTAAATGCTTATGATTAGATTCATAAGAGTTTGCAAAATCAGAATGCAAAAAGATCAGACAGCTTTCCAGAAATCTTGAATCTCTACAAAGCATAGTTAAAAAAAAGTAAGTACAAAATGTATCCTGTCTTGAAATTGTAACAGTCTGACTGAATCATGGGTGTTGGAATGGCCGCCAAAGTGGAAAGGAAACAGCGGATTATAACACTACTCAAATATGGCCTGGCCACCCCACTGTCATGACACTCTTTTCCAGTCAGATGCTAAAAGAGTTTGGTGAAGTCCCTGAACCCTTGCTGAGTTCCAGCTCTCAGAAAAGTGGGGGCATGGTTCCCCTTTGTTTAAAGGTGTAGAAGAGGCAGGAATGGTCATTTGTTCCCCCAGCACCTATAGACTGAATATATTTTACACACATTCAAAAAAAATCTTTGTTTCAATTGCCAATAAATCAAAATGGAATAGCTGTATCTATTACAAATAAATGCATACTGAACTACCAAAGAGGCATATTACTCAGGACTCTTTTCACAAATTCTAGTACTTTCCAAAGTTCAACATTCTCATTAAATGTCTTTACAGAAAAAAAGATTTAAATCTCACCTTCACATAATGGATAAGACGCTCTGCTACATTCACTTTATACGTCTCTATACCCAGTTCCTTGGCCAATCGGAGGATTCGGTTTTGTGTAGGTCCTACATATGCTCCACCAACATCTACATATTTAACCTGCTCGTTCTGTCAAAAGAAAAATGGCAAGAATCAGAAAGGCTAGAGAGGAGCCTGCAACAGAAAGCTTTAGGAACAGGAAGGTGGTCTTAGAAATGGCAAAACCCTCAAGGAGGGACCTCTATCCTACACCCATTGTGGTCAATGACAAACCCAACTGACCTAAGCAGGTATCAGACTGAGGCCTTATCTATACTAAACGGAAGATCACCGACTCCTGTGAATTGATCTTCTGGAGTTCGATTTAGGGAGTCTAGTTAAGACTCAGACTCACCAAATCGAATTCAGAGGGAGCCCCTGAAAGCGTCCAGTACTCGTTCTTTTGCGACAAATAAGGGAAGCCAATGGGAGCATTTGCTTCCATCAGCCTCCCGTTGTGGGGATGCTGCCAAACTCAGCTTAAGGTAAGACCACTCCAGCTATGTATTCTACTGAGTCTAGTGTAAACTTAGTCTGGTTTCTTTAACAACAGAATACAAGAGGCCCCATTGTCTCACTGTTCATTTCCTGCCAGAGCAAAGAAAGTTAGCACCTGATACTTCACAGAAGTCTTCATTATATAGTTATTTATACTTGATCAAAAATGGCACAAAATGAGCATCAAACACTACTAAATCAAAATACTCCACACCTTAACCAAGTCATGCTCAAATGTCAATGAGCAGACAAGGTGCAAAGCAGTAGAGAGCTAAGCACATAGTTTTTGATGAGGAGGGTTATGAGACACAGAGGACTATTACATAATAATAAACTGTGAACTCACAGTAATGCTGACATGACAGTGTGATAATTATTTTTTTCAATATTTGAATATAGTTTTTCATATTGTTCTTTTAAATATTTGTGAGGTCCTTGGCATACAAGATGGAATGTTAAAAGCTAAATAAATGGCTATTTACAACAACAACAAAAAAATCTATCTTTAGCTTTTCAGAATCCATATTTTAGTGTTTCTGTAGAGAAAAGAGCCCCCCCACACACACATCCTTACAGAAGCCTTTCCCTATTAATACTTACAAACAGAAAATATATTGAGTAGCAAATAACCCACTTCTTCAGATGAGCTTGAGTGGCTATTTGGATTTCCACTCCATACATCTGAATGCAGTACCTTGCATGTTTAAAAGTCTCAGGGGGAAATCCTTCAGCCACTAAAGACTCTTGAAGTTCATGGAAATTGAACTCATGGAAGTCATGGTCACGTGTGCTTCTGGGGTGTGCTGCCTGCTTTGAGATGTGCTCGCCACATTGGCCACACAGGAAATGATATTCAATTTTTCCCAGAGTTCTTCCTGCTCAGCTAGAGAACAGTAGAGTTGAAAGTTGAAGCCAGACAAGTCATCACAGAGCACTTTGGGACACCTCCCATGGCCATGAACATCGACTTTCACCAGTTCCATAACAAGGGAGGGCCAAGCAGGGCGCTCGCCCTGGGCACATCATAATCAGAAACTCAAAGATGCAATAAGTAAAAATAGTAAGCTGCAAAAGTAAAGAGCGTAATGTGCGCTAACCTAAGGAGACGGGTTGCATAATTAATATTTTGCCCCAGATGCAAAAATACCTAGTTATAGCGCTGACTTTCATAGTGCTGTGTCTGCACTACCAGAAAGTCAACCATATTAGACTAAATTTAGCAGTTACTCCTTGTGAAAGAAAGAGTACAGAAATTAACTTTAATGGCTCTTCAAGTCTACTGACCAGGCTTGTTTGAGTGGACTCAATTGTTTAGAAAAATCAACCTAATGCGGCTAAGTTCAACCTAAACTCCCAGGCTGTGTCTAGACCGGCAAGTTTTTCCACAAAAGCTTTTGTGGAAAAACTTGCCAGCTGTCTACACTGGCCGCTTGAATTTCCGCAAGAACACTTACGATCTCATGTAAAAAATCAGTGCTTCTTGCAGAAATACTATGCTGCTCCTGTTCGGGCAAAAGTCCTTTTGCGCAAAACGGCCAGTGTAGACAGCTCAGATTTGTTTTGCGCAAAAAAGCCCAGATCGCGAAAATGGTGATTGGGGCTTTTTTGCGCAAAAGCGCATCTAGATTGGCACGGACACTTTTCCGCAAAAAGTGCTTTTGCACAAAAAAAGCGTCCGTGCTAATCTAGATGCTCTTTTCCGCAAATGCTTTTAATAGAAAACTTTTCTGTTAAAAGCATTTGCGGAAAATCATGCCAGTCTAGACGTAGCCCCAGTGTAGACCAGGCCTAAGACAAAGAAGTTTGTTTATTTTTTCTGGAGATAATGCTGCCTAAATCTTATTTACACAGTCACCTGAAAGTGGGAATATGCATTCACATGGCACGTTTTTAGCCAGTGACAGATATGAATACTTAGCATATGCACCTTCTTGTTTCAGGCACTATTCTAGAGGATATGCTTCCACACTGAGGATGCTTGTTTAAAAAAAAAAAGTGTTAATTAAATTTGTGACTGGACTCTTTGGAAGAGAATTGCATGTCTTCTATTCTGTTTTACTCACATTCTGCCATGTATTTCATGTTATACCAGTCTCAGATGATGACCCAGTACATGTTCATTTTAAGAACACTTTCATAGCACATTTGACAAAAAGATACCAACGTGAGATTTCTAAAAACGGCTACAGATTTGACCCATGTTTTAAGAATCCGAAGTAATGAAAATCTGAGGGAGACCAGATGAGGAGCATGTTTTCAGAACTCTTAAAGGAGCAAACACTCCAATGCGGAAACTACAGAACTCAAACCACCAAAAAAGAAAAATCAACCTTCTGCTGGTGGCTTCGGATGATGAAAATGAACATGCATCAGTCCATACTGCTTTAGATCATTGCCAAGCAGAACCCACCATCAACATAGATGCCAGTCCTCTGGGTGGGGTTTGAAGCATGAAGGGACACGTGAATCTTTAGTGCATCTGGCATGTAAATATCTTGCAACACCGGCTTCCACAGTGCCATGAGAATGCCTGCTCTCTTTTTCAGGTGGGATATTGTAAACCAGAAGCACGGAGCATTATCTCAAACAAATTTGATTACAATTTGTCAAAGTGACTGTCTAAACAACAACTAGGATTCAGTGGACTTGTACACTCTAAAGTTGTACATTGTTTAAATTTTGAATGCAGTTCTTTCATACCTCATTCTAGACTTATAAGTTCTACTTTCATGATAAACAGATTGCACTACTGAATTTGTATCAGTTGAATTTGAAAAACACTATTTGTTTTGTTTTTTTACAGTACACATAGTTGTAATAAAAATAAATATTAAGTGAACATTCTACACTTTGTATTCTGTATTGTAATTGAAATCAATATATTTGAAAATATAGAAAACATCCAAAATATTTAAATAAATAGTACAGGCAGTCTCCGACTTACGCGGAACCGACTTACGCCGGATCTGCACTTACAAACGGGGCTTTTCTCACCCCGGAGCTCACGGGCGGCGGGTTGCCACCCGTGTCCTCCGGGGCGAGAAAAGCTTCTCCTGGTCTCCCTGGTCTGCTGGGGAGGGTCCAGCAAAGCCGCTGGACCCCCCCAGCAGACCAGGGACACCCGAGCAAAGCCGCTGCCTGGGCGGCTTTGCTCCCGGGCAAACGAGCAAAGCCGCCCAGGTGGCGGCTTTGCTCTGGTGTCCCTGGTCTGCTGGGGGGGGGGGTCCAGTGGCTTTGCTGCCCACCCCCCCCCAGCAGACCAGGGGGACAGGAGCAAAGCCGTGGAGCACGCCCGCAGCGGGACAGCCCGGGCGCGCTTGGGCTGTCCCGCTGCGGGCGTGCTCCGCGGCTTTGCTCCCCGTCTCCCTGGTCTGACCAGCAGACCAGGGAGATGGGGAGCAAAGCCTCGGAGCACGCCAGCAGTGGGACATCCACGGCGCGCCTGGACTGTCCCGCTGCCCGCGTGCTCTGCGGCTTTGCTCCGCGTCTCCCAGGTCAGCAGACCAGGGAGACCGAGCAAAGCCGTGGAGGACTTGGGCGGTCCCGCCACCCCTGTCTCCCTGGTCTGCTGGGGGGGTGGGGTGCAGCTAGTGCCCCCCCCAGCAGACCAGGCTTTTCTTGCTTACCCCTGGAGTAGAGCAGCTGGGGGCTGCCGGGTTGGTCCCGCAGCACCGCTCCGGACCAACCCGGCAGCACCCCAGCTGCTCTGCCCCAGGTGTCCTGATTCAGCCGCTGCTGGTCAGTTTCAGCAGCGGCTGACTTGCGGACGCCTGGGGCAGAGCAGCTGGGGTGCTGCTGGGTTGCTCTGCCCCAGGCGTCCGCAAGTCAGCCGCTGCTGAAACTGACCAGCGGCTGACTACAGGAAGCCCGAGGCAGAGTTGCTCTGCCCCAGGCTTCCTGGAATCAGCCGCTGATCAGTTTCAGCAGCAGCTGACTTGGGGACGCCTGGGTTTCTTAAGTTGAATCTGTTTGTAAGTCAGAACTGGCATCCAGATTCAGCCGCGGTTGAAACTGATCAGTTTCAGCAGCGGCTGATGCCAGTTCCGACTTACATACAGATTCAACTTAAGAACAAACCTACAGTCCCTATCTTGTACGTAACCCGGGGACTGCCTGTATTCTGTTATTGTTTAAAAGCCTGATTGTGTAATTTTTAATCACCTGACAGCTCTAATTTTCTGATATAACACCACCCAATGAGAACTTAGCTATTGTTGTATTGGTCTGGCAACTTCATTCCAGTAAAGTCATAATCTGGACTTTGTACTCTCCTCTGCAATGGATAAAAGTCTAACTTGTATGCAAAGGAGGCAAGAAATATTTTCAAATTCAGTGTCTGATATAAGTTAATCATACTGACAACCACTGTACATGCCACAGTCCAAATGAGATGTAGTTTTTAATAAGCAACCTTTACATTGATACCCATTTTAAAGATCCACATTCTCCAAGAATCTCTTCTCATCATCAGCCTATGTCACGGAAATGACAAAAGTGGCACTATGAGCCCATAAAATCAAAAGCTAACTGCTATCAAAAAGCACTTACCCGAACAGTAAAAGTCCTTCCTCCAACTCTGCCACGGGCCTCTAGAACCACAACTTTAAGCCCAGATTCAGCCAGCAGCTTGGCAGCTGACATACCTACAGGAAAAAGAGACACCATAATTTAAAAGTAACTGGCACGATAAGACCTATGCAGAGCAAGAAGTGTGTGTGGTTTTTAAGTGCACAAACTATGTGGTCAGAACTTTTTATACTATCTCTAGAAGCCTTGAAAAGGTCTGCAAGATTTAGGACCCTATTAAATGTGAAGTGCATTTTCACTACAGAATCATCTTGTTTAATATTAACTTTTAGTTCCCTGTGCAAGAAACACTGGGAAAGATAGACTCCCAAAGTCTCAAGCTTCATTCTTCAAGGTTCTAAAAACGTGTGAAGTTTTTTGGGTTTTTTTGTTTTTGTTTTTTTTAAAGACAACATATCAGTTATTCAGTGTAGAAACTTTTTCTTACTATGTGTTTGAACAAGCCCCCCAGTCTTGGTTATGACTTCTAGGTGGCACAAACAATGCATGGGTACGTCTATACTTGCACTCTAGTTCAAACTTGAGATGCAAATTAGGCATTCGAAATAGTGAAGCAGGGATTTAAATATCCTGCACTTCATTTGCATGATCTCGCCAGCGTGTTTCGAAACAGCTGTTGATCGGAGTAACGTGCCAGCAAGATCATGCTAATGAAGCACGGGATATTTAAATCCCCGCTTCATTGACTATTTTGAATGCCTACATTTGCATCTCTAGTTCGAACTAGGGTAGACATACCCTATGAGAACAACATATAGAATGATTTCATCTCAGGAAAGCAGCTTTTCCTATTTCATCTCTCTCCCATCAACTCTGTGTCCCACTTCCTGCCATTATCCCCACTCAAAATCAGAAGTAAGCAGTATATTTGATGTATGGATTTATTTTAACGCAGCAGGGTTTGGCCCTGGCAATCAAATTGGCTGAATGTAGATGTTTTGTAAGATACATTATTTTCTCTTCCAGACTATCTAATTAAGAGACCATATGAGGGAGATGAGACACAGAAAAATCAATTGGATAGCAGTCCTCTTTACTTTTTTGAATGTGAACCAAGATTGTAAAAAACTATAATGAGTCTGTCAAACCAAATTATCATATTGTTACCTAGGCCAATTTGGCATAGAGCCTCTCTCTCCTCCCCCCTCCAGGTACATGAAAGACAGACTTAGCTATCAGAACTTCCAATAAGATATCCTGCAGTAAGGAACATTAATGTAATATTCATGCTGATCTTACTACTTAGAATGTGATTAAAAACTGCTCTCTCACCCACGCATATATACATATATAAAGGCCAGATCTTAAAAGGCCAGATCATATATCATTTTAATGCAGTAGACAGTGTACATGTGTGTTTGCATTTGTTCCGAAGACAAGATGAAGTAATCCCTATAGCCCTTGTGCAAATAATCCTTTATTACTCAGATACGAAAAACATTCATAAGAAAAAAATCAATCACTCTCAGAAACTGAGATAGTTAACATGCCATGTTGTTTCATAAATGAAATACACGATTACTATACAATTTTCCTTTCAGAAGAATTGTATGATTGCTAGCAAACCATGGGTTGCAGGTAATTCTTCCATTAAATACTCAAAAGTTTTTAAATGCAGGATATTTGCCAAAGCAACAAACACTTTCCAGATCTACCTCTTATTTCTCCACATTTGATTTTTTTTATAAGCCACGTAACAGCTTTTCTTCATGTCAGACAGTTCAAAGAATATTTACATTTTTTATGAGGAGTGCCATACTTCAAGTGCCAACAGAGATATAGAAAACCCAGTGAGGTGTAGTGCTGGAAACAAACTGAATCTCCCTCTGTGTAAATATTTTTTTGTTTCAAGGGAGAGAGCTGATCACTTAAATAGATAATGGCTTCTGGGTTAAAATTAATGGATTTTTTTATATTCATGAAAGAGAAGATGGAATTAAACTATACACAATGACATTAAAGAATATCTAAAATATCTAATTGTTTTTTAAGATTTATCCTAAAGGTATATTTATGAGAAAAATGTGTGCCGCGTTCTTATATTATTTTATGACACAACCGTACTCACTTTGGCCTTAATATTTGAAGTATTGCGCACCCATCATGTACCTAAAAGTTGTAACAGTTCCACATGTATGCCTACAAAGACTTGAAACATTAGGACTTTCTATGTGGTTATGTAGTACATACAGGATAAAAGCAATAACTAGTTAGGAAGATTGGTAGTTAGAGTGGGTTGGAGATTAAGCTGCTGTAATTGTGTGTACTAACTGGGTGATGGGTGCACATCAATAAAGAGTATAAATATTAACCTGTTCAGGAGGGAAGATGGGTAAATGTGCCTGAGGAACTGTAACTCATTTGTAAAACTGTAGGGCAAAGGCACACAGTTAACAGTTACCCAGGCATACAAATTTAATTGTTTATAAAGCACAGGTTAAAGTATATTTGAGTCTACCGGGTGGTTTCATGAGACCGTCTGGGCTGCACTGATTCAATGTCTCATAGAAACAGTGACATAGATGAGAGGTAGGTGGCTGAGACAAAATTCAGATAAAGCCAAGGCAATGCCATTAAATCATGGGAAGAACTCGAATAAACAACCGTTTCCAGCAACAGCCAGGGACCCCCCAAGGGGATAGGAGGGCTCCTTTTTGGTCTCTGACTGGTGCTGGAAATTTGGCCTGGCTGCAGTTCCATCATGACAGAAGGGTAGCCAGGTGGTACTATAACCTGTGTTACAGCAGGAGAGGGAGCATTTAGGGGGCATGAGGAGAATGCAGGAGAGAGCTTGTGCCTGAGTGCAGGAGAGAGGATGGAGAACTCAGGGCTTCCTTGGTAAGAAAATTCTAACTGAACCCCTGGGTGGGGATATGATTGTGTGGGGCTATGCCCATCTTTGGTCACAAACTAGGTTTTTTTAAGATGTTCCACTGTTTCTGGGAATTCACATAGCAGCAGTGGTTGCCAAGAGAGCTTTATATTATTGGTATTGGGCTATCAGGTTGCATCCTTTCCTTTTAGATGTGGGTAACCCTGCTGTTGTCACCAAGTGGCAAGCCAAACACCTCAAAGGAGTTCCATACTGCCTCCACATTACCTTTTTCTAGTTAGACCTTGTCTCCACTTATAGGGAGATTGACACTGCAGAGGTTAATTTCCCAGGATTCAATTTAGTGGGTCTAGTAAAGATCCACTAAATCAACTGCTTTTCATGCCCCCATCAATTTTGGTACTTTACCAGGTCTCGAGGAAAAAGGGAAGTCAATGTTGACCTCCTGTGATGGGAACACTGTGGAAATTCAAACTCTGATACAGCAACTCCAGCTACACTATTCTCATAGCTGGAGCTGCATATCTTAGGTGGACTTTGGGCCTGAGGGTAGACTTGGCCTTACAGGCATTCCCATCCCCCCCTTCTCCTTCCACTCCCTAGTCCTGCAGCATGTTTCAGTCAGAGAGCGGGCAGAGACTGAGTGAACACCAGAGACACTCAGAGACAGAGCTGGCTCCATGACAACTGGCAGAGAATCTATCAGCAGAACAGAAACAAGGCCAAGAATTTCAAGTTTACAAATACTTAAGACCTAACGGGAGAGAGAGCAAGGACTGCTCACTTAACCTCCCTCCTGAAGTGTGTGAAGTTCTATCATGCCATGAAAACAGGCATGAAATCAAAGATGTCCCAAAGCCGGGAGTTCAGATTATCTACCAAAGAAGGTGTACAGGAGATTGGGAGTGTCCCAGGAGAGCTGAGTCCCAGAAGAAAGAGGAAGCAGGGGAGGCGTCGGGAGGGAGCAGGGTGCTGCTGGGGTGCCGTGTGGGAGGGGACTGGGAGACAATGGAGGCAGCGCGAGGAGTCGCAGGAGGTGACTCCCCTCAGAGGCTATGCTGTTCTCACCTCCCCACTACCTGTGCCCAGCTCTTGTTGCCTGTAGGAGGCACTGCTGTTCAGGAACCCTGCTGTTCCCAGCATCACCTGGCTGTGGCTCTGCTCTGGCTCCTATTGGTTCCAAGCCCTGCACTCCCGTGCCCACTGATCCACTCAGGCCTGGAACTTGCCAAGTCAGAGGAAGCACTCTCCCCTTCAGGCCTGGCATTGAGACCCTCCAGGCAAGGGTCTGTTGGAGAGAAGGTTGCCAAGACCTCATTCCTTTATAGTCCCAGGTTTACCCCACTCTGGGCCCTTCCCTCAGAAGCTCAGGAAGCAAAGAGTAGCCCCTCCCCCCACAGAGCCTGGGGTGCACAGGAATATGTAGTCTCTATGACCAAGGTTGGGGTGGGGCACTCTCCCTTTCCCTCCACATTCACTGTACCTTTGCACATAATATAAGAAGGAATATCTTACAATGTCAAGGAGCAGAGTGGTGGATGTTTCCCTTCCTGAATGGGTCAAAAAGAGACCTCCGCCTCCATTTGCTCTTCTTCTATTCCACTCCTTTCTTTATCTTCCTCTCTTCAATGACATATAATATATGGCTAAAAGTTCTCAACTTAGGGACCAATATCTGTGCTTGGAGGGGAAATAAATTCTCTATCTGCAGCCTGCCCCATTATTCTCACACCCTATTCTATGACAGTCCCAACTCCTGCCTAGAATACAGTTAGAAACCAATTGGTCCTCTCTTGCATTTTCCTCAACATGCAGAGGAAAGGAGCAAAAGTGAACACAGCTTCAGTGTTAACTTCAGACAGTCTAAAGAGACATGGCTTCTCAAAATGATCAGTGGACCGGAAATGGAAAGCAATCCAGCGTAAAATGTAAGTCAAGGAAAAGACAGCAAAATACCAAGCCCAGCTCCAGATGTGAACCTGGGGTTCATTACACAAGAGCATTATAGAATTCTGCCTTAAATATTCTACAATATTTAGGAAGCCCATTGTTATTTAGAGAGATAATAATCAAAAGGCATTGAAAAGTTTTCCACTATCTTTTCTGCAACTTGAATTTCTCATTTTTTTCTTATATCCTGTACTGAAAATTGGAAAGGTCATTTATTTCTATTATTATTCTATGCACTAAGAATGAAAGATAGACGTCATAAAATGAGATCTTTTTCTTCCCATATTTCTCACTTTACCTAAAATTGTTCTATTTCTCAAACTATTCCCTGAGTGAGTGCTCTCTCTCACCTTCACTCATCTACTGTATTTCTCAGAAGCAAAACAGAAGCCTGGGGCTATGCACGGGTGCATGCTGGGAATTCATTTGAAGCATGGGGAACAACTTTTGTGCTTTGCCTCCAACTTCTCACTTAACTATATAGTTCACACTTCAGCGAGCCCATTTTGAAGGAAACACTGTGAAATTGGTCCCATGTATTTTTGTAGCCTTATATCTTAAATGCTTCCATGAGCTTCCAGGGATATTGCTTTGATGGTACAGCATCACACATATTTTGTTACAATTATGCAGCTGGGTTGGTGAACAACTTGAAATACTATTATGAAACAAAAAAAATTGCTAGTGGAAAGATTGCAAATATGCCTGTTTTGGAGCCTCACTTGGATTTCTCCAGCTTTCCCCTTTATATTCTACTTTCCATTGTCACCACACAGTCTCCCATTACTCCTCAGAATGTGGCTCATTTGAGAAATGATGAGAAATGCTCAGCACATTAAAGAGGATACATTTGAGCAACAACATATATTCATGAAGAAAGTGGTGATATCTGAGTTAATAGGCAAAAAGAATATTCCTTTCTGATATATCCATCTTATTGCTTCTAAATGTCTGCTGTGAGGGTCACTGATATACATGGTACCTTGGTCCCCCGGTCCGTGACAGAATTGTTCAGGTTTATCTCAGTATGAAGTGAAAAAAAGAGGGGAAGATGCTACACAGGTGACAACTGAATAAAAGGAATCCTAGGCCTAAACTGTGCCTTTAATGTACAGTTTTGAAAGGGGTACAGCACAGATAGACTGCCTCATAGGGAGCACTAAGAGATGGATCTCAGAGACAGATTTTACCCAAAGAAGCCTGGAGTAGGCCTACTGCTAATCATAGAAGATTAGGGTTGGGAGAGACCTCAAGAGATCATCTAATCCAATCCCCCATTCAAAGTAGGACCAAACCCACCTAAACCTTGGCTGGGATGATTCTCACACCCCTTTACGTGGCATAGCACCCTCTGCAGTAGTCCTATTCTGTCAGCAGATAGAGGGGGCAAGAACTTTGGGGTGCAGTTCCTAGCCCTGTATGTAGTTTTGTGTAATCTAGCCCATAATGACATTCCAACAAGGCAAGGTGAAGAACAGGGAACTCTTTCAAAGTCTGATTCTCCAAGCCTTATTTATGCTGAATAGCACTTTCCTTGCATGCAATCAGCCTCATTGACATCAGCAGGGGCACTCTTGTGATTAACATACTAAACTTGATTCTTTTTTGCCCCCTGAGGTGGCTGGTTGCCAGTACTGTGCTGCATCTTTTTCCAGGAGGTTAGTAGTTGCTTCATCAGCATGTTCCCCCACCACCTTTGCAGGTATGCTCTCTCTGCCTCTCTCTGAGACAGAATGGCTCCAGCAGCTGTTGCTAGAGCCATGCAACACTGCATCTCCTACCCCCACTAAACATAGCTGAGAGTATATAATTTGGATCTTATTTTTTATAATCATTTTTGGAGGGTACCAAATTTCAAAATTAGTGGTGCATTAGCTGGTCTAGTGAGCCTGCCAAGAACAGCCTTGTTTGATATCCCAGGCAGTAGAAGTCCACTTGTTATTAGCTCAGGACAAACAAAGCAAGACACTCTGTACAGCCTCCAAAAGGGGTTTCCATAGCAACCCGACACCAAGTTCCATCCATTGGGAGACACTACAAGAAAACAGTATTTCAGCTGATTTTTGTAGTGCTGCTAAAAGCCCTAAATGGCTTCTGTCACTGCCTTCCTTTCTGAGGAAATAACAATATCAGCTAAAGCAGCCATTATATGTAAAACACAAGATGTACAGTAGAGTACATGGTACACTAACCAATAAAATTAGATCAGAGGAAGATAAATTGCCATCAGCCTTCAGAACAAAAACCAAGTCTAATTGCTGAACAATACAGCTGCTTAGAAAGTATACCACTGTCAAGTAACACTGTATTTGGCTGGCAGATAGAAGTCCAGAAAAAGCTATTTGCAAGTACAATAAAATTAACCAGGCCTTTTAGCTCTAGGAAGAATGATCTAGTACATAGGTCATAAGACTCAGACTCAAGAGAAATGAGTTCAGTGCCTGGTTTAGCCTCAGTCTCCAGTGTGAATTTGGACAATTTGCTTAGCATACTTTGAACTTATGCTCCATGTCTGTAAAATGGCAGTAAAACATTCCTACCCCACAGGACTGTTGTGATGATAAAATTTATTAATGAGTACAAGGCATTCAACTATGTCCACACTACAAGTTTTGCCAGAGGAGGCAATGCAAATGAAGCGCAGATTAGCATTTTCTTGTGCCTCATTTGCATAATCTCTTCCGATCCGTTTTTGCACGAGGGGTTTTTGAGCAAAAACAAGCAGTGTGGATGTTTCCTTTTTGCACAAAAGCCCCTTTTTGCACAAGATCCTTATGCCTCAAAAAAGGAGATACAACGATCTTGCGTAAAAAGGGGTTTTTGCACAAAAAGGAAACATCCCCACTGCTTGTTTTTGTGCAAAAACCCCTTACGCAAAAATGGATCAGAAGAGATTATGCAAATGAAGCACAAGAAAATGCTAATCCATGCTTCATTTGCATTGCCTATACCAGCAAAACTTGTGTAGACGTAGCTTTTAACACTATTGTGATGGAGTCCATATAAGATGATAGAAAGCTCCACTTAATTAAGGAGGTATTCATTTGATCTGAAATTTGTATTAGACTGCCAAAAATCAGCATATGTTGTGGGCATTCCTTTAATATCTGACCCTCATGGTTGCTGATGCATCAAAGAGTCAAGAGTTATGCCATGAACAAAAGGAATAATTATTATTTTACATACAGATAGCACTTTTCCTCCTGAGAGAGCCAAAGCAATTCCTAAATAATATCCACAGATCACCATGAAAATGCAACCACAGTGAGAAGAGAAAGAAGCATCCTGGTGGACTCTTAGCACACTGCAAAAGTTTGAGGAACAGAGCGGTATATAGATAACTGTATTTCTAGCAGTGATATCACAGCATCAGGAAAAGAATGTATCAGAAATGCCACATTATCAGATCCAGAATTACTGGATGAAATCTTCCTCCTGTTGAAATCAATATGGGTATGTCTACACTACAGCGTTATTTCGAAATAGCGTTCTGCTATTTCAAAAAAGCGCATCCACACTGATAGGAGGCTGAATTGCATTTAAGGCCGGCCGGAACCTGTTCTGGCAGGGCATCAAATCAGGGTTACTTTGTGTGGCTGCTGCCTGAGGCTGAGACCTGTTCTTAAAGGGATCCCCCCCGGACAGCTGGTTCTAAGGGACAGCAAAGCATTTTTTTCTCTGCATGCTCTGGTTGCCCTCACTTAGGACACCTCAGTACTCTTCAGCATGGAGCCAGAGCTGACCCTGGGCACTCTGGTGCTTCTCCTGGACGTGTTGCTGCGAGCCTGGCAGCACGTTCTGCAGGCAATAACAGTCTCCCTGGTGTGCCCCATTTGGGGCTTGTGCCTCATTCCTCCCTCACATCCTTCCACTTACCCCTCCCTAACCCCCCTTCCTGCTGTACAATAACAGACATGTGTTCATTACAACAAAGCCTCTTTATTGAACAAAACTGGGGTGGGGGGAATGAAACTGAGGTGAGACTGGGGAAAGAAGGTGGGAGAGGGGAGAAGAGAGGGTGGGAAAGGGGAGGGGGAAACCTGGGAGGAGGGAGCTAGCAGGGGGAGGCAAGGGGAGGAAGAGGGAGGAGAAGCTCAGGGCTCAGGGTCTCACCGGCCCACCCATAGGTGCGGGGGCCTCAACGTCCCTGTGGGTGTGGGGAGTAAGAAGCAGGAGGGGGAGAAGAAGTGGGAGGAGGAACAGTAGCTGGGGAGGCAGCAGGAGCTGGAGCAGCAGGAGGCAGCAAGTTCTGCCCCAGGGTCGATGACCACCTGGGGGGCATGGACCGTCCTACCCCCCAGGATGTGGTCCACGGCATCAAAATAGGGGCAGCAGTCTGGGGCTGCCCCTGGTTGGGAGCTGCCCCGTGGCCCTGGCATACGCCTGCTGCAGCTCCTTTATTTTCATGCGAACCTGCTCCTGGGTTCGCACGTGGCCTTTGGTGTCCAGGCTGGCAGCCATCCGCCTGTAGACGGTTATGTTTCTCTGTTTAGTGCAGAGATCATGGACATTGGAGGCATTCCCCCCCCCCAACCTGAATTAGGTCCCTGATCTCCGCACTGGGCCAGGCAGGCGCCCAACCTTTTGCGGCCCCTGGCAGGCTCCTGGGAGCTGCCAGATTGGTCCTGGGGAGCAGTGGAGGGCTGGCTGCCACTGACTGCCTGGCTCATGCTGGGGCCCCTGGGTCAGGTGCAGCGACTGCTGGCTCTGGGCTGGCAGACTTGGAGCTGGCACAGGCACTGTGGCCAGAGTCTAACCATTTAAGGGCTCTGGGGAGAGGGGGAGGGAGAGGAGTTTTCTTGGTTGTGCCCAGAGTGGCCACCGGGGCACCCTGGGAAGGGCTGGAGACCTCCTATTTCGAAATAAGCATCTACACAACACTTATTTCGAAAGAGCAATTTCGAAATTGGTGCTATGCCTCATGGAAAGAGGTTTACCAATTTCGAAATAAGCCCTCCGCTATTTCAATTTAATTTTGAAATAGCGGTTTGGCTGTGTAGACACTGGTAAAGTTATTTCGAAATAACTATGCTGTGTAGACATACCCTTTTGCCATTGATGTGAATGGGTCCAGAATGTCACCTGGTGTTTTCAAGGTTACTTACAACAGGAACATCTGCAAGTTTGGTGACCAGGTATTTGAAGTTGAAGACCTTTAAGAGCAAGCATTTCAAGTGATCTGCCTCATTGATGACAAGCAAAGTCTTCCAATGGCAGTGAAATGACCTATTACTGTACAACATCTCTGTGTCAGACTATTCTCTACCTAGCTACTCTGAAACCACTGTGACTGCATGAAATTACATCACTTTAAATCCTTGCAAATATATTAAGGCAACGCAAGAAGTGAAACTGCTGTATTGGAGTGGGGGAGGGTGCATATTGTTACGAATGTAAATTTTCAAATGTACTAATAATTATAGGTACCAGACTTGAGGAACTTTAAACAAGAGTGGTTTTAAGAAAATGCTGAGTATGAATCCTCTCAAATCAGGCAATTTTAAGGTTTTCCAAATTTGGCACCTAAAAATTAAGGCATCTAAATCAATCATCTCCTGTGAAAATTTAGGCTATGTTTTTGTTTTTTTAAATACAGAAAGGTAACTTCTTTCACCTGTCAACTTCTTTGTCAGTTCATTTATTTACCATAGGCATAAAAAAGATCAGTTAAAAAGAGACACGGCAGACTATCACTTCTTAAAGTATTATGGAAATTCACATAGCTAATTTTATGTAAACTACTAACCCATTACAGCAGTAGCCTGGCTGCATTTGAATGAATAAGAACCACCTCCCCTCCCCCCCTTTTAGGGGGATTGTCTTTCCAATTTTCCCCAACTTCAAGGTGTGCATATTTTTAAGCTTTTTCTTTTTTTTTATTCTCCTAAGATACATCAGCTAGCAAGTAAAGTAAGGCAATCATCAGTAAATCTTTATTATATTAAAGTTGTACTATAACAACATACTATTGCCATGATTACTTTTACTGCTTCAATGATGGGAAATCTAATTATTTCCACACACAATTGAGAAATTAAATCTGGCAATGGTCACCTTAAACTCATTAGTCTAACAGAAATCTTTGCCAAGTAAATGTGGATGTGCCAATATGAGCTGGAACACATTTCTACTGTATCCTCAGGGAGAAACTCTTTCTTCTCTCCTCACCCCCAATTCCCTGCAATGTAGTTTTGTCACATCTCTCAAAACAGTTTAAGTGTGATAGGCCTGATTCTCTTCTCAGTTACACTGGCATAATTTGAGAGCTACTTCATGGACATCAGGGGGATTACACAGGGTACATAAGGTTGCAAGTAAGAGCAGAAATAGGCCCATTTTTCTTTTCAGGACGTAAAAGGATCCATTTGAGACCACTGAAGAAAAATAACCAAAACAAGAATGAAATGAATACGGTATTTCATTTCAACCACTACCTTTTTCACAAGGCAGCAAAGAAACTTCATAGCAGAATGAAATGATGCTAACTACAATAACTAGGCTAAATTCATTTCCTCTTTCAATCTCCCTCCACCCAGAATTCTATTAGTTTTCAATTTGTCTATAACTTTATTTGTTCTCCCTTAGATCCACTGACAGTCTTTGTTCTAGTCTAGGCAATATTAAGGATGAGGATGAATTATTTTTTAAAAATTTAATATAATGGGTTTCTATGTTTGTCACTGCTAGGGTTTTTTTTTTTTTTAAATCAACTCATTTCTCTCAGTTAAAAAGTAAACACCCTCTAACTGGCTCATGGCATACTTTTCAGAACAAAATAAGTGATCTCCATTTCAGGATACACTTTAACTGGAGGCATTTTTCTCCAATTAGTTTCAATAGCACTATTGTCTGAACCATTAAAATCAGTGTGGGGGGGGGGAATAATTTTTTCAGGGAGGCCCACTTCAGGAATTTTGGCAGTGGCTGTGGACTGGCTGCTTGGAAGGGACAGGGCTTCAGGCGGAAGGGATGGGGTCTCGGGCAAAAAGGGACTGCTCTCTCTAGACATGGCCAGCCCCTCACAGCAGGGAGACTTTGCGTGCTCCCCTGCTCCAAGCCAGTTGGTCCCTGTGGGCATGGGAATGAATGAAGTCATTTGCTGTTTAAAACAGCTGGTGGTTTCCTCTAGGCACCACGCATCCCTGATGGGAGGAGGGAACCACCAGCCACTTTGAACAGCAAATGACTTCATGCACTCCCCTGCCCCCAGGTCTCAATTAGTGGGAGGCCGGGGGAGCGGCAGAGTGGGCCAGATCAAATGGCTTGGCGGGACGGATCTTGCCCGCTGGCCGTATATTGCCCACTCCTGATTTAAATAGATTAAGAGCCTACTCTCAGTTGGGCAACAATAGTTTCCCTATGGATAGCATTAGAAGTCTCAATGGGCAAAGGAAAAGAAGAATTCTATTCCTAGGATGCCTTCTCTCTCACATGCTCATCCACTATAATTTTAAGTGCAAATCTCTCTACACTAAGTAGAGTGTGTTCCCCTCAGCACAAAAACATACACATGAATAAACTAATACAAAAGTAAGTAAGGCACCACAGAGCTGACATATTCTCCTCAGATGCTAAAATAAAAGTGCTATCAGATAAAAAAAGATACTGCATACCCATAGTGTAGCTTGTGGGATCATTAAGAGAATGCTTTCAATTTTCTACACTTTGCTAAATGCCTTGCTGAACATAGAGTCAATTCCTGCATACTAAATAATATACTTCAGCTGAGTATTTACAGAAACAACTATTTCAACATTGTGGATGAGAACTTAATGCACAAAAATCAATCCAGAATCCAAGCACCTAAAACAATACGCCTTAGACTGTATGCATTATGCTATGTTATTTGGGGAATATTTCATAATTCATATTCATATTTAATTGGATGCCCCAGACCCCTCTCATTGATCTTGGGGAATACAGAATGGCAAGCACCAGTTAAAGCTAATTGAGAAATCTGTTCTTTCTTCACACAATCAAACAAGGTGCCCCCTAACATGAAGGAAGTGACTAGAATCAGACTGCAAAAGTTGCCACCTCATTTTCACTTCTTCACACAAACAAGTTGAGGCTTCCTATGCTGATTGTTTCAACAGCAGTAAACCTCCGGCAATGAATGAGAATTGCCAAGGGACATCCCAATAAAATACAGACTGGCTGCTGCTTTAACAACAACACCTATTCAACTCAAGAAAAGAGTTGAGACCTAGCCTTCCAATAGCTTCTCTCTTCCTTTCCACCATGTCCCTCCTCCCGCTGCCCCCCCTTCTTCCTGCCACACCCCTCTCTCCCCATACTGCCACCCCTCAAGATCATTGCCCTCCCCAACAAACACTCCCCCCTGCCCATCACAGAATTTGAACAAGTATAAAAACCAAATTACACTGGCTCAGGACACGAGTTAGCCGTGGGAAAACTGAAGGGCTCCTCTGGCCCAGGTAAAGGGGGATCCATTCTTCCTGGACATTTATTGTTCTGCCCAGTCCCACTTAGCTGGCTCTGGCCCTGAGGACAGGCCAGCTCAGGGTACCTGCTGCCACAAATGATCCATCCATTACTGCAGCGCACACACAGCATAGGCTGGCTGGCCTACCTGCATCTTTGACTAGCCCTCTGAAAAGTGATGATAGGGGAGGCTGTGTGGGGCCCTGCTCTCACTACCCCTGCCTCTTCTGGCAAATTGCTCCAGCATCACACCATGGGAGGAAGAGTAATCCCATGAAATCCCAAATTGAAATTCTCCTGTAATCCAGCAGCAGTGGCTACTGCATGAATAAAGGAGAAAGATTTTAAAACTGTAAAAAACACTTTGCAAAATTGCACTTCTCAGCACTTGCCATTTGGTTACATCAAAACTGAGGCACAGGATAATTAAGTTTCTTACCCACTGTTATTTTCTTAAATCAGTGGAAAAACTCCCCTTGAGACCAAGCCTTAAATAGCATGTCCAATTACACACTGGAAGTCTCTGACAAGAAGATCATTAAGAAAACCCCTGATCTTCACATTATTAGCACAGGGGAAAAAAGGCCACTGACTGGACTGAGGGGGAGGGGGTGAAGAGAACACCCTGAAATCCCAGCCTCCCCCAGTTCAGTAACTCAGCAGTGAGTAGGGATGTGAATGACTAGTTGACTTTTCCGAAAAGCAAATGCTTATTGGATACTTGACACGCTAGTCGACTAGTTGCTTCCTCTCCCTTCCCCCTCCCCCCCCCCATCCCATACACTTGCTGCCTCTATCTTGCTGACCCTGGGCTCCATGGCTTTGAAATGCACAAGAGCCCCTGCTGGGGACTTTTGTACACTTCAAAGCAGGCACCCGCATGCAGCCCACAGTCAGCAGGACTTGTGGAGTTCTGCATCCCTCTGGGGCTCTTGTACATTTCAAAGGAGGAATGCGAAAGGGCCTATCAACTACTTGACTAGTCAATTAAACAAATTTTAACATCCCTAGGCCAGCAAGGGACTGCTTGAATTCCCTGCTGGCCCCATGCTCTCCACAGCGCTTTTGCCTTTAAAGTATAGCAATAGCCTGGGGTTGTTGCTACACTTCAAGGGCAGAGGCGTCCTTATCGACTAATTGAATAGTCAATGCAAATTGCATCGACTATTCGATTAACTAATCAATCAAAAATTTACATCCCTAGCAGTGAGGTGGCACCTGACTCTGACACAGTGTAAGGGCTGGCCTTGCCCCTCTGTGCCACATGTACCAGGCATGGCTGGGCAGGCTCAGTTCAGCATGATCCAAGTGTGGAGGGAGTTAATGTGGGGGATCCGGGTGTGGGGCAGTGTCAGTGTGGGTGGCTCAGTGGGAGACATGGATGCACAGGGGCTCACTGTGGGGCTCTGGGTGTAGGGGCAATGGGATTCTGAGCTCAGTGCAGGAGTCGGGGGGGAGGTGGGGCTTGGTGTGGGGTCCAGGTGCTGGGGAAGTGGGACTTCATAAGATAGGAGTCCATGTGTAGTTTGCTGGGGCACAGTGGGGTGGAGGTGTGGGGGGGCTTGTTGGATGAGCCCAGGTTTAGAGGGAGCAGGGCTTTGTCAGGGTGAGGGTTAGATGGGACTGCTTAACCAGGGAGCCCCAGCTGCTGCTGAGGGGACAGCGCATGCTGGATTCCTGCTCCCCCTTTCCCTCCTCCCACCGATTCCTTATCTTCTTTTCTTCTCCATCCCCCTCCCCTCACTCCCCATTCTTTCCCCACTGCCTCTTCCCCTGACTTCCTCCCCTTCCCCTCCCCATCCCTCAGTCCCACTCTCCACCCAGCTCCACTGCAGGACACTGAAAACAGGAAGCACGTGGGGAGAGGATAAAAAGGGGAAGGAACCAGGCAGCTATCTCTGCAGGGCTTGTTGGGCCAGGCAACCTCCCCTCCCCCATCACCACCACTCCACACACTAGAAAGATGGAGGGGGAGTATGGGGAGTGTGAGGGGAGAAGGAGGGGGAGAAGAGCCTCAGCAGCAACTGGAAGGGAAAGTGAAACCAAACCCATCACCACTCCCCACACTAGCAAGGGGGGAGCCAACCAAGCAGGGAGAGTACAAAGTAGGAGGAGTGGGGCAGCAAGGAGGAAGATCACTTTGCCCACCCTGAGCCAAGGTGCAGGGAGGGGGACTGGATGGGGTGAGGGGCCGAGCAGGGAGGGGAAGAAACCAGCAAGCAGCAGCAGGGATGCAGCAAGCTGGGTGTGGTGGTCTCTGCATAGCAGGGCTGGCACTCCTCATGGAGATGGTGTGCTGTAGAGATCTGAAGGCTGAGAGCCTACATGACTGTAATTGGAGCCTTGTGTCTGTGCCATGCAGGTTCAGGTGGAGGCTGCTGAGGATGCTCCCTACTCCTCTCCCTTCCCAGCAGCCCTGGAACCTGCCTGAACCACACTAACAACATTCCTGCAGGTTGGAGGTGGAGAGAGGTAGGACCAGCAGCACCAGCTTGGGTAGGCAGCATGGGCAGTTAGTTCAGCTGGGGCTAGGTGAGAAAGGGCCTCAGCTCCATCTCCTCTGCTGAGGCTCCACTCCCCACGGGGAGGAGAAGAGGCAGCGCAGCACGCTGAGCATGCCCGCCCCCTGGGAGAGGAGGAGGCCCATCCTCCTCGGCCCGGAGCTCAGGGAGGCCGGGCGCTAGGGGCAGCAATACCCCGCTCCCAGAACACCTACAGCAGGCATTCTGGGGCAGAGCATGGGTGGAACCAGACTGGCGGTTTGGGAAGGCAAATCCTTCCCCCATGTAAGCCACCAGACACCCATGGTAGACAGAGGCTCCCTCTGCCTTACAAACCAGATGCCTCTGAGTCTACAGCATTAGTTTTGCTCTAGGCATTCTGGGGGTGGAGTGCTGCTGCCCCCAGCAACCACCCTCCCCGGGGTCTGTGCTGGGGATGTTGGAACCGCTCAGCCTCCTCTCCTCCCCAGTGATCCAGGGAGACTGGGCCGTGCTCTACACTCTGCCCCATCTTCTCCTCTCCTGGTGGGTAGGCATGCTCGGTACACTGCCCTGCCTCCTCCCCTCCCTGGGGGGGGGGGGGGGTAGGGCCTCAGAAGAGGGGACGGGGCTGTAGGCAGAGCCAAGGTCCTGCCTCTCCCAGCCACAGCTGCACCAACTACCCACGTTTTGCTGCCATTACAACATGCAGGGAAACACATACATTTCCCAACTATTAAATATTTCACAAAAGAAATCAAAGCCCTTGAGTACGTAGTTCCTTTGGAAAGTGGTGATCATATGTAATGGAAAATACCAAAGCAATAGCAGTACACAATTCTCAGTGCCAAATGCAAGCACAGTTCAAGGTTTTCTTTTCTGTAGCGTATTATGCTGAACATTAACGGAAAATATCCTTGTGGGTTCATCTCACTGATTCTTCATATTCCTTCAACAACTTCTTACTGTACTTGTCTGTCTCTGTGCAGCATGAAAGTCAGCCTTTTCATATTTCTGCTTATGTTCTTGAGATAGACTTGGATTCATATACAGGTTGCACCTCTAAAAACTGGCACTCTCTGGTCCAGCAACATCCATGGTCCAGCACAGATACTCCTAGACCAGAGAGCCATGAGACTAATGGCAGAAGGGCCAGCAGCCCAGCCAGGGCCAATGGCAGTGGGGTTGGAGCCCCACAGCAATGCTAGGGCTGGAGAAACCTGGCAGCTTGGATCTGGGGAAACCTGGCTGCCTGAGGCAGCGTGAGACCAGGGAATTGCAGCAGTACGAGGCTGGAGAACCTCAGCTGCCTGTGGCAGCTCGGAACTAGAAGGTGGACAGTCCGGCTGGGGAGAGGAGGGCAGGGCCTGGCTGGCTTTTGGCCAGTGGCAGGGGACACCATGCCTGGTCCAGCAAATTATCTCATTTGGGATTGGTCAGGTCCCGACAATGCCAACCTATATGAGATTATATTTGAATTTCTGGAGAAATATGAAGTTACTTAAGTATGGGAGTTTTAAATCATTATCAAGAGAGAAACTAATTTATAATCTAGCCTTTAAGACAGGGAAAGCATAGACCCTTAGAAGAAAAGGACCATAACAATGCAAATTCTCTTTTGTCTGAGCTAGGTAGGCTAACAAAGGTGCCCTCTAACCATTCATAAGTTTAAAGATCCTTTTAAAATAGGAGGCAAGATTAAATCTATGGGTACGTCTAGACTACATACCTCTGTCGCCAGAGGCATGTAGATTAGGCTACCAGGCATAGGAAAATGAAGCGGCGATTTAAATAATCGCCACTTCGTTTAAATTTACATGGCTGCTGCGCTGAGCCGATCAGCTGTTTGTCGGCTCAGCGCGGTAGTCTGTACGCGCGGGGGTCGACATCAAAGGCATTTGTCGACCACTCAGGTATGCCTCTTGGGGTTAGGTTTACCTGGGTGGTCGACAAATGCCTTTGATGTCGACCCCCGCGCGTCCAGACTACCGCGCTGAGCCGACAAACAGCTGATCGGCTCAGCGCGGAAGCCATGTAAATTTAAATGAAGCGGCGATTATTTAAATCGCTGCTTCATTTTCCTATGCCTGGTAGCCTAATCTACATGCCTCAGGGTACGTCTAGACTACATGCCTCTGTCGCCAATGTGGGACAGCCACTTAGTATTAATTCTCAACAAGTGGGTCACAATCTTATGCATGGTTATGGCAACGAGGCTATCAGGGATGCTTATCTGTTTGACATGCAAACAAGCACTGTATTATCTTTGCTTCAAAAGACTATTAAGAATATAAAGACTGTCACCTTGTGACCAACCAGATACAAAGTGAGGTATCACTTGAAAACCAATAACTTGCTGATCACTAGTATCATGGTGAAATGTATACAAAAGCATTATATGTAAAGTTATGAACATGAGCTGACATCTTGACGGAAGCTTGAAGTTAAATAAACTTAAGAACATAAGATTGGCCACACTGCATCAGACCAAAGGTCCGTCTAGAACAGTATCCAGTCTATTGACAATGGCCAATACCAGATGCCCCAGAGGGAGGGATCACAACAGGTAATCCTCACGTGATCCCTCCCCTGTCACCCACCTCCAGAGAAACAGAGGCTAGGGATACCATTCCTACACATCCTAGCTAATAGCCATTGATGGACCTAACCTTCATGAATCTATCGAGCTCTTTTTGGAACCCTGTAAAAGTTCTAGCCTTCACTGCATCCTCTGGCAAGGAGTTCCACAGGTTGACTGTGCACTGAGGGAAGAAAAACTTCCTTTTGTTTGTTTTAAACCTGCTGCCTATTAGTTTCATTTGGTGACCCCTAGTTCTCTTATTGTGGGAATAAGTAATAACATTTCCTTACTCACTTTTTTCCATACCAGTCATGATTTTATAGACCTCTACCATATACCCCCCCCTCCCCCCTTAGTCTTCTCTTTTCTAAGATGAAAAGTCCATGTCTTTTTAATCTCTCTTGCCATGGGACTCGTTCCAATCCCCCAATCATTTTTGTTGCCCTTTTCTGAACCTTTTCCACTGCCAACGTATCTTTTTTTAGATGAGGTGACCACATCTGTACGCAGTATTCAAGATGTGGATGTACCATGGTTTTATATCGAGGCAATAAGATATTTTCTGCCTTTTTCTCTATCCCTTTCTTTAATGACTCCTAACATTCTATTTGCTTTTTTAACTGCCACTGCACACTGAGTGGATGTTTTCAGAGAACTATCCACAATGACTCCAAGATCTTTCTCTTGAATAGATGTAGCCAAATTAGTCCCTATCATATTGTGTGTGTGTGTGTATATATGTATATATACACACACACACACACACACACACACACAATTCCAACTGTGTGTGTGTTTTTCCATGTGCATTACTTTACATTTACCAACATTAAATTTAATTTGCCATTTTGTTGCCCAATCACTTA
The DNA here is from genome assembly GCF_052426305.1 of Pelodiscus sinensis. Classification (NCBI taxonomy): domain Eukaryota; kingdom Metazoa; phylum Chordata; order Testudines; family Trionychidae; genus Pelodiscus; species Pelodiscus sinensis. The sequence continues at coordinate 198,618,199 of NC_143052.1, forward strand.
GTTTGGTGAGATCTTTTTTAAGCTCTTCAGTCTGCTTTGGTCTTTTGAGCCATTTTGAGCAGTTTGGTATCATCTGCAAATTTTGCCACCTCACTGTTTACCCCTTTCTCTAGATCATTTATAAATAAATTGAATAGGAGAATAAACAAATGACAAGGAAACTTCACCCCTACTCATCTTCCCAACAAAGACAGACAGGAGGTGAGGGTAGGGATGTCATGTAAAAAGTTGGAATGTAGCTATGAATAATCTTGCAATTAATGTACATTTTCGATGAACGGGACCGTTAGCTTTTCTAACACTTGCTTATTCTGATGTCAGTTCAAAATGAAAATAATAAGAAAGTCAATGAAAAAGTAAACACCAATTGGCACTGCCTAGAATAACAGTTTTTATTGTGAAGGAAAAAATTCTTGTTTCCAGAGAGCGCATAGTGTTATTCATCTTTTTTTTCCCCCTCATTTCACTGAAATATTTTCAGAGAAAGTTTCTGTTTGATGTTTCTTCGCTGGCTTTATTCCAGTCTCTCTGATAGGCTTTAATCCTATAAATAAGCATCCTGAAATAATGTATAGATGTTTGTGGTAGATAAAAATACAAGGAATAATTAACCACACATTTCAAAACTTCTTTATAAATGGGAAAACCAGGGCAACATTGTACAGGTTGAGATCTATTTCCTAAAGGGAACTAGCACTTAGAACTTTATTAAGAATGTCAGACTTTCAAATGTACATAATAAGGTTTTCAATTTCATCAAAGGATTCTGGAGATGAGCTAAACCTTGAGAATTATGCTTGAATAGTCCACGATACCAGAAAAACAATCAGGCATTTAAAAAAAAATAACCTAAAGGGTGATCCATGCATTGTTTAGTGTTTTCCTCTAAGGGTACACCTACACTGTACGGTTATTTCAGGATACCAGAGGTATCCTGAAATAGTTACCCCGTGTCTACACAAGCTGCCGGTTATTTCAAAATATTTTTCAAAATAATGGGGGCACTATTTCACCACCCTGATAAACTTAATTGAACAAGGAATAAGAGATGGCTCAAAATAGCATGTTATTTTGAAATTTGGCGCTGTTGTAGACACACCACATTTCAAAATAGTTTAGAAATAAGATATGCAATTTGCACTTTTTTCCTATTGGAGCACAATGTATGTCATTTCATATAACAACAAATGAATATTCCAGTACGTGTGGACAACATAACATCATATTTGGGGTACTTGAAGCAAATGGATTATTTTACTACAAACAGAAGTTTAACTTTCATGAATGTTTCTCAATTCTGATTGAAATTGTTATTGTATTTGTGCTAATATTGCTGTCACCCCTTCACATAATTTCCAGAATTCTCAAATACATTCACAACAGATAATACCTGAAAACTCAAGCTACTGCATTAGGCATATTAGACAGGCTTTAAAGATCTACACAAAACAAACCAAATACTCTAAAATAGTGTTTAATTCTGATCTCAGGTATTTCTGTGCCATTCTCAATAAGTAAATGGAAATCATGCATAGGTACAAGCAAAATGTTGCTTTATCGTGTAAAAGTATGTGATTAGAATACTGCAGGAGACAGTAGATGCAATAAAGTCCAGAATTTTCAAGGGATCCAGACTTTTAGCAAGGACATCTTTTCCCAAAGAAAATCTCCTGTTTTTATGGTCACACTGTAATTTGGAAAGATCTATGTTAACCACGAAAATATAAACTACATCTGGCCACAACCACAGAGAATGATGGCTTACAAACACATTTTAAAATTATGTTTGTGTCACAGTTAATACCAGATTGAGTTAAACCCCACCCTAAACTTGACTTACACATAACAAAACAATAACATTAAACAAGAGCCATCTGGTACACATATACCGTTTTCTTCCTGACAAGACAGCAGTAACAAAATGCAAGAGTAAGATATGCACTCAGAAACATCTGAAATTTCAATAAGGGCATCTTCTCTCTCTCTTATAACTTGTCCGATATGAGACACATTAGTCTGTTTTAAAACAAGAAAACTAAGGCAAAACTTTTATCTCCAGGCCCACTGGTGGGTTTTTTTCCCACACAAGTAATTGAAGTGAGGTTTACAGACATTTCATTATAGTGTTCCTAACTAGAGTGATACATTATGTATTAATATTGATACAGTACTGTTGTAACTTTACACTCCTATGAGCAAGGTTCCCCACCTAAAATCAACTGATGGCTGTAGTCAGCCTGTTGGGACTCTTGATAATTGGTTTACTGAGTTGCTGCACTGAAAATGACCTCTTTCCTCAACCCATTAACAAAGATTTCCGCATGTACTGTGGCAATCTTCCAAAGAGCAGTGTGATAGTGCCAATGGAGACTGTTCAGCTTCTGAAGAAAGGGGACAAGAGGATTATTGCTGCTGAGAGGGGTATGGTTGAAACTGAACAACCATAAGGGGAGAGAAAACCTAGAAAGTATCCTGCTCAGGCAAACTCTTATCTGAGATAACGTATTTAAAATCGGTCAGCGGTCCTTTAGCCTGCACTCACGGTCAGATCAGTTAAGTAAAGGGAAGCCTAACCAGGGTTGCTTATTGCAAGAACAGACCCCTCTGCTGCAGATCAGTATCAATACAGTTCAGTCTGTGGAAAACACAACTCTGGACACTGCAACCGCGGACCGTCTAGCCAAAGTGAGAGAGCGTGAGACAGGCAGCAACAGTTTCCTCGCTACCGCACCGCGCTGGGGCAAGGCTGCGCCCCGCCCCCACGATTGCTTTGGGGGGACAGACCCCACATTCAATCTGCACCCAGCACTCCGAGCGGCTGTCCCTGCGCTTCCCCGCTGGCAGCGCCTCGGGCCCGAGGTGTTCGCCGCGGGCTTGCCCGGGTGCTGAGCAAGGCGCCCATGGCGGAGGGGGTGGGGGGGGGCGAGAGGAGAGTCCCAGCCCGTTCCCCCCGCGGAACACACAGGCGGGGGCGCAAAGGACAGTCCCAGTCTCTGCAGGTGAGTTACAAAGACAGCGCCCTCCGCCGTGGCACGGCCCCGGGCTGCACTGACCTGAGATGCCGCCCCCAACAACCACCACATCGTACAGCTCGCTCATGGCGCTGCCTCGGCTCTTGGCTCCCGGCGCTGCTGCTGCTCCCGTCTCCCCAGCTGCTGCCTGACAGCGCCGCGCCCGCCCCGCCAATCACGGCTCCTGGGGAGGCGCGCGCCGGGGAGGGGCGCGGGGCGGGAGTTCCGCGTGTCGGTCAGAGCGCGGGGAAAGCCGAGCGAGCCGCCCCCTCCCCTCCGAAGCGCCACCCCGGTGTAACGCGGCACCGGCCAGTGCCGCTTCCCCTTTCTCCCTGCCACTTGCTCTGCTGGCTGCGGGCGCGGCCCAGGCGCTCCTAGGGAGGCCCGGCCCCCTTGCCCCGGGGCAGCGCTCCGAGCAGCAGTGAGTGTGACCGCATGTGAGATCTGATCCCCCCCCCCCCCGTGATCCCCACACACCGCACAGCCCAAGGACCTAGAGCAGGCGTGGTCAAACTCCCCACCCCTCAGAGCCACATCTGACAAACTACAATTGGGCTGTGTGTCTACAGTGGCAAGATTTTGCGCAAAATCTTGCCACCTGTCTACACTGGCGGCAAGTACTTGCACAAGAACACAGACTTCTAGGCTACATCTAGACTGGTATGATTTTCCGCAAAGGCTTTTAACAGAAAAGTTTTTCCGTTAAAAGCATTTGTGGAAAAGAGCATCTAAATTGGCACGGACGCTTTTCCGCAAAAGCATTTTTTGCGGAGAAGCGTCCGTGCCAATCTAGACACGGTTTTGCGCAAGAAAGCCCCGATCGCCATTTTCACGATCGGGGCTTTTCTGCACAAAACAATACCGCATTGTCTACACTGGCCCTCTTGCGCAAAAGCAAGATCTTACATGAGATGGTCAGTGTTCTTGCAGAAATTCAAGCGGCCAGTGTAGACAGCTGGCAAGTTTTTCCACAAAAGCAGCTGCTTTTGCGGAAAAACTTGCCAGTCTAGACGCAACCCTCATGTAAGAAATCAGTGCTTCTTGCGCAAATACTCTGATGCTCCGCTCAGGGATAAGCCCTCCTGCACAAGAACAGTTGCACAAGAGGCCACTGTAGATAGGCAACATTAATTTCTTGAGCAAGAAAGCCCAATGGCTAAAATGGCCATTAGAGCTTTCTTGCACAAGAGAGCATCTACACTGGCATGGATGCTTTTGCGCAAAAGCACATCTCTTGCGCAAAGGCACATGCCAGTGTAGATGCTCTCTTGCACAAATACTTTAATGCAAAAACTCTTGCATTAAAAGTATTTGCACAAAATCATGCCAGTGTAGATGTAGCCCAAAAGTTCAGGAGCCAGGAGGCACCTGCGAGGACTCTCCTGCCCCAGACATTGGCTGCCTGGTTACCTGGTGCCCAATGCCGTCCTTCAGCATATACAGCTGCGAGGGCACTAAATATGGGGCTCCTCGTGCCCCAGGCATCTGTGTGCTGTGTCTGCCCCTTGGAACGAAACAGCAAGGCACAGACAGCCAGCCCCGTTCTCCCTCCGCCTGCTGCTCCCAGCCCTCCGGTTCTTTCCCCTTCCTGCCATCTGTCTATGGCCAGCTGCCTTCACGCTGCGTCCGGCCCTCACCTCCTGCTGCCCCTGCCTGGCGCCTCCCGTCTGCTCCCCCACCAGCCTCCCTGCCCTGGGCCCCCTCAGCAGGTCCTCCCCCCATAGCCCCGCAGGCCTGAGTGCATCTGCCCCTGTGGAGTGACTGCCCACCCCCCTCGACCCCCAGCAGGTGCTTGGGCTGCATAGGGCACCAGGAATCATAAGGAGGGACAGGCCTGGCTGGCCCCTTCCTTAAAAGGCAGCAAGCTGGGAGCTGCGACCCTGGGGAGAAGCAGTGACAAAGAGCTGGGAGCTGCAAAGGGCTCTGGTGCTTGTGCCTCTGCCTCTCCCTGGGGAAGTAATGCAGTGGCACCTCCCTGCAGCTCCCAGTTGTTTGTCACTGCTTCCCCATGCAGAGCTAACACCTGAAAGGAGGAGCTGCTGAGGCTGAGGGGTATGACTTAAGCCCTTGAGAGGCAGGGAATCCTTAAATTGTGTTGCCCCTTTCAGCAGGCACCAGTCATCTCAGGTGGAAGCACCAGAGTCATCTGCCTATAGGGTGATTCTGGGCAGCTGCCCCAGGCCCTGCACTTTGGGTTGCACCATGGCAGCTACCTCAACCCGTCCCATGGATGGGATCCAGGGTTGCAAGGGACTTACCTAGGGGTCTGTTGCGGGGCAGCAGCAGAGGTCGCCCCTTTCCGAATTACAGCATATCTCCTTTCACACCCCTTTCCTCCTAGTAGATTGGGGTGGTGGGCAGAGCCATCCCTGAGGGAGGGCATGAGGCCTGGTGTAACCCCCCCAGTACCCTAGGTGTGGGGCCCAGAGCACCCCCCCAACCGCAGGTCCCACCCTCCTCTCGCAGCCTGTTGGGCTGCATGCAACAAGTGTAAGTGTGAACAGTGCGTGTCCGCAGGAGCCGTTGCCTGCTGACAAAGCTAATCCTGCTCATTTGGGTGGAGGATAGCAAAAGAGCCAACAAACGTTGGCTACCTTGTCCAACTTTAAACAACACCAATATGGCTGTAGCAACCCAGTCGTGTCACTTAAAGTTGTGTAGTGTAGACAAAGTCTTAGTCTGACAACAGAAACAAAAGATCAACAACATGAGAATGGTCATACAGGGTTAGACAAAAGGTCTATCTAGCCCAGTATCCTGTCTTCTTACAGTGGCTAATGCCAGATGCCCCCATAGGGAATGAACAGAAAGATCCCAGTGCAAAAATACAAGAAAACCTTGGATTCAGCATTGTTTATGCTAAAAAACAGCTGGTTAACTGTTTCTCTTAGGGTACGTCTACACTTGCTCCCTAGTTCGAACTAGGGACGCAAATGTAGGCGACCGAAATTGCTAATGAAGCGGGGATTTAAATATCCCACACTTCATTAGTATGATCTCGCCAGCGCGTTACTCCACTCAACAGCTGTTTCAAAAGTGAACGTGCACGCCAGGACGCGTTAGTTTGAACCAAAGCCCTTGATTCGAAACAGCTGTTGAGAGGAGTAACGTGCCGGCGAGATCATGCTAATGAAGCATGGAATATTTAAATCCCCGCTTCATTAGCAATTTCGGTCGCCTACATTTGCATCCCTAGTTCGAACTAGGGAGCAAGTGTAGACGTACCCTAAGAGAAACAGTTAACCAGCTCGAACTAGGGTGCAAGTGTAGATGTATACTTAGTTTGTTTTTGGAATACATTATTTTGCAGATGCAGGGCAGAAAAAGGATTTATTCCTTAATTTAAAAAAAAATTAATTGTGTTGACACTTGCACTACTGCATAATAACTTTCTGCATCATGGCCTGTGCGAAGAAAAGTAAAATTATAAACCAAGCTTTATTAGCTTTATTTAGCTAGTTGTTATATTTTGTAACATATCAACCAGTTTGTTAGCATGACCATTCTAGTGATGTGAGTGCATATCAAAAGGACCTGAGACTTTTTGATTGCTATTGATTTTACGCAGAATGTAGGCCACATATACTTACAGGATTTGGGGAGGATGGATTCTATTCAGGGAAGCAATGATTCTGAAAAAGATTTGGGGGCTGGGATAGATAATTTGCTGAACCTTACACAAGCTCTGAGCCTAAAGAGCCAGTGTGATCCTAGGATGCATAAACAGGGGACTTTCAAGTTGGAACAGAGTTTATTTTACTTCTGTATTGATGGAATACTGTCAGGACTAGCCTTAGGTGTGGGCCATCTGAGTGGCCATCCAGGTACTTAATGACCTATGGGGTACTGTGCAGTAATGTGGAGGTGCACGCTGCCCATGTAGTGTCAGAAACTGCTCCCTAGGGAGTGTCCAAGGGGGTTTGCCCAGATTTCTTCCTGATTCCTGATGGTCGAGGAATGGAGAGGGAGTGATACACAGATACTACTTACCCACTCAGTGTTTCTCCAAGCTCCTATACAGGGCTGTGGAAGATGGAGCAAGGAGCAACACAAAGCACAGCAGCACAGGGTTTTTTGTACCTGTTTGTCTCTAAGGCTATGTCTAGACTGCAAGCCTCTTTCGAAAGAGGCTTTTTCGAAGAATACTTTCGAAAAAAAAGCATCTAGACTACAACCAGTACTTTCAAAAAAGCAAGCCGCTTTTTCAAAAGAGAGCACTCAAGCAGTCTGGATGCTCTTTTGAAAAAGCAGTTTGCATTATATAGCGCCTTTTTTCCAAAGAGCACTTTCGAAAAAAGGCATTCTTCTTCGTCATAAAACAAGGTTTTCCGCGGTTGAAAAAACTGCCACGTTCTTTCGATTTACTGTCAACAGAACGCAGCAGCAGTCTGGACGCAGGGGAAGTTTTTTTTTTTTTAAAAAGGCCACTTTTTTCAAAAATACTCTGTGGTCTAGACACACCCTTAAAGAGAGCATCGTAGACAATTTCTTCTGCTTTGTGCCATATGCATAGAACAGGACAAACTCAATTTCTATAATGTGATTTTAAAATTATTCTTAAACATTATTTCAGCACTCACACTCTGTATTATGAAATAAAATTTTTTACTATCCTAATGAAATACCATGCATATATAAGGAAGATTCAAAGAAAATTACCTTGGCAATGCAAATTCACTTTTGCTCGCAACAGTAAGCAAATAGTCTCATAAATCTAGCTGGTTGTAGTTCTGGAGGAAAGAGCTATGTAAATTACTCCTTATAGATAGAATTCTCTGCCTATAAAACTAAACCAGGAGCAGTTAGTGCGGACAGAACACTGTCCTCAGTTTCTAAAGACCTGGGCTCTATTCCTTGGACAATTATTTCATTACTGTGTGCCTTTTCCCTTTACCCTGCTTCTAAGCATGAATTGATAGCTTATTTAGCTTGGTACTCTGATCTCAGTAGGGCTCCTAGGTGTTAACCATTATAAATCATTCATGTTGACTGTACTTTTTACTCTTAGGCTGCGTCTAGACTGGCAAGTTTTTCTGCAAAAGCAGTTGCCTTTGAGGAAAAACTTGCCAGCTGTCTACACTGGCCGCTTGAATTTCCGCAAGAACACTGACGATTTCATATAAGATTGTCAGTGTTCTTGCAGAAATACTATGCTGCTCCCGTTCGGGCAAAAGCCCTCTTGCGCAAATGCTTTTGCACAAGAGGGCCAGTGTAGACAATGCGGTATTGTTTTGTGCAAAAAAGCCCCGATCGCGAAAAAGTGATTTTGCGGAAAAGCGTCTGTGCCAATCTAGACGCTCTTTTCCACAAATGCTTTTAACAGAAAAACTTTTCCGTTAAAAGCATTTGCAGAAAATCATGCCAGTCTAGACGTAGCCCTATTGTCTAAAATACTAATTAAAGTAGAGTGTATAGCATGAATTACAAACTGGAGTTTGTCACAATAAATAATTATGTGGTTCAATATGTAATTGTTCTCAGAACTCTTGAGTGTGAGATATGACACCTAACTGGGACTCTTTTGCCTGAAGAGTTAGTTTGTGTGCTTGACAGTTCTCCAGTATGGGGGAAGGTCAGCTTAAGGAATGCAAAGGTGCTTAACCCTCCCATCCTCCATGACAAGGTTTTGCTGTGACAACCACACCTGTGAATGCTGTTTTATAAGCAGATGCACACTCCTGCAAACAAAGCAAAACCTGCTTGTTGGGGTTGTAAGTAGTTTGTCATCAAAAGCATCAACAAAAAGCATTCACACATGCCAGGGTTTAGAAACAGGGCTGTGTTGTTACAGCCTTGTTGCTAAAAGCTGCATAGTATAGACATACCTTGAATTAGATTATATGAATGAATTAAACGTAAAAGCAGATATAGTACTCCTTGCTTGTTTATGGTTAATAGCTTTGTCTTTGAGCTACTTACAGTCAGAGTGATGGGCTTTTCTATGTATCTTTCTCACAATATTTAGTCATCACTATCCCTTCTTGCCTGAATGTTTTTATGTCATCTGCAACATTGTTACAGAAAAAAGTTTTGGTTTCACTTTAGTAAACACTCTTCTCTAGTTCATGTTTGTGTTTCTAGAGCCTTTTTGTCTCTCTCCAGGTGGGTAGTTCATATTCTGATTCCTTAGTGATTAATCTGATTAGAAATAATCCCATTTACAGTATAGCCTTGCAGCAGGACTAATTTAACAATTCCCCTTTCCCTCTGTTTCATGCATCTTCCTAAGGCATATTTTTTAAACCTTAATTTTCTCTAGTGGACTCAATTAATTATTGTGGTGATTTGGGGAACTTCTGTACAATATTTGAATCCTGTTGCTATTCAGAAGCTGTTACTCTGAAAATAGCATTATTGTGAATGCCTCCTTGTCTATATATTCACCATGAGCTGGCGGAACTGTGTCATATCTGTAATAGCAAAACTGCAAGGGCAGGTCATTAGAAATCAGTGACCACTTATCCAAGGCAAAGTACTCTGGGCTAATGGGATTGCTTGAGCTGAGAGACTTTCTTCTCCTGTCTGAAAGGGTGGGGAAAAGTGGGCAGAGGCAAAAAGTTACCAGTAGGTTTGCCAACCCTTCAGAACTGGCCTGGAGTCTCCAGGAATTAAAGATTAATCTTTACAGATTGTCATGTGATGAAATCTCCAGAAATATGACCAACCAAAATTTGCAATCCTAGTTACCAGCCAAGATAAAATTACTGGTGACCAAAGTAAAAAAGTTATAAAAGAGCTCACAGTGGAAGACATGTGAAGATACACACAAGGAATTTAGGCAAGCAAGGCTCCATGCCCATGTTTCAGAAGAGAAGTTTTCCAGCTGTCGGGGAAGTTTCTGGGTCCTACTCAGCACTCTGATCCAAGCCCAAAGAATGCTCTGAAAGGATGAAGAAACCAAGGCAGAGAAATGCACATAGGTTTTATTATTTTGTATAGATCTGTATATTTCTCACATAATTAAATAAAGTGTTAGAATTTCATGCAAAGTGTCTGTTACATCCTACTTGTACCACACAGCCCCTTGAATTGGTAAAGCAGATGGCTCTGATCATGGGTTGAGTTCTGGGAAAGGATGTTTTTAAGCTACAGGGGGAGTCTGAGGAGTCAGCACTGGTTTCAGAGTTTGGACAGCAGGATAGTATGGACTATGCCAGGGGTGGGCAGGATTGTGTCTATGGGCCAGATTTGGCCCACCAAGCTGTTTAATCTGACCCACAGCCCACCTGGCCACTCCCCCACCCACAGGTCAATCGAGACCTGGGAATTGGGGAGTGTGCAAAGTCTTCTCCCCCTTTCAGAGAAACGAGGCACCAGAGGAAACTGCTAGCTGTTCAAAACAGCTGGTGGTTCCCTCCAGGTGCCATGCTCCCTTGGCAAAGCGGGGCAGAGAGGTGAGAGACTTTGTGCATTCCCTCACCCCAGGTCCTGATTGGCCTGGGGCAGGGGAGCATGGGAAATCTCCTGCCCTCCTCCCCCTGCCATGGGCTGGCTGCCCCTAGAGAGGGGCAGAACCTTTCCACCTGAAGCCCCACCCTTTCTGACTGAGTCCCTGCCCCTTCGGGGGTGGGCTGCAACCACCGCCAAAATTTGTGAAGTGGCCCCCATGCAAAAATTATTGCCCACTTCAGTCTATGCTCAGAGGATGGGGTTATTAGAGAGAGTGTCTGCATCTAGAGAATGTGCCTAGAGGTTCCCAGACTGGGTCAGTGCCTGAGCTCCATTCAGACTCTGGAGGCTTAAAACACATGTACTCTTTCAAGACCATGACCTGAAGGTGATTTCATATATACACAAAGTATACATGTAAATACTGTGTGTGTGTATTTCTCCCTCTAGCTACATGCTCACATATATTATAAAACAGAGAATCTTTCCAGACACAAAGTGCCTGTCTAGCCCAACTGTTGAAACCAATGTCACTGCACATATATAGATGACAGAATAATCAAGCCCCAGAATGTACAGTAATTTAAGATGGAGTGGCTGTGGCTTTGATGAACTGCAGTAGTATACTGCAGGAGGGAAAAATACAAATGATATTATTGAGTATGTATCCTAGTTCTTGGAAAGAAACATCCTATATTCAAATTTGTTGTGGAAATCCATAATGCACTGATAAATTCTAATAAGCATATACATTTATTCAGAAATATTTAGTTTCCTCGTATATTTTGTTCTATCATTCACTGAATCTTCATGATGCAATAGAAGAGAGAGAGGCACTCAAACTAATGTTTATAGTTCCAGGGAGAAAAGGCAATCAGCAACAAAGTCTCTGGGCTAGATTCTGATCCCAGTTATATTGCTACAAATCTGGAGCAACTAAGATGATAATCTAGTTTCCAGTGTCACTAGCACTTCCCTGTGAACTTTATCCCATTATAGTGCCAGTTTATACCTTGTTTACTCAACTTGAGTAGCGCCTCACTCTGCAAATATCTCATTAATCTTCACTGTGGAAATCTCAGCCCCTCTAACTCAAACTTAGCATGTTACTTTCAATCAATCTGGGAAAAATGCCATTATCCAATAGCCAAGGTCAACCAAACTATGCTCCAGAATTAAGATACTGACCGACTGACAGAGAAACAACTGATCTCCAGGGTGTGTTAACTAGCTAGTTTATCTGACATCAGTACAAAAATGAAAATAGGCCTCCTGCCATCACTACAATCATGGGGGTCATGTTACAGATAAAACAGATGGCATTCCAAGAACAATAGCTCCTACATACAAAAAGGATGCTGTTAGTTTATAAATAGGACATGCACTACCCAAGCCAAATATATGTGTATTGTAGTTTGTCCTGTTCTAACTAGAGATTGACTTCATTTATATAAAGTAAGAAGCTACAGGATCCTTAGTTGAAAACTCAGACTAATCCAAAACTAAATGCATTGGGCTAGATCCCCACCAGGTACTGAGGAATGTCTCATGCAGATGAAGAGGGAGGTATGTGAGTCAGCTAATCCATCCTTTAAACTACTTTGATGCTGGGGCTGCTTGCATTGGGCTAGGCTAGTGAAGGTCAGAGTTGCCAGAGGAGATGTTAGGGGAATCCTTAGGGAAGAAGAGAGCTCTGGCCACTCCTCCTTCATCTAGTTGTCTCCTCATACCAGCAGTTGAGAGATGTATGCCATGGGAGCTGTTATGGTGGTTCTATGTCAGCTGAAGTTACCCTACACAGGGGTGATCCTTGGGAGATAGAACTTTTAGTAGGGTGGAATGATACAATGCAGCCAGGTGTGATGACCTAGCATTGGATCCCCTATTATTTTGTATTATTTTTATTATTGTGCTTCCTAATTATGGTTGAAATTAGAAAGGGAAACATTCACTTTTGCCATCCAGTATAGTACCATTGCAAAGACAGATTTTAAGTCTGTTTGATTACCAGATTTACCCCTGCCTGCTGCTCAGGCTTCAAGCGATTACTCTATTTGCATTTGCTTTAGAAATTAGAAGTGATTAAGAAAGACACATATTTTGTTACATGACAGCTTTTACAATGAGTGCTTTATCAAATCAGGCACATAGCTGATCTTCATGGAAATGAGGAAGAATTTTAGTCTGGGTACATTTCTTCTGAAGTCTCTGTCACAGCTAACTACTGCAGGTTGCTTTGTTCAGAGGTGCCATCGATGGTAATAAAAATTCAGAAATCAGAGTCTTTTGAAAAATAAAATCACCTTATAATGGACTGCTGAGCAGTTGCTCAAGTTTTTCTATGTCTTGTACTTTATATTTTTTTAACATCACCATTGTTGCAATCTGAGACAAGCATTCCTTTGATATATATTACAGATATTTCAGGGACCCTGCTGCTTTATACTATATATCTCCTCTAGGGACCCAGAAAATGCACTAGTAAATTAGGTGAATATTTTTCCCTTCATGAACTAGTTCGTTTTTAATAGATTTCTTCCTTCTTTCCCATTAGAATTTATTCACTGGAAAAGGCTTCCCAAGTTCAGGTTTGGGGCATGGCAAATTCATTCCTGGCACACAGATTTTGTTTGAATAGAATCTATAGAATCTGTACAGTTATTTTTTTAATGTGGGGTTGAAAATGTGTGTGTATATGTGTGTGGATGGGTGTGTGTAGCACATACTGCAAAGCATTCTGTGTGCATATATTTCCTCTGCTGCAAAGCAGCCTGGGAAGTAACAAGATTGCTCCATAGAGGTTTGGGAGCAGACATCACTGTTAAGAGTCTTGTAGGACTGATACCTTATCTGAAAGGCTGCTGTGCTGAGGCAGCTATATATCGGGTGATGGGTGCAGTGTAAAAGTGCAGGTCAGGTAAATACCCAAAAGTCTGCAGCCATTCAAATCTCTGATGTCTCCAAACCTAGACCTGATCCTGCAGTCCTTTCTCAGTCAAAACTAGATTTGGGCTCTAAGGGAATGTTTACTGGATATGGCCAGTAAGATCAGGAAAGCTTGCTGGAAATAGCACAGTAAGAGACTTTCTCTTCATGGTATCTTGGCATTTTCTCAAGCAATTTATAATATCTAGTGGACAAATGGATGGGTTTTTTTACAGTATAAACATAGACCAAGGCCATGACCCTGAATTGGGATCTCCTAGCTCCATATGCCACATTGTACCTGTATGGAGTTACAAGAATCCAGACTAACAGATACTATGTTGACATCAAGAATTTAGTTAGTAAGCTTGGGTGAAATAGTTCAGACAAGATGGGAATCAATTTGACTATTCAGACAATTAAACTCTGCCCACGCCACTTCTGTTAAAGACCGTAAAGCCCTGGAATACCACAAAAAAGGCTGTTCCCACAGCATATTGTCCCTAACTCCACAGGCTTAGATACTTCTGGAACCACAGTGCCATGCTGCGGGGGGTAGCCCCTGAGGAAACCAAAGAGAGTGGGTTTGAGGTGGAGAACTAGAACTGCCAGGAAATTTCACTATGCAGATTCTTGCCATAGAGTGGCTGCACAGGGACCGCAGTCTCTACTAAAGTCTTCCTGGGCCAACAGGAATGGCCTCCAAATAGCTGTGTACAGACCTTTGCTCCTACCTATGAGGACAAGGACAAAGATTCTATTGCCCGAAAACCCTTATAAGATCCCTATCACCAAGACCATTTACTTGTAAATCATAATTCACTTGAGCAGTGTTACAGGGAGGAACAGGAACAGCATTGGTCCCAGATTCAGGAAGCATAGAAGTACTCATGGGAGAGCTTTATTTTTAAGAGGTCTGTATGTTATTGCCAAACACAAATATTTAAAAATCATGAACCAGGCTCCCTCAAAATCATGAAATAATTTAAAATAAATCCCAATTTTAGCCTAAGAATGTAGAGTATTTTCCGAGCCTTTAGAATGTGATATTTTCAGTCTTTTCTCTGCAACTACAAAGACTAGAAACTTACTGTTAAAAATGAAAGCTGAGATTTTTCACATAATCATAAGTAGCTGGAACCTAGAATATTAACACACCATTGACTATCACAAGACTCACAATACAATCATGAGAGCTGACAACAGTATGTTTATAGCTTAGGTTTATGCCCCTCTGGAGACTCAATTTTGATAACCTTCCAAAAAGTACCAAAATATTTGCATGCTTATTGGACAGGAACCTCCACTTTCCAAGACTTCACTCACTGCTGCTTAATCATTTTGATTTTCACCGCTGTTTGCATATAAACTGAGCCAGAATGTGCAAAAATTTCATTTCTCTGTTGCTACAGTAATAGTTCCCTCCTAACACCTTCTCCTTCCATGAATAATTGTTTAAATAAATATGCACAGCCACTTAAGGGGCAGTTTTCATAAGAAATAACTGCTTTATCTTTGTATTTTTGTGTTTTGGGTCTGAGTCAGGGGAGAGGAAACAGGAGAAATGCCTTTGGGAAATGGCTAAAAAAATGGGATGCTTGAACTTGCCAAGATGCTATGAATCATGAAGGTGGAACCTAAGCAACACAATTTCTGAGCTTTTAGTAGTCATTGTTTTGTCAGTGGCAGTGTACCACTGCTTGCTGCAGTTACTGACCATTGCTATGTCTCCTTAAGCATAAGTACTCAATGTTTTCTTTGCCTCTGTCTTCACGGACAAGTTCAGCTCTGAGACTAATGCACTAGGCAACACAGTAGTGGAAGGAGGTGGACAATACTTGGTGGGGAAAGAACAAGTTAGGAACTATTTAGAAAAGCTAGACATTTACAAATCCATGGGCCTTGATTTAATGCATCCAAGGGTACTGAGGGAGTTGGCAAATGTCATTGCGGAGCCTCTGGCCATTGTCTTTGAGATCGGGAGAGATCCCAGATGATTGGAAAAAGACAAATGTAGTGCCCATCTTTAAAAAAGGAAAGAAGGACAATCCAGGGAACTACAGACCAGTCAGCCTTACCTCAGTCCCCGGAAAAATCATGGAGGGGATCCTCAAGGAATCCATTTTGAGGCACTTCGAAGAGGGGAAAGTGATCAGGAATAGTCAACATGGATTCATGAAGGGCAAGTTGTGCCTGACCAATTGGATAAGGTAACTGGCTTTGTGGATATGGGAAAGTCAGTGGATGCGATAAACCTTGACTTTAGCAAAGTCTCCCACAATATTCTTGCCAACAACTTAAGGGAGTATGGATTGGATAAATGGACTGTAAGATGGATAGAAAGCTGGCTAGACTGTCGGGCCCAATGGGTAGTGATCAACAGCTCAATGTCAGGTTGGCGGTCGGTTTCTAGCGGAGTGCCCCAAGAATCAGTTCTAGAGCCGGTTTTGTTCAACATCTTTATTAATGACCTGGATGAGGGGATGGATTGCACCCTCAGCAAGTTCGCAGATCACACTAAGCTAGGGGGAGAGGTAGATACACTGGAAGGGGCAGGAGTAGGGTCCAGAGTGACCTAGACAGATTAGAGATTCAATTGGTTGAGATTCAACAAGGAAAAGTGTAGAGTCCTTCACTTGGGATGGAAGAATCCCAAGAATTGTTGCAGGCTGGGGACCGAATGGCTAAGTAGCAGTTCTGTAGAAAAGGACCTGGGGATTATAGTGGATGAGAAGCTGGATATGAGTCCACAGTGTGCCCCTGTAGCCAAGAAAGCTAATGGCATATTAGAGTGCATTAGGCATAGCATTGCCAGCAGATCTAGAGAAGTTGTTATTCTCCTTTACTCAGCTTTGGTGAGGCCACCCCTGGAGTATGGTGTCCAGTTCTGGGCCCCCCACTATAGAAAGGGTATGGGCGCATTGTAGAGGGTCCAGTGGAGGGTGACCAAAATGATTAGGGGGCTGGAGGACATGACCTATGAGGAAAGACTGAAGGATTTGGGTTTGTTTAGTCTGCAGAAGAGAAGAGTGAGGGGGGATTTGATAGCAGCCTTCAACTTCTTTAAGTTATTTTGTCATTGCAGAGATTTAAAGAAGACACAGTCATTACCCTGAAGAACTGTCAGCCTATATATTGCACAAACACAGAACATAAAGAGAGGCAAAGGACCATGTGCTTGTACGATAGTGATTGTCTTGGCTGAGACACTAGAGATTAAGCTAGGGACCTCCAAAGCTGACAGTGTGAATTGTTATACCTGGGAGCTATAACAATATTTTCTGTGGATTGGCACAGCCTGTGTGTGGGGATATGTAACACCCTCACTCAATGGGTTATACTTATTTCTCACTAACTAATAAAAATACCACATGACAACATGCTGGATGGAAGGGCCTTTTTGCAGAAAAAGTGAAGAATCAGCATTTTAACTTGCTTCTGTAGAGCTACTAAGCTCAGTTCTATTAGGCTATGTCTACACTGCATGCTTATTTTGAAATAAACTATTCTGGAAGGGTGTGTCTAAACTACACCTCTCCATTATCAGAGGGATATAAATTAGACACATTGGAAGTGTAAATGAAGCAAGGATTTAAATATCCCGGGCTTCATTTGCATAATCACGTTCTGGCGCTGTTTTGAACGAGCACCATTTCAAAACTGAAACCGCGGTTTAGACATGGTTCCGCCGACAGTAGGGTGAATTTTCGACAGATTCTTTACTCCTCAAAAAACTAGGAGTACAGGATCTGTCGAAAAATCACCCCACTGTCGGCAGAACCGCGTCTAAACCGCAATTTCAGTTTTGAAATGGCGCTCGTTCAAAACAGCACCAGAACATGATTATGCAAATGAAGCCCAGGATATTTGAATCCCGGCTTCATTTGCACTTCTGATGTGTCCTATTTACATCCCTCTGCCAACAGAGGGGTGTAGTTATTCCAAAATAGCTTAGTTCAAAATAGCACATCTACACTGCAGGGGAGCTTTAAAATTAATCTGAGGCAGGCTTCCCTAATGTAGACATGCTATCTTGATTGAGAGCCCCAAGAGGCACTGGGGAGGAATAACTTAGAATGGTCCTGGTGAGGGGCTATTTTGAAGTAGCAACAGTGGAGCATCTACAAATGCCTTATTTCAAAATAGCTATTTCAGAAGAGGAGTTATTCCTTGTGGAATGAAGTTTACAAAAATTGGAATAAGCTGCCCTTTATTTCGATATTATTTTGAATTAACAGAATTGCTGTGTAGATGCTTGCATTGTTATTTTGGAATAACACTAGTTATGCCAAAATAACAGTGCAGTGTAGACATACCCTTATTAACTTATCCTGATAGCCAAAGGGAAGACTGGAGATGTTGGCTTTCAAGATGATTCTCTTGTCAGCTGTAAAAGTTTTGTTTTGGCATTAGAGGACATAGCACCTTGGTTGATGGATACAGAAAAAGTATTCATAGTGTGGTATTTAAGGGGCCTGTCTCTATTGCCTGCATACTCTTAACTATATAAAATCATTTACTTCAAGTTTCCCGGAGATAAACTATAATCCTTCTGATGTAGTTCATAAAACAGCTAGGCTTAGTCTACACTGCAGGGTTTTTGCGCAAGAAGCCTTTTGCGGAAGTTCTTACACAAAAACTTCTTGCGCAAAAGTGTATCCAGACCTCAAAGCACATTGCAAAAGTGATGTGCTTTTACGCAAGAGAGTGACCACACTGCATGGACACTCTTGCGCAAGAAAGCACCTGTGCTTTTTCCTATAGGGGTTTCTTGCGCAAAAACCCCTCTGGAGCATCCACCCCTGCCTTTTTGCACAAGAGCTGTAGCGCAAAAAGGAGTTATTCCTCATGGGGAGAGGATCTGTAGCAATAGAGATGATTTTGAATCTCTAAGTGATATTTTTATCATTAGCAAACATAAAATAAAAGCAAGTATTTTAATTTCTTCCTTGGGTGATTTTTAATTACATCCTCTGTTCGTTCATTGAAACTTCATTCATTCCACCACATCACAGACACATCACAGACACAAAGTGAAATACAAATGTTTAAGCAAAAAGGGCGCCTTGGGGTGGGAGGCTCAAGGCTAGTCAGTCCTGGGGGCGGCGAGGGGATGCACCCCCAGCCAGCCCCTTTCACCTGCCTGGTTATTCTGTGTCTTTTCTATACTGTTTTATGAGAAGCAATCCCATTCCAGCCACATCCCATTTTCCTGGCACAACTAAACCATTACTTTGGTTTAAGTAATGATAAGTGGAAGCTGTATACCGGATTTGGTGGTCCTAGCTTTTATCATTTAGGAGGCATTCTTAAATAAACAGAGACAGACAGACAGATGGACACACAAAAACTTCAGGGTTTTTTCGAAAAAAACTAGCCTTTTTTCGAAAAAAACTTCACCTGAGTCTAGACTACAGCCGCGCTCTTTCTAAATTAAATCAAAAGAACGCAGCTTTTCTTTCGACGGCGGTACTCCACATTTCAAGAGGAATAACGCCTTTTTTCGAAAGTGCTCTTTCGAAAAAAGGCGCTATGTAATGCAAGCTGTGCTTTTTCGAAAGAGAGCATCCAGACTGCCTGGGTGCTCTCTTTCGAAAAAGCAGTTTGCTTTTTCGAAAGTACTGATTGTAGTCTAGATGCTCTTTTTTGAAAGTATCTTTCGAAAAAGCCTCTTTCGAAAGAGGCTTGCAGTCTAGATGTAGCCAGACTCTCTCAAATATATAATAGCTATCGAGCAATAGCAGAAAGGGAAAGCAAGTACGTAACATCAGAAAGATTCAAATAAGAAATTGTTAGTAGCCTGCTGCTTTCTCAGTCATCCAGAAAATAAAAAAAGCTGTAAATAATTAGACCCTGCCTTTCATCCATCAAATATGCCAATGCGCTTGACAAACTCACATGCATTGGAATAATTTCACCCGCTACAAACTGTCCATAAGTGAAATGTGGGAACTGTGTAAACATACAACAATGAAATTGTAGGGTGGTAGGCAGAATTATTCACACTGGGCATTGCCTAGGTCAGGACACTACATTTGCGAAAAATTTAAAGAGCCATGTTTTTTAAACGACTACCCATTTTTAGGAGCTTAGTTTTATATCTCACCCAAAATGTGCCCTCTTCAGCTTGGTTCAGACCCTTTTGCAAAAAATGTGTATTGCTCTTGAGAGGAGAAAACATCAGTAAGGGAACAATCCACAAAGCAATTTAGGCACCTAAACTTCAGAGTTAGGTGCCTATGTCTCCCTGCTCAGCAACTCTATGATTCACAAAACTCTTGCTTGGCTGCCACCTAACCTTATAGATGTCTAAGATCACTTAGCACCTAATTTTCCATTGTAAAGTTTCCCTAGACATCTCTGTTTTACATCCAGGAATAGGGCACATTTAGCATAAGCAGATTAAGTAATTTCATTGGTCCCAAACAGCTCAGAGGGGCCCTATTCTCTTTTTATTATGTGTTGTGTGGTGAGGGCAAAATTTCCTCCTTAGGGCCCCATATGGATTAGCCATACCTGTGGGGGCATATGAATTGCTGCCCCAACTCTAGGAATCCAGACAACTGTCTTCCACATAAGCCTTAAAGCAGTGGTCCCCAACCTTTTGGGGCTGTTGGGCACCCGGGGGTGGGGCTGCTCATGCGCCACGCGTCCGGGGCCACTCATGCACCACATGCCCAGGGGGTGGGGCCACGCTTGCACCATGCGCCCAGGGCCTGGGGCGCAAGAATGGCTCAGGCCAGCCCTGATCACTCGGCGGGTGCACATAAATGCCCTGGTGGGCGCCATGGCGCCCGTGGGCACCTCGTTGGGGACCACTGCCTTAGAGCAATTTACCAATTGTGTGAAGATAGGCATCCGGCCATCTAAGTTGTGTGGGGGGCCTGGTGTAGTAAGTAACCCACAGTATTCCCATCATGCTGGGTCCCATTCAGAATGTAGCCAGAAGAGGAGGTTACGGTACCTACTTCGTGTATGGAATGCTTGGTTTTGTGCATCACATTCTGGGATCCCATTCTCCACCCATTTATTATACAGGAAACCTAGGGGACCCGAGTCAGCTTTGTGTGTTGTAGCATAATTCCTATGATTTTCTAGGCACCTAAAGGTGAGGCAGTGTGATGCTCAGCTTTGCAACACTTATGTCCCTTTGTGGATTCCACCTTACATGTTTTCAGTTCCCTGTGGCATTGGACTGAACAAAATAAAGGTGTACAAATTTCCAGTCCTATGAAAAAGTGAAATGACTGATGTTGTCAAGGATCTTGGGATTTGAGAATCAACATTTCTAGGACCTGGCACAGCTGTCAGGGAAGCCGCAGGAAAACAATGCTAAACTTCAAACACAGTATGTAATCTATTTATGGGAATGCATAGTTTATAAGAGCATTAATGATTCATTCTTCAGTGGTGGCTGGTTATATAAAGACTAGAAAAAGCATTAAGCTTCAACCTCAGTGTCAAGTTGGGTCTTTATTTCTTCTATTTGGTTATAACGCATAACGGTAAAAACACTGTAATGAGTCATTATTGTTGTTTATAGATAGCAACAAGCTGTTTGAAAACCATGAACTGAATACACTGATGTTTGTGGGGAGTTTTCAGCACTGACAAGTGAGCTTGTTTGTACTGGAATTGCTTCGGCTGCCTCTTAGCCTTTTGCCAGTGTCAAATTAACTCAAATTGGAAAAACGGCACAGTACAACTTGAACACAACACAAAACAAAACAGAACAGACACTGGCAGGGGCAGATGACTGTTTTGCAGGGCCCCGGGCAGCATAACTCCACGGGGCCCCCGCTTTGCCACAGCGCATGCGCCGTGACGCCATGTGCATGCACGGTGGCGCCACGGTGCATGTACGGGGCTTTTTTAAGCACAGGGCCTGGGGCGGCCGCCCCGTTCGCCCTGCCCTATATCCGCCCCTGGACACTGGTGCTAACACAGTTGACAGGAACCTGAGAGCTCATTTAACCCACTTAAATGGAATCTGGAGGGATCTTAGGTAGGCAGTGGAGCCAACAGCCTTCATGGGCCCCTGGACAAGGTAGGGGGGGAGGGCAGCTGGAACATGCATCATGGGACTCCAGCAGTGATTTAATAGGTCCGTTTCTGTTTTGAATCACTATGCCCTGGGGCATCTTCCTTCTTTGCTCACCCCCCATTGGTGTGCTAGTAGGTAGGTCAATTAGCAGACCCACCTAGAAAGGAGTCAGGTTTCCCTACTTGCATGCACTGAGGCTGAGTATAGAAAATAAACTGTTAATAAAAGGGAGGACATTATCTTGGCATTAAATTGGGGAAACACCACAAACAGGGTTCATAAACATAAACCATGAGTAAAAAATGTACCCCAAGTAGGTTGGGCAGAGCTGTTTTTCTCTCAGGTTCTTAAGTCCAGCAGCCAAAAATCCCCTTTACATGCTCAACCCTTCTCTGCATCCCAGTCACAGTTGCTGCCCTGGCTCAGGGCAGACGGGTTTAAAAAGGCTCAGAGTGCAAGAAAGGAGCTGAGGAGAAAAGGTGTTGTGGAGAGTCTGGGGGGAGAAAGTGCAAGTAGGTACCAGGAGGAAGAGCCTGTGGTAAGGAAGGTGCTGGAGAAGGCCATGGAGAAATGGCCCAGGGAATCATAGCTGTCACACAGATATTTCAGTCATTTAGAGGCAGCTGTTTCCACGGGGTTCTTGGACTAGAACCCAGAATAAAGGGTAGGCCCGGGGTTCCCCCCATCCACCCATTCCCCATTTCAGCACCAGAAAAGAACTGCCTTTGGAAAAGGGATTTGTCCAGCCCTATACTACTTGGAAGGGCAACACAGACTATGGTGTTTGGTTTTCCCTCTTTTCCCCATGCTGGCCAATGATGAGATTAGCTCAACAAACTGCAAGCTGGTACCATAGAGAAAGTGCCTAAACTGAGGGCTGCCGTGAGTTTATGAGGCAAATCATCCACATGAAAGCATGGGATCCACCAAAGCTGAGGAGGAAATTTGTCACACTCTGTACATTAGCACCTTAGTAATTTTCAGCTCTTTTGCAGACCTGACAGAAACATTGCCCCATCTCATGTGATTTCAACTCTCAGTGATTTTAGCTCTTAGTAGGCAGAGCAGAAACATAGCTGTACCATGATTGATTTCAGCATTGCTTAAGTTGTATTTAAAATAAGAAAGAAGCTTCTAATGAAGCCTACTTAGCTCTATTCTTTGACGAGTAGGGAGAACAGGTCAAACCAGTCTAGAGAGTACCCCTGGGGAGACTGTGCAGCCACCTGATCACAACACTTGGCCCCACCCTTCTTACTTTCACTGGACTCTGTCAGTTGAGCCCCTGCTTAACAACATCCTTTCTGCTAAGTGTGAGCCCCTTCTTTTGGAGCAGATTAAACACAGTCCCGCTTTTCTGTATCCCTGCAATAATTGCACATTGGTAACTATTTATCATTACTCCTGCATTCATTACTAACGTAATTTGTGACCCAACACCAGCTAAGTTGATTACAATGAGTAAAACAGCACTCCATCTACTGAATATCTAGCAAATCTAAGCAAAGCAGGAGAAAACTATTTACACAGACACACAGAGGATCTCTCCCTCCATGCTGCTACCTGTCAAAGAAGCATTCATTCAGACCCTACTTACATATTAAAAGGGGCCCTGAAGAGGACCCTGACATTATATCTCATTTCGAAAGCAGTGAATTACCTCCCAACTGGTGTGAATAATTGAGAGTACCATCAGGGCTGTCCACATGCTAGGTGTTTATTTCTGGATGCAGCTGAAGTTGCTATTTATGACCTTTAAACATCTAGTTTTATCATCTATATAGATCTGTAAGTGAGGATGGAGTGTGGCTCTCACCCACTGTCACTCTGCAAGGAGGCTATACCACTTTGCTAGGGTCACTTTTGCACCCAGCTCTAAAAGCATGGAGGAGAGTTAGCAGTTTCCAGTGCTCTTGCATAGGGGTCAAGTACTCCAAACACAGACTAGGGCAAACTCAGGTAGGATCATAGCAGTTGGCACTCAGGCCTTCTATCCTACGGATGGGGGAGTACTGATACTCCAGAGGTGGAGTGGCAGGGAGGGTCATGGGCTTGCCTGATTCTACCACTCTCCAGCCCAGAGCCCTAACTGGATCAGCAGTGATCCCACCGCAACACACTGACCGTGTCTCCAGACAGTAGTCTGGTTCCCCCAGGCTACTTCCTAAACTTCTCTTCATCGATACCTGAGTCCGTCGATACCTGAGTTATCTTCCATCTTCTTTGGGTACACAGCATGCGGCAGGATCAGTAACCCCTTTGCAGCAGGGGCAGCTCATATTTTTGGTCCCAAGGTGGCCCCTCAGAGTAGGTGAAGTACTTCATGGCTTCTGGCTTCTATAGCTAGCTGGCAGTCTGTGGCCAGTCTTCAGCTACACAGGGGGCTGTGGTACTCTCCCAACTCAGGAGCAAATGAGCTCCAGTGGCTCCTCCAATTGAGCTGCAGGGCTTACCTCTTATACTTCCCATTCTTGTATTGCTCCACCTTTTTGCTTTTGGCACACCATCTGAGCCTTTCCATGTCACCTTCCCCCCTCCCCCACCAGAGGGAGTCTGGCTCTCCCCGCTGTCAGTTTCCAAGGAAGGTCATGTCCCTTTGCTACAAGCCCCATTACTGTTGTAACCAAACACCTCACTTACATAAGGCAATGCCCCTCTGAGGTAGGGAAGTGTGATTGTTCCATTTTACAGATGGGCAACTGAGGAATGCAGAAATAAATTGATTTGCTCAAGGTCATGCAACAAAGTCTGCTGCAGAGTAGAGAATGCATCAGGTCTTCCAAACTCCAGGCAAGTCTCTTTACCATTGGGCTGTCCTTCTTCTAGGGCTGAGCAATCACTTAAGTCTAACATGACAGCTAAGATGTGTTGGGTTGCTTTTGCTGATGCTTCTAATAGCAAAGCCTTCTCATTGGAGTGCTCCCACATGTGGCCCTCCTGCTCAGTCAGTCAATTTTACATAGCCTGTGCTTGGCAAACATTTGGCGACAATAGAAAATGTGTGTGTTCATACAGGCCTTTAATTCAACTTCATGACAAACTACATAAAAAAAAAGACTTGTACGCTGTTTTTGTCTGAAAGAGACTTTTTATCTGCTGCAAAAGAGATTCTGATACAGCTGGTCAGGGGAGGTGCATACAAATATTCTTTTAAACCTCTCTCTATATTTTAGAGTGCATTTGCCTGTCTGTGCATTTATGAGTTAATTTGTTCAAGAACTCCTCCTAAACTGTCAGAGCTAGGACCACCAAATTTGGTGTGCAGCTTCCTCTTACGCTATCTTAAACCAATGTCAGAGTTTGGTTGTCCCTGGAAAATGGGAAGTGCCAGGAATGGGACTGTTTTCCATAACCTGGAAAGGGAGGGAGCAGAGAGAGAAGGAATGTGAAAGGGAAGGTCACAGACAGGAGGGACACTATACTGAGAGTGGCCATTAGGCGGCAGCTGCAGCACCAAGAGCAGAGGTGGGAAATAATTTTTTGCCGGGGGGCCACTTAAAAAATTTCTGAAGTGGCCCCGGACCACACCAGAAGGGACAGGGCCTTGAGCAGAAGGGGCAGGGTGGGATACTTCTGGGTTTCCCATCCCCAGACTATGATTGGTCTGGAGGTGGAGGGGTGCCTTTACCCGCTTGTCCCCCCTTACCCCTACCTGGGAGGAGACTTCCCACACTCCTCTCACCTCCCCCCCAGCCAATCAGGACCTCGAGTCTGCGGAGCATACAAAGTTTCCTCCATTCTGTCCCCACCCTGCATGACGTTTAAAAGCAACACACGCTCCTGGCAGGGTGGGAGGAGGCTTTGTGTGCTCCCCCGCCCCCAGGCCAAGAGAGTGGCCAAGAGGGCTGGGTCTCTGCCATCTTGTCTGCCAGCACATCAGTAAGGATTCCCCCACCCCACCCCAAACCTAGAGCCTAGCCCCCATGGAGAGCCTGCAGGCAATGTGGGGGGAGACAGTGGAGAGAGGCAGCCTCCAGAACCTACTCCCCTGTAGAGAGTCTGCAGGCCATGGAGGGTGCAGCTGGAGGAGGAGGCAGCCCCCAGATCCTTGCCCCCCTAGTTTGCAGGCTATAGGGGTGCCAACTGAGTGCGGGCCACTGACTGGGAATACTGCCCTGGCCCATGGGAAGAGACACCGCTGGAGCAGCACCGCCCTTACTGCCATGGGCAGCCTCAGTAAGTCCCCCACCTCCCAGCCCCCTGTCCTGAGCCCCTGCCCTGAGTCCTGAACTTCCCACCTGCATTGACTTTTGAACCCCTCTCCCTGAGCTGAACCCCCCCCACGCCTCCCAATCCTCTGCCCTGTCCCTCCGTACCCCTAAAACTCTCACTCCAGCCTTCATTTTCCTTCATTTTTGAAAAATACAAGAATTGAAATAAAGCATATATATTTTCCATTTATTCTTCCAAAAAACAAACAAAAAACAACCCCAAAACAAAAAACCCAAACCTTCAGTTAAAGACCCAAGGAATGCTGGGAACATCTGCTAGTATCTGAATAAGTGCATAAAAAAGAGAGTAAGATGCCACCAAATCTTCCATTACTAGCCCTTAATATCTTGTTCAGTAAGTTTAGTATTTGTTGTTTAGAAAAGACAGACAATATTGCGATGTAAATATAAGCTTATCTACAGCAAGCTATTTGCACAATTCTGGGAAATTAGTTATTACTTCACACTTTGCAAATGTGTATCTAGGAAATACCACCAGAGGGCAGGAAAGGTTTATAAAAGATTGGAGCTTCTCACACAATGAAAGTTCAAGTGGGGAAAATATTGAGTTAGCATTTTTAAACCAGCTATAATGGAGACGTACAGACCCTCTAATTCCTCATGGCACATACCCTGTGATCACATTGACAGATTTTGTTATTCTGTCACTAGCATACATGAATAAACAATTATGTAAAAAGCAAATGATTGCATAAGGAATTACTAAAATGACAAATGAGCCATACTGATCTAATTTACACAGAGCACTGAAGGTTTTGGTAGAAAGAAATAATTTCAGGGCTAAAGAGTCTAATCTCCTTTTGATGTGCATACAGAACTATGCACATCTATAAGAGTTCCACACTTTTGTGGAGAGAAGGTCATACTATTAAGTGCAACATGAGAGTTGAGACTGTAAATCTCCCAAAGCCAGGACATTCAGGCTTCTAGGCAACTTCAATCCTTGAGATATACTGTAAAGTCTCCTAATGCCTGATCCAAGGGTGTAATGTGATATGATATGTGCTTTTCTGCAAATGCCCATAGTCTGGTTTGTAACAGGCTGCAGCTGTGGGCTGGCCCAACTTAGGCCCTTTAAAGCATCATCACCCAGCTGCACCCAGGCTAGGTGTGAAGTCTAATAGAAACAAAACTTGCACCAAAACTGAATGATCTCAAATGTTTCTTTGCTGGAACCCCTTTCCTTGGAAAAATCCCTGCTGGGTGGGTGTTTTGACTCCCCTTTCTGGCAGGGAGATAGCATCCAAACAGTCCAATCTCATTCTCTCTTTTCCTGGAAGAGGAAAACAGCCAGTCCTCTTCCTACAATCATCGCACCCTCTATATGGCTTGTCTTCACTGGAAAAAAACGTGTTTTCAAGATGCATTATCTAATAACTTGAGTTAAAATCCTAGTGAAGACAAGGCAGTCTGTAGTTATCACAAGCTATCAGCCCGAGTTAAAGCCTTCAGGGAAGCCTAAGCTGCTGCCAAGGCTGACTGTATTACAATTTTTTAACTCAAGTTAGTTAACACTAGTAAAGATCACACTCTCCTCCGCACATCTGAAGTTAGGGTTGCCAGACGGTTTAACCAAAAAACACACCCCGACCCTCCCCCCCCCAAAAAAATTCACCGGAATAAAAATTCTGTTGAGAAAAAAAGACCAAAATTGGTGAGGAGAGAAAAAAAAAAAAAGGACCCAAAAGCAAGTTAGTAAGCAAAAAAATTCAAAAATAAATCAGCATGGCCCCTTTAAGAAGAGACTTTTTTTTTGCCAGTGGCCACTGTTTTTCTGCTCCAGCCAAAGACAATCCCCTGTGGAACCAGGTAAGCCGGGGGCCAGGCCCTGTTGCTGAGTGGTTCGTAGGGTTGCCAGGTATCCGGGATTTTCTGAATTTTTTTACTGGACAGGATGCGAAAATACCGGACTGTCCAGGTCAATTTTGACACCTGGCAACCCTATGACTGAAGTTAAGACCAGTGAGCAGGCCCAGCCAAAGAGTTTGGGGGGCCCAATGCAGCATGCTGTGGTTGGCTGTGCTGCACTGCCAGATAGCTTCCAGCCAGGACAGTGAGAGAGCAGCCAAGTGGACAGGCGCTGGGTAGCATGGGGCCCTGAAGGCACAGGGCTCAAAGCAACAATCTTGCTCACCTTGCCCTATGGCCAGGCCTGCCAGTGAGGGAAGAGGCAAATTATTAGCTGCCCTCCTTTCCATCCCCACTATGAGCAGGCTGAGAGACAGGGGAACCCTGCCCCAGGTTTTGCTATAAGGCCCCTGACCTCAAGCTCTGTACAGAAGAATAGTGTGGAGTTTTTCCAGATCCCAGCTGTTACCTTTTGATCGCTTCATCTCTCTCATTCTGTGGGCCACAACCTCCTGGAGCTGAATAGACTGACTTCTGAAACATTCTCCTCTTACAAATGAGTCAATGTTGAGGTACTCCTTAAACTAAAGTCAGCACAACATACAAACCCTGTTTTTTCCCTCCATTCTCTTTTTGGTCCAAACCGTGTCCCAGCCACATATGAAAATAATTGACCTCCAGTGTCAGACAAAAAAACATGTGTGAACCTGCTACAAGGTGGTGTTGTGCATGATGTGATACACCTGTCTCCTTTTAGCTACCTGATACTGTTTTCTGGGCATCATAAACTTGGAGGCAGGCACTGCAGCGGGAGCTGTGTACGGGCTGTGCAGGGGGTGGGGGAGCAGAATTTGTTTTGTTTTCTCCATGGCACACCTCTGACTGCCTTGCTGCAGAACACACTTTAAGAAACGCTGCACTAAAGGAATTTACTCTTTCAGAGGTATTTTCAATTGAAAACACTGTCAGGCCCTATGTAAGATCATCACACATTTTAAATATTACCCATGTACTGGGGTTTCAATGCTTTTTCAATGTTTATATCTTTATTATTTAAATAGTATTCTATTTTAAATATGTGTGCGGTACACTGAATGTCTTGGAAGGCACAAGTGGGTCTCAATATGCTTTTGCCAGTAAGTAAATGGTCCTATCAAAAATCCCTTCCCCATGTGAGCACTTATAGACAAGGGTCAATTCACTCTTTAATCTTAGTTTAGTCAAGACAAAGATGAGTATTTCATTAGGCATGTTTTCCAGATTTTTAATCAGTCTTGTAGCTCTTTAGTGAACCCTGTCAATTTTTCAACATCATTAGTTTAGCATAGTCAAAAGAAGTAGATACAGTGGTCAAATGCTAAATACAGAAGTAATGCTACTTCACTACTTCTTCATATTTCCCTGCATATACATCCAAAAATTGTGCTCACACTTTAGCTACAATATTGTATTGGAAACTTATGTTCAACTGTTTGTCTGCCATGATCCCTAGGTCTTTTTATATATATATATATAATCACTGCTTTCCATAATATAATAAGTCATTTTATAAGTGTGACATTCTTTGTCCTTACATATAGGATCTTGCATCTGGTTACATTAAAACACATGTTCAAGTTAGCCCAGTTTAATCAAGTGATCCAGGCAAGTCTGTTTTAAATCCAGAGATAGCTTTATATTTAATTTAATTCTAGATTACTGAAAAGGATATTTAATAATGTTGGGCCAAGAACAGATCCTTGTGGAATTCTACTACAAATGACCCCATTGGAGGATAAATTCCCATTTAAAATAATTTTTTTTCAATTAGCTAACCAGTTTTAAGCCATTGAATTTAGTCTACATTTTTCATGAGGTAATTACTAATGTTGTTATCAGAATGTCATGCAAACTAGGTCAAATGCCTGACAAACAAATTTGAGTTAGTTAAGCTAGTTGATTGGCATTAATTATGCTTCATCTTTTAATTTTTACTGATTGCATCACCATATCAGCTTTTTCCATTATCTTGCTCAGGAATGATGTCAAATCAACTAGCTGATAACTTCCCAGGACATCCCATAGATGCACTCTTTAAATATTGGTATAACATTAGCTCACCAGCTCTTCTGTAGTCCTAATCAACTTCAGTGTTTCAAGATTTATTATAAGTAAACATGAATGGCTTGGAATACTCCTTCACCATGTCTTTTAATACTCTTGAATGTAAGTTACATGATTCTTCAGGTTTAAAAATGTTTAACTTTAATTGTTATTGTTTACTTTCTCTCTAGCTATTGATATAATAGGAAGCATTTCATTATAATTGTGAGATATGATGCATAATCTTGCTGCTTTCCCTATGCAGCCTGGCTAGCTCAGTTGCTAGAGTATGAGTTTTAATCTCAAGATCATGAATTCAAGCCTCAACCTGGGAAATACTGTTCTTTCCTGGCATTGGCACTGTTGGAGGACAGAATACTGGCTAGATGGACCTTTGGTTTGACCTGGTAGGCTGTTTTTAAATCCATGAAATATATTTCTGCCTTTCTGCTCCATGATTGATAACTTTGTCATTCTTGTGGGGGATGTGGGTCAGCGTTCATGTCACCGGCACTCCCCATGAGTACCCATCCGAACTGTAGACACTAATGATTCGACCAATGGATCAAATTTGGGGATACATCCTGGTTATGTGCTCCTGAGACATGTTGAATATGCTAAGAAGAACCATTCTGTCATGGTCGGGTATGCTAGCTGAGGAAGGCACAGCCTTCCCAAACCCAGCCTCCAGAACACCTACTGTAGGCATACTGGGAATGAAGTGTTGCTGCCCCCGTACACCTGCTCTCCCTGTGCTCCAGGGTAGAAAGCCTGGAGCCATGAGTCTTCTTCCCTCCATCTGCTTTAGGCTAGGGAAGCTGGGCCTGCGTGCCACCCATCTCCCCATGCTCTGGGATCGGGGAGGTTGGGGGTGTGTGCCTTGCTCCCTCCCTGTGTTCCTGGGCTGCTGGGGCCTGTTCCCATACCTCCCCATGGTGATGGAGTCAGGAAAGCTGGGGCCACGTGCCACTCCACCTCCCTATGGTGCTGTGGGTGGGCCAGCTTGGGTCCTCTGAGGAGCCCTAGCTTCACCCACCACCCATGATTCTTGTCTAGAAACAGACCAATAAGATTGCTAAGATTTAATTTGTTTCTGATAAATTTAAAGAATGTTCAATTGTTGATACTTGATTTGTGTTTTTAACAGTCAAAAAATGTATACCAGAGAGTGTTTTTGTAAGTACCTGGTGATGGATCTAGTATAGGAACTTGAATAAAGGAGAAATATTTACTTAATGTATACATTACAATAAATTTTAGTGTAGTGCCCGAACTCCTGTTTCATCTCCTTATTTTGTGCAGCTTAATGGACAGCTTCTCAGTTAGTGTGGGTTGTCTTAGCTCCACCAAAACTGGTCCATGTTATGCTGAATTATAACATCTGATAATAGGGCCTGCTGCAGCTGAAATTGAAGTATGACAATTTGTTCAAGACAAACAGAGAAAAGTTTCCATTTTCTAAATATTATATTTAAACTTTATTTTCAATCCACCAGTATTGCCAGGGAAATTATAGACACTAAATCCTTTCTGATAGGACTTCCTGTACTTGTACAGTATTTGAAATACGAGAGAGGTTGAGGAGCTGTTTACAGTAAAGGACAATTTTGGCACATGAATAAATTGATATAAGCTGGCCAGGAACAAGTTCAGGTTGAAAATTAAAAGAAGGTTTCTAACCATCAGAGGGATGATGTTCTGGAACAGTCTCCTATTAGGAGTTGTGGGGTAAACAGTTTACCTAGTTTTAAGAGAGAGCTAAACAAACCAGGGTTGGTTGTGATGGTGGTGGGGGAATGGGGCTCAATGGCCCAAGGGCTTACTTGCTAGGTTTGTCTTGTGACCCTAAGCTCATGCTTCAGGGTTTCAGCTGTCTACCTGAAGGGTTCAGAAAGGGATTTTTTTCTTCCTAGTGTATTTAGGTTTATGTTTTTAATTTCCTTCCTCTGAAGCATCAGGGCTAGTCACATCTGGAAAAGGGACACTGGGTGGGGTGGGACAGAGCACTGAGATGGCGTTGAACATTCTCTCTTTTAGGTGTTTGGCTGGCTGCTACTTGCTCACATGCTCAGGGTGTAATTGGTCATTCAATGTGGCACTGGGAATTTCCCTCCAGGTCACATTGGCAGTGACTGTGAGGGGGTTTCACCTTCCTTTGCAGTGTGTGGCTGCAGGTTGCTTGCCAGGGTTATCTGGGTATATCATGTTTAACATTCCTGCCATTACAGGGGCCTCAAGTGCTGGTATAGCCCAATCTTTTCCTGTGACACACAATAGTCTTAGTCTCCTGTGGGCTGTAATACTTTAGCCTAATTTTATTTGCTGGGTTTAGTGTGCAAGTGCTGGATGGTTGGTGGCCAATAATATATAGGAAGTCAAATTGGTTGATCTAGTGATCCCTTAAAGCTCTTAATCTAATCTTCCACTAGTTCTCCACTTGATGCATGCTATAGAAGCAGCCTCTACCAGGGTAAGAGGACTTATCCTTTATAGCTGTGGTATTCAACCAGTTCTGAAGCTATAGCAAACTAGCCATACTCAGCCGCCACATTGTTCAAGCCAACTAGCCACACTCAATCAGCCAAATAGCAACATGTGGCTAATGTGTTGGACACCACGGCTTTGTAGAGACCAGTGAAATTTGCCATTGGGCTGGTGAGTTAGTATGTGGATTATATAGTTTTGTTCTGTCTGAATTATCAAGTGAGACTTCATCAGCAAAGTTTTGTCTTGGCACCAACACATTTCATTCCCATTAGTACATGTGCAATGTGTAGACTGAAACCTAACATTAAGCCTACTTTAAAATTCTGTTTCATTTGAACATTTCCTAGTATAAGAGCAATGAAAGCCCTGGTCTTGCTCCCATGGCAGCAAATGGTAAAATTCTCATTGACTTTAATAGTTTAGGATTGGACCCCCAAACGGCCCTTTGAATGATTTAGTTTCTTTTATCTCTGAACTGTATTGCACAGACGATAATGAGGATGAAGTGCAGTTGCACCAAAACATTGCCACATTGAAATGCCTGCAATGTACTGAAATTACACAGATAATTGCTAATACTGATATTGATCTTAATTGAACTAATTCTGCAGTGCAATGAAAGTTGTAGTGTAGACCATCTATCCAAATCTTATGGGATACCACCAAACAGAGATAATTACAATCTTGTATTTTTGAGGTCATCTGAATCCCTATATTGTTTTTGTAATTTTTAGTGAAGATTATCACATTTAGTAATGCTAAAGAAAAAATATAAAAATATACTGCAGAACTGGCATACACTGCCAAGTTTTGGCCTTGGTGACTGCCCCAAGGGGCCCCTTGATTTAACCCATCACACTATCCTAAACTCCTTGCTTCAAGTCCTGGTCCTTATGGACAATCATGAACAAAGCTGGATCCTAGCTAGATAAGTCTAGCTACCTTTTATATTGTTTTATATTTCAACGGTTTTTTTTTTTTTTTTTTTTTTTTAATGAAGAGAGCTAGAAAATTAGGACCAAATGTTGCCATCTGTACTCTCACTGTCCCTGGAGTTGTTCCACCCCTTTCTATGACACTACACAAGGAGAAAGATACCATGCCATGTGAATGAATGAGAGAGAATCTGACTATGATGGGGTGTCTGCCCTGCACTGGCCGTTTAAGATTAAAACCCAGCCATGGGAGAGGGGAAAGAGCAAAACCCTACAGCTGAGGCAGATACTAACTAATCAGGGCCCAACTGAGGAGAGCATAAATAAAGGCTCTGGGCGAGGAGGAGACACAGACTCACTCTTGCTCCAACCTTGGAGTGAGAGGGACTTAGCTGCTAGGGAAGCTGGAGGCTTCCTAACTTAGAGCAGGGCTTGGGAAAGGCAGGCAGAGCTAGGGAAGCTCTGACCAGGCAAGCTCCCTGGCAGCAGGGCCTGAAGCAAACCCTGAGGCTGCTGGTGAACAGCTATGATAGGCAAGGACAGCAGTTTCACACCCCCTTGCTCATGATGAGTGGCCATTTGCCCCCTGAGATAAGAGGCTAGATGACAACTGGCAGCAGGTCACTGGAGCAAGGTTAGGGTTGCCAGAAGGTTTAGCCAAAAATACCGAACCTCCCGCCCCCTCCCCCCCAAAAAAAACAGAGAAAAAAATTCTGTTGAGGGGGGAAAGAAGGGGAGAACAAAGTTATCAAGCCAAAAAAAAAAAAAAAAATCAGCATGGCCCCTTTAAGAAGAGGCTTTTTTGCTGGTGGCCGTTTTGTTTTTCTGTTCCAGCCACAAGACAAGCCCCTGCAGAACCAGGTAAATGGGGAAGGAGGAGATCCGGGGGACCAGGGGCTGAGTGTGTTGTAGAGTTTCCAGGTGCCCAATATTTTCGCCTGCTTGTAGGGAAAAAAATGGAAAATACTGGACATTTTAGGTGTCTGGTATTATCTGAATTTTTTTTCCCAGACAGGAGGTGAAAATACTGGACTGTCCAGGTCAATACCAGACACCTGGCAACCCTAAGCAAGGTGGGCATAGCGGGTTGGGCGTTCCCAGAGTGGGAGGACCCCAGTGTGTGGGGGCACTGTGGTAGGGCAGTACCCAGAGGTTCAGGAAAAAATAGGTAACTGAGAGTGAGATACCAGCCAAAAGGGGGTGCTCCCGAGCTGAATGAGCTATTCCCAAATGACTAACAGGAGGTGCCCATGGTGATGAGGCCCATGGTGGTGCCCAGTTAACACTGGCCCTTTTGGTTTCTGTGTGTTACAGGGAAAGTGAGATTGCTCTCCAAGTGTGTTGTTCCCCCAGATGAGGAAGGTTCAGAACCCCAGGCTTATGGGGCTCAAAGACAGTTTCTGTGAGGGACTGTCTCTAAGACGAGGAGCACAGTCAATCCTGTTTTTCCATCCCAAGAGAAATTATTTGGATCAACTTATTAAAAGGTGAAGAATGCTTTTTTTTTTATCATCCTAGATTGTAAGCTTTCTTCTCTCATCTCTGCTGTCCTAATATATAAAACAGGAAGATGGAAGTTCAAATGCCAATTTTAACAGCAATCATGAGTGGTTGGTGAAGATAAGGTTGGGAGAGGCAAGCCCTAGGCCCACCCCCAGCCCTGCCCCTTCTGCTGAGGCCCTGCCTGCATGGGAGTGAAGCTGCTTCCCCACCTCCCCACCACGGGAGGTGGGGGGAGCATGCCATGTGCACCCCTCCCTGCCACAGGGAGTGGAGGAGGCAGGCGTGCACTCCACAGACTCCCCTGCCTGGAGCACGAGGAGGGTGCGTGACTCCAGCCTCCCCAGCCTCGGAGCATGGGAAGGGTGGGTGCCAGGGGCAGCAACATGCCCCCAGAATGCCTAAAGCCTTCTCCCGCGTAGGCCACCAGACACACATGATAGCAATGATGTGTACAGTAGATTCAGATTTCATTGTCTTGACTTTGTCAGATGGAGCAGAGCAAATAATTATGTTTGTGCCTATGAACTGTAGGAAAATAGGAGATACACAGGTAAGTTACACCAGGGCTATATCTAGACTGCAAGCCTCTTTCGAAAGAGGCTCTTTTGAAAGATACTTTCGAAAGAGCCTCTTTCGAAAGAGAGCGTCTAGACTGCACGCGGAACTTTCGAAAGAGCAAGCCGCTTTTTCGAAAGAAAGCACCCAGCGAGTCTGGATGCTCTCTTTCAAAGAAGCCCTATTTACATTCAAGAACGCCTTCTTTCGAAAGAAGCACTTTCGAAAGAAGGCGTTCTTCCTCGTGAAATGAGGTTTACCGCCGTCGAAAGAAAAGCCGCGTTCTTTCGATTTAATTTCGAAAGAACGCGGCTGCAGTCTAGATGCAGGTGAAGTTTTTTCGGAAAAAGGCTACTTTTCCCGAAAAAACCCCTGGCTACGTCTACACTGGCCCCTTTTCCGGAAGGGGCATTTAAATTTCACTAGTCGTCGTAGGGAAATCCGCGGGGGATTTAAATATCCCCCGCGGCATTTA
Organism: Pelodiscus sinensis; assembly: GCF_052426305.1. Classification (NCBI taxonomy): domain Eukaryota; kingdom Metazoa; phylum Chordata; order Testudines; family Trionychidae; genus Pelodiscus; species Pelodiscus sinensis. The sequence goes on from NC_143052.1 coordinate 198,653,685, forward strand.
AATAAAAATGTCCGCCGCTTTTTTCCGGCTTTTAAAAAAGCCGGAAAAGAGCGTCTAGACTGGCCCCGATCCTCCGGAAAAAGCGTCCTTTTCCGGAGGCTCTTATTCCTTATTCAAAGTAGGAATAAGAGCCTCCGGAAAAGGGCACTTTTTCCGGAGGATCGGGGCCAGTCTAGACGCTCTTTTCCGGCTTTTTTAAAAGCCGGAAAAAAGCGGCGGACATTTTTATTTAAATGCCGCGGGGGATATTTAAATCCCCCGCGGATTTCCCTACGACGACTAGTGAAATTTACATGCCCCTTCCGGAAAAGGGGCCAGTGTAGACGTAGCCCCCGAGTCTGGACACAGCCCAGTATTTTACTTTCACAAACTTTTTCTTAACAGAGGATCTTTAAGATTTTTTTATAAAAGAACAAAACGTCAGATGCCTCATCTGGGAAATATACAATTTTATGAATGCAAATACCTGCATACTCTTCCAGGAATTCTGTCACCTCCCCAGGAGGTGGATTTGCATACACAGAATCCATTTGGATAAATAGGGTTGACCTCTGTCTGCTAGCTGCACATGGAGGCCAAAGAGCGCTCACACACATGGTGACTAGAGAGTTCTGTCACGCTCAGGCCTTTAATGCCCAGGTCAGAGTGTTCATTCACAAACGACACCCATTTCAACATCATAGTCTGGCAACCGTTTGGATTACAGCAGTGTTGTTTCCTAAATAAATTACGAGGTCCCCTACCAGCTCAGACCCTATTCACTTCTTGAAAACATTACTGGCACATTTCAGAATTGGATCATTAACTGGCACATCAGGATTCATAAGAGCTGCTTTATCAAAAGTTCCCATTTTTCATCATTGCACGAGCAATGTAAGGTGTTAGTTTATTTGCATGAGTGGCAAAGATGATGTGAAGAAACAAGACTGGATGTCTAGAGAACTAAGTTCTAGTTCTGTCTCTGCCACATCCTCCAATAGCTGATTGTGGTGAAGTCTCTTAGGGTGCATCTACCCTGCACCCGTAGCTCAAAATAAGCTACACAATTTGAGCTATGCATATTGCATAGCATATTTTGAGTGTCTCTCATAATAGCTGAAGTTTCGAGAACTTATTTTGAAATTTGGTGCTGTTTAGACAGCACCACATTTTGAACTAGAACACTATTCCAAAATGTCCCTTAATCCTCATGAAACGAGGTTTACAGGGATGTCAAACTAGTGAGCCCATTATTTCAAAAGCTATTTTGATATAACGGACATGTTTAAAAGACATGGAATAGCTATTTCAGGATGCCAGAAATATCCTGAAATAGCGCCGCTGTCTAAATGTACCTTTACAGTGATCATTCTGTCTTAGTTTCCCTACATGTAAACTGGAGAGAAAAACCCATACGGAAGCAAAGATCATGAATGTTTGTATTGCACATTCAGGCCCTTGAGATGAAAGCTTCTGTAAAAATTAGAATGCATTTCATTTATTCATATGCATTTCAGGTAAATCAGCACACAATTCTGCAAATTTTACTCCATGCTGGATGCTGTAGTGTAGAACCACTGCAGGCAGTACGTTCCCTGAGACAGGATTGTGGAATTTGTCCTATATCTTTATTATTAATTATTATTACTACTACTAATAATAAATTGCTATCCAACAGGTATAGAAAACCTTAGTCCAAATACCGGACATTTTAATATAAGGTCTTTGTGGAATTAAAGCATGATTCTAAACATTTTATGCACTTCATTGATTTAGTTTATTCTCATATTTCATGTTTTTGAAGTATTTGTAGGATTTTTCATGTACTGTGCTTATAGAAGACAGGGCAGCAAAGGGACCTCAAGAGGTCACCTAGTCTGTCTTTCATGTGTTGTCAGGTTTAGAGTGGATATAATCTTGCAGAAAATAAAAGCTATTAGATCTTTCCAATAAAAATTAGGGCTGTCAAGCAATTAAAAAATTTAATCGCAATTAATCATGCAATTAATCATGTGCACCTCCTCTTTAAAATGCAGTTGCAGCGTGTCAATGGGGGCAGTGCTGCATGGAGCACGGGATCAGTTAGAGACCCCAGCTGACCCCGAACTCCTTGCAGTGCTGCCCCTTTGAAGTGTGGGGCAGCGTTTCCAAGGGGCAGCGTAAGGCAGAGTCTGGGATCAGCTGGAGTCCCCAGCTCAGCCCAGTCTGCATGCAGCACTGCCCCTTTGAAGTGCCGCGGTGGTGCATCAAAGTGGCAGCGCAACACGGAGCTCAGGATCAGTTGGAGTGCTGCCGTGCGAAGCCCAGGATCAGCTGGGGAGTCCCCCAGCTGACACCGGGCTCCAGGGCTGCCCCTTTGAAACACACTTGGAGGCAGCGTTTTAAAGGGGCAGCAACAGCACAGCTGATCTCCAGCTCAGCTCTGAGGCGGCTGCCCCTTTGAAACGTGGCTTCTGTGCGTGTCAAAGGAACCCGGGATCAGCTGGGTAGTCCCAAGCTGATCCCAGGCTCCGCGTTGTGCTACCCCTTTGAAGCGCCAAAGCGGCACTTCAAAGGGGCAGGACAGTATTAACGCCTGCGATTAACGTATTAAAAAATTCAACGCATTAATCCTGGACTGCGTTAATCGCAGGTGTTAACAATATCTATTGACAGCCCTAATAAAATACATTATGCCTTATGCTATTTTTTATATTGTAATACTCTAAAATATATCTTCTATTTAAACATCCTTATACAAAATCATCTTTCATACTGACAAAATGATACAGGCCTTGAAAACAGGGCTGGATTTAGGCATGTTGCTTCTGTGCTCTGCTGAGCTGGAGCTGAAGGAAAGAGGCATACTCTGGGCTAAACTCAGACCAGGTGGAACACAGGACAATTCCTTGACCTTATGCAGTATTGTATGCTTTTATGTCAGTCTCAATTTAGCCTCCCGTGTTCATCTGAATGGCAAATACTTCAGGCTGCAATTGGATGGATGAGCATTTCAGCAAATAATGCTGATTTCCTGAAAACTTGTCAAATATGTGGTTTTGAGTTAAGTGGCTTTGCATCTATAATCTAGGCCAGAGCTAGTGAGTGCTGAGCAACCTGTATATGCTAAAAGCAATGGGAGATGCTGTTGCTCAGCACCATGTGGAGGTGCTTAGTGCCTAATAGGACAGGGCCTCCTGTTTACTATTTTCTAAGATAAGCTTCACAAAACATGACATGGTTACAAGTTATTTCCCGTAGGCTACACTGCGAGTTTTTGCAGCAGAAAATATGCTAATGAGGGACTCCTTAGCATAAGTCGCCATGTCATTAGCATATTTTCTGCTGTTTCTTTTTGCGCAAGGGGTTTTTGTGCAAAAAGAAGCAGTGTAGCTGCTTCCATTTTGCACAAGATCCTTATGCCTCTCCTGGCTACACTGCTTCTTTTTGCACAAAACCCCTTGCGCAAGAAGAAATGGCAGAAAATATGCTAATGATATTGTGACTTATGCTAATGAGTCCCTCCTTAGCATATTTTCTGCCACAAAAACTTGCAGTGTAGACAAAGCCGTAGAGTTAACAGACGGTAAAAACCTCCCTTCCCACAGCATTTCTGTAGTTTGGGTTTTATGGGGAGCTGGGGATCCACAGATCTCTTTATGTTCAAACTAATGTTCTAACCCAGTATATGGCTGAGGTCAGTGGTCTTTGTGGTGATACTCCTTTCATAATTTGTAGCATTTGGATATTGGCTTCTCCCCCACTAGAAAAAATACACAATGACAATCCAACCTGTCAATAGAGTTCTTATAGCTCCAGCTGGGCTCATTGTCTCCTTAAACCTCTTTGCTAAACAGCATTCCAAATAAATATTGATTATTTTTTTTTAAATATAAGGAATTGGGAGACTTTGCTTTGTTGCAAAATCCTTCCTGTAACCATCTGCCTACAAATCCACAAGAATGAAATGAGTGTTAGCTGTTTAGCAGCTGGGCCTAGGACTCGGCGTGTTTAATCATTCACAACTGATAGACTGAACTGGTCACACTGAACACTGCCACTCGGGAAAGCTCTGAAAGCCACTTTTATGACGATGCAGTGAAGCGCTCATTCCAGCCCACTGACTCCACAGCCGGCTTCCAGGAGATGCATCTGAGACTCCATCATGGGACTATTCAGATGCAATGAATGACTCAAGCCCTTTCTTCCTTCTGTGCTGGTACAGTATTTTTGATTGCCAGTTGGGCCCAGAATTGGATAAATTTACCTCTAAAGCATTGTGCATCAGTGACCAGATCCTTAGCTGGTAAAATAAGCAAAGTGCTCGTGCCTTCAATGGAGAGCCTTCAGTTTATGTCAGTTGAAAATCTGGCCCAATAATTCATTTTTACTATATTTCAGATGTTAAGGTAGCCCCACCAATAACAGACACTGGCATGGACGTCTGGCAAACAGTAACCTTAATTGATTCAGAGCTGAGTAACAGAAAGTTAAACCCAGAAGAAAATATTATGTAATCTGTCAGGAATCAATGGTTTAATGAATATCAATTAAGCTTCAAGGAGGAGAAAAGGCTGTATTTTCTTTCAACTGAACACAGTTGTTCACATTTTCTCATCTTCTCTACTCTTTCAGCATAGGTGGGGTACAACTGGAGGATATAAGGAAGTCTTGTTCATGAAACAGGCTGTATCATTGTTTATGTTCTCTCTTTCTCTGTAACTCAGCTTACTATCACAATTTTACCTCTTGTTTAGTAAATGGCAACTTATTATAACCCAGTTTCCCTTGATTTCTTTCTAAATTCCTTCCATTTGCCAATGATTTCTGTTCTCTCTTTGCCTTTTCTAGAGAGCCCTAAACTATATATTCATGTTTAATAGATCATGGACTTTTATCAACCATGACAGTTCAGCCTGACCAGAGCCCAGGTCCAACAATGCATTTTAGGCTATGTGTAACTCTGAACGCATCGGCAGACCCATTGAAGCCCTGGAATTACTCAGTGGTTTAAAGCAATACATATGCCCATGTGCTTTTCTGGTTCTGTGGTCATATAAGAAGACCGATGAGAGAATTTGTAGGAACTGCAATAAAGCCTTCCAAAAAGGGGAGAGAGCGGGTTTGGCTGAATGGTGCTAGTAAATATGGAAGGTGCTTAATAATGGTCCACAAACACTGTCACATTGAAAGTTGTTCCTGGGCCTTACATGAGAGTATATGTAGGGGTGCTTACAGGTACTGTCCTCCCATTGTGTAGCCTTCGGGAATGCCAGCCAGCCACAATTTCAGTTTCTGGACTCAGGGAAGGGAAGCAATTGCTTCCTCCTAACTTTTGCTGAGATATACATCTCAACAGGGGTCCTCCCTGCTACTCTGCCACATTTTCCCACAGAATGAGACCAGTGCACAGTGGTGGTATGCTGAGTGCGGTAGCCTGTGATACTCTGTACCTCAAAGTATTCACCACAGTGTTGTAATTATGACATGTTTTGTACAAAGCCTGCCTTAAAAATCTTGATGTGCTGAACATTAATATTCTGTTGGCTTGTATGTGTTATCATTGTATGAGAAGTTATGAAGTTTTGCTCTGTGATACTGAAATATGTTGTGAAATTGGGAGCACCCACAAACACCTTTTGAGTTACAACAGAGGAGTAGCCATCAATTGCCAGGTGGCGTTAATAGCCCATCTACACACAATTCGTTGTGCCAGACTTCTCAGAGAAGTAGACTAACCCACACCCCAGCAAATAACTTTCCAGGTGGAAGAAAATATAAGAAAGATAGTGACATCATCACTTGGTCTCTCTCTCCAGCAATCTCAACACCTGGAAGAAAGTCTGAAAGGCAAAAACTTTAAACCTGGGAAGTTTGTTCCCAGGTTGGAGAAGGGTTAAGTCTGTGTATCAAGGATCTGTGACTTGCTTGCAGTATCTGTCAGGGTTAGAAACACTACCTGATTTAACTCTTGCTTAGACTAAAAGATTACTTTTAATTTTTTTTAATGAACAATCTCTCACCTTTATGCCCACCACCTATAATCACTTACAATTATTTTATATTTTACCTAAAGCAGTGTGTTTTGGTGGAAATGCTTGGGAAATCTAAGCTTAAATTACAAATGCTGATATATGTCCACTTTCTTAGGAAGAATCAGTAGATTAGACAAAGAATTTGTACTGCCCAGGCTTTTGAACGGTTCTGGGATGCAAGCCTGGAGAACTGCGAGGGAGTGAGTGGAGCATCTTTATTGATGGTTGGGAGACCATTCATGTAACACAGTTGGATATGTCTCTGCCTGTGGATGTCTGGGTTTTTGCAGTGCCCCTTCCCCCCTACACTCCTCCCCCGACAATATTTGACAAGCAAACAGGAAATTCTTATAACATAGAAGGGATAAACAAATCTAGAACTTAGTGGAGATTTAGACCAGATTAGTTATGGGTCAGCTCTAATCAAGACCAGAAGAAGACATGACCAGTTTTTAGACTGTAAAATTAAGCACAAGCAATGATGCAATTACAAAATTATCCAGTCTATTAGAATTTAGTGAACAGACTACAAAATGCTAACTTAGAGCTTTGAAATCAGAATAAGGAAGAGTCCTGTTTTCCTCCACCCTTTAGTGCTGGTCCACAAAATGGGGGATAAGCTTCCAACCCTGCTGATGGTACGTGTGGGTGTCAGTATGATGCCACAAGCTGAAATTTCTGTTATTTCTGTTTGTGCAATTTCTTGGATTTTAAAAAAAAGCAAAGTCAGTTTTGAACACCATTATTTTATAAGTTAAGTCTTCAAAAATGAGGAAAAGCCAGAATTAAGGTTGCCTGGGCATCCTTAGGCTATGTCTAGACTGCAGGCTTCTTTCGAAAGAGGCTCTTTCGAAAGCATCTTTCGAAAGAGCCTCTTTCAAAAGATCGCGTCTAGACTGCAGGCGGATCTTTCGAAAGAGAAATCCGCTTTTTCGAAAGAGAGCACCCAGCGAGTCTGGATGCTCTCTTTCGAAGACGGCCTCTTTACATTGAAGAACGCCTTCTTTCGAAAGAGGAACTTTCGAAAGAAGGCGTTCTTCCTCGTGAAACGAGGTTTACCGCCATCGAAAGAAAAGCCGCGTTCTTTCGAAATAATTTCGAAAGAACGTGGCTTGAGTCTGGACGCAGGGGAAGTTTTTTCGGGAAAAGGCTACCTTTCCCGAAGAAACCCCTGAGTCTGGACACGGCCTTAGTTTGCCCCCCTTGTGTATATGGATTATAATTGTATGATCGCATGCCAACGGCATCCTGCCTACACAGGCAAAGGGGCCAATAGGATTGTTGGGCCTATAGGCAGTCTGGGGAGGGCTGGCTCCATGCTCCCAAAGGGGTGGGACCTTGGGCAGAAGAGAACAGGGCTGGGTCAGTCAGTGCTCCCGCAACTGTAGCATGTGATGCAGTGCTCTGGAGTACATGGCGCAGCACTCCAGCAGTGATCTAACGGTCCCAGGGCTCTGACCACGACTGCAGTAGCGGCAGCAGTGCTTGGGAGCCATGAGCCCTTTACAATCACTGGGCCCCAAGGCAACTGTCACCTTGGTTTCCCCTGCTCCCCCCCCCCCCCCACTTCGTTAGCATGCCTGCACACTGGAGACCTTCTTCATCCAATGTACAAGATGAACTCTTGTGGGGATGAGTTGGGATTGCATAGTAAAGGAAAGTGTTATGTAGGACCCACCTTATTTGTGGAAGTTGGAAGGGTTGGAGTGAAAGAGGCCGAGCATGGCAGGAAGAGAAAAGATGGTCTCATGATTAAAGCAGGAGACTGCTACCCTGAAAACATGGATTCTATGTCTGCCTCTGCTGCCCAGTTCATATGTGGTGCTAGGTAAATTAAGCCTTTTGCTAATTGTGTGATCTTCAGTGTCTGGATGTCTGACTTGCCACCCTGCAAGTTTTCAGAAATGCCAAGCACTCTCAGTTGCCAATAGGGTTGTATTTAATGCATAAAGCCTGTATAATCCTAAATACTCTGCAAAACCAGGATTAAGACATGCAAAATTAGTGGCTGTTTCTGATCTCTCTCTGTGCCTCATTTCCTAGCTTGGAAATTGTGATAATTCCCAACCGGAGTGTTGTGAAAATAAATTAAGGATTGTGAAACAATTAGACCCAGAAGAAGAGCTTAGTGTAAGCTTGAAAGCACGTCTCCTTCACTAATAGGAATTGGGCCAAAAGAAGATATTACCTTTCTAATATAAAATTAGAAGATGGTCTTTCTAATATCTTGGGACCAATATGGGCACAACACTGCAAAAAGATTTTCTCAAGATATTTAAGTATAGCAGTGCCAAGAGGAGCAAAGCCTAAATGCTGTGGTGAATGCTGTAGCAAAACCCAGGAGGAAATTAATTCTCTTTTCATAGCAGTGTTTGTGTTCAGTAAACAAGGTCTAGGGCCACACACAGTGAACTGCAAAGAGAAAACAAAACACTTAAACAGATGCTCAGTAAGTGAGAGCTGTCCATTCTGTGTACTGAAAGGTAGTATTTCTGTAGAAAAATTGTATGGGACCATATAATTAAACAATAGGGGATGGGGGAAGCAGTAGACATGATCTATCTTAATTTTAGTAAGGCTTTTGACACAGTCCCACATGACACTCTCATAAACAAACTTGGGAAATGTCATCTAGGTGAATTTACTATCAGGCGGTTGCACAACTGTTTGAAAGACCAAACTCTGTGATTCATTATCAGACTGAGAGGTCCTGCAGACAGAATGTCAATCCTGGGTCCAATACTCTTAAATATTTTCATTAATGACTTGGAAAATCTGGGTTTATGAAATGTGTGCCCATAATACCAAGATGAGAGGAACTGCAAGCACTAGAAGGACAGGATTAGAATTTAGAAATACCTTGACTAACTGGAAAATTGGTCAGAATTCAACAAGATGTAATTCAATAAAGACAAGTCCAGAATACTATGCTTAGGAAGGAAAATCAAATGTGCAACTATAAACTGGGCAATAATTAGCTAGATAGTAATACTACTGGAAAAGATCTCAGGGTTGTGGTGGATCTCAAATTGAATGAGTCATCAATGTGTTGCAGTTGCAAAAAAAAAAGCGAATATGATATGGCGGTGTATTAACAAGCGTATTGTATGTTAGACATGGGAGACAATTGTCCTGCTCTACCTGACTTTTGTGAAGTCGGAGCTGGAATGCTATATCCAATTCTGGGTGCCACACTTAGGGAAAGATGTGGACAAATTGGAAAGAGTCCAGAGGAAAGCAACAACAATAAAGATTCATTTGGATAACCTGGTCTATAAGGAAAGATTTAAAAAGCTGAGCATGCTTTAATATTGAGAAAAGAAGACTCAGGGCAAATCTGATAGCAGTCTTCAAATATGTTAAGTGCTGTTATAAAGAGGACTCTGATCAATTGTTCTCTGTAGCCACTGAAGGTAGGACAAGAAGTAATGGACTTAATCTGCAAGGAAGAGATTTGAATTAGATATTAGGTAAGACTTTCTAACTATATAGGACAGTTAAGCAGTGGAATAGGTTTCCAAAGGAACTTGTTGAATCACCATCACTGGAAGTTTTTAAGAACAGACTGGACAGTCCATCAGAGCTTAGTTAGTCCTGCTTAAGGGAGCTGGGCTTGACTTCTCAAAGTCCCTTCCAGCCCCACATTTCTATGATTCTATAATGCACATGTACAAGGAGGTAAATTAAGGGTCCAATAAGAGTGATTGGTTTAATATACTCTTGTGTGTGTGATATGTATGGTGACTTTGGTTTACCTTTATTATATACTGGATGTTTAATGAGTCAGATGAGGCAAGACAGTAAGGAATCCTCTAAAAGGAAAGGTAAAGGAAGAGAAAAGAAACACTGAAAAGAGAGAGGGTAAGATGGAAATGTGCACAAAGAGCAAGTGGAGTGAAGCTGAAATGTTTAAGGGTTTGTCTTCATTGCATAGTAAGCCTCAGTCTGTGGGTCCCAGCAAGCAGGCGGGGCAGCAGCCATGCGCTCCAGGATGCAACTTGCTTTTCATCCTGTTCCCAGGATGCTAAGGGAGTGAGGGGAAAGTGCTTGCATTCCATGCATTCCTCTCATGCCTGGCTGGTGAAGGGAGCTCACCAGTCAGGTGTGAGAAGAATGCACGGAATGCAAGCACTTTCCCCTCACTCCCTTAGTGTTCAGGGAACAGGATGAAAAGCAAGCTGCATCCTGTAGCACGTGGCTGCTGTCCCCGCTCCCCCTCCACAACCCTACATGTTTGAAATGGCGCCTTTGTACCCAGGCTTGTGGACTTAATGTTTCTAAGGTCATGCCTGAGCGTTCACATTGCATTGTAAACCTGGGTTTATAATTGCTGGACTTGAGTCTCTCAGACATTCTAAGGCCTCCATACTGTGTAATGCAAATCTTCTACTAGGCTCTGCAGCTTGATCTTCATCTACACTGCAAAATGAGAGGGTCCTGGACCCAAGACGCAGAAGGAATAGGGCTTTGGCCTGCTGCTCTAGCAGGGTCTTGGGTCTTGAGGACTTGCTGACTTGAGTCAGACAGATTTGTGTGTGCACAGAAAGAGAACTTGGGCTAAAACCCGAGCCAGATCCAGGGCCTAGTATGGACATACCCTGCGAGGGAGAACAAAGAGGGGAGAGTGTGCATGTGTGTGGGGTGGAATGGGAGGGGAGAGAATGGTACAAACAGCCAATCAGCTGGGGAGAGAGCATGTGTTCTGACCTACTATGCAATGTAGGCAACAGAAGTTCCTTTTGGGTCAGAACCTTTTGTAGCATACTTACGGGAGAAAACAGATACAGGCAAGAGTATTTGCTATTGATCATGATCTATCTGAATGGTGAGGTTCAGGTATGGGTAACCAAAGAAGTTCCAAAAGCTGCAATGGGAGATACTCTTGATCTTAAGAATGAGAGGTTTGCTGAGCTCTGAACCAACTGCTGGAAGAGGGTCTGAGATATGAAATACCAGAGCAGAGCAGTCATAATGGGAAGGTGGACAATGGGTGGCTGAAGGAAGCAAGAACCTCGCATCCTGTTTTCAAAATGATGTACAAGCAGAACTCATGGAGCTAACTTCCATATTCCAGTTCAGGATCTAAAAATCTTTTCATCAGCTCTTTGACCTGTACACTAGTAAATTAGTTTCAAACTACTATGTCTTGCCAAATCACATCCAGCCACTAGAAACAAGAGGATCTCTCTCTCTCTCTCTCTCTCTCTCTCTCTTTCATAGCGGGTACGTCTAGACTGCAGGGTTTTTCTGGAATACAGGAGGTATCCCGGAAAAACTCCGCTGCGTCAAGGGTACGAGTTTGCTCTTCTGCTTTTTTTGTGTAAGGGCTTCCGAAAGAACGTATTTGCTCTATCTTCCTCGTTCTACGAGGAAGAAGGGAATCTTCTGAAATTTGGCCCAGTGTAGATGGGCCAAATTTTGTAAAAGCCTCTTCTGAAAAAAAAATCGGAAAAAGGTATGCAAAATGCGCTCTGCATTTTGCATGCCTTTTTCTGAAAAAGAGATGTAGTGTAGACCTAGCCTTACATATGGGCTGTCGAACAGAAATGCTGCTAAGTTAATCAAGAAGTAGTTATGTGTTCAATTTTTGTGTGGCAAATACACTGTCAAACAGAACAGCCTAATTACAGAGCTCCCCTTTACTACCAAGAAAATGAACAGTTTATTTGTAATTTTTTCAACTATAAAAACTTACTTTGATCTAAAACGTGGTGAGAAATAAATACTTGGAGTAAGACTTTTAAAATATTTTTAAAAGCTTATTTGGATATTTTTAAATTAAAAAAGCTAGTTTTTTTGGTGGATGGCTCTAACAATACAGGCAGTCCCCGAGTTACGCGGATCCGACTTACGTCAGATCCGCAGTTACGAACGGGGCCCTCCCTCTCCCTGGTCTCCAGCAGACCAGGGAGAGGAAGCAAAGCGGCGGGGGCAGCTGACAGCCCAGACGCGTCTGGGCTGTCCGCAGCCCGCGTGCTCCGCCGCTTTGCTCTGCTTTGCTCCCCGTCCCCCTGGTCTGCAGGACAGCCCAGATGCGTCTGGGCTGTCAGCTGCCCCCGTGCTCCGCGGCTTTGCTCCGGACGCCTGTGGTACAGCAGCTGGGGCGCTGCCGGTTGGTCCCATAGCGCCACTCTGGGCGCTACTGGACCAACCCGGCAGCACCCCAGCTGCTCTGCCCCAGGCGTCCTGATTCAGCCACTGCTGGTCAGTTTCAGCAGTGGCTGAATCAGGACGCCTGGGGCAGAGCAGCTTGGGTGCTGCTGGGTTAGTCCAGTAGCGCCGAGGAGCGGCGGCGCTACTGGACCAACCCAGCAGCACCTCAGCTGCTCTGCCCCAGGCGTCCCCAAGTCAGCCGCTGCTGAAACTGACCAGTGGCTGACTACAGGAAGCCCCTGCCCCGGGCTTCCTGGAATCAGCCGCTAATCAGTTTCAGCAGCAGCTGACTTGGGGATGCCTGGGGTTCTTAAGTTGAATCTGTATGTAAGTTAGAACTGGCGTCCAGATTCAGCTGCTGTTGAAACTGATCAGTTTCAGCAGCGGCTGAATCTGGACGCCAGTTCCGACTTACATACAGATTCAACTTAAGAACAACCCTACAGTCCCTATCTTGTACGTAACCCAGGGACTGCCTGTAATTAGATGTGGACTTCATTCAAACTCCTGTGCAACCATGTAGGTGTGGGAGACATACATTCAAAAACAGCTCCAATGTGCTCTGGCAGAATCATGTGGCTAAATCAAATTCAATAAAATACTAGGCAGAAAGCAGATCAGTTATGTCATTACTACTATTGTTGTCATCTTATCATAGCTTGGAAGCTATTAACCAAGTGCTTATATAACATTTAGCAAATGGGAATCTCTGATCCTGTAGTGCTACATGTACAGGTGGGACTTCCCTGGTCCGGCACCGTCAGAACCTGAGCGGTCCTGAAGGAAGGAGTTTGCCAGACCACGGGAGGCCAGCCCCTAGGCTCCTGGGGCTTCACTCCTGACTGCTGGCCCAGCCAATGTGCTGTCCTTGGCCTGCTAGTGGGGCTCCACTCTTGGTCACCACTCTGCTCCATCCACCAAGGCTCCTTGTCCCTGACCAGTGACAGAGCACAGAGTCCTAGACCACAGAGTTTCAACCTGTACATTAATAATATATAAAAAACAAAAGGCCATTGAGTTGGCAAGATATTGTGTTCCCCCTCCTAACTGCGAAAGAGGCAGTAGTTTTTCTGCCAATTGAGCAATCTGCCAGCCTTGACATATGACAATAAAAGGCCACCTGTCTTTACATTTTGCAGCATTATGATTTTCCTATCTATGTTTAAAGAATCCTCCTCTTCCCCCCCCCCCAAAAAACCCCCCACAAAAAACAAACAAACAAAAAACCAGTCTACATTGAAGCACTGCTTTTCCTTTTTCTTCAACTGGTCAAACTTTTCCATACAAAAATCTAAGAGCTCTCACCCTTTAGCCAGGCCTGCAGGAACTATAGGTTCCGGTCAATTTCCTTCCAATTTACAAGAAGAAAGAGTTCCTTTGTGGATCAGAAGGCAATTTACAAGTCAGAATCAATTCTTCAGAGTTATTTGCAGCAAGATATACTCACATATTTTGCTTCCTGCCTGGAGAACTGAATAAGTTAAAGAGCATGGGTTTCATTTGTATTAATCATTCTCTGCTATCAAGTTTGGCAGCGTAACCTGCTTTTATATAATTGAACTAATAACTATGGTTTATTAACATCATTAAATCACTGTTGTCTTGTAAACTATCCTTTTATCTCAGCACGCAATCTTGCCTGCCCTGAAGGGGAAAAAAGTTGCTTCCTGGAAGTGGGGAAGAGTGCATGTACAAATCCCTCTCTATGCATCTACACAATCCCATTCGGGGCCCAGTACTGATGTTCTTAACGGTGATTGAGAAACACAGATCATGGTTGTAACTTTACCATAATAATAATGGCCATGCTGCTATTCTTTCTGTTTGGTTAGCAACAGCCTGCGAGCAATTTCCCACTTGGACAGAAATCTCACGTCACAGTAATGCTTATTAATCTTGCAGAGAAGGGACAACGGTGATAACTGAAGAACAGCAACTTTATCTGCCTTGCCATAGGGCAGGAGCAGCCAAACTACAGTTTGTGAGCTGCTCTTTTCTGGTTAAAGTGTGGTTCTGGGAGCCCCCTGCCCCCATTCTCTGCCTAGCAGACTGGGGGAGGAAGAAGCTTGGGGCTTCTGCCCTATGGCAGGCGGTGGTGCTACAGCAGTGGTTTCCAACCTTTTTACAGCCAGGATCACTTTTTTAAATGACAGAACAAGCCAAGATCTACTGCCCCGCCCCGTACTTGAAGCCCAGCCCCGCCCTTTCTATTCTCCTCCTCTCCATCACTTGCTATCCCCAACCCTTATACAGCCAGTCCCCAACTTACGGCCAGCCCGACTTATGACCATCCGCACTTATGACCAAAGCGGTCGTAAATGCGGACTCCGAGTTACAAACGCAACCTGCGCTTATGAACAGCGCAGTCGCAATGTAACTCAATGGGTTTCAAGTTACGACCATTCCGAGTTACGGCCAAGTGTTTGGTCCGTAATGCATTCATAACTCGGGGACCGGCTGTACTGCTGCTTTTTTTTTTTTCTTCCAATTCTTCTGTAGGAAGAGGCTTTTCCAACATTTGGCCTGTCTAGACTGGACCAAATGTCAGAAAACCCCCTTCTTTTGGAAGCCCCCTTATTTCTCATGGAAAGAGGAATATAGAGGTGACTGAAAGAGCACGTTTGCTCTTCCACTAAAAAAAGTGGAAGAACAAATGCATCCCTGGATGCAGAAGAGTTTTTCTGGGATATCTCCAGAATCCTGAAAAACTCCTGCAGTCTAGCTTACCCTTGCTGGGTTGAGACAGGATGTGTAGGCTCCAGGGTGGGAATGAGGGATTTGGGTGTGGGAAGGGGTGAGAGGTGCAAGCTCTGGGAGGAAATCTGGATGCAAGAGGAGGTGGAGAAGGGGACGCTAGCTCAGGAAGGGGGCTCCAGGCTGGGCAGTGTTGGGTTGGGTTGGGGTACTAAGCAAGCCACAGGCTTGTGGATGTGAGTGTTCAGGAATTTGGGTTGGGGTATGTGAGGAGCTCAAAGCAGGGGGTTCCAGTGTATGATAGGCTCAGATCTAGAGTCTGGGGGAAGGTGGAGTGCAGGAGTGTTATGATGTTGTGGCCTGATGGGGGCTTGGTCCCAAGTAGGGGTTTGTTGACCAGGCTTCATTTTTAAATAAAATACTATGACAAACGCAAAAAGTTTTTGCATTGTCTTTATTTATGAGAAGGGCAGGGAACCTGTTTTGAGTCAGGGGGTCACTGACCCATAGAAAAGTCAGTTGGGGCCACACAAGTGAGATGCAAAAAAAAAAAAAACCTTCCTCCAACCCCCCCGCCCCCACCACCACCTCACTAATGTGGCCCCAACTGTGCTGGTGGGAGTAGGGGACGTGGTACTGAGGAAGGGTGCTGGGGCAAGACACAGGGAGGGAAGCCCTGTTGCACTCTTCCTCGGGGCCTGACTTCCCCCTCCCACAGAGAAGGGAAGTCCCTGGAGACTCACCCGGTAAGTTCCTGGCACGCCACAGACTTCAGGCAAGGAAGCAGTCAGTGCATTTCTGGAACCCCTAGAAGTGATGCACAGCTGCGGGACTTCCGTCCACCCTGCAGGAAGCTGCCACTACCTCCATTGTCACTCAAGGTAGGTAGTGCGGCTTCTTGGGGATGGGGGGAAAGGAGAGGGGGCGGAATGCCTCGCGATCAACTGGTCGAGGCCTGTCTAGAGGCTTCTGCCAGAGACAACTGGTGCTGGCTGAGAAAGGGTGGCACTTTATAGGCTAACAAAACATGTAGATGGTATCATGAGCTTTCATGGGCACAATCCACTTCTTCAGATGTTCTTCTTTGTTAGTTAATGGTTCAGTCTCTCCAACAGCTTGAGTCACAATCACACAACCCCAGGCATGCCCCCTTTTTTCTCTCAGTAGCTTCTCCCTCCAGCTCCCAGGTGTTAGCTCTGTGTGGAGAGGTAGCAGCAAACAGCTGGGAGCTGCAGGGAGGCTGCCTCTGCTTCTGCTTCTTTGGAAGAAGCAGCAGCAAAAGTAGTGGCTCTCTACTACTACTACTCCGATTGCTGTCTCCAGAAGCTGCCATACAGGGAGGAGGCCCAGTGGCACCATAAGGCTGAGGTGGGCCAACAAATCTTAGCAAAAAATCTGGGAGGGCACAGGATCCCATATGTGTGCCTCTCACACATCATCTCTGGCTCCAGCCCCGCAGGGAGTGGAGTTTCAGGGTTTCAATCACACCCTCTGGGGCAGAGATGAAGCCCCAAGCCCAGTAGGCTTTAACATTTCTGGAAATTGTCATATGTAGTTTGGAGGGTCAGTAAGCTTGGTCACCCCTGCCATACGATATCTTAAGATAAATGAAGATTTTCTACTTACTGATTTGGTTGTAGATAAAGGATTACAAGAGGAACACTCACAGTCATATTCTGCACCTGCCACTGTGATGAATCTGCTGTTTGTGAAGTGTCAGTGTGTTCAGATTGGATATTAAGGGAAATGCTACATTGGGAAAGAATACTGCATGCAAGTGGAAGCATCACAAGGCAAGCAAGAGGCAAACGAGCAACTAAAAAAGGAAGAAAACCCCACAACCTGACTTGTGCCATTCCGGTTCTGCTTGCTTTGGGTTTGATGGCTTTTTTCCCCCGCTTTAATCTCTGTAATCGTCTGTATTTTTTTTCCAAAGCAGTGTTCAGTAGAGAGAATTTTCCAGTATTGTCGTGTAACACATTCCCTCTGCTACCTGCACTGCTCATCCAAGGAGACTGTGATGCCTAGATCGTCTCTTCTGTGCGCACTAACGCTAACATGAGTTCCCCTTCCAAAGGGCCCCTTGTAACTAACTAGAAGCAGCAAGCAGCAATATCCCCCTTGTGCCTGGAATGTGGAAAAGCGGGGCAGGGGCATCCCAGCTCTCGAATTTCTGAAGATTGTCATATGTGTCTTGGAGGATTGGTAAGTTTGGCCATCCCTGATCTAATTGCCTTAGTGCAGCCTCCAGGGCTGGAAGTGAATGGTGGTCATCTCTGGAGTGCTTATACGTACAGCTGTCACTTGAGATGAACTTCTCTGCCCCTGCCCCGATGGCTCACAAAGCATCAGAACATAAATCACTCAGTAGGACTATTCACATGCCTATGGCTCTGATTCAGGAAGGTATTTGATTTCTAATTTACACCACACTTTATATTTGCGTCAATATCAGGTTTTCACAGACTCTGAGGCCAGAAGGGACAATCCATGATTTTCATCTCATATGTAACAAAAGGCCACAGAACTGGGCCTACTGGCTCTCCTAGGGGCATTACACACCTGATGCGTACACAAAGTCGCTATTCCTTCCTACTGACTCACCTTGGTTTCATAAAGATAGATCTCATAACCCTTTGTTTTCTCAGCTCAGGAATATTTCCTTCCAATATTTTATTCCTGTGCTTAGAAGATTTAAAACTATAAACAAAAATATCTCCACCAACCAAATTAGATGTGAAAATACCCCAAGTTCTCATTCATCTGTCCATCTCGTATATTTTCTTCAATAACATTTGTTTTGATTATTATTGATTGCTTTTCTATGCTACGGAATGGTATTCCTGCTTTAGACTATCTCTTTGCCCATTTGTTTTCTATTCCCATTCCAATTTTGTGTAACTGCATCAATTATGGCAAAAACATTGCGTGCATGTGCCTAGACAATTGGCTGAGTACTGTTACGTAAGTGTGTATTATTACTAGAGCTGTAGAAAGTGTCTTTATTAGTCCCAAAGTCCCAAGCCCAGTATTTTTTGGGAGCGGAGACGGGGGAGGGGATGTTTGTGCTCATTTGTCATTGTGCTCTTAACAACGTGATCATCTCGATTTATCATTTGTATTACCCTAATTTGAAGAAGCCTTAGTCCTGGGCAAAAACACCATCTTTAACACAAACACTGTCATGCCCTTATCCAAACACATACATTGCGTAGATTTAACTTGTTTTAAAGCCATTTCTTTAAATCAGTATGCACTGCTCTCTCATTTCAACTAAGGTCAATTTCTAATCAACTTCAGGTAAACTGAAAGACGTCACTGAAATAAGTGTGGTGACACAGGGGTTTGCAATGATTTAATGAAATCGGTTTACGATAATACCTTTAATTGAACTAGTGTAGCTTTCCTATGTAGACAAGACCACTGTGGACTTCTGCTAGAAGGGCACAAATCCTCAAAAAGTGCCTAAATATCTTTTGATGATCTCAGCCATACAGGTATTCAGTCACTTTCTCTTTGCTATTCTAGTATTTGAAGGGATAGAGTCTCAGGGGAATCCCAGTCTTTGATCTTGTCTACATAGGAGTTGATTGATTTAAATTAAGGCTTGACTTTAAACTGACCAGTTATTTTGTCTTAAACCAAACTTCTTTCAAGTTCACTTAAGCCAATTAGGAAAAGTTTCAAGAAAAATTGAAATAAATTATTCTTAATCCACTGGAATAAACCATGGAAACAAGAGTGTATATGCAATTTCAACAAGTGGTTTAATTAATCCAGAGTAATTTATCTAGCTAAGGTCTTAGAACTCAATGTATTCTGCATTTGATTCAATTTTTTTCTGTATGAGAATCAGTTGGAGTTGAATTGCAAACCCTCAGTTTCAAATTAGGTTCTAGATCGATTGAATCGAATTTCCCCATAGTCAGATATAATTGAAATGTGTAAAAGATTCAGGTTCATAAAGGGTACGTCTACACTGCAGCATAATTCGGGATACTTCTGTTATCCGAAATAGCTATTCTGCATTTTTGAAGCAAGCCTGTTATTTCAAAATATAACGGGCTCGCTATTCCATGAGTATTAAGGGATGTTTCGGAATAGTGGCTTATTTCAAAATTTGGTGTTGTGAAGACAGTGCCAAATTATGAAATAAGCTATTTCAAAATTGACTCAAAATAAGCTACATAATGTGTGTAGCTCAAATTGCATAGCTTATTTCGAGCTAAGGGTGCAGTGTAGATACATCCACACTGTATATTTGCATGGCTCTGTTGGTTTGTCAGTAAGGGATGGGAGTCAAGTAGCCATATGGGGAAATTACTCTGGGCTAGATCCAGAAAGGGCAGCAATGAGCCATAGTTAGCTGCCAATAAGCAAGATGCAGGAGGGCAGTAGAGAAACATAAGTGATTTAATTGCCAGATCCAGATAGGGGAAAACAGGGGGAGGAAGTGTCCCTCAATACGTTGGTGATCATCAGAGCCGGCCCAGGCGCACGGCTCATGCATGGCCCTGCTCCTGCCTGGCCTGGAAGCACCGTGTGGCACCCCTTACAATCAGGCACCCTGAGCTATCGCCCGGTCAGCCCGTAGCTTGGGCTGGCTCTGGTGATCATGTGGAATTGGAGCTTTCCTCCTTATTTAATATAAAATAACACCATGATCAGAGTAGCCTGGTTGATAATGGTGAATTCAAATAAATTAGTTGTTAGTCAAGGGAATTTTTGATATTATAGACATGCCTGTTTCCAGTAACAGAGAGCTTCAGATAGTCAACATTCAACTGTCAGAACAGAACATCCTGTTTGCAAATACACATATCACCATCTCTCTGTTATAGGAAGACCTCATTTTGGTGGCTAATCAGTGCAGTATAGAGAGAGAGGTTATCCATGGAGTGAACAATGGACATTACCCCTCTGCTTCTCATTTCAATAGTGCATATGCTTTCACTGTGTCATGAGTGGTCCCCTTTTAGTCCCTTATTGCTAGTGACATTAGTAAACCAATTTACTAAGTGAGCTGCTGCATAGGCAGCGAATTCTCTCCTGCTGTCAGACAGACAAGATATTGGAGAACAAAGGTGAATTTCAGTCTAACTTGTTCTAACAATTTTACTGTCATGTAACAAAAGCCAAGCCAAAAGTGAATGCTTAAGTGTTCACAATTATCTCCTCAGTGATGTGTAAACGATGAATGGGTACGTTTGTTTTCCAGATTACATATTTAACTATAATTGGTCTGTCTGCAAATAGATCTGCCTGTTAAAAAAGCAAAGGCATGTGTGAGCCAAAAATGGATAACCAAGGGACTCAAACTGCTGGAAATAATGATACCTGACAGTTCTAGGTTAGGACATCACTTAAACTAGGCAAAGTCGGTAAGATTTGCTTATACGGCATAATATGCCTTGACCGTCCTAGCATTTGTCATACTTTTCACTGTTTCACCAGTCCCTTAAAGGATCTGTGTTAGAAAAGTGCTTTTCAAGGGCTTTCATTTGTCTTGAGCTCTTACAGTTGTGTCATGTCTCTGATGCTTCAGAATTATCTTTATTCTAATGTCATCACTATGACTTACAAAGGTATGTTAGCATGATGGGGTTATAATGTAGCCTCATGCTGAGTGCTTGAACTGAAGTTCAGTGGCATAACAAGTCCCCAGAGGGCCCTGGTGCGCACTCAGTGTTGGTACTAGCTCTTTCACCACTGGCAATTTCTTTTTTTCCAATTTCAAGGACAATCTAAGTGATAACTTGAGCTTCAAAATGTGGAGGCAGGTCTACAGGCTCCTTCAAAGCCAAAGCCACTTCAGCTTCATGGACACAGTCCTCAGAAGATTTGAAACAAGAAACTGAACAGAATGAAAGTCATGCACAATTAATTTCAGGCTTTGGAACTAATGGCTGAACAGTGCTATTACTCTGTCTACACTTTAGTAAAAATACTGACTTGCTGGATCTGTTAATCACCAATTAGCAGGTACTTCATCAAAATTATGCTTAGTTTTTGGTGCAAGCTTAGATGAACTTACTGTGTCCTCACGTATACGCAAGTTTGATGGCTGATTTTCTGATATAGGAAAAATTATTTCTAAGACCTTACATTACATTTTATGCATTTTTCTGGTATTTTTGCAGCTTTCCCCAGTTCTTGAGTTTTGCAACATCTTGGACACATTAGTTGCTTCGAGAACTTCAGTCTGAAAAACAGCCAGAAGAACTAAAGTGAGGTAGTTGAAATGTAAAGTGAAACTTTCTCACACTTTTTGACCATATTGCTCTTAACAATAATTTGAGGTAAGAGGACTTCAAGTATCTCTCTCTCTCTCAATATCACAGAGAAGCCAAAGAATCATAACAAGAAGATTAACACGTAGGCCAAAGTCTGTTCTGAGTTATATTGGATTTGCTTACAAAAAGATGAGATCAAAGTCCCTCAGTTAATGCTATAGTTAAAAACATATCTAATGGCAAAACTCAATCATAAATGTTCTGAAGTTCTGTGATTGTTCATCCTGGATTGTTTAATACCAGATTCAAATTGTGTGCAGCACAGCATGTATACCTTGCATTTTGTTCTTTTGCAGTAATTTTTTCATATGCACCAGAAAAGACAAGGGGCTTATATTCACAGCCTCTTCCTAATCATGTCCTTGTAGTTTCAATAGTTCTAGACTTACTGTCTTCAATATACTTGATGATATCGCTTTCAAGATTAGCCCCAAGCTGATCATTAACGTCATAAAATCCTAGAAAACTCTCATTAATATTTATAGTGGCTGGATTTTTCTATTTTATTCTTTTATAGTAACATACTGAAAAATCAACTTAGCTGGTCAACTTTAGATAAAGTCCTGGGTTGTGTCTATTGTCCCTGAGTAAAACAGAGCATTTGTGGTGTCAGTAGTAATATTTCCTATAACTTGGTCTGATAGCAATATCTCCTTTTTGAATTTCTAGGCTGAAATACGTTGGTAAGACTTTTGGCCTCCTTTTGAGTTCTTCAGGAACAGGCTCATGCTTGGCCAATAATTCTACAATAGACAAGAGGTTGCCATATCACCAATAATCTTAAAATGGATGATTAGACATAGCTAAAGTGAGGCTAATGTTAATGATATGACCAACAACCTTTCTTCTATAACTGGCCTGTTTTCTTCTGTTCACTTTGAGGCTGAGTCAGTACGACCATGCTGTGACAGGGCAGATTCACCCTGCTGGGGCAGGGTGGACTCTCCCCACACTCCGCGTGCCCCAATCCCCATGTTTCATTGGGAACGCGGCATACAGCCCACTGCCTGTGCTGCATGTTCCCATGCCGCGGGATGGCTGAGCGGCGCCGTGGCTGGGAGATGCATGCCTTGGCTGCACCAAAGGTACATTGAGTGTGATATAAGGAGGTGGGGCCTTGGGGATGCTCAGGGCATGCGTGGCAGGGAGGGGCCACCGCCGGAGGTCAGGCGGGAAATACAAAAGGAGACGGCAAGATGAGGAAAGGGGGCGGAGGGAGCGAGGGGGGGAGAGAGAGAGAGAGAGAGAGGGAAAGAGGGGAGGAAGACAGGCACAGGTAGCATGTTGACTGCCTGGCTTACACGACAATTGAGAGGAGGTAACGACCCCTCCCTTTTCAGCTACACTGGGGTAGGAAGTAATCCAGGGCGGGGCTTTCTTTCTATAAGCCCGCGGGCTGGTGTGTTATGGCAGGAGGCCCCACCAGCCAGACAAGCCCTTAACCTAGCCTGTCCTCAGGGCCCTGGGCTGGGACCTGTGAGAGAGGGAGGGTCCAGGCCCCCTACCCCGTCTGCCACAGGTGGGTGCAATGCCCACGGCACTGCTACTAATTGTGACCTTGATAGATGACTGGCCAGGCCGGAGGACCTTAAAACAAAAAACGCTATAAGAGGATGGCTGAGAGGCCAAGAGTGGCCACTAGAGATGAGGGAGCAGGACCCTGCTCCTTCACACATGCAAACATGAATAATCATGTACTAAGAAAGGTTTGCCATGACAGTCAGATGCTGCCAGTATTCCACTTATCCATGCTGAGTCCTCTGAATTTTTTCCAACCCTCCAAAAGCCATCAGCATTGATGATCACTTTTCTGCAGCACAGGCGAACAGCATAACTAGATTAGTTTAAGTTTGATTTCAGCCTTTGACATGGTTTCATAACAAGATGCTGAAAAGCATCAATTGTTCTCAGAGTGACAAGGGAACGATTTTTAGCCTGACAAGGGCTATGTTTCACAATAAAACATTTTTTGTTCTGAAGTTAAATTTTCCACACTAAATTTTGACTCGTCAGTGGAATTCTCTAAATAACTCAGTTTGAAGTTCACCAAAATGAGTCATTAAGATATCACTGCTTGCTGCAGGGTTATTAATATTTTCATGCTGAAGAGTGTCTACTCTTCGAGCACTATGAAGTTTGAATGTCTCTTGGGGCTATCACGATTAAAATCATTTTTCAACAGTCACTGCCACATTTTGACATGGATGTGCCCACAACGCTGTCAATCATCAACGTGTTGACAGGTTTTTGTTTCTGTTTTTTTTAAAATCAATTTTTGGCAACTTGGCAATTTTCTCACTACTGTCCTTTGGTTTCCATGTTTTTAGCAGTTCTGGCATCAACTTTTTAACACAGTATATAAATTTTTAGCAATATAAAGAAATGCATTTCTCAATGGAAATAATTTAGCGCTGGTATTTTTATAGTGCAGGAGCACTGCAGAAATGATCTCAAATTGCTAATTCTGTCTCACACAAGATAGTTTAAAAAAAAAAGCAGCTGTGTGTGAGATCACTATGAGACAAAGCATCCATATTAAATATCAACTAACAATTTACCAATAATTTTTTTCTAACTGAAAATTGATGCAAAAACAGTTACAAGACTTCACACAGTATAGGTAGGACCTCCCTGGTCTGGTACCATTGTGAACTGACTAGTCCTGAACCAGAGAGTTTGCTGGACTCTGGGTCTGCTCCTGGCTCCCTGCTGCCAGGTTCTGCTCCTTGCCACCACCCCAGCCACTGGGCTCCACTCCCTGCTGCTGGCAATGTTCCCACTAATTTTTTCCATCCGTGTGTGGAATGCATTTTTATGTGCACCGAGGAATGTGTGAATGTGTACCATTGATAGAAAAAATCCCCCTAGCTGTGGGCACTCTACTGGGTGGTATAAATCTCACCTGAGAGGCCACACAAGCGCACAGCTTACAAGGGACACTGGCTACCGGCACCACTCCTTGCCACCAGCTCCTGCTACTGGCCCCAGCCAAGCTCCACTCCTGGCCACTGGCTCCCCTGCCGCCAGGCTCCCGGTCACCAGCCCCTGCTCCCTGCCGCAGCTAGGCTCTGCTCTGAGCTGCCAGGTTCCCAGCTGGAATGCTGCTTTGTCTCATTGAGCCCCCATAATGTCATGGGCTCTGGCACGACTGTATCCTTTGCACCCTTGTAACTACACCACCACTGCTAAAATCTCTTTTAGAGGGAATGAAGCCTCCGTCTCTCTTCTATTGTGTATGGATCGCAAGTCCCTTTGTGAAAATTAAAATAACAGAATTAGCTTTGTATAGATGTGCAAAAACATCACTGTGAAACCCTATCCCAGGAAAAACTCACCTGGTTACAAACAGAAACATGGGGTAAAGTTTGCCAGGCTTTGCAAGCCTTCAGCTTGAGCAAAGCTGTAAGGATGCACTGGCTTTAATTACATCAGCAATCATATAAACCTGAACTGAAGGATAGAATGACACTGCAGATAGAGAGATCATATGAAATGCCTGAAAAACACACTGAGTTTATCTTCCCTTCATCTCTGAAAACAAAGCGGCCACTGCCAGAGGGCAGAATTCTTAGAATGTGAAGTTGCAGTGTGCAGGTATCTCAGGGTATGTCTAGACTGCAGGCTTCTTTTGGAAGAAGCTTTTCAGGAAGAGATCTTCCGGAAAAGCTTATTTTGAAAGAGTGAGTCCACACAGTAAAAGCGCAATGAAAAAGCAATCTGCTTTTTCGACAGATAGCATCAACACTGAATGGATACTATCTTGCATGTAAGCTGCGATTAATATGGGCAGAATGGCAACCAGGGCACCTGTGCTTTTTCCTCTTTCCTCTTCTTGTGAAAGAACTCCCTCTACCCCATCCACGCATGCCTTTTTCCAAAAGAGCTCTCGTAGAAAGAGGTTTACCAATGTCCAAAACACCCCTCAGTTCTTTCCATTTTTTTTCAAAAGACATGATGACAATGTAGATGTAAGTGAAGTTTTTTCGGAAAAACGCTCGCTGTAGTATAGACAACACCCCCCCCCCCCAGCTGCATACTTTATGGGAGGTCATTGAAGTAGAGATGGATCTGATCTTCTTGGGTTGGATTCATCTATGGGTTGATTCAGCCTGACAAAAATGGTAACCGAGATTGTTCTGCTTTAATTTGAAATTAAAAGGTTCAAAGAAGCAAAACGTGACATTTGACCAAAGGAAAATGAAAGAAAGATAGAAAAGGAACCCAAAACAGATATTAGACAGGATCACAAAGAAAAAACAGTTTCTTGCCATTTCAACCAGAAAGGACATTGTCTCAACGACTTGATTACCTGCATCCTGCTTTAAAGGCCTTTTAAGAATACACTTGAAAGAGAATCCTCTGAACTGTCATTCATGCTCAAATTCGACACTTTACCCTTAGGTTTGAAGAAAGACTCTAATTATCTTACCCATTACAAAGATAGCTTCCCCAATTATCACCTCTAATATCATTAGTGCACAGACATTTACCTCCCCCCCCCCCCATCCCCCTTCTGTTCTGAAATTTGATTTGTCCTTTTCATATGTGTTCATTTTTTAAAAATTGTATCCTTTGGTATATATGGTTGTGACAATTTTCTTCCACTATTTGATCTGAGGAAGTGGGTCTGGCCCACGAAAGCTCATCACCTAATAAACCATCTTGTTAGTCTTTAAAGTGCTACATAGTCCTGTTTTTTGTTCCAGCTACACCAGACTAACACGGCTACATTTCTATCACCAGAAAAGGAACAGTTAGTCTGGCTGGATCCATTCTGTAGCACTCACTATCAAACCAGTGTGCTGCTCTAGAGCTCTGAGCTGCACTGCAGCAGTGCATTAATTCACCCTCTCAGCTCCGGACCTCACCTCTTCACTGAGCAGTGCAGGATTGAGAGTATTGGGGAACTGGTTATCTCTTGGGGCCATATCAAAGTGGATGAGTGCTGAACTGGTAGGTACTGGATTTATACATAAAAGAAAAACCCAGTCCCTCCATTACCTGCTGGCAATTATGTGCTGCTTCCAGACAGGCTTTGTAAAGCTATGATCCCATTAGGGAGCTGCAGGTAAAACAGCCTTGGAAGTGTTGCTGACCTGATTGCAAAGTATTACATTAACAAAACAAGACTTCCCCTCCTCCCCCCTTCACACAGCTCCTCAGCAGGTTTTCTGACACTGCTTGTGCACAAGTGGGGGAGACTTTCAGTCACTGTTGAGTACTTAGGGTATGTCTACACTACAAAGTTAATTCGAACTAATGGATGTTAGTTCAAATTAACTTTCATAGGCGCTACATTAGCGCTCCGCTAGTTCGAACTTAATTCGAAATAGCAGAGCGCTTAGTTCGAACTAGGTAAACCTCATTCTACAAGGACTAAGCCTAGTTCGAACTTACTAGTTTGAATTAAGGACTGTGTAGCCCCTTAATTCGAACTAGTGGGAGGCTAGCCCTCCCAGCTTTCCCTGGTGGCCACTCTGGCCAACACCAGGGAAACTCTATTGCCCCCTCTCCCGGCCCTGGACCCCTTAAAGGGGCACGGGCTGGCTACGGTGCCTGTGCCAGGTGCAAGCCTGCCAGCACCCAGCCAGGAGACCCTGCACCTGGCACGCCATGAGCCAGCCACCCGATGCCCCCCCAGCCCTCCTCCTCTTCCCGGGACCAGGCTGGCGGCTCTCGGGAGCCTGGCCAGGACCGCAAGAGGCGGGCACCCGCCTGGTCTAGTGCAGACATCGTAGACCTCGTCCACGAACTCCGCACTAGGCACAGGAAAGTGGCCGTCTAGGGCAGGAGAGCTGCCAGCCTGGCCACCCAGGAGCAGGTTTGCATGAAAATCAAGGTGGTCCTCTGAGACCCCCGACCCTGAGCCCTGAGCTTAGAATGGCCATACTGGGTCAGACTAAAGGTCCATCTAGTCCAGTAGCCTGTCTGCCGACAGCAGCCAACCCTAGGTACCCTGGAGGGGATGGACTGAAGACAGTGACCAAGCCATTTGTCTCGTGCCATCCATCTCCAGCCTTCCACAAACTTTGGGCAGGGACACCACTCCTACCCCCTGGCTAATACCACTCCATGGACCCAACCTCCATGATTTGATCTAACTTCTCTTTAAACTCTGTTCTAGTTCTAGCCGTCACAGCCTCCTGCAGCAAGGAGTTCCACAGGTTGATTCTTTGCTTTGTGAAGAACAACTTTCTGTTACTAGTTTGAAGCCTGCTACCCATTCCTTTCCTTTGGTGTCCTCTATTCCTTCTATTATGGGAACTAATGGAGAACTTTTCTTTATGCACCCTCTCCACACCACTCTTGCTTTTATAGACCTCTATCATATCCCCCCTCCGTCTCCTCTTCTCTAAGCTGAAAAGTCCCAGTCTCTTTAGCCTCTCTTCATATGGGACCTGTTCCAAACCCCTGATCGTTTTAGTTGCCCTCCCCCTCCCACCCTCTCTCTTCCCCTCTCCCACCTCTTTTTCCCAGTCTCCCCCAGTTTTGCTCAATAAGAGAGTTTCTATTTTTGAACACACGTCTTTATTTTGTACATCAGGAAGGAAGGCTAGGGAAGGGTAAGTGGAAGGAGGTGAGGGAGGAATGGGGTACGCGCCCTCGATGGGGAGGACTGGGCTGGCTCTGCGGGCTTCTGGGGGGTAGAAGTTCTCCTGCAGCTCCCCGATTGCCCCCCCCCCCCCGGATGGCAGCCTGCGGCAAGTGCAGCCGGTCTGATGGCCGAGTGCTGTGATGTTCCGCGTGTGGGCACTCAGGGCACTCCAAGCCAGGACTGCTTTGCAAGCGGGGAACCCTGAGAACTGTCTGTCCGGGGTGGGGGTCAGGTCCCTTTAAGCACAGCCCTCGGCTAGCCTGAGACAGCAGCTCCACGCTCTAAGTCCTCATCTGATGCCCTGCCGGCACTGCTTCTGGCCATCCTTAACCTCTGTTCAGGGTCCACTCTGTGTGGACATGCTAGTTCGAATTAGCAAAATGCTAATTCGAACTAGTTTTTAAGTCTAGCTGCGCTAATTCGAATTAGCTTAGTTCAAATTAACTAATTCGAACTAAGTTAGTTCGAATTAGCGCTGTAGTGTAGACATACCCTTACTGATTAGAGCGATCACTAAGCATTTTGGAGTGTTCATCAATGAAATGTTGTCCAAAATCCAAGGGAAAAATACATGGAATGTCATTTCTCTGCTTCTGACATAAAGACAGCTTTTAATCAATCAATATTTACAAGCCTGATTCTGATATTATAGCTGTTATTTTGAATTTACCACTGTCAAGAGGTCAGAATTTGGCCATTTGTATCATATGGGAAAACAGGTTTTACTTTACAGATACTTAGCTTTTCCTTGGATTCTCAGGAAGAATTCTTTGATGGACACATCAACACACACAGCAAACCTAATGAGGCTTGAAGGTATTATTTCAGGCTTTATTCTTTTTCCCCCTCCTTCTTTTAGATAAAATATTATTGTTGTGTTTATTCATGGCTTGTTTTATTAACTTATAATCCTCGAAGCTTGAGCTTTAAAAACTGTCAGCTCACATATACACAGTTATCTTTAATACAGAACAAGCATTATGTGCTCGAAATGGAGGCTTGTTTTATTGCCTTTAATCGGTTTGAATTAAGCAATAACACATGACAGGCAATGCATTTCCCAGCGATTGTAATGTGCCTGGGGGAGAAGGGTTTTAAATCACGTGAGGAGCACACTCCTCACCCTTAAGTGCACTCAGTGTCCTATCTTATCCATAGGATGCAATGGAATTCAGAAAAAAATAAGAAATGCTCAACAATAGACAGCATTATGGGCCCCAGAAATGGCTTCGCTGGCAGCTTTAGGTGCGTCCCAGCTCAGAATTCAGTAGCTGTTTCATCCCATTTTCTATACAAAGGGGCTAAAAGGGTTGAGGAGCCACCTGAACTGGTAACAAAAGAACAAGAGACTCAGAGGTCAGAGCCGTTCAGAACTCATTAGTGGCCGTCTATCAAGCTCCCCAGACCAATGCCAAACGAACTAACTTAAATAAAAAGATCTGGAGTCTTGAGGATCAGGCCTTTAGCTACGTCTCCTGCCTTTAAAGTATCCATGGCTGAGGGTGAAGCAGCTCTTTGCAGAGAGAATAGCTGTTTAAAACCGATGTTCCAAAACTGAATGGAGCCCTTCCTGGTGAGCTGAGGAGAGCAGGGCAGACACATTTCTCCCTTTTGCACAGCTCCAGTCAGGATGCCTGAAAATATTTAGCTGGAGCTGCCGTAAGGGTCCACTGCTCCGTAAAAGGAGCAGCCTCCTTCACCTCCCCAGAACAAGGACTGCCAGAGAGAATAGTCTGGATACAGGGGAACCATCATGCAGGGAACAAACAAGAGTCACCAAGGAAACTGATCCCATTGGAAGAGCATTTTTCTGGACCTGCCTCCTCTGTGGAGAATCATGTAGGAACCGCTATCAAGTGAGTGTGTGATTACCTGGTCTGCCCCTTCAAGGGCAGTGAGGCCTAGGAGCAGCCCCATGGTCTCTCATCATATGGCATGGCCCTTTAAGATGTTGAGAAGTTTTAGAAGGGACACCATATAAGCTGTCTCATCCCATAAAGCAGTGGCAGTAGGAGTAGGAGGAGGTATGTGTGGTGAACCTCAGAACTAATAGGAGGAAAGGCTTTTGCTGAAGCTGGTAAAGGCCCTCCAGCTGGCAGGAGTTACAAATCCAGCTTCAAGGAGGAGGATCGTGGGGACTTCTGCCTTCAGGAATGAGGGAGGGGTTGTCTGAAGCACACCCTGGTTGTTGTCAAAGAGGCTGGGACCACCCTTGAAGGAACTCCTTACCCATGGGCTGGAAAGAAGCTGAATGAGGAGACAGAACTACAAGTGGAAGTAGTGGAGGCTGTTGCCTTATGAGAGATGTGCACAAACAGGGAAAAGATAGGAGTGCAGTGTGGGATTGTAATGAGCTGTACTTGGGCTCGAAGGCAGAGGAAAGGGTTGGCTTAGGTTACCCTACCACTTCCTCAGCAAAAGGGGAAGTGCAAGTGTTGGGGCTGAAAGTGGTAAAGACAGATGAGTACCAGATGGGCACAGAGGGCCGTGCATAAATGCCATTAGACTTTGAGTTTGGACTCTTCTTACTCCTGGACTGATCTGAAAGATGATGTAGCCAGAGGGTAGGCAACAGAATCTGCAGACCGCTGCAGAACCAGAATGCCAGGCCAGAGCAAAGAAACAGATCCTGTTTTCCCCCCTCCCTCTATTAAAAAGGCAAGACAGGAGGAGGCCAGAGTAGGACACTAGATGGAGTAAGGGAAGAAGAAGGCAAGAATGTGAAAAGGGAAGGAGGATGCAAGAGGCTGGAATTAGGACTCTAGATAGGGCAGTGAGATGAAGAGGAAGTTAGAGCTAGGGCCCTGGAGAGGATGGGGTGAAGAGAGCAGCAAGAGTAAGAAAGTCAGAGCCTTGAAAGGAGATACTGATAGGAGGTTGCCAAGGAATCTGAAGGGGCCTGAGGCTGAAGAATGGGTCGGAATCTATTTTGACTAGGGCTAAGGGAGTTGTCCCTGAGGGCTGTAACTGGTTTTTCACAGGTGACGGGGGACAAATTAATGTTATTTCTCTACGAAAGAGAGGAACTACTCGGTAGAGAATTGATTGTGATGAGGGGTGGGTTTGAATTTAGGAGAGAGGAAAAGTAACTATGGGAAAAACTAGGAATGTTGGGGGAGTGACAATTGATTTGCGGGGATTGATTTGATTGGACGGGGCAGGATGAGTTATGACTTTTGAGAGGGAGAGGGAATTCCTTTGGAGGACATGGCTTTGCAGTTGTGAATGCATGTGAGAGTCTCTTCCATGGAAACAGTCCCAGTAGTTGCCATGGTTGACATTTTTGATTGCCAGCCCAACTATGATTGGGATGTTGAAAGGGAAGCAGGTCTTAAAATGGCCTCCGTGATGTGCCATACAATTGAACAGGGTTCTGAACCCATGCTTTCCAAAAAGCTTCAAATGTATCTCTATTTGGGCACTTGGGGGCAGCAGTTGCTTGTCTGTATGGAGTGCAAATATCCTACTTTGATGTTAGTTTAGACTGCACCTAGCATTTTGTGTGTGCCACAGTAAATGAATAATAGCTAGCATGGGCCTGATCCAGTTTTACCCCAATCCCTTGCTCCATTCATCTGAAGAAGTGGGTTGTGCCTACAAAAACTCATGATACTATCTATATATATTTTGATTCATCTCTAACGTGCTACAGGACCATTCATTGTTTTTAGTTTTTTTAGTTACAGACTAACACTGCTACCCCTCTGAGACCATTCCCTATTACTAAGGAAAAACTCCCAAAACCAAGATGTGGCCTAGTGAGAAAGCATCAAGTGAAATCTGGGTAAGGACCCCAAGATTTAGACCATTATTGATTACTTCTGCTATTCCACCACTCTGCACGGTGCTTTTTAAAACAGAAGAGACGCCTTACCTGAGATTACCCTGAGCAGTGAGGTTTATTGAAGATCTGGATCTAAATATCATCAGAGTTTAAGGGATGTTGGATGAGATGCTCTGGTTAACAGCTGTCTCCAGTTCTACATCTTATTATAGTCCGCTGGGCTTTTTTTAATCACCTCGTATCACTTTGAGCTCTCATGTACTTCAGAGCAGTAAATGGCAAGAAGTCTCTGGCATCTCCTTCCTTTTAAGTGTCATGGGAGCCATTCAGAATAGAAATGCTGGCATCTGTATTAGCAAATGGACTGTTAGGTTTTGGAGGATTTAGTAGGCTGATGGATTATCTGGAGAGGTGGTGGAATCTTCATCCTTAGAGGTTTTTAAGTCCCAGCTTGACAAAGCCCTGGCTGAGATGATTTAGTTGGGGTTGGTCCTGTTTTGGGCAGAGGGTTGGACTCAATGACCTCCCCAGGTCTTTTCCAACCCTATGATTCTATGATTTGCTGGTATAAAGGAGATGGAAGGAGGAACCTACCTACATCATCCCTCTTTGGCAATCAGAAATCAATCTGCCAAAAGTAAATGTAGCCAAAGACTTCTGTTTCTTTGTGCTCTCTGATTGGGCTCCTGAGCAGCAGTGGGCAGTGATCCAATTGAGTCACACCATTAGGGTATGTCTACACTACCCCGCTAGTTCGAACTAGCGGGGTAATGTATGCATACCGAACTTGCTAATGAAGCCCGGGATTTGAATTTCCCGGGCTTCATTAGCATAAAGCCGGCGCCGCCATTTTTAAAAGCCGGCTAGTGCGAACCCCGTGCCGCGCGGCTACACGCAGCACGGGCTAGATAGTTCGAACTACGTAGCCATTCTGAACTATCTGAACGCCTCGTTCCATGAGGAGTACAGATAGTTCGGAATAGCTAGCTAGTTCGAACTATCTAGCCCATGCCACGTGTAGCTGGGCGGCACGGGGTTCGCACTAGCCGGCTTTTAAAAATGGCGGCGCCGGCTTTATGCTAATGAAGCCCGGGAAATTCAAATCCCGGGCTTCATTAGCAAGTTCGGCATGCATACATTACCCCGCTAGTTCGAACTAGCGGGGTAGTGTAGACATACCCTTAGGGAGTCCAGGAGAGAAATGGGTCGAAATCTTCTATGGAGCAGTTAGAGTTCCTGGGCCTCTGCTATTATCAGAGAGAGCCAGGATACATTGCAGCAGGGAGCTTAATATAGAAACGTGCTGCCTAGGGAGTTCTCTAGCTGCTGCTGAAAGCATGGTTACTTCTGTTTGCCCTCACATTACATGGTGTCAAAGATAAGTTAATTCCTTTCTCTAAAAAAGGAGTAAAGGAAAGTGACCCCTTTCCCTCCTCTCTGCCCCTACCCTCCTGATGGCCAGTGTGGAGAATAAGAAGAAAAAGTGGAAAATCAGTGAGGAGGCAGAACTTTGTCTCAATGCAACAATCAAGCCCCATAGTACAACAGTCTGCTAGAGAAGATTGATTTTTGTTATTGAGGCATTGTGGAGGCCTTCTAGTTTAAATGAGAAAGCACAAGAATACTGGGTTAATGCTCTGTTATTTCCCATCAGAGATATTGCTGATATCCTATATGTCCAGGGCCATCCTATCCTAGCAGGGTGCAGGGCCTGGGACAACCCCCTTTCTCCCCCCACACACACACACCTGCCCCAAGCATCACCCTAATATCTCTTCTTCCCACCTCTGTTCCACCCCCTTGCACAAACCTCTCCCTTGATTGATGTGGCCCGGAGGTGTAGCAGGGGACATGGTGCCAGCAGCAGGGAGTGAGCCATCCTCATACTCACCGGTGGCGGTGGGAAGCGGAGTGACCCAGCTCCAGACTGCTCCGCTCCCCTGGCTCCCAGCTGCATTGCTCCGCTTCATGCTGCCAGTGAGCGTGGGGGGCAGTTCCACCCCTTTCCCCAAGTCCCAGTCTCCTCCATGAGCAGGCTAGGGCCAGGTTGCTCTGCTTCCTGTTACCACCAGTAAGTGCAGGTTCCGGCCTTACCCCTTCTGCTGGCACTAGGTCTCTCACTAATCCCCCAGGACACCTTCAGCCCCAAAGAGCCCCCCAAAGTGTAGGGCCCAGGCAACTGACCAATGGACATGCCATCTTTGTATATGCCCTATCCCTCTCTGATGAGGAAAAGAGACAATACGCCAAAGTGAAAAGCACTGTCAATGCCCATTTTTTAGAAAGGCACAGTATTGTATGTGCCAGGGCCAAATTTAATCAGAAGTTCTGGATACAAGGGGAAACTTTTATAACTGTAATTCATAGTCTTGCTGAATATTGCAAATATGCAATGTTACAAAAAGAGCTAATAGTAGGTGGTGGAGTTTCTCATATCAATCTCCCGCAGTGGGGATGCCGCAGAAGTTTGGTTTAAGGTACACTAATTCCAGATATGCCATTCATGTGTAATGAAGATTTTAGACTCAGTCACAAAGCTGATTTAAAGTTACATTGTGTTGCTGAAAAGAAGAACAAAGGGTGGGGGAAAGTGAGACCTAAAACAAAATCCATCAAATAAGACATATTACAGAAGCAGCCATGGCAATAAAATAAACAGTCTCATACTTCGGTATTTAAAATGAATGCTTGAGCAATGCACACATTTTGGGGCTGGAGGAGGGAGGGCTTCTACTCTGTTTTCACATGATCTGTTTGTATTCCAGTCTACCTTACAACTGACCTTAGGTATGTGACACAGTCAGTCATAAAAGAAAAGATAACCATAGAAACCAGAGTACCATAAAGAAAACACAAGTTAGAATTTAAAATGTGGAGATTATGAAATAGCTGCTTCATCAGCTTCTTCAAAGAGCGGTCTCTTTTTGTAATTACATAAGGAGGAACTAATGAGGCCTATTAATGTAAAGCCAAAAATCAACATTTGTTGCTCAGGTTGTGTTAAATCTGCCATATTTTATGTACAAATCATGGCTACAGATTTTATAGATAATTAGGTTTTGAAGTGTTCCAATTACTGGCCTGCTTGGCATGTTAACCATGTATTAGAGCAGCCAGTGTCTTAGAAAGAATCCCATGGAACTAGTTGTACATGTAGCCAAGGATTCTGTCGATGCCTTTTGGACACTGCCACTTAAAAGCATCTTTATTTTGTGGTCTTGACATAAGACTAATGATAAAGTGCTTAGAAGGGAAGTGATAATAATACTCAGTTCTTATGTGACTCTGTTCAGCAGTCGATATCAAGGGGCTTTACAAAGGAGATGGGTGTCGTCCTTATTTTAAAAACTGAGAACTAAGACACAGAAAGGGGATGTGGCTTGCCCAGAAGCATCCAGATGGCCACTATCAGAGCTGAGAATAGAATCCAAGTTCTAATCTCCAGTCCAGTGACCTGTCTACTAGGCAACACTATCTCAAGGCAATGGACCTACACAGGTGAGTAAGGTCTACAGGATCTGGCCCTATTTGAAAAATGTTCTGATATTGGTGATCAGATTTGAAGTGCTGATAAATAATAAAGGATCTACTCGGTGGTCCACTGAAGTCAGCAAAAGTGGTTCCATTGACTTCTGTGGGTCAGGTTAAAACCACCATTTGGTATATATGTCTTGATAAGTCTTTGTACATATTTGTATTTTTATTTTATGCTTTTTACATTTTTCAGGAAATTATTTAAAAATGCGTTTTTGCCATCCTCTCTGTTTAGTTCCCTCTCTCTCTCCCAGGCTATGTCTAGACTGCAGTCTTCTTTCGGAAGAAGCTTTTCCGGGAGAGAGCTACTGGAAAAGCTTATTTCGAAAGAGATAGTCCACATAGCAAAAGCGCATTGAAAAAGCGATCTGCTTTTTCGAAAGATTGCGTCCACATTCATTGGAAGCTATCTTGCATATAAGTTATTAGTCTGGATGGAGTGACCATCAGGGCACTTGTGTTATTTCCTGGAGGCCTCTTCTGCATCCACACATGCCTTTTTCCGAAAAAGCTTTTTCGGAAAAAAACTTCTTCCTCACAGAATGAGGTTTACTGCCATCAGAAAAACCCCTCCGTTCTTTCAACTTTCTGTCAAAAGAACGCGATAGCAATGTGGATGCAAGTATTGTTTTCCCAGAAAAACAGCCGTTTTTCCGGAAAAATGCTGCACTGAAGATGCACCCCCAGAGAGCAGAAGTTCCCCCGCTCCCACTGCAGCAAGGAGCAGCAGTTCCAGGGCCCATTGTGGCTCCCACTGAAGTCAGTGTAATTCTGATGGGAGCACAGGTGGGTGTCTGGCTTCAGAGCAGAATCGGAAACTGACTAGACGAGCTCAAGAAGGCTGTTGTCTGTATTCAGAATCATTCATCACTACTTTGAGATAAAGCTAGGGGGATAGGGGAGAGAAATGAGATACGTAAGCAATTTTGTTCTGTTGCTAAAGGAAAATAAATACATAATTAATACATCATGAATAATTAATAATCTGTAATACCCTCCTGTAAAAACAGCAGCTGACATCTGAGCTTCCTCATAGCATAGTTCTGCAGTGTCATGAGCTGCGCCTTTAGGCCTATAGTCTGTTATTTAGTTGCCTGATGTCCCCTGAATATCTAAATCTTTTTTGAATATCTGAGCCTTACTACATGAATCATGAAATTAACTTTTCTTATAACCGTGTCTTTATTCTGATCAGAATCTTTCCAATAGAATAATAAACAAGGGAGGATTGGCATTAAAAAGGGACCTAGCCACATTATAAATGCTGGACTTCTGCTGTTGCCTTAGGTTCTCATTTAATAAAAGCTAGAGGTGAAATTGCCTCCTTCGATGAGGAAGCAGAAAGCAATGTTACTTTTAGAGGAGAACACTTTTTTTTTCTGAATGGATTTTTACAAAGCTGTTAAGTATGTCAGAGCAATCACATGTACATGTATTTGGTGCCACTAATAATGTTTTCCAGAATCCAGCCCTCTTCCTTTGAGCTATCCCAGCAGTGACAGTGCCACTATCCTTCCAAGAAGGATGGATGTTATGTTCCACATACCTATGGCAGAGTGGGAATAGTTTCATAACTCTCTGGTACACCACAGGGGAGTGTGGGCTTTAGTTTTGTAATGTTTGTAAAGTGATCCGCTTTGTGAGGTATCTGCCTCTTGCTTCCCTTCTTGGTGGAATAATACAGAAGATAAAGTTATGGATTTATTACATCCAATTTCTATGTTTTATCTGTAATGAAAAGTGTGCATTTAATTCCTTCTGGAAAAAAGAGTTTGTTGACTTGAGAACAGCTATGAGAAACAGAGAATTTCCTGTTCTGTAAGTTGATGTTTCCTGCCTGGGTAGGAAAGTTATGATAAAACTGCCATAAGGTTAAGTTTTACACACTGGATAAAAAGCACTGGCAAGGTTTCAGTATTAGTGTTCTTTGGAAGCTCTCACTGGTGTCACCTCAGTGTGTATCAAATCACTTAAAAATGAGAGTTGTGTTATTTAACAGCTGGGATAGGGCTACAGCCCAGGAAATTATTAAAATAAAAGACAGCACAAACATCTCCTTATTGGAGAGGACTACTCTGTTCCACCGTTACACTCCCACAATCTGGTAGCACTGTGGAAGTTGGGGCCTGTTTGCACAGACTCAGCAACTGGATCTTCCTTTTTTTTTTAGCAAAAAGAAGTCTGGGCTATTTGTACAGTGCTGGCCAGGAAACTACAGAGATTTGTTGATGGGGAGGGAGCAGATCAGGTTTAAAGATGGATTTGAGGTCACATTCTTTTCCAACTAAAGTGTAATATTCAGATACAGAGACAAGACATAGTCATGCTTTTGCTGTGCAGCAGTAGAGTTCAATGCCTGGCAGGTTGCAGGGGCGAATTTGCAATGAAACATACCAGGCGCTGGCACGGAGCCCCCCCTAATGACATGGGACCCCCAGGGCTAGGCAGTCCAGCACTGGGTTTGGCACCCCACTGCACAGGGGGCAGCCGCTTTGTGTGGGAGGGAGGGGAATAAGTCCCTTTGTAGAGAGATTTGTGAAGGGTGGGGCTGGAGATCAGAGAGGCTCACTTGCAGGCTAGAGCCTCAGGAGAGCCATCAGGAGGCAGCAAGCAATGCAAATGGGCTGGAAGGCTTCAGAGGAGCATGGGGCAGCTGCACAACTGGATGGAGCAAAGCTGTGTTTTGAAGCGGGAAAGCGCCACTTCTCTCCGGCTGCTGGCTGTGCAGCTACCCCGTGTTCCTCTGAAGCCTTTCAGCCTGTGTTCGTGCTGCTGGCTGCCACCAGGTGAGTGGTGGGGGGTGGAGGGAGCAGCCGCTGTACTCACCCCTCTCTGAGCCAAGCACCTCCAGCCGCCCCGCGCTAACCCACTGCCCCTCCCCCAGAGCCAGGCACCCCCAGCCCTCCCGTGCTAACCCACCGCCCCTCCCCCAGAGCCAGGCACCTTTGAAGTGCTCACTCTCACTGCCTGGCCCTGCCTCTGCTGCTTGACTGCAGGGAGCATGTGGCTCACCAGCACTGGGCTTGCCACGTGGGGCTGTGCGCTCCCATCCCATCCCAGCACCCCCTTATCGTGGTGCCCAGAGGCAACTGCCCCCCTGGCCTCCCTTGCTATGCCACTGATGTGTGTGTGTGTGTGGGGGGGGGGTCCTTTGGAGTAAAGCTTATTGTGCCGCTTCATCGCCCTTTAGCTCCTCTCTGCAGCACCACAGTGAAGGGGAGATGGGGATGCGTTGTACTGAGCTGCTGGCGGGGGTAATGCATGTCTCCAGGTTCAGCTGCCCTCCATGCTGGAGCACCCTGCTGGAGAGGAAACAAACTAGGAGACGCAGCCATGGAAGTGATTTTCTTTCTCCCTGCCCAAAACCCGCGCCCCCCAACTTGGAACTGCCCTGGGTCTCACTGGAGCCGTCACCACCACAGCCACATGTTTTCCCACCAGTGCTGGGGCATGTGCGCAAAGCAGCTGTTAACGTCCAGGTGCGTGGCTCTGAACGTTCAATTTGACAGGCGCATGCCACCGCCCCCTCTCCAATCTGCTTTGCTGGGCAAAATCCCGGACATTTTGTGCCAAATTTCACTTGTGTTAACGTACCCCCCAGACTTCTCACGCGTACCCCTAAGCTGGGCTGGTCTTACCATGAGGCGAACTGAGGTGGCTGCCTCAGGTGCCAGACTGTGTGTGGGGGGTGCTACTAGGACCCAGAGTGTAGAAAATTGCGTCTGCTGCTGGTGCAACGAGGTGGCATGAGGGCGTCATTTGAGCTCCCTGTCTCAGGTGCCAAAATGTTGTGGGCCAGCCCTGCCCTTAAGGGTACATGTACCACTAGTTGAGAAACACTGATCTAGACTAGAAGTTCTCAAACTGTGCTCCAGGAACTCCATTTGGGTGGACTGAGGAAAGGTTATGATGGATTTTTTTCTATAAAGCGCTTTTATCCAAAGTACCTAACAATAGTTAGCTAATGGTACAAACAATATTTGGAAAGATCATTAAGGGGTCCACCTTGACCCTCAGCAATTTTCAAGTGGTCTGTGGGGGGGAGGGGGGGAAGATAGACTACAAAAACAATCAAGGTACTTCAGTTTATTTTCATTTACTTCTTATTACTTATAATATAGGAGGAGGATGAAGGAAAGATGGGAGGAGAAGGAAGAACGAATGTTCTTTTTCTTGGCTGGGTCCCCAAAAATGAAGCTGAGCACAGGGACCCATGAATTGGCAGGTTAATGCTAGTGACTAAATTTTTCTTGTACCCTAAGAAAAAGGAATTAATTGGATAATGTAGCAGCACCATCTTTTGCCACCTTTTCATGACAATATATTAAGTTTCCTGTAGAAACTTATTGCTATAAGTCTGCCCACCCCACTTACCTTAGGGGATTGCAAGTTGTGGAGTCCTGATAGCGCGGCTACGATGGAGCTCATCTTTCAAAGGAACAGGATGAGCAGAAGGGAGCCTCGGGATCAAAATAGAAGTACCAAGTGTCTTATGTAGAAAGACTGTGCCTCTTCTTATTCATCCAGGGTATGTCTACACTACCCTCCTAGTTCGAACTAGGAGGGTAATGTATGCATACCGCACTTGCTAATGAAGCCCGGGATTTGAATTTCCCGGGCTTCATTAGCATAAGCGGGGAGCCGCCATTTTTAAATCCCCGCTGCTTCGAACCCCGTGTAGCGCGGCTACACGGGGCTCGAACTAGGTAGTTCGGACTAGGGTGCCTATTCCGAACTACCGGTACTCCTCGTTTCACGAAGCAGCGGGGATTTAAAAATGGCCATTTAAAAATGGCGGCTCCCCGCTTATGCTAATGAAGCCCGGGAAATTCAAATCCCGGGCTTCATTAGCAAGTGCGGTATGCATACATTACCCCGCTAGTTCGAACTAGCGGGGTAGTGTAGACATACCCCCACAGAGGTTCTCTCTCCCTCCCCTCTCCCCCCACACACTTATAATCCACAGAACACTTGTAACTTTTCCATTGCCTCTCCCTTCAGGATCCCACCTCTCACAAGAATCTTTAGTCCGACTCTTCAGGATTATCATTTCTGGGGCAGTGAGTTATTTAAAATAGCTATTAGTACTATGTTACTGGCACTGGAGGCTGAGCGCCATAGATCTGAGTTTAAAAGGGAATACAGCCTATTGCAGTGGTATAAGTAAGATCAAGTGAGTGAGTTTAATAGTTTTGTCACACCTTTGATTGAGGCTGCCCTGACCATGGTCAGAGCTTGGGGCTGCTCTAGATAACATAACATGGAAGCTGTTAAACCCTCTATGCACTTTAAAAAAAACCACATTTGCTATTTCTACTGCCCTATTGAGAATCAAGGGGGCAATAGGATGCATTGAAAGAATAGCCACAAGCTAACGTAGAACAGCAGCTAGGCAAATCAGACCACAGGCAATTTTAGAAAGAGATTTGATTAAATGGTGTGATAGTACTCTCGTTTGGAAAGAATTCTGTGCTATACTATGCTATGCATTTCTATAGAACTGCAAAAGAAGGTGCATGCAGTCCAAAACACAGTGCATTACTGATACACTATCAATTAAGCAGAGCCAAATAAGGATTTTGCTGTATTTTGTTGTTTGGTGGATGACTCCAAAGACATTTCTTGTCTGGAATGAATGATTATTTGTGCTGAATGCATCTTGTTGAATGTTTGAATTTAATAACAATAGCACCACAAAATTGTCAAAATGACAGACTCAAATGGAATTATTTAATTAAAGATTATCAGTCACAGACAAATACAGCAGCACTATTCAGAATACAGAAAGAAAAACCTATTATGCCCCTCTGTTGAATGCAGAGCTCGATCCCATTTCCTGCCTGTAACTAGTGGAACATGGACAGTGTTCATTCCCACGCCAGCTCCCAAACCTTTTTCCTTTTATAGGCTGTGAGATAAAGAAATTCCTGTTT
This sequence comes from Pelodiscus sinensis, assembly GCF_052426305.1. NCBI lineage: Eukaryota > Metazoa > Chordata > Testudines > Trionychidae > Pelodiscus > Pelodiscus sinensis. Next base: position 198,694,664 of record NC_143052.1, read on the forward strand.
GGAGGGGAAGAATTACTTTTCCAGCATGTGCACTGTTTATAATGTCTCATTTTATTTATGGAATTTCTTTCATGGTTACTTCAGTGTGAGTGATAAGCTACCGAGGAGTTCTAATCCAGTTTTTATCAACGTCACTTGGGATAACAGGCAGTTGCTAATGAGTTAAAAACATCTCTCAGCAGGTCACTATTATATTCATTACACATATACAAGAACCGTCATCACTGAGTATAATTGGAACATAAGCACCTCTGATGAATTGCCCAATCTTATTTATTGTAACATACTTCTATTGGCCTTTTTCATTCATTTCAAGGGGTCTTGTCCCTGGATATGTGAATTCCCACAGATTGAGAGAGACTGGAGATAATTAGGTACAACCCAATATTTCAAAATATAGATTTTTGAACACTGGACCCACACTAGTTTCAGGCTAAGAAACGATATTTTGCATCCTAGAATTCAAGGATACTGTTTGCAAATATTCAGGGAGAAGAGTTAATATGCAAAGAATTAAGAGAGTTTAACAAATAAAATATTGTTTACTAACAATCTGTTTTTTAAAAGGTACGCACACCAGAGAAGAAGGGGTGTGAACAGTTTTCACCTGAGTGTCAAACTCAGTGTCAAATGTATAGGAATTATGACATTTATAAGCCCCAGGTGGCTTATGTTGCCTAATCGAATACCAGAGACAGAACACTGAGTAGCCATTTGTAAACCTGCTTCAGACTTATGGGTTCTTTTTTCATTCCCCCATTAGCAATGAATCCTCACTGCAGTGCATGTAAGTTAAATCTTCTGCTTATGGCTATTGCTGGTGCATTTCCAAAGTAGGATTTATTGGTGCTTTTGTAGACAGTGTGTGCGCATTCAACACTGATATTACCTAGTAAAGGACTAAATGCGATAACAAAACCAGAAAGCTATATAAAACATACAGAATCACCACCTAGAGAGAGACACTACATGGATATGCCAGAAGAGAGCCCAGAGTTCACTGAAACATCTCTCTGCTTAGCTATCTCAGACCACAGAAATGCATCTAGAGTTCAGAATATATAACAATTGCTCATCTGCACTTAGTGGATTTTTGTGTGTGACTTGATTCTTTGGTTCACTAATGGCCTCTCAAATACTTGTCATCTATCTCTCATTAAGAGGAGTGTCCTTCAATTTAGACTCAAATTCATCTTAATTTCACCAAACCTGATGTTATATTTTTATTTCAGTACTATACAGGGCTGTCCTTAGTAGTTATGGAGCCCTAGTCAGGGTTATTAAACTAGCGCCCCACTGACCCCAGTGTGTGGAGAGGTCACAGCCCCTGCACAAAACCTACTCAGAGGCTGGGTTGCATTAACCCACCCACTCAGCCCACGGGCAGAACTCCTCATATGAACTATCATATGAAATTGGGGGCAAATCTAAAAAACGGTTTAAAACATTTTTGAAATAAAAAAGTTAGTATATTTTACTTACAGTGTCATTGTTGTACGTGAAGTACTGCACAGGAGCTTTTCAGGGGGATAAGACAAAATATCACATGTATTGGCAATATATATATCAATCACTACTTTATTATATGCATATTATGTATATTTCATTCACACACAAGCACACCCCATCTTGTTGTTGTTACCAATAGTTGCTCCCCCTAACTGCACTGGCCAGGTGAATTTGGTGGGGGAGGGATGGAGCCAGTCTTCTGCCTATCTGGATCAATACTCCCATGTTGACAAGAGGAGACCCAGGGTCTTCCTGCAAGATACCTTTGATTTATAGTAGCTTCCCTCTCATGCAAATCTATTATCTTATGCATATGCAAAATCTTCTTGTTGTTGTTTTAATGCTGCCACATTCATCCTCAAAGAGGGTGCTTCCAAAAGCAAGCACTTGCTGCTGACTCCCAAGGCATCTATATGTCCAATCTTCTTTCAAGGGGCCCACTTAACAAGTCTTATTGTCCTTGGATCTGGTTTCCATCCCCTCTCCAACCATTGCAACTGTCCGGAGGTGCTTGCCTTTCATGTCTTATCCATTCACACCTCATTCATTCAAGAGGGCAATCAATTAAGTAAAAGGGGAGAGATCTATTCTGGTACAAAGACATTACTTATTTTTAGGGACTATTCTACCAAGACTTAATACAAAAGACTTAATACAGAGTTTCTACATTCTATATGAAAAGATGCAACGTTTTTAGGTAAAAAGGATAAAAGGACTCAATACAAAGCTATATAAAAGGACTTGATACAAACTTAAAAACTTCAGTGAGAAAATGATTAATACAGAGATTTATGATTAATACAGAGATGTATCTACATCATTTTTCACCACCTGAACTAGACCTGATACACATCCCTCCCTAGACCAGGGGTGCTGGTGGAGGAAGATGGGGCAGGGGAAACTGGGTCTTCCCCAAGGGAACAGGTAGAGCAATGGGTACTGGTGGGTGGGGTAATGGGGAAAGGGCAACTGGGGCTCCCCGAGGGGCACTGGTGAGGAGGGGAATGCGTTTGGGGGAACTGGGTTGCCATTTGATCCATGGAGCCAGGGCCCAGGGGGCTTAACTGGAGGAGGTGGCACCCATGTGTCGGAGTCTATCCATAGGTTGCTGGTGCCTCCTTCTGCCCAGAGTCATCAGGATTTTATTCCCTCCCCCCACCCCCCGGTCTCTACAATCGAATGGTGGAAGAGCTGGGGTTGGTGCATGGGGAAGGGAGCAGTGTCATTGCAGCACCCTCTTGCGAACAGGAGCAGCTAACAGGGAGTTTAGAGAGGGAATTTAGAGGGGGAGGATAGAGGGTGCCAGGACTCCTGACCTTCTTTAAACCTAACTTTTATAATAATCTATATTCCAGACATTTAAGAAGCCCAGTTTATACTTAAACTTATTCATAAAAAAAATGGAGACAGAAGCCCAGCAGCAGAGTGGGGGCTATCCTGTTTATTGCGTCGAGTGTAACATGTATGATTACCTGCCCTGTGGGTGGGTGGCGTATGTGTGCACCCGTTGCAAGGAGCTCCTGGCCCTCAGAGACTGAGTTCAGGCTTTGGAGGCCAGGATGGCTGAACTGGAGGAGCTAAGGGAGGTAGAGAGCTATGTTGATGAGACTTTCCGGAACACTGTAGTACTGTCCCACCTCCAGTCTGAGAGCCTCAGTGTTCTTAAGGAGGATGAAAGTCTCAAGGAAACAGAGCATTCAACGGGAGCAAAGGGAAACCATCCCGTAGTTGGGACTCTCCTCCCAGAGGATGTTGCGGTATCCTCTCTCACTGAGGATACCTCTGAGGGGGAGGGAATGCCGGTTGTTAGGAAGAGGCAGGTGTTAGTAGTGGGTGATTCGATCATTAGAAACATAGATAGTTGGGTTTGTGATGAACCGTATGGTCACTTGCCTGCCTGGTGTGAAGGTTGCGGATCTCTCGAGGCATCTAGATAGACTTATGTGTGGTGCTGGGGCGGAGCCGGTGGTCGTGGTACATGTAGGTACCAATGACATAGGGAAGGGTAAGAGAGATGTCCTGGAGGCCAAATTTAGGTTGCTAGGAAAGAGACTGAAATACAGGACCTCTATGGTGGCATTCTCGGAAATGCTTCCAGTTCCACGCGCAGGCCAGGTAGTCAGGCAGAGCTTCAGAGTCTCAATGTGTGGATGAGACGATGGTGTAGGGAAGAGGGATTTGGATTTATCAGGAACTGGGGACACTTTTGGGAGAAGGGGAGCCTATACAGGAAGGATGGGCTCCACCTAAACCAAGGTGGAACCAGACTGCTGGCACTAAACATTAAAAAGGCCGTAGAGCAGTTTTTAAACTAAGAGATGGGGGAAAGCCGATTGGTGCGGAGATGCACGTAAATTGGACGGAGACTTCTCTTAGAGGAGAATCCATTGATAGAGATTCTTTAAGCAGTAGTCAGAAAGAGAGGAGGGGAGAGGACAAACCATGGGCCAGAGCAGACAAACAACCGCATATAAAGGAATCCAATGCATCAGGGAAGGGCAGACAAATAAGCAGTGGCAAATTTCTAAAGTACTTCTATACAAATGCTAGGAGTCTGACTAATAAGATGGGTGAACTAGAGTACCTCGTATTAAAGGAGGAGATTGACATAATAGGCATCACTGAAACATGGTGGAATGAGGAAAAGCTGTGGGACACAATCATACTGGGATATAAAATATATCGAAAGGATAGAGCAGGCCGGCTGGGTGGCGGAGTGGCACTGTATGTGAAAGATAATTCAGAATCAAATGAAATAAAATATTAAATGAATAAACATGTTCAATAGAATCGCTATGGATAGTAATTCCATGCTACAATAATAAGAAATTAGCAGTAGGGATATATTACCGACCACCTGACCAGGACAGCGATCCTGACATTGAAATGCTGAGGGAGATTAGAGAGGCTACCAAAATAAAGAACTCTATAATAATGGGGGATTTTAATTATCCCCATATTGACTGGATACATGTCACCTCAGGAAGAGAAGCAGAGATAAAATTTCTCAATGGCTTAAATAACTGCTTCTTGGAGCAGCTGGTACAGGAACCCACAAGAGGAGAGGCAATTCTCGATTTAGTCCTGAGTGGATCGCAGGATCAGGTCCAGGAGATAACCGTTGCAGAACTGCTTGGGAATAGTGATCATAATATAATGACATTTAACATTCCTGTGGTGGGAAGAACACCTCAGCAGTCCAGCCCTCTGGCATTTAATTTCAAAAAGTGGAATTACACAAAAATGAGGAGGTTAGTTAAACAGAAATTAAAAGGCATAATGACTAGAGCCAAATCCCTGAAAGCTGCATGGAAACTTTTTAAAGACACCATAAAAGAGGCCCAACTTAAATGTATACCCCAAATTAAAAAACATAGCAAGAGACCTAAAAAAGAGTCACCGTGGCTTAACCACCCTGTAAAAGAAGCAGTGAGGGACAAAAAGGTATCTTTTAAGAAGTGGAAGTCCAATCCTAGTGAGATAAATAGAAAGGAACATAAACACTATCAAATCAAGGGTAAAAATGTAATAAGAAAGCAAAAGAAGATTTTGAGGAACAGCTAGCCAAAAACTCAAAAAGAAATAACAAAATGTTTTTTAAGTACATTAGAAGCAGGAAGCCTGCTAAAAAACCTGTGGGTCCCCTAGACGATCGAGATATAAAAGGAGCAATCAAGGACAATAAAGCCATTGCGGATAAACTAAATGATTTCTTTGCTTTAGTCTTCACGGCTGAGGACGTTAGGGAGATTCCCAAATCTGCACCATCCTTTGTGGGTGATGAATCGGAGGAACTGTCCCGGATTGAAGTGTCATTAGAGGAGGTTTTGGAACAAATAGAAAAACTTAATGTTAACAAATCTCCGGGACCGGATGGCATTCATCCAAGGGTTCTAAAATAACTCAAATGGGAAATTGCTGTTATCTGTGGTTTGTAACCTATCCTTTAAATCGGCTTCTGTACCTAATGACTAGAAGGTAGCCAACGTGACACCAATATTTAAAAAGGGCTCTCAAGGTGATCCTGGCAATTACAGACTGGTAAGTCTAACTTCAGTACCGGGCAAATTAGTCGAAGCAATAGTAAAGAATAAAATTGTGAGGCATGTAGAAGAACATAATTTGTTGGACAAAAGTCAACATGGTTTCTGTAAAGGGAAATCATGTCTTACTATTCTATTAGAGTTCTTTGAAGGGGTTAACAAACATGCAGACAAGAGGGATCCAGTAGATATAGTATACTTAGATTTTCAGAAAGCCTTTGACAAGATTCCTCACCAACGGCTCTTGTGTAAATTACATGGCCATGGGATAAGAGGGAAGGTCCTTTCTTGGACTGAGAACTGGTTAAAAGACAGGAAACAAAGGGTAGGAATAAATGGTAAATTTTCAAAATGGAGAGGGGTAACTAGTGGTGTCCCCCAAGGGTCAGTCCTGAGACCAATCCTTTTCAACTTATTCATAAATGATCTGGAGAAAGGGGTAAGCAGTGAGGTGGTAAAGTTTGCGGATGATACAAAACTGTTTAGAATAGTCAAGACAGAAGCAGACTGTGAGGGACTCCAAAAAGATCTCACCAAACTGAGTGATTGGGCAACAAAATGGCAAATGAAATTTAATGTGGATAAGTGTAAAGTAATGCACATCGGGAAAAATAACCCCAACTATACATACAGTATGATGGGGGCAAATTTGGCTATGACAAATCAGGAAAGAGATCTTGGAGTTATCGTGGATAGTTCTCTGAAAACTTCCACACAGTGTGCAGCGGCAGTCAAAAAGGCAAATAGGATGCTAGGAATTATTAAGAAAGGGATAGAAAATAAGACCCAGAATATCTTACTGCCCCGTATAAACTACGGTACTCCCACATCTTGAATACTGCGTACAGATGTGGTCTCCTCACCTCAAAAAAGATATTTTGGCCTTGGAAAGGGTTCAGAAAAGGGCAACTAAAATGATTAGGGGTTTGGAACGGGTCCCATATGAGGAGAGGTTAAAGTGACTGGGACTTTTCAGTTTAGAAAAGAGGAGACTGAGGGGCAATATGATAGAGGTATATAAAATCATGAGTGCTGTGGAGAGGACGGATAAAGAAAAGTTATTTATTAGTTCCCATAATAAAGGAACTAGAGGACACCAAATGAAATTAATGGGTAGTAGGTTTAAAACTAATAAAAGAAAGTTCTTCTTCACACAGTGCGTAGTCAACCTGTGGAACTCCTTGCCAGAGGAGGCTGTGAAGGCTAGGACTATAACAGAGTTTAAAGAGAAGCTAGATAATTTCATGGAGGTTAGGTCCATAAAAGGCTATTAGGCAGGGAATAGAAACTGTGTCCCTGGCCTCTGTTCGTCAGAGGCTGGAGAACGATGGCAGGAGACAAATCACTTGATCATTGTCTTCGGTCCACCCTCTCTGGGGCACCTGATGCTGGCCACTGTTGGCAGACAGGAAACTGGGCTAGATGGACCTTTGGTCTGACCCAGTACGGCCGTTCTTATGTTCTTATGTTCCACCAACACTGCCCCAGGCCTGGCAGTGGTCCAAGAGCACAGGAAAGAGGCCAGAGCCATGCCTTGAGAAAGCCCAGCTGTCCACATCATACAGCAACTAGAAATGACTGGACTGGCACTGAGGCTTCCTCTCCCCCACCCCCGCTTGCACCACCAAGTGGTGTGAACTTCCAGGACAAAGGGTGGAGCCAGAGTGGAGCTGCTAAGGCTTAGGCTGCCTGGGCTCCTCTGTGCTCCCATTGCTGGCAGGAGAAGCAAGTGGGAGGGGGCAGAGAGAAGGCAGCCCTGCTGCCAGCTGAGAGCAGCTCCATACATACACAGCACGCATGGCTGCTTAGGGGCACCTGAAAATTTGGTGCCCCAAGTTTTCTGGTGCCCTACACAGCAGTGTTTGTTGTGTATGCCCAAGAATGGCCCTGGTAATATTATGAACATTCAACGTGCCAAATAATGAAATTGTGTCTGTGGAGACAGGAGAAAATAGCCTTGGGCAATGTGTGGCCTTTACTGGTTAACCTGATCATCAGAAAGAATTTCTGTGGGTGCATCTAGACTACATTCCTCTTTCGAAACAGGACTGCAGATGAGGGAAATAAAAAATGCAGATGAAGTGCTGATTTACAAACCTCGCACTTCGTTTGCATAAACTCATCCAAATCCTTTCTCGAAAGATTTTTTGAAAAAAAAAAAAAGCAGTCTAGAAGGGGTTCTTTTGAAAAACAAACCCTTTTTCGAAAGAACCCTTATTCCTGAAAAAAATGAGGTTTACAGGGTTCTTTCGAAAAAGAGTTGTTTTTTTCGAAAGAACCCCATCAAGACTGCTTTTTTCCCAAAAAAATCTCTTTCAAAAAAGCGATTGGATGAGATTATGCAAATGAAGCGTGAGATTTGTAAATCAGTGCTTCATTTGCATTGTCAATTTTCCTCATTTGCATTCCTCTTTCGACCGAGGAAGGTAGTCTAGATGCACCTTGTGTGACAGGGCAGTTGCCCTGCACTGGCCCTTTAAGGGCAAAACCCCAGCCCGGATTAAGGTCTGAGAGCGAAGTCCCAGCTGAGGCAGCTCTATTTAATGATGCCCAGCTGGGGACTATATAAAGAGGAACTGACTGCTACTCAGGAGGAACCTGACTGCCGGGAAGGTAGAAGGCTTTCTAAGAGGTAGAGCAATGCTGGGGTGGGTAGGCAGGTCTGGCTAAGCAAGCTCCCAGGATGCAGAGTCTGGAGCAAGGCTACTAAGGTGGTAGAGAGGCAACCCTGGTAAGCAGGGAGAGCAGGTCCACACCACTTTGCCGGTGATGAGTGGCCATTACAGTCTGCAATTTTCCCCGACGTAGGGGCTAGATAAGACTGGCAGGGGGTCGCTGAGGCCTAGTGGGTACAGGTGCACTGGGGGGTTCCCCGGGAGAACTGGTCGGTCCCTGGGGAGAGGAGGACCTTGAAGATGCTGGGGTCAAAAGGAACACGGGGAGATACCTGCTCGAGGGTGGAGGACAGGATTATGATTCAAAGTGACCTTGACAAATTAGAGTGTTGTTCTCAGATCAACAAGATAAAATTCAGCAAAGAAAAGTGCAAAGGAGTACACTAAGGAAGGAAAAAATCAAACACAACTACACAATGGGGAATAACTGCCAAGGGGATAGTACAGCTGAACAGGATCTGGGAGATGTAGTGGATCACAAATTGAATACAAGTTAATGTGATGCAGCTGTGAAAAAGGCTAATATGATTCCGGGTTGTATTAATAGGAATGTTACATGTGAGATAGAGGAGTTGACAGTGGTGAGGAGTAATAATCCATGCCTCACTGCCATGGTGCCTCCTGCTGGTCACTTTGGGAATTAGCTCAGCTCAGCACTGGAATGCCCTTTTCCAGCCAGTGTCTTGCCCACTGTTACCTGTCTGTTCTCCACTGCCTTGTATCAGGACCTGCGTCCCTCCCAGACCATGGAGCCCTTCCCTCAGGGTACTGCCCTGCTTCAGTGCCCCCAGACTCTGGGGTCCTCACCCTCAGGGAATCTCCAATCCCCTATGCCCACCTTGCCTCAGTGACTCACCTCCAGTCATCATCCAGCCATTGCCTCGGGGGCGAACTGCAGTTTGTAATGGCCACTCATCATTGTCAAGGGCATGTGGACCTGCTGCCTTCACAAGCCCTGCCTGCCTCCCTATGGTTGCTGGGCCTCAGCCTGGGATTAGTCAAGATGGAGCTCCCTTGGCTCACCCTGCCTTTCCCCAGAACTGCTTTGTCTGTGGTACCTCACTAGCAGGCAGCTACATCCCTCCCTTGCTGGAGCATGAATATTTTCCTCCTATATGAGAAAAGGTTAAAAAAAAACCCGGGCATGTTTATTCAGAGAAAAAAAGACAGAGGGGAGACCTGAGTCTTCATCCTCATCATCTTATCAGGGAAAACTTAGATAAGATATTAGGAAAATCTTTCTAACTATAAGGGTAGTTTAACCCTGGAATATGCTTCTAATAAGGGAGACTGTGGAATCCCTGTCACTGGTGTTTTTAAAGGTTGAACCTGTGAGGGATGGTCTAAGTTTATTTGGTCCTGTGTCAATGCTGGGTGCTAGATTACACGACCTTTCTAGGTCCCTTCCAGCCCTATATTTCTATGATTCTATATACAGAAGTCTTTTTTGTATTTGTGAATTGTTTGAGGATAGTCATAATTATTTGAATCTAGTCCATGAAAAGAACCTTCTAAAATGACCATGAGAATGCTTTCAGTGCAAATGTTCTCACTTATATTTATTTATCCACACTAGTATCTCTAGTAAATTAGCTTTTGCATTCCACGAAAATTCTTGCAAATGAAAATGTCCTTACCTGAATGTTTTGAACAAGCAAATAAAAGGGGCCATGAATACCAGGAAAGCAAATTAACCACTCTGGTGCAGTGTATAAACCCCACACTGACATTGAAGGAGTTAAGGTATAGTTCTGGACCCAGGTAACTCTGCTACTCTCCCTCTGCCCCATATCTGCTCAGCCAGAGACAGAACTTAAAAGGGAGCCAGATGGCTCAGAAGGGGGCAAACAGAGTCTGATGAGCTGTCTGTCCTAAGATCCCCTGAGCAAGGGGAGCTCAGAAACCTTTCTTGTCAGGAAGGGGCTACCAGTTAAGTTCAGCTGGGCTGAATAGTCAGTTATTTTATTTTTTACTATTTTATGTTGGATTTTTCAGGGAGCGGTGAATGGCAGGAAGTGACCCCGGGAGGAACAGTGCTTGATACTGTTGCCTCTCATTGGCCCTGGGTCAGAATCTGGTCAAGTGGGTAGCTTCAGGCTCCCCAGACAACCACTTTTGTTGCAGAAGGGGCATCAACTTCTCTTCCATGTAACCCTTAGAAGTATAAAGAGGGTTGTGACAGAGCAGAGAAACTCTTATCTGGTATAGCAGGGGGTAAGGAAAATGTTTGGGTTCTGCTAGCCCATCCCCAATACTTGAAGCAAATGCTAGGCCTGCAGGGTAGAGAAAAGAAGGCAGCCTGCCTCAGTTAGGGACTGACTGTCAAGGAGCCAGGAGCACTCTATGTGCCTGCCTGAAGGGACAGATCAGTGACCAGCCAGCTAGCACAGCCACTTCAGACAAGTAAGGAAGGCTGCAAATATGACCCAGTGCTCGGGGTGTAACTGGACTACAGGGTTATGCCCCAAAGTGAAAAGATGTGTGGGAAGTAGCCCAGGGAAGTGGGTCTTAATTCCCCACTAGGAGGGAGACCCAATTTCCCTTGTTTAGGTGTTTATCTACTTACAGCTCTGGGCTGAGATGTGTGGTAGAGTGGGAGGGTCCAGGTCCCAAACACCATTAGAGCCGTGCATGGATACAAATGTGTACCTGCAGATATGAAGATCTGTGGATAAAAATCAGTGTCTGCTGATCCGCAGGGTTCTACTCCCAAGAGGAACTGTGGCTAAAGGAGAGGATCTTGGTGCCATTGCTCCCAGAAGCAGCTTCCGGATGTGCAGCTGTGACGCCCCTAACCCCACCGCCAGTGGAGCGGTACGGCCCCACACAGAAGATTTAAGATGCTCCCTGTTGTGAGAACATTGAATTAGTATGTTTCTTTGGACTCTGTTATTCCAGAAAACGGTAAACTAAATTTGTGACCTGATGGGTGAGCCAAGTCACTGCCTGCCTAGAGGAGGGCCACCACTGTGTTGAAGTGGGCACTGGAGAGAGGCACAGATGACAGGGGAAAGTGTAGGCCCAGCAATCTAACCACTGGGCATCACCACCAGTAAGCCCAGGCCGTACCACAGAAGCCTTTATTCATGAATATTCACAAATCCTTTTTTTTTTTTTTTTTTGGTCTGTATTTACCCAGCTTTCGTACAGTTGCCAGGTGTCTGGTAGAAAAGGGATCTTTGTGGCTTTGGTCAGCACTGCTGACTGAGCTGTTAAAAGTCTGGTCAGCAGCGGGGCAAAGGCAGGCTCCCTGCCTGCCCTGGCTCCACATGGCTCATAGAAGCAGTGACACATTCCCCCTCTAGCTCCCAGGCACAGGGGCAGCTAGAGGGTTCCATATGCTGCCTAGTCCCGAAATGCCAGTTCTGTATCTCCCATTGGCCAGAAACCAGGCATGGCTGCACCTCTATTTAGTAGCCATAGGGGGGACGTGCTTCTGCTTCTGAGCTGCTTGAAGTAACCCACTGCCCCAGCGTGGTGAAAATGAACAAGTGATTGAGGATGGGAAAAGTGACTGTCAGAGGGAAGCGGGATGAAGTGAGCTGAGGCAGAGCCTCAGAGGAGGGGCAGGTAGGGTGGGGGTGAAGGTGTTCAGTTTTGTACAAGTAGAAAATTGGCAGCTCTTAGCTTTAACAGAGAGGATGAGCATGTAATAAGCAATGCAGCCATCTAGTGTTGAGATTGTAACTTAACTTTTTTACAAGCTAAACACTAACTAAACATTTGAATATATTACCATAAATAACTTTCTAGTTCCATTTTAAGGGAAAATAGCTTTGGCTATAGTTGTAGATACTGCAAATATCCCCAGGTAAGTAGGGTCTGTTATTGATTTTATGTAGTCCCAAGGAAAATGGACAAGTTGGAGGACCCTTTCCGATCTGATGAAAGCTCCTTGAATTTTAATAGCATTCAGCTTGAAACTTCAAGTCTCATCTCTTCTCCCATTTCATTTCTTCTCTGGCCGAGGTTATAAAATTTATTCTCTGCTTGAGTTAGGCAATATAGCATCAAGAGGATGCTTTTGACTCAAGTAAAATCAGTCTTTGTCCAGTATTTTACTTGTAAAAAAGTACAGATCTCCGTCCTCTAAAACTGCAGTTCTATATCCTGCAGTAATGTACTGGAAAAGAAGTCAAATAATTCAATGTCTGATTGTTAGTGGAAGCACTTGTTCTTCTACAGACATAGATTATAGTTCATCTGGTGATTTTTGTATTACACAGAATAGTCTTCATATTTCTTCCATGCAAAGTCTTCTGGTTGTAGAACTCTAGATATTTTTTGCTCTGTTTTTATGTATTATCCAGACTCTGAGCTGGTGTGCGTGCATGCATTTGTGTTTAAAATTCGATCTATTTATATGGCTCCCACTCCCTTCAGATGGGTGGAAATAATTGATTTAAGAAGTTAGGATTCTCATACCACCTACTGTTTAAAGAAGAAATATACTTCAAAGGGCTTTCTAAAAAGAACCCTTTCTCTAGCCAGAATCTATTGGTGCATATGTAAGCGGGGGAATGGTCCCGCTCTTGTGGGGAACTTTCCTGGCTTCTATACACCCCGGTGAAATGAACCAGCGAAAGGATCTGAGTCCCCGCTCCCACTTCCTTTACCCCACGGCTCCCTGATCCTGAGGGCTCCCCCTCCACTCTCCTGAGTAGCAGAGCCCTTGAAACCCCAACAAGGCTGGGCCCAGGTTTCCTGGGGCTTAATCCCTGACCTTGTAGTCACTAGGGGCAGGAGTTAGGGTGTCCCCACTCCGAGGTGCTCTCTTTACACCGCAGGCCTTCTTGGCCCAGTGATCACTTCATAAGGTTCAAAGCAAATACAATTTATTAAACATCAACTGATTAAAGAGAATAGAATAAGAAACAATGAGAATGGTTAAATGAGAACACACAGCCCTGCTCTGTAGCACAGGCACATCAACACAGCAGTCTGCAGAGTGTAAGGACAGTTCACAGTCTCTTCCTTAGAAGCCCTGGATGTGCTGCAAGGGGCTGCAGGCTGGACACGCTTGCACTGGCAGTGACCACACAGCCTCAGTCTCTAAGTGGCCAGACCCCTCTCCCAGTCCAGAGCCTTTCCCCACACTTTGCAGGTCCCAGTAGCTCACCACATCCAGCTGCAGGCTGTGCTGCTTGGCCAGTTCCAGCTCTTTGTGTTGCTTCTCTGTTCCTTTTGGCTTTCTGAGCACTGCCAGTCTGCTGCTCAACACAGGGTCTGCACTGCTTGGCCTGTCTGTGTCTGGTTCTGTCGCTGCAGGACTTCTTCTTGTACTCCTCTTTCAGATCTCTGTCTTTGCAGGACCTCTCCTGCACACAGCTCGCTCTGCTCTTTCAGCTCCCTGTTTGCTCAGCGAGAGAGCCAGAACAATCCCCACTTACAACCTGTCAGTCAGGCTGAGCTGGAGTGTTGACTGCTTTCCATTGTCTCTGGGGTCTGTCAGTCTCATGAACCCTTCCCCTTCTGAAGCTGGTAAACCAAAAAACTCCCACAGAGTTTTAGTAAGGGGTAACAGTCCCCTTACATTCCCCCTTGCTAGAATTCTACCACAGCCACAAAATTCACACCATATAAAAAACATTAACAATTAACAAAAACATTCCACATACTTAACATCTTATTTCTACTGGACATGCGGACACTCATTAAGCCATTACATAGGACCAATAACATAATCATCTCTAAGTTTAACAGGCAATACACCCTTATTAGTTCTCTGGGACCTTCTTACAACAGGTGGTTCATTACCCATATTTTCTATTTCCCTGTCTTCGGGTAATACTGGTTCAGCCTGAGGGATCTGGTCATCCTCGTTATGGACTGGGGTTGCTACCCTCTGTTCCCTTTGGTATTCAGTTTGTGGGACTAGAACCATTCCCCAACTCCTTTCAGTCTCTTCAGGCCGTCCTGATCTACACCTCCTAGGATTCCTGACTGAACTAAAGGTGCAATGTTTTAGCTGGTCTCTATGAACTGTTCTCTCCTGACCTCCGCGTTCAGGTCGAATGGTGTAAACTGGCAGGTCAGGATTGTTGTGAGCAACTACAATGTGAGGACTCGACTCCCATTTGTCCTGTATTTTATTACGCCCCCGGTGTCTATGATTACGAACTAGTACACGATCACCAGGCCTGATGAGAGCCCCCCTGGACTTGCGATCATAAGTCCTCTTCCTGCTTAGGGCTGCCTGTTTAGACGTACTGAGAGCAACTTCACAGGCTCTCTTCAGCCTGTCATGGTGACTTTTGACCCAATCATCCAGATTGGTCACATCATCTTCCTCAGGGCCCTCTCTGTCTAGAATATCCAATGGCAACCTGGGATCTCTAGCAAACATGAGGTAAAAAGGAGAATAACCTGTCGATGAATGGATGTGACTATTATAGGCCATCACCAGCTCAGGGAGATGCTCCTGCCAGGCTCGTTTCTTTTCAGGCGGGAGTGTTCTGAGCATGTCATGCATTGTCCGGTTAAACCTCTCACACTGAGCATTTCCTTGTGGGTGATAGGGTGTTGTTCGGCTTTTGGCTATGCCATACAGTTTACACAATGTTGATATCACCCCTGACTCGAAATTCCTCCCCTGGTCTGAGTGTAACCGTGCTGGACAACCATAATACATAAACCAGTGTTTTAGGAGGGCTTCAGCCGTTGTCTGCGCTGTCTGGTTTCTAGTTGGAACTGCAACAGTGAATCGGGTAAACATATCTGTGAGAACCAGTACGTTCTCAAACCCCTCGGAAGATTTCTCTAGCCGAGTGTAGTCCATTGCTAAGACCTCCATTGGGGCAGTCACGTTAGTGCAGGTCAAAGGGGCCCGAGTGGGTGGAAACACATCCTTGGCTAGGGCACACCGCTTGCACTGACGGATCCATGCTGTTACATCACTAGCCATGGTAGGCCAGTAATAGTTCTTCCTCATCGCCTCAAGAGTGCTTCTGTCTCCAAAATGCCCTCCATGGTCATGCCTGGCTTCATAAACTTGTCGGCGAAGTGACACTGGCACCACTAACTGCCACACTTCTTCGCCATCACGAGGATGACAGATTACACGGAACAGCACTCCACGGTGCAACCTAAGTCGCTCCCACTGTCTGGTCAGCTTCTTAGACTGAGGGTATCTGGCCCCAAAGCTCCGGTCTGGCCTCATCCGGTTCATGACTGCCTCTAAGACTGGCCCAAGGTCCCCTTCTTTTTGCAGGGTGCGAATTTCTTCCCATGAATACCCTGAGATTATTGCATCCTCACCTTCTACCAGGTTTTGTGATACCTCTTTTACCATCACTTCACCCTCTTGCTTCGGAACCTCTAGCCACAAACAGGCCCGCACAACGTCTGCAGGAATGACCAGAAAGTCCTTTTCAAGGTCTTCACCCTCTTCTAATTCCTCTTCCAAAGGCAATCTAGACAGGGTGTCAGCACTGATATTCTGTCTTCCAGGTTTATACTGTACTTCAAAAGTGAACTCAGCAAGTTGGGCCACCCACCGGTGTTCAATCGCACCTAAGTTAGCAGTGGACAGGTATCGGAGAGGATTGTGGTCTGAGATTACAGTGAATTTAGAGTACATTAGATAATCCTTAAATTTTTCAGTAATAGCCCACTTCAAGGCCAGCAATTCTAGCTTAAAAGCACTGTAGTTTTTGTCATTTCTTTCTGACCTCCTCAGCCCTCGGCTTGCATATGCGATCACACGCTCAACCCCCTCCTGTTTCTGGCTGAGCACTGCACCCAGGCCATGTAGGCTTCCATCTGTTGTCACCATAAATGGCAGGCTAAAGTCAGGATATGCAAGCACAGGTGGTGTCATCAGCCGGTGTCTTAGTTCATCAAAAGCTGCCTGACAGGCATCATCCCATACAAAGCATTGATCCCTTTTCTTCCTTTCAGTTGGTTGGCCCACCAATCCATATAGTGGCGCAGCAATGTGTGCAAACTTTGGAACAAATCGTCTATAATAGCTCATGAAACCCAGAGCTTGTCGCACTTGTTTGGCATTCTTCGGGACTGGCCAGTTTTCCAGAGCCCTGGTCTTCTCCTCGTCTACCTGGATTCCATCCTTCGAAATCACATGGCCCAAAAATTTGACTCTCTCACGTAAGAGGCAGCACTTGCTTGGCTTCAACTTCAACCCATGTTCCTTCAGTCGTGTGAAGACTACATCCAGTTTTTCTATATGACTCTCGAAATCTTTGGAAAACACAATAACATCATCCAGGTATATTAGCAAAGTGTCTAGGATGTAATCTCCCAACACCCCTTCCATTAGTCTCTGGAACGTAGCAGGTGCATTGCACAAGCCGAATGGCATACGCGTCCATTCAAACAGCCCAAACGGAGTTGTCACTGCTGTCTTTTCCTGGTCCTGTTCTTCCATTGCAACCTGGAAATAGCCAGAAGTCAAATCAAGAGTTGAAAACACTCTGGCACTTCCTAATGCATCCAGGGACTCTTCCACCCGGGGTAGCGGGTAAGCATCCTTGTGTGTTACTTCATTCAATTTCCTGTAATCACAGCAGAATCGCACCCCACCATCCTTTTTTATTACAATCACTGCAGGCGATGCCCAGGGGCTGTGGCTTTCTTTAAGGACACCTTGAGCCACTAGGTCCAGGATGTGCCTTTTTACCTCCTGGAACACTTGTGGTGAAATCCGCCGGTGTCTCTGTTTTATTGGGACAGCATCTCCAGTGGGTATTCGGTGTGTCACTGTGGTGGTGTAACCAAAGTCTCGGTCATCCCTGGAAAAGACCTCTTGATGTTTCTCCAGTAGTGCCCGTAAACGGCCAGCCTGCATAGGGGTTAGCTGTTGGAGATCCACTTGGACTGGAATGAGTAACTCTCCATCAGGTGCCTCTTGAGGTGTAGTAACCTGTGCTCCCTTCTCCAACCTTGTCACTCGCAGCTCATCTCCCTTTTCTTCTAGGACTACTCCTCCTGGGGGTACTACTTCTTCGGGTCTGTGTACCTCTGCCACTCTAGTGCGGGGGTACAACTTTATGGCCTTCTTACTTGAGTTTAGCAGCCTGACTGGCACTTTTCCCTTGCTGGCATTAGCAAGTACGTTCGCAACCAGTAGTCCCTGAGGTAGACTGGCCCCTCGTGTTGGCTCAACAAGCACCCGGTATCCATTGAATCCGCTTAGTACCTGGCAGCGTCCATCAACAATCTTCTCACTCCAGGGAGGTATAACTACCTTCTGTCTCCCTGCCACCTTTACGTAGCCAATCTGTCCTGTGGGACCAGGAAAACATCCTTGTCTCTCCACTTGGGCCAGTACCCGCTTCAATGCAGCCTTCATCCTAGGCTCCCCATGCCGGTTCATTTCTTGGGTTCCTTCCCCCACTAATAGTAATTCTTTCAGCTCTCTTATTATATTCATCCCGAGAATTCCTGGTACTCTGTTCCCCATCAAAGTCTTTTCCGAAGCTGGATCCTTTAGGATAAAGATGCATTTTCCCGGGATTATCCGACCCATATACCCTACATCAGCTTCAAGGCACCCCACAACAGGGATAGCTAGTCCATTAGCTGCTGTTAGCTGTACAAACCGGGTATTATGCATGGTCAGATCTCTCTCTTTTAAGTAGTTTTGGAAATATGATTCAGAAATAGTGGTGACTTCTGAGCCAGTGTCTATCAAACAGCGGGTCCTCACCCCTGCTATGGTTATTTCCACTGTCAAGCAGTCCCCAAAAGCTCGACCGCAGAAGTCATCAAATGCACTAGCATCATCAGGGTCCTTTTCCTTACTGCTGGCATGCTGCCCTTTTCCGAGGGACAGCCGTAGGAACCCTTCTGTCCCCGCTTGGCCTTCCCCTGATGTGCTACTCGATCTTGGTGTCTCTGGGATTTCAGACACTCGGGATTCCAGTCCCCTCTTCAGTGGACAATCTCGGCTAGTATGCCCTGGCCTTTCACAAGTATAACAAATGTACCTTCCCAGCTCATCCTTTAGTGGGGGCCTTCGGGACCCCGGGGTCCTGGGGTATTTTGGCCAAGTAGTGGAGGAGGTGGATTTTTCTTTCACCACCTCAGTCATTACTTTCAGCATCTCCCCCTGCTGGACTGCCAGTTTTTGGATAGCTTCACTTAAACTTTCCAATGTTAACTGTGTTTGGGGCAGGGCCTTTTCCCCAAAAGTTGCACTGACTAGGCCCCCACTCCGTGTTCGGGAGTTAGGCTTGCCGGTCTCTTCCAAAGGAGCCTCCTCTTCTTCTGACCACATAATGGCAGCCTGCATGAGTTCAGGGAACTTCTTTCCAGGCTCTTCCTTCAGCCTTCTCTTCATTTCACGGCGGAGGGAGTCATCCCGGAGCCCAAACACCATCTGTTCTTTCAGCGCCATATCTGCGTCTGAAACTCGTTGAGGGTCTCGCCGCTCCACTTTGCTCAGTCTCTCCTGGAGTTCATAGGCATATGCCCGGATAGTTTCACCAGGCTCCTGCTTTCGCTCAAAGAACTCCTTTAGCCGAGTTCCAATAGGTACCTTGTCTCCATACACTTCTAGGAGGAGTTCAAATACCTTTTTCACATCTTTCTTGTCTGCCATTGCCATAAACTTTACTGTGGCCTTGGCCTGGCCCTTGAGGTGCTCCTCTATGAAATCCACATGATCTTCTTCAGGTATTCTTAGCACATGCAGAGCTGCCTTCACAGACTTCACCCACTCCTCTACCGTAATGTCTCCTGGCCTAGTTGGGAAGCCACCAAACTCTGCAACCTTCCGCTCCCGTGGGACATAAATAGTAGGGGGTTTCTTAGCTTCTGCTGCCTGTTGGTCTATAACTGCCCTGGCCAGTGATAAGGCTTCTCTATGCTCAGCTCTAGCTTGCTGTAATACCTCACTTTGGTCTGATAATCTGCGCTGAAGTTCAGCAACTTGGATCTGTAGTTCTTCAATTCCAGCCATGGTTGTGCTCTCGACCAGGCCTGGCTGGTGCTACCAGAACTCAACAAATAAACCAATGGGGTGGACCCTTTGAATAGGATCCTGTTCGTGACGCCAATTATGTAAGCGGGGGAATGGTCCCGCTCTTGTGGGGAACTTTCCTGGCTTCTATACACCCCGGTGAAATGAACCAGCGAAAGGATCTGAGTCCCCGCTCCCACTTCCTTTACCCCACGGCTCCCTGATCCTGAGGGCTCCCCCTCCACTCTCCTGAGTAGCAGAGCCCTTGAAACCCCAACAAGGCTGGGCCCAGGTTTCCTGGGGCTTAATCCCTGACCTTGTAGTCACTAGGGGCAGGAGTTAGGGTGTCCCCACTCCGAGGTGCTCTCTTTACACCGCAGGCCTTCTTGGCCCAGTGATCACTTCATAAGGTTCAAAGCAAATACAATTTATTAAACATCAACTGATTAAAGAGAATAGAATAAGAAACAATGAGAATGGTTAAATGAGAACACACAGCCCTGCTCTGTAGCACAGGCACATCAACACAGCAGTCTGCAGAGTGTAAGGACAGTTCACAGTCTCTTCCTTAGAAGCCCTGGATGTGCTGCAAGGGGCTGCAGGCTGGACACGCTTGCACTGGCAGTGACCACACAGCCTCAGTCTCTAAGTGGCCAGACCCCTCTCCCAGTCCAGAGCCTTTCCCCACACTTTGCAGGTCCCAGTAGCTCACCACATCCAGCTGCAGGCTGTGCTGCTTGGCCAGTTCCAGCTCTTTGTGTTGCTTCTCTGTTCCTTTTGGCTTTCTGAGCACTGCCAGTCTGCTGCTCAACACAGGGTCTGCACTGCTTGGCCTGTCTGTGTCTGGTTCTGTCGCTGCAGGACTTCTTCTTGTACTCCTCTTTCAGATCTCTGTCTTTGCAGGACCTCTCCTGCACACAGCTCGCTCTGCTCTTTCAGCTCCCTGTTTGCTCAGCGAGAGAGCCAGAACAATCCCCACTTACAACCTGTCAGTCAGGCTGAGCTGGAGTGTTGACTGCTTTCCATTGTCTCTGGGGTCTGTCAGTCTCATGAACCCTTCCCCTTCTGAAGCTGGTAAACCAAAAAACTCCCACAGAGTTTTAGTAAGGGGTAACAGTCCCCTTACACATACCTAGAGCTACTGCATAATGAAAATCAAAAAGTGGAAAAAATGGCTACTACATACTGCTACAATACAAACAGTAAATAAAATAATAATATAAGACACTCCTCTGAAAGGCTTCCCCAGAGATGCCTGCTATTGAGACCAAGCTAGCACAAAACAACCACCATCCATCTTCCTAAACTGACAGTAATTTCAAAAGAAGTGTTTTGCTGATCCTGCAAAAGACAGGCTCAGTGCTGCCTTGCACCTCTTTTTCCCTTCTTCTATTTCTGCCCTCTCCTGTTGCCACTGAATGGAATAAACTGGAGGGCATGTTTTGGTGCTGCATACCACCTGTCTGACAGTGCTGGGTACCACACTGCTTTTAGCAGTTGGGGACAAATCGGATAGCAGAGTGCCACCATCATAACTCCATTCCCGTACTAGTGGTGTGTACAGAACATGTTACTGCAGCTGAGATTCATAGAACACTAGAAGTGGAAGGGACCTTCAGAGGTCATCGAGTCCAGCCCCCTGCCCTCACAGCAGGACCAAGCACTGCCTAGACCATCCCTGATAGATGTCTCTCTAATCTGCTCTTAAATATTGCCAGGGATGGAGATTCCACAACTGCCTTTGGCAACTTATTCCAGTGTTTAACCACCCTGACAGGAAGTTTTTCCTAATGTCCAATCTAAACCTCCCTTGATGCAGTTTAAGTCCATTGCTTCTTGTCCTATCATCGGAGGCCAAGGAGAACAAATTTCCTCCCTCCCTCTTGTGATACCCTTTTAGATACTTGAAAACCGCTATCATGTTCCTTCTCGGTCTTTTCCTTTCTAAACTAAACAAGCCCAATTCTTCCAGTCTTCCCTCATACCTCATGTGAGAAGCTCATGGTACAAAGGCATCAGTTCTGCTAGGGGAGTCACAAGGCAGCTTCTTCAGACCAGGTGATTAGGAGTGGTGTTAAGCCAGGACTGGCTCTAGGTTATTTGCTGCCCCAAGCAAAAAAAATTTTGGCCGCCCCTTCTCTCCCACCAAAAAAACACCGGGGGAAAAATTCTGTTGAAGGAAAAAAAAGGAGGGGGGAATCAAAAAATTAACATAAAACAGCATTAAAACAGCATGTCCCCTTTAAGAGTGAGTGCAGGGATAGGAACAAGGGAGAGGTTGAGCACTAAGACCCCTGGTCTTTTGGACGGCAGCTATTTTGTGCCGGCAGCCTTGCAGAACCAGGTAAGAATGGGGGCTGGGGTCAGGGGGCCACGGGTGTTGGGGGCGGAGGGGAGCTCGGGGGGGGGGGGGGAAGCCAGGTGATGAGTGTTTGTAGGGTTGCCAGGTGCCCAGCATTTTTGCCTCCTGGCCGGGGGAAAAATCAGAAAATACTGGACATCTCAGGTGTCCAGTATTCTCTGAATTTTTTTACCGGACAGGAGGCAAAAATGCTGGACTGTCTGGGTGAATACCAGACACATGGCAACCCTAGGCGGGATGGGGGCCTCCTACCTGGGATTTCCACATGATGTAGGCGCAGGGGTGACTGGAAGAGTGTAGCCTCCACTTGGAGTGGAGAGGCTCTTGGAGGAGGTAGCGGCCACTGGGGAGGAGCAGGACTCAGGAGACAGGGCCATCCAGTAGGCTCCGGGGCTGGGCGCACATGGTGCCAGTGATGGCTGCGCAGCCACCGCGTCTCCCGCGGCCCTTTAAAATCGGTGGGGCGGGGCTGGGCATTGCCATGGGCGGCACTGGCTGCTTAACAGCTGCCGGGGAGAAGCAGGAAAGGAGATGGGGCAGCCAGCAGGCTCCAGGCACGCATTGGTGCCAGCAGGCTGCGCAGCCATAGCGTTTCCCAGGCCGCGGCCCTTTAAAATCGGCGGGGCTTGGCTAGACATTGCCGGAGGTGGCGCCGGTTGTTTATGTGAAATGCCGCTCCTGGCAAAGTGCCACCCCAAGCACCTGCCTGATTTGCTGGTGCCTAGAGCCGGCCCTGTGTTAAGCTTGTCTCAGGTAACAGTTGGACTTGTGAGCAATATGGGATGTGTCAGTTCCTTAAATTGGGTAGTATGTAATTCTTCAGGAAGGGAACACTTAGGGCATGTCTACACTACACGGAAGATCAATGCTGCTGTGGTCAATCTTTCAGGGTTTGATTTAGCGGGTGTAGTATAGACCCACTAGATCAAATTCAAAGAGCGCCCCCATTGGTGGTAATACTCTTGCTCCCCACAAGGAGTAAGGGAAGATGACAGGAGCATTTGCTCCCATCGACTTCCCACTGTGTGGATGAGGATTTAAGATATTTCCACTCCAACTATGTAATTTACTTTACGTATCTTACTTTAGCCTTCCCATGTAGCATAGACCAGGCTTTAGGGCCAAGTTCCACCCTGGGCTGAGTATGCTCACACCATTCACTGAAGAGAACTGAACATCCTACACAATTGAGGGCACAATTTAACCTATCATATAACTTACAGAATCCATCAGTGATGCCACAGGGCACTTGCTTTTGCTTGTTTTCCTCTCTTCTACGGCTCCATTTTATTAACTTTTTGCTAAGGTTTAGGATTTCCCCCTAGGAACGCTTGCATGAGAGGAGTAAATGCTTGTGTTGCCACTTTCCATCTATTTATTTTGGCTCTTTGTTTTTGCCTTTTTTTTTTTTTTTTTTAGAGTTTCTGTGATGAGTAAACAAGCTATGATCCATCACCCTGGAGGGCGGAAGAGAGAGACAGAGTGCAAGGAATCTGTTCTCTGCTTTTTCTCCCTGTAATTTCTATAACAACATAACTTCAAATGATTGGGCTTTTCCAGAAAATAGAGCTGTGTGTTTTTCTTTTAATCGTTTAAGATCTGATATGCTTCTGTCCTCACACTGAACCAGAAAACAATTCTTACTATATATTTTAAATCCTTGTCCATACCATACCCTCTTTTAAACAACCAATTAAGCTGTAAGTTCACGGTAGCTTTCACATACAAGGCAATCATTGTCTCTTGTAGAGCTGATAAGGACTGTGGGAACAAAAGTTCACACTCAAAAGTAGTAATTTAAAGACAGAGAAAGCAGGTGAAAGTAAAAGATTTTTCTCCTTGAAAACTGAACAATTACAAACCTACAGCTGCTGTTACCTGCTGTGACAACAATTGAGTTAAAAACATAGATGGGAGATTTCCTTCATCTTTGTTTTTCTTTTTCCTTTGAGTTTTGGAGTAAATTTTTTTTGTGCTCACTGACTTTAAGGGAGGAACAGTAACAGCAGGGACAGAAGATCCACAGGCAATAGATGTTTTCCTGATTTCTACCCTGTCGATTATCTTAGAACTAACCTGTAAGCACTCTCCTCTCTAGGGAAAGATGCAATTCAGACTATATTAACTCATCTTTGAGCTTCGCCACAGCAGAGGTTCTGCTATCAGATTTCTAACACATGGGGTTAAGCAGAGTGTATAGAGTATGATGGCTTCATGATGCGTATTGCTATCAGTGAGAAGCTGAACTGAAAATTATTTATTTCACAGAGGATGGAGAAGGGAACAGGGCAGAGATGAAGTTAGGCATTAGAAGAAATGTAATAAATTCAAGTGGGAGCAACTCCATTAACTTCAACAGAGTTGCAGCTAATTATAGCAAAGGCTAAAAATGGACCTAACTTTTCATGCCCAGTGAAATGATCATGCTCTGTGGGTATAAAATCAGTGCTGTATTCTCTAATCTCCTCTCTCCTTGGGTGATATAATTAATTAGATACAGGCCAAATTCTGCCTTCACTTACACCACTGTCAATTTGTTCTTTTCTGCAGTGTAACTTCAGATTACTCCACCTCTGCACCAAATTCATGGAGATACACACAAAGAGCACTTCTGGAAGACTTTTAAGATATCACTCTTTATTCCTCTATAAAAGGTCAATAATGCTAGAAAATGTGAAAGAACACCAACTTATAAGTCCGTTAAGCTACATACTTTAAGTTTTGTTTACTATATCAACATCTTGAGACAAGAATGAGCAGTAGTCAGTTTGGTTTCTGCCCAGGAACACACCCAAGGGAAGTAGGCCATCCTTAGGATTGATAGGGTCCTACATAGTCCTATTGAACTGGTGCCCCTGTGCCTGATGGCAGCCAGGGGGGACAACGATTTTTTAGAGAGGTGTTTTTATAATCTTCAGCAACACACTAATGAAATATTTTTAAAGCAAATTTTAAACTAAGGTCCTAACACAGTAAATTCAAAAGTTGGCAGTATATACCTAGGGTTGGCACTTGAATGGCTCTTTCACAGGTTTGATGTTCTACTGTGGCAGGCTTTTTTCACTTTTAAGTTAACTACAGCCTCTCTAGAGCCACAAAACAGGGATAAAAAGAGGCAGGTGAATGGACATTACAACCCAATGGTGGCCAAATTTTCAGGTGCCCTGCGCAAATGTGTATTCATATTCTGTATATGGGTAAAGACGGCTCTTCATGGTAGGCAATATTTTCCCGCATGATCTTAGGTGAGTGAGAGATAGAGGTACAAACAAAAATTTAAATGTGGTCTATGGATTATGAAAAGGCATTTGATAAAATCCAACAGGACAAAATGATACATATTTTGGAAGAATATTGACTTTCAAGACAAACAGTTAATTAAAAGTCTGTATTGGGAACAGAAAGCAGCAATCTGAGTATTACATAATCAGAAAGGCATGCGTATGAAGGTTGCAAGGTACATCTATCCCCACAACTATCCAATAAATATTTAGAAGGTATGATGAAGCAAAATTTAGAAGACACCAATCAGAGCATATAGGTGTCAAGGAAGTATACATAAAAAACATACGATGATCTAGTTTGCATCTCTTCCGTTAGGGAAGAACTTCAGAACAGACTGATTGCTAGGAACAATGTCCGCAAGAAATATGAAACACAATCAACATTAGGAAGACAGAAAGTACGCACAGTGGCTAACAAAATAAGTAACTCCTATGTCCTGATGGTTGAAAGGTGGAAAAAGAGAATGGGTTCTCTTATTTAAGGAGTCTAATAACATGAGTTAGACAATGTGGTGAAGAAATCAAGAGAAGACTGCACTTGCAAAAAATATATTCAGCAACTTCCAATGACTTCTGTGTTGTCAAAAGTTAAAACTTCATATCCATGCCAGATTGCAGAACTGCTGCCCATCATCATCTCTCCTGAAGAGATGTAAAAGCTGGACTCTGCTCAGAGCATTTTAGTTTTGGTGTCACAGAAAATATTGAAAATCAGCTGAATGACAAAAACCAGAAACAAAGAGGTGATGAGGATGAATTTAAAATGAGTGTAATTATTTGAGACCCTAGATAAAAGAATGTGTCCATATTCTTGTGGACACATAGCTCAGTGATCTCAGAGTGACTCAATTCTAGCACTCTTACAATCAGGAAAGATTGCAGGCAAACGAGGAAGAGGAGGAAGGAAAGACAGTCACATCAGAAAAAGCATCAGAGGGACTGGTATCCAGAGAGAATTTGGCTGTTAACAAACTCCATATCAGAACTGTCACTTGCAGAAGAAGTAACTACAGACTGACATATGTGTAATTGAAAAGCTGAAGTTATAACAGTGAAAAAAAAAATTACACCGGTACACCTGAAAGTAGAGGTTGGTCCATTATAGCACTCAAGAGTATATTTTATATAAATATTGGAGAGACAGCACTACATAGGTCACTGAGTTCAAGGCTATAAACACACTTCTGGGGGTACTTCCAACATCCTGGTAACCTGAAATGTGGCGCTTGGGTAGTTTGTGATCTCCTTGCCGGGGTGTCCAATCAGTTCCGTAGCAGTAGCTTGCTATAGTGAACTGCTATAGCGAACTAGCCACAATCACCCAGCCGAATAGCCATATTGTTCAAGCCACCTAACCATACTTAACAAGCCAAATAGCCACTATCGGGCTATTGGTTAGCATGTTAGACACCATGGTCTTAAAGGAACACTATCAACTTTAACACTAGTCAGTTTTTAAAAAAAAGTTAAAAGTTTTAGATATTCTACCTGCCCCATAATCCCTATGAAAGATGTGTGTGGTGTTACTATTACATTTTTTTAAATTTCAAAATGTTCTCCTTTCCTTTGTTAATGTGTAAAAGATCCAAACAACAAGAGCAATGGTCCAATAACTGGACCATACTGGGATCAGTGAAAATGTGCCTGTTAAATGCACAAAGTAAACAAACTGAGAAAAATAGAGAAAAGAATCTTCTTCCCTCTGATCTTATCCAGTTCCAGCAGATTGTAACTGTTGTTTGCAATAGGATCAAAAACATTTTTGGACTCGAGCATGATTTACGTAACAGTGTCACTTTAAGATGTGGTTTGTGGATAACATTATTCACAGTTTGTGTGTTAGTCACATGAAGAGTGACTCCAGTTCCCCATGTTTTATTCTATATAACATTTTTACTCTGTTGTGTTTGGAAAGGAACAATAAAACTGAAATTTGCATCCTGAGACAGGCTTTAGTTATTGGTACAGGCTTTAGTTTCATTGGCCAGAACAATGCACTTATGGCTTGCAAATATAACATTAAATACACACTGAAACGTCACCTAGCACCAATTTAAGTAGCAGGCCTTCTTCAGGATTCATCTGTAAGGGGAATGAAAAGCAGGCTTATGTATTACATATAACATTACCCAAAGGGAAGTTGCTGAGTTTGTTTTAGAAAATAAAGGGGTATAATAACAGATACAGCCCCAGGTTCTACTAGTCTTATTTAGGAGATCTCCCTATGATATGTACATAGTCCTCCTCATCATGCCGGCTGATGGGGCAGGCAAAGGGGGCAGTTGCCTGGGGCCTGGCAATTCAAGTGGTCCCAGGGTATGTCTACACTACAGCACTAATTCGAACTACTTAATTAGAACTAGGCGTTACTCCTCATAGAATGAGGTTTACCTAGTTCGAATTAAGCGCTCCGCCAGTTCGAATTAAATTCGAACTAGCAGTTTGCATGTATAGCTGCTATTAAAGTTAATTTGAACTAATGGCTGTTAGTGGGGTGGTGGCCAAAGAGGTGGTGGCCAAAGCCCCATGTCCTTTAAATCACTGCCAAAGCACGGTGCCACGCTATGTGCAGCTCTGACTGCTAGGCATGAGGGACGGCTGTACTCCTGGCTCTGCCCCTTCCACTCAAGGCCCTGCCCGTTCTGGGAGAGAGGAGCCATTCCCCCCACACCTTACCCAGGGGCCCGTGGAGGTTGTCATCACTCCTGCTCCTCACTATTGTATCTAAGCACCTCACAGCCGTTAATTGAGCTTTATCCTCACAACACCTGAGGTAGGAAGATACTGTTAGTCCCATTTGGGCAATGGGCACTTCAGTAACCTGCCCCAGGTGACACAAGATGTCTGTGTGAAAGCTGGCAACGAATCCGGGTCCCCAGAATCCTAGTTCACAAC
The DNA here is from genome assembly GCF_052426305.1 of Pelodiscus sinensis. Taxonomy (NCBI): domain Eukaryota; kingdom Metazoa; phylum Chordata; order Testudines; family Trionychidae; genus Pelodiscus; species Pelodiscus sinensis. Next base: position 198,722,353 of record NC_143052.1, read on the forward strand.
ATTAACCACAAGCTCTTCCTTCCTTCCCAATTGGGTGATGTCTAGTCTGACTGGTAACTATCTTCTGAAGTAGGCTCACTGATTCCTTTAAGGAAAGTACTACTCAGCCTGAGGAAAGGTGGCAGAATGAGGCCCTTAAGGATGAGGAAGACAGAAAAGGGGGAGGACTATAAGTAAAAGGTTAAAGGCACTAAGCAATTTTTAAATGTCGGTGTCTGGTGAAAGTTTCCCTGCCTGTGCACAATGCATGAGGGAAGAACAAGGGGTGGGAGGACAAAAAAAAAACAAAACAAAAAAACACATTTATTTAATCAGTGTAATTTGAGGTTTTTCTCCGTACCCTCCCTTACAATTCATTTCTGGCTCCGTTCTAAGCACATGAAAACCTAACACTGATTATTTAGCCTGCTGTGTGTTTTGCCTATGATGTGTATTGAGGTAGACATAGATCAGAGCCAACATTTTCAGAAGTGGCCATTGGGATTGGGTGCCCATCTACAGACAGGTTGGGCTGAGCTTTGCAAATGATGACCACCAGCAGTTTACAGTGACCCTCCACCTGGACATCTGGGTGTTCGTGAGCTCTTCAAATCCTGAAGGCTCGGAGGTTGGGCACTCTACAAGAGGGGTGCCAACATTGAGCAAAACTGTGGGCCACATTTTGTCCTAAGGAACACCCACACAACTCCAGTAACATCTGTGGGATAGTAAAAGAGTAACTCAAGGCAGAACTTGGCCATTATGTACAAATGAAGGGGGATCTTAGGTCAGAATCTAATGTCTGGCGGTTGCTCTATGAGATTAATACAATTTGGGGCCAGCATTGGATTAAGGCATCACTTGGCCTTAGACAATATACACTTTTGAGTCTCTCTGCTAGCCAGGCAACTAGATCCTGTCAAGTTATGGAGATATTTATATTGACTCTGTTCTGGCCAGCATAATTGCTCTAGTGATCTATTCACACAGATGCATCTAGCTCCTGCCCCATGGATGTTGCTTAGTTAATCCTTTCCTATCCAGTTCTGGCAGTGACTGGCTTCTGCTGCAGGGACACTGAATTAGTAGCCCTCTCATGTCTGCTCTCACCTCAGCTGGGCTCCCCACTTGCCCCCTTCTGGCCGGTTCTTCCATGCAGGCACTCACCGCAGCTCCACATACATGTATCAGGTCTGGCAGCTCTCACTGGGTCCTGCAGGCAGAGCACAGCAGACATGAACAGCTGGAAGTGGGAGCGAGGCTGGTCAGGCCCCTGTGGGCCAGGGAGTGCTGGTACAGGATCTGGTCTGCCATAGGCACGGACTTTCAAAAGTGCCTGGGGGTGCTCAAATCCTGGCCCTGCCCCACATCCGACCCTCACTCCATCCCTTCCACCAAAGCTTTACCCGCCCCACCTCTTCCTGCCCCTACTCCACTCCCACCCTGCCTCTTCCCACCCAGTTCTGCACCCTCCCCCAAGTGCACCACGCCCTTGTGGCTCCCCTCTAGCAGAATGTGGCCAAACAGCTGATTGGGACAGACGAGAGGTGCAGAGAGAATGAGGTGGGGGCAACTGATCTGTGGGGCCCACCAGCAGACAGGCAGTGCTGAGGGGATACTAGGGGGATGCTTGGAACTTTTCACAGAGTCAGCACCTATGGGTCCACAGCAGTGGTGAGGAAGAGCCATGTAACCTGCTGCACTGCCCAGACAAGTTTGGCCCAGCTACCTTTCTGTCATGATGGGGTGAAGTGGCCAGGCCAAATCTGAGTGACTGGGCATAGTGAAATGGCACACAGGGCTGCTGTTCCAAACAGGCTGGACTCCACACTAATTTGAGACCAAGGCATGTGCCTAATTCACCTGTGTGTTAATCCAGCCTGGGGTTGGGTCTTTTGCAAGATGTTACAGCTTGGAATGTAACTCAGATAGACTGCACATAGTTTCTTCCCACACATCCCATGCAAGTTTATTGATGTAGCATTCAGTGCTACGTCTACACTGCAATGCTATTTGTGTATACCGGAGTATCCCGAAATAGCTATCCCATGTCTTCACAACAAATCCGTTATTTCAAAATATTACAGGATCTCTATTCCGACATCCTTGTAACCTCATTCCATGAGGAGTAAAAGACATTTTGAAATAGCAGGTTATTTTGAAATTTGGCGCTATGTAGACAGCTCAAATTATGAAATAAAATATGCAATTTGCATAGCTCAAATTGCATATCCTATTTTGAGCTACAGTGCAGTGTAGACACACCCTGGGTGTAGGCACAGAATTTAGTCCAAACTGAATTGTCATGACTCCAGACAGAGGGTAGCCTTGCCTTGGTTGCAAAAACGCAGTTCATTAGTAGAAGGAAATAAAGTGGGGGAACAAAGTTTGTGCTTAGCCCCTGCCATTTCCAGCTAAGGTTGATCTTAAAAATAATTGTTTAGAATAAAAGCTAATGGATGCATTAAGCTGTAGCTGGCAGGTCCCTCAAATTATATTTCTGTATAAAATTATAGTATCATTAAAAAAATCCTCTAGTTTCTTCAGCCTGGAAAATCCACAGGAGCACTGTGCAAATAATCACAAATCTGCTGGAGCACTTTGTGGAAGAGCCTATTGCCCCAGCCTGACTCATCACAGCAAAATGCTTAATAGGCTGTGGCTGGAAAATCCCAGGGAAAGCTAGTGATTTTTATGAGATGAGCCCTGATTGTACAGGACCCTGCAGCAGTTGTTGACCTGTCTCTTAGAGAAGGAGGATTGTTATATAAGAGACCATTCTAGAGATGTTGCATGAAAAGTTGCATTCTGATTTCTTTCCCTGTGAGAGAAAAAGGTTTGTGAGAGAAATGGCATTAGTCACTTGCACTTGGCTCCGTCTGTAGCTTGTTTGGGTGGGAGTTATTTTTATTATTTTTCAAAATATAATACGTGTATACCATCCACACACGCACACACACACATATATATGGCTGCATTACCTCCTTAGTTCCCCTCCTCCAGTCCCTCCCTCCTTGTCCTTAAAATCGACTGTCCTGAGAGGAAGAGACTGTTTATCTCCTAAATGCTTTGTGTGTGTGTGCCAGCATCAGCTCTTCTCTTTTAATTGTCTGAGCTTTGTGTTTCTTTAATATCTAGGGGTAGCATCCCTTCTGAGTGTGTGTTGAAGAGTGTGCATGTAATTCCATAATCCCTTAATGCTTTTGTTTGCCAAGTATTGCTTTTTCTCTCACTCCCCTGGTGATGTCAGCTGCTTCTGCTTTCTATTTTTGTCTGATTTCTCCATAAAATTCCCCCTATAGCTGATGCTGCACGCTGAGCAGCTTGCTCGTCGGTAACCATGACAACCAGAATGACATCAGCAAGAGGATTCAACATCACAGCAAGGACTCCAACCTAATGAAATGCTACTAATGCCTTTTTTTAAGTGTAGTTAAAATATTCCTGATACAACAAAAAAATGTGTGGGGGGGAGGAGGAGGGAGGGGAGAAGGGGTAGAGGGGGAGAGGCAGAGGTAAAGTTCTCTTTTCATTCTGACTGGCTCTGCAATTATAACACCAGGTTTTCCCTAGGCTCCCCAGGAGTGTCAGTTTCTGTCAGAAAGCATTCTCTCCTAGCCCTAACGCATTCATCTGCATCTGCCTCCCTGCTAGAACCAGCTGCAGATGCCTGGGTGGTCACTAATAATTGACTTTCAGTTGTGGGATAAGAGTGGAAATGGTCTATCCCAACTCAAAAGGAAGCACAGCTCACTTTTCTATGTCTTCATTCAACCCAGATTTCCCTCTCCATGTACTTTCATCCCTTAGGCATGGAGCAAGGGTTGTTTTGCTCAAGGTCACAAGGAACGACACATTTCATTTCACTTCCAAAATATGCTAATAGGGGAGTCAAGGGGAGAGAAAGCAGAGTGGGAAAATGGGATGAGGTAGAGGAACATTCTCTGGCTCCTGAAAACAAGGGTTAATGTGCTTAGCTTCCCCTGTTCCCTTGCACAGGTACTCAGGGGAAAGGCTCTAAACTGCTTTGAGAAAGTGGGGCTTGTGGGACTGGGCTGAATTGCCTTTTGGGGAATTATTGTGTTTCTGTAAAATTATTGGATTAATTCTCTGTAATGATTCCATCCTTCTCCCCCGCCAGCTATGCCATCCCACCAATTACAGGGAACTACTGCCAATTCCAAATTAGCTTTGCTCCCTTTTAGAAGGGCAAAAAACAAGCTAAATTTACTCTTCCACCCATCCCTAACTCTTACCAAGCTATCAAAACCCTCCTTCAAAAAAGGGAAGAAGGATGATCCAGGGAACTATAGGCCGGTCAGTCTTACCTCGGTTCCTGGAAAAATCATGGAAGGGATCCTTAAGGAATCCATTTTGAGGCACTTGGATGTGAGGAAAGTGATTAGGAATAGTCAGCATGGATTCACAAAGGGCAAGTCGTGCCTGACCAATCTGATTAGCTTCTATGATGAGGTAACTGGGTCGGTGGACATGGGGAAGTCAGTGGATGTGATATACCTTGACTTTACCAAGGCTTTTGATACAGTCTCCCACAATATTCTTGCCAGCAAGTTAAGGGAATGTGGATTGGATAAATGGACGGTAAGATGGATAGAAAGGGATAGAAAGATGGATAGAAAGATGGCTAGAAGGCTGGGCCCAGCGGGTAGTGATCAATGGCTTGATGTCAGGATGGCGGTCGGTTTCTAGTGGAGTGCTGTAGAGAATCGGCAAGTATAGTGCTTTGGCCGTGTGACAGAGCGTCCCAAGGACGAAACCAAGCAAGAGTCCTGAGCCAACAATAACAACATCTGCCTGAGTCAATGACCTTCGAGAATGCTGTGTTTTGGACTGGGAAAAAGCAGTTTGTAAAAAAGCAGTTTGTGGACTTTTGGGAAGTTTGAGAGGGTATAAAGATAGTTGTAATCTTGCAATAAAATGATTTCGTGCTTGCACTGGCCGGAGTCCGTGCCTTCATACACCACAGAGTGCCCCAAGGTTCGGTTCTAGGACCGGTTTTGTTCAATATCTTTATTAATGATCTGGATGAGGGGATGGATTGCACCCTCAGCAAGTTTGCGGATGACACTAAGCTGGGGGGAGAGGTAGATACGCTCAAGGGCAGAGATAGGGTACAGAGTGACTTAGACAAATTGGAGGATTGGGCCACAAGAAATCTGATGAGGTTCAACAAGGACAAGTGTAGAGTTCTGCACTTGGGACGGAAGAATCCCAAGCATTGTTACAAGCTGGGGACCAACCAGTTAAGTAGTAGTTCTGCAGAAAAGGACCTGGGGGTTACAGTGGATGAGAAGCTGGATATGAGTCAACAGTGTGCCCTTGTAGCCAAGAAGGCTAATGGCATATTAGGTTGCATTAAGAAGAGCATTGCCAGCAGATCCAGAGATGTCATTATTCCCCTTTATTCGGCATTGGTGAGGCCACATCTGGAGTATTGTGTCCAGTTCTGGGCCCCCCACTACAAAAAGGATGTGGACACATTGGAGAGGGTCCAGTGGAGGGCAACCAAAATGATTAGGGGGCTGGAGCATATGACCTATGAGGAGAGGCTGAGGGAATTGTGCCTGTTTAGTCTGGAGAAGCGAAGAGTGAGGGGGGATATGATAGCAGCCTTCAACTTCCTGAAGGGAGGTTCCAAACAGGATGGAGAGAGGCTGTTCTCAGTAGTGACAGATGGCAGAACAAGGAGCAATGGTCTCAAGTGGGAGAGGTCCAGGTTGGATATTAGGAAAAACTATTTCACTAGGAGGGTAGTGAAGCACTGGAATGGGTTACCTAGGGAAGTAGTGGAGTCTCCATCCCTAGAGGTGTTTAAGTCCCGGCTTGACAAAGCCCTGGCCAGGTTGATTTAGATGGGATTGGTCCTGCCTAGAGCAGGGGGCTGGACTTGATGACCTTCTGATGTCTCTTCCAGTTCTATGATAAGGGGATGGTTTGAGAACATGATCTTGGTAACTAATTGACCATTTATTATCAGTGGGAAATAGGTCAATGGAGGGATGATAGGAGTTACTATAGAGAACTTTCTGGGTGTCTGGCTGATGAGTCTTGCCCACATGCTCAGGGTTTAGCTGATTGCCATATTTGGGGTCGGGAAGGAATTTTCCTCCAGGGTAGATTGGCAGAGACCCTGGAGGTTTTTCGCCTTCCTCTGTAGCACGGGGCACAGATCACAGCTGGAGGATTCTCTGTATCTTGGGGCCTTCAAAGCATTTGAAGGCTTCAATATCTGAGACATAGGTGAGAGGATTATTCTAAGAGGGGTGGGTGAGATTCTGTGGCCTGCACTGTGCAGGGGGTCAGACTAGATGATCATAATGGTCCCTTCTGACCTTAAAGTCTATGAGTATGAGTCTATGAGTATAACCCTTCCCTTGGGCCAGGTGGAACTGATCCATTGCTGGGCTCCTGCAAAAGAGTGTTGATTTGATTGGGCTCTCCTTTCTCCTCCTGATACCATACAGAATGAGCAAAACACCACTCTGCATGCCCAAGTCTTGTGGTGTGGCAGCTCCGGTACCACAGGGCAGGTCAGTTTGTTAATAAAGTGGTAAACAACTGGACTGGACTTTAAAAGCTGGCAGATGCTAACCTTCCCTAGCAGACCAGGGCCAATTCACTCGTTAAGAAAGAAAAATAGGCAGGCCTTCCCAGCTAGGCTTGCATAGTACTGGCCTTTCTTCCCCACATTATAACAATTCATGCCTTTGACTCAAGAAGCAAATAGAGGACAACATCAGTTACCTCAAACTCTGGGGGTGTTAGCGCCAAACAGTTGGATCTGGGGTTTACTTCATGGAAGACGGGCTAGCTGCAGTGACTCTCCTTCCACACCTATCAGTGGTATATGCTGGAATTTAAAATGCAGGCAGGTTAAGGTGGAAAATAACAAGATATGTATTAGGGATAACACCACAGTCTAGGACTTCCTGCAAATGTAAAGAATAACTGCTCGGTTGTTAGCGCAGATGGTACAAATGGGGTAGAACCCCATAAGAACTTAAGAACATAAGAATGGCTGTACTGGGTCAGACCAAAGGTCCACCTAGCTCAGTATCCTGTCTGCTGACGGTGACCAGCACCAGGTGCCCCAGAGGGGGTGGACCAAAGACAATGTTCAAGCGATTTGTCTCCTACCATCCTTCTCTAGCCTCTGAAAAAACAGAGGCCAGAGACACCATTTCTATCCCCTGGCTAAAAGTCTTTTATGCACCTAACCTCCATGAAATGATCTAGTTTCTCTTTAAACTCTGTTATAGTCCCAGCCTTCACAGCTTCCTCTGGCAAGGAGTTCCACAGGTTGACTATGCGCTGTGTGAAGAAGAACTTTCTTTTATTAGTTTTAAACCTGCTACCCATTAATTTCCTTTGGTGTCCTCTAGTTCTTCTATTATGAGAACTAATAAATAACTTTTCTTTATTCACCCTCTCCACACCACTCATGATTTTATACACCACTATCATATTCCTCCTTAGTGTCCTCTTTTCTAAACTGAAAAATCCCAGTCGCTTTAATCTCTCCTCATATGGGACCCGTTCCAAACCCCTAATAATTTTAGTTGCCTTTTTCTGAACCCTTTCTAAGGCCAAAATATCTTTTTTGAGGTGAGGAGACCACATGTGTACATAGTATTCGAGATGTGGGCGTACCATAGTTTTATACAGGGGCAGTAAGATATTCTGGGTCTTATTTTCTATCCCTTTCTTAATAATTCCTAGCATCCTATTTGCCTTTTTGACCGCCGCTGCACACTGTGTGGAAGTTTTCAGAGAACTATGCATGATAACTCCAAGATCTCTTTCCTGATTTGTCGTAGCCAAATTTGCCCCCAAACCAGAGACAGGGAAAAGGGCGGATGAGTGTGTGTGGGAGGCTTGCAGCAGTGGTCTGGCCCCCCCCACTCACTCACTCACTGGCAGCAGCCAGTAGTAGCAGAGCAAGGCAGCTCCAGATGCACTGGTTTTCCTATGTGCTGCTCTGAAGGGAAATAGCTGACAGTGGCCGGGGGAACCTGGTTGCTAGTGAGTGCAGGGATGCGGGGAAGGAGGACCCCTGCTGCTTGCACCAGCCCCACTAGTCCCTCTGGGCTGGCCCAGTTCGCTAAGGGAAGTGTCAGAGTGAGGGCAGAGCAGGGGCAGAGTAGGTGTGGGAAGGGGCAGGGACTGGGCAGAGGGGGGTTATCTCAACCTTCCCTGGGCTCTGGGAGGGGTGTCATGTGGCCCCCTGGGTTTCCCCTCACCAGTCATCTCTGAGCCTAGAATCCAAACCCTTACAAATGGGATTCACAAGGAAAACCGAGAAGGACTATGCCATGCCCTGAAGATAATAGGATAAGACAGATGGGACGCAGGTTGTCAGGATACGGGAACACAAGGAAGCAGATTTCGGAAACCTCAGGATAGATAAGTAGATTTCTTTCAGTGGGATGTTTTTTACCTACTGTTCTTGATCATGCCATCCTGCGTGCAGACACAACCCTTTGTGATGGCATAACAGATGAGTGAATGTAAGGTAAAGGGATCTTAATAGTTGGTTAATAGAGAAGTTCCCTCTGGATCTTATTTTCTCAGGGCTCAGACTATAAGCTTGTCATGTAGTGGGTCCTTTTGACCACGGCCTCGTGCATATTGCCCATACTGCCACACTAAAGCCCCTCACAAGAAAAACACAGGCTGCTGAGGTGGATCCAGAGACAGATCTTGAAGTCACTTGGGTGCTCAGCACTGTTCTCAGTAAATGGAACTTAACTTGGCAATCACCTGGGCCAAAAAGATAAGAGCAGGGACACAAGCTGTCCCATACACTAAGTTAATGAGCACTAAAAAACAGGACAAGATAGGGATAAGAGAAATGAGCTGTCGTATACATCTGTTAACAAGCACCTGGAGCAGGGAAGCAAAAACATAGCTAGCTTTCACATGTACCAGTCATGTCTGCATCAGGCACTGACCACAATGCCTAGAGACAGACGTCATATCACAAGGAAGGAACCCAAATATGGTACCGGATGTCAAAAATTATAGTATAAAGCACCCTGCGCCCTAAGCTCAAGGAGGTTCCGTATCAAAAAATAGAATGCACGTGTCGTCCAGCCTGGCTGAGGGGTTGATCACCCAAGGCTGCCTCCCACCCACCGAATCACGAAAGGGTGAACGTGTTATTTTGTATCTGTGCATCATAATTGTTTCTGGGCTTGTGAGTATTGCTTACTATATTGTATTAACCATTTCATATTTAGAGGTTGTTAAGTATATGTAGATTAATGACTAACTCCACCAGCTGTTCAAAGATAACCATAGAAGGATTGACTACAGGAGGAGTTTTTATTATTGCTGTATTGGTTTTATTTGTTATATTCTTTTCTTGCATGCTGCACTGTCTAAGACGAATCAGAGACAGTGATTTAATATAATCAAATTGTAGTTAATAAAGTTAGTAATTAGTTAAGTGCATTTAAGTCTCGGGTTTTTCCTCCTTCACAGCCCCAGTCCCTTGCCACAAAAACCACCCCTAGACAATCCTCGAACCTCTGGTTCATCAAAGCTCAGCTGCTCCACTGTGGGAGGGTCTCTATGCCTTACTGGGAAGGCTGGCTTGCAGAGCATCCAGAGACACAGAACAGCCCCAGAGTGACGGTCACTAATCAGTTTTTACTGTGACAAGGCACTGCTTTCCCCACCATTTCCATAATTTTGGCACCAAGCTTGAAAAAGGGTGGCCAAAGCCCGAAGAAGCGGTACCAAGATGGAGGATGGGTTGTCCTTATGCCAAACCAAGATGGCGACTGCATGCAAAATGGCAACTATATTCATTTGATAGCCTCTGATCCTTTTCCTTCGAGCAGTGGGACTTCCCAGACATGCATAGTAGGGCAGCCAGCTCAGTAGACACTGAAGTCAGTGGGTGCTCATGTCCTGCCAGTCCCAAGCACCAACTTCAAAGTCTGCTGCTCAAGCTGCCTTCATGCTGAGGAGCCAGACAGCTACCTGCAGTTTGGGCAGCTCAGCAGCCGATTAGTGCCCTTGTCTTGGGGCATTGCAAGCAGACTTCAGAGCATAAGGATCCAGGTGCTGCTGAACCAGCTGGCCTAGGAGAAGCCAGCCAGCTGTCCATGATGGACAGAACCCTGCAGGGAAGGAGACACTGCTGTTCTTTCACTTGGAAGCATCTGGATGTGGCAAATTTAAAGACGACCTGGTGCTGCCACAATTGTCTGAACTCACTCATTAATAACCCTCACAGAACATGACCCTTTTATGGGCAACCGGAATTTTCAGGTAAAGGATGTCATGTTGCCTATAAAACTCTGAAATGAGCCGAACTCAATAGTGGGCTGAAGTGAGTTGGACGGGGTGAAGTTGACATCCTTTGGTTGTATTGCTAAAGTTTGGATTCTTTTTCTCAGCTGTCTGTGAACGATGAATCAGTACTTGTAGCATTCTGCCTCCTTACCAGCACCAGTCACTTGGGTACCCTGCTGGCTTCCCATCTATTACTGGGTCAAGTTCCAAATTACTGTCCTGGTTTTCAAGTCCCTCCATGAAACTGGCTCTATATGTATCTTAGAAGGTACTTCCCTTGGTGGTAATGACCTCCCTTGACAGTGACATTTTTCCAAAAACGATATGAAGTTGTCAGTCTGAAGAGTGAAGTGCATGAAAGCAAGCAATAGGGCTTTCTCAGAACTAAGGCCAAGACTCTTTACCGAAGGAGATCAGACACACTACAAATTTCACTGCCCTCAGCATGAAGTGAAAACCCACATCTCGGGCATGGCTTTCCTTCAGCCCCACCTACAAATGTCAAAAGAGGGAAAGATGAAGAGGAAGGAAGAAAGTACTGAAGGGAGGGAGAGTGGAAGTAACAGTTAATTCGAACTAAGGAGTTAGTTCGAATTAACGTTTAACTGCCTTTTCTAGCCGCGGGCAGTTAGTTCAGACTAAGGGGGATTTAAAAATGGCAGCTTCCGGTAACATGCAAATGAAGCCCGGGATATTTAAATCCCGTGCTTCATTTGCAACTCTGGTTGCCCTCATTTGCCTACCCTAGCTCGAACTAACGAGCTAGTGTAGACATACCCTCAGAGCTTACGCCACTCCTGAATTTGGTTTTCAATTCTTTCAGGAGGCTCTCAAATCTACAAGGATGGGCACCTTTATAAGATAATAACTACATCAAATCATGGTTTCCAGCAGCATCTCTACAAATGTTTGACCCTGGTAAATTTGCTTCTGATCATCCATTCTATCTTTCTATGTCTTTAGCAAATTTACCAGGGTCAAACATTTGTAGAGATGCTGCTGGAAACCTGTTCCATGATTTGATGTAGTTATTATCTTTCATCTTTCTAAGTAAGATGTGAGCCATTTATCACCAACTTCAGTTGTTATAGTTCAGTTAGATTTCTGTCAGGAGCTGTGATATTGAACCACTCACTCATACAATAATGGAGGTTATTTTTTAGCCTACTGGGAAAGTAGTGAATTCATTTCATAATCCTTAATGTTAATTTACAAGGATTTACCTTGCTCAGCTTCAGTTTATTTTTATGAACTCCTGTTACTTATTACAAGAGCATCTGCAGTGCTTGGCTTACAATGGGCTTTTGTCTGCTCCATCAAAAATTTTAAATGAATACTTAAACGTGTTGCCCCCATTGTGTTGGTTGACCAATTACAGAAAAAAATAGTGTGTACAGCTCCTTTGTTGGTTTGTTTCTTCCTTTTGTAAACATTCTTCTGTCAGATGATTTATTCAAGTGCTTTCATTAGTGGCTATCTTGTTGGTGTTTTTGTTGTGTGCTATAATGCAATAAAACAGCACCCACCAGATATTTTTTGTCCCTGAAAATCTTTTAAAATAGACAAATAAATAGAGAATGGAGTCTGATCAGGACATTTTTCCCATGAAAAATTTAACTGAAATAGGGAGGAAGGGAAAAAAGGAATTTCTTTTTGTGACTCTTTTCTTGGATTTTTTTGAGGTTTGCATAGAAAAAACAAGAACTGAATACCTGACTGTTTCCATTTTCCAAAAAGCCATCTTTTGGAATGAATGAATGAATGAATTACTACAAACATTCCAACTAGCTCCATCCATCAGTTACCCAGGATCAAATTAAATAACCCAGTGAAAACAAATATAACAAAAATTAATCAGCCTCCCCACATCATAATATTTACAAGAGTCCCAAAGCATTTCTGTGCAGCCCTGACCCGAGACCCGACTCTTCATGGTCAACGGAGAAATGATGGGCGTTGCATCCCTTTCTCAAGCCTAACGAACTCAGGCTGTTACAGATCAGGCAGGGGGAAGGCAGTTTCACAGGCCAACTTTATGAGTTCATATATTATGAGTGGCTTCTACAATCCATGATTCTGTGACTCACACTAACACTCAGAAACTCTGGGCAATTTAAAAAAAAATATATCCATGTGATAAATGTTTATTTTTTTGCCCTAAAGGTTATAATCATGCCAACAATTGCTCTAGCCATAGCTAGTGTGTGGTCAGTTTTCAGTCCTGAACCAGAAACAGGTTGAAGGCAAACAGCTCACAACCCTGAAGAATTAAATGGAGGTCCATACCCTTGGGAAGAGGAGATTCATAGCTCTTGCTTCTCAATATGGAATGTCCCACGATGTTGAACTTTAAAGCCATAACATTTTTATGCATAGAAAAGATACTTTAGGTTTCTGTCTTAAAGCTGTTTTAAATGCATTAGTTATTTCTTTCCTTCTGAGTTCTATACATTTGGACTCTTGGGGTACGTCTACACTGTGGGCTAAAGTCGAGTTAAGCTATGCAACTTCAGCTACATTAATTGCATAGCTGAAGTCGAAGTACCTTAACCTGACTTTTGGTGCTGTTTACACAGCAAAAAGGTGAAGGAACAATACTCTTCAACTTCCCATATTCCTTGCGAAATGATGGTCACAGAAGTCGGAGTAAGAAGACCATTATTTCAAAATTATTTCAAAATAACAGACTTGCTGTGTAGACGCACACTCTGTTATTTTGAAATAAGTGTTCAGTGTATCAGACATAGCCTTGATGACCTAGATACCTGGCTTTGACTGTGTTGTGATAGAAAACCAGTCCCAATATATATATATATTTAAAACCCTCTTTATTTTATTTCTCAAACAACACTATACAAAAAAGATTAGCTACCTATAGACTTGCCATTTGGGGGCTTGAGAAAAACAGCTTCCAGCAGTTCCCACAGATAACAGAACAGAAGCTGGGAGAATTGAACATGAAACTTCTGTGTTTGATATAAACTTTATGAGGGGGCAAGAACATGAACCCATATGACAATTAGGGAAATCAACTGCAGGCCCCAGAGAGCCTGTGTTTTGTCATCTCTTGGTATTTTATCATGAGTCTTCTGGTAACTGATGTTTAAAACTAGTTGGAATCAAGGGTTTGAATGAGCAAGCAACTTTCTAGCTTTCATAGTTGCACTGAAAAGCTTGAAAATAGGAGTCAAGTTTATCCTACAGGCTCAGAAACCAGAAGGGGATCCCCAAATACATTTTTAAAAATCATGATTTTAAGCTAATCTCATGATTTTGGGGGGCTGAACTCATGGATTTTGAATGCTTTGTGTTCACGTTACATGTACATGCCAGACACCATGTGAGCCGAGCCTGGCAGATCCTATATTTGGGAGGAAGGGGAGGAATTACCGAGCCAGAGCAAGACATATAGGCTGGGTGATTGACGGAAAGGAGGGATGCTTGGAGAGAAAGCGTTGGCTGCCAGGAGTTGGGGGGCAACAGCGGGTGAGGACACAGTGGCTGAGATGTTGTCTGCCACAGAGAACTGGACAAGCCATGTTGTTTTTCTTGACCTGAAAGGCCTGCCTGTCAGTTGAGTCCAGGAGGCTTCTCCTGCATGGGGGTCAATGGTTCAGCTCAGGCTTAAGACACCATTCAGCTGGACAGGAGAATTATTGCCTTCCCAGGTGCTGTGCACTATCCCTCTCACTGGCTGCAACTCCACATACCAGCTAATGCCTATGGTAGAGCATTCTTGTTATTATTACCTAGATGTTGGCTTGATTATAGCTATATGACTGGAGTGTCACTTGTTCTTGTTGCTAACTCTGCTGTCTTTTCTTTTGTCGCTGGTTTCTGCTCTTCTCCCTTTATTTTACCCTTTTCTTTGCCTGGAATAAATGTTTATTTATTGGTAAAATCTGTCAGTTCCCTGTCTCCTGTCCCTGTGGTCTGCAATGTTCTGTGAATCCTAGGAGTTGTTATCAAAGTTTGCACTAGGTGGAGGCACTGAGCACCAAGTGCGCAGGGCCTAAGGCAGGTTGCTGCGCTCCTGAGGCAGGTGGAATAAAAGGTTCTTCTCCTCCTAAGGGTTCATGGGTGCCCAAGGTTGGGGCTATTCACTCAAAGCTTTTTGGCTCTCCCACTTTCCACTTGGCAGGCTCCTTAAAGCCCTGGGATCTCCAGCTGCCCACCAGGTTTTTTTGCAAATTTTTTTCACAGAATTGGATCCATTTGTTCTACACATCTAAGAGGTCAGCAAAATGTAAAATTACCATCCCTTCCACTTAGATCCTAATAGTGAACTAGCCTGAGCGATGGCCTTTCCTGCAGAGTTGGACTGATGTGAATCAGCTCATTGTTCTGTGTCTGTTTTACAAATAGATAAAAAAAAGTCTAGTCGTCAGCTGTACCAGTTTATCATTTTCCTGAATTGCATTTACAGCTTGTGTTTGACGTGCATTTCCACCCCTTTCATTCCCCCACTCCCCAATATTTATTAGCAAGCGCTTGGAAAAAAACATGTTTTTCTGACAAGCTTTTTTATCAGGGTAAATTGTCACACACTAACTGCTTTAAAATACCGTGTACATAATTGAATAGAGGAGTGCAGGTTAATTTGCAGATGTCTCTAATGGTTTACAAACACAGGAATTTCCTTGCCGAAGGGTGAAAATATTTCACTGTGATAAGGAGGAGACGTATTGTTTCACAATGTAAAAAGGAGAAGAATGAGCTGTCCTCACTATCCCCAAAGGACATTCTTATAAATCAGATGGTTGCATTTTGTGGATGCTCTGAAAGAAAATTTTAAAGAAATATACAAATCATGCCAATGCTTTCTTTTTTTTACTTTGCATGTTTCCTCTCCTTCAAATGGTTGCAAATCTGTTTTCACCTATAAACAGAATATTTCTTCTGAGCTTGTTTAGCGGTAAATCTGTGAGCTTGGTTTTGTTATATCAAGCTGCACAATTTAGAAACTGAGTACTGTTATTTATCATTTATATAGTGTCAGAAGGTGTTCACAATGCTTTACATTAGGTCAATGTGTCAGACAAAGAACATAATCCCTGCCCTGGATTTAAAGATGGAAAGGGACACTGTCAACCTGAAATCCACATTTCTGTCTGAAAGGATTTTAGCTAGTGTTGTTACAAGTAACGGGTGTCTATATAAAGGAGACCCCTCTTAATCTCATGTTGACCAACAGCAGAAACAATCCTGTTGCTCTGTTATTGGTAACCAACTTCTTGCTGGGCCTGAGGAACATCATGTACATAAGCTTACTACAAAGAAGTGCATGAAGATGCATGGAACAGGAAGTGCAATCAACCATCAATATTGTAACACTTACTATGCAGAGAGGGCTAGCAAATGGCAGACACTGAAAAAAGGAAAATCTCTCTCTCTCTCTCTCTCTCTCTTTCCAGATGTTGCTGAGCATGTACTTAGGAAGTTGTCTCCTAACAGGTCAGAGGAACATCTCTGTCTTCCCTCCCTAGGACTCAGGAGCCACAGAGCTCCCTTGACTCTGCAGATCTCTATACAGGTGCAAATGAAACTTGGTGGGGCTTCTTGGGAGCCCTTCTGTTGCTCCACATCTCTATACTGGGCTAGAAACAATGGCAACTTGGAAGAGGAATAGGGAGAGGCACTGTACCCTGGAAAGTCCTCAGTAGGTGCCAGTACAGCTAGTCACAACTGGGAATGTCCATTTCACTTAATATTTTGACATTCCAAAATCTGTTGTTGATCCAGTTCCAAAGTGAAAACAAATATCTTCTACATTTCCCATGAAACAAAAATTCTAAAATATTTTGTTTTGGAAAAATTAACAATTAAAGAGGATTTCAACATTTTATTTCAAATTTGATTGTATGCCCCCCATTTTTTTCTGGGGGGTATAACACTGTATATATGTGCGCTGCACAACCAGACACAATGTAGCTGAAATATTCTATTTTAATTTAATTTTTAAATTACTAAGAACAACTGCTTCTAACAATAGATTGAATCATCTTATCTTCTTTTTGAGATCAAAGAAAAAGAAAATGTCAAGATATCATGAAACAATATAAAAATAATATAAATGTTACAAAGACTATAAACTCCAATTTAAATTCTGAAATTTTTCAAAATGATTTTTTTCCAAATTGAAGAATGTTTCACTTTAAAAAAATTTGCAGGAAATTTACCAAAAATCAATGTAATTTAATGAAAAATTATGATTTTGTTGGAACGGCTTTTTCTGATGATAAACTATCAGCAGAAAAAATCTGACTGGCTCTAAGTCCCAGCGAGAAGTTTGAAAGCTAGGAGGCCACAGGCAGCAGTATTCATGGAGAGGACTAAGGCTGAACAGAAGGCAAATGTGCTCTCAGGCCTATCCACTTTCCCTTGCCAAATACTTTCCTCTTCTCCTTCAACCCTTCTAAGCATCAGGGGGAATCAGAAATTCCCTTAACTCTTATGTTTAATGCAATTTAATATTAGGACAGACTGTATTATTTTTAGCAACAAAGTTTTTAAAATCAGTCACTTACAAAATGCGCAAGTAGAACAGGGCCCCTTAAAAAATTAGGTGTAATACATTGTGCAATGCAATGAAAACAAGCACCATGTAAGCAAGTGCAGAGGAGTTTGAACTACGTTAATAAAAAGGTATGGGAAACATTTTTGGAGTTCCATTCCCTTGATGTCTGACTATTGTAAAGGGCCTAGTATTCTGCTGAGCATTCTCTCTTCTCCAAATATTTCTGAGCAGAAACCTATTATATGAAATTAATGGAAAAGCAAACAATAGTACTAACAATTACAATAAAAAGGAACAAATATGGTCAGATCTAATAACAATTTGGATTTAGTGAACATGTGCATAAATGGTTTCTTATCAGGTGCCCAGCTCTTATTTTAAACTGCTCCCTGGGTGTTCCCAATATCAAATCAGGAAATGTCTCCAGAGACAAAGGATACATTGGTATGAGCAAAGAACTCTACAGTGTGTCAAAAATCTTGGTGGAAAATGTAATGTAAGAACACATAGAATAATCATCTCAATTTTAACCCTGTAAAATTATTTTTCTTCCGTGATGCAGTTGTCAAACTTTGTATTAGGGTTCCATTGACAATTTGTTAATAAAACGTTAATAGATGTTTTGATTAATTGTTTGTCAAGTGATATAGAGTCTAAAAGATTAACAGGCAGTTTACTTTCATGTCTTAATCATCTGAAACACCTTCTACTGAAAAATTTATGATCATCCATATCATATACTGCTCATGACTCTAAAGTGCTTATAACATTTATTAATAATTTATTAACTCTTTCTAAATGGAACCTTAATATAAAATGTGATTCATCATGTTTTTGATCTCTGATACTATGTTGCTGGTACAATTGGGTGAATAATTTGTAATGTACACATTATTCAGTGAATGTTGCATTTTTTCTGGCAATAAATTGATGACAGTATTTGCTGAATAGATGTTGGATTCCTCTCTCTTTAACTTCATTTTTAATGATCTTGGAAAACATTCTATTGAGATAAATGAAGTTATGTTAGCTGAGAACTTGATCCTGAACTTGCAGATTAGACTCAGCTGGGAGTACAGAGCAAGTCCTAGGGACCTAGTTAGATCAGAAATAATGCCAAAAATGCAAATTTTCAACCTGGAAAAATGCTAATTGATTCAGGGCCAGATCTTGCTCTCACTTACACTAATGTAAATTAGGAGTAGCTCCTCTGAAATGAATGGGCAAATGAATGGATAATGATGTACAATCAGAATTAATCCCACTGGTTACAAGAATGGGAGGAATTAATCCAAACAGAAAAGGCTCATTGGGCTGAAGATATTTGGAAAGCAGTAATAATGAGAGTGGGCTGGCATCCATATTTATATATAAATCTAGCCCAAAGTGGCCTAACTTAAGAGGTACTGAGCACCCATATGCCATTTACTTAGGTACCTAAATTTGAAGTTAGGTGCCTAAAGTTTGCTCTCTAAGGGGTGCCCACACTACACCGTTATTTTGAGATAACTAACGTTATTCTGAAATAACAATGTGAGCATCTACACAGCCATTCCGTTATTTCGGAATAATTTCAAAATAACGGAAAGCTTATTCTGAAATCTGTAACCTCTTTCTATGAGAAATAACTCCTATTCCGAAATATCTATTTCAAAATAAGGTGTGTGTAGATGCTCCACTGCTGCTATTTTGAAATAGCTCCTCACCAGGGCCATTCTAAATTATTCCTCCCCAATGCCTCCTGGGCCTCTAAATTGAGATAGCACATCTACATTAGTGATGCCTGCCTCAGACTAATTTTGAGGCTTCCCTGCAGTGTAGATATGCTATTTTGAAATAAGCTATTTTGGAATAACTATTCCGGAATAGCTTATTTCGAAATAGCTGTGCAGTGTAGACATACTCTAAGTTTGAAAATGGTGGTCTGTAGCTATAGCGTGGCAAAACAGTGGCAAAGATGGGAATTTATAATAAGAGATGAGTAGAAGTTGCAACGTTCTGATTTGGATTGTGACCTGAATGAGAACTTCTCCAAAATTTAGATCTGATCCTGTTGTGCCCTGGGGATATTCTATCCTGATTCATAATCAGAACCAAAGAAGTGCTTGCTCCACCAGAACTGAATGCAGAACCCACCCTGAGTTTTATACTGAGCCCAGTACAGGACAGGAATTGGGGAGTCAGATCCACAGCCAGTGTAAATTGGCATCGCTCCATTGAAGTCAAGAGCGCAACATGGTTTTATACCAGTTGAGGGTCTGACACTGGAAGTTTTATACATAAGAACAAAATAACAACTGGGTCACCCCAGTGGCCCCTCTAGCCAATAGCTGAGAGCACAATGCGACGTCGGTCGATTCATCCAATTGTATGGCAAACAATGGAGACTTCTTTATTTCATCCACAACTTGTTCACTGATGTTCTGTGAAATCTCATTTATCCTCCTCGATACTGTGTCGTTAGAGACAGATATATCATTCAGCTTCCTTGCTGCTTCCTCACCAAGAACAAGCCGCACCATCGCTTTTGCACAGGGAAGCACAAGTTGCTCTACAATGGTATGAGGTTTCTGACAGTGGCCAGTACTAAGTGTCCCACAGGGAATGAACAGAACAAGGCAAATATCCAGTGATCCTGTCATCCAATCCCAGCATCTGGAAGTCGGAGGCTTAGGAACACTCAGAACACAGGGCTGCATCCCTAGCCATCTTGGCTACTAGGCATTTATAGACATATTGCCCATGAACTTATTTAATTCTTTTTTGACTTTTAGCCTTTACAACATCCCCTGTCAACAAGTTCCTCAGGCTGATTGTGCACTGTGAAAAGAAGTATTTCCTTTTATTTGTTTCAAACCTGCTGCCCATTAAAGTCATTGGGGCCCCAAGGTTTTTGTGTTCTGTGAAAAGGGAGCTAACTTCCCTGTACATTTTTTTCACACCAGTCATGATTTGACAGATCTCTATCAGATCCTGCTCCCCCCACCCCATGTTGCTTTTCCAAGCTGAACAATCCCAGTCTTTTTCATCTCTCTTCGTGTGGAAGGTGTCCCAGACCCCAGATAATTTTTGTTGCCCTTCTCTGTACCTTTTCCAGTTTTAAAATATCTGTTTTGAAATGGGACCACCAGAACTGAATGCAGCATTCAAGGTGAGGGTGTCTCATGGATGTGTGTAGTGGCATCATAATTTGGGCCCTGCCACATTCACAGTCTATATTGATCAATTTCACAGACATGGGATTTTTTTTAACATCAGAAATGTAATGATGTCAGCTATTTAAATCTGAAATTTCACAGTGTTTTAATGGTAGGGAGTCCTGACCCAAAAAGGAGTTGTGGGGAGTTGCAAGTTTACTGTACCGGGGGTGGAGTGTTGCTTTCCTTGCTTCTGCATTGCAGCTGGCAGTAGTGCTGTCTTCAGAGCTGGCAGCTGGAGAGCAGCAGGTGCTCGCAGGGAGCCCAGCTCTGAAGGCAGAGCCACTGCCAGTAGCAGCACAGAAGTAAGGATGACTGGTATGGTATAGCCACTCTTACTTCTGTGCTGCTGCTGGTGGGTCACCGCCTTCAGAGCTGGGCACCAGGCCAACAGCCATTGTTTTCTCGCAGCCCCCAACTCAGAAGGCATCACAGAAAGAGCCTTTTGTTGTACACATATTATTCAAGCATGGGATTTTTAACCAACAAGAGTCTGTGATACAGTTTGATTCATTTAAGATTTGTACTATATTTGACTCTATTGTTTCTTTCACATATAGTGCCATTGCCTCACCACATTTCTATGTTTGTACCCTGGTATTACTGTGCCCCATTACGTATCATTCTTTCACCAAGCTTCTGTGATTTCTATTAGATTGTTATCTTCATTTAATACCAGGCACTCACGCTGACCCATCTTGGTATTTAGACTTCTAGGCTACGTCTACACTGGCATGATTTTAATGGAAAAGTTTTCAGTTAAAAGCATTTTCGGAAAAACGCGTCTAGATTGGCAGGACGCTTTTCCGCAAAAGCACTTTTTGCGGAAAAGTGCCTGTGGCCAATATAGATGCGCTTTTCCGCAAAAAAGCCCCGATCGCCATTTTCGCGATCGGGGCTTTTTTGCGGAAAACAGTACTGTGCTGTTTACACTGGCCCTCTTGCTCAAATGATTTGTGCAAGAGGGCTTTTGCCCGAACTGGAACAGCACAGTATTTTCGCAAGAACACTGATGATCTTACATGAGATTGTCAGTGTTCTTGCAGAAATTCAAGCGGCCAGTGTAGACAGCTGGCAAGTTTTTCCGCAAAAGCAGATGATTTTGCTGAAAAACTTGCCAGTCTAGACACAGCCCTAGCGTTTGCATTTAGTTGTCTGCCTTCATGCGGTGTAATTGCATGGGTCTTTTTCATTTGACTGTTATTCTTCAGCTCCTTCTTGTACTTAATCAACTTCTCCTCTGTCTTCTTCATTAGAATATAGACAATCGTCATTTATAGATCTTTGCCTCAGGGCTGTCTCTGCCTGAACCATATGCTCCTCCATACCTATCAGCTTTCCCCCAGCCCTTAGTTTAAAAACTCCTCTCTGATCTTTTAAATTTTATATTCTAGCAATCAGTTCCCCTTTTTGGTTCAGGTGCAGCCCAGCCTTCCTGTAGAGACTACTCCTTTACCAAAAAATTTTCCGGGTTGTATTAAACCTAAATCCTACAACATTGCCCCCACAGCCACAGCTCCCAAGGTTTCCAGCCAAGGGGAGTGAGGAGCTGATGCTTAGGGCAGGGCAGTCTGTGAAGCTCCCAGGCTCCCCTTCCTAGAAGTTGGGCCTGTGTCTGCTGACAGGGTGCAGCACTGAGTCTAGAAAAGTAGAGAGCCTGCCTTAGCTCCGCAGCACCCCTGACCAGTCTTTTAATGGCCCAGTTGGCTGGAGCCACCAGGGTCTGTTCTTGATGGGGCTTCCAGTCAAAAACTGTATGCCTCGATTTTCCAATCAAAAACTGTACTGCAGGCTGAGGCCCAGCAGCAAGGGCAAAGAGGGTGCTGGGGCTGCAGGGATAGGAACTGAATGACAAGTGGCTGCCATTGACAGGGTCCTTGGGCTGGTACCCAGAGTAGTGGGAAGGCCTGGATTTCCTCTCCCCAACTTTGCCACTAAGGAAGTGGCCAGACAATTGGCTGAAGAAACCACCGAAATACTGCAATGCTGTTTCCCAGAAGCAGGAGCACAGAGTGTGACACAGCTGAATGGCCATGTCACAAAGAGGACACCACAATTCTGGGAATGATGTGGGTCTCTGGAGCAGCAAAGATGGTGGAGAAGAGGATGCATGGGGGAGAAGAGCTAAGATCGATGACAGCCAGCAGGAGGCACTGGAGTGGTACGTCCCAGCCCATCACAGGCTGCTAAAGGGACTAGAGATCAAAGCCTCATTAAGAAGGACTTGGACTTGCCTAGTAGGCTGCGGAATACACCCCATCCCAAACAGATCAAGGTAGGGTTGAGGGTGAGAGCACCTCGATTTTTAATAGGAAATGATTAAGTGAGTGGCTGCTACAAGTGTACAGGAGACATTCATTTTTGGTCTGGAATGGAACAAATGTTCTTGCCTGGTAAAATAATACAAGTGTAGCTGGACATAAATTGGCATGGTAGGACATGTATTAAAAGCCATTCAGAGTTCTCTTAAGTCATGAATTTGTAGGTTTATGAGGCCAAGCAGCTCACCTAAGGCCACAGGAGGACTTTAATATCAGAGCCAAGGTTTAAATTTTACAATTCTTTGCTCTCTGTTTGGTATTTAGGACATTAGATGATGCCTCTCCTGCCAATAGATATGTCAATCATTATTTAATGTCCCTATTACAGGATTACATAAGGGCTAGAGCTACAGTATGAGAGGATTAACTAGCATTTACAATGGAAAATACCGATAAAGCCATATTACTTGTATAACCCCCAGCCCAACCTTTTAACATTTTAACTTTGACCTACAAAATGGTGCCACATTCCATCAGTAACTGATCTCTGCTACTTCTGCAGCCTGTGATGCTTTGTTCCAAAGTTAAACTACTCTGTGTTTAAAAGAAGCTTAGTTCACATGAATTGCTTATAGGTTATAAGGCTATAAGCAAATCTTCTCCCTTATTGCCAATCTACAACCTCTTGTATGTGTTTTAAGACATTAGCCTTTTTTTCTGTTGTCTGGAATCCTTCTGGGCCCAGTGCCTTTTCAACCTTTAATAGTCCTTATTGCCTAATTATCTGTCCTGGCGTAATCATAAAGCCTTTTAATATTTTACTTTCTCCCTCAGGAAAAGATATCTCAGTCTCTGCAATATGACCTTCAGCTTCTATTGTGAACACACAGACAAAAAGCATATTCAGGCTCTTAACAATATCAGCTGCATCTGTACTTTCCAACTGTCATCATTTAATGACTCACTACTTGCTTGTGGCTTCTTATGTATTTAAAGAACTTCTGACTGTTTATCTTTATTTCTTTGGCTAGTTCTATTCTGTTTATTAATTTAACAGCCTTATCAGCCTAATTTTTTCCATTATCTTTTATCTTCCTACACTGTTGTTTTTCCTGGTCCCGGCAAGCCCTGTTCCTATCATAAATAATCCTGAGACTCTTTATTCATTTACGTGAATTCCCTCAGTTCCCACTTCTTGAACAGTCATTGGCACATGCAGACTTTTCATCAAGCTCACTGACGGAGGCCAGGGAGGGAGGGGACAATTCCCTGGGGTCTGGTGATACAAAAGGGCCTGGAGTTCCTAGCTGCCACCACTGCTGCTACTATGACAGAGGTCTCAGCTGCAGCCTTGGGCACTTTAAATGGCTACTGGAGCGCTGTGTGGCATGCTGTGGGCAGCACTGAGGACTGTCTGGGGAAGGCACAGTGTTCTCTGGACAGTGTTGAGGGCTGCCTAGCCCCAGCTCCACCCCTTCTGCCCAAGGCCCTGCCCCTTCGGAGGGTGTAAAGCTACCTCCCCCCGTTTTTGCCCAGGGGCCCAGTGAGGCTATCAGCCCTGCTGTCTATTCATGGAGGGGACACTTCATTTATCTCCCCGTGACATGGTATAAAAGCATTCCTTAGCCCTGGCATGTAAAGAGTTACTAGGAGAACCCAGGCTCCCTGCTCCATGTCACATGGATGACCTGGTGTGAGGTTGTGTCCATGTACAGAAAGATGAGGGGAAAGGTATATCTTCTCGCTATCTCTCCTTGCTGACAGATGCAAAGGCCTCTGATGATTATGACCAAGTGTTCTGGCTGCTTGGTGCCTGATTTGGATCATTTTGTGTTAATAAAGCCACACCTGAGGAAAGAGCCTTAGATCTAATTCTAGTTTAGGGCTTTATTTTACCTTCCCCAGTTGGATTATCTGTTCACCGGCTTATCCCTCCTCCTCCCAGTGCTTAACTCCATCTAACTGTCAAGGGGACTTGGAATTTCCCTTATCATATCTACCTTGGCTAAAATAGATATTAAGGGATTTCTTCCTTCAATTTAGAGACAGGATATTTTGTAAGAGTGAGAACTACATGCAGTCTAGATCCACCTTTTTGCCTCTATTCTGCTTTCCTCCCTCATAAAAGAGACAGCTATGAATGCTGTTTCCTAGAGTCCCTGATGTCCGAGACAGAACATCAGAAATGGCTGCCCGTCGCAGGGAGCCATAGCCTGTAATACCTCTGAGGCTGGTATAGGGGGCTCTGTCTGTGAAGTGGAGTGTTTTCCATATAAGGGCATGTAAATTAATAATCTTCCCCTGCTCGCTCCACCCATTGCAGTAACAGATCAGCCAGTGGGCTGACTGGTGCTCAGGCCTGCTACTCCACCCACTGCAGCAAAAACCAACCTATGGGGTGATAAGTTCACAGGCAATAAAACAGGCAGGCAGCCCCTCTCTCACTGGGGATTCGCATTGAGTGAACGCCTGGCCTGATCACCCAGACGCCTTGCACCCCCCGCTCTTGAGTCTTACTGAGCGTACTCCGAGTTGGTCGACCCGAGTGGAGACAGTTTATGAGCGTGTGACCGGTACTTGTGTTCCTGCTGTCTCCAGAACTGGTATAACACCCCCCCCCCCCCACCATCATCCCTATCCTAATTGATTTTTTAGTTGTCCTTATTGCTTGCCAAGTGACAGTGGCTAAAAAGTTACTAAGTTAGTTTATAAATAGTTGTGGTTTAGATTTTTTACTGTTTCCTTGTATAAAGTTGTGTAAATAGTCAGCCCTATGGATAATACCAATGTTAATTCAACTGTTCCTAACCCCTGGGCAGTTATTGGGAATTATTGTGATTTAGAAAAGCCTCAGGGAATTGTTTTGTGTTGTCTGGCAATCTGTTTAATTTTTGTTCTGATGATTGTCTGGCGCCATCAAAATAAAATCAGTTTGTACTTTTTGAAACCCCCAGTTGTGGTCTCATCCTTTCCGGCATCCCTTCGAACCTCGTGTATTATGGGGACTGACATGGCGTCACGAACAGGATGCCGGAACCCCAGAGACCATGACAACTCTGATAGTTGCCCCTGGGCTAAAACTGAGACCCCAGGTTCTGAGGAGGATCAGTTTAATCATTTGCAATACCACCTCCTCTGTACTCGACTGCGCAAAGGGGCCCCTAACACTTTTGACTGGGTCTGTGTCATAGGACACGGCCATGATTGTAGGACCTACACCATTCCTTTGGGGTTGAGCGATGTGGGCTGCTTGCTAACTTGCCATCCCACCTTCAGGGCCACCCCGGCTGATAATAGCCTTCAACCGTGTCTCACTCAAGTGGGTGAGACAGCCCCTAATTCAAACCCTCTTAGCCTCTGGAAAGAGGTGAACAGAGTAATTAAACTCTGTGGGGTAGCCCCCTCCATCTTGGCCCCCGAGCCAAGAGCCCCACATGGATCACCTGCACACCACCTGTTAATAGGATTGGTCCAAAGGTTAGATGGGATAAAAAAGGTTAAAAAACTACGCCCCGATTCTTATAAATCAGAGGATGTTCTGGCTGCCATCTGCAATACCCTAGCAGCAGCCCTTGATAAAGTTACCGTCTACCATAGGGCCGTTACAAATTGCGCCCGTGGGGTGGCGCACTCGCAGTCGGAGGGAGAACCGGAGTTTTCCCCTCAGGCGCCAAAGACACCTCCTTTAGAGACACAACTTCCTCCCCCATACCAAGGCTCTCATGACCCACCAAACATTTACTCTGGCTTGACTACCCTGAGTTCAACCATACCCACAGCTCCCGACCTGATTGTACCGGAGGCCCTCCCTGTGACTGTAACCCGATTAAAAATGGATGGTCAGGGGAATACCTCTCAGGTAACTGAGACCCGCCCCCGAACCAAGGCGGAAATGAAGGAGTTCATCACAGATACTGCCCGACGTCCAGATGAGCCTCCTATAATCTGGGTAGGGAGATTAGCCTTGGAACAGGGGAGTGACTGGGTTGACCGGGAGGAAGCCTTAACATTAACCCGTACCGGGAGTTGGTTGCGGGGCCTTATGGGGGGGAGTATTGGCAGCGAATAATCATTGGCCTGTAACGGCCGCAGCTGCCGCGCACCTCCAAATACAAGGGGGATTTCGCGCAGTACAGATGCCACCTGATTGTGTGAATAACTCCACTACCCTTATGTACGCAATCGCTAGGAGTTCTATTCTGCTCTGGGATCCCACCGCACACCCCCTCAACTTAACTAACGTTCAGACGGTAGCACAAAACCCATTTCGTTTTGTTGATGATCCCACTCAGATTCCCATAGAAGATGCAGCTGTTACCCTAGCCGTGGACAACAGCCCTAATCTAGACACAGGGGCTCTTCTGTGGCTAAGGGGATACACAGGACAACCTATTGGCCGACTATACGACGCTGTAGAGAGGGTGAAGTGGGCAACACTAAAGGCCGCCCTACTTGCAACCCCCTCTACTCTGGTGAAAGGGTCCAAAATGGCGCCCAAACCCAAATACCCCGAGCGTTCGTTCATCGAGCGTAAGATTTTTGGATTTTTATTGGGTAAGGGACTCACCAAGGAAGCTATTAGGAAAATGAATAGTGATCAACAGAAAGACTTGGCTGTGAAATTGGGGTGGGAAGATCGCCCTATTCCCCCGCAGCCAAAAAACGGGGAGAGGCCGAGTGCCTAGCGGTCACTCGGCCCGATTTAAATGACCCTCGACCCTATCAAAACCTGACTACCGAAAACGAGACAATTATCCCCTTTTTGTTAGACACGGGGGCACAGGTATCCATCATCCCCCCCGATATGCCCCACACCCCCACTGGAAAGATAGTCTTTGTACAGGGATTAAATAGCGTTGAAGCAACCTACGTTAGTCCATCACAATTGGCTTTCTCTTCGATCTTAATTAGCCCGCCTTGAGGGCGTTGTTTGTCCCCTTTTTGTTTTTCAGGTACCAACCCATTCGAGCCCCCCACCGGCTGTTTGACTTCCGGAGCCGACGAGAACCATCAAGATGGAAAAAAAAAATTAAGTCTGCCACTGAATCTTTCGTTTGGGGATATGTTACCAAATGTCCCGCAATCTCGAAGCCCTCACTAATTTGACCGCTGAAGGGTTTCGACAAGTCGATTTAGCTCTCACTGTACTAACTCATTATGCCGAACAGAATCGTCTAATGATACAAGTTATATTGCAGAAGGACTTTTGTATGGCACTCAAGGACCTTGACCCCAGGTTTAAGGACCAATACCGTTTGCGTTTCAAGCCCGGGTGGAACAACGTTTCAGCCATCACCCAACAGCTGACCTCACTTGCAGTTCGGATTCGCGAACAGCGGGAAGAATGGGACTGGTGGCAAACAAAACTTTCCTCTTAGGGACTGAGTACTTGGGCATCCACCATTAAGCAGTGGTTGATTGTATGTGCTCTTGTGTTACTAGCCTTTTTAGTGAACATTGCTGTTGCAAAAGCTCTTATCCACAGAGTTGTTTCCGCTTTCCCTGTTACTGTTGCTTACTTTTCCCTTTCTCCCCTTTCTGAAGACAGCAGCTCACCAGAACCTCAATTTACCCAATTGGCTTCTTGCTGATTACCCTTACGTGCGCTCTCACCTTAGGCAACCCCCTTACCGCTTGCTCCGGACAGCCACGGGGGCATGTCCGAGACAGAACATCAGAAATGGCTGCCCGTCGCAGGGAGCCATAGCCTGTAATACCTCTGAGGCTGGTATAGGGGGCTCTGTCTGTGAAGTGGAGTGTTTTCCATATAAGGGCATGTAAATTAATAATCTTCCCCTGCTCGCTCCACCCATTGCAGTAACAGATCAGCCAGTGGGCTGACTGGTGCTCAGGCCTGCTACTCCACCCACTGCAGCAAAAACCAACCTATGGGGTGATAAGTTCACAGGCAATAAAACAGGCAGGCAGCCCCTCTCTCACTGGGGATTCGCATTGAGTGAACGCCTGGCCTGATCACCCAGACGCCTTGCACCCCCCGCTCTTGAGTCTTACTGAGCGTACTCCGAGTTGGTCGACCCGAGTGGAGACAGTTTATGAGCGTGTGACCGGTACTTGTGTTCCTGCTGTCTCCAGAACTGGTATAACACCCCCCCCCCCCCCCACCATCATCCCTATCCTAATTGATTTTTTAGTTGTCCTTATTGCTTGCCAAGTGACAGTGGCTAAAAAGTTACTAAGTTAGTTTATAAATAGTTGTGGTTTAGATTTTTTACTGTTTCCTTGTATAAAGTTGTGTAAATAGTCAGCCCTATGGATAATACCAATGTTAATTCAACTGTTCCTAACCCCTGGGCAGTTATTGGGAATTATTGTGATTTAGAAAAGCCTCAGGGAATTGTTTTGTGTTGTCTGGCAATCTGTTTAATTTTTGTTCTGATGATTGTCTGGCGCCATCAAAATAAAATCAGTTTGTACTTTTTGAAACCCCCAGTTGTGGTCTCATCCTTTCCGGCATCCCTTCGAACCTCGTGTATTATGGGGACTGACACCTGACAGCTGGGCATACAATACCCTACACCAAGACTGCACATTACCTTTGCCACCCAATAACAGGTAAAAAACCGCAGTGCAGGTTCCACCACTTTGTAACAAACTGTGTCCTTGTCAGCCTAAAGACAAAGACAGTGAGGTAGCTTGGAAGTCAGGGTGTCTCAAATGGCTGCTTATTGTTCTGTCCCTTGAGCCATTTCCATCTCCGTTAATCTAATCAAAGTGACCCTTCACATGCAATTCTTTTGACTTTTCCCTTTGCTTTTCATTTTTATTTAATTTCCAAATTTAATAAAATTGTAATTATGGCTCCCCAACTATTTTCTCCTTTACCTCTCTCTCCTCTCTCGTAACAGCTTCCTAATCTTCATCAGTTAAAAAGACTTCCATATTTATCTTCCTGATTGTCACTTCTGCAGTTATTTTTGTATTTCACAGTCACTGTATTAAATTTAATTGTTGGCTGACATGACCATTTCATTTGTCATTTGGAGAATAAACAATTAAGTCCTTGAGGCATTAAATAAAGTATGATCATGATTCTAGACAGATTCCTGAACAATTACTATAAAATAATCAAAGCAGATTCACTTTCCACATCACTTACATTTTGTTGGCTGTGGTCTTCCTTTCACCCTTTCTCAATAATTTTGTTTTATATTAACTTGGGACCTGTAAGCTAATGCCTATTTAAATCTGAAGTTCAAATCTGAAGAATTTATAGAATTTTAAAAGAGAGTTAGTTTGAAAAAAAAAAGTTCAATTCATTCCTGAGCATCCTTTAAGATCAAACCTACAGGAAGGAAATTCAGAACCCATATAATGATATATGCTTGATAATCCTTAAACTAAACCTCTTTGCCCCAGTTTACCAGTGTAGATTTATCTTTATATGTTTCCAACCTCATTGTAAATCTGAGTGGTAAAAAATGAAGACTCAAGGCATCTTAAAGAGAGAATTTTGAAAAGAAGCATCAAAATATTTTTTCCTTAACTACTTTGTGTTCTTTTAACTTAGCACCTCTCAGGAGCGCCTAGGATGACACTGTTAAAAATGTTTTGTATACATTTTGGAGTTTCATATAACAAAGCATGGTCCTACACATATGGACATTGTTAGAGAATCAATTACCATTGGCTAACATAGACTTACATTCAAATTACAGCAGCACCTTGTTCCACAAAATGGTGCTAAACGATATAATTTGCATTCCTAGACAGGTAGTACTCACAATCCAAACAAATGCAGGATGTCATTGAGTTTTCATTATTCATAGCATAATTGTTCATCAAAGGGTTAATTATTCTGGGTATACTGAATGTTCAGAAATACATTCATTTTCTACTTGCTAATATTCTACTAATTTAGAATAATTATAATTTACATTTACAGAATTTATAGAAAACTGGATCATCTGTAAAGCACACAATTCCATAATGTTTATGTCCCAGTTTTCTGTAAAAGTAGAATTTCTGAAATGGACAGCAACATTTAATGGGAAAGCTATGGAAATAACTGCCAATGTCTGGATTGGTGGTGTAGCAGCAGGATAAGGTGTAACCCCTGTGGAGTTCAGTTCTTAATCCCTAGGATCGCCTCAAAAAGCACTGGAGATAAGGGCTGGAAGATGGGCTCATCATACTACTCTCAACTACCCCATCTCAAGTGGCACTGATGAGGGTGAAAGGGGATTTGTCCAAACTTCTTCAACAGAACAAATAGCCAGGAGAGAACAGAGTGAAAACGGGAGAAGAAAATATGAAGATTCCACAGTATGTCTGGGAGAAAATGAAGCATCATGCTTGATGGCAACTGCTGTAGCCACCATGATCAAGGGATGCTTTACACATGGAGTTATAAATCCCCAAAGATATTTAGGCACATAAAGTCAATTAAAATCAATGGAAGTTACACAAAACAGAAGCTATTTTTAGTTTAATAGAAAAATGAATGTGTAAAAAAAAGATCCAGAATGCAGTACATTTACATTAGGGAAATCTATATCTGTATCATACTATTCACACTCCTTATCTTCCCAGTGTTAAATCAAAGTAGTCAAAGCAAGTAGAGGGAATAACTAATAATTCAAAAATTCATTTTTGTCAAAACAGTTACAAGTGGTGCCTTGTTCGTAAATGAATGCTGATCATAAATTGGTTTAAAAAGCATGAAACCAGGGATGTGAGATCACTTTACTGGTTAAAGGAAATGAGGGATGAATATAAGATAATAATGAGTGACTGTGACTTGGTCACAGCAAAGTCTTGTAGGCAGTTGACATCCTCCAGTAACACAGCTCATAGGCCGTGTCCACACTCAGGGGTTCTTTCGAAAAAAGTACCCTTTTTTCGAAAGAAGTTCCCCTGCATCCAGACTCAAGCCGCGTTCTTTCGAAATTATTTCAAAAGAACGCGGCTTTTCTTTCGATGGCGGTAAACCTCGTTTCACGAGGAAGAACGCCTTCCTTCGAAAGTTCCTCTTTCGAAGGAAGGCGTTCTTCAATGTAAAGAGGATGTCTTCGAAAGAGAGCATCCAGACTCGCTGGGTGCTCTCTTTCGAAAAAGCGGATTTCCTCTATCGAAAGATCCACCTGCTGTCTAGACGCGATCTTTCGAAAGAGGCTCTTTCGAAAGATGCTTTCGAAAGAGCCTCTTTCGAAAGAAGCCTGCAGTCTAGACACAGCCCTAGGGTGATCCAGCTCTATTTGGGAATAATACAGACTCACATTTTAAAGCGGTACTGTGCCTTTGGAAGCTTATTGCAGGCTTTGTTTCAAGAGGCATTTTTTTTTTTTTTAAATCTCTTTATATGTTTCCCAAAAGCATCTTAATAATTTTTGATTTAGGCTATATCTTTGAACCCAGATTTGAACTGAAACACTGGTTGATCTTTCACTTTCAGTCACAATAAAATTATGATTAGAAGGAGCTACATAATATTTGGCAACATTAGACAAATCTGGAGATGCAGAACACAAATTAGCACTTAGATAAAGATCACCTTTCAAATTAGTTTTTGAGCTGTCCTTGTTCCTGTTTGTTCTATCATGCCTGTTCGGCATTCCTTCATATTGGGTTGATGTGAGGCTGTACTATCTCTGGGTATGTCTACACTAGCTCGCTAATTCGAGCTAGGTAGGCAAATGAGGCGACCGGAGTTGCAAATGAAGCCCGGGATTTAAATATCCCAGGCTTTATTTGCATGTTCCTGTCCGGTCGCCATTTTGAAATTTCACTAACCTGAAATCACTGCCGCGCAGCTACATGCGGCAGTGAAACGTTAATTTGAACTAAGTCTTTAGTTCGAATAAACTGTTACTCCTTATTCCAGTAACAGTTAATTCAAACTAAGGACTTAGTTCGAATTAACGTTTCACTGCCGCGTGTAACCGCGCTGCAGTGAGTTTGGGCTAGTGAAATTTCAAAATGACGACCGGACGGGAACATGCAAATAAAGCTCGGTATATTTAAATCCCGGTCTTCATTTGCAACTCCGGTTGCCTCATTTGCCTATCTAGCTCGAATTAATGAGCTAGTGTAGATATACCCTCTGAGAGTGCTCAGAATTATCTATCTTAGGCTATGTCAAGACTGCAAGCCTCTTTCGAAAGAGAGCGTCTAGACTGCATGCGGAATTTCGAAAAAGCAAGCCGCTTTTTCGAAAGAAAGCACCCAGTGAGTCTGGATGCTCTCTTTCTAAAAAGCCTGTTTGCTTTTAAGAACGCCTTCTTTCGAAAGAGCACTTTCGAAAGAAGGCATTCTTCCTCATGGAATTAGGTTTACCACCGTCGAAAGAAAAGCCGCATTCTAGGGCTACTTTTTCGAAAAAACCCCTGAGTCTGGACACAGCCTTACAGGGGAACATAATACCTACTGTATACCCTACAATGCACTGGACCCACACCCCAACCCAACGGATAAAGGGAAAAGGCTTATGACCCTGCCTTTTTGCATTTGCTGTGGATTGTGGTGCATCTCCAGAGGTGCACTATGGGGCCTTAAGAAGAAATAAAAATGCCAGACCAGTTACTTTAAGGATGCTGCTCAGTTGGCCTGAAAGTAGTTGGTCTGGCATTTTTAGTTCTTCACTGGGCCTTTATCTAATGTTACTGCTACAGGATAATAGTGACCATATTGTGCGTTATGCCTACCGGAGCACATTATGGTTATACTTAGAGCCCTACCAATTTCCCAGCAGTGAAAAATGCATCACAGACATGCGCAGTCGGTAACGTAGGCAAGAGAAGGCACAGTCTTCCCAAAACTGCCGGCATGCCCAGTAGCCTAAGGCTGAGGCTAACACCAGCGAAGGCTGGAACCATGGCATGGCAGCCTGGCTCCCCCCTGCCCCGTGGAAGGTTGGAACCGCTGCACGGCAGCCTGGCTCCACCCAGTTCCCAAGTAAGGCCAGAGGGTGTGGGCCCACGGTGGAGCAGTGCAGCTTTCCATCAGGGAGTGCCAGGCCAGGACTATATCATGGCAGCCCTGGCTCTCTACATAGCCAGGCAGGTTCAGGCTGGGGCTTGGCTCCAGGGCAGGCCCTCAGATGGAAGGGGCGGGGCTGGGTCTTGCTTTCCCCAGTGGGGCTTTTGCCCAGTGCCCATGATCACAGATCATGAAATAAGCCGTTTCCAGTGACACCTGCTATCTCCTTATTCTTAGGAGTGCCCCATCAATGGAGGTTTCCTAGCTCAGACTGGGCAGTGGAGGGACAGAACTTATCCATCTCCTGCATAGCTGCTGAGGGTGAGGAGACACCAGACAGATCCACTTTGAGGTGCCTTCCCCTGCTGCAGGAGGCTGTCTGGGATTGGGCAGCAGCCTGAGGTTCCTGAGTGCGTGGCAGGGAGTGCAGTGTTTTCTGCAGCTGTGTAGAGAGAAAGTATTCGCCCTCCCAAGCCGGTCAGGACTAGCAAGGAGGTGCCCCTAACTGGGGTGCTCCCAGCAACACAGGGGCGATCAGACACACTTGTACCTCTTAGAGCCTCCTGTGGTTGCTGCCTTCAGAGTCCAGCTCTGAAAGTAGCACAGAAGTGAGGGTGGCAATCCCATGGCCTGCCTACAATAGGTTTGCAACCCCACCCAATATCCTTTTATTACAGTTACAATATTATAAAACTTCAGGTTTAAACATGAAATTTACTAGTTTTTAAAACTACACCTATGGCATTGGCCATCATGGACTGTGAATCTGATAGGGCTTTAGTTATACTGCAATGACGAGGGCAACAGGTGGTCCCACTCCTACTCCGATTTCTTCCTTCCTCCATAACAATCCTGTTGCCACTGCTATTTGTAGGTAAAAACTTTCTTTGAAACACTTTTCTTTAATTAGCTTGCTGAAGTCACTACAGGGGGATATAATGTTCATGTCCTGCCCCTTGCTCCCAGGACTAGGACTGGCTGAGTACAGCATAAGATAATCATACATCTCTGTTACAATAGTAGCATCTGCAGCCTCTTTACTTTCCTGGAGCAGTCACATGAGGTAATGCTTGCTCACTAAAATGTCTGTGTGAAGAGAAAAAGTTGTACTAATGAAAATGTGATGAATATTCAACATAGAAAGCTTTGCCTGGCTTTCTTGAAAGCTTTTGTACACCTGGGAGAGATCCAATAAAGAAACAAGAGAAATGCTTAAGTGAAAAAAATGTAGGTTCATAGACAATTGTGACTAGCAAATATTCAAATTCTGTGGCAGGTAGATCATGAGTCACCCATAACATGAAACTGGTTCACCATTCATTGAACAGTTCTGCATAATAAACATTTTTCTGAGTGTTCTCACTGATGAGTTATACAAGTAAAAAGAAAGTAAATCAAACAAATGGTATCCCAAATTCTTCTTAGACCCCTACACTCTTCACCTATTACTTCCTATTTTTTAAAAAAATGACGTTCCTTCTTCTCAGTGATGACTTTTCATCTTTTCCTCGTATCTGTCTGTAGATATTTCAGACTCTTTCACTTCTAGCACAGAAGTTGCTTGCAGCTGATTATCACTTTGAAAGTGACAAATTTCCGCTTTTTAAATCTCCTCCAGTTTCACAGGAGACCAAGGAAGATGAAAATGGATAAACAACCAGTCTTATTTTTGCTGAGAGGCCAACCTTCTTTCCTAGTCAAGGAATAGATCGCTGACATCCTTTTCTGACAGCTCTGGGAATGGGCCTTGAGTATTAATGCCAGAGCTGTGATTTAAAGCTTTAGAACAAAATTCTCCTCTTGCTTGCGGTGATGTAATTCTTTAATTTAAAGGAAGTAATTTGACTGATTTTGGTGGAGTTTCTTGGAATTTACTCTGGTGCCAATCAGATCAGAATACAACCCGTGGTCCTTGAAGTTCTAGCTGCTAGCATCATTGCTCACTGAATCACTGCTCCACTTTTTTCATGTTTACGGTTATACCCTTTTCAGACAGCATATCCCTCTCATACAAAGAAACACTTCATCTATCAGCCTGGAAATTTAGAGGCTCAAATCATTAGGAAGCACTATGTAGTCTTCTTAACAAACTGTGTTGTGCATTTAAAAAGAAAGGAGTTGTTTTTAATTATAATTGGCATTTCCTTCTGGTGAGGCATTCATCTGGGTGAGAAGTGGTATAATTTTATCCTTGTCACAATGGCAGTTCAGTAAGAGAGATTGTAAGCAAACCTGTCAGTGGATTTAAAACTGGTTGGACCTTTAGATTGCAAAATTAAATACTTAAGAGCTAGATTGTGTCTGGCCTATTTGCAGGTGTCCAAAGAAGTGAGAAAGTGAGTGCAAGGAACTCTCTCCCACCATGTGTTTCTGGCCTAGGGCCTGGGTGCAATAAGAATCCTTGCTCTGAAACAGCATGATGTCTCCAACAGCTCTCCTTGGGGTGCTGTATCCCTGCAGTGCCCCTGACACAAAGCTGGCAACATAACAGATTAAAGAATCTGGCCCTAAGTCCACTTCACAGCAGTCCTGGAGGGAATGCAGTGCTCTTCAGCAGCTCTCACATATTCTGGGACTGAGTTACACAGGATGTGAGAGTAACAGCCAGCAGCTTGTGTCCTCCCCACTCCCATTCCAGACCACCCATGTGTGCTTGTGAAGGGTAAAAAGAATCTAGTCTAGCCCTTAACATGTAAACAAATGTAACATTTTAAACAGATTATTTTGTAATAGCAAATAACTATACACTGAAATCAAATGAGAGCAATGGCACCATCAGTTTTCAGAAATACCGTATTGACTGTTTTGTATGGTTCACCACTTAAAAGCTGATGGTGTAGGTACAAACTAGCTGAACATTAAAGTACAGTGTCATAATATTAGCATTATAATTCATCAAACACAGTATGAATGCTGTGCATGATGATTCATGTGCATTAGTCACCATCTTTTGTCATAACAATCTCTGGTCCACAGAGGTGCTCTTTGAGTTCTAACTCTACAGAGCTTCTATGGTAACTTATCACAGCTTTAGCTATCTGGGGGAACCTGTAGGTTGTAAGAGAATATCATATTCCAGTTCAGCATAAGCATTAGGGTTGAGAATCTGCTGATGCAAGGTTAATAACATTTCCTTTCTGATCATGCATGCCTCGAATGACCTTTCTTTTATATAATCTCAACTGAATTACTAACATTAAAAAATGTTGTTTAGATGGTTGTCAATCTATATAAAAGTCTTCACATCCAAGCCAATTTGAAATAATTTGTCCATTAAAATGTTGTGAGGCATGGAAATTTGATGCTTTATTGAACCCCAAATACAGTGCTTCAACCATGCTCCCTTCAATTCTGCCAGAAAACATGTTTGTCTGATAACATTTGGATGGTTTTGTTACAAATCTATTAAGTTCACCACTTGTGGGTGGTTCCCTCTCATATTCCTCCACATATTAGTGTATGCACAAATGCAGTAATGGAGTCTCTTCACTAATTAATATGCTACTTCTGAGTATTCAGGATAATATCTGCTGCTTTTATTGACTGAGATACTTTTTTCTTATGCCTTACTCCTGTTTGCTTGGCTGGATTAACACACACAAAAAAGAGTTGCTATTCTTGATGCAAATCATTGGTTAAAGTCTGATGGCGAGATATTTATTGTGGTGATGGCCAAGATAGAAAGAAACAAGGTGCTAGGTTGAATTTGCAGGATTAAAACCCTTCTCCCATTACATGTAAACTGTGCAGAACTGATCTGGAGAGAGGATTAGAGATGCCTTGGTAACAGTCACATTTTGTAGGAGACATTTCCTTTAATTCCTTCTGAGTATGGAGCACTAATATGATCAGATCAATGGACAAGAGTGTGGGCTTCAATTTTCAATGGGAGTCCAGCATCTCACTCCCTTTGGATCCTTTGAAAAGCCAGCCATACTGTACAGTAGAGAACATTTCAGACAAAAGACTGTCATGTACAACAATTAGGACTGGCCAGAAAACAAGGATTCCATTTTGCAAAATACGTTGCGGTTTCATGCTGCATCTGAGGGAGAGGAAGGGTGTGTCTGCACTGCAGTTGGGCACCCACAGCTGGCCTGTGACTCGGACTCACAGGGCTCAGGATAAGGGGCTGTGTAATTTCAAAATAGATGTTCAGGCTCAGGCTGGAACCTCAGCTTTTGGACCCTGTGTGAATGGAGGGTCTCAGCACTTGAATTCCAGTCCAAGCCAAACCACTGCCCTTCAATTAAACAGCTCCTTAGCCTGTGCCTTGTAAGTCAGCTGACATGGGCCAGCCATAGGTATCTAATTGCAATGTACACATACCAGAAGAGCAACTCACTCCAGAATAGCCAATAACTTAGCTTGTTAGGGGCTCACCTGGGATGTGGGAGATGACCCAGATTACGTCCTGCTCTGTCTGCTTCAGGGCAGGGATTTCAGCTTGGGTTTCCCACATACCATATGAAAGCCCTAACAAACTCATTCGTATATTGGTTATTCTAGGAGGGCTGGAGCTGTGTTCTTCTGATCTGTCAAGAAATTTCATCCTTGACCCAAGAAACCCTCCCGATGGAAGTTGCATCAAAATTGAATCATTTCTGCAAAAAGTTTTGGTTTCAATGAATTGACATTTCTCAACGGCAACAAAAAAGCTTTCTTGAAAAGTTCCCAGCCAGCTGTGCTAACCAGTACTTCGGGGTAGACACGCACAGAAATTTTTGCCTTCACATAAGTCAACAGCTTCAAAGTTGTAAGCTGTATGATTAGGAAACATTTTAGGTAAATGGATTCATACAGAATTTATACAGCTAAACCAGTACATCGCATGAGTACAAGTGGAATGTGATTATTCTCTAGAGATGTAAATGTCAACACAACAAAGCAGTTTATGAGGAGGTTAAGCTACAGGAAATAGTGGCCATAACTTTGACTAGAAAACTCAGGAAATAGAAAGTTTGCATTATAGAAAAATCAATTCCAGTACTTCATCATTTCCTGAGTCTTTCCCCCAGAGCTGGCACAGCCTTTCCCTAGCCTTTATACTATCCACTCAAGCCATACAACACAAGCGCCAGCTACAACCACAGCAGCGCTACATTTTTCTTTACTTTCCAAACTAAATTAAACCTTCCTAGCAAGAACAGCACTCCGCAGAGAAAAAACGCCCACTGTCATCAGATCTTTCAAGATTCGATAACTATCTGTTCCATAGCAGGCCATGCACCTCACACAGAATGACTCCAAACATTTTTTTGCTGAGACTACTTGTCCCATACAAAGATATGCTTGAGGTGTCAATTGCCTTAATTTACCATAGTAAGAGATGATCTGTCTGGGTTTTCTGTGGAACAGCCAGAAAAACCTGAGGAGGAAAAGAAACAAACAGGATGTGGGGGTCAGAGTTTGAATGTATATAATGCCATGTTCAGAGCCTTCTGGGTAAAGCCATTCTGATGGCTTGAGGGGAGTGCTAATCATATTATTAAGAAAGGATTTGGGATGGTGTATATTGGTGGACAATATTTTCCAAGACAGAAACCTCTGAAGATGTACTGCACACTTCTAGTGCAGTAATGGTTAAATAGAAGCTGTTCTGGCAGTATAAAGTCCACAGCAATTTAAGCTGCAGAGCTCTACACAAACAGCAATGAGATAAATGTAATAAATGGTACAGTAGAATTGGGGTCAGATGCATAGCTTATGGGCATGGTATCTTATCATTTCAGAAACTCACACACTGCAGTTGGAAAGTAAATACCCTGTATCCAGTTTCAAAGCAGAAAATAATGTTTTCAATGACTACAGGACAAAGTTGGGATTTTTATGTGAGGGATAAAAATTATGGCCCAGAATGGCAAAAAGGAGAGATTTGAGAACTTATTTTTGAAATTATATCTATTTCAGCTGTTCCCAGGGGACCACAAGCTGCACATGTTAGTCTTGGAAAATATATAGCGCATCAAAAGTAGCCAAACAGATTTGAGTCATAGCCAGATTAAGGGAGAGGTTCCCTGTTTTATGTAAGTGAGGGGAGTAATTTCTTTCAAAGGGTATGTCTACACTACAAAGATAATTCGAACTAACAGATGTTAGTTCAAATTAACTTTGATAGTCACTACACATGCAAACCGCTAGTTCGAACTTAATTCGAACTAGCGGAGCGCTTAATTCAAACTAGGTAAACCTCATTCTACGAGGACTAACACCTAGTTCGAATTAATTAGTTCGAATTAAGGGCTGTGTAGCCACTTAATTCGAACTAGTGGGAGGCTAGCCCTCCCCAGCTTTCCCTGGTGGCCACTCTGGGCACCAGCAGGGAAACTCGTCTGCCCCCATCCCGGCCCCGGAGCCCTTAAAGGGGCACGGGCTGGCTACGGTGCCCGTGCCAGGTGCAAGCCAGCCAGCACCCAGCCAGCAGACCCTGCACCTGGCACGGGATGAGCCAGCCACCCGCTGCCACCCAGCCCTCCGCCTCTTCCTGGGACCAGGCTGGCGGCTCCCGGGAGCCTGCCCAGGTCCGCAAGAGGCGGGCGCCTGCCTGGTCTAGTGCACACATCGTGGACCTCATCCACGACCTCCGCACTGGGCACAGGAAAGTGGCCGTCTAGGGCAGGATAGCTGCCAACCTGGTCACCCAGGAGCAGGTTTGCATGAAAATAAAGGTGGTCCACTGAGACCCCCGACCCTGAGCCCTGAGCTCAGAATGGCCGTACTGGGTCAGACCAAAGGTCCATCTAGCCCAGTAGCCTGTCTGTCAACAGCGACCAACACTAGGTACCCTGGAGGGGATGGACCGAAGACAGTGACCAAGCCATTTGTCTCGTGCCATCCATCTCCAGCCTTCCACAAACAGAGGCCAGGGACACCATTTCTACCCCCTGGCTAATAGCACTCCATGGACCCAACCTCCATCACTTTATCTCACTTCTCTTTAAACTCTATTATAGTTCTAGCCTTCACAGCCTCCTGTAGCAAGGAGTTCCACAGGTTGACTATTTGCTTTGTGAAGAAGAACTTTCTGTTGTTAGTTTGAAGCCTGCTACCCATTCATTTCATCTGGTGTCCTTTAGTCCTTATATTATGGAAACTAATGATATGCACCCTCTCCACACCACTCATGCTTTTATAGACCTCTATCATATCCCCCCACAGTCTCCTCTTTTTTAAGCTGAAAAGTCCCAGTCTCTTTAGCCTCTCTTCATATGGGACCTGTTCAAAACCCGTGATCATTTTAGTTGCCCACCCTCTCTCTTCCCCTCTCCCACCTCCTTTTCCCAGTCTCCCTGAGTTTTGTCAAATAAAGAAAGTTTCTATTTTTGAACACACGTGTCCTTTATTTTGTACATCAGGAAGGGGGGCTAGAGAGGGGTAAGTGGAAGGAGGTGAGGGAGGAATGGGGTACGAGCCCCCAATGGGGAGGACTGGGGTGGCTCTGCGGGCTCCTCAGGGTGGAAGCTCTCCTGAACCCCCTTGATTGACCCCCCCTCCGGATGGCAGCCTGCAGCAAGTGCAGCCGGGCTGATGGCTGAGTGCTGTGATGTGCCGAGTGTGGGCACTCAGGGTACTCCAAGCCAGGACTGCTTTGCAAGCGGGGAACCCCTGAGAACTGTCTGTCCAGGGTGGGGGTGGGGTCCCTTTAAGCACAACCATTGGCTAGCCTAAGACAGCAGCTCCATGCTCTAAGTCCTAATCTGATGCCCTGCCGCCACTGCTTCTGGCCATCCTTAACCTCGGTTCAGGGTCCACTCAGTGTGGACATGCTAGTTCGAATTAACAAAACGCTAATTCGAACTACTTTTTAAGTCTAGATGCGCTAATTCGAATTAGCTTAGTTCGAATTAACTAATTCGAACTAAGTTAGTTCGAATTAGTGCTGTAGTGTAGACATACCCAAAGTTTTTCAAGGTATAAGGGATTCACCAAGGGCAAGTCATGCCTGATCAACCTGATTGCCTTCTGTGACAAGGTAACTGGC
This sequence comes from Pelodiscus sinensis, assembly GCF_052426305.1. Lineage (NCBI taxonomy): Eukaryota > Metazoa > Chordata > Testudines > Trionychidae > Pelodiscus > Pelodiscus sinensis. Next base: position 198,763,546 of record NC_143052.1, read on the forward strand.
TCTGTGGACATGGGGAAGGCAGTGGATGAAATATATCTTGACTTTAGTAAAGCTTTTGATATGGTCTCCCATAGTATTTTTGCCAGCAAGTGAAGGAAGTATGAATTGGATAAATGGACTGTAAAATGAATAGAAAGCTGGCTAGATTGTCAGGCTCAATGGGTAGTGATCAACAGCTCAATGTCTGGTTGGCAGTCGGTTTCTAGCGGAGTGCCCCAAGGATCGGTTCTAGGGCCGGTTTTGTTCAACATCTTTATTAATTACCTGGATGAGGGGATGAATTGCACCCTCAGCAAGTTTGCAGAGGACACTAAGCTAGGGGGAGAGGTAGATATGCTGGAAGACAAGGATAGGGTTCAGAGTGACCTAGACAAATTGGAGAATTGGGCCAAAAGAAATCTGATGAGGTTCAATAAGGACAAGTGTAGAATCCTGCACTTGGGACAGAAGAATCCCAAACACTGTTACAGTTTGAGTACTGATTGGCTAAGCAGCAATGTGACAGAAAAAGATCTGGGGATTATGGTGGATGAGAAGCTGGATATGAGTCAACAGTGTGCCATTGTAGCCAAGAAGGCTAACAACATATTAGGCTGTATTAGGAAGAGCATTGCCAGTAGATCTAAAGAAGTGGTTATTCCCCTTTATTCATCACTGGTGAGGCCACATCTAGAATATTGCGTCCACCCATTACAGAAAGGATGTGGATACATTGGAGAAAATCCAGCGGAGGGCAACAAAAATGATTAGAGGACTAGAGCACATGACTTATGAGGAAAGGATGAGGGATTTGGGCTTATTTAGTCTGCAGAAGAGAAGAGTGAGGATTTGATAGCAGCCTTCAACTACTTGAAGGGAAGTTCTAAAGAAGATGGAGAGAGGCTGTTCTCAGTGATGATAGATGAAAGAACAAGGAACAATGGTCTGAAGTTGTAGTGGGGGAGGTCTAGGTTGAATATTAGGAGAAACTATTTCACTAGGGCTGTGTCCAGACTCAAGGGTTTTTTCGAAAAAACTTCACCTGCGTCTAGACTACAGCTGCATTCTTTCGAAATTAAATTGAAAGAACGCGGCTTTTCTTTCGGCGGCGGAAAACCTCATTTCACGAGGAAAAACGCCTTTTTGACGGAGATCCGTCGAAAATAAGGGAGTGTGGACGCGGGGAGGCCTTTTTTTCAAAAATAATGGCCTCCAGGAAGAAGTCCTGGTGGACAATCTGGGGCATGCCTTGCATGTCTCTGGTTCCTGTCTGCAGCCATTTTTTAAAGGGACAGGCACCCTCACAGCCACTTCTGGCAGCAAAGCAGCCAGAGCACACGACTACTTAGGTGCAGCATGTCCCAGCCCCAAGACCCTCCTGGCCCTTCTAGAGAGCCTTCTGGGGACCCAACCAGGGGCTCCAAACGCCGGGCACCGGCATGGTCTGGGCCAGAGCTCAAGACCCTTCTCGAGCTCTGGGCAGAGGAAGAGGCCTTACAAGCCCTACAAACCAGGCGGCGAAATGCGGACATTTTTGCCCGCATGGCAGAGGCCCTGGCCAAGAGAGGACACTATCCCCGCACCCAGGACCAGGTGTGCTCCAAAGTGAAGGTGCTGCACCAAGGTTATGTGAAGGCCAGGGAGGAGAGCTCCCATTCTGGGGCAGGCCCCCACTCCTGCTCCTATTATTCTGAGCTGGACTACATCCTGGGTGGTGGCAAAGCACGCACACCACTGCGTCTCGTCCAGTCATGCTTGGGGGACCCTGTGGTGGACGCGCCAGAGCAGGAGCCAGAGCAGTCTGGAAATGGGGACGTGGTGCCGGAGGAGGAGGACAGTGAGGAGATGGGGACCCTCACTCTGGATCCAGTCACCCAGACCCCAGAGGCCTCCCAGGTGTCATCTGATGGCGGAAATGAAGCAGCAGGTGAGTGCAGAGAGGTTGTGTAAGACACGGGGGGGGGGGGGGGCGGGAGGTGGGTGATGCACAAGGGAAACCTGTTATGCTCAGGCTGATGCCCAGGTCACACATGGTGTTACCTTCAGAATGTCTGATTCCCCTGTCTGAAGGAGAGGGCATGCCCTTTTGGGCAGCTGTTGCACACAGGACTGATTGTGATAGAAATGTAGCCGTGTTAGTCTGATCTGAGGAAGTGGGTCTGGCCCACAAAAGCTCCTCCTCTAATAAACCATCCTGTTAGTATTTTAAGTGCTACAGAGTCCAGTTTTTTATGACTGATTGTGTCTTCTTCTTTTCCTCCACAGCCGGACCAGCCGTGCAAGAGGGCCGCAGCACCCCAGCCCCACCTCCATCTCGGGGACATGGGAGCAGCAGACACAGGCGTGTGTATGCGGACATCCTGAGGCAGCATGTGGCGGCCGTGCAGGAGCTCAACACCATCCTGCGAGATAGGGCGGAGGCAGAGGCTCGGTGGCACGATCGGCTGATGGAGGAGCTTGTCCAGTAGCGCACGTCCCTGTGTGCCACTCTCAGGGAGGTCTGTGGCTTGCCTGCACCTGTGCCTGGTCCTGCTCCTCCAACACCCCATGACCCCGCCCCACCAAACCCCCCTTCCACAGCACCATCCCTTTCCCCCCTTGTACCTCTCTCTCCCCCAGCCCTCCCAGTCCCTGAGCCCCTCTCTCCCCCTGGCCCTCCTCTCCCCCAGGCCTCCAAGTCCCAAGAGCACCTACCCTCTGTTGTCCAGCCAACGGACAGTCGCCCCACCCGATCCCGTGGCCATGGTGGACCCTGAACACAAGGCCCAAGCAGGAGACTGCGAGCCCGCAAGCACCGTGCAACCTGATCCCCTTCCCCCCTCCAGGTTTCAAGCACCCCCATCACCCCAGTTAAATAACAAGGATTGTGTTAAAGAAAATGTTTATTGTACATAGTTTGTCATGAAATTATATTTTATACATCAAAAATCAACAAAAGCTTTTTTATGTTTGCAACGTTATACAATTTTTCAGTGACTGATATTTATAAAAATAAAACAGAACTTATTCTTTTGAGACAAACCCTAGTGTTTATTATTTCTACCAGCAGGGTCAGGAGATGGGTTGAGGAGGGAAGCTTTTATTGGGACAGGGCCCAGTCCCCAGGCAGAAGCCCCTCAGTAGAGTCAGTGGCCTCCAATTGAGAATCGCTCCCGTAGGGCCTCCCGTATGCAAACAGCAGACCGGTGAGCCTGGCGGATGGCAGCTGTCTGGGGCTGGGCAAAGTGCCTCTCCTGACCATCAGCACCTGTACCCCATCCTGGTAGGAAGGCCTCCCCTTTCCTCTCCACCAGGTTATGGAGAATGCAACACGTGGCCACCACCTCAGGGATGTTGCGTTCCCCCATGTCTAGCCGTGTGAGCAAGCACCGGAATCTCCCTTTTAAACGTCCAAACGCACATTCCACCTGGTTGCGAGCCTGGTTAAGGTGAGCATTAAACTGCTCCTTGCTCGCATCCAGGTGGCCGGTGTAGGGCTTCATCAGCCACGGCATCAGGGGGTAGGTGGCATCAGTAACTATGCACACCGGCATGTGCACATCCCCAACCGCAAAGTCGTGATGCGGGAAAAATGTTCCTGCCTGAAGCCTCCGGTAGAGGTACGAGAAGAAGATGCGGGCATCATGTGCCCGCCCTGACCACTGTCAGCCGACGGTCAGGGCTCCCTATATCTGTCCCTTAAGACCGGCTGAAGTTCTTTTAAATTGTGCTTGGTTCTGTTACAGCAACTGAAGAAGTCAGGTTAAAACTTAAACAGTTACAGGTTTATTAAAGAAGCTTATAAATCATATGGTTGCAATGGCTATTGTTCTATTTCTTAACTACTAGCAAAATATAGATCTTAAAATGGTTACAAAGAAGATAAAGATAGAAAAATAGAAATAATGGTACCAAGTAACAGCTTACTCTTTCTATGTGTACACTTAAGACAGAGGACCACATCCAGGTACAATTTTTACCCCCTTCTATGCCTCTCGACTCCAGCGTGTCAGGCCAGGGCCGGTCCCTCAATTCCTAGGAAAGACGAAAATACCAGGTGGGCGTCCCCATAGAACCTCGGGAGGTCAAACACCTAACCCGACCAGCAGGTAGAGGGTAGAATGACACTCAAAGTGAGTGTGTGCTGGGCCCATCTTTTATACTCATGGGGTCACGTATTTCTCTTTCTTATCTGTCATGCCAAATGGGGCTGGTCTGTCTTTTGTGAGACCAGTTCTTACAAGGGAGTTGTGAACTTAATTTACACTTGTAAGAGAGATAACTAAATTGGAATTACTGGGGATTCTTTTCTCAGTGGGAAATTCCTCTTCCAGGGACTGTGTGTGTGTTCGAATCAACATAGGTGCCAGCCGGTGGCAGTCTCGCATATCCTGATCTCTCCTCATATCTATGTTTCAGCTTCTCAGGATCAGATGAGCCAGCATAGACTATGCTGATTTTATTGCTCCTTCTCTGTCCTGTATGCTTCAGGAAGGCAAATAAGATGGATGTGATGGAGGCGGGCTGTCTGGCCACAACCACCCAACACAAATGTCAGAAAACTGGCCACGATGGTCAACCAGGGCCTGGAGGACCATAGAAAAGTAGCCCTTTCTGTTAATGAATTGGGCTGCTCGATAGGGCGGTGCACAGATTGGAATGTGTGTCCCATCGCGTGCCCCTCCACAATTCGGGAAGCCAAGGGCAGCAAAGCCGGCCATGACGCTGTCCAGATCTGCTAGACAGACAAGCTTGTTGAGCAGCTCAGAATTGATGGCCCTCACCACCTGCAGAAAGAGACAGACAACAAAATTTTAGAAGGGGTGCCTTATCTCTTAGGAGGAGAACCCACCACCCACCTTCCCTCTCAAACACCCCGGGAATCCCCTCCTCAGAATTCCTCCCCCCCCAGCAGTTCAGGGTGAGTGGAGGAGCTCCCTTCCACTCCCACTCCCACTCCACTTTGCCCTTCCTGACAGTCTCCCTTCCCCACACCCCAAACTGTGACTGTCCCCAGACATTGACTTACCTCCATCAGGATGGATCCAACAGTAGACCTGCCCACTCCAAATTGGTGTCCCACGGAGCGGTAGCTGTCGGGGGTGGCCAGCTTCCAGAGGGCAATAGCGACCCTCTTTTCCAGGGAAATAGCGGGCTGCAGGTGGGTGTCTTGCTGTTGCAGAGCCGGGACGAGCCAGGTACACAGCTCCTGGAAAGTGGTCTTTCGCATCCGGAAGTTGCGTAGCCACTCTTGGTCATCCCAGAGCTCCATAACGAGCCGGTCCCACCAGTCAGAGCTGGTGTCAAGCCTCCAAACACGCCTGTCCACAAAGAAGTTTGGAGGCAAGGGCAGTGGGGCTGCATGATGGACAATCCCTTTGTACCTCTGGTCTGGGTCCAGATGGGGAAGTAGCCTCATGACTGTGTCATGCAGATGCAGCAACACTTGCAGTATGATGGTGTGGGGCCATCGCCTGCCTAGGGGCAGCTCTGGCTCCATGCCAAAAAAGCGGGTCTAAAACAGAAAAACCTCCAAACAAAAAACTTTCTGGGGTGTCCCAGGAAGCTGAGCACTCCAAACCAGCACTGCAATACCTTGCTTACCTCCTAGAGGGACAGCAAAGGCAGCTGCAGGAGCAGAGCAACGGGTGTTCAGGGGCGTCCCTTTAACCATGCGTCTCTGCAAAGGGCAGGCAGCAGCACCCGGAAGGAAATGCTGCCCCCATGCCCTGGCAGAAGCGGTTCTGGGTGGCTTTTCCTTTTGAAAGAGCGTCCAGCAGTCAGGACGCTCTTTTTCGAAAAAGCGGATCGATTTTCCAATCCGCGTATTATAGTCTAGACGCTCTTTTTCGAAAGAGGCTTTTTCGAAAGTATCTTTCAAAAAAGCCTCTTTCAAAAGAGGCTTGCAGTCTAGACGTAGCCTAGTTTTCTGACATTTGTGTTGGGTGGTTGTGGCCAGACAAGAGGGTGGCAAAGTACTGGAATGGGTTACCTAGGGAGGTGGTAGAATCTCCATCCCTAGAGGTTTTTAAGTCCTGGCTTGACAAAGCCCTGGCTGGGATGATTTAGTTGGGATTGCTCCTGCTTTGGACAGGGGGCTGGACTCAATGACCTTCTGAGGTCTCCTCCAGCCTTTGGATCCTACAATTCTAAAACAAAGACACAGAAATGACCAAATTTCAGGGATTATTCTAGAAGCAGGGTGAAGAAATGTTTTGTGTTGAAAGAACATAGAAAAGGGCACATTTTAAGCATCCACACACAATAAAGGCTAGCTGGAAGTTTCCATTTGGATTATCACAGCAGAATGAATGTTTGTTTGAACATCATACAAATTGTCCAAATCTACTGACTCTACCAAATTATGCTGGAAATGTTATAGAGCTGCTTTGTCTCATGTTTGGTACACTCTGTGATATTATTCGTCTCTTATGCCTCCAATGCTAGCTGGAATCTGGAAACAGAGGGATAGAAATTGAAAAAAAAGTGGAAAAGAAAGGTTTTGTGTTGAAATAACATATATAACCACCTATAAGAAAGATCCAAAGAGATTCAGCTTGTTGTTGATTCAGATAAAGGTCCAGGTTAGTTTTATTTTATTTGAACATGTTCTCTCATCCCTTTTCACGAAAGGAAATGGGTATTTATTGATTACTTCCATCCACACCACAGGATTCAATGTTTTTGCTGTACCATTGCACTGTTCTCTTTTGCCTAACCCACTGTATTGATTTCATCTGCTCTGCTATTTCCTTTCTCTGCCTGTCTTGTTCACCCACCTCATTTAGGGTATGTCTACACCGCCACCTTAGTTCGAACTAGGGTGGCTAATGTAGGCATTCGAAGTTGCAAATGAAGCCCGGGATTTAAATATCCCGGGCTTCATTTGAATCTTGCCGGGCGCCACCATTTTTAAATCCCCGTTAGTGCGGACTCCGTGCCCGCGGCTACACGTGGCACGGAGTAGGTAGTTCGAATTAGGCTCTCTAATTTGAACTACCGTTACACCTCGTTAGTAACGGTAGTTCGAATTAGAGAGCCCAATTCAAACTACCTACTCCATGCTGCGTGTAGCCGTGGGCACGGAGTCCGCACTAACGGGCATTTAAAAATGGTGGTGCCCGGCAAGATGCAAATGAAGCCCAGGATATTTAAATCCCGGGCTTCATTTGCAACTTCGAATGCCTACATTAGTCTCCCTAGTTCGAACTAGGGTGGCAGTGTAGACATACCCTTAGTTAGGAAGTCATAGGATGAGGCCCTGATCCTACAAACACTTAGGCCCACAATGAATTTATACACATGAGTACATCTGGAACAACAAATCAGTCATACGACTGATCATGTGTGTAATGCTACATTTGTCATTGTTTGCAGGATAGGTGCCTAATATTAGGATTACTCACATGTGTAAAGTTTTTCATACATAATCTCTTGCAATAGCAAGGCTTTAATGTGCTTCATCAAGTCAGTCACAGACAATTCAAAAGTCATTTGATCAAAATGTTATTGTTATCTGTATTTATCAATACAGTATACACTAGTACAGTAATGGTAACTGGACTTTTCTCAATTAAATTTCAAAAGCTGTCAGAACTCACAGTCATGGCAGGCTTTTCAAAAGAGCTCATACTGTGTACTGAGTTATTTTGAAATTCTGACCTTTAATTATTAATTAACCAGGAGCTGAGTTCTTTGGAAAATCTTACCCTAGTGAGGATGCTGAACTCTTGAAATTCTGCCACTACGAAAGGAATGTTCATTCTAGCTATCTCATATGTGTTTAGTTAAAGATACTTCTTTTTACTATGGAAAATTGGGCTTTCAATTAAATAAGCATTTGATTTCTTCAGAATTTTCAATTTTTTCATTGCCACATGAAATATTTGTGGTTGATTTTTTAAAACTTTTTCTGGCATTTTTTTCACTTCTGATTTTGATTATTTTTTATGTTAAATTGATATTTTCCATGAAGGAAAAAATTGTGTTTGTGACCAGCTGTAATGTTTAAAATCAATAAAATAAATTTAAAATAAATGTCCTCATGTTGTTCTAGACATGGGGTTTTAAATAAAAACCAACAAGTGTCATGCCAGTAAATTCCAAATAATAGTCTGAGCATATTATTTGAAACACATCATTAATATTTGGACCATATTCATTAATTTTTATATGCAACTGATGTCATTTCAGATTAAATCCTGGGCTATATTAAAAGTTAAACATGATAATAGCTTTGTCTGTTTCCATCTTGATACGGGAATATAGAGAACTATAATAACCCTACTAAAACAGAAAGAGAATGTTTGTATACATGGAGAACTTATGCTGCCTGATTATTATTACTATACTGTTTTATGTGTCCTTTGGGTTTTACTTACTCTCACCTTTATGATGCTTTCATTCAAAAAACACCAAGAATTTGTAAGAAAATTCTATAACCACAGGAGATCAATTTTCTTCCTCATACAAACACTCACAGCCCCATGGTGACAGGGAAAGAATGGTATTGTTTAGGCAGAGTTGTGCACTGAAGTGCATTTGAAGCACATAATCAGAAAAACTGATCGTGCATATTGCTTTTTTAAAGGGGTGATTGTAAGAGCCACATGGACCCTGTGTCTTTTTAAACATAGGATCCATTGGCACTAACAAATAACCAGAAATGTGATGAATTCATCATGTTTTATGCTCACAGAATGCATTAAAGCAGATTGCAATTTCTCTTAAGTGTGTTTGTCACTCACATATATTATACAGAATCTGAATTGGTCCTAGACAATTCATAATAAGTACAAGTATTACACATTCTAACAGTGTGATTGGTCATCTAGTCTCATTGAATTGTTTCTACTCTGCGGATCAATCTGCAGCAAGACATACCTATGCCACAAGGGCAGGAATGACTGTATGCCCTATAAATATGCAATATTTATTCTATGGAGTGACCCACCATATTCAGTTCATAGAAACAGTCTCAACGTGGTGACTAGCACATTGGTATTGAACACACAGGGCCAGAGTTAGATTCAGACTCCACTAATAAACGCCCTATCCAAGACTCTGGCCAGGGTTTTTTAAAGCATTACAGATGCGTCTCGCTACTGCGCATAGCCAGCCTATAGCCATACAATATAAGTTCACTGTGCCATAGGGTAGATCCTGAAAGTAGGTTGCTGGGAGTAACTGTGGTGTAGTTGAAGCAGGGAGAGTCAGTATCTAGGGGTACGACTAGAATACATGCCTTTTTCGACAGAGGCTTTTTCGAAAGCACCTCTCTTCAGCTCAGGCGACTCCTCTGATTTCCTGTTATATGTGTTTCTATTTGTCCCTTTCTGCAGGTGGTGACAGCCATCAGTTTGGAGCTGCTTCACAGGACTGTCCGCTTCAAAGACCTGGATACCATCATGGCTGGATTTGCGGGGCTAGGATTTCTAAGCTGCGGTGGAGCACTCGATGGGACTCACATCCCGATCCACGCACCGCTCCATTGAGCAGTCCAGTATATTCACAGAAAGGGCTACTTTTCCATGGTGCTGCAGGACACTCCTGTCCACAACCAAAGGGAGGGGACAAAATTGGAGCCCTGGCAGAATACCCTAGGCCGACAACCAAGAGGCAAGTATGCCAATTTTTAGGGCTAGACAGCTACTAGAGATGCTTCGTCCCCAACTTCGCAATGCTAGCTTCCCCCTTGATGGACCTAACTAGAAGTAACCTCCCCAAGAAGGTGCAATGGAATGCAGGGTGTGAGCAAGCATTTCAGGCCTTGAAATACCAGCTAACGCATGGCCTGGTGTTAGCTCAGCCAGACTTTACAAAACCATACATCCTCTATTCGGACGCCTCAGAGGTGGGGCTGGAGGTCATGTTGCCCCAGAGAGAAGAGGGTGATGAACACCCCATCCTCTATATTAGCCGCAAACTACTCCCTGGAGAACTTAAATATTCCACTATTGAAAAAGAGGCCCTAGCCGTAAAATGGGCAATTGATATGTTATGTTATTATCTTTTAGGAAATAGGTTCCAAGTAGTGACAGACCACGCACCCCTCCGGTGGTTGCAAACGGTGAAAGAGACAAATGCACGAATCATGAGGTGGTACTTGTCCGTACAGCAGTACTGTTTTGAGGTTGCACACCTCCCCGGCCGTACGCATGGTAACGCAGATTTTTTTTTCAAGAATACCAGCTGAGGGAGAAGACAAAGTGACAAGGGGGAGAATGGACTTAAAAGGGGAGGAGGTGTGATGGGGCGGAGTTGCACCACGTTGGCGACACTGACCTGCCCCGCACTAGAACTGCGCCAATCCCCATGCTGCACAGGGAACGTGGAAATGAAACGGCCATTTGACCTGCCTGCTCCTGGGCCGCAGCTCAACTGAGTGGCATGGACGCTGATAAGCAACAGGCTGGGGAGACGCCGGGGGTATGACACACGGAGAGGGGGGTGGAGTCTCAGGGAGCGTGCATCATTGACGTTGGGCAGAGGGGCGTCGACATGGGTAGGCAGGAGAAGCAGGAACTGGCACAGGACCAGGGAAGGCCATCACCTCCTGGATAGCAGAGCAAATTACAGTGCGCTGCGGGACAAACTCGTCCAGCAAGCGACTGCGCCATTCTGCCTCTGCCTGCATCCTCTGTGTGATTCTCTCCTGCATCCCTTGCAAGACCAAGATGTGCTGGTACGTCAGGTCAAAATATGTGCGCCAGGGCCGACTGGTTCCATGTAGCCATATGGGTGGTGGGATAGGTGTGGTGCTCCCCTCCTGTACAGCTGGTCCAACTGTGGAGGACAAGAGGGAAACGTCATTAGTTATGCATGCTCACGCTTTCCCTGAGAAGGCATACCCTCCTTCTCAGCAGTCAGTGCCTGTCCTAGGGTCAGGGGATGCTCATATGCATCTCAGGAGGCAGTGGTGTGGCCTGGCCAGCAGCCACGGCCTCCCTGGGGGCCAGAAGGTATACAGGCCACCATCCTGCCCGCCCCTCCACCCCCCACACACAAACACCATGGCCGAGCAGCACAGATAAGTGTCAGGCCACAGTTGGGGTTCCCACAAGTTGCTAAGAGGCCTGAAGCTGTGTGGCAATCCCAGGGTCCCACAAGCCATGCCTGTACCTGGCATCACTGTCTGCAGGTGCAGGTAGTGCCTCCCTGTGGGACCCTCCCCCCTCAGGCTGTGATCATCATGACATGTCACAGCACTGCACCATGCACTTTGCTCCCACCTCCCCTGCCCTGTGCATGTTGGACCCTCACAGCGCTCACCTGATGTTCCTTTCCCGGTGTCTGAAGTTGTCTGGAAGGCCTCCTGCGTTTGGGTGTCTGGCTCGAGGGAGAGGGTTACTGTGCTCCTGGTGTCCTCCTCCTCCTCGTCTTGTAGCTGGTGGTCCTCTGAGGTGTCATCCTGGAGCTGCAGCTGCTGCTGCATAGGGGTCTCCATCACAGACACCACTACCTTCTCTGGAGGGGTTTCCCTGCCCCCAGGATCCGGTCCAGGTCCTCATAGTATGGACAATAGTGTGCGGTTTCCCCAGATCAGGAGCTGCGCTCACGGGCCTTAACATACCCCTGCTGCAGCTACTTCACCTTGGCTCTGACCTGGTCTAGTGTGCAGGGGTGGTGGCCTTTCTTAGCAAGGCCATCAGCTGTTCTGCCATAAATGTCCGTGTTCCTCCTCCTGAACTGCGGGGGCTGAAGAGACTCCTCCTCAGACCAGAGCTCCAAGAGGGCTTTGATCTCAGGTGCAGACCAGGAGGGTGCCCAGCATTTGGTTCCCCTGGCTTGGTGCAGGAATGTGTCCCTGGAAGGGCCAAGGAGATCTCGGGGGGCTTGTCCTGGGACATGGCTCTGAGTGGGCCTCCCAGCAAGAGCCAAGCAGTCAGGGTCCTGGTTGGAGCTGCCTTGCTGCCACAATGCTATTCCTGGGTACCTGTGCCTTTAAAAGATGGCTACAGGCAGGAACAACAGAGGTGAAAGGTCTGGCAGGAGTGTCCACCAGGGCTTCTTCCTGGAGGCCTTTATTTTCGAAAAAAACAAACAACCCTTCCCTGCGTTCACACATACCTTTTTTCGACAGATCTGTTGAAAATAACGTTATTCCTCGTAAAATAAGCTTTATTGCTGTCGACAAAACCACCACATTCTTTTGATTTATTGTCAACAGAACGTGGCAGCAGTCTAGACGCAGGCAAAGATTTTTTGAAAAAAGGCTACTTTTTTCGAAAAAACCCTATAGTCTAGACACACCCTAGGAGAGCAAAGATGATGAGCTGTGTGGTTCTGTCCAAGCCTTTCTGAGTTATTGCTAGTTCCAGGGCTGCTGCAGGACAACACACTTATGCCACAGGGGCAGGTATGACCACAGCTTTTCTCTTTATAGTTACTCCTGTCTATTCTGGCCAACACACTTCCATTGTTCTCTTTTATTTTCCATATTAGTACTTCATTTGTGAGCCATGTCCAAGGGGGACAAAGATGAAGAAGGCGAGTGAGGGGTATAGCCATGTGGTTTCAGGTTAAATACCGCCCATTTCAGACAGTGACTGAATAGTGCAGCGATAACCTGCCAAAGAAAAAGACAGAATGGGGTGGCTATGTTAAAGGCAGCTTTTTCATACTTTAAGAAGACTCAACTAGGTGCTTTTTGATTAGGTGCCTATCTGCATCTTGAGGTGCCCAAATAACCAAAAATCTGGCCCTAGGTTACTAAGGGTGCATCTACACAGCACCCTAAATTCGCAAATTGCGTATCTTATTTTGAATCTATTTTAAAATAGCTTATTTTGGAATTTGGCGCATCTCCACAGTACCAAATTTTGAAATAAAGCACTATTTCGAGCCATCCCTTATCCCTCATACAATGAGGTTTACCAGGATGCTGAAATAGCGTGCCCGTTATTTTAAAAAATACTTTGAAATACCGGGTGTCTTGTGTAGACGTGGGGTAGCTATTTCGTGATACCTCTCCAAAGGAATCCTGAAATTTCCTGTGGTGGAGATGTACCCTAAGTCACTTAGTCATTTTGAACATGTCACTGTAAATGATCTGGAACTTTCAAGCTGTGCTCATAGATTAGCTGCACAGCTGCATAATATTATCTGCCTCCTTTTTCTCCCTCTCCCCTGCCTTCCAGCTGATTGTTACCTTCACTTATTGCACTTTTATTTTTCAAAATTAAAGTGCAAATGTTGATTCAACCACTCCACAAAGAAGGAAAGAGTGGCCTTGGATGTCCATTCATCATATATGTTGGTACAGATGTGCAGGAAATGGTTTGTTACTTTTCACTCAGTCATAGTTAACTGAACCTGTACTTCAAACCTTTTTTACATGGCAGACCTTAGAAAGATGTTGAAAGAGGAAGGGGTGGTGATGGTTGTATAAGTTTGTGTCTATATAAGAAACAACTTTTCTTTTTCTTTTCATTTTTCCACAAAGGAAATAGAACAAGATCCCTTCTATGGTAAAACATGCTGGGAACCCTGTTCCGAGAATAAAAACCAGCTATTTCAAAGCCCCTTTACTTTGGTGTGTGCTCATGCAGTTTAAATATCTGAAAGAGTGAGATGCCTTAAAACAAGAATTCAATTTAAACATTGTCAGCTTTGTAGTACATGGTAATAATTGCTGATTTTTTGGGGTGTGAGGAGGAGAAAATAATTACAGGGAAATGGAAAGTGGGTTTGTTATTATCTTTAATAAATAAAAATATTCCCTTAATGTGAAAAGATTAAGTTAATTACACCTTGGTCAGGATTCCATATTGCAGACCGGAATAGGAAAACAACAACTTGTACCTATCTTGGACAAGATCCCACAGTTCTATGTACTGGCAGATGCACACTGCACTCATATACACACAATGTGGGTCAAATTCAATACATTAATGCAGAGGTGTCCAAACTTTTTTCAAAGAGGGCCAGATTTGATGAAGTGAACATGCGTGAGGGCCGACCATTTTGCCTGACATTCTTTGAACCATTAAAATTAAATGCAAATTAACTATTTTATGCAAAGTTTATTGCAAACAGCATACTTTTCATTTCGTCACATGGATGACAAATCTAAACAGGTGTTAAATCACTCTGCCTTTCATATCTGAAGGCCAGATGAAAAAAAAATCCAGGAAGCTGAAATATATGTCAGGAACATTGTAAAGTACATTACATATTATTGGTAATAAAGGTTGTCTGTCAACTTTTAAGTTCAAAAAATATGAACAGGAACATAACACCAAGTATACATGTTGTGTCCAAATATATTTATAACTGATTTAGACCAACTGACATTAACTGAGATTTTACTATGTATTCATCTCAATACATATGGATTCGTTGGGGGCCATAAAAGATAGATATTGCCAAATTACCTGGGGGGCCGTATTAAACCGGAACACGGGCCGCAATTGGCCCGCGGGCCGGACTTTGGACATGCCTGCATTAATGGAATTGCACCCATTCACCAATGGCTGAATTTGACGCCATATGTGTACATACACACTTGACACTGTGGGTACATCTGGACTACATCCCTCTTTCAACAGAGGGATGTAAATTAGGCACGTCGATATTGCAAATGAAGCCAGGACTTGAATTTCCTGTGCTTCATTTACATAATCGCATCGTGGCACTCTTTTGAAAAAGCGCTATTTCGAAAGTAAATCCGCAGTTTTAGACATGGTCCTTTCGAAAAAGGAAGGCTTTTTCGAAAGATCCTGTGAACCTCATTTTTTGAGGAGTACAGGATCTTTTTAAAAAGTCTTCCCTTTTCGAAAGAACCGTGTCTAGACTGGGGTTTTACTTTCGAAATAGTGGTTTTTTGAAAGAGCGCCATGACGCGATTATGCAAGTGAAGCATGGGAAATTCAAATCCTGGCTTCATTTGCAATATTGATGTGCCTAATTTAGATCCCTCTGTTGAAAGAGGGATGTAGTCTAGACACACCCTGGCTGTGTCTACACTGGCATCCCTTCCGGAAAAGGGATGCTAATGTAGCACATCGGAATAGCAAAATCCGCGGGGGATTTAAATATCCCCCGTGGTATTTGCATTAACATGGCTGCCGCTTTTTTCCGGCTTGGAGATAAGTACTTTGAAGTAGGAATAAGAGATCCTCCGGAACAGGGCTTATTTTCCGGAGAATCACGTCTAGACTGGCGCTTTTCTCCGGCTTATCTCCAAGCTGGAAAAAAGCGGCAGCCATGTTAATGCAAATACCGCGGGGGATATTTAAATCCCCCGCGGATTTTGCTATTCCGATGTGCTACATTAGCATCCCTTTTCTGGAAGGGATGCCAGTGTAGACACAGCCCCTGTGTATGTGAGAGAGAGAGAAAGAAAAAGAAGGGAGAGTAACTGATACTGCTTTATTTTTTTGCTGGAGAGAGGACAAAAAGAGAAAGTAGAATGGAAACAGAGCAGCCAACATTCATAAACATGGTATAATATATAGTATATGTGCTGCACTCAGGAAATCTCCCTTTACTCAGGACTTTAAAATGCTATAGGTAATATATGTGGAACTTGAGTTGAGATGAAGTACCTATCTCCAGAGGTGAAAACAGTACTTGTGCACACTGGTTTTTTTTTTCTTTTTCTTTTCTGTCTTCGCAGTTTGAAAATAGATTTCACATTGAACATTTTTCAATAAGCTCCATCTAGCCAAGACAATTCTGGGTCTGTTAACAGGATATTTGCTTTGAGGTAAATGCCAACATTGGTCGGAGTTTATTGCAGTTAGCTACCTGTGGCTATGTACTAAAAATGTGCCATTTGGAAAGAGAGTTTGAAATTATGGCTATTTCCCTCATGCTCACTCACCTCAAGAAAGCTCTGCTCTCAAAAATCTTTTGAGGACCTGGAAAACCAGTGGAATACTGGGAGTAAAAATTAGCTCTCTCTTCATCCTTTCCCTCTATCATTCTTCTCTCTCTCCTCTCATAGCTGTGAGCACACCTTGAATTATCTGTCATTTTGAGGAATGTCACTCATTTTAGTTCCAAAGTTAACTGCATTCCACACAGATTCCATGCTTCCCTCACTTCTATTATTGAGAGTTATTGATGTTTTCAGTAGCCATGCAACCAAATTTACACTCAAGGATCAAATTCCACAGAGAATTTTGTATGTGACTAATGTTTTGTGATCCTTATTTTGGGGATTTAGTGCAGGGATGGCCAACATGTGACTCTGGAGCCACCTGTGGCTCTTTTGAAGTTAATATGTGGCTCCTTGCTCACGCACTCACTCCAGAGATGCAGCTACGGGTGCCAACTTTCCAGTGCTCAACTCCTGGTTCCACCTCCTCCTCCAAGTGTATTGCACCCTCACTCCTTTCCTCCCCCACAAAGCCTCCAGAGTGCCATGAAAAAGCTGGTGTAGTGGGCAGGAGACGCGGGGAAGGAAGAGGAGGCCCCCTTGGTGGGCCTGCTGGTGGGCAAAAGATACTGGAGACGGGAGCGGAGGCACCTGACAAATTACTGTAGCTCTTTGGCAATGTACATTGGTAAACTGTGGCTCCTTCTCAGGCTCAGGTTGGCCACACCTGCTTTAATGCACATGGTCTCCCAGTTGGGCCTTGCCAGCGTGTGGTATGTCTGTGAGGGTTATAGTAAGACATGTTGCTGAGATTCCAGAACACTGTCACAGCAACTCAGCCTTCAGCGTTCTAGAAATGTACACATCCCCAAATGACTGATGACCTGTACTGCTGTCACTGAGCAGAAAGAGTAGAACAGAGTGAAGCCCTGAGTTAATATGCTTGTCTTTCACCTCTAGAGGCCTTGACCTGTTTCAGACTTGGATTAGAGTTCACAAGTGAAATGAGTATTATAGTCTAGACTTAGTCCCTAGTTGACATAAGTCTCCATCAAAAATTGACACACAATTTGTTTCCCATAGAATTGCTGCCCCTGGAAAGTTGTCAGTGCCAAAAAGGAGTCAAAGGTGTTTCAGTTCAGCAGTAAAAGAATCTGACAAGTTGGGAGAAGGAATCTGCATTGCAGCTGCCAGCGTTATATGTTCCTGTGCTCCATCAGAAGAACTTCCCTGTCCTGGCAAAATTCAGATCCAGCTGGACATGGGTTGCCATGCAGAAGACTTAACCTTAATTCCCAGTCTGGTCTCTTGATCTCTGACCTGGTTGGGAACGCTAAAAAGGCAATGCTCAGATCCTCAAAGGTATTTAGGCACTTAACTTCCATTGATTTCATGATTGTCCCTTAAGTAGAAGGGAGCATTATGCATCATTTACTAGCAATCTTTTTGACTTGTAAGGAACAGTGTTTTGGGAATGCTGTCCAGTTGTGCTTGGGCAGAAGGACATTGCTGTAACGTGGAGCTTTAAGGAGGGACAGCATAAAGGTGTGAATCAGTGTAAATCTCCCCTTGAACCATTCCCAAGGAAGAAAAATAGAGCAGTGCTATAACTATTGATTACAAATCATCAAACCATTAAATCATGTCAAGTGATTTATACTGCAAAGCCCCTTCTTAATAACAGATGGGTTAAGCCATGTTCTGTGCTAGGACCACTCCTTCTAACCAACAAGAACCAGATAATTATTCAAACTGACACACATTCATGAGAAGTAATCTCCCATTGATTTGTAGCTATATTATTTCTCAGCTAGTCTGGAGCTAGACTGTTGTAACCTCACAGTCTGTGCTACCCCCAAAACATGCTAGGGACTGCCTTTGATGGTCACAATTTGTTCCTCCCTTGTTCCTGGGAAAAGTAGCCTACGATTGTCCTTGGCCAACCGCTGATTTCTTCCCCCTGAGGACTATTAACTGCTAGCCATTGCATTTGGGAAGCAGAGGGAGCAAAATTTCACATAGTTCACACAGGAGAACAATCAAACACCCCACTTTGCTGCAAAGTCTGGAGATCCGGGTGCTGAGGTATGGTGCCTTTGTGGATTCAGTAGATCCTGGACACAGATCTGGGGGCACCAGCACAACTCATAGCATAAGAATTGCAATGCAGTGGAACCCACCGTTTAAACAAAGACCTACTAGAAGAATAGCATTTTGATGGAGCAAAGGTTGTTTGCCTGGCAGGTCTATGCTGTTTCTCTGTGGCTCCACTGTTTGCGGATAATGCCATCAGTGGCTTTGTCAGGCTTGGGGAGCCCATTCACCCAAAGAGCTGGTAAGCCACCTTTGTTTGCTCCCTCATTCCCCAGCAAAGTGAACTTCAGTGCTTTGTAGCCTTTTATGTGACTTAAAGTAAACTTAATAATGTGGTATTACATCACCATGGGTTCAGCTCTGGCAGCTAGAGTTTCAAGCTTAGTAGAGTGAAAATCACCTCTGTTACTTGCTTCAAATTTAGAATCTCTAGGAACACTGACAGACCAAAGGTAGTGACCAGACAAACATTCACCAGTACAAGGTTTAGTCTATTTTATATGTTTTATTAAAGTCACAATTAAAGTTAGGATTACCCAAGCATAGAGAAATTCTATCCAGACCGATGCACAAATAGAGTTATATTAACATCCTTGACAATGGTGTTAATAGTCTGATGGTTCTTTCATGGCTTGATCATGAGTAGAGGGACAGTTCCTGCTAGAGTGTCACGGGGGATCTCAGTTTTCCCATTCTGAGCATCCCCTTTTTAATACCGAGATTTTTTTAACACCTACATTCCGCACATGTCCATAAAAGTGGCAGTCCTCTTTTTTCTTATTGGAAATTTAAGGGACCCCAGTTTTCTACAGAATGTGTAAGTTCCCTTTATTCTCATTAGCATTGACACACCGCTTGTATCTTATGATTAAGACACGGGTATGAGATAGATGCGCCTTTACAGTATTTTTATGATCTAACATTAATTAAGGTAATTTTGGGTAATTTTGTGCAATATTATCATTTGGTGCCTCTTTTCCCATAAGCTTGGGCATCGGGTTATTTTCCAGTCACTTACGTCATCATTTCTTGTCTCCAAGGCCTAAAATAGCTACGCTAAAGTCTTGTAGACCTTAGCCTATGGATTCTTGCATTTCAGCTTGTTTTACTCATGTCTAGAACATAGTTCAGCATTTAGAGGAACTATATTATGCTTTTCTAAGCCTGCAAATTATTTTTTATTAACATGCAATGACTGTATATGATAACCACACATAACATTACACAATACGTGAATAATAACTAAAATCAATGGTTACAGTATGTATCATGCAATGCACTGTGTTCCAAATGGCAGAGGTCATCAAAAACAATAAGGAGTCCTGTGGCACCTTAAAGACTAACAGATTTATTTGGACATAAGCTTTTGTGGGTATAATCCTCTTTGTCAGATGCATCACCCCTTCTAGACCAGGGGTTGTGAGCCAAATATGGCTTGAGAGGGAGACAGATATGGCTCTTTTGGAGCTCGAGCTCAGCCTCCACCAGGTCCACACACAGCAGGGAGCCAGCGCTGGCACTAAGACCTTATTCCCCCCCCCCCGCCCCGCAAGATTGGAATGCTAAGCACTGGCTTCCTGCGGGGAGGAGGGTGGAGGGGAGAGAAAGCCCTGAGTCTCCTTGCTGGATCCAGCATGTGGGGATCAAGCGGAGCCAAAAATGGCTCAGTGTGCTGCCATTTTCCTTCACCCAGCTGGGGGACCAGCCCCTTGGGGATGCACTTTTTGGAGGCTTCCCCTGTGAATCCTTCCTGGAGGCTTCTTCTGGCAAATGGGAGCAGCAGGAGGCCGTGTTACATGGTGCCTGCGACACGGCGCAAAAGCAAGTAAGTGCCCCCCCACTCCTTCATGTCCAGACCCCGCACTCCCACCCCCCTCACTCACCCTCCTACCAAGACTCAGCACCCCCAGCCACTCCTCCCTTCCCCTGGCCAGACACCCTGCCCCCAGCCCGCTCCTGCACTCTCACTTACTCCTCCCCTTTGCCCCTAGGCCAGACACCCCCCTACTCCCAGCCAGTTCCTGCACCCTACCTCCCACCCAGGCCTTGCACCCTCTCCTGCTCCTGCAACCCATCTCCTGCCCAGATCCTGCACTCCAATCCCTATCCCACTCACTGGCAGCCCCATCCCCCACACTTAGCCCCTTATTTTTGGCTCTACTCCAGAGCTGAGGGGGGCCCACCAAATCCACTAATCCTAGAACCCCAGAAGAGTAAATCTGGCCCGAGGCCTTGAATTTCAATCCTCCTTGGTTCTCCCCCAGCTATGGGGCTGAAGCACCGAGGGGTGTGTGTGTGAGGTAATTCATTTGGGGGCCACATCAATGAGATTGGAGGGTTGGGGTTTGTTTTTTTTTTTTTGCTTCTCACTTGTATGGTCCCCAACTGATTTTTCTGTGGATCAGTGGCTCCCAACCCAAAAAGTTACCCACCCCTGTCATAAATAAAGACAATGTTGAAACCTTTTGTGCTGGACATAATGTTTATGAACCCTGGCCAATAAGCCCCAGTTGGGGCCTAGTCCCATCTGGCCTCAGTGCCATAACACTCCTGGACACTCCCAACCCTGAGCCCCTCATACACCTGAACCCCCTGCCCTGAGCTCCTCATACTCTTCACATCCCTAGACTCCTGCACCCCCACATCCCCAGTCCCCTGACATAACACTCCTGCACCCCCCACAAAACCCAACCTTGTGCCCTGAGTCCATCATACACCTAACCCCTCTGCCCTGAGCCCCTCATACACCCCAACCCAGACTCCTGCACCCCCACATCTCCAGCTCCCTGCCATAAGATTGACAGAAGACAGTCTGAATACATGTGTGAAGCTGGATTTGAGCAGTTATGATGTAAACTTCAAAGAAATGTGCAAAAAGATGCAGCAGCAGAAGTCCCATTAAATAAAGTCTATGGCTGTGTCTACATTGGCGTGATTTTGCGCAAAAGCAATTGCTTTTGCGCAAAAACATGCTACCTGTATACACTGGTGGGGAGTTCTTGCACAAGAACACTGACGTTCTAATGTGTGAAATCAGTGCTTCTTGCGCAAGAACTATGATGCTCCCGCTCAGGAATAAGCTCTCTTGTGCAACTGTTCTTGCGCAAGAGGTCAGTGTAGACAGGCAACATAAATTTCTTGTGCAAGAAAGCCCGATGGCTAAAATGGCCTTCGGAGCTTTCTTGCGCAAGAGAGCGTCTACACTGGCATGGGTGCTTTTGCGCAAAAGATGTGCTTTTGGCTCTACATCTTTTGCGCAAAAGCACATGCCAGTGTAGACGCTCTCTTGAGCAAATACTTTAACGCAAAAACTCTTTCGTTAAAAGTATTTGTGCAAAATCTTGCCAATGTAGACATAGCCATTGAGTACAATGTTTCATTTATGCTTTCATTATGTCAATTATCAATAATATTAAGTTGTATATTTTTAGTCATGCAAATGGACATTCTTATACAGCTCTTTGTTGACCACTTGTTCTGAATTTTGATGTAGTATGGCTCTTTGGTTTGTAAAGGTTGCCAACCCCTGCTCTAGACAGCCTGATCCCCTTGACTGAGAATGCTTTATCCCCACCTTTCATGTCTATAATCCTGGACTTTGTGCTATGCACTGCTCCAGAGGAATGCAACTACAGAGAAATACATCTACAGGGGTGCTTCGCAGCTCAGAATTCAGTCTTCAGTTTAGTTGGGGCTTGATCTGTTAATTGCTTTGAAACTCTCAGCTCTCTTAAAGTCAGAAGTTCAATTCCATTTTAGAGTGGCCCTGACAGTTAAATCAACTTAGAATTTTCCTGGACACCTCTCTGGTTCCATCCAAGTTTTGTCTAAATTCTTGAGTTTCTGATGGAAAAGTATTCTCATCAAAAATTCCCTTCACCTTTTTTCCAAAATGGAAATTTTCTATTGGGAAAATCAAAGTGACAGCTGTGAGGCTGCCTACTTGGATAGTTCTTGTTAACTTTGCTTTGGGCCTGCAGGTAGAAAGTGACATTGACTAGAGTTATCTAGGCAGGGAAACAACCAGCTGAGAAATTCCATTTTTGGTTAGCAGGTTTAAAACTAATAAGCGAAAGTTCTTCGTCACACAGCACATAGTCAACCTGTGTAACACCTTGCCAGAGGAGGCTGTGAAGGCTAGAACTATAACAGAGTTTAAAGAAAAGCTAGATACATTCATGGAGGTTAGGTCCATAAAAGGCTATTAGACAGGGGATAAAATGGTGTCTCTGGCCTCTGTTTGTCAGAGGCTGGAGATGGATGGCACAAGACAAATCACTTGATTATTGTCTTTGGTCCACCCCCTCTGGGGCACTTGGTGCTGGCCACTGTCAGCAGACAGGCTACTGGGCTAGATGGACCTTTGGTGTGACCCAGTACAGCCGTTCTTATGTTCTCCCTCAAATTTCTAGACGTTCCTACCTGAAGGGTGAGGGCAAACAACCTTGCTGTTTCTACTTTTTGCCTTATTTTAGGATTAGCTGTTTTACAAAAAGGGGATTTTTGTGTGTGTGTGTGTGTGGATAGAGAACCCAACTTTCTGTCCAGCTCTTCTAACCCCCCCATATCTGCTTCTGAAGCTTATGTCAATGGGCCTTCTTTCATACAAACTCTTGTACCTGAAACCCCATTTTTACTCTGTCAGCCATCTTCTACTGTCTCTGCATTGAAACCTCTCTTAGCTGTGGAGTTTAAGGCCAGGAAGGACCAGAAGATTTTCTAGTCTGACCTATATTTTACAGGCCACACCACCACCCAGTAACACCCATACAGCCCCTTAACCTTTCCTCAAAGCAGTTGTTGCTTTATTAACAGGCAGATGGAAATGAGTGTGCACAGGTATATGCTGTTAACTGCACGATGTTGCTGTAACCTTTGTCCTTCATTCTCACTGACCACTGAGCATTTGTCACCATCGTTTATGTCCAGTCCTAGCTAAGGGTTCGACAAACTTTTATTTGCATTAGTAACCCTCCTACAAGTATTCCATCAAAACCACACAAGTGACCAAGGGATCACTCCAATGAACAAAGCTTTCCAGGAATGGACCATTACATTGTTGCCCTGAGCATTGTCAGGAAAGTATCTTGCATACTAAAGGCACTGTATACAAAGAAATAATTAGTAGCAGAAATAATAGTTATTAACTATCTAGTTAAAGGCTCACAGTATTAATCCATCATAATTGATTCAGATCATCCTCAAACTTTTGGAATGTTTTTGATCCAGAACTGGATGCGACAAATTGTTCATTATTAACAGAGAGCTGCTACTAACCCTGACTCTAAATACACTTGGGCTGTGTCTACATTGGCACTTTTTTCCGGAAATGCTTAAAACGGAACAGTTTTCCGTTATAAGTATTTCCAGAAAAAGAATGTTTACATTGGCAGGATGCTTTTCTGGAAAAGCCCTTTTTCCGGAAAAGCATCCGTGGCCAATGTAGACGCGCTTTTCCGGAAAAAAGTCCCGATCGTCATTTTTGCGATCAGGGCTTTTTTCCAGAAAAGACTACTGTGCTGTTTACACTGGCCCTTTTCCAGAACAGTTTTCCGGAAAAAGGACTTTTGCCCGAGTGGGAGCAGCATAGTTTTTCCGGAAAAGCAGCTGATTTCTTACAGTAGATCGTCACTGCTTTTCCGGAAATTCAAGGGGCCAGTGTAGACAGCTCACAGCTTATTCCAGAAAAGCGGCTGCTTTTCCAGAATAAGTGGCCCAGTGTAGACACAGCCTTGATCTCTAGCATTTTTAAATCCAGATGAAGGTCCAAATACTACAGCTTGAGCTTGTATTCATAGAATCATAGAACACTAGAACTGGAAGGGACCTCAAGAAGTCATCAAGTCCAGTTTCCTGCCTTTATGACAGGACCAATCACTGTATAGATCATCCCTGACAGGTGTCTGGGAGATTCCACACCTCCCCCGACGCAATTTATTTCAGTGTTGAACCACCCTGATGGTTAGGAAGTTTTTTCTAAAGTCCAAACTACACCACCCTTGCTGCAATTTAAATAAATTGATTCTTGTCCTGTCATGAAAGGTTAAGGATAATAACTTTAATCATTTTTGTTGCTCTTCTCTGGACCTTCTCCAGTTTTTCCACATTTTTCCTGAAATGTTGTGCCCAGAACTGGACACAGTACTCCTACTGAGGCCTAATCAGTGCAGAGTAGAGCAGAAAAAATAATTCTTCTGGCCTGCTCACAACACTCCTGTTAATGCATCTCAGAATCATGTTTGCTTTTATTGCATCTGTTTCACACCATTGACTCATATTTAGCTTGTGGTCCACTATGACTCCTAGATCCCTTTCTGCAGTGCTCCTTCCTAAACAATCACTTCCCATTTTGTATGGGCGAAGGTGATTGTTCCTTCTGAAGTGGAGTACTTTGCATTTGTCTTTACTGAACTTCATCCTATTTACCTCAAGCCATTTCTCCAGTTTGTCCAGATCATTTTGAATTATAATCCTATCCTTGCAACACCTCCTGGCTTGGAATCATCTGCAAACTTTATAAACATATTCTCTATGCCATTATCTAACTCATCCCTGCAGAACACCACTTGTAATACTCTTCCAGCATGACTATGATCCGTTACAAACAACTCTCCAAGAACAGTTATCCATCCAGTTATTCACCCACCTTATAGTAGTTCCATCTACGTTGTATTTCCCTAATTTATGGTAAGAAGGTCATGAAAGACTGTATCAAATGCTTTACTAAAGTCTAGGAATATCATGTCTACCATTTCCCCCTTAACCACAAGGGTTGTTATTCTATCAAAGAAAACTATCATATTGTTTTGACATGATTTGTTCTTTACAAATCCACGCTGACTGTTCCTTGTCACCTTATTATCTTCCAGATGTTTGCAGATAGATTCCTTAATTATTTACTCCGTTATTTTTCCTGACACAGAAGTTAAGCTGACTGCCCGATAGCTTCTTGAGTTGTCCTTATTTCCCTTTTTATACATGGACACTATATTTGCCCTCTGCCAGTCTTCTGGAATCTCTCCTGTCTTCCAGGACTTTTCAAATATGATAACTAATGGTTCAGATAACTCCTCTATCAGCTCCTTGAGTATTCTAGGATGCATTTCATCAGGCTCTAGTGACTTGAAGACACCTAACTTTGCTAAGTAATTTTTAACTTGGTTTTTTCCTATTTTAATTTCTAAACCTACCTCCTTTTCTCCATCATTCACTATTATAGCACTGAATTGCCACTAACCTTGGTAGTTGTTATGCACCACTGCCATTTCCACATTTTCTGTTATTGTTTTTCCCCTTCATTGAACAATGGGACTATCCTGTCCTTGGTCTTCCTCTTGCTTCTAATGTATTTGTAGAATGTTTTCTTATTACCCTTTATGTCTCTAGCTAGATTGAGCTCATTTTGTGTCTTCACCTTTCTAATTTTGCCCCTATATACTTATGCTATTTGTTTATATTCATTCTTTGTACATGTTGAAGGTTTTTTGTATTTCTTTAAAAAACCCTCAACCTTCCAGTAGTTTTTCCCCCAAAAAATAAAATTAGCCTACTGTTATGTTAGGTGAGGGACTTTTTGTCTTTGAGGTAAGCTAATTTTTGTTGGCCAGCCAGAGAAACGAAGCTGTGATGAAATGCTGTCACTTTAGACCTTTATCTGCTTCTATGATTGTTGATTCCATCTTGAAGATGACAATGAATAAATTCATTGTTAAGTAAGTCTTAAGATCCTCTACAGCAAAATTCATGTTTCTTATCACAAAAAAACATGTCAGTGGAAGTAAGCATTACCAAGTACAACCACACTTAATAAAATCAGCAGAAAGTTGATAGCATGCCTGGGAACACAGCCAGGGAGCTAAACAGCTAAGGGATTAGCCAAGAAAGGACCTATTTTCAAGTGTGTTGTCAAAAACAGTCTTAAGGCTTGAGGTATCACAACAATGTGTGATGGCATTACAGCAGAACCTCAAAGTTACAAACACGTCAGGAATGGAGGTTGTTCATAACTCTGAAATATTCATAACACTCAACAAAACATGATTGTCCTTTCCAAAGTATACAACTGAACACTGATTTAATGCAGCTTTGGAACTTTACTATGCTGAAGAAAAATACTGTTTTCCCTTTAATTTTGTAGTAGTTTATATTTAACACAGTACTGTACTATATCTTCTTTTGCGGGGGACGGGAGGGTTAGGGTTAGGGGGGTTCTGCTGATACCTGTCAGTGTATTTTCAGTTTCAGATGAGGTGTGTGGTTGACTAGTCATTTCATAATTCTGGTGCTCATAACTCAGAGGTTCTACTGTAGTTTCCTGAGTGAAAGAAGTGCTTATCATAAAGATACTGGCAACGTACCATCATGATGATATGGCCTTCTTAATGTTAAATGTACAGAGCTAAGGTCCAAGGTAAAATGTCAGTTCCAAATGATTTTATTACAATGAAATCAGTCACACTTTATTCAGTGTTGTTTTTAATTCCATTGCTGATTTCTTTCTCAATTAGTCCAGAGAAATCTTCTTGGACATGATTAAGGCTGCAGAGTGATCAAAAGCATATTTATAGAATACAAGACAAAGTTTCAAGGCCTCTTCAGGTTAAAAAATTAGTAAGCATGATAACTCAGATCCTCAAAGGTATTTAGGCACCTATCTACCATTTGAGGAGCTGGGCCATTGGGTCTTACAGCTCCTCACACAACAAAGTAAGCAAATTGAGAATAGCCTCCACTGATACTACATCAGTGTACATAGAGCTCCAGTGAGGGCAGAATCAGGTTCAGTGTGCCAGACTTACTAGTATGTTCTGGGGTTATGTCTAGACTGCAGGCTTCTTTCGGAAGAAGCTTTTCTGGGAGAGATCTCCTGAAAAACTTCTTCTGAAAGAGAGCGTCCAAACTGCCAAAGTGCATTGAAAAAGCAACCTGCTTTTTTGAAAGATAGCATCCTCATTGAATAGACGCTATCTCACGTTTAAGTTGTGATTACTATGGGTGGAGTGGCCACCAGGGCACCTGTGCTTTTTCCTCTTCTTTCAAAAGAACTCCCTCTTCCCCGTCCACACACGCTTTTTTCTGAAAGAGCTCTTTTGGAGAAAGGTTTCTTCCTTGTAGAAAGACGTTTACCAATGTCAGAAAAACCCCTCTGTTCTTTTGATTTTTTTTCCAAAGAACGTGACTGCAGTGTGGATGTAAATGAAGGTTTTTTGGAAAAACTCACGTTTTTCTGAAAAAACTCTGCAGTATAGACATACCCTGGCTGAGCAGCTCCAGTGAGGCAAAGGAACCCTAATGCTTAACTGAGCTCTTAAGCTAAATGTCTGGATCCTGTGTATCTTTGGAACAGTGGAAAGCCACCAGAACATTCTAGAGGCCTGGTCTATCTGCAGACATACTTGCGGTTGGGGACGTGCAGATGCCATTGTGCATTGTGGGGGACGTGGCCTACCTACTCCTGACATGGTTAATGAAGCTTTGTACCGGCTACCTGGACCCCAGCAGGGACCTATTTAATGTCCATCTGAACCAGGCCAGGATTCAGGTGGAGTGCACCTTCGGCCGCCTCAAGGCGAGGTTCAGGTGGCTCCTGACCCACCTAGATGTGGGGGAGCACAACATCCCCGAGGTGGTGTTGGCATGTTGTGTCCTCCATAACATTGTGGAGAGGAAGAGGGAGGCCTTCCTCCCGGGATGACGGGCAGACTCTGGCTGCAAGGAGAGACCCTTCAAGCAGCTGTGGACAGCTGCCATCTGCCAGACCCATCAGGCTGGGGTGTGCATCCTGGAGGCCGCAACACCCCAGTAACTCTTTCCAGGACCTCCCCCATAAAGGCCTCTTGCTTGCTGCACTATTCCTGTCCCACCACAACCCCTCCCTTTACCCCTTCCCTAACCTCTCAATAAAGACACCTGTGTGGTTTTGAACAAAACAAACTTTGTATTTGGGCTTTAGAAAAAAAGGTGAAGAGTAGGGGGGCTCATAACCTGGAGGGGAAGGGGAGCTCGGAGTGGTGTGTGTGGAGGGGTAGCTGGATGTGCCATCTCAGGGACCTTGTTTGACTTGGGGTTGATTGGGTCCTGGGACTACAGGGGAGGTGAGCAGGAGCGGGGACTGTAGCAGGGTCAGGGATAGCAGGGGGGTAGGGCTAGGGAACATATGCATCACTTGTGGAGGGAGCACAGGCATCACTTGGGGGGCAGGTGGAGGGGAAATGGGCATATCAGGGGGGCAGGAGGTTGGTAGGCAGGAGCAGAGACAGCAGCCAGGTGTGCCATCATGTAATGCATGATGGCACACTCACTATCACACCACTGCATGAGCTGGTCCCACATGTGGGTCTGCCACTCTGCGTCCTCCCGGATCTTCTGCACCAGAGTCTCCTGCATGTTGCACACTAACATGCTGCTGCATGAGGTCTTTGTGGACCCTGCTGCACTTTTAGGTACCCTGGACTCTGATGGCTGGCTCAGCTGCTATGGCTTGCCCCTCATTCCCGACTGGTCTGGCTGTGAAGAATACAAAGAGGGAGAGGTGTCAGTCATCCATGCAGACACTGTCCCTGAGACTCTGCCCTCCTCTGTGAGCAGCAACCAACAGTCCTCAGGCCAGAGGAGGGGGATGTCCTGGGAGCAAGGCCATGTGTTTCACAGGGGCCCCAAGGTGCGCACAGAACAATGCTGCCCGTTCCCGCCCCCCCACCCCCAGCCCATGGACAAGCAGGCAAGGGAAGTGTCCAGCCACAGTGGGATCCCCCATGGGCAGCAGAGGAGCCGGAAGCAGCCTGGCCCTTCCTGGGGCCCGCACACACACCTGCACCTCACAGCACTGTCCGTGGGAGCAGGTGGTGCCTCGCACGTGCAGGCGTCTCCGTGTGCAGAGTGTGGCACTCCTTGGTGTGCTGTGTGTGGCTTCCAGCTGTGGCAGGAGAGGAGAGGCCGTCCCCCACACTGGGGCCAGATGTGTGTGTGGCCTCCCCTGAGCCTGGGAACAGGATCCCAGGTGTGCTCAGGGGCTCCCTGCTGAGTCCGTGTGGTGCACACTAATGCTGCATGTGGTTCCATGTGCACAGACTGCAGCACAATGTCCAGCCTGAACAGGTCGAGAGATGCTCACACCCTCCCACTCTGCGCCCACCTCCCCTGCCCTGTGTGTGTGACAAACTGAGAGCACTCACCTGAAGATCCCTCCCGGCATCAGAGGAGGCTTGGGAGATGTCCAGGCTCACTGGAGAGCGTGATGGTGGCTGCCTCCTCCTCCTTGTGCCATCCCTGGTTCTCCTCCTCCTCTTCCGCTGTGACCTCCAGTTGGGCGACGACGGGCATGTAGAGGCTGGAGTCTACCACGACGGGTGGGGAAATGGCTCCCCTACATCCCAGGATTTGGTGCAGCTCCTGGTAGTAGAGGCAGGTGTAGGGTCCTGCCTCTAAATGCAGCTGTGCTCTCTGGTCCTCATGTATCCCTGGCAGAGCTATTTGACCTTACTCTGGACCTGTTCCAATATCCAGGGTGGGTGCCTGCACTCCACCAGGGACTCGGCCATAAACGTAGGTGTTCCGCCAGTTGGAGCGGAGATCCTGAAGTGTCTTCCCCTTGGCCCACAGCTCGAGGAGGGACAGGCTCTCCTCTCCGGACCAGGAGAGTGTCCGTCTCTTGGTCCCCCGGGTGGGTCCTGGGAGCCCTGGGGCTGCTCCCTGTGAGGGCCAGTAGGGTGTCTGGGGGCTTGAGGCTGGGACGTGTTGGCAGTGCCTATGGCAAGGAAAGTTGCATGGTCAGGGTGCTGCTCCCAGGCTGGCTTTCTGCCACAAGGCTTGTCCTGGGTGCCTGCAACTTTAAGAGGGGCCAGAAGACAGGAACTATAGAGTTGTGATTACTTTGGACAGTGTGGCCACCAGGGCACCTGTGTTATTTCCTTAGGAGGCCTCTTCTTTTGAAAGAAAACTCTCTTCCCCGTCCACACGTGCCTTTTTCCAAAAGGGCTCTTTCAGAAAAAGGCTTCTTCCTCATAAAAAGAGGTTTACTAATCTTGGGAAAACCCCTCTGTTCTTTTGATTTTCTTTTGAAAGAATGCGATTGCAGTGTGGACGTAATTGAAGGGTTTTTTTGAAAAATGGCCATACCCGGAGACTTTTATGCTGGTACAGTTTAGGTAGTACAACTCTTTCATGGAGATAAAACCTTATGTGTGGACATAGGGTTGTTTCATGCTGTTTTGCTGAATGGAAAAAAATTGTGGCTCTGTGAGGAAAAGAGGAAAATAAAAGAAAGTTAACCCCTTCTTAATCTGTTTTTAGTAGGTCAGACCAAATTCTGAATTTCTGGAACGAGCATTCAGTTCTCTGATTAGCGGCTTTATCTCTGGCTGCAGCTTTTGAAAACATTTCCCTTTTCCATTGTTGATTTCTGCAAAAACATTGTCTTCAAACTGCTCAGAGAGCTTATGGAACTGATTACTGTCTGAGGCTGGAAGGAAAGGAGAGGAAAAATAATAGTGTGTAAGCTGATAAAAACTCCAGGAACATCTATACACAATCATGCATGAATTATATCTTCAACAACAAATGTAATTACTGAATGATTCGGGAAATGCAGATGGGTTTGAGTTTTACAGTTTTTGTTTCTTTTTCTGTCCTGTGTCTTGGAACCCTTTCAAGGGTCTCTGATTTCTCCCTGGAAAATTCTTCTTCTCCCCTTAACACATGTGGTAGTGCGTCAATGAGAGAACAGGGAGATGAGCAGAAAAGGTCAATTAAGATGGAACAGGCTGCTCCACCCTTGTGCTCAAGCCCTGCTTTCTGGACCAGTGTCTAGCAGGGGATGAATCCATGACCCCATCATCTTTCCCTGCTAATTTTCAGAGTCCTGCTCCATCACAAGCAGCCCTAGAATATCCCAGAGCATAGGGAAAGCAGCAGGGACCAGCTATGCAAGGGTAGAAGAAACCTCCTCACCCCACGTCTCTGAGAGTCCCTGGATGGCCCACATAGTTAGAATTCATCAAATAACTACAAACCAATGAATACGGTCATAAAAATCAAAGCTGTTTCAGGATAACTTCCACGCAGGGAAAAATGATTAAAATTCAGCTGATAAAATGTTTCATTATAGCTCTCCCACAGCAAGTCAATAAGGATTAGATGTAAAAGGAACACATGGCACACGGAGCATGAAGAATGTACAGCTATTATTTCGTTTAAGTTTTGCGCCCATCAGGAAATGACCTAAGAGGTGAAAGTCATTATTTCCGAGAGAGTCTTGAGGCAAAAGTAGTCGAGGTAGACCCAGCCAACAATCTCTGCATGCAGTACTGTATCTGTAACTACATAGGAAGCACAGGATACAAAATCATTGTGACATATATGTAGGACTGCTGAAAGATGAAGGCTGAAAAGGTTAATTTCTCATTACACCAATGAATCAGGAAGGTTGTTACAAACCAAGGAAGCTATATCTTTAAAGGCCAACAGGCCTGTATTTCTGCTCTAGCAGAGTTGTAACAACGTTGTCTTGATTAACAGTCATAACTGTTTCCCACTCATACTAGTATATTTGGGTATGTCTACACTACCCTCCTAGTTCGAACTAGGAGGGTAATGTAGGCATACCGCACTTGCAAATGAAGCCCGGGATTTGAATTTCCCGGGCTTCATTTGCATAAGCGGGGAGCTGCCATTTTTAAAACCCCGCTGATTCGAACCCCGTGCAGTGCGGCTACACGGGGCACGAACTAGGAAGCCTAGTTCGAACTACCTAGTTCGTGCCCCGTGTAGCCGCGCTGCACGGGGTTCGAACCAGCGGGGTTTTAAAAATGGCAGCTCCCCGCTTATGCAAATGAAGCCCGGGAAATTCAAATC
The DNA here is from genome assembly GCF_052426305.1 of Pelodiscus sinensis. Taxonomy (NCBI): domain Eukaryota; kingdom Metazoa; phylum Chordata; order Testudines; family Trionychidae; genus Pelodiscus; species Pelodiscus sinensis. The sequence goes on from NC_143052.1 coordinate 198,795,272, forward strand.
CCGGGCTTCATTTGCAAATGCGGTATGCCTACATTACCCCGCTAGTTCGAACTAGCGGGGTAGTGTAGACATACCCTTTGAGAGCCAGTTTGGGGTTTCAGCTATTAGATATTGATGCACAGAAGTAGATTACGGTTTCCTGGGGCCCTCCTCTCCATCCCTCCCAGGGATGTCCCTGCCCACAGCCCCACCCCTTTCTGCCCTTTCTCTGCATCCATCCCATTCCATTGGGAGCCCCCCAATTCTGCCCCCCATTGAAGCTGCACAACCACTTTTGCTCCTTTCTGCCCCCCTCCCATGGCTTCTGCTGGGGGTGAGGTCAGGGCCGCTGGAGGAGGAGGGCTTCCCCTGTCCCAGAGCTGTTGCCAGGGATGGAGTGGGGACACTTGCCCTGCCCAGCCCTCCGGGAGTAGCTGTTTTTTTTCCAGATGTACCCCATTGGCTGCCCCCCCTGCATATGAGCCCTGTTGGCCCTGTGGCTAAGCCGCCACTGCTGGTCCATAATATGCAACCACATTCTTCCATTTTTTCTAATGACAGCATTGCTAGCTCATTTGATATTTAGCATCATGTTCACTAATGGGCATCTAGCATCCCCAACTGAGAGGTTGGACTTGTATAAATGCACAGTGAGATATTCCCTCCCTGCCCAGACATGAGTTTACAGTTGAAATAGACAAAGCATGAAAACCTTGCCCTAAGGTTACACTGTGTCATTCTCTAGTTGTTATTGCCACTTCCTGGAATTGTACTTCTTGCAGTGACATTTGTAGTGTCTTGTCTCACCTGAAGCCAAGAGACTAGAGATTCTGCATTCTTTGATTTTGGGGTCTACAACTTGAGGCAACTTTTAAAGGAACCTGAGTCTGAGAAAGTTCTCAGTTCCTAAGCTTCTATCAATCTGGCCTCTTTAAAATGTGCCACGCTGGCCAACCAAAAAAATGGAGGCAACCTAAAACGATCAGTAACATTTAAAAAAATCTTGGCCCTGGTTTTAAGCTATGTCTGGAGGGTCAACCCCTTTTAAAACCTATGTATAAAAATAGTTTCTAAAGTTAGTTTCCAAGAAGAAGCTGACCCCATTGCTAGAAACCTGTTTAGTTAGAACTGTGCTTGCACTGAAACTGAATGTAATCTCCTAACATGAATTAAAAGTTCAGTGTAGATGGGACTTACAAGATACATTCAAGAGACACTAAAGAAAAGTAGCAAATCTAAACACAAACCTGACCTACTTACTGACTTTTAAACCTCCTTCTGTATTGGAGGGGCCTTTCTGAACCATGCTGGCTCTTGTCAAGGGCATAGACTCCATCCAGCTTATGTCTCTGCAGCTTGCTGGTCTGCCTGTGAAAGCTATAATGCTTTCATTTGCATTTTGTTTTTGAAAATTGAAGCTTATTTGGGGCCCGATCTTGTGCGATTGACATCAATGGACTTTAGTTATTGATTTCACTGTGACCAGAGTTGGGTCCTTTTCTGCAGAAAGAGGCAGAGAAAGGCTGGAACTTTATTTACTTAGCTGATTAATTAAGAAGAAAAAACATTAGGAACCTGCATGGTTCCATTAGCCTTACACTAATTTGGTTTGCCTAACAACGTTAGCTGGCAATCTTTTTCAGTAGCCTAATTCTTACTGTCACAAGGAAACCCTCATCCTGATCTAAGATTCAAAACAATCTGAGTTAAACAAGACTTTCCATTAATAGAGCTGGAGGAGTGCTGCAAAAATGTCTGTAAATATTTGTTTGCAAATCCAAGAGAGCTTACTTTGACTGCACTACTTTTCGTTTGCTTTCTGTGAATATTCTGCCAACAGAACTTACTCACAGGAATACTAGCATAAAACATAAAAAATAAGCAGTACGGGAAAGAATAATATCAAAAAACAACCAGTCAGGGAATAGAAATAGATCCGGTAACTAATAGTCAAATGTTACAAAACTGGGTGCCTAAAGTCAGGCAGCAATAGCCTTAGGAAGGCATCTCTTGTTGACAATTGACCTGTTTTTTCAGGGATGCTGAGCAACTGTAGCTCCTTTATGAAGTATCATTTATTCATGTGCCTAAGTGTGGATCTTGCTACCTAGTTCTAGGTACTGAAGTTGGAACTTTGGCGAGTGTGTTCACAACACAACTCAAACTGGGCCAGATACTTGGAGCAAACTGGCCACAAACAAACTATAGACATGATGTGTTTGAGGAATTTATTCAACAAATAATTCTGAATGACAAATACAGCTGAAAAAATAGAGCTCTCCCCGCACCACATCACTTGCGAATAGAAGAGATCAAATTCATCCAGTAAGTTCTTAATTACAAATTGTATACTGAGACTGAAATTCACCTTGTTCACAGACCAGCACCCCTTAAGCCCCATCTAAATTCTGGGAGCAGGGGAAGATGACCAACATAAATTAAGTGATGTATAGGCATTTTTCTGACCTGTTGTATAAGGATGGGTATCATACTCAGAGCTACCATCCAATAGCTTTGAAGTCATTGGTACATAATTTCTGCTAGTGACATTTTTTTAAAACAAATCTCTCACCCAAGAGCCTGATTCACACACAGTTGAATGGATTATTGAAGTCAGTTGCAGTCAGTGAGCTTTGTTTTCAGAGGTACACAAGCAACCTTCTCCCGCCTTCTTTTTCAGCCTAGGCCCCTGATGGAATCTGAATCAAACATTTCTGTCACCTTTTCTTTCCATAGTGAGGACAACATTCCACACAATTCCACAAGAAAGGTGGCACCGGCCCTTTATAAAGAGACCAGTATACCTGTGACTCATCAGCTGCCTTCCAACAGGGTTTAAATGAAGGCACCCGACCCATAAAATGGGGAGAGATGGAGACAGATGGGTGAATTAGGAACAGGGCATGGAAGAGCTCTCTAGGAATGAGATCAGGAGGTGGCACAAGTGGTGTCTGAAGGAAACTGGGGGTGGTTCCTGGAGAAGGCTGAAGGTAGGACTATGGTAGAGAGGCTGACTGACCTCCCTGAACCAGGGCTGGAGAGAGCTGACAGAAGAAGAAGGAATTGCTTGCTCATTTCTAAGTTAAAGCTGAAGGTTCCTGTCAAGGGAGCAGCAGAGAGATTTATCTGCTGTGGTACCTATGCTGGAGAGCTAGAAAAGGTTAACAAGCCAAGAAGAAAGATGACTGCTCCTCAGGTGAGGATGCACTCCAAGAACAGATGTTTGGAGGTGAGGAGGGCAGTTGCAACTAGGATGAGCTGCATTGCAGTCTAGGTGGAAGGCCTGGGATGACTATCCCCAGGAGAGGACTGAAAATATGAGGTAGAAAATGCTGGAGAATGGTAAATGGGATATTGAGGGACAAGATGTATTTGGATTTTAAGGACTACAGACACATAAATGGACTAGCATTAGAAAAGGTTCAGAGAAGGGCAACTAAAATGATTAGGGGTTTGGAACGGGTCCCGTATGAGGAGAGATTAAAGAGACTGGGACTTTTCAGCTTGGAAAAGAGGAGACTAAGGGGGTATGATAGAGGTATATAAAATCATGAGTGGTGTGGAGAAAATGAATAAGGAAAAGTTATTTACTTATTCCAATAATATAAGAAATAGGGGCCACCCAATGAAACTGATGGACAGCAGGTTTAAAACAAATAAAAAGAAGTTCTTCTTCACACAGTGCATAGTCAATCTATGGAACTCCTTGCCTGAGGAGGTTGTTAAGGCTAGGACTATAACAGGGTTTAAAAGAGAACTAGATAAATTCATGGAGGTTAAGTCCATAAATGGCTATTAGCCGGATGGGTAAGGAATGGTGTCCCTAGACTCTGTTTGTCAGAGGGTGGAGATGGATGGCAGGAGAGAGATTGCTTGATCATTACCTGTTCGGTTCACTCCCTCTGGGGCACCTGGCATTGGCCACTGTCAGCAGGCAGGGTACTGGGCTGGATGGACCTTTGGTCTGACCCAGTATGTCCATTCTTATGTTCTTATGTCTTAGGGTGCTTATCACAAATTACATAGTTCAAATAATCCATAATAAATTGTCCCCAAGAAGGAGTGTTGGTGAATCAGGAAAGCTGGTTATTGGAGACTCTGAAAAATAGACAGAGCTAGGCCTCTGTGTGGAGCACCAGGCCTAGAATGCTGTCCTCTGCCAGAAAACAGCCCTTCACAATTTTGAGCCCTATTTCCTTGAAGTAATACTTCAGTACTTGAGAAGACGAGCAAAATGAAAATGTGCAGACACCAAGATGTACTTCTCAAAGAGTTTTATGAAGATGTAGCTTCCCGAATCACAGTGATGTTAATATGACTAAATCCTCATACTAAAAACAACTTAAATAATTTAAAGACATGTCTTCCTTTATCGTATTATCCTCTGATCATTTGGTCTATCACTTGGTGTTTCCTCGTAGGAAAAGAATATTTTTTGCTCTAATCTTTGTTAGTCATACTGCTGTCCTTATCACTAACTGCCTCACAGATCTTACAGATAGGATGCTGGCTTTAAACTCGTCTCTCAGATTACATATTGACAGTGCTACCCTTGTGGTGTTGTGAGGTGCCAGCTGTTGAGTCCAAATGCACAGGAACACAATTAGTGGGGCAGCACTGGCACAAGGCCATAATGTGTTCTCTTGAGGAGAGAGAGAGAAAGAGAGAGAGAGAGATTGCTTTGAATTATTTGCAAGACAATCCACTTCTTCTTAACTTTGTCAGGTTGTAGTAGTGTAGCCCATTACTAAAACCACAGATGCTCTGCCAAAAGCTCAGTAGATAGCACAGTGTAGGGGAACCCACTCTGAAAGTAATTTCTAGCCCATAAAATATCACAAATATGGTGATTTTAACTTTCAGTGATGGGGGAGAGAGGATGCTTCACACATGGTTTGGAGAAGTGTTACTTTATTTGATGATGGGTCATTTTGTCCATGAGCCTGAGTGCTGAGATACAGCCATAGTGATGGCTGGCATATGGGGAGATGGTAAACATGATGGCAGTGGCCCTACTGAAGTCAATGGGAGTCTTGCCGTAGGGCCAGAATATCACCCCTTGATCGCTATTTAGACTCGCTACATTCCTGAAATACCTTGCCTAGGGAAGGGACAACCTTTTGCTGTACTCCTTGGCCAGGCTCAGGTGATCCGAGGGATGTTTTATATTCAGATTCCTGGGTGCAGATGGCTGTATGATAAGGCTGCTTTAATTGTTATGCAAATTAAGAGTCTGACCATAGACATATTTTCAGAGATATCGTCTGTTTCAACAAAAACAATGAGGAGTCTTGTGGCACCTTAAAGACAGAAGCTATGTCTACACTGGAAAGATTTGGCCATGAAAATACTGTCGACATTGATAAGTCACCAAAAAAGAAAGTCGACAAATCATGTTTACACTGCCACCCTCTGTCAATATTGTTAATTAGGCCACATTGTTAGTTTCCCCCATCAACAGAGCAAAAGCAATATGGGTAAGCATCCCACAGTGCCTGGTGTCACTAAGCACTGTAGGAACATGCAACGTAGTGATAAGCATTTTGGGAATGTGAAAAATGTCCCTTCAGCCATCTCTTTGCTTCCCAGCCCTTCTGGGACTTCCAGTTTACATTTGCACCACTTGAATGACCCTGCTGTGTGAAAAGTCCCTGCTGTGAACTTTTGCTGTGCGAAATCATGGATCTCAGCCCTCTCTCTCCCATGTTGCATTCAGTGCACTTAGGATATCGCACATTGCAGCAGAGTTACTTTTGCACTTAATAGCAGAGGAAGATGACTCGGATGCAGATGACAACGTGAGTGACAGGTACAGCAGCGAATGGCATTGCATTTGGTTGTCACAGAGTGGTGGGGAGCACAGTACATCACTACTTTTGGGCTAGTGAAACTAGCACTGAGTGGTGGGATCACACTGAGTGGATGTGGGATAAAGACCAGTGGCTATAAAACTTTTGGATGCATAAAGCAACTTTTCTGGAGCTGTGTGCTGAGCTGGCCCCTGAACTGCAGTGCAAAGACACCTGAACGAGAGCTGCTGTCTTGGTAGAGAAGTGTGTGGCCATTCTTTGTGAAGGCTGGCAACTCCCAATTGCTTCTCTTCAGCACTATGCGGCATCAGCTTAGCTTGTTGTTAAACCGCTCCATATTGGGGCACCCGGACAGCAAAATGGAGCAGTTAAACAACAGGCTAAGCTGATGCCTCCTGGTTGTTGAATGTGCCTTTGGCAGACTGAAAAGGAGATGGAGATGTCTCTACAGAAGGCTGGCCCTTATGGAGAAGCATATCCCCCAGGTGGTGGCCACATGCTGTTGCTTACATAATTTGTGTGAGTAAAGGTGAAGTGTTTGCCCGTGGGTGAAGGGCTAAGTCACAGAGTCCAGGTGCACAGTTCAAACAGTCAGACACTTGGGCTGTCAGAGGAACCCATCAGCATCAGGGAAGCTCTGGAGGAAACACTTTGAAACTTATGGAAACCTGGATCACATTTGTCTATATTGATGTCTTTCAATCAGGATGCTCGGTGGTAAGGGATGGTAAGGGTACTTGGAAAACCACACAATGGGGTAATTGGAAAACCTCACAATGGTGTTAACATCCAGCTGTCAAAGTCACAACTGCTTTGATGGGGAGTGGAGTGTGCTGGGAAAAATCCATTACCTGACTGTGAAAATGAGTGTGGGGGCACAGAGGGAGGGTTGCTGGATACAGGATTTTGCATGTGCAGCCATGGAGACTTCTGTGTGGGCATGGAGGGACAGGTGCTGTGAAAAGAATTCTGCACATGTTGTTAGGGAGTCTTTGGTTCTGTTCACTCCGCATCCTGATAAGACACTTCAACATCTCATTTTGATCTTTCATGAGCTTTAGCAAGTGCTCAGTGGTTTCTATTCTTGCTTTTCCCTTGCTCTTCTTTGCCCCTTTTCTCTGTTTGAAGCATTGAATGCTGCAACACATCCTTGACCAGATCCTCCCTGTTCTTCAAGATTTTTTTCCTTAGTTGACAGAGTCTGTACCCGACTTCTCAAGGGCTGGTCTGGAAAAGTAACCATTAACAACAGAGCGAGGGTACGTCTACACTAGCTCGTTAGTTGGAGCTAGGTAGGGTAACTAGGGCAAGTGGAGTTGCAAATGAAGCCCGGGATTTAAATATCCCGGGTTTCATTTGCATGTTCCCGGACGCTGCCATTTTTAAATCCACCTTAGTCCAAACTCCATACCCGTGGCTACACGCGGCACGGAGTAGGTAGTTCGAATTAAAGATCCTAATTTGAACTACCGTTATTCCTTGTAGGATCTTTAATTAGGAACTTTAATTTGAACTACCTACTCCGTGCTGCGTGTAGCCGTGGGCACGGAGTTCGGACTAAGGGGGATTTAAAAATGGTGGCGCCCGGGAACATGCAAATGAAGCCCAGGATATTTAAATCCCGGGCTTCATTTGCAACTCCACTTGCCCTAATTACCCTACCTAGCTCCAACTAACGAGACCTCCAGCCCCAGATGCACCAGCAGCCCTAGTTTCAGCCTCATCAGCAGCCCCAGCCCCGGCCACACAGGCAGCCTTAGCAGCCCCAACCCTGTCTGCACTGCACTGGCAGCCCCCACAGCTCAGTGGGATACCGGGTAGCTCAATGCACAGGCAGGGTCACAAAAGGGGTTTTTAGCAACAAAACTTGTCAGTGTAGACAAAGCAGGTACATTTACACCTGCTACTGCACCGTAACACGGCATTATCCTTCTTGGCTACAAGGGCACACTGTTGACTCATATCCAGCTTCTCATCCACTGTAATCCCCAGGTCCTTTTCTGCACAACTGCTACTTAGCCAGTCAGTCCCCAGCCTGTAACAATACTTGGGATTCTTCCATCCCAAGTGCAGGACTCTACACTTGTCCTTGTTGAACCTCATCAGATTTCTTTTGTCCCAATCCTCTAATTTGTCTAGGTCACTCTGCACCCTATCTCTGCCCTCCAACACATTTACCTCTTCCCCTAGCTTAGTGTCATCTGCAAACTTGCTGCGGGTGCAATCCATCCCCTCATCCAGGTCATTAATAAAGATATTGAACAAAACCGGCCCTAGAACTGATCCTTGGGGCACTCTGCTAGAAACCAACCACCAACCTGACATCGAGCCGTTGATCACTACCCATTGGGCCCGACAGTCTAGCCAGCTTTACATCGACCTTACAGTCCATTTATCCCATCCATACTTCCTTAACTTGCTGGCAAGAATATTGTGGGAGACCATAACAAAAACTTTGCTAAAGTCAAGGTATATCACATCCACTGACTTCCCCGTGTCCACCGAGCCAGTTACCTCATCATAGAAACTAACCAGATGGATCAGGCATGAATTGCCCTTGATGAACCCATGTTGACTATTCCTGATCACTTCCCCTCTTCCAAGTCTTTCAAAATGGATTCCTTGAAGATTTCCTCCATGATTTTTCTGGGGACTGAGGTAAGGCTGACTGGTCTGTAGTTCCCTGGATTGTCCTTCTTCCCTTTGTAAAGATGGGCATTACATTTACCTTTTCCCAATCACTCAGGATCTCTCCCAATCTCCATGAGTTTTCAAAGATAATGGCTCTGCAATGACATTTGCCAACTCCCTCAGTAACTTTAGATGCATTAAATCCAGACCCATGGATTTGGGTATGTCTAGCTTAGATAGTTCTTAACCTGTTCTTTCTCCACTGAGGGCTGCCCACCTTCTTCCCATACTGCATTGGCTAGTGCAGTAGTCTGGGAGCTGACCTTGTCTGTGAAGACAGGCAAAAAAAGCATTGAGTACTTCAGCTTTTTCCACATCATCCATCACTAGGTTACCTCCCTCATCCAGAAAGGGCCCCACACCCTCTCTGATCACCCTCATTGCTAACATGCCTGTAGAAACCTTTCTCATTACCCTTCACATCCCTTGCTAGCTGCTATTCCAATTGTGCTTTTGCCTTTCTGATTTCTCCCCTGCATTCTCGAGCAATATATTTATATTCCTTCCTAGTCATCTGTCCAAGTTTCCACTTCTTATAAGCTTCCTTTTTGTGTTTAAGCTCACAGGATTTCCCCGGTAAGCCAATCTGGTTGCCTACCACTTTTGCTTTTCTTACTGCACATAGGGCTTCTTTATAATACTGCCTGATCTCCTGGATTCCTTTCCCCCACATGTAAGCATCCCAGGGGATCCTGCCCATCAGTTCCCTGAGAGAGTCAAAGTCTGCTCTTCTGAAGTCCAGGGTGTATCCCATACCCCTGGACAATGTAAGAAACAAACAGCAGGATAAAGTTCCTATTTTCCCTGTTCCAAGTCCCTGTCCAGCCAACTCTCTGCACCCCAAAAGCTTTATTCTCCTAGCTTTTCCTAGCTCCCTATTACTTGCCTTCTGTGACTGTCTGTGTGGTTTTCTCTTGCTGCTTCTCTCTCATGCATACATAGAGAAAAACAGTTTTACCAATCCAAACCCTAGTCCCTCTATTTGAAACCCCTTAAACCACATGGCTTAGTTTCAACTCAAGTTTTTTCATGGGCCTGTTTTGGGTGCTGCTGCTATTGTTTCAGCCATTTCTTTACCATAGCTTCTTTACGGTGATCCTGAATGGAAGGCAGCAAATATATATGACCCATAACAAAGATTAGTCCAATCTGTAAATCTCATATTTATTCTATACATATGGAAAGAGAGGATCCTCTGTTAGGGATTTCTTTTAGGGACATTTGCCTTCAACAGTGATCTTAGCTTTGTGGTGAAAATAAGAAAGAGCACAAAATATGCAGACAGCTCAAATTTTTAAATTATTTTTGGCTGTTGAATTATTGTAGCCAAAAATGTTTTGTCCTGTGGCACTCTATATAGCACAAATAGTATACAGGATTACCCTGTTAGCACGGATGAACTGCAATTTTCAGAACATAAAGTAATTTGACAGCAGTTCTGAGATTATTTTGGCTTCCATGAAAAATTTAAGAGTTATAGCTCTAAAGCCATGAGATTTTATGATGGGGAATTTATGATATAGTCACCTCCCAGCACTAATTATAAAAGCAGAGATTCCAGAAGCTCCAGGTAGTAGAGTTCCGACACAACTTAATAAAAACAGTTTACAATTTTTCCCCAAGCCTTTCCTTTTGGTGTGTTTAGGATAAATTATTTGTATGGTCCCAGAAGAGATATCTGCAATAATTTATCCTGCATAATTGGTGAACACAGGTCTAATCAACTGTGCTGAATCCTTGCCATTGAATGCAACCTACTAACCTCTTGACTCCAAGAGATAGTTTATATTGTCTGAACAAAAGGCACAGCCTTGAGGGGCAAGTGCTTACTTCTTTTTAATAAAAGGAAAATAACAGATCTGTAAATGTTTTCTGCTATTCTGCATCAAAATGAAATATAAAAATTCAACATATAGCACCAGCACTATCACCACAATCATCAACAGCAAAAACATACCTTCTGTGTAGCAGCTGTAGCTACTTTAATGAGAAATCTACATAGAGAAAATAGGCAATCAAATTTCTGCAAAGTGTGAAATTTTCCATTTGAATTCTCTTCCTTTTATATAACACAGCTGCAACAGTTCTCTATGGCTTTTCCTACAAATGTTTCCACTAAGATGACTCTTGGTAGCAAAATATCTTCGAACCAACTCATTTGAGATTCAGACAATTTCCTCTAAAAGAGATTGGGCCTGACCCCCAAATATTTAGCGAGTGAAAGCCTGTATTTGCAGTAAGTTATTTGGAGAATGTTGTAAATGAAGAAAATATTTCTGATAAGTTAAAATAGCTACAGATGTAATGAATTTCTGAGTCATTTGCTTCCAAATGAATATCTAGTAATTTAGCCAAAGCGTTACTCTTCAAAAGGCCTTTGATGTTGCGATCTGTTTGTTTACTGAACTTTACAGTTTTGGTTTTAATGAGGAAGGGGTTCTGTGGTTTTCATCATATAAAGTCCTTGCTAGTGGGTAGACTTGCTTAGAATATACTGTAAATTGCAATGTTTGCCTATTACTTTCTGGAGTTCCTAAAATACTGGACTTGATGTATTATGTTTTTGTATATTAACGAACTTCCAAATCCCATTCAGTTTCTGAGGCTTTTATATGCAGATGGTGGATTCTCTGTATACAGAGGTTTGCCATAGCTCTTAAAGAAATAGGACAGCGTGATTTTGAATAATGAATGCATTTGGCTTTGGAAGACATTACTGAATGAATAAAAAGCCCAAAGAATGTGTCCATCAAGTGTTTGACAGAAAATGATATAAAGTAACATTTTGCTGTTGTTTTTAATTACTGTGATATCAAGTGAAGAAGTAGTGAAATGTGTTAAAATTGGGTCAAAACTAGATAGTTGGTGTCTAATGCTTTTCACAGAGGGGCAGCACAAGACCTATGCTACACTTAAGTCTTAATTAATCCCTACCCTGAAGACATCAGTGAAACTTAACCGGTGCATAGGCCTTGCCACACAGGGGTGATTTTCACTCTTTACGAATAGTTTATTAGGTTACTGCAGGTATAAACAAGTCATTGGTTTGTATGACATTTTAGTTTGTACTAAAGTCATTGCATTTTATGTAGTTTGCTCCTAGGCACAGATCTTCAATGGTAGTTAGATGCAGTGGGCACTGAGTTCCTAAATGCCTTTGAGGGTCTGGGCCCTCATCTCTATACTAAACTAATCTAGCTACATGGATCTCTGGATATTTCAGGTACTTCTAATCACAATCCATACCCCCTCTTCTTTTTTCAGATTGAAACGGGGTATGGTTGTGTTCTCCACTTTGTAACAGACAGACTTTCACATCAGAACCAACCTGGGTCATTTTATGAGGGCTGGAATCAAAATTAATACCAAGATGGTGCCATTCCCTTTCACACACTGCTGTTGAGATTATCAAAGCAATGTAAGAGATTTAACCAAATGAATAGGAGATGTGTGACTGAATCCTCTGCACTGCAAATCTTAAAACTATTACTTTTCACAGTAGGAATTTAAAGATGACAGAGAAATTTTATCAGACTTCTCAACTGAATCTGGAAAGGAAAGGAATAAAATACTTTGAAGAATCACTTCCAAATGGTGGTAGTCTTAGAGTTAGGGATATGGAGTCTCTAGCTAAATATGGGTCAGATGTGCAGTGTAACACAACACGCAGAATGTGTTGTAGTACCCTTCTCTTTGTATGGCTGATGTAGAGCAACAACTATAATTTTATATTCATATGGTTAAGCCAGGTAATTGCATCTAGGGTAGCAGAGTGTATCGCTATGATGCATCCTTCATATTTTTGAAGTGTGCACTGAGTTGTTATATATTCCATGGACTGTTCAGAATAACCATATTCGCACACCGGAGAGTCTTTAATTTTCCATTTGTTCAGCAAATATCCGCATCTGCCATGGTACCTGCAATTACAGTTTAAGGGTTGCCCTTAAGCTCTGGGTACGTCTACACTAGCCCCCTAGTTCGAACTAGAGAGGCTAATGAGGATGACCGAAATTGCTAATGAAGTGCGGGATTTAAATATCCTGCACTTGATTAGCATATTCCTGGCCGGTTGCCATTTTGGAAACTGACTAGCCTGAAGTAACTGCCCACCTCTACACGCGGCAGAGAAGTGCAATACCGAGATAAACCCCTTAGCTCGAATTAACAGTTAAACCTCATTCCATTCCATGAGGTTTAACTGTTAATTCGAACTAAAGGGTTTATCTCGGAATCACGCTTCTCTGCCGCATGTAGACACGGGTAGTTACTTCGGGCTAGTCAGTTACAAAATGGCGACTGGCCGGGAATATGCTAATCAAGCACGGGATATTTAAATCCTCCGCTTTATTAGCAATTTCGGTCGCCCTCATTAGCCTCCCTAGTTCGAACTAGAGGGCTAGTGTAGACGTACCCTCTGTGAGAGATCAAAGCCAGGTATCTTTGGCATCAGATCCTCTGTGAGGTTTTTGTTTGTGATTTCTTATTAACTCCATTGTAGCTTGGAAAGCCAGTCAAGGTTGAAGTTGCATTGTTGAAGGCTAAATCTGTGGGTCCAAAAAGGCTTACATGACTTCTGGTGTTGGTGGTGGGGTCCATTCATTTTCTACAATCTACTGGAATTCCCAAAGGCATGTGACATTGTGGCAAATCGATGGGGGAATGATGTGTGACAGCACTGGCTGCTAAGATGCTGGGGTCAACTTGAGGATTCCAGCTTAGAACCACATTACAGAGTTTAGTTGGATATCAACTGGACAACTGTGGATACTTTAGGCACACACCAATGTACATTATTTGGATATGGAGTACACAAGGTTTAGCCACCAGGGACCTGGCCACAACAAGTTTCTCTGTCTTGACTATGTTATTTAACTAATTATTTAGCTAAAATATGGGAGTTCATTTTGCAGTTTCAATAGGTGTCTGTGGGAAAGGAGGAAATTTGTTATCTGAGCCAAAAAGCCTTGTAGATTGATACTAAGTACTGTATTTAAGTAATTCAGAAAATCTTAAATCTCTCAATTGGCAGAGTTGCAAGACTCCAGTAGATTTTTTTTATTGGAAGTCACACAGTTAAAATCCCACATACTGCTTTACAGATGTTGAAATAAAGATCTGACTTAAGCCTATAATAATACAACAACAGTCAGAGTTAGGTTCCCCTTGTGGTGCTGACATTGCAGTCCATATGCCATCGGGAGTCACTAAGCATTTAGAGAAATCTGTGAAGTTTGAGCATACACGAGTGAGGAAAAAAACCGTGGAGCCTTAACTCTTCAATTGTTTTGCTTCCTTGGGATGTGGTGTCACCGTTACTATCATTTGACGTTAGATTTGGTTTAGTTTGCAATTCAAAAAGAAAGAACTGAAGACAAAAGGAATGCTTTTGTGGTTAATGCATTGGGCGGGGACTCTGGCCAAGCTGGAAAATGAACCATAGACTTTTTATGTGACCTTGGGCAAGTCACTTAATCTCTATGGGTATGTCTACACTACCCTCCTAGTTCAAACTAGGAGGGTAATGTAGGCATACCGCACTTGCAAATGAAGCCCGGATTTGAATTTCCCGGGCTTCATTTGCATAAGCGGGGAGCCGCCATTTTTAAATCCCCGCTGCTTCGAACCCTGTGTGGCGCGGCTACACGGGGCTCGAACTAGGTAGTTCGGAATAGGAATCCTAGTCCGAACTACGTAGTTCAAGCCCCGTGTAGCCGCGCTACACGGGGTTCGAAGCAGCGGGGATTTAAAAATGGCGGCTCCCCGCTTATGCAAATGAAGCCCGGGAAATTCAAATCCGGGCTTCATTTGCAAGTGCGGTATGCCTACATTACTCTCCTAGTTTGAACTAGCGGGGTAGTGTAGACATACCCTATGTCTCCAATCTCCATCTATAAAATGGATAACAACACTTCCTTTCTCTGACAATTTAGATGTAAAACTCTTTGAAACAGGGGTTTTACTGTTTGGCTGTGTCTATACTGGCCTCCCTTTCGGAAAAGGGATGGTAATGTAGCACTTTGGAATAGGCAAATCCGTGGGGGATTTAAATATCCCCCGCGGCATTTGCATTTACATGGCTGCCGCTTTTTTCCGGCTTGGGGATAAGCCGGAGAAAAGCGCCAGTCTAGACGTGATTCTCTGGAAAATAAGCCCTTTTCCGGAGGATTTCTTATTCCTACTTTCAAGTAGGAATAAGAAATCCTCCGGAAAAGGGCTTATTTTCCAGAGAATCACGTCTAGACTGGCGCTTTTCTCCGGCTTTTCCCCAAGCCGGAAAAAAGCGGCAGCCATGTAAATTCAAATGCTGCGGGGGATATTTAAATCCCCCGCAGATTTGCCTATTCCAAAGTCTACATTAGCATCTCTTTTCCGGAAAGGGGTGCCAATGTAGACTCAGCTCAATAGTGTATGAGACACTGTTTCTCCACCACTGAAATAATAGGGGACTACTTTGGAGTCCCATCATTCTCAATAAAAGTGATGGAGGCATAGACAACCTGTCAATGAATACTCAGTTGACAAATGGAACTGTAATAGAGCAGTCAAGGTCCATTGTCTCAGAGATCAGTTGTGAAATTTTTAATCTGAAGATTTTTGACTCATTAGTATGCAGATTATTGATATAATAGCCCCTAATGGCTCCATGTGAGCAGTTATGGTCCATTGGACCAGTGAATCTGCATTGTGATTTCTCATTTGATCAAACACTATATTCTATGTATGTTCTTATAGAGAGCTCATCACTGTGGTATCCAAGCTCCATACAGTAGTACATTAGTCATACTGCTCAGCATCTGTCACATGTTGTCTATTCTTTTTTTTTCTCTCCACAAAAGAATTGGGTGCAATGGAGTATTTTGTTTTGGTAGGGTTTTGTTTTTTGATATGCTGTCTTTGATAAATGTCACACCATTTTGGGGGTCAAACAAAAATCTGTGCAGGTGGAGGTTCTTTGATTTTTTTTTTTTCAGAATATTCAAATGCACTTGTCCATGGACAAATGAAAAAATAAAACAGACTAACTTTTTAATAATAAGAGCACAATACATTTCTGAAGCTATCAACAGACTTTTTTCCTTCCTCTAACTGGATGAAACACTCCTAGATTCTGTATATTTAATCTACTTTCTGGGTAGATTTTTTTCAAAGGTATCCAATTTTCACGAACCTGTACTTCTTGAAAAATCACCCTCTTAAATAGTTATAACACTTATTCTCTACCCCCCTTTTTAATGATTCCTAACATTCTGTTTGCTTTTTTGACTGCCACTGCACACTGAGTGGATGTTTTCAAAGAACTATCCGTAATGACTCCCAAGATCTCTCATGTGAGTGGTTATAGCTAAATTAGGTCCCATCATTTTGTATGTATAGTAGGGATTATTTTTTCTAATGTGCCTTACTTTAAATTTATCAACATTAAATTTCATTTGCCATTTTAATCATAGAATCATAAAATACTAGGACTGGAAGGGACCTCGAGAGGTCATCGAGTCCAGCCCCTTGGCCTCATGGCAGGACCAAATACTGTCTAGACTGTCCCTGATTTTGTTGCCCAATCACTTAGTTTTGTGAGATCTTTTTTAAGCTCTTCCCAGTCTGCTTTGGTCTTAGCTGCAAATTTTGCCACCTCATTGTTCAACCTATTTATAGATGATCTGGAGAAAGGGGTAAATAGGATTGGTCCCAGTACGGACCCTTGGGGGACACCACTGGTTACCTCTCTCCCTTCTAAAAACTTACCATTTATTCCTACCCTTTGTTTCCTATCTTTTAACCGGTTATCAATCCACAAGAGGACCTTCCCTCTTATCTCATGACAACTGACTTGACTTAAGAGCGTTTGGTGAGGGACCTTGTCAAAGACTTTCTGGAAATCTAAGTACACTATATCTATTGGATCCCCCTTGTCCATATTTTTATTGACCCCCTCCACAAAGAACTCTAGTAGATTAATAATTATGATTTCCCTTTACAGAAACCATGTTGACTTTTCCCCAACAAATTATGTTAATCTATGTGTCTGATTATGTTATTCTTTACTATAGTTTCAACTTATTTGCCTGGTATTGATGTTAGACTTACTGGTCTGTAATTGCCAGCATCCTCTCTAGAGATCTTTTTAAATATTGGTGTCACATTAGCTATCTTCCAGTCATTAGGTACAGAAGCTGATTTAAAGGATAGGTTACAAACCACAGTTAATAGTTTTGCAATTTCACATCTGAGTTCTTTCAGAACCCTTAGGCGAATGCCATCTGATCCCAGGGACCTGTTACTGTTTTTACAGGACCTACAAAAATTCAATTAAAATGTTCTTGCTGATTTTGTAGCAACAATAAACTTGGGCTATTTCCTTAGCTGTTGATTGGTATAAGCAACACTGACTTTAGTGGGACCACACTGATTCACATGAGTTACACCCAGTTAAAACAAGGATTTTGCTGATGACAGTTACATTGCTAAAGCAAATTTTTTTCCACCTCATGAGATGCTTTTGAACTGCAGGTTTGTTATGATTTCCTGCCACCCAAAATAAAAGAATCATAAGCCATCTTGCACCATTGATTATTAATAAAGCTGGGTCACTTTATAGGGAGCAAGAAGAGGCATTCTCCTGAGACAGGGTGGGGTGGAGGAGAGAGGCAGACAACCTCCACTGGAGTTTTGAGAATGCAGAGAGAATGTAACCTTGTTACATGATAGGCTGATGCAGAAAGAGGCAGGACACCATGAAATTGTGGAACAAAGGAAAGATGATCCAATGGATAGGGCACTAACCTAAAGCTTGGGACATCCAGATTCAATTCCCTGCTTTGCCACAGCCTTATAAGCTTAGGTCAGTCACCTAGCCTTTGTGACATACCAGGATACAATCCAGACCATAGACCAGCTGTGTTACCCCTGCTGAACAAACTAGGGCACCTTACAATGCTTCCAGCATGCAAGTCACAACCTGAGCATTTGTGCGTAGCTGCAACCTGCCAGCTACACTTGGGTTACACTCTGGCTCTTACAAGCCATGGTTATACCACAGGGTGATCCCCCAACAGTCCCCCATCTTAGATTTTTTTTTCTCCAGAAATGTATGGCCTGGACTATCCAGCCCTCTCTTGGACAATGTAAGTCACATAAAGTCTGATTTTTCTTTCATAGAAATAATAAGCACGCAACTCCGCCCGCCCCCCCGCCATGAGTTTGTACATCACTTCAATTTAAAACCACTGGATTAGATAAAAGAAGTTAATTAACTACAAAGAGAGATTTTAAGTGAGTACAAGTAATGAGGCATAAAAGTCAGAAATGGTGACAAGAAAAATAAAGATAAAATGCTCCTTGTGCCTAATTTAACAAACTAGGTTAAATTCAAAGCAAAGTTCTCTCATGTGCTTTTAGTACTGACCAAACCTCTTAGGTCAGGACCCCAATGAAGGCTCCTTTTGTTGCTTTTGGCAAAGAGAATGTGATGAGCAATGAGTGAGAGATGAGTCCATTGAGCTATTTGTCCTTTCATTTTGTAGTTTCATTCCCTCTGTAAAAAAACAACAAACATTTCCAGCTGGGTATCAAGAGACAAAAAGTCCACGGAGATCAGTTCCCGCTGCTTTTTTTCTCACCTGTTTGAGCATGCAGTGTTTCACTTCTTGCCTGGTGACTGTTTAGTGCCTGAATGCTTGTTAGGCAAAACAGACATACCTTTATTAGAGACAGACTTGCTTGCCAACCTCAGTTTGGAATGTGCGTTAACACAGTGGAATCTTAGAACTCCACATGTAATGTTGCCACACACATTTTTTTTTATCAGGACAATACTGATACATAAATTATTAGTTTTCAGATATTACCTTATAATGTGTGCTTTGTACAAAGCTTACAATAGTATGTAATGTGTGAGTATAGAGTACATTCTGTCCATCTCTTTGAGCCTCAGTTCCTCTTCCATAAAAGGAGGAAGATGACACTTCCCTACCTCACAGGGAGCTTGCAAGTATAAATACACTCACGAGTGTGAGGGATTCAGATATTATAGTGCTGGGGCCCTTGTGTTACTGAGGTAGGACTATGGTCACTGATTTCAGTAGAAACAAAAAACAGGACTATGTAGCACTTTAAAGACTAACAAGATGGTTTGTTAGATGACGAGCTTTCGTGGGCCAGACCCACTTCCCCAGAAGTGGGTCTGGCCCACGAAAGCTCGTCATCTAACAAACCATCTTGTTAGTCTTTAAAGTGCTACATAGTCCTGTATTTTGTTTCAGCTACACCAGACTAACACGGCTACATTTCTATCACTGATTTCAGTAGAGTAATTCTGAGTTTACAGCATTCCAAGTGAGAGCAGGATTGGCTCTAAGACTTTGAAAACAACATTAGGAAACAACAGAAGTAGGTTAAGCACAGAGTACCTACTTCTCTCTCTCTCTCTCTCTCTCTTTTTTCATTAACTATAGGGGGTTTATTCCTGATTTATATCAGTGCAAGTGAGAATAAAAATACTCCCCAAACCTTTTGCTAGTGTACCTCAGTATTACTATCATCTTTGGAGTGTGGTTCACTTTGGTTTTGCTTTATTTTAAATGATGCACTTCATAATATTTGGTATTCTTAAACACCATTTGGAGCCGGGTCATTTTGTGGGAAGGTTAGCGTTCATTTTTTTAAAGTAAGTTTTTAGTCCTCAAAGGGCTTAGAAGTTTGAAAATATGACCCTTTATGCTCCAAAAGCCACCTCCAAAAAGAACCTCATCTTTTATTTTGAAATATCCTGATTTTGCAGCAGGCCAGACTCCTGGGTTTTGAGCACTTAGACATACAGTACTGCCAGCCACATTTGTGTGTTCCCTGATGTTTGTAATGTAGGTCCAAATTCTGCCTGGCACCTGTGTCTGTGCAGGTCTGAAGACTGAAGAACACTTGCTCCCCTTATTGAGGCTCTGTAATGGTCACATAAAATGGCAGTCTCTCACTCTTGCCCCCTCCACACATGCACACACATATACATCCCTTAGAAAACAAGGTGACACAAAGGGATGGAGTCATGACTCTGCATCCACTTTACCTCTGAATGGCTCATGCTGGGGATAAGATGCACCCTCTCAAGCGGTGTCAAAGCTGGCAAGCTATCACTGAGTACAGGCTGAACCTCTAATCCAGAACTCTGTCATCTAGAAATATCCATGGTCCGGCATGATTTTAGTTAGACAGATGTCCACTTTTCATGGGTGTGGCCAAGTTTCCCATGGTCCCATATACTTTGTTTACAGCCACCAGTCCTAGCTCTCAGAGTTCTGTGCTGTGATTTACCCGTCAATGTTCTCTAACAGACAGTAAGCAGTGGAAGTGTTGGTAATGCTGCTAGACAATAATTACCTCCCATGGTCCAGAAAATCCTCTCATGTCAGGTCCCGAGGGTTCCGGACTGGAGAGGTTCAAACTGAACTTGGAAGCTGAGGGGAGTAGTTTGCTTTCCTTAAAGTGAATAACCCCTTGGAGCAATGCTGGATGCTGGAGCAGGATTGCTCTTATGGGTCCGCTACAGAGTGCTGTGCCACACAGAGTAACTGAGCCCTGAGCTTTTACACTCCTTTCTTGGTTTAATCATTCTGCTTCTTTGCCTAGTGTTCTCTTTATCGCTTTGCCTTAGGGTGACCGTAATTACATCCTTTCTCAATCAAAGAATTTCTATTTGAAATGCAACTAATTATACCAAGGGAATTGCATGCGGTCTGCAATTTTTCCCCCCACCTAATTTGGACTGTGCCCAAGTCCTGGGGCTTGGTTATTCAAAGCAGCAGCAGTGGTGGCACCTGGAGCCTAAGCCCTATAAATCACTGCGTGGTGCCTCCGAGTGGCTCTTAGGGCTGCCTGGGGAGGTGTGGGTGCCACGCAGTGCACTCCAGGCAGTGTTCAGGAGGTAAGCATACCATGGTCTGAGTGCCATTGTTGGCTCCACCCCTTCTCCACCCCCTCCCCGCGCACACACACACCCTGCCCAGGGGCCCAGCATGGCTGTCGACTGCCTGGACTGTGCCTTTTCAGGAATGTGCACATGCAGACATACAAGTGTTTGCACAAGCCACACTAGGCAGCTAGAGACATTTACAGCCTTTCAACGGGGTTTACCTTACTGCAGTGCAGGTCAGACTTCTCAGATGAATTCATCCAGAGTCCTTTCCAGCTCCCATTGAAATCAGAGAAAATGTCCCCATTGACTTCATTGTGAATTGGATCAGGTGCTGGCTGGACATATTAGAAGTATTCGTATTACCCTTACCACCAATGAGCCCTAATCACAAAGCAGAACCCCATTGTGCCAGGCACTGGACAAACATAGGACAAAAGGACAAAATATTAAGAGTTTTAGGTAGAGCCAAAGAGAGGGGAGTGGAAGTTCAAAAGTTAACTACCATTAACGTTGCATAGCGTCAGTGTGATTATAGCCTCACTGATCGGCAGCACTGCTACCCTCAAGCCTTGGAGAAGGAGGACACTCCTTGTAGCATAATCAGCACGGCACTAAATATTTTCTCTTCAGCTTACTAAAAGTTGAAACTCTCTTAACCAGGATTCTCTGGTACAGCAACATCCATGAATGTTGCAGGACCAGAGAGTCCTGGCGGAAGGCCAGCAGTAAGGATCCCTATGGGACAGGCAGGCCTGTAGGCTGCCTGCAAGGGAGCTGATGCCCCAGTAGGGCTGGGAGGCCCAGTGCTGGGCTGCCCGGTGGAGCTACGAAAGCGATGACTGCCCAGTAGGTTGGCAGGGCACTAGTGGCCGCAGGAGGTGAGGGGCCAGTGGCAGGGGTCCAAAAATGACTTCCCTTGGTCTGGCAAAACACCTCATCTGGGACCAGTCAGATCCCACGGGTTCCAGACCAGAGAGGTCTAACCTGTACATTACATTTTATTTCCTAGTTTTCAAGTAGGACCTGCTTCCTTTAGAGAGGTAAGGACTCCTAGTGGGAGCACTTCCAGAGTGTGGAAGATTCTCAGCACCTTCCAGAATTAGGCCCTGGTGTGTTTTACTTGAAAATGGGGTGAGAATTTTAGGTGGGCCTGGTCTGTGGTTTTCAGAAGCATTACAGAAAAGAAATAGACACTACAGGCAAGAGGAGGAGGAGGAGGAAAAAGAAGTGATGGAAGAGTTTTTGATGAAGAAAAACTCAGAACAGCTTTGGTTTTAGTTTGTACCTCCCTCAAGCACTAACTAGAAAAGGTCTTTTATGAAACACCCATGAAAAACATCCAAAAGAAAAATCACAAAAACAGGAAAGGAGGAAATAAATTGCTACCCCAACAGCATTCTCAAGAATCCCTCGTTCTCTCATTGTTGCAGCACATAATTAAACCTCTGAGATGTCTTGGGCAGCACTGGGTATTTGACTAAAAGCACAGTTTTGTCCAGCAGCTAAACAAAGGGCCAAACCAGCATTCCTAGTCTTCCTCAGAGCTACATTTTCAAATCACATATTGTATTCACTCCCAACCAAAATGTAATTTGAACACTGGACAAACTGTCTCCATGTTCGGAAACAAGTACAGGTTGAACCTCTCTAACCTGGCACTCTGTGGTCGGCATGATTTTAGTTAGTCAGATGCCCATTTATCTTCGGTGTTTAACAGCCACCAGTCCTGGCTCTCAGTGTTCTGTGCTGTTATTTAGCTCTAATTTACCCCTACATGTCTTCTAACAGCCCACTAAGCAGTGAAAGTGTGGGTTCATGCTGCTAGTCAAAAAATATTGGTTCCACAAATTTTCTGGTTCAGCACTGGTCAGGTCCCAAGGGTGCCAGACTAGAGAAGTTCAACCTGGACCTGCATTAAAGGTTGAACAACTTTCTAGTAGCACTGCCAGAGAAGGCAAAGGAGTAAACTGTATCCAACTACTTGATAGGAGAAAAAAGTGAAAATATTTGCCCCACCTCAGTTCCAGAAAGCAGCCTGGAAAGGCAAATAGCACAATGTCTACTGCACCCTTTATTATTTTCCCTTACAGTGGCCTTTTTTTGAAAAAACTTCCCCTGCATCTAGACTGCTGCTGCATTCCTTTGAAAGTAAATCGAAAGAAAGCGGCAGTTTTTTCTACCATGAAAAACCTTGTTTTACGACAAAGAATGCCTTTTTTCGAAAGTGTTCTTTCAAAAAAAGGCGCTATGTAATGCAAACTGTGCTTTTTTAAAAGAGTATCCAGACTGCCTTGGGGCTCTCTTTCAAAAAAGTGGCTTGCTTTTTCGGAAGTACTGGTTGTAGTCTAGATGCTCTTTTTCGAAAGAGCTTTTTCAAAAGTATCTTTCAAAAAAGCGATAGAAATGTAGCCGTGTTAGTCTGGTGTAGCTGAAACAAAAAATAGGACTATGTAGCACTTTAAAGACTAACAAGATGGTTTATTAGGTGATGAGCTTTCATGGGCCAGACCCACTTCCTCAGATCAAATAGTGGAAGAAAACTGTCACAACCATATATACCCCCATCCCCCTTCTGTTCTGAAATTTGATTTGTCCTTTTCATATGTGTTCCTTTTTTTTTAATTGTATCCTTTGGTATATATGGTTGTGACAGTTTTCTTCCACTATTTGATCTGAGGAAGTGGGTCTGGCCCACGAAAGCTCATCACCTAATAAACCATCTTGTTAGTCTTTAAAGTGCTACATAGTCCTGTTTTTTTTGTTTCAAAAAGCCTATTTCGAAAGAGGCTTGCAGTCTAGACGTAGCCTCAATGTCCCTATGTAACTGGCAAGAATGCATGAAACTTCAAACATATAATTTGCTTAACAAGTCTAAGTTGCACTGACTTCACTGGGACACCAACACATGCAAAGCAACAGGAGCTACATCAGGCTCTAAACAAGAATCTCACTTGAAATACAGGACAGGTAGTCTGGTTACCTTGTCACTGGATGCTCTCACTCCATGAAAAATGAGAGTGTGGACACAGGAACGAGAGATGTGGGGAGCGCTGCAACACCTTCAGGTTTCACACACGGTCCTGCCTGCCAGCCCCGTGCTGGAAGCTCTTCTTCTAGCCCCGTGCTTTCTCTTTACTATGGCCTCAGCCTTGGCCTCCTTATCTCTGTCTGAGTTCCCCCCCTCCCAGAGACATTGCCCTCCTCCTGGTCCCAGCTCCAGCAACAGGGATAAGGGCGTTGTCTTTCAGCACCCCAACTATTAAAAGTGTTCCAACACCACTGAAAGAGAGCACTGTTTGACCATGGTGAGCTTCTGGTTTGTAGCATTCCCACAAAGAGCAGTCTTGATAGAATGATCTTTGTCCTCAGCATTACATCACCATGACAGATAGCCATTTTTGTGGCTATGATTGAAAATTGATTGCAAGTCACTGGTCACTTTCTACTTTCACTGTAATAATAGAGCAGAATCATTTATCCAGACAAATGTTTATGTGCTATGGGTCAGTGCTCTTCCTTCCTTGGGCATAAAAGTCAATCAGCATTCATGGTGGGGCTGGTGGTTTAGGGTCTCTATCCTGTAAGGTCTCTAAGAACAAAAGCATCCTGTAACCTCACACGTTTTTCCAGTTTGTCATTGCAGAGTTACTGTTTTGGTGGGTTGGTGATTTACTGTCAGAGAGAAATGGCACCATTTGATAAAGGGCTGTAAACTGTGATGCTGTAGATAAGGTCATCTTAATCTTTTGACTATCAACTTCTATTTTGTAGGGGTTAATAAATGGGCTATAAACATGCAGCCAACGTGAAACTTGGAATAAAACCTGAGGAGTGAAATGTCTGAATTAAAGGAGTTTCTAGAGAAAAAAACCCAAGTAGCTGATTTTAGATCTTATTTTTCTCCTTTCACCTACATGACTCAAGTCCAAATTTGATTTAAAAGATTAATGATTTAATAATTTCTGGGTAACCATTTGTTTCACAATACAATGAAAATATGTCTGTGATTACGTTAGCATGTCTGGGTGCTTGGAGCACTACATCAATACTTTTTTTAAAAAATGTGTATACATCTTTGGATATAAAGCTAAATATGATTTTAAACCCCTAGGGAAAAGCTCAGTTTCCTCAGAAACTCACTTTATAGGCTTATCTATGGGTTACAGATTGTATAGGCACCACTTCAAGCAGATTTACAAAAAGCTCCTGGAATCTAATGAAATCATCAATGAAATATCAAAGGTGTAACTGAGGTGTAACTTTTGGATATTCATTGCTTAACATGTGGCCCCCCTTTTCTATGCTGACAGATGCAGTGTGTTTCTGCTATTCAGCTCACCCTGGTGTATTTTAACAGGCACCACTATCTTGGAATTCACACTTCACTGCCAAGCATCCACCCTCTTTCATGAGGGATGGGTCAGAGATTAGCCTTTCACTCAGGTCAGCATTGCCCCAGTGGTCAGCATTTAATCAGAAGGACCCCTCTTCTCTGTATTTGACTAATCAATTGTTGATTTTGAACCTTGTGAAACACTACCAATGCTCTCGCTGGAGTCATACTGGGCTGTCAGATTCTGAAATCACATCTGATCCATAAACTCTCAGGGTATGTCTACACTACCCCACTAGTTCGAACTAGTGGGGGTAATGTAGTCATCCGCAATTGCAAATGAAGCCCGAGATTTGAATTTCCCAGGCTTCATTTGCATAAAGCCGGCCGGCGCCATTTTTAAATGCCGGCTAGTTCGAACCCCGTGCCGTGCGGCTACACGCGGCACGGAGTAGCTAGTTCGGATTAGGCTTCCTAATCCGAACTAGCTGTACTCCTCATTCCACGAGGAGTACAGCTAGTTCGGATTAGAAGCCTAATCCGAACTAGCTACTCCGTGCCGCGTGTAGCCGCACGGCACGGGGTTCGAACTAGCCGGCATTTAAAAATGGCGCCGGCCGGCTTTATGCAAATGAAGCCCGGGAAATTCAAATCCCGGGCTTCATTTGCAATTGCGGATGACTACATTACCCCCGCTAGTTCGAACTAGTGGGGTAGTGTAGACATACCCTCATTTTGTGGAGGGCAGGTGGTGAGTCCATCTATATATGGAGATTTGTGCCTTCTACATCGACAGGCCTCATCCTAGGGGCTCTAGGAACCCTTCACAAACTATAGTCACCAAGTATATGTAACAGACACCAACAACCACTAGCTTTTGTCCTCTTTAACACCCCACAATTTCTGCATGATGTCAATAGACCAAACTGTTGGAAATTAGCAGTTCACACTAGTTAATGTCTCGTTTCTCTCTGGTGAGTCACATAAGCTCACTATATAGCTGCTCAAATATTACTTTACAATATAAAGTACGGATATTCTAAGTGATATTAAAGCATGCAGCAACTCACAAGCATTTAATAAAATCTAATAATCTTATAATCCGAATAGCTATTTTACTTACACAGACTGATTCCAAAAGCTATGTATTTGTCAGTATTCAGCTGAGACATGAGGATTTTGGCATGAGCAGCTGGTCTGCCAGCATCACTTAATATAGCTGGCTGCACCTCCAGAGCAGGCCATGCCTAATTAAAAATGAAGCCCAAGTTGGGAGAGGAGCTAGAGAAGGGCTATGGGAAAAGGCCTGAAAGAAGTCCAATTAGGAGTCTGATGGACTTTGGATGCTTTCTACAGTCTTTGGGGTGGAACATGGGAAATGGTGGTGCACACTCCGACACAAAGGGACAGACTACTGAGTTTGGTACTAGGCCCCTTGGCAGAGAATGCTGGGGTGCATTGTTTTGCACAAGAACAGAAGGCTAGCCCTGCAGAATCTGGGAACGGGGTCTCCAGAGGACCCAGCCTAGGTAAGGGCAATGAGTTATAATTATTTGAGTTTTGTTTATTGGACTTCTTGTTTACCCTGGAAGGGGTAGGGCTACATTTGACCTTGCCAGAAGGCTAAGTCATGAGAAGCAGAGCTGGAACAGGTGTTGGCCGGGACTCTGGGGGAAAGAGCTATGACACACAGCATCAGTAGTGACTGGTGAGTCAACCTTTCTACATCGTCAGATGCTAAATGTTTCCTATCAGTCGCTTACATAGAGCCTTAAGTCCTTCTGAACATGGACTCATTTTCCCCTGTGTTGTTACTCTGGCAGTGGTGCTGTGACCCTGACTATTATCAGAAAGGTGAGGAAATTATTGATTACCTGGGAAGGGGTAGAATTTTTTGGACTTAACAGGAGGGCTAGGTCACTGCAGTGACTTTACAGTGAGGGGCGCTAGAAGTGCTAGAAGCCAGTGAACAACTGAAACTGAGGCTGTCTACACTGCAGGCTTCTTGTGCAAGAAGCTTTTTGAGGAAGAGATCTTCCGCAAAAATTTCTCGCACAAGAGAGCATCCACACTGCATGGACGCTCTCTCGCAAGAGAGCTCTGATAGCTATTCACAGAATGGCCACCAGGGCACCTGTGTTTTTTCCTCTTTCCTGTTTTTGTGCAAAAAAAACCCGTTCCTGTCCACACACACCTTTTTGCACAAGAACTCTTGCACAAAAAGGAGTTATTCCTCGTAGAAGGAGGAATACCTACACTGGACATATCCCTCTGTTCTTTCATGTTACTTGCGCAAAAATGCGCTTGAGGTGTGGTTGCTCCACGAATTTTTATTCAAAAACTCTGTAGTGTAGACCTAGCCTGAGAGAAAATTGAGACAGAGGCATCATCTACCACCAGGTACAGAAGGCCTCTTCTACTCTATTTATGTAGAGTGATGGATCTTATGGTTATATATTATACAGTAAGTGGTTGGTATATTTTGGGGATCTATTTGTACACATGAAAAATGGACTGAAGTTACCAGAGTAATTAAACTGATTTTTAAGCTTGTAAGACATAGTTATTTGATGGCTGAGGGGATATCTAATGTCCTAAGACCATAGGTATTACTATGGTGGGTGACAGGACAATCCATTAACATTTTAAGATAAAATGGCAATATATTGTGCTTGCTGCCTCTGTTACTGAGCTCTGTGAGAGTCATGTGATTGCACCAATATAGGCAGGTGCAGACACTCACAAAGAGAATAGGAGTTCAGGAGGTATTTGCAATGCTCAGTCTTGATTCTAAGGAGGCATCTGCAGAACCTCTGGGATTACTATATAACAAAACAAAAATAATTGCCAGGAAAATAGTAGTTGGTGAAATGGTACTTCCAATGCAAAGTGGAATTTGCCTTTTCATTCTGTGTTGTGGAAATATTCCACAAGGAAATCATCTTATTTTCCAGTAGCCAGAGATGTACAAAGAGGATCCAATTCTACAGCTGTAATTAGCTCATTGTTCAAGTAGCAAGACTGGTGCTTATTATTGGCTTTGGTTTAGTTATTAGTTGAGTGACGTGACTAACGCCATCATTCAAGAGACACAGTACAAAGGAGATAGCTGTACAATTCAGGAAAAAATTCTTCTCTGAAAAAACATTTTGCTTCTGAGTGACCACTTTAAGGATATTGTTATTGGAGTTGGTCAGTAAACAAGAATTCAGTTTTGCAACCATGAAGTTGTTTTGGTCTACTCTGGAATGGAACTGAGACTTTTAAATTTTTCCAGGAGGAGGGGAAGGGGAATGACACCTACTCCACCCCCCAGAATAAAAAATAACCTGGTGGCTAGGTCATTCAAGTAGAATAAGGGAGACCCAGATAACCTCCACTTTCTTTGATTCACAGCAGGGACTTCAATCCCCGAACCATGAAGCTACTAAGGCAGACTCTCTGTCACTCTCTGGTCTAATGAATAATTAATTATTTATATAAACTGAAACAGCTTCAACAGAAAGGACTGAGAATTGGCCTGTAACCCAGGCTATGTCTAGATCCCCAAAGAGATCTTCCAAAAAAAATTCTTCCAAAAGAGAGCACCCAAACACAAAAGCGCATCGAAAAAGCCATCTGCTTTTTCAAAAGAGAGGTCCAGACTGACTGGACTCTCTCTCACATGAGAGGCCACCTGAAACCACTTCAGCCAGGGCTTTAAATCACCAGTTGCTTCCCAGTGCTGGTGCCAGAGCCTTGCGGAGACACGCGCTTAAAGGGATCCTTCTCCCCCCCGACAGCCGTTTCTCTGCTTCTGCTGTGCTCTTGCTTCCTCTTCAAGGGACAGCAAAGCTCTTACAGTGCCTGCTATGGCTGCCCTGTTCTTTTGTGGACTTCACAGCTTTCATCTTTGTGCCATGGAGCTGGAGCTGCTCCTGGCCATGCAATGGTCCCATATAGCCATGCTGCAGTTTTTGCAGTACTTTGTGCCAGCTGCCTTCCTGGTCCTGACTAAGCTTGACCCTAAGCTCATTCTTGAGACCCTCTCCCTGTGTGTGGGAGCTACACTCTGGCAACCACACCCCACAGTGGAGAGGTGTTTCTGGAGGCTGGACATCAGTTCGGACTGGTGGGACCGGCTGGTCCTGGAGCACTGGGACAACCATCAGTGGCTCCAAAACTTCCGCATGCAGAAGGCCACCTTTTTGGAGCAGTGTGCCTGGCTCGCCCCTGCCGTCCGGAGACGCGGGTTGCAATCGCTCTCTGGAAGCTTGCCACCCAAAAGACAGCTACCGGTAACTTGGCAACCAGTTTGGTGTGGGGAAGTCTACCATCGGGGCCCTCCTCTTGAAGGTAAGGCACTCTGGGGCTGCAGTTCCTGGAGGGGGGAAGTCCTGGAAAAGGGGGTCCCTCAGGAAAGGGGGGGGTTGAGGGCTGTGGGGGGATGGAGTGGGGGTGGGGAGAAAACCCCGTCCCCAGGGGGTTGTGCTGTCCCACCCTCACACAGCAATGCTGCTGAGGGGGTGGCCTCATAGGGGGTGGCTCCTGGGATGTTTGGGGAAAGGATGGAAGGCGAGGGGGGCGGGCAGCTCCCAAGGGCTCAGGCACTCCCTCTCTCATTCTCTGTTGTGTGTGTTTGTCTCCTTCTGCAGGGTGTGAGGGCCATAGAGTTAGTAATAAAGTAAGAATATATATTAAAACTTTAATGCTAACCAGTGTCCCTTAAGTGACTTGCCACAAGATGTCAGAATATGTTAATATTAGAGCTGAGTAGCACTAATATTTATTTATTTTTCTTTCTTTTATATAGGAATTAGATACAGGGATCCTGTCAGCTAATTGCTAAGTTATATGACAAAAAAAACCCTAGACTTTTCCAGTGCCTTAGTAGCCCTAGAAAGAGGTGATGGAGGGGAGGGGGAGAGATGCAGTTGGTCCTTCCAGTTTGCTGCTTGACTTGTACTGAGTGTGCTCAGTAACACTGCTGAAGCCACTGTCCTCAGTCTTATTCAGCTCTTATTCAGTGGAACTGCAAATATATGTTTCAGAGATGCTGGATGGTACAAACATATATATGGAAGCCATACTAGTGAATACTAGTAGCACTGAACGTAAGTGTTGTAGCTACACAAGTACAGTACAATGCTGAGACACTGGAAATAGTATTGAATACTTGGCACAAATGAATGGATGATAACAGTATCTATGACAGCATTGTGTGTGAGAGTAACAGTAAACACAGGAAGGTGCACATTGCAAAGTGACAAACCAATTTGATTGTACTTTACACAGTAGGGACATTATTTATATTGCCAGTGCTGCTACTCCTTTGGTTACAGGCCTTCTTTCTTCTTGGCTCTTTTTCTTTCTGCCTTCTAATTGAAGAGAGACAAATGACCATTCCAATAGTTAGGGTGAAACGGACATGGTACACTGGACCTTAGGTGAAATACACTCCTTTCTTCTCCCTCAAATCCTTCACAAAGTCTGACTAAATGGGATTTGTGAGGGGGAACTACATGGAGGCTGAGGGGACTGAATTTACTAATCCATGGGTAGAGTGCTGGACCCTTTGCAGCTGCTAGTCCATCCATTAACTCAGCTCAACCCTATGTGGGGTCTGCAGTTACAGAATCTCTAATTGCAGGCTCAGGATGTTGTTTGCTACAGAAACACAGTGCCGCTACATAAAAACATACTCTTTCTGGAAGCTGGCAACATAACCCTATTTATTTCTTGGAACAGAGAACAGTACAATGAAATAATTCAAAAACAGAAAGGGGAAAAAAACAGGCTGCCTCTTAAGGACCCCAATTCCTTGCTTTGAGTTAGCTCTTTTTGAGCCCTGTTTCTTGTAAAGAAGACCAGAAACCCTCATCCATTGTTCTAAAGGTGATAGCTTGCAATTCCAACACCGTCCTCACAATACTACACTGGGTAAACCTTTTTGAAAAGTGACCAAGGCTGTGTCTACACTACAAAAAAAAAAGTCAGAAAAAGATACACAAATTGTGAACTGCAATTTGCGTATCTTTTACCACTTTTCTTTCTGAAGCGGCTTTTCAGAAATTTGGCGCATCTACATGGCGCCAAATTTCAGAAAAACCTCCTCTTTCGGCACATCCCTTCTTCCTCATACAACAAGGTTTTACAGGGATGGCGAAAGAACGCGTCCGCTTTTTGGACATTTTTTTCCTTGGAGATGGACATGGCATAGCTTTTCAGGGATACCTCCAATATCCTGGAAAAGAGCTGCAGTGTAGACATAGCCTAAGTGACTTAGACGCCTGACCCTCACTGAAAAGCAATGGGGTTTGGGGTCCTGAGACATAATGTCCTATTGAGATACTCCCTCCCCACCAGTGCCCAGAGACAGACCTAGGATCTGTACTGCAATCAGAGGCTGAGGTGTAACCCTTTGTGTCTGATCCACTACTATGCTGCCCCATGAATTGAAGCAGTTATTGTTCTACTGAGATTGAAAACTCTTTGGTGGGTCCCTATACTTTCACAGGCATGGGAGTGAAGGGTGTGTGTGTGTGGGGGGGGGGGGGTTGCCAAACCCCCAGTTTTTGTGCAGGCTCCTGCCTGCCACCCCATGTCCACGGTCCCAGTACTGCCAGCCCAGCACTCAGGGCTCCACTCCTGGCCCTGCACCCAAGGTCCCAGCTGCAGAATTTGCCCCCAGGGCACTGTTTCCAGTCCCCACATGTGGGGTCCCACTTCCAGGTTCTGCTCCTGGCCACACATACGGGATCCCATTTGCCTCCTGGCTGCATTGGGGGCCATGTTCCCTGCCCCACATGTGGGATCCCAACCTTGGTCCCTTTAACTTGGTCTGTGCCCATCCCCTGTCCCTTGATCTCACTCCTGGTCCCAGCACTGGGGGAAGAGGGAGGTGTTCCTCAGAGAGGAGAAAAGGAGGTTGAGGTAAGAAGTTTGGCGTGGGCACCCTGGCTTTCATCACTCCCACTGTAAAAAAAGTTTCAGCGACACTATATGCTTGGCAAAGCAGCTGTCACTGTTCATGAATGTCAGATGTGGCTTGCAGGGGTCAAAGATCCATCTCTGTTCTGGCAGGTGAGGCTTTGGACTAGAAGGGGCAGAACAGTCTTTGTTTGCTGAAGTTTATAGGAGGACTCATGTTTAAACAAAATAGCTTTGTTAAACACAAGGGCTACGTCTACATTGGCCCCTTTTCCGGAAGGGGCATGTTAATTTCAGAGATCGCAATAGGGAAATCCGCGGGGGATTTAAATATCCCCTGCGGCATTTAAATAAAAATGTCCGCCGCTTTTTTCCGGCTTTTAGAAAAGCCGGAAAAGAGCGTCTACACTGGCCCCGATCCTCCGGAAAAAGCGCCCTTTTCCGGAGGATCTTATTCCTACCTTTAGAGGCCACAATGCAGAAGCAGCTTTGCCACCTCTGCCCAGAGCTCTGCCACGTGGCTCTGCTCCCTGCAACGGCCACCAGACCACCCAGGATGGCCGCTCCAGGGGGGAACAACCCACACCCCCAGCGCAGGAGGCCCCAAGGGGCACAAAGCGCCACGCCCCTTCCTGGTCCGCAGGGGAGCTCAAGGCCCTCCTGGACCTCTGGGCCAAGGCAGAGGCCCTCCATGACCTATGGTCCCGTTAGCGCAACGCGGACATTTTCCACCGCATGGCCCAGGCACGCTCTGACCAGGGTCATCCAGCCTGGACCCTGGAACAGATCCGGGCTAAGGTCAAAGAGCTGCACCTGGGCTATGTCCGGGCCAGTGAGGGCCAGGGGGTGGAAGCAGACACCTGCCCCCACTACCAACAGCTCCACACCATCCTGGGCCAGGCACCACCACCCCACGGACCCTCGGTGCCGGTGGAAACCTGCAAGTGTCCCCCCATCACCAGGCCCAGTGAGGTAGAGGAGGAAACACAGCTGCCCAGTAGGTCAGAGGACGAGGCGGACCAGGGGAGCAGTGGGAACCTTCAGGCGGAGGCCCTCTCTGGCAGCCCCAACGCCTGCCGTGCGTCCTCGGAGGCCGGGGAAGGATCCACGGGTGAGTGTTGCACTTTGCACTCACAAGAGCGGGGGGGAGGGGGAGCCAGGGGCACAGAGGGAGGAGGGGGAGAGTGCGTCACTCAGGCCGCATGAGCTGCACGCTGTGTAGCGTTAGGCAGTAAGCAGCACGTGCAACCACATGCAGCCTGGTGACCGAGCAGCACGTGGCCGCGGCAGGCAGCTCCAGGGCACGCCTGGGACCATGCTGCTCTCACACATCCAGCGGGACCAGGGGGGAAGGGTGGATGCCGGCTGGAACCAGCCAGGGCCACAGGGGCTCAGGGCAGAGCCCGCAGCTCCGCCAAGGGTGCAGCACACAGAGCAGCACACTGTCCCATGCCTGGCTGTGAGGCACAGCCAGCTGCTCCTGGGTAAACCGCAGTGACACAGCCCTGTGAGTGTGGCCCCCACTGAGCCCCTCGCCTGCTCCCAGTGCTTTGGCTGGCTCCCCAAGGGAAGTCCCCACTGTGGCCACACATGTCCCTGGGCTACATGTGTGAGGGCTAACAGGAGGGGGAGGGGGGAAGCACTAGGGCCGGCTCTAGGGCCACCTGAGTTTTGCTGCAAGGATGGGACACTCCCCAGTCACTCTCCTGGTTCCGTCCAGGAGACATCCCACGCGATGGGGATCTGAGAGGCCAGACCACGTCTGCCAGATGTGCTCCCAGGCACTGTGTGGAGATTCATCTTGCTTCTGTCAAACACCATTGATTAGCCCAAAGCCTCACAGCCTCCACCAGCAGGGAGTTCCACAGGTTAACACAACACAAGCGCCCTCCCACCCCACAAGGGGCCAGGACACAGACCGGTGGTTACAATACACGGAGGAGGATCCTACTCCAGGGGCGATCCTGTATGCAAACATACAACACGGGGCGAAGGGGGTAACCGAGTGGGCCCAAGCCACACTACTGTGGTGTCACCTGGGCTCAGGGGTGGAGGGCAAGGGGTGTGGGGACAGTGGCCGGGCTGCCTGACTGACCCATCCTTTCTTCTCTTCCCTGCAGCGGGACCAAGC
The DNA here is from genome assembly GCF_052426305.1 of Pelodiscus sinensis. NCBI lineage: Eukaryota > Metazoa > Chordata > Testudines > Trionychidae > Pelodiscus > Pelodiscus sinensis. The sequence continues at coordinate 198,829,033 of NC_143052.1, forward strand.
AGGAGCGGGGGAACCCTCCAGCCCTGCAGCAGTGGCAGCACCCCCAGCCGTCCAAGCACCAAGCCGGCGGGTCCAGCAGCGGAACCAATTGCTTTGGTGGCACATGCAGGCCATCGAACGGGTGGAGGCAGCCATCACATGCCAGGTGGAGGCGGACCTGGAGTGGCGCAAGCAGGCCTGGGGCCCCTTCCAGGCCCAGTGTGTGCGCATGGCAGATGCCATCTCCGTCCTCACCACACACATTCATTATGGCATGGCATTGCCCCATGCACCCGCCATCCCTCTCATAGCAATGCCCGTGCCCCCTCCTGCTCCTGCCCCTCCTGCCCACCTCCCCATGCTGCCTGCCCCGAGGCGGCCTGACCCCCATGTGCAGGTCTTCCCCCACAGAAGCAGTCGCTGGGGCCACCCCTCCCAGCAGTAGCTCCCCCCTCCCAGTTAAGAGCCTCTTCCCCCCTCCCACCATACATCTCCCCCATCCAAAATTGTAAATAAAAAGTTCCAAATGTTATTTTGTATTCCAAAAAAACCTGTGTTGGTTGTTTATTGGGAGGTAAGGAGAGGGGAGGAGGGAAGAGTTGGGGATGGGAGGGAGATGTCAAAGGAGACAGAGGCGATCCTACTGTGGGGCCTGGGAGAACATCTCCATCACGGCTTCCCGGATGTGCACCCCATAACGGTGCGCCTGGCCGACGGCAGCTGTGTGGAGCTTTTGAAAGGCCTGGCCCTTGCCTGCCATCCATGCTGGGAGAAAGGCCTCCCCCCTCCACTCCACAATGTTGTGGAGCACACAGCACGCGGCCACTACCTCGGGGACATTCTGCTCACCCATCTCCAGACGGGTGAGCAAACACCGAAACCGGGCTTTCAGACAGCCGAAGGTGCACTCGACCTGGCTGCGGGCCCGGTTGAGAAGGTTGTTGAACTGTGCCCGGTTGTGGTTTGTCCGCCCCGTGTAGGGCCGCATTAACCAGGGCAGCAGGGGGTAGGCCGCATCCCCCACTACACATGTGGGCATGGGCAGTCCCCGACAGTAAATTCCCTTGGGGGGAAGTAAGTGCCCGCCTCCAGCCTGGCAAACAGGCTGGAGTTGTGTAGGATGTGGGCATCATGTCCCTTGCCGGACCAGCCCGCATAAATGTCCAGGAAGCGGCCACGGTGATCCATGAGGACCTGCAGTACGATTGAGAAATACCCCTTTCTGTTTATAAATTGGGCCGCTCGATGCTCCGGGGCATGGACGGAGATGTGGGTTGCATCCAGGGCTCCCCCGCAGTTGGAGAACCCCAGGGCAGCGAAGCCGGCTGCCATAGCCTCCACGTCCCTCAGGCGGATGACTCACTGCAGCAGGACGTCGTTGATGGCACGGACAACCTTCAGAATGGTGCACAGAAACACAGGGGAACGCATCACATAACTCAGGGTGAGTGTGTGCTCCCTTGGGGGCTTCCCACCCCCTTGTGATGCCCTCTGCCCTCACTCACAACCACCCAAGGCCCCCTCGCCCCAAAAGTCTTTCCCTCCCCCCCCACCAGCAGGCCTATGCAAGTGAGGGATGGCCCAAACCCCTGGGTGACGGGGCATTCCCCATCAGCCCAGCCTGGAGTCTTGCCTGCCCCTGGGCATGGAGTACAGCACCCTCCCCTGCCCCCCCTCCCCAGGACTTACTTGTATGACGACGGCACCGAAGGTCGATCTGCCCACCCCGAACTGGTGTGCCACCAATCGGTAGCTGTTCAGGGTGGCCAGCTTCCATAGCGCGATGGCGACCCTCTTCTCGTCTGGGATGGGTGCCCACAGCCGAATGGTGGTTCTTTGGAGTGCAGGGGCGAGCCAGGCACATAGCTCCAGAAACGTCCGCTTTTGCATGCGAAAATTCTGGAGCCATTGCTGGTTGTCCCATTGCCCCAGGACTGGTGTCCAGTCTCCAGAAGAGCCTTTCCATGGTGGGGATTCCACAGGGACGCCATGGCCTCCCTGGTGAGGGAGTCCAGAGCAACCTGCGACTCGAGGTCCTGGAGGAGGAGTGCAGCAACCTGGAGGAGCAGCAGCTGCAGGCACTCCAAAATGGCCGGACGGGGCCAGAGCAGGCACAAGGCCACCCCTGGCTCCATGGCACAAAGAGAGAGCTGAGGTCCAAAAATCAGCTAATGGCACTAAGGCACAAGGCAGTGATGTCCAACAAGGCAGAGGGCAACTATAAGTAGAACTGCTACGGCTGTCAGTCCCTGCAAGAGGGCCTAAAGCTCACAGCAGGAGAGAAATGGCTGTCTGGGGAGATCCCTTTAAGCACGTTTCTCAAAGGAGCTCCAGCTCCTGCCCCCGGAAAGGGCTGATGCCCTTTTGCCCTCTTCAAAATGGTTCTGGGCTTCTGCTTTTGTGCAAATGTATCCCACCAATGTAGACACGCTTTTGCGCAAAAGTGCATCATTCTTACACTGAGTCCCGGACCAATATAAACGCTCTCTTGCGCAAATACTCTAACGCAAAAACTCTTGCGTTAAAAGTATTTGTGCAAAATCATGCCAATGTATACGTAGCCCACATGTTTGTAAATGACAGAGAAAGAGAGAGAAAAATGTCACCCTGAGTTGGTAATGTCAAAATAATTCCCACTAACTGAGCAATCTCAAGCTCCCTTTATTTTAAACATTGGTTGTTGGACCACAACCAAGACTAGCATGTTTCATCGCATTGATAATGGACATTGTAGACATTTCAGTCTTCCTTAATTGGGTGATTTTGATATAATTATAAAATATGCTAAATTTTTCATTCCCTGACTAGCACCTTGAGCTGGACACAAGCAAAAGTAACTAATTTCCCTTTAGTACTGAAATAAATTATGTCTATATTTGTGTGAAATAGCAGCAGAGGTAAATTTGAAACCACTTACAGATTACTGTCACTTGAACAGCTATGGTACATTCTTTATTCTTCCTCTGGCTAAATTGTTTATATATACATTTAAAAATAAACAACAATTTAGTTGTTGAGGCTCTCAAAAGCTTTTCCCTTTCTCTGGCTCATGTCAGATAAATATATATTTTTTAAATTAATCTTTAAGTGGGGAAGATTCTGGATGCTATTCAAGATATAAACAATTAAGGTTTAGGGTCTTCATATGTACTACTTATCTCCCTCTCCTTTTTAATGTGTAAAAAATGGGGAGAGCACAATCCAAGTGTTGTTTGGGGCTTAATCCACTACCCCCACATACATACTTGATTTTCTTCCTTACTCACCTACCTCAGACTCAGTGTATTGTGGCAAGGTTAGGCCAGAGGACTGCTACAGAGTGGAGATAAGGCAGCCCCCAAAAGGTAAAAGGGCTGCTAATTAGAAGCAGAAGGCCAGGACAATTAGGAGCAGCTGGTAGGGAGCTGGCCCAGGCAGAGTAGGGCCAGCTGACTCCATTTCAGGCCTGCTGGAGGCCTTTAAAAGCCACCCCAGTTAGAAGGTGAGAGAAAGAAGGTGCATGCATGTGAGCTATAGTAGTTACAGAGCTAGAAGCAGCAGGGAAGGGCATCCTAGAAGGAGTAGTGGGGTTCCCTATCCTAGAAACCAGCTGCAAGCCCCAACCCCTGACAAAGGGGGAAGGCTGTTGGTCCAAATGCTGGCCAGCGAAAGAGGCACCCTAACCACAGTATATAGAGAGCAAAATATAAATCTGCTATAAAATGTCTGACACTTGTATGTCTGAATACTAAAATGAGTGAGGTGGCATGCATGATATTAAATGAGGATATTGATATAATAAGCATCATGGAAATGTGATGAAATGAGGATAATCAATGGGAGCCAGTAATGTTAGGATTCAAAATATATAGCAATTACAGTAATTCATGCTGGTGGGAGAATGACAGTAGGTGTGAAAGAAAGTGATGTCTAAGGAAAAATACTGAATGAATCAAACTGTGCTATAGAATCGCTATGGATAGAAATTTCGTGCTAGAGTAATAGGAGTATAGTATCATACAAGAGGTCAGACTAGATGATCACAACAGTCCCTTATGGCTCTGAAATCTTGTATCTATGAATTACACAAGAGCTAATATGGGGCATGTGTTTCTTTGGAATCCAGCTCTTAGTATATGCTTAAAACATTCTAGACCTTTGAACTAATTCCTCTCACCCCCACATATTACAAAGTATATAAATGAACAGCAAAGTGATCCAGTCTTATAAACCAGATGATATAATACAAACCAGATGATATAATACTTCATCACTCCAGATGATCCATATCACCCCAGATGCTTTACACCTTTCCCTTGATTCCGGAAACATAATCAAAAGCCATAATGACATTATTAGGAAATTATTGAAGATAGATTCCTTGAATGTGAGAGGTGTTTGTTTTTAAGTTTCCTAATAATTTGTTATGCTGACTTTGCATGTGCTTTCTTTCTATAGACTTTAACAGGAAAAGTTAAGTTTAGGCATGTCATTCTAAATCTGATGGGGGGATAAGAATAGATGATGTTTTATGAGGTTAGATATAGAATATGGTAAACTAATGTATAAGGGCTATTTTGCTCAACTGCTAACTTAAAATAAAATCCAGATTTTATGAATTCTTACAATAAACCACATTATGCTTTAAATCCTTCACATTGAACCCTAGCTTTATATGCCACTTAGTTGCATCTTACTTGTAAAGATAGTTTATTCTACAGCCAAATCAAACATCTGAGTTTCTGTTGTAGGAGAGTAACACCTCTTCTGAGTTTTACTATATGGACAAATGTATGTGTATACAATCTGTCATAATAAGGATGGAAGCAAAATATTGAGGATCATTCTATGTAGGTATGAAAGAGACATATTAGTAACAGGTAGGTAGCTATAAATCAGTAAAGAGTACAGTCCAAGAACTGCTAATTTTCACAGTGTAGGTCTTGCCAGGTAAATGACAGGTGTCATGCTTCAACAATCTGTTCTAGAAACCAAACATAGAAATTGCTTGTTTGAAGTATTCAAATACAGGTTGGGCTCTAAAAGCACTGCCGTCTGAAAACATTGCCGGGCAGTAGAGGCAGGCAGAATTTTCAGAGCTGAGCCAGTATCTTGCATCATTTGAGTGGAGTGTGGCTGAACTTCACTGACCTCCACTCAAGGGATTTATATCAAGGATAGTGACTCTACTTATCCGGTTAGGGGGAGATGCTTCTGTCATACTTTCACAAAATGGCCTATTTCCATCATAATTACATTGGGTATCTTTTGTGGGACACCTTGTGCAGTTGCTCCGTGCAGTAGTGCAAGACTCAGCTGAAAGTTATAGGAGGGTGCTGAAATACATATGCTTACTAGCCATACGAACTATATACTCAGACAACTATATACGTGTATCAGTGTTATTTTAATCAAGAGATTGAATGCATAATTCATTAATTGCATTATTTCTAGTCCCTGCCAACTTGTTGTAGCCTCTCCCATCATAGGCTCACTCTATCAAGCAGTAACAGTAGCTTTTGGAAAATTTAGTCCTGGATCAAGCAACAATCAGCCACATGTACTTAGTCTGGCTGTTATCTGCATGAGCTGGTCTTGAATCATCTCAGACAAATCCCCATGTTGTTCCTCTAAAGTCACAATGTTCATCAATAGGCTCACTCACTTTCTGTGCACTCTAGTGAAATGAATGCCTTTCTATTACTAGCACATTAATTCTGGGCCTTAGAAAGCTATTGAAAGCTAAAATGATGTAGCAATCAGATTATCAGGAAGAAGAAATGGATGATAAAATAAGTGCTGGCCATCAGTCCCTAAGACAGGTTAATACTGAAGCCTGATTCCTGGCACGGGAAATATCCATTAATAGCAAAAATACAATTCTGATATAAACCATATCCGGTTGCTACTATGAACGAAGTAGCACAAACCAAAAGGAAAGCTTAAACACTTTATTGAAGGAGCACTGTCCTGTATGAATACTCCATTGTGCAATGAAAATTTCCAGAGAATTGAGTGATTTTGCTACACTCATAGCCAGACTTCCATCCCAGTCATTTCACTCAAGGCAAGCCATCAAAACAAATTTTCCGGTAAAAGTTTCCGTTATAGTCCAGTCATGAGGCTAAATAGAGCAAGTTAATGCTCCCCTCTCACACAACAATTTTACATGGCTGTAACGCCAACAAATTCCATGTGATTACTCTTAATTTACACCATGATAAGTGAGAGGAGAATCAGACTCTCCAGTCATGATATTGCTATACTCAGCTCCTAGCTGGGATTAAGTATATTATAAATGTCTGGATTGTAGCTGATAGCACTCATCTTGTTGTAGGATGCAGTTTCCCTGTTTTTCAGAGATGGCTTTTGTCAAGTACATAGTGGCTATGTCTACACTGGCACGATCTTGCGCCAGAGCTATGCAAATGAGTCTAAGCGTGGAATATCGCCGAGCCTCATTTGCATATCTACGCTGAAAATAATCAGCGTAACAGCATTGTGCAAGAGGGTTTTCTTGCGCAAGAAGGGGCAGTGTAGATAGCGCCTTCTTGCGCAAGAGCCTCTTCTGCAAAATAGCAGCTCATTAGATATGCAAATGAGGCTCAGCGATATTCCACGCTTAGCCTCATTTGCATAGCTCTGGTGCAAGATCATGCCAGTGTAGACATAGCCAGTGTGCTTTTGTTGAGTAGGGACTGTTAGGGCATGTCTACAATACGCATTTATTTCAAAATAAGCTATTTCGGAATAATAACTCCCAAAGCAGCTATTTCAAAATAAGCGTTATTTCTTGTGAAATTAGGGTTTATTATTCCAGAATAAGAAGCCTATTATTTCAAAGTAATTTTGAAATAACAGGCTTGCTGTGGGGACACTCATCTTATATTTTGAAATAATGTGTTATTTCAACATAACGCTGTAGTGTAGACATGCCCTGAATGGTTACAGAATGGTTTTTAATATGTCACATTTTTGTTCAGTCTATAAGCCTAATACCAGTTCTTACTTTCAGATGGTCCTTTCTCCTCTCCCTTATGCCAAACTGTACATTTGAATGGTTTCTCTCTCATGCAACATCAATCAGCTTTTGGAAAGTATAGCGTATCCTTGGATTTACTTGATTGAGATCTGCAAGTTCATATTTACATAATTAATATACACATTCATATTTAATTCATGCAGTTGAGGACAAAATCATGACTGTGTAAATACTGAAGAGCCTTGCCAGACTGCTTAATCTGATGCTTTCCTCAGGTTTGAGTAAGAAGGGGGCTATTCAAGCACTACTAGTATACATTGTGATTTTGAAAATGGGAGGACAGTAGTAAAACTAGCATCAGAGACTGTTTGACACACACAAACACACACAGCTCCCTCCAGGTACTGCACATGTACTGAAAAACCATTTGTTCCACTTGCCTTCACCTCCTTTCACCTTCATGCCCACTGAGGCAGAAACAAATGCATTTGATTTATAGCACTGCTGGTCAGTGTCAGGTATCATAAATGTTGATCACAAACATGATGTTGATCACAAATCACAAACATGCTGATTTGTGGTAAAGCATGAAATACCGGGGGGGACAAAGAGGAGACCACCAGCACCATCAGAGGACACTTCTTTGATCCCACAACAGTGGTTTTCAAAAATGAGGCTCCAGATACTTAGGAAGGTTCACAGTGGAATATTGCAACCAGTTTTGAAGATTATGCTGGGAGCAACCAAGAGGAAAAGATAACAACATTATGATAACACAGCCTGTTAGTACCTCCAGGAAAATGGCTGTATTCCCTATCCGTTCTTGGTCTTCATCCCATGTCCCAGAAGATAAAAGGAGGATTGGTTGAGTCATTTTGGGTGGCCTTTATGCAACAATCCAATCAGAAAGGGTTTGAGATTTTTATCTGACATTTGTGAGAGGTAACTGGGGATAACAGGTAACTCTGTAATTCAAAGGCTTCATTTGTGCTCTCTTTCTGCCTCCCCACTTTCGACAGGCAGTCTTAACTCTTTCTTTTACTCAAGGAAAAAAAAGGGGGTGGAAGGGGAGGAATGCAGAAGCCTGGCTAGCAATTGGAAAAACTATGCTGTCTCTTCTGCTGAATTCATAAGCCAATTATGATGAGTAAGTGATGTCCTATAATTTGGCTGCTTCAGGCTTGAAGACGAGTATGAAGAGGCCTTGGGGTTGCAGAGCAAAATCATTCTAAATCTTCTTTGAAGAGAAGTTCAGCAGACAAATGAAAGGGCACTGACAGATTGAGCAGTTTGATCAGATCAAATCAAGAGGTTTGATGCAAAGACAGAGGCTGCTCCTCTTCCCAGGAGAGAGTAGCATCAACCCTACTGTGTTTTAACAGAATAAGCTTGCTTGCCCTAGGCAAATTTAATAGTATAAATAAAAAAATAAAGCATTGTACTGACTCCCTTTCTTAAGGAAAATTTTAGGGGGTTAATTTTAATTCTAATTATCTGACTCCTAAAAGAAATAATTGTATTTTGATGGCTTTGTGCAGGAACCCAAGTAGCACTGTGTTCCAGCAGTTCAGAATCAATCAATCCATTAACATGGACAGCATTATTTTCTCTCCTGAAGACAGTGTCTGTACTAGCATCAGAGCTGGATGTTGTTCTTCAGAAAAAGGCAGGAGGGGTTGCTAATCAGGAAGGAGACAGAATGGGGTAGGAGGACCCCTGTTGTGCGTCTTAGAAAAGACAAAACATTTTGCCATTCGTGGATGACAGCACAGAAGAAATCAGGAGGAAGATGTTCTCTGCTTTCTGGCAGATGTTATAAAACCACAAACAGTGTTCCTTGGAAATAATTCTAATGTTTGACTCATTTTTATATATGCCTCTACTTGATTCACGAGAACTGTGGAAGAAAAAATTGTAGTTGGTCCTTTGACAGTTTTTTGGAACCAAACAAGAAAATGTTGCAAAGACTTCCACGTAACTTTTTTTTCTGTAAATCCAAAGTCAGTCTAACACTTCCCTTCATTTTCTCTCAAGTCCGGCCTGTGTGCATTAAAGCTCAACCATAATCTATTCTGTTCTGGATCCTTTACCGTTCCCATCGCTGTGGAATCTGAGTGCCACATATATGATATTCAGTAACAGGAGTGCTTTCCTCAGAAACCACTTCACTTCAAAGAGAGACAATTCTAATTGATGGATTTAGGCAATTAGGATGGCACTGTGAGTTAATTCACCACTTCTAAGAATTGGCAGTATGGATTAAAATCTCATTTCCAGTTGGCTGAGAGCCAAAGGATGTGATCTCATTAGATCTCTCAAGCTAAACTGGGTAAGGTCTAGTCAGCAGCTGGATTAAAAGAACACTTAAAAGGAAAACAGAAGTACTAGCAACTTGACAGGTGATTCTCTCTACTCATTACTGAATATCCAATACTAACTCAGTTCTGCACAGTGAGATTACAGGGGATACCCTTCATATTAAGGTAGTGCAGTTCTGTTGTCTCATTGGAGTTTATTCAATAAATCAGGTGCCAGTTGTGCTCCTACTACATCAAATAGATTACTTGACCTAAAGATCTACAGCAGCAGGTAAATGTATGGTACTATCTAAATGTCTCTTTAGGTAATATCAAGTCAGATTTCCACATTTCTGTATCTGAAGTGTTATAAATAATGAAGAGCTGTTGGTTTTAATGAGAGTTGAGGATCAGGTCCTCCAAAGGCATATGGTCCCAAAGCTCTACCATGACCTTATATGCAAGGCAAATGCAGTTTATTTCAGCTCTATCCTTTCATCACCTGATTTCATGCTTAAATTCGACACTTTACACTTAAGTTTGAATAAAGACTCTAATTATCTTACCCATTACAAAGACAGCTTCCCCAATTATCACCTCTAATATCATTAGCTCACAGACATTTACCTCCCCCCATCCCGTTTCTGTTCTGAAATTTGATTTGTCTTTTTCATATGTGTTCATTTTTTTAATTGTACCCTTTGGTATATATGGTGTGACAATTTTCTTCCACTATTTGATCTGAGGAAGTGGGTCTAACCCACGAAAGCTCATCACCTAATAAACCATCTTGTTAGTCTTTAAAGTGCTACATAGTCCTGTTTTCTGATTTCCCCAGTGAGCTTAAAGTGAAAAGTGGCATTGCAAAAATGACAACTTGAGGTTGCATAGTAATTATCTCCATGAATTCCACAACAGATTTGCTCAGTGCGCAAGCAAAAAGACTTCCCTAATTGTCATCCTTGCACACTCACTTTAGAGTCTGAGAACTTGTTTCATCATGGTTACTCCAGTTTTATGCCAGTCTAAACTGAAATCAAAGGATAAAACTGAACTAATGCAGAAGTGACCATACATGGCCCTGAATGTTATGCTGGGTTCTTTTCAGCTTCTTCAATAAACTTTAGTGAACATTTCTGTTGATGTGCGCTTGAATAGAATAAACATGAGTTTCCAGAGTTCTGTCCTCTCTGCAGGGCAAACTGCAGCAAAAACTTATTTTAAGTTTGTAAAATGTGCCCACTGTGACTCTTCATAGCCCCAAGGAGCAGGTTACCTGACTAACAGGATGGTGTTTTTACAGTTTTCAAAGTAATATGGTAACTTCATGGTGAACTCCACATAATCCAATCCCATGGGCTGGTTCAGACAATTCTGCCAAACCTGCGGGTGCAGGATGCCCATCCCATGCACACTGGGACCTGCACTTCACCACAAGCAGACTGTAAGGCTAGTGTGCAGTTTACTGTTCATACCGTGTGGCACTGTAGTATTACCTATAAGCTTCTTATGTTTATTTAAAATTCTTGGCGCGATAGCCCTAATCCCCTGAAAAATCAGGGCCTGGATGGGGAATGCTGCACATTTCTTTCCTCTTCTGTTTAACAGGCCAAAAGAAATCTGATGAGATTCAGCAAGGAAAAGTGCAGAGTCCTGCACTTGGGATGGAAGCACTGCTACAGGCTGGGGACTGATTGGCTAAGTTAGCAGCAGTCCTGCAGAAAATGACCTGGGGATTGCAGTGCATGACAAGATGGATATGAGTCAACAGTGTGCCCTGGTAGCTAAGAAGAATAACAGCATATTGGGATGTTTTTTAGCAGGAACATTGCCGGCAGATCTAGGGAAAAATAAAATTGTAGTGCTCCAGGACTGTATTTTGCATAACTTATGAAAAGTTTTAGAATGAAATCTAGGCCCTGCTGACGTTAATGGGCGTTTTGCCATTTACTTCAATAATACATGACTTCATCCTTCATGTTCCATTATTGTTGCTGCCATCTCTGACGTATCTGAGGAATCATGCTAAGATTTTGCAGTTGTTTCCCAGCAGTGCAAAAGAGAGCTGAGAAATGAAAATGAGCTATTGTTAATACAATGCTTCCCCCTCCAGTTCCAAAACAATGATGTCATTCTTATCTCCTCTGCATATGGTTGGATCATATCTTCCCTTTCATTTCTCCTCATTGGTGCCATGTAGTTCTGTATATTCACTTAAAACGTCTTGTGCTTGCATTCAGGGCCCTCTGTCCTGACCTGTCTCAAAACTTGTCTGCTGCGTGTTCCCCCTAGTGTTCCACTTGGCCAGTGGTGCCAGTCGTAACCCCCTCTTATCCAAAACCTGTTCCTTCTTCCTCTCTTCTTCCATACAGTCTTCTAAGCCAGTGGTCCTGTAACAATTTGTATAGTGGAAGAATTAAGAGTCATTTAACTGTAAACTCTACATATAATGGAAATCACTTCAAGACAGGGGTTGTGGCAACATGACCAGCACTCCTCCTTCCAGAACCTATGCTCTAAGCATCAATTATCTTCAGTCTTTGTTTGCCAAACCCACAGCCTCTCCTCATTCAAATCTCTTCTAAAACCCCCACAAGAACTGATTTCAAATACAATGGAACCATTAAGATATGCACAGACCAAAACTGAGTAACCACTAGATCTAAAAGCATTATACAGGTCATTTACTATATGTCTACAATTAGATCATAAGACCTTTGAAGCAAGGACTATGTCCTGGTTTTTTCCCCTTCTCCAGTTAAAGTTATAGGGTATTTTTCCATAATAAAAGCAGAGTGGCTTCTAAAAGGGAGCTACTCCTTCACATCCAGTGCTGAGCCTGAAATAACTTAATCTAGACTGGTTTTGTGTGTGTAATTTGTTTGTTTTACTTTTTGGCATGAAAATATAATACCATAACTTGTCAAAGATCTTTCTAATGGGGAGCTCAAGTTTACAGGATTAGGCAACAATATTAAATCCAACTTGGAGTTTTGGTCACATGGAGCTCCTACTTGATTCCATTTCAATTGCATGTGTTTATTTCACTATTTGCTGTCAGAAAACCAACCATCTTCTTAACAGCCAACATTTGATGTACAGAATAAATGTACAGCTAGTGAAAAAACAAAGGGAATGACATGCAGGCGGTCTGGGCTAGGGTTCACACATCAGGGACAGCACACAGTGAGCAGAAGTCAGAAAAATTTTAGAGCTGAGCTCAAAAAACAAGTGTCAGCGTAAAAGTCAGGCCAGGGTTGGAGACTGAAGGCTAGTAGTTCAAGGATGGTTTAAGGGATAGGAATGGGGGGTCAGAATCAGGCCGGGGTCAGAGACAAGATGAGGTCTGGGGTCACAGCAGGCCCAAAGTCTGTATTCTTGCCCAGACAACTTTCTGGAACACCCTCCAGAAAGAAATAGTGTGATTGGTCAATCAGAGGCCCATAGGGTAGTGTCACTTGACACCCTTGACCAGTATTTCTGCAGTGCCTAGTCTCCACAGAGCTCCCTGACTGTGGCTCTATGGTCTTCTGATGGCATTGAGGGAGCATCCGCCATCCCAGACTCTGCAAACCCACATTCTAGTTCCCACATCCTTAAATAAAGTTGCTCAAGCTCTAGATTCTTGAGAATATAAAAATAACCTTACCAATAGATGTTTAAAAATACTTGCCTCTGATGTACAAATTATGAGTCAGTATACTTAGAAAAGCAATGCAATATTTTTAAAAAATGAAGATTAACTGTATAGCCATAGGCTTTAGATTATATTTTAATTTGGTAAAGTCAATTCTGCCTCACACTTCTTTAAGGAGTAAGACAAAAGGCTAATGGAAGTGACAATATATTTTCTCTCTAATGTTATTCAGGTGTGAACTAGGAAGTTTTAGAAATATCTATAATTCATGTGAGATGTATTAATTCTTTCACCTGCTTTTAGCACCTCATTTATTCCAGAATTCAATACCTGGGACAAAAATATTTTCAATATTCTTCAAACCATTCGCACAACTTTCCAATTACTGCACAAACCCACAAGAAATATTTCAATTTACATTATAAAAATTGCTGTGTAAACATTAAATGTATAACCTTAGATCAACATACCATATGATATCAGGAGTGAAATCTTTATTATTAAGCCAAATGTGAAGTCCATGCTAAATCCTTAATCCAGCTGCCACTGAAATCATTGAAGAAACATCCATTGATTTAGAGGATCAGATTCAAAGTTCAGAAAAAACATTTTGCTTAAAAACTCTTTAGAGAGACTGTTTAGAAATATAAGGACTAGCACATCAGAGCAGTCCAATGAGCAATTTAGTTCTGTATCTCATATCTCTCACTGAACATTACCTGAAGACTCGTAAAAAGGCACAGTTATATACCTAAATATGTAATTGCTCAGGTCCTTAACTCAAGTAATTTTTATTTTTTGGAAAATAAAATGAAAATGTACATGCTTCATTTATCAGAGGGGTAGCCATGTTAGTCTGAATCTGCAAAAGCGGCGAGGAGTCCTGTGGCACCTTATAGACTAACTGAAGTGTAGGATCATAAGCTTTCGTGGGCAAAGACCCACTTCGTCAGATGCATGCTTCATTTAAATCACCACTCTGGCCTGGGGATGAGGATGAGGGATTCAGTATTCAGGCTGCCCTGGGGAAAGAGGACAACCCCAACCCTCTCTCACAGCCACAGCTTGGGGTCAGGTGAGAAGCGCCTCTCCATGACCATTGCATCTCCAGTCGGCACAGCTGGGGAAGGAGTGCATGTGCCCAGACTAGGAATAGTCCATGGGAGAGATTGGATTACTTCCTGGTACATGGTGGTGATTAAATTATTAGTCTTGTACATGTCAATGCTATATTTCATTTGTTCAGTGACCCAATGAGGCAGTAGGTGTCAGCGATTCTCAATGACTCTGAGGTCAAAGGTTTACAGCTGAGTTTTCATGGAATATTTTTGTTACGCAGTTTCAAACTTGAAATTGGATAAGCCGAGCTGAGCTAGAAAAAATTGTGGTTGTGACAGTTTTCTATTTCAGTATTCTCAATACGGTCTTTTTATTTAAAATATTTTCCAGGTGAAGTAGTTAACACTGAAGCCTGATCACTTTTTCCATTGGGAGAAAACAATTACCTTTCCAAGTATGTTTACACTGCAATGTAAGACCAGGCGTCAAACTTATGCACAAGCTTAACAGCCTTCCATCTATCTAATATATAAAGGAAAATGTTTGTATGTTTGTGCGCTAATAACTTGGACACTGTAAGAGCTACCGCTACCAAACTTTGCATGGGATAACCTTTCCTCCAGGAGAAGGTTTTAAGGGACTTTGGGAGGGAAGAGATGAGAGAACGATGCCTCTCCCCGGGGCTGCATGGAGCTTGGCAGTGAGGGGAGAAGTGGCTTCTCGGGGGAAGCAGCGGGGACAGTCGCTCACTAACGTCAGCAGAGAGAGAACCTGTCATCCAGGAGAAGGTTTTAAGGGACTGTGGGAGAGAAGAGATGAGAGACCGATGCCTCTCCCTGGGGCTGCATGGAGCTTGGCCGTGAGGGGAGAGGCAGCTTCCTCGGGGAAGCGGCGGGGCCAGTCACTCATGAAGACCAGCGGTGGGACAAGGAAGTGGAGGGTGGGCTTGAGCGCCAGTGGCAGGCATGTGGCTCCCTTCTCCCTCCCTCCCCTCAGGCTCCTCACCTCAGTTATATCAACTGTCAACTTATATTTCAACAGTGTATATTGACTCTATTTTTCGGTAACTCACTTTAATTATTGATTATATTATTTTTCCTAAAAAAATGTATCAATACAGAACAAATTGCATTTTTAACCCATTTTATAAAAATATTATGCCTTTAAAAAAAGGCAGCTAGGAAGAAAGACTGCAGGTGCAAAAAGAATGGCTTTATCAAGAGCACCTGAAAGTGTAGAAGAGAGGCAGATTCATTCAGACAAACAACGTGTAATACAAGCAGAATTAAGGGCATCCGAGAGTCAAGACCAGAGACAGACACGGCTCAAAAATCTGCAACTTACAAATGCAGCATCTAGAGCACCAGAAAGTGTGGAACAGAGGCAGGTTCGGCTTGATAACCAACATGTAATACAAGCAACTTCAAGAGCTACACACTGGTCAATACTAGAAGGTGGGGCATTTCATTATAATCTGACTGATAATTATGAACATTGGCCTCAATTTGATATTGGGTGAATTAACAAAGGAATGTCCCTATAGAACTCAGTGCAACTTTTCTACCATTCAAAAAATAACGGACTACTGTTTTTCTACATTTTGTTCCTCCACTTTCCCTAGGAACACCGGGTAACTCCAGCTAGTATACACATACCATGTTAAACCAGGATACGTCTACACTAGCTTGTTAGTTCGAGCTAGGTAGGGTAATGAGGGCAAGCGGAGTTGCAAATGAAGCCCGGGATTTAAGTATCCTGGGCTTCATTTGCATGTTCCCGGGCGCCGCCATTTTTAAATCCTCCTTAGTCCGAACTCCGTGCCCGCGGCTACACGCGGCATGGAGTAGGTAGTTCGAATTAAAGATCCTAATTCGAACTACTGTTACTCCTCATTCCATGAGGATCTTTAATTCGAACTACCTACTCCGTGCCGAGTGTAGCCACGGGCACGGAGTTCGGACTAAGGGGGATTTAAAAATGGCGGCACCCGGGAACATGCAAATGAAGCCCAGGATACTTACATCCCGGGCTTCATTTGCAACTCCGCTTGCCCTCATTACCCTACCTAGCTCGAACTAACGAGCTAGTGTAGACATACCCCCAGGGCTCAGACACAGCATTCCACGTTTCCAGCGGTTGGAGGATCCAATCCTGAGTCAAGCAAGAATCCAAGTTTTAAGCCCTATCATTTTGCAGTGTAGACATTGCCCCACTGACCTCATGCTCTGGAAATTCACCAAAACTATTGACTTTCAGGAGTACAGATGTGTGAGAAAAGGGCAGCAAGAGGATGGAAAGAAGAGCGGAATTGGCTGTTGGCTGCTTATTAGAGTTGAACCTAGCTTTGGTATCCCCTGAAAGATAGCACCAACCAGCTCCCAGCCCTGTTTGTCTCAAGCTACCCCTGCATCTCTCAGAGTGACCAAACTTTGGCCTGTCAGTGCACAGAACTACAACTAAAGGAGTGTGGACGTAGGGTTTTGTCCTCAGTGCAATTTGCAAAGAAATGTTGCAATTTGGTTTCCAGGAGCTGAAAGCATTCCCATCCCTCAAGGTTGCATGGCTATGTCTACACTGGCCAGTCTTGCGCAAGAACATATGCAAATGATGTGCGGTGATATTCATTGCCGTGCCTCATTTGCATATGTTCTTGCGCAAGACTGGACAATGTAGACGTAGGCTAATCATGAGTAATTACATCACCCCATCTTCTCCCTTTTGCACAGCACATTTTCTGGATTTTTTTCTGAAGACAACACTGTAAGGATGAAAGAATGTAACACTCCATGAACAACATGTCTCCCATGGTACAAGGCTTGACACTGTATCACACACTAGCGATTTATGAAGTTAGACATCAGGAAAAGGTGAAGGGAAATTGAAATGGATTAAAATGTAGAGTACGGGGGGCAGGCAGTGGAGGAAGTTAGCAAGTGGGATATGACATGGTTCAGAATAAAGGACACTTCATCATAAACAGACTGTATAAATGTCTGGGGAGAGGGTCTAAATTCAAAAGCAGCTGCATTTCCTGATAGAAAGTAATATCAAAACAGCTTGGAAGAATTGCTGTTTGAAAGATTTGCCTGCTTCAGTGCTAGACTATGTGCAGCAATAGAAGAAGGCTACAGCCTGTTAGGAAACCTATTGCACATTCTGATTTAACAACAAGGCAACTGGACATGTCACAACACTTGGGGTGTGTATGGTTTCCAGAACTATTCATGCAGTATTCAGCATAAAAGTAAAAGCTCCTTTGATTAGCCATAACCTGGCAAATTCACAACAGTGGGTTTCTTAGCAACTAGCTGCCTGAAATAAATGCTATACTTTATTTTTCCTTTTTCAGTAGAGCTGATGCCATCTCACAGTTGCATCTAAATGCAACTGCATAGAAAGTAATTGGGTAGTCTGTGACTCTTTTCAATTCTCTCTGCCTCCCTCAATAGCAGATGAGTCAGTTGGGGGTCAGGCATTCAGAATATTGGTTCTCCGAAGCCAATGAGAAAGCTGCATGCTTTCTGGAAGAATATAGACAACCAACTGGCTAAAACCCCATTTTATCCCTTTTCACTTTGACCAGGTCACCCCTCTCTATGCAACTTTCTGCTAGCCCTCTCTTCTCTATTGCATCAAGTCTTCACTTTCAAGGCCCTTCACAATTTAAACCCACCCTATTTTATCTCTGTCAGTATTGAAAATGTTGACACCCCCAACCCCTCCTGCCCACACACCACCTCTGATCAGTCCATTAGTCTGGCCACATAGCTTCTGACAAGATATTGCTCAGGTATCAGCTCGTCAGACAACCACCTAACTGCTTTCTCTCAGCTGAGAGGGGCAATTTGGGAGAAAATCCCCCTTAATGACCTCAAAACCACTTCACTGTTCTCTTTCAAATCCATCCTTAAAACTCTCCTTTGTCATGCTGCCTATAAAAAGCTTGGCTGCTGGAGATCCCTGCCTATCATGTTGTTCAATATGATCTCATTGTTTCACTGTCTTCCCCTGCTGATCTGTATCCATCTGTTGTTTTTTGTCTTATGTTCTAAGTATAAGTTCTTTGGGGCAGGGAATATCTCTTGTTCTGTGCCTAACAGAGTGAGGAGCTTGATTCAGGACTAAGTACTTGAGGGGCTATGATAGTTGTTAAAAATAAATCCAATTTTTTTGTCAATGTTATCAGAAGGAAAGTGTCATCAATTCTTTTGTTTTGAAACCATAATGCTGCCAGAAAAGAGCCATGTGGCTGTCTTTGTAGGTTTGGGAATCATCCAATCAGAGAGCAGAAATGATAACATGTTATTTAGGTGACCAATCACATAGCACATAACAAATTATGAACAGTGAATCACCAATTATTCAGACTATTGCTACCAGTGAATCACCAATTATTCAGACTATTGCTACCATGTGAAAAATACCTGCATAAACCATTTGTCAAATAACTTCACAGAATGAAACCATTAATAAAAAATCAGTCTTCCCACAGATAAATCACAAGGGGTTAAATTCATCCTTAGGCACAAGGCCAAATCACCTCTTTAATTTTCCTTCAGTCCTCAAAACAGGGCTTCACTGGGAATTAAGTGGTACATAGCCTTTGGACTGGCCCTCTGCCCAGGGATGAATTTTACCATTTGTGAATTATCTGTGAGAAGACTAATTTTTCACCTACCTAGAAAAAAGTGAGTAGCATGAAAGATTAATTTAATATACTTTATGTAGCCTTACTGTCTTTGGCGTTTTGCAAAGGGTGAAGCAGGGTATGTCTACACTACAGCGCTAATTCGAACTAACTTAATTCGACTTAGTTAATTTGAACTAAGCTAATTCGAACTAGCGCATCTAGACTAAAAAATTAGTTCGAATTAGCGTTTTGCTAATTCGAACTAGCATGTCCACACTGAGTGGACCCTGAACCGAGGTTAAGGATGGCCGGAAGCAGTACCGGCAGGGCATCAGATTAGGCCTTAGAGCGTGGACCTGCTGTCTCAGGCTAGCCAAGGGCTGTGCTTAAAGGGACCCCACCCCCTCCCCGGACAGACAGTTCTCAGGGGTTCCCCGCTTGCAAAGCAGTCCTGTCTTGGAGTGCCCTGAGTGCCCACACTCGGCACATCACAGCACTCGGCCATCAGCCTGGCTGTGCTTGCTGCAGGCTGCCATCCGGGGGGGGGGGGTGTCAATCAAGGGGCTTCAGGAGAGCTTCCACCCCGAGAAGCCCGCAGAGCAACCCCAGTCCTCCCCAGTGGGGGCTCGTACCCCATTCCTCCCTCACCTCCTTCCACTTACCCCTCCCTAGCCCCCCTTCCTGATGTACAAAATAAAGGACACGTGTGTTCAAAAATAGAAACTCTCTTTATTGAACAAAACTCGAGGAGACTGGGAAAAGGAGGTGGGAGAGGGGAAGAGAGAGGGTGGGAGACGGGAGGGCAACTAAAATGATCGGGGAACAGGTCCCATATGAAGAGAGGCTAAAGAGACTGGGACTTTTCAGCTTAGAAAAGAGGAGACTGAGGGGGGATATGATAGAGGTCTATAAAAGCATGAGTGGTGTGGAAAGGGTGCATAAAGAAAAGTCATTCATTAGTTCCCATAATAGAAGGAGTAGAGGACACCAAATGAAATGAATGGGTAGCAGGCTTCAAACTAATAATAGAAAGTTCTTCTTCACAAAGCAAATAGTCAACCTGTGGAACTCCTTGCTACAGGAGGCTGTGAAGGCTAGAACTACAACAGAGTTTAAAGAGAAGTGAGATAAAGTCATGGAGGTTGGGTTCATGGAGTGCTATTAGCCAGGGGATAGAAATGGTGTCCCTGGCCTCTGTTTGTGGAAGGCTGGAGATGGATGGCACGAGACAAATGGCTTGGTCACTGTCTTCGGTCCATCCCCTCCAGGGTCCCTAGTGTTGGCCGCTGTTGACAGACAGGCTACTGGGCTAGATGGACCTTTGGTCTGACCCAGTACGGCCATTCTAAGCTCAGGGCTCAGGGTCGGGGGTCTCAGTGGACCACCTTGATTTTCATGCACACCTGCTCCTGGGTGGCCAGGCTGGCAACTCTCCTGCCCTAGACGGCCACTTTCCTGTGCCTAGTGCGGAGGTCGTGGATGAGGTCCACGATCTCCGCACTAGACCAGGCGGGCGCCCCCCTCTTGCGGATCTGGGCAAGCTCCCGGGAGCCACCAGCCTGGTCCCGGGAAGAGGCGGAGGGCTGGGTGGCAGCGGGTAGCTGGCTCGATCCGTGCCAGGTGCAGGGTCTGCTGGCTGGGTACTGGCAGGCTTGCACCTGGCACGGGCACCGTAGCCAGCCCGTGCCCCTTTAAGGGCTCCGGGGCTGGGAGGGGGGCAGACGAGTTTCCCTGGTGGTGCCCAGAGTGGCCACCAGGGAAAGCTGGGGAGGGCTAACCTCCCACTAGTTTGAATTAAGTGGCTACACAGCCCTTAATTCGAACTAGCTAATTCGAACTAGGCGTTAGTCCTCGTAAAATGAGGTTTACCTAGTTCGAATTAAGCGCTCCGTTAGTTCGAATTAAGTTCGAACTAGCAGCGCGCTAGTGTAGCGTGTATCAAAGTTAATTCGAACTAATGTCTGTTAGTTTGAATTAACTTTGTAGTGTAGACATATCCACAGATATGCCTGGATAGCCTATGAAGGGACTATAATGTACAGTTAAATATTTTTGCCATTGTAATGAAAATAAATAGGCCCATTGCTGAACTATAATCTAGGATAGGATTCTGAATGAGGTTCTGGAAATGAGGTTGGGAAGGAAACCCACTCTCTAATTTTATGATCAGTGCTACACTAGGGCTATGTCTACACTCATGGCTTCTTGAGCAAGTACGGCCGTTCTTGTGCAAGAATCTGCAGAGTGTCCACACTGCCCGCTCACTCTTGCGCAAGTAAATTTAAAGTACGGCGTGGTAAGAGAGGGCTCCTTGCACAAGAGCTATGCTCTTTTTTAACAGGTGTAAGCCCTCTTGCGCAGTAGCTCCTTCACAAGAGGGCAGTGTGGATGGTTGGCAGGGATTTCTTGCGCAAGAAAGCCCTATGGCTAAAATGACCATCAGAGCTTTTTTGCGCAAGAGAGTGTCCACACCGCCATGGGTGCTCTTGCGCAAAAGCACAGCTCACACATGGCAGTGTGGACGTTTTCTTGTGCAAGACTTCTTGCACAAGAACACTTGCGCAAGATGTTCTTGCATAAGAAGCCGCCAGTGTAGACATAGCCTAGGTGTCCATGTGAGTATATTAAAGCCCATAAACAGGCAAAAGTTGCTCTAGTATGATGTAACTGGCAACTAAAGCATCACTAAGATTATATGCTATTGTGGCCACTGGTAACATTCTTTCATGGCAGCTTTTCAGTGTCAGAAAAGTAATCAAACTCCTAAATAATCTAGATGGTTGGACTTTGTATGATGAGAAAGGATTAGCTTGTGCTAGCCTCTTAGCTTGAGTGGGTAAGGGGAGAGAGAAAATGAGAGATTGTCAGAGAGGTAAACAAGATCTGGAGAGGAACAGATTGAAGCCAGTAAGCTCTTTAAGATAGCAACTAATTTTAAGACAAGTGTTCGTGGCCTAAAACTGGGATGGGATGGGTGGGTGCAAAAGTAATTCAGACAAAACTACCTCACTGAAAATAGCTTATAATGTGGCATAGCCTGAAAAAGTCAGCAACCGAAATATGGAGCAGAGTGTAAACTGCCTGGAGAGGGAACTGAGCATGTTTTTGGACAAAGATGAGTTGTAGCCACTAATTGGATTTGTAGGGATGTGATGAGATTGGCTGGTGTTTTCTGGCTTTGTAAAGGACAGGTTTTAACTGAGCATATTGTTTTTTTCCTGTCTGTTAATATTCCTGTGGCTCTAACTCATTTTGGACGCAATCCAACCTTCACTAAAATATTTGCGAGTAGTTCCTTGACTTCAGTGGGCTTTGGATCAGGCCAATAAATAAGTCTGTATGTAAGGATAAAAACTAGCAGGGCTTTGAGATTTTTTTTTGGCATTGGTACATTATCTTGTTCTACAATTTAAAAAAATAATGAATTACAATTATGAAAGAATAGCACTGCTTTCATCGTCTCCCTTTACGGCTGTGTGCCCTTGAAGACTTCCTTCCACAAAATTGCTTAAGGAGTCTCTGATTCTTAATTCATTCTTCTGTTTCTTTCGGGCTAGAGCAGGGGTGAAGAACCTTTTTTTGGGGTGGAGCCAATGACCCATAGAAAAATCATTAATTTGGTTGAGAGAATTGCTAATATATAAGAGCAAGTCTGATCAATTTTATGCAGAAAAATGTGATGGTAAGCATAAATGCATGCCAGTGGATCACAAGGTGATCCCTTGGTTTTAATTTCCAGCTGATAGATATTGCTGGAAGTAATGCCACAACTGCAGTTTTTGAACATGATGCCTGAATTTAATATGCATATTCACAAAGATACGCATTTTTGCACACTTGGTCCTTACAGAAAAAGGCAGATGCATTAGTTGTCTTCCAGTTGTTTTGTGTCACTCTCAAGCTGGTTATGCAAAGCAGCCATAAATTCAGATTAACTAGCTAGTTGTACTGGATTCACATCTATTTTATATCCATTCCAGTGATTCTTGCTCTATCAGCCTTGTCTCTAAGGAATTGTGGGCCAAAATGATGCCATGTAATACTGATGTGATTAATACTAAGGCACTTTGTGCTCCTAGATTATTTAATATATTTGGCTTGTTCATATTTTTCTCCATAGTGCGGCCAGGCAAGATAAAAGGTTTTGTGATTGTCTTAACTGTGCCATACCTTCTTAAATGGTTTGGATTTCAAGTTTAGCCTGTATTCTGAGTTGACACACTGAGTTCTGGGATAATTATATCACTCCTGTGATGTATTTTACCCCCATTTACTAATATGAACTCTTTAGCTTCAGTTTAACACATTTTCTTTCCAAACCAAAACCTATGGGCTCAGTTCTGTCACCCTTGCTCATGTTGGGTAGTCATGATGCTTAAAGAAGAAACTACTTGCATGGGGTAAGGTGCTATGCAGCATGAAAAGTGGGTATCATGACTAAGTTAGGATTTTAGATAGCTCTCTCTCTATGTAAAGAACAAGTTCTGCTATTCTTATTCATATGGAGCAGTTGCTTGACTTCAGTAGGACTACTCATAGAACAAAGTAATACTCAAAGTTAGGAATATCAGAATCTAGCCCAATGTAATATAATTAGGGCTCTACCAAATTTACAGTCATGAAAAATGCCTCACAGACTGTGAAATTTGGTCTTGCTTCATGAAATCAGGTCTTTTGTGTGCTTTTACCCTATGGCAATGTCTAGACTGCAGGCTTCTTTAGGAAGAACCTTTTTTTGGAAGAGATATTCTGAAAAAACTTCTTTCGAAAGAGCGCATCCACACACAAAAGCGCATCGAAAAAGTGATTTGCTTTTTCGAACGAGAGCATTCACACTGACTGAACGCTATCTCACATGAAAACTGTAATCACTATGAACGGAGTGGCCACCCGGGCACCTGTGCTTTTTCCTCTTTCCTCGTCTTTCAAAAGAACTCATTCTTCTTCGTCCACACACGCTTTTTTTCCGAAAGAGCTCTTCTACAAAAAGGCTTCTTCCTCATAGAAAGAGGATTACCAATGCCAGAAAAAACCCTCAGTTCTTTTGATTTACTTTTGGAAGAATGTGATTGCAGTGTGGACATAATTCAGGTTTTGTCAGGAAAACTTCTGGAGTGTGGACAGACCCTGGCTCATACATATTTAGTGGGGGGGAGACCATCAGTGTTTCTCAAGCTGGGGTCCTGACCCAAAATGGAGTTGCAGGGGGTCACA
Organism: Pelodiscus sinensis; assembly: GCF_052426305.1. Lineage (NCBI taxonomy): Eukaryota > Metazoa > Chordata > Testudines > Trionychidae > Pelodiscus > Pelodiscus sinensis. The sequence goes on from NC_143052.1 coordinate 198,852,810, forward strand.
AAGTTATTTTAGGAAGGGGGGGGGGTCATACTATTGCCACTCTATCTTTTGTGCTGTTGCCTTCAGAGCTGGGGGCATGTCTAGACTGCATCCCTCTGTTGGCAGAAGGATGCAGATTAGGCAGGTTGACACTGCAAATGAGGCAGGGATTTAAATACCCCACACCTAATTTGCTTAAAAATGGCCACCACGTTTTGCTGACTCCTGTAAACCTCCTTGCAGGAGGCATAAGGTATCTGTCAAAAAGGCTTTCTTTCTCAACAGATCCCCCTCTAGACTGCTGCTTTTTGCCGACAAAGTGCTGAGTCGGCAAAACGTGACGGCCATTTTTATGCAAATGAGGCATGGGATATTTAAATCCCTGCCTCATTTGCAAAGTTGACCTGCCTAATCTGCATCCCTCTGCTAACAGAGGGATGCAGTATAGACATACCCTGGATGGCCACAGAGTGGTGGCTGCTAACTAAGGGCCAAGCTCTGCAGAAGTAAGCGTGACAATACCGTACCAAGCCATCCTTACTTCTGTGCTCCTGCTGACAGTAGTTGTCTTCAGAGCTGAGATCCTAACCAATAGCTTCTGCTCTCCAGCTGCCCAGCTCTGAAGAATCACACGGCCACCAGCAGCAATGCAGAAATATGGGTAGCAGTATCACAGCCCCCTACATTAACCTTGTGAATCCTCCCCCACAAGTCCTTTTGGGCCAGGACCTCTACCATTACACCACTATGAATTTTCAGATTGAAATAGCTGAAATCAAGACATTTATGATTTTTAAAATCCCATGACATGAAATTGAATTAAATGTCCTGTGAATTTGGCAGGGCCCTAAATAAAATGGAACACTGTATCCCTTCTACTGAGTTTTAAAACTTCCTAGTGGACAGAATTTAAGCGAGAATTATAGGTCTGCTATAATAGTCTGTAAAGGAGGTTGTTCCCTCAAAGTTGTAAACAAAATGCCAATGAGCAATGTAGCCATGATCTCTGCTTTTTTTTTTTTTTTCCATTGACAGCTTTCATGTGATGCAGCATGAAAGCACATGTGTCCAATAACTTCCTTGGATTGCCCTGAGACATTGTATCACAGACAAACCCATTATTGGAAGACCTGGAAGCATGTTCTGCAGAAATACAACTGATGTAACTCAGAATTCTTTTAAGCTTGACTTTTTTTATGTATATGAAGGATTTTTTTCTTACAGAAATTAATAGAACTGTATTTTATAATTCCATTAAGATCAATACTAAAAAACCAGGACCAAGCTTTTGGAAAAAATAAACACCATAACTATAAATTTTCCCTAAACCTGAGCTCTACCAAATTGATCTTAGATGCATTCAGTAGTCAGCCCCAATATGTTTTATAGCCACTTAAACCATTGCTTTTATATTTAACACTATTTTTTGTGGTAGGAAAAGGTAGTAAGTGTCTCTAGCACTGAGGAAAGCCAATCATAGATAGAAGGAGGCGGGAACTAATTTTATAGTGAGGATGCTGGCAGCTGTTGTATGAAACTAGAAACCCTGTGTATAATGGAAACTGCTTCAAGCCAGAGGATGCTTTAGCACCCCTTGTGTGCACACACACGCCTTTTTCCAGCACTTCCGACCAAAGATTGGCTATTGGAGTACATTCTCTTGAAGCAGTTCTCATTACGCTGCTGGAAGAAAAAAATAATTTGAAGAAAATATGAATAAAGAACTACTTATCCATCATGGCTTCATAGTCACCAATAACATTGTAGGCAATTGTTTTACAACATGAAAGTCTAATAGAACATGCACCAAGGGACAAAGCTATACTGAACGAGTGCAGTTTTATTTGAGTTTAAAGCCGTTACACTTGTACAATAAGATGGAACAGCAAAATAAGATATGAGACATCTATGAAGGACTGAAGGAAAACTGAACATGTTGGAATCTGGTTAAATAAGTAACAGTGCCAGTAATTGAAGTTCCTACAAGTCATAGCTACACCATGAGCCAAAGGAGACAGTTGCATAACAGATTTTAAGGCCATGCATTCTGCATCTGAGCAGCTGGCAACAGAAGGTGAATGTTGCTGTTAAGAGAACTTTGAGATGTATGCAGAGATTTTGTTATAAGGCACGTTTATAATAAGTAAAAATAGCTCATAAAAAGAATACAAAACTATTTTTGAGTAGCAGTCAAAAATCTGATGGAAAATGAAAGCAATCTGCTGTACTGTGAGATTTTATGGATTTCTGGCAGTTTAGGGCCCTGGAAAATTGAATCATGTAAAAATGATGACCTGACTTCCTTCCCCTCTTGAATCTTCTAAGAATTTGCAGACCTGATCATATCCTTGTGGCAGATGGAAACTTTATTTTTAGCCCCCTAAAATAACCTTGTGAGCCCTCCCCCACAAGACTTTTTGGGCAAGGATCCCTACCATTACAACACTATGAAATTTCAGATTTGAAATAGCTGAAATCAAGACATTTATGATTTTTAAAATCCCATGACTATAAAATTGAATTAAATGATCTGTGAATTGGGCAGGGCCTTAAATATAATGGAACACTGTATTCTGCTACAGAAGTTTTAAACCTTCCTATTGGACAGATTTAAAGTAAGAATTATAGGTCTGTTATAATCCCCTGTAAAGAAGTTTGTAAACCAAATGCCTTTTGTAAACTTAATCACCCTGCCTCTCTCTCTCTTTATAAACACATGTTCTCTCCCAAAGGCAAATCTGGGAGCAGCACAAGCTTGGTTATAGTTAAAGTGTCTGGGGCTAGGGCATGCACTTTAAGCAGAACTCAAATATGAAATCCAGGGGTTCAAATTTCAGAGGAGGCTACAGTTCCCAGGTCCCAAAATGGCGCCCCTGCCGGAAGGTGAATCATCAGCAGACCTGGAGCATAGTTGTGTCACACAATTAAACAATGTGAAGGCAAAGGTAGTGCTAAAATACCCCTTAATCCTGAAACTGGCTGAGGAACCAGCATGAGCATGTGCTTCACCAATACTGTTCTCTCTCTCTCTTTGGTCCCACTCCATTTCAAAAGTCTGCTTCTCTACTACCTATGGCCCTTGGAAAAATCTTGTTGCTTGTCCCTGCACAGCCATGCAGGAGCCATATGCAATCCAGCCTTAGGTTATGTAGACAGTTGTAGTAAAAACTAAGTGTGCTTCTTCCCCTCCATTGCTTAAGCTCGAAACAGCACGTATCATTTAGCTGATTACGCATGCCTCAGAAGCTGCTAAATTTTCTGCTAGCTCTTTTCATATAAGGGAACTAAGTAAACTTGCAGCAACCAATCACGTTGTGACACGCTGACCAGAAGGAATGTGAAATCTACAAAAGTTTCAGCTCAGGCGCTGCTCAAGGTCGACCCTGCTTTGAGCACAGAGCTCCTCTGTCGACCTTGTTTGCAAACAATAAAATGGAGTTGGACCCAGCCTGAAGAGTGAGTCTCTTCCTGAGGCAAATTGGACTAGCCTCCGGGGGACAAAACTAGCAATTTATGCAACACAGTCATGTGCTAAGTAAGGAATGAGGACAGGGAAATGGTGGAATCCCTATCACTTGGGACAATTAAAATCAGAATGGACAGATCACTAAAAAATATATAGTTAGGAGCCATTCCATACTGACGGAGGGATGGGGGGTGGAGTACATGACATAAGAGAGGCTTCCTCCAGCTCTGTGTTTTATGATTTTGGAACAGCAACAGAACACTTTAAAAAAGTTATTACTACTCATCATCCTTCTGGAAAGCAGACCCTCTTTGCTCAGTTACGGCACGTCTACACTGCACGCTTATTCCAAAATAAGCTATTTCAAAATTTATATTTCAAAATTGCTTATTTTGAAATTGAGCGTCTACACAGCAAACGCCTATTGAAATAGTGCTGTGCTATTTCAAAATAGAGCGTCCACACTCATTGGATGCTAAATCGCATCTAAGGCCACCTGGAAGCACTTCAGGCAGGTTGTTAGGACAGCGGTTACTTCCTGGAGCTTCTGCATGAGGCTATCTGAGGCTTGAGCTTAAAGGTACCCCCCTGTATAGCTATGTCTCAGGTTCTTCTTTGCCTACCTCATTGAGGGTGTATCTACACAGAAGCGAAATAACAATGAAAGCATCTACACAGCCATTCTGTTATTTTGAAATAAATTTGAAATAATGGACAACTTTAATAGTAAAGTAAAAGTAATAGTAAAATGTTTTTTAAGTACATCAAAAGCAGAAAGCTGGCTAAACACCCAGGCTATGTCTAGACTGCAGGCTTCTTTGGAACGGGTCCCATATGAAGAGAGATTCAAAAGACTTGGACTTTTCATCTTAGAAAAGAAGAACTAAGGGGGGATATGATAGAGGTCTATAAAATCATGACTAGTATGGAAAAAATGAATAAGGAAAAGTTATTTACTTATTCCCACGATAAAAGAACTAGGAATCACCAAATGAAATTAGTAGGCAGCAGGTTTTATGGAAAAACAAAAGGAAGTTTTTGTTCACTCAGCGCACAGTCAACCCGTGGAACTCCTTGGCAGAGGATGCAATGAAGGCTAGACCTTTAACAAGGTTAAAAAAAGATGTGTAGATAGATTCATGGAGGATAGGTCCATCAATGGCTATTAGCCAGGATGGGTAGGAATAGTATCCCTAGCCTCTGTTTCTCTGGAGGTGGGTGACAGGGGAGGGATCACGTGATGATTACCTGTTGTGATCTCTTCCTCTGGGGCATCTGGTTTGGCCACTGTCAGCAGACAGGATACAGGCCAGACGGACCTTTGGTCTGACCCAGTATGGCCATTCTTATATTCTTATGAGGATTACACAGCAGCATTATTTCAGAATAACAGCTGTTATTCTGAAACTAGCCAATTAGCCCATCATAAGATGGGATTTTCAGGTCTTTCCTCCACGTTGGTCTTCTCTCCTGAGCCTCCGGTCTCTCACTCCATATCTCTCTCTCTCTCTCTCTCCTCCTCCTACTACCTCCCGCCCCCTCAGCTCTCCTCCACCTTCTGCCTTTCTCTCCGTCTCTCTCTTTCCCTTCTCCCTCTCCCGCCTCTCACTCTGTGTTTCTCTTCTCCTTCTCCTGCTGCATCTCTCTCACTCTCTGTCTCGCTGTCCTCTACCTCCTTCATTGTCCTCTGTGTCTGCTCCACTTTCCTCCTTTTGAATCCGGAGCCCTTTCCTGATGTCAGAGACGCCTGCTTGTCCAGGCCCCGCCCCCTGGCTGTTCCCTCTGGGTGACGCTGTTGCCTCCCGCCGTGGTGCTCAGCTGACTTCTGCACTGCTCAGCTGGGCCAAGCAGTTGTTTGGGGAACAAACGCCCAGTGGGAACAGCCAGCGTTTCACCATTACAAAGTCACAGACATTGGGCTACTATATATATGGTAACAATGTGAGCGTCTACACAGCCATTCTGTTATTTCGAAATAAATTTGAAATAATGGACAGCTTATTCTGACTTCTGTAAACCTCATTCCATGAGGATAACGCCTATCCCAAAATTCCTATTTTGAAATAGCTGTAGTGTGAACGCTTCACTGCTATCACAAAATAGCTCCTCCCCAGGGCCTTTCAGAGTAATTACTTCCTAGTGCCTGGTGGGGTTCTAAATCAAAGTAGCATGTCCACATTAGGGGAGCCTGCCTCAGACTAATTTTGAGGCTTCCCTGTAGTGTAGACGCGCTATTTCAAAATAAGCTATTTTGGAGTATTTTTTCCAGTAACAGAGGGACTACCAACAGGAAAGTATCACACAACTCTCCACAAGCTCACTTCATTCTTATGGTAAAAGGTAGAACAGAGAGAACCTATTAAAAACAATAAAAGCGCCCCTGCTAACAAACTTACCAGGGAGTGCCGCGCACTGCTGATTCTTGGTATTCAGGAAGCCCTGGGAGGGTGTGGTAGGAGTTGTGATAAGGAGAAGGCAGATAAGGGCAGAACGGGGAAGGGGGGGCGGGGCTCAAGGGAAGAGGTTGAATGGGGCACAGCCTGGGGGGAAGGAGCGGGTCCAACACCCCAACACCCACCCTGGCTAGAGGAAGTTGATGTCTATGAAAAGAAGTATGCTGCTTGGGCCTCAGCCTCAATATTTTTTCCCCTGCTGCTGACATACAGAAGTAAATCAGCGGGTTCTAGCTAGAGGAGAGACAGAGGGCACAAGAGACAGGGAATGGAAATGATTAGAGGCCTGAGGACATTGCTGTATGAGGCCAGACTGAAGAGATCGGGACTGTTCAGTTTAAAGAGAGAATACACAGCTGCAGAGATGTGATGAAGATAAAATAATGAATGGTGTAGAGAAGGTAAATCAGACACTCCTGAAACAAGAGGATATAAAATGACATTGAAAGGCAACACATTTAAAATTGATAATTGTTTTACATAATGAATAATTAATCTGTAGAACTCCATAAGACATCCATAAGATATCTGCCATAAGATATCAAGGGACAAAAACTAAGTAGGATTTAAAAAGAGATTGGAATTTTATGTGGACAATAGGAACATCCACAGGAGTATTTGAGAAACTTTTTATTTGAGAAACTTCTTTTAGCAGCCGTCTTGTTTCTGGCTTGGCCCTGAGGTAAAGAGTAGAAGAGACAGAGAGGCAGCAGCAAACTTATCCCCTCCTCCAGCCCTATGTGTAAGTAAGGGCAGCAATTTCCCCATGTGCGTCTTGAAACTGCAATTTAAAAGTGTTTAAAAAATACAGTGCTCACCAACCTCATGAATGACTTGAAACCACAGTCCTCAAGCCGGCACTCTCACCTTTGTGCAAGGGTGTAGGAAGGAGGCTCCAGGTAGGACAGTCTGTCAGTATGTAGCACATTTGAGTAAACACTTGCACAGCAAGACATCTTACAACTGGCAATAGCCTTGCTTGATGGAAAAACTGAATCTATGAGGATGAACAAACTGCACGAGAGAATGGCCTCCTTGGCCCAGTGCTCACCACAGCCACAATCCACAGTGAACGTATCTTTACTACATATAGGGCATCTGTTTTGGTTTTGCTGACTAAGGACCTGGTTCGAGAGGCATTGAGCTCCTGCAGCTCCCATTGACTTAAAATAAAGCTAGGAGCTCTCAGTCAACCTCTCTGAAAAGCAGGAACCTCTGTTATTGGAAGGTAATATCCTGGAATGGAATCTGGAGTCACTGCAGAATCAAGTGAACTCCCAAAGCATGTAAGTGATTGGCATATTGCCTCCTGTGCCTGCCTCGGATCCCTGAGGACTGGGAGAGGTGTATTTTGCATTTCACTCAGCTCAGAAGGTGAATCTAGCCCCTTATCTTTTGTAAATTGTCATCTGCATTTACACATTTTCTTTGATTTTCGCTTTTTGGCTTATATGGGTTTCCTGTTGTCTAGTGAATGCACTTGAAGGTTTTACTACCAGCATTCAAAGTCTTAAATAGGACAGGACCAGCCTACCACAGAGATGGTCTATTGCACTCTGTCCCAACACAGCTACTGAGATAAATGGAGATAAAACTGCTCACTGTTCCATGATACAGTATATTGTGAGACTGTGGGCAACTGAAGATATGCTAGTCTGGAAAGCACACCCATCAGTATATGGTCTTGTACATCTGTGGCATTTTTCTACAGATGCTCAAGCCCTTTTGTTTTCTTTTAGTTTCATGTGTCTGGCTTTTTTTTTTTAATTTATACAATGAGCGGAGATGGATTAGTAAGGTTTTTTCTGCCAGCTGTAGAATTTATTGGACTATACTCTCTTTCTTATTAGATTTTTTTCCTGAGGCACTCACTGGCCTTTGGCATGCATGGCTGATAAAACTTAAAACCATTAATAATAATTATTAATTTTATTAGTATTACTACCCATTAATTAAGTTAGTCCCCAGATATGAGTCTTATCTTTTGGCCCCGGACAAAAATCACAATTATGCACGTCACAGTGTGGCTTTGATATGCATCCTGTAAGCTTTCCAGACCATACTTAAGTTTCTGTACACTCACAAGTAGTCCAACCAAATTCATCCCCTAGTAATTAATTCAAAAGGAGATGTTGAAGAGTCATTAGGGCTAAAAGCTCCCATCCTTGGTTTCCTCCAGGGAAGGGTCTCAGGAGAACACCACATTTTATTTTTACAGTAATTGTGATTTCTGCATTAAAAACATGGACCATTGTCACTTTCAGCAATTTAGGACTGGAAAGTCACAAAAGGGAGAAAGAAAGGTAAATAGAAAACCGAGAGATTCAGCTGGTGTAATATCAAGCATCAACCTCTTATGAGGGTATGTGTCTAGGGGGGCCATGGAACTGCTCAGATGTATAAGTCTGGGAGAGAAATCAAGTTCCATCTCCTTGGATCTTCTGGTGTCTGCATAGGGAGCAGCCAGTTCCTTCATGCTGCTCTTGAGTGAACCTTTCCCACAAACTGGTGTGCACAGGTTATGCAGTACTGGTGTCATGTAGCCATACTGGGGTATTCTCCTTTCTGGAGATTAAGGGTTAATGCCACAGAATGAAAGCTGTGCAGAATGGCAGGTAAAGTTAGAATTTATGCAGTAATAATTTATCTGGTTTGCCAGGGCTCAGCATTGCCTGGAGCATCCATCTGTGCCCTGCCTTCCACCACCCATACTTGCCGACACAAGTGGCATGGAGTTCCCTGAGTGTTCAGCAAGTAGCTGGCTAGAATCAGACAGTAATTTATTTGCTTTCATATCATTCTCTCTTCACCATACAATAGAGGGAGAGATATGGCCTCTAGATAGTAATTTTCCATTATTTTTTTCTTCCTTGTGCAACACAAACATATGAGTTATTGCAGAATTCCATAACAAAGTATGATTAGTGTGTCCTGTGAAGGCCTTTGGCAAAACAAAGAGGAGCGTACTGGAGGATGAGGGAAAGGCAGAGTACAATCAAGTGTTGCAGGCAGGTAATTTCAAATAAAAAAAATCTGTCTCAAAGACATTAAAAAAAACCAACCAAAAAAAAAAAAAAAAAAAAGTCCAAACAAACAGGAGAAAGTAGAAAAGGCCTTATGGATCTTAACTGGCAAATTACCATTCAAAGGCCCAGTCTGGTAATCAGTGGTCAGGACCAGATGACATTCACCCAAAAGTTCTGAATGAACCCAAATGTGAATTATTAAACCTATGGATGAAAAAAGCCTCTGTACCAGATGACTGGAAGATAGCTAATGTTATGTTGCTTATTTTAAAAAGGGCTGCAGAGGTGATCCTTGCAATTGCAGGTTGGTATTGCTAACCTCAGTAACAGGCAAATGTTGAAACAGTAGTAGGGCATGTCTACACAGCAAGCCCATTATTTTGAAATAATATCAAAATAACAGGCTTCTTATTCTGAATTCTGTAACCCTCATTTCACAAGGAATAATGCCTATTTCTAAACAGGGTGTGTATAGACAGATCAGCTGTGGTTATTTCAAAATACGTGGCCTCCAGGGATTCTCACAGGTGCCCTAGTAGCCACTCTGTGCACACTCATCAAAACTCTATAGTCCCCCTTCTCTTGCAGCCTTTAAAGGTGCAGCCTCAGGGGAAAGGGCTTGTGGCACAAGGAAAGCCCTGCTAGCCCTGTGCCACACACCAGCAGCTTTCACAGCCTTCCCTGACACCATGAGTGACCCCTGTGCTCCCACTAATCCCTCCATGGCTTCAAGGGAGCTGGCAGCCAGCTGTGAAGGCCCTGCCTGGGGGTAAAAGAGGAGGGCACCATCCAGGTCTGGGGCAGAGATCCTGGATCTCACTGAGATCTGGGGAGAGAAGGCTAACCTCCAGGATCTCTGCACTAGGAGCAGGATTGCAGATGTCTATGGCCGGATGGCCAAGCCAGGGCCAAAAGGGCCACATGTGCACTTAGGAGCTGGTGCGGATGAAGGTGAAGGAGCTGAGTCAGGCCTATGCCAAGGCCAGGGGGTGCAGCTCCCGCTCAGGGGCAGCACCCCACTCCTGCCAGTATTTTGACCAGCTTCACTGCATCCTGGGAAGGGGGTCAGTCCCTCCCTGCTTTGTTATGGGCTCTGGGCAGAAGATGCCCATTGTCAGCCTCCTGGAGGTTGTGGCTGTGGACAAGGAGGAGGTGCATAAGGAGGAAGATGAGGCGGCCAGGCACTTTTCTGAACAGTGTGTGGTGGCTGGGGCAAGCAGGCAGACTGCCTGAGGCTCCTTGCTGCATCCATGGGCTGGATTCGATGGCTTGGCGAGCCGGTCCAGCCTGCACGTCCTATTTTGCCCAGCCCTGCACTAGTTGCTAAGAGAAGGCAGGGATTACTCACTGGGACGTTCTGTACCTTGGGAGAACCCCCAATAGTCCCCATATTCCTCACCTGCATAGAACTATGGTATTGCCATGTGAGGTATCGGGGAAAGGTTATGATCTGCCAAAAGTCATTTTTCTATCTAACTATATATATATATATATATTGTGCATATGAAGTTATGATATTGTGTTATATGGCTGTCACTAAAACATGGTTCCAACTGGGGACTCAGACAGCTATTAGCTCCCCAGAGACAACAGCAAAGAGAGTGACCAATGCCCGGGTGGAATGTCAGATGGCTTTCAACAGCTGTTGTTCAGCATGAGATCAACAATTAAATGACTCACCATAAGGCCACACCAGGGAAATTCCTCAACCCTGCTAGTGACTCAGCAGTGCCCACCAAACATGCCTGGACTTCCATTCTTCAAGCACATGGGACTATATAAAGAGTATAAAGAGACCACAGGGGACCTATTAGCTGTGAGTTTGCCTGGAGTGTTTGGTAAATTTCTTCAGGGCTGTGACGGGGCTAACCTGCCCCGCACTGAGCAGGAGGAAGAGGAGCCCATCTATCGGGTAGAGCACGCCCCTCCCCCACAGCCCTACTGGGCATGCTCGAAGTGCAGCCTCACTATAAAAGACTGCCGGGCTGCTCAGTTGGGGCAGACTGCTGGGGAGGAAGGAGCTCCGGCCCAAGCTGCAGGCCCGCCGCCGGACCTGCCGCCAGATTCAGAGCCAGAGGGAACGCCGCTGTTGCTACTACCAGCCCCGGGGCGAGCACGCCCCCAACGCCGACACCGGGGGGCCGCCCGCCAGCCCCGCTGCAGAAGACACCCCTTGCGCTGCTGCCCCAGAGACAGGACCGGCTGACGTGGCCGCCGCCACCAACCCAGCATTGCCAGGTGGGACCTCTGTCGGCCACAAGGCTGGGGTAGGAAGCAACCCAGGGCAAGGGGCAGGGAAAACCCTGGTGGGCTCAGCACGTTTCGGGGAGGACCCCCCGCTGAGCCAGTGGTGGGAACCACCCACCACCATTAGGGCCCTGGGTTGGGGTCCGGTGGAGAGGGAGGGCCCGGACCCCCCTACCCCAACCTCTCAGGGTGTGGACTAGGCCTCAGGGCCTGCTGTGAGTGCTGGAGTAGGCCTCCGGGCTGGTGGCTAACGCTTTAATCACGGGAAGAAGGAAAAGGGGCGGGGAGGACCCTGCCACAAGGGCTTTTACAAAGGCTAGGGCACATCTAGACTATGTTTTGATTTTAAAAGAGGATATGCAAATTCCTATGGAATTTGCATATCTTCTTCCCATCGCATTTTCAAAAGAGGATCTTTTGAAAGTGAAAGTAGTCAGGATGCATTTTTTTAAACCCCTTTTTTGAAAAACTGCATAAACCTCTTTTTTTTCGGAAGAGCATTTTTTCAAAAAAGGGTTTTTTTCCCCCAAAAAACCCACGTCCAGACTACTTTCACTTCCGAAAGATCCTCTTTCGAAAATGCAATCAAAAGAAGATATTCAGATTCCCGCAGAACTTGCATATCCTCTTTCAAAAAATCTTTGTAGTTTTGAGATAGCTGTAGTGTATATCCACTTTCCACTATTTAAGTGAACCAATTAATAATTAGATAGTATATTCCTGAGGTACGGTTCTGGGATCTGAGATGGGTGGGTGCCTGGTGCCTTTCTCTGAGGGATTCATGAGCGACTCCAGGAGTATCCAGGCACTCCAGTAGTTGGATATGGGGCTGCACAGACAGTTGTGCTGAGTGATAACAAGGCCTAGAGGGGTTTGCTGCTGGGTCCCTAGCAAGGCATTGAGAGAGACAGCTCAGGCTGGAGAGTTGAAGGGGGCACAGCTGTTCCATAGTCCCAGGCTGCACCCTAGGGAACCCATTACATTTATACCCTTCTAGTTGGCATGTCCTATTGCCTAACTTAGGTGACTGTGCCTAGCATGCTGGCTCTTGGGGATCCCATTGTAAGGCATCTTTCTCTCTGTTCCTTGTATGGCAACCAAGGTACCTAACTCATCTTTGTGGATCCCAGAGGTGCATCTCTGATTTGTTGTTGTTGGTTTTTTTTTTGCTAGATGCCCAAACATAAGACACTGTGATGCTCAGCATAGCAATGCCCAAGATCCTTTATAGATTTCATCCTAAGATCCCTTTTGGGCTTCTCTGGAAGTGCAAAGGTGCCTGGGGCAGGGGGTAAGTGCTGCCTGAGATTAAATATTCCTTTTGCAAGGAAATGCCCCAGTTGGTGTAGAATTGGTACAGTCTGCTCAAGCCAATCTCTCAAACTAGGCAACATTTCCGTGTGCTGTCCCACTTCCACTTCCTTAGAAGTTTATGACAAGGACCCACACCCGGTCTCCCAGCTGTCTCCATCCCCTGTGGTTGGAGACCACCTCCTCTTCCTCCCACAAGCTTTCCCCTGAAGCTATTCCACTCATCCACAGCCTAGCACCTATCCGGATGAACTCCATGTTGTCTAGTTTACAGCACAGGAAAGTCCGAGTTGCAGCAAGTGCTGGGAGCTGCCCAAGCAGCAGTACTCGTGGGGGCCAGGCACAGAGTGGTAGGCATGAGCTGAGAACCCACATGGAGCCGGGTGAATCACTCTGCTTACAGCTGAAGCCCTGACAGCTGCTCAGTGTCTGTGCCACAGGCCAACTTATGAGCTCTGAGAGCAGAGAGTAGTCGGGTCAGGGTGATGGCAGTGCTTTTTCTGCAGCCTGCCTTCCTGGGGGCCATTGCCTGCTCTTCAGACCTCCCTGCCACGGCAGCCCCACTAGGCTCATCCTGTGAAAGGAACCTGTGGAAGTCCTGAAGTCTGCCACCTTAGGCATTTGCCCAAACAGCCTCTGCCTAGAGGAGCATCTGAGAACTGATGTAAGTGATGTGAGCTGGCCCTATTCCCAGCTCCTTGTCTAGTGGACAGACTGGAGGTGTGACCAAAATGTATCACAGTACAACTGCTCTCTATATAAACCTGGCCATCGTGGGTGAGACCAAAGGTTCATCTCGCCCAGTATCCTGTCTTCTGAAAGAGGCCAATGTCAGGTGCGCCAGAGGGAATGAAGAGAACAGGCAATCCCAAGTGATGTCTCCCTTGTCGCCCATTCCCAGCTTCTGACAAACAGAGGCTAGGGACCCTATTCCTGCCCATACTGGCTAATAGCCATTGATGGACCTAACCTCCATGAATTTATCTAGCTCTTTTTTGAACCCCGTTATAGTCTTGTCCTTCACTACATCCTCTGGCAAGGAGCTCACCAGACTGACTGTGTGTTCTGTGAAGAAATACTTCCTTTCGTTTGCTTTAAATTTGCTTGCTATTGAGTTCATTTGGTGACCCGTGTGTCACGAGAAGGAGTAAATAACACTTCCTTATTTCCTGTCTTCACACCTGTCGTGATTGTATAGACTCTATCATATCTCCCCGTAGCTATCTCTTTTCAGACTCAAAAGTCCCAGTCTTATTGATCTCTCCTCATATAGAAGCTGTTCCATACCCCTACACATTTTTATTGCCCTTTTCAATGCCTTTTCCACTTCCAATGTATCTTTTTTTTTTGATGAGGCAGCCACAACTGGAAGCAGTATTCAAGATGTGGGCAGATCGTGGATTTATAATAGAGGCAATGTGCTAATTTTGGCTTCCCCAGCACCATTGGGAGTTACTGTCAGCAGCCCTGAAGCTCTTATGCTTTATGCCTAGGGCTGGGCAGCCCCTTGCACAGCCTCAGGATACAACAGTACCTTAAAACTGCCTTCTCCGCACACACCTGTTCCTTGCCCCAGGCATAGTAACTAGGCATTTGGGCATCTACACAGTAAAACTAAAGAACGCAAATACATCAGGATTCCCTATCCTTGTGGCTTTTCCCTTGATTTCCAGGGTTAACTGAACTAAATTATTCATTTCTAGTTAAGAGGTTAGCTAATGAACTTCTCCTTAATGGCAGTGTCAAGTCATGGTAGGGTAGTTATCACTAAGTGGCATGGACAACAGAAATGTATGTATTGCATGTATGTACAGAAGCCATAGCAAAACATTTACTAAAAAATACTAATGAAATTATGGGACCACTCGAAAAGAAAAATAAATTGTCCAAAAATATGAATGTAAATAAATCAACTTTATTAGCAGAGCTGTCCTATCCAAGGGAGAGATCAGGGCAACTGCCCTAGTCCCAGTGCTTGGGGGTCCTGTGCTTCAGGAGGACACAGGTGACCCAGGGGATTAGTGACCCAGATTCAGCCTGCCCCACTCTGCCATGCCCCACTAGCTCCCCGCATCACTCAGGGGAGGGGGCAGAAGCTGGAGAGAGGCAGCGCAGAGGCTTGCTGGAAGGGGTGGAATGTGGGTGGAGCAAAGGCAGGAAGAGGCAGGGTGGGGTAGAACAAGGGTGGAAAGAGGTGAGATAGGAGCAAGACCTGGGGTGGGTGGGTGGCTCCTGGGCCCAGTCCCTCCTAGGGATTGCCCTGTCTGATTCTGTAATGCTGCAGAAGGATGAGCAGTCTCCCCAGTTTGCACAGGGTGCATTTCCTTAGCAACTCAGCTTCTAATTTGGCTGACTGTGTGATGGCAGAGTACTTAGTTGAGTTTATTAAAAGCAGCTACACATGGCCTTTCAGAAAGGAAACATGAAGAGACTTTAGGAGATTTACAAGAGGGGTCAATGTTGACAGCTATTCTACAACTTTGTGCTGAAACGTGTTTCGTTGGAATGAAAAATATTGCTCTCCATTATTCTCTGATTGTTTCTACATTAACACCGAATTCGTGGGTTTGCAATAGTGCTGTCCAATCTGCTAAAGAACTGGCCAAGCTCCATCCTCAAAGTCTTGCCAAGGTAGGGGGACTCTGACTTAAATGCTTAAAATTATGTTTAATTAGTTCCTTTTGTCCTGTGCTGACAATAGTTCACGGGGAGTTGCATTTGTACTTGTCAGGAAGAACCCACACATGCCGCAGACTTTTCATGAATCAAAGCTCCGTCCATGGGCCTGCAGGGTGAAGTGATAAGCTGTAATTTTGGAGAAGGATACACATTCATCTCTGTCAAGTTTGCATGCTTTACAGATTCATGCAGTAATTTGGTTCACAAATATACACCTTTCATTTTCTACTGATCCTTCTTTGGGTGACCTCCAAAGTCCACACTTCGTCATCTAAATTTTTTTAATCCTCTCCTTTCTTCCCAGTCTCCGATGAAACTCATATTGTCTAGAGTGCTGATTTAATTTCCTCCCTTTAAATACCTTCAAGGGCCTGGCCTTGTTGTGCCTCTGCATCCATCCCTTTTAGTTTTCCCATAAATAAATATTAAAAAAAAAAAAACCTCTTTCAGGACAGAAGGACATAATATGGAAATCAGAGCACAGCTGACTGCAGCAGCTACCCTGTGCCACCAGACAAGTTAACATTCCAGGCACCACAAGGTAGGCCTCCAAAGAACTGTGCAAACTGATGATTTTGCACCTTTATTACCTCATATTCGTGCTCCGTATATTTGAATCCCAAAAGTCAAATGGATCCTAAATGCATATCAGAAATTGGAATAGTCTTTGAAGGGGTGGCCCATAGATTTTGTCAGGCCCTGGGCAAAGTAGGGGCTTTGGGCCCCCACAAGAGGCAGGGCTGTGGGCAGAAGGGGCGGGGCTAGTGGTGAACCTCCCCCAGCCAGCCCTTCAATGCTGTGTGGCATGCACCAGCCGGGACTCCAGCAGCAATTTAAAGGCCCCAGGGCTCCGGCTGCTGCCATTGCTGCTGCAGCAGCAGCAGTCAGGCGCTCCAGGCCCTTTTAAATTGCTAACCACTGGGGCATCTGTCCCCTTTCTCCCTCCTGTTGGCAGGCCTGCTCTTTGACTGATTCAGTCGTTGTTTTGCTCACAAAGCTACTAGAAACACTAACCCCAGCAGCAGTAGCAACAGCTAGCTACCTCTGATGAATGGTGCTGGAACAGTGTACCAATAGAAACTCATGGGCTAACTTATGGTGTGTAGTCTACTGCTGCCATTCCTCATTCAGAGGAAAGGCTGTGAACTGTAAAGGGTGTCAGCTTTTCAGGTCACTGAGTGAACAATGTGAAGCATAGGGGAGCTTTGGGGTTTATATATGAGTAGTAGGCCCCTACAGCTGCTGCTCCATTGATATATTTGGATTCGGCGGCAGACATAGCACAAAACCATAGAAAACAAGGCAACATTTTCTTTTTCACTTGCTTGGGGGTAAATAATGAGCTATTTTCAAGCCAGGGACAGTTTCTTAAGCCACTGAAATTCAAGCATGTTGATTAGTCTATGATGACTAGCATATATATATGTCATATCCAGAGCTCGACAAACTGCAACGAGAGCTACTCACCAGCCCTGCACCACGCATGCGCCAGACTGGCACTGCGCATGCGCACAGTGCTGGTGAATGGGGCACACGGAGCGACTGGCTGAAATCTACTCGCCATGGGCAAGTAGAAACAGCGGTTTGTCGAGCCCCAGTCATATCAATATGTATTTTGTGTAACATACATATAATTAGTGTGCATTAAACACCTATAACATAAAGCACAACTATTGGAAGAGCGTCAGAGGGGTAGCCATGTTAGTCTGTAACTGAAAAAACTTAAAAAAGCAATGAATGGTCCTGTAGCATCTTAAAGACTAACAAACAATGTAGATGGTATCATGAGCTTTCGTGGGCACAACCCACTTCCAGTATATCCAAAACTGGCCTATACCATAATCCCGTTCACTTCTGCTAAGTATCCCATAACTACTTGAGCAAGTAAGTGTTAGTAAGCAGATACATTTGTTCTATGCCTTACTACAAGTTAGGGAAGTAGCTTCACAGATCAATACTTGGATTCTAGCCTTCTAAAACAAATTTAAAGAAGGAACAGAAAAACAAGTTAGGAAACAGGGACAAATCTGATGGGTTGGATTTTAGTGACATTTAAAGAGAGTGAAAACTTTTAAAATCTTACTATATATGTTAGAGATACATCTAACATGTGCATCTGTCTATCTGTCCATCTGTGACTCCATTTGTTCAAGGACTCCTCCTAAACAGTAAGAGCTAGGATCACCAAATTTGGTCTGCAGTTTCCTCTTATCATAATTTAAAGCAAGGTCAGGGTTGAGTTGTGCCAGGATAATGGGATATGCATGGAATTTGATTGTTTCTCATAAAATGGAAACGGAGGGGACTGATAGGAGAGCGTTATACTACAGAATGACCATAGGGGGCAGCAAAGGGCCAGAGATGGGGACTGGGACAGCTATAATCCCATTGGGCCCGCAAGAGGCAGGGGTGAGAAAGGGACAACTAGCTACTATATATTTCAGAGGGCATGTCTACACAGATGCATTATTTCGAAATAACAAAGTGAGCATCTACACAGCAAATTCTTTATTTAAAAATAATTTGAAAATAACGGGCTTTTTACTCTGCATTCTGTAACCCTCATTTTATGAGGAATAACGCCTCTTTCAAAATAGTGTGTGTGTAGACAGGGCAGCTGAAATTATTTTGAAATGAGGGGCCTCCAGTGAGGTGCCCTGGTGTACATTCTGTCCACACTCATCACAATTCTATAGTTCCCCTTCCCCTGCAGCCCTTAAAGCTGTAGCCACAGGGGAAAGGGGTAGCAGCACAAAGCAGGCCCAGCTCACACCATGCCACACAGCAGAGCCCTGACTGCTATCGCTGCTGCCATGGCCAATCCCCATGCTCCCTCTAAGCCCCTCACAGCTGCAAGGGAACAGGCAGTCAACTCCCAAGCCTCTGCCCAGGGGCAAAAAAAGAGGGTGCCTTTGTGATCCTGGATCTCATTGAGATCTGGGGGGGACACTCCAACAGCAAGGATCTCCATGCCAGACAGTGAAATGCATATGTCTACGGCCAGATGGCCAACAGCCTGGTCCAGAGGGGGTACAGTGGCACCCTGGCCCAGGTGTGAATGAAAATAAAAGAACCCTGCCAGGCCTATGCGAAGGCCAGGGAAATAAATTCCCGATCAGGAGTGGCATTCCAGACCTGCTGCTTCTTCACCGAGGTGGTTGGCATCCTGGGAGAGGGTCATGTTACCTCCCTTCCTCTCATCGTCAACTCTGGCCTACACAGGCCTGTCATGGGCCTCCCAGAGCATATGGCTGTGGAGGAGGATGAGAAGGAGGAGGAGGTGGCCAGCACAGACACCATGCCCGCTAGCCAGGAGGTCACCCTGTCCCTGGAGCCTATAGCCCCCTTCCAGGATGTCACTCAGGCCTTGGACAAAGCTGGGGAAGTCCATCCGGTGAGTTGCATTACTTTCCCTGAACAAACGTAGGGGGAGCCGGTGGGTGGCAAGAGACTGCGCACTCCTTGCCTGGCGGGGATCATACAGCAGCCTGTGCACGTGGCTGCACGTGGAGTGGCACCCTGCAGGAGATAGCCACAGTGAGGCAGCCACTCAGGAACCTTGTGCTCCTCCTCACAGGGCTTCTGGAGAGGCCTGCCTTACTCCTGACCCCGGGGTGGGACACCTTCCCACCACAAGCCACCACACGGCACATAGGCATGCCCTCATTCTCAGGATAGCATGCGCTCCCAGGCCAGCACAGTAAGGTGGAGAACACCCGTCCCCTGCCAGGGGAGCCTGCCAGGAGGGTAAGGGAGAGGAAGTGGAGGGGACCCCATCAGCACCCTCCCCAGCAAGTGGAATTTGCCACCCACACACACCTGTCCCAGCATCCTCCCCCCTCTCCTCCAGAGGGCAGGGATACAAGTCCTCTCCCTGTGGGACACCACCACGGCTGGACCTGGTGTGTGTGCAGCATGGAGAGGGAAGCTGAGCTGCCTCGGCACCCTCCCTCCCCCCACAGGCTCATGGCCTGGCTGGCACCTTCATATGCCTGCTTGTCCCTTGGATGAAGGGGTAGCGAGGCTCCCCCTGGGACATCTGTGACCCTGCAGGAAAGGGCCCACTGTCCAGGCCTCAGATGGCCTTGCTCAAAGCACATCGCCTTTGTCTGACCCAAGAACTTTTGGTGTTGACTCAGAGATGCGGGCTGGGCTTCATGCACAGTGTCTCCAGGGATGACTGCCCTTCTCACTTTTCTTCACAGCAGGAGCAGTTGCGAGTGAGGCACGAGCCTCACCTCCCATGCTAGCCTCCCAACCCTGCGTGACCCACAGGCAAAGGTGATCCCATGAAGACCTGCAGCGGGAGCACATCGCTTGCCTGCCCGCCCCGCAGCTATCTCTAGACTAGCAGGACCGCAGCCTGGAGGATGACCTGGAGATGCACCACAACACCTGGCAGGAGCTGTTGCAGAAGGCCCAGACCACGTGTGCTGCTTTCATCGCCACTTGGTGGCCGCTCCTGCTGCCTCTCCTGCTTCCACTCTCACCTCAGCTCCTACCCATCCAGCTTTTCCCCATAACCATTGCCCGTGGCTGCCCAGGGCCTGACACTTGTAGTGGTTGGACCACTGGAGGAAGGCGCCAGTCCCAGCCCCATCCCTGAGCCCCTCCTCCACTCTTCCCCTCCTTCCACCTCCTTCACATCCCTCCCCAGTTACATTTATCCCAATTAAACAAAAAATAGAGTATATTGGTTCAAAACAGAAGGTTTGGTTTATCTTATCAATAGGGAAAGGGGATCAGAGAAGGGAAAGGGAAGGGAAGGGAAAGCAGGGGAATGGAGGGGTGGGGGAGGAAAGGCACAGAGGGACACTGCAGAGGTCCCTTGTGGGGAGGCCCGGGAAGAGTCTCACAAATGTCTTTGTCTGAAAATCTCCCTCAAGGCCTCCCAGCTGTGCACAGCCCCCATAACCTTGCTATAGAGGACAGTTCCTCCGAGGCTACATCTAGACTGCAGGCTTCTTTCAAAAGAAGCTTTTCCAGAAGAGATCTTCCAGAAAAACTTCGTCCAAAAGAGAGCGTCCACACTGCCAAAGCACATCGAAAAAGCAATCTGCTTTTTCAAAAGAGAGCATCCACATTGATTGCATGGTATATCACATTTCAGTTGTGATTACTATGGATGGAGTGGCCACCAGGGCACCTGTGCTTTTTCCTGGAGACCTCTTCTTTAAAAAAAAACAAAAACAAAAACAAAAACAAAAAAACCCTCTTCCCCATCCACACATGCCTTTTTCCAAAAGAGCTCTTTTGGAAAAAGGCTTCTTCCTTGCAGAAAGAGGTTTATCTCCGTCAGAAAAACCCCTCTGTTTTTTTGACTTTGTCAAGGTGCAGTGTGTAAATGTAAGTTTAGTTTTTTCAGAAAAATGGCCATTTTTCCGGAAAAACTCTGCAGTGTAGACATACCCTTAGACTAGTACCCTACAAAACATTTTTCTTGTATTATGTTAATAAACCTGACTGACACTGGTCATTTGCTCTCTTAAATATATTTCATTGTAAACCACAATGTGGTTGAGCAATTTGACCATACAATTTATCATCTGCCTTAATTTAACTATAGCAAGCTCATTATCACAAACACAAAGTTCTGCACTTACATATAGGGTCTTGAATAATAAGAAGCCATCACATCCCCTATTCTGCATAATTTCCTCCGATGTTACAATAGTTAGCAGTCATCCCATTGATCTACTCATTATATTTGCAAACACAGGCCAAGACTAACAAAGGGACCACAAAACTACAGGATCTGCTATGAAATAACAGAACAATATCTGTTCAAAACAGAAACTGATCTGGAAGTGACTCAGTTTCCATGCTTTGATTTTGTTCAGCAAGTTATTTTAGATATTGCAGTGCTACCCCCCATATCAGTGGTACAATAAGGGTACGTCTACACTACAGCGCTAATTCGAACGAACTTAGTTCGAATTAGTTAATTCGAACTAAGCTAATTCGAACTAACGCGTCTAGAACTAAAAACTAGTTCGAATTAGCGTTTTGCTAATTCGAACTAGCGCGTCCACACTGATTGGACGCAGGGGGGCATTTAAGGGCAGCTGAAACCTGTTCTGGTAGGGCATCAGGTCAGTAGTTGCTTTGTGTGGCTGCTGTCTGAGGCTATCTCAGGCTCGAGCTTAAAGGGACCCCCCTCGACAGCCGGTTCTCAGCTTTTCCTGCTTGCTTGCCAACCTCGCCGAGGGACAGCAAAGCGTTGGTCTCTGTGCCCGTCTGTGTCGGTGCATCGTGGTGGAGGGGGCCTTCGGGCGACTGAAAGCCCGCTTTCGATGCCTCCTCACCCGTCTGGACCTGGCCGAGCACAACATCCCTCCCGTGGTGGCGGCATGCTGTGTGCTCCACAATTTGTGTGAGCGGAAGGGGGAGGCTTTCCTGCCAGCCTGGATGGCTGAGGCTGACCGCATGGCTGGACACTACGGTCAGCCCCGCACCGCCGCCATCCGGGAAGCCCAGCGGGGGGCCGTCCGGATCCGGGAAGCCCTGCGGGAGAGCTTCCTGGTAGAGGAGGAGGAGGACTGACCTCTCCCTGCATGCCCCACTGGGGCCTTCTTCCACCCTACCCCCCTTCCCCTTTCCCCTCCCTACCTACTGTACAATAAAGACACCTGTTTTTGAAACAAACACGTCTGTTTATTGAACATAACTGGGTGCGGGAAGGGAGGAATGAAGGTGGGAGAGGGGAGGGGGAAACCTGGGATGAGGGAGCTGGAAGGGAAGGGGAGGGAAGGGAGGAAGGGAAAGGAAAGCTCAGGGGTGGGAGTCCGGCTGCCTCTCCCGTCTCGCCACACTGCAGGTCCGGGGGCGTCGGTGGGAAATGGTTGTGGAGGGGGGGGCAAGAGGGACAGGGGGTGTGGAGGAAGCAGGAGTGGAAGCAGGAGCGGGAGCGGGGGGAGCAGGGGAGCAAGAGGGGGAGCAGGGGGAGAAGGAAATGGGAAGCGGTCCAGCAGACTCTGGAGGTGGCCTCGCAGGGCACGGCCCTGCTCCTTCAGGGCCTCCAGACTCCTCCGGTGCAGCCTGAGGTCCTCCTGGACCCAATGGTCCTGGAGACGGAGCTGTCGATCCAGGAACCGGAGGTGCTGCCTCTGGTAGTCCTCCTGGTTCCTGGCTGTCCTGCTTGCCCGGGCGCGGGCGGCTGCTGCAGGCGGGGTGGTGTGCCCTGCAGTCCCAGGTGCTGCGGCTGTGGTGCAAGAAGACCAGCGGTCAATTACCCCAGGGGCCCAGGTGTGTGAAACCCAGCTCCCCTCTGCAAGACCAGGGCCCCTGCAGGATCCCCAGCTGCTGCTCCGTGGTGGGCAAGGCCCAGGCGCACGGTCCCGGGGCTCCCTCTCGCCCCAACCCCCCGTACATATAAGGGGAACACGAGGGTACTCACAGGTGGACGCCTCCCCGGCCTCAGACGACGCAGGCGAGCGGCTCTGTGGGGTGCCTCGGGGGTCCCGGGTCCTGGGCAGGCTGGCGGCAGGCTCCTGGCTCTCAGAGCCCTCTTCCTCCTCCTCTGTGTCCAGGAGCGGTCCCTCTGCCCCGGGGTCAATCACGTCCCGGGGGGCAGGGACGGCATGAGCCCCCAGGAGGCGGTCCAGGGCATGGAAGTGGGGGCAGGCAGGCCCGGGAGTAGGACTGCCGCAAGTCCTTAATTTTCCAGCGCACCTGCTCCCGGCTGCGCTGGTGGCCCCTGGCGGCCAGGCTGGCAGTCATGCGGCCATAGACGGCCGCGTTCCGGTGGCTAGTGCGGAGATCGTGGACATTGGAGGCTTCCCCCCAAACCTCGATGAGGTCCACGATCTCCGCACTTGACCAGGCGGGCGCCCGCCTTTTGCGCCCCCGGACAGGCTCCTGGGAGCCGCCAGGCTGGTCCTGGGGAGCAGTGGAGGGCTGGGAGTCCTCGGATGGCTGGCTCATTGTGTGGCAGGTGCAGGCTGTGCAGGCACGGGTGCTTGCAGCCTTGCAACTGGCACAAAGTGTGTAGCCAGCCCGTGGCCCTTTAAGGGCTCCGGGGCCGGGAGGGGGGCAATAGAGTTTCCCTGGTGTTGGCCAGAGTGGCCACCAGGGAAACCTGGGAAGCCTTAGCCTCCCACTAGTTCGAATTAAGGGTCTACACAGCCCTTAATTCGAACTAGCTAGTTCGAACTAGGCTTAATCCTCGTAAAATGAGGATTACCTAGTTCGAACTAAGCGCTCCGTTAGTTCAAATTAAGTTCGAACTAACGGAGCGCTAGTGTAGCGCCTAGGAAAGTTAGTTCGAACTAACGGACGTTAGTTCGAACTAACTTTGTAGTGTAGACATACCCTAAGGTATATGGTATTCATACTCAGGTGTGTGACTATTGCACAGCATTTCTCTGTCATAAGGGCATATGCATCCTATATATAAGTTAGAATCTGAGGGCTGCTCCGACAGAGTTATGGGTGGCATAGAGGTGATTTACTACTACTTTTGCCCATCATTCCCTTCCTATAACACCCCTAGCAGAATGAAGAATTAGACCCATGGAGAATTTGTTCACACAATCTTTCTTTCTCTCTCCCTCCCTCCCTCCCTCCCTCCTGGACATTCTGCAAAGAGGCTGAATTAGCTGGATAAATTATTCATTACAAATTATTCACTCTATGCAGCATATTCTGATTGTTTACAAAATTCATTCTTTCTGTCCTAGAACTGTCACTGGCTGTAACTTATCTTCTCACTGACATATTTTGTGGATTGCTTCCTTGCTGGATTTAACTTACATAGGTTTATAAGAATAATCCTAGCCACTTCTTTCCACTTTCTCAATGGCCCCACTCCACAAAGGCAGTTAGGTGTCTAAATCCCAATTCTAGGCTCCACTGCTATCCACAAACTCTTGCCAAACTCCATAGACACCTAAACTCACTCTGCTCCTAAGTTTGCTTCTGGGTTTGCATACTGCTGCCTCACTATTAGTGTCCAGACACCTAGCTCATACCTAAGACCCAGGGTGACCCAGGATCGGGGGGGTGGGGGGTGCATTTGTCTGTCTCTTTTGCATATGGGCATGACACACTTTGCCTGTTGGGAAGAAGGAAAATCCATATTTAAATCCTACTCCTCTGGTGAGCAATGGTGGATATAGGGCAGGGCGAGCGGGGCGGCTGCCCTGGGCCCTGCGCTCACGGGCGGACTGGCCCAGCGGGAAGCCGCACTTTAAATTCCCCAGCGCCGCACGCTGGAGGAGCACATGCGTGGCGTGCTGAAACGTACTTTCCTGGGCCCCGCAAAACTCTCATCTGCTCCTGCTGGTGAGTGCTCTAATCACCTAACCTATAAGATAGCTTGCTTCCGGGGGTAGGAGGCTCCCTCCATCTCTCCTGTTGAAACTGTTCCATTGTAGCTATACGATGAGACTGATTGAGCCAGGGGGACTGGATTTGGGGATTCCCATCTCACAGGTGAGGGATCTAATCACTAGGCTACAGAGTCATTCCCACTCACCCCTTGGCCCAATGACTAATGAAACATTTATCCACAATGGAATGGTCACCGGCCAAAGAGAGAGAATGACTCTGTACGCTGGTGGTTAGATCAGTTAGATGGGTGACTCTCAACCTAGCCCCCCTGGTCCAATCACTCTAGTCACAAAGGAACAGCTTCAATGGGAGAGATCCTCACAAGACTATCCCACAGCTCAGTGGTTAGAGTCACTCTCCAGAGAAGGAAGATTTGAACAAGGGTTTCCCTTCTCCCTCCTCTGGCAGGGAACTGAATGTGGGTCTCCCAAGCTATGTCTAGACAGTGAGCCTATTTCAGAATACCAGAAGTATCTCAAAATAGCAATTCTGAGTCTTTAAACGCACCCATTATTTCAATAACAGGCATGCTATTCTGTAACCCTTATTCCATGAGGGTTAAGAGATTTGTCAGAATAGCACTTTATTTCAAAATTTGGTGCTGTGTAGATAGTGCCAAATTTTGAAATAAGCTACGCAATTTGTGTAGCGCAAATTGCACAGCTTATTTCGAGGTAAGGGTTCTATGTAGACCCTGTCCAAGGGGACACTCACCACTGGGCTAACAGTCAGAAAATAGGTAGCAGTAGCATCAACATCTCCTCCTCTACTGTTTTGTGTGGGCATAAGGCAGGTGCCTGCCTAAAGTGACTTAGGTGCCTACACACCTGACTCCTGGAGAGGAGTTCCCATTCATGGATCACTAAGCAGAAATAGGTGCTGTGATGGATCCCCCCATGCTTTACAAAGTAGACTTGTGGACACAGATATACCTAACTCAGAGGTGCTTTGAACAAATTATTTCACGTAACCTATCAATCTTCATGTCATAATATGCTGGATCTGTAGATCTTATTTTGGCTTACGTATCATTTGTGGGTGTAAAGTTAGGCTCCGGCTACACTGTTTGTTTTTTGCAGAAGAGGAAATGCAAATGAAGCGCTCATTTGCAAATCTTGTGCTCTCATTTGCATATTCTTTTTCGATCCTTTTTCCAGAAAAGGTTTTTGTGAAAAAACCCGCTGTGTAGACAAAGCCATTTTTCAGAAAAATACCCTTTTGCGCAAGATCCTTTATTCATCAAAAAATGAGGTTTACAGGATCTTGCGCAAAAGGATTTTTTTTTCCAAAAAATGGGCCTGTCTACACTGCGGGGGGGAGGGGGAGAGTTTCGCAAAACCTCTTTTGCAAAAAGGATCGGAAGAGAATATGCGAATGAGGGCGTGAGATTTGCAAATGAGCGCTTCATTTGCATTTCCTCTTCTGCAAAAAACAAACAGTGTACATATATGGAATGCTTTATGATTTTAAAAATACAAAGGCAAGCCATCAAGGGTGTTTCCCTCAAGGTCTGATCAACTGTAAACAACTCTTTTGTCCTTTAAGTCGTAGCAGTGGTTGGTCCTAAGAAATCATGTGACCTACCTAACTGGCAGGGACTGGACCGGTAGCTTCCCATGCTAAAGGGGAATCTTTAAAACAATGGGAAACTTAGGAGCTTTTTGTCTCTGGCTGGCACACCTGAGGAAAGGAATCAAAGACCCCCAGGTGAAGAACAGCCCAGTTTAGAAGGTTTAGCTGGAAAAGAAACAGTTTTAGAGTGAGTTTGTAATAAGTTTGTGTACTGAGGTTTCAGTGTTAGTCAGCTAAGCCTTGTCTGTTATTTTGAGTTTGTAATCTATTTTGCTCTGCCTGTTCTCACTTATTACCACTTAAATCCTACTGCTTGTACTTAATAAAATCACTTTTATTTTCTATCAAGCCCAGTGTAAATAATTACTACCTGGGGGAGCATCGGTATGTACATTCCTCCTTTCATTGTTAAAGGAGGCTTACCTATATAATTCATTTGGGATTCTGATCCCATTTGGGAAGTGGTTTCCAAGGAAGCTGGTCCCTAAACTGCATTTTCTTTGGAGCTGAAGAGAGTCAGTGTCTGTACGTTCCTCCCCAGGGTGGCAGTGATCTCAGCTTGGTGCCTTGGCTGAGGGAGACCAGAAGAGCTGGCCCAGCAGAAGCCCCAGGAAGGCGAGTGTCAGTGGCCTTGTCAGCCCTCCAGGGAGTACCCTCAAAGGGTCTTCTGTGACCGCACCCCATCACAGGTGGCCTGGTCTTAGGTGTCTAGCTCTGACAGAGAGTTGGGGTTTGGGACACATATCTCCCATTAGCATCTCCCATTGGCTTGCTTAAACAGCTCTCTGCCTATTGTTCTGGCTCTGTGGATCTCATTCTAAGATGGACATCTTTCTTCATTTATTGGATAGGGAGCCTCAGCACCTAACTCAGGCTTCATGGATTGCAGTGGTGTTCTTGCTTTGGTTTTCTAGGCAGCTAAAAGTTAAGCATCATGATATTCCATGTTGCACTGTCTGTGGATCAAGGCTTGAATGTTTTAGAAATGTTTCTGAATCTCCAGAGCACCTGTCAGATAAAGTATTTCTACCTTTGTAGCAGGTTTTGTGGATTTCAGAGCCTGTGAGGCAGTGTGCAACTATTTTGCAAACTCACACAAGCCTGTAGACCAGGTGGGATACATTAGATACAATTCACCAACATAAAAGGCTGAATGCACATGAGTAAGGACAGGAAATTATATAGGAAATCCCCCAGGGAGAAGCTTGTTGAGGAATACATTAGAAAGTAAGGTCTCTTTTGAACTGAGTGAAAGCATTTGCAGTCTCAAGGTTTGGTTCTTACTTAGTAAAGTCTTTAAGGCAACTAAAAAAAGCCAACCTCCAGAAAGGGGGGAAATGGAATAAGACCCTACCTTGGTCTGTAACCTTTTTGGGGGTTTGCACACAACAGAAGATTTAGAGAGCTGATTAATTTGTCAGCTAAGGATTCTCTTTGCATAAAGGTATGTAAAGTTCTAGTGAGGCTGTTCCTTGTATTGTGTTGGGGCCAAACTGGCCTTGGTCAGCCTAAGGAGTGGAATGTGCATAAGGGAGGCTTTGGGTCATCTTCCCCAATTTTACAGTCCTGCACTAAACATAGTTTGGCCAGACCTGAGGATAAGGCTCCTTGAGTTTCTGTTACAGGATGTGCCTCTGTTCATTTGATCTCCAGTTTACAAGTTGGTAAACTAAGACCCAGCTATTGCAAGATGAGACCCAGGAGTTCTAACCCAAAGCCCTGTGTGGGAAAACATCAGCCTACTGGTTTGTTTGATATCCCCGGTGTTTGTTTTCTATTATTCTTCTCCTTCTCACATTGGAAATAAAAACTTATGTAACAATAAAAAAAAACCTTAAAGTGCATGCTTGGAAAGCCAAGTATTTCATGCTCTGCATCACAGGAACTTGGGTCAATAACAGTATGTACATGACCAGACTTCTCGCTCATGTCAATTTCATATTGCTGCTGAAGTGGAAGGATATAGGAAGCTTGTGGCAGAGAGTGAGAAAAAGACACATACTTTACATTGAAAATGACCAAACAAGAGACAAGGATAACACTTTTATACCAATGCTGAACAATTTATTTTGACAAATAAACTGGAGCTGGAAAAAGAACAGAGTAGAGAAGGAAATGGGAATGTGACATTTAGCACATTCCCTTATCCAGGAGTGCACAATATGGCACCTAATACTTGCGCTTTTAAAAACCTGATTATTTTCTAATCTAAAAACTTAACCCAGACACCCAGCCAGCAGCTGCACAGACAGAGTGATAGACAGAGGCCACTGTATGGCTGCAGGCTGCAAGCACAGGGCTGCTGATGCTGCTTTGACATTGACACATTTGTTTGAAGAAAAGAGAAAACAACTACTTTTTCCTGTGATTCAAGGAGAAAAGCATGTGCTAGCTCAGAGAGGCATATTATAGAGAGAGGCAGGCACTGATCAAGACCTAGGAACAGTGATAGACAGAGGCTTATGTATGGCTGCAGGTGGTATTGCAGGGTTTCTGGCTTTGGTATGGTATTGATGTGAATGCTTGATTAAATAAAGGGGAGGTGTGGGGGAAGGGGAAGGTTAACAGATCTTTTGTTTAAACTTAGCTAACGTGTTCTTTCCAATCTTTGTTCAAAGCCCTCCAGCATCAAGAGGAAATTGACTGACTGCATGTTGCATGACCTGACTCTACTCAGGCACCTATGATTAGCAGGAATATCTTCCTAAACATTAATAGCTTTAGACTGGTATGTAGCTAGAGCAGTGGTTCTTAACCTTACTACAGCCTGCACCCCTTTTATTCTCAAAATATGTTCTCGCTCCCCTTATTAAAAATGGTTGAAGTAGCTCAGTTTTAAACCTAAGGTATATCATAAAAATCTGGCATATCTCTCACCCCGAGGGGGTGCGTGCACCCCAGGTTAAGAACCACTAAGCTAGAGGAAAAGCTGGTCCTAAACCTAAAGCAGGGGTGGCCTACCTGTGGCTCCAGAGCTGTGCCCTCTGCCCCAGGCCCCACCCCCACTCCACCCCTTCACCCAAGACCTCCATCCCTTCCTGCCTCCTCCCCAAACCTGCCATGCTCTTGCTCTGCCCCTTCTCCTCCTCCACACGCCCCCCACCTCTACACATTGTGAAGCAGCTAATCATAGTGGGTAGGAGCTGTGGGGAGGGAGAAGGAGGCACCAATCTTCAGGGCTTCCAGTGGGTGGGAGGCTCTAGAGGGAGGAGCTGCTGGTGTATTACTGTGGCTCATTGGCAATGTACATTGGTTAAATTCTGGCTGCTTCTCAGGCTGGCCACCCCTGATCTAAGGGTTTCTCTTCTGCTCCAGAGGGTGAAGAGTCTGGTCCTGCCTTCGGTGTCACATGCTGACTGGCCCCTATAAACCTCACTGGCGTTCACTGAAAGTTCCTTAGTGCATGTTATTGTTTGAAACAAGACTACATTACTGTTTGGGCATTACATGATAGTGCAGATATGAAATTTACACCCCTCTGATGCAGACTAATGTACCATTTAAAGTAGCCCTAACACACTAAAGAAGTGATAGTAGAAGATACTGCAAATCCTCCACAAAAATAACCCTGGCAATGTTCATAATAGGGGGTTTGTGAAGTTAGTTGTGCAGAAAGACACTTAGAAGCACAAAGCAAATTGCCACAATTTCCTGTGTATTGCTTATTTCAGCACCAGGGAGCACAGAGTTTGAGGCAGAGAGAGGAGTTGGAGTAGCCCTGGAAACCTTTTACTGAATGGCTGTTCTTGGTCTTACCAAATTTAAAAAACACCTTTTTTTCAAATTTGTTTTGCCTCAAATACAACTTTGTTTTTATCCCAAAATAGGATAAAAAGTCAAACTAATTCATTTTTTTTTATATATATATTACACACACACACACTAGCAGAAATACCTCGCGTCGCCTGGGGAAAATATAGTAAAGGGTGTGATGAATGAACTACGTCAATTACATTAACATAGCATATTTTATTGGAAATACTTTTCTCTGCTATATTACTTTAAAAAATTAACATAGCTAGTTATGTGCTTACAAAATGACAAATCCCATAGGGTCTCTTTTCTCAATCCCCACAAATCAGAAAGGCCTGTCTTCCCTTAAAGACTCTATGCAAACCAATGCCTGCAGCCTCCTTGCCAGAAGCCCTGAGAAATGGAGGGGATGTCTCCTGGGCTCTGCAGCAGCAGGAAATCACTCCTCCCCAAGTAGCCACTCCCAGAGTGCCATGAGTGCATGCTCCATGTGGCAACCTGAATGGACTTCCTAGCGGCAGCTGGACCGGTTGCATTGATAAGACAAAGCACAACACCTTCAGACCAGGTGCAGTTAGTGATATCCAGATGATCCAAACATGCAGCACCTGAACATACCTGTTCTAATGAGAACAGGCTGTTCTGGGTGAACTGTGTCCTCCTCAGGTTCCACGGTGCTCAAAACCATGTCCTCCTACCCACCTCCTTTTTGTACCGTGAGCTGAATCCTGCAAAGTGCATAATGCCTATGGCACTTGCTGATAACGCACACAGCCCTGCCAGGAGAATGCATGCAGCCCAAAGGAGGGCGAGTGATGAGGAGGCTCATTTGGGTGTGGGGGGAGGGAAGTAACTTTAATTTCCAGAAGGGGTTCAGTTGGAGCCCAGCTGTGTGAAGATGTTGGGGGGGGGGAGGGTTGATAGCTGGAGGCTTCTCCCAGCCACAATTAGCAAGGCTAGACCCCAGCCAGCATCCGTCATATTTGGGTCTGTCCTGGAGACCTGCTAGTGCCCTAGTATAGGGGAGGTTGCTGATTCTCTGCCCCACTGCAGCCTCTCCCCCATGGGCTTTCCCTTGATGGTGTTGCAGGTGCCCACATGCTTTATCCTCTAGGTTCTCGTAGCTGCACTTTGTGACACACTTAACAGAAGAGTCCAGCAAAGGCGCTACTAAAAGCTAATTATCAGTGGGCCCAACTGGGGCTCTGGTTCCCCCCATTTCAAGATCTAACCAATCTAACCAATTCCTAAGTTAGGAAATCAGTAGTATCCAAGCACAATTTGGTATTTTTAGCTCTGTTTCAGAGATCTTCAGGACAAACTTTCAGAAATATTTATTAATATAAAGTGGATTAAAAGTTCTGAAAATTATTAAAAAATTTAAGTAAAAATGTCAAGATTTGTTTCAAATCCAAGTATTGGTCTTTCAAAATAAGTTTTACTTCTGAAATGTATCATTACAAATTTAATTGAACATTTTAATCTAACATTTTCCTGTTAGATTCAATTTTGATTACTCCCATATTTCATTTTTTACTCAAACTTCAGTCAAAAATGTTATTCAGATGTAATATGTATAACAATGGTAAAAAGTTATCATTTCCAGATACCCTCTCCCTTTAGACTTCTCTTGTGTTTTACTTTGCTTACTTTTACATGTTTGCAGTGAGACCTATGTCTTCAACTTATTTGTCACATGAAGTGGTAGTTCATTACTATCAATTAAAATGTATTATGCTGTTAACAAAGATATTAGAAGAACCTGCAAAGCCAACAAACATCTTTGTCTTCAGTTTTTACAAGCCATATGCTGACATAATAATGACTTTAAAGAACACTAGTAAGACACTTTATTTTGTACCTATTTAGAAAGGTGCTTTTAACATTCTTGCAGGCATCAGATCTCATTTGGATCATCATAAATTTAAAAACCCTCTAATACATTCAGTGAAAGTGTCTTCTCTTTTTCAAGAGATAATTGGTCTTCTAAATGATTCTTTCACCTTCATTAAAAATTAATGCTTCAAATAATAGTATAAACCATGCAACTCAGAAGTGCGTCAAAACCCCTGCATGGTTAGCATGCTGTGCTAGCACAGCATGGCTATGTCTACACTTGCAGCTTCTTGTGCTAGTAATATGCAAATGAGGCTAAGTGTGGAATATTACCAAGCCTCATTTGCATATCTAATGAGCCACCTTTTTTCCCCCCAGAAGAGGCTCTTGCACAAGGAGCATCTACACTAACCCTTCTTGTGCAAGAAAAACCCTCTTGTGCAATGCTGTTCCTGAAAAGTAATAGGTGTAACTGCATTGCACAAGAGGGTTTTTTCTTGTACAAGAAGGTTTAGTGTAGACGCTCCTTCTTGCGCAAGAGCCTCTTCTGAAAAAAAGTGGCTCATTAGGTATGCAAATGAGGCTCAGCAATATTCCACGCTTAGCCTCATTTGCATATTACTTGCACAAGAAGCTGCGAGTGTAGACATATCCCATGTGTGCAGGGACCACCATTTGTTCTCACTTCCTCAATCAGCAGAGCTCAGCTACTGGTGAAATGTTCAGACCCTGGGTGCAGAGGCACATGTTTAAGGTGTTAGCTATTCTGTTCTCTCAGCATGAGATGGAGAGAGTAAAAAGCAGAAAATTGCTATTGATGGAATTCCCAAAATGAGAACAGGCAGGATATTTGTCCTTTTGTGTGGGGCCTGGTAATGGGGTCATGACTCACCACCTGCTGATCACCTTGGGAATTAACTTTGTCTTCTGCAAGGTACCCCCTTTTGGCCTGTGACTTGCCCTTTGTCATTCTGCACACTCACTATGCTCTGGTCTGGACTTGAGTTACTCCCCAGATCATAGCAGCCCTTTCAGAACATTGCCTTGGTGCAGTGCCCACCACTCTGGCCTATAGACCCTCTACTGCCACAGTGGCAGACCATGGGGCTGCAGTTTATCCCCTAACTTCAGGGGCAAGCCACAATCCACACAGGGCCACTTTCTCTGGTAGCAAAGTGAGGTGTAAGGGAGGGGGATGAGGGAATCCAAGCTTGCCCACTACTCTGGGTCCCAGTCCAGGGACCCTTTGGCAGTAGCCTTACCTTGCTCTCCTTCTCTTCCCCTATGCTGTCTCCTGTTCCCTGGGCCACTTCCCCTGGGGCCCCTGCACCTCCTTGGCCCTTGAGTCAAGACCTGCAGCCTAGCAGGCATCTGGCTGGTACCTCCTTTCATCTCTAGTTCTCCTGAGCTTGCCCAGCACTGCTCCCTCTTTAGTACCAGCCATACATCCTCCACTGGTCAGGACTCAACTACCCTCTGCACTGATGAGCAGCTCCTTATAACATGGCTGTTCCAGCAAGCTGCCCTTTAATTGGCTTCTTACAAACTTCTCCCCAATTGGCCAGGGCTCTGCACAGGCTCACTCCAGCTAGCTTTAATGCCTTCTGGCCAGAGTGGGGTAGCTGCCTTGCTACAGGCCCATATGGATTCCTACTGCAAATAAGAGTAACTAGAATAATGAAATGAGTGTTTCTCCTTGCAGTCTTATATCAACTATACTGATGCAGAAATTGCAATGTAGGAGAGGTACAGAAAACTCAAAACTTTTTAGATTTAATACATTTAGGATTTATAACACAAAGCTATTTGTACATTCCCAATCTTTATTTAATGAATAGATAGCTATCATAATCAGCTGGCTAATTTGTTAGCCAGCCTTATGCATTTAATTAATGTATAACACTGTAATCTAATTACAGACCAAATGAATAAACAGACAGCTGGACCTTTTATGTTGTACAGAATGAAGACACCTTTAATTCTTTTTGTTGAGGATGTAATCCAATATTGATCTATAGGCAGAGATTCTGATCAATCCATTTGCTGAATTATTCAAGGTGTTAGAGCTGTCAAGATAAAGATCCACCATCATATTCTCAAACAGTCTGCTTATAAAGTGTAAAACTGTTCTTGTTCATGAGTGTATCTGTTTCCTCTTTCCCACCCCCCTGATATCATCATTGTTTTTAAAGATTTTCCTTGCCATTATATTGCAAAAGCATCATCCACAAAATCAGCGCCAGTCATCAGATGAATGCCAGAAATGTACAGGCTGGGTGTGACCTCAATGGTCAGTTAAACAAGCTCAGATGGAGATTGGTAAATCAGTCCTATCAGCAAGAGGCTCCATAGGGATGATTCCTGCATCTTGCTAGCAGCTGTTAACATTAACTGCAGCAATACTCTCTTATGCCTGCATGGCGTTCCCAGATAGCCATTTAGCATTATAACAACAACTTTGATCTGATTAATGCAGCACAGCAAGGATTTCAATACAAAGCAGTAGTCGCATGCTTTAGAGTATATGAACCTAACATTAAGTAGCTACAGGTGGCCTTTTTGTGTAGGAAGGAAGAAAATGTAATTTCTTACTGCTGAATCCTCTTGGAATCACCAATCATGGGCACTGTTATCTGAATGCATAAAAAAAATCACATGCTTCCTACATGATTTAATTTGGGAATCTTCATAATTTTGAAATAGGACATTAATCAATTATGCTTTTTTCCTGTGAAGATAATTTGTTTGATGCTATGTATTAAGGTGTTAAAACACTGAGACGAGGACTCAGAGCCAAATTTTGCTCTTATCTATCTTGGTGTGAAGCCAGAGTAACTCCACTGAAATCAATGGATTGTTTCCAGATTTGCAATTCTGTAACTGAGGGGGGAAATGGCCCAAAGTGCAGATGGTATATTATGCACCACTGTGGCAATATTAAATGTAGAAGGATTAGATTTTTATCAATGCATGGTGACATATTAATTTTACTCTGCACGAATAAACTGATGAAAAAATATTTTCAACAATGATAAATAAAAATTACAGATAGGCATGGCAATATTGCTTGAGAACTTACAAGTATGATTTAAGAATGTTTTCTTTGTAGATTTTTGACAGGGTATGTTGACAATTTGTGTTAATGGTTATACAGCTTTAATATTTTTGAATCTCAACCTCTACTGTCATTAAATAATTGTCTGGCATGACTTCTCCCCCCAATAATTTCTTGCAACTATGAAAATGTAAATCAATAGAAATAGAAAAATGCTTATAATAAATATAATTATTCATAGAAATTATTTTTTAAAATCTTTAATTCTGCCAAGCCTAGATATAATGCATTGCTTCCTTTGATAAGAGCTCTAGAGACACAAAATTTTGTTGTTTCTTGGGAAATTGCTTTTTTAAAAATATATTTGGAAAGAGAACAAAACCAAAACATTTCAAAATTTCCTCCAAAACAGAATTTGAAAAAATATTTTGTCAGTTGAAATGTTTCATGTTAATAAAGACACTGTTTAGCAACCCTCTGCAATGTCTGGTTTAAATACACGTTAGTCATAATTCTAATATATATCCATAACTCTCAGACCAACCATGTACACACATCATGCTAGAAATTTAATGATCAGTGTGTTAGTAGTTTTCAAAGTATACCTCACAAGGCGTTTTTTGCACAAAGACTATTACACTAGTATGTTGGGTGTGCATATAGACGTGCTTAGTCAGCCCAAACAGATATGTAGTGT
The DNA here is from genome assembly GCF_052426305.1 of Pelodiscus sinensis. Lineage (NCBI taxonomy): Eukaryota > Metazoa > Chordata > Testudines > Trionychidae > Pelodiscus > Pelodiscus sinensis. The sequence continues at coordinate 198,888,214 of NC_143052.1, forward strand.
TGTAAGTTCTCTCTTAGGGCATGTTGACACAGCAGGGCTAAACTCAAAATAAGCTACGCATCTTGAGCTAATTGCATGCTCAAGTCGAAATAACTTATTTCGTCTTTTGGAGAGGTCTACACAGCAGCTACTTCGAAATAGAGCACTCGTCCCCTGACTACCCTTACTCCTCAAAACGAGGTTTATAGAAGTCAGTACGAAGCCCATTATTTCAAATTTATTTTGAAATAATGGGCTTGCTGTGTAGACACACACTACGTTATTTCAGAATAACTGATATTATTCTGAAATACCCCTGCGGTGTAGACATAGCCTACTCTCCACTTCTAAGTCATTTTGAGTTAACTATTTTCTCTCATTGTGTCTCCTCTTGTAGCTTTTATGCTACATCTCTTCTTCATCCCAGTCTCTGTTCCCTGCATTCTCTTGTGACCTAGACTTCCCAATTCCCATGACTGCTCTCACTTTGGGTCAGTCTCTCTCTCTCTCTGCCTTCCTGTCACACACACAAATATTGATACATTTATTTGTTAAAAAAATCACACTCCAAAATCCAAGACTTAAACTATCTAGAAAAGATGCTGAACTGTAAATGTTCTAACATAACAAAACCAAATGGCAGCTACATGATGTTATAGTTTTAACACTTGTCTTCTTAGCTCTCCTTTTTCTTAGTTAGTACTTGTCATGTTATGAATATACTTACACTGCAAATTGAGGACAGATACTAGTTCTTTATTTTGTCTTTAAAGCACTATGCACGCCTTCAGTATGTCCATGTCTAAATAACTGCAAAATCATCTCTGTTACAATAATTATGACTTTTTCAAAACTAATGGTATAATGAAGCATGCATTTTCTGGATCTTAATACTTTGGCAATTACGGTCCCTGAAAACTCTCCTATCTTGACCATCATAGATAATATCTGAAAGTCTAAATTTTAACATAAAGAGATTAAAATTAAGCAAATAGGAAGGGATAACTGTAACTTTTTTTACACACATAAAATGGGTTAATTTCTTTCTTAATGGTGCTCCAGGGGAAGAGAGGGTGTAATAGAGATATGCGATACATTCTTCAGTTGTCATTTTGATTATATTTCCTGCTTCCAAAAAGGACAAGTTGATTGGCCACCAGCAGCACTCTGCCTTTATTTGCTCCATAACAGACTGAAAGAGGTTTAATGTAAGGGTTTAGCATTGTAGGGGGATGCCACACCAAGTAAAGAAAACTACCTTGTGCCAGCTTAACAGGTCTTGATGTGTCAAAATGTCCTTTAGGGCATTATCTGCAAATCTGGCTCCTGATTTAGTGTCATTGATTTTAAAGCCTGCTAGTTTGGCAAACATATTTATAATATGAGTCACTGCTAGGAATGAAGTTTTGATGCAGCTATAAATGATAAAATATCAACATATACGATCAACCTATGTCCTTACCTGCTGCCTTCTTTATCAGTGTAATGGTGATTCCCACCAGTTCCTCTGAGAGGCTTGAGAACAAGAATGAAAAATAAAAGGACAGGGTGGGTTCCTTGCTGTGTGCCTCTTTATAAAAAAGAAAATGAATGTATGTTCTCTATGTGTCTACTTACAGCCTCACACTGGTATTTCTCTTGTATAAACTGCATTGACTTTACCAGATGTGCTCCTGTTTTATATCAGTGTGAGTGAAATGAGAATTAGACACCTAGCTTCAAAGCCGTGATACAGGTAAGTATCTGGTTCAGGAAGTATGCTAAAGCAGATGGCTAAATTTAAGCACACAGAATTAAGTCAATAGGATCTAACTACATGATTAAATTTAAGCACATGCTCAAGTATTTTCCTGCATTGGGGCCTAAGGAAGGAAATTTTTTTTCTCTTCATCTAAATATTGCCTAAAAGCATATGAAACTGTAGAAAACCATTCAGCTCAAAGGCATGTCTTTGTAGCACCCAAGAGGATATGTGTTGCTTTTATAATCAGTGTATATAATAAACCCAAGGACAAATGAATATCAGTAGTGAGTGAACGTTTGCATATGATGCTACCTACTTTATCAGAATCAAGTGAGCCAAGGAGAATTCTTTAATACTGGAGAGAATATTTTCATTTCCACATGTAGTGGCAGACATGAAAAAAGGAAGTCTTTATCTTGTCTGTATTGTAATGAATTGTGACATTTTCCTATTCACAGAATGCAATATTCTGCAGAGATAATTTTATTGTGATAAGATGTGGTGTGCGCATTGGTCTGCATGCGGTAGGGATATTGGTATATAAGAAAGTAAGAAAGTGGGTAGGTACATCTGCAGCATTGCAGTTCTGCACTTGGACTTTCAATCTGCCAGTGTTACTGAACAATGGACAGGCATCAGTCGATATTTGCAAGTTAATCTTCATGTAAAAGAAAATGCTCTTCTATTTGTTTGATTTTTGCGGAAGAGCAGATGTGCTCTTTCGGAAGCCCTGTTTTCCTCCTTCCATGAGGAAGAAGGGCTCTTCCGAAAGAGGAGGCTTTTCCAAAATTTGGCCCAGTGTAGACCAAATTTTGGAAAAGCCTCTTTTGAAAAAACTATCAGAAAAGGGTACGCAAATTGTGGAGAGAAATTTGCGTACTTTTTTCCGATAGACCAGTGTAGTCTAGACATAGCCAGAGAGTCATGAAATGAGGAAGTAATTAGGCAAAAACTTGTCCATTTGTTTTAGTCACTATTAATGTCATTGCTGGGACTGAGTGTTATGTGATACAAACTTTATTACATTCTTACCAAATTTGGTGATCATGGCATGAAAATGACCAGAGTGTTGTATGATATTTTAGTCACTTTCATGCCATGCTCACCAGATTTGGTAAGAATGTGATAAAGTTTGTGTTGACTAAGTACAGAAATACACTCAAAGCTGAGATCAGAGCACCATGTTGTCTTTAAAAATTACCCCAACACTGATGTACTATCCAGATTCCTGACATCACCAACCCCTCTACATCTTCTGGGTATCATAACATTTTTCAGAGCTCCCCAGTGTTTTTGATTCTCTTTAGGACTATAGAACAAGCCTCAAACTGGAATAGACTTTTTCCTCTTTTTTCACCTTTATTAATACCCAGATCCTTTAGGGTATGTCTACAGTGCAGTGTAAACCCAAATTCAGGTCCAAACCTAGCCCCTCTTGTGTTTACAGACAAATTGCTTTAACTCAAGGCTTCAATCTGGCATCCCAGGATTCTCTAGAGGTGAAGGGTCAAAGTCAAAGTCCAAGTCAAGCCAGGCCCCAAGTTTTAAGCCCTATTGCTTTGCAGTGTAGACCTAACCCTGCTGGACTCATGCTGTGGGAAGCCACCAAACGTATCCCAGAAGCTGACTATCGCTGTCCTCTGAACAGGCAAATTTTTCTACATTACATCACAAAGGGACAGAACAGCCACATGTTGGAAGGGTACTAAGAAATCTGAGGTATGGATGGTTGGGTTTGGGCCTGCATAATGCAGTATAGGCATTGGAGCCTTAGGTTGCAGGATTCAACAGTTCCCACCCGGGATTACAAATTGACAGAGATGCTCAAATCTTAGTTTAACAAACCCAGATTCTGCTTACTTGAGTTTTCCGAACTCTGGGCTCACATTGCAGTGCAGACCTGCCCCTGGAGAAAGACTCAATCCTGCTGCAGCCTTCTACAGAAATAGGCATCCAAAATGACTATGTACATGCAAATGTGGCCCACTTAAGGCGGAGTATTTAAGTAAATAAAATTCAAGAAAATAAACTTAGTATAGGTTTCATTTTTTCCATTAATTTTACATAGGAGCTCTATAGTCTCTTGTAAAGGATGCTACTTAATGGGACATCATGCAGTTGTTGAGGGATACAAATGAAATTTCCCTTTGAAACAAAGACTGTCTCAAAGTGAAGAGACTAGTTGCTTCACAGAGAGGTCTATTTCTGCATCTCTTCAACAGGAATTTATTTTCTCATCTATTCATCATCAAGCTGAATGTGGATTTTGAAACAAAAAGCAAGTTCCCTCTCAGCTCTGCTCTCCTCTGTCACAAACTCAGCTCTTCCTCTTGCATTGCTGTCTCTCTGACAATAGCTGCAGGTTGCTTGACTAGGCATTGTAAATAAATTGGAAAAATTAGAATATTGTGCCCTTTTACTACTCCAGCCTTCTCTGCAATAGGAACAATTGTGTGTCTGAACCCTGTTCTTTTCAGTGTTCTGTTATTTAAAGCTTACATGTTGGATCAATGGAAATTCTTTTCAGAGATAAATGTCATTCAGATAACCTATTGTTATCCTGGAAATAGCTAAAATGTACAGCGAGGTGCTGTTATTTTTAACTCCTGGCCACAAAAACACTACCACCATAAATGAAAATCAGTTAGAATTGGAGCACAGAATTGCTTGCTGCTTTACAGGAGGTCAGGGAGAGGGGAACTACTTTTAGTGAACTGGCTGGAACCAGACACAGCCAGTGCTGCACATAATCAGATCACCACTGTATGTGACTCCTCTTTGTGCACTGTGAACTAAAGATACATAAAGGGAAAAGATTCAAGAAAGATATTAACCCAACTGATTCAGGAGCACAGAGATTCAGTTCCAGTTTCAGAACAAAATACTCACATGGGGTGCACAAAAAGGTATCTTACTACAAAACCTCTTTCTTGGCATGATGCTGCACTGTTGCCTAAGAAAACAAACTCCGCAAAAGAGCTGCAGAACACAACAATGGAAGTGTGGAAGTAGTTGGAGAAAAGTCACAGTAATAATTATGATGCCCTAAAATCAAAACTTAATGTGGAATGGCAAAACATCGGCACTGTGGTACAGCCCAGTACAGATAGGTCAGTGGATTTCCACATGGATGACCATTAGAAAACAATTGTGGGCAGAGGTAGGCTATACAGGTAGTATATACAGGTAGCTATACAGGTAGTCCCCGAGTCCCCTGAGCTATACAGGTAGTCCCCGAGTTACGCGGATCCGACTTATGTCGGATCCGCAGTTACGAACGGGGATTTTCTCGCCCCGGAGGACTCGAGCGGCGGGACGCCTGCAGACCAGGGAGACGCTGAGCAAAGCCGCGGAGGACCCGGGCCGGACCGCGGCGCTGATCTGGAAGCGCCGCGGTCCGGCCCGGGTACTCTGCCGCTTTGCTCCCCGTCTCCCTGGTCTGCTGGGGGGGGACGCAGCTAGTGCCCCCTCCAGCAGACCAGGGAGATGTGGAGCAAAGCCCGGGGCCTGTGGTAGAGCAGGTGGGGCGCTGCCGGTTGGTCCCGCAGCACCGCTCCTTGGCGCTACTGGACCAACCCAGCAGCACCCCAGCTGCTCAGCCCCAGGAGTCCTGATTCAGCCGCTGCTAATCAGTTTCAGCAGTGGCTGAATCAGGACGCCTGGGGCAGAGTAGCTGGGGTGCTGCTGGGTTGGTCCAGTAGCGCTGAGGAGCGGCCGCGCTACTGGACCAACCCAGCAGCACCCGAGCTGCTCTACCCCAGGCGTCCTGGAATCAGCTGCTGATCAGTTTCAGCAGCAGCTGACTTGGCGACGCCTGGGGTTCTTAAGTTGAATCTGTATGTAAGTCAGAACTGGTGTCCAGATTCAGCGGCTGAATCTGGATGCCAGTTCCGACTTACATACAGATTCAACTTAAGAACAAACCTACAGTCCCTATCTTGTACGTAACCCGGGGACTGCCTGTATTTCAAGAAGCAAGGATCTTGAAAAATGATCCATGCTTCCTGTTGTATATGCTAGCCACCAGTTCTGTTTGTAAGAACATGCAAAGAAAGGTAAAACTGTCTTGTCTGACACAGGATTTGCAAGTTTATTCTTCTACAATAGGTTTAATATAGCCACACACATCCTCTAATCCATCCAGGGAATTGCCACACCTTGGTTTTCTGTGCATTTACTGGCATGTTATTTAGCAACATATATGATAACTTTTTATAATTTGTGGTGTAGTTCTAACCTTTTCTGCAGAAAAATAACTGTTGCCTTTATAATTATGCCTCAAGGCAAGAATTGAGGAGAAGTAAAGGCGTCAGTATCATTTTTTCCTACAGGTTTTATTCCTTACAAGGTGTCGCTTCAGAACAACAAATGTTGTGCTGGGTTTTCAGCTGGTCAACATGAGAAACATGCCAGTTCATACACGCCGAGGACCTGAAATGGAGTTTATATGGAAACAAAGAAAGTAGGTTTTGTGAAGGAAAAAAATGAAATGCTATCCAATTGTTTTAATTCTAATTTTTTTACATTTCAGATCCCCCAAAATTCAAAATAAACTACAGGTTGAACCTCTCTGGCTCAGCAACATCAATGGTCCGGCATGATTTCAGGTAACCGGATATCCGCTTATCATGGGTGTAGCCAAGTTTCCCATTGTCCCATAAAGTTTGTTTACAGCCACCAGTCCTAGCTCTCAGTGTTCTGTGCTGTTTCTTAGCTCTAATTTACCCCTAACTGTCATCTAAAAGCCCAGTAAGCAGTGGAAGTGTTGGTAATGCTGCTAGACAATATTGACCTCCTGCGGTCCGGCAAATTCTCTGGTTTAACACTGATCAGGTCCCCAGGGTGCCAGACTAGAGAGGTTCAACCTGTATTGACATTTCCATTGGAAAAAGCCAGAAGATTTTGAAAAACTGGATGCTTTTTCTGAAGTTTTCTTGTTTTGAAAAGAGGCCATTTAAAAAAAAAATTGAAAGAAGATAGCTGATCAGTTCTTATCTCCACTCTCCAATCATTGAATTGCCTCTTTTCTTTTCTTTTCTTTTCTTTTCTTTTCTTTTCTTTTCTTTTCTTTTCTTTTCTTTTCTTTTCTTTTCTTACTGGAAATGGAAGGTGCTGGAGGGAGGGGAGGGAGGGAGAGATCCTTGATATGTTTACTATCAGAACAATCTGTATTAGGTTAATTGGCATTTACCCTAGCTCCCTTACTCTTTGGATTTATTCTTCCCAGGCCTTTTTAAATGACGCAGTCAATTATGGTGCTGAAATAATGCATGAGCTATTTTCACCAACCAGGAACTGAAATATCATAAAAATAAGTCTCTTGTTATTTCAGCCCCATAAATTGCTCATCCAAGACATTTAGAAAGGCCCACAAAATGACAAGCAATAAATATACTCAAGTGTAAGAAATACAATTAAATTTGCATAGTGAAATAAGCTATGTTCCACATTTTGAGGCACTCTCCTCTATGTTGCTGGAATTTGGGGGAGAAGTAGCATTTTGGAAAGGGGATCACTGACAAAGGGAATTGGGTTAATAGGAGAAAGAATCAAATATAATGCATTCAACTGGACTGTACATGGAGCATAAATGAATTTAGAGACTGCTGAAGGTCCCCAAGCTCCCAGCACACTCTTGGTGCCATAGAAATAATGCAAAATAAGGCACTAGATTCTCAGCTACCACAGCTCCATTGACATTAATGGCATTATGTCGGTTTTCCCATCATCTGAGCCTCTGGCCCAATGAGTTCATGTAATTAGACATCGGGATTCTAGAACTAGGTTGGGTAGTGAGTTAGTTGGGACAAAAAGGCAATGGAAGGGGAGGAGAGCAATACAGTCATGCCATTGAAAATAAACTTGACTTTTCCTCTGGACTTGATTGGTCAAGAGCTTCCAACTGTGGCATAATTTAAAAGATTGCCCTTCTGGTTCCTTGGCAAGTCCAGAGCTAGCAAAACTCTGCTCACACAGCTAGATGCTGTAAAAGTAATAAAATGCTCAAGATATTAACCATTGGGCTTGCTGCAGTTCTTCCCCATGAGGATTGCAAGCCTTCATTTGTTTTGTTTCAGCTAATGAAAACAAATAGAAATGAGAAAATTCCAGGTAGAGAAGGAAGAAACTACATTTAAGTTTCAAAAATCGGCAGTCTGTTCCTTGGTATGCAGCCCAGTGCTATGTGCATGCCTCATTAAATAAGCAAGAGAGAGAGGGAAAGCAGTAGTGAAATTTTTCATAAAACCTCCCATCCTCTGTTATACAGATCCTTAGCAGCATTTGGCCTAGGTCTGTATGAATATGTAATAATTGCAACTTTCTTGTCTCTCACAAACGCAGTCTCAGAGATCAGTTTTAAATTAAAACAAATGAAAAAGCTCCCTAATGCTGCAAACAGACCCGTTCTTGATGGAACTAGAAAAGACCAACATCAAGTCCCTCTGCAACTCCTGTCTTTCTAGAAGAGTGGGAAGTTGGATCCCAATATGAGTGGGTCTACCTGTGTAGGCTCCATAAATACTACAGTCAAAATCCAATGCATTCATCTGTTTTTTCTCCGTTTAGTTCTCTAATTAGCCCCTGAAAAGGTGGTGGTTGTAAAACCTTCGACTGTGTTCTTACTGCCTAATAATTTCAAGGGAAATGGCAATTAAAATCTTCGTGTTAATCAGAACACTAACTGCTGCCTGATTTTCAGACAATAGTCAATCAGCAAGAGGGGCTCAAAGAGAGCTGACAGGCAATTAGCACTGCCCCACATGCAACTTCATGGTTAAAATGTTGCATATGTTAGCCCTGGACATTTTCCCACTAAAGAGGACGCATAATAATTCACCAGAGAGACAAATCCATGTTGTTAATGAGTTGGACCAGCAGCCAGAGCACCACAAAATGTAAGCTCAGATTTTATGAATTAAACTGCATAAAAAAAAAACCTGATCTATATTTGGCTCCCTGAACTCTTTTTAACAAAACAATGTACTGGAAGTAGTAGAGTTGCTGATTTAGTAGCTAGCACTGATCCCTGTTAGTCAGGTTTGAATGGATGTTTCAGCAGGGTGGTAGAAGGCACTGTGTTACCGGAGAAGCTGACTTTCAGATCAGATGTTGGATCTTTAAGAAAATTCACATGAAAACCTGTTCTACTGAGAGGTGAACTGCAGTGTTCTTAATATATAGTTGTCACTGAAATACTTCAAGACAGAAAAGGGGGGGGGGAGAAATCTAACTTGTCCAGTAGGGTTTGACTGCTTCACTCTGACATTGCTTACAAGCTACGGTGCTTACAGCTTGTAAAACTTATTCATACACATCTGGTTTCTACCCAGCCTACGAAGTCTTCTCACTTCAAACACCCCATTGGGTTTGTACAGCCTAGCTAGCCTTTTAAAAATGTTGCATTTAATGTCAGAGTGAATGCTATATTTGTTAAGTATGAGGGGAGAAGACTTCTTTTATTCTCCCTTTTTTGTATAAGCTGGCCATTGTTGTACACAGTAGTGCAGGTTGAACCTTCCAAAGCCGGGACTCTCTGGTTTGGCAACATTCGTGGTCCAGCAGGGCCACGGATATTGCTGAACCAAAGAGCCTCGGAGGAGGCAGGAGCAACGCACAGGGGAGCCCCCGCTGGGCCAGGCAACATCTATGAAGCCTCTGCCTTGGCCAGGGAACCCCGGCATCAGTGGGGCTAGGTGGCATTTGGAGAGGCCCTGCCCTAGCCAGGGAATCCCCAGCATTAGCAGGGCCAGATGACTGGGGAGTCCCGGCCTCAGCTTCAGTGGAGTTGCATGTGGCTGGGTGGCCCTGGCCAGGAATCCCAGCAAACCCCCAGTGGCAATAGGATCAGGGTGACCCGACAGCCTCTGCCAGGGAACCTCCTGGCTGAAGCAGGCTGGCAGAGGCAGGCAGCCGGAATCCCCAGCGGCAGCAGGGCAGCCCTAGGAATGGAGTGGAGAGTTTGGGTACACCAGCTGAGGAACCCCCGACAGCATCTGGGCCAGTGGCGCCAGGTGGCCCCAAACCAGGAACCCTGGGGAACACTCTGCACCAGCGGAGCTGGCCATGGCCAAGTGATCCTCCCAGGGAACTCTAGGAGACTCTGAGGCAGCAGGTGGGCAGCAGGGCGTGGAGTCAGGCTAGTATTAGGGGGACCAGCAGCGGGCAGGGACCCACAAGGAGAGGACCCTGGAGCATGGCAGCCAGCAGGGGAACACTGACCTCCCCTGGTTCTGGGACAACTTAGGCCCTGAGGGAGCTGGACAAGGGAGGTCGAACCATAGCTGTCAGTCACAGAATATTAGTACCTTTTCCCAAATGTGAAGAAAAGCACCACGTGGCTTGTAAGTTCATCTCTATCATCAATAAAAATTGGTCCAGTAAAAGTTATTGCCTCACTCACCTTGTCTCTCTGTAAGTCAGTCAATCTTCCCAATCCCTCCTTCGTTCTTTTCTTCATCCTCTTTACGTTCCATTTCCCTTCTGTTACGCGTTCCGCCCCCGGGTCCTGTGATCCCAAATTAAGTCGCGGAACTGAGGCTCCACTGGATCTAATTTATTGTGCAAACCCCATTCCCATCAGTTTACAATAATCCCATATGCTATATCTGGATACATACAATTGATGTTTTTGTCAAGGTAACAGCCTTCTAACAGGCTGTTCAAGCTCCGGAAGAGGGAAGGGAGACTCAGGTCCGCCCTCTCTCCCGAGTCCCAACCCAGGGCCCTAAGGACAGGGAACATTCGTCCCTATCCAGCGGATGGGGTGATGACCCCTAAACCACCCGATCACGGGTTCCATGGCCCTACCCTGGGTTGCTTCCTTCTCCCTTCCATCCCCGAGGGTCGCTCATCCCTTGGAGCAACTCACCGTCTCCTTCTTCCCATTGTCCGCTCTTGCTCTCCAGTTCCTACCCCCTCTTCTCCCTGGCCAGGCTCCTTTTGAGTCCCCCACTGCCTCCATCGGGGCCATCACCATGCCGCAACTGGCATTCTCTCCTCCAGCGCGGCACCCAGCCGCGCCAGGGCCCGCGCCAGGGCCAGCACCAGCGCATCGCTGGCATTCATACGGCCTCTGTCGCCAGCTGTCCTGTCCCCCGGTGGTGCCATTTCGCCGCACAGCCCCAGATGGTGTTCATTTGGGGTGCTTCCCCCCAGTCCCTTGCCGTGGTTCCCCCGAGTGCAGGGCAATGGTGCCCCGTCACACCTTCCTTTCTCTGCACTGGAACTGTGACTGAGGTAAAGTAGAGCTATTCATCAGAAGGTACAGCCAGTTCCTAAAAGCTCTATGGCACAGATTTGGCTTCAATTTACAGTGGTGCAGACTTAGATGATGGTGTTCTGTGTGTCATGAGTATCTAGTAAATCTTGCTCCATTTCACCTTCAAACTTTTTTATGATCAAAGAACTAGCTTGATCCTTCAGGATTCACTGGTCTTCATAAGATACTTTAAATTTATTTGTGCATATAGTAAAATAATCAACCATATAATTAGTTTCAAGAATAGCTAGGAGACAGAATATGGCGCTAGTTCATTAAAGTATTACTATGCAGGACAGCACTAAACATGTACTTAAGTCTCAGATGAAGTCATGGGACTTAAGCACTAATTTAAAGTTAGCTACAAGTTTAAATGCTATCCTGGATTCAGCCCCATGGCCCTCAAAGAGGTCTCCCACAATCATTTTAATGTAGTTCAGATTAATGGGAGTAACCCCATCAAAAGCACATACAAATCCAGAGAAGTCCCTTGGGGAAAGTTTGTCAGGTTTTAATGTGGGTGAAAAGGATGAGAAACTTCACCATTGTGATCCTGAGGTGTTCCTTTACTGGCAGCACCTCCCAGACAGTCTGGGATCGATAAAGCGCTTGTTACATATAGCTAGTTGGAATGGGACTTGGAATAAAGCAGAGCTCTAGCAGCACCTTAAGAACTGAGTGAACACCACATAGTGCCAGGAGTTGAGAACACTACTCTGAATGGAAGAGTGGAATAGTTAGAAACCCCACCAGAGCTGAAACTCTGGAAATGTGAGAGAAACTGTCAGAATTAGAAAGCAACTTTGTTTGCATGTACTACTGACAGTGTAAAACTAAACTGCACAATGACTATGAAGGTAAACAATCTTGGAACGAGCAGAATTTTTTTTAAAATACATGTTTAAGGCCTGGTCCTATAGCTGTCCTGCACATGAAACTCCCATCAGTCTTTGATATTGTATAATGCTTATGTTAAATGTTATCAATACATTATTCTTTCCTACTAATCTGTTTCTGTAATCCATGCTCTTACATGAGGCTTTGAGTCTGCTTTCCAGTGGTTTAAAATTATGTAACACTTTATCCATATTCAACACGATAGCTAACTCATAATTTACACAGCATTTTAAAAGACAGAATTCAATCAAAACAGACACACAAGACTGGTAATTACCTGTATTCAGTTTCAATGTGGTGGAATGTGAATTTTATTTTTATACTTACACAAAATTAAGTGTGTTTTTTTAAAGGGAATAGTACCACAGTATAATAATAACTTAAGAGTACTTCTGTGCTACCTAGATTAGAGCAAGGGTAAATGTGCCCACCCAAGCTGCAATCACACCTCTCATTTCAGTCTAGACATAATTAGGGCAGGTTGACACTAGAAAGTTAGATTTACCCAGCTATCTTATTCAAGAATTTTTCACACTCCTCATGGACTTAATTAAGCCAGCCTAATTCCAAATGTTGACAACATTAGGTTGACAGAAGAATTCTTCCATCACCCTAGCTACTGCCTCTTGGAGAGGAGGATTTACTACTCCAGTGGGAGAACCCCATGTCTAGGTTGCAGTGAAAACACTGCAGCTCTACTACTGTGGTGCTTCCAGTGCAGAGAGACAGCCTTAGTTTCCCTGATTTGACTGAGCTGTGTGAGGAAGCTTGCAGAACACCCATCTACTAATCTCAAACCAATGTTAATAGCCTTCATTTGCTTAAGTCCAAATATTCACCTAACTGTTAGGGTGAAAAGACAAATGTTGAAGAAGCCACAACTACAGTTAAAACAAGTCAGGGCACACCATACATAGTGGTCTTACTTTCCTCATTGCAACTGATAAATAGTGAACAACATTTCTTCCTGTATTTTCATTCTACAAACTGCTTTCTCTGTTTCTATAGCAACTTCTTTTGTTTGTAACTTTTAACCCATGTTAAAAATATCCATTTTAGGGGGGGAGGGAATATTCTGAAAATACTTAGATATAAGTAGTGATAGTAATGAGAAAAGCCTACATCCTTAAAATGCATTTAAAGTCCAATGCATATTTTCATAAGTATCTTATTCACTGCAAGTAGCGCTGAATGCAACACCTATTATGTAGTTAAAAGATATAAATAGCTATTTTATTTGTGTTTTTTCAGGTTCCTTACCACAATCTGAATTATTATGAAATTGAATTACTGTCTGGCATTCCAACTTATAAATTCAATCACTCTGTAATGAACTGGAGCAATTCTGCAGCCACACATGCACGTTATATTGCTGTAGGATCTCACGTACATAGACATAAGTACAATATATGAAATTAGTGTAATTTTTTTTTCAACTCGAGAGTGCAGCAGTAAAAATCCCATGACACCTGAAATTAAATTTTGAGGAAAGAAGCTCCAAAAATATCCTGGCTCACAAGATTAACTGTGATAGGCACTGCCCTCTTCCTTTTCCCCCTTAAAAAAAACAAAATAAAAATAACTCGTTTTAGTGTTATCAAATATCCTATCAGTGTTGTAGATTTGCAATGCTTTATCTTCAGATAAAGTGTGGACATAGGGAAGTCAGTAGATGTGATATACCTTGACTTCAGCAAAGCTTTTGATATGGTCTCCCACAATATTTTTGCCAGCAAGTTAAGGAAGTATGGATTGGATAAATGGACTGTAAGGTGGAAAGTTGGGTATAATGTTGGGCCCAATAGGTAGTGATCAAAGGCTGGATGTCAGGTTGGTGGTCGGTTTCAAGTGGAGTGCCCCAAGGATTGGTTCTAGAGCTGGTTTTGTTCAACATCTTTATTAATGACCTGGAGGAGGGGATAGATTGCACCCTCAGCAAGTTTGCGGATAACTCTAAGTTAGGGAAAGAGGTAGATACGCTGGAGGGGGCAGGGATAGGGTCCAAAGTGACCTAAACAAATTGGAGGATTGGGCCAAAAGAAATCTGATGAGGTTCAACAAGGACAAGTGCAGGGCTCTTGGGACAGAAGAATCCCAAACACTGTTACAGGCTGGGAGCTGACTGGCTAAGTAGCAGGTCAGCAGAAAAGGACCTGGGGATTATGGTGGATGAGAAGCTGGTATGAGTCAACCAGGTGCACTTGTAGCCAAGAAGGCTAATGGCATATTAGGGTGCATTAGGAGGAGCATTGACAGTAGCTCAAGAGAAGTTATTATTCCCCTTTATTCAGCACTGGTGAGGCCACGTTTGGAGTATTGTGTCCAATTCTGGGCCCTCCACTCCAGAAAGGATGTGGACACATTGGAGAGGGTCCAGCGGAGGGCAACCATAATGATTAGGGGGCTGGAGCACATGACCTATGAGGAGAGACTGAGGGATTTGAGCTTATTTAGTCCACAGAAGAGAAGAGTGAGGGGGTACCCCCACAGTAGCTCACCTATTTTCCTTTCCTGGGCTTACAACACATTCCCTTTACTTTACTCATTGACCTGCTTTTGTCAGGTAAGAAGGGCCCTCCCCAGAGAAATTGCTGGGTTTTGCAGGTAACACTTACCATCATAGCTTAGACCTGTCACCCTTGGCAGGAGACAGATATAGCCATCTGCTCAAAGGACTGACAGTCAGACAGTACTTTTAAAAAACAAAGTCTTTGTTTAGTGTAACCACTCTTTCCTAATACAATTAATCTAAACCTAAATTAAAATATAAACAAATCCCTGAGCTAAAGTACCCTAGATGGTAATATCATATGCAGTTGGAATGGCTTTAGTGATTATTTTCTGCATGTGGTGATCAGTCATATGCAGGTCACTGACAAAAATCTTAATAAAATCTAAACTTTATACATAGTACAGGTTGGACCTCCCTGGTTTGGCACCCTGGGGACCTGACCAGTCCAAAATGAGGGAATTTGCCGGACCAGGGGAGGTCCCCTGCTGCCGGCTTTCTAGCCTGCCGCTGGCTCTGCTTTTGGCTCTGGTTGGTCACCCTGCTAAGAGCCCCAGCCAGGCTGCCTACCAATGGTCCCTGCTCGGTGAGCTGCTCTACAGCCCCAGTGCAGCTCCTCTGCCAGGCCACCATCTCCACCCTGCCCCCCACCCTCCATCAGGCTGCAACAGCCTGATCTCCCTGCCGCACTGTCATGGCCCTGGATCTGGTTCCCCTACCAGGATTGACGTATGACCCTAGCTTTGGCTCCAGCTCCTAGGCGTAGGTGGCTCTGGCCCCCTGCCATGGCTTCCCAGTTCACGTGGTCCCCATGCTGGGCTGCCACATGACCCTATATCCCCTACTGGGCTGCCGCTCAGCCCCAGCCTGTTTCCTTGCCAGTCCTCCTGCCAGGCTGCTACTAGCCCAGCTGGGCTCCCAAGGGCTTCCAGCAGCCAGCTCTTCTGCTGCCTGACTGCTAGTCCCTGAGATTCTTTGGCCCAGGAAAATCCATGGTCCTACTGGACCACAGATGTTGCCGGACCAGAGGGCCTCTGTTTAGGGTGGTGTAACCTGTAACATAGACATACACACCACATACACCCATCTTTAATTATCCCAGGCTTACACATTTGTTAATCATATTTCTATACTACAGGTTGCATGCTTACTCTCCATAGGCTTCTTTCCCTGAATTCTGTGGGTGTGACTCCTCTGCACCCTTAGCTCGAAATAAGCTACGCAAATTGAGTTATGCAAATTGTGTAGCTTATTTCAAGTAAATTTTGAAATAGTTTATTTTGTAATTTGGGCTGTGTACTTCGTGCCAAATTTTGAAATAAAACGCTGTTCCAAAACGTCCCTGTAATCCTCATGGAACAAGGTTTACAGGGCCGTTGGAATAGCAAGCCAGTTATATTTTGAAATAATAGGCTTGCTTAAAAGATACAGAATACCTATTTTGGGATACTGAAAGTATCCCGAAATAATGCTGCAGTTTAGATGTACGCTGTGAGAGAGCTTCTGCTCTATCCCAACAACACTGCTGCTGCTGCTGCTGCATGTGATGATGGCTTGTTCCACCAGAAAAGCCCCAAAACACAGTTCTGGCTCTGATCTTCTCTTCTTCTGATCTCTTGTTGTTCTCCTGAACAGACAATCAACCAACTGATTCTCGGTCCTTTTGTACAGTTTTTGACCTGTTCGGATTGGCTTGTTTCCAAGTCCTCATATAAGCACCTATCCTCCAATTACCATTAAACCCTCTCTGACTGGGCCATAATTATAGATCACTTATAACTGCTAGATTCAACTGTCAAAAAATTATTATTGTTAATAGTCTGTTTACTATTATGGTCTGGTTCCTTTAACCTAGTTTTGCACTGAGCAGGCCTAAGGGACCTTTACTTGACTTCAGTTTGCACATGTCTGCCTCCCAACATGCTAGCCATAGACTAAAACTGAAACTGCTAAGTCATTCATTTTGGCTGTATGCCAACATTATACATCTTACATACGTTAAACTGTGAACAATTACCTCATCCCTTTTAATATGCAATCAGTTGTTAATTTTTGCATCTTAATGTTAAGGTTTACAGGTACTATCTTATTTCTTATGTATTTCGTTAATTTTATTTCAGTTTTTCCCCTATTGTCAGTTAATGGTAGCAAAGCAGCGTTTTCAGTGCTGTTGCTAGGAAAAAGAATAGAGCAGCTCAGCTAAAAATTTCCATATCAGTAACACCTCCGGGGGGGGGGGAGCGGCACAAAAGACATCTTCCTTTCCCTCATTTCACACTTACACACTGAAGGTTTCTTCACTTTCCTGCTCCCAGCTGCTGCCAACTGTCATTACCTATTAACTCCATTAGGGTTCGTATTGGATTATTCAGTCATCACCCACCCAGCCTAAGGAAGAGAACTCCAAAGCCTCCCTCTGGCCATTACACTTTCAGGACAGTCTTATCAGGCAAGGGAGCAGGGTTAGTATGAAGGAGACAATGTTGTCCAATGGTTAGATTTGAAAACACCAGATATGGCTGTGATGGACCGGGCCGGGTCTGGGCACTGCTGAGGGTGTCAGCACAGGGTGAATTGCTCAAAACTAGGGCTACTTACAGCCCTCGACTGGAGACATTTCCCAAATAGGCCACAAACCAGTCACACTGAGGCTATGTCTAGACTGCAGGCTTCTTTCGAAAGAGGCTCTTTCGAAAGCATCTTTCGAAAGAGCCTCTTTCGAAAGATCGCGTCTAGACTGCAGGCGGATCTTTCGAAAGAGAAATCCGCTTTTTCGAAAGAGAGCGCCCAGCGAGTCTGGATGCTCTTTTTCGAAGACGGCCTCTTTACATTGAAGAACGCCTTCTTTCGAAAGAGGAACTTTCGAAAGAAGGCGTTCTTCCTCGTAAATTGAGGTTTACCGCCATCGAAAGAAAAGCCGCGTTCTTTCAAAATAATTTCGAAAGAACGCGGCTTGAGTCTGGACGCAGGGGAAGTTCTTTCGAAAAAAGGCTACTTTTTTCGAAAGAACCCCTGGGTCTGGACATGGCCTGAGTGTTTCAGCGGCCAATCTGGCCAGCAGGAAGCCTCACGAGCAAAACCCCTCAGACACCCGAGCTCTTCCTGTGCCACAATCAGCCCCGGGCCTTACACACAGGTGAGAGGTTATAAAACCCGATCTCACCAACTCCGAACAGATCCTCCCGGTCCCAAAGAACCAGCCACAATCCCCGGTCAATTTACACTTGAAATCTTACCCACAAGATCACACTAAGCCAATCCTTTAGAATCTAAAATCTAAAGGTTGATTAATAAAAAAAGAAAAGGTTGAAAGTAAGATTGTTAATGAGAATACATTACAAACATGAATCATCAAGTTCTTGATGCAGGCACGTAGCAGTGATGTTACAAACTGCTAGCTTAAAAGTCTCTGGTGTACATCCTGTATCAGGATGTGTCAGCAATCCTTCCTGGCTCTCTGTCCCTAGCAAGGATGCATCTGGAATCAGTAGCAAGATTAAAGACAAGATAGAGACAGCCTCGTGGCACTTTTATATTCCTCCTGTCTCCCAAGCTGGAGCTGGTCACATGATGAAGAGACCTATCTATGTTTCACATGCCAGCAGCCATGAGGTACTGGCTAGTCTGCAGGCTTCCAGACCCATTCCTCAGATGTGTATTGGCCACTCTGAGAGCCGTTGTCCATGAAGCAGTGCTAGTTAGCACAGCCATTCACTGAACAATCCTTCCTCACAATAGGCAGTCCAGGCCCATTGCTGGCTCCCAGATAGAGAACATTTACAATATAAGAGCAGAGCCCATATTCATAACTTCACATATAAAAATCATACAAGTACATGAGTGTCATACATAGAATCAGTAGAGCATAAGATTTCATTTGACACTTCACATGGCCCTCTTAGTACAGAATTTGGGGCAAACACCTCCCCCCCTTCCTGTGGGTACACCAGTGAACTGTCTGTTCTCTTTAAAATCCAGTAATGTGACAGTGGCCTCCAGGGGTGGACTGGCAATCAAAATAGGCCTGGGAAATGGGTTGAGAACAGCCCTCCCCATGATGTCACCCCTGCATGCCTTCCCCCTTTCCCTGCGTCCAGGGCAGGCTCTAGGGTTTTTGCTGCCCCAAGCAAAAAAAATGTTGGCAGTCCTCCCCTCCCCCCCCCCAGGGTGTCAGGACTCAGCACAAGGGGGCTGGGTTCCTGGGCAGGTGTGTGGGGGGGAGGGTTCAGGGCCTCGAGAGAAGGGGGAGGGGAAATTGTTTAGAGAGCCAGACAGGTGGGCCAGGAGGTGAGGTTGCTGGGCAGAGGCCGAGCTGGGGGAGGAGAAAAGAAGGGGGAAGTGAGGGGGGGGTCACAGGACAGTGGGCAGGGGCACACAGGCAGGCGGGGAGGGAGAGACAGCCGGGCAAGGGGAGTTCACAGGCAGGGGAGTTGCGGTGGAGAGAACTCTGGTGGGGGGGGGGGGTACACAGACTGGGGAGGGGGAGTTGCTGGTGGGTGCATGGGAGGGTGGTGGCTGGCCGGAGGGGGCTGCACTGACTCGAAGGCATGGCTGGGCCCTACCAGGGGAGCGAGCCAACTCCAGCCCTGCCGGTGATGGCGGAGCCGTGTGGGACCTGCGCCCGGACACGCAGAAGCCCGGGCCATGGGGCAGGTGATCCACAACAGGGCCACACTGCCCACGGACTCCCTGAGCAGGAGCTGGCAGCGCCTCCCAGGGCCACAGGGGAGCTCCCCAGGCAGGGCGACTCTCTGAGCGGCACGAGCCCAATGAGCTGGGACTCATGCCGATCCTCTGGCTGGTGCTGATGAGCCCCTGCAAGGAAACGAGGAGGAGTGAGCCCAGCGTGAGACCCGTGTCTTTATTATTCCCATCATCGGTCCCCTGCTGCCGTCTCCTCTCCTCCCCCCACAGGCGACTCAGGGCTTACTTTGCTCTCCACTCCCCCCGCAGCC
Source organism: Pelodiscus sinensis (assembly GCF_052426305.1). Lineage (NCBI taxonomy): Eukaryota > Metazoa > Chordata > Testudines > Trionychidae > Pelodiscus > Pelodiscus sinensis. The sequence goes on from NC_143052.1 coordinate 198,907,557, forward strand.
AACCTCTCCTTCCCCAGGCACTGTGGTCAGACACGCAAGCCCAGTGCCCCCAGCGGCAAAACCCCGGGCCCGTGCAGAGCTCCCAGTGCCCCAGGGCCAGGTGCAGGCTCCGAGCAGCTAGGAGCAGGGCTCCCAACTTGGGGTGGCCTCCGCGGGGCTCACTGCCTGCTCCTCCTGTGGGCCGGAATGCTGCCTCACCCCCTAGAAATGTGCCAGCCCTGCTCCCAGGAGCGGCAGCCCTTCTGACAACAGCCCACTGCAAAATTCCTGATATCCCGCCGGGTCAGTCCGCCCCTGATGGCCTCTTAAGAATTAGGAAAATAGTTGCGTTCCTGACTCTGCCAATCATCCTGGGCAAGTTGCACAAGCTCTCTGGGCCTCCATTCCTTCCCTTTCTAGGAAATGGGGAGTATTGAAACGTGTTTTGTGAAGTTCAGATGAACAGATGCTAGTTCAAATATTTAGCAGCTAGCCCATAAACAGCTGTGGTGAGACTGAACAGTAATGCACTCAGAGGCAGGAAATTGTGAAAATAAGGAATTCATGTACGTATTTTGGCTTCTTTAATGCAATTTAGCAGCTGGATATGAGCATGGCCTGCCTCAAGTGACTTGTCCTGTCTCCACAGATCACCAGCAGCTTCTCCATGGAGCAGTTTGAGAACTTCTGCAATATGCAGGTTTTTTAACACTGCTGTTTTCTCACCCTCAGGAAGCTATGATGCCCCAGGATACCTGAGAGAGGAAACCAGATGTGAGATGCTGCTTCTGCACCCACGTCCTCCTGTCTCAACTGAATGACTGAACTGTCCCTCTCAAATGCCAGGGAATTTTCAGACTCCAGCATTCAGCCTGGCACTTCCCATCTATAGTCCCCCTTTCTCTGTGCTGTGCCCTCATTCACACCATTGTATTTAATTAGCCATAGAGTGATGGTTATCCACATAGACTCTCTTTTTCCCTTCTACCTTATTCAGAACTTTCTCTTTTTTCCTACCATTGCCATTTCTCTGATACTGGTCTGAGCAAGGAAGATGGGGAAGCTACTACTGAGATTCCAGCAGTCTAGATAGAAGCCCAGAAGAGGACCCCCTTAAAAATTGGCTTTTCTGACTCCACATCATTTGCCATTCTGTTCAGTCTCAAGCATGGTTGTTATTTTTTTGTCCAGTGTCAGAAGCAGCTAGTGATTAAATCCAGTTTAATGGGCAATATTCTAAGTGATATAGACCTAGGGCAAAGCTGTCATTACCTCCTAAAAGTAAGCTGTGTATTAGACAGACAGTATTGCTTCCTCTGAGTTTGGACACTCATAATTTACTGAAATTCTAGATTTATTTCCAGTTCGTTTATTTAGTTATTTGTATTTGAAGGTTCTAAGCTAAATCCCAAGAGAAAATAGGCAAATAGAAAAAAAAAAAAAATCACAGATTTAGTACCAGTTCCTTGGATGATGTAAGTGGGCATAATTCTATTTTAATCCACTGTGACTGCACTTTATTAAAGCTGATGATGAACTGCCCCTGCAATCAATCTAAATTCCTGTATGTCCTAAAGAGGCTAAAGATTGCTGGAATATTGCAAACCCTATTAGCCTAGAGGACTCTAGAACAGCATGCTGGTCCTTTGATAAAGCATTCAGTAGAAAGCTATATGCCTCTGACGGTTTACTTGCTGTCAATGTCATCAGATCCTTTTCTGTGATAAATACATTTCTAAAATTCATTTCTATTAAAAATCTGCTGTCTCAGGAAGGTGCCATGCAGCCTTTCAAATCAGTTAGCATTTTAATCTTTAGTAAGGAAGACTTTATTTCCATTCAAAATATGGTTAGAGTGAAAGGTAATGCATTCATTTGTTTTGCACAGCGGTATTGAAAGGATGCCACATTAAGTACTGTATTTCAAACAGAGGTAACTTTCCTATGCTGCTGCTGAATACTCTGAAATGTACTTCTGTGCCTGAAAATTCCATGCACCTGGAATGTATTGTGGCTAGCATAGTCTTTAACAGTTGGGTTTGTGTAAAATGGGTGGGTTTCCTGGTTTTAGAACATTTTCTAGTTGCTAATGGTCCTTTTAAATTCAAACTTATGTTCAAGAAATTCCAAATATCCAGCATTAAGCATGTATGGACTCTGAATTGCCTTTTTTTGTCCATCTCAAGGAGGATAATAATAGTCACTCAGACTAAATCTGAACCCTTTGTAGATAGTGCTGTCAGCACTGCAGGAGCTCTGTGGAATAGCCAGATTCTTGACCAGGAGTTTAGAACGAGCAAGGAATAGTCTGCCATTGGACAATCCATTCACAGTTTTAAAATGAGCCCTGTGTCTATTGGGACAAGATCTGGGGACTTCAGTCAGTTCTGTAGAATATACACATTGTACAGGTATGATGAGGACAGCTCCTGACTATGTACCAGAAAAAAACCTTCATTAGTGTTTTGATTTAGGAAGCTCTTAGTAAGGTGAGTCACAGCTCCTGCAGAGGGCTGATGTGTGGATCGAATGGTTATGCCATGGGGCCTGCACTTCCTCTACATTCTTCTGACCAGGGCACGAAATAGGCCTGATTAGTGGGGAGTGTTAAGCGTTGTCCAGATAAAGACCTCTGGATCAGCTCAGAACCCAGACAGAATCAGCAGAGCAGGACAGCAACCCATAAGCCACCTCAAAAGGATACAGCAGCCAAGAAGGCTATGGAGGTTCTATGCTGCAGCCTGTCTGATTATCCTTGGACTAGGGGAGGGGTGGACTTAGGTCTCTCCCACAAATGGCAGCCACATAAAAGCCTAATTACTTGGTCTTTATTCAGGATTCCAGAACTTCTCTCAAGCCAGAATTTGAGGCAAACCACCACTGTATTTAGTTGACTAAAGTGATTTAGCCATAGTTTGTCTGGTAGGAATATACACCTGAATGCCTCCAGCGTGCACGTGCTTGTAAACAGCAGCCTGCTGGAGAAAAGATATAATTAGGAGGATTGTAACCAGCCACCTTCTGGGCCTCCTGTGAGAAGTTATACCAACCTAATAAACAAATCAAAGATAACAGAAGCCTTTTCTGTACTCCATTGATACACAGGAGCATAAATACACGCCAGTAGCAGGGGTACAATTTTAGTTTGGAGAAGTTCAGCCCAGCCCATCTCCATCCCACTCTCCCTGAAATATTTCAGTCATCTCAGTTTGTGGAGGGGAAACAATCAGTTCCTAACTTCAGGTTGTGACCAGCCTGGGGACTTGTCTACACTGGCACATTTTGTCACTAAAACCTGCCTTTTGGCGATATCCTACACTACAGTGCGATTTTTATTGGGAAAAATACCCTGTTTTGGCAACAAAAATATTCCAACCCTAGGAGAGATTTTTGTCTTTTTCCCTCTCTTTATTGCCAACAAAGAGCCAGTGTGGACTCTTCTGTTTGTTTTGTCAAGAGAACTGGCTTCTGCCAGTATCCCACAATGCCTGCCCTGATGGCTGTTTTCAGTGTTTTGTGATCTTTGCTGCCCTGCAAGTATGTGTCATTCCCCTTTTAAAGTTCCAGGAAGTATCTGACAGCTGAGTGAGTGGCTTTGTTTGGGGAACAAACAAAAAACAAATAATTGGACTGCTTCTGTTTTGCTGTTGCAGTAGGAGGGCAGGAGAAACTGCTGTGCTGCTTTGACATTCCTCAGCATGGAAAGCTCACAGAACTACCAGGGACTCCCAAGAAGTGCAGGGATCAGCTCTGCCTTCCCACAGTACTGCACTGTGGAGTGCTTATCCACATTGCTTTGCTCTGTCTGTCAATGGAGGAGCTAGTAATGTGGCCATGAAATATCAACAATGTGAGACAGAAAAACTGATTTGCCAGTTTTCTTTTTTGGCAATTTTTGCATGTTGACCGCACTTTTGTCGCCAAACCTTCCCAGTGTAGACAAAGCCTATGTTTGGCCCAAATCAAATCCTCATCTGGAAGGTATTACTACATGCTGACCATTGTAAAATATGGGTGTCAGGCTTTACTCATTGACTGTACATTTTGACATATGGTGCTCACATTGAATTCAAAACCAGGCATTTAATATTACATTTCTGTTTTTATGTTGGCTTCATTCTATTGCCTTTTCCTTTTGGAAATGGGCTTGGGTTGGCCTTTGATCAGTTTCATAATTCAAGGGCAGAGTCTCTTAAAAAGGTAGGTTTTATTCAAAACAAGGAGGAAAGTTTAATTTTACAAACATATGTTTTCTTTAAAAAAAACTGTTTTATTTGCTTTTGACAGAAGTAATGAGTTTTCTTTTACCTACGGGGCAGCTCTTATTCTCTCCCTTCTAACAGCCCTGTTCTTCTGTGGAGAATATGAGTACATGCGTTCAGAAGTGACAGAGAATAATGACTGATGTCCAGACCACATGCTTTTACAGAAAACAAATACCTGAGGGGAGTTTCTCTCAGATCATCCTGTCCTCTGAATATTAATCTGTCTTCATCCTATGAAGAACAGCATTGGGAATTGGTCCAATGAGGCTTCTAAGTAAAAATAAAGAGAGCTGAGAGTTTTGAGCTGACTGGTCTAGAAATGCCCCATCTCCCGTAATGCTTCCCCCCCCCCCCCCCGCCCTCTTAAGATCTGAAGGAAGAGACTGCAATTTAAGAGAAAATATCCTACTAGGCAGAGCAAAGAGTGTCCTTTCTCTATCTTTGCCTACAAATACTAAACCCTATCTACCTTTACAGTAACCCAAAACAAGTTAAAAGAGAGAAACAGATACCCACTAGGAGCATGCATAACAACTTGCTTAAAACTGACTGTAAGAAACTAGAGTGCTTTCCAAGTTAGAACCCTTTTTTATTTGCTGTAAAGTGATTCTCTAAATAGCAGTAATCTCCTTGGGAGGAGTGAGTTTTACTACCTTTTCAATTATTGACTACAATGTGAATTTAAATAAGAAAGAGTCACTTCTTTTGTTCCCAATTACAAGAATCACTAGTGGCTTTCTTTGAGTGTAGCACTTTTGCACGGTGAATAGCACTGTACTGCACATGTCTTTGGATGACCTCAGTCAGAATCTGAAGGGACCACAGAGTACTTGTAAGGATAAGGAATCACAGAGTGCTACTCTACTATAAAAGATTATTTTTAGGATTAAACCCAGTTGGTAGCTACCTATACGGCCATTACAACAAACTACATATAATATCTTGTCTGACAAGCACTGTAATCTGGTGCTTTTTAAGAGCATGTGGACAAAGGTGAGGCAGTGTTGATAGTCCTGTTGAGTTCAATGGTAGCAGTTATATGCTGGAATTTTGCATCCACACTAGCACACTCTGAAGCCATGTCTGTTCCTAAGTAGAAGGAGATGAGCAAAATTTTGAATTACTTAAATAAGATGAAGTATTATCCAGCTGACACTGGATGCAGTGGCTTTTTTTAAACCAGGCTTAATCTCCAGCTATGTTAATTGCATAGATGGAGTACCTTCATTTGAATTTTGATGCTGCCCCCATAGCAGGAGACCAGTGGGAGAAATGGTTCGGTCAACTTCCCTTATTCCTCAAGAGGAGTAGAAGTACCAGTGTTGATGGGGGTGCTCTCAGCATTTGATTTAGCTGGTCCTTACTAGACCCACTAAATCAAATGCCAGAAGATTGACCGCCATAGCATCGATACATAGGTAAGTATAGACATGGCCTGAGAAATCCAAAAACCAGCTCAACCATTAAAACATGTGGCAAGGTATACAGGGCTGTGAATTCAACTCCTGTTCTTTTAACTTTTTCATTTAATTAATGTTTGTCTGAAGGGCATGTTCTTGTTACTCAGAAGCAGACCTCAATGGCACTAATGTACAATTAAGGTGACCTCAACTTGGTTAACAATTATCATCCTACAGTTTTCCAGACAATTATCTCTGAAGGAAATAGAAAGCATTATTTATTACACTTGTCTCACTTAGTTTTAAAAAAAAGAAAGAAAGAAAGAAAAAAATCCACTGAAAATTAATTTAGCTTCCTTAGGGAAAATTATAAATCCATGGTGTAACATTATGAAAGGTCTATGAATTGTAACCATGTCTTTAATTGATCTGTGAATTTTCATACAATCTTCTTGGTCTCCTAAGATATCATATAGTCGCAAATAGCTTTGGGATTGTTTGGTATTTTTGCTGTATGAAGAGCAATGAAGATCATTTTTAAGGTGTTGTGGAAGAATTAATTTAGCATAACCAGATACACGGGCATGTATACTCTCTGGGTACATAGTCATAGAATATTTACCATATTCACTTATCCATTTACATGAACAGGATTGCATGGGGTGTCATACTAGAACTTAACATGTTAAGAACAGCTGCAGTGTGTGTGTATGTATATATTTAGTTCCATAGACACATATATTTATAAAGATAATATAAAGAAAAAATTAATTGTTAATCATTAAAAAGTCAGTAAACGTGGAGGTTATAAGTGTACATTAAGATGTCTAATTCTAGGTTCACATCATATTTCTCAAATAATAAAATATTATTTTTACAACATAGTGGCTACGTCTACACTGGCCCCTTTTCTGGAAGGGGCATGGTAATTTTTGAGATCGTAATAGGGAAATCCGTGGGGGAGTTAAATATCCCCCGCGGCATTTAAATAAAGATGTCCGCTGCTTTTTTCCGGCTTTTAGAAAAGCCGGAAAAAAGCGTCTACACTGGCCACATCCTCCGGAAAAAAGCCCTTTTCCGGAGGATCTCTTATTCCTACTTTGAAGTAGGAATAAGAGATCCTCCGGAAAAGGGCTTTTTTCCGGAGGATGTGGCCAGTGTAGGCGCTCTTTTCCGGCTTTTCTAAAAGCCGGAAAAAAGCGGCGGACATCTTTATTTAAATGCCGCGGGGGATATTTAAATCCCCCGCGGATTTCCCTATTACGATCTCAAAAATTACCATGCCCCTTGCGGAAAAGGGGCCAGTGTAGACGAGCCCTAGGAGTTGCTATGGGAGTAGCATCTTCTAGTAGTTTTTTCAATTCTTGCATTTCTTATACTATTTTTCTTGTCTATGGACTTGTGCTTTAATATTGTTACTCCTTTTATTATATTGTTACTCCTTTTGACCTGAGCAGCTAGCCAAAACATTTGGGCTCTTGCAGGTTGTTCTGGTTAGGAGGAGAAATTGATAAAAGAATACTGAATCTTTGGTAGCTTCAAGGGTTAGCCGAGTTAGTCTGAACAGAAAAAAACAACAAATGATCTGATAGCACTTTATAGACTAACAAAACATGTAGATGGTATCATGAGCTTTCATGGGTACAGCCCACTTCTGTTTATTTACAAAGAATTTACAAAGCCCTGATTTCCTGTACACAGGAGGAATCAAACAGCAGAAGACATTTTCCTTATTCCAAGCCACTTTCAGACAGTACTCAATCCAAAAGCCCTATTTATCTAGGCTTTTCCTCAGGACCATGCTGACAATGCTTCAGTTGCTGTGTCTGGCTTCCTTCTCCTTCTGTGTCTCTGTTGCTATGCAGTCACACAGAGTATGGCTACACTACAGTTTTGTTGGAAAAATGGCCATTTTTCCAACAAAACTTGAGGAATGTCCATGCTGCAGTTGCGTTCTTCCACAAGAAAATTGAAAGAACAGGGGGGGGGGTTTCTGGTATTGGTAATCCTCCTTTTACGAGGAAGAAGCCTTTTTACGAAAGAGCTCTTTTGCAAAAAGGCATATGTGGATGGGGAAGAGGGAGTTCTTTTGGAAGAAGAGGAAAGAGGAAAAAGCACAGGTGCCCTTGTGGCCATTCCCTGGTGGTCCATTCAGTCTGGACGCTCTCTTTCAAAAAATCAGATCGCTTTTTCAATGCACTTTTGCAGCATGGACATGCTCTTTTGGAAGAAGCTTTTTCGGAAGATCTCTTCCAAAAAGAGCTTCTTCCAAAAGAAGCCTGTAGTCTAGACATAGCCACACAGACACATGCACCATCTGCCCAAAACAGTGAAGCTAAGTCCTCTTCTCACATAGTGCCAGTTTCTGAATGGACTTGCATATTTTTGGGGGCTGAGGCATGTGCTTGTGTTTTGCTTTGAGGCCCTCTATTGTTTCTTTGTTTAACCCGAAGGGAGAGGGGGTGGTTACACTTATCAATTTCAACCAGATTCAGTTTTGCCTACAACATTATAAATCTAGTCTACATTTTTTTCGACCAACAGCACAACTTTCCTTAAGTGTAATTTAAGCGGACGAAGCAGTTAATGCCATTAAGCTAATATACCATACATGCCCATATACATAATAGCAGTTACCAGGATAAGGCAGCTATTTGTGAGGGTAACTTTGTTGCATTTCCAGATGACCTATGAATATAGGTTGCACCTCTATAAACCGGAACTCTCTGGTCTGACAGTGTCCATGGTACGTAAGGACCACGGATGTTCCAGGATCAAAGAGTCCTGGAACAGGGAGTGGGCGTGGGCCAGGAGCCAGACATGATAGGGGAGAGGGGGTCAGGAGCCGGAGTGCAGCTTAGCTGGGTTGTGGGGGGAGCCAGAAAGCCCAGCGGGGTGGGGCAGGGCAAAGGGTGGGGCTGTCAGCAGGGGCCCAGAAATGACCTCCCTTGGTCTGGCAAAATTCCTCCTCCAGAACTAGTCAGGTCCCAAGGGTGCCGGATGAGGGACCTCTGTAGTTTGAAAATGTAGCTAAAGGCCATAGCCCAGATTGCTTTACCACAAGGTCATTTTTCCCCTAGTTGGTTCTGATAATATAAGGATAATCACCGAAGCAAAAGCTGAAAGATCTGTGTTGCTCACGGAACACCAAGATGTTTTAAGTCTTAATGATAGATTTTGGGGTTGCTCTGCTATACAGTATGGAAACATGAAACAATCTATTTTCCAACGTATCTGTGGGAAATTCATGCTTATGAATTATGTTTTGTGCCTGGCATAATTTTTCTGACAATTTTTAAAAGCTGCTCTTCATGTATTTGGTAACTTACACTGAAGGTTGCCCTAGAAGTCAGGTTCTACTCTATTCTATTCATATTCTTACACCATACTTAGAAGTTTCTAGTAGTGTATTAAGTAATACATGTGCAATTCCTACACCATTAGGTCTACATTTCTTAAAATAAGATCTTTACAACTAATAGTCCCCTGAGACAGTGAAGGTAGAATAATATTTATAGTAAAACCCAATTGAAAGAAGGGTCTGAAGATTACATCCTAAGGGTCTAAATTGGCTGCCGCTATGAACAGGGTAACAGTAATATATTTGATACCTACAGAAGAGAAGCTGTCTTTAGTCCATCTTGGTGTAACATGCTTACTGACCCACCACAAAAAAGACTAATGGTAGCTAATAGATAATGAATGGTGTGGGAGAGATACAACAGAAATAAACTGCAATAAAGCAAACTACTTGTATAAGAAACCTTTCTGAAGAGCTGCTGTTCATATCCCTAGACTCCTAATTTATCTGGTTTCCCCTATTTTATTCACTTTCATGCTGGTTACAGATATCTGTCATTTATCTGTGTTATGCTAGTTTGGAATGCAGAATCTGAAACAGAAAATTTAAAATGATGAACATGTCAGAGATCACAGCACCAGCTAATTAGTCAAAACAAGTAATGCTTGGCTACAGCATTACATATAAAGGACATCTCAACATCTTATACAAATTAGAATAGACATGAATCAAACCATGTACAATCATCCCACCCCCATCACTCTCCCTGTTCTCTCAACCCGTGCTGTGGATTAGAAGGTAAGCTGGTAACACTTTTTCTTAGACATGCATACATATAACCTGACCAGATTGCAGATGAACACCAAGAGTGAAAACTCACTCAAGAATGCCCCTCTTGACTTTAGGCTGTGATTTGAAACAGGAATTTATAGTATTTTCCTGCACCATTCCCTTCAGATGTCAGCTCATCTAAATTGCTTTGTCATTGTTTCTACCCAGGACTGGATGCTAGATGTAAAAGGATAAATTACAGGCAGGAATCAGTTGGCAAAATTCTATTGGACTGATTTCCTGCATAACACGGACCATCTAGATCATCATATGGCCCCTTCTGGCCTAACAGCATTTACCCAGTTCCATACTGCCTTTCTGGCACAGTTTCAGTTAGGGTCCACTGTCCACCTCTACCATCTTTCTGCCTAGCACCAAGTCAGCTGGCAAGGACCTTTCTTCAGAAGTAACCAATATCCTCATCTCTGATGTGTTTGATCAATCAGCTTTTCCTTGTGGAGTGATACCACAATGCTTCCAGAAGGAACAAGGAGTCTTGTGGCACCTTAAAGATTAAGAGTATGTTTACACTAGCAGAGGCATAGCGAGGATGTTTTGCGCCCAGGGGCAAAGGCCAAATTTGTGGGCCCCCCCCAATCATTTGTTACTGAGCAAATAATTTTACAATCAAATTATTTTATTATATTAAAACAAGACCTGAAAAATATGATAAAATATACCTAAAACAGAATCTATAATAATAAATAATTACAACTGTCCTATAGAAGTACGTTCTCTTTGGTGTCCCTGAAAGCTATCAGTTTTCATTTGTGTGGCCCTCAGAGGGGTTCAAGTTGGACATGCCTGATCTATATGTTTGTCTTTAAAGTGCTACCAGATTATTGTTCAAGTTTTTCCTTTTGTTATAAAGTATCTTTTATTTTAAAAAATAAGTAACCCCAATACGCTCACCCGTACCCCAGAGCCAGGCACCCCCCACTGCAATACAACACCCCTTCCCAGAGCAGGCACTTCAGCCCCCTCCATACCAATGCAACTCTAGGTAAATCTCATTAATCTCGGTATTCATCATTTTCTCAATAATTGTTTTATTTTAACTTTGCATCAAGTCCTTTTAGTTTTGTAATAAGTCGTTCGTTTGTCCTTTTATAGAAACTTTGTATACTTTTACAGAACAGAGAAACTTTGTAGTAAGCCTTTTTACACAGAAACCTTGTACCTTGTAGACTTTTTAGCCCTCCTCCCCCCTTTGCTAAACTGATTATCTTTGTTGAGTGAATGAGGTGTGAATGGATAAGGCATGAAAGAAAAGCATCTCTTGCAATGGTTGGAGAAAGGTGGAAGCCAGATTCAAGAACAATAAGAACAATGGGACCTGTGAGTGAAGTCGGCTCATTGAAAGAAGGCTGGACCTATGGATGCCCTGGGAGTAAGCACCAAGTGCTTGCTTTTGGAAGGTCCCTCTTTGAAGGTGAATGGGGGAGCATTAAAAAAAACACACCCAGAAGAAGGTGCCATAGATGAATAACTGCATATGCACATGATGACTCTCGGCATGAGAGGGAAGACACTATACATCTCTAAGGGTATGTCTACTCTACCCTCCTAGTTCGAACTAGGAGGGTAATGTAGGCATACCGCACTTGCAAATGAAGCCCAGGATTTGAATTTCCCGGGCTTCATTTGCATAAGCGGGGTGCCGCCATTTTTAAAACCCCGCTCGTTCGAACCCCGTGCAGCGCGGCTACACGGGGCACGAACTAGGTAGTTCAAACTAGGCTTCCTAGTTCGAACTACCGTTACTCCTCGTGGAATGAGGAGTAACGGTAGTTCGAACTAGGAAGCCTAGTTCGAACTACCTAGTTCGTGCCCCGTGTAGCCGCGCTGCACGGGGTTCGAACGAGCGGGGTTTTAAAAATGGCGGCGCCCCGCTTATGCAAATGAAGCCCAGGAAATTCAAATCCCGGGCTTCATTTGCAAGTGCGGTATGCCTACATTACCCCGCTAGTTCAAACTAGCGGGGTAGTGTAGACATACCCTAAGGCATCTTGCAGTCAAAACATGGGAGCATTGATCTGGCTCCAACCATCCCCCACCTAACTAATCTGGCCAGCAGTTAGGTGGCACAGCTATTGGTAAAAACAAGACTGTCTGTCTGTTGTATTATATGCATATAACTATTGACTGCTATGTGTATTACCAATAAATGTCGCATTTTGCCTTTTCCCCAAAAAAGATCCCATGCAGTACTTTTAAGTACAGCTCAACCATCCCTGCCCCAGAGACAGCCCCCCCAATACCTCCCATCCCAAAGGCACTCACCCCCTTCCTCTGAGCCAGACCCCCCACAGCGTTCCCCATGCCATCCCAATACACTCACCTCACCCCTGCCCCAAAGCCAGCCCCCCCCATGCACTCCCCTGTCCTCCCCCAGAGCAAGGCACCCCCTGTGCGGGAGGGAGCACTCCCCCAAATCCACCCTCCGCCCCTCCCCCCCCCGCATCCAGGCACGGAGGAAGGTACCCTTCTTCAGAGCACTGCTCCTCCCTCTCATCAGCTGGCTGCTTTGGCTTGCACTTTGGAGAGAGCCAGTGCCTGCAGCCTGCAGCAGCCCTTAGCCGGCATCTTGCAAGAAGAGCAGACTCAAGAGTGGCTTGGTTGGTCCCACCCCACCCAGCCCGGTGCCCCTCGGGGAGGGGGGAGAAGGGGAGTACTCTCACAATCAAATCCACCCCCCCTCCCAGCCAAGCATGTTAAACCTCATTTTACAAGGAGTAACAGTTAATTCAAACTAAGAGGTTTATCTCGGAATCCTGCTTCTCTGCCGCGTGTAGACGTGGGCAGTTACTTCGGGCTAGTCAGTTTCCAAATGGCGACCAACTGGGAATATGCTAATCAAGTGTGGGATATTTAAATCCTGCGCTTCAGTAGCAATTTCGGTTGCCCTCATTAGTGTCCCTAGTTCGAACTAGGGGGCTAGTGTAGACGAATCCAAACTAGCGCACATGACCTCAATATTGGTGCACAAGACAAGACAAAACAAAACTTACTCTGCTCATGGATGGAAAATCTTAGAGGGAACACTTCTTCTCAAGGTCTGTTAAAGTGAGGGATCATTTTCCAGAACAGGATGTAGCTCTCTGATGGTGTCCTAGAGAGGTTTTAGCTGGGGCTGTAGGTGATAACCAGAGCTGTTCTGTTATTTTCCTTGCTAAGCCTGTCCTGTAGCAGGTGACTTCTGGATACCCATCTGTCTCTGTCAATCTGTGTCCTCACTTTCCCAAGTGGATATTTAAGAAAGCTTTATAAAGATATTGAAGGTGTTTGAGATATTGGAGCAAATGCAGTTGTATCTTAGGGCTTGTCTGTAGAAATGGATTGTGTGATGTGTCCTGGATGGAAGCTAGAGGCATATAAGTCAGTATAGCAATCAGTAGGTTTCTGGTATAGGGTGGTGTTTGTGTGACCATCATTTATTTGCACTGTAGTGTCCAGGAAATGGATCTCTTGTGTGGACTGGCCCAGACTGAGTTTGATGGTGGGGTGGAAATTGTTGAAATCCTAGTGGAATTCTTCAAGAGCCTCCTTCCAGTGGGTCCATCTGATGAAGGGTAGGGTGATAATGAACTGAATAGCAAACCACAGTATTGAAGAGGGAGATTAATTCTAGGTCTTTTGATTTTTCTTGACTCCTAATACTGGCAGACGTGTAGTGACCGTATGGTTATACAAATGAGGTACTTAGTCTGTCTCATGCAGGCTCGAGCATTAGGACCGCTTTCAAGGAGAGAGGTAATATTTACAACCACAAGGGGTATCTGACTCTTTTCAATAAGGGTGTGTCTAGACTACATGCCTCCTTCGACGGAGGCATGTAGATTAGCCAGATCGGAAGAGGGAAATGAAGCCGCGATTAAAATAATCGCGGCTTCATTTAAATTTAAATGGCTGCCCCGATCTGCCGATCAGCTGTTTGTCGGCAGATCGGGGCAGTCTGGACGCGATGCCCCGACAAAGAAGCCTTTCTTCGTCGGCACAGGTAAACCTGGTTTCACGAGGCTTACCTGTGCCGATGAAGAAAGGCTTCTTTGTCGGGGCATCGCGTCCAGACTGCCCCGATCTGCCGACAAACAGCTGATCGGCAGATCGGGGCAGCCATTTAAATTTAAATGAAGCCGCGATTATTTTAATCGCGGCTTCATTTCCCTCTTCCGATCTGGCTAATCTACATGCCTCCGTCGAAGGAGGCATGTAGTCTAGACACACCCTAAGTGATAAAGGTTCTCCATCTTCCGCCCAGACAGTCAGCAAAGGCATAGGAAGTTTTAACATCTCATCTAAAATCTGGTGCCTCTGATACAGCCCATTCAACCCCTTAACACTAATGTGTGCCCATATGCTTCCCCATCCTTTCCTGACAATGAAGGCCTGGGGAAATGCTACCAACTGAGCCAAAATGATAACTCAGTAAGAGCTGGGAATAGTGAAGAAACAGGATATTTTTCATTTTTCCTGCTATGTTTTCCCTGGGATAATGAGTAGCAAGCCTGCCAATGGGGGAGAGGAGGGAAAGGGGCAACTGTCCCAGGGCCTGGTTATTCTTAAGGGCCCAGGGCAGCAGCGGCAGTGCCCAGAGCACTGGGCCCTTTTAATTGCCACCGGAGCATCGCACAGCGCTCTCTGGGTAGCTTGAGGGGCTGATATGGTACGCTTGCTGCCCTTGCTCTGCCACTTCTGCCCAAGGCCCCATGCCTTCCAGGAATGCAGAGCTAGGGCTCCCCCACCTTGCCCAGTTGCCCAGCATGGCCTTTCACTCTGGGCCCAAAAACTACTTAGGGTCAGAACAGAAGTACAATTTGGGAAGACTCAGCCTATGAGAAAACTGTCATGCAATCGGTCAACATCTGGCATGATTCGCAATCTTTATTCAGGATGCTCTTGAGTGAAACAGGAGGAGGTCAAAGCCATGGTGCACTGAAAGAATGGTTTGGGGCATCTTACCCTGTGCCAGGCCAGACTATGCCTGGCTATAGCCTACAATGACAACCTCTCACTTTCATAAATATCAACTTCAGACCATATTTAAAATAAAAAAGGAAGTGTTTATGGTAGTAACATGGTCATTCAATATCCCTTACAATTTATGCTTGAAGCAAGGCCAAGAATCACCATTTCTCCTGATTTGTTGTAAAGTGGTATCCAATGATAATGATATCCATAAATGTTGTATCTTCTTTGCATTTGATTGAATGGCTCTTTTTTGTATGGAAAAGAATTGCATTCATCTGGTCACCAGGCCTCTCTATTTTGAGCAGGAAACCCTATACATCCTACTTAAGGATCAAAATGGTGGGTCATACTTCCACTTTGATTATTCTTGATTAATCTCACATGGAGACACATCTGATCAAGGGACTGCAGCTGTGACTGTAAAGTGATAATTGATGTTATGAGCCTGTGTGATTTTGGAGAAGGTTTTTCCTGTGCTTGACAACTATAGAGAGCCTACTTGGAAGCAATTTATTAAGGGGAAGGAGACCTTATCAATATAAGATTTTCTGATCCACATTCCCCTTCCCAACAACTTTGCATTGCAAAAATAAGGATCAATTGACTTTCTAAATGCAAAAGAAAATCTAAAAGTCCTTGAAGATTCAGGGTTTCAGATTAGCGCTAAGAATGGAAGCTTTTTTTGGTGGCAGAAAATGCAGATTATGAAATACTAAAACATTTTGGCTATGTCTACATTACTTTTTTTGAGGAAGAGGTAATGCAAATAAAGCACTCATTAACATTTTCTCACACTTCATTTGCATAATCTCTTCCAATCCATTTTCCACAAGAAGTTTTTGCGCAAAAACAAGCAGCGTGGATGTGTCCGTTTTGTTTTTTAGCACAAGATCCTTATGCCATTTTTTTTATGAATGGCCAGCCAATAAACAAAATTGCTTACGTGTACATCTCAATTTCAGATACTCCCAGGTCAGACCAGAGAATATTTTTTTAGAAGCTAAGAATAATTGGAAACCCTTCCATCTCTGTAACTCCACCAAGAAACAAAGTTTGTAATATGGGATCACTGGGGGTATGTCTAGACTACATGGCTCCATCGACGGAGCCATGTAAACAAGTTTACCCAGCATAAGCAAAGAAGCGGGGATTTAAATAATCCCCGCTTCATTAAAATAAACATGGCCGCCGCGCTGTGCCGACGAAAACTGATCCGGCACAGCGCGGTAGTCTAGACGCGGATTGGTCGGCTGGGGAAGGCTTTGCCGACCGATCCTGTAAACCTCGTTTCACCAGGCATAAGGGATCAGTCGGCAAAGGCTTTCCCAGCCGACCGATCTGCGTCTAGACTACCGCGCTGTGCCGGATCAGTTTTCGTCGGCACAGCACGGTGGCCATGTTTATGTTAATGAAGCGGGGATTATTTAAATCGCCTATTCTTTCCCTATGCCAGGTAAACTCATTTACATGAGGAGCCATGTAGTCTAGACATATCCTGGCAGAAAAGGAGTTAAAAGAAGCCCAAGGGATGCTATGCCAGTGGCGGCCAATTAGAAAGCAGCTGTGAGGAGTACCCAATCATAGCCCAGCAGGGCTATAAGAGAGGCTGCAGGGCAGAGAGAGTTCAGTAACTCACCGGAACTTGAGAGAGAAAGGAGGTTCTTAGCATGAGGAAGGAATACCAACGCCTGCACAGAGCAGTGCTGAAAGCAGGGACTAAGTGTGCTAGAAAGAGCTGCTGACTGTATGGAAAGGCCTGCAGAATTAGGTTCTGAAGTAAGGGCAGAAGAGGATGCTGGAGCCACATGGGAAGCAGCCCTGGGACAATGGACTGCACTTGCCATTGGGGGAGTGGCTGGACAGAGATTGCAGCCCCTCTGGTAGAGGGAGGCACAGAGTGTGGCACAGACAGATAGCAATGTCACTGAAGAGCACGCTGAAATCCTGGGAGTGGTGCAGGACCTGGAATAAAAGTGATGGTGGCATGACATCACCAAAGGAGAGTGTCCAGCAAGTAGAACGAATCCCCATGACAGCCAGCAAGAGGTGCCAGAGTGGTGAGTTAACCCTGTCACAGGTTTCATTAACTAATTATGCTGCTGAGCTACTAAGTATGAAACCAACGTCATTCTAGAATATTACGGTTGGATTGATGATTCAGTACTGTAAGTTACAGGGATTTTTAAATACTCACAGCAAAGTAAAGTTTCAACTGAAAAAAAAAGGTTTTACCAACACATTTTAAATTGGCAAAAGAAATGCCACTGGCTATAGCACTAGCATAGGCCTTGGGAGATCTGCTCTGCCACAGACTTCTATTATGACCATAGGCAAGTCACTTAACTACTTTGTTTCTGAGCTCCCCATCTGTAAGGAGGCTCAAACAATGTTTTTCCTGATGGGGGATCAAAGTATAGGTCCTTTTATTTTTTATGATATCTCACTGGGTCTCCTGGCCTGTGTGGAGATCTCAGTGTTGTATACAGTATTCCTTCTAGTAGACAAATGGATGCTACAGCGCACTACAGAAGGAAGGTTAATCTAGTTCAGGTGTAACAAACCTGCAGCTCACGAGCTGCCTGTGGTTTTTCTCCTCCTCCTCCCCCCCCATCAGTGTGGCCCCCGCGCTTGCTGAACATGGCCCATGCTCTCGGCTCCTCTGTGCTCCCCAGGGTAGGGGAGCAATCCGGATCAAAATGGAAGATCCAATATGGTGGCTGTGGCTACTGACTGGAGCCTGCTGAGGCTAAAATGCCTCAAAAAGCCTTCTTAAATGGCCAGTCCTTCTTCTTTCTTTTTTTTTTTTTTTTTTTTTTTTGGCGCTACAGCTTTTTGCCACGGCTCTTCGCGCTGGATTCAGCTGGATCTTGGCTCTTCATCCGGAACGGGTTGGCCACCTCAATCTAGTTTAACATATCTCTTGTTTATAATGGTGGAAAGGATAATTTAGTTCATAACACCCATATGCTGCTGGATGGGTCTGCAATCATAATGATAGCTGAAGTGGTATCTCTGCTCAGTGTGCTGAGCAAGAGGTTACTGTGGTGGAGGTTTGGAGTGACTATTTGTGTTTGTATGCAGAGATTTAAAACATAATGGTGTCATTATGTATTTCTTTAAAAGCTGCTGTTATAGTGCCTAGCAAGACAGGCATAAAGAAGCTGCTGCAATTCTAGGTTACTCTGCTGCAACTCTGCCTGAGGAAATGCTAGTGAAAACATTCACTACAGTGAAGTTTTTCATATGGATCTTCTCCCAGTTTCCTATTGGGAGTAAGGATCCCCGTTCCCAAGCTGATCTCTTTTCTGCCCAGATAGGCTTGCAAGTACCTGCCACAGATAAAGAAATATAAGTTTTCCAAAAGCAAAGGACTTGAGTGTAGGTGAAGTCCACAGAGGAACCAGTGATGTGCATAATGGCTATCTAATGATAACATAACATTTCCCCTTAAACTGAAAGGATTATGCAATAGGGAAAGTCCTAGTTACTCATATGACTCCCCAGAACATTCAGGCAAATATTTATGTTCTTCAACACAGTTATTATATCAATATGTAAAACCTTATATAGAAAAGAATTACATAAAAGTCAAACAACAGTGCTGAGGAATGCAGTACAACAGTGAGTGTAACTATTTCACTTATAGTCAGCTTATCTCAGGAATAAAGCTATGAATGCTGCATGGCAGGAGTAGCCCCACCAAACTAGTGAAGTATCACAAATACTAGGAGGTGCATGTGACCTATTGCCTAGCTGTTGGGTTAAGAATCCAGAAATAGCATAGTGGCTCCTTTCTGGCACATATTAGAGCTACAATAGGGCTTATTCTAGTTACATCAAGAGGCCATTCCACTGCTGCATTGTTTAAAACAGTTGTACTGTTTAAATCTAGAATGTACTGAACCTGCCCCTCCATTGTAACCCCATAGCCATCTGATTTGGCTGTTGCCTTCTTTTGATGCAAACGAGGGGCATGAGCTGCAGAGTTGACAAAGGGCACCTGAGCTATCACCAGTCTGCTTTGGTCAGACCACACCTGGCTGGCACTGTGACCCTGTGCACCAGATCACAATGCCACTTGCTCACATTTGGTCCAGGTGCTCCTTTGTCATGGCAGAGGGGCAGCTGGGCCACATTTGAGTGAGGGTGGTGCCACCTGGCATGCAGAGTCCCAACAATACTCAGGTTTGAACCTGAGTGGTTCTGTGACCCCCTGTGCCTGGTCACAAAGTCACTCGGATTTGCAGAGGGTGGGTGTAGTGATTCGTGAGCATGAGGAGATCAAACTACTGAGGGAGGCCGAAATAGGAAGAAGAAAGCCAAGTGTCAGAGTTAAAATCTATGCCATCCACTTTAAATTGTGTTCCATAGCTCCTGTGGGTGAACTTTTTATACTAGTTTTCTGATATGAAACTGACTGACATATAATGAGTTTGTCATAACTCAAGAATCAGTCCCAAAATACGTTAATGTGAGAAGTTAGCAAAAGTTATGCAGTAGGGGAAAGAAGCCAGAAATGGCAATGGGCATTGGTATTAATGGTACACAGGAGATTATTTGGTACTACATGCATCTGACAAAATGGGTCTTTGCCCACGAAAGCTTATGCTGCAACACTTCAGTTAGTCTATAAGGTGCCACAGGGCTCCTCGCCGCTTTTGCAGATTCAGACTAACACAGCTACCCCTCTGATATTTGGTACCATAGCGGCCTAATTATGATATGGATTAAGAATCTAGCTTTGAGTTTTCTGGGGCAAATACCAATTCCTGCTTTCCAGGAAATGTTGGGCCTGGTTGGGATTGCAATTTGGGGATCATATTATTCCCTTGATTGTTTTAATGGGAGTAAAAGCTTTTGTATTAACTTAGACACTGATCACTCTTTATTCAGGCCCTCCTTTTTGGTGGCTTTCCCTTCGTAGTACTTTGTAGAGGGGTTTAAACAGTGTAAAATAAACTACCTGATTTGTGAATACCTTCACCTATAACCCCACCAAAATTTAACTAACTGATTTGTGGGGTCAGTACATTTCTCATTCCCAAATAGTCTATTAACTACCACGTACTAAAAACATGTTTGTACATCCCCAAAGTTTCATGGTTTGTGTTATGAGGGTTCGTTTCTTCTGAAAATTCATGGTTGATATTTCATTTTTTGTTGGTCTCCAGTCATCAAGCCCAAAAAAATACCATGTGACTTAACATAAAATAAATAATGAATACTCAAAGCAAATGACTAATCGAAACAAAAACCTCAGAGCTTGAAAATGATTAAAAAAGGCTATTCAATGCATAGTCACAAATAATGGCTTATCACAGAAATCAGGATGGCTCACAAGTGGTTATCAAAACTAAAAAGGCTAAATTCACTACTATTATTTGAAAGGAATAGTTTCAGCAACTATAGTGCCTGAATTCACATGTAACACACACTAAAGGCTGAACCTCTCTGGTTCGGTAACATCTGTGGTCCAGTATGATGTTAGTTAGCCAGCTGTCCACATATCATAGATGTAGCCAGGTTTCCTGGGGTTCCATAAAGTTAGTTTATAGCCACCAGTCCTGGCTTTCAGTGTTCTGTGCTGTTATTTAGCTCTAACTTGCCCTAAACATTTTCTAAGAGCTCGGTAAGCAGTGGAAGTGTGGGTAATGCTGCTAAACAATATCGACCTCCTGTAGTTTGGCAAATTCTCTGGTTCACCACTGGTCAGGTCCCAAGGGTGCCAGACTAGAGAGGTTCAACTTGTAGTGCTTAACAGGTTTAACACTTCCCATAGAAAAGACACAAACCAGCACAGCATTCAAAAACATGCTTAATTTAAATATGTGACTAGTTCAATAGATTTCAGTAGAACCACTAACATGCTGAGTCAGGGATTAATTTGGAACATGCTTTAGGAAAAATACTGCAGTATCTTACAAGCAAACAACTGCAAAAAAGATGACGAGCAGTGGATACAAATCTTTTCCACTGGATTCCTGGAGAATGCACAATATTTAACTGATGGTTCTCTTATTTCTCTCTTCCCCTCCCTCTCTCCCTCTGCCAGCATGAAAAATTCACTCACATGTACAAAGGATCTAACCATGTCCTGATCTGACCCTGCTAGCAAGTGCAGTTTGAAGCAATACAGCTTAGCTATGAGAGACGCAAAAGCCATCCGAAGCCGCCTTGGTGCATTTGAGAACAGCTTCCCTTGAGAAGAGCAAATAGCTGTGTTCAAGCAGAATCTTCTCTGGCAGAGCATCTGGCTCTGTCTTGCTGCAGACAGCTCAAGTGAAGGGCACCTGCATGCCAATGAAGGAGCTGCATGCCATTTCACAGAGCAGTCACCGCATCATATCCCTGGACATGATTTTTGGGTACCGGTTGCTTCCGCAAGGAGGTGCTGAGGTTCCTTTGCTACCAGCCCTTCTAGCCCCAGGTTACTGCTGAACTGCAGTCTGTGTACCATAAGGTGTCATTTTTCTGCATGAGTAAGTAGCATGTCACTAGTCAGTCTTGTGAGACCAAGGTGTGGCTGCAGCACTTTGCTTCTATAAGTAGCTATAAATAGTGTTTCTCCCTTTCTCTCAGTTCATAACCTGACTGAAACTTTTCCTTTCCTATGAGTGCCTTTGCCCTGCTCAAGAATCAAGGGGGCAGGACTGGAAAAAACCTTGCATCCTACTAACTCAGAGGGAAAGAAAGATTGATGGTGTTTGCTTAGGGTTAGTCCATGAATCTTTGCTTTCCCACGAGGCTTCAAACTAAATATTCAGAGCTCAGTTCTTCTTCACGTGTGCATTCCCACATTAGAATCTCATAGCTGGGCTTTTGCCTATAAAAAATCCCCATACATCTGAAATGCATACTGGGCTTTTTAGTGCCCTTTGTTTCTAATAGCTATTGATTTCCTGAACGCTGGGGAATATGGGATTCAATTAGCCGTTCATAGCACTGTCGCTCAGGGCTTGTGTATAACCCTCTGTTTTCAAAGTTTATAATAACGTGGTCATAAAAATTCAGCCTGTGTTTAACTTGGCATTCAAGGCCTTTTGACAGATGATTAGTTCATAATGCTTACCAATTGCTTTTATTATTTTTACACCAGGGCTCCAAACTTTTTGCAGGCATGACTCCATTTTAATGACATATTTCCTTCCATGATCTCAGACAGCTTGCAGGATGTATTTTCTGAAGAGCAAAATGGTGTCCTCTGCACAGTGAGACCTCACACTCAACATACATGTGAGGTCATGCTACATGGAGGATTATGCCTCACATATGTGGAGCCTGTAAAGTCATGCAGCGAGGAGGACACCATTCTATATAGCTAAATGACATGCACCATGCATCGTGCCCTCATATGCACCACCCGTGCCTGGTCACACTGTGCTGAGCAAAAATGGCTTCCTCCACACAGTAGGGGTCATTGCAGGGCTGGCCGCCTCAGGTGCCAGACTGTGGGAGGACGCCACTAGGACCCAGAGTGTAGAAAATTGTGTCTGCTGCTTGTGCATATGTATTCTCTCTGCTCTAGATGCACAGAGATGGTGGAGTGCTGTGCTGGAGGAAGGAGGGCACAAGAGACATAACAGGCAGGCAGGAGAAAAAGAGGCATGGGGGCATCATTTGAGCTCCCCGCCTCAGGTGCCAAAATGTTGTGGGCCGGCCCTGGGTCATTCTGACCCCCTCTCCTGATGATGTGATCCCATTTGGGGCCAGGACCACAGTTTGGGAACCACTATCTCATACCATTTTAGAACCACAGCATATTGCACATGCATGGTTAGATTTCAGCAAATGGTTCTGTGGGACTGGTAACTCACAGACCTGGAGCACAGCCATAGCGCTCACCATGAAGGTGATGGATTTTCTGGTTGAACTAAAAGTTATGTTTATGTCCCTTGACAAGATACATCACAGTTCCTCCTGCAGCAACCATTATGGGCTGTTGTGTCAAGAGCACCTGCATGTTTAGCTGGCTGATTGAGTTAGATTCGCAGCCAATAGAAACTCTCCATAGATCCACTAAAATCAATGAAGATTGGAGTTTCACTCGTTTACAGCTAGAGGCTCTGGCCCAATGTTTTTAATCAGTCTAGTTAATATTGTCGGGGGGGGGGGGTTCAAACTCTCCATGCTCCCACCCACCCTCTGTGTGTGCGCGCACACACACACACACACACTTTTGAACACACTTCTACGTTGCTCTGAATTCTTGAGCAGGAGGGTGGAGAAAAAGGGTTTGCCCCCTTCCCCTAAAATTGAGATCCAGTCTCCATACTTTATGGCTACGTCTACATTGGCAAGATTTTGCGCAAATATTTTTAATGCAACAGTTTTTGCATTAAAGTATTTGCGCAAGAGAGCATCTACACTGGCATGTGCCTTTGTGCAAGAGATGTGCTTTTGTGCAAAAGCATCCGTGCCAGTGTAGACGCTCTCTTGTGCAAGAGAGCTCCGATGGCCATTTTAGCCATCAGGCCATCTTGCGCAAGAAATTAACGTTGCCTGTCTACACTGGCCTCTTGCGCAAGAAAAGTTGCGCAAGAGGGCTTATCCCTGAGCGGGAACATCAGAGTATTTGCACAAGAAGCACTGATTTTATACATTAGAACATCAGTGTTCTTGCACAAGAACTCGCGGCCAGTGTAGACAGGTGGCAAAATTTTGCGCAAATGCAGCCACTTTTGCACAAAATCTTGCCAATGTAGACACAGCCTATGGTTTCTCCTGTAATCAGCTGGAGGCACAAGCTACTTGCAGAGGGGTTCTGGCTCAAATGTTGCCTGCTCACGCTTGGGGTGTTTTGCAACATTACTATATTATGAGCTGCATGAAACTTAGTTATGGGTTGAGTTAAGAACACTTCATTGAAGGTGAGTTGTAAGAGACAGTTAAGGGGCCACACTTAAAGCAAATACTAATAGTCTGTCCAAAAACTAGAAGGTTCCATTGGGTACTGGTACTGGCGCAGGGGAGTGTGTGTGAAGGCAGTGCACACAAGAACCCAGAGCATACAGAAAGTGAACCAGAGAAAGGAAGAAAAAAGACGCAGGAAAGCTAAACAGGAGCCTGAGAGCATAGTGTAATCCTGGAGAACTCCAGTGAGTGCACTTCTGGGTGTCCTAAGGAGAGAGGCTTAGTTACAAGATTTGATTAACTTTGATTTTACTTCATTTTACTTTTAATTTTTATTGTGATCAAGTAAATGGTATTGATTTTATAGGTACAATATGTGACAACGTCTGCCACTGTCAGTATTGTTTGACCATATCAACTGCTAAAAGAAAATAGCATAAAATATTAGATTATACCTCTCCTATGTGTGTGTGTTAAAATTTGTTTATCTAAAAATTGTAAGCTGGATCAGATTTAATATTCTCTAAATAATTGTTTAATATAATGTGAAATAATTTCCTCCTCTTACAGGAAAGATACTGTATTTATAAATCTTATCTTCCCTAACAGCATTTCTATTTAAACTTGCAAATTAGTATTTGCACACTAAGGATATTGGAGTAAAAAGGAATTAGGAATATCTGATCAGCAAAGGAAGAAGAAATTGCTGAAATGTATCACAATTACGACTGTAATATATGGCAATCTTATGACAGGTAAATGTCTAAGAACTTAGTTGCCAACTCAGAATACACTCTATGGAACATTGATTTAGATACAGCAGGACCTTCTTCTCTTCACTGGATCATAATGTAGTGTGGTATGCCCTCTGATGTCCTTTACTTTTACAGCTGGTGCAGCATTCCAGCTTAAAAGACTTTGGTTTGGAAGTATAACACAAGACTCTGAAACCATTGCTTTGAAATATGCAGAACCATGGGAATAATGCATTTTTGGAAAGTAATAAGAACAGCTATTAACATTACTCTAGGAAGAGGCATCCCTGAAATCATTAAATTATGCATTAAGATGCCATGCATTACAGTAGCACAGTTGTACTTCTATAGTTAAGGTTGAGTTGCAGTTTTCTTTATAAATCCACGTGTAGAAACTTTTTCCTCAGATCCTTTCCTAGTACCTATAGAAGTATTAACATAATGACAGCTACATACTCAGGTTATCACAGTAAGATGGACAGCAATGGTTATAAAGGAGCAATAATGGTCTTTCAATTAAATAATATGCATTTTAAAAGTACTTAAGTATGGAGTTTTACAATAGCCTGCAGTGATTCGGAAAGGGTTTAAATAGAATTTTAGTTAATTCAATCCATGCCAGCTATTCTCAAGTCCCTCCACAGGGTGAAGGCTTTTTTTGCAATGCCTCGATGATCATCTTTCTTGGCTACTGATGGTTAGCAAGAACATGTTACTCATAACCAGATTTATCTTCACATTCACTTTACCAGCAAAATTGAGGGTAAATGTCTGTTCTGTGACATGGTTGAGTGTATTAGTTTTTTTACATGGATCCACCATCTGTGTGAAAGTGTCCAGATAAATTTTAAATTAATGTAAAATATTGTAACAGAGACCTATGGCTCATTATGACCTATAGGTTAAATAGTTTGATTATTAAAAGCTATATACATGTAGATGTCTATTAAAGCGGCTGCTTAGTCACACATTCTGAAATAGCAAAGGTCTCAGAATCTTCCACCTTAACTGAATTCATTGGTTTTGTGAGGAAATCAGGAATAGCCCACATAATTCAGCATAAGCCTTTTTTTAACCTTTACCTGTCTCAGAAAATTCAGCTTCCTATTCCTTCCCTGATCCTCCCCCTCCTAAAGCCTCTTCTCATTTTAAGCTCTCTAGTACCTGCCATCTGTCCCCTTCCATTTCAAAGGATGTTAGAATCCGTCATTCTGGATGTAGCTGTGCCTTTGAGACAAATCCAGCCCCCACTTCTGTTGCCACAGAATCACGCTGGGAGGCAGGATACAAGAGAGGCACAGAGCGGGTGGACATGCGGTCCACTCTGCAGATGCTCCTTGTACAGTTCCATAAGCAGACAGGGAGTGAAATCAGCATAGGGGCAGGACAGGATGAGAAATTGAATCCTCCTAACTTTCCCCTGACTTTGCAGAGGCTACTCTATTTTCTGGCTTGGGGAAGAAGATTCCCCCCTCTCATGACTTTCCCTTAACAGCTCCAATCAGCTAGAGTACCATGGCTCCATTGCAATAGATGCAGCACCCAAGCCTTCTCCCAAAGCTAGTGTTTTTGTAAACCAGCCCCTTAACATTACTGCGATGTCCATTTTTTGTCTTTTTATGTCTCCACACTGTATTCCTTTAGTACTAAATTGTTCATTTTACTACCCAGAACTCACTTTGGTTCACATTTTAGCATCTTTCTTAGCATACTGGCAGCCCTTTTAATCTCAGAATACCGAAGTAGAAGATTGAGGAGGCAGTTGAGCCATTAGCTATTATGTTTGAAAAGTTAGAGGTCTTCAAGTCACCAGGGCCTACTATAAGATGGGTGCATAACTGGCTGATAACCATTCTCAGGGTATGTCTACACTACCCCGCTAGTTTGAACTAGCGGGGGTAATGTAGTCATCCGCAATTGCAAATGAAGCCCGGGATTTGAATTTTCCGGGCTTCATTTGCATAAAGCCGGCCGGCGCCATTTTTAAATGCTGGCTAGTTCGAACCCCGTGCTGTGCGGCTACACACGGCACGGGGTAGCTAGTTCGGATTAGGCTTCTTAATCCGAACTAGCTGTACTCCTCATTCCACGAGGAGTACAGCTAGTTCGGATTAGAAATCTAATCCAAACTAGCTACTCCGTGCCGCATGTAGCCTCGCGGTACGGGGTTCGAACTAGCCGGCATTTAAAAATGGCGCTGGACGGCTTTATGCAAATGAAGCCCGGGAAATTCAAATCCCAGGCTTCATTTGCAATTGCGGATGACTACATTACCCCTGCTAGTTCGAACTAGCGGGGTAGTGTAGACATACCCTCAGAGAGTTGTTATTAATGGTTCACAGTCATGCTGGAAGAATTCTGGGCTATATTAGCAGGAGTATTGTAAGCAAGATGGAAGAAGTAATTCTTGGGCTCTATTCCACACTGATTAGGCCTCAACTGGATTACTGTACCCAGTGTCATTAGCTTTCATGGGCACAATCTACTTCTTCAGATAAATGGAGCAAGGGATCCAAAGGTACAAATAAATAGCAGAAAAAAAGGGAATGGGGAAGAAAAGAGAAGAGAAAAAATTCTTGTCAATGAGGGTATGTCTACACTACCCCGCTAGTTCGAACTAGCGGAGTAATGTAGGCATACCGCACTTGCAAATGAAGCCCGGGATTTGAATTTCCCGGGCTTCATTTGCATAAGCGGGGAGCCGCCATTTTTAAAACCCCGCTGGTTCGAACCCCGTGCAGCGCGGCTACACGGGGCACGAACTAGGTAGTTCGAACTAGGCTTCCTAGTTCGAACTACCGTTACTCCTCGTGACAGTGTCCCTTAATCCTTTATTGTAGAGACTGTCCAGTTTGGCCAATACCCATGGCAGAGGGGCATTGCTGGCACTTGATGGCATAGATCACATTAGTGGACGTACAGTTGTATGAGCCTCTGATTTGGTGGCGTATGGTTAGGTCCTGTGATGATGTCAGTTGTATAGATGTGTGACAGAGTTGGCACGAGAGTTTATTGCAGGAGAGGGCTCCTGGATGAGTATGATTGAGATGTGATGCATGGTTGCTGGAAAGAATGTGTTTCAAGTTTGAGGATTGTTTGTAAGCGAGGATTGGCCTGTCCCCCAAGGCCTGTGAGAGCGAGGGATTATTTTCCAGGATAGGTTGTAGATTGTTGTTGATGCGCAGGAGGGATTTAAGTTGGGGGCTGTTGGTGATGACTAGTCCGGCTCTGTCAAGCTGTTTTTTCACTTCCCTGGGTGGGTATTTAAGTTTTAAGAATGTCTGATAGAGATCCTATAGGTGTTTGGCTCTGCCCATGGGATTAGAGCAAATCCGGCTGTATCTTAGGTCCTGGCTGTAAACAATCGATTGGGTGATGTTTCTTGGATGGAAGCTAGGGACATGTAGGTAAGTGTAATGGTTAGTAGGTTTCCAAAGTGGTGTTAATGTGGCTGTCATTTAATTGTATTGTAGTGTCAAGGAAGTGGATCTCTTGTGTGGACTGGTCCAGGCTAAGGTTGATGGTAGGTGGAAGTTGTTGAAATCTCTGTGGAATTATTCAAGGATCTCTTTCCTGCATGCAATCACATGGCCCCACAATATGCCTACATCTTTATGACTGACTTCAAACAACGTTTCCTCAGCTCTTGCCCCCTAACACCATTACTCTGCTTATGCTACAGTGACAACATCTTCATCATATGGACCCACAGGAAGGAAACCCTTCAAGAATTCCACAGGGTTTTCAACAACTTCCACTACACCATCAATCCAGCAGCCCCAGCGTAGCAGGTCATTGGGAGAAACTGTCCCATCAAGTTCCCTTACTACTCATGATCCCATGGGATGCTGGAGTCAACAAGGGTGCCATCAGCCTTCTATTTAGTGGGCCTTACTAACCTGCTAAATCAAACCCCAGAAGATCAATTTCCGGAGCATCAATCTCCAGGTAAAAACATATCTAGTGGTTTCCTAAATAAAGCTGGAATCCCTTGTGGGAGTGGGGCAGTTACAAAATGTTAGTTTGTTATATCTTTCATCTCTGACTAAACTTTGCTCTCCAAAATATGTTCCATTCTCATCTCTAAGAGTTTGCTTAGTCTTCACTCAGCAGCATATTAAAATTCAGACTTCTAATGCCACTGTTTTCTTTGATCTTTCTCTTTACGTAAATTACTCTTTCTGGAGAGCTCACATTTACAAGAGTAAAATTGACCTCCCTTTCTTTGCACACACAAACACTTCAGTATTTCCTATTGTATTTTTGGCTCAGTTATTCCTGCTGATTCATGTATAAATCTCTCCCTTTCTTTATTTTTATATATTTTTGTTCTTTCCATGGAATTCTTGCTATTGCTAGTATTTGGATTTTACTAGAAATCCACACCCTACTTGCTCATACTACTTACAATTCATGAGGAGAGTTCTAAAAGAGACTTTGAGGAAGTACATGGCCAGCAGTGGACAATCGGGGCTGCTTAATACTACTTTCATCTGGTGGTTTATTCCTATTATTTTATTTAACTGTAATGGTGTTTATTGCATTAACAGCCGAAGCGATTACATGAGTCTAAACAGTGCTTTAGGCACAACCTGAAGTGAGGGGCAATGCCTGTGCCACCCCAGAGAAATGCCAGAACCATTTCACCTCAAAGAGGTACAAAGTCACCCAGGACTCTGTGGCTACGCCGGAGGAAGTACACCGCCAGCCTATTCCTCCAGGCAGAGCATAAAGAGGAGGCAGATACAGAGTATAACTATTTTAAATCCCTCCCCTTTTATTCACTGCCCTTTTTCTCCTGGGGGGAACAAAGAAAACATGTTTCTTTAATATCCCCATATAAATTCCTTGAATGTAGTGGGGCATTGACCCCACACTGGAGTAGAAGGGATTAAAGCAGGTTGGAGGGAACTTTCACAGACCCCAGCCAATG
This sequence comes from Pelodiscus sinensis, assembly GCF_052426305.1. NCBI lineage: Eukaryota > Metazoa > Chordata > Testudines > Trionychidae > Pelodiscus > Pelodiscus sinensis. Next base: position 198,936,842 of record NC_143052.1, read on the forward strand.
AGGAAAGGGCTTCTCGAGCCAGCCAATCAGGAAAGAGCTTGCTGGGGCAAATAAAAGGAGGCTACTGAAGGGCCAGGGAAATGGACTGGCTGCCTCAGGAGCACCAAGGACAGAGCAGTGCTAGGCAAAGGGAGCAGAGGGAGCTCCAGCCTGATAACAGCAGACTGGGTCCCTGGTACAAAGGGCCGAGAGAGTGCATAGGCCATGGGGAAGTGGCCCATGGCAGGCAGGCAGCAGAGGGGAATGGAGGAGGGCAGTAGGGAGCTGCCACTCAAGAGTTCCTTGGCCAGAGCCCAGAGTAATGGGAGGGCTTGTGTCCCCTGCTCCATTAGCCACAGAAGGAAGTAGCCACCAAAGGACTGCAGTTTGCCCTGAGTGAGGGGCTAGGTAAGTGCTACAGTCTGCCACGGAAGTGTGCCAGTTCCTCCGGTAGGGAGAGATCAGAGCTGGGGCACAGGCAGAGGGCCATGTTCCAAAAGAGGCGGCTGTGTTCTGGTAAGCGCCGCAGGTCCAGAGGGTTGACTCAGCAGAGTAGACAATGGGCAGGATACCAGCCAAAGGCGGCACTCTCCAACTCGATTGAGCTAATTCCTGATTTGAGCAGCAGGAGGCTCTGCAGTGGTGAGCTGCACTCTGTTACAGTGACCCTGATCCAGTTGTCTATTAATCCATCCCCCCTGAACCTCTCCTGCCCCTCCCCCACAAACATGTACTCTGCCTGTTTCTTAATCCATTCATATTTTAGTGCGGGGGGCATCATCACATAGAAAGAACTCCATATGGTTGTTGTTGTTTTTTTTTTAAGTGATGTGCTGAGTAGTAAGATGTCTGATAAATAAAAGGACATTCTTTAGGTTTACAGAGTATGGTGACTGCATGATGTCTTACATGTGTCTAAGGATAACCACAATAATAAATACCTAGCTCTTATAGAGAGCTTGTTGTCAGTACATATCAAAGCACTCTACAAAAGAGGTCAGTATGTGTAGACCTGGGTGACTGGTAAGTTCATCTATAATGTCTGTCAATGAATGTTCGCAGTTCTTTTTTTTTTTAAATTATATATTATATGTATTTAATTATTTTAGTAATTTCAAAGGATAATATTGGTATTTATTAAAAAATGTTTTATGGAAAGAAAGTTGCAACAAAACATTAACATACATCCTTTATGTTCCAATAATTCATGTTTATTTATAAGCATTTTTTAGATTTTTATCAATTAAAATTTTCAGAGTGGCATGAAATTATGGGATTTAATAATTTATTATTTATTTAATCAACTTAAACTTCTACAGTTGTGGAAAGAGAATTTGGGTGGGGAACTGGCCAATTTATTTAATGACTGTATATGTTTGGATTAAAAAAGTTAAAAGTTTATAACTGTTAAAACACAAATTGTCCATCTCATGTCAAAATGTACAGAATTTTGTCACCGTGTTCCAGCTCTGCTCCTCTCCAGGCACCTCCATGTCCGTTCCATTGTGATCACATCCCATTCTCCTGACAAAATTGTGGAGGCCAGCTGCTGTAGCTTTCAGATCTAATCGTTCATTCCCATTCCAAGCCTCTCTTTGCAAGGAAAAGGCTAGCAAATAGAAGTGTTTCTCAGAAGAAAGTTGAAATTCTCCTTTATATTTCTACTTGCTCCTAAACCAGAGGTGCCATGACTGGGGGTTTAGAGGACCCAAATGTAGGCTTGATTTGCCTTCCTGTGCAGCAGGTAGGCATGATTCCAAGCTAACATTCCACACTAACAGGGAGGGAGATGAGCAAGAATGCCTTCGGTTGCACCCTAGTAATTATGGACAGGGGAAGGTGGCGGAAGGGGAGGGACCTGTCTGATGTATGGAGCAGAAAGTGTGGCCAGCCATGCCAGCTGTCTGAGTAGCTGACCATCTGAACCAAATGCTAGTTGGGGATGCATGTGATTAACCAGTGTGTGTCAAATCACATGTTTGTAGCTACCCAACCTAAGGCAACTACTATGCACTGACAGGATAGCTCTGGTAATGCTGACACTACCTGGTTCTTCTTCTTTTTCTTTCTCGTTCCTCTTCTCAGTTTAACTCCCCACAGTATACATAGGATTCTACCCTAAGGGAACTCTCTCTGTACAAGCATCACAGAACTCAGCCAGATAGTACATACCACAGCTACAGTGAGTTTTACCCACAAGCCAGTCAGGCAGTTTCATTTTACACATGTATTATACATGACAACATTTCTGAGCCAAAGAGACTAAGCAGACTTCTTACCATTATGATGAAGTTTAGAAGTTAAGTTAGATCTTCAGTAACTGTTTCTTTGCCTCTCCTAGTACTGCTGTCTTCTGGGGAGGCTGGTGATTTTTAGCTGTTTTTTGGTGTCATTTTATTATGAAAGACAACTTTTGTTACTCTGTGATTTTCACCCAATCAGAGGCGTTGGCAAGCACAGAAAGAAAATAATAGCACTAATAGCAATTCTACCCCTCTCTCCATGCAATATTAACAGTGTTGCTCCTCAAATTTTTAATAATTGTTTCAATTACAATACCTTTGACAATAACTATCTTTCTGATTCATCCAACTTGGGTTCCTTGCTGTCTCCTAGTGACTAATGGTGGTTGAAGTACTCAAGCTTACTTAAGGGCCTAAGTCTCACTGACTGAAAGGAAGTGACTTATTGCTTTTGAAAATGTTACACTCTGTACACATTTCCTCCAGAAAGAAGCTTGTACTTGATAAAAACGTAGTTAATGAAGGTGGGGGGGAATTGCACAACTTCAACATCAAAATAGCTTGTTTCTTTCAAAATATTTCTATATACCAGTTATGTTATTTCAAAAACTTATTTGTCATTGAGTCATGCTGCTCTTTTCCTTTGCTCACAACAGTGTTTGTTGAAACATTTAGGCTATGTCTAGACTGCAGGCTTCTTTCGGAAGAAGCTTTTCCGGAAGAGTGTCTACACAGCAAAAGCGCATCAAAAAAGCGATCTGCTTTTTTGAAAGATAGCATCCACATTGATTGGACGCTATCTCACAATTAAGTTGTAATTACTATGGACGGAGTGGCCACCAGGGCACCTGTGCTTTTTCCTGGAAGCTTCTTCTTTCGGAAAAAAACCCCTCTTCCCCATCCACACAAACCTTTTTCCAAAAGAGCTCTTTCGGGAAAAGGCTTCTTCCTCATAGAAGGAGGTTTACCGCTGTCCGAAAGACCCCTGTGTTCTTTCGAAATTGCAGTGTGGAAATAAGTGTAGCTTTTCCAGAAAAACTTCTGTTTTTCTGGAAAAACTCTGCAGTGTAGACATACGCTTACACTGGTTTACATAACACACATGTAACATCTGGAACTCATTCCCACAAGATATTTGAGTCCAAAAATATGGAAGAATTTTCTTTCTGAAATTAGGCATTTATATGCATCAGCTACCCTAAGCAGGAAGAAAACAAAGGATACAAACCCTCATATTTCAGTGCATAAAACAGAAGCTAAATGTAGTTGGATAAGATTTCTTCTGTGGGCAGGTTATATCACAATTGTCCATTACAGGGATTTATATATCTTTTTTTAAGACATCTATTTTGGGCCACTGAAAGAGACAAGGTACTGGGCTAAATGGACCACTGGTCAGACATGGCATGGAAATTCCTATGCTCATAAATCTCTGTGGTTGCCACACTAGTGCAACTTCACTATCACTCTTATCAACACTTCACACAGCTGTCAAACAAGCAACCCTTAGGAATAGTCCTTGGACCAAATTCTTTGTCTGCATGTACATTGGTGCAGTTCTATTGAGTTCAGTAGAGCTGGGCCAATTTATAACAGCAGAGAATTTTGGCTCCATATTTTCAGACATTGGTAACACTAAACAGAGTCATAGAGTCTAAGGCCAGAAGAGACCACCAAATCATTGATGTCTGACCTAAACATCACAAGCAACTAAACCACACCTATTTAACCCTATATTAACTCAATAATCTGGATTAGGATAAAGATACAACCTTCAGAAAACTAAACAACTGTGTACCACTGGCAACGAATAATAGAGACTGAGAGTAACCAATGCTTGAGGCTCCTGTGGCAGGGAATTGATTTAATGAGATATACTCAGACCTAGACAAGCCTAAATGTAGACTTGTGTTGCTTCTTGCTCAAAGTCAGAAAGGTTGGCAATAGCTTCTGCTGTGCTAAATCAGATATCTATCACATCCTCTTCACTCAATACTCCTGACATTCAGCTACTTCTTGTGTGGAGAGTGGCAACCAAAGATGACAACCAGACTGACACACAGGAGCTCACACCTCTGCTCATCAAAAAGATCATGGAATAAGCAAAAGAAGCCAGTATAGACACTGAATGGTACTTCCTCTGCTTCTGAAAAGATGACATTAGCTCTAGTTCCAGGGAGGTTAGGGGTTTCAAACCTGATAGTTGGGCTGTAGTGTCCAACTAAGACCCTGTATCCTTCCAGAATGCAAAACAAAATTTCTCTTCCTGTGTCATTATCTCTATTTCCACACTATCTCTGTTTGCAAGCCTTCCATTATATTAACATAAATCTGATCACTCCCTGGCAAGAACGGCTGAAGTAGCAGCACACCTGGCCCTGAGACAAAGGTGATTGAATCATATTGATCAAGACTAACCTGTTTTCTCCAACCAGTTAATAAGGCTGGCAAGGATGTTGAGGCCACTTGCTACAAGGGCAATGGCTGGAGAATTTTGAGTATATAGAGGAAGGATGGCCCAGTGATTAGCCTAGAACTTGGAAATCTGGGGTCATGACTCTGCTCTGCCACAGTCTTCTTGTGTGACCTTGGGCAAGCCACTTAGCTTCTGTGTTCCTCAGATCCCCATCAGTGAAGTATTGTTAAACCCCTTTTATTGCTTCAAAAATCTCACAAGGCAGTTGTGAGGCTAAGCACACTAAAGACTCCAAAGTGTTCAGATATCATGGATGGGAGACGTACAAGTACCTAATATAGATAGGAAATCTTGGACAAACTGAGGAGAAAGACAAAGCACAGTACATGATTAAGACTTAGTCTATGTCTAACCTACATACCTCTTATGAAAGAGGAATGTAAATGAGGCCGATTGAAAATGCAAATGAAGCACAGATTTAGAAATCTCATGCTTCATTTGCATAATCACGCGAGAGCACTTTTTCGAAAAAGGGTTTTTCAGGAGTACAGATTCTTATTTTTTCAAGAGTATGGGTTCTTTCGAAAAGGAGGGGGGCTCAAAAGAACTCCGTCTAGACTGCGGTTTCTTTTTCGAAAAACCCTTTTTCAAAAAAAGTGCTCGCATGCAATTATGCAAATGAGCACGAGATTTGTAAATCCGCGTTTCATTTTCATTTTTGATCTGCTTCATTTACATTCCTCTTTCAGAAGAATAGTTTAGACATGCCCTTAGGGCATTCTGCCCTTAGGCAGAGTGTGACTTATTACCTTATTTCTCTTGGGGTTGATGGTATATATTTAGCTCTGTACGTGGTCTGATGAGACACATAGTTGGGGGGCTGTGTTACTGGAGGGAAAAGAAAATATGAAGCAGCGTGACCTAATGTGTACCTTGCACATGGCTCTGGTGGGTGTTGCAATGTCTGCTACAGATGGGCAGCATGTGTGTGGTCAGAGGTGTTAGAAATGTCAGTGGAAAGGCATAAAATGCCAGTCCTGGATTTTCTTGTGACTGGCTAGGTTGAAATGTGTTATCTATCAATTCTGCACTGTCATGGCAGAGAGGAAGAAAACTCCTTCTGTCAGTTAAGCCAGCTGGAATAATTCACTAGCTGACACACTTCAGATGTGACCATCAAAGACACTGAAAATGACAAGCTGGGGATTTTTGACAGCTTCTCCCTCCTTCCTTCCCTCACTCCAACCAACACATCAGTGCTGCTTCATTAGGATGTTCACAATCCATGTATTACAATTTTCAGATTCATACATTTTAGGAATTTTTGTGAGGTAAGTATAGATCTGATTATTTTTTCAAGCATCGCCAGGGTGACATGGTTATTCTTGGATCTGAAGATCTCTCCTTCTCACTCAACTTCACAAAAGTGGGAAAAGTAAGAAACAAATGAATTCACCCTTTACATACCAAAGCAGAGACTTCTCCGTGCAAAGTGACCACACAACTTAACAAGCTGGTTAAGGATACCGGCAGCCGGGGGGATCCCCATGTTTCACACAGCCAGCAATGCCAACTCTATATCTCCCCTCCCAAATTTGCAATCTCTTTTGTAGGTGGCATGTCGGGGCCTGGCTAGAAGGAAGGGGTGCTAGAGAACTGCTGCTCTTTGGGGATCCATAGCCTCATGTGGGTCATTAATCACCAGTACAAATTAAAGAAGTTCTGGGTCTACCCTACCTTATGCCAGGGTCCAAACCAGACCTTAGCTGGCCAGAGGACAGAAAGGGGAAAAGACTGAGAAATTATATAAAGCCATCCTGACTCCCCCCTCACTCCCACCTTCATTTTCAGCACCAAACGCAGCTGCTTTGAACCCATAGATCAGGATCAAGACTATTTTCACACTTACTTATAGCTCTCAGGGTATGTCTACACTACAGAGTTTTGTCGGAAAAACAGCCATTTTTCCTATAAAACCTGAGTTACCACCACACTGCAGTCGCGTTCTTCTAAAAGTAAATTGAAAGAACAGAAGGGTTTTTCCAATGTTGATAAACCTCTTTCTACAAGGAAGAAGCCTTTTCCCAAAAGAGCTCTTTCGGAAGAAGGCATGTCTAGGTATAGCCTCAGTGTTTCTGTCTCACTGCTGTTTAATTCAGTATCCATGTTATTCACCTTAGTGAAAAGTTATGGGATATAGATGCCATGGAAGATGTTGTGCAATACAGTTATGTTTAATTATTACTGGTTTAGGCATTCAAAAACTGATGTTCCAGGATATTGACAATGCGTCAATTGCTATAGATAAAACCTTTCATTAGGGAAATATCCACACCTCCCCTTTAAAACAACATAACAAAAGGAACTTCTGTGCAGAAAAGAAAACCCACACACTCTGATCACCCTGAATGACAGGCATAAGAAAGAAGCGTATATTTAACTGTAAACCGAATGCCATTTTATGAAGGGAAACAGCAGTTTCATTGCATTGACATTTTGCTATGTGTACACCTTTGCTATGTACACATATGCTGCGGCTAGAGTGGCAAGTTTTTCCGCAAAAGCACCTGCTTTTGCGGAAAAACTTGCCAGCTGTCTACACTGTCCGCTTGAATTTCCGCAAGAACACTGACGATTTCATGTAAGATTGTCAGTGTTCCTGCGGAAATGCTATGCTGCTCCCATTCAGGCAAAAGCCCTCTTGCGCAAATTCTTTTGCGCAAGAGGGCCAGTGTAGACAACGTGGTATTGTTTTGCGCAAAAAAGTCCCGATCGCGAAAATGGCGATCAGGGCTTTCTTGCGCAAAACAGCGTCTAGATTGGCACGAATGCTTTTCCACAAAAAGTGCTTTTGCGGAAAAGCATCCGTGCCAATCTAGATGCTCTTTTCTGTCAAAAGCATTTTCGGAAAATCATGCCAGTCTAGACGTAGCCATAGAGTATAATATAAGCATACACACTGCGTTCAGTAGGAGAGGATGTGGGTTTGCTACATCTCTGCGATGTCCCATGTAAAAATTTCACAAAACTCAACCTTGTATATTGTAATTAGCTTTGGATGTGATAGGTGTGGCATCCCAGCTAGGAACAGGAAACTGGCGGCTGTGCTCAACTGGACAGAGTGAAGGATAAGGACTAGGGAGCTTTGCATTCTGCGCCCAGATCTGATACTAACTGTATTGTAGACAAGTCACTCAATCTCTGTTACTCCATCTGGAAAATGGGATAAGGCCACTTGAAATCTCTGGATGAAATGCTTAGTATGGGCGTAAAGCAGTACTGCTGCACATGTCCTTAATAAAGGCACAGCTTGTGCCTTCAGTAGCATGTAAGATGCAAACTGGTCCTTTATAATATTTATTTACTGACTTTATTGTGTATTAGGAAGTTTAATCTCAGAGGCTGCTAATGCCCTTGCTTTCTAAATAAACATTGCCATGAAGTGAGGACTGACACATATGGTTGAGCACCAAAACTCACTGGCACTAACAAAGAAAGAAAAAATTTTGAGCTTTTTAGAATCCTGGAAATGAATTTCTTATCTTTGAAAAAGTGGGGGCTGATTGTATTGGCTTGTATTACAAGCTCTGATCCATGGGGCAGACCTAATTGATTTCAGTGGGGATCTGCACTGGTGTAAGACCCTGTTCACAGAGAGTTTACTTCAGGATTAGGGATACCGAGGAAGGGACAAAGCAAATTTCCCCTCACACTTCTGAAAATTCACTTTGGTTCTCTTCTGTAGACAGTGGCAATTCCAATACTTGGCCTCCCTGAAGTGAAGACCACCTGTTTTGCTGTGGCATGATGTGGTAATAGGGTATATTATGCTGAAGCTGTTATGACATTAGTTAAAATTAAATTAAAAGATTGTAAGTTGGCCCCAGCATCCAGAGTCCATCGCTTGGTCCCATATACTCGATCCAACACTTCGGGTAAGTAAAACTTAACCCATGTGTAAGGCATAAACAAAGTGTTGTTTATTTAAGGGAAGTAATAGTCACAGAGTATTGGGAGAAACAATAAACAGAGCACAACTACTGTGGTGAGAACTGGCAGGGTTAAAGCCCAGCTCCCAACTAACCTTTAGAAACTGATGGGTGCCCCTAACTAAAGTCCTTTTTATACTTGCAGGGCGATGGTTATGACTGGCAGATGGACAGCAGACAGTTGACCGGGAACCTGGTCATTGCAGCAGCTGTTGAATTCTGGATCTTTTACTGCCTCAACATGGATTTGGCAGGAGGAACATGGAACCTTGCTGAAGTGGAGCAGGTAGTATGGCTTTGGACAGTCTTGGATGGTTTACAGGTGATAACAACTATGTTCACTCGTGAGGCATAGACAAAGTGACATATTCATGGGCTGACTCTACTGGATAGAAAGCCCCTCATGAGAGGAAATACCTGGATTAACTCTGCAATCACCCATTCTGTTGTTATAATAAAGCAATGCTGATAGGCGCCAGACACAGAGCCTTGGTCTATGCGAGGGCGTTATTTCGAAATAACCCAACTTAGGTCAAATTTATAAGAGGAGTGTCCACACTACCAAGCCTGTTATTTCAAAATAACGGGCTGCTTATTTTCAAATCTGTACTGCTGCTTTCCTCGGGAATGACACTAATTTCAAAATTGTTATTTCAAAATAGCTTTAGTGTGGACGCTCTGATGCTGCTAATTGTCACCTTCCCATGACAAGCCACCAGTAAGGAGTCTGGGTCATGGAACCACACAGCTGTACCAGACACAGCATCTGCTCCCGGTCAAGCATGGTGATGCGGAGGAGACCGATCCCAAGCATGGGAACTTGCCAGGGGGGAGGAAGTCAAGGGGATCCCAGTAGCACTCTACAGCAAGCAGAATCTGCTGCTCACATTTTCCTCCCCAACAATCTCCCCCTCCTCCCGTGGGTAGGTATAGAAGTTCTGTCTCTACAAGTAGGGCTTCATGAGCCAGGGGAGCAAGGGGTAAGCTACATCACCCAGGATCATGATGGGCATGTCCACCTCCCCAACTCTGATTGTGTGGTCGGGGGAAAAAGTGCCAGTATGCATCTCTCAGAACCGATAGGAGTTCTGGAAGATGCAGACATTGTGTGCCTTTCCTGACCATCCCTTTTTTATGTCGGTGAAGCATCCCTTGTGATCCACAAAGGCCTGCAGCACCATGGAAAACTACCCCTTCCTGGTGATTAAGTCCAGGCCAGGGGCCAGGGTGGGGATGTTCGTGCCATCTATGCCTACCCCTCCCCACAGCTGGGGAAGCCCATGGTGGCAAAGCTGTCGACATCATAACTCCAGGGCCTGATGAAATGCATCCCAGAATACTCACGGAGCTGATAGAGGAAGTATCTGAGCCTCTAGCTATCATCTTTGGAAAATCACGGGAGACAGGAGAGATTCCAGAAGACTGGAAAAGGGCAAGTATAGTGCCTATTTATAAAAAGGGAAATAAGAACAACCCAGGAAACTACAGACCAGTTAGTTTATCTTCTGTGCCAGGGAAGATAATGGAGCAAGTAATTAAGGAAATCATCTGTAAACACTTGGAAAGTGGCAAGGTGATAGGGAACAGCCAGTATGGATTTGTAAAGAACAAATCATGTCAAGCCAATCTGATAGCTTTCTTTGATAGGATGACGAGTTTTGTGGAAAAGGGAGACGCGGTGGATGTGGTATACCTAGACTTTAGTAAGGCATTTGATACGGTCTCTCATGATATTCTTATCAATAAACTAGGCAAATACAATTTAAATGGGGCTACTATAAGGTGGGTTCATAACTGGCTGGATAACCATACTCAGAGAGTAGTTAGTAATTTCAAAATAATTTCCTAGTGCAGACTTGTTCAGCGAGACTCGCTCTTTGCATTCTATGTAACGTTCCATGGAAGAGAACTCAGCTCATAGACCAATACTCTCTCTTTCTCTCTGCATTCTCTGTTTTGGAGGCCTTGGAGTACACCAGAAGTGGCTCCACCAACAACTAGCACTCCACAGACCCTAGTTTGAGAACCACAACTTTAGAGGTATCCAGGTATCTTTGTCTGGAAGGCAAACTGGCAAGATGCAAGGCTTTAGGGAATGTGGAAGGGAGGCAGGTAATGGAGGGATGCTGGAGAACTCACTCGAACTCTGCACTATGCAAGTAATATTTTTTCCTTGTCATATGGGGGAGAAGACTGGGGCTGGACATTTTAAACTATCCCCACCATGTAGATACATAATAAGTCCCTAATAATAAAGATAAAATAAAAAAGAAATATCCATATGTAAATAATATATGTGACACAAAGATACACAAATATAAGTAGTCTGCAACCTCCTTAACAATCATCCTTGTAAAAAAAGCCAAAAAGGCACACACTACAGATAAAGACGAGCAGCATTGATTGACATTTTCTTTCAGTAAACGTCATTTTTTTTCTCTCCTAAATGAAGTGAATTGGCATTAGCAGCCTTGTTTTGGTTTCTGGACAAGAAGTAACCAAACCGACTCTTCCACAGAAGATTTCATCACATGCTGTTCACCTAGAATGGTTCCGGTTTTTTAAATAATTTCACTCTATTAGATAAATATTTATAAGAGGCTTGTCTCTATTTCCTTAGGGAACCAATGTGAAATTGAATAGCATGAAAAGAACCAATCAGAATAAAGAAAGTATGATGTGAAGATGAAAGGCCAGTTCCTCAGCATTTGTAAATCAGTGAAGTCCTTTTTGAAGTCGATGGACCTAAGCCAATTTCCAACCGGCTGAGAACCCAGCCCAAAGATTGTAATGGACATGAGCGTATCTAAGATGTCTGGTGTTAGTGGTACTCTCCTGTGTGCTTTTGGGACACTTCCGGCATGAGACTCTTGTGTCCAAAGAAATTACGTTGCTTTCTAACCTGGTTGACATTGTTTTAGAAGCTTGGGGAAAGACTTTATTGTTTAACATTTAAACAAACAACTACATTCATCTCCAGACAGTTAAATTATTTTCAAAGCATGGACTGCAGCCATATTTCTTTGGGCTGTGATCCCATCATCTCTCGGAAGCCAAGAAGAGCCATCCTGTAGTAGTACATATGTGGGAGACTGCCAGAAAAGATACAGATGTGGCGTTGTCAATTCAGTATGTGGCATGCTCTCCTTCCTGTCAGTAGTAAATCAATGCCCCAGTGGGATTCTGCCCTTGTGGAGGTGCCATTTTCAGATGCAACGTAAAACTGAAATTAACCATTCGTGATCACTGAAGATCTAATGGACTAATTTAAAAAATATGGCTGTTGATCATATTCCAACTTGGCTAATTACACCCTGTTTTACCATCTATCATTGTAGTATCTAAGCAATCTCCTACATGGTGGTGACAACTTCAATGGATATTATGGGATTTTCTTTTCTTCTAGTTATGCACGGCTCTTCTAAGGGAATAATTTTCTCTTGTAGAAAGACAAGCTTTGTGGGTGAAAAGGAAGGTCTTGCAATGTGTCTCCAGATTAGGCAGTCAATGTGTGACTCCAGATTAGGCAGGTGTCCTTTAAAAGCTGGTTTCCTCACTGTAATCTGTTGATTGAGAATACTTTATCTACAGCTCTTTATCTTGGACTTTGTGATCTATACATAGTCCCAGACACATACAATTGTTGAGACAATAGACCACATATGCAGAACAGAGACATTGATTTAGCAGGTCCTGACTTGTTTCTTCTGCCTTTGAAGATCAGGAGCCAGGCTGTGAATTGATGACACAACTGGCCTGGAAAACAGTGGAAGGATCAGATCACAGGAGTAATGTACCTTGATCTTACCTAAGGACCATTTGAGACAACTGTTCTTCAACCAGGACTTGACCTCTAGGCATTGACATATTTTTTTATGATTCTCGTTGCATCTGTGGAAGGACTGGAGCCATTTTACTGCTGTGTCATCAGCTGCATATATATTATGTAGGTGGGTTAGTATCACCTTGCTAAAAGTGCAAGTAGATATGGTCTCTATTCACTGTCATCAGGAGGACATATTTTATAGCCAGTAGATTAGTCTTTCTGCTGGAGCCCCAGCCAGGATAGTTGAAGATGTCTATGTTGCAGGAGTTTAGATGTCATTTGATTCTGATTTTCTTTTCCTATGAATGGGTTTTCGAGACAAATAATTTTTAAATAGAAATACCACCCTATCATCTTCCCCACTCTCTAGTTCCAATGAGATGTGCTATTCTTCATTTCCTGTTAACATGTTGTTATTTTGCATTACTGGGAAAAGTCTGTTTTTTCCCAGTCGTGGTCAATGAAATGGTCCCTGTAAGGTACTTGGGGATCCCTTGGGATGAAAGGATCATGATAAATGTTAGACTATTACCTTTCTAAGTACAGGTTGAACCTTTCTGGTCTGGCAACATCCATGGTCCGGCATGATTCCAGTTATGGATGTCCATTTATGGGTATGGTCACGTTTCCTGTGGTCCCATAAAATTTGTTTACAGCCACCAGTCCCTGCTCTCAGGGTTTTGTGTTGTTGTTTAGCTCTAATTTATTCCTAAATGACTTGTCAGAGCCTAGTGAGCAGCAAAGTGTTGGCAATGCTGCTAGACAACACTGTCCTCCCATGGTCCAACAAATTATCTCGTTTGGCACCGGTCAGGTCCCAAAGGTGTCGGACTAGAGAGGTTCAACCTGTAGTAAGGAAAATGGTTTATCATTTCTGACTCTTTATGCAGTATCCACAAACAAAGCTTTTCTTTTCAGTACGATGCTGTCTTCCCACTGGAAGCTCAAAATAATATTTTGAGTAAAAACCATCACTTCAAATGGAATATGGGCTGGGCACTGGAGCCTCGTGATGGTTGTCATTGCGTGGTTGCACTGGAGAGACAGGGTGCCACACAGGCTGGCCATTAGCTCAGCTCTCGGCACTCCTAGGGTGTGTCTAGACTACAGGGTTTTGTTGACAAAAGTGGACTTTTGTCGACAAAACTATACCTGCATCTACACTGCCACTGAGTTCTGTTGACATAACGTTGACAGAACTCAGCAGTTTTGTCGATGGCTGTAAACCTCATTCTACGAGGAATAATGCCTTTTGTTGACAGAGTTCTGTTGACAGAAGGCATTATTGCATCTACACTGTCCTTTGTGTCTATACTGTCATGTCGACAAAGCGGCTTGCTTTGTCGACAGAACTGGATGTAGTCTAGACGCTCTTTGTCAATAGAAGCTTTGTTGACAGTATCTTCTGTCGACAAAAGCCTGTAGTCTAGACGTATCCCTAAAGAAATGCAGCAATTAAACCTCCCTTTTGTCCTTATATATTCTACTGACTCTCAGAGCTACCACTCACCCCAACTAGAGGTGGATTTAACAGCATCTGAAGTTTCTGCAGAACCATAACTTCCTGCCTCCATTTTTCCATGAAGGATCCCTGCCTCGAGCATCCATTTAGCATCTTCCCCCACATTAGTCTCTGTAAGAGATCTACAAAGCCACCAGTCTCTCACTCTTCAGCACCTTCCTCCAGACTTACTTCTGCTTCTCCACCTACAAGACATTGCAACCCAAACTGACACTACGGCTACGTCTAGACTGCAAGCTTCTTTCAGAAGAAGCTTTTCCAGAAGAGATCCTCCGGAAAAGCTGATTTCAAAAGACAGCGTCCACACAGCAAAAGCGCAACGAAAAAGCGATGTGATTTTTTGAAAGATAGTGTCCACATTGCTTGGTTCCTATCTTGCATTTAAGTTTTGATTAGTATGGATGGAGTGGCCACCAGGACACCTGAGTTATTTCTTGGAGGCCTCTTCTTTTGAAAGAACTTCCTCTTCTGTGTCCACACGTGCCTTTTTCCAAAAAAGCTTTTCCGGAAAAAGGCTTCTTCCTTGTTGAAAGAGGTTTACGCTGTTGGAAAAAACCCTCCTATCTTTCAACTGTCTTTCGAAAGAACGTGATAGCAGTGTGGACATAAGTATATCTTTTCTGGGAAAACGGCTGTTTTTATAGAAAAACACTGCAGTGTAGACATACTCTAAGTTTGAAACAAGTCTGTAAGCTTTTCAGGGCCACAGCTATTTCTTCCTGTGTTGGCACCTCACCTAGCACATGAGGAGCCAGTCCTAAATGGGCCCATGGGACTCTACCACAATACAAATAAATAATAATAATAATAATAAATGCAATCTCCTTAAGTCCTTTTTATATTAAGTAAGTATACACTATTTTAAAAAATTGAACCAGACTGGTGTGGATCTGGCCCTTTATGTGCATATTTAGGAAGAAAGAAAATAATTTAGTGATTAAATCCAAAGCAACGCCAGTTAGGTGATCTTAATTCAGTTTCCAGTTCTGTCACAGATTTTCTGTGTGATTTCCAACAGGTCACTTAACCTCTCTGTGCTTCAGTTCCCATATCAATAAAATGGGGATGATTATCTCATAAGTGCTGGGTGGGTTAATTGATTGATGTTTGTAAATGGCTTTGATAGTCTCAGTGGAAAGCGCTAGAAAAATCCAAAGCATACTATTTATTATTATTATTATTATTATTATTACTACCACTACTACTACTACTACTACTACTAAATAATTATATTTACTCAAATTCAAAGAGCGCCTAAAGTCTGTTCTACAAATGTATCCTTAGAAGTATGCTTGTTTGGAAAAGGTTAAGAAATATAGTAGTTATTACAGAAGTAGCAAGTGGGAATACCCAGGAAAGGATAATACTAAAATGTAATAACGTGTCTGTTTCTAAGCACCCAGCATATATAGACTCCTACTCATTTCACTTTCATTTGAAAATGGCAAAAGTTTATTTTTCCATTTACCTAAACAGCCAATGACTTTAAGACGTTTAAATATTTATACTATAAAAGAAGGTTGATCTGGGCAACTCCCATCAATGTCAGTGAAAATCACATAGCTAAAACGCTGCACACTGAAACCCAGTCAGTGATAGTGCCTTGAAAAATAAGGGGGTTTAATGAAAACCCTTACAGATTCTTAAATACGGTGGCATGAATGCAGGATCATAATATATTAGCTATGGAGAAACTAAAGGAAGATATTGCCTGTCATTTTGTAGGCAGAACGTTTTGATGGCTAAACCTGCCTGTGCATGCTGGATGCTAAATAACTCACTCTTTCAAGGAGCCCTTTAAAAAAAGGCTCTTTGAGAGATGCATTCAAACTCTGTTGTCATAGCAACTGCAAGCATCAGTGATAACCCAGAATTTCTAGGTTGTAATGTGCATGCAACCCCGTTAATGAGTGCCATAAAACAACTCCCAATTAGTGATATATGAGGTCATAATAATAACCTGATCTCACAACTTTGAATTAAATCAGAAGAGATCTGAACCCATCTAGTGACCTGTTTCCTAAATACTATAGTCTCATGTCAAAAGGATACTTCACATTTAAAGGTATATAGGCTCTTTCAGACAAAATCTTGATATGCTTTGCATGCTTTAGCTGGGGCTCGCAGTGTGCCTGTGAGGTAGAAGTGGTTATCTTTTCTTTATGTATGAGAAAAGTGAGGTATAGCGAGATTGTGTCAAGCTCAAGATTTCACAGCCAGCCTATGACAAAGTCAAGAATAGAATCTGGATCTGCTGTCCTTTTAACTATGAGATCATCCTTCAGTTATCTGGAGTTTGTTACTAAAAGAAAATGCAGTAATTGCTTTAATTTTTTATGCCCGAGGTTTTCTGAAAACTGCCTCTGACATCAGTGCTATTTAATTTCAGTTGAAACCCCAAACTTACCCCTCCTTCCCAGCCATAGCTAGATTGTAAGGACACAAGAGGAAAAATGACACATTCCAGATATAGGATTTCTCCTCCCACACTTTTGTGACTCCTCCGGTCTGAAGTGAAAAGCTGAAAAAAGCAAAAATTGTTATTTTCCCTACAGTTTAGCCTTGAGGTCACCATTCAAGAGAGGAACCCATGCAAGTTATTGATAGCTTACATGTGTGAGCCTGTCCCATAGGTGGGAGATTTGAGGAAGAGGGCGCAGTACAGCTTGTGCTCTCACTCGGTCCTGCCTTCATCTCTATTCACCCGGTGTCTGAGCCTTGAAGTGCAGGTTCTAGTGTCCGTTTAGTCTTGAGTAAGACACTGGATTTCATATCTAAGTACTCAGACTCAAATAGTTTGGGTTCAGCTTTTGGTCCTGCCACAAACTTCCTGTGTGATATTGGGTGAGACACTTACTGCTGATCTGGAAAATGAGATTATTTCCTTCATCCCTCCCTTTGCCTGTCCCCAGATTGTGAGCTCTTAAGGAGAGGGACTGTCTTTCATTTTGTGTATGTACATTTTGTGTATGCACACTGTGGCTATATCTACACTATGGGGTTTTTCCGGGATACCTCTAGTATCCTGGAAAAACTCTACTGCATCCAGGGAAGGCTCTGCTCTTCCTCTTTTTTTTTTTTTTTTTTTGCAGACAAGCAGGCACACTCTTTCGGAAGCCCTGTCTTCCTCCTTCCACAAAGAAGAAGGGCTCTTCTGAAAAAGGAGGCTTTTCCAAAATTTGGCCCAGTGTAGACAGGCCAAATTTTGGAAAAGCCTCTTCTGACAAAACTATCGGAATCATCTAATCAATAGCTCTCAATGTGGAGACCCTTTTTTATAGATTGATCATTTTAACTATTGGGCAAAAGAGAAACAGTTATTAATTTTATAAACATTATTATTAAATTATTTTTATTCCACTGCCTTGTTTGTAAAATATGGTGGAAATCTCTACTTATCAGCAATTGTGTCTTAGCAGTATAGTTCACACAGAACTATTCATTTATATATTGTAATTAGAAAGGCCAACAGCATTATACAGCTGCCAGTCATCTTTATTCTAGGAACTCCTAATCAACAACAAGTCTTGTATTGCACAATCATATTAGTAAAGTAACTCATAAATATGTTGTATTGCCATCTAGTTGCCTCCCACTTTAATTCTCATCATCATACCATTATAATTATCTAGCCTGGAACCAGACCTGAGACATCCTAAAGTACAAATAAGAATACCTTCCGGATACCAAATGTATTTATAATAGAAGTATATCAAATATGCAGAATGTGTAGGCAGGCCAACACTCTTCAGGGATGGCTCCAAGATAACATGTTGGTTGAGAAGAGAGGCAGAAATGTCAGTAGTTCAATATTGCCTTAAAGCAGAATCTAAGAAAAAGTGATGCTGTGAGATTGTTAACATTTACAATCAGGCTGTGATAGCTTTTTAGTTCCTCAAATAGTCAGTTATTCCTCAAATAATACAATAGCATGTATTATTACCTTTAGTCCATAATACATGTGCTTTATAAACTGCTTTGAGATCTTATGAAAGGGCTATACCAAGTATTCTAATTACTTTTATACGACTTGTGTCAACCTTGAAACAGCTGAAGCTATGTTACAAAAGGATTTGGAGAAGGTTTCTTTGAAGGAAATAGAAAGAAAATTCTTCTCAACTCTCCACTCCTCTTACCAATTTAGATCCTTTCTCTTCATTATTCTTCCTTCTGGGTAGATACACTTCCCTTTTTTTTTCACATTTCCATTCAATTAATTGTAAAAACTAGATTGACAAGAGTAAACTAGGAATATGGGCATACATTTTAACATAGCCAACCAACCAACCTCTTTCCCTAAATTCAAACTAAATCTGAACATGAACCATTCTGAGGTGTGATCAACAAAATTTAACTTTTCTCCCACACAATCCTTTGGTCCCCACATAACGCCACTTCTGGTGGGAGATGAGCTCGGATTGGTGAGACCACATCATCATGCAGCGATGGGCTGAGCACCAGTAGCTGCAGAATTTCTGTATGCCGAAGGCCATCATCTGCGAGCTCAATGAGCAGGGTGCCCTTTAATTTGTGCACTTGCATGGGTGCACAGAAAAAATGTCCATCCCACCCACCTCCTATGCAGAGCTACGCAGTCGCATGGTGGATGGCTGCTCCAGCAGCCAGGGCCAGAGTTGCTGCAAGCCACATGACGGGCAGCAGGCCCCTGGTCTGGCAGTTAGAGCTCCAGCAGCCAGGGCCTGAGCCACCATGTGGGAGCCCAGGCAGGAGAGCGGCAGGGCAGGTACTGGGGTCTGTACCAGTAGGGGAGGCAATGGGGCCAAGGACATAAGAACATAAGAATGGCCGTACTTGGTCAGACCAAAGGTCCATCTAGCTCAGTACCCTGTCTGCCGACAGTGGCCAATACAGATGCCCCAGAGGGAAGGAACACAATGGTAATCATCACGTGATCCCTCTCCTGTCATCCATTTCCAGACAAACAGAGGCTAGGGACACCATTCTTACCCATCCTGGCTAATAGCCATTGATGGACCTAACCTCCATGAATCTATCTAGCTCTTTTTTGAACCCTGTTAAAGTCCTAGTCTTCACAACATCCTCTGGCAAGGATGACTGTGCATTGAGTGACGAATAACTTCCTTTTGTTTGTCTTAAACCTTCTGCCTATTAATTTTATTTGGTGACCCCCCCTAGTTCTTATATTGTGGAAATAAGTAAATAACTTTTCCTAATTCACTTTTTCCACATCAGTCATGATTTTATAGACCTCTGTCATATCCCCCATTAGTCTCCTCTTTTCTAAGCTGAAAAGTCCAAATCTTTTTAATCTCTCTTCATATGAGACCCGTTCCCAACCGCTAATCATTTTTGTTGCCCTTCTCTGAACTTTTTCCAATGCCAATACTGTATATCTTTTTTTGAGATGAGGCAACCACATCTGTACGCAGTATTCAAGATGTGGGAGTACCATGGTTTTATATAGAAGCAATAAGATATTCTCTGTCTTGTTCTCTATCCCGATTTTAATGATTCCTAACATTCTATTTGCTTTTTTGACTGCCACTGCACACTAAGTGGATGTTTTCAGAGAACTATCCACAGTGACTCCAAGACCTCTCTGTTGAGTAGTTGTAGCTAAATTAGTCTCTATCATATTGTATGTATACTTGGGATTATTTATTCCAATGTGCATTACTTTACACTTATCAATATTAAATGTATTTGCCATTTTTTTGCCCAAGCACTGAGTTTGGTGAGATCTCCTTGAAGCTTTTCACAGTTTGCTTTGGTCTTAACTATCTTGAACAGTTTGGTATCATCTGCAAATTTTGCCACTTCACTGTTTATCCCTTTCTCCAGATCATTTATAAGTAAGTTAAATAGGATTAGTCCCAGGGCAGACCTTTGGGGGACCCTACTATTTATCTCTCTCCACTCTGACAGCGGGGGCCAGGCACAGAAGCCAGCCAGGTGGAGGGCAAAGGCATCAGCCATCTGTGGTGATTGCCGGTATTGGGCACAGGTATATTCTGGTGGGGAGAGGGTGAGGGGTGGGATTGGACACAGGTCTCTGGGCAATGGGGGAGAACAGGCAAGATGTAGTTTCTTGTAAAGAAAATGCCCCTTTTTCAAATTATAGTCAGTATCTGTTGACCTGGCTCAGGTAGCAGTGTGGATTTCATCTTCTCCAGTTTTTCTTCAATTCCACTTGCTTCCAGGACAATTTGAAAGTATCCTAATCACAAATCCAGTTCTAGCTCAGGTTCTTTTCCAGGGTGAGATTGTTAGCTTAAATTGCGGTTGTTACCAAAGAATCAATGTAATGCTGATGCCATGTAAGAAAAGTGCGAGTACTTCACCTGAGTACTGGATAAACACTCATCTTTATTTTCTAATCATGTGACAATGGTTGGAGTTAGCTCTATCTTGTCACATGGCAGGGCTTGGTTATCTCTTGATTCCTGTGATAGTGTTACAGGCAGGACCATCTTCAGTGAGTTGTAGGACAAGAAGGAATAAAGCTTAGTTGGAGCAAGTTCCTGAGAGCACGTCTACACTGCATCTGGGAGCAAGCCATTTTAGCTGGGCTGGAGTTTGGGCTGTGAAGCCAGGGTTGGAAGGGGGATGTGGACTTGACAGCCCAAACCACAGCATCTACGTGACCATTTTTAGAGCACTAACGTGAGCCCTGCTAGTGCAAATCTGTGGACCAGGCTGGAAGGCTTGTTCCCAGATGAAGTGTAGATATGACCTGAGAATTTGCATTTATTAGGGTTCAGTGCTTTGCTGACTGCTTACATTGCCAAGGCAAGGTCATCTGCATATGCAGATGATATAAATACCGTGCAGGAATATTTCTGGAAATGGAGGCTCAAGCCAAACCCCCACAAGATGGGTCACTGCATTCCATCTTAATAACAGGACTGCTAAGCACACCCTGAAAGTGCTATACATACCAGTGATGGCCCTGACGTGCTCTGTAGTTGAGTACTGTGCAGTGGTATAGACTTTAAGTGCCACACTCAACTCGTTAATGTCCAGCTGAACAGTGCAACACAGTGCATCACAGAAACCCTCAACGTGACCCAACACCTTCATCTTCTGATGCTTTTGCACATCACTTCCCAGCCATTCGCCAAATGGTTCAATCCTCTGGGAAGTCCAGAAAAGAGAGGAAACATTTTCCCATTCACCAAAATGTCATCGACATTCCTCATTGCCTCTTGAAGTCATGCAAGTCCTTCTGGATCCATATTTTTAACTTTCGACAATGTGCCTTCAACACTGAAGAAGTTTGGAAAGCCAAATGGGGTTCATGAGAAGTCCTAAACAAACATCTTGGCTATGTCTAGACTGGCCTGATTTTCCACAAATGCTTTTAATGGAAAAAAATTTCTGTTAAAAGCATTTGCAGAAAAGAGCATCTAGATTGGCACAGACGCTGTTCTGCACGGTTTTGTGCAAGAAAGCCCCGATCGCCATTTTCGCGATCGGGCTTTTTTGCACAAATTAAGACCACGTTGTCTACACTGGCCCTCTTGCACAAGAGGGCTTTTGCCCGTACGGGAGCAAAATAGCATTTCCGCAAGAACACTGACAATCTTACATGAGATCGTCAGTGTTCTTGCGGAAATTCAAGCGGCCAGAGTAGACAGCTGGCAAGTTTTTCCGCCCTTGTGAAAGACCCAGCACAGAAGATCCCTGGCTTTAATCTTCTGTGATGTTTATGGAAAACCCTGAACCACGTCTGCACAAACCATGGCAGATGTGGACACTTGATGCACAAATGGAAAATTAAAGGTCTCCAGCATGTGACTATGGTCACCCTGAAGAGACCATCGAATATATAATAATTCAATCTCCAATCTGCAAATATGACAGGAGCATTACAGTGAACTCCACGACTGCTGACAAAATAATCTGTCTTAACCTTCTAAACATCATGGCTGTGTCTACACTTGGCCACTTATCCCAGAAAATCAGCCGCATTTCCGGAATAAGCTGCAAGCTGTCTACACTGGTCCTTGAATTTCTGGAAAAGCAACGATGCTCTACTGTACAAAATCAGCCGTTATTCCGGAAAAACTATTCTGCTCCCGCTCGGGCATAAGTCCTTATTCCGGAACACTGTTCCGGAAAAGGGCCAGTGTAAACAGCCCAGTAGTCTTTTCTGGAAAAAAGCCCTGATCGTGAAAATGGCGATCGGGGCTCTTTTCCGGAAAAGCGCGTCTACATTGGCCACAGACGCTTTTCCGGAAAAAGGGCTTTTCTGGAAAAGCAGCCTGCCAATGTAGACGCTCCTTTTCCAGAAAAACTGAAAACGGAATAGTATTCCATTTTAAGCATTTCCGGAAATTCATGCCAGTATAGACACAGCCAAAACGTAAGTTTTTGCTCTGCATCTACATCCTCCATATGAAGAAAAGAAGATTGTTTTGATAAGGTATTACAATGAGTTATCACAAAAACACAATTCAGAAGTATAATTTATTTCTCAGACATATGGAAGACATATTCAGATGTCAGAATAGATATAATACCTTGTGTTTAATTCATGAATTGCAGCTATTTGTTTAATGCCCTTGTTTCCTTCTTTCTGCCTGGCATCTTTTGGCTGTGAAATTCACCTAAGACCAGCAGAAGCTGGCTAGTGCCTCTCTGACTCACCTGTCCACTACTTAAAGTTTTGTACCTGCAACAAATGACCATAAGTCCCATTCCCTCCCATCTATAGAGTAATTGCTTAAAAAAATAATATCTTTGCCTTGCTCTCTTGCATGATGGAAAACTCACTGTGGTTCACAAGCTGACAGAGTTCAGTTGAGTTCTCCCCAGACTTGCTTTGCATCATTTTAAAGCCAATGCCCTTCAAGAATGATTTATCTCTCATCGAAATAAAGCCAGGGCTGCCTTGCCTTTCTGCAGCGCATGCTAGAGAGCTTTCTACATTCCTTCCTCTTTCTGTTTGGAATCTCGGTTGAAGATTTCAAGTCATACGTTTTTTCAAGTCCAGTTGGTCTCAGGAGTGCAACTACTGTATGCCATTTAAGCAAACAGTTGACTGCTGATATTGAATGAATACTGAATCCTGCAAAAGATAAAAAGTCAGCTAAGAAACCATTGTGTTCTTGATACACTTATCAACGCAGCTTGTTGCAAACATCATTTTTTCAAACACACACTATGCCTTCCACTATAAACCTTGGCACACAGCTTATAATAACACCAGACCCTAAGAAGTCCATTATTTCTCTACAGGTATGTGGAAATACCATTAGACATAATCTTTTGCTCCACAACCACCTCACAAAGAAAGGCACACTTACTATACATGCAGGGAAGAGGAGGAAATAATTTGAAGTGGAAAACAAAGAACTGGGATTTATTTTCAGTATCGTGCATGTGGGTGACAATACAACAGATATTTTGAGCAATTTTATCATGACCCCCAAAAAAAGAAATTGCTAAAAAAAAGTTTCTTTTTTTTGGTAATATTTCTGTTATAATAAAAGAAATCTTGATACAACTCTGCTTAACTCCTCTGGTTAGTTTTTCTCATCATTTGCATGTAGGAAACAACTGAAATATGGTTCCATAACAGTCACCATTCAAAACATTAACTTGCTTATTTCCTAGTATAAGAATAAAGTGGAAAAGTGAGATATTAATGTGGGTTTAGTTGTATTCTACACCTTCTGGTAACGTGAGTTATTACAGTATCCGGTGACTAATAATGTCCAATGGAAAGAATGTGTTTTGGTACTACAACTCATTATGGCCTGGTCTACATGGGAAGGTTGAAGTAAGATGTGCCACTCCAGCTTCATAAATTGCATAGTTGGAGTTGACGTGTCTTAAATCCTCATCCACACAGTGGGAGGCCAATGGAAGCAAACACTCCCATCAGCTTCCCTTACTCATTGCAATGAGTAGGAGTACCAGTGCCAAGTCTATATTACTCCTGCTAAATTGAACCCTGGAAGATCCACCGCAGCAGCGTCAATCTTCCATGTAGTGTAGGCGTGCCCTATGAGATCTTCCTGGAAAACATATTAGAGTGCCCGAAGGCATCCAAAGTTACTTTTATAAATGTCACGCTCCTATAAAAAACATGTTAATACCTATATTAACAATTTTTGAAATATCATTTTACTTTTAGAACTAGGCAGGAATTCAAGACTAACAAACTGGGAAGGGCAGAAGTAATCTCTGAGAATCAGAAACACAGATAATATTCAGCAGTGCTATTAATGTATTGAGCTCTTTCTAAGGTAGTGTTGTCATCTAGTGAACAGGACACCAGAATAGAATTTTACCTCATCCTGTGTTTTCAATCTGCTCTGTGAACTTTGCATGTTCAATTCCCTGCTTTTGCCTCTACTGTTTTCTGTCTTCTCTATTTAGTTTGTAAACTTTCTGGAACAAGGATGGTCTGTTACAATGTCTATACAGCACTTAGCATGATGGAGCCCTCTTCTCAGTTGGGGCCTCTGGGCATTGTAATAATGATTATTATTAATCAGAGAGCACAGTGCTGTAAAAAGCATAGAAAAAATATACACTCTTACAAACAACCAGTACAGTTAATAGCACTGAGGTGCCAACTCCCATTGATTTCTTTGCCTGCATTGGCGATGGCATGTCGGGGAAGCATAGCTATATGCCGCAGTGAAAAGCAGGCTGTGTCCACATGGTGAGTAGCTCCCTGTGGCAATGAAATGCTCTAGCAGGGGAAGCCAGCAGACTGGAGCCACCAGAGCTTTTCCTGATGCATTCCCCCTGCAGGAGTCCTTTGCTGTGGTGGGGAAGGACTCTGGCCGTGAGCAGTGTAGTGTCCCACGGCCTCCCAAAATTAGCAGCATAGACAGGGAAACACTGCTTGGAGAGACCCATGTAGGGTAACATACCTTATTGTTCTGGCAGGTCATTACACTCCTGAGCAGTGCCTCATTGTTTACCCTATTTATACTTGTGCTGGCGGGGCATGCAGTGTATGTATTGTATATGCTGCCATAGGGTCGCCAACAGTCCCTTATTTTTCATCTCAGTGTGAGAAGATTGGGAGCTGGCGAGAGCTACAAAAAGCAGCGAGAAATACTCGAAGTGAATGTAGTTGAATACTGATCTATTATTTTATTGATGATGATACTTGGAGTAGAGGTGGAGTAAGGGTGTTAAGAAAAGTCTTTTGTTTCTGAAATACAATATTGGCAATGTTCCAGGAAAGTACAGTGTAGAAATACCCTCGAAGTGACAGAATCTGCTCTTAGGAGCATGTAACAGTTTAGGTGAACTATAATCCTTTTAAGAAGTTGAATAGGATCTAGGATACATTTTAATTTGTGTAGCTTAACAAGTTCAAATATAGTAAAATAGCTTAAGTACATTTTCCTAGCTTGTATTTGGCTCAACTGCTAAAGGCAAGTCTTCAGTACGTTTGTTTATGTGATAGTTCGCCTGTTTGCAAAGCCGGAGGAATCAGTATTTTCCTCTAAACAGGCCCCGAAAGTGTTTAATCCAAAAAAACCTCATAAAACTGTAATACAGAAATGAAAGTTTTCTCAAGGAATTCATTCAGTCATAAATGTCGGGTTGAGCAGAGTGAAAGCATTTTTCTTGGTTGTGCAATGGCATCCAGACTGCCAATTTCCTATTATGTAATGTAAATGGCAAAGCCTTTGAGAAATAAAACATACAGTTAGCATGGTTTGTTTGTAACCCTGTCAATTATATGCATCACAACACTAAATTTTTAAACAGTTAGGTAATATATACTAAATAAATGATGCACAGCAAAGCACTTGTGGCCATTCTCATAATGCATCTGGAAAGTAATTAACTTTTCATATTTTTAAAGAATGTAATGTATTATATATCCTGGCAAAGGAGGCTCGTCGCCATGCATTGCTGATGAAGATTTGCCAAAGATCATACTCAGAGAGACTCTGATTCCCATTCATACCCCACTGCTGCATCATTTGGTATCATGCTGTTGCTAGCCAGACTGTGTGAAACAGTGCAAAGAGTACCTGTTGTTACTCACTTTTGTCTTCAGTATTAACTAGGCGGCAAGGCCCTTTGGGTGTCTCTTTTACTATTGTTCCCCATCCATCTCACTCACAAATCTATTCATGAGTAATACATCAAAAGTGTCACAACAAGTTGTAAGCCTGTGGTTATGCAGTGAGCAGTTATAATGATGCTGGACTCTTCTGACACACCACTTGAGAATGGACGTAGAGAACCGAATGATAACATGACACCATGAATGATCTGTGTAACTCCAATTCTATGAGAATGAGATTCAAGAGCAATACGGATGATTTCCTGCCAGGAATAATAGACAAATATCAACCACAGAAAAGTCGCTAGTTAGTAGCTGGCAAAAGTATAGATAAATTCTTTGAGGTCAGATACAGCATGCAGGGACTCAATATATGGCAAAGCATCATGCTCCTTATCTTAGAGGATGGTACTGTTGCTTAGGAGTTAAGATTTCTGGGGATTATTCTGGGCTCTGTCACTGACTTACCATGTGGGCCTAGGCAGGACCTCTGATTGGACATCGGTGGAACTGATGGAACTGTGGAACTGGTATACCTGTGATCAGTGTTCCCTGTAAGCTGAGCACTTGTACAGCCACTCAGGAGAGATTCAAATGCTACCCAGTTGAGTAGCAGAGCACCCACGGCAAGGTTTTTTTCTGTTTACTGGTGGTACACATTCAGACATGTCCTGGTGCACTTTAAAACATTTATTCTGCACATGGATTGAAAAAAATCTGCACATGAATGGAAAAAGATTAGAGGGGACATTGGCTGTGATTAACGACATGAAACTAAGACAAAGAAAACTTAGACTGGACAAAGTTTTCTGAGCCGGAGAATCATAGAATCATAGAATGCTAGGACTGAAAGGGACCTCGTGAGGTCATCGAGTCCAGTACCCTGCCCTCATGGCAGGACCAAATACTGTCTAGACCATCCCTGATAGACATTTATCTAACCTACTCTTAAATATCTCCAGAGATGGGGATTCCACAATATCCCTGGGCAATTTATTCCAGTGTTTGACCACCCTGAGAGTTAGGAACTTTTTCCTAATGTCCAACCTAAACCTCCCTTGCTGCAGTTTAAGCCCATTGCTTCTTGTTCTGTCCTCAAAGGCCAAGATGAACAAGTTTTCTCCCTCCTCCTTATGACACCCTTTTAGATATCTGAAAACTACTATCATGTCCCCCCTTAATCTTCTCTTTTCTAAACTAAACAGACCCAGTTCCTTCAGCCTTCCCTCATAGGTTATGTTCTCTAGACCTTTAATCATTCTCGTTGCTCTTCTCTTGACCCTCTCCAATTTTTCCACATCTTTCTTGAAATGTAGTGCCCAGAACTGGACACAATACTACAATTGAGGCCTAACCAGTGCAGAGTAGAGCAGAATGACTTCTTGTGTCTTGCTTACAACACACCTGTTAATACATCCCAGAATCATGTTTGCTTTCTTTGCAACAGCATCACACTGTTGACTTATATTTAACTTGTGGTCCACTATGACCCCTAGATCCCTTTCTGCCGTACTCCTTCCCAGACCGTCGCTTCCCATTCTGTATGTGTGAAACTGATAGTTCCTTCCTAAGTGGAGCACTTTGCATTTGTCTTTATTAAACTTCATCCTATTTATCACAGACCATTTCTCCAATTTGTCCAGGTCATTTTGAATTATGACCATATCCTGGAGATTAGTCGGAATCCCTCCCAGCTTGGTATCATCTGCAAACTTAATAAGCATACTTTCTATACCAATATCTAAATCGTTGATGAAGATATTGAACAGAGCTAGTCCCAAAACAGACCCCTGCAGAATCCCACTTGTTATGCCTTTCCAGCAGGATTGTGAACCATTAATAACTACTCTCTGAGTACGGTTATCCAGCCAGTTATGAACCCACCTTATAGTAGCCCCATCTAAGTTGTATTTACCTAGTATATTGATAAGAATATCATGTGAGACCTAATCAAACGCCTTACTAAAGTCTAGGTATACCACATCCACCGCTTCTCCCTTATCCACAAGACTCGTTATCCTATTAAAGAAAGCTATCAGATTGGTTTGACATGATTTATTCTTTACAAATCCATGCTGGCTGTTCCCTATCACCTTGCCACTTTCCAAGTGTTTACAGATGATTTCCTTAATTACTTGCTCCATTATCTTTCCTGGCACAGAAGTTAAACTAACTGGTTGTAGTTTCCTGGGTTGTTCTTATTTCCCTTTTTATAGATGGGCACTATACTTGCCCTTTTCCAGTCCTCTGGAATCTCTCCTGTCTCCCATGATTTTCCAAAGATGATAGCTAGAGGCTCAGATACCTCCTCTATCAGCTCCTTGAGTATTCTAGATGCATTTCATCAGGCCCTCGTGACTTGCAGGCATCTAACTTTTCTAGGTGATTTTTAACTTGTTCTTTTTTTTATTTTACCTTCTAAAATTACCCCCTTTCCACTAGCATTCACTATGTTAGGCGTTCCTACAGACTTCTCGGTAAAGACTGAAACAAAGAAGTCATTGAGCATCTCTGCCATTTCCAAGTTTCCTGTTACTGTTTCTCCCTCTTCACTGACCAGTGGGCCTACCCTGTCCTTGGTCTTCCTCTTGCTTCTAATGTATTTATAAAACATCTTCTTATTTCCCTTTATTCCCGTAGCTAGTTTGAGCTCATTCTGTGCCTTTGCCTTTCTAATCTTGCCCCTGCATTCCTGTGCTGTTTGCCTATATTCATCCTTTGTAATTTGTCCTACTTTCCATTTTTTATATGACTCCTTTTTTATTTTATATCATTCAAGATCTCATGGTTAAGCCAAGGTGGTCTTTTGCCATATTTTCTATCTTTCCAACACATCAGAATAGTTTGCTTTTGGGCCCTTAACAATGTCCCTTTGAAAAACTGCCAACTCTCCTCAGTTGTTTTTCCTCTCAGTCTCGATTCCCATGGGACCTTACCTATCAGCTCTCTGAGCTTACCAAAATCCGCCTTCCCGAAATCCATTGTCTCTATTTTGCTGTTCTCCCGTCTACCCTTCCTTAGAATTGTGAACTCTATGATTTCATGATCACTTTCACCCAAGCTGCCTTCCACTTTCAAATTCTCAACCAGTTCCTCCCTATTTGTTAGGATCAAATCTAGAACAGCTTTCTTCCTGGTAGCTTTTTCAATCTTCTGAAATAAAAAGTTGTCTCCAATGCAGCCCAAGAACTTATTGGATAGTCTGTGCCACGCAGTGTTATTTTCCCAACATATATCTGGATAGTGGAAGTCCCCATCACCACCAAATCTTGGGCTTTGGATGATTTTGTTAGTTGTTTAAAAAAAGCCTCATCCATTTCTTCCACCTGGGTAGATGGCCTGTAGTAGACTCCTAGCATGACATCACCTTTGTTTTTAATCCCTTTTAGCCTAACCCAGAGACTCTCAGCATTTCCGTCTCCTATGCCCACCTCCATCTCACTCCAAGTGTGTTCATTTTTAATGTATAAGGCAACACCTCCTCCCTTTTTTCCCTGTCTATCCTTCCTGAGCAAGCTGTACCCTTCTATACAAACATTCCAATCATGTGTATTATGCCACCAAGTTTCTGTGATGCCAACAATGTCATAATTGTACTTATTTATTAGTACAATTATTCCTGCTTATTTCCCATACTTCTCACATTTGTATATAGGCATCTAAGATCCTGATTTGACCTTGCCTCTCAGTTTTTCCCTGACCCTCCTTTCTCTCTGCCATTGTAGCCCATGTTTCCTCCCATTTCTAACCCATCTCCCAGGTCTCCATGTTCTCCACTTACCTGTGGGCTTTGCTCACCTGTCCCCGTCGAACCTAGTTTAAAGCCCTCCTCACTAGGTTAGCCATTCTGTGTCCAAATAGGGTCTTCCCCCTCCTCGAAAGGTGGACGCCATCCCTGCTTAGCAGTCCTTCCTGGAATAGCATCCTATGGTTGAGGAAGCCAAAGCCCTCCTGCGACACCATCCTCGCAGCCAGGCATTCACCTCCAGGATGCACCTGTCTCTGCTCAGGCCCCTATCCATAACAGGAAGGATCGAAGAGAATACCACCTGTGCTCCAAACTCCTTCACCCGTACTTCCAGAGCCCTGTAGTCACTCTTGATCCACTCAGTGTCACACCTCGCAGTATCATTTGTGCCCACATGGATGAGTAGCATGGGGTAGTAGTCAGAGGGCCAGATAATCCTCGACAATGCCTCCGTAACATCTCGGATACAGGCTCCCAGCAGACAGAGAAGTCTGGGACTGTAGAATTATTAAATTCTATCTCCAAAGAGAAGTGGTAGAATCCCACCCAGGGGCCATATTGCCAGAGTGTAGTTTAGTGGAAATGTTTAAACTTGTATAAAAGAGGAGATTGCTGACATAAGCCCTTGGTTTTGGAATCCCTTTTCTCCCTTAATCTACTTGCCCAAATTGTTTACCTGCCAAATTCATCATTTCAGAGAGGCTTTTTGGGATGTTGTGGAAGGACAATTTTTAGGTCAGTGGGACATTTGTGCTCATTTGTCTTTTACTAATTGGCCTGATTGATGGATGCAGTTGCTGCTGATTTTGCTCATGTTTATTTTTGCCTTTAAATGGTTGTAAAAAAAAAATAGAACTTGGGACAGATGCCATTTTTATCTATTTGTTATCAAACTTAAATTGAGATATACTTCAAAATAAATCCAAATATAAGTCTAGACTGGATAAAACTCTAAGAAATATGCTGCAGGGAACAATCCTGAACAGGCAGAAGTATGGATTAGATAGTTTAATAGGTCTTTCTCATCTCAGATTTGTATGTTTCTATATGGTTTAGGGCCTCTGACAATTTTACACTGGCAGGTCCTGACATGCGAAATGAATAGGTCACTTTGTTTCCCAGTGATATGAATATCTTCATTCCTTGTTGAACAGAATTATGCCCTTATCCATCTGTTCTCAACAGTTACTGAATTAGCTCATCTGACATGTTACTTCATTTATTCTTAAATACAATCATAAACAGTCCTTTTGGGCTGATTATTCCCTGGAAACATCTGTTAGAATAGATTAATATTAGATGTGAACTTCTGACTTGATTGCTAGTGCAGTCATATCCAGAGATGAACTTTTTGTCAGTGAGCACAGGACTTGGATGTGCCTGATTAAGGGTTCATCTACACTGCACCATTATTTCGAAATAACTAGCATTACAGTAGGGTCCACATTATCCAACCTTCGGTAATCCAACATTCTGCTTTATCCGACGCTGTGGACAAAGCGGCGGCGGCAGGAGTCGCGGCTCCAGGGCAAAGCATCAGCGGCTCCAGGGAGCAGGCCAGGAGAATGGTCCCACTTGCTGACCCGTCGCTCTCCTGGAGCCGCTGATGCCGCTCCTGCCGGCACCGCTTCATCCCCGGAAGCGGCAGGCATCAGTGGCTCCAGGAGAGCGACGGGGCAGTGAGCGGGGCCATTCTTCCGGCCCGCACCCCAGTAGCTACCGGGAGGAAAGGGGCCATGGCCAGGCAGGGATGGGGACCAAGCAGCTCCGGCTACGGTAGAGTCCCTATCATCCGACATTTTCGGTAATCCGACCACCTGTCGGTCCCGCTTAGGTTGGATAATTGGGACTGTACTGTATTTTGAAATAACAATGGGTATATCTAGACTAGATTAGGCAGGTTGACATTACAAATGAAATGGGGATTTAAATATTCCATGCTTCATTTGCATAAAAACGAACGCCGCTTTTTGCCATCACGGCACTTTGTCAGCAAAAAACAGCAGTCTAGAGGGGGATCTGTTGAGAAAGAAAGCCTTTTTTGACAGGTCCTGTAAACCTCCTTGCACGGGGCATAAGGGATCTGTCGAAAAAGGCTTTCTTTCTCAACAGATCCCCTTTAGACTGCCGCTTTTTGCCAACAAAGTGCCACGTTGACAAAAAGTGGCAGCCATTTTTATGCAAATGAAGCATGGGATATTTAATCCCCCGCTTAATTTGCAATGTCAACCTGCCTAATCTGCATCCCCAACAGAGGGATGCAGTCTAGACATACCCAATGAGAGCATCTACACAGCCATTCCGTTATTTTGAAATAATTTTGAAATAACGGACGGCTTATTCCGAAATCTGTAAACTTCATTCTATGAGGAATAATGCCTATTCTGAAAAAGCTATTTTCGAAACAAGGTGTGTGTAGACGCTCCACTGCTGCTCTTTCAAAATATCCCCTCACCAGGGCCATTCTAAGTTATTCCTCCCCAATGCCTCCTGGGGTTCTAAATTGAGATAGCACGCCTACATTAGGAATACCTGCCTTGGACTAACCCATCTCCCATTCTGAGGCTTCCCTGCAGTATAGACATGCTATTTCAAAATAAGTTATTTCAGAATAACTATTCCAGAACACCTTATTTTGAAATAAGCGTGCAGTGTAGATGTACTCTTAAGAGACCATGACTAGATCCTCAGCTGTTGCAGAGGAGGGTACAGCGCAGGGAGAGTCCTAACCTGGGCTGTGTTCTAATCCAGTCCCACAACATAATTAGAGCAATATGTGCCAGCTGCCAACAGCAGCCAGGAATGACTGAGGGAAACACAACGCACCCATGATTCTTCCCCTCAGCCATACCACCAAAGTAGGCTCCTGAAATGTAGGAGTTATAGGGGCTGTTATGTCAGGACCTGTCACTGTGGGATCTATGCCACTGGGGTGATCTTCCCCGTGACTGACTGTACCAACTTTACAGCTTCTGTATCCCCTGTGTTTTCTTATCATTCAAATAGGCACAAAAAGATGTGTCCTGCAGTGAAGCCATTTGAAAATACAGTGATAAAGCATTGCACATCTACACTGAAGGTCTTTCTGGTTCATTGAGGGGTTTTCCCCATGAATAAACTCTGATTTTTAAGCATGTTCAAATGAATTTGTACAAGTTTAGGGCCTAGCCCTGATGTCAACATTGCAGGATCAGCCTCATAATTTTTACACATTCTGCAGTAGAGCAAATCTTATTTGTTAATGAACAACTGCAACTCCTAGAGATTCAGTACCACTGAAATCAATAGAATGCCACCTCTCAAATCTGGCTCTACATTCACAATGGGTGTATGTGCACCTAGTCACCTTCTCTCTCTCTCTCTCTCACACCACACACACACACACTTTACATAGGAAAAAACTGTGTGGTGTTATTGTGTTTCACTTTGCAACCTTAATAACATTTTTGTAACATAATTGTTGTGCATATATTTTTCTTGTTTTTTAAAAAAAAGCAGTTCCTTCATGTGTCAGCTGATTGGCACTCACATGGCTCCTCAGCAGGGTTGAAACCTCTTCACCCTCTGCATAGATCTCTGCTACCTGAACAAAGGGAGTAGCTTAAAACTGTAGTAGGTTATCATCCTCTATGTTGACCTGAATTAGAAGAGAATGAGACACTTTGCCAGCGTGTTTCATAGGTATGTGCTGAACACAGAAAAAGGGTGAAATTCAGAAATTAGGTATTCTATTCCAGCCTCTGGAAGGGAGTGTAATCTATTAGACACTGGCTCTTCTGCCCCTTTCCTCCCACCACACCCAAGCTCGACCTGTTCTGCCCTGTCCCTACCAAACTGTTTCTCCAACAGTCCCAGTCTTATCCTCACCCCAGGCTTTCATCCTAATCTACATTCCTCATGACCCTGTCCTCAGGTCTGGTTTTTGTCCCATCTGCATTCAGATCAGGCTGCCTCCTTCTCCAGTGCTTGAGCACCTACAGAGGGGAGCAGCAGGAAAACAGGTTTCCTTCCCTGACTTCAGTTCTGGTGGTCCTAGCTTGGGCGGCAGCAACCAAAGCTGCAATTGCCTGGGAGTTCTGCTCAGAGCTAAAGCTTGCTTAGTGTGGGTGGAATCTTTTAAGGTTTTAGCTGCAAAGCTCTAGCAAGTCTCTACGAAGTCTGTATCAAGTGATTTTTCAAAGGTTTATAATTTGGCTAAATGTGAACAAATTTCCATAAATGTGACAAAAGGCAGCCAATTTTGTAAACAGGGACAAAATAATATTTTCACCTAGCCTTGGTCTTTAAAATGGCTGAACTATTTTGGCTGACATTTTCCAAAAATATTTAGCCTGATGTAGATACCAAATGTGTAAAATATCAGCCCAAACACACAGGGTCTGGCAAAGTTATAAGCAACTGAAAACGACATCTTATAATGGGAAATATAAGACAACCTCAGTAACAGCCAATGGTGACACCTCTGTCTATAATGTCATTGTACATATGTGGGTACAAAGACTTCATCTAGTAACTCTTCATCCAGTAACTTTCCTAAGGGCCTTTTTATTATTGTAATTATTACTGTTATTTTAGTGATGTAAACATAAATTCAGGTGAACGCAATACTCATGAAAGGTGGTGCAACTGGTTAAGTCTATTTAAAAGTATCAGTCAATCCAGCAGTGTATAATTAATATTAATGACTATTTTCCCTCCAAAAACAAAGTTTTACTTATATGATATGGAGTCATATATATAAGCTATGTTTATATGTAAGTTATATTTTGGCCATACCTGGTTAGAAAAGAAATACTTGGATGATGTTGCTTCCTTTTCACCTGTTCCTTCCCACCAAGCTCTGCCATCATTTTCTGGAATGATTGGAGAAGTACCATAAAGTCTGGGTTCCTTCCCTCTGCCCCTCCCCAGGTACTTTATATTGTCCCTGTTACTCCAAAAGTAAACATTAGTACTTTTTACCCTCACAATTGTCCTATGAGCCAGTGAAGAATTACTATTATCTCTGAGAAAGAGGCAACATTTTCAAAATTGCTGGGCATCCACAAGTCCCACTGCAGATGCTTAGCATCTTTGAAATCAGGCCATAAAAGTCATGCCTGGAGTCACACAGGAAATCTAGGGCAGTGCAGGGCATTACTTCCAGATCTCCTGATTCTCAGTCCAGTGCCTCAACCGCAAAATTATCATTTCTTTTCTCTTTCCCTCGCTCACACATGGTGCTGACTTTGCTATTTTGTGTTTGATTTTTTTCTCCTTTGGCAAGTGAGAATAGCAGCACTCCATCAAACAAGAAGCAGACAAAGTGTTAGCAACTTAGGTTTTTTTATTAGTTGTGCCATTTATGTAATCTTTCCCACACCCCCTTCCTTAAGCCTTTAGTTAGCTGAATGATATTAAATGTTTTCATTTTGAGTCAAAACCTGTCTTGGTTTAGATTCTGTTCAGTCCTTTGAATTTAATTATTTTATCAGAATCTGCTGTGTATCAAGAGAACATAAAATATCTATCTTACCCTTCAGTACTTTCAGTAAGGATACATCTACACAGCAGTGTTATTTTGGAATAACTAACGTTCTTTTGAAATCACATAGTGCACATCTACACTACAAACCTTTATTTCGAAATAAGGTCGAGCTGGAGGACTTCTTACTCCAACTCATGATAACCCACATTTCATAAGGAGTAAGGGAAGTCAAAAGAAGAGTGTTCTTCCTTCGACTTCCTGCTGTGTAGACAGCGCCAAAAGCAAAGTTAAGCTATTTTTACTTCAGTTACGCAATTGATGTAGCTGAAATTGCATAGCTTAATTCAACCTTAAACCTGCTGTGCAGATGTACCCCAAATGTCCCCGAACTAATGAAAGCACCAAAAGGGAGGCTAGGAATTCTAAAAACTTTTTCATTATCCAACAGAGAAACAGTTAGGCTATAATTATAACTCTACAAGCTTAGAGGTAGCCTCACTGGACTCTGGAGGCCAAATTGTTCAGTCCCAAGATTCATTGATCTCAAGCTTTGGTTTGATTCTCTAGAGATGCTAATGTTCTTGACAAGGGCACAGTTTCTTTTTACTTAGTGAGTTATTTTTATTACAGCTTGTAGTTGATATCTCATTTTAAAGTCCTCCCTGAGCAGCACTGATACTGTGATCTATGGAATGTCAATTATTACTTCTATCTTTGAAATTCTTGGTGCATTAGACTCTACTGGAACTCCCTGGCAAGTTAGTGTAGAGAAAAGTTTCCAGACTTTCCTCAAAGGAATCCGTATATATAGTCTCCAATTAATTCCATGGGACATAAAGAGGAGCATGAAGCTTCCAGTGACTCACCAGTGGCTTGATCCTGGCCTATGGAATATTGAATTTGAGCCATTATCTCTGAAGAAGTGATGCATAAGTAAGTTAGATCTTACCCCCTTATAAACAAACATAAAATCAAACTCCCTTACTGCCATGTAGACTTCCCTGGACTGATGTACTACAAATCTGACCATGTGTAAAAGCGTTCAAGATGATCTAACTTACTGAATCTCCAGAAAACAATTCAAGAAAAACTTTTAGTAACCACCACTTAACCTATCTAGTGCATTCAGATCCCAAGTCTGACAGTGGCTCCTCAAGGTTGTTGTGGGTGTGTCCATCTGAAAAATGGGGATAGGAATACTTATCTGCATCACATGTTAATTATTTAATTTCTGTACAGTGCTGTATAAGTAGTCAGTATTAGAAGGAGATGGTGGAGAAAGGACTTCAGTTAGACTGTGGAAAACAGATGGGACCCAATGTGACAGAGGTCAGGGTGGTGGAAGCAAGAGAGTCTGAACAGAGGAAAGAGCATGAAGGGAAAGATGCAACCTGTTGTGAGAGAATGACAATGAAGAATGGGTATGAATGACAGAGAGAGAACGAGACTGAAGGTGACCCAGCTTTTCCAAAGAAAGGAGAAGGAGAGAAAATAAAATTGGCTAAACCAGTGCAACATAATGAGAAGATAAAGGAAATGTCATTTGCTTTGTAAAACTGGTGTGTGAAAATGTAATTCTAGCTGCCGAACCCCATCACCACTCTAGAGATGTGTATAGAAAGAATAAAAAAATCAACGGAAATGAAAAACTTACTGTCTATATTGGAATATATAATAGAGTAGGATATACATATTAGAATATAGAATATAATAGGGAAGTGGGATACCGGGAAGAAACACAAGGAGGAAGGTGAAACAGAAGGATCCTTAATTTGTACAGAGAATGTAGGGCAATCAGCTAGTTATCTAAGGTGTCTGTACACGAACACAAGAAGCTTGGGAAACAAGCATGAAGAATTAGAAGCCCTGGCACAGTCAATGCACTATGATTTGATTAGAATAAGGGAGTCGTGGTGGGATGACTCCCATGACTGGAGCAGTTGCATTCTGTGTAAGAGGGCAGTAGGATGGCTCAGACCTTCAGTATATAGAAGGAGGAAAACCTGTTGAGAGTCTTTGGGTTAAGTTCAGAAGCAGGAGCAACAGAGGTGATGCTGTGGCTGGTGTCTGCTGTAGACCTCGGGTATGTCTACACTACCCTCCTAATTCGAACTAGGAGGGTAATGTAGGCATACCGTACTTGCAAATGAAGCCCGGGATTTGAATTTCCCGGGCTTCATTTGCATAAGCCGGGCACCGCCATTTTTAAATCCCGGCTAGTTCGAACCCCGTGCCGCGCGGCTACACGCGGCACGAAGTAGCTAGTTCGGATTAGGCTTCTAATCCGAACTAGCTGTACTCCTCATGGAACTCAAATTCAAATCCCGGGCTTCATTTGCAAGTGCGGTATGCCTACATTACCCTCCTAGTTCGAATTAGGAGGGTAGTGTAGACATACCCCTCCAGATCAGGTGGATGAGGTAGACGAGGCTTTCTTCAAACAACTAAGAGAAGCTTCCAGATCACAGGCCCTGGTTCTCATGGGGGACTTTAATCACCCTAACATCCATTGGGAGACAAATACAGCAGTACACAGGCAACCCAGGAAGTTTTTAGAGAATATTGGGGTCATACAAATGGTGAAGGAACGGACCTGGGGCCATGAGCAGCTTGACCTGCTGCTCTCAAACAGGGAGGAACTAGTAGAGGAAGTAGCTGTGGGTGGCAACCTGGGCAGCAGTGTTCATGAGATGGTAGATTTCAGGATCCTAACCAAAGCAGCAAAATACACACCCTGGACTTCAGAAAAGTAGACTTTGACTCCCTCAGAGAACTGATGGGCAGGATCCCCAGGGATACTAACACAGAGGGGAAAGGAGTCCAGGAGAGCTGGCACTATTTTAAATAAGCCTTACTGAAGGCACAGGAACAAACCATCCTGATGCACAGTAAGAAAAGCAAATATGGTAGGTGACCAGCTTAGCTTAGCAGTGAAATCAGTGGCAAGCTTACACACAAAAAGGAAGCTTTCAAGATCAGAAACTTGGACAGTTGACTAGAGAGGAGTATAAATATATTGCTTGAGCATGCAGAGGTGTAATCAGAAAGGCCAAAGCACAATTGGAATTGCAGCTAGCAAGGGATGTGAAGAGTAACAAGAAAGGTTTCTACAGGCATGTTAGCAATAAGAGGGTGATCTGAGAGGGTGTGTGTGGCCCTTACTGGATGAGTGACAGATGATGACAGAGGAGAAGCTGAAGTACTCAATGCTATTTTTGCCTCTGTCTTCACAGGCAAGGTCAGCTCCCAGACTGCACTAGGCAACACAGTATGGAAAGGAGGTGGGCAGCCCTCGGTAGAGAAGGAACAGGTTAAGAACTATTTAGAAAAGCTAGACATACACAAATCCATGAGTCTGGATTTAATGCATCCGAGGGTGCTGAGGGAGTTGGCAGATGTCATTGCAGAGCCTTTGGCCATTATCTTTGAAAACTTGTGGAGCTCAGGATTGAGCTTACAATCCCAGTTGATTGTAAAAAGGCAAATGTAGTGTCCATCTTTAAAAAAAGGGAAGAAGGACAATCCAGGGAACTACAGACCAGTCAGCCTTACCTCAGTCCCCAGAAAAATCATGGAGGGGATCTTCAAGGAATCCATTTTGAAGCATTTAGAAGAGAGGAAAGTGAACAGAAATAGTCAACATGGATTCACCAAGGACAATTCAAGCCTGACCAATCTGATTAGTTTCTTTGATGAGATAACTGGCTCGGTGGACATGGGGATGTCAGTGGATGTGATATACTTTGATTTTAGCAAAGCTTTTGATACGGTCTGCCACAATATTTTTGCCAGAAAGTTAAGGAAGTATAGATTGAATAAATGGACTGTAAGGTAGATAGAAAGCTGGCTAGATTGTTCGGCACAATGGGCAGTGATCAACAGCTCGATGTCTGGTTGGTGGTCAGTTTTAAGCAGGGTGCCCTAAGGATCAGTTCTAGGGTCAGTTTTGTTCAACATCTTTATTAATAACCTGGCTGAGGGGATGAATTTCACCCTCAGCAAGTTCACAGATGACACTAAACTAGGGGGAAAGGTAGATACATTGCAGGGTAGGGATAGTGTCCAGATTGACCTAGACAGATTGGATGATTGGGCCAAAAGAAATCTCATGAGGTTCAACAAGGACAGAGTCCTACACTTGGGACAGAAGAATCTCAAACACTGTTACAGGCTGGGGACTGACTGGTTATGCAGCAGTTTGGCAGAAAAGGACCTGGGGATTCAGTGGATGAGAAGCTGGATATGAGTCAACAGTGTGCCCTTGTAGCCAAGAAGGCTAATAGCATATTAGGGTGCATTAGGAGGAGCATTGCCAGGAGATCTAGGGAAGTGATTATTCCCCTTTATTCAGCTCTGGTGAGGCCACATCTTGGCTGCGTCTAGATTGGCATGATTTTCCGGAAATGCTTTTAACGGAAAAGTTTTCCGTTAAAAGCATTTTCAGAAAAGAGCATCTAGATTGGCACGGACACTTTCCGCAAAAGCACTTTTTGCGCAAAAGCATCGGTGCCAGTGTAGACGCTCTCTTGCACAAGAAAGCTCCGAAGGCCATTTTAGCCATCGGGCTTTCTTGCGCAAGAAATTCATGTTGCCTGTCTACACTGGCCTCTTGCACAAGAACACTTGTACAAAAGGGCTTATTCCTGAGCGGGAGCATCATAGTTCTTGCGCAAGAAGCACTGATTTCTTACATTAGAACGTCAGTGTTCTTGCACAAGAACTCACGGCCAGTGTAGACAGGCGGCAAGTTTTTGATGTAAATGAAGTTTTTAATGTAAATGAAGCTGCGATTATTTAAATTGCTGCTTCATTTTCCTATGTCTAGTAAACTCATCTACATGGCTCCGTCAATGGAGCCATGTAGTCTAGACATACCCATAGTTACAAATGGCTGTGTGAATGCAAGTCCACCATCTCCTCTGATTAGGGCAGCAGTTTCCCTTCTGTTCTCTATGTGAGAGCGCCTTTTTGCTCAGGTTTTTTCTCACTTTATCAAGGTTTTGCTGCTGGGGTTTGCTTTGCTCTTCTGATTTGTCTGCTTTTGTGCTTGTAAATAAGGGTCTGGGAATTTCCTTACCATCTATGATTCGCAGCAGCTCCTGTGGGACATCACAGAAGCCACCATCTTTGTCCTGTTCTTAAAATTATGGATTTGGTTTCCTGACTCCTCCAAATTTATCCATCCTGCCCTTCCTCATATTTTCTGCTTCTTGGATGATTTGTCTTAACCTCCTCTTCTTCCCCTGGGAAATCCTTTTGCTAAGGAATGATCACAGAAGATCATTCCTCTGTGCAGTCAAGATAGAAGCATGCGCTAGAGCCTTTCCCATAGAGCATTTCAGTAACTGAGGGACAAGAAATGCACTTGTTTATCCTGCTTTTTGCATCTAGCAACGTCCCGAGAGAGCACCATATTGCACTGAGATGAACAAAATAACTTAAGGGGGTTTGTCTCAACATTTTCTCTCTCTTTTTCTCAGTGTGTTTGTTGGTACATCTGGTGCTCCCAACTTGTTAAATCCCCATTTCCAGTCCTTTGTGAAAAATGTTGTACACAGTCCTACATTCGAAGGCCCCATTGGCTTTGTACTGCTGTTCTATTTTGTGTCTCAGATGGTACCCTTACTTACAGGGTTGCCTGTGGCAATCATGCAGCCAACCTTTCTGTTGACTTGTGCAAATATGTTTTCATCCCGCCAGAGATTTATAGGTGCTCTGTCCATTTAATAGTCCACCGAGGCCGAATCCTAGGCAGTAACATTTGTAACAGCCTTTTATTTAACTTCCTTCTCACTTGTGCAGTAAAATGAAACCCAGTGAATGACAGAGGTCAATCTAAAAAAGATGTCTTGCTTAGAAATGAAGGTGAGATTCAACAGATGTTTACATTGCAATCAGCACAGACATTATTGCAAAGGAAGTTAAAATTGAAGTCAAATTCTGCTTGTACAGTAAACTAAACTAGCTAGAGACATGGGTTCAGATAAAATTTCAATTTGCCTGGTTCTTCTTCCACCCTGATGAAACTGCCATAGTTTTTAAATTAATTCATTAGAATTTACAGTGAGAGATGACCCAGATACAGACCTGTAAACCCTTGGAGGTTGAGTGTAGACTCAGAATCCAAACCTAGAATCAAATTTAACTTGTATGGCTGGCCCCTGTGTCTGTAGGGGAAGACTGAGCCTTTAGATGTGCTGCCCCAAAAGGAAGTACAGGGAGGAACGAAACTTATTTTTATTTTATTTATTTAAATATTTTTACCCCTTCTCTCTATTTAAAATATTCGAGGTGGCTTACAAAAAAATGTTTAAACACATTACAAATATATATAAAAATTTAAAATACAAGACCCTAGAGGGACATAAAACCTGCTAAAAACATATAGAGAAGAGGAACACACACATACTGACTCAAACATTAATAAAAGGATGAATAAAAAGGGTGGCTTTAGCCTGACGCTGAAACAATGCTAGCGTTGGCGCCATGTGAATATCCTAAGGAAGGCAATTCCACAGCCTGGGAGCAAAAGCTGAGAAAGCCCTGTTCCGTGAAGATGTTAATTTTATCTCCACAAGTGGGGGAATACGAAGCAAAGCCTTCCTAGCTGACCTCAATTCCCGGGCTGGTTCATATGGGAGAAGACAGTTCTTCAGATACCCCGGACCCAACCTGTTTAGGTCTTTATACGTCATAACCAAGACCTTAAATTATGCCCAGAAACATACTGGAAGCCAGTGCAGCTGCCGAAGCACTGGCATAATGTGCTCCGTATAATGAGTATTAGTTAAGACTCGAGCAGCCGCCATCTGGACCAGCTGAAATTTTTGAAGGCTCTTTAGAGGTAGCCCTACATAATGTACATTACAGTAATCCAGTCTGGATGTAACAAGAGCATGGATCACTGTGGCCAAGTCATGCTTGTTCAGGAAGAGTCGTAGCTGGCGGAGCAAACGAAGCTGCCCAAAAGCACTCCTGGCCACAGAAGAAATCTGATTTTCAAAGCCACATATTCCTCCTTGGCAACCTTTTAGTTTCCAAGATCCTAAACATGATCTTGCTTCACTTTTGGTGCATACAAGATTCCTGACATAGTCAGAGAGAGTTCTGAGTAAATCAGTATTGCACTCTAACAAATGACGCAATTATTCACACATCAGGTACCCATTTCAAAAATTCTTATTTTATCAACCACTGCATATCAATGGGATGTATTACTGTCCTGCTATTTATTTAGCTTGTTTCATTCCAATAAAATTCTGAATGGGGTGGGGAGAGTGAACGTTTGGATGTCAGGTAAAATACTGTAGTAAATAATTCAGAATGATGTGAGAAGAAATGGCTTCTTGTTATTGTTGTTTCACATTGTGTAAAGACCATGCAGAGTTGGAAGGCTCACTATGGATATACAAATTGTGTGTGTGTTTCTTGTTTCTTGTTTGCCATGGGGCCCAAACAAAGTACAGGTAAATTTCTCATCACAGCCGTTTCATGACTTGTTTTCCTTTTCAGTTGCCATTACCACTGAAATATAACTGACTAAAAAATGACATCTGATGCTTTGCCAAATGCCTGAACTTTTTGCCAGTTTTTAAAAGCAGTAGAAGAGGGGCATGAAGGAAGGAGTATGTCCTTAATCTACTGAAAAACCAATGTCACTGAATAAATGTAATTGACCTTTGAGTTCCTTAGATTCTGTTGGGCATGTTAATCTGTTGAATGAATGAACTCTGGCACCCAGCTTTGCTTAGAAACACCCAATATAAAAGTGCACCACACTGCAGATTCAATTCAGGTCTCATGACTTCGCAAACAGTGCCTGAAACCTACCTGGATTATGAAAACTGAAAAACTTTACAGTTGAAAAAATATTTGGTTTAGGTTACATTCAGAGTATTTACGTTGGCCTCAATTTCTAAATTTGTGCTGAGGCAGATGAGCTGGAGTTAGTGGACTCAGCATCCTAACATGTGCATTTGAAAGTTGTTTTTAATCTTCTTGATGCATGACAGGGTAAAGTATCAGGATGTGACAGAGCAAGCATTTCTGTAATGGGTAAACTGGCTTGTAAGTGCATAGTCCTGGGTTATATAGTGAGTCGAAAGGAAGTACTCCTCTCAGCAAAAAGTGATTTGTGCTATTACATTAAATTAATAATACTTTATAAAGCTTTACAGAATGCAAGACTTGTGTGTGATGGGGATGTACTTGCGCTACAATGGATAAGGAGGGGTTAACACCATACTCTGGGCAGAGGAAGGCATGCCCCCTGCTGGGCATGCTCCAACTGGAGCACCAGAATAAAAGGGAGCAGCCCAGCTCAGTCAAGGCTGAATACCAAGGAGAGAAGATGCCATTGGAAGCTCCTGCCTGGAGCCTGAGATTGTGGAGGCAAAGCCCACTGAGACCCAGACAGCAGATAACTAAGTACCTGCAGATAGCCAGGGGACACTGAAACCATTGGGGGGAGCTCCACAAGCTGAAGACCCCAAGAGACCTGTAGACCAGGTCACGGGATGACAGGGTAGGAAGTGGCCCAGGGGGAGTGATCCACCTGTACGACTGGGAATTAATTTGGCATGTTTCAGTCAGATCCCCACTGACCCTATGGAGAGCATACTCACCATTGGCAGGGCCTAGGCTGAGACCTGGTGAAATAGGTAGAGCCCATGTCGCCATACCCTGGCTGCCACTCCCACCCCATTTGGCTGTGTGAAGCCCACCCCCGGCCACTAGGACATGTAGCCTGACTAAAGAGTGATAGAGATGCAGCCATGTTAGTCTGGTGTAGCTGAAACAAAAAACAGGACTGTGTAGCACTTTAAAGACTAACAAGATGGTTTAATAGGTGATGAGCTTTCGTGGGCCAGACCCACTTGCTCAGATCAAATAGTGGAAGAAAATTGTCACAATTTTCTGACTAAAGAGGGCAGCCTTAATGATTCTGGCTATAAAGCTACATAGCCTTGCAGGAGAGCACAGCTGTATTGGCTCTAACTGCTAGGCTTCACAGCCCTACAAGGGAGGGCAACTGTATTGATCCAGGCCAGTGGGCCAGATTTCCCTGTGGCTCAGGATGGTCAGGTGGATTCAGCCTCAGGGCTATAGTGCCCTTTTCTCCACC
Organism: Pelodiscus sinensis; assembly: GCF_052426305.1. Taxonomy (NCBI): domain Eukaryota; kingdom Metazoa; phylum Chordata; order Testudines; family Trionychidae; genus Pelodiscus; species Pelodiscus sinensis. The sequence goes on from NC_143052.1 coordinate 198,981,184, forward strand.
CCAAGGGAGATGGGTATGCTTGCCCCCACAACAATGTCCAGTAACAATAGAAGAAAAGCAGAGATATTCTTTCCCAATCTCTCTTCCTCTTATTTCCCACTCTCTTTAAAGGATAGAGTGCAAGTAGCCATGCAGTGCTGCACATGGTCAGCATTTATTATTGTTTTTCTATCCACATTTTGCAAAGTAGGGCTTGTGAGTGGAGGTGATTTGAGAATAACGACTCTGACATTATCTGACCTTTAGATATGTTGGCAGACACTTCTAGACTACATGCTAGTTGACGAACAAAATAAATCTATTGGTGCAGGAGGATGTTGATGGAGGAGATTTAAATGTAATAAAGTCAGAGTTATAGTGAGATAAAGTCACAAGTCCTTGTTGTGGATCTCACTGTCAGGGACAAGAGGTGATTTATATGCATGATAATGCATTTGCTTTTAAATGCCAACACTAGATTGATAATTATGAAATTCTTCTTATTGTGCCTGGCAGGGAGACAAGGCTGAATCTTGCCAGTCTGTAAGAGTGTGCACTGGAACCGAGTGCTGCAAAATACAGAGTTTTGATGGGGGAGGGGGAGCTCGTCTAACCTGTAAATATATTTAAGATCTTTCAGAAGAGACTCTTTCTCTTGCTTATGAAGAGAAAAGGCTAAAGCTAGATGACAGTTTTATAGCATTTGGCATTTCTGCAGCAATGCTTTTAGGAGATCTTTGTTACAAACAGTCAGTTTAGAAATAAACACTGTCCAGCCTGCATTTTTCAAGACTGCACAGAAAGGATTGCTGTAGTTGGTTTAACAGCTTGTACCCAGCCCTTACCCTGCACCCTTGACATTTTTAGATGATGGCAAATGTTTGAAATTACCTTCACTTTACTTTTAAAACACACTAAAACACAGTGAAGGGTACAATAAATCTGAGGCATCATGGAGATATTTAGCATGATCTATTGTATGATGGACTGCTAACTTTGCGGAGGGTACAGGTCAGGGTAGGGGGAGTAAAGAAAGCCTTTTGGTAATGTTTTATATTAAACACCTTAACTGAGGATTAACTTATTCTTAAGTTAATAAACCATATTCACATTTTTAAGTACAGCCCTCTTAAATGGAATCAGCAAAATAAAAGCATAATATTATATACAGGTAATTGCATACCCAATATGTATTTGTGTTTTCACAAAACTGGTGATTACAAGTGCATCCTTACAATTAATGTCATCACAATCTTTACATTTGCTGTAGTTTGCTGCGCTATCTAAAACTGTGTGAATTAAGCCAATGAGGAGTGTGATTTTTAAAAGCACCTTGCTGATTTAGGAGCACAGATCCCATTGACTTTCTAATCTCACCTAAGACCATTTAGGTCATCAACACCCCAAAAGAACAGTCTGATTCAAAAGTATTCTAAGAGGGCTGTTGAGATTTCACGTTCTTCTGCCGAGGGTCTTTTTGTGTAAGGACATGAATTGTGTTGACATGGGGATGATTCCTCAGTTAGCCTTGTGGTGTTTGGAACACGGTCCATTCTGAAATGTGCTAAGATGAGGATGAATAGATGTGACTTGTTTTTACTAACTGACTCTAACTATGCCTGGGAAGATCAGGGAAACTATCTAAGGAAGAAAAGATCAGGAAAAGGCTGGCCCCAGCGCAGGCAGGTGGATGGGAAAGAAAGCTGATTTTGGACAAGAGGGGATTCTGTAATACTTGCAGGCTAAGGACAACCTGGGGCAGCCTGAGAGGGAGGTTAGGAAGCCTGGAGATGTGTGTTCTTACAGTTCCTTTTTAGAGTGAGACAAGGTGTTTGAATACAGAATTATGTCAGACCTAGGGGCTAGACTAGTGTTTCCCAACCAGGGTTCCGCGGACCATCGTCAGGGGTTCCGTGAGAAATCGTGGAATAAATAAATTTAAAAAATTTCTTACAGTGTAAGCTGACATATATGTATATATAACAGCTCTTTACAAATACATTTTCTTGACAATAATTTAGCAGTAATTTAATTGCGCTCCCCGCTGTCAACTTTTTCTGGCCAAGCAAATGTTTTCATAGGTAGGGGTTTCTTGGGATATGAAAAATTGATTTAGGGTTTCCTCCATGGGAAAAAGGTTAGGAATCGCTGGGCTAGACAATGAGTCAGAGTCTCTACTCCCTACGCTGGGAATGCTGACTGACATGGCCTGTTGGGTCACTGAATGAGAATTATATAATCTGGGTGAAGGTAGCAGAGCCTTTTCTGGAGCATGTGGGAAAACAGTACACCAACCATTGGTGCTGCCAGAGCCCTGTCACATTGTGGGAACTTTCCTTGGACTGCGCTGAAGAGGCATGCTGAAATCTTATCTTGGTGAGTATGCTGGATGCGTACTGCAAACTCCAGTGTCTTTTATCCCCCTGACCATTCTATACCACTGGCTGCAAAAACAGCCCACTTCTTGGCCAGGATGGGTCCCCATGCAAAGGAATGGGTGAGGTTTGTGAAAGGTAGCTTGGATATGATAAAACTGCATTAAAAATATCCAGTCCCTACATAGTGTGGGATCTGGTTCCATTCAAAGAGTGTGGTGGAGAGGACTGAGGAACTGATGCTAAACAGATAATCTCAGCAGACTGGAGACAACTTCAGCTCTTGTGTGCATAGACTCCAGATAGCAAGTCCACAGTTGCAGCTATTCAGACAGTTGAGTACTTTTCTAGGGGAAATTCTCACAAAGACTAAAACAATTGCAAAACTATAAAATATTTCGACCAGAAATGTTGATCTTCCATTGGAAAAACATTTTTTCCAGTTTTTGGTTCCAAATTTTCAGTGTTCGCTGTGCTAAATTGGAAACTTTCAAGGAAAGCACATACTTTTCATAGACCCATAGAATCCTAGAGCTGGAAGAGACCTCAGGAGGTCATCGAGTCCAGCCCCCCTGCACAAATCAGGACCAACCCCAACTAAATCAACCCAGCCAGGGCTTTGTCAAGTCGGGACTTAAAAACCTCTAGGGATGGAAATTCCATAACGTAATCTCATAAAAATGTTTCTTGGGTGAAAAAAGCAAGTTTTCCATCAAAAAACTTCGAGAGCAAAATTTTGACCACAAATATTTCACAGCCCTAGAGACTAGGATTGCTCCCTGCCATGGTGTCTCCTCAGAGCTAGGGCCGTACACAGCTACTGAATCCAGATATTGTTATCTCAATTTGTCCTTGTATGTAATGACAAACATAAATATTGAGCATTTTCAACAGTATACACACAGATGCCAAAGCTGACACCTCAGATGGATTGGTAAATAGCAAAAGGAAGAAAGAGCTCTGCCTCTATTCACAAAAAGCAATGAAAGCTCTGAATCGTCCCTCACCACTGCTCTTAATGAGCAGGTGTGTGCATCTGACTCAGGTAAGCTGTTTTGAAAGTTCAGTAAAAATGACAAACTGTTGAGTTCACGAGTGAATCTCCAGTTAAATCGTTATCCCAAATTGAAACTGTCTATGCTGGAGGATTCAGACCTGAAAGGACACATGGAACCAAACTGCCTTGCCTAACAGTGAGTGGTAGAGCACCATCTAGTCTACATGGCTATGTCTAGACTGCAGGCTTTGTTCAGAAGAACTTTTTTCGGAAGAGATCTTCTGAAAAAACTTCTTCCAAAAGAGATTGTCCACACACAAAAGTGCATTGAAAAAGTGATCTGCTTTTTCAAAAGATAGCATCTACACTGAATGGACACTATCTCACATTTAAGCTGTGATGACTATGGATGAAGTGGCCACCAGAACCTGTGCTTTTTCATCTTTCCTCTTCTTTCGAAAGAACTCCCTCTTTCCCGTCCACACAGGCCTTTTTAAGAAAGAGGTCTTTGGCTGTGTCTAGACTGGCAAGTTTTTCTACAAAATCATCTGCTTTTGCGGAAAAACTTGCCAGCTGTCTACACTGGCCGCTTGAATTTCCACAAGAACACTGACGATCTCATGTAAGATCGTCAGTGTTCTTGCGGAAATACTGTGCTGCTTCCGTTCGGGCAAAAGAACTCTTGCGCAAATCATTTGCGCAAGAGGGCCAGTGTAGACAGCACAGTACTGTTTTCCGCAAAAAAGCCCCGATGGCGAAAATGGCGATCGGGGCTTTTTTGCGGAAAACCGCATCTAGATTGGCATGGACGCTTTTCCGCAAAAAGTGCTTTTGCGGAAAAGCATCCTGCCAATCTAGATGCGCTTTTCCGAAAATGCTTTTAACGGAAAACTTTTCATGGTCTGTTGGAAAGCCACCAAAGGAGAGTATTTTGAAACGCTCATGGGAGGGAGGGAGATGGCTGGTCAGAGATACAGCACTATGGGTGCCATATGATTTTATACACATAGTATAGAGCTTCTGGAGCTGTCTACTAGCCCTTAAAAAGGGAAGAATTCAAATGTAAAGTTTGTAGAATAAAGAAGTTGAATGAATCAAAGGCAAAGACTCCTGAGGCAGAGCTAGTGCTACGAGTAAAACAAATAGCCTTGCCACCCCTTCACTATTACAAACACAGAACAAAACTGACTGCAATTAGCAGGGTTGCACTAACGGAGGAGCCCGGTGACCACCTCTTCTGCTCCACATGCAATTACAGTACCACACACTCCCTGTTTGTCAAGGAATATTGGGAATCCACTGTTTCTTGGAAGAAATACTTCTCTAATGTTCCAGATAAATTGCCAGTACATCAAAAAGAATTAACGTCCTGTCTTCACTTACATAGAGGGGGCTCATTGGATGCCAACTGGCCATGTGCACTGACACAGAAATAATGTCTTTGCAGCCAGCAGGCGTGAAAAGGAACCAAATTACATCAGTCACTTTCCTTTCAGTGGGGATAGAGACTCTACTACTTTGGCAACAGCTAGAGTCAGGCCTGTAGCCCGTCAAACAGAAGTGGGAGAGCTAGAACAATCTGTACAGTGGGAGTGCTAAGAGCCATTGAAACAAACTGTAAATCCTGTACATAATGGAAACCACTGCAAGTCAGGGGTTGCAGCAGCCTTCCCCTCTCCCCAACATACACACATACCCTTACTTCTAGCACTGGTGGAGAGCACTGGGGGTAGTATAAATGAGAGGAGTCAATAAAACAACAAATGGTGACACCTCCCATGGAACACTGGAATTGTTTAGTGCAATAGGGGAGTGGACCCAGAGTCAAGAGACTTTGTCTCTCTTCTACTGACCCACCTTGTGACCTTGGGCAGGCTACTTCACTTCTCTGTGTCTGTGTGCCCTCCTACTCTGACTTCTCTTGCTGGATCATCCGCTCTTCAAGGCACAGACTGTCTCTCGCTGTGTATACGTACAGTACCTCACACAATGGGATCCTAGTCTATTGCAGGGCCTATGGGTCTTCCTGTAATACAATTACATTATAATATTATTAATACATGAAAAATGGTCAGAAGAGGAAATTAATAGGATTAACACTATCAGAATGAATATGCAATACACTCATTACTAAGCAGAGAATGTGACCAGTGGAGAGCAACTTTAGCAGTGCAAATATTTGAGGCTTAGAAAAAGCAAAGGACAGAGACAAAAGTAAGGGAGATAAATTGGATCATGAAGGGAGCACATGAAATAGACTAAACTTGAATTAGGTCCCCACAATTTCACACAGAGGTTGTGAGATCTTTGTACTGCGTCAAAGGGATTTTAAAGCTGATTCTCAATTTCACAGGCAACCTTTGCAACTGTACAAATAACGATGGCAATGCAGGGATGTCAACGACTGTAATAAATTAAATAAATAGCTTTATTGTGAACAGAAAGTAAATATTGGACAAAGGAAGCAGGGAGAGCAACAAAGTCACTTAGACAAGCACTGAGATAAGAAATTGCCTGCATGTAAGTTAGTTCTAGTAGAAGAAATAGTGAAGCAGTTAAATAGGTTTATTAATTTCAAACTACAGGATGTAGAAACTGAGTTAAATATGAGCAACCAAGGATATATGTGGCTGTGAAATGATTTCCAGGTCATTTATTTTGGGAAAAAGCATAATTCAGAAAGAATTTCCCAAAGGTGTGTAACCCAAGAAGAGATTCCAAGTACCTGGCCTAACAGCGACACTTTAGTTTTGTTCATTATCCATCACTGGAAAGTTTGAGACTATCTAGAGAGACCTAAGAAGTCAAATTCCCAATGATAAAATTGTGCAGATTGAGCCTTAAATTCAGTGTTTTGTCTGATTTTTGCCAGCCTCTTTGTTTTTTTTATATTGTTCCTAACAGTAATTATTCTGTCAAATGTAGAAAATAGTGATCCCAATTTAATCCAGAACGCATGCTGAAGTTACATAACTCAATACTTATTGCTCAAGCACCACAGTATGTTAGACTCCCATGGACAGAGCACTAATGTGATGAATAAAGGCTAAAAAAATTCTGAATTCTTCCAGAACTAGATGGCAATGCAAATTGGTGTGACCTTTGTCATGTGTAATTCAACCAAACCTGCAAAAAACTAAAAGAGCTGGATGCCCAAGAGAATCTTTGTGCTTTTAAAATTAACCATAATGACCCTGTAAAGAAAATTGAAGAAGTCTCATCTACGCTTTCCTTGCAGAACGTAGCTAAGACTTCATTAACAGAGCCAATGGACTTTGTAACTAAATGAGATTCTGTCTTGCTGGCAGGCAAATACTACCCACTGAACAAAGAAACCACACACAAATGTTCCAAAGAGAGATGTCCTTAAAAATATCATTGCATCATCACATTGAAGCATCTTCCAGAAGTTATATCTTTGTGAAACAAAATTAGGGGAAGTGGGGGGAGGGGAAGATTGGATGAATATGGCAGAAATCTCTCCCCTTGGCCTTTTATTTTTAAATTAATGTCTTGTGAATGCCTAATCATTACAAAGCAATTGCTTTTTCTTTCCCTGTATCTGATAAACAAACCACTGCCATCCAACTGTGGCCTTACTGGTAAGGAGACCAAAGAACTCCACATTCAAAATTATTCACTGTGGAGTTTTGGAATACTATGCAACAGAGCCAGGAGACCTGGAGAATGAGAGTCTCTTAAACCTTGCAGGCTTACTGCTCATCTCCTGGTGGGCTTGCCCTTCACCGCAAGACTGACTAAGCCCATTATGCTTGAGGTGAAGAGCAAGCCTAAAAGACAAATGTGAAAAATCACAGGGCTGAGCCACTGGGAAATTCAGATGTTTCCATGCATGAGAGCCAACAGGCCTGCAAGGGATCAAGAAATATGTCCTGAATTATGACTTTACGCAGACTCAGGCTGTAATGGTAGGCATAATGTGAGCTGAAAGCCTGACAAGTAACTGGGGTTGGGACACAGACTTAGGGGAAAAGGAAAAGAAAAAAAATCAGAGATTCAAGGAGAAAAATCATGGTGTGAGCCCCAAAATAGATCTATTCAGTGTATTGTCCCTTCCCCCAACAGCACACAAGATGCAAGAATGAGAAAGGGGGAACATGAGCTTAATTTTGAAACAGATTTATTAAGAGCTTCTTTTGAGATTTGTCTACTACTACATTGTATATTAACTTATTTTGATGGTCAAAACATAAATATTAGCTGTGCATCTGATGTATTTGGGGAGCAACATGACGTATGATCTAGACTGTAAGAAGGAAATAGCAACTAGAATAGCGAAAGCAAGACTGAGTTTGAAGGCGATGGATAAGCTCTGGAAAAGTAAAGCAATTAGCTTAGGAATGAAGCTGAGCATCTTGAAAACATGTATTTAGCAGCATGTTGTACAGATGTGAGACGTGGGTGATAACGAAAGATTCGAAGAGAAGGATATTGGCGTTCGAGAGGAGTTGTTATAGAAAGATCCTGAGAATAGGATGGATGCAGAAGGTCACCAACGAGGAATTATATAGGAAGATACAGCTGAAAGAGAACCCACTGTAGAAGGTTATACAGCGGAAGTTACAGCTATTCGGGCATATCTTCAGGATGAACAACGAGCGAAAAGTTAAGACCCTGGTATTCAGCATAATGGATGGTCTGAATAGGAGAAGCAGACCCCACAGAGAATGGGTAGATGATATAGTAGATTGGTGCGGAGCTAGTCTATAGAAACAAAGCCACTCCGCACTGGACTGGGAAAAAGGGAAGGAAATAGTGAGGGAGGCATCGGACACCAACTGGCAGTAAGCCCATGGTTGATGATGATCTGACAAATGCTGGGTAACCCGTATAATACTCATGTAGGCTCTCTTTACTAGAGGGGCCTGTGACCTTTATTGGGAGTAGCCAGACTTTCACTTTAAAGCACTGTCCTGGCTGCACTTTAATTTTGTAGGGATGCACAAAGCCCGAGTCTGAGGAGAGGCAAAGTCATCTTCCCATTGAACTGAGACCCAGGGCTACTGCCTTGTGGTGGGGCCTATTCCAGTCCTCAGAGGAATTGTGCAGTTTTGTTGCCAGGGCAGGACCGATTCACAGAACCAACGGAGTGCTATCTCCAGCTGCACATCCTCAAGTGCCCCAACGTGAGCAAGTGCCCAGAGTTTTGAAATCCAGAGGAGTGGGGTAAATGCTGGCCGTGTGAATGCCAGTTAGAGAAGTTCCATTTATTACTGTATCCTAGATTTGTTAATTGATTTTATTCTGAAGGCCTGGTCAATTAGCCCCAGGTATTCCACTGCCTCTGAATGTCTCTACTGGTTCTAAACCAGCCTGCTCAGATTGTACCTCCGTGTCTCGGCCTATGCACACCCTGTCCCTGGGGAGGAGGGTACTCAGGGGTGTGCATGTCACCCCGCTGGCTGTCAGGCAATCAGCACTCTCCCTTAGTCCCTGAAAACCAGCCCAATGGCTCAAGTAATAGGGTAGCCCTTTGATCAGGGAGATACAGCCTGACAACCAGGGTTCTTAAGCGGTAGTCCTTGATTTGGGGCAAACTCAGTCTAGTGACCACAGTCAATAGAGGATGGCCCTTTAACTCAGGGCAGTATGGCCTAGCAGCCAGAGTCAATAAGTTGGCGGTTGGGGCCAGTCACCCCTGTAGGGGGACCTAAGCCCACCCTACTCCACCAGGTCCAGGCCCATGGCCCTGTGAACAACAGAGCAGTCGGCCACTCCCTCGGCAGGGAATCTAGCCAAAACATGCAGGCTGTGTCTACACTGGCCACATAACCCATAATAGCTATGGAAATGAGAGAAGTCAGAATAGGGAAATGCGCGGGGGATTTAAATATCCCCCGCGGGATTTAAATAAACATGGCCGCCGCTTTTTCTGGCTTGGGGAAAAGCCGGAAAAGAGCGTCCAGACTGGCGCGATCCTCCGGAATAAAGCCCTATTCCGGAGGATCTCTTATCCTTGCAAGTAGGAATAAGAGATCCTCTGGAATAGGGCTTTATTCCGGAAGATCGCGCCAGTCTGGACGCTCTTTTCCGGCTTTTCCCCAAGACGGAAAAAAGCGGCGGCCATGTTTATTTAAATCCCGTGGGGGATATTTAAATCCCCCGCGCATTTCCCTATTCTGACTTCTCTCATTTCCATAGCTATCACGGGTTATGTGGCCAGTGTAGACACAGCCGCAGAGTTTACCTAGGCAGGGGGAGGCCGCTCCTGCACCCTCCCTGGGTCACTTCCTACAGGTGCTGGTGGGGCGGTGTCCCATGTAGTGGCTAGGGTTGCTTTGGGGCTGTGTGGCATCATCTCTTGGGGCTCTGGCTCCTGCTGTCTGGGTCGCTGGTTGGTGAAACCCTGGAGCTCTGGTTGAAAAGCTGTTGGCCAGCCCAGACTGAGCTACCCTGCTGCCTTTTATCCCACCTCATCATCTGGAGCATGCCCAGTCTGGGTGAAGGTGTGGGACTCCCTCCTACAGAGTTTCGTGGGCATAAGCCCACGAAAGCTTATGATCCTACACTTCAGTTAGTCTATAAGGTGCCACAGGACTCCTCGCCGCTTTTGCAGATTCAGACTAACACGGCTACCCTTCTGATACTTAACCTCACCTGTTTCAGTGAGGGGTATGCACTCCCTGTCATACTCTGCCAGCTAGCTTTCATGTTAAATCCCAATCTTCTAACCACGCTGGTGCACCCATGCCACTGTACCAGTGGGATCTGCCATAATGGTGACACATAATTGGCTATCATTCTCACACTGAAGAGACTTATCTCCTTCCTAACCCTCCTAGCTGCCTACTGAGCAGAGTGGGTATTAGAACATTCATTCCAGTTCATTTACTTTTTCAAAGGAGGATAGAATTTTGCTACATGGCCACTAAGGAAGGATATGAAAACTGTGTACAAGTGTTTGAAGGATGCAGACACTATGGAGGAAGAGCAATTGCTTTGGGCCCTTCCAGGTTTCTAGGGATAATGCTACAAAATTTGTGGAGGAACATTTAGGTTGAATATGAATAGGAATTAAGTTAATTCATACTCTGGTCCTAATGTCCCCTGTCGTGACTCGCCCTGCAAAAGCTGCACTGCTGGGATCTGTGAAGGGGAAAGGGTGTGGTGGAACATTGCAAAGGGGCTGCCATCTATTTCTGTGCAGTTTTCTCACTCCACTGGGATGCCTCACTTTGCAAATTTTACTGCTCCCTAAAACATTTTCACGTGGTGGGGACACTGCAAAAAACTCAACAATATGTTCCACCTTGATTTTTTTTCCCCTACTTCTCCGGACATTTCCCATGGGCTTCTTCACAGAAGGGAATGGTCTATCCTTATATTTTTTGTAAGGTTTCTAATTATAATCATCCCTTGCTCCTCAGATTCATACCCAGGATTAAAACCACCCTGTAACCCATATAGACTAGAAAATTCACATGTGGATTGAAGTGAAACTGACATCTTATGGCATGTAATTTCAAGTCTGGGCAGCCACACAATGTCTGGTGCTCCTGGTTCAAACAAGTAAAAATACTTCTAACCTTAACACACATTAAACAAAAACCCAATGTGATAAGCTTTTCAGCCTTCCTGAATTCTTTCCTCCAGCCAATCTGAAGCATAAACTAACATCATGTGCAATATATAGGTTTGGATGTTGGATCATTAGAAAGAACCAAATAGGGATTTATTTTTATAAAAAATGTCAATGTTTTCATGGTGGGTTCTGCAGCCTGGCTGGCTCAGAATTAGATCTTAAGACAATGAGCAGTTTTTATAGAGAAACAACATCTAAATTTTGTTTCCATAAAGCCAAACTGAGGTCCCAATCCTGAAGACTGTTCAGAAATTCCATAGAGTGGGGTGGGAGCTGAGAGCATTCAAAACCCTGCATGAGACAGGAAATGTCCTGAAGAACCCCTCAGACACTGGTGTGCTATGCAGAGTGTATTCAGTGAGGACTTCCGTTTATGGCTGACTTACTCTGCCTTTCCTGTTGTACTGTGTTTAATCTGGAATTTTTCATGTATCCATTTTACTTTGTCATGGATGGGCAAAGCCTCCCATTGTTGTTGAGCAGGTTCGATAGAAGAATTCGCAAGTAAGACATTAACCTGTGCTTCTAGAAACTGACACAGGTTTGTTCGATAATGTATCTTGCACAGATTGTTTGCAAACCACACCAAAAGATGCCTGGCAGTATAAAACCTGAAACAAGGTACTTCTGATGTGGCCTTATTTTACAGAATTTTTAAGTTTCTTGCAGAAATCTATGCCTGAAACTTTTTGGAAACCAATATTTGAAACCTAGAAAATCTAGATTTCATTCATTCATTCATTCAAGTCAGGTATTCTACAAAAAGTTTCCATCTGCCTCACTGCGGCACAGACATGCTACATTTAGAAGATCCTATCATATGACAGATGTGTTTGATGTTATTAAAATTACTCTATTGATATTCATATCAATTATGTTTTGAGTGCTATGCTTAGTAAAGCTGTTAATACAACCTGGATTTTATTTTTTTCTTTTTGCAAGTATAATTTATTGAGACATAAATAGTAATATTAAAGCTATCGACCATAAATGTCAATACTTGATAGTACTGTATAATTTAAAAGTTATGGGCATCTGAATTCAGATACAGTATTTTCTGAATACACATATATTAACTGAACCCTGCAACTCACCAGAAATTCAGCATCTGGGAAGTTGAAGGCTTCAAAATAATAGAGTCCTAATATTTTGAAATAAACTTTTCAAAAGAAGGGGGAAATTTGCAGACCATGGTCAGACCACATTAAAATATAATTTTCTTTTTTCATTAAACACTCCGGCTGTGTCTAGACTGCATCCCTTTTCCGTAAAAGGGATGCAAATTAGACACATCGCAATTGCAAATGAGGCGGGGATTTAAATCCCCCCACTTCATTTGCATAAACATGGCTGCCGCTTTTTTCCGGCTCGGGGCTTTGCCGGAAAAAAGCGCCAGTCTAGACGGGGATCTTTTGGAAAATAAAGCCTTTCCCGAAAGATCCCTTATTCCTCCTTTTCCGCGCCAATCTAGACGCACTTTTCCGCAAAAAAGCCCCAATCGCCATTTTCGCGATCGGAGCTTTTTTGTGCAAAACAAATCTGAGCTGTCTACACTGGCCCTTTTGCGCAAAAGCTTTGCGCAAAAGGGACTTTTGCCCGAACGGGAGCAGCATAGTATTTCCGCAAGAAGCACTGATTTCTTACAGTAGGAAGTCAGTGCTTTTGCGGAAATTCAAGCGGCCAGTGTAGTCAGCTGGAAAGTTTTTCCGCAAAAGCAACCGATTTTGCAGAAAAACTTGCCAGTGTAGACACAGCCAATATGTCTTACTGTTAGTTTAATTATATTTTTAGTCTCTTAAAATGGGAGGGTATGTCTACACTACGGTGTTATTTCAAAATATCTTATTTTGAAATAGTGATAGAAATGTAGCCGTGTTAGTCTGGTGATTTGTCCTTTTCATATGTGTTCATTTTTTTAATTGTATCCTTTGGTATATATGGTTGTGACTATTTTCTTCCACTATTTGATCTGAGGAAGTGGGTCTGGCCCACGAAAGCTCATCATCTAATAAACCATCTTGTTAGTCTTTAAAGTGCTACATAGTCCTGTATTTTATTTTGAAATAGTTATTTCGAAATAGCTTATTTCAAAATAACGCATCTACACACAAAATGAATTTTGAAATAGTGCATCCACACTGAGTGGACTCTGAATCGCATTTAAGGCTGGCCAGAACCAGTTCCAGCAGGGCACCAGGTCAGGACTTACTGAGGTCTGTGCTTAAAGGGATCCTCCCGAACAGCCAGTTCTCAGGTTTCCCTGCTTGCTTGTCTACCTTGATGAAAGACAGCATAGCATTTTGTCTCTGCGTGATCTGGTTGTCCTCACTCGGAACACCACAGGATTCTGCAACAGGGAAACAGACCTGCCCCTGAGAACTCTGGTGCTTCTCTTGGATGTGTTGCTGCGAGCCTGGCTGCACTTTCTGCAGGCTGCCATCCGGGAAGTCCATCGGGGGGCTGTCAGGATCCAGGAGGCCCTGTGGGAGAGCTTCCACCCTGAGGAGCACTAATGGTACGTCTACACTACAGCGCTAATTCGAACTAACTTAGTTTGAATTAGTTAATTCGAACTAACGCGTCTAGAACTAAAAACTAGTTTGAATTAGCGTTTTGCTAATTCAAACTAGCATGTCCACATTAAGTGGACCCTGAACCGGGCTTAAGGATGGCCGGAAGCAGTGCCGGCAGGGAATCAGAGGAGGACTTAGAGCATGGAGATGCTGTCTCAGGCTAGCCGAGGGCTGCGCTTAAAGGGTCCCGACCCCCACCCCGGACAGACAGTTCTCAGGGGTGCCCCGCTTGCAAAGCAGTCCTGGCTTGGATTGCCCGGACTACCCACACTGGGCACATCACAACACTCGGCCATCAGACCGGCTGCTCTTGCCGTAGGCTGCCATCTGGGGAGAGGGGGCAATTGGGGGGCTGCAGGAGAGCTTCCACCCCCAGAAGCCCGCAGAGCCAGCCCAGTCCTCCCCATCGGGGGCTCGTGCCCCATTCCTCCCTCACCTCCTTCCACTTACCCTTCCCTAGCCCCCCTTCCTGATGTACAAAATAAAGGACAATTGTGTTCAAAAATGGAATCTGTCTTTATTGAACAAAACTGGGGGAGACTGGGAAAAGGAGGTGGGAGAGAGGAAGAGTGAGGCTGGGAGAGGGGAGGGCAACTAAAATGATCAGGGGTTGGGAACAGGTCCCGTATGAAGAGAGGCTAAAGAGACTGTGACTTTTCAGCTTAGAAAAGAGGAGACGGAGGGGGGACAGGATAGAGGTCTCTAAAAGCAGGAGTTGGGTGGAGAGGGTGCATACAGAAAAGTTCTTCATTAGTTCCCATAAAGAAGGACTAGAGGACACCAAAGGAAAGGAATGGGTAGCAGGCTTCAAACTAGTAACAGAAAGTTCTTCTTCACAAAGCAAAGAGTCAACCTGTGGAACTCCTTGCTGCAGGAGGCTGTGAAGGCTAGAACTAGAAAAGAGTTTAAAGGGAAGTGAGATCAAGTCATGGAGGTTGGGTCCATGGAGTGCTATTAGCCAGGGGGTAGGAGTGCTGTCCCTGCCCAAGGTTTGTGGAAGGCTGGAGAGGGATGGCACGAGACAAATGGCTTGGTCACTGTCTTCGGTCCATCCCCTCCAGGGTCTCTAGTGTTGGCCACTGTCGGCAGACAGGCTACTGGGCTAGATGGACCTTTGGTCTGACCCAGGACGGCCATTGTAAGCTCAGGACTCAGGGTCGGGGGTTTCAGTGGACCACCTTGATTTTCATGCACACCTGCTCCTGGGTGGCCAGGCTGGCAGCTCTCCTGCCCTAGCCGGCCACTTTCCTGTGCCTAGTGCGGAGATCGTGGACAAGGTCCACGATGTCCGCACTAGCCCAGGTGGGTGCCCGCCTCTTGCAGTCCCGGGCAAGCTCCCGGGAGCCGCCAGCCTGGTCCCGGGAAGAGGGGGAGGGCTGGGGGGCATCGGGTGGGTGGCTCGATCCGTGCCAGGTGCAGGGTCTGCTGGCTGGGTGCTGGCAGTCTTGCACCTGGCACGGGCACCGTAGCCAGCCTGTGGCCCTTTAAGGGGTCCGGGGCTGGGAGGGGGGCAGACGAGTTTCCGTGGTGTTGGCCAGAGTGGCCACCAGGGAAAGCTGGGGAGGTCTAGCCTCCCACTAATTCGAATTAAGGGTCTACACACCCCTTAATTCGAACTAGCTAGTTCGAACTAGGCTTAATCCTCGTGGAATGAGGTTTACCTAGTTCGAACTAAGTGCTCCGTTAGTTCGAATTAAGTTCGAACTAACGGAGCGCTAGTGTAGCGCCTATGAAAGTTAGTTCGAACTAACATCCGTTAGTTCGAACTAACTTTGTAGTGTAGACATACCCTAAGAGCCTCCCTGGTCTTCCCCAGTGGGGGCTTGTGCCTCATTCTGGGAGGAGAGAGCTCCAAGGGGGAAGCAAGAAGACGAAGGGGGAGGGGAAGCTCAGGGCTCAGGGTTGGGGGTCTTGCCAGACCAACTTGATTTTCATGCAAACCTGCTCCTGGGTTCACATGTGGCCTTTGGTGGCCAGGCTGGAAGCTATCCTGCCCTAGACGGCCGCTTTCCTATGCCTAGTGTGGAGATCGTGGACATTGGAGGCCTTCCCCCAAACCTGAATAAGGTCCATGATCTCCACCCTGGACCAGGAAGGCGCCCACCTTCTCCAGGCCCTGGCAGGCTCCTGGGGAGTGGTGGAGGGCTGGCTGCCAGTGGCTTGCTGGCTCATGTTTTGGGGGCACTGGGTCGGGGCAGTGACTGCTGGCTCTGGGCTGGCAGGCTTGGAGCTGGCACAGGCACTGTGGCCAAAGTCTACCCCTTTAAGGGCTCTGGGGAGGGGGGAGGGAGAGGAGTGTTCTTGGTTGAGGCTGGAGTGGCCACCAGGGCACCCTGGGAAGGCTGGAGGCCCCCTATTTTGATAGAAGTGTCTACACAGCACTTATTTCGAAATAGCTATTTCGAATTTGGCGTTATTCCTCAGAGAATGAGGTTTACCAAATTCGAAATAAGTGCTCCACTATTTTGAATTAATTTCGAAATACCAGTATGGCTGTGTAGACGCTAGGAAAGTTATTTCAAAATAACGGCTGTTATTTTGAAATAACTTTAATGTGTAGACAAACCCAGAAAGAGCACTGCCATTTTAGATGAAAAATCAGAACTAATTCCCAAATATGTTATCTACATGTGGGAAAAATTTACTATCACTGCCTATATATTGTGTGATCATATAGATCTGTATTGTGGGGCTCCCACATTGGATAGTAATGGAAGTCATGAACTCCTATATATTGTTGTGTGACCTCCAAGGCGTTTGGGTCAATATATGAATAGGTAAAAAAAGGGTACTATGGACTGGCTTATTTCCTCAACACAATAGGTGAGCAAGGAATGATTTTGGAAATTCTTGTGCCCTAGTTACTCCTATTGACATCACCAACATCCAGCAGGCATAGGATCCTGCTTGGTACGTGTAAGGAAAAAATAACCTATGTAATCATGGGAGGATTTAAATGTATGTGACAGATGCCAGTAGTCTCATGCTGCCGGTACCAAAACATCCCATGGATTTCTAAACATTAAAGATGACTATATTAGATCTTGTCCTAACCAATAAAGAACTGATCAAAGAACATGAAGTTAATGACTTGATCACATTTATAATGTGTAAGCAGAATAAAGTCCAGATCAGTAATATAAACACTTCGTGTTTAAATAGGGCCAATTTCAGAAATCTCAAATCAATTCAGAGTGAAATCAGCTGCCTGGAAGAATTTAATTAGAAAAAAAAGTGAAAGATAATTGGGAATCATTTAAGAATACCTTACCAGATATCCAAAAAGTCATAATCCCACAGCAGTGGAAGGCTGTGCTGGTTAAAAAACTCTCCTGGTTTAGTGGAAAAGTGAAAGCAATGGTAAAATAAAATACAATACAATATAAACACAGGAGAAAGGCAAAGTTGATAGTAATGAAAACAAATTGAAAGTTAGTAATTACAGAAAATTGATGAAGGACACTAAGAGTCACAAGAAAATATCTATGGCTAGCAGAGTGAAAGATAAATAAAGTCTTTAAAAATATATAAGAAACAAAAAAATGCTGACGATAGTATTGCCCCATTTCTAGACAGAAATGGTAGAATTATCAATAATAATGCAGAAAAGCAGAAGTGTTCAATAGATATTTCTGTTGTGCATATGAGTCAAAAACCAGATGATACAGTCTCATCATATTTAATATTGTCACTCTTCCCATTCTATTACTATCTGGGGGATGTTAAACAGAAACTACTGAAGTTAGACATTTTTATATCAGCAGGTCCAGGTAAGTTTCAAAAGAGCAGGCTGAGGAACTCATTGGACCATTAATGTTGATTTTTCAATAAATCTTGGACAATGGACATTTCAGAAGATGGGAAGAAAGCTAATGTTGTGCCCGTTTTTTAAAAGGGCAGACAAGATGACCTGAGTAATTACAGGCCTGTCAGCCTACCTTCAATCCTGGGCCAGATAATGGAGTGGCTGATAAAAGGCATGATTAATAAAGAAAAAAAAGGGGGGGGAGTAATGTAATTAATGCAAATCAATATGTGTTAATGGAAAATAGATTGTCAAACTAACCAGAGATTTATGAGGTTACAAGTTTGGTTGATAAATGCAATAGTATTGAAGTGATACACTTAGACTTAAGAAAGACATTTGACCTGCTGCCATACAATGTTTTGATTGAAAAACTAGAATTGTATAAAATTAACATGAGTAGAGTAAAAACTGGCTCACTGTAGACTGTAAAATATAACTGAACATTGGGAATCATCCTCAAGTGGTTCTGTTCCCAGTGGGGTGCCAAAGGGATTCATTTTTGGCTCTATGGTGTCTAACATCTCAAATCATCCAAAAATGGGGAGAATGGTAAACAATGGAGAGGATGGGTCGCTGATCCAGAGAGATCTAGAGTATTTGGTCAAAGAATATAAAGCAAAGAATATGAATTTTAATATGATTAAGTGTAAATGTATATCTCTGGGTACAAAAAATGTACAAGATTTGTGAGTCAGTCATGGGAAGCAGTGATTAGACTAGTGTGAGGATAATCTGCAAAACATGAGCTCTCAAAATTAATCTCAGCTTTAATCACACCTTTAATGGAAATTTATTATAAATATTTTGGATGGTTTTCTACATTTTTAAATATATTGATTTCAATTACAAAACAAAATGCAAAATGTACAGTGTTCACTTTATATTACTTTTGATTACAAACATTTTCACTGTAAAAAAAAAGAACAAAAGAAAGTGTGTTTTCAATTCACCACGTACAAAAACATTGGGGTACAATCTCTTTATTATGCAAGTGCAATTTACAAAGGTGGAAATAAGACATACATTTTTAATTGTGATAGTAATTAATCACTGAAACAATATATCAGGGATTGTGGTGGATTCTCCATCACTGACAATTTTTAAATCAAGATTGGAGAGTTTTCAAAAATATACAGTCTAGAAATTATTTTGGGGAAGTTCTGTAGCTTGTGCTATATAAGAAATCCAATTAAATGATCACAAATGTCCCTTTTGGCCCTATAATCTATGAATCTATAAGAATCTAGTCCAGTGATGAGCAACTGAAACTAGTGAGTGAGCCACATGAGTAGCCCTCCATCTCAGTGGGCCGCGGATTGTTGTAGCCATGATGGTCTCCTGGGATAGGATAGTTTGGCCAACTGCACTTGCATACCTAGAATTTGCAGGCTGTGCTTAGTGAGCTGTAGCAGCGCTTTGATTGGATGCAGATGGAGCACATGGCTCTCAGTTAATGTTGTGTGCAGTCAGCACACACCTCACTTCAGGTGCCCTTGTTTTACATGCATGTCACTTTAGGAATACCGGTGGGAAAAAAGTGATGTACGTGGAAACCAGCATAATCTGGTAATCCTGCAAGTGGGCAAGAGTAAACAAAATGTCTCATGGGCCGCACTTAGAACCCCCGATAGACATAGGTGGCCCTCAGGCTGCAGATTGCACACTACTGATCTAGCCAATATATTAAAAAAAAATCTTCATCATAACATTACATTAACACAGGGGGCTCAGTGCTTCTCCATCCAAGGCTTCCCCAGCACAATGGAATAATGTAAAGAAGTGGTGAAGGTCCTCATCCCGTCCCCACTAGGGATATAAAAATGTTTTTAAAAAATAACCGTGTAACCATTAAAAACCCTAGTGGTTAAACAATTACACACGCTGAGCGCTCTGCGGGAAAAGGCTTATTCTGCAGAGCCTGCAGTGCAGCTGGTTCCCCAGATGCACACTGGCTCCCAGCTGCTGGCCCTGCTCCCAGAGAGCTGCTTTGTGGGCTCGGTAGTACAAGCCATATCCTTCAGAGCCCATAGCATGGGGCAGCAGCTGACTCCTGGGAGCTGGGCTGGCAGCTAGGAGGCAGCGTGTGCCAACAGAAGAATTTAAATGCAACCAGAGCCAATAAGCTGATGCTCAACTACCTGATTGGTTAAACTCTTACATCCTTATTGGCCATTCCATTTAGAAGTCAAGGTGGGGCAAAAATTGTTGCATTACAGGGCAGGAGGGGATGGGAATTGTGACAAGAAGTGCAACTTGAAGCTACCTGTTGAGCTCCTCTAAGTTAGTCCTGGAGATGTTTCAAGTAACCCAAGGTCAGGAGAGCAGGAAAATAGCTTAGAATCGCTTTTTTCTCCTGTCATTGCTCTATTTTGCTGCACTGAGCTTTTTGTATCTAAATTGGCAACTAGTTTATTAAATCCTCTATGCAAAACTGTCATGTGTTGCAGTCACTTCTCAAAGTGGAAATCCTGTAAATGTGCCTGTGAGGTGAAGTGTACAACCAGTAAGCACTTCATCTCTTCTGTAATGAGTGATATATCTGGAGCAATAATGAGAGAAACAGAAATTGCATATACCATGTCAGCTGGGCTCTTCCTCTTTTCTATTCAAACCAAGTCCCCAGTCTGAGAGCCTGAGTTACCCTATTTGTGAGCATGTCATTTATGTGGATGTGTTTTGTTGTCAACACAGTCCTTCTTGATGATAGGAAGCATTAGTGTGTTGGTTTAAGTGTCACAGTTAGAGAACCTCCAAATACCACTCTCCAACTGGAGGGCAGGGCTTAGTAACCATTCATCTTTACTTGGAAATTGTGTGGCTATATAGAGTAATCCCAACACAATATATGTCCTCATGCATTGTTGCATTGCTTTGAGTAACTGCATGTAATTCACTGTGCATGGGTTTGTGAAAGAAAGGGTACGTCTACACTAGCCCCCTAGATTGACCTAAGGAGCCTAATGAGGGTGACCGAAATTGCAAATGAAGCATGGGATTTAAATATCCCGCGCTTGATTTGCATGTTCCCGGCTGGTCGCCATTTTAGAAATTGACTAGCCCGAAGTAACTGCCTGCGTCTACACGCGGCAGTGAAACAGGATTCCGAAATAAAGTCCTAACTCGAATTAGCTGGTAAACCTCATTGCAGGAGGAATACCAGCTAATTCGAGTTAGGGCTTTATTTCGGAATCCCGTTTCACTGCCGCGTGTAGACGCGGGCAGTTACTTCAGGCTAGTCAATTTCTAAAATGGCGACCGGCCGGGAACATGCAAATCAAGCACGGGATATTTAAATCCCATGCTTCATTTGCAATTTCGGTCGCCCTCATTAGGCTCCTTAGATCGACCTAGGGGGCTAGTGTAGACATACCCAAACAGAATACAGAAGAATACAGAGCTAGCTTTTTATTTCAAATGGAATGTATATAGATAAGATGTAGTAACTTTCTACTTCGAGAAGAAAATTAACAAACAAATAAAGCTGTGTAACCTTTTATCTCAATTGATTATAGCAGTCACTGAATTCCTCAGTTCTCTTGTTTTTAGAGGAAAAATTTGACATCTGTCATTTTCATCCACATTCAGATGTCCACATTCATTTTTAAGAACGTTGATTCATGACTGATTGTTTGGCTTGTCTGCTAGAAGCTTTTGCAATGAGCTAGTTTTATGGATCTTTCGAGCGCTCTTTCTTCAAAGTAGATACAGATGTCAGTCAAGAGATAAGAGCAAATTTTTCAAAACTTGCCTTATACAGCTCTCATTTGTCATATTTTGGAGGTTTGCCACACTGGATATTTTCAGAAAACTGCTGACTTGATAGTAGCCCAAAGTTTGCTTCATTTCACCTGGGTTGGACCCAGTGTAGTGCAAGTTGACCAATCCAGTACCCTTCCAGGTTACAATTATTTACACTGGGTTTATTAAGAAAAGCGATATTTTTAGGTACAAAAGTAGGATTTAAGTGACTGCAAGCAATAGCAGACACAGCAAAGTAAGTTGCTAAGCAAAATAAAACAAAACATGCCAGCAAAGCTTAATACTCTAAGAAACTTGTTATATGCAGTTTCTCACCTTAACAATAGTTCTAATCATCTTTTCTGATCCTTTCCCTTTCAGTCTCAGATGTTTCCAACAGTCATGTTAGGTGATAACCAGGCATCTTCTAGTGCAGGGGTGCCCAACCCATTTAACAAAGAGCCAAAACAACGGCGGAAAAAATGTGAAGAGCTGCACCAGAGGCCCCCAGAACAGAACTGTCGAGCAAAAACAAAAAATTTTAAAAAAATCAAAAAAGGAGGTTTACAGGCTCTTTCGAAAAAGCCTTCCCTTTTCAAAAGAACCGCATCTAGACCACAGTTTTACTTTCAAAATAGCGTTTTTTCGAAAGAGCACCATTATGTAATTATGCAAATGAAGCACGGGAAATTCAAAATCCTGGCTTCATTTGCAATTTTTAAGTGCCTGATTTACATCCCTCTGTCAGAAAAGGGATGTAATCTAGATGTACCCCTTCTGTGGAAAAGTACAGTGTCCACAAATGGTTTCCAGCATCCAGTAGCCTAGTTACATGTCTTTGTAGGACCAACCATAATCCAGGCTGACAGGAGAAGCAAGACTATTCACAGTTCATTGTCCCAAGTACCGGGCCATTAAGCTTCCTTAGTACACTAATGGCTATCAGGTAGCCTGTCTAGATTAGTAAACAAGTTTATACTTCATATTTCTAACTTCAAATACAAGAATGATGCATGCATGCAAATAGAATATGTACATTCAGAGAGATTGCAAGCTTTCCAATGATAAGTTACAAGCAATATTTTGCATAACGCATATTTGAGTTAGGCATAGTTCTATTCGTAAGCATATTTCCATAAAGAATAGGGGGGTGCAATGTCAGTAACATATTGTAAGGTCTAGCTTTTCAGGGCATAGACTAAGGTCCTGGCTGGTCGATCCTTTGTGTCTTGTGTAATCATTTAAACATGCAGCAAAGTGAAGACAAAATGCTAGCACTGCAATCTATATAACTACGCAAAGTGCAAGGCAGTGGACATCAAAAGCAGCAACATCAGCATCATTATTTGTTTGAGAGAGCAATTATAGTTCAGGAAGCTTTCAAAAAAAATTAAAAGGCTTGGAGCCTGGTTCTCCATTGGCAGCCCCCTTTTGTAGCAGCCATTTTGTGTCTGGGAGGAAAATGCTGTCATTTTAATTTGGTTCTGCTCTGATTGGATGCCTCCTTTGCATTCATTGTGCACAGGTCTGAATGACTACCCAAGATGTAATCTGATTTTCTGTCTTCAAAGCTCGAAGGAAATATTTCTCAGACTCTAAAAGAAAGGCTATGGAAGAAGAATACCAGTAGATACCTCTGAAGATTCAAATCACCTCAAAATAGGGCCTAATGCTGTGTGTGCAAAAAAAACAATCCAACCAAATTACACCAGAAGGTTGTCTGAAACAATCAATCTACCTTTCCACTGTAAAGAGTAAACACATTTTCTAGATACAGTACATTTTTGTGAGCACATTAAGGCACAATATTGCTACGTGGTAACTTGGTACTATTTGCTTAATGAAGTACCCTAAGATAAAATAAGGATGAAACATTTTTCATTAAAATAAGAGCAGTATTCCCAGAACTACCAATCCTAGCAGAAGCACAAGTACATACTAAAGTATTGTCTATGTCACTCAAACTATAAATGAAGATGCTTTACATAAGCATTGCTGACTCAAAGTTGACTGTGTCACGCCACCTGAGAAATTCCAGCTAAGAGCTGCAGTGATATTCTGTTGATGTTACTTGGATTTTAACAGCCTGATAGAGATATAGGTGTATATGACCACATATGATTGATTCTCTGCATTAGAAGAAATCCTGTAAAAAGAAGCTGTTGAAAATCATTGAGTGAATATTTTAGTGGTACTCAATAATTTCATAAGTCTAGGTTTGGAAATAGTTGTGGAATTGTTTTTCCTAATTGTAATTAAAAATACTGCAATTGGTCATATACTAAATTATAACCCAAAATATTCTGAAATTTTTCTAATAAACTTTAAAAATATTTTTACCAATGCACTTGACAGCTTATTCATTTGGCAAACTTAGAACTTTTTTCAATGAATTCTGTTTAGTGTTAGCTCGGTTAAAATAGACTGCTGACAATCAAAGGAGCTATTCACTCACCCAGCAAAAGCAGGCCATTTTCAGGACAGCTGCCTCACATAGAAAGGAAAATGGGTGAACGAGGATGCTAGCAAGAAAGCAGGGATTTAAAAATGCAGTCAGGAAATCCATTCAGATTGAGTATCAGCAGTAATACAAAGAAAGAGGCATTATCACAGTGTACATTTGACACTCCTTAACTTCCATATCCTCATACACTCACTAAATATTACCAAGTTCTTTGCCTGCAGCCATAAGGATGAGAAAGCAGTTTTTTCTCTCACTCTGACTCATACACACACCCAAGTCACGCAACAGCTAAGGCAGCAGATGTTACTTTATATCTGTGTCACTTAAATGCCTAGCTCTTCTGTGCCAAGCAGTTTTTATCAGCAGATCTCAAAGCACTTTACAAAGGAGCTTAGTATGATTATCACCATTTTACAGAGGAGAAAACTGAGTCACACATGTGAAATGGCTTGCCAAAAGGGACTGTGGCAGAGCCAGAAATAGAATATTGTTTCCTAGAGTTCCAGGCTAGTGAGCTTGCCACTAGACCACACTTCCTGACTAGAAAAAGTCGAGCTACTCATTCTGTTCTCATCCTGCTCAAGTTTCCATAATGAAGGGGCTGTGTACTATTCAATTATTCACCCCATTGTTTTGACCTGATAGCAGAATCTTCATTGTAGCCCCATTAATGCATCATGCAGGGTGGGAGGGGCATACATATTTTGGTGCCCCAAAATCCATTGGATCAATACACAAAAAATCAGAGCTAAGGTCCAGAGTAAATGTGACAGCAAAAAACAAGCGTAATTATGCGGCTGCACTAATGACTATAGTATTCTGATGTGGCTTTCATAATGTAGGATGACTGTACAGCAGCATTATTATTACATAGGATATTATCAGTCTAAGCACATATTCTTGGGCAGACATGGTTCTTATAGAAGTGTGTGTGCTGCACTTTCCACAATGGGGCCCTTATCTCAGTTGGAATTTGTAGGTGTTACAAATTACAAATAATGACAAAAAGTGGTCACTCAAGACTATAGCCTGAGTGACAGGAGAAATGGTAAGGTTGTCAACAGCAAAAGAGTTTGGGAAAGTCTGGGAGGAATATTTTGTGATCATATTTAATGCAAACGCTATGTTACCATATAAGTAGTAAGATCCGGGTTTGAAGTGATTTAGCCCACAGGAAGTCTGCTTGCATCAATATTTAAAGAGACTTTGTCAACTTAAACATCACATTCTGTCAAAACTTTTCACTTGCTGTTTTTTCAACAAACATCTAAGACTACTGAAACTGAAAGAAATTACAGGGGAGAAGAATCATTCTACTTAGTTGACCTTGTAGACTTGACAGGACTTGGGGCCTGATTCAAAGCTAGTTTTGAGTCAATACTTAATTTCATTGCTTTTCCCCCTGTAGTCAGTTTCCCCTTTTGGTTTGGGTATTTTACACAGCAACAGAGGAAAAACGTTTTGAAACATAGTCATATGCAAATATAAAACAAAAAAAATGGCAGGGGATTTCAAAGACAGATGTAGCTCTTGAAAGTACTTTTAAGGCCTTATTTGCACACAAACTAGTATATATACCAGTAAAGCTAAAGTGGTACAACCCCTCTCAATGTGGATAAAGTTACACTAGTAAATGATTCTTATGACGGTATATTTTATTTCCCTACAGAGGGAATAATAAACTGTACCTAGCAGAAGGTACCTTTATACTAGTATAACTGCATCCACACTAGCAGTTGTGTTGACATAACTATTTTGGAATTTTAAAAAATCACACCTCTCATGGACATAGGTAGACTAGAACAAACGCTGTGAGTAGAGAAGGCCTGACTCATTCTTTTTCACATTGACTGGGTATCACTGTTCTGTTAAGACTCCATTCCTTCCCCAGCCCCTCCTTTAAACTGACACAGCATTTTTTGTACCTCATGCCTGAAGTACTGGTAGAGAGGCCTCTTCACACTAGTGCTTAAGATCTATACTTAGGGATTTAGCTGAAATTTTGCTCTTTGCTCCTCTGTGGTAGCTTTTGAAGGGTAATACTGTGAAGTTCTCACAAAAGTCAATTTAAGTCACACAGTGTGCAACACTGGGGGGGGGGGGAACGGTTGAAATTGAATTATTACATGTTGAGTTGAAAGCACTTTATTACAGTTCCATACACATCGCAAGGTGGTTAATTTGTTATTTAGCTGTAACTTTAAACATTCAGCTTTCGGATGGATATATATTCCTAGCTGCTCATTGGGTTGCTATAGAAACAAGGCTTTTTTCCTGTTTTATCTTTAACAGTTTTCAGTGTGATGCCACATCATGCCATTTCTTTAACTGGCTGAGAAGGCATCCTACATGTTTTTTTTCAATATACATATTGCCACATGCAGAGAATGAAAAGGCTGATATTTCAGGTAGCTAACTAACGGTAATAGATAATTTGCTCCATTGTGGTTCATTGACTCAGACTTTCTCCGACTCTCTTTTTTTTTAAGCATCAAGGATCTGAAATTCATCACAGGTTTTGTGGCTCTGAAAAAACACATGACTGGAAAGGAATTGGCAGAGCAATTAATAATGTTAAATCTGTCTGAATTCAAGTCATTTGACTCACTTCCTAACAGCTGGTATCAGGAATACAAATTAGAAGGTGGAACTAAAATTGAACCATTGAAACTGGCAGTCTCCAAGCCAAGAGCTTTGAGTATTCAGACTGTGAAGAGCATCCATCTCTTTTGGCACCAGCAAGAGAAGGAAAGAGGGGACATTATTTTAATCAGCACATCTTTTTTCCTGAACTGACACACTGATTGGCAGCTACACACTGTCTGTCTGTAAGGATGGTTGGAGTGGGACAATGAACAGTCTTAGCCTCACTTTCCTGAGTTTTGATAAACACTTAACTTACTGCTTGGCAAACAAGTGGGAGAGCACAGTAGCTGCTGTGCTGCGTGCCAATCTTCTGCTCTTCCGCCTCCCAGAGGAGGAAGTATGTATACAAAATCAAGTATTCAAGTATGCTGAGGAACAGCTGTGCATTCATTTGCTCGAATATTGTACGTGAAACAGAATAGAGGAGACATTCATCTCAGTCCCAAATGAGTCTCTTGCTATCTCCCACAATAAATAGACGCCACAGCATCATTGATTTTTCTCCTTGGTATTTTTGTTGTAAAAAATGAAGTATAAATAAAAGGTACCAGTTCCACAAGGTTTGGTATACACTTGCTAATGTTTTCTAACCTCCTGCCTGCCAGGGACACCTAGCTATTAGTTCTAGAGACGTGCTTCCATCTCCTAAACTGCTTCATGTCCTTATGTAAATATGTATGTGTTGAGTTTTTTACATGGCTTATCACCAGCCCATTTGACATTGGGGCCCTGTAGTTCTCTCCCAAGTCTTAGGCCACGTCTACTCTACAGAGTTAAGTTGACTGAACTTACATCCACAATAATAATCCGCAGCAATCAGATCTTGTGTGTGTTCACACAATGCTGTACAGAGCTGTCCTGGCCATAGGATGGTTCGTGACAGCTATCCCAGGCCCTGTGCGTTTGGGGGCCCTGTGGTGTCTGCCCCAACTTTCCTATGGCTGGGACCCATGGGTCAGGTCACCACCTGCCCCCCCAGTCCCATGCACTCAACCTGGTTGTGAGATCCAGAGCATCCTGGCAACTTGCTCCAGTCTGCCCTGCCAGGCTCTGTCAAGACTACACCTCTCTGTCGACAGAGAGATGTAGATTAGGCATGTTGAAATTGCTAATGAAGCCGGGATTTCGAAATTGAGCTTTTTGGAAAAAAACCTGGCAGTCTAAACGCTGCTGTTGAAAATAAACCCCTTTTTGACAGATCTTGTAAACCTCATTTTTTGAGGAATACAGGATCTGTTGAAAAAGGGTTTAGTTTTGACAGATCTGCATCTAGACTGCCAGGCTTGGTTTTTTTCGGGTTTTGGTTTTTGAAAAAAGGCGGCAGCCATGTTTATGCTAATGAAGCACGGGATATTTAAATCCCTGCTTCATTAGCAATTTTGGCGTGCTTGATTTGCATCCCTCTGTTGACAGAGAGGGCCAACTCAACTTCTCAACAACAGCAGGAAGCAGTGTGCCCCAGCCCCAGGGTGCGCTGCTTCCCACCACTGCAGAGAAGTGGGGTGCTACAGGCCAGGAGGACAGAGGGGTGGGATGGGGCAATGCAGGCTGCTGGGACACTCTGGTTCCCACCACTTTTGTGGGGGGAATACCTGCTGCCATCATGCCAGGCTTCCCTTAATGCCCCAGGCTGTGTTGCTTGGGGGAGGGAGCACGGTGGGAGCAGAGCAGGAGGTGGAGCTTGTAGAAGGGATGGGGCAGGGGGTTGCATCCCTCACTGGGCCTCTGGGAGGGATGTTGCACCAGGCCCTGGGCCCCCCTTGTGACAGCTCTGATGCTCCTTGTGTCAGCAAAGTGCATCAACAGTTGGTGCTCTAGTACTTACACAGAGAGTGGTGCACCATGAGTATCTATTCCATCATGCAAATCGCCACCTTCTCCCATTGTGAGTTCTGGGAATGGACCGCAGTGCACCATCAGAGTGGGATCACCGCCCCATGATGCAATTTTCTCCAATCCATAATTCCAAGGGCTTACAACTGCATTTTGTATTATTTTTCAACTTCTCCTGTAAAATATGTATCCGCCATCTCTGCCTGATAGCATGAGTACTGCACTGCTCACCAGTCTTGTGAGGATCATTATGAACACAATCCTGCCGATCCTGCTGTATTTCATAAGCAGCAAATCTGAACTAAAATCTGACTACATTTGTATTAAACAACAATACACAGGGCATTCCTGTGCCCCTAACTGCAGGGCAGTGGAGTGAAAACTGCTTACCAGAGTGGTCATGAGGGGCCTTGTGGGACACCATCTAGAGGCCACTTTGGGTGACATAAGGTAACACACTGTCTACACAGACACTGTGTCACTCTAGCGTTTTTGCAAAAAGCTCTATGCTGCTTGTCAAGGCGGTTATATTATGTTAAATTAGAGGGAGGAGCATTGTTGTGTGTACACCTACACTGTTGTGTTGATGAAATCTGACTTTTGTTGACAAACCTGTGTAGTGTAGACAAAATTTTAGTCTCATGGCTGACAGTTCCATTGTTCAGAAGAATGTTGTTACTCTGGGCAGTCATGGCTGCATAGAACATGGTGGTTTCTCAAGTGATAGGAGCAACTCCAAGGAAGGGCTTTGAACATAAGGAGGAACACCTTGAATTTGATTTTATGTTCCATGGGAAGCTGACACAGAGAATGTTAGTTTAGTTCAAAGTCCAGATAGAGCTTACATGCTAGGTTCTTCTCTTTACTCTTTCTGATGTCATGGCACTGAATAAAAATAAATAAGTACCAGATTGCCCTTAGCCCTTTTCACAGGGTAAAAAAACACAAGGGGTGTGTCTAGACTACAGGGTTTTTTCGAAAAAACTTCTCCCGCATCTAGACTGCTGCCGCATTCTTTCAAAAGTAAATCGAAAGAACACGGCAGTTTTTTGAACCGCAGAAAACCTCGTTTTATGAGGAAGAATGCCTTTTTTCGAAAGTGCTCTTTCGAATGCAAACTGTGCTTTTTTGAAAGGCAGCATCCAGACTGCCTGGGTGCTCTCTTTCGAAAAAGCGGTTTGGTTGTAGTCTGGGCGCTCTTTTTTGAAAGAGGCTTGCAGTCTAGATGCAGCCAAGGAGTCCTCTCTCTTTCTTTCCCAGACATCCTATTCAAGAGCTAAGGGCAGTGTTAGTTCCTGCGCTGAGGGGTCTGAATCTTTTCTACTAATGTTGCACTGAAATAGTTAATTCTGCTTTAATTTGTATGCATTTTCTGTGGACTTTCCAATCTCTCAAAAATCAGACATGGAAACATCATTCCCACAAAGAACATGCATTGAAACAACATTCTTTTCATCCACACCCACAGAGCATTTCACATAAACAGGAAGACAAATTCAGACCAATTTAAGATGGCGTAATTCTGTTGCTTTCACCAGCACTGAGGTCTGAATTTGTCCCATGTGTAACTATCAATGAGGAATGAAATGTATTTTATTATGGGTGCAAAGGTATTTCTTAGAAGACATTCTAAAGAGAAGAAAAAGTTGGTGTATTTGCTCAACCGTGTATGATGATACCAAACTGCTCAAGATAGTTAAGACCAAAACAGACTGTGAAGGGTTTCAAAAGGATCTCACCAAACTAAGTGATTGGGCAACAAAATGGCAAATGAAATTTAATGTTGATACATGTAAAGTAATGCACATTGGAAAAAATAATCCTAACTATACATACAATATGATGGGGACTAATTTAGCTACAACTACTCAAGAGAAAGTTCTTGGAGTCATTGTGTATAGTTCTCTGAAAACATCCACTCAGTGTGCAGCGGCAGTCAGAAAAGCAAACTGAATATTAGGAATCTTTAAGACAGGGATAGAGAATAAGACAAAAAATATCTTATTGCCTCTATATAAAACCATGGTACACCCACATCTTGAATAGTGTGTACAGATGTGGTCGCCTCGTCTCAAAAAAGATACATTGGCATTGCAAAAGGTTCAGAAAAGGGCAACAAAAATGATGAGGGGTTTGGAACAGGTCTCAGGCTACGTCTACACTCGGAAGAGGAAATGCAAATGGAGCGCTTATTCCTCAAAAAATGTGGTTTACAGGATTTTGTGCAAAAAGGGTTTTTTCCAGCAAATGGCCCCATCAACATAGGGCTTTTTAGTGCAAAAACCAATTCTGCAAAAAGAATCGGAAGAGAATATGCAAATGAGCACTTTGTTTGCATTTCCTCTTCCGACAAACTGCTGCAGTGTAGACGTAGCCTCATATGAAGAGAGATTAAAAAGACTTGGGCTTTTCAGTTTAGAAAAGAGGAGACTAAGGGGGGATATGATAGAGGTCTGTAAAATCATGGAAAAAGTGAATAAGGAATAGTTATTTACTTATTCCCACTATATAAGAACTACGGGGTCACCAAATTAAATTAATAGGCAGCAGGCTTAAAACAAAGAAAAGGAAGTTTTTCTTTACTCAGCACACAGTCAACCTCTGGAACTCCTTGCCAAAGGATGTGGTGAAGGCTACAACTTTAACAGGGTTCAATAAAGAGCTAGATAGATTCATGGAGGTTAGGTCCATCAAAGGCTATTAGCCAGGATGTTTAGGAATGGTGTCCCTAGGCTCTGTTTCTCTGGAGGTGGATGACGGGAGGGGGGGATCATGTGAGGATTACCAGTTGTGTTCCTTCCCTCTGAAACATCTGGTATTGGCCACTATCGGCAAACAGGACACTGGGCTGGATGGACCATTGGTCTGACCCAGTATGGCCGTTCTTATGTTGTTACGTTCTTATGCTAGACAGCAGAAAAGCTATATAACATTTCAAATGAAGAGGGCAGCTCAGAGTTGTCCCTTTCTTGGTTTAATTTGGTTTTAATACTTCATGAAGCTCACACTAAGGAATATTAATCCCACTTTGGAGAACAAATCACTCCAGTCTGTCATACAAAGTCAAAGCTTTTCATCTGACCTGAGAGATAATTTATCTAAACAGCATCACCATAGTCAATAGGAGTTATAATTAATTCAGACATTGAGAATATAATTAGCATTCAAATAAAATAACTGACTACTGATATACTTACTGCTTCATGAAAAATTGTTATTATGACTGATAGGAATAAATCAGAAGTCCTGCAAATCTCTTTTTATTAATCTTATGTGCAGAGCAATTGCATTCGCCTCTTGCCAGACAGCCCTTTGGAAGTATAATATACTAAAACACGATAGATTAAATAAAAATAGTTTGGCTATTACAGGAATTACACCTCTAAAACTGGCAAACAATGTACCAGCTTATGCCAAGGCACCTAGGTCTCACCAAACACTGGCAAATATATAACTGGGACCTGTCTGACTCACCTGTGTGATAGTATTGTTAAAGTGGGTATCAGAGTTATAAAAAATGTTTAGACTTTATGGAATGCTTCTAAGTTGCTAGGAAGCCTGGGATACATTAATCTCACTTATAATATCTGTATCCCATTTTATAGGTGTTTGCTCTGTAACTGTAAATCACCAGACAAGAGAAAACATTCACAAGTGTGAAATACTCTTTTGCCCCAGGAGGTGTTATTTCCTGCCCAACAAAAGAAGGAATGTCAACACCAGATGAACCCTTGTGAAACACCAGACAACAAAAGACATTGTTGATTGCCTCTCACACCCTTGAAAAAGGGATGCACAACTGAATTCCACCCTCCAGCTGAAACTGCAGCTTGAAGAAGGAGGGAGAGGGAAAATAAAAAGCTTTGTGACATATGCCCCCATATTTTATGGAAATAAGTTTTTAAAATTAGTGTGTACAATTCAAATATGTTTTATGCAAAACAGTTCACGTAACCTATCATTCAAAAGCCTGTGATTCCCTGAATGTACATAAGAACAGCCTTACTGGGTTAGACTAAAGGTCCATCTAGCCCAGAATCCTGTCTGCTGACAGTGGCCAATGCCAGGTGACCCAGAGGGAGTGAACAGAACAGGGAATCATCAAGCAATCCCTCTCCCATCTCCCCATTCCCAGCCTCTGACCAACAGAGGCTAGGGACACCATTCCTATGTGTATTCTAGTTATGTGCATGCATCATGCTTGTATGTGACTTTAGAAATACGAAATGTAAACCTGCTTATTAATCTAGAATTTACAGTGAGAGCCAATAGTGGTACATAAGGAGCTTAATGGTTCAGTGCTCAAGACAATGATCTGTAAATTGTTTTATTTTTCCTGTAAACCCAAATGGTGATTGGTCCAACATGTGACCATGCCACCTGGTGCTAGAATCCATCCTGCATTTGGTATTTTACTATGAGGATGGGGAGAGTTAAACAAAGGATTCCCACCCCGGGGAAACTCTATTAAAGGAATGGGAAGCAATCAACGATTGTCTTCAGCTGGCTTTTGAAACCTGCTTCCCCACTCAAAGAGTATATCTACACTATGCACTTATTTTGAAATAAGCTATTTCAGAATAATAACTCCAAAAATGACTATTTTAAAATAGCGCATCCATGCTACAAATGTCCGTCAAATTAGCACGTCCACATTCATTAGAACCTGAATTGCATTTAAAGCTCTCCGGAAGCCTTCTGCGCAGGGCATTAAGATAACAGTCACTTCCTGTAGTCACTGCCTGAGGCTACCTGAGGCTCATGCTTAAAGAGGCTCTCATCCACAGCCATGTATCAGACTCCTCTGCATTGCCTACCTCCTCAAGGGACAGCAAACTCTTCTCGCTGTGCTCTGCTTGCCCTTGCAGATGCCAAAGCACTTCTGCCACAGAGCTGGATCTGCTGCAAAGCACTTGCCAGCTCTTAGACCTCATGTTACACCTTCTGGAGCAGTTATTGCAGGCTGCCCACAGGGTGCTGCAGGACCAGGACCAGCAACTCACTTTGGAGCAGCTCCGCATCTCTCTCCAAGTGCAACTCATGCAGTACAGCCCCACCCACCCTTCCCTGCTCACCATGCACGGCCACTTCTGGCACCGGGACACCAGTTCCACTTATTGGGACCAGATCATCATAGAGTGATGACCAGCAGTGGCTCCAGGATTTCCGCATAAGGAAGGACACCTTCCTGGAGTTGTGCAAGTGGCTTACCCCTGCCCTTTAACTATCCAGTCTTTAGGTGCTTATAGATTACCAGTTCTGCCTACCTTCCATTTTTTTCCTTCCCCCCTCTTTCTTCTCCCCTATTTATTCTGGGTCTGGACATCCTAAACTCAAAACTCCGGTCATCTGAAGAAGTGGGCTGTGCCCACGAAAGCTCATGATACCATCTACATGTTTTGTTAGTCTTTAAAGTGCTACCAGACCATTTGTTGTTTTTTATGTTTATTTTGTACAGACTAACTTGACTACCCCCTGAAGCTTCTGATATTTATAACAATCTCTCTTAGTGTATTAGACTTAATTGGTGTGTTTTGTTTACTTTGGCTTAACTTACTTTGATCTGTCTATTTTCACTTGCAAGCTCTTAAATCCTACATTTTATATTTAATAAAAACACTTGTTTATTAGCAAGCCCAGTATAAATAATTTTTACTGGGGCAGGTGCCAGAGCCACATTAGTGCATATCTCTCTTTCATTGATAAAGAGAGCAAACATCTTTATGAGCTTTCTCTGTGTATTATCTATCTTTATACAGAGTAAGAAGGATTTATTTGGAGTGTTGTTCTCTTTTGAGGGTGGTACTCTTGGGTGCTGTAAAGACTCTGTAACTGATCCGTCCCCTAAGCTGAGATGGTTCAGCATTTGTGTTGCTCTTCTGGGAACTGTTACTTCAATTCTGTGCCTTTACTGGGGGAGACCAGGGTTTCTGGTCAGCAGGACAGAGTGGTGGGGCACCCCAGAGGGCCGGTAAGTGGACTTAGTGATAAGATCAGCACACTGGGTGACAGCCTCAAGGGGACCTCTGTAATTGCCTTAATAAGGAGAAACTGCCTTTTATGCTGCTTGGACTCTGAGGGCCAAGGTTTACTAAACATAAGAAAAGATACCCAGAGCTTGGCCTGGGTTAGCCCTCAAGGACATATAAAGCTTGCTATTATAGAAGCTTCTCTAGTCTTTTGAAACTTCAGACTGGAATCCATTTGTGTGTATATATGCTTACATGCTTTAACCTTGTCAATAACTCTCTTATTTCCTTTTCATAGATAGCTTATTATAGGATTGACTACAAGTGTTATCTTTGGTGTGAGATCTAAGGTGCCATTCATCTAGAGTAAGGGATTGGTCCTTTGGGACTGGGAGTAACATGAATATTGCTGTGATCCTTAGTATAAGAGGCCATCTATCACAAAGGTTAGCTGATCTGGGTGGCAACACAAGATTTGGAATATCCAGGGAGACTTCTGTGACTCCATGTTATAGTGCTTTAGGAGTTCACAGTGGATAACTGGCTGGTGAAATCTTAAGTTCGTACTCTCAAGCAATTCGGGGTTTGTTCCCTGCTTCTTAGCAGTCTGCCCTGAGGCTGGTACTCCTACTCTTTAACCACTACAGGACAGCTTGATAGTATCATTCAGTATTAATAGCTGAAAAGTGACCATGCTTCTGTCTTCATAACTATCTAAGAAGTCAAATTCAAACTGAATTTTTGATGGATTTATAACTACAAAATCAGAGAAACTGAAGGGTTTTTGCAGGGACACATTTATTTATGCCAACTAAAATGCCATCAGTTCATCATGTGCCCCTCTGCCCCCAAGATGATAATATTTGTTTCAGAAAGGTGGCAATATTCTACAGCTGGATGACCACTTCTTGCTCCTGTAAAATATTTAAGCAATAAATATTTGAGGGAAGTGAAAAGGATACAAGGAGACAATAGATGACAAACAGAGCTTAGGCAGAGGAGTTTATTGATTCACAAACCTCTTATCTCTGAGCTTACTCCTCAATGACAACATAAAAGAAATCATTGCAGTATACTAATGAGAGAAAAGGCTTATAAGTATTGTAACAGCACAAACTCCATCTGCCATTTATGACGTTTGTATGTTATTCGGAATTTAAAAGCCCAACGCACTTCTGTGAGCTGTAATTTCCAAACCTTAAATAAATTCTTACCATCCCGCACCCACCTCCTCCTGGGACTCCTCCCCTCTCCCTCCCACAGAGCAGGGAAGCCCCGGTGCAAGATCAACAGATTGGTGACCAGGGGCCTAGCCTTATATAGTCTAGCCAATGGGAGTTGATATCAGTCAGAACATAATTGGGCCTTCTTGTGAAGGGACTGGGAGTAATTCGCTCCCACCCCCAGAGCTTACTGGCAGCACATTCTTGGAGTAGGAAGGATGTTTTGCTTTATTTCGAATATGCCGCAAGAATAATTTGTGAAGCCCAAGTGATCTCTTTCAGATTACAGAGATGAGGGCACTGGTATCTAAGAACAGACATTGGTCCTTTTCTTCTGTGTCCATGTAATACATCTTTCTGCTTTTTTTAGCCATTCATTTTTGTGCCTCAGAATTTACCAAACAGCTGTACCAATATTAGAAAAAGACACTTATCATGATTCTTCATTTTCATCACAGTAATTTCCACAGGGATGTCTATGTCCTTATGAAAAAGCATTATAGCCTCATTGTAGTATACTTATTGAAGGATTTACCTCACATACTTACTAAAAAGATCTATCTAATCCTCTTTCTTTCAAGGCCTTTTTCGCACTCCTAAAATAATCCCAGCTCGTGTGTCCCAAATTTATATGAAACCTGATGGGAAAGAATTTATATACAAATTGTTCTAGATTGATCTGTAACTAAGTGTTTTTTATGTGTGAATCAAAGCAATTATTTGGTGAGTGTTAGAAGACAGCACTAATACTTAACAGTGACTAAACTAGTTCAGCTAAACTCAGTGATAATTGGGTTTGCTGGGAATATACAAGAAGATAAACAACTGAATCGATAAGCATCAAGGTTGCAAGCTGGGCTATTTATTGATTCATGACTGCAGTTACCTGCAGTTACTTCCAAGCAAAAACTGGATGAAGGGTGGAAGTTTTACAAAACTTCTAAAACAACGTTATTGTTTTGTTTTTCTAATTTTAACATTTAGATGAGAGAGAGAGAGACTCACAGCTCTGCCACATCCACCCTCTATTCACAGAAGGCCAGGATTGTAATAGGATTCATTCTAGGCTCATTTTTATTCTGAAGATATATAATGCACAGTAAGTTAAATATAACTTCCATACATTTTGCATGTGTGCTCTGTAGATGTACGTGTGAGCTATGGAAGAGATTGTGTTTGGTTCTAGGTATTGGGTTGGGTTTTTATTTTTCTTGTTGTTCTCATTACGTTTCTGTTGCATTAAAGGAACAATGAATATGATGATCATGCCTAATTCTTAGGGAGTGCTTTTCATCAGTAGACCTTAAAGCACATGACAACAGGCGGTCAGTGTCACTGTCCCTATTATAGAGATGGAGAAACTAATGCGTAAGAGAACTATATAAAAGAGCCCTTATGTAATTAATTTAACCATGGTAAATTTCCACACCCTATACTTAAAGAATTTGTAGTTTAGAAAATAAAATGTCTGGCTTGTATGTAAAATGGAGCAAGAAGAATAGCCTGAACACCAGGAATGTCTTCACATTCTGAAGTCACTGAGAGTTTGTAAATAACTAACTAGGTATTCTTTATGGATTTTAATATGGACTCTAGCAGGAAGATCACTATGATGTGAGAAATAATCAATGACTGCCTTAAAATGCACAGATTGATTCATTTTAATTCAATCTACCAATTACCTGTGATTAGTAGTGTGACGGCGCAGACTGTCCCTGCACTGGTGTGGAAGGGGTTACAGTAGCTGTGGAAAACCTGAGTCCCCAACACTGCTTGACAAGCTCCAACTGCTACAGTATATAAGGGAGTAGCCCAGCTTAGTCTGGGTAGACTGCTGAGGAGGAGAGACATGCCATGTCAGTCCCTGCTGGGGGGCAGCCTGGAACTTAGACCCCAGGAGCTGGAGACTCTGATGTGCAGGCACCCATGGACTCCCTAGGGAGAATGCGGCCAACAGCACAGACACCCCACCAACAAGAGACGAAGTAGGAAGTGACTCAGGAAGGGTGCATGAGTGGTATTTCCCACCCAAGTGAGTCAATGTGTTTCAGTGGGAGTCCCTGCTGACCCAGTGCTTGACCATTGCTATGTCTCTAGGTAGAGCCAAATGGAAGATGGAAAGTCCAGACCTCTCTACCTAGTCGTCCACCCCTCTGGTAGCTGCCCCCTCCTGTCCCGGGGTACAGGCCTGTAGGCCACACTATGTATTGACTCTAGCCATTGGGCCATGCTTCTCTGCAGACCAAGGAAGCCCTGCTGACTCTGGCCCCTAAGTCATGCTTCCTGAGAGCCCCTGGGGAGCTCTACCAATTCTGGCAGATAGGCCATGTTACTAAGCTGCTGCTGCACCTTCAAAGTGATGGGATGCATCAGCCCTGCAACAAGGAGTCCTCTTCAGAGCCACCTATACTTTAATGCCATCTGACATTTGTTAAGAGATAAGCCTGATATTTCCTGCTTCAGTACATTAAAATAATTATTGCAGTTGGGTCTGAGCTGCAAGGAGGTTGATTAGTATTGGCCTTAAGGCTTCAGATTAAGCTTGAAGGCTCCCACTAAGAAATATCACAGAATTAACATATCTCCAAATCAAAATAGCAGCATGATGGATCCTGTTCCTAACTTCCTGCCTCAAGCTAGTTCCATGAGATTTAATAACAATAAGAATGATATATGAGAAGAGATTTATATAATCTCAGTCAGCAGTCAATAGGAAGAGTTTCTTCTGTGTTTGTTTCAGTGGAGGGAAGGGTTGTGAAAAGAAGCTGAGTTATAATAGTGAGATTTTGGCCCAGTTCTCCAGTGCAATGCTTGCCACTTTCTGAATGCAACATGGGGGTAGTTTCTGTTTGGAGGTGGGAGAATTCCCTTTGGAATGGCTACAATTATTGTCTCCGTTGCTACTGGATCACTTCTCAATATGGCCATTTCTAAATCAGCATCATGCCTGAAACTGGACTGTTGATTGGCTTGTTACCAGCACCAGGCTTGTGCTACCTTTAATTATGAATGGAAGGGGGAAAGCATTAATTTACAAGAAACGATCATACTAGATTAATCGCTTTTCTGTTTGGGGCGTGGATTCACTTTCAGTGTCAATGTTAACTACTTTACCAGTTATACACCTTTTGCTCATTTAGGAACCAGCCTGCCACCTTTCTGTCAAAGTGCCCACTCCTCACGAAGTAAGGTACTATATGCTCTCTGAGCAAAGGGACCAGTATGTTTTCATCAGGTGCTAACCGCAGTGTGATCATCCAGGGAGAGAGGAGATGCCATTTGTTCGATTTTGTTTTTCACTTAGATGGTTCAATAAGGTCACTTAAAACATGTTTAGTCCAGTTTCTTACTGAAATGATCTTTACAGAGATTGTATGCCAGTGAACCAATGTACCAATGAACATACACTGCTGAAGATGTGCATGCAAAGACAATCCATTTTTAAGATACTACGCCTGTGTCCAAAAAGATTTTTTTCTCTAAGATTAAAATGTGTAGCTATTTAGCTGCTCACCGTGCCCTCAGTTCTGACTGTTGATTTTCAAATCATGCACACTGGATCTCCTGGAATAGCCATATCCTGTATCCTAAGCAAGGCAAAGTTCGCTTACAATTTTAGTAATGGGAAAGAGGGAGGCACCTGGCCATATGCAGTGGAAAATTGTCATTGCTGCTGTTCCCAGCTGTGGCACGTTTATGGGCACGAGCTCCCCACTCTGGCCAGAGGATGGGGCCCTGCGAGCCCACCGCCTCAGTTTACCCCCCCCCACACACACACACCACGTACTTAAGGGCGCGAGCTCCCCGCTCCGTATGGAGGATGGGGCCCTGCGAGCCCACCGTCTCAAAAGGTCTGGCAGGGAGGGAAGGGGAATCCCCAGGGTCCCTCGGCCCCTAGATCCCACCCCTACTTTGGGGCTCAACAGTGACAGTCTTCACTCTCAAGGCCGATTAGACAATCGTGCCGTATACAACTAGAATACAGTGCATGGGAGCAGGTGTTTTAGGGGGACCCAGGCCCTCCGTCTCCACCGGGTCCCAGCCCGGGGCCATAAGGGGTCAGGGTGCTTAATCCTTTCCCGGCTGATGGGGTTCTACCCCGAAGCGCCAAAACCACTCTGCCCCAGGCTGCTTCCTATCCCCCTCCCGTGTGGTGGTCTTTCCGGATGGGACCTTAGAGCTTACCGCTCTGTCGTCCTCTCAGGCTCCTGCTCCGCTGCTCCGGCCTCCAGGGAGGCTCTGTCGGCTCCTCCACCTGGGTGGGGTGAAGCGTTCCCCCCAGGGTGCCCAGTGACCCCTGCCATGTGAGCCGCCCCGCTGCTTCCTCCTCGGAGCCTTTTCAACCAGCCCACCGAGGGCCTTCACGACACATTGCCCCACCTCCTTGGCATCCCTACGTCCTGGGATGCTGGGCCCAGGGGCCAGGGCTCTGCCCCTGCACTCTGTGGTAAGCCGCCGGAGGCGCAGTGCCGGCAGCTGACAGCTGCCCTTTGCCGGTGCTGCTTGGCCTCGCCCCCTTTCCAGGTAGGCTGGTGGAGCCCCACTGGGCTCTGTGCCAGCCTTAGCAGGCCCAGCGCACCAGCCACCGCTCTCCAGAGTGGTGCTGCCCTACCCCTGTGCTGGGAGAGCAGGGCAAGTCCCGCCGGGCTTAGTGCAGGCCCCGGCAGGCCCATCAAACCAACATTAAGTGTACATGTGCTGGACAGCTATATTATCTAACAATGGGCTTGATCCAATCCAAAGATATACTGGACAGGATTCAGGGACCACCAGTGAAAATCTTCTTGGAAAAGGGATGGATACAGTGACCCAAGGCAACTACAAACCCTGCTCTACTAGAGATTAGGGACCAACCAGCCCAGCCCTACGTGCAACAAGACACTAGTTAATGTTGTTTGAGTGTATCCACTAAAGCAGCCTCTACTGACAGAGACTGAAAACTGCTCTGTCCCAGCAGAACTTCAAGAAAAAGCAAAGATGCAAATACTCTCTACTTTCTGAGGAAAGGAATCCCCTGCCCTACCCTTGTCTGATGTGGGCCTTTGTAAAATGCTAAGCACACAGCCCACCGTATTGTCAGACAGGCATCAATCAAGCCCAGTAATATAATGAATTAAAGTTGGTTTGTGAGGTTTGTAACGTGCTGTCCGACAGCAAATACGTGCATGTCAGGAGAATAGCAAGTAATGTCCCTCCATCCCCAGATTATAACACAAGAGAAATGAGAAATTCATTCACGTGGCATTGTTAAAAGACAGTGTTGAAAGGAGTCCTAGTGGACACCAATTTGTCTAGAATAGATCCTAGCTATTGGTATTAGCTGTATATTTTGGTT
Source organism: Pelodiscus sinensis (assembly GCF_052426305.1). Classification (NCBI taxonomy): domain Eukaryota; kingdom Metazoa; phylum Chordata; order Testudines; family Trionychidae; genus Pelodiscus; species Pelodiscus sinensis. The sequence continues at coordinate 199,021,727 of NC_143052.1, forward strand.
GCTGATATCTTTTCCTTAGCACCTTGAGTATTATCACATGAAGTCCAATTCTGACATCTGCTATGCTGGTAGCAATTATTCCAGTGTTAAAGGCAGAGCTGTGAACAATTTAGTCAACAAACGTCACTCTTTTTTTGGTGGGGAAGAGGAGATTAGTGGTGGGTTTTTTGGCTTCTGAATTATCTGAAACTGGACTAGTGTTAGCTTAACACCAACAGACAAAATCAAACCTGGGACCTCTGGGCTGCCTCTAGACTGGCATGATTTTCCGCAAATGCTTTTAACGGAAAAGTTTTACGTTAAAAGCATTTTCGGAACAGTGTGTCTAGATTGGCACGGACACTTTTCCGCAAAAGCACTTTTTGCGGAAAAGCGTCCGTGCCAATCTAGACATGCTTTTCCGCAAAAAAGCCCCGATCGCCATTTTCGTGATCAGGGCTTTTTTGCGGAAAACAAATCTGAGCTGTCTACACTGGCCCTTTTGCGCAAAAGTTTTGCGCAAAAGGAACTTTTGCCTGAACGGGAGCAGAATAGTATTTCCGCAAGAAGCACTGATTTCTTACAGTAGGAAGTCAGTGCTTTTGTGGAAATTCAAGCGGCCAGTGTAAACAGCTGGCAAGTTTTTCCGGAAAAGCGGCTGATTTTCTGGAAAAACTGGCCAGTCTAGACACAGCCCTGGACACAGCCTTTAGTGCATGAGCCTCTACTGCATGAGCTAAAAGCACCCTGCGTATTAGCTAAGACTATAGAGCAGACTCATTATTCTCTGTGGCTTCATCTACACTGCACACTTTTTGCGCAAGAACAGTCATTCTTGCGCAAAAATTTGTAGATCATCTACACTGCATGCACGTTCTTGCGCAAGTAAATTTACAGTACAGCATCGGAAAACAGAGCTTCTTCCAGAAGAGTTATTCCTCTCTCCAGGAGGAATTAGCCCTCTTGCGCAAGAGCTCTCCCACAAGAAGGCAGTGTAGACAGGCAACATGAATTTCTTGCGCAAGAAAGCCCTATGGCTAAAATGGCCATCAGAGCTTTCTTGCGCAAGAGAGCGTCCACACTACCATGGACACTCTTGCGCAAAAGCACATGGCAGTGTAGACATGCTCTTGTGGAAGACCTTTTGCACAAGAACTCTTGCGCAATACAGTTTTTGCACAAGAAGCCTGCAGTGTAGATGTAGCCTGTTAGTCTCAGTGCTACCACATGGGACAGTAGGGCTGCGTCTAGACTGTGTCTAGACGCTTTTGCGGAAAAACTTGCCAGCTATCTACACTGGCCGCTTGAATTTGCACAAGAACACTGACAATCTAATGTAAGATTGTCAGTGTTGTGCAAATACTATGCTGCTCCTGTTTGGGAAAAAGCCCTCTTGCGCAAATGTATTTTGCGCAAGAGGGCCAGTGCAGACAGCTAACACGTGTTTTGCGCAAAAAAGCCCCGATGGCAAAAATGGTGATCGGGGCTTTCTTGCGCAAAACCGTGTCTAGATTGGCACGGACACTTTTCCGCAAAAAGTGCTTTTGTGCAAAAGCGTCCGTGCCAATCTAGACGCTCTTTTTCGCAAATGCTTTTAACGGAAAAACTTCTCCGTTAAAAGCATTTGCGGAAAATCATGCCAGTCTAGACATAGCCCATGTGTATGGGTTACATTGCTAATCTGATTGCTAGGTATTGGGTCCACGTGAATGAGCCATTGACAATCTCAGCTCTCAGGCCTCTCACTGTATCTTTGTTATAGATGTTACTTTGAACATTTATCATACATAAGGGTCTGCTTCATTTGCAATGGTGCAGAATTTGCAGCTCCCGCAATATTAGTCATCTAGTGCAATTTAGACAAGGGGAGCCCTGTGCAGCCAACTGTGCAAGTCTCCATGTCATCCCCAGGTTCCTGCTGTCAGCCCCCGGCACCCACTGTCAACCCTGGGCTACAGAGCTGGAAAAATCACAGAAAAATGATAATGGACCATATTACCACCAATATTAAGGTCCATTATTATTTTCTGTGATTTTCCATGGCTTGTCCACAACTCAGCTGGAATTCTATGACAATCATCCTGCTATTCAAGTAGGGTCTTGGGTATGTGCTATTCGTTATCTGTGCAGGACAGTGTTTCTGGCTGGAAAACTTACAGCGCTGTAGCGCACTTTCCAGCTGCCCAAGTGATCACTTCTAGCACAAACACCGATCTGAATGTAGACATACCAATTTCCTTGTAAACAAAGATTCACACCTCTGAGCAGGGCTACTGGGTTGTCACAGCTTGAGTATCAAAAATCACAGAGCAGCCACAGTAAATGTAGAAAAAAAAAGTCACAAGGGGCTTTTTGATTTAAAAAAAATTGCTGTGAGAAATGAGGAGGGCTGGAAAGTAAGTCCAGCTTACACTTACCGCACATTGTCTGCTCCTGTCTTATGGAGTTGGGCCCCGTTCCAGTTCTGGCATTGTGACCTGACGGATGGGATGGCAGCATCACTTAATTTTGGCCAGGTTAGACTGTTGTCATGACAGAGGGCTAGTTGCGCCAAATCTGAGCAGCTCTGCAAACCTGTGTGCCAGGTCATAGCTTGCAAAACTGGGAGCCAGGCCCAACCACACAGGAGAGGATCTATTAGAAGTCATGAAAGCTCTTGTTCAAAATGTATACAGGTATTTCAACAATGAGGAAATATTTCTTGCAGAGTTAAAACGTGGAGCTATTGGCTCACAGTAGGGACAGATCTACACTATGGAGACAGGTCAATCTAAGCTATGCAAGTTGAGTTACACTAGTAGCATAATTCAAATCAAAGTAGCTTAGATCTACTTAGTGCAGGGTCCACTCTGTGCTGAGTTGACAAAAGAAAAACTCCCATCGATTCTCCTTGCTCATCTTCTTCTGGTGGAATACCAGAATCAAGGGGAGCATGATCAGCAGTCAATTTAGCAAGTCTTCACTAAATTGACCCTTGGTAGATCGATAGCCATAGCATTGATCCACCCCACAGCAGAGGCATAGCCTAGGCTAGTCAAGATAGCCTGGAAATAGCAGAAAGCACTGTTTTTGTAACAGCTCTGATCTAAAGCCAGTGGGACTACTCATGTTCTGAAGTACCTTGCTGATTCAGGGGCAAAAGGAGGGGCTCTTGTCTCTTGCTCACAAATCAGCAGGACCACACAGCAGGGTGAGGGCAATTAGTGTGCTCAGCCTCTGTGGAAAGGGAGCCTGATACATCCCAGGATGCCATGTAAAGTCAGTAGTATTGATGGTCTCCTGAGAGCTGCAGCTAGCTCTTCTCAGCATGTGGGATGTTCTTCATGAGTCAATGACCTGAGAGGAGGAGGGAGGCCAGAGAGTAAAACTGCTGGAAAGGCTCCAGAAGGGGCCTGCAATGCTCTTTTTGTGACATAACATACCTTACACCATTGCAAGAAGTCAGCTGCAATTATCCTGTGTCTCAGCCCCACTGCCAGTTATGCAGGTTTTTATTACGATACAACCCGTGATTTATCTTTATTCTCAAGTGTATACTTAGCCCTGATCATTTGTGAATATCTGGGTCTTGATTGTCACCATTGCCACTGATAGGAATATAGCACTACAAAATGAATCACTGTAGTATTCATTATGAAAATATAAATCACTGGTTATCTGTTTCTACATGTGTGGGAGACAATGCACTTAGTTATAAACATTGTGCTGAAATGGAAAGATTCACCTGGCATATAATCTCTGGGAAAATGTTTGCACTTAATAGGATTTCTATTGAAACCTGGTTTCTTCTGGGAAAGGCTTCTGGGGGGGGGGGGGGGAATAAATTAACTGGTTGTTGCAGAAGGAAAAAATGATGGGGTAAATGTAGTAGGGAAAGTATAAAAAAGGGAGGCTATTCTGCAACGAAAAAAAGATCAAAGGAGGAGAGACAGAAAAGAGGAGCTCATAAAACAAAGAAGAAAAATCTCTAGTAACAGAGACTCCCCATGTTCTTCCATTAAATGAAAAGAGCTAGAGACAACAGGCAGCTGTGATAGCAATAAGCATGTTAGGCTCAGAAGAAAATAAGATCACCTATCATCATTGCCAGTAATCCAGGGTCTAAGCACTCTACAGAGAAAAAAACAAAAGGGCAGAGAGTATAAGCAGTAATACTCCTAAGTCACTAATATTATTCTTTAGAGTTTCCATTCCTATCAACACATACTGTATAGCAAGAAGCCAAGCAAAAGCAAAAGAGAAGTGATGAAAATCTCAATCCCATTTGAACAGATAGGCAAAGAGAATCATCAAATGGACCCGGGGATGGCATGCAGGGAAAGTCAATATTTGTAAAGAGTAGGAATAAGACAGGGGTATAGGGATTATAGGTTATCTGAATGCAGAGCAGGGGGGTGGAAATGGAGTTGTCTAAATCCACATCCACCTTGCCAATTTTTTTCAAAGAGCATTCTCACTGGGTCTGCTACTTTTTCCCTTTATTGATGTAGAAGACCTGCCTCATCAATGAAGCCTGCTATTTGTATAGAAAAAGTGTCACTGAATGTAGGAAACTAGCTAGTGTGGAACATCAGCTGGAGAAAGCTACACCGAAAATAACCAAAAGAAATATCTGTGTACACTAAGCAGACCATTGGGATAGTAGATCAGGAAAGGCAGGCGGACACAAGGAAAATGCTGAGCTGGGCCTAAACAGACACTCAATTAACACTTCTCTAAAGTAAGCATAGCAAGGGAAGCAGTGTGATGGGACATATGCTCCAGATAGTATGACACAGAAACAGATGCTATGGCTTTCCGTATTACTGAACAAACATTCAAAGCAGTAAAACTCCAAACATACATAAGGAAACTGTTTCTTAAAAATTGTCACCAAGAAGTAAAATGCACTTGTCAGGGCTGTTCCCCGCTCTGGCATTCCAAGTGCAGAAGGCGGGAGCCCATAAGAGACCTTAAAAATACCTTGCCTCTATAGCAGGGGTGGGCAAGAGCCTCTCAGCAAGCCGGATCTAGCCCACCTAGGAATTTGATCTGGCCCGCAAGGCGGTTCCAGGCCCCACCCCTTAGCACAGGGGTCGGCAACCTACGGCACACATGCCATGTGTGCCAATTTTTCAGCAGCACGGAGGAGGGAGCTCAGTCCCACTCCTCCCCTGCGCAGCTGCTGAAGAGTGCTCCCACCTCCTTGTAGCAGGCTAGGCTGTGGTGGGAGGAGGCAGCGCTGGGGCTGAGGCTTCTCAATGGTGCCTCGGCAGGGACCAGAGGCATGGGGCCGGCCCTGCAAGTGCCACTGGTGCAGCCATGCACTCTGGGGCTGGCCCTGGAGGCTGGAGGTGCCGCTGCTGTGGCCACGCAGTCCAGGGTTGCATGGCTGCGGCAGTGGCACCTCCAGCCTCCAGGGCCAGCCCCGGACCGTGTGACTGTGGCAGCAGTGCCTCCAGCCTCTGGGGATGGCCCCAGACTGCATGGCTGTGGCAGTGGAGCCTCTGGCCTCCAGGGCCAGCCCCAGACCACGTAGCCTTGGCAGCGGTGCCTCCGGCCACTGGAGCTGGCCCTGGACCATGTGGTCATGGCAGCGGCACCTCCAGGCTTTCCCCAGACCACGTAGCCGCTGTGGCAGCATGGCCTCTCTCCACAGCAGCCAGGACAGTGTGGCTGCAGATGTTGATGCAAGGGGGCACAAAGCCAAGTAAGGTCCTCCTTCATGCCCAGATCTCCCCCACGCCAGTCTCCTCACTTCCCTCCCCACCACCAAGACCCATCACCCCAGCTTGCTCTACCACCTTCCCTTGTTCTTCCACCCTTTCTCCTGGCCAGACACCCCAACCTGCTCCTTCTTCCATGTTGCTCTTGAACCCTCTCTCCTGGCCCACATACTGCAACCTCCCTTGTTCTGGGGTGGCAACCAAGTGGTTCACCTTATGGGCTTCCCAAACAAGTTTCATGGTCTCTGCCCAGAAGTTAGTTCCTGAATTCATAAGGATCTCGGAGGGCCAACCTACCCTGGCAAAAATATCTGTTAATGCCTGGCACAAGCTCTTGGCTGTGGTATTCCCTAGAGCTACTGCTTCAGGTCATCGGGTGCTAAAATCCATAAAAGTCAGTATATATTGCTTTTCTCTGGGTTTCCTTTTAGGGAAAGGACCCAGAATATCCACAGCCACACGCTGGAATGAAACCTCTATTATGGGGCATGGCTGGAGAGGCACCTTGACTTTGTCTTGGGGCTTTCCCACCTGCTGGCACACCTCACAAGACTGGACATACCTAGACACATCCTTGCTTATTCCCTCCCAGTGGAAAGACTTTCCCAATCAGTCTTTGGGTCTGTTTACCCCAGCTTCTATATGCCTCATCTGTAGGAAGAACTCCATCTTGGCCTTAGTTAGAGATCTGCCTGCCTTAAGGACCCTCTCCAAACCTGAAAACATTTCTGCTCCTTCCCCCACAAGATTACTTCCTCCTGTCCCTAGAAGGATATTCTCCTGCCCCCTCCCCCTTTCTTTCCACTTCCCTGGAAGTGGACATCTCAGCTTGATCTGAGGCTGTTTTCACTTTGCTGTGTCGCTTAGGGAGGGTTGGTTGCTCCAGGGCTACTCTGCCTGATCACAAATGCATGCACTGGGCTGCTTCCCTGCCCTAGTCTAGCCTAGCTATCCAGCTGTCCTGAGAGATAGGGGAAAAAAACCCAAAAGACTGTTTGGTTTGGACTCTCAGGCTGTGAAGATTTAACCTTCCATGTGCCTTTTCCCCCTCAGGCAGCAAAAGAAAAAAAAATCTCAAAACTTTCAAACAACAAAAGAGAGGGAAAAAACCCCAATGTGTCCTTTTCAAATCCTGAGTTCTGTGTTCCTGGTTCAAAATGATCCCACCACTCTGCCACCATGTCAGGGCTGTTCCCCACTCAGACACTCCAAGTGCAGAAGGTGGTGGCCCGCAAAAGACCTTAAAAATACTTTGTCTCTATAGGCTTCCGCTTACAAAAACTCCTCAAGGTCATTCACTTGCCCTGGGATATAGGCTGCCACCATGAAGTGAATTAAAACCCTGAAAACCAGGAAGAAACACATGAACTTCTTCCGAAGGGGTACCCCAACCTCTTTTATCACAAGAGAGCTTGAAAAAAGAAAAAAAAAAACAGAAAACAAACTGCAGTCTCTGATAGTTGTCCTCTCAGTCTAGGCAGGTACACACAAAGACCTCCTGTTACTTTTCAGGACACAAGAATCAAATCATTACCTTAAAAAAAGTGATTTTATTAACAAAACAAAAAGATACACTTGATAAAGCATACTTGGTTGTTAGGCATTACAACTGAGAAGAGAACAGATTAAAACCCAAAGAAACGTAGTCTCTTTGGGCTGCAGCTTAGATACAGTGAAATGGGAAGGGAAGGCACATGGATCTCACACAGAGAAGCTTAACCAAACAACAAACAAAGAAAATAACCTAATTGCAACTAAATTTTTCCCCTATTTACTCACGATCCCTTCATAGTCCAGTCCATTTCCATGCCCAGTATTCCTTGGTGGCATGGTAGTTCTGCCTGGATTTATATCATCCTGGTTCTCCCAACTCCTGGCTTAAGCTCACACAAAGAGAAACAGCAAAGAGGTAATATTTACGATTCAAATTTCAGCACTGTATCCCATTGGTTCTTTTGGCTCCCTGCCAATACCCCCTAGATACCTGAGTTTAACCCTTTAGCTACTGAGTGCTGGCCAGCACTCTTCCTATCCATCACATCACCAAACTACTTGTCTTGAAATTGCAGTCTTCTCAGGCTATGTCTAGACTGCAGAGTTCTATGGAAAAAAATACACAAATTGCGAATCGCAATTTGCATATCTTTTTCCACTTTTTTTTTTTTTGGAAGAGGCTTTTGTGAAATTTGGCCCATCTACATGGGGCCAAATTTTGGGAAAAAACTCCTCTTTTGGAACATCCCTTATTCCTTATACAATGAGGAATACAGAGATGCTGAAAGAACATGTCCGCTTTTTTGGACAAAGCGGAAGCGTTCCTTGGACATGACAGAGCTTTTCTGGGATACCTCCAGTATCCCAGAAAAGCTCTGCAGTGTTGACATAGCCTTAGTTGCAAAGGATTTGCATAGACGTAGCCTTTCTGAGAGTGATAAATAAAAAAGTGCTAGTCCTCTACAAGTGTAGTCAGATACTTAATAGGTGGAATTATAAAGTACACACCAAAATCTACAATCACAAGAGCCCACACAACTTTCACTTAAGTTTGCTAGAATGACACATTTGCATCCATGGGAAGAATTTTACATGTATACCTTTAAGCAATATAGTCCCATCATGGAGGAGAGGACAGAATAGAGATGGGGAAGTATGTATCTGTCATGTGCATGGTGGAGTCCTTCACGCAGTTTGTGAATTCTCTTGAGGGTCTTTGAGGAGGCCACATAGATAGTAAGAAGTGATGATGCCCTCGAGGAGAGACAAATGTAGTGTGTTTGTTTGAAGCAAACAAAGTGTGTCGTTTTTTTAAACAAACAATGGTGATGATTGCATTTGGTGGGTTGCTTTATGGAAGAATCTCTTTTTCAGTTTTTAATGTAATCAGAAGTGTTTTTCTTTCAATAGACTATGCTCATTTTATTCTTACTAACTGAATCTGACATGGAACACCATAAAAACTGTCTGCATTTTAACTAAAATTATAACCTACATAATGTGCATGTTCTGTGAAGTACATTAACTGCCCATTATTTGGTATTACTGACTAAAGGATTTTTCTAGATAATACTGAAGCCTAACTTTTTTTTAATGCAGAAATTTTTAACATTCATACTGTGCTTGAAGAAGATTCCAAAGTGAATGAGGAAGAGGAAGAGACTGAAGAAAAAAAGGCAGATAGATAATTTTGGCAGTGTAACACACCCTAGCCAAAGTTTAGAAAGTAAATTACCTTTCCCCCAAGCAGGCTTTTACTTAGGTATTTGTTCTTCAGTTCAATGAACTGGTTCACTTTTATTGTCTCACCAAAGTTGTGACTGTAATAGAAATGACAGTTAATGTGCCTAGCAATTTAGTTAACTGGGCAATATCATTTAAGTACGTGTATACTTTTTTAAAAAAGTTGTCTTTATGGAAGATCTGTGATTCATCACATCAGAGTGCAAGTTCAGTTTGTTTCTTTAGTTTACATCTACACATAAAAGAGACAGCATTTTATAATCAGATTCTAGTATTTTAAGCATATATAGATATGCTTTTATATATATTTTAAGCATCCAATATATCTTAGAATTGAGGACAATAGGCTTTTTTTTTGTACATGGAGTATACATGATTTTTAAACTTCCACCGTCTCCATGGTAGTTGCACTTTCAACAGGACTTGAATTGTGCTGATATGGCCAGTAAGCCACAGCATCACATTACTTGTACCATATACACCCATGAGCACTTTTTCCAAGACAATTTCCTGAACACCTGTAGAAAAAAATAGTTTAACTCTTGAAGTTAATAGATCAGACCCATTCCCTGTGTGTCAGGTTTGCCTAACCATATTTAGATGTGAGTAGCTCCACATTTTCCAACTCCTCTGATTTTTCCAATAAGAGTGTGGGATCCAAAGCTTGTCCTTCTTTCCTCCTTCGTCTGTTCTGGGTGTGTTTTGGGGCTCGAGCCTGGGTAGAACAAGGCTTACTGGTCATCCAGGGGTGATGGTAAAATAGTGAAAAGAAAAGTAAAATACCACTGGAGGAGCAAGAGAGATCAGCCTTTCAAGTGGAGTGAATGTCAGCAGAGTTCAGGTAGGAAACGGGGGAGAGGGGGGAGAATGGACGTCTTGGTGCAGGTGTGGGGCTGCTGAAGGAGAAGGAGAACCATGATTATATGTAGAATGATGGAATGTCAAGGCCATAGATGTGCTGGAAGCTGGCAATCAATTTAGCTCAACTTGGGGTACATTGAGGCTGATCTGAGCTGTCAACATCCCCTTGTCGTTATCACAGTACAGGTAGCACCTGTGAGTAGACCAGGCCTAGTGCAGAGGGGACCAGATGAGCCAAGTAAAGTGTCAGGACTCCACCTGGGACTACAAAGTTCTTTCAGAGGAGTGATTGGGACAGGCTGTGTCTGGGGGAAGAAGTGTTAGAGGAATGGTGTTAACTCTGGTCAGTCTCTGAAACAAAGGGGCAGGTACTGACGGAGATAATCCAGAGGCCACTGTTCCAGGATGAGTGGGGACCTGGTTGGTCCCGGGAAGCTGCAAAAAGCAGGATCATTGAAGACCCCTGAAAAGGGAAGCAGTGGGGGGTGAAGTGGGCCTGAAAGCTGAGCAACCCTCCTATATCACAGTCTCCACTTGCAGTCATGGGTATTCAGCATGTCTGAAAATGAAGACCTCTATGCCCCAAACATAAATGAGCACTTTTGAAAAAGTGGGTCTAAGTGTCCACCTCAGAAAAACTTCCAACACAATGGGCACCAATTAGCATCCATGTTATTATTATTAGCAGGGAGGCCAAAGACTAGGTGAGATTGGCTGCTGAATTATCACTCATCTCCAAGGTGGACACATATTAGTGAGGGTGACATGGGGCAGCTCGCACTGCTATTGTCTGTAAGTGCGAAAGGGTGAGTGGATAAAGTTGTAATTCTCAGAATGCAAATTAAATATTTAAAGAATACATGACTAAGCATGAAATCACAGACTAGCTTAAAATCAAATCACCTAAAAATTACAAACTGTGGTAGAAATGACTCAATCCATCCATGTTCCTAAAGTACTTCCAGTAGTTTGGATTCTCAGAAGCCGCGCACAAGGTTCAGGAGGCAAGATCCTACAGATCTCACCGTTGAGATCAGACATGTTTCCAGTAATGTGGGGAAAGTGTGTGTGGGAGGGGCATTCGATTTTATAGAATCTACTAAGAATTTCTTGTCTTTAGAAACACTGTTCTAAATATAGCCAGTCACAATATAAATTGTCCTTTTGATTTATAGCTACAAGAGCAAGCCCTGCCTGGTGTGGTGGTAACCTGTCAGTTCTAAGAAGTATTGAATGATATCCATTTCTTATAAAAAGATGTGGTATCAAGGTTTCATAATATGGAAAATAATTGTGCACAATGAACACCATTATAGGTATTAACTGGTCTTTTGTGCCACATTGGAGGTTTCAAGGACAGAAGATGGAAGCATGTGTCTAAACATGGCAAACATGTTGTGATTCCTCATTCATGCTTGGCTGACCTGATCAAATGTACATATTGATTTGTTTCCACTAGCCATATTTCCACTGTTTTAACTCCTTTGACTTTAAGAGATTTTCATCAGCAGAGAATTTAGGTCAATAGAAAGATTCCCTACTGCATAAACATTAATACTGTTTACTCAGGAGACATAAAGAGCTGTGAAGATGTGCATTAAAAGTGCCTATTGAAAGCCCTTGAGCACAGCTGAATTGTTGTTGATTTCTTTATTTAATAAAAATAATTTAATAAATAGAAATCTGTAAAAGTTCCCTCAACAAATAGAGTAATCACTGTAAACATATATGCTACAGGTAGCTGGATTTTTATCACTCATATCATGAAGACATGGTTGCCTTTCTTTCAAGTAGATTTAAACACTTCCTAGGCATGTTAGTCTACCTGACTATTATGACTGCAGCATAACTTGAAGTGTAATGAAACTTGATTTCAGTAGATATGCATGCCCAGCTTACGAAGCTAATATAGTATAGGTTGAACCTCTCTAGTCTGATACTCTTGGGAGCTGACCAGTGCTATATCAGATAATTTGCCAAACCACAGAAGGTCAATATTGTCCAGCAGCACTACCAACACTTCTACTGCTTACTGGGCTCTTCGAAGACATTTAGGGGTAAATTAGAGCTAAATAACAGCATAGAACACTGAGAGTCAGGACTCGTGGCCGTAAATAAACTTTAAGGGGCCACAGGAAATTTGACCAGAAATGATAATCAGGCATCTGGCTAACTAACATCATGCTGGACCATGGATGTTGCCAGACCAGACAGTGTTGGACTAGAAAGGTTCAACCTGTAGTAGTAACTTTTTTTTTTCACTAAGAAAATGTCACCAGTGTAGTGCTGCATACAGACGTGCAATTTTTTCCACACTCACAGATACTGTGGTACTCAGTGTTTGATATACATATTTTCATGCCTGCACTTTTTCAGGAAAAAATATTTTTCTAGCACAGAAGTATTTTTCATTAGTAGTTTGTCAATTAATACTGTTTAATTCTTCTGCCAGATTTAGTAGCTGAAGAAATATCTACTAAAGATTCCGCTGCTAGCAACACAGAAAAGGTCATGATTCATGTAGGGTTTATTTTCAATTTGCATTTAAAATCAGCGCTTTCAGACTTTGCTGTCACTTTCTTCTGCAAAATGACAAAGATAGCTTGTGCTCTTTCCTACACAGGATTTCTTAATCAATCATTTCTTAATAGACTGAATTCTAATACATTTTCCGTTTTAAAGTGTTTACAATAACGATGTGCACCTGTGTAGCTGCCCTGATGAAGATGTCTGCATTGATCGGGCGGGGAGGGGGGGGGGGGGAGTGTGAAAGTATTCTTAAATCAGGTTAGCTAACTCGTGTTAATCTGGCAGTGAAGTCATGGCAACTCAGGTTTTAACTTGGGTCAGTTACTCAAGTTCAATACCAGGCTTTTTATGAAATCTAACTTGAGCTGCTAATTGCTAATTCAAGCTAAATGCAGTGTTGCCATGTTGTCACTGCTATTTTAACAAAATAAAAGACACACTTCTATTTTTTGCAATCAATACATACTCATAATTAAGCCAATGGAAACGTCTCTAATTTAAACAGTACCTTAGTGCATGAAGTCCTCTTCTAATAGCAGCCTCGCATGAAGGAAAAGAATATACTACTGCTACAAGTTAAGGGAATTTTGCCTTTTGCTCAAGTGCTTGGGGTCATGGATTCCAGTCCTGATGATGACTCATAGTCAGAGTTAGTTACAGGTACATGATGCTAAAAATGTTTTCAGGGTTTGTTTTTGTAACAAAGAGTATGTAGTTTTTCGATTCATTGCAAAGCTGGGACTGTACAACCTCCTCTCCCCATAGACCCAGCAGATCCATCAGCTCCAGTATACTCCACCCAGAAGCATGTCTGTTGCAGAAACATGGCATGCTTAGCTGGGAAGATGCTATGTGAAGTGCAATTGCCAAGCAAACAGGAAGACAAATTTCAATTCCCAAGCTTTTAAATGGGGGGAGAAGCACTACCTGTGTACTGAGAGGGCAGCAGAGTTCAAACTGCTCACCAGAGCAGTTAGGATGAGCATTGTGAGACACCTCCTGGAGGAGAGGTAAGATGACATAACCACCCACAGGCTGCGTCTAGACTGGCAAGTTTTTCCGCAAAAGAGGCTGCTTTTGCAAAAAAACTTGCCAGCTGTCTACACTGGCCGCTTTGAATTTGCGAAGAACACTGACGATCTAATGTAAGATTGTCAGTGTTCTTCCTCAAATACAATGACTCTCCTGTTCGGGAAAAAGCCCTCTTGCGCAAATGCTTTTGCGCAAGAGAGCCAGTGTAGACAGCTGAGAACCGTTTTGTGCAAAAAAACCCCGATGGTGAAAATGGTGATTGGGGCTTTCTTGCGCAAAACTGCGTCTAGATTGGCACGGACGCTTTTCCGCAAAAAGCGCTTTTGCGCAAAAGCGTCCGTGCCAATCTAGACGCTCTTTTCCACAAATGCTTTTAACGGAAAAACTTTTCCGTTAAAAGCATTTGCGGAAAATCATGCCAGTCTAGACGTAGCCACAGTGTCTACACTGATGTTGCATCGCTATAATGATGATGCAAAAAGTGCTATGCCATCATCTAGATAGTTTTGTTATGGCAGCATAACAGGAGAGATGCATTAGCAGGAGGAACATTTCAGGGAGTACACTTCTACAGTTTTGTCAGCAAAAGCCAACTTATCAACAAAACTGTGTAGTGTAGACAAGGCCTTTGATTTATTCTATTTGCAAATAAAAATAAAATAATTCAGTAGCTGCAAACATAGAAGGTTTTTCAAAAGAAGTTGGAAGTAAAATTCGTTCCTCTGAAATGTGTGGGTGGAGAGTAGAATCTGAGGTTTGTAGCTTTTGCAAGTAGTGGGCATAAACGCTTCATTTCACTAACTGTGGTGTGAATTTTAGTGGACAACATCTGCTCTTCACAGACAGGAATGTAGCTGGTGTATGTGCTCTTTGGGACTATGTCGTGGTGACCACAACTTTGCTATCACTAGCCTTATTACATTTAAATCCCTGCTCTCTATTGAAGTCAAAGCAACTATAACATGTGTTTCCTGTGCACCTTTGCAGAGAACTTACTTTATTCCTTTGAAAAGGAGTTGGAGTGTTTAACAGTGCTAAACTGACAGAGGCAGAAATGAAAGTGCATGGAATGGAACAATTAGAGCATCAGCAGCAGTCATACAGGCTTCTCCAGAGTGAGCCAAGAGTCTGCCTCAACCAGGGCCTTGAAGGGCCTCACACCAGAGTCTGTACTCATTCACTACTGGGTCCATTCTGAGTTCGTGAACAAAAGCGACAGACAACTGTACTGCTATGGGGATTTTCGCTGGGTTATGTGGACTGCTATCCACTGAGAGCTGGACTGAAACTAGCCAGCCATTCCACAGAACCCAAAGAACAATGGTCTGATCATAAGAAAAATCTGAGATTTTTCTCATCTTTTCTAATGTGAGACTAGTGACCCTCAAAGGTCCATAAGCCAAGACTGCTCACTAGATTGGTTGTGAATAGTATAACAAACCTGGTTGTTCATCATACACAGTGTCTAAGTAGCTAACATCATGTGGTTAGTCTTATTTATGCACAGGGTATTAAATTCAGAATACTATTAGCATAATTTCCTCCAAAGAACATCACCATCAAAAATCCCCCAAAGCAATGCAAACACTAGGCATATACATTCTTAATTAACTATTGCTATGGCATTGTCATCTTGAGTGAGAGCTGCATTTTCACTTGTGACTTGTTCTCCCTGCAGTGGGAATAAGTATTGGAACAGAGTTCCATCTGTCTATCTTAGGGTTCTACAGTCTATAGTTCTGATTTTATATAACATCTCCATAACCTTCTTTGCCCACTGTTGAGCCTGACTGAAACAGCATTTGATCAGAGTGCTGTGCAATGATATGTAGCACAGAGAGCTGGAGATACAAGACCCAGAATACTGTCACACTTTTTATAGTTAAATCTTCAGCATGACGGGCCAGAAGGATGTAGCCATGCACCTTTCATTAGGATGAATCACCCTGTATAACACTGAGAGTTTACCATCATACAGGATAAGAAAGGAAGGAAAGTCAGTTGCAGCATCTATGAAAATTGAACAAGATCCCTCACTAACGCTACTAAACCCTTCCTATTGAAGATATGTGTTCAGTCATATCACTTCTTTTCCAGCCAGGCTATTCCCTTCAACCATTAACTTTTCAGATCTACTGTCAGGCAATTATTCACTTAAGCCTCACTCCAAATATGGTAACACTGGACAGAGGGATAAAGCATGAATCAAATACTTTCAAATCCTCTCAGGGCAAGGAAAAAACTCTATTGATTGGTATGTTGTATCATACAACAAGATATGAGTGATGTTCATTATTATGTTAGGAATAGAGTCTGCAAAAAAGCAGCCACACAGTTACTGATAATGCAGCTAGATGCAAATACTATGGTGGGGCAAGTTAAACCCCATTAAAGGAATTTTTTTAGATCTCCATGTTGCTTGTCCAGGATAGAGAGTGATAGTAAAGGTTGGGAACTCCTAGCACCAGTGTTCCCTCTACGATTTTCCATCTATGAGCAGAGTGAGTTTTGTCTTGTGCACCAATATTGAGGTTATTTGTGCTTGTTCAGATGTGTGCCACCGTGGCACCCAAGTTATTAACAAATATCTTATATGTATATTTTTAAAATATTATGGAAGAAAGAATACTAAAGCAAGGGATAATTAACAAGGTGCATGACTTTAAAATGTTTATTTACTATAAAGTCAAATAAAAAGAAAATTAATACTGCAAACGTTACAGTAGCCAACTTCTTCTGTTTATAGCCCTTGTGGGCAGAGGTGGGGGTGGGGGATGTCCCAGTCTGGGCTAGGACCAGCCAGAGATGTCACAGGAGCCATGCGTGGAATTGGTTGTTCCTGGATGCAAGCTGAGAATGGCTTGCTCGGCTGCATTGCAGCGGCCCCTCTCTGCCATAGCCTGTGCCTTTCATTTTCCCTTCCCCCTACAGCTGAGATTTGTCCAAGGCTGGCAGGGGATGGGTATTTGCTAGAATTCACAGCAAAAAATCCCCGCTTTCAGCCCCCACCCCCCTACACTGGAAAACTTTCCTGTACCAGGTGTGGAGACAGCTGCTGCAGAGACCCCTTACCTCAACAGGCTCGTTTCTTGTGCAAAGGCCCCATCCTCTCTCTTCTCCTCAGGCCGGGGTCCCGGTTGAGGTCAAGCCCCAGCCTGCACTGTTAGGTGTGGAGGCACCAGGCAGAAGCCAGGCCCCAGCCAGGACAGGAGCGAGTGACCAGGGTGGAGCTTTGGCTGCCTGCTGCTTTGGGCCAATGTGCAGAGGGAAGGCAAAACACAGGAGGGGCCAGAGAAGGAGCAGCTACAAAGCATGGTGTCCAGCCCTGGAGGAAACATGGCCTGGGGTTGGGGGTGCAGCTAGAAGCAGGATGGTGGCTCTATCCTGACCGTGTCAGAGACACTGGCTTTCCCTAGCTGCACCAAAAGCCTGACTAGCCCCAAGTTCTCCTCTGAACTGGAACATCCCTAGATGGTGACTGTCTGCAGAGAGGGGTGCCAGTAGCAAGCTTCCCACAAATGGGGAGCAGGGCCCCCTTGCCCAGGCATTGTCCTGCCGATCTCCCATGCTGGTGTCTTGCCTCTGACTTCCCCACCCAGCTGCTTGCCACTGCCACCAGAGCAGCCACCCACCACATGGCACCCCCAACCGCAGCAGTAGGAGTAGCCACCCACCGCCCGCCATTCAGCTCCTCTGAACCCAGATGCCGGAAGAACTACTTGCTGCCCGCCACACGCCTCCTCCAGCTCTGGCAGCTGGAGCAGCTGCCTGCCACACACCGCGGGGCTGTGCAGCTCTGCTTAGAAGGTGGGTAGGGTTGACATTTTCTCTGGGCACCCACACAAGCACGCAGCTTACAGGGAACCCTGCCTAGCACCACACCAACATTAATTTGTATGATACAATATAGAAAAAAGTGTATATATAGCTAAGAAGCTGCACAAGGATTTAGCTGCGAAACTCTCACTGGGGATTCATATGTGGGATAAACCCTTGCACGCCATATTGCAGATTTACCTTTTGGCTTTAAGTGTTTGTGCAGTTTTATGGCTTGATTCTACAGTCTAATTTTTAAAAGCCTGGACCCAACACATTTTAATGAGTCAAGTTAGGTGGTACAAAAAAAAAGTAATCCCAAGCATGTTATGAACAGCATTCCCTCTTGTCAGCTTAACGTAGTAAAACAGAGCAAAAGAAAGTAAACTGCAGCTGTACTATTTGCTTTTTGCCATATGCATGTCAGCATGGCTGTGTCCAGACTCAAGGGTTTTTTCGAAAAAAGTACCCTTTTTTCTAAAAAACTTCACCTGCGTCTAGACTACAGCCACGTTCTTTCGAAATTAAATCAAAAGAACTCGGCTTTTCTTTCGATGGCGGAAAACCTCATTTCACGAGGAAGAAAGCCTTTTTTCGAAAGTGCTCTTTCGAAAAAAGGTGTTCTTGAATGCAAACAGGGCTTTTTTGAAAGAGAGCATCCAGACTGCCTGGGTGCTCTCTTTCGAAAACGCGGCTTGCTTTTTCGAAAGTACTGCTTGCAGTCTAGACGCTCTTTTTCTAAAGAGGCTTTTTCGAAAGTATACTTTCGAAAGATACTTTCGAAAAAGCCTCTTTTGAAAGAGGCTTGCAGTCTAGACGTAGCCCATGTGGCAGAGACAATAGGATCCGTACAGATGGAAGTGAAAGGGTGAACCCATGGACAGACTCGTACATCAAGTATTTCCTAAAATGATATTCTCAACAAGAATTATCCAAGAAGCCCTCAACCCTGAGGTTATGCTCCCCTACCACTGGCTGCTGCAGCTCTGCATTAATTTTCAGTATCAAAAAACTGCCCTCATAACCACGCTCACAAATGTGTTTGGCTAAGCAAGTTAATGCTCAATGTGGGCCCTTAGTCAATCATTCTAATGAATTCACCCCTTCCTCCCCATGTGTTTGTGTAAAACATATCCCAAGAGAACAAGTGAAAACAAACATTCAAATCATAATTGTGAGGTGACCTATTGAAGGCCTGGACTCAGAAGGAGCAGGGTGCATTTGCAGGCCCACAACAATCTCTCAGAGGGGATGTCTCTGAGTGAAGGGTAGTATGGCAAGCCTTCTCCTCATTCAAGTAGCAATCTCATACTCCAGAATTTCAGCTTCCATTAAAAAAAAAAGTCCACACTTCACCAAAACATGTCATTCAGGGGTGTAACTGTTTCACACATACCCCTCCCAAGCAACAGAATTTACACCAGAATAAGCACTAGTGTGCACAGTGCTATGTTGGTGAGAAAGCATCTCTCACTAACGGGTTCTGTTGCTCATGGGGGGGTGGGGTGATATTTTATGCCATCAGGCATGGGCATCAGGTGAACCTCTGACTAGGGAAGGATAGACTTAAGCCCCTCCCCTTCCACCTGCAGCCCTGCCCCTTGCCAGAGCACAGAGTCTCCCACCCTAGCATGGCTACTGGACCCAAGCCCTGCCCCAGGCTAGTCCCTCACACCCTGCAGAGCTCAGGGAAGGCACATTGCATGTTGCCACAGCCCATCCTAGCTCTAGAGCATGGGTAGCATGCAGTCCCAGTCCCCCATAGTCTGGGGATAACAGGTGGCACACAGCTGAAGCACAGGGAGACTGAAGAAGAGCCACATGAATGGGATGCTTGGACAAGGCCTAGCTGTCTAGGGAGGTACAGCCCCTCTCCCCACCCTCACCCCCCGCCCCAGCCTATGCAACCTGTCACCCATGCCAACCAGAGAGCAACTTCACTACATGTACCACAGCACTGTACATGCAGACATTCCCTAAGTCTCTGGTAGATAGAACCTGCCGAATGTGAACTGGATGTAAGTGATGCAGCAGTCTCCCAAGCAGGCATCATGCAGACAAAAGACTATGAGGTGTGAACTGTCCTGTTCATCTCAGCAAGGTTTAACACAGAGTCTGGAAGATGATGGTTTAAATATCAATATTGTTCATTTACTGAGACCGGCACATCTGGTTGTTGCTATCTGTGATGGAATTTGGAAGAACACCACTCATTTTTCCACTGTCAAGAAAGAGCCAAGCCCAGCATGGTCTAGGGTGATATATCTGAACCCCACTTAGGCACCTTCAATTGAGTCAGTTTCCCCTAGCAAAAATACATGGTCATATTGTGAACACCTGCACAGTCTGAGGGTAACATCCTAAGTGGGTGGAGCTTAAAGCACCACTCCTCTCCCCATAGTTTGATCCCATCTGCCTTCTTCTAGCCACAGTATAGGCGGGCAAGCACATCTGTTTCAGATGAGCCTAATCGTTGTGAGCTGAGCATTTTTGGAAATAGCAATAGTGAGTAAGACTGATCAGGTATTCACAGAAGAAATAGTAACACCTCCAACAACCTCGAAATGAAAAGGGCAGAAAAATTGGTGCTGTTTTTGTCTTCATAGAAGTGCTAAGTACAATAAGACAAAACCAATGATGGGATAATTTTAATCCCCGCGCACGCACGCACGCACACACACACTTCCTCTGTGTAGGAAAACACCTTCTCCATCTTACCAGACTTAGCATGTCCTACTCTGGCAGTGGTGGGGTGTGGGGTAAATCAACCCCATTCCAGACAGTGTTTGTCTTCCACCTTCCTCTGGGCAGGCATAAGGAGCACTCCTCCACTAACCAGAAAGACCTGCTTGTTCTTCCCCTAAACAAGCACTTTGTTCCAGTTGTTTCCTCTAGGGGGTGGTGGGCAACCTCTCAGCCTGCTGTCACAAGCCTTACAGAATCTTGTCTCTTCTCCCTCTTCCATACCAGAAGAGGGATTTTAAAAGGTCTTGGGCTGCCCTTAAGTGGACTCAGGAATCTCTAATTCAGCAATGGGCAACCAAGACCTGTGAGTGGGTTGCATGAGTGCCCCTCCTTCGTCTCAGTGGGCCGCAGTGGTGGGCAACCTGCAGCCCGCAGCCCCCTGGAGTTCTGCCTGTAGCCCAGGCACTCTATGCCAGCCACCTCCCCCATATTCCTCTTGGGCACTGGAACCTGGTACTTCCTATTCCTCCCCTCCTTCCCAGTACTTTCAGAGTGCCATGAATCTCCTGATTCACCCTCTGTCCCCACTCCTCCCCCTCGCTCCCAGAGCTTGAACAGAGGGGAACTGATTTACCACACCCTGTTGCACTATTCATTGATCCATCTAATAACTGTGTTTTTCCCCATATGAAAGGTGTTAAGTAGCCACTTCACCTTGAATGGCCCCTTGAAAAATGTGTTGACAACCTGTTCCACCTTGCATTTAGTTGTGGTACTCTTGAGTGCATTTCCTAGAAGTGAAGAACAAATATCAAAAGCTTGTCTCTCACCAACAGAAGTTGGACCAACAAAAGTTATTACCTCAACCACCTTGTTGCTGTAATATCTTGGGATCAGCATGGCTAGAACATTACTGCATAAGATAACTATCAGACAGGCCATATTTTTTCCACAATACTACATACAAGAACGTTGTAGCAATTAGGCGGTAAAGAGTGCTGAAGGCTCCCATTTTCTCCTTTCTGATTTCCTGCTGCTTTACCTAGAGCAATGGTTCCCAACCTGTGCTCCACAGGCCCCTGGTGGTCTGCAAAGGTACTGCAGGGGGTCTGTGGAAAGTTTAAAGATAAAGATCAGGCCCATCACAGGGTGCCCAATCCTTTCTTTTCTTTTTCTTTTCTCCCCCCTCTTTTCTTTTTTTTCCTTCTCCCCCGAGGAGTGGGGTCCATGATTTTAATAGATTGAAAAGGGGTCCATTTGCTCAAAAAGATTGGAAACCACTGACCTTGCAGACTCCTATTCTAAACCAAAAAGGAAAAGGACTTTTAGATTTCATCAGTCAGTCTTCTTTTTTGTTTAACTTCCAGCCAAGGAGAATTACCTTTGTGTCAACCAGAATCAATTTACTGTTATGTCTCCCTCATGGTAACCAAGTTCAGTGTTTAGCCAATCAGGTGCGCCTAGGAAGGCCTCTGTAGAATCTGCCTATCCCTTTCTATTTAACATTTTATCCTCTCACATCTGATGTTGCAAAACACCCCCAGGCTACATATCAGCTGTGATTTGTAACTCAGATCACGTCACTTGCAAACATCTTTACCTAATACAGCCTCATTTATTTGCTAACTTCTCAGATCACGTTTATTGCAACTGCCATGGTAATATTCAGAAATTCTGTAAATAGAAACATACCTAACTACATTTATGGATTTTTCTTAATATTAATTTCTGCAATCCTCAGAGGAACTTACATATTTCATTTTCTATGCAGAACTCACATTGGTCACTTTCTATCCCTTCTCCAGTAGTAATCTCCAGACCCTGTTCTCATGTTTCAGCATCTTCATGCACATCTTGTCCTTTCCCATAGTGAATAATTAATCTCGCCAGCAGGTGTCTGCCTGTTGGTGCTGCTCAACCCCACTGAAGTTAATTAGAAATAATAAAATTTTAAATCTAAAAATAAAATGTTCTTTAAGATTTTATCTGTGGTATTAAAATATATTCGCTGCTGCTGTATATGAGCAAGACTTTCTTTTCTTTGATATTCTTTGTTTTCCTTTAATCTGTAGCCAGCAAGATCATTTCCTCTGGCATCATTTTTGCAGAATCTTACCTTTCTTTTCCTTGTCTGTTCAAAATCTTCCTTGTTCCAGGCTTTATGGTGTCTGGGACTCCAGGTACCTTTGCCCCACACAGCCCATTCAGCAAATCATGGTTTTACTCAGTCTGGGCCCTGATTCCACAACGAAATTTAAATCTGGACTTATCTTTAAGCAGGTAAACTAGTCCTGCTGATGTCATGTGCTTAAGTATGGCTGAAACAGAGCCGAAGGCTCTACACTAGTGCTTATGCCTGCATAACTTATGTCACTCGTGAGGCTACATCTAGACTGCGAGGATCTATCAGAAAAAGATACGGAAAATGTGCTTCGCATTTTGCCTATCTTTTTCCGATACTTTTGTCGGAAGGGGCTTTTCCGAAATTTGGCTCATCTAGACTGAGCCAAATTTCAGAAAAAAACCACTCTTTCGAAAGCCCTCTTCTTCCTCGTGGAATGAGGATTACAGGGACTTCTGCAAAAAAAAAGAGGAAGAGCAAATGCATTCCCTGGACACAGTGAAGTTTTTTTTGGAACACTTCCAGAATTCTGAAACCCCCCCACAGTCTAGCCATACCCTCAGGAGTGTGAATATTCCATTCCCTTGAGCAACATAAGTGACACTGGCATAAGCATTATGTGCATAGCTCTATGTTGGTGGGAGAGCTTACTTTGCTTATGCTGCTTGTTAGGGTGGTTTTTTTAAAGAGAGAGAAAAAAAGAGTCTTCACCATATGTGCTAATGTGGAACGGTTGTACTGGCACCACTGCATCACTGTAAGTGTAGACATGCTCTAACTCTCTTCTGTCACATCAGCTGTATCAGTCCATTCTCTTCTCCATTGTCATCATTCCATGTATGTTTATTTTTCTCTTTAAAAAAATGATATAAAATCACTGCAAAAGTTTGTCCCAACCATTTTTATTTTAACCAACTAACTCACATAGTTGACTTGTTTTCCTGAGAACATTGTGCACTTGTTAAAATGTACTCTCTAAACTCAGTTCTGATATTTAAGATTAATTAAAATATGACTGAATTATTGAATTCTAACAAAATATTCAGCATTGCTATGGTAAGTATTAAAATACCAAAGAGTTTTAGGCAGTGTTGCCAACTTATGGTTCAAAAATCACAAGATGACCCCCAATATCACCTCATTAGCTTAGAAAGTCATGAGACTTCTTAATAAATAAATTTCAGTGTTTATATTTGTGGGAGGGAGAGGTTGTGCCATTGGGTTTCATATTTTCCTCCATAACACTAAAGTGTTAAACTTACTTTAAAAACAACAACAACAATAACCCTGAGAAAAACACGAATCAACTATTGTCACAGCCATGATGAAAATATGAGAGTCAGCAACATTATAGAAAGAATATAAACCCTTATGCTTCTAGGTAAAAGCCAACTTCTGTCTACTGAGAGTTAGGAAGAAACTAGTCTTTTAGGTTACCTGATAACTGCTGATTGTGGAGTTTCTTACATCTTTCAGTGAAGCATCTGTGTGGGCCACTGTCAGAGACAGAACACGGCATGAGATGGACTGTTGTTCTCATCCAGTAGGGCAGTTCTGTATTAATAGTTCATCTATCTAATACATGAAGTTTTGAGTAAAGACTTCATGGGACTCAACATCTAGTTCCAGTTTGCAAGTTCTTTGTCTATTGACTTAAAATATGCTCCCTCTTTCATTAATCTTTGGCAGGGAACTGCACACACTATTCTCTTGAAGAAAAAATATGCTTTCCCACTTTGCAGCCACAATCTATAATCTCTGTCACTTTTAGCCTGAATCTGCTAAGCCCTTGTAGGCTTTCCCTACAAGCCTGTGAACTTCATAGTCATGCACATCACACTAATCCCAAATTTAACTTTTTTTTTACATCCTATTTTGGGGCCAAATTATGGCTACCCCAGCACATACACACTATGTACAAGGAATAAGCTGTTTAACAGCCTTTTGCAGTTCCTAGCATTCCCACCAAGGAGGAAGCTATGATGCTTGTGATCTCTGAAGACAAGCACCAGTCTCTAGCACAAACAGCGTTGCATACTGCCTCAGAAATAGCATGTCCGGGTAGCATGGGAGTATGGCCATGACCTCACTTCTGGCAGCCAAGATAGCCCCTAGTACACAGGCAGGTAGCTGGATGGCTGCACTGAGGGAGCATGTGCTGCCTTAGTATCCTCGAAAGCATTTTTCTCAATCCTGCCCAAGAGTCAGTTTCAGGATAAAGTTTCCGTGACTACCAGTTCAGAGATGCATGGGCTGCTTTTCCAATAGCATCTGCAAATATTGGAGGCCTGTTTTTGTGGTCCCCTGGGGCAACTTAGTTTGCATGTGTGGCCTTAAACCAGCCAGAGAAAGCAGCACAGAGCATTCCCCCGGGCAGGAGAATTCTTTACCTATAGAAAGCTGGCACTGGCAGTTCCACCATTTCCTGCACACTTTCCCCTGGAGTAAGGTAAGATGGGGTCTGTATTGGGGAAAGGACAAGGTGGGACAGGAAACTGGCATAATAGAGTGGAATTCTGCTACACTTGATCCTCTCCTGGTGTAATGTCATTGAGGGGCCTTACTTTTGGGAACTTGCAATGAGATATCTTGGAGCCAATCTGTAGAGCTTCTGATTATTCAAAACTCTGTTTGTAAGAGCTACAAGCATTAATTACTTTAGAAATTCAAGCCCTTGTCTCAAGTGGAGCCTACCAAAAATGGAAGCATCCAAAATTAGTGGATTTGTACCTCTCTGTTCCATATATCTAAATTAGGGGTGACAATAATCAACTACTTCACAAGCATCCTGTGAAATTTAAATCGTTATGCTAATAAAGCATTTTGCCAGTATAAATTTATAAGCATTTTTATTATTAGCATTAGGCTGAACTGTGAAAGATATTAAAGGGGCATGCCTTCCTGGCACTCACTTTCTGGTGCTTCAGGAACATGCATTTATTAAGAGTGCTCCTTTTTTGTACACCACTGATTTTCACGTAATGCCTGTCAGATCATTTATATTTTGTGTGATTTTAATGTATTATGTACCTGCCAAGTTGTCTCGGGATTTACTCTCAGTGCAATTACATTCAAATAGTGATTTTGCTAAAACACCCTTATTTTCTGTGCAGCAAGCTAATGGCCATTTCCATGGGAATGGACTCAGAATTGAACTGCAAAATGGCTAGAAATCTCTCACAAGTTAATCTGATCAAAAATAGGTTTTTCTCTCTTAAGGAAATTTTGATGTTTCAACACTTATTTTTTTTCCAAATCAAGATGTAAACCTGAATTATACATTTGTTTGCATAGCAAAAATGTTTAAAAATTTCAGTGTGTTAAACTCCTACAATGCATTACACAACTAAGTTACAGGGGAGGCCTTAGTGGCAAGTTTTGGTCCAGCCAAGGGATCTTAGACTACGTTTAGACTGCAGCGCTTTTCCGAGTTACTGGAGGTATCCTAGAAAAGGAATGCCTCGTCCAGGGAACATGTCCGCTTTTCCAAAAAATTATTTGAAAAAGCAGACACGCTCTTTCACCATCCCTGCAAACCTTATTCTACAAGACATAAGGGATGTGTCAAAAGAGCAGTTTTTTCCTAAATTTGGCACCGTGTAGATGCCCCAAACTTTGGAAAAGCCTCTTTCAAAAGAAACTTGGAAAAAGATACGCAATTTGCAGTATGCAAATTGTGTATCTTTTTCCAATTTAACTCTGCAGTCTAGACGTAACCTTAGTCAATAGGGGAGAATGGTGGGGGCATCAAGTGTGTGAACTGTAATTCCCATGAGGCATCATAGGCCAGTGTAGGTTAATGATGAAGTGACAGAACAAAATGTTTTGGTTCAGTTCAACAAACTGAAATATTTTGTACCACATCAAACTTATTTTGGTTTAATATTCCCAATGGAAAATCAATACGCTTTAGCAAAAATTGAAAATTTTCTATGCAAAATTTTTCAGTATGTTGGAAACAGCATTTTCCATTGAAAATTCCTGACCTAATTAAAGTTTCAGTGCCAACTAGCTCAGAGGTACACAGGCTGCTTTTCCAATAGTATTTTCAGATTTTAAAATCTAACCAACCCATTTAATTCTCTATGGTGCTTCTAATTGGAACCTATTGTTTGTAAAAATAAGGGTATTTTCACAGACATAAATTATTTTTGACACAATTGCATCCTGAACATTTCAGCTACATATACTGGATTACTTGTTCAGTAAGTAACTTCATCAGCCATTAGAAACAGATTTCATATAGCCCTTTCATAGTAGAAGTTTAATGGCAGCTTGAAATCAAACAGCACAAATATTTTCAATATTAAAAAGAAAGTCTGCAAAGACAGTTGCAGTTTCCAGAAGATTGATGTGGAGCTGGTCAGAAAGCTGAAACTTTCTGAGGAAAATTTTTCAACAACAATAATTTTCATCCATGTTTCACAGGAAATGTTGATTTTTTTTTTCAGTGAAAACTCAAATACTGAAATATTTAGCTAAATATTGATTCTGTTCAAAAATGAAATATTTCTGTTCAGTTATGCTGCTGTGGTGCCTTAGGGAAGTTGTAGTTTTGTGCCTCAGGCTCTGATTCTCTTCTGTAGGTTTGGCTCCCTACGCTTCTCAAAATGTCCCAGGGTCTCCCCTCTTACAGAGAGCAGCAGTTCATCACTGAAGACCCTGGCTATGCTGAATAATAAAGGATATAATGTAGCCTGGGAGCCTGCCCTATAGAGGGTTTGAGGGGCTTGAGGGACTCACCCTACAACTCCCATAAAGCACTGAAGTAGCACAATTATAGCTAAATATTTTTTTATTCAGTCAAAATATTTCCATTTTTGGCTAAAATAACTGTTTTCCATTTTTTCCCTCCTATGATAAAGCTAAATTCCCTGAGGAAAGCAAATACTTTTTGCAAATATTCAATCAGCGCACAAGCAATTTTCCATTCAGGGAAGGAGACGGTACTGGGCAGCAAGAAGCAGGATGGCTGCAAGGTGAGGGCTAGAAAAGGTGGAGCAGCTTTGGGGCTGGAAGAGGCAGAGCAATCATGAGAGTTTGAGAGAAAGGTCAGGTGGAGCCAGGGCTGGGGCAGAGGTTTAAGCACCCCTGGGGCCTGGAGGAAGCTAGCGCCTGTGGTTATCAACCTATATTTGACAACCAATCACTAATAACATTTATAATATTTCTCTTCTGTAATGATTGGCAACACAAGGAGAGATGGAGATCAGCATTTCCATACAAGTTCGTCTTACTTCCCAAAGTCATGAAGCTACAAGGGCCAGATGCTTGTACATATAAGCATCATCTATTAAAGTCAATGAAGCTATACTGAGTTACATCAGCTGAAGTTCTGACACAACCTCTACCAACAGGAGGGATTCTCCTCTCAGCACAGGTAATCCATTTCCCTGAGAGATGGTAGGTAGGTCAATGAAAGAATTTTTTCTACACTGCATTGGGGATGGTGGCTTTTTCACACCACTGAGCAATGTAGTTATGCCATGCACATTTTATAATGTAGACCGGGCCTAAAACTTCTCTCTTCAAAGTGCCTCTGCTAACTGACCACTTGTGATATTTGACAGGGTACCTTCATTTTTTAACTTTCTCTGTATTATTTTTGCTAGTGCAATATGTTCCTTATACTCTATAGCTTCTAGAAGGACAAAGAAAAATTGCAAATGGCAACATTCAAAGAGAGCCTACACTAGAAACACTATAGAGGTGCACCACTCTCCTCTTAGAATAATAAAACTACCTCCACAAGAGGCCGTGGTTATGTTGGCAAGAGAAGCTCTCCTGCTGAAATAGTGCTATCTACCAAAAGTGCCATTTATGGGGGACTAGAGGACCCAGTAGCCCCCCACCTGAGTTTGAACCCCTGGATTTCATATTTGAGGTCTGCTTAAAGCCCATGTTCTAACTCCAGAGACAGTTCTTAAATGCAACAGTTTGAGCTGCTTGCAGCTTTGCCTTTGGGGCAGGAAGTTTGTTATAAAAAGAGGGAGGCAGCGTGATTAAGAATAACAAAAGGCTGGGCATTCAAGCAATTGAAGGATCTTTAGATCATCATGAAAATGTTGCTGGGCACTCTACTTAACGGATGATGGGGGAGAATAGGAATGAGTGTTGTGCTGCAGAGATCAGCATTTGGACCAGTGCTGTTAAACTTCTCATAAATGTTCTTGAAAAGGGGATAAACAATGACTAATCTAAAGCTGACTGCAAAGAGTTACAAAGGGATCTCACAAAACTGGGTGACGGGCAACACAAGGGCAGATGGAATTCAGCTGTTGGTAAGTGCAAAGTAATGCACATGGGAAAATATAATCCTAACAATATATACAAAAAATAGCTGTTACCACTCAAGAAAGAGATCTTGGAATTCTTGTGGAGAGTTCCCTGAAAACATCTGTTGAATGTGCAGTGGCAGTCTAAAAACTAAAAAGCTAACTGAATATTGGGAATCATTAGGAAAGGAATAGATAATAAGACAAAATACCATATTGCCTCTGTATAAAGTTATTGTACGTCTACTTCTTGAGTACTGTATGCAGATCTGGTCACCCCATCTACCAAAAGATATACTGGATTTGGAAAAGGTACAGAAAGGGCAACACAAATTTGGGGGGGTAAAGAACAATTTCCATATGAGAAGAGATTAACGAGACTGGAACTTTTTATCTGGGAAAAGAGATGACTGAAGGGAGGCATATGGTAGTGGTCTAGAAAATCATGAATGGTGTGGAAAAATAAAATAAGGAAATGTTATTCATTCCTTCAGTAATATAACACAAAAAGCTGACCCAATTAAATTTATAAGCAATAGATTTCAAAGAAACAACATAGGCAAAATGGGATGGATCATGATGATTGCCTCTTCTCATTACTTCTTCTGAAGCACCTGGCATTGACCACCATTGAAAGACAGGATACTGGGCTAGAAGGACCTTTGGTCTGAACCTGTGGCTGTGTCCAGACTCCATGCCTCCGTCGACGGAGGCATGTAGATTAGCCAGCTCGGAAGAGGGAAATGAAGCCGCGATTAAAATAATCGCGGCTTCATTTAAATTTAAATGGCTGCCCCGATCTGCCGATCAGCTGTTTGTCGGCAGATCGGGAGAGTCTGGACGTGATGCCCCGACAAAGAAGCCTTTCTTCATCGACACAGGTAAACCTGGTTTCACGAGGCTTACCTGTGTCGATGAAGAAAGGCTTCTTTGTCGGGGCATCGCGTCCAGACTCTCCCGATCTGCCGACAAACAGCTGATCGGCAGATCGGGGCAGCCATTTAAATTTAAATGAAGCCGCGATTATTTTAATCGCGGCTTCATTTCCCTCTTCCGAGCTGGCTAATCTACATGCCTCCGTCGACGGAGGCATGGAGTCTGGACACAGCCTGTATGGCCAGTCTGATGTTCTTATATAGAGCTGAAATGTATCTTCCCCTTGCTGTAACCCACTAGACCCCACTCCTCTTCCAAAGCTGAGATAGAGCTCAGGAGTCCTGACAGGATCTCTCTCTCTCTCTCTCTCTCTCCTTAGAGTTAGTAACAAAGTGAGAATATATATTCAATTTTTAAGGCTAACCAGTGTCCCTTAAGTGACTTGTCACAAGATGTCAGAATATGTTAGTGTTAGAGCTGAGTGGGCCTAATGTTTATTTAATTTTCTTTCTTTTATATAATAATTAGATGCAGTGCTCCTCTCAGCTAACTGCCAAGTTAGAGTTTTCCAGTACCTTAGTAGCCCCTGGATAGAGATGACGGGGGGCGATGAAGTTGGTTTCTCTCCTCATTTGGTGCTTGGTTTGTACTGAGCATGCTCAATAACACTGCTGAAACCTTTATCCTCAGTCCACCCTTCTGAAGCTCTCACTCTATTCCCACCTGCCTTCATAGCATGCACAGGTCGCCCCTCCCCCCAAATCTGAAATGGCACCTCTGCAATGCATACCCGATAGGGATGGGTTAGATGGCTTAGTCACACCCCTAAGTGACATAAATTATTCTGAAATCAAGTATTGTGTAGACAAGCCTTCAGAGTCAAGACCTTGTTCAGTAGGAACTCAGTGATACAGTAATATACCACAGCGATATCTAGAAGCATGGATCCAAATATGACTTGAAAGTTTGCCTGTATCAATTTAATATCCTATCTGCAATTTTTATTCAAAACCTATGTAAAACTGTCCGACTATGTGGCACAATTCAGCACGATTATAGCTTCTGCTCAGGAGAAAGTCAGAATGAAAGCTAGGGTATTGAAAGTCAGGACCAAGAGCAGGTCTACACTTAAAACAATGCATCTGCATAGCTGCACAATGAAGCTGTGCCACGGTACCACTTAAGTAAAGGCGCTCCTGCACTGATGAGAGAGCGTCTCCTCTGAGCATAATGAATCCACACCCAGGGTATGTCTACACTACCCCCCTAGTTCGAACTAGGGGGGGTAATGTAGTCATACGGAGTTGCAAATGAAGCCTGGGATTTGAATTTCCCGGGCTTCATTTGCATAAAGCCGGCCGGCGCCATTTTTAAATGCCGGCTAGTTTGGACCCCGTTCCACGAGGAGTACAGCTAGTTCGGATTATGAAGCCTAATCCAAACTAGCTAGTCCGTGCCACGTGTAGCCGCGCGGCACAGGGTCCGAACTAGCCGGCATTTAAAAATGGCGCCGGCCGGCTTTATGCAAATGAAGCCCGGGAAATTCAAATCGTGGGCTTCATTTGCAACTCCGTATGACTACATTACCCCCCCCCCCAGTTCGAACTAGGGGGGTAGTGTAGACATACCGCCAGAGAGTTATGTTAACTGTGTTGATGGGAAAAGCCTGCTCATCAATACAGTGCTGTCTTCGTGGGGCAGTCCTGCTGATGGGAGAGGGAAAAGGGAGCAACCGCCCCAAAGCCCAGCAATTCAAAAATGCCTTAGGCTCCCGGCCCTGTCATCTCTACTGAAACAATGGGAGTGGCCAAAGCCTTGGGCCTTTTAAATTGCTGCCAGAGCCCTGCATAGCACACTCTGGGCATTGCTGAGGGTTGCCTGGGAGACGCTAGTCCCTTCTGCCTGAGGTTCCATCCCCTCCAGGGGCACGGAGCAATACCCCCCACTTGCCCAGAGCTCTGGCAAGTCTATTGATCCTCCTGACTTAGGACGGTGGGGTTAGATCAGGATAACTGCATCATTCAGGGGTATGAATTTTGCATACCCTGAGCAACATAGTTATACCAAAATAGATCTGTAATGTAGGCCTGGTTTGAGATGTACTGGCAGGGCTAGATTGGCAAGCTTCTAATACAGCTGCCACTCTATGCTTGGCTTGAATGAGTGATATCGGACTCTTACCAAGCACGCAAACTAAAACTCACCCACATTTTAGTAAAGGAAAGAAAAATATTTTTTAAAAGCATGTAAGGCGGAAGTGGAGCTCAGAATCTGTTTTCATTCACCTTCATCTCAAGCCCAAGTTTAATGTTAGAAATTCAAGAGGGGTCACTGTAACTGTGGCAACAGGCTGTGCTTGTAGCAGTAGGCTTTAAAATTACCAAGCTGTACAGATTTATTTATCCTGTCAAGTCCCTGTTGAAATGGCGCTTCCATTTGTTTTATACATTACCTCATTGTGTTTAGTACACTGCAGTTTTCCTAAGGATTTTACTGGTGTCTGCCACAGAGCATGTATTTTTTTTCCTCTTTCTAGCTTCTCTTTAGTACTTAGTAGCTTTTTTTATTTTTAACTGATTCTAAACAGATGCCTCCTAGTAACTTCAGGCTCATGCTATCCTTTTTCAAAGGGCTTCTAATACCCCCGCCCCTCCCACACACACACACCGTGTGGACCTTCCAAAAATTGTGCTAATTGGTCTGTAGATGTGCTTCAGAGAGGAATGGAAACATGTTCAATGGGCTCTTGAAGGTCTCTCCTGATCTCCAATTAATAACCAGGTTTTTCAGACGGGGCAGATAGGATTATGGCTAGGGCACTGAACTGGCACTCAGGAAGGGTCTCAATTCAGTTTCCAGTTGTGCCATAGATAATCCTGTGTTCTAGGTAAGCTATTTAACTTCTCCATGCCTCAGTACTCCATCAGTAAAATAGGCTTACTAGCATTTCCTTCCTAATTGTTTAGTTTATAAGCACCGTAGGGAAGGGACTCTGGTTTACTGTATGTGTGAATAGTGCCTAGCACAATGAGGCCTGAGTTTTGTTGGACCTCTATGCACTATTTTAATGCAAATGAAAAGAATTCTAAATAGTCCACATTCTGAATGTGAAACTAACCCCATCCCATAACATCTTTCTTACTTCAAGATGCTTAATTTTACCTAAACCAAGATTGTAATTTTCTAGAATAAAAACTAGTGTAAACCCCTCCTTCCAAATAGCGAAAATCTCATTGATCTCATTGACATGAATTTACACCACTGTCTTCAGTGAAAGTATGTTTAATATACAGTGGTGAAGTAAAATCGGAATCAGACTCAGGTGTTCATATTCTAATTTTTAATTTTTGTCTCTTATTGTGGACTTTTTAATTACGTTTTAAAGGTCTGTTTGATCTATTTAGCTTTTGGTACTTCAGGCGAAGAGCTGAGTATTCCAAGAGCACTAAATGTACACACTCTAACTTGCTTATTACAAGTTACAATTTCCTGTTCTACAGTCCTGGGCCACTGCACAGTATAAACAATAGCTGTGGCTTGAAGAATGTCCAAAATAAATATCTTCGTTTCTATGCTGCTCTCAGATCTGTAAGAGAAGGCACAGTGTATATTTAGTTGGCTTCATTTTATGAATTCTTTGGAAACTATGAGAACATGTTCATTTTTAAATGGAGTAATCATGGTTAAGATCTTGCTGCAAAGAATTTACCACAATATAGTGGTTTACTGTTTGTTCTAAATAAGCAATTTGAATAGCCAAACTATTTTTCCAAAAGCTTTTTTTCACCACTATGAAATTAGCCATCTGCAACAGGCAAAGCAATTATAAAAAAGCAAATAATCACCCTCCTGTAATTTGACTTGGCAAAGCAGTGGTAATAAGTAGCTATAGCTGGAGCAAATATTTGCCAATATTCTTGACTGTTCTGAGGCAGACTGTGCACCTAGGACTTCTCTTAGTACTTTCTAGCTCTTCACACTGTTCCTTTTCCCTGCTGCACAATCTATTTCTCTGAGATTAAATTCTTTAATGGTGCTGTTTTCAAGATCTCCTGTTTATTTTCCATGTCAGTTTATCAGTCCTTTCATATATCCACATTGGGCCAACATTCAAACCCTCTCAAGTAGGATGCCAGAATCTAAATCCATAGCTGGGATTCTGAGAGGCTATTCTGCTGACTCATTCAGGCAGCTATAAACTGTGGGCCTCAGGTGAGCAATAGGATAACGAGTGACTGTTTCTAAAGCAAGATAAGGGCTGGAGTTCAGGCAGAAACCCTTACAGAAAAAAATGCAGAAATGGCCAACTCAAAAGGAGGCTGAGGTTAAGAGATATGTTTATTTTTCATAAGTAGTGCTCAAATTGGTTTGGGACATGCCCAATCAGCTATCTTGTTCTCTAGAATTTTGGCTTTTCTTTTAAAAAATGTCTTGCCCTCTTGTTTGTAGAGAAAGTCTGTTAATATAAGATTCTTGGATCATGGTAGTCAATTATTTTTATCAGGGTCCAAATTCCTTGGTCAAGGTCCATACCCTAGGGAAAATAATAAAAAACAACAGTAATGATAAGAATAAGTAAATACAAATATTTGGGGATAAGTTCAAAAGTATCTGATGATCCAGACTTGACTCTCAGTTCACCTTTTACCCTAAGATAGCCAATGAATTGATTCCTGACTGTCTGCAGAGAGCTTTGACAGTGTGAATTTCTTTCTTTGTGGAATTAGTGCAGAGGTTCAGTTACAACAACTTAAATGTTAACATTGTAAACTACTGTATTGCTGACCACAGCACCTCCAAAAGGACTGGAAGAATCCTGTTACAAAGATCTGCTCAAACTACTGAGCAACTCCCACTTTATTCTGGGACTGCTATCTTGTTCTCTAGATTGTGACATCATCACGTGACTATGGAAGCCAGAAAAGGGCAACAAAAATGATTAGGGGTTTGCAATGGGTCCCATATGCAGAGGGATTAAAAAGACTGGGACTTTTCAGCTTAGAAAAGAGGAGACTAAGGGGGGATATGATAGAGATCTATAAAATCATGACTGGTGTGGAAAAAGTGAATAAGGAAAAGTTATTTACTTATTCCCGCAATATAAGAACTAGGGGTCACCAAATGAAATTATAGGCAGCAGTTTTAAAACAAACAAAAGGAATTTTTTCTTCACTCAGCCAGGACTGGCCCATGACATTTTGGCACCTGAGGCGGGGAGCTCAAATGACGCCCCCATGCCGTCTCGCTTGGGCCAAAACTTTGAAAGGTCTCATTTCTGCCTTCTTCCTGTTCTACTCTACAGCACAGAGAATATATAAGCACCAGCAGCAGACACAATTTTCTACACTCTGAATCCTAGTGGCACCCCCCCCACACAGTCTGGCACCTGATGCGGCCGCCTCAGTTCGCCTCATGGTAAGGCCAGCCCTGCATTCAGCACACAGTCAACCTCTGAAACTCCTTGCCAGAGGATGTGGTGAACACTAGGGTTGTGTCTAGACTGGCCAGTTATTCCGGAAAATCAGCCACTTTTCCGGAAAAACTTGCCAGCTGTCTACACTGGCCACTTGAATTTCCGCAAAAGCACTGACTTCCTACTGTAAGAAATCAGTGCTTTTTGCGGAAATACCATGCTGCTCCCGTTTGGGCAAAAGTCCCTTTTGCGCAAAACTTTTGTGCAAAAGGGCCAGTGTAGACAGCTGAGATTTGTTTTCTGCAAAAAAGCCCCAATCGCAAAAATGGTGATCGGGGCTTTTTTGCTGAAAAGAGCGTCTAGATTGGCCACGGACGCTTTTCCGCAAAAAGTGCTTTTGCGGAAAAGCGTCCGTACCAATCTAGATGCTCTTTTCCGAAAATGCTTTTAACGGAAAAGTTTTCCGTTAAAAGCATTTCTGGAAAATCATGCCAGTGTCCCTAGGCTCTGTTTGTCTGGAAATGGATGACAGGAAAGGGATCAAGTGATGATTTGCTGTTGTGTTCCCTCCCTCTGGGGCATCTGGTATTGTCCACTGTCAGCAGATAGGATACTAGGCTAGATGGACCTTTGGTCTGACCCAGCACGGCCAGTCTTATGTTTTTATGTTATGTTCTTATGACCCATAAGACCTCCACAGTTGAAAAAGCTGACTCTATTTTAATCCACCCCTGCCCATGGCTGTATTCAAACCCCACTGAAGGAGAACCAAACTCAATGAGCTCACCAGACCCTAACAGAACCTGTGAGATGGTATTTTGAATAAATGGACAATCTCTTCTGACTGCCATTTCATTCTGAAGTCTCAGATAGGTGGAACTTGGCTTGTGGGTGAAGCTTGGGGAGTACTGCTACTTCTTCATTCCAGCTCAATCCCCATTCTTATGTCAACAAAGGCAAACCCCAGATCAGGGGTGAGTGCTGAAGACTTATCAAGAAGATGTATGCTGAACTGAGTGGAGACTCTATTCCCATGTAAACAAGATGCAGAAAGGTTTCCTTGATCTGAAGAAATCCATGATTTGTCTTCTGCAGAAAATATGTCATGTTTCCCCCCTTCTTCAACAAAATTAGTGCCTGTGAAATATAGAGGATCTCAGGAGAAAACCCAACCAAATCTGTTAGATCTCTGCTGGATAATATGGCCACTGATAGTCACAGGGTATACTGGGTGAGGTGCGGGGAGGGGAAATATCCATCTTTCCTCCATTGTATATTGTGCCCTGCTCTTTTTCTGCACCATTAATTGTTTTGACTTCCATCCTTGCTCTACATTGATGAGAACCAAAGGTTTGCATAAACTGTGTTTTTTAAAGCCCATGTAGGTTGAGGGCAGGTGAGCTCCGGTAGCACTTAGTGAAGACATTACCTACACTGATGGGAGAGTTTCTCCCATTCCACTTCTCCAAGAGGTGCTACTTTGTCAACAGGCAGAGTCATCCCATCTATAGGATAGTTTCAGGCAGCCACCCTGGATCTGACACCTTAGGGGGACCCAAGAGGCTCAGGGCGGCCTAAGGCATTACTGCAGGGCCTGCCACCAGCAGTAGGAGTTGGGTCCACGCCCTGCACTCACCAGTGGTGGCAGAAGTGTAAGAAGCAGAGCAACTCAGCAGCCTGCTTTCTCCCAGCTGGGTTGCTCCTCTTCACCACAGAGTTGGGAAATGAAATGACCAAGCCCCAACCTGTTCTGCTCCCCCAAGTGATGTGAATGGGTCACTCCACTTCCAGATGCTGTGGTGAATTCTGGGGAGCCTGAACACTGTTGCTGGCCCAAGCCCACCAGTAATCCCCTAAGTCGGGTGGCTCAGGGGAGAGGGTTTGAGGGACTGGATGCAATGGGGATGGAGCAGAGTCGAGGTGAGGCAGGGCTTTAGGGAGGGAGTGGAGTGGGGGTGGGGTAGGGGAGAGCAGGGGCAGAAAAGGGTGTGGCTTGGACCAGAGGGAGGGTGTTATCCCAGGCCCTGTACTCCCATAGAGATGGCCCTGTAACAGAAGCCTTCCCATTGGCATAGTACTGGTATAGAGGTTAGTCATAACTATGTTGCTCAGAGGTGTAGAAGATCCACACTCCTGAGCAATGTAGT
Source organism: Pelodiscus sinensis (assembly GCF_052426305.1). Classification (NCBI taxonomy): domain Eukaryota; kingdom Metazoa; phylum Chordata; order Testudines; family Trionychidae; genus Pelodiscus; species Pelodiscus sinensis. The sequence continues at coordinate 199,058,404 of NC_143052.1, forward strand.
TATACCCCCAAAAGTTTGTAGCGTACACCAAACCTGAGAGTCCTTTCCTCTGTGCCCTTCCAATTTTTCTTGCAAGTAATGTTCCTTTTTGACTGAGGAAGATTATCTTTGAAAATTTTCATTTCCAAAAGAGCTCTGCCTTTTTGAATTACAAAATCATTTCCAGCGAATAGCAACCATATGTAACATTTAGCCTAACACCTTTGCTGAGCACAGGGTTTCACACCTGATGGTACTGTAGCTTCCAACAGGGAAAGCTAATTCATTTGCCTGCACCCTTTATGACCCCCAGAAGTTAAGGTTGCCAACTTTCCAAAACCAAAATAGAATAAAATCAGCTATTACAAAAATGTTTTAAGATGCTGAGGTCCAGTAGGAACTCCATAAACATCTTGGTTTTAGAGGCACTGAGATCTAAGCAGAGCAGTTCCATTGACCTTTAACTATCTCATTCAATCATTTATTGGTGAAGTTTATTTATGACATTTCTTTTAAGAAGCCCATAATTGTTTGTATTTATTACAACATTCCATCCTAATAACAATCATCAAACTCACCACATATGAAACTTCCGTAGTTGTACACTAGCAGATTTCCTGGAATAGCTTTCACATTTTCATACCTATTACTTTTTTTTATTACACCCTGGAAAAGCAATGAATGGAATTCTAAAAAATGTAGGATAGACCCATGTTTTTTCACTGTGTGGCAACCTCACTGGGATCTTCTATTGCACAAAGATTTCTATTAAGGGATGGCTTTCTATGAAGAGTGCTCAAATATACTGAGATGTAACAACCATCTGATTACCAACCACACTTGCTATGCTGCATTTTTGAAAGACAGTTTTCTCATCAATAATAACTATTGTATGCTGTCACTGTGTTATTGTAGCTGTGTTGGTCCTGGGATATTAGCGAGACAAAGTATATGAGGTAATATCTTTGGGTACGTCTACACTCGCACCCTAGCTCGAACTAGGGGCGGGAGTAACGTTAATTTGAACCAAGGGATTTGGTTTGAATTAACACGTCCCGGCGCACGCTTTCACTTTTGAAACAGCTGTTGAGCGCAGTAACGTGCTGGTGAGATCACGCTAATGAAGCGTGGGGTATTTAAATCTCCGCTTCATTAGCAATTTCGGTCTCCTACATTTGCATCCCTAGTTCGAACTAGGGTGCAAGTGTAGACATACCCTTTTATTGGACCAAGTTCTCTCACCAACACATTCCAATAAAAGATACTACCTCACCCACCTAGTCTCTGCAATAATAATTAACTCATCTAATATGCAGCAGATTTGGCCTTATAGACTCTTCATATGTATTTTGTCCTACAAGCTCAGAACTTCAATTATTTATTTTGGACTGCAAGGAATTTCTCTCTTCTCTTAGTAACCTATTATGTCAGGTTGTTAAATTACATCTTTAAGCTCTAACACAACTAAAAAAGCTTATTCAGCCTTCTCTAAATAAATTGTTTAGTGCAGATTTTCCCTGATTCCCATGGAGCTGTAAGTACGACAGAGCTGCTAGCCATCCTCATTAGACCACCTGCTAAGCACTGGCAGTTTAAATTTAAATAGACCAACAAAAGCAAACCATTTCAAAGGCCACAGACAGTAGCTGTTTCAACAGAGTACAGCGACAGTGGTTCAAATTCATCCCCTATCTAGTCCTGTTGAAGCCAGTGGAGTTAGGATGAAGTTAATGCATTTAAAGTGTAAGTGATCAGCCTAAAGCAGACTGCAGGGTTTTCTGTTTATTCACAGACCTCAGACTTTCTATCTCACTGTACAGAAAAATGGAGGCAGTTAATGCTGCCCGGATTTGTTGAAATGCAAAGCATCAACACTTCAAACATGCTGAATCCCAGAACTGACAATAATCCAAAAAGACAAGATGGGTCAGGCAATATCTTTTATTGGACTCACTTATTACTTCACCAGCTTGTGTCTCTATCATGGGACCAACATAGCTACAACAGCACTGGCAGTGTTGTTCAATGCCAACCACGAACACGTTCCTCCAAATCAGATGGAGATATGTAGGGACACACAAGTAAACTGGAGGTAAGACAAAGAGGGGAAAAGAGCCCAAGCATATAGCCACTGCTATTTTAGGTTCTACTATTTCCCAAAAGCTGAGCCTCACAAAATCAGTGTTCCTAACATCATTTCCTGAACGCTGTGTGTCATTCAATAGCCAATATTGTGATCTCATCCCTAAAAGTGGTCCATCTTAGATTCAGTGATGGAAAATGCACTGCTGGTCCTATTATTTCTTAATATCCACAGATAGGCTATTTTTGATAGGATAGCAATAGTTGAGCACCTCTGTTTAGGCTTTTCTCTTTTGGTGATCTTACAGTTTCCTGCTTGTGTGGATGGGCAGCCCCTTTTCTGACCCGATCTGGAAAGTTACCCTGCCTGCACTAAATTGTGAAACCATTAAAAGCAACTGTATTTCTGACAGTGCCTCTGAAGCAGCATGATCAGACTTTGGGAGTGATGGAGTTACCCATCATCACTTAACAGCTTAAGGTTCTCCACAGTGAAGCAGCCTACCCTTTTTCTGTGCATCCTCCAAAGAGAGTCACTCAAGAATGACTAGTTATACTGATTAATACTAAGGGGGCAACATAGCACCTCTACGTCCCTTATTCGTGCAGCTCCTGCCAGTAAAAAGAGCAGTGTTGATGGATGTGATGTGTGCGTAAACCTTCTACCAGTTGACTATGTGTTGACAGGAGAGCTCAACCAGGCTACTGGGTAGAGAGGACTGTGAGATGTAACTGGCGATCAAACCCAGCGTGGGAGGAGATGAGTCTTCACAAAGGAAGTAGCATAAGGCAGCACAGAGGCAAGGGAAGAGAGAAGGATGCAGGGAGAGAAGGAAGAACTCTGCAATCCCTTTCTTGGCACTAGAGAAGGGAGAGACCAGGAAAATCCAGGAGGAATCCTAATGGTAAAGTTGGTTTTGGAATCCTCTCCTACATAGAGATGTCCGGCAAAAAGCCAGGAGAAACAGAGCAGCCACTGGGAAACAGGCTGTGATGGTAAACCATGGTAAAAGGGCAGGAGCTGGACTTTCAATAAGAAAGCCCAGAGAATCTTTCAGCTGAGGAACTGGGCTTGACCTTTCATCATCCCTGCCCCATGTGGGGCAGAAGTTGTTTTAAGTTTGTATCTTTGGTTTGAAATGTATTGGGAGGCTCCAAGAGAAAGTCCCTGTGGTGGCCCTGTGGTAGGAAGAAGTCCAGGCAGCTTCTAGGAATCTGACAGAGCAGACATTGGCTGATGGTTATAGGGTCCCTGAACTGAAACCCAGTACAGCAGTAAGGTCTGGGTTCCCTTACCAGTCACCAGGGTCCGTGCCATGGAGACCTTGGCATAAGGGAGTAAGGACTATAGAGAGCCCTAAAATCAGAAAGTATAAGGACCATGGGGTTCATTGTTGGGGCTGATGACCCGATGCAAGAACACACTGGGATTCTTCTGCTGAATTTTCTGTAACCCCAAAAGGGATGGAATTCAACTAGGGCCTGGCCAGAAGGTCAAGTCACCAGAAAAAGCAGAGCACCACAGAATCAGAGTGACCATCAGCAAGGAGTGTTAGAGGAAAGAGATACTATGCCGCACCCAGCTAGGAGGGGGCACAACAGCAGCAACTCGCCCTTCTACGGTGAACTCTGGTAGGAGTGTTATACAGTCCTCCTCAGCTTGAATGATGACGGCTGGTATATGAGGGTATGAAGGAGTTAAAAATGAATTATCATATCACTTCATCAGAGCCATGGAAAGCTCTGTAGGGGGCAACCCAGCTTTTGAATTATTCTACACTACTTCAGTTGCCTCATCAACACATGTGATCCCTGCTTTTCAACACTGTGATCCAATCACAAAGGACAGCGAGAGGTTACTCCAAGCAGTTCAGCTTGGATCTAGGTAGAAGAACTACATTCCCAGATTTAGAGTGTTCATGTGGGAGGCATTTGGATGGCCTCATTTTAGAAAGACAGCATTGTCATGTCCAGGTGTGAACTGCCGAGAGTTTAGGCTAATTGGAGTCTTGATTCAAGTCTTCCTTCTGTTGACATCACATGCAAGTCTGTGTCAAAAGGTTGCTTCATTAGTATCTGCACTATTATGAGCCCATCAAACAAGTTGATGAGAACTTAATGATACACAGTAACTTGTGGAAGAGCTGATTTCCAGATGATCTTTCTACAAGTGGCCAAACTTCCCAAGGCTAATTATGAGAAAAAAATCGATTACTATAACATCCCAGAGCCCCAGACATGGCCCAGGAGCCTGTTTTGCTAGGCACCATACCAACACAGAATAAAAAGTGAGTCCCTCCCGCAAATGTTCATTATCTAAGATGAGAGATGAAAGGTGAATACAGGCAGAAAAAGTAGTACAAGGGAGCCAAGATACGGTATTAGTCTGATAGGTAACAATTTCTGCACACCAGCAGTCAAATTACCCTATAACTTAGAAAACAACACAAAGTTTTTTATCTCGCAAATATTCTGTTCCAAGCCCAGAAGAAGAAGATGAAGATGAGGACAGAAGTTAGAGCTACATCCTTCTATCCAGCCTTTAAAGGAAGTCAACATAATAATTTGGTTAACAAGTCACATTTACGTGTGAATGAATTGCAGCTGAGCACAAACCTGGCAGTTCAATTATAAAATATGTCAAGGCCGTCCAGAAGCGATTACCACCATAATATTGAATAAGGTTACCACAGGCATGACTGACTAATTGGCAACACTACATCTATTTTTAAATGTCAAACAGCATCTTAGTGATGTATGTTTTTATAGCGAGAAAGAGCACAATAGTGGGAACCAGTGACACACGCGTACTTAAAGGTCTGTCTGTATTCCTAATGAAAACTACATGTTCCAAAGAATTTTAACTCAACTGGCTGAAATCACACCAGCCTACAATTTAATATTCAAATTTGCCAACCCTTATGTAATTTCCACATAAAATGAAAGACTATTAAAGGTGTTTCTGAAGTTAGGGGTCTTTTTAATATCTGAAAGAGATTGAATTTTAGAATGGCTATTTTCCAGGTACAGTAATATTCTCTAAAATGCCCAATAAATTGAAAGAGAAACATGATAATTAAGTGGTTTTCTTGGCCATTTATAGGAATACATTTTGCTGGCAGATAGTCACCCGCATGTCCTCAGATACTTTAAAAATAAGCACACTAAAAATCATTGAAGTATTTTAAAACTATGCTGTACCAAGGTATGGGTGTTGTGGGGTTTATTTATTATAACAGTGCCCCAATGAACTTTCCATATATGTAAGATGACAGGGGTATAAAACACAAATGAAGAATGGGGGAAAGGGCATTTGGTTTTGTTCTGGTTAAGGTTAGGAGTAGCTTACTATTTAGTAGTTGATGTTTCTAAATGCCATGTATTTTCTTTGGCTTATATACACTTCTTTAGGGGGAACAGCGGGGCCAGAAGCCACCACAGGCCATGGGGCAAAGTATAAGAGGTGGCTCTGGGCCCCCAGAAGGTTGTAAGGGGCAGGCCCTGGCAGCCAGCCCTCAGTGCCATCCAGCGCGCGCGCGCGCACACACACACACACACACACACACACACACCCCAGCCCTCAGAGACACTCAGAGTGCCTGGTGGCAATTCAAAGGGGGCCAGTGCTCTGGCCACAGCTGCTGCTGTGGTAGCAACTATGGCAGTGGGGAGCCCTAGGCCCATTTGAATCATCAGGCCCAAGGGCAACTGCCTTCTTTGCTCCCCCCCCCCCTTCCCCATCTGCAGGCCTGGGGGAGGAAGAAAGGAAGGATGTTAACATGATAAGAGCAAGGGAGACACAGTAAGGCTACGTCTACACTGGCCCCTTTTTCGGAAGGGGCATGCTAATTTTGAAAGTGGGAATAGGGAAATCCGCGGGGGATTTAAATATCCCCCGCGGATTTAAATAAACATGTCCGCCGCTTTTTTTCCGGCTTGGGGAAAAGCCGGAAAAAAAGCGTCTAGACTGGCCCAATCCTCCGGAATAACTTCAAAGTAGGAATAAGAGATCCTCCGGAATAGGGCTTTATTCCGGAGGATCGGGCCAGTCTAGACGCTTTTTTTCCAGCTTTTCTCCAAGCCGGAAAAAAAGCGGCAGCCATGTTTATTTAAATCCCCCGCGGATTTCCCTATTCCCACTTTCAAAATTAGCATGCCCCTTCCGAAAAAGGGGCCAGTGTAGACGTAGCCTCAGTGTCCTGCTACCTCACCTGAAAAACAATAACAATAATTAAATCAGAGTAAATTAAAGTTTTCTCCCAGCATGTGTAATGTGCAGTTGTGGACTTAACAATGTATTTCTCCAAATGAAGAATCCATATAGAAGAAGTTGTTCTGGTGCCCCAAACTACAGTGTACATTCCAGAAGGGGTCTGTAGACCAGGAGTAGTCTTCCTATCCAGTGGCCACACACATTCAAATTGGCCCTTATTGAAATAAGTACAGGTGCAGCAACTTGTTAATAGACATTTGGGATGTGTCCCAACTAAAACATTGATAGACAGATATCAGCATTTGTGCAGTGGACAGTTTAAATGAGCAAAACAGCTTCAGATAAACAGCAGTAGCATTTAAACACACGCAATGTGCCTCCTTTCCAGCACTCTGAGTAAGCCAAAATGCGTTGCAGTGAATTGCCCCTGTAAAATGTATGTGACACTTACTGGGGAGTGGATTATGAGTATTCCACTGTAACTAATATTTCTGTGGACTGAGAACTTTCAGGATAATTATATGTAGAGCAGTGGAAAGCGGGGAGAGCAGTGGAAAGTGAAGTTGCTGGAATTGAGCATTAATTATTTGGAGTTAGACTGAGCCTGTAAGCTGAGCCCTGTGAAAGGAATGGTGCAGGAGAAAACACAGAAAGGAACTGAGTCTGAGTTGCCTTGCCACTTCTTCCTACTCTCCGTTTGCTCCTGGGAGGATGCGATTTACTTCCCCCTCCTGGCTGACACAGCATTAGGGGGTGCAACCAATGCTCCTGTCTCTATTCAACCCAGCTTGCCCACCTGCTCACAGGAGCAGGAGTGAACACTGAGCATAGAGCAGCTACTCCCTATCCTGCACCCAAATGCATAGTTGACAGAGCCATATTGAGGATGAGCAGGACTAAACTAGGGCCAGTCAGACCCAGAGGGGAAGGGACTGTTGACTCCGAAAGTAACTAGGAGGAGTTAAGGCAGCAGTCTCCAACCTTTTAAGCACAAGATCACTTTTTGAATTTTTAAGCGCAATCCAGGGTCTCTCTCAAACCCAGATACCCTTGCCACCCTGCCCTGCTCATTCCATGCTCCCTCTCTTACCCATCGTCACTTGCTTTCTTTTGGCTGGGGCAGAGGGGGTGGGGTCCACGGGGCGCAGGCTCTGGTCTTGGGCCTGGGATGAAGGGTTGGGGTGCAGAAGGGGGTTCAGGGTGCAGGCTCTGGGAGGGAGTTTGGGTGCAGGAGCAGTTCAGGGCTGGGGCAGGGATTCAGGCTGCAGGCTCCAGCTGGGCACCACTTACTTCAGGTGGTTCCCAGGTGGTGGCTCAGTGGGAGTAAGGCAGGCTTGCCCTAACCCTGTACCATGCTCAAAAGTGGCCAGCATACCCAGCAGCAGCTCCTGGGGAAAGAGAGGGATAGGTGTCTCTGCATGCTGTCCCCCCTCTTCCCGCCCCCACATCTGCAGACTCTGCAAACATCCCATTGGCCGTGGTTTCCCTATTCCCAGCCAATGAGAGCTGCAGGGTGGTGCTTGCAGGCAAGGGCAGCAAGTGGAGACTCTCTGTCCAACCTCCTATAGGGGCTGCCAGGATGTGCCAACTGCTTCTAGGAGCAGTGCAAGGCCAGGGCAGGGGGGCGTCTGCCTTAGTCCCACTGCACTGCTGGACAGTTAGTGGCCAATCTCCTGATCTGGCTGCAGGAGCCTCCAGGAGATCAAGCCCAATTGTAGGAGACTCCTGGACAGACAGTGTTTCACACATAGATGGGGGAAAAATAGAAGGAATGGATTTTATTATGGGCACCAATGCTGAGGTAATGTGCAGAAATGCACCACCAGTAGAAACAAAAAACTTAAATATCATATTTTTTTTAAATTACCATAAGGTTAGACATTTTAGAGCTCACTGCTGAAAAAATTACGTTTAATCATAAAAGAGAAATATAAATTATGAAATGCACAAACCCGTCAAAAACATAAGACAGGAGACTTTGAAAGAAGCAAAAGAACTAGCAACAACACACATGTGGGTTGGGTTGGGTTGGGTGTGAAAGTGTGTTTGTGAGAGTGACAAAGATTTGCATTGCCCCTTTAAATATGCTGAGCACCTTCAGACACAGGAGAAGCTGCTCTTCATCCCGACCCATGTCATGTCCCCCCTCTCCGTGGAGATGGGATACAGGGTAGGGGAAAACCCTGACATCAGCACCTTTGTCCTCTGCCTTCCCCTCCCTGTACAGCAAGCAGGAAGCTCTGGGGCAGGGGGGAGCTTGAGGGCAGGAGCCACATGGCAGTGGTGAGCGGGGGAGGTGAAGTGCAGGCATTTGATAGTCTCCTGGCCCAACCATCAGGATCAACTGTCAGAGGCTCCAGGCTCTACCACTAGATGCAGATCTCCTGGTTGATGACCACTGAGTTTAAGGGTTTGTGTGTGCTGCCTGCTGGGAGAGAAAGTGGGGCTGTTTTGTTACCAGAAGCATTGGGGGAGCTGCTGTGAACCCTCTTCCAGTAATAAATGGCTGATCTCCTACTGAGCTCATGCCTGTATCATCATTCCAGGGGCTCTGCCTGCTTATGCTAATCCACCAGTAAGGAGACCATGAGATCACAGAACAAAAGCAGTAGTGAAGCACTGTCTCCTTTGAACTGAACACAACTGTTATCAGAGTATAAAAATTAAAGGATTTGAGTGTGTGTGAATGATCTGATATGTCTTCACCGTGAACACTGCCTGTCCTTTGGTCCATCTTTGCTGATTTATTACAACGGATTTACAGGTGAAATATGGTAAGTTCCATTATCGGCAGGGCTTCGTCCTAAGGTGGGTCAAATGAAGCTATTTGAAATGTTTTAGTGGTTACGTGTGGTTTTTGTTTTCAAATATTCCAATTCCCTTCTATATGAACATGGACTTTCATGCTAGATCCAGTTTTGGCAGGAGTACAGAGAGAAGAAGGAAAACATTTTTACCAAATAAAATCTCTACATGCCCACAGCCTGATTTTGCAAAATGACTATAGACTGAGACCTATAGAGATGTTTCCAGATTTTCTCTCCTATTGTTAAATATTCATTTTAATACAGATTTGATCTATCCAGCATAACTCTGCCTGTTTGATCCTGCAATAATATCATGATCCTGTGTTTCTAACATCAGCAGCTATTGCACACAAAGACTGCTGTAGTGCAGCATGCCTTCTGAGCAAGAAAAACTGGCAAGAACACATTTCACTAGTGTGGTACATTCTCCACTGGATCCTCATCAGATTCTAGTTCCAGCTTAGAGTTCTGGTCCTTATCTTCAAGTCCTGACTGGGCTGGTTAATTTAAGACCTGATCCAGATCCAATTGAAGTCAATGGCAAAAGTTTAACTGACTTCAGTAGTGCAAGATCAGGCCTTTTATAAGAATGGCCAGCAGTAAAATCCAAAGCTACATAGCTGAAAGATGCTGGTACTGACTGTGTTGATGTGTTCCGCGTGGAACTTTTAGGAACAAGAGGTATTCTCAGTAAAAGCTCATTTCTGCAAGGGACTGGAATGATTCCAGACCTGTTCAGAGTATAGTGCATTGTCAGATACTTTGTATAGGCTTCCCCAACAGGGTAGGACTAAAGAATATAGACTATTAGGCTTGCAGAGTGAACAAAGAAAGAGAAGAGTAGAAACAAATAAACCCTACCCACATAATCTAAATAACAGCAGCTGAACATATCAGAAAATAACAGAGACCATCGTAGTCAAACTACTTGCAGTCCTTAAGGACTATTTTGTGGAGACCTTTCTCACAGGGGTAATTATTTGGAGACAGCAGAGAAGACAATAGAGTAGGAAGCGGGAGTCTTGGGCTCTATTCCGAGCTATGCCATGTGACCATCCTTCGACAAGATAGTTTAACCTCTCAGTTTCCACCCCCACATTTTCTCTCTCCCGTCTATTTACTTTGTATATTCTTTGGTGCAAGACTCATAGACTCATAGACTTTAAGGTCAGAAGGGACCATTATGATCATCTAGTCTGACCCCCTGCACAGTGCAGGCCACAAAATCTCACCCACCCCTCCTAGAATAATCCTCTCACATATATCTCAGATATTGAAGCCTTCAAATACTTTGAAGACCCCAAGATGCAGAGAATCCTCTAGCTGTGATCTATACCCCATGCTACAGAGGAAGGCGAAAAACCTCCAGGGCCTCTGCCAATCTACCCTGGAGGAAAATTCCTTCCCGACCCCAAATATGGCGATTAGCTAAACCCTGAGCATGTGGGCAAGACTCACCAGCCAGACACCCAGAAAGTTCTCTATAGCAAGGATTATGTATCACTAAATTTGTATAGCATCCAGTACAGTGGAGCCCCGATTTCAGTTGTGGCCTGTCAGCCTTCCATAATATTCGTAACACTTACTCAAGACACCCCAATTGTTTTAACCTGGCTCCTCGAATGAGCAAGTACTTAGCAGGGTGACTAAATATGGATCTGGTCCTATAGGCATACTTGCACCTAGATACCAAAATGACTGGGCAAGAGAGAGGGGAAGTGTATTGGAAATGATTGTGATGTTTTGGGTTACCATATTTAAACTTTCAAAAAAGAGGACACGTGGTGCCCTGCCGGTGCCACTGTGGTGGTGGCTGTTCCACTCACACAGGAGGCTGGGCTCGGGAGCCAGCAAACTCATCCCTGCACAGGCCAAGCTTGGGGCTCTGGCCACCGCCTTGCAGCTGCCAGGGCTGCCGCCTCTGATTCTCATGGTGCAAGGAGACGCCGCATGCCAGGCTCCTGCTTCCCCGCCGCCCCGTCACAAGAACTGTGGCAGCGCGGATCCCAGCAGCGCTGCCAACCAGCCGGCAGCCCAGGCTGCTGCGGGGCCAGGAGGAGAGAGTGAGGGGCCAGGGAGGCTGCTGGCTGGGGCCTGTCCTGAGGCATGAAATTAAAGGTACTGAGGGGAGAAGTGGCATGGATAGAAAAGGAACCCAGGAATTCTGCTTCCCAGAATCCCTTCCTTTCCCCTGCCCACCCCACCAAACACCAGCTCCCACAGTGCTCACAGATCCCGTTTGCAAGGCAAAAAATCCTGGACATTTTTTGCCATTTTAAAAAACCATCTGGATGGAGATTTAACATGTGAAAACAAGAACATGTCCGGGAAAAAACAGACATACGGTAACCCTACTTGTTAAATTTCACCATTATGGCCCCAACCCTGCTCCTATTGAAGTCAAAGTCTAAACTCCTATGGACTTTAATAACAGTTGGAGCTGGCCGCATGGCTTTACTGGAGGACCAAATAACCTGAAAATAGGGGGTACGAGTGTGTTGCTTGATGTTTAAACAGCCATAGCTGTGGAAATCATCTGATTTGGTAAGGAATGTTGTTGCTACCAGGGGAGCTATTGTGGGAAATGAATGGGCGTTTGCAGTCTGAAATATTTGCATATTCCTCCTGCTGCAAGATTTTTTCATATTTTATTTGCTTAGTTTTCAGTTTGCAGAATGTACTTAGTACAACCTTTAGGTGCATATGAATAATTTTAAACCACACAAGCTAAAATATAAATTGAAAATATGTCAACTCAAAGAGACAAATAAAGACTTTCAAAAGGTATGAGTCTATCTCCAATAAATTGTTTTTATTTTTATTTTTATTTTTATTTTTTCTATGTTTTTAGTGATTTAAAGCTGGATCCAGAGAATATTGACAGTTCTTCCTAAAAAAAAACCCTTTTATCTTTGCTTTCTTTTTAATGCTATTCCATTCTCTCTTGCTTTTTTAACAATGCAAAGAGGAACCACTAATTCATCCATTATTTATTTCCTTTTCTATTTTTGTAGTTGCTGCTTCACTCAATGTGTTTTAACACATTGTTGCCAGGTGCTTGCAATTTTTATTTCTCATGTGTTAGAGGCCATTGCCACCCTAATAAATGAGATTTTTATCAATATTTAAATTGCTCAAAATGAACAAGAGTGCATGTGCAGACACACATTTTAAAATCTCAGTATCACAGTTGTCTTGATTGTATTTCAAAATGCCAGGTGCAGTTATTTTATATTGAAAATTTCTAACTTGATTTTGTCACCTGAATCAGATGGGGGAGGGGAAGGCCAGCAAATAGACAACACAGAACAAATGTGAACCCAGCTGAACTTTGGTTTCAGAACAAGGAATGTCTGGTGGTTTAGAACTCAGGAGACATAGGTTCAGTTTCTGACATAGATCTGCGATGCAGCTTTGTGCAAGTCAGTTATCTCTCTGTGTTTCAGTTCCTCTTCTATGAAATTGGAGTGATTCTTCCTTTGTCTATGTTCCCTGTTTAGAATGTAACCTAGTCTGTACAATGTGTGCCATGTATCTGTACAGTGCTGAGCACAATAAGATCCTGTTCTTTGTTAGAGCTTCTAAATACTACCCTACAATGCAAGTATTAATGGTGTTTGCCATGCTGTAACTTAAAAATAGCCAAACTGATCTGTCTGGCTTCCATTTATACCATATGAAGACTTCGATATCTATAGGACATACCCACATCAGATAAATGTAAGTCTTAAAACAGTTTTACAATACGTGGTGTTAGATATTAGCCCTTCTACATAGATTTCTCTATCACTGTTACACTTGTAAGAAGCAAACTGGATTTTTTTTTTTTAGGAGAAAAGACAATATGCTGTATTTATTAAGAATACAATAGTAAAGCAGCTAGCATATGCTTACATAGACTGTAGTGGTAAATGAAAAATCAGATCTTTTTCTGATTTACTTTTGAAAGAGGCTTTTCCAAAATTTTGAAAAAACGCGCTCTTTTGATACATCCCCTATGCCTCAAAGAATGAGGTTTACAGAGATGGTGAAAGACCATGTCCGCTTTTTTGAATATTTTGGGGGAGAAGTGGACGTGGCATTGGTTTTCTGGGACACCTCCAGTATCCCGGAAAACCAATGCAATCTAGACGTAGCCATAGATAGTCAGACATATAGATACACATTGTTTTACCAACAGATGTTATAGTTATTAGTTTCGGGTTTGGATTGCTTTGCTAGTTAGCTAGATTGATTACTGGTAGAGAGGAGCAAGGCTTTATTGGTTTCATTATGAAGCAAATGCACACTTTTAAATACAGGCAGTCCGCGGGTTACATGGATCCGACTTACATCAGATCCCTACTTACAAACGGGGTGAGGCAACCCCGTACTAGCTGCTTCCCCCCCAGCAGACCAGGGGGACGCGGAGCGGCTTTTCTCAACAGACACCTCAGCTTGAGAATAAAGGACTGAGGGAAGTGAGGTGTGGGAGAATAAAACTGAGCTCTGGAGAAATGTTTAGCTAGAGTTTCCCCTACAATATATACCAGTTCCGACTTACATACAAATTCAACTTAAGAACAAAAGTCCCTATCTTGTACGTAACCCGGGGACTGCCTGTACACCCTTTTAAATACCTTATAACCTTCCAAACCAAGATTTGTGATGGGAATGCTATCCTGGTAGACGCTTAACTAGAACTGTACTTGTAGTTGTGACTGTAGTATAATGCATTCCAAGATCTTGTTTGCCTTTTTGCTGCTTACAGACACTGAGCAGATGGCTTAAGTGTATTAACCACTGTCACCCCTAAGTCTTTTTTCTGATCTCTATTCTGTAGTGGGATTCTGAGTTCTTCATAGCCTATAGCTTCTGATTATTTTGGGTGCCTGGGATTACATATAGTTCACTTTTATACAGTAAAGTACATGAGATTTTCTATCTGGTAAATTTAATTTCACCAAATAATTTTAAACAGATTCTGGTCTTTCAGAGCTATTTACAGATGATGTCTCAGTGTCATCAGCCAGTTTAGCTCCTTTTGAAATTATTGGGCAAAATTCAGTCCTAATGGGTACATCTACACTGCAATAAGACTTGTAGCTTATCCATGGCTGGCCTGGGTCAGCTGACTGGCTCATGGAGCTTGGGCTGTAGAGCTATACAACAGCAGTAGAGACCTTAGGGATTGTGCTGGACCCCAGGCAGTGAAACCCCACAAGTGGGGGGAGAGTGTCAGAGCCTGGTTTTAGCCTGGGCCCAAGTGTCTACCACACACAATTTTATAATCCCACTGCCTCAACCCTGGGCTCTGAGACACAGTGTTGTGGGAGTATTTTTTATTGTGGTGTAGACATACCCAGGGGCTGTGTCTAGATTGGCCAGTTTTTCCGGAAAATCAGTCGCTTTTCCGGAAAAACTTTCCAGCTGTCTACACTGGCCGCTTGAATTTCTGCAAAAGCACTGACTTCCTACTGTAAGAAATCAGCGCTTCTTGCGGAAATACTATGCTGCTCCCATTCGGGCAAAAGTCCCTTTTGCGCAAAGCTTTTGTGCAAAAGGGCCAGAGTAGACAGCTCAGATTTGTTTTCCGCAAAAAAGCCCCGATGGTGAAAATGGCGATCGGGGCTTTTTTGCAGAAAAGCACGTCTAGATTGGCACGGACGCTTTTCTGCAAAACGTGCTTTTGCAGAAAAGCGTCGGTGCCAATCTAGACGCTCTGTTCCGAAAATACTTTTAACGGAAAACTTTTCCGTTAAAAGTATTTCCGGAAAATCATGCCAGCCTAGACATAGCCAGGCAGTCTGAGGAATGCCACGAGCTGGAGATGGCGAGCAAAATAATTTCTTTGCTTCCTAGGGCCTGAAGCTGATGGGGGCATGCACCAAGAGGGACAAGGGCATTGACAACCTCACAAGCTCCTGAGATTCCGTGGAATGAGACTGGTACGTTAGGCAGGTCCCCACTGTAACATTAAGTGCCCTGCTAGATCTGCAATCTGTGTAGGTGGCCTGGAGCAGATAAAAGAAAGGTGACAGAAACTCTCTGCAGCCTTATGCCCCTTCCCTACCCAAGGCAGACTAGGATTTTCCTCTTTGTGTCTTACTCTTCCTATCAAGGTGAACAAAGTGGTCCAAATAATGACGTGTGGCGCCTGACTGCTTAGAATGTCTATGCCTTCACAGATTTATTTTTACTGGCATTTTCTCATTCCGATGCCATTTGCAGCCCATTTCAGTAGTTTGCTCCTTTTCCCTCTGAGTTTTCACATCAGCTCTCAGTGTTCAAGCTCTTTTTAGAAATTAAGAAACATGATGCTTATGTGTTGCCTTTACCTCCCTTTGTTCTTGCTGACAGCCACCAATTACGACTTGCTTTTGTTGACTCTAGCACCTGCACCTGACTAAAGACTCCTACGGGATCAGTCAGCATATACAGGTAGAAAAGGCAGTGACATAGGAAGGAAAATGTTCAGTAGCTCTCCATATGAATGACTAGAGCAGAGGTGGGCAATAATTTTTGGTGGGGGGACCACTCCAAGATTTTGGGAAGTGGTCAAGGGCCACACTTTTCTGTGGAGGTGCAGAGTCTAGGATGGTGCAGCAGGGCACACGGGGTAAGGGACTGGGGTACAGGAGATGGGTGTGAGGTCTGAGAAGGAGTTTGGGTGAAGGAGGGGGTTGTGACCTGGGTCAAGGTATTGGGCTGTAAGGTCAGGGAAGGGATCTGGATGCAGGACAGGATTTTAGCCTGGGGAAGGGGTGTAGGAAGGGGTACAGGGTCTGGGAAGGAGTTGTGACCTGGGGCAGGAGGGTGCAGAGGCTTTGGATGGTGACCTGGGGAAGGCAGTTGAGGTGTGGGAGGGGCAAGCGTGACAGGTAAGTGCCTCCCAGCCAGAGCCTGCCTCTAAGTGTCTTCCAACCAGTAGCCCTGTAGCACCCCTGCCTGCTGCAGCCCCAGATCACTTAAAACTGCAGGCTGCTCCCTCCCTGTAGCTCTCAGCTCCTGGGGCTGTGTCTAGACTGGCCAGTTTTTCCGGAAAATCAGCCAGATTTGTTTTCCGCAAAAAAGCCTCGATTGCGAAAATGGCGATTGGGACTTTTTTTTGCGGAAAAGCGCATCTAGATTGGCACGGATGCTTTTCCGCAAAAAGTGCTTTTGCGGAAAAGTGTCCGTGCCAATCTAGACGCTCTGTTCCGAAAATGCTTTTAACGGAAAATCACGCCAGTCTAGACGTAGCCCTGAAGGGAGAGGGGCTTGTGCTGCCACTATCCCCCAGGCCAGTCTCTCAACTCCTATTGGCTGGTTGTTTCTGGCCAATAGAAGCTGAGAGATTGTCTGGGGTCAGTTCTTTTTGGCCGGTTGTTTGTGGTCATGAGGAGCTGAGGGTTGGGCTAGTGGCAGGGAGATCATACAAAGTCTCCCCTTCCCTCCAGAGCACAGAGTCACAGGGAGCAGCCCTGCACTTAAATCAGCGGCTGCTGTGTGCCTGAGGGTCCCAGCAGGGTTTCCGCGGGCCAGATCTGGTGGCTTGGCAGGCCGCATCTGGCCCACAAGAGGTAACTTGCCCAGCTCCGGACAAGAGCCTGGGAGTGGTTTGTGTGACCCAGGGAACCCCTCAGTGCCAACCAGCAGAGAGCATACCATACCATAATTCTCATCTTGCCCCAACTTGCTAGTGTCATAATTTGAATACAAAAGGCTGTAAGATGTCAGATGTAAACTGGTAACACACTGATCATTACTATTCTTGTGTGAGGTATGTACAAGCAGTGCATGGAGAATTACAGCTGTGTGCTGATAATACATCCCTCAAATGTGTTTAGCAGGCAGTGCCAAAGCCCAAGCTGTCCTAGATTTAGGAACAATGAGTAGTCCTGTGGCACCTTAGAATTGGTTTCACCAGTTTGTAAATTAAGCAAGGTGAGATGAAAGATCATGAAAAACATATTTACATGTAAAGTAAACAAAGCCATCCCGCAGGCAAGTGGGGAAGATGACCACTTAACCTCAAATGGGGACCACCTGCACCCCTAGGAAGCCTTCCAGACTCTTGAGACAAGGTCAATGAACTTTGGGGAGATATAAGGTGAGTCAAAAAGCTATTTTATTATCCCATACTGGACAGAAACAAGAGATCAGATCCTTGAACTCTGAGAAAAATGAATCCTTTCAACCAAGGGAGTTAAAAGTCTCTGAAAATTGACTATAAGTGAGAAGCCTGCAGAGACCAAGCTTGTAACTCGCTAAAATTAAGTTTGGGTGACTAGAAAGGGTGTCTGTTTTGTTTTACTGGTAACCATATCTCTATTTTCTGTTCTTATTTATTGCCACTTAAATATCTATCTTTTGGCAATATACCAACTCTTGTTTTATTACAAAATCACCTCATTGCTGTGCATGAGATTGAAGTGTGGAACTTATGCTAAACTACCAGACTAATGTGCATACTGTCTCTTTGGAGGCAGCAAAAGGGAATGTCTGTCAGGATCAAGTAAGAGGCACTGGGCACTGCAGAGGAGATGTTTTTGGAAAAACAGGAAGGACTGTTGGTGTCACCTCAAGGAGTAAACAGACTCGTGGATATCAAGATGAGGCCATTGAGCTGGGAGCAGGTTGCTGGTGTCAATTATGAATTAAAATTAGCTCAAGGAAGCCTCTGTGGTTTAGAGAAAAAGACTATATCGAGGATTGTAAGAGGCAAACAAGTTGGGGCAAGGGGAGATGAGGGCAAGGAACAGCCTGGTGCCAATAAGCTGTTTAAGACAGCCACTAATTGTAAACAAGAGGTCATAACCTGACACCCACTGCCTTAATAGCATACACAGTAACTTATGCAGACAGAATGCCTATTAACAAAATTGGTTGTACTACAGAACAAATGTTTAAATGTAGCAGTAGATAAGGAGTGCACACAAGTCAAGGAAGAGCCTGAACACATTTTTTTTCAAGCCAGACAGGGCAGAGAAGTGCTATGGCTAATTAGATTTGGATTTGGAAAAGTGGCTGAGTGTTCCTACAAAGTCTTAAAAACAATCTTTGGTGGCCCATATGGTCATCTCCTGGCTTTAAACATTCTTGTGTAATCTGAAACGGAGGCACACGCCAGGCTGTTCAGAACCAGAACAAACAGATACTGGGTGTGAAATATGCCACCTCTGTACAAAGACCAAGTAAATAGGCTTAGTGCATGGAAACTATGAGAGAGTTAGGCGATGGAAACCATCTGCCAAACCGCAAACAGAGTGAAGAGTAATTCCCCTGCCCTCTGCCATTGTTTTTCCAGTCCCTTGACTAGAATAGGGACCAGGACCCCTGTGTACCACCCTACGTGGGGTCTTGGATCACTAGATTCATAAAACCACAGAACTCCCTGTCCATATCCCTTCACTCCCTCAGCCCACCCCAGTGCATCCTGGCCTACATGGAGTCATATGGAGACAGTATGAAGTCCATTGGTGCTCTGAAACTACAATGCAGTTTGGTCTTTTCCTTACTATGAAGGTGAATTTCACCCCTTAATCACAGTTACCTGCAAAACAAGGAAAACATAGTGCTGCACATGGTAGGCACAGTCAGGATGGTGAATTTTAAGAAGAATTTGTAGAAAAACTGATTTTTTAAATTCATGTCAACTCAAAAACAATATAATGATTTTATTCAGAGTTTAATTGCATGCACTTGTGTTATTTATTTGGATACGTGGACCACTGTATTATTCCAGCTTTGTACCAGAGTAACACAAAATTGAGCCCAGACTTATTTACAGATTAAGGTTATGACCTGACTTAAGTGAAAGTATATTTTCAAACCAATGTTTGGGAAAGAATTAGCATTTTTATTTTACTTATGTCAAAAGCACTTACATGGGGAAATTAAAACACATTTGAGCAAAGGCCCAGTGGTATTAACTTGCTCAAATGCAGATCATAGCACATACAAAATAACTGGCATGTAAATAACTGTAAGGCTATTTTCTATGTACTTCACTGATAAGTGAAAACTGCAGCCTTAAGCCTGTCTGCAGAGGCACTCCCTGTGGGTTAGTTCAAGATGGCAGCAGTTGTAGCATGAGTCATACACAGTCTGTGCTCTCTCATAGAGTCATTATCAGCTGGATCCTACAAATGCTTACTACCGAACAAAGTGCCTACCACTGTAATCACATTGATTTCAATGTCTATGACCCCCGTGTGGCTAATTCTGCTAATAAGCAGTACGTCTGATTGTAAGCATTTACAAGACTGGAAACTTTGGCCCTGATCCTGCAATTGGATTTGCAGAGGCAGCCCTTTATAATCACATAAAGCCCCATTGAAATCAATGGATCCCCTCATAGGAACAGAGGTCAGAAAGCAAGATCAGGACTTCATTTTACTCTTCCAATCTCATTCTTTGTTTCAATTCATCTAAAATGTACACATCTTCCAAACTGAAGGTGTGTGCTTGTTCTAGTATCAGTCTATGGGAAACACACAAAGCAGCAACAAACAAAAATGTATTCAGAATAATGTTAAACAGCAGAACTGCAGCAATAATCACAAACAATGTAATGAGAAATTATTCTAAACCTTACATTATTACTCAGAATAATCGCTTTCCAGTCAGCATTAAGCACAGTCTCTGAGGTACCAGAAGTAACACAAAATTGCTAGGTTAGACTTTTTAGCTCATCAAATGTTATGAGTGCTTCCAGGAGCATTTTTATTTTGACTCATGCTTACTTGTGTTTGGAAGACAGGAAATAATAAAAAGAGAAGTTCTGAAAAAAAACAGAACGTAGGAGAAAAAGGCTTGTTTGAGCTTAATATTTACAATTTCCCCTTCATTTATAGTAGTATAATTTTTAACATAAAGAATTGCAATGTGAAGGGCCATTTCTTATATCCTTGCTCATCCTGAGTAACACCTTATTCCTTGACCAGTCCCACTGCAGTGGGAGTGTTTCCAAAGTATAGTACCTGTACTGATTTTCGACCTTGTGAACAAGAGTATTTGAATCCGGTCCCATATGAGTAATGACTATCAGATGTAACCCAAGTCCTCCTTGCCTTATAAACCCTTACAAAAATTCTGCTGAGATCAGTGGATTGGCTGTTCTAATTTATATGCAGCCTATGAGAGTTCTGTATAACGCCGAGGGAAGCTAACTCTGACCAAAATACATTAGGACAAGTGTATTATGTATACATAAATAAAATCAGGGGGCAAGACAGGGGTTCCCAACCATTACCCCACTAAGCCACATTGATAACATGTGCTGACCCCTGGACAATGTCTAATTTGCAAGAAATTGAACCACTCTCATTTCAGTATGGAAGCATGACACGCTGCACCTAGAGATCCCAATATGCAGTACTTCAGCTTAATCCAAGCAGATGCTATTATTGTATTTTGGGATGTGCAGTACCTCAGGCCACACAAACATTAAAGAAAATGGCAATAAGGGCTGGCCTATGCCACTCTGCAGTCTGTACCTATTCTGTGGGGTTCCCCTGCCTCTCCCAGGTTCAGATTTCCTCCCGACCTTCCATGCACAAACTACCCTCTTATAATTGCAGAAGTAGAAATCTGCTTATTATTAGTTGCAGCTTGTACCTGGGTATGTCTTTTAGGGCCATTACAATTTTTAATCCCATGAGAAGCCCACTACGATCACTGAGGGTTAGGCCACAAGGGAAAACTTACGGCAGTGTTAGGGTCCAAATAAGGCATAGGCATTACATCACTATGGCGAGGACTCCAGCACCTCTGCTCATATGATTCTCTCAGACTCTTAGCTTTCTTTTTTTAAGTATGTTTTAGCCCTTGTGCTTGTGAAGAAAAGCTTGAAAAGATGAACTAAGTGTAATTAATGCAGGGATACCAATCTGAATCTGCTCACAGCCTGAAGTAGTAGCTGCCATGGGCATTGTGAAGCCAGATAGGTGGCTAAGTGCACTACTCACATCTGTTAGGCCTTTCTCTCCCTCAGAGCTTCTTCCCTCAGCTGGTTCTGCCCCTGGTTACCAGGATGGGGCCAGGGCCTGGGGAGCCCTAAGATGGCTTGAAACTGTCTGTTTCCTCTTTCCTTGAGCTAAACTGAGCACTCCTCAGCCTCAGTGCAGGATTGGGCCAAAAATTTTAGTAAGTAATGCTAGCAATATGTTTAATAATAAACAATTGTAGCCCAAGAGGCGCTCCGGATCCATTTGCCGAAGTAAATAGAACTGCACGATGCTAATTAAACAAGTTCTTAATTTGAACTGGGTCATACAGAATAAAGGTGAGAACAGGAAGTTAAGTATTACATCTCTAACTGGGAGAGGAAATCAAGATTAAATATATACAACAGCAATAAACAAAACTATTATCACAAGTGGTTTAGGCCAAAACTCTGCCTCTACTACAGTGGACTGAGCCAGGCAAAATGGAGGAAGAGGGATGGCATATGGATGCCTCTCTAGTCATCCTGCTGCATAAGGCAATCAGGCAGATGAGGAGGAATGGGATTTCTAGTATGGCTCACAAGATCAGCGTGTGCTGCCAGCCTCCAAGAACCTATTGCTGAAGAAGGCAGCGTATCTGCAAAAAGGCCAAGACCTAAATATTCCTCTAAATCTGAAGACCACTCCAACTGGCAGGCTCATTAACCATGGCCCCAATCCCTCAAGCACAGGCTCAGCTACTCAGACTCTTTCTCCTCAAGCATGATTGGGAGCTGCCTGCACCCTTTTTGCACCCACCAATCCCAGTATAACACTGAAAATCATATCTTTTTGGGCCTGCTGTGGATCTTTTCATTTAGACTTGTTTGACACGTACTCTGAGCACTGAGTAAACCATCATAGCACGCACGATCTGATCAGAATCCCCACCCGGAAGGGATGAACTGGGGGGGGAAAAGGCTTCATAGTGTTGCCACTTAAGAAATAATGGGCTGCCATAAGTCATGACCCCTAAGCAGCGCAAAGCTGTGTGGCAAGTGATCCAGGGGGCATAGGGGAACAAGGAAGAGCAAGACCCAATAGCACCAATATTTGCTGAAATAGCTAATATGCATTTTGAGTTGAGGCAATAATTGTCAGTCCAGCAGCAGTGGGCTGAGCTGTGGCTCTGGTGGATCAAGGTGGAGGTGGGAATTTGCCTCCCTGAAAGAAGAGGTTCACCTGCTGTCCCTGGGTTTGGTTCAGGCTAGGGAGGAAAGTCTTTTTCAGGGAAGTTCTTTTTTCAAGATGGTTTGCCCAGTTCTAGTTTATTGGGACCTCTCTGTGCAAATAGGTTCTTTGAGTCTGTTTTCTCTTCACTGGGCTGCAGACTGGAGCATAAAAATATGGGAGCAGAAGAAACCCAGTTCTGGGGGTATGTCTCCCTTGCAATTGAAAATGTGTGGCCAGATTATTCTGTCTCTTGGAGCTCAGACAGTGTAGCTGTGCAGTTCATTGTGTCCAGGCTCAGGTTGGAGCTTGGGCTCTGGCACCTTGCAGTGTAAGAAGGTCCCAGAGCTCGGGCTGCTGCCCAAACCAGGACATCTATACAGTAATTAAACAGCCCCTGGCCAGCTGCAGATGTCTAGCTGCAGTGTAGATAAACCATTTGAGAGCAACAGGGGTAGAAACAAACTCAGCATCTGGCATTGTCAGAATAGTGGTGTTCATCTCATGTGGCAATGAGGGTCATGTATGTTGGCAGATGGATAGATGGAGAGCTCTTGACAACTAAAACTTTACATTCTTTCAGTGCCCCAAAGAGAAAAAATGGAGACTTCTCATGTAATAGGATACTTTCTAGGGGAAATCTTAAGACACACAAGAAATCATGCATTGTTGGGAGTCACCTACTGACATTATTTCATGTAGCATTACAAGTTCTTGGAGAAACACTTAATATTAAGGAGGAGGGAGGCCTTTATCACAAGATCAGCAATCGGGGCAATGTTGCTATGGTTGGGCATCAGAGATCTGTGAGTGAGCATGTTGGATTTTTGTAGTGAGAGTTGAAATTTGATGTCTGAGCAGTTGAGGGATTCAAACTTAGCATATTCTGCATTTTTGCAAAGGAGGCCTTTCATAATGATTTAGTGTCTATTGTTAAAGCATATCTAGTGAAGAATATCAAATTTGAGAAACTGAAAATGAAATAATGTTTCTACAGGTTCATCATTCACTGGAATTGTATTTTCCACTCATTGAATTTGACCTGTAGTTTTATAATCAAAGAGCTGCTTTCTGGGAAGATAAACAAAAACAATCACATATTGGCTGGCTGTAAGTTTTGGAAAGCTGGTTTTATCACTAACAAGGCCATAACTGGAATCTTTTGTCTCAAACAGACACACCTCTCCTCATTTTTACTGATGCAAGCTTGGTGGTTGAGAGAAAAGAGGATTCTGATCACAATCATCCTTGCTTTTGATTTTATATAACCAAATGCCAAACAAGTCCATAAAACCCACACATTTTAAAAACCAAACCATTGTCCTACTATCCCATCTATAACCTTAGCTAGAGCTTCCACCAAATATTTAGTAGACCACATAGAATTCCTATGAAACAGAGAGTAGAATTTCAAGCACTGTGATTTATTCCAGCAGCACTCAGAGAGACAAGAAAATTCCTTTTTTTCCCCTTTCTTCTCTCCCTTTCTTTTTTTTTTTAAAGTTTGAGATTCAAGACAGATCCCCACAATAGATGGCTGCACTCCAAATTGTCATAAATTGCTACACTGTTTTTATAGAGAAGAGAAAGGTTTCCCCTGTAAAACACTGTCTCTGTCTTACAGTACTGCCCACTGGTGTTGGCAAGCAGCAAACCCTGTTCTATTTCCCATCCGGCACCCTGCCAGTACAAACCGCTGTTCCAGTGTTTCATGTGATTCCTCAAGGGTACTATTCAATTACTTGTGATTCCTCAGCCTGCACTTTCTGTTCCTAGCTCCCTTCCCTCCAGTCGCCTTCTCCCTCCCCACCTTTGCAACAGTAAGAATCCTTCACATTAAGGGGGGGAAAAAATCTCCCTGTGATTTTACCCAGTACTTCTAGGTACCAAATTACACTCATGGGGAACAGCAGGCCTAATTCTCAAATGTTTCACATTGTCTGGGCACTTGATACAGGAGCAGCATTTGCTTTTAATCATGTGATCAGAGTTTTCTGAGGGTCTCCCCCCCCCCATCTGGGGAAGAACATTTTCTCACAATATTTCCACCAGTATCTGATTATAGGCTAGAACCCATCTTTTCATTCTGAAGCCCAACCCTTCCTGGCAAGGACCCTCTCATGACTGTTTCCCTCCAGCTGGGAGGGCAGGCAGCAGCACTTCATCTGCAGCTGGCAGCTGTGCTGCAGATATACTTCCTCCAGGACACCAAAGACATCATCACATCAACAGCACCGAGTGTCTAATCAGCCTGGGGAACCCAAGCTTCATTTCCACCCCAAAGCCTGTCACATAGCAGCAGGCAGGCAGGCTGTTGTGTGACCTGGACGGATCCTTGGTCAAATATTGGGTGAAGGGCAATGTGTATAATTTCTTTGTAATCAGTGCTCAGGCTTCAACTCCCCACAAAAATCTTGCTTTTCCTGCACCTTGCTGCCCTCCATTTCCCATTAGTTAATCATCAGGTTGACAGACAAGACATCAGACTCCTCTTTAGCCCCCTCAAGCATATTCAGTCAGTATGACAAAAAAATATAATGGCTATTCTTTTTCTTCCTCTAACATCTAAACACTGGCTACAGACATCTGTTGAGTTTACCATATGCTGAGCAGCTCGCTATAGAACACTATGCTACTAAAATAATTATTTAAATGGCACCTTATGGCTTTCTGGAAATGCGTTTATATGCGTGTACACAAATCAAGGCATTATGCTGCGGTTAATGATTTCTCTGCTTCACAGCCCCTTGCACTTAGCACACAGAAGCAGTAAATTTCAACTGTTTTCTGACATGTCAAAAAAAAAAACCAATTGCTTTTATCTGGAATCCAACGCCATTACACTGGAATGTTTTTAAAAACCTACAGAAGAGCCTAACAGAAAAAAAAAAGCTTCTTTAAGAGGTTCTTTACATTTCCCTGTTGGTTTATTAATTATCAGATTCTGTCACCCCGTAATGGGGTGTTTGCATCATGCAGGTTGGGAAAGAGTTAATATGGGCCTGAGAGGCCAATTATCCAACCTGGATGCATGAGGAGGCAGGATTAATAGAAATAGAGCCCATCTGGGGGCAAGAAGTGTTTGTCTCCATAAAGAGCTTACTGAGCTCAGCTGGGGAGAAGAGAGAAGCTGTTCCAAAAGAAGCTGGGGGGAAGCGGGAACTTGCTAGGCTTCTGGGTAGGGGAGGATTAGAAGTCTGACTGACAGGAAGGCCTTGATTAGCCAGAGCCTGGCTCAAATCCTGAGTGAGGAGAGGCATGTCCTAGCAGTGAGTTGCCTGGTGTCCAGTTTTCAACCAAGCACCCAATGGAAAAGGGATCTTTCCCAGCCTGCTAAAAACAAGTGAGGGAGAGCAATTGATGGTGAGAGAGTGAGATGGTAGTTGAGAGAAACCCAGAAGACCCCTTCAGAATCTCCAACTATCTCCTTATCCTCTAATTAATCCTGCCTTTCCTCAAGCACCAGCATTCAAGGTTAAATAAAAAAAATTCTACTATTTTTCATGCAAAAATACAGTATTCAGCTGAATTATGGGTTAAATAGACTTGAGTTTGTGGGCTAGCCTGGGAAGCTAGCTACCCTTTTATAACATTGTTTGTGTGGGGAAATACATTCTGAGTTCCAAACAACTAACTTACAAATACACTTTTAGAACACAATGTGTTCATAAATTAGGGATATTCTGTACTCAAAAACAATATAAAATGCTTTAGCCTACAAGTCCACTCAGTCCTACTTTTTGTACTGCCAATCACTAAGACAAACAATTTTTTTTACATTTATAAGAGATAATGCTGCCTGCTTCTTATTTACAATGCCTCTAGAAAGTAAGAACAGGCATTCCCGTAGCCCTGTTGTAGCCAGCCTTGCAAGGTATATATGAGCCTGATATGCTAAATATTTTTATGACCCTTCATGCTTCAGCCACCTTTCCAGAGGACATGCTGGTAATGTTTGTTTAAAAAAATGCATCAATTAAATTTGACTCAACTGTTTGGGGGATAATTGTATGTCCTCTGGGCTGTTTTATCTGTATTCTGTTATATATTTCATGTTATAGAAGTCTTGAATAATGACCCAGCATATGTTGTTCATTTTAAGAACACTATCACTCTGTAAATTCAGCAAAACATAAAGAAGGCACCAATATGAGATTTCTAAAGATAACTGCAGCACTTGGCCCAAGATTTAAGTGTCAGAAGTGCCTTCCAAAATCGGAGAGGGACAAGGTGTAGAGCATGCTTTCAGAAGTCTTAAAAGAGCAACAATGTGATGCAGAAGCCACAGAACCTGAATCACCAAAAAAGAAAATCAGCCTTATTCTGGTTGCATCTGATTCAGATGCTGAGAATGAACATGTACTGGTCCACACTCCTTTGAACAGTTAATCAGTCAGAACCCATTATCAGCATGAGCACATCTCCTCTGGAATGGTGACTGAGTCATGAAGGGCTATATGAAGAGAGGGGAAAGTGGGCTGGTACAGCATACCAGTAGGAACCAGCAGACAGTACCGGGCCATATACAGCCGATGTTAATGCATTGTTTTGTTTTTGAATGCAGGTATTTTTCAACAGAATTCTGCATTTGTAAGTTGCACTTTCACAATAGAGATTGCACTAAGTACTCATGTTAGGTGAATTGAAAAATACAATTTCTTTTGTTTTTTACAGTGCAAATATTTGTAATAAAATAAATGTAAAGTGACCCTGTACACTTCATATTCTGTTGTAACTGAATTCAATATATTTGAAAATGTAGAAAACTTCCAAAAATAATTAAATAAATGGTATTCTATTGTTTGTCAGAGTGACTCATTGTAATTAAATGTTTAAAATTTTTGACAGTGCTAATTACTATAAAATATGTAGCACTGGTAGAGGTTTTTGCATATTCAAAATGCTTTAGAAATGCTAACTGACTAGTCCTCACAACACTTCTGTGATGTAGTTAGGGATTGTTAGTCACATAGTATGAGCCTTCTGAGGGTGCTGAATTGCATTATTCTCACATTTTTGGAGGGAGGAGAATGGGCAGTATCTGGTCTCGCCATGATACATAAACAGCTCCTTAGCTAGGTAAAAAAAGTAGATTGCCTTCAGGGAACAAGCCATGATTTTATTGTTGAAGAAGAAGGTTCATAAACTGAAACTAATGTTGGGAATTGTGCCAACTCTAGAAATATTTCACTAGGCTCACAAAATGTTGACTTCCACAATGTTTGGGTTCCCTTATTAGCAGCATGCTTCCAGTCACACAGCTTTCCTCACAAACCTTCTATAAAGCGAAAGCACTTGTTAGTCGGCACCTGTGTCTGGTCAGGGGTCTCTCCAGAGGATGTCCTGATAGGACTGGAACTGTCCAACCCCAAATGGATGAGGAAAAAGATGCCACACAATGGTTGCTCCTTGGGGGGTTGCATTGATCCCATTAGTCAGAGCAAGGAAATCCTCAGCTGTCACATGGCAAGGTTTCATTTTGTTAGAGGTTGTTCAGAGGAGGAGAATGTGCATTATGAAGCTCTTGGCACACTTTGCAAAGAACCTTTAGTGTATTACAATCCTGCCAACATTTGGATTGCTCACCACACTCATTACATTAATAAAAAATGAAGCTCAGGTTTATCAGTGATGGAAAACCATTACCATTTCCTGTTTTGATCTCTGGGGCCCCCTGCTGTGAGGGAAGTAGAAATTTAAGGAGACTCTTTCATTTAATTGTTTTTTAAAGAGTAATTTTTCAGCCCCACCTCCCAGTGACGGCCAGCAAAAAATTGGCCAATGTAAACCAGTCACTGGGGTTGAAAGGAACTAACAATTGAGCTCTGTTATTACAGCAGGAGTCTGGGAGAACCCTACAGAATCCCTTCTCCCATGCATTTTACCCAAAATGAATCAAGCCTGGGGGTGTATCGATTTTCTCCAAATTCTCTGGTGTAATGATGGGGTCTGGGATTGTTTGACAGCTAGTGGTATCAAACTGTTCCTACTAGAAATAGGCCTACATAGCACAAATCACCCTCATAATTGGTACTTTCATTGCCAATCTCAGAAGAAAGGCCACTGACAGGGCACTGAGATGGAAATACCTTCTTTTCCCCCACCCTCCAATGATTCACCACTCACCACGATGGTGGTGCAGCCAAAAGGAGCATCCTGCTTGGATGTGGGAACTGCCAAAGACTATAAATGCTGGGCCATGCAAATGCCTAGGACAAAGCAGAAAACATGAACACTGAGTGAAACCCTGGCCCCAATGAAGTTCATTATAAACCCTAATAGGCTTCAGTGTGGTGACAATTTCATTCTTTGTGACTTTAAAGAAGGGAGGAAAGTTTGAAGGAAGCTAGCAATGAAAAATGGTGACAGAAGAACATGATGACCAAGGGGGCTAGGAAAATATGATTGATTGAAGGACTACAGGAAATAATTGGCTGTCCTGCAGGTCTCAAGGGAAGGCAAATTTTACCAGTTATGGCTAGTTATGGTCAGTTATTGTGTTCACAGGAATAACTAGGTCTCTCTGCTAATAACATTGTATGGGGAATTTTGCTAACTTGAGGGGTCAGCTAACTATAAGGTTTGGTGTTTTGTCAATACATCAATCTGGATGTAAATTGTTCATGTCCTTAGAGATGCCTGGGGAGCAGACATAGGAATAGCTGTCTGAGCCTGTCAGGCTACAGGATCCCTGTGCAAAAGGGCTGCTGCTCATTGACAGCATGGGAAAGCTTGTGCTGACACTGTCTGTCCTTTGCCTGCTCTATAGGTGAAAAGAGGACTTTGTTTTCTCATGTTGCCACCCAGGTGCTTCTGCCACTAAATTCACTATAAAGAATATAAATCTACCGTATATTTAAGAATGTTTATCTGTGAGTCTGTCTGCATCTCTCTCTCTTTGTTCAAGAACTCCTCCTAAACAATAAGAGCTAGCCTCCACCACATTTGGTATACAGCTTCCTCTTATCATAACTTAAAGCAAGGAAAGGGATTGGCTGTGCCAGGAAAACAGAATTTGCCTGGAATGGGATTGTTTCTCATAAAACCATACATAAAAGAGAGAGAACCACCAGGCAGGTGAAAGGGACAAATTTGGCTCAGGGCAGTAGACATTGCTATCAGTGTTTGCTCAAGGACACTAACATTTGACAAATGTATCTAAACTGTGCTTTTAAAACACTGTTATATAGATCAGAGATCACAAAGCTCACCTATGCAAGGCCTGTAGATACAGTGGAGTATATACACTCATTAAGGACTAGATTCTGAACCTCCTTGGACACTGAGCAGTACTTACATGGGTAACATCAAAGAAGTCTTCTGGATTTTTAGTATGAATGTCGACTCAGTGTGAGTAAGAAGCATGGAATCTGATTCTTGTTACTTTATTTATATGAGGTCAAATGTACGTAAACTGTTCATGCGTTGCTTCTCTAGAATGATGCTGTTTGTTTAGGGTTCAATGTAATGACAAGCTGCATGCCTTTCCCAACATTTCCTAGTAGTTATCAAAATCTAGCTATGTTTTAATTTAAAGGTCCACCAATTGTTACTAAGGATAGATGGGCTGCACTTGTAAATTTTTCCTAATGTGCTAGAAAAGGAAACAGAAGACTGGAGGGAACAAAAGGGGTGGATTTTTCTCCATCCAAATGATTCCACTCAATTTATGACAGTCACATAACTTGTTAAACATTGTTTGTGTATATAAATACATATTGTGTGTGTGTGTGTGTGTGTTTTACTGCATTGAATTTTAACAGTTGTTTGCTAATACACAAAAGTTCAGCAAAGCAGAATTATTTTAAAGAAAAAAAATTAGAGCATGGTTGACTTTACATGAAGGTTCAGCTTGCACAGCAGTAGATTTAACTTTTTTTAAATTATGCATATGATAGTTTACAGTGGCTTCTAAAAAGGGGTGTGAAGGGAGGAAACTCCACCCAAAAATGGATTTTTGCTATGGTCCCTAAAATACAGTATTTGACATAGTCCTAACAATACACTCCAACTAGTCTAGAAATCTTATAGTGAAGAGCATCATTCACCAACTAGCCAATAGCTTGGCTTGATTCACTTTAATCTAAAAGGACCCAGGAAATAGAATATTAAATCATGTTAAACAGTTGTGTACATAGCTAAAAATCTCCATAGCTTCTCCTCTTATCTGTTTGCCTGTGTACAATAATATTTGTTGTTACCTACACGCAAGGGGTATGTCTACACTACCCCGCTAGTTCGAACTAGCGGGGTAATGTAGGCATACCGCACTTGCAAATGAAGCCCGGGATTTGAATTTCCCAGGCTTCATTTGCATAAGCGGGGCGCCTCCATTTTTAAAACCCCGCTCGTTATTCCACGAGGAGTAACGGTAGTTCGAACTAGGAAGCCTAGTTCGAACTACCTAGTTCGTGCCCCGTGTAGCCGTGCTGCACGGGGTTCGAACGAGCGGGGGTTTAAAAAATGAGCGGGGTTTTAAAAATGGCGGCGCCCCACTTATGCAAATGAAGCCCGGGAAATTCAAATCCCGGGCTTCATTTGCAAGTGCAGTATGCCTACATTACCCTCCTAGTTCGAACTAGGAGGGTAGTGTAGACATACCCATGGAGAAGAAATACAAACATTAATAAAATAGCTTAGAGCCACTTTAGATTCAACTCATGCTAGTAATGTGAAGCACTGACTTATAACTACAGTATCACTATTTATAGCACAAAATCAAGATGAAGATTTATTTGCCACATGACACAGAGATGGAACCACACTTGTTACCCATGTCTATCAATCCCTGAATTATCTGTCTCACCAATCAGCAACCGATCAAGTTCAACTGTAACTAATTCATTTCTCAGTGTGCTTATAGCTGTACATAGTGTTCTCAACATTGCATTTGAATTTTTTGAAAAGCAGCCCTTGAAGAAATCTGGAGTCACCCTTTTGAACAGTAGAGTGTTCTATTTTCCTGGTCTGTAAAAAATGTAGCTGATACTTGTAAAATGTGATCCATGGAAATAATCTGAAGTGGTGGTAAAACATCTTTGCAACACACTTCTGCTTCTGTCTTTGTCGATGAGTGCTTCTTAACAAAGGAATATTTAGCCAATAGTTATGTTTTCATACTGTGAACCAAAAAATCCCAACAGGATTTCTCTCTGTAGGCACTAAAAGCTTCTGCCCGTGTATATAATGCTATACAGGCAGTCCCCGAGTTACGCGGATCCGACTTACGTCGGATCCGCAGTTACGAACGGGGCACTTCCTCTCCCTGGTCTGCTTCCTCTCCCTGGAAGCAAAGCGGCGGCGGAACGCGCGGCCAGCTGACAGCCCAGAAGCGTCTGGGCTGTCAGCTGGCCGCGCGCTCCGCTCTGCTCCCCCCCCCCCTGCAGACCAGGGGGAGGGGGAGCAGAGCGGAGCAGAGCAGAGCAGAGCGGCGGAACGCGCAGCCAGCTGTCAGCTGCCCGCGCGTTCTGCCGCTCTGCTCTGCTCCGCTCCGCTCCGCTCTGCTCCCCCTCCCCCTGGTCTGCAGACCAGGGGGAGGGGGAGCAGAGCGGAGCACGCGGCCAGCTGACAGCCCAGACGCGTCTGGGCTGTCAGCTGGCCGCGCGTTCTGCCGCTCTGCTCTGCTCCGCTCCCCCTCCCCCTGGTCTGCAAACCATGGGGGGGGGGGGAAGCAGAGCGGAGCACGCGGCCAGCTGACAGCCCAGACGCCTCTGGGCTGTCAGCTGGCCGCGCGTTCTGCCGCTCTGCTCTGCTCTGCTCCCCCTCCCCCTGGTCTGCAGACCTGGGGGACGGGGAGCAGAGCAGAGCAAAGCCGCGGAGCCCGGGGGCAGCAGGATAGCCACGGCGCGTCTGGGCTGTCCCGCTGCCCCCGTGCTCCGCGGCTTTGCTCCGGACGCCTGTGGTACAGCAGCTGGGGCGCTGCCGGTTGGTCCCGTAGCGCTGCTCTGGGTGCCACTGAACCAACCCAGCAGCACCCCAGCTGCTCTGCCCCAGGTGTCCCCTAGTCAGCAGCTGCTGAAAATGACCAGTGGCTGACTACAGGAAGTCCCTGCCCCGGGCTTCCTGGAATCAGCCGCTGATCAGTTTCAGCAGCAGCTGACTTGGGGATGCCTGGGGTTCTTAAGTTGAATCTGTATGTAAGTCAGAACTGGCGTCCAGATTCAGCCACTGTTGAAACTGATCAGTTTCAGCAGCGGCTGAATCTGGACGCCAGTTCCGACTTACATACAGATTCAACTTAAGAACAAACCTACAGTCCCTATCTTGTACGTAACCCGGGGACTGCCTGTACACATCTATGCAGGCCATAAGCAGTCGTCACGTTGGGTGTGCAATCTACTAAGGTGCCTAAGTCCCATTTGTAGGAACCAAGGCGATCCACATAACTTTTGCTTAACTGTCACCTATCCCTGTAAACACTTGAATTCACTTGGCATCTGCATGTTGGCCTCTGAGCATGTGCACCGCAGCCTTGTTCTAAACCTCCATACTGGCCAAACCCTACCAGTAAACATCCTCAGAGGGTGCCTAGCAGACTGGGACCCTCAGGCAAAATCACAAAAAACAACAGGGGCTGGGGAGGACCTCCTTTAGCCCAATGCTTAGGGTACTCACCCAGGGTGTAGGAGACCTCCCGTTCAAGTCTTGCCTTTGCCCAATGAGTAGAAGGGATTTGAACAGGGATCTGCCATGAATGCCCTAACTCACAGGCTATAGAATATTCTGATGTGCATCCCCCTCATCCTTGCCGATTGGCATTTATTGACTTTATTTAAATAATTAAATACTGTGATTTGGGCCAGAGAGAACATTAGAATTTACTCTATTGCCTAGTTGTTAGGACACTCATCCAAAAGTTGGCAGACCCCTGTTCAAACCTCCTCTGCTACTCAGAAGAGGGGCAGGGGACACGTGAACTTGGGGTTTGCCATATCCTGGGTGAGTACTTGAGCCCCTAACCTGAAAGTTTTAAGGGATGTCCTCCATGTCTCCATTGTCTGTTTTGTTTCAGGTGCCACATGCAACTGACGCAGCCAAATGCCGGTCTTCCCCCACAGTTCATGGATCACTAACAGAACTAAGTGTCTTTGAGCAGGTCAGACTTACAACACTGCACTCTGTAGGGTATGTCTACACTTGCACCCTAGTTCGAACTAGGGATGCAAATGTAGGCATTCGAGATAGTCAATGAAGCGGGGATTTAAATATCTCACGCTTCATTAACATGATCTCGCCGGTGCGTTACTCCAATCAACAGCTGTTTCGAAAGTGAAAGTGCGTGCCGGGACGCGTTAGTTTGAACCAAACCCCTTGGTTCGAACTAACATTACTTCCTTTGCGGAGTAAAGTTACCCCACCTTTCATACTGCCTTTTACCCCACCTTTCATACTCACCATGATCAGAGTGTCTGCAGAGATCTGTGTTTGCCTCTTTGGTAACAAGAAAAGTGGCCGGTTTTGTTCAGAGACGTACATTAAATATTGCAGTTTTTATCAGGAACAGTACAGTCACTCTATAGCTAATAATTACTTTTCCAGACCAGACCTTGAGAAGTCAGGCACACTCTCCCATTGGCAGACTCTGTCAATTAAGTGGGAAAAACCTTAACACATCAGAGAGGACCTAGTCAAGGATGTTTTGATAAGAACAACAACAAATAAAATCCTGTCTCTACTGACGCCAAAGGGAGTTTTGCCATTGACTTCAATAGGCCTAGTATTTCTCAAAAAAAAAAAAAAAAAAAGTGGGAATCAAATGCAAAGACACACAATTCCCTCAAAAGCGGCGAGGAGTCCTGTGGCACCTAAAGGTAGCCATCCTGCAGCAAAAATACTTCAGGACCAGACTTCAAAGAGAAACTGCTGAGCTACAGTTCATCTTTAAGGTTGACACAATCAACTCTGGATTAAACAAAGACTGTGAATGGCTTGCTAACTACAAAAGCAGCTTCTCCTCTCTTGGTATTCACACCTCCAGATCAGCTACTAGAAGTAGGCCTCATCATCTCTAGTCTGATTCTGGCTTGCATATTTATACCTGCCTCTGGAAATTTCCACTACATGCATCTGACAAAGTGGGTCTTTGCCCACGAAAGCTTATGCTCCTACACTTCAGTTAGTCTATAAGGTGCCACAGGACTCCTCGCCGCTTTTGCAGAGTCAGACTAACACGGCTACCCCTCTGATACTTGACACAGTTCCCTCAGTAATGGACACCTCTCCAGCAGGCAGTACTTCCTGCAGGGAAGGATTGCAAGGGCTTTGGAGCAGTGTTTCTGAAAGTGTACCACGGAAACACTTTCAGAAATACTTTAACTGGCTGCCCTGGTTTATTTATTTACCAGTGCCGCGACCACGGAGCCTCGTGACTCCCATTGGCTCTGTTTCATCCTTTGCAGCCCATGCCGCTTCCTGTGGCTCCCATTGGCTGCAAAGGATGAAACAGAGCCAATGGGAGCCACAAGGCTCCGTGGCTGTGGTGCTGGTAAATAAACAAACCGAGGCGGCCAGTTAGAGTGTTTCTCAAAGTGTTTCCATGGCACACTTTCAGAAACACTGCTCTGGAGGATAGGGTCATAATTCAAAATTATCTGAGCAAACTAGAGAAATGGTCTGAGGTAAATAGGATGACGTTTAATAAGGACAAATGCAAAGTATTATACTTAGGAAAGAACAGTCAATTTCACACATACAGAATGGGAAGCGACTGTCTAGGAAGGAGTACTGCAGAAACGTATCTTGGGGTTACAGTGGACCACAAGCTAAATATGAGTCTATAGCATGACACTGTTGCAAAAAAGAGCAAACCACATTCTGGGATGCATTAACAGGAGAGTTACAAGCAAGATACAGGAGGTAATTCTGTTCTACACTGTGCTGATTAGGCCTCAACTGAAGTATTGTGTCCAGTTCTGGGCACGACATTTCAGGAAAGTTGTGGTGTGGCAAGGTCAGACCAGAGGACTGCTGCAGAGTGGGAGAAAGGCAGCCTAAAAAGGGTAAAAGACCTGCTAAATAGAAGCAGAGGGTGGCAGGACAGTTAGAAGCAGCTAGTAGGGATCTGGCTCAGGCAGATTGGGGCCAGCTAACTCCACTGCTGGCTTGCTGGAGGCTTTTAAAAGCCTCCACAGTTGGAAGGTGAAGGGGAGAGTGAGAGGATGGAAGGAGAGACAGCGTTTGTCAGTAAACCAGAACAGCTCTAGAACAGAAATAGCAGGGGAGGGAGTCCCAGGACGAGTGGCCGGGCTCCCTACTCCAGAAACCAGCTGCAAGTCCCAACCCCTGGGGAAGGGAGTGAGAGGCTGGTCCGAGCAGTGGCCTGGGTAAGAGGGGCCCTTGCCACAGTGGATGAATTGGAGAAGATCCACAGAAAGCAATGAAAATGATTAAGGGTCTAGAGAACATGGCCTATGAGGGAAGACTGAAAGAACCAGGGTTGTTTAATCTGGAAAAGAGAAGAGTGAGAGGGGACCTAATAGCAGCTTTCAAGTACGCAAAAGCGTATCACAGGGAAGAGGAGGAAAAATTGTTCTCCCTGGCCTCTGAGGATAGGTCAAGGAGCGATGGGCTTAAATTACAGCAAGGGAGGTTTAAGTTGGATATTAGGAAAAATTTCCTAACTGCCAGGGTGGTTAAACACTGGAATAAGTTACCTAGGGTGGTTGTGGATTCTCCATCACTGGAGATATTAAAAAAGGGGTAAAACACACATTTGTCAGGGATGATCTAGACAGAGCTTTGTCCTGCAGTGAGGGCAGGGGACCGGACTTGATGATCTCTCAAGGTAACTTTCAGTCCTAGTGTTAATACGATTCTGTGTGAGCGAGACTGGATTTCAAGTAGGTGGGGATGGACAAGGCTTCCACCAGCTGAACCCACTATAGGAACTGATGAGCAGAAGCAATATCAGGGAACTTTGCACAGGAAGGACTGTCTCCTGCAAGAACAACCAGTTTTTTGGAGGAGTAAAAACAGAGAAAGGTTGCAAAGGATTGAACAAATTCTAATTCTGCTCCAAGAGCTAAGTGGTGCTGCAGTTAATCTCAGGCAAGGAAATAGGATCATATTCCTAGAGCTGATTGCTGGTGTCACAGTTCTCCCTTCCTAACATCTGATAAAACACTCTGAGTAGAGAAAAGAGGATGCAGGGAATTGCTTTTGGTTCTGTGGTTCAGAGCCACCTGGCCCTGGCACAAGTTAGAGATGCATGCGAGCAGCTCTAACTTCAGGAGACTTCCACCAGTGGAAGTTCAATCCAAGTGGAGTTCTGCTCCACAGTTTGTCCAAGCTCTATTTCTAGAATGTATCCTCCAGGTCTCCCCTTTCCCTTACACCAGGGGGATATGCAGTTGGCCCAGAGATGTCAGGGTTGCTTCCACCTAACTGCTGCCATCAGAGAGATCCCCTGCAAGGAAAGGACTCTCCACTGGCTATTCTCAGCAACTGTGCAAAGTGACTATAATGGACCAGAGATTCCTGCTATTACCTTAAGGCTGTGTCTACATTGGCGCAATCTTGCGCCAAAGCGGCAACTCTTGCACAAAAACTTGCTGCCTGTCTACATTGGCTGTGTGTTCTTGCTCAAGTACACTGATGTTCTACTGTATGAAATCAGTGCTTCTTGTGCAAGAACTCTGATGCTTCCACTCAGGAATAAGCTCTCTTGTGCAACTGTTCTTGCGCAAGAGGCCAGTGTAGACAGGCAACATGAATTTCTTGCGCAAGAAAGCCTTATGGTTAAAATGGCCATCAGAGCTTTCTTGCACAAGAGAGCGTCTACACTGGCATGGATGCTCTTGCGCAAAAGCACATCTCTTGCGCAAAGGCACATGCCAGTGTAGATGCTCTCTTCTGGAAGAGTTTTTGCACAAGAACTCTTCCACAAAAGAGTTCTTGCGCAAGATCATGCCAGTGTAGATGTAGCCTAAATGTTTTATTTGATCACCATTTCTGCCTCTTTGCCCCCCTAAAAAGTGCATGTAAGGATTCTGTGACACTTAGGTCTCTAAGGCAGCTGGGCAGTGAGAGCGGGAGAAGGAGAAAAGCAACTGTGGAGAGAGAAGAAGAGGGGAGTAGGCAGGGAAGGACTGATTACCAGTGTCTCTGCTTTCATAGCTTAAATACATTAACGGGTTTTTTTTTTAATTATTTGAATAAAACAGAAGTTGGAGCAGGTGTGTTTTTAAAAATATTTTCCTTTTCTTGTTAGTCCTCCCTTCCTCCCCTCCCCCCATTTAACATCATAAGTGGAGGAAAATATTTTGTCTGAGTTCTGAACAGGACACATCTTTGACCAGGTACGTAGCTGTGATGTCATCATGCTAGACAATCAAAGCATCTTTGGACAGTTGGTGTCCCTACAGCTTCTCTTGTACTCAACTGCTTAGGAAACTGTGGCCTAACTTGGTGTTCCAAAATCCCTAGCACAGCATCAGTCAGAGTCTAACGTATTCCTTTCAAAAGTGAACCTGTAAACATGTTTCTGCAAATCTTAGCAATAGACCAGAAGCTTAGGAAATAAATCACCCTCAACAGATTAACAAGACAGCAGAAGCAGCCACTAAAGCAAATTTAGAAAGTAAACAACAAATGAGATCCACTAATTCCATAGATAGCTTTTGTCCCATTTGTTGTACCTCATGCATAGACAGAAATGTCTGCTTTTCTTGCTTTCTGGCCAAGCCTCTCTCTGAGTTTGTCCTTTTAACTGATTACAAACAAATCCTAGCACCTTATCTCACTAGGAAAAAAAAGAATAGGTATCTTCATTAATCACTACATCCAACCATGCCTGCATTAGTTTTGATCATAGGCACAAGAACCAACAGTTCCACTGCAGAAAATATGGTAGAAATCCTATCTTTCAGATTAATGGCCTAGTGAAAATAAAGATGTACCATAGATTAAATGCTGCTTGTAGGTTCTGTGATGATAAACTGGCCCCTGTATTTTTGGGCCCTTGTATTTTAGAACTAAGTGGTTTTTTCAATTTATCTTAATTAAGTATTAAATTACTTTCTGATCAATATATAGGAATTTTTCATGTTACTAATATATTCTTATCTTACATATGGAATAAAGTAATTCCCAGGTTGAAGAGACTTTCTTTTTTTGCACTTCCAGTTATCTCAAGAGTTTCAAATTGAATCTCATCTAAGAATCTGTTGTTCTACTTCACATCCTCTTATCATCATATGAAACATTCTCTGACATCAGGCTGAACCTCTCTAGTCGGGCACTCTCTGGTCCAGCAACATCCATGGTCCAGTATGATTTTAGTTAGCCAGATGTCCACTTTTTATGGATGTGGCTAAGTTTTCCATGGTCCCATAAAGTTTGTTTATAACCACCACCAGTCCTGGCTTTCAGTGTTCTGTGCTGTTGTTTAGCTCTAATTTATCCCTATATGTCTTCACGGTAAGCAGTGGGAGTTTTGGTAATGCTGCTAGACAATACTGACCTCCCATGGATCAGCACCAGAGAGAGGTTCGCCCTATACTCCCAAACTGGAAAATGATTATTATCGATGACCAGATGTTATCCCTTAAGGATTTTCTCCATATACCTTGTGGTGAATTGTCTTTCACAGAATTCACAAACAAACAAACATACCTACCTACCTATATACATACATTTAGTTAGTCAGTCAGTCTCTAAGCTGCCCACAGGACTACTTGTTTTTATGACTCTTCAAAAAACCAAGATAATCTTTATCACATAAGAGAAAGAACACTACCTAAAGTTATAGAAAAGTGGCCTTGAACAGATCACGCAAAGCCATGCTGCATTCAGCAACCTACCTACCTTTTAATGGGAGATCTTATTACTATGTGATTTATTGGTGGTACTGTTTATTACATCATAAAACTGTTCTGAGTTGCATTTTCTCATTTCAGCTTGTAGCCACAAACTGACACATATCACTTGTGCATATTGCATTATCCTCTGTTGTAGCCAATTAACAGATTATACAGGTCCCGGTACTGCAAAGAGTTACCCACCTGTTGCACTTCCCTCAAGAGGTCAGTGGCACTAACCATGGGTAAAGTAAATACATGAGTAACTGCAGGATTGGGGCCTAAGAGTTCTCTATATTCCTTTTAGATTATTATTCATTTTTGCACTCCATTACTCTTTATAAGCAAGGAAACTGCTATATAAAATTAGCAGGAAAGGATAATACATTGTCCTGGCACCCCAGGGTTCCTCTTGTCTATGTTTTATGAACAGTTGTGACACAAAATATCCAGATGTGTGTAGTATATGGAAGAGGGAGTGAGCTGTCTTGGAGAGAAACCTGTGAGATTTAGCTCTTGATCTTGTAATTGTGTATGTGTTATTTGTGCTCCTGAACAAATGTATTGGGGAGAAGGGGCTGTGGACGGGTGTTGTTACATACAGAAAGAATCCATGATACTCCCCTCAAGTCCATGATACACACTCTTCTTTCTTGCGAGTAGAGGAATGAAATGGAAGTAGAATGGAAGTTTTTAAGGAGATAAACTTAAGTATGATCTTTGTTATTTTTCATTTGTGTACCCATTGTAGTCCTTATTCTTCCTAGTAGGCAGGTATAATTGGGTGGCCAAACAGCGGCAAATTAAAGCAGCTCCAGTTTTTCCTTATACGTGCAAGTGTCCTCACCTATGCAGTCCAATTCACCTCCTGCTATATGGATTTTAAGGAGAACAGAAAGCATGCAAATAGTCAGAAATCTCTCTTAATTTACAGTTGGTATTTGTAAAAAAAAATCAAATTATACATGGATTTAGCTATATCTCATGGAATTTTGTACAAGAAGAAAGCATGTGTGTATATGTGAATAGATTTATTTGTCCTTGAAATAGACTGGAATATGCCACTTGGTATTGTTTTCTTGGATTTTACGGCCTTTTGCTCAGATTAGTTTGGACGGCCTTCATTATTTTTATCTAATTTTATATTCAAATTAATATTTTTATTATATGAATTTAGGATCAAACTCAGATTCACTTCTTTAAGAGGGTCCAATGATGAATTTATCCAAATGGATATTAATAATAAACTGGTCTCTGAGGGGTAGGCATTTTAGTATGTATCTGTAAAATCAATGAGGAGTCCTGTGGAATCTTAAAGACTAACGGATTTATTTGGGAATAAGCTTTCATGGGTAAAAACCACTTCGCCAGATGCTCCAGATACATCTGACGAAGTTGTCTTTATCCACAACAGCCTATGCCCAAGTAAATCTGTTAATAATACAATGGTTGACTGTTCCTTTAATACAGAAGGCTCCTTTCTGGAAAGTTCATAAAATGTTGACAGGGCACCTTCTATAAGGGTATGTCTACACTACCCTCCTAGTTCGAACTAGGAGGGTAATGTAGGCATACCGCACTTGCAAATGAAGCCCGGGATTTGAATTTCCCAGGCTTCATTTGCATAAGTGGGGCGCCGCCATTTTTAAAACCCTGCTGGTTCGAACCCCGTGCCGCGCGGCTACACGGGGCACGAACTAGGTAGTTCGAACTAGGCTTCCTAGTTCGAACTACCATTACTCCTCGTTGCACGGGGTTCGAACCAGTGGGGTTTTAAAAATGGCGGCGCCCCGCTTATGCAAATGAAGCCCGGGAAATTCAAATCCCGGGCTTCATTTGCAAGTGCGGTATGCCTACATTACCCCGCTAGTTCGAACTAGTGGGGTAGTGTAGACATACCCTAACTGTGGGGTCTAACACACTAGCCGCTAGCCACATGTGGCTATTTGGCCGATTGAGCGTGGCTAGTTCACTAGAGCAGCAGCGCTAAATTTAAATCCCTTCACTCCAAAAATCCAGAGTTTTCATACCCTCTGTGTCCCATGTGACTCCTGCTAATGAAAAGCAAAGACTCGAGGTAACTTCAAGATTTCTAAATAGTATATAAGGTAGAACGCTTTCTAATGGATTTGGCAACATAATCTCTTTGTTTAAGGCTGTTAATCCATCCATAATGATGTTCTGGTCATGTCCTGTGACTTTACCATGGAAGGTGAATGTATGGAAGAAAAGGAGAGCAGCATTGTCTTCTACTCATCACCTCTTGGATAGACAAAGTGCTCACTCCATTGTGAGATACAAACCATCAGCAAAGATGTTAATAATGGCTTCTAATGCTAGCAGAGGGCATACAGATTTTGATCTTGATACAAATTTGTATTTGATTTCTTTGGGACCAAACCCACACATTTTACTCATGCAAGCAGTGCCACTGACATTGACAGTGTCTTCTGTTGGCCTCGTTGAGGGTACGTCTACACTACGGGGGTTTTCCGGGAAAACTCCGCTGCATCCAAGGAACACGTTTGCTCTTCCTCTTTTTTTTGCGGAAGAACATACATACCTCGTTCTATGAGAAATAAGGGCTCCTCTGAGCACAATTTGTGTAGCTTTTTCAGAAAAAAAGCGATAGCGTAGACCTAGCCTATGTGTGTAAAATGAGCAGGATCTGACTCCTAATGTGAAAGCTCAAGATAGTTGGTTCTCATGGGATTAAAATTAAAATGCAGCATCTAAAACTAGAAGAAATCTCCCCCCCCCCCCCATCCCCCCGCTTGTTGCACTGCAGGCTTTTACAGCAGAATCTTCAATATTTAGAGTCACTAGAATAATGTTATGCATGGCCTGCAGAGATCTGACACTGTGTAGTACACAGGATGTATACTCTAACAATTTCATGCTACCAAGGGCACTTGTTAAAAGTTTCATGATCGACTAGAAGTCGTATTAATTAAACATGCTTCATGCTATTAAAGCTCTTGTATCACACACAGGAACGGTGCCCTGCTTTTAAGAGCCATTGTCCTTTGATTCTTACAATGGTTTGTTGACATATGAATTTGTTTGTTTAAAACAGATTTTTAAAATGTATAATTAATAAAAACAGAAGGCTACTGTTATATATAGTCCTGGCATTAGTGGTACTTTTAAGCCAGCCACTTCTTGCGCACTTGTATATAACTATCTCTTCAATTCTGTTTTAAATATCTTTTGAAACTTTTGAGTCTCAAAAACTAAACAAGAATAATTTTGTGTTCAGCTTCACAGAGACTGGGGTTTGTGAATGGATCAACATTCTAAAATATTTATTTACAAATGAGCAGATCTGCCTTTTCAGTTTTACCTCCAAACTTGTTTAATAGTATTTTTAATACCCTTTGAATTCTTCTTGGAGGAGAGGGGAGGCAAAGGAAGCTTATAGAAGTTGTTATAGCTGATCTCACAAATTCAGTGATACAACTTCCATCTGGACTCACAAACATATGTTTATTACTGTGTTAATTCATATTCCAGGACTGAAATTCCTCAATGTAATTTCCAAGCCCTAATTAGAAACAACACAGGTGGGCCTAATCTGACATTTCTTCCTTGTAGTTGTGACATTTCTGCCCCATTTAGAAGAACAATTTTATTTTTCTTATGTATTTCTGAACACTAAAGTCGCCTAATATTTTTGTGAGCTGGGAGAGGTTTGGTCAAGGTTAATGAATTACCAAGGTTAATGAAGCCAGTGTAGCTTCTAGGAACGAGAAATGCAATAGTCCTCTAGCTGCAAGTGCAGGCAGGCGATGATTAAAACAGATGAATAAAGAGGCTAGAGCTCACCTGTTTGGTGGCTGCCACCCCCACCCCCGCAGTCTTGATGTCATATGGAAAGACAATATTGCACTGCGTGATACAGGCTGCAGCAAGAGGAAAAGAAAGGAGACACGAGAACAAATGTGTCTGAGCACAGCTCTGCCCTCACATATCATAGCCACCCACCAAGATGTGGGGGCTGATCAGGGCAGAGTGTTTTTATGGATTTAAAACAGAAATAAAAGTACAGGGTCTGGTACAGTAGGGAACAGGGTGATTTCTCCTCCTCTTCCCACAAACAGTATATCCTGCATTTCAGAAACTTCAGGCATTTCAAAAAAAGCATATGCAACA
Source organism: Pelodiscus sinensis (assembly GCF_052426305.1). Classification (NCBI taxonomy): domain Eukaryota; kingdom Metazoa; phylum Chordata; order Testudines; family Trionychidae; genus Pelodiscus; species Pelodiscus sinensis. Next base: position 199,101,551 of record NC_143052.1, read on the forward strand.
GCTCTGTATTGTTTAGCTGTCTTGTTTCCCTGAGAAGAGAGGGAGCTAGAAGTTACTACATCTCCTACCTCTCTTCCTGCAGAGGAGAGAGAGAGGTGGAAGAGGGGCATCCCTGCTTTCCCAGTCCATCTGGAGAGCAGCTGGAGTTAGTGTTCTTTTTAGAACACTAAAGGGGAAAGTGTTCTTTTCAGAAGTGCATAAGAGGCTTGGGGGAAGGGACAGAGAGAAGATGTGTGGGCCACAGCTGGAACTGCAGGTTGCCCACCACTTTTAATCTTGCCCACTGAGACAAAGGAGGGTCAGTCATGCAGCCCACTCACTAGTCTTGGTTGCTCATCAGTGCCCTCAGGGACCATTGTAGCCAGGAACAAATCAGGGCTGCTCTGAGTCTACTAAGGTTTGTGGTGCTGCTGGGCCCATAACGTGGGGAGACGAAATGGTCAGGTGAGTCACCTTTGCCTTCTACTCCTCAGTCCTAGCACTGAGCTCAGATTGGCTGGACCAGACAGTCTGCACTGGTGGCTGGGTGGTTTGGGTTTGTTGGGTTTTTTTAATTGAATTCTGCTTCATTTTGATTCTGTTGGCAGAACTACAGAAATAATAAGACCATTGTAGTCCTGAGATATTAATGGCCGGGTCATGCCAGGTAACATAAGAAAGTGCACAAGTGGTGAAGGTGCAAAGAACACCTTCTACTGTGCAGGCTATGCAAAGGCCAGTCACAGCTGCAGTCCTACCACTGAAGGAGACAGGAAAGGTTTCCTTCAAAGGTGAAGCAGCCCCTCCCCATCCCCTGCTCAGACCTGTGTCTATCAATCTAACATGCAAAGCGTTCTTTTCTATTGGAAGGCTTTAGAACCCTCCATTTTTAATGGCCCATAATACTCATTTCTTCAACTTCTTATAACATGGGAAGTGAAGTTCACTAACCTGCTTAAGTCCCTATATATCACAGAAGTGCCACTTTAGATTTTAGAGTGGGTGACAAAAGAGGATCAGTAAGAATAAAGTGGGAGGGGAGCAATGCACTTCTGCATGCTAAAGAGGACTGGGATAAACATTAGGCCTTAATAAGCCATCACAGATGGGGCTGGTGAGAATAGGCTCTGGGATCCTTGATTATGAAGGTTTAATGATCCGAGGCCCCTTTTTGTGGGGCTTACAAGAAGCTGTGGCCAATAATGCAGCTGCACGGGAGTTTGGAGGTGAATGCCAGCTCCATATTATTCCCCTCCAATTCCCAGAGTACTAAGGAGGAAGAAGGAATTTCATCCACAGGTTTAAAAACAAATCAAAACAAAGAAAAATGGACACCTACCAAATTAACATAAAAGACGATTTGGTCTGTATGACTGACTCCAATTTATGACACTCATGTAACCATCACCATTTAAATAACGTGGCTTTCTGACAGCTAACTGAATTATAATAAATCTTGACAATTAAAATCTGAATGCAGTTTGTATAACCTTGGTGACCGTTCTTTTTCATTGATTAATCAATCAATCCAAAAGGATGGCATTGTTGAATAAAGGACTGAACAGGAAACAAAAGATAGTGGTTATTCAGGGTGGAAGGAAATATGTGAAATAGCTGTCAGTGTTAATGCAATACATGTTGGTTGCACAAATTAGATCACGGCAGATAAGAGTCCATGGAAAATTCCAGTGAAAATAGGGAAAATATTTTTCACTGACATTTTTTGTGGAAATTCTTTTAATCCAAAAAATGGAAAACTGACCATTTTTTTAGATGCTTAAAAACTGCTGGAAGATTTGAGGGGGGTTGACCCCAAATTTTCATATGAAAAAATGAAAGACATGTTGAGGAAAGCAGATACTTTCTGTGAATATTTTTTATTAGTCTAAACTCTATTCGCCATTAAAAAAAAAGAAAGTTAACAGAAAATGTTCAACCAGGTGTATATTATACTCTACAACTTGTCTGCTTGGAGAGGAATAGCATAAGTGACATTTTTGCAGCTCTTGAATGATTATTTGTTTAGATATGAACTGCCTGGACTTCTCACTTTTCAATATAGCTCCTTCTAAAGCATTTTGCTTGACCCGTTTCTCCTCAATGTCAAAAGCCAAGCAAAGTGGTGGCCACAGTTGCATTAGTGAAATTTACCAGTGCATCACAACGTTTCTTAGAGTGAAAGGTTGAATATCTTTCCTATTACATGGAGGGGTCTTAATATTCACACACAATTGTACTAAATGGGTAAGTCTGGGCTCTGCCTAAGAGGATGCAGAGGTGCCCTTTGCAGCAGTTCTGATGTACAATGAGAGGATGTAGGTGAGCCACGCAAGGAAATGTATGCTTCCTTTACAAGAATTCACCTCATCTCCATGACTCGAGATTACTTTATTAGCACCATTAGTGCAGTTCCACTGTATGCTTGGAGCAGCACAGCATTTAGGTCAGTTCCATAAAAGTTCTCTGCATGGCAGGATGCAATAGGAAGGCCAAGACAGCATGGGGTCAGAGATAAAGGAACCACTGCTGTGCAGATTTGAGGGAGGAGACATTGCTCAGATCAGCTTCTATGGTAAGAAAAAGAATTCTAAGAACTAAGGTAATTATGAAGTCTGGGAGATACCTCATTGTGTTGTGCAGAATTCCTTGTTGATTTTTTTTAAAGCGGTGGTAAGGTTTCTTCCAGTATTTCTAATATCTGGAATTGATTATGATAAATTGGACCCTGACCCACCAAATATTCAGTTTTCTCAACTGAAGAAGAGTTTGCTGGAGGTCCATTCAGCCCATCCCCACCCCATCAAGATGGATTTTATCTTCCTCCTCCTCACAAGTCACTGATTTTCCTCTTCAGTAAGGCAGCCCAGCCCACTCTGGCAGGCCACAATCAGTTGTATTCTCACTACTATTCTGCCTAGCATGTGCCTACAGACAGTTAGGACTAGATTCCAGGGGTCAAAGCAATTCCTTTAATCTGCATTCAGTCCTAATCGAAAGTGCCAACATCGCATTTCATCCCTCCTTCAAAATCTTTTGAGCAGAGATTAGCAGTTCAGATTCCATCTGCTATAAATCAGCCTAGCTCCATTGTTTTGCAGCAGCTGAGAATCTGGCCCAGTGTGTCACTAATACAGATTATTGGCTTGTTCTCTAGTGCCTAATGTAGCAAACACTAACAACAACTTGCTCATTTAACTTGTGAGATTGTGGGTTAGCAAGTCATCACTTCAGACGCAAACTGTAAAAAGTCACATTTAGACTTGGCATAGCATGCAGCCACTCCAACTGCAGCCAGCAAATGTACACAGACTCTTGATTATTTAGTATAAAAATTCAAGAGGAAATAAATTTTACGCTACCTTTCAGAAGCAAATGACCAATATATCACCACTGATGCTGAACTGCACATGCTTTGGAGACACATAGGCTATGTCTAGACTGGCATGATTTTCCGCAAATGCTTTTAACGGAAAAGTTTTGCCTTTAAAAGCATTTACGGAAAAGAGCGTCTAGATTGGCACAGACGCTTTTCCGCAAAAGCACTTTTTGCGGAAAAGCGTCTGTGCCAATCTAGATGCGGTTTTGCGCAAGAAAGCCCCGAGCGCCATTTTCACCATCGGGGCTTTTTTGCGCAAAACATTTTTTAGCTGTCTACACTGGCCCTCTTGCACAAATACATTTGCGCAAGAGGGATTTTTCCCAAACGGGAGCAGCATGGTATTTGCGGAAGAACACTGACAATCTTACATAAGATTGTCAGTGTTCTTGCGGAAATTCAACAGGCCAGTGTAGACAGCTGGCAAGTTTTTGCCAGTCTAGACGCAGCCATAAAGTGTCAGTCATCACCAAACAATAAAAAGCTGTGACTAAAGCAAATAGCATTCATGCTAGTCTGTAGAGCGGTGATTTTCAACCCATGACCTATGGGCCACGTGTGGCCCAGTCAGCACACAGCTGTGACCCATGCAACAGCCTCAAGTCCATAGATGTAGTATATATATATTGTGTGGATGAGATCCACCTAACACAGAGATCTGCATATGCAGCCTGTGATAGTAAATAGGATGAGAACCTCTGCTTTAGAGGGAGACCAATATAGTAGCCTGTTGAACCATTATGCAAGCCAGCAAGCACAAGGAGTATAGTGGAAGTATTGCACTCCCTCCCCTTTTGCTGGAGTCAGGACAAAGAGCTAGCCCCACCCTTCCTCTGTATCAGTGAAGGGATTGGCACATTCCTGCCATGAATCTACCAAAATTAGACTATATCAGATTGCAAAGGCACTGTCCTGTCTTGGGCAAAGGAGAAGCTAACAACTCAGACTTAAGCAGGTGATCCAAGGGGACCATAAAACAGTTGCCAGAGCTCCAGGGACAGTCATGGAGAGACTCCCAGAGATGGCTGGTGTCTGAAACCAGCCCTAAGTGTTTGCTTTAGAAACCACTAGCTCAGGAATGCTTGTAACACTGATGATGTTTTATTAGCCATCTTTCTGTGGCTGAGCTATAAAGTTCTACCAGAGAGAAGAGACGTGACTGACTGACTTTGTGGGGTTTTGTGCCATGTTCCTTCATCCACCTACACATATAGGCTACGTCTACACTACAAGTTTTCTTGGCAAAAAAGATGCTAATGAGGGACTCATTTGCATGAGTCATGATCTCATTTGTATATTTTCTGCTGATCCGTTTTTGCACAAAAACAAGCAGGGTGGACATTTTCTTTTTGTGTAAAAACCCTTCTTTCCACAAGATCAGTAAACCTCTATTTTTGGGGCATAAGGATCTTGTGGAAAAAGGGGGGTTTGCGCAAAAAGAAAACATCCACACTGCTTGTTTTTGCGCAAAAAATCCAGTGCAAAAACTGATTGGCAGAAAATATGCAAATGAGAGCACGACTCATGCAAATAAGTCCCTCATTAGCATATTTTTTGCCAAGAAAACTTGTAGTATAGACGTAGCCATATAGAATAGAAATGTTGGGAAAGTTGGACCTTTCAGGTGCAGCTGAGATCACAAGGAGCTGATGCACTTCAGCACATCTGAAAAACCAGCCAGCGCCTACAAACATAAAGGTCTTAACTCTGGCTTCCATCAACCAGTTATTCTTTGTAAGGTGACCCCATTTGCCTTTCTGGTCTCAATGCCCCCAAATCTGTCTCCCTATGTTCTTAGCTAGCAGATGCTTGGACTTTCTCCCTCTGGTTCATCACTCCTGAAGGAGAGACACCTACCCCCAATTATTAGTTCTCTTTGGCAAACACATGCCACACAATTTGCACAACAGAGACTTGCTGGGGGAGGGGTAAAAATACACAAAAAGTGCATTTAATACAAAAAAACATAGATTCAAAGAGGAAATAGCACAGAAAAGTAAACAAACTACACAGGAAATAAACATAAATGTGCAAGCTTAGGTTAAACTCATCTATATGAGCTAAATTCCCTTTTCTCATACAAGTTACCTATCGCCACTGAACAATTTCCCAGCATGACCTCTGTTCTAAAAGGGATCAAGTTCATCACAGACAGTACACTGCTTAAATGCTGGTCCTCAGTTTCTGGACAGTCTTCACTTCAAGCCTTCTTCCCCTTTAACAGGATTTGCATTTTCTACCCTTGTCTTTCACGGCAGGGTTATGCTGCAGAGTTTACAGCTATGCAGCTGCACCACTGTAAACTCTATAATGTAGCTGCTCTAGGCTGATGAGAAAGAACTCTCCCATCTTAACTTAACTATATAAGTTAATAGCTTAACTATTCCAGCCCCTGTGAGTGGCAGACATTACGTTGCTGGGAGAAGTTCTCCTGTTGACACAACACTATCCACACCGCTGCTTATGTCAGTGTAATTTATGTCGTTCAAGGGAGTGATTTATTCACACCTCCAAGTAACATAAGAGATGCCAGCATAAAATATAGTACAGACATTGTCTTACGTTGTGGTAATTTAAGGTTACACAGAACGGGGAAAGCTCCCTCCTTCCTTAGCCTTTGTCTACACTGAAACAGCTGCAGTTGCACAGCCCATAGCCATTCAGTGTAGACTCTCCCTACTGTGAGAGAGGGGTTTTCCCATTGCTGTCATTAATCCACCTCCCCAAAGAGGTATTAGCTAGGTTGAGAGAAGAATTCTTCTGGTGGCCTTGCACTGTCTACAACTGTGTTAGGTCATGTTAACTATGTTGCTCAGGAGTGTGGATTTCTTTGCACCCCTGATCAATGTAGTTAGGTCGACCTAACTTTTTAGTGTAGTCATAGCTTTAGTTTTCCAAGACTGGGATTTTCTTTTTGGTTTCAATGCCTTTCCATTAATTTTAATGGATCACCATTGTCTGTCTCAAGAATGTACAGTGATAGAGGCTTGTAGTTAGTTTTGAGTAAACAACTAGTCTGGAAGGGCCCCTCTGCCTCATTACTTTACCCTTTGTTGTGAGGCAATGCTTGTAGTTGCAGTGTAGTTACAACTGCAGTATTTTATGGGTATATATATATATATATATAACCTGCACACATATCTCCTAATGGCCATCAATTCAGACCATTCTGAGCTTTCATAAAAGACTTTACTTGACATATAATACACCCAGATGATTCGACTGCTTATTCTTTGTGGTTCAGACCATGATTGTCACACTCTGTGGTGTATGAGAGTGGAAATGGAAAATGGAATATTTTACCTCTATGTCATTGCTTCAAATCCAGGCTAGAATAGTAGTGACCAAAAGGTATTAACCCTTGACCACTCTGTGATTATCTATATGAAATAACAAGTTGGAGAGCTCCTTCGTTCTTAGTTGCTCTTTGCCCAGGTAGGATGGAACAGGCCTGTATTTCAAGGAAAGTTGTAATAGTGGACATGTGTTCAACCTCCTCTGTTGGGGATCTGCCTCTTCAAAGAGGTGCAACTTGCATTTAGCTCTGACAAATAAGAACTGACTCCAGAGGATGTGTGACAGGGCACTGTGTAATGAATAGTCCATGCAAGACAAATTTCTTGTGGCTCATCTGAAAAGAGGGAAATGAATTGCATCCTCGACAATTGCTAAAAAGTTCCAAAAGTACTTTAAACACCGTCTCTCTTCAAGAATTCAAAGGAACAAAATAGCCAGGTGCATTACAATGAAGACTATTATATTGAAATGAGCTTTTAATGTACTGTAATTAGAATTACTGTAGAGCATCCTAATGATTTACATTGCATTTGAACAAAGAACCCATCACACCCAAAGAGACAACTCTGCCTCTCTAATTCCCAGAGTTGCTTATCCTTTTGGCTTACGCAACCTGAATATGGGACTTCCTACATGTGAAATTCACATCCAACCCAAGGTTTAAAAACAGACTGAGTTATCGAAGGGTTATTTATTGCATACAAAAACTGAACCTCACCAATTTGAGGAGACCATACTAAGATTTAATGCTCAGCCTTTGGGAAATTGTTACTTGGGAGGATTGCCTTACTCAGAAAGAAAATGATCAAGTGGCATAAAAGATTTGGAAGCCTGATACAAGACGGAGGAAAGGATAATAAACAGAACAAAGGTTTAATCTTTTCATGCTTTGTAGATCCATGGCTCTCTCTTTATCTGAAGAATAAAATGGTGCTTTTATTTTATATTTTGTTAAGTCATTACTGTAAAAGGTGATTCACTGGGAGTATCTGATGTTAAGAAAAATTAGAAACGTGATACCAGAGGGCTTTAATTAGCTCCTGATTAAAGCCAGAACATTCTTTTTCATATATTAGACATCTAAAATGAGTTTTTTCTATTAACATTCTCTTAATATTGAAGAGTGCAACCTGCTGAGTAAAAAGCCTTTACTCCCATGCCCAAGAACCTCCAAAGATTTTTATCCTGCTCTCTTAGCATATTTGGACCTTTCACAAGAAGATAGCTTTGTTACTGTAGGAAGGAGATGATTCTTTGAAAGAAGTTTATTATAATTGCTGGACCCAGGATTTGCAGCTGTGCTCACATGTCCATACTGAACTACACCAACTTTCTGAGTCGGGTCTGTGCCTTACATGTATCCACACTGCAAAATGCCTGAACCCGTGACATAATAGGACATGGGCTAGTAGAGTCACAGATCCTTGGCGCTGAATGCTACCAGACAGACTCTTGTGTGAACAAAAGAGGGGCTTAGGTTAAAATCTGTGTCAGAGCCCTTGCTTAATTTACATTGTAGGCATACCATTAGGTGCTACACCTATCTCCTCTCCTTGCCCTTTCCTTGGCATTTCACTCCTACATAGCTTTGGCAGCTTCTTGCTTAGTTGACCAGTTTCTGAAAAGTCTTAGACATTTAATTATCCTCCTGTACACCATAGGGACCCCTAAGTAGCAAAGAGTCATAGAAATGAGAACTGAAAGGACCTTGATAGGTTATCCTATCCTGTTCCATGCACTCATGGCAGAACTAAGTACTATCTAAGGTTGGAACCACTTACCTCGGGGCTGAAAAATACACTAGGCTGCAGGTAAGGCATTGTTCTGCTCAGCTGAGCAATACCTACATCTCTTTACAAATCTGACCATGAGTCTCCAAAAAAGAAAAACAAAAGAGGTAGGCAAATAATGGATTTTTCAGTCTATTGGCAAGTCTGAAAAGGGAGAAGGAGAAATAGCTTCAGCTAAAACAAAGCATTTTGTTTTGATTCTGTTCATTTTCAAAAACTTGTGAGTTGTTGTTTTTAAATTAAAAGATTTTAAAATGAAAAGCCATTTAAAAATCAAAACATTTTGCTTAGAAAATATCAAAAGGAAATGTTTTGAATCAGGAGTGAGGGGGTTATATCTTGGTTTGAGGCTTTTCAAACCAAGCCAGTCTGTCAAATCTATGTGATTTTGCTAAATGTTTTGGAGTTGCCCAATCTGTATTTTTCACCAAATAAAAAATGTTAGCTGAAAGAAATCACCCAACTCTATCCAAAATGCCTGCTTAAATCAACTGGAACTGTGGGAGCTTAGCACTTCTGAAAATCATGCCCCTACCTGTCTCAAGCTGAGCATCCAAAAAAATAAAGACACACAAAATTAGTGGGCACTTTGGAAAACTCAAGCCTTCAATGGTCACTCATTTTAAATATTATTTCTCATACTATCAAAATATAGTTTTTCTATCCCTTGTATGTATCACATAAATGACTTGTTGAATTCTTTAAAATAATAGATTATATAAATAGATGCCAAGAGAAGTAAAAAGACAAAATAAAACCAAAAACCATAAAAGATATAGAACATGTTAGATTGATATTTATCTTCCCAAAATTTCTTTCCCCAAAAAACCTAGCCCTGCCACACTTATTCCTATGCTGTATCTCCGCTTCATAAGCAAAATGAGTGCCTTCTTCCTTAAAATAGCTTCTCTAAGTCCAGTGTTTCTCAAAGTGGTCCGCAAAACCACTTTGAGAAACCTGCTAATTGGCTGCTCCGGTTTACTTACTTACCTGCACCACAGCCATGGACCCTTACGGCTTCCATTGGCTCTGGTTCACTGTTTGCAGACACAGGGAGCCACGGGAAATGGCATGGGCTGGACCATCTCTTCCCATGGCTCCCCATGGCTGCAAACAGTGAACTAGAACCAATGGGAACCATGAGGCTCTGTAGCCAGTTAGCAGGTTTCTTAAAGCAGTTTCATGGACCACTTTGAGAAACATTGACTTAAAGGAGAGTTTAAAACCAATCTAGTTGAAGCAGTACAAAACTCTGTACAGACACATTTAGTTGGTTTGAATGGTTCTTTTTATTAAAATTTATTCATCTCCTTATCGATTTAAGCTGAACTGCAATAAACCACACTTACGCTGAAATAAAAGTGTCTACACAGGAATTTGCACCAGTTTAAGTAAATAGGTTTTTAACTAATTTCAGTTGAACTGGTACAATTTTCTCATTTGAACATACCCCTTTCTGTCTATCGCCCATACTCCAAAATCCCAGGAAATGCACAATTAAGTTTGCATTCTCTGGCCAATCACTCAAATAACATTAACTCTTCCCCTTTAGTGACATTTTGAAAGAAAATCCATCCATATCAATTTCGTTTACCAGTGACCAACACATTTAGAACGTCTTAGTCTTACTTTTTGGAAGCTTGATCCCGAGCCCTTTTTAAAATGTGCCTGCCTAGCTGCTTCAATTTTATTGACATTTAATGGGAGCTAAGAGCTTTCAACACTTAGCAGCTTGCAGGACCAAGCTCAAAGTCTTTGAAGGCTGCCTGATTGTCACAAGTGTTGAGGATTCATAGCTCTCATTGACTTCACTTGGAAATTGTAGTGACCACCCCATCTGAAAATCAGGGCCTGAATGCTCTGCAATGGAAGACAGGGATAAATTTGTCTTCCTGGTTCTTCTTTGCTCTACTGAACTCATCTAAAGTTCCTTCTACAGTAGTTTTGTTTCCTCACTTATGTTTACCGGGGGGGCAACCCACACCAGGAAGACAGTGGCCAGCTGAGGATGGAGCTCGCCATACTACTTAACATCAGCCCAGGTCAGTGGCCCCTCTGCCCCTGAGCAGCTGCAAGCTGCTGGCTAGCCAAGGTAGCCAAACAGCCCAACACCAGCCCCTGCTGCCCCCCCCCAAGGAATCAGGCAGCCCCCCCACTGAGGATCTGCAAGAGAGGCTCGGCAGACTAGTCCTGGCTCCCCTTCTCCCCACCAATGGGGCCGAGCAGGCCAGACAGCCAGAGTGGGGCTGGATAGCTCAGCCCTTCCACAACCCTGTCCATGAGGCACTGTCAGCTGATTGGACAGCCCAGCCCTGACCCCTTCCTGCTCCACAAGGAACCACCAGCTGGAGCGGGGGGGGGGGGGGGGGAGGCAGCCTGTACTTGAAAGGAGCTGCTGGGCAGACAACCAGTGGGGCTGGGAAGCACAACCCCAGCAACCTGGGAGGAGCTGATGTCAGAGCAGTGCCATCCTCACAGACATGGGAAGCTCTGGTAAGCCCCCTTTGACCTACCAGCCCTCTGGCCTGAGTCCCCCTGCCCTGAACCTCCCCACACACTTCCCACTCCCTGCCCTGAGTCCTCCACCTCCTGCCTTGACTCCTGTACCCCCACCCAACTCCTAGTTGCCTGCCATGACTCCTCCATACGCTATATTCCCAGCCCCCTGCTCTGAAGGATCCGAGCAATGACGGTAAATCTTCTAGTCATACATAAAAGTTGTATATTTTTCCATGTTCAGACCTGGCACTTTTATAGCCCCTTATTTGTCCAAAAGACTGTCCAGTGTATGCTCTGAATCACTAAGAGTTATTCTGCAAAGCTTGTTTGATCAATGTTGTACAATTTGCTTGTTGATCTTGCTATACAAGGGCCTGCTCCAAATGCCAAATAAAATCAGTGAACATTTGATCAGATCCCAAGTTAGTAAATTCACATGTGCTATTCAGTGTAATATGTCATAAAAATTGGTCATTATGCTCTGGTTCTCATCTCCCTTGCCTGAAGACAAATGTTTAATATCAGATTATTTTTTGGCAAGAACACTAATGGGATTGTCATCTCTATTAGGGGATTTGTTGGGCAATGAATCATAAATGACTCCTCACCCGTTAGCAGAAGTGCAATTTGTTGCTTTGGACTCCCAGTTTCATGTGCATTCTGTTTAACCATTTCTGCAATTCAGTTTAGAACATGTGCTGGGAAATGCAGCCCAGGGTAGAGGCCAGCCCTTTGAGTATGGATTTGCTTCATAGTGATATATATGGAGATGTAGCTAAGCCCCACAATGACTTATGGTGAAAGCTAGCAGCAGTGATGAAGACCTATGCTCGCTATAGTATATCACGTTTTAAAACCTGCCTGAAAGATTCTGGGATTTAGAAATTAAAACTCTGGCATTTTCCTTTAAGAACCATGATTAAAGTAGAAGATGTTACACTTAATAAAAATACTTTATAGTTCCTCTTAGTAAATCATCATGAATTGGCAGACTACAAAAGAGAGGTAACCTAGAGCTGAGCTTGCTAGGAGAGTGAATGTCCTCTCCCTTCAGGGTCGAGGTTAAAGACATACAGCCCATATTGCCATTTTTGTTCTCATACTGTGATGGGGTGTCTGCCCCACACTAGCCCTTTAAGGGTTAAAACCCAGCCAGGGGATTGGACTGGAATGCTGGAGCTGTGGATCCAGCAGCTGTAGCTGGTAGAAGCCAATTAGGGTCCAGCTGAGGGTAGTATAAATACAGGCTCCTGCAGGGGAGGACCAGGACAGAATCTTTACTGTGGCTGGGGAGTAAAAAGGACCTCGCCACTAGGGAAGCTAGAGGCGTCCTGATTTAGAGCTGGGCTGGGGAAAGTCAGGCAGAGCTGTGGAAGCTCTGACCAGGGAAGCTCCCATGCTGCCGTGCCTGAAGTAAAGTCTCAGGAGGCAGCCAGGATGGACAAAAGCAGCAGGTCCACACACTCTTGCCAACGATGAGTGGCCATTTCAGACTGCAGTTTGCCCCTGAGGCAAGGGCTAGATGGAGACTGGCAGTGGGTCACTGAGGCAAGATGGGCATAGGGAGAACAGGAGGTTCCCAGAGGAGAAGGACCCCAGGATCTGGGGCCACTATGATAGGGCAGTACCTCAGTAGGAGGGTGCCATGATTTGGGAGAGACATGGGCCCTGACTCAGAGTGGTAGAGACTAACAGTAACAGCGGGTGAGACACCAGCCAGAAGGGGGTGCTCCAGCACCAATAATGCTAATTCCGCCTGAGGCAGTAGGAGGTGCCTTGGTGGTGAGTCCTCCACCTTACACATACCTAAGGGCTATGTCTACACTCGTGGCTTCTTGCATCAGAAATATGCAAATGAGACTAAGTGGAATATCATCGAGCCTCATTTACATACCGAATGAGCCGCCATTTTTGCAGAAGAGGCTTTTGCACCAGAAGGAGCTGTCTACACTGCCCCTTCTTGTGCAAGAAAACCCCTCTTGCATAATGCTGTTATTCCTGAAAATAACTGGCGTAATGGCATTGTGCAAGAGGGTTTTTGTTGCGCAAGAAGGGGCAGTGTCTCTTCTGCAAAAATGGCAGCTCATTAGGTATGCAAATGAGGCTCAGCGATATTCCACGCTTAGCCTTATTTGCATATTTCTCGCGCAAGAAGCTGTGAGTGTAGACATAGCCAAGGTGTTTTATAACAATTTACTATTTAGAAACTTTAGTACTACTCAGAATCTAAAGACCTGCCATGCCGATTCCATTGCACTTAACATTTGGTTCCCAGATTATGTGAATCAAGGCAAAAATTGCAATTATATCCTTACCACCAATTTTCTATAATGCAATGGAACGAATAAATAGGTGAGAGAAACTTTCCTGAAGAAAAGCCTGGGTTTTTTTTCTTTCAAGAGGTGCTGTCAGATTCCTCACTTTTAAGAACTGACACACAGACAGATGCCAATGCAGTGTTAAATTATGTGTAGCCTGCTAAGAAGATGTATGCAAGTCAAGAGTTTGAAATTAGCTAAACATGATGGAATAAATTTAAGAAGCAACTTGCTAAATCTTTAGACTGGTGCAATAGCAAATGATATTTCAAGAATGGTGTCTTTACTCTTACCCTTACTGCTGGTATTAAATACTGAGCTATAGCTATGAAAATATGCTATGCTAAGAAAGTATAGCAGATTGAGAGAAAAAGTTCACTTTTACTAAAAGCCATTTTTCTTTACATAATTTCTTAGTAACAAAAGGATTTCTGAATGATGACCCAATTCAGCTGCCCTTGATAAGGCAAAATGACTACTTAAATGGGAGTTTTGCCTGTGTAGAGACTGCCAGATCATGCTCTGAACTCTGAATAGATGCTTCAGGTGTATTTTTGCTAAAGCTGTTAGCAGAAAATAATGAGGGTACCTCTCCTCATCCTGTTCCAACCACTATCTGTCTCCTAATTGTCTTTCCCCTGCAGGACTCCTTCCTAGGTTGCCATTTCCCATTCTGCATGTGTGCAACTGATTGTGCCTTCCTAAGTGAAGTACTTTGCGTTTGTCCTTACTCAATTTGAGTATTTACTTCAAACCATTTCTCCAGTTTGTCCAGATCATTTTGAATTTGAATTCAATCCTCCAAAGTAGGGATGTTAGATATTGTGTAATTTAATAATCACCTAACTGCACCAGATTTTAGTGGTTACATGATTATTTGATGTTCCCCGCATCGCTCCTGGGGAGTCTGCTACCACCCTGCACAGCTGCATCTATATTAGAGGCAGCAGTATGGAGTCACAGCAGCTTCTGTCTGGGGGTATCCTGATGCTGCTCCTGCCTGTTCTTCCACTGCTTCTGTGAGAGGCTGCAAGGGGGGGGAACAGGCCATTTTGCATGAGCTGATATGCGCAGGGAGCTGACTTGAAAGCTGGTTTCCCATATGTACTAGCTCTCACCTGCCCCCCTCACCCTCTGCATTTCTGCCTCTCTATCAGAGGCAGCCATGCGGGGGGTGGATCTGCAGGATCGGGGGCTTGTAGGGAGCTTTTAAGCCAAGGGCACCAGCTCCTGCCTCCCCACTGCCTTGGGGTATGTCTACACTACCCCACTAGTTCGAACTAGCGGGGTAATGTAGGCATACCGCACTTGCAAATGAAACCCGGGATTTGAATTTCCCGGGCTTCATTTGCATAAGCGGGGAGCCGCCATTTTTAAATCCCCGCTGGTTCGAACCCCGTGCAGCGCGGCTACACGGGGCTCGAACTAAGTAGTTCGAACTAGGCTTCCTATTCCGAACTACCGTTACTCCTCATTTCACGAGGAGTAATGGTAGTTCGAACTAGGAAGCCTAGTTCGAACTACCTAGTTCGTGCCCCATGTAGCCGCGCGGCACGGGGTTTGAACCAGTGGGGTTTTAAAAATGGCGGCGCCCCGCTTATGCAAATGAAGCCCAGGAAATTCAAATCCCAGGCTTCATTTGCAAGTGCGGTATGCCTACATTACCCCGCTAGTTTGAACTAGGAGGGTAGTGTAGACATACCCTTGCTGCCTCTGATACAGAGGCAGCAAGGTGGGGGTGGGGGAGGAGTGCTTGTAGTCATTAGGATTAGTCAATAAATCCAGGCTTATTGGTTAATAGTTTATATGACTTTACGCTAACATCCCTACTCCAAAGCACTGGCAACCTCTTTCAGCTTAGTATTATCCCCAAATTTTTTAAGTGTCTTTTCTATGCCATTTACCTAAATCATTGATGAAGATACTGAACAGCACCTATCCCTGTGGGATGCTACCAGTTATGCCCTTTCCACTTAACTGTGAGCCATTGATAACTAGAGTCCATGGATCTGTATTACCTTACTGGTTCATCAGATGTCCTAACAATACAGTTCCCTTACAGTACTCAGCCTCAGACTTCCACCCTGACACCCAAGTCAGATAAAGTTCTACCAGTCCCTAAAGAACAGGCACATTACCTTCCAGGTCAATGAATATTTCAGACCTTATCCCAAATGCACGCTTATAGCCAATTCTTATTAACTAGACTAGAATTTATTTGAAAAGAAAAGAGAGAGTATTGGTTGAAAGTTTAATATACATACAGACATGCCTTTAATTCTTGAGGTTCAGATACATAATTGAGATGATGGATTTTGTAGTTGCAAAATGTTCTTTAAGAATTTAGTCCATGGTGATTAGTCCAAAATCCAACATCATATTCAGGGTCTTTTCACCCTGGGACCTCAATCCACATGCTTTAGGTTTCCCCTGTATGAACCCTCAAGCAGATCTGAGATGAAAAAGGGTCCTGTCCAAGGTACTTTACACCTTTGCAGCAACTTCTTGGCCTGGGAGAACACAATACGTTTTTGAGGTAACCTTCTGTCTCCCAAACATTGTGGCAATTAACACAAGGTCATTTATCCATTGAACTGTCCATATACATCTGTATACATATACATATGTCCATATGCAGCTTACCGCAACCTTCAAAGAGACATATAACACTACTTCAGTCAAGTTTCATCATAAATGTTAATATTCCCTTCTGATCTTGAATCAAAGCTATAGGAACAGACAGGGGTGGCTTGTTCACATCACAAGACCTGAACAAACACCTGCCATCCCACTAATCTAACAATGCAGCTTTGCATTTCAAAGTTCTCCTCTAACCTAATGTAACAGCCCAACTATCATTTACATCTTCCCAACAAGTCTTTGAAGGCTGACCCCGGGTCAGTCAGCCTATGAGCTGGTTAACTCTTTCTGGCCATGTGCTACATTTTAATCAGATAACATCACAGAAATGTACTCTTTTTACTATTTAAAATAAAAATAGTTCCTTTGGGCAGATTGTACTAGGCCTTGGGCAGAAGAATGGTCTAGTGGTTTGGGTCCTAGACGAGGCTACAGGATCTTGGGGTTCAAGTCCCTGCTCTGTTACAGATTTCGTGCATGAAGCTGAGCAAGTCATTTAGCCTATCTGTGCCTCAGCTCCCTGTTTGTAAAAGGGGGATAATTGCACCATCTTGCCTCCCAAGGCAGTTGTGAGACTAGATTCATTAAAAACCATAAGATGCTCCAGTATTGTGTTAATGGGACTAAGTACTCTATGTCTACACTACAGGGCTACGTCTACACTGGCATGATTTTCCGAAAATGCTTTTAACAGAAAAGTTTTCCATTAAAAGCATTTTCAGAAAAGCACGTCTAGATTGGCAGGATGCTTTTCCGCAAAAGCACTTTTTGCGGAAAAGCATCCGTGCCCAATCGAGACACGGTTTTCCACAAAAAAGCCCCGATCGCCATTTTCGCGATCGGGGCTTTTTTGCGGAAAACACTACTGTGCTGTTTACACTGGCCCTTTTGCGCAAAAGTCTTTCGGAAAAAGACTTTTGCCCAAACTGGAGCAGCATAGTATTTCCGGAAAAGCACTGACGATCTTACATGAAATCGTCAGTGCTTTTCCAGAAATTCAAGCGGCCAGTGTAGACAGCTGGCAAGTTTTTCCACAAAATCAGATGATTTTGCGGAAAAACTTGCCAGTCTAGACACAGCCCAGGGGTTTTGTGCAAAAACCTGTGGAGCACTCACACCTCAAGCATGTTTTTGCGCAAGAAAATCTACAGTCAATCGACAGAACAGAGGGTTTTTTGAGGTGTAGGTAAACCTACTTCTATGAGGCATAACTCCTTTTTGCACAAGAGTTCTTGCACAGAAAGGAGTGTGTGGACGCTCAATGGGGATTTCTTGCACAAAAAGAGCCTATCACAAAAAGCACAGGTGCTCTGATGGCCATTTTATGAATGTCCATCAGTACTTTCTTGCACAAGAGCATCCACGCAGAGTGGATGCTCTCTTGCACAAAAACACATCGCTTTTGTAATGCGCTTTTGAGGTGTGGACGTGCTTTTGCGCAAGACGTTTTTGCGGAAGATCTCTTCCACAAAAGTCTTCTTGCGCAAAAAACTTGCAGTGTAGACTAAGCCTAGATGTAAGTGAAATGGGGAACTAAAGTACAAGGAACTGCTACTCCAAATGCCCCATACAATTACAGTCCCTGAACTTGCGAGAACACCTGCAGCATCAGGACACCTCAGGCAATATGGTGGTTGCAAGGCTATGATTATATCCACCTCTGCACTGAGGAAGCAGTGTATTCAGGGCTGGTGACAGACTTTGCCAGGCCCTGAAAAATATGGGGAGAGCTTGGCTCCAGCTTCCCCCCACATACACACACACACACCCTTTCCTCAACACAGGATCTTGGGAAGAAGGGGTGGAGCAGGACCTAGCTGCCTGGGCTGTGTGGTATGGGGCTCTGGCAGTGATTTAAAGGGTCCAGAGCTCTGGCTGCTGCTGTGGTGGTATAGTGGGAGGCCCTTTTAAATTGCGGGCCCCAGGGCAATAGCCCCAATTGTTCCCTCCCCTTGTCAGGGGCCCTGTATGTATTCTCTATGCATCACACCATTTAACTAGGGGGAAGCTGACAGGCTACCCCAGAAGAGTAAATTGTCACTTAATAGAAAATGCCTGTGTTGCTAAGGGAGATTTCCATACTTCTACTCTTGGAATGCCCAGTCCATTCTGATGAAATGAATTCACCTGATGAAGTGGGCTTTACCCATGGAAACCTTTGCCCTCATAAATCTATTAATCTCCAAGGTGTCACAGGACTCCTTGCAGTTTTTGCAGATACAGATTAACACGGCTACCCTTCTGAGACTGTCCACCCTGGTGTTCTCCTCGTTCAAAGAGCATCTTATCCTCTTTTGACTGCCAATGATACATTGGTCCCTCCTATAATATTAACAAAAACCTAACACTTGGATCTCCAAGTAACCATGAGTAACCATGTGATCTTATAGCTTCTTCGTCTGCCCCACTTATGCTGTTAGTTCCTTGGTCTCACTAACTAAGTCATATCTAATATGAGGTTAGAAGAGCTTTGGGACTGGGACGATTGCATTCTCCTTGTGTTGTGAATATCCCATTATTGGAATGCCATAAAATAATAACATATCCAAGCTTACAATTTTCAGGGGATGACTTATATTTGTTAGTTTAAAGATCTTTACACTTAACTTATGGGAACCAATGCACCCAGCAAAATCTTGATCCTTTTTGAGGTCATGCACCAGAGCACATGTTACAGAAACTCTTTGGGACAGTCAAAGCACGATTAACTTACTGCTTTGCTTTTCTCCCACTTTTATATGGCATTGAACATTCTCTGTGTCATCTGCATCTTGTGCATTGGTACTGTACTGTAACTTGACTCTACCAATCAAAATATTTTTAAATACGTAAATTTACTTAGTTACATGACCTTGAGTATCATAAGCTAAATACATTATATTTCTTGCCCACTAGATATGAAAAATGGTGTTTGGAAGTAACACTGTGTTCCACACAGAGCTGTTTTGTTCAAACTGAATTGTGTGATTTGATGCTGATGCTGAAAAGTCAAAAACCAGCACATCAGCAGGCTTCTTTCATAATCTCTTGAAGCTCTGCTTCAGCTATTCCTTGTCCAACTTTCCTGCTTGAATTACTATCTGCCTCACTGTACAAGATTGGCTGATTTATTATCAAGGGTTAAATTATGTTCCAAGATCCTTTCTAATTGCCTTGCTTAATAAAAAAAAATTGGAGGAAAAACAGCCTTATTTTCTGCCTTCTGGTTGGCTTAAATTGATGCTAAAATCTATCCCTCAGGCTTAAATTGATGCTAAAATAAATTAAAACACTAAAAGCTATATTAAGATAATGTTAAGGGCTTGAGTTAAAGACACAAAAGTGAAGGAATTCAAAGGTGAATCTGAAAATCCATTCTATCCTTAATGCATCCTGTTGAGCACTGGTACTCCAACATACTGTAAAGTTATGTAATGTTATCATCCACAGATGTGAGACATATTCCATACTTAGGCACAAGGCTTACTTCCCAGACCAATGTTTCAGTTTCAACTCTGAATGATTTCCATTCCCTCTTTTTTCTTTGCTTAAAGTGATATCCTCTGAGCATCATTCTACTGCGTTTCATGTAGCATGAAACTTTCAACTTGTGCACATTTTCTCAGGGGACTCAGATAAGATGTGGGGACTAAGACAAATAAAAAGAATAGAAAGAACTTAACACAATCAATTTACACAAGTACTCCTCCGGGGGAAGAAATCATTATATGCAAAACCATCTACCAAATACATGGTCAATTCTCATTCAGTCATTCACGTTATAATAGATTTGGCTAGAGGCATTATTTGGAAGCAAACCTTTTATAGACAAGAGCTCTGTCTACAATACAGATAGGACTATATTAGGTGTAACCAAACTCTGACCCTGTTACAACTAAGACAGTTTTGTACCTCCACAAAGCAGAACTATTTCTCACTCAGCCATGTTGAATTCCTCACTCTGCACCTGTGAATCACGTTCATTCTTGTACCACTGCATTCTGGGAAATTCCAGGTAGCTTGCTGGAATTGCAGTAAGCACTATCCTGAGCACTAAATGAGCTGGGTATCCTCTGAAAAAAATATGTGACAATGTAATTAAAGACCGGCTTGTAAGGCATATTCATGAGGGAGCCAAATTAAGTTTGCATAGACAACCTTAATTTTCAGACATATCCTAAC
Source organism: Pelodiscus sinensis (assembly GCF_052426305.1). NCBI lineage: Eukaryota > Metazoa > Chordata > Testudines > Trionychidae > Pelodiscus > Pelodiscus sinensis. The sequence goes on from NC_143052.1 coordinate 199,121,611, forward strand.
TTTTGAATGTTTGACTTTGCAACCTTAAATGTTTTAACATAGTTGTTTATGGATACATTCCTAGGTTTTTTTTTTTAAATAAAAGCTAATTGAAAATTCAGATATTTCATCATGTGGAATCCTTCTGACACTCACATGAGTGATCAGCAGGATTGTAATCTCTAGATCCACTACTCTGGCTTCTGCCACTTGAGCTCATGGAGTAACTGACAGGATGTCATCCTCACTGTGGACCACCAATAGCAGAAGATGGGTCTCACAATTTTCCATTGGAAGTCGCAGATATTTGCTCCCAGCAGAGCAATGGTGAGACTTGGGAATTCTGTATGTGGTCACAGAATTCAAGTTATTGAGGAATTCGGTGATTAGGGGGCTTTCTGCTCCCTGTCCAATCCAGCTTCTTCATTGTCCCAGTCCAATCTTTTCCTGCTGCTGTCCAGCTACTCAGACCAGGCTCAATGTCCTGCCCTGGACAATTCAATTTTCACATCATCGGTTCATCATATCAGTCCCACTCCGCCTCATCTGAGTCCCAGCTTTCCTATACCAAGCTTCCAATCTCAGTTTCCCTCCTCTCAGCCCATTTTCCCTTCCAGGCTGCCTCAGCCAGTCCCAGGTACCCCTACCCCAGGCTCCCACATCTGATACCAATATCCTCCCCGGCAATACCTGTGCTCCCTATGATGTGCATGTGTGTGTGAGCAGATGAGGTGCTACTATGTCAAACCTACACTTTTTTCAATGTATGTGAATTCAAATGAAGTGCAGCTCATCAGCCTATATCAAATTAAAAACTTTTACAAGTGGCAGAATTTTTTTGTTTGTTTCTTAAACAAAAAGATGAAGAGCAAGAACTCTGCTAATTTTTCTAGCATGGAACAGTTTGGAGCTTGTTCCCACGGGGCTCTTAAAACTGAGTGACATTCATTTTCTTGAAATAAATAACATTTACTGTAGTCTACATTTTATGGGGAGCATTATCCTGCAAACCTTCCCACACCAATGGCTGCACTAAAGTCAAATAATCAAGGACCATTTACATGAGAGAGGGTTCTTTTCAGGGTGGGCCTGCATTGAAATTTGTGATCTTAAGTGAGCTAACAGAAGCTATAATGTGGACAAGAGGTAATTGTTAATCTAAATTGAAAAATGCCCTTCATAATAAGGAGCATTTGAGAAGTACAGCTGTGCATGCCCAGTCACCAGATTTCCAACTCACCGTATTTTGCCCATTTAAAATACAATAAGCATATTTAAGCTATACATTTCAAGTCTAGAGATAATACCAGCTCTAGCTTTCCTCCTCATTTGAGATGTAAGGATTATCTCTGAAACCTGGAGTATCACTAAAACCAGAATGATCTGCAAAATACCTACAACACTTTGTGTACCTTCTAATAGCCAGAATATTTCCATCCTAAACGATAAAAGAGAAACAATCAAATATACTCCCCTTTAGATGAGCATCTAGCTGAATCAAAGGAGGGATGGGCCTTTGCACAAAATAAGTTTCCTAAATTTGTCTGGCATCTAGATAGTTTGTGTTTGTTTGTTTGACAATAATCTGCCATATGGGATTTTTAGTTTTTCAACTGCGGTTTAATGTATTCTAAGAAGCATGAATCAGAAAGACTGCTTTGTTGTCAAAACTAATATCACATCAGGTGTTTCACAATATGTTGATTCCCCCAAATACTGTGTCTGTTGTTTTGTGGGGAGGGCGTCAAGAGAGATGAATTACTTTTAAACCTCTTGTACATCTGTGATTGCACAGCATTGCTCCATCACACCATGACAAAAAACTGTTTGGGTAAGCAGACTTTTTACACGGTATCTGATTTCTGAGGACATATCCAATCTACTAAGCTTCTATTATTTTATCAGAAAAGAAAACATTCAGATCTTACATCAGAATCACACATTGTTGTTACCTGAAAGGATTTAAGCATGTGGTTAAGAGCATTCCAATTCCAGAAAGCACGTTGATTAAGTCCCATTGATACCAGTTGGTGTTATGCATGTATTTAAGTATGTGTTCATATGTTTTCCTCAATACAGATGCTTCCGTGCATCACAGCATTGAAATCAGTAGTTGCTTCAAGAGTCATTTTATTTTCTTAGCACCCCTTTAAAAATATTGCTTAATTTTTAAACGGGTTCAACAGGGCTTTGCATAGAAACCAATGCTCATCAACCATCTGTATCTTGCACCAGAAACTTTTTCAGCCTCTGCCCAATCTTGTGCTGATTTTCACTCTATTAAAGCCAGACACATTTTTTGCTGACTCAGTCCCTTAGAGCCTTAAGGCACCAGAGTAAAATGTGGCTAAAAAGTGTTAAAGTAAGAGCTCATGTATAATTAAGTTTTGTCAGCTAAGTCTCAATGAGTTCTTTGTAAGATGAAATTTTCACATATCAAAGTGCAGGTTTGATAAATGAAGGCAAATTTGTCTGACACAGCATTTCCTTCAATACAAGACAATTAAACTGCTTCCATTTCTAATATGATCCTCTTGGACAATGAACTGCTGGTTATAGCTTAGTTTAGCAATAGCACGAAAAATAATAGCCACCTGTGTTATTTGTACTGGCAAACAAATAGGACCCTTTTTGTCCCTCAGTTACAGCTATGCATCCCCTTTACTTCCATAAAGTTGTTCTATGGAAGCCACAAAAGTCTGTGTATCTTGAACACTTGGGAAGACAGAAGATAAGTAAATGGCTGGTATATGCCAATCTCCCTAGCTAAACTTATGGAATAGTGTGACATTATCTGATTAAAATATGACTATGTAGCTCAATGATGGGCATCCTAGGCTAGTGAGTGGGCTGCATGAATGGGCCGCAAGATTGTCCTAACCAAGATGGTGGCCTGGGATAGAGTAGTTTCACTAACTGCGTTGTATACCTAGAATTTGTGGAGTGAGTCAGTTGGACCGTAGCAGCGCTTTGATTGGATGCAGAGGGAGCTCAGGGCTCTCCCGGTCAATGTTGTGTGCAGTTAGCATGCATCTCACTTCACCTGCCCTTGCTTAATATGCATGTCAGGTTAGTAATACCAGTAGGAAAAAAACTACACAATGGAAACCAGCGGAATCTGGCATCTCTGAGCATGGCAAAACCAAAACGTCTCAAGGGCCACACATAGAGCCCCAATGGGCCACATGCAGCCCGCGGGCCACAGATTGCCCACTACTGATGTAGATCATTGTTGCTACCACTGTTACAAAATTGCAACAAACCTCATACAGAGTGTTTCAGTAGAAATGTTGTAATTTGCTGAATATGATTATGCTGTTTGTATGCTTTTTTGTACCTGAAGTTATGGATCTGAACTGTGTACATGTATTTCAAATGATTGCTTATGTGGAAATCCCAAGAAGGTGTTTAGTCAGCACATTGTGAAAGGACTAGTCAAGTTGAATGACTCATCAAAGAACATTTAACTCACAATGGAATATGCCTATCTGCACTTAAAGGTCTTGGAGAATGGGTAATGGCTTCTGCTGTGTCTAAGTGAATCATTCATGGATATGTGACTTGCCCACAGGACTCCAAACACTTTCTTGTTACCGGTAAGTTTCCACAATGAGAGCAGTGGGTTTCCCTTTACTTGCCAGAAGCTATAAAAGGCCCTGGAAACATCTCCATTTTACCTAACACCTGCTCAAGCCTCTAGACTATGATCTTATGGGAGCACTCGAACCACATAACTGGGGACCTTCCATGGGCAGTTGATGCAGCTGAGGTTGAGAGGAGGCAGGCCCCCAACCCCAACTACAACCCCACCCCCTCTGCTGAGGCCCCTGTCTCACAGGGCGAGGAACAGATGGGTTAGGGGGCACAGCGCAGCTTCTACCGCCTTGGAGCACCAGGGAGAGAGGAGGCCACGTGGTTCCAGCCTCCCAGGCCAGGAGCACAGGGAGGGTGGGTGCTGGGGGCAACAACACTCCGCCCCCAGAATGCCTACAGCAGGTATCCTAGGGGTAGAGTGTGGGCAGGGCCATGCCTGGTGGTTTGGGAGGGCAAAGCCTTCCCCCCACCTACGCAACTGGACACCCATGAGACCTTCCTGCAATTTGGAAACAACCGGAGACTTAACAATCCAGCAGTTCATTCCCTCACTACTACAAGCCTGATCCAAGAACTTAACCAATTTTAATTCTCACCTTTCTTTTTTATAAATAAATCTTTAGATACTAGCAGTAAAAGATTGCAATGGTGGGATTATTGGATAAGACCGGAGATATAGATTGATCTAGGTACGTGGTTGGTACTATGGGGATCAGAGGAACACTTTTTTTCGATGAAATTGGCTTTAAGTAACCACTTGTCATTTAGTCTAGTGTTTGGGCATTGAATCCAGGACTGGAATATCTATGGAGGCTGCATAGCTGAATTCTTGTTAGCCAGTGAAGAGAGATAGAATTCTACTGATGTTGTTGGGGTGGTATATCTCATGGAAGAATATATCTCACCAGTTCTGGGGTGTGTCTGCCCTATTTCTCAGACATTTGTCCTGACTTGGGTATTCTCGGATGTGATCCACAGAGGCATAGTGACAAACAGAATGTTTGAATGACTGTCCCTTTTAAGGTCCCCCAGCTCTTTTATGTGGTTTCCCTTGTCAGAAAATAACTCATCCCAGGAGCAGCCCCTTTGGTTTTCAAGAATTGTTTGGTAATGGTACCAGTCAAGTACAGCAATGTCAGAAACTTTGCTGCAAAGATGGAAGCTGCATGTAACACCAGTCCTGCTGCTTCCTAAGGTCAGGGTAGGACTAATGCAGATATTTTTCCATATAATATTTTGTAAATTACTGAAGTTTGTATTAATATATGTCAGTAAAACGATAGGCTGTGTCTACACTGGGCCACTTATTCTGGAAAATCAGCCGCTTTTCCGGAATAAGCTGCGAGCTGTCTACACTGGCCCCTTCAATTTCCGGAAAAGCACTGACGATCTACTGTAAGAAATCAGCTGCTTTTCCGGAAATACTATGCTGCTCCCGCTCGGGCAAAAGTCCTTTTTCCGGAAAACTGTTCCGGAAAAGGGCCAGTGTAGACAGCACAGTAGTCTTTTCCGCAAAAAAGCCCCGATCGCGAAAATGGTGATCAGGGCTTTTTTCCGGAAAAGCGTGTCTACATTGGCCACAGACGCTTTTCCGGAAAAACGGCTTTTCCGGAAAAGCATCCTGCCAATGTAGACGCTCTTTTTCCGGAAATATTTATAACAGAAAACTGTTCCGTTTTAAGCATTTCCGGAAAATCATACCAGTGTAGACGTAGCCATACTGTATATGTCATTTTATTTTACCTTTACAAAGGAAAGATTCGAGGGTCAAAGAATATTCAGATGTATCCAGAGAGAGTGAGTTATATGAGCCCTTGGTGCCCGGGTTCCAGGAATATTCTGACCCTGGGGCCCAAATCCAGCAAATTTCAGGGATGGGTCTCTCCCCCAACCCAGCCTGCTGCCTCTGTGTGCCTTCCCCAGTACAACCCCCAGCCCTGCCTGCCACCCCATGGTGGTTAAAAGGTCCCAGAAGCCCCTACTGTGACCACCGGCTGCACAGTGGGGCTAGAACAGCTTCCCATCCACCTGCTGCACTCGGCTGCCATCATGTCCCTGCAACAGCGAGTGGAAGGAATGTGTCTCCATAGGCTGGCCCCACCCCAAGTGCCCCTGTAGCCAATTTGAGCTACAAAGGTATTGCCTGATGGCAGCAGTACATGGAGGCCCCTCTGCCCCTCCATACCTAGGAGTCAATGTCAAAGGGGGTGCCCAAGTAAGTGATGCACCTACGCACACTGTACGCCCTCCTGCCTCAAAACTCCATCCCGGAGTTTGCATCCTGCATTTAAATTACGTCCCAGAGCCTGACCTCCCACCTCTCCTGAGCCCAAGCTCCCTCCTAGGACATGCACCTTGCACCTCTTCCTGCACCACAACCTCCTGCTCCAGCCCAGTGCCCAAACTCCATTGCAGGGCCTATACCCGAGGCTCCTTCCCAGAGCTTGCACCCCGCCCCAACACAAATTCCCTCCCAGGCTACGTCAAGACTGCAGACTTTTTTCGGAAGAAGCTTTTCCAGAAGAGATCTTCCAGAAAAACTTCTTCCGAAAAACACACTGCCAAAGAGCATTGAAAAAGCCATCTGCTTTTTTGAAAGATAGTGTCCACAATGAATGGACACTATCTTGCATTTAAACTGTGATTACTCTGGGTGGAGTAGCCACCCGGGCACCTGTGCTTTTTCCTCTTTCCTCTTCTTTCAAAAGAACTCCCTCTTCCCCGTCCACACACACCTTTTTCCGAAAGAGCTCTTTCAGAAAAAGGCTTCTTCCAATGTTGGAAAAAAACCCTCTGTTCTTTCGATTTTTTTTTTTTTGAAAAAAAAAAACGCAATTGCATTGTGGACGTAAGTCAAGTTCTTTAGGAAAAACCACTGTTTTTCTGAAAAAACTCTGTAGCGTAGACATAGCCCCAGAGTCTTGGGCAGGGAGGGGAAGGGACTTGGATCCATTTTGGGCATCACCAACATTTCTACAAACCTGCCATCCCTGGATATATCCAGTTTATAGAAAGGAATGCTATCAGAGCCCTGATCTAAACTAGAGAGTTATTTCAAAATAACCCTCCCCCCCCTTTATTTCAAAATAAGTGACGCATCCACATTACCATGCCTATTATTTTGAAATAACTGGCTGGTTATTTCAAAACCTGTACTCCTGCTTTCCTCAGGAAATAACGCTAGTTTCAAAATAGGTATTTCAAAATAGCAGTTATGTGGATGCTCCACTGCTGCCATTTTGAAATAATTACTCCCCAGAGTCATTCAAACTAATTACTCCCCTGTGCTTCCTGGAGTTCTACGTAGAGGTAGTACATCCACAGTAATGGAGCGTGCGTTGGACTAATTTCAAGGCTCCCTGTAGTAAGGACACGTTACTTTGATTTTGTTATTTCAGGAGTTATTCTTATGTATTTAGTTATTTCAAAATAATTTCCTAGCGTAGACATGCCTATACTGGCCTCTGTTTAGCGCAATTAGATTAAAATCCTGAGTTAAGCATTTTCTTGAGTTTCCAATAATCTATTAAGAATCTTGTTTTGGAAGAACATAAGTAACGTTCTACTTTCTATTTTTTAAAGATCTTCTTTTCATTACCCTTATGCTCCAAGTTTGTGCCAAACTTCAAAAAACAGATTAGTAGAAGGAAAATCCCTTTCCATTGTTGTTGCTTTTTCTTAAATTAAAGAGTTTTTATCACATCTCTGCTCTACTCCTTTCTGAGTCTTATTCCTGATTTTCTCCCACTCAGAACAAACCTAAGACATTCAAATATGCATGCCGGCCTTTTATTAATAATACTTAAGTTTGAAATAGCACTTTTCATCAGTAGAGCGCCAAGCCCACTGCACAGGAACCAGCGCCCAGCCTGTCCCTGTCTCCAGGCCTCCTCTTTCTGATTTTTAGAGGAACAGGATCCACATGTCCTCCCTGTGTGACTCTGAGGCCCCCTCCAGATTCCTTACCTCCTGCCATGTTGAGAATTTTGCCTGTGTGTTTCTTTGTCTCCTTCCTTTGTGAGTGTGGTTGTTAAAGAGAGGTGGGGTATTAGCTCTTCTGCACACCCTGCTACAAAGTTACTGTTCCATTCAGCTTGCACCTCAGGGGTTACTGGTAATGAATGTGGCTCTTAATGCTTTCTTTGAGCAAATAAGCAATATGGTAGATGGACTTAGGAGTGAGAGCAGGTATATAAATGGTGTTGCTCGGATTCCAGTTTTTCACTGGGGATATACCACGTGCTGAATCTAAAGGAAGGGTTGGCGAATTTGCAGGATACAGAGAGAGTGGAAGGATGAGATGCCAGAGCTGAGAGTGGAGGTGAGGTGCTCAAGTGGGATCTCTTTGAAGTAGAAAAAGCAATGAGATCTGCTGCAAGTGGAAACAAAGCACCAATCAGGGTGGGATGTGTTGTGGGAAAGGAGCTAAGGCTTATAGGAAAAGTATCTATCAGATCCCACTTGCACTGCAGAGGAAAAATCTGAGCACCTGCCCCACCCTAGAAGTGGCCGATGCACTATCAGCACATAGAAAACCATGGGCTACGTCTACACTGGCCCCTTTTCCGGAAGGGGCATGTAAATTTCACTAGTCGTCGTAGGGAAATCCGCGGGGGATTTAAATATCCCCCGCGGCATTTAAATAAAAATGTCCGCCGCTTTTTTCCGGCTTTTAAAAAAGCCGGAAAAGAGCGTCTAGACTGGCCCCGATCCTCCGGAAAAAGTGCCCTTTTCCGGAGGCTCTTATTCTTACTTCAAAGTAAGAATAAGAGCCTCCGGAAAAGGGCACTTTTTCCGGAGGATCGGGGCCAGTCTAGACGCTCTTTTCCGGCTTTTTTAAAAGCCGGAAAAAAGCGGCGGACATTTTTATTTAAATGCCGCGGGGGATATTTAAATCCCCCGCGGATTTCCCTACGACGACTAGTGAAATTTACATGCCCCTTCCGGAAAAGGGGCCAGTGTAGACGTAGCCATGGTGAACTGTTTCAATGACTAAGAAGCTGAAAGTGTGATCCAGTTTCTTCTGCTTAACCATCAAATACTAGAGCTGAGAAAATAAACAATGGTTTGGTTCAGTGCCAAGTCAAAATATGAGGGTGGGTAGGACCTTTTGGGGTCAACCAGAAATGAAATTTATAAAAACTTTCAATGAACAAAAAAAGTTGAAAGTATGTATTTTGGGTCAAACAAAATGTTTTCTTTAACCTGCACTGAAACACAATAGAACTGCCTAAGATAATTCATGCAGATAACAGGCTTCTAACAGTATCTGTGGTTTTATGTACTTCTACAAAACCAACCACCCTCAAGAACATAACATTTCATCTGCATCAGTAATCTAAATGTTACTGTCTGCATGTATTCCACATTGTGTGTCACTTACCCTCACTTTTAAAAGACAAGGGAGTGGCAGATCAATGAGACAGCCCAGTGTATGTGTCACCTTAGTCACCTTGCTCCATGAACACAAGTTGATGCTACACCATTCTGTTTTGTTACAGGTATGTTCTTTCCTTTTCTGGACTAACAGTTTCGTCATGGGGTTGGCCCAGTGCATATTCAGTCTGTCCAAAAGTCATTTGTGGTCTCTGGGAATCCAGCCATTGATGCGATTGTCTACCTATTTTCCTGCCCTAGGACTATATGACCTGCCCATCTCCGCTTTGCATTGTACATCGCCTGCACAACATCGGTCATCTCTGTCTGCCTTCTTATCTCCTCATTCGGCATGTGATCACAGCGCGATATCTTACACATTCGCCTTTCCATTGCTTTCTGGGTGACAGCAAATTTTTCTTCCTCCGCTTTCATCGTTGACCAACTTTCTACTCAGTATATCATTGCTGGCAGAACAGTGCAGTAAAACGGTTCTTTCCTTTTCTTCATGGGCAGTTCATCATCCATTAAAGACATCTTTATTTTGTTGAAACTTGCCCACCCTGCCTTTCTTCTATTGCTGCATTCCCCTTCAAATGAGTTGTCTCTGTTCAGCTGCTGACCCAGGTAAATGTATTTGTCGACCTCCTTGATTTCTTTTCCTTTTACAGTGATAATTCCTGCTGTGCAATGCTCATTCCACAACCACTTTGTCTTCATGTTCACTTCCAACCCGATATCATGCGAAAGCGGTTGCAGTTGCTACAATTTGTCCTCCAGTTCTACAGTGTCCTTTCCCAATATTACACAATCATCAGTGAAGAGAAGATGCATTAACTGTTCTCCGTCAATTTTAATTCCTTCTTCCCAGTTCAATTTCTTGAATAACGACTCCATTACTGTTGCAAACAGCTTCAGTGAAATTGTGTCACCTTCTCTGTCCACTCTGCACATAATAAGGATACACGGGGAATTGAATAATGTTATCTCTGTCGAACAATTTCAATTAATTTCTTCTACCTTATGTGTACTTTAAAAAATATGAAAACATACTCTCAAGATGAGGGTACAGGAGATGCAATTATATAAGCTCCCATTTCCAAATGATTCTACCAAAACCCTCTCCTTACTGCTACAGAGATATTACCAAACATCCTTTTCTGCAATCTCTTCCCATGCCTCTCTGGGATATAAATTTAATCAATATAAGCATATTTTAAAACTCTGAATGGTATTTTCACTATTGTGATACTAAAAATAGACCTTATCCTGTCAGCTTTAGTCTGAGAATCTCTCCCTGGCTTTGCCTTCTGCCTGTAGCCCCTACAAATACTGGTATATAGTGTTTGGGGTGGGTTTTTTGGTATGGTGAATACAGCCTCCCACCCTACCGAATAAAATTTGTCATGTCTTTTTTCTAAAACTGCACAAAATGTTGGATTTTTATGATACATAATTTAATCTCTCATTTTAAGATTTTCTGTTTATAAATTTATAAACAGTCCTTGAAGCCTGATTCTCACTTACACTCAATGCCCTTTCACTGCCACAGAGGCAGGCTACTGATCTCTTAAATACATAAGAATCTCTCACTTGTTTGCAATGTTTCCCTAAGTAAATCTTAAAATATCTCCACACTCATTCCAATGAACATATTCATGTGTCATTTAGACCCTATTCATTGCAGAGATACCAGATGCCTACTGGAGCTTTCACTGGAATTCAGACTTCATCAGTCTTTGCATGCTTTCCCATGCCTGAAAATCCCTTAAACATTCCTGTCTCATCTTCCCTCCCCCAATTCACTGATTCCCCAGTCTCTGTTAACGGACACAGTACCTTACCAGGAGCTGCTTTTATATAGGCCCTTTATCCGACACTATAGTTAGGAACATGATAGCAATAGATAGCACTGAAAGGCCAGCTATCTGAAAAGTTACAAGGAAAAGAACTGAAGGGATTCATCACCACAGAGGATCTGAGCAAGAGTGTGCCCTTTTTCAACATTTGAATAGGTGTTGAATAGAGAAACTGTAAACAGGATTCCATGTGTAGCTCTGATCAAACCAGAGGGGAAAAGAGCAGATCGGAGTAGCCAGAGGTGGCTGAGCAGGCCAATATTAAAAAAACAACTACAGCTGGTTTCCTCCTTCTCTATACTGCCAGACCATAAAATCTTCCATGCTCACTTATGGTTCTGGGAAGCCATTTATGTGGCTTTTGAAGGCTGTGGTCTCAGATTCTTCCTTTGCTGATGCAGATATTGATCAGTGTACAAGCTGTTCTCGGCAGACATGAGGGGAAAGTATCATCATTTGGGAGCCAATGAATATACTGTAAAAAGCACATTTCTAGAATCTGCATTAGAACCAGATGTTCCATTCAAAAGTATTTGTGGTCAAAGACTACTGTGAGCAGTTAACTTTTATAAAAGGGGGGGGGGGGAAATCAAGCATAATGACTATATAGGGAAAAAGTTATATGCATTGTATCTAGATTTTAAAAATAAAACTATATAAAATTAGCATGGAGTGCATTGAAGAAACTAAAAACTGCCTGATAGGTTTCAAAATGTAACTGTAAATAGGGAATCAGCATCAAGAGGAACTGATTCCAGAGGGGTTTTTCAGAAATTGATTTTTGGCCCCGTGCTATTCAATATTTTTATCAATATCCTGGAAGAAAATATAAAATCATCATGATGAAGTTTTCAGATGACACAATAATTAAGGGAATGGTAAATAATGAAGAGGATCTGTTAACTGACTCAGAGTGATTTTGATCACTTTGTAACTGGGTACAGGCAAACAATACCTTTCAGCACAGCTAAATACATCCAGAACCAAAGACTGTAGGTCATGCTTATAGGTTTGGGGGAACTATCCAGGGAAACAGTGACTCTAATAAAGGCTTGGGGGTTGTGGTGGATAATCAGCTGAACAAGATTTCCCAGTGTGACACAGGCCAAAAGGGCTAACGTGATCCTCAGATGCATACATCGGGGACTCTTGAGTAGGAGTAGAAAGTTTATTTTAACTCTGTATTTGGCACTGGTTCAATAGCTGCTAAAATACTGTGTCCAGTTCTAGTGCCCACAATGCATGAAGGATAAATTGGAGAGGGTTCAGAGAAGAGTCAGGAGAATGATTAAAGAACATGCCTTGTAGATATAGAATCAAGGCCCTTAATCTATCTGTTTTAAAAAGAGAAGGTGAAAGGGTGATTTCATTACAGTCTGTAAGTATCTATGTGGGTAACACATATTTGGTAATGGGTTCTTGTATCTATCAGAGAAATGTATGACATGATCCAATGGCTAGAAGTTGGAGCTAGACAAATTCAGACTGGAAATATGGCATATGTCGTGATGAGTGAGAGTAATTACCCATTGGAGCAATTTGCCAAGGGTCATAGAGGATTCTCCTTCACTGACAATTTTTAAATTAAGATTGGATCTCTTTCTAAAAGATCTGCTGTAGGGATTGTTTGGGGAAAGTTCTGTTCCCAGTGCCATACAGGTCAGATTAGCTCAAAATGGTCCCTTCTGGCCTTGGAATCTATAAAGTCTATAAGTCTATGAAAAGTATGGTGGAGTCAGATGTTAATAGAGGTTGTTAACCAAGAGAGGAAGGCTAATAGGACTGAGTCTCAAGAGCTAGGTTCTTTTCCCTGTTGTGCTACAGACTTTCAGTGTGACCTTGAGCAAAGTTATTTAGGACCTGATTTAGCACTGACTTTAAATGTATGGCTACACGTCAGCTGGGAGCATAGACAGACACATGCTAGAAATAGCATTGACTAGCAACACGAGCTTAGACCCAAGGGGTTGAGCAGGCTTGTATTCAGGTAGCTAGGCCATGCTGCAGCATCCATCCTATTTTTAATATGCTATCTCAAGCAATGTGAGTGCAGATCTGTCTCCTCAGACTGAGAGATATGCTTCCAGATGTAGTGTAGACATATATTAAGAGAACATGCACTTACGTACTTTATTAAATTGGAGATAATGACACTTCCCTAACTCATAGAGGAGTGGTGAGGATAAATCAGCCAATGTTTGTAAGTGGCGCCAATATTATGATGATAAATGCTGTAGAAAAACCTACAAATGTATGTTTTAAAATGTCAACCATATATTTTAAAATTGTGAAAATTGGCCTATTTCACATGTTATGTACATTTGTAATGCATGTCATGAAATACACAGCTAATATACAGATAATATGAATAAGTGAGAAACACTCTATGAATGCCAAAAAGTCATAGAAAATTTACCTCACAGAAATCTTGCTTCTGAGGGAAGTAAAAGTCTTTGTTTCAGCTTAATTTGGCTAGAGTTTTGCAATCCAAACTTCACATGTGAGATACCTAGACTACCTCAAGTACAGGTTTAAATCTCAGTAGGGCAATACAACTCTTTATCTTCTCAGGCACCTAAGCTGAGTTCTATGCAGCCTTGAATGTAAGGGTCTTTAGAATAGGACTTAAAAACTGAAGGGATCCACAATAGACTTCAAGTTTTAGTTTGCTGTGGTGTAGTTGCCAAAGTTTGTACTGTTTTGACTATTGTGGACTGAGTAGTTGGTTACATCCCCTCACTTCATAAGTGGCCATGCTACAGTGGTGTTTGTAAAATGCCTCTGGATATGTTGACTGTAAAGATAATTTATAAATGTAATATATCAGTAATAAAAAAAAATTGATGCATATTGAATTCCTCCAAAGCCAGCTTCTAGGCAGCTCAAGTCACCCAACCATTTATGTATAGGTAGTTGGTGGCAGTTAGTAAAATATTCACTTTACCAGCAGATTGACATAGGCCATTGATGGAATAAGCTTAATTGATTTAAATCATTGCGCTGGGGCGGGGGGTTCAGTATACAGGCTGCCTGAGAGAAAGAAGATGACCCCAGCCCTCTCTTACCACAGCAGGTTGGGACCGGGTGAGAAGCACCTCTCCATGGCCACTGCAGCTCCACCGGGCACAGCTGGGAAATGGGTGCATGTCCCCCCAGCTGGGGCAGTTCCAAGTCCCTCTGCCTCCTGTGCTCCCCAGCCAGAGTGAGGAATGGTGCAAACTGTGCTCTTTCCCCTCACTCCCTAATGAAAGGGAACAGCCAGTAATGTCCCAGTGTAAATCAAGGGGGAGCCTCAGCCCCCAATTGCCCTCCCTAAAGGATACCTAGGAGGTGGGAGGATCAGGGCTGAGGCAGTCCCAGATGGGGGAGGAGTGCCCCCAGCCAGTCCCTTTCACCTGCCTCTTGATTCTGTCTCTTTTCTGAATGGTTTTATGAGAAGCAATCCCATTCTGGGCATATCCCATTGTCCTGGCACAATCAAAATCTTATCTTGCTTTAAGTGAGGAAGCTGCATACCAAATTTGATGGTCCTGGCTCTTACCGTTTAGGAGGAGTTCTTGAACAAGCAGACAAACTCTCTCAAATAAATAGTATATAGCACTAGGACAGCATGGGCCACATTTTTATAGGACCCCTTCTGCATAACAGATGTGTCTTGTAAAATGTGCACATGTGCATTTGGCAAGCAAGGTCCCGCATTTGCATGCACAAAAGGGATTCATGCATATGCAAAGAGTTAATCACTTGCTCAGTTACCCCCAATCTATATGAATAACTGTTTTCAATTAGTCAGCATGTGTGGGGTTTTCCCTAGTGCAGTGGGTATAGCAAGAGCTGCTAGGAAACTCTGAGCCTGTTCTTCCCCTTCCCCCGATGAAATATGTCCCACCACTATCACTCAGGAACTACTTCCTCCTCCCTCCCTTCCAACATGACTTCTCTAACAGCTGTATCTGAGCCCTCAGTATACCTGTGGCCTCAGGACCTACAATCTTTTCTCCCTCATAAATGTGAGTTTGCTGCATCTCAACTCTTAAATTTTATAGTGAACTTTTTTTTTTTTTTTTTGCTAAGTCTGCTTACAAGACTGCACTAAAAAAAAGCATAGGGCCCAATTTTGTTCCTATTGAAGAGGAAAATTCCTGCTGACTTCAAGAAGACCTGAAGCAGACTCATTGTCAAAAAGAAAAAATAGTAAAAGCTAAATACTATTTAATTATGATTTTTATTCATAATGAATGCAAAAGATGAAGATTTGGGAAAGATAGATAGTACGAGAAGAAAAACTGCTAAAGCTAAGATAATCACAGCTAATGTTATCTATTTCAAAACTCAGCAGCTTTGCTTATCTCCTTTTAATTAACCTATTTCTGACCTAGACTGTGCATTTATTTGCCAGAGGCTTACAGTACCTTCTTCCAATTACAATCTCTTCAATAAAACCGTTTATGATAGTGCTTGAGATCAGCCCTGCTGGTGTATCCATTTCCTGTAGCTAGGCTGGTAGGAACATATTGGGCAACGATAGGAAGGGGATGGAAGAATAGTAATGGATGGCTGGGATGTCAGTGAAAATACTATATGTTAAACAGAGTGAACAAAGTGGCTGATCTGCTTCCGTCTCCCTGTTTCTGATGCTGAGATGTCTGAATATGATCCCGAGGACCAAAGATAGTACAACCTGCAGAACTTATTCAGTCTTATCATCTGATGCACAGATATAAAAGCCTTTCTCACACAGTGACAAACAGACCACTGCAATGTAGCAAGCAACTTGCTGCTTAAGCAGAGTCCCGTGCTTTATTAGACATTTGGAAATAAATCAGATAAAATCCAGGGACTCTAAATAATATGAGGGCCAGAATGTGTCTTACTCTAAAGGCTGCCATCCAAAAATATTTACTTTGGCCACTGAAGACTTTATCTTCTGTGATTTTAATAACAGTCTGATTCAAATAGCAATTCCAGATGGCAAAAAATAGTGACTAATTCACTGAGCCACCAAATCCCATCTTTCGCAACACAGAGTTTGGGGTTAGAACAAAACTGAGCTTGAGCAGCTCTTATTCTAGTGGAATAAATTCAATCAGAAATGTTACATAAGCAGAACAGTTGAAAGAATGCAAGAAAATAGAGCAAAGATGAAACAAAAGAAAAATAGGTATGATCGGATAAATTTGCCATAATAAAATATTTAAATCTGAAATTCTTTTACCAATGAAAATCTGGATGCCTACTACAGTCCACTAACACACTGTATACAGCTTTAATGCTGATACCTTTTGGCCCCAATACTTTCCCTTGAAATATTCCAAAATGCAATATAAAGGAGAGCTTATTCAATATAGGAGATCAGTATAAAGACAAGTCAGGCACACAGTATGATACTTAGACACCAGTGAACATAAGGGAACAGAAAAGTGGACTAAAAAAATAATCTAATTCAATCTTCTATCTGGAAACTCGATCGCTGATACAATCAAAATTGTATGCACAATAAAATAGAGCATATCTCAGTTGCCTTTGCTTCCTAGGTTCCTTTGTAGTACAGCCTATTCAACTTCACAGAGATGTAGCACCATGGAAGTAATTTGTCAAACTCCAATGGTCCCTCTTTTTGTCCAACTACAAACAGTACAGAGTGTCTGGTCACAAACTATAAGTTATTGATGATACAGCTTTCTGTTCTGCAGCAAAGGAGCATACGCTCCAGTGGGATGGCACAGTTCAAAGCAGAGGACAGTCTAGTGACAGATTTAAACTTTTATATCACTGATGATTCCAACATGTGACCATTGTCCACTAGAACCTCCTTCTCTACTTCTGCTCTGAGACTGTGACCTTTTTCAAAGCTTCCTACTGTGAAGAAATGCTGGTGTGAATTATGGTTGTTACATAATACCAAACTGATATACCCTCATGTGCTGTGGTGTAAAAGGAGACATAGAAAACAGATTTCTATAAGGTAGCACCAGAACATCTACATTTAGATTCTATCCATATGTGACAATTTGGGGATGACTGTTACATGCAATTTATCATTTCTGTCTGGATTATGAATTCTCTGTATATATTTTTACCCAATTATAAACTCCCATCTGATTCTAAGGCTGGTCTATGTCTTCCTTTTGCCCTTTATTTCCATCTTGGACTAAAAGTCCAAGAGCTGGTGACACAGGGCTAGCAATGGAAAGTTGTTAAGATTGGATGATCACCCATTTAAATAGAGTACCCTTGGACAAAAGATGGCTGTTGCCCACAGGAAACCAGTTTTTCAAGCTTGAACTCTACAGAGGGGCTAACTAAGCAATGACTGCCAGATGCCTGCTAATAGACTTTGAACCACCAGATGAGGCTAACTGGAGAGTCACCGGACAAGGGGGGGTGGGTGTTATAAAAGAAAGGGTGAAAAAGAGAGCAGACAGATTTCAAGGCAGGGAGGCTCCTGCATTCCCTAGGGAACTCTGATCTGTGCTTGAAGCACATTGTGTATTGTTTTGTGTAGAGTTGTATATTTCTTCTACTAGCTACAGGAAAATGTGATGCCACAACCCTTACAAAGCCTGTACATTTGTTTGCTTTCACTGTCACTTCTCCCTGAAGATTTTTTGTTATAAAACTAGAGTGCCTGAAAGGTGAGAGCTCTGTGAGTGGGTATGTTTAGGGTACTGGGGAATTGGAGGTGGGGAGCAGAAGGACATAGCACTGGTCATGGGGCCAAATGCAGGTGAGATCACATTTCCATAAAGGGGAAACAGACCAAGTCTTTACCCAGAAGATGGGAGCAAGAGGCCCAGAGAAGAGACAGTGCTGTGTTGCAGCCTATTCAGACCCCAAAAAACTAAAGAGGCCAAAGACCCTATGTGAGAATCCCAGATGCAACAGCCTGCAGAGTGCCCAGCCTTGGGGGCTCTTCCAAGACTGTGAGAAAACCAGGATTCTCCCAAACTCTGATCTTTTAGTGACTGGTGAAAAGTAGGTTATGGGAAAAGAGCATACAGGCAGTCCCCGACTTACGTGGATCCGACTTACGTCGGATCCCTAGATACGAACGGGGTGAGGCAACTCCCGCACATGCGCAGCAGCATTCCCGGGGCTCGCTCACCTGGGTCCTAGGATCCTCCTCCTCCTCGGGCCGGCTCTGACTGAGGTCCCGCAGAGCTGCCGGGCAGAGGAAAAGTGCCTCCCCACGCCCGCTGCCCCCCCCACCCCCCTGCCAGCAACAGGCTGCCCCCTCTCCTGAGCAACAGGCTGCCGAACAGACAAAAGCAGCCTCTCTGCCCCTCCTCCCCTCTATACATGCCGGGCTCCCGGAGCGCAGCAGCGTCCCCGGGGCTCGCTCACCTGGGTCCTAGAATCCACCTCCTCCTCCTCTTCAGCCGGCTCCAACTGGCCTCTGCCTGCAGCAGCTGGCCACAGGGACAGGGATCCCGCAGAGCTGCCGGGCAGAGGAAAAGTGCCTCCCCACGCCCGCTGCCCCCCCCCCCAGCGGCCTCGCATCCTGCACGCCTCCCCCCTCCCCCCTGCCAGCAACAGGCTGCCCCCTCCCCTGAGCAACAGGCTGCCGAACAGCAGACAAAAGCAGCCTCTCTGCCCCTCCTCCCCCTATACATGCTGGGCTCCCTGGGCAAACAAAGACTCCACCAAAACAAACAAAGTGCTGGCCTCATTGTGTTAGCAAAAAAAGGACCCTCCTCCTAGAACCCTGGGTGGTGTGTGGAAATAAAGCTATTAGCTCAAAGCATGGTGCAGAGCTGTTTGGTATTTGATGAGTTACTCCTTTAGTCCTGAGTTTGTCACAGTGACAGAAATAGATGTGAAATCTTCTGAACAGGGGAACAGACAGCAAAACAAACATTAGAGGGGAGTTAACCTTTCCCTATGCTATCCAAAACTAAAAAAAATGTTTGGCTAGAGTTTCCCCTACAATATGTACCAGTTCCGACTTACATACAAATTCAACTTAAGAACAAACCTACAGTCCCTATCTTGTACGTAACCCGGGGACTGCCTGTATTTAAGGAGAGAAAGTTAGACCATATGATTCAAGGAACAAGTTCCAGGATATCATAAAAACGGTATGTTTGATCTTTTGGTTGTAAACACTGAGGCTATGTCTACACTCGCAGCTTCTTGTGTGACAAATATGCAAATGAGGCTAAGCGTGGAATATCGCTGAGCTTCATTTGCATACCTAATGAGCCGCCATTTTTGCAGAAGAGGCTCTTGTGCAATGCTGCTACGCTGATTATTTTTCAGGAATAACAGCATTGCGCAAGAAGGTTTTTCTTGTGCAAGAAGGGTCAGTGTAGACAGCTCCTTCTGGTGCAAGAGCCTCTTTTGCTAAAATAGCAGCTCATTAGGTATGCAAATGAGGCTCGGCAATATTCCACACTTAGCCTCATTTGCAGGGCTCGACAAATAATACAATCTACTCACCTGTGGCGAGTAGATTGTAACCTGGAAGAGCCGGGTTCGGGCGATCTGCGCATGCGCAGATCGCCGGACAGTGCAGCTGGCGAGCAGAGCTCGCCGCAGTTTGGCAAGCTCTGCTCATTTGCATATTTCTTGCACAAGAAGCCACGAGTGTAGACATAGCCTGAGATATTAATTATTAAATAAAAAGGTTTTAGAAGGGTTTCAGTGAAATAAAACTATGCTTGCCAACACTAATGTGTCATGAGATTTATTATAGCTTCTAGAACCTGAAAGATAAGAAATGTGAATTCTCCAGGACTGGAGTTAGGGACAATGGTACAGAATCACAGAAATAACCACTTTCTTTTAACGTGGAGCAAGGAACTGTATTAGAAATAAGGACAAAGTACTCTTCCCACAAGCTACTGTGTCTGTCTCACTGCTTCATGGTAGAGCTTCTAATAAGAACTTATACAGCCCTTCCCAGCTGGCTTCCTAGTATGGAGTTGAAAATACAGCGCACATATCTTCATAGGATATGTTCTTTTTTGGTATGGATTACTTTTGAAGTCAGCATGTCTGTGTGGATAGCCTCTATAAATATATGTTGGAAGAAGGTGACTTGGGACAGCTGTGAGTTGTATAAAGTGCAATTTCCCCTACTTATTGAGAGCAGCAAAATTAATCTCAATTTATTTCCATGCCAAACAGCAAGTCATGTATCCAGATGACTGTAATTTTCAAAAAGGGGTCTGCCAACTTTCCATGATTTGTACAGCTTCAAGAATGACAACATTTAACCAAGGTTTTTTATTTATGCGCAGTGATCAATTTAGGAAGTAATAATATTTTGCATTTACATTGCATTTTTATGTAGATCTCAAAGCACTTTCCAAAATAAAGGTATTTTTACTATTTATCAGGTGGCTACAGCCAATACAAAGATGGTGATTTCATTCACATTTCAAGTGGGTGGGATGCATCAGCACTAAGCTGCAATCCCAGCTGACAGTGCACCTTTGTTAGCCATCTTAATGGATGCCAAGGACTAAGTGAGCATGAAGATTTAATTACCCTCTCACAACTAGCGATTGGTCCTCTGGGTCAAGACTGAGAGACCTTATTGGAAAGTGTGGAAAATATTTTACTGCAGCCACTGTACTCTTACAATTGAGTTACTTATGATAGCTGTATCTAGATAGTCAGATATATGAGAGAAAATGACAGATTCTAATCAAACCTGTAATTTAACACCAAACACAAGAGCATCCTTAATTCATGAAAGAGCTTGCATTCCCGCCACCACATCAGAAACATAATTGCAAATAAATGATATCAAACAAGCAGCAAAGTTCAAAGACCATCTATTAATCCATCACCTCAGCTGGCTTCCTGTTTTTGTGCATCATTAATAAGATATAACATTAGATTTCTACACTTTTACATACAATGCTATTGAATGAAAACATCCATTTTCACATCTCAGATAATTAACTTGTAAACTGCTGAATGAGATGATGAAATGTGCAAAAATCTCAATGAATTTATTAAAAGGCTTGAATCTTTAACCAATCCTGACCTATTTTTCTAATTCCAGTCATATTTTTGCTGAATTACATTGGTGAGTGTTTATAACTATTGTCACTGTCACTGAACTGCAGCAGGGGACACTAATTTCTTCCACACATTTGCACATTACAAAGGGCTTCAAACCATACAGAAAAATGAATAGCTGGGAAAAGGAAAAGGAAAATCAAGAGGAAGCCAATAGACATGTTCTGTGCAATACCATAGTGTAAAGCTGATAGGAGTTGCCTAGTGCAGCTGTGGTTTCTCATAAAGGCAGCATTGAAAATATGTTGTATGACATATCCAGAACAGAGAACAAACGTATTCAAAAGCAATATGCTGGGGTTATGAAATCTAATCATCATAATGCTGCATGCATGGAGACATACACTATTGTACAGTGAAGCATATCAGTTACCTAATGTATGTGTTTGAAAAGAGTTTCAAAGGGAGACTTTCAAGGAACGGCACAAAAGCTTCTCTTTTTTTTACTGTAATTTCATTATAATCAGTGAAAAATTAAAGAAATCTAAACTATTCAGAGCAAAATGGGAACAGTCCCCCACCCACCAGAGATAGATTTAGGCTCAAATTCTGTATTCTGCACAGCACAACCAGACTCCCAAGCCAATTGATTCTGGGTGTGCTACTCATGGGTTCAGGGTTCTACCTGAATGGATCAGATCAGCCAGCATAGGGCTGCCTCAGGATGGCTTGCCTGGAGCTGATTAACCCTGTCCACTTAGGCTGCCCACCAAACCTGGGATGGGTGTGGCATTTTAATTAGTAGAACCAGCTAGGTATAGAGGAGCTCATTCTCTAGTCAAGAGCAGCTAGAAGCTGGGTGAAAGAAGGGGGAAGACGGGTAAGGAAAATCCATCAACAGCAACAAACCAACCTTGTAGGGTGGAAATGAGAGATGTCAGCAGGTGATTGCCAAAACAGTGGATGGCTCTTGTGAGTTGACTCTCTACCAGAGAGCCCTGATGACCAGGTGGAAACTGAGAGACTACAGACACTGTTGGGATCAAGAAGGTACTAAGACTCAGGGGAGCTTGAGTCTTCAGAAAAAGGCTCCTGACAGGAAGGTCCTAGGAGATATACACACACAAACTAGTAAGAAAGAGGGGAGTATGGATTAAGCAGTTCATTTTGGGAATGAATTTTGTCATTTTAATAAATCCAGCCCCAGGAAAGGATGTTGCGGTACCAAAAAAAATAGTTTGTTTTGGTAGTCTGAGAGCCCTGAAAATGGGGAAACTGAGGCAGCACTGCTGCCAAGTGATCTTGGGCCACAAGCGGGTGGTTAATCAGTTCACAGGTGCCTTAAGCAGAAAGTAATTCAAAGAAAGAATATATTTTAATGTTTGCACCGCATCTATCATCCCTTGGGCTACTATAAAATTTATCTAATCCAAGTTTTAAAACCTAGAAGAAATAACTTGCAATCTGGTGATAGCAAAACAGTAATGGAAGCAAATAAACATAGCAGAACCTTATGCTGATTTTACATTGTTGTATTTAAATTGCTCCCTGAATTACATACAGTACAGTATGATAGCTCTTTAATATAACTAATCATTTCATCTAACCTCAAAGGCGTAATGAGAAATATATAATAGTGATGCTTTTGCTCATTTGAATGCAATGGCAAAGACAAGGTAAAGAAAGCAGATCTCACACAGGATTCTATTGCAAGAGATTTCTAGAGACCCGTTCAGGCTCAGATCAGCTAACTAGGAGGTTACACTCAGGAAAAGCTGTTACAAAATCACACCTTGTCCAGGTTCTGTTCTGTTGTTCCTGGCTGGCCCAATTTATTCTTCCCTCTACCATGGTACAATTTTTATAGTTACATTTTACACCTGTTCTATGTATAGGATTATTTTAGTCCAGTACAAGATGTTGTCTATTTGTGTCCAATCAGGTCACCCCACAAATTTCCTATAATTAAAATCTGTTATGGCAAGATTCAGATTTGCTGAAGATTTAGACCAGTGATACTCAGAACTCAGTGGTTCAAGAGCAGTAGTGTGATTTCATTGTTTCATTTACTATTGTTCCTGCATCAAAATGAGCAACTATTATTTTTATCAACTACAATTGGTTTATTATAGTAAAACATTCTTATGGGTTAATAATCAATGTTATGATAGCCTGCGCTGGGTACATACAAAAGAGCTGTTTGTGGCTTATGAGCTTCAGTCTGAGTATCACTGACCATACCCAAGGAATTGCTGGAGTACAATGTACTCTGGCCACACATACGAGTATTTCCCTCTAAGACAGGAAGGGCATTTCTTTCATACTGGATGAACTCCTAGCAGACCACATCATGCAGGTTTAAGGCACAGAAGGGAGAGCATGGAACAGTATCTGTACTGCAGTGAAATTATGGCCTCCACAAGCTCCAGTCACTCAGGCCTAGATTTCTAAAGGTCTTTAAAGCTACGGCTATGTCTAGACTGCAAGGTTATATTGGAAAAAGATACACAAATTGCAAACCACAATTTGCATATCTTTTTCTGCCTTTTTTTTTAACCTCCTCTTTTGGAACATTCCTTATTTCTTATACAATGAGGAATACAGGGATGCCGAAACAATGAGTCTGCTTTTTTGGAAACTGTTCATAAATAGTTATTTCGAAATAGCTTATTTTGAAAGAGCACCTCTACACTGCAGGGAAGCCTCAAAATTAGTCTGAGGCAGGCTTCCCTAATGTAAACGTGCTATCTCGATTTAGAGCCCCTAGAGGAATAATTTAGAATGGCTCTGGTAAAGGGCTATTTCAAAAAAGCAAAAGTGGTGTGTATATACATGCCTTATTCTGCAACAGCTTTTTTGGAATAGGCGTTATTCTTCATAGAATGAGGTTTACAGCAGTCAGAATAAGTCATCCATTGTTTCGAAATTATTTCAAAATAACAGAATTGCTGTCTAGGTGCTCGCATTGTTATTTCGGAATAGAGCCATTAGTCCAAAATAATTTTGCTGTGTAGACACGCCCTCAGTGTTACTCTGCTCAGCATTGCAAGGCCTATGTAACTTATGAACCTAAAACTTATTTTCAAATGTGACTTGGGTTCTTAAGTCTTACTGATTTTCAGTGAAACATTTCCTTTTGACTATGGGCTTTTCATTTCTGCACATGATATACACAATTTTAAAAAATGAAATTAACCATCGCTTTTTTAAAGAATTGAAATGTTTTATCACAAAAGTGTATAAATGGAACATTCAGCATTGTTGGAACTCTCTCTCTCCACCCACCCACCCTTCAAATTAAATGGCTGTGATATTGACACTGTTTAATTAAATATTTTTATTTCAACAGAATGGCATATTCCAACAGAATATGGTTCCATCAAAAGTTTTCCTGTTACCCCCACTAAATACCTTTTAAAATTTGGCTCTTAAGCATAAATTGTTTTATGAGTTTTGAATAATCTGAAGTCTCCTCTGTCTTTTTAATAGATTGCCCACCATAAACAGAGTGCATATGATTCTGGGGTAGGAGAAATAAAGTAGATGACCTGTGAGTCACTCCAATTTACAAAGTAAATTATGAAAAGCCATTTTCTAATTCTCATTCCATAGCATTTTTTACATTCATTCTCACTATTTCCTTTGACATTTTTAACTCCATGTTCAATGGCATACCTGTCCATAAAATAATCACTTCTCAAATCCCTTTTGAATTTACTGGAAGAGACTTTACTGGAATATTCTGGAATCCATAATATTGTTGCTTAACAATAGTTCATTCCCAAACAATGGTGTGCAAAAGGTAAATGATGTCACAAAGACACTAGTTGTGGTTTTGCATTTGCTTTTGCTTTTGCTTTTCCGAGGGCAACAGCTCTCAAAACCTCTTAGTATTAAGCCACCTTATCAGCTCCATTTCACCCACTTTGCTATTTGCTTTTAATTCCCTGTTAGTGCTCTTAATTCCTTGCAGCACTAGACACGTATCCTGCTCTTTTCCACAATCCCTCTGAGTAATGGATTGTATATGCTGTCATTACAGCGGTATCATGAATGGCCTAGGAAGAAGCAGAAGACACCCCTTAGACGGTTGGTGAGACAGATTCCAAGCCTGTTGAAAATACACTATATAACCTGTCTTTATGTCAAGAACAACTTTTAAGAAATAAAATGCAGCAAAAACATCACACTGCTGTTAGATGCTTGTTTTCAGTCATATATCAGATAATTACCATATTTGGGGAAAAGTATGCCTCCTCCCCCAATTGTGCAAACACTTATGCACATGGTTAACTTTACTCAC
Source organism: Pelodiscus sinensis (assembly GCF_052426305.1). NCBI lineage: Eukaryota > Metazoa > Chordata > Testudines > Trionychidae > Pelodiscus > Pelodiscus sinensis. The sequence goes on from NC_143052.1 coordinate 199,146,694, forward strand.
TGGGAACGTCAATGGGACTATTGACAGTGTGCAAAGTTAACTGCTGTTTAAATCTTTGGGGGGGTCAAGGCTTTGGCTAGTGGAAATAAATACAGAACACGGATCAGTAACAAAACAAAGAAAAATAATTACTATTCTCCTCAGATTTCAATATTAAAAGAGCCAACCAAAATCACATTTATATGGTCCAACGCTTTCCCCAAACAACAGGAGAAATGTGAAATCAAACCTGGAAAAGATCACTTATACTCTGACCTCACTAAGTATAATCATAGAACTGTTTACAATTTTTCTCTCAAAAACATTTTCAAAGAAAAAATTACTTTTTTCCTAAATGAAAAACTGCCTCAAAAAGTTCTTTTACTAAGCATTTGTTCAGCATTTGTCTAAACTGAATTTTTTTTAAATGTTCCTTTTTCTTGACTCTTCCTTTTGCCATTGAATGAAAGAAGGGAGAACTAGCCCCTTTTCCCATGGCCATACTAACTTTTCAAAACTTTCTCAACTCTCTGAAAATTACAGACTGGTAAAATTTAAAAATGAAGCTCAGCAGCTCCACAGGTATGTAACTTTTGAAAAGGCCAGCAATATTTTGAAATTTTACAAAGGAGCAAAGAGAAAAAAGAAGATGAAAAATTAGAATATGGCAAAATGCCCTATTTAACTTTCAACTTATTGCACTCAGAAGCCAAAATTAGGAAAGGAGATGAGGTAAAAGGGGGCAAATAAAATTAGAAATTCAAACTCAAATGTTCCAAAGTCTATTTTTATAGAAAAATCAAAAACATTTCAGAATTGTTTTTAATAACTGTTCCATTTCAAGACTTGCAAAATGTTTTGCATTTTTTCACAAAACTGCCCCCCTTCCAATTTGTCAGCCGGCTCTATTCCTTTTGCCTCAGATGGCAACAGCAGATGCCTGGAGGAGGATCTAATATATACCCATGAATTATGGTAGCTTTGATGATACAGAATCATTTTGTTTTTCTAGTTTTCATGTGTTTATTATGTAAGGTTTACTTTCATTTGAGTGTTGAAGCAAGAACTGCAGTTAAACTTCACTCTCTGAGAGACTCTTTGGCTGTGTGAGTACTTGCAATGTGCATATTTCTCTATAGATATATATAAAAAAGTTTTTCCTGTTGGGTGACATCATCACGTTCTCACACTCTAGTCGCGAAAGCAAAAGCAGTCAGAGAGAGTGGGACAAGCAAGTGGGACATAGCCCACTAGTAACTGATAGAGAAAAAAAGTGAATCATTCTATAAAAGTACACTGAACAAGGCAGGCCTCACAGGGATGGTCTAGCAGTAATATAATGTGCCACCATGTGGAGAACTGAGCTTTTGATTTCAGGTGGATAGGGCTGGGTCAGGAGTTCTGTGCAGGTAAAGCAATCCACCTTCTAGAAAGGGAGCATTTCAGACTATTCTATAACAATTTCTCTTTCCAATTCAGTGGAAATGAGGAAAACCACAGGAAACTACATCCAGCCTTCCTCAGGCAGAAGAACGATGGTCGCATATCAGACATGGAGGCTTGGGGGGAGTTGGATCAATCAACTATTTCCTAAGTAAAACTTAATTGATAACTTTTGGTAAAAGTTGATTCTTATGACAACTGTATGCATTTTGAGTATCCTGCTCTTCTAATGCTCTTAACAATTACTTGTATCATCCCCAGGCACGGCAAAGTGGGTGAGGGTCAGCATTTCAGCGAGGACTTTGAATTTCTACTTTTTATTTTAATTTGTTTTTCTTTTGTAAGTTTGAAAAAGCTTTAAAACATCTTGGGCTAAGTCATGAATAGGCCAGAGCAGAGGAACTGGAACTGTGGCCAGAGGATATGTGATTACCCATGCCCAATGCTGCAAAAAAACAAACAAACCAAAACCAAAACCAATGTCTTAAGCACAGAAGGGCAGCAGCTGATATTCCTGATCAAAGATGAGCGTAGCCAGGACACAGAAGGGGAGGACTGCATCATAGGCCTGTGGTCTGCCTATAAATGAAAAAGTAACTTCCATTCACCCTATGCCCCACAGAATTTGTACCTTAAAGCCCAGTTTCTATGGGCTTTGTACTACTGAAGTCCTCTCTTACTGTACTCGTATTCTTCTTGAGCTGTTTATCTTCAATATGGCTGTTTTGTGCCAAAACAAACAGAAGAACTTAAAACTTTTCACTCATAACAAGAAAAAATCCTCACGTCTCTCCAATGTGGCATGTAAACCTAAGATTTTTCTTTGTGTATCATATCTAACCTAAATTGGTCCATGCCACCCTGTGGAATGTGATATGTCAATCCAGAAGGTCCTAGCATTGGAAGGGTTGAGCTGCAATGGCAGAATACACAGTTTCTCTAATAAAATAAAAATATTTTCCTCTACATGGAAGTCCTGTGAATTTCTTTTGAGTTGGGACTTGCCACTGTAACTTGAATTCCATGCTTTTTATGCAGCTGTCCATGTATATCAAAAGGCTAGTGCACACTCACTTATTAATTATATTTATTACAGCAGTGCCTGAATACCAAAGAAGAATGGGATCCCATTGTGCTAGGCAAAACCAAAGTAGCAAACAGTCCCTGTCAGGGCTGTTCCCTACTCTGGCACTCTGAGTGCAGAAAATGGGCGCCTAAGAGAGACCTTAAATACTTTGCCCCTATAGACTCTGCTTACAAAAACTCCCCAATCACAGATGCACTGGCTCTGCAAAAAAACAAAAAACAAAAAAAAAAGCTACCACCATCATGAAGTGATTTAACCCTGAAAAAACAACACGAGAGAACACTTGGGTACATCTACCCAGCAACATTATTTCGATAACTAGCATTATTTCAAAAGATGTTAGTCCACATCTATACAGCAGGAAGTTATTTTGAAATAATGTCAAAATACTGTTCAAGCTGGAGGACTTCTTACTCCGACTCCTGTAACCCTCATTGCACGGGGAGTAAGGGAAGTTGGAGGAAGAGTGCCCTATTTCAAAATAAGTGCTGTGTAGATGCTCCCAAATTCGAAATAAGCCATTTCGAAATAAGCTACGCAATTGATGTAGCTCAATTTGCATAGCATATTTCGAGTTAAGCCCTGCGGTTTAGATGCACTCTTGAATTCTTTTCCCAGGGTACTCTTAAGATCTTTTGCCCTAAGAGAGCTTGAAAAAAGAAAAGAGAAAAATAAGCTGCAGTCTCTGGTAGCTGACCACTTAGTCTTAGACAGGCAGACACATACACAAACCTCCTGTTACTTTCCAGGACACAAGAATCAAATCATTGCCTTAAAAAGGTGATTTTTATTAACAAAGCAAAAGATATACTTGATAAAGCATACTTGGTTGCTAGGTGTTATAGAGCAACTAAGCAAAACAATTTAAAACACAGAGAAAATCTCTGGGAACAACTCTTAGATAGTGAATGGGAGAGGGAAGGCATGGATTCACACAGAGAAGTTTAAGCCAAAGAACCAAAATAAAGAAAAATACCCTGATTGCAACTAGATACACTTTTCTCTCTACTCACGATCTATGCTGATCTGTACCAAGGCTCAGTTCACTCCCATGTCCAATATTTCTTATAGGCAATTCTGATTACTGCATCTGCTCCCTCCAGCCCTTAACTTAGAATCCACAAAGAGAACAGGCAGGGAATCTAAATACGATTCACATTTCAGCACTATATCCCCTTTGGTTCTTCTGGCCCCTGCCAATCCCCTTGCTAGCTACCTGAGTTTAACCCCTTAGTCACGGGGTGCTGGCCAGAAACCCGCCTATCCAGCAAAGTCTCTAACTCTAAGAGTTTACAATCTAAACACTTCTGTTTTCTGCAGAATTATCTGTTTTGCTGCTGACTGCTTTTTCTGTTGTCATTTCAGTTTAAACAATAGCTTCATGCAATTTTAGATGTGATTTTTTTTTACAACAATAATTGTCAAAAGGAGGGGAAATTCATGGACATTCATGTGGCTCTATGGTGACCGCCACAATGGGGCCTGGCTGTTGGCTGGACATGTAGGTGCAATTGTAATACCATAAATAAAAAATGATAACCGTGCTCTGGGAAAAAAAGGAACAAAGAGGTGACTAGTAAAGTAGGCCATTCATTTGATTAAAATCAACAGATTCATTCCCAAAATCTTCTATAGGGCTTGACTTAACCCCATGCTGTGCATCTTTTACTACTGTTGGACATGGGCCGAATGCACATTTGCAGAGTTTGGATGTCTGTGACCAGGGCTGTCAATGGGATATGGTGGGGGAGGAGGAAGGCAAAGAGGATAGTTGTCCTAGGACCCGGTGATTTAAAAGTGCCCAGGTCTCCTGGTTGCTATGGTGACAGCAGCAGCAGCCAGAGCTCTAGGCCCTTAAAATTTCCACATGAACCCCGTGTGGTAAAGTCCAAGTAGCACTGAGGGCTGGGTGCTGGGCGAGGCTAGCCCCCGCCATTGCCCTGTGCCTGGCAAAGTCTGTTGCTAGCCCTGCCTGTTATGGATAAGATTTTTAAGGAGACATGTATTAGGAACTATGATCTATGTATTTAAAGGTGACTGATGCTGGGTGCCTCCATTTTTGTGTGACTAACTTGAGACACTTTAAAAGGGTCTGACTTTCACTAGTGCTGGGCAATGCTGGGCAAACACTGTGTATATGCCTATAAACATGACAAGGTATATGAAATGTACGCTGGTAAACAGAAAAGAATACAGGAATAAATAATGTTGGAAGAATCCACACAGAGGCAAATTGATAGATACAGGACACTATGGGTATGTCTACACTGCCATCCTAGTTCAAACTAGGGTGGCTAATGTAGGCATTAGAACTTGAAAATGAAGCCCGGGATTTAAATATCCAGGGCTTCATTTGCATGTTCCCGGGAGGGCGCCATTTTTAAATACCCATAGTTCGAACTACCTGCCCGTGGCTACACGCAGCACGGACTAGGTAGTTCAAATGAAAGCTCCTAACTCGAACTACCATTATTCCTCCTGCAAGGAGGTTTGACGGTAGTTCAAATTAGGAGCTTTAATTCGAACTACCTAGTCCGTGCCGCGTGTAGCCGCGGGCAGGTAGTTTGAACTATGGGTATTTAAAAATGGAGCCCTCCCGGGAACATGCAAATGAAGCCCGGGATATTTAAATCCTGGGCTTCATTTGCAAGTTCGAATGCCTACATTAGCCACCCTAGTTCGAACCAGGGTGGCAGTGTAGATATACCCTCTGTGATACAGTTGCAAATGCTGTGTTTTACTTTTTAATTGTTGCTGCCATGATTAGTCATTTAAGCGTCGACATTCCATAGCTAGCATGTTGGAGAGGATTTTTCTTCCATGTCCCTCTACTGCCCTCCCCCACACTTAGACATATTAGCAGATTGCTGTTGTGGCAGAGTTTCCCTCTCTGCATGGAAGTGTTTCACAGCTTTTCCGAAAGCAATTGGCAAATTTAGTCTTTAGATCTATTGGCTGGATTGCTGTAAGGACCATGTGGTTGGCAATCTCTTCCATGGTTTTGCAGTCTGTCACCTATTCTGCTTTTAGTCAGCATGAGAAGCAGGATTTTAGGAGCTCACCAGCACATCACTTTTACAAGGTGGCTAGCTACAAGAGAAATGCACTATGTTCACCTTCCATATGTATCCCATATGGTACCGATACCTGTCACAGTTCTTTTAACCTCCCAAACTGTGCTGAGCAAGGAATGAGTAACATGTTAAAAATAAATGAATTACAAACCAATCTTTTCTAATCAGTTGGAAACAATGGTCTCTGTGTATGCCTGGGCAACTACAAATTAGTAAAATGAAAAGGGTTTTCAGTACTAGAATCTCCTGGCCATTCACAAGTGATGTCAGAGATGGATCCATTCTGAGATTGTCTGAGTGAGTTTTGGAGAAGAAAATACTTTTTTTCAAGTTAAAACATACTTCTGTGCTCAGTCTGATTAATGCAAACACTCAGCACCTACTGTATTTAACTCATTTTTGGTTTTAATTTTGTAATTTACCTTCAATGTGATGCACGTGGCTCTCTGCACTAGCAGCTAGATCCAAGGGTCATTGAGAACCATGAAAGCATTCCCACTGATTTCAGCATGCTCCCTCCTAGTGTGAATTTTACCATTGACTTCTATGGGACCAACTTCTACATAGGCAGGATTTTCTCCCAGAAGATTTGTTACAAACTTGCAAGCCCAGGGAATGAGAGAGCCATGGTACAATAACAAACTCAACCTACTGAGTGATCACTGTAGTTGATGACTCCTCAATGGGTGACTGGTTACTCACTGCCAGTCTCTAAATAAAGAGCTTGTTTTTAAAACTGATATAATGCCTTTTGAAGATTTGATGTTTTATTTTCTGCAGACATGTACATAAGAGAGGATGTCGCTTCACTTCATTTCCTTCTCCCAGGTGTCTCTCCCACATATAGCTTCCCATTGAAAATTCATTAAACCCCTGAGCACCTCTACCATAGGTTATATGCAGTAGATTCATATTCTATAGCCATAAGGTAAATTCTATCACTGTGTAGTATTTCCAAGAGGCAAAGCAACCCAGAGCCACTCAGTTCCTTATTCGACTGTACAAATTCAGTGCATGGTCACAGGTGGTATGTAGTAGACTGACTAAACCCTTAGGCTACGTCTACACTGTGGGCTTCTTGCACAAGAACTGTTTTGCACAAGAGTTCTTGTGCAAAAGGTCTTGTGCAAGAGCGCATCCACACTTTTGCACAAGAGATATGCTTTTGCAATGGCAGCGTGGACATTCTCTTGAGCAAAAAAGCTCTGATGGCCATTTTAGCCAGAGGGGTTTCTTGTGCAAGAAACCCGTTGCCCATCCACACTGCCTTCTTGCACAAGAGTTCTTGCGCAAGAGGGCTTATTCTTCATGGGGAGAGGAATAACTCTTGCGCAAGAAGCCCTCTGTTCCAACACTTTACTGTAAATGTACTTGCGCAAGAACTCGTGTGCAGTGTAGATGCTCCGCAAGTTTTTGCACAAGAACAACTGTTCTTGTGCAAAAAGCCTACAGTGTAGACGTAGCCTTATTGATGAGGCTGTGTTGGAGGTGGTGTTTGCTAGCATAGGCATCCTTTTTAAAGTTTCGTGTACCATTCGGTGGGGAGGGAATGAAGACAACTAACATCAGTGTTCAGCACCCAGTGGAGTATAGTATTCTCTGTGGAGCTACTCATAAAACTAAAGATCATCAGTGATGTTCAGAGTGTTGCACAAGGTCCATGTGAATATGTAGTTTTCTGTTGCTGAATATAAAGTGTGTGGCAAGAGCATACTGAGAAGCTAGAAATATGAAACTTAGGCAAACTAAGGCCACAGTACTCTCATTCTTTCCCAAAACCGCATGGTCTAAGGGTAGCTGTCTGGGACTTGTAGCTTTATTATTTTTAGGCAAATATGGAGCTAATGTGATGACTCATTTTCGTCTTTCTTTTGAAGCAGCACTGTTTTCTTCCTGGTGTGTTTTCCATGTGTGGAACAGAATGTCGGTGTTTGATCCACAATATGTTTTATTACTTGCTTCCTTTTCCTGTGCATATTACAGTACTAGGTTTTCTGGCATACACTTACTCCCTTTAAAGGTTAACAGAGGGAAGGGGACAAATTCAATTCTTCTTTGCTCCAGGAAAAAAGATGGATCAAATACATTGAGACAAAAGTCTATCAGCCTCGGCATGTGGTATGCTGGACTTACCGCTCCATAATAATCATTTGATCTTTGTTTATGGGCCTTCACAGAGACGTTAGGAGAGGAGCCAGATAAGTATGAGAGGTATGTCTACACTACAAAGTTAATTCGAACTAACGGATGTTAGTTCGAATTAACTTTCATAGGCGCTACACTAGCGCTCCGCTAGTTCGAACTTAATTCGAACTAGCGGAGCGCTTAGTTCGAACTTGGTAAACCTCATTGCACGAGGACTAAGCCTAATTCGAACTTACTTGTTCGAATTAAGGGCTGTGTAGCCCCTTAATTCAAACTAGTGGGAGGCTAGCCCTCCCCAGCTTTCCCTGGTGGCCACTCTGGCCAACACCAGGGAAACTCGTATGCCCCCCTCCCGGACCCAGAGCCCTTAAAGGGGCACAGGCTGGCTACGGTGCCCGTGCCAGGTGCAAGCCTGCCAGCACCCAGCCAGCAGACCCTGCACCTGACACGGAATGAGACAGCCACCCGCTGCCCCCAAGCCCTCCGCCTCTTCCCGGGACCAGGCTGGCGGCTCTCGGAAGCCTGGCTAGGACCGCAAGAGGCGGGCACCCGCCTGGTCTAGTGCAGACATCGTGGACCTCGTCCACGAACTCCACACTAGGCACAGGAAAGTGGCCGTCTAGGGCAGGAGAGCTGCCAGCTTGGCCACCCAGGAGCAGGTTTGCATGAAAATCAAGGTGGTCCACTGAGACCCCCGACCCTGAGCCCTGAGCTTAGAATGGCTGTACTGGGTCAGACCAAAGGTCCATCTAGTCCAGTAGCCTGCCTGCTGAGAGCAGCCAACCCTAGGTACCCTGGAGGGGATGGACCAAAGACAGTGACCAAGCCATTTGTTTCGTGCCATCCATCTCCAGCCTTCCACAAACTTTGGGCAGGGACACCATTTCTACCCCCTGGCTAATACCACTCCATGGACCCAACCTCCATGACTTGATCTAACTTCTCTTTAAACTCTGTTCTAGTTGTAGCCTTCACAGCCTCCTGCAGCAAGGAGTTCCACAGGTTGACTATTTGCTTTGTAAAGAAGAACTTTCTGTTGTTAGTTTGAAGCCTGCTACCCATTCCTTTCCTTTGGTGTCCTCTAGTCCTTCTATTATGGGAACTAATGGAGAACTTTTCTTTATGCACCCTCTCCACACCACTCTTGCTTTTATAGACCTCTATCATATCCCCCCTCAATCTCCTCTTCTCTAAGCTGAAAAGTCCCAGTCTCTTTAGCCTCTCTTCATATGGAACCTGTTCCAAACCCCTGATCATTTTAGTTGCCCTCCCCTCTCCCAGACTCTCTCTTCCCCTCTCCCACCTCTTTTTCCCAGTCTCCCCCAGTTTTGTTCAATAAAGAGAGATTCTATTTTTGAACACACATTTTCTTTATTTTGTACATGAAGAAGGGGGGCTAGGGAAGGGTAAGTGGAAGGAGGTGAGAGAGGAATGGGGTACGCGCCCCCGATGGGGAGGACTGGGCTGGCTCTGTGGGCTTCTCGGGGTGGAAGTTCTCCTGCAGCCCCCCGATTACCTCCTCCCCCCGGATGGCAGCCTGCGGCAAGTGCAGCCGGGGTGATGGCCGAGTGCTGTGATGTTCCATGTGTGGGCACTCAGGGCACTCCAAGCCAGGACTGCTTTGCAAGCGGGGAACCCTAAGAAATGTCTGTCCGGGGTGGGGGTCAGGTCCCTTTAAGCACAGCCCTCAGCTAGCCTGAGACAGCAACTCCACACTCTAAGTCCTAATCTGATGCCCTGCTGGCACTGCTTCCGGCCATCCTTAACCTCTGTTCAGGGTCCACTCAGTGTGGACATGCTAGTTCGAATTAGCAAAACGCTAATTCGAACTAATTTTTAAGTCTAGCTGCGCTAATTCGAATTAGCTTAGTTTGAATTAACTAATTCGAACTAAGTTAGTTCGAATTAGCGCTGTAGTGGAGACATACTCAGAATGCCTAATTGTCTCTTTAGGCACCTGCATCCAATGTTTAAGTGCTACTGACATTCTCAAAACCACCACTTAGTTACAATACAACCTTCATTTCTGCTGGCCAACAGGCACAAAGGCAAACTGCTCCAAGCCCTGGCTAAAGCCCCAGCAGTCCCAAAGCAGATTTCACAAACTAAATTTCCCCCCTGCTTCACCTCTCCCCATGTATGTGTGGAAGTAGCGGTGTATGTTTCAACCCTTCCGGTAGAAACCCTAACAGCTTAAAGATAAGAATGTAAATATAAAGAACCCAACTACTCGGTATCTCTTTTTAACATGGACTCAGTCAACTGATGTTAATTTGAACATTTGTGCTGCATAGTTCTGATTGATTGCCACTGAACTTGCCTGAATATGAGTAATTTTACCAGGTGTCCCATGTTCAGCATAGAGAAATATGGTCACCCAATGTTTCTACCAACGTTGGTTGAGATATCATTTTTCATAAATGCACATGCACGGGCCATTTGCTTCCTTGAGGCAGGACTGCCTTCTAGGAATAGCCCCAAAGTTCAGCTCTGAGACAGGATACTACCCCAGCTCATTGTTTTTCCTGTGTGCTGCTACTCTGTTGACTTCACATCTCTTCATTAACATTTGACTGCATATGTAAATAGGCATTCATTGATTAGGCTACAATGCTTAATTTGCATCCCACCTGAGAGAGAGATTATTTAACTCCTAGCTGGAAGAAAAGCTATTTTTCGTCTTTGCTGATGACTAAGGGTACATCTAGCAAGGCTATTTCGGGATACCAGAGGTATCCCGAAATAGCTACCCCACATCCAAGGAACACATCCACTATTTCAAAATAATTTTCAGAATAATGGACGCACTGTTTTGGCATCACTGTAAACCTCATTCGACGAGGAATAAGGGATGTCTCAAAATAGTGCTTTATTTCAAATTTTGGCACCATGTAGACAGGTCAAATTTCAAAATAGCCTATTTCGAATTTAGAGTGCAGTCTAGACATACCCAAATATCTTTAGCGAGCATTAAAAAAACTATTTTCAGTGTAAAACTGAGGAGTCCTTTGGCATCTTAGAGACTTACTAGATTTTTTAGGGCATAAGCTTTTGTGAGTAAAACACACTTCATCAGATAAATTGGAGTGGAAGTTATAGAAGCAAGAGTGTGTATAAGAAAGAAGTTGCTTGTGTTAATGAAGCTAATCAAGTCAGGGTGGAAGCAGGTCATTGATAGCATTTGGTCTGGAGATGTGAATATTCAGAGAGGGGAAATTGCCTTTGTAATGCATTTATCAGTTGAGAACCTTATTCAATCCTAAATTGATAGTGTTGAATTTGCAAATTAATTCCAATTCAACTGTCTCCCTTTGTAACCAGTTTTTGAAAATCTTTTGTAGAAGGATGGCTACTTTCAAATCCATTACTGAATGTTCGGGGAGGGTGAAGTGTTCCCCTATAGGTTTATTTGTATAACCATTCCTGATGTCTGACTATTTTCAGTGAGTGTTTATATATATAAAACTCGTTTCATAGTATCTGTTGGTACAGTTCACAACAATATCAATGACCATTATGACACTAGCTTTCATTTGAAACACCACACACCAGAATCACCTATAACCTCCTTACCAGTTGGCATTAAGAGGTTCTTGGTTCACAGGGGAGGAGAAAGGCTTATTAGAACTAGCATCAGCTAGACTATTGCAGATCCAAATTCCAATTACTCAACTGGGGTGTATATAAGTGGTAGCAGAATCTTTCATCTAGTTTTCCGAACAGTGATATGGGACGGCATGTTTGATTTATTTCCTGTGCTTGCGATCAGCAAGTCCTTTTCACAGTATACAAGGGCATTAACAATTTACAAACCCTGTGTGTCTTAACAGTATCTCTTCAAATTTGATATCAGGTGACTTTTTCTGTGAGATTGAGTCATTCTTTAACAGCTTTCTGACTTTCAAATGTGAGTTCAGCAGCTGCAAATGTTGCCTAATAACATGAATAACAGCACAATACTATGACTAATTTGCATTTGAAAATGGTGGCCTAATACCATTGTTCATAATTGTATAATACTAGCTGATCAATTCTCTCTCCGTGGATAAAACGTGAGAAAGTTTTCTCTTAATATATCTTTCACCAGATAATGTTGGACTAATGTTGACTCATAACACCTATTTCCTGGAGTTTAAGAGCAGATGGGCCCAAGAGATAATCCAGTCTGATGACCAGTGTATCACAAGCCATTAAGCACCATCTTGTCCTTCCCATACTAAACCCACCAACTAGAATTAGATAAAATCATTATAGCCCCCTGCATGAACTATTGTGTGTCACAGTCAGGGTACATCTACACAACAGGGCTAAGCCGAAATAAGCTATGCAACTTTAGCTACACCAATTGTATAGCTTAAGTCGAAAGAGCTTATTTTGGCTTTTGGTGGTGTCTACGCAGCAGGAAGTCCGAGAAAGAGCACTCTTCCTCTGACTTCCCTTACTCCTCATAAAATTAGGGTTGCGGGAGTCAAAGTAAGAAGTCCTCCAGCTTGACATTATTTTGACATTATGTTGGAATAACTGCTTGTCGTGTAGACGCAGACTATGTTATTTCGGAATAACATCAGTTATTCCAAAACAACACTGCTGTGTAGACAGACCCTCAGTGAACAGGAAGGACTGAGGTATACTGATGTCCTAGTCCCCTACAATGGTAAGATTTGATTTACAGAGAGTTACCCAAATGATTTTAGCCAGTGACCTATGGTTCACAATGAACAGAAGTGAAAACCCCCATAAGGTAACTGCCAATCCAACCTAAGGGAAATTCTGAATATTAGTTAGGCCCAGGCTACGTCTACACTATGGGTTATGATGGAAGAGGCAATGCAAATGAAGTGCTGATTAGCACTTCCTTGCACTTCATTTGTATAATCTCTTCCGATCCATTTTGTGCAAGTGGTTCTTGAACAAAAACATGCAGGCTACATCTACATTGGCATGATCTTGAGCAAATACTCTTTAACACAAGAGTTTTTGCGTTAGACTATTTGCGCAAGAGAGCGTCTACACTGGCATGTGCGTTTGCGCAAGAGATGTGCTTTTGTGCAAAAGCATCCACGCCGGTGTAGATGCTCTCTTGCACAAGAAAGCTCTGTTGGCCATTTTAACCATCGGGCTTTCTTGCGCAAGAAATTCATGTTGCCTGTCTACACTGATGTCTTGCGCAAGAACACTTGCGCAAGAGGGCTTATTTCTGAGCGGGAGCATCATAGTTCTTGTGCAAGAAGCACTGATTTCTTACATTAGAACGTCAGTGTTCTTGCGCAAGAACTTGTGGCCAGTATAGACAGGCAGCAAGTTTTCGCACAAAAGAGGCTGCTTTTGCACAAAATCTTGCCAATGTAGACACAGCCTGCATGTTTTTGCTCAAAAACCTCTTGCACAAAAATAGATCGGAAGAGATTATGCAAACGAAGCACAAGGAAATGCTAACCAGTGCTTCATTTGCATTGCCTCCTCTGGCAAAACCCGTAGTGTAGACGTAGTCCCAGTGTCCCATCTTTTTAAATATTTACTTAAGAGCTTAGAAGTCTAAACCTTACTAAAAATGGGAGCTAGTTTCTAAGTCACATAAGTTTTATTTTACCTACAGTCTATTTTCCAATTGTAGTTCCATTTTCAATATAAAAATTAGATGGACATACAGTTCCACATCAGTTTATGGAGTTGGAGATACAAAGTGAAAACAAACTAAATCATGTTCTTCAGCAGATTTTTCTGGTAAATATTTTAGTTTATCTACAACTAATAATAACTCCTAGTAGAATGTAACTCATATCTCAATGCTATTCTTGGAGGTGCTTGGGTTTTTTGTTGTTTTAGTTTGAGTAAGATAGAAAATTTGTGTACAAATTGTCTACAACTTACTTGTATCTAATAATGTTTGCTCAAAAAGTACCCAAAAGCTCATATGGGAAGTGAGGGAGTGAGAGAGAGAAAGATGGATCTCTTCTTTCCTTCATCTACCAAAGGTATTTCAAAAATTCTTTAATTTAAAAAAGGATACAAAATCCTTAGGGTATGTCTACACTACAAAGTTAATTCGAACTAACAGACGCTAGTTCGAATTAACTTTAATAGGCGCTACACTAGCAAACCGCTAGTTCGAACTTAATTCGAACTAGCGGAGCGCTTAATTCGAACTAGGTAAACCTCATTCCACGAGGACTAACGCCTAGTTCTAATTAAATAGTTCGAATTAAGGGCTGTGTAGCCACTTAATTCGAATTAGTGGGAGGCTAGTCCTCCCCAGCTTTCCCTGGTGGCCACTCTGGGCACCACCAGGGAAACTCTTCTGCCCCCCTCCCGGCCCCGAAGCCCTTAAAGGGGCACAGGCTGGCTACAGTGCCCGTGCCAGGTGCAAGCCTGCCAGCACCCAGCCAGCAGACCCTGCACCTGGCATGGCTCGAGCCAGCCATCCGCTGCCACCCAGCCCTCCGCCTCTTCCCGGGACCAGGCTGGCGGCTCCCTGGAGCCTGCCCAGGTCCGCAAGAGGCGGGCGCCCGCCTGGTCTAGTGCAGACATCGTGGACCTCATCCATGACCTCTGCACTAGGCGCAGGAAAGTGGCCGTCTAGGGCAGGAGAGCTGCCAGCCTGACAACCAGGAGCAGGTTTGCATGAAAATCAGGGTGGTCCACTGAGACCCTCGACCCTGAGCCCTGATCTTAGAATGGCCGTAGTGGGTCAGACCAAAGGTCCATCTAGCCCAGTAGCCTGTCTACCGACAGCGGCCAACACTAAGCACCATGGAGGGGATGGACGGAAACAATGACCAAGCCATTTGACTCGTGCCATCCATCTCCAGCCTTCCACAAACTTTGGGCAGGGACACCATTTCTACCCCCTGGCTAATACCACTCCATGGACCCAGCCTCCATGAATTTATCTAAATTCTCTTTAAACTCTGTTCTAGTTGTAGCCTTCACAGCCTCCTGCAGCAAGGAGTTCCACAGGTTGACTATTTGCTTTGTGAAGAACAACTTTCTTTCATTAGTTGAAGCCTGCTACCCATTCATTTCACGTGGTGTCCTCTAGTCCTTCTATTATGGGAACTAATGAAGAACTTTTCTTTATGCACCCTCTCCACACCACTCATGCTTTTATAGATCTCTATCATATCCCCCCTCAGTCTCCTCTTTTCTAAGCTGAAAAGTCCCAGTCTCTTTAGCCTCTCTTCATATGGCATCTGTACCAAACCCCTGATCATTTTAGTTGCCCTCCCCTCTCCCACCTTCTCTCTTCCCCTCTCCCACCTCCTTTTCCCAGTCTCCCCAGAGGTTAACCCTCCCACCCCACCCCCGTTTTGTTAAATAAAGAGAGTTTCTATTTTTGAACACACGTGTCCTTTATTTTGTACATCAAGAAGGGGGGCTAGGGAGGGGTAAGTGGAAGGAGGTGAGGGAGGAATGGGGTACGAGCCCCCAATGGGGAGGACTGGGGTGGCTCTGTGGGCTCCTCGGGGTGGAAGCTCTCCTGCAGCCCCCGATTGACCCCCCCCCGGATGGTAGCCTGCGGCAAGTGCAGCTGGGCTGATGGCCGAGTGCTGTGATGTGCCAAGTGTGGGCACTCAGGGCACTCCAAGCCAGGACTGCTTTGCTGTCCTCCATCGAGTTAGACAAGCGAGCGGGGAACCCCTGAGAACTGTCTGTCCGGGGTGGGGGTCGGGTCCCTTTAAGCACAGCCCTCGGCTAGCCTGAGACAGCAGCTCCACGCTCTAAGTGCTAATCTGATGCCCTGCCGGCACTGCTTCCGGCCAGCCTTAACCTCAGTTCAGGGTCCACTCAATGTGGACATGCTAGTTCGAATCAGCAAAATGCTAATTCGAACTAGTTTTTAGGTCTAGATGCACTAGTTCGAATTAGCTTAATTAAAATTAACTAATTCGAATTAAGTTAGTTCGAATTAGTGTTGTAGTGTAGACATACCCTTATATATTAGAGTTCTTAACATTTCCAATTATTGAACGTGGCTTAAGAATTGATTTAATTTTTTAAAGATCAACCCAAACACCATTTTAAGGACAAAATGTGAGAGCTCATGTACCATCCCACCCATTTATGTTGCTATGATAATAGAATCATAGAATATTAGAAGACAGCCGTCATTAATAACAAGATGAGAAGTCTGTGGATGGACATTGTGGCCCTCCACGAAACAAGGCTATCGTCCTCTGGATGTCTCCAGGAGAAGGATTTTTCCTTTTTCTGGAACAGGAAGCCTCCAGAAGAGACCAGGGAACACGGTGTTGGCTTCGCAATTAGAAACAACCTAGTTGGCTCAGTCATACCACCAATGTGGGAACTGAGAGAATGCTGAAAATCCAGCTTCAAACATCAGTGGGCATGGCCAACATCTTTATGCGCCTACTTTAACTTCTGCCCAGGAAGATAAGGACAAGTTCTATGATGAACTTCGTATTGCCATCAGTGAGGTATCTTCCCATGAGCCGCTATTCATCCTTGGCAACTTCAACGCCAGAGTTGGCAGTAACCATCACAGCTGGCCATCCTGTCTGGGACAGTTTGGAACAGGGAAGATGAATGAAAACGGACAGCACCTCCTTGAACTCTGCTCCCAACATGATCTCTGCGTAATCAATACCTTTTTCAACGTCAAACTCCAGCACAAAGTTTTCGTGGCGACATCCAAGATTGAAACATTGGCACCAGCTTGACCTTGTCCTCACCAAATGCAGCCATTTAGGTAGTGTCAGGGTGACACGCAGCTACCACAGGGCAGACTGTGATACTGACCACTTGCTCATGTGTAGTAAGGTGTACATCCAGCTGCGAAGATTTTTTCGCTCCAGAAAGGAAGGGATGCCATGCATTGACACTGGTAAGACTTGTGACCCTTCAAAAGTATGTGAATTTGTCCAAGCACTTGAAGAGGCCTTGCCCGCTGGAATGATATCAGCAATAGATGGGAACAACTATGGGATGCTATTTATGATACTGAGATATCTATCTTTGGGAAGAAGACAGTCAAGTCTGCTGATTGGTTTGAAGCCCACACTGAAGTGCTGACGCCCCTGATTGAGAAGAAGAGACAGGTACTGGCTGCATACAGGTCCTCTCCCAGTGAGGAGAACCTGCAGGCACTCCGGTTTGCTCGGAGTCAAGTGCAGCAGGTTGCTCGGCGGTATGCCAATGATTACTGGCTCCAACTCTGCTCCAAGATTCAGCAGGCCACGGACACTGGTAACATGTGAGGAATGTACGATGGGATCAAGCAGGTCATTGGTCCATCACAAAGGAAGACTGCCCCACTTAAGTTGGCCACAGGCGAGGTTTTGAAGGACAGAACCAAGCAGATGGAACGTTGGGTGGAATACTATTCACAGCTGTATACTAGAGAGACCGTAGTTACAGAGAGAGCCCTAAATGCCATCAAACCTCTGCCCACCATGACTGAACTTGATGCTGAACCCACCATGGAAGATCTTAGCGATGCGCTAAAAGCACTCTCTTGTGGAAAAGCCACAGGGAAAGATGATATTCCCTCGGAAATCCTTAAATGCGCTAACGGTACCCTAGTCTCAGAGCTGTATGGAATACTCTGCCAATGCTGGAGAGAAGGCAGCGTACCACAAGATATAAGGGATGCTAACATTGTTACTGTCTAAAAGAACAAGGGTGACAAAAGCGATTGCAACAACTATTGCGGCATCTCCCTTCTCAGCACCATGGAGAAGCTATTTTCATGTGTTGTCCTGAAGAGGCTCCATGTTCTTGCAGAGAGAGTCTACCCTGAATCTTAGTGTGGGTTCAGAGCTGAACGGTCCACCATAGACATGGTTTTCTCTGTTAGGCAACTACAAGAAAAGTGCAGGGAACAGAACAAACCTTTGTATATTGCTTTCATCGATCTGACCAAAGCATTTGACCTTGTCAGTAGAAAAGGTCTGTTCGCGATTCTGGCTAAGATCGGCTGTCCTCCAACTCTGCTCAGCATTTTTAGGGCCTTCCATGATGGCATGAGGAGGACCATCGTATATGACAGATCCACATCCGAACCCTTCGAGATTCTCAGCAGAGTGAAGCATGGGTGCGTGCTGGCTCCAACACTGTTCGGCATCTTCTTTGCAGTTTTGCTCAAATATGCCTTTGGAACTGCTACAGAGGGCATCTTTCTCCGCACGAGAACAGACGGCAACCTCTTCAAACTGTCGAGGCTTAGAGCAAAGACCAGGGTGCTTATGAAGCATCTAAGGGAGTTCCTTTTTGCTGATGATGCAGCTATTGCTGCTCACACTCAGCAGGAACTGCAGTCACTCATAACTCGCTTTGCGGATGCATGTATGGAATTCAGCCTCACAATCAGCTTAAAGAAGACCCAGGTGATGGGCCAAAGCTTGGGTAATGAGCCATTTATCAGTGTGTTAGATTACGAACTGGAAGTCGTCCATGAGTTTGTGTACCTAGGCTCTACGATCTCGGACAACTTGTCATTTGATAGCGAGATTAACAAGCGTATTGGAAAAGCCACCACAACGTTCTCCAGACTCACAAAGAGAGTATGGGCCAATAATAAGCTCACTGTACACATCAAGGTGCAGGTCTACACAGCCTGTGTTTTGAGCACACTGTTGTACACCAGTGAAACATGGACTTTGTGCTCAAAACAAGAGCAGCGGCTCAACACATTCCATATGCACTGCCTTAGGCGCATACTCGGTATCACACGGCAGGACAAGATCCCCAATAGCGCAGTGCTTGAGAGGGCGGGCATCGTCTCCATGTTCATCTTTCTCAACCAGAGGCGTATGCGTTGGCTTGGCCACATCTCACGTATGTTGGATGGCCGAATACTGAAGGACCTTCTCTTTGGCAAACTGGCATCTGGAAAGAGGCTGAAAGGGTGACCAAAATTGCGCTATAAGGACACGTGCAAGTGTGACCTCAGCGCTCTCTCTATCAGTGCGAACACCTGGCATTCACTCGCCTTAGATAAGTATGCCTGGGAACAGGGAGTGAAGGAAGCTCTTGCTATGTATGAAACTACCTTTGTGAAGGAAGCGGAAGACAAGAGAGCCCTCAGGAAGATCTGTGCCCGTGATACCAGAGTGACATCTGCCTACTGCTGCTCACAGTGTGGAAAGGACTGCCATTCCCGGATTGGATTGCACAGCCACAGAAGACGCTGCTCGAATCAGTCCAACAGGGGCGCAAACCCATGATCCTTCAGGGAATACTGGAATTAGAAGGGATACTGGAATTGGAAGGGACCTCGAGAAATCATCAAGTCCAGTCCACTGGCAGGACCAAGCACAGTCTATATCATCCCTGATAGATGTCTGTCTAATCTACTCTTAAATATCTCCAGAGATGGAGATTCCACAACCTCCTCAGGCAATTTATTCCAGTGTTTAACCACCCTGACAGGAAGTTTTTCCTAATGTTCAACCTAATCCTCCCTTGCTGCAATTTAAACCCAGGAGAACACTTTTTCTCCATCCTCCTTGTAACAACCTTTTCAATACTTGAAAACCGCTATCATGTCCCCTTTCAGTCTTTTCTTTTCTAAACTAAACAAGCCCAATTCTTTCAGTCTTTCCTCATAGGTCATGTTTTCTAGACCTATAATCATGATTGTTGCTCTTCTCTGGACCTTCTCCAGTTTTTCCACATTGTTCTTGAAATATGGTGTCCAGAACTGGACACAATACTCCAACTGAGGCCTAATCAGTGCAGAGTAGAGTGGAAGAATGATTTATCATGTCTTTCTCACAAGACTCCTATTAATGCATCCCAGAATCATGTTTGCTTTTTTTACAACAGTGTCACACGGTTGACTCGTTATTTATCTTGTGGTTCACTATGACCCCTAAATCTCTTTCAGTAGTACTTCTTCCAAGACAATCACTTCCCATTCTGTATGTGTAACACTGATTGTTCCTTCCTAAGTGGAGTACTTTGTATTTGTCCTTATTAAAATTCATTCTGTTACCTCTAGTTTGTCCAGGTCATTTTGAATTATGACCCTATCCTCCAAAGCCCTTGCAACCCCTTCCAGCTTGGTAACATTTGCAAACTCAATAATCGTACTCTCTATGCCAACCCCTAAATAGTTGATGAAGATATTGAACAGAACCGGTCCGAAAACAGACCCCTGCAGAAACCCACTTGTTATGCCTTTCCAGAATTATTGTGAACCATTCATAACAACTCTCCAAGAACAGTTATCCAGCCAGTTATGCAACCTTAACTTATGCACCCTTATAGTAGCCCCATCTAGGTTGCTTTTTCCCTAGTTTATTGAAAAGAAGATCATGCAAGACTGTGTCGAATGCCTTACTAAAGTCTAGTATACCACGTCCACCACTTCTCACCTATCCACAAGACTCATTATCCTATCAAAGAAAGCTATCAGATTGGTTTGACATGATATGCTCTTTACAAATCCATAATGGCTGTTTTCTATCACCTTTTTATCTTCCAGATATTTGCAGATGAATTCCTTAATTACTTGCTCCATTATCTTCCCTGGCACAGAAGTTAAACTAACTGGTCTGTAGTTTCCTGAATTGCTCTTATTTGTCTTTTTATAGATGGGCACTATATTTGCCCTTTTCCAGACTTCTGGAATGATTAGAGTGCAGGATGAAAAGCAATAATAAAAATTAGAACAAAAAGTTGAAGAGATTATTTTATTTGGCTTTGTTCTAAGAGACAGCCTATAACATACCTGTGCCGTAAAAAGGTTCTGCTGATCTTTCAGTGCTGAAGCTCTGACATTCTGAGCTTCAGTAAATCTTATTTCCATCTTCAGCTTCAGAGTTCTATTATCCCTTTATCTTCCAGCTGCACGAGAAATGATAAAATCACTGTCATACAGCCATGCCTTCTGTTTGTGATAAAAAAGACATTGTCTTGAAGCTAGATCTATGTGCTGATGCATGCTAGCAGGTGTCTATTTTGTCGTATCAGAATTTATATACAGCCATATATTTTTGGTAACTGACTTGATAGGTTGAATAGTTTTTGTCAGACTAAGCCAACAACATTTAGATTTACAAGTGAAACGTGTAGGATCCTCTGACATTTGTTGAAGGTTGACTACGAATATTTTGCCTGGCATGGGAGTACAGTAAACTCCTACAGCTGTAACATTCATTGTCCTTTAAAACCTTTGTGCATCCATTTCCTGGAAAAGTAGATTGACATTCTCAGCACCGCAAAACTCACTTTCTCTCTTATACTGCAAACACAAGTGAATTCAGGCTTAATTATTATTTTTCAATTATATAGTCCCTTGGGCATGAATAACATAAATATAAATACAAAAGAAGTAAACGTCCCTCCCCTGAAGTCCTTATATAGATTAGTATCTGAACTGCCTGGAAAATATTGAAATAACATATACAAAAGGGTTTGGTAGCTGTCTCTTTTTTCTACATCCTCTTTTTCAGCAATATAATGCCATCCTCCATATGTAGCAAAGAAATCAGTTAAATGATTCTACCACAATGCAGACAAATAATGAAATATTTGAGAAAAGTCTGCTACTAATCAAAAAAGAATATGGTAGCTAAAGGAGCCTAGAAATGAAGTTTGCAGGGTCAGTCATCTCCTTTTCAGCTTAAGCCAAGTCATTTTGCTGGCCATATTTTTTTTCATGTGTAAAATGCTTAGTTACCAAGGGAAAGTGGCAAGTTCACTGAAAACGAACTTGAATTCTTCCACCTGGGAATTTAAATGAATCCATATACAGTTTGTATATTACATTGTCAGGTTATATGTATTATTTAGTTAGAACTAAGCATGATTTTTCTTATGCATGAAGGTTAGGAATAGTTAATGTTCCAATTTTCCTTAATTCAGTTTTCCAAGACAGCATATCCAAATTACCATGATGTAGAATAAATAACCAGTTGTGACAGGGCGCCTGCCCTGCACTGGGCCTTTAAGCCCAAGGCTCAGGCCCCGAGCCTGAGGGAAGCTGAAAGACCAGCTGAGATGGTTAGGCTAATGAGCCCAGCTGCCCGCTATAAAAGGAGAGGCCCAGTTGCTGGAGAAGGTGGGGGCAGGGTTGACTGCAGAGGCAGCAAGAGCTCCTGGGAGGGATACAGCTGCAGGAGAGGGACTGGAGAGGGAAGCTCTCCCTCAGCAGTTGCCGGGGTCTCCAGGAGAGGCCTGGAGGAAAGCAGAGGTGAGTTGGTGCCACCTGGAGACTACCTGCCGAGGGGATGCCGGCCTGGAGATTGCAGCCAGCTGGGCAAGGCCAGGTAGGAAGTGGCCCAGGGCAGGAGTGGGAGGCGCCCCTCTTAGCCCGAGAGACTTGGTGGGTTTTGGCTAGCTAGCCCCACCGAGGGAGTGACCCTATACCGGGTTGCTCACAGGGCCCTGGGCTGGGACCCGGGGGAGTAGGGTGGGCCCGGGTCCCCCTACCGGGGGGGGGCGCCCAGCTACGACGAGAATCTGTTTGTAGACTCGGCCTGTTTAAAGGGCCAGTATAAACTGCTGTGAAGCTGATGATGAGCAACCCATACAGACTGTAACTTGCCCTGAGATGGGCCAGGTGAAGACAGTCAGGGGGCACTGAGGCTACTGGGGGGCGTGTGCCCCATGACACCAGTTAACAACAAACCAGTCACTGGTATCTTCACATTTGCTTCTCAAAATTAGACGAAGGGAAATCTATATATGATTTCCTACTGCATGCCATGTTCATTCAAGAAGATGGGATGTAACAATTCAATTGCTTTAACCTCAAGGTTCTGTGATACAGAAGAATTTTAATAATCTTAAGATGCTGTGAAAGTTCAATTGCTGAACTGGGTTGAAAAAGGAGGTATATGGCTGGTCAATAATCAGTGCAAGCAAAACATAATTCCCCGGTTGTAGATTATATGCAAATCTTGAATATTTTAAAAATACATTCTGAATATAAATGAGCCTTACTTGAAGAGCCAGATGTGGAAATGATCTGGCTCTATAATAGCATAAATGAGCTGTAACTGTCACTTTAAACTACCATTATTATTACTAGGTACCACCCAAATTGTCCATTTATTTCAGGTGTACCTACCTATCGAGCATACTCCAAGTACATTCAGAGCTACCAACAATAAAATCATCAACACACAAACATCATCAATAATAAAATTGGCACTAAACAAACGCTAAGGAAACAATGTAACTCAATCAACCAAACAGCACCAAGAACCTTTAAAGAAAGCCCTCAGAGAAAGCCTTGGATTCAGGCTTCTGTCTTTGAGTGCTTTCTGAAGGGCAACTACCTCAGGTTCTTTCAGGCCACAAGGGAGGTGGAGGAGCGGTGGCCAGGAAGTTCTAGAGCACAGGACCCTCACTCGGGTGGCCTTCCCACCACTTCAGAGATGTACCAATCTAGGGAGTGTTTGCTTTTACATGTGTAAAATTAGTGTAAGGAAAATTAAGCCCTCGGTCTCCAATATGTGCGTGACGGAAACCCTGAAAGGCTATTAAAAACAAACAGCTTGGAATGCATCTAGAAACAAATTTGAAGCTTTATCAGTTTATGGTGGAAAGAACTACCTGCCCATGTAAGCAGGCAGCTATGTTCCGTATAACTTACCCAATGATTACCACTCAGAAATTTAATCTGCACCACTCCATCCTGGCATGGGCAGCAGTGAGGAGGTCCACATCGAGAAATGAAGCTTTCACCTTCCTCTCTACATGTGAATTTTCAAATCCACTCCTCACCACCATTCACTGTATGGGCAACTCCAGAAGCAGCTGAGAATTCAAGCTGAGAAGGAGAAGCAGAACACAGACGTTTTTCCCACTTTCTACTTCAACTACTTATTTGATAAGATGAAAATAAACAAACAAAAACCTGTGTATACCACATGAGATCCACTACACAGGGATTTGCACAGTTCCTGTAGCAGACATGTAGCAGAATAATTTCACAGAGTCAGAAATCTGTGGAAAATTCAGAACGTATTCATGTGCATAGAAAAGAGCAATGGGCTTTGTTTTGTTGTTTAGGGTACAAGAGGGCTGCGCCCTTTGCTCGCTACACCTCGCCACACACACACACACACACACACACACACACACACACACACACACACACACACACACACACACACACACACACACACACACACCCTGCTTTCTCTTTGCTGAGAGAGCCTGTTGACACTGATAATGCTGATGTCATAGACGTTAAGGTCAGAAGGGACCATTATGATCATCTAGTCTGACCCCCTGCACAATGCAGGCCACAGAATCTCACCCACCCCCTTCTAGAGTAATCCTCTCACCTATATCTCAGATATTGAAGCCTTCAAATAGTTTGAAGACCCCAAGATGCAGAGAATCCTCTAGCTGTGATCTGTACCCCATGCTACAGAGGAAGGCGAAAAACCTCCAGGGCCTCTGCCAATCTACCCTGGAGGAAAATTCCTTCCCGACCCCAAATATGGCGATCAGCTAAACCCTGAGCAAATGGGCAAGACTCATCAGTCAGACACCCAGAAAGTTCTCTATAGTAACTCCTATCATCCCTCCATTGACCTATTCCCACTGATAATGAATGAATGGACAATTAGTTACCAAGATCATGTTATCTCATCAAACCATCCCCTTCATAAACCCATCTAATTTAATCTTGAAGCCAGATAGATCTTTTGCCCCCACTACTTCACTTTGAAGGCTGTTCCAGAACCTCACTCCTCTAATGGTTAGAAACCTTCCTCTAATCTCAAGTCTAAACTTCCTACTAGCCAGCTTATATCCATTTGTTCTTGTGTCCACATTGGTGTTAAGCTTAAATAATTCCTCTCCCTCCCTGGTATTTATACCTCTAATATATTTAAAAAATGCAATCATGTCCCCCCTCAGCCTTCTTTTGGTTAAGGTAAACAAGCCAAGCTCCTTGAGTCTCCATGATGATGTGTGGGGAAAATCCAATAACTCCAATTGTGTCTAAAGGGGGGACTGTGCAGGAAATCAAAACTCTCTAAAAGAAAACTGCTGTAAGGGTTAAAAAGTTTTCCAGGCCTCTCTCCCTGTAACAGAGAGAAATCAAATTAACTCTAATCAAGACCCTTACAATGCCTCCTATCTCAAGTTCATGGATACTCCTAGTCTGTCACAATTTGTCATGTAAACCCTTATCTTTGTCACAGTTTGCCTTGTAGACTCCTCCACTCAAGTTCTCATGTGGCTTTGTGTACTGTAAAAACTTACTTCTAGCACTCCTGGGGTGAACAGAAGTCTCAGAGTACTTCTTCTGAGACTTTGATATGTTAAAGAAGAACAATCAACAACTGAACTGTCTAAGCATTCTGTATAAAGGATACCTGAATCTGTCTGTCAGGGCTGCTGCTTCACTCTTGGTGTGACAGCCTGCATGCATGCATCATAAAGTTTTCTCTTCTAGGTTTCTCTCCTGCCTCACTGATTTGACCTCCGGCCTCGGACCCTTCTGGGGGCTCTGTACCCCAGGGGAGCGAGATTTTCCCCCTCAGATGTCATTCTGTTGCCTAGCAGGAACATTCTGTTGTCCGGCAGGAAAAAACGTATTTATATATAGAGAGATGATTTGCTACTTCTGCAGTACACAAACTTTATGATATCACAGGCTGCTCGGGCTATCTGCCAGAAGCCTAATGGTTGGCCTTAATTTGCATAACTTTTATTAACAAATGTGGTTGCAAGTGTATCTTCATTGATATTAAGGGGCCACATTCTGAGCTGATGTGACTTGAAATGGTTCTGAAGTCAATAGAGCTCCACCAATTTATGCCAGCACAGCATCCGGTTTGGTGTTTTTAATAAAAGAGAATTTTGTAGTTTGGAGCCACAATGCAAATAGATGGCACACAGATTGCAGTGTGTCTGATATGAAGTGCATTCATAAGGGAGAAGGATGTTCTTTCCCTTTAACAGTATGACCTGATGAGATAGCTCAAGGTTATAATATCTAGCCTCACCAAAGGCATTATATTTTCATTCTGATGTAGCACTTGCTGTGTGGAGCTCCCAGAGTGCATGTGGAAAAGCTGAGTGAGGTTTTTTTTATCATCTTTGGACAAAAGAGGAAGATGGACTTCTGTAGACTTTTTTTCCCCTTTAATAAACCATTCTCATTTGGAAACTTCAATCTGATCTCAGGGCTCTGTTCCTAACTCAAGTCATTAAAAGGATGATAGCAGTCCTGGATTTTGAATTAAGTGAGGCAGATAAGATCCTGTAAACATTTGAGAAATTGCAAGACGATGTTCATTTTTAACTTACAATAGATCCAAATATGTGACTTAGTTTTTGAATTAACAACTGTGATTACTGTGTGGACACCAGAGCTAAGTGAACAGTATGGAGCTTATAAGTAATTTAGTTATTTTAGTTTCTTTCCCTGCAGATTGCAACTTCCTTGCATGCATTTGTTCTTTGGATTTATTTGACTAATTCCATTCAGAATTTTTGACTTTATGGACTGATCATACATCAGAAATTGAACTTGTTTGCTTGGTCAGGCCTGCCAACAGAGGGGCAAAGAGGGCAGTTGCCCCAGCGACTGGTGATTCAAAATGACCTGGGGCTCCCAGACACCACCACTGCTACTGCAGGACCGGCAGCAGCTCCTTGGTAGTTGTGACTGGTGAGAAGAAAAATGGTTTTATTTCTGTCCATGGAGTGGGAGATCACATAAGCAGGAGCAGCAGCGCTGGACCCTCGGGCCCTTTAAGCTGCTACTAGAGCACTGCACAGTGCACTCTGGGCAGCTCTCAGGGCTGGCTGAGGGAAGTTCAGGGGGGGCAGCTTGGCATGCTCCAGTTGGCACTGATGGAGAGCTGGCCCTAGCCCCACCCCTTCCAGAAGCGCGAAGCCAGTCCTCTCTCCTTGTCCCAGGGTTCACAAGTCTGTCAGTCCCCCTGGGCTTGGTAGTTGTGACTAGTGAGAAGGAAAATGGTTTTATTTCTGTCAGTCAAGTCGGAGACCACACAAGCATTTCAGTGTCATTGCTTGCATCAATTAAATTAAAAATTGGTTTATACAGATATTCATACATGTTGTTTTCACATATGCTTTCCATGAATTGTTGTGCCAGTAAAACTCTATGGCTCAAGTATTCAAGGAAACTGACCATAAAATCTTACAAGCATGGTTGAAATGAGTTTATTTTAATAGATCAGCAAATAATTGCAGATTTTAAAATATTTGCCTAGCTCAACAGATCACCACAGCCAGACAAAATCAAAAGGTAAAAGTTTAGCTCAAGACCCAACAGAATAATTTATTATCAGACTTGATAAAAAGCAAAAAAGGAAACTAAACAACAGTTCTCATTAATCCATTTTACACGTTGTCACCTAATGAACCCTCTTTGCATCACTCATCCTTTGCGCAATCCACTATTATGCTAGCAATGCCATTTTAGTCCAGAAAATGTACATCTTCTCTGTAGAGCATACAAAGTTTGGCAGGACAAAATGTTGCTGTAGTGGGCTTTTTCTCTGTAACTAACTACGGGTGATTCTCTTTTTTCTTTATATGTCAGGGGACTTGCATCAGAAAAAAAGATGATAATTAAATTCCTTGAGAATGATCCCATACACACACTTTTCTCTTTGATGTCTATAAACTTAGCCTCTATCAAGATCATTTAAGAGTGCAAATCAGTGTTTCCTCAATGCCATTACCTTCTGGGAACCCATAGTCAGGTTCCTATAACAATCTGTATCCTATATCCTGGGTCAAAATGTGTTATGTGATATATAGAATCACACTCTAATAAACTAAGGCTTGTCTACTCTTAACAATTAAGCAACACACTTTTGTTGTTTAAAAAAATCAAAAGGGGGGGGGGAATTCTGAAAGACAAAAACTTTGCCGCAGCAAGTACTAATGTAAATAGTGCTTTAATGTTGAAAATTGTTGGTCCACAAAAGTGCTAATATTGTTTACACTGCCTGACTTTTATTGGCATGGCTATGTCGACACAGTTGGGTCGCTGAAAGCTGTGTAGTGTTGATATACCCTTAACACTGAATAGCACCTGACTCCATTAGTACTTCCATTGACTTCACTGTGACTTGTCATGGAAAATGTAGTTAGGCAGTGCATGTCAGAGGATCAGACTCTGTCCCTCCATAACTATTTTTCACTACTTAAAAAGTCTGTTTTAATCTGATCAGTTTTATAATTATATTGCTCTGGGGGAGGGATAGTTCAGGGGCTTGAGCATTAGCCTGTTACACCCAGGGTTGTGAGTTCAATCCCTGTGGAAGCCATTTGGGGCAAAAAATTGTCAGGTGTGGTACTTGGTCCTGCTGTGAAGGCAGGGGCCTGGATTAGCTGACCTTTCAGGTCCTTCCAGTTCTAGGAGATCAGCAAGCGCCATTAATTTCTACTTTACTAGTGGGCTGTGCCCCCTGCTCGCTATGCTTGCCAACACCCCTCTTTCTGGGGGGTAGATGTCTGGCTGGGGGGAGGGTGCAGGAGCCACCCTTGCAGCTAGGTAGCCTAACACCTAGCCTAACACCCTCCTTACAATTCCAGTGCAAAGGATTCTTGCAACCTTGCCTTTGACAGGCTTTCACACCTCCATTGTTTGCACCAGGCCTTTGATATTCCCACAGAGGGAATTCCCTCAGGCTCTAGAAATGCCTTTTGCTAGTCCCATAGAAGCCAATAATATTTGAATGATTAGAAGGACTTTTCCTTCTCTCATTTATATTCCTTGGGACATTTTCCCCCATTTGGGCTGTGTCCAGACTCAGGGGTTTTTTCGGGAAAAGTAGCCTTTTTCCGAAAAAACTTCCCCTGCATCCAGACTCAAGCCGCGTTCTTTCGAAATTAAATCGAAAGAACGCGGCTTTTCTTTCGATGGCGGTAAACCTCATTTCACGAGGAAGAACGCCTTCTTTCGAAAGAAGGTGTTCTTCAATGTAAATAGGGCTTCTTCAAAAGAGAAGCTTTCACTGGATGCTTTCTTTCGAAAAAGCAAGCCGCTTTTTCGAAAGTTCAACGTGCAGTCTAGACGCTCTCTTTCGAAAGAGCCTCTTTCGAAAGTATCTTTCGAAAGAGCCTCTTTCGAAAGAGGCTTGCAGTCTAGACATAGCCACCGAGACTGGGCTCTCTCACGGCTGCCAAAGCAACAGCTGCTGCTGTACACCCTGCACTGAAGCTACCAGAGCAGCTGAGGTAGAGGGAAACTGGACAGGGCTCCCCTGACCTCTTGCCCGGGCCTGCACATTGCATCAACAATCAATCCCCTCTGTGTGGGCCACACATGGGCTATGAGGTTCCCCCAGTTTGAGTGGGAAGAGGTGGGCCCCCACTCCAGCCACTTTCTGGACCCGGGAACCCATTAGAAAATAGACTTCTGCTGTTAGTGACTTGGGGCATCTCTGCTCTACAAACTTTTGTCAACATTTGTTATAACAGCATATAGCTGCTGCCGTTAATCTCTCGCTTTCTCACGTGCATACTTAGCTCCTTGCCTGAGCACTGTGCGTACTCACCAGGCCTGCATGTGTTGATGCACAGGGCTGTGTGCCAGGGGCAGGCATCCCAGCTTGCAACTCACCACTGTCCCAGCAGGCAACTTTCTCCTTCCTATAATGTCATCTACAGCCGATAACTTCTGTGCCTGTTTTAAAAATCCCATTAACCCACACAGCACTTCTCACTGCCTGCACCCCTGACAGAAGCATGAAGCCTGCACTATTGGTATGGGTGTTGCAAGTACAGGATGTGCAATCCTTGGGTATTTGCAGCGGCACAAGAACCAGGTCAGTGGGGACCATGACGATTAGATGGAGCACAGACTGCTATGGGACATAAGTGAGAACCAAATCCGGGTTGGTGGTGGTGGCGGTGGTGGTGATAGTGATGGTATTCACGAAGCAGCTGTCTATGGTGCAGTGCTGCCTCTGGGCCTGAGAAAAGAACAGTGACTGGTGGCATCACATCATAATCGCTGCCATTGAACAAAACTATAAACCCCATATAAGGTGGAAGCCACTTCAACCCAAGGGTCCTGCTGCACCCCTTGTACCAATGCCCCTGCTCATAATGCAGATTTAGGATGATGAGTGGTGACTGCAGAACTTTCAGATTCACAAAACCATATTCTGGGGGCAAGCTCACCCAGCCCTTCAGCACAGGGACACCAGAATGAGAGCTGCGTTGGCAGTGGGAAAGTGAGTGGCGATCACACTGTGGCAACTTGCAACACCAGATTGCTGTTGGTCAGTGGGAAATCATTTTGGAGTTGGAAAATCCACCGTGGAGCTCCTTGTCATGCCAGTGTGTAGGGCCATTTATCACCTTTTGACTCTCCACGATTTGCAGGACGTAGTGGCTGGATATTCATCGGTAGGGTTTGCAGACATGGCTCTCGTATCCCAACCACCTTGCCTTAGAGTACATCAGCAGAAAGGACTATTTTTCTAGGGTTGTGCAAGCATTGGTGAATCATTATTGGCTGGTCAAGTCGGGTGCATGTGCCTCTTTAAGAACACAGGACTGCTCAGAAAGATATAAACCAAGACATTCTTCCCAACCAATGGATTGCCAAAGATGATGTTGAAATGCCAATAGTGATTCTGGGTGACTCAGCCACTACTTGCTCCCCGGCTAATGAAGCTGTACTCCAGTCACATCAGTCATACCAAAGAAAGATTCAGCTACTAGCACAGCAGGTGCAGAATGACAGTTGAATGTCCTTTTGGCAGATTAGAGGGCCATCTGTGTTGTTTACTCACAAGATTGGAGGGAGGGGGTCATTGGTGGTGGAATGACCGTCTGCTGAGTTTGAACAGTCAGACAGAAGGGTTGTTAGCACTCAGTGTAGAGCAGGGGTGGGAACCTTTTTTGGGTCGGAGGACCACTGACCCACAGAAAAATCAGTTGGGGCCACACCCATGTGAGAAGAAAAAACACAAAACAAACAAAAAAAAACCCGACCCCCTTCCCTAGCTGAGAAGGAGACATTCCCCACATTCCCCTTGCACACTAGAGCCTAGGGGAGTGAAGGGATGGAGCACCAGTGTAGGGTCCCCAATGCTGGGAAGTCTAGGGGAAGCCTGAGCCTCAGAGGCCAGATCTAGGCAAGCCAAGGGCTGCATCTTGCCCCTGGGCCTTAGATTCCCCACCCCAAGAGTGTGTCCACACAGCAAAGTTATTTTGGAATAAGAGACATTATTCCGAAATAACTGCGAGCATCTACGCAACAATTCCATTCTTTCAAAATAATTTCAAAATAATGGACAGCTTATTCCGACTTCTGTAAACCGCACTCTATGTAGAATAACACCTATTTTGGAATAGGTATTTCGAAATAAGGCGTGTGTAGACTCTCCACTTCTGGTATTTCAAAATAGCCCCTCACCGGGGTCATTCTAAGTTATTCCTCCTGGGGCTCTAAATCGAGATAGCACATCTACATTAGGGAAGCCTGCTTCAGACTAATTTTGAGGCTTCCCTGCAGTGTAGATGTGCGATTTTGAAATAAGCTATTTTGGAATAACTATTCCAGTATGGCTTATTCCGAAATAATTGTGCAGTGTTGACGTAGCCCTAGTGTAGAGCTACACAATTCAGGGAGGCTTTGAAAGAGTACTTTAACAGCAAACCATAGTAATGCTCTACCTGACCCTGCTGTGTTGAGGCTTGTTAGGAATTGTGCACTATATAGTACACATCTATAAATATAACGCTGTCAACGCACTTATTTTTGTGGTGCTTGCTATACTTGTCTGATTATTACACTGTCACTAGTCCTATGAGCTGTGTGACATTGAACAATAAACAAGTACATGACTGCTTTCAGTATACATTGAACTAATAAGATAAATTATTTCCCAAGCAATAGAAATTTTGAGTAATGAAAACACTGAAGAAATGATGCACAAGTTAAAAGCAAATCCATAAAAAAACTTCTGAAGCATAGCTTAGGAAGGGGACAGAACAGATATGCCCCTTTTGGGCTACACATATAGCAACTCATATCCATGCATCTGACGAAGTGGGTCTTTGCCCACAAAAGCTTATGCTCCAATACATCTGTTAGTCCAGTGGTCCCCAACCTTTTAGGGCAGCGGGTGCTGCACGGGGCCGCCGGGCCGCCCAGTAGTGGGGCCTGCACAGGCGCCGGGTACCCGGGGGCAGTGCTAGGCAGGTGCACATAAATGCCCCGGCAGGTGCCATGGCGCCCGCGTGCACCACATTGAGGACCACTGTGTTAGTCTATAAGGTGCCACAGGACTTCTCGTTACATATAACAACTGTGGCTCTCATTAATCAGTGCAGGTGAATCTGTGGTTGTCCTTAACAACCCCCCAGAGTGAAGTGGTTAAGGTAGGGATACGGTCTCTGAATCCAAGGGGAATGTTGATTTGGGAGGGGACTGTAGGGAGGTGCTGTAATGGAGTTCTCCATGGACTGGAAAGGGAGGTGAGCCTGATGTCTGCTCCATTGGGTGGCGCTGGGGGCACTACAGCCACATTGGAGGAGCTGTCGACATGGGGCACTGGCTCCTAGGAGAGGCAACCTGACATGCTGCTCCTTTCCCTGACTGCAGTTCCCAGTACAGTCCAGCAGCTCCATGGATCTTAATTTATATCTGCGGATAGCTGCATTCATGGAAATAAATTCATATCCACACAGGGCTCTACATGCAGCCCTTTGTAAAAGCAGCAGGTCTGCACCTCAGCACCAAATTGATTGTTGGCCTTCTGGTATGCCTACCACAGTTCCTTTGCTCCCAGACAGAACTGCTATTGATGCCTGTTGTACCCTTTCTCCAGCATCCCCCATGCAATCAGCGGGTGAGTGTCCACATTCCTACCACTGATCTTTAGCTTTGCTTGCACGGCCTCTTCTCCCCACAGACCCAGGACCAGGAGACCCAAGCTCTCATGTCTATTCCAGGTTGGAACATGTCTAGAGCAGAGATTCTCAAACGGTGGTTCGCAGAGCAGCTCCCACTTCGCAATGCTTCCCGCAGCTCCCATTAACTGAGAATAGCGATCAGTGGCCAACGGGAGCTGCGATCACCCGTATCTGCGGAGGCACAGGTAAACAAAGTGTCAACCAGCCAGCTAGCGACTTGTCCTTATAAGACATGACCCAGAGTTTGAAACCTCTGCTCTAAGGTTCCAGCACTGGAAGATTTTTCTATCTAAAAATGATTTGGTTCTTAACAAAAAAAAATTAAATATTACACTGAAGAACATCATGTTGCTCTTAAGCAAAAGTTTAAAGATTTCTTTCCCATAGAAGCTGACTGAACCAAACAACTAGATACGTAGTCCTTTTGGAATTGAAATCAGTGAGCTACCCTCCAGTTAGTTCAATAAGGCACAAGAGTGCTTGTTGACACTTTCTTGCAATGAACCATTATGGTCAGAATTTAAAATTCCCTAATTGAGTTTCGGATTCAAAGAATTGGAGGGGAGAGTACCCAGAACTTGCAGACAAAGAAGTATGTTTTCTGATTCCATTTGCTACTATGTACCTGTGTGAGACAGGAGTTTTCTCAGTTTTCACTCTCAAGTCCAAATACAAAAGCAGGATGAATGCTGAGCCTGACGTAAGGCTAAAGCTAACAAACATTACACCCAACATCCCTAAACTTTGCTCACAAAATCAGACACATACATCACATTAGAAAGGTAAGGGTACTGGTATTAATCCATAAGTTGTGTGCTTTATATGCAGAACAAAAAATGTTTATTATTAAGGGTTTTTTAGATAGTGCTTTTATCCAAAGTGTTTTACAACAAATCACCAATGATACAAGCAACATTTGGAAAGATCATAAAGTGGTCCACTGAAACCCTCTGCAATTTTCAAGTGGTCTGCAGAAAAAAAAGTTTGAAAACTACTGGTCTAGCACAGGTAGCTGGCATGATCTATAGGCCTTTGCACACATCAGTGAAAAGTATCCTCATCAAGCTGGACAATCAGAAAAAAGCATTAAAAATCTGCAGGGCTTTAAGGGGCAGAGGTAGGAGTTTCTTTCTTTCTTTCTTTCTTTCTTGTCTCCTTGACCTCTGGGACAGTGGAGTTCATACTTGTGAGCAGAGTAGTCAATGTCAAGCATTGTGGGACAGCTGCTGGAGGACTGTTAGGGTTGACATAGGAAATTCAGTGATCATAATTGCATGGCATCAACCTTAGTACACAAAGCGTAGCTGAATGCCCCTCAGGGAGATGGTGTTACTAAGTCACCAAAATAAGGCACTAACATTGGTGGGAGACCATTTGAATGGCAGACATGTTCATAAGTAGGTAGCTGCAAGGTGGTTTTTGTAGTTTAGACCAGGCCAAATGCAGTGAGTCCTGTAACTCAAGCAATGCTATGCTGGAGTGCTAGCAGTTCAGGCCTCAAACCGTGCTGTGGTGACTCATGATGTGGAGGGAGGGCTGTCATGTTTGCACACCACAGAATATTTTTACCTTTTTCTTTATTAAAAAAATGTGCACAAGAAGCCTTCTGTTAAAAGAGCTCTTTTTAGATTGCAAAGTCAAGCACTGGCATGTTAGGAGAAGACAGAGTTATAGTTTTCTCTTGCAAGAGCCATAATTTTCCATAACTTGTAATGGAAGAGAAGCTGCCCAATGGCATTGAAACTACTCATGCCCTCAGTAAAGATCTCCACTACTTACTTTGCTGGAGGCATCTATGGACATTGCATCAAAGAGACTAAAGTCACAGGCTCCTCTCAAGGAAGATAGTGTTCACTTCAGTGTGCAATTTCAATTGCAATTTGTGACCCATAACAAAAGACTAGGACACTGGTGATCTGTTGGGCGTCAGGCAATAATTAACACATTAGAATATTTCATCATAATAAAACATGTTAAAAGGATACTTTCTCATTCTCATAACTAAACAAATGTGTTTGTTTTGTATGGGCGGGTTGGTTTGTTTTTAGAAAATGTTGAAAACAGGAACTCTATCCGGTTCCCTTCCAGGCCTCACCCACAGATCTGCACCAGAGTGTGAAATGTGAGCCTTCAACTCCTCCATTCAGAATACTGCTACAGAAACTGGAATAACTCTTATCCTTTGTTCGAACTGAAAGGAGATATGACGTGTATTTGGCTAGTGGTGACAGGTGTTTGCTAGACAACAGCAGAATACTGGGAATCAGAACTCCTGAATTCTATACTCCTGCATTCTAGGAAAGCAGTGGGATCTAAATGGTTAGGGTGGGGAGGGGGCTAAGGAATTGGGGTGCAAGGCTATAGCTCTGGCTTTGGGAGGGAGTGGGCATTCACTAGGTTTCAAAGAAAGAGCTTCTCTTTTTTTTCCATTTTCCCCCTATTCCACCAACCGAGTTTATCTCTCCAAAGCTGTTTTCACTTTTAAAATCATCTTATTACCAATGAGACAGTTGAAATAGCTTCTTACAGTAGGTGTCTCCAGTCAATGACTGATTTGCATTAAGAAAGATATGACAGGCAAGTGTGAAGAGGCAAGAATGATCGTTTAATTTTAGAAAAATTCCACATTCGTTTCAGAAATGATTAGTAAGCAGAGTGTGTGTTCATACATAAATTATTTCTAAAAATGGGAAGAGAGATTAAAATACTAAACATTTTCTTACTGCAGGAGTAGGCAAGCTCCAGCTCAGAAGCTCCAGGTGGCTCAGTCATGAAAATGGTGGGGTCCTGGCCTCTCTCTAACAAGCGATACAGACTAGCAGGGAAAGCACGTTCCTTCGCTCAGGTAGGACTAGCAATGGACTTCGCCAGGTTTTGGGCAATGGGAGGGGGGAGCTTAGCTCCAGGCCCCTGGAAGGGGTGGGACCTGGGGCAGGGTTAGGGGCAGCCTGCCCTCAGTACCACCTGGACCTTGCTGCCCCATCTCCAGTCAGCTCTTAGCATCATCCAGGCTCTGGTGGCGATTTAAAAGGCCTGGGGGCTCCGGCTGCCAATGCTGCCATGGTAGCAGTGGGGAAACCCATAGCCCTGGGACCTTTTAAATCACTGGGCCCTGGGGCAACTGCCCCCTTTGCCCTCTCCCCACTCCTGATGGCCCTGGACTCAGGGAACTTCTGTGCAGATCCAGCCTGAGCCTCCCTTACACTGGCTGCATCACTGGTGATCCCATTTTGCTCAGGAAACGAGAGGGAAGAGCACTGCAAGAATGGAGCCAGTGTTGGGGGAGAGCCCTTTAGGTGCCCCAATCCAGGGCCAATTTGAGTCATTCCGACGCCTAGGGCAGCAGGCATGCAATGCATGTGCAGCCTCGCCCCTGGCACACTGCACCCCTTAGAGCTGCCATCAGGCGCCCCCCATAGGTTGCTGGAGGATTCTCTGCATCTTGGGGTCTTTAAACCATCATTTGAGGACTTCAGTATCTGAGATATAGGTGAGAGGATTCTTCTAGCAGTGGGTGGGTGAGATTCTGTGGCCTACACTGTGCAGGGGGTCAGACTAGATGATCATAATGGTCCCTTCTGGCCTTAAAGTCTATGAGTCTATGAGGTTGGTGCCCCAGGCAGCTGCCCGGCTGGCCCCCCACGCCCCCTTAATCCGGCCCTGCCCCAATCCCCAAGCAAGAGCCATTTGAAGAAGGTCCTCAGCCCTCTTGGGAAGGGGAGGAAAGCGTGCGTGTGAGAGAGAAAATGATTTCTCCATTCCCACCTAGGGTTGCCAGATACTTAAAAAAAAAAATACCCAATGGGGAAAAAAATTGGTTGAGTAAAAAAAGGTCACTGTGCCTTTAAATAACCCCATGCTTCCTGCTCCCCTGCCCCCACCAGATGCAGCAAGGGAAGAATGTCCCCACCGCCTTCGAGCTGAGAAAAACAAAATATTTTCTGGGGTTTTTTACTGGACAAAGGTGGCAAAACCGGACTGGCCGGGCGAAAACTGGACACCTGGCAACCCTATTCACACCCACACCCTATCTCCAGCTCACTGAAGAAAGGGAGAGAGGCTTTTCCCTCCCTCCCTCCAACTCAGCCTCTCTTGCTGCAAAATGTGGCGAACTGGCAAAGTGCAGAGAAAGGGTGAATGCTGCTGCGGGCGACTGCATGAAGGAAAATACATTGTACTGAGCTGAACCCACAAATCCACCTCTGTTATCCAGATACACACCAGTGCTAGGAAGTATTAGCCAAGGCCATTATTGACTCTGTCTTTGCAAGGAGTGGGGGAGGGTGGAAGCAGAGGAAATATCATGTTTATACTGTCATAGAACCTGTAAAAACAAAGTGGTTTGTTTAGTAAGAACAGCTTTGTCTGTGTTTAACCCTAAAATCAGGTTCCTTATCTGGTATATATTTTAGAGAGTTTGTGTGCCTGTTTGTCAGCGTGGGAGTCCATCCTTCTGAGAGACATAAAAGCTATTGAGTCAAATTCAGCCTTGGTATAAGCAGGTACAACTCCTTTGCCTTCAACAGAGTTGCACACACACATGCTGTAGCCCAATGACTTTAAGGGAAAGCCCCTCTCTTTGTTCAGGTGTTTTCCAAAAAGGCGGCAGCTTTTGACTCTGATCTAACTAGCTGACATTGTACATGGTATTGGGCATTGTGCATGTCTCCTTGAACATGCCTGGGGCATGTGTTTACAAAGTAAATAGTAAAATAAAGGTCCAAAATAAATAGATTCAAGAGCACAAGGCAGCCAATCATCATTCTTGCTATTAGCAACCCAGAGGCAACTGCACACCGCAACTGTCAGAGGGGTGTGCCAAAGACCCAGATGCCAGGTTCTGAAATGAGTTCCACAGCTTGGCAATTGAGAATGATTAGCAATGCGGCAGTGGGCTGAGGTCTGGTATTATACCGTTTCATTATTTTCCTATGACAACAAAAGGCTGACTGATCGCTCCTCTCACGACACAAGTGAAGAAATACTGATCTGCAAAGCAACAGAAACTACGGCCCCAGTCCTACAATAGATGCCACCCATGAGACACCACTGAAGTCAATGTGGCTCTGGGCTGACACAGGGGCTATCCATGCCAAGCTCCTTGCAGAATGAGGATCTAAGAAAGAAGCAAGTGAAAACAGTCAAGTGACAACAAACAAGTATTTTTTTATTATGGGATTATTAAAGCATATTTTCAGTAGTCTTTCATTATGCATATGATCCCTATGGCTGTGTCTAGACTGGCCAGTTTTTCCGGAAAATCAGCCGCTTTTCCGGAAAAACTTGCCAGCTGTCTACACTGGCCGCTTGAATTTCCGCAAAAGCACTGACTTCCTACCGTAAGAAATCAGTGCTTTTTGTGGAAATACTATGTGGCTCCTGTTCGAGCAAAAGTCCCTTTTGCACAAAAGGGACAGTGTAGACAGCTGAGATTTGTTTTGCGCAAAAAAGCCCCGATCGCGAAAATGGCAATCGGGGCTTTTTTGCGCAAAAGCACGTCTAGATTGGCCATGGCCGCTTTTCCACAAAAAGTGCTTTGGCAGAAAAGCATCCATGCCAATCTAGACGCTCTTTTCCGAAAATGCTTTGAACGGAAAACTTTTCCGTTAAAAGCATTTCCGGAAAATCATGCCAGTCTAGACGTAGCCTACATGTTGAGAAGTAACATGGATGAGTGTCTGTAACATAAGAATCCCATGCAGCCATTCCAAGCAGACACTGCCAGAAAACTCTAAAAGAAAATATACTATTAATTACTGAAAATTTCCACTTTTTTACACCAGTTAAACTTTCCAGGCATATTTGCCCTCAAGTAGAGAACAGTCCCTAACTAACCACTTTGTTCAACACATCAGAGCGTATTTGTTGGGATCATTTAAAATGTCATATACATTTTGATTTGCCAGTCTAGGTTGATAGCAAGCAGAGGTCAGATCAGTATGATTGCTCTTAAAATGCCAAGGATTTTATTTATAGAAAAGCTAAGTTCATAGCTGATAAAGAGGTGTTCTTGAATGCTTGAAAATATATTTCAAACAATACTACTTGTGTTATCTGACATTTTAATTAGCCTTGCCTCATTGTCTAGGAAGTATGCTATCTTCCTTCATTAGTGGTCCCAGAAGTATTTGACACTCTTCTGCTTTAAAATATACTAGAAAGTCAGCTAGCCTTTACTGGTCTTGACTTTCTTGTTGTGCACTAGAACTCCACTACTTGAGATATTTGCTCCACACTTTGCCTAACTTCCTTCACACCTAAAATGAAGCTTAATCCTGACTTCATTTGAGGAGGAGATTGTTGCATAACAAGAATTTGTGTGTCTAACATAAGGTCATCTTAGCGAATTTTATGCTTCTGTAACCCCCAAGGAGATTACCTGGATTCCTGGGGCTCTGTCTGCTGGCAGCTCATGGACAGGCACACTGAGTTTGCCTTGGCTCCCCCTCCCTACCAGGGACAGAGTCTGCCCGGCAACCCATGGGGAGTGAGATGCCCCTCCCAGAGAGTTTGGGGGGAAGGAGGAGCCATGGTTGGGAAAGTCTGGAGCCAGCTCGGGCAAGGAGAAGGCTGGCTGTGTGGGAGCTAGTAAGCCCCAGGGTTTCTCCCTGAGAACTAGCCTCTAGGGACCTGAAGGCAGGATCCCTCAGCTGGGTTTTATCTCTCCACTGTTAATTCCCAGTTTGTGGAGTTTGTTGGGAGGCTTCCCCAGCCAGGCTGAGTTGGCTCTCCAGCTCCCTGGGTGAGACCAGTCACTGCATGGTCAGCTCGGCTCTGTCTGCTGGTTCGGGGCTGCTGCCTCCTGTGTGTGTGTCTGAATGCTGGAGTAGGAGATTATAGTTTGAATTTTGGTGCAGTTGTGTTGCCTGCACCTTGAGCCTTGCACCCCTTTGTGGTGAGAGGAAATTCTGGGATCGAAGCAGCCTGATTCCTGCCCGAAGAGGATCCCTGCCAGAAGAGACCAACCCCTCTGCAGTGATTGAGTCATCTCTGAACCTGAGGCTTATTCATGGAGGCTTCGTCTACATTGGCCCCTTTTCCGGAAGGGGCATGGTAATTTTTGAAATCGCAATAGGGAAATGCGCGGGGGATTTAAATATCCCCCGCGGCATTTAAATAAAAATGTCCGCCGCTTTTTTCCGGCTTTTAGAAAAGCCGGAAAAGAGCATCTACACTGGCCCCGATCCTCCGGAAAAAGCGCCCTTTTCCGGAGGATCTTATTCAAAGTAGGAATAAGACCCTCCGGAAAAGGGCACTTTTTCCAGAGGATCGGGGCCAGTGTAGACGCTCTTTTCCGGCTTTTTTAAAAGCCGGAAAAAAGCGGCGGACATTTTTATTTAAATGCCGCTGGGGATATTTAAATCCCCCGCGGATTTCCCTACGACGACTGGTGAAATGTACATGCCCCTTACGGAAAAGGGGCCAGTGTAGACGTAGCCTATGTGTTTGTGTTCTTTTCTGGGAGTCTCCAACTATCTTGCAAATACATGGGGATTCCCCTGGGTTACAATTTTCTTCCTAAGCTGCCCTGGTGACCCCGCCAGGAAGGAGTGAGGGGGGTGGAGGCACCGCCAAATAAATCCTTCGGAAAAAATGAAGTTGAGTGGGTGGCGGGATCCAGAAGAACCCAGACCTGTCCATCAAAACCTTTAAGGAGATTGGCTTTAAAGAAGGTAACCAGGTGGAGAGGGGGCGCTACACTTCAAAAAGGTCCCAGATGAAATATTGATGTTATTACCTCTAGAACTCAGCACTTGGGCCCTAGGCATGTGCTTGTTGTGTGTATGCCTTAATCCAGCTGTGTCTTGGGTATGTATCTGAAACTCCTTGATGAGGAATGATGTCTGAGAGCCCATCAGAGCTCAGTCTACTGCAGGGGAAAAGGCAATAAGCCAGTAGTGGCTCACCAGGGATAGCCTTTGGTGGACCACCAGCACTTTATTTATCTGTGCGTCTGCAAGTATGGCTGCTTACAGCTCCTGTTGGCTGAAGATCACCGTTCCCGGCCAATGGAAGCTGTGGGCAGCAGCATGGACCGGGACACTGCTTCCCACCGCTCCGATTCTCCAGGAATGGCAATCCGTGGCCAATGGGAACTGCAAGCAGACATACCTGTGGATGTGCAGTAAATAAAGCAGCAGTCACCTGCCAGAGGCCTACCCTGACAAACTGCATCTGACCCATGAGCTGCTTATTACCCTCTGCTGGTCTACTGCGTGTGACCTTTTATTATGAAGTTTAAGGAGGGCAGAGCTTAGAAGAGTATCACTGCTTTTATTTTTCCCAATTGGAGGCGTGGTTTGCTGAGTAATCCAGTTAGATAACCTATTAAACAAGGAAAGATGAAAATTGTTCTCTTCCTCTTTTCTTTCCTGTTCACAAGATAAAACACTGTAGCTATTTAATTAACACCTCAGTACCCTACCTAGTATGGTAGCGTGTGAGCACTTCATAATCTGTCATTTATTTATCCTCACAACACCCTAGTGAACTAGAGAAGTGCTGTTGCCCTATTTTATAGATGAAGAACTCAGACACAGAGAGTCTAGGGAGATTTCCAAAAGGTGTATAGGCACCTAAAGATGCTGCTACACACCTAAGAGTACTTTTCAAAAATGTAGATGCACATTAGATACCTAACTCCTAGTGCAATCAGTGCTGCTTAGGCATTTCAATAAATCCCACTTGGTATCTTTATGCATCTTTAGGAACCTAAATACCTGTGAAAATCTGTCCCGAGAGTCACGTCTATACTAAAGACTTAGGCCTGTGCACATTTTATCACCATACACTTACCACATTGTTTTTGTGGCTGGATACTTGGCTGCTTGTGTCAATCCTTCACGTGTTTAGTAGGAATGCTTGTGTTGATACAAAGTGCAGTGCATCATAGGTAGGTATCCCAGTGTACCACACACTGCCACCGAGAGCAATGCCTTCTGGGAAATTTTCGCAATGTGTTGTGGGGTAGATATGAGCTGAACAGGGAAATCTAGGAGCTAGGGGTCAGGTTCCCATCATGCAGATGCCACCATCCCCTAATGCCACCACATGCCACAATTTTCATGCTTTTTTTAAGCTCCTACAAACTCCTGTGACACTCTTGTCTGTCATCTCTGACAGAAGCATGGAGTCTCACAGCTCTGTACAAATCTCATGAATGTTGTAAGTGCCTCCTAAACCCAGCAAGTCAAGGGAGGGTTAAACTCAATCTCTGTAGGAAGGGACAATAGCTATGCATAGAAATGTAGAGGTAGAAAAGACTTGGAGGTGTTATCTACTCTGAGCCAGGACCAAGTAAACCTAGATCATTCCTGACAGGTGCTTCTTTAA
Source organism: Pelodiscus sinensis (assembly GCF_052426305.1). Classification (NCBI taxonomy): domain Eukaryota; kingdom Metazoa; phylum Chordata; order Testudines; family Trionychidae; genus Pelodiscus; species Pelodiscus sinensis. The sequence goes on from NC_143052.1 coordinate 199,188,595, forward strand.
CATTTCTTCTTTGGTCAGGTTTTCTAAACCTTTCATCTTTGTTGCTCTCCTCTGGACTTTTTCCAATTTGTCCATATTTTCTTAATGTGTGACACTGAGAGTTGGTCACAGGACACCAGATGAGGTCTCACTGGTGCCAACACAGCAAGAAATCTCTCTCTTGTTTTATACAGCACTCCTGTTAATAAACCCCAAAAGGATATTAGCCATTTTCACAACGGCATCACATTATTGATGTTCATTCAATTTGTGAGATACTCACAGATCCTTTTCAGTAATATTACCACCTACTTAGGTATTCCACATTTTGTATCATTTAATTTTCCTTCCTAAGTATGGTGCTTTGCACTTGTGTTTATTGAATTTCTTCTTGCTGGTTTTCACATCTTTCCCTGGATTTGCATGTAGGGAAGATCCTCTAGCCGAGTTAATTAAGGACCAAATATTAAAGAGGGGGCAGTGTTTGACCAGCTCTTTTCCAGTGGGGAGAAGCTGAATATTTCTCTAGATTGATGTGGAAAACATTTGGGAGCCTGAAGCCAAAGGCCAGAACATGACCTAATTAGGTCAGAAAGGTTGATACACTATTTATTTTGAACCCAACCAAACTAGGCACTTCCCTGGGAGAAAAGGAATGGCTGTTTATACTTGCATATCTACAGGATCGGCTGAGTTTATTTTTCCCTGCAGACAAGGAAATGTTCTACTTATGTTCCTTGGACCAACAGACCAAATCTGTTTATTTTCACTACTCTGAAGGAAGTGGTTCTGTTTTAATTTATTATTCTGAAGCCAGGGGACCAGTTTATATTTCTTAACCAGAAACAAGGGCAACACTAAATAAATAATAATAATTAATAATAAATGAATTTGTATAAAACATTGTGGAGCTGGACACTAAAACAAAAACACTTTCCAGGAGGTATAAAAAAATCTGTCCAATCTCCAAGCTGGGAATCTTGGGATGTGGATCAGGCCAAACCCACATCACCAATGGTATGTCTCATCTGGATCTTGCTGCTACAGAGCCAAGAGTTTGAAACTCTGTTTTCATTGTCATGTATTGCTGCTCCACCGTCCTGTGATTTGTAAAGGCACACCAAAGCTACATATGGAAAATATTAAAAAGTCATCACATGCAGCATCTATTCAGATCAATGACAGCCAATCAAAAATAGGATTAATTTTTTTCCTGTTACAGAGAGTGCACGGTGACAGGGCACTATTAGTAGTACAGTAAACTTCCGATAATCCAGTACCTTTAGGACCCAGGGGGTGCCGGATTATCAGATATGCTGGACTATCAGAAGGGGGGGCTATGAGGGGTCTGGAGTGGGGTGGGAGGGAATGCCACCCCAGACCCCTCATAGGCCCCCCTTACGATAGTCCGGCTCTGCCCTAGGCGTCCCTGATTCAGCTGCTGCTGGTCAGTTTCAGCAGCAGCTGAATCGGGGATGCCTGCAATAGAGCAGCTGGGGTGCTGCCGGGTTGGTCCCGCAGCGCCGAGGGGCGGCGCTACGGCACCAACCCAGCAGCACCCCAGCTGCTCTTGGGGACGCCTGGGACAGAGCAGCTGGGGTACTGCCCAGTTGGTCCCGTATCGCTGCTCCTCAGGGCTGCGGGACCAACCCGGCAGCACGCCAGCTGCTCTTGGGGACGCTTGGGGCAGAGCAGCTGGAGTGCTGCCGGGTTGGTCCTGCAGCGCCAAAGGATGGCGCTGCGGGACCAACCCGGCAGGACCCCAGCTGCTCTGCCCCAGGGGTCCCTGATTCAGCCGCTGCTGAAACAGATCAGCGGCTGATTCCAGGAAGCCCGGGGCAGAGCTGCTCTGCCCTGGGCTTCCTGGAATCACCCGCTGATCTGGTTCAGCAGCGGCTGACTCGGGGACCCCTGGGGCAGAGCAGCTGGGGTCCTGCCGGGTTGGTCCCGCAGCGCCGATGGGCGGCGCTACGAGACCAACCCCGCAGCACCCCAGCTGCTCTGCTCCAGGTGGCCAGATTCAGCCTGCTGGTGAAACTGACGCAGCAGGCTGAATCCAGACGCCTGGGGCAGAGCAGCTGGGGTGCTGCGGGGTTGGTCTCGTAGCGCCACCCCTCTGTGCTGCGGGACCAACCCGGCAGGACCCCAGCTGCTCTGCCCCAGGGGTCCCTGATTCAGCCGCTGCTGAAACAGATCAGCGGCTGATTCCAGGAAGCCCCGGGCAGCACAGCTCTGCCCCGGGCTTCCTGGAATCAGCCGCTGATCTGTTTCAGCAGCGGCTGAATCGGGGACCCCTGGGGTAGAGCAGCTGGGGTCCTGCCGGGTTGGTCCCGCAGCCCCAAGGGGCAGCGCTACAAGACCAACCTGGCAGCACCGCAGCTGCTCTGCTCCCGGCTTCCCCGATTCAGCTGCTGGTCAGTTTCAGCAGCAGCTGAATGGGGGAAGCCTGTCCGGCTGCCCCAGCACTTCCGGGTTCCTGATGGTGCCGGACCATCAGGAGTCCCGGAGCACTGAATGCCGGACTAATGGAGTTTTACTGTACATTGGTCACTGCTGTTTCTTCAATATGACGAAGGTAGCAGGCCCACGTATGAACAATACAACACTTTCATTTGGGGGATTATAAACACCAGGGTGGCAATCACTGGGCTAATGATGTAATTTTGAGAGTATAAATTGAAGGAAGCAGAAACCAAGAGAGTTCAGAAGGAAAACTCAGAGGATGAAGCTGGGCTGATAAGTGAAGGCTGTAAGGAAGCCTTTTCTTGCTATAAGTCTGCATTACTACACTGTTAATTTCTAAAGAAAGAATAAATACACACTAGGGTGAAAGCATAACAATCAGTTGTGTGTTTGTGACCACACAAACTGACCAAGCAGTAAAGTACACTGAAGCCATGTCTACACTGAGGCTACGTCTACACTCGCAGCTTCTTGTGCAAGTACAGTTGTTCTTGCGCAAGAACCCGCAGAGCATCCACACTGCCCACCTGCTCTTGCACAAGGAAATTTATAGTACGGCATGGTAAGAGAGGGTGTCTTGTGCAAGAGCTACACTCTTTTCTAACAGGTGTGAGCTCTCTTGTGCAGGAGCTCTTGCGCAAGAGGGCGGTGTGGACGCTCAGCAGGGATTTCTTGCACAAGAAACCCCTATGGCTAAAATGGCCATCAGCGCGTTCTTGGGCAAGAGAGCATCCACACTGCCATGGATGCTCTTGCGCAAAAGCACAGCTTGCACATGACAGTGTGGACATTTTCTTGCGCAAGACTTCTTGCACAAGAACCCTTGCGCAAGATGTTCTTGTGCAAGAAGCTGCCAGTGTAGACATAGCCTGAGAGGTAGGGTTGAATTTATTAAGGCTGACTTTTTAGCATCCGGGTTTGTAATGTTAAAGGTGCATGTCCCCATTGTATGCCAGAGTTTGACATAGTCTGAAGTAGTGTGTCCCCAATAGGGTAGGTTATCGTCAACTTTCAGAGTGGTGCACTGTGAGTAGTTATCCCACACAGTGCCTGCACCCCTTTGCATTCTGGATTATGATCCCAGGGCATGCTGTGACCGAAACTGTGCAGCAAATGGTTCTGGGTACATGTCAGCATTCTATAATGCGCTCATTTCCTTTTTCTGCCCTCCTCCCACCCCGCTTGAGAGCAATGGCAAACAGTCTATTTCCACCCTTTTTTCCTGGATTACCCATGCAAACACCATAGTAGCATAAGCATGGAACGAACCCATTGTGGATTCCATTGTGCATCAAAGCATTATGATACTTATATTAACCATGTTGCACCTCTGATGAGGTGTAGTCACAGACCCTTTGGGGGTGCTTCCCAGACTGCTGACAAAGTCACTTGCACTCACCTCCTTGCTCTCTGGGGCGTCTCACCACCTGGTTCTGCTGGGCCAGCTCACCTGGTCTCCCCTAGAGCTGAGATCACCTCCACCACCACCACCCCAAGGAGCAATACAGACACTGAAACTCTTCAGGTCTGAGGAAAATGCAGTTTTGGGTCCAACTTCCAGGGAAATCATTCCCCAAATGGAATCAGAGCCCTAAATAAATCATTCAGGTAAGCCCCCTTTAACAATGAAAGGGGGAATGTACACACTGATTGCTTCCCCTTGGTAACAATCATTTACTCTGGGTGTGATAGTAAACAAAAGTGATTGTATTAAGTATAAGCAGTAGGATTTAAATGGTTGCAAGTGAAAACCAGCAGAGCAAAGTAGATTAAAAATTTAAAATAACAGAAAATGCAGAAGATAATTTTATGAAAGGTCAGTTTTGAGCATCTTGCATGTTGCTTTCAACAAGGTGCCCCTGCATTCAGAGTGCTTGCCTGTAATCTCCTTTCCCTCCCCCCTTCAAAATAAGCAATAAAGATACTGTTGTTCACACATCATGCATTTTTATAAAGGGGACACAGGGCAGTAACAAAACAGGAGTCCAGGGCAGGAGCTTCGGGGAAAGGCAATGATCATGACTGAGAGAAGGGCAGCCTTTTGCTTCATGACACATCCCTACGGGTTGAGTGTGAGGCAGCCCTTGACTCCCCCCTCCTCCATTCTAGACACCCGGAGAGAGGAGGTTATGGAACTAGGTGAGGAGTAAATATTGGTCTATAAGGGCTGGAGGGAGTGCCTGTGCTTATAGGCATCCTGGAAAGCCACCATGTGGTCCACCTCATTCGCCATGGAGAATAAGACTCATTCTTTGTTCCTCATTTCCAGTCCCCTACACAGTCTCCTATCCTCACGCTCTGAGCTCATCTTCTCCAGCAGCGCATTCCTCCACTCACTTAAGGGCTTCCTGTCCAAGTGGGCAGATTGCGTTTACTCCTCGAACATGTCATCCCTAGTCCATTTTCACCTGCAGATTTGTGCCAGCCAGACAGCTGGAGGGGATGGGGGAGTGCACAGCAGGCTCACTGCTGTTCCCGCTGTAAGAAAAAGTGAAGGGCATACTCTACAGGAGATACATTGTAAAGTGTAAAATCTGACCTGTTAGGATAAAAAGAATGTCTCTCTAAAGGCAATAAGGATGTGTTACGTACAAGGCTACTGTTATGCTTTTAAAAGGGCAGGTCAGGACAGGGGCTTATGCAGTGTCCATGTGTTCAGCACCCTTCTCTCTGGCCCCCGTTTCCACAGGAGTGCAACTTTCCCTTCCTGCAGAAGTAGACAGGGACTCAAGCCATGCTTGAGTTAGTTCGAATTAGCGCTATAGTGTAGACATACCCTCAGAGACATTGGTTGCCCCACTCATCTGCTGACCATTCTCCTCCTCCCCTTCTCATCCACGCTGTCCTATACACTGCCACCTAAGGCTGCCTAAGTAATGGCTGGGGAGGACTTCACGGACTGGCTAGGGAAGCTGGTTGGGTCCCCCCCAAAGATTGCAAGCAGTTGTTCATAGCAGTGGCATGTTTGTGGTGATGCTCTAGACTGTCCGTTTGCCTCCTTTGTCTTTGGTACAACTTCCTCAGCTCTTTTATTTTCACTTGGCACTGTTGGGCAGCCCTGGTGTATCCTTCCTCCTCTATGCCCTTTGCGATCTTGAGCAAGATGATCAGTGTTTCTTTTGCTGGCTCGTAATTCTGAAAGAACAGATTCCTCTCCCCACACAGCATGGAGAATCAGGATCATCTGCACGCTCCATGCTGGTTCTGGTCTGTGACCCTGGAAATTCATGGAACATGGTAAGGCGTACTGCTGAGGTGTGCTACCTGCTCTGAGGTCTGCTCGCTACACTGGCCACATAGGAAACTATATTCAAATTTTCCTGAGGCTTTTCCTGTTCATCTGGAGAGCAGTAGAGTTGAAAATCCTCGCCAGAGCAGCCACCACGGGGCACTACGGGACACCTCCCAGAGACCATGAACATCAATTTTTGCAGCACTGTGTCTACACTACCATAAAGTTGATCATGCAAGGTTGAATTTAGCATTAGTCCTCATGAAAGCAGGAGTACAGAAATAGACTTTAATGGCCCTTAAAGCTGATGGAACAGGCGAGGTGGTGTGGACCAATTGTTTAGAAAATAGACCTAATGCGGCTAGGTTTGACCTAAACTCCCAGTGTAGACCAGGCCTCAATAACAGTGGAAGTGTTTGTGACATGGACTTAGCCATAAGTTTCACTGCAACATCACTTCAGTGTTTCCAAATGTTAGTTTTGAGCTACCTTCATATCTGATTAAATATCAATGTCAAATCCCCTTTTGTTAGAGATTTATTAGCAGGATTTGTTTGCATACTTTGATCTTGGGGTTGTTTTTTTTTAATTATCTTGAATGTTCACAAAGCCCTTCAGTAAGATTTTGTTCTGATAAAAAGGCTCAATTATGACAAGCTGACTACTCAGTGACATCTTAGAGAGAGAGGGGGCTTTAATTTCTTTGAAGCTAAGATGTTTTTAATGGTCTATTAAATTACTTTAAGGGTCTTATTTTATTACCTTATACCTAAAATAGAATGTTTTCCAATTTCTCAACCTTAAAAATTATATAGAATCCAGGCAGCTGCAAATAATGTGTATATTTTAATTATTGACTAAATTCAACAGAAGAGACACCGTGGAGTGCACTGAGCACCAAAGAGAATGATGAAGACAGAAATGAAAAGCCACAAATGACGAGGATGTGCAGCAGCAGAGGAACAATATTTTCTGTATGTTATGGCACTGCCAAAATGAGCCATGTAAGGGTGTATAATCATAATTTAGAATGTTCCTACTCTTCTCATGCTCATCATAACTATATCACTGTTATCTTGTGATTTCCATTGGTCTGTTGAATCCACCTATTGTCTTGTCTTGTAGTTGAACTGTAAGCTGCTCAGGCAAGATGTGTGTTCATACAGTACCATCGGAGTGAAGCAAGGATATCTAGGCACTACATTAATGCAAATACTAAGAAATCAGAATAGACACTATCTTCTCTAGGCCACTGAATCCCGTCTCTCATAAAATTGAACAAACCTCTCCTTTTAAAGTTACTGCTTATTACCAAAAGACTGATCCTCCACAGGTGGAAATTCCTCTCGACAGTAGAGAAGCTAATCCTCTCATTCTATACTTTTAAGTAAGGCTGTCAATCTTGAAAGATTACTTTTCCAAGTAATGATGGATTAGATGTTTTCCAAGATATCTGGTCAGACTTCTTGAACATTTAAGTGTAACCAACACAGGAGAAATTATACAGTGGTGTTCACTGATAGCATTAACTTCTATATGCTTCCCATTTCTTACAAAATGTCTTCTAGTCTGGAACCACCACAGACATTTCTGTTAATAGAGTAATTTTATTGATATATACATTTGACTTTTTATTAGAAATTTGTCTATTGATTTTAAAGACTTTTTCTTCCCTCTTCTATTTTCAGTAGTGCTTTTGATTTGTAATAAGACAGCTTTGTTGACCAAAAAACGCTTAAGGAAACATCATTTCCTTTGCAGAATTTTCTCATATATAAGACGGTTCATAAAATTCTGCTCATAGACTTCCCACTTACTTGTTCCAGTAGGTGGTTACATGCATTGCCTTGCCCTCCCATTAAGGAGTGGAAAAGACATTCAGTTCCTTCTCTTAGGAGATCTAGCAGAGTCCAACACCATTTGCATGAAGGCCAGGGATGGGCAATAATTTCTAATGGGGGGCACTCCAAGATTTTGGAAAGTGGTTGAGGGCCACACTCTTCCATGATATTAATGGAAGAGGTGCAGGGTCTGAGGTGGAGATTGGGTGCAGAAGGGATCTTGGGGTAAGGGGTTGGGGTGCAGGAGAGGGTGTGGGGTCTGGGAGAGAGTTTGAGTGAAGGAAGCTTTTGTGACTTGGAGCAATGGACTGGGATGCAGGAAGGGGTGCAGGGATTTGGTTTGTGATGTAGTGCAGGAGGTTGTGACCTGGGGAAGGTGACAAGTGCAGGGGGTTTGGGTTGTGATCTAGGACAGCAGGAGGTTGTTATCTGGGGCAAGGGTACTGGGGTGTAGGGGTTTCAGTTGTGACCCAGGGCCGCGGATTGGGGTGCAGGATCTGGGAAGAGGCCTTGGGTTCAGGAAGGAGGCAGAGGGTTTGCGTTATGTGGAGGTGGGCCTGGGGTGCCAGAGGCAAGCTCTGGCCAGGAAACTGACCTGTGTGACTCCAGCCGGCAGCCCAGCATGTTTCTCAGGCAGGCTGCCTGCCTGCCCCACCCCTGCACAGGCTTCAGGGGCTAGGTGCATCTGTGAATAAGAGCCTGCGGGGAGGGGGGAGGGGTGTTTCACACACTGTCTGTTCAAACAGGCAGCTCCCTGTGCCAGAAACTAACTAATGGGATTGTGCTGAGGGCGGGGCCGTGTGTGAAGCCCCATTCCCACCTGTCCTGGGCTCTCAACTGTGAAAGAGAAACAGCCAGCAGCCACTTTTCAGAGTGGTGTATGGGGCAAGCAGGGAGTCTGCCTAAGGCTCCCTGCTGCATCCATGAGCTGGATCCAGTGGCTTGGCAGACCGGATCCAGTCTGCTGGCCATATTTTGCCCAGCTCTGATGTAGGCCCTCAATAGTCATACCCCTTTCCAGGTTCCTTGGGCTGGACCCCTTCCTGGCCCCAGCCTCTCTTAGCAGCAGCCTATCCAGAGTGGTGGTGATCTAATACCATGATAGCTGGGATTATATTACACATTCAGTCCCTGACACCTTGAAGTCTACAGGAAAATTCTGAGGCCTATGCAGGAAAAGGAATGGGGAACAATTTTGTTGGAGGCAGCATTCATACTGCCTCCTCCTGAAGTCAGAGCCCCTCGCTTTCAGGAGGAAAAACCATGAACAGGCCTCATAGGCATATTTTACATACATTAAATACAATTCTTGTTAACTATTAGTTTTTTCTAATATATTCTGAGTATATGATTGATACCTCCTACACGTAGATATGAGTGTTGATCTGTTTCTCTAAAGAGTAGTAAGATATTTTTTCTGAAGTGTGGTGCGGTTTTTGTTTGTTTGTTTTTTGTTTTTTTCTCTTCTTAACAATGATAATATCTAACTAGATGGTCACTTCTGCCACCACTCCTACAAGACATCAGGCAATATATGAGTGAGAGAGGGGGCTGGTAGGAGGAAAACTGATCTAAATATCAATACAAAAATAGCAAATGCAAGTAACAATTGAATACATTTGATTGTAAGACAGAGCAGAAGGAAACCAACCCAGATCAGTGATAAGCACTGTCACCGGCTGCCCTGCAAATTGGGGTACCTCATAAGGCTTTGCTCCAGAGGCTCCCAACCTGGGCACTTCCAAAACAGCAAGACAGCATGGAGAGCACACCCTGAACTGGAATATAGCAGCTATCGGCCTTCCCTCCCAAAACCGCTCCCTTGATCTCTCCCACACCTCCTTAACCCTCTGCTCTGACTCCTGTACCACCACCCCCTGTCTTGAGCTCCCCCAACTCCTCCTGCCCCCCCCACACACACTCCCAGCCCCCTGCCCTGAAGAACGTGAGCAATGCCTGATACATCTAGTATGTGCTTGTGTGTGTGTGTGTGTGTGTGTGTGTATGTATATATATATATATATATATATATAAATATATATATATAAATGATGATGTCATAATATAAAGCACTATTACAGTACTGCTGCTGCCACTTATTAGTTTTGCAGATCTTTGGATTTTTTTTTTAAATAACTCTTAAAAAGTTAAAAAAAACCAAAAAGGAGGAAGAATAATAGGAACATTTTCATTGATTTGGAAGGAAATAAGTTACGTGACCACTTTTTTTGGAAGAACATTCCAGGAAATTAGTATACATTTGACATACAAACCTTTTAATAGTAACAGAAGAATCAACTTTTGACATCACAAAAAGCCCATATGCAAATAGGAAGGGATACAGGACTGGTTTATATGTATCACAATATAATCACAAGGGTGTGGCAACCAGTAACACTGTGTTGTGCAGTTCTTTGGCACTATTTTTTTTCTTTTATTTTTATTAGGAATGGGTCCAACTTTGGAAAATATAATGACTATCTATGCTAGAGGTATCTGTGTAACACTTTCCACTTTACTAGTTGCTATTGTGTGTTTTAGTATTTCTTTGCTGATTCTGCTGGTTGTGCTTTAATGACCTTGCCCATGTCCAAACACAAAGCAGTTTTGTGTCAAAACCAGCAGCTTTTGCTGTCAGCTGTTTACTTACAGCATATATCTCCTTGAAAACAATCTTGCTTCTAGAATGCTGTTTGGAAAACAGGTGAGAAAACCTACAGCATAATAAAAAGATGAGAATAAGCATAATAGAAGTTCTCATGACTCTGAAGATATATTCATCAAAAGTGCCTGCCTAGGTTTTTAGTGCAAAAACTCTTTCAATAGCGCTAAAAAATAAGCAAGATATCACTAAAAATGTCTCAGGCTTTTGTGGTTGGCTATGCTGCTATGCATTGTGAGAATAAACACAAGACTCCTCCTGCCTGAGCTGGTGAAGGTCAAAGACAAGTGCAGGGATGCAGTAGCTAGCTTTGATTCCAAAGGTGAATATTCCCAGTGGGCTATTTCAGACTTGCCTGCTATTTTGCATTGCCTTCCTATGCTGAAACACACTGCTCATGTGCAAAGCATCATTGAAAAAGGCCATTTTTCATTCAGACAAGTTTTAGTTGATGGAACATTAGCCTCCTTCGGGCCCATATGTGGGGGAGAGGTGTGAAGGGTGAGAACGCACCCCCCCATGGTCCTTCATAGTCCACCATGGGGCCAATTCCGGCCAGTCTGGGAAAGGCAGAGGCGGTACACTGCCAGCCTCCCTTCCCTGTGCTCTGGGTGGCCAGGGGAAAACAGAGGCTGGGGGCGGGGGGAGGGGGCGCTGGGTCATGGGGGTGGGGCTTGGGACAGGGCAGCCACCAGCACCTCCCACAGCTTGCACCCTCCAAAGAAATTCCTTCAGTGGGCAGTGTTATTCCAAACATGGGCTCCTATATGTGGACTAACAAATTAGAGAAGATTTGTATGTATGTATTCATAATGAATAGGTGAACTAGGTGTTCACCTGCTCATTATGAATATACACACACACACGTCTTCATTAGTTCAGCTTTGGCTTTGTTCTCCAGTATGTAAAAATATGAGTATCAATTTAGGGATATTAAAAAGCGGTTAATAAGATAACTGTGTAACCACTGAAAACCTCTGCCCCACCTAGTTCAGATGGACATCTGAACTCTATCTCATCATGTTGGAGTTTCAAAACTGGACGTGGATACCATGAGGATGTGCTCTTTTGTGAGTTTTCCGGCTCCCTCTGCTTCCCGTTAAGGCAAAAATACTAGAAGAGCTGAATAATATTTCAGCAATTTCATTTCAAGATGCTGCCTGAACTGCAGCAATGTGCAAATTTAAGAAGTTTGGGGGGAGGGAGTTAAATGATGGTTTTAATTGCCAAACATTGGGTGGATTCAAGTTCAGTTTCCAGTGTGACTGAAAGTTCAAGAGTTCATCCAATATACACCATACATATGATTATAAATATGCTTATAGTCAGAAAACATAATATATACAAATTAATCAATGGATTATGCCGAGTTGAAATTGAGAGGAAAGAGGACTACTCTATATCTGTGCATATTTATTTACCAGGGAGAAGGTAACAGTTTTCTAATAAGATATCATTTTATGGCATATGGAATAAAGATCCTGAACCATCTCTTGAGGTTTTTGTTCTCAATATGGTGTTGTCAGCATGCCTCACCTGGCCACAAAGCACCTTTCTACTAAACTTCATCAAAGTGTGGCTCCGAACCAGAAAATAATTATTTCAAAGTTTTAAGTTTATTAGATGAGCCACTTTTCAGTAATACAGGCTGGGAGAAAGTGGTGGTTTTTCACTTTTTGAAAATTGATCTAACTCTTAGTTCATTATATCACATGCTGCCTAGTGGTTGGAGCAAAAGTTGAAGCCAGCGGTAGGATCAGGACTGGGCTGACAGTGGTGCTGGAACTGAGAGCTGTGCACACACAAGAATCAATCCTGTGGGGGAAGTCCAGGTACAAACTGGAGGGCAGGAGTAACCAGACCCAGACTTCAAGCAACTTCAGGAAACAACAAATCATAAAACAAGGGGAGGAGTGAGGGTCACGGGATCAAAAGTAAGGAGTCAGAAGAGGATACTGAGCAGAGAACCCTGAATAGTGACCACTGCTCCTCAAAGGTGTTCAGGGAGCCAGTGGACATGGCACAGAGGAACTCCTCCCGATTGTGTGACCAAAGGGAAGAGCAGGAATAGCTCCCATCCAGCATCATCCCATCCAGCATCATCCTCTTGGTCTGGTGAATGGCCACCGGGGACAGTTCTAGGAAGAGGTTGCTGGGAGAGGGGGGCATGTCTTGTGACATCATGGGCACTACAGACAGGTTGAGCACATATCAGGAAATGCAGGGAGAAATGCAGCCACAACCTGAGGAGAAGGTTAAGGGGAAGATAGAAAAGGGGATGCAACCTGGCGCAGTCCAAGTAAATATGTGTGAGGGTCACCTTCGCACCACAGAAGGGGCATGTGTCAGAGTCCAGCGAACTGCATCAAATACAGGCCTGTGCTAACTGCTCTGTGTAGGAGTGTCCCAGTAGGAAGGGCAGCGCCTTGACCCACGCTCACTCAGGTGGCCTGTGAGGTCATCTTTGTGAGTAGGTAGATGGTTATCCCCAAGCCCTTCCCCTGTGAGCCCGTCATTCGTGTCCTTATCTAACAGGCACTAAGTCACTTGTGCGTGCTATCAGTCCTTGCCTTCTGGGTTCAGTTACTCGCTCCAACTGTCTGCCACCCTTGGATGGGGAGGGTAGGGAGACCTGGGCTCTCCCTCACTCCAGGTCTCGATCCAGGACCCTAAGAGCAGAGGCGGTGTCCCTCTGCTCGGTTGGTCGGGACGTACCCCGCAACTCACCAACCCATGGGTTCCATGTCACCCTGTCCTGGGCCTCTTCCTGCCCTCCGCCCAGCTCCATGGACCTGGCTCACCCCCAAAGGCAGGTTCCTCCACAGCCCAGTCCTTCCTCCCTTACCCGGCATCTAGAACCACCTTTTAAACTTGGCGCCCGACTTCCCCCAGATGCCTGCGCTGGCACAGACCTCCCAAGCCACCAGCTGGCGCTGAGCATTTTTGTGCATGTGCTGGGAATGGCGCACGAGCAACCCCCGCAATGCCGCAGGGGAGCCATTCGCTGGCCACAGAGCGCCTCCGTTTCCTCCCTGTCAGTGCAGAGGTCGGAGGGCTCCGCCGCCGGGGAGCCCAAGACCCCGTCACAAGGAAACACCAACTAATATGCCCAAAGGGTCAGGGGATCAATTGAAAAAGTTCCACTGAAAAAAATTTGACCAGCTCTAATTAAGATATACCCAGTACATCCTCTGTTCCTCTGACTATTCATTTTTAGTCCATAGGTTGCATATACAGAGGCAATTGATAATCACCAATCAGTTGTTCGCTGCCTGAAAAAATCGGAGCAGAAGTCCTGGATCTCAAAGATTTAAGGCTCTATCCTTTGGCCTCTGTAAAGGACAGCATTAAGTATGTGTTAAGTGATTTGCTGGATCAGAGCTTTTTATCAGTCCAGATCTTTCTTCCTTTTCCAAATTAATCACCTGAAGGCCTACAAGACCTAATCATGGACCAACATCCCTTTGATTGTGCAAGGACACTGTACAAACACTGAACAAAAAGTCTCTGATCAAGGGGCTTCTACTTGATATATAATGGACTGGAAGGCTCATGGTGTCTTACGCTATCACACAAAGAATAAGTGGAATTTGAATGCTCAACAGGGAAGACTTAAATTTCATGTGTCTGGTTCGCTTCTATTAATCTATCATTTTCTAATAAGATTATTTTAATGAGTTGGACATTGTAACTCTTAATTTTACAATGTTTTGTTTGAGAATTTTACAGTGTTTTGTTTGGGAATTTCTTTGTGTTACAACTTCCTTCCCTCATTCTCTCCCACCCCTGCATTGAATTCATTGTAAAATCTCTGTTACCTGCAAGATGAAATTATGTTCAGTACTGTATGTGCAAATGTCAGTTTTTGACAAAGTTGAAAGCCTTATAAGACAGCTCAATTGTATTGCAGTTAGCTATGCCCATTAATTTGGCATTATTCTAGCCCAGAAGTAAAATTGGCCACCTTGACAATGCAAAGGAAAGGAAACAGACCTTAGATTTTATGTAAAGTATACAACAGTGGTAGGCAATAACCAGCCCATGGGCCAGATGCACTTCAGCAGGGTTAGCTCCTGGCAGGCCACTGCCACTGTCTTCACCTGCGCCTCCACAGATATGGGTGCTTGCAGCTCCCGTTGGCCATCAATTGCAGTTCCTAGCCAACGGGTGCTGAGGGAGGTGGTGTCCCAGTCCACACCTCTTCCCACAACTCCCATTGGCTGGGAGTGGCAATTCATGGCCAACAGGTGCTGCAAGTGCCTGTACCTGTGGAGGCAAAGGTAAATACAGCAGTGGCAGACCACCAGGGGTTAATGCTAGTGAATCATCTCTGTCTTATTGCCTACCCCTGGTGCATAGTGTACCATAAAACTACATTACACTAGCATCACATCATAATGCGGGCAAATAGCAAAAGGTAATCTCTTTTAAATATCTATGGCTGCTATGATACCAGTCTTGCAAATGTAATGATGTTATGCCAAGGAATATGATATGTCCCTTAGCCTCTTATTTTGCTGAGATATTAAATTACTGTTTCTTCCTTCTTAAGTTAGTGCTTAGGACAGGGGTGGGCAAAAGGCTGCCAGCAGGCCAGATCTGACCCACCAAGCCACCAGATTTGGCCTGCAGCCACCTCGCCGGAACCCTTATGCAGAGTACAGCTCACACTTTAAAAAGCCAGCTGTTCTCCATTCTGGACAGCTGGGGAGGGGGGAGGGAGACTTCTCATATTGTTCCCACCCCCCAGCAAAGTCTCTTAATTCCCATTGGCCAATCTCTGTTTCTGGCCAATAGGAGCTTAGAATTTTTCCTGGCCACAGGGGCAGTGTAGGAAGCCTTCTACCTTCCTCCTCGACCTCCTCCTCCTTCCCCTCCCTCCCTCTCATGCTCTGATCAGAGCCACGTGGAACAGCCTGCAGCAGACAGTCTACTTCAGGTTTCTGCTGGTAAGCACCTCCCAAACAGAGCATGCCTCTGGCATCCCAGCTCCTTCCTTCCCCAATCCTCTGCCCCCCCTCCACATATCCAAACCTTCTTCCCCCTCCTGCACTCATACCCCCTTCCCGATCTGGCACCCCAGTCTCCTGCCCCAGATCACAATACCCTCCTACCCTAGGTCACATCCCAAAATCCTGCATCCCAGTCCCCTGACATAGGTCACAACTGCCTCCTTCACCCAAACTCCTTCCCAGACCCCATTCTCCCTCATGCATCCCAAGCTCCCTTCTGCACTCAGCCTCCATCCCAGACCCCAGAATTCCTCCATTAATATCCTGGAAGAGTGCAGCCCTCAATCACTTTCCAAAATCTTGGAATGGCTCCCTGTCAAAAATTATTGCCCACCCCTGGCTTAGGACAATATATAGACGGATTCTTCAACTCACAAAATTCATTTCCCATTATATATGTCATAAATTAGTCACATGCCTGCAGGTGAATTTCCCATATGAAGGGGGAACCTCTGTCTAGGTAAAGCTGCAGGAAACAGCATAGCTACCTCCTACTCCAGCTGCTCCTTCCCCATGGTATGAGCAAGAGCAAGGAAAATGTCAGGAGCACAGTGGACATGAGCTCTACTATACTTGATCCCTCCTCCATAATTTCCAGAGTTTATGGCAGCAGCAGAAGTAAAAGCAGTAGGAGGTCTCCAGCTCCTGCCCTAACTGGAGGCTAGACAGGGATCAGGGAGCCAGAGCTGAATTCCTGTAGTGACTGCTGTTCCCCATAATGAGGAACTGAGGACACAATCTTTATCCAGATATAACTTGCAGTAAAATAAAATAGCATAAAGCGATTGTACATTCGTGGCCATCCAGGCTTTAACAGACTAGGAAGTTTTTTTGCTTAATGCTCAGCTTTACCATACTAAGCAGAATAATACTGTACTGTGGACATAGTCCCATAGAGTTCAGTGGCACTATACACATACTGTAGTAAAGGCTGAGCCCTGTTCCCATTCAAGTCAATGGAAAAAATCCCATTAGTTTCCATGATGCAGTATCAGTCCATCAGATACTACTCAATGTCAGTAACAAATGCAAAATAAGATCCTAAATGACCTATAGTGGTATAGATTCTCAGTCTTTGGAATCTCAGAACAGATTACCACAAAATTCACTGAAGATCTCTGAATCATGACATTTAAATGAGTATGATATTGCTAAGACGGCTCCATAGGAAAGAATACTAGTACTACTTGCTGATTTTTATGTTTGGCTGCTTTAAAAATAGTCATTGTTAGCATCAAAATACTGCTGCCTTCTTTTCCTCTGCTGAATTACTGGAATTGATTAATTTCAAAGTTAGTTACACCCAGGAAGAAAGTGGAGTAAAATTGCAAGAGCCTCTTACAGCAAAATTGATAGAAACAAGGTGGCAGATGTCACATTAGATAGATTTAAGCTATAATAGTCTTGCTGTGTGTCACGTCATTAAAAATGTGAACAAAATTAAGCCCGTAGGGTTATGAGATTGACCTCAATTTGTTTTTATAATGCTGCCTAAAAATTTCAGAGCATATCTGAGGTACATGAATTCAAAAATAACACTGGTTACAGGTTCTATTTCTGCTATACCTTAGTCATAAATAAAATAGACCCTGGAATAAAAATCAAAAATATCATCATGGTGTTAAAAATTTTAATTAGAAAATAATCCATTTTATTTTGAGCTTGAGGGAAAAGGCACAATTAAGTGGAGAAATACAATTTATCTACAACAGAATTCATAAGAAGGATCATCTGAAAAGAAGACTAAGAATTCTTAAAAGACTTTGCATTTTGGACTAAAACACAACAATCTGCCCTAGGTTTCCCAGTGTGGTAGGTAGAGTCCAATGATAATTTTTTTAAATCCCTTTGTTTTCCTTATCTCTGGTAGTTTCTTAGGCCGGGACTATATGTGAAAGGATTTGCTGTCATTCTCTCACAGACATTCTATATCAGCAAATATAGTGCTCCTACTGTGAATACAGTTTAGGTTGGCAAAGATTTGCTCCTCTCTGAACATAATAAACTATCCCCCTAAAAACATAGTTATGCTTGTCTTACTGTGTCGATGCTAGAGTCTCTTCCTTGCATAGCTATGTTGGTCACAAATCACAATTTATCCATGACTGACATAGTGATGCCAGCAAAAGTTTATAGTGCAGACCTGGACTTAATCAACATATCTCTTATGCAAATTTACTATATATTTGAGAACATTTATGTATCTGTGGCTGTGTCTAGACTACATGCCTCTGTCGGCAGAGGCATGTAGATTAGACAGATCGGCAGAGGGAAATGAAGCCGCGATTTAAATAATTGCGGCTTCATTTAAATTTAAATGGCTGCCCCGCTCTGCCGATCAGCTGTTTGTTGGCAGCGCGGGGCAGTCTAGACGTTCCCCTGTCGACTGAAAACCCTTTTGTCGACCGCCCCGTTATGCCTCGTGGGATGAGGTTTACCGGGGCAGTCAACAAAAGGGTTTTCTGTCGACAGGGGAACGTCTAGACTGCCCCGCGCTGCCAACAAACAGCTGATCGGCAGAGTGGGGCAGCCATTTAAATTTAAATGAAGCCGCGATTATTTACATCGCGGCTTCATTTCCCTCTGCCGATCTGTCTAATCTACATGCCTCTGCCGACAGAGGCATGTAGTCTAGACACAGCCTGTTTGTTCAAGTAGTCCTCCTAAACAGTAAGAGCTAGGACCACCAAATTCAGTATACAGCTTCCTCTTCCCACAACTTAAAGCAAGGAGAGGGTTTGGTTGTGCCAGGATAATGGGATGTGCTTGGAATGGGATTACTTCTCATAGAATCGAACAGGAAAGAGATGGAATCACAAGGCAGATGAAAGGGGCTGGCTGGGAGTGCCCCCCCCCCCAATCCAGGACTGTAACAACCCCAAGCCATCCACCTAGCCCCAAGCTAGTTATTACTTTGAAATAACTTTATAGTGTAGACATGCCCTCACTGGTTTTGTCGACAAAAGGCAGCTTTTGGTGACATAACATGCCAGTGTAGACAAGGCCTGAGTCTCGCTGGCTTGTGGGCAGAGAATGAGGTGTAGGACCCTTGGCGCTGAGCCCCTCTCCCCCAGATGAATTGTACTGGCTGATTCTGGTTCCTGTGCTAACAAGTCTGTGCTATGCTATATCCCTATGGACTAATAAACCTTCTGTTCTACCTACCGGTTGAGAGTCACATGTGACTGTGGATGGGGGTGCAGAGCTTCGTGGCTTCCCACACCTTGGTGACAGAAAGTCCTCTGTCCCCAGGATAACCTGCATACTGAACCACTCATCCCCAGTCCCAACAGAGCAATGATTTAAATGAAGCATGTACATTTTCACTTTATTGTCCAAAAACCAAAAATTAATTGAGTGAAGGACCTGAGAAAAGCCAGGTAAATCTTCTAGTAGAAAATCTTTTCAGTCATATCTTCAGATAAGAGACTTCATTGTTAAACATTATCAAAGTCTCTTCTCTCCACAATTGACAACCATAGAATTACTCTCAGGCTATGTCTAGACTACAGGCTTCTTTTGGAAGAAAAGAAGAGAAGAGAACTTCCAAAAAAACTTCTTCCGAAAGAGAGCATCCATGCTGCCAAAGCGCATTGAAAAAGCAATCTTCTTTTTCAAAAGATAGCATCCACACTGAATGGATGCTCTCTCACATGTAAGCTGTGATTGCTATGAATGGAATGGCTACCAGGGTACCTGTGCTTTTTCCTCTTTCCTCTTCTTCCGAAAGAACTCCCTCTTCCCCATCCACACACGCCTTTTTGCAAAAGAGCGCTTTCACAAAAAAGGCTTCTTCCTCGTAGAATGAGGCTTACCAATGCTAGAAAAAAACCTCTGTTCTTTCAATTTTCTTGTGAAAGAACATGATTGCAGTGTGGATGTTCCTCAAGTTTTGTTGGAAAAACAGCCGGTTTTCTGACAAAACTCTGTAGTGTAGACATACCCTTAATGCTGACAACAGAAATAAAGGTATATCCAAATAGCAGGCAATCCTAATAACTTTATTAAATGAAAAATATAAAGTATGAAATCCTGGTTCCACTGAAGTCACTGACAAAACTATCCTTGCCATAATACAGACAAGATTTCAACCCAAGTGTCTCCTCAAGCAGAGAACAGGCATTTAGTTATATTGGTTTCTAAAGCTGCCTGAAGGAAAGGTCTATATACACACTATACAAAATAAATTTTCAAATTACTATGCTTTGATTCAATATTTTATTGCCCATGAACTATTATAACAGTCTTACAATTGTTAATGAATTAGCCAGAGTTCCTTCCACTAGCCCTAATATTTATTCCTATGGACATATTTTATGACTGATGATGGGAGAATCTTGGTACCATAACTCTCAGTTCTCAGTGTTCATACATTACCAGGGACTTGCTATCTTTAACCTCTCCAATATTTAAGCATAAACATGTGATGTGGCTTGTAGTAGGGAAGGCTGATGTTAATACTATTTCATAGATTGCCAAGAAACAAAGTATTAAAGCCAAGTAGAGAAAATTGGAAACGAGTTAACTAATTACAGCCTAATGACCATTATGAAACTCTTGAATTTGCAAGGTTGCAGCTAGAATTATAAGGCAACACCAGTGGAACTTTCAACAAAAATGAACTAGCTATTTAGAAGATTATTCTCCTACGCCGTGTAAATTCTTTTACTACATATGTACTTCAGCTTATCTTAAGACTTGTCTTCATTGCAGGTTCAGGTTAGACCTCTCTAGTCTGGCAATGTCAGGATCTTACTGGTCCCAAATGAGAGAATTTTCTGGAACTGGGGAGGAGTCCCCTGCCATTGGCTCTGAGCCCCGGCTTTGCGTTGCCGCGTATGTCCAAGGTTCTCCAGCCTCTGGCCCCATGCTGCCACAGAGGGTGGTTGGGTTCTGACCAGGGAAGGTGCAGAGCCGGTTCCATAAGAAGCATTTTGGTTAGTGCTGTGCTGGACAGGCTCAGGGGAGCAGAGCAAGAGATACCTGATACCTACCAGGCTGCAGACCTTGACACAAGGGCCAAGAAGGTGCAAGGGTGACAGGGGAAGTGGCCCATGGAACAGGAAACAGTAAAGGAGAAAGAAGGAAGACAGGACAAGGCTGCTGCCAGAGGGACCCTGTGTTGTGACGCAGAGTAGTATTTCACCTAGCCACACTGACAAGTGGCCTTTATAGACTGTGGCTTGCCCCTGAGGTGAAGGATTAGACTGGAGCTGCAGTTGGCTACTGTGACAGAGGGTAAGACTGAGGACTGCTGATACCACAGGAAGCGAGTGAGAGACTGGAGTAGTGGGTACTGCTGTAGGGCAGTGTCCTGAAGAGGATACCATGATCCTGGGAGTGACTCAGGTCCAGAGCTACCAACCAGAAGGGGGCGCCCTGCTGAGGACTGAGCTAATTCCCAGAGTGACCAGCAGGCGGCACCGTGGCGATGAATCTCAATCCCACTACAGATCCGAGGTCTTAGTCCTTGAAAATACAAGCCAAAAAGTAACTGTGGTATCCTTGAATCCCAGGTCAAAGTGCCAGCAGTCACTGAAAACAACTAGTTTTGGTGCAACCGAAACACTGAAGTCTTAGCAAACCATAGGTCCTGTAATGCCACCATTCTATTCCAAGCATAGAGAAATAACACAGATGTAGAGTGAATCCTGATATATTGCCCACAAATGCTTAAGAGTTTAGTTGAGCTGTCAGAAGTAAATCTAGAGATAACATAACAAATCTCAGTCATATTTGTGTGAATCCAGTTTACTTTATTCAAGACAAGGAAGTTTCTCTAGCTTTATACCATTGTAACAGCTATTAGAGTTTGGCCCAGCAGGTCCCATTTTGCTCTTAGTTACATCCACAGAAGACCCTTAAAGGCAGGAGTTTGTTACTGAAATGATATTGCCCCTTGAATAAAGTGCAAGAGACATTAAAGTATGAAGTGGATAATACTAAATCCTAAAACACTAGAGAATAATATTACAGCCAAGAATCTATTGGTTGTAGGTGTAAATCAGATGTGATATTAAATCCATATAGCGAGGGTCAGCATGTAAGACCTATTGCATATTGACTGCCGCATTTCAGCACTGGCCCATTTTTTCATTAGTATTTTATTGACTTCTATGGAAGTAACAGCAGTGAATATACAATACCTAAAAATGAACAGCAACATCACCTGGCAATGCTAGTTTAAAAAAAATAATAAAAAACCTTACTGCTGCACACTTTTAATAAAAATACACAGCAGAGTTCCCAGATAACAAAACTAAGCCCTCTCGTACACGCAGAAGAGGTAAAATATCATGGCAAAAAGAAAAAGGGTTGATCTAGCAGAAAGCTCATAAGGCTAGTGGTAAAATAATGTAGCTACAAAGAAGAGAGCACAATCAATAGTGAAAATGTACGTTAAGTATCTTCTCAATGCCAGCAAAAGCAGGAAATCTTTCTGTATCCAACTCCATTTTCTGGAATTCAGCTTTCTGTGATTGAACCAGTTGCCCCCAAACTCTGTGATACTATAGTAGATTAGGCGATGGAGGCAGGGAAGTGTATTTAAAAAATCCAAGGGCTCAGTCAAAGGGATTCTGGGTCTTTGCACACATCTTGGTGCCACCCACCCTGCAGGCATAAAGCCCTGGTTTCCCCCTTATCACAATGTAATAATATACTCAGCCTCTAGAGAGATGACAGAATTGCCAAGTCTCTGGGAAATGATGGAGAGGAGGCTCCATACTCCTAGAAGGGGCAGGTCCTCGGGTGGAAAGAGGGGAGTTAGGGCAGCCAGCCCCCAGTGTCGCTCGGATGGTGCAGCGCCCCCCACAACGCTGGCACTCAGAGCTGGCTGGAGCAAATGGCACAGGGCTTTGGAGTGTGCCACCTGGCACTCAGGCGGTGATTCTAAAAGGACTGGGATTCTGGCTGCCACCACTGCTACAGTAGCAGCAGCAACAAACAGAAGCCCAGGCCTTTTAGAATTGCTGGGCCCTGGGGCAACTGCCCTCTTTGTCTCCCCGCCCCCATCAATGGACTTGCCAAACCTGCACAAGGAGGTTTCCCAACATAGGAGAGCTAAAAGTCCTTTACACTGAATCTGAGATTGACTTTGGGCAAGCCACTTTCCCTTTTGCACCTTGATTGCCCCATCTGTGAAATGCAAATACTGATATTGACCCCCTTGTAAAATACTTTGCTATCCACTTATAAAGCACTATGAAAGAACTAGTTGTTGTTGTTAATTTACTATTTATATTTGTGACACTGAAATAAGGTGTCACATTGGGTGTGTCTAGACTACAGGGTTTTGTCAACGGAAGTTTTGTCGACAGATACTGTCGACAAAGCTTCTGTCAACAAAGAGCGTCTAGACTACAGCCAGTTCTGTCGACAAAGCAAGCTGCTTTGTCGACATAACAGTGTGGACGCAAAGGACAGTGTAGATGCAATAATGCCTTCTATCGACAGAACTCTGTCAACAAAAGGCATTATTCCTCGTAGAATGAGGTTTACATACGTCGACAAAACTCAAAGGCAGTGTGGACGCAGGTATAGTTTTGTCGACAAAAGTCCACTTTTGTCGACAAAACCCTGTAGTCTAGACACACCCCTGGTGTAGACTATGCAGCGCTTCAGGATCTCATCCTATCCTACATGCTCCTTCTATTAACAATGAAAGAGTTAACGAAATTGATTCTAAATTGGCACCACTAGGCTTCAGAATCAATGTCTCTTGAAATAAAGAGAGTTCATAGCTCTTGGAGCTAGCGATTCGAGCTAATTTCATACTCAGGCAAAAATCTCTGAATTGATCCACATGAGGTTCACATGTGGGAGATTTTCTTCTCAAGCCTTACTTAAAAAGAGGGAGAGTAAATTGGATTCTAGAGCACAAGTGCAGCCACCAAAGGGAAAGTACTAATGAGGTGATCCACTGCAGGCTGGCCATTTTGACCCATGAAAAATCTGACTAGTTCCTCACTCAACAAGAAGGTTGCAGGCTTCTGGCCTGATGGAAGTGGTAAAAGAGATAGGTGGCTACTGATATTTGTGTATCCGGGAGCAGCAAAGGGTTTAGAACAACCTCGATATTCTGAGCTACTTCAGTGATCGGGGAGTAGATACAATCAAGTATGATAGAGGTGATTATTTTGGCTAGTTCTTCCAACTGTATTCCTTGTCCCTCAAATATCACTGCTGCCAAACAATCGCTCTACTGTATTTTGTGAGTGCGCCCACTTCTACTAATTAAAGTTAATTGTGTATAACAAATCACCATTCGATTGATTCATTATGCTAATGATTCTTCCTTTTCAGGGGATTTATGATTTGAAAATGTGAACTTTGATCACTTGTCTTTTAACTGAGCAAGGTAATGTGCCTGAAATTAGGAATTTAATTTGGAGGGGAAATGACAAAACAGAACTTTAGAGAAAATAGGCTGGTTGGCCCTTTTGGAATTCCCTGAGCAAAAAATATGCAAAGAGAATGATATAGCTATTTTCATATAAATTAATTTATCACCTGCTTTACGACCTTGAATATTAAATTTCAACTCATATATTTGCAATTAGAATACTGCAGCTGTATCCACTTGTTATATAGTTTTTAATATTTAGAGGAATACTAAAATAGTCAAACTAATCTACATTTATCTCCCACGGGCTGCCATCATACGTCTTAAAAACCTAATTTATGACAACATATGACAGGGTTTAACAGACCCTTTGAAACCCCCTGCTGAAGGCCTTAGTGCCCTGTCGCACCTGCTCCAAAAACACTGTGCAGGACCCAGCCAATCCATCAGGTCAATATAAGAGCTACAGGGCCAGAGTAAGTCTAGTTCCTTGCTAGAGCTGGAGGAACCTGGACAGTGTGTGGCTGGCCAAAGGAGCTGAAAGACCTCAAATGGGGTGGTACTGCCAGAAGTTGGAGAATGCAAGGAGGAGCCCTGAGCTGGTTGCTGGGACTCCATTAGGACAAGGCCCTGAGATAAGGGTGAAGACAGCATGGGGAAGTGGGCCCAGCAAATTAGAGAAGTTGTGTGTCTTCTATCTACAAGGTTCAGAATAGTGAGTGGGTCTCAGTCCTCCAAATTGCCTATTAGCCACTGGGGGGGTAGCCTGAACGTTGAGGCACCCCAGAAGGGGAAATGAACTGCAGCACCCAGCTGCATCTAGAAAGGCCCTAAGATGCCACAAACATTGTCACCATGTAGGGTTGCCAACTCTGACAGAAGCTATTCCAGGAGATATTTTTCCCCAACATGACATAATGTCATTAAAATCTCCAGGATTACTTTCAATAGTGACAGGGAGATCAATGCCAATTCCAGGAGATTCTAGGCCAGTCCTGGAGGGTTGGCAACCTTATCATTATGGGTGAGGGAGAGCCTTGGGGCACTGCTCTATCCGGATATGTCTACACAGCATTCCTCTTTCGAGAGAGGAATGCAAATGCAGCTGAGCGAAATTGCAAATGAAGCGTGGATTTGAATTTCCCGCGCTTCATTTGCATAATCGCGTCTGGGCGCTATTTCAAAATACCCTATTTTGAAAAAAGAAACGCAAACTAGACGTGGTTATTTCAAAAGAAAACCCTTCTTTCGAAATTACCCTTACTCCTTATAAAATGAGGCTTAGGGTAATTTCGAAAGAAGGGTTTTCTTTTGAAATAACCATGTCTAGACTGCGTTTCTTTTTTCGAAATAGGGTATTTCAAAATAGCACCCAGACAAGATTATGCAAATGAAACACAGGAAATTCAAATCCACACTTCATTTGCAATTTTGCTCAGCTGCATTTGCATTCCTCTCTCGAAAGGGGAATGCAGTGTAAACATACCCGGGTAGAGCAGGAACAAACAGATAGATGTTACTGAGGGCACTAAGAGAGGCCCTTGTTGGACTTGTACCCCAGCAGGGGGTTTTGCTTTGCTTTTATCTCACTGACAGACTGTGGCCAGGTTTACAGTAAAGGAGAAGGTCAATCTAAGATACACAACTCCAGCTACGTGAATAGTATAGCTGGAGTCAACATAACTTAGGTTGAATTTCTGTGGGATTCCCACTGCAGGAGGTCAATGAGAGAAACTCTCCCATAGACTTCCTTTAGGCCTTGCAACCTAGTGGAGTACCAGAGTTGACAGGGGCACCCTCAGTGGTTGATTAAGCAGGTCCTTATGAGACCCATTACATTGAACCCCGGGAGATCAATCTCCACAGCTTTGGTCTCCCAATAAATGGAGACAAGCCCTGTTGTGTGACTCAGAGCTCCAGCCAAGTCACTGAAGACTCACCACAGAATGAGAAAGTTCGGGCACACGCACTCAGCCAAAGAGGTGCTTGCAAGAAGTGAGTGTAACCTGTTATGCAGCAGTATAATGGAAGATTGTTGTCAGGAGTGGTAAGCCACTTTCCATTCTGGTGTGTGAAAGTTTTGCCAGCTAAATAAATATTGTGCATTAAAGTTAAAGATACACCATCAATGTGAAAATTTCATTGCTTCTTGTATGTACTGTTGCTCTAGACTGAAGAACATGTGAGATTTTTAAGTTATTGACATGTAAGATTATTAAAAATGCATAGTTAGCAGAGAAGAAATTGGTTCTTTATTTTTGTCCATTTGTTTGCTTTGTACGTATGAAAGCAAAAGTGTAGTCATATTCCCTGTATACATACAGGTATCCAGGGAGAAACTGGCTAATGGAAAGGACCCATATAAATTTTAAAAGGAATGCAAAAAGACCCTTGTATACTAACAATTTTTTTTTATTCAGAACCTACCACCTACAGGGCACTATCAGAAAAAAAAAATTTTTTTTTGATGAATACCCTTTTACTCTCCTGAGCTTGAGAGTGTGGGAGCATTCGAGTAAAAAGAAAATGAATCTGATATCATCCATTGTCATGAGTGATGTCACTTTTCAGCAGCAGAGCATCTGCTAGAAGATTCTGAAATGCCAGTTCAAGTAAAAAACTTTAACATGGTCTCTAGCTGACAGCTTACACTAAGTGATATGTTCTCAAGAAGTGGACTTTAAAGGATAATCTGAGCAAAAAGCATTCAGTTTTCTAAACTCTTTTGACATTCTTTATTATCAGGAGCTTCAGGGGTAGCTGAGTTAGTCTCTACAGGATAAACTTAAAAAAACAACAAATAGTCTGGTGGGACTTTAAAGACTAACAAAACATGTAGATGGTATCATAAGCTTTCATGGGCATAGCCCATGAAAGAAGCCCATCTGAAGAAGTGGGCTGTGCCCATGAAAGCTCATGATACCACCTACATGTTTTGTTAGACTGTAAAGTGCTACCAGATTATTTGTTGGGTATTTTAAGTTTATTATCAGAATTCTTTGTAATTCGGGCATGTTCCATTTTGGTTCAGCTTCGTCCTAGTCTTTTTCAGTGGCCTCATGTATCAGAGAAATTCTTTATTTACTATGTAAAAGCAAAGTATCTTCCCGCATTACTGTAAAGTGGAGAACGCAATGTGATAGATAATCTGAGATGTAGATCAAGGCAGATTTGTGAAAGGGCTCAGTGTGAGGATAGAGATGCTTAAACTTGATATGCTATGCAAGAGAACATCATAGAGTGAGTCAGAGAAGAGACTGACATGGTTTGAACACTGAGCTAGGAAGACATTTTAGTGGCAGCACTTTGGTTCATCTTGAGGGAAGGACAATGCTGTTATTAAGGACACTAAAGAGGAGAAGAAGATGGTTGCAACATGAGAAATGATTTACTCAGAGGAACATACTGGAAGAGTCCTCTATTTTTATATTCTGTGGAGTTCTTTCTTTTCAATTAGTGATCAAATCTAATTTAATATTTTTATGGTCTGCCTTAATATTTAAAATAAAGCAAGCAAAAGTATGTACTAAATGGGAATGGAGTGACTCACCCTAGTTTTCTAATAAATAGGTCTCCTAAGAACTTAAAAATGTATTTTAAAAGCACTTTATAAGAAAAAAATCTATAAAGGTAAATATTTTTTAACACTTCAGAAAATATGTTGGCTGGGATATCTCGTTTACATATTTTTTTAAGAGAGTTCCCATTCCAGGTAGATTTTTGCCCCTGGTATTTTCCTTGTATATTATTTAAGATTGTGTGAAGTTCTGTACAAACATATGTAAAGACACAATCCATGCCTACAAGAGTACAGTCTCAGAAGTGAATAAAATAGGTAGAAACACATTCGGATTTTACACAAATGCTTTCCCATGGTGTTTCATGTACCCTCATTTAGGTTGGGCTCGCACGTGCATTTAGGAGGTGATCTCAGGCAAAGTCTGTCCTAACACAAGCGTATGATGAAGAAGGTTGTAAAAGTGCATGAGGGCACAAGTTAGCCCTCTGATAATAGCCTTCACTTTTTACAAATACAACTCTTGATCTTAGCCTTCAATTAAAGGCATGTGATGCCTTATAAGAAAGGACCCATGTGGTTCTTTCAGCAAGTTGATTATTAAAAGGGGGCATGTACATTTTGTGGCTCAGAAGAGGGAGAAAGACAAAAAGGAAAGATAATGAGAAATCCCAGAAAGGCATAATAAATACTGTATCCTGCCAACAAGCCTCTGATTCTTCTGAGTCACTTCCACAGGGCCAAATCTTACCTACCTTACTCCTCTAGATACTGCCTTTGCTTTCCATTGGACTGTTTGCTATGACTAATGAGAGAGATTTGGCCCACAGTCAGTTGTGGATGCTTAGATGAGTATCCATTTTTTAAAAACAACCACCTTTGTTTTCTTCTACCTAGACGTACTTCTTGTCTTAGTCTGACACTACCATCCTGTTGTATATGAAGAAAGAGTAATTAAGAACACAGAAATGAGTCAGTAAAATGATTATTGCATTTAATAAAGTGTTAAACT
Source organism: Pelodiscus sinensis (assembly GCF_052426305.1). Classification (NCBI taxonomy): domain Eukaryota; kingdom Metazoa; phylum Chordata; order Testudines; family Trionychidae; genus Pelodiscus; species Pelodiscus sinensis. The sequence continues at coordinate 199,216,657 of NC_143052.1, forward strand.
GAACTATGCATGGGGGAGAAAAACTTCTCTAGGCACCCAGAGAATTCCACCCCCTTTATATTTTGACTCAAAAAACTGAGTGTAGACAAAAAAATGGTGCAATAGATAAAGCACTAATCTAAAGGCTTGTCTACACTACTGCTTAAATCAATGTAATTTATGTCACGCAAGGGTGTGAAAAAGTCACATCAACTTACAATGGTATCCATGCCACACTATGTCAGTGGGAGACCCTCTGCTGCTAACATGCTACTGCTTCTCGTTGAGGCAGAATGGAAGAGCATCCCTCATCAGCATAGCTCATCTCCAAAAGAGCTGCCACAGCGGTGCGGTTGCATTGGTGCAGCAGTGCGGTTGCATTGTGCCAATGTAGTGTAGACTATCCCTTGGAGACCTACGTTAAATGCCCTGCTCAACTACAGACCTCCAGTTGCCTTTCTGTGCTTCAGTAACTGAGCTGTGAAATGGGGATAATAACATTTCCCTATGCCATAAGGGTGTTGAGAGAATAAATACATTAAAGATAGTTATGCGCTATGAGATCTAGTGATGAAAAATGCTATATACGAGTTATTTATTAAAGTAGATTATTATCATAGGTGGCAGTTGGAGGCTCCCCCCCCCCCTTTGGACTAGCACCCAGCTCTACCCCTTCTGCTTTTACCCCTCCCCACAAGCCAAGAGCCCCAAGCCTTCCCCTGAGTCCCCCTGCAGCCGGAGCCTCAAGACCCCCTACACTCCCCATTGTTGGGATTTGTAAAAAATCAATAGGGGTCTGAAATGGCGCTACATTAGTGGTTCTAGGATCAGCCACAGCATTATCCTTTAAACATGCTTTTTCCTTTTGTTTTTTGTTGTTTGGGAAGATAGATGAAGAGTCCGGTCAAAACTGATACTATCTTTTCTGATGTATAAACATGTTCTTTCTCTTCGTTCTTGTAGTCTAAGGAACCAAATAAGTATAAAGTTGCTTTATTTTTTTTTGTCTTTTGCTTTATCCTCATTGGCTCTGTATAACACATCTTCAGGGTCAAATTCCTTGTAATCTCTGTATCCTGTTGATTTAGAAAGTTTGTAGTATAGAAAAGTGTTGGTTCAATTAGAAATTCTGTAAATAGTAATTAGGGATGGGTATAATTGTATTCATTATTTGCTTATTAATATTAATTTACAGGCGTTATCATTACTAAATAAGGTTTTAGGGAAAGAGGTGATAGATGTGTGAATTAACATACTAAAATAGATAAAAGGGCATGACTAATGCCAATTTGTTGCCACTCAAACGTTGTATTGAATGACCAAGGTAAACGTGCGTGGGCAATAAAGCAGTTCTGTTTATCCCATCCGCTCATGGGTCGCATGTTTTTTCGCTAACACCCACAGATGGAGCTCTGAAAACCTCCCACCTGGAGGAGCCCTGAATGTCCCCCATCAGCTGGAAGAGTCTCAGACTGGCTAAAGCGCTCAGACTCCCCCAACTGGAGTAGCTCTGGGAGTGGTCAGAGCCCCAAACTCTCCAGTGTCAGAAGAACCTTGAGCCAGCTGTACCTCTCATCCCCTCCCCAGATGCCAAGCCACACCTTGGGAGAAACATCTCTTCTCCAAAGAACAAGCTGAGCTTTTGATATGCCCTGTGCAGGTTCCAGGGAGGCTGATAAGGCAGTATCCTCTACTCAACTTCCTGGGCACATCTGTAATCTCTCAGAAGTCTCCAGGCATCCCACAGCAGCAGCAACACCTAATCTATTATACCCACCCAGGTGGATTATTTTATTCAAGCAAAATCATGCAAAAAATGTAGTTACCATAGCCATCTGGTTTTCCTTCTCTCAGCTCCCCTCATGTAAGTTTTGTCTAGCATTCTCAGGACTGTATTGTATTTATTCCGTTCTGCTCTGTTCATCTAGCAATAGATATAATCCACCCTTCAGCCTCCAATCCCAAATGATCTCTTGCAAGTAGTAATACACACAGCCAAAAAAACAAGTTAGAAGCATGACATCAGCAGAACAAACTCACATTAGCTGATCATACCCTGAGGGCATGACACTGCTTCCAGTAGCTTCTGATAGCTAGCACTTCCAGACTAGCCTCTTTCATGCATGCTCTGTACATCACATATATATTGAATGAAAGAGACTGAATATTGTTTATTTAGTCTGTTTAAGATTTGGAAGACTGTGGTGTTAGTAAGGAACAGAGTTACTCTAAGAATTAAACATATGCTGAGATTAAAGTATGAATGAAAAACCTACCATGCCTTGATTTAGTGGTCTAATAAATTGGTATATTGCCATCTTGTTGAGGCTTACAATATTTTAGATATGAAAATCAGAAGAGCAAACTAAATCATCTAGCACTTATGCCCTAACACCAGCAAGCAGATTTATTGTAATATAATTTAGAGCAATTAATTGTAAGATTAATGTTTGTAGTAAGTAATCAGTTTTTCCTTATTCAAAATACAATTTGATCATTTTCAGTTTTTAACAGTATCCTCTAAGCACAAGTCTACACTGTGCAGAAGATCAATACTGCCGCAGTCAATCTTCGGGTAAATCAAACTCAGAGGGTGTCCTGGGGGTGCCAGTACTCCTGCTCTTCATGTGGAGTAAGAGATGCTAACAGAAGAATTTGCTTCCATTGGCCTCCCGCTGTATGGATAGCATGGAAAGGTGATATAAGATACGTTGACTCCAATGACATAATTTAAGTAGCTGGAGTTGTATATCTTACTTAGACTTTCCGATATATTGTAGATCAGGCCTAAGTCAATCTGGTACTGAAAGTCAGTTTTTTATTAAGGAGTCTTGCAATACTGACAGGAGTGTGAAGTAATTCTCACTAGCCCATTAGAAATTAACCTTGATGTGGTGGCCGGGACTCATGCACCTCAAAAGAGAGAATCACTGATAATGATTTCAAGGAGTGGGTAACTACTGGAAGGACAATTAGGTGTACTGGATATGAATTGGTGGTCCATGTAAAAGGTACCTGAAACACTGACCAGGAAAATGGATATTCTATAATAAGAAATACATCACACTTCAAAGTTAGAGACAAATCCTTGACAGTTGAGAGCAGGAAAAGGAGGAGATTTAAGTAACTCCTGAGACTGTAAGATTGACATCTCCTCTGAAGCTTTGTCCCAGAAGATTAACTGTAGGTCTATGATAACTGATCAATGACTTTATAGGGACACTGATATGGACTGTATGGCTTATTTCCTTTTAGATTGTACATTTATGAGGCAGGAACTGTCATTTACTATACCCTTCTTATACCCTGCTTATCACAATGGACTCCCAACTGGTTGAGGCCTCTAAGTGCTATTGCACTACAAATAATACATAATAAATATTATGCTATTATTGGGACACAGTTAAACAGTGTAAATATTTTGTTGCTAAGACTAGTTTAGATGCGGGAGGTATCCACACCATTGTTGGTTCATCTGGGCCAGGGCTAAAACAATCTGCAAGCTACCTTGGGTATTGGAAGTAGCAATGCTGGTGGTGCTGCTTCATCCCCTAGCTTGAAATAGAAATAACAATCCAAATGCATGATTTCTGTCTTCAGCACCCTCGCTATAAACATTGTTCCAGCAACACTGCAAGCTACAGAGAGACATGGAGCTATAAGGTCCAAACATGTCTATTTCAGGTGAAGAATCCTCTGTGTTTACACTGTGATAATGGAATGCTGTCTCTTGTCTATCAGGTGGGACATTACTGTGTTTTAGGTGGTTCTTGTTAGTACAGCAAGTTTTAAGTTTGATGTTTTCCATTTTAATAAGACTTGCTTCAAATGCCAAAATATATACATTGTAATCACACGTTTATAATATCTGGTTTGTACACCTTTGACTTGTAATTTCAGCTCATCTCCTATTGTACAGTAAATAACTGAGGTACTTTGAAAAAGTTAGCTTCTAGCATTAATGACCAAGATAATGATTTTGCTTTTAAAAGTATGCTAGAGACCTTATGCTTCAATGTCTTTGATGTTTACTCTGTTTATGAATTGGTTGCGGGGTTCCATAAGATACCACAGAAACAGAATCATTGTCGCAATAGAGGTTCTTAGGCTCTCTCCCCAGGATATTTCATTGTAATTCAGTATTCAAAAGCTGCATAGCACTGCCCCACGGAGCCCAGATTCTGAGCTATTAGCACCTCTGACTAGCATAGAGAAAAATGCCAAAGCCTCTGGTATCTGGAAGGTGGCCTATTAACATGATGTAGTAATGAATAGCTCAGCTGGGCATGTTCACAGAGCATTATGATAGAATAGCATGCACACATAAATGGAGAGGAGATAGCCCCCTGAGATTAAGGATTGATTTCGTAGAGTTAAATCTTTTCCCGGTGTAATTCCTTTGGCTTCAGGAATCTGGATCTTTGTGTTAAGCTCAATAAACAAGACTTATCTGTGCTCTAATAGGACCAAATTCTACTTTTAAAGTCCAATTATGTAAAGAAATTGATGATGGTTATCAACAATGGAATCCTCCTGTGCCCCTTTCACTGATGATGAAAACTCGTTAAGCCCAAGTGTAGTATGGACAAAACCATTTTCAGCTCTATTATAGAAAGTATGATTGAGATCTGATGCAATATAGTGTCTATATTTTGTTCAAACCATACTAACAAATAAGTAATTTTAGTAAAAGTTGAATTGTTGTCAAAACAGAGTATTTCCCTTGTGCAGATGGACTCTCAGTTACACAAGTGCAATCCCATTGACTTGAGTTGCATTGCACAAGAGTAAGCCAAGATAAATTGTTAACCCTTTTCTCTTTTGAAAGGTCCTGAATGACTGCATTAGTCCAAAAGTTTCAGAGGGGCAGCCATTCATCTGAAGAAGTGGGGTGTGCCCATGAAAGCTCATGATACTATCTGCATTATTTGTTTGTCTCTAAGGGTATGTCTAGACTACATGCCTCTGCCGATAGAGGCATGTAAATTAGACATACCGATATAGTCAATGAAGCAGGGATTTAAATATCCCCCACTTCATTAAAATAAACATGGCCACCGCATTGTGCTGGCTCAGCTGTTTGTCGGCACAAACCAGCAGTCAAAACAGGGATTGGTCGACAAGGAAAGCCTTTGCCGACCGATCCCTTATGCCTCGTGAAACAAGGTTTACAGGATCAGTCGGCAAAGGCTTTCCTTGACGACTGATCCCTGTCTTGACTGCCTGTTTGTGCCGACAAACAGCTGATCCGGCACAACGCGGTGGCCATTTTTATTCTAATGAAGCGGGGGATATTTAAATCCCCACTTCATTGACTATGTCGGTATGTCTAATTTATATGCCTCTGTCAGCAGAGGCATGTAGTCTAAACATACCCGAAGGTGCTACAAGACTATTTGTTGTTTTTAATGTTTTTATGTTAGTCCAGTTTTGTCTGTGGGCTGGCGGGGGGCTATGAATTGTGTGTATGTGTGCAGGAGGAGGGGTTTATTTCACGTCAAAAACAACACTTTCCTCCTCAAAAGACATGCTTGATCATTCGGGCTGTGCAGATATATGCCAGGTAATAAACCTCTAGTGTATAGTGTGTGGCCGTGTCCACACTCAGGGGTTCTTTCGAAAAAAGTACCCTTTTTCGAAAGAACTTCCCCTGCATCCAGACTCAAGCCGCGTTCTTTCGAAATTATTTCGAAAGAACGCGGCTTTTCTTTCGATGGCGGTAAACCTCGTTTCACGAGGAAGAACGCCTTCCTTCGAAAGTTCCTCTTTCGAAGGAAGGCGTTCTTCAATGTAAAGAGGCCGTCTTCGAAAGAGAGCATCCAGACTCGCTGGGTGCTCTCTTTCGAAAAAGCGGATTTCCTCTATCGATAGATCCGCCTGCAGTCTAGACGCGATCTTTCGAAAGAGGCTCTTTCGAAAGATGCTTTCGAAAGAGCCTCTTTCGAAAGAAGCCTGCAGTCTAGACACAGCCTGTGTGTGTGTACACTTGAGGTTTATTAAAGAACTAAAAATGGTAACTTGAGCTGAATGAATATTACAAAATAGTGCTCACTGTTTCAAATTCTTTGAAAATCATGAATGTGCTTTTATATTCATAGCCTTTTTGGTTCATTCATTGTAAATGTACATATATACGATATTCTTTGCACAGATGTTTGAAAACACCCATGGGTTTGTGAGGTAGTCTTGAAATCAGATTTCTTTCCTGCTGTATATGAGAGACCTAGTCATATAATTAGGGGGCAGAAACAATACCATGTTATACAGATGACCACTCAAGCATCAGGAATAATGAACAGCAAATAGAAAACAATACAGTATTACTCCATGTCTGCTGTCACTACCCTAATTCTATATATCTCAAATTCATTTTCATTTTTTAAATTGATTATTTAACTTTCTGGAGCTAGTTTGAATAAAGAAGATGGTTTTTTCCTATGACATCAAGTTGAAACTAAAGAAAGAGGAGCCAGAGTAACACGAGTTTCAAAAAAAGGACCCGTCTGTGCCAGACCACTGATGTCAATATCTGATAATCCCATTTAGTCTTTAGTTTGCTGTTCTTCTTATTTACTAAGTTTAACTCTGGGTCTTTTTTGTCCCATCTGAAATTTTTTATCATGTTCAGCATTTTAAGTTGCTTGGAGGAATGTTCAACAGGAGCATATTAAGCTGGCAGTTCAACTGAAGAGCTGCAAACATGAATACATACCCATCCCAAGAACATAAGTTAACTCTGCTTTTGTGTGTGAGTACTGCAAATCCTACTTGGCTTGTGGCCTATTTCTTAGGGAATGTGTGTAAACCATGTGAGCAACTCTTTTGTAGGCATAGCAGAGCATAACATGCAGGAGGGCTGGTAAGAGACTGATTTATTTCTTGGGTTCAGTTATTTGATGTGGGCTTCAGTCAGGAAAACAAAAGATTATACACCCATCACGTGGCAGGGGTCTATAAACACTAACAACAGTGACAGCTGTTACAAGACCTACTTTGTGCATTCATTTTTTACTCATTGCCACTCCCTGACATAGGGCTGGCTGTTTCAAGCTACATTACAAACAGTACTGTTCTGTTGTTTTCCTTTCTTATGTGCTGCCTGCTTTATTACCTTTTTCAGCAGACAGAAGTTTCAGTGCACTTTATGCCTTCCTTTTCTTCACTGTTCGGGTATTCTTGGCCTTGGCATATCAATACTGAAAATTGTAACCAAGTGAGAGGCTATATGATGATAGTCCTCTAATACTGGTACAAAAATTTTCACAGAGAAGACATCACATCCAAAATAATATGAATGCTGCCCATTTAAACTCATCATTGCCTGGAATTTATATCCATTTCACCAGAGTTGTAGTAATTTTTGAGTAGTCATTATGCCATCTTTAACAGACGGCTATGAGTTCATACAATTGCTGTATTTAGTCTATATTAAATCACTTTAAATAACTGTGTAAGGGTCACATGACAAGAAATGGCTGCTTTGGCAACCATCTTTATTCTACATAGCAATTAAAGGGTCTGAAATAATAATGATAAATTAAATATATGCTATACTAGAAGAATTACTGGCATTGCTCAGGTCCTTAATTCAAATACGTTTTTTTTTTTTTTTCATTTAAATAATTGTTCTGGGATGCGGTTGGGGATGAGGAGTTCAATATGCAGGCTGCCCTGGGGAGAGAGGAGAACCCCAACCCTCTCTCACTGCAGAAGCTTGACACGCCTCTCCATGGCCACCACAGCTTCAGGAGGCACAACCAAGGGAGGGACAAACAGAGTACAGACAAACTCTCTGAAATATAAAGTAGATAGCTGTCCCTTTCTCCACCTCTGCCCCCTGCTGGCCCAATGGGGTTATAGCTGTCTGATCCTTTGCTTCCCCTCTGTGGTCATTCTGAAGTATATCTATCCCCCCTATCTGAACCCTCCCTTCCAATTTTATGAGAAACAATGGAATTCCAGGCACATCCCTTTGTCCTGGCACAACCAAATCCTGGCCTTGCTTTAAGTTATGATGATGAGAGGAAGCTGCATACCAAATGTCATGGTCCTAGTTCTTACCATTTACTAAGAGTTCTTAAAACAAAAAGACTCACAGATGGACAGACACGGTATATCTACACTACAAAGTTAATTCGAACTAACAGACGTTAGTTCGAATTACCTTTGATAGGCGCTACACATACAAACCGCTAGTTTGAACTTAATTCGAACTAGCGGAGCGCTTAATTCGAACTAGGTAAACCTCATTCTACGAGGATTAACGCCTAGTTCGAATTAAGCAGTTCTGAACCTGGCCTCATCCACCCTGAACCTGGCACGGCTTGAGCCAGCCACCCGCTGCAACCCAACACTCCACCTCTTCCCGGGACCAGGCTGGCGGCTCCCGGGAGCCTGCCCAGGTCCGCAAGAGGCGGGCGCCCGCTTGGTCTAGTGCAGACATCGTGGACCTCATCCATGACCTCCGCACTGGGCACAGGAAAGTGGCCGTCTAGGGCAGGATAGCTGCCAGCCTGGCCACCCAAGAGCAGGTTTGCATGAAAATCAAGGTGGTCCACTGAGACCCACGACCCTGAGCCCTGAGCTTAGAATGGCCGTACTGGGTCAGACCAAAGGTCCATCTAGCCCAGTAGCCTGTCTGTCAACAGCAGCCAACACTAGGTACCCTGGAGGGGATGGACCGAAGACAATGACCAAGCCATTTGTCTCATGCCATCCATCTCCAGCCTTCCACAAACAGAGGACAGGCACACCATTTCTACCCCCTGGCTAATACCACTCCATGGACCTAACCTCCATGAATTGATCTCACTTCTCTTTAAACTCTGTTCTAGTTCTAGCCTTCACAGCCTCCTGCAGCAAGGAGTTCCACAGGTTGACTCTTTGCTTTGTGAAGAAGAACTTTCTGTTGTTAGTTTGAAGCCTGCTACCCATTCATTTCATTTGGTGTCCTTTAGTCCTTCTATTATGGGAACTAATGAATAACTTTTCTTTATGCACCCTCTCCACCCCACTCATGCTTTTATAGACCTCTATCATATCCCCCCTCAGTCTCCTCTTTTCTAAACTGAAAAGTCCCAGTGTCTTTAGCCTCTCTTCATATGGGACCTGTTCCAAACCCCTGATCATTTTAGTTGCCCTCCCCTCTTCCACCCTCTCTCTTCCCTTCTCCCACCTCCTTTTCCCCGTCTCCCCGAGTTTTGTTCAATAGAATTTCTATTTTTGACCACACGTGTCCTTTATTTTGTCCATCAGGAAGGGGGACTAGGGACGGGTAAGTGGAAGGAGGTGAGGGAGGAATGGGGTACGAGCCCCCGATGGGGAGGACTGGGGTGGCTCTGTGGGCTCCTCGGGGTGGAAGCTCTCCTGAAGCCCCTCGATTGACCGCCCCCCTCCGGATGGCAGCCTGCGGCAAGTGCAGCCGGGCTGATGGCCAAGTGCTGTGATGTGCCGAGTGTGGGCACTCAGGGCACTCCAAGACAGGACTGCTTTGCAAGCGGGGAACCCCTGAGAACTGTCTGTCCGGGGTGGGGGTCGGGCCCCTTTAAGCACAGCCCTCGGCTAGCCTGAGACAGCAGCTCCACGCTCTAAGTCCTAATCTGATGCCCTGCCGGCACTGCTTCCGGCCATCCTTAGCCTCGGTTCAGGGTCCACTCAGTGTGGACAAAACGCTAATTAACAAAACGCTAATTCGAACTAGTTTTTAAGTCTAGATGCGCTAATTCGAATTAGCTTAGTTCGAATTAACTAATTAACTAAGTTAGTTCGAATTAGTGCTGTAGTGTAGATATACCCACAGAGACAGACAAAGTTTCTAAAATATATAGTAGATAGGTATTTTATAAAACCAAGTTCCATGTCACGCTCTTTGATTACACAACAACAGTCTTGAGGCCTTTTAGTTATATCATCTATGAGGGCTAAGGTTCTTTGAGTCTCAGCTGAAAACCCTGAAATCATTGTTCATCTTGAACTTCCACAGACCTTTTGCAGATGCTCTCTGTTTATTACAAGTGCCTTCCCGCAATCTTTCACTTGGGGTGCTGAAGGTATTGTGTTTATGATGTATAAAGCCCTAAATAAGATAGGATCTAGATAAGTGTGAGACTACACACAAGCAATACATTAACTGATTATTTTTATGAAAATATAATTTGAACAGTAAAGTATTAATGATTATACATCCAATCCTCTTTATAAAAAATCCAAATCCCGAATTAGTCATATATATCACATATAGTCAGTATAGGTGTCACTTCTTTCAAGTCTTATGACAATCTTAACAAATAATACAGTTTGAGACTGAATTTGACAACTGTTATAGGGTCCTGTGTCAGGACTTGATCCAAGTAATAGAATCCAAAGAGCTTCTTTCATTACAGAAGTACATTCAAAAGCATGGGCAGCTGTTAAAGCCTGCTCCTGACTAAATCTGCAGCATAGATTCCACTCAGTTGGTCCCATCTCCATTGATTTTCATTTCTGCAGTGTTCCGTCTGCAACCTCATGAACGTTATTTTCCAAGATGCTTGATATCGATCAGTGGATCTTTAACCTTTCAACCATTTACTTCAGTTCATATTTTCCTTAATAGGGTGTCAATATCAACAACTGTTGTCATTCCTAGCTGAGTTTCTGACTTTCCAGTTTTGTCCAGACCATCAGCTAACTTACTTCTGGATATACCAATGTGTGATGGAATCCTCTGAATTTGTTTCCTCTCTCTCCATTCCTCTCAACCTCCTGATGAATTGCACTGTTGATAGCATTCTGATTTCTTCTAAAGCAGCAGTGGGAAATACCCCTTTAAATTGCTGCCGAAGCCCCCTTGCAATATGCACTCTACAGCCCCAGCACTACTAAAGAGCTGGCCAGGGGAGCCTATTTCCCACCCCGCCCTTCTGTCCAAAGCCCCACTCCTTCTGGGGGACCTAAAGCCCGCTCTCCCCCAACAAAGTCTTTCATCAGCCCTGCATACAGTACTGCATATAAATGCCAACATATCTGAATATATGTGTTAGAACAGCTGCAAACATGATGCCATATAATATCAGAACAAGAATACAGCTTTGTTTTACTCCACTAGTGACAACAAAGGGAGCTGAGAAGCAGCTGTAGTCAAGGACATGAACCTGCATTCCGACATGTAAAGATTTAATAATGTTGATAAACATATCTAGGTGTAAGCGGGTCAGCTCTGGGAGGGGTCAGTGGGTGGCCACTCCAACCCGCTGCGCCCGGATCAGTCTCTGAGGGGAAATTAATATATCAACAAAAACAGTCCAAAGTCCCTTGCTCTTACTTCAAGGCGGGGTGACTGAAATAAAAAACCACGGCGGCCTGGGTTTGGGGCCGGCCAGCAAATGATAGTCAGAGGCCCGGCCTAGTCCCGGGCAGGCAGCCAAGTCTATAGTTAGGCGGGCCCAGCCCTAGTTCAGGGTGGGACCTCCAGTAAACAGTTTGTAGCCTGGCCTTTGGTCAGGATGGGGCAGCAGGTAACAGTTTATGAGCCCATCCCTTGGTCAGGGCAGGGTGACAGGCAAAACAGTGTATAAGGCCCAGCCGTTTATCACGGCCCAGCCCTGGTTCAGGGTGCAGCCGCAGGAAAGCAGTTTGTCAAGCAATCTACACAACTGAGGTCTCCTTGCTCAGGAGGGTTGCAGGCAACTCGCCGGCAATGGCAGAGAGGGGGAGGCTACCACCCAAGTGGTAGGTGGCAGGGGGGGCACAGGCCCGCCCACTCCACTGTGCCCCAGCCCAGGGCCCTGGATCAGCTCCAGCCTGAAACATGCTGATCCGGGCATGTCTACGTCCATGCTGCCCCCTGGGCCACTTCCCTCCTCCCGCTCAGCACGTACCTGGCAGTCGCGCAGAACTCCCACGGAGTCACAGGGATCCAGGTCCACTGGCCACTCCTCAGCGCTTTGCAGGGTGTTTGGGGAGTCCGAGGGAGTCTATTGTTCCTCCAGGCCGCTGTGCAGCAGGGGCCCCGGTGGTCCACGCCAGCTCTCCACCTCACCACACCTTAGCTCCCCTCCTCGAAGTGTAGGAGAGTCCTCTGGCCTCTTCAGTGGTCGGGCCCTCACTGGCCTGGCTGGCAGACTTTTTACCTCTCTGGCCCCGCCCCTTGGCTTCTGGCCCGGTGGTTCATTAGGGCCAGGCGTAGCCCACCAAGGCTCTGGGAGGGGCGCTTCCCCTTCGCGGTCAGTGGGTGGCCACTCCAACCCACTACACAAAGCAACTAAATTTGTGGAAGACTGTCTGCAGGCCATCTCAATTTACCAGAGAAGGAGATTTACAGATGTAGGAGAAAGCATGAACATTCAAATGGGGTATGTCTACCCAGCAAAGTTATTTCGAAATAACTATCCTAGTGTCTATACAGCCATTCTGTTATTTCAAAATTAATTTGAAATAGCGGAGGGCTTATTTCGAAATTGGTAAACTTATTCCACGAGGATTAGTGCCAATTTCAAAACTGCTGTTTCGAAATAAGCACTGTGTAGACGCTTATTTCGAAATAGGGGGCCTCCAGCCCTTCCCAGAGTGCCCTGCTGGATGTCCTGGCCACAAGGCAACTTCTGACCTGATGCCCTGCTGGAACTGGTTCCAACCAGCCTTAAATGCAATTCAACGTCCACTCAGCATGGACATGCTATTTCGAAATAGAAAAACGTTATTTTGAAATGCATTTTGTGTGTAGATGCGTTATTTTGAAATAATCTATTTTGAATTAACTATTTCGAAATTAGATATTTCAAAATAATGCTGTAGCGTAGACATACTTATACAGATTAACTTCTTGCCCACAGATTATTCAGTATATCAGCTATAATTCTGACACTAAGGCTTTGTCTTCACTATGCTGGGGATTGACACTACAGTGATTGATTCATTGGACATCGATTTATCGTGTCTGCTTATATGTGATAAATCGATCTCTAAGCACTCTTCCATTGATTCTGGTACACCACCAAGATGAGAAGAGTAGCCAGTGTTTACCGGAGAGCAGCCCCCACTGATCTTAACACACACAAGACACTGAGGTAAGCCCATCGACTTCAGCTACGCTATTTGTATAGTTGAAGTCATGTAGATTAGATTGACAGTAGGGGTTAGTGTAGACCAGACCTAAGTCTCAGGCCTTGTCTACACTCCTGCAGGCTGTCCACCTAAGTTATGCAACTTCAGCTGCATGAAAAATGTAGCTAAAATTGACATTCTTAGGTCTGCTTACAGCTGTGTCTTCACCATGGTAAGTTGACAGCTGATACTTTCCCATCTACTCCACTTACTCTTCTTGTTTTGGTGGAGTAGTGAAGTCTATGGGAATGTTCTCAGCAGTCAATTTATCACATCTATGCTAGACACTATAAATTTAACCTGTACTGGGGCAGAGTGGCTGCTCATTCACCCAGAAGGGAAGGAGCCCCTCCTAGAGGCCTGGTGGGCAGAGCCCAGCCCCATCCTATCACCTGAACAGAAGTCCTGAAGTGGGGCTAATGATATAAAAGACCAGCTCAGGAGTCCAGTCAAGTCCCAGCCAGTAGAGGAGCCAGATGCCTAACCTGTGCACCCGAACTGGGAGGTGAAGGTGGACCTAAAAATGGTCGAGGACTGGCAAGGACTGCCAAGCCTGCAGACAGACTTTGACCTGGAAGAAGAGCCAACCCTGCTAGAGGTTCCAGTCCCCAATGGCCCAGAAGACCTGCATTGGAGCCAGGTATGCCCAGAGGGAAAGTCTGGAAGTAGCTCAGGGACAGCCAACCTTAATCTGGTTGAATCACAACCTGTGACTAAAGTCAGTGTGCTGCGAGTAGTATCCCCACTGACCCAATGGCAGATGGATCTGCTGCTGTTAAAACCTTGGCCTGAGACGCAGAGGAGTGGGTGGGCCTGTGACCCCACCTCCCCCAGTCACCATGGGTGAGAGTCTCTCCCTCCTCCTGCTACTCTAGGCCAACCGCCTGTGGATGACAGCTCTCTGCCAGAGCTAGGAGACCCAACTGTTTGTTTGCTGCTCTGCCCTGAACCAAGGCCTGGGTCTATAGACTATTGGCTCGGCCTGAGCCTAGGCCTGAGCTACTGTTGGTGGTTATTTCCTGCCTGGAGATAGGGCTTGGGCCAATAGACACTTGAGTGCCAGCTCAGCCTGCACCTAGACCTGAACCCTGGACTCCTGTTGCTTGCCCGGAGTGAATGCCTAGCATAATTAACTGTTGGCTCAGCCCAATCACAGGGCTGAGCCCCTGGATTATTGTGGCCTACCCTGAGTGAAGGATCAGCATATTTCCCATTGGCTTGGCCCAACCATAGGCTTGAGCCCTGGGACTATTGTGGCCAGCCCGGCTTACTGATTGTAGGTATGGCCAGCCCACAGGCCTGACCCCTGAACTAGTAGCACAGCCGATTCCCTGTGAGAGACTGAGCAAGTATGTGCTGAGGCGGAGTGGCTGCCCATTGTTCCAGAGGAGCCCCTCCTAGAGGCCTGGTGGGCTACAGACCCCTGCTGGATCGATTGCTGCCTGTCAATCCATCCTGTAGTGAAGATATGCCTTCACATAAGAATCTGACCATTACAGCATCATGCTGGATGTGGTATTGTGCTGTAACAGGGAGAGAAATACAGCATTTGGTTTTACCCTCTCTGGCCCAGAGGGAAGTGATAAAAATAGGAATTCTAGGAGGACTAGGACTAAGAGAGCTAGGAGGCTGAGGAACTATGTTGCCTTTGCCTTTTCTCCCTTGCAATGATATAATAATCTGTTACTGCTGTTATCTTAAGTATGTGTTGAGTGACAGTCCTTGACACTGCACAGTTTGAAACAAACACTGCAATTTACCACCGGGAAATATACAAAGGGTAATGAAGTGGAAGGATATTCCCTGCTTCCCATGTATATGTCCCCATTCTATACATGTCATGTACATTGTGCAGATAGCCTTTTTTATACTGCCATAAGAAAGGACATGTTCACAAACATGTTGAAAATTTTGTTATGCTCACTTTGCCTCAAAAAAAGTATAGCAGAAATAGAGGGTTCAGAAATGGGTGAGAAAATAGTTAACAACCTGGAAAGATTTTTATATGAGGCAAGACTGAAAAGATTAAGACTGTTTATGTTGGAGAAGAGATGAACAAGAGAACATACTACAGATGCATAAAATAATGAAAAGAGAAGATGGATCAAGCACTCCCTAATTACCCATTCTCATAATACAAGAACAAGGAAACTTTCAATGAAATTCTAAGACAACGCATTTAAAATTGGCAAAATAAAATTATTTTCTACAGAATGCATAATTAACCTGTGACATGCATTGCCACAATATATTACTGAAACCGAGACATTAGTAGAATTTTGAAAAGAGTAGGCATTTGTACAAACCATGAGAGCAACTACAGTAATAGCGGCGAGGAGTCCTGTGGCACCTTATAGACTAACTGAAGTGTAGGAGCATAAGCTTTTGTGGGCAAAGACCCACTTCATCAGATGCATTATTTACAGTAATAGTAAATAGTGTGTGTGTGTGTCTGCACGTGCGCACACGTGTGTAGTATATGTGGGTGTGTCTAGACTACATGGCTCCGTCGACGGAGCCATGTAAACTAGTTTACCCAACATAGTCAATGAAGCGGGGATTTAAATAATCCCTGCTTCATTAAAATAAAAATGGCCGCTGCGCTGTGCTGACAATCAGCTGATCCGGCACAACGCGGCAGTCTAGACGCAGATCGGTAGACAAGGGAAGCCTTTGTTGACTGCTCCTGTAAACCTCGTTTCACAAGGCATAAGGGAGCGGTCAACAAAGGGAGCTTCCCTTGTTGACCGATCCGTGTCTAGACTGCCGCACTGTGCCGGATCAGGTGACTGTTGGCACAGCGCGGTGGCCATTTTTATTTTAATGAAGCAGGGATTATTTAAATCCCCGCTTCATTGACTATGTCGGGTAAACTAGTTTACATGGCTCCGTTAATGGAGCCATGGAGCCTAGACACATCCTGTGAGTATAACATCTTAATGCGTAAAGGCAAAAGCAAATCACTTTACTAGCTGATAGGCTTTAGGAAGAAATTTACTCTCTGGTCAAGTTAGTCCATAATTGTTCACTGCAGAATTTCTTGCATCTTCCTTTGAGTCATCTTGAGCTGGCCACTGTCAGAGACAGGCTACGGGCTCAGATGAGCTACTGGTCTAATTTGGTAAGGCAATTCCTATGATCATGATAAGTCATCATTGAGAAGACACAAGGCATCATGCCTACATACGTTGTTGGAAGAATCTAAAGATATGATCTTTCTGAGAACAGAGCTTTTCTTGTATCCTTCCATAGTGGTTCAAAAGTGATATTTTCAATATTGACCTCTTTTACTATATCGTTTACATAGTCCTTAAACATCTAAATATGTCTTCAATTTTTGGCAGTGTTTTTATTTTGTTGCTTGCATGAGTTATTCAATTTCATTACCTGTTAGTACTGTAAATCTTTCTTCTTTAGACAGGGACTGCTCTGTTACAATTACCTGCTGTCATCTATTGGTCTGTAGTGAGCAGGGATGGCCGCTCACTGACCCAGAGAGGAAGGAACCCCTCACCGAGCCCGGGTGGGCCACACCTCTTCCTGCCCCTTTAACTCCCTTGGAGCCCAGGGGCCAGGCAAGTAATATGAAAGCCCAGCCCCAGAACTCAGTAGGGCCCCACGAACTGGAGGAAGCAGAGGCTTGCCCCAAGCTCCTGAGTGGGGAGACTGCTGAAGACCTGACTGAAGCTGAGGACTGGCCCAGACCACCAAGCCCCCACACCAACGAGGAAACGTTTGTAATCCTGCCTTGAGGATTCAGACCCCAACAACCCCAAGAACCTGCCAGGACCATGGAGTCAGATATATTCTGGGGGGAGTTTGGAAATGGCCCAGGGAAAGCCGACACCAGTCAGGCTAACCTCATTATATTGTAGTGTGTCAGCATGTTGCAGGCTGGATCCCTGTTGATCTAAGTGGCAGCCTGGACTGCCACTGCTACGGCCCTGGGGCGGGTTGCGATGGAGTAGAGAGGACCTGCATCTCCCCTTTCACCCCATGTATTGGATGGCAGTCTCCCCCTCTCTTGCCAGTGATCTGTGTGTTTGTCTGCCCCACACTGCACCAGGGCCTGGGCCCACTTGCACTGCATTTGTTTATTTGTCCCACCCTGCACAGGGCCTGGGCTTACTAACTGATGAACTGCGTTCATTTGTCCACCCCACCCTATACCAGGGCCTGGGCTTACTAACTGCTGAACTGTGTTTGTTTGACTGCCCACCCCGTACTCAGGACCTGGGCCAGGTGACTTACAGTGGCCAGTGAAGGTGCTGTCAACTGGAGAGAACTGTAAAGCAGCTTGAGTGATTTCCCCAGTTTATGCATTTTATAAAGATTAGGACACAATTATCTTTCTTCCAAATTAGGAGAATGCTCATGTAATAGTGACCTAGTGTAAGTCAGCATCAGGTAATAAGAGTTCTGATATTTACCAAGCTTCTGAGTTTTGTTTGATGTTTTTAATGTGTATAAATACTAAGTTTCATCTGGCAAATGTATATAACAGATTGATAACATATGTGAGGTGTAAAAATGGAATACGAAAATATATTTTTTTATACTTAGGCACAAAATAATAGGGTGAGAATCTATTAATATCTTTCAGCAAATAATATTCCACACCATTTTTCAGGGAAAAGGTTCAAATGCATAATACAACAGACAAAACTCACAATAAGCCCTTGATTTTCAGCTGATTAAGCACCTTCAAATCAGTATCTAAAAATGTGGGAAAAGAGGAAAATACCTTTGGAATGAGCATAGGACTTACCTTCATACTAGTGTGGAGTGAGAGAAGTGACTGACAGCTGAGGTTGTTACAGCTGAGAAACAAGGGGAGCAGGCTTACAACATGTGGCACTTCCTTCTTGTGATTCACACATACACTCTCGTAAATAAAATGGATATTTTGTGAGATATTTACATATTTAAAATGGGGGCACCCCCATATTTTTCAGAACTCCTTTTCACAAAGGTAACGTGAATGAATTTTGTCACCATTATGTAATCATCCCCAAAACTATCTGCTGTTTTTTATCTAGATGAAATAAAATCTGGCAACCTAACCACACTGCTTCCACAAGGGTCAATCTCAGATCAAAGGGCATATATGAAATAACTGGCCAGATGATTAAGATGACTGCACAAAAAGAATCACAGTAACTGTTGTTATAATGTTAGCAGCTGAGGTTCATCAAAGTTTATTCCTCTAGTATATCCTGGTGCTATAGGAACTAACCTGAGCAACACTGGCTATCTTTATTTGCCTTAGTAAGACATGGAAATTTGCTTGTAACATTTTTTCAAACTTTCACCAGTTTCCAGAGAACTGATACAGTATAAAAATGCTAAATCAATTTTAAAAATAATTTAAATCAGTCTCTGCTTAATCTCCTGTTCCTTTTAAATATAGCTGGATTAACTAATAATAAACATAATATTCATTTTCTTGCTTCAGACTACATATAGACACACACAATAATCAACACACTTTTAGTTTTTATGGAAACCTAAAAAGATTTCCATAACATTACCATAAAGATTAGCAGACATATTGGTGTTGCAGATCATTGTAAGTTTCATCCATTTTATATCTCATTTTCTTATTACTGATGGAGGAGATGACTTTGTACTCTTCAGAAACATTCTGATTAAACCTCTACATGTACTAAGGCTTCATAATTTTGGGCTTGTGGCCACCACTGCTATCAGTTGTAGTTGGGAACAATAATCCGCCTCCATAGAAAAATCTATATCCTTGCACATCTTCATTAGAATGAATAATTATCTGCACCAAAGAGAGGGAAAGCATTAAAGATACACCAACTAGAGCAATGAAAAACACAATTAATTAAACAGTAAGAAGACTATTTCTATTCAACTTAACTATTACTGTATTGTCTCCAAATAATAAACTGACATTTACAAAGTTGGAATAGAGCTCAATCTTTAAAGTAAATATTGACTACTACATAATACAAGGTGGAATACATTTAACTTAATTATATATGTAAGATAATGTTTACAAAGGAGAAAAATGAGATTCCTCCAACAGTAATTTATGTGCATTTTAAAGAATCTTGTGGTAATCTGCTGGAGTTGGGCTAGCAAAATGCATTCAGCTGCTCCTATATGTCTCACATTTGGGATAGTAATATAACCACTTCAAAGTGAGTGCAAAAGGTTATGAAAAAAGTAGCATTCTATACCCACTTCCCACTGGTATAAATAGCTACCTAGATTCAGGATAATTGGGAATGGGGTCTATACTTCTGAAAGGTTGGCTTTTTAAAAAAGCATATATTGTAGCTTTTGACTTAAATCTGTTGTCACATTGGTAGGATACAAGGCATAGGCACTGAAACTACAGGTGCTCGTTTGAAGTGATTTCTGTCATAGTTTACAGTTTGGTTCAATAGCTCTCAACACTCCCATGTATCAGGGTTCTTGAACAATTTGTATAAGGGATAAGGGAACAGCTCCCTCAGCAATTGCTAGAGTCAATTTTGCCTGCTAAAATACTTCTGGGGTCACAGGGTGGATAAAATATGCAGGAGTAGCAGGGTATGTCTACACTACCCTCCTAGTTCGAACTAGGAGGGTAATGTAGGCATACCGCACTTGCAAATGAAGCCCGGGATTTGAATTTCCCGGGCTTCATTTGCATAAACTGGGCGCCGCCATTTTTAAATCCCTGCTCGTTCGAACCCCGTGCCGCGCGGCTACACGTGGCACGAACTAGGTAGTTCGGACTAGGCTTCCTAGTCTGAACTACCGTTACTCCTCATTCGGTAGGAGTAACTACCTAGTCCGATTTAGGCCTGTTAAAATCGAAGTTCTTGGCTTCTGGGAGGTGTCTCACAGTGCACTGTGGTGACCACTCAGACAAGGAATTTCAACTCTGTTGCTCTCCATGTGAACAGGAAAAGCTTCAGGAAAATTTGAATTTCATTTCCTCTATGGCCAGCGTGGCAAGCAGACCTCAGAGCAGGTATTACACCTGAGCAACACACTTGACTATGATTTTCCAGGGTCACAGATGAACACCAACATGGAACATGCAGGAGATCCTGGACCTCATTGCCGCATGGGGAGAGGAATCTGTTCTTGCAGAACTACAAACCTGCAAAAGGAATTCAGATATCTATGCCAAGATTGCAGAGGGTATGGAGGAAAAAAGATACACCAGGAATGCCCAGCCGTGCCATATAAAAATAAAGGAGCTGAGGCAGTTGTACCAAAAGGAAAAGGGGGCAAATGGCTAGTCTGGATCATTGCCACATACGTGCCGCTTCTATGAGCAGCTGCATGTGATCCTTGTAGGGGACCTGACCAACTTTACTAGCAAATCCGTGGATTCCTCCCAAGAAATACCTTGGGCAGCAGCATGGAGGACAACATGGATGAGGAAGAGGAGGAGAAGAATCATCAGCAGGCAAGTGGGGCAAAAGTTCTGAGCCAAGAACTTTTTATATCCTCAGAGACAATCCCCTCCTCCCAGGACTTCTCACCATTGGGCACTGATCCCAGGGAGGCCACTTTTGGTGAGTTCACATTTTTTGTCATGCTACAGGTGGGTTAAGGCAATTGGGTGTGATCTGTGGTGGCCACTGTGCCTACTCTGTGGGGATCCCCAGAACAGCTTCTTAATGTGTCTGGAGATAGGCTGGTCCTGCAGGAAGGGAAAGTTGCACTCTCCCAGCAAACAGGGGGTGCTGAGCACACGGTTACCACGTGAATCCCTGCCTTGCCACCATGCCTAGGAAAGGGGCAGTTGAGCGCGGCCTCACCCTCAACTCCCATGGATGCATCCCAAAGCAAAAGGCTGTCCTTCCCACAGTTGTGATGATTCTCCCCCCCCCCCCCCGAGCTCCCACCATAAACTACTTTTCTGTCCATGCTGTGTTCCCTAAATAAAAATGAATGATTTCTGAACAACTGTCTCTTCATTGCTTGTGTCGAATGGAGGAGGAGTACATAGCCAAGCACACTGAATGCAGTGGCACCTCATTGAAAGCAACATGCATGACTCTCAAAAATGGCAATTCATAAAACTATCTTTGAAATCTCTCTTATTTGCATTGGCTCTCACTGTGCTCTCCCTATTGCCCTGGAGTCTGGCTGCTCATAATCATTGGTTAGCCACTATGCCTCAGCCCCTCATCCTGCCATATAACTTTCCCCCTTGCTCTCACAAATATTTTGGAGCACATAGCAGGCTGCCACCATAATGGGAAAGTTGCATTTGCCGAGGTCTAATCTAATTAGGAGATTGCAGAACCTTCCCTTTAAATGCCTAAAAGCACATTCTAACAGCAATGTACACTTGCTCAATCTGTAGTTGAACTGCTCCTTACAGCAGTCCAGGCTGCCTGTGTATGGCCTCGTGACCCATGGGAACAAGGGGTAGGCTGGGTCGCCAAGGATCACTATTGGCATTTTAATGTCTCAGATGATAATTTTATGATCTTGGAAAAAAGTAGCAGCTTACTGAAGAGGCAGGAGTTCCTAAAGTGAAGCATGTTGTTAGAGAAAAAACTGCCCCCCCAGTAAAAAGTTTGGCCAGGCCGCTTTTACTATAGTGGGCTGCAGTACTCCTTGGGAGAAACTGGATGCACCCTTCCTGCATACCATTGCCTTTAGAAAAAGGGAAGGTGTGAAAAGGGGAAAATAGCCTCAGACTCTTCCACCCGTCACCTTGGCGTGAGAACTGCGGGGCTTACCTGGTCACATGAAACCTGCACCGTTTCGGCCCAACCCCTGGGACACAGACCCCCCACTTGGTGACTATTGGGCCATATATGGTAATATGCAAGCATGGGAAAGCGATGTGCAGATTTGGGGATAAATACCCATCGCACAGTTTGCTCGAGGAGGTCTTTGCAACACGCGTACCACCGTGCGTGTGCCTTCCAGTATACTTCAAAGCGCTGCCGGCCTGATCAACCGACCAGCCACCTCCCCCAACTCTCAGGCGTAACCAAGGCCTTCGCAACTGAACCGATATCTTTGAAATGTTCCATGTGCTGTGTAAGTTGGTATGTATGATTTGATTTTTTCTTGTTGTATAAGCTTAGTGTTGTAGTTGTTTTGGGTAGTACATAGAGTTTGTAGTTATCACTATTATTTCATTAGTGTAGCTGGATATTTTTGAATAGAGATTATTCCTCTTGCCATTCCCATCCTTATATCTCTGACATGTTTAACTAGAAATCATAGAATAAATATAATAAATACTGTAAATTCTTTATTAATACGGTCTATTAAAATCTTAGAATAAATACTATAAATTCATCACTGTTATAAATAAATATTTTTTATTTGTTAAAATGGTCCACCTGGTTCTGTCCTTTCCTCCTTGGGTATGCATCATCAGACCTGTGATTCTCGCGACACATGTCATGCACCTTTCCTGATCATCCCACACTGATGTCAGGGAAACAGCCTTGTGATCCACCAGCCTCTGCAGTACCATCAAGCAATGCCCCTTGCAGTTTATGTATTCCTTGGTTCAGTGGTCAGGTGCAAAGAGGGGGATGTGCATTCCATCTATCATCCCACCACAGTTAGGGAACCCCAGCTCAGCAAAGCCCTCCACTGTAGCATTACATTGCCTCCTATGGTAATTTTCTGGTCTGGGAAAAAGTTCCAGTTTGAAGTTTTCTGAAGAGGCAGGAGTTCCTAAAGGTCCCATGCATCTTTCCCAGCCTTCTCACACTGATGTTGATGAAACTGCCCTTGTGATTCTCCAACGCCTGCAGCATCATGAAGAAATACCCCTTCGGGTTTATGTACTCCTTTGCAAGATGTTTAGGTGCCAAGCTAGGGATAAGTGTTCCATCTGTCATCCTACCACAGGTGGGCAAAACCCTTCAGTATATCCTCCACATTTCCCAGGGTCACTGCTCTCCCTAGTAGAAGGGTATTGATTACCATGGCTGCTTGGATCACAACAGCCTCCACTGTTGATTTCTCCACTTCAAATTGATTCCCAACTGACCGGTAGCTGTCTGGTATTGCAAGCTTCCACAGGGTAATTGCTATGCGCTTCTCCATTGTCAGAGCAGGTCTCATTCTGGTATTGCTGCACTTCAGGGTGGGGAAAATCAATTCACAAACTTCCATGAAAGTGACCTTCTGCATACGTATGTTTTGCAGCCACTACTGATCATTCTGTACCTGCATCACCCACCAGTCTTCCGCCCCAGAAGACTGTGCTTGTCTGATGGCACCAGAACTGGCATTCCACAATGGCAAGAGGATCAAATGCTGGCAGCATTTCCCAGTCACTCAACTCACGTGCTTCACAGAAGAGTATATTTATAGCCTCCCAAGATTCATCCTCATTCCAATGGACCTTGGATACCCTCTGGATATACTCCTGCATAAGGCACACTATGGGATCCATGATGGGTTCCATGCTTATGCTGCTATGGCATCCACACAGATAACCAGGAGAAAGAAAGGGCACGAAGAGACTGTTTGTTCTTGCTTTCAAGTGGGGGGAGGGAGGAAACAATTTGTTATGGGACTCTGACAACATGTACCCAGAACCACCCACTGCACTGTTTTGGTCCCAGGATGCACTGGGAGCATAACCCAGAATGCAGAGGGGTGCAGGCACTCTGAGATAGCTACTAACAGTGCATTGCTCTCAAAGTCGATGGTAGCCACCCTACTGGGAAGGTGCTACTTCAAACTACCTCAAATTCTTGCGCACCGTGGAAACATGCACCTTTGACTTTACAAAATCAGGTGCTAAAAAACAACTTTAATAAATTTGACTTTATCTCATATTGGCATTGTGGCCTCAGTCTGACTCTGTGCCCTGTTTCCATTCCCCAGGCCTGCACTAATTGGTAGGGGCAGCCAAAACCTGGCCAGTCATTTTTAGAGGCTCTATTTTCTATCTAATGTTTTTATTAAAATGTGATGGCTCTACTAAGCAGAAAACTGCCATTCCCTATCAATCTTTCTCCTCACTGTTCTATGGCATGCAGTCACATAGTTTTCCATTGGCCAAGTAGAGGGAGGGAACAGAAACCCATGGAAGGACCCTCACCCAAGAAGGAATCTGGACCTTGAGGGAGTTGTGGCAGTATTGGCAAGTTAGGAGAAGTTGGATGCAAGGTGAAGTTGGATCCAAGAATCTGTGTGTCAAACAGGCTGCAACAGAAGCCAGGCAATTAAGCCTAACAAGTGTTCGCTATAAGATTTTCCATCCATGAGCAGAGTGAGTTTTGTCTTGTGAATCAATATTGAGGTCATGTGCGCTTGCTCAGATGTGAGCCCCATTGCACCCACCAGCAGATACTAGCTGTTAAATCAGAACTTTCACCCACACATCTTTATTATTATGGCTGCCCCTAAGAGCCAATATACTGTATTTGTTCCACAATCTGCTTATTGACCACCCCTGATTTGTCACCACATACAGCACGGAAAGCCTTACAGTCATTCTGAAGTAAATGGGTGCTTCCTAACAAATGAGCCTGTAAACAATGTATTGTGATGGTTGCAGCAGGTACAAGAAGAATCCCATTTAAATTGTTTAACTATAAAAAATGTAGTTAAGATCAGATGGTTGAAACATGGAAGGAAAAGATGGAACTAAACATTGCTAAAATACGGAAGTTATCAAAGCCCAGGCCAAAAGAACTCAGTTAGAAAAAAAATATTGGTCAAAGCTTAAATAGAAAAATGAATAGCAGTTTAGAAATGTAAGAAATTTAAATGAGTCATCATATATATAGTAGCCCAATGTCTGTGACTCTGTAACTCTGAAATGCTGGCTGTTGCCTCTAGGTGGCGCTGTTGCCCGAGTCACGTCCTTCGCCTCCCGCCGTGGCGCTCGGCTGACTTCTGCGCTGCTCAGACAGGCCGCCACGGGGGAGCAAGCAGCACAAGCGGCCGTTTGGGCATTGTGGTCCCCATGCAGCACCCCATGCTGCATGAGGAGCGCAGGGCCCAAACGGCCGCTTGTGCCTCTTGCTCCCCCACAGAGACCCGGCTAAGCGGCGCAGAAGTCAGCCGAGTGCCACGGCGGTAGGCGAAGGGGGGCGGGGAAGGGCAGTGATGTGCAGCATGACAGCGTCTCCAGGCCCCGTCTTCTGGCCGTGAACGTCACCGCCCCGCCCCCCTTCGCCTCCTGTAGTGGCGCTCGGCTGACTTCTGCGCCGCTCAGCTGGGCCGTCGTGTGGGAGCAAGTGGCGCAAGCAACCTTTTGGGCTCCGTGTACCCCATGCAGCACAGGGAGCGCGGAGTCCAAATGGCTGTTTGGCTCTGCGGTCCCTCAAGTGAGAGGCAGGAGGGGAGGAGAAGAGAAAGAGAGAGAGGCAGGAGGCGGAGGAGAGCTGATAGAGAGAGAAGGGGAGGCAGGCGGAAGAGGAGAGAGAGAGAGATGTGGAAGAGAGACCCAAAAATCCTGTCTTATGATGGGCTATTGGCTAGTTTATTCATAACTTGCAATTTACACACATGCTGCCCCAAAGCTCTTTGAAAGTCTAAAATCATTTTAAAAACAAAAAAGTTCAAAACCTCAGCTAGTAAAAGGTAAACTAAGAAAATTTAGAATATTTAGTCTCATAATAAACATAGCAAGGGACCTTAAATTCTCAAAAAATACTTTATATATAAAATGTAAAATAAATCAGTTTTTATTTAATTTCAGCTAAAACCCATTCAAATATTTTATTCAAGGTTGCAAAACTAGCTCCTCTTTATCTGGCAGTGAACATCTAGTGACAGCCTTGACTTTGTTAGTTAATTCTTCAAGTGTCCCGATGCTTTCACAAAGTTTAACTTTTTTTTCCTTAAGTGATTAATATTAAACATAAAATAAATGAAAATAAACGGAGAAGCCCAAACTAAACACCCTAAATCCCTTTGTCAATAATAAAGCAATAAAACTTTTAAATTAATTATAGGTATTTCTATAAAATACAAAAAATAATACTTCTTACTTAAAATCTTTTAAAAGCTCAAAAAAGGCCACCAGCGGAGTGGCTTAAAAACAAAAAGCAACCTAGCACACACACACACACACATGCGCACACGTGCACACACACAGACACAATCAATAAAAAATAATAAAGCCCAACTATTAAACTCCTATTCAAAAAAGGGATGTGAATGGTTAACATCGCCTTTATGGTCAACACTCAGGCTGCGCCACAGGCAATGATGCTCCAGCCTGGCAGGATCAGCTCTCACCCCAGCTGGGAGCCGCATGCGGCCTCAAGCTCTGGCCCTAGCTGAGGCTGCACTGCCCACCATTCGGCTCCAGCTCTGCAGGAGGAACACCCACCCACAATGCAGTTTAGGCTCTGGCCCCAGCTGGGGCTGCCAAAGGAGCAACCACCCACCACATGGCTCCACTCTGGCCCCAGCCAGGGCCGCTGGTGCAGCTGCCACCCGCCATGTGGCCCACAGCTCCTGGGGAAGGTCTGAAAGTAGGGCCAGGGCCACGTTGTGGCTTCCTTGCTGCTCCTAGGGCAGAGCAACTGCCCGCCATGCGGCCCAGCAGCTGAGCAGCCACTGTGCAGCTCTTCTGAGGAGGTGGGCGGGAGGTAAATTTTTGGTGGCTGTGACTGTTGCACACTGGAGGCAAGTTCAGGTCTGTATGGGTACGTCGACACTTGCACCCTAGTTCGAACTAGGGATGCAAATGTAGGCATTCGAAATAGTCAGTGAAGTGGGGATTTAAATATCCTGCACTTCATTAGCATGATCTCACCGGCGCGTTACTCTGATCAACAGCTGTTTCAAAAGTGAAAGTGCACGCCGGGACGCATTAGTTCGAACCAATCCCCTTCATTCAAACTAACATTACTCCTTATTTTACAAAAGGAGTAAAATGACTATTTCGAATGCCTACATTTGCATCCCTAGTTCAAACTAGGGTGCAAGTGTAGACATACTCTCTGGAATTTGTGGGGCGCAGCAGAGACCGGGCACAGACAAAGAAGACACACCTCTAACGGAGCCTGGCCTAGCAGCCTGTAAGCTCCTATTTGTTTTAACAGAAGACTGGTTTGGGGCGGGCATCCAGGCACTTGGCTTGAGGGGCCCTAATTCTCTGTTGGGCCGCCCCTAGCTACCCAAATAAAAACTGTGGTTGTTTCACTTTGAACTGTAACAGTTAAGCCTCGGTAGCTAGATTATTTGAAGTTTTTCCCTTTCCTGCCACGCTTAATAAAATACCCCTTCACTTTAACTATATATGGGTATGTCTACACTACCACCCTAGTTTGAACTAGGGTGGTTAATGTAGTCAATCGAAGTTGCAAATGAAGCCCGGGATTTAAATATCCCGGGCTTCATTTGCATCTTGCCAGGCGCCGCCATTTTTAAATCCCTGGTAGTTCGGACTCTGTGCCCGCGGCTACACGCGGCACGGAGTAGGTAGTTCAAATTAGGCATTCTAATTTGAACTACCAACGAGGTGTAATGGTAGTTCAAATTAGAAAGCCTAATTCGAACTACCTACTCCATGCCGTGTGTAGCCGCGGGCACGGAGTCCGAACTACCGGGGATTTAAAAATGGCGGCGCCCGGCAAGATGCAAATGAAGCCTGGGATATTTAAATCCCGGGCTTCATTTGCAACTTCAATTGACTACATTATGTAGACATACCCTATCTTAGTGCAGTGGTCCCTAAACTTTTTCTCCCTGTTTGCTCTGTGTCTGCCACACACACACATCCATAGCTGGGGCCGGCAGCATGGCCACAGCTTGGGGGAAGGGAAATGGGAAGCGCAGATGGGTAAGGGGGTTGCAGCTAGGGCCACAGCTCGGAGAGAGTCTGGAGCCAGGACCCTTTTCTGATGCCAAAATATGTTCTTTTTCTTTTCTTTTCTTTTTTGTTAAGGGTAATAAAAGAAATTACAAGAATATATGTTTGTGTGTCTGTATGTATAATTGAAACAGGAGTTGCTATAGTGGTATAAGGTGCACCTAAGATGCACCATTACTATTTTAATAGTAATAATAAATATTCCTTCTTAGAAATGCATATCTCAAATTTACAATTGCAGCTGTACAAATTATTCTTTTGCCCAAAGTACAATTTCTGTTCCTAAAACAAATTAACATTGTTTAAGACCATGGTTCAGACATTTTTGAAAGTACAGTAAAAGCTGTTTTACCCGGCACTTCACCAACCTGAGAGCTGTATAAATTGGCATTTCTGATGTAAATGGAAAGATCAATTTATAGTCCAGTTGGTGCAGGGCTAGCAGGCTCCATACCTTGCTCCACGTGGCTCCCTAAAAGCAGCAACAAGTTCCTTGCTTCTCCCAGGCAGATGATCTTCCATAGGGGCTCTGTGTGCAACCCATGCCCTGCCCTGAGTGCTGGCTCAACAGCTCCCATGGGCTGGAAACCACAGCCAATGGGAGCTGTGGAG
Organism: Pelodiscus sinensis; assembly: GCF_052426305.1. Lineage (NCBI taxonomy): Eukaryota > Metazoa > Chordata > Testudines > Trionychidae > Pelodiscus > Pelodiscus sinensis. The sequence continues at coordinate 199,245,122 of NC_143052.1, forward strand.
GCGTTGCCTGTGGTCGAAGGCAGCACACAGAGCTACTTAGATGCACCTCAGCCGAGGACCAGCAGAGACATGTCCCCACTTGCAGGGAACTACCTGAGGTCAGCACTGCCGGATCCAGCATGCTGAAATCCCTCCCACGCTCCACCCTTCAATCCCACCTGCAACTCAAACTCATCTCTGATCCCACCCAGGAGCCAGTACCTCCAGCTGGAGGCCATCACCCTCTCCCATACTTATACCTGTGTAAACAGGGGCTGAACTACTGCTTGCTATCAGCCAGCTAAAAGGAGAGAGCTGCCCTGAGGGTGGATATGCTCACTCAAATGGGTTAGCTCTGCAAGATAATTAACTGTTAAGTGTTGATATGTAAATACAGCTCATGCCAGGATGGGGAAGGAATCCAAGGTGTGGTTATGTAAATCCAATTCAGCCAGGGCTGATGGAGGATCAGTTGTTAGAATGGAATGTGATGTATTATAACTAATTTGGGCTGTTGTGGGGGTCACAAATCATGCTACCCCTAAATGTGGGAACTGTAAAATATGACACCAGTGCTTGCAGGAGAGACACCATCATTGTAAGAGGTCTCAGATGAACAAGCCTCCCCATTCCAGAGTTGAGTGAATGGAGTTGGGGGCAGAGGGCTGGCTGGCTGGCTGGCTGGCTGGCTGGCTGGCTGGCTGGCTGGCTGGCTGCATCTCTTCCAGGTGTGAGCTGTAAGACTGGTTCAATCTGCCCTTTCTCTCCCCCCCCCCCCCCCCTTGGTCTAAGGATAGCCCTAAAGCAGACTCCATCAGGAGTCTTTTTGCTAGTCCAGTGGAAATTGGACTCTCTTGCCAGCCTAGATGGTGGCTAAAGAATCACTAAGAGCTGAAGTCACTGGTTTGGCCTGGAGCCAGACCCATTGCAGCAAGCGGAGCTGCTGGCAGGAATGACCGGTGGATGGCTGGTAGGGACAGGCGGCCAGTGGAGCAGCTGGCAGGAACAACCAGCGGGCAGCCAGTAGGAGCGTCAACAGGTGGCTGGTGGGAATGACTGGCGGGCAGCCGATAGGCGCAGTGTCAAGCGGACCACAGGAGCAGCTCAAAGGTGGCATGGCCTCAGGCTCAATGATTGGAGGCACCAGGGTGATGTGTCATGGTCTGCACTGACTGGACAGAGCTGTAAGTGGGGCATTTGAAGTGGGGTACCGAGAAAATTTGGGTAAGTGAATGGAACCCTTACATTGTTGGACTGATGAGCCTGAGGGGCAAAGGACATTTCTCAATCCTTTGGAGCTGGGATGGTTACTCGTGGGGGGGTTATGAACTCTGTTTGTGGTATTTTCCCAAGTTAATGCCATGTGACCTCTCTCTCTCTCTCTCTCTCTCATTAAAAGTTTATTTTCCACACTCAGACTCTGTGCTTGCGAGTGGGGAAGCATTGCTTCTCAGAGGTGCCCAGGTGTTTGTGACTTTCCCGGGCTACTGGGTGGGGGCTCAAGCCGATTCTGTGTGAGATGGACCCCTAGATATTGAACTCGGCCCTGGCTATTGCCGGCCCTACCCAGCAGAAGGGTTACACACCTGTTAACTCAGAATATTTGACAATACCGGCACTCCTCATTCTCCCAATATGCCAAATAACACAGCTTTTATTGTATTATAATTTTTAATGAAAAAGCAGCTTATTTTAAAGTATGTGTATACACATAGGATTCAGTCCTACATGGGGATGTGTAGGGCTACTCTCTGTATAGCCCCTATAGCAGTCTGCATGTACACCAACAACAACCAGCCTTCTCTGTGTTACAGTAGACTACACAGAACCTGCATATTCCCTGCCAGACCCCTTCACAGCCCTCTGACCTGCTACTACTCACAAAGAAAGAAAAGGGGGGCTTACAGGAAGGAGAGACATACAGAAACCTTCTATACACAAGGTCTGAAGTCAGAGAATGTATAGCTCCTGAATATACACATGCACTAGAATGAGCTCTCATAGCAGGTTGGGACAGGATAACAGATCTGCAGCTCTAGGTAGATGTCTGCTTCAAGCAGTGGGGATTTTTAAATGTTTCTTTTATTTTAAGATGTATTGGTTTCCTTGCTAAATGTATAAAGTTGCAATTCTGGCAGTTAGTAATAATTCTCTGCTGATATTAGACAGGGAATTCTCCAAATTTAATAGATAAATTAAAAAATAAAAATAATATGAATACAAAACCCTCTACTTGTGTACTAACCTCTTTCTGGTGGCCACAGAAGTGGAGCTGGTGACTGATACAGGATGTACTATGGGGGGAATAAACATACCTCCTCCCACTATTTGGATTACTGCAGCATCCTAACAGATAAACATACTTCTGTCTGTATTTTTAGCCAAGGGAGAGAGTAGGATTTTTTCCTGTTCTCACAAATAAATACCCAGATTGTTTAAATACAGACATTGACCCACAAGGATTTTTCTAGACATTTGTTAATTTTGGTATTTGGCATGTATATTAATCAGCACACTTTAAAAAGTTGTTTTGCATATTTACTTACTTATATTTTGTCAGAAGTGCATAGGGGATACTCTGATATGAAATTTTAAATGAAATGCTTTTATTGCTACGTAACCTGGATTTCTCACTACAGTAAATTGGAATGCAATTCAAAGTGCAGCTATGCAAAGAAATGGTTGTGTAAAAATGGCAATTCCTTATTCAATAGATCTGATCATTTTACGTATTTTGAGTCTAAGGCTACATCTACGTTGGCAAGATTTTGCACAAATACTTTTAACGCAAGAGTTTTTGTGTTAAAGTATTTGTACAAGAGAGCATCTACATTGGCATGTACTTTTGTGCAAGAGATGTGCTTTTGTGCAAAAGCATCCGTGCCAGTGTAGACGCTGTCTTGTGCAAGAAAGCTCCGATGGCCATTTTAGCCATCGGGCTTTCTTGCTCAAGAAAGTCATGTTGCCTGTCTACACTGGCCTCTTGCACAAGAACACTTGTGCAAGAGGGCTTATTCCTGAGCAGGAGCGCCATAGTTCTTGCGCAAGAAGCACTGATTTCTTACATAGAACATCAGTGTTCTTGCACAAGAACTCGCGGCCAGTGTAGACAGGCGGCAAGTTTTTGCGCAAAAGTGGCTGCTTTTGCGTAAAACCTTGCCAATGTAGACACAGCCTTACTGTACTGGCAAATATAAATAATGAATATATTTTAGTTCTACTACATAGCCCACATAGTTGTGGAAGAATGAGTGGAGTTCTCTTTCTCTTCATGAATCATGTGTATTAGCAACTGAATTCCAGTTGCAGAATCCTTATTACTGATTAATAGAGCTGAGCAAATAAGTGATGTTTTGTTCCATTGCTGACCTGAAGAATATGGGGGGCGGTATTAGTTCTGAACCAAAATTGAAATAATATTCTCCAAACTGCATGTTGAATCAAAATTATATTCTTGACATGTTTTATTTGACTTGACATTTTGTATAGAAAATTTTAATAGATTTTTTTTTCAAACACGTCCTGCTTCCACCTTGACAAATTCTCCTAGGGTATGTCTACACTACCCCGCTAGTTCGAACTAGCGGGGTAATGTATGCATACCGCACTTGCAAATGAAGCCCGGGATTTGAATTTCCCGGACTTCATTTGCATAAGCGGGGAGCCGCCATTTTTAAAACCCCGCTGATTCGAACCCCGTGCAGCGCGGCTACACAGGGCTCGAACTAGGCAGTTCGGAATAGGAATCCTAGTCCGAACTACCTAGTTCGAGCCCCGTGTAGCCGCGCTGCACGGGTTTCGAACCAGCGGGGTTTTAAAAATGGCGGTTCCCCGCTTATGCAAATGAAGCCCGGGAAATTCAAATCCTAGGCTTCATTTGCAAGTGCGGTATGCCTACATTACCCTCCTAGTTCGAACTAGGAGGGTAGTGTAGACATACCCTTATTCAGTATGTTGGGTAGTTTCCAGGGCCACAGGCAATTTGTAACCCAAGACACTTCTTATGTTTAGAAATCAATCATTTGAACGGTAAAAGGAAACTGGCAAATGGGAGCTGCTCGAGTCAGGCTTGAGAGCACAGGCAACTTGCGGAGTCCTCCTCCAACCCATAGCATGTGCTGGCCACTTTGAGCTGCGTGTGAGACTTTGGCAAGTAAGCAGCCTTCCCAACGGTCCCACTGTGCCATGAGATATTGATGGCCCAGAGTACAGCGGTGGGCTAGATCTGAATGTTTTGCAGTCCAGATTCAACATGCGAGCCATATTTTGTCCATCCCTGGCATAGATGGATGGATGTCATCTGCTGGCCTGAAACAGAAGTTCATGCTTCTACTTGGGGACCTCCAGAATATCAGTGTTCACCAGAGGCTGTTCTGCCTGAAAGGACTGAAAAGCCATGCTAGTGACTAGCCCTCTCATAACCCGGTCTGTTTTGGGACCAGTTCTATTCAATATCTTCATCAACTATTTAAATATTGGCATAGAGAGTATGCTTATTAACAGGGGCAGATGACCTTTTTGTGGGGCTCCGGGCAGCATAATGCCGCGGAGCCCCCCTTTGCCACGGCGCATGCGCAGGGCTTTCTGAAGCGCGGGGCCCGGGGCGGCCGCCCCTTTCGCCCTGCTCTATATCCGCCCCTGCTTATTAAGTTTGCTGATGATATCAAGTTGGGAGGGGTTGCAACTACTTTGGAGGATAGAGCCAAAATTCAAAATGATCTTGACAAACTGAAGAAATGGTCTGATGTAAATAGGATTAAGTTTAATAAGGACAAATGCAAAGTACTCCACTTAGGAAGGAACAATCAGTTTCACACATACAGAATGGGAAGTGACTGTCTAGGAAGGAGTACGGCAGAAAGCGATTTAGGGGTCATAGTGGACCACAAGCTAAGCATGAGTCAACAATGTGACACTGTTGCCAAAAAAGCAAACATGATTGTGGGATGCATTAACAGGAATGTTGTGAGCAAGACACGACAAGTCATTGTTCCGCTCTGTGCTGATTAGGTCTCGATTGGACTATTGTGTCCAGTTCTGGGCACCAATCATTTCAAGAAAGATGTGGAGAAAATGGAGAAGGTCCAGAGAAGAGCAACAAACATGATTAAAGGTCTAGAAAATAAGACCTATGAGGAAAGACTAAAGAATTGGGCTTGTTTAGCTTAGGAAAGAAAAGACTGAGAGGGGACATGATATCAGTTTATAAGTATCTAAAAGAGTGGTACAAGGAGGAGGGAGAAAAATTGTTCTCCTTGGCCTCTGGTAATAGGACAAGACGTAATGGGCAATTGCATCAAGGGAGGTTTAGGCTGGACATTAGGAGAAACTTCTCAACTGTCAGGGTGGTTAAACACAGGAATAAATTGCCTAGGGAGGTTGTGGACTCTCCGTCACTGGAGATATTTAAGAGCAGGTTGGATAGACATCTATCAGGGATGATCTAGACAGTGTTTGATCCTGTCATGAGGACAGAGGACTGGACTTGATATTCTCTCAAGGTCTCTTCTACTTCTGGTATTCTATGATTCTATAATCCTCTTCACAGCACACACACACACATAAAATAAAAGAAATATAGACGTAATTTTAATTGAATCTTGCATGTGTTTCTTACTATGATGTGTAGTGGTGTTCAGTGCTGCTCCAAAGCATGCCTGAAGTGAATAGTGGTTTCTTTATGAATAAAATAAAGCCCATTGATACTTTTTTATCTTCTTTTGATCTTGAATTAAAACAGCCCCTTTGAGAGAGTGGAAAATGTAATTTGTTTTATCGTGCCCAGACAATGTGCTGTTGCTTATTCCTTTCAAGATCCTTTCACCTCAGCAGGGTAAATGCAAAGCAACAATAGCAAGTAATATTTAATGTTAAAAGAGACACAAGCATTAACATAGGTAATCACATACCAATTTGAATACATTTGATAATAAAAATTTTAAAAGTCCTGTCACTATAATCCATGAACTGTGAGTTGAAGTAGTTGGGCAGTAGGAACCCTGGGATGTGATGGTAAACACCAACAAAAGCTGAAGTTCTGACTTGGGTCTGCCATATAAACATGCCAACTCATTTGTGAGGCCCAGGTTCCCAAGACTATGGATGCTCAAACACAGACTTGGAAACACTGTTTCTGCAAGGGTAGGCTACCTAAACCCAGACTTAGTGCACTATGTAGACATTTCCTAAATGGATCTGGGCAAATAAATTCTTTATTAAAATAGGGTTTGTTCTGAAAGGCTATAAAGAAATCGGAATTTGGAGAGTCAGTTGGATATAGACATAGAGGCAGCACCAGAAGCATATTTGTATTTGACTTAGAAACATAAAAAGGGTGATTAGTAAATTTATATTGGAGGAGTGTGAGCAATGGGATGCAGATCAGAAAAAAGAGATTGAGGGGAAACTCTTGAACTGGCCTCTGAAATGGACAGAAAGCCAGTTGAAAGTTGTGGGTAAGGGTGGATGTTCTAGGTGTGAGTAAAAAGAGGATGCAAATCTTTGGACCAGCTTAAAAAGTTGATCTTGGGGACACCATTAAAATTGTAAATAACAATAGAGAGAAGGCATGGGTATTTTTTAAAAAGTGAAACAAAGAAAAGACACCCGAATATAAGAATTGTCTCACAAAGGAATACTGGCTACTCACATCCAGTATCCAGTCATAGTCAAATAACTGGAACATGAGTGTTGCAGTAAAAGGATCCTTATTACCCAAGGGTGTGTCTAGACTACAGGGTTTTCTTGACAAAAGTCCACTTTTGTCGACAAAACTATACCTGTGTCTACACTGCCGCTGAGTTCTGTCGACATAACATCGACAGAACTCAGCAGTTTTGTCGACGGCTGTAAACCTCATTCTATGAGGAATAACGCCTTTTGTTGACAGAGTTCTGTCGACAGAAGGCGTTATTGTACCTACACTGTCCTTTGCGTCTACACTGTCATGTTGACAAAGCGTACTTTGCTTTGTTGTCAGAACTGGATGTAGTCTAGACGCTCTTTGTCGACAGAAGCTTTGTCGACAGTATCTGTTGACAAAACTTCTGTCGACAAAAGCCTGTAGTCTAGACGTACCCCTACTGTGAACCAAATTAAGGCTCTTTAAGCAAGAGGTGGAGTAGGGGGTGAAGGGTGAAGAGATATGCCACTAAATTATCTGTGTATATGTGGAGATCAGAAACAGCAAATTATGCCTGTAGGGATTCTTGGGGAAAAATGATCACCACCAATCCTTGCCATGGTTTTAACAAAGAGGCAACATGTAGTGTCCAATGCATCTTTTAATCTGCTTGCAGTTTTGCAAAAAGGGTCGAAAAGGGCACGGCCAACCTTTCACTTCACCCAAACACTCTTTTCCTTCCTTCTCTCCCCCCTTTCCAACACAGGGACACTGTCTTTGGAGAGTTTGGACAGCCAAATTATGATTCTATTATTCCAGTGCAGAAGACAAAGTAAAGAGGGGCACTGAACCCTCTTTTCCCATGTCTTAGTCCTCCTGGCCTGGAGCAGCCATTACTTGGTCCTACATGTGCTTATTTATGCTACTTCGATATACAGTCTGAAAAAGAAGGGGAGAAATCCCTGTAGAGGTCACTGGATCCTTCACTGCATGCGGGATCTCAGCAGTCCTGCCAGCAGTTGAGTTGAACCAGAGGGGATTTTTAAAATTCCATAATATAATCATGGACTCATAGGGCTGACTGCCTTAAGTTCTGTTCCAGCATGCACTGGGCTTGCTGGAAAGTATTCCGGGGATAGCGTTTTCCTTGTTTGATCCAAAGTTCTGGTTAAACATTCCATGGAATACCCACAGCAAGTTGTATCCCTCTTTTCCAAAAAATTGGCTTCATTTCATGGGCTGAGGCTATTGAAATGAACTGGTGGCTCTCAGTCTATTTGGGGGATACCACTGGATGTTACAGGGCAGCTGAATGCAGGCAGAGGTCTTGTAGGTGTAGGACAAAGAGAAGGTATCCCTTTCAAGGACTGGATTGCAAGGAGGAATTAGAAATATCTAAGGAGGAAGGTATAGAAGGTGATCTTGCATCTATCTCTCCTAATAATTTCTTCAGCACACTGCTTCTAGATTTGGTATGAATCAGGGTGATAGTACATGGATAGCTGATTGGGTATTATGTGGAGGAGCCATCATAATATCAGTATGCAAAATTCACATTTTTGTTTCCATGGACAAAATAGCATGTAATTTCGCCCGCCCAAATTCTGCATCACAGATTCATATGGACTCATCATAGTCATTTTATATTTGAGATAATCTGATTATACCTCTTTTACAGTAAGAATGGAAGCAGGAACAGTCGCAGTTGAGTGTGAGACATAATGGTACAGGACTCAGCATAAAGTTTGTGCCTTTTTGGTGCCAGCTGGGGTGATGGGCAGTGTTTTCAGAATCCTTGTCAAGAGTTCATACTCATTACTGAGCACAAGCCACTTGAATGATTTTCCTCCTTCCAATAAAAAAAAATGTAAAATCCAAGATATCTGGCAAAATATGAATTTCTGAATGATGAATCCTTGTCTGATTTGATGACTGCTGTCTTACCACATACTAAGAATATTTTGTATACCGTAAATATCTCTCCTCTTCTGGATGTGATGCTAACAGTTTCATCTCTGGGGTAGTGAGAGTCATTATTGGAGATGACAGAACTCCAATTCCATCCATGGACTTGAATGATAATTGAATAGCTCATTTGTCTGGGTTAATAATTTTATTTTTAACATGCCAACAAGGAGAAAATATTTTAACCCTCCTCCTGCTCTTCCCTACCTCCACACAACCACTTGTGCAGTTTTCTCCTGTACCTTGTAACTATAGGTAAGACAATCCAGGCTAAGAAACTAGCAGAATGAAATGTCTCCTCTTAAAAGGGGTAGGGATCATCCTGATGAATGTAATGGGATTCAAATAGATGGAATAATAGTCTCTTTTTTTTCTCTACTGTTAAATAGTAGGCAGTTAATTTCTCTTAACTCTGTGTTTTATATATTGGCAAAAAAGTTAACAAGGCTTAGCTACCAAAAGGCATGTCCCATTGACAAGGATGGCAGAGAGGAGGAAGAAACTGAAATGAGAGCAGTGACAACAGCAGCAATGAGGAGTGGGAGGAGACAGCAGTGACAGGCAGTTGGGCAGAAGGTGTGTATATGTGTCTGTGTGTGTCTGTGTGTAAACAGAAGTGTATCAGGGAATAAAAAGTGAAGGCAGAAGGGTAAAAGAGCAAGAACAAAAGAAAAACAGCTAACAAAGTGGAGTCTGGAGGGGAGAATCAGAAAGAAACAAACAGAAATCCTCTGGAAAGATCAGAAGATTCTGTCTTCCATGCTTTGAGTGGATGCAAATTCTTGGAATGCTGCCTGACCCATCCTCCTAATTTAAACATAAAAATCAAGACTTTTTCCACACTGGAGAAAATAATCTAAAGCCCTGATCATGCAATCTGATCTATGCAGGCAAATCCCTGTCAACCACATGGGCTCTTGTAAACTCAGTGAAGTTCTGCATGAGGTCAGGGGTATGCCTGCATGGATCAGATTGAAGAATCAAGATCTAAGCCAAAGCTGCTGAGGTGTAATTGGTTTCATAGGGGCAATGCCACCATTTATATAGATATACTTGGGCAACATGGGGATTCGGAGTTACAACTACAACCACCAGAACAGGAAACAGTCTGTGTTGTGTTATACTGTCTGTCTGTGTCTAGATTGCATCCCTTTTCCGTAAATTTTAAGAGGAATAAGGGATCTTTCGGAAAAGGCTTTATTTTCTGAAAGATCCGCGTCTAGACTGGCGCTTTTTTCCGGCAAAGCTCCGAGACAGAAAAAAGCAGCAGCCATGTTTATGCAAATGAAGTGGGGGCGGATTTAAATCCCCGCTTCATTTGCAATTGCGATGTGTCTAATTTGCATCCCTTTTACGGAAAAGGGATGCAGTCTAGACACAGCCAGTCACTCTTGGGGAAATGCAAAAATATAATCTTGCCATCATGAAAGGGAACAAGTCATGTGGTATGAGCTTGCACAGATCCCATCCCAGGGCACTTTTTTTTCTTCTTCTTGAATAGAGCAGCAGATCATTGAAACAAATGAGGATAGGAAAACTTGAAAAGTTAGAAACAGGAGCCCGATTGTTTCCACTGGGAAACATGTTCATTTGTAAAGTTTTATTGGAGTTTTTTTTTAACTTAAAGGTTTCTAATCACTGGTTTGTCCAATACATAGGGCATTGATAAGGCACCAATAGGCCTTTGTTTGGACCCCAGGCCTGTCATTGATTTACTTGTATTCTCTGGCTCTTGATAAAATAAAAATGATAATACTTACGTACTTCTCACCTCTTTACTGAAAATTACTTCACAAGTGCTTATTATTGACTAAAACACTCAAAACAAGGGGACGGTATTGTTTAAATTTAAAACAAAGCTAACTTGCATGTACAGTTTTATAAACCCCTGTAGAAGAAACATTTTGTTTAATCAAATTAACATACCAAAGGACCAAACTATGAAGCCATGAAAAGTGACAGAGCTTTTCTTTATTCTGATTCTCAGAATCTTCACTCCTGTAATTAGCATGGTTGCCTTTCAAACTATTACTTAAGATTAGACTGTCTAGTCCAGGATTGTGGCATGAGGGGTGACCAAATGACAAGTGGGAAAAATTGGGATGGAGGTTCAGAGTAAAATGCATCTATAGAAGATAAGCCCATTATCAAGACTGTCTCTGTAAAAATCAGGACATCTGATCACCCTACCTGGCACCAAGAGTAACCAGTATCAGATGCTTCAGAGGAATAAGCTGAATCTTCAGAACTGTTCCCCCTTTTGTGTCCCTTCCCCCACTGCTGATATACCTCCAATGCTCGGAGGTCTGCAATCACTACTCCTAGGAGGAAACCTGGGGAAGTGGTGATTTGAGACTCTCTTTTGAGAGGGATGGAGGCACACATCTGTCATCCTGACATGGTGTCCTGGGAGGTATGCTGCCTGCCAGGGGCCCATATCCAAGATGTTACCTCAGAATTAATGAGGCTTATCTGCCCTCAGACTACTATCCCATACTACTCATTCTTGATGAAAGGACAATAACAATACAGTGAGGTATCACCCTGAATAGATCAGAAGGGAATACAGGGTTCTGCAAGTACAGGAGAAGGAGTTTGGAGCACATGTGGTATTCTCTTGGATCCTTCTGGTAAGGTTAGGGACCCAGGCAGAGACAGATGCATTCTGGAGGTGAATGCCTGGCTGTGAAGATGGTGTTGCCAGGAGGGCTTCAGTTTTCTTTTCCATGGGATGCTGTTCCAGGAAGGAGGACTGCTAAGTGGAGATGGGGTCCACCTACTGAAGAAGGGGAAGAGCATATCTGAACACAGACTAGCTAACCTAGTAAGAAGGGATTTAAAGTTGTTTCAATGGGTGAAGTGAGAGGCAGGTTGACCAAAGCCCACAGGTAAGTCAAAAGCATAGATACCTGGGAGAAGGGTCAGAAATTGTGGTGGGAGGGGAATCATGGGCTGTTATAGCAAGAGTAAAGGAGAGACAATACAGAACGAGGGGTTGGGAATCAAATCAGTACCTTAGATGCGTCTGCATCATGTGAAACGTATGAGGAACAAGTAGCAAGAACTTGAAATGCTAGTAAATAAACACTACTATGGCTATGTCTACACAACAAAGAAAAGTCAGGAAAAGATACACAAATTGCGAACCGCAATCTGTGTATCTTTTTCCGCTTTTCTTCCGAAAGAGGCTTTTCCAACATTTGGCCCATCTACATGGGGCTAAATGTCAGAAAAAAACCCTCTTTTAGAACATCCCTTCTTCCTCGTGAAATGAGGTTTACAGGGATGATGACAAAATGCATCCACTTTTCTGACATTTTTTTTCGGAAAAGCGATGCGTTCCTTGGACGTGGCAGAAGGTATTCCAGAAAAACTCTGTAGTCTAGACATACCCTATGACATAGTTGGCATCACATAGATTGGTGGGATAGTATGCATGACTGGAATATTGATATAGAAGGGTACAGCTTGCTCAGGAAAGACAGACAGGGAAAAAAGAGAAGACATGTTGCCTTTTATATTAAAAATGAGTATACTTGGACTGAGGTTAAGAAGGAAATAGGCAATAAACTTGCTGAAAGTCTCTGGGTAAGGATAAAAGGAGTAAAAAAGCAAAGGTGATGTCCTATTAAGTGTCTACTATAGACTGCCTAACTAGGAAGAAGAGGTGGATGAGGTTTTATTTTTTAACAACTAATAAAATCATCCAAAGCATAGAATTTGGTGGTGATGGGGGACTTCAACTACTCAGACATCTGTTAGGAAAATAGCACAGCAGGGCATAAATTATCCAGCAAGTTCTTAGAATGTATTGGAGACTTTTTTTTATTTCAGAAGGTAGAGAACACTATTCAGTGAGAGGCTGTTCTATATTTGATTTTGGTAAATAGGGAGGAACTGATTGAGAATTTGAAAGTGGAAGTCAGCTTGGGTGAAAGTGATTATGAAATGACAGAATTCATGATTATAAGATTTGGCAGGAGAAAGAACAACAAAATAAAGACAATGAATTTCAAGAAGGCAGACTTTAGCAAACTCAGGAAGCAAGTCTAAGAGGGAAAACAACTGAAGACAGTTGGCAGTTTTTCAAAGAGACTTTATTAAGGGCATAAGTGCAAACTATCCCACTGCAAACAAAGGATAGGAAGTATGGCAAGAGACCAGCTGGCTTAACTAGGAGATCCTCAATTATTTAAAAATCAAAAAAAAGTCCTACAAAAATGTAGGAAACCAGACCACATTACAAAGAATGAATATAAACAACACAAATATGTAGGGACAAAATTAGGAAGGCCAAGACACAAAATGAGATCAAACTAGCTAGAGACATAAAGGGTAACAAAAAACCATTCTACAACTACATTAAAAGCAAGAAAAAGATCAACGGCATGATAGGCCCGTTACTCCATAAAGTCAGGAAAACAATAACTGAAAATGTGGAAATGTCAGTGTTGCTTAATGACTTCTTTGTTTTGATTTTGACTAAGAAAGTTGATGGTGATTGGACATCTAACATAGTGAATACCCGTGAAAATGAGGTTGGATCAAAGGCTAATACAGGAAAAGAACAAGTTAAAATCGCTTAAACTAATTAGATGTCTTCAAGTTACCAAAACCTGATGAAATGCATCTTAGAATAATCAAGGAGCTAACTGAGAAGATATCAGAGCCAGTAGCTATTATCTTTGAAAAGTCATGGAATACAGGAGAGATTTCAGAAGAGTTGAAAGGGCAAATATAGTGTCCCTCTAAATATGGATATCCTCATGGAATTATAGATCAGACCATTTAAATTCTGCACCTGGAAAGATAATGGAGCAAATAATGACTATATCTAGAGTTGAGTCAGGCTTTTGATACAATCTCACTTGACCTTCTCTTTAACAAACTAAGGAAAAACAACCTAGATGAAGCTACTTCAAGGTGAGTGCATAACTGGTTGAATTACCATTCTCAGACAGTAGTTATCAACAGTTCACAGTCATGCTGGACATGCATAATGTACTGTTGTACAAGGATCAGTTCTGGGTCATTACCCTTTTGAACCACAGTTATCCCCTGCATTTTGCATTGTTAACCACAATCTATTTACTATCATTAAACACAAGACCCAAGTCTTATAATACTTATGAAATATCTTTCACACCAAAAGGACTTTGGAGCCATAGTGTGCAATCTGCAAAATGCAGAGGATCTTAGCCTCCTCGAGCTTCCAAGAAGGTGAAAAACAGGAGCACCATTTCAGAGACAAATCTGTGTCACATACAGAACATTCTCTGTCCTGAACAGTATCACAAATGATAACAATGTAGGCAATTGTTTTCCTAATGACCATGTACAAGGTGGGGGGGGGGGCATAGTAGACATAATGGAGCATATAGATCTATGAAAAGTGGCGGCAGCAGGAAGAGGAGAGAGACAGCCCATAGTAAATTATAACCCGAGTTCAGTATCTGGGTATTAAGGCCATTCCTTTTGCTCAGTGAAGGGAATTGCTTTTCTGCTTTAGTACTGCCACTAGTGAAAGTTCTAGGATAGACTACACACAGGTATTCTTATTGCAATTATACTTAGGAGACCTGTGGTCAGTTCCAGCTGCTGTCACAGACTTTCTTTGTGTCTGCCCAGCAAGTCACATTGTCAAAGGTGACATGATTTGGAGAGGGGTAGCAGAGGATGTTCAGCTTTCAAATGAGCAACTTCAGATGCCATAAAGGGATAGATTTTTTTTCTAGGGTGAATACTTGACACTTTCTGACAATCAGGCTCCCACCAACTTCCCATTAGCGCATGTTGGGCATCCAAAAAGTGAAACCTACAAAATCCCAAACCATTTCCGAAGATCTTGGGCCATGTTTTCTCTTTGTCTCTGCTCCCCATGGTATAGGGGTATGTAACGAGCCAGGGACAGCAACATGGCTGCCCACTGATCAGGAAGAAGAAGCGCCCTCTATGACCCCTTGGTGGGCAAGCCCAGCCACACCTAGCCCCACCCACAGGAAGTCAGAGGGCAGGTCTGGAACTATAAGAGACACGGGCTCAATCAGAGCCAGGGAGCCGAACCGAGCAGACACCTGGCCCCGGCTCTCACAGAGAAGGCCTCGGCTGTGCTGCCCTTGGCCTGAGGACTGGGTTGAACCACCTGGACCCCTGACAACCCCGGAGCCCTGGCCTGAACTACGGAGACACCGGCCATCGCCTGAGCCCACGCTGACCCTGCTGGGACCCGTGCCAGGCACCAATGTCTGGGCCAGCCCACCTGGAGCCCTGCCTGAACCAGAGCCCATGGACACCCTGCCAGCCCAGCTGTCAACCGAGGATCTGCTGGAACATCGCCAGAATCGGGTAAGCCCTCAGGGGGGTTTGGAAAGCGACCTAGGGATAGCCAACCTCGGGGTGGCTGAGGACATGGAGGTTGGGTGGGCAGCGCATTGCGGCCTGGACTCCCGCTCAACCTCATCGGCGTGTAATGCCATGGATCCCTGCCAACCTACTGGCTGCAAGGCCACCACTGTCAGGTTCCTGGGCCGGGATGCAGTGGAGTAGGGAGGGCTCACTTCTCCCTCTGCCACCCCTTCTTTTGGGTGGCAGGTTCCCCCCTGTGGGACAAAAACCCTGTGCTTGTCGGCTCTCCCAGAGTGAGGAGACCCGACCCCCTGTCCGGCTGAGACCCAGCCAGAGCTTTGATCGCTGGACAAGTGGTGTAAGACACTTGTTGCCCTGACTCAGGGCTGCACCTTAAACTGTGAACTGGTGCCTATTTGTATTAACCCCATGTCTGTTCGCCCGCCCTGACCCCGGGAGGGCCCTTACAAACTGTCACTCGGCCGAGGCCAAGGCGTGCCTCACGGACTTGTGGGCACTTTAGGGTGTCAGTGGGGCTCCACCCACTGATGTAGGCCCCTTTTATAGGGTATATTAAAAGACTTCTTTTGTCCATCTTCTAGGGCTGTCAAATGACCTGCATTAACGCCTGCGATTAACGGAGGACAGGATTAACACGTTAATTTTTTTAACACGTTAATCACAGGCATTAATGCTGCACTGCGCCTTTGAAGTGCTGCTCCAGAGCTTCAAAGGGGCAGTGCAAGCGGAGCCAGGGATCAGTTGGAGTGCCCAGCTGATCCCCGGCTCTGCAGTTGCAAAGCCCCTTTTAAGTACCAGGGTGGCACTTCAAAGGGGCTTTGCAACGCGAAGCTGGGAATCAGCCGGGGGCTCCAGCTGACTCCTGGCTCAGCTTGCGGAGCCCCTTTGAAGTGCTCTTTTGGCATTTTAAAGGGGCAGCACATTAGGAGCCAGGGATCAGCTGGGGACTCCACCTGATCCCCAGCTCCACTGTTGCATAGCCCCTTTGAAGAGTCAGAGCAGCACTTCAAAGGGGTTATAGAACCATAGAATCATAGAATACTAGGACTGGAAGGGACCTCGAGAGGTCATCAAATCCAGTCCCCTGCCCTAATGGCAGGACCAAATACGGTCTAGACCCTCCCTGATAGACATTTATCTAACCTACTCTTAAATATCTCCAGAGATGGAGATTCCACAACCTCCCTGGGCAATTTATTCCAGTGTTTGACCACCCTGACAGTTAGGAACTTTTTCCTAATGTCCAACCTAAACCTCCCTTGCTGCAGTTTAAGCCCATTGCTTCTTGTTCTATCCCCAGAGGCCAAGATGAACAAGTTTTCTCCCTCCTCCTTATGACACCCTTTTAGATACCTGAAAACTGCTATCATGTTCCCCCTCTATCTTCTCTTTTCTAAACTAAACTAACCCAATTCCTTCAGTCTTCCCTCATAGGTCATGTTCTCTAGACCTTTAATCATTCTCGTTGCTCTCCTCTGGACCCTCTCCAATTTCTCCACATCTTTCTTGAAATGCGGTGCCCAGAACTAGACACAATACTCCAGGTGAGGCCTAACCAGCACAGAGTAGAGCGGAAGAATGACTTCTCGTGTCTTGCTCACAACACACCTGTTAATGTATCCCAGAATCATGTTTGCTTTCTTTGCAACAGCATCATACTGCTGACTCATATTCATCTTGTGGTCCACTATAACCCCTAGGGTTTTACAATGCAGAGCTGGGGATCAGCTGGAGTCCCCCAAGGTTGGACTCCAGCTGATCCCGGACTCCATGCAGTGCTACCTTGTTGAAATGCTGCCGCTTGACAGCTAGCATCTTCTCTTTTTTATAGCGTAAGCTCTCTGGGATACACTTTTACTGTTTGTATGTACACAATCTATCACTGTGGGGCACCTGAGTGCTATTGTAAAAAACAAAGAAACAGACAAGGCCTTAAGTCCTTACTCAAGAAAAACTTCAATCTGAAGTAAACGGAAGCTTTACCAAAGTAAAGTCTTCAGGACTGAGGCAAAATACAGGACTATGTCTGTACATAGTCCTGTATTTTGCTTCAGCTACACCAGACTAACACGGCTACATTTCTATTACTATTCAGGACTGAAGAATGCTATCATGCAGCTCTACTACAATACTGTTTCTCAGGGTATGTCTACACTACATTGTTAGTTCGAACTAACGGACGTTAGTTCGAACTAACATTCATAGGCGCTACACTAGCGCTCCGCTAGTTCGAATTTAAATCGAACTAGCGGAGCGCTTAGTTCGAACTAGGTAAACCTCATTTTACGAGGATTAAGCCTAGTTCGAACTTACTAGTTCGAATTAAGGGGTGTGTAGCCCCTTAATTCGAACTAGTGGGAGGCTAGCCCTCCCCAGCTTTCCCTGGTGGCCACTCTGGCCAACACCAGGGAAACTCTATTGCCCCCCTCCCGGCCCCGGACGCCTTAAAGGGGCACGGGCTGGCTATGGTGCCCGTGCCAGGTGCAAGCCTGCCAGCACCCAGCCAGCAGACCCTGCACCTGGCACGGCACAGAGCCACCCACCCGATGTCCCCCAGCCCTCCCCCTCTTCCCAGGACCAGGCTGGCGGCTCCCGGGAGCTTGCCCTGGACTGCAAGAGGCGGGCACCTTCCTGGGCTAGTGCAGACATCGTGGACCTCGTCCACGATCTCCGCACTAGGCACAGGAAAGTGGCCGTCTAGGGCAGGAGAGCTGCCAGCCTGGCCACCCAGGAGCAGGTGTGCATGAAAATCAAGGGGGTCCACTGAGACCCCCCGACCCTGAGCCCTGAGCTTATAATGGCTGTACTGGGTCAGACCAAAGGTCCATCTAGCCCAGTAGCCTGTCTGCCGACAGCGGCCAACACTAGGGACCCTGGAGGGGATGGACCGAAGACAGTGACCAAGCCATTTGTGTCGTGCCATCCCTCTCCAGCCTTCCACAAACTTTGGGCAGGGACACCACTCCTACCCCCTGGCTAAGACTACTCCATGGACCCAACCTCCATGACTTGATCTCACTTCCTTTTAAACTCTGTTCTAGTTGTAGCCTTCACAGCCTCCTGCAGCAAGGAGTTCCACAGGTTAACTATTTGCTTTGTCAAGAACAACTTTCTCTTACTAGTTTCAAGCCTGCTACCCATTCCTTTCCTTTGGTGTCCTCTAGTCCTTCTTTATGGGAACTCAGGAAGAACTTTTCTGAATGCACCCTCTCCACCCAACCCCTGCTTTTAGAGACCTCTATCCTGTCCCCGCTCCATCTCCTCTTTTCTAAGCTGAACAGTCCTAGTCTCTGAAGCCTTTCTTCATCTGGGACCTGTTCCCAACCCCTGATCATGTTAGTTGCCCTCCCCTCTCCCAGCCTTTGTCTTCCCCTCTCCCACCTCCTTTTCCCAGTCTCCCCCAGTTTTGTTCAATAAAGACAGAGTCAATTTTGGAACAAACGTTATCTTTATTTTGTACAACAATAAGAAGGGGGGCTAGGGAAGGGTAAGTGGAAGGAGGTGAGGGAGGAATGGGGTACGAGCCCCCGATGGGGAGGACTGGGCTGGCTCTGCAGGCTTCTGGGGGTGGAAGCTCTCCTGCAGCCCCCCAATTGCCCCCTCTCCCCAGATGGCAGCCTGCGGCAAGTGCAGCCGGTCTGATGGCCGAGTGGTGTGATGTGCCCAGTGTGGGCACTCCGGGCACTCCAAGCCAGGACTGGTTTTCAAGCGGGGCACCCCTGAGAACTGTCTGTCCGGGGTGGGGGTCGGGTCCCTTTAAGCGCAGCCCTCGGCTAGCCTGAGAGAGCATCTCCACACTCTAAGTCCTCCTCTGATGCCCTGCCGGCACTGCTTCCGGCCATCCTTAAGCCCTGTTCAGGGTCCACTCAATGTGGACATGCTAGTTCGAATTAGCAAAACGCTAATTCGAACTAGTTTTTAGTTCTAGACACGTTAGTTCGAATTAGTTTAGTTCGAATTAACTAATTTGAACTAAGTTAGTTCGAACTAAGTTAGTTCGAACTAACTCTGTAGTGTAGACATACCCTCAGTTTGTAGTGACTGCTGTTGCAAAGTTCAAAGATGTACTGCTGTATGAATTACAGGTCTTTGTAATTTTCAGTGGCTTTTCTTAAAATATTAGTAGCTAACTAACATTAGTAAAACAACTCACTCCCTTTTGAAACAATCTGAATGACTCTGGCAAGAGCAGTACACAAAAGGAAGGGAAGTAAATAATTGTAGATATGTAAGCTTGTGGCTGCTTAATACAGACATCCGACCATGCCAGTTATACCCATCAGTCTTCTTCCAACTTGGAATGGTCTAACACCATATTTCTTGACTCCTGTGTATTAGCAGAACCATTTATATTTTCTGCCTGCCAGAAAAACACAGCAAATGATTTAAAGGTGAAAATCTCTTTTTGGTTGCACAGACTGAGACTCAAGTCAGAAAAGATGAGACTAGTATGCTTTTTTGTTCAATTTCTCTTTATGGGCCACTGCCAGCCCTCATCCTTGTCTCACATGTACAGTACACTGTGCCAAAGATTGAAGAATTAAAAGGTTTGGCCCTGAATTCTGACCCAATGGAAAAAGACCTTAGTAGTATAAAGTGATTCCTTTTGGGTACCATTTCAAGAGCTAACTTAGCAACTCTTCCATAAACATAAGACATAAAGGGGAGCAAAAACATAATAAAATGGGTCAGGGTACATGGCATCTCCTTTGCATGTTTGTAAGCTGTCTGTAGCACTTTGCAACAGCCTTTCTCATCCCATATTAAGGTTTTGGGACTCTATAGCATGGAAAAGGAAGGAAAGCAACAACTATCCTTGGCATGCTCACCAGAACATAGTGGCTGTTAGTGCAAGATTTCATGTTGCTTCTACTTCTACTTCTCCTAACAGAGGGGCCATGGTATTATGTGGCCAAAAGAGCCCAATAACTGCAGGTCATGCTGGCATGGAGCAGTAGAAATCGGGCAATAGTATAAAAATGCAGATTCAGCTGGATACACCAGATGAAGGCCTCAGTCCTGCTGACAATTAAGCAAATGCTTAATTCTACATATGGTGTAGTCTCAGTGAGTTCCACAGGGCTACTTATGATCCTTCAATGTCCTGAGTATGCTGTCCCCAAGCCAACAAAGCACATACAAATAAGTCCCAGTGACATCACTGAGACTACCAGGTGCTTCGAGTTAAGCACTTGGTGGACTGGGGCCAGCATGCTTAGCATATTTCAGGGTAGAACCCCATGTATTTAAATGTCTGCAGGATTGGGACTCAACTTGTCAATAGTCACTTTTACATCCACTTCTCAGAAATGTTCCTTATCCACACAGAACAAGAGAAGTGCTTAAAATTGACCTTGCATCAAATAAAGGCCAAAAGGGAACACTTAACTTTTAGTAAAGAGCTAATTTAAATTCTTCCTTTTCATATGATTGCTCATGGGAATATTTCTTAAATTAATCTTATGCTATACTTGGGGCTACTGTGTCAATTCTGAAGAGAAAAATCAAAGCGCAAAGAGAAAAAGGTGAGGGAAAAATCAGACCGAGTTGTACTATTATCTCCAATAACCAAAGCAAAAGAAGCTACAAGATTTCTGTTATTTGTCACTTGTGGTAAAACTTGAAGAAAAAAGCAGAAGGAGGTCTTTTGATATAATCCTTATCATAGAGAAAATTCTGGACTCACTACAATATTTTAAAAATTTAAACCTTTAGACATTACATTTAAATAGACTTTGTTTCACTCTTTTAGAACAAGAGTATAAATTCTCTTTGCTCCAGTCTAAACTAGAGAGTTATTTTGAATACTCCACCCCCTTATTTTGAAATGATAAGCGGAGCCAGTTATTTTGAAATAACAGGCTGGTTATTTCAAAATCGGTAGTCCTGCTTTCCTTGGGGAATAAGCTTATTTCAAAATAGTTATTTTGGGAGTTATTATTTAGAATTTAGTTATTTTGAGATAATTTTCTAGTATATACATGCTCTTCAAGATAAGTTAAATTTTTATATTTAAATCTGGGCCCTCCTGAATGTTAAACATATAAGACTCAATTTAACTTAAAAAACAATAAAAATATTTAAGTGGAAGTACTCATTTTTTACCCATTATACCTGCAACAAGTTATTTATTTAAACATTCATTTTGGAGAATGAGCTTCAGCTTTGAATATCAATGAAACTCTGTGATTGTAATTATACATAGACTTCATACTTGTAGGTATGAAGTTCAAGGCCACTTTCTTTTCCCCCAGGATGCCTTTAAAACAGCAGTCTCAAACCGGGAGATTGGCCATTCTGGATAAACCCTTTCCACTTCCAGGAGTGGTGTTTAGGGAAAATTAAAACTTCTTTTTAATTGAAAAAAATCTAATCTAATATGATTCATCAGGAAGACAATTCTCTTGAACACTGTATATTTAATTACATGCAACAACATCTTCATCTTTCATTACATGATCACATATTAGTTTTTTTTCCTCTTCCTCAATCTTCATGGGATGAATGTAACTCCAGGAATAAGGCAGTTGTTCCAGCATTTATCTTCATAATTTAGTGTGTGCCCTCATGCCTTGTTTACTGCACATCATCCAAGCCCTGTACTAAATAATAAATTGTTCACTTCCTCTTGGGCCCTTCAAGGATGCGCATGACCATGGCACGAGTGCGTCAAATGGCAAGTTACATAGCATCTGCACATCTCTCCTATGACATCAGATTTTTGTTTTCTCTGTTTTACTAATGGGGATATTGAGAAACTTGGCTGAGCCTACACAATGAAATACTAGCAGGCCCAGGATTAGAATTTAGCACCTCCGGAGTCCCAAATCTGTGCTTATTCCACCAGATAACACTGCATTACTGCCAGAGGTGCTGAGTGTCTTCTGCTTCCACTGACTTCAGTTATAGCACTCGGCAAATTAGGCATTCAGAATGAGGAACACAAAATTACTAGTTACCTGTCAAAATCTTGCTTTAATTGACTTGTTGCGCATCACATAGAAGTCCGTGCCAGGGGCAAGAATAGAAGTGTGCTCTTCTGTGAGTGCTTGCTCATAAATATATAATATGCTACTGATGGTGCACATGTGCCCCAGGCACTTGAGTTTAGATTCCTTTGGTCAGCAGTGTCCATTCTGGATCTGTGCCTATGCCCTGAGTGTCCTTATGCCTCCAATGAACAGTGTGGAGAGAGGAATGACCACAGCAGACTCCCAATCCTGTAGTTATGAGTTGGAACTTTTGGTGTCTGAAACTTTTTGCTCACTGTGCACCTTACCCACTAGGTACATAGGTACATAGTTAGTCATTAGTATTAGTTCAGAGATTTTGTTGTTGTTCTTGTTGCACTGCGGCCAGCACGCTTAGTGTGTCTCTGAACTGAACCCTATGTATGTGGGGTTTTTTTTTTTTTTGTAGCAGCTCCTTTCTACTGTAACAAGAATAAACCCTGTTTAGTTTTTTATTTTGTCTACACTTTACAGTTAAAGCGTAGCCACGGCATCACTTTAAACTGAAAGGCTATGTCTACACTCGCGGCTTCTTGCGCAAGTACGGCCATTCTTGTGCAAGAATCTGCAGAGCGTCTACACTGCCTACCCGCTCTTGCGCAAGGAAATCTACAGTACAGCGTGGTAAGAGAGGGCTTCTTGCGCAAGAGCTAAGCTCTTTTTTAACAGATGCAAGCCCTCTTGCGCAGGAGCTCTTGCACAAGAGGGCAGTGTGGACGCTCGGCAGGGATTTCTTGCGCAAGAAAGCCCTATGGCTAAAATGGCCGTCGGAGCTTTCTTGCGCAAGAGAGTGTCCACACCGCCATGAGAACTCTTGCGCAAAAGCACAGCACACACATGGCAGTGTGGACGTTTTCTTGCGCAAGATGTCTTGCACAAGAATCCTTACGCAAAATGTTCTTGTGCAAGAAGCTGCGAGTGTAGACATAGCCAAAGTGTGGCCATGGCACAAGCGCTGGGAGAGGGATTTCCAAGTGCTCTATGTAAACTACGTCTATGAGGTCAGTAGCCAACGAGGACAGCTCCTAGCACTGTAGCGTAGTGCACACTGGTGCTTTACAGTGCTGTACTCGGGTGCAGAGATTTTTTTTTCAGACCCCTGAGCCAGAAAGTTACAGCACTGTAAAGTGCCAGTGTAGACTTAGCCTTAGCAAAAAATAATAGCTTAAGACCCAAGATGGGTCCTTCTGGCAACCATTCAGGTACCAGTCACTGTGAATCTAACCCAGTTTCCGCTGTATCACACAAATTCCCTGGAACCAAAAGCCCTGTACTAGAGCTAAGTGGTAGAGACTGCCCCAGTATTAATGCCATCTAAACATTTGACTTACTTGATGCCAAAATCCTACATGACTTCAAAGGACCTAGTCCATAGTTTCTTCAGTAGTGGACTCCCAGCTGTTCACAGTAGTGAAGTTATGTCTGGTAACTGCTGTTCCTCCATTAGTACCAAGCACATCAGTGATACCAATCAGAGCACAGTCTGTTGTTTCTCCCAATACCCCAGATGGAACTACTACTTTTTTTCAAGAGCAGTATGTCTTCTCTTTCTTCAACTCTGATATTTTTTTATTTGGGGTCTAAATATTCAGAGTGTAGGGTAGAGATAGGTGGGAAATGCTTTTTCTATCCCATGAAAATGTTCACCTTATTGAAGCCTTCCCCATCCAGGGCCATATTTAGGATTTATGAGACCCTACACAATACAGGCAGTCCCCGGGTTACGTACAAGATAGGGACTGTAGGTTTGTTCTTAAGTTGAATCTGTACGTAAGTCGGAACTGGCGTCCAGATTCAGACACTGCTGAAACTGACCGCCAGTTCTGACTTACATACAGAATCAACTTAAGAACCCCAGGCGTCCCCAAGTCAGCTGCTGCTGAAACTGATCAGCAGCTGATTCCAGGAAGCCCGGGGCAGAGCAACTCTGCCTGGGGCTTCCTGTAGTCAGCGCTGGTCAGTTTCAGCAGAAGCTGACTTGGGGACACCTGGGGCAGAGCAGCTGGGGTGCTGCCGGGTTGGTCCAGTAGTGCCCAGAGCGGGCGCTGCAGGACCAATCGGCAGCGCCCCAGCTGCTCTGCCCCAGAGTCCAAAACAAAAGCCTGGTCTGCTGGGAGGGGGGGGAGCACACTAGCTGCGCCCCCCCCCCCCCCCGCAGACCAGGGACACGGGGAGCAGAGCCGCAGCGGGGTGCTGCGCCTCTGAGGCTTTGCTCTGGCAAAGCCTCAGAGGCGAGGGACCCCGCCGCGGCTGCGGCTTCAGTCTGGGTGCCTGTGGTCTGCTGGGGACGGTCCCCAGCAGACCACAGGCTCCCGGACTGAACCCGCAGCCGCGGGGGGTTCCCGCGCCTCTGAGGCTTTGCCAGAGCAAAGCCTCAGAGGCGCGGGGAACCGCCGCTGCTGCCGCTTCAGTCTGGGTGCCTTCAGTCTGCCGCTTCAGTCTGGGTGCCTGTGGTCTGCTGGGGACCGTCCCCAGCAGACCACAGGCACCCAGACTGAAGCGGCAGCAGCGGCGGCTCCCCGCGCCTCTGAGGCTTTGCTCTGGCAAAGCCTCAGAGGCGCGGGACCCCCCCGCGGCTGCGGCTTCAGTCCGGGAGCCTGTGGTCTGCTGGGGACCGTCCCCAGCAGACCACAGGCACCCAGACTGAAGCGGCAGCAGCGGCGGTTCCCCGCGCCTCTGAGGCTTTGCTCTGGCAAAGCCTCAGAAGCGCGGGAACCCGCCCGGTGCCCCTGGTCTGCTGGAGACGGTCTCCAGCAGACCAGGGGCACCGGAGCAGCTTACGAACGGGGCTTTCTCACCCCGACCTCTGGGGCGAGAAAGCCCCGTTCGTAAGTGCGGATCCGACATAAGTTGGATCCGCGTAAGTCGGGGACTGCCTGTACTGTTAAAGTCATGCTCCTATACCCAATGATAGCCCAGGAGGAGAGGAACAATTTTTAAAAATATGATTTTATAATAGCCAGCAACACACTAATATGTTAAAACAAATGTGAAATTAAGGTCCTGTAGACTAACAGTACATTTAAAAACTGACAGTATATACCTGTTAATTGGCTTCATTACCACTTGAATGTTCTGCTAATAAACTTGCTAGAAGGCTATTTCGCTTTTAAGTTAACTAGTTCATCTCTGGAAGAAGACTCATCAGACTCTAACAGCCACAGAACAGGAATAGGAAGAGGCAGATGGGTGGATATATGTCTAGACTACAGAGTTTTGAAAAAAAGTAGCCTTTTTTCAAAAAAAACGTTACCTGTGTCTAGACTGCTGTCGTGTTCTTTCGAAATTAAATCAAAAGAACGCAGCAGTTTTTTCGACTGCGGTAAACCTCATTTTATGAGAAAGAACTCCTTTTTTCGAAAGAGCCCTTTCAAAAAAAAGCATTCTTGAACACAAACAGGGCTTTTTCGAAAGAGAGCGTCCAGATAGCCTGGGTGCTCTCTTTCAAAAAAGCAGCTCGCTTTTTCGAAAGTCTTGTGGGTGTCTAGACGATCTCTTTCGAAAGTGGCCTTTTCAAAAAAGCTCTTTTGAAAAAGCCTCTTTCGAAAGAGGCTTGTAGTCTAGACATGCCCTAAGACATCCCATGCCTCAAATTTCTGGGTTCCTGAGACAACTTTGTATTCTTCATATAGGTAAGGATGGCCCTGTCCCCATCCTGAACTGGGGCAACTAGTCTATCTTAAATTTTCATGAACCAAAAATTTGAGGGGGAAAAATGTTGATTTGGGTCTTGAAACAGTTCATTTTTGGTTATGATTACTTATTTCAACCATTTATTCACAACTATAATTATCTTAAATTTGTAAACAAAATGTCATTTTGCACAGGAGAACCCACCTTTTTTTTTAAATGTTGAAATGGAAAGAGTGACTTCAAAAAATGGTCAAACTCCACACTTTCCTGTACATAGTTTTAGTAAAAATAAAAATTCATGATACATTGTTACATGTATTAAATGAATTGCATGATTAGGTTGCTTGCAATACCTGTGGGTCACATCCAGTCCTACATAGGCCAAACTAGAAAGCTAACATCTGCTTCCTAATCCAGAGCTAGATTTATTTCTTTAATAGCTCACAAAAAGGCATTATAGTAAGAGACTCTGCCCCACTGCCCACTGAATAGACTTGTCATAATGTTGATGAGGAGACCTAGTCAGAAAATTATCCTGACCTATTTCTTTAGCTCCTGGTGATGCTGTGGAACCCATATTATCTCTCTCAGGCTTTCTCAAACCTCATTGCACCACAGCCTCCTTCTGACAAGAAAAAACGGGGATTGGAGCCTGAGCCCATCCAAACCTACCACCTTGGGCAGAGTTCCAAAGATGAAGCCCAAGGCTTTTTGCCCTCAGTGGAGAGGCCTGTAACCTGAGTCCTCCCATCTAGGGCTGAAGCCCTTGGTATTCCTGAGAGGCGCACATCAGGGTTTGGCTTCAACCTAAGGCCCCAGCAGGTCTAACGCCAGTTTGAGAACTGTTGATCTAATTTAATTCAGATGAGAACAAGACTTTCTGGACTTGCTGTATTAGAAGGCAGATCCACTGGCAATGCCAGTAGAAAAGGATCAGGAAAAACTGCATAAGCTTCTGGACATCTTTCACACTTCTGTGCTTGGATATCTTGCAGTGCCCATCAATGAGGGGGTGGAGAGCCAGCTAAGTCACTCTGGCAGATGTGTGGTTCATTGACACAAATAGCAAAAACAGCTGATCATTGCTACAAAGTGCTTTTCCAGGGCCCTGAGCAATTTTTAAAGATGATTGGGTCACTGGTTGTACTGTGTAGACATAATCAACAGAAAGCTACACCTCAAGACAGGGAGCTCAAGAGCTAGATTTATATGACTGGGAGAAAAATTCTATGTCTAGTCATCAGTTAGTAATCCTTATTAGTTAAATATAATTGAAATTGGGATTTCATCTGTAAACTCATCAAAAGACTCAATATATCAGAGGCACTTCAAACCTTGATTTTCAAAGGTCAGCTTGAGGTTCATATATCCGGCAGGGGTTGGCAGCCCTCGGCACACGTGCCACAAGCAGCCCATAAGACGATTTTGATTAGCACGCGGGGTGGGAGCTTAGCTCCACTCCTCCTCCCATGGAGCAGGGAGCTCATGTTGCAGCTCCAGCCTCCTGCTGGAGGTTCATGCATGTCCTTGGGGCTGCCCCTGCCAGGCCTGGGTTTGCAGCACCTCAGAGCTAAGGGGTTAACCCCTCCTCCTGCACTACAGGCTTCTTGCTTCAGGAGAGGCGGGGCTGGGCCTGCTCTGCTGGTTGGCTGGTCACATGTGGCGTGCTGGGTCCAGGGTGCGCCATGCTGCTCCCAGCGGACTGTACGCGGGGTTGGGGAGCCCCTTCCCCAGTGCACTGTTGTGCCTGGCTAGGCTGAAGCCAGCCCTGGGCAGCCCCGGGCTCTGCTCACCCCAGTGCTGCTCCCAGGGGCTGTGAGTTCCAGCGTTGCTTGCCTGCTCATGAGTGTGCTGGGAGCACAACAATGTGGGGGCAGGAGGAGGGTGAAGGAAGATGTGGGGCAGGATGGGAGGGGGCAGGAATTACACTTAGGGGCATAGAGCAATGCAGGGGAGCAAGCTGGGGGTGGGCGGGACCAGAGGGCTGAGGGGTGCGAGGCTGGAGCAGAGGGAAGATGTGAGGGGGGAATACAATTGTACTTTGCAGAAGCTGCACTTTCCTTTATGCCCCACTTCTTTGCCTCTGTCCCCAACTAGCTATTTGGCTGCATTCTCACCCTCTCACCTTTTCTGCGTTACTCCCCCTCCTGCCTCCAAATTCCCTCTTGTATCCTCCACCCACATACTCTCCTGCAGCCAAACTCCCTTCCAGACCCTGACATCCTCACTTTGTCCTGCACCACACCTCCCACCCAAATCCTGCATCCCTAACCCACCTGCTGGCAGCCCTGTTTCACACACTGAACCTCTCATTTTTGTTCCCATCCCAGAGCATAAGGGGCCCCACAAAATCCACTAACTCTGGAACCCCAGAAAAGTAAATCTGGCCTCTGGGAAACCCTGAACCTCAGTCCTCCCTGCCCCTTCCCCTCACCCTATGGGGCTGGAGCACCAGAGGAGTGAGGTGTGTCAGTTGGGGGCCACATCAGTGAGGGTTGGGGAAGAGTTTTTTTGTTTCTCACTTGTGTGGTCCACAACTGATTTTCCTGTGGGTCAGGGGCCCCCAACCCAGAAAAGGTTCCCCACCCTGCCATAAATAAACATTGAAACCTTTTGTATTGGACATAATATTCTACTTTATTTTAAATTAAATTTGATAAACTTACATGAGAAAGTTAAAATGCTTAATCTGTTTAATAATTTAAATTAAACTCTTCTCCACAGCTGCAGCACTAGCAAAATGGCTCGGGTGTAATTATGTAATTAATGGTGGGTTTTCATTAGCAACAGGTAGTCCAGGAAAGGTTTGCATTGACTAAGGTGGTCCACAGGGTGCACAGTGTAGACAACCCCTGCCCCGGGAGCATGGCACAGCCCAGGGCAGGAGGGTTAAACCTTGGCACACCACTTTGGAAAGGTTGCTGACCCCGATATATCCCTTCTTGTGGCCCTGGGTGCTGCTGAAAGTTTATAAAACCCTGGCAACCGTCATAAAGAAACCTCGCAGGTCCAGTTATCAGAGGCTACAAGTTACAACTGAAGTTTTTATTGTAAAGACAGATGATGCTTTACACTCTCAGACAAGATTGTGGTCCACAGTAGTCTACACAAAAGCAGAAACATTTTATGCTTCAACCACAATAGAGGAAGTCATTATACATCTGAACCATACAGAAAACATCAGAAATCTCAAAGGAGGAAATAATTTGTCTGTACACCATGTCTTCATGCCAGCCTCATCGTCAAGGTGGCAGGTAGAAGATTTGACACATTGGTCAAGAGCAGCATGCAAATTTTGCTGAGTCTCCTGTTATATCCCTTCCATTAGGCCCTAATGATTAGGGAATCGTTTATTTCAGTTCTGTGGGATTTAGAACATCGCCA
Organism: Pelodiscus sinensis; assembly: GCF_052426305.1. Taxonomy (NCBI): domain Eukaryota; kingdom Metazoa; phylum Chordata; order Testudines; family Trionychidae; genus Pelodiscus; species Pelodiscus sinensis. The sequence goes on from NC_143052.1 coordinate 199,274,081, forward strand.
CTATTGACCATGAGATGTTGGAAATCACAGAGGTGGGTTTTTTCATCCAAATCCTGATCTTCCCCATCCTGTAGGGGACCCCTCGGACAAAACCATGTTACATCAGGAAATGCAATCACCTTTAAATATTGAAGCAGTGGAAATAATACTGCAAGAACACAGGGAAGAGCGGTCCGTTGTCAAACATTACCATAAGTAGCCCTATGTCATTTTAGAGATTAACAGAGGCGCCTTGTGTGGTTTTGCCACAAAAACTCATGATAATATATATTTTGTTAGTCTCTAAAGTGACACAAGATTATTCATTGTTTTTAAAGTTCCAGACTACCTCCCTGAGACTTTTTAAATATTACCATGTCAGGCATACTGAGTCTAGCAAAAATCTGCTTCCCAGTCTAGGGGATTTACTAACTGTAGTTTCTTCTAGTAATCTTATCTCAGGGAAGTGAGGAAAAAAAGCCTAAAACAAGAACATATTTTTTTCCAGTGAATATAAACAAATCTATTCCTATTTTGTTCCTGGGTGTCAGTTTTTCCTGGGCTACCAACATGGGCTCTTTTGCTTGACTTGACCTATATTTTTGGCATATGTGACAAGTCTTAACAGCTTTCTTGGTTATGTCCCAGGTCCTTCTTGTAGATTTTTTGATTCTCAAATGACCTCAATGTATCTTTTTAAGCATATTTTTCTATCTTGATGCCTTAAACAAAATCTCATCTAGGACTGAGAACTCCTTCTTTAAATGATGACAGAAGGTGGAAATATGCATCCCGCCAGTCTATATGCTAATAGCCAAATTACTTTCTGTAGGATCTCTTCTTGAGCAGGAGCTCTGGCAAATTTTTTATGCATCCAAAAGCCCGGCATTTTTTTTTTTATGCATCTAAACTCCAATGGGAGTGTTAAGTGTGAAAGAAAAGCAGAGTCCGAGTCCCTATAGAGTGATTTTCATAGGTTCTTTCAAAATCAGTGTATAACTTTTATGAAGGTGTCCTGATTTTAAATTCTTATTTTACAATATTGCTACATAATTTTAATTACCTATGCAGTGATGACATGTTTAAGATAATGGTAAAAAACATGGTCAAAATAAAGTTCAGCTTGTTTATTAGCCATAACTTTGTGTAACTTCACTGGTTTAAAAAAATGCTTAAGTTGATGGAGCATGGAAGAGATTTACTTCAATTTGTATAATTTAATCTAAAATGATCAACATAAGAATTGGGGACAGGAAAAATAAGAACATACCTTGGCTTTTAACTCTATTTAAAATATTAGACCAAACTGTTTACATGGGTATAGTTCATGGGGGAAAGGCAAAAAGGAATGGCAAGTACACAGCTTTAAAATAATGTTCCCTATTAAATAGGGGCACTTCACATGCAGAAGTTCCTCCCCCTCTTTTGATACTGCCAAACAGTCCCTATCAAGATTGTCTTTTAGCTCTGCCTTTTACGGATGCTTTTGAAGAGCAAAAATCTTTATTTTTCAATGCATTAGATCACACCAAACAGCAATGTCCAAACATGGGCTAGCTGCACTACATGGGGAGACCAGGCATGTGAGCAACATGACTGTAGGTGTTGGTCCTAGTTCATGCTGTTCTATAAAATCATCATCATCTATGGCTTAATCACAAATCAACCTCTGGATTTGTGTGTGTGTGTGTGTGTGTGTGTGTGTGAGAGAGAGAGTGAGAGAGCACGTGCAAGAGTGTGTGTGTGTGTGTGTGTGTGTGTGTGTGTGTGTGAGAGTGAGAGCGTGCAAGACTGTCCTAGCTGATTTGAAGCAAAATGCAGGACTAGGTAGCACTTTAAAGACTAACAAGATGGTTTATTAGATGATGAGCTTTCGTGGGCCAGACCCACGAAAGCTCATCATCTAATAAACCATCTTGTTAGTCTTTAAAGTGCTATCTAGTCCTGCATTTTGCTTCAGCTACCCCAGACTAACACAGCTACATTTCTATTACTAGCTGATTTGGTTCACTATGGAACAGGAGTGTTAAGGTGGTGATACAGACATCTCATTTGTATTGGACTTGAGAGGATTCTGACTTGCATTTGAGAAATGGAGTAGTAATACTCCACAGACTACCATGCTACATCTCATACTTCCAAGCCCAATTGACTGAGTTATTTGATACAGTCTAGGAATTACTTAGGCTTCTTATTATGGGTTTATTGCTGATGTCTCCGGAACTGACTGGGCAACTCCTGACAAGCACCAGACCATGTCAGACATTTACTGTTTTAAGATGCAGAATAGGTCCACAATGTATTTTTCGCTGAGACTGAGAAAGTAAATATGTACACCTTTGTCACATTCTCACTAGCATTCTCTTTACATCAGAATATATTTCTGATGCTATCAGTGTTATGCAGCCTGACACAGTTCTGTGCAGTTTATGGCTCCCTATCAGTGAAAAACAGCAAGCAAATGGTCTGGTAGCACTTTATAGACTAACAAACATGTAGATGGTATGATGAGCTTTCGTGGGCACAGCCCACTTCTTCAGATGATCAGTTCTTATCAGTGATCAATTCTTATCAACCATTCATATTTGGATGAAACCTATGAGTTGGAGAGGTTGACTTTTCCCCTTTTATAACTAAAAGGGCTCTACTGTGCCCTGTTTTAGGGGAACGAGGTTCTATACATTCCTGCTGAAACTGCTGGCATGATTGTTACTAGAAACGATATTGACCAACTTGTGGACTGGGAAACGAATGGCGCTTTAAACGTTCATTTCACTGGACTAAGAGCAAAGCATTTAACAAGCAAAGGCGAGAGGCGGGGCTGCCACCTTAAAAGCGACTGCACGTCGCTGTGAACCTCCTTGCCACCTGGCAGCAGTCATTGAGAGTGAGATTAGAAAGGTCTTCTCTCCTCTTCCCTTCGGGCTGTTCCCGCGGGACGCCGCCAGCACTTGCTGCACGGTCCGTCTGGCTGGCTGGCTACTTCCTCGCCCGGCCAAGCTGCGCCCGTCAAACCCCCGCGTCGGGCGGAGACACCCTACGGCAGCTGCTCCCCGCGCCGCTCTACTGCCCCGGGCGCTGAGCGCACGCGGCCGCTGCTGCCGACAAGCCCCTGGGTCCCACGGCGGGTTCTGGGCGCGGCCTCCCGGCCCTACGACTCCCCCCTCCCCGCTCCTCAATGAGCCACACAGCGCGCGCCTCCTGCCTCGGAAACTAGGCAGGGGGATGGCCCCGCCCCGAGCTTCACATGGGAACCCGCCTACCCCCTCCGCCCTGCTCGACCCCTCCCCATGACGTCATGTGGCACCGCGGCGCGCCTGCGCACAGCGCCCAGTCCCAGTTTTCCTGGGGGGATAGTGGGCGTGGCTCTGCGCGCGTTTGTGGCGAGGGAGGGAAGAAGGTGCCCGCGTGCTTGCTTGGTGGGGGGGCGCGCGCGCGCGCGCCTGCTCTCTTGCGTGACGGGGCTGGGGAAGTGGCCGTGGTGGCGCGCGCGCCCGCCGGCCGGCCGGTAAAGCGCTTTATCGCCGCCGTTAGCCCCGGAGTGCGGCTCGGGGTCGCGCCTGCCTCCCCTTCCCCTCCCCCCCTCTCTCTCGCGCGCGCGCACCGCCTCCTCCGCTACCCGGCCCCTGCATGGTGCCCGCTCCGCCCCGCTAGCCGGATCCGCGGCCGGCGAAGGGCGGGAGGGAGCGAGCGAGCGATTGAAGCGGGCGGGGCCGCGGGAGCCCGGAGCCAGCGTGAGGCGCGCGGGGCGGCCGCGGCCCGCAGGAGGAGCGGGGATTCCCGGCGTGGCCGCGGGAGCCCCCGGGCGGCGGCGGCGGCGGAGGCTGGGATCGAAGGTGGTGCCCGACGGGGAGCGCGGAGGGGATCGTGCCCGCGGGCCCCCCTCCCCCGGGCCGCCTCTCCGGCGGGTCCCCCCCCGCCTGGACCATGGCCGACGACGACGTGCTGTTCGAGGACGTGTACGAGCTCTGCGAGGTGATCGGCAAGTAAGTTCCGCGGAGGCGGGGGGCGGCGGCAGCAGCAGCGAGCGGCCCGGCCCCTGCGCGCGGGGAGAGGGATGCTCCGCTCGGCGCCCACCTGAGCCGCCGCCGCCGTGCCCGTGTGTCCCCCGCTCCCCCCGCTACGTGCGGCCGCAGTGGCTTCACGGCGGCGCCCGCCTCTCGGAGCATGGGCGCGGAGGGGAGCAGCGAGCCGGTCTCTCTCCTCCGGCCGCCGCGCTCCCCGGCTCCCAGCCAGGCTGCCGAGAGCAGCCGCCGCTTTCCCCAGCCCGGCTCTGTGGAGCAGGGAAAGGCTCCTCCGTAGAACCGCCTCTCCGTGGGGGCATCTGCGCGTTGGGGCGCCAGGTGCCTGCTTGTGCTTTGCTGCATAGTAACCAGCTCGCTAGTGGCAATGCCGGTGATGATACTCAGGTAATGCTCAGCTCCCGTGTGAGCCCCTTGCGTTGCCCACCGCCCGCTCGCAACAACGACGCAGGAAAAGAATTTGGCCTTTTGGGGGCTTATTATGCAACTGCTGTTAAACCGATGTTGAAGGCGTGCATCACACCCAAGTTGGGATAGCTGTTAACGTGGCACCGCTGATGGTTCACCAGTGGGGTAGGATGTATTGAAATTGACAGTCCGAGTCCTCCACCTTTTTTTTTTTTTATCGATCTGTGTTGGGTAATTATACTAGAAAAAATGCAGAGACTCAGTCTGATCGGGACGTTGATGGAAAATTGAAGCTGAAGTTCCCCCTCTTCTGTGACAGTCCAGTATTGAAACCCATTTTATCAGTCTTCTCACATTTCATATCTTCAGGGCATAGATGTTTTGGTTGCAAAATGGATATGAAAAGGACATGCACCATATTTGCAGTCTTATAACTTCCTAATTTTATGCATATTTCTTGTTCGAAAATTGAGGTTGTAGGTGTTTCAGCAGTGAAACTGTTTTCATTTTGTTGCTCACTGTTTTTAGAAGCCTTGTGTAAGGATCACTAGTTACAATATATTCTTGATTTAAAAAAAAGTGGTCTTTTATTTTTTTAATGTTTTGCAATATGACTTACCTTAAATGTCAGTAATTGTTTGATTTGAAAACTAGAGCTAAAATACTCATCTTTCTCCAATGACAGTGTAACTCTGAGGAAACAATCATGTCAGTCTTAAGATCAGATTTCTTTGTTCTTAACTACAAATATTTGATCACTTTTCATTTTATTGTTTATTATAGGGCTCAATTGTCTTAACAGCACCTATTGCCTTTATAAGACACCTTGTCAGCTATAAAGCTTTAAAGAAGCTTTTGTTGGATAGCAGAAAAAATGGCTTAACTAATGCTGATCAGATGGTAAAAAGCTATGGTTAAGAAATTGGACAAAACTAATACCAGTAGGAAGAACATTTTCTGATCATGTGTTGTGTTGTCACAAGATTTCTTCAGGTGATAGTATTGTGTGTGAATTGTAGTACTCATACATAGTTATGGGTAGTAAAAAGGGCATAACAGGCATAATATATGTGTCTAGTGGTTATAGCCAACACTGTAAAATGACTTATTTTGTGTGCAAATACATTATTTAAATTTTCTAAATAGTTTTCTGATTCATGTGGTCTGTAAACCAATGTTTTTGTGATGTAAGTGGGTTAATAGTGTTAAAAGTGACACAGCAATGTCTCAAAAAATAGGTTGGATTGTCATGCTGTCAGGGATGCTAACTAGTTATGACTACTTATTTGTTTTTTGTAGAGGTCAGATATCATTGCTCTTAAAGACTATTTAAATAACTCCATTATTTGTATTATTGGCATTATTTTCACTTGAATAATATCTCAAATATACCTGTTTGGAGCTATAGTTGTAGTTTCTTACTTTGTTCTATCTCAGATGTGTGTAGTTTATTCATTTTCGAGCAATCTGAGGAAGGCTAGTGTAAAATTGATTTGTATTGCTGCATATGCATCTTGCTAAGCATGTTCCAATTAAACATCAACTAAATGTCTGCACATTCCTGTGACTTATTACTGATTGCTACAGTAATTCAGCTCTTGCAAAATAGCATACCTGGCCTTGGCTTGCATTGAAGACACATGAAATATTGCTACCATTGCCATCTTATATAGGCTCCCTGTAAACATGTTTTTTCTCTGAAAAGGAGAATGGTAGTGTTCATGTATTACACAGCTTTGGAGGTTTAACAAATCTTAGACCTATATCCTTATATTTTTGAAATGTTCATCTGGAAACCCGGTTTAGCTTGGAGATTAAATCTCAGAGTAACATACACAAGTGCTCTTTGCTGTGTTTGTCGTCTTTTCAACTCTAGGTAAATAAAATTTTAATGAAAAAGTACACAGGTAAAATAAAATAAGCAATTCTTATCTGAACAGAGTAGTATTCTTAGTTGCTTAAACTGTTTGGATGTGTTGTATTGTAATCTCATACTAATTAACTGGTTGAAATCAAGGTTGTGATAATAAACAGCCAGAGAACAGTGAAGTAGTGTTTCCCATGCTTAAGTTCTGTTAATAGGCATGTAAGATGGATATTGGAGGAAAGGAATGTAAGGACAGTGAAGGAATAGATACACTTTTATGAATGTAATAGACTTCTTTATCACTAAAGTGAAACATGTATTACATAGAAAAAATAATCCGAACTATGAATTTTCTATACATTGTTAAACTTTTTCACCTTTCACATAAAATTCAGTGGTGTCCTTTAGGATGCCATTGGTTGTGTTACCATGCGAGTCCTACGTTAAGTCTTGAATTGTTGACAACCTTGTGCACATCCATTTGTACTCTGAGTAGAGTGAAGAATTAGCAAGTACTCATGTGATCCTTCACATGATCAGTTATAGACAAATCTTTAAGTCTTGCTTTATTTGGAAGCAACTCTTCTTTGCTGTTGAGAGGGGCATATGCTATGTTTTCCTTCCATTAGTGAGACAATTAGTTAGATTTATAATTCAGAGATAATCATGCATTTTTAATTAAAAAACCTTAATACTTAACATAGCATATAGTAGTTTGTGTACAATTTAACGCGGGTGAAGAATTTTGCCATTAAAATAATTGAGCTCATTCTATACAATATGATACAGTGTTTGGAGGCCAATACAATATGATACAGTGTTTGGAGGCCAAAAATAATATCTGGTTTCTTTTTAATGTGGAAGAGGGAACATGGGTATAGAACACACAAGATCAAAAAATGTATTTTATATTCAGTATTGTTTTCAGTCCTTGCTGGGTAAGGATTTTGTTTCAGCTTTGATTTTCTAGGCTTCTAAGGTTCACATTGATTTATGGCACTCATCTAATGGTAACATGGAGACTGTCTGATGTTCACAACAACATAGACTACAGGTTGCTTTCATAGACTTCAGCGTAAGTAACTGCAGTCAGAATGCTTTAACTGTAAATATTTCAGTCTAATGCCTTACACTGCAGTAAATTCATATTAAATTTACATTGGCAAGATTAAAATATTATTTTTTAAAAAGCCCTCTTGTGTTACTAATGACTTTAACTATTCAGATCTGAGAATCTTTACATAACTCAGTTTAATGTCGCTTCATGTTTTCATTTTGTTTTTTACTTGCACTAGGCTGAGAACACTATTGCTGGCTTTCAGTATGCTTTCTGCTACTTATACTGGTATCTTTTAGTGTGTGAAACATAAAAAGGATGGTTTAAAAAAAAAACCCAATGGCATGTAATGACACTTTTTAAACAAAATTAAAGGAAATCTAAAACTGAACAATAAAAAAAGATCTAAAACAACTTCTCTTCCCCCAAATAAATCTAAGGTGCAAAAAAAGCAATTGCATCTTTCTGCCTATAATACTACTGTGCCAGTTCTGAGAACTGTTGCAGTATTGAATGATACTGTCACACTTGCAGCTATGTGAAAGGATTGGTAAAAGAAGATTCAGATATATGCTACTTTTCTAGCTTTGAGAAATGGCAAGATAGTTGATGTTTTGGAACAGGTACCAAGTATCATTCTTTATCTGATATCAGATAAAGCATTTACAGTGATCTTTTAGTATCTACTGTAATAGGATCCAATTTCAGAGCTGGTAAAAATGTAGGTCCTAGTCTGTGTTTTTGAGGAACTGATAAAGTGGCTGGGATTTTTGTAAGGTGTAGGAATGGTTTCATCACTCTGACTTTATCTTGAAATAATTTTGAGGAAGCAAGGTTTTGCCATGTTTGTAGGGGCTTTCTTTTAATTATTTCTGAACTTCTGTTTCTGCAATGTTTTACCTGTTTCTGCAATGTTTTACCTATCTTGTGCAACAGAGAAGATGTTTAAGATGAATGGGTCAGTTGTTTGAAATAGGTTTAAGCATATAAGGTCACAATAGTATATTTTTTCTTCAACAGAATCTAATTAGCTGAAGATTCTATTTGGCAGATACAAAACATTTGCTTAAATTCTTATAGTGGTGGTTTTATTTAAAACTTCACAATAGCCCTTTTTTTACTTGGTTTGACTTTTACACCTTGCAATTGTATTTCTGTTAGAGAATATTTAGCTGCATTATAGAATTACATTATAGTATGTTTATTTAATGCTGTGTCTGACGAGACAAGGAGAAGGTTAAGGAAAGATTTGATTACAGTCTGTAAGTATCTACGTGGACAGCAATTATTTGACGGGCTGCTCAGTCTAGCAAAGAAAGGTGTAACAGGATCCAATAGCTAGAAGCTGGGGCTCTTGAAATTCAGAATGGAAATAAGGCACACATTGTTAAGTGACAGTAATTAACCATTGGAACCAATTACCCAGCATCTTGGTGGATTCTCTATCATTGACAATTTTTAAATCAATGTTTTTAAAAAGAGATGCTATAGGAATTGTGGTGGGGAAGTTTTATAGCCTGTGTTATGCAGGAATTCAGACTAGATGATCAAAAGTCCATTCTGGCCTTGACTCCTAAGAACCTACATATTTGAAATGGTACTTATTAAACAGCATCTTTTCCCAGCCATTAGACTCCTTTCCATATTGTAGAAAGCATTCCTTTTTCAGACTTTCTCCTTGTTACGGCAAAGGACAAAATAGTAGTACAAAAAAGGTGCATTGTATTTTGTCCTTAACCAAAAGCTCTAAAAGTTGTTCATGACTTTTATAGTCTAATAATCTTTCATGTAGAGTTCATGATACAAGTGAAAGGCAATCAGTCTATAGTAATCCTAATATAGTCTGTAGCAAAGGTCACTTCTTAATATTCAGTAGTCATTATTCAAGCATTAACTTTGAAAAATATTTTCCTTTTAATCTTTTTTATTTAACAACTTATAAATTGTTCTGCTATTATTGGTATTCTTAAACCATATGTACATTGTATGTGTAGTTAACGATTATTCCAATTAGAATTACAACTTGGTTTTTCCTTTTTAAGATGAATTTTGGTACTCTATTTAAAATCCACAAACTGATATTGTCCTCAAAATTGATAGGCCAGGTTTGAGGTGAAAGTAGGTATTTTGTGCCATACGTTCAAATCATTTAAATAATCTTTTTAATCTTGATAGACTACTACATATTGGACTATTGTCAATTTGTAGCAAACCCCACTTTTCTCTTCTTCTCTTTCCTGCTCAGCTACATGAATTATTGCAGAAGGTCAAAGATTAGTTTATTTGATTTATAGAACAATAGCATGAAAATGGCTTGTAGACCCTCAAGGCCTTAAGTTAAGTCATCAGAAGATTGCTGGAGATCTACAATTTGAAATAAATAAAAATAAAGCATTTTTCATTACAGATATAAATGTCTGCCTTTGCAAATCTTCCTTCAGGATCTTTTCAGTCAGGAAAGGGAATGTAAAAATCAAGGTTTTTTCCAGAGGGTCTACAGAAATTTTAAATTTACATGGTCAGACTTTTGTGGTTGATAGTCACCAAATTACAAACAAATTCTTCCATTCTCAAACTTGCAAAAAGATAATTAGCTTTAGGGATGTTAAATATCGGTTAATTGAATAGTCAAGTAACCTCCCGAAATTATCGGTTAGTCAATTATTCTATAGTCCCTGAGGTTGGGTCCGGACAGCTCTCTGTCAGAGGCAGCAGTGCGGGGTGCCGGGTGGGAGCTAGTTTGCAAGGGGAGCCAGTTTAAAAATCAGCTCCCCCCACGAACCAGCTGCCTGTCGCCCTGTACTATTGCTTCTGAGAAGGTGGCAGCAGTCCCTGTCTTGGGTGGGAAGGGGAGTCTGAGCTCCCAGACTCCGCATGAGCTAGGACTGAGCTGGTTTGCCTGCCTTCCCAGCTCTTTCTACACTTTAAATGCAGAGCTGCAGCAGGTGTAGGTTCTGAACCCATCGCAAGCCGGGACTGAGCCAGGCTGCTGGCCAGCCTGCTAAAAAATGTACTAACTGAGAGGGAAATGTGTGTAGTCTATAGCCGTGGTTACCAACCCGTCCATTGCAGTCAACTGGTTGATCAGGGGGGCTCGACCAGTCGATCATGAGGCCATTTCTCCCAACTCCCAAGAAGAAGCCCCCGCTTACAGTAGCTCCAGCGACAATGGAGGTGGTGCCAGCTTCCTGCGGGGTAGAGGGGGAAGTCCCACAGCTGTGTGCCACGTCCGGGGTTTCCAGAAGTGCACGGGCTGCTCCTTCCTCTCCCAAACAGCTGGCGTGTTTCCTGAAATGTCAGATCTGTCGTGCGCCGGCAATTTCCTTCCCCTGTTGCCTTTCTGCACCGGGGGTGGAGGGGTGGGATAGGAGTCCCAGGACCGCGCCAGCTCCAACTGCTCAGGAAGTGTGCGGTTGCCGTGGGGAATGGAGGAGCAGGGCGTGTGCGCTTCCTGAGCAGTTGGAGCTGGCGCGATCCCAGAACTCCTCCTCCTCTCCCCACCTCCTGCGCAGAAAGGCAACAGGGGGAAGGAAATCACATGCGTGTGACAGACGCGGCTCTTCAGGAAACGCACCGGCTGTTTGGGGAGGGGAAAACAGTGCATGTTCCTGAGACCTGGACATTGCACGCAGCTGCAGGATCCCCAGGTACTGGCCCCAGCTGTCCCTGTCCCCTCCCCTGGCCAGATTTCCTGCCTCCCCCGGAGCACCCTGTCCCCTGCTCCCACCAGCACCCTGTCCCTTGCCCCCACCAGCACAATTGAGCCAACATTAGTGAGGGTTGGGGGGTTTTGGAGGGGTTGGTTTTTTGCATCTCATTTGTGTGGCCCCAACTAATATTGTTGTGGGTCAGTGACCCCTGACTCAAAACAGGTTCCCTGCTCCTCTCATAAATAAAGAAAATGCTGACACCTTTTGTGTTTGACGTAATATTTTATTTAAAAATGAAACCTGGCCAACAAGCCCTCAATTGGGGCCAAGCCCCCATCTGGCTGTAGCATCATAACACTCCTGCACCCCTTCCCCCCCCGGACTCCAGATCTGAGCCTATTATACACTGGAACCCCCTGCCCTGAGCCTCTCACATCCCCAAACTCCCTGCACTCCCACAACACTCTTGCACCATCCACACACTGCAAATCTGTGTCCTGAGCTCATCACACTCCCAACCTCCCTGTCCTGAGCCCTTCACACACCCAACCCAAACTCCTGCACCCTCACATCCACAAGCCTGTGGCTTGCTCAGTACCCCAACCCTCCACCTGACCCCAACACTCCCCAGCCTGGAGCCCCCTCCCTGAGCCAGCATTCCCTTCCTCACCACCTCCTGCATCCATTTCCTCCCAGAGCTTGTAATTCTCACCCCTTCCCACATCCAAATCCCTCATTCCCACCCCAGAGCCTGCATCTCCTGTCTCACCCAGTAAGAGTGTATAAGGGCTGGGGATAGCCAGTGATGGAGAGGAGGGGAACAGAGGGAGATGGGCCTCAAGGAAGGGATGGGGTCATGGGGAAGGAATGGGGTAGATCTTGGCTTGTTCTGGCATTTAAAAGTGATCTTGGGTGAAAAAGGTTGGAGACCACTGGTCTATAGCATTAATCAATAAGCAAAACCTTATAGGTTAATCGACTATACTATTACATTCCTAAATGGATTATGACAATGTTTTTGGACTTATTTATGTGACAGGAATGCTTCGTTCCACTTGAGGTGTCTTGTTACTCTGTGCTTGTAATCAGAGATTTGTAGTAGCAGTGCCCAGTTGCGTACACGTACACAGCATCCGTTTTGCACTGCTCCAAGTGGTTATCTAGCACGTGCAGCCAACCATCCCCCAGTTCCTTCTCCAATACCTTTGGCTTGAGTTGGAGCAACAGCAGCGTCACTCTTGGATATCTTAGATAACTTAGATATCTCAATTGCTTTTCCCAGCTTTGTTGGCCTCTCATTTCTTTATTTTATCCTCTTCTCAGTGAGAGTGGCTTACCTGTCTTGCCAACATGATGGCGATGAGGTATGAAAATTAGGGTCTTTTAATGGAACACTCACCTTTTATTACATTCTTCAAAGACAGTATGATCCTATCACTGCATCCTATATTCTCAAATCCTCCCTCCCCACACAGCAGGGGGCCAGTGCTGGCGCTACAGCCTTACACTCCTCCAAGACTGGAACACCACTGCCGGTGTCCTGTGGGGGGAGAGAACCCCCAGCCTCCCCACTGGATCCGGCATGCGGCAAAAAAATCGGAGTGAAAAATGGCTCAGTTCACTGTCCTTTCCCCCCCCCCCCCCACATGCAGAAAACCAGAAATAAAAAATGGCTCCGTGCATTTTGCCTTTTTCTTTCCCCTGAGAGAGACTCCCTGCAGGCTTCCTTACGGTGCATGGGAGCAGCGTGAAGCCTTGTCACATGCGGCGTGAAAGCACATAAGTGCCCCCCTCATGCTTAGACAGATTTTTCTGTGGGTCATTGGCCCCTGACCCAAAAAAGGTTCTTCACTCCTACCATAAAGACAATGTTAAAACCTTTTGTGTTGGACATAGTATTTTACTTTAATTATAAGTGAAGCCTGGCCAACAAGCCCCCACTTGGGGCCCAGTCCCCTCTGGCCATAGTGTCATAGCCCATCATACACCTGAAACACCTGCCCTGAGCCCGTCATACCCCTATATCCCCAAACTCCTGCACACCCACATCCCCAGTTCCCTGATATAACACTCCTGAGCCCCAACCTTGTGTCCTGAGTCCATCATACACGCAAATCCCCAGCCCTGAGCCCCTCCTATACCCCAACCCAGATTCCTGCACCCTCACATCTCCAGCCCCCTGCCATAACACTCCTGTACCCCCATGCACCTCAACCCTGTGCCTTGAGCCCATCATACACGTGAACCCTATGCCCTGAGCTCCTCATGCGCCCCAACCCTGACTCCTGCACTCCCACGTCCCTAGCTCCCTGCCATAAGGTTGACAGAAGACAGCTTGAATGTGTCCATGAAGCTGGATTTGACCAGTCATTGTGTAAACTTCAAAGAAATGTGCAAAAAGATGCAGCAGCAGAAGTCCCATTAAAATAACCTATTTATGCGGTTATTAATGATTGTCAATTAACAACAACAATATTAAGTTGTATATTTTCAGTCATGCAAATGGGCATTCTTATATGCAGGGCTTGCTGAGCCGCGTTGAGCCCCGCTCGTCAGCCAGCATGCGCAGATCACCCGAACCTGGCTCTTCCGGGCGAGTAGATTACATAGATTGTCAAGCCCTGCCTATATGGCTCTTTGTTGATCACTTGTTCTGAATTTTGATGTAGTTTGGCTCTTTGGTTTGAAAAGGTTGCCAATCCTTTATCTAAATGAGTATCTGGGTATACCCATTTGTGTTACCAAAACAGCAATCTACCAACTCCATCAGGAGTTTGCACATACTCTACTAGACTGAGTGTTACATCAATGGCTTTTCTGAAAAATGTACCCATCGTGGATGTTTGCAAAGCAACCATCTGGCATCTGCCCATACTATATGTGTTAAAATAGCAAAGGTATTTAGTTATCAGCTGCTTAGTTTGGACTAGGGATGGTAAGTGACTAATTGACTAGTCGCTCTCTCCCCCCCCCCCGGCCTGCCGCTTCTATCACAAAGAGGTAGGGGGCGGGGGAGAGGAGGGATTGCTGCTGGGAGCCAGCTTAAAAGCTGGTTCCCTTCCAGCTCTCGGGGGGCGGAGGGGGTGGGGGGTGGGAGGTGTGCAGTGGTGGCATTTCAATCTTTGAAATGCACAAGAGCCCTTGCTGGGTCTCTTGTACATTTCAAAGGCTGCATGGCATGTCTGCCTTTGACATGTAGCAACAGCCGGGCAGCTCTTGCTTCATTTTTTATAAAATGGAAGTGCCCTTATCGACTCATCAAATAGTTGTTTAATCTAATTTTAACATCCCTACTTTGGACTCAACGGTGCTATCCACCACCATTGAACCAACTCTGAAACCTCTGCCCTTCCCTCCACTGCTCAAGAATCACTTCAAGTGGAGTACCCACAGAGACATCCTTCAAAGAAGGAAAGGTTACTCACTTCGTCCTGTAACTGAGGTTCTTCAAGATTGTTGTCCTAGTGGGTGCTGTACCCCTCATTCTCTTCCTCTCTGCTTTGGAGTTGCACACAGATTCTTTGGGTAGAGAAGGAACTGGGGCACGAGACAGCTGCTACACGTGCATGGCCAAACATTGCTACCACAGCTCTCTGAAGGGCAGGGTGCCAAGTAGGAATGTAAAATCCTGTTTAATTAGTTAATTGGTAAAAGGTTATGTTTAACTGGTTAACTGATTAAACGAGGGCGGGCAGAGGTGCTGATTCAGCCCGCTGGACTGGAGCAGTCTGCTACGGCCAGGCTGGAGTGGCCCATGCCCCAAGCAGGGGCTGCTCCAGCCCAGCTGCTCACAGCGGGGAAGGGGGATGCTCCTGGATAATGGTTAACCCATTCATATCCCTAATGCCAAGATACCTAAAGTGGAGCATGCACACCAGCAACCATCTTGAAGAATCTCACTTTCTGCACAAGGTAAGTAACCCTGTCTTCCGTGCTCTGAAACACAAAATATTTTGCTGATGAGACAATTATAAAAGTGTAACCCAAATTATATGTGTGCAAAACAAACTCTCTACTCCATCTAGAACTTTCGTTCAGAGTCTGGTGTAATTCTGGAAGTTATAATTACAAGGTAAGGCCTTCACATTGGGATCCTCTGTTTCAGTTTGTGATTACTGTCTGTTCTGTATTCAATAGTAGATTATGATGTAACGCTAGGGTGGGGAACTTTTTTTGGGTCGGGGGCTGTGGACCCACAGAAAAATCAGTTGGGGACCTCACACAAGTCAGAAGCAAAAACCAAATTGTCACTGACATGGCCCCCGACTGAGAAGGAGAGAGAAATTTTCCACATATCCCCCACACACGAGTGCCTGAGGGGCCCGGCTAGTAGATTGTGTGCTCTAGCCCCACAGTGAGATGACAGGAGGATGGAGCTCCAGTGCAAGTGCCCCAATGCTGGGGGAGAATCCTCGAAGGCTAGATCCACGCAAGCTGAGGCACCCTGTATAATCTGTCTTCATTGATTAGTATGTCTAATAGGACATGTTTGCATTTTAGATTTAGATTGTTCAGATGCATCATACGTCTCAGCTGATCCAGGACAGTGGTTATTTTGTATAAAAGGGAACTTGGAAGGCATTCCTTATGTGCAGCATGAATGGACTAGGCAGTTTATGCTCCTCATGTCACCTAGATTTCTTGGTTCTTTTCTGGGGAGTAGAAGTATTTGGTGAGTTGGCAGCTGTTACGTACTGGCTAGTGCTCAGTCCTGCTGGCGATTCCATCCTTCTTCCAAGCTGGGGTCCTGCAGCTTTTAAAATTCTAAATACATGCAGTAAAGTATATTTGTATACCTATTATGCATTATACTTGGTATAGTTAAATACATATAGTAATACATGTATGACTATAATGGTTTAAATTCAAAGCATAACTTAAATGGCTGTAACTTGTATAGACATGCCTTAAGAAATAAAGGCAAAAGGGGACCTCTTGTTTTTTCATTTTAATGTTCAGGGCCATATTGGTATGTCCTCAGATGAGCTGTCCTTACTATGTCAGCAGTAGTGATATACTGTCATGATATCTAGATATTTTACAACTAATAGCTTTTTCTAAACTATTTCTGTAGATAAACCAATACAACCCATTGGGCAGCGTGATTGACAGTATACAGGAGCCTCAGATCAGTATAGCATATTCTTGTAAGTGAAGAGGAGTAAGTGATACAGGAGTAAGGATTTTTATACTGATATACCTTTACAATCACCAGTGTGGACAAAGTTATAACTAGTTTAGTACTATACGGAGACTGGACCTTAGGATATATGATTGGGAATAGCTGGTAGGGGCCCCCTAATTTAGGTCAAGTGTTCCGGTGATCTTTTCTTTGAGAGGTATTAACATCTCTATTATTTGCAGCAAACCTTTATATTCAGCAAGGAGGAACCCTTCCAATTACAGAAGTGCCTTAGTTGTCCCATGAAATTCTATTTGGATTAATTTGGATTAAAATCCTTCCTGTGCTGTTAGATGTCACTTAAGTGTGAACAAGGATCAGCCATCACTCTTTAGCCTAGGCTGCTTTTTATGTCCTTTTTATATAGTTAAATCCCATGTCTTTTCTGGGAGTAGTGTTCAAAAGAGCAATTTTCTTGGTGTGTTCTAGTTGCAGCATGCTTGCCATGGCAGACTCTGACTTTTTTTTTCTAACACCTGTCGCAAATACTTTCAACTCTAATGGAAACTTTTTGAAATAATGGCTGTTGAACTCTTTGCTGAATCTTAGAATTTATTATAAATTAATTCTGTGTAAAACTTAGTATTTCAACTAAGGAAGTTGGATGCTTGTCTTAATGGGAAAGTTATGCTGGAGTAAGAGTAATAAGTAGTCCTGTGGTACCTTAGGGTATGTCTACACTATCACCCTACTTCAAACTAGGGTGGTTAATGTAGTCATACGAACTTGCAAATGAAGCCCGGGATTTGAATTTCCCGGGCTTCATTTGCATGTTGCCGGGCACCGCCATTTTTAAATGTCCGCTAATGTGGACTCCGTGCCCGCGGCTACACACGGCACGAACTAGGGTGGTAGTGTAGACATACCCTTAGAGACTAACCAAATATATACATATAGCAGCATGAGCTTTCATGGGCAAATCCTACTTCTTCAGGTGAGCCTGAGTAGAGAAAAAAGGGGGACTATAAGAATTATAACAGAAAAGGGAGAGGAAAGAAAAAAAATTACCTGTTAATAGTAGTGCAGGTGCTAATGGGCTGGAACTGTCCCATATAAGGATGTTAAGTAACTGTTAATTTATTAGCCAAGTAGTCGATGGAATTTCCATCGACTACTCGACTAGTCGATAGGCACTTCCGCATTCCTCCTTTGAAAAGTACAGGAGCCCCCACTGGAACTCCGTGTGCAGCCTGGGGCCAGCGGGAAGTCCCAGTGGGGACTCGTGTACATTTCAAAGCGGCAGCGCAGCATGGAGCCCAGGCTCATCGGGGGATTCCATGCTGTGCTGCCTATTTGAAATGGAACTAGGGTCAGCTGGGGATTCCCCAGGTTCCGCAGAAATGCCGTGCTGGAGCCCAGGATCAGCTGAGGAGTCCCCAGCTGACCCCAGGCTCCACGCGCAGCAGCACTGCACAGCTGATCCCAGGCTCAGCTGTGTGGCGCTGCTGCTTTGAAATGCAGAAGAGGATAACCGTTTTCCGAGAGTAGATATTAACAGTTCACAATCATGCTGGAAGGGCATAACAAGTAGGGTTCCACAGGGGTCTGTTTTGGAACCAGTTCTGTTTAATATCTTCATCGATTATTTAGATCGGGGTGGGCAAAAGGGCCTCTCTGTGCCAGATGCGGCCTGCCAGGTGGGTTGCTCCAGCCTGTGGAGTCCCTGCTGTTCCCCCACCCCCAGGCCAATTAGGGTCTGGGGGCAGGGAAGTGCACAAAGCACTTTGAAGCATTGTGCGCTGCTTGCAGGGCGCGAGGAGACATCACATGCTCCCCCGCCCCCAAGCCCTGATTGGCCTAGGGGCAGGAGGAGCATGCAAAGTTTTCTTCACCCTTCCCTCCCAACCTGTGAGGAGCGCACAGCACTTCAAAGTGCCGTATGCTCACGCAGGGCGAGGGAAATTTCGCATAGCTCTTCCACCCCCAGACCAATCAGGACTTGGGGGTGGAGGAGCATGTGACGTCTCCTCCCGCCCTGTGAGCAACCTGTGATGCTTTGAAGTGCTGCGTGCTCCTCGCAGGTCGTGGGTAGGGCAGGAGGAGACTTCACGTGCTCTCCCCACCCTCAGGCCAATCAGGGCCTGGGGGCAGGGGTCTGAGAGAAGCCTCTTCCCGCCCTGCCAGGGGCATGGGTGCACCCCAGACCAATTATGATCTGGGGGTAGGGAAGCCCAGAAGCATTATGGCCCAGCCCCTTCCGAATTAGGCCTGGCCCGGGGCCAGTTCAAAAATTTTTGAAGTGGCCCTGGTTAAAAATTATTGCCAACCCCTTATTTAGATGATTGCATAGAGAGTACCATTATTAAGTTTGCAGAAGACACCAAGCTGGCAGGGATTGCAAGTGCTTTGGAAGACAGGGTCAAAATTCAAAATGATCTCAACAAACTGGAGAAATGGTTTGAAGCAAATAAGATGAAGTTTAATAAGGACATATGCAAAATACTTCACTTAGGAGGGAACAATCAGTTTCATACAGGGGCGGATGATAGTGCCGCGGGGCCCCCGGGTAGCGCCGGGGGCCCCCGGGCAGCACAGTTTTGCCCCCTTCCCGTTTGACACGGTGTATGCGCCGTGGCGCCACGGCGCATGCGTGGGGCTTCTGCAAGTGCGGGGCCTGGGGCGGCTGCCCCGCTTTCCCTACCCCAAATCCGCCGCTGGTTTCACACGTACAGAATGGAAGTGATTGTCTAGGAAAGAGTACTGCAGAAAGGGACCTAGGTGTCATAGTGGACCACAAGCGCAATATGAATCAAGAGTGTGACACTTGCAAAAAAAGCAAACATGATTCTAGGATGCATTAATAGGAGTGTTGTGAGCAAGATATGAGAAGTCATTCTTCCGCTCTACTCTGCACTGATAGGCCTCAATTGGATTCTTGTGTCCACTTCTGAGAATCGTATTTCAAGAAAGATGTGGAGAAAATGGAGATGGTCCAGAGAAGAGCAACAAACATGATTAAAGGTCTAGAAAATATGACCTATGAGGGAAGATTGAAAGAATTGGGCTTGTTTAGTTTAGGAAAGAAAAGACTGAGAGGGGACATGATAGCAGCTTATAAGTATCTAAAAGAGTGTTACAGGGAGGAGGGAGAAAAATTGTTCTCTCTGGCCCCTGATGATAGGACAAGAAGCAATGGGCTTAAATTGCAGCAAGGGAGGTTTAGGTTGGACATTAGAAAAAACTTCCTAACTGTCAGGGTTGTTAAACACTAGAATAAATTGTCTAGGGAGGTTGTGGACTCTCCATCACTGGATATATGTAAGAGCAGGTTGGATACACATCTGTCAGGGATGATACAGTACTTGGTCCTCCTGTGAGGACAGAGGACTGGATTCAGTGACCTCTCGAGGTTCCTTCTACTTCTAATAGTCTATGATTCTATATCGGTCTTATTCTGTGGCCAGCTAATGTATTTAGTCTGGCATTTCAAATGATAAAAGCCTGTTTCAGGTTCTCAAGATGATGCTTGATAGAAAGGTTGTTAGTTATATATAAGAGGTCTAATTTTTGTTTTTACAAAAACAAAAAACAACCCTTGGAAGTTGCATACTAAAAATGTTGTGAAGTCAAGTTTTTTAAAGTTAAGAGATATCAGATTAATGGTTGCCCATGCAACCTTACTTTGGTCATCTTTTTAGGTATGTTATATAGCGTGTACTTGTATAGTCATGTAACCACATCGAAATGTAGTAGTTACATGACGATTGGATAGTTTCCAGAGGTGGGGCTGGCAGCCAGTGTAATCCTGGCCCTACTCCCTGGAGGCCCTCTGCCAATTTGCGCTGTTGCCTCTGTCTGTGGGAGCTGAGACCCCCTGAGGATGGGGGCTGCCCTGCGAGAAGAGGAGGGCGTGCGCAGGTGGCACTGCAGAGGTGGTGCTGGGGGAGAACCAGCTTTTAAGCTAGCTCCCTGCCACCACTGGCTCCTGTCTCTCCTGCCTCCTCTTCCCCCGCCCCTCCCCTGCTTCTGTAGGAGGCAGTGCGTGGGGGCAGCCAGGTGGGTCTGCGGAGCTGTTCCCTGTGCGTATTGACTCCCCATGTGTAAAAGCCAGCTTCCTGCTGTGACGTAGTGGGGGTAACTTGCTAGGGCTGTGGGTGACCTCTGCTGTCTGACCAGCTACCCCCCCTCCAAACCTGTCTGACCAGCTACCCCCCAAGGAGAGAATCAAAGGAAGGTGGAATGCCGCCCCTGGCTGGGGGGCAGGGCTGGAAGAGAGTGAGTTAGTTGCTGTCTGGGAGCATGGAGGAGACAGCCTAGGGAAGGAGCTGGGGAGTTGGCTGGGATTGTAGGGCCCAGCCACCCCCCATCTCAAAGGGGGGCACTGAGGCCTCTTAGCCGCAGTTCCTGTAACCAGATGACAGATGCTGTGCTGTATCCTGGAGAAGCAATAAACTCCCTCTATTCTACTGGCTGGTGGAGTCTGTTCGTGCCATTTCGGGGGTGCAGGAGATGAGTAAACTCCAACGCGTCGTCACACACGCGTATTGGCTCCTGACTGCCCCCTCGCCCTCCACACTGCTGCCTGTCTATCAGAGGCATCCTACTATACAAGTAGGAGCAGGAGTAGGGGGAAGGCTCCAGCTTCCAGCTACCTACCCTTACTCTCTCTGATACAAGCTTATCGGTTCATCGTGTCATCTGCACGTTGACATCCCTCCCTCTTATGTGTCTTCTTTATGGTCTTTAATATCAGCACATACTACTTTGGCCATAGGAACACTGCCTCATTCAGTGCACAGTATGGAGTACAAATTAAGGTTGCACAGGAAGCTGTAAATCTGGCTTTTTCAGACTTTCAAGTGCTTGATTTTGACATCAAAATAACATTCTTCCACTATATTTTTATGTAGTAAGTTGTACAGACTGCAAAAAAAAAAGTGATTTAATTCTTGTAGTATGCTGCAGGTTCCACGTATAGCAGTTAGATGTGTAGAAGGCTGCCAAGAACCTGTGATGACAAATGAGAATCTAATTTCTGTGGAAGCAATGATTTAGTAAGTCAGTTTACTGCCATGTCTGCTCTGAGGCTCTGTGCAAAAGGACTGAAAGTGCTTACAGTAGGGGTCTTGAAAAAACCACCCTTCTCTTTTCATACAGCTTGAGTAGGTAATGACGACTACATATTTATATCTGTTTAGTAACCAGCATATTGCCACAGCAGAGAGCTGGTGAATGCCCTTAAGGTCCTGGCAGATGAACAAAGGGGACAATGATGTGCTCCATTGCTTGTGCCTGGACACAGTCGTATACTGCCTCATTGTCCATTTAAAGAGGGCTTGTCCACATCTCCCAGTAGATGGCCTAATGCAATTAAATCTGTGCCAGTTTTTCCAACATAAAATCAAAACCTGGTTGTTCCTTGGTAGGGTTGGTGATGAGCTGTTTGTTTTGAGTGGTACCAGATGCTCCAC
The DNA here is from genome assembly GCF_052426305.1 of Pelodiscus sinensis. Taxonomy (NCBI): domain Eukaryota; kingdom Metazoa; phylum Chordata; order Testudines; family Trionychidae; genus Pelodiscus; species Pelodiscus sinensis. The sequence continues at coordinate 199,295,657 of NC_143052.1, forward strand.
TTGGCTCCCAGCATCAAAGTTGGGTTTAAGGGTCTTGATGTGGTTGCGTAAAGGGTTGCAGAATTTTAATCTCATCTTTGCCAGGTTCTGCGGGTCATTGTGCTGCAGGAACCTCACATTTGCATTGACACAGTTAAGAAAGTGAGATGTCTGATCAGCTTTACTAATCTGGTGAATATGAGAGAGGTTTAGAAGTAGGGATGTTAAAGACTGGTCGACTAGTAAGGATGTAAATGACTAGTATTTTGACTAATCAACTATGTATCTCCCCTCCCCCCGCTGCCTCTATAAGATAGAGGCAGCAAATGGCGGAGGGAGAAGTACTTCAGAGGGTTCCGCAGATCAGCCTGTGCGCCTTTCAAAGGGGCAGCCATAGAGTCTGGGATCAGCTGACCCCGGGCTTCACATAGCACTTCCCCGGAACTCGGGGTCAGCTGGGGACTCAGCTCCTAGTGGCATGCAGTGTAGCATGGGGACTCTTGTGCATTTCAAAACAGGCACTCCTGTGCAGCCTGGAGTCAGCAGGACTTTCTGCTGGCCCCAGGCTGCATGTGGAGTTCTACATTCCTCCTTTGAAATGTACAAGCACCCCACCAGGGGCTCTTGTACATTTCCGCATTCCTCCTTTGAAGTGCCTATCGACTATTCAATGGAAATTCCAATGTCTAGTCGACTAGTCAGTTAACCACATTTTAACATCCTTAGTGACTAGTCGCTTCCCCCCTGGGAGAAAGCAGGAGCCAGTGTTGGGGGGAGCCAGCTTAAAAGCTAGTTTCCCCCCCCCCCCAGTATCATCCCCATGGGGACCAGGGGAGGTAGAGGCACAGTGGAAACAGTTTGAGTGGGGACTGAAGCTGTTTCTGCTCGTGCTGCTTCTGCCATGATTCTGCTTTTGAAATGTACAAGAGCCCTGCTGGAGAGGGAGTCCCTATTGGCTCCATGCTCCCTGCTGGGCTTCTGCTTTTGAAATGCAGAGCCAGCAGGGACTTCCCCATTGGCATGCGCTCCCTGAGGGGCTTTCTTTTGAAATGTCCAAGAGCCTCGCCAGGGCTCTTGGACATTTCAAAGGCTGAAGGGCCACACGGACTCCCCCTCCATGTTCCCTGCTGGGCTTCTGCTTTTGAACTGTAGCCAGAACCCGGCAGGGCTTTTGCTACAGTTCAAAGGCATAGGTGCCCTTATAGACTAATCGAATAGACGATGGAAATCCCATTTAATATTTGATTAGTTAATCTAAATTTAACATCCCTATTAAAGAGCCAGTTGATTTTGAGCGAACCTGACACTATGCACATAGTGTTATCCAGTTGAGTGTCAAGAGTATTTATTGTGACTGCTGTGAACAGTGTGTGGAATGAATTTTGTTATATGTGCACATCACTTCCATATTGGTGCACATAACACAATTATGTGATTTTAAGAAGGGCTAAGAGGTTTTGTGAGTGAGAAGGGGTTCAGGGCTGGGGCAGGTGGTTGAGGGCTCTTGCTGGGGGTGTGGGCTTTGGGGTGGGGCTTGGAGATGAGGTGTTTGGGATTCACGCTCTCCCAGGTCTATGGGAGGGAGAGAGGATTCCTTCTTTTACCCTCATTCCCTGACAATTGCTTTCCCTTCATAGCACCATCTGGGTGGGGCTGGGGTAGGGTGTGGAGGCGCGGAAGAGGTGGGAAAGAGGATCCTCTTCCCTGGCTGCAGCAGGTCTCTTCCTGCCACAGTCCTGAGCATCTGTACAATGCTTAATAGGCTGCTGCATGGCTGCACAGCTTAGAAGCAACGTAGGCTGTGAGACCACGCTGGTGGACAATTTTCAGTTGCAAAATATATATATCAAGGCAATTATTGTGGTTCATAAGGTTCATGGACTGGAGCTCCATAATGTTCTGGTCAGTTTTCTGATAAGATCAGGTCTTGTGTTACGTTTATCACACACATGTTTGAGGTGTTGTTAAAAGATCAGATTGTGGCCAGTGTAATGCCAAGGTGGTTTGGATTATTTTCCTGGCTGACACACTCACCAGAGAACTGAACATCAAATTAGATATTAGTCATTTTATTCAGATGGGAGATGATCACCATGGATTTTTGGGGTTGCACCTAAGTTTCCCGTGTTGGAAATATCAGCCATTGTGCTAAGATCTCGGGTTACGGTTCAGCTGATGGTAGGAAGGCTTGTATGCTCTTAATACATAAGGCAAAGTTATCCACATAATTGGAATAGGCACTTAATACTTCCAGATTTGGAAACTTTGGCCAGTATGACTGACTGACTTCTCAAAAAATGAGAAAAGAATATGTTAATTTTATTAAAGACAATCTAAAATATTGTCTTTGTGATATAAAGTCAGAGCTGTATGGGGGAAAGGAGGTGATCTGTACAATCCTTAATGAGAGGGGAAAGGTGAGTCTCAAAACAACTTTTAACATGGTCCACTCTCTTACTTTGAGGACCTTTCTGTTTTTGAATTATATCTTTTAAAAGAGAGTGATAGAAGCTTACAGCTTCAGTCTCCATGTTTGGAAGCTGTACTAGCTTTCAAAATACTGCAAATGAAATGTGTGTATACCATAATCAGAAAGTACTTGGGAAGATCTTCATGGACCTTGCCTTCCTTGACTGAAACTTTGAAGAAAATATATTCCAGAAAGCTGTTAGGCCTTTCATTTATTAAAACAAATCTTAGAATTTGACACCTTATTGGGATCTAGTTAATCACAATTTGGTACCATTTAAATTCATGCTAATAGTTCTTCTATTAAGCAAGAGTTACTATCCATGTTAATAGACTAAATTACTTTAATGGGAGAAAGCTGTTCTAATGAGATCATGTTTGCATTTATTACATTTATAGAACGCTTTTGTCCCTACATTGTTGGTTTTTACCGTGAATCTCTTGATTACAGCAGACCACCTTTAAATTTTGGCACACATTAGCAGAGGTAATGTGAGGTTTGACATGGACAAAACTCTATTTAATTTTGTGAAATGTATTGAGTTCTTCAGTGCTTACACAGAGTCTGAGATTTTAAGATCTGACACACAAATCCACACAACACAATAAACATCAGGCAACTGCTTCTCCTGAGGATGGAGGTCTGGCCAATCCTGATTAAAATGCTAAGCGGCCACGTCCAGCAGCAGCTGAAAGATCTATTAATACTGTGGATTCCTCTCACTTTCTTTAAACCTTATCCTCTCTCTGTAGGCCAGTATTTTATTGGAGCACACAAATATCCTATTCCTCAATGAGGAAAAAAAATGTCAAATATCAGTCTTTAAGCTAGGGATGTAAAAGAATAGTTGAATACCTGGTAAGCTTAGGCTAATCAGGTAGTGGAATCTACTACTCCACCCTTCCTCTCCACCTCCCCTCCCTCGCTTGTTGCCTCTATATCAGAGGCATCTGGGGGTGGGGGGAGCAGGAGCCAGTGCTGGGGAGAGCAGGCTTAGAAGCTGGTTCCCCCCCCAGCACCATCTCCATGGTACTGGGCGGAGGGGCAGGTGAGGCAGAGGTGCAGCGTGGGACCCCGGAGCAAGCGGAGACTGCAACAATCCCCGCTTTCCCCAGGTTCACAACGGCTGTGGCTCTTACTACATTTAAAAGGCAGAGCCGCAGTAGCGGTAGCAAGCGTACCAGCCCCTTATTGACTAGTCAATGGAAATTCCATCGACTATTCGATTAGCTGATTAATCGCAATTTAACATCCCTACTTTAAGCCTCTATGCTACAGCCAAATCTATTGACGGTAGGAACCCTTTTTTAAAAAAATTGCATGGATTTTTGTCTAATGAAGAAAGGTAAGATTGTATAAAGTTTCTATTCTAGTTTCCCATTTTCAGTTCATAGGTTCTAAAACTTCCCCTTGAGAAGCAGAAATTTTCCATGCTTGGTCTGTCTTTCTAAATTTTATTGTGCGAGAACTGAGCAAACACAGTTCAGTTGTTTGGAGTTAGTGGGGGAAAAAAACAACAATTTAGGGCTCGCTTCTACCCTTCTACCCTTTTTTCCCTCCTAGAACATACTTTGTGTTAAGGCTTAAGGCCTGAATATTTAAATTAGGGATGTTAGAAATCAGTTATTTTAATAATCATGTAACTGCTAAAATTCTTTGTCGTTATATGGTTACTTGGTGCCATGATGGGTCTGGGAGCCAGTCTGCTCCTGGCCCCACTCCTGGGGAGCCCCTTGCCAGCTTGCGGACAGTGGCTGCTCGTTGGGATGCATGAGTCCCCGAGAAAGAGGGGTGGCAGGTTGCTCCCATGCATGCTCTTCATTTAAAACTCAGACTAGCAAGCTAGGACTGAGTCAGGCTGCGAGTCCGAGTTTTAAATGCAAAGCACACGGAGTAGGGGGTGGAAGAAGGGGAGGTTGCAGTGAACTGGGAGTTAAACCAAGAAGTAGTCGCTTAACAGTTAACCAGGTAGCCGATAACATCCCTAATAAAATTGCCCAAAGAATTAGGGGTTATTTTCAAAAGCTCCTGTATTACGTAATGCTGAGGAACTGACACTTCAATATACATTAAAATCCTGAGTCACTTTTTTGAAAAAGGGACTAAGGCTCCTTAATCACTGAGGTACTTTTTTGAAAACTTTACATTAGATCAAAAAGCTTGGAGGGTCTGTCATACCTACTTTATGACCATGGGAAGTATCACTGAAGCATCCTTTTGTTACCCAGCTTTGGGTGGCGGAGAAATGCTTGTCTTAAAAAAGCAATTGGATTCTCTTAATTAACATGCATGTAGTGCAGGAATGTGCAAATGATACAAGGGACAGCTGCATATGCTGATTGATGGAATGCTGTGTTTCTGAGTATGTGGTATTGAAGACTATTTTAAACTGTTTTAGTTCTACTCTGCCTAAGAAAATGTTCAATGAAAGGCATACTTTGGGTGCTTTTTAAAAATACACTCTGGTTATAGTTATCACTTCCAGTGGTATTGAATTCTTATACCCATCGTAATAAAAGATTTTGAGGTGAACTTCAAATCTTATTTAAGGTTTCACTTCCTAATTTTGTTTCCTTCTATCCTTCAGTGGTTAGTTGTGGCAGATAAGGCCAAGCAGATCTCTAGAGGGAAATGCAACTTGAGCTGAGACTCTACATCCCTGTTCTGTTCATCTGTGCTTGTACAAAGAGAAGTGACTTCTGCCTCAGCCTGCTTGGTAGCAGGATTTGAGAGAGTATGTATAAAAAATGAAGAGGGTAAACAGTACTGCACTGGCTCCTTTACGGCCACTTCAGTCAGAAAAGATAAATGGAGCTTTAAAGTGACATGTATTGCATTCTTTCTCCATTACTTTACAAATCTAAATAGGGCTAATACACTTTTATTACTTTGTCCTCATAGTGACTGTGGCCAGGTCTCTGACTGCTGTATAGCCTGGTAGCTAAGTCCCTGAGTTTGTAGGTGAAAAGAGGGGGGCACTGCCTCCTTGTCATCATTGTGTTCCTGGTCCAGGCATTCCGAACCACTCCCAAGCCAAGTTCTTGAGTTTGGGGTGTGGCCCAGTGTTCCCTCTAACATTTTCCATCTTTGGGCACATTGAATTTTCTTTCGTGTGTGTTGAAATTTCTCATGTAATGCCAATATTGAGGTAGTGTGTGGCTGCACACCCACCAGTGCAAACAAACAACCTAGATATAAATACATCTTTTAAAACAGTCTATAGGTATATAAGAAAATATATTAAAACAAAGGCTAATTAACAAGGAGCAATGCTTATGATATTTAATTAATATGCAATCAAAGAAAAGGAAAATTACCCCTACCTTTGAATTACATATATTATCATCCTTTGTAACAACTCAAGATAGTAAGCACACCAAAATGCTAAATATCCACACATAGCTCAGCTTTTAGATGCTAAACAAATCTGAGTCAACCAGAAATAGTCATGCTCACCTTAGTACATATTGTATTAATATTTGCAACACTGGAAAGGAGATGAAAAGGAATTCACTCAGGCTTGTACGGTTTCTCTGGGGAATGTTTAGGATCTATGCTTTATAAATAGAAGTGAAACAGAGAATTATAAAAACAGGTAAAAGTTTTCCTGGTTTCATCTTGTGTGTGTCACCAACTCAGAATAGAAGCCCCAGAGCAAATTAATACATGGGTTCAGGGTTTATAGTCAGATCAGTGTATCAAAGAGCTTGCAAATAAAGTTTCATCCTGCAAAATAGTTAGCATCACACCTAGTACTTGCTATTTCTGATCTTAAGAGCCAGAACTCTTCCAGACAACGAAGATTTGGCCTTAATGCAATACAGTTTACCATGTATTTATTAGTAATGCAGGATTTGAAAAAATCATTAGGATCAGAGTTTTAGATATGCAGCATTCCAAAAAAAGTCTGTTTAAAAGAATTTTTTTCTTTCTTACTGTGGTAAGCCACTCCTGCCTGGCCCTCCCACAGGCCCTCTGGCCTGAGTCCGAGACACAGATCAGGGTTGTAGCGGGGACGCACCCCAGGTAGGGGGACCCGGGCCCACCCTACTCCACTGGGTCCCAGCCCAGGGCAATGTGAGTGACCAGATAGCGGGTCACTCCCTTGGCGGGGCAATCTTGCCGAAATGCGCCGAGGTTCTCGGGGCGGGAGAGGCGGTTCCCGCTCTTGCCCTGGGCCACTTCCTACCTGGTTCACTGGGGTTCCTTCCCATGTACTTGTCCAGCTTGCTGTGGCCTCCGGGCTGGCGTCTCCTCGGCAGGCCATCTCTGGGATGCACCAGCTCACCTCCGCGTCCCCACCGGCCTCTTCTGGAGTTTCTGGTGACAGTTGCGCGGAAGCTCCCTTCACAGGCCCTTGTCCTTCGGCTGTCACCCCTGACTGAGTCCTTCCCCAGGCTTCTATAGTGGAGCTACAGCCCGGGCATGCTCGGTAGGGCTGCAGGGGAGGGGCCTCTGCAGCCAGGTAACCCTGGCTGGGCCCTGCAGGCTCAGTGCCGGGCTGCCTCGCCCCGTCGCACTTACCTTAAGCCATTAACACCTATGTAAACTTTATTTGAAACCTAATCTTGCAAATATCCTGGCACCCCCGTCCCTCATGCAATCTGCTTCTCCCCAGGTTCTTTCTAAGGGAATTTTTATGCTACTAAAAGTCTTCTCTCTCACTCAACTCTCTAAGATAACATCTACACAATAGGGATGTTAAATATTGGTTAACTGAATAGTTGATTTAACCTCATGAATTCTTATCGGTTACTCAACTATTCTATAGTCCCGGGGGAGGGAAGGGGAGCTGGCAGCTAGTGCGCTCCGGCCCCATTCCTGAGGAGCCCCCTGCCATTCAGAGGCAGCAGCATGGGGTGCCAGGCGAGAGCTGGTACGTGAGGGGAGCCGTTTGAAAACCAGCTCCCTTTGCAGACTGCCTGCCTGTTGCCCTGAGGCAGCAGCGCAGAGTGGCAGTAGCCCCTGTCTGTGTGTGTGTGTGTAAGCTCCCGGACCCAGTGCAAGCTGGAACTAAACTGGGCTGCCTGCTGCCCGCTTGGTTCCTAATACCCCTGCTGTGGCTCTTCATTTAAAGTGTATGTCCTGGAGCTGGCACAAGCCAGGACTGAGCCAGGCTGCTGGCCAGCCTGCTAAAAAATTTACTGGCAGGGAGCAGGGAAAATGCATGTAGTCTATAGCAGGGGTTCCCAAACTTTTTGACATGGGGACCAGTAAATCCATTCATGAGCTTTTGGAGGACTGGTAACGTATATTTGCATATTCATTAAGCAAATGATGAATATTCAGATAAGTTGTTTCTGGTCCTCCCAAAGCCCTCAGTACCAGTTTTTTGCAAAGCTTTTGATACGGTCACCCACAGTATACTTGTCAGCAAGTTAAGGGAATATGGATTGGATAAATAGACTGTAACATGGATAGAAAGCTGGCTAGACCAGGGTTTCCCAAACTTTTTACTTTAATTGGAACCTGGTTTTTTTCAGTACTGTTTTTTGCAGCCCGAAAATATAAACGCATATAAAAAAAATAATTAAAAATGAATAAATTTTCAGTGTTTCACCCGGCTGCATCCTCCACCCAACCTGGGCCAGGGCTTGGTGAACGTGGTGCCGCATGGGTACTCCAGGAGGCAGGAGCAGATTGGGGGCAGAGTATCAGGCTAGAGGGAGGGTGCAAGGAGAAGGGAAGGGTTGCCAGGTGTCCAGTTTTATACCGGACAGTCCATAGTTGAGGGTTCTGTCCGGGAAATAAATTGAGAAAATACCGGATATATAAATGTCTGGTATTCTCTAATTAGGTATCAGTCCGTAGCTGTGAACTGCCTGGCTGGTAGATGTGCTCACGCTGCGTGAGTGTGTCTACCAGCCAGGCAGTTTGCAACTACTCGGGGAGGAGTGGGGAGGGTGGAATCCCCAGGGCCGGACTCACTCGTGTGCCTGGGTCTGCATACGCCTTTGTCAGTCCCATTTCCCGCTGGCCGATTCCTGCTTTTCCTCCCGATCTCCCCTGGCCAGCACGCTGCCCCCATCCAGCCCTGCTTCCGGAGGCTGATTCTCCAGTCCTTCTCCTCCCGATCTCCCCCGGCCAGCCCCCCCCCCCCCGCCTCCTGCCCGCCCTGATCTCCACCGGACAGTCCCGCTGCCCCCAATCCTGCTTCTGCTGGCCAGCTGGCTGCCCCGATCTCTGCTGGACAGCCCCGTTGCCCCCAATTCTGCTTCCTGGCAGCTGGTTCTCTCTCCCCCCACCCCCACACACCTCCTCCCAGCTCGCCCCAGCCCGCTCCTCTCCCGGCAGCCACGCTGAGGCCCGGTATTTTTTTCCCCGTGGCCCGGTATTGGGCCGCGGCCCCTAGTTTGAGAAACACTGAACTACAGTATTACACATCCCTACTATAGAACAGATTTAGCAGGGGCTCCAGCTTGCACTCTTCCCAAGGCAAAATGCAGCTTCACAATTGCCCCTCTCTTTTATCCAAAGTCTTGTCCTATCATGTGTTGCATTTCTCAACATGTTTCTTTACAACGTGGGGTACTTTCCCTTCCCCCGGAAATCCTTACCAAATGCCTTGATTCAGCCAGAAAACTATTCTCCCCTCGCCCCAAAGAAGTTTGGTTTTGTTCTCACTAGAGGAGATCCTAACCTGATTCAAAACAGGGTGAAAATAGGAGAGTACGGGAGGGGGAAGAGAGAGGTGCTTGTTACCATGGAGCAAGGGGAGGGGTGAAATTTGGAGAGAGTAGGAGAAAAGCATCAGGCAGAGAAGTAAAAAGGCAACTGTCCTGCTCCAAATGGGCAGTGAAGGAGTGTAATGGGGGAAACAGGCGATCCCTGCTTGGCCAGTTCCCCAATGGAAGGGATACGGGAGTATCAGGAAGGGAGGGAGGCTGCTGACCTATTAGAAGTTCACAGGGCAAGGGAGGATTTGGGAGTGAAGCTGCCTCCCCCTTCAGCTGCCTCTCCCTTCAGCCGGCAGCTCCAGCTCCCTCATGATCTGGGCACATGATCCTCCAAGTATTCCTGCCTCCCTCATCGGAGAACTTGCTCATCACCGCAATTATAGACCCTCCATTGGTGGTAAGGGGGACCAGAGTAGAGGGTGGAGCCAGCTCCTCTATTTGTAGCAGGCAGCAGCAGCTGCTGCTGCTTCTGCTGCTGCTCCTAAGTAACAGGGTGTGAGTGTCTCACCTTCTCTTCCCCCACCAGTCAGCTGAGCTCCCTGTCTGCCTGGAAGCTTTGAACCTTTGATTGGGGATCTGAAAACAGCTGCATGGCCACACGGCTTATAGGGAACCTTGGTGTGGCCCCAAGAGTGCAGATCCCCTGAGTTGGGACTTCTCAATACATCCCTTTTGCCAGAGGGATGAAGTTGGGGGACTTACTTGCTCCTCTGGGTGCTGAATGGACAGTCTCTGGCTCATGCTGAACCAAGCTCCCGCCTCCTTGCAAGTCAGCCTCAAATAGAGCCAGACTCCTTCCTTTTCTGCTCTCTCCAGACCTGGCATTGGCTGCAGGTAAAGCAGAGCACGGCTAGATGGGCCCACAGGCTTTCTTTAACCCTTGGGACACCAGGCCCTCCTTTCTCTACTCTCTTCACAGTGACACTGTTCTAACTATTACAACCCTGCAGAGTACTGTCACTGGGTGTTGATCTTGCTGTGATCACATTCTAGAGCAGGGGTTCCCAACCTTTTTTGGTCCCTGAACCCCCCTGGCTTTCAGTAAACCTTCCCGTACCCCTTATTCAATATAAAAGGAAATAAATTCTAGACTCTAGAATCCACAACTTTTTTCACTAACACTACTACTTTTGGAATATTTCAATTAGGATAATTTAGTTATTTACCAAATATTCCCCGGACGCCCTTGACAAGTGTCTCGTACCCCCTGGGAGTATGCGTACCCCAGGCTGGGAACCCCTGTTCTAGAGGCTTCTCATGCACTTACTCTTGTTTTGAAACATTACTAAAATGTCTCCAGATTGTAGTAATTTATATACAAAATGATCCAAAAAGTTCATCTTATTGTGCATATCTTTCCTTCATTTAAAAAAAACACACTTTTTTTTTTGTCGTCTTTGAAAGATCTGCAGTGGGATAGATTTGTCTTCCGGATTCTGCCTTTTCTCTTAGACTTTCAGTGCACATCTAGGGTTTCTCCTGCAACAGTTTTATTTTCCTCTTGTCTTCGTTTACATTAGAACTGCACTTTCACTCTGTCTCAGCGTATTTTAATACCTTTTTATTCTCCCTTGTAAATCCATAGATTTGTTCCTGTGCCAACTTTCATCCTTTTTCAGGAGCTTCCTTTTTTAGCCTGCAGCTGCTTGATATCTTGAATCTGCTTTGTCACAGCAACCTTTAGCTTTCTTCACATTGGCCTCCAGGTTTTTTTTTTTTCAATAGCATCATTTTTTGTGTTCATTCATATGAACATACTCTAGAAAACGTTACTGGGTATCTTGGGAGCGCTTTTTTATTTAGGCTTTTCATTCACTCCTGTTCAAATAAGTTCTAGGCTGCTCTCCACTCAAGGAGATACAGGCAGTCCCCATGTTACGCGGATCCGACTAGAGACCAGCAGACCAGGGAGACGGGAAGCAAAGCCTCTGAGGACGCCGGCAGCGGGACAGCCGCGGCGCGTCTGGGCTGTCCACTGCCCGTGTGCTCCGCGGCTTTGCTCCACGTCTCCCCAGACCAGGGAGACGGGGAGCAAAGCCGGGGAGCACGCGGGCAGCGGACAGCCCAGACGCGTTGCGGCTGTCCTGCTGCCGGCGTGCTCCGCGGCTTTGCTCCGCTTTGCTCCCCATCTCCCTCGTCTGCTGGTCTCCAGCAGACCAGGAAGACGCGGAGCAAATCCGCGGAGGACCCGGGCGGCGGGACCGCGGTTCGTCTCGGTCCCCCGCCCGCATCTCCCTGGTCTGCTGGGTGAGGGGGGCGCAGTTAGTATGCCCCTCCCCCCCAGCAGTCCAGGCTTTTCTCCGGACACCTGTGGTAGAGCAGCTGGGGCGCTGCCGGTTGGTCCCGCAGCGCCGCTCTGGGCACTACTGGACCAACCTGGCAGCACCCCAGCTGCTCTGCCCCAGGCGTCCCAAAGTCAGCCGCTGCTGAAACTGACCAGCGCTGACTACAGGAAGCCCGAGGCAGAGTTGCTCTGCCCTGGGCTTCCTGGAATCAGCCACTGATCAGTTTCAGCAGCAGCTGACTTGGGGACTGCCTCGGGCTTCCTGTAGTCAGCCGCTGGTCAGTTTGAGCAGCGGCTGAATCTGGACGCCAGTTCCGACTTACATACAGATTCAATTTAAGAACAAACCTACAAGGGTACGTCTACACTACAATGTTAATTCGAACTAACTTAGTTTGAATTAGTTAATTCGAACTAAGCTAATTCGAACTAACGCATCTAGAACTAAAAACTAGTTCGAATTAGCGTTTTGCTAATTCGAACTAGCACGTCCACATTAAGTGGACCCTGAAGCGGGGTTAAGGATGGCCGGAAGCAGGGCATCAGAGGAGGACTTAGAGTGTGGAGATGCTGTCTCAGGCTAGCCGAGGGCTGTGCTTAAAGGGTCCTGACCCCCACCCCGGACAGACAGGGGTGCCCCGCTTGCAAAGCAGTCCTGGCTTGGAGTGCCCTGCGTGCCCACACTGGGCACATCACAGCACTCGGCCATCAGACCGGCTGCACTTGCCGCAGGCTGCCATCTGGGGAGAGGGGGCAATCTGGGGGTGGAAGCTCTCCTGCAGCCCCCCAAAGTCCGCAGAGCCAGCCCAGTCCTCCCCATCGGGGGCTCGTGCCCCGTTCCTCCCTCACCTCCTTCCACTTACCCCTCCCTAGCCCCTCTTCTTGATGTACAAAATAAACATAACGTGCCTTCCAAAATGGAATCTGTCTTTATTGAACAAAACTGGGGGAGACTGGGAAAAGGAGGCGGGAGAGGGGAAGAGAGAGTCTGGGAGAGGGGAGGGCAACTAAAATGATTGGGAACAGGTCCCATATGAAGATAGGCTAAAGAGACTGGGACTTTTCAGCTTAGAAAAGAGGAGACCGAGGGGGGACAGGATAGAGGTCTCTAAAAGCAGGAGTTGGGTGGAGAGGGTGCATACAGAAAAGTTCTCCATTAGTTCCCATAAAGAAGGACTAGAGGACACCAAAGGAAAGGAATGGGTAGCAGGCTTCAAACTAGTAACAGAAAGTTGTTCTTCACAAAGCAAAGAGTCAACCTGTGGAACTCCTTGCTGCAGGAAGCTGTGAAGGCTAGAACTGGAACAGAGTTTAAAGGGAAGTGAGATCAAGTCATGGAGGTTGTGTCCATAGAGTGGTATTAGCCAGGGAGTAGGAGTGGTGTCCCTGCCCAAGGTTTGTGGAAGGCTGGAGAGGGATGGCACGAGACAAATGGCTTGGTCACTGTCTTTGGTCCATCCCCTCCAGAGTCCCTAGGGTTGGCCGCTGTCAGCAGACAGGCTACTGGGCTAGATGGACCTTTGGTCTGACCCAGTACGGCCATTGTAAGCTCAGGGCTCAGGGTCGGGGGTCTCAGTGGACCCCCTTGATTCTCTTGCACACCTGCTCCTGGGTGGCCAGGCTGGCAGCTCTCCTGCCCAAGCCAGCCACTATCCTGTACCTAGTGCGGAGATCGCGGACGAGGTCCACGATGTCCACACTAGCCCAGGCGGGGGTCTGCCTCTTGTGGTCCTGGGCAAGCTCCCGGGAGCCGCCAGCCTGGTCCCGCGAAAAGGGGGAGGGCTGGGGGGCATCGGGTGGGTGGCTCGATCCGTGCCAGATACAGGGTCTGCTGGCTGGGTGCTGGCAGGCTTGCACCTGGCACGGGCACCGTAGCCAGCCTGTGCCCCTTTAAGGGGTCCGGGGTCGGGAGGGGGGCAGTAGAGTTTCCCTGGTGTTGGCCAGAGTGGCCACCAGGGAAAGCTGGGGAGGGCTAGCCTCCCACTAGTTCGAATTAAGGGTCTACACACCCCTTAATTCGAACTAGCTAGTTCGAACTAGGCTTAATCCTCGTGGAATGAGGTTTACCTAGTTCGAACTAAGTGCTCCGTTAGTTCGAATTAAATTCGAGCTAATGGAGCGCTAGTGTAGCGCCTATGAAAGTTTGTTCGAACTAACGTCCGTTAGTTCGAACTAACTTTGTAGTGTAGACATACCCCAAGTCCCTATCTTGTACGTAACCCGGGGACTGCCTGTACATTCAGATTCAGCATATTTCTTCTTTTTGTCTTGCAGCAGGAATTCTTCTCTTTTGCAATCTATGGTTTGTGGCAGAATTTTGCTTGAATATTAAAAAAAAGTAATACATTTTTTTTTAAAAAATCTAGTCCTCGTGGTTGCAGGAAACAAGCTGTTTGAAAATGTGAACAATCTAGACAGTGTTGCCAGTCTGAGGCCAGCCTGAAATAGCTTTGAGATCCAGACTGCTTCGTACCAAGGAATAGGCCACAAGTTGCAGCTTTTCTCCAAAAAGGGTAATTGAGGTGTGTGGGTTTCAACAACAGAATTTTACTATTTTAAAAATTTTTGCTCTTCTAGGTTAATTTTACAGTATTGTGTATTGTATAAGAGTGACCATACAGGCCAGACCCAAGGTCCATCTAGCCCAATATTCTGTCTTCTGACAGTGGCCAATGCCAGGTGCTTCAGAGGGAATGAACAGAACAGGGAATCAAGTGATCTATCCTCTGTTACTCATTCCCAGCTTCTGACAAACAAAGGCTAGGGACACCATCTCTGCCCATCCTGACTAATAGCCATTAAGGGTGCTTTTTTGGAACCAGTTAAAGTCCTGATCTTAACCGCCACTTTTGGCAAAGAGTTCTACCGATAAAGAACACAAGAACGGCCATACTCGGTCAGACCAAAGGTCCATCCAGCCCAGTATCCTGTCTGCCGACAGTGGCCAATGCCAGGTGCCCCAGAGGGAATGAACAGAACAGGTAATGATCAAGCCATCTCTCTCCTGCCATCCATCTCCACCCTCTGACAAACAGAGGCTGGGGACACCATTCCTTACCCATACTGACTAATAGCCATTTATGGACTGAACTTCCATGAATTTATCTAGTTTTCTTTTAAACCCTGTTATAGTCCTAGCCTTAGCAACCTCCTCAGGCAATGAGTTCCACAGAGAAGAGTAGTAGAGCAAGGGTGGCCAACCTGTGATTCACGAGCCGCATGCAGCTCTCCCCCCCCCCCCAAAGTGAGGCTCGTGACGCCACTCTTGCACTCCTAGAAACAGCCCACGTCCACCAGTTCCCTGTGCTCACTGGGCGCAGGGGAGCCATCTGGTGCGGTGAAGTAAAATGGCAAGATGGTGCCTGATGGCGTGCGCATAATTTTTTATGGCCTCTCTTGGTCTTATTTAAAAAAAAAAAAAAAAAAAAGATTTTTTTTGTGTGCGCTCCAGTCAGAATTTTACCTGATAAATGTGGCTATCTTTGTACTTCTAGTTTTCCCTGGTAGTTAGGAATTCTGTTTTTCTAAATAGGGGAGATTTTACTGCAGATATAAATTCGGTATCAAGGCAGGGCTCTACATATTCATTTGAGTGGGCTTCCCCAATGTCTGTTGTCTCCAATCAGAGGAGTGTCTTATTTGAAGTTGGACGTTTCTCTAGTGAGTCCCAGGATTGTATTTCAGACAAATAATTTTCACAACTGTCATAATATTCATTCCATAAGTAAATTCTATAGATATGCCTTCAGTTAAGTTATCAAAATCCAGTTTTTTAGAATCACTGACAGTATCAGGACAGAATAATCATACTTCTATATTGAGATCTGCTAAGTGGATATTAATTAGTGCACCAAATTCTCTGTGTTGGTCATCCAGTCTTAGTCAAGTCCATTTCCTTTTTTTGGCAGAAGTTTTCTCTATGCCTTAGTGCCCAGGGAATGATGGAAGAGATTATTTACGTTATGTTGGAAGTTCATATTTAGAGGATGATCCAGCTTCCCACACTGGAGGCATGCCACCATGAAAATTCTGTTGAAACAGATTTGTGGACCTTGTTACTTTTAGGTGGGGAAATTTTCAGGTCCGACTTTCCCAGAGTGACATATCACATCACTCTTCATCCTGCAGCCTCTCCCCCCTCAGTCACCTGGCCTCCTCCCTGCTGCTAACCCCATAATAAGGTTGGCAACCTGTGGCTCGTGAGAGATCTAAATATGGCTTTTGAAATCCTCAATAATAGCACTCACCTTCTTTGCACCTTGAAGACAAGCTGCTGCTGGGCTTGAGAGAAGGAGGGGTGGGGTAGGACCTCGTGGCGGGTGGCAGTGGGATCCGTGGGGAGGGACTGAGACTGGGACACACCCTGTTCCCATGATCTGCCGCACAGCAGCTGGATGAAGCTCTGGCAGCCATCACATGGAGAGCAGTTGCCGTTTTAAAAACAGCTAATCGAGGTGGCGTGGGCAGAATCCATGTGTGGGGTTGGGGGGGGCATCGGAACTGTGGTACAACTTGGACCCCTGAGTTGCCACACAGTGGCTGGCTGAAGCTCCAGCAGCTACCATGTGGCAGGAGATTGCTGCTGTTTTAAAAACAGCTGCTCTGTTGTGCCGGTGGCACGACCTGCGTTGTGAGGGGTGGGGAGGGAGGGAAAGTACAGGGCTGGCGGGGTGGGGGGCGGGGGGAAGAAAGATGGAAAAGGCAGATGGGGGCCTGGGCTGGGGAAGGGGAGGAGGGAGAAGGGGGCTAGGAGTGGGGGAAGGGACCCTGGATGGTGGGCATATTATAGTAGGCATGTTACAGGGTCTGGATGTGTATTGTATTTATCAAAATATGTCCATACATAATTATCCTCAATACTCTTCTAGCGCTCTGGGCGCTACTGGACCAACCCGGCAGCACTCCAGCTGCTCTGCCCCAGGCGTCCTGATTCAGCCGCTGCTGGTCAGTTTCAGCAGCGGCTGAATCAGGACGCCTGGGGCAGAGCAGCTTGGGTGCTGCTGGGTTGGTCCAGTAGCGCCGAGGAGCGGCCGCGCTACTGGACCAACCCAGCAGTACCCCAGCTGCTCTGCCCCAGGCGTCCAAGTCAGCCGCTGCTGAAACTGACCAGTGGCTGACTACAGGAAGCCCCTACCCCGGGCTTCCTGGAATCAGCCGCTGATCAGTTTCAGCAGCAGCTGACTTGGGGATGCCTGGGGTTCTTAAGTTGAATCTGTATGTAAGTCAGAACTGGCGTCCAGATTCAGCCGCTGTTGAAACTGATCAGTTTCAGCAGCGGCTGAATCTGGACGCCAGTTCCGACTTACATACAGATTCAACTTATGAACAAACCTACAGTTCCTATCTTGTACTTAACCCGGGGACTGCCTGTATTCCTCTTTCCATGAGGAATAAGGGGGCTTCCAAAAGAAGGGGTTTTTCTGACATTTGGTCCAGTCTAGAAGGCCAAATGTTGGAAAAACCTTTTCCTACAGAAGAATTGGGAAAACCCCCCCAGCAGTATAAGGGTTGGGGATAGCAAGTGATGGAGAGGAGGAGAATAGAGAGGGTGGGATGGGGCTTCAAAGAAGGGGTGGGGTCTTGGGGTAAGGATGGGGCGGTAGATCTTGGCTTGTTCTGTCATTTAAAAAGTGATCTTGGGTGTAAAAGGTTGGAGACCACTGCTGTATATGTAATATATACCATTATGTGCCAGCAATGCCCCTCTGTCAAGTATATTGGCCCAACTGGACAGTCTGTACGACAAAGGATAAATGGACACAAATGAAATTTCAGAAATGGTAGTACTCAGAAACCTGTAGGGGAACATTTTAACCTACCTGAGCACTTGTTAATGGATTTAAAGTAGTCATTCTTGTACAAAGGAATTTAAAAAACCAACTACAGAAAGTGTGTGTGGAATTGGCCTTCATATGCAAATTTGACACTCTCTCTCCCAGCTTTAACAAAAACCTGAACTTTATAAAATCTGCTTTCCGTACATTTAACACCTAACTGACATAAAAAACTAAATATGGGACAATTCCAGTCCACTCACATTAGCACAGGCACTACCTTTGACAGGTACTGCCCTCCCTCACTAGATAAGCAGAGTGGAGAGAAAAGGAGGGACTGTCACAATTTATAATAGAAAAAGAAGGAAGTGGGTTTTAGCCATGTAAGCTTATAATATTCTCTATACAGTAAAACCTGTGTTATCCAGCATGCTCAAGAATTAGGGCGGTCCAGTTATCTAAAAATTCTGGGTAATGGAGAATCCCATTAACCTAGGAAAAACCAATGGACAATAATAGTAAAACTCAAGTTTTTAATATTGGTAGTTTTGTAGTGTGAGGCAGTTGGTCTCTCATTTCTGTTTTGAGTTAAAGATGATTAGTACTTCTTCAATAAAAAAGTGTTTAGCCAATCATGGTAAACTAAGCCAGGCCTTTGCACCTGAAGATCTGACAGTATTGTGGCTGGGGGCAATGCCAGTTAACAAAGTTTCTGGTTAAGAGAGTGCCGGATAACAAAGGTTTCACTGTATATTGTTGTTAGTCTCTAAGGTGCCATAGGACTACTTGTTTTTAAAGTTACAGACTAACATGGCTGCTACTCTGAGACTACAAAACTAAGGTAGCAAAGTCAAGCAATTGCTGCTAAATTAGGAAATGCTAGAATAAGGTTGCACAGGCAATCTTAAGTTTGGGCCCCTTGTACCATACTAAGGTTTATCTACCCTACAACTGCCAGTGTGCCTCTCAACCCAGGTATGAAGACTTATGCTAGCTCTGCTTGTGCTAGTGTACTAAAAATAGTAGTGCAGACGTGGCATAGTTGTCAGTAAGGTCTGAGTACAAGTCTGAATGGCCAATGGGCCTGAACTCGTGGCTATCCTGAGTCGCTACCTGTTCTGCTGCAGTCACACAGTTAGTTATTCTGGGTGTGGTTGCTCTCAAGGAGAGCTAGCACAGGTCTCTTTATCCAGACTGGGAGGAATGCTACCAGCCTGGCAGCATAGGGAGTCAGCTTCGCCTTGGATACATGTCTGACTTAAAAAACCCAAATTACGTAAAAGTTACTCTAACTCAGCAAAACACAACAAAATGAAGTTATCCAAAATGAAATTATTATCCACTTTAAGCAATGTTAGCTTAATTTTTAAATGTTAGTTTAACTTAAATATTTTAAACTTTTAACACATTCAGGTTGTGAGATTTCTGTTTAAGGGACAAGCTTTATGACCTTGCATCTTTTGTCTGTGTTGGAGAGGAGGTTGAATGACTGCGAACCTTCTTTTCCGTCTTCCACTGTGTTCTGAGCTAATATGTAGTTTTAGTTCTGAGTATAAACATTTTGGGCAGAGGTTTTTAATTTGATATGTAAACTGCCATGTATATTGATGGCTTGGTATATTTAATATGCAGTGTTTGTCCCAGAAGATTCCACCCAGACAATAAGCACAGTGTTCAGTTAGTTCACCTTTTACCTGAATGCCAACAGGTGGCATTGGCATGTAGCTAAGCTGTGTCATCAAGACATTTATGTAGGCTTCCAAACAGATGGCACCATGACGCAGTCAAAAGCATAGACTGCTGCTTATATCAGAAGATTCCTGCTGGAGTATTTGACTGTGGTCAAATAATAGTACTGGCAAGCTGGTCAACTAATCATCTATTTGTGTATACATTATGATAGTTTTTATGTTCATGATTATATACTGTGTTTTCTTCACAGGAACACTAATTCATTCAGTGCACAGAAGGGGTGGTGCTCTTTGTTGCTCTGTGTGTGTCCCCATTCTTTATTTATTGCACACTATTTAAAACCTGTTCTCAAAACAGAATTATTAATTTCCTGGTGGTGGTGTGTCTCTGCTCATCAGTGGAGAGCTTCACAAACATTAATTTTCACTATCTCTGTGAAAGGAGTGGGTATTTCCATTTTATAACTTGGGAACTGAGGGACAGAGACACTAAAGTCAGAAGTATCTATTAATTTTTGGCTCCTTCAATTTGAGATGCCTAGGACTTGATTTTTTCAGCATCAAGCAGCACTTAAAATATAGTCAAACATACCTACCATTGTCTTTGGTTTTGTAGCTCAAGTCCAGTATCCAGAAAATGAACACACAATTTGTGACCATCTGTAAAAAGCTCAGTTTTAAGTCCAGGATAGAATCCAGTTCTCGAGGGTGGTGTTCTGCTGCTTTAATAGGGAGATCTTCATTCTGTTCCTGCTGCCCCTTCTCTCATTCGCGCGACCCCTTTCAACTTTGGCAAGTAATGAAGCAACAATTTTACAAACACCTTTCTTGTTCACATGATGCTGAATGACTCCCAGACCACTGAATGATGTAGGGTTTTCATGGTAAAAATGGTATGTGGTAATATAATTGTATTGTAATGCATATGCAAAAGGGGTCCAAATTAATGTTGCACATGCAGTCACAGAGGCAGCTAGAGAGGAAAGATGGTCCATTAGTTGAGGTGCTATCCTTGGAATTGGGAGACCTGGATTCAGTTCCATGGCCTGCTGCTGAATTCCTGTGTGATCTTAAATAAGTCACTTTGACCCAGATCCTCTTAGATAATTAGGTGCCTATATACCTTTGAGGGTTTTGTTTCTAGTCTCTCTGCCTCAGTTCCCATCAGTAAAATTGGAATAGTAGTACTTCCACATCTCACAGGTGTTGTGAAGCTAATTCCATTGAAGATTGTGGAGTTCTTAAGATACTACTATTTATAGAAATAATACAAGCAAATAAAGATATATTTGACAGACTGTTGGTTAGGGTCTAAAAAGAAGAATGCTAGTAAAATTACCAGTCTCCCAACACTGGTCTCATTTTCCATTATGTGACTTTTTTTTTTTTCAAAAGGATTTTTTTTTCCGGGCGTATCAAATTTGTAATGAGATGGTCATTGAAGCTAACTTACTGTGTTTATGGCAGCACATGCAGTGGGCATGGTGCTGTCTGCATACACACAGATGTGGTGCAGTCCTTTTGCTGCATAGTTTGATCATTTAACTTTTTTAAAAAATATATTGCATGCCGGTGCAACTGGTAAACTTTTGTTTCATACCCTGACTTAATGTATTTAGTTAAAATGTGGAAACAAACAGCTCTTACTACATGAAAAAATTATTCATTGATTAACTAGCAAAACTGGGCAGTGTGTAAATTTGTGAGTAGGGACAGCAGTGTTCTCCTTTACTTACCCTTGTGTGCAGAACAATCCCATGGAGACTATAGTAGTCAGATAACTCAGTGGCCTGTCACGTGCTCCTTGGTTGCCCCATACCCTGCTTTTTGAATGAAAGTGAACAACTACAATTTACATTGTAGGTGGAGGTGAGGCTTTACCCCTCCTGTCTCCTTCATTCTCTCCTGCTCTCAATCTAGCTCATACTTCTATTTAGCTGTTGTCCTATTATTTCCCCTGCCTTGCCCTTAACCCTACCAATTACTCTGACTTGTTTTACCCATTGACCCCATTCCAGATCAGAACCCTTTCCTAAAAAAACCCATACGTTCCTTCCAACTACAGTCTCACCAGCTCAGAGCCCTTCATTGCTGCACTTCATATACCAACAGCAAAGACCTGTTACTTGTTTGTTGTTCCCAGTCTCACGTATGCATCCAAGCTTAGGAAACCCACCCATAGGCTCAGAAGACTCAATTCAGAGTAGGGATGTTAAAAAATGGGTAACCTTGTAATTACTGAAATTGAAAGCTTTATACTGGAGAGCCCTCAGTGCAGGGTGTCAGCCAGCTTCTTGGGAGTCAGTGTACACTGAAAACTGGTGTTAATTGTTTAAATGGTTATACCTTTACATCCCTACGTCAGTGTCTTGCTTGCTTGTTCCTGAGTATGGAAATCCAGGAGGTGAAGCACCAGAAAGCCCAGATAATTGGAAATGGCCTCACAAAGCTCATGGTCCCTGCGCTGTGCCTTTGAAGTTCCATATGTAGTGTGCGTGCTACAGGATCAGAAGACCCTAGCTGCAGCTAGTAGTACTGTAGCTTGAGAGTAGAAAGTAGTAATAGAATAGGTTGTGGAAAAGTAACTATGCTACACTTGTAACATTATTGGACTCATCTAGATGGACTGCTGTCAACTAGGGATGTGATTGCTTAACTGTTCACACGGTTAAACTTTAAGCCTGGGCTTATTGGTTAACGTTCGCGGTTACACGCAGGCTCCTGCTGTCCTCCTGGGGAGCCAGCTGCCACCCTGCACTGCTGGTACTGTATCAGAAGCAGCAGTGCAGTGACAGCAGCTGGTTCCTCAGTTTGGATTTACAGGTGGGAGCTGGTTGCACTGAGAGTCTGCGCTGCAGGTAACTGTGTAACTGCTGGGGTTTTTTTTTTTCAGTGGTTACACCAAGGATGGAGTTTTGCGAGAGCAAGGAGGAGGGGGGAGCAGCTGTGTGCTGCTTTTCTTTGTGTTTCCCATTGCTTCCTTATCAGGGGAAGTACTTTGATTCTGTGATTAACACTTTCACTTCCTGCCTTCACCAGCAAGAAGTGAGACAGATGCACAGAATCCAAGTACTTTCCCCTCGCTCCCTTATCAGGGGTACGGGAAGAAAAGCAAGCTGCGTCCTAGTGCACACAGCTGCTTTCTGCTCCCCCTCCTCTTCTCCCCAGCTCTCTCAAAACTCTGACCTTGGATTACACATTTACCCAATTACCTGCTTTTTAAAATCCCTACTGTCAGCTACAATAGGGTTTCTGTAAATATGCATGCTATTATATTTTTATTTTGTATTATCTGGACTGTTTAAATGACTTGACATTTTTATTTATTAGTCTGGGTTGCACACTGCAAATAGAAAAGATGAGGTTAGCAAAGCCAGTGTCTGTCACAGAAAAAGACAGAGGAAAGAAGCATTTATTATTATTATTTATTATTATTACTACTGTTACTTTTAATATCGACCAGCCTCTGAACCATAAACTGCTGTATGTGATTTGGGGAAAAGGAAGTTAGGAGAGTCAAATTGATAGAGATGTCAGAGTTGCACTTGTCATGACTATCTAGGAAAGAGAGAGAGAACGTATGTGTGTGTGAAGTTCAGTGAATGTTTGCAAAAGAATGTTCTGCTGACCACAATCCAGTTTAAAAGGAAACTGGTGACGCACACTACAGGTTGAATCTCCCAAATCCGGGACTCTGGTCTGGCAACTTCCATGGTCCGGCAAGGCCATGGATGTTGCTGGACTAAAAAGCCCCAGGAGAGCAGGGTGTGCGGAGTCCTAGCTGGACCAGCAGCAGCTAGGCACAGGAACCCTAGTGTCAGTCAGCCAGATAGCAGAGGCTTCCAGATGTTCTGGCTGGGGAAACCCATGCATCAGTGGGGTCATGTGGCTGGAGTGGCCCCGGCTGAGGAACCCTGAGAACTCCACAGTGGCAGCGGGGCCACACAGTGGTCTGGGAGCCCCAGCTAGGAAAATCTGGCTGTGGGGCCAGGTGGCAGGGTGGGCAATCTTAACCTTGAGAGCCCCAGGTACTGGAGCTGGCAGCGGAGCAACCAGCAGCGGAGCATTAACTTCCTCTGGTTAGGCAAACTCCCTGGTCCAGGACAGCTTAGATCCTCAGGGTGCCAGACCAGGGAGGTCTGACCCATATAGAATTTTTCTGAAGGGTAAAAATCTGTTTTTAGTCTATTTCCACACTAAACAAGAGGTCCAACCAGACTTATAGGCTTGTGTGCTCAGTAGATATAGATTTACTCCTGGGGGGAATTCTGTGTGCTTGCAGAAAATGCACCCCTCCCTGCTGACTGACTTCCTGTGTTTTCCTGCAAAAAGTGGCAAGGAAGACGGAGGGTGGGGGATAGGGTTTGGGGCAAACCAAGGGTGCAGTTTTTTGAGGCGATTGCTCAAACAGAGGTGAGGCATGGGGTGGCACATATGGTTACTTGCCACTTCCCCTTTCCCTCCCCCCCCCCCCCATTTCTGCAAGTGCAGAGTTTCCCAGGTGAAGGAAGAGGCTTCTCAGCACTGTTATGTGTCTGTAGTTGAACACAATCTCCAGGGTCCTAGTGCCAGTTGTGCTCTGCTTCTGTGCAATAGGGAGTATTTGTGGAGAGGCTGAATGGGGGGAGGGGGACAGGACAGAGAAAATAAGGGAAACGGAGGCTAGAAGGTGGAGGAAAGAGGCCTTGGGAAGCAATGGGGGTGGAATAGGGCATTGGGAGGGGACTCTGGGAATTTGGGTGGGGGAGAGATGGAAAAAGAAAGGGAAGACTGAGAGTCAGATACTTACCATATAGTGTCCCTTCAGCAGCAGCTGGGTCTCCCCCATTAAGCAGGCCTATTGAACATTTATCCTGAGAAGCCCTACCATCCTTTACCTGGATTACTCTGAGCCAGCCAGATCCCACTGATGCCTAACCAGCTGTAGCTGGACCCTCTTTCAATCAAGCACCCAGATCCCCTCACTCAGATCCCCTGCACTGAACCCCGTCTTCAACTAGATCCCTTTCAGAATCCCATTGCCCTTGCATCAGGGTCCTCCCAATGAGCCCCTGTTCGTCCAGATCTCCCACTGAGTCACTTAGCCGGTGGCGGAGTGGGGCTTAATGTGGGGTGAGAGGTTTCTGTGTGGAAACCTCCAGATTTCTCCACACAGAAACCTCTCACCCCACATTAAGTCCCACTCTGCTACCGGCTAAGTAACTAAACAGGATTTTACATCCCTCGTGTGGGGCTGCATGCGGTGAGGGATGGGTGGGTGGGGGCACAGAGAAATATGGACTGGGAGTGCAGGGTTACATGAAGATGGGAGATGGAGCTAGCTGAGAGGATTGCAAGGGACACATGAGAATGGGGGAGGTGTGTTTGAGTCGGGTGGATGGACATGGGATGGGGATGCAAGGACATAATGGGATTGGAGTGACTCATGGGAATGGGGCACATGTCTGTGGAATAGGAGAGGCTATGGATAAGCTGGGGGGGACTTCTCTGAGAGTCCTTTTCTACACACCCCAAAAAATCTTGTTCTGTACTTTTCCCACCTGTACCCAACAACCTTCCAAGTTCACACCCAGACTTTCTCAGCAGTTACTTCAGTCTCACTGTGCTCCTCTGTAACTCCTACTCCCCCAAGCCTGCACATTATTTCCTGAAACTTTCAGAAGAAAAGTTCTGCATTGAAGTTTAAATTATTACCCAAAGTTCTGTATTAATATGACTAAAAAGGAATCTATCTGTAAAAAACATTCTTGAATATATTGTTATATGTATTATTACAGACATACAGTAAACTTCCGATAATCCGGCATCTTTGGGACCCAGGGGGTGCCAGATTATCAGATATGCCGGATTATCGGAAGGGGAGGCTATGATGTGTCTGGGGTGGAGGGGGGGTGCCACCCTCATAGCCCCCCCCCCCCCTTCCTATAGTCCGGCTCTGTCCCAGGCGTCCCTGATTCAGCTGCTGCTGAAACTGACCAGCAGCGGCTGAATCGGAGACGCCTGGGGCAGAGCAGCTGGAGTTCTGCCGGGTTGGTCCGGTAGCGCCGACCCTTGGCGTGGCTGGACCAACCCAGCAGCACCCCAGCTGCTCTTGGGGACTCCTGGGGCAGAGCAGCTGGGGTGCTGCTGGATTGGTACTGCAGCGCCGCTCCTTGGCGCTTCTGAACCAACCCAGCAGCCCCCCAGATGCTCTGCCCCAGGAGTCCAGGCTTCCTGGAATCAGCCGCTGGTCAGTTTCAGCAGCGGCTGACTTGGGGACGCCTGGGGCAGAGCAGCTGGGAAGCTGCCGGGTTGGTCCAGTAGTGCCGAGGAGAGGCGCTGCGGGACCAACCCAGCAGCACCCCAGCTGCTCTGCCCCAGGAGTCTCCAAGAGCAGCTGGGGTGCTGCCGGGTTGGTCCAGCCGCGCCAAGGGTCGGCGCTGCTGGACCAACCCGGCAGCACTCCAGCTGCTCTGCCCAGTCGTCTCTGATTCAGCCGCTGCTGGTCAGTTTCAACAGCGGCTGAATCTGGACGCCTGGGACAGAGCAGCTGGGGTGCTGCCGGGTTGGTCCCCGCAGCGCCGCACCTCGGCGCTGTAGGGACCAACCTGGCAGCACCCTGCCTGCTCTACCCCAGGTGTCCCCAAGTCAGCTGCTGCTGAAACTGATCAGGGGCTGATTCCGGGAAGCCTGGGGCAGAGCAGCTCTGCCTCGGGCTTCCTGGAGTCAGCCGCTGGTCAGTTTCAGCAGTGGCTGAATCAGGGACACCTGGGGTGCTGCCCGGTTGGTCCTGCATCCCCAAGGGACAGCGCTAGGGGACCTACCTGGCAGCGCCCCAGCTGCTCTGCCTCCGGCTTCCCCGATTCAGCCACTGGTCAGTTTTAGCAGCGGCTGAATAGGGAAAGCTGGGGGCAGAGCTGCTCCAATGGTCCGGCTGCCCGGAGCACTTCCGGGTTCCTGATGGTGCCGGACCATCAGGAGTGCCGGACTGTTAGATGATGGACCATCGGAGTTTTACTGTACTTGCTTACAGGTATTTTGAAATAAATTACCAAAATAGGTGACACTGGTGTCATTATATCATGTAATTTTGACACACAAAATATACAGAATGTTAAAATATTGTGTGCAGAATTTTCCTCAGTGGTAAAGTTTACCATCTTTTCTTGGAATTGTGGCACATTTAAACACCTAGCAGTTATATGTAAGTATAGACCTATCTAGTGGTTGTACATGCCACTTTTCCCCCTCTGTCTTGAAAATGGATGTGAAAATGAATGTAATTTCAGGTATTATTTTGTGTTGGCAAAGGTGAGCATTCTTGGGCTGTTCACTTCTCGATTTCGCCTACAAGTTGCTTCTGGGAAACTTCATTTGCTGGGTAACTTTAGATGAAAAAAACAATCATATGATTGAAATTCCTGTCTAATTCCATAAGCCCCTGGGACACTTAACGTCCACTTCTTTTCTGAATGCAAGCTTTTCTTGTAAATTAACTACAGGCAGTCCCCGGGTTACATGGATCCGACTTACATCGGATCCCTACTTACAAACGGGGTGAGGCAACCCTGCACTAGCTGCTTTCCCCCAGCAGACCAGGGAGACGCAAAGCTAGCGCCCCCCACAGCAGACCAGGGAGATGCAGAGCGGCTTTTCTCAGCAGACACCTCAGATTGAGAATAAAGGACTGAGGGAAGTGAGGTGTGGGAGAATAAGACTGAGCTCTGGAGAAATGTTTGGCTAGAGTTTCCCCTACAATATGTACCAGTTCCGACTTACATACAAATTCAATTTAAGAACAAACCTACAGTCCCTAACTTGTACGTAACCCGGGGACTGCCTGTATTTAACTTTTTTAATCTCTATGAAGTTTCTGTGGGCTTCTAGGACTCAAATAGTTGCAAGTTTGTGCATACATTTTAAAAATAAGTGAGTCTATACTTTTTTCTGCCTGAGAACATTATTAAGACTGTCCTTTAAACTGAGACAGCTCTCTTCCCTAGCTTGCCGGCATTCTGCAGAATTGTTTATCTCCCATTGTTTCCCTCCTTGCCCCCTGAGCTAAGCCTATTCTTCCTATTGCTCCTTTGCCATCTCCTTTTTCCACTCTTGCTTTCATGCTTATTTTCCTGTTGCTTCCTTTGTTTAGAATGGCACTTCACTTCTGTGCACCAAGAATATTCCCTATCTTTTTCCACAACCTATATGTGAACTTGCTTCTTTTGATCATCCTTTGGACCAAAATTTAGTTTATTAAAGTCTTAATTTCAGAAGCTTTTAACTCTTGAATTTGTAATAGTGTGTATGTATGTAATGGCTTTTATTTTAAGATCATTATGGTTTGTTGTGATTGAGTGGTTTATGTTTAAGGCACGTTAATGTTTTCAATTAATACTACTTAGTTATTTTCTTTTAAAGTAACCTGAGGCCTTTAACAGCTGGATTGCCAACAAACTAATAGTATGTTAGAGGCATTTCAAAAAGTTCTAATGATGATCTGAAGATAAGTTATTTTTAAGTTATTAAAGGTTTAATAAACAAATCCCCAAATAACCATTAAATAGGCTAATACGACTTATCTAGACCTTGCCACGTTTTCTGCTATAAATATATCTAAAGCTAGTCCTTGGCACAGGATGCTTTAAAAGGCTTTTGAATGGTTTTATAACTAGAGCTGAGAGTGGCTGGGAGAACAGCAGTTGGTGAGTAAACACGCTTTTTATAAATTGAGATTTTAAATAGTGAATAAAAATAAAATCATGTTGGAGGGAGGAGGTGAGATGATACATCAGTCTTAGGACATGATTCTAAACTTTAGATCTATTTCTTCAAAAGAAAAATACATACTAAAGCTGCTTCACTCTCCTTCCTGATGTTTTAGCTAGGTATATCAATCATCAACTGTCCCAAGAAGATGTGTGTTTTGTATACCAACATTAACACATTTCTGCATGATTAAAATTTATTGTAATTTTCTTGAAAACACAAATATATAGGGAGTAGGTGGGGAAAGCAACATAAAGATTAGTCACTGAGGCAGAGCAAACAAAACATTAACCCTCTTCAAGTCTGCATTATTAAATAATTGATTTGTGGATGCAAATTTTAATAATTGTGACCCTAGGTTGCCTTATTGAGGTCACAAATCAAGTAGTTAAAGGTACATGTTCTCATATTGTTGCAAAATAGGAAGCCAGGCATCAGCCTGTCTGAAAATTAACTTCTAAATATCTAAACAGAGAAAATTAATATATTCACTAAAGAATGGAATGTATTTTCCAAAAAGTCAGAATTTAAAATTCTTACTATTTCAGAGGAACCTGTGCTGCACATAGTGGTCCCTTTTGAATCTCTAAATGATCTTGTAGACATCTCATAAATGACTGGTTTTGTTTAAAAGACCAGTGGAATTCTTAGCTTTAGATGGATTTATTCTATATTAAATTAAGGGAATCTTTGTGTGGAAAGAGGTTGAATCCCAGCAGAACTGTTCTACTGCTATGCTTTGAACGTAGAAGGCACAGTATATATTAAATGGCAATCTTTTATACAGTATATTTAGGCTCAGCTATGCTGTGTAATGTATTTGTTTTGTGTGCTCTGTCTTACAGAGCAAAGTGGTTTGTTCCCTGCTTCATCCACTATGCCATGGAAAGAGCTATATAAAGACAAAGTAACTTTTGGGGAAATTGATCTTTTTATCGCTCAAGTTGATTTAATTAACAAATGCTAAAACTTACCAGGTCACATCTGTCAAGGTGAAACTAGTTTTCAATACTACTGTCTAAAAGTTGTTTTTTCTGTAGTTGTTCCTGATAGTTTTCACTGAAATTTAGTCATAGCAACTGTCTTAGGATTTTAGAAACTCCATCAGGTAAAGCAACTTTTCTACTTCAGTATTTTAAATACCTTTAAATCACTCCACATAAATTACTTGTTCTTGTTTTTAAAATAAAGAATACTAGATTTCAGTAGGAAAAGAGAAGCAGTCAGTTTTTAACCATGTTACTGTTTGATGGTTTGTATGGTACCAGTGACTGTCAGTTCATTCCTGTTATCTATATGTAGCGAGCATAGGAAGTGTGAGACTCTGTATTGAACCTGTTTTGGTTAGATGTGAATGCAGATGGTTACAGCTCCCAGTTCTCAGCCTGCACTACAAGCTATTATAAAAGTTAATCATCTCCCAGGCAATACAATTTGTACAGTTTGAAACAAAGCATCTTCTGTACAATCAGTTCTAATTTTAAAAAATATAGGTTTATAGACATTACAATGTATTTAATAATTTTGCAAATGCAATATTTTCTTAATTTATTTTTATTTCAAATTGAGACCATATTTTGTTAATGGGACATTTACTAATTTAATATATTTTAATTTATTTGAAATTCTGACTTGTGAGTTGCAAGTCCTTTAGGCTCATACCTAATTTGGAGTGAATGTAAACAGAATCTGTAGTTTTGTAATACATACTTGACAAGTACAAATGTAATTCATAGGCTACGTCTAGACTACAAGCCTCTTTTGAAAGAGGCTTTTTCAAAAGAGAGCGTCAAGACTGCAGCCACTTCTTTCGAAAAAATGAGCCACTTTTTCGAAAGAGAGGACCCAGGCAGTCTGAATGCTCTTTCGAAAAAGCCCTGTTTGCATTCAAGAACACCTTGTTTCGAAAGAGGACTTTCGAAAAAAGGCATTATTCCTCGTAAAATATTTAATTTTGAAAGAACGCAGCAGCAGTCTCAATTCAGGGGAAGTTTTTTCGAAAAAAGGCCACTTTTTTCGAAAAAACCCTGTAGTCTAGACACACCTATAGAGTGCACCATTGTGTCCCTTGCAGAATATGCTGTTGAAATTACATGTACATTCAATATACCTTTTTGAATTTACCTCCAGAGTACTACGGAAGATTAAATTCACTGTTGATATAAGTGGGTGCAGTCTTTTTGTCAGTGGCCTTGCACCTGCTTATGCTGGCCATAAGTTCAACCGTTTGTATTTGACTCATGTTGGGTACACTTTAGTATCTGAGCATCATTTATAATACAAGTATATGCCATTGTCACTTATTGTATTGAATATTAAAATATAGTAGACTGCAATGTGATTAACTACTTATTAAATGGGGTGAATGCATATTAAGTCACTTATCATATAGTAAAATATATGTTTTTACTGACCTATCCCAAGAATAGTGTAGGAGAAATCTATTAAGGATTTCTGGTGATCAGTTTTAAGAGGTCTTGATTTTTTCCCCCCTCATTACAGTAATTTGAGGGAAAGATAGCACGTATTGTTGTTAAAACGCCAGATAGCAATACTAATAGAAGTAAAGAGGTATTACAGTTATTTAGTTACTTTTTTAAAATTATAGTAATCAAAACCAAACCAGTAGCTTTGTTAGCTTTTCAGACAGTAGCTTGCTATCTTCATCATGAATATCAGCATTTTATAGTATAGAGTTTACAGTAACTTTAGCAGTTTCATTTCTTTTGTTTTAAGGATCTCTAAAGGCAGTGTTGTGGCCTGGACAGATGCTCCTAATGGTTGACCAGAACATTTTCACTTAAGTGGAAACTGAAATGAAATCTTTTACCATCCAGTCTGCAGTGAACAGTAATTCTTTAATACAAAACAACTATACTACTGTTTGATTACAAGCACAATGGTGTAAGTTAAAGACACAGAGACAACTTTAATACTCACTTTTTTCTTATCTTTGTAACAGTAATTTTAAATTAAAATTTTGTATTCCTTATGGCTCTGCCAATCCAATTTAAAAAAGTAAATATCTGAGTTATTAAACTAAAATGGATACAACTACAAAGCCAAATATCTCATAATCATAGTGCACATACTATGAAAACCTACCAAAATAAATCTTCTTACATGCTGTATTTATTTTTGTGATGTGGTTGTAATCTTAGACTATAAATGCTTTTTAGTATCCCACTCGTAATTATTCAAATACTAATCTAAAATGCTCATACCACAAAATAAAACTGAAATGCTTTTTATTGGCATGCATCCTTGTCATATGGAATTGTACATGATTCCTTGTAACATTACTTTGAGCTAAATATTTGTTAAACAGATTTTCACCTGCAAACTATGCTGAAACATTGCTCTGAATGTCTATAATCCAAGAATGGACCAAACTGTATCTAGTCCTGCAATAGTTTTAGATGATTAGATAATATAGATGGACATGTTCCTTATGGTCATCATGCCCACAAGATTGGTATGTTTAAGTGGCATCTAAAGATCAACTAGTTAACTAAATCGCAAAATCTGAGGTGTTATTTTGTCATGGCTGTAAAGGACCTTTTGTTCTTCTGTGTTGAATAGCCAAGGTCTAAATTTGATCTCTGGTTTGATTCATCTCTTGGGACTGAGCAAAGTGTTCCCAGCATATCAGTGCCACTGACATAGAGGTTCTTGGTAAACCCAAGGAAAGGATATGTTTACCCTGTTTGTTTGCTATTTTG
The DNA here is from genome assembly GCF_052426305.1 of Pelodiscus sinensis. Classification (NCBI taxonomy): domain Eukaryota; kingdom Metazoa; phylum Chordata; order Testudines; family Trionychidae; genus Pelodiscus; species Pelodiscus sinensis. The sequence continues at coordinate 199,326,999 of NC_143052.1, forward strand.
TCTCTGTTATCACGTAGACTACCTCAGATCTGATCAGTTGTACCTGGGAATGTCTGTTGGTAGTGAGAAATCTTTGTGAAGGCAGATGCTTGATTCTGTTTTCCAAGACACAACTATTGGGATTTCCCACTCTGTTCACTATTTGGAATAGTTCTGTTCATCTGTAGATACTGTTCTAGTGGGGAAAAAATAACTTCTGTCACAGCATAGAAATTTGAATCCTACGCAGTTTACAGCCTGTCTTCAATCAGTTCCAGCCTCTTGCCATATTGTATTGTCTCAAGCTATCTCTATACCCGGGGTGAAGCGCACAAAATCTATTAGCCAGGATCTCCTTAGGCTCTGGTGTGCGGGGTGAATGTGGAGAGTGTCTTTCTCCTTCTCAGTTAGGGGCCCACGTCAGTTAGGGTTTGGGGTTTTTTGCTTCTCACTTGTGATTTTTCTGAGAGTTGGTGACCCTGGATTTAAAAAAAGTTCCCCATCCCTGCTCTTTAATATGATAGTTATAAGGATTATGGGGATGGGGCATGTAGGCCCTGATGTATGATGGTGGTAAACAACAACAAAAAATGGTGGTGGTAGTAGTAGTCTACAACAGGGGTGGGCAATAATTTTTGGTAGGGGAGGGCACTCCAAGATTTTGGAAAGTGGTCAGGGGCCATGCTTTTCTGTGGAGGAGGTATGGGGTCTAGGATGGAGGTTGGGTTCAGAAGTGTGCATGGGGTAAGGGACTGCGGTGCAGGTGTGGGGTCTGAGATGGAGTTTTGGAGAAGGAGGGGGTTGTTTGGGGTGTAAGGTCTGGGAGGGGGGTTATAGGTTTAGGAGAAGATTCTGGCCTAGGGGAAGGGTGTAGGAGGGGCAGGGGTGCCAGAGGTAGGCTTTGGCTGGGAGGCGCTTACCTAATCCCTGCCTGCTGCAGCCCCAGATCACTTAGATTTGTAGGCTGTACCCTCCATGTGGCGCTCAGCTCCGGGGAGGGGGGAGGCTTTTGCTGCCCCCCCTATTCCCCAGGCCAATCTATCCGTTCCCGTTGGCTGGTTGATTCCGGCCAATAGGCGCTGAGGATGGAGGGTAGTGCAGTCCCCTTCCCTGAAGAGTAGAGAGTCACATGGAGCAATCGTGCATTTAAAACAGTGGTTGGTGCATGCCACCCGGCAGGGTGGTCTGTGGGCTGGATCCTGTCTGCGAGAGGTATCTTGCTCACCCCTGTTCTATGAGCATTGAAGGCACTGGGCCAGACTATGGACAGCATTTTCTGTGTACGTTCCAGAATTCAGAGACTGTTAGCAGCCGGTAGTGGTCTGTTTAAACAGGACCACAACGCCAGTGTCAGTGAGGATAGGTTCTTTACATCTGTGTGGTGTATATGATGTTTTTGAAGTATAGATCTAACAATGACAGATGAGATCACCATACTCTATAATTTAGTCCTACACTAGTGATCACATCTAATGTGTATTCACTTAATTGAAATGGAGCACAAATCGGTTGGGCAGTCTTGAGACCATAAAATCCAAAGTCAAAGGACAAATCTGCATAAATATTAAATGGCACTGTGGATACCATGTTATGAACTGTATCATAGACTGGGGATTCATAGGTGCAAAGTTGCAGTGCCACCCAATCAGATTTGGCCTGTTATGACATAATTGTAGTCAGACCAAGCATGAATGGTACTATGTCCCTGTGAGCCATAGTTTAATGTCACTCACATTTGAAGGGCCTGGCATATAGGGGCTCATGGACCAGGAGGTCTGGGTAGCGGAGATTATGGTTCTGGGTCCAAAAAGGGAAAGAGAAGGATCAGGGGAAGGTGGGAGGAGGACAAATCTATGGCATCCGCCCACACACATACTTGAAATAGTGCTTTGTACTTCCTGAACTACAAATTTGTGCAAACTGTATTGAAAGTGTTTTAGTTAGGTCATGGAGTCAGTTATAGTTCATAACTTTTTATCAAGATAATTTTCATATTATGAGTTTTGGAGTTGCATTAAATTCTGATTTTGCATTACAGATGTCTGTGTTAGAGAAGTGATTAATGCTGGAAATGAATATTTTATTGAAATTTACCTCTTTAGTTTGTGGTTTTTGTTCTTTTTCACTTAAAACATATTTCACCACATTAATTAAAATACTTTAAAATAGAATTCAAACACAATATGTTTCTTACTCCAGTTAATAATTGATGTTTTCTGTGGAAAATTTCTCTTAATGTGATTCACATTAGTTTTATGAACGATACTTAAAAGTTACCCTATTAATAACTGAAGAAGCTGCTTAAGATATCATAAACTGCTCTAGAATTGCATGATCAGTACATGGTTTGTTCAGTTTCAGAACTGCTGGCTTTGCAGTTAATGTTGCACAAAATTTAATGTTGCTCATGCAGATGATTTATTGACTTGGTTCTCTCCTATTTTAGGAATTGTAAGCAGTAGTACACTGCTGCATTTGACTTGGTTTCACTGATATTGTTTGAAACTGGGGAAAAGTGTGCACTGCCTTTGCTCTCTTTCCCAGTTTGTTGCACTGCTATTTGAAAACATTAAAAGTTCTGTAACTTCTTTTCTTTATCTCTTAGCTATTTAAATCATTGAACCATAGTACAGTAAACTTCCGATAATCCTGCACCTTTAGGACCCAGGGAGTGCCGGATTATCAGATATGCCCGACTATCGGAAGGGGGGGCTATGAGGGGTCTGGGGTGGAGTGAGGGGGGATGCGCCCCTTGGCACTGCGGGACCAACCCAGCAGCACCCCAGCTGCTCTGCCCCAGGCGTCCCCAAGTCAACCACTGCTGAAACTGACCAGCGGCTGACTCGTGGAAGCCGGGGACAGAGCAGCTCCAATTGTCCGGCTGCCCAGAGCACTTCCAGGTTCCAGATGGTGCCGGACCATCAGTAGTGCCGGACCATTGGATGCCGGACCACTGGAGTTTTACTGTAAACAACTTCTTGCAGTGCCTGCTGAGGATTAGAAAAAAAAAGGCAGATAGTTCTGTAAAATGAATGGTGATGTCTGGAACTTCCACTTAAAGTGAAATTTCATTTGTGGAATTAAATTTCCATGTTGCATTGTTTAAGTGAAGTCCCCTAACAATTGACTTGACAATTCACTGTAGAAATGTCATTCCACTACTGCTGTATTTCATACCAAAAATGCATCACTATTGACTTTGAGAGCAGAGCTGTTGCTGCCAAGTTTTTAAATGTTGTCACATGCAGTTCTCTTAAGGTTTGCTCAAGGGGATCTCCACAGATGGCTTGTCAGGTTCTAGCCACCTGCTTCACAGGCATTTACTACTTTAAGTCTAGAATGAGAGTATGAGCATAGCAGTGACCTTATTTTGTCAGTTTTTTAATGCCAATAGTAGGCTGAATACAAACGATGCTCATGTAACAATTCAATTACCTTTCAACTTCACTGTAAAAGAAGAAAATCTAATAAGTTTAGATTTAGGGTCAAATAGTATCAATTTCAATAAGTTTATTAGCAGAGTCCCTGTAGTATAAATTAGAGAATTACTCTATTGCAATTTGCTAGGCCGTAGTCTCCTGTGGAGTCAAAATGCTTAATAACATTGTGTATTTAGATATATAGGCTAACTTATATAGGCATGTTTATAAACTAAGTTAATACTTTAATTTATAAAGTTAATTATAAATTAAAATGTATTTGTGACATGCCTTATGAATGATAAGCACTTGAAAGCCTACATTCTAGTACTTATTCTCAAATCTTCTAACCTATCTCCTTTTAGTGTTTATATCTTTGAAGCGCTATTGGGGCACTGCACAGACCTGTTTTTGTATGTGTGCCCAACAAAATATTTTGACTGCGTGTTGTAATTTTTTCTGTCTTGTAAAAGTACCATATAGTCACTTTTTTTGTTTTAGTTAAACCTTTTATATTTGACCATAATTCATATAATTTTTAAAAATACTATAGAATTTATGAGGTTGAAGGATGGTTCTGCTCTTTGTGCTGTTTGTGGATTATCAAAGTGTTTGCTCTTTCTAAGGCAAGGATATGTATTGGCATCTGTAACTGATTATAAATATCAGTTAATTGAACAGTGGATTTACCTCATGGATTCTTATCGGTTACTCGACTATTCTGTAGTCCCTAAGGGCAGACCCAGCAGCCAGCATGCTCCAGCCCCACTCTTGAGGAGCCCACTGCCACTCCACACTGCTGCCTCAGATACAAAAGCAGCAGTGTGGAGTGCCAGGCGATAGTTGGTCCACGAGGGGAGCCAGTTTAAAAATCGGCTCCCCTTGTGGACTGGCTGCCTGTTGCCCCACATTGTTGCGTCTGATACAGAGGCAGCAGTGCGGCGTGGCAGTAGCCCCTGTCCTGGGGGGTGAGTCTGAGCTCCCAGACCCAGCGCGAGCTGGAACCGAGATGGGCTGCCTTCCCTCCTGGCTCCTAATATGCTTTAAATGCAGAGCTGTAGCAGAGGTAGATCCTAGACCTGGTGCAAGCCGGGACTGAGGTAGGCTGCTGGTCAGCCTGCTAAAAAATTTACTGGCCAGGGTAAGGGGGAAATGCATGCATCTATAGCATTAACTGATAAGCTTTTGCTTATTGGTTAATTGACGATACTATTACATCTCTAATCTGTAGTTTGATGCTTTAATGCACTTCACTTTTGTTTTGCCTTTTTTGATAACTTGACTAGTCATGTACTATGTTGATTTTAAATTGGTTTCTATCTACTATATATTTGAGTTTGCCTGAGTGTGTGTGTAAAACTTAAACAACTAATAGCCTTGCAGCATCTTAGACTAACATAATGCGTAGATGGTATCATGAGCTTTCGTGGGCACAACCCGCTTCTTCAGATCCACATGAGAGATCCACGTCCTTGACACTACAGTACAATTACATGACAGACACATTTGAACCACCTTATATTGGAAACCTAACAACTGTTACACTTAACCTTCATGTCTCTAGCTTCCATCCAAGACATTTTTCTCAATCTATTGTTTATAGCCAATCCCTAAGATAAAACCGGATTTGTTCCAATCCCACACCGAGACAAACACCTAAGGATCTATATAGAACATTCTTATCTACCTGGAGAAGTGAAAAAACAGCTCAACAGAGCCAGACGAGTACCCAGACATTAGCTACTTCAAGGTAGGCCCAGAAAAGAAAACAGGACACCCATCACTTGTCATCACCTACAGCCCACAACTTAAACCCCTCCAATGCATTATCAACAATCTATCACCTATTCTGTTCCAGCAAGACCACACATGCTCCTGAACCAGAGAGCCCTAATGGCAGAAGGGCAAGCAGCCTGCCTGGGGCAGTGGGGCCGAACCCCAACAACCTGTGGCAGCATGGGGCTGGAGGAAGAAGCTTGGCCACCTGCAGTAGCACAGAACTGGGCAAACTAGGCGCCCATGGTAACGTGAGGACAGAAAATCCTAGTAGCATAGAGTCAGGAGCTAGAGAATCCCAGTCACCTGCAGCAGCACAGGGCTGGAGGAAGAAGAAGTTTGGTCGCATGTAACAGCGCGGGGCTGGAGAAATCTAGCTGCTCATGGCATCGCGGGGCCAGGGAACCACTCCAGCGCAGCGTTGAGGGCTGGAGAACCTCAGACACCCATGGCAGCCCAGAAGGCTGATGGCATCAGGGCAGACAGACTGGCGGGGGAGAAGATATAGGGGGACAGAGGCAGGAGGCCAGCTGGCTTGTGGCTGGTGACACCTTCCCTGGTCCGGATCTGGTCCTGACGTTTCTGGACCAGGGACGTATAACCTGTACTATTTATTTGAGAGAGTTTGTGTGTCTGTCCACTAGCCGGGGTACATGGACTCTTCCTCTGGTTGTGCCCACTGCAATGCCATGGAAAGGTGCTTCTCACCTGGCTCCTAGCTGCAGTGGTGAGAGAGGGTTAGGGTTGTTCTCTCTCCATGAGGCAGCCTGCATACTGAACTCCTCATCCCCAGCCCCACCCCAGAACAATAATTTAAATGCAGAAAAAAATTATTTGAGTTAAGGACCTGAGCAACATTGGGTAAATCTTCTAGTTACAATACAGATTAAAATATCTTAAATCTGAATCTAAAGAAATGCTGGACTGAGTTTCCAGTAATGCTATAGATTTACTGAATGAGTTAACATGTCATTTAAAAGATCTGTGCCTTAAGTTTTCCTTTTGTAAAAGAGGAATAAACAGTATGGAGGAGTGTTTTGAAAGTACAAAATATTTATTTTTAATGAAAATATAATGGGTTGTATAAATATTAATCTTTTGTTCCAAATACAGTTCTTGTGAGGGTACCATGTTAATAAATTATTAGAAATGCCTAGGTATTGCTTATATTTGTAACTGCTTAGCTAAGGCTTATACCTGCCTTCTAATGGTTGTACTATTGTTGCTCATTAGACCAAAGAATTTTTTGAGGATGAAACTATTTTGATTTTCAAATAGAAAATCCATATTCAGAAGTGGATTGCTTGCCATAGAACTTCCATAAGTCAGTTGATCATAACTAAATTCTGAATGTCATTACATGTTGTTTTCTGGGCATCATCTTGTAAGAAGGTTAAAAATAGAATGCTAGCCTGCTATCAGTGTGTTCAACGATTGCTGGAAAGAACTACTGATTTATTTTTGTACAAATTAGAAATATACATTTTGGACTTTTCTTAATAGGAGATCTTTGTATTTATTCCATAAGCTGATTCTTACAAGTTAGTTACTGCAGGATTTCACTTGTGTATTGTATACTTACTAGCAGATGTACCCGGTATTGCTTGGATCCGTAACTAAATTAAGATTTTTTTTTTTAAATAAAAGCAAAATGTACATCCTTTATTTAAATGCTTGTTTTTTTTCAAAAATACAGTGTAAGTTTTATGAAGTTAATTCTTATTAACTATTATTACAGATTTCTTAATAAAGGAATGTTAACATTTTTCTGTTAATTTGTTTTTAGTAAAGCTAGTGAATATAGTATATACTATGTTTTAACCCCCGCCTTCCCGCCCCCCCCAGGCTATAGTCTATTTTATTTCCATTAATATTTTCTTTCTAGTTTTCAATAGGGATGTCAACGAGTAGTTGACTAGACTATTAACTGATAAACCTAGGCTTCAAAGCCACTTTTCCCCCTCCTGTCCCCAGCACCGGCTCCCTGGGAGTGGGGCCAGGAGCACACTGGCTGCTGGCCCCACCCCCAAGGACTATCAAATAGTCGTGTAACTGCAAAGATTACATGTGGTTACACAGCTGTTCAATACCCAATATCTAACATCCTTTGTTTTCAGACCTTACACATTGATTTAGCAGGGCAGGGAGCCCACTCCAATCTGGGTAGGTAAAGAGGGCACTCCAGCCCAGCAGATTGAGTCAATTTATAGGTGACGATGTAAAATGAAGAATACATTTCAATGGAGAAAGCATTCCAATGAACTATGATGATAGATCTAGTAAGCTAAACTATTTGAATTCCATCAGGATAGGAACTTGTGTATCTGACTTAAAGTTTGGCTTTTTTACAGAGAACATTTAGCAAGTTATTAGAAGTCTTTTTGTAAATTGGGGAATAACATTTAATTTCAGTTTTTTAGAAGTGATAAAACCAATTTTATTTCTCTTCCGTTGTGATTACTATGTTAATCTGTCATTCTGCATGCTAATTAATCACATATTTAACTGTCAAGAAAAATATTTTTGGTATTCGTGCTTTGGAAAAGTACTTTTTTGGGTTATAAAAGTTCACATACCAGAATTAGGCTTTATACAGAATTTGAGTAAAAGACATAATGTAGTTATGTCAAAATTAAAACTCCTCTAGCTAGTGGAGAATGTCTAAACCCTAAATATTTTTATTTTTCATACTATTATTCATTAGTCAAACACCATTACCGTTTTAAAAAAATATCAACACTTACATCGTGTTTTGCAGTCATGATACTTTTAGCACTTTTGTGATTTGAAAAGGAAGTTTTTTTAGAAGTTTGTGCTCTCATGATTTTATAATATGCTTTGCGAATTGTATGTCATAAGCAAGTGAATGAATGCTGTTGGGAACATGGTAGGCTGCTACTTTTGTGTCAGGGAAGAGATATATAATATATACAACTGCTGGATTGAGCAAAATTGTTAGCCAAATTTCAGTCTGTAGGAGTAAAATAACTTAATCACAGTTTATTGAGCTTAGATCTCTGTTACATTGCTAATTGTTGAAAATGAAATGCGAAGGTAAGAATTAGCCAGAACACTACTTATTATGACTACTTGCATTTCAAAGATCAGAGAAAGTTCACTATTCTGATATGCTGTTCTTACAGCTATGTGTGGAAAGAGTGAAGAGATACTTCCTAAGGTTTTTTTGTACATTGCTTACGTTGGTTTCTGATTTTTTACATTTTTAATCTTTTTTTAATCAGTTACTAAAAGTACATAAGGAATTGGATAATTCGCTGCTCCTAAAACTTAAGCTATCTTCTTATAAAGAAGCAATACAGGTTGAACCTCCCAAATCCAAGGCTCTCTGGTCCGGCAACGTCCATGGTCCACCATTTGGCACCCCATTTAACTTGGCGCCCTAGGCAACCGTCTAGTTTGCCTATATGGACGGGCCGCCCCTGCAATCAGGACAGAAAAGAAATCCATGGTGGGACCCGAAAGGGAGGGGGCGGGGGAGAAGGAATCCGAAACACAACTAGGACAGACTTTTGCCTCCCGCAGTCCTGAAGGTTGAATGTGAGCCTGCTCTATGACCTGGAGCCCTTGGGAGTGGAGGCTATGGAACTAGGTGAGGAGGGAAAGTTGTTCTGTGCAGAATGGAGGAGGGGAGGGTTTCTTTTTTATGCAGGGAACTGCAAACGAAGTGGCACACTATCCTCTCCTGCCGCTCTGCTGTACTCTCTTGCCGCTCTTTCCACATCTTTTTCAGGAGCATATTCCTCCACTCCATTTGCTCCTTAGGCATGTTTTCTTTTGTCCATTTTCACATGCAGGTTTGTGCAAGCTGGACATCTGTTGGGGCGGGGAGAGTACTCAGCAAGCTCCTTGTTGTTCCCACTGTAACAAAAAGTTACAAGGAGATATGTTGTGAAGCCTAAAACCTAACCTGTTAACATACAGCAAAGGTCTCTCTAAAGAAAGTGGAGATGTGTTCTGTGTAGGTATGTTAGTGTAATCGGTTAACCAATAAGCAGATGTTTATTGGTTAGTGTTACTGATTTCCCTCTCTTCTTCTTCCCCCCGCTCTGCAAGTAAATTTGGAGCTGGCAGGTAGTCTGGCTGGCTTAGTCCCGGCATGCACCAGTTTAAAAAACTTGGCTGACAGCAGGGACCTGGTGCATGCAGGGAGTCTGCTGGTTCTTAATGCAGAGCTACAGCGGAGGGCGGAGCCTGAGAGCAGGGGTAGCTGCCGGGACCTGACGCATGCTGGGACTGAGCCTGCTGGCTCCTATTGCAGAGCGGGCTGTAGTAAATTCCGTGTAATGGTCAGGACATTTAACGGTTACATAGTTATCTTATTGCATGATTTTTAACATCCCTAGTTCTGCGCAAGGCCGAAGTTATACTTTAAAGCAGCCACTGCACAGCAGTGTTCTCAAGAGAACATCTGGACTCAGATGGTTTGGAGGTGAGGCAGTCATGGTAAGGGGCCTGCCAGGGCCCAATACTGCAGGTGGGATCAGGGATGGCAGGAGCAGGGTGGTAGCTCAAGTGTCTTCCCACCTCCGTGTCAATCACGCCCTGCTTCCTGAGAGAGTGCTACTTTTCCCATCCCACGGGAGTCTACGGGCAGGGAGGAAGAGCAGGAAGGAGGGAGGAGGTGCCAGAGGCTGAATCCTTGCTAGCATCAGAGGCAGAAACTAATAGCTTCTCCTTCTCTATCTAGGTTATGTGAGATATCCGTCTTCTCTAAATCACACAGAGTGATAGGCAGCTGATGCGGACTGAATTTGGCCAGAAACCTGGGCCTTATGCTGCAATTGCACATTACTTGTGCTGCAATGATGCTAGCCACTGGCTTGATGTGAGCAGATGTCCTACCATGGAGGACAGAATAAGGCTGGCCTCTCCAGAGACCTTGTGAGAAGCATCAAAGAGTTCCTCTGAGAGCTTCATGGAGTGGTGCTCCATCTCCAGACACATTAACAATTTGTTCCAAGTCTCCCCTACTGTAGTGCGCCACCCATCACACCCAATTGCCTTAACCCACTTATAGCAAGAAAAAAAACCTGTGAGCTCATCAAGAATGTCTTCCTCGGGATCAGTGCTTAGCTGAGACATCCTGTTCATCTGGAGAGCAATAGAGGCACACGTTCAACAGGGGAGGTAGAGTTAATGCTGATGGATGAGAGTCCTGGGATCACGGACTGAGCCGATGTCTTGGGTGCCGGCTCCTCTTTCTTAATATTGCAGAGTGGCAGCCAGGGATTAGGAGGGATGCAACTAGTCAATAGTACTAACTGATAAGCTCTTGCTTATCGGTTAGTCGAGTAGTTGCTTACGTTCCTAAGCTGGACCCCTGACTTGTGCTGGGTCCAAGAGCTACACCCACTGCAGCTCTGCTGTTTAATAAGAGCCAGGCATATAGGGAGGTACTGGACTCGGCAGGAGCCAGAACTGCGGAAGCCTTACTTTATCGACTGATCTTGTAGTCAATAAAAGTTGTATTGGCTACACGATTAGTGGATTACACGCCTCTTAACGTAATTAAGTGGATTACGCGTCCCGTGAGCTCTGGGACTAGAGATCCCCAGTGACCGAGGTTGTTGGCGGCTTAGAGCAGGGCACCAGAGCCCTGCCCCAATAGAGTTTGCTGCGGCCCTGTCCCCCGGTGCTTGTGATAGCGCTGCTGACTGCAGGCTCTGGTGCGCCATGAGATCTGTTGACCCACTGGCCTTGGCCTCAAGTGCTGCTCTAAGCTACTGACAACCTGTGCCGCTGGGTCTCTAGTCCCACAATATTGGTGGTCCTTCTGGCCAATGGAAGTTGCCAAACCAGAGAGTTTGACTACAGAGGTTCAACCTGTACTACAAAGGATGGGTGTGGATTCTTCTGTTTGTGTACATATACTTGAGCCAGCATGCATGTAAATGGTAGTGAAGCTGTAATAGCATAGGTATCGCATCCATTCGTTTTAGGTGGGGTTGTATTCTGTGCAACTCAGCTGTGCCTCTCCTGCTGCTACTTTTGTTAATGTCATTTGTACTTATGCTAGCTTGATGAGTGAGAGCTTGAGTACGTGCATGTGAGCAGAGAAATTCTACAACTAGCTTATAGTGTAGGTGTAGCCTTTGAAGGTAGGAAGAGAGCTATATGTCTGACTTCTTGTGCAGAGTTTCCTTTAACTTTTCCCACCCATGTGTGAAAAGGATTTCATATCACCTCCATGTTGATGCACAAAACAAAATTCATGTGGCAGGGCTGAGTGGGTTCTAATATGAGGTAGGGAGTTGGGGTGTGAGGAGGTGAGGGCTCTGGCTGAGGATTTGGACTCTGGGGTAGGCTGGAGATGAGCAGTTTGGGGTGCAGGCTTCCCTGGGGCTACAGTGGGGAGAGCGGACTCCTCCCAGCTCTTTCCCTGTAAAAGCACTTAAACTGGGAAGGAGAGGTGCCTCTCCCACAGCCCCATTGAGAAGCTTGGCCCGGACTTGCTGCGGTCATGGAAGAGGCACCCCTCCTTCAGCCTGAACTTGGGTTGGGGTTGGGCCACCTCTCCCCCTAGTTGTGGCAGATTTGTGGCTGGGTTGGGTCTGGGACTGGGACTGGTGGAGAGGAATCTCTCCCTCCTTCATCTCTGAGTGCCTGTGAGGCACTTAATAGGTTGCTGCATGGCTGTGCAGCTTAGAGGGAATTTGGCTCTTCCTGTGTATGGAGTTTTGGATGCTGAAAGTGTATGCTCAGATAGTTCAGCTCCTAGCTCTTAGAACGCCAGTTGGGAAATTTTTCTTAAAGCTAAGTGACAAAGTACTCATCAGAATAGTAGAATAAAATCCTTTCCCAAGCCAGACACTGTAGAAGGGCATGCAGGGTACTTGGCAACTTGAACTAGCCCATGAAATGTAACAGGAAAGAACAATAACACTTTGCGAGTGGCATTCGAAGCTCACAGGAAGGCAAGAATCAAGATCAGGTCAGTAGATGCTGCTCAGTGCAATCTGTGTGACTTTTTCTCCTCTACTTTATCTAGACTATGCCATATTGATGCCATGCTTTTTTACTTTGGGAACAAATTATTCCTTTCTCAGCGGGTCCAAAAATGGTTGTTGATGGTGTTGTAGAGGAGATTCTGTGGAGGCACTCATCATGCCTCTATAATGATGGCTGAGTTGAATCTTGCATTTAATCTAGTGATTCATGCATTTTATTATGTATGAAGAACCCAGGGAATCCTCCTTAAAATTACAACACCTACTCTTTCACTGTAGAATGAATTTATGGTTAATTTAGTTTGTTAAAAGGTGTTTTTTCAAAATTTTAGTACCTTGTCAGATTTTTATTCTATCCTAGTATAAAATTCAAATTCTTCATTTTTGTATGTACCTGAAACTCACTAAAATCGTTAGAGTATGCTACACTAGAATTTTTTTATATTAATGGTAGGTTTTTGCCATTTATTATTGAAAGTTTCTCCTTTGGCTGGATCTTATCAATTTTTTGATATTTGTATGAACTGCTTTGTTTCAAAATAGCTCCCACTCCTGTTTTCAGTTGAACTGAGGTAACTGGATGCCTTCTGTTAAAATGACTGTTTCAAAATGACCAACATTGCCAGTTGTCTCATTAAGACTTGAGAGAAATCAAAGCTAATACACATACAGGTCATGCCCTCTAGAATACAGTATCTTTAAAATTAAAAGCAAATCTATAAAAACAACTCTTTGATAGCTCCTTTTTCTGTATTATCTGAGTGATTTAATTTTGTGTAAGGAATTTGGACACCCAGAGACTCATTACAATTATTTATCTTTCTATTACTTTTTCCTCATTAGCTCAGCTAGGAGCAGAGCTGCAAGCAGTCTGAAAAATGGCTTGTATATCTTTTACTCCTATTGCACCAATGTTGGCCTGAAAAGATATTTCCAATAGCCACATAGAGCAGAGAGATCTAATGAACTGCTGCCATACTCTTCAGTCTTAGTGGCTGGCAGGTTCATCTCAAGGCAGAATATTTCTCAGGTAGTGTCGATAGTTCATATCTATCAGTAGTTCGGTGTTTCCAAAGTCATGTGTGTAACCAGTGTCATGATTGTGACGGGTCAAGACTCTCTTGGGATTGTTGCTTGACGTGCTAAGATCTGCTTTCTCTGAGAGCCTGAGCACCTTGTAAAACTGCCTTGTTGAGCACAGCTCTCCAGCGTGCTTTAGCATAGTAGACACAGGGACACGGTCACACTCTCCAAGGCTGCAGACACACTCTGTAAGTAACAGTGTGAAACCTTTTACCCAGAACTCAAGTTCACAAGACCTCTGGGAACAGAACCCCAGTGCTGTATGGAATTCCACATAGAGTAAACTCATGAAAATTTTTCCTTTTTCTCAATGTAAAGTGAGATAGATATGCACAGACTCCTTGCTCCTAAGGTAATAGTTATTTACTGGGGAATTTAATAAAAGTGATTTTAAGTATGAAAGGTAGGATTTAAGTGTTCATAATTGATAGCATACAGAACAAAGTAAATTACTGTGCAAAATAAGACAGAACACACATGCCAAACTTAATACACTAAAGAAACTAGTTTAGTAGAGTCTCGAGTATCTGACCTTCCTTTATCCAATATTCCATGTTATCCAACCTGCCTGTGGCCACCCAAAGCAATTGTGCAGGTGGCGAAGCTGGCAGAGCGGAGACAAAGGCGGTGAGAGAAGAGAGAGGAGGGAGCAGGGCCATGCTGCAGGATGCTGGAGCCCAGCCGCCTCTGCCCTCTAAGGTCATGGGGCGCCCCGATCTCCCCCATCCCCTCCGGCCAGCCATGCTGCCCCTAACCTCTCCTATCTCTCCCGGCCAGTTGCGCTGCCCCGGGGCTGGCCGGGGGAGATAGGGGAGGTCAGTGACAGCGCGGCTCTCTATGAAGCAGCCGAGCATCTGCAGAGCGGCAGCTGACGGGTAAAATACCTTGGACCCCGCAAGGTATTTTCCATATTATCCAACATTTCAATTATCCGACCATCCTTTGGTCCCGTTTAGGTCAGATAATCTGTATATGCAGTATCTCATCCTAAAGGTTGTTTTGATGATCTTCTTCACAGACCAGACATCCTTCCATTCTGACTAGCTCCTTCCCCCTGTTCAGTCTTAGTTGTTTCAAGCAGTCACATTGGGTGGTGTAGCTGGGGAAAATTGAGCAAGATTACCTTACTCCACCCTCTTAAAGGGGATTTGCCTAAGATGGGAGTCCACCTCTGCTCCAGCCTTGTCAGAGCAGCCACTTTGGGCTCAGGTGTGCTCCGGGCAGAGGGTGCTCTGCCTGGGTGGAGGGACTGCTCCAACTCAGCTGGGCTGGAACAGACCCTCCCCCACCCACTGCCTTTATTCAGTTAGCATTATGTTTAACCGGTTAACCAATTAAATGGGATTTTACATCGTTAATGGTTACAAGTTTTTGCAGCACCAGTAGCCATTTCTTACAGGTTGATCCTCACAGTTACAGGAAAACCATGTTCTCTCAGTTAATGGGCTATTAACTATGTATCTGGTTTCTTCATTATTGTGTCTGATAGATTTTTCCCAACACCAGCACATTGATAATAAATCTACAGTCAGTATTCCTAACTTCAGATACGGAAATATTACATGCATGCAAACAGGACAAACACATTCAATAAGCTACAACTTCCAATTACCTATTACAAGAACCGTTTTACATAAAGCATATCTGAATTGTGACCTATTCATATTTTCATAAAGCATATTGAATATTGCATCACAATGACTTCTGCCTAAGTTTTCAAACCGCCTGAAACAACGACTCAGAGGTATAAATTCCCCTGTCCATGTTAATGTCATTGTTAATATCATTGGAATGTCAATCTCTAAAGCCCAAAAATGGCACTTCACTTTCAACATTTACTTGATTATTTTAACAGACAGACCAAGAAAGGCTGGGGATGTTCTTAGAGATGGGAATTGAGAGCGTCCTGAGAGAAGGAAATGTAGGCAGGCCAATAGAGGAAACTTCGAAAAATAGAAGCAGGAAGAGAAAAACTATGGACTAGAAAGAAATAAAAGGTAGAAGTAACAGTAGTCTAAAGGGGGAGCATAATTTCTTAAACTGCTGAATTTGATAAGGTATTTAATAAATACTAGGGGTCTGCACCCCCTGTGGTAATCTGGGACACTAATCGTTATCACGGAGCTCCTTGGCCTACAGCCCACCCCCTTCCTTCCCTTCCTGTGTCCCCATGCCCCTGCCTCCATTCCTGCACTCACCAACCTCCCTGACCCCTCTCCCTCTCCACCCCACACTGCCCATCCCTACCTCCAGCACCTCTTTCCATTCCTTGAGTCAGGGGACTCCCCAGGTCACTGGCAAACACTGGAGCTGCTCAGTCGGAGGGAGACCTGTGGGCTTTGCTGGGTGGGACCGGCGTGGGCGGTTCCTGCCTCTGTTTCCAGCGTAAGTGGGCCAGGCCTTGCACATGCCACCCGAAAGATAGTGGGCAGAACCTTGGGGAGGCAGAATCTGGCCAGGCCTAACTGCCAGGTGGCTTTGCCAGTCCCTGAACAGTGTCTGGGGCAGGGAGCCCATGCGAGAGCCAAGCCTGTTGATGTTGATGCTGATGACGTGATGATGTCATTCTGCCATCCATCAGGAATTTTTATACACAGACACACAGAGAGATTATAAACAAGAAATAAGTTTGGTTGCTGTGTAGAGACTGTATTCATCCTGATTTTTATGCAAACCTACTGATGTCAGTGAGAGATTGTTAGTAGATTGAGCTGAATGTAAAGTCCTACCTTATTGTCAATAAACATGACATACTTTTTTTTAAATGAATAGAGTGCCTCTCCTTAACACTGCTGTTTTTTAGAAGAGCCCTTCTAATTGCAAAATCCCATAGACGAGCTAAAAATAAAATATTTTTAGATATCTCATTCATATGAAGTAGAGGACTGCCGTGTTGTAAACAAAATCAATATAAAATGATTTGGGTAAATTGAAATTGAGTCATGAAGCTAGGATATATGCCAGTTCATTGTAAAATTGACAGTCAAGTTTTCAGTAGCCTGTCAGTTTAATTTATGTTTACAGGCAAAACCCTGTCAAAATTAAGGAAAAGCTTCTGCCAAACATTTGTTCAAATTAGTGTGGGGAAGGGTTTCACAATTTTTTACCAGTTGATCTCTGGACTGTTGAGACTCACCTTTTAGCCTTATTTTCAATTTCGTACTCGAAACTATAGGTTATATCTCCCTGGTTTGGCACCTTAGGGACCTAACTGGTCCCAAACCAGGGAATTTGCTGAACCAGGGAAGATCAGTGCTGGCTTCTTTGCTGCCGCTGCTGTGGGACCCTGCTTTGGCAGCAGTAGAAGGTCTGGCATTGACCAAGTGGATACTAGGGATCTAAGGAGGGGGAAGAGGCAGGATGGCTGTGTAGGCCTACAGCCATGAACCAGGATTTTAGTCCTGTGGGAGTGCGCAGCCACTGAGAGATGCTCCTGGCTCCAAACTGCGGGGCTGTGCTCCACCTTGCCTCTTACCCCGAGTGCTCCCCCTATGTTTCTCCTCCTCTCTTGAGTGCTGGAAATGAGCTATGTGCAGCTCTTCAGAAGTTCTGTGTCCCAGTGGGGAAGGAGTTGCTGAGCACAGGGACCTGGCTTTGCTATGTGATTGCTCCAGCCTGGGAGCATCCACGAAGATGCCAGACCACAGAAGTCCGGACTGTAGAGGTCCAGCCTGTTGATGCACATCAGTCTGATTCTTTCACTTGACAACTGCTTGATAAATACCCCCAGGTGTTCTCAGTAAATGCAGGAAGCGCAAATGCAGGAAGCACTGTGTATGATGTGTGTGCAATTGGAAAGCAAGGATGGGTTTGTTTCTGAGAGATTTAATTTCCCTCAGGCATATAGAGCAATAGTAGTTAATTCCCAATTTGAGAGATGCTCATTGTTATGCATTTCCCATAGATATTTTGTCTCTTGGTAAATTTTGTCTCTGTCCTACTATATGCTTCCTTTAAAAGAAACTAAAGTAAAGTTACTGTTCTATGATCTTGTAAAATTGCTAAACTGTTACGTGACTATAAATTATTTCTGATATAAATAGCTTTTTGTGCTGATGCTGTATAGTGGCTTTGTAATTATGGAATCCACTTGTCTCATTTTTATATCTGAGTGCTTTTCAGGGATGTAAGTTTTTTATTTATTCTTTGTTCATTTTATATATTTCCCCTTTGAATAGAGAGAGTAGATTATCACACAGGAGTTTGCAAGCACTTTGTTGATGGTGTTTTATACCATATTTCCTCAGACATTCTGTGCTTTGAGAGAATTGTGTCTTTAGAAAGAGATTGGTTTGAAGTTGTAAAAAGGACTCGTTTGTGCATATTGGTATAACGATGGTGTTACAGAAACTTTGCTTGAAGACATTACTACTGTTTTAAAATAGTAATAAAATACATGAAATTGTAATCAATAGATGAGCTAGTATCTCTGTGAGTGTAGTCTTAACGAATCTTTAATACCTTCTAGAGTTGAACTAAATGTTCTGGATGTGCTTATCAGGCAGATTGTGTTGTAAGAGAAAATGTCATGTCTGTCAGGTGGTGGTAGATTTTGGGACTGTGCAGGTTGATTTCAGATAGAAGAAAAAAATCAGTAATGCAGGCTCCTTAGGTATTTTTTCCTCCATGTAATTTACTTTCACACTGTTCAGTCATTGAATAAGGTCATCATAAACAGCAGGCAGACAGTATGCTTCCAAGAATCTCAGCCTAATGCTAGTGCCATGTGCCTGATGAATAACTATTCTCCAATAATTAATTCTAGTTAGATTAAAGGCATGCACACTTTTCCTTGCATTAACTCCCATCATAAAACTCAAGCATTCCTTCAAAGCAGTGGTCCCCAATGCATTTATGTGCACCTGCCTAGTGACCAGGGCTGGCCTGAGCCATTCTTGTGCTTTGGGCCCCGGGAGCGCTGCGCATGTGCGGCCCCTGCCCCTGAGGCCCGGCATCCCCAAAAGGTTGGGGACCACTTCTTCAAAGACTAAACAATGCTTGTATGCTAAGGGGAAAAAATATCTTGTAAAACTGTGTGTGATGGCATCATGAGGTGATGCCTTCCAGAAGAATACATTTGTTTTTCTCTGTTATAAAAAACTGGTGAAATGAGGGGAAATGTTTCTTGATAGAGAATGAAGTTTGTTTCCAAAAAGCCCCCTGAGATTCATGAACATTAAAGCAGGCACTGGAAGAAAAACTCAGAGAGCTGTTCTTTCCAATAGAATATCTTTGAGAGAAAATCAAGGTATGGCCAGCATAGTTGAGATTTTTCCCTAGCCCAAAAAGCACTTTTTCCCTGGAGAAAATACATTTTATGTGGAAAAGTGGTTTATTTAAATTGAAGGTTGGTATACACCATGGTTTACTTTGTAAACCTGTTTAATCCTCTCACAAACTAAAGGCTTATTGTTCAAGCTAAAAAGCTGAGGCTGTGTCTACACTGGTGCGATCTTGCACCAGAGCTATGCAAATGAGGCTAAGTGTGGAATATCGCCGAGCCTCATTTGCATATCTAGTGAGCTGCCATTTTTGCAGAAGAGGCTCTTGCGCAAGAAGGAGCTGTCTACATTGCCCCTTCTTGCGCAAGAAAAACCTATTACATGTTAAGGCTTGCTCTCACCTGCCAGTAATAACAACAGAATTCCCAGGCTATTGATTGCACTTTTGTCCATTCTTGTGTCTGCCCTTAGATTCAGATGTACTTTAAAAACATATTTACATTTTCAGTTCCAGTCTACTACAAAGTTTTGACCAAACAAGTATGAAGTATGGTAAAAGATTTTAAAATTGTGTGGTGGTTGCTTAGCAAACTGGAGAGAAATGTAGTCAAGTGAAAAACTGGAAAATTCATTATTCAGCTTCTTTGTTTTCCTTGATTTTACTGTCACATTTTCCCACCATGTTGGTGTAAAGAACCGTGACACAAAATGGGTTTGGAGCAGAAATCTGGATTTTCAATTTTCAATGCTAAACAAAGCTAAACCAAAAAGCAGAACATCAGGAGTATGTTCCATCATGATCCTTAAGCATCTTCATAGACTCCCTTAAAATAAGAGGAGGACCTTTTTCCTCTTTTGAGACCCCTCTTTTGGAGGTTAATTCATTTTTAGTTGTCACAATTTATATTATTTTTTTAAAAATCCTTTGTTAAAAGAGAGCAAACCTTATTAAGTTACAGGGGGTAGCTGAGTTAGTCTGTACAGGATAAACTTAAAAACAACAAATAGTCTGGTAGCACTTTAAAGACTCACATGTTTTGTTATTCTTTAAAGTGCTACTAGACTATTCGTTGTTTTTTATGCTTATTAAATTAGCTACTGAAACTGATAACAGAGTGAAGTTGATTTTTGTATATAGGTATTTTGAGAGAGGATTCTTTTTTTGAGTTATGTTAGCAGGTTTCCAACAGTGCCAGATAAGTTCCAGTTTTAATTTTAATAAATGCCTCCCACCCACCGCTTGTGCCTGTGGGAGGGAGGGGGGGGGGGAAGGGGACACGACCGCGAGGGTTAACCAATGAGCCCAGACTCATCGGCTAACTGTGTGCACAAGTACATGTTCACATCCTTAATATCGTCAATGTCCTCTTTGAATTGGGGACATGAGTACAGGACACAACATTCCAGCAGTGGTCATATTAGTGCCAAATATGGAGCTAATGTAACCTTTCTACTTCTTGAGATTTCCGTTTACGTATCCAAGGATTTCATGATGAGCCATGGCAATAATGTCATATGGGAGCTCAGAGTCAGCTGATTCTCTCCCATGACCACTTAAGATTTTCACCCCAGCGTCAAGGCTAGAGTTCCTTATTCTGTATGTATGGCCTGCATTCTTTGTTTCTAGAATCTGTACTGAAACACATTATTTGCTTGTGCCCAGTGTGCCAATCAATCCATATTGCTCTGTGTCAGTGACCTACCCTCTATTATTTACCATTCTCTCAGAGTAAAAAAGGAGGCGAAAACTACTACAGAAAATGATGGTGATGCTATAAAACACTCACAATTTATTTGGCAGTTAATGTTACCCACCAACTCAGAAGCTGACAACAAGGGTAAAATTGAGCATTCCTTTACACTTTCTTGTTGCTCAAAAATTATTGATAACCTATTCAACACTCCTTAAAGCTTTCGATTTCACCTCCAAAAGATAATGAAAAGCAATATATAACCAGCTATTAAGGTTTGAGAATATACTGCTTGTTGGTGTCTGTTGGAGGAGGAAAGCCAATGCAGTATTTCTCAACCTTTTTTTGTACCCCTTTTTTCTTCTTCATCATCATCAGCAACAACAACAAAAAAGTACCTCCTCTACCTACAGTTTTTAGACACAATTTTTTCTACCATTGCAACACATTTGTTTAAACTACTTAATCATAGCTTGGCAGGCAATGAAATTTTTGGGTGTAAAAAGTACAAGAATAATAAATTGCTGTAAAACGTAAACATTCATTTTTCTCCAAATTTGTTGTGTTGACGTACACCCTCTCCCCCCCCCCCCGGTCCCCAGACTGCTCTCAATTACCCCTAAGGGTACTTGTATCACTGGTTGAGAAACACTGCTTTAAGACATGTTTGAGCAGTTTATCAGCAGTGTTTAGGCAACTTGAAATTGACAAGGGCAGAAATCTCTTCTATTAACTTATTTTACAGGGCTCATAAAAGAACTAGAAAAATTAATGGAGGGTAGGTCTATCAATCGCTGTTAGCCAGGATGGGTAGGAATGGTGTCCCTAGCCTCTGTCAAAATCTGGAAATGGGTGACATGGGAGAGATCACTTGATTACCTGTTCTGTTAATTTCCTCGGGGGTACCTGGCCTTGGCCACGGTCAGAAAACAGGCCTACAGGGATGGACCTTTGGTCTGACCCAGACTTTGGAGTGTTATTTGGGATTCTTCAAAATTCTTTTGAGTTTAAAAGGGTTCCGTGGCCAAATAAAATTGGGAAACACTGTCTCGGGGTTGGCTGTGTTAGTTTGTAACTGAAAAAACTTAAACAACAAATGGTCCTGCAGCACCTTAGAGACTAACAAAAAATGTAGACAGTATCATAAGCTTTTGTGGGCACCACACATCTCTTCAGATGGCCAGCAGCCCCGTAGGACCCTGAGGCAAGCTCCATGGCTGCCATAGCCCCTGGCTGCTTGAAATGGTTGATCACTATCTCCATGTGTTTCTCTCTGCCGCATCCCGGGGCAGGGATGGGGGAAGACTTTGCATGCTGCCCTCATCCTCAACCCAATCATTGCAGCTCCCATTGGCACGTGGAGGGAGCCATCCATCCATTTTGAGCACTCTAGGGCTGAGACAGGCAGGGAGCCTGTCCGAGGATCCTGGCAGAGTAGGTCATGGACCAGATCAATAGGCTTGGTGGGTCATATCTTGCCCACCCCTTCCTTACATAGTCTGTTAATTTTTTTTTTTTGTAAAATGAAAGTGACAGCTTATTCTTGTTGGGGATTGATATTAATAGTCCATAATAAATTAGTGAGCTGCATCTGAATATAAGCCACAGTCAGAAGCGGTGAGATTTTTTTTAACTCCTGAATTATGGTCTCCTTTCTCAGCTTGAAGAGCTTTCCCTAGAACAGCGGTTCTCAAACTTCTTGGGCTCTGGAACCCTTTGAATGCGTAAAAATGTATGCACAGCCCCAGAGGTCCACTGATTGTATGTGTTGTACCTATCGATGTCTCCAGTTTGTCAGCCTCGCAGAGCCTCTGGAGATGTCAGTTTGAGAAACACTGCGCTAGAGTTATAGGGGTGTTTAGTGGGAAGGTCACCCAAATGATGGTTACATTGTTGCTGTTGTATCAATTTGAAGCTGCTGATTTATTTTGTTTCAGTTCAACTTGGAGAAGTTAAACATTAAGCCACAGACACCTCTCACCTATTTGACTCAGGACACATAAAGCAAAGTACAGACTCCAGCGTGCTTAATTTTCTTGCAAATGGTATCTTTCTTACCCCACCTCATTCTGCTCCACCTCCCAAATGTGAGACGGTCTAGTGCAGTGGTCTCCAATCTTTTTACACCCAAGATCACATTTTAAATCTCAGAACAGGCGAAGATCTACCGCTCCGCCCCTTCCTTGAAGCCCCTCCCTCTCTATTCTCCTCCTGTCCATCACTTGCTATCCCCAGCCCTTACTTACACACTCTGATAAACAGTTTATTTTTAAATTGTGATACATAAAATTAAAATCAGGTGTTTATAGTTATAAAATAAATGGTCTGTTTTTATTCATGCTATTTAAATCTAAAATGAAGCATTCATAATTATACATTTTGTGGGGACAGAGTTCTGCGGCTGGGGGCAGGGGAAAGGGAACAGGGTGCTGGGAGGGCAGAGGACAGGTTTCTGCAGCAGGGGACAGAGTGCCAGTGGGGACAGGGTTCTGTAGCTGGGGACAGGGTGCCAGTGGAGGCGGAAAGTCCCCTGCATCTTCCTCTCCCCAGGATTCTCCCCTTTCCCCAGGGAAACCAGCCCATGCCTGCCCCGGGGCTGACCCCACGCGGCGCAGGGAAGCCCTGACCCCTCCTCCCCCTGAGGCCGACCCCTTCTCCCCCCGGCGCAGGGAAGCCCCACGCGCGCTTGTCCTGGCACCAACCCCCCCACCCGACTAGGGAAGCCCTGTGCGCGTGCGCGCACCTGCCCAGGGGGCCGACCCTCCGTCGCAGGGAAACCCTGCGCACACTTGCCCCGGTGCCAACCTCCCCACGTAGGGAAGCCCCACGCATGCTTGTCCTGGCGCCAACCACTCCCCCCGCCCCACGCAGGGTAGCCCTGGGCGCACGCCTGCCCCGGGGCCAACCCCCCCCCCCCTGCCCCGCCCATGCCGGGAAACCCCCTGCGTGCCTCCCACGGGGCTCACTTGCCCCTCCTTGAGGTAAGTAGTGGGGCTTCTCGGGGGTGGGAGAGAAATGGGGGTGGGGAGACAGGATGCCTCACGAGCGACTGGTCGAGGCCTTGTGATCGACCAGTAGCTCGCGATCGACCTGTTGGTGACCGCGGATCTAGTGCAAAACTTCAAAAAGATAATCTTGTAACTCCTATCCTTTCTGAATCAGTCCAGTTATTAAAACACAATAGAAAAATCTGTAGTACTCAAAGAATACTGTGATTTTGTTGCTAATTTAATGATGTTTTTATAAAAGAGAAATGTAAAGTGCCTCTTAAATTGAAAACTTCTTATTAAGGCTTTATGAGCAATACCTCCATATACACTGAAAATTTGCATTTGTTTTGATGTCTCTGTCCATTCAAGTGGAGGATACAGTGTATGTGTAAGAGCAAGTTCTGAAAGAACTGTGTTGTCAAATAGTTGTAGCCTCAAGATATATTAAAAGCAATATTTAGTCACTTATTTTCAGTGTTCTTTCATGAAGTTAGTGCATAGTGGGCAATGTTAGATTCTTGATATTTCTCTCATGTAGTAGTTAAATTTACTGAGCCACCTGTAATATTCCCTATCCCAAGTATAGAAAATACTGTAAATACCACAGATAAGTTAAAAATATCAACCAATGCCATGATTTTAATGATGCTCTTGGTATCCTGTCTCATTATAGGAACAGAACACAGTGCTGAATGCTGTGGTGGAACATGTGAGACCCACTTGTTTCTAATCCCATTAAAGCCATTTTTATTTTACACTAGGGAGCTGCACCCCCTGCTTGATACACTCGCCAGCTACCCTCTCTCTGGCAGCATTTGTGGCCAGAGAGCGAGAGCTATGCTCGCCAACACCCAGGGTGCAGGGTCTCGGTGGGGAGAGAGTATGAGAGGGCTGGCGCTGTGGGGTCTCGGCAGGGTGGTGAGTGAGAGGACTGGGAGTGCGGGGTCTCAGCAGAGGAAGTATGTAAGGTGGCTGGGGGTGCACGGGGTCTTGGTGGAGGGAGTGTCTGAGGGGGCTGGGACTGCAGGGTCTTGGCAGGGCAGTGAGTGAGCAGGCTGGGGCTGTGCTGGGAACTTGCACTGGCACTCCAGCCTTGCCCCCCAAGTCGAGATCCCTTACTCGCACCACCATCCTCACCACCCTGCCAAGCAGTGTGAAAAGCCTCCTTGAAGTGAATCCCTGCGCTGCTGTTCCCCCAGCCAAGAGAGGGAAGTGTCAGTGTGTTTGGGGAGCCTTGGGGCTTTCTCCCAGTCTCCTCCCCCCACCCCGCACAAGATTGAAGCACCCCGGGGCAAGGGGAGGGGAGAGAAGAAAGACCTGATGCTCCCTTCACCTACTGATTCCCTTCCCCTGCTGTGGGGGAGCATTGGGTGTCCTGAGCTGGGGAATGAGGGGGCTGGGTGCAGGGGCAGGAGTGAGGCTCCCTCTACTTTGGCTTTGCCTGCGAGGGAGGTGGGCATTGTACAAGGAGCCCTTTGTAGTGCAGCTGCTGCCCCTACGCCCAGGGCTTTTCCATGCTGCGGCTGTGGACAGAGCAGGCTTCGGCCAGGTAGTCTTTCCCCTACTGCAGTGGTTCTCAACTCGTTTCAGTCCACGGACCACCAGGCCAATCAAAAAATTTTTGTGGACCACCTCCGTTTTGAGACATGACAAAAAGAGCAGACAACGAACATTTTGGTTTGGAATTTATTTCTTACTAACAGATCACACGCCGTGTGACTTTGAACAATGTTGCTGTGGACCACCAAAAAAGTCACCATGGACCACTAGTTGAGAACCACGTCCCTACTGTCTGCAGCACTCCGAGCTCCCTTTGCTCCCCCAGCCAGCAGCGGGGCACTGTGCATTCCAACCAGTGCTCACTGTAATGGGCCATTCCAAACTGAGCAAGGGCCTGCCTCACCACTGTCTCCTCAGCATCTCAGCGTCACAGGAGGAAATCTTCCTCACTCTCGCTTACCCCACCTCTGCCAGTTGACAGATTGATGTCATCATGTCAGCATCATCACATATACATGGTGAGAAAAGTGCCTTTCAGGAGATAAAATGAGTTTAGGGTTAATGTGCCTCAGAACTTCTCGTTTCCTTCCTTCCAGAGTTCTGGTTATTACAGTTCCATGAGTTTCAAATTGATTTGTCTTAGTTTTGCTTCAAAATTTTCAAAATATTTTAGCATACAAATTGTTTGTTTCCATGGGGGTACACAAGACTTGATAGGCTGTGGTTTCAACACATTTGTTCTATTATTGCCTCCAGTATTCATTGTTTTCTTGTATAGTTTTATTGTCAGTATCCTGTCGCCTCTTACCTTGTATTTAGATGGTGATCTATTTTGGGTTAGACCTTTTTGTTCTGTGTTTGTACAGTGCCTATCACAAAGTGGTGCTGGTCCATGCATGACTGGAATGTTTAAGTGCTATAATAATACTACTAATAAAAAGAATAGATTCAAATCCATTGTTCAAAATATACCAGACTACTATCACTACTGCAATGGGCAGCCAACTGCTATTGCCAGATTTTTTGGGGGGGATGGGAAGGGGGGAGAGGAGGAAGAAAACAGGGTGTACACTAATATGATTCTTTGTGTTGCTTCAGGGAAGGCACTGTAGTTATCTAGTTATCTTACCTACTTTCCTGGCTGTTGCCAATTATTATTTGCATGAAGTCACACTCTACAACCCACACTCTCCTCGTTAGCAGAGACACAGTATTAGAGTCTCTTTCTCTAGTTTAGAGACTTTAGTTTCTCTTCTGTGAAGTAGTAGATAGTATGAATCTGTTTTTGAGATCGCAATTATTGGGCCTTGTGGATTTTTGATAGATTTCCCTTGTCAGATTATAATGAGAACTTCATTGTCTTCAAAAGATTTTTTAACGTGGAAAATTGACAAGTACAATTAAAAGAATGGATACATTTTAACTATATGCATTTTAAATTATAGATATAGTAATTATTATTGCCCACACTCTTTCATTTACAGTGAACTATAGATTTTGAAAAATTTAAAAAACATTCATAATTTAAATTTACACACTTGCACACTATTTCGTACTGATCTCATTTTGGAAGGTTCAGTGAATGCCAACAAAAGGTAGATCTACTCAGCAGTATAAAGGTTGGGCTCAGACCCAGGCTTGAGCCCATTTCTTCTGCGCACACATTTCTTTCCCTCAATCCTAGGAACCTGGGGGAATGGAGGGTCTGAGCCCAAGTCAAGCTGAGGGAAAGATAAGGTTGTGTATGTGAGAAGGAAGAGGGGCAATCTCAGGCCACGTCTCCACTTACTGGAGAATCAGTCTTTCGGGGTTTGATTTAGAGGGTCTAGGAAAGTCCTGTTAAATTGAATGCTGAGGGCATCCCCATCAGAGCCAGTATTCCTTTCTGTCACGTTTCTCCCAATTACTTCCTGCTGTGGACTGCCCCAAAAAAATCAATGCAAGGTACATTGACCCCAGCACACAGTTTACATAGCTAGAGTTGAGTATCTTGCATTGATTTTTCTCCACCAGTGTAGACCTGGCTTCTGTGTCAGGATGAAAGGCGACATAGACATGGATTACTTCTTTTTACTGAACAGTTGGAATTGTGGATTATGTAATTCATCTGAACTACAAGATGGAATACACTGAAGGTTTTAGTCTGACAGGCCTTCAGATGAAAGTGGCATAGCTACATAATGTGCACAACTGGGCAATAGTATACCATGTGTAGAAAACTTTCTGACTTTTCTAATGATCTTTTCATAATTCCCCAAAGCATGATGTTTAATTTCAATAGATAGACTAAGAAATTGACTGATTAGATTAACATAAAAATGGCATACTGGTTCAGACCAACGCTCCATCCAGCCCAGTATCCTGTCTGCTGACAGTGGCCAATACCAGATGCCCCAAAGGGAGGGAACACAACAGGTAATGCTCATGTGATCCCTCCCCTGTCACCCACTTCCAGAGAAACAGAGGCTAGGTACACCATTCCTATACGTCCTGGCTAATAGCCATTGATGGACCTAACCTCCATGAATCTTATCTAGCTCTTTTTTGAACCCTGTTAAAGTCCTAGTCTTTACTGTATCCCCTAGCAAGGAGTTCCACAGGTTGACTGTGCACCGAGTGAAGAAAAACATCCTTTTGTTTGTATTAAACCTGATGCCTATTCATTTCATTTCATGAATTCTAGTTCTTATATTGTGGGAATAAGTACTAGGGATGTTAAATTTAGATTAACTGGCTAATCAAATAATGATGCAATTTGCATCGACTATTCAATTAGTCATTAGCCTCAGCCTTTGAAGTGTAGCAACAACCCCTAGGGCTGTTACACTTCAAAGGCAAAAGTGCTGCAGGTAGCACAGGGCCAGCAGGGAAGTCAAGCAGTCCCTTGCTGTCCCCGTGTTCCCCGCTGTGTTTCAAAGTGGCAGCGCAACACGGAGCCCAGGGTCAGCTGGAGACTCAGAATTCCCAGCTGACCTTGGGCTCCATGCGATGCTGCCACTTTGAAATGCTGCAGGGGGAGTCTCCATGCGTTGACGCTTTGAAACGCTGCGTGCAGCCCTGGGCCAGCTGGGAGTCCAGTCCCCAGCTGGCTTCGGGCTGCAGGTGGTGTTTGAAATTGGCAGACCACGGGCTTCATGTGGCGTTGCAAAGCAGCAGCACTGCGTGAAGCCCAGGCGCTCTCGCTTTGAAGCGCCCCCTTCTCTTTCCCGCCGCCTGCCTTCCCGCTGCCTCTTTCTGAAGAGGCAGCAAGGGTTGGGGAAGCGACTAGTTGACTAGCATGTTGACTAACCAATCAGCATTTGCTCATCAGATAGTCAGTTAGTTGACTAGTAGTTCACATCCCTAGTCTGTACCTAGTAACTTACCTAATTAATAAAATTACTCATTAATACTGCTTATCTAACACTAGAACATTTACCCAGCATTGTTCAGGTCCTTAATTTCAAATAAGTTTTGGTTTTCTTCATGTAAATCATTGTTCTGGAATGAGGCTGGGGCTGGGAAGTTCAGTATGCTGGCTGCCCTGGGGAGAGAGGAAAACTCCAAACCTTAACCGCAGCAGCTTTGGGCCAGGTGAGAAGCACCTCAACATGGCTGCTACAGCTCCAGCAGGCATAGCTGTGGGAGGGGTGCATGTACTCTGGCTGGAAAACACACAGACCCACAACCAGGCAAACTCTCTGAATATATATATAGTAGATAGCTGTCCCTTTCTTCACCCATGGCTCCTGCTAGCCCAATGGCAACATAAATGTCCTGGTTCCCTATCTCTGATCCCTTTGCGGCCTCCCTGGGGCCATTGTGCACTATACGTGTCCCTCCTGCCAGACCTCTCCCTTTCCATTTTATGAAAAACAGTTGAATTCCAGGCACATTTCATTGTCCTGACACTGTCAAACCCTTTCCTTGCTTTAAGCTAAGAGAAGAGGAAGCTGCATACTAAATTTGGTGGTACTAGCTCTTACCGTTGAGGAGGAGTTATTGAAAAAATGGACTTACAGATGGACAGACATACACTTCTAAAATATATAGTAAGATTAAAGCATTGTGGGATGGAGTTTATATGAAAATATTACTTACAAATTAAAGTTTCCTTGCATAGTATGTTAGTTCCTAGAATGCTGAAGCTAAATCCTGATATTAACAGATGACTTCCTCCCAAAAAACCCCGGGAGCTCTTGTGCATTTCAAAGCGAAAGCACATGCGTGAAGCCCTGAGTCAGTGGGAATTCCCGCTAGTCCCGGGCTGCACGCGGCATGCCAGCTTTGAAATGTACAGGAGTCCCCATCAGGTCTCTTGTGCATTTCAAAGCAGAAACACCCTCATGGAGCCTGAGGTCAGCTGGGGAATAAGTGCTGTGCTGCCGCTTTGAAATGCCACCAGCTGACCCCGGACTCTTTACAGCATTTCTGCAAAACCTGGGGTCAGCTGGTGAACTCTGGAGCCCGGGATCAGCTGAAGTGCCCAGCTGATTCTGGGCTCCGCTTGGCATTTCAAAGCGGCAGTACTGCACGGAGCCTGGGATCAGCTAGGGACTCCCCAGCTGACTCCAGATTCTGCAGAAATGCCACAGGGAGCCTGGGGTCAGCTAGAGTCCCCAGCTGCATGCAGCGCTGCTGTTTTGAAATGCTGCGGCAGTGTTTCAAAGGAGCAGTGCCACAAGGAGCCCGGGGTCAGCTCCATGCAGTGCTGCCTCTTTGAAGTACCTGATAGAGGCAGCATGTGGGGGTGAGGTGAGGAAGGGGGAGAAGGAGATCAACTAGTCCTTAACATCCTTAATTAAGGATCAATTTTCAAAGAAATCTGTAGAATCAAGGTGGTTATACACCTTATTTTACTGTATGCAATGTAGTTATAGTCATTTTAGTTGGATAATGTTACACACAAATAGGTGTCATAGTAACATATTGAAGCAACTTCTGTTGGTGAGAGAAACAAGTTTTCAAACCACACACAGCTCTGTGTAGCTGAAACGGTTATGTATCTCACCAACAGAAGTTGCTCCAATCAAAGATATTATCTCACCCACCTTGTCTGTCATCTGTATATTGTGTCATTTCTTAGGGATTCTATGATTGTGGACTTACATTTTTGAAAAAAATAAGGCACATACAGCTATTTTGAACTATAAACAGTTTTTGCAGGATTAAACATATGTAGCGTTGTCCGGTATATAAAATAGATAAATCTTTTATTCTGTGTTGCTTGTTTGATTCTGTGATGGCATTTTAAGGAATAAGGGTGAGAGAAAGCTTTAGATATATTTTATTATCCTGAAGATTTAAATATAGAGTTATAATGGAAATGTCCCATGTCTCCTGTATTGGTTTAAAATGCACTGGGGGTGTAAGCCAGTTAACCAGGATCCCATGAGTCAGTGGCTGCTCCCACCAGGCTGGGCCCTGGGTTGGGGGCTGTTCTGTCATAGCTGGGGCTGCCAGTTAACCAGTTACCCCTTTACATCCCTAAAATGCATTGGCTTGTGGTGTAATTGGAAAGAGTAATTTACGTTTTGGTTGGCTAGATTACTTTGAACTATACTTTCTAAGTGGTTTCTTCAGAGGCATTTCAAAATAATATAATTGAATGCATTTTTTCAATTCTTTTTATATTAAACAGTACTTATCAGTCATATCCTGGAATCCCCAGTTACAGTTTACTCGCTTTTTTTCTTATGCAAATTCTCACTAAAATCAGTAGAATTAGTACAGACTTAAGGATTTGAACTTACTGGAATATATAATAACAACATTTTCTGGAATTAAATGTGGTAATAGTAAATCTGTGTAATGAAAATATAAAGATATTTTGCAGTGCTTTTCCTGCTGTATCTTGTATAATAAAGTACATTATTGTTAAATTTTAGCAATAGTATGACAATTATATATGCATTCTATTGTATCTTTTACAAGAAAACTGAAATAGATTACGCACTTTTAAAAAATGAAAAACATGTTTAATATATGTACATTAAACTTAGCAATTATGCTGTATGGTTGAGACACACACTTTACATACGTTAGGAAATAGTGGGACTGTACAGCTAAACAGAATAGTTTGGAATTCTTCTAATGTAAGAAAATCTGTTTGTTTTTAGGGGTCCATTCAGTGTTGTGCGACGATGTATCAACAGAGAAACTGGGCAACAATTTGCTGTCAAGATTGTCGATGTAGCAAAATTCACCTCAAGTCCTGGTTTAAGTACGGAAGGTAAGGGAGGACTTTTAAGTTCTTGCTGATTATTAGTAAAGCAGTTGTTTTTTTTTTTCTGTGACTGACTTCCAGTATCTAATTGCTAACTTTTAAGATCCTCTTTGTGTTCAGTGTTCCATGTAAGTCTGAACCAAAGACTTACTGCATCTGAAACTTGGATATGAGTGCATCCTGCTAAATCTACTCTCAAGTTTTAGTAGTTTTCATGGTTGTCTGATTATAGGACTATATAGTAGGAAAGAAGTTATCTGAGACACCTTCAGTCCTGCCTAGAATCTTTTCAGAGAGGAAATACTTTGGGTTATAAAGTAACACATCCATCTATATATTTTTTTCAGCAATCTGGGTTTAGGAAGCAATTCCTTATGAGCCATTAACTTGTTTGTGCCAAAAAGTCTGCAGCAGAGAAGGGGCAAGTTATACCAAGCTGACATTCATACATAAAAGGTATAAAATATTGTAAAAGAATGCTGCCAATTTATACAACATTTTTAAAACAATTTTTTTATCTTAACTTATTTGGTTTAGGACAAACTACCAAGCTTTTTCTGAAATACGTTTGAAAATGATATAACTTTATTGTAGATGGGTGGGTAGCTCTTCACATGGCTAAGGAATGATCTTTGAATGATTGTCCATGTGTATTCTACTTCTAGTGCTCATGGGCATTAGATTGCTATCCAAAAGAATCCAGTGTCCCTGGTTACTCTTGTGCACCAGTGCCCTTCCCTCCAAGTGTGTTTCAAAGATGTAAACGGTGGAGCAAGCCCAACTATGCTTTCATTTATTCTTACTGCATATTATCTGTAAAATGGAAAATCTGCAGGGTCTGGTTCTCTGCCCGCTGTACAAACTTTTTGATTGTTTGTTGTGAGTGTATGTAGTCATATAATCAGAGTAACATCCCCTCTCTTTTTTTTTTTTTTTTTTATATTAACTCTGTGATGTTTTTAAGGACTTCCTGGTACTGGGATTTTGCTGCTTTGTCTGAAATAAAGTCCCTGGAGTTCAGAACCACTTTCCTTTTTGATGCAGTTATGTTTAGTGAAGGGATCCATTTTCATTCCAGAATAGGGCCTGTCCCAGATAGGTGTTCAGTTTGTTGCTTTTTCTCCAAGATGATGCAGGTGGTGAGAGAGGCAGGTCTTAAACTTTTCTCCCAGAGCACTCAGTGAGAGCCTCCACAGAACCAGAGAAGGGACCTACAACACTTGAAATAGCTTCCTCTGTTGTTGTTTCTGTGGGCTACAACTCAATTCTTAGGTCTTGGGCTCACTGTTCAAAGAAACCTTTCATATACTGAGATTGACAGCCAGTCACCTGAAAGGTATGGGAAGGAACATCATACTCACAGAAAGCAGAGATCTAGGTTAACTTTCCCAGCATGTGGTAAAACAGGACATTGCTCTCTTGAGGTTGCTCAGCCAAAGGGTCGATCTTAGCCCAAATTGAGCTCCTCTGATCCCTGGCAAAATGTGGTTTCTGAACATGTGTGGTACTGTCTCTAGGGCACCAGTTCCCACCCTTACAATATGGATGCTCCTAGCTCTGATTTACTTGGCATCAAATTTCTGTTTGGTGCCGACTGACTTTGATTGTGCAACCTAAATCACCATTATTCTCCTCAGCTGTGAAAGTACCAGTACCATACAGCGCAGTCAGCACTATTAATGTACTAGTCACCTTTTCAGCTTCAGTAGTAGCCAGATTTAAAAGGAGATTAGGATTTCCTGCATTGATGCAGGAAGTGGACTACATGACCTTTTGGGATCCCTTCCAGGCATACATTTCTATAATTCTGTAAATAGAATAGCCCAACCATTATAGGTAAAATTCTCCCCCCCCCCCTTCTTCTTCCCTTTCTGATCATAGTAGGGAGGTATCTAGTCTCTTCGTGTCCATGTATATAACCCTGATTGGTCAGATAAGGAAGCAAGGAACAGTTGTTTAAAGGCATAGACCCAGGGAATCTCAGGGAGAGCATTCCTCTTCATATTCACCTCTGTGATTCCCAGTCGTTTATACCTACAGTACCCAATCTTGACTATAGTGGGCCCCTGGCAGGATGCAACTGATAAGGAAACTACCCCCTCCTTATCCTCTCTAGAGTTAGATCTTCCTTCACTATAAAAACTTGTAAAGTTGCACAAGGGGTACAGCTGGCACAAACTAGTATACTGGGAAGAAAACAGAAAGAATAACTCCAAACAGTGGAGAACTTGATAACAGCCACAGTCTCTTCTTCCTCATTTGCTGAAGCAGTAAGAAATGTTAGAAATGCTTGTGGCAGAAGTGCAGAAAAAATTGCAGACATTTCTAGACATTTTACTCTTCACAAGAAAGATTTCAAGCCATATTAGATGTGCCCACTCACTACATGCTCACCCCAGGGCCGTTGGTGAGGACTTTTCTCGAACTTCTAGTAAATATGGCCTCCTGCATATATGTAATGCAGCTGAGCAGATTTCATCTTTAATACATGCAAAGAAATTGAAGTCTGTATATCAGCCAAGCAGGAATCATTTGCAGATGTCATTGCATGTTTCCCCAGAAAGTCCTGCCAGTGTTAAATTAGTAGAAAGATCTTCTGAAATCATAGAATCACAGGGCTGGAAGAGACCTCAGGAGGTCATCAAGTCCAGCCCCCTGCTCTAGGCAGGATCAATCCCAACTAAATCAACCCAGCCAGGGCTTTGTGAAGCCGAGATTTAAACACCTCTAGGGATGGAGACTCCATTACTTCCCTAGGTAACCCATTCCAGTGCTCCACCACTCTCCTAGTGAAATAGTTTTTCCTGATATCCAACCTGGACCTCTCCCACCACAACTTGAGACCATTTCTCCTTGTTCTGCCATCTGTCACTACTGAGAACAGCCTCTCTCCATCCTTTTTGGAATCTCTCTTCAGGAAGTTGAAGGCTGCTATCAAATCCCCCCTCACTCTTCGCTTCTGCAGACTAAACAGACCCAAGTCCCTCAGCCTCTCCTCATAGGTCATATGCTCCAGCCCCCTAATCATTTTGATTGCCTTCCGCTGGACCCTCTCCAATGCGTCCACATCCAATACTCCAGATGTGGCCTCACCAGAACCGAATAAAGGGGAATAATCACATCTCTGGATCTGCTGGCAATGCTCCTCTTAATGCACCCTAATATGCCATTAGCCTTCTTGGCTACAAGGGCACACTGTTGACTCATATCCAGCTTCTCATCCACTGTAACCCCCAGGTCCCTTTCTGCAGAATTGCTACTTAGCTGGTTGGTCCCCAGCCTGTAGCAATGCTTGGGATTCTTCCGTCCCAAGTGTAGGACTCTGCACTTGTCCTTGTTGAACTTCATCAGATTTCTTATGGCCCAATCCTCCAATATGTCTAAGTCACTCTGGACCCTGTCTCTGCCCTCCAACATATCCACCTCTCCCCCAGCTTAGTGTCATCTGCAAACTTGCTGAGGGTGCAATCCATCCCCTCATCCAGGTCATTAATAAAGATCTTGAACAAAACTGGTCCTAGAACCTAACCTTGGGGCACTCCACTAGAAAATGACCGCCATCCTGACATTGAGCCGTTGATCCCTATCTGCTGGGCCTGGCCTTTTAGCCAGCTTTCTATCCACCTTACCGTCCATTTATCCAATCCACATTCCCTTAACTTGCTGGCAAGAATATTGTGGGAGACTGTATCAAAAGCCTTGCTAAAGTCAAGGTATATCATATCGACTGACTTTCCCATGTCCACAGAGCCAGTTACCTCCTCATAGAAGCTGATCAGATTGGTAAGGCATGACTTGCCCTTTGTGAATCCATGCTGACTATTCCTGATCACTTTCCTCTCTTCAAGTGCCTCAAAATGGATTCCTTAAGGATCCCTTCCATGATTTTTCCAGGAACCGAGGTAAGACTGACTGGCCTCTAGTTCCCTGGATTGTCCTTCTTCCCTTTTTTGAAGATTGGTACTACATTTGCCTTTTTCCAGTCATCCAGGATCTCTCCCGATTTCCACGACTTTTCAAAGATAATGGCCAAAGGCTCCTCAATGACATTTGCCAACTCCCTCAGTACCCTTGGATGCATTAAGTCCGGACCCATGAATTTGTGCACGTTTAGCTTTTTTAAATAGTTCCTAACCTGTTCTTTATCCACCAAGAGCTGTACATCTTCATCCCATCTTGCGTCACTTAGCGCATTAGTCCGGGAGCCGACCTTGTCCGTGAATACAGAGGCAAAGAAAGCGTTGAGTGCTTCAGCTTTCCCCACATCATCTGTCACTAGGTTACTTCCTTCATCCAGTAGGGGCCCCACACCCTCATCACCTTCTTCTTGTTAACATGCCTGTAGAAATCTTTCTTGTTATCCTTTGCCAGTCGCAATTCCAGTTGCGCTTTCGCCTTCCTGATAATCCCCCCCGGCACTCTCGAGCTATACATTTAAACCCCTCCCTGGTCATTTGTCCAATTTTCCACTTTTTGTAAGCTTCCTTTTTGTGCTTACGTTCTCCAAGGATTTCACCTGTAAGCCAATCCGGTCTCTTACCACGTTTGCCTCTCTTGCTATGCATCGGGATGGTTTCTCTCTGTGCCTTCAATAAGGCTTCTTTAAAATACTGCAAGCTGTCCTGGACTCCTTTCCCCTTCATGTTAGCATCCCAGGGAATTCTGCCCATCAGGTCTCTGAGGGAGTCAAAATCTGCTTTTCTGAAGTCCAAGATGTGTATTTTAGTACTCTCTTTTCTTCCTTTGGTCAGGATCCTGAAATCTACCATTTCATGATCACTGCTTCCCAGGTTGTCACCCACCTCTACTTCCCCTATTAGTTCTTCCCTGTTTGTTAGCAGAAGGGCAAGTTGCGCACGGCCCCTGGTCGGATCCTTCAGCCCTTGTGCCAAGAAGTTATCCCCAACATTCTCCAAAAACTTCCTGGATTGCCTGTGTACTGCCATATTGGTCTCCCAACAGAGGTCAGGGTGATTAAAGTCCCCCATGAGAACCAGGGCCTGCATTCTGGAAACTTCTCTCAGTTGTCCGAAGAAAGCCTCATCTACCTCATCCACCTGATTCAGTGGCCTGAATTTGAGCTCCTGGTAAGCAGCATACCTCTCGAGATTCCAGGTCCGGACGGCAGATGGATGGCTCAGTCCCTCTTAGAGGGAATCCCCGACCACCACCACCAGTCTGCAAGGGAGAACCATTCTCTCCACCACTGCCATGAAAGATGTTGACAGGGACTTCCACACATGTTTGGGAAGCCCATTTGAACAACCTTTCAACACAAGATATATGGAGGCTCCTCAGAAAACACTAGTTCACCTAAATGTTATGGAGCTAAGAGCCGTTTTGTTAGGTGTGTACAATGGTTGTCAAATCATGATGGACAGCACAAAAGCTATTTTTTATTAAAACAAATAAGGAGGAAAAGTTCTGTCCCTCTGTCAAGAAGCTGTTTCTGTAGAACTTTTGTATCTCCATGTAATTGCTCTGAAAGCAGTAACCTCACAGGATTACAGAATGTGCTAGAAGATCACATTAGCAAACACTTCAGAAATGAGAAAATGGAGAAAGTGAAGAAAACTGACTAAACATATTTCTCAGGCAGGGGACATTCAGCCATAGATCTCTTTGCCACCAGAGAAAAATTGTGAAAGTGTCAAAAATTCCACTCTAGAGAAGGACACAGTGAAGGATTTCTGTCCAATGCATTCATGATACCATGGTCCCAGGGCCTAAGGTGTGATTACCCTATCATTGCATTAATTCCATTCTGAGGAAGCTCAGGAGGAGTCACTTAGGATCATCATAAAAGCTCCCATCATAGCAGAAGCAGTTCTGGATCTCAGATCTAAAGAATCTCTCCATCCAACCTCCACTGCCTCTCCACGCAAATGTAGTATGTTAAAACCATATGGATCCATACTCCCTGAACTTCTTGGCATGGATGCTGGCTGACTTACCTCAGTTGTATAAGTTCTCTTTACACATGTCACAACATTCTCATTCACAGCACAAAGGACTGTACAAGGCAGACTTATTCTGTAAAGTGGTTCACTATGTAAACATGCCAGTTACTTCCATCTGTAGCTCAAATAACCAGTGTACTGAACTACTTTTTATTGTTATACAACTCTGGATTCTGCATGACTCCGTGAGAGTACATCTCATAGCCATTTCAGCTTTCTACCCTTCAGTTACGGATATTCTACATTTTCACACTATATGATAGCTAGATATCTTAAAGGGCCTATGAGAGTCGTGTCCCTCTTCTTGGAGATCTAAGTGTTGTATTGGCAAGGTTGATGAGACCACCTTTGACTTGAAAGGTCCTACTATCATAGTTACCTTTGTGGACAATGGTACTGCTACCAAAAAGGCTGCTTTGATGGAAAGAAGAAACACAGTATTTGCAGGTATGGAAGGCAGACAAATTCTGCACCACAGTACAATACATAATTTGTGCAGAATTCTATGTTTTCCTGCAGAAATGAGACTGCAGAGCTGCTGGACACCACTAGCAGCCTCTGGACTCTGCAGAGCCTAGCACACAGTGAGCAGAGTGCCCAGATTCATGGGGAGGGAGGCTTTATGCTTGGCTGCCTGGTTTGATGTTCATTCTCTAGAGGACAGGAAATGGCAGGAGAGACCAGCTCTGGCAAAGGGTGTGGAAAGGTAGGGCTGCACCACACCAGCTTCTTTTACTATCCTACCAGTGGACATGGAGAGTAAAGGCTCTGGGGATTGCAGGTGTCTGGGCCGGGGGGTACATATTAGCTAAGCTCCAGGGGAGTGGAATGTGGGTGTCTTGGCCCTGAGGGTAACCTCTTGTGACTGGGCTTTGGTAACCCCACACATCCTCATCAAGCAACCTGCAACTGGACTTAACTTTTGTACGGGTTTCTTTAACTATCTTATCCCGGGGAAAGCTTTTATTGTTGTCTGCATTGTTGACAAACTTGTTAACAGATATTTTAAAATAAATTACCAAACTATTCAAAACAGGAGTGATTATATTGAATTATTTTGACAAATTAAATATACAGAATTTTGCAGAATTTTTTATTTTTGGTGCAGAATTTGCACAGGCGTATATGGCGTAACAAAGTTCATATGTTTGCATCTGATGAAGTGGGTCTTTGCCCACGAAAGCTTATGCTCCAAACACTTCTGTTAGTCTATAAGGTGCCGCAGGACTCCTTGCCGCTTTTGAAAGTTCATATGCAAACTTCTGGAAATATAGTCTGAATGTTTTCTGTAAAAAAGCTGAGATATAATATGTGCTGTTTAAAAATGTTCATTTTAAAACTCTTTACCAAAAAAAAAACAAAAAAAAAAACCAGAAAGTTGTGAACTTACTGTTATACCTACGTTTAGAGGCTTCAGCGTGGAGTGAATTTTTATAGAAATATATGCCTAAAGAATGCTGAAAATTTTACCACACACACATACATACACACACACACACATACACACACACCCACCCACCTTACTGGAGCAGTTGCAAATGGCTTTGCTCTAACAAAAACAATCAGCTTTGAAAAAATCCTATAATCTCTGAATACAAGTTATTACTGTTAGGCAGTATGCCACAGCAATTTATGAGTGACTTCTAGCTTGTAAGGAAAACCTCTCTAGTGCAGTGTTCTTTCCAAAAGTACATTCCGTGTGTGTCACTTATGGACATGGACATAAAAAATTACGTGATGGCTTTGCACAAGTTTATGAAGGTATTGTAATAGAAGGATTTCATTTAATGCCTTGTAATGGTGTCTGACAGCTAATAAATCTAATATAGCTTGAATTCTGTTGGAGCTAAGCATTAGTGTTCACAGTCTTGTGTACTGTGTTTTATCAGTCTCTGTAATGTTGTAATTTGTCAGCTCTAATACAGTCTATTGATACCTTGTCATTATTCAAGTGGCTGCCTGGTCTACTGGATTAACAATGGGTATTATGCATGTTAGATACACTACTGCAGTGCTGCTGTCACTTTGTATTCTTTACCTGCCTCTGGAATTTCCACTACATGCATTTGACAAAGTGGGTCTTTGCCCACGAAAGCGTATGCTCCAATAAATCTGTTAGTCTATAAGGTGCCATAGATATTCTCATTGTTTATGCAGATTCAGACTAACGCGACTACCTCTCTGTATTTGTATTCTTTGTTCTTTCCCATATACAGATATATATGAGACGATGTAAAAGATTTGAATATTTTCAGATATCTATATAAATTAGGTTATCCTGAACTACCATGACAGAATGTTCTAGAAATCCATGTGAAAAATTATTTTTTAAACTAGTGAAATCTTTAAAAATCTAATACAAATACCAAAATAATCCATTTAATTTCATATAAGTGTTAGTAGAAATACTTTCAATTGTTAACGAATAGAAACATGAACATTTGTCCTTAATTCTGATACTTTGCTTCATGTTGTCAAAACTTTTACTGTCTTTTTCTTTTTCTTTCTCTCGTCATGTTTTCTTTAGCATTATTCTCTCTTCTTTTCTAGTTGTGTGCCTTGCACACTTTTTAATTAAAGCATTCTCTGTTACGGCAATTGTGCAACAGCAAAATCTTCCTTATTCAAATAAGGATTTTAAAGCTTATGTTATGCTACTAGGTTCTTTGGCTAGTTAGCAAGAGAAATGTACTTTTTTACATCCCTGCTCTGAATGCAGACTATCCCCTTTGTAACACAGTGTCTATGAAATGTGTCTTTTTTTAAAAACAGTATTGTACACTTATTGTGCATGTGTCCTGCATAGATTGTTTTGGTTTTATTTTTTGTTCCAAGTGCCTAATCCATTTTATGTTTAAATCAGTTAGAATTTTTCCATGTTCTTTAATGGAAGTTTATCGAGTGCTTAGAACATTTGCTATTTCAGAAAATATTGGAATAGAGTGAGATTTAATTATTATAAGTTATGTGTTGGAGAAGATAAAATTGCAAAAAGTTTTGAATCCACTGTTTTACTTTATTGCTTTTAAGTAGAAATTGAAATGTGACAAATATCATTTAGGATGTTATTAAAGGGCAAAAACCCCTTCATTAATGTAGACTTCAAGTCACCTAATGATAGCTCTTCCCCTTCCAGAGTGTTGAGTTCAACAATACTCAGACTTCTGCAAACCAGGAAGTACAGAGTTAAGGTAAAAGCCTTAACTCTGCTCACATGGAACTGGCAGTAGCCACTGGGAATTATCTGCATGCACTTTAGTTGCTTTTATAGTGTTAGTTGTAACTGTATTAATTGGTGGGGCAATAAGCTGGAACAGTTTGGAAGAACTGTGATTGTGATAGGAGGAGATCTAGAGATTAGTTTGAGGAACATTGCAGAGCTATGAAGTGATGTGAGAATATATGCACCTTTGTGTGGTGGTGGTGATAAGGAAAAAAAGGGTGAATGTATCCTTGAGGTTCTAGTCTTCATCATTTCAGTACAGAATTTTATATTCTGTTTTACAAATGTGGTATCTTGTTGGGGCGTAGACTTATTATTTGAGCATAAGCGAAGTGCAGGATACACTCATCTAGTATGGCAAAAATGTAGAACGTGAGCATGAGGGTTTTGGGTGTCACTTGTAAAGGACACAGTTAAGACTGAATAGATATTTACTGTAACTTAGTATATCCTGCGGTTTGGAAAAAGTTCTGTTACTGGAAATTATCAAAAAGATCTAGCTTTTACATAGTGCTTTTCATCAGTAAGTCTGAGCTGAACGTCCCTGTTTTACAGATGTGACAAAACTATTTTCTCTACTTCAGTCCAGGACTATTTAGAAAAGGTAGAGCTTTTTGTCTCTTTGTAAAGGAAGTTGAGAACTACCTACTAGCTGATTCAGGGAATGGTCATGGCCTGGTCTATAAGGATTTGTAAGGCTCACCAATTTCTAACATATCTTATTAGTGTTACCTAGAGTTGCCAACTTTGTAATTTCACAAAGCCAAACACCCTTGCCCCCTTCTGCCCCACCCTTTCTTTGAAGTCCCACCCTCACTCACTCCATCCCTTTAGTCACTTTCACTCCACCTCCCTCACTTATTTGCTCTTTTTCACCAGGCTAGGGCAGAAGTTCAGACGTGGGAAAGGGTGATTAGATAGTTTTGGCTGGGGTTGTGGACTATTTCATAGACCTTGGGGTTTCTAGATATCCAGTCTTGGATCAGTGTGCTTGGTTGAAAAAGAACCATGGTGGCTCTAATCAGAATCATTGACCAGGCCATTAAAAGTACAGTTGATATAGGCCACTTCCCCAGAAGTTCTGAGGTGGAGGAACAGCCAGGGGGTCTCCATGCATTGCCACTGCCCTGAGCGTTGGCTCCACAGCCCCCATTGGCCAGGAACCATAGCTAGTGGGAACTGCAGGTGTGGTGCCTGAGAGCAGAGGCAGTGCGCAGAGCCTCCTGGCTGTGCCTCCACTTTTCGTGGTGATAAATGGAATCTTGATATCTTGGAAAAGGAAGTTGAAAGAGCAAGATGCCCAGGAAAAACTAAATCACATAATTAAAATAACAATAGTTCACATTACTTAACATCTCCCAACACAGGTTAGTCATTAAACCTGTCAACAGGTTTTCTAGTTTGAAGGCAAATAAATAAGGATCAGATAAAGTGAAAGGGAAAATGAAAAATGTTTTCCTTTGAATGAAAACGCTGACGACTAACTCATGTGTTTTCTTTTAATAAAACAAATGCTTGACATTTTGAGTCTAATGTATGTAATAAAATATCATGAATTCTGATGGAAGTTACTTGTACTAAAAGGTCAGCACCCAAGACGTAATAATCAAACTGTCAGGATTTTGTTGGAATTTGGTTGAAATCGAATTGTCTCTGAAACTTTTCAATTTTGATGAATCTGCACATTTTGATAAATTGCTGGAATTTTCCACCCAGCTTGAGTGCTGACCTTTCAATATCTGAAATCTTTCATGAGCTATATCTTCCTAAATATACTGGAATGCTAGGATGTTTAGATAGAGAAAGTTTAGTAACCATTTTATTCAAGGTTCCAAAGAGGATGGAGAGAGACTGTTCTCAGTGGTGACAGATGATTGAATGAGAAGCAGTGGTCTCAAATTGCAGTGGCAGAGGGTTAGGTTGGGTATTAGGAAAAACTATTTCACTAGGAGGGCGATGAAGCACGGGAATAGGTTGTCTAGGTGTAAGAGAAAGGGGACTCTAAAGAGATCCACCTAACCTCTTATTTGGTTCTCACCCATTTCACCTGTCTATCAGGGCACTAAATAAGGAGTGAACACACAAAGTTATAAAGAAATTATGCTTTATTGTCTATAGGATAGGGAAGGTAAAAAGGACTAGGGAAGGATGGAATAACTGGGTTTGGAAACTGAGGAACTCGCACACAAACAGCCCAAACATGAACAACAGGGAAGGGGAAGTGAATGTTAGCCTTTTGTCTTATCCCGCTCCAGGGAAAGCAGACTTCCAAGTTTTCTGTCCAGATGACAGGGATTGGGAATGACTAAACAGCAGTAGGAGCTTAGGCCACTAGATGGTAACTCAGAGCCACCCTAGCCCCTTTCATGTGTGTGTGTGTTCTGTCTAGTCAAGCTGATCCGTGCTTGCAAGTGCGCTCACCAGTGATCAGATACACCTTCAGATGTTACCCCACCTTAATAGCGACTGTCACTCCAAGTCAGTGATCAGTCTTCTGAGGAGTCCAGTTACTTAGGGAAGCAGCACTCGCTGCACCCTGTTAGGGAGCAGGCTAGAGGAAGAGAACCCAGATCACTCTGAGCACCGTCTATTTATGCAATCCTATTGTCTAGCAACATTTTCCCATTCTTTCCCTGTCTTCCTGCCTTTTCCCTAGGCAAGGAAGAAGGCTATACAAAATACAGGTGGGAAAGCTCACCTTCAGTTAGAACAACACAATATGATAAACCCATACCTAAAAAACGCCCCCAACTTAAACATCTCAGCTGAATTGCTGATTACGAAAGAGCTAACATTAACAGATAAAGAAGCCTGCAATTACATATTTCCCTCCCCCCCACCTACTGGTGGCAGACCAAATTATTTTGGGATGTCCTGCCAGCACCACTTATTAGTCAAGATTGCACTGATGTAACTGACTATAGACTTTGACAAATTTGGTTTTAACCCATATAATGATTCCAATCATTACCATGATTATACCTCCCTCAGTTAACATAATTATGATTGGGTGACAAATCCACTTAAAAAAAGGTAGAACTTTCCCCAGGAAAGGAAAAGAGCTTTTGCTAGTATGGAAAGATTCCTACCTAAAAATATTGGGTCAAAATACTCGTAAAGTGTATATATAAGAAAGTGAGATTGTGTGTTCCAAGTTTGGGCTCCAAATGAAACATCACAACCATGTAATGTAAACACAAAACATAAACACAAGTTTGACTGATTAACATTAGATATAGTGTATACCTAATTAACTATGAACATTTGCTTCTTACACAAATACAGCCAGATTTGACAATGACTACTTCTGATCTGTTACTTCGACAAGGAACAAAACTATAATGACATTTACCTGTTGTTAGGGTACATATATGCGGACCAGTATACATACATGTGATGGACATATATACCTATTTTGTGATACCCAGGACAGTGGTTACATCCACTTGATGATACCCTTCTTGTTGATGAACTACCCAGTGAGGTAGGTCCTTAGGTTTATTTGTAAATCATACTTTAACGATTCCTAACAGTATTAATGGCCATACCTGAAGTACAGTGCCACCTTTTATGGTTAGAATTATATATTGCATGGGTTTATGTTACCATCATAACTGAAATGGAGCAACTTCCAAAATTTTGCATATTCCCCCTTGAATGAAGTGACATGGGCCATAAAGTCTTGCTCTATTTCAGGGGCAAAAATTTGGTTATAACTATTCCGTATTATATCGTCCATTACATTATACATCCATGATTGGACCTGTGTCTAGGAGAGAGCTTTAGAACTGTCCTTTTGAAGCTTGCCCATTGCTTGAATCAAACGGTCCAAATTGCTTAATTCATTAAGATCCATAACTGCATGCCCTAAACTGCTTAATTTCCCAGCCACAGCCCCAGAATTTAACAAACTTGTGTTTCCTAACCCAGAGTGGATTCCCCCTTAGCTAAGTTTTTGATACAGTTTTCCACAATATTCTTGCCATTAAGTTAAAGTAGTATGGATTGGATAAATGGACTTGAAAGGTGTATAGAAAGCTGGCTAGATTCTCAGGCTCAAGGCATTGTGATCAAATACTCGATGTCTGGTTGGCAGTTGGTATCAAGTGGAGTGCCCCAAGGTTGGTTATGATGCCAGTTTTGTTCAACATCTTTATTAATCACCTGGATGAGGGGAATGAATTACCCACAGCAAGTTTGCAGATGACTATAAGCTAGGGGGAGAGGTAGATATGTTGGAGGGCAAGGATAGGGTCCAGAGTGACCTAGACAAATTGGAGGATTGGACCAAAAAAAATCTGAGGTTCAGCAAGGATAGGTGCAGAGTCCTGTATTTGGGACAGAAGAATCCCAAGCACTGCTAAAGGCTGGGGACAAACTGGCTAAGCAGCAGTTCGGCAGAAAAAGATCTGGGGAGAAGCTGGATATGAGTCAGCAGTGTGCCCTTGTAGCCAAGAGGGCTAGCAGCATATTAGGGTGCATTAGTAGGAGCATTATCAGCAGAACTAGGAAAAGTTATTTCCCTCTATTCGGCACTGGTGAGGTCACCTCTGGAGTATTGCATCCAATCCTGGGTGCCTCATTACAGAAATGATGTGGACGCATTGGAGAAAGTCTAGCTGAGGGCAACAAAATTATTAGAGGGCTGGAGCACTTGACTT
The DNA here is from genome assembly GCF_052426305.1 of Pelodiscus sinensis. NCBI lineage: Eukaryota > Metazoa > Chordata > Testudines > Trionychidae > Pelodiscus > Pelodiscus sinensis. Next base: position 199,371,676 of record NC_143052.1, read on the forward strand.
ATGATTAGAAACTGAGGGATTTGGGCTTATTTAGCCTACAGAAAAGAGTGAGAGGGGATTTTATAGCAGCTTTCAACTCCCTGAAGGGGAATTCCAAAGAGGATGGAGCAAGGTGTTTCTCAGTTGTGACAGATGACAGAATGAGGAGCAGCGGTCTCAAGTTGCAATGGGGGAGGTGTAGGTTTGAAATTAGGAAAAACTATTTCACTAGGGCTACGTCTAGACTGGCCCCTAATTCCGGAAAAGTCATGCAAAGCAGGTAAGTCAGAATAGGGAAATCCGCGGGGGATTTAAATATCCCCCGCTGGATTAAAATAAACATGTCCGCCGCTTTTTTCCGGCTTGGGGAAAAACCGGAAAAAAGCATCTAGACTGGCGCGATCCTCCGGAATAAAGCCCTTTTCCGGAGGATCTCTTATTCCTACTTGAAAGTAGGAATAAGAGATCCTCCGGAAAAGGGCTTTATTCCGGAGGATCGCGCCAGTCTAAACGCTTTTTTCCGGCTTTTCCCCAAGCCGGAAAAAAAGCGGCGGACATGTTTATTTAAATACCGCGGGGGATATTTAAATCCCCCGCGGATTTCCCTATTCTGACTTACCTGCTTTGCATGACTTTTCCGGAATTAGGGGCCAGTCTAGACGTAGCCTAGGATTGTGGTGAAGCACTAGAATGGGTTAATTTGGGGAGGTGGTTTAATCTCCATCCTTGGAGGTTTTTAAGTCCGGGCTTGACATACCCCTGTCTGGGATGATTTAGTTGGGATTGGTCCTGCTTTTAGTAGAGGGCTCGACTCGATGACCCCCTGAGGTCTCTTCCAACCCTATGATTCTATTTCTCATTGTCCTTCTCTCATTTGACCAGATTTCAACCCAGTGATTCAGAAACTGGTTTTTTTAATTTAACAGCCTTATTTTTATTCTGTTTTCCCTCAGATAAATTACCTTACACTAGAATTTTTTGCTGCATCTCTGGATGGACTTGAATTAATCAAGCTATTTAATTGTCCAGCTAGCTTATGTGAAAGGCTTTGATTAGTTCTTAGGAAAGATTCACCACTCAGTAATTTGGCCTTTTGTTATTGGCATTATGTGGTGAGTCATAAGTTATCTTTGCAGAGATATTTTTTTTATAAGAAAGCCTAATGATGAAAAGATTTCTTCTATTCTTTTTTTAAAAGATTTTTAATATAATATAATATAATCTTACTTCAGTCTTTCCTTGAGAACAAGTAGTATTAAAAAAAAAACTCATGCCAGATTTACTGGTGATTTATTTTTATTGCATTTGATTTAGATAAAAATTATTGAACTAAATCGTTTAATACAATAATCCTATTTTTCCATATCAGAAATAGCAGCATATTTGGAATTTGATAAGATATTTATCACTTCTGTTTGTGCCATGTTAGTTTTACTGCTGCTTAGGGGTGCGGGTTTTTTCCATTTTGTGTGATAAATACATAAGGAATTTGTAGGATGAGAAAGGTCTGCATGAGTTTGATTTTCTTGTCACGGTTGTAAAATATCTGAATCTAATGCTTAATCTTAATCAGATTTCCCCTCCCCACCCAGTATTTTTGTGTTCATTTCACCAGTTTAGTGCTACCAGTGGATGTCCTGAAGTGCTAGTGTAGACATGGCTCCAGCTGCTCGCTGCATGAGAGCATTTTTGAGCACTAAGTCAATGAAAGAGTCTGGCACTAAAAGGATAAGTCATCCATTTAAAGTCTGCCATTGATGTGAATACACATCTATGGAGCATTGTGAAGTACAGACCTTAAAATGTTGGTAGTTATGACCGTTCCTATAGCCAGTATATATATTGGGTCAGACCAAATGTATATATTGGGTCAGGCCAAATGTTCATCTAGCCTTGTTCTTATAGTGTCCAGAGCCTGATGCTTCTGTAGGAATGAACAGGACAGGGCAATAATCAAGTGATTCGTCCAGTTCCAGCATCCGGCTTAGGGACACCCAGAGCACAAAGTTGCATCCAGGACCACTTTAGCTATTAGTCATTGATGGACCTATCCTCCATGAATGTATCCACTTATATAACTTGTTCCACAGTTATTACTAGAAGAATGATTGGACATACAGTAAACTTCCGATAATCTGGCACCTTTGGGACCCGGGGGTGCCGGATTATCGGATATGCCGGAGTATCAGGAGATACTCCGGAAGGGGGGCTGTTAGGGCCGGGAGGAGAGGGGGGTTGACGGGGAACGGTGCAGCATGGGGTGAACCCTCTGCTGTTTTGCAGGGAGGCAGGGGAAGCCCTGCGCAGCTGCCGGTGACAGGCCAGCTGGTGCTGCAAGCGGCAGCGGCGACTTGGGGAAGCAGCAAGGCAGAGGAGCTGGGGTGCTGCCGGGTTGATCTCGCAGCACTGCCCCTCACCCCCCTTCTTGGCGCCTGGCAGCACCCCAGAAGCTCTGCTCCGCAGCTTCCCCGTGTCCGCCGTTCGTCAGTTTCGGCAACGGTGCGGAGCAGAGCAGCTGGGGTGCTACCGGGCGCTGAGCAGGAGGGTGAGGGGCGGCGCTGTGGGACCAACCCGGCAGCACCCTAGCTGCTCTGCTCTGCGCCTCTTCTCCAACTCCACCACTGGTCAGTTTCAGCAGCAGACTTGGGGAAGCGGCACGGAGTAGCTCCAATTGCCCGGCTGGCCAGAGCACTTCCGGGTTCCAATTGGTGCCGGACTATTGGGAATGCCAGACCACTGGATGCCGGACAATTCGAGTTTTACTGTATTTAGATTTTATCATGGAGCTCTGTTAATACAAATTAAGTACAACAAGAAAACATTTCTAAAGGATGTCTAATTGACAGTGCCATAATGAAAAATGGCCAATATTAGATGTACAATTTCAGATGTTTCAGCAAAATTGGAAGACGGTATACTCAAATTTTAGATCCTCAAACAGGAATAATTTATTATTTCAGTAACTTTTATTCGTTCCATTCTTTCGTGGAAATTATCATGTCTTGATCAAGTTAACTCTACCCAAGCTTTTATGAATAAATGTAAAACTCAAAAAAAAACCCCAAAAAAACCCACCACCTCATTTGTTCTTCCAACATTGTAATGTCATAAGATTACTGGGTTAGATCACTCTTGTCTGGATGAACTAGATAGACTAGCACTGCATGTAAGAGGCACGGATGAGGTGCCAAAATTAGCTTAAAGTCATTTGTGCTCTCCCAGTCCTAGTAGTAGTTGAGAGTTGTTCTGATTTATGATAAATGCCTCCCTGAGATCCTTTCTGCTGACTCTGGATTGCTTGAGCCCAAGGCACTTCAACCCTGTCTACCTCAGCAAATGCAGATTTTCTCTTTTACCTGTGACTGTATAGGGGTCTGATGTAGAACCTGGTTTAAACTGGGATTTCCCCTTCCTCTCTGGATGTCCTATTATGGCAGCTTTAAATCCCCTTGTCTCCCATGGCTCAATTAAGAACTAATTGCCCAGGTGTGGACAATACTCTTTTTTTTATGGGGAAGGAGGGGCACTTCAGGAATTTGTCAAGGGCCACACTCCGCCATGATATTAATAGAGGAGGTGCTGCGTCTCGGATGGAGGTTAGGTGCAGAAGGGAGCTCAGGGTAAGGGATTGGGGTATAGGAGGAGGTGAGAGTCTGGGAGGGAGTTTGGGTGAAGGAGGGAGTTGTGGCTTGGGGCAGGAGATTGGGGTCCACCGTATGGGAGGGGGTATGGATGCAGGAAAGGATTCTGATCTGGAGGAAGAGTGTATGGGTATGTCTACATTAGCTCGTTAGTTCGAGCTAGGTAGGGAAATGAGGGCAACCGGAGTTGCAAATGAAGCACGGGATTTAAATATCCCGGGCTTCATTTGCATGTTCCCGGGCACCGCCATTTTTAAATCCCCCTTAGTCCAAACTAACTGCCCACGGCTAGACGCAGCAGTTAAACGTTAATTCAAACTAAGGAGTTAAATAAATAAGGAGTTAGTTCAAATTAACGTTTAACTGCCGCATCTAGCCGCGGGCAGTTAGTTTGAACTAAGGGGGGTTTAAAAATGGCAGCACCCGGAAACATGCAAATGAAGCCCGGGGTATTTAAGTCCCGGGCTTCATTTGCAACTCCGGTTGCCCTCATTTGCCTACCTAGCTTGAACTAATGAGCTAGTGTAGACATACCCTATGAGGGGGTTGTGACCTGGGGTAGGAGGTCAGAGGATTGGGGGTAGGGAGGGTGTGGAGTGCCCGGTGCAGGCTCTGTCTGGGAAGTGCTTACTTAGGTGGCTCCTGACCAGCAGCCTAGAGGGTCCCTCAGGCAAGCTCCCTATCTTCCACGCCTCCTATGATGCTCAAAGTGGCCAACTGTGGGGGACCATGTACTTCTCTGAGCACTACTAGCCTGTCAGGAGGTGGGTGCAGTTTCTAGCCAACAGCAGCTGTGAGATTGTGTTGGAGGTGGGGAGGTACACAAAGCCTCTTCTCCCTCCCCTGCTTCCCAGGCTCGCAACACTCAGAGAACCATATGGCACCCCACAATTGGGCACTTTGAGCAGCGTGCAGAGGCAGAGAAGGCAGGGAGCCTTACTGCTGGATCTGGCCTGTGGGTTGTATTTTGCATACCCTGGTCTATCCCACTGTATTAACTAACTTGATTTTTAAAAGGCAGGAGCCGGTGCTGGGGTGAGACTGGGCCTGCTGCGGACAGAGGTTGCATCACTGCAGCAGCCCGTCTCGGGGCGGGGGGGGGGGGGGGGGGTCCATGCTCAAACACTGAGAGCATCAAACATTGAGAACAGTATTGATATGTCTTGTGACTCTTGCCCATGGCCACCTCTAAAGATTTAGCTGCCCAATTGCCCCTGTTGGTGCTTAAATCCCAGAATCAGGCTGCAGTGGGATTTCCAAGGAACCTGCTCATTTGCTGTTAAATCCTGTAGGTGCCTAAACTTGCTCAGCACCTGAGTTTATGCGTAGGGAATTTTTACTGCAGATAAGTTTCTGACTTTTAACGTGCACTGCTGCCTCATTCTAGGTGTCCAGATGCCTAAGTCCCCTAGTAATACATGAACTATGGGGAAGGTAGCTGTTCCTCTGGCAAACTTGCTTGTGGGGCCCAATCCAGTAAATGTGATCCGAGCTCACCGATTGGATACAGCACCAGGCATGCTGGCTCCTGTGAATCCCATTACATAGCACCTATCACTTTTTAGCCTACATGCCTAACTCATACTTTGTGAATCCTAATACAGGCAGTCCCCGGGTTACGTACAAGATAGGGACTGTAGGTTTGTTCTTAAGTTGAATCTGTATGTAAGTCGGAACTGGCATCCAGATTCAGCCGCTGCTGAAACTGATCAGCGGCTGATTCCAGGAAGCCCGGGGCAGGGGCTTCCTGTAGTCAGCCACTGGTCAGTTTCAGCAGCGGCTGACTTGGGGATGCCTGGGGCAGAGCAGCTGGGGTGCTGCTGGGTTGGTCCAGTAGCGCCGCCGCTCCTCGGCGCTACTGGACCAACCCAGCAGCACCCAAGCTGCTCTGTCCCAGGCGTCCTGATTCAGCCGCTGCTGAATCTGACCAGCAGTGGCTGAATCAGGAGCCTGGGGCAGAACAGCCGGGGTGCTGCCCGGTTGGTCCAGTAGCGCCCAGAGCGGCGCTACGGGACCAACTGGCAGCGCCCCAGCTGCTGTACCACAGGTGTCTGGAGCAAAGCCACGGAGCACGGGGGCAGCGGGACAGCCCAGACGCGCCGTGGCTGTCCGTTGCCCGCGTGCTCCGCGGCTTTGCTCTGCTTTGCTCCCCCCCCCCCCCATCTCCTGGTCTGCAGATTAGGGGGATGGGGGGGGGCAAAGCAGAGCCAAGCCGCGGAACGCGCTGCCAGCTGACAGCCCAGGCGCGTCTGGACTGTCAGCTGGCCGGGCGCTCCGCGGCTTGGCTCTGCTTTGCCCCCCCCCCCCTGGTCTGCAGACCAGGGGGACGGGGGGGGGGTAAAGCAGAGCCAAGCCTCGGAGTGCGTGGGCAGCGGACAGCCCTGTCCGCTGCCCACGTGTTCCGCCGCTTTGCTTCCTCTCCCTGGTCTGCTGGAGACATAAGTCGGATCCACGTAACTTGGGGACTGCCTGTAGCTGTCTGTCCAGTGGAAGCTCAGATGTTTGAGAAGATAATTGCTGCCACTGACTTTACATACCTCTTGTTGTTTTCATAGAATCATAGAACACTAGAACTGGAAGGGACCTCGAGAGGTCATCGTGTCCAGTCCCCTGCCCTCATGGTAGGACCAAGCACCATCTAGACCAGGGTGGGCAATAATTTTTGACGGGGGCCACTCCTAGATTTTTGGAAAGTGGTTGAGGGCCTCACTCTTCCATGATATTAATGGAGATGCAGGGTCTGGAATGGAGGTTGGGGTAAGGGACTGGGATGCAGGAGGGAGACTGAAGTCTGGGAGGAAGTTGGAATGAAGCAGGTGGTTGTGACCTAGGGTAGGGGACTGGGGTGCAGGGGTTTGGAATGTGACCTATGGTAGGAAGGGATTGTTATCTGGGGCAGGTGATTGGGGTGCCAGATCTAGGAAGGGGTATGGTGTCAGAGGGGGCAGAGGGTTTGTTTATGTTGGGGATGGGGCAGAGAGTTGGGGCAGGAAAGGACTGTGGTGCCAGAAGCAGGCTGTGGCCAAGAGACTTGTCAGCTGCCAAATGAGGCTGTCTGCCTGCAGAACTTAAAACGTTTCCCAGCCAGCCAGCCTGTCTGGCTGGCCATGTGCTTCATGAATATCTGAGCCCAGGAGAGGGGTTGTGAATCTTCTTAGCTGCCTGTTATTCCAACAGCAGCCGTGTTTCTGTGTGGGGCTGCAGGGCAAGCTGGGAAGCCTGCCTGGAGCTCCCTGCTGCCTCTGTGGGCCAGATCCAATGGCTCGTCAGGCTGGATTTGGCTGTTTGGTGGGCTGGATTCGGCCCGTGGGCCGTATTTTGCCCAGACCTGGTCTAGATCATCCCTGATGGATGTCTGTCTAACCTGCTCTTAAAAGATTCCACAAGCTCCCTAGGCAATTTATTCCAGTGTTTAACCGCCTTAATAATTAGGAAGCTTTTTCCCTAACGTCCAACCTAAGCCTCCCTTGCTGCAATTTAAGCTCATTGCTTCTTGTCCTATCATCAGGAGCCAGGGAGAACAATTTTTCTCCCTCCTCCTTGGGACACCCTTTTAGATACTTGAAAACCACTATCGTGTTCCCTCTCAGTCGTCTCTTTCCCAAACTCAACAAACCCAATTCTTTCAGTCTTCCCTCATATCTCATTCTTGTTGCTCTTCTCTGCACCTTCTCTAGTTTTTCCACATCTTTCTTGAAATGTGATGTCCAGAACCGGACACAAAACTCCAATTGAGGCCTAATCAGCACAGAATAGAGCGGAAGAATGACTTCTCGTGTCTTGCTCACAACACTTCTGTTAATGCATCCCAGAATCATGTTTGCCTTTTTTTGCAACAGTGTCACACTCTTGACTCCAATTTAGCTTGTGATCTGCTATGACCCCTAGATCCCTTTCTGCAGCACTCCTTCCTAGACAGTCGCTTCCCATTCTGTATGTGTGAAACTGATTGTTCCTTGTAAGTGGAGTACTTTGCATTTGTTCTTACTTCATCTTATTTAACTCAGACCATTTCTCCAGTTTGTCCAGATCATTTTGAACTATGACCCTATCCTCCAAAGAAGTTGCAACCCCTCCCAGCTTAGTATCATCTGTAGACTTAATAAGCTTATCTCTAGCCCAATATCTAAATCGTTGAAGATGATATTGAACAGAACCAGTCCCAAAACAGATCCCTGTAGAAACCCACTTATTATGCCCTTCCAGCATGATTGTGAACCGTTGCTAACTACTCTCTGAGAATGGTTACCCAGACAGTTATTCACCCACCTTATAGCCCCATCTAAGTTACATTTGCCTAGTTTATTGATAGGATCATGCAATACCATGTCAAATGCCTTACTAAAGTCTAAGTATACCACATCTACTGCTTCTCCCATATCCTCAAGGCTTGATATCTTATCAAAGAAAGCTATCAGATTGGTTTGACATGATTTGTTCTTTACAAATCCATGCTGGCTGTTATCTATCACCTTGTCTTCCAGATGTTTGCAGATTAACTTCTGTGCCAGGGATGATAATGGAGCAAGTAATTAAGGAATTAAACTGATTGGTCTGTAGTTTCCTGGGTTGTTCTTATTTCCCTTTTTATAGATGGGCACTATTTTGGCCCTTTTCCTGTCTTCTGGAATCTGTCCTGTCTTCTTATGATTTATCAAAGTTGATAGCTAAAGGCTCTGTTACCTACTATCAGCTCCTTGAGTATTCTAGGATGCATTTCATCATGCCCTGGTGACTTGCAGACATCTAACTTTTCTAAGTAATTTTTAACTTGTTCTTTTTTTATTTTATCTTTTCTATATTGTTTTTTATATTATTTAACAAATGTTAAGGGACAAGGTGTTTTGCTTTATTGGATAAAATTATACAACCAAATTTCTAGTTATACTAATTATGCAGTGAAGCTGTATAGCTGTTGATGAAATTGCCTCTGGAGTTCCATCATGCAACATTAGCAATTCATTCTTGCAGATTTCCTAACTTTAGACTTCAGCTGACTAAAGTTATATTTCATAATGTAATTATGATCTTTTTAAACTAATAATTGTGAATCAGAACACACAATATTCTGGCAAAGTAACATGGTAAAGTACTATGTAGAAAATTACTGTACGATACCTAGTATTCCTTCAACTGCACATTTTAATAAAATATATGTAGTTATTACTCCAGTGAATTTTCCTAGCTTAAAAAATAGCAGTTACAATTTAGGTTTAAACGTGAAATTGGTCTAGATAAAATAGCCATTATTGAATTCATGCATGCTAAATAGTATAAATGAGGAACATCGTCATAAACTTTTCATTCATTATTTCAATGATCTAAAAATCCAAAGAGTCCTGAACTGAGTCAAATTACAAAGGATGAATATAAACGAATAACAAAAATATGTAGGGACAAAATTAGAAAAGCCAAGGCACAAAATAAGATTGAATTGGCTAGAGACAATAACAAGAAAACATTCTACAAATACATTAGAAGCAAGAGGATGACAAAGGACAGGGCAAACCTACATACGAAGGGCCATACTAGGTCACACCAAAGGTCCATCTAGCCCAGCAGCCTGTCTGCCAACAGTGGCCAATTCCAGGTGCCCCAGATAGGGTGGACCGAAGACAATGATCAAGCAATTTGTCTCCTGCCATCCTTCTTCAGCCTCTGACAAACAGAGGCCAGGGACACCATTTCTATCCCCTGGCTAATAGCCTTTTATGGACCTAACCTCCATGAAATTATCTAGCTTCTCTAGAACTTGAAAGGTCATCGAGTCCAGTCCCCTGCCTACACAGCAGGACCAAGTACCACCCCTGATTAATTTTTGCCCCAAATTCCTAAATGGTCTCCACAAGGATTGAACTCACAACCGTGGGTATAGCAGGCCAATGCTCAAACCACTGAGCTATCCCTCCTCCCAACTTTGTAGGCACAGCATGTCTGTTACCCCTTCAGGGAAATAAGACAATGCAGCCTAGCTGCACTAGTCTTCCAGGACCAGTGTTGACTCCGGAGTAGTTTAAGCAGATGTTTCTCTGGAGTGCTGACACTGTCAATGTCAGCCTATGCAGCAGTTTCTAAACACATCTACTCTCTACTTGAGCCAGCACAAGAAGTATGCAGATCTAGACAAAATAATAAATATTGTGACAAAGCTCCTACACAATTATGGTGTGTCCTATGCTTTCAGGCGGATTGCTTACCTCAGAGTTGACAGCAGCCCTCAATTTAGGCACTATTCCTAGGGCATCAGCTTGCTGTTTGTTGAGTTACTCATGCAGGCCAATGATGAGAGTAACAGAGGGAAACCAAACACTCCAGTCTTGGTGAATCTCCCAAATCATACAGGGCTGGATAAACCCTTTTCCCCAGCCAATCCTTTCCCAGAATGGAAATGGGGAGTGGGTAAAAGCAGCTGTCTGTAAAGGTCTCTCCAAACCCCTTTACTACTTTCCCACACCTTCATAGCACCTTCCTTATCACTGATTTTTCCCTCCTGATACTTGCAGGGATGTTGGATATTGTTTATTTTAGAAATCATGTAGCCACAATAATTTCTAGTGGTTACAAGGTTACTAAAATGTTGCCCCAGGAATGGGATCAGAGCCAGCAGCCAGTGTGCTACTGGCTCCTGACCCCACTGCTATTATGCTTATTACCCCACCACCATTATTATGCTACTGCCTCTGATACAGGGTGGCAGCAGCCCCTTGTCTGCAAGGGGCCTGAGCTCCTCCCAGACAGAGGCTGTTCTGGTATCCCACAGGGCTGTTGCCGCCCCACTTGGCTGACTCTGATACTCCAGTCGGAGTTTAAAATGTGAGGGGAGGAGGAGGGAACAACAGCTCTGGTTAACAACTGGGACCATTTAACCAATAAGCAATCGATTAAACAGTTAATCAGCCTTTAGCATCCCCAAGACCTACTTGTGCTTGTTCCTCCTAGATCCTCCACAGCTCCTTCTGTCTCCTCAGCTCCTTGCACACTAAACTACTTGCAGAGGAGCTCTTTTTAATCAGTCTCAACTGGTTTTTAATTGGCACCAGGTGTTCCAGCTAGCCTGGCTCACTTGACTCTGGAAACCCTCTTAATTGGCTGATGGATCCTGACAAGTTCCTGCTGGTTCTGGACTAGCCCTTGTTAGTTTATCCTGGGAACAGAGACTTACTCAATCTAAGGCTGATATGCTTTCTATCACTCTTGTACCACTCTGGTTTGACCCTATTATGGTAAATGCATATGCATTTCCCTACATCTGTTTCCTCATCGCTCTTGAGTTCTTTGTGCTTAGGTCAGCATAGTCTAAGGAATCTGTGGTCCTTCTTCTCACCCATCTTCTTGCACCTGGCTTCTGCTGTGGAACACGGAACCTCTAAGGCTATGTCTACACTCACGGCTTCTTGCGTGAGTAATATGCAAATGAGGCTAAGCGTGGAATATCGGAGCCTCATTTGCATACCTAATGAGCCACCATTTTTTTCAGAAGAGGCTCTTGCACAAGAAGGAGCATCTACACGGCCCCTCCTTGCGCAAGAAAAACTTTCTTGCGCAATGCTGTTACACCTATTACTTTTCAGGAAGAACGGCAAATGCCAAATGTCAGAATTGTTGCCCCAGAAGACTAATCTCAGGATTGCTGCCTGATTCCTTCCTTCCTTCTACAGTAAAACAGAGGCTTGCTTCCTGTCATTTGCCCTGATAATCAGGGGAATTTCTAAAACCATGTGGAGCATTCTCATTATGTTATCTGAGGCAGTTTTGGCTGACATGTATTTACAAATACCCATTTAACCTCCTATCCAGCTCACAAGTTATGCAATCTCAAAGCACCATAGCTCAGATACTCCATCAAGACTTAGTCACTGCACCTGATGACATGACTCTTGGCTCATTAACTACTATGGATAATAGAGCAAGCGAACATTTAGCAGCAGGATATACCCAATTGAACAGAAAAGGTTCTTGATATGGGTAGCCCAATGTGGTCTGATCATTGTTGTCAAAAATCCTCACCTACTTGTATCTAAAATGGGCCAGACTTTTATTAAGCTCTTTTAAGGCCTACCTAGAGACAATCTCAGCTTGATATCCACCTGCACAGTTATTCTTAGTCTTTAGTCACCCTTTGTAAAGTTTCTCAAGGGACTACTTTGCAGTTATCCAGAAATCAGAAACTGTATTCCTGCCTGGGACCTCAATTTAATTCTCCTGAGGTCCAGGAAGCCTCCATTTGTACTGCTTTCAAATGCTTCTTTTTACTGCCTCACGCTACAGTCAGTCATTCTGGTGGTTATCAATTCTGCCAGAAGAGTGAATGAGCTTCAAGCACTTGTGGCTGAACCCCTCCTACATGGTGTTTCAAAGGGGCATGGTAGCACAGAGAAATCATCCAAAGTGTACCCCCTGTAGTATTTTTGTATTTTCTTCTGAACAGGTCAAACAACCTCTCTGGCGTTGTCCTGAAATCACACTTAGTACTAGCATAAAAGGAATTGCATATGCTAGTTATTAGGGATGTTAAATTGCATGTAATCTGGTAACTGAGTAGCCAACAAATATTTTGTCAGTTACACAGTAACCTGCATTAAAAGTAGCTTGCAAGCTGGCAGGAAGGGAGACTGTCTCAGTCCCAACTGGTGCCAGGTCCCAGCAGTTACCTCCGCTGTGGCAGCCTGCCTGCCAACATCTAGAACACTTCTAGTGCAGACCCACTGCTGGTGTAGTTGCTAGGACCCGGCACAAGCCGGGACTGAGCCAGCCTGACAGCCAGCCCACTAAAAAATGTATTCACAGAGCTGCAAGGGTGGGAGGAGGGAACTGTGCAGCTGGTAGCATTAACCAATAAGCATCCATTTATCGATTAATTGTTTAATTGGACACTATTACATCCTTATTAGTTATATCTAGGATCCTGCTTTATGTTGGCAGGATCAAACCATTCAGATTGGGGTAGGTTTTTTTGTCTCTTCATATCCATGGCTATATGTTCTAAAGGTCAAGCTATCTCTTCAGATATTGAAATGGATAACACATTGTATCTCTCACTATGTTACCTGTTGGCTGGTGTCCTCTCTCACTGAACATCAAGGATCACTCCTCTGGAGGACAAGCAGCATTCTCCACCTGCTTCAAGAAATATAACCCAACCAGAAATCTGTAAAATGGTAACATGGAGCAACCATTGCTGACTTTTTTCAAATACTGTGCCTTGGACTTGGTGCCTAGGTCATATGCCAAGATCAGGAAAGCACTACTACAATTACTTTTTGTAGCTGAAACTCCTCAGTCTTGTTCTCTGAAGGCAATACAGCTTGTCAGTTACGTACAGCAAGATCTATGTTGATATATACCAGTGGTAATCATCTAGTCTGGCTGCCTTCATAACAAAATCAATAGAACGTCCACAAATTAATTCTTGATTTTAAAATTACTGGCGATAGAGAAACCACCACAATCCTTAGTAATTTGTTCTAGTGGCTGATTGCTCTCTCTAACAACATGAGACTTATTTCCATTCTGAATTTGTGCTGCTTAAATTTCCAGCCATTGGATCTTTGTATTTTTCCTTTATTTGCTAGATTAAAAAGCCCATTTTATTCAAGTTTTCTAATTCTTTTAATCATTCTTGTGGCTCTTCTCTGAATTTGTCTTGTCTTGACTTGTGGACACTAACTGGACACAGTATTCCAGCAGTGGTTGAACCAGTGTTGAGTATAAAGGAAATGCAGGCAGTCCCTGACTTATGAATGGGTTACGTTCTGAACACCTGGTCGTAACTTGATTTGGTCATAAGTCAGAAATATCTTAAACATGCTGCGCATGCTGTTTGAAAAACTTGACGTACATGGTTCTCAACTCGAAAATATAATGGGGTTAATGAGAGATTGGTCGTAAGTATGGATGGTTGTAAGTCGGTGTGTTCATAAGTCGGGGAGTGGCTGTATAATCTCTCTACAAGTCTATTGTTCATGTGTCCAAAGATCAAATTAGCCTTTTGCTTACAGTATTGCACTGGGCGTTCATGTTCAGCTGATCATCTACCAGACTGCCCAAGTCTTTTTCAGAGTTTTTGCTTCCCAGGACTGAATCCCCTGTCCTGTGAATTTGGCCTACATTCTTTGTTTCTAGATTTCTAATGTTACATTTTGCCATATTAAAATATATATTGTTTGCGTGTGCCCATCTCACCAGTTCATGGGTATCACTCTTCAGTAATAACTTGTCCTCTTCATTATTTAAAACTCCCTCAATTTTTGTGTCTTCTGCAAATTTTTATATCTTTCATGTCATTCGTAAAAATGTTACATAGTTTAGGGACAAGAACGGATCCCTTCAGGATGCCCCTAGAAGCATACCCATTTGAAGATGATTCCTTGTTCAGTTACATTTTGATGTCTGTCAGTGAATTGCTGTTTTTCAAAAGGTTTTAGTCACCACTGAGCCCATGACCAGTGCTCTTCTGTCCCCATTCTTTGCAGTTTTCAATTATCAGTCTTTGAATTACAAGGGATCTGAAAGAGGGCCACAGCTGTTCTGCCCTTAATATCCTGACATGGGTAAGAGGAGGCACATGGCACATACCTGAGTGGTATTAGTCTCATGAGCGTTAGGCATTTGTACATCTGTGGTGGAATCCACACTGACCGCATACAGCACCTCAAAGAACCATGGTTACTGTGGGACAAGTAATAGTTCTTTCTGTGAACAGTAAACACCATATACAGGTGACCCCCCCCCCCCACACACACACACTTACGACCTAATTGGTTCCTTGAGAACCGTCATAGGTTGAGCCGTCATAACTTGAATCTTTATTTCCCATGGGCGCAATGTTATAAATGAGGGTTCCCTTCCTGGCCCACTTTGCCTCTGGGGAGTTGTTGTCCACAGCATGCTGAGCCCAGAGCCGGCTGGGGCCTGGGTCGGGTGGTAGGCGGCTCTGTGTCTCCCCGAGTCAGTGGTGTGAGCTGCGCCCAGCACTGGCTGGGGGCTGTGCCAGGTGGTAGGCAGCTCCGTGTCTCCCAGAGCCAGCCGGGGGCTTCTTCCGGGTGGTAGGTGTCTCCGTGTCTCCTGGAGCCATCAGTGTGGCACGAGCTGAGGCGTGAGCTGTGCCCAGAGCCGGCCGGGGACTGTGCCAGGTTGCAGGCGGCTCCACGTATCCTGGAGCCAGCGGCACAAACTGGGGGCTGTGCCGGGTGGCAGGTGGCTCCATGTCTCCCAGAGCCTGTGGTGCGAGCTGCGCCTAGAGCCAGCCGAGGCTGTGGATGACTGGCTGACCCTGTGGCTCACTGTGTAGGTGGCCTTGTGAGGCCATGCTGGGCCGGAGCAAGACAGTCATAAATGTGGGAGGTCCTAAGTTGGGGGTCGCCTGTATGAAATTAAACAAAACTAATAGAGAGAGAGAGACAAATTGTACTTTCCACATTTAGTTTTTAACAGAAAGAGTTAGAGTGTGTGGGGGGGAGGAGTATGTGCGCTTATATAACTCCTACCAGCTCCCTCCAACCTGCTAGGAGGCATGATGCCTGGAAATTCTTTCAGCAATGTCTTCATCTTCCTCCCCATCTCCAGTGATGGCTTCTGGGTATTCCACTAGGTAGCTGCTTCTGTCATGCTCAGTGTGTGTTCCTGGAAAAGACAGTGCCTGTTGGAGGCAGTGTGACATAGGCCAGGGGTGGGCAACCATTTTAGAAGGGGGGCCATTTCACAAATTTTTGAAGTGGCCCCGGGCTGCCCTGGAAGGGGCAGGGCCTCAGGCAGAAGAGGTGATGTGAGGCCAGGCACTTCCATTGCTTCCCTACCCACAGACCCTGATTGGCCTGGGGGTGGGAGAGCACATGAAGTCTTTGGTCCCACCTTACAAAAGTTCTGAACAGCTGGCAGTTCACACTAAGCACCATGCACCCCAGTCAG
The DNA here is from genome assembly GCF_052426305.1 of Pelodiscus sinensis. Taxonomy (NCBI): domain Eukaryota; kingdom Metazoa; phylum Chordata; order Testudines; family Trionychidae; genus Pelodiscus; species Pelodiscus sinensis. The sequence continues at coordinate 199,387,203 of NC_143052.1, forward strand.
GAACTGGGGGCATGGGAGCACCCCCTGCCCCCACCCTGCAAGAGGTAGCGCGGCGCCTTGAGTTGACTTTGCGCACTCCCCCGTCCACAGGTCTCAATTTGCATGGGAGTAGTATGGCGGTTGCAGACTGCATTGACCAGTTTGGTGGGATGGATCTGGCCTGCAGAAGGTCTCTTGCCCACCCCTGACCTAAGCCAAAAAACATGGGACTCGAATTCAGAGGACCTGCGTTCTACTCCTGTCTCTGCCAGTAACCTGCTGTGTGATCCTGAGCAAGTCATCCCATCCCCCATGCCACATTCTCCCTCTTTGTCATGCATTTTGAGATCTGTTGTTGAAAACTGCTGAATGAAAATCCTTCCCGCATTTCGTGTCAGATGTTGTGTGCCCTCTGGAGACTATAGTGCCTGCCATGTGAAAGAAGTTGTTAATGGAGGGCTCATGCAAAGCTGGCAATACTTTTTTCATCAACTGTTAATGGAGACTCACTGGGCACCAACATCTTGTAAATATCCTTCCCCATCCTCTCTGCTGCAGCAGAGCACACTCCTCAGATTCTTTCATGCACCTGTAACAACCCTCATGCTCCTCAATTCTGTATCATGAGCGGGTGGAAGCCTGAACTTTGAACACTTATTGTACAGAACTCTTATTTGAGCTACAGAACTAACTGTATTAGCTGATGGGAAAATAATGTTGCTGTTCCATGGAAGAGGCTGGCCCAGCTTGTTTCTTCCTCCTTTTCCCTCAACGGGCAGTAACAGATGGGTTGCTGAAGCAATTTGCTGAGTCTCTGGCGATTGTCAAGGAATGCAGTCCAGTTCTTTTCCATCTTGTTCCATCCCCGTCCCAGCACAGCTATTTTATCAAAAGCCAGGCTGTATGCTTCTAGGGTTTAGAGTGTAGTGTCCTCTGCTACTGCCTTGGTGGCAATGTGGACTTGGCCTAAATTAAGATATTCCTTTCATTATTTTGGCATGCAGCCAAAATTTGGCTGTTCTTATAAATGTGTAGTGGTGTTTTTTCAAAAGTTAGTAATTCTGCTAAACTCACATGGAATAAATAAAAGGCACTCTGGCCCCAGGGTGCTTTCGTCCTAATGAATTTCAAAGTCCTATGACAAACAATGGAAGTGTTAAATCTCTTCAGGAAAAAAAGGCTTCAAGAATCTTTTAGAAAGGAAAACTAGAAGCCTGTGTCTGCCCCCTGCCAGCTGTGCTCACCAATCTCCCATCTCTGGGAGAAGGCAGGCCCAGATCTCCCCTGGCGGGCCAGGGCTGCACCAGCCCCGGCCTCTTGCTCCACCCCCAACCACTGGGCTCTTGCCCCTCCCCCCACCAGCCAGCCTGGGCCTCTGGGTCCCCCCCGCAACCTTTCTCTGTAGCCAGCTTGGGCCTCAACCCCCTCCAGCCAGAAGAGAAGGGCTGGGGCAGCACAGGCTAGCATTTTGAGCTAATGGGGTTAGCAGCAGGGAGGGAGGAGGCTGGGTGGCTGAGGAGGGAAGGCATCACTCTGTTGTCCTGCAGGAAAAACTTTCTTTAATGTATAGGGAGATGTTAAGTAACCTATGTAACCCCCTTTTTCCTCCTCGGGTTACTGGGGAGCAGGTCACACTCACAGGTGTGCCTGGGCGCCTGATGGTTTTAACCCAAAAGGAGATCCTGAGCACCCCAGTAGCGATGGTGCTTAATTTGGGGGAAAAAACCCTTTCCACCCCCTTGCTGCAGTCCCTTGCTCATAATGAATGCACAAATGGTGGTACCTCCACCTGGCTGGCCCTCACACACACACACTGGTGTGCCTTGAGAGCCTCCAGGAGCATACTCTGCACACTGAACTCAGCTGAAATTAGACCAAACTATTACAACCCACAGGAAACTAGGCTATTATGTGCTGCAGGGAGATGCCCAAGGCTCCTGCAATGACAGGGAAATCAGTAAGTGAGAAATACCCAGATAATTCTGGGCAGTGACCCACATCTACCTACTGCAGAGGAAGGTGAAACTCTTTCCCTCCCCTCACCCCCCGTCACTGACAGTGTGAGTTGGGAGAGAATTCCTTATTCCTCATTCCATTTTGCTATCAGACTCTGCATATGTGAGCAAGAACAAACCAGTAAAGCATTTGAGCAAGAGAGTGCTTGGCACCATGTCTGAGCACTATTATACTCCATCCACTGTTCCATCTCCAGAATGGTCTTTTCTGATTATTCAGGGGAAGGAGACAAAAAAAGCCCCACCTCCAGAATACATTGCAGTGAAGGTGAGAATCTCTTCTTGACTTTTACAGGTGACTAGCTGATGCCCTCAAGCATAAGTTTTAGGAATATGTCTTTTTGGTAGAAGAAATTGGCATATTTAATAGTTAAACACAGAGTTCCCTTGCATGCAGTGTTTTTGTTTTTAAACGCAATTCTGAGAAAGTTTGATACAAACATGGGCTATGCAAAAATATGTGACTGTTGCTGCACATTGCAAAAACATTTTGTCACTCTCCTGAATGTTTGACAAGCTGAATCACAGGAATTCAACGACCAGCAGGCAGTCCTGCCTTTGAAAAATGCCATCACTAGCGAGAGAACACAGAACATGGATAATCTTTTCCTGTATACTTTTAAGGACTGCACTATCCCTTGAGCATTTGACATGTCATGTTAAAAGATTTACAGAAACTTTAAAACTTAAAAAAAAAAGGTAAAGTCACTAGCTAAGAAGACAATCTAAATTTGTACTTAATACAAATCAGTATTCTTTAATGTAGAATTGAATGATTTCTAGGAGATTTCTTTAAAGTTCCCTTATTCTAAGCAGCAGCAAATCTGGGTTTTGAAAATAATTATGGAATAACTAGCCATTCAGCCAGTATCAATTTTGTGGGATCTTCCCACAAAGAAACTTAGCAACCTTACAGTCTTAATGACACTATGTCACTTAAGACACACAGGTCCTCAGTACTGGCTAGAGAATTAATTTCAGACACATTATTTTACAATGCTGCACCAGTTAACAATATACTAGAGTTTTGCAGCATCAGGAAAGGATAAAGAAAGCCATTCTACTGAGTGAAAGAGATTAATAGCTTTGAGCCTGGTTGTAATGTTTTCATCCATTTTTTTCATTCAATCGGAGATATTAATAGATTTCCCACAGTAATGTTTAAAATCCAAACTTTATAGTTTAGTTATAGAATAAGAAGTAAAAGAGAGACTTTATTTTCCTTGTGTATGTTGAAAGAAATGCAAAACTGGGTATAACTAATGAAAAGTTAAATGAATTTTAAAATGTTTCCATTTTTATCACTGAAGATAGTACTTGTAATACTGAGACATTCTAGTACCTTTGAGTTATTGTACAGGTTGGGCTTCCCTGGTCCGGCACCCTTGAGACCTGGCCAGTCCTGAAGGAGGAAGTCAATTCTGGCCCTTCTATTGATGGATTCTGGGCTCCCCTCCTGGCTGCAGTTCTGCTAACAGCCCTGCTGCCAGACTCCCAACTCCTGGCTGTCAGGTTCTGCAGCTAACCCCATGGCTGCTAGCCTGTGCTGCCTGCAGTTGCAGGGCTCTGCCACTGTGGGGCTCTCTGGTCCATGGATGTGGCTGGACCAGTGTGTCCTGGACCAGAGTAGTTCAACCTGTACAGTAATTTAAAAATAAAACATGCACATTTCAAAATAAAAAATAAAAATAAAACTGTTGGGCATAGTAGCATTAGATAACTTTGCAGTTGGCCCCTAAAATATGTAAATCATGTAAACCAATCCCCCTGTCAGAGCTCCTGGGAAAAGAGCCATTCAAGAGATGAGTTTTAGAGTTCAGGACCATTTTCTCTTTAGTGACAAGTAACAGGAAGTCTGTGTCATTACTGGGCTCAATTTTTTCAACTCGAGCCAAGTTTATAGTCTGCAAAATTAGAGCTGTGGTTTGTAATCTGTGGCTTGCTTTTAAAATTAAGTTTACAATATTGCAGTATGAGGTGTTAATTTTATCCAGACTACGTGGGGTTCAGTGTTTCATTTTCCTTTGTTTTTACATGCAACCTTGAATTACAGATACACTTTAGAAATGCTGTAAAAAGTTAAATTTCAAACTAAAATGTATTTTCCCACCCTTTTTTTTCTATCTTGGATGTATGGTATAAAAACAGTTTCTCTGTTTTGCCTGTGACAAAATTCCCTTTGCAACATTCATCCTGCGCATTTAAATATATTTAATGTTCTTTTTAAAAAATCACTTAACAGCCTAATGGGAAGGTCTATTTGGAGTCTGATCCAGCTACAGTTTGTCAGATGTCTTAAGTGACTCTTGCTCCTGACCCCAATGCAGTTCCTCTACTTGTATGACTCTGAGCTGTCTTGCTGTAGTCTACATGAGTCCTGTCATATCCATGTACCCAAAGCAAAAGAAAAAGCATTCTTTCATCATCAAACCTGTCTGGAAGCTAGTATAAAGTCTGGTTTAAACCCAGTGAGCTATATTATCTTCCCGATCCACTGACACACTTTAAAAGGGAGCTGAAATTTGTTAACAGGCAGAAGATGGATCCATTTCTGCAATTGTTCTACCCTTAATTATCCATGGACACTATTTTCAATTAAATAGGTGATGGTGGTGTTAAATATGGATAAAAGGCACTACACGATTATATTCTTTTCAGGACCCTGGCTGTTGTTTTCTGGTGACCTTAAGCACTCAGTTGCCTGTCTAGTAAATATAGACATTTCTGTTAATATCGATAATACATGTGGAAAAGTGAAAATCTTTACATCTTTTTGGCTTGATTCTCCCTTTACTTCCACTTTATGTTGCTGTCATATATGCAAATTGATTTCAATGATAACACATTGGGAATCAGGCACTTTCTATTGACTAATGTTGAGGAAAAACCTGTTTTATTCTATTTCAGGTTTAAGATGACTTCTAAAATGCTGGGAAAGTATGGACATAATCTCTAACAGGAAGTCGATCTGGAGCTTGCATTTTTATACTTTCTTGAGCTAAAACAGTACAGAAGGGTAACAATATGCAAATAGAACCATGAATTAGTAAACTAGCAAAATGTAAATATAAATAAGATTATTGGTTGAAAAGTGCTTCTACATGTTCCCACTTACAGGACATGTGTTCCAGCACCACTGAGCTGAGATTTATAAGGGAAACTGACACCAATGGTGTGTAAAAGCTATGAAAAGAGAAGTTAATCTCTTATTACATCCACTAATCAAGGTATTTCAATGTCTACAGTACTGACAGCTCCACTGCTGGAGCATACATTTTACTATGAGTGAATTTGGCATTATTTCCATGAAGAGATGTTAGCCAGACAGAAATCCAGGCATTGCTTTCCTACCCCTCATGACTTGAGCAAGATGGTATACTCTCCTGGTGACTGTAGCATCCTATGCGTGAGGAAACTCCTCAATCAATGTTGGTTCCCTCTCATTGGTGTTACTGGAGACCATGGGCTCCATACAGGCAAAAGTCTGCATTAGTATGATCCCATACAGAGTCGCATCATCCTTCTTTTCCCGGACAGTAGCCTGAACTCCTGAGGAAGTCCATACATTAGGAAAAGGAAGAGCTAAATCCCTTAGTACCACTGATCCTAACTGAGGAATCATCATCTGATTAAATGGTTGCTGCAGCCTCACCGTGGCTGCAGAATGACTGCAAACAGCTTTGTAAAAGAAGATCTCAGAGGGTTATTTACAATCACAGATTTCTGTGAAAGAAGTCCAAGATATTCTAGAGCTATTGGAATTGTGCTGCCAATTAATAAGGCCATCCTGGAGCCCTCTGCACACATATGGCATACCCCAGCAACATGTTCACCTATCCCAAGAGCACAGAAAAGAAAAACTTTGTCCCAACTAGGAGAGCAGGGTTTTTATTCACATACCCTGCCCTGAACCCTTTAATTGTTTAAGGTGCCACTGAAAAGAGCAGGCAACAGCACAAAGGTCCACACTTTCTGAGAAAGTGGCTAAATGATTGGGCCACCTCAGGAGGAAAGTATTTACTTCAGTTATTAGTTATTTGGCCCTACCAAATTCAGTCTATATTGGTCAATTTCACAGTCATAGGGTTTTTAAAATAAATATAATTATTTCAGCTGTTTAAATCTGACATTTCTCAACGCTGTAATTAACACGGGTCCTGAACCAAAAAGGAGTTGTGGGGGGACTGTGAGGTTATTGTGGGAAAGGTTTGTGGATTTTTTTACCCTTGTATGCTGCTTCTGCTAGTGGAAGCACTGCGTTCAGAGCTCAGCAGCTGCTGACCAGGAGCCCTGCTCTGAATGCAAAGCCACCACCACCAGCAATGCATGGTATGGTATTTCCACACACTACTACTGATGAGGTACTGTCCTCAGAGCTGAGACACTGGTCAACAGCCATGACCCTCAAACTGCCCAGCTCTGAAGTCAGCACAGAGGTTAGGATGGCTATACTCGGAGCCCTCTAAAATAACTTTGTGATCCTGCTGCAATTCCATTTTGGGTCAGAGTCCCCAATTTGCAAAACTTTGGTTTCCTCTGTGAAATATATATAGGGAAGAAGCACACAAAGGAACAGATTTCACTGGGAGATTACCAGATTTCAGGGTCAATGTTATACCACAGCGGTGGGGAAATGGCAGCCCTGTCATGCAATCTCAGTGAGAAAATTGCTAAGTACTTCAGGCAAAGCTTTGTCACCATCTTCCAGCAAGGTTCTGTTGGTATCTGCGTACACATCAATGCTCTGCATAGGCAGGGCTTAGCCAGCTCTCAGAATGACAGCTTCCATCCCCCCCCCCAGCTACAAGAACAACTTTTCAAGCCCTCCCCTCCTCGCTGCAACAGCTACTTTCCACCTGTGCATTTTGCAGCCCACCCCGCCCCACTGCAATACACAGCAACTAACCTCCCCGCATGGGCGCCACAGCCCCCCTTCCCTTGGTTGCACAGGAATAACTAAATGCCCTGCACGTCCTTCTCCTCTCCTCCCCTGCTGCACTAGTGCATTTTAGCAGCCGTGGCCCCCCCTCCCTCAGCTGCTCTTCAACAACTAAATGCCCTGCATGGCCCCCAACCACTCCTCCTGCCTATCCCCCACACAGAAGCTTACTCCCCATCTCTTCCTTTGCTTCATGCTCCATGTCCAGTTGCTGAGAGTTTTCACAGACATTGGGACTTGAGAACAATTCTTTTCTGCCTGGCGCACTGGTTTCCACCGGATTGACCCTAAGCCCTTTGTCCGTTTCTACCTCTTCATTCATAACTTCTGCTCTGGGGACACGTGTTTCTGGTGACTCTGTGCTGTGGGAGCACTATTGGAAGTATCCACACTCCTCTTGGATGTGGACGTAGAGATCCCACCCAGGATTGTGTCCATTTCTTTATAAAAACGGCTTATTTTGGGTGCAGCACCAGACCTCCTTCACCCTCTGGTTTGCCTGCCTGAGTTCCTTTATCCTGGCTCTGCATTTTAAGGTGTCCCGTTCATACACTTTCTCACACAGGGCTTTTGAAATGTGACCGTGCTTGTTCCAGTTCCTGTGGGTCACTCACAGCTGTGATTGCACCGATTCTTCACCCCATCCACCAATAAGATCCAAAAGCTCTGCATTGCTCCAAGCAGGAGGGTTTCTTGAGCGTTACCAGCCCTGGCTTGCTGAGAAGATGCCATGAGGAACGCTGCATGATGAGCCAGAAGCACCTCTGTACAATGAGTCAGGACCACCACTACACTTTGACCCAGACAACAAGAAATGGATTTTTAAAAGTCACAGGTTTTGCAAATGGGAAGTGCACATCTGTTTACATGTCTGCAGAGCAGCAGAATTCAAATTTTGGCCAGAGTGGCTAATCTGGCCTGTGAGAAACTTTCTGGAGTCCAATAAACTCAACAACAAGTCTGTTAATAGTACACACTACATGATTGTCAACAATGAAGGCAGGGGAGAGTCACCAAAAATGGGGGGACTTTCATATATTGCAGTGTATGCTCTTGGGGTTTTGTTGCCAGGAAGGGATTTTTGGCAACACGACTTGCTAAGGCATAAACTCTGCTGTCTGCTGTTTGAAGTCTTCCTTCCAGCTTGTATGCTTTCATTGGTCAAGGCTTTTAGATTTGTGGGTTTTGTTTTTATATTTGTAATTTCTTGATCTTTTATATGCTGCTATGTAAAACCACTTCCAGTTGTCGTCATCTTACTTAAACCACTTATTTTCCTGCCCTTAAATTGTTGTAGTTATAGTAAAGTTTAAGATCCAATTCTGACCTAATAAGACCCTCTTTTTCTAGCTGTTCACATACCTCTTTTATTTTCTTTATTTCTAGAACAGAAGTTTTTAATATATTGTGGCAAGGTCCTGGCTCAGGCCCCTTACCCTGGGACACCTTCTGATCCACGAATCAGCCGGAGACCCTCTCTGGTGCAGTCACTTGTGCCTTTTATTGTCAGCTTCCTTCTACCTTCTATTTACAAAGCTTTTTGGATTACAGCAAACTCAGCCAGCCATTTAAAAAAATTCTGTAGCCACAACTCTTCCTCTCTCTCCCCAGAAACTCTATCCTCGTTTCTCCAAAATTAACAAAAAATTATGTCTGTTGCCCATTTTAGAACCACTGGACCCCGGGTTCTTTTGTGCTTCTTGATTTAAGTGAAAGTAACAGCTTTCAGCTTGCTGGTTGTGTTAAATGATGGATAAGGAGTGGTGTCTCCTCTGAGAGGCTATGTGAATAAATAAATAGCAGCCCTGATGACATCTAGGGCAGTTAATTATTGTCCTTTATAGAAATCAATGAGGAAGGAACTAATACCTTTTTAGGGTAAATGAGAGCATGAAATTAAAAACCAGGTGTAGACAGATTCAGGAATAAAAGAAAAAGCATCAGGTGTGATCTATGGTGTACAAAGAAATAACTAACTCCCAATGCAGTAGCCAATTGCTTTTATCAAATAATAAAAATGGTTCAAACTGTTTACAGTTAGGACTCCTCCTTTCCTTTTCTGACCAAACATAACTTGAGAGGCTGCATCTTGTCCACCTACTACAGCCAGTTTCCTTCCCGCAAACAATGTGTTTGGCTCAGCATGCATGTCAGGGCTATTCTAGTCATGTGTGTTCTATGCTTTGATGTATCAATATAGCTCCTAGCCAGTCATTTCTTCTTCTCTGGCCTGGCTGTTCCCAGTAGTCTGCTTCTCAGGCACCCATGTCACGGAGACCTTTGGGGTACTGGGGTTATTTTTACTTTTTGGGGAGTCCTAGTGGACTCATGGCTCAGACTTGTCAAACATTTTATTCTGTGCCACTTTCCTCAGTTGTTGGTTCTGGGCTGATGTCTGAGTGAGCTGATTTTCACAGATCTCAAAATTGCAGGGCAAGACTCCATTTATTAAAGCAAGCAAAGTTTTACAATTTGATTTTTCACATCAATTGATTACAGGCAGTCCCCGAGTTACGCGGATCTGACTTATGTCGGATCCACACTTACGAACGGGGCTTTTCTCGCCCCGGAACTCACGGGCGGCGGGACCACCCAGACGCACAGCGGTCCCGCCACCACGTCCTCCGGGGCGAGAAAATCTGCTCCGGGTGTCCCTGGTCTGCTGGGGGGGTCCCCAGCAGACATGGGACACCCCGAGCAAAGCCACAGAGGCAGGGTCCCGTACCTCCAAGGCTTTGCTCCGGAGCAGAGGCGCGGGACCCCACCGCCCCCGCGGCTTTGCTCCGGGTCTTCCTGATCTGCTGGGGGGGGGGGAGCGCAGCTAGTGCCCCCCCCCCCCCCAGCAGACCAGGCTTTTGTTGTGGACGCCTGGGGTAGAGCAGCTGGGGTGCTGCCGGGTTGGTCCTGGGGGGACCTACCTGGCAGCGCCCCAGCTGTTCTGACCCAGGCTCCAGATTCAGCCGCTGTTGAAACTGATCAGTGGCTGATTCCAGGAAGCTGGGGGCAGAGCAAGTCTGCCTCGGGCTTCCTGTAGTCAGCCCCTGGTCAGTTTCAGCAGCAGCGGCTGAATCTGGAGCCAGTTCCGACTTACGTACAAATTCAACTTAAGAGCAAACCTATAGTCCCTATCTTGTACGTAACCCGGGGACTGCCTGTACATAGTTCCAGGGTGGCGTGCCTCACATATACCATAGGTAGATGGTGCCTTTTCATTGATTTTTTTTCCTTCAGATTTTAGTATCTAAATCATACATATTAGTAAAATACTAGGAATGTGTCTATCCTGCATAAGAGTGTTTGCTGTTTCTTGTACCCCTCTACAGTCTTTCATGAGTGATCCTTTGCAGAGACAGGCTGTGGGCCTCCACTTCAGTTAAGGGAAGAGTCTTTATGACTCTGCTACTCTGAGACTAGATCCATAGGCTTCAGTGCCCCGATTTCTTGCAGTAACCTTCTATTCGGAGCTTTATATTCATAAAATATATGCAGCAACACAGTTCAACATTTTTGAAACAAAGTGTTATTTTATTAGTTAACAGGAACACAATAGAAAGATAAATTACTTGAAACAAGAACAAGCACAACAAAAAGGCCTACACATGTCGATCTTTTGTAAACTGAGTTCCTCCCTTTGGGTAAGTTCCATTTGGCCCTAAGCATCTCTAGTCCTTGGCTGGGAAATCCAGCCTACCCACCCCTACAACATTCTCTATTACATTCACAGCTGTTGCTGCCTGCTCACTCCCCTTTCTCTGTAGGCACTGCATAGGATTGCATGCAGTGGAGAAGTCAGTTAAGAGTACTGGGAGTTAATGACTTGGGTGAAAAGTGTGTCCCTAATCCAAAATTCATTTATTTTTAATAAAAAACATTGGTAAGGTGAATTTCCCCAGAACTCTCACCAGCATACAATCTGCAGTTTCATTAAAGTTGACTTGAAAATAGGGATGTAAAAGTGTACACATGTAAACAGTTAAACAATGAGCCTGGTTACACACAGGTGTCCCACACCCCTGCTGCTTCTTCTGTATCAGAGGCAGTGTGGGCAGAGGGGAGAGGAAGAAACAGGGCAGGTAGGAGCCAGTGAGTACGGGGAGCCGGCTTTTAAGTTAGCTGCAGGAGCTGCCGCCTCCTGTGTAAACATGTAACCGCTGAAAATGTCAGCAGTTACACGTTTACCTTAATAAATGCATTTTAACATCCCTACTTGAAAATATATTTGTTTTGCAGAGGCAAGAAGTACAACCTCAGTTGGAGGTGTGTGTACCTATCAAAGTGTTATGCTATAGCTTCCACCATGGTATTTGAGCATCTGTATATCTGTCAGTTTTTCAGAGTAGGGTACAGCTTCTGGATATTGCTTTGATTGACTCCGAGAGATTGTGGGTGAGATTCTGTGCTGCATCACTGGGAGGTTAAGCACAAATTTGCTTGCCAGTCCTGGGCTAAATTATTAGTAAGCTCTGCCCTCTTTTCCACAGCACTATTAGAATCTCTGTAACACTGTGCTGGGGACTTGCCTTTCACATTCCCTTCCTGTTCCCAGCCCCACCCCAGCACCCACTGCCCATCTGTGCTTGTGAAAGAGTCCTATGGGACATCCTGTGCCTGCTGTTTTCTTCAGTTTCTACTCAAGATAAGTTCTTCCTCAGTGATATCCAAGACTCTTGGAGTCCTTTAAGCTGCTCTAGACTTTTTACCTGGCTTAAATGGGCCAGAGTGGAGCTCAGGGTCTCATACATACTCTTGTGTATTTTAAAAATTCTTCCAAAGGTATAGTAATGATTACACACTTAATTTGGTTTTCTCCTAGTTGAAGTGTTTATATATTGTTTAAGCTTCTAAGTGGTCTTATTTGTTCCAAATGTTTTTGAATAAATAATAAAGGAAATATAATTGATTGTATGGAGCTTTTGTGTTCCAAGGTATATTTCATAAACTTCTCAAAATGAGACACTATATACTAAATGATCATAACTAGAAATTTAAATTAAAAGTAATTGCCATCACCAGAACTTTGTTCTTTCTGTGCTGACCATTACAAGTAAACACTTGATAATGTAGCATTCATCAAGACACCTTTTGAATGTATTAGTGCTAACAGTGGGGGGTGGAGTGGTTGGTAAGACTGATTCTTCATGGCTTCTGCTATACTTTAGATCCGGGTTTCTCAACTAGTGGTACAAGTACCCTTACGGGTACTCGAGAGAAGTCTGGGAGGTGCATCAACACAACTGAAATTTGGAGAAAACTGAATTTTTGTTTTAAGTTTTACAGCACTTTATTATTTGTGTACTTTTTATATCCAAAAATTTCATTGCCTGCCCGGCTATGATTAAGTTGTTTAAACAAATGTGTTGCAATGGTAGAAAAAAAAGTGTGTGTCTGAAAACTGTAGGCAATGGGGGTACTTAAAATTTTTTTTTTTGAAAAGGGGGTACTTTATATAAAAAAAAAAAGGGTTGAGAAACTCTGCTTTAGATTATGATTTGGCCCCTTTCCTATCACTTCTACAATACTCAGTTACATGAATCTGTTAATTGTGAAAGCAACGCTTCTTGCTTACCACTGGCAAATTGTTCAAGTTTTGGTGGAATACATTTTCTGTTTTCTTTTTTATCTCTACCTCTGGTTTTGCATTCCTTCCTCTGGGCTGTGTCTACATTGGCACCCCTTTCCGGAAAAGGGATGTTAATATAGACTTTGGAATAAGCAAATCCGCAGGGGATTTAAATATCCCCCGCGTAATTTGCATTAACATGGCTGCCGCTTTTTTCCGGCTTGGGGAAAAGCCAGAGAAAAGCGCCAGTCTAGATGTGATTCTCCGGAAAATAAAGCCTTTTCCGGAGGATTTCTTATTCTTACTTTCAAGTAGGACTAAGAAATCCTCTGGAAAAGGCTTTATTTTCCAGAGAATCACGTCTAGACTGACGCTTTTCTCCGGCTTTTCCCCAAGCCGGAAAAAAGCGGCAACCATGTTAATGCAAATGCCGCGGGGGGATATTTAAATCCCCCGCGGATTTGCCTATTCCAAAGTCTACATTAGCATCCCTTTTCTGGAAAGGGGTGCCAATGTAGACACAGCCCTGTAGTTTATCTTTGTCTCCTTTCTTCCTTTGTTTACCTGACCAGCTACAGGCATGTAGCCCCACAGCTCAAACTGTCTGGCAGCCTGCTAGCCCCTAATCCTGACACACCGCATGCAGCTGGCATACCGGAGGTTCTCTACTGTGTCCAAGATCCTTGTGATTCACTTTAAAAGTGTGATAGTATTTATGAAAATAGTGTTGTTTTTACTCTTTTGATGGCTTAGTATACACATCAGAACCTTCCAAAGCCATGAAAATCTCATCATTTATATTCTGCCATAAATAAGTTGCATTCAAGTAACTCTAGAACAATGAAGCCCAAAAAGAAGGGAAATAAAAACTAGGATTTGCAGCTGAAAATAAAGAATGATGTATTTTTATGCATGGTTAAAGACAAAATGTCAAAGGAAAGCTGTTGATGATATTCTTTTAGAATTTGAGCTCATGTATTGGGATGTGGCTATTTAATTAAGTTAAAATAATATTGAAAACCCCCTACATCATTAGATTTTTTTTAAATGTCTGTGTGAGATGGGAATAACTCTTCTTTGCTCTGGAAATAATATATTGTGAATACCCTGTATTATTAACAAACTTTGAAATGGTTAGTAATTTTTGTTCTTTTCTGATTTTATAAATTACTGATGTCAATGCCATTTCACAGATTAGCACCAGATATGCTTGAATATTAGGATCTTCAACTGTTTTCTCCCCTGAGCACAGAATTAAGGGCATTATTTCCCATAATATTTCTAAATCTTTATAGATTTTAAAATGATTATTGAAATGCTTTTATATTGGAAGAACACTTCCTAATGAAAGTAAAGAAAAAACAGTGTATCACATACATGTGTAACCCACTGAATTTTGATTACAAAAGTAGCCACTCTAATTCCATTTTACATCAGGACTGTTTTTACAGCTGAACACCCACTGTGGATAATAATTTATAAAAGAAATATGCAAAGTTGGACCATCAGGGATGCCAGTATGCTGAGTTCCCCCAGTTTGGAATAAAGACCACAATTCAGTAAAACTGCATGGCCTAAAGCAAACAAATAAAAAGTTTATAAAAAGGCAATTTGAGAGTTAACCAAAACTTGTCATAAATCTAAACATATTATCATTCTAGCACATACTATGCAAAGAAATATAATAGTATCAAATGTACAGTTTTTTTCACTATCAAAAGGTGCTAAGGCTACAAAACCTATGCATTTAAAACACCCACCACTGATTTGGCCTTTGTCACCACATTCTCCTGAGCTGAAAAACAGCAAGCACCCTATTCTTTGAATAGCTTGGAATCTTTCTTCACTTTCTTATTTCTTGTGGTTATCTTCCTGGTGAAAATAGTAAAAGGAAGCCTGTCAGCATCAGCCTTCAGGGCAGAAATCTCCTCTGCTCAGATATTGCTCTGTCTGTCTCTGGGTCAGTTGCCAACTTTCATGCTGTAAATAAGCATGCCAGCTTTCACAATAATGCAAAAACCAAGCTAATTCTGTTTCAAAACAAGGCCAAAACAAGCTGATCCCTAGAAGAACCTCAAATCTCTATGTGACTGGGTCCCCACGGGCTCTGTGTGGGATCAGCGAGCCCCTTCCCCAGCACCATGTTGCGCCTAGCCAGGCTGGAGCCAGCCCTACCAGGCTCTCTCTTCCCCAGCCCAGGAGCTGCAGGCGAAGGGCTGGGCCGGGCTGGGCTGGGAAGAGACTCCCGCCCTTCCTCTTCCCCCCCCCCCCCCCCCCGTCCCAGTGATGCTCCTGGGGCCTGGAAGTCCCAGTGCTGCGGGTCTACCAGTGAGTACGCTTGGGGCACAGGTATGTGAGGGTAGAAGGGGGGCATGAAGGAGGATGCAGGGCAGGATGGGAGGGGGCAGGGGTTGCACTGAGGGACATGGGGCGATGCGGGGGATCATGGGGCTAAGGGGAGTGGGCTGGAGCAGAGTGAAGATGTGAGGGGAGATACAATTTTACTTTGCAGAAGCTGCACTTTCTTTACTCTCCACTTCTTTGCCTCCATCCCCAACTATCTATTTGGCTGCGTTCTCACCCTATCACCTTTTCTGCATTACTCCCTCTTGTACCCCCAGCCCATACCCTCATGCAGCCAAACTCTCTTCCAGATCCTGCCCTTCTCGTCCAGTTTTTCACCTCACCTCCCACCCAGATTCTGCATTCTTATCTCACTTGATGGCAGTCCTGTCCTATATATTGAATCCCTCATTTTTGTTCCCACCCCAGAGCATAAGGGGGTCCACAAAATCCACTAGCTCTGGAACCCCAGAAAAGTAAATCTGGCCTATGGGAAGCCTTGAACCTCAGTCCTCTCTGTCCCTTCCCCTCACCCCTTGGGGCTGGAGTGCCAGAGGAGTGAGGTGTCTCAGTTGGGAGATTTAGAGGTTTTTTTGCTTCTCACTTGTCTGGTCCCCAACTGACTTTTCTGTGGGTCAGTAGCCCCCAACCCAAGAAGGGTTCCCCACCCCTGCCATAAATAAAGAAAACATTGAAACCTTTTGTAATGTACATAATATTTTACTTTATTGAAAATGAAATTTGATAAACTAATGAGAGAGTTAAAATGCTTAGTCTGTTTAATAATTTAAAGTAAACCATTCTCCCCAGCTCCAACACTAGCAAAATGGTTGGGGTATAATTATGTAATTAACAGTGAGTTTCCATTAGCAACTGGTAGGCCACGGAAAGGTTTGCATTGACTAAAGTGGCCCACTGGGTGCGCAGTGGAGAGACCCTCCCCCCCCCCCCCCCCCCCATCCACCCGGGAGAGCGGCATGGCCCAGGGCAGGAGAGTTAAATCTTGGCACATCACTTGGGAAAGGTTGCTGACCCCTGAATTAAAGTGTCCATGCTAAGTGAGGCTAATAGAGTGGACTAAAAATGCCTGATACTTATCTTGTAATATCGGGCATTTATAGCCCACTCTATTAGCCTCATTTAGCACAGACACGCTAATCGACACTCTAATTAATTGATTTCCCCCCACACACACACTTTTCTTTCCCTCCCCAATCCCTCTTTTTCTGCTATTTATTTGCAACTCTGGACCCCTTGCTCCATTCATCTGAAGAAGTGGGTTGTGCCCATGTAAGTTCTTGATACCATCTATGTTTTTTGTTAGTCTGTAAGGTGCTGCAGGACTACTTTCAGTTTAAGATTTTTCAGTTGCAAACTAACACAGCTACCCCTCTGAAACCCACAGGGAGGTGATGCAGCAGCTGGAACCAAATGCTCATTACCTGTTGAGCTTTCTGATTGGCCAGGCTTGGGGACAGACAGGAGCTGGGAGCCAATCAAAAACAAAAATAGCAACAAGCTACAATCTACTTTAACCTGATAAGCCAAAAAGTAGGTCACTTTTGGAAATGCCTTGCTAAGCATGCTCCAAGGGCTGATGAGTTACCTCCCTCTTTCCCCTTTGCCCACATCCAGACTGGCTGAAGTTTGTGGACAGCTGTTGCACTCTTCTGACCACTACCATAAAGGAGCAGCAACAGAAGATTTGTTGCATATACATAGCTGTGTATTTCAAAAGTTATGACCCTCAGTATTTAGTAGAGTATTGATTTTTCTAAATGTGGTGTACAGTTTATTTTAGAATAATCAGTTTAGAAATTTTAGAAAAAGAACCTCACATAAGATTTTAGGAATTATTTATTTTTTTACTACAGTTGTACTTTTCCACTAACAGATTTAATAGTATACCTTACTCTTGTATCAGAAAAAAACACATTACCTTTTTCCAGAAGTACACTTTCTCAGAGAAGAGAAAGCGAGTCATTACTCTCTTACTAGTTTTTGATTAGAAAAACTAAAGACTATTTTGGAAATAATGTCAGATGTTAACCTACTGAAAGATTATGTCCTTTCTATTTGTGATCCAGGCGACTAATACAATACTTTTCATTATTTTCTGCAGATCTGAAGAGGGAAGCCAGTATCTGTCACATGCTGAAGCATCCCCATATTGTTGAATTGTTGGAGACCTACAGTTCAGATGGAATGCTTTATATGGTGTTCGAATTGTAAGTTTCCTTCTTGGTTTTTATCACTGTGTTATTTAAGTAATGACTAGAATTGGGCAATATTTTTCAGTTGAATACTTTCTTTCTCAAAATTGGAAGTTTCTGGGCAGCCAGAATTATTTATGAATTCATGTAGAATTTAGTAAATATTTTTGGCTAATAAAATTGAATTTGAAGTCAAAATATTTTTTCAACATTTTCAAAACTTTTCATTTTGAAACCTTTTTAGGAATGTGTCTGGATTTATTTCAAAAATATAGGATAAACAACTTGAAATTAAACAAATCAAAGAAAAAATCGTTTACATGAAATTAAACCATTTTTAAATGTCTGGTTTAGCCTGGAAACTGACAAATTAATTACTTGGTCAGCTCTAGTAACAAAAATATGTTAAGCATAGCAGATGCAATTTAAATCATGTCAATATTTAATATTTGTTGTAGATTTAAAATGAGATTTCCCAATTATTTGTGAAGTACAAAGTGCATCAGTTTTTAGAGTGACACTTTCTTTTAAAAGCACCATGTTTTAGGTATAAAAGTTAAGTTAGTTTACAATGCTTCCTTGAGAGACATGCAACAAAATTATTCTGTTGTATGATCATCCAAAAATGATCCTAATTCTCTTTACAACAGGCTGTTTCTAAATTATTTTTTAAATTGTACCAGAAAAAAAGCAATTGGCTAACATTTTTGAAACCTAGATATCTAAGGTTTATTTCTTCAATACATTTATAGCCCCTGCTTGTAAATGGCCTAATTTTTAAAGACACTGAGTACCTGTAGCTCCCATTAACTTCATTGGTAGATGAGCTTTCCCAGCACTTCTGAAAATTAGGCCACATGTTTAGATGTTGGAATACAAATTTAAAAGTTTAACTTTAGGCTCCTCAGTTTAAAAATATTGGCCATTTCTTATCAAAATAATAGCTGTAGACTGTATCAATACCATCAGCAAACTTTCACAATAAACATTTTTTAACAAAAGGTTTTGAATTAGTCATGCTCAAATATTTTCAGGAGTTTACATCTATCAATAGATTTGAGAGCAAATGTGGCTTTACATTTTTTTGTATTCTCAGTATAGAGAGAAATGGGCAGAGAAGACTGGTTTTAGCTTCCAACTTGCAAGTGACCACAGAAAACAAGACACATACAGGCAGTCCCCGAGTTACGCCGACTTATGTCGGATCCGCAGTTACGAACGGGGTTTGCTCCGCGTCTCCCTGGTCTGCTGGAGACCAGCAGTCCAGGGAGACGGGGAGCAAAGCCTCTGAGGACGCCAGCAGCGGGACAGCCGCGGCGCGTCTGGGCTGTCCGCTGCCCGCGTGCTCCGCAGCTTTGCTCCCCATCTCCCTGGTCTGGTGGTCTCCAGCAGACCAGGGAGACACGGAGCAAACCCGGTTCGTAACTGCGGATCCGACATAAGTCGGATCCACATAACTCGGAGATTGCCTGTATGTGTCTTGTTTTCTGTGGTCAGTTGCAAGTTGGAAGCTTGGTCTCCAGTTGGTCTCCACTTGCAAGTTGGTCTCCAGCAGACTAGGGAGACGTGGAGCAAAGCCGCGGAGCACGCGGACAGCCCAGACGCGCCGCGGCTGTCCCGCTGCCGGCGTCCTCAGAGGCTTTGCTCCCCGTCTCCCTGGTCTGCTGGTCACCAGCAGACCAGGGAGACGCGGAGCAAAGCCGCGGAGGACCCGGGCGGCGGCACCGCGGTGCGTCTCGGTCCGCCGCCCACGTCTCCCTGGTCTGCTGGTGGGGGAGGGGCGGGCGCAGCTAGTACCCCCCCCCCCCCCAGCAGACCAGGCTTTTCTCCGGACGCCTGTGGTAGAGCAGCTGGGGCACTGCCAGTTCGTCCCGCAGCGCCGCTCTGGGTGCTACTGGACCAACCCGGCAGCACCCCAGCTGCTCTGCCCCAGGTGTCCCCAAGTCAGCCTCTGCTGAAACTGACCAGCGCTGACTACAGGAAGCCCGAGGCAGAGTTGCTCTGCCCTGGGCTTCCTGGAATCAGCCGCTGATCAGTTTCAGCAGCAGCTGACTTGCGGACGCCTGGGGTTCTTAAGTTGAATCTGTATGTAAGTCGGAACTGGCATCCAGATTCAGCCTGTTGAAACTGATCAGAGGCTGATTCCAGGAAGCCCGGGACAGAGCAACTCTGCCTCTGGCTTCCTGTAGTCAGCTGCTGGTCACTTTCAGCAGCGGCTGAATCTGGACGCCAGTTCTGACTTACATACAGATTAAACTTAAGAACAAACCTATAGTCCCTATCTTGTACGTAACCCGGGGACTGCCTGTAATTAGAGTCTGATATTATCATCACACAAAATTCACCGTTTACTAAAATAATAGTGGTTTTTCATCACACATTACTCTACTAATTTAAAGTGGGAAAGTCCAAGATGGAATGAAGATGACAAAAAGTACATTTTGTTCGTTAATGTGTGTCTATCTCCACCTACTGGTTAGAAGAGATTTTACTCAAGGGTCTGGAGAGATAGGAGCTTCAGTTTTCAAATATACATTTTGTTCAGTACAAATGTTATATGGGGCTCTTTGCCATATTTTTATTTTATATCTATCTTTCTTTAAATCCCACATTATAGGGATGGCAATATTATTCAGTTTTGGGTATGATATTCCTAGTAGGGTGCATCTAGGAACACGTGTCACCCCTATTAGGAATCTGTTTATTGGGTATGGTTTGCATTTTCTGTAAGGAGGGAAGGGATGACAAAAGGGGAGATAAATATATGTAAACACCCTTTTAACTGTAGATTTGAGGTATTTTTGTAACTCTAATGCTATGAATTATCAAATCAATCATGAACATTTTTGTTTTTATATTACTAGTTTTTAAAAAGAAGTTAAAGTTTATTGAGGCAGTTTGGATACTCCTGTTAAATTATAGTGTTTCACCTCATGAAAATGGTTTTTTTTTGTTTGAAAATAATCATTTTACCTATCATTGTTTTAAGGGAGAGTGTAGTAATACAGTTTTTCAGCAGTTTACAATTTCTTGCTCAACAATAACTGTTAAAAATGGCTGATTCTCCCCCCCCACACACACACACCCGCCATTTGTGTTATGACTAGTTTTCATGAGTTAAGTCTGATAGCTAATTTGGAGTGGGGGACTCAGTTACAAATGATTGAAAAATCACCTCCTGAAGAATGCAAAATGAAGCTTCTTCTGCACATTTATCAAAGCCTATAGAATTTTTGTCCTCTGTTCCAAATGGTAATGTTCCTTCCTAGCCTGACAAGAACAGGAGAGTTTTCAGGCTTTGGGAATAATATTCAAGGAGGGGAAAACACACACAAAGTAAAATAATGCTGTTCCTTGCTCTCCATCTTCTCTAAATCCTTCTAAATTCACTCCTTCTCCCTGTACTTCATACCTTGAACAATGGGGATTTCATTTTCTGTTTTACCACTCCCCTGCACACCCAGGCCATGCATATACATACACTATTGCCATCTGGTGCTTTTCTTTGTCTCCCTGCTTTCTATCAATCTGTGTTTATGGTTTAGGTCCCTACTGGCCTACCCTGCTTAAGTAGAGCAAGCCACATATTTTTTCAATATGGTAAGCTGTGTTGGCACTCTCACCAGTATTCACAAATGCACTTTGCATATATGCTAATAGAATCATCTCCACTTATAATAGGGTTATCTCTGAAGTTGAGAATCAGGAAGTAGGAGGACAGTAAAGATGTGGCCTAAGAAATCATTGCCTCAGATTTGAGGGTTTTTTAAAGCCATGTCTGTTTACTTATGATATGTTGACTGCCAAGTATTTTTTTTTCTTTCTAAGCAATAAATTACATGTAGTACTGATGGTACTTTATTCTGCAAGTCCCAGAGCACAGGGCCAAGGGTTTTAATTACAGTACTGTAAAATGATTATGTATACCTTAGGGACACTCACTGTAGTAATTAAAAGGATTTTTTAAAAATTGGAAATGTAAACAGGAGTTTACATCTATTTTACCATTCTGGTAGCTGAGAATTATGGTACAAATACTCTGAATTGGCTTTTAAATAACATAATCTTACTGATATTTAATATTAGTATACAAAAATCTTCACTGTGAAATAGTTTTGTTACACACACAACATAGCTGACACAATTCCAAACTGGAAGTAGTGAAAAGAAAAATCACGTATAAATACATACCCTGTCTTTCATCCACAGACATTCCTCAGTCACACTAAAGCTACTGTACATTGCATGTACTGGAACTGAAACTCCGCCCTTCCCTCTAGCTTCCCTTTTCCATATACTTTTTATTAAATTACCCGATCCTAACACTATTTGTTGTGAATAATCAGTGATGTGTTGTGCTGGGTAGGAATAGTTTGATAAAGGCGGGTAATGGAAAGATGATGTTCATAGCAAGCTAAGATTGTGGTGTGTGGTATGCAATATTTAGTAGTTGTGGCAATAAGATGTGTACCACTGGGCAGAGCAGAGAAGAGAGTTTACATTTGGTGGCTTAACTTTTTCTTGGTGTTTATATCATCTATATTATGTCTGTAACAGATCTAACAGCTTCACAGTGATGTATGTTTATTGAAATTGCTTACATTTTAATTTTTTTATTTTTAAAAATTCTTAAGTGGCTGCTTGACACTGAGCAAAGTGGGAGATGGCTCACCTGTGGGGTGGATGTAAATGCAGCAGCTGATGAGGACCTCATGCACTGTTAGTTGCTGCACATGAACATTTTGTGTTCAAAGCCATACATAAAGCTTTCTCTGTTACGCACAAAATGTACCATCTGCTGCTCCTAAACTGCACCTGAATTTTTACACAGTAACAGCAGCAAATATATAAAATTGTACATAACATTGAATTATCAGCAGACAGTTTACACAGCATCATGTATGCAGCAGAATGTGCAGTTTCTGTTCACTATGATTGGTACATACTCTTTCAGCTACTAGAGTGACTACTGAAAATTACCCTAAACCAGTCATGTCAAACATGCAGCCTGTGGGCCACATGTGGCCCAATCTAATTTTTTTGTGGCCCACGACTACATCTTTATAAGTTATCTAAGTGCGGCCTGCCCAGTTACATTGTTTATAACAGGGGTGGCCAACCTGTAGCTTCTGGATTACAGAAATGCAACTCCTGCTGGTTCTGAGCTGTGCATCCGGACTGCTCAAGGCCAGCCGCTCTGTGCACATGCCCCAGAGCCTGGAGGGAGAAGCGCGTGGTGGTGGCTCGGTCGACGCTGAGGGTGCCTGGCTTGAGGGGAGGGGGATTGCGTTGGGGGCGGGGCTGGGAGAGCCTGGCTCTGGAAGAGGGGTGAGGCATTGGGTGCCTGGCTCTGGGGGCCTGGCTCTGGGGGAGTGGAGGGGGATTGGGTTAGAACAGAGGGGCTGAGGGCACCTGGCTCTGAGGGAGCAGAGGGGGACTGAAGAGATCTGATAATCCGTAACTAATTATAGGCTTATATAAGGTATACCATTACAGTCATACATTATTAAGCAGCATTGCAGGCATTGTTCTGTTTGTTTGCCTCAGCGAAATACAAATAAAAAGAGACCCACTTGCTACAAAGCCTACAATATTGGCCTCCTGTGCTTCTGCAGATTCTCTGGTTTGACACCACTCAAGTTCTGAGGATGAGAGAAGTATAACCTATAATCTTAGACTTGATACTAAAGATGTGAAAAGTTAACTGGTTAACCAGTAAGCATCACCCTTAGGGTTCCAGTTCACCAATGGGGCCAGGAGCAGCTCCCCACCCAGTATGGGAGCGAAGGGGTTGGGGTTTGGAAAAAGGGGTATGGACCTGAGGGAAAGTAGGTTCTGGGACGTATATCAGGCCCACATGATCTTTTTCTCTGTGTGAGCTCAGATCTGGGTGGCTCTGGCCACTCTCCAGGAGTCTTAGTCTCTCTTCCTTTTTTACTCAAATGAGCTGGAACGGGGGGGCTATCCCACTGGGTTTCTGAGGCCCTCTTGCTGCCCCCCCAATGTGTGCCAGGATCTGGGGGGTACAGTGCTTATTTACAGGGGTTGAACCTTTCATATCCCAGTAACTTGAACAGAGTTCTGGGACTCTTTGCCTTTTGTAAGGCTCTGAGACTCCCAATTTGCCTCCTCAATGAGAGCCAGGCTCTGGAGAAGTCTTACTCCTTTGGTGGAGAGCTGATTGGGCCTATTTCATGTATGTGAGCGCTGTAAGGCACTAAGAGTATGACACTCACCAAGATTAATGAAATGGTTCATGGTGTTTCAGAGATGGTTTTATTGTATTCACCTGGAAGTGTTCTCCTTCAGTTGATATCATACAGATATGAATGGGACACTGATTCTTTCAAAGCCTCTTAGGGTGCAGATGGATATATAGGGAGCTCTTTCCCTCCATCATCCCCCTCTCCTTGCTGTTCAAAGGAAAAGGATTCTAAGTGCTCTAAAATCTACATGCTTGCATTGATTTTCTTGAAATGTGTTATGCCTTGTGGCTTTTACAAAAATTTAGAATAATTTGAGTCACTACAGCTCTAGCGTTTCAAATGTAAAAAAAAACAACCTAGGTGTGGTTTGGGAGGTGGGAATGTTTTGGCGGAGAGAGAGAGAGATAGAGATCAAGTTATTGCTGTGATATAGATCAATTGTTACCCATCGGGCATGGGACCCACTAAATATTTAGGGAACCCAAATACTGAATGCTTTTTAAGAACATGATAAATTATTTGTTTGCAGCCTCGAAGGATTACAATGCACAGACACCAGATGTTGGTTCTATACATTTGTTGAACTTAAAACAGGGGTGCCCAATCTCTGGCCCATGAAAAAATTTCATAAGGCTTGCGCCCGGCTTCAATACAATATACTAATGGCTGATTCATTATCATTTTGTCGTCATATTTACATCCTTTTAGTTTACACAAGTGTGTGTACATAGACAGTCCTGTACATAGAAACAAGCTATGTAGATAACATCCAAAACAAGCTGAACTTAATAATATGAATCAATACAGGTACTTTTAATTCTTTATAAAATATGTAAAATTTATTTGGCATGCATATTTGTAATTGTTTGGGTTGCCATAGTGTGTAAAAAGTTTGGGCACCACTGCTGTAAAGGTTTGCTACTTTCCCAGACTTAAAGGGTTGGGGTAGTAGTAAGATGTTTTGGTTTGGGGAATTTTTAGTTTACATGACCATTTGGATATATGGGTTGAACCTTTGAAATCTGGGATTCTCTGGTCCAGCAACATCATCTGTCCGAGAAAAACAGAAAATACCAGACATTTTGCATGTCTGGTATTTTCTGTTTTTTTTTTTTTTTTTGCCGGGCAGAAGACGCAATTACCAGACTATCTGGGCGAAAACCGAACACCTGGCAACCCTAGCCCTGCAAGCTGGATCCCAGTGGCAGTGGGGCGGGAGCAGAGCCAACTGTAGGGAGGCACAGTGTCCTGGGAAGCCAGTGGCAGGGGACCACCCCATATGTGGCAAATTCCCTCCTTCAGGACAGGTCAGATGCCAGACAAGGGAGGTCCAACATGTAGTTACTAAATGTGTTTTGTTTAATTATAAATTATCATACGCCTAAATCACTTTTGATATGAGCATTATACAAATGGAACATATTTCTGAAAAAAAAATTACCATAGTTGGACTTGACAGCCTATTTGTTTTCTTACAAGAACTTTTTTCATATCTTTTTACCCACAGTATGGATGGAGCAGATCTGTGTTTTGAAATTGTAAAGAGAGCAGATGCTGGTTTTGTATACAGTGAAGCTGTAGCCAGGTATGTACTCTATTTTTTAACTAATCCTTTAGTGTAAAGAGGAAAGGGTGGAATTTCACTTGTACTGATTTATGGTTCAGAATAGAAATACTCTAAAACTGTTTACACAGTCTTGTAGGGAGATCTACTATATAGCATTTTAAAGGAAACTATATATAAAAGTGGTTTCCTATACTTGAGTTGTTCTGCTCTGTGCTTGGTGTGATTGTTGGATAAAGTGCTATTTCAAAGTCAATGTTTAAGTTTTCATCTTTGCCTTTTTATGGCTGTCACAGTGGGTGGGATTTGATGGCTAATTGCCTGGTGAGACTAAACATTTCATTTTCCTGCTGGCACTGCCTCAGCAGTGTTTAGTGGTGTCAAGCTTATCCCTGTAAATGTTTTACTAACCCATTACATTTTTTAGCTTTTACTTCATGGTAGGCTACAATGAAAATGAATACAAAGTTATCAGTGGACAAAGAAATTCTATATTGCTAGCATTTAATTGAATGTTCTTTTTTTAAAAAAAATCTGCTTCTCTATTGCACTCCTTTTAAATACCTGTAGAACTCTCACCCGCACACGCCTCTGTGCATGGATAGAAAAATCCATACATGGATGGAAAAGATTAGAGGGATATTGCCCCTGACTACTCCTGCAGTCCCTGCCTCAGCCTAATGTTTTTGGCTTCTTCATTGAATTAACCTGCTCCAGCTACCGCATCAGGATTCCTCTTTTGCAAACCATAACAATTCCATGCATGGAGAAGGGATTGAGTAGGATTCAGTTGGGGATGGAGGAGGGAATGGTAAAGATATGTAGCTGTGGGGGAGCAAGGAAGAAGCAAGGGTTAGGGTTAGCAATAAAGAGGAAAGGTAACCTGGGGATGGCCAAAGAGCAATGAATGCCTTTCACTGCCGGAGCAGTGAACACTTTATTGCCTTTTCTACTCATTAGCCCTGCTCTGGTACTCAGCACCAAGAATCCCCTCTAGCAAATAGTAGTAGATTTGTCAGGTAAAGAAAAGTGTTTGTCCCCTGTCTACTTCATTACTTAAGTGTTATCCTGTCACCATCAGCTTCTTGTAGCCCATGCTGAGTATAACTTTCTTGGCTTCAGCAATCATTGATCCCTGTTCCTTTATTTTGCACCAAGAACCCCATAGCAGAGAAACTTTCTTCATCTGCTTCCCTGATATGTGAAAAAAGTATGTCAGCTATTGCCTTAATTTTTTTTTTAACTTCATACCTCCCTTCGGTCCTACAGTGCTGGTATATTTTTCTACATCAGTTAATCCTGTAAATTAGAAATATTTAAGTGTTGAAATTAAACTTTCCAGACCCAAAAAGATTAGACTTGTAGGGGGATAGAAAGAATTCTAAAATAAATTCTAAGCACATTAGAACTGAATATAGTATGGAAATTAGCTAGCATATTGATGTTTGTCCTCATTTAAATTTATGCGCGTTTGGCAATAATCTGTATGAGGTTTAATGGTAATTTAAAGGATTTAAACTGTGCTTTGTGTAAAATATAATGCAATCTTAACTACAGCACTGCTGGGATCATATCACAAGTACTTAATAGCACCCCACAGTAACATTCTGCAACAGTTTAGGACAAGAAATCTCTCTGTATATAAAAGAAGATTTTCCTGCGGGATGTCATCACATCACTCTGCATCCTGCAGCCCCTCCCCCCTCAGCCACAAGGCCTCCCTCTTTCCACCCTGCTGCTAACTCCATTAGCTCAGAGGGAGAACACTGAGGCAAACAGCTTGCGACCAGGGTGACTGTGAGTAGCTAAACCCAGAGGGTAAATTATGCTCTCCTCTCCTTCCTTGCCCATCTCCTCACGTCACCCCATGCGTGGTGCTGCCAGCTCTACGCCGCCTGAGTCGCCAAACCCCGGCAGCCCACAGGGGCCAGCACTTGGCTCCCTCTGCGAGGCGGATCGCAAGAGTCAAGCGGGGCCTGCAGGAAACCAGCTGGTTCCCAGTGCAGCACTGCCAGCTCCACACCACCTCAGCCACCAAACCGCAGCAGCCTGCAGGGGCCAGCAGTCGGATCCTCCACAGGCAGATCATGAGAGTCACGTGAGGCCCGCAGGCAGCTCATGCCGTCTCAGCCATCGAACCCCGGCAGCCCGCAGGGGCCAGTACTCTGCTTTCTAGCTGCTGGCGAGAGGCAAGTGGCCAGGGGAGATGATCCCCAAGCTGCTGCAAAAACTCAGCCATGTGACTGTACTTCATATGAGTTTCCCTCAGGGTCCTAGCAAGCACTGGGTATTCAGAGCCAGCCCTTCTGGGAGCTACTGCCCTTCTCTGTAAAGATTTCCTAGGGCAAAATGAGCCAGCATGTGCTTTAATTGTTTTGTTTCCTCGTTTCCTGAGTTCATGGCACCACAATAGCCACTCTTAAGGTCTTGCTACACTTTGTGCATCAGTTCCATGTACCATAAGTGTATGATAAAGCACTGCCCTCTGGCTTATCCACCCCTTGCTCCAGGCTGCTCCTGTGGTCCTTACATTGCTCCCCTGGGGGGCATCTTAGGACCCCAGCCCCTGCTCCTGCCCCATGCTCTGGCCTTGGCCAACTTCTGCACTGACCGGTTTCTTCCCCCTCACAGCCTGCAGCCCCTCCTCGGGCCATGCTACAATCGCTGCCAGCTGGATCAAGCCCAGAACACACACGCCCTTTCACATGACCAGTCTCTTCCCCCCGCAGCTTACAAACCCTCCTTGCACCATGCTACTATCTCCGTCCTCTCCCCTCCAGCCAAGCCCCTCCACTTGCCACCCACACCTCTGCCAGCTGCAGCCCCTCCGTACCCCACTTCCAGCCCCCTCAGTCACCTCCCTCCAGCCAAGCCCCTCCACGCGCCATACTTGCATTGCTGCTGGAAGCCTTTCCTGCTCACCAGCCTCTGTCCCCACACCCCTATCGGCTGCAGCCCCTCTATACTCCTCCACCAAGAGCATCCTCACTCACATACATGCTCATCACCCTCCAAGAACTCCTTCATTCACCTCCCCCCCGAGCCTTGTTGCGCTCTCATGCACACACACGCCAAGAGTCCCCTCTCACAACACAGTTCTGCCTCCTTGCCCCAATAAAAACTGTTCCCATGCGCCATTTATTTGTTTCATCCCAGGGACAGAGCTTTCATTGTGTTGGCCTGTATATAAATGCTCACAATGGACAATTCGGACACGGCGGCCAGGTCTATGTGGCTCGGTCTCAGTCTAGAAGATGACTGGGTATCAAAATATTCAGTAATGACAGTCCAGAAATCACAAATGTAGTATTTAATGAAGTACTGTTAAATGTAAACAATACATCCATTCATAGCTTTTTTTTCCAATGCATCTTCATTTGTTCACTTTTCTATGTAAGCAGTGCAAGGTTAACAGGCTCTCTGGCTGTGAAAGTGGCTATCTGGGGAGAGGAGGGTTGACAAACATAGTGAGCAGGGGTCCACAGGTAGGGCTGGTGTTGGCCCCCATCCTGTTGTGCCACGGGTAGGAGGGGAGGCCATAATACAGCTGCGGCGGACAAAAGGGGGTTGGTGAGCTTAACAAGCAGGGGGGACGGCCCCCTTGTAAACTTGTCTGAAACAATAGAATTTGGAAGAAAAGGAAGCAATTATTCAGACTTACAATTTATCCAGGCTATTGGTTACATTCCTAAATTCCTTTATTTTGTCTGATCTACACTAAAAAGTGAGATTAGCATAATTATGTTGTTCTGGGTGAAAAATCCATACCCTGCACAGTGTAGTTAAACCATCCCAGGTCCCCGAGTACACAGCTGTAGGTTGATAGGAAAATGCACCACCTCTGATGGAGATGGGTTACCTGTACCACTGGGAGAACCCGCCATGTTGACATAGATCTGCATTGAAGCATCACATGGCACAAGTGTGCCCTTACAGCATTTTAATTATAGACAAGCCCTTCGAATAGTGGTGGATAGCCTACGGCCCATCGGGGCTCTATGTGTGGCCCATGAGATATTTTGTTTTCCATTGCCCATGCGCAGGGTTTCCAGATTCTGCTCATTTCTGTCTGCTTAGTCTTTTTTCTATTAGTATTACTAAAGTGACATGCATGAAAAACAAGGGAATGTGGATTAAGATGTGTGCCGATTACACACAATATTGGCTATGAGAGTGGTGAACTCCCTCTGCATCCAATCAAAGCTCTGCTGTGATTCAATCAGAACAGCCCTCAAATTCTAGCTATACAAGCACAGTTAGCAAAACTACACTAGCCCAGGAGACATTCCTGGTTAAAACAGTCTTGAGGCCCACTTGCTAGCTTAGTTTGCCTATTACTGCCTTAGAATCTTTAAGAATCACAGTTGGTAAGGACATTGATTTTATTTGCTGTTTCAAAATCAGCGGGATGTAACAGTCTGCTTGGCATTAGTTCAGTATGGGACAAGAGTGCCACCTAATGAATCAAACTTATAAGAAAAGGGCTGATTTTAAGTGTTGGTAGCACAGGCAATAGCCTGAAACCCTGAGTAGGCAAAATGACAGGCATCATATATTGCTTCCATTAGCAACGTTTCTGTGAAAAGAGCTTCAGGCAGATTAAAACAGAGTAGTATTAATCAGTTTTTATCTGTTTCAAGTTCTTTATACTGAAAGTTAACTGCTAAGCCAAAGCAAAAATTCTAGTGAGTTTCTTTTTGCAGTCAGCTGTGCCTGTAAAGCCTTTGGATCATGCAGAAATTGATGTTTCTTTTTGAGGTAAAGGCTTTAAAGGCTTATGTTCTGGAAGAGGCTATGGAAAGAAACTAACTAGAATCATAAAATCCTTTGCAGTGGAGTTTGAACTTGATGTAGAGTCAGACAAGAAGCCAGCAAAGGGTTTCCAGGGAGACTGATGTGATCAGTGTGTTGTGAAAGAAAAATAACTCCGAATGTATTTGAGCTGTACAATAAGAGGTGAGAAGGCTGGAAAGGAGAATGTTACAGTTTTCTAAGTGAGAAATAATATCATGAAAGAGTCTTAGCAGTAAGAATGATGAAGTAGCAAATGTTGGGGATGTAGGAGGAGAAACTGTTTGACATGAGTCTGAATATGAGAAGCAAAGGAGGTGAGTAGAGTTAAAAATTACCAGGAGCTTGACTAGGAAGTAGATGGAGTTATAAAAAAGAGAAAATGAAAATAGGAACAGGAGATATTTTAAAAGAGGACAAGATGCTCAGTTTGACTTTTTAACTTGAGAAAATAGTGTGATTGATTTTCAAAACGAATATACGTGAGAAAGGAACTGATTTGAGATTGGAGAGAAGGGGCAAATTCACGAGGGAAGATAAATAGTTGAGTTGTCTGCAAAAGGTGGTAATTCATACTGTGGACATAGATTTTTGTAAACATCTCTTTGAGTGATTAGGTATCTGTTGGAGTTAGGAGTGTAATTCATAAGTTCTGGGTTTGTAGTTCTGTGTTCGTTTTTCTAGAGTCCCACGTAAACCTAAACTGCACCGCTGCCCGCAAGTCACATGTTGGGTAGCCCTGGAATAGTCAATACTTCTATAGACTGAGCAGAAATCTAACCTAGTCTGTGGTGGATGTGTGCCTATGTTCTAAAATTATATACCGAAGAAATTCTATTATGTATACTGAACATAAGAAGGGCCACCATACTGGGTCAGACCAAAGGTTCATTTATCCCAACATCCTATCTACCCAACAGTGACCCATGCCAGATGCCACAGAGGGAGTGAATGGAACAGGTAATCATTACATGTTCCCTCTCCTGTAATCCATTTCCAGCCTCTGACAAACAGGAGCTAGGGACACCATTCCTACCCACCCTGGCTAATAGCCATTCATAGAAACTAACCTCCATGAATGTATCTAGTTCTTTTTTGAACCCTGTTACAGTCCTGCACTTCACAACATCATTTGGCAAGGAGTTCCACAGGTTGATTGTGCACAACTGTGTGTGCATGTGCACTCATGAACCCAAAATAAAACTTTACATTGAAATTCTCCCTGATATCTATTGATTGGAACTTAAATATAGTCCTACTTCTAATCTGTAGAGCCCTGCATAGATACAAAATTTGTATCCACGGATATAAAGCATCTATATAAAAATGTACAAGGTTCTAAATTCAAAATTTGCATCCACATCCATATTTGCAAAAATGAGCCATGGATCCCCACATCAGTATCCACGAATATAAAGCTGATGTCCACAGATTTGCAGGGCTCTACTAATCTGACATCTCAGTCAATTATCTGCTGTTGTTGCTTTGGAAGACTGTCCTTTGGGGAGCTGCGTATGTGTTGATGTGAACATAGTCTGTCAAAAGGTGGCTGTAGACCCTCACCATTTGTAAGTGTTTGTCAAAGTGGTCTGTGGACCCTCTCTAAGAGTTGCTACCAGGCCGCTCTGGTTTGTTTACTTATTGGCTCCCCAGCCCCGGAGCCTTGCTGCTCCTATTGGCTGCGATTTGCCATTTGCAGCCAATGGGAGCCTCAAGGTGCCCTGGCTGCAGAGCCAGTAAGTAAACAAATCGGAGCAGCAACTTTCTCGGTGTGGGTCTGAGGACTACTTTGAGAAATGCTGCCATGCTGTAATAAAGTGAATTGCTTGACAAGTATTGGAGAAACTTATTTTCCTAAAAGATGATATTTTATAATATGGTCTCTTTTCATTAATGTCTTTTAAATGCATTATATATTAGGTTCTGTGAATGGTCAAAGTGCTAAACAAGTGGCATAATCACAGGATCAGTGGAACCAAGATCAGAACTTGTAACAAATCCTATGGTTATCCATTGGACCTCTACAAATAAGTATTGCTTATTTCTCAAGGTAGACTTCTTGAGGCTGTGACTCTCCCTTCTTCTTTTTTGTAGGGAGGCTGTCAGCTAAGTCACTGTCTTATTTTTGACTTGTTAAATTTTATGCCAAATTGATTCCTACAGTAGTGCATACTCTGAGTTGTGATGATCATGCTTTCAGATAACTTAATCATCTTATTTTAATCATCTTATTTTACAGTTTTAACTATTCAAACCTACATTTTAGATTTGGCTCTCGATTTCAGAGATTAATATTAAAAATATTTGTTTTTATTTGGGTGCCTGGTTGATTTTTGTCAAAAATATGAATGCCAGTGAAATAAGTATGTGATAAATCTCTCCTATTTGAGACAAATAGCCATGTGAATTTGTAAAAGAGTATGAGAAGCTTTTATATAACAGCTCATTGCTAAGTGCATTTAATATTT
Source organism: Pelodiscus sinensis (assembly GCF_052426305.1). Lineage (NCBI taxonomy): Eukaryota > Metazoa > Chordata > Testudines > Trionychidae > Pelodiscus > Pelodiscus sinensis. Next base: position 199,419,281 of record NC_143052.1, read on the forward strand.
TAGAATCCATTTCCTCAGGGTACATGGAATCTCTGCTCATGTGAAATGCATGGAAGCTGATAATTTGTCACTTTATCTGCAAGAAAATCCTGTTACCATATTGCTTTCTTCAATGCACTGGAAGATCCAAAAGTTTCTTCCGTTAGCTCTTTGCATACAGCTGTTTAACTCAGTTTCCAATCTAGAAATACTCTGCAACTTGTCTTAGTCTTATATCAAAGCTGTTGACACGTGTGCAAAGAAAGATTTGAGAGGCAATTGCAACAAGTGTCCTAGGGAATGCCTTAGAAGTGAATTGCTAAAAGCTAGCAGCCTGATCTTCAAAGGAGCCAGAGCACTTGTAGAGTCCCCTTATCCCACTAGGATGTGGGCTAATCACTTCTTGAAATCAGGTCACAGATTTATTGTTTGTGGTGCCGATGAGCCACAGACAAACCTGTAGCCAAACAAGTCAGTACAAAGCAAATTTGTGCATGATGGAAAGCCTTTGTACTCTTTTGCTGATGTATTCTTGGCGTCACATAGGGAATGAAAACAACTGAAGGAGTTCAACTTTTGGAGGCTGAAGGGTAAAGCGCTCAGATCCAGGCTGAATTTAGATGGTGCAGCAATGAATATTGACTCCTCAAATAGAATGCAGGCTGAGTTTAGATCACAGCTCTCTGTTACTGGGCAGTGTGCTCCATTCCCTGGAGCCCGCTATTCTGAATCCTTGACTTAAATCATAAGATTTGAAAACAGAGAATTTATTTTGAAACTTTTTAAGTCCCAAAAGATGGCAACTTCAAACCAAGATTTACCCAGTTCATTGAAAATATCAATTTATTATACAAACTTAGTAAAGTCTGATGATCAGCTGCTTTTTTTTAAATCATAAGGCCAGTTGTTAAGATGTGCTTGGTGTGGTGCAGGGATGTGCAATAATTTTTTACCGGGGGCCATTTTGGAAATTTTTTGAAGAGGCCCTTTTACCCACCCCTGGCGTGGAAGCTTCTGTTTTGACTTTGTCTATACTTCTAACAGTCATGGCAGCACTTTAAAGTGAAAATATGGCCATGGAATGAGCACTCTGAGCCTGTTTACACTGGTGCTCTGTAGTGCTGTAAATTGCTGCATTCAGGAGAGTGTTTTTTCTCACCTCTGAGGCAGAAAGTTGAAGCACAATGGAGTGGTAGTGTGGAGTTATCCTTTATCTGAGATGTGTTCAGTTGGAAAAGAAGCACAATATAATCTCATTGTTTCATCATGTACCAATACAATATCTCTTGTATGTTCTGTATCAGTGGTTCTCAAACTGGGGTTTGTGGACCACTAGTGATCTGCAAGTGGGTCACAGCTTGAGCTCAGTCCCCCTTTCTCCCTCTGCAGTGGGGAGTCTGCGCTGGTGCTTCAGCCTTACCCCCACTCCCCCAGAAGGTTAAAGTGCCAGTGCCAGCTTTCTACTGCAGGTAGGATGTCCAGATGGTTGAAACAAAAATACCGAACACCCCCCTCCCCAAAAACCAGGAAAAAATTCTGTTGACGGGAAAGAAAAGGGGGGAGGGGGAGACCAAAGTTTTTGAGCAGAAAAAAGGGTGGGGGGACTCCAAGGACTTAAGCCAAAAAAAATTAAAATAAAACATCATGTCCTCTTTAAGAGTGAGTGCAGGAATAGGAACAGGGGAGTGGTTGAGCACTAAGACCCAGAGGAAAGCATTGCTTCCCCTAGGTCTTTTGACCAGCAACCATTTTGTGCCGGCAGCCTTGGGGAAACCAGGTAAGCATGAGGACTGGGGTCGGGGGGCTGGGAGTTTTGGGAGCTGGGGGCAGAGGTTGGGGGGGAAGGGAGGCCGGGCACTGAGTGTGTGTAGGGTTGCCAGGTACCCAGCATTTTCGCCCCCTGGCCGGGGAAAAATTCAGAAAATACAAGACATCCTGCATCCTTATCCCTACCCCTCTAGCTGGCAGCCCTGTCCTGCACCTTCATTTTGGCCTCACCCCAGAGCCTAGCAGGGTCCACAAAATCCACTAATTCCAGAACCCAGAAGAGTTAATCTGGCCAATGGGAAGTCCTGAACCTCAGTCCTTCCTGTCCTTCCCTGCCCCCCCATGGAGCTGGAATGTCAGTGGATGAGTTGTCTCAGTTGAGGGTCACATCCATGAGGGTAGGGGGGTTTAAAGGTTCTTTATTTTCTTCTTACTTGTGCGATTCCCCTACTGATTTTTCTGTAGGTCAGTAGTCCCCGATCCAAAAAAGGTTTCCCACTCCTGCCATAATGACAATGTTGTAACCTTTTGTGTTGAACATAAAATTACTATTTAACTTTATTTAAAATTAAGTTTGGTAAACTAATATGAGAAATTTAAAGCGCTTAATCTGTTTAATTTCTGTTAATATTTTCTTTCTTACTAGTTAGATTAAACTGTTCCACCTACGTGCAGCAGTAGCAAAATGGCTCAAGTGTAATTATTTAATTAATGGCAAGTTTCCATTTGTAGCTGGTGGTCCATGGAAAGGTTTGCATTGAGCTGGATGGGCCATGGGCCAAAAAGTTTGAGAACCACTGCTCTGTATTGTCTCCAGTGATGGTTTAGTGTACTCTGTGTACCTGATTTTTTTTTATCTAAGAAATTCTAGCAAGTAGGTTAAAAATTTGACTAAAGATGTATCGACTAATAGACTATCTGATAAGCAAATGCTTATCAGATAGTCAACTCGACTAGTTGTTCTCCCCCCCCCCCCCCCTTGCTGCCTCTATCAGCCAGTTCCCTCCCAGCACTGTCTCTATGGGGAGAAGGAGCAGAGGCGCAGCAGGGAACTGGCAGTGCTTCTGCCTTTGAAATGTAGCAAGAACAGGGAGCCCGGGGCCAGCAGGGGAATACTTGAGTCCCGCTCCTCATGGTGCTTCAACCTTTAGAAATGTAGCAAGAACGCCCTTATTGACTAATAGAATAGTTGATGCAAATTACTTTGACTATTCAATTAGTTGATTAATCTAAATTTAATATCCTTAAATTCATCTTTTACTGTTGATGATTCTGGAAAATCAAGCTAGGATGCTGTAGCCATTGTGGTTGGATTAATTTTAAGGGGCATTCTGCAGAATAATATTGTGAAGTAATTGAGTGAAGGGAGAGGTAGAGTAAAAACCTAGGACCAAAATTTAAAGGCATCTTGGGTGCCTTCATTTTTGGATTCCCAAACGAAGATATGTGGCATTTGATTTTCAGATATGCTGACAATCTGCTGATATCAATTAAATTAATGAATGCTTAGCACCCTGTGGATATTGGAGACCCCAAAATTAACTGAATTGTATTTGAAAATTTGAGATTTATTTTGTCATTCCAGTGTACCAGTGAAAGAGCTATTATGAGTTGAGACAGAGAGAATGTGCTGTTCAGAAAAATTTTGCAGTTTCCCCACATGTATTCCCAGGCACATTTTCTAAAAAGATCTGTGGAATTTCATAAATTTCTACAGAATTCCTGTTGCCCTATTACTAGCAATTTTTTTTTTTACATAGGGATAAAAATGTGACATTGCATCTAGATTTCATGTTTAAAATACAGTCCTTCCTCCTGAAATGAATTCTGCTTGAGGTTATAGTTAAGTAAATATAGTATCTATTGAATTTATTCCTGGGTTTGGCAGTTCGTTTTTATATGTATTGTCTGCACAAGAGTATTTCACACACAATGTATTTGTTGTAAATGACTGAATGATCCTTTACCTGACTAGTTGATTTTCACTTTTCCTCTCTACCTTAACTGTTGTCCTTTACACAGTATTTTGATCTTTTGTTTATTTATTTGATTTGCATGCATTACTGTATACTGTGTTCATTGTGTACCAATGATTCTGTTTCTTTATTGAATAAGTAGAAATAATTGAATATTAGGAAAAAGTGAACTTTAATAGTAATATTGTATCCTATTTTGTCTTCATAAGCCTACTTTATTATGAATTACATTTTTAAATGTGTGGGTGGGTGTTTTCCTAGGGAAAATATATATTAATGTTCAAAATACCTCTGAATTATTAGAAACATTTTATTATTAATTGTTCAGAATACATAACCCCCACTCTGACACTTGGTTTATTTACAATTGTGTATTTTAAATATAATTTTTGTAATGACAGTTTTGTAGGTGGGAGGCTTCAAACGTGTAATGCACTATGTTTATATAGTATTTTTTTGCAAATGTGTTATGTGGTCTTAGACATATTTTGTTTTTACAGTCATTACATGAGACAGATACTGGAAGCTCTACGTTACTGTCATGATAATAACATAATTCACAGGGATGTAAAGGTAAGTTTTTTCTTACTTCCACAATAAACATATCTTGCCTACTTTGAAAACTCTGTAATTTAGGGTAAGATGGGAGTTTGTATTGAGATTTACTAAATTGTATAAATTAAAGTGAAATTGGAAGAATATTTGATTTCATCATTTTGACTGCTTATTGACTGTGTCCAGCAAAAACTAAATTATCCAGAAATGTCTGTGCTTAAAGGAAATGTCTATTATGTTACTTTTTTAAAGCTAGTCAGCTAATTTAAAACATTCTTCTAGTATTTCCCTAGTTATCAACAGATCATTTACATATGCATACAGTATTTGGAAAAGAAGAAGGTACACAACTTCATCAACGTGAATAGCATAGCTGGACTCAACCTATCTTATCTCCCTGCATCCACTGCAGGGAGTGGATGGGAGAAACTTTCCTGTCGACTCCCCTTACTTTTCTCACTCCGGTGGAGAATCAGAGTCAGTGAGAGTGTCATCAGCAGTTGATTTAGCAGGTCTTTATTAGACTTGCTAACTTGACTCCTTGGGGATCGATCTCTGCAGTGGTAGGTGTAGACAAGGCCTGAAATAACTTAACAATTAAATAGTAGCTGCTCAATTTCAGGGTTTTTTTTTAAAAATAATTGAAATGAATGGAACAGTTCACAGCTCTCACAGCTACTGTTTACATAATATGCAGACTCAGAAAAACTACATTGGATTCATTTTCACTGAATCTATACATGTTTTCAGTTAGCTAGGAATGAAAAAGTTTGTATTCCATGGCAAAGGAATGGGCAAGAGGTGGCGCCGCTGGCCCCAGAATTGTGAAATTCCTAGGGTCCTGGCTATATTCCTTTTAAAGCCAGAATAAGTCATTCATATGAATGTGTGTTGATTTAAAAAAAAAAAAATTCAATACAGGACATAAAGAATAGCAGTTGTGCATAACACTAATCTCACCTTCAAGATTCCCAAGGATAGTATTATCTGCTCAATCTTTGTTTCCTTGGCCAAACTTAGTTTTTAGTATTCAGGGAGAAAGATTGACATAAAAACTGTAAAACACAGATTGGCAGATTCAGTAAAATATCCAATATTCATTCATATCGTCTTGCCTTCAAAAACATCAAAATCAGCAGTGTTTTTATTGAATTTAATTGTGTGTATTATAATATATCAATAGATTGCATGGTTGGTTGGACATTACTAGTGTTGCTATCTGCCAGTGAATATAATTTATATTTTACCCCCAAAAAGTTCTTAAAGAATCTATTTGGAAATGTAGTAATTCAGTGTTCCTCAAAGTGGTCCTCAGACCCACTCAGAGGGAGCTGCTACTGGCCTCTCCAGTTTGTTTACTTACCGGCTCCGCGACCACGGAGCTCACGGTTCCCAATGGATGCAGTTCCACCATTTGCAGCCAAGGGGAGCCGCAGGAAGGATATGCAGAGTAAAGATATTAAATATCGATTAATTTACTAGTCGAGTAGTCGATGGTCTTTCCATCAACTATTCGACTAGTTGATAGGCACTGCTGCATTCCTCCTTTGAAATGCCACGGTATTTCAAAGGGGCAGCACTGCACAGCTGATTCCAGGCTCTGCACTGCACAGCTGATTCCAGGCGCCGCTACAGCATTTCAAAGGAGCAGCGCCACATGACACTTGTAACCCAGGCTTCATGTGGCGCTGCTGCTTTGAAATATTCCCTCTTTGCTGCCTCTGTCTGATAGAGGCAGCAAGGGGAGGGGCAGGAATCAACTAATCAACTTGACTATCAGATAAGTATTTGCTTATCGGATAGTTGACTAGTCCTTAACATCCTTAATGCAGAGAGTTAACTTTTTTTGTAAATCTAGAAAGTGATAAATGGGAAAGTGGCAAGATTTGTGAGCAACAACACAATTATCTAATTAGTAAAATCTATGCAGGAGCATGAAGAACTGCAAAATGATCAGATGAACTGGGTGACTGAGCAATATTATTTCAAATAAAGTTTGCCATAGACAGCTACAAGGTATAATTAAGTGGAATAAATATTTGTGCGCATTGTTAACTGCAGTACCTCAGGATAGAGCTCTAGGTGTCACTATATAGATATTTTAATAGGAAGCTAGCATCACAACTCAGTAAAACTGGTGTACACGTGAAAGTTAAGTGTAACTGTTAGCTAGAGATATGATTTTAAAAAAGTATACAGTCATATTGGTTCCAGCTCTATTGTTGATGCAATTATACCAGTATAGATATTCCAATAACTGTGATGGTATAAGACTCCTTTATACCATAGGTGTACTTTGACTATACTGGGGAAAGGAGTTAGCGCTCCCACTGCCTGGAGTGGTACCTGGCTGGCGGTGCTGGAGGAGGGGACAGGTTGGCTTAATGGGAGACCTCCTGATTTTGCTGTCCTCTGTAGCAACCTGTGTGCAGGAGTTACAGACACTACTGCACTGGCTGTTGCAGTGATGTCATTGCTGTGGTTCCTCCAGGTGTTGATGCAGTCGCCTTTCTGCTGGACTTCCTGCTGCAAAGGGGTCACTGCATGCTGGGCTTCCCCTCCTCCCACATATTCCCTATCCCCCTCTTTGCCATCCCCTCTATTTTCCTCTCCCCACTCCTTACCCCTCCCCCCACCACATTCCCAACCTCCTTCTCTTCCTCCTTCCCTTCCCTCTTCCTCATTACCTCTTCAGCCCCATCCTACGCCTTCTTCCCCTATCCTATCCCTGTCTCCTCCACAAGTATTCCCTGTTGTATAGGAATCAGGATGATATTCATGAATGATGCCTATAGAGGATGATGAACCTAGAATGGCCATCCTTGGCAGAAGTGGTTCCATTCTGCCTTCTCTGTTCCCCACTGGGACCCGGCTGCTGGAAACATGCTGGAGGGGGTGGATGCTGCATGGGAAGGGCAGCAGGGTGAGCAGACCAGCTTGGCATTCACAGAAATCTGGAGTGGGACAATGACATATGACCCCTCGTGCATTCCCATACCTCACTTCTGTTGGAGAGAGTGGGGAAATACCTCCCTGCTTCTCCAGATTATTTCTATGCTTTATACTGGTATCACTGTATTCACACTAGGACAATTGTACCACTTTAGCTATACTGGAATAATTAAAACAGTACAGCTTTCCAGTGTAGACAGGGCCTAAAAGTTGCAACACCTCTTATGCATCCAGGATCAGATTCTAAGGGTTTGTCTTCACTATTGCACTTAATTAGTGCTTCTGTTGCAGTTGATACAGCAACTTTGATTTTAACAGTTCTGGTGAAGAGGAGGGAAGTCAACTGGAGAGTGTGCTCCTGTTAATGTAATTAATCCACTTTAACAAAGTCAGAAGCTGTGTCAACCTGTGAGCGTCTCCTGTGAATGTAGCACCATGTACATGGCTATAATTCAATGCAAATTACATATATCTGAATAAAAGTTTGTTGACTTAAGCATTAGTGTAGACAAGGCCTGGGTTGTGCCTTTAAGTGGTGGAGAAGAGAACTTGCAGCCTGAAGGCAGTACTGGGCTAACGTAGCTTCAAGCCACTTTTATACTCTCCTGATTCTGGCCTGTTCTGGGGCTCAAGTGCCATTACCGTAACTTAGCCCCCTGCCCTGTCTAAATTATGGTAGCGTGTTCCCAACATTCTATAAGCAGCAGTACTATTCAGAATATCTGCAGTGCTGTGTGCTATTCCCCCATCGTAATGCAGCCACGTTGCCTTTCCAGGGAGTAAGAGTGGACAGTCTGTGGCGGTCTTCTTTATTTCATGTAGTAAGGGGTATCAACAAATGCCAGTGATTTTGAGCACAAACCAGTCACTCAAGGTTGCAGATATTTAAGATGCACAGAAACTGTTAAAACTTTAATCAGTTGTGCTGCTGTGCATAAAACACTCTACTACTATTATATACCTGCATGCTACACACGTTTTTGTTCACCATAGATATTGACCTTTTTTGATGGGCTTCCCAGAAAGGATGGTGGAAAGAAATTCATCCACTAACAATATTTGAGTCTACCAGATGTTTCACAGTGAAGTCTGCAAAGCAGCAATTGAAAATATGTCCCAGATGCCAGGCATGAAGACTTGCCCCAAGATTTAGTAATATGTTCTCATAATTTAAATAAGTTTGGAATCTTCTCTAAAATTTGGATGAGTTGGGGAGACTCTTGTCCAAGTCATAACTGTTAGAGATATAGCTTTTTTTTTAAATATAAGTATTCCTTTGTAAATTTCAGCTGTCAATGAGAGAAACAAGATTGTGGAGTCAGACTGTGTTGAAAATAGTGTTTATATTACTAAGTTATAGAAGAATTCTCTTACACATTCAACACTTATGGCAGTTAAAAGGATGAATTATGCAATAACAAAAGTTGCACATTGTACTGAGTGCTGATATTTTTGTGACCATGAAGTTTTCGGAGTTACATATCTGAATGAGATGAATTCATCACACAGTAATTCAGCAGAAAAGGCTTGGCGATCACAGTGGATGAGAAGCTGGATGAGAGTCAACAGTGTGCCACTGTAGCCAAGTGAACTAATGGCATATTAGGGTGCATTAAGAGGAGCATTACCAGCAGATCTAGGGAAGTGATTATTCCCCTTTATTCGGCACTAGTGAGGCCGCATCTGGAGTATTGTGTCCAATTCGGGGGGGGGGGGGGGGGCTTTACAGAAGGGATGTGGATGCATGGCAGAAAGTCCAGTGGAGGGCAGCAAAAATTATTAGGAGGCTGGAGCACATGACTTAATGAGGAAAGGCTGAGGGATTTGGGCTTAATTAGTCTAAAGAAGAGAAGGGGTGGGTTGATAGCAACCTTTAGTTACCTGAAGGGGGTTCCAAAGAGGATGGAGAGAGGCTGTTCTCAGTGGTGACAGATGACAGAATGAGGAGCAATGGTCTCAAGTTGCAATGGGGGAGGTCTAGGTTGAATATTAGGAAAAACTATTTCATTAGGAAGGGTGATGAAGTACTGGAAGAGGTTACTTATGGAGGTGGTGGAATCGCATCCCTGGAGGCTTCTAAGTTCTGGCTTGACAAAGGCCAATGAAGATTAGGTGATGATTTAGTTGGGATTGGTCCTGCTTTTAGCCAGAGGTTGGACTCAATGACCTCCTGAGGTCTCCTCCATCCCTGTGATTCTATGATTCTAAGTCTTGACAGTTATATTGAGTCATATTGGAATAGGAGGAAAAATAAAATTTCCTGCAGAATGATAGTGACATCATCACATCACTCTGCGTCCCTCCCCCCAGCCTTGGCAGAGTCAGAAGGGGAAGCAGCAGCCATGGTGGGGGACAGCTGCAGGGCACTCAGCGAGCTCTGCTGCTTCCCTATCCGCACCGCTTCCCATCCAGCTGCCTCCGGCCCCAATTCTAATTCTGGGTCTGAGGCCCAGAGGCTCTGCGATCCAATGGGGAACTGCTTGAGTTGTTGCTTGCCTGGCACTCCAGCCTCGTGTTCTTCTCCTCCTCCCCGCACAAGATTAGAGTGAAATGCCAGATTGCTGCAGGGGGGCGGGAGCGGGGGGCGAGGAGCCCTGAGGCTGTATGCTGGATCTGGCTTGCGTAGCACATGTGCTTCCCCACAAGCTGAATCAGGCACATGAGTGGTTCTCATACCAGTGACTATATGAGACTTTGTTTTCTGAAGATTATTACATTTTAAGATCAAGACTGTAATCGTGTGTGTGTGTGTGTGTGTGTGTGTGTGTGTGTGTGTGTGTATTAAATTACACACAAACTGTGTTAAAAGAACACTGAAGTTGCAAAGTCAAGCACTCAAAAGGTAGGAAATGCCAAAATTAAAGTTCCCTATGTGACTGTAATTTGACCCCCGTTTATTTGCTTTGTAATGAAGTATTTAATAACATGATTGTATAATATTTTTCCCACAGGCCCCCTGCCTCATTCAGTGCACAGGTTGGATGAAGCTCACTTAATAAACAGCCACTCTGTATTTTGTATTCTTCACATGGTTCAGTGTTACTGGCCTTACTTGGTGCACATTATTTAAATCCTGTTCTGAAAACAGACTTAATAATTTCCTTGTAATCTTTTCTGTAGTATCTTCATAAAGACTGACACGTTCATTTTCACAACACCCTTGTGAAGAAAAGTGTGTGTGTTTGTATATGGGTGCAACATGTTTGGTCTGGAAGCCATTGTAGCAGACATGGAATTTCTCAATATATTTTTACACGTTCTATTTTAAGGGCTTAACTGCATTTTGTAGTTTAAGAGAACTGATACTGGGTAATTGATAATGGCCAAGCACTCAGAAGGAAAGGGAAAGCAGATAAGGGAGGAACTCAAAGTAGGGGGAAAAGAGAAAGTATGATGTGTGCAATTATTTTAAACAATATGTTTAAAGTTTGATTGATACGTTGTATATTTTTTGTACGGCTAGGCTTGGAGTCTAAGTCTTGGATATTGGGACTTGAAATCTAGCTTAATATTTTTTCTGCCTTATGTACCACTATTATAAAGGTTCTCTGAAGAAATTCTTCTCTCTAGTAAATATGTGTAATTCCACTATCTTAAGCAAATTTAACATTAATCCTTTTTTTGGAATATAATCAAATTTAAGAGTGTGTATTAACGTTGTGAAATTGTTTTCATTATGGATATCAATTAAGACATTGTTAATGTAATTATTCCAACTTTGCATATTTTTTTACACTTAAATTGTGTTTGTGTTCATCCTGAGTGAAATTCTGACACCGCACCCCTGAAATCAACGTGGATTTTGCCATGGATTTCAGTTTAACCACAAAAGTCCACAAAATCTGGACTTTTGCACATACAAAAAAGTTATCAGAACTAACAGCAGACATTGCCTAACTTTGTATTGCACTGGCTGTGATACTGTGTGATGATAGTAATAGAATTCATGTAATAGGCTAGAGCAGTGGCTCTTAGCTAGTGCAGATTACTGAACCCCTTTCAGGATTCTGATTGTCATGCATACCCTCAGCTATCCTCTCACTTAAAAACTACTTGGGTACAAAATCAGAAACAAAAATATATTATGCTATTACTGAAAAATTGCTTACTTTCTCATTTTTACCATATAATCATAAAATAAATCAAATATAAATATTGTATTTATATTTAAGTTTATAGTATATAAAGCAGTGTAAACAATTCATGGTATGTATGAAGTTTTAGTTTGTAGTGACTTAACACATGATTTTTATGTAGTCTGATGTAAAATTAGGGAAATATTTAGATTAATTCTCTCTCCCTCCCCCCGGAAGACCTCTGTGTATCCCCAAGAACACATGTACCCTGGTTGAGAACCACTGTGCTAGAGGATAAATGAGTTTGTCAACACACCTGAAAAATTAAATTACTGAATGTTAGCGTTTTTAAACTGTTCATTATTCAGATACTGTTTTTGAAAGAGATGGTGTATTGCTAACTCCTGTGTGAGATTGCAGTTAAAAGTAGCTGCTGTTCATTTTACACAGTAACAATAAATGTATATTCAGTTAGTGCTGAATATACTCTGTCATGCTTTTGTATTTTGCAATGGGTTTGTATTACCTACTGTGAATTGATATGGTGGAAGAAGTGGTGCATGGCCTTTTAATTACAATAAGAAATATAAAGATCCTAGGTGTGTCATTGCTTTAAAATTTCTTCTTACTTTTTTAGTTTTTTTTTCTCCATGATCATCAGACTTCTGCATTGAGAAACCTATAGGCAAGCTGCATTACAGCTAGGGTTGTACTGTATGATGATTACCAGTTGATTATCCATTAATTTGTATTGTCACGTTGTTAAATGCCTTTGTTCTGTTCTTCATTAAATGGCTAATCTGGCAAAGAGTCAGTGTTATCCTATTTAAACCACACAATTTACTTAAAACTAGATGGAGACCTGTAGTGGCAGATTCATTAATGGATGATTATCTCTGGGCTAGTACTTGAATTTAGCTACATTGGTGTGTGTATATTTCTGTTCTCTGTTTTGCTTTAACTTAATTTTTGTATACATTAAGATATGCTAGAATATTATACATATTTATTTGATGCAGTCTTTTTGTTATATACTTATAAAAATAATCTCTTTGGTTAAAATAATTCTTGTATAAATTAAATATCTTAGATTAATCTGTGTGGTGAGACCAATTTTTGATGGTCTCACCACATACATTCATTATTAAGTATTTATTTAACAGTAGGGGTTGTGCATAGCTGCTTACAATTTTTCCCCCAAAATAGAATCAATAGAGTGGAAGAATGACTTCTCGTGTCTTGTTCACAACACTCCCGTTAATGCATGTTTCATGTTTGCTAGACTCATGTTTGCTTTTTTTTGCAGCAGTGTCACACTGTTGACTCATGCTTAGCTTGTGGTCCGCTATGACCCCCTAGATTCCTTTCTGCAGTACTCCTTCCTAGACAGTCACTTCCATTCTGTATGTGTTAAACAGACTGTTCCTTCTTAAGCGGAGTACTTAGCATTTGTCATTATTAAACTTAATCCTATTTATGTCATACCATTTCTCCACATTGTCAAGATCATTTTGAATTTTGGTTCTATCCTCCAAAGCAGTTGCAACCCCTTGCAGCTTGGTATCATCCAAGGAACACAACTGTTATGAATGGGCTCCACATGAGGATTTCTATAATAAACTATAGAAAACATCTAAAACAACTGTTGGAGCTTGAAGAGGGGCAGATTTCTGATATGAACAAACACCCACATCCTATATCTCCGCAGAATATCTCGTCCTCCTCCCTGGACGATGCTGTGTTTGTGGGGGATTCTTCACCTCCAGACGACACACAAGAGTTTCAGGATCTTTTTAGGAGGGTTGCACAGTTGCAGGACATCCAATATCAGACATACCGATGAAACAATTTAAGCTGTGGAAAAATTTACATCCCAAGCAACAATCTAAGGTCGCTCTCCCTATTGATGAGGTGATCCTCCAGTCGGCAGCAGAAATTTGACATACCCTGGTATCGACCACTCCAACTTCAAAACCAGAGGAAAAGCGTTATTTCATCTCATCTAAAGACTCAGAATTTCTTTTTACCCATCCCCAACCAAACTCCTTGGTGGTTGATGCGGCTCTACAAAGGGCTAAGAACCCGCAGTTAAAAAATGTAGGGGCGGACAAGGACGCCAAAAATTGGATATATTTGGCCGAAAAGTATACTCATCGGCCACACTACTTCTCCATATTGTGAATTATGCAGCCCTGTTAGCAAACCATAGTATCAATAATATTGCTAAGCTCACAGAGTTGGTCCAAAGAACATCGGAGTCCGACAAACAGGTGTTACGGACAATCCTCAAGGAAGGATTGTCAAAAGCAAACCTCTAGATAGCCATGGATGTGGCAGACATGGCGGCTCGGGGAGTAGCAACAGCAGTGTCCATGAGATGCTCGTCCTGGCTCGCCACAGCAGCGGTACCCAAGGAGCTGCAATCCAAAGTGGAAGATCTTCCGTTCAACAGGATAAAATTGTTCGCAGAGAAAACAGATGAGGTACTTTACACTGGGAAAGACTCTAGAATGACATTCTGTACACTAGGGGTGTACGTCCTGCCATTTCGCCGTCGTCATTATTTCCCGTACCGGAGACGGTATGATTACCAGTCTTGTAGACAGCAAAACTGCACGTTTGAGCAATCCCGCCCTAGACAGCAGCCACAGTGAAGACGCCCACAACCAGCTAGAGCATCTGGCACTCCTGCCTCTAAACAGCAAGTTTGACTTCTTTGTCGAGGGCATGCAAACTCCTCCAATCATTGTTGCACACACGGGTCCCATTTTCCATCACCGTTTATGACCCTATTATCACCAATGGGTCAAAATAACATCGGACAAATGGGTGCTGGAAGTCATAAAGGTCGGCTTCACCATCCCCTTTATTACCATTCCTCCCCACCACCCCACCTTTCCTGTCCCTTTTTCAGGAACCCATCTCACGATGGCCTCCTATGACAGGAAGCCTATCTTCTCCTCACCATCGGAGCAATAGAGAGGGCCCCAGATCAGTTCAAGGGAAGAGGGTTCTATTCGAGGTAATTCCTAACAGAAAAGAAAACGGGTTTGGAGACCCATTCTTGATCTATGCTGCCTAAATCATCATCTCCACAAACAGCGCTTCAAAATGGTAACCCTAAATTCCATAATCCTGTCCCTCAAATACGATTGGTTCTCTGCCCTCGACTTACAGGATGCATACTTCCACATAACCATACATCCTGCGCACAGGCGTTTTCTCCACTTTGAAATAAACAACGATCATTTTTGAGTTCTGCCGTTTGGTCTAGCCTCAGCGCCCAGGGCTTTTTCGAAGACCCTGGCTGTCGTGGCGGCTCATCTGTGTCGGTTACAAGTGGTAATATTCCCGTAACTCGACGATTGCTTGATAAAAGTTTCGACAAAGCAAGAAGCATCACAGATGGTGGCGATGGTCGAATGCACATTCGACTCCCTCGGGCTTCTCCTGAACAAACAAAAATCAACACTTACTTGACACAAACTATAAAGTTCATAGGTGCGAAGCTGGATTCTCTAATGGCGAGGGCATACTTACCGCAGGAGAGGTTTCAGGCAATCAAAGACCTCATCACCATACTCAATGGGAATGGGAATATCTCTGTTCACAATTGCCTCCATCTCCTGGGGCACATGGCTGCTGCCACCATTATAGTTCCTCACGCATGACTCCATCTGAGGAACCTCCAGCACTGGTTGTCGAGGGTCTATGTTTCTGCGAAGCACGACATTTACAAGACGGTGTGGCTACCCTTCCATGTTTGAAGGTCTCTGCGTTGGTGGACAGAAACTCAAAACCTTTTGTTGGGAGTTCCATTCCACCGACAACAGCCATCAGTCCAAATAACGCCGGATGCCTCCCTCATCAGCTAGGGTTCTCACATGGCCAATGAACGAGTTCAAGGGAAATGGTCTCTCATCGAGAGGTGTCTTCACATCAACCAGTTAGAGCGCCGAGCAATTTTCTATGCATGCAAACATTTTCTCCCGCACATCAAGGGTCTCACAGTGAGAATATTGATCGACAACATAGCGGCAATGTATTATGTGTACAGGCAGGGAGGAGCACGATCACGCTCCCTGTGCGCCGAGGTGGTGCGGTGCTGGAATTGGTGCGTACAGAACAACGTCACCATAACAGCATCATACTTACCTGGCACCGCCAATGTAATTGCGGACTCCCTCAGCAGATGTTTTCCCACGGACCACAAGTGGGAAATAAGGACGGACACGATTCGGGCGATATTTCAGAAATAGGGTATGCCGCTAGTGGACCTTTTCGTGATGACCTACAACAAGAAGTGTCGCCTATATTGCTCCAGAGCAGGGGTCGGCAAAGGCTCCCTTGGTGATACACTTCTGGTCAACTGGAAGAGGGCACTCCTTTACGCCTTTTCCCCCACGGCCCTCATTTCCAGATCATTGGAAAAAATCAGAGTGGAGACGGCAACCGTCATTTTACTAGCGCCAGCCTGGCCCAGACAAGCCTGGTATCTGTTTTTGCACAAAATGTCAATACAGCCGCTGTACCCCCTCCCTCTCTACCGAGATCTCCTTTCTGAGGAACGAGGCTCACTGTTACATCCCAGACTCGAGTCGTTACATCTGACGGCATGGCTGTTGAGTGGTTAAGGGGAGAAGAAAACCTTTGTTCTGAGAAGGTCAAAGCGGTACTGGTGCATAGCAGGAAATAATCTACACGAAATAATTACCTTGCGAAATGGCAGAGATACTCCAAATGGTGTCTTCAGAATAACGTACAACCACTTCTGTCTCCTCTGCACCATGTTTTAGACTACATTCTGCACCTATGAAACTCGGGACTTGCACTGTCATCCTTAAAAGTGCATTTGGCAGCTATTAGTGCTTTCCACCTTCCAATAGAGGGTTCCTCGCTCTTCTCTCATCAAATTACAAAGAGGTTCCTTAAAGGGCTCATGAACTTATACCCACCACGAAGGGCACCTCCCCCTTCTTGGAATCTTGACCTTGTGCTAGACACCATTATGTACCCTCCTTTTGAGCCACTAGCGTTGGTTTCCCTGCATATGTTAACCATGAAAACAGTCTTTCTACTTGCAATTACATCAGCACGAAGAGTGAGTGAGCTGGGGGCTTTGATGGCACCGCCTATATCCCCCCACTTCTTTTTCCAAAGACATGGTAACACTACGATTACACCCGGCCTTTATTCCCAAAGTCTGCTCTCCATTTCACATTAACGAACCTATTGTCTTCACAGCATTTTACCCCAAGCCTCATTCTTCAAATAAGGACGTCTTATTCCACACGCTGTATGTCCGGCGCGCACTATCTTTCTACATAGACAGGACCCGCCAATGGCGGTAAATGGACTGGCCGTTCACATCAACGGCACAGAGATCCAAGGGCAAGGCACTCTCCACCCAGCGCATTGCCAAGCTGCTTACGGTTTGTATTACCACTTGTCATTCTATCCGCAATAAGCCTCTTCCCTCTATGCCTCGGGCTCACTCTACGTGAGCAGTTGCAACTTCCATGGCATTTGCAAGGGGAGTCCCCCTTAGCGATATCTGTCGCACGGCTACCTGGGTTTCTAGTGTAACATTTGCGCGTCGACATGCCATAAGTAGGAGGTGGGCTTCGGATGCTGCAGTAGCCTCTGCGGTCTTAACCATGGTAGAGAATAACTGACCCGGAGTGCGTTCTGGGTTACTGCTTTGTAGTCACCTTGACTGGAGAGCCCATGGGGACCACTCGAAGAAGAAGAGGTTACTCACTTTTGTGTAGTAACGATGGTTCTTCGAGATGTGTCCCCGTGGGTGCTCCACGTCCTGCCCTCCTCCCCGCTTCGGGTCTTCTCTGGTTTTTTTCTTTCAGAGACCAAGCAGTGAGAGGAACTGGCAGAGGGGGCCGGAACACGAGATGTTGCAAAAGCGCGAATGCCGTGTGCTGCTTTCACGCATGCACAGTCTGGCTGGCTACGGCTCTGGAAATCTCTGACTAGCGGCGCCGGGATGGAACCCAACATCTTGAGTGGAGCACCCATGGGGACACATCTCAAAGAACCATCGTTACTACACAAAAATGAGTAACCTCTTCATCTAAGTCTCCTTCCACTGAGGCCTAGGGTGGGTCCTCATGCAGAGCTGGCAACAGACTTTGCTGGTCCCTGGACAGTGAAGGAGGACTTGGCTCCGGACCCCCCCCATAAGAGGCAGGATTTCAGATGAATGGGGAGGCATTAGGGGAAGCCAGCCCTCAGTACCACCCAGTGCTCCAATACCATTCCTAGAGTAATTGACAATATCTAAGTAAAGAAAAGAAAGAATGTTTCTTTAGTCTGATATTTGAGTTCTTAGAATATAGCTAATCTCCCTTGTACTTCCTGTCCACTTCATTTCTCAGTCCATGTAAGAGAGACACTCCAGTAGATGAGGAAATTACCCATGCCTACTTTTGTTTTAATTTTTGTCCTGGTGATTTAAGAGAGCTCTATACCTGAAACGCTGGCTTATTTATGTGATGATACAGGAGAGCCACATTATTACCTTTGATCTAATATCTCAAGGTACTAGGGAACAGCCAGCATAGATTTGTAAAGAACAAATCATGTCAAACCAATCTGATAGCTTTCTTTAATAGGATAACGAGTCTTGTGGATAAGGGAGAAGCGGTGGATGTGGTATACCTAGACTTTAGTAAGGCATTTGATATGGTCTCGCATGATATTCTTATCAATATACTAGGTAAATACAACTTAGATGGGGCTACCATAAGGTAGGTGCATAAGTGGCTGGATAACCGTACTCAGAGAGTAGTTATTAATGGTTCACAATCCTGCTGGAAAGGCATAACAAGAGGGGTTCCGCAGGGGTCTGTTTTGGGACCAGCTCTGTTCAATATCTTCATCAACGATTTAGATATTGGTATAGAAAGTACGCTTATTAAGTTTGCAGATGATACCAAGCTGGGAGGGGTTGAGACTAATCTGGAGGATAGGGTCATAATTCAAAATGACCTGGACAAACTGGACAAATGGTCTGAGATAAATAGGATGAAGTTTAATAAAGACAAATGCAAAGTTCTCCACTTAGGAAGGAACAATCAGTTTCACACATACAGAATGGGAAGCGACAGTCTGGGAAGGAATACGGCAGAAAGGGATCTAAGGGCTATAGTGGACCACAAGTTAAATATGAGTCAGCAGTGTGATGCTGTTGCAAAGAAAGCAAACATGATTCTGGGATGTATTAACAGGTGTGTTGTGAGCAAGACACGAGAAGTCATTCTTCCGCTCTACTCTGCGCTGGTTAGGCCTCAATTGGAATATTGTGTCCAGTTCTGGGCACCGCATTTCAAGAAAGATGTGGAAAAATTGGAGAGGGTCCAGAGAAGAGCAACAAGAATGATTAAAGGTCTAGAGAACATGACCTATGAGGGAAGGCTGAAGGAATTGGGTTTGTTTAGTTTAGAAAAGAGAAGAATGAGGGGGGACATGATAGCATTTTTCAGGTATCTAAAAGGGTGTCATAAGGAGGAGGGAGAAAACTTGTTCATGTTGGCCTCTGAGGATAGAACAAAAAGCAATAGGCTTAAATTGCAGCAAGGGAGGTTTAGGTTGGACATTAGGAAAAAGTTCCGAACTGTCAGGGTAGTCAAACACTGGAATAAATTGCCCAGGGAGGTTGTGGAATCCCCATCTCTGGAGATATTTAAGAGTAGGTTAGATAAATGTCTATCAGGGATGGTCTTGACAGTATTTGGTCCTGCCATGAGGGTAGGGGACTGGACTTGATGACCTCTCGAGGTCCCTTCCAGTCCTAGTATTCTATGATCTGTTCCTTATCTTTGATTTCTCCAAGGGCTGGAAATAATCAATGTCTGTAGTTCAAATACATGTAATCCATTTTTCAATTTGTGTAGGCAAAATCATAGTGCACAGTGCATTGTGGGAAGTATCAAGGTTCATCAAGCAATAGCAAAGTTTAAAAGATATGCAAGTTCATCTTTTATCTGTAAATTTCATTTTCATTGTGGATGGAAAGAATTCTTCTATTATAGGTAGCTATGAATAGCAAAAAGGGTTTTGTCCTAAAGTATGCCCAGTTAAGATTTTATTGCTTCGTGTGTGGTCTCCAATATCAGCTGTATGATTGTGATCTTGTGATGAAGATTTTCTAAAAAGATTGTACAAACTCTTCTTAAATGTTTTATCTAATAAAAGATTTATAACAGGATCTAAACTACTTTTGGCAGCTGCAAGACAAGAAAGAAAGTGTTTTGTTTCCACTTAATAGTTCATTCTGTGCAGTCTTCAGTAACAAGCAGTGCATAAAAAACTGGCCTGAAAATATGATATGGAAGAAAGCAGACCATTAGGATAAGCTGGATGATACAAATGTTTCTTTTGACTGTGCTATAAATTAGATGTTTCTTTCCAATGCAAGTATTTTTATCTATTTTACTCAGATGATTGACAAGAGAACAGTATGAGAATAATACTGTTATGAAAAATAAAAAAACAAGTAGTAGCAATAAGAACTGTGGTCTTGCCACTGAGTTCTCCATATTCTGTCTTCCAGTGGTAGCATCTGCCAACTTGTTCTTGATTACGCTGTGCATGAAAATCATGCACTATACTTGATAAGGTTACACCCAGTACAATGATCCATATGCTGATGCAGAAGTATTTAGCAAATTTTGGCTAATGAAACTTTTCCAGTAGACATTTGTGTATGAGGTTTTCATTAGCTGATGGAAAATATTGTGTGTGGTCATTATTTTTCATCAGTATTGCATACTGACCTACAACAATCCAACATAAAATTGTAATTCTGACATACATACTAGTATGCATAACCAGAGTTCCAAAATAATTTACTGTGTTACAGAGCACAGATTCATATGGTCATTGATAGCCATTTGCAAAGTAGGCAGTGAGGAAAGGCATCATAATGCATATAAATACATTTGCAATAACAAGATTTGTCAGATAGATGTTCTGTGTTCTTTTTGTAGCTACGTACTTTGAAAATATCCACCCAGAGGTAATGTTTCCAAAACAGCCTGTAGTAAATAGGAAAGAGTAGATAATTGGCAGAACTAGTGTAGAAGCCAGTGATGGCTGAAGAAGACATGTTGAATTTCTCATTAATCCCAGCTTTTCTTGAAGAAATGCCAACTGATCTGAAAAACAATTGCAGGAGTTATTTTCTTTTGTAATCCGTATTTAATGGCTGTAATATTTACTGTTCTCATACATTTGCTAACAATTTATGTTCCTTCTCTCGGGCTCATGAATATTTATTACTCAGCAGTTAGCATCCTCGAAGTTGTCATCTTAACACTTTGCCAGATGACAGGATTGCAATTTCATTTTGCATGGACATGAAACTTTTGCGCACAGATCTATGGGTGCTACAAAAGTAGTATATTACTAAATACCCAAGGTCTTAGAAATATAAATCCTGGTCTAATAACATAGCACATAGAGATTCAGACTCAGGAAATCTAGATTTTAATTGACATTCTGACAGGAATTCACAATCTTGAACTAGCACTTCATTCTCTCTATTCCCGAATATACTGAATTATAAAATGGTAATAATCTGCTTATAGCTTATCTTGGTATGATCAAATCAAAAGGTGCTAAACAAATATAAGGTAGAGTTTTGATTGCAGAAATTCAGAGTGGCACTTCCTTGCCTCCATGCAATTAAGTACTGAAGATGTACACTAAAATGTTGGTCACATGAATTGAAAGTTTGTGGTGAAAATTCATGGAAAAACTTCAAGCACATTCCAAAATTATAAGTTTTTTTAACATATAGTTTTATTTTATAAGAAAGTGTTGTTAGATGCAGTAGAGAGAGGAGTCAATATAAAACAAAAAAGAAAAGGTACAAAGGAAGATACAGAAAGTGAGATATACAGTATGTCAGAAAACAAAGGTTAAAAAGACCTGCTTAAAAATGCAGTGCAAAACTCCTTACAGCTCTGGTAATGCTCAGTGAAGCTATCTTTTGTGTAATGGTTCACATTTAGTATCTGTTAATCTATCAGGATTTTTAGAGAAACTGAGACAAATTATACTGTTAAAGTGAAGTAAATCCAGAGTAACTGTTCATGTTAGCCCACAGTCTGACTGATTTTTTTTTTTATACTCAGATGAAACAAATAACCAATTAACAGTTAAGCTTACTTTTGACAAGTGTGCAAGTACTTTCTCCCTCAGACCAAATGTTTCTGAGGCATTTCCTTTTCAGTCCATCTCACTTTGAAAACTACTTTCTTTTTATTACTTATTCATTTATGCAGCAGGAAGGGGGTGTCTCTTAATATCAGGAAAAAGGATCTAAATATTACTCATCAGTTTATTATAGAGGTCTGCTATAGTTGAGATTAAGACCAGCTTTCTGTTTAAAGCTTTACTCTCCTCTGAGTGCTTTAAAATCCCCCAAATTACTTGGATTGCCTTGAAATTAGGTGAGCCTCAGGGGGCATGGAGTAAAGTTAATAACCCAAATCTGAGGTCATTTGACCAAGGTATTCCTGAGATTGTCATTGCCCCTCACCATCGGGTGGGGAGCTGAGAATGAGCATGTTGGGAGCATCCATCAAGAACGAGACTGGGTTGAATAGCAGGGCTGACAGCCTTGTCTGGCCTTTGGGCAAGGTGGGAGCAGGGGCCTGCTCCACACCCCTGGAAGCACTGGGGCTTTCGGAAGACTAGGCGGAGCTCAAGCTAGGCAGCCCTCAGCATTGGACGTAGAGCACCGTGTCTCTCCCAGGCAGCCCTTTAGTGCTGCCCGGAGCATGGCGCTCCAGCAAGCTTTAAAGGGCTTAGGGCCCTGTGGCATCAGCTTGGAGCACAGAATCGTTGGGTCCCAGGACAGTTCATTTGACCCTAGAGCAGTTTTCTCCTTTGTTCTCCCTTCCCCCGTCTGTTCCATTTCACAACTTTTCTTAAGGTTGACATATTCTACCCGTATATTTCCCCCCTCCCAAACTTGAGGATCAAACTATGACTTTGATCCTGATACAAAGGTTTCCCTCACTTGAGGGTTAGCTCAGAATGTGCATGACAACCACTTTGGGTGATTTAAGTACATATGACCACGACTTTAGCTCTCATTTTAGCCTAATAATCATGAAGTAAACTGACAGCTCTAAACATTCATGGAGCCAAAAAGGTTTGTAACATCAAAAACTGAATTGAAGATAGATAACTTAAGGGGGTAGGCAGTAAGCTTTTCATCCTGACCCCCACTTTATAGCAAGTGTCATGTACTACATAGGGGAGAAAGCTGGTAAAGGTCTCGAAGGTATGTTACTAAAAATCTGTCTCTTGGGGTGGGAGTTAATTTTGGGGGAGTGTAATATAAGTGGTGTTCTTCAAGTGATATCCCCATGGGTGCTCCACTATTGATGGTGGGCTCGTCCTTGCACCACAGATCGAGTTTTCCTAGCAGTATCTGGTTGGGACATGTATGCACGGTAGGAGGCACATGCCGTTCATGCCTTTGTCAGGATTCCTATTTACATGTAACCATACACCCATCACGCAAATGTTTTCTCCAGTTAGGGTCGCTTCAGAGCACTTCCAATACCGAGTTCTTCCTTTTGGACTTACTTCTGCCCCCAGAGTCTTCTCGAAGACCCTGGCCATAACCGCAGTATACCTATGTCGCAAAGGCAGTATGATTTTTCCTTATCTGGATGATTGCCTCATAGAAGGTCCTTCCTGATAAGACACAAAGGACATGGTTCTTTTTACCGAGAGTCTCTCTGAATTTCTCAGCCTTGTAATAAACAAAAGTCCACCCTATGCTCTCCTACCTCCACCTCCCCTCCCCATTCTTTAGAGGTCATAAGTGCTTGTTTGGATTGCACAACAGCACAAGCATACCTTCCAAACCAGCGTTTCAACACCGTAAGGAGCCTGGTTTTGGTCATTACATCCAGTCCCACTGTGACAATACTAACCTGTCCCCAGCTCATGAGCCATATAGCCACCATGACATATGAGTTCCGGCACATGTCTGCACTTTTGTGTCTTCAGCTTGCCTCAATTTACACCCCATCCAAACACCAGGAGCGCGAACAGGTTTTGATTCCCCCAACAGTTCTTATTCTGGTGCAGAGATGGACCAATCCAGAGAACCTCCTCGCCAGTGTCCCATTCCACCTGATATAGCCATCTACCCAGATTACCACAGATGCCTCACTTTTTGGTTGGGGCACACACCTGTAGCACAACATCATTCAGGGCAGACAGTCTGTCCTCGAGTCCCAGCTGCATATCAACTGCTGGAGCTCAATGCTGTGCACAGTGCTTGCAGATACTTTCTTCAGCACATCCGGGGCTCTATGGTCCTCATCCTCACTGACGTCACCATGATGTTTTACATCAATCGTCAGGGTGGTGGTGCTCATTCTCAATCCCTCTGTGAGAGGCATGGGTGCATCTTTGGAACTGTATCCACAACATCCATATCATTGCATCATACCGCCCTATGGTCAAAAATATTACTGCGGACATTTTGCAATAGACCATGAGTGGGAAATTCATACATGTGCCTCACACAGCCTGTTCCACCAATGGCGTTTCCCATCTGTAGATCTCTTTGCGACACACCAGAACACCAGGTGCCCCCAGTATTGCTCCAGGGCAGGTATAGGACCCGGATCACTGAGCAATGTCTTCCTTATCACGTGAGATGCTCACCTCTACTATGCTTTTCCTCTGATTCTGCTCATTTCCAGGGTCCTCTAAAAGATTGTCAGACAGTGCCTGAGTTATCCTGATAGCCCCAGCGTGGGTCAGACAGACTTAGTTTCCCTACCTTTATCAGATGTTGCTCTGATCTCCTTACCCATTTCCGAACCACCGAGATCTTTTCTCTGAATGGAGGCACCTTTCTCCATCCTCAGCTGGAAATGTTACATCTGATGGTGTGGTTCCTCTCTGGTTCTCAGAAGCAGAGAAAATAATGCTCACAAGTAAAGTGTATCTTACTTCGATGTAGACAGGCCACTCGTAATACTTACCTCTATAAATGGAAGCATTTTACAGCCTGGTGTGTGAGTAACAGGATCCAACCATCTGCCACACCTTTTCATATGATCCTCAACTACATCCTACATCTGAAACAAGGCCTGTCAATTTCCTCTCTCAGAGTACACCTAGCTACTCTGACAGAGGCTGCTCCTCTGATTGATGGGTTCTTGGTGTTTGCACGCCTTATTTCAAAAACATTCCTTAAAGGACTGCTTAACCGTAATTCTCCCCGCAGACCTCTCATCCCACCTGAGACTTGAAGTCAGTACTCAACACACTAACCAGACCATCATTTGAACCATTGGCCAAATGCTTGCTTTCACTGTTAACAGCAAAGATCGTGTTTTTAGTAGCAATCACGTCGGCGTGGTGAGTTAGTGAGACTGCTGCTCTCACAACACGGTTCTACCCTGTATTTCATAAAGACACGATCTTCCTCTGACCCCACTCCTCCTTGCCTAAAGTCTGCTCTGACTTCTATGTTAATAAGCCTGTTGTCCTTCCTATCTTTTATCCAAAGGCTCATGCTTCTCGAGAGAAGGCTGTTCTAGATACTCTGGATGTCCAGAGGGCACTATCCTGCTATATTGACCTGACACAACCCTTTCGCAAAGCACAGACGTTATTTGTTTAGGTTGTGAGAGCTCTCGGGGAATGCCACTTTCATTGCAACATATTTCCAAGTTGATAATGTCTTGCATCATCCAATGCTACTCCCTTTGCCCCCTAGGGCACGCTCCACTTGGGCTGTAGCTACATCAGCAGCCTTCCTGAAGGGAATCCCACTTAAGGACATCTGCTGCTCAGCCACGTGGTCATCCAGTCACACTTTCATGAGACACTATGCAATCTTCACACACAGGGAGACAGGTTAATCTGTTGCAATGCAGTCTTTCATCTATGTATAAGTGTTGATCCAAAGCCCACCTACCATTTATTATCACTACATAGTCACCAGCAATGGGGCATCCACAGGAATATCACTTGAAGAAAAGGAAGTTACTTACCTTGTGCAATAATGCCGGTTCTTCAAGATGTGTGTCCCTGTGAGTGCTCCACCACCCATCCTTCCTCCCCTCTTCTTCAGTTTGACACTCGCACAATAGGGTGTACACACAAAAATGGAGAGGAATTTGGGCCATTAGCATGAATTGGAAAGGCACAAATGGCACGCACCCTCTACTGTGCATGCATCGCCCAATCAGACACTGCTAGAAAAACTCCAACCTGCTGCACTGGGACAAGCCCGACACCAACAGTGGAACACCCACAATGCACACATCTCGAAGAACCATCATTACTGCACAAGGTAAGTAACTTCCTTTTTTAAATGGGGTGATTAGACATCCAGATGTTTGCTGGGAGGGAAGGGGAGAATGTGGGAGAAGTTTTAGGGCTGTAGCAATGGGAGAGAGATAAATGAGGATGGGTGGCAGGTGATGGGGAAGCAGTTGTTTTAAGCGGGTGAAAGATAGGAGGAATAGGAAGGCAGAGACACTTGACAGGAGGAGATGGGGTGAGTAGCAGAAGGGCCATGTGAGAATAGGTGCAGGGTGCCTGTCAGCCCAACATTCTCCCTTGTATGTATGTACCAGTGTCTAGACTAGAGGGCTGCCTCTCTTGGGGGTGGGTCTGAGCCCTCTCCCTACATTCATGTGTGTGCTAAGATTTGGTGGGCCCTGGCCATCAACGGTGGTCTGTCTCCCATTATGTGAACCAGGTTTCAGGCGGGAGGCTTGCCCTTCCCAGGTGTTCTGGGAGCATGTACCAAGAGCACACTGCTGAGACTGGGATGAGCAGTTGAAAACTGTCATGTTTACTACATACCATGGGCTCTCTAGCACTGAGGAGGGGGTGGAAACATCCACTAGCATTAATAGAGCAGTTCATATGTCTCAGAGCTATTGCCGTATTCATCTCCATGGGTGTGTTCTGTCAGCTGAAGCCCTGGTCTACATTGAACTACTAAGTCAATTTAAGGCAGCTTATATTGACCTAGTTGTATCAGTATACAAACTAGAGCTTTGTCCTGCTGATGTAAGTGCCATACTACACTAACATCATAACTCAATATCCATGAGGTGTGGGACTCATCAGTGCAGTTAGGGAAACACACTGGCTGTGTCTACATTGGCAAGATTTAGCGTACCTGTCTACACTGTCCGCGAGTATTTGCGCAAGAACACTGACGTTCTGCTGTATGAAATCGGTGCTTCTTGCACAAATACTCTGAAGCTCCCACTCAGGGATTAGTCCTCTTGCGCAAGTGTTCTTGCACAAGAGGCCAGTGTAGACAGGTAACATCAATTACTTGCTCAAGAAAGCCTGATGGCTAAAATGGCCATCGGCTTTCTTGTGCAAGAGAGCGTCTGCACTGGCACGGATGCTTTTGCACAAAAGCAAATCTTTTGCGCAAAGGCACATGCCAGTATAGATGCTCTCTTACTGAAATACTCTTAATGCAAAAACTCTTGCGTTTAGAGTATTTGCGCTAAATCTTGCCAGTCTAGACGTAGCCATAGTCTGTGTAGATGCTTCAATATTTACATTGGCTGTATTATCAATTGCAGGGTTCCATGTTGGAGCCCTAAATTTGACAAGAAATGCCCCCAGCTCTCCACTCTCAGCAAAGCTGCTGCCTGAAGGTAATCCACTCAGGGAGGCAAGAAGCCCAGAGCAGCTGTTCACCTTGCTTTTGGCTGAGAGCAGGGACACAAGAGCCCAGGGAGGCAGCAGAGGTCCCAACAAAGAACTGCACAGAGCTGAGAGCCCTGACCCTCAGCCCTGCATGTTGCTTTTCTTCTGTTGGTGGAAGCACACTTGGTGAGGATGCACACCACTGGCAGGAGGGTAGTGTGGACAGGGAAATGTAAATTGACCTAGCGTAGGTCACTTTGTACTGAAGATATGCCCTGAGACTATCTCACTGAGTGAATGGGCCACTTAACATCTGTCTGAGCTTCTTGTGCTATTGATGAATGCGTAAATACTTTCCCTCTATTGTTCCAAAAATGTCCTCCTTGCCGCATTAGTCTGTACCTCGGTATTTGGATATGAGAAAGTAGTTGTTAATGTTGAATTCTATATAAGAGTATAAAAGAGCCTTTCTTGCTTAAAAGATTATTCTTCTAAGTCCTCTCAATTCCAGAGGCTTATATGGATTGTCTTGAAATTGTTGAGAGTCGTGAGCGTTTAGGGTGGAATTACAGATCCACATTTGGGGTCATTTGAGCAAGGGTTCCCAAGTCAGCTACATATCAGTATTTCGTGAAGATGAGTTTCTAGTAACTTTGAAGTTTGAAACCCATGTTGAGCAGAAATCTGAGACTGAACCATAAATATTTGGGGAAAATCGGCCTTGGTTAAAGGTTTTTTGTGTTCATCTCATTTGACAAAATGTAATCCGAATACTGTGAATAATTCAGAAGGCATTAAAAACTAATTTGAAAATAAAGTAGATTGCACATACGAATGTGTGCTGGGAGGGAAAGGGTGACCAGGGTTAGAAAAAGAAGAAAAGAGTTATGAATACTAAATTATCCTCTTACATATATGTGGCGGGACATGAAGAAGCCCTACCCCTTTGCAGCCCATCTCTCTGCTCCCTTTTGATATGTCTGGAGAAACTCAACAACCACAACTGATCTGGGTCATGTGACTTAGGTTTATGGAGCTTGTGCTCTGGGATTCTAAAATTGGGAGGTTGTAGACATTCAGGCTCAGGACCTATCCTCCAGACTCTGAGAGCCTCCCTCCTCATAGAGTCCAGAGCTTTGGCTCTAGCCTGAGTTCTAACATCTACATTGCAGTTTTAAACCCTGCACCCTGAGTGTTGAATTGCTGTGTAAATATTCCCTGTGTGTCCTAGGATCAGAGGGGAGGGGGATCCTTGCACTCTGGAGCTGTCCAAGCTCCTTTCCTTGTCTCCATGTGAGCTAGGATCTTGTGAGATAGGGTGCAGCACTGAAAAATGCAGCTTTTAACATCTGAAATCCAGGAATTGAATGGGTTTTGTGTCACATTTGCCTTGGGTGTTGAGCTGGGGAAGCCTGGCTGAAGCAGGGGGAGGAGGCCCAGCTGAGGGGGCGGGATAACAGTGAGGGTCCCAGCTCAGTGTGCAGCTTTTCTAGGGAACCAGAGACAACAAGGAACAACTTCTGATGTGGTTATAGCTTCTAACATGCTCACTGATGACTTAATGGGAATGGGAAGATGGAAATGTTGGGGGCAGAGCTACCTATTGCACAGAATGGCAGGATAGGAAGTAGAGTAGAGGAGAAGAGACTCATCAGTCTACTCTAAAGTGCTTATAGTTATTTTAAGATTTTTGGGATACAGAGTGTGGGTAAGTTTCCTGTCACTGGTCCTGTTAGCATCTATAAATTGTAAACATTTCAAAATACGACTATTATCTCAGTTTCACTCTAACAAAACATATATACAGAGGGAGTAGTACTGAGAAATCACACGGCAACTGTATTAGTAGAAAGACCACTCGACTGATGCTATTTTAGCTCTCCCACTAGCCTGCTGGGTGACCTTGGGCAAGTCACTTCACTTCATTTTCTCATCTGCAAAGAAGGATAATCTTGCAGAATTTATTGAACTACTGATGAAATGTATACAAGCTAAGGTTTTTTGTTACCATTCACACAGTGGGGTTTCAGCTGCAAACCTACATAAGAGCTACAACTACCTAAATGACTACTCACTCCTGCTACAAACATTTCTTTCTGTTTAAAAAGCACAAACTGGTAAATTTTGTCAAATAAAATTATGATAGGCACATAGATCTAGAGATCTGAATAATTACTGGGAAATATTGTTAAAACTAGTATCACTTCTGAACATGTGATTTTTTTTTTTATATGGCAATACAAATTTAAAATATAATTATACATTATTCATGTATATTTTAATACCATCAGTGGTGAAAGTGGCAGGTCCTCCAAGTTTGGAGTACATTAAATCAAGGCAAGACTGAGGCAATTGCACAGATAATTATCAGGCAAAATGGTGCAATTAAGCAACTTAATGTTGTTCATTTTTGAGAATGTTGACTTATGCATGTTGAGCCAAACATAGTTAAGATGTTTAATGCCACTTTTATCAAGTGTGATTACTTGGAATCTGGCACATGGGTTGTGCCGAAAATTTCAGATGTAGTTTGTGTGCCAACACCTTAAGCACTTGATTTTGTTTGTAAATCAGTGATCTCCTGCTGTAGTTTTGCTTTTTCAGCATCAGGAGAAGTTGGTTTTGCTTGATTGCACCAAGTGCCATTTGGTTGGACCATTAAAGGGCTCTTTATAAATAGGATAATGTCTTCAGTGCTTTTACATTCTTGGAACTCTCTGCAGGAACTTTTGAAGAATCCTGTCCAGAAATGACATCATCAGATTAATGTAGTCCGCATCCTGGTGGCTTAGCAATACTGGAAAATGCAGCATCTTACCAGTTTCCAAATCACTTTTGAAGAGACTGTTTTAAATTCAGCAGCACTCCAGTGGAAATCCACTACATTGTGATGTTACCCTGGGGCTTCAGAGCGGCACTTCAAAGAGGCAGCGCATCATTAATGCCTGCAATTAATGCATTAAAAGGATTAATGCATTAATCCTGTCCTGCATTAATTGCAGCCGTTAACGCAGGTCACTTGATAGCCCTATTGCTTAATAATGTCTGAATATGTAAAAGGCTTTCTGTGCTGTGGCATTACCTGCTGTGATATTGCTCCTGCCTTAACCTTAGTGGGTCTTGCACTTTTCAGGTGGATTACTTGCCTCGGAGGCTCACAGCAGCCCTCAATTTAGACACTGGCTTGCTGGTTTTTTGAGTTCCTCTCATCATTGGCCATCATGAGGAAAAGGGAAACCAAACTTCATAGTCTCTGTGGCCACACCAAGTAGTATAGGGTAGAATAAACCCTTGTTCCAAAGCCAGTCTCTTCCTACTCCTGAAATGGGGAATGTGGGGAGGGGGATTGAACCCCAGGCCCACCCTCTACCCCAGGGATCCTGTTATAGTAGCTGTCTAATGATTCTAGCAACAGCTGCGTGACGGCTTTCTAGTAACAGCTGTGTGAGTGTGGGGCCACTTCCCCACAGCCTTCCCCAGCAGCGTCCTTGTTGGAGGTTTTTCTTCCTGGTATCTGCTTGCACTTTCTTGTCTTAGACCATCAACCACACTTTCTCTTCTCAGCTCCTTCCTCATACACTGAGTAAACAAAATAGAAGACTTTTTAAACCAGTCTCAACTGGTTCTTATTTGACCCCCAGGTTTTCTAATTAGTCTGTCTCCTTTGAGTTGGGGAAACCTGCTAATTGGTTCCAGGTGTTTTAGTTGGCGTGATTGCTCTGACTGATCCTAGCAGGTTCCTGCTGGTTCTGGATCAGCCCTTGTTTGTCTACCTTGGGAATAGAGACCTAGTCAATCTTGGGCTAATAAATGTTCCCTCCACTACTCTCTTGTAGCCCGCTAGCCTGACTTTATCACACCATGTGCATCTCAGTGAAACTGCAGTTGCCTTTTCCTCAGTACAGGTAGACTTTGAAATAATATTTGTCCTTTGAAGATATCCATCTTTTAATGAAGCTATCTTGTCTGATCTTAAATGGGAGCACTGTGGATATTTGTTGTCAAAATCCATGTGCTTCGTTTAGTGCCATTTTATGTTCCCACATTTAACAACCACGGTCTCTGTATAAAATAACTTACCACTCAAGCCTTTGGATATTGTGGCAAAATAAAACAGTAATAATTAGTCCACCCTTTTTTACATGAATGAATGTTTTTTGTTGTGAACTTTCTTTTTTTTATTTTGCTACTATGTTTAAACATAGGGCTATTAAACTTCTGACGCACCAGAGGAAGTACTATAGCTTGCAATAGTGTAAATGAGCCTATGAACATATCCTTGGTTTTTTATTGGCAGAAACTGCTGCTGGCTCAAATTAAGCAAATAAGGAATTAAGGAGAACCAATCAGTCATTAATACACAGTACAGTATATTGGAGATTCCATTCTGGGAACCTGAAAGGAAGCAGTGGAGGTGAGTCCTTGGAGACTCTGGCTGTTAAATGTGGGACGCACTACCAAATGAAAGCCATAAGGCATTTTTTTATTATTCTTTAAAACTGTAACATCAAGAATCAGCATTTCCTGCTGATGCATTATGTAGTAGCTCCTTACATGGGGTTATGATATTATCAAGAAGAAGATATGCATCTGTGGGTTTTTTTTAAATATTAATTTATATAGGTTGCAGAGGAGTTAATATTGACTTGTTCATTTTGGGTCATAAAATTCCAACTGTTTGCAAAAATGATGGGCACATCCCAGTAAAGTCTGTTTCATTTTCACAGTCACGGGAGTTCATGAGTAGGGATATACCAGGGGTCGGCATCCTTTCCGAAGTGGCATGCCAAGATTTAACATATTCACAGATCTATGGGAGCAGGGCAGGCTGGGTACGGTGACTGTATTTTTCTGAACCAGCTGCAGGTAGGAAGAATGATTTAATTCAATTATTTTAACAGATTAAGTGTTTGATAAACTAAACTTCATTTTAAAAATATGTTCAACACAAAAGGTTTAAAGTTTTCTTTATTTATGGCAGGGGTGGGAAACCGTTTTTACTGACCTACAGAAAAATCAGCTGGGGACCACACAACAAGAAGCAAAAAAAACCCTCCTCCAGAACCCCCCAACCCTCACTGATGTGGCCCCTAATTGAGACACTTCACTCTTCTGGTGCTCCAGCTTCACAGGGTGAGGGGAAGGGACAAGGATGACTGAGGTTCAGAGTTTTCCATAGGCCAGATTTACTTTTCTGGGTTCAGGAGTTAGTGGATTTTATAGTCCTCCATAGGCTTTGGGGTAGGAACAAAAATAAGAGGTTCAGTGTGTGACAGGGCTGCCAATGAGTGGGATAAGGATGGGGTGCAAGATCTGGGGTGGAAGTGGGACGCAGAAGGGTGAGAGGTTGCGAGGTCTGGGTGGAAGGTAGCTGCAGAAGCAGGCTGGGAGTAGGGTTTCTGGCTAGGTGGAGGGAACAGGAGCATGAGAGGGTGTAGTGTGTGGCCTAGGAGGGAAGGTGCAGGAGCAGTGGCAGATGCAGGAGGTGTATGAGGTAGGGTGTCTGGCCAGGAGGGAGAGTGCAGGAACAAGGGAGGGTGTAAGAGCAAACTAGGGGTATGGGGTCTTGGCAGGAGAGAGGAGGGTGAGGGGGATTGGAATGGGGGGGTCTGGCCATGAGAGGGGATGCTTACTTAGCTTCACGCCTTCTTGCAGCAACTGCCACAGCCACACGGTCCTGAGCCAGTGCTGTAGGTGCTTCTGCCACAGCCACACAGTCCTGGGTTGGTCCTGGAGATGCTGCTAAGGAGCCTCAGCCCTGGTGCTGCCTCCTCCCACTGCAGCCTAACCTGCTGCAGGAAACAGGGAGGGCTCTCCAGCGGCTCTGGGGGAGGAGGGCAGGGCTGAGCTCCCACCCCACGTGCTGCTGAAAATGGGCTTGTGTGCCACCTCCAGAGGTCTCATTTTATCATACATGTAGAACAGAAAACAAAGCTTATTTTGGTTATGAAAACATTGACTTCAGAATTCAGGTTTTACATTTAAACTGCATTTGGAAGTGGTAGTCAGAGAAAAAAATTTTCACTATATTATGTTACATTACAATTTAATTTGAATTTGTTTTGTTTTGTTTTCAGTTTGTGTGTCTTTGTACAATAGATTTTATAGTTTCCAGAAAAAAAATTCCTACTTATAGAATGTTTGCATGTTTTGTTAAAAAAACAAGAACTTTTTCCCCCACTAACTTTAGTCATTTGCAATAATAAAATTTGACTGTTACAGTGAAGATGAAGCTAATAATCAAAGGGTAAATTCTAACTGCAGCAGCGTTTTTTCCCCCTCACTATACCCAGTGACAAGAGAAAAAGAAAGAGAAGGCGCTTAATTTTCTGATGGTGATTCTTTGGCTGCCATACTGAGGCTACCTCTCCAGAGGGAGGGAACTCCAGTCATTAGGAAAAGGCAGGTATTAGTAATGCGAGATTCAGTCATTAGAAACATAGATGTGTTTGTGCTGGGGAGGAGCTGGTGGTTGTGGTACATGTAGGTACCAATGACATAGGAAAGGGTGGGAGAGAGGCTCTGGAAGCCAAATTTAGGCTGTTAGGAAAGAGATTTAAATCCAGGACCTATATGGTAACATTCTCTGAAATGCTTCCAGTTCCACGCACAGGGCCAGGTAGGCAGGCAGAACTTCAAGTCTGAATGCGTGGATGAGACAGTGATGTAGAGAGGAGGAGTTTAGATTTATTGGGAAACTTTTGGGAAAGAGGGAGCCTATATAGGAAGGATGGGCTCCGCCTAAACCGAAATGGAACCAGATTGTTGGCACTTAACATTAAAAAGGTCGTAGAGCAGTTCTTAAACTAAGGGTAGGTGTAGGGAATAATTCTGGACACTCTGGATGTGGGTGAAAACAAGCAGAGGATTTATTATGCACCAGCGCTGGTGGAGTACCAACCAAGGGTTAACCTGGAGAGCACTAGTTAATCAAAACATTACAATGAATTATATAGGCAGCAGGTGGGCAGAGTGGAAGCAATTTCATAGGTCCTGGTGGCAAGACATAATGAGCACATAAGCCAATAATCTACGAAGGTTACACAGCATCTCTGCCCATTACCAATTAAACATCTTATCAATAATACAGGTAGTTATTCCTAACAAGCTAAATAAGCCAACATAAACAAAAGACATGTTGATGGCAACTTTCTTTGCTGAAATTATGATGCATCCACTGTAGAATGATTACTGCCTCTCGTTGGCATGGTCCTTGGGATCCAGGTTTATTATCTAGATTTAAAGGAAACAGTGAGAATGACTTCTGTGAAGTTTGTTTTGATACCAGCCAGGGCCTTATCGGAGTGAGGCCCTCTTGGAATGTGGTTGCCAGGGCGACCAGGGTCATGGCACCTGCTTGTTCTGTGTGTTTTCAGGCCTGGCCTCAAATTTAGGAAATGAATGAGAGTTCTTAGCAAGCATACCATGGCCTACCTCAGTTTACTCCTACAGTAGGGGAAAGCTGACTTATGTGGAGAAGCACATGAATCAGACAGAGACATCTCTTTAGAAAGGGTCTATTAATAGAGATTCTCTATGCACTATTAAAGAGGATGGAAGATGATAAAGTATGGGTAAGATCAGATGAAAAACAATCAAATGAAAAAGAGTCTTAACACATCTGCACACAGATAAATAATGATCAATTTTTGAAGTACTTATACACAAATGCTAGAAATCTAAATAAGAAGATGGGTGAACTAGAGTGCCTCGTATTAAAGGAGTACAGGCAGTCCCCGGGTTACGTACAAGATAGGGACTGTAGGTTTGTTCTTAAGTTGAATCTGTATGTAAGTCGGAACTGGCGTCCAGATTCAGCTGCTGCTGAAACTGATCAGTTTCAACAGCGGCTGAATCTGGACGCCAGTTCTGACTTACATACAGATTCAACTTAAGAACCCCAGGCATCCCCAAGTCAGCTGCTGCTGAAACTGATCAGCGGCTGATTCCAGGAAGCCCGGGGCAGGGGCTTCCTGTAGTCAGCCACTGGTCAGTTTAAGCAGCGGCTGACTTGGGGACGCCTGGGGCAGAGCAGCTGGGGTGCTGCTGGGTTGGTCCAGTAGCGCGGCCTGCTCCTCGGCGCTACTGGACCAACCCAGCAGCACCCAAGCTGCTCTGTCCCAGGCGTCCTGATTCAGCCGCTGTCAGCTGATCGCGCGCTCCGCGGCTTGGCTCTGCTTGGCTCTGCTTTCCCCCCCCCCCCCTTTCCCCTGGTCTGCTGATCGCGCGCTCCGCGGCTTGGCTCTGCTTTGCCCCCCCCCTTTCCCCTGGTCTGCAGACCAGGGGGACGGGGGGGGGGGGGGCAAAGCAGAGCCAAGCCTCGGAGCGCGTGGGCAGGGACAGCCCTGTCCGCTGCCCACGTGTTCCGCCGCGTTGCTTCCTCTCCCTGGTCTGCTGGAGACCAGGGAGAGGAACGGCCCCGTTCGTAACTGCGGATCCGACATAAGTCGGATCCGCGTAACTCGGGGACTGCCTGTATATTGATATAATAGGCATCACAGAAATTTGGTGGAATGAGGACAATCAGTGGGACACAGTCCTAGCAAGGTACAAAATATATCGAAAGGACAGAACAGGCCATGCTGGTAGAGAAGTAGCACTGTACATGAAAAAAAATGTGGAATCAAATGAAGTAATATCTTAAATGAAGCAAAATGGTCCATTGAATCTCTATGCATAGTAATTCCATGCTCTGATAATAAGAATAGAGCAGTAGGGATATATTATTGGCCACCTGATCAGTATAGAGATAGTGTCTATGAAATGCTAAGGGAGATTAGAGTGGCTATCAAAATTAAAAAATTCTAGTAGTGGGAGATTTCAGCTATCCCCATATTGACTGGTTACACATCAGCACAGCACAGGATGGGATGCAGAGAAAAAATTTCTTAATACCTTAAAGAAAAGTGCTTCTTTGGAACAGCTGTTTCTGGAACCCACAGGGGGAAAGTCAGTTCTTGCTTTAGTCCTGAGTGGAGCACAGGATCTGGTCCAAAGGGTAAATATAACTGGACTGCTTGGAAATAGTGACCATAATGTAATAAAATGTAACATCCCTGTAGTGGGAAAAACACCTCAGTAGCCCAACACTGTGGCATTTAATTTCAGAAAGGGGAAAGTACACAAAAATGAGTTTAGTTAAACAGAAATTAAAAGGTACAGTGACAAAAGCAAAATCCCTGCAAGCTGCATGGAAACTTTTCCAAGACACCATAATAGAGGCTCAACTTAAATTTATACCCCACATTAAAAAACACAGTAAGAGAACAAGAAAAGTGCCACCGTGGCTTAACAGTCACATAAAAGAAGCAGTGAGAGAGAAAAGGGCATCGCTTAAAAAGCGGAAGTTAAATCCTTGTGAGGAAGGAACATAAACTCTGTCAAATTAAGTGTAAAAATATCATAAGAAAAGCCAAAAAGGAGTTTGAAGAACAGCTAGACAAAAATTCAAAAAATAATAGCAAAATCTTTAAGTGCATCAGAACCAGGAAACCTCCTAAACAATCAGTGGGGCACCTGGATGATCGAGATGCCAAAGGAGCACTCAAAGGGTACGTCTACACTGCAGGGTTTTTCCAGGGTACCAGAGGTATCCTGGAAACACTCCACTGGATCCAAGGAACGCATTTGCTCTTGTGCTTTTTTGTGGACGAGAAAACATGCCCTTTTCGGGAGTCCTGTATCCCTCATTCTATGAGGGATAAGGGCTCTGCCGAAAAAGGAGGCTTTCCTGCCTTTTGGCCCCATCTATACTGGGCCAAATGGCAGAATAGCCTCTTCCGGAAAAGCGATCATTAAAAGCTACACAAATTGCAGAGCGCAATTTGCATAGCTTTTTCCAAAAAAACCTATAGTGTAGACCTAGACAAAGATAATAAGGTCATTGCAGAGAAACTAAATGAATTCTTTGCTTCAGTCTTCATGGCTGTGTATGTTAGGGAGATCCCAAACCTGAACCATTCTTTCTTTTTTTAGTAACAAGTCTGAGGAATTGTCCCAGATTGAGGTGTCATTAGAGGAGGTTTTGGAACAAATTGATAAACTTAACAGTAACAAGTCACCGGGACCAGACGGCATTCACCCAAGAGTAATGAAAGAACTCAAATGTGAAATTGTGGAACTATTAACTGTGGTTTGTAACCTATCCTTTAAATCAGCTTCTGTACCCAATGACTGGAAGATAGCTAATGTGACACCAATATTTAAAAAGGGCTCTAGAGTTGATCCTGGCAATTACAGACTGGTAAGTCTAACATCAGTACTGGGCAAATTAGTTGAAACTATAGTAAAGAATACAATTATCAGACACATGGATGAACATTCGTTGGGGAAAAGTCAACATGATTTCTGTAAAGGGAAATCATGCCTTATTAATCTACAGAGTTCTTTGCGGGAGTCGACAAACATGGACTAGGGGGAGCTAGTGGATATAGTGAGCTTAGATTTCCAGAAAGCTTTTGACAAGATCCCTCACTGAAGGCTCTTAAGTAAAGTTAGTTGTCATAGGAAGGTCCTCTCATGGATTGATAACTGGTCAAAAGACAGGAAACAAAGGGTAGGAATAAATGGTAAGTTTTCAAAATGGAGAGAGGTAACTAATCCTATTCAACCTATTTATAAATGATCTGGAGAAAGGGGCAAACTGTGAGGTGCCAAAATTTGCAGATGATAATAAACTGCTCAAGATAGTTAAGACCAAATCAGACTGTGAAGAGCTTCAGAAAGATCTCACTGAACAAATGAAATTTAATGTTGATAAATGTAAAGTAATGCACATTGGAAAAAATAATCCCAACTATAACTATACCAACAAGATGATGGGGACTAATTTAGCTTTAACTACCCAAGAGAGATCTTGGAGTCATCGTGGATAGTTCTCTGAAAACATCCACTCAATGTGTAGTGGCAGTCAAAAAAGCAAACAAAATGCTAGCAATAATTTAAAAAAGGTACGCCCACATCTTGAACACTGTGTACAGATGTGGTCACCTCATCTCAAAAAAGATATATTGGCATTGGAAAAGGTTCAGAAAAGGGCAACAAAATGATTAGGGGTTTGGAATGGGTCCCATATGAAGAGAAATTTAAAAACTTGGACTTTTCATCTTAGAAAAGAGTAGACTAAAGGGGGGGGATATGATAGAGGTTGCTAAAATCATGACTGGTGTGGAAAAAGTGAATAAGGAAAAGTTACTGTTTTCATAACATAAGAACTAGGGGTCACTAAATGAAATTAATAGATAGCAGGTCTAAAACACAAAAGGAAGTTTTTCTTTACACAGTGCATGGTTGGCCTTTAGAATTCCTTTCCAGAGAAGGTTGTGAAGACCAAGACTTTAACGGTTCAAGAAAGAACTAGATAAATTCATGGAGATTAGGTCCATCAATAGCTATTAGCCAGAATGGGTAGGAATGGTGTCCCTAGCCTCTGTCGGAGGCTGGGAATGGGTGACGGGAGGGATTGCTAGATGATTCCCTGTTCTGTTCACTCCCTCTGGGGCATCTGGCACTGGCCACTATTGGCAGACAGGCTACTGGGCTAGATGGACCTTTGGTCTGACCCAGTATGGCCTTTCTTATGCTCTGGGAGTTGAGGAGCCCTCTTCTTCTTCTTCTATCTGTATATGTTCTCTGTACGAGCATCTGTCCCTGTCTACATTGTGCAGGGGCCTTATTGCATTTTGTTGTCCTGTCATCTCTTGCCCAGACTCTATGGTTATCTCTCAGTTGGTCCATGAATTTGTGTCAGGGGAGGAGATAGGTCTTGCAGGTGACTGATACACATTGTTTTCACCACTGCTTCAGGGGAGTATGCAAGAAATTTATATAGATCAAGAAAGCTGTAGTGTCGTCTCTGAGGAGTCCCCCCTCCACCCGTACAGTGTAACATATAGACCCTTTTATATATTTTTTTCATAGGTTGTCCCTGCTGGAATTCCCAGTGCAGGAAGTGATTTGGCCCCGTTGCCGAAAACAGTGCTTCAAGACTGCTCTCCCTTTTGGGACTAAATTCATGGTTGTTTAAGGAAAGTTATTCACTTCAGCTGTTCAAGAACTGGCCTTTGTTTTATCTAATATATAAAGGAGAATGTTTGTATGTTTGTGCTCTAATAACTTGGACACTATAAGACCTACCGCAACCAAACTTTGCATGGGATAACTTTTCCTCCAGGAGAAGGTTTTAAGGTACTTTTGGACCTGATTGGGGCCAATCTCAACCTGTAAAAATAAAAAATTACTTGCCACGCTGCGCTGCAGGGGCAGCCCCACCCACCCTAGGTCACATGCTGCCTGCAGCCCCCAGCACAATCCAGGACGTCTCAGATGTTTCGCCAAAGAATCAATGCGCACAAAACGGATATCAGACAGTATCAGAAAGGAAAAAACAGTTTCTCAATGAAAGGGCATTGTCTCAATGACTTGATTGCCTGCATACTGCTTCAAAGGCATTTTCACACCAGACTTGAAAGAGAAACCTCTGAACTGTCATTCATGCTTAAATTTGACACTTTACGCCAGGGTCTTAACAAAGATGCTAATTACCTTACCCATTACAAAGATAGCTTCCCCAATTATCACCTCTAATATCATTAGCTCACGGACATTTACCTCCCCCCTGCATCCCTCGTCTGTTCTGAAATTTGATTTGTCCTTTTTATATGTGTTCACTTTTTCTGATTGTATCCCTTTGGTATATATGGTCATGCCTCTATTTTCTTCCACAGTTTGATCTGAGGAAGTGGGTCTGGCCCACGAAAGCTCATCACCTAATAAACCATCTTGTTAGTCTTTAAAGTGCTACATAGTCCTGTTTTTTGTTTACGCTATTAAAGAATTCAAGTTTGGAATATGCACAAATGTTTCCTTACTTACCTTTCGTCTCTGTATGTGCTACAGATAATGTGAGAATATGTGTTTATGAAATTAAGAGAAAGATGCAGACATAGTCATTAGGGATGTGAAAGTATAATTATTTAAACGGTTAACTGATAAGCCTGGGTCTATTGGTTACCATTAATGGTTATACACAGGCTACCATCTTGTTCCCGGGAAGCCGGCTGCCACTCCGTGCTTCAGGTGCATGTAACCATGTGCACCGGCTGCCAGCTTGCATTGCTGACTCTGTATCAGAGGCAGTAATGTGGGGTGGCAGCTAGCTTCCTGGAAGAAGGGCTGCAGGTGGGAGCCAGTGTGCACTGGGAGTAGTGTGTGGTGGTAGGTGATGCACACTGTCTGCCTCCCCATGCTGCTGGCTTTCTATCAGAGGCAGCAATGTGGGTTCAGAACCATCACCCTGGGAGCAGGCCTGCAGGCAGGAGCCGGCTTTAAAGCAAAGGTAGTAGCGGGCAGCAGCCAGCTCCTGGGGAGCTGAGCCAGTATTGCACTGGGAGCTGGCTTAAAAGCCAGCTTTTGTCATGCACTGCTTCCTGGGGAGCTGGCTGCTGCCCCATGCTGCAGGTATGTGTGACCATGTAAACATTGAGATTTTCAGCATTTTCATTACACATTTACCCACTTTTTAATATCCCCAATAGTCATGATGTTGCATACATTGAAATCAATGGGAAAATTGCCCCTGACTTCAATAAAAGAGCAACATAAGACCCATAAAGTATATAGGTAGTTATATTTCTGCAGGAATCCCACTGATATTAGTGAGGGTCTTACTGAACATCCATAAGAGTGTCACGATCTGGTTGTCATGAGGAATAACACTTCAAGATTATTTGTATTGAAGTCAATGTACTATTCAGTATGATTAAGAGTACAAGTGCCCAGTCATATTCTTGGTTGCCATCTTTGGGATGAAATGTAAAATAGAGGTTGAAACTACTTGTCATTCAAGTCTCTTATCTAGAGGCACACTTCACAAATGTAGAAGGAATGATCTTGGTGTCTTAGCCAAATTCAGTTTGAATAATTGCATTATGCCTGTTAGGATTGTCATATATTGGGGTGGGCAGTAAGTGACATGTGGGCCAGATGTGATTTGCCAGGTTTAGCCTCTGGCAAGCTACCAGACACTTTATTTACCTAATAGCCTACCTGAAATTCTGTTTTTATTTAAAGGGATAAGGTAGACCTTTCCTGCCTGAAAATGACAGCCTGGCTATCTTTGATATTTAGAAGTTGCTTCCATTTCATATCTGTGTAGATGTGCTAGCTTGTAGAATACTTTTGGGTCCCCCACAGGCAATTAGTATTGCAGATAGTGAGTGGACTCAATTTAAAAAGGGGGTATGCAGCAAGGTTCAGAGTATGTACTCAAGAGACAAAGGAGTTTTTGATTTCTAGAGCTACTTTTGATACGTTTTACAGTACTATGCAGTAGCACATCGAGACTGTTTTAAAAGAGCACTGCACATGAAGAAGTTCTGGGTTGCATGGGTGTATTAGATCAATTTGAAACTGTGATTCTTGACCATAGGTACATGCATCTCTGGGGATAGGCAGTGGTCTTCCAGGGGAATATGTCAACTCATGTAGATATTAGTCTAGTTCAGTGGTTTTCAAAGAGTGGTCCATGGACCACTAGAGGTCCACTGTCATTTTGCAGGTGGGCCATAGGCTTGCTCCCACGTTGGAGTGCAGAGACTGTGCTGGCACTCCAGCCCTCTTCCTCCCCCACCCACCCAAACACAAGGCTGCAGCACTGGCTTTCCGCTGCAGAGAAGGAAAGCTTTATGGGCTAGATCCAGCTTGCAGGGGAATGCAGTGTCTCCATGTGCTACTGCCTCCTCCCGCTCACCCGGCTGAGGGAACAGCAATGCAGGAAACAGCTCACCTGGAAGTTTTCCCCACAGCTTCCATTGACCAGAATCACAGCCAATGGGAGCAGCATGGGAT
The DNA here is from genome assembly GCF_052426305.1 of Pelodiscus sinensis. Lineage (NCBI taxonomy): Eukaryota > Metazoa > Chordata > Testudines > Trionychidae > Pelodiscus > Pelodiscus sinensis. The sequence goes on from NC_143052.1 coordinate 199,461,114, forward strand.
GGTGCCCAGGAGCGGCAGGAAACATGGAGCCAGATAAGTGCCCCCCTTGCTCCTTCTGCACAGACCCTGCCCCCCACTCCTGTACCCTACCTTCTTCCCAGACTCTCCATCCTCTGCCCACTCCTGCATCCTGCCTCCCGACCAGATCCCACATCCTCATCCCTTCCTGCACTAATTTTATCATCATGGGTGGTTGGCTGGTGGTCCATGGAAAGATCTGTGTTGAGCAGGGTGGCCCGCAGGCCAAAAAGTTTGAGAACCACTAGTCTAGTTTTGTAATAGGCTACATAAAAATCACTAACAAAGTCAGTACAAGCTAAACAATGACTTGTTTATACTGTTCTATATACTATGGGCATGGTGACTCCCAGACAAGATTTCAGGATAGGTTAGAGAGGGTCACAAGTGCAGGGCCAACATTAGGGGGTGATAAGCAGGGGCCTCACAAAGGTAAAATACATGCTGAAGCCCAACCCCACCATGTGGGACTCATGCCATGCGGGGAAAATCAGATTTCAACTTCGCAGCTCAGGTTTATTTTTATGATAGGTCAATTCAGAACTTCAAATCTCATAACAGTTGTGCAATGGTTTGGGTTTGGTTCTCAAGGTTAGGAACTTGAATTTAGGTTGAACTATCATAGCTGACCCACTTCTGTTATTAACATTCAAAAGTTTAATAATGTGACTTTCCAGTTCTTAGTTATTATTTATCATAATACATTCCAACATTAAGGTTCCAAGCAAGCAAACTCCTAAGCATATGCTTAGTTATAAGGCTATGAGTAATCCTATTGAAATCTGTAGAAGTGCTGAGATGCTTGGACTTAAGCATGTTTAAGTACTCTGCTGCATTAGGGTCTTTAGAAAAACTGAAACAAAATCAGTCAGTTTTAGGGGAACTGCGTTTGTATTCCTTCTCATCGTCACTAGCTCCTGCTGCCTCACCCACCTTCTCACCCCCCACAATCTCATCTCCTCCAGCCCCCCACCTATCCCCCTTGACCCATTCTCCTCAACACCCCCTGCACTGCTTCCTTTTCCCTTCCCCATTGTCATAAGCTTCCTTCAGGAGCCTCACATATACCCCAAGCAGGATCAACTATTGAGTTGTGGTAACTGCAGCTGCCAGCCCACTCTCACTTCCTTGCTCCAGGTGCCAACTATGTGGCTCAGCACTCAGTGCCTTTCTAAGGCACATTCCCCCCCCCCCCCATCAGATGCACTCAACCCATTGCAGAAATCTGGGAACACGAGGGGCAGGTGACTGTGCACCCCTCCCCCCATTCCCCATATACCGCCTGTGGTCCCTTTAGAATGGAAAAAAGCAATTAAAATGAAGGAATAAAACTGGAATTTTATTGAAAAGCAATACCAACAAACACTAATATTCCTCAAGAAATAAGTACAGATTTGTATTTTTACCTTCACTTTTAAGTTTCCAAGATTTATCAGTACATCATAATGGAAAAAAATAAAACAAATTCACTGGTTAAAATTCAACCACTGTCAAGATTGGCCAAAATCATTATTATCAGAAAGCTTTGTAATTAAAAAATAATGAAATTTTTTGACCAAACATTTGACTAGAAAATGCAAATTTGGGTCTAGGGAAATATATCATGAAATAATCTACTTTGCCAAATTCTTTTGTCAGAACAAAACTGAAAAATAATCATGTTGACATTTTCTAAGTTAGTTTGATTTTTTTATTAAAAATTAGTCTTGATTTTTTAAATTAAAATATAAAAACATTTTTTAAATCTCTGAAACAAAACACTCAGTATGGGGTTGACTAAAACGTATTCTTTGGCGACTGCAGATTCATTGAAAAAAAATGTTTTTGGATTAATCTAAAACATATTTTTCAGTGTTTCAGAACTGCCATTGAACACCAAAATTAGTGGTTCACTGAGCTCTATATTTAATGATCTGATTAAAATACATTCATGGTCTCCAATCAGATCCTAGTATACAAATGTGCACATCACAAAAGTCACAAATAAAACAGCACTTACTAGAGCCCTTGTCAATTATAGAGGTTGTGTTAAGAGTCAGTTACTCTCGATTTACAAAGGTGATAAGTCTAGATTAGCATTATAGTTTGATAGGACAATATGGAAAAGTTTCTTCATTGTGTGTTCTGTACCTGTCCTATATGTACTCAGCTTCATGCTCCAGAAGTCCTGCTGGTGGGGAGGGGCAAATGGGGTGGCAGCAATTAAAAGGGAATTGGGGCTCCCAATCACTGCTGTAGCACCACGGCAGTGGCTGGAGCCCAGAGTGCTGTTCACTGGTCTGTGGGCAGTGCTGAAGGGCTGGCTGGGTGAGGCTAGCTCCCCACCCAACTCCTTCTGCCTGAGACTACACTCCTTCCTGGGGAGCCCAAGGCCCTGTGAAGTCTGTTGACTCCTCTGGTATGCAGCGCAGCATCTTTCACAAGTAAATCATATACAAATTATTAAAACAAAAAAGCCACTATTACATCTGATGGGCTCAAATCTTGCAGTTATAGCTTCAAAACTGAATATTTTACATGTCCTAATTGTGGAGTGATTATTTGCTTTAATACAAAAAAATTACAATAATAAAATTAATGATGGCTTTACAAAATCATATATAGATCAGGTTTTTCTTCTTGATTTTTGGCTTTCCTGCAAGATGTATTTCAGAACAAATTGAAACTTTGTGAATTCTCATGCTAGTATTTGGTTCACTGAAGATATACCAGGGTGTATCATTATGGTATCACTGTTTCTATAGGTTGTAACTTTCAAGTGAGCTTTCTGGTTTTAAATTAATGTATACTACAAGAATTTTTTAAAAATTGGACATCTTTTCTTTTTTTCTATGTTCAGTTCTCTCAATGCCCAATGAGTAGGGATATTCAACCAATTTTCAACATGTACAGAACTGAAAGTTTTATTTTTGCTTTTCATTTCATTTGTAGTTTGCTCATTCTGTTTTTTAAAAAATATAAATGTATAAACCATTTGATCTGTGAGTATTCTGAAGAGAAGGATGCAGTTACTTGTGCACTCATTAGGATAGAGCAGGGATGGGGAACCTAAGGCCTTGGCTTCTCTGGTTCTGGCCTTTGAGACTCGGGGGTCCCTGCTACTTCAGTATTGGGGAGCCTGTGCTGGTGCTCCAGCCCCCCTGCCATCCTGCTACAGGGCTGGAGCACACAAAATCTACTAGCCTGGCCCCCCTAACCTCTGGGGTACAAAGGGAATCTGGGGGAGTACCTACCCTTCTCAGCCAGGGAGGGGTCTCTATGGGTCAGCAGCCCCCAAAAAAGGCTCCCCATCCCTGGGATAGAGTGTGGAAACAGAGGAAAAAGATAGTGTGACCTGTTAATTTATGGATATAACTGTATGACTGTCTGCCAATGTTAGCATTATTTATATACATTCTGAAAAGAAGATTAGCACAATAGCTACTATAAAATATATAATTTAAATATGTTAAAATATTAAAGAAAAAAAGCTAATGTTGAGCCTTTAAGTAAAACTTAAAATGTTAAGAATCACGTTCTTTTTAAAAACAACAAATGCTCTGGTAGCAATTTAAAGACTAACAAAACATGTAGATGGTATCATGAGATTTCGTGGGCACAGCCCACTTCTTCAGATGTAAAAGTGGTTTGTGCCCACGAAAGCTCATGATACCGTCAACATGTTTTGTTAGTCTTTAAAGTGCTACCAGACTATTTGTTGTTTAAGTTTTTCCTGTTACAGACTAACTCGGCTATCCCTCTGAAGCTTTCATTCTTTCTAAAGAATATATGTTTTAAATTGTTATGGAAGAAAGCCCCGCTTACTATGCAGATGCATTAGCTCCTGCCCCATCTTCTACCCTGTTACACAGCTAGCACTAACAATATATATATATTGTTAGTAACTGATGGATGCCACAGTGGCACACATCTGAACAAGTACACATGACATCAGTATTGGTGCACAAGACAAAACTCACTCTGCTTACGGATGGAAAATCTTAGAGGAAACACTGCTGGGGACCCAATTTTTTATAGGTGTAGTGAGCAGTGGCATTAATGTTTGATTCAACTTTAGTCCAGCTTCTCATTTGAGTAAAACTACTTGCGTATTAAGCCCTTTATTTTAGAGTTTAAAACAAAATTCAGGGCTAGCCAGCATTCTGTCCTACCAGATTGAAGATTCAAGTTCTATTCTTAGTCTAGCTCCCTCATTCTATGAGTCATCAAAGCTAGTTTAACTTCATAAAATAAATTTACTCTGCACACATTAAATGCATAAGCCTAGTTTTAATCTTGAATTGGGATATATAGTATGCACTTCACATTTAATATTTTATTAATATTTGGATAACATCATTGGTGAGTAACAACGAATAGCCTTGCAGCACCTTAAAGACTAACAAAACATGTAGATGGTATCATGAGCTTTCATGGGCACAACCCACTTCTTCAGATGTAAAAGTGGTTTGTGCCCATGAAAGCTCATGATACTATCGACATGTTTTGTTAGTTTTCAGGTTTTTCCAGTTACAGACTAACTCGGCTACCCCTCTAAAACATTGGTAAGTGTCCTATTTTAGTCATAGCAAAAGACATCGTTTCTGTGATGGGGTATTCTATTTCAAATAAATGCTTTTAGAAAATATAAATACACATTAATTTTTTCAAAACCTATGTTATTGGCATTGAACAGTAAACAGAACTGACAAAAAATTGCTCATTTCATGTCCTCCTATGTCCACAATAGCTTAATTTGTGTTTACAGTTTTTGTAACTTTTTTTTTTGTTCTGAATTTCTTATACTTGTTGAGATTCTGGTATATGTGTATGGTTTTAAATTATTAGATTTGTGAATAGAATAAATAAATAAATCCTGGATAATTGATTTCCCCCCCTCTCATTACCCCCTGCCTCAAAATGTTAATTACTTATTTTCCTGTATTTTCACTACTTTTTTCTCAATTAAGATTAGTTTTAACATTAACATTGAAAACATAATGAAGGTTCTGGAAGGCTTGTTAAAGAACTTCAAAATCAATAATTAAATATTCTAATTTTGCTTAATAAACAAAACAAAGCAATTTTTTTCATTAATGATCTAATAATTGACTTTGTTATCTTCTATATAAGCCGTATTCATATTATTAAACATTTTGCTGAAATGCAAAATGCAGTTAAGATGTTGATTTCTTTGAAACCTGCTAAAATATTTTTTTCAAAGACCGATTTTATAAAGTCTTTAATACATCAGTTTCATAGTTGGTTGAATTAGTAGTGCTAATAAATGTATGCCAAGTATTTGTGTGTGTAAAGCTTCTTGCACACACATTAAGGTCACATTTCAAAAATTTGCCCATGAAAGAAAGTGCTATATATTAAATGAATCTTTAAATGAAGGTTTCAAACTTCCAATATATTTGTAATGATAAAAATTAAGCTCTTTCTCACCATAAATCATTTTTAATTTAAGCAGATGAAGTATGACTAAAAAAAGGAAGGAAAAGAGGGACGAAATGGCTTCAAGAAAAGCCTGTTACAAGTTCAATATTGTTGTAGATATGTGTACACATTAACATCCAGTGTCAATTCTTTAGATTATAGATTGCTTGTCTTTCTGATGTTGATCATATTTAAGAAATCAGATAAGAGATACTTTGTTTAAAAAGCTTGACTTGTGGGTAATGGTAGTCGCAGTATCATGACGAGACTGCCCAGGTTTCATTTCTGAAATACTATCACTCACACTTGAGTCTGCATGATGTCGTCTACAAATAAGCTGGAATACAGTCTTACGAACACTGCTTGACATTAGGAAATACATAACTGGATCTAAACAGCTGTTGAAAGCTGAAAATACAAGCATAATCTCATTGCATTTGTGAATTATCTCCTTCCAGTAACAAGATGTGTGTTGTAATTGTGATGTAATGTAGATAAATCGGAATATATGATAGGGAACAAAACACAGTGTGAAAATAATAAGTACAATGAAGGAATTCCTTGCGGTGGTACTGTACTTTCCAGCATTGGGAAAATCTGATCTTTTCTTGGAAATTTTCAGAAGGTTCTCTGCAATTTTAACATATGAGAGTACTAGTAGAAAGAAAACTATCCAAAAGATTGTAACAAGAACATAGTTTAAAATTGCTTCCATTTTTTCATTACGTTTATCTCTGTAGTGGAAGCACATAGTAGAATTGTATTCCTCCCTTTTAGCAGATTGAGCAACTGTCATTATGAATCCTATTACGGAAAATGTCCACAATATGCAACAGATATATTTGCTTCGTGCAGTTGTTAACACTTTTGGACGTCCTATAGACTTGTTCATTTTTACATAACGATCCATGCTAATTAATCCCAGCAGTATGATGCTAATGTACATGTTCATATAAAATAGGGTTCCTACAATCTTGCAGAAAATCAATCCCAACATCCATGTGTTTTTGTTAATATGATATAGTATACGGAAAGGGAGGCAGAAGATGAGTAGAAGGTCTGCAATGGCTACATTAAGCAGGTATATCTGGATAGAATTTCTTTTGTGATTAATGCACAAAAAAGCAAACAAAGCTATAATATTGCCAGCCAATCCAGTGATGAAAATAATGGAGTAAGAAATGATGAAAAGAAGAGATACCGAGTCTTCATTTATGGAACAGAGAGTAGCATTTGTTGTTTTTGAAGAGAAGTTTCTGATTAGCTCAGTTTGATTACTCCAGAAGGCTTTCTTGTATGGAGAAAAGTTCAAGAACTCAGGTGATGTTGCCTCCATCTTCTGTTGCTGCTTTCTTACACTGTCCTATAAGTGTATAAAGGGAAATGCTTAAGAATTCTTCATTGTGATATTAATTTTGTATATTAACTTACTTTGCCAAAGGCATGGTCATAAATTAATTATAGATGTTTAAAGGCAGCAACAGTAATATTAAATATAAATAATAATAGCAAATACAAATATCTATACTGTTTACCAACCATCAGAATCAGTTGGGCAGAAGAACTTTCAACCACATTTCAAAAGTTTTGAGGCACTTATTTTGCAACTTCTTTTTCACTCTTCCACTGAGTGTGCTAAAGCAGATGCTGAAACAAAACTCATGCAAAAATTCATTTATAGTTATGTTATAATTATTTTTTAAAATCAAACTCTTTTTGTATGTTTGGTTTAAAAAAAACCTTTCTGCAAGGGAGAGCTAGGATAGATTATACCTATAAATATATACAAAAATTTAAAATATATTTCTTCCATGGAGTACTTTCACACTATCTCTGCCTTTCACACCAACTTTATCTTTGTTTGTTGTGGACAGGAAGCCACAATAAGACCAAAAGGCAGAGCCTCAGCCTTGACTTCACATTAGTGTTAATAAGATATTTTTAATAGAAATGTCTAAAATTAATTTTTGTGAAAGGGTAAAACAACAGTAAAAATAATAGAGAATGATATAACCTTGATTAAATAAGTACTTGATTAACTTCTGCATTTTTGTACTTGATTTGTATATGTATTTAAATATTCAGTCTATTTCACTAATGGTATTAGTTAGTCTATCTCTTCAGACATGTCTCAAATTAATTTGATTTCTACTGGATTCTTTTATTTTGGTTTTGTTGCATCAGAGCAACTATCTAAATACAGAAATTAAAAGACAGAGTAACTCAGAGAGTAACTGACAGCTTCATTGAATTTAGGGTTTTTTTCCAAGCCAGATCTTTGGTGTTGATAGGTCACAGTTTTACATTTTTTATACTCTTCTAACTCTAGCAGAACATCAAATTTTGGGAGGCAGGAAGGAGGGGAAGTATCACAAATTCCAGCTTACAGCAACCTTCATCTAGGTATTAACTCTTGAAAATAGAGTGTGTAATTAAATGTGGGATACAATTTTAACAGTGCAGATGGCAATAATGTAATACAGAGGGGGAAGTCTGAATATTGCTAATACCATGAATAAAAATATACAATTGAAAGATTCAGAATAATTCAATGGAAGATCTAAAATATTTTGGTATACCCTGTTAACTGCTCTTAAAACAATAGCAATATAGTGAAAATTACTTCACCCTATGTAAATAATCCTTTACAGATTGTCATGTTATCATTATGTGTACACTATTGACATACAGCATTACTTAAGCCAGAAACTATTGTAAAAGAAGATGGTTTGATCTAAAAGAGAGCATGTTTATTTCAATTGTACTTTTTAAGACTATCTTTCACTTTGCTAATTAATCACTACCTGTGAGAGGGGAAACCTTGATGCTATGATTTTATATAGTTAGTTTTTAGGCAAAATAGATAAGTGAATATTAAGCAAGTTGTATAAATATTACAAAGTTCTTCTCATATCAGGTAGCAAATCAGACATAATTTACTTAAAATTTGAGGCTTGTAACTAAATGTTTTAAATTCCTGAATGGTCCGTAATACCTTTATAGTTATACTACATCTAAAATTGGATTTAGAATATCTTTAATTAAAAGGGAAATACTCACATTCTGGTTCCTAGGTACCTCTTCTGCTGACTGTTTTCTAAAACACTTTTAAAGGAAAGAGGAACATAATGTGCATCTTACTAGAAAGATATAGAAAAAGCCCTGTCAGCTAGATAAACTTCCTGTTTTTGCTTGCTGTGATGATGCCTCCGACTGGTTTTGGAGGGGTGTTATTTTTTGTGAGGTGCGCAGGGTACATTTTTGCAGCTTACAAAATTGAGCCTCTGTTTAAACTAGTAGGGTAGGAGGTTTTTTCTAAATCAGTTTTTTCTGTCTCTAGTGTTCAGTACAAGAGTAATTGGACATTTTGACTTCTGTCTAGAAACTTTTGGTGGCTTCCTTTTGGAGATATAATTAAGGTGATATTGGCTTGCATATATCTGCCTCCAAAATTCTAATTTTATGTAAAACAATTTATTGGCTGTATCAAACGTTCAGGTTCTCTGCCAGTGATGTCTCCTTTTTGCTACTCCAATGCCCAAAAGACTGAAATTGTCATTTAACAAGCTATCTGAAGATTCTTCCAACACATAGTTTGTGAAGCCAAGGGTAAAAGAGCATGTCTGTAGTAACATTGCACTCCAGCAATCCACAGCTGCTAGGGCACCCTCTTGGGACCATGGGCAGCCAGACACAACTTAGAGCAGCATCAGGGATGTTCTGAAGTGTTTTGTGGCCTTCACTAACTCCAGAACTAGGATACCATAAAAGCAGTACAAAGCCTCATTTGATTTAATGAGTATTTTTAGTGGCAAAGAAGATTGTTGTGAATAAGTTATAATACTTTTATACTGCTTCTTGACAAAGCCAAAGAATTAGAGAGCATTAAGAGCATATTTATACATCTTTTTTTGTCATATAGTAAAATATAGACATACATTCCATGGATAGGGGAATGTAGGGTGATATTCCCTAGAGAAGAATTATTGACTAGAGTATGGAAGAAAGTGATTTCTACCATGAAGTTTTCTTTTAATATGATCCTGAATTTACAAATTTTCATGCAAAAGAAATTGTTGAGTTTCAGAGAGAGCCTCTAATATAAAAAAAAATCCATGTACAGTACAAGCTATGTTATCCGGCACTTTAATATCCAGAAAACTCAGTTAACCAACATCTGTCATATATGGTAATACAATTCCTCCTTCAATTAATCTGAAAAATTCCAATAGCTATACAACTGCATTTTTCAAGATTTTTCAGTTGCTTGTGGAACTCAAATTTGTAAATTTGCAGCAATAAAGTTTGTCATGCGTCTGTGTATAATACCTTTATCGAATATTATCTGATCCATCATGCAGCTATGACAAGTGTACAGTAAAAATTCACGAACTGGCACATTTGATTAACCAGCAACCACCATTCTCAAGGAATGCTGAATAACAAGCTTGTACTGTAATTAGTCTTATGTGTTTCTGGCCAATGTAGATTCTTCCAGAGTTGCACTCATCCATAGTGTATTCATTCTTGCTTGTTGGGAGGTTGTGTAGAAACTCCTCCAAATTCAAGAGGTCAAGTTCTTTGTAACCTTGGAAGATGGTAGATAAAATACTCCATAGTTAGTTTATTAAAAGGTAGCTGTAGCGGTATAAGTGACCATATAATAAACCATCCTCTTATTCAACAAATCTGCTCCATGTGTGCCAAAGATTTAAGCAGATTCCTGGCAGTGACATTAACATTAATTAAGCCTGTCAGTTATTTATTATACAAGTTCCATCCTTTTCCAGAAGTTTGGAACTAGAGGAAAAAATCCCAGTACATATGGCAGTATATTCCTTTTTCCTGGAAATCCCAAAATCACCCATGGAGATGGGAAGGGATAAGAGACCTTGCACATAAATAGCTTTGTTTTTCAATTTCCACAGTAAATTATTCTCCCAAAAGCATATGTAGTTTTTACATTGATCCATTGAAAAACGCCGTCCTTAATTTGATTGATTTTGACCTTTGTGAGCAATACAAAAAATGCCCCAAGAGTTCATGATCCACGTGACGCAATTTATACCCCTGCAGAAATTCTAAACCAAAAAATTAAAATTTTGCATACTATTTTTAACTATTCAACATATTTTATTTTTCAAAATAACGCTATGTAATCACACCAGCTTCAATTTAGGTAATTTATTTCAAAAGGCCTGTTAGCAAGTAGGGATATGAATAGTTACCCAGTTAACTGGTAAGCATCACCCATACTGCAGATGCTTACTGTTTACAGTAAATCATCAGGGGCTGAAGCGACCCCCCGCCCGGGTCCACCACAGGTAGAGGGCACTCCAGCCTGGTCAGAGCAGCCCCATTCTGCAGTGGGCCTAGCCTGGATGCACCACGGGCACAGGTACTCCAGCTGGGCTGTAGCAGTCCCCACCCATGACAGGCCAAACCCAACACACTGGTGACAGAAGCCTTTGTGTGTGTATATATGTTTAATTTGTAAAATATAACGTTAGCCAGTTAACTAATTAAACAGGATTTTACACTCCTATTAGCAGCTATGCCATCCCCCAATACAGGCACACACAAAAAATCCCCCAGGCATAGAGTTAAAAAAAAACCCCTACAACAACCAAGTTCCTGATTCTCTACTCTTTCTCTCCCTCCCAAAGTCCAGACAGGGAACCAGACAGCTGACCCTCTATCCTCCAGAGCTTATGTGCAGCACTCCCCTTGCTAGCCCAGACACTTGCAGCCCCTACTCTTCCAGAACTTAGGGATCCAAAGGGAGAAATAGCTTAATGTGGATTCTAGGCTTATATGGCGCTCCCTGCCTGCTGCTTCCTTCCAAGTGGTGACAGTCAGCTTCCAGAAACACTAAGTTGCCCCTTAGTAGTGACCAGCAGCTCTGTAGGCCATCTGGGAGCAGGAGCAGGGGCAGGAGGGGGAAGATTCTGTGCAGCACATTAAGTCTGTGCACATTGTGCATACCAGAATCACCACAAGAGTATACTTAACTAGATTTTTTTAAATACTGGCTGATGTTCCATATCAGGTCATATATTGATACATAAAGACTCCTTACCCTCCTGCTCCAAAATAGGTTAATATTAATTCCTGTATTACTATTAATTCCATCTTAGTATTACTGATGGCATGAATTGTGAAAGAGTAGAAGCACAAACAACCTCAGGGGATCTATGTTAACACCTCAGTTAGTTTTGTTTGTATTTTCCTCTTCCCTCCCCCTCCTCCTCCCCAAATGCCACTGCTGCTAGATGTCTCATACAGGGAGCTTGCTTCCCTTTTGCATATAGGAATTTGTGCTGGTTATGTTGGGATGGGCTTGAGCTCCAAAAGAAGCTTTGTCAATTATGTGAAACATAAGGTGTCCCAGGCAATGTGTCTGACAGATGAGATGTTTCTGCTGGAAAACTGAAACCACATCCTATTGGAAAAGTTGGCAGGCTTTCCTGAAATTCTTTGTGACTTTAGGCTGTGTTCAAAAAGATGCCAAAGTGGACTACATTCGACAAATACTTAAGCTTCTTTTTATATATTACAAAGGTAATTTCATTTCTTCAAGCAGGTTGGATATTTATGATGATATAATCATGTCTCCTGGATTTTCTCTTTTCAGCCACACTGCGTGCTACTTGCTTCAAAGGAGAATTCAGCGCCTGTAAAGCTTGGTGGTTTTGGGGTAGCTATTCAGTTAGGGGAGTCTGGACTAGTAGCTGGAGGTAAGATTTTTTTTCCTTCAAAACCTTAAGCTACTTTGGGGGGAGGGGAGAGATTGTGCTATAGCATTAAAAATGTACATTCCCAAGAGGAGTGTGCCCTATGAAATAAAAATTCTGCAACATTTTTGTATGCAACTCATGCATTAAAGGTTTTATGAACTTTATAAACACATACTTGATCAGTCTAAATTGATAAATCATTAATAGTTATCTGTATTTTAGTATGTATAAATACAAAGAGAATTTCCCTTAAAAATTAGTGCTGTTAAATTGTTATGATCAAAGTACAGCTGAAAAATCCACAAATTCTTCCTTTTCGGTACGATCCTTTCATTACAGTCGGCATGCAAAACAAAACTGACATTGATTGAAATTAAATTAAAAATACTGAAAGTACACTTATTAAGTTTGCAGATGATACCAAGCTGGGAGGGGTTGCGACTGCTCTGGAGGATAGGGCCATAATTCAAAATGATCTGGACAAATTGGAGAAATGATCTGAGGTGTAAACAGGATGAAGTTTAATAAAGACAAATGCAAAGTGCTCCACTTAAGAAGGAACAATCAGTTTCACACATACAGAATGGGAAGCGACTCTCTAGGAAGGAGTACGGCAGAAAAAGGATCTAGGGGTTATAGTGGACCACAAGTTAAATATGAGTCAGCAGTGTGATGCTGTTGCAAAAAAAGCAAACATGATTCTGGAATGCATTTAACAGGTGTGTTGTGAGCAAGACACGAGAAGCCATTCTTCTGCTCTACTCTGCACTGGTTAGGCCTAAGTTGGAGTATTGTGTCCAGTTCTGGGCACTGCGTTTCAAGAAAGATGTGGAGAAATTGGAGAGGGTCCAGAGAAGAGCAACAAGAATGGTTAAAGGTCTAGAGAATATGACCTATGAAGGAAGACTGAAAGAATTGGGTTTGTTTAGTTTAGAAAAGAAAAGATAGAGGGGGACATGATAGCAGTTTTCAGGTATCTAAAAGGGTGTCATAAGGAGGAGGGAGAAAACTTGTTCATGTTGGCCTCTGAGGATAGAACAAGAAGCAATAGGCTTAAACTGCAGCAAGGGAGGTTTAGGTTGGACATTAGGAAAAAGTTCTGAACTGTCAGGGTGGTCAAACACCGGAATAAATTGCCCTGGGAGGTTGTGGAATCTCCATCTGTGGAGATATTTAAGAGTAGGTTAGATAAATGTCTATCAGGGATGGTCTAGACAGTATTTGGTCCTGCCATGAGGGCAGAGGACTGGACTTGATGACCTCTTGAGGTCCCTTCCAGTCCTAGTATTCTGTGATTCTAAGGATTAACTATAGCAACTTTAATGATGCTCTCTTGTGTGTAGGTGTTGTAAAACCTATGCTTTCCTACAACATAATGTTGTCACATGAGTTATAACCTGTGAATTATTTATAAATTATAATGCTGTCGTATGGGTATTGTATAAAGAGTCTGTTTCTTGATAGATAAATATATATACATACATATATATAGTCACTGACAGATTGTTTACATTTTTCTGTGAATTTTATTTCCTCTAGCTACCTTCCATATTGTTCCAGACAATAGGGTTATGCGATATTCAGCCTGCACAGATGAAGACCCAGTCAGTTTTCTGATGACTTCATTGCCAGGGGTAGGGGATTGGTGCCAAGGATTTCATGTGGTTTCATGAGTTTTCTACAACAGGGAAACAGTTACCCTTCACCTACCTCTATGCCTTCTTAAAGTGTGTCCTCAACTTCCTGTCCTCTAATGCCTTGAATGGGATCTGTTGCAATCTGTCTTCTGTACGCTCCACTGAAACCTCTCTAAGGACACCAACAATCTTCAGTCACTTCTGGATGCGTCTGAGATCCTTCTGAGCCATTGCTTATGACTAATATGATTATTTCCTTCTACTCCATTAGCTTTTTGCCTCTATATATTTTTAATATCTTTTGTGCTATCTTGGTTTTTCCCCTTTTCAGCAGCTTCTTCTGCATCTCCTTTTATTGCCCTTTCTCAGTGATATTTCTTGAGCTTCTAGTTTTAATTCTTTCCTTTGCCTCTTCTGTCATGAGATGACTTTATCCGCTCTTTTTGTTTCAGCTGCCATCACAGTGCTGCTGCTTTTACACGTCTGACTCCTTCAGATGTCTTCTCCTGGATGTCCTACCATTATACCAAGCTCCACCTGAAAAAAAAATTCTCCTAGCGGTTCTTTTGCCCTTCCCTTTTCTATCACCATAAGCTTCTGTGACATCATTTATTATTCCACCTCCTATGCTACTGTTGCTTTTAAATCCTGTTTGTGGCTGTTTTGAAGCTTCTCTAAAATCTCTCCTTTCTTTTTCATCCCTATTGTGAAAAATCTTCCTCTATCTCTTGGTCATCTTTTGTCACAGCTAGCCTTTTGCTGGCATCCTCTCAGCATCAGTTGCAAATTCAATCTGCTTCTCCCCTTCTTCACGTTCCAAAGCCCTATAAAACTTTACTCCACATATATGTAGAGAGAGTATTAAATCGTATTGTACAATTCTTCCTGAGTTTTGCTACTTAAGAGACTCCTAATCTTTCTCCTGTCATCTTCATGCCCTCTTCCATCCTGTTCCTTATTCTTGGAACAATGTTCCTCACATCTGACAAACATCTTTTTCCTCCTCCAGAAATCTTTCCTAATCATACTTTTTTTACAAAACTTTGGAGGAATGAATGCTGCAAGAAATAGTCTTTCAACCTTATGTCATCCACTGTGATATACAGGTCTAAAGTGTGTTAGAAGGAGACTTTAATCTCCTGGGAGCAGTTTATCTACCAGCATATTCAAAATTTATTGTGCTGTCAGTACCGAACAATAACCTCTATTTGTTCTAGTTTTATGTACCGTAAATAAGTTCTCTTTCGAAACTTGAAAAAAGTTTCATTCATCACTCTTCATCTGTCAGGAATCTTTTGTGAGAATTATGGGGACTGGAGTCTTAATGGAAAAACAGGGAATTAGCAGCAGCATATCAGTAGTTTCAACTGTTTTGCAGTCACAGATACTATTTTGAAATAGAAAGTTGCAGTTTGAGTTCAACACGCTAACTCTGCTTCATGTATACAGTTAAAAATTATTTTTCTCCTCAGATGTAGCATGCTATATATGTACTGACTTTTCAGCCAAAGTTTCTGAAGAATTGTTAGCTCATGTTCCTGGCCTGTAGTGGCCTTCAGTAGACCTTAATAATTTGCAGTAGAAGAATTGCTGCAGATGCTAGGTGCACACTAACATTCATAGGTCCGCAGGGGAACAGCAGAAACTAGGTACCATATACACTTCATGCTTGTCTACATAGGGAAATTTACTGACAGAACTATTTTGTTACAGTTATACTGCTATAATTATACCAATATAACCCCTCAGGTGTACATTCTTATTCTGGAATAAGAATGCCTTTTTCCAGTTTACTTTATTACTGTGAAAGTGGTATATGGTAAATTGTTATAACTGTAATGGTGTAAACTATGCTAAGTATCAATAAATACAGCCATCTAATTATACTGGTGTAGTTCTGCCAGTAAACTTTCCCATATAGACAAGCTGTGGTTCAAAAGCCCCTCTGTTTACATGTGGATCCATATTTTTGCAATAATTTCTCCAACATATCTGTACGTATATACATATAAGTTCTTCAGATTTATTTTTTCTTGATTTCCACATGAATGTGCATGTTTACTTTACCTTTTATACTTTAGTAAGGCCTTGAAGCTATACCAAAAATAACTTTTTACCACTGTACAGGATTATTTAAAAACGGTTCTGTAATTCTACTGGTCAAGACAGTAAACTTGGTTTCTAGGTATTTGGGATCAGACTATGGTTTCAGTCTCACAAAATCTTCTACTTCTTAATCTAGAGTTCCTTTTGCTTTATTTGGAGGCACCGTAACCAGCTAATTCATCCTTTCACACTGACAAAGGGTCATTATCATAAAAGTTTGCAAGGACATTGGACAAATGCGTACTGGAGATAATTAAAAAAAGTTTCAAGAATTATGCAATTTATTAGGTTTTCAAGTCACCAGAGTTGATTAAGATTCTGACCATTAAGGACCCACAACAAAATCTTTGACATAGAAGTCATAGATCATTTCGCACTGGGTCCAAATTAAATGTATGATTGAATGAAATGTGTTCCCTTCAGAAAAAAGTATATTGTGTTCTGAATTCATAGGAAACCTTTCACAGGAGTTACCAGTCTCCAGTCACCCTAATTCTCACAGACCTACAATTTTTTCTATTGGTTCTAGTGGTCAAATGTGAGACTTGAGCAAATGGAGTTATTCCTTTGAAGCAGCTACAGTGGCTAATTAAAAATGGAATTTTCTCTGCATAGTGAAGACATATCGATCATCATACTTTGTGACCAGCAGGCAACTTTTATAGAGTAAGATGTCCATCAATATGATAGGAACATATTTACATGGTTACAATATGAGAGAGGAGCCAACTGGAAAATAACAAGTTGATGATTACGTTGATGTAAACACATCCTTGTAGGCTCTGCCTTTTTCTTGGAAAGACGTTCAACATTAGGAGTGTCCATTCTTTGGACATGAATCTGAAATGAATTTCTGTGATGTATGTTTTCAGCGGAGCCACCTGTGGCAATGTGATATGAGGAAGCTACACAATGGATTATTGTGTAGCTTCCTCATATCATTGCTAATGTGCCTTAGAACTGACTAATCTGGAAGGGCCTCCCTTTAATTGAGAGAGCATAAGTCTCCCCATCAATTGAAACTTTGCATTCTTTGCTGAAACAAGCAAAATAAGATAATTTTGGGGCATGGGTATTTGTCAACAGGAGAATGGACGGACTACCTTTGTATTGACACATGATGCTAAAAACTGTTTAATGCAGACAAAGCCTAAATGAAGCAGTCTTCTGGCCCTTCATCATATGTCACTGAACAGTCTTCAGGTGGTAATAACCTTCAGTTACTGATCTGATTTGACTTCATTTTGTACTTCTAGGTCACACTCTAATTTGATCTATGTCACTCATCATAGTCTTCCAGAGCATCCAGTCCCCCTGTATTTTCTTAGTGGTAGGTTATATGATACTTCCAACTGTCATGAAACGCTTTGATTAAAAATTAGATCATCTGTGCTCTAGTATCATGGACATTACAGGGAATCCATAATTCTGAATTTGATCTCAGTATTGATATTTTAATGTGATCTAAGCCAGTATGTCTTGACTGTGAAGCCCCCAGGTCTTTCAGTGAGTATATGGGGTAAAAGTATAACAGAAAAGAAGCACTGAGTCCTTTAAGTGAGTTTTCACTTAATTTATATATTTTCTCCAAGATTGAACTAGTGGCATTACAAAAAGTAAAGTGGATGGAAGGTAAACATTGTTATTTCTTCACTGGCTATGTAGGTCTTGAAATTCAGTGTTCATCTGGATAATGATTCTGTTCACTCTCTTACTAGGACACAGTCTTCAGGTCCTATTGTGCTATCCCAGCCCAGTATTGATTTAACTCAAGACATAACTGCTAAATATTATAAACGAAGAGAGATTCTCCAGGATCACGTAATATCCTCAAAGATAAAAATGCAACTTCATCTTACTAGAGAATATGATGTGTGTTCTCTGCATAGGATAATACGCAAAAAGTTAATTTTCTTGGTGCTTCACCTGCCAGTATTCTAGAACTCTGACCTGAATAGCAGACTAATAGACTGCCATAAAGTTTCCTGAAGTCCAGACTTAGAATCTGAGATGTCATGAATACTGATGGTTTCCCATCCATATATAATTACATTCTTGGTGGGGCTAACTGCTCTAAATTAACTTTTTAGAAGTCTCAGAATATTTCATTTTCATGAAGGCTAGATTTTTTGCTCTACATCATAATGTTCAAATTATGTGGTGCTCTGTTCTTTACAGTCCTAACTTGTCCTTAGAAAATGTAAACACACAATTCCTTCATTTTTCCACAAAGTTGTTTCTTTCCGCCTAAATGAGAAGATAGCATGTTAACTCACTGTATGGTCAGAAGCCTACTTAAAACAGATTTTAAGAGGAAAATAAAATTTACTTTGACACTATTGTCTCTGATTGACATTGTTTTACTCGAAAGATACAAGCTGCCAAAAGCTGTGTTCTTCATCTAGGTGGATTTCAGAGTGCATTTTGAAGACCTATGTGGCTAAACAAATGTCTGTTCATGAGTTAATTAAGGATCACTCTACTTCCTCCTTATCAGTTTTGTGGGCAAGGGAGGCCAGTGCATCAGTTGTTGTAACTTCTCTGGATACCACATGGTCTTTGCTTTTATGTGTTTTCTGGACCCTACAATCTAGAAGTCCACAATACATCTTTCAAAATAAGGTTTCTTCAAGCAGTAGTCTTTACTGAAAAATAAAGATACTATTCAGTATCAAGTCATCTCCCCTTGTACCTGCTTTAAAAGTTTCTATTGTCTGGAATAATGTGGAAAGGAATTAGAGGTAGTAAAATTTGACCTTTCTTTTCTAGGTTGTATGATTCCTTTATTCCTTCCACATTATTCTAGACATCCCACTCTTTTTGGAATTCCTTAATTTAAAAACATATTTCATTTTACTCTTATTGTGAGAGGTCGGATGGTGATGTTTGTTAGTACCTCACATTTTTTTCCTAAAAATTATTTGTTCCAGTTGTTTCCTTATACATCGTTCAGATACTACTGGTGTTGAAAGAATCTCCTACTGATATCTTGGTCATCAGTCCCCTGCCTTAGGGATGACAAAATCTGATTGGGTCTCTATATATACTCTTCTTGTGGAAAGCATAACCCTATTGTCTGGAATAATATGGAAAGTCATAAAAACTAAATGATTAAAGGTAAGACAATTTATCTTTAGCACTTATGAATGGTTTTAGATTGACAATACTAGTGCCTGTAGCTCTCTGTTTATCCACAGAACATACCAAACAAAATTATCCATTGTGCAAGCTTTCTCATATCCCATTGCCAGTGTGCCTCAGAACTGAGTAATCTGAAAGGGTCCCCTCTTGATGGAGAGAGCTGAAGTCTCTCCATCCATTGAAACTCTGCATTCTTTGCTGAAACAGACATAATAAGATAATTTTGGGGTGTGGGTATTTGTCAACAGGAGAATGGACAGACTACCTTTGTATTCACACATGATGCGAAAAGCTGTGTAATGTAACAAAGCCTAAATGAAGCTGTCTACTGGCCCTTCATCATATGTCATTGAACAGTCTTCAGGTGGTAATGACCTTCAGTTACTGATCTGATTTGACTTAGATCAAATTAGAGCAGTGGTCACCAACCAGTAGATTAGGATCTACCAGTCAATCTTGGAGTCTCTGATAGGTGTTCCTGATTGGTTTGACCAAGAGACTTCAGCTGCCCCTCTCCCGACTGCTTTGCACCTCCTGTCCTTTGCTTTGGAGCTGTTCCCCTCAGGATTCCCCTGCTTGCTTGGTGGCGAAGGGGGGGTGCTGATGTAAGGGTGCCCCCTCCCTCTCTGTATCCTATCTCCACAGAGCAGAGAAGGGGGCACAACAGGGCTTGAGATGGAGGGAGTTTGCTGACTGTTTTTGGGAGTGGTGCAGGGCCAGGGCAGGGGTGTGCCTGCTTTAGGCCCTCTGCACCACCACCCAGGAGTCACCTGAGGTAAGCAGCGCCCAGCTGGAGCCCACATCCTGAAACCCAACTCCAGTCGTGGACCCCCTCCCGTACCCCAAAGTCCTGCCCTATTCCCGAGTACCCCTGCATCCACATGCACTCCCAGACTCTGTCTAGATTGCAGGCTTCTTTCAGAAAAAGTTTTTCCAGAAGAGAGATTCTGAAAAATTTCTTCCAAAAGAGAGCGTCCACACAGCCAAAGCACATTGAAAAAGCGATCTGCTTTTCCGAAAGATAGCATCCACACTGAATGGACACTATCTCGCATTTAAGCTGTAATTACTATGGACAGAGTAGCCACCAGGGCATCTGTGCTTTTTGCTCTTAACTCTTCTTTTGAAAAAGTTCTTTCAGAAAAAGGCTTCTTCCTCATAGAAAGAGGTTTACCAATGTTGAAAAAAACCCTCTGTTCTTTTGATCTCTTTTTTCCTGAAAGAATGCGGTTGCACTGTGGACACAAGTGAAGTTTTTCTGAAAAACAGCCATTTTTCCGAAAAACTCTGCAATTTAGACGTACCCCCAGACCCTGCACCTAGAACCCCTGCAGTACCCCAACTGCCTACCCCAAGCTCAGCTCAGAACCCCTCACACTCCAGATCCCTTAATCCAAAACCAGAGCCTGCACCCCAACCCTCTACCCCAGCCTAGTGAAACTGGGGTAGGGAGAGGAATGGAATGAGCAGGGGCAAGACCTTGGAGAACAGGCACAAAGGAGGCGGGGGGCAAGGGTATTTGGGTTTGAGGTAGATCTTGGATTGCTCTTAAATTCAAAAAGTGATCTTGTGCTTAAAAAGGTTGGAGACCACTGAATTAGTGTGTCCTAGAAGTACAAAATTGTTACCCATTATAGTTTTACAGATCATCCAGTCTACCTGTATTATCTTAGTTGTGGGTTATATGTTACTGCCAACTGTCATGGGACACTCTGATTAAAAATATCATCATGGATGTTACAGGGAAGCCATAATTCTGAATTTGATCTCAATATTGATATTCTAAAGTGATGGTTTTGCTAGTTTAATATCTTTTTTCAATAGCGATCCAAAATGCAGTTGCATCATTTTGCCTGAGTAAAAGGATCTCCATAGACTTGGTTGCATTAAATATCAAGTAAGTTATGTGTAGCACAAGTAATACTTTGTTTCAGGGTCATTTGTATACTGCACTCAGAACTCGTTATGTCCTTTTAAAATTGTTTTTAAAAATTAAAAAACATACTATAATTATTTCCTGGATGAGAGGGTTAAAAAGTACCAAGGTTTTGTTACATTTATATCAGTTCATTGGGAAAAAATGGAGGGGGAAGTTCATTGTATAGCAGAAGGAAGAAAAGGATGTTATCTGTTGTTTATAATGGAACAAGAACTCTGAGAGGCTAGGAGACTGCTTCATTTAGACTTCATCTAATTACACAGCTTTTAGTGATATGGCTATAACCCTACAAGTTAGGCAGTGTAAACAGTAGTTGTCAGCATTTTTGCCAACAAATAATTTCCAATCTCTATGAGCTGCACTTGTTTTGTCAGCAGGAGGAGGCTCCTGCTGATAAAGTACTGTTTATGCCAGCTTTTGGTTGGAAGGAAGAAGCACCTCGGAAGTTGCTCAATTGCCAGTGTAGATAAAGCCTAGAGAGGAAACAAGAAGGTCACTCATATGAAGATTGTTTGATGGGGGGGGAAATCCTTCTAAATTGGAGTATATACAACCAGAATTTTTTATATAAAAATTAGGGATGTAAGCGACTAATTGAATAGTTGACTATTTGATAAGCAAAAGCTTATCGGATAGTCAACATACTAGTTGACTAGTCGCTTCACCTGCTCCCCTTGCTGCATCTATCAGAAAGAGGCACTGGGAGGGATGGGGGGAGGGGCGGAGGGAGTGCTGGGTGGGAGTTTACATACCAATTCCCCCCAGCTCTGTGGGAAGGGGCAGGGGAGCAGCAGCGGCATTCCTATTTTGAAATGTACAAGAGCCCCCAGGGCCAGCGGGGAGTTCACTGACCTCAGGCTCCATGCTGGTGCTTCCACTTTGAAATGTACAAGAGCTCCAGCAGGGGCTCTTGAGCATTTGAAAGATTGAAATGCCACATGGAGCCTGGGGTTAATGAGGGATTCCCCACTGGCCTCGGGCTCCACGCGGCATTTCAATCTTTGAAATGCACAAGAGGTCCTGCTGGAGCTCTTGTACATTTCAACGGCAGAATGCCACACTAGTCCTTATTGACCAATCGAATAATCGATGGAAATCCCATTGACTATTCAATTAGTTAATTCATTGAAATTTAACATCCCTAATAAAAATAGGATATTTGGAAAAGGGTCTTGTTCAATATATATGCAACCCACTTTCTCCAGAGCAATTAAATATCAACAATAGGTATGACATCCCCAGAAAAGAGCTGCAGCGTTTTAACACAAAGAAACCATTGAATTCAGGGGAGGCCTGTATTCTTGCTGACTTAATTTTTTTTTTTTTTTATCAAATACCATAAGTGTATCAAAGTGTCCTTCACCATTTTATGGCATTCAGCACATAACTAAGGCTATGTTTTAGTCATGGGTATTTTTAGTAAAAGTCATGGACAGTAAGCAAAAATTCATGTTCTGTATCTTGTCCATGACTTATACTATATACCTCTAACTAAAACCTGGGCTTGGAGACATCAGGTGCTATGAGTGGCTGGGGGGGCTGGCAACACATCATCTGGGACTCCTGCAGGTGCTGGGGTGGGATGTGAACCAGAACTCCCATGGTGCTTTTCGACGGAGTGCTGGGGGAAGAGGATCCCTGGCTGGCAGTGTGGCCCCGGACCCATGTGGATGCTCAGGGGTATGGGGAAGCAACTGACAGCATATGGCCTGGGACCAACAACACTGCGGGGGGGTGGGGAGGGGAAGGAAGGGCATAGGCTTCATGCAGTGTGGCATTTCAGCTGGTGTGTGAGGGGAAGGGTTGGTAGGCAGCATAGACAAGCAGGCAGCATGTCCCTACAGTTCTTAGGGAGAGAGAAGGCCAGGGGGCTCTTTCATGTGTTGCTCCCTCCACAAGCTCTGGCTCTGCAGCTCCCATTGGCTGAGAACTGCAACCAATGGGAGCAGTGAGGGCAACATGTGGAGGAGTCCCCCTACCTTCCTTTTTCCTAGGAGCTACATGTACATGCCAGCCGCTTATGGAGAGCCCCCTTCAAGATAAGCACGACCCTGAAACTCAACCCCTTGCTCTAGCCCTCAGCCCACTTCCACATCCAAACCGTTCTGGCTGCAGCCGGTGATGTTGGCTAGAGGGTTGCCTAATATGTCAGGAGCCAGCCACACCAGCTGCTGTAGAAGTCACAGAGGTCACAAAAAGTAATGGAATCTATGACTTCCATGACAAAAATGCAGCCTTACACATAACCTTTGAAGTTTTAACCTAAAAAGGTGTTTTGTGTGATATGCTTTTTTTTCAAAACTGGTTTGCTGACATAGCAGCAACACTGTGAGGCAATGTGGAAGTCCTAAATTTTGAAACATAACCTCATTAGTTTCATTTCCTCTTCTGATGTGAACAAAAACAGTTGAGGCCACATGAGGAAAATGTGTGTGTGCACGCGCACACAATTTTAACTCTGTTACATAAAGTAGGCTAAAATTTCTGTTGTTGTTTTTCTGCCTGACAGCTTAAATGTGACACTCACGTTGCAGTTTGTTTTGTGTGTGCGTTCTGAAGTACAGGGTGAAATATGTAATCCTATAGGTCCCTAGATTCTTGAAGGCTTTCCAACCAAAATTATTTGCTGAAATGAAGAGCTTTGTTATATGCAGTAGGGGATTTCTTCTGGCTGCTTTTTGCCAGGTTCCTTGTCAGGTCAGCAATGACATGAATAGAGTCAATAGCCAATTTTATGAGCTAGTCATGGATGCTGTCTTTTCTGTCAAGTTCTAAAATTAGTTTATGTAGCTCCCAATTGAGTGGAAATCGGTTTATTCTCCGAGTCAGCACACCATGGATCTGATGCTGACAATTCTTCCTAAGGTAATGTCATCATTCCATTGATGGAGGGACCAGCGCTGGGTCTGTGTAGGGATCCCTTCCTACCCCACTCTCCAGACAAAGGCTATTATCACCAACACAGCCCTCCTAAGCTGCAAAGCACAAATGGGTGAACATGTGACATGGAATATGAACTCTTTGGAGGTTCAGAATATACATCAGAATTCTGGAGCTCTGAGCTGTAAGGCAGGCATGTTGGGCCTCCCATTCATATGTTCCCATCATATTTTCATTATGTTAGACAAGTCAACAACTATTGGTTACATCAACAAACAATGCATGAGGCCAAAAGCTTGAGGAAGAGGGGAAGATTACTTACTGCAATGAGAGGTTCCTCAAGATGTAACTAGAGATTCTTCTATCTGTATTCTGTTTCCTGCACTCCTCCATTCTGCTGCAAATCTGTTGGATTTGTAGTGGTGAAGGAATTGGAGATACAGTCTGTCCCAGCCTTTATGTTGGATGAAAACATGAGTTGAGTCAAGAAGTATGCATGGACTTTTAAACTCTCCAACTCCAGACATAGGGTACATGTGCATAAAATCCTAAGTGGCCTACAGACAGGAACTACAAATCTCAAAGAACCTCCATTTACAGGTAAATAACCTCCTTGTCCAAGTAGTTCTAATATTAAGCTGAAGGAGGCTCTCCTATAAGCAGTGTAACTACTAGCACTAATATTCTCTGCTATGGATCGGGGAAAAATTCATATGATCCTAAGCAGCTTGGTAATCTTGGACTCCATAAATGCTTCCCCCTACAGCCTCAGAGGTGGAGCAGCTTAGTCTGGGCCAGCAGGAGAAAGAAAACCCTTGACCCTTTTAAGGATTCCACATAACCCTCCGTCCTTGTGGTCTAAAGGATGGGGGTTCTGTTGATTTAACTGGTTTGGCAGATGAGTGCAGGATAAATCTATTCACACCCATGTACCTCATTAGAGGGTTTAAAAGCCTTTCCCCCTGTCCTGGGGCACCAGTCTGCACTAGAAGTAAAACTTCCCCTCTCCCTCCTATTAGGATTAGAGTAGGCTACGTTTCTGGGTTTTGCTTTGGGTGCTAGTCTCTTTTTGGAGGCTGAGAAGGAATTTTTCCCTTACTACCACATTGGCCTGGGTAAGGTGAGGGTTTTTCACCTTCCTCTCAGCAGCTTGGAGACCAGGTGGGTGGGTTCGATTATAAAATTAATTTCATTACAAGTTGTCACATGCCCCATGCAAGTAATCATTCAGTTAGGATCTCCAGTTCCTTGATAAATCGTAATTGGAAACAAATTAGAAGAAGGCATTGAAATAAAGTGAGGTTGGGGTTCCTAATGTCTGGGACAGTGAGGAAACAGCACCCTCTTCACCATATCTTAGTCCTCATACAAAGGCAGAATCCCACCAGTGATGCTGAAATCAGATTACTGGGAACAGATGGAATAGAATACTAAGGCAGGATGACCTGAATTAGACAAACTAGTGCCAGACAGTTCTTAGATTTGTTTATTTATAAAATTGTAAAACCAATTTAAGGCATATCCCTGGTGTTTTCTTGTCTTGTGGGTGCCCAGGAAAAAGCAGTCCTTTCATAAGCTGTAGCATTAAATGGTAGTAGCAGTTGAGTCCTATAGGTTGTAATCTCTGAGGGGTGGAGAGCATCCTTTCATCTGTGTTTGTATAGTGGCCAGCACTATGGGCCTGACTTGGGCTTTTGGACTCTATCACAATTGAGTCTGGGCACATAAATAATGATACATCTGATGGTGGTAACAGCTGTCAATCAACTCATGATTTTCCAAGATGCCAGTGAAGTCCTAAGGCAGCTCATACAGTACAGAAAAAACTCCTATTGTTGGCAAGTTACATTTGCAGTTCTTCTGTAGTTCTTTCGCAACGCAGACCATTTGAGGATGAATGTATAGAGGGCAACAAAATGCATTTTATTACTTTTGTTTAGTTGAATATGTCAGTTATTGAGCAAAAGTAATCCTAAGAAACATGCTTCAGGTTTTTACTCTCTTGAAAGTTCAGATATGTTAAGCATAAAAATAATTATTTGAATGGTCCTCTCTTTAACCACTAGTTCAAACCTGCACCCAAAAGATTCGCAAATGATGAGAGTTGTCGGTATAAGTCTTCGTGGACAAAGTCCATACCACAAAACATTAGGCTCAGTTTCATGCCTTTATTGGAAGTTTCAGTGAAAAGGTCAAGGACGTGGCGCCTCAGCAGCCATCTTGTTTCTAGACGTGGCTGCTCCAAATCAAATTAATAAACTTTGAGGTATTTAGGGTGAAACAGTCTTCCTTTGTATGTGTTCTGTGGATAAATAGTTTTGCTCATCAAGGCTGTCAGATGCTTGTTATATAGCACAACTCACCAAGGATATCTAAGCTTTTTTAAATGACCTTTTAATTTCAGAGCATTTTTGGAAGGTAGGTAAATATTTTACCCAATGTATTGAAGGAACAGAGAAATAAGGGACTACTCCAACTCCATTATTTGTGACACATTTCACAAATAATGAACACAGAAAAAGAAAAACATTGTCTAAAAAAACTGTTTAATCAAGGGGTCAGCAACTTTTTCTGTCCAAAGAGCCAAACTGCATCAAAATTCAGAACCAGTGGTCAATAGAGAGCCAGTATAAGAAAGCCCATTTGCATGACTGAAAATATACAACTTAATATTATTGATTGACAAGATGATTAATAACAGCATAAATGAAAGATACACACTTTATTTAATGGGACTTCTGCTTCTGGGGGCACAGTTTGTGGATGTTGGGGTGCAAGAGTCGTGGTTGTAGTGTATGAAGGACTCAGGGCGGAGACTGAGGTCTGTGGGAGGTGCAGGAGGCAAGGTAGGAAGCAGAGTATGTGGGGTGCCTTGGGGCCAGATTACCATACCGAGCTGGGGCTGAGCTGCTGCACCCAGGCAGCAGTGGATGGACGAGGGATTAGACCAGGATCACTGCAGCTGGATCCTGGCCTCCCCTAGTACCCATGCTGCAGCAGGAGGGAGGCCACCACCAGCCCCTCCTACAGCTGGGATCGGGGCTGGATTAGGGTCATTTTGCTAGTGCTGCAGCTAGAGAGAACAGTTTGATTTGACCAGTGAGACAGGAAATATTAATTTAAATTATTAAACTGATTAAGCACTTTAACTTTCTCATGTTAGTTTTCCAAACTTAATTCTAAATAAAGTAAAATATTATGTCCAACAGAAAAGATTGCAACATTGTCTTTCTTTATGGCAGGGGTGCAGAACTTTTTTGGGTCATGAGCCATGAACCCAGAGAAAAATGAGTCGGGGACCGAACAAGAGAGAAGCACCAAAAAAACCCCACAAACCACACACCTCCAAAACCTCCAACCCTCACTGATGTGGCCCCCAGCTGAGACACCTCACTCCCCTGGTGCTCCAGTCCCATGGTGGAGTAGGGCAGGGAGGACTGAGGTTCAAGGTCTCCGGTCACGTAACTCTTCTGGGATTCCAGGAACATAACATAAGAACATAAGAGCGGCCGTACTGGGTCAGACCAAAGGTCCATCTAGCCCAGTATCCTGTCTGCCGACAGTGGCCAGCACCAGGTACCCCAGAGAGGGTGGACCGAAGACAATGATCAAGCGATTTGTCTCCTGGCATCCCTCTCCAGCCTCTGACAAACAGAGGCCAAGGACACCATTTTATCCCCTGGCTAATAGCCTTTTATGGACCTAACCTCCATGAAATTATCTAGCTTCTCTTTAAACTCTATTATACTCCTAGCCTTCACAGCCTCCTCTGGCAAGGAGTTCCACAGGTTGACTACAAGCTGTGTGAAGAACTTTCTTTTATTAGTTTTAAACCTGCTACCCATTAACTTCATTTGGTGTCCTCTAGTTCTTCTATTTAGAGAACTAATAAATAACTTGGAATCTGGCTAATGGAAGCAATGAAGAAAAGCCTCCAGGCAGAGTGTTTGTCCATTCACTGCTGTTCTCCTTCCCCCAGCTGGGGGAATGACAGTGTGCAGAGCTGCGTGTAGCTCTGCTTCTTCCCCGATGGGGCAGCGAGGCTCAGGGTTTTCTTGCCCCTTCTCCCCCACACAGGACGCCGGCGCTTCAGTTTTGCAAGGTCGGGGGAGCATGAGGCTGGAGCATCTGCACAGGCTCTGTGTTACAGGAGGAGCGAAGGAGGGGAGGCTGAGCTCAAACTGTGAGCCATATTTGGTTCTGTACTAAGCCATAGGTTGCCAACCCCTGGTTTAATCCATGAATAAATCTCTACATTAAAACTTGTTTTAGTTTAATGCAGATTGATTTCTTTCCTATTCAGTTTTCTTTTCATATTTGAAATATATGACTCTCAATTTTGCTTCTATTTCCATTTAGGACGTGTAGGAACACCTCATTTTATGGCCCCAGAAGTAGTAAAAAGAGAACCCTATGGGAAGCCTGTAGATGTTTGGGGTTGTGGAGTGATCCTTTTTATTCTACTAAGTGGCTGTTTGCCTTTTTATGGAACCAAGGAAAGATTATTTGAAGGCATTATTAAAGGAAAATATAAGGTAAATGACCATATGCATGATGATTTTTTCACTGAGTTAAAACTCCTATAAAAATTTCTGGAAGTTGTTTCTATATTTTGGCTGCTAATTAGCCTGATGGAAATTAGCAAAATTCTACAAGACAACCGCTTTCTATGTGCAAATAGAGATAATTATATCATTATTGATTCATTTTTTCATGGTGTATATGTTTACCAGTCTCTGGCATTTAGATTACCATATCATTTATTAGATTAAGTAGCTAAATTAACATCAAATTTAAGCCCTGATTTTATGAGTACAACTACTTACATGCATACATGTTTTTGTGATTAGGATTGCAGTATTTACTATCTGTGTTCTCATGTTTGTTGTAGTTCTAAATACTAAACATAGCTAAAGAACAATCTTAAATGAGTTAAAATATCTGGTTATCTTAGTTTTACAAATAGTATACATTATATACTACCATTTGTAGTATACAATATAGTAGGGGCCTCAGACTCATGGTCTGTGGGCCATCAATGGTCTGGCAGCTCTTAATACATTTAAAAAGCAGAGGTGCAGCATCTGGGACCCAGGCGTGAGTTGGGACAGCTGATTCTTGGCTTGTGCCCAGTCCCCCCCTCCCGCTATGCCTTTGTCTTTTAAATGTGTTAAGAGCCTGTCAGCTCTTAATACATCTAAAAGACACAGGAGCAGAGTTCTGCAGTTTCCCCCCTTATCGACTAATGAAGTAACTCGATTAGCTGATTAAATGCAATTTAATATCCCTAGTGTTTATGCTATACAAAACTTCGCATGTTGCTAGCTTAGTGTGGTTTTACTTACAAACTGACTCTAAAAAGTGACATCAAGGTATACATTTGTCTAAATGATTTTGATATATCTGCTCTCAATTCTGGATGAAATTCTACCTGCAATGAAATAGTGAAAAGTCTCCTGAAATCTTTAAATCTTCAACTGGCCTTTTGGAAAGAGCAGTTGTCCACAAGGTCCTCTCCATTCCAAAGAACCACAGTGTTGGACGGACCACTGATTTCCCTTTTACTTAGATCCAGGAGCTCAAAACTTAAGTGTGTTGTACAGTGACTGCTAAGCTTCTCACCTCATCCATTTCATTTTCACAAACAAAGCATAATTACTTTTGCTTTGTTCAGGGAAGGGTGATTTGTGGGAAATGTTACGCAAAAAAAGTAGGTGGAAAAATAGATACCATATTACCAGTAGTATAATCATCAAGCACTGTACGTGATGTTTTGGTTTTCACATGCTAGCATATATTTATTTTTAATGGTGCACAAGTCTTATGAACACTTATAGTAATAAAATGTTGATGGTAGTACCAGTGTCACCTAACCTTATACCTTGCTCATTGTACAGAAAGTTGCTCATTGTACAGAATAACTGAATTATGTAACATACTCTGTCACTGGCTTTAATTTTTTTCTTCACTTGCAAATCAGATGAATCCCAGGCAATGGAGCCATATCTCTGAAAGTGCCAAAGATCTGGTACGTCGCATGCTTATGCTGGATCCAGCTGAAAGGATAACAGTTTATGAGGCACTGAATCATCCTTGGCTGAAGGTAAATAAAGCCAACAACGTATCAGCTCAAAAGTTCATATCTTCAAAAATATGTAATTGGTTTTTTTTCCTCTTCAAATCAGTTATCAAGTTACAGAAACATTTAGACATGCTTAATTGCTTTAGCGGATCCCAATCTGAGTGTTTGACCCCTTCCAGAATTGAGTCCCTTAATGTACCTTAAGAGTCCAGTAGGATGTAGAGAATTGTGCTGTGTAGAAGATGATTTGGGAGCATTCCCACGTCTTTGTTCCCTTCCTGAAGTCCAGCGGGCCAAATCACATGTGAAATTTAGAAGCTTTGTCTTCCATCTCTTCCTCCTTTCCCTGCAGGTGACCCAAAAAGATGTTTGTCCACTGAAAAATCTTGCTAGTCATAAGTTACATTTTGAAGCCTGTCTCTTCAAAGAAAGGTGGGGGCTTGGGGACAATGTAAGCAGAGCTCTCTAGAAGACTCTCTAGGACATCCTATGTTAAAAGCATGAGAGCTGGAGGTCCGTAGCAGTGGTTCCACATTCCGAAGTTAATACATTTTGACTCTGGGCATTGGTACTAATTAGAATCTGTTTAACAAAGTCTTATTGCTCTCTTTCTATTTTGTGATTTGTTTTCTGTGGTTGTGGTCAAAAGAAAATTAGATTTGTGGAACCATATTGTCCAAATCCCTAGAAATTTGGCCAAAAAAATTACATTGGCCCCTACCTACTGCTAATCTGCACATTTTGAAGCTGATATGATTTTCTTTTGTGAACTTAAAGTTGAGTAAGAAGATTAGAAAGATGAGAAGAGGCAAAATTGAGTTTGTAATAGATACTTCCAAGTATAAGTCTGGAGTGGCACTCCCTAATTCAGTCTTCTCATATCTGCTTTACTAAGGTCAACTCAGCCTTCTTTTGCTGAGTCAAAATCTCATTGTTAACCAAATACAGCCATGCGTCATTGGCAGCATCTGATATATACAGATTATTAGCATGCATTTGGAGTGAGTGTTGTTTGTGGTAGATGATGCTGACTATGATATGGTTCTCCAGAATATATTTTTAATTAATATGAATGTTGACAGAGCGCCTACATCTGTTTTCCTTATATTAAAGCTGAATTATAACCTTGTATGGTAATATATTCAAATACTTTTGATAATAACATACCAGTAATGAAGAAAGAAGTCTGCAGTTACACAAGCTATTATATGTATGATCAGTTGTTAATTATATCATAATTATTTGTGTATTTAAATTCTGAAATGGCCAACATTTTAAAGTTAGTGTAGTGTAATAGCATTTTACCAATTAATGTTAAAACTGAAAGAGATCAATAAGACTGTCTCTCTAGTCTTTTCAGTAATGCATATAATTTAATTGCTTTAAGTTGGCCAGATGCTCAAGCATTCAAATTGTGTTGTGTTTAAGAACATTGTTAAGAATGGGGAGCAGCAGACATAACTGCAAAAGTTCCATTATTTCTTCTTTTAGTGCTTGCTCATGTGCATTCCAATAACTGTGTGTGCATGCTGCATGCACGATCGTCAAAAGACTTTTCTCTAGCAGGACAGCTGTAGTTCCCCCTGTGGTAATGCCTTGCAGAATTGCATAGATACCTATGCCGACCCAACCCTCTTCAGTTCCTACTTTCTGCCAATCATGGTTGTTGGATCGTCTGACTTCTTGCCTTGCAAGTAGTTCTTCCTTAGTGTTTTGTTCCACAAATTCTCTGTAGTGTAGATAGTCATTGTTAGTTCATCAGTTAATCATTCTGCAGGAGTTTCTCTCTCCACTTGTTTACTGAAGTCTGTGCAATATGCATTGGCCCCAGAGTTTCAAAAAATGTGCTAAGTGTGGGAAATATATGCCCAGAGGTGACCCACATGCTGCCTGTCTACAGTGCTTTGGAGAAGGCCATCAGTAAGACAAGTGCAATATCTGCAGAGGGTTTAAGCCATGAATTAAACGAGAACAAGATCAGAAACTTGAACTCTTTCTGATGGAGTTGGCACATAAGTTGTGTCATGGGGCTGAAGACTCAACTCCCTCGGCGTGTAGCACACAGGCATCGATGAGGCAGGCTTTGGTGCCACACCAGGATGAGTGACAGGATCACTGGCACTAGTTTCCTTCGCACCCGGTAGGCTTTTCAGTGTGGTACTGTTATCACTTGCCAGTGCCTAAGAAGAAGACGAGACAGACTGATCAGGGCTGCTATCTCTATAGGAGGTCTAGCAAGACTCTGGAGGCAGCCCGCAGGGTGCCAAGTCTGCCCATGCTAGGCACCTCATCCCCGGCATCATTGAATCTTGCACCCAGAGCAAGGCCATCGAGGCTGATGTCAGTGGACTTTCCAGAGCCTGTGGTAGTGAATACAGTCAATCATAGAAAGTGCCAGGAACAGCTAAGTCTCACACCCAAGAATAAAGAGGCTGGACCTTTGCAGACAGAGAGTGTACTCCACTAGAGGTCTCCAACTTCATGTTTTCAACCAGCAGGCACTTCTCAACTGCTATGACTTTAACTCCTGAAATGTTCTCCCCAAATTTCAGGAGCTACTGCGCAAAGAGGTGAAGCAGGAGTTTGTGGCAGTGGTGGAGGAGGGACTCATGATTTTCAAGATGGTACTCCAGACAGCCCTGGACTCCGTAGACTTGACTGCCTTTAGTATGGTCTTGGGGCGGGCTTGCCATGCTCTGTGGCCTCAGGTTTCCCGCCTCCCAGATGAGGTTCAGTACACAATACAGGACCTTTCCTTTGATAATTTTGGCCTCTTTGCAGAGAAAACGGTCTCCTGCTTCCATAGCCTAAAAGATTCTAGGATCACTTCAAAACCTCTAGGGAGCCACATGCCCACCCCATGGCACTGGCATTTTAGACCACAACAGCCTGCACGCTTCTTCTCTGGCCCTCCCAGATGAGATCAGGGACTCCATTGGGATAGGTGCAATAACTGGAGGGCACCTCCTCTTCCACACAGCACCAGGATGCCTCCAAGCAGCCTCCTGGGTCTAAGCCTAACTTTTGAGGATGTGCCCGAGGGCAGAGCACCAGACACTATCCCAGATCTCTCCCCTTCCTTTGGGAACTGACTGTCCCACTTTTACCATGCCTGGACTCAAATTACCTCAGATTGTTGGGTCCTGAGCACATACTCTATCCAATTTTGCTCCCTCTCTTCCCACCAACCTCTTTCTCTGACCCTCTTCAGGGACCCTTCTCATGAACAACTTCTCCTCCAGGAGGTGCACTTGCTCCTCACTTGCGATAGAGTAGGTTCCTCAGGAGTTCAGCGGCAAGGGGGAGTTATTTCTGGTACTTCCTTATTCCCAAGGCCAAAGAGGGTCTGCCCCCCATCTTGGACCTCGGGAATTTATGTGCCTTCATAAGAAAGCTCTGGTTCCGCATAGCAAGTGTATCCTGGTCATGACAGACAACACCACAGAAATGTTTTATATCGATCTACACCAGAGAAGGACAGTAATTGTTGACTGGGGAACAAAAATGTCTGATGTGGCCCCAGGCTGCCACGGAAGAGGTAGGGCCAGGACATTTCCGTGCATCCCTTCCCACAGACCCTGATTGGTCTGGAGATGGGGGAGTTTGTGAAGTCTTTGCCCCCATGCTCCCCAGAGAGAGCCACCAGCTGTTCTGAACAGGCAGTTCCCTCTAGGTGTCCAGGGCCATGGCGATGGGAGAGGACTTTGCATGCTCCCCCTCCCCGGGCCAATCAGGGTTTGGGGGTGGCGGGGAACACACAAAGTCTCCTCCCACCCTGCCAGGAGCGTGAGGCACTTAGAAGTGTCACACCCCTTGCAAGGCAGGAGGAGACTTCATGTGCTCACCCCACCCCCAGACCAATCAGAGCCTGGGGACTGGGTGAGAGTGTGAAGTCTCTCACTCCCTGCCCTCGGGCACACGGCACTTAGTCAACTACCAGGGTGTGGTTGATCTGGGGACAGGGGAGCATCAGGGCCTCCACAGGCCAGATCAACCCTATTGGTGGACTGGATCCAGGCCACAGAAGCCCTTTTGCCCAATCCTGGTCGACAGGGTGGTGCTTGCTCCTGTCTCCTTTGCAGGAGGCCATCGCCCTGTGGGACCTCTGTATTTCTCACATTATCACCTGCAAGCCTCATAACCTCCAGGAATGCAGATTGATGTTGCAGATCGCCTCA
Source organism: Pelodiscus sinensis (assembly GCF_052426305.1). Taxonomy (NCBI): domain Eukaryota; kingdom Metazoa; phylum Chordata; order Testudines; family Trionychidae; genus Pelodiscus; species Pelodiscus sinensis. Next base: position 199,495,253 of record NC_143052.1, read on the forward strand.
GCTGATCCTTTCACTCCCATGAGTGGTCTCTCCAAGCAGACATGATTCTCTGTCTTCTGAGAGTGGAGTCATCCCCAGGTGGACCTCTTCACTGCCTTTCTGAACAGGAAGTGCCCACAAGTCTGCTTCTTTCAGGACCATTGCTACAGGTCACTGTGGGATGCTTTCCACATGTTGTGGATGGAGCAGTACCTATACACTTTCTCCCCAGGGCTATTAATTCCCATGATCCTCAAAATTCAATAGGACAAAGCGGCAATCATACTGATAGCCCCAGCATGATTGAAGCAACATTGGTTCACTATGCTGTAGTCCCGAAGCAGTTGGTGGCCAGACGCATAGCACTCTCCCTGGTTCCCAGTCCATTGACTCAAGAGTTTGGCAGACTAGTCACCGGAACCTGGAGTCACTCCACCTCATGGTGTGGAAGCTCCATGGCTAAACTGCCTCAAGCACCAGTGCTTGGATTCGGTCAGGGAGGCTTTAATGGGCAGCTGCAAGCCCTCTACTAGGCTAAATGGAAGAGGTTTTTTCTGTGGTGCTTTGATAAGGGTATGCCTCCCCATCCCTACAGACCACGGCTCCCTTCTCCTGGACTACTTCCTTCACTTAAAATGCCAAAGTCTGTCTGTCTTGTACATCAAAATATTTCAGCTTTCCAGGGGTGAAGTCCCTCTTCATGGACTTGGTAGTGGATCATTTCTGTAAGGGTCTGGCTTGTCTACCCTCAGGTGAGGCAACTGTTACAGCTATGGGACTTGAACTTGGTGCTCTCCTGGCTCATGCCTCTCCCCCCTGCCCTTGTTCAAGCTTGTAGCTACCTGCTCTCTAACCTACCTCTCATACAAAGTGGCCTTTCTGGTAACACTTTCTTCTGCCAGATGAGTGTTGGAACTGAGAGCCCTTACTTTCAAGCCTCCATATACTGTTTTTATAAGCAGGGCTTGACAAATACGTGTATCTATTCACCCATGGCAAGTAGATTTCAGCCGGTCACCCCATTCACCGGCAGCACGCACATGCGCAATGCGGATATGGTGCATGCGTGGTGCAGGGCTGGCGAGTGGATTTTGCCACAGTTTGTTGAGCCCTGTTTAAAAGGACAAATTACAGATGCAGCTTCATCCCGCCTTTCTGCTGAAGGTAGTGTCATTCTTTCACGTCAGTCAGGACACTTTTCTCCCTGTTTTCTTTCCAAAACCACATGCTGTGTATAGGGAGGAGGGCACTATGCTCCCAGTGTGCTCTTGCCTTTTTTATCAAGCATACTAAACCATTCTGTAGCTCTTCATCTCTATTGTGGACCTCATGAAGGGCCTCCCGATTACATAGCAGCACCTGTCATCCTGGATCACTGCATGCATTGAGCTGTGCTATGACCTGGCCAAGATGCCAGCTCCATCTATCACAGGGCATTCCACTCAGGCATAGGCCTCAGTGGCAGCCTTTCCGACACAAGTCCCAAATCAAGACATCTGCAGGGCAGCTACATCATCCTCAGTAGCTACCTTCACAACTCATTACGCCCTCACCCAGCAGTCCTGGGATGATGTGGGGTTCAACAGAGCTGTACTGCACTCAGCAACAAGTTAAGGTCTGATCTATCCTCCATACAAACTGTGGTAAATCACATATTGGAATGCACATGAGCAATCACTCAAAAGAGAGAGAATGATTACTTACCTTTCTAGCTGCTGTTCTTCAAGATATGTTGCTCATGTCCATTCCAGACCCACCCACCTCCCCTCATTCGGACTGTTCCAACAAGAAGTAACTGAAGCAGGAGTTGGGTCAGCAGTGGTATAAGTACACCTCTGCAAGGCATCACCACAAGGGGCGCTGAAGCCAACCCAATGGGTATCACTAGGGAAAAAAAATCTTCAGACGATTATGCATGCATCGTGTGGGCACATATATTGGAAGGGGTGTGATGCATCTCAAAGAACAACAGTTACAAAGGAAAGTAACTGTTCTTTCTGACATTGCATCAGATATGGTTTTTTTTAAGGTTCTACCTTTTAAGAGTTAATCTCTGGTATTGAATAGATTGCATAATTTTTTTCATACTCTTTTCTTTTTGTTGCGGTTGAAAATTTACAAAGTACAGAAAGAAAAAATAAAATCCAGCATATGCGAAGCAACTCACATTGGGGATTTCATGTTATTTAACTCAGATTATTTTGTAATTCACAAATTTAGGAAAAATGCTCACCCAGCCATTTGCAGAATTTGTTCCATTAATATTCTGTCAACTGGCAATAGATTTAAGCCACAGGAATTGACAACACATCAACTGCCTTTCTTCCATTCTGGAATCTAAGCATCATGGTTCCTCAATGTTTCCTTAACAGTTACATCATAGTAATCAAATCCCAACTTGTTCAGTGATAATTTAGCATCTAATGCATATTTTGGCCAATTTTTAATAGCTTTTGTCAGAACACAGTTAGTGTTTATTATTATTTTTATTATTATTATAGGAGAGGGATCGCTATGCATACAAGATTCATCTTCCAGAAACAGTAGAGCAACTGAGGAAATTCAATGCAAGAAGGAAACTAAAGGTAAAAGGAATCTGACATAAGACAGCTATAATTGCATTGCATTACATTTTGTATGGGCTTTTTTAATTTTGAAAATATTAAAAAAGAAGTCTGGTATTTAATTCTATATGAAAGAATTCCCATATTAAGTGTCATAAGGCTTGTTTATATGGTACAAGGCATACTAGGAAGGTATAATAATAGAGTGCTCCAAAGTGGTGTGCTTTAAGTGCCCCTTGTACTCTCTACATACACGGTCTGCATGGTACCTAGTATAAGTTGATATTGACCCAGACACATGCACTAGAAATGTTTTAGAGCACAACAGGGGAATCTATGTGGGGCACTTCGGAGCATTCTGATATTTGCTGTACCTTACAGACTTATAATATGAGTCAAGAGTTCTATGTTAAAGATAAAACAAAGTGGAAATAGATATTTAGCATAGATTAGTTTGCTGTTCTCATGCTGCAGATGCTAGTCCCCTTCATTTTAATCTCTTGGTTTTATTTAAAAATTGAGCGTGTATAGTCTGAAATATCCAGAATTATTAGCTCAAATATTAATTAGTCCAATGATCATTTGTCAGTTTATCTTGAATATAAGATATCTTTATTTAGATTATCTTCAGAGGAGTAGCTTTGTTGGTCTGTAACTCGAAAAAATTAAAAAACAACAAATAGTCTTGCAGCCAACTTAGAGACTAACAAAGCATGTAGATGGTATCAGGAACTTTCGTGGGTAGGGGTTGTACCCACAAAAGTTCAGATACCATCTACATGTTCTGTTTTGTTAGCCTCTAAGGTGCTGCAAAACTATTTGGGGTTTGTTTGTTTGTTTTCTAAAGATTATATTGTTATTCATTGAACTAAAATGAGATTTTGGGACAAACTCAAATCAAATGCATTATAGATGAAATATAACACACTCGTCTCGTTCACAGAAATAGGACTTCTTTAAAAAAGTGGTTTTTTCATAGGTAATCATTGATAGATGATTCTCTGTGGTTATGGTAGCCTAGCAACATTCCTTCTCCTTCCCCCCTAAAACTGTTGTCTGCATTAGGTTCCCAGTATAATTCATGTTCCTATATCCTCATGCTCTTAACATTACAATAACATACTGCAGACATTTCTAGAACACCTCCTTTGAGATTGTGATTTAAGCCTTTGGGCAGGAGCATTTATCAAGCTGCAGTCTACAGCTGTGGTGTCCAACACGCTAGCCACTAGCTCCATGTGGCTGTTTGGCCCATTGAATGTGGCTAGTTGGCTTGAACAATGTGGCTGTTTGGCCAGGTGTGTGTGGCTAGTTCACTATAGGCTGGATTCCACAGGTCTATAGCCATCCATTCTTTACTCTTTGCCATTGGAGGAAGAATGTCTTTCCTGTGGTTGGGAATAGAGAGATTCCTGGGTTTTTTATAAAATGTGAAAAATATCACCGCCGGTTTATACACTTTTGAGTTACTCCTATGCCCAGGATATTTTAATTTTTAGTTCTTAGTTTTATCTATATTATTCTGTTCTGTTTCTTGTAATATCAACAAAGGATAAACATTCAACTGGCTTCAACAGACCCACCGCAAAACATTCACAAGGGGCAAATACAATTTGATTTGCTTTTCTGGGGGCAGGCTATAGCTCTTTGCAAAGAGGTATTCTTAAGAATGTCCCTTCAGCTTTTAATTATACATAGGAACAGTTTCCAGCTATATGGAAAAGAATGTTGTGATTCAACCAAGCATTCAGTTGTTTTCCACTCAAGATTATAAATCCATGGAGTGGTTTTTAAATGAAATTTGGCCTAGGTTCATCAAAAGATTTGGGTATGTTTGTGTGTTCTTTTGGAAAATCCATGCCAATTGTAGGGTTTGTAACAAAATGCAAAATCAGATTAATTTTGACAAGTTTCCTTATGGAAGTTTTGAATAATTCTAACCATGGCTGAAATAGTTCTCATGCTTCTGAATAAATTAGCAGCTTTCCTCTTTTTAACTATGATCAGATAACATGTTATTAAACACATCTTGCCCACATTAGATACAAAGTCCTATTTAAAATTGCATTAGTTAAAGCTTTTTAGTTAACATGTTTTTAAAACCAACCTATTTTTCCAGGCTACACAAGGGTTTTGATCCTTACTTTCTAGGCAACTAGAGGACTGTGACCCAGTATTGCTTGGGTCCTTTAAGGCAGGGGACTGGCAATGTAGAGAATGCAAGAGTCAAGGTGGGGGGGGTTGAGGAGGGACTCAGGGTAGAGGGCTGGGGGATGTGGGTGAGTGGGTGCATGCATGAGTGAGGGTTGAGGATTGTGCAGATGGGTTAAGGGAAGGGTGTAGGTGTGCTGGAATTAGAATGGGGTTGAGGAGGGGCTCAGGGCAGTAAGTGTCATGCAGGAATCGGGGTAGAGGGGTGGGAGAAGGGAGAGCTCAAGGTAGGGGGAGAGGGCTCAGGGCAGGGTAGTAGGGGTGGCTGCTGGCTTCTCCCTGAGGTTGACCTGGAATGGTGGAGACAGTGCACCTCACCCATTGGCTTGCCCTGGGGCAGGGGAGGCTGTACACTTGCCCTCCAGCTTCTCCTGGGGCTAGGAATGGGGGGCTGTGCCAGCTGGTCCCCCGGAGTTAGAGGGGGGGGTGTCAGGGCAGACTTACCACTATAACGCCTCCAGCCTGCAGTCCTGGGAATTAGCTTGTTTGGCTGGCTGGCTGCCTCCCTCTAGCTGGTGTCTCCCCAGGTTCTCACTACCCTCTTCAGGACACTGCCCTCCAGCAGCTCTCCCTACCCACTGCAGTGTCTAAGCCTCCTCCTTCCAGGGCTTGGTGTTTATCCTGCTCACACTCCAGGGTCTTCCCTGTTCTCCTCCCAGGGAATACCCAGTTCCCCTGAACCTACCTTGCCTCAGTGACCCACAGCCAGTCATCATCTAGCCCCTGCCTCAAGGACAAACTGCAGTCTGTAATGGCCACTCCTCACTAGCAAAGGGGTGTGGACCTGCTGTCCATGCCTACCATGGCTGCCTCTCTACAGCCCAAATATCCTCAGGCCTTGCTTCAGGCTCTGCAGCCTGGGAGCTTCCCCAGCTCTGCCTTCCTTCCCCAGCACTGCTCTACCTCCAGGAAGCCTCCTGCTTCCCTGGCAGTCAAGTCCCTACTGCTCTCTCTCCAGAGCAGCAGTCAGTTCTTCCTCTCCTTTCAGGAGCCCTTCTTTATATAGTCTCCAGCTTGGCCCTGGTTAGCAAGGGCTGGGGTTTTGCCCTTAAAGGGCCAGTGCAGGGCAAATGCCCTGTCACGGGGGGCTGCGCACCCTGCCTGCCTGGCTTGTCCTGGAGGTACGAAATAGGTGAGGGCCATGCAGGCTGGCCCTGCTGGCATATCCGGGGCGGGAGGGTGAGGGAGGAGTTGTACAGGCCATCCTGAGGGTGGGCACTCTGACACCAGCTGGCCACCCTTGGTGGTGTGACTGCCCCCCATGATCACTCTGCTGTATAGATGGCCTCTGCCCTTGATGCCTTTAGTGGTCACTCTGTAGTCTAGGATCCCTCCAATCAGCCCCCTGCATTTCTGTGTTATGGAAAACAGTCCCATTCCAGGCAGATCCTGGCAGAACCAAACTCTCACCTTGCTTTAAGTTAGGAAAAGAGGAAACTGCATACCAAATTTGGCGGTCCTAGCTCTTACTGTTTAGAAGGAGTTCTTAAACAAACTGACTCCTAGATGGATGGACAGAGATACACATTTCTAAAATATAGAGATAAATACTCTTAACATTGTTTATGTACATTCAATACTATATTACACTTATAAGCAGGGGTTGACCAACCACTGTCGCGCCTCCTGCTGGTCACACATGAAATTAGCTCTGTTCCCCAGTAGAGTGCCCTCTTCTGTCCAGTGTGTCACCCATCATCATTCTCCACTCAGATGTCTCCACCATCAGACCTGCATCACTTTCTGAACTGTGCTGTCTTCTTCGTGCTCATTGCTCTCCAGCAGTGCACACCGCTCCATTCACACATCCTTCTGGGGGTTTCAGCAGTCGTCAGTCTCATACCTGCCACCGTGGACAACTGTAGCCCCACAGTCTAACCCTGTTACCTCAGGGGCAAGCTACATTGTATAAAGGACACACACTGTGTGGTTAGACAAAGGGGTGGGGGTGAGATCCAGGCTTGCCCACTACTGAGTCCAACCCAGGGCTTCTGGTGGCAGCCTCATCCTGTCCTCCTTCACTGCCCTTTACTGTTCATGCTCCCTGAACCACTTCCCTTTGATCCTTGCTTCTTGGCCCTTGTATTAAGACCACAGCCTGGCAGGTATCAGGCTAGAGTGCCCCTCTCTACTCCCCTGAGCCTGTACAGCACTGCTCCTCCTATGGTGTTTCTCCCTGAGAACCAGTCCTGCACCTTCTCTGGTTAGGACCCAACTGCCCACTGCTTTACTGAGCAGTTCCTTATAAACTTGTCTGCTTATCTCAGGCTCTGCGCAGGCCCTGTCCAGCCAGCTTTGATCTCTCCCGACCGGAAAGGGCCAACCTCCTCACTATATTACTATACCAACCTTTTCCCTGCCACTTTATTTTATCCAGGCTACTGTTCTTCAGGAGGTGTGCTGAAAGTACTGATTGTTCATTTTAGTGCTCCCACACACAGGAAACACTGTAAAACGTGTAAGTTAAGATCATATTTTCTTTGAGGAGCAAACAATAAATTGTCCTTTTATCATTGGGTCAATACTCTTAATATTTAATTTTTTCCATCTTTGAAATATCTCTCACAGCTAACTGGAGTCTGAGATTATCATATTTTCATATTGATATTTCAGAGTCAAATACCAGTTATAGTCTAGTGATGTCTTCTGAATTTTGCTGGACTGCAGCACATCTCGTAACTGAAAATGTTAGTTTTACAGTTTTTTATAACCATGTAATGTACTGTAACCTTAGTAACCGGAAGCAACCATTGCTTGTTTCAGAAATCTAGGAGTTGAAAATATAGGACATTAATACTATCTTCCAATAAAGTGTTAATTTTCTCTCTAGAGATCAGATTGTACCCAGCCCTGCACAAGACATCAGTCAGAGATGGTCTAGATGGTGCTTGGTCCTGCCATGAGAGCAGGGTACTGGACTCGATGACCCCTCCAGGTCCCTTCCAGTTCTAGTGTTCTAGGATTCTATGAAAATTGTTCTGATATAATTGTTCCAAATCTATATTTACTCTCAAATCTTTACCTGTCTTAAGCATCTGTCTGAATAGAAAATCTTTCCAGTTCCTTTAACCTACTTAAATCCTCCCAAGTGAGATGTTTTTTGTTTTGTGTGTATGTTTTATGCTTTATACATGGTTCCATATTGTGTCTTTGTGCAAGAAAATATGGAAGCTTCAAAAACTTCACTTTCCACCATGCAAACACCAGTCGCAGTCTCTAAGCTCTCCCTCTCTTGAGTATTAGACTTCTCCCTGTTATGTCCTGCAGGCAACCCCAAATGGGAAAAGAGATCACTACAGGTGACTAGCCTCAAAGAGGGAATGCTGTGCACTACAGTCTCTTGATGAGTAGAACAGCAGCATTTTCTCTCATGCATTACATTGCTCAGTGAGGCACAGGGACGCTTAGCTCTGCTGTCTAGATGTACCCTATTTCAGGATACTTCTAGTATCCTGAAATAGCTATTCTGCATCTTTTAAGCAAGCCTGTTGTTTCAAAATATAGCAGGCTCACTATTCTGATGTCCCTGTGAACCTCATTCCACCAGGATTAAGGGACATTTTGGAATAGCAGATTATTTCAAAATTTGGTGCTATGTAGACATCGCCAAATTATGAAATAAGCTATTTTGAAATTAACTCAAAATAAGCTACGCAATGTGCATAGCTCAAATTACATAATTTATTTTGAGTTAAGGGTGCAGTGTAGATGCACCTGAAGAGTGCTACCCAGGGTGTTGTAGCTGAGCTCTTTCCTCTGCACATCTGTGCTTTAAATGCGCACTCTGAGCCTTATTTGGGGAAATTGACTATATTTTAGTTATTTACAACAGCTTAGATTACACGATTTTAAGTTTTATTGAGTACCTTAAAATATTTTCTGTGGTCTGTGAGAGATGTGTGGAATTTTTTTAATATCAGAGGCTAGGTTATCAGGGTCATTTAGCACCACTTGAAACCAGACACTAAAAAACACGACTTGAAAGAATAATTAGGCAAAAAGGAATCTCTGCTGTCTGTGAATCTTTAATTTTAGCTTTTGGCATTTTTAGAGCCAATATTGCAATTGTCCTTTGACAGAATAAGAGTTACAAAAATAAATAGGGTAAAATAATATTTCTCATTTTCAAAGCCAAGCTCTTCCTTTGTTCCTTGGTTTAAGTAAGGATTACATCTTTAACTTTCATAAAGATACAGAACTATAAACCACAGGTTTCCTGTTTAATTCACTTGAAACTGTTCTTAAGTTTCTCATTATTGCTGTGTATGATTCATCAAATAAATATATTGCTTTATTTAGAACTAGTTTCTCAGAAATATTTAGAGTAATAACTGCATAAAAGGTTTCATATTTTTTAAGCTGTTGGAAGATTTCTAAAAATATAACGCAGAATGCCACTAGTTTTAAAAAACTGTCAGCTGGCTTTGCTCTCTTGAGCAATACCAGTGAATCACAAGTGCAAAACAAAAAGGCAAAAGAAGCAGTAATGCATCCGTTTTCTCTTTCTCTCAGTGTATATCTTCCTAGTTCTGTTATATGTTAATATTCTAGGTGAGAGTCTTCATTCGTCATCCGTTGGTATTAATAAATCTGTCAATTGTTAACATGTCAACAGAATGAGGTTAATTTATTTTGAAAGCTTGACTTGTATCTTATATGTACCAGCATTTCAAAATAGTGTAAGAAGCAGTAAACTACATATATTTGGATCACAATTATATTAAAGAAATATAATTTCTCCTGTATGAGAGAGAGATCACAAAATTAAGCTTACTAGTACATCTCAATGACACGCCCATCTTTAAGTTACTCTATGTTTTGAGCAGAACAATCCAAAAATTCTTAAGTATTTTGTTTTTCCAAATAAAACAGGTGCCTAATTTATTTCAGTTTAAACATGGCAAGATATTTTAGGGAGCAGACAAAAAACAAGACATATTTTATCACCACTAGGGCTCATTCTCTCTGGTTTCTAGTGTTATTTTAAGGCCACTCTATACAGTATTTCTATATACTGTAATGTGCTGACGTACTAAGTGATAAGCTTTTTTAAGGTTTATGGGAGGAGGTTCATCAACATCAGTAAAAAAAATTCCTGGTGGAAAAAAACCCATAGTATCATAAGGAAATATGCAGCCCACAGTATGCTAGACTGCACTCTTTGTCTGCTAATTTGTAGATTAAAAGTCAGGTTAGTGGGGGGGGAAATGCTCCTCTGTTGCTAGACAGTAGTGTAACCAAATAACTGATTAGTGATAGAAATGTAGCCCTGTTAGTCTGGTGTAGCTGAAACAAAATACAGGACTATGTAGCACTTTAAAGACTAAATTTGACACTTTACACCTGAATCTCAACAAAGGATCTAGTTATCTTACCCATTACAAAGATAGCTTCCCCAATTATCACCTCTAATATCATTAGATCACAGACATTTACCCCCCCCCATCCCCCTTCTGTTCTGAAATTTGATTTGTCCTTTTCATATGTGTTCATTTTTTTAATTGTATCCTTTGGTATATATGGTTGTGACAATTTTTTTCCACTATTTGATCTGAGGAAGTGGATTTGGCCCACAAAAGCTATTCATCTAATAAACCATCTTGTTAGTCTTTAAAGTGCTGCATAGTCCTGTATTTTGTTTCAAGTAACTGATTGTATGTGATAATTAAATGAAACTCATAGAGAGCACTTAACACATTCCAAAGATACAGTTGTGAAAGAGCCTACTAATATGGTTTTTTTGAATGCCTATGAAGAAAGCCAAATCCTCCTAACATTGACACCCTGGTTTTCGTGTCAACTACTGCAGTGGAGAATAGGTTATTCTCAATGCTCTAGAAGTGAGTTCCTCTTTGCCCACATAAAGTGGGTGAATTCCTTGGGGAGCCTGTTATTGGCTTTGCCAGCAGGCTTTTCTGCTCTCCTCAACTCATCCAGTGTACTGGGGGGAGGGTTTGTATATATCCTTTCTTCTCTAGTCTTGCTTCAAGACTAGATCGGTCCATTCAGGTTCTTTTTTAACAAATGTAAACTACTTGATTAAAATGTGACATTACAGGTTGAACCTCTCTAGTCCAGCACTCTATGATCTAGCCACATCTGTGGTCCAGCATGATTTTAGTTAGCAGGATGCCCACTTATCATGGGTGTGGCCAAGTTTCCCCTGGCCCCATAAAGTTTGTGTACATCCCCCAGTCCTGGCTCTTGGTGTTCTGTGTTATTTAGTTCTGTCTTTTAGGAGCCCAGTAAGCAGTGGGAGTGTTGGTAATGTTGCTAGACAATATTGACCTCCTGAGGTTAGGCAAATCCTCTAGTTGAGCACCAGTCATTTCTTGAAGGTGCCAATCTGTACCTTATCAGTTAGAGTACTGAGTCTTGTGGTTCGTGTTACACTGGGAGGCTTTGGTTCTCCATTATTCTCTGCTCATGTGCTAGTGAAAGCTGTGCTTTGGGCATTTTGCTTTTTCTCTCCTGCTCTTCATTGACCTGAGAAGTATGGAGAAGCAGCATCCCGGTAATTTAAAAATAAATGCTGTATTTTCACCATAACCATCACAGAGAGGCAGGCTGCCATATCTAATACTTCGATGTATAGCTGGCTGTGCTATGAGATTTGTTCACTGCAGCAGTCAGGTCTGAGAGAAAGTACATGAAATCTCTCTCAGCTGTAATGAGAAGACAGTCTGGGAGGCATCAGTGTGATTGATCCATAGTGTTCGTAAACAAATATTTTGTTGGACTTGCTTATGACTGAGACTTTGTATTGTTTAATCAGGGAGCAGTACTAGCAGCAGTATCAAGCCACAAATTCAATTCTTTCTATGGGGATCCCCCTGAAGAGCTGCCAGACTTCTCTGAAGACCCTACCTCCTCAGGTAATTTCATTTGAAGCATATTTACCTTTCACGTTCAATTTTGAATCTTTATTAGTTTTAGTCCCATGTTGTTTGCGGGTTTCCGACAGTGTCATTGAGCAGTATGTACATTACAGTTCGTGTGACCATTTCAGTATCATTTATAGTAGCTTTAATGACTCCAGGGAGTGTTCAGAGAATGCTTATTCAGAGTGCTATAGATCATCCTGGATTTTCTTTAATTTGACAGTGTTTCATGTCAAAGTCTGACATAATGTCATATTTACATTACTCGAGTCTGAGCTTTTTTTCAAAGTGTGCTCTGTACCATTAGTAGGATTGGGTTTCTTTTTCCCTCCTAATTCTTTTCATTATGTATCTCTCTGTATAGTTCAGAACTTGTTGGTCTCCTTTTCTTAAACTGGATTTTTTTTTAAATTCTCTTGTAGATGTTCATTGACATGTTTTGTATAATTTAGGTTTTGTATAAATACACTTTCTGAAGATCTGAGCTCAATAGAATTACTTCTGCTTTTTGCAAATTACCATAGACACAAGTTTTCTTAACAAATACAGCAATATTTAGATTGCAGCCATTGTTTGTGTCCATGTGACCACATAAAAGCTTAGTATACTAGAAGATGTCTCAGGGAACTAATTGTGTGTTTTTGGATTAGTGGAAGGCTGGATTCTCATTTCCTATCCCGATATTTCTAAAAGGAAAGAAATGAAAAGCACTTACAAGTACAGGCAGTCCCCGGGTTACATACAAGATAGGGACTGTAGGTTTGTTCTTAAGTTGAATTTGTATGTAAGTCGGAACTGGTACATATTGTAGGGGAAACTCTAGCCAAACATTTCTCCAGAGCTCAGTTTTATTCTCCCACACCTCACTTCCCTCAGTCCTTTAGTCTCAAGCTGAGGTGTCTGCTGAGAAAAGCCGCTCCGCGTCTCCCTGGTCTGCTGGGGGGGGGGGGGGGACTCTAGCTTCGTGTCTCCCTGGTCTGCTGGGGGGAAGCAGCTACTGCGGGGTTGCCTCACCCCGTTTGTAAGTAGGGATCCGATGTAAGTTGGATCCGTGTAACCCGGGGACTGCCTGTATTAAGAATGGCAGAGAAAAATAGTGGAAAAGTAAATTTATTTTTTAAATGTGTTATCAATTATATAAGGTTGGAATATTCAAATATAGGTGCCCAAATAAAAACAACTGTCAGTGCAGTCAGTTGGAACTTCAGACCATGCATTTAGATGCCTACATATGGACTTGGGCATATAACTATAGGCACTCATATTTGAACATTTTATGTATTTCACAGAAGGAAACTTTGTTTGATTGGATATCAGTTAGAATTATTTGTAGCACTTCAATAGATTTTTTTTTCTGCTGCTTCCTGAGTCATGATCACAGAAGTAGGCCACATATATGTCTGCAATAGCAATGTTTCTATTACAGGAATAGTAAGGTTCCTCGTTTCAGCTTCAGTCTTGCATCAACAGGATGTCTGTCTTCCTCATTTGGGTTTGAGGTTGCAGATACTGGTGTATGTCACTAGCACAGGTTCTCAGTTCTTTTCTTCCAGCAATCATGTATTCAGACACTTATGTATGTGCTCCTAGCTCTTTTACACTGGATCATTTGGAACCTCCTTAATTTCTGGATGAACTGTTGCACTTCTTTGAGTTCCTCTAGGAGGAAGCTGAAACAAACTCCTTCTCCAAGATAGCAGTTGTTGATTTCCCTATAGAGTGCAACCCAAGAGTTGAGAAACTGCTCCCAAGGGAAGGATTGCCAACTGTCTAAAAGCACAAACCCCACCCATCCCCCAAGGCCACACCCCTGTCTTCTACTTGTCCAAAGCCTCACTCCCCGCTCATTCTATGCTCCCTCTCTCTTTCACTTGCTGTCCTCCATCTTCAATCACTTTCAGTGGGCTAAGGCAGGGGTTTGGAGTGCAAGAGAATTGTGTGGGCTCTAGAGTGGAGGAGGCTCTGGGCTGAGCCTGAGGCAGGAGTGTGGGGTACAGAAAATGGTGTGGGATGCAGGCTCTGGGTGGGAATTTGGACATGAGAGCGGGCTCAGGACTATGGCGTGAGATACGGGTACAGGAGGGGGTATGGGTTGGGAGGCAGTTTGGATCCGGGAGGGGATACAGAGGTGTGGAAGACTACACTGGTTCTTAAAGATGGAATTTTTCAAAAGACCCTAAAGGAATTAAACTCCTGTCACAGGATGGCTAGCCCCAGTAAATGAAGTGGAGCACACCAGAGTCAAAGCGGATATTTGTTTGGCCAGTTGGGATGGACAGGAGTTCTGGCCTTCTCTGAACATCCCCACATTCAGTAACCAAAGGGTGAAACTCAGGGAGCTAGGAGGTGTTGGCAGGAAGCCAAGCGAGCAAATGGTGGAAGGTGTTGAGATGTGAAATAAGAGACCCTACTTGCTTCTTGATTCTTTGTGTGAGTTTTAAGCCAGGAGTTGGGGAAATAAGATGAATTGAACCAGGCAGAACTACCATGCCTACAAAAAATACTGGGCATGGAAATGGACTGGACCTTAAAGCATGGATTATGAGTAGATAGGGAAATGTCTGTTTAGATGCAATCAGATTATTTCATTTTGTTGTTTTGTTAACTTCTCTGTGTCCATGTTCTCTTCTCTCCCTCCTCCCCCTCCACTTACACTGTACTTTAAGCTGTATACCAGGGATGGAATTTCCCTGTGTTTTAAAAAAAAAAAAACTCAGTTCCTTTTAAAACACCTAGCAACCAAGTATGCTTTATCAAGTACAGGCAGTCCCCGAGTTACGCGGATCCGACTTATGTCGGATCCGCAGATACAAACAGGGATTTTCTCGCCCTGCAGGACTGGAGCGGCGGGACGCCTGGTCCCGCCGCCCGCCTCCTCCGGGGCGAGAAAAGCTGCTCCCCGTCTCCCTGGTCTGCTGCGGGAGCCAGCAGACCAGGGAGACGGGGAGCAAAGCCCGGGGCTGTGGTAGAGCAGGTGGGACACTGCCAGTTGGTCCCACAGCACCGCTCCTTGGCGCTACTGGACCAACTCGGCAGCACCCCAGCTACTCTGCCCCAGGAGTCCTGATTCAGCCACTGCTGATCAGTTTCAGCAGTGGCTGAATCAGGACGCCTGGGGCAGAGCAGCTGGGGTGCTGCTGGGTTGGTCCAGTAGCGCCGAGGAGCGGCCGCGCTACTGGACCAACCCAGCAGCACCCGAGCTGCTTTGCCCCAGGCGTCCCCAAGTTAGCCGCTGCTGAAACTGACCAGCGCTGACTACAGGAAGCCCGAGGCAGAGTTGCTCTGCCCCGGGCTTCCTGGAATCAGCTGCTGATCAGTTTCAGCAGCAGCTGACTTGGGGACGCCTGGGGTTCTTAAGTTGAATCTGTATGTAAGTCAGAACTGGTGTCCAGATTCAGCGGCTTAATAATAAACCTACAGTCCCTATCTTGTACGTAATCCGGGGACTGCCTGTATATCTTTTTGTTTTGTTAATAAAATCACCTTTTTTAAGGTAATGATTTGATTCTTATGTCCTGGAAGGTAACGGGTCTGTGTGTGCATGCCTAAGACTGAGAGGCCAGCTACAAATGGAGTGCCATTTGTTTACTCTTTTTTTTGAAGATCTGTTGTAAAAGAGTTTGGGGATACCCCTCTGAAAGAAGTCCAAGTGCTTTCTCCCTGGATTCAAGAAGAAAGGGATCTAATTTGTTTCACTTGGTGATGGCAGCTACCTCCAACGGCAAGGGAATCTGTGACCTTGGGAAGCTTTTAAGCAGAAGCCTATAGAGGCAAGGTACTGTAAGGTGTCTTGCAGACCCCGACCTTCTGCACTCGGAGTGCCAGAGTGAGGAATAGCCTTTACACCAATATAGGGGCTGTAAGCAATCCAATGAGCAGATGGGGTTGATCAGGGATAGGTAAGAGTTACCTGAGACCGGAGTCCCAGGAAGAAGCAACTCACTGCCAACACCTAAACTCCCTCCCATAGCCTGTACCCTAAATCCCTGGCCTATCCTAGTAAAAGTGAGTGATGGTGAGGGAGAACGAGTGAAGAATGGTGGATGAGGCTTCAGGGAAGGTCCAGAGGGAAGTCAGGCATGGGTCTTTGGGTGTGCATGATTAGACAGTTGGCAACCCCATCCCATGGGCATGTGGAAGTCCTGACCATGCTGACAGTTCGCTGGGCTCCAGTCAGTGAAGGTTCAGCACTGCCCAAATGTCAGGCAGACCACACGGGCACAGACTGTGCATATATGGGGGCCCATTGACTGTTCTGCCCTGGAGCCTGGAATTTCTCTTGGCAAGCCTGAAATCTCCTTTTTTTCCTCATTACCGCCCATAGCACTGGGTCTTGATCCAGCCAGTCGATTGGTCAATATGTAGTATTTCCCTAATATCCTGTCCTGTTTGGGATAACATGTTCCCTTCATCAGCATGTCTCCTCTAATGACAATACGTAATGGTTGGAAGAACCAAACATATGAGGAGGAGGTGCAGAAGGGAGGAGGAGGCAATAAAACAAGTTGTGAAGCTTTTGTAGGTTATCTGCAGCATGCCACTTACCTAGTTGTTATCAACTGACAATATGCTAATATTGCAGAAATAAGTCTTGAGGAATTTGAAGGAGGACAATAAAATAGTACTTTATGAATTTTTCTGGGATAGATGTTAAATTAAAATGCCTTCTTCATATTTATACAGCCCTGCAAATCTGTGGATATCCGCGGATGTGGATGCTGATATCTGTGGTTCATTTTTGCAGATGTGAATACAAATGTTGTATCTATGCAGGGCTCTAAATATTTACATTCAGTAACTCCTACTAGAAATAAAGCGATCTACTAAAATTAGATATTTTATGGCTGTTTCTTATTCAAAGCTAATGAACACATTTCTAACATCTAGCACTTTCAAGATGTCTTGTGAGAGTCTGTGTTCCAAAACTAAAACCCTTGCACTGACCAACATTAAAACCTTGTTTTTCTTGTCACATGATATTGGTGCAGTAAGAAGCATTTCATTTATGCTGATTTAACTTCTTTGGTCATCTCTTGAGCCGCAAATCAAAGAAAGGTCATGCAAGTATTTGAATTGCTGTTAGCTTTGCAGGCTGAACTGGAAAGAGATTTTTCTCATGATGAATACTTATGTCTTTTACCTGACTTCCCTATTTCAGGCTTTAAGCCGCATAGTGTAAGCCCATATGCTTAACCAATAAATAGAAAAGCCCATAAAGATACCAATGTCAACTCTTAAATTTTTCAGTTCTATGCAACTTTTTATAGCCTGACTTTCAGACCTGTTGACCAATTACAAAACCCACAAAAATCAATGGGTGCTCACAAACTTTGAAAATCAGGTAGTTGATTTTTTTTTTTTTAAAAAGCACATTTTATCTTTTGTTGTGGAGTACTGACAAATGCACACTTGAGATGTTTCCTTGTGGGGCTCATTTACTGTAAGAGTCATTAATTGTTTCACAGTTGCTTCATATGTTGTTTGCAGTTCTATGGTAGCCACGTTGGTCCCAAGATATTAGAGAGATAAGGCAAGTGAAGCACTAACTTTAATTGGATTAAATTCTGTTGGTGAGACACACACACTACTGACTTCATATTTCATTTTTAACCATTAACTATTTTCATCCATTTCAAATAGTACTGGACTTTTTTGTAAGATGTTTTATATTGCTTTTAAACCACACGGAATGTACCACAGGATGTATCTAAAAGGGTAATTGACCGAGTATACATGGTTCAGCTTGTGCTGTACAGTATTTTGCAGTATTTCCTGCATATCTATTTGCTTTCTGAGGTCTGTGGTAAATGATTAACTTAATGCAAGCAACAGTTTCTTACTGGATCAAGCTGGCATTTTAAGAGCACATTAGTTTTTGGATTCTTTGCATAAATGGCATGACTTCCTAAGGGCTTCTATTTATAAATGCAACTTGAAAATGACTCTTGCCTCAAGATTCCTGTGGGTAAATATTTGGACTTTTAGAATCTACTTTGTCATAGTAAATTATAGAAATTTAGTAATATTAACTCTTCATAATTAAAATTGAAAATAAAAAGACAGAAAGACAAACCTGCTAGCCTTTCACTGTGGGAGAGAACAATAAATGGTCTAGTTTTAGGCACCAGTGCTGCAGAGATGCATGTGAGTAACTTTATGCCCTTGAATAGTCCTATGGAACTCAACAGAATTACTCATTGCATAAGTTTTTTAGGTGAAGGTCTTAGTCTGCAGTTCAAATAGTAGTGGTCTCTATCATTACCAGGCACAATATAACATAGTTAATAGTGCTAAAGCATCATTACCAATTTTGCAAATTCTTTAGTTAACAATTTATTTATTGTCAATGTTTGAAAAATCCAAGTAATCATATTAATATTCTATTGATTAGTCTTACAAAGTCTGACCGCCTTTGCTTGCTTAATTTGCTTATGTGTACCATAAAAAGTTTTGAAACGGGAAGGAAATCATAGAAATAGAAGGGGTAAAGTATCACATGCTCTCTACACTCATGAGCATTTTACTTTATCTTTTTTATTTTATTTTTTTCTGATGTCCTGTACAGTATCTTTGTTAGGATTTTCATAATGTTTTGTTTACTGCTGTTAGGTTTGACAGCTTTGCAGGAAATCTGTTTTAGTTATGGTTTTTTTTCCCCTCTCAGCTATTTTAGTGTGTTTTGTTAACATGGATTTGACACTGATTTCATAGTACCAGTGGATTCACTATTATACCTGCAGCAATTTTCAATAATAAACTTGCATCCTAAAAATTTAACTTAAAAATCATGAAATATGATGCCATGCTACATTTACAATAAAAATATTTTTTTCAATAAATCGGTTATGAAATAGTTCAAAACAGCAATATTCTATGTATACTTCTGTAAAGCAGCCATTGTCTGAATATGGGGAATTTCAGAAACCTAGCAGTGTGCAAATGTGCTAACTGCCCCAATCCCAAATATTTTTTTCAAGTACCATCTGTCTCTCATACAAAGTTTTTAAAAACGTCTCAAGTTTTTGTTCATACTACGTGTGACTAAATTAGTGTGCCAAGTTGCAGTTTTATAACTTGCTTGTTCTGAAATCTTCATACTATTGTTGTTTGTCCAAATGCTGCGCCTTCCTACTAGGACTTCTAGCAGCAGAAAGTAGGTAACCCTTTGTTTTCCTCTAAGGCTTATCATTCTGTTTATATGGTTGTGCATGCTTAAAGCTCAAGCTTTTTTCTCCTTAGCTTGTCATGCTTTATTTTTAATACTGCCTGCAGAAGAAAATCAAAATGGCCTATGCATATGGTAGTAATTTTGTCCATAAAACTTCTCAAAGCAGAGCAATTAATATTAAAATTGAAATGTGATATATTGATTTAGAGGCAGTATTAAAAATTTTGGTATTCCTTGTTTTTAGTATTTATTCTGCTATAAAATCTAAACTCTAATTCATAACCCAAATAAAAATGCAATTAAGATTTATTAAGAAAAGGACAATATTTCTAACTTTTGTAGTTTGATTTCCAAATTAATTATCAGGAAATACTGGATTTTTCCCTGAATAGCAGTTATTTATTATCAGATTAGACATATATTTTTACATTACGTATTTTACTAACTTTGCATGATTTTTTTTTGTTTTATGTTGTGCTATGTAGTATGTGTAGATACATTTGTTTATATGTATAAAACTAATCTGCCTATCCACCATGTATGTTTATATATAAAGAATGGGGGTAGGTTTTTAAGTTGCAAGTTAACTGCATGCTTTGAGAGAGGCTGAAAGTCAAGGGCCTCCAGAACCTGTATACTGTATACATGATATTGGTCAGCGCAAACAAATTTTGCAGGGGTGAAGGAATGAAATTCTTGTTCCTCTGAGTCACTGAGGATGGTTCCAACCCAAACCATAGCAAATTCAAAGGGAATAAATTCCAAATTTCAAATTGCAGCTAAAAATGTTTGTGTGAGCACAGTATAGGTTGAACCTCTCCAGTCTAGCACCCTTAGAACCTAACCAGTGTCGAACTAGAGAATTTACGGAACCACAAGAGGTCATTATTGTCAAACACGGGTGGGCAATCATTTTTGTTGAGGGGGGACACTCCAAGATTTTTGAAAGTGGTCAAAGGCTGCACTCTACCATGATATGAATGGAGGAGGTGCAGAGTTTGAGATGGAGGTTGGATGCAGGAGGAAGCTTGGGGTAAGGGATTGGGGGTGCAAGAGGGATACTGGAGTCTGAGAGGGAGTTGGAATGAAGCAGGTGGTTGTGACTAGGGCAGAGGACTGGAGTGCAGGGTTTGGGATGTGCCCTAGGGTGTGATCTGGAGCAGGAGATTGGGGTGTCAGATCTGGGAAGGGATATAGGTGCAAGAGGGGGACAGAGGGTTTTGGTAGGTTGGGGGGGGCGGAGAGTTGGGGCGGGAAAGGGCTGGGATGTCAGAAGCAGTCTGTGGCCAAGAGACTTACTTGCCAGCTACCAAACTAGCTTGCCTGGCCATGTGCTTCATGAATAACTGAGCCCAGGAGAGGGGATATGGTTCTTCTTGGCTGTCTGTTATTCCAACAGGCAGCTTGCATTGGCTGGTTTCTGCCAGAAACTGGCCAATCAGAATGTGCTGGGGGTGGGGCAGCTCCTAAAACTTCCCCCCTCCCCTCCAGTTTTAACTCAGAAATGGAGCCCTGCAACCACATTTCTGCCGAGCGCATGGGGCTGCAGGGCCAGCTGGGGAGCCTGCCTGGGCCTCCATGGGCCAGATCCGGTGGCTTGGCAGGCCAGATCCGGCCCACGGACCATATTTTGCCCAGGCCTGGCCTAGCAGCATTACCAACACTTCCACTGCTTACTGGGCTCTTAGAAGAAATTTGAGGGTAAATGAGAGCTAAATAACAGCACAGAACAGTGAGAGCTGGGACTGATGGCAGTAAATAAACTCTGAGACCACAGGAAACTTGGTCACACCCATAAGTGGACATCTAGCTAACTAAAATAATGCCAGACCATGGATGTTGCTGTACCAGAAAGTGCTGGAAGAGAGATTGGGTTAGATTAGGATTATATCTGTGTTAAAATTTTGTGGTTACCAATAATAATTACCTAACCAGATTTAGATCATGGTCTTACATCCTACTTTCTCTAAACTCACTCTCTCATTGTGGATTTTTTTTCCCCCGGGATGGGGCTACTACATAGTTTGCAGACATCTATTAGCTTTCAAATGCCATCTGCACACAATGCAAGAAGAGAGAAAATCTCCTGGAACTCCCACCCCCTTCCCATATTTTGACTGGGGAGGCTGGTAGGGATCCCTCCCCCCAGCAGCCAAACATCAGCAAGCTAATAAAATAGAGAGAGAGGCTGCTCTTGAACAGCAGAAGAGGGAAGCTTATTTATGGTTGCAATAGGAAGCAAAAGGGGTAGTTTTATATAGGGTGAATGTGTGTTGGTAGGAAGGCTTTTGTTAGTTAACATTTTATAAATAACTATTTTAACTAATTTCGCTGCTTGGGCTGTTCTGCTTTTTAATGTATGGCACTCCTATGAAAAATGATCATGTAAATGCTGCAAATTTTTACCCAGTGTATTTACTCACTCTCTCGTGCTATCCATATATGATTCATATCTAGGGACAGATGTAAGGAAAATGTCTCTGTGGACAAGAAAACTAACAAGACTTAGTGGAGAGCTAATGGGTCTGGCAAGAGAGGAGGAGAGCCAACATTATTTTTTAATTAATGTATTTTAAGACTATCTCTAAGATAAGTTTTTCTTTCTGTTGCTTTAATTCTTTTCTTTTTGGCTGTGTCTATATTGGCCCCTGTTCCGTAATAGGGATGCAAATGTAGCACTTTGGAATAGGCAAATCCGCGGGGATTTAAATATCCCCGCGGCATTTGCATTAACATGGCTGCCGCTTTTTTCCGGCTTGGAGATAAGCCGGAGAAAAGCGCCAGTCTGGACGCGATCCTCCGGAAAATAAGCTCTTTTCCGGAGGATCTCTTATTCCTAATTTCAAGTAGGAATAAGAGATCCTCCGGAAAAGAGCTTATTTTCCGGAGGATCGCGTCCAGACTGGCGCTTTTCTCCGGCTTATCTCCAAGCCGGAAAAAAGCGGCAGCCATGTTAATGCAAATGCCGCGGGGATATTTAAATCCCCCGTGGATTTGCCTATTCCAAAGTGCTACATTTGCATCCCTATTACGGAATAGGGGCCAATGTAGACACAGCCCAAGTGTTTTTATTCCATTGCTTTTTATCTCTTCTAGTCTACTTTCTCCTTTCTGTGATCCTATGATCATCAGATTTCCTTGTTGCCTCCTTTCTGTTTTTATACTCTTACTGTATTTTTGTTACTACCTACTTGCTTTTCCCTTTCCCTGTATTTCCTCCCTCATCTCTTTCCTTATGTTGTCTGTGCTTGTTTGTCACCTTCCCTATCATAGTTCTCTTCAAGTTCCCCAACATCCTTTTTCTCTTCCTCATATGCTTTACGCCCTCTGCATGCTTCTTACCCCATACTTCTCAACAGCTTTTATTTCTTACCTCTTCACCTTTTCAACCTTTTGTCTACATTCCCCTTGTAATCTTCATAACACTCACCCGCTGACTATCTGTTTAGGTCTCTTCCCATGCTGAACCTTCTTGGTTTCTCAGTCATTTCATTCTATGACACCTGCCTCTGAACAACATCTATACAACTATGTACAGCGAAACACACATTCATGACACTTCATTCCATGGCTGCCACCTGCTCACTGTGGAGTCACTGTGCACTTGCACATACAGCTACTATAGATTGAAGAATCTCATCAGTCCACATAGTGAGCTGTTGCTCTGCATGATCTTTCTGCACTCCTGTGAAGTCCAGGGGCCAGGCTTATAATGACGGAGAGGTGATGCTGAAAATCGAAATGGGAATTCAGCAGCCCCACAGCTGTCTTTCTGTTAGTATAAAGGGGAACCGCAGTATAAATGGATTGTGGATGGATCCTCTTAATGCTTGCCAGTTCACTGCCTTTAATGGAAAGAGTATGTCGATAATGCTTTTTATTTGTTAGTCCTACAGAGCCAGCATAGGTGAGACAATGAGCTGGATTCTGTTCCTACTTGTTCATCAATAGAATTGAGGGGTTTTTTCCATAAATTTGTTGAGGCCAGAAGGAAGGGCCATTACATAGGTCATCTAATCCAGTGGTTCTCAAACTTTTTGGGCTCAGAACCCCTTTGTAAACTGGCCTGTTGAGATCCAGTAAATGGGCTTAGAAAAATAGGGGAATCTGGG
The DNA here is from genome assembly GCF_052426305.1 of Pelodiscus sinensis. Lineage (NCBI taxonomy): Eukaryota > Metazoa > Chordata > Testudines > Trionychidae > Pelodiscus > Pelodiscus sinensis. The sequence continues at coordinate 199,518,168 of NC_143052.1, forward strand.
TCCTGTCCTTCGCGGCCCCCCCCCCCCCCCCCGCACGCACACACCCCCTCCGCCAGTAGGGATGTAAAATCCTATTTAATTGGTTAACTGGTTAAATGTGGTGTTCAACTGGTTAACTGATTAAAAGTGAAAGGGTTGGCCCTTGTCACTGGCAAGGGACTGCTCCATGTGGGCTGGAGCGCCCCTGTCCATGGCGAGCCCCACAGAGCTGGAGCAGCCCCCTGCCCATGCCAGGTGGGGGGCTGCTCCACCCTCACCAGTTACCTGTTAAGGTTGACCTTTCACATTGCTCCTCCCTAGCTGTGGGAGAGTGGGAGGCCCTGTGTGCTTTTTGCAAAGCTTTCTGTACACTCACTCCACAGCAGCACCGTGGTACTACTACAAATTCCACTAGGAGTAGGGGAAGCAACTTTTAGCAGCAGACTAGGGACCTCTGAGGCCCTAGGAAAGACTTGTATTTTTAAATTGCCACAAACGTTATGCATGAATTATTTGGACAGTCTTTTCTTCCTATTTGGGTATGAACTTTAGGTCATATTCCTACGTGTGCCTACCACTTCTCCCTCCACCTCCGTTCATCAGCAGGTTTCTCCTCTGTTTACCCTGTCTGAGGGTTTTGATAGCTTCCCTCGGGGATTTCTGTTGCTTCATCAGACCTTGTTTCAGAGCTTTTACAGGAACCTAACCAATTCTCTTCTGACTGACTTCACCAGGGAATTCCCCTTACTCTCCTGGTCTCTGGGTCTCTTCCTCTGACAGCAGTTCTCTTCCCTCTTTATGTAGCTCTCCTTGACCCTTCCACATCTGGAATAACTAAGAGCATATCTAGACTACATTTTAATTTCAAAATGCACGGGAATTTGCATATCTTCTTCCAATCACATTTTCCGAAAGAGAATCTTTTGAAAGTGAAAGTATTCCAGACACAGTTTTAGCAGGAAAAAACCCTTTTTTGAAAAACCACATAAACCTCCTTTTTTTTAGGAAGAGTGGGGCTTTTTTTGGGGGGGGGGGGAGAACACATCTGGACTACTTTCACTTTTGAAAGATCCTCTTTTGAAAATGCGATCAGAAGAAGGATATGCAAATTCCCTCTGAATTTGCATATCCTCTTTCGAAATTAAAACATAGTCTAGATGTGCCCTAATTGTAAATCAATCTATATCAGGGCAAACTGCTGGGTCACAGGCAAAGCTGACTGACTCCCCTGACTGACCAGCTACCATTCCCAGACCTCTTTTCATTGCTCATGAAAGTTATTCTTAGCTATTCAAGGCTTAAACAGACAAGGCTCTGCAAAAACGACTATGCAAGCAAATCCCACAATCTTGCGCTAAGAAAGATCTGTTCATCTGACCCAATTCCCAGTGACACATTATTAGGGTTCAGTGTTAAATCAAGAGAAACTTTTCCCCACTTTGAAGTTTTATGAGGTGGAGCAGAAAGACAGTTTTGGCCTGCCTCTGTCTTTTGGAGCATTAGTTGTCCTAGTGTGTGTTTGTTTTTTCTGTTAATGGTTGACTAAAGGTTGACTTAGTTGCCCAATGGCTATGCCTATAACTTTTGAGTCAGTACCCTTAGTTGTGCTCTCAGTGGGAATGATTCAAGCCAGAAACCAGCTGGTACGCTTCCACTGTCAAGTCTACCCTATCCAAGAAGGCAGCCTTCATCACAGGATAGGAGCCTGCCTGTTTGTCACTCAGCATGCAGTAGGCTGCTTTCTTCTCGTCCTTGAAAAATGTCATTATGCTAGCTTCCCAGGTAGGCTCTTCCCAGCCCACTGCACTGGCCACTCATTCAAAATTACAGAGAAAGGTCCTCCTGTTAAAGCTCTGGTATCACCTTTGTCAGGTGAGGCACCAGTTTGCTCAAGCTGTCCTTTCCAGTACCAGCCAAAGCCCCCGGAGCAACTTGGCAAAGCTGCTTCTGCAACCACTAGACTTCCTGCCACTGGTGTTGAGTGACAGATGGTGCCTCTTGCTGTTTCTGCAGGCTCTCCATCAGTTGTAGGAGCAGCATCTGCATCTTTTCCCATCTTTCCTGCTACCACTGTAGCATGAGTGTTGCTGCTGCAGTTACCAAGAGTGGTACCTCCTACCTACTTCTTTCCCTCTTATCCAAGTTGTGTGGGAAGTCAGTCAATTTCATAAACCGATCAACTTAATGTGTTCTCCACCATGTGTTACTGCATATCTTTACCGGAGTGCCCTCTTCCAGCACTGTGTAGTACAGCAAGTCTGCTCTGCTCACTCTCTGCCTTCTAGATTAAAAAGGCTAGCTAGCATTTTCTGCCAGAACAAGAACTTTCTTGTGATTATGCTTCCAAATGAGCAGAACTGCTTTTTTTTAAGACCTTCTTCCTGCTATAGGTGTTTTAATTTGCCTTTTGCTGCCCATTAACTCTATTCTGCCTTGTGTAAAAGCTTATATGCCCCTTCAATGAAAAATTTCAGACAAGAGAAAGTTTTTGGATGACAGAAATTTGTTTTCCTACAATGAAGATCCATTGTTATTGGTGGGGGATAGATGTAACACATGGGCTTCATCTACACTTGGAAAAATCTTAAGACAGCATAATATGCCAGCAGCATTAAAAAACATTCAATCTAATTAACTCAACTTAGCATCCCCATGAATCAGCTACAAAAAGTTCCTTTCCCCCTCATTACCTTGGGACAGGGGTGTGTTAAAGGGCCTCCGCCGTCCGGATCCAGCCTGCTAAGCAAGTTGATCTGGCCCGTGGATGCCCTGCTGCTCCCCCAGGCCAATTAGGGCCTGGAAGCAGGGAGAAGTGTGCCAAGTTTCTTCCCACCCCGCCTCTGCCCTTCTAGGAGTGTATGGTGCGTCCAACCACCATGTGCCCCTGGCACACTTCCCCTGCCCCCAAGCCCTGGGTGCGGGAGGGTGGCGCAGGAAGTCTCCTCCCACCCTGCAAGGGGCGTGGCGCTTCTTGCAGGATGGGGGCAGGGTGGGAGGAGACTTTGTGTGCTCCCCCCCCTGCCCTCAGGCCAATCAGGGCTTTGGGGGTAGGGGGGAGAAGATGAAACCTCCTCCCACCCTGCAAGGGGCTCAGCACTTAGTCAACCACCAGCTGCTGCTTAGCTGGCAGTTGACTCTAAGCGAAGCACTCCCTTGCAAGGTGGGGGCAAGGAGAAAGAGATTTCACATGTTCCCCCTCCCCAGGCCCTGATTGACCTGCAGGTAGAGGGGTAGCATGTGAAGTCTCCTCCCACTGCCAGGGGCATGGGTACCTAGAGGGAACCGCCAGCTGTTCAGAACAGCTTACGGTTCTCTCTGGGGAGGCAAAGACTTCTCACATTCCCCCTGCTCTCTGGACCAATTAGGGTCTGTGGATGGGGAAGCCTGGAAATGTTCTGGCCCCTGCCCCTTCTGCCTGAGGCCCCACCCCTTCTGCTACTTGAAAAATTTCTGAAGTGGCCCCCAATCAAAAATTATTGCCCACCCCTCCTCTGGGAGCAAAATCTTAACCTTCTCCAAAAGCCATTAAATAAATGGTTTGATAAAAAGGGCTCAGGTATTTTCATGACCCATCTGCACTACCCTGTCCTGGTGGAGTGATAAGAATCCTTATTTTCATAATATAGTTAGGCCTTGGGGGTAGATATGCTGAGTCCTTCCCCATCACCTTTATAAAAATAGGTTTTAATATGTATACGGGTGTCTTCCATAAGGTAAAGAGAAAGAAACTAACTCTTTCTAGGGATAAGTGAACTAGTTCAGATAAAATGAAAATCTACCCAAACCTTTTGGGGTGGTCTCTCGATGGGCTTCAGTTTCTCCTGACTGTCCCTCTTTAGTTTGCTCTCACCAGGCCCATCCCTAGAGGCCCACGAGGCTTGGGGTAACTCCCTCTCCCCCCCCCCCCCCCCCGGTCCCAGGAGTGGGGCTCAGGACAGCCTCCCCACTGCAGGGCCTACCCGTGACTCTGCTCCCACCCCATCCCTTTCCCAAGTCCCACCCCCTTTCTGAATCCCCTCATGCGATGCACACCAGGAGATTACCCAGGGGGCCTGGTGCAGGGCAGCAGCAGAGATCGCCCCTCCCTCCATACTTGCAGCAGTGGGAACCAGAGTGACCTGACCTCCTATTCCGCTTCACCCCACTGCCCTCTCCCAGCCCGTTGCACACTGCTTCTCTGAAGCGGCAGTTTCTTGACCCTCATCTCCAATTAAGCCTATCAACCCTTCACTTTTGGGGCTCTAATCTCCTTCAGTCTCCTGGCTAACTTCTTGGAGGCATCCTGGTAAAAGGTTGTCACCATCTTGCTATCCAGACTTTTCTACCTCTCTTTCCTTCTCTGTACCCTCTTTATAGTAGACATTGCTTATTCTGTTGGCTGCAGCTGCAGGTGCCTGTCTCTGTGACTGGCAGCTCTGGCTGTTGCGTAGGGGTGTGATTCAAGGTGCTTGCTTGTAAAGGAGAGATTGTCTATGCACATTATGGAGTTTGTAGACCCTATTAGACTTCCTCAATAATTCTCTCAAATCTCAGCTATTTTTTAGGGTGTGATAAAGCTGAGTTAACATTACATTCTTCTAAATTCCATACATCGCTCAACTTTCTAATTTTGGGGGGAAATGGAAATAATATGAGAGAGGCTATTTTCACACCAATATTACTGGTTTGTCTTCCAGTATTCTTATGAGAGATCTTGAATCTCGGACTTTTGACACAATTTCCAAACAATAAAGAGGTGTAGACATGTTTGTGGAAGCATCTTTTTGTGGTAAATCCATCATTTCCTCTAATGTAGAAGATACAAAAATAGCTTTCTTATACCTGAGACCGTACTACTGTATTGTTTCAACTCTTTTGCATACAGATGGAAAAGGGAGAAATATTCAGTAGCATAGCAACATAGACAGGGCAGGACTATATTGGAGGTGGGGAGGGGAGTTGATCCAAGCTACAGAATTTAAATTACAGTAGGAGTGTCACTCAAGTTGACATAGTTTAGGTCTGCCTATCATGGGGTCCATGCTATGCTGGATCGATGAGAGAAACTCTCCTGTAGACTCCTCTTACTCCTCTTGAGTCAACCTCCAAGTGATCAGCAGGCGATTTAGCTAGTCTAGACCCACTAAATCAATCCCCGGTGGATTGATTGCTGCAGCATAAATTCCTGCTGTAGTGAAAATAAGTCTGAGATAAAACACACGTGCATTGACTTGGTGTCAGAGGAGTGGTTTTATTTCAGTCACTTTGCAGATTTGTGTTGTGGAAGAAATCCTTTTATTTCCCCCCTCCCAGTGGATGGATGGGAGATGCAAGTATTGTTGGACTGGGTAAGGAGCTCTGGAACTTTCAGACATCCAAGGGATTGTTGATAAGCCAGTACTGGAAACAGTACAGAGTAATATCTTCCATTTATTTCAGAAAGCTAACAATGTAATTCTCTCTGAAGTTGAGTTTCACTTTATATGTTAAAAGGTTTTTTTGTAGCACTACTTTCATCGCTATCTCTCCGTTGAGACCAGAAATTCTTGAAGTAGTCTTCTGTGTGTTCTAATGTTAGTGATCCCAGTTTTTCAATAATATTTTTAGGGGGAAAAGCTGAACTAATTAACTGTAACATTACTAAAAAAGTTAAGCCTTTTTAATTGAATATACATTTTTAAAATTCAAACTTTTTTTACACATTCTGTAAATTGAATGTTTTATGTTGGTAGATAAGACTATAAAAGCAAGCATCATAAATGAACATTTTGAGGATAAATGAATGAAATATAGACATTTTTTCCTAGATAAACAATGGGCTAAAGTGTCTCATTTTCAAATATTTTCAGCTAATTGTAGAAAAATTCAAGATGAACTGTAGGTTGTAAAATGAAATAAATTCAGTATGAGCATTCTGGTAATACACTTGAACAGCCATCCCTATTATTACTTGATTTTAAAATATACAAAGGCATTTTTAAAGCAATAATGCTCTCTTAAACTGATGCTTGTAAATGAATGAAGATATGTTCTGTACTTTTAAATAATGTGAAGTTCGTTCAGTGTGTTCTTCAGTAAAGCCTCTAGCTTTTTAAAATCCTGGTTTAGTTAGTCACAATGAATGAAGTGAAAGATTCCTGTTCCAAAGGTCAGTTTACCATGCATCTTTGCTTGTTTGCCTGCAGGAGCAGTCTCACAGGTGCTGGACAGCCTGGAGGAAATTCACGCACTTACAGACTGCAGTGAAAAAGACTTAGATTTTCTACACAGTGTTTTTCAGGATCAGCACCTTCACACACTACTAGATGTAAGTATTTTTATAATAGAAATATGAATATATTTTCTTCTTTAATCGCTAAATATGTCTCTTCATTTTTATAGGATTTTAAATTCAGTGGGTAATATTGGCTTCTTTTCTGTGTCCTACTTTTGATTTTGCTACAAACAAGAAAATATATATATTTTATAAATGGTAAAAATACAAAATTACTTTAGGAAGACTTGATATTAAAATACAACTTTTCTATCACATTGCTTAGAGTTTTAGAAATATTTTTTGCATGAGAGTTTTTAATCACATTTATATGATTGACAGGTTGGTTTGTGAGTTACACACTGAACAAATGGATATAATGTAAGTTGTTTCTGTGATGAACTGGCATGTGCCGTTCAGAATAACTCCAAGGTATTAATCAGAGCTGGATCAGATGACTTTAGCTATGGGAGTGGTTAAATTCCTTCTGATAGGATTGTGATGTCAACTCCTGAGTCGATCTTAAAAGTCAGCTGTCTTGCCACAAATATTCAGTTTCACTCTTTAGTCAAGCTCTGTTATTGCAAATGACAGATTGGGGGACAGTGGTTCTGGATTGTTTGTAATATTAGTCAACTCTCTGATTGCTTTTGTGTGGAAAGCAGCTGAAAAATATCCATATTTCATGCATTTATGACACCATGCACCTCTAGCTGGACGTACATCATATGTATGGATGTGACTTTTTCCACAGCTTGTGCATGTAAGCTGGAGTTTGTCACTCTTAGCCTGCAAAGTTCTAGCTCCTTCCCTTAGAGATACTAATGATAATGACTTAATGCTCAAGTGTCTGTTAATAGCTTCTAAGATAGCTGCAGATTTTGTAAATTGCTCCCATCTTTTGTTCTGTGCTTTGAATAATTCCAGCACCTTTGCTATCTGTATAGCTATGGCAAGAGTAAAAATCTCTCTCCGGTTGTCACTGCTATGAAAAGGCTTTTATCTGTTAACCCAATAACCAGCCTATCACTGATATTTTCATGTTTTGCATTCCCAAAATCAGTTTTTGGTTATTGTGTGCAGAGCTTTTATATAACATTGAGCATTTTCCCCTGTTCTTGAATTCTTTTGTAAAAACATGCTCTTTCATAAACCATATTTCTCTGAGATATAAATAGCCAAAACCCTTTCAAAGCCATCTTTGTGACTGATACTAGTAAAATCAAGGGATTTAAAGACATGATCTGCATATGTCTCCATAACATAAATTAAAGAAGATTAATCTATCATCAGTTGCCTTGTTGAGCATCACAGCAATGAGAAATCTTGCAAAATATTGTTTCCAAACTCCTTGTTTTGAAGATTTGGCAAAGCTGAAGTCCTTGGGGCATTGAAGTGTGGCATGTTATTGAGATCCTGCAACCATTGTTCCTTTTATTTGCAATTTCGTTGCCGTTTTCCTTCGTTTCTGTTCTTAATTTACTCCTGACACTGTGTTATTAAGTTCTACACCAGATATGACCTAGCTACCTCTCTTATGTACATTAGATATGTTCATCATAAGATCCCTTCATGCTCTGCTAAGAGTGGCTGAGTTCATTTAAATAGTACTGTGTAAAATAGCCTATTTACACAGTGGCTGAACAGTGTGATTTTGTAATAGATACATAAAAGAAATGCTGAGACATTTTCATTTTTTTTAACCAGAGAACGCCTAACTACTGGCCCAGTCCTATAGTCTTCTGAAGAGCTTCAGGCAGTTCCCTCATAATTTGGATCTCCCATGAAAAGAGTTGTCCTAAAACAATTAAATGGTGCTCTCTAAATTAGCTGGACTTGACAACTGCATAATGGACAAACTGTTCTTAGCCTGCTTTTCAACAATGAAAGACAGTTCTTTACACACACTCAACCCCTCACAGGATTGAGCAAATGAAGAAGTATCAGGATTCACCCTAATTAAAAAGTATTAATAATGATATGTTTTACTAATCTTGTTAGAACTGCAGAGGACAGTATAGTCCTGGGATGACAAGCTGGATTCTATACTGATTCATTAATTCATCAACAGACTAGTAACTGACTTCCAGCTGCCTACATTAGGACTGCACAAGTGTAACCAAACACCATACTCTTGATGCATGAACTGAGGCATTTCTACTTTATGCTGAAGAGCCAGTCCTATACACACCCATAGCTAAGGATCGGGAAAATGTCCTGAGCTTTATAGCAACTTGGTTGTGTTCCTCCAACCTTTCCTCTGTTTATTTGGATGGATCCCATGATCTGTGACCACAGAGAGATGACAACATTTGAAAGAATTTAGGGAATTGTGAAAATACTAAACATCCAAGCCCTAGGGTTGCCAGATGGTTTCAGAAAAAATACCCAACAACAACAACAAAACCACACCAAGAAAAAGTTTGTTGAGCGGAAAAAAAAAGACTCCTGAGAGTTGTTAAGCAAAAAAACAACTTTAAAAACCACCATCTTACCTCCCTGGGCCGGGTCAGACAGCTCCCCTGCAGAACCCGGTAAGCACTAGGGTTGCCAGGCTACCTCTGTATTGAGCTGGACAGCCTGGGATTTTTGCCTCCTGCCTGGGAAAAAATCAGAAAGTACCGGACATTTTAGGTGTCCTGTACTTTCTGAATTTTTTTACCGGACAGGAGGCAAAAATACAGAACTGTCTAGTTCAATACCTGGCAACCTAGCTGCAACTTTAAAAACTTTCAGCACTAGAAATATAACAGTCTTTGTCATGGGCATTGTGCATGTTAAATGGATTTAAATAAATTAGTATGCTGATTTATTTCTCACAAATAAGTTTTGTTTATTATTTCAGTATGTACAAATTCATCAAGGCCAAATAAATTTAATCTTCTGCTAATTTATGCAGTCTGTAGTTTGTTTGGTTTTTTTGTTTGTTTGGTTTTTCAGATTAATTATTTTAAGGCCATGTTTTATATGAATGGCAGGACACATAGTATATGCTCTTTTTAACTGAGAGGCCTAATTTTCAAAAATAACTAGTGATTTCACAGATTCATAGCTTTTAAAACAAAAAGGGACTATTTACGATCATTTGTCATTCAGTAATTAATGTATCAGGCCCATAACATCTAGCTTCAACTTCCAGATATTGCATCTTTTTATGTAGCTCATTGAACTACTAAAAGGTGCTCAGATGCAATGGTGATGAGTACAGCATAAGACCTATATAGAATAGAATTTATATATTTACGTACTGGGTTAAAGAGCCCATATCAGAAATCTTCTCCCTTCATAGATTGTTATAGAGAAACAATGATCAAGTCACTGCATAACTTTTCTCTTAGATATACATTAAGTAGCAAATGTGTTTTAGATCATCTTAAAAAGCAGATTTTTCCAGAATTTGAATTATTCTTTTGTCTGTTTTATGAAACCTAAAGTCTAAAACTGGGCATAACATTCTAGTGTGGTGTAACCCATGCTGTATAAGATTTATATGTAGCAAAGGGCTAGCAAATATTCTTGTCTCTCAGAAGTTCTTTTCAAAAGCCTTGGAAGTTCTGTGAGGGAGAATGAGACAAAAGATTTATTCTTATTCAAGAATAAGGTCCATGGGTCACAATAGAGAGGTGTGCATGCATGCGTGTGTGCATGCACCACGTGCACGATCTTTAGAAAGTTTTCCGTAGAGGTAGCCGACAGGTCAGCTGTGAAGGCACCTGAAGTGGCACCAGTATGGTGGTGCGCGTATGCTGTTTCCAACCTGCCACTTGCTCACTTCCTTTGTACTGCCAGTGAGGGTCATTGGTGCTGTCTGCTCTTGCTTTGCAAGAATAAATCATAGTTCTTTATTTCCTTAGTGACCATTCTATTGACAGTTCTTGTTACTTCAGTGTTAGTAGTAGTATTGAGTTAAGAGTTACTGTTAAGTTTAGGTTTTTTTCTTTAGAACGCATGCTGTGATCTCAGGGGGTTAAATTCTGCACAAGTTGTGGGAAGACTAAGCCTCTTTATAGTGTTTGGGGGAAAGGCACCAGACCAATAAAAGTCCCATTTGCCCAGGTGTCTATAGCTTACCTGCTGGGTACTGCTAGGGAAAACTTTCCGATGATCATGAATGCAGTGCGTGCGCGCACATACACACACTTATTGGAATGGACATGAGTAACATCTCTCAAAAAACAATAGTTACAAAAGGTAGGTAACCATCTTATTTAAAGGTATACCAAAACAGTGTTTTACTAGAGTGATGCAGGTTGTACAAACTAAAATATGAAAAACAAAAATTTTAATAAAATTCCCTGTTTGCTACACTTGCCAACCCCCCTATCTCAGGGGGAAGGCAACCCTGGCTCGCCCCAAGCCGTGACCCAACTACAGGCAGTCCCCGGGTTACGTACAAGATAGGGACTGTAGGTTTGTTCTTAAGTTGAATCTGAATGTAAGTCGGAACTGGCATCCAGATTCAGCCGCTGCTGAAACTGATCAGTTTCAACAGCGGCTGAATCTGGACGCCAGTTCTGACTTACATACAGAGTCAACTTAAGAACCCCAGGCATCCCCAAGTCAGCTGCTGCTGAAACTGATCAGCGGCTGATTCCAGGAAGCCCGGGGCAGGGGCTTCCTGTAGTCAGCCACTGGTCAGTTTCAGCAGCGGCTGACTTGGGGACGCCTGGGGCAGAGCAGCTGGGGTGCTGCTGGGTTGGTCCAGTAGCGCCGCCGCTCTTCGGCGCTACTGGACCAACCCAGCAGCACCCAAGCTGCTCTGCCCCAGGCGTCCTGATTCAGCCGCTGCTGAATCTGACCAGCAGTGGCTGAATCAGGACGCCTGGGGCAGAACAGCTGGGGTGCTGCCCGGTTGGTCCAGTAGCGCCCAGAGCGGCGCTACGGGACCAACTGGCAGTGCCCCAGCTGCTGTACCACAGGTGTCCGGAGCAAAGCCACGGAGCACGGGGGCAGCGGGACAGCCCAGACGCGCCATGGCTATCCTGCTGCCCTCGGGCTCCGTGGCTTTGCTCTGCTTTGTTCCCCGTCCCCCTGGTCTGCAGACCAGGGGGACGGGGAGCAAAGCCGCGGAACACGCGGGCAGCGGACAGCCCAGATGCGTCTGGGCTGTCCGCTGCCCATGTGCTCCGCGGCTTGGCTCTGCTTTGCCCCCCCTTCCCCCTGGTCTGCAGACCAGGGGGACGGGGGGGGGGGCAAAGCAGAGCCAAGCCGCGGAGCGCACTGCCAGCTGACAGCCCAGACGTGTCTGGGCTGTCAGCTGACCGCGCGCTCCGCTGCTTGGCTCTGCTTTGCCCCCCCCGTCCCCCCCGTCCCCCTGGTCTGCAGACCAGGGGGAGGGGGGGGGGGGGCAAAGCAGAGCCAAGCCTCGGAGCGCCCGGCCAGCTGACAGCCCTGTCCGCTGCCCACGTGTTCCGCTGCTTTGCTTCCTCTCCCTGGTCTGCTGGAGACCAGGGAGAGGAACGCCCCGTTCGTAACTGCGGATCCGACATAAGTCGGATCCGTGTAACTCGGGGACTGCCTGTATAATCCTCCCCACCCCAGCCACCAGAAGAGGGAGGTCCTACACTTTTCCTCCATCTTCTGGGGGAGAGGGCTGCTCTGAGGTCTCACAGGCCCCATGATCTCCCCCAGCTTGCCCGGGGTTTGAGGGGAACACTAGGAGACCTTGTAGGCCCCACACAATAGCCGAACACTGGGGAAAGGAGTGGGAAGAAGGACGGAGGAGACAGGTGGAACACAGAGTGACTTGATGATGTCACTCTGTCATCCCACAGGAAAAGTTACTTTGAGAGAGGGAGAGAAAATCTTAACCATAGAACAAATTATTTAAAAAATAAAGTAAGCTTTTTACTTCATTAAGTCAGATGAGGTAGTTTGTACATATATAGGATCATATCAATTTCAGCCTGCTTTGGTCAATTTCAGTGTTATACAATTTTTTAAATCATAAATTTCATTAATTTAGCTATTTAAATCTGAAATTTCACAGTGTTGTAGTGGTGAGTGTCCTGACCTCAAAAGAGATAAGAGGGATCTCAAAATTATTGTAAGAAGGGTTACAGCACTCAGGGTATGTCTACACTACCCTCCTAGTTCGAACTAGGAGGGTAATGTATGCATACCGCACTTGCTAATGAAGCCCGGGATTTGAATTTCCCGGGCTTCATTAGCATAAGCGGGGAGCCGCCATTTTTAAATCCCCGCTGCTTCGAACCCCGTGTAGCGCGGCTACACGGGGCTCGAACTAGGTAGTTCGGACTAGGGTGCCTATTCCGAACTACCGGTACACCTCGTTTCACGAGGAGTAACGGTAGTTCGGAATAGGCACCCTAGTCCGAACTACCTAGTTCGAGCCCCGTGTAGCCGCGCTACACGGGGTTCAAAGCAGCGGGGATTTAAAAATGGCGGCTCCCCGCTTATGCTAATGAAGCCCGGGAAATTCAAATCCCGGGCTTCATTAGCAAGTGCGGTATGCATACATTACCCCGCTAGTTCGAACTAGCGGGGTAGTGTAGACATACCCTCACAGACTTTAAGGTCAGAAGGGTCCATTATGATCATCTAGTCTGACCCCCTGCACAGTGCAGGCCACAGAATCTCACCCACCCCTCTTAGAATAATCCTCTCACCTATGTCTCAGATACTGAAGCCTTCAAATACTTTGAAAGCCCCAAGATGCAGAGAATCCTCCAGCTGTGATCTGTGCCCCATGCTACAGAGGAAGGCGAAAAACCTCCAGGGTCTCTGCCAATCTACCCTGGAGGAAAATTCCTTCCCGACCCCAAATATGGCGATCAGCTAAACCCTGAGCATGTGGGCAAGACTCACCAGCCAGACACGCAAAAAATTCTCTATAGTAACTCCATTGACCTATTCCCCACTGATAATGAATGGTCAATTAGTTACCAAGATCATGTTCTCAAACCATCCCCTTATCATAGAACTGGAAGAGACATCAGAAGACATCAAGTCCAGCCCCCTGCTCTAGGCAGGACCAATCCCATCTAAATCAACCTGGCCAGGGCTTTGTCAAGCCAGGATTTAAACACCTCTAGGGATGGAGACTCCACCCATTCCAGTGCTTCACCACCCTCCTAGTGAAATTGTTTTTCCTAATGTCCAACCTGGACCTCTCCCACCATAACTTGAGACCATTGCTCCTTCTTCTGCCATCTGTCACTACTGAGAACAGCCTCTCTCCATCCTCTTTGGAACCTCCCTTCAGGAAGTTGAAGGCTGCTATCATATCCCCCCTCACTCTTCGCTTCTGCAGACTAAACAGACCCAACTCCCTCAGCCTCTCCTCATAAGTCATATACTCCAGCCCCCTAATCATTTTGGTTGCCCTCCGCTGGACCCTCTCCAATGCGTCCACATCCTTTTTGTAGTGGGAGGCCCAGAACTGGACACAGTACTCCAGATGTGGCCTCACCAATGCCGAATAAAGGGGAATAATGACATCTCTGGATCTGCTGGCAATGCTCCTCTTAATGCAACCTAATATGCCATTAGCCTTCTTAGCTACAAGGGCACACTGTTGACTCATATCCAGCTTCTAATCCACTGTAACCCCCAGATCCTTTTCTGCAGAATTACTACTTAGCTGGTTGGTCCCCAGCTTGTAACTATGCTTGGGATTCTTCCGTCTCAAGTGCAGAACTCTGCACTTGTCCTTGTTGAACCTCATCAGATTTCTTGTGGCCCAATCCTCCAATTTGTCTAAGTCACTCTGGACCCTATCTCTGCCCTTAAGCGTATCTACCTCTCCCCCCAGCTTAGTGTCATCCGCAAACTTGCTGAGGGTGCAATCCATCCCCTCATCCAGATCATTAATAAAGATATTGAACAAAACCGGTCCTAGAACCGAACCTTGGGGCACTCCACTAGAAACCAACCGCCATCCTGACATCAAGCCATTGATCACTACCCGCTGGGCCCGGCCTTCTAGCCATCTTTCTATCCATCTTACCGTCCATTTATCCAATCCACATTCCCTTAACTTGCTGGCAAGAATATTGTGGGAGACCGTATCAAAAGCCTTGCTAAAGTCAAGGTGTATAGCATCCACTGAGTTCCCCATGTCCACCGAGCCAGTTACCTCATCATAGAAGCTAATCAGATTGGACAGGCACAACTTTCCCTTTGCGAATCCATGCTGACTATTCCTAATCACTTTCCTCTCATCAAGTGCCTCAAAATGGATTCCTTAAGGCTCCCTTCCATGATTTTTCCAGGAACCGAGGTAAGACTGACCGGCCTATAGTTCCCTGGATCATCCTTCTTCCCTTTTTTGAAGATTGGCACTACATTTGCCTTTTTGCAATCATCCGGGATTTCTCCTGATCTCCACAACTTTTCAAAGATAATAGCCAAAGGCTTCTCAATGACATTTGCCAACTCCCTCAGTACCCTTGGGTGCACTAAGTCCGTACCCATGGATTTATGTACGTTTAGCTTTTCTAAATAGTTCCTAACCCAGTGGTCCCCAACCTTTTGAGGTTGTCGGGTGCCAGGGGGCGTGGCCGTTCGCCCGCCGGGTGCCAGGGGACGGGGACACTTGTGCGCCCGGGAGCGGCCCCCCCCATAGCCACTTGCCCGGGGCCGGGGCCCCCCCATAGCCACGCGCCTGGGGGGCCGCGGCCCCCCCATAGCCACGCGCCCGGGGGGCCGGGGCCCCCCCATAGCCACGCGCCCTGGGGGCCGGGGCCCCCCCATAGTCACGCGCCCGGGGCCGGTGTCCCCCCCTGCAAGCACCCTGCAAGCGCCCGGGGCCGGCGCTTCCCCCTCCCCCTCACCCCTGCAAGCGCCATGCGCCCAGGGCCAGCGCTTCCCCCTTCCCCCCTGCAAGCGCCCCGGGGCTGGCGCTTCCCCCTCCCCCCTGCAAGCGCCGCACGCCCCGGGGCCGGCGCTCCCCCCTCGCAAGCGCCGCACGCCTGGGGCCGGCACTCCCCCCCTCTCCCTCAAGCGCCGCACGCCCGGGGCCGGCACTCCCCCCCCTCTCCCGCAAGCACCGCACGCCCGGGGCATACGCTCCCCGCAAGCATCACGCCATGTGCCCGTGGCCAAGCCAGCCCCGAGCACCTGGCGGGCGCATGCAAGTGCCCCATGGCGCCCGCGGGCACCGTGTTGGGGACCACGGTCCTAACCTGTTCTTTACCCACCACGGGCTGTCCATCTTCATCCCATCTTGCGTCACTTAGCGCAGAAGTCCAGGAGCCGACCTTGTCCGTGAATACAGAGGCAAAGAAAGCATTACTTCTATGCTTCTGTTGTCAGCAAACCTGCCTTCAGAGCTGGATAGAGGAGAGCAGCAGCTTCTGGTCAAGAGCCCAACTCTTATGGTAGAGCTGCCACTAGCAGCAGCACAAAAGTAAGGATGGCACAATATGGAATTGCCATCCTTACTTCTGCAATACTCTTTGCAAAATTGGGCCCTCAGTCAGCAGTAGCCACTTTCCAGACGCCCAGCTCTGAAGGCAGCAGCACAGAAATAAAGGGTGGTCTGGTATGGCTTCTGTCCTGCTGCTCTCGGGGTGCTGTTTTCAGAGCTGGGCAATGGGCAAACAGACGCCCCTCTGGCTGCCAGCTCTGAAGACAGTGCAGAAGTAAGGGTGGCAATCCCACAACCCCGTGAGACTCTCCCAAAACTCCCTTTTGGGTTAAGACCACCAATTTGTGAAATCCTGGTCTCCCCCATGGAATCCCTATGGTGTAGGCTAAAAAGTAATCAAGAGGCCAAATTTCATGGGAGGAGACCAGATTTCACCGTCTGACATGTTTTTCCTGGCTGTGAATCTGGTAGGTACATACGCATTGATATGATGCCATTTTGCAGTAGTGAAGGTCATGTTCTCTGGTTTAGTGACAGTCTGTCAGGAAGAGTTTGTTCTCTTTGAAATGTTTACCATCAGTGGAAGTACCAGAACAGACTCTGTGACCCATTATCTTCTGCTGAATAAGAATTCTAAGATCTCCTGTGGAGTTCCTAGAGTAAAAACAAAATGCCAGTTGTATGGAAAACTGTGCTTCCCACTTCTTGGCCCTTTTCCATATGTTAAATTTGTTCACATGTTTCTCCTCTTTCTTGAGAGTTGTTCTTATTTTTAGAAAGCATGTGATGTATGATTTCCTCTGTTGGAATCTCTTCTCTCACTTCTAAACTAAGTCTTCTTTAAAGGCAAAAGAAAGTAAGGATCTCTATTCAAAAGGAATTAAAGTTTTCCCTTTTAGTTTCTCTGGTAATAATGATCACATATCAGGAAGGTATTCTTTTTATCAGGGGTGGGAAACCTGGGGGCTGGAAGTGGCCCCCAGGCTGGCTGGATCCAGTCCCGCAAGGCTCAGGGTTTCCTCCTCAGCACTGGGGAGCCCACACTGGTGCTCTAGCCTACGCCACCCTCTTTCGGGACTGGAGCACACAAAATCTACTAGTCTGGGCCCTTGTAGGCTCTGGTGTACAAGGGGAATGTGGAGAGTGTCTTTCTCCTTCTTAATCGGGGGCCACATCAGTGAGTTGCTTGCTCCTCACTCATAGACTTTAAGGTCAGAAGGGACCATTATGATCATCTAGTCTGACCCTGAACAATGCAGGCCACAGAATCTTAGTTATTCATGTGGGGCAGGACAGTAGAAATGTGTATTTTCTGCTATTCCACTGATTGAATTAATTTATGTATGTCTATTTTAAAAGTTATTTTAAGAGACAGTTTGTGCAGTGTTAAGAAATTCATCTGTTTAGACTTATTCAAGGGGTTAAGTTCAATAAAAAGGCCTTTTTATTCCTGTTAAATTATAGGATGTATTTTATACTGCACAGGTTATATCTATGATAGATTGTGATTGTGATCATATTTTTCCTAGAACTAAAACTGTATATTATATCTTCTCTTTGTTGGATCACATACTCTTTAAAGATCACCCACAAGTCTAATTTGCTTTTTGTGTAAGTTTTAATATTATATTTTCACCAATAGTTTTCTGAGTTCTGAACATAAAGCTATAGGCTATCATGTTATAGTACAAACAGAAGTACTAATATGGAGAATGGAAATCAAACTTTTTTTTTCTCTTGCTACATAAATATCTGTCAAACTCTGACAGGTATTTCATTCATGAGCTAAAATATCAAATACAAATTCAGATGAACAGCATGTGTAACTTTTGCTACGCCCCAGCAATGTGGATCTGCTCCAGTTTAGGGTGGGGTGTTTTTTTTATTTTTGTTTCTGTTTTTGTTTTGTTTTATTTTTTTAAACCCTTGGTGTACAGTTAAGAATAATTGTTTTTCTCTGAAGTGAGGTTTTGCGGGGGTTTTTGGTAGTAACCTATGTAGATACATGTCAGAAAGTATATAATTTAGCTCTGGTTTCCTGCAGATAGTTGATTACAGGTGTAAAACAGAAAAGCTACTGGTTGTATTTTTAATGCAGTTTTTGTCCATTTTAGGAAACAATTGTCATTCTCTTTATGTAAAGATCAGGATCCTGCATTCATTGTGGGCCCAGATCTGCAAGGCACTAGTACATATCCTGAAAGAGTCTTTAAAAATAGTTTCTGTTATGTGGAATCAAAATTAATTTCTTGCAAAATAGTTTATTTAAAAAAAAACAAATGATTTATTACAAAAGTATTAGCTCTGTTCACAATAAAGAGAGGGAAACAATCATTTTGGGAAACATACAAAATAATCATTTTTCAAGCAAGGCAATTAATTGTAATACTTTTTTATAAGAATAAGTCAGAGAAAACATGTCCTTCTTCCTCTTCTGGAAATATGATAATAAAAATTCTAATGACTCATGTGACACATTCCTGCATCTAATTCAAGCAGATATTCCTAGTTCTATGCCTGATATCCAATTTTGGTCATAAATATGACATAGATATTATTTTTTAAAAGTAACAAAAATAAGTAAAGAATACAGGTTATTTAATGAAAAACTATGGCACAATTTAACGTACTGATGGGACAAGTTTTTATTCCTACTGGGAGATTTCAGATGCTTTATCAATACGTTGATTAAACTACTTTATTGACTTTCCTGAGGTATGCCGCTTAGCATTGCACATTGTGTTATATTAGCAGTATTGAAACAATATAAATGTAGTGTGGTTACTGACTTTGGAGATGTTCATGCATGGCTTTTTTTATAATAGTGTAACACAGATATTACCCTAATGATTAATTGTTTTAAAGAGTACTTTGGGCATGACATCTTTACGTAGGGGAAGATCTTAGGCTTAGCAAAACATGTTTCATCTATATGGCTAGCTGAAAGGAAGGCAGGTTTGCTAGAAGGTAAAGCCAGAAGCTGCCATTATACAACTGCTTGCATGGAAGGATACAAGTGAAATCAGTCTCAAGTCAAGCAGTTTGGTCACCTCGCAGGGACAGCTTTTGTGGGTGATTCTGAATACAAATGTCATTCGATTTACAAGTGAAATTTTCACTCAGCAGGAGAACAATATCAGCTTTTATGTGTCTGGGGCCAGTCTGTGCTGCTAGCTTTGTCTGTGTATGTGTCCCCTGTCTATCTGTCTCACTCTCTGTCCTAAGCCAGATAGCTCTGTGCAAGCTTATTAACTATTTATTTACAACATTATATCTGTGTTATATCTGCAAACATTAAGGTAAGTGGATTTTATGTTTCTGTATTTATGTCTGTGATAGAAAAAAATGCTACAAGCTTCAGGGAAAATTTGTTAATCTATTTGCTAGTATATCACCTAAAAAACTAGTTTGTGAGAGACTAAATAGCTTTGATATATGTATTGTAGTGTTATCGAGAATCTGTGTATTTGATTTTGGTCCGTAAGTTGCTTTCAGAGTTTTTTCATTGTGTATATACACATTGAAATATTACCATTCACAACATAGGATAAGAGATAAAGGAGCAAGAATCCTTAATTCAAAGGAAAACGAATACCGCACATTTACAGAGTTCCTCTGATAAATGTATACTTTTGAAGCTTGTTTGGCCTTCTATTGTTGAGCTTTGTTTGTTTTTCCCTAATCACAGCCTGATGCTAGCACTAATCAATCTGAAGGTCTCCTCCAAAAACAGTAGTCATTCAGTTTTCATTATCCCTACTTTATAATGTATTTCTGCATTTGAAAATGCTTTTAACTCTGCACTACATTTATCACCAGGAGTATTCTAGTGCTCACTGCATTACCAAATTGTGCATTTGATGAGAAATAAAATGGCACCAGAGTTTTGTTTCCAGAGAGAAGTTTTTAGTGTTCATTCTTGAATTTCAAAGAAACAAAGAGCAAGAAACTCCCTCAGTGCCATTTTACTAAGAGGTTTCTGAAACAATACAGAAAATAGAAACTGGCATATTCTGATTAACCTTGCATGGTAATGTTTGAATCTGTTCTCATTAACTTGATCTTGTTTCTGTGTGTTCTGTATTGGAACTGCACTCTTATTTTCCATGTGTGGTTCAAAGTCACTAATTCAGCATTTGTTTTTACTATGTTGAATGTTGTTTGTATCATAAACGGGGCATATTTTAAGTGGGACATTAAAACATTTTTTAATGTAATTTGAGGCACAAGAGCACTTGTAGTAATGGAGCTTGCTAAATCTCACCTGGAATGCATGTGTACATATACTCACGCACTCTATATTTTTCTTTAGTTTATCCTTTGATTAAGTTGTAAATTCATAGTAGAAAAGAAATAAAAAAATTTGTGTTTAAAATTAAAAATAAAACCAAAATGTGATTACTAGCAGGGCAGCATAGTTGTTTGGGAAACTTAATCTGTGTTTTTCATTCCCAGGCTTTCATTGTGGAAGGTTACTCCTTCGTCTGCTTTAGAAGGGGTGTTGACTAGTGATGGAATAGTATAGTCGATTAACCGATAAGCAAAAGCTTATTGGTTAATGCTATAGACTACACACATTTCCCCCCTACCACCACCAGTAATGCTTTTAGCAGGCTGGCCAGTAGCCCGGCTCAGTCATGGCTTCCATTGGAGCTGGGACCTACCCCTGCTGCGGCTCTGCACTTAAAGTATATAAGGAGCAGGGCAGGCGGGCAGCCTGGCTCAGTTCCGGGTCCGAAAGCTCAGGACCCACCTTGCCTTCAGATGGGCTGCTGCCACCCTGCGCTACTGCCTCTGTATCAGAGTCAGCAGTGAGGAGCGACAGGCAGCCAATCCACAAACGGAGCTGGTTTTTAAACTGGCTCCCCTTACGGACCAGCTCCCACCTGGCACTCCACGCTGCTGCCTCTATATTAGAGGCAACAGTGGAGTGACAAAGGGTTCCTCAGGAGTGAAGCTAGAGTGCACTTGCTGCTGTGCCCACCCTCGCAGACTATAGAATAGTTGAGTAACCAAGAAGAATTCATGAGGTTAATCAACTATTCAGTTAACTGATATTTAACATCCCTAGGGTTGAAAGGCAGCAGAGTGAGTTGCGTGAAGGTTTCCTCAGACTCAGTGACCAGATGATGGCCACAATGCAAGTTTTATCTGGAGGGTCATGGGCATCCAGTATCATAGGAGGAGGAAGGTACTGCCTTCCCAAACCACCAGCCTGGCCCTGCCCACACTCTGCCCCCAGAACGCCTACTTTAGGCATTCTGTGAGTGGAGTGTTGTTGCCTCCAGTGCCTACCCTACCTGGTGTTCCTGTCTGAAGAGATGCTGGAGCCCGGGGGCGGCCCATGAGCATAGGCCAACTCGGACGTCGCTTAGGGCGCCATCTTCAACAGGGTGCCCAATGATAACGTCACGGCCATTGACGGCCTTGCAGGTGGGGGCGCCGATCGCGCGTTCCGCCTGGGGCGCCAGCTGCCACAGCCCGCCTCACACCGCCCCTGCTGGAGCCACAAACCTCCTGCCCTTCTTGTGCTCCGTGGCCTGGGAGGTTGGGGACATGCACCATTCTCCCTTCCAGTGCTCTGGGGTCTGAGTAGCTGGAGCCATGCATCACCCTCCCTCCCCTTGCTCTGCGATCGGGGATGCTGGGGCATGCACCACCTGCCCTTTTCCCCTCCTTGTGGTGGTGGGGGGCATGCAGCATAGTACCCACCTCCCTCTGGTGTGCGGGAAGCGGCTTGGCTCCCATTAGGGGCTGGGGCCTCAGCGGAAGGGGCGGTGCTGGAAACTTGCCTCCTTCAGCCCTACTTTCACCAACCACCCATGTGGAGAGTAGGAGCATAATATTTAAACAGGGTCTGAAGAACTGGTGCAAATTACTCCATAGAGTGGAAAAGAAAATGTCAGGGCCAACATTTACAGACTTTTCTCCCCACAACTGAATAATGATTTAAAATGTCTTCATTTTCAACTTCTTTGGCTTCTACCCTCCCAGCTTTCTTAAATACAAAGTCCAGGTTTTTTTATTAAAAATAGTGTGTGTGTAGATCCTCTCCCAAGGAGAATGTTAATGCAGAATTCTGAATCAAAATCTAAAACTCTGTTATTGCTATTGTTACGACTATTCTGTTTAAAAATGAATCTCAACCACCTTATTTCTTTCTAATCTCTTGAGATTTCGGAAGCATTTGTCAACGTAAAATTGAGGCAGTGACCTAATAAAATAGAACTTTATAAAATATATATTTAAAACAAAATTAGCATTATTTTATTTAACCTCTTCATTGTGGCCTGATGTCATCTCTCCCCCATCCCTTATATGTTATGTCATTAGTGTAATAAGGTGGGTGGGATATTATCTTTTGTTGGATCAACTTCTGTTGGTGAGAGAGACAAGTTTTTGAGTTACAGAGTTTAAAAGCTTGTTTCTCTCACCAACAGAAGTTGGTCCAATAAAAGGTGCTATCTCATGTATCTTGTCTCTCCAATATCCTTAGACCAACATGGCTACAATACCACTGCATATATCTTTGTTGTATCTAACTTAAGGCAAACTTACAAACTCTATCTAGCAAATGAGTAGTCCTTTTGCTTTTTATAAGTGTTTACAGAAATGTATTGAATACCAGTCAAGTGGGTCAGTTGTACTCAGAGTTCCTTTGACTTTAGGCACATCTAGACTACATGCGGCTTCCAAAAGAAGATATGCAAATTCAGCTTGAATTTGCATATCTTCCTTTTTTTTACCAGAAGAGGCTTTTCTGGTATTTGGCCTGTCTACACGGGCCCGGCCCAGAGGTTCATCAACAAGTTTCCTTTGCAGGTTTAGGAACTGACATAAGCATCTCAGTGCAGGGACCATGATTTGCTTCCTTCCAAAGTAATGCTGCAACCCCAAATGTTCAAAAATCATGCTAGGCCCGAAACAAATCAAATGATTGTTTGAACAAAGGGTTCCTACTGAGAGAGACTGTAGTTTAGACCAGGAATTTATTCTGACTGAACTATATGCCCAGTTATACTTTGTCTGTACACAGGTAACCTTGTGAGGCTACAGACAGCTCACTGCTACTTAGTGTCATCTGACTAGTGGGAGGGCTGCATTGTTTAGTGGGTCACTGGTGTCTGAATTAATCAAAATGTTATTGGGTGAAAGAAGAAATGAAGGAAGACCACAAAGAAGGGCTGTCCCTTGGCTGGAAATGGTAAACCGCAGCCAATGGGAGCTGCAAGGCTCCATGGCTACAGACACGAACAAAACGTAGGTAAAGTGTGGCGGGCCTGCCAGCAGCTTACCTGATTGGGCCTGCAACCCAACTTTGAAAATCAGTGCCTTAAAGAGCTTCAGAAGAGAAGAAGGGTTCAGAGGTTCTGCCTCTGGTACAGGGAGAGCCAACCCCATCCTTTTAAGCTCCCTTAAGCCTCACAAGGTGGGATGGGTGGGAGGACCCAATAGTGGGATAACTGTGATTAGGTTGGGAGTATGTGGAAATAAGAGAATGATCGTGCCCTCCTTTGTACAATTTATTAGCAGATTCCTCCACATCTTTTAAATTAATAATGTTGTGGCCTAATTAAATCACACCCACTGCCTCCTGTCTTCTAGTATAGCTTGGCAATGTAGCGGTGGGGGGTAGTTGTCATCGGTCCTTATTGTTGTATATAAGATGTCTTTTTAGTTAATTTCTACTTTAACCGAAGAAAGTAGAACCATTCATTTTCTACTTTTGCCTAAATAGATTAGATAAGTATTCTGGTAGCCCCATTTGTCACAGGTATTTGGCATCAGGAAGTAGGTCCTGCAAGATTTTTATAGGTCAGTTAGGATGTTCCAGAAATGTAATATTGATTTCAGAATGTGATCCCAGTGCAGTTTAAAGTTATTTCTCACTGTTCTGCCTGGATGTTGTGATGTTGCTGATTGAAAGATACTGCCCACTGTCATCTTAGTGTACCAAATTCTGAAAGGTAAAATCTTTTATTGGGTCTTGGGGGGAGTTTTTCCACATTCCTACATAAAGAAATGTTTGATTTTATTAAATTTTCAAAACAATATAAAAACAAAAACATACAAAAAGACCAACAGTTGTAAAAGAATATTATTAATAATATTGCTTCTATTAATGAAATTAAAATTCTTATAGTATTGTACTATAGCATTAGCATAGTTGTGAAAGTTCCGGCAATTTGTAGACAAAATACTAAATTAACCTTTCTAGCTTGAATCTTGAAAAACAGGAGAGAACAAGTTGTTCGTGTGGAAGTAATTTCAGTGCCCTAATAATTTTCAAAGAAAATGGCCAGTTCTCCATTTTGGTTACTTAATTTAAATGCTACCTTGAGAATTGGCTTTGCTATGAAGTTCTCCTCCAGTTGATGACTTTCTCATGGCTTTTTTCCGCTTACATTGTTTTCACAAGGCTATTTATGTCCCAAAGGATGGATTCGATTTGAGTTGGCATTTTCATAGTCTTGTATTAAAATTATTTTTTCTAGTTGGCAGAAGCCTTATTGTCCAAGCTCTAAACTGTGAAATGACCTTCCATGTATTGTATGTTGTGCATTACTACTTTAATATTTAGTTTGTAGCTACATATATGATTTATAAAGCACTTAGTTTTTGTCCATAGTTATGTACCTTATTGGAGCATACACAGATGTGCATCCACTCTGGATCAGAAGACAGACATAAAATTGGTTATGTGAGCATATAGTTAAATTATGCTCTTTAATTTCACTTTTGTGACTGCAGAGTAATTCTCTTGAGTTACTCAGGTCTAACAGAGAATGGAATTTGTTCAATATTTGCAGTTCTTATGCAAAAGAGTTGGATGTTTCTGCAGATGTATCTGCAATCTAATGTCACAAGAAAGAAAAAACAAATTCCAAGATTACTACAGGTATTTCAATCTCCTACTTCTAAAAATGGCAGCATTTTAGTGTCCAAACTGTCCCACTGAGAACTGTCCGCCAAAATATTCTTATTTCAGAAACTCATTTCATATTTCTCATTAATTATCCCTCTAGTAACCACACTAGACAGATTAGAGATGAGATGACTGGTTCTTTAATTTGACAATTTCTATGGTAATGCCACTTGTGGGAGGATCTTGCTTCATTCAGTAGATCACTTTTGCAGTGTTGCCACCTCTTCTAGATCTCACAATATTTGAGGTCCCAACTCCATCATTTGTGGAGACAAATGATTAAGTGCCCCCTCCTTCTTTCATGTTTAGAAAAAAGGAGGGGGCAGCATTTTCTACCCCTCATGGTTATAGGGAAAAGCTTGAAAGTGTGACTCAACAGAATCCTAATGCTCAGAAACCAGAAAGCAAATGGAAAAAGAACTTAAAATCAGAGGTGAAAGTAACTTACGACAGTACCTGTAAGAAATTTATCATCCCCTGCTGGTCAGGGAGAAGACTTAGGGCAGACAGTTGGGGGTGTTGTAATAAGACAGTATCTGTAAGAAATTTAAGAGAGGGGTCGAGGGGGAGGGTTGCTCAGGGCCAGTGATCCCTGTAAGCTCTCCTGCATTTCTACAGCCACTCAGCAGAGATTTAAATTCTGCCCAGATGATAAGCAGAGCAGCATAGCTAGGTTTTTTGTTTATACTGTGGTGCACATTTGCACACAGATTGGTGTACATTAAAAAAATGAGTCTGCACGTGGATGGAAAAGATTAGAGCAGTGGTTCTCAAACTTACTGGCCTGCAGGCCACCCTGCTCAATGCAGACCTTTCCATGGACCACCAGCCAACCTCCCATGATGACAAAATTAGTGTGGAGTGAGCTGAGGATGAGTGGTCTGGGAAGAAGGTGGGGTGTAGGAGCAGGTGAGGGGTCTGGGAGGAAAGTAAGGTACAGGAGTGGGGGGGCAGGATCTGAGTAGGAGGGATGTGGGGGGGCCTTATCTGACTCCATGTCTCCTGCTGCTCCCAGGCACCATCCTCTGCTGCTCCCACTGGCCATGGTTCCGGCCAATGGAAGCTGCAAGGAAAACCTCCAGACAAGCTTTTTCCTGCATTGCTTGTTCCCCCAGCAGGAATGAGGGAGCAGTAACACATGGAGCCATTTAATTCCCCTGCAAGCTGGATCCAGGCCACAAGGCCAACCTTCCCTGCAGCGGGAAGCCAGCACTTCAGGCTTGGGGGAGCTGGAGTACCAGTGCAGGCTCCACACTCCAAGATGGAGGTGAGCCTGTGGCCCACCTGCAAGATGGTAACGAACCACTTGTGGTCCACAGACCACATTTTGAGAACCACTGAACTAGAGGGGACATTACTTAGGACAGGGGTTTGTGGCGGACATAGGTGTGGGGAGGGGCTCAGGGAGGAGGGTGGGGATGCGAGGGATGCAGGAATCAGAGTTGGGATGTCAAAAGGGGCTATGGGCAGGGGGCTGGGGTATGTGTGGGTGGGGAAATATAGAGGGGAAAGGGTGCTATGTAGTAGGGGCTGAAGCCTCCCCCTCACGATTCATATCGAGACGGCTTGCTGTTCACCTTCTTCACTCTCAGGGAGTAAAAGGGAAGCTCACAGCATGGATCACTCACTCCTCTGCCAATGCACACCCATTGTGTGCTTTCCTGTTGCTTCCTGATGGGAAGGGGAACAGCAGGCAGCACCCTGAAGCTCTTCCCTTCCTAAATGACACAGTGGGAGGGGGGGCACTTGCGGTTGGCAATTCCATACATATTAAACAATTTCTGTTCTTATTAATGCATTTTTATTTTCTTTCATCATCATGGTTTCTGTTACATCAAATCTAGGGAAACCTTCTCCATGTCTGTCATTGACTTGTAAATTCCAGATTCTGGACTGGTAAAATACAGTGAATTATTCCATTGACTAATCTGCCCCTGTGAATGACTCCATTACAGATTAGACTAGCCAGTGAGTCTAAATTCTTATATACTAGTATTGGAGTGGAGTTAATTTTTTTCAAGATACTAAAATGTTTTTCTCCTCCAGATGATATGTCAACTTTTGTGTAGAGCAAGAGGTTTTTTGTATTAGTAAAAAGGAATTTTGGGAAATTTTGAAGTGATGGGATAAAACAATAAACTTTCTGCTTCAGACTAATTGAAAATTAAAAGTGAATCATGTTCTGGATTTTTAAATCTGTGCAAGCAGCAAAGTCTTTTTATACTTACAAGAAGTCAGAAAGCTTTGAGTTCTAGGAGACAGTCATCTGACATGGACAGTTTGATTTGTTGAGGGTTCCCTCTTTAAAGTATTTTTGTGTACCAAGAAGTCCAATTCATTAAAATAAATCTTGCATTTTTAATAAACCTTTAATTAACTTACCATATTGACAATTTTGTATTTACCTTAAATACCTGTTTTTGCTAATGAATGGATGGAAGCTGTTAGCATTTGGAGGCTGCTCATCAATCCTCAGAATTTTTATTTTCTGTACAGTAAATGTAGAAACCCACCATTAAATGTAAAAATTGTAGAGTCAGGACCTCAATATCTACGAAATTCTTAATGCAATTACTCTGGCATCTTAATACAACCATATTGTGCATTCTGTGTAATATGTTGTAGAACATATATTTTATAATAGAGTACTGTATTCTTAACATTTAACTGAGGGGGGGGATAAAAAATGTGCAAGTTGGTTGAGTTAACGTTGCCTTTATCTTTGACTTACTAGTGCTTGGTCACACAGCTAAACTATTACATTATTGGTAGCTTTTTATCACTTAATTCACTATGAGCACTGAGAGTCAACATGATTACTTAATAATCATCATGATTTATAATGATGGGCTAAATTATAGTGTGTGTGGAGAAAAAAGTAAAGTAATCAAATGGTGTCCCTTTCAGTCTCCATAAACTTCAGCGAAGCTTGTAAGTTCTTTGAACCAAGAATAAACTGAGGGCATGCTTCTGTCAGCCTTAAAGTAGCATATGCAGTAAAATACAAAACATGAAGATGGGAAAACCTCAGCCCGTAGTGAATTGTGCTGTAAGAATGTCTACTGCCTGTTTTCAGTATGCAGTTTATCTATTGCTAAATTAAAACAGGTGGGGTTTTTTTTTTCAAACCAAGTAAAGACAATATTCTTCAATGGGGAAGGTGCCTCTATGAAATGTCAGTCAGCAGGCACTTTTGCAGTAGCTCTGTTTAAATAAACATTCAGTTACTTTTTAAAATAGCAAAATTGACATTAGTATGTGGAAGGTCAGAGAGGGGAAAAAATCATCTGCAGTAAACTACAGAACAGCTGAAGGAGGTTTACTTAGCCTATAATAAAAAACTATCAGCTTTATTATTCTTCCAGAATCTTTGGGGTTCATATGATTTTTTTTTCTTTGCAAAGGCATTTGGATGAAGGAAATTGGAGAATTGCACAATGAGATTTTCTTTCAGCAACATTATCAAAATCATGTGCCAGATCATATCCCAAGATCCCACCTCTGAATCTCCCCACTTTTGTATAGAACAGAAGGATGGGGTTTGCATGCCTTCATGGCACCTTTTTCCTCTTTTCTCTGTGGAGACCTCTTCTCTTTGTTGTCGGGTACTAGCAAGGGAAACAAGAATGAGAGAGGAGTGTGGGTGGAAATAGAATTATGCTACATATCCTTCCTCTCTGATTGTATGGAAATTAGTTTAAAAGAGTAATACAACTACAGTACTATGTTTTTTTAATTCCCCTCAGTAATCATAAATAAGACTTTTTGTTTGTGGTCAGGTTCTCATGTACTGTACTATTAAAATAGTGCAGTGATTTATTTATTCCATTTTTTTAAACAAATGCCTCTATTCAAATTCTAATTAACAGTAACTTCATGGAAACATTTTTCCATTTTTGTTGAATTTTTTAAAAACCTGTTACTGTGTTTTATACAGCACCTAGAATAATGAGGTCCCAACCTGTTTGGAGCCTTCTGGCTATAAACACAATACAAATTGTAATAATTTTTACTAAATTTAAATTGGGGGCTAAATTTTATTTTGGAGTATTACTTTAACCACATTTTGCATATAGAATATTCATTCATTCATTGTTTTTGTATTCTCTTAGGATTTCTCAGAATTACATGTTAATCCCAAATGGGACATTTAGGATTTGTAACATGCCCTAGGTATTATTTCAGCAAATACTTGCTAAATTGTGAGTACTAGATGATAACGGATTGTAATGCAGAAACTACTTCAAAGCATTACTCTGATTAAAAGGGGCAGCTAGTCTATTCATTTCCTTGTGCAGTAGTAGGAAGCATTTTGGAAAACATTTTGGGGTATAGGTGGAACACTATTTTAATACTCGCTGGCTCGGGCTCCTGCTGCTTTAATGTATACTTTAGGTCAGTGGTCTCCAACCTTTTTAAGCACAAGATCACTTTTTGAATTTAAGTGCAATCCAAGGACTACCTCAAATATAAATACCCCTGTCCCATCTCCCTCCTGCTCCTTCTCCAAAGCCCCCCGCCCCTGCTCACTCTATCCTCCCCCTCTTGCCCATCCTCACTCACTTTCATCAGGCTGGGGCAGAGGGTTGGGGTGCAGGCTCTGGTCTTGGCTTAAGGGATCTGGAGTGTGGGAGGGGCTCTGAGCTGCTCTTGGGGCAGGCAGTTGGGATGTAGGAGGGTTCTAGGTACATGCTCTGGGGCAGCATTTGGATGCAGGGGTGCTCGGGACTAGGACAAAGGTTTGGGGTGGAGGAAGGG
The DNA here is from genome assembly GCF_052426305.1 of Pelodiscus sinensis. Lineage (NCBI taxonomy): Eukaryota > Metazoa > Chordata > Testudines > Trionychidae > Pelodiscus > Pelodiscus sinensis. The sequence continues at coordinate 199,547,394 of NC_143052.1, forward strand.
TTCACAACTGGGGTAGGAGTTTGGGATGTGGACTCAAGCTGGGCACTGCTGGTGGCTCCTGGCTGGTGGTGCAGTGGGGCTAAGGCAGGCTCACCCTTGCCCTGGCCCTGCACCACTCCTTAAAGCAGCCAGCAGATTCCCTCCCAAGCCCTGTCTGCTCTGCCCCCTGTCTACTCTGTGGAGATAGGATATGGGGTGAGAGATGGGGCACCCTGACATCAGTGCCTCTCTTCTCCCTCCCCTGCCCTGCACAGCAAGCTGGAGGCTCCCAGGGAGAGGAGCAGTTCCAAGGCAGAGGGCAGGAGGTGTGCAGCAGTGCGGGGAGAGGCAGTTGGAAGTGCTGGCACTTGATAGCCTCTTGGCCAAACCAGTCAGGATCACCTGTCAGAGGCTCCAAGATCTACCAGTAGATCCTGATCTACTGGTTGGTGACCACTGCTTTAGGTCCTGCTGTCTATTGCAAACTCCTGTTCTTTTCTGGTTGAAAGCTTCTCACCTATTTCTGTGGCTGGAATGGAATAGTTATTGTTGATGGGGCTTACTTGTGGTCAGAAAAACACATTAATTACGTGAATGCAACAAACTTCTGCCCACGTCTGGCAGGCAGAGTTGAAAGTCAGAGATCTGAAACAAATGATGGATTTGATTCTACCCTCAAAATACCTGAATACCATGTGAAAATTCAGCAACCACATTCAGAACCAATCTGTTTTTTCATGTCCAATAAATAACAGCTGAAAGTGGAAGAAGTGTGTACATGAATGTGTGTGTTTGTCATATAACATGTACAAAAAAGTGTGTGTAAAAACATAAAGTATTTAAAAAACAAGGAATAAAAATAACTATCATGCTTACATTGTGATTAAACTGTTATAGTTTTGAATTATATTATTTTGAAAATAATATTCATAAACCTACAACAATGAAATGCCATAAAGCATATTTAAATAGTTGTGTATATAAAGAGTGAAAGCATCAAGCTATCTGCATTAGGAGTGAAAGAGATTAACAGAAAAGCTGATGCTTATCAGTTTCTGTTAATGGTTAAACTCTGTTAGGGTCTGGAAACAGGGGTTGGCATTTGGGACCTTGCACATGCCCGAATGCTGCCAGCAGCAGAGCCTGCAGTGCAGCACTGGCAGCCAGGACCCTGGAGAGGGGCCTTCACCTAGGACCCTGCCAGCAGCAGAGCCCACAGGGCCAACATCCGGAAGCCCACAGAAGTGAGTTCTAAAATGCCTAACCTGTAATGTCTGGAGTAATTATCCCTATGGTGGTTGGGGCTCCTGGAAGTGGCTGGCATGTCCCTGCAGCCCCTGAGAAAATCAGTGCAGGGGCTCTCCTTGCCTGCAGCTACCACTCCTGCAGCTCCCATTGCTCAGTAATGGAAAACTGGCCAGTAGAAGCTGTGGGGTTGGGGCTTGTAGATGAGGGGCTGCACATGGAGCCCCTGCTGTACATGCCACCTGCTTTTGGGAGTGGTGAAGGGCCAGGACCAGGGTAAGCCTGCCTTAGCTCTTCTGTTCCAGTGTTGGCTGTCCCACTGCTCCCACGGTTGGTGGGACTTGAACCTACCAGCCTGCGCTCCCCAGGGGAATGCTTTATCTCCTAACCTCTGCCACCTAAACTACTGCCATGTTCCAGAAACTGTGGGTGAAGGGATGGAAAATCATGAGGTGGGGTGGGAGGTTGCTACAGGACTATTATTTGCAGTCTAGGCAGTTGAAATGGAATCTACTGCCATCTCCCTTGGGTGACCTAGCTGAGATCACTCTCCTAAGTAACAGAAGTGACTAGGGAAAAAGTTGTGCAAGCATCTGGGGACAGACTGGGTCCCTATGTTGCTGTGTTGTGTACTGCCATGATGCCAGCAAAATTAATATTGGAGTATCCTCCATGGTGGAAAAAATGAGGATTCCTGGGCCATCCCTGTGAACATAAACTGTCTTTTTTTTCATGGGGCACTCTGTGCCTAGCCGATGCAGCCACTGGGAGGAAGATAACAACTCTACCTCATCTTGTTAATTTTAATTAAAAATAGAATATAAGATATTCCCCAAAATATTACTTGAAATTGCATACTCACCGGAGGTTCTTTCCCCAGCATCACTTGGCCACAAAGCTTTTCTGCATCCGGCTGGACTGCTTTGGGGCTACAAACAGCTCCTGGCTGGAGGATCACGGAGAATGGATTCTCCACTTGCCTGTCTCTCGATCTCTTCCTCCCCTTCCTTATCCAAGACCACCTCTTCAGTGTTGCCTCCACTGACCCAGGACTCTAGCTATTCAGAGTAGGAAAGTGTTACATGGTTACACTCTGCCATTTCCCAGCTAGGTCGCTCCACTGCAGCGGGGGAGGACTGAGCATAGATAGTCAGCTCTTTTTTTTCTCTGTATTTTATTTATTTAGGTTTTGTAAATAATATACAGTACATGAGAAGTAAAGGTCTTTGATTTCATATTTAAACATACTGGTGTTGACCCTGTTGATATAAAATCCTGGTAAAGAAATGATAATCCTTTATGTAAACATTCCTTCCTAGAAGGAGCAATTTTGCACTTTTCCCAAAACTAACTGCTAATTCTGTAGCAATTACTTAGAGGTACATTTTCTTATGCAGCGAACTTGAGTTTAAAATGATATAATGTTTGAAGTAGTTGACATTTGATTTATTGGAAAAAGTGAGAAATATGGCTTAATGTAAATACATAGCAGCATGTATGAATTATCATGAGTTCCAGTACCACTTATTAAAAGTGCACAGAAACATTTGTGCAAGTGATGTGGTTCCCAGAGTTTCCTGTTGAAAATGCATGGGAAGCACAGAAAATCCCACAACCTCTCTAAACTTTCCCATGGTATGCTGTACATTTTGAATGGATGGCACTGTTTTCAGCTCAGGAAATGTTTGGGGGGGAGGGGATTAAGGAGTTTGTTTGCTAAATTTGTCCATAAAACACAGTGAAGCTTGTAGTTGAACATAGATATTTTAACCATATTATTGTATGTAAGTTGTTGGACTCAATTATATTGAATATTAACAAAGAAGTAAGTGACTACAGCATTCTATGTCCTTCTGATTTCAGCTTTATGACAAAATTAACACAAAATCTTCACCGCAAATCAGGAATCCTCCAAGTGATGCTGTACAGAGAGCCAAAGAGGTAAGTGGTTTTGAAGTTCATTTCAGACTTTCAGATTTTTATTTTCTTTGTTTAATGTGAAACTCTTTAATCATAGATACCGTGCTCTAGTCTGGTCCTCAATTTGACTCACTCTAATATTTTTATTTTTAGTTGCAAGGCAGGCTTTGTAAATTTATCTGTAAGGCATTTATTTATTGGACTGTAAGGAATCTTTATATTATTTAGCCTCATCATACATCCTCTAACTTATCAGTAGGGATATAAAAAAAAGGAGCTTTTTCCTGTGACAAATGTGGTTATTTGCATATATTTTGCATTTGGTAGATTTGAATTCAGCAAAAGTTTGGAGGTTGGATAATTTCTCAAATAACAGCTTTCTTTAGAAATGTCTGTAGATTGAATCAAGATTGTCTTGCTTTTTATTGTGTCTACTGTTAGAGAAGAAACAGGCGACCCAGGAGTGGATGGGGTAAATGAACTGCTTTATTGCCCATGCACATATATCTTGGACATTCAACACAACAGCCAAGTGGCAACAAATTGGCATCAGTCACACCCATTTAGCTATTTTAATATGTTAATTCACATGTCTATCACTACTTTTCCTAAAACCTTATTTAGTAATGTTAACTCCCATAAAATGAATATTAATAAGCAGGTGATTAATATTATTATACCTGCCCATAATTACTATTTACAGAATTTCTAATTAAATCAACACTTTCTATGCTACAAACTTTCCAAATCATCGGGTTACAGAGATTACAAGATATTTAACACTGAAGATATTTTATACAGAGCCAATGAGGATAAGCAAAAGACACAACAAAGTAGAACAGCTGCATGCTAATCTATTTTCCTAGGCTGCAAAAAGGAAGGGAAAAAGCATGTTCAAGGGTAATGGCAACTCCTTACTGCTCTCTCATACCCCTATTCATTTTACATATGAAATAAACTTCTACAGCAAAGAATTAGTGCCAAAAAAGGGGGCAGAGCTGGAAATCAGATGCAGAGCTGTAGGACATAAGACTCAAAATGGCCAAAGCCAATAAAAACAGAGCTACTTGTTAAACGTAGGCCAAATGCTGAATAAAGAATGTGATCTATAGTGTCAATCAAAAGTATTACTCGTTTAACATATGATAGCTAAAAACCATTGCTTTGAGTAATATTAAAATTCAAATGAGCACAGACATTTTTAATCATAATCTGTGATCACTGAAGTCACACTGACACTTTCTGAAGATTTTTCTCCTGTTTTTCTAACTACTTTTTATTGAAACAAGACTTTGTGGCCAGATTGACAGACATTAACAGCTCAGGCATGCTTTGAGCAGTCCTCACAATTTCACCCAGAGACACATTTTATATCTTTGTCCATCCAAATCTATACCTTCTCCCACTTCCCCACATCAGTGTGTGAGGACTGGACATCCAACCATCAAGTTACTCTTATCCAGGTACACTCATGCTTCTCTGGAACCCTGTGAACAAGATTGGGGCCACTGATTCCTGGCCACAAGAAGCACCAAGATGGCACAGCCGAGTCATCACAGGCTAGGTGACTCTCAGAGGAAACTGTACTTGCAGGTACAGGCAGGAAAAAGCAGGAAGAGGGCCCACACAGAGAAACTTCTACCAACTCTGTAGAGAGTATTACTCAGCCTCCTTACGGTAATGAAGAAGTGGTGAGCTTGTTTCCTGCAGGGAGATGGACAGAGCACTTTTGTGTAGCAGGAGCTGGCTGTACAGTACAATGCATGCACAGGGGTACTACCTGTGTCAGAGGGAGCAGTCCACTGATAAATGCCTATGAGGCCTGCAGCACATTTTGTACCTGAATGTCTTTGTGACTAGGGTCCCAGAGAAGGGGGAGCACACTGAGGTTGCTCATTTGGGGTAAAATGCAAAGAATGGGGAAGAATATCCCCAAAGCTAGTGGGTAGCCCAGTACTTAGATTTACCAAGACAGCACAAAATTGCTTCAACAATGCCTTACTGGTTATACAGAAGTCACACCACAGTTTCCTTAAAGCAACCCAGCTTTTGGGCTTCTTCCCAGACAGTCAAATCAAATATGAAAGTTTTATCAACGTTTCAGCTTTTACCCAAATACACACTTACAGCCAACTCTTATGAACTAAGCTAATTTTTTTAAAGGAGAATGAATATTGATTAAAAGTTTATTATACATAGAGACATGAAATCAGTTTTAGTAGATATGGTTAGCTTTGGAGTTGCAAAGAGATCTCAGAATTAGTCCATCATTTCAGTCCAATGTTCTGTATCCAGGGTGATCCAGATGGGACTGGAAATCTTAGTTTTATGACTCAAACTTAACCCAGAATAAAGTTGGAGCAAGTCCAAAGAGTCCTGTATACAGTTTTCTTGCAGCTTATGATAGCCTGTTCATAGCAGGTGTTCCTTGGTTGAACTTTGAGGAAGCTTTGAAGAACAACTTTTTCTCTAGGCATACCCAAGCAACTAGTTGCATTCATCAACATAAGAAAATTATCCATTAGAGGCAGTTTATAACAAACCATTAAAGAGAAATATTGATAATGACATTATTACACGGATGTTTCATCTAAATGTTAATATTTCCTTTTGATTGCTGAATCAATAGCTATAGCAGGGGTTCCCAAACTTTTTGAGATAGGGACCAGTAAATCCATTCATAAGCTTTTGGAGGACCGGTAACATTCATTTGCATATTCATTAAGCAAATGATGAATATGGAAATAAGTTTCTGGTCCTCCCGAAGCTGTCAGTGCCAGCTTTAGCAAAACTTTTGATACGGTCACCCACAATATTCTTGCCAGAAAGTTAAGGGAATATGGATTGGATGAGTGGACTGTAAGATGGATAGAAAGCTGGCTAGACCAGGGTTTCCCAAACTTTTTACTTTAGTTGGAATCCATTTTTTTTTGGTACTGTTTTTTTGCAGCCCAAAAATATAAATGCATATTAAGAGAAAGAATGAAAAATGAATACATTTTCACTGTGTATTTATTCACAATAACAGTACATAACATAAATCTTAATTACAATTTAACCAGTAGAATTTTAACAGTTGTAAAGTTTGTTTATTTATAATTGAATGAGTTGAATATAAGTCATTTGTTTGCACTTTATAACTTTTAAATAACTAAAAAGAGAACTAATGGGAAGAGTGATGTTGTTTTGCATCACATAGCAACTTTGTCAGGAGCAAAAGAAAGTTTTATCCTCAAATCTGGTTCAACATTCAATCTATTTCTATATTTATTTTTGAAGAAAACCAAAGATGAGAAACTAGATACACATTTATATGTCATGATGAAAGGCATTAAGAATTTGACTGCTTTCTCAGATAAATGTGAATATTCATTTCTACAGCTCAACCAAAAATCAATCAATTGAGAGTTTATCAAAGTTCTCTTTTAAGGCAGAGTCACAGGAAAGTTCAATTAGTGAATGCACTTCTGATGCACTCAAATGTAGTATTTCTTCATTTTCGGTATCAATAGTAAACGGGTTCTTAACCCACATTTTACTGGCATCAATTGTAGGAAAGTATTCATATAAACTTGATGTTAGCTCCAAGAGGTGTTCTTGGATTGCTGCAGAAATCACATCTGAGATATTAGTTTCAGCATATTTTTCTTGTAATTCAGTTAAAGTACAAAAAGACTTAAAATTTCTCTTGTTAACTCACTGTGCCCATAAACGAAGTTTTTTAATTGTTGCCTCAACCTTTTTGTGAACTTTGAAAGTATTAATTTTAGTGCCTTGTAAATTCAAACTTAAATCATTTAAAAGACAAAATATGTCACATAAGTAAGCCACCATTGTTTACCAATCAATCTCATGAAACCTGTCTTTAAATGTAAATATAACATCTTTTGCCAAGGGAGGATGTCGCTCCAAGAACAATAAAACTTCATCCTTCATTTCAGAGTAATTTCAAAATGTTTCCTTTCAACAGCCATCGAATCTCTCAGTGTAGTAAGAGACGCTCATGTTCACTTCCTAATTCGTTGCACAAAGCAGTAAAGATTCCAGAATTCAAAGGACAAGCTTTCATATAATTTATAAACTTCACACATTCTTGAAGAGTGGAACTCAAAAGTGATGGCATAGTTTTCACAGATAGAGCCTCTCTGTGAATACTGCAGTGCACCCATACACAATCAGGCACTACAGCGCGAATCCACGAGACAGGCCCAGCTCGAGCTGCCATTGCTCGAGCCTCATCACTGCTCAGTCCAGCACACTTTTTCCAGTCAATATAGCTTTGAATAATAAAATCATTGATTAGCTTAACATTTCCGCAGCCGTTGTTCTTATTGGAAATGGTTTACAAAATAAAAGATCATCTTGAATGGAGCTTTCATAATCATATCTAACAAAACACATCAAGTTGGCAGCGTCAACTATATCAGTGCTTTCATCCATTTGTAATGCAAAAAACTGACTATTCTGTAGTCGATGAATGAGCGTTTCAATATTTTTCGCCATTTCTTCAATTCTACATTTCACTGTATTGTTGGATAAAGACAGAGAACCCAACTGATTTCCCTTTTTTTCCTCCTTAAATACGGGATGTAATAATATTCAATGCAGGAAGTATTAACCTTTCACCAACAGTATGCGGGTAACCTGTCTCGGCTATTAGTTTTGAAACTTCATATGAAGCCAACACAAAGTTTTCATTTGAAGAGCCCATTGAAAGTGCACTTTTCATGCTTTTTTTAGCAAAAGCGAATTAATTTCTCTTATTTATGAAAAAATCTATAGGCTTACTCGCGTATTCTGGATGTTTGCATTCCAAATGGCATTTCAGTTTTGATGGTTTCATGCACTCGTTGGATAGTTCTGAGAGACAGATTAGGCATAATGGCAAGTGATTATCACTACCAGCACTTATAAAACCAAATTTCAAATACTCATCAGAATAATTGCGGGTCCAAGGAGTTTTTATCTTCTTATTCTCACTTGTACTAGGCTGCACACTGCTACTAGGCTGCACATCATTCAGACATTTTTTAGTTGTATTTACAGTCACATTCTTCAGCCATTTATCCATATTGAAGATGAAAATGAGAGGCTATGTTATTGAAAATAAATGAAGAAAGCTTAAGCAGTTAACCTAAGAGGACGTGCGCTACTGTGCAGAAACAAGCTGAGGCTGCTGTATCGCGTGACAGGAAAACCAATGACACAAGCTTGACTGCATGAAAATACACGTGCTTCTGGGAAGATGAAGCCCTTTCCCTGCCCTTGTCAGGTGGCCTGCGTTCCCTGGCACTACCAAAGCACTATGCTGCCCCAGAGAGCCCGCCTCCGGAGGAGCCACTGAAATCCCATAGGGTATGTCTACACTGCCACCCTAGTTCAAACTAGGGTGACTAATGTAGGCATTTGAAGTTGCAAATGAAGCCCGGGGTTTAAATATCCCGGGCTTCATTTGCATCTTGCCGGGCGCTGCCATTTTTAAATCCCTGTTAGTGTGGACTCCAGAGGGAGGGATCACAACAGGTAATCCTCACGTGATCCCTCCCCTATCACTCACCTCCAGAGAAACAGAGGCTAGGGATTCCATTCCTGTCTATCCTAGCTAATAGCCATTGATGGACCTAACCTCCATGAATCTATCTAGCTCTTTTTTGAACCCTGTTAAAGTCCTAGTCTTCACCACATCCTCTGGCAAGGAGTTCCAGAGCTTGACTGTGTGCTGAGTGAAGAAAAACTTCCATTTGCTTGTTTTAAACCTGCTCCAGACCCCCTGCTGTTCCACTGCAAGGCTTGAACATTCTGAGGTGTGAGGGGAATGTGGGGAGTGTCTTTCTCCTTCTCAGTTAGGGGCCAGGTCAGTGAGGGTTTGTTGGGGGGTTTTTTTGCTTCTCACTTGTGTGCGGCCCCCAACTGATTTTTCTGTGGGTCAGTGGTCCCAACCCAAAAGTGGGTCTGGACCATGAAAGCTCATCACCTAATAAACCATCTTGTTAGTCTTTAAAGTGCTGCATAGTCCTGTCTTTTGTTTCAGCTAGACCAGACTAACACGGCTGCATCTCTATCACCTGCTATAAAGGGACAGACTTGCAAAAGTTGGTTTCCCATTTTCTGGTACAGTTTGAAAACCCCACTAAATCAAATGTTGGCAGGGCCTCCCCACCCCACCCTACACCTCCCTATCAACTGCAGTATTCCTCACAGTTGCGAGGAGTAAGGGAAGTTGATGGGAGCATTTCTCCCGTCAACCTACTGTGGTGCCACCCCAGAAAATCAATGTAAGGTACGTCAGCTCCAACTACACAACTGTCATAGCTGGACTTACATATCTTACATTGATTTTCTCCACCAGTATAGACCTGGCCTTAAAAAAGAGAATGGGAAGCTAGTAAGTGTCTCAATTCCTTTAATGTTGTTAATTTCAGGTCAGTTTTTTAGCACAAAAAAATAAACATACTCTAAGCCAGCAACTTCATTGTGGAAATAAGACTGAAAAGTACAGTTCAGAAGCTTCTAGAGAGTGTGAAATCTCTTCTCTTTTTAAGTCCATTCTGGTTTATACATGTCAATACAGTGTACCAGTAATGGAGACTAGATATAAAAATGTTTAAATAATAACTTATAATTATTTAATAATTCAGAATAACTTATTCAGCCCATAGTAAATAAAGTGAATCATGCCCATATGACAAAATTGAGTTGTGCATTTTACACATTCAACCATGAGGGCTAAAATGCACCTTTAGCAGGATGATAGAGTTTAAAAATGCACCCTGTTTACCAGTTGTGGAAAAATGAGAGAATGATTTGAACTACCCCAAATGGTGGGAGGGAGTTGTTTGTCTGTGCCAACCACATTGCTTTGCAGAATTTCCTAGCAGTTAATCTCTGGAGCCGCTGCCAGAAGCAGAGTGCTCTGTTTTTCCACCATTCAAACAGCTGAGTTCTGAGAATAAAACTGAATATATCAGACTGTAAGGGACTGTGTTAAATACATTTACTTTTTCCCCCCAGTTATGAGATGAAATGCTATTTTTTCTTGTTTATAGAATCTTGAGTTTTGTGGTAGTGTAACACATGGACCATCTTCAGTTCATATTTTTTAACTGTTTAATTTGCAGAAGCAGTATTTTAATCTCGATAATTCAAGATTTTGTACATGGTTTTTAATTCTATTAATGTCTCTTAGGTTCCATTCAGGCATGGAAACAGAGGTTGATAAGAACGACTTATATAGTTGCTGGTTAACACTTTACTTCTGCAGTTATGATAATGACCTTTCAAAGAATATTATCTGTTTGAGAAGAGAGATTCTGCTTTCTTTAAATCTCATCTTTCATTTAGCAAAGAGAGAGGTCAATAGATGACTTTTATTCTGTTTGAAAAAAGTTCCCATTCTTGAAGACCTTTTTCTATCATAACCCAGTGATTGTGTTGGTGCTACAGGAATTAGGCCCACCCAGAATAAAGGATGCATTTTACAATTTTATGCCAGAATAGAGAGCAGTTGGCTTTACTGACATTTGTGCTGTTTGTTTTGCAGGTATTGGAAGAAATTTCATGTTACCCAGAGAACAATGATGCAAAAGAGCTAAAGCGTATTTTAACACAACCTCATTTCATGGTAAGCAAATACTATCTTAAACACATTCCTCATGGAACATCAGCAGAATCTACTATCTAAAGCCTATAAACAGCAAAACAAAATTATAGTTAACTGCACATAAATAAATATTTAATCAGCATTTCCAATGGGCTAAGTTAGCTCAGCAACTGATATTGCATACTACTTGCTACACTGAGGGAGCATTGTGTTTACAGCTTGTTGTGATGAGAATTTCAGTTTGCAGGCACAGATATTTTGCTGGTTTGTTCTCATCAGACAAGGGTGTTATTCCTTAAAATGTTAGTTTTTAAAAGGAAACAATAAGAGAAACGAATAAGAAAGATCTAAACACGCTGCCAATAAAGGTAACACAAGTCTAACAGATGCCAGTTGCATTAGGTGAATCTTTTGTTACACAGTCACAAAAGCAATTGAACTGTTCTTTACAAAATCTTACAAAAATAGGGTAGAAAGGAGGCCCTTTATAATGAAATCAGTTAATGTTGTTAAAAGTGATATTCTTTGTCTCAATAGCCTGTTAAAACTATTTCACCCAGCCTTGTAGCTCTGTGGTTTAGTCCTGCATATTACCACGTGAGTAATCTAAGTTAGATTCCCAGTTCAAGGGACTTGTTTTGGGAGCTGTCAGGGATGTAAAAAGGAGAAAGGAACCCGTGGATCCCAGGAGGAAATGGTGAGGATCCTCCTTCCAAATGTTTGTTGGGCAAAGATGTGTTTATTCACTTTTAGAATGTGTCCTATATTTAAATCTAGTTTAGGGTGGGCCAGGGGAATGGTACAATTTAGTGAATTTGGAGTTTGTACTTAAGACAAACACTCTGGCGTATTTCACCCATTTCTACTTTGGGGGCATTGATGGCCTGTGTGGTCAGGAGTATGAGCACCCAAAACTCTCACCTAAATCACTGAAGTACAGAGTGTCTTGAAATCAGGCAGTGAATTTCTTTTGTTTGAGATGTGAACACACCCTGTAAACTCCTGAAAAGAAATACTGTTGTTTGAAGTTGCTATATTGTTGTTTGAAGTTGTGTGCTGGCCGACTGAGGAATAACTAAAAGTGTGAGTGTCTAACCCAAAGAATGAATGTAAGGAGTGCACAGATTTTGCCCGGCATAGGGAAGAATTGATTTTCACAAGAAACTCCCAACAACTAGAAAACAGCACCTGAAAATAGAGCAAGTTGCAGCCACCTTCATTTAATAGGCAGTCGACGCTTGCAAAAGCTACAGGTTCCAGCATGCAGCATTCCAGCTGGATTCTTTGAAGATTATAGTAGTCTTGTACCTCAGCTGTGTTGTGTGCCATTTGCCTGATGGCCAAACGCACACTGATAATGGTAGTAGAACCAGCTCTCCTTTAGCAGAGACAGTTGTTTACAATAGGAAAAAAGAGACAGTATGACAGGCAAGCTTGTTATGGGGGGGGAAGAAAGGAGTGAAAATAATAAATGGTACTGATTGTTACTCAATTTTTCTCTTACATGGCTTATCCTGGTTCATCTTTTTTTTTTTTTCCCTTCAATTTAATACATTTCTTGGATTTACTGCAAAGACTTCAGAAGTAAAGGCAGACAAAAGTCAATAATATATGGCAGGTTTGAAGTCTAGCTGATCAACTTTTGTGTGCACATGATTTCCAAAGTAATCACCAAATAATAATTTATTAAATATTTTTGTATGGAGAAATGATAAGGAAAATGTTATGCATCAGAAAACTATTTTTTATATAAACAGTAATTAAACTGCTGTGCCGATAGACATCTTTTAAGACCAGCTGTCAGAAAGAAAACTCTTACAACAATTTTTTAAATGATTTTTATGTGAACTAAGACTTATTTCCCTTTAAAAGTGTTCAAATTATACTAATGGGAGTTTTTTTTCTAAGCAAAAAGAAGCTGTGTAAATCTTTCATATGGAAATGAAATACCTTTTATTTGTGAAAAATGTAAATCCTTTCCCCGCAGTTTAGGAAATCAAGATAGATGAGCTAAATCCTTAGGCATCTTATCTGTGTCCCAGTGGACAGAAGTCAGTATTCCTCACAGGAAACGAGCAAAAATTATAATTAAATATTTAAACTAGCTGTAATTCATTCGTTAGATAACTAGAATTTGTAATTTTAGTCCCTGCCTTATGGTTTTAAATCTGCAATTTGGTTTTAATTTATAGATAAATGACTATACTCTGAGATTTTTAAAGAGCTATTATAAATAATTATGGGATACTCTTTGGCTAATGATATTAAAATCCGCCTCCTTCCCCCCCCCCCAAGCCATCCTTCTCCCTTCTCTCCCCCCCCAGGCCCTTCTCCCTCCCCGCCACCAGGGAGGCCAAAACCACGAGAGCTCCAGCTCTCCCCCTGCCTACTGGGTAGGATCGGGGCCACAGCCCCAGCTCTCCACATGGCCCTTAGGGAGGGCCAGGCTGGGAGTGGGTGGGGCTTGGCTCCTATGGACACAGATGATGTGGTGATGTCATTCTGTTGTCCCGCAGGAACGTTTTTTTTAATATAAAACAAAAGACAGGACTATGCAGCACTTTAAAGACTAACAAGATGGTTTATTAGGTGATGAGCTTTCCGCAACAATGCACAGACTGACATGATTCACAAACGACAACAAGCGACACACAGTCTCAGTCGTGCTGAACACTATGCTATCCAGAGTCTCAAAAACAACCCGGACATTATAATCAAACCAGCTGACAAAGGGGGTGCTGTGGTCATTATGAATAAGGCCGACTATAATCAGGAGGCAACCAGACAACTCTCCGACACCACATTTTACAAACCTCTCTCCTCTGATCCCACCAAAAGAAACTACACTGTCTCCTTAAAGACCTCTCTACATCTACTCGGGACCAAATCTACACAGAAACACCTTCTGAACCCCGACCAGGATTGTTCTATCTGCTTCCCAAAATCCATAAACCTGGACACCCCGGATGTCCCATCATCTCAGGTATCGGCACGCTCACTACTGGTTTATCCAGCTATGTAGACTCTCTTCTCAAACCCTACTCAACCAACACTCCCAGCTATCTCTGAGATACTACTGACTTCCTAAAGAAACTACAAAACATTGATAACCTCCCCGATAACACCATTCTTGCTACCATGGATGTAGAAGCACTATACACCAACATCCCACATGAAGACGGATTACAAGCAATTAGAAACACTATCCCAGAGGACACCACTGCCAATCTGACACCAGACCTATGTAACTTTGTTCTCACCCACAATTATTTCCAGTTTGAGGACAACTTATACTCCAGATCAGCAGCACAGCCATGGATACACGCATGGCCCCACAATACGCTAACATCTTTATGGCTGACGTAGAACAATGTTTCCTCAGATCCCATCCCCTCTTACCCCTTCTCTACTTATGCTACATCGATGACATCTTTATGATCTGGACCCATTGCCAAGAAACACTGGAGACATTCCACAGAGATTTTAACAACCTACACCCCACCATCAATCTCAGCCTGGACCATTCTACACGAGAGATCCATTTCCTGAATACTGCAGTACAAATCACCAATGGTAAATTAGATACCACTCTCTACAGAAAACCCACCGACTCATACAGTTACCTTCATGCCTCCAGCTCCCATCCAGAACACACCATACGATCCATCGTGTACAGCCAAGCCTTTCGATACAATCGCATCTTCTCTAATCCCACTGACAGAGACCAGAAACTTCAGGATGTCTACCAAGCATTTATAAACCTTAACTACCCACCCGGAGAAATAAAAAAACAAATTGAAAGAGCCAGACGAATACCCAGAAACCATCTACTTCAAGACAGACCCAAGAAAACCAACAATAGAACACCACTTGTCATCACCTACAGCCCCCAACTTAAACCTGTCCAACACATTATCAATAAACTACAACCTATACTGGAACAGGATACTAAACTCCAAGAGGCTCTGGGAGACAAATCCATAGTGTCCTATAGACAACCACCTAACCTCAAAATGATTCTTACCAACAACCACAGGACATACCCCACTAACACCAACCCTGGAACTTTCCCTTGCAACAAAACCCATTGCCAGCTTTGTCCACATATTCACTCTGCTGATACCATTATTAGACCTAACCAATTGAGTTATAAGATCAAGAACACATATTCCTGCTCATCCAGAAATATAATTTATGCTAACATGTGCCGACAATGTCCGTCTGTGTACATTGAACAAATGTCTCAGACACTTCGCCAAAGAATCAATGCACACAAAACAGATATTAGACAGGATCACAAAGAAAAAACAGTTTCTTGCCATTTCAACCGGAAAGGGCATTGTCTCAACGACCTGATTACCTGCATCCTGCTTCAAAGACCTTTTAACACCAAACTTGAAAGAGAATCCTCTGAACTGTCATTCATGCTTAAATTTGACACTTTAGCGTCCTTGTTAAGAACTAGATGTAATTACCTTACCCATTACAAAGATAGCTTCACCAATTATCACCTCTAATATCATTAGCTCACAGACATTTACCTCCCCTTCCCCATTCCCCCTTCTGTTCTGAAATTTGATTTGTCCTTTTCATATGTGTTCATTTTTTTTCATTGTATAGTAAACTTCCGATAATCCGGCACCTTTAGGACCCAGGGGGTGCTGAATTATCAGATATGCCGGACTACCAGAAGGGGGGGCTATGAGGGGTCTGGAGTGGGGTGGGAGGGGATGCCACCCCAGACCCCTCATAGCCCCCCCTTACGATAGTCTGGCTCTGCCCCAGGCGTCCCTGATTCAGCCGCTGCTGGTCAGTTTCAGCAGCAGCTGAATGGGGGAAGCCTGTCCGGCTGCCCCAGCACTTCCGGGTTCCTGATGGTGCCGGACCATCAGGAGTCCCGGAGCATTGGATGCTGGACTAATGGAGTTTTACTGTATTCCTTTTTGGTATATAT
This sequence comes from Pelodiscus sinensis, assembly GCF_052426305.1. Classification (NCBI taxonomy): domain Eukaryota; kingdom Metazoa; phylum Chordata; order Testudines; family Trionychidae; genus Pelodiscus; species Pelodiscus sinensis. The sequence continues at coordinate 199,563,092 of NC_143052.1, forward strand.
GGTCGTGCCAATTTTCTTCCACAATTTGATCTGAGGAAGTGGGTCTTGCCCACAAAAGCTCATCACCTAATAAACCATCTTGATAGTCTTTAAAGTGCTACATAGTCCTGTTTTTTGTTTCAGATCAATATGTGGAAGAAAATTGGCACAACCATATATACCAAAGTGATACAATCAAAAAAAAGTGAACACACATAAAATTGACGAATCAGAGTTAAGAACAGAGGAAGGGTGAGGGGGAAGATTAGTGTCTGTGAGGTAATGACATTAGGGGTGATAAGTAGGGAAGCTATCTTTGTAATAGTCTCCTATAGACAACCACCTAACCTCAGGATGATTCTTACCAACAACCACAGGACAAACCACACTAATACCAACCCTGGAACTTTCCCTTACAACAAACCCCGGTGCTAGCTTTGTCCACATATTTACTCTGCTGACACCATTATTGGACCTAACCATGCCAGTTACAAGATCAAGAGCACATATTCCTGTTCATCCAGAAATATAATTTATGCCATCATGTGCCTAAAGTGTTCGTCAGCTATGTATATTGGGACAAACTTCTCAGACACTTTGCCAAAGAATCAGTGCACATAAAACAGACATCAGGCTCTCTCTCAGAGAGAAAACTGTTGCTTGCCATTTTAACCAGACTGACCATTCTCTCAATGACCTTAAAACATGCATATTGCTTCAAAGAGATTTTAACTCCAGACTTCAAAGAGAAGCCTCAGAACTGTCATTCATGCTTAAATGTGACACTTTACGTATGGGTCTTAACAAAGATGCTAATTATCTCACCCATTACAAAGTTAGCTTCCCCAATTTTCACCCCTAATGTCATTACCTCACAGATACTAACCTTCCCCCCCCCCCCCCCCCCCATCCCTCCTCTGTTCTTAAATCCGTTTCATCAATTTTATGTGTTCACTTTTTTTATTTTATCGCTTTGGTATGTATGGTCGTGCCAATTTTCTTCCACATATTGAGCTGAGAAAGTGGGTCTGGCCCACGAAAACTCATCACCTAATAAACTACCTTGTTAGTCTTTAAAGTGATGCATAGTCCTGTCTTTTGTTTCAGCTAGACCAGACTAACATGGCTGCATCTCTATCACTATTTTTTTATATATAGAGAGAGAGAATTGACGCACTGCCATGCTTGCTGATACTTGTTAGGTAATGGTGGAATGAGAGAACAAAATATCTGAAAATATATTAATTATTAACTCTGTGTGGGAGCAATGTAAGTAGAAATAACAACAGAACAAATGTAGATTGTAAAGCCTATTTACAGCGTGCTGCTAGGAATACTAGTAAGAAAATATATTCTAGTTGCTACAGCATTGCAGTCTAATGCACTGAGGGTAAGGACATATGCTGTAGTTAGGAGGGTCACATATCTTAAGCTAATGTGTACTTAAGTGGTAAACTTTAGGCTTATAAGCTTCATTGTCTGAACAAGGTGATACCAGAGTCAGTAATTTTTAACAGAGGCCAAAACTCTAAGCTAACAAAGATGAGTCAAAACTAGAGTGACTATCTGTCCCGTTTCTGCCCCATATTTAAGCTGTCTCCCAGGTGTCCTGACTTTTTTTTTTTTAACGGGGGCAAAATGTCCCGTATTTGCATGCCCCTTTCTGGTCCTTGCGTTCCCTGGTCAGCACAGCTGCAGCAGCCTCCTATTTGTGGCTGACAGTAAAGCAGGCACCAGCACGTAGTATGTGGAGTCAGGCAGGTTGCCAATGGAGAAACCAGGTAGTAGTTTCCCTCCCTGTGTGCATTTAAGGGGAGGGAAGTATGCCAGACTTTCAGCAACATGGGGCTGAAGCCACAACTGCTGGTGCCCCTCCCAGCCCCTGGGCTGAAACCCCCTTCTCTGGTATCCCCACCACTGGCTGCAGCCCTTGCTGTGGGTCTGAAGCCTTTTGCTGCTACCAAGTTCAGCCTGGCTCTTGGGCCTCCTCCACTCACTGCAGGGTTCAGTCCCCACCCTCATACCATTTCCACCCCTCCCTCCCCGCTGCAGGGCTGAAGACCTGAGCACTGGCAGCTCCCCCTACCCCATGCTGTGGGGCTGAAGCCCTGAGTGTCAGCATCCCCCTGCCCCCCTCCCCATTTTGGGCTAAAACCCTGAGCACCAGTACCCCCTCCCCTTGGTGTCCCGTATTGGGTATAGGGAAATATGGTCATCGGTATTGTCATGTGGTAAAGTACTGCTTTTTAACTTACTGCTCAATAAGACCCAATCCTGCAAAGACTTATGTTCATTCTTAACACTGAGCATTCCATGTCGGCCATTGTTTTTAAAAAATATTTCTTCTTTAAGTAATTGCTCATGTGCATTCCAATATGTGTGCACACACTGCATGCACAGTCATCGGAAGACTTTCCCCCTAGCTGTACCCGTCGAGTCAGCTGTAGTGCCACCCTATGGTGATGCTTCATGGTTTCTTATATAGATCCCTGCTGCCCCAACTCCTGCTTCAGTTACTTCTTTCCACCAGTCACGGTTGTTGGAGCTTCAGACTCCTTGCTTAGCAAGTAGTTCTTCCCTAGCGCGTAGGCAGAGTTCTTTGTTGTGTAGATAAGATTGTTCTCAGTTAGGTAGGTAGTGTCTCGCCCTTCCCTCCTTTCCCCCTTCCCTTCCGCTATTTGCAAAGCTTGTGGGGCATGCAGCAGCCCCCAGGGTTTAAGCAATGTGTAAAGAGTAGGGCACATACGCCTACAGGTGATCCACATGTTGACCATTTGCAGTATCTTGGAGCAGGCCATCTTCAAGACAAGTGTGTAGCATCTGCAGGGGTTTCAAGCTCCTTACTAAAAGAGAGAGACCAGAGAGTTAAGTCACTGCTAATGGAGTCAGCACTTCAGCTCCATGACACAGATTCAACTCCCTTGGTGCATAGTGTGCCAGTCTCAGCACAGGACACTTTGGCACAGAGACAGGAGGTGCACCAGGACTGTTGGCACCAATCCCACGCATGTAATGCGAACTATTTGGCATGGCACCACTCCATTCGCCAATGCCTAAGAAGAAGGGAAAAGAACAACCGAGGACACTCTCCCTCCAGGAGCCCTAGTAAGGCTCCAGAGGCCTCCCACATGATGCCTAGAGCAGAGCAGTTAAGTCTCTGGAGCCGGTGAGTGGTGGAGGAAGCCTCTCATGCCCATCAAGACCTTCTTTGGTAGGTGGCCCAAAACCTTACCCTCCAAGTGGAGGAGGCTGGTGGAAGTTCTCCTGCCTGAGGGCCATTCTTCCTATTATCAATACCATCTCAGATGACCACCAAGATCTTGTGACAGTCACTTACATCCATTGTGCCAGCGGCCTAGGGTATGGAAAGCTGCAAACACCTTTTCACTCCACCTATGCCCCTGTCTCCCAGGATACTCAAAATGGAACAATATCCATTCCATAGAAAGCCAAATTCCCAAATTAGTTTTAAAACTAAAGAAGTTGTCTTGAAAGTTTATAAATGCTTTTTTATAGTAGTGCCTGTTAAAAAGCGGTATGGTCTTTTAAGAACAAGTGTAGGGTTTTGCAGGTAGCCAGAAAATCCCAGCCATTGTCTTGGATTCACTCCTAAGAAACAAGTTTTGCATTGATGCTTATTTTCAAATACTAACTCCTATTTAAATACAGAATATTCAGATGAACTTTTGTAATAAAAAACTAAACAGCCACAGCGATTTAGTCATCTGTCAGAATCAGAGATGCTAAGCTCAAGCTGTTGTGATTCATGGGTCTTTCAACATGCAAGTTGTGGGTCTGTACATTTTTAAAGTGGTATCACTACATGCTTAACTAATAGAGTATTGTGGCGGGTCTGATACAGTGTCTAGTACCTTATACAGCAGTGCCAGGAGCAGACTTGCTTTTCAACCCTAATCCTGGTGGCACAAGCCCTGTGGGAAAGTAATCCAGTCCTTCTCTCCAGTCTTCAGCCACCTTTCGGATAATATTGTAGTAGTGCTAATTGGGTCAGAGGTAAATCCTGCCCAGGCTTTTGATAGAAAGTTATTTATAACACGGGTTCTTAAGAACAGTAAAGTTAAAAAAGCAAACATGAAATAAAGGTACTCTTCAAGACCATGAAAGATTTCCACAGGAGAAAAGAGGGAGAAGGAGGATGTCATGCAGTGTAAAAACCTGATACTGAATGTTCTTCAAGTACTAGAAAAATGTTTAAATTTTATTTAGATTGTATCCCCAGGTAAGTATTACACTTCTCACAGTTAAATGTGCTTAAGTGTCTTTGATACAGCGCCTGTAAGTAGTTAGAAAAGTAATTGATATGCTTATCAAGTACATTTTGATAAATGTAACCAACTGTATGTTACTCTATATAATACAGCTTGAAATGTAGAGAAAAATTGATGAATTAATAACTTGAGGAGTTTGTCTCAGGGCTGTGATTTTATCAGATTTCTCATACTGAATGGGATTGTGCTGCACTAGTTGAGATGAATAAAAAAAAATGGTTATGAAAGTAGTTAGTAGTTGAGTTAAAGCTATTTGTCCTGCCCTCTCCCTCAATATAGGACACTGTGCCAGATGTGGGGGTTGTCATTAGAATATATATAAAATAGAAATGGAGAAAACTTTCAGTGATCAAGTTTGTTTGTTTTTTCTCAGAGAAAGAGTGTTAAGCTCAAGTGTCTTGGCCCAATTCCATCTTGCATTGTTGTTTTACATACCTTTTCTCTTCCAGTTTCAAACAAATATACTGCTGATATTCACATCTTACCTTAAAGGTCTTGTGGTGGTATGCGTAGTCTAGGGATGTTAGCAAGTAGTCAACTACCCAATTAGCTTATGGAGTATCCACTACTCACTTCCCTCCCCCTTGCTGTGAGAGGCAGTGGAGGAAGGGGGAGACAGGAAACCGTGCTAGGGGGAACCAGCTTAAAAGTTGCCCTCTCCTCCCCCAGCACCATCTCCACAGTGCCACCTGCCCTGCCCCCACTGCCTCTGTCAGAGGTAGCAGGAGGGGATAGGGCCGAGGGTTGCCATGGGCAAAGGCTGCTCCTGTAGCAGCCCCTGTCTGCGGGAGTCCCAGCGGGGAGCTAGGCCCTGCCATTGCAGACAGGGGCTGCTGCCACCAAGCAACCCCTGATCACGGTGGTCCGGGCTGGCCACAAACAGGGGCTTCTGGACTCAGTGCTTTAGCTGGCTCCTGGAGCTACTACCCGCTGTGGCTCTGCAGAGTGGTCCTTATCGACTAATCATGTAGTTGATACAAATTGTATGGGCTACACAATTAACCAGATTACTAAGCTAAGGATATTAAATTGCAGTTAAGGTTTGCCTATTTCCATCCCAAAATTCACTTTTATTTCACTGTTGAAAGAAAGTGGTATCTGTACATGTGTGTGTCTAAGCTTTTCAGAACTGTGTGCCTAAAATAATATATCAACTCATGGAAATAGAAGCCTAAATAAAGGTGGACTGATTTTGAAAACTGGTGACCATCTGCACTTTGCACAGATTTTAGTGAAAGACTAGTCTAAATGCTGAGGACTTCTGAAAATCAAGTCATTCATCTTAGATAGATGAGTAAAGAGCCTAACCTAAGCACTGAAATTTACACACACTTACTGTAATCTTGTAAATATATGAGTGTTTAGGAATCCTTGGAGATGACAAGCCCTGTATAAATGTAAGAAAGTGATATCATGGGCTTGCTCTTGCTTCTGGGGAGAAATAGTAAACCTTCTGTTAAGAATGAGAAAAGGCAGCCGAGATTATGGAAATCTGACAATTTCTGTAACCTTCTGTAGGCCTTACTTCAAACTCATGATGTAGTGGCACATGAAGTTTACAGTGACGAAGCATTGAGAGTTACGCCTCCTCCCACCTCTCCATATTTAAACGGAGATTCTCCAGAGAGCGCCAACGGTGACATGGATATGGAGAATGTAACACGAGTGCGACTGGTACAGTTCCAGAAGAACACAGATGAACCAATGGTATGTAGGTGGTAGTACTGTTCTCTTAACCCTTTAGAGCAAAAGAGGTGACAAACTGTCTACCTTAGTAGTTTTCAACCCACGGGGTTTTACACAAACGTTGCACTGCTTTAACTGTATGAGTATAGGTGAAGTGTGGTACAACCTATGTAATGTGAAAACAATAATACCAGTTTAGAAGTGCTTCTACCAGTATAGCTATTCCCATATGGAAAGGGCAATACGCAGTACTGGTATAGTTACATAAATGTTAGAGACTGCACTGGTATATGTATTCTGATTAAAACAAACCACACCTTTAACTGATACAGTTATAGCAGCACAAAACCATTTTGTAGAGCTGACCTTGAAATGTAAAATAGTACTGGAGAGTTTGCAGTTTAATAAATTATTACATTTTAATAAGCCAGTGATTCTTATTGCTTGTTTATACAGCAGTTACAATATTTAAGAACTATAACAGATATAAAGAAACCATGTTAGTGGAGTTGAGCAGTTTGACGCTCCAATTACATAAGTCCAAAAATAGATGCCCTATTACTATTCCATAAGGAAAAATGTATTTTGAATACACTTCTCTAAAACACTGTTATGCTGTATATTTTTTATTGATTAGCATAGACAGACTATGAAATATATTAAATTATTTTATGGATATACTATAGCCTGCATATTAAAAAATTGTGTCTTCATCTTATAAAAATCATTGTCTTTACATTTTGCTAAAATGCATCTATGTTATAACCAAATTTTATCAGTTTTTTAAAATGGGAAATTAGTATAAATAGTAAATGGAAAAACCTGTAAAAGAATATTACATTTCTGGAAAATAAATGGTATACTTTAATTTTTTTGATGGGCTTTGAAAAATAGCAAAGGAAGAAACTGTTTGTGTGTTGAGCATCTGGAGTATTTCCATAATGAGTTTTATGATGATATCTTGATCTCATGAATGCAACAGTGTATAAATTCCTAAACTAAAGGTGAAATTCTAGCCACTTTGAAGTCAATGGCAAAGCTCCCATTGATTTTGATAGGGCCAGAATTTCCTTCTAAAACATAGCTGCATCTCAAGCTTGCCGCAGAAGTGACCATTCTTAATGGTTAAAGGAACAGGTTGCTGAATATTTTTTCTTAATGATTTAACAATTTCTTTTACTAGGGAATCACTTTAAAAATGAATGAGCTGAACCATTGCATTGTTGCAAGAATTATGCATGGAGGAATGATTCACAGGCAAGGTAATCTTAGGACATAAATGGTTTTGTTCTCAAATTGGATTACTCCCATAATCAAATACATTTTGCATAGCAAGTAAGGACTTGATCCTAAAAATTATTGTTCCACACCAGTGGACCTGTGTCTGTATGGAGCCTCATTAATTTCACAGAGTCATCACTCAGATACAAGAGTCAGTTTTAGGAAGGGCACCCAAGTGTTTAATTTTGGCTTTAATACATAATGATGCAGACCATCTCAAGCTGCTTCTGCAGAATATCAGTTCTTAAGTGTATATAATTTGGAAAAGTCATATAGATATAGATATAGATATAGATATAATTCTTTTCTAAAATTCTCAGAATAAGCATAACTTTTTTCTTGATATATTGAAAGTCTGTTCAGCAGAAATTTCAAATTTCTCCCATGAATTGTCACCAAACTTCTGAGACTCTTGGCAGTTTGACTGCTGAGGTACCTACATATGAATCTGGAACCAGAACTTTTCTTTCCCATGTAGCTTGTATCTTTGTTTTTGGCTTTCACTGCTCTGAGCTATTGCCAAACCTTTAAACCTGTGCCTGTTCCTCTTTTCCTTCCACTTTCATCCAGTATGCCCATATATATGTATATATATGTCAAAAGTAATTAATGACTGAGCTGAGAACTACCGACTCAGTAGTGAGCTAACCCTGGCAGACTGCAAGTTTGAGCTGTATCTCTAGGGAGGTTTCATGAAGTTCTCAATTTGAAAACTGTCATTTTGTGACCGTCATCAAATCTTTCCTAAAAATGGCAGATTTCAATTTTTGTGAACCTGTACATTCTCTTAAAGGGAAACCATCAGTCTGAAATCTACTCAGAAAAGGATATTTTGCCTATAAAAGTCACAGTTACTTTTTTGTTATTGTCTTCTTTTGGAATCAATTAAATGGTAGCCTCCACCTTGTAGTAGCTAGGTTATTACTTTGTATAATAGACACTGCTACTTCCAAAATCAGGGGGATAGATTCTTTTCAAATTTTTATAGAATTTTCCACTGTGCCCATTAGAGAATGGACCCTTGCTATTTTTAAATTATTGTACAGCATCAGGTATTTCAGAAATTTCTAGGAGGTATTTAAGCTTTTCTGTTTGTGCTTTATTTAACTTTGGAATGCTTCTGAGTATATTCATTAGTCTTGAAATGTTATTCTTTTCTGGGTCGTCTGCATATAAGTTCAGGTAAAATGCAGCAAATGCTTAAACATTTTCATTGCTTGTTCATTTATCTTAAATATCTTTTGGTGTTTTGCTCTGATTACCACTCTAGATGTTTGTTGCTTCCACAGTTGGTATTCCAGGAATCTGCTGACTTATTTGTTTATTCAAAATTTCTTTGTCAAATCTGATGAGTTGTCCAGTTTAGCAACTAAAATGTAAGTTGGCAGTAATTTCATGTGCTACACCAGCCTTTGATTCCCTTACCAATTCTTATGAATTTTACCATCATGTTTTATTATTTCTAAAAAGTATTTTTTTCTATTAATGCAAGGAAGAATGTAGGGCTTCCTAACTAAACAGGAAAACTTACAATACACAGAGGATTGTAAAATATTCAAAGTAAACAGACTAAAAAAGTAGCAAAGTATAATTATCCCCATTTTAAAGATAAAGACTTATGGTTTGGAAGCTGAAGTGATTTGCTCAAAATGAGTAAATGGCAGAACTGGAATTAATCTTGAGACTGTCTGACACACCATGATGCTCAATGAGAGGCTTTTTAATAATAAATTAATCTCTGAAATAATTAAGATGTTGGATTCAGATTCTGAAATTTGAAGGAAATAAAATGATTAAATAGCTTATTTGAAATGCTATATGAATTTGTATAGATTTGTATGTTCTCTTAGAGGGACACTATGAACTGGAAATGTAATTGCACTTGACATAAAAGATTAAAGGAACACTGTCAATTTAATAATTGCACTTCTATTTCAACTTTTATGTACCTGTTATTGTTACAAGGAATTTTTAAGATTACTAGACATGAAAGAGATTAGAAACAATGTTTACCTACCTTTTAAAGGGATTTGCAATGTCAACAGTGCTTTGAACAAGAAAATACTTATAGAAGTATTTACTAATGGGTTGTCCTAAAATAAAAGTGTTTCTATAAAGAATTACAATTTAGTTGCCAAAATGTCTTTTGTCCTCTAGGGAACAACTTATATTTAGGTTTTTGTTTCTGTAGTCCCCATGGAACTTTTTTTTAATCAAAAGTAAATGTTATCTTAAAGTGGAGATTTTTCATTATGCATTACAGCAATAGCGAATTATTAACCAAATGTAACAGAAAAAATATCTGACTTCCTTATGAGCCTGATTAAATATTGGTGGTAGTCTCCTGTAATCAATGCATGTGATTGTATCACTTAATGTTCTGTCCCCCAAATAGTTTATTAGCTTCCATATATTCAGTATACGGCCAAATGATATGATTTATGTGCTCAATACATTCTTAATTTCCCTCTTGTCATTTTCCACGGCTGCATGTCTGTGTCGGGGTTTTTTTTGTTCAAGATTTGGCAATATAGCAAGTGAGCAAACCTTTTCCTTTGTCCTTCATACCCAGTTTCCCAAGCAGGGTCAACCTGTGCAAAGATTTTCATCCTTGCTCCATGTGAACTGGTAATAACACCCCAGTTTCAATCTTTAAGAATTGTACCCTTTTGAGAGGAGTGCACAGATTGTATTTTAAATTGTTCCACAACGGCTTCTCTATGCTTGAGTGTTAACACAGAATACTTGTGGGCTTTACTCATCTTGAGAATATGTTTAGAGTCCTAATTGTGTGAATGCATGTTTCTTGCTTTGGCTGCAGTACAACTAGATTCCCTGGCAGTTTCAAATGTCCCATACCCAAATGTTTTTAGATTTTGTGCAGTTACATTTTTTGTTTTGGCACATTTATGTCAACAGATGTATTAATTTTAAATAGGAATTAGAGACCAGCGTGCTACTGCTGATCCAGGACACACATTTCCTGCAGAAAACATGGCACTGCAGGTTGATTATTCATATCTGTAAAAACATGATTTAATTTGGAGCTCCCACATATAGTTAAACCATGAATCTGTAAACACCCATGTCCTAGGAAAGCTAACAAAGCATTTTGTGAGCAAAGATGATTCTGTTATAAGAGCATGAATACGATTACATGGTGAAAAGAGATTACTGTAGTGTATGTACATGGACTATCTCCAGCTTTGCCAGCTGCAGAACTTTCCTGCAGCTGTAGAATTTACTTCCTTTGAGGAAACTGTTCCCTGTTCTGACCAGCAGAGCGAGGAGTTTCTCGTACTTTTGTACATATTGAGAGTGCAGACTAGCTGACAGTGGGCTCGTTTGGTAAAGGCAGAGAGAAAGAAGATTGCCAACCAATGGGTCCCTGTTGTTTACTATCATAGAAATATGTATATATTGCCATAGATGCTGGAAAACACAAATACAGCTGGTAAAACAGAAAAGCCCCCTACTCCTAAAAGCTTGCAGTAATATAGATAATCAACAAGGAGGCAGCAAAGGGAATGCTGAGAAGATGTGCACTAGGATTATGGGAACAATTAGGCTAGAAAGAAGGCACCACATAGTGATACCAGGAACAGCTTCTCCCATCAGAAAAATCTGTAGAAAGTGTCCACAAATGATAGAAGCCTCAAACCTTCCTCTCTCCCCAGTGACCCAGTCTGACCACTGCCTTTTCTTGTTCACCCCCTTCCCAATTTTCCCTTCTTCCACACACACCCTCCGCCTTCCCCCCCATCTCCCCTATTTATTTTGGTCCTAAACATCCAACACTCCTGTCAGCTGAAGAAGTGGGCTGTGCCCAAGAAAGCTCATGATACCATCTACATGTTTTGTTAGTCTATAAAGTGCTACCAGACTACTTGTTTTTTTCATTTTACCTGTACAGACTAACTTGGCTACCCCTCTGAAACTTCTTTCCCTTTCTCTCTATTAGCCAACCCATCTCTCCACCAAGACAAAAGAAGAGGTCTTTAAATCCTCTCTCAGCTACCCAGCTCCTACATACACTACCATTCAGATATGGATTGTCACTATTATCTTCCTCCACAGAGTAAAATAAATGTTAAGCATTCAAAAGAAGAGATTATATTTTACTGGATTATCAAAATTACTAGTCTGATGAGATTCATGATTGATTATAATTATTTTAATTTTTAATTGAATCAAAATCTGTGTTTGGATGTTTCCCAATGATGTTTTACACTGTTGCAGAAAATATAGTATGCCAAGGGATATTTTACATGATTGTGCCATAGCCATGAAGGTGTCTCCATGCAGAGCTTAGTTCCATCATAGTCCAGAACTCTAATTAATTTGGAATCAAATGTATTTTTGTAGAAGGTGTAAAGGGCTGAGAGAGCTTGCCAGTGCTGAACTTATGTAACTTTTTGTAACTTTTGTCCTCAGTTCATCAGCTGTGAGCTGTTTTCATTTGAAATTTAAATACAGAGCTACTTCATTCACAGACAGTAAAGTACTACCTGTGATGAATCCTGATTAATGTTCCCCCGAGGCAGGACAGAGGGATTGCACTGGAGTCCTCCCTGCCCCTTTTTGCTGTCAATAGCAAGCTCCTGGGGAATTGAGTAATTTTTTTTCTGTGGGATAGAGGACTTTCTCCTGAACAGATTAAAAATTTGAGTAATCCTGATCTGTGGCTTTCTGGGAGCTTTAGTGGACCAAGGGACCTTGTAGCAGTGTCACAGGCTATTGGCCAAAGGGTACTTAGGCATTTTAGTTAAGCCAGGCATTCTTTTCTTTGTTCTAAAGCATGTGGTTTTGGAATTCAGTATTTCTGCCATTTCAAATCAGGCTGAATTTTAATACTCAGATTGTTAGCATGAATGCGTTTTTTTTTTCCAGTCAACAAGGTGATTTTTTCCAGTCAGCATGGTCAATGAGCAGAAACACTATTCGTAGCTTAGGTGATTTATTGCCAACGTCTATTTCCAGAATGGCTTCATTTTGAAAAATAGATTATCAGCTATTGGTTCTTTAAGCAAAACTAATTGTGTTTGTAAAATATTTGGAAAGGTATACTTGGCAAATAAATGTAGTTAATTAACAACACAAAGTAATCTAGTAACTGTCTGGTGAATGATGGACTTGCTACATCATAAACACTAGCAATTACAAAACTTTTACTGTATGATCTTTCACAATATGCACATTTTTCTTAGTATCCAAAGTTGCATTAGAATGGGCAGCATACTTGCACCATTGATTTCAATCAGACTTTGTATGATAAAAAATGTGTATAGTTATGCTCTGTAAAGAAAAAAGATATGTATAATAATTTTAAAATAATGATTTCTAGAGTAGAATTGTTCACTCTGAATTCCACTGCTTAGACACTAAGTCCTTACTTTAACGTTTTATTTTAATGTTGTACAGGTTGAACCTCTAAAATCCAGGATTCTCTGGTCCAGCAACATCCATGGTTCGGCAGGACCATGAATATTGCCAAACCAGAGAGCCCTGGCTGGCCAGGTTCAGAAGCACAGCCCAGGCTGGGCTGGGAATGTGTCAGCCGAAATGGTCAGGGCAGTGTGTGCGTGTGTGCTATATCCAAGTCTTCAACTGCTGAGATGCAAAGTCTCGTTGCAGTGGGCAGCCTAGGAGGCTGGAGGGCGCCCCGAAAAATAGTTTAACGTCTGTGACTTGACTGCTAGGACCGGGGTCCTGTCGCAGAGGGCAGCCAACAGGCTCTCAGACGCCCCGGTGTGTGTGTGCGCTATACACCCGAGACTTCAACTGCTGAGACCGGGGTCCCTTGCAGCGGGCAACCTGGAGGAGGTTGACGGGCGCCCCAATGAGTTTATAGGGAGAGCTTATAACACCTCGGATTTTAGCTGCTAGGATACAGAAATCCCTTCGCAGCGGGCAGCCTGGGGAGGCTGAGAGGTGCCCCAATGGATCTGTCCCCTGGAAGCGACACGATCCAAAACGCCCAAGCTCTTCCTATACCTGTCCCTTTTGACCGGCTGAAGTTCTTTTGTTTGTGTTCGGTTCGGGTACAGCAGCACGGGTTCAAGTTAGAAGCTTGACACGCACTGGCTTATTTATAGGAGAAAGAAAGAGAAAAGAAATAAAGAAACTTGGTTCAGTGTGTATATATATATTTTATAAGTGAATGAGGGCACCCCACTTATTCCAAAGTTTATAGCTAAATCACCTTACCAAAGGCAGTTTACAATAGAAATGAAGCAGTTTGACTTAAGAAAACTATAATAAAGTAACTAAACTTACAACAGAGAGACAATTAGAGTGTACACATAAAGAAAACACATTGCAGGTACAATTCTCACCCCTGCGTTCCAGACTTGGCATGGCCAGCGTCTTTCTCTCAATCCCTCGGGAAGAAGTAGGGCGAGATTTGGCGTCCCACGGACCTCGGGAGACAATCAATACCTACCAGCAGGTGTAGGTGATTGGAGCTCAAATGGGGTGGGCAACTAAACCCTCTTTATACCCCTTGGGTCACATGGGCTTCTTCCTAGTCTCAAGTGGCCAATTAGGAAAAATGGCTTTGAACGCCAAGTTTCCCACGAAGGGTGCAAAGCATAATTCACACCTGGGAAGATGCAGACAATGGGCACCTCTGATATGTGATGGGCGAAGATTCCTCTCCTGAGACAGTGCAGGCATGTCAATTACTGATACTAGCCATCACGGCGACGGGAGGCCTCCCAGTCGTCAGCTAGCCCATTTACTGTCTGGTTTCTGTTTATGGTAGAGTCAGGGACAGGCATCACACCTGCGTTCCCAGGGCATCAAAGGCTGACTGCCTTTCTCTTGCTCTCTGGGTGGGGAGGGGAAACAAGATGAGGTTCGTGGAAAAACTAGATGGGGTTTGTGTCTGGCTACAGAATGGCACAGCCCCAATGGGACCTGCATGGTTGAGAGCACAGCCCTCGCTGGGCTAATGCAGTTGGAATCTCAGCCTCAGTTGGGGCTGGCATGGCACAGGAGCGCTGTCCTGGCTGGGGCTGGCAGCAGGGAGCGCAATCCTGGCCGGGGCTGGAGTCAGCTGGACATGCAGCCCAGGCCGGCACCGTAGCAGGGGGCAGGGAGGATAGCACAATGGTGGGGACGCAGCCCCAACTAGAAGCAGCAATAGGCAGCAGGGAGGGCTGCACCACCTGGGAGCAGAGCCTACAGCTGGGTAGGGAGCCTTGACCTCTCCTCATCCGGCAAAATCTGTAATTCTAGACAACTAAGATCCTAAGGGTTCTGGACCAGGGAGGTCCAACCTGTTTTGCCAATCTCTATTTGGGTTGAATACTGTTTCACAGTTCTATTATAAATGTACACATTGATTATTTGTCATCTGAAGAAGTGGATCTCGTCCACGAAAGCACATGATACTACCTATATATTTTGTTAGTTTCTAAGGTGCTATAGGATCATTGTTGTTTTTTAAGTTTTTTTGATTATGGACTAACACGCCTACCCCTCTGAGACACTGATTATTTGTTTTTGTTAATTCTGCAGGTACCCTCCATGTAGGAGATGAAATCAGAGAAATAAATGGAATCAGTGTAGCAAATCAAACAGTAGAACAACTTCAAAAAATGCTTGTAAGTGCCTAAATGCTTGTTGACATTGGCTGTTTAATATTTTTAAATAAGCAACAATAATGATCCTTTTTTTCTTTTAACAAAGTCTCTCTAAATCACAGCACTCTCCATTTTCCTTCCATTCTTCATAGCTTACCTGATCTCCCAACACAATCCCTTTCCTCATTCTACATTCCCTATTCCTCCCCAAAATATCACCTAACCAATTAAGCTATGCTCTAGCAAACCACAGATGTATCCAGGGTTTCTTCCACTGTGCCTTTTGTGCATGGAACAATCTCCTTGAACTAATCCATCAGACACATTTTTATGATGCCTCTAAATAATCACCAAGTGTTCGAGTAAATCGAACATGGGGCAAATTGCTGATACACATAGATCCATACGTATTACCAGAGACAGTCTGTTATAACACAAAGAAAAGGACATATTTTAAAATTGTCTATTATATTATCTCCATTTCCCTCAGGTGACATACGTATGTCACCTAGCATACGTATGTCACCTGTCAGCTAAAATTATAAATTCTTCAGGATCAGGAATTGTCTGCTTCTGTACAGCGCCAAGCACAATGAGTGTTCCTTTTTTGACTTTATTTATAATAACATTTCAAAACCCTGTTGTAAGCAGCATAAGATAAAGCAAAAGATTGTATTATCTTTATTATTTTCTCTGCCCTCATAGCTACAGAGGTAATTAATGATCATAAAATTATCCAAACTTTTCCAAACTTTTAAAAATTCCCTGGGGTATTTGTCTCCAAGACTTTTTTTCAAAAGTGAACTTCAGAGACTTGACTCTAATCTCAAAATAGTATAAAATATTTGTATTTTTTTTAAATAGCCTGCCCATTGATTTTAATTTAAAATTTAATCACGTGACCCTTTGGTCTCATCACTTAGCACAGTAAAGTAAAAGGACTGAAAGATTTTTCACTATGCACTGCTTAGTTTTCAGTATGTAATTTATCTTGTTCTCATTGAAGATCTATTTCTTATTATTTCTACTTCTAGCAGAGTAAAAGGCATTTGTTATAATAACTGTGAATATTCCTATTTTGCAAGAATATGTCCTTATGGCTACTTCACCATAGGATGCGTGCACCTATGTGCATTCTCAACAGAAGATATGAATTCGAAGTGTCCAAGAGTCCATGCCTGCACATTTCATAGTTTTGCTGCTTCAGCGCAAAAGGCTTATTCAGAGGGTGGACCTGCTGCTACTGCAGTTCCTTCTCAACTGGCTGTGACTTGATATGAAGCAACGGCATGACCATTGCTTCCAAGCACATATTCCCAGTTCTTTTAAAATTTTGCTTTATTTATTTTCTCTAGTATTTAGTTTAAATTTTGTTTATTTTCCCCTTTCCACAGATTTAGTATATTTTAGAGGGTTTCCAGCCACTACCTCCTTCCCAGTTTAGAACCAATTGTTTGGCTTTTGCCTACTCTGAGAGTACGATAAAAGCCCCAGGATTCATAGCCTTCTAGGCCTGCAGTAGGTATTTCCACTAGAGTACCAAGCTTTCTAGCTGTTTTCAGTGTCTCAGACTCTCATATCCAATTGAGTTTGAAGCTTCTTCTTTCAGAACACTCTTGCAGTCCTCGCTTTTCTGTCCTCTCTCTCCTTTTTACTTCAGCAGCTACTGAGGTTGTTTTGGAGACAAAGGACTCAGAGGGGAAAAAAAGCTTTCTTGTCCTAATAGAGCCTCCAGGAAAAGAGAGAAAATACCTCTTGGGAACTGAATCTGAGGAAATACCGTTTTCCAGGATGGATATCTCTAAGGATCCTACAGGCATCAGCACCAGGGCTTTGGCACTATAAACACCAGATTAATTTAGAAAGAAAAGTATTCACTATAGGGAACCAATTATTCCAGCACCAGCTAGGCATCAGACTCTTAGAAACCTTAAGGCTTGAAAGAAATCAAGGCACCGTTTTCTCCAGCACCATCTTCAGACAGCGTGCACTCAGTGGGCACTCAGAACATAGAGACATCACCTTGACAACCACTTCAGCACCATCTCAAATGAGGACCTGAGTAATATGCCTGGTCCATATATACCTTTTTGCAGCTCTCTGGCACCTGGAGGTTCTTATCTCAAAAGAATTTATCTGCGTCAGAGGAACAGGCATGCCCCTCTTGCAGATGCAAAGAGAAATTTCCCACTCATAAGTAGTACCATGTCAGCCATGCTCCTCTCCTCCCATATCAGCAGGTTACCCGATACATGTCCACCAGCGTCTCTGGCAATGTCCAGCGCCCCTTCTGGTTCTTCTGGAACTCTGAAATCTTGGTGCAGTGGGCAAGGACACACCACAGTCTAAAATGGGTCAGCAACCTTTTCAAACCAAAGAGCCAAATTACATCAAAATTCAGAGCAAGTGGTCAACAAAGAGCCGTATAAGAATGCCCATTTGCGTGACTGAAAATATACAATTTCCTATTAATGATAATTGACATCATGATTAATAATAGCATCAATGAAACATTGTACTCACACTTTATTTAATGGGACTTTTGCTACTGCATCTTTTCTCATTTTTTTTGAAGTTTACATTATAACTGGTCAAATACAACTTCACACATGCATTCAGGCTGTCTTCTGTCAATCTTATGGCAGGGAGCTTGGGATGTGCGGGTGCAGGAGTCTGGGTTGGAGTGTATGGGGGGTTCAGGGCAGGGGATTTGAGTGCATGGTGGACTCAGGGCTGGGGTGTGGAAGATGCAGGAGCGTTATGATGCTGCAGCCAGATGGGGGCTAGGTTCCAGTTGGAGGAGGCTTGTTGGCTAGGCTTTATTTTTAAATAAAGTAAAATATTATGTCCAACACAAAAGGTTTCAACATTGTCTTTATTTATGGCAAGAGATGGAACTTTTGTTGGGTCGGGGCCAATGACCCACAGAAAAATCAGTCAGGGACCACACAAGTGAAAAGCAAACAACAAAAACCCAACACCCCCCCTTATTATGTGGCCCCCAACTGAGATACCTCACTCCCCTGGTGCTCCAGCCCATGTGGGGGGGGGGGGGGGGGGCAGGGAGGATTGAGGTTCTAGGTCTCATGCCAGATTAATTCTTGTGGGGTTCCAGGGTTAGTGGATTTTGTAGGGGCCTTCCAGGCTCTGGGGTTTGGCCAAAAATGAGGGGTCCAGTGTGCGGGACAGAACGGCCAGTGAGTGGGATAGGGATTGGGGGTGCAGGATCTGGATGAGAGGTAGGAGGCAGGAGCAGGCTGGGGTTGGGGTTTCTGACCGGGGAGGAGGGTGCAAGAGAAAGTTGTGGGTGGGTGTCTGGCCGGGGGGAGAGAGCAGGAGAAGGTTGTGGGTTGGTGTCTGGCCAGGGGGAGGGTGCAGGAGCAGGGTCTGGGCAGCACTTTTTTTTCCCCCTAGTGTCTGTAACAGGGTTTATTCATTATAATAGATGCAAGTCACTCCCTCATAACAGCCATCCACTGCTCACATGGGTCATGGATTAAGTTAGCAGCCCAAGGGCCAAGTGTGGAATGGAGGCCTGGCCTGGCCTGGCCTTGCCTTGCCTTGCCTTGCCTTGCCTTGCCTTGCCTTGCCTTGCCAGGAGTCCTGCTGGCAGGTCCAGGCACGGATGGGAACTGGCCCACTCAGTCATACTTCTTGTACCTTTCCAGACTGGCCAGGATTCAGCCAGCTGGCACCAGGAAGAAGGTGCCCAGGCTGATGATGGACTCCAGCAGTCCTATGGGGCTGTCCAGCGGGCGCAAGTACATGGTGTATATGGGCAGAGCAAGATGGGGGCGCAGCAGCAGGGACATGGCCTGGCAGCAGCGGGTCCTTCATGGCCAAGATAACATCCAGGTCTTGTTTTTGCGCCCAATACTGTTCTCAGCCTCCCTGTCCCAGGCATGGCCTCCCACTGCTCCATTGGCCACATTCTGGCCAATGGAACAGTGGGATAAGCCTCTAGGCAGTACATCTTTTCCTCCAGCTGGGGGAGAGAAAGGGAGAATGTGCAGAGCCATTTGTGGCTCTGGCTTCTTCCCCATCACAAAGCAAGCCTCGGGGCTTTCTCCATCCTCCCACCCCCCGCAGGAAGCCAGCACTGGTTCCAGTCTGGCAGGGGGTGGCATGTCTGGATCACATGGAAAGAGGGAAGGGGGGACTAAGCTCAAGCTGTGAGCCATATTTGGCTCCTAAGTGAGCCATATGTGGCTTATGCTCCATAGATTGCCAACCCCTGTTCTAGAAGGTACCCCAGACACTCCAAAACCACATAACTGATACATATCCACAACCCTAGTGGACCTACTTGGAATCCCTGGACTGCCTATGTGGGGCAGTTCTATAGGGTGAGCCCACAACAGGCGATAAATGGAAGTTTCTCAGGTCTCAACAACCACAAGCACCACACCTGCAGTCACCAAATACTATGTGTTTCTCTGGTACAGAAGGAAGATCATGAGGAGGATCTACTAGCCTCCTGCAGAGGAGGAAATGTAATAGTCTCATAAATTCTCCTCCCTGGACAAGGCAGTGATGCTGTTTCCCCCCTTTTATGTGGACAATATTAGCTCATTGTCAAGCTATGATGGCAGATATGACTTTACTAGCTATGCAAAGTTTACTCATTTTATTAGCAATTTGCCATAGCACAGGAGGGAGAGATTCCAGACCCTCACTTCTGAAGGACAACTGATAGCCATGGCCTCTTTATAGGCTGTCTTCACTGATGATGATACAATTTCACAATCATTAGTTGTTTTGCGATGTGGATCATGGCTCCAATCATCCAGCCTACCCAGGAAGACCATGGTGGAAGACCTCCTTTTCGAAGCTGTTCAGCAACAATACTAGCACCTCCTTGTGTTCCCTCAGTAGTCAAGCTGGAGTCAGGAACCAGGGAACAGTGCTGGGATTATGAGTCACTTAGCAGTATCAAAGGTCAAACCAAAGTCAAGGAACAATGTCAAAGTCAAACAGGAGTCAGGGTTCAATACAGCAGCATGTCAGGACAGTTGCTCAGACAACTTCCTATGCCTGTTTCTGGCTTAAACAATGTATCTGAATGGATATCTCCTCTAATCAGTAGCTTCCTAGGCAGAGCCTCCTGTGGGCCAGGGTTCCACTAACCTTCTCCTATGCTAGTTCTGCAGACTTGTGGGTTGACTGTCATGGTCTGTGAACTGTTTGGGGACCAATGGGCCCATGTTCGAGACCCACAATCCTTCACATGTGCTATACCAGACCAGGGCCTCACTCTCTCTATTCTTACGTCCACTGCACTTAATTCACAAGATATTGATCAAACTACAATAAGAACTGGTGAGAATTTGGTCCAGACAAATGAGGTGTTCAGATCTATTTCACCATTCTGTAGAGAAACCTTGTTGCCTCCCCCTCAGATTAGACCACATGAGATAGAACTTGGGCACCATAAGACATCCTCAGGCTTCTATTCCCAAACCTTATTGCCTGGTTCCTTAGTAGTTCTCAGCTTTAGAGTCAGACTGTTTAGCAGAGATACAATTTGTGCTCCTGAATAGTAGGAACCCTCTATTCCTAAAACTTACTTGCAGAAGTTTAAATGTTTCCTTTTATAGTGTTCCTGTCACTCTGTATCTGTATCTGAACCTCTTCCTTGATTATTTGTTGGAATTAAAAAAACAAGAACTATGAGTTTTGTCAAATACCTAGCAGCTATTTTGGCATCTAATTCACCTATATGGGGCCTCTTGGCTATATTTCTCAAGAGTTTAGCACATCTCTTTCCATATAATTGGAATGCCACACTTCCATGGGATCTTAACTTGGTTCTCACTGTCTTAAGAAACTCTACACTCAAACCTCTGGGCACAAACCTTTAAGACCCTCTACCTGGTGGTCACTCCTTGGTTAGAAAGGTGGAAGAAGTTGTGGCACTTGTGGCTACTCACCTTGCTCTATCTTCTACCATAACAGGGTCACGCCATGCCCTGATTCTCTGTTCCTGAAGTTTAGTCAGATTTCCATATCAATCAGGATATTCATTTGCCATTATTCTTCCCCAAACCTCACTCCTTTAGCTTTTGCACATTAGACATTCAGAGAACACTAGTCTTCTGTCTTGACCCTTCATGGTTCCCCTAGACACTTTGCATCCTTTTCTGGAAGAATGAAGACAGTTGATATCAGAAATTACCAAAATGGGTTTCAAGTTGCAACATAACCTGCTGCAAAGTCATTGGGATCTAACAACACTACCCCAAATACCCTGGGTGACAGCACACCCTGCCAGGACTCAGTCCACATCTTCATCCTCCTCAAAAACATTCCTGTCACCAAAATTAGCAGTTCCTCAACTTGGTCCTCAGTTCACACATTCTCTAAACACTGTTATTCTACCTGTGTCCAAAATGTACACAATCTTTGGTGACATCATCTTCTACCGCATCTTGGATCCACCTCCTCCTCAGCATTCACCTCTATGTTGAGCTACTGTTTGGTAGTGACTGCGACAAAGACTATGGAGCACCCACAGGGACATATACTCAGAGAAGGAGAGGTCACTTATCTTTCAGTAACTTGAATTCTTCTAGAATGTTTTGTCCCTATAGGTACTCTACTCCCCTCTGCTGCAAAATCTCTGGCTCTATAGTTAAGAAGTAACTGGAGCTGTGCTAGGTCTGCTTCTCCCCCCTACAAGCCCTCACACAGAAGCATGAGGCCATGTAATGCAGAGGTGCAGCCCTGTGGAAACTGTTCATTCAAATCTCCAGACAAGAGCTCACAGGCATGCATTCCTCCTCTGATGGAGCATCCGTAGAGACAAAACATCTTCAACATCACAAATTATTGAAAAGTAAGCAGTACCTTTCAAATTATTAAAAAGTAAGTGGCAATAAAAGGGACCGCAACCACATTTTGGCCCCAGCACTTTTTTTTTCTTGACAAATTATTCCTAGTGGTTTGGTTTTTTGTTTTTTTTTTTGTTTGTTTTTTTTTTTAACAAAAAAAAGCACTGAAATTAAGTAAATTGATCAGGGAAAATTAATTTATTTTACAACAAAAGAATTATGTAAATCACAAGAAAATAGCTGAGGGAAATGGAAATGTGTACTCAAGTCTCATCTAAAAATACAGCTGTAATCTCTCGACTTCTGAAGACCAGTCATGCTATCACTAATGGTATATATTTGCTTTTCTGTTAATAAGAGCCAGTCTGAATGTGTTTGTTTCTAAGGGAAAGCACATGCTTGTAAAAGCTTTCCAGTTTATTTCTAAAGGTTTATTTTAGGAAGAACTGCTGCTGATCACAGAGAGGCTGTGCTGTTTTTCTTACAGGTATTAGAGTGGTTTTTTGTGTTTTATCTGCAACATTTTGTTTTTTTAAAGAAATAATTTTCTCTCTCTAGAGGGAAATGCGGGGGAGCATCACATTCAAGATTGTACCAAGTTATCGCACTCAGTCTTCGTCTTGTGAGGTAATGAGTTTAATGAACCATTTCCATCCTTTCTCGGCCCTGTAACTAACTGCCTGCTGATGGCTGAATGTTCTTGCTTTCTGGGAAATTGTTTCTGCCTGTGCTGTTAGATCACGCACACCAATTTTACAACAAAGATAACGGAACAGGAGTAGGTCCCACCCACCTACTCAGCCCTGCCTTCATATTCATCTCATCAGCACCTTAACTAATCCTTTACAGCTTGTAATGGAAGTATGGAATCCCCTGTTTTAAAATTAATGATTTAAAATACTTTGTCTGGGAAGTCTATTTGAGTTCCTAAGTTCAGGAGCTTGAATAAATATTTCTTCTCTGTTTTTAACATGAAAAAATGTGTAGATCAATTGATTGATTGATTTGGGCTGTTAAGGGTTAATTGAAGATCCTGGTTCTGTATAAATATGTTCAGGTAAATTTGTGATAATTAAATGCCTGTAACAGTAACATGTGAAACACTTATGTTTCTATGTAGAATTGGTTATATATTGTTGTTCAAGAAAAACATGTTTGGAATTCAGTACTCTTTGAATTAGCAAAGTTATTAGAGAAAGATATTCTTCCTATTTGGGCTTACAGATTGGCATAAGCGCTGCGTGAGCAATGCTATTCTTTCCATGGTGCTTGTTCAGTTGTACAAACCATTCCCAAATGTGGAAGCAGGGATCTTTGGGTGAAGACCTGGACCCCACTGTAGTCAAAGGCAGAACTCCCATTAGATCTGCAATTTTACCCTGGTTGACTTGTTTATCTGGAAGTGCATGTTATAGATCATCAGCATACAGAAACTAAAATTTTCATTGTCACTTGGATTTTTAAAAATAGTTATCATGTTTATTTGAAGAAGGCCGTTATTCTGTCTTTCTACATTTCTTTTATCCTCTTTATTTTTAAGAAAAGTGGAAAGACCTTTATGAAAAATTCCAATATTTCTCCCTTATAAAAATGAATTTTTTTAACCTTCTAGTTGTAACCAATTTTTCACCAAAGACAAGAGCAAAAACAAAGCAAAGCTGCCAGTGAAATACAAAAAGCTTGTAATAATCCCAAATAGGGGAGAAATTCTAGACTGGTACTAAGGAATATGTCTCACTTCTTGTGCTGTTACTTGAATCAGTAATAATGGAAGATGTTTGACCTCCTAATAATAAAATGAAATAAACTAATACATTGTAAACTTACTAAGAACATGATAAATCAAGATGAAGTAAACCAAATTTATAAATCCAAATGAAAGTTTTAATATTCAAGGAAAAAGATGTTGTCTGAGGCAAATAGTAACAATAGGACATTTCTTTTGCTTAGTCTTTTAATGTAGTTCCTTTCGTGCCTTCTGTTCTAGAAAAAGAATGAGGATGGACTCCTACTTTCAGTCAGGCAAAACATCAGAATTAGAAATGTGAGATTAAAGGACTGGGGAAAATTAGGCACAGTGATGTCAGGCACGTGGTAAATTGCATTCATCATGCCTTCGTCTATCTTATCTGTTCTGTGCCCATGAACACATCTGCACTAGGAATGCTTCTAGCATTCCAAACCTTAGAACTGCAACAGCCACTTTTAAAAATCATAGTGCTACAAAAAATGGTACCTTTCCCTTTCTTCTCTTCTCCCCACAAATATAGAATTTCTCCCTTGGAATTGTGCAAGTATGTGAAATAGACCAGGTAATATTTGGTTCTGAGCTAGTTTAAAGTCTTTAAGGCCAGTCTCTTTCAAAAACAGAGGGCTAAAAATGAAGATGTTGTATGCCATTTTAGAAAGCCATAAAATAGTTGTTCTTATCCCAGAGTATATTGAGAGAGATCTGTGTCACATTTCAGGATGCAATCCAGACAAGTGAAGGGTTGTCTCACCACCTGCTTTGCCACCATAGGTAGTTCACAATCTTTGCTGCAGCCTCTCCCAACCTGGGTTCTTCAATCAGCATGTAGGTCTCTGTACAGCTGCATCTTAGCAGTAATTCTCCAGTCAACACTATGGCTTCTACCAGCCTCGGTTACAGCTTACAAGGTGACCCCAACACACTCCCAGTCCCAGATTTTCTCCAAAAATGTGTGTTCTGGACCATTCAGATATGAGAGGTTTGTTTCTCCTGCAAAGATTGCTACTTTAATTGGAGTTACGAAACTATTCAGTTAAAACACAACATTGGATTAGTTTTGAGTACAAGTATCAGGTATTACAGTCAGAAATAATTGAGAGAAATAAAGATTAAATGCTTCCTAATAACTAGAACTTAACAACGTAAATTTGCTTCAAGGTAAAATGTTTATCATATGTTCCAAGCAACACTGCTGACCAAATTCTCAAGTCCTGATGTGCCATCAAAGAAGCTGATGGAGGAGGCTATGAGTCCCCACTCTGATCCAGACCTGGGAGACTCTTCTCCTCACCTCCCCTGTACATTGGCCTCAGCCAACCGCCAGTGCCCCTCCAAGCATGAGCTGTGGAGTGGAGGTGTCAGTCCCAAAGCCCCAAGCACTCAGTGCATAGGGTTCCCCATGAAAGTAAGAAACACTCCTGCCTTGGACCACCCAAAAGACCAGCTAGTTATTAGATTTCAAATTATACTTCACAAGGCCTATTCTTTAGATTATTACAGTGGTATGTAGGGTGTGAATACAGGAGTCTGTTTGGTCACAGCTTGGTCTTAAAATAGTAACATCATATATGGCAAATCTGTTTTAGAAATGTTTCTGACCATTTCAAAACTTTATTGTATTACTTCCTCCAAGGCATAGACAATTGAAGTCATCCTAGTACAATAGACTAGCTTTGCAGCTAGGGAAATACAAAGTTAGTGCCACTGAATTTTTTAAAAAATTCTAAACTGTTGATCATATCATTCAGATTTTTCTCTACTTATTACCCTCAGACATAATTAACTGTTCTTAAAATCAAACATAATATGCCTTTAGATATAAAGACACATTTTTTTCTATATTTGGAAGACATCACCTTTGAATATATGAGTCTTGTAAATATTCAATTATATCTGTCCACATATGAGGCTCTTTCATAATGTTTAATGCAGTTCTTGTTACTTGATCATGAAGCCATCAGTAATATGTAGAGATATATCTGTTCATGACTGCTGAAAATGAAGTATGATCCTCTTATTGTGAAGAGTCTTATTGTAAGAGTAGGTTAATCACTTCTGAGTCAGTGGTTAATCATAATGTGCTTGAATCCAGGCTGTTATATGTGGTTAAGATTTTGAAAAGCAGGTAAGGGATTTAATTACACAACTCATTTTAGTTTCAGTGGGTCAGCTTTGAAAATCTCCAACTGAGATTTTATTCCAAACTCACTCAGATCTTTGGCTGTCATGCAGTGAATATGCTTCATCATCTTTTAGCAGATCTCTTCGTGCATTTCTCATGGCATGAGGGGGACAGGCTGCCAGATCTTGCTCATCCATGATAAGGTAAAGTGAAGCAGGTTTCAAATCTGAGTTGTATTCCGCTTGGACAGAAAGCTGTCATACTACTTTAGATTTTTCTTCATCCAGAGGTCACTGTTAGAACAACTAATTGAGATTACCTAGATGTACTAAAGCTGAACTAAAAGGCAAGCCAAATCCTTGATGCCTACAAGGGGAGTTACCTATTAAGACAAAACTATGTAGTGAGATGTCAGTATTCTAGGAGAATATTTTGGAACATTTCCATGCTTTATTATAGCAATAAACACTATAGAAAAAATCAAAGAGGGGATGCAGAAGTGTCACTTTACTTCACTTTCTCTCCTTAATGTAGTGTGTGTTTAGGTGGCCTAAGCAGAAATCCTGGTGTTCAGGTAGTGCTGCTTTAATCTTGGCTGCTCAAAGCACCTAGTCCAAATTTGCATTAATTCTGGCCTGCTTGAAACACTTAGTCTGTTCTGTGTTTGCCTCTACCTCCCAGGAGGATTGGCAGTTTTGGATCCTGAATTTTTCTGTTCTAATTCTAAGCAGTCCTTGTATTCTAAGAAGAGGCTACATTGTGTCTGCTGTCTTCCAATAGGCTGTATGCAATGAATTCCTCTTGTAGTTGAGCAAATCAGTATAGCCCAAAGTTCACAGTATCCACTGTCCCCTTTAGTTTTTTCTTAGTCATAGACGTTAAATCCAGAAGGGACCACATGATCATCTAATGCTCCAGTGAGAGACCCTTAGTTACTGAGTCCTCAAGTAGTGAGTCCCCACAGGTGCCATGACGCCCGCCGGGCCATTTCTGTGCGCCTGCCGAGTGATCGGGGCCAGCGCCGCCCCCGGACACGTGATGCATGGGCGGTGCCGGCCCCTGGGCATGCAGCGTATGGGTGGCCCCACCCCCGGGCGCGCGGTACATAGACTGTGCTGGCCCCGGGCACGTGGCGTATGAGCATCCCTGCCCCGGGCACGTGGCACAGGAGTGGCGCTGGCCCCAGGAGTGCGGCGCATGGGCGGCCCTGGCCCCTGGGTGCGCAGCATATGGGTGGCCCTGCCCCCGGGTGCCCAGCGTGTGAGTGGCCCTGTCCCTGGGTGCCCGGCAGCCCCAGAAGGTTGGGGACCACTGACTTAAGTAATAGAAACATTACCATTTACACTAGTTTAAGCCTGCAAGTTGTTCATACACCATGCTGCATGTGCAGACAAAAAAAATGGGGGAAGGGGGTCTCTGCCAGTCTGAAGCTGTGGAAAATTCCTTCCTGACTGCAAACGTGGCAGAAAGATGATTCCCAGACCTTTCTGCAACACAGCACCTGGAAAAGAATTCTCTGTAGTAACTCAGAGCCCTTCCCATCTAGCATCCCACCACCAGCCATTGGAGATCTTAGCTGCTAGCAGTCGCAGTTTACTACGTGCCATTGTAGGCAATCTCATCATGTCATCCCCTCCACAAACTTACCAACTGACGCCAAGTAGGTTTATTGCCCCCACTACTCCCCTAGTGAGGCTATAGCAAAACTTCACATCTCTGATGGTCACTTTATCTAATTTCAAGCCTAAACTTATTGAGGCCAATTGTATAGCCATTTACTCTTGTACCCATACTGATGCATAACTTAAATAATTACTCTCCTTCTCTGGGTATTTATCCCTCTAATGTATTTATAGATAGCAATCCTATCTCCCTCAGCCTTTCTTTGGTTAAGTTAAACCAAGCTCTTTGAGTCATCCTCATATCCTAGTGGCTCTTCTCTGCACCCATTCCAGTTTGAATTTGTGTTTCTTAAACTTGGAAGACCGGAACTGCACACAGAATTCTAGCTCAGGTTGCACCAGTACCTTTTATAATGTTACTAAGACGTCCCTGTCTCTACTGGAAATACCTCACGTTGGATGCTGCAGTGGTGGTCCCAGGCCACCCCCTTCTCCCACAGACTGCAATAGCAGCACCCTGGGCCACCACCACCCCCAGCTGCAGTCCAAGGCTGACCCCTCTCACCAGCTACAGTAGCAGGGCCCCAGCCTACACACACACCCCAAGCTGTGGTAATTTGCCCAGACCTGCCCTCCCTCCTTCACTCGGAGGTACAATAACTGTGTCCTAGGCCAGCCCCCCTCAAGCTGTAGTAGTGGTGCCCTGAGCTCCTACACACACACACACACACACACACCAGCAGCATTCCAGTGTCCCTCTCACCAGTAGTGCCTGTAGGCCTCCTTCAAGAATAGCAACAGTGCTTCTGGTACCTTCCCTTTTGAGAGTACCTAAGATTTATGCAGGGGTATTTATAGTAGAAATCACAGACTGGTCATGGGACTGTGAATTTTCGTTCATTGCCCATGATCTGTCCATGACTTCTACTATAAATACCCATCACTAAATCTTAGCTTTACTCAGAATCATCCAGAGATCACCCAGTTCATGCAGGTCATTTTCATGCTCTTCACTTCCTGCTAATAGTCCCCATCTTATAGCAAAAATGATTGTTTTTAGTCCTGTGTGACTTTGCACTATGCCCTATTAAATTTCACTCCATTTCTATTACTCCAGTTTTCAAGGTCATCCAAATCTTTTATATCATATTCTGGTCCTCATCCATTTTGGGAATACCTCTCAACTTTGTGTCATCTGCAATTTTTTTAACACACTCCCATTTTCTTTTTCCAAGGTCAGTAATAAAAGTGTTAACTAAGATTGGCCCCAGGACCAAGTCCAGGGTAGTTTTACTAGTAACCTTTATCCTGCCTGATATCACCTTTCAGCATGACCCTTTGCAGGCTCCCCTTTAATCAGTCCTCATATTTATCCCCATATTTCTGTCCTCATACTAATTCCCATTTTCTCCAATTTAACTAATAATTTCTCATGTTGAACTATAACAAATGCAAAAACAGTGAGGAGTCCTGTGGATCTTTCTACAAAAGAATTTCAAAACCCGATTGCAAAGAGAGGGAGACAGCTGAACTGGAATTCATTTGCAAATTCAACACTATCAATTTAGGATTGAATAAGGATCTCAACTGATTAATGAATTACAAAGGCAATTTCCCTTCTCTGGATATTCCCATCTCCACACCAAATTCTATGAATGACCTACTTCTACCCTGACTTGATTAGCTTCATTAACACGAAAAACGTCTTCCTTATATATACTCCTGCTTCTGCAACTTCCACTCCAGTTCATCTGACAAAGGGGGTTTTACCCATGAAAGCTTATGCCCTAATAAAGCTGTTAGTCTCTAAGGCTATGTCTAGACTACAAGCCGCTTTTTCGAAAGAGAGCACCCAGGCAGTCTGGATGTTCTCTTTCGAAAAAGTCCTGTTGGCATTCAAGAACACCTTTTTTCAAAAGAGAACTTTTGAAAAAAGGCATTCTTCCTTGTAAAATAAGGTTTACTGCGGTCAAAAAAAAACGCTGTGTTCTTTCGATTTAATTTCGAAAGAACACAATGGCAGTCTAGACACGGGATGTTTTTTCGAAAAAAGTCCACTTTTTTCGAAAAAACCCTGTAGTCTAGACACACCCTAAGGAACCACAAAACTCCTCATTGTTTTTGAAGAGACACACTAACATAGCTTCTCCTCAGAGACTTGTATCAAATGCCTGACTTGACATTCAGGTAGCTTAGATCATTGCATTTCCTTTGTGGAACAAATCAATTTCCTTCTCAAAGAAGGAGATCAGGTTGGTCTGGCACAGTCTACCTTTAATAAAATCATGCTGGATTTATCCCAATTGCTGTTTATTTCTATGTCCTTTAACTATAGAAATAAACTCTTTCAAAATTTGTTCCAAGATCTTGCATACAATTGAGTACAAACTAACAGACCTTTAGTTCCCCAGATCACTTTTTCCCCTTTTCTTACAAAGAGAAACTGTATGTTAGCAATTCTTCAGTTAGAACAACCTTCTTGTTCTTTGGCTTCATTGATTTGTGGAATTAGCAATTGGGGACCTAAGAGCATATCACACTAATTCTTAATTGTGATTATTGGTTCCTCAGAGGTACCAAACTTACTCACGGCGTTCTTTTTTAAAATTTTGTTTGGGTTTGTGATAGTTCCAACTATTCAGCGGTTCAAGGGGCACTATATAGATTTCATGGACTCCCACATAGCCCATGAAACATTGATTATTTAATGCCACTAGGGAAGTCAGAACAAGTTATGTTCCTTAGCAGCTCTTAAGAAATAAAAGCTGGTCACAGGGGCATTACACTGAGACTGATCTCAGAATATCCTCAGGCCCATAGGTCTTTGTAGTAGGCCAAGAAATCATCCCTTGGAGGGAGATGCAATCAGGAGACTATGCACTTATGTGGTGCCCTCTGCCTCTATCTGGACTTTTTCCTTGCCCAGGTGAGACACATAGGCTGTGTCTGCTTCCAGTATTTCTTAAAGTTTGCCCATTGGCAAACTGTCATTTCACAAACAAACCAAATCAAGGGTACCAAAGTAAGGTACATATTACATCTGTTTTAGACAGACAGAGAGGTGGGCAGTGCCAACAGATGACTGCATCTGAGGGGATGTGACAGGGCGTGACTCACCACTGTGGCACCTCCTGCTGGCTGCTCTGAGCTAAATCCCAGTCTTTACACAGGACTCCCTCCTCTAGTCATGTCTCACTGCTGTAATATATGCTCCAGAGCCATATCACTTTCAAGGATTGCAGAGTCCTCTCTAGGACACAGCCCTCTGGTTGTGCCCATTTCCATTCTCCTCTCTTTCAGTGGAACAGCAGTCCGCTGTCCAGCCACTTGTCTCAGTGGTTGACTGCAGTCCAAGTTCCATCCACTTGCCCCAGGGACAAATTGCTGGCCATTCCCCTTAGTGGCAAGTTGGAGCCACAGAAAGGGAGCAGACACCACTACTTTGGGTCCCAACCCAGGACCCTTCTAGCTGGCAGCCACATACTGCCCCTCCTCTGACTCCTTTGTCTACTTCCCTGGACCACTTCTCTGCAGCAGCACCTTTTCTGCCCCTTGAGTCAAAGCCTCAGGCTATGCCTAGACTACAAAGATATATCGGAAAAAGAAACACAATTTGCGGTACACATACTGCGTATCTTTTTCTGATTTACTTCCAAAAGAGGCCCTATCTACACAGGGCCAAATTTCGGGGGGAAAAACCTTCTCTCAAAATATCCCTTCTTCCTCGTAAAATGGGGTTTGCAGGGATGCCGACAATATGCATCTGCTTTTCTGACTTTTTTTTTTTCCAGAAAAGCAGACTCGTTCCTTGAACATATCCCAGAAAAGCCCTGCAATCTAGACGTACCCGCCAGTCTGGCAATTAGCTGACTGGCACTTCCTCTCGCACCACCTAATCCTGCCCACCTCTGTGCTGTCCTGGGTGCTGGCTTTAAGGGATAGCTCAGTGGTTTGAGTATTGGCCTACTAAACCTAGGTTTGTGAGTTCAATCCTTTTGGAGGCCATTTGGGGCAAAAATTAATCTGGGATGGTACTTGGTCCTGCTGTGAAGGCAGGGGACTGGACTCGATGACCTTTCAAGGTCCTTTCCAGTTCTAGAAGATAGGCAATCTCCATTAATTTAAAAATTTAATTTAAGTTCTTCTCCTTTGCCTCCAGGGAGAGACTGGCCTCTGTTCTGCTGAACAGCCCTTTTATGTATGATCCTTACTGGCCCTGATTGGCTGTTCTGACAAGGCTTCCCTTGATTGGCTGTCTCAATGAGCCCTTTCTTGAGTGGGTTGGTGGTTCTGCACAGCCACTCTAAAGCTGACTTAACCCTTCTTTTACCCACCATCTAATGTTACTTAAATGGGCGTAGAATCATAGACTCATAGGGCTGGAAGAGTCCTCAGGAGGTCGACTCTAGCCCCCTGCCCAAAGCAGGACCAATCCCAACTAAATCATCCTAGCCAGGACAGGTAATAAGCCAAATACAGAAAAACAAGGAACAATTCCTTGAAGCACAGATCATTAAAAAATAAATAAAAAGTAGCTTATTTAGCCTTCCAGTTATCCAAGTAAGTTGTTGTACTTGAAGATTTTTGCAAAAAAAAAAAAATGTGTTTCTGCCAATCTGTTAAGTACTGTAAATGACTAAGGCAGCCAAATGACTATGTATTTTCTCCAAACCCATCTAATGGAAATATGCAGAGCTATTTGTTTTTATGGTGGAATTTATTGATCTAAAAGATCTTAAAAGTTATAAGACTAGCAAACTTGCACTCCTCTACTTCAGGTCTGGAGCTCCTCTAGGTGGTTACTCATGGAATTTCATTTTAAGCCATACCCAGCAAGTCAAAACTAATAAGGGCTGAATGCTATGTTGAGTTGATACAGCACATCAAATAGTACAGGCATCAACAATAAATAGTGCCTGTTATTAGAACTATTCGTTGGCATTTTGGGATAGTTATGAGTGCTGTTACATAACTTTTGTATATATGTTAATATATTGTTAATGGTGAAGTCTAATCAGATAAATGTCTTGTGACCAGGGTAGATGGGATCTTTCTAATGCACTTGTTAAATGCACTGTTTAATAAGCTATGCACAAAGGATTTCTAATTTTTTCTGTTTTTTTTTCTCATTTTGTTCTTTAATATTATGATACCGACAATTCAGCAAACCTAAGAGGATTTTAGGCATGGAACATTACATTCCTGCGTTCTTGGTTTTTATACAATATGTAAATGAATTATTTTGTGTAAAGAATCAATATCCAATTAGTGCTTGAGATTTTTGATGATGAGCTCATATTGTAATGTACAGTGCATTTCAAATAGCAAGGATAAACAGGAGGTTCAGCAATTATCCCTTTTCTGCACTCTTTAAGACCAAAACAATCACAGATCCCCATTTCACATTCCATAATGTTCTAACATGCGCTTTGCAGATAATGTCTCAACCACCATGAAACTCCTCTGGAGCATAAAGTCACCCTGCATGGCTCAGGCAAGTGGTGGCTTTTTGTTAAATAGAATCACACAATAATAGAAATCCAGGACTGGAAGAGACTTAGAGAGGTCATCTATCTCAGCAGGAGGAGCTGTAGTAGAACCAAGTAAATCCTGATGGGTATTTAATCTAAGTTCTTAAAAATTCTCCGGTGATGGGGATTCCACAACATCCCTGAAAATCCTGTTCCAGAGCTTAACTATCTCTCTAGTTAGAAAACAAAGGGTCGTCCTGTGGCATCTTGAAGACCAACAGCTTTATTTGGGCATAAGCTTTCATGGATAAAAACCACGAATTAGAAAGTTTTTCCTAATATCTAACCTAAATCTCCTTTGCTGCAGATTAAGCGTATTACTTCTTGTTTTACTTTCAGTGAACATGGAGAACAATTGTGATCATTCTCTTTTTTATAACAGCCTTTAATATATTTGAAAATGTTATCTGTTCCCCTTCAGTCTTTTTTCTCCCTAAGCCTAAACATACCTAAGATCAAGTTTTCTAAATCTTTTATCATAGTTGTTGCTCTCCTCCAGACTCCTCCAAGTTGTCCACCTCTTTCTTAATATGTGGCACCCAGAATTGGACACATACACCAGATGAGGCTTCCCCAGGGCTGAGTAGCACCAGGACAGTTACCTCCTGTGTCTTACATATGACACATCTTTTAATACATCTTTGGTATATCTCATAATATTAGCTTTTTTTCTCATTACATCAGATTGTTGACTAATATTTAATTTGAGATCCTCTATAACTTTGCAGTCTCTTTCAGTTTGGTGTCATCTACAAATTTTGTAAGCATACAGGCAGTCCCCGGGTTACGTACAAGATAGGGACTGTAGGTTTGTTCTTAAGTTGAATTTGTATGTAAGTCGGAACTGGTACATATTGTAGGGGAAACTCTAGCCAAACATTTCTCCAGAGCTCAGTTTTATTCTCCCACACCTCACTTCCCTCAGTCCTTTATTCTCAAGCTGAGGTGTCTGCTGAGAAAAGCCGCTCCGCGTCTGCCTGGTCTGCTGGGCGGGCGCTAGCTTCGCATCTCCCTGGTCTGCTGGGGGGAAGCAGCTAGTGCGGGGTTGCCTCACCCCGTTTGTAAGTAGGGATCCGATGTAAGTCGGATCCATGTAACCCGGGGACTGCCTATATTCACATTCCATTATCCAAATAATTAATTAATAAACAATATTGAATAGTACTGGACCCAGGACTGACCCAGTTTGTCAGCAGTCCATTGAGAACTACTCTTTGATAATGGTCTTTCAACTAGTTACGCTCCTCCTGATAGAAACTTCCTCTAGACCACATTTCCCTAGATTGATTATGAGAATGTCATGTGGGATTGTGTGAAAAGCTGCAGTTTGGCAGAATTTTATTCTGCATGTATTTATTTTATTAGAAATGTATTTATTTTGGCAAAATAAATCTACCAATTAGAATATAAAATATTTAAAGAACTTTGAAACTTTACAAAGCCATGACACAAGATGCAAAAGAAAAAAAAGCAAAAGTTTAAAAAAAAGTCAATTATCTCTCCCTAGCAGCCAGCTCAGGGCTCCAGCTGGGATCCTCCAGAATGGTTCAGGCAGTGTTCATCAGGACATTTAATGGAGCAGGAACAGATCACTCCCAATGTCAGCTCACCTAAATGACTAAAAAGTTTGTCCAAAATCACTTGTTCGCTGAAGATTGCTGTTGCTCCTCCTATTTAAATTGCTCAGCATATAATCTTTAAATGTTTTGTTGAAGATAGCTATTTATGAACCGGAGTGTTTTGATTGCCATGTGAGGCAATGCTTAAAAAGTGGTCCCAGATATTGGCAAATTCTGAAAACTGAATCCTGAAATAGTGATATTTAGTTTATAGGGAAAATAAGCAATTCAATCCAAATCTCAAATTGCAAAAAACTGTTCGATATTTTGGGAGACTTATGCAGTTTATAGTGTGGAAATTTTCTCCAAAGAAACAGCTGAAGAAATTATTATAAAGCTGTGGATGTAACTCTTCATTTAAATATATCTGTGTACCTGTGATAGTGTTGTGTGTTAATGAACCTTGTGTCTTATTTCAGAGAGATTCCCCCTCTACATCCAGACAGTCCCCAGCTAATGGTCATAGCAGCACTAACAATTCTGTTTCGGTAAGACCTCCAGTTTCAGACAGAGAAAGTGTTCAAATTTTGTTGGTGCTCATCTACCATTACTGTTATAATTACATGTGTTCAGTGGAAAAATGTGTTCTGCTGATATATTCAAGGGTACTACAATTATAACTCCCCATTTTCTCCTTTTAAGGGTTTTCTCAACAACATATTCTTCTCATTAACATTAAATTAATTAGCTAAATATTAATAAGCGTAACATGGCAGTTCACTCATCTTAGCAATTTCCTGGACCTAGTTTCCTCAAAACTAAGTGAGGATTTAAAGTGGAAGCATTATTTCCATTCTAAACCTTTAAAAGAAGTATTTCAAGGAACATTGCACAGCAGGTGTTTCAGGGTTTTTCCAGCCTTTGAGTTTTAAGAGACCTCTGGAGTGTGCATTCGTTTCCGCTATCTGAGTTAAGGAATTGGTGTGCCCTCTGCTGTTGTGGTACGTGCACAAACTTTGTGAAATATGAGCCTTGCCTGGGTATGAAAAGCAAAAGGAAGTGGCTTTAAACTGCACTACAAACCAAACTGGTATCATCACATCTTTAACACAAAGTACTTCCAGTTCAGCATATATTCATGTAGATTTCAAATATTTCTTAATAGATGTTGCAATTTGTATTGTTTATCATTTGTCATTGTGATGTATATGACAAAACATTACAAACATCTGTATCTGCAAGTTCCTTCTTTAAGATTTCTGTAAGAGTACTGCTGAATCTCAGTTCTGCACACTGTGATAACTTCAACAATGCTGTCACATCAGGAGATTGCATATCAATTTAAAAGCCCAGAACAGAGCAACTAATTTTTAAAGCTAAATTACAATTTAGAAATGATTAGCCACTAGGTAAAATATTCTAATTATAATGATAAAAGATAATTATGTGGAGGAAAATTTCTATATATTTATGTGAAAAATACTGAACTTGCAACATAATAGAGCCACTCACAAATTTATTCCTGGTTACAATTTAACATCTTTCCAAGATAAAATTTAGTAATATTTATTTTAAATATTTGTTATTTTTTTAGAAACACATCTAATTTATGTATTTATTAAGTTGAAAAAGGCATTCTTATAAAAAGCCTCTTTCACTTGCAGGTGCTTTTGTGTTGAAGATGCTGAATTTTTTATTAAAATAAAAGCACATTTTCTATCTGCTTAAACTTTTACCTGCTTTCTTCAGCTTGCCGCTAAACAGCCTGGGTTTGATTTTCTTTAAGAAATAAGCACTCCTAAGAATTGGGTCCATGTTTTATACATATGTGCAATATAACATTTTGCTGCAATGTAACATTTTCCTGTAATATAATAAAATTACACTAACAAATTATGTTATATGCTCTAAAATGAAAATTTCTTCTCCTGGGTTGGCTTTGTTCTGCAGGACTTGCCAT
Organism: Pelodiscus sinensis; assembly: GCF_052426305.1. Taxonomy (NCBI): domain Eukaryota; kingdom Metazoa; phylum Chordata; order Testudines; family Trionychidae; genus Pelodiscus; species Pelodiscus sinensis. The sequence continues at coordinate 199,599,287 of NC_143052.1, forward strand.
CAACAACACAACCAAAAGGACGACAGGTGAATAGATATCCTCCCTAGGAGCTTTTCTAAATATAGTTGCTAGTAGCCAACCCTTTCTTACCTTTTTCCATTCCATATTCTGTGTGTGCTGGACTATAACATTTAAGCTTGAAGAATGCATCCCATTTTGTTTTTAACTCATTGCATATTGTTAATTCACAGCAATGTTTCTTCCATCCATTTATGTGTGTGTCTGAGACTCTGTGGTTGTTTTAATTATTAAGAACGCATTAATGGACATGTACATGACTGTTCAAATTTGAAACCAGCACTGGTTTTCACTTCAGAGTAATGTAGAGCTTTATGCTGTTCCACAAATTTAGACTCTACTGAGGGAAAAAAAGAAAGCTTAAAATTATTTATAACATCATTTTGAAAAAACATTAAAAGTGCAATATTTTAACTAGTTCATAACTAGTTATTAATGTTTACTAAATACTAATGATTATTTTTATGAAGGACATTAATCTGAAGTTAGCATTCCATTTATAAAGTTAATTTTCAATCCTACACTTCACCAAAATCAGCACACTACACATTTAGGGTATGTCTACACAGCAGCACTATTTTGGAATAACATCCGCTGCACAAGGATTAAGGGACTCGTTGGAATAGCACTCTGTTTTGAAATTAGCGCTATTTAGACAGCGCCAAATTTTGAAATATGCTATCTCGAAATAAGCTACACAATTTGCGTAGCTCAAATTGCATAGTTTATTTTGATCTACATGCAACTGGGTAGATGTACCATTAATGTATCATATTTTACTCCAGGGTGCAGATTTCTTCTGAAAATTTTGGAGCAGATTTCACAAGGAGTTTAAAGGAGAGAGTTTACAAATTTTGTTTTTCATCACTTTGCTAAAAATTGTTATAGTGTTTAACTTGTATCCCTGTGAACTTGAATTACAGTCCATCTTCATTTTTCCTGTAGTGGTTACAGAGCAGCTTGGTTTTGTTAGACATTTGAGGGGGGGGGGGGTTGTTTGTTTGTGTATGCTTGTGTGTGTGTGTGTGTGTGTGTGTGTAATATATACATACACATGCCTGAGCTTACATGTATTATGTACCTGCATCTCTTTGAAATACAGACTGCAATGTTTGCGTGGTTCCAGCAGTATTTTGTCCTCAATGACAGGTGTCTTCTTTGGGTCAGATTCTGCTTTCATTCTTTTTTTAATAGATCCTTTCTTGGCTATTTATAGGGCTAGGTAGTATTCTGAGGGTGCATCTACACTGTACCCATAGCTCAAAATAAGCTACGCGATTTGATCTGCGCAAATTGTGTATCTTATTTCTAGTGTATTTTGAAATACCACATTATTCTGAAACATTCCTTAGTCCTCATGGAACAAGATTTATAGGGAGGTCAGAATAGCAAGCCTGTTATTTCAAAAGCTATTTTGAAATAACGGGCTTGTTTAAAAGACATGGAATAGCTATTCCAGGATACTGGTTGCACCTTGAGTGAGTAAGTATGACAGAATCTGGCCAACAATGAGCAGCCTCTGCTTTTGCCCAGGTAGAGGGAGCAGAGAGCCCTGGCTACACTGGAGCCAGGTGACATGTGAAATCATCCTTCATCACCTTCAGAGAGGGAAAAGGAGGTGACCCATTGGTGCAGGTTCTCTCTCAGAAGTTGTCTTGGGTCAGAAGAGCAAAGAGGCCCTCCATTGTTTGTTTGTTTTGTTTGTTTTGGGTTTTTTAAACCTTTAGGAGCTCAAGGGATTTTTTTTTAATCCCATCTCAGCTTTATGTTCTTAGCCTGAACTAAAACAGTCTTAAATATCTTCACAGAACAATGCAGGTCTTCCCTCCTAAGAAGAAACCTTTTTTGGGTTCTGCATATACTTCCTAATGATTTTTCCCCGCCGTTTCCGAGAACTCTTCTTTGTTTCAGCTACAATACCATCACGTAGCACAGGAGGCTCCAGATCCATTGTTATCAATGACTTCTTGCAGGCCCATGAATGACTTTTCACAGTCTGCCTCTGAAGAAGGGGAAATTTTCTCTGGATCTGAACCACAGATTCAACCACTAGCTCTAGCAATGCAAAGACTTGGGAATAATTTACAAGAACTGTCATTATAGTCATGAAATTCAAAGAACTTCAGGATGAATGGATTCTGTAAAGGTCTTTTTTATCAGTCAGTAGGGAGACCTGTTTGAGCAGTAGGCTACTCTTCTTTTGTTTCCCTTTTTTTTTTTTTTTTTTTTTTTTGAAGTCCTGCAGCTTCCTGTTGTCTCTAGAGGTCCCAGACAGATAAGCCTATGCAAGAAACAGTTTTGAGAGAAGGAATTGAGTTAGTTTCATACTACCATAATCATTAGCATCCAAGTGCTGTTACTAAACTATTAAAGCTTTATTGGAGTGGAATGTGAAAGACAGTAAGGTGGATAAATGCTTACAAATTTAAATAAAATATATTGCTCTGCCTTACAGTTATGTATTTAAAATGCATATGATCTAAAGCAAGCAGAGCAAATTGTGGTCAGAAAAGTGTCTGTATTCCAAAAGTGTCTGTGTGTATTCAGAGACATATCTGCTTACTTAACCTCTTTATACTGCGGAGCCAATAGAGCTCTTGCAGAATGAACTATATCCTTTTGGGGGTTATATAGCACCAAAAGAACTATTAAGTAAGTTCCAGTTGTGAAATTGTTCTCACTAGTGAGTCTGCATGGGCCATGAAGATCCCAGATTGGTTCTTCAGGGCTGCCAGTTAGGGGAAAATATCTTACCAGCAAAACAAGCAAATTTGATATGGAAGATGAGATTGTGACAATAAGCATAGAATTCCATAGTGCTGTTTTTCCAGTCACTTTTCTGATTATAATCACATTTTAAATGCGGGGTAGGATGGTGTGACAGACGTGATAGAGCTTCTCCTGTTGGCCATTTACCAGACTGCTGAGTTTGAATCCAAATTCTGGATCCTGCATGTTTCTAAGCCCTCTTAGGCCCACTAGCATCCAAGCACTATATGGGTCAGTGAAACACACCCAGTGGGTGTGTGGATTACAGTTGTTCTGCCAGAGGAAAATCATTCCATATTATCATTTTTGTCCTTCTTGTCAGCATGCATGAAATTTGGCATGGTCCCTGTCAAGAAGTAGCTGATTCAATTCATGCCAAGGGTTAATTATACATAGAGTTCATAAAATCAATCAGAATTCTTGTACATGGGTGGATTTCCCAAACAGTCACGTATGATCTTGTAGCACTAGCATAATTCTGGAAGTTATGGTATCTGTTTTCTGTTCTAAGTTCTGTCTCAGATGTTCTGTGTGATCTTTGTCAGGACATTTAACAAGTTTTAGTTCCTCTGATTCATGGAAAATGCAAAGCCTTTTTATTTAAAACAGAATAGTTGAAAACTTCATTTCTGCTGTTTATCTCCTGAAACCATACCCTTTCCAGGCTGTTAATTGTAATATCATTGTTATAGAATCATAGAATACTAAGACTGGAAGGGACCTCGAGAGGTCAGTGAGTCTAGTCCCCTGCCCTTATGGCAGGACCAAATACTGTCTAGACCCCATCCCTGATAGACATTTATCTAACCTACTCTTAAATATCTCCAGAGATGGAGATTCCACAACCTCCCTGGGCAATTTATTCCAGTGTTTGACCACCCTGACAGTTTTTCCTAATGTACAACCTAAACCTCCCTTGCTGCAGTTTAAGCCCATTGCTACTTGTTCTATCCTCAGAGGCCAACATGAACAAGTTTTCTCCCTCCTCCTTATGACACCCTTTTAGATACCTGAAAACGGCTATCATGTCCCCCCTCAGTCTTCTCTTTTCTAAACTAAACAAACCCAATTCTTTCAGCCTTCCTTAATAGGTCATGTTCTCTAGACCTTTAATCATTCTTGTTGCTCTTCTCTGGACCCTCTCCAATTTCTCCACATCCTTCTTGAAATGCGGTGTCCAGAACTGGACACAATACTCCAACTGACCTAACTAGTGCAAAGTAGAGCGGAAGAATGACTTCTTGTGTCTTGCTCACAACACACCTGTTACTGCATCCCAGAATCATGTTTGCTTTTTTTTTTTGCAACAGCATCACACTTCTGACTCATATTCAGCTTGTGGTCCACTATAACCCCTAAATTCCTTTCTGCCGTACTCCTTCCTAGACAGTCGCTTCCCATTCTGTATGTGTGAAACTGATTGTTCCTTCCTAAGTGGAGCATTTTGCATTTGTCTTTATTAAACTTCATCCTCAGATCATTTCTCCAATTTGTCCAGATCATTTTGAATTATAACCCTATCCTCTAGATTAGTCGCAACTGTTCCCAGCTTAGTATCATCTGCAAACTTAATAAGCATACTTTCTATGCCAATATCAAAATCGTTGATGAAGATATTGAAGAGAGCTGGTCCCAAAACAGACCCCTGCAGAACCCCACTTGTTAGACTTTTCCAGCAGGATTGTGAACCATTAATAACTACTCTCTGAGTACGGTTATCCAGCCAGTTATGCACCCACCTTATAGGAGCCCCAATGTTCTGGGATGACACACAAAGTTAGAAGCCATTACTGAAAGAACAGCAGTTGCCTACCATTATTGCTGCTTATGAGAGTATATGCAACTGAGAATGGATTTGCACTAATTTAAATTATACAGAGATTAGATTCTACCCAAGCAAATATATTTGAACACACTGGGTTTCTTATTATGTTTAGTGAGAATTTGGTATAGTCTAAATGAATACTGATTAGTACAGAGATAGGATAAGTCCATTATATAGTAATACTTATTATCAAACGGCAGCGAAAATCTACTCGCATGCACGCGCCGCCGATAAACAGGGCAACCGGCTGAAATCTACTCGCCACGGGCGAGTAGAAACAGCAATTTGTCGAGCCCTGCTTATTATCATTAAAGTATTGTCCAACTTGAAAATGTTACGTAGCTTTTGCTGCTGATTAAGTACAGTTTTAAGCCATGAAATGTGGTACTAACTTTCAACTATAATTTTAGATTACTGCTAATAATATGCAGATGTAGCTTTCAGTAATTCCAGCAATCCCTTTTAAAGATTTGTAGATAAGAGTCCACACAGAATGAGAACATTTGTTTGTATCGTCAGACTTTACAATGTGTAGAAGTCACAATAATTAAAAATAACATCACATTGTCTCCACTGTTATCAACTGTCACTTGCTTCCATCGTTTCTTCATCTGCTTGTAAGCATACAGTATGTGGTAGCTAGATGTGCAGTTTAAATTTTCACCTACTATATTTAATACCAATATAGGTTAATATAATAATGTCTTTTACAAACTCTTGTTTTATAGATATATGTAAGAGCACAATTTGAATATGATCCAGCAAAGGATGACCTCATCCCCTGCAAAGAAGCTGGCATCAGATTTAGAGTTGGAGACATTATCCAGATCATTAGCAAAGATGATCACAACTGGTGGCAGGGTAAACTAGAGAACTCCAAAAATGGTACTGCAGGCCTCATTCCTTCTCCTGAGCTTCAAGAATGGTATGGTTTGGGGTTGTGTGCTTTAGCTTTTGTTTGTTTTTATAAAAATGACTTTATCCTTATTGTATTTTTCTCTTTCATAATTCTATATTATGGAATAGCTAGTATGTTTACGTAGTCTTTTATCTCATGCCAAACAAAATGTCTATTTAAAGCCAGAATCTTCAATTGTAGTTATTTCCCTTATTTATGCACAGCTTACAAGAGCTTTGCCTACATCAGGACTACAGAATCAAATGTAGGAATTAACTGGATTTTGTTTTCAATAAAACACAGGAGCTCTTTAAGATCTATATTAACTGAGACCCATATTTTAGAGATCTAGAAAATAAATACAAAATCAATATATGGGCCAGAAGATTTTACACACACACACACACACACACACACACACACACCTCTTTCGATACAAAAAAGTCAAATCCTGATTGAGATCCTGATTAAGCAGTGCATTTAAGTATAGATCTTCAGTGGGACTGCTCACATGCTTAAGTACATTACTGGATCAGAGCCTTTATTAGCTACCAAAACTTTATTTGGGGTTTTGGTTTGTTTTTTTCTATATGCAAGAATTTATGACCCCACTAGTACAAAAAGATGTCTGCACTGCAATATTAGGCAATATTAAGGCCATCCACCATTGCAAGAGAAACACAAAGCACTGGATTCTGGCACTTGAAGAAAGCAAGCTTTGTTAATAAGCCTTTGAAATGTATTGGGGCACACTCTTGCAAACATATCCTTTCATGCAGATGAAAATGGGCTCTCAGTCATGATTGAAGGTGAAACATGTATGTATCACATTAAAGAATCAGGCCTTAAATATGTCATTTGAGATCATAACAACTGTTCCTGTTCCCTTTATGTCTGGTAAAAGGACCACTGAGTAGCATGAAGGAGCTCTAAAACCCCAGTACAGGCACTGAGGCACACAGCCATAAGGCTGCAGTCCTAGGACTTCATTACAAGCCTTGGTTCTCTTCAAGTAGTGTCCCTGTGTATGCTCCACTCAGGTTTCAGTGCATCCTCACACCTGCAATCAGAGATTTTTAGCCTAGCAGCGCCTTCCCACGTCACGCATGTGCAGTCACTGTCTCATGCTGTTTTCATCCGTTAGCTGTGCGCGTGACACAGGTTCTCTCATATCCTTTTCTACTGGCCTTGGCAGAAGACAGTTTCGGAGCAGTGCTCTCCTGACTGAAAAAAGATGGGAAAATTAGTTAGTTGGTAGTTTTAGTACTATTAGTTGTTAGTTAGCCCTAGTTTGTTTTTCTTTAATTAAAAAAAAAGTGCTCTGGGTTTTTGTTTTTGTTTTCTTTTCTCCAAATTCTTTGCTCCCCCAGCTTCTTCAATATGCCAGGCTCCCCTGGCTTTAAAAAAATGTGATTCCTCTAGAAACTCCATGCCAGCTTCATATGGGCATGCTTCATGCATAAAGTGCCTCGGCAAAGGCCGTGTGGTGCAGAAATGCCCACACTGCCAGGGCTAGAAAAGACTGGGAGATGAGGCTTAAGAATTTGCGATGGGAAAAATCCTCTAACCGCCAGAGGCAAAGACAATTGCAACTTTGGAAACTCTGAGAGAAAAAGAGCCAACTCACCCCTATGCAAGACCTCCGTGAGTCCCGAATCTCTCTGGAATCATCCCTACCAGGAGTGCCATCCACATCCCATGCTGAGTGCTCATAGCTGCCATCAACCTCCGGCACCGCACAAATGCGAAAAACAGCAGAGACGAAAAGATCAGAGTCAGAACCTTAAGAGGGAAAGCCACCTCCTCCACACTATAAACACCGGCACTAACTAAAGTGAATATGCCACCCCCACTGGTACCGATAGACACATCAGCACAGCACCAGTCTTTGGATTCCTGGTGCGCACCAACATCGAAGCACACATCGGCACCACAAACCTCAAAGCCGAGAGCCCAGAAGACAACAGAGTCTCGGCACCGAAACCGCAACCACCAGTGTCTTCATCACTGGTGCCGACAGACAACACTTCTCCTCATTCTCCTATTATTGAGTATTCGAGCCTGCAGCAGCACTCCTCTGAGAATATTTCATACTTCCCCACTCCATCTTCTCCAAGCACTGGTCCTAGCACCGGGCATGGGAGCAGGTTGTCCTTCCTAGCACTCGTCACCAATGGGCTCAATGACCTCCCAGTACTCAAGCAGACACTGATCACCATACCATCACCCACGGTACCCTTGGTTTAACCATCCATTGCCTTATCCACCACAGCAGTCTTAACTTCAATGACCACCCTAGGAACCATGGGGCCAATATAGATCACCCCTCATATTGGCCCGAGTCACAAAACTCAATTGTAGTCACCTGAGCATGCACAACAATGCGATCTCTGCCCACTACTCAGTCTTCACTGCCCCATCCCCCACCATCACCTTTGACTACTGCTCAAACAGGTCTGGCAAAGGAACATGACAATTTACCTCAATCTGATTCAGACAGTCAATCTCCATTTCGACAGTCTTCATCCCCCAACAGGGCTGTTTCTTCCTTCTTCCTCTCCCCCTGCAGATGACGTGAAGCTATTTTAGGAACTGTTTAAGAGGGTGGCACAGTCACAAGATATAGCCCTGCAAGGGGTACAAGAAAAGCAGCACAAATTGCTTAAGATTCTACAGCCCACCCCATCTTCCAAGACAGCATTATCAAACGACGATGCTATTCCCCCCGACTCTATTCCCCCGACTAATGGCAGGCTGGATAGAAAGTACTTTGTCCCAGCGAATGGGATGGATTTTCTCTTCTCTTACCCCCAGCCCAACTCTTTGGTTGTAGATTCTGTGTGCCATCATTCCAGACACCTACAATTCAAATCAGCACCCCAGGATAAAGAACATAAAAGGGCTGAACAATTTGGAAGGAAAGTTTATTCCTCTGCTCTCCTGCAGTTCAGAGTATCCAATTATATGGTTCTTATCGCCAACTGTGATTATGCCAATTATACCATGTTGCAGGAGCTCCTAAAGGACCTCCCTGAACAAAAGAGATCACAGCTGAAACAGGGCCAATCTATCACCCGAATGGCACTTCAGGCACCTATGAACATAGCAGATATGGCAGCCAGGGAACTGCAATTGCAGTCATCATGCGCCGCACATCATGGCTACAATCATCAGGTGTCCCCTGTGAATTGCAGACAAAGGTAGAGGATCTGCCCTTTGACAGGAGTCAACTTTTCATGGCCAAAACTAATAAGATAACTCATTCAGTGAAGGACTCACGTACTACCCTTTGAATGCTGGATATTTACATGTCATCTAACAAGAGAAGGAGCTACAGCCCGCACGGACAACCCCTGGATCTCCTTTCCAGAGGATCTAATAAAGGCTAGGACTTTAACAGGGTTCAAAAAAGAGCTAGATAGATTCATGGCAGTTAGGTCCATCAATGGCTATTATCCAGGATGGGTAGGAATGGTGTCCCTAGTCTCTGTCTAGATATGGGTAACAGGAATGGGCTCATGTGAGGATTACCAGAGATCAAGGAATATGTCCTCTCAAAGACAACACCAGAGACTAGTAACTGAGATCTAGCCGTGTTAGTCTGGTCTTGCTGAAACAAAATACAGGACTATGCAGCACTTTAAAGACTAACAAGATGGTTTATTAGGTGATGAGCTTTCGTGGGCCAGACCCACCATGAAAGCTCATCACCTAATAAACCATCTTGTTAGTCTTTAAAGTGCTGCATAGTCCTGTCTTTTGTTTCAGCAACACCAGAGACTGTTTGATAACAGATCTAAATAATAGTCTAATTGGAGAAGAGCCCAGTATACCCAGTCATCCACCCTTCAATTGGCAGCACTGAAACATCAAATTTGAAGATGTGATCAAGGGCCTGAGCAACCACCGTATAGAACCAGTGCACACCACGCATATTTTCCATCACCATCTGAGGCCCTTTTACTATCAATGGGCCCTGATTACTTTGGACCAATGGGTCCTCGAGATCATAAGAACTGGCTATACGATCCCCTTTATGTCTGTGCCCCTTACCTACCCTTCCTCCCCGTTTCCTCTCACAAGTCCCTTCTACAGGTAGAGGTACAAAAACTACTCAGCCTGGGGTCCATAGAGCAGGCGCCACCCAAATATCATGGAAGAGGGTTTTATTCTAACTATTTCCTTAGTTCCATAAAGACAGGAGGATGGATGCCCATCTTAGATCTCAGGAAACTCAACAAGTTTGTCCACAACCACAAATTCATGATGGTGAACTTAGGAACCATCGTACCTGCACTGTACGAGGGGGATTGGGTCTCAGCCCTTGACCTTCAAAACGCATACTTTCACATAACAATACACCCTGTCCACAGAAGGTTCCTCCCATTTACAGTGGGCAATGACCAGTACCACTATCGAGTCCTTCCCTTTAAGCTGTTGACAACTTCACATTTTTTCCAAAACACTGGCCATAGTAATGGCCTTCCTCAGGAAACAAGGTGTTAACATATTCCTGTATCTGCGTAATCAAAGGGACTTCATGACAACAGACACTAATCGTGACAAACATTACCAGGGATGTTTTTTCCTGACTGGGTCTGCTGATAAATGTACAGAAATCCACTCCGGAACCAACCCAGAGAATAGAATTCATTGGGGCATTACTAAATTCCTGTGATGGCCAAGGCTTCTCTTCCTCTACATTGCTTTTAAACCCTATTTGGTATAATAGACAGTGTACTTCATGACAGCTGTTCATACATATCTCCAGGTCCTAGGTCACATGGCAGCCACCACCTTTGTGGTACACCTCACGAGACTCCACATGAGATGTCTGCAGGCTTGGTTTGCTTCCCCAATCGGTACAGCCTCACCAAACAAGTCGCACCCCCACCGTTGGTGCTGGCATCACTGCAATGGTGGACTTGCCCACAAAATCTCCTTTTCAGAGTGCCCTTCCACCATCCAGACTCCTCACATCTAGTAACTACAGATGCATCCCTCATGGGTTGGGGAACCCACTGCAGACATCAGAGAGCCCAAGACAGATGGTCGCACTGAGAGGCAAGATTGCACATGAACATACTGGAACTCAGGGAGGTTCGCAATGCCTACCTCCCATTTCCTGCTGCTCATCCATAGTCACACCATACATGTCCTCACAAACAACACACCATGTACGTTTTACATCAGCCAACAGGGGGTACCTGATCATGCTCACTATGTGCTGAGGCAATCACGTTTTGGAACTGGTGCATGAAGAGAAACATCACACTAATGGCAATGAACATACCAGGTCAACAGAACACCATGGCAGACAAACCAAGCAGGCATTTTTCCGAACAACACAAGTGGGAGCTCAGTCTCAAAATCATCCTGCCTATATTTTGACAGTGGGGATTCCTGGTCATGGACCTTTTTGCAACAACAACCAATCGCAAATGCCATCGCTTGTGTTCAAGAGCAGGGCAGGGCAAGCAGACAAGAGGAGAAGCTTTCACCATGCCATGGACAGCTCCACTCTTATACACATTTCCTCCAAATTCCCCTGGTTCCCAGGGTAATCCACAAGATCCGAGCAGACTGAGCAGGGGTCATATTGATAGCTCCATACTGGCTGAGAGAGCCTTGGTTTCCATACCTCCATTAGCTATCAGTGGCCGACCCTATTCCCTTTCTTATCATTCCCCAGTTCCTAACTCAGCATCACGGAAGAATATGTCACCCGAACCCTCAGACTCTCAAACTCACCACCTGGCTTCTCTATGGTTCCAGAATGACGAGATCACCTGCTCTTAGAGAGTAAAACAGATTCTTCTTGGCAGCCATTGTCCTTCCATGAGGTACATCTACCAAAACAAATGGAAGCAGTTTCAGGAATGGTGCATCGGCGCTACATACAGGCACATACCACCCCAATACCTACCGTACTAGAGTACTTAATGGACCTCAGTGTTGTAGGGCTCTCCATCAGCTCCATAAGAGTTCATCTCTCAGCCATTACCATCTTCCATAAACCAGTAAATAATGTCTCGGTGATTGGATAAGCAAACACTAGGCAGTTCTTAGCAGGTTTATCCCAAACATGTCCTCATGTATGCCCACTTGTACCACCACGGGACCTGAATCTTGTATTGGACACACTAATGAGATCGCCCTTTGAACCATTAGCAACAGCCTCACTACAACACATGGCTATGAAAGTGTCCTTTCTTGTCGCAATCACATCTGCAGCCCTCATGGCTGAACCACCTTATGCTCTCTTCACAGAGGTCAAGATTATTCTCAGATCTCATGCTAAATTTTTACCTAAGTTCATTTCTGATTTTCACTTTAATGAATCCATTTACTTACCCATCTATTACCCTAAACCACATGACTCCCTGAGGAAGGTGATAATACACACCCTCGATACAAGATGTGTGGTGGAATTTTACATAGACAGGACCAAACAATTTAGAATGTCTAATAGACTTTTTAACTCTATGTCCAGCTCACACAAGGAAACAGCCGTCTCCACACAATGTATATCCAAGTGGATATCAAACTGCATAAATACCTGTTACGGGCTTTGAAACAAAACTCCACCATGGGCATTTCTGCTGCACATTCCATGCAAGCGATGGCTGCATAGACTGCCTTTCTACATAAGTATCTAAAGGGTGTTACCAGGAGGCGGGAGAAAAATTGTTCTCTTTGTCTTCTGATGATAGGACAAGAAGCAATGGGTTTAAATTGCAGCAAGGGAGGTTTAGGTTGGACATTAGGAAATGTTTCCTAACTGTCAGAGTGGTTAAATACGGGAATAAATTGCCTAGGGAAGTTGTGGACTCTCCATCACTGGAGATATTTAAGATCAGGTTGGATAGACATCTATCCGGGATGGTCTAAACTCCTGCTCTGAGGGCAGGGGACTAGACTCAATGACCTCTCGAGGTCCCTTCCAATTCTGTGATTCTGTACCCCTTGCTGACAGCTGTAGGCCAGCTACATGGTCTTCATGCCATAGTTTTGCACAACACTATGCATTACTGCAAGAACCATTATCTACGACCCCCATGGATGACACCGTCCTTGCCTCCTCTAATAGATGACTCAAAAGACCCATCTCCACAGATTGTGGATACTGCTTTTTAGTCACCTGTGTGTAGCACCCATAGGGACACCGCTCGAAAGAGAAGAGGAAGTTACTTACCTTGTGCAGTAACAACGGCTCTTTGAGAAGTGTTTCCCTGTGGATGCTCCACTACCTTCCTTTTCTCCCCACTACTTTGGAGTCTACTAAAGAATTTCTGGTAGAAAAGGAACGGAGGAGACCCATGTCGCGTGCACAGTTAATGGACAAAAACAGCACAAGACAGCGACTGCGCATGCACAGCATGGGAAGGCACTGCTGAGCTAAAAATTTCCAATCACTGGTGCAAGGACGCACTGATACGTGAGCGGAGCACCCACAGGGACACACATCTTGATGCACCATTGTTACTGCAAAAAGTGAGTAACTTCCTAATTCGAGCTGTGGTCTCCACCTTTCCATATTATTTTACCCTTTCCAGGAGTCTGATTTGTCTTGTGTGCCCCACGTTTTACCTCACTTTAAAACTTGCAAAATCAGATATAAAAATATAAATGTCATAGCACAGCAGTACGGAAAACTTGCTTACTTTCTCATTTTTACCATATAATTATAAAATAAATGAATTGGAATATAAATATTGTTCTTCCATTTCAGTGTATAGTAGATAGAACAGGAGAAGTGAATGGTCTACTGCTCTATATAGTATTATAGAGCAGTAGAAGTCAACGTGTAGAACTCCTTACCAGAGGATATTGTGAAGGCCAGGACTTCAACAGGGTTCAAAAGAGAACTAGGTGAATTCATGGAGGTTAGGTCTATCGATGCTTATTAGCCAGGATGGGTAGGAATGGTGTCCCTAACCTCTATTTGTCAGAGGCTGGAAATGCGTGGCAGGATATGCATATCCCTGGGGTGGAGGGAGAGTATTTGTTCCTCTGGGGCATCTGGCATTGGCCACTTTTAGAAGACAGGATTCTGGATTAGATGGACCTTTAGTCTGACCCAGTCTGGCCATTCTTATGTTCTAAGAAAAAAAAAATCAGTGTATGACATTTTAGTTGTAGGTACTTTTTATGTACCCTGTTGTAAAACTAGGCAAGTATCTAGAATAGATGTATTCTAGAATTGATGTATTCCATGGAAGACCTTTTCATACCCCGCCCCAATCTTACTCCCACGCCCAGGGATATGCACACCCTTCATTCAGAACCACTGGTATAGTTTGCATTCTGGCTTGGGAAGGGTATGTTCCTGGTGATGCAATACGCAGCACTATGGAGATTTTGGTGGGCACAGCAGCCTCGGGACACTGCTGAAACTTACCCAAGTCTTTAATCCCAGGCCCACCATCGAGGAGGATGGGAGGGAGCAGTGTCCCCAGGGCCCAACAATTTACTGTGTCAATGGCAGCCAGAGCCCTGGATCCCTATCAGTTGCTTCCAGAGCATCACTCCGCATGGCTCTGAAGGCTAGAGAGGATGCAGACCAGTTTGGGTGACACTAACGGCAGACTGCCCTTGGCCCCACCCCTTCTATGGCTCAGAGCCAGACCCCCCCCCCCCATACACAAGTTGTTCTGGGGCCTGCAGTGGCTGTCAGCCCCGCTGTTTACTCCTGTCTGAATTATGTCAGGGACATTTGCTCCTGAAGCAGCCTACAATCAGGGTACACAATTGTAGTTTAAAGCCATTTTAGACTTCTCTTTCTCCTGGGCTATGAGATGTAAGAACAGTCCTTATAACAATGCACTTGTAAAATACATATATTAATATGCATTTCTGTGACTAAACATCTTTAGTAAAAGGAAGTGGTGTGAGAAATCCTGCTGTACACTTGTAAATACAAACAGCTTTCTTTTTTTGTCTTGTGGCACCTTAGAGACTAACACTAATATTTTTTTATATATATATATTTATCATGAGCTTTCGTGGGCAAAACCACTTCTTCAAATGCCCATGAAAGCTCATGATACTATACATATTTTTTTGTTAGACTCTAAGGTGCCACAGGACTACTCGTTCTTTTTTGAAGTATTACGTGTTCTTTTAAATACATGTTTATAATAGAAGAGTTAATACTTCAGCAAATGATAATGATACCAGGTTGTCTATAGCAACAAGCTGATTAGCTATTTTTTCCCTTTCCCATGCCAGGCGAGTAGCTTGCATTGCCATGGAGAAGACCAAACAAGAGCAGCAGGCCAGCTGTACTTGGTTTGGAAAGAAAAAGAAGCAGTACAAAGACAAATACTTGGCAAAGCACAATGCAGGTATGAGAAGCAAGGGTCTTTGAGGCCACATAAAAAATTGCTTTGCCAGCCAAACCTCATTTATTGATGGCCAACTGGCACTGCCACGAACCTAGTGAGTTATGTAGGAAAAGTTTAGTAAAGTGAGAGCTCTACCAGTCATTCTACACTGATTCTCAATGTAGTATTTAAACTTAATAGTTTAACTAATAAGACAAAACACATTGACCATAACACATCCAGCAGTAGTATTGTACTGCTCTAGTTTTATAATTAAAGGAACTGTGTGGAAGACAACAAGATACAATTTTAATGGGCTATTTAAAGTGTTTTATACCATACTGTACTTCCTGCTTACAGAGTATTCTGTAGCAGCTTCCAGACAATTTTGTTAATATGTTAGCTATTGTTATTTAAAATAGATTATGTAAATCAAAACATGATTAGCAAAAGGGTATTTTTGAAGCTTTACAGCTGAAAGAAAAATAAATGGCACTTTGAAGTTAAAAAGTATAGTTTTGCAGTTGAACATCCAATAGACTAACATAGCAGAAGTTATGTTCTGAAGTTATACCATAGAGTCAGCTTTAAACAACTATAATCTTGATTACATTTGGCTGAAATTAGACCAACTCTTGGAGTTCTTCTCCTAATGCCTGTAATTGGCTGCATTCTGAGGATTGTATTCTATTTAGAATGCTAAATGAAAAGTGTTTTGGTAGACTTTGGAAATTTAAATATCTTGATATGTTAAAAATAATTAAAATAGTCAATGTATTCTATTTGTATTGCATTTTTATTTATATTGTAAACTGTGGTGGTAATACATTGTGATACTCTTGTCTCTAGAGCTTTTAAGATTTTATCAGAACCAGGGTGTACATATATATCCAGCACTTTATAGTGAAGTATCTTTATGTATTGCGTAAACTGCAGCTTTTCCAGTTGTGATCCTCTGGTGTCTATAGCAGAAAAAAACATTTTCTTTCATGTTTTTTCAAAAGATTAGTCACAGTGTAATATCAATTGCTATGTCAGTACAACTGATGTCCTACTGGCCCTCCAGTAAAACATATGGTACAAAATATTAAATCACTCACTTGTTCCATGACCCTTGTTGTACTACATCTGAGCATTAGAAGGCAAGATGAATACAGACTGAAAATCTTTTAATTTAATTTCTTTTATTAGTTTGAATTACTCATGTTTTAATATTTGCATTTAATTAAAATAATATTGCAGCCATCTTACAGAAATTAATAATATTAAAGAAAACAAGAGAGAATGAGGAATACATGCTAGACTTGATATAGTAGGGATATTTCAGGCTATGATTGGGGTTTGCATAATGCTTTCCTGTATTACGCTTCGCTACGGCCAATGTAGTTAGCCTTTCACTGATAAAAGCACCAATAGTTCTCACAAAATTTATAAATAAAAATAAAAATGCTTCATAACAAACACAAGTTTTAAAAATGGTATCCTAGGCATAGTACCATCTGGTATGTATGCCCAGAAAAAAACCTGGCTAATCGGACTAGAGGTTCTAATTAGGATCTGTTTGAAAAGTCTTAATTCAGTCTTAGTGTCTTTGATTTAGAGGAATTAATTGTCTAATGCAGGAGATTGCAGGGCCCCAAGAGGTTAATTACACTAATATTACACGTATAAGACATAATTAAATTTGGTAAATGCAGTACTGACTAGAGCTAACCTCAAATATTACCAAATTATTTTTCTTGTACATAATTAGATTGCTTTCTAGAGCGCGTATACAGCCTTGTGAAAATTAGCAGAGTTTGTATTTAACCTATGTTCCTGCTCATATCCTCTGCATACCAATAGGCCACTGATACATTGTTTATCTTCATAACAAGATAAAGCTACAGTGAGGGCTAATAACCAATTAGGGTTTGGATGTGAAGTTACCAGAATCTTGTGAGCTGTTCTTACTTTGGGTCCCAACTGGCAGTTATAATCCTGTGAGATTTGTCATCTGGAAAGGTAGAAATTCTACCAGATCATCTGTTTGGAGATTTTCACTATCTTGTGTCATGATGTCACAAACTGACTGTTGTCACAAGATTTTAGCAGCATCTACCACAGAACTGGAAAGTAGGCCCTTTCCTGTTTTGAATCTTATTAGAAATACAAACCAGCAAAGTTGGTTATAATCTGAGGAATCTAATTCAAACTCTCTCGAGTAAGTCATGCAAAAGCATTGAAAGGTAGAATTTGCTCCTCTTTGTATTACTTGCATTCACAAGAAAATTTTAATATATATATTTTTACAACCCATTTTCTCATGTTACTATTTTATGGAGGAGAAAAGGGTGCTGGAATATAGGTGGTAAAACAGCCTTGCTATTGACTGAAAATGTGTGGTTTGCTAAATATTTTAGGGGCATAGTTTAGATTTTGGTGCAGTTTTCAAGGATGTCAATGGAGCTTGTCACCACATTGCTTTATAGATCAAACAGTTTATGAAGCCACAGAGAAAATAGTTTAATTGTTTATTATATTCAAAAAGGCAGAATTTTTTCCTTTGACACGAAGATAATTGCTGCTGTCACACCTCACTTTTGTCTCTAATCAGCTTTCATGTCTTGAGCTAAGTCCTCAAAGAGTGTACAGTATCATGCCAGATCTTCAAAAGTCTATTTTAAGTCAACTAAAGATAGTATTTTTAATAGTTGACTTTATTATTTTCAGGTGTGTTATAAGATACATTGTAGTAATTTTTAAATGTATTTGAAAATAAATCTTTTTACAGAAATGCTATTGCAGGACTTTGTAAAATGCCACTCCTGAGATTTGTTATGTTTCAAAGTATGCATAAAATAATTATTAGAATACTGCCAAGCTTTTATAAAATGCGTTTATCATTTCTTAATGTTATTTATTTGCCTTGTGTTTAGAATATTGCATGGGAAAGTTTTATTTTGTGCATATACTTTTTATTTTACTAATATACTACAAGCCATATCTCAATGACCCCTGTACATTTTTCATGCTGTCTTACTCCCAATGGCCTCTGTGCATGTAAGTAACCTGTCAAGTGACAATGCCTCTTTATTTGCTTCTTACTGTTTCCTTTCAATAACTCCTTTTCTTTATTAGCTAGTTGCACAGAAACATTAAAAGTTCAGTCTTTAAATGTGTCCTTGTATTCCTCATATCTTGTGTATGAAAAATCATTTCCATCTGTTTATGGAAACCCTACAGTCATTAGGTAATCCCATTTAGACCAAAGTCTATATTCTCCAGGCTGCTAGTTTGTGATTAAAACATTATAATGTACCATTTTTGTCTGTTAGTGTTTGTGGTGTTTGTCTTAATATAATGTATTGCAGTTCAGGGAGAATAAAAGGTATATTTTTTTCCCAATGGGAGGATGAGTTATTTAAGTGTTAGATTATTCAAGTGGCAGAACTGGTTCACACAAATTAGATACACTGATCGTTCTAATGCAGAATAAACCTGTTACCTAATTTAAATGAATTCAAGTTGCAGCAGAGACGTACTCCATCTTTGTAGGTTCTTGGAATGAAGAAAAATATCATCATAACATTCCTCTAAAAGTACATTTTAATATTTGGTGACACTTGAGGAAAATCTTTTTCTTTAAATTGAATTCAGAATGTTTTCTGACAGACTAACAAATTTGCAAATCCATATATTTTCTAAGTTAAGAAATCTTAAATAATTAAACTGACTTATTTATAGTGTATTTCTAAGTACAATAAATAAATCTGAATTGAAAACAACATTACTGCAATGACTACTACTAGATTAATTAAAGCTTAAATATAGTAGGCTTCTTTTCTGCCTTCCTTTTTAAGAGTACCAGGATTATAATACTGGTAATTCTTGATAGAATGTGCCCCCCCCCCCCCATCATCTTTGTCATAATTGCTGATTGCCACATTCTTATAGCTAAATTAAAGCAGTATTCACTATAGTTAACTGCCCCCTTCTTCATTCCTTCATTAGAATTTTACTGAAATGATTGTGTTACCATAATCATTCTATTATTGGCCATAAGAAGGAACGGGCTTATTTTAAGGAAGAAAACTCAATTTGATGCATATACTGTACCTTAGCAATTGACAGTGGTCAGATAGGCATTGTAGAAAATACACATTGCAGTTAAATTAAGATTTTACTAAAATGAGATTTTTTTTATATTCATATGCTCTCAGTATGGTGGAGGTTCATTTTTTTGCAAATCTCCATTCAGTGTCAAAAGTTTGAAAAGCATGAGAATAAAAATAGCATGTGTTTGAGGAGAATTCTACTTATAATTAACATGTTCTGTTTAAAGAAAAAACCCACAAAACATGAAATCAAACTACTTGCTTATGCATTTTTCATAATTCTAAGAGAAAATATTATTTTTAAAAGTAGCCTCTACCTTTAGTGTAAATAGATGTTTTCATATTGTATTCATGTTGGTCACTGTCTGTAGACTTTTAGTACTGCTAAATTTTAGGTATGCAAAAAATATGAATAGCATGCTATTTTAACTAATTTTTTTGATCTGCTGACTACTGCATGAAATAACATGCAAGTTGTCCTAAGCCTTTCAATAGCTTTCAATGTTATGTTTTTAACCATTTGTATGGACTTAAAAATGAGTGGTTTCATTAAGCTTGCAACCATAAAATGTCTAATTTAAATATATTTCAGTATTGTCAGTTTAATTTTTTTAGAAATATAGTTTTGGAATGCATATTTAATATTGTTACTACAATTACAGTTTGGTATAAATGACAATCTATTTCTCAATGCACTTCATACACTTTTTTCCTCTTATCTTTCCATTTTGTTTTGTGCTTTAGTGTTTGATCAATTAGATCTCGTCACATATGAAGAAGTAGTAAAATTGCCAGCATTCAAAAGGAAAACACTAGTCTTACTAGGTAATTTTAAGTATATCTTATTCTAAACAGAACATTAATGTTGACAATATGTTTTGAATCTCTTTATGATGCTGAATATTGTTACACCTTGGTTCGGTGATGTGATGTGAGCCTCAAGGGTTAAAGCCGACTATCCAGTGAAAACTACTGGATGATGGTGAAACAAATGATTTTTATTAAGTGGTCAAAACCAGCAATTAACAAGTAGGTGTTTGAACTAGCAATTGCTCAGTACTTTTACTGCGTAGAAAAGCTTGGGCACAATTATACCCAACTGATTACAATTCTTTGATTACAATTCACTTATATCAAATCACTATCCCTAATTCGCCTAAGACAACGCAGCATACAAATGAAAAATACAAAAAACAAAGCCAAAGTAATGATAATAAAAGAACCGTCCAAAGCCAGCCCCTCTATGGTTATTTTAGGACAGCTGGTGGAGTTAGTCATAAATCTACTTTTACAACTTAACAACTCCGGGGCTTCTATTTCTAACACTTATACTTAACCTAAATACAACACTACTATACAACACAAAATTATACAATTTACACAGCGTGGTTAACAGAACTTAGATACACTTTACAGAATTACACAGTGAAATTAACACAATTTGACTATTAATTAAACCAATAACTAATACATTTAAAGCAATACTTACAAATCCAGAAACGATAACAACACAAAGACACACTAGAACTCAGAGCATGCTCAGAACTCGTGCACCCCTATATTTGTCTCAAAGGGTGGGGAGGCAGCCTCAGGGTGATCAATCCTTTAGCTGGGCAAAAAAAAAGACACGTGCCCTCAATACACGGAACCTTCCGTCGAACAAAGGGGTAGAGGGTCTTTTATACAAAAATTCGGTGTCTGATGCCATGCTAGGGTCTGCATTTGGCAGGGCCTGATAGGCTAGTGATGAGGTAGTATGACAATACTGCCCTATAGAAATTTTTGTGATGTATGCGTGATCCCCTCGTGGACAGGACCAGATGGGGCATAGTTAGTGTAAGACAATTATGTTTTATTACCCTATGTTTACTTTTTCCCTTGCCCCTAAGACTGGTCAAGCTACGGTCAAATGAGGCTTATCTGTAAGCACTATCTAGTCATGCTCACCTCCCTATTTTTTTGGCACCTGTGAGTCCCAGAATGCCTATAAGATCAAATTCCATTCACAAAACTGCATTGTGCTGCCCATGCTCCTCTGAGTATCTGGGTTTTGTGTGAGGGGCCTTGTGTGGCAGGATGGGCTATACGCGAAGGCCGTGGACAGAAAAAGCCTGCTTTACAACAAATATAAATTTCCTCTTTGTATTGTGAATTAGGTGCACACGGTGTTGGAAGAAGACACATAAAAAATACACTCATCACAAAACACCCAGACAGATTTGCATACCCTATTCCACGTAAGTAGCAATGTTAAATTTGACAAAAAAATTATGTGTTACTTATAAGATATCGCTAGTTCATTATTGTGTGGGTAATTGTACTCTGTTAAAATTTAAGTATAAGTTGAGGGTGGTTGAATCATAATACTGAGGGGAAGAGGGAGGGTTTGCTATGGAAAAATGCAATCAATTCTTGCGCCTAAGTATATACAACATTCTTTTTATTTGGAACGTTTTCATACTATTCACACACAACCTGTTTTTATGGAGGCATCCTACCCCCAGATGTTTGACATTTTAAAGTTTAAACCTAACAGTCACTTTACGTAAAAGATAATATATGTGAGTATTTAGCTGTGTGTGTCTGTGAGAGTCAAGATAGGAGAAGGTCTTAAGGTCACAAAATTCCCAGGAAAAGAAATGTAAATTGGATTTTGATTAAATGTTTTATATGTTTACCTTACTTCACTGTTTTACACTGTTACATACAACCTTGAGGACTGTGACTTTTAAGTTTCCGTAAAATTATCCAGAGATGGGAACAAGAGCAAAATGCAGTTCACTTTACTCTTTTCAAGTACCATCTTCAGTTCTTCTTCATGACCCTGCTGCCACAGATCCCCACTATAGCATGGCCCTCCAACAGGAACCCCAGAACTGTCTGAAGTATAACTAACTGAGGATATAAACACCTTCCCTAGCTAGCCATCCTCAGTTTCACTCTCTTCACTGGTGTCAGAGGCACAGAACCCAAAAGATCCCCTTTGCTGACGCTTAGACAGTACAGTGATAAGGGGTGGCATAATTTTGTCAAGATTCTGATATTTCTTGTATGCTTTTTGTTTTATAATGAGGGTTAGATGAGTTGTCGTTACATAAAGTTTGTTGTTTTTACAGTTAATGTATGTGCTTTTTAGAACCTATCTGTGCTGGCCAATGCAGAAAAATTATAGGGGTTTAAGAAGAGTTCTTCTTTACACACAGACGCCTTCCTTATGCTGCTTACTCCTACTGCCTCAGCTTCCTTCCCACTGAACTCCCTCTTAGAACCCCTTCATTGTGGCTTTCCATTCTTTTAACTGAAGCCATCTAAGGTCACCAGTGACTCTCACCTGGCCAGTTTTTCAGAGTTTCTCTCCCTGCAGTACAGTCATGTTGATGTAGATCAGAACTCTATTCCTGGTCCCCTCCTTTTCTCCTATACACTTTCTCCTCCTCTGCTAAACTGATCCATGGTCACAGTTTAAACTACTGTGTATATTAGGGATGTTTGAGTTAACCAATTAACTGATGCTTATTGGTGAATGGTATCAGTTACATTCAGCCGGCTCCCAGGAAGACAGATTCACTGCCACAGAGCAGCGAAGCCTTCTCCCTGGGAGCCAGACAGGCAGCAGCTGGCTCCACTCCTGGGGAGGTGGCTTCATTGCTGCAGCAATGGGGAGGCTCCGTTGCAGGTTCCTCTGCTCCTGGAGAGGCTTCACGGCAGGCTCTGCTTATAAAGCTAAGCTTAGCTTTATACTGCAGAGCCCACAGCGCATGTAACCGCTAAGATCTTTAGCAGTTACGCTGTTACCATATCGCACAATTTTTAACATCTCTAGTATATATGCTGATAACTCCTAAAAATCTCTCAGTCACACTGTCTGGAGTAGTTCACAACCATGAGTACCAGCCTCAGGGCAGACTGTCAAAAAGCAAAACAGGCAATCCAAACTGATGGTATGTTCTGTAATTATCTTTCATCCACCCAGTAACAAATGTGAACTTGTAAATCAATGTAGAAGTCTTACCATGTGTCACATCCTGTTCCCTTGAGCACTCCAGTCTCTCTTGCCACCCAGGTAATAAATGGTCACTTTCATCAGAAATCACAAAATATTCAAGTTGTTCCCAGTCCCAAGATACTAGTCACTTACTTCTAGTTCAGTTTGTACCTTAGATCTCAAACCAAAGACAATGCTGGTAGCCAATCTTATAGTAAACTAAGTATTTATTAACTAGGAAAAAGACACAAAAGTTATTTACCGGTTAAAACTCAACATATCAGCATAAAAGAGTTATATTCTGTGGTTCTGAAATGTGGCAGAAATGTTGTAATCTGTCCAACAAATGTCTTTGTGAGAGTCCAAATGGCAAAAAGAGAATTATTTTTTTCTTGTGAGTGTCTTTATATGACCATGCCCCAGAGTTCAAACCATTGGGATAATCGTTCCTGCGCATATAAAACTTCATGCGTGGATTGGGCAATCAGCAAAGCTTTTGTCCTACATAGGTCCATCTGGTTTTTATAGTTCTTTATGATAGACCGGGCACCCACCCTTCCTGCCTAGATTTACAAGTTCAGAGCAGACATTTTTACAGTTAAATAGCAAAAGTTGTGTATTACCCTATAGCAAAGGATAAATTAGATTAATGTATTTAGCAACTTTCGGGCATCTTTACAAGTCTAATACCATACTTCAGTAATATTGAGATACAGTGAGCTCATCTGATTTCTAGTTATGAATTTCAGTGCTTGCTTGCCCCTGAAGCCTTGGCAATTACTGGCACCTGGTTTTACTAGCATCGCACTTTCCTCTCCCCACATTCCTTTGCCCAGCAGCCCATAGCATCCAGGAGAAGCAATTGCAGTGAAAGTTCTGCACAGACCCTACTGCCCTGTACTAGAGAAATCTCAGTGGATAATTGAACTATCAAATTCTGCACATCTCTTCTGAGCCTGTGAGAACTGTGATTTTTCAGAAGCTTCTAACTTGGTCATATTTGGGTGAATGTTCATGAATACATAGAAAGGCATATCCCTGACATTAGTATGACTCCACTCCCTGCCAAATATTGTGTCCCCTTTCCAAAGCATTGAGATACAAGAGCTGCTGATCTAAATGAGTGTGTTTCAAAAAAAGTTTGGCAAATTTATAATAATTTGAAAATGGTGTTATAAGGGGAAGTTCTGGGCGACCTTAACTATTGTAGGTACTATGAGATCTGTCTGCAATACCAGAGTATATAAAGTTGAGGAAAGGGGACTAGAGGAGAGAGGAAGAGGAGCGGGATGAGAGGTGGTGAAGGAATTTTCAGAAGATGGGCCCAAAGCCTTAGATCTGGAGAGTTAGAATGGTGTCTTGAAGTCCAAGATTAGATTGAAACAAGAGAACTAGGTAGAGCCTTGCAAATCCACAGATATTAATGGGTATCCTCATCCACAGATGTGGATGCAGATATCCATGACTCATTTTTTCAGATATAGATGTGGATACAAATTTTGTATTCAGAACCTTGAAAATGTGCAGATATCTGTTTTATATCCACTGGTATCTGTGCATCTGTGGATATGAATGCAGATATCCACAGCTCATTTTGAGGATACAGATGTGAATAAAAAATTTGTATCCATGCGGGGCTCTAGAGGTAGGAAGGAGTGTGCTAGAGACCTCTTACGTTGGTGAATTCTGATTGAGGAGGGGGTTGAAGGCAGGCCAGTGTCACTGGGGGGTTGAATATGCAAGTGTCTATTGGGGTAGGGGAAGAGAGAGGGTTGTTCACCAAGGAAGAAGGAATGCTTGCAGGATTTCAAAAACCTGTACTTGAAGCCTACACATACTTGTGATACAAGCTCCAAGATCAATTGAATTAGTAGTGCCTTCCACCAAACTAAACACCATTCTGTGCTAGCAATTACGCAAAAATGCGATACACATATACCTTAACAGAATGCCCTTCTCCTTGCACCTTTGAAGTTCAAAAGAATCATTTAAATAATAGCTGACAGTTAACATAAGCCTTTGTCCAGCAAATGAATAAAACCTTGAAATATGTAAAAAAAATAATCAAAATTTATAATAATTTGGGCAGTGGGTTATTACATGAATAACTACTAATGGGCCAACAAAGAATACAAATCTGAGATTGTGTCCTTTCGTATTTCTTGACATTTCAGACACAACCAGACCTCCCAAGAAAGATGAAGAAAATGGAAAAAATTATTACTTTGTATCACATGACCAAATGATGCAGGATATATCCAACAATGAATATTTGGAATATGGCAGCCATGAGGATGCAATGTATGGGACAAAACTGGAAACAATACGGAAGATCCATGAGCAGGGACTAATTGCAATACTTGATGTAGAGCCTCAGGTACTTACTATAAATATATAAAAATGCAAAGCTCATCAGAGCCACCTGAATTTTATTTTATTACATTCTGTCACTTGTCATTTTTTACCATAAAATTTAAGACATTAATGTATGCATGAATTATGTGTGAAAAGTTTTTAGTATGTGGGGCAATGGTTCTTTCTACACAGGGACTTCAGTGTATGAAATCATCTTCTACTGATCATTAGGGTAAAAATAAGAAGTAGATATGTGCTCACAGTTTGGGTTGGCAAGGGACCAATACAGCTAAAAAAAATCTGCTTACTGCACACTTTAACAAGGGAAATTATTGTTACATTATTGTTCACTGCACTTAGCTGTCCAGTGAAGCAGCTGATTGTCTTTCCCTGCCAGCTGTAATGCATTCATATGTTCAGCCCTAGATTTTACTTTGATACCACATGCAGAAGGGAATTTTGTTCTGCATTGTCCTAACTTCTCCCTACTTCCCTGTTATTACTAGGTCAGCAATCCCAGAAATAGCATTCTTTGTCAATCACTGATGCTATAGGAAGATTTTGCCAATAGAATACTACAGTTATATTTATTAATGTCTTTGTGTGTGTTATAGAATCAGTGAGTAGGTAAATTTACAAACTCAAACACTATGAATACTATATTTACTGTCTTGCAATCTTGATATAAAATCATGAATGGAGCATTTTGACTACATTTCCTTTGGAACATCCCATATTGATGAATTTCAGTGGATGACAGAGTATTTATATATTTTATTTTTAGCTGGGATGCCTTTAAATTAAATTAATCTTCTAGCAGGTTAAAGGACATGAGGAAACAAGAGGCCAGTCTTGCAATAACTTGCAGGAATCAGTTACAAATATGAGTGGTATAACCCAGAAGACATTATTTCACACTAGCCACTGCTTTGGTTTGCAGGGTTCATCCCCATGTGTGCAAAATTAACTAGTATTATCTGCTCTTTTTCTTTTGTGGCTGGATTATTGAGATAATAGATTTGGTTCTGGACAGTGCAGTTAATGGATTTTGTCTCACCTGACCGGAGACCTTCAGAATAAAAATAAAATCCCTGACTGCATTGTATAATGCAACTCACCTAATTCGTTGAAGTCATAGTTGTAGTTATCCATGAGCCCAGTTCTCGTGAATTACCCTGTTTCTATATATTCCAAGTACAGGCATCCTCAGTTCTGTGAGCTTTTTTGATTCAGGTAACCACATTTGTAGGGTGCCCTCTTTTTTCTGTAGAAATGATGCATAACTGATGATATCCGACGGTGGATTTCAAGCAGCAGAGAGGGACATCAGCTCAGATGACTGTCAGACTGGTTTAAAAAACAAGGGGTCATCTTTGTACTGCTTTGTAGTGAAATATTATTGTCTTTCACTGTATGTTTTGCTCAGGTAGATGAGATGACCTAGGTTATGTTTGCTAGCTACCTTCTCCAAGTTTCATTCTGGATCAGGCTAGGAGAAGGGCCTCCCTGTCAGTGTTCCCTCTAAGCCAGGGTTTCCCAACCTATGGGTCGGGACCCAATTATGGGTCGCCATTACATTTCAAAAGGTTCACCAGATGTCTCCCCAGGTGGCTCTGCCCCCTCTTCTCCCCCCATTTTTGAATTGCCTTGGGTCACCAAGTCTTCCTGAATTGTCAAAATGGGTCCCCATCTGGAAAAGGTTGGGAACTGCTGCTCTAAGCTATGTAGCAGCAAAGCTTCATAGGTGATTCATCAGCCCCACCCAGTCAGTCAGCTCCATGTGGGAGCCCTGAGTCTCTGTCTGTGTAGGACTGTTTAATCATAGCTTAGAGGGAACACTGCTCCTGGTAGTAGGACCTCATTTGTGGAACTACCCATGTCACTCATGAATCATAAGTGAGATTAATCATTGTCTTTGCATTTGCCCTTCTGCATAGAAGTGTCTTGCAATCAGTGCATTCATGCTTTGAAAGTTTCTTAGTTTTCACATCACAACATTTTTGCCGCAGCAAAAATAAGCTTAGCAGTAGGTTGAACAATATCCTCATCCAGAAAATGTTTTGTTATGCTATTTTAGCCAGCATTTAGTATAAAGTACTATTTACAAATTGATACATTTAAAATACCAAAGCACAAGTTTTTCTGGCTAAGGCAAATTCTTCAACCTAAATATAAACTGATTTTTAGTTTTTTTCTATAGGAAAAATATCCTGCATATGAAATTTTGGATGCTTTCGGTACCTTGGCAGTTTTTTTATGATGATGAACTTACAATTTGGGCCCCAACTTTGCAAAGACTTAGTGGAATAAATGGGATTGCAAACTTAAGCACATCTGTAAGTCTTTCCAAGATCCAGGGTCTTAATTTGTACCATATATTTTAAAACTGATACAGCGTCTTGTTAGTTCTTCCCTCTGTTTATTTAAATTTGTGGCTTGCTGATTGATTTGTTCCTCTTCTTCAGTTTGTAATGTTTTTTACACAGGCATTGAAGGTCCTGAGAACTGCAGAATTTGCTCCTTTTGTTGTTTTTATTGCTGCTCCTACGATTACCCCAGGCATTAATGAGGTAAGGCTTATTACAGGCAAATGTTTTATCAGGAGACACAATTAAAAGGATGATTCAGTATGTGAATGAGATCAACATTTTAAATGACCTGTTGTCTGTAATGGTGGGGTCAGAACTGAGATGATTTTACTGTATAACAGATTTTTTTTTCCTAAATTTGTATTTAAACTTGAGCTGCAAGGATCCATGCTCTGTCACTACAAGGGAAACATTTCAGAATACTCTTAGCTCTTCACAAAACAACTTTAACATTAGTTGATATGTAGATCAGTATTGATAATTTTGTATCCTTTTAGAATATATTCAGTTTTATTTTCTCCCTGCCTAAAAGAACTGATTCCAAAATCCTTGCTGTGGCCATTAAGCCAACGGATTAGTACAAGAATTTCCAGTCTACAGTAACTCCTTACTGTAATATTCCACCCTCTGACTCCGTCACCTTAACCAAGCTTCACAATTATAATTGTTGTGTATAGTATTGTTTGTGAAAACTGTATATGTTTATACATACCGTATATACTGTTTGTGGTCTGCTGAAAAAAAATGTCCTGCAACCTGGCCCCCCTCCCCATTTGCATTAATTTTATGGGGAAATTGGATTTGCTTAACATCATTTCACTTAAAGTAACACTTTTCAGGAACATAACTACAATGTTAAGCAAGGAATTACTGTACTTCCGTCTTATGTCTTCAAGCAGACGGAGGAAGCTACTACCAGGTTTCATCTTTGACCAAGAAATTGCAAAGTTACATGCAAGAAACTAGCTTAATTAAATTCAAAGAACATTGTGATGCTCAGAATAGTGAACAAAACTGGAACCAAAACCTGCTTATGAGAAAATTTTAAGTGTTCATGTTCAAAGCAAATTTATATGAATAAAGACCTCAAGATGTAGCTCAAACAAAACTTTTGTATAAAAGCATTTTACCAATTCCTTCCATTTTTCACTTTAGTAAGGTGTTAATTGTATTTGTATATGAATAAGAACTTTTTCTCATTATCAAATCCCTCTTCCATCTCTTTGATCCTGCAGATAAATAATAATCTTGTGTTTGTGGCAACAGTCTCCATTCACGGACATAATGTGTATGATTACACAAATACAGAATTAGGACTTTGCTACAGACTCTTGCAGATAAATAATGAGCCAGAAAGGCTAAAGATGTTCAAACACAAATATACTGTAACCTCCATACTCTGGGTGTCCCTAATTCAGGAACACCCATTGTATGGACCCTGTCCGGGGGAGGACGAAGTGGCTCTGCACACTGCCGCTCCCCCTCCTACTTCAGCTGGGGGAATAGCAGTGCAGCAACACACTCTGCCGGAGGTTTTTCCACGCCACTCCCATAGTGGCAGGAGGCGGTGCTTGAGAGTGGCAGGGGATGCAGAGTGCCAGGTAAGCATCCTACCCTCATAGCCTGGAGAAATGTTTAATCAAGCAAACCCTGCTTCCCAGGGTTGCCAGATTAAAGAGGTTCAAGTGCACCATAAATAATTACTTTACTGGCAAGAAAATTTTGGAAAACAAGTGAAAGACAGATGGCTTTGTTTTAAGTGTTAAGTTTCACAAACACAGAAATGAAGATGTCTCAAAATCTGGTTTTAGCTATGTTAAAATGATGCGGTGATCATTCCTCTGAGACATTGCTGATGTTATCACTTACTTTAAATTTATAGGAGCAAATATTAAAATGTTGCATCTTCGTCCCCTGTAATGGTAGAAAGCCTTTTGCACAGCAGGTTGCATAACACTGGTTTTTTTGTTTGTTTGTTTTTTTTAAAAAAGCTCAAGAGTGTGGATTGTTATGTAACTTTTCCGACTGTTGTAGCTGGAGCTAATTGGACAACTCATTGTAAATGCACAAAAGCCCCCAAAAAACTTCAGTACTATTTAAGTCTTTTGGCCCAAAGTTGTTCTAGAATTATCTGATTCCTCCAGTGTATTCTTTAAAATCTTTCTTTTGACCATTTGGGAGTTCATGTTGCAGAATGTAAGTTGGCGGAGAATTGGGAGGGAGAATATGATAAAGCAAATTGCTGTTTGGGAATGTACTGAGCTACAGTGTGGGCATGTGCAAGTTTGGGCTTCCCCCCCATTGGAATGGATGATGTAGAGGAAGTTGAACCAAGAAAGATTTGGGTTCAATATTTAGTCTCATTATTATGCTCTTATGCTGTATTTTTTATAAGTTTTGTTTGTTTATGGCCTACATCCTGCAAATTGATCTTTGGCATAAAAATTCATCCAGGTGGACTAAACTGCAAAATCAGTCATGCTTTAATGTTTTGAATACTTGCTAAAACTGTCACTACGAACCATTAACATTCACTTTTAAAAGCAAATAATAATACTGGACACTAGTGTAAGTTGGGGTCCTACTCACCTGGATTTATTGTGCTGCATGAGAGTGGGAATGGAATCTATATAGGAACTGTGGCATTACGTGTTTTAGTATGCATACTTCATATTACTCATTCATTTTTTCTTTTACAAAAGATTCATTTGCATAAAGAACATCCTTTTCTGTTGACTTATTTATCCTGCTTTGTTTCATTTTACAAACATCTTATGCAAACACTTTTGTAAATGATTGTCTTTTATCCTTATGTTTTTTCTTGAATTATCATCTTTGCCTTTCTTTTCATTTTCCTGCACACGTATTCATTTTACATAGATGCCAAAATGGTGCAGAAAATTGCCTG
Organism: Pelodiscus sinensis; assembly: GCF_052426305.1. NCBI lineage: Eukaryota > Metazoa > Chordata > Testudines > Trionychidae > Pelodiscus > Pelodiscus sinensis. Next base: position 199,629,837 of record NC_143052.1, read on the forward strand.
TAAGTACCAGCAAGGACCTGATAAGATGCATTCCTGACTATTTTAATAGATTTAGAATTTAGACATCCCTGTTCCCATTCACATTACTTTTGCATAAAAGTATAAAGAAATAAAGACTTCAGACATCTGAGCTAAAGCTCATTCAAATGGAAGGATTATTCGTTGGCAAAAAGAAAAAAGGATAGTATAAAAAATAAGTGAGCCTAGAAACTTTTATTCCTACTCTAGCAAATAAACATTATGATTTTGTAGTTGACACAGTTCAAATGGCCTTATCCTGCAATGCGTATCTTAGACATTTTAGGGGATGTCCAGCATCTCCAACTTACAGTTATACCACTGTACCTGAGTAAAACACAAAATAGAGTGCCTTTCTGGGTAGATATTGCATGGTTCTGGTGGTTTTATGAGGCACAAAACCAAATGCTTAATATCATCAACCACATAATATGTAATAACCCCCAGAAAAGAATGGCCAGGCGTATCCTACTTCCTAGCACACAGAAAATACAAATCTTAGAGGTTTCCATGCAGATCTGTAATTTTTAAATTAAAATTTTAAATTATATCCCTTCTTGTTGCCAAGCTAACCTTCACAATGTAAATAAAGGTCTTCATGGCATGTTAGCTTTGAAACCTGATTGTGGCCACTTACAGACTTACATAAATCGTTTAACAGCTAATCACCTTATTGGAAACATTTAGCCAAAGCTGTTATCCAGCTAGATATATCACTTACATTCTGATATCCAGGATTTTTTAAAAGATGTGCATGAATAATGCTGTAAATTGGAAATACACAGATAAGTGATAATTCTGTCATATATTCAAATTAGAAATGGGCCCAAACCAGAAAGCCTTGATCTGGCTCCTGAAGCTTTGCATCTCAGGCCAATCCTTAATTTAGTAAAGTAAAATATTTATTATTGTCCTCAAGAATGTCAGCTAAAAGTAACATTCTGCATGTCCATGGGGATAAGTAGTGAAGGTCTTCTAAAATGTATTCTCCTTCGCTGCCTATAAAATATAACCTAGAAGACAGCAACAGTTAAATGCTATAATCTAATACCCTCTTTGTTTTTTTGCAAAATCTAGGGCGAGAGCCAAGTAGAAATAAAGATTTAAGAACAGCTCCTCTCATTCTTTTCCTGTCTTTTTTTTTTAAGAAATACGTGTGTGTTTTACAGACTCCCTGTAGATTTCTGTGGTCTCTGCTAATTTACTATTATAAAATAGGTAGCTTAGGTTCAAAAGGTTATATCCATACATTTACTCAAAGACTAACAAATTTACTTAGGCATACGCTTTCATGGGCTAGACGTGAAAGCTTAATCCCAATGATATTAAAAATATATAGTCCCGTGGCTTCAGATTTATACTCATTTGAAATGTACAGTGTCTAGTACTATATATTTTAATAGTATTGGGATTGCAGACTTAAAATGTACCTTTTAATTAGATATCTTGAAAATACAGAAGCTCCACAAGTGTAATTTTTCACTTTGTAGATTAATTTCAATACAAAGGGGTCAAGTCCTCAGCTTTTAGAAGTCATTGTGGCTCTGTAGAAGTCAGTTGAGCTTTGGTAATTTATGAGAGCTAAGGATTTAACCATAGTTGCTGCGTTATTTTAGAATGGATGTTCTAGTAGTGTATTTAGCAGAGTCTGAGGCTTCTGTGTGTCAGTAGTTGAGAATAGCATAAGCCAGATCTGAATGCACCTTTGTTTTCACAGAAGGCCCATGTGCTGTTTTGTGTGCATTAATGCTCCTCAAAAGAACATTCTTAGTACATGTCTGTATGAGGAGTACTTGGCTACATTTATGTTTGAATGTAGTTTTCAAATATGGAGAGAGTGAGTCATCTGCTGTTGACTAGTAGGGACTGTACACAGTGGCAGATTTAGTTAATGGAGCCTTGTGCTCAGCTTCCTTTTTGCCCCCACCCCCACCCCCGAGACCCAGCCAAGAAAGAGCATTCACTCTTCCTGCCCCTCCCAATTTCATTCTTTTTTTCTTCATCTTCCTTCTATATTATAAGTAATAATAAATAAATGAAAATAAAGTGAGGTGCCTTGATTGTTTTTGTAGTCTAACTTTTTTTCATAGATCACTAGAAAATTGCACAAGGTATCGGGTGGACCACTTAATGATCTTTTCAGATGTTGTTTGTACCATTAGCTAACGATTGTGAAGTGCTTCAGATAAGAGCACTTTGTATATAAAAAAAAAAAAAAAAGCATAATCTCCATGGCCACGGAGGACTGTTTCAGGTGCCCCAGTGGCCTTGTGCTGGCTGGCCTGGAGAAGTGTGCAGAGACCCACATGCGCTGTACCTAAACGGGGGGGACACAGTTCCATTGGCCACTTGAGCCTCCCCACCCTGGGCTCTCCATCTCCTGGCCACTCTCCCTCTCACCCACTCACCACGTGGCAGCCAGAAGCACGAACATAGGCTGGAAGGCTTCAGAGTAGCACTAGATAGCCGCACAGCCGGTGGCCAGGGAGAAGCCGCACTTTCTTGCTTTAAAGCGCTGCTTTTCTCCAGCTGGCCATGTGGCTACCCCATGCCTTCCAGCCTGTGTTTGCATTGCTCGCTGCTGGCTCTGCTGAGGCTGCAGCCTGCAGGTGAGCCTCCCTGCTCTCCTCCCCCAGTTCTCTCTGCAGAGGCACTGTCCCACTCCCACAAAGTTGGGCTGCCTCCCCGGGGGGGGCCGTGTTGTTGGGGGGGCCCTGTGCCAGGGCATTGTATGTTTCATCGTAAATCCACCTCTGACTGTACAGTTTAAAATGCTTCAGAAAAGCAGTAACTCTTATCAAGATCTTGAGATGAATTCAAGAAAATGGTTAGTTTCATGGTATAGGAAAGAAAAAATGCCTCATCATATTTCCTCCCACTGAATGCTGATTTTTTGATGCCCCCAAAGGTGAAGCCACCACGTCTTTTTCTTATTCAATTTGGAATTAGAATACAGTCTCAGCTACACAATGCAATGTTAAGATCGTTCTAGAGAAGGAGAAATTAAACAATAATACAGAGTGAGAATTTCCTTAGATTGTCCACAGAAAATATTTATTAAAGTAAAAGGAAGTCATACTCAAAGCTCATGCTGAGTAGTAAATGCATTGTGTCATGCCTTCAGTATTGTTGTCTGGATAAATGCCAAACAGCTTGTATTTGTGAACTGGGTATGTTTTCATTCATGACCTGGCACACTTTCCACATTTGTACTGGTTCTGTTATAACCCTCATGCTCTAACCCTTGTCAAACACTTCCCAAAAAATTAGATAAGTGTCCTGATGTGTCTTGAGTAACCCTTGTTGGTGAATTGTGATTTTGTGTAACATTTGTATAATAGAGTGAAGCAACTTGCACTTTCTTCCTTGTACTATACGTGGTATTTAACATTCTGTAGGGGGGGCATCAGTCACTCATGAATTCTTAGATTAGGTTTTATTTTTGCTGTTCCATCTCTGTGACAAACAGAAAACTGAACAAAAGTATCTAATTTATTTTTCTCGTTTTCTTTTCCAATCATTGTTCAGGATGAGTCTCTTCAGCGCCTGCAAAAGGAGTCTGAAATCTTACAGAGAACATATGCACACTACTTTGATCTAACAATTATCAACAATGAAATTGATGAAACAATCAGGCATCTGGAGGAAGCCATTGAGCTTGTTTGTACAGCATCACAGTGGGTTCCAGTCTCCTGGGTCTATTAGGCCTTTCACCAGATAACTGAAGAATTTTGTCAATACTGGGAACCACCTCATACATGGAAAACCTCTTTGTTATTGACCTTGTGTCAACAGATCTTGGCCCCTAGAGACTACCTAGATGTAGTGTGACCTAAATTTATAATTATTGTCATGTCCTAATAGATAGGAGGAGAAAAAAATTAAACACTAATTTAAAGAGACAGTATCTTTTTTAATCAGTTCTCCTACACTTTAATAAAATGTATGTTTCAATATATGTATTATTCAATCCTTTGGAATGTTATATTTTTGGAAATCATAGCTTTTTATTTCAAAGGCCCCTAAAACTGCACAAAATAGATGCTGCTTTCTATAATCTATTTTAATTATAATAAAAATGATTGTTACCTTAACTTGGGGGTGAAACATGACATTCTATTTAGAGTCTGATTTTATGGATAGGGATACCTTGCTTTCTTTTATTTATTTGAAATAATTAGTCTAGTGATTACAAAACGAATTCATAAATTTTAAAGGCCTTTCTTTGCTTTTTTTTTTTAAGAATAGTATTTTTAAGTACTTTTATGTAACATCCAGATAATGTGATACTGTCTCTTTGAAGAACTCTGTAAACCTTTTAGAGATTTGAAATTGGGTCTTGACTCTTAATGCATGTGGACAGTCGCAAGCGTTCATGCCGTTGGTGTATCTGTGTTGAAAAAAAACCTGTAATCTACAGCAAAATACATTCCGTTCATGGGAAAAAGTACCCAAGGGAATAAAATCAAATATTATTATGACTAAGTTGTAAACCTATGCACATCCCTTGCATTTTGGGCAACTTTATAAAAAACTGATTTTTATTAATAATAATCATGTAGTGAAATGTGTTTGTAATTTTGTCTCAATTTAATTTGTTGTAAGGTGGGCGGGGGAAATTACTGGTTTCACCATTTCAGATCTGTGTTGTCTGAGAGTATTAACGTTTTAATTAAGTTGAAGCAAAGAAATGCTGATTTTTAATATGTATGTAATTGTTTAAAAAATGCACACATTTTAAGAGAAAATACTGTGCAATGAAAAAACCAGTTTAGGCAATGCGATAAACTGGCTATTCCAAAAGACTCATCTACAACAGCCCTGTAAATTCCTTAAAAATGGTAACTGACTCTACAGTCTGACCAATTTTTTTTATTTTAAATATACTTCCTTTTATGTGTTCAACAATTAAATGCCTTTGGGTCCTTCATTTCATCACAGATTTCTCCTAGTAGTTCTGAAAACAGCTCACTCTTGCATGTTAAGAAACCTTTTTTGACCATACTTCAGTTAATCAAAGACTCTGATGTGAATACAGGTTTATCATGGGGCTCTGAGTGCACAAACTGCATAAACACAGCTAGTCCAATTTATGAACTAGAGCAAAGCCCAAGAAAGCAAATTCAGCCACGTGTTCACTTTGAAGCTCTGAGGTTTCTTTCCTCATTGTATGTCCCCAGGCACAGGTGGATTACGTTTCCTCCTAACGCAGCGGAATGAAATTGAGCGTTATCACCACAATTCATGATGACATACTCTAGCTCGTCAGAGGTGACAGAAGTATGATGATTCTGAGTCTTTTTCTTAAGAACTCAGTTGTTTGTGTTATTGTATAACATGAACTTTAGCTTGTGTGTTAAATTAAGATATGGCCATGAAATGTTTACCCTCATAGTTAAAATGTGATTGACCTGCTGATTGTTTCAACTGCTTGGGGACACTGCATATAACCAAGGTATGTCTCACTGTAAAACCTTTTTTGAGAGACTAAAAGCTTAAAACACATAGGTGGATACTGTCTTTCCTGCTGCCCCTTGCAGTATAGACCATGCTGATTCTGTGCTCTTTTCTCCTTGTAAAGTCCCTAGGCAGCCAACAGAGTATCTTAGGGTCCACCAATACTTCAGATACAGCTAAATCATTTTGGTTGCAACAGCTGTTCCAATCTGTAGTGTAGATGGAACTTTGATCCAAAGCTTCCTCCCAGTGACAGGATTCAGTTACAATATACACTAGAACAAACATCTTGTAATTGAGTCCTTTGACTTACTTATATTTGTGATGTTTTTATACAGGCTATTGGGAATCTACTAATGAAAATGTTCTTATGGACCCTCACCTATGAAGCCATAACAAAAGCTTGACAAGGAATGACAAAAAGTAAATTAAATTGTTGGAAGTTGTTCATCTGTTCTACCGGGCTTTAGCATTTCCAGAATGTTTAAAAAATAGACTGTAACCATAATAGTAAGTGAAAATCCAGAAATAATTGTTAGCACTAACTGGTGCTGTACCATTGTAATTATGGTTGCATCTAAGCAGGCATTTTTGCAGACCAGCTATTCATATGGTGGCATTAGCTTTAGCTCAGTGCTAGGTTACTACACTCTTGAGTACCTCTATTCCTGATAAAGCACAAGGATAAACAGATAAAACAAAATGGAGTAATGAATAATTCCTGTTCTAGAAACAGTTGTCTTCTGCGGTAAGCATCTATATCTCTTACTTCACTGACACCTTCGGGTATGTCTACACTACCCCGCTAATTCGAACTAGCGGGGTAATGTAGGCATACCGCACTTGCAAATGAAGCCCGGGATTTGAATTTCCCGGGCTTCATTTGCATAAGCCGGGTGCCGCCATGCTTATGCAAATGAAGCCCGAGAAATTCAAATCCCGGGCTTCATTTGCAAGTGCGGTATGCCTACATTACCCCGCTAGTTCGAATTAGCGGGGTAGTGTAGACATACCCTTCTTTATTTTCAATGTTTGTAAAATTAAACAGGTATGTATGGTAACTTGGATGCTTTTTAGACCATAATCCATCAGAAAGAAAATATGACTGCAGAGTGCATTCTGATTCTGTCCGTTTGAATAATGTAGAGATTCTATACAGCCAGCCTCCTAGAAAGATATTATTAATAAGCAGTCATCTAATGAAATGGACTTAGGGGAGGGAAAAGAGTGGAATCCCTTATTTAGGTAATGCTATACAGTAATCTCTATCTCAGTAAGCAGCTCTCGGACAGATTTGTTTCTTGATTAAGTGTATCTAACCAAGAGCAGCATAACTTTAAGGAAGTCTAGGCCCGATCTAGATACCATCTCTGCTCTATTTAAGCTGCTCACATGGCAGAAATAGAGTACAAAACCTCCCCAGATGAGGATGTCCCTGGTTTGGGGAAGACTAACAGGTCTAGATCTAGTGTGGTGAGGGGATGTAGCACGCTGTGTTTCAGCTATCCCTAGCTGGAGGATGGCCCCTTATAGTGTGTCTGCACTGGGGTTCGCAGGAAGGGAACTGCAACTATAAGTCTGAGTCTGCTACAGACTTGGGCTCACGGAATGACACTAAAAATAGACATGTGAACATTCCTGCTCAAGCTCTGAAATTCTGGGAGGCAAGTCGCATGTGCACGGGGGCTCTTGGCATCAGACAGTTTGAGTAAATTTGATCATAACAGCATGTTGCATCTTCCAGCTTTCTCATGCCTGTGAATTTAGAAAATTTAGGTTCCTCTGTTAAATGTTCTTTAACGTGCTTCCATTTCCCTCATAAAAAGAACCCTATGTGTTATGTTTCAGGATAATAAGAATATTGAATTGTCACTATTAAAATGTTTCCTCAAAATTTCATCTTAAAAATGGCTACTAAAAATTGCAATAGGAAAATGACTTGCATATGCAGACTGTATCATATTTCTTATTGTATCATATTTCTTATTTTTCATTCTTTGCACAAAGAAAATTGCAGGCCTTTTTACTGGAACCTGAATGTTGGGTAAGGTTGCTAAACATACAGTTAACCTTTCAAACGTAGATAAAATATCCAGTCCAAGTGCTTTGTGGTCTTGTTCTACTCTACTAAGATTAAGCCTAAATGCTCTTATTTAAAGCACTTAAAACCTGGGTCTAAGCAGTAACATGTTTGATATGCCAGATTTTCTAGAGAACAATGGAAACCTGCAAAATCTTTTTAATCACTGCAGATGAATTAGAAGTACTGCAACTCAGCTGGTCACCAAATATTTTCTTAGGTCCACTCAAGCAGATATGATGGGTAGGGTATGTGTGCAATTCTGCAGTGTGGACTCGGTAACAGGCTTGGAAAATGTGAGTCTGCAAGTGCATGAGTCAGGATACGGGGACACATGCAGTGTAGACATACCCTCAGGGATCCGTCACATAATAGCACCCAGACACAATGGCGGTGTACGCATTAGATTAACTAGGGGAAAGCATATTTTTCTACTATTGTATAGAAACATAATTTTTGCCATTTTTGTTCTGGCTTTCAATTACACATTGTTAGTGGACCCGGCAACAATTTCTGCTTTCTGCCTGTTAAATTATTCTTAAAAGAATTGCATTCAGCCATCTACTTTGGTCCTTTTGTAAGAGAGGTTAAAGTGCTGAGATCTGTAAAGAAGCTTTTAGCTTATGACCCAGCCTTGTTGTTAAAGGCTTTTTGAATGTCTTATTTCCCAAGCCTGTATTTTATAGAGAACTTTAGTTCTTACTGTGGAAAGATGTTTCTTTTAGCAATAACCAAAGCCAAGCAGGAGTTACTAGCATTAATCGCAAATAGCCTTTGTATTGGTTTTATGAAATGTAATTTTCTTAATCCTCTAGTTCTAGAAAGAAATAAGAGTTCCCTGCCTCCCATATCTGTTACTGGCCTCGGATCTAGAGAAACCAGTGCCATGGCAGTCAGGGTCTGAATTTCAGCGGTGCTGGAAGTAGGAGAGGCTGCAGCATCCCCTCGCTTGAAGAGGCTTCCATCCCTCACATACAGTTAAGTTCAGTAGGTCTGAGCCCCTCATTGTACAAATTATTCCAGCCCCCAGGAGTGCTAAGCTGCCACAATTCCAAGTGCAGTCGCTGGGAGCTGCTCAGTGCCGCTCCATGGCTGACCCTGAAATGTGATGTCATCTTTCCTTGCACTTGTCTGGCTCTTTCAGACTTGGAGATGAGATGGAAGGAAAAGTGTTTTGCCAGCAGAGACCCACCAGATAAGAAGGGGCATTCACATTGAAATCAGCACGCAGTATTGGTCAAGACATTGATTGAGATGCCTCTTCTCATGGGGCATTTTCATAATGGTTTGCTTTGGCTGTTAGCAAAGTACAGCAGTTGCAAAGTTAACTTGTCCCCGACAAGTAATCGTCACTCGTTTTCTCACCTCTGCAGAGGAAATAAGGCAATGGAAATGAAAGAGCTGCTTTGTGTTTATGTGCACCCCATATTGAACGTCAAACTGAAGGGTCGTTTACTTTTACTTCTTTAAATTAAATAATTCAGGATAGTGAGGTAAGAGACTCTTAAGCAAGAGGGAAAGACATGATCTCTGTCTACATTGGGTAGGTCTACAGAGGGGGAAAAAAGGCCTGTTCTTAAGAGCTAAACAGTGTTACCTAACTCACGTTAAAATAGTGAAAACTTGGTTATTAACTCTGGTTAGCAGGTAAAGTTAAAGAATACAGGGAAACAGATTGAACCTGAGCTGTTAACTCCAGCTAAATATTTTCACTGCTCTTTTAATTAATTAGCCACCGCAGGTTAGCTAACCCAAATTAAGCATGCACTGCTTTTGCAGTGTAGATGCACCCTTAGGGCCAGGGTTGCCAGCACAGGGAGTGTCTATACTTTTTTGAAAAAAACCCACACAATTTAAGGGGTATGTTTGTGGTTTAAGTGATCTTCTGAAAGGTCACCTTTGACCATGATGACTGTGGATTGTTTTTAGAGTGTGGAAGGGGAAAGATTAATATGTTAACATAGAGTAATTGAAAGTGTAATTACTTTGTGCTAATAACCAGAACATCATGTTTGTTTAATTGTGGTGTGGGAACATCAAAATTACAAACCTGATTCTAGGATTTGTTTCTCCTAAAATGTTGCCAATCCTTTTTTCATTCTATTGCTGCTTTTTTATGAAAAGGCTTTGGAAGTATTGTCTCTGTGATAACAGAGGGAGAGTTGTGGATATTATAAAACTCACCGTATCCACCTTAAGTAGTGTAGTGGTGTAATAGTGCACAATGGCACTGGTGTATGGAGGTTGTCCTTCACCACCAGAACTATGAAGGATTTTAAAAGCTTCAAATTCTTCCTCAATATGTCTATTCGCATGCCTTTGAAACATATACGCTCATACTTGCTCTTCTGCCTGCTTGCCAGCATAAATATAAAACTGATGCGAGAGCAAAGTGTCTCGAGCACAAGTAAATGAGTCTGTAAAGTACTCAATGACGTTATCCATTGCATGGAGGGGATTAGAGAAACACCACAGTATTAATTTGTTGACAACATAGGATGCTGTTTCGTTGGAAACCTTAGAAATGAGCCTGTGTCATTTCAGTGTGTATAAGATGAAAAGGATAGTTACAAGACTATCTCTAAAGTAGTATGTAAAAAAGTGTTTGGGATTTTTTTTTCCTCTCTGTTATAGAAGTAAGCAGGTATCTAATTCAAGCACAGTCAGTATTTCCTAGGACTCACCTGGAGGAAGAGGGGAGAGATCTCTTCCTCATTATCTCTCCTGTTTCACAAAAAAAAAAATACCAAAAGTGTTGTTCATTAGAGCAACACTTTCTAAAGCAGTTAAGTTTACATGTACAAATAAAATGTCATTTTAAATAGATTATGCTGATTTTGAAAGAAAACAGCAACATTCCAACGCTTCTGTACATTGTGCCACACACTCAACTCTGGCTCTCTCTGTTATTTTTGCAGGCATATTTTTACTTGTTTTTCTGACTGGTAAGGCAGTTTGCTTGAAAAGTGATTTCTGTGGAAGGGCAATAATCCATGTTTTATAGATTTGCCTCATTGAGGATCTTTCAGAACTGTTAAGGGAATTAAATCCTTCTCTTCAGATATATACACGTCGCAGTGGGACGCCTGATGTGAGTTCAGCCAGGAGGGTTTAATGCTTGGTGTGTTACCACTTACTATAATTTGTATGATAATAAATGAAGATATTCCACGTTCCTCCTGCATTCTAGTCTTGCTTCTGAGAATCCCAGCAAATAAAGCAAAAGGTACTATAGTTTGAAACTCTCCTAACCAGGATTCTCTGGTCTGGCAATATCCATGGTTCAGCGTGGATGTTGCAGGACCAGAGAGTCGTGGTGGAAGGCCATTGGCAAGGATCCCTGTGAAGTCAGCCGGGCAGTGGGCTGACCACAGCAAGTTGACGAACTGGCCAGGTCCCCAGGGTGCAAGACCAGGGAGGTCCAACCTGTAGTTGTCGTTTGGTATATGCTGAAATTATGTTTAGCTCTATTCACGACACGGAAGAATGAAGTCCCTGCCCTATGGAAATTACATATTCTGTCCTACTTCATGTGAGCAGTCTTATTGAAAGATCTTCTTGCATAAGTATAGACTATTAGGTAAGGATTTTCAGGATCTCATTCTAAATATGTAATAGGTAGAGTAGTGTATGATAGTCTGGCAAAAAGGTGAAATTATAACTACAACAAAAACATTTGCTTAAAATAATATTCAGCATCTGCCTAGGCAAAACGCAACTATTATGTGACTCAACACAGAGTACCAGGCAGTATTTAGGCTGCAGCGTCAATTCTGCAGTTCCTTGCCTTTTAATAGTTTGTGAGTTCCTGAACCTTATGTAAACAGTCTACAACAGTGGTCCCCAATGCGGTGCCCGCGGGCGCCATGGCACCCACCAGGCCATTTATGTGTGCCCGCGGAACAATCTGGGCTGGCCCTGCCGCCGGGCATGTGGCACATGCCGGTGCCAGCCCTGGGCACATGGGCGACCCTTGCCCCAGGGTCGCGGCACATGCCAGTGCTGGGCCCAGGTGCACGGTGCTTGGGCGGCCCAACCCAGCGCCGCGTCACATGCCGGTGCCGGCCTGGGCGCATGGGCGGCCCCTGCCCGAGGTTGCAGCACATGCCAGTGCTACCCCCGGGCGCACGGCGCATGCGTGGCTCCGTCCCTGGTCACGTGGCCCGTGAGCAGCCCCGCCCCCGGACGCACGGCGCGTGAGCAGCCCCTCCCCCAGGCAGCTGGCAGTCCCAAAAGGTTGGGGACCACTGGTCTACAATATCCTGTGGAGAAGTCTGGCATTCATTCCTGCCAGAGTTGGATTGCCAAAGTGTGTCTGTAATATAGAAATGACATATTGGTGTTAATCTAATCAAAATAAAAGCTGGCTTCCTCTGAGGAACAGAAAGTATGCATTGGTCCTGCCAGGTCGGAGTCAGGACAACTGGGCTTTGTCCTTGGCTCTGCCCCAATCTGCTGTGTGATGCTGAGTAAGTCATGTCACCCATTTGTGCTGCTGTTTCCTTTCCCTCTTATTGTCTGTCTTGTCTATTTTGATTTATCTATTTAAGTCAGCGTCTCTTCCTCACTGTGTTTGTACAAAACCTAGTGTAATATGGCCCTGAAATTGATTTGGACCTCTAGGTGCTACTGAAATATGAATAATACTTCTGCTACTTAAATTTGGCTGCTAGGCTGAATGACTCTGAAAATAGGCCTCTGCGTGAAATTCTATGGGGAGGGGGATGATTTAGGGATTGTTGTGTATTATTTCTGGTAACAGTAACCTCTCAGGGCTCTGACCAGGATTGAATTGGGTGCTGCACAAACGCAGAGGAAGCCATGGTCCCTGCCCAGAAGAGCTGACAGTCTGAAGGAATTATGGAACATTTACCTCAGTTTGCTTGCAGTAACTGGTTGTGTCTCAATTTCAATTGATATAAATTTTGTAGGTTTTTTAAGCAATTTTGTCTTCCTCATGTTGTAAGAGCAAATTCAGAGGTTTCATTTCTAGTCTTGGTACTGTTGTCTTTTCAGTCTTCACAAACAATGAGGAGTCATGTGGCACCTTAACAACTAACAGATTTATTTGGGCCTAAGCTTTCGTAGGCAAGTGGATCTTTGCCCTTGTTTTTTCAGATACAGACTAACACAGTGGCCCTTGATTCTTGTCTTCATGTTAGCTACATACCCTCCTTCCAATGCATTTGAACTCGTTTCTGACAAAAGCTAGGCCCCATTTAAGTGCTTGTGGAAATGCTTTTTTTTTTATCACAAAAGGAAAAGCTTTACAAGCGGTCTTGAAAACATGTTTGATTTTTGCCTGTAAATATCACAATGCTTGTTGCTCTAACAATACAGTTTTGCAATATGTGTTCTCCTTCGAGAGATATCCCTTGATGTGTTGGTGCGTCCCAGTGCTGTAGACCAGAGTCTTCACAGCAGTGCCTGAGTGGGGGATGCATGTGTGACAACTATGGCACATGCATGCCATGTGCTGTGATGACACGTGCTGGCCCCTTCCCCTCAGTTCCTTCTTACCATCCTCGGCTTGAAATAGAGCTCAGTAGTGCTCTTCACTCATCATTGTTAATGCTGTAGATAAGTAGATCTAGTTTTCTTTCCTTGTTCACTCCCCATTTGATGCAAGTTCTCTCTCCCAAAAAAAAAAAAAAAAAAAACAACTTTCCTTGCTAAAGTTTTTCTGCTGCTGTTTGGACTATTATAAGTTTCAATTAACCATGCCGGGGTCACCAGGCTTTAAACATTGCTGAGCTGTAATGATGCCATGCCTGATTCTGACAGGCACTCTACATGCTTTCTGTGCCTTGGGGAATTCCCTGTCCAGCAGGACTGCCATCGTACTAACCTTGAAGTGCGAACCCGCAGAGATAGAGATCTCCAACTAAAAATGATCATGTTGGAGAAGTCCCAGCACCCAGCCTCCAATCCAGGTACTGAATGGATTGAAAGCCCCCAAATTGATAAGGGGACAAGTCCCCCAGGAAAAATGCCTCATCCGTGCCTCATAAAGCTCAATCACCCAAAGGATGCACAAGTATGAAACCGGCACTAAGGGCTGGGATGGCACCGTGCTTCAGCACATATGATGCACCAAGCATCTCTGGCACCAACTGCAGTGCTATCAAGCATAGTGTGCACAGTAGCTGTACTGAGGCAACAAGCCTGACTCTGCCTGCCTCACACAGCTCAGGAACCAGCACAGTACCGAGCAATCAGGACACCGCCACCTCGGTGCAGAGAACTGCAGACCAGGCACTTTAACAACCATCCGCACCAGATGCTGGCACCATGGCAACCCCTGTTGGTTCTATAACCACCACAGTGCGGGAGCAGACATCCACACCGACAGTGACAACACAGGCATTGGTACGGGCTACAGTGCAGACTACAACGGGACCATCTACCCTGACAACAAGGTACCTGTATCAGAGGGGCTTACTGATCTCCTCCACATTAAATTCTCCTTTCTTCCAATACTTCATCAAGTAGTAACAAAATACTGACCCTCATCCACAGAACTATCCAGCGACAATTATGCTGATAGAGACATAACTTTTCCACCGCAACTGTCACTTGGCACCAAGGTCTCCATGCCATCTGCTCATCCCAACCTTAGACCTCCACTGGGCACTGATATCCATTAGGCAAAATCAAATCAGTATCTTAGAGGCCTATATACAAATGCAAGAAGAATGGGGAATAAGGAGGAAGAACTTGAAGTGCTAATAAATACCAACTATGCTATAATTCTGTTTATCAGAGACTTGGTGGGATAATACACACGATTGGAATACTGGTACAGAAGGGTACAGCTTGCTCAGAAAGGATAGGCAAGGAAAAATATGGAGGAGGTGTTGCCATGCATATACTTGGGCTAAGGTGGAGATGTTTAGAGGAGACAGACTTGTTGAGAGTCTTTGGGTTAGGTTAAAAGGGTCAAAAACAAGGGTGATGTCATGCTACGGGTCTACTATAGACCACCTATCCTGGCAGAAGAGGTAGATGAGGCTTTTTTTAAACAACTAATAAACTTATCCAAAATGCAGGACTTGGTGATGGTGATGATGAGGGATTTCAACTATCCAGACATATGTTAGGAAACTAACTCGGCAGGACACAGATTATCCAATAAAATCTTGGACTGAATTGGAGACCATTTTTTATTTCAGAAGGTTGAGAAAGCTATTGGGGGGAAGCTGTTCTATATTTCATTTTAATAAATAGGAACTGATTGAAAATTTGAAAGTGGAAAGCAGCTTGGGTGAAAGTGATTATGAAATCATAGAATTCATGATTCTAAGGAATGGTAGAAGGGAAAACAGCAAAATAGAGACAATGGATTTCAGGAAGGCAGATTTTAGTAAACTCGGGAGATAGTTTTACTTCTCCCAGGGCCTTACCTACCAAGAGAAAAAAACAAGTGAAGAGAGTTAGCAGTTTTCAAAGGGACATTTTTAAGGGCCCAAAAGCAAACTATTCCGCTATGTAGAAAAAATAGAAAGTATGGCGGACCACCTGGGATGTACCAGGAGATCTTTAAAAATCAAAAAGGAGTATATAAATAGTGAAAGCTAGGTCAAATTACAAAGGATAAATATAAGCAAACAAAACAGGTATGCCAGGGGCAAGATCAGAAAGGCAAAGGTACAAAATGAGCTCAATCTAGCTAGAGACATAAAAGGTAACAGAAAGATGTTCTCCAAATACATTAGAAGCAAGAGGAAGACCAAGGACAGGTAGGCCCATTGCTTCATGACTAGGGAGAAACAATGACAGGACTCTTGGGCTATGTCTACACTCGCGGCTTCTTGTGCAAGTAATACGCAAATGAGGTTAAGCGTGGAATATCACCGAGCCTCTTTTGCATACCTAATGAGCCACCATTTTTTTCAGAAGAGGCTATTGCGCAAGAAGGAGTGTCTACATTGCCCCTTCTTGTGCAAGAAAACCCTCTTGCACAATGCCGTTACACCTATTACTTTTCAGGAAGAACGGCATTGGGCAAGAGGGTTTTCTTGCACAAGAAGGGGCAGCGTAGACAGCTCCTTCTTGCGCAAGAGCCTCTTCTGCAAAAATCGTGGCTCATTAGATATGCAAATGAGGCTCGGTGACATTCCACGCTTAACCTCATTTGCATAGCTCTGGCGCAAGATCGCCCCAGTGTAGACATAGCCTCGGAAATGGCAGAGGTGCTTAATGATGTCTTTGTTTCGGTTTTCACCAAGAAGTTTGATGGTGACGGGATGCCTAACATAGTGAATGCTACTGGAAATGGGGTAGGTTTAGAAGTTAAAATAAAAAAGAACAAGTTAAAAATTACTTAGAAAAGTTTGATGTCTTGAAGTCACCAGGGCCTGATAAAAATGCATCCTCGAATACCCAAGGAGCTGATAGAAGAGGTATCTGAGTCTTTAGCTATCATCTTTGAAAAATCATGGAAGTTGGGAAAGATTCCAGAAGACTGGAAAAGAACAAATATAGTGCCTATCTATAACAAGGGGGAAAAGAACAACCCAGGAAACTACAGATCAGTCAGTTTAATTCCTTAATAATTTGCTTCATTATCTTCCCTGGCACAGAAGTTAATCTGCAAACATCTGGAAGACGAGAAGTTGATAGGTAACAGCCAGCACAGATTCTAAAGAACAAATCATGTCAAACCAATCTGATAGCTTTCTTTGATAGGACATCAAGCCTTGTGGATAAGGCAGAAGTGGTGGACGTGATATATCTAGACTTTTTTAAGACATTTGACATGGTCTCACATGACCTTCTTATCAATAAACTAGGGAACTACAACTTAGATGGAGCTACTAATAAGGACAAATGTAAAATACTCCACTTAGGAAGGAACAATCAGTTTCACACACAGAATGGGAAGTGACTGTCTAGGAAGGAGTGCTGCAGAAAGAGACCTCAGGGTTATAATGGACCACAAGCTAAATATGAGTCAACAGTGTGACGCTGTTGCCAAAAAAGCAAACATGATTCTGGGATGCATTAACAAGAATGTTGTGAGCAAGATTCGGTGCGGTACCTAAAATGCCGGTCCATCGCACACTGGGGACTTTGTTCTCCTGCTGACTTCCTGTGCACGGGGGAGGGGTTGGGAATGGAGGTGGAGGTGGGGGTCAGGACTGCGCCGGCTCCAGCTGTTCAGGTGGTGCGTGCTGCCATGGGGAGTGGAGGAACAAGGCGCATGCTGCCTGAGCAGTTGGGGCTTGTGCGATCCAGGACTCCCCCTCCCACTGTGCGGGAAGGCATCAGGCATGCAATGGACCAGCGTGTCAGGCACCGCACTGCTGTCTGGGGGACGGAAGAGCAGCCCGCGCACTTCCTGGGCCTTGGCAGCTACAGGATCCCCAGGTATCGGTCCCTGTTCCCTCCCTCCCCCCCCCCCGACCCTCACAAGTACCCTGCCCGAGCACCCACAAGCACCCTGTCCCCTGTCCCAGCACTCATTGGCACCCTTCCCCAGAACTCTGTCCCAGCACACACAAGCACAGTTGGGGCCACATTAGTGAGATTGGAGGGGTTATGGTTTTGTATTTCACTTGTAAATCTCCTGAAGGCTTCTGAAAGTTACAATGACTGTCAGCAGCCCCAAGAGATAAATATAGTGGCTATGGATTGGCTGAAGATAGGGAAACCTCAGTGGCCTAGTCAGGTGCTTATAGCACCAGTATAAAGAATCTTTTTGACCCACCTGCCCTCAGTTCAATCTTACTGCCTATGACAGTCACTGGGACTACCTGGTCCTTGCAATCTGCAAGTACACTCTTTTCAGCCCTGTGTAGTATTATTTTTGTTATTCAATAGTTAAACAGAACTCCACTCAGCAGTTAGCCTCTGCCCCGTTGCAAGGGCATGCCCTGATCTCCGGATTTTAACTCTTGTGCCCCCTTCCAAAAGCCTATGTCTGTGAGAGACCCCTATTCCAACTGCCATAAGTGCCAGGGGGAAGTTCATGTGCAGGAGTGCTGCAAGATCTGTAAAGACATCAGGCCCTGCACTAAAAAGGATAGAGACATCAGACTGAGATTTATCCTCATGAAACCCACTTTATCTCAGCTCTATATATTTTGACATGTGGATGACCAGAACTAGAGATACTCAAGGTGAGGATGTATATCATCCATGTGCAGAACAGCATGATCATTTCAGTATTATTTTCTCTCCTGTTTTTTGTAGTACTCGCCTTTTCTTTTTAATGGTTGCTGCACATTGAGCAGAGGTTTTCACTGACTTCTCCACAATAGCTCAGCTCTTTATTCCTCAGTTAATTTAGAAGCCAGTAGTGTGGGTGAATAGTTTGTATTATCCCTTCAAAGATGCATCATGTTGTGTTAATGAACATTGATTGATCTGCCTTCAGACTACTCAGTCGCCTTGCTTTGTAGGTCCCTTGAAGTTCTGCACAGACTTTAGTCCTGGCTAGCCTAAATAAAATAGTCACTTTCACATTTTACCACTTGGATCTAATTCCTTTTCACATCATGAATACATAGTTGATCACCTGTTCTAGTAGAGGTATTTGGAAAACTTTTTGTCATTGCAAATTGATTATTTGTCCCAACTTTGTTTTCTCACTCCTAAGTCTCTAATCCATAAAAGAGTGTGTCCATTTGGGTTCCTATATGCCCCTCTCTCACACATACACTATTGTGTTTTAATGTCTCATTATTTTACAATTACTTAAATGTTAAGAAATTGCTTCTCTAAATTTTGTCATAATGTGACAGACCAGTTTAAATGCAGCTAGTTCTATGTGCATGTGCTAAGACTGCAAAGCCAAACTACCCAGAAAAATTACAGTTTTCAAGAACTCTCAAGAGGGAGGGTTACAGAGCTAGAGGTTACCCCACAGGAAGGAATTCCCAAAGGCACCTTCCTAGGTTCTTAAAGGGGGTTTTGCATTTGGGTGGTGGAGCGATACTAATCCAAGGCCAGGAATTCTGTGACCTTGGGAAGTTTTAACACAAGCTTTTAGTGGCAGGTTATTTTAAAGTCTTTTGTGGGCCTCCACCTTCTGCACTTGAAGTGCCAGAATAGCGAACAGCTTTGACATGATCAGACATTCTCCTTTGCTACTGTTTTATTATACTTGCCAATTTGACCTCCCTCAGTGTTGTGCACTCAAGATCCTTTTCCTGATCAGGAGTCCAGAAGAAAAAAAACTCTGATATTCGTATTTTTATGACTTAATATAGTTTGTCTGCTATGCATAATTTGCTACGTGTTCACAGCCCCTCACTCCAACATGTGCTAACTTTTCTAGGTGATTTTTAACTTGTTCTTTTTTTATTTTACCTTCTAAAATTACCCCCTTTCCACTAGCATTCACTATGTTAGGCGTTACTTCAGACTTCTCGGTAAAGACCGAAACAAAGAAGTCATTGAGCATCTCTGCCATTTCCAAGTTTCCTGTTACTGTTTCTCCCTCTTCACTGACCAGTGGGCCTACCCTCTCCTTGGTCTTCCTCTTGCTTCTAATGTATTTATAAAATATCTTCTTGTTTCCCTTTATTCCCGTAGCTCATTTGAGCTCATTCTGTGCCTTTGCCTTTCTAATCTTGCCCCTGCATTCCTGTGCTGTTTGCCTATATTCATCCTTTGTAATTTGTCCTACTTTCCATTTTTTATATGACTCCTTTTTTATTTTTAGATCATTCAAGATCTCATGGTTAAGCCAAGGCGGTCTTTTGACATATTTTCTATCTTTCCGACACATCGGAATAGTTTGCTTTTGGGCCCTTAACAATGTCCCTTTGAAAAACTGCCAACTCTCCTATTTTTCCTCTCGGTCTCGATTCCCATAGGACCTTAACTATCAGCTCTCTGAGCTTACCAAAATCTGCCTTCCCGAAATCCATTGTCTCTATTTTGCTGTTCTCCCTTCTACCCTTCCTTAGAATTTTGAACTCTATGATTTCATGATCACTTTCACCCAACCTGCCTTCCACTTTCAAATTCTCAACCAGTTCCTCCCTATTTGTTAGGATCAAATCTAGAACAGCTTTCTTCCTGGTAGCTTTTTCAACCTTCTGAAATAAAAAGTTGTCTCCAATGCAGTCCAAGAACTTATTGGATAGTCTGTGCCCCACAGTGTTGTTTTCCCAACATATATCTGGATATTTGAAGTCTCCCATCACCACCAAATCTTGGGCTTTGGATGATTTTGTTAGTTGTTTGAAAAAAGCCTCATCCACTTTTTCCACCTGGGTAGGTGGCCTGTAGTAGACTCCTAGCATGATATCACCTTTGTTTTTAATCCCTTTTAGCCTAACCCAGAGACTCTCAACACACTGTTGACTCATATCCAGCTTCTAATCCACTGTAATCCTTTTTAGTCTTTGCCCTTGAAAACAAAAGTTCTGTGCCAAGTGTGCCATTTGGATAACATTATCTGCCTTTACAACAAGGACAAGGTGTCCTCACTGAGTTTGATCCTCCCCTTCAAAGCTAAATTTCTTCCCCCAATAGAAAAGTCCCTGTCTAAACAAACTGGAGAATGTCTGCATCTATAGTTACTACTACTATATTGTTATCCATTCTATAAGTAATCTGATAATGATCAAGCTTACCTTTTGTGCAACACTACCTTTTCAAGGCCTTCCCATTGAATGAGGACCAAAGAATATAAATATGGGCAAATACCATACCATGGAAACTAGGGGTCAAGGGTTAGTGTCCATAACCAACCCTCTTTTCTACCCTACTCAGCCCCTGCTGTTGCATAGCGTAATAGTAGCCACTGTTAAAGACAGAGGAAAAGCAGTGAAGAAGTATATACTAATAATTATTCACTTATTAAACTGAATTGCCAACTGTGCTACCAAAAATCTTGTGGGATCCTGCATACCTCACCTTGAGAGTTTGATGGTTTTCGGCTGACATCAGTGTAAACACCTCTTCTCGCCTTCATTAAGGAGAGCAGTATACCTTGAGTATGTGCAACGAGGAAGAGGAACATCACTTGAACTCAGTGAAGGCCTTGAAAGGGCTCCCTAGGAGAAGTTTTCTCCAGAAATGTACAGAGTAATGTAGAGCTGGGTTTAATCTCAAGTCCCATATTATCAGAGGGGTAGCCGTGTTAGTCTGAATCTGCAAAAGCGACGAGGAGTCCTGTGGCACCTTATAGACTAACTGAAGTGTAGGAGCATAAGCTTTCGTGGGCAAAGACCCACTTCGTCAGATGCATGTAGTGGAAATTTCCAGAGGCAGGAATAAATAATAAACCAGCAACACCATCACAGGACCTAACCAGATCAGCCATACTGTCACTGGTACATTCTCCTGCACATCCACCAACGTAATATATGCCATCATGTGCCAACAATGCCCCACTGCTATATACATCGGCCAAACAGGACAGTCCCTACGTAAAAGAATCAATGGACACAAATCTGATATTAGGAATGGCAACATACAAAAACCTGTAGGGGAACACTTCAATCTTCCTGGACACACAATTGCAGATCTAAAAGTAGCCATCCTGCAGCAAAAAAACTTCAGGACCAGACTTCAAAGAGAAACTGCTGAGCTACAGTTCATCTTTAAGTTTGACACAATTAACTCTGGATTAAACAAAGACTGTGAATGGCTTGCTAACTACAAAAGCAGCTTCTGCTCTCTTGGAATTCACACCTCCAGATCAGCTGCTAGAAGTGGGCCTCATCCTCCTTGATTGGATCCACCTCGTCATCTCCAGCCTGATCCTGGCCTGCATATTTATTCCTGCCTCTGGAAATTTCCACTACATGCATCTGACGAAGTGGGTCTTTGCCCCCGAAAGCTTATGTTCCTACACTTCAGTTAGTCTATAAGGTGCCACAGGACTCCAAGTCCCATATTGACACTGGACATATCCAAAATCCAGAGCCAGATTTTGAAAATGGCATCTATCATTATAGTGGCACAACATGCCAGATCTCATCAACACCCAACATTGGGGTCATTTGATATGTAGATGGGGGTGCTGGAATAATTTTTATAGTGGGATACTGAGAACCATTGAATCAATCTGCAAACCCTGAATGTAATGGAAACCTCTTCAAGCCAACGGGTGTGGCAGGCCCCACAGTTCCAGGACCTACACATCTAGATCCAAATTTTGAGGCTTGAGCCCATCCCTAGAATAAAATCAAACTATTAGAACAAAAGACAAGACTCCATTTTAATATGCATCCTACTCAACAGAAGTTATAATCAGAAAAACAAGGTACAGATTACTAGGTACTTCGGTGTGAATGTTAAGAGCTAGAAAGAAGGGCCTTAGAAAGAAGTTTAGTGAAATGTAAACAAAGAGACAGGTCATGTATATCCCAACACATTTAAAATTCTCATGATGCACTGAAATCTCCTTCTGGCATTCAGTTGTAGCCATTGGTTAATGAAACATAGCCCTTTGTTTTCCAGACTTCTTTACTGTGAAGGAGTCACCAGTCACTCAGCCAGCCTTAAGGAAGTGCATTACCAATGTGAATCAAACTGTTTCATGTTAATGAATTTCCCTGTATGTAGACATACACATACCATGGCCTCTTCTCAGCACAATTAGAACTGTTCTACTGCGTGTCATATGCTCTATACTGATAATAACATGCCAATTGCCTCTTTAGCTCAGGTAGGGTCGGTCTTTCAATCAGAAGATGAGATCTGTTCCCTCTGGTGTAGTGACATTGAGTGACTATACAGCAAACTGACAGCTCTAAAGTTACTAGGCAGTCATAGATTAATTCTAATATTGCAGAAATAAAGCCTTCTGGCAATAGTATGACTATTTAACTATATAAGACATTTAATTTGTAAGTAATTAAGACCACTGCCGCAGCATTCTGAATTTCTAGATGTTATCAAGCAGTAAAATGTCATGCTGCGGCTTGTTCTTCATCCCGCTCTACTGTCTCACAGATGTCTCAGCTAACTTTGAGTTGATTCCAATTCTGAGCTTAACCTTCCTCTTCTGAATTAAAAAGAAAGATCTTTAAAGCAAGAGTTAACTTGAAATTTACATTCTGCTTCCCTGTAACAAATTGTACAATAAGATGCCCTCTAGTTCGTATGTATCTTGGAGCAAAAAATAAAAATATTGAGTTCATATGACAAATATCTATCTGTAGGAAACGAAAAATAACCACCATGCCCAATGCAGTAGCAACTTGTGTCAAATTTCTATTGATAAACCTTCAGCAACTAGATGAAATAATGCTACCCTAAAGAAATCTTCAAATTAATCTACAGCATTTGGCTGGTACAGTCTTTGAAAAACAACCATTTATAATCCACAGATGAATTTAGCATTTAAGAAGATTAATGCATTCATAAATAGCCTGGAAAGCCAAAGTCATTGAATTTAATGCACCAAACAGGTCAAACAAGCATTTATGAAACCATCTGGTATCCTCACTGGGAAAAATTTAATATAACTACAGACAGATCAGGAGTTTACCTCCACTAACATTTAATTTGGGAATATTTACCCCTCTACGAGAAATTGCTGGCTGTTAATTGTCATGCAGTTGTTTTTCTTTGAAAAGGTAGGGTGAATAAGATCCCAACCCAATAGCGTTCATCATTAAGCCACAAGAGACCCCTGTTTTGGCTGGTACACTTCACTGAAAAGGAGGATCCTTTCACTTTTAGAAACCAACTGGCCTGGAAATTCATGAGCTAAATAGTCATTTTGCACACACTAAATGGCCACAATTTCATCTACCTCTTCTCCCATGAAGTATGCAAAAGGGCTGATTTTCTGCATGACCTCTGGAGGGCATATACTAGTCCCCTTTTTTCACTAGAGGTTGGGAAGGGTTCTTTCCCTCAGTGCCCAAGTTGCCAAGATGGGGTGCATTTTTCCACTTTACCCACGGCAGTTCTGGGACCCAGTGGGGTGCAGTAAGGGGATTAGGTTATAATGTTGCCCTCTAAGAGGTAAAACTTGTGGCAAGTGTGCAGTGTGCATACTCACTATGGAAGGTGTTGGCTGCCCAGCTGCTGCCTGAATGGGCAGAAGGAGGTGGGATCGAGCCCACCACCCTGTGCTACAGAGGTTGATGCCCTATAGCTGAGTTCACTGAAGATCCCACTCCACCTCTGTACCTTCAGGGCATCCCTTATCCTGTCTTCCTAATGTGGGAGCCAGCTCCATCCTTGGGGCAGCCTGTGATGATGCTGTTTCAGCTAGCAACAGATTGAGAAAGGTTTGGAAAAAAAGCATCATTCTGGCAGAGGAGGGGATTGGGGCTGCGATGTCTGGTACAGCAGAGCATTGACACTCCCCATTTTTTCTAGCTCTCTCTTGAAGGAGCAGAGGAAGGACAGTACTGAGGCTGCTGTGTCCAGAACAGCATGGAACCAGCCACACTTCCTTGAGTCCTCTTGTGCCTTATACAGGGAGATGGCGGCAACAGCCCAGCACTGAGGTAGCTGAGACAGGGTGGAACGATGAAGGCCCGCACTGTACAATTTACTGCCAGGTATTTGAAATGAATGAAGTTGTGGCCTAATTAAATCCCGTCTATTGCTGAGGGGGGCAGCAGAAACGAAGAGTGGAGCTGTTTAACTAGGAAATGGTCAGCGTTCCTTGAGGACACAGCCACTAACACCTGGCATGTTAAATAATGGCCTCGGGGAAGCCATTGTGGTTTGCCTGAGTGGCTTACCTGCCTAACCACTCATCTGTTTCCCCAGTTAATAGCCAGTCACTGCCATCAATACAGGGAATATGCTAAAATAAGCCTTGTGTGGCAAAGTCCTGTATCACCAACCATCATTCAGCCATTTATTTCCATGTCCCGTGTCTACTTTCCTTTTCGTTTTTTCCTTGCTGGAGGGTTTCAAGGTTCCCTCTAAGCTGCAAGGCAGCATGGCTCCTCCAGGCCAGGGGCTCAGGGCTCAGTGCACGGAGCTGCCTGGCTGGGGCAGGGACACGTCCCCTCCCTATGGCGGAGACTCACTGCCCTGTCCTCAGCAAGGAGCTGCTGCTGTCGCTGAGGGAGAAGTGCCCCTGGCTGGGTGGGGCTCATTAAGCAGCTGTGGGGCCGTGCATCTTAGAGGGAACCTTGGGGGAAGGGGTTGTTTGTGTTTTTCTACTCACATCCAGTCCCTTCTGAAATCACCAGGTCAGCGAAGCCTGCGCTACACCCATCTTCAGGTAGCCCCACGGTGGGTCTATCACCAGTATAGCTCCTCTGGTACCAGCTGGGAGAGCTAATATAGACAGGCCACTGGTTTTTTTGCCACTGCGTCCTCTAAACCTGCTCTGAGGGTTAGATAACGTTGGTAAACGCATAGATGCCCTGTCTACATGAGTGCACCCCTTCTTCCTAGCACCACTGAAGCTGTATGGATGCTAAATCAACCTGTATAATACCAGGGAACAGCTTGCTGCCTTCCTCAACTGTGTCAGGGTGATCTCAGGGACAGATCACTGAGAAAAACACTGTTAGACCAGAGGTGGGAGAATGAGAAAATCTTGAATGTAGGTACAGTCACAATGGCTTGCTCTTCCCAAGCACAGTTTCCAGTGTGACTGATAAACTATCGACCTTAATACGGCACTACCAACCTACTCGCTTATCCCTCCCTTCCTCCTGGCATTGTGCACAGGGAATAATGCAGCAGGCATGTGTGTTGAATATAATAGGTCTGAATATCCTCTCACCCTGGTATAAATCAGAAGTCACACCTCTAAAGTCAGTGGAGTTCTATCAGCATAAAGCACCAGGAGCAGAGGATAAGGTTCCTTATGTGTTTCTGGATTTATGGGTGAGGCTGATATGTTAGAGCCCAATCCCATGCCCAGGAAAACCAATGGGATTTTTTTTTGCGGGGACTTCTGGGAAATCAGGATTGATCCTAACTGAATAAATACTGCAGTGTAGCCTTCAGTAAGAAGCCCTTGCCCTTCCTATCTAGCAGAGAAAATCAGCTGTCCCAGAGGTGACTGTTCACTCAAACTCCTTATTATTGCTGCTCTCTCATAATGCTCTGCCAACGCAGGGTTTTTCAAACCCAACAAATATAAATTCTCTGCCTCAAGGAGCTTAGTTTCTGCCAAAGAAGGGTCCAAGCCAAACCCCCTCCCCCAAACCCAAACACCTGCTGTACTGTAGGGAGGTTTGGAGCCAGACCAGCCTCTGAACTCTGCAGTGCCAGCACCTTTCCAATGACTACACAACACAGAAACTCAGTTCTTAAATGTGCCTGAGGGAGCCCTGGCGTTATTCACTCTGCAGAACAATCACTGCTGGAGCTGTAATGAGTGCCAGGAGATGGAAAGAGCAGGAGATGGCATATTCCCCCACCCCCGAAGAAACCTCATCAGCTAGCCTGTCCAACTGGGTGGTGTTGGTTAACGCTTCAGTGGTATTTGCCATCTCCTCAGGAAGGCCCTCCTGGAGCAGGAGTTTGGAAATAAGGCTGCTGAATTTGCTCTCTGTGGTAGAGTGAAGCTCTGCAGTTGGGGTTGCACTGTAGGATGTGACGTTTAACTCCACTGGGTCAAGACAAGAACCTTCAGGTGATCTATCAAACAGCACATCCGCCAAGTCAATGCCAGCTACTGAGGAGGGGGAGGCACAGGGAATATCCCTGACCAGTCTGTAATTCTCCATCCAATCTTTCAGCCATTCGAGCTTGCAGTCACACTCCCAGGGGTTACGGAAAAGATAGAGCCTTCCCAGGAAAAAGACTGGCTGGAAGACAGAAAAAGGCAGGGTGGTTAGGCTGTTACTGTTCAAATGCAAAGAGACCAGGCTGGTTAGATTTTCGAGAGCCCCTTCCTCAATGTAATTGATCCTGTTTCTGTCCAAGTATAGAACTTCCAGTTCAACCAGGTCCCGGAACCAGGTGTTGGACACGTTCCTGAGAAAGTTCCCACCAAGATTGAGCATTTTCAGGTGCCTCAGCCCATCAAAAGAGTTTTCTGGGAGGTCACTAAGCAGGTTGTCATTCAGATAGAGATACTCCATTTTCTGACAATCTTGAAAGGCTCGGTCATGAATGACATTTATTCTGTTGTCTTGGAGGTTAAGATACTTCAGCTTCATCAGGCCCTGCAGAGAATTATAGGCTACAGCTTCTATTTTGTTTCGCTCCAAGTAAACATGGGTCAAATTCTCCATGCCTCTTATGGCTCCAGGGATCCTTCGGAAATTGTTCTGGAAGCAGAAGAGCTCCTGAAGGGCAGGCAGTTCAATGAAAATCCTGTCCGGGATGTTGAAAAGGTTGCAGTCAGCTAGGTCTAGCTTGACAAGCCTTTTGAGGGCAGTAAAAGTACGAGTGTGCAGATAGCGGATGTATTCGTTGTGGGCCATTTTAAGCTCAGTCAACCTGGGTAGCCCTTTGAAAGCCCCAGGAGTGATAAAGGAGATGTTGTTGTGCTGAAGTGAGAGAGATTTGAGGGAAGGCAGGGTACCAAATGCCCTCTCTGAGACAAATTTAATGTTGTTTTTATCCAGGTTGATAGAGGAGGCTTCACAGGGGAACTCACTAGGGATCTGCTGAAGGCCGGCACGGTCACACAGGATGGAACAACTCCGCTCCCTGGTGCACACGCAGCTGGCAGGGCAGGAGCGCACACAGGCCCACACAGCATGGATGTGGGGGATACATAGGATGGCTGGCAGCCAGAGCAGTGCCATAGCCACACAGGTAAGGGGTGGGAGGAGAGGAAAGAGAGAGAGAAAAATAGATGCCGTTAGTAAACATTAGTTATGACAAAACATTTATGCCACAGTTCTAGCCAGATCACTAACAGGGACCGATTGAAATACATTTTCACTCAAGAACACAGAACTCTCATGGAAGAATCCTACAGAATTTATTAGCAAAGGTAATTTTGCCCTAGGGGTTTGAAGCCCTCCTGTGGAAGTCCAGCATGGGTTTAATCTCTCTCAGATTCTGTTGGTCCGTATAGAATCCTGTTGAACTTATCACTATTGTGGAATCCCCATCTCTGGCGATATTTAAGAGTAGGTTAGATAAATGTCTATCAGGGATGGTCTAGACAGTATTTGGTCCTGCCATGGGGGCCGGGGACTGGACTCGATGACCTCTCGAGGTCCCTTCCAGTCCTAGTATTCTATGATTCTGTGATTAAATTCTTTTAGGAATGTTTCCACCTTCTACCACTTCTTTCTGAGGAGTATCATAATTAATGTGTGTGTGCTCCCACAGGGAATGAGCATGGAGTGATTTGGGGTTTGGCAGGTCTATCGGTGGGATTGAGCGCACTGCAAGCAGGTCTGCCAGTTATCAGGAGGAGTGATTAGTTGGCTGAGGCATTGCAATGTCCATGGGTATTTTCCTGTGATAAGTCCATTCAGTTTGGTATTTATTTCACTAGTGACTTGGGTAGGTGCTTTAATAAAAGGAGAACCATCCACAGGTAAAATTAAATTGTAATATTTAAAAAGCCACTCCTGCCATAGATTTGGTGGAGAAGCATGAGGGAAAGGCAAGTTCAAAAATATGGTTGAAACGTTTTTTTCTTCAATTTGGATCTTTCATTTTAAAAGTTAAATTCTGCACCTGTTTTATTCTACCCATTGGATACTATTTCCTAGCATCCTGCCTGCCTTGCAAGTCTGAGGCTGGCATGGCTTTCTGCTGCATAGTTAGAATCAAGTAAACAGATGTACAGCGATGCGGAAGGTGAAAACTCCCTGCTTCCAGTCAGAGAAGAGGAACAGGAACCTGTGATAGCGTAAGCAGTCAGATGGGGCTGTGTATAAGGGAAAAGCCGAGACAGCTGCAAGTCTGAGAAATACAATCTTTAGGGAGAGAACTGAAAACAGATTTCATTTTGTACTTGCTCTCCTACACTGTGTCCCAGAATGAAAAAGAGCACGCATAAGCTTTTGACATTGCCATTGGTAAAGCGTCACCTGCTGCGTGATTTTTCTGTTGCAGTTTATCAGCTCTCATGCTGCTGCTACTTTAAAAAAAAAAAAAAAAAAAGGTATCAGCCTCCTTGCTAACAAAGTCTATCACAGTCTGGCCAGTCTCATGTGTTTCATGCTAGGCCCTTGAGCAGCAGAAGGGGCACTCACTGAGGAGCCCACCCATTCCTCAGGGTTACTGCTTGCATTTTGTCTAAGGCAAGCTACAACATGGGGCATGGCCAGATTTGCTCTCTCTGGGGAACTCAGGGTGCAGTGATCACCGCCTGGACCTGCTCTTGAGTGTGGTTTGAAGATAAACCTCTAGTTTGTGATGCTTTTGCTATATAAGATTAAACTACAGCAGCTGTCAATCTTCTGTTTGACTAGTCCTTTTGGCTTTTATACACAAATCAGTTTGATGTTGGAAGCTTTCCCAGGTCTTCTGAGCATTTCTATCCGTTTTCAAGGCCACCTGCACAGAATTTTTTTTAATTGAGTTTTTCACTTCTTTCCCCCTTCTTCAGGCCCTGATCCTGCAAAGAAAATTGCCTGGCAGACCCTGTAAATCAATGGAAGTCTATGGGTACTTCTGCACTACAGACGAAGATTGAAGCTGTCACTGTCAATCTTCCAGGGTTCAAAGTGAGGCTATGTCTACACTACAATGATCTATCGGAAAAAGGTACACTAATTGCACTCTGCAATTTGTGTACCTTTTTCCAATAGTTTTTTCGAAAGAGGCTTTTCCAAAATTTAGCCCGTCTACACTGGGCCAAATTTCGGAAAAGCCTCATCTTTCAGAAGAGCCTGTCTTCCTCGTGGGAGGAGGAAGACAGGGCTTCCGAAAGAGCGTATCTGCTCTTCCACAAAAAAAAAAGCGGAAGAGCAGACACGTTCCCTGGACGGAGCAGAGTTTTTCCGTGATACCAGAGATATCCAAGAAAAAACATGTGGTGTAGACTTAGTCTGAGAGGGACACTCCCGTGAATGCCAGTAGTCCTGCTTCCATGAGAAATAAGGGAAGTTGAAGGGAGTGTTCTCCCTTGGATTTCCTGCAGTGTGGACAGCGCCAAAAGTGGAGTTAAGGTACTTCAACTTCAGTTACACAATGAATGTATCTTAATTCAACTTTGTACCGGAGTCTGCCCACCTCAGTCTTTTTGGAAGATCAGGGCCTTATGTTGTATAAAGAAGGCTAGAACACAGAGGCAAGGTACATCCCCGCTCTCCCCTCCTCCATTCCTATCCCCCCAAAAAAGAAATTCTGATTATTCTTTTACTTTAGAATTAGCTTGGAGGCTGTGTTGTGACTGGGGAACTAGCAAAATGGTGACTCTACAGGAATCAAATCTGTAAATATGGAACAAATGAAAAGGAGGAGGGATTTTATTCATACTGTTTAAAATTCTTTATTTGTCCCTTAACACACATTTAATTGGGATGATTAATTAATGTTTTAGATAAAGAAATTCTTTTACGAATTCAGCACCCAAAACCTGATTTGACTTTCCTGACAATTCCATTGGAAAAGTCAAGCCTAAATAATATTGTTAAAAACACTTTTCAGATTCTTTGTAAACTATGAAGAAAAAAGGCCCAAATCTAGTCAAAACTTTCCTTTGCAAGTCATCGTAAAGACTAGTGAGATGAAGGATTTACAAATTTCAGTCACAGTTACACAGCAGCCATTTTAAATGAATTATTTCCATTACAAAGATGTAAGATGCTGAAGCAGAGAGAGACTAAGTGACATGCCCCAAATCATGCAGTGACTCAGTGACCAAGTTCAGTACTGTACCTGCTCCCAATTTGCCTCTAAATCCCTCAACTTGCTAAGAAAACACTTGAGTTCAGGTCAAGCCAAGTCATTTCCTAGTCTGCGGCGATTCTAGTAATGAGCAGTTTTCCTGTTGCTCTCCTGAATGTGGATCTACTACCAGTTGATTTTCACAACCAAGGTTGTCTATTTACAAATAAATCTGTTGAGTCCACATAAGATACTCAATCCATTATTAGGGACAATCTAGTCATTGAAGACAAGAAGACAATGTCCTCCAAGCCAAAAGAAAAAAAAGCAAAAGAGGGAGCAAACCCTCTCAGTATCAGAACATTTGCAGTATTTTTCCTTTCTTTTTTAGAGATAAAGTCCTGCTAAAATTCATCATCTGAACATTACTAATTCTGAGAGGGTTCAAACTCCAAACCCGGTTGCTGATCTGAATTTGCACCTTCATCCCTTTCCTAGTCTCTTATGATAGCAGATCCAAATTCAAAGCACTGACAGATTTATCCTGCCGTTATCAAATCATTACAAAAATTATTAATGTTGCTATTGACTTTCACAAAATAAAAATACTACTCACCATTTAAAATGATGGCAAACATCACCTTGGTTATTCACTTGTGGCATTTCAGGTCTGACAAGCAAACTTCTGGGATCTAAAAGAAGATGGAAGGAGCAAAGACAGTTTCAGTCCATTGTCATGTAGTGTCCCATTATGATGTCTGTGTCTAGAAAGGAAAAGTAAAATTCACAGAGAGAGGCTTTTCTAAATTGACATTCTCCCCTAATCTTCAAACCAACACACTGATTTCTTCCTTTTATTTATTTTTTCCACTGACCTTTTCAATGCATGCTTCAGTTTTGTGCTGGTCTTAACAACTTTTCAGCAAGGGCTTGCCCAAGTTGTAACATGAGGTGGACTGCTGAAATGTGCCTGGATGGGTGGAAATAAGGAAAAATCATTAGGCTACTAGAGACTGATCATGTAATCAAATCTATGGATGCTTTTCACTGCAGCATTGTGGGGAACCAGCAATGAACTGCCACAACAAGCCCTTATTAAAAATAATTTGTTTACTCATGGGTATAACACTTACCTAACAGAGCAAAGGCTGTCCCCTCCATCCTTCTCTGGAGCCTGCCATTTGTTGTACTGGTCCATCTCTCAAGAGTTGGCATTTTTTCCTCTCTAAAGCGATCATTTAATGGCAGGAAAATCCTCTGTATCAGAGGAGGATTAATAGAGCTGGAAGAATGTGTCTGTCCTCTAAAACTCCAAAGCAAAACGCAGATTGCTGACCGACCAATCTGCTGCATTTTTCCCAGCACCACCATCCCACAAAAAATCAGCCCAGAACTGGCACTCTGCCATCCAAATAGCATTACTAGAAATCTAAAACAAAGCTATTACTTTGGTGCCTGTTACATAACAGGAGAGGGAGGGAGGGAGAGAGGGAGTAAAATGTAATTATCTTTTTGGGCAACCCCAGACTTATGATTTCAGCTCATCAAAATAGCTGGCCTGAACAGACCAGCCCACAGCAACTACCAGAGTTTAAAAGCTTCCCAAACTCAGTGATCGGCACCAGTACAGACCACTGGGTCAATCTGGTACTATGCCACTGACCTGAAAGGAAGTTACCTCTAAATCACATGGGCATGAATGAGAATGGGATCCAAACCTCATATATGTTTTGCACTGGTAACAAAGGCTCCAATGAAAGCTATGAGAGAGCGCGCACATGGGGCCATGTACAGCATATATTACTCCTGGGAGAAAACAGCCCATTCTGTCTAAGAGTATATTCTACTTGCTTGGCTGATGTTTGTGTGAGGAATTACAAGGACAGGAGCTGTATGTGACAACACTACTCCATGCAGTACATGAGGCAATAGCTAAAGCCTCTTCTGACAGAATAATGATAGTTTCTGTAGAGTGGGTGAGACTAAAATGAGAGAGGCTGAGATCACGTGCTATCATGTTACCACTTCTTTTCCAGTGAATTAATTTTACTTTTTCAATAAATGAACTGCAGCTGGAGCTGGTTAATCTGAGTTTGGTTCCTCTGTATTTCAGGGCAGCATTGAAATGGTAACCTGCCCCTGAACACATGTTGCATCAATCATGTTCAGTGCCTGTGGGGTTTTTTCATTTTTGACTGGCCCCTCACACTTAGAAGAGCCCACAGGAACATTTTAAATTAGCTCTTTGTGGTGTGAAATTCCTGTGCCAAAGAGTTAATTAAAAATGACTAGCTGTTTTAAATTCACATTCTATAGAGCTGGCAAAATGGATTCTAGCCTAAGTCCATCTGAACTCAGGGCCCTGCAGGGAGCTCTCGTGTGTGTGATGCTGAAGAACATGACATCCATCTTGTGATGCATCTGCTGAGACAACTATACGAGCATCATCCATTGGCAGACAGCAGACAAACACCCACATATGCTTCTGGCCAGTGAGACTGGATTTTTTAAAAGAGCACAGAGCTAAATTTTCCAGTGTTCAGCAGCCACAATTGCGATACAGGTTGGGGCAGGGCCTACTGCTGTTGCCAGCTCTCCCCATAATTGGTACTTTTCTTAAAGCCCGAGCTCCTGAAATCACATGACTATGGGAGACTCTCAGCTTTCATTTTAAAGAGAAGGGTTGCGTTGTGCCCAAGGCTATGGAGAAAACTTGAAAACAGGACCACTAAAAGCACCAAACAAGAGGGCAAGTAAAAAGAATCCACATTTTATTATTTTTTAAAACTTCAGTGGTGTTAAGCCAATCTCATGATATTCTGGGGCCTGGCTCATGATGTCTGTACACCTAGGCTATGTCCGCACTAGTGGGTTCTTGCGCCAGAAATATGCAAATGAGGCTAAGCATGGAATATCGCCGAGCCTCATTTGCATACCTAATGAGCTGCCATTTTTTGCAGAAGATGCTCTTGTGCCAGAAGGAGCTGTCTACACTGCCCCTTCCTCCACAAGAAAAACCCTCTTGGGCATTGCTGCTATGCTGATTATTTTCAGGAATAATGGCAGTCTCAAAAAATGGCGGCTCATTAGGTATGCAAATGAGGCTCGGCAATATTCCACGCTTAGTGTAGACATAGCCCTAACGCTGGTGATGCTGGGTAGGGCCTAGCACTTAAAGTTGAAACTGCTGTTCTGTTTTGTCTCCCAACTAGCGCATATGAGGTCCAGAGGGGTGCTGGGTCTCCTGATTCCATGAGATACCTGGAGGGCATGGGGGGGCACTTTGATTTGTGACTTTCTGCAGTATGGGGGTGAGCTATTGAAGCTGTTGGCCAGCTGAGTGTACAGAGGAGTGAGGTGGTTCAGAGGATCAAGTCCTGGTGAAACCGACCATGATTCCACAGAAAGTGATAACCATGGTCTTCCACACCCCAGAGATTAGAACAGAATGAAACAGCCCAGCTGCGACTTGGTCTGAACAGACAGGAATACAACTATGGTAGATAGTGTAGATGGGGTTGCCAATGGTCTAATAATACACAACTAAACACCCTAAGCCCTGCCCTGCCCCTTCCCCAGGCCTTGCCACTTCCTGACCTCTCTCCAAGGCCTGCACCACTCACTCCATTCCCCTCACCCTCTGTAGTTCACTAGCCCCCAGGTGGGTGTTGGGGTGTGGGCTCTGGGCTGGGGCCAAGGGGTTCAGAGTGTGGGAGGGGACTCCAGACTGAGCCTGGGGCATGGGCTGGGGCTCAGGAGGGGGTGTGGGCTCTGGGAGGGAGTTTGGGGGTGGGAGGGGACTCAGGAGTGAGGCAGAGGGTTGGAGTCCAGGAGGGGATGAAGGGTCCATTCTCTGGCCAGGCAGCACTTAGCTCGGGCATGCAGCAGGGTTAAGATAAGCTCCATACCTAGGGGGATCAGGTGTTTTTGACTGGAACATTTGGTTGAAAAGCGACAGTGGGGGCCAGTGTTTTCTGTAAGCTGTGCACTTGTGCTGTTAATGGGGGCTTCTTCGTTTGTTAACATTAGCCCTTTTTAGGAATCCATTCTGCTGAGATGGTTAAGTTGTTTATTTGTGGGTTTGCCATTTTGTTTTGTTCAGAACAACAGGCGATCCTCCATGTTGGACAGCCTTTTCCCTTGCTCAGGGAAAAGGTGGGAATACAAGGAAAGAGTGGGAAAGTGTTGCTAGGCGACAAGAGTGCATCCCGAGAGGGTGCTCAGAGTGCTTGGGCCTCTCTCTTCCTCCAACCTGTGCACTGCCCGGGTGCAGTGAGTGCAGCTCAGACAGCTGATCACTGGCTTGGAGTGTCAGTTGTTGTTAAGGTGGAGTAACATCTAACGGTGTATTTGATCATTGGGGACACACTTGCAAGCACGGATCGTCTTGATTAGACAGGGCTAATAAACACAGGAGACGACGCAAAGGGGCTAGGGAGGGTTCTGAGTTAGGATCTAGCCTTAGCTCCCGTTGTCACGGAGTCATTCCTACGGGGCAAGACAGAATGCCTAACATCTATTTCCCTTCCCTGTTGTGCATGTTTGGCTTCCAGACCCAGTTATTCTGTCCTTCCCTAGTCCTTTTTACCTTCCTTATCCTATAGATAATAAAGTAGTTTCCTTTATAATTTTGTGTGTGGACTCGTCATTTGATGCCCTGATAGACGGGTGAAAGGGGTGAGAACCAGATAAGAGCTTAGGTGGAGCTCTCTGGAGTCCCCTTTCTCTTACGGTGTGGCCAACCATGAGAGATTCAAATGCTGCCCAGCTGATTAGCAGAGCCGCACAGTTTTTTGTTTCTAGTGATGATGGACATTTG
This sequence comes from Pelodiscus sinensis, assembly GCF_052426305.1. NCBI lineage: Eukaryota > Metazoa > Chordata > Testudines > Trionychidae > Pelodiscus > Pelodiscus sinensis. The sequence goes on from NC_143052.1 coordinate 199,664,849, forward strand.
CACATGCCTGGGTGTACATAAAACAATTTATTCTGCACATGGATGGAAACAATCTGCATATGGACGGAAAAGATTAGAGGGAAAGATGAGAGGGTAGTGTCGCGCAGACAGGCTGGCTGGTGCCCAGAGGATCTGATTTATTATTCAGTAATGTTTGGAATTGGCAATATATTAGGAGTGGGCATGTCCATGGTGACTGCTGTTGAGTTGAAAGTGTGCGGAGTGTTACACTAATAGTTTCTGTGCTATAGCCCTTTGCCAGGAATCATCCTGCTGCTTTGTTTTACCACCTGAAACTCCACTAAAGTCTGATGCCTGGGTGCAACTGAGGTCAGTATTTTCTGTAGTGCAAAATAAAATCTGTTTACTTCATGATCCTCCTGGAAAGAATCTAGAGAATTCAATAGGTTACTCAATCTGGTGTGGAATCAGTGTAACTCCTTCAGTGCTGCACTGGTGAGGGGTCCACTGATACTGCTCAAAAGCTGGTGGGAAGGAAGTGATACTTCCAGCACAACCTCTCTCCTCCCCTCCCCCCACCCTCCACCTGACCAGAATTCACATCAAGAGTGCTTCTAAATATGGCTCTTTCTTGTCTGAGTTTTTTGATTAGCAATGAGTCCCATGACAGCTTTGGGTTTCTTTGCATATTATGTCTGTCAGTAGGAGCCAAATGGATTTCAAATTGTTACTTGAGCACTAATTGTTGCTGCTAACAACCTCTTTCAATTTATTTTAAAACTACCTTTGAAAATAATGGAATTAGTTTAATGGCACTTAATACCCTAAGCCACCTCCGACCAAATTAGGTTCTCTGTGAAGCTGTGAAAATGCAAAGTAACTCCACTGAATTCAGTCAATTTAAATTTTACATCCAAGCTCCTGTGCAGAATTTGGTCCTGCTGCATTTACAAGCATTATATGCAAGTGTAGTTGTAGCAGTGTAGAATTTGGTCCAATACAGCTATTACTTCACCCACCTTGTCTCTTTACAAGTAATAGCATTCATAAGGTTTATGAGTATAGAGACCATGCAGCTGTCTACGTACAGCCGTACAGTTACTGTAATGTTGACATTTCCTATGTCTACACAGGGGTTGGTTTTTTTTCCATAAATGTGATTAATGCACCTCTCTATGAAGCAGTCACTAAGTGGATGGAAGAATTTCCATCACTCTAGCCACATCCACACCCAGAGGGTAACCAAACCACAGCACTTAAGGTATGGAATTTTTTCATCATCCTGAGCAATGTGGCTAGATTCATCTAATTTTATATGTAAATGAGGCCTAAGCCTTTGGCTGCCCATTTGCAAAGTGTTTGGCTTCATGGCCCTTGCTGACAGCAGCTAGAGCAGATATATTTGAGCCTTAGTTCTTTTTAGAGGAACCAGTATTTTTGTAAACTTCATCTGACTTGTCCTAAGGGAATCTAACACAGCTATCTTGCTAACCCTCAGTTGGGCTCCTAGATATGGTTCAGTGCATTGTGGCCTGAATTTATCAGGATAAATATGCAGGGGCTGCAGTGCAATTTGTGGTGAGAAAAAGACACTTTCTGAGAGTTCTCCCTAGAGGACTGCAAAGTTTCAAATAAGCAGAACAGATGGTGGCTGCAATCTTGCACAGTATATTTACAGACCTAAAGGGGATGTTTCAAAAGGGGCTGTGGCCACTTTATTTGGCATATTGGGCTATAAAATATTTATTTAAATCTAGGAAATGAGCTATGCAGAGCATTATTAACTGCACATGCACCCCAAATTCATTCCAAACGTATTTGTCCTAAGAGAGCTTCCCCCCACTCTCATACAAACTGCTTTGCATTCCAAACCCCGATTTACCACTTAACCTGTTTTCATCCCAAGAAAAGCTGAGAAATTGGTGAGTCCTTCAGTTTTCACTGAAGGTCACCAATTCTATCAGAAGAAGTGGGAGGGAAATGTCACACCAAGCTTCTCCCATTTAAAAGTCATTGGCTGTTAGCCTGGTATCACAAGGTTGACAGGACCCATATCCTTTAGGCCAAACTAACATCTTAAACTTCACCTGGCAATCAGTTCATAGCCCGGGCAGGGCATGGCGCATAGAGGTAATAGGCTCCCAGTTCGAAATGCCCCTTGGTACAAAAAGCAACTGCATTCAGTTGCAATTTCCAGATTGATTTAAGCCATCTGTGCTGCACAGGACTAATTTAACTTCTAAGAGGAAAAGGCTTGGGTAGCCCCCAAAAGAAAATCACAGTGATCAAACAGCAGCTGCTGTAACTAGACATGCAGAAGCAGCTGGAAAACACATGACCAAGCCTCATGTGAGTAACAAGATGCTCAGCCAACCCCAGTCCAGGAAGTTGATCTCATCTCTGGCATTTCTTCGTCTCGTCTCCCACAGCTTCAAAGCCCCACCACAGTTTTATTTGAAGCAAGTCTCCACCAGCTAGTTCTCAGTCAGGCCTCAGCCTCTGCTGTATACTGGGCAAGTTTTGATCTATCGTTTTTGTATCAACGTACAATGGAAAGTAACTAGTCAGAGACAATTTTGATTGACCCTATTTCCTGCACTGGCCGTGTTGGGTGAGCTAGAAATAGAGGGCCAGACCCTGATCCCAGTTCAAGCTGCTGCAATGCTTCGGTGATGCAAAGCTGCCTAACAGCTGACTGCTGGCCAGAGGATGATCGTAATAATTGTACACAGGCAATTTACAATGAAATCAGACAAATTGCTGAGAAACTCTAGTGGAAACATCCCTGCTATGTTAAATGTGTATGGTCTGAGGCATGGTTCTGTTAGAAGTTGGCCTTAGGGGTGTCCAGACTCGGGGGGGGGGGGTCATGACCCCAACACTTCTAAAAGTGACAGGGGAAAGGAGACAGAGAGGAGCGAGCTGGGGGAAGGGGTGTCATGAAAGCAGAGGCTTGGGGAGAAGGGTTGGCATGAGGGTACAGCCATGGTTCAGACACTGGTGTGCTTCCCCTCTCCCCCCACCCAAGTTTTGGGAAACCTTCAATGCTCCTGATTGGCCTGCGCTGTATGTGGAATTAGGAGACACATACGCTAGTCCCTTCACTGCCATTCTCTTGCTCCTTTTCCGTGGGCAAAATACTAAGGCTGTGTTTACATTACTGTAGCACCAGTATGCAGATGCTTCCTACATAGATGGGGGGCAGGCACTCACGATGTAGTTAATCCACCTCTATGAAAGGTGGCAGCTAGGCTGAAGGAAGAATTCTTCTGTCAACTTGGCAGCATCTACACAGGGGTTAATTCAACCCAACTGCAGCGCTCCAGGCTCAAACTTTCTCAAGCCCTGAGCAACATAGCTAGATAGATCTAATTTGTAAACTAGCCCTTAAATTCTTGATGCCTCACTTAGTCCATCCACAAAATGGTGATCATACTGTCTTTATCCTATTGGCCACTGTAGAGCACTTTTAAATCCTCATTTGGGGCTGTGTGTTCACATAGATCGATACTATGAAATACATGGGAGCTCTGATCCTGATTGGCACTTCTGTGTGCTACTGAGTGTAGAATAAGAAATACTATATTGAAAACATGGCCTGATACAAAACACTGTTCATTAAGCATTAGCTGATGAAGAGCCTCTTTTGTCATCCACCAAGGATGCTGGGAACAATAGAAGAAACTTATTACCACATCAAATCACATCTATCAAATGTACAATAAACTCCATTAATAGTCTAAGGCTACAGGCTTACATATTTATAACTTATTTTGGGATTTACAGAATTAACGTATCATCCTTCCCAGAGCATATGTACAAAACTTTGAAATGTCTTAGCTGACTTAAAAAATGGCCATTAATAAATTGACCCAATGCTAGCTAAAGAACTTGACCAAAAACCCAGCAAAAGAACTTAATACAATCCTCAGCCCTAAGGCTGTAGCCATACTAGGTACAAAGGTGTGTCTTCAAAAAGTAGATGGTATCATAAGCTTTCATGGGTAAAACCCACTTCATCAGATGAATTGGAGTGGAAGTTACAGAAGCAGGAGTGTATATAAGGCAGAAGTTGCTTGTGTTAATGAAGCTAATCAAGTCAGGGTGGAAGTGGGTCATTCGCAGCCTTTGATCTGGAGACGTGAATATCCAAAGAGGGGAAATTGCCTTTGTAATGTGTTAAGAACTAGATACAGAGGTTAGGTCCATGATTAATTATTGGCCAGGATGGGTAGGAATGGTGTCCCTAGCTTCTGTTTGTCAGAGGCAGGAAATGGGTGACAGGAGAGGGATCACTTGATGATTATCTGTCCTGTTTTCTCCCTCTGGGCATCTGGCATTGGCCACGGTCAGAAAACAGGATCCTGGGCTAGATGGACTTTTAGAACATAACGGTCCTATTGGGTCAGACCAAAGGTCCATCTAGCTCAGTACCCTGTCTGCTAACAGTGGTCAATACCAGATGCCCCAGAGGGAGTCAAGTATCAGAGGGGTAGCCGTGTATCTAACGAAGTGGGTCTTTGCCCATGAAAGCTTATGCTCCAATAAATCTGTCTATAAGGTGCCACAGGACTCCTTATTCCCAGAGGGAGTGTTAGCCTAAACTAGACTTCCAGGCTCATCCCCAAACCCGCATCTATCATCGGGAGCTATTAGCCCCTCCTCCCCCCCAAAGAACTCCGATAGGCAGTTAAGGTAAACTAACAAGGGTTTATTGTAACAGTTCAAAACAAGGTAAGTATAACTATAAAATGGAATAAAATAGGACCTCACTACAGAAAGGATAACAAAGACTGACTGAACTGTGACTCAGGATAGGTAAAGGTATGGCCCAGGTAACCCGGAGGAGTGTTACAGGGACTGTACCATCTCTTGCAGCTTTAGGCCTCTGCAGCAGTATCTCGGTTGCGGATCTCGTCTCGGGTGTTTGGATCAGAAGGGTTGGAACAGCCGATGATTGGAGATGGTTAGCCTAAAATCCCCTTTCCTGAGCCGTTGTGGGTGCAAGTGAGTCTTAGCCGGAAAGGAGTGACAGCTGGCTGTACACCCCTTGCTTGCAAGTGTGCTACCTCCCACAACCCCAAACCTATAATGTGTGGTACTGATGTACCCGTACGAATGACTCGCTACTGGGCCACTCAGATGGAAAGCCCCAGGCAGCACCAGAGGCAGACCTTAAATAACCTGCTGTCGTAGGGCAGACTTAGATCATGTATCTGCTATCACCAGGTAGACTTAGGTTACCCAACCACTGGGTTTCCTGCCAAAACTCAGAAAGGACGGGAAAAGGAGGCAGAAGAGGGGCAGCCAAGATGGAGTCCTAGCTGTTGTCTAGACTCTCAAAATGGTGCCTGTGCCCAAAGAGAGTTTCTGCCTACATTCCCTTCTTTGCCAGCAAGAAGCTCTATTTTATGAGGTTTGACGCCGGCACCCTATCACAAGATGATATAAAACTATACTTTCCCAGTCTCCTAACTTTTACCTTTACCCATCTGATTGTTACAATTATAACTATAATTAACAGAAATTGAACAATCAAAATTATTACAAATGGATGTATTAACAGATACCAGGCATTGATGATTTTTGCAGAGCTGGCAAACAAAAACTCCCACCAATGCGTGAATCTGGAGGGTTGGAGCACCCTTTTTAAAATCTTTTCAGTCTGTTCAGAGGCATGGTGGACTGTTAACATTATACTCTGTCCCTTTCTCTGCAAGCTCCTGGATATGTGCTTTCAACTCACTAATTGCCGTCACACACTCAAATTGCCCCCTGGATGCACCAGCTTCACATGATCATATAAACTATATGCAAGCTATCTATGCTTGGTGTTTAGCTTCTCAAATATAAAATTAATATCATAGCCCTCCAGAGACAGCACAAAACATAAACATAAATTATTGTGAGGATCATTGACGCTAGGGTAGAAGAAATTAACAAGAAATCGTTCACATAAATGCCAAATACAAACACAATGATTATTTATTACAATCAACTCAGAATGGGAGGAATTCCTTAGCTTCATATGATGATGACACCTTCCCTCATTCAAACTTAAACATATGTGAGGGCCATGATAGACCTTTGCAGGACAGATGTAACCTATGTTCACCTCCCAGACACTGGGGGTATGTCTAGACTACATGGCTCCGTCGATGGAGCCATGTAGATTAGTCAGGATGGCAAAGGGAAATGAAGCCGCGATTTAAATAATCGCGGCTTCATTTAAATCAAAATGGCTGCAAAGCTGTGCCGATCAGCTGATTGTCATCAGCTGATTGTCACCGATCAGCTGATCAGTGCGGTAGTCTAGACGGGGATCTGCCGTCCTGCGGCTTCATTTCCCTTTGCTGTCCTGACTAATCTACATGACTCCGTCGATGGAGCCATGTAGTTTAGACACACCCAGGGAGAGGTATCTATATCATAATACTCCCCCTGATCCTCAGCCATCCAGCTTGGTAGATATATGGTGGTTAGGATGGTGTGGTTAATATTTATCCCTAATGGAATTAGAGGATATATCCACTCGATTGTCCCATCCACAACTGTGAGGATATATGTGCTGACTGTAGGAGAGTCAGGGTCGTAATCAAAACTCAAAATCTTTCATAAGGAGGATGATATTTTTCAAATAGGATCACACCAGTTATTAGTAAATTCCTGATTTCGACGGGGAGATTCCCTTGGAATCCCATCCTTAAGATGGCCTGGACTGTAGTCTGCAACCACAACTGGGCCTGGACACAACCAAGAGACCATGATGTGTTACGCTGCAAAATGTCCATAGCATCTATGATCTTTTGCAGGTCGGATTCCTGAGCTTGATACCATGACTGAATTGCGGATATAGCATCATAGTTAAACTCCACAGTGTTGTTGAGGGAGTTAGTCAAGGGTTGGTTCAGGGTAGCTAGCTCGTGACCTACATTGCTGATGCACTGAGCCAGGGTGCCGGAGCTCAGAGCATTCATAAATCCTAGGCCAGTAACCACCACTCCTAAGATCTTAGCTGCTACATCCCGTTTTGATCTTATGTGTCTAGGCATCACACTATTGACCCAGACATTCCACCCATTAAGGAGGGGTGTAAGGAATAGCTCATATTTAGGTCAAATGGCTTTTATGGAAACCTGTAGGTCCAAAGTTACCTTTCTTAACGCATATCAGGGGTGCATTATCATCATCCACTTCAGATCCTTTTTCACAACAACAGAGCCAACATGATTGACCTAGGATGACTTGAACTTGAACATGGAATTTGGGCCCAAATACTTCTATTAGGGTATGTCTAAACTACAAAGTTAATTCGAACTAACAGATGTTAGTTCGAATTAACTTTGATAGGCGCTACACTAGCGCTCCGCTAGTTCGAACTTAATTCGAACTAGCGGAGCGCTTTGTTCAAACTAGGTAATCCTCATTCTACAAGGACTAAGCCTAGTTCGAACTTACTAGTTCGAATTAAGGGGTGTGTAGCCCCTTAATTCAAACTAGTGGGAGGCTAGCCCTCCTCAGCTTTCCCTGGTGGCCACTTTGGCCAACACCAGGGAAACTCGTCTGCCCCCCTCCCGGCCCCGGACCCCTTAAAGGGGCACGAGCTGGCTATGGTGCCCGTGCCAGGTGCAAGCCTGCCAGCACCCAGCTAGCAGACCCTGCACCTGGCACGGCTCGAGCCAGCCACCCGATGCCCCCCAGCCCTCCCCCTCTTCCCCGGGACCAGGCTGGCGGCTCCCAGGAGCTTGCCCGGGACCACAAGAGGTGGGCACCCGCCTGGTCTAGTGCAGACATCGTGGACCTCGTCCACGACCTCCGCACTAGGCACAGGAAAGTGGCCGTCTAGGGCAGGAGAGCTGCCAGCCTGGCCACCCAGGAGCAGGTGTGCATGAAAATCAAGGTGGTCCACTGAGACCCCCGACCCTGAGCCCTGAGCTTACAATGGCCGTATTGGGTCAGACCAACGGTCCATCTAGCCCAGTAGCCTGTCTGCCGACAGCGGCCAACCCTAGGGACCCTGTAGGGGATGGACCGAAGACAGTGACCAAGCCATTTGTCTCGTGCCATCCCTCTCCAGCCTTCCACAAACTTTGGGCAGGGACAGCACTCCTACCCCTTGGCTAATACCACTCCATGGACCCCATCTCCATGACTTTATCTCACTTCTCTTTAAACTCTGTTCTAGTTCTAGCCTTCACAGCCTCCTGCAGCAAGGAGTTCCACAGGTTGACTCTTTGCTTTGTGAAGAACAACTTTCTGTTACTAGTTTGAAGCCTGCTACCCATTCCTTTCCTTTGGTGTCCTTTAGTCCTTCTATTATGGGAACTAATGAAGAACCTTTCTTGATGCACCCTCTCCACCCCACTCATGCTTTTATAGACCTCTATCCTATCCCCCCTCAGTCTCCTCTTTTCTAAACTGAAAAGTCCCAGTCTCTTTAGCCTCTCTTCATATGGGACCTCTTCCAAACCTCTGATCATTGTAGTTGCCCTCCCCTCTCCCACCTCCTTTTTCCAGTCTCCCCGAGTTTTGTTCAATAAAGAGAGATTCTATTTTTGACCACACATTTTCTTTATTTTGTACATCAGGAAGGGGGGCTAGTGAAGGGTAAGTGGAAGGAGGTGAGGGAGGAATGGGGTACGAGCCCCCGATGGGGAGGACTGGGCTGGCTCTGCGGGCTTCTGGGGGTGGAAGCTCTCCTGCAGCCCCCCAATTGCCCCCTCTCCCCAGATGGCAGCCTGCGGCAAGTGCAGCCGGTCTGATGGCCGAGTGCTGTGATGTGCCCAGTGTGGGCTCTCAGGGCACTCCAAGCCAGGACTGCTTTGCAAGCGGGGCACCCCTGAGAACTGTCTATCCGGGGTGGGGGTCCGGTCCCTTTAAGCACAGCCCTCGGCTAGCCTGAGGCAGCAGCTCCACGCTCTAAGTCCTCATCTGATGCCCTGCCAGCACTGCTTCCGGCCATCCTTAACCCCGCTTCAGGGTCCACTTAATGTGGACATGCTAGTTCGAATTAGCAAAACGCTAATTCAAACTAGTTTTTTAGTCTGGATGCGTTAGTTCGAATTAGCTTAGTTCGAATTAGCGCTGTAGTGTAGACATACCCTTAGTGACCAAACTCCAGAGTCATTGCCTGATAATGACATATTTAACTGCCCCTTACAGCTTGCTCTGTTGAAGGAGTTAGGTGCCAAATATATAGGACATAAACTATTTACACTTCCCGTTAAATCACAATATTAGGAACCACCAACTGTACAATTCAAATCAACAAAATACTGACGGGAAGGGGTATACACACGCAGTTTTTGTTCAGGTGCATAGAACTGGCCACTAGAGTAAACAGTGATGTTAAAAGACCCCTCCTTGATCCTATGCACCACGTTGAAAGAGATATAGGCATATTGTAGGGCGCTCTGCGTCACATGCCCACCTATGCAGCGAATTAACCCTTGGGTCCTGACGCTCCCAATCTCAGGCCTGGCGTACCTTCAAGACTGCCCAAAGGCAAGATATCTCAGGTCCACAGCTCATGTTTTCCCACTGATAGCAATTTTGTTCTTGTACCCAGTTCCTCCTTCCACTGCAGAACACAGTATCCAGCAGACTGATATGCAAAGACAGAAACAGAGCCTGTGGTATCCTCAGGTCTGAGCTTCAAAAAGGAGTCTCAAGACTTGGGTTCATACGATTTTATACCCTCCCTTCCCACTATCGTACAAAAGAAATGATCCCCATTGTGAACATAAATTCCTATAAATGACAGTAAACAATTATTTAAAAAAATTACAGTCATGGACTGCTGTGTGTGCTGCTTTGACCACTAGATGGCTGCATCCTGGTGTACTCGCGCAGGCCCGTCTCGGTTATTATGGAGACCTGTTTCTTGGAGGCCGATGGAAAGGCCTCCTGCTGCAATTCATATGTCACTCTGAGCCAATCCTCTAGGTCTTTCAGGGACATAGCACCTGGGTCAATTGATCCAAGGGCTATCCTAAGAGTGGGACTTAAACCCTGTAGAGCTGCCTCCATGAATTCAGGCATGTCACAGGAGAGAGTTCCCACCAACCAAAACAGAAGTTTCTTCCTGTTAAGATAACATTCTGGACACTCTCCTGGATGCTGGCGTTTTGAGTAGTACTTCCCAATTAAATTTTGGTGAGAAAGAAAAACTTCATTATGCTCTCATATAGGTGCAGGCAACAATCAACATCTCCCACCTGCACCTGACACGGGAGCACACCAAAGTCCTCCCCAGTCATACATTCCCTGACTAGGGCAGCAGCATCCTCTTTTAAAATGCCCGGTTGAGCCACACGGTTGAGACAGCCAATCCAGGGCAGTCTCCCGATGGAGGGGGCTCAGTGTTTTCCTGATAGCCTGTTCTGGGATGAAAGCCTTCAGCTCCTGCCAGTCTTGGGGAGCATAGCTGACCCCGGTCCGTAATTTACAACCATAGTTGTAATAGGGGCCATGGGCAGCTTTGACCTCTCCTCACTGATTTCCAGTGGGGGAGCAGATGGAGCTCGAGGGCAAACAGTCTCCCACAGGGAAGCACGGCAGAATTCCTCCTCTGAGAGGATCGGACTGCTGTCTGCACTCGTGCTTGTGTCCGCTCTATTAGCGGGAGTCTTATCCAGGGCTCTTAACATTCCCCTTATTCGCCTCAGCTTATCCTAGAGCTTCTGCTTTTCCCTGAGGCAGCTGCTATGCTCAGCCATTTGTCCTTGACCCGAGTGCAGCTCCCTCAGAAGCTCCTGGATAGCTGCCTGCAATTCTTCCTGCTGGGTCTGGACAGAGAGCAATTCTTTCTCCCTCGTCCCCAGCACCTTGTTAAGATCCTGGACCTTTATCTCCAGTGTCCCAACCTGGGATGCCACTGTGTTATTTTCTGTCACCAGGCCCTCCCCCTTGAAGCCCAACCTCTCATTTTCTGAGTTCCTGGTTGTTAATTGGGACTCGAGATTTTTAACACACATCAGGTAGAGCCCATAGATCAAGGTGCATTTCTTGAGTTTTTTGGAGGGCTTATGTTTCTCCCCATCAGAACCTCCCAACTACAGAAGAGCTCTCCTAACGCCTCCACACCTTGGAATAACCCGTCAGCCCAAAGGTTTTTCCCTTTCCCAAATAAATGCCCGCTGGCCACAAGAGAATCATTATAGTGTGTCTGGGTCCAGCCGCTCCTGCCGTAGGCTCACGCACTCATGGTAGCAGCAGGAGTAGTTCCCGTTCCCTGAGCCTTTTTCTCGACTGCCTGGTCTTGGCAGCCCAATCCCACACTGGGTGCCTTGCCGCGGAGCATTGGAAGCTATTACAACTCCCTCAGTAGCTGAGGGATATGGCACTCGCAGGGTGAGGGATCCCTGGTCCTACAGAGCAGAACTTGACCCCCGCTCGCTCTGCCGCCTCCTCTCAGCTACTGGTTTGCAATGTCAGGCCCAACCTGTTGAGGTTATCGGGGTAGCCTCGACCTGCTGCTCGCCTCGTCGGATCGGTCTCTGGGCAACCCATAGGCTCAGACACCCCAACAGATGGTTATTCCGGGTATCGCCCATTCCTAGGCTTCCGCAAGACCACTCAGCCACCTTGGCTGAGAGTCCCCTTGTAAACACTACCCACCCAACAGCAACTCCCAGTACACTCAACCACAATCGCTGCGTATGACAATATCGCCCCCAGCAGCTCTCGGTTTCCCTGTGGGACATGGCAACAGACACCCCTGTTATCAGGCCTTGTGGCCTGCCCACCAATCGCCTTACTGCGTGCGCTACAGCACGGGAACCCAACCACGCAACCAAATGGGTTGCAGTCGCAGACAGCAAAATAAAATAAATGGGCGGGGGAAAGGTTTTTCCCTTAATAACTACATTGGGGTCCTGTGTGGTCACCAAACTGAGCCTGAACTAAGCTTCCAGGCCTGTCCCCAAACCTGGATCTATCATTGGAAGCTATGGATAGTAAGGATAACAAAGGATAGGAAGGATAACAAAGACTGGCTGAACTGTGACTCAAGATAGGTAAAGGTATGGCCCAGGTAACCTGGAGGAGTGTTACAGGGACTGTACCATCTCTTGCAGCTTTAGGCCCCTGCAGCAGCATCTCGGTTCTGGATCCTGTCTCAGGTGTTCGGGTCGGGTGGGTTGGAACAGCCAATGATTGGAGATGGTTAGCCTAAAATCCCCTTCCCTGTGCAGTTGTGGGTGCAAGTAAGTCTTAGCCGGAGAGGAGTGACAGCTGGCTGTACACCCCTTGCTTGCAAGTGTGCTACCTCCCACAACCCCAAACCTATAATGCGTGGTACTGGCGTACGTGTCTGAATGACTCACTACTCTGCCACTCAGATGGGCAGTCCTGGGCAGCGCCAGAGGCAGCTCTTAAATAACCTGCTGTCGCAGGGCAGACTTAGATCACGTGTCTGCTATCACCAGGCAGATTTAGGTCACTCGACCACCGGGTTTCCCACCAAAACTCAGAAAGGGCCAGAAAAGGAGGGAGAAGAAGGGAGGCCAAGATGGAGTCCTAGCTGTTGTGTAGACTCTCAAAACGGCATCTGTGCCCAAAACGACATCCCAGAGAATTTCTCCCTACATTAGGGAGGGATTACAATAGGTAATCCTCATGTGATCCCTCCCCTGTCACCCACCTCCAGACAAACAGAGGCTAGGGACACCATTCCTACCCATCCTGGCTAATAACCTTTGATGATCTGATTCAAGATGTTTTACCCACGAAAGCTCATGATACCATCTACATCTTTTGTTAGTCTTTAGGGTGCTGCTAGACTATCGGTTGTTTTAAAAAAAAATCAACTAGTCTGTAACTTGGTTACCCCCGAAGCTCTGCAAAATGTGTTAGCCCTCTTGTGTAGACAAGGTAATTTTTTGAACACCCGTTAGCTAATAGAGAACTGATCCTGAGTGGAGAGGAGTCTGAGGAACCTAGTTTTGACCTGTAATGTGTGTTAAACAAATTACCTTGCTGACACAGGGATGTTAACACATTTGAAAAATGCATCTTTTTAACTGCATCACTACCTATGTAAATGCTTTGTACAAATAGATGTCAGCAGCGCACCCTAAAGGTCAACAAACATAATTGTTGGACCAGTAGGAAGAAAGGAATTCTGTCTGGGGAAATTAACTGGAAGAAGAAGCAATGGTAGGGCCTGCTATGATGATTAAAAAAACGTTAAAACTGGAACAGAATTTTTCTTTGGTCACACTAAGCTACACTGTGTTCAGCACCTCACACCCACTGTTGTCACCATGGGGATTTTTCCAGGCATAGACAAGCTTATGTGGGCAATATGAGGGTATCTGCAGCAGACACTGTGACTCTATACACCAGTGGTGGGCAACCTGCAACCGTACGTGTGGCCCATGAGACCCTTTTTTTTCCGTTGCCCACACGCAGGGTTGCCCGATTCCACTGGTTTCCATTTGTGTAGCGTTTTTCCTACTGGTATTAAAGTGACATGTTGGTAAAGCAAAGGCACCAAAGTGAGGTGAGTGCTGATTGCACACAGCATGGACTGTGAGAGCCATGCATCCAATCAAAGCGCTGCTTCGTTTCAATAGGCACACCCAGCAAATTCCTGGTATCCGAGTGCAGCTAGATGGTCCCAGTAGACAGTCTTGGTTACACAACAATCTTGTGGCCCACTGAGATGAAAGAGGGCCACTTGTGGCCCACTCACTAACCACAGTTGTCCACCTGCTGGTCTACACAGCAGCTGGAACTGACTTACTACCAGGGCTTGACTAGACCATTAAAAGGAGCAACATGGATGGTCAAGCTCACACAAAAGCTCCATCTCCCAAGCTCACCTGGCCCTCTCTCCGCTGTTTCAGAGCCCAAGCTGGAACATCCATAGCACTATTTTTTGCACATTAGCAAATCTGTCTACTTGAGCTGGGAGACTCACTCCCAGTTGCAGTGCAAACATATCCACAGAGGCTTCAATAGAGGCAGCAGCGTGGGGCAGCAGCCAGCTCCCCAGGAGCGGGGTGTCAGGCAGGAGCTAGTGTGTGCCAGAAGCCGGCTTTAGGGAGCTGTCTGCTGCCCCACGTGTAACCATGGAACTGCTAAAATTTTCAGTGGTTACACAGTTAATCAATTACATGCATTTTAACATCCCTAATATTGATAGAATTTATAGCAATATAACTGCACTGAGTGTGGGTGCAGTTATACTGCTATGTACCCCTAATAACTTACTGCTTTGCTTATAGGTACAATTTTTGAACGTACGTAAGTCCTTACATTTCCTGACACACACAGGAGGTTATATTGTTCCAGGAGCAACTGTTGCTTGTGCCCTTTTATTTAACAACCTCCAGAAGAAACAAGGCCTTCAACTCATGCCAGTTAATATTTACACTCTTGCATAAGAGCTAGACTAATTCCCAAGCCCAGAAGCAGCTAATTGGAGTATAAGTCCCTGGCCACCCAGGACATTATAAGCAACAGGATCCTGGTCAGTTCCTTTCAAACCATGTTATAACTCTATTATTAAGCGGTGTTTTCATCTATGTGGTGCAAATTGTCACAGTCTGAGGGTAACTGCAGCTGTATTCTCCCTCTGGGGACCATTTCAGAAGTCCCAGTCAGGTCTAAACTCATATTGACTTTGTATATGTTACCTCAGAAAGGGATGTACAGATAAAATGTCACCCTTACTCTCAGCAGTTTTTCTATAATCCCATGTTCTTTTGTTTTTCTTCATGTTTTGTTTCAGTCTCTGAAAAACCCAGTTTGAAACAATAGTTGCAAATACCAGGGGTGTTATATTGCTGGAGTTTCTTAGCTACTCATCTTAACCACCTTTCCCCTACTGTGTTTAGTTCTTGGAGGAGCTATGGTAACCCTCCCCCATGGGGTAGAACACAGTCTGACGTAAACCATTCATAAATTTAATACAATGGCCTCCAAAGACAGTGCATTTGATTGCCTCATCTGTTACAGGGTCATCTATATTGCATTGTTAGCACTACCTTCTAGGGGAAAAAATATTTCTCTCTACAGTAGTCAGGAAAACTACATGTTGGACCTCCCTTATCTGGTATCCAGCCCCACTGCCACTGGGCTCCAGACTACAGGGCTTGAAATTTGGGCTCCGGCCCACTGGGGCTCCCTGTGGATGGAGCTCCCCACCCTCCACAGCTCCACTTCTCCCCCACCAGACCAGGGATCCCCAGGGACAGGGCTTGCCAGCTGCCCTGATTTTGTCATTGGCTGTCCTGCAGCTGCCTCACCCATCCAGGGCTCCAAGCCAGTTCGCACTCATGTGCTCCGGGGCGCTCTGTTCCAGCAACATCCGTGGTCCTGCTGGACCACAGATGTTGCCAGACCAGAGAGTCCTGGATTTTGGAGGTTCAACCTGTACTAGCCCCAGCTATGCGTCAGCAACAAGCCTGCTTAAGCTTGTTTGATTTTAGCGTGTTTAAGTCATTGTTTAAGTAGTGCAAGCTGACTACCCTCACTGGACATTTCCCAATACTAAACTAACTTTCCACCATCTGATAGTAAATTGGGGTTGCAAGTTTTCAGATGGCAGTTACCACCTGATTTTCCACCATGAGGGCCAGTCTCATGCTGGTGCACCCGGTGTGCTGCAGGGCTGGGTGGAGAGCTCAGCACAAGACTTGAGGAACATGCCTTCCCACATCTGAGGGTTCTGCTGGAAACACTGTTAGTCATCCCATTTGCATCATAATCCATTCCCACCACTCCATGCTTGTTGGGCAAGCCCAAAACCAGCCCGTGTAACCAGTCAGTGAATAACTACAGTGGTTGGTCAGCTTTATTCACTGTCTGCTTATCTTCGGTACCCTGTGTGCGCTAGACTCATCAATACAAAAGATTCATTTACTCTGTCCTTCAAATGGATGAGAGGGTTTTGCTGCTCTGTGCCGGTGCCACCGTGGTGTCACTGCTGCTTCCACATTTTTGGCAGTGAGCTTGAAAATGGCATGAAAAATTGGGAAGGAATGAGGGATTTTAGGGGAATTTGACTCCAACCTCCCACACAATACCCTGAATACACTGAGGTCACGTAGGAAGCCTGTGACAGAACCAAGAACTAAACCTAGCTCTCATGAATGCCATTCCCAAGCCTTCACCACTCCATTCTTACCTCAGTGTATGATGTGCAGCATTCAACTCCCTGCTCTCCCCACAAGAATAAATCCTCCATCGTGGCTGTATTGTTGAAGTTTGTATATATGTACAAAAGTGACATAACCCAATAAAGTTTCAGTAGAGACTTAAAATGTGGTGATTCGTTATGACAAAATTGAAAACTGTGAGCAATTAATCTCTAATGTGCACTAATCACTTTCAGTAATTAGAGAGAATAAATTAAACTGTCAAGAATTGGAAAAGTGACCAACTCCAGTGGGATTTGGTTTAATTTAACTATCTGATAATGATAGCTTCAATAGAAACTGTCACTTCTCAGGAAGAAAATCCCAGATATTTTGTTCTGCCCATACTGACACGCTGATTTATTTTCTTCTCCTTTGGAAGCAAAAGGGGAAGAGCCAGTTAATGGTAGCTTATCTTGGTGGTTTCTCTCCCCAGAAGCTGCAATCTGAGATCTGCATTCGTCATTCTTCCCACAAGTTTGACGTTACTCCTTGTAGCAGTCAGGTCATCGCACCAGTAAATCCTGACAGGACTCTTGCTCTGTCAATGGCGATAACCTTTTGGATGTGTGTGTTGTGTTGGCTTGCACAAATAGCCACCACAACAGACACTGAGAGAGCTTCCAAAGACCACAAAATCAGATAAGGATTGAAGGTGCCCAGCCAGGTTTACTGTCAGATGAAATATAGTAATAGTTGTCAGTTGACTCTACCGAACAACTATGCAGATATACCCCGGACAATGGACATGGCTCAGTCCGTGATATGAGAATCCATCACTGCTTCCAAGGCAAGACAAAGACTGCCCCTCCAAATGCCACTTTATATACAGGTACAAACAAGTTACACATCACCCCTTAAGTGTCAGGTTGCCACCCTCTGATGTAACTTAGATACCGCTCAGCACGCTACACCTCCTGGTTCAATTAGAACATCTCCATCCAACATGTTGTCATTTTAGACCCTTTCCTGAGCCTGGGTCAGTATGTCCCTGTTATCTGTGGAGATTGTGGGTACCATGGTCCTTTTTAACGAGGTGTTACCACTATCCTTTTGGAATGTGCTTTCCACTTATGACCAGTACCAATTACTGTCTTACAGCCAATAACTAGTACCAATTACTGTTATACATCTGGGCTTATTACCAGTTTTAAACTAGCAGCTCTATTCGTGCCAAGTGTTGTGAGCAGGGCCCTGCCTCTTGCTCACAGCTTAGCTTTGCTTTATATTAGCAAAGTCTTGACTGTTGCTAGCCAAGCCTCAAACCAGGCCTGTGCTTCATAGATTTTTGTTTCAGGCCCTCATCTTACTACACCCTGACCAACATGGGTTTGACATTATCCCTGACCAATAAAAAAAATTAGAGCTGCAATAAAATGTAATGGATGAAGACCTGGTAGAACAGCAAATGTCAAACAATGTGGAAAGAAGTTTCCTAAGCATGAATGGTGTCATAGACTAATTAACTGGCCCTCCTTCTGTCCTAGTTCAGTGCTACACAAGAGTTGCCATACTAGCTCACACCCAGGGTTTATTCAGTCCACTATGCTGTCTCTGACAGTGGCTAGCGTAACCTTGGACTGCCCTTCTCCAGTGCCTTAAAAAAAATCCAACAATAACTCCCTTAGAAAAGTAGCTGAAGACGCAGCAAGGGTTGTTCAGGGTCAGCCTCCCCGCATTCAAGTCCCAAAAGGAGCAAGAGACATGAATTTTATTAGATAACTTTATAAAAACCTTATGATGAAGAAACAATCTGATTTCTACAACATAACATAGCTATTTTATAACCCACAGACATTATCTCCATAGTTACAATAAACAATTTAAAGAAAAAATTAAAATGTGAACAATTCAGTCCACACAGAGCCCATAAGAAGAAACTGAGAGATCCCAAAAGCTTAGGTTTAGTTTCAGTTACAGTCTTTGATCACCAAATCTGCACAATTTGCTGAGTCTGAACCACTTGTTTATAGGAATCCTCAGTTGGAATCCAGGGTTTTCCTCTGCTGTGGAGTTAGCCAGTCAGCTAACTGATTAGCCAGTCACTCAGTGAAGTCACAAATGCACAGATTTACAGAAAACCCTGTTGCAAAGTGCTCCAGAGTGAGGGCCAACAGCCTGCTTTCTGCTCCTCGGCTCAGTTTCTCCCAGCTCACACAAGATACATGGCCCTCAGTAAAGCTGCTGGCCAGCAAGAGAGACAGAACCTACTGGTGCAGACCCTAAACTACCACACCCAATTTCAGAAGCTTCTGAGTGTGAAGTGCTAAATCTGCCTAGCATCAGTGACCCAGAGACAACTCCTACCTCCCCACTATAGGTCTCTTAAAGAAATATCCAGGGGCGGCCCGTCCATATAGGCGAACTAGGCGGTCGCCTAGGGTGCCAAGTTAAAATGGGGCACCAAATGGTGGCGCAATATCATTGAGGGGTTTGGAGGTGCCGATTGCATAGTTCGCCTAGGGCGCCGGTTGCTGGCAGCTAGTCTAGGGCCTGGAAATAGCTCCCTGTTAGGTGCATGGGCTACGCTAGCACCAGATGGCCCCACAGTAGTTAGATGTGGGATAATCTGTCCTCCACATTAGGCTATAGATTCCAGTTCCAGTTAAGCCTGTCTGTCAATTCCATTTGAGCTGAACAGGAGCCTGCACTGACCTATTACAATTCTGACAGGTTTGTTTTCTTTTGCTATTACAAGTGCAAACAACACCCAATGCAACAACCCTTGAATGGAAAACCCCCGGAACAAAAAGGCCTTTGCACTTCAGAATAGTGACTAATTTTTTTGCACCCTGTACTGGGTGTAACTCTGAAAGTGAAGTAGCCTGCGTCAGTCATGGGTGGGGTTGAATGGTTTGGTCACACCTGTACCCAGGGAATGAGCAAACTGCTTCCATTTAAGCTGATAGGAAGAGACAAGGTAGCCAAACTAAAAGAACAGAGCTTTGATTCTTTCAGCACTAATTAAAATATTGCTGATCATTGGTAAATCTTTTTCAGAACTTCCTGTTTTTCCTAACAGGACTCAAATAAGCTTTGGTAGCAAAACCACTGTCCACAAGGAACTCTGCACCTTATGCTGGAGAGGTAATAACAAGAAAACAGCTGAAAGTTAGTTTGAGTTGCAGAGTTCCAGTTATAGATCAAGCACTTCTCCCTTGGGATGCACTGTGTCCTGTGCAGATACAATTCTGCTGGTTAACTCAAATACAGTAACAAAAAGGCTGAATGACAGAGAAAGATCAACTTTTAATTCTCTAAAGCCAAATAAGGCCACAGTTCAGCCCACAATGTTCCCTTGTCCCAGCATCTTAATAACAATTCAGTTTCTCTTCCTTTCCAAACTATACCTCCAACCTTGCTGTAATTTTCAACCACCGTATTCCCCATCAACATTCAACCCCATAACCTAGAAGGGGTCATTTCTGTAAACAGCCTGGCTATGTCTACACTGGCGCGTTCTCACACAAAAACTCTTTTGAGGAAGACTTCTTCTGCAAAAACTCTTCCAGAAGAGAGCATCTACACTGGCATGTGCTTTTGCACAAGAGATGTGCTTTTGCACAAGAGCATCCATGCCAGTGTAGACGCTCTCTTGCACAAGAAAGCTCTGATGGCCATTTTAACCATAAGGCTTTCTTGCGCAAGAAATTCATGTTGCCTGCCTACACTGGCCTCTTGTGCAAGAACAGTTGCACAAGAGAGCTTATTCCTGAGCGGGAGCATCATAGTTCTTGCGCAAGAAGCACTGATTTCATGCAGTAGAATGTCAGTGTACTTGCGCAAGAACTCGCGGTCAGTGTAGACAGACAAAGTTTTTGCGCAAATGTAGACACAGCCCCTGAGTCTGGTCCCAGAATGCACTGGGATCAAAGTAAAAACGGGGATTGTTTTTTTTTCTTTTCTCTGGTTACCAGGAACCTGCTCTCCCCTGGCTGTACACACAGATTGCTTTTCCATTGGTTTTCACTGAGGGGCAGGCCCTGACAGGTGAGGGTAAAGGCAGCAACTGCCCCAAGGCCAGGTAATTCAAATGGCCTCAAAGCTACCAGTTGCTACTGCAGCAGTAGTGACAGGAACTCCAAGCCCTTTAAATTGCTGCCTGCACTGGGTATAGCTCTGAAAGTGAGCTAACCTGTCTCAGCCCTGGGTAGGGGTTAAATGGTTTGGTCAGACCTGTACCCATGAGGCCCTGTGCCTTCCAGGAGGATGAGCACCCACTACCATCCCCCCACACCACACACACAAATCTGGACTGGTCCAAGGGCCCAGCAATTTTGTCAGTCCCTCTCTTGAGGGGGGTCACTGACACTCAGGATCAGCAGAAATGAGCATCTTGTGATTGCAATACATCAGAGTGATCTGTATGTTAAAAGCATCCGTTTGTTTCTGGTTTCATTGCACAGCCCTGATTCATTCCCTGAGCATCCTGCAGTTTGGGCATTTAACTAAGCAGCAGTCCTGTGGAAACAACAGTATCTAATCGTGTAATTAAAACATCTGCACCAGCTCTTGGATGGATGTAAACTGGAGTAGTGCCATTTACATCAACAGTGCTATAGCAGTTTACACTAGCTGAAAAGCTAGTCCATCATCATAATGCATGCACGTAATTTCTGAGTGCTTGACTTTGCAACCTTAATAATGTTCTTTGAATTGTTTTTTTTTGTCTTGCTAAATGAGCTGCATCTGAATTTTGTATGCAACAAAAACATGAGCTTTCTGTTGCACCTACTTTGTTTCCTTGTTTGTTCATTTGTTTTCTTCTCCCTGATTGACAAAAGCTAGAGCAGAATGCACCAAAGCTGAATGAATATGCTGTAAATGAAGGTTGTAGTGCTGTTAATGTTCCATATGCTTGATGTTGCTACAAAGCATGTAAGAGCTATTTGTGTCTTTGCTGATTTGTAACAGCCACAGACCCCTGGGGCTTTGCTTAGAAACTAGGTCCCTGTGAAATAGATCTGGCATTGATGAATCAGCAGTATGTACTGCACCTGGTTACATGTATGATTAATATGTTTACTGAACAAACCAAACAAAAAGGGAAGTGTTGAACCGGCCTAACGATGAGTGTAAAGATGCTGGAGACATTAACATGTAAATAAAACATATCCTATGCTGGGTTTGTGGGTGTGTGAGAGGATGAGAGGGGTGGGCCCTGGCCCATTCTTTTAACTCACACCTCCTTGTATTTCAGCTTTAGCTAAGTCATGGACATCTTCATGACATGCCTGTCAGACACGTTTACTGTTGCTCTTTCCCCTCATTATATTGAGTCTTTGGCCAGGTCTGCATTAGAAGCAGTACACTGGTGCAGCTGCGCTGCTCTACAGCATGCCTAGTGAAGACCCTCTCTGACGATGGAAGGGTGCTTGCCATTGGCATAACCTCCCCAAGAGGTAGAAACTGTGTTGGCGGGAGAGCCTCTCCAGCTGACATAACACTAGTGCACACAATGCACAGATTGCAGCAGCTTGCGTTGCTTGTGGCGGGGGGTCTCTTTCACACCTCTAAGCAATGTAAGTTAGATTGACATAAGCCAGTGATGGGCAACCAAGGCTACTGAATGGGCTGCATGAATGGCCCTCCTTCATCTCTGTGGACTGCATGACTGTCATAACCAAGACGGTCTCCTGAGAGAGAAAAACTACCCTAACTGCTCTGGTGTACCTAGAATTTGCAGGCTGTGCTGACTGAACTGTAGCCGAGGCAGCCCGTCACTTGCTCCCCAGATCTGAGTCACAAAGGTCACTTGAACTATGTGAAGGGGTCGCTTTCTCCAATTCCAAACACATTCAGAAACTAGGAGATCACTCCAAGACAAAGCTCCTCAGTGAACAATCTTTCAGCCCTACCTCTGGGCACACATTGTAGCTTTAGGTAAAAGGATAGAAAGCTAAATCCAGTTCCAGCTGAAGCTCACAGAAATAATTCAATTGATAGGAAGGATTAAAATTAAGATGTAATTAATCACTAACTTTCCAGTGTGCAGCCTCTTTTAGGGATCCCAGTATTGCAGTGCCATGGCAAATCATGCAGCAACATTAATTTATTTTTCTCCACCCATGAAATTCAGCAATTGAATGCTAGAGTGTCAGACTACAACTTTCCAAACGGATTATTTAGGGGATATTTAGAGGAAGCTGGCATTGTATAAAAAGAATTAGCAGAATTACAAGGGACATTCCTCTTGCTGGATCTAAATTTACCTGCACCACACACAAATCTGGCATTGTTTCCATTGCAGTGTTGTGAAATATTTACATCTGAAATGCTGAATCATGAAAGTGAGGCAATAGAAATTGCAGTTTGGCTGACAGAACTGCATAAGAGAAGGAAGCGGCAGTCGCCTGGGGACATGGCACAGTGACTTGGGCAAGGTTTAGAATGATGGACTATGGACAGCAAGGGAACCAGAGCAGTTGTGAGACAGATAGAGACCTGCAATGGCAATGCAGGTGCGACTTATTTAGGGCAGGGGCTGTCTTTGTGTGTGTCTGTGTGTGTGTGTGTGTGTGTGTGTGTGTGTGTGTGTGTGTGTGTGTGTGTGTACAGCGCCTAGCACAAAGGTCTATGACTGGGACCCAAGGGACTATGATAATACAAATCAAGAATACTTTTGAGATAAGAAGAGCACAAGACTCATGAAAGTTGAGCTGGCACTGGATCTCCAGCCCCATGGCGAGTTTCCTAGCCTCATTGCCCCCACATGGCTGGAGTGTGAATGCCAGCTCCCCGTTGGGGGTGAGGGGAGCAGTGGAGAGCCAGCACTACAGCCCTTGTGTGATTGACTCTGTCTGGCAGCAGGGAACGGGGGGGGGGGGGGGGAAGTAGCTCTGCCACCCCCGCCCCCCCACACACACACCTGGGGGAATGACAGCACAGAGAAGTGCTTGCTTTCAGGCTCCACCCCCATCACTCCCATTGGCCATAATTTCCAGCCAATAGGAGTGACTGGTGGTGGTGCCTGCAAGTATAGGGCAACCTGGAGCCACCTGTGCCCCTCCAAGGGTTGCACCAGGTAAGCACCCCAATCCCCTGCCCCCTCCCGCACCTCCACACCCATCTCACTCCTGTACACTCCCTTCCTCCTGCACCCTGGACCCCTACCCTGCTCCTGCACCCTACCTCCCGCCCAAACCCTGCACCCCAGCCCACTCTTGCACCCTACTTTTCACTCAGATCCTCCAGCCCAGCCCACTTCCTAACAGCTCCCTCCTGCACACAGAAACCATCATTTTTTTGCCCCACCCCAGAGCTTAGGGCAGGTGTGGGGGGGATTTTTTGGGTCAGGAGCCACTGACCCACAGAAAAATCAGTTGGGGGCGGCACACAAGTGAAAAGCAAAAAAAAAAAAAAAAAAAAAATCACTCACGGACGTGGCCTCCAACTGAGGAGGAGGAGGTCACTCCCCACATTCCCCCTGCACACCAGAGCCTAGTGGGACCAGGGTAGATTTTGTGTGCTCCAGCCCTGCAGTAAGGTGGTGGGGGGCTGGCACACAGGCAAGCTGGGGGCCACATCCAGCCCTCGAGCCTAGGGTTCCCCACCCCTGGCGTGGGGGGGGGGGGCCCAAGATCTAGCAGCCCAGGTCCCCAGAAGAGTTAATCCAGCCCTGAGGGGAAACCCTGAACTTTGGAGTCTCCTCAGAGCTGGAGCACAAGGGGAACCCTGGCACCCCATGTTGCATGAGTGAGGTGTGTGTGTCTTGTGGGGTTTTTTTGTGTTTTGCTTCTCGGTTGGGGGCCAAGTCAATGAGGGTTTTTTTCCCCTTCTCACTTGAGGGGGCCAGGTCAGTGAGGATGGTTTTTGTTGTTGTTGTTGCTTCTCACTTGTATGTGTGTCCCTGACTGATTTTTCTGTGAGTCAGAGGCTCCTGACCCAAAAAA
Organism: Pelodiscus sinensis; assembly: GCF_052426305.1. Classification (NCBI taxonomy): domain Eukaryota; kingdom Metazoa; phylum Chordata; order Testudines; family Trionychidae; genus Pelodiscus; species Pelodiscus sinensis. The sequence continues at coordinate 199,688,847 of NC_143052.1, forward strand.
GGTTCCCGCTCCTGTTTTAATGTGTTCTGTGTTAATTTTGTATTAGTCTCATTTTTTAATCAGAATGTCATGCAACACCAAGACAAATGCCTTACAGAACTTCAAACACATCAACAAACATTATTACCCATAGCAACCAAACTAATAATCTCAAACAAATACACAGCTAGTTTGACAGACTCTATTTTCTATAAACCCATGTTGATTGGCATTAATTATATTTAGGGTTGGGAGACCCACATTTTTACTCTTAACCATTAGTTGACATTGATGTAACTGTACATACACAAAACTGATGAAAAATATTTCCATTGATAATAATCAAAATGTACACATAGGCAATGGAAAAAATGCTGCTTGAGAATGTGTTAGAGTTTGATTTAAGGATATTTTGACATCTGATGTTGACATTTTGTGTATTAGTGATTATTCAGCTTTAGCGTTTTGAATCTCAACATTCACTGTCATCCAACCTCCCTGACTGTCTGACCCTGCTCCACCCACACATCAGTTCTGACCACTGTGAAAATTGAAACTGAAGACTAGTTCTGTGGCTAGTACATTGGACTGGGATTCAGAATGACCTAGAATCTATTCCTGATTTTAAGAGTGACCTTTCCCATTCACTGAATCTTGCTGTGCCTCAGGTTCCCACATGTAGCTTATTTGGCCTCTTCAAGGTCCTTGCCAACCTGCTGCAGCTTGCCTAGAATTCAGGAGGCAATTTTGGCTTGTTTGGTGCTGAGGATCCCTCTAATGCTGGGAGGATGGGAGACCCTACCAGTCACACCCTGTCGTGGGAAGACAACGGGAGAAGTCACAAGCTGGTGTACAGGGCAGCTGCAGGCCTTGCTGCCAGTGTTATTCTTAGGATAATGTATTTTTAGATTGTGCCTGTGAGCCGCCTGGGTGCCAAGGGGAAGGAGAGCTCCACACAGTCCTGTCTCATTAGGAACCTTCTGACTTGAATGAACAACACTGAAACCAGAGGGAACTGAGGATAAGACAAGCTTGGTGCATGTGGTAGGCAACAGTGCCAAGAATGGGGCACTTGGTGAATGCTCAGGGTGTAGACAGTGTGGATGAACTGAGCATAGATGGAGCTAGGTCAGGAAGGTGAGAAAAAAAAACCCGTCTCCAGGCTTCAGTTTCCCCATCTGAGGTTTTGCACTCGGCACATCCTTTAAGCGAAAGGAAATGCTATGAAGCTGTGTGAAAGGGGAGCGTCAGATCCAGAGGAGACTTGCACTGTCATTGTTCTGTTCTAATCTGCTTTGTCTTCCCCCCAGTCCCTGCCCGTGCTAACTAACTTCTCCAGATTCAAGCACAAGTTCCTGCCAGCATGCGTGTCCTCAGCCAGCTAACTGAGGTGCAAAGGCAGCTGCTAGCTTGGCCTCATCCCCATGTGTTGTTACTGACTCCGTATTGCCTCTACCATTCTGTCTTTGTCTCTGTCCCTCTATGTCTCTCACACCACACACACACACACACACACACACACACACACCATTTCACATAAATGTCAGAGAACTAGTGGCATTTTTGCTTTTTCTCGGTCATATGAGGACAGGTAGAGTTAGGCAATGATATCCATTCACAGGGTTCATCGTGCTCCATGAAGTCCACTGAAGTTTAGCTATTTACTTCAGTTGGCTGAGTTTGAGGCCTTCCTCGTCTGTAGTGACAAGACTGAATTGTCCCTCGTTGCATTAATAGAACTTACCATGCAGAAGGATCTGTATAATAACCCAATCAACAGTCACCACTAATAGTAATAATACTTGGCACTTGATGCCTTCAGGGCTTTATACAGACTAGGGATGTTAACTAGCGATTAATTTACTAGTCAAGTAGTCGATGGAATTTCCATTGACTAGCCAATAGGCACTTCCACATTCTTCCTTTGAAATGTACAAGAGCCCCATCGGGGGCTCTTGTGCTGTCATGGTCATGAGGGATGGCCAGAAGCCTGGGTACTGAGGATTTAACTGTCCCCTTAGTGGCCAATAGAGGGACCCAAAAGGGGCAGCAGTCAGCCAATAGAAATGCAGATAGGGATTTCAAACTGAGACAAAGGAATTTTTGTGTTTTTCCTTCCTTTGTCCCTGGCCAGTTTACTCTCCAGCTACTGAGGGGGACAGACTCTTCACCATCTGAAAGTAGGGCAAAGCTAGATAAATCTGTTAGGTTTTATTGTTTTATAGTTTGGGAATGGGAATCTGATGTCTGTGCATTTAGAAATGGGTTTTCCTCTCTTTTGTAACTGTTTTGTTGTCGTGGGAAAATTCCCCATGAGTTTATTGATTGGTGGCTCTTACCATCTAGCCAATCCAACTATGCCTGTCACAGGAGTATTGTTGTGATAATAAAAGTTTTTTCTTTTTTATTACCCTGGTATTGGTTCAGTTCTGTGTCCTGGAAAATCTGTCTGTGGGATCTGCATGCCTCTGACTAGGGGATAGTAGCCACAGGCTGCAATTTGTATTTTCTCTTTTCTTTTTCAAGCTCTTTGGGGAGGAGAGCTTCGGGTGCCCCTGGGGTTGGTTTCAAGTGTCCACCCCTGTTTGGGGGTTCAAAGCACTTGATGGTGGTGGCGGATTTTTATCCCCAAAATCTGGGTATTGGGATTTTGGGGGGAAGTTTTATACCAAAGCCTGGAAAGATAAGGTTTTTGGGGTCCTTTTGCGGGGCCCCACTTCTGCATTCATCGTGCCAGAGTGGGGAATCAGCATTGACATGTGCATTTCAAAGTTAGAATGCCATGTGGAGCCCAGGGCCAGTGGGAAGTCCCGCTGACTCCAGGCTCCACGCCAGTGCTTCTGCTTTGAAATGCACAAGACTTCAAGCGGGGGCTCTTGTGCATTTCAAAGCAGAAATTCCCGCATGGAGCCTGGGGCCAGCAGGGGGGACTCTGAGTCCCCCACTGACCCCAGGCTCCATGCTGCATTTCCTCTTTGAAATGCACAAGAGCCCACACTGGGGACTCTTGTACATTTCAAAGCTGGGGCACCGCAGGGAGCCCAGGGTCAGATGGGGTAAAGGATCTTGTCTGTCACTTTAGTCCTGAGAGGCGAGTCATCACGCAGTGCCTGGAGGGAATTTTTGTATAAATAGGTCTTCAGCCTATTGGTGCCTTCGCGTCGTGATTGGGCAGTGAAATTTAGCAGTGCGCACACTTCTGAGTTAGGTGAGCCTCTCCAAGGCATTGCATGCACAAGGCATGTCCGTCAGAGACGGGCATAGCATCTCAACAAGATTTGCAATGTTTGAAGCCTGGAGAGCCAGGCATGGGAAAAACCGAGTAGGGTGTCAAACTACAAAGAAAAAAAAGTTTTTTTGAGGGTAGCGGGTAGATAAGAGTTCAAAACCTGAAAAGGAGAAGAAAACTAAGGAGAATTAAGCTATTTTGTTGGTTATTCTTGGCTAAAAAGGTGAATCCACTGAACTCCATCTGCCACTGAGGACAGTAGAGAAGGAACTGAGGGGGCCGCGTGGTGCGCAACGGACACAAGGTGGCACCGTGGTGCATGCACGACACGGCAGGGCACTGCTAGAAAAATCTCCAGTCTCTAGCGCAAGGACGCACCAGCACCCAGAATGGAGCACCCACAGGGACATAACTCAAAGACAGCCACAATAGACAAAATTTATTCTTCCTGCTCCCAAAATTGTGGTCGGTGTCATTTAAAGTGATTTATATCACTGATGATCATATGGACAATTTGTTTTAACTGTGCCATTTAAAAAAAAATAAGATAAAAACAGCCCAAATCTGCCCTGATCCCAGCATGGACAGAGCTGATACAATGTCATCCAGCTATGTAACTGATAAAGGCCCCATTTTAGGACAGCACTTAAGTGCATGCTTAGAATTAATTATGTGCATAAATCTTATAGCATAATATGCAATGCTGCCCTACTTAGGGGTACTTTGCTGAATTGGGGCCTTGGAGAAACCTGATGGTATCAGGGTAATAATCTCCAAGCACCAGCAGGTTTGAATTAGTTGCTATCTTAAACAGCTCATATGCTTCAATCTGTTCCTCTCCTTTCAGAGGCTTATCTACTGCCATGAGCTTCTCTCTCTGCTCCTGCCTTTTGTTTCACTAAAATATGTAGATCATCAGCAGACTTGGTTAATCTTTCGTCTTAGCTCAGATTCTCAGAATTCTGGCTCATTTCATTCTGTTTCCTACTGCTACAGGTTTTAGCCTGCCTTAATATCCTGGGTTGTAATATGGGGAGTGAGCTATATACTCCCTGTAACCTAAACCCACACAATTTAATTCTGCTAGCCTTTCCACCCTCCATTATGGGGTAATTTTTGCTTGCTGCTGCTTTTTATTCCCTCTTACCCTGAGTTGTTCATGTGAATTCAGTGCTTATGAAGGCAACAGGTTAAGAGACCTGACATTTTCTGTTTACCCACAGAACAGGCAGTAACAGTGCCAATTTCCCCACAACACTCTAGGGCAGAGGTCACCAAACTGTGGGACTTGCTTCCCTGGTGGGAGCACAGAGGAACGTTCAGGGGGCTTGGCAGGGTCTTGGCCAGCCCCCGCCGGGGGAGGGTGTGTGCTCCAGGCCCACCCACATCTAAAGCCACCGCCCTTGACTGAGGCCCAGCACAACTTTGCTCCCAGACCTTGCCCACCAGCTTTGGCCCCTGGCCATGGCTGCCTTTACAGCCTCACCTGTGTAGGGTTGTCAGGTGTCCGGTTTTGAACTGGACAGTCCAGTATTTGAGCTTTCTGTTTGGGAAACAAATTGAGAAAATATAAATGAGAAAATATAAGTGTCTGGTATTTTCTAAACAAGATGTAATGTAGATTGTGATGTAATATCAAGTGTGTCCAGTATTTTTGTTGAAACCATCTGGCAACCCTACACCTGTGGTCCCAGCCTCAGTCCCCTTTCCCCTGGCTGTATCTCCCCTCCAGCTGCAGCCCTACTTCTGGGGTCAGGGGGAGCATGGACAGGGTAAGAGGTGGCATGACTGCGAAAAGTACGGGGAATTCTTCTTGGGGCAAATCACCTCCGGGGATGAGAGTTGAGAGAAGTGTGTGTTTGTTTCTTTGTGCCCTTTCAGGCTTCGGCCTCGCTGCTGAGACTGCTACCTCATGCTAGCTCAGGTGTTTTTGTGGCGTGAATACTGGTCCACCAGCAAATGAACTGAGCCTAGTCATTTAGCATAAGCCCTGCTACTGCAATCTGAAGGCTACAGCCATCTACAGAGGGACAGGCAAAGTAGGAAGGCTAGAATGAATTAACTAAAATCTTTTCATTCATCTTTCAAGAAAAGCCTAAACATAAAGGATTAGAGACAAACCAACTTGAATGGTACTGTGGGACCTTTAGCCATTATTAAAGTGTTTACAGAAAATGTGAAAAATACCTGGATATGCAATTGGAAAAAAAATGCATTGACCTTTTACACACCTGTACAATTTAATAGAAAACACCACCACAGTCCAGAAGCAGCATGAATTCTCTGCTACATCCAGCAGGTGTTTGTATGTGGTTTGTTAGTATGTGGCAAAAATGCTTTTGTCTGGGTTTTCAAACAGGAAAATGGGAAGCACAGCTGAGGAGATTAAAGCCCATTTGTGCTCTTGTTTAAGCATACATGACCAGCCAGGATAAAGAAATGGGGATAGCTGCCTGGAGCAAAAGTGGTTTGCTGTGCACCTGATTGTTCCAATATGGAAGCCTCTTTGGGCATGTTATGCATGTATCCCCCAGAAAGCTAAGTACAATCTAAATGTATTGTGCCACTTTGAGCACATCTCACCAGGTGACACGTACTCAGACATTATCCACAGCTCACGCATTATTACTTGTGTCAGGGCTGTTCCCTGCTCTGGCACTCCAAGGGCAGAAGATGGGGGCCTGTAAGAGACCTTAAAAATATCTTGCCTCTATAGGCTTCTGCTTAAAAGCTCCCCTAAGGCCACAGATTCCCTGAACTTAGGAGGTAGCTGCCATCACCAAATCAAACAAAATAAACCCCTTTCTTCTTGAACCCAGGAAGGAAGCACTTGGACTTCTTCCAGAGGGGTATCCTCAAGCTCTTTTCCCACAAGAGAGCTTGGAAAAAAGAGAAAACAAATTGCAGTCTCTGGTAGCTGACCTCTCAGTGTTATACACAAACACAGACCTCCTGTTTCTTTTCAGGACACAAGAATCAAATTATCATCTTAAAAAGATGATTTTATTAATAAAACCAAAAAGATATACTTGATAAAGCTTACTTGGTTGCTAGGTGTTACAGAGCAACTAAGAAAATAGCAGATTAAAACTGAGAAAAAATGATATCTGTGGGCACAGTTTAAGTAGTGAATGTGGGGGAGCACATGGATTTTACACAAAGACGTTTTACCAAACAGCAAAATAAAGAAAAATAACTTGATTGCTACCAGATAAGTTTCCCCTCTACTTACAATCCATACTGATCCCTACATCAAGGCCCAATTCACTCCCATGTTCAATATTTTTTATATGCATGGCAATTCTGTTTATTGCATCTGCTCCCTCCAGCCCTTAACTTAGAATTTTTACAGAGAGAGCAAGCAAAGTATCTGTATGCAAATCAAATTTCAGCACTGTATCCCATTGGTTCTTTTGGCCCCCTGCCAACACCTTTGCTAGCTATCTAAGTGTAACAGGGTGTTGGCCAGCACTCCTCCTATCTATCACAACTTGCTTTTTCTGTCCTCAGGAGTCCCAAAGTGGAGAATGAAAATGAAATATTGCATGGTGCTCTTGCTAAAACAGTCCCTGAAGTAAAATCATTACCTCAAGATTGAGTTAAATACTGTTTACTTTTGTTTGTATTAAACTTGGTGCATGTAAGAAGATCACTTACTTCTCATCCCTTTATTTTAAAACAAACAATGGCCATTAGCTGTATCCATGAGATGAGTATCATGTCTGCCTGGAGTTCTTGCCAGCAGTCAAGGGGAGCTGAGGAGAGTTTGAGACTCTAGCCATGGGAGAAAGGATGAAACACTTGGGCTGCATCTAGGCTGGCATGATTTTGTGGAAATACTTTTAACGGAAAAGTTTTTTCGTTAAAAGTATTTGCGCAAAAGTGCGTCTAGATTGATACGGATGCTTTTGCGCAAAAAGTGCTTTTGCGCAAAAGCATCCATGGCCAGTCTAGACTCGATTTTGCACAAGAAAGCCCCGATCGCCATTTTAGCCATCGGGGCTTTTTTACGGAAAACAGTTCTTCCCTGTTCACACTGGCCCTCTAGCGCAAGTATTCTTGCGCAAGAGGGCTTTTTCCCGAGAGGGAGCATGAAAGTATTTGCACAAGAAGCACTGATTTTGTACTTTACAAAGTCAGTGCTCTTGCGCAAATTCAAGCGGCCAGCGTAGACAGCTGGCAAGTTTTTGTGCAAAAGCAGGTGGTTTTGCGCAAAATCTTGCCAGTCTAGACGCACCCTTGGGGTTCTGTGTGTGTGAGGGGGAGGTAGGGATGTGAGCATGTACCCATGTAAATGATTAATCCTAACAGTTACATAATGCTCCCCTCCAGCCCCCACTGCCTCTATATCAGAGGTGGGGGGGGGGGGCAAGGGAGGTGGGAGGTGGTGCATGTGGGAAGCCGACTTATAAACTGGCTTCCTGTGGTGCCATCTCCCCTCCCCCGCACTGCTGCCCCCTACAGCGGCTGTGAAGAGCTGGTGCTCATGGAGCTTCCTGCCCCTGAAACAGAGGCAGCATTGCAAGGGGGGTGAGCACCGGCTCCCACCTGGCTCCCCCTCTGGATGTGGAACTGTTGTAAATTTCAGCAGTTACACATTTACAAAATTAAATACATTTTAAACATCCCCAGTGTGGGGGGAATAGGCCTTGGATAGCAGGGGCGGGGCCAGGTGGGTAGCTTCCCCAAAGACAAGGGTGGGGATCACCAGCCATCCAGGCCTGGCCTTTTTACTCATCCCCAGTAGTGGTCTTTATGCCTCCTGAACTTTTAGACACCTGCTTTCCTGGGTTCCCTACTTTGCTTGTTACGTCTCCTGTAGCTCCACTAGTGAATGCTTTGCCTCCTCCTGTCCTATTAGTGTTGCTCAGGGTTCTGTCCTTAGTCTCTGTAGGTATGTCTACACAGACACTTGCCACGGCTGGCTCATGCTGGCTGACATGGATTCGCAGGGCTCAGGCTGCAGGACTATTTTATTGCTGAGTAGCTTTCCAAGCTCAGGCTGTGACCCAGTCTTGAAGATCCTGTGAGGCGGGAGTGTGCCAGAACTCGGGCTCCAGCACAAGCCTGGAAGTCTATGCAGCAATGCTACAGCCTGATAGGCAGTGCCCCAAAAGCTGGAGTTGGCTGGCAGGGGCCACTCATGGGTGTCTAGTTGCTGTATAGATTCATCGTGTGACACTTCCCAGGCAACCTGGTGTTCTGCAGCACCTCACCACCCCCTGCGTGTTTGTGGATGGGATGGGAGGGAGTCCAGTCTGTGCCAGTTGTGGATCAGTGCCCTAAAACCACCATCCTTTAGCAACATGAGCACTGGCTTCCAGGTTTCCACTCCTCTTTGTTTCTCTGAACAGGGTAGTTATATTACACAAGATGGGTGAGGTAATATTTTTTTATTAGAACAGCAAAGCAAAGCTGTGAGGTTGGGAGTACCCTTCCCAGAACTGAAGAAGAGCTCTGGGTAAGCCTGAAAAACTTGCTTCTCTCACCAACAGAAGTTGACTGAATAGAAGATAAGAGCTAGATTCAGAAAAGAGCTAGATAGATTCACGGTGGTTAGGGCCGTCAATGGCTATTAGCCAGGATGGGTAGGAATGGTGTCCCTAGCCTCTGTTTCTCTGGAAGTGGGTGACAAGGAAGGGATCAGGTGAGGATTACTTGTTGTGATCCCTCCCTTTGGGGCATCTGGTATTGGCCATTTTCGGCAGACAGGATACTCGGTTGGATGGACCTTTGGTCTGACCCAGTATGCTGTTCTTATGTACCTTGCTCCACTAATATTTGGGATCAATATGGCTACAACTCTATGTAGGCAGGCATTGACCTTCTGAGTGAGCACTGTTGAATCCAGCCCCTTATCCACTGAAAACTAAATATCAAACCTGCTTTTTTCAATGGAACTGTACTCTACAGCCGTGGTCACCAACCCACTGATCGCAATCGACTGATCAATCGGGGGGAGAGGATGACCAGTCGATCGCGAGACGACCCAGCTCCCGCATCATTCTCCACCCCCACTCCAAGAAAGAGCCCACACTGGCGCTACCTCCTGTGAAAATGGAGGTAGCACCAGCTTCCTGCAGAGGGGGGTGGGGGAGGGGAAGTCCTGCAGCTGCGCACCAGGTCCAGGTCTTAGGAAGCACATACACTACTTCCCCCCTCCCCAAACAGCCAGTGCGTTTCCTGAAATGCCAGGTCTGTCACGCCACTGGGAACTTCCTTCCCCCTGCTGCCTGAGTGTGGGGAAGTAGGAGTCCCAGGACTGTGCGCCAGCTCCAGCTGCTCAGGAAGCACATGGCTGCCAGGGGGAGTGAAAGAGCAGGGGGTGCGCTTCCTGAGCAGACAGGGCATCAGAATGCAGTTACTTCCCAGGGCTGCTGCTCATGCTTAAAGGCCCCCTGTACAGCTGTGTTTCAGGCTTTTTTCCTTTGCCTACCTCCTCAAGGGACAACAAAGCCTTTTCTTTTGCCTGCTGTGGTTACCTCAGCTTGCCAGCCATGGAGCCGGAGCTGCCACTCTACAGCTTTTACAGCTTGTGCTAAACTCATGCAGCTGTTTCTGCAGGCTACCTCCCAGGCCCTGCAGGAACTCAACCCCCTACTCCACTTGGAGACCCTCCTCGGCTCTCTGTGCTCTCATGCTGCTGGATTCTACCGACCCTCCCCTACACACCATGCACTGCTGCTTCTGGCGTCTGGACACCACTGCTGACTGGGGGGACCGGCTCGTCAAGGAGCAGTGGGGTGACCAGCAGCAGCTCTAGAATTTCTGGATGAGGAAAGAGACCTTTCTGGAGCTGTGTGCCTGACTCACCGCTTTCCTCAGGCAATGGGACACTCACATGAGACCCACCATTCCCTTCCGAACTCAGGTCACCCAAACCCTCTGGAAGCTCACCACACCGGATAGCTATCACTCTGGAGGGAACCAGTTCAGCATGGGTAGATCGGCCATCGGGGCTGTGCTCAATCAATCAGGTATGGCGCTCTTGGGCTAGTGTCCCGGGGGGGAGGGAGTGGCCTGTGGAATGGGGGTCCCTAGGGAAAGGGAGAGTGGGGGTGGGGCTAGGGTGGTGGTGCAAGCCCCCTCCCCTGGAGGTTTTTTCAGTCCTGCCCTCACAAAATCCTGCTGGGGGATGGAGAGGGGGAAGGGGATGGCACCTGATGTGTGTGGGGGGGCAAGGGGAGTGTTTGTGCTCAGGGACCTACGGAGGGCTCTGGCCACTATCTGATTCTCCATTTGTTTGTCTGTGTCTCTTTCTACAGGTGGCGAGGGCCATCAACACCATTCTTCTGAGCAGGGTCATCCACCTTAGCGATGTGGATGCCCTCATTGCTGGCTTTGCCGGCATGGGCTTCCCCAACTGCGGGGGTTGGAAGTGAGGGGGCCTATTGACAGCACCCACATCCCTATCAGGGCCTCCCGTCACCAGGCTTCTGTCTACATCAACTGGAAAGGGTACTTCTCAATAGTCCTACAGGCCATTGTAGACCACTGCAGACAGTTCACCGATATACATCAGGTGGTCGGGGAAGGGGCATTATGCCTCCATTGCCCACAACTCAAGAGCATTCCAGAAGTTGTTTGCTGGAACCATTCCCCCCCCCCCCCCCCCCGACTGCTCCATCAGGGTCGGGGAGGCGGACATGCCCATGTGCATGGTGGAGGATGCGGCCTACCCTCTCATGCCCTGGCTCATGAAGCCCTATGCCAGCCACCTTGACCACTTCAGGGAACCGTTCAACGCCAGGCTCAGCAGGGCGTTGTGGGGGGGAGGGTGAGCCACAGATGCTCCTGCGCCTCACTGTGCTGTCCCCTGGAGTGGATGCGTCCTCGAGATTGTGGGCATGCCCATGTGTGGCACTGCTGAAGGGAGGGGGAGGTGCATTCGTGTCCCCAGCATTCTTCTAGCAGTGGCTTGTGGAGGGAGGGAGTCACACCCCAGTGAAACGCGTATGGCAGGCCTCTCCAGACACCCTTTGGCCAATAGTACAAGGGTGGGTCCTCTGACGCAGGTGGCTGGGGCTGAGAGCCCCGGTGTGAGGCTGCACGTGCATCCACATGCACAGGCTGCTGCGTGACCCCCCAAGCCGTAAAGGCTGAGAGAGGGGCATGCCCCTCCCACTCTGTGTGCTTAGGGAATGTGATGGCACTCACCTGATGTGGATTCCCTGGCCTCAGACAATTCCTGGGACACATCTACAGCATGGGGTACCAGCTTGAGGGTCAGACTGGTGATGGTGCTCGCCTTATTTGCCTCTGTCCTCCAGGATGGGTATCTCAAGCCAAGTCCACTACCAGGGCAGGGAGGACTGCCCCCATCCCCCAGGATATGGGCCAGGTCATCCTGTGGGATTCTGCCCTGGGGCACGAGTGGTGCTTGTGAGCCTTGGTGGAGGTCCTTGACTTTCATCCGCACCTGCTTCTGGGTGATGTCTCTTTTGGTGGCCAGGCTCCTGGCCATAGACATCCACGTTCCTCTGTCTGGTGTGACGATTTGGAGGTTTGTCTCTTCGCCCTAGACCTCAACGAGGTCCAGGAGCTCTGCCCCAGACCAGGAAAGTATGCACCTCTTTCTGACCCGGGCAGGCTCCTGGGAGCCACAGCCTGGCTTATTTTGCCCAAAGGGAAGCTGTGGCAGCTGCAGGGTGGCTCAGGGCTTCCTGCATGCACCCGCCTTCTCCCCTGAGGCTGCAGCTTTAAGGGCTCCAAGGGAAGGGTAGACTAGTGTTTGGCTGAGCGTTGACAGAACAGCCAGTAGGGCACCTTGGGAAGCTAGAGGCCCCTTAGTTCAAAGTAACTGCAGGGCCCCTTCTATACAGCTCCTATTTCAAAATAGCTGTTTTGGAAAAGACACATTCCTCATAGAATGAGGTTTACCAATGCCACAATAAGCCACCCATTGTTATGAAATAATTTCTAAATAACACTATTGCTGTGTAGATGCTTGCAATTATTTTGGAATAACAGCTGTTATTCCAAAATAACTTTGCTGTATAGACATACCCCCAGGATCCTTCTCTACTTTTAATGTACCAACACAGTCCCTTGAGGTGCACCTTGCAGGGCCACCGATTGGGGGGGGGGCGAGCAAGAAGGGCAGCTACCCTGGAGTCCCACATGGCACCATCCAGGCAGCACTGAGGACTAGCTGCCCCTGTCCTTTTTTTTGGGGGGGGCGGGGGGGAGCAAGGACCCAGTGAAGTCTTTTTGGCAGCCCTGCTCACAAGATAGACTCTGCTGCCTTCTCCAGTTTACTGGTTTGTTTGTGTCCTATCTCTGCCAACTTTTCATTCACACTAAAGATCTTAGTTAAGTCAAATGTCTAAAATGCACAATAGCTCCCCAGGCAGTAACTCTTACCACCACTTCTCTGAAGCACTGTAACGCAAGACACTCAAAGTAACCTGCTTTTAAACTACAAGTGAGAGTGCATCTGTAGGCACACAAAACTCCTCAGGCTCTCACCTACATGTGACAAGAGGCTTTGAGGACAGAACCAGACTGATCCCAATGTGCTTTGCCAATTGTCATCCAGATTGTTGGGTCATTCACCTTCTCCTGGACTTTCACTTGCTGCCAGACCAAAAGAAGTGGCATCTACTCACCCACTGAGGCTGATCATTTGGGCTGAGGTTGTGTATGTCACCCTTTATACCCTTCAATTTACAAGTCATGGAAGTGGAGAATTTTACACACTACATGCTTATTAGGATACAATTTCTACCCTCATGCCCAACAGAAGAGGCATCAATTATGCCTAACCACAAGGGAACTGAATTCAGTTGAGATCAGCCAGGGTTTAAATCTCAGGAGTTTTTAACTATAAGGCACCTCACCCCCACTGACAAGCAGTTGTGTGTGGAGGCTGGGAGCTAACAGCAAACTATCAAAGTGCAGCCAGTTCATCTTTGCCCCGAGAACAAGACTAGAAAATTGCTGGAGATAACTCAGCGCCACCACTTTCCATTTCTGCCTCAAGCAATATGAGAACTGAAATGGTTCATGACTATTCTGCCCTTTAAAAAAAAAAGCCATGCACCTTGCCTAATCATTACTATTGTAGGCCCCTTTACTCTGTGCACTCTGGGGTGGATAAATGGTAGCAATGTAAATGCTTTCTGTGATTCCAACTCAGACACTATCACTTGTAATGACCAAGTAGTAGAGATTAGTTCTTAATTCCTCAAACATGTCATTTTAAAGTAACTTCTAAACTCATTTTACCAACTGTGCCCACTAGAGTTAATCAGAATGTAGAGGGATGTTCTGCTTTCATGCTAATAGCCACAAAGCAGCTGTGTCCTTCAACCTTTCCTAGTGCCTGTGGAACAAGGCTCTACAGTGGCTAGGCAGCAACTGTTTTACTTTTCTTACTGATCAATGTTGTCTGGTTAGTTACACTGTGGGTTGTTAGCACACTGAGAAATTAAGTATAACATTACACAACCTAGTACACTGAGGCCACGTAGTGGAAATGCAGAAGACACTTTGGAGGTCAAGGAAATGAGGTGGTATACCACAATCATTCCTTTTATGCCTGCATCTCCTATCAGGCCTAGATGCTCTAGGCAGCCATTTATGAGTTGCTGCTTCTTATTCTCAAAAAGGTGGCTGTTCGCTCAAGATGTTAGAGTATAGGAATGCACTGTTGACTTCCAAATTTGGGACAGGTCCCAAGGCCAGCTACCTAGCAGAGGAGTGCTTGGGAAGATCACATCTATTTATGCTGAACGTTTCCCACCTGATAATGCTAATTATTTGGCCTAAGAACATATGCAAAGTATCAACAAGCAAATTATTGGATATGGGAAAACATACAATGTATCAACAATTTTGTTCAGTTCTCAACAGGTGATTACTGTAAATCCAACAGTATATAAATGCCAGGGATATTCCTAATATTGGAACCTGAGCATAGACTGAAGCTGCTATGCACTGGCCAACAGGGTCCATCTGCTGTCCTCCTTCAGGGGGTTCCCAGCAGCAGAAGGGACATAAGCATTGCATTTTATTTTGAGATTTGCTTAGGCTTAATCAACAGGGCTCGCTGAACCCTGGCAAGCCCCACTGTCAGCATGCGCAGATGGCCCGAACCTGGCTCTTCTGGGTTACAATCTACTCACCTGTGGCCACAGGCAAGTAGATCGCCTCTCAGCAATACAGGCCACAAGAGCAGTAGTAGGGGGGCCTCAATATGGAACTATTTGAGCACTTGTATCATCCCCTCCTCTCCAAAAAATAAGCTCCCCTCTTCCTTCTCAGAGATATTAGAAATTTTCCTTATGTACAGGGCTTGACTATCACAGCAAAAACCACTTGCTAGCCCCACACTGTGCATGCACAAACTGCCAATGAGCAGGATGAGCAGCTGAAATCTACTTGCCCTGGGCAAGTAGATAAGCAGATGTGTCGAGCCCTTAGGTAGAATAAAGGTAGGTGCTTAATCTTCACTTTTCAGACCAGAGAACATTGTACCAGAGCTGCAGTCCCCGCATTTTTCCAGAGACAATGGACAGAGAAGCATTTTATTATAGGATTCATGCTGGTTGTTAAGTCTCCTTTTCTAGCAGAGCCCACAACCTCCAAATCATGTTAAACTGTAGCAACATTCCCAAACCCTGCATGCAGAATTTGCAAATTGAGCGTAGTTTGTCAGTCCCTGCTATACAGGCAGTCCCCGGGTTAAGTACAAGATAGGGACTGTAGGTTTGTTCTTAAGTTGAAACTGTATGCAAGTCGGAACTGACATCCAGATTCAGCCACTGGACTTACATACAGATTCAACTTAAGAACCCCAGGCACCCCCAAGTCAGCTGCTGCTGAAACTAATCAGCAGCTGATTCCAGGAAGCCCAGGGCAGGGGCTTCCTGTAGTCAGCCACTGGTCAGTTTCAGCAGCAGCTGGGACCAACCAGCAGCGCCCCACCTGCTCTACCACAGGCCTGGGGCTTTGCTCCATGTCTCGCTGGTCTGCTGGGGGGGCCCCACTAGCTGCACCCCCCCCTCCTCCCAGCAGACCAGGGACACGGGGAGCAAAGCCGCAGCGGCAGCGGGGTGCCACGCCTGAGGCTTTGCTCTGGCAAAGCCTCAGAGGCACAGGACCCCTCTGCCTCCCGGCTTTGCTCCAGGTGTCCCTGGTCTACTGGAGACAGTTCCCAGCAGACCAGGGGCACCCGGAGCAGCTTTTCTCACCCCGGAGGTAGAGGTGGCAGGACCGCTGCGCTCTGGGCGGTCCCGCTGCCTGCGAGCTCCGGGGCGAGAAAGCCCTGTTCGTAAGTGCGGATCCGCGTAACTCAGGGACTGCCTGTAGTGGGGTTTTTTTTTATCATTTGCGCCAAGTCTGAAGAAAGCTGTCTGTCATTCAGCTTGATGGAAGCCCATAAGTTGGCCAAATATGCCCTAAAACCAGTAGAATGGAAATAGGGCTAACCATGGGTCAGTTACACATAACCTATTCCATCATTTGCTGTTTCTAGCTTCTTAAACAGTGTTATAAAACCAAGCTATTACACACAACACTAACAAGTGGTAGAACAGTCCAGTATGTAGTTCTTGCAACCGTTCCACATTGCAGGCTCTTTACATTTTCATAAATCAGGATCTCTTGATGTGGAATAGCTAAAGAAAGATGTGTAAGGTAACTGAAAATGAAAATTCAGACTAACCTGCCTTTGAGCTGTTTCATGTGCGCTGCACCCTTTACTACAGTAAAGGCAAACCAGTCTGCAGCTGTAACACTACTATGACCAGGTAGTATTTCTGGAGAACACTCAGATCCTGGAGATTGTGATTAACAGCAGTTTATTATCCCATTAATTAACTTTGCTGTGCTCTAGTCTCTCTTGTGCCAGGGGAAGGGAGAGGAGGAAGGAAGAGAAGAGTAGGAGAAGGGGGAAGAGAAAAATGGGGAGAGTACAGCCTGGAATTTGCAGCCCCAGAGGAAGTGAAGTCTAATGTGACAGACATTTTGGCTGCTAATGGGCCACAGCTCTGCCCAGAATTTTTATGCTGATGTTCCACCTTCTCCTACTCACTTCACTGCATATCCTAAACCCTAGTTTGTGATGGGTCTTCAGAAGATAGCTTGCACTCATCTTTTTCAGTAAGTTGTGGCTTCCTGGGTGGATCCAAGAACACCGTTACTTAGCATACATGGGAAGGAAAAAACCCCTCACTGTACATGTATACCTACCACAATACAAATCTCATATAATTGAGGCAATGCTTGGCTTGTATACCTCTCTCAACTGATGGGTGTACAAGGCCAACTCTGCACTGCTGGCCACAAGATCAGCGATTGCACCACATTCAGTTTACAGGTGTGATGTGAAACAATGATACTTAAATGGAGTGGACTCTGCAGTTCAACTTTTTATTTTAATAAAATCAAGAGTAATGCACAGCACATGCAGTGCTAGCATCTAAACTAATACAATAAGCAATTACTAAACCTACAGTGACTTGAAGTTGAATTTTTACATTCAGCAAGTTTAAACCCATTCTTTGCATATGATTTTTTTCCTTATTTCAGAACCAAAAATATTGCTGGATGACAAAACTTGCTAAAAACGCACAAGTCACTGATTATGCCAATACAACAAAGATAACCACATGTTTGAGGATTGCAATGTGCCAGACATTCACTGAAAAAAAACCAAACAAACAAAAACCACACACAACTAAACAAAACTCACGCAAAAAAAACAAACATCTGAGAATCTGGACACTTCACATCAGTGTTTAGAAGTGTTTCATTAATATCTTAAGACAAGTGTATCAAAACCTTGGCATGTTTCATTTTAAGTTGCCAATTTTTTGTTTTACTATATCAGAAGGTTATGGCTATACTGCCAATGCCGGGTCTGCTTAATTTGACTTAAGAGTTTAATATGACTTAACATTAAAAGCTCACACTACCCCGAAATATATAATTTCACGCATACGGTGACATTCAACATTCAAGTGCCAGTGTTTTTGTACTGTCTTTTGGTCAAGTTTCTTTAAACTTTCAAAGAATCACTTTTAGGCTTACAAAAATAAATATTTGTCAAAAATGTTCAATAAATATTACACAAAACTAGCAGCAAAAAAGTATCTAGAAATCTTGTGTGCAAATAGTTTTCTTCCCAGCTATCATTCTCATGGTCCCAAATAAATTTTAGAATCTAGTTCCTTCTCCTTAGACAAGCTGCGTTCAATCTCCAAGAGACAAAGTAAGATTGGAAGTTAAGGACACGCACACAAGACATATATAAAATTCTCTGAATGTGCAATAAAAGAAGTATTTTGTAAAAAGTTATGGGCAAAATGTACAAGGGCCTAAACCTAGACTAATTGAAATAGCACCATAACAAATGACCTCAATACTGTCAAGTGCACCTACTTAATAAAAGTTTTAGAACAAGGCACAATACACTTGAAAAAAATCTATTGCACTTTAGGAGATTTTTGCCATTTTCCTATGCCACTGTAGATTAAGAGTTAACGGCTCTGGCCACAAAAGTTAGCACAGAAATTCCAAGTGGCAGAGGCATTTTACTGGTGGACAATACTTATCTTTGGCCAGATTTAGCATAAACAGACTATAAATACAATGGAAACCTATGCAACTAAAACTGACTAAAACTGCACTTTAATAGCAGAATTGAAACCTTGTGCAGTTATGTACATTTCCAACCTCTGTGATCTCAAGATTTGTTTGTTACTCTTCTGGAGCCATTTTACAAGTCTACAGTAAGCCAGTTTAACATCTCAACGCAGCTTGAACAGAGTAATGTGAATCTGCATTAAAATAAAGCCTGCTGCATAATTCTTCCTGTTCATACCCTCTTGACCAAAAAACATCAACACTAGCATGCGTTATTAGACCAAAAATCAGTCAGGCCCCTTAAGGAGGACCAGTCACTGTCGTGGTCAGCCATTCTACCATTTCAATTTCATATGGCAGGCATTTTAAAAAGTCTAAATAGATGAATTCTCCTAAAAACTATTTCAAGTTATCAGACCTTTAAACATTCCCTGTAATATTCTGCCCACATTTGGCTAGCTCACAATGATCTGCCTAAACATTGAAAAAGGAATTGCTGTATTTACTTGCATTAACTTCAAAAACAGTGCTTTTAATGTATGCATGTATCCATACATCATCTCATCATGACTGGAATGGCTTATTAAAGACTATCAGGTTCTAAGTACCTATCCAGGATAGAGTGAGCAAATCAGAACTTTAACTTAGTACAGTTTTGCCACATTAGAAACTAATTCCATTGATATGCTTCAAGATGTTTGATTTTTTTTCCCCAAAATCTGCAAGTATCAAAAGCCCTAATGCAGGCTACCGCATAAGTTTTTGTAATATTATGGATGAATCGATGATTCCTGTTTAAGTTGTATCACACCTGTGTGCCAAGGTTTGATTTTAGCTCAAGTTCAGTAATTTTGATTTTGTCAACAATTGATATCTTGAGCATTACTGAGCCAACAGGACATCAAAATAAAAGTTGTCTAAAGTTAAAGGCACAGTACATTAACAAACAAATGATCCTCAGTCACAAAATCAGAAATGCAGTTTAGGATTGGGGGTGGCTGGGAGGGGAGTTAATCCTGACTACAGCAATGGAATCTTCACCTTCAAAATAGGGCTGCTTGTTCCTTTTGTTTCTTCTTGTGACCTTGAGCTCCCTTAAAAAAAATTTCAGTGGAGAATCACAGCTGGTAATGTACTGCGAGTTCTTGAAGCTACACAAGGTATAGTCTGGCTAAGTTACATGTGGTTTCCATATTAGCTTGTGTGGTAGGTTCTGCTGCAAGCAGATTCAGTTGCCCCACCAGTCAACCCCCTGGGAGTTATAGTTTCCTCCATATCCATCGCTGTTGTAGAAGCTGCCTCCGTAGCCACCTAATAGGGAAGAACAAATATCAGCTTTAGATTACTAAATAAAACATTAAGTCTATTTGTGTTCTTTCATGGATATAGTTTTCTGTGGATGAAAACATAAGGGGGAGGGGAAGACAACTACAGGAGTGCGGAAGGGAGGTGGATGAGAACACACTGACTATATCTAGAACTGTAAAACATGTAACATGCCCTTCTAATCTTCTTAGTATTTGATTACAAGACAGTTACCTCCAAATCCTCTGCTGCCTCCATGGCCACTGCTGCTGCCACCACCACCACCACTGCGACTGCTGCTTGGTCGGCTACTGCTAAAGCTACTACTGCTACCACCGCTACTTGTTCGATAGTCTCTGGCACCAAATCCTCCACTGAACCTACTATAGAGAAAGAGAAGACACTCACAGCTTGTTCTTATTCGCATTCCAGTAGAACACAATTATTATAAAAATCTTAGAAATCTAAGGTAGTTGAAATAAAATGTGCAGAGCAGCAGTGCCCCTATTACATATAATCTCAGCATCCACATTTGTTATTTGTAAGCCTCTCCTCTCATTGCTACTTGGACTGTGATGGTTCCATTTGAAAAAAGAGCAGTGGAAAACAGGACTGCTTCAGTATACATATTCAAATGAAAAACCAAACAATAACAGGCTGCAAGAAAGTAGACTTATGCTCAGTTACTCTTTCCTATATGAAGAAGTGCCTTCCCTCTTAATCTAGAGGGATCTAAAGCATAGCTACAATACGTGCAGGCCCATGTTTGCTGGCTTGGACCCCACAGTACCACACTGGCAACATGAAATAGTACTGTCCACTGGTAGGGATTTATTCAGTGGTTAATAGGACAGAATACTACATACAAGTGTCTCAGATGCAGTGTGATTAGGACTTTTTTTGCTTTACAGTGTAAAGCAAAAAAGCCTCTGCTACTAAAGAAGCACATCTATTGTATTTCAAGTGGTAAACCATGCTCCAGTTACCATTCTAAAATAATCCCAAATTTATCCCCTTGGCTCTCTGCTGCAGCACCAGGAAGGCAGGCAACTGCCAGCCAGTAGCCTCAGGCAGTAGAGCCCCAGTTCATGCCTCGCCCATCAGTTGAGGGATCTGGGAAGCCCAACCCCATTTCCCCTTAGCAAGCAGCCTAGACCCAACCCAGGCCCACCTGCCAAAAGAATGGCCAGCCCAGCTTCAGCCTACCACTAGGAAGGAACTGTCACTTCACGGACCTCCAAGCCCCGCATCCCAAGTTCCCCTGCGCCACCTCATACTTCCCACCCCGCACCCCAATTCCTGTACCACAGGATCATGCACCTTTGTTAATTATCCCTTGCTTTGGTATTGAGACACTCAGTCTGCTCACAGCTGGGAAATCTTACAGGGAACTCACCTCCATTGGATTGCAGCCAATGAGAGCGAAGTGCCCCTCCATTGCCCAGACCCCCCCCCCCCCTTTTCACTCATGCACTCACTTTCCCATCCAGACACTCCTTCCACCCAGCTACCTCATTTTTACCCTGTGAGCCTAGGAGGGGCCCACAAAACCTACTAACCCAAGCCCCCCCAGGGCTCTAGTGTACAAGGAAAATGTAGGAGTGTCTTTCTGCTTCTCAGGGGCCAAGTCAGGTGTTTTTTCCTACTTCTCACTTGAGGCCCAGACTGATTTTCCTGAGTTAGTGAACCACCCCCACATCCAACAGATTTCCCACCCCTGCTTTTAACAGGTAAATAAAACAAAAGCAATGTATGGGTGAACATCAGATTTAGTACAATATTAAAACAGCTTTAGAAATAGTCCCATTCAGTAAATCAAAACTGGTTCTCTTGCTAAGCAAATTCAGAAGCTTAGCTTAGTTCAAAACCAAATCTTATTACAGTAAATCTTGAAAGTCTGGCTTTGTTTCTAATATTAAGGATCTGTATCTTACTTTGTTCCTCATCTCAAATGGGTTAGCCAGCCGTTTACAGTTTATTCTGTGCCAGCTTAATTAAACTTTCAGAATAGAGCATTTTAGCATAACGTGACAAGATGTGGCTTCCAATAAGGGGCTCAGTTTGAAACAACCATAAGAAAAACTGTTTAATGGAAAAGCAAATTCTCAGGAGATTCCTTATGGTAGCTCTGGAAATAAATTTAACGCTTGCCTTCGTTTTGTAAGAGGAGCCACAGTGCAATCTGAGAGAAGTACTAAGAAGTCATCAATATAGAAGATAGTTTTATCTAACTCTCCAAGCTGAAGAGTAATTAAAAAGCAAAGGATTGGGCAATAGGAACCTAAAGCTGCAACTATGGAACTAGCATGCAATGGATGCACTTCAGTCAGTTCAATTCAAGTTACCTCTTGGAACGCCCACGACTGCTACCACCCTTATGAAGCTGCTCATAAGCCATGTTTTCCAACCATGACGGTACTTCCTGTTTAGCTTCAACAAGAAGATCTAGCAAGTCCTTGGTGATGTTTATGTTCCTCTCATTGAAGAAGGAGGTGGCAAGGCCTTAAACCAAAAAAAGACAAAAACACATTGATTCTCAATGTTAGAGAGGAAACTTGGTGTCAAGCTTCAAGCACATGTTAATCCGGGCTATATAGAGCAGTAGCGTCTTAAGCAGAAGGACAAAATAAAATAGCTATTTGGTGGGTTTTTAACTTCAAATAGGCTTGCACTGAACTCTAAAGATACTTGACATTAATCTTAGAACAAAGTTGTTTTTTATTTTTTTTGAGACATGTCTTTACACAGACATCCCTATGTTTGATGGGACTGCTTGTAGCTGACCTCTCAGGTAATGCAAAACTTCAGACCACATCTAAGTGTCTTCTTCCCATTTCCCTCCCTAGGAATTCATTTTGATTTTTCTTCTGCTTCATAGCTCTCAGCCTTCTCGTGTGGCAAATCACTTTATTAATCTGATATTAATTAGCCAGACTATGGAATCTGGTACAATGTCATCCAGATGATTGAGTTCTCAGCAAGGGCTGATATAATCTGACTGCATTCCCTCTACCCCCCCTCACTGACTTGTATTTGAAATGGTTAACAGAATACATGTAAAATGGCAGCAACTGAACTATGTGCGCACGTATGCAAAAATTTGAATTTAAGAAAGCTGCTAACTGGAACTATTACACTGGTTTTTAATACTGCCTTCCTACCTATTCTATTAAGGTGCATTACAGGATCTTGCAAAAACAAGGAGTACTGTGGCATCTTATAGACTAACACAGTGGTCCCCAACCTTTTGGGGCTGCCGGGCACCTGGAGGCGGGGCTGTGCATGTGCCATGGGGCGGAACCACCCATACGCCGCGTGCCCAGTGCCGGTGCCACCCATGCATCACACTCCTGGGGCTGGCACTGCTCCTGAGCTGTGCGCCCAGGAGCAGGGCCACCCATACACTGCATGCACAGAGGCAGGGCTGCCACCGCCCATGTGCTGCACACCCGGGACTGGTGCTGCCTGTGCCCACGCCCGGGCTGGCGCCACCCATATGCAGTGTGCCCAGAGGCCAGCACAGCCCTTGCACCCAGGGGTGGGGCCATGTAAATGCTCATGTGGTGCATGCCTGGGGCCAGCACCGTCCATGTGCAGTGCGCCTGGGGGCGGGAGTGGCCCCCGATAACTATGCGGGCGCACAGAAATGACCCACCAGGCGCCATGGGGGACCACTGGACTAACAGATTTATTGGAGCATAAGCTTTTGTGGGCAAAGACCCACTTCAGTCTTTGCCCACAAAAGCTTATGCTCCAATAAATCTGTCAGTCTATAAGATGCCACAGGATTCCTAGTCTGAATCTGCAAAAGCGACTAACAGCTACTCCTCTGAATATAGTATCTTGGGCACCCAGGGGCATGCGGAAAAAGACTGGAATGAGGAGACTTACCTGAAAATTTTGCTCTGTTTAATAAGCTTGGCATTAAGACTACTGCTGCGAAGAGCAGAAGTGGGCTTGTCCAAAGCAGTAGCTCAAAAGCTTCATTTTTAGGTCAAGTTTACACTATCACCAAATCCAGCAGTTCTCAAAACAGGAGGCCAGGACCACAGTTCCCTCTAAGATGCAACACATCTTCACAGATGATTAATCAGCCCCATCCAGTCAAGAGGTGCAGGGCTCCATGCAGGGACCTGACTGGGTGGGGATGATTAAGCCAGTCCTGGCCACCCAAATAGAAGGGGTCCTGACCAGCGTTCCCTCTATGCTGTGAAGCAGCACAACTTCACAGGTAATTAGACTTGCTGGGACCAAGGGCCGAAACCAAAGCTCAGCACATCAGGGCTCAGGCTACAGGCCTCCTGCCTCAGGCTGAAAGTCTCTATTTGGGTCTCTGGGTCTCAGTTGGGTTTTGCACAATCCCCACCCCAGGGTAGTGGTACTTGAGGCGGCTCAGGCCCCCCTCCTGAGGCTGTGGTGCAATGAAGTTTGAGAATGCCAATCTAGTGTTACTTATAACCAGGGTTTGACAAATGGCAGCGAAATCTCGTCGCCAGCCCCACACTGCACATGTGCAAGACCCGCATAGCACATGTATGTGCTGCAGGTGAAACGAGCAACCAGCTAAAATCTACTCACCATGGGCAAGTAGACTCAATGATTTGTTGAGCCCTGCTTATAACTCACTGGACTGTTGCACTGAGCATCTTCTAGTAGACAATGCACTTACCAAGGTTTCCCACACGGCCTGTACGACCAATGCGATGTACATATTCTTCAATATCACTTGGCAAGTCAAAGTTTATGACATGTTTCACATTTGAAATGTCCAATCCTCTTGCTGCAACCTAATGAAGAATTTCCACTGTCAGGTCTTAGCAAAGCTTCACATGAAGTAAAATGTTTTTCACTTCCAGAACAAAAACTGCACTTACTGCTGTGGCAACCAGAATTGGGCTTCTGCCTGAGCGGAACTGGTGTAGAGCTTCTTCTCTATCGCGCTGAGAGCGATCTCCATGGATGCTTGTACAAGCGTATCCTTCGTGGTAGAGAAAGTCCTCCAAAGAGTCAGCTCCCTTTTTAGTCTCCACGAACACCAGAGTCAGGGAATCCTTGCCTAATGCAAAAAGTTAAGCCACAGATTTGCCACTGGCACAATGCTGCATCTGCAAATATTTAGCACCCCCCAGTGGTACAAGGCAGTTTATCTTCTGCTCATTTGTGTATTCGGTTAAGTCAGTGATATCAATACAAGGCCATTTCCTCTCCCCACCACCACAATATTTATATTAGCCAAGAAGCCTTTTTTGCTTTGATTTAAACACACCATGCATGCAAATACATTCACAACATATGAGAAAACAAGGAGGAAAAGACTAACAGCTTTTTCTCCACCTAACATAGATTCTCATTACCTGAGCAATCAGAGCTGTGTTGAAATTCTCCCAAACAGTCTTTACCTGTGGCATTTAGCAGGTCAAGCAGAAATGACCGTTTGTCTGACTCTTCCACCCAGACTACTTTCTGTGTGATGTTCTCAGATGTAGAGCCAACTCTGCCAACAGCCAGAAAGATATATTCATCCAGGAAGTCACGGGCAAGCATCTAGGAGGCAGAGGAAAAAATAATTCAGTTTTTTCCTCCACAAAAAATGGCTGAATTCATAAAGTACTACATGAGGCTTTTTGACCTATAAGCTTAAAGTCAGAGGATACCTGGATTTCCTTGGGAAAAGTAGCACTGAACATCATGGTATGACGAACTCCTTTTGGTGGCATAGTATCTTGTTCAACAATACGGCGAATCTGAGGTTCAAACCCCATATCAAGCATGCGATCAGCTTCATCCAGTACCAGATACCTGGGAGTAAAGAAAGAGGTTAAAAAAAAAAGTTGCTTGAAGTGAGGACAACGAGTTTAAAAACCCCACGCAGTGTGAACTGGATACTGAACCAGGCTATTTTCTGCAAATGAAGAATATTTAATGCAGTATGCTACAATTATTCAGTGATAGCTTGTACAAGTGACCTAAAGCTGGGAAGTATTTATAAGCTATATGTAGTTTAACTGAGAACTAGTCAATTTAGCAGCATTAAAGCATGGCTTTTGCAAGTATTTGACCACTAGTCTGGCAGTAAAATTTTCACGCAACACATAACATGAAGAGCCTCAGCTTGCAGCAAGAGTCAACTAGTTTTTGATGGCCTCAATGCAGCCACCATCTCTTGCTTGCTTAATTATCTTTAGAAAAAAAAAAAGCAAATCCGCACATAAATGTATCCAAATCATTGTAAGTTATGAAGGGCATTTCCCCTTATTGTATGCTCTGTAATAAAAATAACATTCAGTTGTTTATTCTTTCCTGGACCTTTTTTTAAAAGATGCTTTGCATGTTCTTTTCTATTAATCTTTTACCTTTTAGGCTGTTTTTTTTTTTTAAACCTGCTACTGTGAAAAGTGATGCCCTAGAAAGCTGGGGGAAAAAAATTAAGCCCTGGATCAGGAGATAGGTGGTGAAGCAGTAAAAACCAGAACAGATAGGGGCCAGGGGGCAGCAAGAGGATCCAGCTGCACTGGTAGTGGGATGCATGCAGGGAAACCATCTGCAGCTCACTATCATATGGTTCAAGGACACAGCAGGGGCCAACGGTGAGCCTTGGGTCAGAGCTTAAAGACCCAGGGCCCAGGAGTAGAGTTGGCAGCCTGGACCCAGCATTTGCCCCAATCACATGGTGGCTGCTAGAACTTGAATGACACCTTGCTTGCCTGTAGCTGAAGCCCATGGCTAGAGGAAGCAGTGAGAGCCCAGTGGCAGAGTCAGCTTCCTTATTGCTATTGCCCAAAGTCCCATGGTCTGAGCTCCACCACCCTCAGGAATATGGAGACCTCACACTGCCTGCTTCTCCAGTGTTTCTGGTTCTAGAGAGGGCAGGAGTCAACTCCTTTGAGCAGGCCCAGGGGAAAAGGCCACTAACTCCTTACCTCCCAATCACTATCCAGGGGACTAAGAAAAGGCTCCAATGGCTGCATTTGAGATGGTTCAGGTAGCAACAGACTTCCAAATAGGTCCAGGCTGTTGGAGAGCCAATATGCGAGCTTTACATCAGAGGAATGGAGGGAGTGGGGAGGCAGAGAAGAAGCAAGTATGCAGGGGAAGGTATACAAATATCTTCATGTTTCAGAACCCAACCATATGAGACTAGTATTGTGAAATCTATTTGACAAAGTAAGCTGTTTGAAGCCAAAGCCTGCAATTTCTGATAAGCCTACATTTATCTACACAGGGTTTTGCCTTTACTAAAACAGTCCTTTAGGAAAACTATCAGAAAAATACTATGGATCACTACCATTTATTTTGTGGCACCTTATAGACTAAGATATATTGGAGCATAAGCTTCCGTGGGCAAAGATCCGCTTTGTCAGATGCTCCAATAAATCTGTTAGTCTATAAGGTGCCACAGGACTCCTTGTCGCCTTTGTGGATCCAGCCTAACATGGCTACCCCACAGATTCTTTGAAACCATTATCTTTTTTCAGTTTAAAAACCAACTATTAAATCCTACGATCTGGTTAGAAATTCTAGACATTTATAACAGTATCAAGTTCCAAGATCATTTTGCCTACTTGCAAAAGTCCAATCCAATCTTTCCCCTCTCCATCATGTCAACCAGACGTCCTGGAGTTGCTACAAGCAAATGACACCCACGTTCCAAGTCACGTATCTGTTGGCCGATATCAGCACCACCATAGACAACACAAGGACGAACTTTGGAACGATATGCAAACTGTAAGAAGAACACTAATTATTTTCTGTTTTTTAAAAGTTCAGAATATTATGCTGAAAATTTGCCAATGATACCTTTCGGGCTTCTTCATAGATCTGCACTGCCAGTTCTCTAGTTGGAGCCAAGACTAGTGAGATTGGGTATTGCTTACGGCGTCCATATCTTCCATTTTCCTGAAGGACAGAATATCTAGAATAAATGCTTCTAAATATTTTTTAAAAGCTGTAACTACAGCCATTTCAAACTGAGCACCTGCTTTCCCCACAATTCTGAAAGTTTCTTGATACCAGCCTACACTCTTGACAAGTAATATTACAGAAAGTGAACCATCAACAGCTCTCTGCTCTAAATTGGACCACTATTTGAAATCAAGGTTCTCAACTCTCTACTCCAAAGGATCTGTTTGTCAATTGCTAAAAAGGAGCACAGGAAGTATTCCCCCTTCAGAAGGCCTCATTCATGCTTTCGGCCAAGGGTGGCCAGCCTACTGCTCTTAAGCTGCATGCAACTCTTTTCCAAAGAAACGTGGCTCTTAGGGTTATGGCTCGGCTGCGCACCTGGACTGCTCATGGCCACTCTGTGCATACACCCCAGTTCCGCAAGTCAGAAGAGCGTGGCAGCAGCTCTGGTGAGACCCAGACATTGGGCAAGGAAGGGGGAAGGGAGTTGGGGATGCCTGGCTCTGGGGGAGGGCATTGGGATACAGCAGGGGGGCTGAAGTATCTTAAACTCAAAGTCTTCTTGGATTCAGAATAAGGCAGCCAACACAGAGGTCCTATTTAAATTCCAGGGGAAGGGGGGGGGGGAACCCTCACAACCAACATGTACAGTAAAACTCCAATGGTCCAGCACTCCTGATGGTCAGGCACCATATGGAACCCGGAAGTGCCCCAGGCAGCCGGACAATTAGAGCTGCTCTGCCCCCGTCTTCCGATTCAGCCACTGCTGAAACTGATCAGCATCCCGCCCACTCCACCCCAGACCCCTCATAGCACCCCCTTCTGATAGTTCGGCACCCCCTGGGTCCTCAAGGTGCTGGATTATCAGAAGTTTACTGTACCTGGTTTACACTCTTTCTTTAAAAAAATCCAAAGGCTACTGTTTGCTAGGCTGAAGCAATTATTCTGAAATATGTGGGTCTCCCTTATTGTTTTTGAACCTGTCATATTTGCAGTCTGGGGCAGACCTGAATTTTTAGAGCCATAATCTTCATAAGTTAAACAAAAAAAGAAAGCCACACTAGGTAACAAGTTGGAGTGAAACAGGCACTTCAAATTGTGCTAATTAAAAGTCACAGGACATAATAGGGCAATAGTGTTAAATTTAAAATATCTGGTGGGGATGCTTATTTTGAGAGAGAACAACACTACTGTATTTTCAAAGGGTTTTTTTTTTTTTTTTTTTAAGTTTGATGTTTCTTTGTCATGTTTTCTGAAGATCTATGGCCATGATTTTTTTAAGTGACTAGAGACTATTGGTTTTTGAGTAAGTGATCTGTTAATATTGGTCATCTGTTACTGATTTTCATTTGCCTGTTGTATACAATCTGTACCCTAGTGCTGAATGTGAGCCGTACGGATAAAATGTACTACTATTGTGTGTAGTATATCACTAGATAGATCAATAAAATAAATATAATACATGGC
This sequence comes from Pelodiscus sinensis, assembly GCF_052426305.1. Classification (NCBI taxonomy): domain Eukaryota; kingdom Metazoa; phylum Chordata; order Testudines; family Trionychidae; genus Pelodiscus; species Pelodiscus sinensis. Next base: position 199,717,318 of record NC_143052.1, read on the forward strand.
TCTTCGCACTCTATCCACAGCTACTTTGGCTCAATTTCTAACTGGCTGGCCACCCCTGCTTTAGGCATTGGTTCTGACAACTTGTGTCCCAGATACAGTCTGACAAAAAGGGATTCAATACTTTGATGCTAATTGGGAAAAAAGGTCTTCTTGCACCATGGCGTAACTTTACTTAGGAACAGCCACATTTCAGTGAGGCCACAAGACATGATTACCACCTGTAAGCTATAATCGGCCACATCTATGGAAGAATTTTAGGCCAAGAAGAGAGAAAAAGCATCCTTTGGTGGACTAAGCTTGTTTTAACATTTGAGACTTCATCCAAGAACTTGCCTTCATAGCTCTCAAGGCATCACCTGGTCCATCTGTATAGATCTGACTCAATATTGGTAAAAGAAAAGCAGCAGTTTTCCCAGAACCTATTAAGAAATAAAGGTTAATTGTGACAGTAAAAGCATCGCTACCACGTCCATCAAGTTATCAGCTGCAACATCTTACAGTGTTCCAAGCACCTATGATGAACCAGAATGCTCTTGGGGCCAGGCAGCTCCCCAGGAGCCAGTGCACAGAGTGCATACCAGGAGCCTGTGTGTAATAATGAAGGTTAACCAGTAAGCCCAGGCTCATCAGTTAACCACGTACAGTTACACTTTCACATTTCTAAAGTCTCAATGTGCAGAAACCACCATCTTCTGCCACTGAGTTAACCTGGCACCCAGCACCCTCAAAAGAGGGCATAATAAAGTTACCCTGAACTCTAGAATTGATAAGTTTGGATTTTGTGCTAATGTGTTCTCACTACAAGGATAAGCAAGCTACAGTTCCCAGTATTTGGGGCAGGGGCGGGAGAGACGACTTTCAGAAGCACTAAGTTGGTCGTGAGCAAGCAGTTGATTCTTTAGCAATTATCTGCAGCTTGATGATTTGACCCAATTCCCACTCATTTCAAACTGAACTGTAAACCTACCTGTCTGGGCACAAGCCATCAGATCTCTCTTGTCTTTGATGATAGGTATAGCATGTTTCTGTACTGGAGTAGGGCGGGTATAGCGAGTGAGCTCAATGTTTCCCATGATAATTTCTCCCATGTCAACGTCACTGAACTGTAACATTTTGAAAAGAGTTAGTGGGGAACGGACCTTCAGAACCTTCTCACTAGAAAATACAGTACAGCCCAAGTGACTCATGTATCATCCAGGATTAATCTGCTTGATATACATACATCAGAAAGCTGAAATTCACATGTACTCAGAGGAGCCCAGTACAAGCAGCTTTATAAAAAGTTAAAAAGCAATTGGTTTGTCTTCATCAAAATCAGTCTCCCAAGCAAAATTGGTCAGCTGGTAACTATGCATGACCACAGAACTAATAATCTCATCACATACAACATCCCACCTAATTAATCCCCTCCTATTAAACATGCTTAAAAAGCCACACACCAGCCTCATCAACAAAATTAAGTAGAAACAAGCTTACACCATTTCTACCAATGAGGGCATCCCTCCAGTAAAAATCTTTATAAAAAGTTAAAAAACCCACCAAAAAACAAAGCCCACACCTACATCCGAACCCACACACATCTGAAGAGCATTTCTGATTTCTTCACTGCCCCCTTTTGACAGCTGTTAAAATTTCCACAATTATCCTCAATTCTAAATTTAATCTTGCACAGTAGACCCATGTAGTAAACTGAGAAACCTACAAGACACCATTAGTGCAAAGAGATGCCAGAAAGGCAGTTACTAGTCAGATATAGTATTTATTGGTTGTTTCCAAAGGACTTGGACAGAACACAGAGCAGGTCTCCTGATCCTTGACAGACATTGTCCAGCTTTTACATGTGCTGTTAACAGCTGAAGTCATCTGTTAAGACAGAACTACTTCACATGGCTGGTTATTTTCTGGATTTTGCCTGAACACAAACTTTCTGGGGGGGTTTGTCAAGCAATGTTTTGCCATTTACTGTCCCACTTGACTGCAAATTCTACTCTAGCTTGTGGTGTTTTGTTCAGTGAGCAATGGGCACAGGCTCTGTATGTGCTCTGTAGATCCTTCTGTTCTGATGAAAGGCGGGGACTTTTGAATTGGGGAACATGAACCCAAAGGGGGGAAAAAATCAGGGGCCACACACAAGTGAGAAGAAAAACCCCTCACTGATGTGGCCAGACTGACAAACACACCCCACATTCCCCTCAAATTAGAGCCCAGGGGGGCCCCAGGCTTGTAATTTTGTATGCTCCAGCCCCACAAAGCCACTTGACTCTTCTACAAAAGGGAAGAGACAAGACATCTATACAGTAGCAGGAGTTAGAGATAAGTAACCAGGTGTCCCCCATGGGTGCTTCATTGTAACCAGGTGTCCCCCTATGGGTGCTTCATTGTAGGAGATTCACAAGCAACAATAAAGAGGCTGATCTAGCATTCTTCTGAGGATAGAGTCAAAGCAGCATCTATTGGTCGCCAGGGCAGACTAATCACTGAAAAATGGTGGACCAGGTTGCTTTCCTCCAGAAGCCCATGATAGGTAAATATTTTTATGAAAGACCATGGAGTTGGACTGAGCAGTTATTTATAGGAGACAGAACTCCAGCAGCTTTGTTACAGTCTATAGTGAATATAAAAAAAAACGACTAATGGTATGAGTAAACTGGCTGTCACGTCATTGTTTTATATAAAGAGACATTCAGGAATAAGCCTTGGACAGAACATTTTCAAGGCAGAAGGTAAAAGCCCTTCTTACACCAGAACATGGAGGCTAGCCTCCTCCGCAAAGAATGTTGTAGGTAGTAAGATTCAGATGAGACCCCATAACATGATAAAAGGTAGAATAGAAAGTCAGCCATTAGCACCTCTGGTTTCTCTATCTGGCCAAAGTTATGGTGACCAAGAATCGAGCCTGGAGGGACAAATAGAAGTGTGAACCCCAGAGGTTCCAACCGAGTCCAAAGTGAGGAAATGGCTTATACAGTCTGTTAAGGAACGGACTGTACTAGGAGGAGTTAAAACAAAGTTCTTTGACTAACAAATGAAAGGCTATATAACAGTAATCAAGTATGCCCAACTAGGAGCTTAGGTGATTACCTGCTGGTTTTAACAACCACACACACAGGGGTTATCAAAAGTACATGTGTGTGGAGAAATTCAGAAGGGTATACAGACTAGGAATGTGAAGGACTAGTCAACTATCCAATAAGCATTTGCTTATCAGATTTTTGACGAAACTAGTCGCTTCCCCACCCCTCTTGTTGCCTCTATCAGAAAGAGGCAGGGGAAGGAGTACTTCAAAGCAGCAGTGCTGCTTGAAGCCTGGGACCAGATGCCAGGCTCCACACAACGCTGCCACTATAAATCTTAAATAAGTTTCCTACTACAGAGCCCACAGTGAAGTCTCCCTGTCAGCGAGGCTGCCAGTCCCTGCCAGCTCTGCTCCACAGCAAAGCTGCCTCCTTGGGAACAGGGCAGAGTTGAAGCCATAACATTAACAGCCAATTAGTTAAAACGCTAATATCCCTAATGTATGCACAAGATTTGGAAGCCTCTACTTGTGTAGGTAGGTTCTCTCCTGGCTGGTCTCAAACAGCTCAGGAGTAGGGACTAAATTCAGGAAAGCAGTCCAACTCAGCTTCTTAACGGTTTGTCTGGCAGTCTTAAGACACAGAAAGGAGATGTGTTATGGTACCAAAGTCCAACTGTCAGGAGATTTTCTACAAGGGAAAGGTAAAGACTCCTAAAAAGCAGGCCATGGGATCACTGTCTAGGCTAAGAAAGTGCTATTATGATAGCTACTGCTTGCTTATTTCAGTTTCTTCAAGGCCTTAAAGATCAATGATGTTCAAACAGGTATACAGAGTGGACAAAGTATTCCTTCACAAGCAGAAGTGGAGACATTTCGCATTGATGGAGCTACAAAAGCCCACTTCCAGAATTCCTCTTCATGGCCTGGGAAGTGACTGCTCAGATGCTATGGAGCCCACTTAAATTCCACTGTAGTGCATGCATATACATTCTATGCTGGAGCTCCTAGAGAGAATTCTAAAATCTATATGGCTGAAATTGTACCAAGATTTTTAGCCAGTTAGCTCATACCATCTAATAAGCTTACTCCAAGTTGTGTTACAATGCAGTTACCGGTTACAAAAAGCTTCCCACTCATCTCCTTGCTTGCCTTTAGTAAATCTTTCACCTCTGGTCCAACTCACACAGCTAATCATGCCATGGACTAGGGATGTTAAACATTTATTTTAGTTATCTGCAAAAACATCACTTATACAATTACTAAAATACTCTGGGGGAGGGAGGGGGTGAAGCAACCAGTGCATTCCCGGCTCCTGCCTGCCACCCTGCAATGCTGCCTCTGATACAGAGGCAGCAGCAGCATAGAATGGCAGCAGCCCGTCTGCAGGGAGTTCAGAACCCTCCCTGAAGACAGAAGCTGCTCCAACACTCCCACCTTTTTCCTCCTCCTGGGGCAGGCAACAAGGGATGTGGGGAGAGGGGGGGGCCCCACGTCACAGGACCCAGCACATGCAAGGAAGATGACAGAAGCTGGCTCCTCCCCCCTCCCCCCGATACAGAGGCAACAGTGGGTGCACGCGCACACACCCACCCACCTGTTAAAACAATAACCAGTAAGCCTCGTCTTTAAAACAGTTCATCCCTACCCAGGACCTGATCTTAAGAATTTAAGATTATAAATCCAGCCATAACCTTGGACAATTACCTCACTTGGGCGCTGCCCGGTAGGTTCCCACAGGACCAACCCAGCAGCACCCCAGCTGCTCTACCCGAGGCATCCCACAACAAAAGCCTGGTCTGCTGGGGGGGCACGCACTGGCTGCGCCCCCTCTCCCCCCAGCAGACCAGGGAGACCCGAGCAAAGCCGGCCAGGTGGCAGGACCCCCACCACCTGGGCAGCTTTGCTCTTGTCCCCCTGGTCTGCTGGGGGGGGGTCCAGCAAAGCCGCTGGACCCCCCCAGCAGACCAGGGACACTCGAGCAAAGCGGCTGCCCGCGGGGGTCACGCCGCCTGGGCGGTTTTGCTCCCAGGCAAATGAGCCCAGGCAGCGGCTTTGCTCGGGTGTCCCTGGTCTGCTGGGGGGGGGAGTGGGGGGGGGGTGTCCAGTGGCTTTGCTGGACCCCCCCAGCAGACCAGGGAGACTGGGAGAAGCTTTTCTCACCCCGGAGGACATGGGTGGCGACCCGCCGCCTGTGAGCTCCGGGGCGAGAAAAGCCCTGTTTTTAAGTGCAGATCCGACGTAAGTCGGGGACTGCCTGTAGAATGAAGTCTCCCAGGAAATAAAGGCCAACACAATCGTTCCCATCTTCTAGTCCAAATTCATGGTACATTTATGTAACTAACCTACTGTGAGTACAATGCAACAAGTTTAACAACAACAAAATTCCTCCCTTAAAAAAAAAGCTTAGAAGATGCTTCAACACATGCTTCTTTCTAGATGAAATCTTTCCCGATCCACACTTGTTTGTTTAAAGCTACACAAGTGAAGCTGTCAAAAACAAACCATTCAGAGTTTGCTAACCAACTGCTTAGTCATGTTTAGATCCATAGAAGGAAAATGCTGACGACATGGTTTAAATAGAAGCATTATAAAGCACCCACTCAGTAATCCAGTTTTACCTGGAAGTTTGTTCCTTAGTAAATGGCAAGTGAAGATGTAGATGCAATAATTAAAAAGCTTACACTTTCAATATGTGGAGGACAGTTGTTGCCTGTTGCCTCAACAGGAATGTCATCATATTTCTCAAAGTTAATGCCTGTATTGCCACCGGAGAAGAGCTCTCTGAAAGCAGAAGACCAAAAGATATCAGTATTCTGTTCATTAATCTAGATTTGAGTGGCATGCTGATACTTAACTTCATTTAAATTACTCACTGTTCCAGACGATCACTTGGAGGAAGTGGTTTTGACCAATCATCTTCATCTGACTTTTCAGACCAGCGACTATTTCCACCACGGTCAAGTCTGCCAAAGCCACTCCTATCACCACGGCTGCCAATACCATCATAGTCACCGCCTCTTCCACGATCGTCATATCTAAACATGGTAAAAAAAGTTAAGCTATATTTCTAAACAAGGGCTACTGTCTAACGTGCAGAACTACGGCCTTTATGTTTAGCTTCATATTAAAGGCCACACATTAGGTAGAATAAGGTCATGCGATTTAGATTTAGAATATAAACATTCACCAAAGTAGGGCTCCCTGCCTACTGTGCTACTGTATTCTGCATATTTTCCTTTGGTACAAGTTAATGATTGATGCTGTGGGAAAAAATTTACAGTACTGATTCACACCACTCAACTGTTTTCTAGAGCATCAATAAGACTAATCACTCCTATAACTGGCTTCCTATTTTGATTAAGTGACCACATTTTAAAAATTAAGTCATAAATTGGAATCTTCCATTTTACTTGTAGAATGGCAATTCAGAATCTCCCCTTCACATAAGTAGTATTACAAGTTTTACTAAGACACTTCCCTCCCCCCCTTCTAGAAAGGTGACAGTTTTATACTAAGGAGAGACATTAAAATAATTTACCCACATGCTCATTATGCAGTGCCAATTCATTGCATTTGCTTTACAGGTAAAAATGCACAACTGGCAAGTTTAAACATACGCCTACAAATGGAAAGTTTTCCAAAGTGCACTTAGCCTGGTTAGGTCAGTGCTAATCAGGTGAGCTCCCACTTTGTAAAATTGGCTTTGGATAAAAGTAGAAAAGAGTCCTTACCTGGGTTGCGTTTAGTTTTTAGGTCTGGTAAACCATGTTTGAGAAAAATCAGGATACAGGACTAACGAGTCTCAAAAGGTCATTCTCACCACACTTGTGCATACAACATGGTGTTTAGAACTGACCAAATAAGGGAGAGAACCTGCAAGAGTCTTACACCCAATTGTTTTCATTAACTTTACTCAGATTTTTGTTCTCAGCTAAACTTTTAGTGAGAAAAAAATGTTGAGAATATTCTAACTTTAAATTTTATCATTTTACATTAAGCATTTGGCTAGTTAGTGGGCAAAAAGCGTTCACCAATGATGCAAGCATCCTATTGCCATTCCACAGACGTAGCAAACAACTCCAGTGTCATTAGCTAGTTCAGACTCAAATCAATTCACTCGGGGAATGTCTACACTAGAAAATTATTTTTAACTGAAATTTGAAATAACTGGAAATAACAAATCAAAATAGCATGTCCCCACTACAGGGGAGCCTGATAATTACTCCATGGCAGGCTCCATTAATGTGAACAAGCTACTTCGACTTAGTCCCCAGTACTTTCTGGGGCTCTAATTACTTTGATTTAGTCTGGGGAGTAAATATTTCAAAATAGCAGCAGCAGAACAGCCACATTAGTGCTATTTCAACGTAAGTGTTATTCTCCAAGGAAAGCATGAACACAGATTTCAAAACAATGAGCTTGAGAATGTGGATGCCCCGCTTATTTCAACATGAGGATGTTATTTTGAAATAATTTCCTAGTGTAGACCAGGGCTTAAGTGTAAGTCAGTTTCTCAACCTTTGCACTGGCAACCCCCTACCTTAAGCTGAGGTCTGAGCCACCCTGCAGCTGTAACACACTTCAGCTTCCTTTATGGGGCCCTAGACAAGGCCTTGTTTCTTACCCCCTTAATATCAGTTTTGCTTACAACCCCTAGGTTGAGAAACACTGATTTAAGTTATTTATAGATGAATACTTGCTATCCTGAAAAGCTATAGCTTTTCAAGCAAGATGCTCATTCTGCCTCCCCAAATTGTGGCAGCAAATTACTTTGGCATCCCTGTTGCATGCCATATCCATAACTGAAGCCAAGGGAGGCAAATCAGAGATATACCATAAAAAAACCACACTTAGTCCTTATGTGAAGTTAGTTTTGTGTTTCATGGAGCAAAAAGATACTAACCTTCCTCCTCTTGACCCATTCCCACGTTCACTAAAGAAGCTTGATTTTCCACCACGGTCAGTCCGAGCACCAAAGCTGCTGTATGCATCCTTGTCTCTACCAGAATCCCACCCACCGTCAAATCCTAGATATGGAAAGAAAAGGGTTACTTTATCCTGAATAAAGACCTATTAATTCTTATGAATAGTAAAGAGCAAGAAACTCACTTTAATCTAAAGACACCATGAAGGCACGCATGGTTATGAGTTGGACAAAAGGAAAACTCTGTGCAGTGCCCACACCCCCCACCCAAAATACAAATGATTTAGCACATGAGATGCTATACTCAAATTATTCTTTATTAATGACAAGTTAAGAGATTTCAATTTTAGAGCTCAAATTGAATAATCTATACTGCTTATCAACTATACAAAAACCAAGGCTTAGGACAGAAGGAGCCACATGCAGTTCTTTTACTGTTAAAGCGTGGCTCTCCAAACTGGTAGAGAGGAAGGAGAGAAAGCCTGGACCTCTGGAAGGACTTCTGCCCAGCAGGAAGAGGAGTCTCCAGCAGCGCTGAAGCCCTGAACCCCATCAGATGCATCCTGGCTCCTAGCTCTCAAACTTCAAATTGACACATGCTGCTTAGAAGGTAAGTTTGGCTACCCCCCAACTTTGTATCAAAGAGTCTCAGTATGCTGTACTTGTAACCTGAATTGCTGCATTTATTAATTTTTTTTAAAGCCATTGAGATTAACTAGTCAATTAGAGCTCAATCATGTTCTGGGAAGCAGTGCCTATGGCCATTCCATGAAGTCACTCTTCACCACCCTGCAGCCATAGTGTCTCATTCCTCATAGTTCCATTCTACTCCAAATAATGACTCTTGAAAGTCTAACTTTGGAATTAGAGAATCGAGCAGTTTTTCTTGTGTATAAATTCAAGCCCCTAACTGCCTTTGGGCTGCTGAACAGAAGTGTTCTCTAACCCTAGAAGAGAATGAGTGAGTGAGTGGATAAAAAGCAAAACTCCCTGGCTCCCACCCAAAAGGGTAGCAGTCAACTAAATCTGTAAAAGTGTTATCTTTGCTCCCAGAAGTTTTGGGATGGATTTTCCTACTCTTGAAGGCTCGCTCATACAAGACTTTTACTTAGGATAAGCTGAATACAGACTGAGATCCTGTCTCTTTGCTTACCTGTTTAAAGACAGGAAATGAAATATTGAGCCAGAGAATTCTCTTTCCTGTAAGCAGACCACGAAGGGTGCAAAACGAAATATCTAATATGGGACATGATAAATTTGCAAATGTGTGAAGTCACTAATGGTAAAGTTACAGTTTGAGTGCATTAATGTTTGTTATGGTTATATGTAATTTCTAGGGTATTTGCATTTTGGCCAACCAATCTGCAGTCTCCTACCATCTCAAAGTTTTAGCAGGCCAGTTTAATGAATAGTGTGCCTATTTACATACAAGCAACTAAAAAAAAGCAACAGAGTACAAAATTTTGTTGTGGGTGCTTTCTAACGGCATGATGTTTTGATTACAAACCAGTATTCTAGCTAGAATTGAGTAGCTATAGCACTGGACTGGGAAATAGGAAGTCAGTTTAAGTCTTTGCTTAAGCACAAATTTCCTGCATGAGCTTGGAGAAGTCACTTAGATAGGATTACAGTCTTTTAGACTGCAAGTTGCAGCAGATTCACCCCTTTTCTATTCTCCATTTGCCAATAAGTTCTCCAAAGCAGACCTTTATCTATACAATATAGCAGCAAACAATGCCACTTAAGTTGTTAGTTTAGGGCTGTAAGCCTTACTTTTTGTATCCTGGTAGTGGAAGACAAGCTGTTGAGCACTTATTAGTGCATAGGCTACTGCTTAAGTCCAACCAACTTCATTAAGCCACAAAAATTCATGAGCTCCATCCTGCATGCTACAAGTTTCAATCTAACAGAAGCTTTTGGGAAGAAACCTATTCTCTAGTTGTTACAGCAGACCATTTCTCATCTTGTCTTCACATCAACTGTAGGAGAGCTGTTGGCTTAAAGGTGACAATTTAACAGTCCCCACGCCCACCTCTGTCATCACGTCCGGATCCTCCTCTAGATCCAAACCCACTGCGATCACGATCATAGCCATTCATCCGGCTGTCTCGGTCATAGCCATTCATATAGCCATTACCTCCGCGACCAGAGTCCCAGTTGGGGGAATCTTTGGCAGAGAATAAAAAGTGAAACAATTAAAGGAAAATGTCACTCATGCCAGTGAGCAGTTTTGCAAGCTCCAAAGCACCAATCCAGAGGCGGTGTAACCTGTACTGCCAGAACGCAAAAAGCTGCAGCAATATAAAATCCTTCCAAAAATCAGGGGGTCCTTGTAGGTCCCCATCTTTAACTAGGGCTGGAGACCACTTACTGGGCAGGATCCATGGTAAGAATGTAGTTTAAGTATATAAAACATTGTTCAAACTCTAGAATCTCTCCCCTTGAATCGGCCAAAACCAAATCGGAGTTTGCTCAAAAGGCTCCTTTGAAAGCTACTTTAGTTGGAGAGACTAGAAAATATTAATGAACTAAAGAATTATCAAGAGTCTCCTGGGCACTGTGTTTATTGCCACACTGTAAGCAGGTGTGGCCTGCTGCAAGAACGTCAAAGTAGTTGAGAATAGCTCAAGTACTTCAGTTATATGAAGAATAGTAGCTGAGGAAGATTAAGATTCTCCCCTCCAACTTTATCTGCACCTGAGTTAATTGATTAGAATAAGCCAAGCCATCAGGCTTCCTTTAAGACTGAGAAAATATTTTTTCCCACTTGAAGACAATTACACAGGATGAACTCCTAAGAATTTGAGACCATTGAGTATGCAGTGTTACATAAGCAAAGCCTGTTAGTCAAACAAGCCTTAGTAGCAAATACTGCTTTGCAAGACAGGTCATGGAACTGGTTTTAAGGAAGAGGAATAGATGTGGTTAGCAATCACTAACTGGGTCCAAAATATTGACAGCTGCTTTACTGGAGTCATATGTTAAGAATTCACTGGTGTAGAATGTAAAATCCCAGGAGGTGAAGATTTTTGATATCCTTCATATAGGGACTGAGACCCAGCAAGACATAGGCATACTGAATTTGTTTCAGAAAGGTTTAGACCTTGTGTCACCACACAAAGATACGCCAATTATAGTCAGTTCAAATCTTTGTTAAAAGAACACAGCTTTGTTTAGAGACATGCAGCCACTCAAAGACAAAACATCTATACCACTGCAATCTGTCATTGTACAGAAAGAAGCATTCAGAATGCAAGTCTTCAGTTTGAATGAATTGTAAATCTTCAATTTATGAAGGCAAGCTGAATAGATTACAAGTTTAGGGAATGGAACTGTGCAGCTATGAACCAGCAACTGCTAGGAAGCAGTATTTTAAGTGAAGCACACAAACATGGCAAGCAAGATACAGGATTTTACAAAGTATCATTTATACCTATGTGCTGTCCAAGCTAGATTACATACATACAGGCTTTGAGTTGCACTATCAGTTTTCAACTACAGAGAACTTTCAAACCTTGGTGAAAATAGCACTGAAACATTTTGTTTAGAAATAAAAGGCTGGTGTAAGTTGATTTAATTTGCAAGTGTCCGTTATAAAGCCACAGTCTCAACAGTTTATGGCAAACTTTCATTCCCCCGCTCCCCACTATTATATTGCATTGCTTCAGTAACCACTAGAAATGTAAAATCCCATTTAATTAACCAGTTAACTGATTAAATGGGGGTGAACCAAGGGGCTTTGGTGTTGGCAGCCCTGCCCTACCTCCTGCCATCACTGCCCACTCCCCCACCCGTACAAGGCTGCTGACTCCCAGCCTTGCCTACTGGACACCAGTTCTAGAGAAAGCCATAAAAATGTGACAGTCTGTTAGAGCTGATAGAGGCTCAAAAATGATTAAGTTTTTAAAAGACTATTCATATCTTCATACACCTATGGTGATTAAGTGCAGAATGGCAATGGCTTAGCTGATTTGGCCAAGACTGCCACCATCTTAAGGCTAAGTCGAGGACAATGTTCCCTGTAAGCTGTGCGCTTAGGTAGCCACCCAACAGATTCAAATGTCACCCAGCTGAGGGCACACAGCAGGCAGCATGTGTTTTTACTAGTGGTGTACATCTATACATGCTTTGGTGCACATAGTACATGGATGGACAAAAAGTTAGAGGGAACGCTGTAAAAGGCTACAATTTTTTAGCCTGGTATCTCTACTGTACTCCAAAAAAAAATCCAGATATTTCTACTGTTTTAGAATTGATAACAAGGTTATCAGCTACAGCTAAATGAACAATGGTCAGCATCAAAATGCTTTTGTTCTGAAAGCTTGCTTGGATACCAGATACAGTATACATTCTTAACAAGCTCAACTATAAATGAAGTCAAGAGATAACATGTGACTGCCTTAAAGTGTTGCATAAAAACAAATTAAGCCAAGCAATATACTAACACCAGAACAGCTGTAATGTGCTCAGCAAGGATATGGTTGCCAATCTGACAAAGACAAAAATGCAAATTACAACATCTTGTTAATTCATTAAGACATTGTGGTATAGCCAGTTTCAGCTCATGCTATAAAAATAGCATAGTTATACATCATTGCACTGATGATACGGACTTACAGCTTCTTGGTGGTGGCCCTGAATTGGAATGGTAGTTTTTCATGTAGCTACAGATATTTCCTGTTGTAAAGAGAGCCATGAAAACTCCAGTGATATAACAGAGACAAAACCAAAAAGTTTTAAGAAAGCTTGACACAAAATGTATTATACACTGTCTCCAAGCAATCATAATTCCATCAACCTGATAGCTTCTCTGTTGTGCCTTTGGTTAAGTGTACAAAGATGAAATTAAGTGCCTGAAACAGCTATAAGAGTCTGGGGAAATCCATAGATTTCCAGAGGACATTCCACAGGCCAAAGGCTTTTAGTGTCTCAGGCATGCCTCATAGAAAGTGGTTGTCCCATTCATGCATCAAATAAAAAGCACAGCATCTCATTTCATCAGGTAACATTAAACAGTGATTTAGCCAGTTAGTGAAATGTAAACCCAATTAGAGGGAAGAGTCTCCTACTGCTCTTTAGAAATATTATCTTGGGCCAGCAAGCATTGATTGAATCATTTCCACTCCAGAATTGTTCAATCAGTCAAGGATTTCTTAAATCAAAAGGGTTCTACTGCAAGTGAAGCAAAGAGTCTCTCCTAGTGATAGTTCAGAAGAGAATTTTAAGAATGTACCCAGATTAGAAGATAGAAAAGCAGCTCTTCTATAGCCCACCCCAACATGCCTTTGGATCCACAGCATTAAGCTTCTCCCTGCAGTACTTGCATTCTGAGGAGTCTCCTTCTGAAGAAATATGGTATAGAAACTCCATACAGCAAACTTCCGATAATCCCTCATCTTTAGGACCCAAGGGGTGCCGGATTATCAGATATGCCAGACCATCAGAAGGTGGGGCTATGAGGGGTCTAGGGTGGTGTGGGGGGGATGCCACCCCAGACCCCTCATAGCCCCCCCTTCCGATAGTCCAGCTCTGCCCCAGGCATCCCTGATTCAGCCACTGCTGGTCAGTTTCAGCAGCAGCTGAACCTGGATGCCTGCGGCAGAGCAGCTAGGGTGCTCCCGGGTTGGTCCCACAGCACCAAGGGGCGGCGCTACCGGACCAACTCAGCAGCACCCCAGCTGCTTTGCCCCAGTCAGCCGCCACTGAAACTGACCAGCAGCTGACTCCAGGAAGCCCAAGGCACAGCTGCTCTGCCTTGGGCTTCCGAGTCAGCCGCTGGTCAGTTTCAGCGGTGGCTGAATCGGGGACAGCTGTGGTGCTGTTGAGGGGCCAATGGAGTTTTACTGTATTTAACAATTGTGGAGGTAGACTACAGCATTTTTTTACCAGTTGCAATAAGATGAGGTATTGCCATCCCCATAACTTCAGGGCCAATGCAATGCATAAGTTTAGAAAGTTGTGGGCTGCAGTAAAGAGATACAGGTCATATCTAACATCCACTCTCTGCCAGTGAATTTAGAATGAGTTACTAGCAACGGGGGGGGGGGGGGGGAGGGCGGCGCGGGGGGCGGCACGAGAAGAGTACCAACCTTTGGGCTCCACCTTCCTGTTGCTGAGGTCAGTGAAGTTTGGAACTTCACTCTAAATGCAACCCATCTCTTATCAATCCATTATTTTTATGTAATATTTTCAATTTAAACATCCATTAACCATTCTCTTTCTCTGAAGCACTCTTAAGTTCCAAAGCCTCTTAGCTGAATATGCTATAGGCTTTGTCTATACTGCAAGTTTGTGGCAGAAAATATGCTGAGGGACTCATTAGCACAAGTCCCGACATCATTACCATATTTTCTGCAGTATCTTTCTGTGTAAGGGGTTTTTGCGCAAGATCTGCAGAGGCATCTTGGGAAGCGGCTACACAGCTTCTTTTTGCACAAAAACCCCTTATGCAAAAAGAAATGGCAGAAAATATGCTAGTGTTGCAGCAACTTATTTGAGTCCCTCACTAGCATATTTTCTGCCACAAAAAAAAGTCACAAGGTAGACCTAGTCAGAACATAAAGCAGCACCAAGTCAACCTGTTTATAGGCAATCCCCACCCTAGGAGAATGAAGAGGTATTTCCAGCTGTCAAAGTATAAGTGCTCTGCTCAACAGTTTTAACCTTTAATTTTTATAAATGCTTTCAAAGCAGAGCAAGTCTGTTCACGGTTTATGACCATGTTTCTCAACCAGTGGTACAAGTACTGTTGAGGCAACTGAGACAAATTAGGCGGACAACTGAAATTTGGAGAACTGAATTTGTTTTAAGTTTTACAGCATTTGGAAATTTTAGGGTGTGAAAAGTACAAAAATAATATTGCCCACCCAGCTACAATTAAGTTGTTTAAACAACTGTGTTACAGTTTTCAGATGCAATGGTAGAAAAAAAATGTAGGTACTGGGGGGGTACTTATTTTAAAAAGGGGTACTTTATTAAAAAGTTTGAGAAAGCACTTGTGTATGAAACTGCTTCAGGAGTACAAAGTTGTACAGTCAATTAGATTCCACTTCAATATCTCCAAACAACCAATTGGTGACAATAGCCCAGGAATATTAGTATTTAGACTAGATCCAAGAAGTGAACACACACAGGGATCTCCATTAGAGAGTACACTAGATTGCGAAAAGTTTAACAACCAGTTGCATATGTTCTATTTAAGAGGCTTGATATTTAACTACAGTCAAGATTTGACTAATTATAAGAATGTAGTTTTAAAACATTTTTAAAGAGTAACAATACACAGTGATTTTTGGGATTAGTTGTGGTTTCTCTGAATTTAGTGTAATTCCTGATTTAAGCTAATCAGTATTCTTTCCACTAGCTACTTGGCATTAAGTAACGACATAGCTGATTAACACTTCAGTAACACCAATTGTCAGACGCTGTAGTTTTGTTTGCCCAACTCTATATATTGGGCTGTCAGTTCTGATGAGAAATTGTGCCATTTTTGCTCCACCTATTCAGTGGATGCTGCCCAAATGCAACTGCAGTAGAGTGAATAGTATTTACAGAGCTGATTGGAAGAATTTCCTTCTGTGACTGAAAAAGAGGTTAAGTTCCCCAGCTATATATTCCATTGATATGGATGTAGTTTCTAACTTTGCATTCCAAAAACTGTCCATAGATCAGGCAGTTCCATTTTATCTGATGCAAGTATATAAACCAGTTTATTATATATTCTGTTTCCTTATTGCAGCAGAGAACCCAAAGCTTGATTTTTTTTGGACCCCAGGAAAAAGGACTAGGGCACAGACTACCCTGTTGCTATGCCCAAGATTTTAACAGGTATAACACTGAATCTTAACTGAAGCACATCAGAATTTTACTCTTCTTAATAGCCAGAAACAGTATGCTTACACCTGAAATTGATTAAATTCAATCAAGTGCCTTCTATTCACAGTAAAATGGATTCAGCTGGTTTACTTCCTCAGAAATGACAGGAGTGAAATTAACTAATTTACCCAGATTTCACACAGCTCTCAAAGAGATTATTCCCACACTAGCACCAGTGAGTGACTAGAACAGATACTGCTGAACCGAGATTGCCACAGGGACAGTCATTTATAGGACTAAAATAGTCTACTTTGCTTGAACACTGTCATTTGTTTATGAGATATGCAACTTCAAAGCTGATGTAGTCTCAGGCTCCCATTGCACAAGTAGCTTGGGAGACATCCTGAACAATATATTCAAGTGACAGTTCAATGAAGTTAAGCTAATGATGCAGCCAATGAAAGCCATAGTAAGTAGCACATTGTTATCTATACTGTGAAAAGTGATGTAAAGCATCAACAATCTGAAACGCATGTCTGACAAAATGAGAATTTAAGCATTACTAGATACTTGCAAGTGTCCTTTGCTGTATGTTAGCATTAACAAATACCACCACATTGACACACACATACCCTGTTTTGAAGGTTCTCTATTCCTTAAATGAGGAGGAATGTATCGACCTTCTAAAAAGAAAAAAGGTTTTGTTAAAGAAACACGTACAAAAATGTATTAGTAGCAGCACCACATTTATTTTCACCACAACCACAGAGCTTGTTCAATTACCTGCCTGTTAGTCTCCTCATGCAAATCCACTAGCCCATAATTGAGGCATAGAATCTACCTTAAAAGCAGCCTAAGTCAATGCAGGTACAATGACCTAGGCATTTGTACTGCAAGAGTGCATAGGACATTTTTCTGAAAGAACTTACTTGTGCAGCTATTCTACTAAACCCAAGTGTGATAGTGCTGTTTGACCTAACAGCTCTATGCTTTAGAGCTTCATAGCAAAGAGATGGCTGGTTCTCTAGTTTTCCTTGGTCATTTGAGTTGGGACTAGCTAGATTTGACCCAACCTGAGCATCAGCTTCTGAGACAAAAGGTAGGGCTCAGTTTTAATATGTTGACTCTTCAGGAAACAGTGACCACAAATACCATTTTAAGAGGACTTGCCCTAGCAATTGAAATGCTTCTTGTTGGCTTCCCCAATAGTGATGCACATCAATAGTTGGACTAATCAAGATATTCTTGATTAGAGTGTAAATATTATACAGGAATCATAATGGGAAATTCATACAATTTAAAGGGAATTCCAGCCTCTATTGACACCACCCATATCAGGGCTTCAGTCCTGTGCTAGAGTAAAGAGCCTCCCAGAAATGTATTTAATGCTGTATGCCACAAGATGTAATTTGCATCTTCAAAGTGGTACTGCCTTACCAAGCGAAAGTAGATTGTGATTCTGAGATGACAATGAGTTAAGACAAGAGTCAGCCCTAGTAACTAACTAAATCCTCATGCATCTTAGCTTCTAACTAAATGCCTGCTTCTGGTGGAGAGACCAGAACTAGTCAGTCTCAACCTTGAAGACCTGCTCGTATTGAAACAGGAAAGCAGTATTAATCTATTCCACTCAAGGAATCCGTGCACCCTCCCCTCCCCCCCCCCCCAAAGACAGTCCTTTTATTTCAAACTGATTTAATGTAAAGGAGAAAACTTAAACATACTAAACAAGCAACAGCTATTTTTCTATGTTTTTAGACTTTAGCCAAAAGAGAAAGAACGTATACATTTTAAGATATATACTTACTGCTTGCTGTGCTTCCGCCACTCTGAGAGTCTGAGTTATTCAGGTCTAGACCAGCAAACTACCAAAAAAAAAAATAGCATTTCTATAGTTGACAAATTGATGGCAACATATTAGTGACATTAAGAATTCGATCACTAATTAAATTTGGGCTGTTTGGAGAAATGGAAATGTTCATAAGAACAAGTAGACCATCTTCCAGAGTACAGGAAAAGCAATTGCAAGAGTGTTAAAACAGATCCCATGATATCTGATGCTATGCTACTTTTATAGTGTGACATTTTTAATGCTTCAGTGCCCGCAAATGAATGTGATCACATACAATGGCTTCTTGGTAATCAGAACCTAGCATCCAGCAATTGCAATTCAACAAATCAAAACTTGCAGTCATTTCCCTCATATGCTACTGAACTTACTACCAGGCCCCCATATTTTCTTTAGGATCACAGGAAAAATTCCAAAAGGGGGCTTTCCGTGAAGTTATTAGGATTTCAAACAGTTTTAAGAAACCAGAGTTGTGCAAGAAGTGGCAACAGAACAGTTTTAAGGCACACACACAAAAATCAAACTTTATTTATTGTAAGCACACAAGATGGCTTCCTTTTACTGAACCAAGCATCATGCTGCTGTTTGGGAGGCACTGCTATAGTAAACACTTTCAAAATGACTATATGGCACTCAATCTAGACCTTAAGCATAGATATGGGTTGCTTTGGATTCTTAGATTTTTTTTTAGATACAAAACCAGCAAGTTGAATTAAAAGACTGTGTACACAACTTTTGCTACCAAATCAGCCAATAACTAAATATGTTACTTCAACTGTTAACCTGCTTGCATTCATAGCTTCAATGTCACCTATTAACAGGGACTACTAAAAATTATCATAAGTCTACAGGCAAATCCAGTGTGCCTTTTGTTGCCACAACGAAAGATTAAACTCAAGTGAGGTTAGGTGGTCTACTAGCTGCACAAGTCAACTATCATTTATTTAAAAAGTCCCAGAGAATTAAGATGAGCAAGATTCAGAGAAAGGCTAAAACCAAGAAGTTTCTACAGTTCTCTGAAACTATGATTGCATAAGACAGGATGGCTTTTGACAGTGTGCTCTTTCCGCTTATGTGAAAAGTGAAAGAAACCTTCAATGTGGCTCTTTTTCATCACAACACTGACTTGTATGAGGGACGGGTGAGAGAAAGAAGGATTACTTCCTTTTACATAACATGTTTTAACGCCCTCTTTAAAATTTACTCATTTCTTCCATTACTCTGCAAAATACACAGCATGTGTTTAGAATGTGACAAGCATCACAACAATTCGGGGGGGGAGAGGGAACCATGGGGAGACGGGAATCAGAGATTCCACCGATTCCGAAAAAATTGCACCCTTATCACAGCCTGCCATTTTAGCCTAGTAATTCTTGAAGCGGTGAGAACGGCTTTATGAAGAGAGAGTCGCTGCGGCCTCTGCCCTGGCATTTCCTCTCGAAGTAGGTCAGACAGCCGGTCCCTGCTCCGAGGAAACACGTGACCTACTGCCAGATTAGCCGGGCGGCTGCTCCCTACAGCATCTGAAATCCCTGCTGCACCGCCGCGCTGAGATGGCTGCCGCACTGTTCAAGAGGCGGGGGAGGGATGGGGAGCGGGCTCCCAGTCACAGCGCCGCCCACCGAGGCCCAGACTCCCCTAACGGGAGGGCTCGCGGCGCGGCCAGCCCCAGCCTCTCCGCGCTCCCACGGAACAGGCGCTGCGTCCAAGCTCAGCGCAGATACAGGAGGCCGACGGGGCCGCTTGCGACCTCTGTCCCGTTAGACGCGGCTGCCCGAGTCCCCGCCCCGCGGGAAGGGAGGGGGCAGAGGGGAGGCACGAAACCGAGTCCGCCCGGGAGACTCGCCGGTTGCGTGTAAATCGAGCCCCGGCCCAGCTACGTCACCGGTGCCCAGGCCAGCAGCAGCAGCGGCCGCGAGAACAAAGAGGTCTCCCCGCCCCCCCCTCCCCGCCCGCGCGCCAGTCCCCGGAGCGCGCGAGACAAAGGCCCGGCCCCGCCGCTTGCCTCCGTCACACGCACAATGGCCGCCATTGTCCCCCCCCCCCCCCAGCCGTTCCCCGCCGCCGCCGCCAGGGGTCCGGCCGCAACAAAAGCCGGGCTGCGGCCCGCTCGTCAGACCGCCGCGACACGCGCATCCCTGCGGCCAGCACCCCCCCCCCCCCGACACAAGGCGGCGACTAATCGCCCCACGACCGAAACTGCGCAACAATTAAATGCGCAGAAGCCGGCGGGAGCTCGGGGGGGGGAGACACGTAAACAAGAAAAAAATTATCGCGACGCCATCGCCGAGGATGGAGGCGGAGTTGGCCGCTCTCAGAACAATCGCGACTCGACGCAGCTCCCTGACCCCGGCGCTGATCGCGCGGCCCCGGCGCTCCCTCACCTGCTGGTCTAGACTGAGGGCATTTTCCACCGCCACATGACTCATAACGAGAGATCGTCTCGGGAGGTCGCGCTCCGCGTCTAGAGAATCAGATTCGCCGGGTTTCGAACTCGCCGCAGCTGCTGCTTGTCCGCCTCGAATCGCTTCACTTCTCTAACTGAAACCCCCCCGCCTCGGCCGGGCCTTTATATACCCCAGCGCCCTCCCTGCCAGCGCGCTGACTTCAGCACGCAAACTACGCCCACTTTCGGCTCGTTCCCTTCCCCCACCACTTGCTGCAAGGATCTCGCGAGAGAACCGGCAGCTTTGTACTAACGGGGGGGAGGGGAATGCAGAATTATCGCGAGATCTCCGCTGGCTCGTCCCCTCGGCTTTCGACGGAGGTGAAGTCGTGTGAGGTCTTCTACCATGGGCCTCTATGACCCCAAGGGGAGCTGTTCGGCTTCCCTGGAAGATACCGCGAGATCCCCTCCTGGGTGTTCTCTCCCCTCCCCCTTTCCAATTCCGGATTCTAGGGGAGAAAAAAAAAACTCCAGAAATCTCGCGAGAGTTTTTCGCGCTCCCCCTCCCTTCGACTCGGAGCTCGCGAGAGCGCTCATACAGCCCTGCTCTCGTGCGGGGACAGATCGTTCTCTCCAGAAAGAGCCGGAATCTAGGTCACGTGGGCGGCCCTGCACGGGCCCGCCGCCATCTTGCGAGCTTCGCCGGCGGCGCTGCGCAAGCTCTAATGGAGGCCCCGGCTTGAGCCCTGCGAGCCGCGGCGGGCGCGGCAGAGAAACTGCGCGAGCAGCTGGGGCGCGGCGTCACCGTCCGGCCCGAGTGTGACCTAGGGAGGGAGCCCAGGCAACGGGGCGGGGGAGGGGCGTCCCCGCGGGCTGGTGCCTTGTGGTAGCGCCCGCCGGCCCCAGTGTCTCCCCGGGGGATGCGGGCAGCCTGGCCTAGTGGCCCCCGTCACCACAACCCGCCCCACCCCCTTAGCACCCCACAGTGGCTGCGCCTCCGCGCTCCCTGCCCCAGGCAGCCTGTGCCTGCTGCGCCGCTCTGGGACAGGCCGGCCTGGCCTTGAAGACCCTGCTGTGCCCATCAGCTCCATGGGCAGCGGTGTCAGCCGTGGAGTTCGGTTGCGGTGACGGCAGCTCCGGCTCACCCGCTGCGCCTGCCTCGGGGCCATTCCCCACTTGCCCATCGAACGCCACAAAGTCACCACCTGCTCCTCACGAGTCAGCAGGCTGCTAATGTCGGTGACAGGCCCGTAGCCAGAGGTGGCTGGCAACAAGCTCTTCTTTATTTTGCAAGAGCATGATTGTTTATTTCTGAACAACCTTGTTTCCTCCACCTGCTGTATCGTGAATTTAGGCTTGGGTTCTGTATTAGTAATACCAATGAGTAGTCCCATCAAATCTAGGGTTCTGATCTATAAGTGTGTAATCAGGGAAGGAATTGCCTTTTAACTACATATTTGTATGGGACTTCGCTGGGCCTTGATCACAGCCTCTAGTCCTTAGATCCACAAAGTTTAGTTTGGTATCACCAAGCTCCTCCACAACAGTGCTCAAAAGCTGCTTTTTCCTTGGCACATAGATTTTTGCTCTAGAGAAAAGCTTGGGGGGGGGAGGAGGGTTGAGAAGCTTTAGAGAGAAGATTCAGAGCTTGGTGGCCAGAGAGTAGTGGTCGCTGGCTGGGTGCCCAATTTTGAAGGCAACAGCAGCACAGAAGTAAGTGTTAGATGAGCTTGTCATCCTAATTTCTGCACTGCTGCTGGTAGCGATGCTGCCTTCAGAGGTGGAGACCCCATGCTGGCAGCCACCACTCTGGTCAGTCCTTAGAGCTAGGTTGCAAAAGAGCAGCAACTGGGAAAGGGGGCATCATTTTATAAATGGAAACACAAAGAAGGGGGGTTATCAAATAAGTTTGAGAACTACAGTCAGAGATGACATAGGTATTTTAATTTTTGCTATTGGGCATGTGTGCAACACCTGTCTTCGCTATAAGTCCCAGCAAGTGCCTCAAGCCAGATAAAGATAGGTATTACTCTGTCTACCTAGCCTGGCGAGCCTAATCTGGTAAGGGAGTTCTGAGCACATGTACTGAATCAGATCCTATAACACCTGAGGATTTGGTGTCTCCCTTTTGTGTAATTAGTGGTTATAACTCTCACCTGAGATCAGAGACCTAAAGTCAAAGCCTCTCTCTGCCTCATGGGCCATAAGGACTTGAGCCGGGGTCTCCAGCCTCTTAAGTTTCATAAGCATCACGGTGGAATAGCACTGGCAGGAGAGAGTGAAAATGATACATATGTGCACACCCTTTCAGAATAGCTCATAGTTCTGTGGTTAGGACACTCCCAAGACATAAGATTGGAAATCCCTTTTATTCCACTAAGCAGAGGTGGAAAATGAACCTTCCACATTCCAACAGAATACTCTAACTTAACCTATACAACATAGAAACACCCTTAGCTACCTGTGGGAAAAGTAGGGGAGCATATACAGCCACATCATCCACTTGGCAAGGGCTCTTCCTTTACAAAGACAGGCAAGGAGAGCAGTACCATCTAATCATAAAGACCATTGTTTTTGTACTCTTCTATAACACTTGTGCATCAAAATCCTTTTCTATTCAGATGCGATATGCAACCATCTCCTACCCCCAAATTCATAAGCAGATTCCCCACAACTTTCCCTGAAGTTGAAACCCTAAAGCTTGAAGTCCTCTCCTAGGATTAAACTCTTAGCAGACTTAAGTATAAGCAAGCAACCTTCCAAATGAATTGTACCAGAGTCCCTTTCACAGACAACCAACTAAAAGAGCATAGTTTCTGTTTTTAAGCAAAATACTTACCATTCTTCTGGTTTGTTCCTCCATAAAGCTCTCCAAGCCAAATGTCTCAACAGAGTTAAAAGCATGTGTGTTCCCCAGATGTGTCTATTTATGTAATTTAAATATTTGTAGGTGTGTCTCCATCACCAATGATACCTGAGATTGGTATAAAAATTACTGGCTCTGTATTTTAAAGGAAAACTGTTGGGTTGTTTAGAACCCATACTTAGTGTTTAGAGGGGAAAGGGTTCTAGAAAACCTAATGTTAACAGACATGTTTTAATTCATTTTCTTCTACATTTTGTTTGGATTTAAACATTTCCCTGCAATGTTTGCCACCCTGACACAGGAGCATTATTTGTCATATTACATAAGAATCAGAGAGTGATTAGTCCCTTTTCATTCAACAAACTGTAAAGGGACCATATTTATGTAGATCCCATCCTGCAATCAGTGTGTGCATGCAAATCCTGGTGTCTGCTGAGCCTCACTGAAGGTGATAGAGCTCTGTGTCACTGCAGCAGGTTGCCTGTGTATTACAGGGCAAAATCAGTGTTTCATTGAAGTCTCCCCTCACAGAACAAATGGCAGGATTGGAGTTTTTAGTGTGAAGATAACTATATGCACCTGACTCCTGCCATTGATTAGAGATGTATTTTTTTCCTTGTTTGTCACTTCATTCATTTTCTGCATTTGACAATACTTTGAGCCAGATTCACTAACATAATTAAGTTCCTGTCTTTCTGAGCACCTAAATCTGAACTAGGCAGCACTGACATACTTAAAAGCACTGCTTAGTAGTTGCCTGTCTATAGATATCTACGTTCTCACTGTCCAACATGCACAAATCTGCTTAAGTTTTGATGCTGCCACATATAGCTCAGAAGTGTAGCCCAAGCCAAAGCTTTGACAGTCCCAAAGCAGAATTATCATACTTCATGTTCTCTTGCCTATCTCACCAACAGACTGATTCTGTAGGCATGCTCTGAGTGTACTCACAAACAAAGGTGGTCTGTGCATATCTGTGACAGAGAGTGAGAAAATATCCAGTAGCCTCCAGTCTCTTTCATTGAAGTTGTTCCACTTTGTATGAATAACTGGATATTTTATGGATATAACTGGATATTTTATGAATACTCTTCCATATTCAGATGAGTAGCCTATTCACCAAACTATAGAGTCAGTTTCTGTTACCTAATAAATATTTATTTTTTCAAGTGGTTGCTTGTGTTCATTCCATAGTAAGTATGTGTGTGCCTCATGCAGAGTTGTCACATGCCGCTGTGTGCTGGTATAAGAGCATGGAGGTACCCCTAAACCTCCTCATCAACCATTACTCTCAGCAATAGCTACTGAAGAGATCTCAGACTTATCATAAACGCTTCTCTCCTTTATATATGAATTGTTTTTTGTTAGGCATTATTTAAGTGCGAACAGGTGATTGCAAACAGGGAGTTTAGAGAGAGAGTTCTCCAGGTAAGGGAGAAGTGACTACAGGACTCTTGAGGGAAGTGACTATCTGTAGTGTGTGTTGTGTTTGGGGCTTTCTTGCTGTGTGTTGAGTTTGTGTTTGTGAGTGTAGTGTGTGTGTGGTTTTTTTTTCTTTTTCTTTTCCCTTTCCCTGCTCCTTCTACCCCCCCAACTCTCACAGAGTGTGTGCTGTGACTGGCAGCTGGAAACTGTTGCCTTCTAATTAAAGTGTGAAATCTAGAAGCCTCTGCTGATTTGGCTGAGCCTTGGTGGGGGAGGGACTATCAGGCGGTCCAGGGCTTTATAAAGGAGTGAGTCAGCGACCAGGGAACTTATGAACAGGTGATTGCGAACGGAGTTTAGAGAGGGTGTTGGGAAGGGGGCAAGATATTCTTGCCTTTCCTTTAAACCCTTTTTTAGGACAGCAGGTATGAATAGTGATAGGTCTGTTGTTGTTACCTGCACAGCATGTGCCATGTTTGTCTTCCTCCTGGAAGAAAGAAGGGATCTCATCTGCATTAAGTGCAAGCTGGTCGCCATTTTGGAAGAAAAAATTAGAGGACTGGAGGCCCAAGTGTTGACCCTCCGCTCGATCAGAGAGGATGAAGACTTCCTCGATAGAAGGCAGCGTTTAATCCTGCAAGGCAGGTGGAAGAGCCAGAGAGGGCAGTACAGGATGAGGAAGAGAACTGGCAGCATGTAACTTCTAGAAGGAAAAAAAGGCCAGTACAGGAATGCCCCATTGCTACAGATGTAAGTAATTCTTTCAGGATCTCTCCACAGGCTCTGCGATGGTGAATGCTTTGGAAGGGACCTCTCAAGGAAGAAATCAGAAGGGAACCACTTCTCTGGAAGGCATGGGATGCATAGTCCTAGAGATGGGGGTTCCACAACCACCACCCACAAAAGAAGAAGGCAGGTGGTGATGGTCGGGGACACCCTCCTAAGAGGGACTGAGCCATCCATCTGGACCTGGAATCTCGAGAGGTGTGTTGCTTACCAGGAGCTCGAATTCTGGATTTGACTGAGAGTCTTACAAAACTGATCAAATCTTCAGATTGCTACCCTTTCCTGCTTCTCCATGTGGGAACTAATGATATGGCCAAGAATGACCTTGAGTGGGTTACTGCGGATTACGTAGAGTTGGGAAGAAGGATCAAAGAATTCGGAGCGCAGGTGGTGTTCTCGTCCATCCTTCCTGTTGAAGGGAAAGGACTTGGCAGGGATTGCCAAATTGAGGAAGTAAATGTGTGGTTGCACAGGCGGTGTCGGAGAGAGGGCTTTCGGTTCTTCAATCATGGGACTATGTTCCAGGCACAAGGATTGTGAGGAAGAGATAGGATCCCCCTAATAGAGGAAGGAGCATCTTCACGGGCAGGCTTGCAAACCTAGTGAGGAGGGCTTTAAACTAGGTTCATTGGGGGACGGTGACCAAAACCCTGAGGGCTGTGAGGAAGTCGGATACCGGGAAGAAATGCAAAGAGGAACGAGGAACAAAGGAGGACCCCTGATTCGAATGGAGAGGGTAGGGCGATCAACTGGTTATCTAAGGTGTTTGTACACCAATGCGAGAAGCCTGGGTTACAAACAGGAAGAATTGGAGGCCCTGGCCCAGTCCAAGAAGTATGATTTGATTGGGATAACTGAGACTTGGTGGGATGACTCACATGACTGGAGCACTGTCATGGAAGGGTATAGACTGTTCAGGAAGAACAGGCAGGGGAGAAAAAGAGGAGTTGCACTGTATGGAAGAGAGCACTATGATTGCTCAGAACTCCAGCATATAGAGGGAGAAAAGCCTCTTGAGAGTCTATGGGTCAAGTTTAGAGGTGTAAGCAACAGCAGTGATGTTGTGGTTGGTGTCTGCTACAGGCCACCGAATTAGGTGGATGAGGTAGACGAGGCTTTCTTTGGACAACTAAGAGAAGTTTCCAGATCACAGGCCCTGGTTCTCATGGGGGACTTTAATCACCCTGACATCTGATGGGAGACCAATAAGGCAGTACACAGACAATCCAGGAAGTTTTTGGAGAATGCTGGGGATAACTTCTTGGTACAAGTGCTGAAGGATCCGACTGGGACCGTGCGCAGCTCACAAACAGGGAGGAACTAATAGGGGAAGTAGAGGTGAGTGACAGCCTGGGAAGCAATGATCGTGAGATGGTAGATTTCAGGATCCTGACCAAAGGAAGAAAAGAGAGTAGTAAAATACACACTTTGGACTTCAGAAAAGCAGACTTTGACTCCCTCAGGGTATGTCTACACTACCACCCTAGTTCGAACTAGGGTGGTTAATGTAGTCATTCGAAGTTGCAAATGAAGCCCGGGATTTAAATATCCCGGGCTTCATTTGCATCTTGCTGGGTGCCGCCATTTTTAAATCCCCGTTAGTGCGGACTCTGTGCCCGCAGCTACACGCGGCACAGAGTAGGTAGTTTGGATTAGGCTTTCTAATTCGAACTACTGTTCCACCTCGTTCCACGGCCCTCTGGTCATTTGCTCTAGGCCTATAGGGCGTAGTAGGGTTCTCCTATATTGGGGTGGCCCCGATATGACTAGAGCCCCCCTTCTTATGCCCTGGGGCTCTGGGGCCCGCCAAGTTCCCAGTCCTTGTTCCCCCAAAGTCTAGCTCTCACCAGTCCGTGAGTCCCGCCGTGGTCGGATCGCCTCCTGCCCCTCGGGCGTGATGGAGGGATGTCCTGGACCTCCCGTACTCCCGGGTGCCTTCACTTCCCCAAGGTCCGAGTGTTACACCGGGCCCCTCCCTTACAGGTTGCTCCGGTGCCGTGGGATCCCCTTTTCCTCCGTGGGGCCAGTCGCCGTCACGGCCCGGCACGCTGCTAGGGGAAGGGGGCTAGGTACCTTCTCTGGTTGCGGGGTCTCTCCGGCCTGCGGACGGCTTCTGCTTGCCTCTGGGCTGGTATCTTCTTGCCATACCTCCATGGCCTGGGGTCCCGCTGGTCCAGGCTCGGGTTCCCCGTCACCACTTCCCCCGCTGCCTTGGGGACGGAGGGTGACGCCTCCCCGCTCAACCGCCGCGAGCCCCCCCGGTGATCCTCTCACCTCCCCTTCCTTATCTCGGCGTCCTCTGCCTCCCTCTCCGCCCTCCGGGTGCATCCCCCCCCCAGGTGTGCCGGTGCCACGCTTAAAAGCGGCCGCTAGCTTACCGCGCCGGCACAGCCGGCGCTCACCCGGCCCCCTGCTCGCAGCGCGAGCTGTTAGCATGCCTGGACCCGGCACGGGTGACGAGGTCAGCCCGTCACAACAGGTATGTAGCAAGAAGGCTTCTACAGGCATGTAGCAAGAAGGAGGTGATGAGGGTGTGCGCCCCCTACTGGATGAGGGTGGTAACCTAGTGTCATTGAGCTTTTGGCCATTATCTTCAAAAAGTCGTGGCGATCGGGAGAGATCCCAGATGATTGGAAAAAGGCAAGTGTAGTGTCCATCTTTAAGAAAGGGAAGAAGGATGATTCAGGGAACTATAGGCTGGTCAGTCTTACCTCAGTCTCTAGAAAAATCATGGAGGGGATCCTCAAGGAATCCATTTTGAAGCACTTGGAAGAGGGGAAGGTGATCAGGAATACTCAGCATGGATTCATAAAGGGCAAGTCGTGCCTGACCAATCTGATTAGCTTCTATGATGAGGTAACTGGCTCTGTGGATATGGAAAAGTCAGTGGATGTGATATACCTTGACTTTAGCAAGGCTTTTGATACAGTCTCCCAGAATATTCTTTCCAGCAAGTTAAGGGAATGTGGATTAGATAAATGGATAATATGGGATGGAAAGCTGGTGGAAGATTGGGCGCACTCGGTAGTGATCAACGGCTCGATGTCAGGATGGTGGTTGGTTTCTAATGGAGTGCCCCAAAGTTTGGTTCTGGGACCAGTTTTGTTCAACATCTTTATTAATGACCTGGATGAGGGGATGGATTGCACCCTCAGCAAGTTTGTGGATGACACTAAGCTAGGAGGAGAGGTAGATAGGTTGGAAGGAAGGGATAAAGTCCAGAGTGACTTAGACAAATTGGAGGATTGAGTCACAAGAAATCTGATGAGGTTCAACAAGAACAAGTGTAGACTCCTACACTTGGGATGGAAGAATCCCAAGTATTGTTACAGGCTGGGAACCAACTGGCTAAGTAGCAGTTCTGCAGAAAAGGACCTGGGGATTACAGTGGATGAGAAGCTGGATATGAGTCAGTGTGCCCTTGTAGCCAAAAATGGCTAATGGCATATTAGGTTGTATTAAAAGGAGCATGGCCAGTAGATCCAAAGATGTCATTATTCCTCTTTATTCGTCTCTGGTGAGGCCACATCTGGAGTATTGTGTCCAGTTCTGGGCCCCCAATTACAGGAAGGATGTGGATGCATTGGAGAGAGTCCAGCGGAGGGCTACCAAAATGATTAGGGGGCTGGAGCATATGACCTACAAGAAGAGTCTAAGGGAGTTGGGTCTATTTAGTCTGCAGAAGAGAAGAGTGAGGGGAGACTTAATAGCAGCCTTCAACTTCCTGAAGGGACATTCCAAACAGGCTGGAGAAAGGTTGTTCACAGTAGTGATGGATGGCAGAACAAGGAGCAATGATCTCAAGTTGCGGAGGGAGAGATCCAGGTTGGATATTAGGAAAAACTATTTCACGAGGAGGGTGGTGAAGCACTGGAATGGGTTACCTAGGGAAGTAGTGAAGCCTCCATCCCTAGAGGTGTTTAAGTTTTGGCTTGACAAAACCCTGGCTGGGTTGCTTTAATTGGGATTGGCCCTGCCTTGGGCAGGGGGCTGGACTTGATGACCTCTTGAGGTCTCTTCCAGTTCTCTGATTCTAAGTTTGTTAGTTTTAGTGATAGGCTTTAGCTTTAGGTCTTTTTGGACTAGTTTTTCTTTTTCAGTACTGGGATCGGTTCTAGAACGATGCCATGTTCACCAGGTTGTATGTCCAGTTAAACTTGCACTAAGCATTGGCCGGTCAGTGATCCACACCTGATCTATTTGAAATGTTTGGGAAAATCCCACATGAGACAAATGTCGCATTTTAAGGGATTTAAGCCCTGCTCAAAGATTGAGTGGGTGAGGTTCAAATGTTTACTCATGGAGACAGCACTTTGATGCCCATTGGACTCAACGTGGAGAGTGCCCCAACCCATTTGGCTTTTTTATAGAGTTCCTCAGAGATGTCTCCAACTTCTTGATCCCATTTCCTTATACCAAAGAAAATACTTCGATTCTCAAGTCTCATTTGGGAGGGTATGTGACAGAGTGAAGAGACACAAAATCGGTATTTGGGTGATAGTTACTTGCTGGAGCACCCTTCAGCTAAGAAGGAATTGCTGGCTCTGGAGTCTGAGACAGGCCCATTGAGGGCATCTGCTGACATCTTTTCAGCAAAGGGAGCAGTTATTGATGTTCTCAGCCACCCTGAAGGTTTATGCATCCACAAGAGACCAGCTTAGCCTCTTGTTACCAGTATCCCAACTGATGCAAGAAGGTTTACAGTCTGTACACTGTTCCCTCTTAGCAGTGAAGCAGTGCAGCTTCACAGGTGATTAATCAGCCCCGCCCAGTCAGTCAGCTCCATGTACAGAGCCCTGAGCCTCTGACTGGGCAGGGCTGATTAATCACCTGTGAAGTTGTGCTGCTGCATAGCTTAGAGGGAACACTGAGTCTGTACCAATGCTTGTGGTGCCTACCTGTATTTTAACATATGGTACTGTTACCTCCAAAGCTTCTGCAAAGCCTGGGCCAGTAGTGTAGTGGGGGGTGCAGTTGCCCTAGGTGCCACACTGGGGGGGGGTGCCAATTTAGCCCCCCTCGATTCCCCCATGTCATCACTCGGCTCGCCTGCTCCTCTGCCCGCAGCTGCCGCCTGGAGCCTCCTCCCCACTTCTCCTCCCCCAGCCCGACCCTCCTCCATCTCCGTCAGCGGGTTAGTGCATATGGGGGCCCGGTCTCAAACTGGAGGGGACAGAGGAAGATGCAGTACAAGCTCTCCCCCCTCTTCCCAGGGTCAGGCTCAGCTGTGTGCCAGGTTCAGGGCCCTGCTGTGTGGCGGGTGTGTGTGTGCAAATTTGGCCTTTGTCCCTGGGTGCATAACACCCTCACTACGCCTCTGGCCAGTGTAGTTGGAATGCACATCTCTGATGGTATCCCAAATACCGCCATCCCAGTGCTTGAGCTAGTTATCCCCAGCTCCAATAGGTTCTGCCCAAAATTATCAGATATTTGGGATTTCTCCTCTGAGGATTCAGAGGTGCATTCATCTGTATTTCATCCAGGACAGAGAGCATACCGTCCATGAGAGACTTGTGCAACACTCACAGCAACAACCTTATCCTAATGTGTAATGGCTTGGTCAAAGATGGGTCCCAGGGTATGTCTACACTACAGCGCTAATTTGAACTAATGCATCTAGAACTAAAAACTAGTTCGAATTAGCGTTTTGCTAATTCGAACTAGCATGTCCACATTAAGTGGACCCTGAACCGGGGATAAGGATGGCCAGAAGCAGTGCCGGCAGGGCATCAGAGGAGGACTTAGAGCGTGGAGCTGCTGTCTCAGGCTAGCCGAGGGCTGTGCTTAAAGGGACCCGACCCCCACCCCGGACAGACAGTTCTCAGAGGTGCCCTGCTTGCAAAGCAGTCCTGTCTTGGAGTGCCCTGAGTGCCCACACTGGGCACATCACAGCACTTGGCCATCAGCCCGGCTGCACTTGCTGCAGGCTGCCATCTGGGGAGAGGGGGCAATTGGGGGCTGCAGGAGAGCTTCCACCCCCAGAAGCCCGCAGAGCCAGCCCAGTCCTCCCCATTGGGGGCTCGTACCCCATTCCTCCCTCACCTCCTTCCACTTACCCCTCCCTAGCCCCCCCTTCCTCATGTACAAAATAAAGAAAACATGTGGTCAAAAATAGAATCTCTCTTTATTGAACAAAACTCGGGGAGACTGGGAAAAGGAGGTGGGAGAGCGGAAGAGAGAGGGTGGGAGAAGGGAGGGCAACTACAATGATCAGAGGTTTGGAAGAGGTCCCATATGAAGAGAGGCTAAAGAGACTGGGACTTTTCAGTTTAGAAAAGAGGAGACTGAGAGGGGATAGGATAGAGGTCTATAAAAGCATGAGTGGGGTGGAGAGGGTGCATCAAGAAAAGTTCTTCATTAGTTCCCATAAAAGAAGGACTAGAGGACACCAAAGGAAAGGAATGGGTAGCAGGCTTCAAACTAGTAACAGAAAGTAGTTCTTCACAAAGCAAAGAGTCAACCTGTGGAACTCCTTGCTGCAGGAGGCTGTGAAGGCTAGAACTAGAACAGAGTTTAAAGAGAAGTGAGATAAAGTCATGGAGGTTGGGTCCATGGAGTGGTATTAGCCAGGGGGTAGGAGTGCTGTCCCTGCCCAAAGTTTGTGGAAGGCTGGAGAGGGATGGCATGAGACAAATGGCTTGGTCACTGTCTTCGGTCCATCCCCTACAGGGTCCCTAGGGTTGGCCGCTGTCAGCAGACAGGCTACTGGGCTAAATGGACCTTTGGTCTGACCCAGTACGGCCATTGTAAGCTCAGGGTGGGGGTCTCAGTGGACCACCTTGATTTTCATGCACACCTGCTCCTGGGTGGCCAGGCTGGCAGCTCTCCTGCCCTAGACGGCCACTTTCCTGTGCCTAGTGTGGAGGTCGTGGACGAGGTCCACGATGTCTGCACTAGACCAGGTGGGTGCCCGCCTCTTGTGGTCCCGGGCAAACTCCGGGAGCCGCCAGCCTGGTCCCGGGAAGAGGGGGAGGGCTGGGGGGCATCGGGTGGCTGGCTCGAGCCGTGCCAGGTGCAGGGTCTGCTATCTGGGTGCTGGCAGGCTTGCACCTGGCACGGGCATCATAGCCAGCCCGTGCCCCTTTAAGGGGGCTGGGGCCGGGAGGCGGGCATACGAGTTTCCCTGGTGTTGGCCAGAGTGGCCACCAGGGAAAGCTGGTCCCGGGAAGAAGGGGAGGGCTGGGGGGCATCGGGTGGCTGGCTTGAGCCGTGCCAGGTGCAGGGTCTGCTAGCTGGGTGCTGGCAGGCTTGCACCTGGCACAGGCATCGTAGCCAGCCCGTGCCCCTTTAAGGAGTCCGGGGCCGGGAGAGGGACATACGAGTTTCCCTGGTGTTGGCCAGAGTGGCCACCAGGGAAAGCTGGGGAGGGCTAGCCTCCCACTAGTTGGAATTAAGGGGCTACACACCCCTTAATTCGAACTAGTAAGTTCGAACTAGGCTTAGTCCTCGTACAATGAGGTTTACCTAGTTCGAACTAAGCGCTCCGCTAGTTCGAATTAAGTTCGAACTAGCGGAGCACTAGTGTAGTGCCTATCAAAGTTAATTCGAACTAACGTCCGTTAGTTCGAATTAACTTTGTAATGTAGACATACCCCCAGGCCCATATAAGTGTCTATTCAGGAATTTCAGGACACCATGGGGCATCCCTCCTCCTGCTAGGATTTCCCCCACATTTCTACAACCATCTCCTTCTTTGTCTTCAAGACCACTCCAGGGCACCAAGAGCACTATTCGCTGATATCTAATATAGAGATCCTCCTTACCCCACCCAGAAAAGCAAACAGAAAGGAAGCATTGTATCCAGTCCAGGTGGACTTGATGAATTCTCTAGTTTCCTGGTTGCACCACTGTAGCTTTGTGCCAGAAGTTGCCCTCTCCATTTGTACTCTGTGTACTATGCAGTCTAGACGGGCCAAATTTCGGAAAAGGCTCTTCCAACAAAAGCATTTTGCATATCTTTTTCCAATAGATTCTCGCAGTCTAGCCGTACCCTTGGGCTACGTCTGCACAGCAAGCTTTTTGCACAAGAACACTTGTTCTTGTGCAAAAACTTGCGGAGTGTCTACACTGCACATGTGTCCTTGTGCAAGTACATTTACAGTAAGGCATCAGAACAGAGGGCTTCTTGCACAAGAGTTATTCCTCTCCCCACAAGGAATAAGCCCTCTTGCGCAAGAGCGCTTGTGCAAAAAGGCCAGTGTAGACGGGAACAGGGGTTTCTTGCGCAAGAAACCCCTATGGCTAAAATGGCCATCAGAGCTTTCTTGCGTAAGAGAGTGTACACACTGCCATGGACGCTCTTGCGCAAAAGCACATGGCAGTGTGGACGTGCTCTTGTGCAAGACCTTTTGCGCAAGAATTCTTGCACAAAAAGCCTGCAGTGTACACATAGTCTTAGTCCTACAGATCCTTCCTTACTTGGTTCTGGCAAGTATGCACTGATCTAAAATGTGCACCAAAACAAAGTCTCCACTTGAGCAACACTTGATCTTTATGTCATACATTCACAGTCCCATCAGGATCTGTACTTTGATTCAGTGAGTAATGACTTTTTCCAAATGCTTTTGAGAGGTGTATGGTCAGATCATACATCCATGGTGTAATTGTAAGTATATGGGTGACCTTTTTACCATTCCAAAGAGTATTGCTAACAACTGGGGGTTTTTTCAATTTGAGCACAATCCTTCTGTCACAGACAATGTGTTTGTGTTTGCAATCACAAGTTTGTCCTCCTTGCAACATAGTAGCCCTAGACCCAACTCTGATGCATCATGTTGCAACCTGAGGGCTTTCTCTGCATTGTAATATTTCAAACTGAGAGCCTTCCCAATCGTGTCTTTTACATTCTGGTATGCTTGCATGTGTTGGTCTGTCCATTTCCACAAGTGTCTTGATGCGTCAGCTATCTCAGGATTTCACAGCTCTTCAGACAGATGGTTGCAAAACTGTACTAAATAATTGGCATTCCCAGGAATTGTGGGACTCCTAACATTGTTGGCTCTTAGCATTTCTCTAATTGCCTTCACTTTCTCTGGGTCTGTTTCTAGGCCTTTGCAGGTTGTCAGGGTGCGCGCTCCCCGCCGGGCCTCAGTGCCCCGACTGTCCTCATCTAGCCCCTCTCAGGGCAAATTACAGTCTGTACGGGTTGCTCATCATTGGCATGGGGTTATCTCTACTGCCCCGCTTACCTAGGCTGCCTTGTAATCCGCCTCCGAACCCTGGGCCTTGCCTCCGGCCCCTAGCCAGGGAGAGTCTTGGCTGGCCCTCTCCCAGCCCTAGCTGGCTATCCCCAGCTGTTCACCCTCCTGGGAGCCCCTGCTTCCTCTGCAGTCAGCCCTTCACTGGCTCTCCCCCCTAATCAAACTGTGCTTCACTAGATAGCTGCCACCTGGGCTCTCACTAGCCCTAATGGCCTCGGCTGCCCTCTCTGTTCTCAGCCCTGGCTCAGGGCCTGAGTCTTGGCCTTAAAGGGCCAGTGCAGGGCAGGCGCCCTGTTACACAGGTCAATAAATGTCCAATCTATGGCACACTAGTTATATTCAACCTGAGATTGCCTACGTTCAATTCAATATTCTTATGTATAACTGTAAAATTTTAATTTGTAGTCATGATCTCATTGCATTTGTTCAGATTATCATTCTCTCATACTATCAGCACATCATCTGCTATTGTCTGGATTCCCACCAATGCTGGGGTCACTCTGCTCTGGAATACCTCTGTTGGACTGAGTCCCACTAGAAACTTTAATCATCAATTGATACCTCCCAAATGGAGTTGGTTGTCAAGTAATGTGATTCTTCATCCAGTTCAACATGCCAGAATCCCTTTTTTATATTCATACTGTGAAACATCTTGCTTTAGACACATCTGGTAATATGTCCTCAATTGTTGGCAGAAAGAAATGGTCCTTTTTCTCAGTTCATTTAAAGGCTTTGGGTTTATGCTTATGTTTAGTTTTCCAAATGGTTTTCTTACAACTCTCTAGTCTGGCACCCTGGGGACCTGACCTGTTCCAACCAAGAATATTTACCAACACTTCCACTGCTTACTGGGCTATTAGAGGACATTTAGGGGTAAATTAGATCTAAATAACAGCACAGAACACTGAGAGCTAGAACTGGTGGCTGTAAACAAACTTTATGGGATTGTGGGGAAACTTGGCCACACCCATGAAAAGTGGACATCCGGCTAACTTTAAAATCATTCTGGACGATGGATGGTTCTGAATGAGAGAGTTCTGGATCAGAAGGTTCAACCTCTAACA
This sequence comes from Pelodiscus sinensis, assembly GCF_052426305.1. Lineage (NCBI taxonomy): Eukaryota > Metazoa > Chordata > Testudines > Trionychidae > Pelodiscus > Pelodiscus sinensis. Next base: position 199,752,649 of record NC_143052.1, read on the forward strand.
CAAGACTGCTTCTCCCTCTCTGCTCTTCTCTATAGGCTGCATGATTCTGTAGGTTCAGCAGTTCTTCATTCAGTGGCTGTAATAATGCGATGGCTACTTTTTTCTTTTTGACAATTTAACTGGCTTCACGCTGGTGTCAGTCTCTATTTATAAAAATAATCTAACTGTGTCTTCCTGAAACATGTTTCTATGCTCCCTCTGTATCACCTTCTGAGCCCAGGCAATAACATTCAAAATATCTTCAGTCACCCTGCTATCCACTTTCATTTCTGGAACTGTATTTTTATCAGGTTCATGTCTTAGATATCCTTGCTGTCCAGAAGTGGCACTGCTCTTTCACTATCTAGGTGAAAGATCACAAAATCTAGTCTGCATTTCTTTTTGTCCCTTGGATTTATTAATTAAATTTTACATTTCTCCATGGGCAGTAACGTGGTATAAATGTACAATGTTAACAGCTGTTTAGTCTTTGATTCAAATATCTAGGTTCACCAGACTGATTTGGATAATGTTACAATTTACACCACCAACTACTTGAAATTATATAACTTTCTTTCCAAGTAACATGGCTGCATGCAAATGTTTTTGGTTCTTACTAGTGTCTCCTTTCACTGTGTATACCAGCTATTCAGTCAGCCACATAACATCCTCATACTCAATGTTGATCTCTTCAGTTACTGTGTACACCTTGGGTTTTTTCATCTCGGGACACACGCATGACTGCAAAATGATTAAATTTGTCACAGATGCAGCATTTTTTCTCGTAAATCAGACACTTACCATTCTAACTTACATGTTTTCTCCAAGTGCATTTGTATGTGTCTGTATCATTATCATCTACTAATGTATCTTTTTTTATTTCTCTTTTGGATTATGTGGACAGTTTCTTCTCTCTGTCCTTTTCAGGTTTCTAATCCTCTCTCTTTTGTATAGCTCTCTGCAGCCCTACATATTTCCAAGCTTCTCCACAAAATCAAGTCAGCTTCCCTCAGCATCTGCTCTCATACGTGCGATTTTCATCCCATATATGCTATCCAGTCTCTTATCAATGAATCTTTAATATTTCTAAAATTAGAACTGTCTGCTAGCAGTTTGAAATCAATGTTGTTCTCATCTGCACCCTCTGCTTGAGCCAGAATAAAGAAATGATCTTTCTATGGTTTCATTCAGCGAATATCAAAACAGCCTGTTATTCCTTCTAAGGTGCGTTGAGCTTGGAGAATTTCCATGCACAAAGTCTCACTTCTCCCTCTCTCTCGTTCTTTCGCTCTCTCCCTTTCCCCCTTTCTCCAATAAGGTAATAAAACAGTTATATTTTCACAGCATCCTTTATCTGCCAGAGCAATAACTACATAGAGGTTAAATTCCTCTCTCCTACTCTTCCATGCCTGAGCTAAATTCTTACAGATTTACAGATTTAATGTCCCTGCAGCGTTCAGACCTTCCATTTTCTGTTATCAGCCTTTTCTTGTAAAACAAACCATGTACTCACAGAAGTATTCTGTCCTCTGCAGTGCAACTCTGAATGGTCTCTCCCTGCTGTCTGTGATTTAATTATCACTGCCCCCGTGTTTTGTGCTTTATGACTGCATCATCCTCCATATAAGATCTCATTCTAACATAAGGTTAATTTACAGACTCCAGCTTTATTGTGGCTGGTGAGATCATGGCTTCTTCTGCCCCATGGCTTCTCAGAGGGTTTCCCAGGAGGTATTGCTTCTAAACAGTTTTCCCCAGGAAACAGTATGCTTCCTGAAAGAGTTTGCTGGCACTCGCATATTGTTGCAGAGAGAAAGTTTGTATATAGAACCCCTGGCATGGTGGTGCGAGTGGGGGACAATAGTACGGGTCATTTAGGGGGGCATACAAATCAAAAAGGCATTCAATGGTAGCCATTAACAACTTTCAGCATGACAATACCCAGGACCTTAACAAAGGCAGGGGGGCGCATCATAATTAGGGGAACAAAGACGCAATAAATAGAAGAACACAATACGTGCTAACCTAAGGAGTTGGGGATACATAATTAAGATTTTGCCACAGGTGCAAAAATAGGTTATTACAGCACTGACGATACCCACCTAGCTCTCAACTCTGCCCATCCTGCCAATAGTTGAAAAATGTTAACATCCAGAATGATTTGTCTCCTGGACTGAAAAAAGAAAAATATGAATGGTGGGACAAAGTGGGGAATTGGGATGCACACAAAGGAACTGGTATGGGGAAAAGAAAGGTAATAGTATGTGGGGAGGGAAATAAGGGGAACATACAGAGTTTTACCATGTGGCAGAGGCAGAAATTGGGGGCTGCACAAAGTCTGTGGCTTGTGGAAGGGCAAGGAAGGGAATAGGCAGAGTACGTGGTCTGAGGGAGGCAGAGAGAAATTTATAGAGGCCTTGAAATAGAGTAGGGTTGAAAGTGTGGTGTTAGATTATCTTTAACATATGCTAACCTGATCAAATTAAAACACAGAGAGAAGTCTAGCTCTTTAATACAACCATTTAGTACATATTAAAGGCAGCACACGTTGCCTACAATAGGGAGTGTAATCCTCAGCAGGTGTGTGACCCCTTTGTCATTACAGGCAAATGCAATCTAGAGCACTTTTGCTGCATTATACCCCTTATCTTTATTCCATGAGAGAATTGTCCTTTCGCTAGGGTCAAATACAGGCCGTCCCACAGCAGAGGGCCAGAAAAACTGTAGATCAGTTTTCAAGTTATTGTGATGTCATTTCCTGCTCCGTTTCTCAAGTCCTCCAGAGTGTCCTCCATCAGAAGATGGGAATGGGCGATAGGATGAATTACTTGATTGCCTGTTCTTTTTGTTCCCTCTGAGACACCTGGCATTGGCCATTGATGGAAGACAGGTTACTGAGCTAGATAGACCTGATCCAGTATGACCGTTCTTATGTTCTTATAAAAAGCCAGTGAAGTCATTGATATTGCTGCTATTTTTCAGGTTACAAAGTCAGTAGACTCCCTTGGTCTTTTTTAAAAATTACATGGTATTTATACATAATACAACAATAATAACATGTAAAAGCAAAAAAACCAAGTCTAAAGTTGAAATACAGTTTTCATTCAAAACTCCCTTTGTTAATCTGATTCTTATTGCTGTAGAAAAATACAGTATGCAGGCTCAGAGATTCATGGCAAAATACAGGTTGGAAAGCTTCACTCCACTACAAACTATAGGAAAAGTTTTTTACTTCTATTTTAAAAAACAATCAGGTCTATACTTTATTCAATACCCCCCAAGAAATTGCCTGCTCCTTCTCTCCCACATTTCTGCCTCTGATGCAGGCTTTTAAGCTGTGTCCCCACATGCACCAGCTCCTCCAGAGCTGCCTTCCCTCTCCTCTCCGCCCCCCCCCCCCCCCCTTCGCCCTCTGGTGTAAATGTGTAACTGCCAAAAATTTCAGTGGTTACACATTTACCAAAAAAAAAAAAAAAAAAAAAGTTTTTTAACATCCCTAGTTTCCATTGGCCGGGAACGGTGATCTGCAGCCAACAGGAGCTTCAAGCAGCCATACCTGCAGGTAAATATAGTGCTGGCAGCCTGGGGGGGCTAACCCTGCTGAGCAACATCTGGCTTATTGTCTACCCCTATTCTGATGGGTGCTGCAATTCCAGCAGGTAGCTTGTCGGGAAGACGGGTGGGTACTAATCCACACATCTATGTCCTGGCTCTGGAATCAACCTTATCTCCAGTACCTACTACCTGCATAGAAACTGATTCCTTGCACATTATCTGAGTGCATTTCACCATATTCAACTATCACAATAAATTATTATTATTTACACAACTACACATAGCTCTGCAGACTTGCATATTGTCACAAGGTTCCAAGCTAATGGAACTAATTCCAACAAAGAGGGGAAAGTCAGAATTTTTCAACCTCCTAGAAATAATTGACCAAGAACGCAGCAGCAAAAGGTGATTTAACATCCAGTTATGTCTGTTGTAGCCATAAGACAAAATTCCAGGAATGTGAAACCAAAAAGCCAGTGATTTTCTGTGCTAGTCAGATGAGACTACTTTGGCATAACCAGAATACCCAAAGCCATATTCCCCACACCTCCAATAGCTGTCCAGTACCATTGCAATCGTGGGCCTTGAACTTACAATCTGATCTGTAGGGGATCAAGTGGATTTCGTGCAGACATAAGGGTCCCATTCACCTGCAAAGATTTGATTATATGATTAAATTCTTATATTGCAGCTCTAATAAGTGTGTTGAAACAGTACATACATGTGTAATATGTACTATACCTCAAATTGAAAAGGTGGGAATACTCCTTCTCTCATTTAGCCCTTATCCAATACCCACTAGAGTCAATGGGACTATCTCCAGAGATTTCGGGGTATTGGGTCAGGCCTTTAATCAGGAAGGATATGTCTACACCAGCTCGTTAGTTCGAGCTAGGTAGGCAAATGAGGGCAACCAGAGTTGCAAATGAAGCCCGGGATTTAAATATCCCGGGCTTCATTTGCATCTTCCCGGGCGCCGCCATTTTTAAATCCCCCTTAGTCCGAACTCTGTGCTTGCGGCACGGAGTAGGTAGTTCGAATTGGGATCTCTAATGGAACGAGGAGTACTGGTAGTTTGAATTAGAGATCCTAATTCAAACTACCTACTCCGTGCCGTGTGTAGCCGAAGGCACAGAGTTCGGACTAAGGGGGATTTAAAAATGGCAGCACCTGGGAAGATGCAAATGAAGCCTGGGATATTTAAATCCCGGGCTTCATTTGCAACTCTGATTGCCCTCATTTGTCTACCTAGCTCGAACTAACGAGCTAGTGTAGACATACCCGAACATACAAAGAGGACAGATTATATCATGCAAACTTCCTACAACATGCTAAATCCTGCTTTTGACCTTGTTTTTAACCTTCTAAAATTTTCTTTTTAATTTTAATTTCTCATTTTTATTTCAGCTCAGAAGACCTTTATTTTTGTGAGTTACAGAATTTGGTAAAATTAAATATTAAGGGGCATCACCCACAAAATCATTCCTCATCTAATATATAAAGGAGAAAGTTTGTATGTTTGTGCACTAATAACTTGGACACTATAAGAACTACCACAACCAAACTTTGCATGGGATAACCTTTTATCCAGGCGAAGGTTTTAAGGAACTGTGGGAGGGAAGAGATGAGAGACCGATGCCTCTCCCCGGGGCTGCATGGAGCTTGACAGTGAGGGGTGAAGCAGCTTCCCGGGGGGAAGCGGCGGGGACAGTCGCTCACTAACACCAGCGAAGAGATAACCTGTCATCCAGGAGAAGGTTTTAAGGGACTGTGGGAGAGAAGAGATGAAAGACCGATGCCTCTCCCTGGGGCTGCACGGAGCTTGGCAATGCGGGGAGAAGCGGCTTCCCGGGGGAAACGGTGGGGCCAGTCACTCACTAAGGCCAGTGAAGGGACAAGGAAGTGGAGGGTGGGTTTGAGCGCCAGCAGCAGGCATGCAGCTCCCTTCCCCCTCCCTCCCCTCAGGCTCCTCACCTCAGTTATATCAACTGTCAACTTATATTTCAACAATGTATACTGACAAAGCGCAAGAACAGTCACTTAAAATAGTTGGAATTGATTTGGAGACATCTTGCTTTTCACATGGACAACTCTATGTTCAAGAGTTGGAAGTGGCAAAAATTTGTACATATTTGTTAAGAATAATGAAACAAAAAAATATAGTTTACAATAAAGTTTTTTATGATAACATGTACAATTGGTTGTTTTATACTTTTTTATATATATTTTAATCCTTATAGAACTCGTTGTAACTTTTCTACCATTCAAAAAACGATAATGGACTACTGTTTTTCTAAATTTTGTTCCTCCACTTTCCCAAGCAACACCGGGTAACTCAAGCTAGTTCTGAATATTTTAACCTTCACTTGTTAATTCTACCTACGATTTCTAGAACTGAATATACTTAGAGAAAAAATATTTTCTGGTTTTTTTTAATTGGTTTATTCTCAGCATTTGGAAGCATTTTTCAAACAATCAGTTTCAGAATTTCCCAAGTATTGCTGGTTTCCCTGTGGTTTGTGTGTATCCTTTCACACTGCAACAAGAGAAAGAAAAACACTAGAAAATGTGATTATAAAACTACATTCATTGGCCAAGAAACTAAGGTGAAGGTTTATTACCTCTAACTTATTTTAAAATGTTGGCTTGTTCAAGTAGATAGTGCCCCTTTAAAAATAATTTACAATAAAGAATTCCAACTAGTCCTATGGGCTAGTCCTTGGTACAAACTACAGCATGAACTGGTTTGAAAAATTTCTGTTTTGAAATGAAAAACATTTTAAAGGCAAAATAGCTAATGTTGGAATCTCCAACAAGTCCTAGTCAAACGTATAATGCTGGCAGGGGTTATAGTTTTTGTGAGACATTTCATTTAGATTTATACTGTGCCCAGCAGAGTTTATAACTTCTGTGGACTTCTTCATAGTATGGCTCTTATAAACATTGCAAAATCCACCAACACAGCTATGAAATAAATAAATAAATAAATATATACACACAAATAGGGCAGGAGAGCTTGTAATTTTTGTGAGACTTCTAAGTTTTAAAATGCCTCACATAAGTTATAATCTTAACTGTCCTAACTGTGATGGCATATATATTTTATATTCATTATGATCTTCTTTAAAGAATCCAGTTCCCTTAGGAATCACTTCTATTAGCTACATTGAAGACAAACTCCAATTTACTCTGTCTGTATAAAGATTTTGTCATTTTGTTGTTTTAAAAAAACACTTAATTTTCCTAGTTTGGACATGGTCAAAAAGAGCTGGGCTCTTATTCTACATGTAGAAGCCAAAGACAATGTTGTTAACACTTCCGTAACACCACCTGCAAACCCACTGGGTACATCTACACTGTAGGCTTATTTCAGAAAAAAATATTCCAGAAGATATCTCTGGAATAGTTTATCTCAAAATATAGCATCCACGCTACAGGGAAGCCTCAAAATTAGTCCAAGGCAGACTCCCCTAATGTGGATACTCTGTCTCGATTTAGAGCCCTAGGAGGCACTGGGGAGGAATAACTTTAGAATGGCCCTGGGGAGGAGCTATTTCGACATAGCAGCAGTGGAGCGTCCACACTCACCCTCTTCTGAAAGAGCATTTTCGGAAGAGCCGTTATTCCTTATGGAATGAGGTTTACCAACATTGGAAAAAGCCTTCCATTATTTCGATTTTCTTTCAAAATAACGCAATTGCGGTGTGGACACTAGTAGGCTGTGTCTAGACTGGCCAGTTTTTCTGGAAAATCAGCCACTTTTCCGGAAAAACTTGCCAGCTGTCTACACTGTCCGCTTGAATTTCCGCAAAAGCAGTGACTTCCTACTGTAAGAAATCAGTGCTTTTTGCGGAAATACTATGCTGCTCCCGTTTGGGCAAAAGTCCCTTTTGCGCAAAAGTTTTGCACAAAAGGACCAGTGTAGACAGCCCAGATTTGTTTTCCGCAAAAAAGCCCCAATCGTGAAAATGGCGATTGGGGCTTTTTTGTGCAAAAGCGCATCTAGATTGGCACGGACGCTTTGCCGCAAAAAGTGCTTTTGCGGAAAAGCGTCCGTGCCAATCTAGACGCTCTGTTCCAAAAATGCTTTTAACGGAAAAATTTTCTGTTAAAAGTATTTCTGGAAAATCACGCCAATCTAGACACAGCCGTATTGTTTTTCCAGAATAATGGTGCAGTGTAGATGCCCCCTATGGATTGGAGACCCAACTGTACTCTCTTTACACTCATCTTGTGGCCTGGGAACCCACTTGTTGCTTCTTTCTATTTCAAATATGGGTTGGAGGCTCAGCTTCCAGACAAAGACCACAGAACTTCATGTGTCTTGTTTCATCCTAAATACAGTTGCTGTGGTAACCAGTATCCCATGCAACAACCTATGTGATGCAAAGACCTGGTTGGACCTGGCTGTATTGTATACGGTAAACTGGCAGGGAGGATGGGAGTTAACATCATACAAAAGTCTGTAGTTATGTAAATTCATATACTCAAAAAAGTAGACAAATTTAATAAAGCAAAAGATAATATTCTCTGGCCAATAACTGGAGGTTGGATGGAGCTAAGTAGAGAAGTAGAAGACTCTCAAATGAGAATTTCATCACTTTTAATCATTTAGTTATTTTTTAACTATAATATTTCAGTAACACAGTTTTCTGTATAGATATATTAATGCAGTGTAATAATCTCAACTTTAGCTCTGCCTTAAGTTTTTGTCTGGAAATATTTCATTTAATATATTTGCATCATGTGCCTGTTCCTGTCTCGTGATATTAATAACTCAGAGCAGGGAATGTTTGTAGAATACTAAGCTCACTCACTGACAGCACTCACTAAATAATCATAAATCAGACTCAGCTAATGTTAACAACTAGTAAAAATAATATCTGTGCATTCCTTGGATACAAAACTGGACTCTACTTAACAGCTTCATGTGAGTGAAACTAGATATAACATGGACTTTAATTTGGCAGTTTAGTTATTTGGCATGGATAAAGACAACACATTAGCTAAGAAGATCTCCAAATTCAGAACCTAACTCCACAGCACGAGGCTATGGCCTAAATTTCTGGATGTATATATAAAAAAAACCATGCATGTGCAAGCGCACACACACACACACACAAGAAAGAAAAGAGCAATTGCATTCAGATCAGCATTTACAACAGGCTTGGGCAAAATATGGCCCGGGGGCCGGATCCAGCCTGCCAAGCCATTGGATCCAGCCTGCTGACACAGCAGGGAGCCTCAGGCAGACTCACTGCTTGCCCCGCACACATGCCCTCCAATACAACTCAGAAAAGGCTGCCACAGCCATTTCTCTTTTTCAGCTGTGAGCCCAGGGAAGGGGGGAGTGGTGCTTCACACGCTGCTACCACCACCAACACAATCCCATTGGCCAATTTTTGGCCAATGAGAGCTGCCTGATTCACAGGCTCTTATTCACAGATCCACATGGCCCCTAGGGCCTGTTCTGGCTGCATGGTGGTGGGGAGGCCTGCTCAGTTGGCCAGGACATGTCGCATGGCCGGGAGGCAGGGTCTGCTTTGGTGTCTAGAAACAGGACATGCTGCATGGCGGGGAGGGGTCAGCTAGTGGTCGGAAACCTGTGTTTGTGTTAATAAATTGGGTGCCATGGTAGCACACATCCAAACCAGTACACATGACCTCAATATGGATGCACAAGCCAAAACTCACTCCACTTATGGTTGGAAAATCTTAACGGGAACACTGCCTTTGACCACTTTCCGTAATCTTGGAGTGGCCCCCCCTCATCAAAAATTATTGCCCATCCCTGATTTATAACATGCCCCAAAAAGCCCCAAACCCCAATTCAATCCCACATTCTCTCTTTTGATGTAATCTCTTAGCTCAGTGGTCCCTAACGCAATGCCCGCAGGCGCCACGACGCCTGCCGGGGCATTTATGTGCACCCGCCAAGTGACCAGGGCCAGCCTGAGCCATTCCTGCACTCCAGGCCCCGGGCACCCGGCAGCCCCAAAAGGTTGGGGACCGCTGTCTTAGCTCAACTCTTGCACTTCAAAAGGACAGGAGAGCTATTGCAGATCAGCTGGTGGTTCCCCTGGCAGAGGACAGTACACTCACCTGACACAGGCCTTATCAACACTAGGCTAAAAAGTGTGATGTTAGCTGGCATGTTCTAATGGACACATTTGAAAAGGCTAGAGTAGACAAGGCAGCACAGACTTTACCATGTCAAGCTGGTTGAGTTAAATCCTTAGGTTATCCCATAAACTTTACATATACCAGTTGAGCCTGCATTAAAGGCAGTCAGGGTTACCAGATGGTTTAACCAAAAATATCAAACACCCCACCCCCTAAAAAAAAAACCATCAGGGAAAAAATTCTATTGAGAAAAAAAGAGAGGGAGACCAAAGTTGTTGAGGAAAAAAAAAAGACCTCAAGAGTTATTAAGCAAAAACAAATAAAAATAAATAAATAAATAAATAAAAACAGCATGGCCCCTTTGAGAAATACCTTGGAGCCTTTTTGCCAGCGGCCATCTTGTTTTCCTGCTCCAAGCCAGAAGACAGCTCCTCTGCAGAACCAGGTAAGCGGGGGGGGGAGAGGGAGGGAACCCGGGGGCTGGCCCTGGTTGCTGTGTGTGTATAAGGTTGCCAGGTGTCCAGTATTTTCGCCTCCTGTCTGGTAAAAACATTCAGAAAATACCGGACATTTTAAGTGTCCGGTATTCTCCTGATTTTTTTACTGGACAGGAGGCAAAAATACCAGACTGTCCGGGTAAATACCAGACACCTGGCAACCCAAAGCAGTGCTTTTTCTACACTAGACTTTTAAAGTATGTTATCAAACATATATTAACATCACACTTTTTAGCCAAGTCTAGATAAGGCCACAGAGACTACACAGACAATTCCCTTGCTACTCCGCCACTTCCACAATGTCTGGCCTAAGGGGCACATTGGGAATAGGAAGGGGCATTCTGCATTTTAACTATAGTACAGTGCAACTCCCAGGCTGCTAAAGTGAACCAAGATCATGCCTCGGTATCAGGGAGCTGAAATTCATGTATCTGATGACACACACACATTCTGGAATGGCACAAGGCACCACTGAGCAACCTTATCTTTGTGTTAATGAATTTTTTAGATAACTCAATTTCCTTGGTTAAATTTTTCCCCCTCAGCACTCCATGTACCACAGTCTAGCTCTCCGCTTTGCTACCTCTGATTCCTTAGCAACTGTTACCCTGCCATCATCTTGTCTCCCATCTTTTTGCCTGTTCAGAGCAGCCTGGATCTTCCTTCTCAGTCCTCCCTCTCACGGGGGCGGGGAGGGGGGGACGGGACAGACGGACAGAGAGAAGGGTGTCAACCCAAAGGTTGAAGAGCTGGGGCAAGGATGCAGGAATACTTTAGGGACTTTAGGATTCAATGGGGACAGTTTTGAAGATGGAGGAACAGACATGAGGGCACGGATGTCGGAGTTGTGAGGGAACAGATGAAGTCATACCAATGCTCCCTACTATACAGCTCTGACCTCCTCCTTTCTATGCCATGCTTTCCTGTACTGATCAGATACTCCCCCCCCCCATACACACATTTCCACCTCACTGCTCAGACTCCCCCACTACTGTTCCAAGCAATCCATCAGTCTCTCCATCATGCCTGATGCTTTGACCATCTTCCACACCTCTTCTGCTCCAAGTACCACACAGGCACATGAGCACCATACTCCTCCTTGCCAGTTCATGCCTCTATTAGCTGGAGGAGTTGGGGGAGAGGGGGCAAGGGCAGGGGCAGAGAAGATGGTGGGACTATGAGGCGTGCATGATCAAGCAATAGGCAGGAAGGGAAAGGAGAACGGCAATGTACCAGATCTGGGCCTAAAGTGTATGGGGAAGGGGCTCTTCATATCCATCTGTAGCATATAGGGTTGCCAAATTTCCACTTGCACAAAACTGAATGCCATTTCTCTGCCATATATTTAACCAATGATCCAAACAAGATAAGATAGCTTTCATATAGAAGATTAAATCATGTTACACAGTCAATTTTGTACTCTACTGGATCTGAGATATAGTGAATTTAGGCCTCAGTACACACTGGTGATGAATTAAAAAATGCAATATACATTAAGAGTTATTCATCACTATCCTTACATTTTTTTATGAAACGTGTTCCTCACTGCCTCCTCAGCAGCCCTGGGAGTCCCTTCTGGTTTATGGCTTATGTTCCTAAGATCACATGCTTCAGAGCTTCAGCCAGTCACCAGCAGGGGACAGGAAGGATTTCCTTCTCCCCCCCGAATCTATTCTGGCACTGTTTGTTTTGGGTTTTTTTAGGTCTCCTTTCTCTAAAGCATCAGAAATGGGCCATAGCTGGAGACAGAGCACTGGACTGGGTGGGCCAGACCTCTGAGATGATATTGAGAATTATCTCTCGGGGAGCTTGGCTTGGCTGGCTCTTGCTGACTTGCTCAGGGTCTAACTAATCACCATATATGGGGTTGGCAAGAAATTTCCCCCAGGTCACACTGGCAGAGATCTTGGGAATTTTTTTTTTGCCACCTTCTGTACCATGAAGTGCGGGACACTTGCTAAGATAATCGGGGTATATCCCACTTAACTGCAGAGGCCTCTGGCATTGGTGCACCTCAGTCCCTCCTGTTCTCTGTCTATAGCACACAACTTCCTAGCTTCAGACGGGTTGTAATACTGTGGTCTAATTTCAGTTGTTGGGGGTGGTATACAGATGTCTGGGTAGTGTTTAGTCATCTGAGATGTGCAGGAGGTCAGATCAGATGATTTGGTGGTTCCTTCTGGCCTTAAACGCTATGACCTCCCTATCAAGAGGGTGACAGTAGAACTGGTTTAAATAGGAAACTGTTGGCCCAGATGACCAGATCATCCCTATCATGGCACAACTCATAGGAGAGGTCTTGGGGAGAAAATTTCCACAAACATTTTTGCCATGGGTCTCTCCTTGTGTTGCCGCGTCAGGGAGTGTGTGTGTGGCGGGGGGAAGAGGGGAGGTGTTAACTTGCCCCATTGCAAAACAAATCAAGAAACCCATCCAGAAATCATATAGATCCCAGAGAAGCCACTTCAGGTTGAATTATTTTTAACTTTGAAAGGCCTCAGGATTAGCAGGAATGTGAAGTGTGTCCGTCATCTCTGTCCCCATTCAACATAGCCCATTCCCAGGCCCAAGTGGATCCCAGCTCTGAAAATGGATCTGTTTAGATTCCTGGAGATGGATCGTAGAACACAGATGACTGACCTTCCTTCTAGCAAGAAAGGAGAGATCCATGTGGAGCTGTCAAGGGGACAACCCTCCCTATTTTTTTAGGTGCTAGGCATGAAGCTGATCCAGTCACCCCTGCTCCCCCCCGCCACACACACACCATTTTCCCACATATTTTCAAGCGGTGTGAAACCTGGAGTTGCTACTTCCACTGCAATCTCATTCATGCAGGAGATAAGTTCATCTGTCACAGCGGGAAAAATGCAACCTTGTTTGCCAATACCCCCCACCACTAGAACTGACTCTCCCAAGCAATGGCATCTGCATTACCTCCACAGGAGTCCTAGGTGTGGGGTGTTTTCCAGAACAGGACTGGAGGCAGACTTGCTCCCTGGCAACTATGTACTCCTGTAAGAACACAACTTTAGGGCATCTGTCAGAGCTTATGCTGCCACAAAGACAGCATCAATTTTGGGCTGCTGTGTAAGACTGCCAAAGGGAAGGCACACTCTGTGTATACTGGTATGCAGAACTTCTTATTGGCCAGCAGTTACAAAGGCTGCTTCATCCTGGATAGAGCCCTGAACTTTAATTGCATCATCTGCTTTGATGCTCTTCGTTTTATGGATGTTTTGATCCTGCACCTAGTTACAGAATACACATTCTGAAGCAGGATTGGTGGAATTAAACCTAACTTCACATCAGAATCTTTCCCTCTTGTGTAATCAAAGAGCAGCCCTGAGGGTGTTTTTTTGTGTGCAGCTGTGTTTATTTTATGCAGTATAGAGAACAAGAAAATAAGATAATTTATGTTCTAATCACTGTTTCCCCAAGTACTAATTTTTCTGCTATCGTTTATTGCACCTTTTAGACCTACCACTCTGAAACAGGGTTTTTTACAGTTCTTATACTTAAAGATGTCACTTTTTTGTTAATTTTGTAGAATATAACTTTAATTTTTCTACAATTTATGGATTTGTAATTAAAAAACAAAAACTGTTTGGGGGTCATGTCCCCCCATTTCTCTTCTCTTCTTTCCCTTTCCTCTTCCTCCCCCTCTTTCCTTTTTCCATTTTGCTTCTGAAAAATGAAGACAGTTTTTAAAATATTTTGTATTTTAGTGGGCATTTATTTATGTTTTTATTTGTTTAACATTTGTGTATTTGTTGAGCCAAGCAACAGTGTTCTTGGTGGCCAAGTGAAGCTCCTGGAGCCCACAAATGAATTTAGTTAGCATGCACTTCTTGACAATGTGTATCATTGCTTGCTCTGTGCCACAGCTGTAGTTTGGATTGTCTCAAAGACAATCCAAGAAGTATTTGCTGTTGTTTCTACCTTATAAATATCAGGAATATAAAGTGTTGTCTGCATTGTCTTTGCTGGAGGATGCTTTAGAGGACCAAGGAACTGAGGAGGACCCTAAACTTAAAGGGGAAGGGAGTCTGAATGTTTAATAAACACAACCTTTTCCCCCTATGTGTTTGTCAGGTGTTTAAGTGCTAACAAAATCAAACAACACTCAAGGACTTTTATAGGGTTTGACTAAAAATCCATTCCCCGCTCGCCTGCTCAGGTTTCGATCTCCAGTGAGTCCATAATCCCATTAGTTCCCTATTATCTATAGAGAAAAAAAAACACGCAAAAACAAAGCAGATGAGACTTAAAATTTCAAAGTTAAAAACTAGAAGAAAAAGCCCCTTTAAAAAAAAACCATCACCCAGACTTGTCATAACAAAACCAAGAAGAGCCAAAACTAGTTTGTTTTCCTTTGTCAGGTCACCTTTATGAGATGAGAGAATCCTTTCAGAATTCACCTAGTTTCTGAGACAGGATATACAGACAATCCTCCAGAGATACTGTTAGCAAACAAATACTGTCATTGCATTGTTGTTAGGAGGCCCAGCAGGAAATGCAGAAAGGAAAAACAAGGCAAGTAAAAAACAAATTCAGTGACAGTACCAAAAAGCAACATTAAATCAGGCACATATGCAAAGGTCTCTATGGCAGTCACTGTAGTATAATGTATTCACAAAAGATAATGTTCTGCTTTTTAAGCTTATGCTTTACTATGGGAATCTGTTTCAGCTTGTCTAGCTTTTTTTCTGTTTGTCTTGCTAAGCTTCTCCATAGTTGTAAACGGTCAACTAACTCCCCTGTGCCACTCCAGAACTCTCCCTCAACTCTGTCTTCTCTTGTAGCTCCAATTCTCTTAGCCCCTCTAATATCATTTCAATCCAATGGCTCAGCTGCTCCGAAGAAAAGAAAATTAGCTTGGTAAATGATACTCACTTAGCTATCCACTCAAAGATTTCTTTCTCAGCCACAATCACCCCCAAACACTTTTTCTCCACTCCTTGAATTACCCTGGCGCTTATTTATTTATAAAAATCAAGGAATATATACAACTGAAAAATCCTTCCAAAACCTATCATCCAAGCATTTATTAGTTATTTCTTCAAGCAACTACTTTTTAAAGCTTATTTTATTTTTAAAAATATTGTTCACATTAATGAGAAGTCCTGTGGCACCTAGAAACTAATAGATTTATTAGGGCATAAGCTTTCATGGGTAAACCCCACTATATATAAAGGGAGTTACTTATGAATTTATCAAGTGCAGGACCAGTGTTAACTAGGCCAATTCAGTCCAGGTGGATATGGTTCACTCACAGCAGCTGATGGGGAGGTATGAATACCAAGAGAGAGAAAATTGCCTTTATAGTGAGATAACCAATCTAAATCCTTATTCAATCCTAATTTGATTGTATTAAATTTGCAAATGAATTGCAGCTCTCCTGTTTCTCTTTATAGTCTAGTTTTGAAGTTTTTTGTAGAAAGATGGATACTTATAAATCCATTTTTGGGTGTCCATGGCGATTAAAGTGTTCTCCTACTAGTTTACATATGTTACCTTTCTTGATGTCTGATTTGTGACCATTTATCCTTTGGTGCAGAGACTATCTGGTTTGGCTTATTCACATGCCAGAGGGGTACTGCATTACAGTCAGGTTAATCTAATCTCCAATACAGAGGCAAGTGCAGAATGACTGTGGAGTGTGCTTTTGGCTGTTTGAAGGCTCATGGTGATGTTTGTATGGTAAGATGAACCTGGCTGATGATAATCCCTATGGTTATTGCTGCATGCTGTACCCTCCATAATATTTGTGAAGGAAAGGGTAAAAGCTTTATTAAGGGCTGGACCACTGACATACAGTGCCTGGAGGCCAAGTTTGAACAACCAAAGATGAGAGCAAATAGAGGAGCACAGTTTGGGACTGTAAGGATCAGGGATGCCTTGAGACAGTAATTTGACACTGAAAATCAGTAAAAGTGGTTGCTATGCATGGGAGTGCAATGGCTGCTTTGCGAGGGGGTTACTTTTAGTGGTCCATGTGCTGGACTTAACGCCACACTGACCTTAGCTTTGCTGGGGTACTCTTTCTTGCTTGCTTTCATGTAATGGAATAAAGAGGTCGTGTATAAGTCCATGGCTCATATGCAGTCCCACTGTCTGATGAGCTGTGGAAGGGAGGCTGTAGTAAAGCTCATCAGGGCTAAGCGGCATAGAGATTGGTGTTGAGTGAATCGGCAGCCTGTGGGAGTCTGCATGAGTGGAGGCTGGGTAGGCAGGTGTGGAATGCGGTGGGTGGCCCCTGGGGGCAGACTGGTGCACAAAGTGCATTGGCAGGAGTGTTGGGGGGGGGGCATTGGACAAATTTTAGATCACTGATTGCAGAGGGGACTGGTCGCATAGCTGCTCCATCTGCATTACTAGCAGCGCCCTCAGCATGTTCGCTTGTCACTCCATAAAGCTTAGGAACTGCTGCATGCTCACCTTCCACTCCCTCCTGCTACTGTCTCTCCACTCCTTCAATTCTTTGTGTTAGGCATCAACATGGCTCAGAATGTCTTGCAAAAACTCCTCTCTAGGCCTTCTTGGGTGCTCCTGTACTTGTCTCAGATGCTCTGCAGGAGTTAGCAGGGGTCGGCAACCTGCAGCAGGTGTGCCATCAGTGGCATGTGAGCCGATTTTCATTGGCATGTGGGTGGGAGCTTAGTCCTGCCCCTCCTTCCTGCCTTGCGTAGTAGGGAGCCTACACTGCTGCTTGAGCATCATAGCCAGCCTGTGAGTTAGACATCTGGGGTTTTCTGTAGTGCAAAGCAGGTTAGGCATGTATCTGCCTCTTCAGGCACCCAAATACCTCTGTATATCTGGGTCTAGATCTAAAAAACAAAGCTAAAGGCTCTGATGGGAATTGTCAATAAAAGCATAACTCATGATTTTTCCCTATGTTACCAGAAGTGGCTGAAATATGCAGATCTATTTTTACAGAGGGGAAAAACAAAGTATTAACTTATGAATTTGTTTTCATTTCAAAGTATGCTGAATGGACCCATTTAAATTTTTTTTTCCATTTTTCAAAATGTCCTTCATCTTTTCTATCTCCCCGTGTCCCTCCAAGAAGTAGTGAAATTTTTCCTTTAGTAAAATAGCCTCCAAAAACTGGTGCTAACTACTTATGAAAAACTCTAAAGTTTGAGATAGTGAAAAGGCATGACATATTTTACACAAGATGAACCATTTTGACAGTTTGGGGTGAAACAGTTTTGTTTAAAAAAAAAGGCCTTTCCTGCTCCCTTAAAGAAAAAAAAAGCTTTAAAAATTTCAACCAGCTCATTGTTGCACTCAGACACTTGGGTGCATCTTCAGCTCCCCTTAGTGCTACCAGGAGGGGTGTGTGCTCCTCACCTTACAGCAGTGAATTTTTAACTGCAGTGCAGACCTACCCTCAGCGCACTAGCTCATCTAAAGGTAGTGTATGTATGTCTCCTTTAGCTGTAACTTGCACTTCCAGCTATAGTGTAGATGTACCCTTGGGGGCTTACCTGAGCTCACTCAAGAAGTCTGTGATGGAGCCAAGAATTAAGCCTGTGCATCACAAAATAAGAAAGAAAAGGATTATTTAAACAGAATTTTTGGAGTGTTGTAGATATCTAAAACTCTGATCTTAATGATTTTTTAAAATCCTGTGTTACTAAAATGGTAAGATTTACACCTTAATTTATTTATTAATGAAGCTGCTGTAAGTAGGACTATTATTGAATTTAAAAATACCGACAGCACGCAGACCCGTGAATAGAAGTGAATAATTTAACTCTCGGCACGCCACTTCTGAAAGGTTGCTGACCCCTAAGTTAGAGCTTCCTGAGACTGGCATTCTGAGGCCAGCTCTGTCAAGGACAAAATTGCAGCTTGTCGCAAAAGGCCCATTGTTAAGGCTAAACACAACACTGCCTCAACCCCTTTGAAATACTTGCACTGTCCACATACCTAGCACTGTGCCAGAGCGAGTGAACATAACTTACAGGAACCCCACAATGGTGAGTCACCACTAAGAGCATCCAAAGAAGACCCTACCTAAATGCAGCGGGGCAGGAGAAAGAGCCAGGAAAACCCTTGCTGAGGCGGTATGGGCAGTGTGGGCATACATCCCCTAGTGCAGCTGGTCAGGGGAAAGGGCAGGAGAGCCCCTTGCCACGGAATCCCTTGGTGCAGCCAGTCAAGGTGATGGGGAGCAGAGGTTATCATTTGCACATGGCTGTACTGTGTTCTGGTCAGGAGTGAATTGGAGAGAGCACTGTGTGTGTGTGTGTGTGTGTGAGAGAGAGAGAGAGAGAGAGAGAGAGAGAGAGAGAGAGAGAGAGAGAGAGAGAGTTTTAGTGATGGCCTCTCATTTCCACAGGATGTGTTCATACTAGAAGGCAGTTTGCTGCTTAGGGTGAGCAGGGAAGTGAAGGAAGGTCTTTTATTCAACTGTGGGTTCCATCTGGGACCATACGTAGCTTGTCTTTGCACAGGGATGGTTTCCCCCTCTCCCATAGTGACGGCACAGTGGAGAGTGAATGTCAGCCTTCAGGGGTCAAGAACCACATTTCCTCTGCCAGCCAATCTGAGGAGAAGGGTGGCACAGCAGCTGCACAAAGCTTTCAATGAGATCTGTGAGCACACTCAACCACAACTTCCTCCTCCTGGATCAGTCCACTGCTGGATGCCCCCAAAACCCTAAGGGAATCTTTGGAGTGAAGGTGGGGTTGCCTCCAAGTATATTATCCAGCTCTTTGTAGTTCCTGCAGGTAGGTCATGGGCACAGCAGCAGAGCGGTAGTTTGCTTCCTACTTGTGGTAGGCAATTTGCCGCTCCTTCATTTTTACCCTACACTGTAGTGCATCCCCGGTCATGGCCCCTTCTGATCATGCACCTAGAGATCTGCCTGTAGATATCGAAAAGGCTGGAGTGCAGCTGGGACTGGACTGCCTTCTCTCCCAAAATGCTGATGAAGTCCAGCACCTCATCATAACTCCAAGACGGGGATCTCCTTGTGTGTGGAGCAGGCATGGCCAACTGGAAAGATGCGCTCTGAACGCCACATGTCACTGAGCAGCCAGGAAAGGGACTTTCACATTCAAAGAGAACACAAGGATGGGTCTTGGTCACCTGGTTAGTCACCTGAGCATGGCAGTAGAGTTCAAAGAGATGACCAGAGAGGCCAGAACAGGCATTGTGGGAAGGGTGCTGGAGGCCAGTCAGGATGCAGTACTACACCACAGTGTCCACACTGGCACCCCAGTGCACTATCCAGAGCACAGCAAGCTCTATGTTTCTCGCAGAGGTGGTTTGCCTAGAGTACACTAACTCTAAATTCCCTCTACATTTTTATGCCCATGTGCAGAATGACTTTCATTATGTGCATCTGTATGGAGACAATGCATCTCAAAACAACAGTCATCCTGCACACAACCAGTGTGTGGCAGGGGTGGGGTATCTGATGAGGCTCAGGGCTGGGGTGGGGGCTCCATCTGCAGGTACAGGCTTGGGATGAAGCTAGGGATTAAGGGTTCTGGGTGCCTAAGAAAGCTCAGAACAGGAGCAGGGGGTTGGGGTTTGGCATGAGGGCTCGGCTGAGGGTGCGGGCTCTGGAGTGGGCCTGAGGATGAAGAGTTGGGGTGTACACTCCTCTAGGAACGAGGACACCTCCAGCCCTCTCTCACTGCAGCAGTTTATGGCCAGGTGAGAGATGCCCCTCTATTACCCCAGGAGCTCCAACGGGTCCGACTGAGCAGGGATGCCTCAAGTAGGGGCAGGTCTGAGATGGGCTGAAAGGGGACCAGAGAAGGAGTGCCTGTCCCCTAGCTACACCAGTTCTGGGGACAGCTCCACGCAGGGGCCAGCAGGGAAAGTCGTGGCAGCACTAGGTTGGGAGCAGCAGGTAGAGGTGTAACTGTCCCAGCCATGGCAGCTCTTGGTTGGGAGCAACAGGCAGAGGCACCTCTCCTTCAACCACAGCAGCTCTGGTTAGGAGCTAGTGCAGTGAGGTGTCTTCCCCCCTGCCACAGCAGCTCCAGGTTGGCACCAGCAGGCAGAGGCAATTCTGTCCCACCTACAGTAGCTCTGGTTTGGGGTTGATGGGGAGAGGCAACTCTTCCCTGGCTGAGGCAGCTTCAGGGTTTGGGGAGAGGCATCTCCCGCACTGCATCCCTGAACCCCTGCACAGGGCTGAACAGGCAGCTGCGCAACTGCACAGCCATGCAGCTTAGAAGGCATTTAGGTTCTAAATCTACAACAGCAAATTGTTTATTTAAATGAAAAGATTTATTTGGGGATTTGAGAAATATTGTTTTCTTAAACTCAGCAGTGGCATTGTGTTTTGAGTGCGGTTTTAGTTCTACAGTGAACTACACTGGACGCCGTTCATCAAAGCATTAATCTACTAAAACTTTTTTTGCCATCTTTCCACCCACCAAAATAAACTCTGAAGTTTACCTAGAAAAATATTAAGATTTTTTGCACCAATTTTCATCTGTTCTGTGTTGTAATAATAAACACTGATCAATTCCTGGGAAAAATAAAATAAAATAAAAACAAAAAATGAAGGGCCCTACATACACACTAGAGTTTGAGCTACATTTAAAAATTAGATGGCTCTAGCTATGTCGCAAATCCTGGCTGTGAAACATTTTGTGCCTTGAGTACTGTAATAAGGTAAATTAAACCTCCAGAGTAGATGCAGCTAGGCTGATGAAAGAATTCTTGAACAGATCTAGCTATCACCTCTAGGAAAGGTAGATTAACTACATAGACAGAAAAACCCCTTCCATTGATGCAGGAAGTGTCTACACCAGTGGTCCCCAACCTTTTGGGGCTGCCAGGCACCTAGGGCAGGGGCCACCCATGCGCCGCACGCCTGGGGCTGGCACCATGCATGCACCGCGCGCCTGGGGCAGGGTTGGCCCAGATCATTCGGCAGGTGCACATAAATGTCTTGGCGTGCGCCATGGTGCCCACAGGCACCGCGTTGGGGACCACTGATCTACACTATAGTGGTGAAGTGCTCCAACTGTGCCACATCCGTGGCTATCATATAGACATGCCCTATGATGAAGGCTACATTTTACTCATGGCAGGTCACAGACAGTAAACAACAATTCATGGCCCATGACCTTTCCATGACTTTTACTACATAATGCTATCTAAAACTTGGGCCAGTGGGCCACGGGTGCTGTGGGGGTTGGTCATGGTCTGGGACTGATGCTGCTGGAGTGGCAGATGGGAGCATATGGCCTGGGACCTCTGCTGGTGCTGCAAGGGGCTATGTCAGGTGGGCAGGGTGTGGCTCCATGTGCATGTGGGGAGGAACTTGCAGGCTCCCTATTCATCACGTCCCTGCAGCTCCTATGGGGAGAAGGACTCCTCTGCATGCTGCCCCTGCCAAGATCTCTGGCTCTGCAGCTCCAATTGGCTAGGAACCACAGCCAATAGGAGCCACAGGGGCTAAGCAGTTGGCAGGGCATGCAGGAAGGAGTCCGCCTGGCCTGCCTTCCTCCTAGGAGCTGCATGGACATGCAGGCCACTTCAAAGGACACCCCCCCCCCAGGTAAGCACTTGCTCTGCACCCTAACTCTCAGCCCCATCCACGAGCCCAGGGCCGGCCCGAGCCCTTTTGGAGCCCTGGGCCCAGGCGTGCGGCGCTGCCCCCAGGTGCAGGAAGCATGTGTGGGCCCGCCCCCCCAGGGAGCGCGGGCCCACCCCCAGGTGTAGGGCGCATGCGTGCGCCGGCCACGGCCGCTGGCACAAAGCCCTGGGCATGTCCCTGGGACGCTCGGTGCATGCGCTGCCCAGCCCGGCCTGACCAGCTCTGCTCTTCGGGCCCCGCAGCCGTGGGGGCAAGGGCGCTGCTGTCCGGCACTGTGGGAGCCGGGCACGCGGCTCCTGATGGCAGCTGTAAGGGACGCCGCACGCCCCTTACAGCTGCCATTAGGCGCCCCCCGTGGGTTGGCGCCCTGGGCAGCTGCCCGGCTCGCCCATGCCTCCGTCCGGCCCTGCACAAGCCCCCACCCACATCCAAACTGCCCCAGCAGCAACCTGTGCGGCTGCCCCAGGGACTGCCTGATCTGTTCTCCAGCCTCAATGGCCCTGCATAATCTGTGATTTTTGTGACCTCCGTAACAGACATGCAGTCTTACCTGTGATGACTTTTGCTGGTGTAAAAATGGGGGGCAAATCACATCTCTAATCAACATTGCTATGCTAGCAAAAGTTTGTAGTGTAGATCTAGCTCACTGATTATCTCCAGGGACAGTGAAGTAGCAGAGGCCATCCTTTCTAAGGGCATGTCTACCCTATAGTCACTACAATGGCACAGTTATGGTGCTGCAGCTGTACTGCTCTAGCACAACTGTGTAAATGCCTCCTACAGAGAGAATAAGTTTTTACATCAGTATATTTAATCCACCCCTCTGAGAAGTGGTATGTGGGTTGAGGGAAGAATTATTCCATTGACCTGCCTCTGTATTGGAGATTAGATTTATAATGCTTAGAATGTCAAGATTTTACAGCTTTGAGTGACATAGCTGGGTTGATCTCATTTAAGTGTAGACCATGTCTCAGAGGGAAAATGTATGAGGTGGATTTCTGCAATATGAAAAATTCAACTGAGTTGGTCATAATTATGCTTTTTTTAGGCTCTGGCATGTGAATTAAGAACATGGTTATTAATTTATTAGATTATTTATCATTATTATGGCATATGGAGGAAGATGAGTTGATGCAAACTACTATTCACTAGCAACTGTGCCGTTAGGACTGGAGTAAACATTGGTTTGAAACAAAAATCCCCCCAAACTCCTAGGCTGTGTCTACACTGGGCCACTTATTCCGGAAAATCAGCCGCTTTTCCGGAATAAGCTGCAAGCTGTCTACACTGGCCCTTGAATTTCCGGAAAAGCAACGTTGCGCTACTGTACAAAATCAGCCGCTATTCCGGAAAAACTATTCTCCTCCCGCTCGGGCATACGTCCTTGTTCCGGAACACTGTTCCGGGAAGGGGCCAGTGTAGACAGCCCAGTAGTCTTTTCCGGAAAAAAGCCCCGATCGCGAAAATGACGCTCGGGGCTCTTTTCCGGAAAAGTGCATCTACATTGGCCACGGACGCTTTTCCGGAAAAAGGACTTTTCCGGAAAAGCAGCCTGCCAATGTAGACGCTCCTTTTCCGGAAATACTTATAATGAAAACTATTCTGTTTTAAGCATTTCCGGAAATTCATGCCTGTGTAGACACAGCCCTAGAATCATATGATATTGTTTAGATAGTTTGTTATAAATAAGTTTTGTGATAAGGCCTCTAGAGGTCGCCATAGCCTTATGAATGAAGGAAAGTATTAGGTAGCTAGGAATGAACAGCATACATCCTGGTTTTGTTTGTATTTCCATTTCTCTGTTGGTATTCTAAAGATTTCATCTTCCAATTTCTCCAGGTTTTATTTAGTTGTGATATACATAAAGGGTGCGTCTAGACTGGCAAGATTTTGCACAAAAGCAGGCGCTTTTGCGCAAAAACTTGCCAGCTGTCTACACTGGCCGCTTGAATTTACGCAAGAACACTGACTTTGTAATGTACAAAATCAGTGCTTCTTGCGCAAACACTTTCACGCTCCCGCTCAGGGATAAGCCCTCTTGCGCAAGAATACGACAGGCACCTTAATTTTTTGCGCAAGAAAGCCTGATGGCTAAAATGGCCATCAGAGCTTTCTTGCGCAAAAGCACGTCTAGATTGGCACGGATGCTTTTGCACAAAAGCACTTTTTGCACAAAAGCATCCTTGCCAATCTAGACGCTCTTTTGCGGAAATACTTTTAACGGAAAATCTTTTCCGTTAAAAGTATTTCCGCAAAATCATGCCAGTCTAGACGTAGCCAAAATGTTTATGAAACTACAATTCCTGGGAAGGCTTTAAGATATAGCAATCAGGGTCCCTTTTGTTTAAAGTATTGCTCTGAAAAGTAACTACGCGCCTTGTTAGGCCTGGTCTACACTGGGAGTTTAGGTCTGACATAGTCATATTAAGTTGATTTTCTAAACGAGTAAACACCACTGTTCCGTCCTGCTCTGTGGCTATGCCTGCACCCTCTCTCTGCCGCAGTCTCATGTCCCAGCCTGTCGTTTACCATGACTGCCTGCCTGCCTTTTGGAAAACTGAGTCCCCTGAGAACTCTTAAGGTGTACTTGCTGCAAAGTGGCCACTTAAAAGCAAAACTGGCCTTGTACATAACACATCCCTATTGTCTTTAGACAGACCTTCCTTTTATTCTAACAGTCTTTTAGATTTTACGCTCTACAATGTATCTCCTGTAGTGTCCCCTTCACTTTTCATTACAGGGGAAACAGCAGTGAGCCTGCTGTGCACTCCCCCAATCCTGCCAGCTGTGTGACTGGCACAAATCCACAGATGAAAATGGACTAGGGATGACATGTTCGAGGAGCAAATGCAATCTGCCCACTTAGACAGGGATTGCTTTACTGAGTG
Source organism: Pelodiscus sinensis (assembly GCF_052426305.1). Lineage (NCBI taxonomy): Eukaryota > Metazoa > Chordata > Testudines > Trionychidae > Pelodiscus > Pelodiscus sinensis. Next base: position 199,777,266 of record NC_143052.1, read on the forward strand.
AAAGAATACGCTGCTGGAGGAGATGCGTGCAGAGTGTGAGGACAGGACAACATGCAGGGATCTGGAAGTAAGGAACCAGAAGAGAGTCTTCTCATGGATAGCGGATGTGATAGACTTAGACTGCATGGTGGCTTTCCAAGATGCCTACACGCACAGGCACCCCCTCCAGGCCTTGCAGACCAACATTCCCTCCTCACTGAGTTCCATAGCTTTCTCTCCCAGGGGCCCTAGAACATAGCGCGGGGTGGGGGTGGGGGGCAGGGGAATGGAGTGAAGGGCAGCCTCACAACAACCCAGGGATTTTGCTTTGCTTTGCAACACAGGGATGCGTTGCAAAGCAAAAAGCTGTCCCTCTCGGATTATGATCACCCCCAAAGCTCCCACCCTGGATTCCTTTTCTGTCCCTGTATTCCCTAAATAAAAACACATGATTTGTGAACAACAGTCTCTTTATTGCTTGTGTTGAAGGAGGGGGATTACAAGCAAGCACACTGAATGCAGGGGCACCTCATTGAGAGCAACATGTATGACTCAAAACTGGCCATTCATAAAACTGACTTTCAAAGTAGGAATGTGAATGGTTAACCATTAGGAGCTGGAGCAGCTCCCTGCCTGCTGTGGGCATGGAGCTGCTCCAGCCCCATGGGGCCGCTCCAGCCCCATGGGGCCCACCACAAGCAGGGGCTGCTCTGATTTGGTGGCTGGAGCAGCTCCTGTCTGCGTAGGCCTGGTCCACTGCCGCAGGCTGCTCTGACAGACCAAATGGAGCAGCCCTTGTCCATGATGAGGGAGGCCATTCCAGCCCAATGGAGCTTGCGAGGCCTCCCACCCATCTCCCTCTTAATCAGTTAACTTATTAAACATAAGATTTAACCAGTTAATCAATTAAACGGAAATTAGAAAGAACCTGTTTTGAGGAAGAGGAGTTTTTGGAAAAAAGGGGTTTGGTTTTTTTTTCAAAAGAATCGTGTCTAAACTGCTTGCTTTTTCAAAAAAAAAATCTTTCAAAAAAGTGATAGGAAGATATGCAAATTACCCCCAAATTTGCATATCTTCTTTCGAAAGTGAAAGTCAGTCTAGACCAGCAGTTCCCAACCTTTTTCAGATGGGGACCCATTTTGACAATTCAGGAAGACTTGGTGACCCAGGGCAATTCCAAAAATGTGTGAATGTCTCTGTAAGAGCCACCTAGCCACCCTTTTGAAATGTAATGGCAACCCATAAGTTGGGAATCGCTGGTCTTGACATACCCATGGTGAGGAAACTCCTTTAGTGGAAATTCCAGGTAGTGTCTGCCTATAAGCAAAGATATGTGTGCTGGGGCTGAGTCCATAGTAGGAATGGAAGCAATGGGCTTCCAAATTCTTGGATTTCCATGGAATATGAATGCAGAATCACAGTCTATTGCAAGAGGCTCAAATCCTGCCCCCCATAGAAGAATGGAAGAAATTCTGTGAGGGGATCCTGAGCAATTTCCTTCCCTGTAGTACTCTTGTATGGGGGAGGACAATCTCTCCCCCACATATTTTCCCAGCTTTGGTACTGTCTAGAGCAATGGTCTCCAACCTTTTTAACCACAAGCTCACTTTTTCAATTCAAGTGCAATGTAAGATCTACCTCAAACCCAAATACCCTTGTTCTACTTCCTACCTACCCCTTCTCCAAGGCCTCACCCTGCTCATTCTATCCCCCTTCCTTTTTCACCAGGCTAGAGCAGGAGATTGGGGTGCAGGCTCTGGTCTTCGGCCAAGGCGTTAGGAGTATGGAATGGGCTCCGGGTTTAGGCCAAGGCAGGGCATTGGAGTCCAGGAGGGAGTTCAGGGTGCAAGCTCTAGTAAAGGAGTTTGGGTGCAGGGGTACTCATGTCTGGGGCAGGAAGTTGGATGCAAGAGGGGGTTCAGGACTGGGACAGGGATTCAGAATGCAGGCTCTAGCTGGGCTCCATTTAACTGAGATGGCTTCCAGCTGGTGGAACAGTGGGATTAAGGCAGGCTTACTTCTGCCCTGGCCCTGCACCACTCCTGAAAGCAGTTGGCATGTACAACAGTGGCTTTCTCCACCCCTGCCAGCGCAATGAGGTTATAGCTGTGCTATTCCCCATCTCTGGCATCCCATGCTACCGCATGGTCATTTTTCAGTTTAACTGTCCCTCCTGACAGACCCCCCCCCTTTCCATTTCATGAGAAATTTGATGGTCTTAGCTTAGTAAATGGAAGCTTGAATTTGTTCAGTAATCATTCCCTATTACTTCCCACTGGAAATGAGATGGGCATAAGCCAGACCCCTAATATATTTTACAGCGTGTGTCATCAAATATGCTCTCCAGCAATGATCCAACTTGTTAGGGATAACAGCCCTAGAGTGTTTTGAAACAGCATTATGTTAATGTACGCTAGGGCACTTCTAGTGCACACCAGCAGGGTCTACATGGGCCACTTGGTGTGCACCATGTTGTTGCACGTTAGAAATCACACCCCTTTAGTGTGCATGGCTGCCACACAGACAAGCCCTAACAGAAATTGCATTCTTAGAAGCTGAGAGATAACTTTGATGGTAAGCTCTTTGGGGTCAGGGATCCCTTTCTGTTGTGTGTTTGTAAAATGCTTAGTGAAATGGGTACCTGGTCCATGAATAGGGATCTTAGGTAGTGTGAAAATTTACATAATAAAATAATAATAATAATAATAATGTAACAGATTTTTATTCTTATCTAATTGGCTAGTAGTTACCTCTCTTCATTTGTCCCTGAGCACAGGAATAGGAGTGGCCAGTATAACATGCTACTTATGTGGCTAACATCTGGAAATTCATACAGTGTATTAGTATCAGGATGCTTTGCCTGTAATGAGGAAACGTTTTGTCTTGGGGAAACCACAAAGCAGATTTTACACAAAAGAAATTCTGGACATTTCCATTTAACTCAGTCCAATGAGAGGAAAATTCTTGTCTACAATCAATTGTACATGTGAGCCTATACCTGCTGTGTTCATTCTAATTTCCCAGTGACCCAAAGTGAAAACAACAATAGACCTGCTGTGCTGAAAGAAGGTAAATGTGATAGTGCTGGTGATCATATAAGGAGGGAGCAGGACCTCTTCCATGCTGAAAGCATAGACTGTAACTGCAGTTACACTCTTCACTTCCCCTTTTCATAGAAGGGCAGCAGCTGATTATGGCCACCAAGGAGATTATCTGCATTTTGCAATAACTGTAGCTCTTAATTAATATAGATTAAAATCTGACAAAGGCACCTAAAAATAGCTGAGGAAGAGTTTTCCTCAAGATTCACTTTTCAGTCCAAACAAAGACTATTGAACCTAAACTAAATGACGTAGAAGTCTCTCTCTCTCTCTCTAAGTCAGCCTAGGCAGCCACTTTACACTGTGGCTGTGTCTAGACTGCATCCCTTTTCCGTAAAAGGGATACAAATTAGACACATCGCAATTGCAAATGAAGCGGGGATTTAAATCCCCCCCGCTTCATTTGCATAAACACAACTGCCGCTTTTTTTCGGCTCGGAGCTTTGCCGGAAAAAAGCGCCAGTCTAGATGGGGATCTTTCGGAAAATAAAGCCTTTTCCAAGGAATAAGGGATCTTTCGGAAAAGGCTTTATTTTCCGAAAGATCCCCGTCTAGACTGGCGCTTTTTTCCGGCAAAGCTCCGAGCCGGAAAAAAGCGGCAGCTGTGTTTATGCAAATGAAGCGGGGGGGGGGGGGGAGGATTTAAATCCCCGCTTCATTTGCAATTACAATGTGTCTAATTTGCATCCCTTTTACGGAAAAGGGATGCAGTCTAGACACAGCCAAACAGTAATATCTATCAAACGAATAGCTGGGGTTGCCAAGTGGCAGCCTACTTTTGGGATGGTTTTGCTAGCTCAGGGAAAGTAGCTTCATCCATATCATCAAGGTTACAAATAACAATAACCACCAGATATGTAAAAGCTATTTGAATAAAAAACTGAGATATATAGGTACATTAGATAATTTCAGTGAGCAAAGAGTACAAGGTTATTAAAAGACTATCAAACCTAAACCTTTACCATAATGTTCTGAAATAGTGCTATATGCAGAGAAGGGGGAATCTTAGCAAAGCTTTATCAACACATTTAGAAAACAGTGGACAGGCAAACCGTATCAGAGCCTTGCTAGCAACACCCATCCTTAACAAAGATGAAAGTACTATTTGGAAACTCAGGGGGAGTGGGTAGGCACCAGTCTGCCCACTTCTAAAAGCCCCTCCCCAAGCCTTGCAGGAGGGACGATTGGACCCAGGGCCCAACTAATTCTGGGGGACAAACGATGAAAAAAAGATCAAGGGATGTGAGTCAAAGGTTTAAAATGAGGGAACCAGATGGTGACACCGAATGGAGAACCTCAGACAGCACCCACTGCTCCAGGTGAAGGTAAGCTGGTTCACCCAGGTGTGGTGCTCCAGCAACAAGCCCACCAGCATGCTGGAGCACTCAGGTGCAGTGCGAGGGGCAGGGCAGCCCAGCCCCTGGCTTCCTGGAAGCTGCTGCAATCAACAACAGGCAGCCAGGCAGGTTAAAGTGTCTGGCTGGGGGCACCACCCCCTGGGACTGCCCCAGCCCTGGGATTCCCAGATTTTGGGAGGGCAGGAAGGTTGCAGTGGCACATACTGGGTCCCTGTTGCTTCCAGTGACCAGGGAGCAAGAGGAAAGTACAGAGCCTGCTTTATTCCTCCTCTGCCCCACCCCTGAGCAGTTGGGAGTGAGAGGAACATAGCTGGCTCTGCACTTTCCCCTTGCTCCTAGTCAGAGGAAGCAGGAAAAGCAACAAAAACCTGGTATGTGAAGCTGCAGGCCCCATACCGCCTGAAATGGTGTGCTTGGCCTCCATGTACTTATCCCTACACACACTGAGTCCCCTGCCCTGAATCCTGCATCCCTTATGCTCTGAACTCCCACACACTCCAGCCCTAACTCCTGCACCCTCACATACTCCAGCCCTAACTCCCGCACCCCTCCCAGACTCCCATACTCACCAACCCCCATCCCACTCCTTCACCCTCCAGCCTCCCAGATCCACCAACTCTCCACACCCCAAGCTTGCTTACTGGCAGCCCCCATCCACACACCGAACCCTCCATTTTTGGTCTGATCCCAGAGTCTAGGGGTGCCCACAATATCTACTAGCTCAGGCCCCCCTAGACTCTGGTGTGTGGGTGGAATGTGGGGAGTGTCTTTCTGCTTCTCAGCTGGGGGCCACATCAATGAGGTTTTTTTTTTTTGTTAATTGGTGTTTTTTCTTCTTACTTTTGTGCGGCCCCCAACTGATTTTTTGTGTGGGTCAGTGGCCCCAACCCAAAAAAGGTTCCCACCCCTGTCCTAAACCCTCACACGTATGCTGCCCTGAGCCCCCCACACTCCACCCCATACTTACATTTTTTAAAGATACTGTTGTATCACCACTCCCCCTCAAGGAGGGCAGGTTGTGATAGGACGGTACCTGTATGAAATTTAAGTTACTCTCACCCCTGATCCTTAAATAAACTACAGCAGCACAGCAATGAAAGTGGGCTTTGGAGAATTTTCTACAAATTTACACCAAACTGGTGCAAACCGATACACTCATTTCTGTTGATGAGTGGTTTATTTTAGTTTAACTTAAAACCTGTTTCTAACTGACCTATGCTAAGCTGAAATAACACTGGCTTACCCAAGTATAATCATCCGCATAGACATTTGCAGTGGCACCCGCAGGCCTAACAATGCATAACATTAATAATTCCACTGCCCTCCCAGGTTGCCTCCCTCCCTCCAGCTCTTCCATATGTGAGCAGCATTGGGAGCTCGCTCTATTATGGCCCAGCTGCCCCTGCCACAATGACAGGGTCATGGGTGTGTCGAAGCCTGAGCTGCGCTGTGACACCTCTGCCATGTACCAGTCTCAAGGCCACTAACTCTTTGCCCACAACCTCACTTCCAGCAGCCCACAGGGCTCACGCAGCCCCATCTCCATCCCCACTACAAGCGGCGGTGCATGCCCCACGTAAAATGTTTCAGGGGAACCAGTCAACTCAGTGGTTACAAAATGACGTTAAACCGGCACTGCCATCCTCAAGTCTCACTAGCCAAGAACTGGGGCCCTGGAGGGGCGTGAGAGCCTAGCAATGTGGATGGAGCAGGTTGACTCTCTCTACATGACCTGAACTGGTTGCTACATTCCACACCCTAATGACATCAAACGCTAGTACCGGGCACTTACAGCCTGCTCTATCAGCCGCATTTAGCACCCACACTCTCAGGAGCGGCTCAAGGCCGGCTGCGGCAGCTGGCTCCCCAGGCGGAAGGCGCGATCAGCGCCCCCACCTGCACGACCGTCAATGGCTGACACGTAATCACGGGGCACCCCGGTGACCCGTGAGGTCATCATAGGGCGCCCAGGCCAGTGGCACCCTAGGCAACTGCCTAGGCTCACAGGTCAGCCCTGCGCACTCTACAGCTACATCTAGACTGCGCTGTTAAATCTGAAAAAGAGACGCAATTTGCAGTACGCGAATTGCCTCTCATCTCAATTTACTTTTGAAAGAGGCTCTTTCGAAATTTGGCGCATCCACCCGGCACCAAACTGCGAAAGGAAGTTCTCTTTCGAGCCATCCCTTATTCCTCCTAGAACGAGGCTCACAGGGATGGCAAAGAGCATGTCCCTGCTTCTGAAAACATTTTCCTAAAAAGCGGACAGGTTCCTTGGACGCGGCGTTGCTATTTCGGGACACCTCCGTGCCCGGGAAAAGTGCTGCCGGCTAGACCCGCCTCATTCCCTCCCCATCCCCATCCCCTCCCCCTCCTTCCCTGCTACTTATTTGCCCCCTGCACCCCGCAGCGCCATTCACCCACGAGGCGCACGGCAACAGCAGGGACCGGCGCCCGGGCACTAATGACGTCACACAGGAGGGAGGGGGGCCCTGCACTCACACACACGCCCCTTCCCCGCACGAGCCGGGCCTGCTTTCCCTCCTCCGCCGAGAGGCGCGCGCCCCCCCCCCTCGGCGCACACCCCCTGCTCGAAGCTCGCCTAAGAGCAAAGGCAACGGGATGACGTGTTTGGAGGCAGCGGAGTGGCACGACGTCACCACGCACAGCACGCCTCCTTTGCCCCGGAAGGGTTTAGCGCCGCCGTGACCCTTCCTCGCTCTTCCTTCCTCCTTTCTGGAGCAGGCCCCGGCTGAGGTAGGAGCGAGGTGGCGCCGCGGGAGCTGGTTCCATCCGCCCCCATCGCGGGAGCCCCGGCCCCGGGCGGCCCGAGCTTGTGCCCGGCCCTTCCCTGCGCCCTTGCCGGAGACCGGTCCGCGAGGTCTCGGGCGCGGGGCAGGGGCCGAATCGCAGCCGGTTCCCGGGGCTGCCTCGCCTCGCAGGGCGGGCGGGCGGCGCCGGGCGGGGGAAGGGACGGTTGGGTTCGGGAGGGGGTGGAGGGCGCGCGCGCGCCGAGTCTCGAGCCGGTTCCGTTCTCCCCGCAGAGCGTCATGGGCCGCGTGATCAGGGGCCAGCGCAAGGGCGCCGGGTCTGTGTTCCGGGCCCACGTGAAGCACAGGAAGGGCCCCGCCAAGCTGCGGGCCATCGACTTCGCGGAGCGGCACGGCTACATCAAGGGCATCGTAAAGGTGCGTCGGGCCGGTGCCACTTCTCCATGGGCAGCCTCCCTGCCGCGGGGGCAAGCGGGGACCCGGCTTCAGAGAAAGGCAGCGTAGGGCCCGAGGCGAGCTGGGTTGCTTTAAATGATTTAATCGCCATGCAGAGCAGCAGGCAGCAAAGTGATTCCCCTTGGCTTTAATCTTGACTTTTGTATTGGCACGTTTCTGTGTGAAGACCTCCCTTCTCCCCCTTTAATGTGTCCATTAAAACATGATTTGCACCTAGCCGTAGCCCTTCCCATAAGTCTGATTTCCAAGGCAGTTAAAGCCAAACCTGTCTAGGCACCCTTGTAATCTCAATCTGATGCATCTTTCAGGGCATTTGAAAAAAATCTAGCTCATGTGCTTTAAATTGTTCTGAATGTGATTGTTTTGTTGTCCCACACTGGTCTAGTCGTGTCTTACTGTAGGCTGGTGGAGGAATTTATATCCGACTCCTAGGTGGCTTAGGCAGTGTCTATGATAAAGCTATTTCAGCATAGATAATACAGTGATGGGAGGTTTCTAAAAGATTAATTCAGTTGACCTATCAGGGCCCTACCCAGGGCTGAAATTACTACTCTTAGGTTGACACTTCAGATGGTTGTTAGGACAGCAAGGAGTTAAAGAATGGGTGCAATAAATCTGTAAGACATATTAGAGGAAAGGAAAAGTATATCTGTACAAAAGGATAAATAAATTATAAATGAGCAATTCCAAATCATTTAAGACCTTTACATGAATAAGTTGGAAGGCCTGAAAACATGAAAAAAAAGAGTTGTGGGGAATTGCTTGTTGTCAAGTTCCTAGCTTTTCTTAAGGGTACTCAAAATAGCTTTCTAGTAGACTAGTTGAAAATGTGCACAAGTATTTTATTAAATAGTTAGAGCTGCATGGTTAATTTTGGAGGATCTGTGGTGATTTAAGGGCACCAGGTGTGATTATCATGAAGTAAAATATCTGATCAGTTACAACTAGGTTTGAGCTGGTCACCTTGCAGAAGTGAACTTGATCTCTAGTGAGGCATTATCTAGACTGGAGATTGAGTGGCACAGCTTTTGTTATTCACAGGGGCTCAAGTACCCCCTCCCCCTAACCACAAAGTGTTGCTAAAAATGTTTAGTGTAGATATCCCTATAGAGCTGTGGTTACCAACTGGTTGATCATGATCGACTAGTTGATAGTGAGGGCTCGACCAGTCGATTGTGAGGTGTTCAGGGACCCCCCCCCCACTTCCTCCCACCCGAGAAGCCCCACTACCTACCTCCAGCGAAAATGGAGGTAGTGCAGGCTTCCTGCGGGATGGACAGATGGAAGTCCTCCAGCTGCGTGCCGGTTCTGGAAGTGTGCTGGCTGCTCCCCTCCCTCAGATCTGCGGTGTGCTGGAACTTGCGGGGAGGGAGGTCCCCAGAGGCAGCATGTGCTGGGGTTGGTTTCCCTCCTGCTGGAAGGAGAGTTGACCTTGGAGGAGGCACACATGGGGGCTTCCCTCCCCGGGATGGGGGAGGGTAAGGAGAAGAGGGAGAGGGGGAAGTGTCCTCGGAGGAGGCTGCCCCCACTGGCACCCTGTCCCCTGCGAGTGTGAGTGGTTTTGTGTGTTGTGTGGGTTTTTTTTATTTTTTTTTGCATCTCTTGTGTGGCCCCAACTGACTTTTCTGTGGGTCAGTGACCCCCTGACTCAAAACAGATTCCCTGCCCCTTTCATAAATAGACAAAGCAGAAACTTTGTGTTTGACATAGTATTTTACAACTGGTCCCCGAGTTGGGAACGGTTGACTTATGACCGTTCACAGTTACAACAGTAAATGGCAGCCCCCGAGTTACAAATGCAATCCGCACTTACAAACAGCGCGGTCATGTGTAACTCTATGGGGTCCGATTTACAACAAACCAAGTTACAACCAATTGCTTGGTCTGTAACCGGTTTGTAAGCTGGAGAGAGGCTGTATTTAAAAATGAAGCCTGGCCAGCAAACCCCTAATTGGAGCCAGGCCCCCATCTGGCCGCAGCATTATCACATGCCTGCACGTCCCCGTCCCCCCCAGACCTGAGCCTATCATACACTGGAACCCCCTGCCCTGAGCCCCTCACATACCCCAACCCAAATTCCTGCACCCTCACAGCCACAAGCCTGTGGCTTGCTTAGTACTGCAACTCTCCATCTGACCCCAAAACTTCCCAGCCTGGAGCCCCCTTCTCGAGCCAGCATCCCCTTCTCCACCTCCTCCTGCATCCAGATTTCCTCCCAGAGCTTGCACCTCTAACCCCTTCCCACACCCAAATCCCTCATTCCCACCCAAGAACCCACACATCCTGTCTCAACCCAGTGAGGGTATGGCTAGATTGCAGGAGTTTTTCCAGGATTCGAGAGATCCTGGAAAAACTCTTCCGTTTCCAGGGATGTATTTATTCTGCTTTTTTTTAGTGGAAGAGCAAATATCCTCTTTCGGTAACCCCTATGCTCTTTGTTCCACAAGGAATAAGGGGGCTTCCAAAAGAAGGGGTTTTTCTAACATTTGTTCCAGTCTAGACAGGCCAAATGTTGGAAAAACCTTTTCCTACATAAGAATTGGGGGGGGGGGGGGGGGGGAGTGGCAGTGTAGAGTGTATAAGGGCTGGGGATAGCAAGTGATGGAGAGGAGGAGAACAGAGAGGGCAGGGCTTCAAAGAAGGGGTGGAGTCTTGGGGGAAGGATGGAGCAGTAGATCTTTGCTTGTTCTAAGATTTAAAAGGTGATCTTGGATGTAAAAAGGGTGGAGACCACTGCCTTAGAGAGTGAGGGTTGAGTGGAAGACTGAAAAACTTGCTAGAAATGTATGTATTTATCACTAATCTAGATGACTGTCTAAACATGCTCTTTTATCACATCAGGATATTATTCATGATCCTGGCCGAGGTGCTCCCCTTGCCAAAGTTGCATTTCGTGATCCATACAGGTTTAAGAAAAGAACAGAGTTGTTCATAGCAGCTGAAGGTATTCACACTGGCCAGTTTGTTTACTGCGGTAAGAAAGGTAAGTTAAGACTGCAACTAGTTATGTTTAAGTGGCTTCTAGAGACTAGTAGTTTAGACCAGTGGTTCAGCCAGGGATACAGTGAGGTTCTGCAAGGGGTACATGTACTCATTTAGATCAGGGTTGGGAAGCTTTCATTGCTTGGGGGCCACTGGCCCACAGGAAAAAAAAATCAGAGGTTCCAGCCTTGTAGGAGTGTGGTGAGGCTCAGTTTTCAGCCCATGGTGTGGAAGAAATTAAGGTGGTGATTATAAGTACAATACTTACATTCTGGGTTGTTTTTTTTAGTAATATGTTAAAAATGAGAATAAGTGGTTTTTCAGGACTAGTGCTGTTATATACTTGAAGTTCTGTCTGAGCAAAGTGAGTTATAACTTGGGGGTTCAGACTCCTGAAAAGGGGTTTGATCATTTGGAAAGGTTGAGAATCACTGGTTTAGACTCATGGTGCAATGTGACCTGTATGTTTGTTTGCTTTCCTGAGAACATTACTGCATGTACTTATTACTTTCAGAGAATGTTTAAAACCCTGATCTTCATTAGCTATTTACAAACTGTTTTTACATGTATTAGTCAACAAATTCTGCATCTTGAAACTAATTACATTTATAATGTAACTTATAGTAAGCTAATGTCTTTTTTTATCCTAGCCTTTGATAAACTTGTCTGTAGAATCCCTCACATTTGACCAAGTAGCCTTAAAGTCACTGTTGTTGAAAGTGTGTTTGAGAGGGAGGGGGATTGTACCCAGATAGCACCATGTAGGTTCCCATACAAATGCTTCTAGTAATGTTAGTAATATGGAGGTTCTAATTTAAAATATTCTGTATTTCTTGAGTCTGTATATTTATTGTGCCTGAAGATGGCTAGGATATTTCTGAACTTTTGAAGATAGAATATTTGAACCATTACTGCAATCTTAGGACATGGACCTCCAAAGAACTAAATGGATTTGTTTTTTTTCCAGCTCAGCTTAACATTGGTAATGTCCTGCCTGTTGGCACTATGCCAGAAGGCACCATTGTCTGTTGCCTTGAAGAAAAGCCTGGTGATCGTGGTAAATTGGCCCGTGCTTCTGGAAACTATGCCACAGTTATCTCCCATAATCCTGAAACCAAGAAAACCAGAGTGAAGCTGCCTTCTGGTTCCAAGAAAGTAATCTCTTCTGCAAACAGAGCTGTTGTTGGTAAGTCACAGCTGTCATTTTGTGTATTGTATCTTGATGTCTATACTGTAGTGAAAGGTGTGATTGTAAGTAGGCTGCGTGCTTGATAACTGAAACTGCTGAACTAAGTTGGGGTGTGTTGTATGGGCTTCGTTTTCAAAGATGCAGAGCTCGAAAGATCTAACTGTACATGCTTGGACACCCTATGGTGTTATATAAGTGTACTTGTGAAAAAATTCCATGGGTATAGGAGAGCTTAATGTGCAACTTTAATGTGGGTCTTAATGGACAAGTTTTGTATTATCAAAGTCTTGGACCCCCTTAGTCATGAACTAGAACCTTACCATGCTGAGCATTATACAAAGAACAAAAAGGCAGCCTCAGGCCCCAAAGAACTTAATGACAAAGTACATGGGATAACATGTTAAGAGTTAGTGAGAATTGTATTGAATTTAAGAAGTTTTAATGCTGGATGTAGGCTTAGCCATAGAGTTCAAAAATAGACACTCATAGCTTGTGTAGAGCTGATCAGTTTCTGTAGTGCTACCCTAGCTTGGGAAAACTTAAGTTCAGCAGGAAACCATTTTGATGTTCCCCTAAATAATATGCTTTCTTTTGAATCCGTATAAAGCCTGAGCACCAGCATGGGGATACAGGCCCGCTGTTCTTGTGGGTGCTGTCTCTTGGAGGCAACTTACAGTAGATCATGACCTTTTTATCACTAAATCCCATGGTAACACTTGCAAAAATAAGGATGGCTGCTTGGGTGTCCAGTCTAAAGTGTAAATTGAGTTAGAATAGTTTTTTGGGATGGGAGCAAGCACAACAGTTGTCTGGGGTTCTGCTAAGTTACATGATTCAGCCCTGAGTGATGGGGTCAGACTTCAGCTTAGTAAAGTTAAACAGAGGTTGAGTTGAGTAGGGATGTTAAATATCAGATAAGTGAGTAACCTCAAAATTGTATTGGTTAGTTGATTATTCTATAGTCCCTGAGGGTGGGGCCAGCAGCCAGTGTATCAGAGGCAGCAGCCTGGGGTCCCAGGCAGGAGCTCATCTGTGATGGAAGCTGGTTGAAAAACCAGCTCCCCTTGGAGTCTGGCTGCCTGTCACCCTGTGCTGCTACCTCTGAGAAGGTGGCAGCAGTCCCTGGCTGGAGGGGAGGTTGAGTTCCTAGACCTAGTGTGAGCTCAGGACTGAGGCAAGGCTGCCTACCCTCCTACCTCCTAATAAACTTTAAATGCAGAGCTGCAGCAGAGGTAGGGCCTGAACCCATTTCAAGCCAGGACTGAGCCAGGCTGCTTGCCAGCCTGCTAGAAGATTTACTGGCAGGGAGAGGGGAATGTGTGTAGTCTATAGTGTTAACCTATAAGGTTTTTGCTTATTGGTTAATCATCTACACTGTTACATCCCTAGTTAAGAATACAAACTGCTACCTTGAAATTGTCTGTGTACACAGTATTATGACCTGGTCTTCTTCAGCTGGTGTACTTCAGTGGTAGGTGCTGCATGAAGCTAGTTTTTAAAATTGATTCATTGTTTAGAGTGAAAGACTTCATTAGCAAACCGGTTACTTTCCTATACACTTCCTCTCAGCCACATCAGGGTAGGGTTGCTAATTTTGATTAAACAGTCTTCTTTTTACCAAATAAGTTTTTAACTGAATTCCTAGAGTTGTGTTGTCCAACCAGTTCCAAAGCAGTAGCTAGTAGAGTGGCTATTGCCATAGTGAACTAGCCACATTCAACTGGCCAAATAACTACATATATACCCCCCTCCCCCAAGTCCTAGAAACTCCAGGACAAGTATGGGGTATTGTCTGTTCCCTCTACCCCAGATGTAGAGTTGCCAACTGTGCCATCTATTAACACAAACTTTTGTACAAAGTAGGGGGGGCATATACTATTAAGACTGAATATGGAAGCTACACAGGTCATTGTAATTGATTATTATGGATAGTTACATATGTTAACCTGAGCCAAGTCATAATCAGAGTTAAAGATACCAAGTAGGCCTTACATATTTCTCTTAATCTTTCAATCTGATGATCTGTGTTCTAACTGAAAGGTGGTCAGTAGGGATGTCACCATGTAGTCAACTACAGAGTTAACCAATAAGCTTGGTCTTATTGGTTAAGCTTGTAGATGACACCATCCCCTTCACCCTTAGCACAGAGGGTGAGAGCTGGCTTTCAAGCCAGCTCCCCATATATGCCTTTGTGCACCTGCCTTCCCTCCTACCACTTTGCCCCCTGGAGACTATTGAATAGTCATGTAACAGCTAAAATTGTATACAATTACATGATAGTGAACATCCCTAGTGGTCACATCTTAACTTCTCCACTCAGCTGTGTTAGCAGTTTTGAGAAGTATAACCCATGATCTAGGACCATCTCATGTGATACAACCCTAAAAGAAAAATTTGCAATTACAGGCAGTCCCCGGGTTACATACAAGATAGGGACTGTAGGTTTGTTCTTAAGTTGAATCTGTATGTAAGTCAGAACTGGTGTCAGCCGCTGCTGAAACTGACCACCAGTTCTGACTTACATACAGATTCAACCTAAGAACCCCAAGCAGCCCCAAGTCAGCTGCTGCTGAAACTGATCAGCAGCTGATTCCAGGAAGCCTGAGGCAGAGCAACTCTGCCTCAGGCTTCCTGTAGTCAGCGCTGGTCAGTTTCAGCAGCGGCTGACTTGGGGATGCCTGGGGCAGAGCAGCTGGTGTGCTGCTGGGTTGCTCCAGTAGTGCCCAGAGCAGTGCCCCAGCTGCTCTGCCCCAGGGTCCACAAGCCTGGTCTGCTGGGGGGGGGGCACACTAGCTGCCCCCCCCCCCCCCCAGCAGACTAGGGACACAGGGAGCAAAGCCGCAGCAGGGTGCCGCGCCTCTGAGGCTTTGCTCTGGCAAAGCCTCAGAAGTGCAGGAAGCCGCCGCCGCTGCGGCTTCGCTCCTGGTGCCCCATGTCTGCTGGAGACAGTCTCCAGCAGACCCAGGGGCACCAGGAGCAGCTTTTCTCGCCCCAGGGAGGTGGAGGTGGTGGATCGCTGCCTGCGAGCTCCGGGGCAAGAGAGCACCGTTCATAAGTGCGGATCTGACATAAGTCGGATCCGTGTAAGTCGGGGACTGCCTGTAAATTAAGAGATTGGAATTAAGACCTCTTCCTTTGCAGCCTAATTTTAATGCATACAGATACTAGAATGTCATGAAGCAATTCACACTCACTCTTGTCCTTGCTGCGAAATACTTGTGTGGACACACTTGCATATTTGTGATTCACTTTCATAGATTAGCTGGACAAGATTCTAAAACAGTTGAGAATCTGAAAATAGTCAATTTTTCCTTCATGATAGTGTGAATTGGCACCTTCCCTTAAATATTCTATCAGCCATTTGCTAATCAGCATTAGGGATATAGTCAAGGACTTGTATCCTTCCACCTCCTTCTGCCTCTGTTTCAGAAGCAGCAAGGTTTGAGGTGCTGGGGACAGCTGTCTTAAGTCAGTTCCCCCTAGCACGACATCTGATAGAGGTGGAGGGTGGGTGGGACCCTCAGCCAGGGGCTGCTGGGCCTGGTGCAAGCTGGAACTGAGCAAGTCCAGCTTGTGCCAGGTCTAGAACCTAACCCTATTGCAGCTGTGCAGTTTAAATGTAGTAGGAGCCAGACTGCCTGCCCAAAATTCTATCGACTACATGATAGAAAGCAAGTAATTAGCCAAGCATCCCTAATCAGCATCTTAGGTTGTACACCCCAGTAAGTCAACTTAACACACACAGCTCCAGTCAACGTACCTGAAGTCTACTGACTGTGATGTCTTCACTGCGCTGGACCAACTGGAGCACAATCTGATGTCCATTTGGCAGGACTTCACAAAACCCACTAAATTGACTTGTGTGTCACTCCCAGCTCTACTGGAGACATAGCTTTCAAAATTGACTACAAATGCTTAATTCCCAACAAAGTATTTTGTATTTTTAAAATGAATTTCAGGTATTGTTGCTGGTGGAGGTCGCATTGACAAGCCTATCCTAAAGGCAGGTCGTGCCTATCACAAATACAAGGCAAAGCGAAACTGCTGGCCACGTGTCCGTGGTGTGGCCATGAACGTAAGTGTCTCAGCTTTCAACTGTCTCTTGCACATCAGTCGAGAGTCAGTGGTACTTTGGCAAGAGCTGTTGGAATTAGGCAAACTGCCTAGAAAATGTACATGCACATCATATTTCTCTGCAGATGTAAACATCTGCTATTGTGCATATGGGGTAGGAAATTGTTGCTTTATATAAAGTAGCAAAATGTAAAATAAGTATTGTTGTACTCTTGCCTTGTATTGTGTTAAGTTTATGTAATTTAGAACATTCCTGTCTACATTTTTGACCTTGATGACTTTCTTCATAGCCTGTAGAACATCCCTTTGGTGGTGGTAACCATCAGCATATTGGTAAGCCTTCAACCATCAGGAGAGATGCTCCAGCTGGTCGCAAGGTTGGTCTCATTGCTGCCCGGCGTACTGGTAGACTGCGTGGAACCAAGACTGTGCAGGAAAAGGAGAACTAATGTTTCAAATACAGTTTACACAATAAAAGGCTTAAAAAAACCCTCAGTCTCCTGTGTAAACCTTATGAAGGAGTGACACCAGTCTGAGGACTCTTGTTAAACTTTTATATCTTGAGGGGGTGGGTTCTAGACTCTTGCATTTGTTGGAGGTATAATTGGATCTTCAGGTGCAGTCAGATATCCTTTGACTAGGAACAGGTTTTAAAAAACTTCAGATCACATTCATTGTGGAATAAAGATGATTGAAACTGCTATTGTTTTGCCTCACACTTAAGGGATTAGTTGGTGATGGTTCTTTCACACAAGCACTCAAATTTTCTGTGTAGGGAGAGTCTTCTGCAGGCATGATGTTCTGTTAAATGAACTCTCATAGGCTGAAGATGACTTATAGACTAGACCCATTTGATATAACCTTTGTAAGAGGGGAAGGCCAAGAAAGTCCATTTTGAATTTCAGCACTGGCTTATAGAAACACTTATCTACCTATCCTTAATAAAACTGAACATTTCAGTTTTTCAGAAAGCAAGCATGCTGGTGTTGGGGCTGCAAGTATTTTCCTTCTCTCATGCTTCACTGTAAGGAATAAGGCAGTTTGTGGTGCTAGGCACCATGATTGATAGGGGAGAGAGTAAGACAGAACTAAGGCAATGAGATAGTTGCTCTTAGTGAATGTACAATCTATTACATGAATCAGGCACATAATCTCCAGCTGGGGGGGAAAAAACCAAATATTTGTGAACAAGTCCTGGTTGGAAATCATTTAAACCTTCAGTCAGCCAAGGAGCTGCTGTAAAAGAATGCAGGACCTCCAGTAGACAATACATATATACCTATCTCTCCAATTTGCCCCTAAAGGTCTTCTAGGAGCACAGCAAGAAGTGGAAGTGTTGGTAATTTCACTAGTCACTCTTGACTTTCTCTGGTCTGGCACATTCTCTGATTTGGCACAGGTCCAGTCCTAAGGCAGCCAGATTAGAGAGGTTCAACCTATAGCAGGGCATAAAGCCTTTTAATCCGTAGGCATCTGCAAGATTAAATGCCTCCAGTAAGGAAAAACAATCAGTGTTGATACTAAAGCTAACCCCTAGCCAGCAGAAGTGTGGCCTTACAATCACACAAGCTGGTACAAATCAAGGAAATTCATTCAGCACTTGAACACCATGGAGAATTCTAGCTCTGTTTTTCTCTAGTTGCTGGGGCATAAACTTGCCAGTTTGGTGCTGGCTCAGTATTCAAAAAGTAAGGTCTGATCTCTCGCCCGCTGAGTTATACAATATACACATTGTGTATGCTAGTTTATATTTTTTAAAACCACTAACAATACAGCCAGGTTGGGGCTAGAGGCCCCAAGAAAATAAGCAGTGTTGTTCATAAAGAACTAAACTCTTAAATCAAAGAATCACTTGATGCTACCTGTAGCATTTTTGGGGATATAACAAGAAATGTGTGTCAAACCTCACATGAATTCAAATGGACATTCCATTACTTAGCTGTTCTCCTTAATCCTGCTATGCCTCAAGAAGTAAGTGTATAGTACTGTCATCTAAATTTATTATGGTTTATTGCATGTACTTTATACTAGGTTTCAAGGTAATTTTCTACACTACCTCATTTTAAAAATGCCTTATACCATACTCCTTCAAATGCATGAAAGGCACTTTCCTTTGAACACTAATGCCAAAGTTTAAAGTATCTAAATAGTCCATTTATATTTTACTTCTGATTCAAAAAGGGCAAAACAAAACCACCACACAGTCCCCCCCAGCTACCACTTGAGCACACAGGTACAAGTTTCAGACAAATGGTCACAATATTCTCAGTTACAAGAACTAGCCTCAGGCCCTGCATTGTGGGTACATTTAGTTCATGTGTAAATTAAACCTGAAGAAAAGTGTTAGCGTCCATTAAGGCAGAGGAGGTAAATGTCTAGCCCACTCCCTTAGAAATGTAAACAGACCAATATAAAGAAAACAACAGCCATAGTGGGTCAGAACAAAGGTCCTTCAGTACAATATCTTGTCTTCTGTCAGTGACCAATGCCAGATGCCCCAGAGGGAGTGAAAAGAAATAGGTAATCAAGTGATCCCTCTTCTGTCATCCATTTCCAGTCTCTGACAAACAGGCTAGGTACACAATTCCTGCCCATCCTGGCTAATAAGTATTGATGGACCTATCCATGAATTTATTTTTTTCTTGACCTGTGTTAAAAGGTCTGGTTTTCACATCCTCTGGAAACAGATCACACTAGAAACCTCACACTGCCACTCATTTCTCAGCAAGCAGAAAGGGACTTAAACCAGCACTTCCTTGCTTGTGAGGCAGGTACCCAAACCTTCTGCCTACCGAGGAGTTTAAAGTGATCTGACCTAGAAACTAATGTCTAAGTGCCCACACAACAGACACACAATCTGAGTGATTTCTTCGCACGCTGAGAGTCATTTAGAACACAAGCAAGGCTCTCTCCCACCTGTCTATCTTGGACTACTCTGCATGTCTTGATTAAATTCTCACTACAAATCATCTTGCTGATCCTCCTGTAAATGCTAAAATCAGCACACAATGGTTCAATCAAACTAGACCGAAGTCTTGTTACATTTGCAGAGATGAGGAAGGAAATACTGTTCCCTAGCTTTCTAGATCAACCTGAGGCCAGCTCTGATTAGAAGTGCTTGAAAGAGGTATTTATAATATAAGTTCATTTGATGACAGCCTCTGGTTTAAGACCAGTCAAACCTTTCTGCTTAAGTTATGTTGGAGAGCAAATTTTGTGAGAAAATTAGAGCAATTCTATTGGTCAGTCATTTTGTGCATTATCCATTATTACTGCAGCTGGGTGGTAAGAGAGTACTCTCACTTGCCAGCCATTCCTGCCATGAAATCATAACCCAGTATGTTCTCTTGCTCTGAATATCAATTCAGCACTATGGCGTCAAACCTGGGACAGGAAGAGGAAAAGCAAGAACCAGGTTAAAAGATCAATGCAATACACATTGAGTCTAATCCATTTTAAACATTTACCTGGCATTGAAGTTGTTCTTGACACAAAAGGATATCAAAAGCAATCCACAGCAACTATTTTAAGGATCCACTAACCCAGTGTTTCTCAGCCTGTGGGGTATTAGAGAGAAGTCTGGGGGGGTACATCGACAACTGAAATTTGGAGAAAACTGAATTTTTGTTTTAAGTTTTACAGCACTTTATTTTTGTACTTTGACACCCAAAAATTTCATCTCCCGCCCAGCTATGATTGAATTGTTTAAACAAACGTGTTGCAATGGTAGAAAAAAATTGTGTGTCTGAAAACTGAAGGTACTGGGGGTACTTTTTTTTTTTTTAAAAAAGGGGATATTTATAATTTTTTTTAAAGGAGTACTTTATAAAAAAAAAAAGTTGAGAAACACTGCACTAACCAATAGGCTTAGGACACCAGTACCATCCTGTATTGCTGAAGGCAGCTGCAAACCTATTTCATGTATCTATGCAGGATACAGTGCCATATTTTATTCTAAATTCACACATCCAGAAAAGGATTTTTGAAGACTTGAGTCTGTTCACTCTGCACCAAACTTACTGAGAACAGACACCCCTTTAATGCAAAATTAGACTGTATGGAAGTAATTGATGCAGCTTCCATTCTGCAAATAAACATACCTTTAGTTTATGTATAACATTCCTGAACATAAACAGCAAGTTTTAAGTATTCATTTAGAAAGACCTTATACAAATGTAAAAAATCCTTACTTAGGAAAAGTCAGGTCAGATACAGATTTCAAAAGTATTGTAATTCCATATCTGGTAGTAAAGGACCACCCAGTTACTACAGATGAACTAGAGGAGGGCCAGGCTGACATTTCAGAGGTTCATTCCAGAAAGAGAATGTGATGTGATAAAGTTTAATAAAAATAACTCTAGGGACAAAAATAAATCATAGTTCCTGACATAACAGGCTTTCTTGCAACATGATGGAATGACAAAAATCAGTGATGCACTAATATTTGGGAGACAATTGCACAGGAAATACATACTAAATCATAGAAGTGGAGTAGTAGTGTTATGCCTAGAAAATTCCAGAGACATCAACAAGGTAAGGAGGGGGAAAACCATACTGTAGAATCAGTATGGATGCAAATTCCAAGTGACAGGAATATTGTTAGTAGGGTCATTCCACCAGCCTTCAGGCCATGAAAAGGACATTTAAGCTTCTGATCCAAAGCCAAATAAAGTCCATGGTACTTCATTCAGCTTTGGATGAAGACACAACATATTATATAGAGGGAGACCAAAAGGGCAAATAGGTCTAGTAAAATAGTCAACAATGGTTGATTTCACAACTACTGCACAAACTGATCAAATGACAACAGGACAACATACACAATCCCTTCTTAAAAAAACTAATTCTAAAGCACACAAAGGGAAAGGTTGTTTTCAATGTCATCTTAAAATAACACACTGTTTAGATCAAGAATAACTCAGCTACTAAGTGACCAACACATAATAAAGTTCAATGTTCTCTTGGAGGAATTATATCGACGACTACCATGATAACAATAAACTTAGAATGAAGGATTTAATTGTAAGTGGAAATTAGGAGGTCAAAGAAGGAATCTGAAAAGCAAATAGCCAAAGCAAGCCTACAAGACAATCAGCGAGTTCACTAGTCTACAAGGGAGTGAAGGCAGAAATTAATAGAACAAAGACTTCACAGAAAAGCAATGCACAATTATTTCCACACTGGATGATGGGCTGATGATATTCAATTCAAACCTGTCCCTTTCAGGTAAAAAAAGATAAAGCATGGTCAAATACTGCAGTATCAAAACAGATTGCGCTAGAGCAAATAGATACTCTAGAGAGCAACTGGTCACTAAAATATGATGGTATGCAGTTCTGAAAGAAATTAAAAGTTACTTGGCTGAGGGTCCCGACAAAATATGCAAAACGTTCATTAATCACTTGCTATGCCAAGAATAGAAAAGTAACAAATTTGGTACCTATTTGAATAAAATAATTAAAAATAGAATAATATTCTCTGTAGAAATGTATGGTATGTAGAACTGGACATGATACAACAGGGATGACCATGCAATTTCTGCAAAGTCAAATGGTGCCTCTCCAATCTATTAGAATATTTTGAGCATGGCAACAAAACAATAGATAAAAAGCACTAGCTGATCATTCATTTGTAGATGCAAAAAAGCCTCCTGCTTTTTTCAGCATGGGAACCAACCACTAAGGTGGGAGAGGAGTAAGACAGACTGTTTTTTATTTTGTATTTGCCCACTTCGTGGTTTATTGCAACTTGCTGTGAAGCATCTGCCAGTGCTCACTGTTATAGGCAAGATACCAAATTAGACAGGCCGCTGGTCTGTGGCAGTATAGCAATCCCTCGTTCTTAAATTGACATTTCCATATAATACACCCACATTTATGCTGTTGCCTTTTCATTCGGCACGCTCATTGTGAGTTCATGAATATCTGTATGATTTTGGCATGCACATGTTGCTGTATTTTCATAGCTGGAATACAATTTATATAATTAAAGTTAAACTATTCAAGTCCCCCCAAATTCTAAGCAGGGAAATGGTGCCATTAAGGGTGGCATTCTTTGAAAGTATGCTTACTAATATGAAAAGAAACTGCCCCTGTCTTAGGATGGTCACAAACACCGTGAGATACTGGTAATCAGTATTAAATGACCTTAGTCACTCAGCAGTCACCCAGAGCTCCTCCCATTTCCATTTCGAAATACTTGAATTTTGCTGAGGATGGAATCAAACAGCTGCCAGAGCACCGATGGGGGAAATGCCAACCCAATGGTAAGACAGTTTGTTTTTTCCTTCTGTAACTTTACTGCAGCAGCTTTATAAAAAAATGTAAGTAATGGGAGTAAAATAAATATGAATAAAGTTAGAATAAAAACCATTTACTCAAAGGCATCTTCTTTGTGACCTAGGTAATAGTCTGTGATTCTCCCAACCCTACCACTCAAGAACACAGACTTGCGTTACTCTGCACAAGTATGTGCGACAAATGTGTATTATACACACTGACCTATTCAAACCAGTTGTTAAAGGTTATTGAGGAGAGACAGATTATACAATTTGCTCACATAATTTACAAAGGAAAGATGAAGATTTACATTACCTGGTTAATATAGAGTCAAAATGAGTTAAAAGCATGTCGAGTGTTAATGCAGCACAGTAGAAAAGAACTATAGCATTGGTCATTAAAAATGGCAAGAGAATTGTGAAATATCTTTGGTTAAGACCTCCAAAGATACAGCCATACTGGAGACTCTGCAATGTGATTTGCTTCACATCAGAAGATAGGTACTAGAATCTGAACTTCCCACGAGTTTCAACTGGTCAGCTCTAGTACAAGGTTTTGCCTGCTATGAGGGATAGGTGCAGCTGGATACCAAGAAACTTCCATTTATGACTGGAAGCTTTAACAGTAGAGCTGTAAAGAGATTAACTGCCAAATTCTAAGCAGGGAAATGGTGCCATTAAGGGTGGCATTCTTTGAAAGTATGCTTACTAATATGAAAAGAAACTGCCCCTGTCTTAGGATGGTCACAAACACCGTGAGATATTAATTTGTACACCACCCTAACCCCCGTGGTCTTAACAGAAGTGTGAAGTACACTACTTCATTAGTATGGTCTCCTCAGGCCAAGTAGGATATAATATAATTCAACAGACTCTGTGGTGATTCAGTCCATGCACTTCTGAGCATTCCCCATTTACTTACCCAGGAGCAGTGAAACAAGGGATCTTGAGTGAAATGTATGAAGTATGTGTCTGAGGAAAAGTAATCAGAGCTAAGTGATCCAGAGCAGGGGTTGTCCACCAGAGGTATGTACACCTGTGGGGATAGTCTTCCAGGGGTACAGCAACTAACTAGATATTTGCCTAGTCTTAACAGGCTATACAAAAAGCAATAGCAAAGTCAGTACAAACTAAAATTTCATATAATGACTTGTTTATACTATACAATGATATGTAAGAACAATACATTTCAGTTTATTTTATTTATGATTTATGGTAATGAGAAAGGAAGCAATTTTTCAGTAATAGCATGCTGCGACACTTTTGTATTTGTCTGATTTTGTAAGCAGGTCATTTTCAAGTGTGGTGAATTTTAAAGTATGTGACAAATGAGACCACCTGAAAGGGGTACAGTAGTCTGGAAAGTTGACAGCCACTGACTGGAGAACCCCGAAAAAATAAAAGGCTTTATCTTCAAAAGTACAGTTTACACTGTAGAGATTATCACCACATCTATACTTATTGCACAAGTGAATATGAAAAAAACTGAACATGAAAAGTGATTTGGGCTGTATATTCAAATGGAGTAAAATGAATACTTGAAAGGTTTCAAGGAGCTCACTGCTAAATCACTACACTTATTTTTTTCACAAGTAAAAGGAAGTTCACAGTTAAAAATCTAATCCCCCATAGCACTAGAGATTACTTCTGGGTAAACTGACTGCTGGCAAATGGGAAACGTTTGTTGGCTTTTGAAAGTTTTGAGTTGCCTTGATCAAAAACGTTTCCCTGCTAAGCACACAAAACTATTAACTGGAAATTACCTACATTTTGGCATCTGAATGAGTTTGATTCTCAACACTGTGCCTTTTTTTCATTGAAATACTATTGGCTGGGGCTGCAATATGCTTTCAGACACCAAGATGATGGGTGACTTTTTAAAAAAAAAAAAAAAAATCTAGATAAGACCACATTCTAAGTTCATGCACTTCTAAGTGCTAATTTGTTTCATACAGTGTTGGGTTTTTTGTACATCCCACCATAAACCAACACAATTATTAACTGTGCCCCACTTGTTCAATATCCTGCACAATCACACCTGTGCAGAGTGAATGTAAAATGCTACTAGACCAGAATTTTTCAGTCACAGGAGATGACACTTTTCACTCACTTTGTGTACAGTCCATTCCAGATTCTGGCCCTAGCTCTGACAGTGCAAAGCAGTCAGATAGCTATTTTGTAAGAAGAATCCAGAGGAGGCATATAGTCGTCAGTGACTCTTGAACACTGCCCCTTGGGTCTTGGCATAAAGCACAGTCCTGAAGAAAAGATGCATGGCTGGAGTATCTGAATTCTGTTTGATCTCAGCAGCTTAAAGTGTCTCTTGCTGCTGTGGGCTATTATAAAGTAGACCAACCTTTGGGCTATTCTAATTGAGACTGGAGGCCAGTCTGGCCCCCAGCTGGCCTTGGGTTTCAGTGACCACAGAAACTTGAAGCTACTGTGGATACCAAGCAGAGGACAGTTAGGCTATTTCGCTCCTCACACAAAGCACCTCAGCTTTGCCTTTGTCCCCAAGATGCTTAAAGCTGATGCAACTATATTTCCTTTGTGGTTCAATACATCCACAACAGTCTCTCTAAATTAGCCTGTTCTTCACCTGAGTCCACATTTTTGTTTATAGTTTGCTGACTACTTTGGAGTATAGGGTCAAATCGCCTGAACATCATTTGAAACTATTTAAAAGAACACTACACCAAGCTATTCTGAAGACAGGAAATAGGCACCATGATATAAATCTGTCCTAGGTTGATCTATAGACTTAATCTACACTCTGACAGTAATCCTTTGGTTTAAACTGCAGAAATGTTCAGGAAACCACTGCTAAACTCATCTTGAAATAGCAAGATTATAGTTCCATTACATGCATAAACAATGTAGCAATTTATCAACGCTCAAACTGTGATCCGGGGAACATAGTACTAACCTCTTTCCTTATTTCCAGCTATTACATCACATGACGACAGCTACAAATCAATACTTCATGTATTCATGTGAACTATGACTATGGTTACCACAGGAACATTATGTGATCTTCACAATCTTGCGTGCAGGTGTGTGCAAGATTGTGAATGGAGGGAAATAATCCATGAGACAGTATTAAGTGAAGGCCTTAGACATGAATGTTTAAGAATCTTTCGAAAAAGCTTTCAAAAGAGATCATCTGGACAACCACCAGTATTTTTGAAAAGAGTTGCTTTTTTGAAAGAGCACCCAGGCAGTCTGGATGCTCTTTCGAAAAAGCAGTTTGAATTCAATAACGCCTTTTTTCAAAAGCACTTTAGAAAAAAGGCGTTATTTCTTGTAAAAATGAGGTTTTCTGTGGTCGAAAAAACTGCCTCATTCTTTCGATTTAATTTTGAAAGAACACGGCAGCAGTCTAGACGCATGGGAAGTTCTTTCGAAAAAAGGCGACTTCTAGGAAAAAAAAACAAACAAACAAAAAACCCCCCAAACCCTGTAGTCTAGACACTCCCTAAGTCACCCATAATATGTCTGAAAACAAAGTTTGAATGATCTAATACCTTAGCTCCATGGACCATGGCAGATACTACTACTAGTGGCCCATAGGCGGAGGGTAAAATAATCTGCAACTTCATGGGTGTTGACACAGTGAACAAGCTCAATTGTCTGTCAGGCCACTGCCACGTTTCAAGCAGTAGTGAGTCTCAGGAGGAGTTTCAGGATGCAGGAGGTAGAAAATATTAAATGAACATGGTTAAAGCCTCTGACCCACCCGCAGCCAAATCCTAGAACCCTGTTTCGACAATAGGCTCAGCTGTGGGGTGCCTTGGGGATACCTTTATGAAGACCTTGGGAGAAGTGAATGCCTTACATGCCATGCACTGGAGATGTTACCAGACAGTTTAAGAGGGACTGATGGGATACATAGAAATTCCTGCTTTGATGGAAAGATGGTGGCTAAGAGAGCTTTGAGGACACAGAGGTTCAGTGCGGTGGAGAGAATGGTCTTTTGATGACATATGGAAAAGTGCTACCACTTTCCCCTGCCCTCTTCTTACTCATGCCCAACTTCTGACCCTCCCTCTCAGTTAACACCAAAGTTAGATTTTTATGATCAGTTAATTAAATAGGTTCTGCTTCTGCATTTGAAATACTTTGCAGTTAGCCTGAATAATCCCCGTCTCTGGGATTTGCTTTCAAAAAGGTAAGGCACTCTAAAGTTTCTTTTTTTTTTAAATGTAGTCAAACACAGCAAGAGGTTTCTATAGGAAGCTTTATGATCCAAAAGAAGAGAACCCCTTTTGGATCTATTTGCCATGAGACAAATTGCTTGAGAATGAAAAAAGGAGGAGGTTTGGAACCACAAACTACTTAAATTTAACTAAGTGTGTACTAGTACTATTAGATTCCAGGAAAGCAATTTTTAAGACATTAGGAGATACAGTAAGTGCCAACAAAAAGAAATTATGGCCACCTGCGTAAGAAGTTATCTAGCTTATCGAGACAAATCTTAACTCAGAGGTGATGTGGCAAACTACAATTCTTCTAAAACAGTTATTGATAAACAGCAGATCAATTACAAAATTATAACTATACAAATAAGTCACTCCACACATGTGTTCTACGATACGAAAAGACCTAAATGAACAGACTTATATGCCTGAAAATTACTATTGGAACATCATGAAAAATTAGGAGTTGCCAGATGAATTGCAAAGAGCAAATGTTGCAACAATCTTCAAAATGAGACTGATGCTAGCAATTCAAGAAGAGAAACCTATAAGGCAGTTATGCTGAAGAGATTAAAATGAGATGGACAAAAACTGAACATGATTTCAGTGCAATTGAGCAGGAAACAAGGTCAAGACAATTTTGGGCTGTATACACAGAGGTATCACAGAAAAAAAAAAAAAAAAAGATGACAACTTTTTACATGGCTCAAATGTAACCATACCTGAGAAGTACAAATTCAGTTCTAATCTCTTCATTAGCAGAAGACCATTAGAAAAGACCAACAAAAATGGTCAGGAAATAACGGATTTCCATGGAACGATTAAACACAATAAGACATATCTTAATTGGTGACTAAAGGGGATATAAATACATACATTTTCAAAAGGTGCAAATATGAAAACTTATGGCAATACAAAGGATGTTACTAGAAGTAATAAGGTAACATTCAGAAAGGGGAAAAATAAGACAATTATCAGAAAGATTTCTGTCTTTCAAGGGAATTGGTGAAAGTCCCATTGGTTAGGACTTCTAAATACTAGACTGGACAAAACATTAACCAACCTACTCAGAACAATCCTACACTGACATGGAGAAAGACCAGATGACCTGATTTTTCTTCACCAAATTTTATTGTTTTATGACAAAGATTTGGGATAAGATTTAAAACTTATTTAGCTCTATTTCCAATTTCATGATTCCCATTCCATACAGAGACTAAAAGCTTGACTAAGTACAGTATTTTGTGAGTTTTTGTTCCAAAGCAACAAATAATACTGCTGTGATTTTTTTGCTAAACTTCTGTTTAATACAAGTTAGTCTACAGGTTAATTCAGTTCCTATCAAAAAGTGATTTGTAGTTACTAAGCAATTTGCATTCTAAACTTACATTTTTAACTTGCAGACTTAATTAAAATTTGACAAAGTTAGCCCTTATTCAGGATATTATTTCTTCCCAAGGGTAAGTCTGTTAATTCTTTTGATACCATTTCCTTACCTGCATTTAAATACAGGTGTTATTAATGTGGCTTTTGGTTTAGGTCCCAGATCCAACAATCTTATCCAGGAGGGCAGAACCACGAGGAGCCCAACTGTTTTAAACAGAACTCCTCAAAGAGGGATTTATGCAAGTCCCTGGGGCTGCAATGGACACAGGTTCCACACAAGCAGATCAGATTGCAGGATTGGGACAGGAATTAGGTCACCTCTAGGTCCTTCACAGCACCCCACACATTTTAAGCGCAACAGCATTTATGTCAGCACAATTATAGCCTATAAATATAAGTATAGCCTACAAATGGCTGCTACAGAACCAATACTGAACAATGTCTCTTATGGGAATGAAAAACAATGGCTACTTGATGGTTTAAATATAAGAGTCAGAAGGACAGATTAATAGTTAGAAACAAAGACACCAGGTATTTTGGGTACTAACTTTAATAATAGATTGTGTAAAAATGGACAGTGCCAATTACAGCGGATTAAAGCCCTTATTGCACAGTAGGAAATGTTGCTACTCCTTATTACAGGGGAAGCTCAGTGCAGATTAGTGAAATTTACAGATACAGCAATCCCCAACCAGCTGTGGGGAGAGCACCATAAGTGCCCTGAAGCAGGGCTAGGCCATATATTGTGCTTCTCCTTGCCACTAAATGCTGCTGCAGCAGCTGGAGAAGGGTCCTACTTCATCTGCCCAAAGAGAAGTGGAGCAGAGATGCCCATCTGCAACAAGGAATGGAGACCTTCAGGAAGCCAGCTCTCTGCAGCTGCCTCTTCACTTTCTTGCAGTGTTCAGATTACTTGTGAGAACAAAGGTAAGATGCAGGGTGAAGGGGAGGGACAGAGAACTCGCCAGAGTCATATTTACTTTCCCTTTCTTCCTATACAGGTCTTACGGAAACATGACATGAGTATTTACAAGGTATCTTGTTCCAGATAAAAGGCTGGACATTTCTGTGATTGTGGGAACAACAAGAGGCTGAGAGCACCAGAGATAAGGGGAGCAGGAAAGATGAACAGTTAATTGTATGTGCTCTGTTTCAGGGCACTACAGAGTGAAACTCCTACACTGGCCAAATAGAAATCTAAGACAGTCAGCAAAGAGCAATAAAGAAAATATACTTTCAGTGTGAATTGCAGTTTCCCCAAACAGTCTAGAAGGTTTTACTAAAATTAAAAATACATAGCTACCTACCTACAACCCTGATTGTTTTCTAACATCACACTTCTCCTTTTATACAATTAAAACACTTTAAATTATAATATTTTTAAAATTTGTTTACAACAATACAATGCCAGCATTGCAAACTTTACAGCAACACGTAGGTGCTAAAATTTTAGTAGGAGTTATTAAAAAAAGAAAAGCCACCCATATATTGTGAATAATTTTACCAGCCTGCTTACTGCTGGCAAAGGATTTTGAAAGCTAAAAAAACCAATTAACAAATATAAAAATCAAAACAAAGACTAAATAAAGCAAGTTGCTACAGTGGCCAAATTTTGGCCAATTTAGTTTTGGAAGAGTAGCAAATCTGATTTGCTATGAGTGCCAAGTATTATTAGGAGGGTTTTGGAAGGGTAACTGCTATTCTACAGCATATATGCTGAAAAATGCACATCAAGCACAACAGTATGATTGAGAAAGCAGGTAGTAGAAACCTCAACTCATTTTCCTTAATTGGTTTGTCTCTTAAAGTTTCAGTTTCACTCTGATGAATGACATTACAAAAATGGCATTGTGGGACTGCATGCATGCGTCTCAATTTCCACATAAAAATATACTAATTTATAAACAACAGTATTTATATCCCCTCCTAACGGCCAGTCCGGCAAACTCATGCAGAAATCTCAAAGACAAGCTGGGTGGCTTTCCTTCTGGTGCATTATCATCACCACTAATACAAATCCTCCAGGTCACATTAAGACTTCACTAACCCCTGTGAAATCCTGTTTTCACCAATGGATTTACACAGGTGTACTTGATAAGCTCTGTAATTAGACCTTAATACAGGCAGTCCCCGGGTTACATGGATCCGACTTACATCGGATCCCTACTTGCAAACGGGGTGAGGCAACCCCGCACTAGCTGCTTTTCCCCCTAGCAGACCAGGGAGACACGAAGCTAGAGTCTCCCCCCCCCCCCCCACCCCAGCAGACCAGGGAGACGCGGAGCGGCTTTTCTCAGCAGACACTTCAGCTTGAGAATAAAGGACTGAGGGAAGTGAGGTGTGGGAGAATAAAACTGAGCTCTGGAGAAATGTTTGGCTAGAGTTTCCCCTACAATATGTACCAGTTCCGACTTACATACAAATTCAACTTAAGAACAAACCTACAGTCCCTATCTTGTACGTAACCCGGGGACTGCCTGTACTTTGATTAATGCATAAGGAGGAATGAAGTCCCATTCATACAAATCTGTGTTGACTCTGTAGTGACAACAGCAAAATTTATTTTAGTTGCTAATAGCAGCAGGAATTAATCTAAATCAGGGTGGGGAACCGAAGGCCAGATTTGGCCTCCAAGGCTCAGGACTCCCCTCCCAGTCTGCTCCTGCACAGACCTCAGCACCTAAGCCTATTTCCTGGCAGCCCCCTCCCACACACTGAACCCCTCATTTTTTACCTCACCCCAGAGCTTAGGGTGGTCCAAAAATCTATTAACCTGGGCACCCAATAGGCATGTGTCTCTCTCCTCAGTTGGGGGTCAATGAAGTTTTTTCTTTCGCTTCTCTCACTTTTGTGCAGACCCTGATTTTTCTGTGGGTCAGTGGTCTCTAACCCAAAAAAGGTCCCCCCCCTCCACCTGATCTAAATACAAAGAAGGAAAACTTGTGTTAAGTAAAAAGCAGCTTTTTATACACACTTTTCAGAGTAAAACCCTCACACCGCCACACAGCATTGCCTATAAATGTTCAATTTGTATGCATTTAAACATCGAATTGTCAGGAAAATGAGAAATTGTTTTATTTTTTTTATTGGCTCTTATTTTATGGAAGACCAAAGATTCCCCACTAACTGTTCTAAACAGACAATATCATCCGAAAATTAGTGAAAGGGAAATTAAATCTTTAGGCACTTTGAGGAAATGTGTGCCATATCAATATTGAGGTACTAGATATAGCCTGAAAATGACCACTGCCATATTGCTGCAACAGTAACATACATATTACACTTTTTGCTAGTACAACATGTTACTTGAACGAATACAGTTTTAAAACTTATTTTGCCCAGAGCGAAGAAAATATTTTCTCTGCATCACACTTTTTGCTGTAGCTCTCTATTCTGACAGTAAACAACAACACAGACTAGCTTCCTTCAAAGTGGCAAATGCAGGATCTCAAATTGCCATGTGATAATTAACTACTGCCAGTCACAATTCCCTAAGTCGGGGGGAGGTGGGGAAATTACAATCTTCAAAAATCTCACAAGTTCTTACGTCTCTACAATCATGGCACTGTTAAAATTAATCACATTTGGCAAAGCTGAACTAGCACATTACATGATTTTACTTAAATAGAAAAAATACACAATCTTTGAGATAGTGTGTTCAACAACAATTACGGGTCCAAATAAGTATGAATTATTTCAGCTCTAATATGAAGGCTAATATTTTGAGTTATAACTGCCAGTATCCCCAAAATGTGGGAAATTTTCTTGCAAAATGAAGACGTTCAGATAAAATGGTATTATTAGAAAAACATGGAAAACTAAATTAAGTTGTTGAGCACTTGATACATGGAAGCACAGAAGTGATCACTGCCCCTATAAAATAATTTAAAAAAAAAATCAAATGAATTCATCTCTATATCCCTCCTTTATATTACAGTAAATGCATAAGAATGCACTTGATTACTTTTTTGTTCATTTCAACACTACAAACCTTCAGTTCGATTAAGCAGCTTTGTTTCTATTAACTTAATTGTAAAAAACATCATCAAGCTTGTGCTCATTAAATATATATATATATATATATGTATATATAAAAACATACAAAAAGTACAAGATAAATCACATTAAGAAACTTTTACAGGGAAATTGTCCTAATTTTTTTTATTCTTAGTCAAGGGCCAAATATTTCTGTGCACAAAAATACTGTGACTGTAGCTCTAGTATTCAGCATGGGGTGCCACTGCATAGAATTAAACTTTCTGTGCAGTCAATTAAAAATAATAAAAAAACCACACACCACAGGACAAATATTCTTCTTAAATCAAATTCTATTTGTGAATTCAGCAAAATAATTTCTATAAAATAAAACAGCAAAATATTTAAATAGTATAGGGTGGGCTGTTTCTGTTTTGCAGGGGTATTTGGTTTTTAGACAGGTTGCAAAAATTACACACATTCAAGTTACCAATTTTCATTTAAATACAGTATTTACTGATGCGTTTCTTGAAGTCTTTAAACAAATGTTTATTCCAGGCTAGAGATACCGTAGAATTTTATTTGACTAACCAGTAGTTCCTTTTATAATTAAACCCTGCATCTAAAGTTAAGATTTCTTGTATAATGGTTAAAGAGCTAAGACAATTCTTGCTTTCAAGTAGAACTGTGAATGAGCGGAAAACCAGCAAGTTAACTTGGTGCAGTGGCACTCACAAGTACTGTGTGATTTTGTTGACTTCCACTTCACTGGGATGCAGTAGAAGGAAAGTGTTAGAAGTTTATCTAATAAGCTCTACCAAAGAAACAAAACAAGCACACCAAATACAGTCTATTATGCTCCAGGCATCCTGGCATAGCAAAATTTTTGCATATTTGTTTAAATCTTTTAAATTCCTATTACTGAAAACTAAGTGTTTTTATACCACCCGGAGACAGAACTGTCCAACATTAGATGTGAGGAACATATGTGCAACTGAAAACCACTTGTTTGTCACATTTCCTTCCCTCCCCCATTTTGTAGTCTAGGTGCAAGAAGAAAAAGCTCTGAGCAATACAGCTGTCAGTTTGGACAACTGCTGTCATGGTTGGTTCCCCACCCCTCCCCCTTGGCTACACTAACCTGGTGTGAAGCCATGCTAAATGTTACAGCATAACTATAGCTTCAAAGTGATTAACCTAATACCAGAATGAAAAAGGCAATGAAAAAAGATCTAGAAACAATGTTACATCACCAATTTTCCACATCAACCAAATAATTAAAAGGTTACCAGCCATTACGTTGCTCATAGTAAAATCGACTCCAGTGGCAAAGAATTAACATGAAACTATTTTTGTGGTTGACATGGATAGGCTTTTTCATAAAGGAGTTGATCCAACTGCCATTAGGCAGGCAACACTGGTTGCAGAGCGCAGCGGATATATCAAGAAATTACTTTTTGTTTTCGTAGATCTGTGAGTCTCATCAAGACAAAAAAAAAGTTTCTTGCTTAAGAATTAACAGTCAAACATTAATATACTATATACACCTTTGCCATTTACACATTAGCATCGGCCATTTATTACAAAACACTATACACTTTCCACTGCAGGCAGGTTATATATTGACAGCAATTTTCTGCAGATAAGACAGTGAATAGACTCTCCACTCCATGTTGATTAGGAATAGTTTTTCTAGTTTTAAATATTAGCCAGACACAGAGAAAGGTTGGACTGTAAGGCCTGGGTGCACAGTCTTGATGGAGCAAGTTAATTGATTATGTGCATTTAACTAATCTTTTGTCTGAGGCTGGGAAACTTCTTCACTGCCTTCAAAATTTTCTTGTGCTCGTTGGCCAGTTCGTTGGGGGTTATTCATATGATGTGCTGCTGGGCCTGTATATGGCTGTCCATGCACATGGTTATTCTGCAAAAAAAAGAAAACATTTTAAAGAGACATTTAGTTTGTGAAATGTTTTTAAGCAATTATATTTCTTCTTCTCCCCCTCCTTAGAAGATATACCACTGAAAAAATAACCAGCTCACTAAACTTGGGGGTAAATAATCTACTATTTGAGAGAGTTTGTGCATCTGTCTGTGTGTATCTACGTGACTCCATTTGTTCAAGAACGCCTCCTAAATAGTAAGAGTTAGGACCACTAAATATGGTATGAAACTTCCTCCTATCAAGGTCAGGTTTTGATTGTATCAGGACAATGGGATGTGCTTGGAATTTTGATGGTTTCTCATAAAATGGAAAGCGAGGGTGTAGTGAGCAGAGGTGGCCGCTCATTGACCCAGAAGGGGAGGAACCCCTTTCTCAGCCTGTGTGGGTCGAGCAGTGTCCTGCCCCTTTAATTTTCTGGAAGCTAAGGGACAGGGCAGAGAGGATAAAAGCCCAGCCAAGGAGCCCAGTAGGGTCTCAGCTGCTGGAGGGAGCAGAAGCCTGCCCTGAGCTATCAAGGCAGGAGGGCCCTGAGGACATTGGAGAGGCTGAAGACTGGCCCAGACCACCAGACCCTTGCACCGAAGAGAAGACCTTCTATACCCTGCCCAAGATTTCAAATTACCACGACCCCGAGGATCAACAGCTGATGTGGAGCCAGGTAAATGTGAAAGGGGAATTACGAAGTGGTCCAGGAGAAGCCGACGATCGTCAGACTGATCTTATAACCTTCTAGAGTGCGTCGGCGTGTTGCGGGCTGAATCTCCGCTGACCTCAGTGGCAGCCACTGGTAGGGCCCTGGGCCAGGACACGGTGGAGTAGGGAGGGCCTGCGTTCCCCGTGCCACCACACATACCGGGTGGCAATCTTCCTCTCCCGTGCCTGGGGAACTATGTTTATTTGGCTGCCCTGCCCTGAACCAGGGCTTAGGCCTTAATCACCGAACGGTGTTTGTTTGTTGACCTGCCCTGAACCAGGGCTGGGCCTTACTGACAGTGGAACTCTTTGCTTTGCTGCCCCACCCTGAACCAGGGCCTGGGGCCTTATTGACTAGGAGACTGCATTTGCATTGCTGCCTGCCCTCAGGCCCTGTGGTTTGATAGGGGCTGCTGGACCTTACCTTATAGGCCTGAACACAGGTCAGGGGCCCAGGACTAAGCCAGCCGACTTACATAGGGGTATAGTGAAGGGACAGTTATGATGTAGAACAGTGGTCCCCAATGCGGTGCCCGCGGGTGCCATGGCGCCCGCCGGGGCATTTGTGTGCGCCCACCAACAACCTGGGCCGGCCCCGCCCCCGGCGCACTGGAGGCGCCAGCCCCAGGCGCGTGACACGCACCAGAGCCTGGTGCGCGGCGCACGGGTGGCCCCAGCCCCGGGGCATATGCGGGCGGGCGTGCGGCGCTGGTGCCGACCCCAGGTGCACAGCTCAGGCGGTGGCGCCAGCGCCGGGCCCAAGGTGCTCGGGCGGCCCCGGCGCACATGCCAGCGTCCGGCACATGAGTGGCCCCGCCCCCGGGCACCCAGCATGTGAGTGGCCCCGCCCCCAGGCATCCAGAAGCCTCTAAAGGTTGGGGACCACTGATGTAGAATGACCATAGGGGGGCAGCAGGTGGCCAGAGATGGAGCTTGGGACAGCTATAACCCCACTGGGCCAGAAGTGGGCAGGAGTGGAGAAAGGGACAGTTATTTATATTTCAAGCAATTCGTCTGTCTCTCTCTTTCCGGGATACATGCACCCCTTCCCTCTGGCTGTCCCCACTGCAGCTGCCATGGAGAGGTGCTTCTCACCTGGCCCCAACCTGCAGCAGAGAGAGAGGGCTGAGGTTGTCCTCTCTCCCACAGCAGCCTGCATACTGAATCCCTCATCCCCAGCTCCACTACAGAACAATAATTTATATGAAGAAACACAAAACTTATTTTAGTTAAGGACCTGAGCAATGTCAGGTAAATCTTCTAACAATATACATTGCAGGATTTTATTCATTACTGGGAATCAATTTATGCAGAAGATAAAAAAATGGAACTGAAATTGCAAAAATAAATCAATAGTGAAAGAATAGTAAATTCCAGATATTAGATTGCAGACCATTACATGCAAAACAAAGCAATAAAAAAAAGTGGGGGGAAGTGAATGGAACGGTGTCTATATGCAGTTTAGATTAAATAAAAATTAGTTCTACCAAAGATAAAATGGCATGGAAGAAAAATTTAAAACATATAAACACAATAAAAGAAATTAGCTATAATTGTGCAAACATACTGCAATTCTTTTTAGGGGACAAAAATTAATGTAACACAAGTGACTATATTCTGAACCAGAGTTATTTTCCTCATATGCCTTACATCAAAACTAACAAGTACAACTTTTCATTACAAATACAGCTATTCAACTGAGAAATGTAAAACAGTATGTCTATGATACTTCAGGAAACTGCATGGTTTGAACAAGTATAGATTTATTATTGCATTATTAAGGAAAAAAGGTTGTGTGTGTTACAGGGTGAGAAAAGCCATCTGTTGTGAGAAAGTGAACATATCACACAAGTAAATGATTAATCAGAAAGTTTGTGATAAGCTGTGGTGTAACTCTAAGGGGGTGGAGAAATCTACATCACTTACCAACTGCTCTGCTGAGAACATATAAGGAAAGCAAGATGAAGAGGAAATAGGTTTGGACAGGGAAGGAAA
Source organism: Pelodiscus sinensis (assembly GCF_052426305.1). Classification (NCBI taxonomy): domain Eukaryota; kingdom Metazoa; phylum Chordata; order Testudines; family Trionychidae; genus Pelodiscus; species Pelodiscus sinensis. The sequence continues at coordinate 199,813,643 of NC_143052.1, forward strand.
TTATATTAGCAGATTCAGAATATATAAATTATTTGGAGAACAGTAGGAAAATAAAAACTGCAGTCTGTGGGACTTGATTATCTAGCTATGGATTTCTTTAAGACCTAACTTTCCATTTAAATAAATGCTAACAAAATAGTCACTTAGCCCTAAAACAGATTTAAATTTAATATGCACTTTAAACTTGGATATCAGTGTTCACAGAACAAATTATATATGGGACAAAGTAATTTTTAATTAATTACTAAAAACTAAAGCAATTTACACTAAGTTACTGGATTCTATCAATTAAATCAATGGTGCTATTTATAAAGTAAAATACTAAACAAGGAAGCAGCACTGATTTATCTAACCTGACTATATTTTGATATGCATTTGCTAGGAGAAGGCAGTCAGCATGGCTGTGTCTAGACTGGCCAGTTTTTCCGGAAAATCAGCGGCTTTTCCGTAAAAACTTGCCAGCTGTCAATGCTAGCCACTTGAATTTCTGCAAAAGCACTGACTTCCTACTATAAGAAATCAGTGCTTCTTGCGGAAATACTATTCTGCTCCCGTTCAGGCAAAAGCCCCTTTTGCGCAAAGCTTTTGCGCAAAAGGGCCAGTGTAGACAGCTCAGATTTGTTTTCTGCAAAAAAGCCCCGATCGCGAAAATGGCGATTGGGGCTTTTTTGTGGAAAAGTGCGTCTAGATTGGCACGGACGCTTTTCCGCAAAAAGTGCTTTTGTGGAAGAGCGTCCTTGCCAATCTAAACGCTCTGTTCCGAAAATGCTTTTAACGGAAAACTTTTCCGTTAAAAGCATTTCCGGAAAATCATGCCAATCTAGACGCAGCCCATATGTGCTTTTAGTATAAACGATAAAATGTGTTATGGTAAATTTTGGAGTTTTATTTGAAATTCTGATGGAGAAATTGCTTCTAGTAAATGATACTGACTGTTCATCCTTATGATCACTCTAGAGGTGTAAGATCTGAACTATGATGTGTTTCCAGTTACATTTTTATTACAGTATGAGTTAGCATGAATGCTAAAACAAAAAGTTACAGAATTTAGATCTTTGAACAGAAAGTGAAACTCTGCACTGTTTACCTGTTGATATTGGGAACCAGGTGAATGAGGATACAAGGGGGCATCTTCTGGTGGAGAGGATTCATGTTCATCTGGGGCATCTGGGTCATCTGGTTCCTAAAATTAAAGTAAAACATTTTTTTTAGTCAGATCAAATCCCATCCTTATGCTGTAATTTCAGGTTTCTAGGAGACCAAGATGCCCACCCCAATATTTAAAAAAAAAAATTAAGTGGCAACTTGCTTACTTACTATCATGGAGAAAAGTCTTAGTTTTGCTATAAGTTATCACTAGGGCCATACCAAATTCATGGCCCATTTTGGTCAATTTTACGGTCATTGCATTTAAAAAAATTATAAATGTTATTTCAGCTATTCAAATTTGAAATTTCATGGTATCATAATTGTTGGATCCTCACTCAAATGGGAGATATGTGCATGTGTCACATAGCGATTGTAGAGGGATTGCAATACTGCTACCCTTACTTCTGTGCTGCTGCAGGCACTGTCTTCGAAGCTGGGTGCCCAGCCAACAGCCACAGCTTTTCAGCTACCAGGCTCTGAAGACAGAGCAGAAATGAGGGTGGCAATACTGCAACCTCCCTAAAATATCCTTAACTCCATTGGGGTGATGATCCCCAATTTGAAAAACACTCATCTCCCTCATGAAATCTGTTCAATATAGGGTAAAAGTTCACATGAAGAGACCAGATTTCATGGTCTGCATTAAGTTTTTCCTGGCCGTGAATTTGGTACGGCCCTAGTTATCAGATATCACCTTCTCTCTTCCTGGAATTGAATTTCACCATTGTAGTTCATAAGAAAGGCCATACTGGGTGAGACCAAAAGGCCATCTAGCCCAGTATCCTGTCTGCCAACTGTGGCCATTGCCAGATGCTTCAGAGGAGTGAACAGAACAGATAATCATCACATGATCCCTCCCCCCACTTCAGTTAGGAGTATTCCAACTTTGGAATAAGTTAATGCCAATATAAACAGTAAGTAACGAGAGAGGCTAATTCACAAATTATGCAGCTGGCAGTCAGTAGAAATGATTATTAATTTTAGGCAGTTTCATACCAGCAGATACTGGGAACAATCTGCTGCACAATTAACTGTTGCTACTACTGGATAAGATACAAAGAATTTTGAGCATTTAAAGCTGTAATTTTTTTTAGCTTTCCATTTGCTGTGAAGTCTTAATTCTTTACCTCCTCTGGGCAGAGTTCACAAGCTTTTGCAAGGGTCATTCTAGCACTGTGAGATCTCTCCAAGAAGTAACCATTTGATGTTTCATTACTCTGCACTGGGGGAGACCAATTATTGTATGTGTATTGTGGATTTCCAGTATATGGTCTACGTTCAAGCTCATCTCCAAGCCATTCTACTGCCCAGGTCCATTTTCTCTTCAAATCTCCATTGCTCTGCAGAGATAGAAAATGGACAATTCAGAATCTTATTTTATTCTTCTAACATCAATAGCTCTCTATTGCCAGAGCATCTACCTATTGGAAAACAGGTTATCATGTCCATGCTAGCCTATTGTTTTTAAATACAAGTTATTTTTACTTAACACATTTCCCCCCCCCCCCCCCAAAAAAAAAAAGGGTTAATTTGACAGGAAGCATTTGTGTGTTTGGAGCAGCTGCCACACAAGTATTAATTCAACTCGTATATTACTGTCAAATTTAGCTGAATCTCACCCTTCCACTTCCTTCTGCTGATCTTTTGACAAAAACTAGCCAAATAAATTTCTTAGAGGAAGAATGCAATTTATTCTGTTGCAATTTGCTTGACTTACAGTCTAGAATTTTAAAACAATGAAGTCAGAACGGAAGGTATTACCTGTAAGATTTGGTAGGCTACAGGACAGTTGCTGAAAAGAGCTACCATGCATTTTATACACTGGTAAGCTCTTTTCTGATAATGGTTTTTGGAGCGCTGAATGGTGTCAAATAGCCCATCCCTATCATCTGGGATTCCTTTAAGTGCATTGTGAATCCTGGAAAAAAAAATTTAAGTCAGAAAATGTCAGAATTATAGTCCTTAAATGTGTTCATTGTTGTGCATTATAAAAACAGTAATTGGAATTACACTTCAATTACACCGCAATTACAGAAGTTCATATTCTGGTTTTGTAGTAGGTGTGTTCATCAAAAAATGTAAGAGAACAGTCATTACAATACAATATTAATTCTTAATCTAAAAGCATTAAATAACAATTCAGTTTTATGCTTGACCTCCTAGATATATGAAATAAAAATAATTACAGATACCAAAAAAGCATGACTACAATTATAGCTATAGCAATAAAGCTTATACAGAGCTGTAAGCAACATACAAGGACCAATTCCACATAATAGAAGTCATTCATATTGGCAGCCCAGCACCCATTAGTTCTCCCAAAATCAAAAGAATTACAACAAATCCTTTCCATAACTATAAATCAATTTTTATAATGTTAGAACATAATTAAATCTTAGAAAGAAAGGTTGTTTATCTTATAGTAAATGTCTGAGATGCTGCAATCAATGTGGATCCTACTATAGATGCACATGTGACTCATGTTAGACAGGAGTCTTGTCTGGGGCTGTGCATACACTCTGTGTTTCTTCACATTCCTGTTTGAGAGCATAAAGGGTGGACCATCCGCAATTGTACCTCCGTTTCCTTATCAATTCAGAATTACATATGCTGAGGGCTCCAAAAATGGGTGTAGAGGAGGGGCTGTGGGAGCAACACTGACAACATCTCTAAGAATCAGTTACATTAGGATAAGTAACCATTTTTTGAATTAGTGTCAGTGTGGATCCCATTACAGAAGACTAGCAAGTAGTGTCTCTTCTGGGATGGAGGGATGCATGAGGAGCTTGAGCTGAATGGCAAATACAATATTGTTGTCCCCAATTTGGCATCTAACTTGGCTACCAAGTCAGTGGGTTACCTCAAGGTTACTGCCCTACAAAACTGATACAAGCACATCTCATGTGCTTGTGCCCTGCTGAATGGGCTCTAAAGTTTGGAGGGAGAAGCACACCAGTCACCTGATACCAGAATGAGATGCAAGGAGCAAGCGCTCTCAATATCCTCTGGGACAAAATGGCCAGACATTCTGAATTAACGGATATGGCCACTGAAAAAGGAGGAAACCACGTAAAAGGCGGAGAGTGACTTCCAAGGTATGGGAAATGCTCCACGTTTTCCAGCAGTTCTCCGTTGACTTCAATAGATGGTACATGAGATTGTTCCGTCGACAAGGGTTGATGTTTAGTGTGAGAGAGAGATTCTCATACACTTCAGCGTAGAAGCTTAAGATGGTCTGAAGAGCTGTGAGGAAAAGAGCAGCAACTATATTGTCATCTGCGTACTGGAGCTCCACGATTGAAGTTGTGGAGGTCTTGCTTTTGGTCTTCAGTCTCTTGAGATTGAAAAGCTTCCCATTTGTTCTGTAGACAATCTTCAAGCCATCTAGAAGCTTGCTGTCAATGAGATGGATAGAATAATAGAACACTAGGACTGGAAAGGATCTTGAGAGGTCATCGAGTCCAGTCCCCTGCCCTCATGGCAGGACCAAGTACTGACTAGACCATCCCTGATAGACATTTATCTAACCTACTCTTAAATATCTCCAGAGATGGAGATTCCACAACCTCCCTGGGCAATTTATTCCAGTGTCTGACCACCCTGACAGTTAGGAACTTTTTCCTAACGTCCAACCTAAACCTCCTTTGCTGCAGTATAAGCCCATTGCTTCTTGTTCTATCCTTAGAGGCCAACATGAACAAGTTTTCTCCCTCTTCCTTATGACACCCTTTTAGATACCTGAAAACTGCTATTATGTCCCCTCTCAGTCTTCTCTTTTCTAAACTAAAACCCAATTCTTTCAGCCTTCCTTCATAGGTCATGTTCTCTAGACCTTTAATCATTCTTGTTGCTCTTCTCTGGACGGTGCCCAGAACTGAACACAATACTCCAACTGAGGCCTAACCAGCGCAGAGTAGAACGGAAGAATGACTCTTGTGTCTTGCTCACAATACAAGTTAATGCGTCCCGGAATCATGTTTGATTTTTTTGCAACAGCATCACACGGTTGACTCATATTTAGCTTGTGGTCCACTATAACCCCTAGATCCCTTTCTGCTGTACTCCTTCCTAGACAGTCGCTTCCCATTTTGTATGTGTGATTGTTCCTTCCTAAGTGGAGCACTTTGCATTTGTCTTTATTAAACTTCATCCTGTTTACCGCAGATCACTTCTCATCTTGCCCCGCATTCCTGTGTTGTTGCGAAGTGGACAGGAGCTGCAGACCGTGGAGTTGTCATGGTGATGAAGATGGTCAGCCAGGGGAGGGTCATGGTTACGAAGATGTGAAGAGCACTGGGGCAATTATGCAGTCTTGTTTGACTCCTGTTTTGACCTCAAAGGAGTTGCTTTGGGATCCGTTGTTGCTCAGCACTGTGGCAGTCATGTTGTCAAGCAGCAATCTCACGATGCTGACGAATTTTTGGGGGCAACTGATCTTTGAGAGGATAGTCCACAGGGCGCTACAATTGACTGAGTCAAGCACCTTGGTCAGGATGAAACTCATGTATAAGGCTTGATTTTGTTTGTGACATTTTCTTGCAATTGCTGAGCGGGGAAGATCATGTCCACTGTTACTCAGAATGGCTGGAAGTCACACTGGGATTCTGGAGTAATTTCTTCTGAGAGCGGCAGGAGTCTATTTGCAAGGATTCGAGCTAAGATTTTCCATGCCGTTGCCAGGAGGGAGATGCCATGATAGTTTCTGTTTGATTACAAAAGAGTCCATTCCCTCAATAGGCAGCTTTTCTTTTGTGCATTGCACCTCCTTAGGAACGCCTAATGCTTTCAATCAGTATTGCACTTTGAATGGTAAAGGCCATGGCCCATTAACCTATCAGTCCTTTCCAAGGCATCAAAGATGGTTTTAGCAACCATTTGGCCATCTTTTAGAAAGTCCTTCAGGTTCTCCATGTTGCGTTGTGAGAGAGTGATTGGGAAACTGGTCACTGTCACAAGTAAAGGAACCGTATTTTACAAACAGAGCTTGACAGTTCACCAAGTGAAGCTGTTAGAAAGCAGAAGGATAGTGTCTATGCCCAAAGAGAACCAGACGTTTAGGATCTCTCTTTTGAGGTACACTTATTGACAGGGCTCACTGAACCGCGGCAAGCCCCGCTCGCCAGCCGCGCTGTCCGGCGATCTGCACATGTGCAGATCGTTCTGCATATGCGCAGATTGCCCAAACCCGGCTCTTGCGGGTTGCAATCTACTCGCCCCGGGCGAGTAGATTGTATTATTTGTCGAGCCCTGCTTATTGATCTGGATTTTTGTTGTAGAACTCCAATCACCAAGATCCTGGTTTGGATTAACACAGAATTATTAATAGTCCTTATATGGCACTTAGTATGCCTTTTCAATCCTCTTGGCCTTTGCAAAGTCCCAAAGGGGTATCTGAAGAAGTGGGTTGTGCCCACAAAAGCTCACAATACTACACATATATTTTTGTTAGTCTCAAAGCGGTCTACACTAGGGCATTATTTCAAAATAACCCCACTTAGGTTGAATGTATAAGCTGAGTGCCCCCACACTACCAAGCCTATTATTTCGAAATAACAGGCTACTTATTTTGAAATAGCATTGTAGTAAGATAAGGCTCTGAAACAAAAGCCTAACTAACAATGGACAAAACTTAGCTAAAACAATGCAACACTAACCTAGAGCAAGAGGCAGGCCCCTGTTCACAGAGCTTGGCATGAGCAGGGCTGAGTGTGTAAAATATAAATTAGTAGTAGGCCCAGGTGTAGAACAGTAAATGGTAATGGTCATAAGTTGAAAGCACATTCCAAAAGGATGGTACCACTTGCTCATTAAAGACTTTGGTACCCACTCCACTCTATAGGGCTTGGTAGATACCAATCCAGTTTCAGGAAAGGGTCTAAACTGACATGTTGGAAAGAGATGTTCTAATCAAACCATGAGGTGCAGGGTGGCATCTAAGTAGTCACAGCGTGGCAACCCGACATGCCAGAAGTGATGTGTAACTTGTTTGTACCAGTATACAAAGTGATGTCCTGGGGGGACAGACTTTGTCCAGCTGAGGGGGCAGTGGAACCTCCCACTGATTGAGCTTATTGTTACGGGGAACACATATGCAATGGTTCAATAGAGTCTACTGACAACTATTACCAGGGCTCGACAAATAATGCAATCTACTCACCCGTGGCGAGTAGACTGCAACCCGGAAGAGTCGGGTTCGGGCGATCTGCGCATCCGCAGAACCATCTGCACATGCGCAGATTGCTGGACAACACAACTGGCAAGCAGGGCTCGCCACGGTTTGGCGAGCCCTGACTATTACTGTACTTTTCTTAACAAGAAACCTGGCTAGGCACCTTCAGTCCTTATCTGATTTGTGGTCTTTGGGGGCTCTCTCAGAATCTGTTGGTTTGATTAATTGTGGAAGTCAATATGGCACACATGATTGAACACACATACATGCAGCCTTCTGATTATCATCAGTGGCGGAACAAGAGATTTGACAGACCACCACAACAATAAATCCTAACTACACTGGTCACCCTACTACAAGCATTAGTGTGGACACTCCAGTGCCACTATTTTGAAATAACTATTCCCCACAGTAAATTCAAACTACTTACTTCCCAGTGCTTCCTGGGCCTCTAAATTGAGGTAGTGCATCCACATTAACGGAGCCTGCATCGGACTAATTTTGAGGCTTCCCCATATTGGGACATGCTATGTTCATTTTGTAAAATTGGGAATTAAGTCAAATTAAGTTATTTTGAAATAGCTTTCTAGTGCAGACATGCCTTAACATGCCACAGGACTGTTTTTTTTTTTTTTAAGTTGTCTCTTGGCTGTTGGAGGAAGAGTTGCTTGAGACTGCCCGAGCCCATTTGAAAGCTAAACTATTCCCTTGTTAATGGGGAAGAAAATCTTGAATGGGATTAAAAAATTTAGAATGTCAAAGAAAAGTTTGAGTAATCTTCTGGATTATCAAGATTTCAAATCTTCAGGGTCTCTGCAGTTTGAGCAGGTAGCTCCTGGGATGCTCTAGAATCATTCAACACTGCTGCTGCCACATCCAGAGATGGCAGTGATACCTCAGCAGGTGAACAAGACTGTTGGTGTTCTTCCAGTGCTATCTAGATGTGTTTGTGATGAACATCACCTGGACCTGGCTCCAACACAGAAGGTTTAGCTAGCAATTACAGCGGAGTGAGATCTCCTTCCCTTCTTTAATAGGTGAGAAAGAAATCTGCTTTGACACATATGAAGGTGGTTCCAATACAATCAAGATGGTACTCTGTATTGGATTTGCCCAACTAAGGTTGGTTTGCCCACTGCCAAACAGGCAGTTTATGATGGGCTCCAAGAAGAGAGCCTCCAGTGTCTTTTGCAGATGATAGGGGAGATAGATCTCTGCTGAATGCAGAGGGAAAAAAATAGCTGAGTGACGATGACAAGAACCACATCTCTTCAAGTAAAGTGCTAGAATATGGGGTGATCTTGATAAAAGAACGTTAGTTTAAATCTCTACATGGACGACATCTCAAGTGGAGACGTAGCTGTCAGTGTATACCTCAGAGTTCTACCAACACTGTACATGACAATGCCTGCAAAACTGACAACACTGTAGTTGCCATGCCTTTCCTGAACCACATTAGTGGTTCAGCTTTTATCCCTAGCCCTCCCAGAATAGTACAGTACTGGTATGGTAACTGGCATGAATGAGATGGTTGCAATACTCATGTTCTCAATATTCAAATCTGCTCTTCTGGTGATCTCTCTTAGTTTTTTTCACTTTTTGGCCTTCAATTCCCTAAGATGGTTTGGCAAAACTCCTTCAAATCTTGAAAAACTGCTTGTGATGGTCAACTCAAAGCTGCGGAATTTTTAGTTAGCCATGAAGCATGGCAGTTGGTACAAACAGCCTAAATCTCTATGCTGTTGTCTCCTTGCTTTTTGAAGTGGTTCAACCAAAAGCAGTCCTCTTGTTAGTGGAGAGAAAGAAAAACAAATTCTTCAGGTAGGTCAGTGAAACACTAAAGTAATGGGATGTATACAAGGGATGTCAATGTGTAGTTGAGTACACAATTAACCGATAAGATTAATTTATAAGCCTAGGCTTTTTGACTACACGCAGCCCTGCATTGTTGCCTCTATCAGCTAGAGAGGCAGCAGCATGGATGGTGAGGGGGGCAGGCGGGAGCTGGTACAAGGGGGAAGCTGGCTTTCAAGCCAGTTCCCCACATGTACTGAGTCACACAAACTGCCTGCCCTCCCCCATGAGCTGCTGCCTCTAACATGCCAACACAGCTTCTGTCCACGGTTAGCCTGGGCCTGCCGCGGACAGGGGCTGCTGCCATCCCATAACACTGCCGCCTCTGATACAGAGGCAGCAGTGGGCTCCCCGGGAATGGGGCCGGGAGTGAACTGGCTACCATCCCCATCCCCAGGCACTATCAAATAGTTGTGTAACTGATAATTTTTGTGTGATTGCATGACTATTTGATTAATTGCCATCTATATACAGGCGATAAGAAAGAACTGGGAGATGGCTGTGATCACTTCACCCTATATACTCTCATAAGAAAGCACGAGGTAACACAGAACCAATGGACACTGCTACTCAAGACACTGACAGAATATGTCTGAGGTGCATGTACAGTGAGATCCTCAGTCTGCATACTTGAAAAAAACCCAAACTTACATGGAACTTTTGCAAAGGTCTAATGTCTCTTATTGTTTCCATCTCCAAGAGTGTACCTTAAGCTAAAGACGATGTGAAATTTAAACATCTGAGTTGGATACACACATGTTGAAATACCATATAGAATCTAGGGACTGCTAACAATGAAGCTGTGAATAATTCTCCCAGTCTGGATAGACAGTTTCGTTACAGTCTGGCTCAAGCTAGCTAAAAACAGCAACATGGATGATGTGGCTTGGGTGACAGCTCAAGCATATACCCTATTTTGGATCCCAGTTCGGTTGGCTAGCCCAAGCTTGCACCGGTGCCACAACATTCATACTGTTAATTTTCATGCATTAGTTCAAGCTGAGCTAGCATAAATCTGTCTACCAGGGCTGGGAGCCAGGCTCCCTCTGTACTTTCTCTCAACACGTAAATCAAGACTTAAAAATAAATAAATACATTGTTAAAAAAAGAGAACAGCCACCAAGCTTTGGCGTATAGCAAAAAAACTCATTCTCTTACTTAGTGAGAATCATGGTACAAACTGGTTTGAATACTTGACACGCTTAAGAGAGGGAATATTCTATTAAAATGTGACCTAATGTAGAATATTTGTCTTTGAAAACCACAACACTCCCAACTTCATGCTTCTGTGTCAAAGGCTAATAGTTCACATAGGAATGCATCATGACCAATAACACCACTATTAACAGTATACACCTCTTAAATGAACAACCACTTCATTGGAATGTTTCGAAGGAAGTAATCGGTCCTAATTACACTGAGTGCCAATAACTGCTGCTTAACTTGAATATTCATAAAGGTTCCACTTTTATCAAGATGTATTCAATTAGTGTGAAGTAGCATTCTGCCAGTTGTAAGCGGGGGAAGAGAGAGAGGAAGAAATTCTAAGCTCCAGTTTTAAATACAGAAATTGCCTAATTCAAAAGCAGGGATAAAATTGAAGTAAGTTACTTTTGTCCTTGTGTTTTGATCAGTAGAGTTTAAGTCTTTTGAGGTTTTTAAAAAGACAATTTCTCTTAAATCCACAGAACCTTTTAATTGGGGGAAATAAAGTGTCCAAAGGGAGACCCAAATCATAAAAAGATGGAATTCTACTATAAAAATGGAAAAAAATACTAACCTGTGGGTCTGCCAAGAGTCCTCAATTAACAGGATCTGCAAAAGCAGATCTAAGTAAGGTCGAAGTTCATAGGTGTATGAATATGCAACCTTAAAAGAAGTGAAAATGAAGTGAAAATTACGCCTGAGAAAAAACATTTAGTAAAATATGACGTTGTAATAAAGATAACTGGCATGAGGGAGATGGTTGCAATACTCATGTTCTGAACACTCAAATCTGCTCCTCTGGTGATCTCTCAGACAGTTGTTTTCACTCTTTGGCCTTCACTTTCCCAAAGATGAGTTTGGCAAAACTCCTTCAACTCTTGAAAACTTTGATCCATAGGGGTGGTGGTTGCAAATGCTGCATAAAACATGAACCAGGCCCCTTCCTGACTGCTGCACACAATTGCCTCTCTCTATTGCAAGATATAAATATTGACATTTCAGCATTCCAGCCAGTTACCTCTGTTGTACAGCAGATGACTCTCCTGATGTGATAAGACCAGCAAAGTGTTTTAAAAAGAAAAGGAACGGACACAAAAATGAAACTATGAAAAAAGAACACCTAAAAAATGTAAAACCCAAACTGAGGGGAGGAAGATGGGTGAATGAGAATCATGTGTGAATAATATCTTCAGAGAAGCAGAACAAGAAATGAATACTTTCTATTGTAATTCTTGCTTCTGGAGAGTAGCAAGGTTATCCCCAAAATAAAATGTAAATTGAAATTAACTGCAATAAGCATTAATATTAGGGTTGTAAGCGGCTAGTTGACTATCCAATAAATGTTTATTGGATAGTCAACTAGTTGCTTTGCCCCCCCCCCCCAAGAGAGACACAGCAAGTGGAGGGAGTAGGATGCAGTGTTGGGGGAAGCCAGCTTAAAAGCAGGTTGCTCCCCAGCACTGCTTCCATGGGGAGAAAAGGCAGAGGCACACTGGGGAACTGGTGGTACTTCCGCCTTTGAAACATTGCAATGAGCCTGGGGCGAGCTGGAGACTCAAACAGTTCCCTCCCACTTTTTATTTCAAAGGCAGAGGCACCCTTATTGACCAATCAAACAGTCGATGCTAATTACATTGCCTATTCAATTAGCTGATTAATCTAAATTTAACATCCTTAATATTGATGTCAATTTTTGTAAAGATACCAATTGACATGCCAGTCTGTAGAAGGAATATAAATGTAATGGGGAATAAACGAGTGCAATTCAAAATAAGGGACATCCAAAAGTAAAACAGAACTTCTACTAGCTGGGAGATGGGAGGAAATGTGACCTTTCTTACCCTTGGAAAGTGTTTCTAGATTACAAGTTGGAATCCAAAACCAGATTCCCTCCTGAACACTGAATCCAAGTAAATACGCTATGTAAATGTGCGAGAATGACATAGCTGTTTGTACACCTTTCAAGAGAGACATATAAGATAGGCAATGATCATAACTTTGGCTTTAACCAAGGGAGCCTTGACAATTTTTTATCTTCATGTCAGCCAAATCATTATGACAATACCTGGCAACAACTTCATGGTTCATTATGCATTCTAAAAGAGACTTATAGTAGGGAATAATTCCTTGTTTCTCTTTAAGAATAGTGGCCCAACTGGTGTGAAATTTTACAAAGTGTAAGTTTTATATCCTTCAATTTGTATGTAGATTTGGTTTTGTTTTCTCTTCACACATTTTTAAAAGGAAGTCCGAAGTTGGCTTGTGGCAGAAAAACTTGGCAGTACTGAAAGTTCATTGTTGGTGACAGACTGCTTTTTAAGATCTACTGACACAGAACCTGTTAGAAAGTTAGGTTTGAGAAAGCCAGTGTAAATGAGAAGGGTTAAATGTTGGATTTAAGGTCATTTTTAGCCATTATTCACATTAAAACAGGAGGTTTACATACTATGCATGTAACTCCAGTTGATGGAAAAGTACTGGCTTACACAAACCCAGATGATTCCTGGAAGGGGCCTGGCACGTGAAACTGAGTGGTTGAAGGCATACGCTTAACTTTTAATCATCCTTTATTAAACTATTACTATATTAAATACCTGTAGTCAATAGTATTTGGGGAAAAAACTAGTGAATGCAGAAAAAAGGGGTGAATGCATAAAGAGGGGAATGGTACATGATCTGTGTCACGTTGTAATAGTTGTGCTTGTGAATGGAGTAGAGTCTACATACCATTAGGTAGCTTAACTTTTGTTTCTTTACTCAGGTGTTTTTGAATCAGGTATATTGAGTGTACAGGAACCCTAACTGCTTCATAATGGAGTTTGTGTTCTAATAAAAACATGCATAATACCTATTTAGACAGTCCTTTTAGTAATAGTTTCCTTTAACAAATTCACTAGGCATTGCAAAGACCTTCTGGCATTAGGGGTATGTCTAAACTACATGCCTCCGTCGACGGAGGCATGTAGATTAGCCAGATCGGCAGAGGGAAATGAAGCCGCGATTAAAATAATCGCGGCTTCATTTAAATTTAAATGGCTGCCCCGCTCTGCCGATCAGCTGTTTGTCGGCAGATCGGGGCAGTCTGGACGCGACGACAAAGAAGCCTTTCTTGATCGGCACAGGTAAACCTGGTTTCACGAGGCATACCTGTGCCGATCAAGAAAGGCTTCTTTGTCGGCGCGTCGCGTCCAGACTGCCCCGATCTGCCGACAAACAGCTGATCGGCAGAGCGGGGCAGCCATTTAAATTTAAATGAAGCCGCGATTATTTTAATCGCGGCTTCATTTCCCTCTGCCGATCTGGCTAATCTACATGCCTCCGTCGACGGAGGCATGTAGTCTAGACGTACCCTAAGAATACAAAGAATGTTCTCATTGGAATAGGCATGCTAGCTAAAAACAATACTGAGCATATGACTTAGCAAGTGTTTACAAGTTTCGTGGCAACCAGAAACTGAGAAAGATACTTAAGAGATGATTCAATGGAACTGCAGCACCTTTATGAACTGTAGCCACTAGCTGGAATGCTGAAGGATATGTGCTTATAGTTTGTAGGTGGTGACACACAAAGGCCAATTTGATTTGGTTGTGCTATTGGATAAGATCTGGGAGAATTCTATCAGTACTGCAATATGAAGCCCCAAGACAGAATCCTATCAGAAGACATCCAAAGAGAAGCCAGTTTATCACATATCAATAAAATTTCACCCATGAATATCACCTCTCCCTATCTGGCATATTTTTACACTTACATATGCACAAACTTATCTCATCTGTTCCTCTGATTTTTGTTTTATTTTACCTGCCAGAGAAGTTCACTTAGGACAGTGGAAGAGAACTGAGGATTTTCCCAACAGCAGAAACGAAGCAATTTGATGGTCTCTTCTGAGTTGCTGCAGTCTTCAATAATTTTCTTCACATAACTAGTTCGTACAAACAAAATGTCTGCCACATTCTGCTGAAGTGCCATTATAGGTTGTGATAAATTAGGATCACCATATGGGTTTGAAAGTGGGGGATTACCTACAACAAACAGTTAAGACTGATTAACATTACTTACATGCTTTTTAATGTAAACAAATACAAACAAACGTCTCAGACTTAAACAAATTAGACACGCATATGGCATATTCAATGGAAAGAATCAGATAATGAACTCAGAATAAATTATATTCTCTGTGAAAAGTTCTCTGGTATAAAGAGCTAAATTCTTTGACACTAAGGCAGGGGGCTTGTGCCTGAGTGGACTACCTCTTCTCTCATGGGACATTACCACAGATAAGATGCATGAAAGCACTGGTGCTTCTCTGGTATATTAGAGAAGGACTTGTTAACGAGCCGTCCTCAATGATGGCCATTCAACGCTGGAATATGCTCACTGTCCCACTCTTCAAAAACAAGTCCAAATCTGTGTAACTTTAGAGCACGATGAAAAGTCTAACTGGAAACTGGTAAAGAGTGGTTTGAATGCATTCTTTTTTAGATATATGGTTGCTAGTGAGCAAGATAAGCGGCTGTGTAGGAACTGAGGTTGGGGAATTTAGTTCTGTGTACTTTTTTTTTTTGAACAAAGAAAAATTGTCGCTTTGATCCTGGTGTTTTGGTTTTTGATGGATTATACTTGTAGCTCTCCTTCTGCCTAGAGCCTCAGATTTTCTTTTTATGTTTATATCTTGAAATAAAAGTCAATAAAGTCACTATCTTATGGCCTTCAACTGTGTACTACCATTGACATGAACAGCATACAAAATCATGGTTTTTAAGTACTTTATGAACAGTGAACAATGTATATTAAAACTACTCCAACACTGCAAATATTTATTAGATATAAAAATATTTTAAAAATGAACACAATTTAGCAAAAATCACACAAAGCCTTCAGAAGAGTTAACTTTTAGCTAAATTCTCATTAGGTATGACGGTACTACTCCATTAATTTTTATGAGAATAATTTAGCCTATTAACTTTACGCACTAAAATATCAATTTGCAGTAGGTTTGATATTGATAGGACCTCAGTACCATCCTAGTTTTTGATCTTTCAAAGGAACTAAATAGGCTTAATGGAGAAAGATTGTGGTTCTAGTGAGTTTTGTATATCAAGATTCAACCATTGCAAATATCAAGAAAATCTTTACTGCAAAATGTAGGAAGTGAACTATAAAACCTAAACCCCAAAGATTATAGCTCCAATTAGTACACTTTATAAACAGTGAAACAATATACTAATAATTTAACAACTTATAACAGATGTTTTCACTTAAAGAAAATTTGTAAAATTCACTATACCATTGATAGAAGATTGCATACGTGATGATACATTGCAACAACGAATTAGTTGTGACACTACAGTGTACAATTTTCCTAGCTCGGCATACTGATACTTGATTGGAGGACCTGGGCCTTCATCCAGAGCCACAAGCATGAACGTTGCAGGTACACTTAATTTCAGAAGTTGTGTCTTTTCTGCTACACCTTCAGAAGGAACAAAAATATTACATCTCATGGATAGTACTGACAACAAATATGTTTATAAGCTTAATTGTTACTGTTCTTAAATAGTTGGTAAAAGTTTTTATAAGCTTGTTGCTGCTCTTATACAGTTTTTGGTAAAAAAAAAAACCTGAAACATTTGGAAAAGTCAATTTTTCCTATTGTTGGTTCTTATTCACACACTCATTTATACATTCCTCCCAAAGGGTAGGGAGTTAGGAGGAGAAAGGTGTAGTGGTAGGATGAAGGGGGGAAGTTATTGGACTAAGTTCTTATTAGTATGTGCAATTTTCAGCTAAATGTAAGGGGACTGTTAGCCCCTTACTAAAACTCTGTGGGAGTTTTTGGTTTGCCAGCTCCCAGTGTCAAAAGGAGAAGGGTCCATGTGACTGACAGACCCCAGAGACAATGGAAAGCAGCCAACACTCCAGCTTGGCCTGATTGACAGGTTGGACAGGCCAGTGAGGAAAGTGAGAGGCCAGGCCCCATCCTCCCTGTGAGCTGGGATTGTTCTGGATCTCTCTGAGCAAGGAGAGAACTGAGAGACTGCTAAGAGGAGCAAGCTGTGTGGAGAAGTCGTCCTGCAGCAACAGAGCCAGGCAGAGACAGCCCAAAGAGTGCAAGCTGTGCTGAGGGGTAGTTTTGCAGCAACAGAGCCAGGCACACACTGCTCAAGGAGCGCAGACCCTGTGTTGAGCAGCAGACTGGCAGCGCTCAGAGAGCCAAAAGGGACAGAGAAGCAATGCAAGGAGCTGGAGACTGGCAAAGCAACACAGCCTGTAGCTGGGTGTGGTAAGCAGCTGACCAGAAAAGTGTGGGGAGAGGCTCTGGGCAGGGAGATATCACCAGCCAAGAGGCCTAGCAGGCCAGACTGGGAGAGGGGTCTGGCCACTTAGAGCTTGAGGCTGTGTGGTCACTGCCAGAGCAAGCGTGTCCAGCCTGCAGCCCCCCTGCAGCACATCCAGAGCCTCTAAGGGGCCTATAAGGAAGAGACTGTGGACTGTCCTTACACTCTGCAGACTGCTGTTTTGATGTCCCTGTGCTACGGAGCAGGGCTGTGTGTTCTCATTTAACCATTCTCATTTTTTCTTATTCTTTTCTCTTTAATCAGTTGATGTTTAATAAATTGTATTTGCTTTGAACCTTATGAAATGATCACTGCGCCAAGAAAGTACCTCATAAAGAGAGCACCTCGGAGTGGGGACACCCTAACTTATGCCCCTAGTGACTACAAGGTCGGGGATTAAGCCCCAGGAAACCTGGGCCCAGCCTTGTTGGGGTTTCGAGGACTCTGCTACTCAGGAGAGTGGAGGGGGAGCCCTCAGGATCAGGGAAGCCGTGGGGTAAAGGAAGTGGGAGCGGGGACTCAGATCCTTTCGCTGGTCCATTTCACCGGGGTGGTATAGAAGCCAGGAAAGTTCTCCACAATAGCAGGACCATTCCCCCGCTTACATAAAGCCTATCAGAATTGTAAAACAAAACCACTTCCATAATTGTGCTCATTAATGTTCACAACCAGAGGTCAGCTGCTAAGTACATAAAAACAGCCATCCTGGGTCAGACCAATAGCCTATCTAGCCTAGTATCCTGTCTTCCAACAGCGGTCAATGCCACATGTTTCAAAGGAAGCAAACAGAATAGGGAAATCATCAAGTGATTTGTTTCCACTAACCAGTTCTAACATCTGGCCAGTCAGAGGCTCAGGAATACCCATAGCTGAGAGTTGCACAAAAGTCATTGATGCATATACCCTACATGAACCTATCTTTTCTCTCTCTCTCTCTCTCTCTCTCACACACACACACACCACACACACACACACCACACACACACACACACTTTTGGCATTAACATCTCACAACAATGAGTTCCACATGTTTGCTGTGCATTAGTTTTGCTGGGTGACCTTAGTACTTGTGTAACATTAAGGGATAAATCATACTTCCTCATTCACTTTCTCTACAGCATATATGATTTTATAAACCTGCATCATACTCCCCCTTAATTGTGTGTCTCCCAATTTTAACAGTCCCAATCTTGTTAATTTCTTCTCTTATGGAAGTTGTGCCAAACCATTACTTTTTTTTATTTTGCCATTTTCTGTACCTTTTCAATTTCTAATATATCTTTCTTGAGATCAGACCACCAGAACTGCATCCAGAATTCAAGGCATAGACACACCCTGGATTTATGTAATTATATTATGATTGTATATGTCTTATCTATCCCCTTCCTAACAGCTCATAACATTGTTCACTTTAACTACTGCTGCACAGTAATCGGATGTTTTCGAAGAACTAGCCATAATGACTCCACTTTCTTGAGTACACAACAGCTAATTTAGACCCCATGATTAAGTTTAAATGTTTTCCAATACAGTTTGAACCTCTACACCAGGAATCTCTGGCCTGGCAACATTGGATCATGGATGTTCCAGGACCAGAGAGTTCCAGAGAAGGACTGCCAGCAGTGGAGCTGCCTGTTGGGGCTGGGAGCCTCGCCCGTTTGGTGCATTCCAGCAGGGCTGCCTGATACAGCAGGAAAGCCTGGTGCGGCTGGCGACAGGCTCCATCCAGGGACTGGGCCAGGATGAACTGGGGAGAGGTGACAAGGGAGCCAGAAATGACCTCCCCTGGTCCAGCAAAATTCCTCATCTGGGACCAGTCAGGTCCTAAGAATGCTGGACCAGGGAGACCAACCTGTATGCACTACTTTGCATTTATCAACCCTGAACTCAATCTGCTATTCTGTTGCCCAGTCACCCAGTTTAGGAAGACCCCTTTATAACTCCTCGCAGTCAGCTTTGTACTTTTCTATCTTGAGTAATTTAGAAATAGTTGTATGCTTTGTGCCTCTCTATTACATTTTTTTAAAAGTTTTCATGCAACTTGCAGGCATTACACTCTTGTGACTATTCTTTTAATTTCCATTCAATTAGTTTCCTCATTTATGTGTTGTTACCCTTTTTGGAGTGAAATGTTGGTGGGTTTCTGGTCCAAGTTAATAGTGCCTAGAAACTTCATTTTTGCATTCTGCCCTGAGGTGACAGGTGTCCACTGAATACACAGATAGCAGAAATCTACCATTATCATTAGAGCTTGACAAACAGCGGCGAAAGCCGCTTGCCAGCCCTGCACTGCGCATGCACGTGCCACCGGTAAACGGGGTGCGCGGCTGAAATCTACCCGCCACGGGCGAGTAGATTCTATAGTTTGTCGAACCCTGATTATTATTATAGCATCTTTCATCTCCCTGAGAATTTTATAATCTTCACCGTAGTCAGGTGGTCGCTAGTATATTTGACTTCATGCTTTCTTTCATATATATAATGCCACTGTCCCATTAGCACAAACTACTCTGTCATTCCAATATATTTTGTGTCCTGGTACTACTAATTTTTTAAAAATGTTAATACATTTGTTAACAGGAATAGCCTGGCACCCATCAATCTGATCACCACAAAACTGTCAACGCACTGTCTGCTCAATCTGCAACACTCAGCTGGTTAATGCATTACAAGTCAATTTCCCCTCACTGGGAATTCACATCTCCAGACCAAATGCTATGAATGACTCACTCACACCCTGACTTGATTAGCTTTATTAATACAAGCACCTTTTTCCTTAAATAGTCTCCTGTTTCTGTAATATCCACTTCACTTTTACCAACAAAAGTTTATGCCCTAATAAATCTATTATTCTCTAAGGTGCCACAGGACTCCTTGTTGCTTTGGCAGATACAGACTAACACAGCTACCCCTCTGAGACCTTAGACAATATCAGAAAGTAAATTGTGTGAATCAATTATTGTTATTTTCTAACTGTACTTCCCCGGTCATATACTTTTTGACTGATTAAAACAACCCAATACACATAGTGGTAGTACTTATACAGCAAGCCCAAAGACAGAGACATGTCCCCTACCATTTTATATTAACTTTCTCAATATGGCAGAAAGTCATAGGCATTAATCCCTCAGCAGCATTTTTGTTCTGTTTTGAGTTGTGGTTGCACCCTCTTTTTTACAATCTTACTTTCCTCTTGAGAGAAAGAAACCAGAAAGCCTCTTATTTTAAGTTTGTTTTTGTTTAGCTTATTCATGGAAAGTAGGTTTGCTTTGATATAGCACTGGAAATTTTATGTAATTTCTTAAAAAAAAAAAAACAGATCTCCCTTTTGACACAAATGAGCTGTAGGTCCATTTCTACAAATACCAGAGACAGTTCAAATTTGTTAATAGGGTTATCCACATGCAGATACCCATAAATATAAGGTGGATATCCACAGATTTGCAGGGCTCTGATAATATTTTTTTCACCATAGCTAAAACAGAACCTCTCTGTCCTCCTGTGAATTCGTGTTATTGTTCTGTGAAATAAGAAGTCTCCTTCTTCCAAGGAAGAGCTAAACACTCCCTATAGAAGTAATTGAAGATCTGCATTGGTGTTGGCATTTTTGATCTTTTGTCTTTGCTGAGAGCAGTAGGTAGGATTTGAGCAGGAAGAAGGGACATATTCAATCCCTGTTGGAAGGCCATCTCTCTTCTTGTTGGGTGTTCCCATTTAGGTCTTAGCTTGCCATGAATACGTGTATGCTTCTTGATACTCAATGAGGCTCATCATTCATTTGATAAATAAGTGGAAAGAAAGTTCATGGGGAACTTATCTATTATAACCCCTAGAGAAAGAGTCTAAAAGGATAATTGCTTGTGTTTTTTTTTAACCACGTGACTCAACTGAATCTGGGACAGAACTACGAAGTTTCTTTTTAGGATAGACTAAATGCAACAAGTTCAAAGAGAGATTTGGAGAATCTACAATCAATGGTAGGCCACTGATTGTGAGTTTTCTGAGTGCCAGAAAGTGAAAAGGACTGACCTGCCCTTGGAATAGTACACGGCTGATGTGTATGTGGGAAAGCAGAGACCTCAATAGGTCATTTAGACCAAGTCCCTTCAGAATGAGAGTCTATTATAAGCTCCACTGTTGTGACTCCTGGTAGGTTCTCATTGCAGACAAAGCAAAACTTAGCCATGGTAGCACAAACACAGAAGGAGCTTTGCAGGTTGTCCCATTCTGGGAAAGTTCCATAAATTTTTATCCCTTAAAAGAAAGGGGAAAAGGATGGGAGATATTTTACGTGTTAATTTCCCCAAATCAGGTTTTCAAGCTAGGACATAATGAACAAAATCAGGAGTGCTATTCTTTTTTATACTTCTGGAGACAGAATCTCATGTAAATGGAATGGCCAAGCCCTGGAGCCAAGTCTGAAGTATCTCCAGTACTTTGGAGAAAGAATGGTAAAAGCCCACTTGTATCACATTGGGAGAGAATTATAATCCAAAGTGATTTAAACTGTAGATTACTAGTGTAGCATAAACTGTATGATAGTACTTTTATGCTCAATGATAAGTTATGTAACTAACTGTCATTCAGACTGCTGACCACAAAACACAGGCATTTTAAATGAAAAAGATTCCCAGTCATGGACAAAATGAATTAATCAAATCACAGTAAACATCTAAAAATCTCGCCAATGGATAAACTACTGATTGACCAACACATAAAACAGATAAGCACTACTAGCTGATCAGAGAGCAGAATATCAAGAATGCCAGTGAATATCACTATACTGTATCATCATCAGATATTAGACAATGATTATGCTTGCATTATCAAATGAGTAATCAGCCACCATATATTCAATACAGTAAAAATAAAAAAAAAATATTGTAAGCAAATGTTGCCCCAAAATAATATCTAGATTTGAAAATAAATAAGCCTTGCAGTCTTGGGAAACAGAAGATTCATTCCAATTCTTAAACTTGGCTTGCTGAATTGGTTACATGATGAAGTTAAAGAACCCCTCCAAGTAACTTCTTTGCTCAGCTGATCCTTCCCTGAGCATAGCTTCCTATCTCATTATAACAAGATCAGTGCAGCATTATTAGATTTACAAGTTGTAGGACTCATTACACAATGCTTACTCTTTATATAATCAGTTTACATTATTTAAAATACTGTACAAACTTTAATCTACTTCCCACCCCCATGTTTGTATTTAAGTTTTTAATATCATTAAAAAATTGTGATATGTTCAGAACCTGGAGTGATTTGGCAAGGGGCTATTTGCAAAAAATAATTACTATCATCATTTTAGGTGAGAAAAATAATAACAGTTAACTGACTTACAGTTAAGAAGTCTTCTGCTGACTTGATATTAGAAATTTATAGTCCTAAACTGTCTCCTAGACCAGTGTTTCTCAAAGTGGTCCGTTGTCCCACTCTGAGAAAGCTGCTATTGGGCCACTCCAAGAAAGCTGCTATTGGGCCACTCCAATTTGTTTACTTACTGGCTCTTCAGTCATGGAGCCTTGCAGCTCCCATTGGCTGCCATTTATTGTTTGCAGCCCAGGGGAGCCGCGAGGCTCTGTGGATATGGAGCCAGTAAGTACACCGACTGGATCAGCCCAGTAGCAGCTCTCTCAAAGTGGGTTCGCGGACCCATTTCAGAAACACTGTCTTAGACCACATTGCCTCACAGATAATCCAGTCTAGTAAGACCAATACATTCAAATATGGGTTCCTTTCCTGCTCTGGCCCCAACTTGTTGAGACACTTTGGGCAAACCATTTAGCCTCTCCATACCTAACTTTACTCAACTGTAAAATGGGATATTATTTCACAAATGTATTGTGAAGTTTCATATGCCCATTGTCTGAAATGTTTTGAAATACTTATATGGTACTTGCAATTGAGTATATAATATTCTCAAAAGTATTAAAACCACACGTTGTATAGTATGGCCTGCAATTAATTATTGACCCTGGTTATCTCATTAATTGAGTTTGTTTACTATACATAAAAACAGAGTGTGTTACAGCAACACCATGAAGCATATTTCATAACCTGCTTACCTAGGTTGGCATACATCACAAACAGATTGAAATACTGTTGCAAATGGCGCCCATGCTCAGACACTTCTCTTCTAAGAAGATTTAGTACTGCTCTTAGCAAGTGATCACTCAAACTTAAGTTATCGTAGGCCTGCAAAACAAAAAGGTTTAACATTAATGGAAGATCCTAAACAGTTTCCATTCAGTAAATCCATATACGGGAGTGCAATACCTGATCAGTGTCAGCCTAATTAGAGGTCAATTTCATGTAGCAAACTAGCACAAGGTAAAGCCTTTTTAAAGTGGAATAGTTAAAAAACCTGGTCTATGAAATTTGACTGTCCAAAGTGAGAGAAATAAAAATGCTGTACAGTACTTGACAAAAAACAAATATTCACCCCTTTCCCATGCGACACTGGGAAACAGACACCCAAGTGCCCAAATTACAAGTTTTTTAAATAAAAAGTATGTATAATTACTAGGAAAAAAATCATTCATAATTCTAGTGAGGAAGGAGTCTAGGCAAGTAATCAGTATGCAAGTATTTTGATCTCCTGAGGTGATAAACTTAAGACAGATCTGAACTATTGGAGAATAAATCCAGTTACTTGTTTAAAAAAAATGACCTGTATGTTAATTAGAATATGACCAATCATTATAGCTAATGAAATAAAAGTAATCAATATTCCTTAATAAGTGTAAACAGCTTCCAATAAAGAAAAGAATTAGAGGACATCACTATTAATCTCCTGGGGAAAAAATTAAAGAGTTAATATTTAATATTAAATAAAAGTTCACACAGAAAAGACTTTCACGATATAAAACATGATTTCTTAACAGTCTCTTTATTGCTTGTGTTGAAGTAGATTGGGAGTTTTACAGGCAAGCACACTTAATACAAAGAAACTTGATTAGGGGCAATATGAAAGACTCTCATATCACTGTCTGGCCATTCATAAAGCTGTTTTTAAAAGCCCGTGATTTGCAGTGCCCTTTACTGTGCTCTCCTTATTGCCCTGGTGTCTGGCTGTTCATAACAACTGGTTAGGTACAGGGTCTCAGTCCCCCACCCTGACGTAACCTTCCCCCTTACTCTCTCAGATATAAGCACACAGCAGGCTGCTACAAGAACGGGAATGTTGCTCACCTAGTCAAACTGCTAAACCTTCCTTTTAAATGCCCCAAAGCACATTCTAACACCATTCTGCACTTGCTCAATCTATAGTTGAACAGCTTCTTAATGCAGTCCAAGTTGCTTGTGTAAGACTTCATGAGCCACGGGAGCAAGGGGTAGCTAGGTCTTCAAGGATCACTACTGGCATTTCAATGCCTCCGATGTTAGTTTTCTAGTCTGGGAAGAAAGTTCCAGCTTGTGGCTTTCTAAAGAGAAAGAAGTTCCTACAGATGCTCACGTGATTAACTTTTCTCGACCATCCCTATGAATTCTAGCCTTTGTACCAGTGTTACTGATTTGTATACATCAATTTACAGGCCCAGATTGTGGAATGGATCCAATGTGGTCTGGGTTACTCTCTAAACTTCTGTGAAGCAATGTGTCCTAAGAAGGTAATAGTCCAGATAAAGATAAATCATGACGACTTGAGAGCATAACTGGGCCACCACTATCAAGAGAACCTTGGGGAATACTTTGGGGGTTGAAGAGGTCAAAAGGGAATACCCTTCTACTAGCAGTAGCTTGGCCTAATGTAGGTAAAATCTGTAATCTGGTATGATTGAAATGTTGCAGGAAGTATCTTAGAGGTCCAGGGCCAAGAGCCAATCTCCTTTTTCATAGAATCCTAGAACTGGAAGGGACCTCAAGAGGTCACTGAATCCAGCTCCCACCCTCACGGCAGGATCAAGCACCGTCTAGATCATCCCTGATAGATGTCTATCCGACCTGCTCTTAAATATTTCTAGTGATGGAGATTCCATAACCTCCCAAGAGTTATTCCAGTGTTTAACCACCCTGAGAGTTAGGAATTTTTTCTCAATGTCCAACCCAAACCTGCTTGCTACAATTTAAGCCCATTGCTTCTTGTCCTATGATCCGAGGCCAAGGAAAACAATTTTTCTCCCTCTTTGAAAACTGCTCTGTCATCTCTTTTCTACACTAAACAAGTCCAAATCTTTCAGTCTTCCCTCATAGCTCATGTTTTCTAGACCTTTAATAATTTTTGTTGCTCTTCTCTGGACCTTCTCCAATCTCTCCACATCTTTCTTGAAATTTGGTGCCTAGAACTGGACACAATACTCCAATTGTGGCCTAATCAGCACAGAGTAATATCACAGCATATGATCTAAAAATAAAAAAGAAGTAATAAAAAGTGAAAACTAAGTGAACTAGTTTTTCTAATATTGGAATGACTGTTGATAACACGACCATCCTGAAACTTCTGAGCCTTGCTAAATTTGTTCAGCACGCTGAAGTCCAGTTCGGGTCTCCAATCCCATTTTTTCTTCAGTATTAGGAAGTAATGGGGAATAGAAACCTCTCCCCTTGGATGTGGGTACACTGGCTCTACATCTCCTATGCTGAATAGATGGTTTCCTTCTGATGTAGCCAGCTCTCATGAGAAGGGTCCCTGAAGGAGGACGGGAAAGATTATTTGGGAAGAAATAGGGAGGAGAAATGGATGGAGCATACATCTGAGATCATCTCCAGCATCTGCTTGTTGCGGCACCGGGGTGCCCAGGCCCGGCGCAGGTAGGTTAGTCGCCAGCAGTTGCGGCACCGGGGTGCCCAGGCACGGTACCATTAGTGTGGACAGTGTTAATTGCGGCACCGGGGTGCCGAGGCCCGGTGCTGGGAAAGACGCTGCCGTCACGTACGGTACCGGGGGACCCAGGCCTGGTACGGAGGGCGGTGCCGTAGGTAGGTGCAGCCGACTGCCATCGGGCTGAATCCGGTGCTTGTGAGGGCACGGAGATGGACGTCAACTCCATGAGGCCCGGTGCCGTGGAGGGGAGAGACGCCTGAGTAAATGCCACATGGTTGCGGGGGTACGGCACCGGTACCGCCAAGCGGGAGGCTGGCGAGGAGCTGAGCTGCACCGAAGATCAAGCGCAGCCCAAAACTGACTGGGACTGACGAACCGGCATCGAGAACCGTGCCGTGGTAGCGATCGGTACTGACCCGACATGGGGTGGTCCCGACGCATGGGTTGCCTTAGCATGCCGACCTGGGCCATGCTTGGGCGAAGTCGTAAGCAGTTGAGCCTCTGGCGAGGGGGATCTCGACCCTTCCGTCTCAACCGATGACGGAGGGGAGGTTGTGAGGCTAATGAGGACCTGTGCCGCTTTAAAAGTGTCTGGCGTGGACGGTCGGTGCGAAGGGAGGTTACTGGGGCCTCCCCGCCAACTGCGGTGCACCACAGGCGATGTGTGCACCGGTGGGCCGGCACCGCCGGGCCGGCACCGCCGTGCCTGGCCGAGGCCGACTTCTTTGCCGGGGACCGTCCGCGGGACTTTTTCAGCCTCTTGGATGGGAGAGAATGACATCGGTGCTGAGACTTCGACGCCGACGCACGGTGCCGGTGAGGGGCGCCTCACGTGGAAGCCGGTGCACTGCGCACCGTAGGATGTTCCGGCGGCACCGGTTGTAGCGCTGTCTCCATCAGGAGAAATTTTAGGTGGGAAACTCTTTCTTTCCTCGTGCGGGGCTTAAAAGTTTTACAGATCTTGCAAGCAATTGCAAGATGAGCTTCACCCAGGCACTTAAGGCAACTGTCGTGTGGGTCGCCTCTGGGCATAAACTTCCCGCAGTCAGTGCACACCTTGAAGCCTTGCGGCCCTGGCATTCCTCACCCCCGGAGGGGGGAAAGGAGAAAACAAAGAACCTTACTATCTAACTAATAGAACTATTTACAGATAAGTGATAAACGGGAACCATTAACTGACTAGACTAAGAGAGACGCTCCAACGACCGTCACGACGGTAAGAAGGAACTGAGGTGGGGCAGCGCCGGCAGGGGTACTCTTTTTTGAAACTACCTTCTAATTGTTCCCTAAGCATTTAAACAAGTTGCAAAACAAATAAATAGGTGTTAATACTGAAACTTATATAAATACCTGACTAGATGGTCCAGGAGAGGCAAAAGGTGAAGGACATGGCCCATCTTGCAATGAAAAATGTGCAATAAATACTATAAGCTTTGCAAATGCACCCCTCACTTCAGCACTCGGGCATTCCAAAAGATACTCAGAGAAGCGGTTTGAAACATTAAAAAGGACATTGTGTGCAAACCAAAAGCGTACATTCTTGCTGTGGCGAAGGAGGATGCATAATGCATCATACCTGAAACAGAGAAAATACATTACAACTGTGATGTTAACATCAGTATTAAAACACCAACAAAAGATATTTACAAGATGCAAACTCGACTTTCTAAAGCATATCCTTCATACACTGTCATGAACCATCCATTCCATTAGAAATTGAGGAAAAAAGCACATTTCTGTAAAACGTGTGTGTTTTTGATCAGTTGTTCACATCTCCATAGAAAATGTGATTACTTATCCTGACTAGTGAACAAAACAGTTGGAGCTCTAAACAATAAAAAGTAATTCTGTGGTTTTCTTTCATACACATTTCAAATGAAGGTAAGTACTGCAATTAGAGGACAAGGCTTTCATTTCTATCTCCAACAGATCCCAAAGAGCAATACATACATCAGCATCATCAAATTTGCACTCTAATGTAGACTCCCAAGCTGAGAGTCATCACAGACTTAATTTATTGGTGAATCACACACAGAGGGCAATACCAACATAAATCAATCGATTACACAATCACCAAGTGGGACAAAACATATGAAATAGTGTGTATTGGTGATTCAAACCATAATTTACAAATTATTGCAGTCTGTAAGTACAAAACCTGCTTTAAAGAGGAATCACATGCAACTATCATCCTCTCATACATCAGCAGGAGAGTATGAACTTTTTGACCCACAAATTCCTAGTTTAAACCCTTACTACTTAAGCTATAGGAGAAAATGTTAGCTTGTTGGTAGACCAAACACTGGAGGAGGGTTTAACATCTTCCTAGTGTGTTACACAACTGTTTAATAGTCAGTAATCGAGTACTAGTGATTCTATTCCCAGCACTGGAAAAAGAGTGTGGTTTATTGTGGTTAGAGATTGATTACATCAGTATGGGTTATCCTTTCTGAAAGACAGTATGGTACAGAGCTGGGGTGGTCAAAATCAGGCCCGGACTAGGCCTGCCCAGCTGATTAGCAGAGCATGCACACTTACAGCCAGCAGCCTGCGCTCAGCTGCCCCTCCCCAACCCTGCTTCGTTCATCCTGCAGCAGTGGTGCTTCCAGGATTCTCCTGCTAGCTGTGCAGAGCAGGGGGGCAGAGGTGGAGGGGAGAAGGAAGTGCTGAAGTCAGGTTGTCCCCCTGCCCCTGTGCCCCATCTCTGCAGTACAGGTTTGGGAAAGGGAGATACACAGCAGAGTTGCTGCATTCCGAAGCATGGATGGTAAGGAAAGCCAAAGGAGTGCCTGTTAAGAGGCAGTGCACAGTTTCTAAGATTTCAGCGCTAGTGCTCTCTCGCAAACACTCCCCCCCACCCTGTATCCCATCTCTGCAGAGCGGGGTAGGGGAAAGAACAGAGCAGGACAGCATGGTTTCTCTCAGAACTCTACCCAGCAGCCAGCACACACACATTGTATCACTGTAACACACCCCTAGTCTGGCACATACTCACTGCCATACACACACTCCTATCTCTGTGCCACTCACACACAATTAGAAAGTGTCTCTTTCACACTAACCTTCCCCCCTCACCCCTACACTCTGTTCTAAAATTTGATGTGTCAGTTTTACATGCGTTCATTTTTTTGATTGTCTCACTTTGGTATATATGGTTGTGCTGATTTTCTTCCACATATTGATCTGAGGAAGCGGGTCTGGCCCACGAAAGCTCATCACCTAATAAACCATCTTGTTAGTCTTTAAAGTGCTACATACTTCTGTCTTCTCTTTCACACTCACTCTCTCTTTTTCTATAGCACCCTAGTTCTACCCCTTTTGCTTGTGGCCATGCCCCTTCCAGGCGGTGGGAAGGTGATGGAGCCAGCTTGTGACCACGTAGCAAAATTCCTAACATGTCCCTCCCCCCATGAAAAATTACTGCCCACCCTTGGTACAAAGCATAAGACTGGGCTTTCTCATGTTACTAACCTAGGTGTTTGGTTTTGGCAGTAAAGTTGCATAAACTGTCAATGTATTTTTAAAATGAGGTGGGGGTGAGATATATTCATCCCTAGTTAGATTTCTTGCAAAAGTGATAACCAAGAAAATAGACAATCCAGTGAAAAACTGCCAAAATCAGTAATTAGGGTTTTGTAAATTCTCTGCATCAGTTCTTTTTCAGCAAACCACCATGAGAAATACAAACATGGCTCAGAGATTAAATTATCTGTTTTGTTTTTTGTCATTGCAATGGAGATAATGTTAAACCTGAATTCCGTAACACAAACTATACTGTGGTAGAGCAGTTGCTACACAATCATAAATCAAAATCTCTTCATTTTAGGTCTCAATATCTTCTCCATCCAGATTTACCTCTCATCACCACATACCCATTTGAAATAGACATGGAAAAAATATTTGAAACAGCTATGTTAATGCTATTTTTATACAACCCAAATTTCTTAAAGGAAATTAAAGTGACAAAACAATTGAGTCATTTGTTAAAGACAAATATACCAATCACTAGCAGGGCCACGGACTATTTTCTTTGTGTGAAATCCTGTGGTGAAGAGAAATCTAGCAGCTAGCTGAATACTAATCATAGTTATTTCTTCTGCTTCAGGCAACAAGTGATCTTGTCCTAAAGAAAAATGAAAAAACTCAAGTGTAGACAAAATAAAAACAAATAATTCTACTAAAATTGGCAAAATGACTGATAAATGTTCTTGTTTGATAACATAAACCTAGTTAAAACAGAATCTAACAAAACGCCCAGAGCCTCTCATTACTGACTGAGGCCTAATCTTTCAATGATTATGGGTTAATTTGAGATCCTTTAAAAAGGCCCAATTTTCAGAAAGTGCTCTCTGAAAAAAAGTCATTTTCAGGTATTCTTAGATTCCCAAATTGGGATATTAGTCATTTCTGAAAAATTAGACCTCACCGTGACAATCTGGTTGGTAATGGCCGAGTGATCGAGTTAATAAATCGAAGCAATTGTTGCTAATTACTTTTGCCTTTACTAAAAAACAATTAGTTTTTCTTAAGTAATTTCAAGAGACATAAGGCTTATGGTAGGAAAAAAATGGAAACAATATTATAGAAATTTAATATATCTGATATCCATAAGAATTCTTTAAGCTTATGGATTAAAAAAAAACATTATCATAACAGATAATTAAAAATTAACTCCTTTTTAGAATGAAAAGGATGGTATATGAAACCTTAAAAAGCTGTTTTTTAAAAAAAGGAACACGCTTTAGAAAAAATGTTCAAAACAAAATGCAATAAAAACGTTTACTAGGATTCAAGAATTCTAGACAATGATCATAAAACCTTTCCTGCAACAGACTTATTTTCTACAAGATCCATATATTATAAAGTTTCAAATACTAACCTGGAGGAGGATTTAAGTAGACACTGTTACAAGTAAGCAATTTCTTTATAAATTGGAAATATTCTAGACTGTACTGCATACGATTATGCATGAATTGCACATTCTGTTTCCGTACACTTCGCTCAATGGCTGATGGCATTTTAATCTGGTGGGGTTTGGTGGTGATAGTAAGTTCTGAAATATATTTCATTAGTTCGTTGTCTTTATCTATTGTGTCCATACGTTCATAAAAAAGAATGTAAGCATTCCACCACCTCTTCTGGCGTCTGTAAGACATGCGCTTCATCATATGATCAAACACCTCCCCCATGTACTCTCCACCAAAACATTGATTTTTCATTTCTTCATCATCATCCATTTTACACTCTGTTACATCTCCATCATCAAATTTATACCATCGATTTTTCTCACCATCGCCACCATTTCTCTGGATAATGTAAGAGTAATAATGTCCACCACTGGCCTGACCACTGTGTACTAGAACACCAACTAGCCTATATTTAGTGCTTCCAGAGTGTTCATTTTCTGGCTGTTCATTTTGTATCAACTGATTTTCAGGATTTACGTCATCTCCTTCCAATTTTGCCACACCTGCCACTGTATAAGGTTCCATGTCCAGCTCCCGTGGAAATTCAAAATAATCATTGAACTTGATTGCACACTCCCTTTCCCAGTCATAGTCAAATCTTTTTAACTGGATAGCAAGAACTGGAGGCAATTTCTTAATCAACAAGCGTTTCACGGTATCAACCTACAAAAATAGCCAAATAGTATATTAACATATATTAATTTGTAAGATTATTATAATTCAACACAAAATCTAAGGTCTAATGATGAAAAACCCATGTAATAAACACTTTTTATCAACCATACCGAGAAACTTCAGAATCAATAAAATCTTGGCAACAAAGCAAACTACATAGGGTAAACCACTTTAAAATGTTCTAGTAATAAGCATGCAATGAACTTGGAAGTAAAATAATATCCTTAACATCTCACTGAATTATGGCTAATGATTAAAACATGAGCAGTTTTCTACAGCCTGCATCACTACTTCACTATATCATCTAATCTGTGTATGTCACAATTAAGTAATCTGTTGCTATACATTTCAAACAAATTTCCCAAGTTACTTCCGAAAGGTTTGCTTACCAATCGGTTTTTCCACAACCAGATATACACTTTCAAAAAAAATTTGAACACTAAAACCACGGCTGAAGTAACTTTAGGTTTAGGAGACAAGAAGATTCATCTTTTGAAATCTAAATTCCTGACAAAAAGTCTAATAAAGTATTTTATTTAAATAGATGATAGTTTCACTGTGAATATTTCTAAGAAACAATCCTCACCCAACCACAGACTGACAACATTATTATCTATGCTCTAAAATATTATTACATTAAAATATATTAAGCTAAAAACAAGCTAAAGACCTGTTAAACCAGTAGCATACTTGCACAAAAATAAATGACAAAAAGGATCATTACCTTTTTGTTGCATTTTTCACAATGATATGCATTTGCACCTTCCAGTAAGTCTCCTTTGACATACTGTTCCAAAGAATCAAGCAGGTTTTGGTGATTTCTAATGTCTACATTTAAGGTTGTAAAGGATTCTTCGCACTCGTACCTACAGATATGATTTAAAAAGATGTGTTCATCAGGCAATTTTAAAATTATATATTGAAGTCATTGTTTCGCTCATAAAAGCTCACAGAAGAAATTAATTCCTCTTAAGTCTTATTTCAAAATGGTAGATCTTTTTTTAAAAGTCTGACATGTTCAAAGTACAATAGTTTATATTAAGCTTCAGCATGAACTCTTTCTCGACCCCCATCCCTCCACCAACAGTCCAAGAAAAGAGTAAGGGTTTACAAAAATATTTACCATAGAAATCAGATTCATCCCCTACAGCTGACAACAATAAACAAAGAATGGTACCACAATAAGCAGACATGAAGTATGCTATTGCTTGTATTGCACTGCAGATGTGTTTTACAGCACTTACTGGTGTGCATTCCAACTGTGTTCAATGTGTTAGGTATAGTCCTAGTGAATTGTGGCAGGATTAGTTGGATAAGATTAGCAGAGGTGATACTACAAACCCCTTTTGCTCAAATGAATCCATCTTTCAACCACAAGTCCTACCCCAGACAATCATGTGGCACTGAAAATTTCAAAAAAATCCAAGTAGGCACATAGAATTTAGAGCACTTAGGAAAATTATCTGTTAAGCAGCAGGTCTCAATAGCAACTCAGTTTTTTAAAATGTACCTATTATTGCTATATGTAACATTAGATTACAGCTGAAAAATATTTCTCTCTCCTTTTTTCAGCATTTGATTCTGGGAAAGTCAGAGTCTAGATCTCTGACTTTTCAGCATCCTGAACAGCTCTTTCTAGTTTTTAATCAAAACATAAGTATCAGTACTGTGTTTTAACAGCAACTAAGTATTTTTTTTGAACTCTCAAACTACTTTTAATGTAAGAAAAATCTTCTGCAGTTCAGTAAGTAAGTATTCTTTAACTGCAAGATTAGTATGTTTTATATTTTTAAATAAATGGAAAAAAATTAGACAACACTTGAATTATTCTGTTATTTAATCACTTTTTAAAACTATTTTAGAAATTATTATATTCCTTCAATTACCAGTAATCCTGCTTCTTTCAAGATAATTAAGATTAATATGCACTCTGGGCCTATGTCAAGTATGTACTACATGCTATTTAGCTTGCGCTGTACTGCCTTCATTACTGTTACCTGTACTAATTGGATTCAAGCTAGCTTAGTAGGCTAACATGTTCACAAATTTTACTGTGTATAGATTAAACCTCTCTGGTCCG
This sequence comes from Pelodiscus sinensis, assembly GCF_052426305.1. Lineage (NCBI taxonomy): Eukaryota > Metazoa > Chordata > Testudines > Trionychidae > Pelodiscus > Pelodiscus sinensis. The sequence continues at coordinate 199,846,848 of NC_143052.1, forward strand.
GCAAAATCTGTGGTCCAACACCAGGCACCAAGAGGCTGGCAGCCGAGCCCAGAGGCCAGCCCTGCAGTCCCTGGACTGGGAGCACAGCCCAGCTAGCAGCGACCTGGGGCCAGGAGCAAGTGACAGACAGGAGGGGAGCCACCAGGGGAAGAGCCCTCACCTCCCTGGTCTGGCAAACTTCTTGTCCAAGATTCGTCAGGTCCTGAGGGTACCAGACCAGGGAGGTCCAACTAATACATATACCTTCAAACACAAGCAGTTATGACATGAAGAGCCCCTCTAACCTACAAATGGTCTGATGTGCTGGTAACCTAAGAGCCTCAAAAACCATCTAGTGGCAATGTATTATTCTATTATGTATGAATTTACACATTCACTTTAACTTCAGTCATCTTTTTCTAATATTATAATATCTTTTGTTAATTATATACTTTTAAATCTTTGCCCTCAAGGCACTTATTTTAAGAAGCTCATAGAAATTACTAAAAAAAATGTCTTCAATGTTTTTCAGCACCTCACAACTTGTAACCATCTAAGGTATTTTGATAGACTTGCTTAACTCAAGAAATGAGTGGACAAGAGTGCACTGACAGAAGATGACACTTTCATAATCCTATTTCAAGCCATATATTTTTCCACAGCTGATATTTTACCATCCCAGGGTGGGTAAAAATAAATCATTTTATGTAAGCTTTTATTTTTTTGAAATCAACACTAAATTTCTCATTTAAAAATAACAAGTATGATTAAATCTCATCACAAACATACTACACCTACACTTACAATCTCATAAAAATGAATTAATAGCTCTATTCCATCTAGCCTAACAACCATATCTTGCTTCTTGAAATTATGGGCTTTCAGTTTCTCAACAGACTAACATGTGCAAAGACCAGGGGCAGCCCATGAACCTAGGCGAACTAGGCAGTTGCCTAGAGCACCGCTAGCCCGGGCGCCCGATGATGTCGTCATGGGGTGCCCCGTGATGATGTCACGACCATGGACAGCCATGCAGGTGGGGGCGCCGACTGCGCTGTGTGCCTGGGGCACCAGCTGCCGCAGCCGGCCTCAGGCCACTCCTGGCAAAGACAGACACAAGCTGGATAGAATTGTTTTTGTTCTATGCTTGTATGGTGGTGGACCTTGGCCAAGCATAGCAGAGTTAGTTAAGACATTATTTAAAGACAGGGAGACAATATATAGGAAGAAATGGAGGCAAAATAGAAACGAACACTGGAGTGGACTGGAAAGGAAAAAGGAAGACATAATTCAGCGCACAGACACAGCTTCCTATATTCCCTCTCCTACTTCTGCCACAGAAAAAGTGCCATGGCTTCTGGGTATAAGAGAGACCTTATCTGGGAATATTTTGAAGAAATTCATTCCCTGTGTAAAAAAGAAAAACATGGGAAGTATAAACAGTGCAAGGGCCTAGCTGCAAGAATGAAACATCATAAGGAAAATTGCTTTTTGGAAGAAAATGATGTGGATGAAGATGTAGATATTTTTGAAGAACAATGTGGATCAACTTTACAATGCATCATTCTTCAACACACTCTCTGTCTTTTACTGCAAGTGTGATTAATGGGGATGGACTAAGTATATTTTACTTCAGCATACTTCAGCTTTCCCAAAGGAACCCCAATCCTATACTTGTTTTCAATGGGGCTTACTCCAAAATTAAGTGCACTCTAAGCACAATCGGTCTTAGCTTTTTTGGTAACTTAGAATCAGATCTGCAACAAAATTACAATGTAAGCGGGGAAGATGAGAGCTAATTATAGAACTTTCAAGGGAAGTATACATTTCACATATCTTAGAACACTAGAACTGGAAAGGACCTGGAGAGGTCATTGAGTCCAGTCCCCTGCCCAAGGCAGGACGCAGTACAGTCTGACCATCCCTGATAAATGTCTATCTAACCTGCTCTTAAATTATCTCCAGAGATGCAGATTCCACAACCTTCCTAGGTAACTTATTCCAGTGTTTAACCACCCTGACAGTTATAAAGTTTTTCCTAATGTCCAATCTAAACCTCCTTTGCTGCAGTTTAAGCCCATTGCTTCTTGTCCTATCCTCAGAGGCCAAGGAGAACAATTTTTCTCCCTCCTCCTTCTGACACCCTTTTAGATACCTGAAAACCACTATCATGTCCCCTCTCAGTCTTCTCCTTTCCAAACTCAATTGACTTGCAGATATCTAACATTTCTAAGTAATTTTTAATTTATTATTTTTTTATTTTATCTTTTAAACCTACCCCATTCCCACTAGCATTCACTATGTTAGGCATTCCTTCATCATCAGACTTCTTGGTGAAGACTGAAACAAAGTTGTCATTAAGCATCTCTGCCATTTCCAAATTTCTTGTTATTGTTTCTCCCTCTTGACTGAGTAATGGGCCTACTCTGTCCTTGGTCTTCCTCTTGCTTCTAATACATTTATACAAAGTCTTCTTGTTTCCCTTTATGTCTGTAGCTAGTCTGAGCTTGTTTTGTGCCTTTGCCTTTCTAATCTAATACCTGTATTGTTTGCTTATATTCATCCTTTTGTAATCTGTCCTAGTTTCCACTTTTTATATGACTCCTTTTTTATTTTTAGATCATGCAAGGTCTGGTTAAGTCAAGGCGATCTTTTGCCATACTTTCTATCTTTCCTACACAGTGGAATAGCTTGCTTTTGTGACCTTAATAACATCCCTTTGAAAAATTGCCAACTCTCTTCAGTTGTTTTTTCCCCTTAGTCTTGCTTCCCATGGGACTTTATGTACCAGCTCTTTGAGCTTATCAAAATCTGCCTTCCTGAAATCCATTGTCTCTATTTTGCTGTTCTCCCCTCTACCATTCCTTAGAATCATGAACTCTATGATTTAATGTTCTGAGGAATTCTCTGATAAAATTAGTATTTGGATTTTTTTTTTAAAGTTTCAGGACAACCATCAGTCAGAAAATCAGGAGACTGCTGCAACTGCAAATCTGCAAAATTTATGTAACATTTATGATTTAGTTGAATAAAATTTAAGTGCTATTGTGTTTGTGTGCATGATTTAGGTTATCATTCCAAATGTACTGCTGCTGTATCTGCAGCTTGATCCAGCTAATGAATATTATTCACTATTTCCTAAATAAATTAAAATCAAATTATAGATTGCACCTTTAAAATCCAGGATTCACTGGTCTGGCAACATTGGACATTCCAGGATCAAAGAGTCATGGCATGCTGCAAGTGTGTAGGGGCTTGGGAGCCAGCATGTGGCTCAGTTGGGTTGGGGCAAGATGCAGGGGTGGGAGCTGGTGTGCGGCGGCTCATCTTGGCTGCGAGGGATGCATGGGGACCGGTATATGGCTCAGCTGGTCTGAAAGCGGAAGGAGTAGCAGGAGCTGGTGTGTGGCTCACCTGGGCTGTGGGAGTGGGGTGTGCTAGGTGCCGGTGCACAGCTCAGCTGAGCTGGGGAGGGGCTGGAAGCTGGCTTAGATAAGCTGCAGGGGGAGCCAGGAAGCCCATGGAGGAATGGGGCGGGGATTTGGCAGCAGGAGGCCTGAGTTGTAAATTAACGTGTTTTATTGGTACGTTTTTTATCATTGTTTGAAGCAATGTAAAGAAGTATCAGTGGGAAACTTATTTGGTGATTTAAATAGGAAGTCTGTTACATAAGTCTCATAGCAAGAAACCCATACATGAGTTACACCAAATATTTTCAAATTCCAAGAAGTGAGCATACAGCCACAATAGTTCCTGACCCTTGAGAAACACTGAGGTTATTACACATCTCCATTTTACACACATTTAGCCTTTTTTTTTTTTAATGGGCAGGAACAAGTTTTCAAGTTAAACAACTCTTTTTTACTTCTCTTTTAACATTATTTCTTATACTTGAAGTGGCTACAGTGTATGCCCAATAATTCAACTGGAGTCAGTGGAGTAATCAGAATAAAATCCAACTGGATCATTATTGACCAACTCTGCCTCTTGCAGAATTCTGCAAAACCAGGCTTCAATTTGAAATTTCTGAGTTGGAATTCATATGTAAATTGACACCATCAGAATGGGTCTGAATAGAGAATGAAAATGGCTCACTCGTTACCATAAGTTATTTTCCACTTTAGGTATTTTCACCTTCTTATCCACACCCCCCGATTGAATAAACTCTGATGTAGCACTCCCATCTCTATGCCCCTTCTATCTGTCTTTTCCTTTTCCTTTATGGATCTGATGAAGTAAGTTGCAACTCAGGAAAGCTGATGTCATAAAAAAAATTTTAGTCTAAGGTGCCACCGAACTCATTTCTGCCAGCTTCCAATAAAGTTATATTTCCCAATAAAAGAGTACATGCAATTTTAGGACACAAAGATACATTGGCTAATTTAGGAGAAGACCGTAACTTTCATAAATACATTTCAACATACATTTTAAATAAGAAATAATTGTATGTTACTACAATATTTGATTTAATTTGTACCTTCTGTATTTAACAGAAATAATTTGGTGCTTGAACTGAAGGAAAAAAAACTTGCAACTTTGCCAACTATATCTTCACCATGTTGTTTCAGGATGAAAACAGGTGGGGCATGTTCTAAGACTTAGTTAAGTGCATTACATGCACACATGCAGATTTAAGTACTTCTGAACACAGTTGATAGTGGGAAGCAGTAAGATCAACAGAAATGCAAATGCACATCAATGCAATGCAAATCATGTTAAGGCTTTTGCCAGACAATACAGCAAATTCAGTTAAGGGCAAAATAGGTCCTCAATATTAATGAATGAACCAATGTACCCGTCCTCTAACCAAGACTTTTGTAAAACAAATTGCCTTTTAACACTTCAGTAGACATCTTCTCACAAATGTAGATAATTTTAACTGTGGAAAAAAGTGGAAACTCCCCCCCCCACTTACCTATGAGGGCATCCTTGACAAATCTTCTGATCAGCAAAGGACCCTCCCAAAACCTTACTTAACATGGCTGGATGACCCAAAGCTTTTAAAGCTTCATCTAAACTGTCCACCAAGGAATTAAAGAATTCTAAAGCGTCATGTTGTTCACGTAGATTAACAGGTTCACCCCAAAGTCTACAAAGAAAAAAGTAAATGTTTTTGAGGGAATTTTTAGAGAAAAAATATACGAATGTTATCATAATGTCTCTATTCACTTTTACTAAGTATAGTTAACTGATTTCTTATAGTGCTATGCGTCAACTGGTACTAAAACCAAACATTCCTCTCCACATGTAACTTATATCTGGCTGATAAGTCTCAAAAATTGCTTGGGCTCAAGGATGTTACTTCTGCTCAACTCATTTTTTCACCACTATAAATAGCACATAGAAAGCCATGTAAAGGTTAACATTTATAAAAACTGCTTATATCTATTACTTATTCCATATAACTAGCATCCATTAAAATATAATGGTCTCAGTGAAAACCAATTTTCTATTTACCTAAATTGTTTCCAAAATCCTCTTGGCACATAGTATTGTAGTCTGGAAGCTGCTAAATGACCAAAGATGACTTGGAGATGTCTCAGAACTCCAATATTGTACTCTTTTCTATCTTCTGTTTTACTTAATGCTGGTTTATCTTCATATTGATGTGAATAACCAAACACATCATCTCGTGGGTCTACATTGCTCTAGCAAAAACAATCATGTAATTTTAATTAACATAATGAGTATAAACAGAATATAGGAAAACCACAGCTAGCAACAAGGAAACTGTAGAATATTACATACTCTAAGTTTATAGAATGATTATTGGTGTGAACTAGTAACTTACACAGACTTTTGGACCAGATTTTCAAGTAAGAAACAGGTTATAGTTTCATAGTGAGAAACGTAAAGGAAAACATTAAAATAAAATTCTATGATGAAAAAAGTTATAATGAACTGACAATTAAAACAGATGACTCAGCAAGTTCTGTATAATTACCTCGTTGTCCTGCTTCTCATCCCCAGACATATCATCATCCACATCACTGCCTGTGCCTTCAATTGCAAGAATCCCATTTCTGATAGCTGGTATCATGTATAGTTGCTGAATGACAGAATTCATGTAACAAGTGGCACCAGCATTTTTTAGCCCTACAAATCCCTTCGGTGGCCGAGGCCCAACAGGTGGCAAATATTCCCATTCTGTCAGAGCTTCACAAGCTATGAGAAAATAACCAAAGCTGATTAGAAAATTATTTTCTTACAAAACTATACCTATTATGATAATCAAGGCAATTCCATAAAACTGAAATGACTATTTATTGACAATGTCACATTAAACAAAGTTTAACTTAACAAATATTCAAACAGAAAATAGATAAAAACTTTTAAAACTAATGCCCTCACATTTGTTGTCAATGACAGTTCAAGTGCAACCTTTAAATACAGTATCACAAATAACCCACTTAAAAATAAATGTAGCTAGTGCCAAATTAGCAGCACAAGTACTTCTTCCTTTGAGACCAGTGATTCAGCTTTTTAAAGACACTGAAGATGAAGAATCAAAATACATTAGTAGTGACGGGGAATCAAGAGTTAAGAATACAGCACCAGTTTGGCTCTGTAACTTGTTTCCTTATGAAAGTAAAGAAATGTGTAGAAGAATATTTCTCTAGTTACACTATACTATTAAATCTGTTATTCTACATAATTTTAATTTATAACATTTTACTTCACAGCTGAAAGCAATTTCACATAATGATATTAATATGGCTTACAGTTGGATTCCTCTCTTAAAATGGATATTACTTACCTGTAAGTGGAGGTTTTTTCAATAAGTGTGGTCCCTATCACTATATGTGGGTTCTCTCCATGTGCCTGAGGATGGAGATTTCTAGCAAGTAGAGAACATTGGTCTGCCCCCACTATGATCTGCACCAAAGGTCAGTGCAGTGCAGATTAACACCTCTCCAGTTCCTTCTCTTACTGTGAATCACATAGGATTCAAAGTCATGGGGAAGAAGAGTGGGGAGTGGAATATAGATAAGGATCACACATCTCAAAGCAAGTGCAGTTACAGGTACGTAACCTCTATTTGTTCTTTGAGTGCTGGTTTATATATACATTTTATAAGTGGGTGACTAGTCAGCCGTACTCAAACAGGAATAGGGAGCAAGGATGCACTTGCTATAGATGTCTGTAAAACTTCTGTCACAACACCTACATCTGTGGAAGAGGCCTAGACTAAGGGATAATATGAAACTAATCTATGGATGGAACTCCAAATTACAGCCTTACAAACATTTGAAGAGATGCTATGGAAGTTGCCTGTCCACTAGTGGAACAGGCCTTCATCCTTTCTGGCAGAACTACACAGGTGATAAAGACTGATACAGCCAATCAACCATTTAAGAGTCTCTGATGTGATGTTTGTTACCATGATCGCTCTGCTATAATGACAGTCTCGGTGTTTTCCTAACTGGTTTCTTTCTTTGCAGATCTATTGCTCTACACCCCTTTTTTGTAGGCAAGAGTCACCCCTTTTTTGTAGGCAAGAGTCCCCCTTGAAAGAGGATTTCCTGTGACGGAGGTCCAGAAGAGGTATCAGAAAGGGGAAAAGGTATAGTAGATAATGTAGTATAAAAATCCTATTTTAGGTTATGTATGAGTTATGATAAAGAATGTGTCTGTTAAGAGATATAAGTGTGAAGGCCATCACCAGACTAGATGTTCTAAGGAGGAGCCAGGGGAAGATGTAAAAGGCATCTGAGATTGCTGTATATCTCCACTAAGATGTAAGAAGCAGGCAGATTGATGACACTGAAAGGAGGCAAGCACCTATCAACTGGGACAAGATAGCTGTGATCAAGACCAACATGATAAAATAATAGACAAACTTAACATAAACAAGCACTTTGTCAAACTGCAATGATTACAGCATGACCACGTGAAACTCACTGATTCCAATGAAGAAAAACTACTATAAAAAGGTGATAGAAATGTAGCCGTGTTAGTCTGGTGTAGCTGAAACAAAAAACAGGACTATGTAGCACTTTAAAGACTAACAAGATGGTTTATTAGACATTTATCTCCCCCCCATCCCCCTTCTGTTCTGAAATTTGATTTGTCCTTTTCATGTGTGTTCATTTTTTAAAATTGTATCCTTTGGCATATATGGTTTTCTTCCCCTATTTGATCTGAGGAAGTGGGTCTGGCCCACAAAAGCTCATCACCTAATAAACCATCTTGTTAGTCTTTAAAGTGCTACATAGTCCTGTTTTTTGTTTCTACTATAAAAAGGGACTGTTTGCCATGAAACTTTGGGTACGTTCTGCCAAGACTAGAGCATCGTTTCAGACTGTGATCAATCTGGTTGGATACCAGGGAGACAAGGACCATGGATGGTAAATATAACATAGGTTGGTGAAACAGTGTATGTGTTTGTCTATACTGTATAAGCATATGCCAATTGCTTTACTATAGTATTCTTAATAAACATGGCATATTGCCTTTTCCCTTATAAAGATCCCGTGTGCTGCTTATAAGCATAACTAAGTTGACACAAGCAACCTTAACTCTGGCATTCCTTAAACTATGGAGTGACTAACTTTATATATATATATATATATATATATATATATATATATATATATATATATGGATGGATGGATGGGAGGGAGAGAGTAACCTAGCATCAAGATCACCTGTGAGCACAAGTTATTAATGTAATGGGGAGAAAACATATACATTAACAATACAGAATAATTAGAAAATAGATGGTTAAAAATATTACATACTAGTTATTGCGGTACCTATGTAATACATTTCAGTCAAGGTGTCTACTATTTGTTTGAGATTTCGGACACACCCCACTGCTAGTGCAACTAGCAACTCAAAGCCAGCATTAATAGTAGCTGGTGAACTACAGACTGGTATGGCTTGCTCAGCTGGCAGTTCTCCATTTCTCATGTATTGTAAATAAACATTGGAAGCTGGAAAGATGAAGTCATCTATCAATTCCTGAAAAACACAAAAGTTGTTACCTGTCACTAACTTTTCAACAGACAGGAAAGCTTTACAACATTGATTATAGAGATACCATTGAAAAGAATATAGGTAAACTAATATGTATTGAATTCTATAATAAACAGAAGGAGCCTAAAAAAATTGAAATGCTAGTTTTAATTTTTACAAAATATTCTACCTTCAAGTTAATTCTTTGGTTAATATCTAATTGTAAATCTCTACTCAATCTGGATCAGTGACAAATCTTCCTAAATTAACATATTGCCTTTGGAAAGCACTATTCTAGCTGTTGCTTTGTGTTCTCAACAAGAACTTCAAAGCTCAAGAGTTATCACCATAATCCCTTGGCATTGGAAAAAAATTAGAAAAGAGCAACAAAAATGATTAGGGGTTTGGAACAGATGCCATATGAAGTGAGATTAATAAGACTGGACTTTTTATCTTACAAAAGAGAAGACTAAAGGGGGAATAGAATAGAAATCTATAAAATCATGGCTGATGTGGAGAAAATAAATAAGGAAAAGTTATTTACTTGCTCCTATAATACAAGAACTCAGGGTCACAAATCAAATTAATAGGTAGAAGGTTTAAAACAAAAAAGGGAACTATTTCGTCACACAACACACAATCCTTGCCAGAGGACGTTGTCAAGGCTATGACTTTAATAGGGTTCAAAAAAGGTCTAGATAAACTCGAGGGCTATGTCTACATTGTGCTCTCTTGCGCATGAACATATGCAAATGAGGCACAGCGATGAATATTGCCACATCTCATTTGCATACTTAATGAGTATAAGCAGCAGAACGGCTCTTGCACAAGAAGGGGTTTTGGGGCAAGAAAGTCCAGTGCAGACTGCTCCTTCTTGCGCAAAAGCCCCCTGCGCAAAAAATGGCAGCTCATTAAGTATGCAAATGAGGCATGGCAATATTCATCGCCATGCCTCATTTGCATATGTTCTTGCGCAAGAGAGCGCAATGTAGATGTACCCATGGAGAATAGGTTCATCAATGGCTATTAGCCAGGAAGGGTAGGAGTGGCGACCCTAGTCTCTGTCAGAAGCTGGAAATGGGTATCAGGAAAGGGAACCCTTGCTTGCCTGTTCCATTCATGCCCCTTTGGGGTACCTGTCATTGGCCAATGTTGGAAGACAGGATACTGGGCTATATGGACTGTCTGACCCAATATGGCCATTCTTACGTTCTTATATAATGCATTAAAAACACTTGATTAATCAAGTATTCAGACAATATGATGATGTGGTATAAAAAATTGAACACAAAAGAATACATTATCAAGAGATAATAGACGGAATTTGCGACAAGAAAGGAAAGAATCTTTGCACTCTACATCTCACTATGTATTATATGTCAAACTAACTTGTTGTCTCAGTTTCCCCAGCTTCAAAGCAAGGTAATAAGGCCCTACTTGAACTGAGGGAAGACTGTCAAAAAATTGTGACTGAATTGCAGACTAGCCATAGAAATTTGCAGAAAAGTAATAACTGAACTGATTATTTGCAGTAATAAAGTCCATTACTATTTTTCTGCAAGTTCCCATTCTTGGCTTCCTCTGTTTGCCCTGTGCGTGGCATGATTCCTGCAGTCTAATATTGCAGAATCTGCATTTTTTGTGGTATCACAAGTTAAGTGGGGCTTTAGGTATAACATTATCTCACTGAGTTGCAACCAACAGTGGTCTGAAGATATAAAAGGCAATGTAAATGCTAAGTATTTTTAACAGTTTGACATGTTCATTGTTCTGTGAAAAGTTTAATACAAGTAGAACCATTTGTTTTACAAATAAAAAATATTTCATGAAATAAGGCACTTGTCTGATTCCAGTCTGTAAATGAGGAAGTTTCTCCAAATCTTTTTTACTGGTTTCAAAGTAACGATTTTCAAAATTAACATGTAATACACACTGTAACTTACTTTAATGAGATTAGCACCTCCCTTTTCACAACCAATATGATATTTCTTTTCAGGTGTTTGGAATGCCAATAACTCTTTTGTTACTCCAATATGGCCTTCTAAGATTGTCTCTTCAACACCTGTTTCTCCCGTTCTTTTCACTTCATCCTAACATTGTAAGAAACGTAAAAAGCCTTGAAATTACATATTTTTTTAAATTTATAACTAGATTGTTAGTATGACATGCTTGAAGACCAATTTCTATAATTCATCTGATAGTACAACTTACCCTAATCCTTTTAAGCCAGTCTATTTCATTATTAAGAAGAACTTCAGCATTGGGCACGTTAATATTACTGTTGTAAGCATAGTTAAGGAGGTGTCTTAATAAGGTGAAGTAGTCTCCTGAATGCTTCGCTCTTTCTCTTGCAGTACTCTGTAACACAAATATATGAATATATAAAATTTATAAATGCTTTTTTGTTTAGAGTGACTAAACCCAGACAATTTTCCTAAGCTGTGCACCATCTTAACAGAAAAATAAAATGAAAAGGTTTCATATTTAAAGAGATTAATAGTCATATGTAAAAAATGGAGGAACCACTTCACAAATATGAGCTAAAAACAAATTTATTAATAATTTATGAGTATTTATCTAATTTTCTCAGGAATAAACCATTTAAAAAAAATTGCCATTAGCTTTTAAAATAGTTGCATTTTTAAAAATGCATTTTTAATATTTACATAGACTATTTTTATCCTAATCAAACTGTAATTATCCAATAACATACTGCAATATAAAATCTATAGTGGCATAATCAGATTTAAAAAGCCATAAAGTATGTTTAAAACATGTAAATTCAAGTGTATTTTTCATGGTAATAATCTACTCTATTGAAATTATTTTTATCCCTGTCATTTGTTATGAATCAAACCATATTAGAATAAATTAAAATGTTAATTTCAAATGCCTTACCCCTAACACTGTAAACAGCAGTGTAATAAAGAAAAGCAGAGGTCTCTGTCCCATACAACACCTGGTAGCCATTAAAAAGAATTGCTCTTGTGCCATCTGACGAACAGTTCTGAAAATAGTATAAAAACATATTTAATTTTCTCATAAAGAACAAATACAATTATAATGTGGGCAAAAATACCTATTGAAATAATGAAAAATTTGTTAAAAAGAGAAAAAAAACCTGCTATTGAAAATATATTTTAAAGCATACGATTAATTTTTACTTGGCAAACACACGGTAGGACAAACAGGCTGATTTCTCCAAGCCATCACACACACACAAATCTATATTCCTGTGAACAACTGTTATTACACTAAGGTCTTTCAGATAAAATAATTAAAGACATTTTTACAACAGATTTCCTTTTTGAACATGAGTAGCGCCTTTTCTTGAAAATACTGGTAGCAGTCTTATCCAAGAAGTTCCAGAAGGTTAGTCTATTTTCCACGCACTCTCATTCTCAATGACTATTTTCACAGCTGTATGGACTCATTAATTTTTTATTATAATATGTTATAATTTAATACCTTATTTAAATGTGCTAATATATACACAACAACCTTGTACAGGCCATCATACAAGGGACGGGGTTAGAACCGGAGAGAAGTCAGTCACAGGAAGGAAACTGGGTAATTTTTTTCCTATTCTTGAACTCTCTTTATTCCCCTGTATGGCAGGGAGGGAGGGGCGCCGCAACGGACGGGGGACGGACGAAGAGTGATAAGGAAAAGTTATTATGAATGGAGAAAAACAACAGAAGAAAAGGATTTCCCCTTCCCTACTGTAAGATGGATTTTGGGATCAGCTCTTGGAGCAACTTCCTGCTAAAAAGTCACTTCTGCTTGGGCATGACAAGCTTACAGAATTTAATGAAAAAGTGGTAATTTTAACAAGCTTTCCCCTGTTGTGGCAGACATCTTCTGCCCAGGAAGCCACTGTGCAATACAATCAGCAGGCTCAGATCACTTCTGGAATAGGGTCTCTCTGTAACTGAATATGCTTCAGTGATACGCTTAGTTCACTAGATACATAGACTGTGGACGCACTGTAGATCCACACATTTAAAGGTGAAAGGAAGAGAACAGGGATGTTTTCCTGAACTGATCAATTATATTGAAGTACCCTTTTATGTTTCTCCTCACAGTGGCATGTGCCATGCTTTTCCCTTCCTATGTGGAGCAAAATGAGGGAAACATATTTCCTGCAAAGTACGAAAAGTGAATATAGGTTACAAAAGATTCAAGAATCTAAATAGACATGAAAAATGCAGTAAATCTTTTATCTTTTAACAGCAGAGATTTGGTGATCACCATGTCTTTATTAAACAGAAATACCAAGTAACTGTATACTGCAGATTTGAATAGATGGGTTAACACAGATCCCCAAAATGAAAATATAATGATAACTGCTGGTTTGGCTACAAAAGTTGCTCTAAAAATCTTAGAGGCTGATCAACATCAGACATGAATAAGCCTGAGTTGGAGACTGTTTTATATTAAGACATGGGGATGCAATCATTTTAAGTATATGGATAGGGCTTCATCCTATAAGAAATGTGTAAGAACTGAAACACTTCCTATTTCCTAGGACAGTTCTATTTTGACATCAGTGGAATAGATGGAAGGCTTGCAGCATCAGTTACTTAGAAGGAATACTATCATGTTTAAGAGTTGCTGTTCAACAGTCCTGGGGTAAGTGGCCCCGCCTGTCTGATTGACAGAATGGAGACTTAGGATAGCTCTACTTGGTCTGAGCACCAAACTTTCAATACCTATTTTGGGAAATGAGAGCAATAGATGTCTTACTCTCTTTTACTCATCTTTTGATGTCAACTGGCTAGTAGTGGGGGAGAGGAGGAAAGCATAGAAAAGCCAATCTGCAAATTTGGGAGCCTGTTTCCTAGTGAAGGTGACATTTGCCTTTGTATTACATCTAGGTCAGAGTTCTCACGGCAGTCCATTCAGGTGGTCTGCAGAGAATTCTCTTTAAGGTTCATACCTGGGCAGCTGCACGCACACACGCATGCAAAAAAGGGCCACCCACCTAAATAGTAGATTGCAGATTTGGCTCCACTAATTAAAGGACTGGGCCCTGGAGAAGATGCATCTTAAACGTTAGATGATGGTCTTGGAGGGAACAGAGGGTAGATGGAAGGAATTTGGGATATGCAGAGCTGCAACAGCCAGAGAAAGAGGCAACTTTCCACTACTCCAGGGCTGCAGCTGCCAAGGAAAGAATCTTTTTTGCCTAGTGTCAGCTCTGTGGCTGCTGTGGTGGTGGTGACCTACTACAGATATTAAAAATTGTGTGCTTTTATAAGGAGAACAAAAAATGTTCATTAAATGTTTTATCCAAAATGTTTTAGTTAGCTAGTGGTAGAAACATTTGGAAAGATCTTTAAGTGGTATGCCAAGACTAGCGATGTAAAAATATAACCCAGGCCTGCACAACATACGGCCCGCAGGCGCTCTCTGTGTGGCCCGTGCTGACTACGGGCAGCGCAGCCCCATCCCATCCGCAGGCTGGGAGGAGGAGTGGCGCGCCGCCGGGGAGGGGGAAGTGCAGCGATTCTCGCCACCAGGCTGCCTGCATGCAGCTCCGGCACAAGGAGGTGGGGCACGAGCCAGAGGGTGGGATGCTGGCAAATGCCAGGACATCAGCACGACATGGTATTGTGATGTCACGGCCGACGACTGCTGGATTAAAAAAAGGCTCTGGCAGCCCCGCAAACTGGAAGGCAAAAGCCAGGTAGGAGGGGAAAGGGGCTTGTGCTGAGGGGAGAGGGCCAGGTCAGGAGAAAGGGGAAGGCACCAAGGGGCAGGGAGACAAATGCAAATTGAGACACGCGTGGGTTTTTTTTTTTTTTTTGCTTGACAAAAATTTTTAGCTCGTGTGTTTGGTATTTTTTGGGAGAACATCCCTACTTGCGGCCCGCAGCTGTTTTCTTTGGAGTAATATGGCCCTTGCCACTTTCCGAGTTGTGCAGGCCTTATATAACCATTTAAATAGTTTAGCAATAAGCCTGGGCTGTTCACAGTAGGGAATGTTAATTTTAGATTATTCAACTAATCGAACAGTTGATGGAATTTCCATCAACTAATCAATTAGTTGATAAGGGCACCTCTGTCTTTGAAATGTAGCTAAAGCCCAACTAGCTCTTGCTACATTTCAAATGTGGAGGTACCACACGGAGCACGAGGCCAGCGGAGGACTTAAGTAGTCCCCTGCTGGCCCCATGTTCCCTGCTTTTGAAATGTACAAGAGCCCAGGGGACTCACAGCAGTCCCTCCATGCCCCCCTATTCCCTGCTTTTGAAATGTACAAGAGCTCCATGGGATTTTTGTACATTTAAAAAGCAAAGCGCAGGGGAGCATGGGATGAGTGGTTCCCCCCAGCACCATCCAAACTGCTCTTAAATATCTCCAGTAATGGAGATTCCATAATCCCCCTAGGCAATTTATTCCAGTGTTTAACCATCGTGACAGTTAGGAAGTTTTTCCTAATGTCCAACCTAAACCTAAACCTTGCTGCAATTTCAGAGGGGACATAATAGTTCTTTTCAAGTATCTAAAAGGGTGTTACAAGGATGAGGGAGAAAAATTGTTCTCTTTGGCCTCTGAGGATAGGACAAGAAGCAATGGGCTTAGTTCTAGTATTCTAGTCCACAATTCTAGATCAACTGTAGAATTAGATTCTAGATCAACTGCAAGTCAACTGCAGGACTTAACATTGAGAAATATACTGCACAGTATATTCACAATAGATGATTATGCAAATGACAAATGTGATTAAATGTTCATGCACAATACAAGAACTTACTAATTACTATTAAGACATGATTTGTCATTAAAAACTAAGAAGTGTCATTCATAACAGACACTACCCTAAATGTTAGTTCTTTTCATGGCTCCATTCAATATCAAATGCTAGCCACAGATTAAATCAGAATGGCCAAACCTTGAAACTCTAACACCTGAAGTATGAGTCATGGAGACATTCTTTCCCCCCTCTCTGAACCACAACCTCTTTCATGTTCCTCTTACCAGACTGAGGAGAGGGAATAAGGAGAGCACAGAACCTCTACCATGCAGGGGGGTGGAGAGGTAGGCATTTGACCAGCAGGGAGGAGGGTCTTGGAGCTTCAGCCCTGTAGAGTATGCCTGATGCAGCTTGAGGCTTCAGCAAGTGTGGGACTGAAATGCCTAGTCCTGACAGGGGCCTACCAAGAGGCTGAAGCCCTGACCTTTGGTAAATGTGCCCCAGTTCTTGACATTCTGAAGACTGTCATATGAAACTGAGTCAGTAAGTTTGGCCACCCCTGGATTGAATCATACAGTGGAAGGAAATCTAATGCAAAAAGGTCTATTGAATGCTCATGTAAAAGGCAACATAGTGAAAGGGTGCTAAATGTAATCCACGACAGACTGCCAGTTCTCATATTTAAAAACCCCCTAAAAGTATATAACTGCAGATCACATATTTCTTGCCTCATCATGTTAAACTGTAAAATGGAAATAAATAGAAATAAGGTTTCTTCTCATTTAGCAGACGGCCTCTTGAAAAAAACAGCTGAAAGAGGATGCAGAAATCTATTTGTGAAAAACTACTTATAGATACTATGACAAATAGAATACTGCTGGAAAGTCATAATAAATTAAACACAATAGTAATATTGTTGGAAAAAAATAGAAAACCAACACTGACATTCCATGAAGAAGATTTTATAGTACAATATTTTTTTTAAATAAACTACGTTAAATTTAATAGCTATGAGAGTTAACCTAGCAAACCGTTTAGTAATAGGCAACTTATGAAACAGTATTTAACACACACTGCAGATGATTATCCTTAAAGGGAACCTTCTCTCAACAGTCCTGACTTGCAGCATAAATACTGCATGACACAGTAGATAAGGACAAGGATGACCTAAACATGAATGACGGGACCTCACCTACATCAATTTAATGGCAGAGGAATGGACATTTTGCTTCATCTACACTTGACTGTCTTTCCACCCCTGCAGGAAAACTGAAATTTCTGCACACCCACACACCCCCTACATACACACACAGCCTAATGAGATTAAAATATTGATGGATCTATCTATGCACTGTTCCATTTCCCAGTAAGTGCAACATAATTCTAGATCATTTACATATGAAGTGTGAAACCCACTTCCTGGAATTCAGATCACGTAACTATTTATCTCTGTAAAGGAAAATGTTACTATTAAACCAAATGCTAATGTCAGAATTTTGAATGACCTTACATTAAACTGCTCCAGAGATCCCGCATTATTTAAGCTTGCAGAGTCAGGACTGCCCACCTTTTTATGAAAAAAAGTCTTCCAACATGGCATCAGAAGTTCAAGTACAGGTGAACAATCAACAACTTTACATAGATCTCTGCTGCAACCACCCCCTAATTTTGATATTTAATGTACACACACTTCGAAGAAAAAAGCCTCCCTTATTTTATATTAAAGAAAGACTAATTTAAAATACAGGTGATTAGTAAAAAATATGTAGGGTTATTAAAATGGTTATTAAAAATAAAAGTTAAGCATATTTGTTTGGATTTTTTACTACAAGCTATGAAATCTAACATGTAAATTGGGTGTGGATCTCAAACTTCTATGAAGCTGCTAATGCAATAGTCAGTTTGACAAAATATTAGCAACCTTGTTAATTGCAGCGTATGATAATGCACAAAGATTTAATTATATGGTTAAACAAGACTACTACAACCCGCAGACTGTAACACAATACTGTGGAATGATATTTACCATTTTGCTGTGACTCATACTCAAAATATTCCTGGACAAAATACCCTGGGGAAGGGGTCTATTAATGTTCTTCATGTCACGTTTTTCTGTTCTGTTCAGGATTCACAGAATTCATTTGCAATAAATGATTTCAGAAGTTGAAAAACAGCATCTTAAAACACACTGTGTGTCAGTTGCTTTCACACCCCACACACTGGCATTTTTGAAGGCTTTCAAGCAAACAGAGATGATGTCCTTACTTCAAGTCAATGTCAAGTATTATTCTCTGGTATTAAGCCTCTCAACTAACCTCAAAACTTGACACCTGAAGCTCATGCGCCTTGTGGCTATTCTCAGCTCATATATACCCAGTGATTTTTTTTTGTAACAAAAAAGGTGCCGGTATTCTGGGGCAAACTTGTGAGGAAAAAAGAAAAAAAAGAAAAACTGCGCTGGGGCCAAATGTGGTCACGGCCCCTTTAAGAGTCACAGCACCACATTGGGAGCAGAGAAAAAAAAGGTTGCGTGGCCCAAGCAGGCATCCATTAGGAGCCAAGCCACCCCAGGAAAAAGGGTGCCGGTATGCGCAGGAGAATTCCCATTTCCTTTCTGTTGGCTGAGAAAATAGGTGACAGTACTCCATTCCAGGCAGTACCATCACAAAAAAAGCACTGTATATACCTAAATTCAGTAGTCCTGGTACCCATGCTCAGTCTTTAAATCACTTATTTTAGGTAACATTCATTCTGGCTGATGTGGATTGCTATATTAAGAGGTAACCACTTCACAAGTGTTTCTCGACAGATAAAGTATTTGATAGAAGTGTTGGGAAAACATGTTTTTCTGTATGTTGGCATAAAAATATGTTCTATTTTGAAGAAAAAGTTTGGGAAGTTAATCACAGAACTGTATACAGAGTAGTGGAGAAAGCTTTACAGCTTGTCACGTCTAAAAGGAAAAGAAAAATCAAACACTAGGTGTGAAATCCTAATTAATCCTAATGCAAGTCAATTTCAAATTTGCATTGACTTCAATAAGTCTAGGCTTTAATTCAGATAACTAAAATACAACAGGATGGGCAATCATGACTTAACTCACATTTACACCTATTGCTGACCTTTTAAAAAATGAATCAAAACGCCAGATGTTATACTCATGGAAAGCACTGACAACCCTGAACTAATAAGTCTTCAATAAAATAGTTCTCTGGAAAATGTTATTTTAGTAACCCTCTGCTTTTAATGACAATCAAAATGCTGACACCCAGAAGTCTTTCCAAACCAACAACACACTTGCATTTATATTTTACATTATAATTCTGATTCATGGCTAATGAAAATTCTTTTTGAACAATTAAAATATACCTGAGAAGCACAATGTTAAAAATTTTAACTACATTCCAAGTTTTAAACTTAGTAAAGACTCCCCCAGATTCACTAGCTAGAAAAACTTGTACACATTTTCAGATACCGCAATGATTTTGCAGGTAAACTGGTGTAACATTTTTGTATATTAATCCATGTACCAAAGAGACATTTCATAATCTGATTAATATTTTAAAGGATGGTATGAACATTGAATAAAATATTATTTTTCATGGGAATGAAGATTTAATTTAAGACCACATTACAATTCAATTCTGGCTTAAAATGTTTTGTAAATGATAACGCTTTGCGCCTCTACATTCATGTAACAGGAGAAAATGAACCTATTATAAAGTTGTATCCTACTGAAATTACTTAAACAAGGTAACAAAAGAGACTTTCAGTTGGACGTTTATTTATGCATTAACTGTTGTCACTCTTACCAGTAAAAGGAAAATATTAGTAGTTGTGAACAAAGGAGTATAAGTGAAAATGTGACTACACTAGTGTTACTTAGCACAGGATCACATTATCAACAAAATGTGGCCAGATACTCTCTGTAGGAATCCTCAAACACTTATGACCATTTTCTGGTTTAACGGACTTGAAATCAGCAGCACAATTTTGAGTTGTGTTAAATTTATCACAGCCTGTCAAAAATTAACACAAAGCAAATTAACTGTGATAACTTTTAGTATTTCTGTATAAAATAAAAAATGTTGATTAAAGATAAATTCCTTCAATGTCTACCTTGTGATTTAGACTGATTTGTACAGTGTTTTGAAGAGGTAAAGTGCTATATAAGAGCTAATTATTTTAAATCACTTACTTGCTGTGACAGTGCAAGAGCAAGTCAATGATAAATGTCTGCCATGCCTTTTCTTTACTAAGTGCATCCAATGCTGTTGGAATCAAAGCAAAACACAAGGTCATCACCTCCAAAGCTTCACAGCAAACTTGTTCATCTTCCATGTCTGGCTCATTGCCTGCATTTGTCTGTAAAGTGAATCAAATGAGTAGCATGAATGAATATGGTAAAGCGGAACAAATCTGCATGGCATGTAGCAGTACACTTAAAATATAAGGGGTATCAAGAGTTTGTGTACCAATGTCCATCTAAATCTACAATGCAAGCTATCATATACACTGATTAAATCTTCTTTTCCCCATATTATTTCACTCACCTGCTGTAATTTGAGACAAGATGCATGTTCTGTGTGGCAGGAAATGTCTTACTATATATCTTCATACCATTTAGGAAAGTGGAGTGCTGACTTGTATTAACACTAGCACCAGCAACACCCAAACAACTAATACATAATAGTTTCTTACTCTAGTATATATATTTAGATCTTAGTTATAACTGTTTAGTTAGCTTTTCTAGCTTTTCTACCACATTAACATTTGTAACTTCTTAAATACAATATACATCCATCTCTTTCACCCCCCTTTTCCCACATTGGTATGCCTTAACACTACTTCACCCTCCTATTCTTCTCAATACTACTTTTCAAACTAAGAGATGAGGCTATAAACCGTGTAACACATTATAAGATGTGTAGTTATGCTAGATTAGTAAAAGCAAAGCTAAAAAAAACCCAGGTATACAACTCAAATCCTCTCCAGCATAAAAGACAGTTCACCTTGTCAACACACAATAGTCATTCCTGCTAAAGAGATAAGAAAGCAAACAGCTTTGACAAATTTTGTTTCTTTTGGGGGGAACCCTAATAACTGCTGACGACTCTAGGCACCCTAGCACACAGATACAATTCAAATCTCAGAAGCATTAAAATGATCAATTCAGAGAAGCTCAGTTAGCCACTTAAAAATGAAAAAGCATATTCTCAGTCTTCTTCAAAAATCCTGTGACTACACAGTCCCCCATTTAGAGTGAGCATATGCACACAATATTTTGGCACATGTATTAAAATATTAATAATTCAATGTCAAGACTGCAAAATTAAGCACTCAAGGACCCAGGGAAGATACTAGAGGGTACGACCGTTCCCCACCTCCCCCGCTCCCCAAGCAGCTGCACCACTAGACACCTTAGACATGAGCTTCACTAATTCCCCCCAGGTAAGGGACTAGATTAATAGACACAGGCAATAGAGATGATATCAGCTGTAGCAAAACAGGCTGCACAGCTGCTCCTTTGCATCCCAAAGCCAGATACTGTAGGGTCCTCCCAGGCACAAAGCCTTTAGTGACCACATGAACTCCAACCTGTGGGATAGGATGCTCAGCAGCATATTTCAGAGTATTCATGGATGGCCAAAGTCCCTGGAAGTCCCTATGCACGCTTGAAGACATCCTCACCATGTTTTTACATGACCCAGAAGAACCTTACAAACTGTGCAGAAGGAGGAAAGATGAATATTGGGTGCAAGCTTGAGTTAAAGCACAGACATCAGTTTTGCGGAAGAACTGAGGTGGAAAAAAGAAGAAGCTAGTTGCTAGAAGTTACTATAACTGTATGGGTACGTCTACACTACAGCGATATTTTGAAATATCTTATTTCAAAATAGCTTATTTCAAACTAACGTGTCTACACCCAATGCATTTCGAAATAGCATTTTGCTATTTCGAAATATCGTGGACGCGTTGCTGCGAGCCTGGCTGCACTTTCTGCATGCTGCCATCTTGGAGGGCCATCAGGAGGCTGTCAGTATCCAGGAGAGAGCTTCCACCCTGAGGAGCACTAAGAGCCTCCCTGGTCTGCCCCACCGGGGGCTTGTGCCTCATTCCTCCTGCACATCCTTCCACTTACCCTTCCCTATCCCCCGCTTCCTGATGTCAAATAAAATACATGTATTTTCATGAACACAAACTCTCTTTATTTAACAAAACTGGGGGGTGAGGGTAGGGGTGGGGAATTAAACTCTGGTGAGACTGGGGAAAGGAGGCGGGAGAGGGGAGAAGAGACGGTGGGAGGGGGAAGCAAGGGGAAGAAGGAGGGGGGAAGCTCAGGGTTGGGCGTCTCACCGGACCAACTTGATTTTCTTGCAAACCTGCTCTTGGGTTCGCATGTGGCCTTTCGTGGCCAGGCTGGAAGCTATCCTGCCATAGATGGCCGCATTCCTCTGTCTAGTGCGGAGATCATGGATGTTGGGGACATCCCCCCCAAACCTGAATAATGTCCATGATCTCCACTCTGGACCAGGAAGGTGCCCGCCTTCTCCGGGCTCTGGCAGGCTCCTGGGAGCTGGCAGACTGCTCCTGGAGAGCAATGGAGGGCTGGCTGCCAGTGGCTTGCTGGCTCATGTTTTGGGGCCACTGGGTCAGGGGCAGTGACTGCTGACTCCGGGCTGGCAGGCTTGGAGCTGACACAGGCACTGTGGCCAGAGTCAACCCCTTTAAGGGCTCAGGGGAGGGAAAGAAGTGTTCTTGGTTGAGGCTGGAGTGGCCACCAGGGCACCGTGGGAAGGCTGGAGGCCCCTATTTCAAAATAAGTGTCTATACAGCACTTATTTCGAAACAGCAATTTTGAAATTGGCATTATTCCTCGTAGAATGAGGTTTACCAATTTCAAAATAAGCCCTCAGCTATTTCGATTTAATTCTGAAATAGCGGTTTGGCTGTGTAGACGCTAGGATAATTATTTTGAAATAATGGCTGTTATTTAAAATAACTTTCTTGTCTAGACATACCCTATGTTACTACTAGTTGCTCACATTGTTTTTTCTTTAATAGGAAAGTTTCCAATGAAGTGCAAATGTGAAATTTAAAGATTTGTAAACAGTAAAGATAGCTTCCCCAATTATCACCCTCATGTCATTATCTCACAGAAACGAACCTTCCCCCTTCACTCCCACTCTGTTCTAAAATTTGATTTGTCAATTTCACATGTGTTCATTTTTTTGATTGTATCACTTTGGTATATACATGGTTGTGCCGATTTTCTTCCACATATTGATCTGAGGAATTGGGTCTGGCCCACGAAAGCTCATCACCTAATAAACCATCTTGTTAGTCTTTAAAGTGCTACATAGTTCTGTCTTTTGTAAACAGTAATGTACTTCAAACATAGCAGAGTTGTCATCCTGCATTGCTTTAGAAAGTTCTGACGAGTTGATCTGTGATTCTAAAATGCTTTGACTGAGAAATTCCTAATAGTGCTTTCTTAAAACCACAATAGAGTTTTCTTCAGGTCAAGTAAGCCAAATCTGTATGATCTTTTGACCATTTTTGAGATGTGTAATTTTCTGACTGCACTACAGGAGCCTCCCCATCCTCTCTCACGTAACTAATAAATGGCTAATCTGGTTTTGCTAAAGCTTCTGCAAGTATGCAAGCACAGTGAAAATGGCAGAAGGAGAGGACAAAGCAAAAGAAAGTGTGCCTTAGAGCTCATCCACAGGTAGCAGGGATGTGATTTCTAAAGCATACTAGTGTGTGGCACATTAATTCATCCATGCTGGGGTTCTCAAAATGCAAACCGGGACCCCATTTTATGGGGTTGCCAAGGCTGGTGTTTGGGCTTCAGCCCCAGACAGCTAGACTAAGGTTTTATACCCCCCCCCGCCCCGATCAGAAGCCCTTGGGCTTCAGCTTTGGCACTCAGCCCAGGGCAATGAGACCATGGGCGGGCGCAGGCTCCAGTCCTTTTCCTGGAGTTGTCTAATAATTTTTGTCAGAAGTGGGTTACGGTGCAATGAAGTCTGAGAACCACTGGTCCATGTAGACCATGCATTGATGTTCTCTAATAAACCTTCAGTGCACACTAACAGGATCTACACCAGGGGTCTCCAAACTTTTTAAGCATGAGATCACTTTTTTAGTTTAAGTGCAATCCACAATCTACCTCAAACCCAAACATCCTTGCTCCGCTTCCTTTCAGCACCTTCTCTGCTGCCCTGCCCCATCTCACTCAATCCTCCCTCCCTCCCTCTCCTATCCTCGCTCACATTTTTCAGGCTGGGGGAAGAGGGTTGTGGTGTGAGGGGGGGGATGCGGTCTCTGATCTTGGGCTAAATGATTTGGAGCATGGAGGGGTTCTGAGCTGAGCCTGAGGCAGGGAGTAGACGTGCTGGAGAAGGTTCATGGTGCAGGCTCTGGGAGGGAGTTTGGGTAAAGGGAAGCTCAGGGCTAGAGCAGGGATTTAAGTTGCAGGAAGGGTTCAGGACTGGGGCCAGCATTTGGAATGCAGGCTTCAGTTGGGCACCGCTTACCACAGTTGGCTTCTGGGTGGTTGGCTTCTGGGTGGTGGTGAAGCGAGCTAAGGCAGACTCATCCTTACCCTGGCCCTGCACCACCTCCAAAAGAAGCCACTGAACTCCCCCCATCCCTGCCCCACCTCTACTCTGTGGAGATGGGGTACAGGGTAAGGGGATGGACACCATGATATCAGCACCCCCCTCTTCTTCTTCCCATGCCCTACACAGTAAGCAGGAGGCTCTGGGGGGTGGGGGCAGCTCCAAAGCAGAGGACAGGAGCAGCACAGCAGTGCTGATAAGGGCAGATGAAGTACCAGAACTTGATAGCCTCCTGGCCAAACCTGTCAGAGGTTCCAAGATCTACCAGTAGATACTGATCTATTGGCTGGAGACCACTGATCTACACAAAATAGTGTGCAATGCATTCATGAACTGGTAAGTCAGGCTATGCCAATTTGTCTTCTTTGGGTGGCAATCAACAAAGAAAAGATTTATCATCACTGTCTGATGTTGCACCCCCCCCCCAATTTTTTTATGGAAATATTGCTAAGTGAAAGCCATTATTAATGGTACTTAAGGAATTTAATAGCCCAGTGCAAGGGATGTTCAATATCGGTTAAGTGACTAGTCGATTAACCTCATAGATTCTTATCCATTACTTGACTATTCCATAGTACCCAGGGGCAGGGCTGGCAGCTAGTGCGCTTTATATCAAAGGCAACATAATGGGGTGTCAGATGGGAGCTGGTCCGCAACTGAAACCAGTTTAAAAACCAGCTCCCCGTCATGGACTGTCTGCCTGCTGCCTTTGATACAGCAGCACGGGGTGGCAGTAGCCCCTGTCTGGGGACGGAGGACTCTCAGATCTGGCGTGATCCAGAACTGTGCCAGGCTGCATGCCTGCTTGGATCCTAATACACTTTAAATGGAGGCCACAATGGGGGTACCGTCTTTTAGCAAATATGACCCACGGGTTATATTCGTTTTTACAAACCCCGCCCCCTCCGTGGGCTATACTCATGCATGGGGTATATAGGGGGTTTTTTTACTCAATGGAAGAGGATCCCCTCTCCCCCACCCTTTCACTACCTTTGCCAGGCTGGGGTTAAGTTCCCAGCCTGCGACTGAACAATGTGGGGAAACTTACAAGGGGTGCAGCAGCCGGGAACACTCCGGAGCCAGGGCAGAAGCATCCCCAGCAGAGGCGCAAGACAGGAGGCTCCCAGCCTGGGCTGACAAAGGGAAGGAGCCCGGAGCAAGTTGCTCAGCAGCCAGCAGCAGCAAGAGTCTGCAGGCAGCCACAGCTCACAGGAGCGGGCTGGGGTATGGTGCTTGTTGCTCGTTGCTCCTGCGCGATCCAGCCGGGCGCCCTTCCCTGCCTACAGCCGCCACACGCCGGACCCACTGCGCGCTCGTTTGTTGCTCCCGGGCTGGTGCTTGCCCCACCGCCCCGAACCATGCCCCGGCCCAGGAGAAACAAGCGACCGCACAGAGGGTGTGGCGGCGGCTGCAGGCAGGGAAGGGCACCCGGCTAGATCACGCAGGAGCAATGGCCACCTGCTGCTGCTGGTCACTGAGCCCCCAACACTTGCTCCGGGCTCCTTCCCTTTGTCAGCCCGGGCTGGGAGCCTCCTGCCTTGCGCCTCTGCTGAGGATGCCTCTGCCCTGGCTCTGGAGCATTCCCAGCTGCGTCCCTTGTAAGTTTCCTCGCATTGTTCAGTTGCGGGCTGAGAGCCTAACCCCCCGCACCGTAAATTTACCCCCGGCACAATCTTGTATACCCCACAGGTTATACTTGTGCGCGGGGTACACAGACTTTTTGAATGAAATAGCAAATACCGCGGGGTATATTCCAGTGCAGGTTATATTTTGGTGCGGGGTATATTCGTTAAAATATGGTAGGTCCTGGATCCAACATGAGGCAGGACTGGGCCAGGCTGCTGACCAGCCCGCTAAAAAATTTACTGGCAAAGGGGGAAGGGGAGGAGAAAAAAATGTGTGTAGTCTATAGCATTAACTGATAAGCTTTTGCTTATCAGTTAATCGACTACACTATTACATCCAGTGCTCAAGACAATGATCTGTGAATAGTCTTGTTTTTCCTGTAAGTCTGTACAATGTGACCATGCCACCTGGAATCCATCTTGAAATTTGTTCTCTCTCACAGAGGTGGGGAGAATTAAACCAAGACTTCCTGCCAAGGGAAATTTTACAAAAGGAAGGGGATGCCAACAATGATTGTCTCCAGCTGGCTTCACAGTCTGCTCCCCACCCTACTAATACAGGCAGTCCCCGACTTATGTCGGATCCGCACTTACGAACGGGGCTCTCTTGCCCCGGAGCTCGCAGGCAGCGGTCCGCCACCTCGACCTCCGGGGCGAGAAAAGCTGCTCCCGGTGCCCCTGGTCTGCTGGAGACAGTCTCCAGCAGACCAGGGACAGCGGGAGCAAAGCCGCAGTGGCGGCGGATCCCGCGCCAGAGCAAAGCCTCAGAGGCGCGGCACCCTGCCGCTGCGGCTTTACTCCCTGTGTCCCTGGTCTGCTGGGGGGGGGGGGCGCAGCTAGTGTGCCCCCCCCCCCCAGCAGACCAGGCTTTTGTTGTGGACCCTGGGGTAGAGCAGCTGGGGCGCTGCCGGTTGGTCCCGCAGCGCCGCTCTGGGCGCTACTGGACCAACCCGGCAGCACCCCAGCTGCTCTGCCCCAGGCGTCCTGATTCTGCCGCTGCTGGTCACTTTCAGCAGCGGCTGAATCAGGATGCCTGGGGCAGAGCAGCTGGGGTGCTGCTGGGTTGGTCCAGTAGCGCTGAGGAGCGGCACTACTGGAGCAACCCAGCAGCACCCCAGCTGCTCTGCCCCAGGCGTCCCCAAGTCAGCCGCTGCTGAAACTGACCAGCGTTGACTACAGGAAGCCCGAGGCACAGTTGCTCTTGGGGTTCTTAAGTTGAATCTGTATGTAAGTCAGAACTGGCGGTCAGTTTCAGCAGCGGCTGAATCTGGACACCAGTTCCGACTTACATACAGATTCAACTTAAGAACAAACCTATAGTCCCTATCTTGTACGTAACCCGGGGACTGCCTGTATACATAAAAAGACATGGAAACAAGCGAACTCTAACAAGGTTGGAGATGAACAGCTAGACCCAGGTCAGAAAATACCAACGGCAAATGAAGTTTAATGTTGATAAATGTAAAGTAACGCACATTGGAAAAAATAATCCCAACTAACTAACTAACTAACTAACTAACACACACACACACACACACACACACACACACAAATTTGGCTACAACTACTCAAGAGAGATCTTGGGAGTCATTGTGGATAGTTCTCTGAAAACATCCACTCAATGTGCAGTGGCATCAAAAAAGCAAACAGAATGCTCAGAATCATTTAAAAAGGGATAGAGAATAAGACAGAAAATATCTTATTGCCTCTATATAAAACCATGGTACACCCACATATTGAATACTGCATACAGATGCGGTCCCCTCATCTTGAAAAAGATAAATTGGCATTGGAAAAGGTTCAGAAAAGGGCAACAAAAATGATTAGGGGTTTGGAACGGGTCCCATATGAAGAGAGATTAAAAAGACTTGGACTTTTCAGCTTAGAAAAGAGGAGACTAAGGGGGGATATGATAGAGATCTATAAAATCATGACTGGTGTGGAAAAAATGAATAAGGAAAAGTTATTGTTTTCATAAGATAACAACTGGGGTCGCTAAATGAAATTAATAAGTAGCAGGCCTAAAACAAACAAAAGGAAGTTTTTCTTCACTCAGCGCACAGTGAAACTGTGGAACTCATTGCCAGAGGATGCGGTGAAGGCTAGAATTTTAACAGGTTTCAAAAATGAGCTAGATAAATTCATGGAGGTTAGGTCTATCAATGGCTATGAGCAGAGCTCAACAAATCCGTTTATCTACTTGCCCGTGGCGAGTAGATTTCAGCCGGTCACCCCGTTCACCAGCAGTGCGCGCATGCGCAGTGCGGGGCTGGCGAGTGGATTTCGCTGCTGTTTGTCGAGCCCTGGCTATTAGCCAGGATGGGTAGGAATGGTGTCATAGAATCATAGAACTGGAAAAGACCTCAGAAGGTCATCAAGTCCAGCCCCCTGCTCTAGGCAGGACCAGTTCCAACTAAATCAACCCGGCCAGGGCTTTGTCAAGCTGAGACTTAAACACCTCTAGGGACGGAGACTCCACTACTTCCCTAGGTAACCCATTCCAGTGCTTCACCACCCTCCTAGTGAAATAGTTTTTCCTAATATCCAACCTGGACCTCTCCCACCACAACTTGAGACCATTGCTCCTTGTTCTGCCATCTGTCACTACTGAGAACAGCCTCTCTCCATCCTCTTTGGAACCTCCCTTCAGGAAGTTGAAGGCTGCTATCAAATCCCCCCCTCACTCTTCGCTTCTGCAGACTAAACAGACCCAAGCCCCTCAGCCTCTCCTCATAAGTCATATACTCCAGCCCCCTAATCATTTTGGTTGCCCTCCGCTGGACCCTCTCCAATGCGTCCACATCCTTTCTGTAGTGGGGGGCCCAGAACTGGACACAATACTCCAGATGCGGCCTCACCAAAGCCGAATAAAGGGGAATGATGACATCTCTGGATCTGCTGGCAATGCTCCTCTTAATGCAACCTAATATGCCATTAGCCTTCTTGGCTACAAGGGCACACTGTTGACTCATATCTAGCTTCTCATCCACTGTAACCCCCAGGTCCTTTTCTGCAGAACTACTACTTAACTGGTTGATCCCCAGCTTGTAACTATGCTTGGGATTCTTCCGTCCCAAGTGCAGGACTCTACACTTGTCGAACCTCATCAGATTTCTTGTGGCCCAATCCTCCAATTTGTCTAAGTCATTCTGTACCCTATCTCTGCCCTTAAGGGTATCAACCTCTCCCCGCAGCTTAGTGTCATCCGCAAACTTGCTGAGGGTGCAATCCATCCCCTCATCCAGATCATTAATAAAGATATTGAACAAAACCGGTCCTAGAACCGAACCTTGGGGCACTCCGCTAGAAACCGACCGCCATCCTGACATCGAGCCATTGATCACTACCCGCTGGGCCCGGCCTTCTAGCCATCTTTCTATGCATCTTACCATCCATTTATCCAATCCACAATCCCTTAATTTGCTGGCAAGACTATTGTGGGAGACCGTATCAAAAGCCTTGCTAAAGTCAAGGTATATCACATCCACTGACTTCCCCATGTCCACCGAGCCAGTTACTTCATCATAGAAGCTAATCAGATTGGTCAGGCACGACTTGCCCTTTGTGAATCCATGCTGACTATTCCGAATCACTTTCCTCTAATCCAAGTGCCTCAATATGGATTCCTTAAGGATCCCTTCCATGATTTTTCCAGGAACCGAGGTAAGACTGACCGGCCTATAGTTCCCTGGATCATCCTTCTTCCCTTTTCTGAAGATGGGCACTACATTTGCCTTTTTCCAGTCATCCGGGATTTCTCCCGATCTCCACTTTTCAAAGATAATAGCCAAAGGCTCCACAATGACATTTGCCAACTCCCTCAGTACCCTCGGATGCACTAAGTCCGGACCCATGGATTTGTGTATGTTTAGCTTTTCTAAATAGTTCCTAACCTGTTCTTTACCCACCATCTTCTTCCCATCTTGCGTCACTTAGCACAGAAGTCCAGGAGCCGACCTTGTCCGTGAATACAGAGGCAAAGAAAGCATTGAGTACTTCAGCTTTCCCCACATCATCTGTCACTAGGTTACCTCCTTCATCCATTAGGGGCCGCACACCCTCTCTGATCACCTTCTTCTTGTTAACATGCCTGTAGAAACCTTTCTTGTTATCCTTCGCATACTTAGCCAGTCGCAATTCCATTTGCGCTTTCGCCTTCCTGATAACCCCCTGGCATTCTCGAGCTATACCTCTGAACTCCTCCCTGGTCATTTGTCCAAGTTTCCACTCTTTGTAAGCTACCCTCTGTTTCTCTGGAGGTAAGTTACACAAGCGAAGTGAAATTCCATAAGCAAAGTGAAATGGGATTTAAAAATCAAGTGTAGGAAAGATTCTACTCATCTTATATATAATTCTCAACATCATTCACTCAATAATAGACCCTCTCCAATTATTTCTATAGGTATATACATTCCTATTTAAGAAAAATACGGTATCATATTTTCAATTCAGTCTTTCAATAGATAGTCTAAAAATTCATACTGTAAAGCCTGAAACAGATAATATATACTCCTGGGGAAATGGTATCACTGTGCATATGCAGAATTCATAGCTTCCACAGGTTTCTTTGCTTTTATGAAGAAAAATGACTTCTCATGGGGAAGTAAAGGGAAGCTACAAAAGTGGTCATGAGTCCCTTCCCAATAATGCAGGAAGATTGGTTTTGGTGGCCCAAAGGAACTGTTAGAGATGTAAAAATCACTATTTGGGTAGAAAAGTGACTGGGAAGTCATGCGTGAGAGCACAAGAGGGAGAGACTGTACTTGTTACATGTTTGGCATAGAGGGGCAGAGCTTTGGGGCATTGCTGAGGGTGGTAGGTCTGGAGCAGGTTTTGTCCTCCTCCCGCTCAGCAGAATGTAGCGACCTCCCTGCTTGGAGAATTATTCCCATTATTCTTAGTGAATTCCCCTTAAGAGCATAAAACGGATGTAAAAATTAAGACTCCTTTACATTGCCAGAGTGGTATAAAAGGGCCTTACTGTAAAGGACAGTATGGCCTTATAAATGCTTATGGCACTTCAGTGATTAGAACTGTTCTACATTTTTTTCCTATCCAAGGGTATGTCTACACTACCCCGCTAGTTCGAACTAGCGGGGTAATGTAGGCATACCGCAATTGCAAATGAAGCCCGGGATTTGAATTTCCCGAACTTCATTTGCATAAGCGGGGCGCCGCCATTTTTAAATCCCCGCTCGTTCAAACCCCGTGCCGCGCGGCTACACGGGGCACGAACTAGGTAGTTTGAACTAGGCTTTCTAGTTCGAACTACCGTTACTCCTCATTCCACGAGGAGTAATGGTAGTTTGAACTAGGAAGCCTAGTTCGAACTACCTAGTTCGTGCCCCGTGTAGCCGCGCGGCACGGGGTTCGAACGAGCGGGGATTTAAAAATGGCGGCGCCCTGCTTATGCAAATGAAGTTCGGGAAATTCAAATCCCGGGCTTCATTTGCAATTGCGGTATGCCTACATTACCCCGCTAGTTCGAACTAGCGGGGTAGTGTAGACATACCCCAAATGTATTCCATGAACTGTTTGCTACAGACCTTTCTGGAGATTGTGAGTAGTCAATATAAATTGTGAATTTGAGTCACCAGCCCTCAGTTGCTCTTCAGTTCCTATGATGAGCAACTGAACATATAGCTGCATATATTTGTGAACAACTATAAGTAAAGGGTCAATACTAGCTACACATTACTGTTAGACACAGAGGGTTTGGGCATTTCCACACCAGCTCTTCCTAGAATTTAGCTCCGATAGTAAACTTCAAATGAAGGGAGGATTATTCTTATTAGTGAGGAACCCATTTTGAGAGATACTAAACGAGATACATAAGCATTCAGGCATGTCAGGGCTACTAAGGCAGCTAAATGAGAAGCTGCTTTTCTGGAAGTCAATTTACTTTTCTGTAAATAACAATTTTTAGCAAAAAGTCTAGAACAAGAAGAATAAAAGCAGCCCACCAAACCCCTTCTTCTTTTACTTAGCTTAGCACTAAACAATGGCAGGCAGACTTGCTTAACTTTGGAAAGTCAGAGAAGATAATCAAGAGCAAGGTTCCCAACTGTCAAATTCATTTTACAAAGTTAAAATTGGACCAGTCTGTAAAAATATTTCGATCTCAGTAAAAATACCACCGAGCTTCAAGTGGAATTAAGTCGTCCTTCCCCATGGCCCAGGGGCAAACTCTGCATCACAGGGCAATTCCAGAAGCCTACAATTCCTAGGGTAGGAAAAGAGAGGGGAATTATCCTGGTAGAAGCTCCCTCCAAACTGCAGCTGGATGGTGGGGGCTGCTTTTCTCCTCCGGCTTCAAACTCTTCGGCATCACTAGTGTCAGCATAGCAGCAACTTTTGGTCAGTGTGCATGCAGCACACATCCCTGTTGGGCTCACCACAGCTGAGCAAGACCTGCGGGAGCAGGATGTGAAATAGCAGGCTGGATGTAAAAGCCTCCCAAGGGCTCCCCAGCAGTAAGTCACAGTTGGACTGTCACTGGTGGTGGCCTCCAGTCCCAGCCAGATGAGCACTTAGTGTCCACTTTCAGGATGGGTAGAGGGCCTGGAGGGAAGATGGTTTGGGGAGAGGGCTGTAATAGGAATAGGATTTTGTTTGCGTGCATGTGGAGTAATTGTTCACTTATGTAATATAAAGACGGCTCCAAAAGCCAAAAGAATGTGTCCGTGAAAAGTTTGGTTGTCCACATTTTTTTTCCTATACTGTCTATAAAAATAATCTTCAGCAGTTGGCAACTCTGTCATCCCCAATACACATATATTTCTAATGCAATTCTAACAACTGCTTATATCATTACTTTTAACATTTTAGAAACCACTGTTGGTAAGCTGAAAGCTACTATTACAGGATTAAGGTTGTGATTAATGTACACCAGCCCCCACCCCCACAAAAAAAAGACCCAAAAGACTGACACACAATAAACATGTTGTGTAACACTCAAATCTCTGCAATTCAGACAGGTTTAACCTACCCCTTAAACCCTGTGTATGCAAATATGTGATTTTACACTGCAAGTATGCGCATAATCAATTAGGAAATAAACTTTATACATGCTATCACTCAGTTATACAAATGCTTCATTGTCAATTTCAAAATCAAATTTCTTCCAAAAAAGGCAGGCCAACAACATTTTTCATTACATACATGCCTAGCACGAGCTGTAAAGACTCAAGCATTTACATTGTCTAAGTTATAAAAATACACCTGAAAAATTTAGCATGTAACAAATGCTTACTTCGCATTTGGATACAACAACAAAATGTGTGTAGTTTTTGAGTTGAGGTCAAGTTTAAGAAATGTTAGCCAAAAAGTAACTAAAAATAGCCGCATTGCATGGAAATACCAGCTCAATCTTAATTCCAATAGCACAACCATGACCCTATATTAGAATCTAAAGCATTTTATCAACAAGAATATAACAATTTGAAGGTAGGTCATATTTTTGAGCCTAATTTACTTGACACTGTCCTTTTAATAGCTGACCAAATAATTAAACAGAAAAAGAAGTTGCTTAAGAATTCTTACCTTTTCATAAATTTTACTAATATCCTCATTTGAGCTGAACACCAGCTGTACTGACCCACACCCTGATGCCCAGACAATTTTTTGTACTGCTCTAATAACACAGATATCAGGGATGTATTTTGAGGCCTGGAGACAAAGAAATAAACAAACCACAGCAACATTAAAATACAGTTGCTAGTAATATTAAAATGGACTCTACACCTTTATGGCAACTAACTTTGTAAAAATAGAATCTTTACACTACTTCAAGACATTTTATATTCAAACAAAAATGATGCTATAAATTAGAAATGCTTGTATCTTCATTTTGCATTTGATATTTCACTTTCATCTCAGCCACGTTCATGAAAGCCAAATGTACGTATTGGGTAGAATCTCAGGATCTTCCTTCACGCCATTTAGTTAGTAAGATATAAATATTATAAATTGTTATTAGGTAAGTAATGAAAGCATTTGATCCTAGCGAAAATTTGGCAAAAAGATTAAAATTAGTTTTTATAAACAATACTGAAAATAATTTTCTCAGTCAATTTTTAATACGAAAGTGTGCATAAAACATTTACTGGATCTGTTTGCTTAGCTCTCAATTCCAAAACTGCTGTAATTTAGCAATATAGTTTGGAAACTAATTTTGATATTAAGAACAATAACCAAGATATTGAACGTTAGCAGCTATCAAAGCTTAGACGTGTTCATCCAAACCTCTAATTCATTTTCAAAATGAATTTTGCTACATACAGACCATACAAAGCTTACGACTATCTAAACAACTATAAAACTAATCTTAATCTTGTTTTATGAATGAATTACTAGAAAGCAACAGTTTGGAGCATATTTCCTAATTTATATATTATACTTTTGAAAGTGCAGTCTCGTGTTTTTATTAGCAACTGCTACAAAAGAGTTGTAGTAAAATTAACATGCTTTATAAAGGTATGATGAATTTAAAATATGCATTCAGAATGAAATAATATATCTTTCCTGCCTCCCCTCCAACCGCAACCCATACACAAACACAAGCCCTTAATATTCTCCTTCATGAAGGAGAATTAGCATGTGGTACAAGCTAAGGACCAAGTTTTAGTTTTCCAGAGTATTACATCTCCCTCCTCCTCCTCCTCTTCCTGACCACATTTATGTCATAGATTATAAAAACCAAGTTGATAAACAACAGTGTTTTTATAAGAACACCTAATATAGTTTTTGAAGTCTGATGGATATGATATTAGAGATTATTCATAGCAAATTATATAGGCTAAGTTAAAAAAAACATTTTTTAAGCTTGGCTTAGAGATTCATTCACTGACATCTAAATAAGTGGCCAGGTTTTCCGAGGTGCTGGGGATGCAGAACCTCCAATGCTACCCAACTTGAGACATTTTTTAAAACCTTTGCTGTGACTCCTCTTTTTAAATACTAAAAAAAGTATTGTTTCACATTAACTGTACTCTATATAATACTCACAAACATCAAAGTGAGAATTCTTGCAATTTGTATATTATAAGTAACTAAAAAAGTCAGTCTTAAAGTGACAATGTCAAGGTTTATAGGTCCAAAAGATGACTCTCCCCACCAAATTTATCTATTTTACAATAAGTAGGTGGTAAGTTTAAAAACCAACTACCATCCTATGGAAAAGTCATGCATTTCAGCTATGGTGTAATATGATATTTTTCTCTATTGTGATGTAACAGCATGAAATATCACAGTCAAATCAAATTCTGAATTTTTATAGCACTTTAAACAAAACAGTAGTTCTCATACTAAAGCCAACTCTATGATTAGTTGTGTTACACAGTACCTTTTGGGTGCCCATATATTGTATTTTGTAGATGAGAACTATAAAAATATAAAATAATTCCAATAGGGCTGTTACAAAAAGTAAAATCCAAAGCTAGAATTTAGAGGGGAAAATTGTTAATACAGTACATAAAACTACCTGCAAGATCCCAAAGAGTTAACAGAATATCTATTTCAATTTAATTACTACAAATACACATCTGGTAAAAGTAAGCTACAAGTTTTCTGTGGCATTACTTTTCGTAATTGTTTATGTTTATATATATATATATATATATATATATATATATATATATATATATATATATATATATATATATATATAAATAAATAAAAATTTGGTAGTACAAACCACCACGCTATTATAAAAAATGGCAATCACAACAACTTCTCCCAGTATGCAACAAGCTTTCATCAAAATTTCCGGATTTGATATTCATGGTAACATTGTTTAGGAAGCATACACCCCTCTGTTATGGGAAAACTTTCAAAATCCTTTAAGGCAGCAACTATTTAGTCACCCTTTTTTCTGCCAATATAAATTTTCCAATATTCAGATTTATTAAACACTGAGAACATAAAATTTTAATAAATTGGTTCCATCATGAGGCTTTTAATCCTAGATAAACCTACATTACACTAAAGCTATAGAAATGGGAATAACTACAACAGATAAAGTAGGCCCTTCACTGGTCTCTCCAGCAACACATTCATCTTGCATCAGAAGCATCTCAGTGAGAACTTTCATACATTAAGAAAAAAAAATAGGTTTGTTAATTTAGTCTGGAGAAAACTTCAAGTATGACCATTAACAAATATCTAGCTTTTTAATGCCCCTCAACTCTTACTCTATACTGCCCTCACAGGATCCATTACATTTCTCAAAAATTAAAATCTCCTGAAAAAAATAATCTGCCAACACAACATATAAGAAAAATCTTGCCAGGTAAACCAGAATGCTCTTCAGCCATTTTCTTTATCTTTGCAAATATAGACTATATTTTAGTACTGATTCTGGGTAATTGGAGTCTCATTCTTTTGATCTGTTTTGCTAGTGTTCTACTTCTAATTGTTGTTTTTAACTTCATTCACACAGAGTACATAAAATACAAGAATTCACATCTTCTACCTCCAAAACCTATTTCTTGTGTGGAAAAAGTTATGACTAAAGCAGCGTCTACACAGGTAACTTCACATAAAAAAATTCACCATTCATGCAGTTCCACAGAGGTAGCAATGATGAAAATTAGGGATCCTGTTAATCAACTTCTTTTCTTCATGCCTTTCTCTCTTTTTGCTTGTGTCAGGTGCTGTATCTTTTCATATTGCTGAAATCAGGGGCAGGCAATAGGTTTTTTTTTTTTGGGGGGGGGGGGGGGGGAATACTTCTGAAATTTGTAAGTGGCCCCGGGCCACCCTGGAAGGGGTAGGGCCTTGGGTGAAAGGGGCAGGGCCAGGACACTTCCATGCTTCTCCACCCACTGACCATGATTGGCGTGGGGGTTGAGGGAGCACGTAAAGTCTTTGCCCCCACAGCTCCCAGAGAGAGGTGTCCATGTCTGTGGAGATGGAAGGAGACTTCACATGCTCCCCCTGCCTCTAGCTCAATCAGAGCCTGGGGTGGAGGGAAGCATGGAAATCTCTTTCTCCCTGCCCCTGCCCTGCAAGAGGGCACCGTGCTTACAGTCAACTGCCAGCTGAGCGTGGATTCTTGTACCAGGAATGGCTTCCCCCGGGAAGGTGTGCGTAAGGGGGGGGAGGAGGTTCAGCAGTAGCTGGTAGTTCCCCAAAAGTATCACCACAAGCTGCTGTATCTGGCCCCCCATACCTCCAACTTCCCGGGGGGAAGCCATTCCCAGTACAGGAATCCCCACTCCCACAGGAATCTCTCCTGGCCACCTCTCCCCAGAGGCTGAGCTGCGCTGAGGCCAGTCCGGTCCCTCAGCATCTGTAAAGAGGGATCTGCCTGCACCTCAGCCTAGAATTCGGCAGCTGGGGCTGGGACAGAGAACTGTTCCCCCACCTTGTCTGGTTCCGGGGCTCTAGCCCTGCTGGGCCCCGTATCTCCTGGGATGGGGCCCTGAGCCCTCTGCAGGGAGTCCCTCCCTGGATAAGGATTGCCAGCCCCTCACTGGCTCTGGCTACAGGTGGTGACCTGGGCCCTGTGGGGTCCACCTGGCCATTCCTCCAGGGTGGAAGGAAAATTTGTACACTCTCCCCCCCCCCCCCTTCCACAAGCTCTCACTGGCCTGGGGGCAGGGAATGGGAGGTCATCTGTGGGCTGAATAAACTTGGTTGGCTGGATCCGGCCCACTGAGGCCCTTTTGCCCAACCCTGGGTTAAAATGATCATGGAAATTTTCTACACTTTTGGGTCTCAGCAATAGTCTGAGGTGGTATGAGAAAATTATTTCCTCTATAGGCTTTGAAATCCAAGTTAACATTGCTTCCATTCTGGAATCTGATGCAGCTCTAATCACCTTGAAATGAAATTAATAGTTTTTAATTTGGTCACAATTTTACTTGACGGGCCACAATGTATTAAATCAGTGGTTCTCAAGCTTTTTGGGCTCTGGAGCCCTTTACATGCGTAAAAATTTATGCGGAGCCCTAGCAGTGTGTGTTAATTGCATCAATTCAAGGTGATTCTCAATTATGCTTTTGAAGGCTTTTCAGTTTGTCAACCTCGTGGTGTCCCTGGGGCTCTGCGGAGCACAGTTTGAGAAACACTGTATTAAATAATGCATTTCAGAAAATTCCAAATTTAATAACGGCTTGACACAAGGTGGCTGAGATACTATCCCATTTATATAATAGACTATCTTCATAGGGTTACCAATTTTCTACTCGCACAAAACTGAACACTCCTGCTTTGGACCCCTGGCTCTTCTCTGAGGCTGCACTATGAATCACTCCATCCACCCTCTCTTTGTCAGTCACACTCCTCATACTCAATCATTCACTCATTTTCACCAGGCTGGCTCAGGGGGGTCAGGGTGCAAGAAAGTGTGAGGGCTCCAGCTCGAGTGGGGAAAGCTCTAGGGGGGGCTGAGGAGGAGGGGTTCAGAATGTGGGAGGAGGCTCCAGGCTCAGGTAGTGAGTTGGGATGTGAAAATGGGTGAGAGATCTAGCTGGGAAATCTCTGGGGTGGGGCCAGTGATGAGGGGTGTGGAATGTAGGCGAGGGCTCCAGGCTAGAAATTCAGAGTGTGTCATGGAGCTCCGGTCTAAGGCAGGGGGGTGGGGGTGCGGACTCGGATGGGGCAAGGATGAAGGATTTGGGGTGTAGGAAAGTGCTCCAGGCTGGAAGTGAAGGTTTTGGAAGGTGGGAGAGACAGGGGAATCAAGACTGGAGCAGTGGGTTAAGGCCCAGAGGGGGTCAGAGGTGCAGGCTCCATGCAGTGTTTATCTGCAATAGCTCCCAGAAGCAGTGGCGCATCCTCTTTCCGACTCCTACGTTGAGAAGCAGCCAGGTTACGCTGTGTGCTATCTGCAGCACCGCTCTGCCACTACCACTGGCCACAGTTCCTGGCCAATAGGAATGGAAGAATGATACTAAGGAGTGGATAATACGCAAAGTCCTGGCTGTCTCTATACATAGGCACTGGAAGTGGGGACATGACAGCTGCTTCCCAGGAGTAGTTGGGAGCTCCTGCTGGACCTGCTGTAGGTCAGTGCCAACTAGGGATGTTAAATTTCGATTAACTAACTAATCAAACAGTCAATGGGATTTCTACATTCTGCCTTTGAAATGTACAAGAGCCTCAGAGGGGACATTTCCAAGTTGGCACCTGCTGCACCTCTACCCTCTCCTCCCCCAAGGAGCCTCCTGGAGTAAATCGGCTTTTAAGCTAGCTCCCACCAGCACTGTCTCTTCCCCCCCCCCCTCCCCTTATTGCCTCTTTGTGATAGAGGCAGCAAGGAGGGGTGGGGAAGTGACTAGTCGACTAATGTGTCAACTATCCAATAAGCTCTTGCTTATCAGATAGTCAATTAGTCACTTACATCCCTAATGCAAACAGTCAATGGCCTAGTCAGCAGTGCTGACCGGCACCCACTAGGATCACTAGGGATGTTCTAGTTAAAAACCATACACTTGGTCACCTTACATCTTCTATTTGATGAGAGAAACAAGGTTTCCAGCTTACACAGAGTTCTTAAGATATTATCTCACCCAACACTGCATAAATCTAATAAGGTTAAGTAACACCAAATGGCTGATTCATTTGCCATGAAAGCTAATTCACTTTCCTCTGCCAGGTGATCTGATTTTCAATTATGTGCGTGCAAATACTTACATAAATATATTCTGTTAATAGAGACCACAACACTTTATTTTTTGTATTAAAAAGCATTTCAAGTCACCTTTACTAAAATATTTAACCTTCTGTCCATTTCTCCTTTTACTCCCTAAAAAAGATTACAAAAGACAAACATAACAGTAACATGATTACAATATTAGTAAAAATATTTCCTTGCTAAAAATCTTGTCCTTCTTCAAATATCTTGATTACCTCAAGAAAAATGCTACAAAGTTGACTTTTAATATCTGCAATTTTGCCATAACAACTGACTTCTGGTTTCGTGGTATCATGTGTCACAGTATCAGAATCCAGTACTATAATTGTGCAGACCTTTACATAGTTTACTTAGTTAATGCCTTCTTAATTCCTTTATACATATTGGTTTTCCCAAGTAACTACATGAAAAACATGTAAATAATTTTATAAAGAAAATTCATTTAATAGTTAAAAAAGAAAATAAAAAGTACGCAAAAAACCCTAAATGTATTCTGAATGTAAAGGAAATCTATAATTTTCCTGCAATGAAAGGAAATCTAAAAAAATGTAATGAAATGAAATGAAAATCCAGATAAGAAAACTTAGGTTTTACAGGAAAGAGAATACTAACCTCATCAGATATTTGCTGGGCAAGACGTAGCGCTACATTTCTTAGCATGCATTCTGAAGTTGGATTGGGAATGTTCTGTAGGGCACTTTGCAGCACCACTGCCTGGTCATGGGTAGCCTGGTTTATCTGGAATAAGTTATTTTTATTATTTATATGAAAATCAAGTATAGAACACTGTAAATATTAAACTAGAAATTATCTCAGGTGTGAGGGAAGAGACAAGTGGAAACAGAGGATCTATTTCTATTTTAATTTAATATATCTACAGAAAGACACTCATTTTTATTATTTCAACTTTCTAAGAATTCAAATACTAAACATTTAAATAATATAAAAATATATTTGATATTCAGTTAAAATGTGTATTCCACACAAGTCTAAATAACTTAATAAAACCTAGCCAAAATGGGAAAACTTAATTGTAAGACTACAAATATATTGGCTAACAGGAGCTGCAGAGATGGTGCCTACAGGCACAGACAGCTCACATTATGCAGAACTGCCTGGCCCTTCCACAGAGAGGCTGGACATGGCAGTCACTTCTGGGAGTCTGCCTCATCTCAGGTGTATCCTGGTGGGGCTAAGTGCCACTTTGCTGGAGCCCACAAGTTGAAACCTTCTTCAACACCTTAAGTCCCTCGCAGACCCTGCATCCCCACCCACACAACAACACTGAGCTGCCTCCTGCATGCAAACTTCCTCCCAGAGCCTGCACCACAAGCCTCATCCCATACACCAACCCTACCGCACACTGGCTCCACCCCAGAACCCACACCCCAAGGACCTCTCCACTAACCCAACTACCTGCCCCATCCCTAAGTCCCCTCCCACACTACAAACCCTGAGCCCCCTTTTGCCACCCGAAACCCCTCCCCCCCAAATCCTACTTCAGAGACCACACCCTACCTAGAAACTTCACCTTCTCCCACATAACTGCCCCAGCCAAGAGTTCCCTACTCTACACCCTGAACCCTTCACTTCTGGCCCCACCTTGCAGCCTAGGGGAAGCTATAAGCCTCTTGCCTCTCTTTAGGACTGTGTGTGGCCCCCAACTAATTTTTATATAAGTCACTGGCCCCTGATAGAAAATAGGTTCCCTACCCCTGATTTATTGTTTAGTCCCTGCTAGATCTGTCAAATACTTTCTATTACATTTGCAGTGTCCTAGAACATAAATACATTAATTTCAGCTATTTCTATGTATTCCAATTGTCTGAGGGGGAGTAAACTGGGAATTTGGATAGTTTATAAACCCAGTAACAACTACTTTTCACTAATAATGGCATGGACTGATACTTGGATCCCTTCCAATACAGAACCTGATCACGAAAACTGATCAGCCGATGATCTAGCAATGCCTGTGTTCTCCTACCTGGGAAACTGCATGATTAAGCCAATTATCTCTGATTAATTAATCAAGGCCAAATCAAACACCAAAGACAAAATATAAATCACTAGCATTTTTTCTCTAAGTAGGAGATACATGTGTCAGGAGACCTCTGCTACAGCATGTAAGCGCTACAAGGTCAAGAACGCTAATTATATTCCTTAGGAAGAACAGTTTCCAAACAGACCATGCTGAACTTTTCTGGTATCAATTTCAAAGCCAGAGTAGTCCACAGTCCTTGAAAACTTTTCAGGCATTAGCAAATGCCTGGAATAAAACCCTCTCTTCCTCTGGCTAGTATAGACTTGATGGCATTTAAAGATGAGGAATTGATCAAAAGCTAGCAGAGGCATGAAAAGCTCTCTCAATATCAGAATGAATAATGACCAGTCCCATTTCTTTGAGGAAGAGATTACTCTTTTGAGGTTACTCATCTGATGCAATAACTAAGGTTCTTGAAGATGGTTGTCCCTGTGTTGACACCTTGTGTGCATAATCAGACAGTTGCGGTAGCAGTGCCAGGTTTGGATGCACATGTTCCATCGCTCTCTCGTGCCCCTCCAGGCAGTTACACAACACCATGTGATCAACAGTCCCTTAGATTCTCTGAGGTAAAGAAGGAACCATATGAAACTCCCTAAGTCGAGGGGAGGTAGAGCAGTACTCAGAGACAACCATTTTGAACAATCTCAGTTACACTACCAGGTGAGTAACCTTTTCTTCCTCAAAGTGTGTCCCTGTGAGTGCTCCACTTTAGGGTACTGTTGTGCAGTGCATAGGGTGTCCTGAATGTGTTGGCGAATGCCAAACTTGCTGCTTTGCAAACGTTGATAATGAGAACATTATTGACAAAAGCTATGGATGCTGACAGTGCTTTGGTAGAGCGTGTGCAGATGACTGTTGGGACATGTTGATAAAGTAGATGATTGCTGATATCCACTTGGATAGCATGCTTTGAGATGGCTTTGCCCATTGATTGTTCTGTTAGATACTAGTAGTCTTGTGATTTTGTAAGTGGTTTTGTTATATCAATGTATAAAGTTAACAACCTGTGAATGTCCAGTGTGTGAAGTGATGTCTTCCTTCTGTCTGCATATGGCTTTAAAAAAACCACAAATGGGTTGATTCAGATGAAAATGGGAGGCAACCTGGGGAATACTCTTAAGGTAATTTTGTCTTTAAAGAAAATTGCACGAGGGAACATGCCATTAGGCACCTAATTCTCACCTGTCTTGCAGATGTTATAGTGATGAGGAAAAACACCTTTATAGATAGGTAGAGTAGTGAACTGGTGGCAAAAGGCTCAAATAGTTTTCTGATAAGTCCACATAAGATATGGTTGAGGTTCCATACAGAAGGTGGGTGACTTATTTCTGGGTGAGTGTTCTCTTGAAGAAATGTTTAGCTCTTCAGTGAGTGAATATGGTGACCCCACCAACCTAGGTATACTTGACTGCCAGGTATATTTTAACAGAGCTTGTGGAGAGCCTCAGTTTTTTAAATTCTAACTTGTAAAGGGGAGGATGTTGATAAGATCTGTTTATGTTGGCAACAATTTCCAATTAATGATACATATTTCTTCTGCTTGTTCTACAACTGTTCATTAACACGGCTTTTACTTCCTCCAAACACCCTGTCTCAACTTCTCTCAGCCATGGAAAAGACAGGCCTTGAAGTGTAGTATTGAGAGGTTCACATGGTGGATTTGTATCACATTGTGTAAGAGGAGATGAAGTATTAGGGGAAGAGTTCGAGGTTGGCATATCATTTTAAACAGGTACAGGAGCCTTCTTTGTCTGGGCCATGTGGGTGCATGACCTAGGGAGTGGTTTTCTAATCCTGCTCTGGAGCAATATTGTGAGACCTTGGCATTTGCACTGCAGCAAAGCAATCTATAACAGGAAATCCCCATAGCTTGAATATTGTGTGTAGAATTCAGGGATCCCATTTGTGAGAACTCTCTGCTCAAGGCATCTGCTGTTGTGTTTTGACATCCTAGAAGATAGTATGCTAATATGTCGATGTTGCTAATGCACCAACTCCAGAGCTCTACATAGGGCGTAAGACTATCTTCCCCATTGGCAGGGTATGAAGATCCTGATGACTTCATTTTTCTATTGGAGGTAGAAAGTGGCTGTATGCATGGTCAACTGCCCATAGCTCTAGCAAATTTATGTGC
Organism: Pelodiscus sinensis; assembly: GCF_052426305.1. Lineage (NCBI taxonomy): Eukaryota > Metazoa > Chordata > Testudines > Trionychidae > Pelodiscus > Pelodiscus sinensis. Next base: position 199,890,554 of record NC_143052.1, read on the forward strand.
ATATTTGATTCCAATTGGAACTATTAGCCTTGAATTGTGTTATTTAGTAGAGGCCCCCCCCCAACTATTAGGGCAACATGCATGGTGACTGGCACTGATGGAGTCCTCTGTGGAAATGAAATTCCTGGAGAGAATTTGAGTTGTGTCCACTATTTTAAGGAATCTTGTATTCTGAATGGCATTGTAAGTTCTCCTTAGACTATAACTATGTGGCATGTACACTGTTTGAAGCCAAGCAGTGCATGTGAAGTCAAGTGCATGTTGCTGATATATGTCCCAGTAGTTGTAAACACATTCTGGCAGATGTTTATGGGCTGTCCATCACCATCAAAATTAGATTGATGAGTGCGATGAAGCATTTTTGAGATAGCATTGCTGTTGCACAGTTCAGACAGACTCCTATGTACTCCAGTTTCTGAACATGAATCAATGTGGGCATTTTAAGCATTTATTTATGCTCATGAAAAAGGATTATCGTACTTTGCATGGCATTTATTGCTTATTGTTGGTTAAATGCCTTTACGACAAAATCATCTGTCCATGACTATCTGCACACGTGTGCTGCAACCACTGCTAAAACTTTGGAGAAAACCCTTGGGGTAGCAGAAGAGCCAAAGGGTAGTACTTTGTATTGGAAGTTTTTTTTCCCTAGTGTAAACATCAGGATTCTTCTGTACAAATGATAATGTGGAAATACATGGCCATTAGGTTGAGCGTAGAGAGCCAGTCCCCCCCTTTTCTAACAATGGAATTAAGTTTGTTAATTCCACCATCTTGAAATGTTGGGGGTTTTGCAAATTTGTTGAGCTTCCTTATATCTCCATCTGTGTTGGACTGGTACAGGTTCCACTGCACTTAGGACTGTGTCCAGACTCAGGGGTTTTTTCGGGAAAAGTAGCCTTTTTCCAAAAAAACTTCACCTGCGTCTAGACTGCAGCCACGTTCTTTCGAAATTAAATCGAAAGAACGCGGCTTTTCTTTCGACGGTGGTAAACCTCATTTCACGAGGAAGAACGCCTTCTTTCAAAAGTGCTTCTTTCGAAAGAAGGCGTTCTTGAATGTAAATAGGGCTTCTTCGATAGAGAGCATCCAGACTCACTGGGTGCTTTCTTTCGAAAAAGCGGCTTGCTCTTTCGAAAGTTCCGCGTGCAGTCTAGACGCTCTCTTTCGAAAGAGGCTCTTTCGAAAGTATCTTTCGAAAGAGGCTTGCAGTCTAGACATAGCCTAGGTGAATAAGATAGAGAAGTTACTCTATGTAGTAATGATTGTTCCTCGAGATGCGTGCCCCCCTGGGTATTTCACTGTTGATGTCATGCTTATCCTGGAACCATGGATTAGAGACTTTTTGAAGCAATGATCAGGCAGACTGCGCATGTGCACGCGGAGAGCAGCATTCCTGCCTTTGAAGTAGCGTACGAAGCCCACTTCCTCTCGGTTTCTTCTTTGACGCCCCTATGGGCTAGTAATAGAGAGGTAGCCGTGTTAGTCTGATCTTGCTAAAACAAAAGGAAAAACTATGTAGCACTTTAAAGAGACTAACAAGATGGTTTAATAGGTGATGAGCTTTCATGGGCCAGACCTACTTCCTCAGATCATATTCTGTAACAGAGTTGGCATGACCATATATACCAAAGGAATACAATGAAAAAAGTGGGCTGCTATTATTGCCCGAAGTAGTGGAAACTCACGGGGACACACATCTCGAAGAACAATCATTACTGCACAGAGAGTGAGTAACTTCTCTTTCTTCTTCGAGCGATGTCCCTACTGGTGCCTTGTGTAGCAGTACCCATTCAGATGGACAATGGGCTTTGATTAATCGCTAAAGATTGTAGAGAGAATCGCAGTGGCTACTGCGGTATCTGTTGTGGAGTATAGTAGAATGGCATAGTGCTTTATGAAGGTGTGACTGGACCTGAGTATTTCCTAGAGTGAGACCCCCCCCCCCTTGAGGAAAGCAGCTGATTTTGCCATTGCTCTGGTGGAATGGGCCTTTGAAGTAATTGGTAATGCCCTATTCTGGAGCACGTAGCAGGTGTAGTAGTAGTGCATGATGTTATCAGCTTTGATATGCGCTGAGACAACAGTTGTTTTCCCTTGGACCTTTCAGCCAAGGATACCAGCAATCGCTAGGATAGTCAAAGGGTTGAGTCCTATCAAGATAGAAGGCAATTGCCCTTCTAATGTATAAAGTGTATAATATGGCTTCTTCCCTGGAGTGGTGTGGTTTTGGGTAGAAGGTGGGTAGGACTAACGTTGATATGGAATTCAGAACCAACTTTAGTTAAAGACAGATGAGGCTGTAGAATAACTTTATGCCTGTGAAAGGTCATGTATGGAGGCGAAGCCGTGAGCACTGCAAGTTTGCTAATCCTTCTTGCAGACGTGATTGCCAGCAGGAACAGAGTTTTCATGGTGAGGAAGGTAAGTGATGAAGTTGCCACTGGTTTGAAGAGTGGTTTTGTGAGTGAGTGGAAGACCAATTCTAAGTCCCAAGTGGGGGGTATGGGTGTACGCAGTGGGTGAAGGTTTTGTTGGCCATTCCAGAATCTTTTAGAGATGGGGTGGGAAAACATGGAGAACCCATCAATGGGAGGGTGGAAGGCTGTAATGGTGGTCATGTGCACTTGGAGTGATGAGAGCAATAAATTTTGTTGTTTCCGGTGCACAATGTATTCCAGTATCAGGTGGAGTGACACCCTAAAGGGCTGGACTCCCCTGTGTGTGCTCCACTATGTAAACAGTTGCCATTTGTACAGATAAATCTTGCATATCGTTTGTCTCCTGCTATGCATTAGGATATTTTTCACTTCTTGGGAGCATTGTTGCACTGCTCCTAAGAACCAGATAGGTACCATGCCATCAGGTGTAGTGTCTGTGGTTGGGGATGAAGTACTGAGCCCTTGTTCTGGGACAGAAGGTCCAGGCAGTTCGTAAGTGGGCAGGGAAGTCATAGACACAGCTGATAAAGACATGGGGACCATGTCTGTTGAGGCCACGCTGGGGCTATTAGAATTACTCAGGTCCCATCTGCCTGTATTTTCTGGAGGATTCTGGGAATGAGAGGAATAGGAGGGAAGGCATATAACAGTCTAGTGATAAAGATGAGAGGTCTGCAGTTGATTCCTGGGCTGATGTCCAGTCACTTCCTCTTGTGTTTCTGAGGGTGCAGAGATGGGTGGTGATGGAGATTGTGTAGCTCTCAATCTTGGTGGGCTAGTGGGCCCACAATGTTGGGCCTTATACATCACCCATGGATCCTCGTAGGACTATTCAATGAGAAGGATGAGGAGGAGGAGGGAGGAGAAAAGTTCATATTGTTGCTCATACTCTGAATGTTAAATATCAGTTAATTGAATAGTTGATTAACCTCATGAATTCTTATTGATTACTCAATTATTCTATAGTCTGAGGGTGGGGCTGGCAGCCAGTGAGCTCTGGCCCCACTCCCCACGAGCCCCTTGCCACTCTGCGCTGCTGCTGGTAGGAGCCAATTTAAAAAAAACTAACTCCCCTCCTGGGCCTGCTACCTGTTGCCCCATGCTGCTGCCTCTGCTACAGGGGGCAGTAGCTCCTGTCCGGGTGGGAGGGAGAGGCTGAGCTCCTGGACCTAGAATGAGCTGGAACTGAGCCAGGCTGCCTAATACATTTTAAATGCAGAGATGCAGTGGGGGTAAGTCCTAGAACTGGCATGAACCAGGACTGAGTCGGGCTGCTGGCCAGCCTGCTAAAAAAATTACTGCCCATGAGGGGGAGGGTGTTAAGCGTGTAGTCTATAGCATTAAACTATAAGCTTTTGCTTATCAGTTAATCAGTTACACTATTACATCCCTAGCCCATACCAGGCATGTGCCTCTGCAGATGAGTGGTGCTCTAGTACATGAGAGGGTCCACGTTTGGGTGAGGGGATAAAAACAAAGTTGACAGAATGATATGTATCATCACTACAAAGTCAGAGAGCAAAACTAGATGGACTAGTCAAGTAGGTCAGTAGTGCTCTTGGTACACACTAGTGGAGATTCTGGTGTTAAGGAGACTAGCAGGACTAACATGTCTCAGGAATTGTTGCGAAACAGTGAGCTTTGGTGCCAAGGTCAGTATGACTGAAAGCACATGAGAGAGAGTTCTACAAGCTGCCAGTACAGAACCACAAAGGATAGCTGCTGAATCAGGGCCAGTAATGCATCAAACTTGTCTCAGGGAAGGGATGCTCTGGCTGTAGTGGAGTCGAGTACTGCATCTACTGCATTTATTTTGGTATGATCTTTAACCAGCCAGCCATTTAGGTAGGGACAGACCTGGACCCTTCGACCCCTCAGGTAAGCCACCACCAGACATACACTTCGTGAACAGCATGGGAGCCATGGATAGGCCAAAGGGAAGCATTGCAAACTGGTAATGGTTCTGACCTACCTTGAATCACAGAAATCACCTTTGTCCCTCAAAGATCATGATGTGAAAATATGCATCTTTGAGATCAAGGGTGACATACCAGTCTTCTGGATCCAGATCGGGAATAATTAACACCAGGGAGACCATATGAAACTTAAGATTAATCAGGTAACAATTCAAGCCTTGCATATCCAGAATGGGCCTGAGACCCCCTCTTGCTTTGGGGATTAAATAATATCAGGAGTAAAAACCCCAGCACTGGAACCAGGCAGGTACCCTTTTCACTGCTCCCATTCAGAGCAACCCCATAACCTCTTGCTCAACAAAGTACTCATGAAAATGGTCCCTGAAAAGAGACAAGGAGGGTGGGTGGAAAGGGGGTAGCGGACAGCTGGAACATGTAGCCATGTTGTATGGTGGTTAGGACCCAACAGTTCATGGTGATCTCTCTTCAGGCTGGGAGGAAGGGATGGATATGGGAAGCGCATAAACATGGAGGATCCGGTGTGGTCACTGTCGCCCTTGGACGCACCCTCAAAAAGTGCACTTGCCAGAAAGTTTGGCCTAGCTAGAGGAACTTGGGAGGTGTACTGGGATTGACAGCCCTGCCTTCTACAGGAAGACTTTGGATGCCCTTGAGCTAAGATTTGTCAAGAATAGGGTCATTTTGGTGGGAGCAAATGGAGCTCAAACTTCTGACAGTCAGGGCCTTGTACAGTCTGATCCTATAGGGGACTGACAAATGGCTAATTTAACTATTTAAACTTATCTAAACTAAAGGAAGCTATTTACAAACTGAATTAAGAAATTAACAAAAGCTACAGCTAAGACTGGAGCATACTGTTCCAAACACCAGAGCCATGTTAGTCTGAATCTGCAAAAGCGGCGAGGAGTCCTGTAGCACCTTATAGACTAACTGAAGTTAGCCTATAAGATGCCACAGGACTCCTCGCCGCTGTTCCAAACACCATCACTGGCAGGAAGAAAAATCTTAGGAGGGAGGGGACCCAGATGCCCTATATAGCACAGCATGGATGCGCCACTCCAGAGGGCATTAGACCCAGTCCTCCATGGATACTGCTGAGGGAAAATGCTCTGGTGCCAATGCTTGTGACAAGTACACAGATCTATATTGGATGGACATGAGAAAGTACTCAAAGAACCACCCTAGCTTTTCTTGCTCTAGCTGTGAGTTGCCAGCAATGTGGACATTTTTGAGCAATGTGGGCTTTGCCAAGAAAACAGATGAGAAGGAACAGCAGAGAGGAACTAAGGGACAGTTGGTCATGCAGCACCGTGTAAGTGCCTGGAACAGTCTAAGACCGCAATAGAGTGTGCGTGACCAACTTGGGCACTGTTAACACAAATCTCTATTATAAGCATAGGATGCCATAACATCTAAAATGAACAATCCTCTGAGACACCCTTTGAATAGCTGAGTATTCTGAAGAGAGCGATTAACTCGTTAATTTAATCATCATCTAACCAAGAAGGTTCAAGAGAAACTAGCTTTGGAGTAAGGAAGTGGTGTGTTGCAGTTATCCATCTGCCAGATTAGTACCTTTGCAGACAGAACACCACAATCTCAACACCAAATACGGGGACTCGGGTGTTTTATACTTGGAGGGCGTAAGGTTTGAAGCAATTACAACCTCTAATGAAGGTCAGGAATGAGTTCAGGAACTTTTTTCTTAATCTGAATGCCATCTTAGCACCAGCAGCCTCTCTTTTCTCAGACACAGATAATTGTTATCTGTCAGACATCTTATGATCATAGTGCATACATTTAAAACTGATTGTTTGTCCCACACAAGGAGAGGGAAGGGTCCTTTGAAACCCCTACAAAGAATGGCTTGCAAAATCAAGCAACAAGAAACATTACAAATTCCTCTGAAGAACAACTTCATATCAAGAGACAGAGTCTCGAAACACTATTGATACTGTGTTTTGGCAGGCTGAATTATCAAAATGTGTAGGGTGCTCTGCACTAAAGCAGCACAGACACCTGAAGGCAAATGGCACTGTGCCAAAGGATTGAACACTCTCTCTGAAAAAACAGTGCTGCAAACTGAGAGAGAGAGAGAGAGAGCGCGTTTGCTAAAATATTGCCCGAGGCACCCGCCCCCAAACCTTCATGTTTTCAATACGCTAAAGTAAGCTGGGAAAATACATGAAAAACCCATGAATCATTTTAAAAACAACTTTGAAGACTAAAGCAAAAGAATGATTACTTACTTTACAGTAACTGTGTTTTTTTAAATGTGCTGTCCACATGAATTTCAGATTTTGTGTACATGCAAGAATTTGGAGATGAGGTTTTTCTTATGAGCAGTATCCTTACATAAAATGAAGAGTAGCCAACCACCCATTTTTCTTTACCAACACTGAATCCAAAAGAAGCAGGACTACATAGAAGCAGGAGGATGGATAACAGAATCCTTGTTTACAGTAACTTCTCTTCAAAATGTGTTGTCCACATTTTTTTGTAAAGTAATTGTCCATATGGATAACATTCTGATGAATGTAACAACACTGGTAAAGTAACACATCAGTGCACCTACCTACCTGCCTTTCCATCTGATATTTGCCTGCAATCTCTCCCACCATCACAGGTCAGCACCGACCTCTCACAAGCACTCCCATTCTGGTTGAGTGTGAGCCTGCTTTTCTTTCATTTCATACAATGGGGTGGCATCCACCTCTTACAAGCTTCCCTTTCCACTCTCCCACCCCAACTGACCGCTATTTGACAGGTCTTGAGCAACTCAAATGTCCGGCTGAATGACACAAACTGTCTCCCTTTTGGCGAAATACAGACTAGTTCTTTCTCATGGCCCTAAGTGTGGGGCCTTAGCACCAAGGATTACTCCCCAAAGATAGTGCCTTCTTGAAAATTGCAACAGGGGCGCCTTTTGGTAACCTTGGTTCATGTACTTTTGGCAGCCTTCACCTGAACTGTCTTCAAGAAATTAGGAGGGCTACCATACTAACCTTGCCTGGTCTGGGTAAGTTCTGGGCTCAATTTCCTGGGCTCAGCCTGCCTGCACTGACCTCTCCAACATCCTCCTGCTCTTCCAGCCCGCAAACACCCGGTCTCCCTCTTAAAGACCCAGGTAGTAACTGATTACTCTACTTTTCCTTTTTAAAGAGCTCTTCTGGCCCCTCACTGGACACTCCAACAGCCTCTCTCATTGGTTGCTTCTTTGCAGTCAGTTTACCCTGACCGGAGGACTTCTCCTCTTTTCTGGGGCAAGGTGAGACAGACACATGGTCTCCAGCATGGGACCTCTGGACCTAGTCCACAAAAAGCAGTTATATATTTGCATGGAAATTGGAAATAAAAGTTTAATTAAACAATGACTGCAAGACAGCCACACCAAAGTAAGTATCCTATTTTGAAGTCCGTGTGAAAGAACGTGTTTTGTAAAGTTGTGAACCAAACTTCATATAGCTGTCCTATGGATTTAGAAATATGAAACATCTTCAAACAGGCATCAGAGACTGACTAAGCTCTACTAAGTAGATCTAACCTGCCAGGTAGACTAAAGCTGATCATAACATGCTCTTATATAGCTGAAGAACCTTTGTAAGTTGTTCCAATGGTTAACAATTACTTTTAAAAATTGGCACCCTTATTGCCAGTCTAAATTTGTCTAGTTTCAGCTTCCAGCCAGTGGATTCTGTTATACATTTATCAAAATCTGTTATCAAATACTTGCTTTCCATTCTCATGGCTTTTTCCTGAACCCTCTCCAAATGATTAACATCCTTCTTAAAAACCATAAACTCCAGAACCAGACAGCATACCAGCAGGGGTGACACCAATGTCAAATTCAGATGCAATAATGTTGGTTCTGAGTAGAAGATATGAACCATACTTGCAAAACTATGTCAGGTAATGTGAAGCACATGCAGAAGCATCTTGAATTTCTGTTTCTGAACAAATTTGTTGAGTGCTTGCAGGTCTAAAGATGGGTCTCCAACCTTCCAACAGTTTTTCTGCGAAGGAAGTAATGCGAGTAAAAACCTTTCCCCCTGAATTGAGCAGTGGCTGGTTCAATCATCACTATGTGCAAAAGGTGTTCTATCTGTTACTGAAACATTCTTGTGAGAGTGGTCCCTGAGGAGGAACTGGGATACGAATAGAAAGGGGATGAAGACACGAAGGGAATAAGATAGTCTCTCTCAATTATCTGGAGGACCCATCTGTCAGAGGTTATATACACTGCCAGTTGTTAAAAAATGGTAGCAGGCGGTGGTAAAAAAGTTTAACTTGAGAAGTTAGCCTTGGAATAGGTCAGAGGCTCTCACAACCCTCGACCTGTTCTTCAAATTTGCTTATTGAATTGCTGCAACTGTTGCGAGTTGGTAGAGGGAGGGCATTGTCGTTGGTTTCTGCCTTTTTCTCTATTCTGTTGATCTTGGTCTTGTCTGTTGTAATGTTGACTATACGGAGGAGATCGGGGTCTAGGGTAGGTCTGATACTTGTATTGTCTCCTTGTGGATCCCTAGAGAGTAAAGCATTGCTCTGGAATCCTTCATTGAATGAACAATTTCATTTGTACTGGCTGCAAACAGCTTCTGGCCATCAAATGGAAGATCTTCCACATTAGGCTGGATTTCTCTAGGAAAGGGAGTGGAGTTAAACTATGAAGCCTCTCTCATGTCTACTGCTGTTGCTGCAAATCATGCAGTCATATCAGCATCATCTAATGCAGCCTGCAAGACTGCTCTGGCAATCATGTGACCCTCTGATATCAGCGCTTTCAACTGCTGTCTTTTCCTCAGGAATGTCCATAATAAAGTCATTGAGTTTGGTGTCATTTCTGTAGTCATATTTACATAATAAAGCAGCACAAATGGAAAAACAAAATTGTAAGGTGGAAGATGTGTAAACTTTATGTGCAAATAAATTAAGTCTTTTGCTATCATGGTCCAACGGGGTGGACTGGAATTGTTGCTGCTTGGTTTTCTGCTGTGCAGCTTACACCATGAGAGTGTTAGGTACTGGGTGAGTGGAAAGAAACTCAAAGCCTTTGGGTGGAACGTAATACTTCTTGTCTGTTCTCTTAGCGGTAGAACTGTTTGAAGCAGAAGTTTGTCACATCATCTTTGCAGGTTCCATTATTGCTGGATTAATTGGCAGTGCTATTTTAGAAGGTGTTACTGAGTGCAATACATCTGTTAATTCATGTTGGTTTTTCACTACCTCCTGGAGGGGAACGTTTAATTCAGCAGCCACATATTTGAAAAGGTCTTGAAAATGTGCAACGTCATCTGAGGTAGTTGAAGGTGGAGGTTCAGATGCTTCCTTTGCTGAGGTGGGCTCATTTGACTCCAGAAGTACGTCCGCAACTCGGCTAGGCGGGTCCCCTTGCTCTGCTTGATACATAGGTGGGAAGTGTGGTGAAGGGAAATATTGCACTGGATGTTGTTTTCAGCCAGGGTGGTGTTTTTGGTGAAGTTGCCAGTTGTTCAAATATTGCCAATGCAGGTATGGCATAGGTGCAGGTGCCCAGGGACTGCCATACCATGGAGGCATGTTCCCATATTTAGAGTACGATCTGGAAGCATAAATAGATTGATCTGTGTGCGTGGAGTTTTCTGGAAAAATCCCACATAAAGGTCATCAGATTCGGATGAAAAGCTTTCTTGAGATAATGTCATTTGTGATATTAACATAGCACGAAATGATCCGAACTGAGAAATTGTGAATTGAACGTGGAAGAAACTAGTAAGTCTCTATGTTACATATATTGCTGAGCTGGCGTTGACAGTGCTGTAGTAGGAAACACTGGTGCTATCTGAGGCATTGTATTATTTGAGGCATCGGTGTCAAGCGGACTAGAAACATGCTAGGCACCTCTATGGCAGAGGTGTTGGTGCTGGGTGGTATAGCAGATGCCACACACTGTCATGCTGTGTCGACAAGGTTATTTCAGTGCCGGATGCTATCACAGGTGATGAGGGTGGCAACTTAAAGCTGGATACCTCAGAGTGGGGGTTTGAGCATCCTGCTTTTCTAGCTGTGCTAGCGGCTCCTGAGACACCAGGAGCATTGTAGGTGCTTAAGCGTGGTGCCACCAGCACTCTTGGCACCGGCTGTGAGGGAGATGGCCACTTCGGTGACAGTCTCTCCTGAGGTAAGGATGAAACTCGCTTTTTGGCAGGCTTTCAGGCTCCGCATTGTTTCTGCTTCTTGTGCTGTTGACCCAGGTCTAAGGCAGGCCTGAGAGAATTTTCAAGTAGAATTAACTTGAGATGCAGGTCTCTCTCCCATCGCCCGTGATTTCAGTTGCACAATGCGGGCATTTTTGAGAAATGTTCCTCTCTGAGTCAGTGAACACATTGTGCATGGCCGTCTGAGAGGGGGATAAGGTCTTTGAGGTAGAACAGCACTTAAAACCCGGTGAGCCAGGCACGGTGCTTAACTACAGGAAGGGGGTAAACTGGGAGAAAAAACCCTATTCTAGTCTATTTTTTTTTTTAAAAAAAACTAGACTAAACAACCAACAACTGACTGAGAAAAAAACCTTGGTCTTAAAAAGGAATTAGTATCTAAAAACGCAAACGAGATATGGAGGAGCAATGCTGAGCTCCGCTTCCAGCTAAAGGCGGAAGTGAAAGAAATGGAGGAGAGGGAACTTGTGCATGTGTGATGCCTGCCACCTAGAAGCGTGTGGCTACAGGTGTGCGCATGCAGGGCCCCAGGGACATTGCTCTAAAATCTCCGATCAATGGCTTGGCAGCAGCGCACTGACCTAACATGGAGCACCCATGGGGACATCTCTAGAAGAAGAATGCATGGTCCATTATCACTTGGGTAACAAGAATAGAAATTCCATGCATGAAGAGGCATGGCTCTGAGTGTCAAGGTATTTATGTGAAGCTGGGCTTCCTGATGAGACTCAATGTCCTTTTGTCTGAAAGTGGTAAAGATGAGTTCCCTATCCATATGCGACCAATGTTCCCTCTATGGTGAGAATTATATGATTGGATTGCCTGCAGTAGCAGGAGATAAGGCTCAGTGACCCCAGAGGTCCCTTTCAATTCATCCCTTAGATTGGGTGGGACAGAGAAAGTTATTGTCCAGGTTCCTCAACCAATCAGATGCTCAGGGCTTCATTCATGGAGCTGACTGACCGGAGGGGGCAGGGGATGATTAATCACTTGTGAAGCTTTGCTGTCCAGCAGCTTAGGAGGAACACCGTATGCAACCCACCACCAATATCTTAATAGGTAACTATGCAAAGAAAGATATTTCACAGGTTCCTCCACCAATCTATCCTCCACCAATCTAATGGGTGGACTGAAAGGGACCTCCAGGGCCAATGAGCCTTATCTCCTGCTACTGCAGGCAACCCAGTCATATCATTCTATCCATACAGGCAAGGATCCTTGTACCAGGTGTTTTCCCTTCACACAATTTTTTTGCCAGGGGGTATAAATACAAACAAAACCAACCATATTAAATACATTAACTATATTAACTACTATTAACAAGTGTAACAAGAGATCACAATGTGCAGATTGGGATTCAGTCCTGCTGCCCCAGGTGGTAAGAAGGAACTGAGGGATGATTGAACCCACTGTGCCATTTATGCCTTTGGATTGGGTACATGAAGGACATCAGGATGCAACCAGAGCCCCACTGGGCACATTTTGCTAGAAAAATCTGATCTTGCAAGTACAGGGTGCATATATACCAAGAGTGGAATTCATGTGGACAGTCATTTGAACTCACAGATCCACATAAATGAAGAGTCACAGCACCAAAAACCTATTGACACAAGCTGGAACAGTAGTGGAAGTACTATTCTCGTAGGAATTCTGTTACTTTACAGAGTCAGAAAAGAACTAAACTTGCAACAATGAAGGTGTTAGTAACTGGTGAGGCAAAACCTTTTACTATATATCTGACATTTAGAAGTGCGTATTATGAGTTCTTAATTAATCATACAGTTGAAATATAAATCCGCGACAGAAAAATAAGTAAAAATAGTATTATGATAGGAAAGCCGCTTTGTAGACCTGCGTGTAAATTAGTGTATATTACTATTTCATAAAAGATTTATTAAAAGGGAGAGGGAGAGGTTAAAAAAAAGTTACATTACCGGAGAGATGGGACTTGTGCCCTCTACAACTGGCTGACAGGCTTCTGCCACAGCTCGAACATGGCCAAAGCCAATTGCTGTTAGCAACAATTTGGCTATTTTTAGAGCATTAAGATAAGCACCCCTTCGAGTTTCCATATCTGCATTTGGCAGGAAATTATTTCTAGTCAACATGCTCAATACAAGAGGCAAACCACCACTTTTTAAGAAGTTGTATTGGAAATCACTGGCATCTTCTCCCAGAGGTGCACTGGCAGGCATTAACAAGGCATAGACTACCTGCAATAAATACATATTAAATAAATATTAGCATACATGATACAATTTTTGTAAAAAACATACACTGAAAAATGTAAATACATGGGAGTACATTTTATGTGGTACACTGATGTGTCCCTCTATGAATGCTTCCCATGTTATGCTGCTCTGATAAACATTTTTGATCTTTTTAATTTAAACCATAATTTCATCCTGTTCTTAAACACATCAGAAAAAGTAATTTTAATGCCAAAAACAGTTTTAAAATACAGCAAAAAGCTCTGAGTGAGGTTAATTTTTTTTTTTTTTTTTAAAGAAAAACATTACAAACCTCTGTTAGATATAGCACTTGTGAGGCAGAAGGGCCAAAGAAAAGAGAATCAAGGGATGGGCTAAGGCTGCTTTCCCCAAGTTTTGCATGGTCTAAGCATATAGCTCTTAGTTTCTCTACCGTAGTGTTATCTGCAATAGAAACACAAGTTCTAAGCATTACTGCCATAGTTACTCAAAACCAAGTAATTGAAATCTAGAATTAATAATTAATTCCCATCAGTTTGAGAAAGTTCAAAGAATATCCAGTAAGAAAAGATTCTGGAATTATAATTAATATACAAAATCAGATTCTTCAAAGTTCATTGTGTTATATTGCTGACAGAACTTAGAAACTCCTCCTATACAATAGTAAGCGTTGCAAAATAGTTTTGTTTTTAACTTTTCCGATTTTCAAAGAGACACAGGCAAATCCACTTTAAGATACTTAACTTTATATTACTAACATATTTTAATATAGGAAATCAATGTATAATGACTACTATACACTAAATTAGTAGGATAAAGGATTTAATTATAAATATTTCATTTCAAGAAAACATGAGATACAACTTCAAAAACAGATAAAAATTATGTTCTTACCTGGTGGCATAAGTTTCATAAGGACACGTGCTCCATCTCTAAGAGGTGGCATATTTAGGCTACTGCCTAAGTCTGCAACTTGCCAAAGAAATGAGATATATCTAGGATGCAGTGACATGATCTAAAACAAAAACAAGAACTTGTCATTTTATTTCAGTAACTGAAATAATTTATGCTGATATTCACCGTATGCCATTTTTAACTGTTTAAGTATTTGTATTGATTAAAAAAATCTTACCACTCCAGGCAAACAGCTTTCAACTTCTGGATTTGGACCATCACTGTAGTGATTACCGTGGTTACCAGGAGAGCCAGTTGAAGAGTCAGAAGAACTATCAGGACTTGAAGGCATATTGGAACTTATTTGTGTAAGCTTGGCTGTGATTAGCTGAAGAATAAATTTGCAGACAATTTAAACTTTTTAAAAAGTATCAAGTATGAAAACTATAAACTTTAGAAGTTCTTGTAATAAGTGAGCTACCAATATATTTCACTAAGCTGGAATCGATCATTTGATATAAAGTATGAAGTACTGCAATAGTAGTGTTTGCCCAAGGATATTACCATCTTAGCATATGACTAAATATCTGTTGCTTTCCCCTGATGAAAGAGACATGCTTTCAAGAGCAACTAGTGACTCAGCTAGTCGCCCCCCCCCCCCCCCCACCTCCCTCGCCTGTTTGCTACCTCAATTAGAGAGTGGCAACAAGGGGGGAGCAGGATCTGGTGCTGGGCAGAGCTGGCTTAAAAGCCAGTTCCTCCCAGCACTGGCTCAACGGGGAGAAGGGACAGGAGCACAACAGGGAACTGGTGGAGCTTCCACATTTGAAACGTAGCAAGAGCAGGGCTCTTACTACATTTGAAAATGAGAAGCACTGGGGGGAGCCTGCGGCAAGCTTGGGACTCAAAAAGTCCTCTGCTGGCCCCACACTTCCTGCATTTGAAATGTGCAAGAGCCCCGGAAGCACCACGGGAAGCATAGCCAGCAGGTGACTCAAGCAGTCCCCCGCTGGCCCTGCACTCCCTGCTTCTGAAATGTACAAAAGCCACAGGAGGGCTCCTGTACATTTCAAAAGCAGGAAATGCAGGGGACTGGTTGAGTCCCACGCTGGCCGGACTTCTCATGGTACTTCCACCTTTGAAATGTAGCATAAGCCATCAAGAGACATCCTTATTGATGCAAATTACATCGGCTATTTGATTAATCTAAATTTAACATCCTTACAAGCTTACACAGAACTATTTTTCAGGTCTAGGAAACTTCCTCAAGAATCACAACTAAAAATACAAGGCAGAACAGAGTTTAGGAGATGCAGAAAAACATTTCAAGGGGTCACTCATGGTGAACCGGCTCATTAACACCGAACCGGCTCATTAACACCTCTTCAGTCATTGGTAGGCGGGAAAGCTGGGAGTGTGGGGAATAGTGGGTTACAGATTATTGTAATAAACCATAATTATGTTGTGGCTTACATTTATAACTCTCATTGTAATTAAATCTTAATTCTGAGTTAATAATGGGTAATTAACTGTTAATTACCCATTTCTGAAGAAGAGCTCTCTGGAAGCTTGAGAACTTGTCTCTCTCTGATTAAAGGTCTAGAGAACATGACCTATGAAGGAAGACTGACAGAATTGGGCTTGTTTAGTTTGAAAAGGAGAAGACGGAGGGGGACATGATAGCGGTTTGCAGGTATCTAAGAGGGCATCACAAGAAGGAAGGAGAAAATTGTTCTCCTTAGCCTCTGGAGTTATTTAAGAGCAGGTTAGATCGACATGTATCAGGGATTGTCTAGATGGTCCTGTGTCCAGCCACGAGGACAGGGGACTGGACTCCATGTCCTCTCGAGGTCCCTTCCAGTTCTAGTGTTCGATGATTCTTTCAAGAACAGAAGTTGATCCAATTAAATATATTAGCTCATCCAACTTGCCTTTCCCATGTCTAATAATGATATTCCTACTCTCATTGCTCCCCAATAATTATAGAGTAATAGTTTACTAATTGACTAAAGTAATAACACTCACCGTTTTATCTTTAAGATTTAATTGTCCAATTAACTTCCTATCATCTGCAGGATCTACCAGTTCACCACCAATAAACAGTTCTACTTTTGTATGTGCACTGTTGGCTTTAATACGATTCAGAATACAGCGCCGTACTGAACCAATTGTGTCATTTGTGTGAGACCAAATATCTAAGTCTTCTACCTGCCGACCTTGGTTTGGAAAACGAACCACCAGTGAGATATGTTTACCACGAAAAGCTCTGCAAAACAAAGGGAGAGCATATACTATATAAAATCGTTGTTGTTGGCATAAAACAAATACAACGGATTAAAACAAATTATCTGCATCGCAACTATTACAGAAAGATTTTCTGTAAGCCTATTGGAATGTGCCAACAACTATTATGTGATCTCCCCAAGTTATCTGCATCGCAACTATTACAGAAAAATTTTCTGTAAGCGTATTGGAATGTGCCAACAACTATTATGTGCATGCATTGTTCCAAGTAAACTGGATATTTATGTATACATAAGTCAGACTGGAAAGTGCACAGCCACAAACTTACTGAAAAAAATAAATTTTTCCATACTTGCATTCTGAACACAGAATTTCAATGAACCTAAAATTAATTATGAAGTTCAAATTTTGGATTGCTTCACTACTTCCAATTCTCTGTTCAAATACTGGAAATAATATTTTAGTCCTACTGGTTTATTCTCTCCAGTATAACAACTATGTTTTATTCTTTTTGTGGAATAGAAGTCAACATGCATTTCCATGTATAATTCCTTCTTGTAATTACTGAATATTATAAAAATAACAACTAATATTTGCTTTCACTGCTGTAGTTGCCAATCAAACATATAGGAAGGTCACGAATAAATTACATTTTCGCATTTCTTGACAGCAATGGTGAATTTAAAAAATTAGCACATTCAGAACATTCTCACCAGATAATTAAGAGAGGTTTTCATAGTGAGTAATCTTTAGCAATATCAATTTATTCTTGTTTCTCAGAATTTGTCTCATTTATCAATTGTTTAGTAAATCTGAAATGGTCAGTATTTAGTCTTCGCTCTGACTTTGCTCAGTGTCTGATAATCATTTCCACAGCAACAGACTGAAATAACTAACACAAGACTACTATGATAGAAACAGAAAAAACTAGGATTTGAGAAAATCTTTTACTCAAGTACAAAATGCTGAAATATGAAAGTGAAAACAGAAAATTGTTGGTAATATAAAATTGTAGAATTGGAAAGGATCCTGAGAAGTCTTCAATAGACCAGTCAGAGTGGATAATCTATTTTTTAAATAATATTTTATGCAGGTCAGATTTAATTTTTTGTAAAAAGGGGAGGTTACTCACCAGGTGAAGAAACTGGAGTTCTTCGAGACAGTTGTCCCCATGGGTGCTCCACGTTTAGGTGCACCAGCACCACGCCTCTGATCGGAGATTTGCGATAGCAGTGTCTGTGGTCGGCTGCGCACACGGGGTGCCAGCATGGGAGATTTGAAGCAGCTACTCCACATGCACAACTGACCATTCTCAGTTCCTCTCTGACCCAAATGTATCCAAGTCTGAAGCCGAGGGGAAGAAGAGAGGGTGGTGGAGCAGCCACTGGGACAACCACCTTGAAGAACTCCAGTTACTTCACCCGTAGAAGTAGCAGTTCTAAATGGCTTGCCCAGGAGCACTTTTAGCATGAGGTTCAGATCCCATGCTGGTGTTGAATCTTTAAGTGGCAGAAACATGTTTTGTAGACCTTGCAGGAATCTTATGACAGCTGGGTGAGTAAAGATCGAGTGTGTTCAAAGTGGAGGATGGAGCACTGAGATGGAGGCAAGATGTACTCTGATAGAGCTCAGGGAGAGGCCTACGTTGTGCAGATTTAGTAGATACAAATATCACAGATACTACAGTATGCGGGTTTCCTCACAGTTGTAGGTCAAGCATCAGGTCGTGAAATGCTTCCATTTCTATGTGTATGTTTTCTTTGTTGTAGGTCTCCTGGAATTTGTGAGGATGTGTTCCACTGGTTCCGGGAGAGTCTTCTCCATGGTGTTCAGCCAGATAACATCCATGCTTGGAGATGCAACATGTGTACATAGAGATGGTATACCTGACCGTTGCGTTGTGTGAACATGTTTGTCTGGGGGCTATGAGGATTACTCTGGCCCTGTCCTGTTTGATCTTGAGGATCATCCATGGAAGACGGGGTAGGGGGAAATAAAGGTTGTATATGGCGAACAGGTCCACTGTTGGGAACCCCCAATTCTTGAAGAGGAAAGTCAACTATGACAGGTTTATTTCCCATTTGTGATTTTGTGGGAACTGTCTGCTTAGGCTGTCTGCTAGTGTGCTGTCCTTGCTAGGGAGCTAAGTTGCGACCAGGTGTATGTTCTGGGGGATGCACCATTCCCATAAGAGGACCACCTCTTGGCAGAGTTGGTATGACCTGGCTCCTCCCTGCTGGTTGACATAATACGTTGTAGTGATACTGTCTGTAAGAATTTGAACTGTTTTGTTCTGAATTGGGGGAGAAAGTGTACACATGCGTTCCATACTGCCCTGAATTCTAGTAGGTTGATGTGTTACCTGATGTCATCCTGGGTCCATTGAGCCTGTACCACTTGATGGTCCAGCTGTACACCCTAGCCCAGTAGTGAAGCATCTGTAGTAATCAGGGCTCGCCGAGCCACAGTGAGCCCCGCTCGCCAGCCGTGCTATCCGGCGTTTTGCGCATGCGCAGACTGCCCAAACCCGGCTCTTCTGGGTTGTAATCTACTCACCATGGGCGAGTAGATTACATACTTTGTCGAGCCCTGGTAGTAAGAGTTACTGATAATGGAGTTCTTCGGAAGGGGATCCCTACACATACTTTGCCGTGCAAAGTCCACCATATCTTGGTTGGCATGGTGAGTTGTTTATATGATGGATGTGTGGCTGGTACACTCTGCATAGCCATGCCTGGAGAGACCTCATGAGTAGGTGGGCATGTGGCACCATGAATGTGGCTACCGCCATGTACCCTAATATTTGTAGGCAGAGTTGGGCCCTTACGACTGGACTGGCCTGCACCATTAATATGAGGTCCTTGATGGCTCTAAATCTGTGCTCTGGTAAAGAGGCTGGGGCCACTGTGCAATCTAAGTGCGTTTCTATAAATTCTAATGTCGGAGTTGGGGCCAGTGTGCACTTTACTATGTTTATCTGGAATCCAAGGCTGTCCAATAGATGATTGTGACAGCTTGTACAGTCTCTTGCTCAGTGGTGCCTATTACTAGACAATCTTCTAGGTAAGGGAATACAGTGATGCAATACAATCTTCTAGGTAAGGGATTACAGAGAATACAAGATGAAGAGCTTGGTACCCTCGAATGATAAATCCTTGACTGTTAATTGGACTTCTCTTGGGAATCCTGACAGCTGAAACAAGGCTATTTTTAGCTAGAGACGAGTATGCTTTTCTCCACATTGTGTCCATCCTCTTCCAGTCCCTGTCATTGGAGATGATTTGGGTAGCCTGTTTCCCCCCTTTGATTTACTGCCTCTAACACTAAGAAATTTGAGGCTGGGTGGGACAACAGCAAGTCTGCTCCTTTAGGGGCAACATAGTATTTCCGATCTGACCTCTTGCAGGTCGGTGATATTATGTCAGGCATCTGTCTCATATTTTTGGCTGGGTCCATGAGAGCCTCGTTCATGGGGATCACTAATTTCATATGTGGAGATGCATGTAGTATGTTGCGTCTCTGGCATAGCAGGAAGGGAAATTTCTAATGTATCCACAACTCTTTTCAAAAGTTCTTGGAATGATCTAAAATCATCCCCAAAGATTGGTGGTGAGGGCATAAGATTGTATCATCAGGGGGCACTGATGATATGTGCTTAGATGGAGATGAACGAGGTGCGTGATTGTCGCACATAATATTTACGTCCTCCCCTTCTGCTTCTGAACTGTATCAATCTGGAGAGTGTACTGTCGGTGCATGCGATTTAAGTGCTAGAGATGGCTACTGTATCTGTTGTGTTCTGTTTGCTACCCAAGAGTCTCAGCATGGCCGATTCAGTGGGATAGGTGGTGGGAGCCATTGCAGTGATTGCCATTGTTCGTTAGGCTTTGGCAAGGAGTGCCTTGGTAAATGTGGGAGGGGCAGGAACATCATCATCCTCATCACTAAATACTGGGGCCGCTGATGTGGCCAGTGTGGATGTGAAACTATGCCTTGATATATTCAGGGTGCTTTCAGTGCAAAATAACGGTGTTTCCAGTACCAAAGGAACTGTGAGTTCCCCCATAGTTGTAAATTGCTGTACTAGTAGAGGAGGGGGCAGTATGGGAACCAGACAGGCTCGCGGTGTCTGCAGTGGATTAGATTCAGTGCCAGCTGCTTTCTTTGTGTTGTCAGCGCCGAGTATTTTGTGCAGCTCAGTGCCACTTCCGGACGTGGCTCTATATGTGTCACTGTTAGTACCAGCAATTTTTTGCTCAGCGCTGGCATAAAAAGTTTGTGTTTCGCCTCTGCTGGTGCCTTTCCTGAGGCAGGAGCCATATGCTTTTATCCCTGCCATCCCGCTGCCAGACTGCCTGTCCAACTCTTTTTGCTCTTGAGCCTTATTGCGGTCCTTTGGGCTCAATCTGGTGGGAGCGCCTCTCTCTGATGCCGCCCCAGAGGATGGCTGTGTGGGCAGCGGATTCAAAACTATACCTACAGCAGTAAGCAGAACTAATGACTATTAACTCATATAACAAAATGTGTGGTAATAGTTATCTAGCTATCTACACTATGTAAATTTCCAGTGAGGTGAAAGGGTGACTGCTGAGCTGCGATCGAAGACAGCAGTGGTTGAGAAGGAACAGAGGATGGTCGGCTACGCAAAGCTCTGATCAGAGGCACAATGGTGCTGGCACACCGAAAGGCACTCCTCAAAAAATAAACTACTAAATTTTTCATTTAAAAATATCATTTACAATTAAGTTGCACCACAAACAAATTACACCTACACTTTCAGTCTCATAGAAATGAATTAATGGCTCTAGTCTATCTTGCCTAATTACGAGCTCTTACTTTATGAAATCTCAGAGTTTTCAATTTCTGTTTCTCAGCTGACCAAAAAGAAATGTGCAAAGAAAGAAACAAGATGGATAGGATTGTTTTATTCTCTGCTTATCTGGAGGCAGACCTTGGCCAAGCATAGCTGTAGCCAGACACAAACCCCATCTTGTTTTTCCAGCCCCCCAGAGAGCAAGAGAAAGGCAGTCAGCCTTTGATGCCCTGGGAACGCAGGTGTGCTGCCTGTCCCTGACTCTACCATAAACAGAAACCAGACAGTAAATGGGCTAGCTGAGGACCCGGGACATCCCGTCGCCCTGATGGCTAGTACCAGTAATTGACACGCCTGCACTGTCCCAGGAGAGGAATCTTCGCCCATCACATACCAGAGGTGCCCATTGTCTGCATTTTTCCCAGGTGTAAATTATGCTTTGCACCCTTCGTGGGAAACTTGGTGTTCAAAGCCATTTTTCCTAATTGGCCACTTGAAACCAGGAAGAAGCATACATGACCCAAGGGGTATAAAAGAGGTTCAGCAGCCCACCCCATTTGAGCTCCAATCATCTATACCTGCTGGCAGGTATTGATTGTCTCCCGAGGTCTGTGGGACGCCCAACCTCGCCCTACTTCTTCCCGAGGGATTGAGAGAAAGACGCTGGCCATGCCAAGTCTGGAACGCAGGGGTGAGAATATATACCTGCTATGTGTCTATTTTGCATGCATTTAATAAGAGCTCAGAGAACCAAAGGGTTTCATGGTACCTGTAAGTGACTTATTAGTGTAATTTCTGTCCTGTCCTTTGTAGTGTCTGTGTTATCTGTAACACAGTAGTAGCATTTAACAGCTAAGTTTACCCTGTAACAATAAAATAGTAACTGTTTAAGCTTTAACCTGACTCCTTCAGTTGCTGTAACAGAACCAAGCACAATTTAAAAGAACTTCAGCCGGTCATAAGGGACTCACTGCCCTGACCGTCGGCTGACAATAGCAGAGTTAGTTAAGACAATGTCTTTAAGATAGACATACAACATATAGAAAAGGATGGAGGCAGTATAGTACAGTAGAGTAAACTGGAAAGAAAAAGGGAAGACATTATTTGGCAAACACAGAGCCTCCTCCTACATTCCCCCACACCTTTGCCATAGAAAAAGTGTCATAGCTGCTGGGCATGAGACACACCTTATCTGGGAATATTTTGAAGAAATGCATTCTCAGAGCAAAAAAGGAAAATGTAAAGTATAAGTAGTACAAGATGATAATGCAGGACCTTGTTGCAACACAAACAACGTAAGGAAAATTGCGTATTGGGAGAAAATGATATGAACATATGGATATGTATGAGTGGATCACTTGGTTATCAACTTAAATAATTCATTTTGCAATGCATCTCAAGACACTCACTATGACTTTCACTGAATATATGATTTGACAAGTAAATTCCCAAGTTGTTTGCTATGTTGGCTGTTGCTAGGAAAAAAAAGAGTGTAGTTTAGCTAATCCATGTGACTTGTTTAATTAGTTAACTAGGTTTAGAATCTATCACCCAAATATACAACATAGAAACCTGCCATAAGAAAAATCTACAGTTTCCAGTTGCCATGGAGTGTCATTTTCTTATTTTATGATGATGATGCCATAAATCTAGTCCCTGTTTTATTTCTTAATCCAGTTTTTCCAAGGGAACCCCATTCTATACTTGTTTTCACAAAAAACAGAAGTGCCAGTGGGTTCAATGGGGCTTGCTCCAAAATTAAATGAACTGTAAGTACAGTCAATCTTAGTTTTTTTTGGCAACTTGGAATCCGATCTGCATCCTTGCTGGAAAAAATGTAAATGATTAACTGAACAACAGTTTGATAAGATCGGAGAAGAATGACTATTTAAAGTCATTTTTTTCATTTTGTTTCAGGATCCCTTCTCAGTGTAAAGACTTAGACTGTATCTGTAACAACTTCAGAGTCATCTGTTAGTGCTTTTAGCAGCAATGTGCAACTAAACATTTTTCAGGACATACTGTGAGGCCTGGTCTACACTGGAAGGTTAGGTTGAATTTAACCACATTAGGATGATTTTCTAAACAAGTAGTCCATGTCAACAAGCCCATTCTATTGACTTAATGTACTCATTGGCAAGGTGATCAGCTGCCAAGATAGGGATGTGCGTTCCACGTATCACCTCACCACTGTTAGGGAACCCCATCACGGCAAAGCTATCCACTATGTCTTGCATATTTCCTAGAGTCACTATTCTTCATTGCACAAAGATATTGATTGCCTTGGCTACAGGGATCACAACAGCCCCCACTGTACATTTCCCCACTGTTCTGATTCCCAACAGACTGCTAGCTGTCAGGCACTGTGAGCTTCCAGAGGGCCATTGCCACTTGTTTCTCAACAGTCAGCACAGGGTCTCATTCTGGTATTCCTGTTCTTCAGAGCAAGGGAAAGCAATTCATAAACTTTCACATGCAAAAGTTTCACAGCCACTGCTGATTTTCCCATAGCTGCAGAGCAATGAAAATCCATCAGGCTGTATTTGTCTCCCAGTAATAGAAGAGAAAGTTACTCACGTCAGTGCAGTAACAATGGTTCTTTGAGATGTGTGTCCCCGTGGGTGCTCCACTGTTGGTGACGAGTTATCCCAGCGCTGCAGCTCTGAGTTTTGATGCGAAACTGTCAGCCAGACCACGCATGTGTGGCACACATTGCGGGCTGTTCGCACCCTTTTGATCTCTCATGCAGTCCAGCTCCCACCCGTTCCTCGAGTCCACCCTGGTATCAGAGATATAATTGGAGAATACAAAGCAGGGAGTAGAATGGGTAGCAGAGCACCCATGGGGGGACACATCTCAAAGAACCATCATTACTGCACCTAGGTGAGTAACTTCCTCCTCTTCTTCGAGTGGTATCCCGGTGGGTGCTCCACTGCTAGTGAGTATGTACCAGTACTCAAGATCAGAGGAAGGCAGGCCTCTTATTCAAGGTCCAATTATCGTAGATAGGACAGTGGAAGCCACCATCTTTTGCTTGAGACTGTGGAATTGTGTAGTGTTTCATAAAGGTATCATTGGTGGACCATATTGCTACCCTGCAGATATCTCTGAAGGGAACCCCATGAAGGAAAGCTGTTGATGTTGCCACAGCTCTCGTTAAATGTGCTCTTGGAGTCTGAGGTAGTGGCGTATTCCTTATAGTGTAACATTGAGTAATGCAAGATACCACTAGATTGGAAATCCTTTGAGATGATAGAGGTTTCCCTTTTGTTCACTCCATCGTGGATATAAGTAGTTGATCTGATTTACGCAAAGCTTGCATTCTGTCCACATAAAAGGTCAATGCTCTGCATATATCAAGCAGATGGAATCTCACATATGCTGTAGATCTGTTAGGTTTAGGGTAGAAGGTCGGTAGTATGATTGGTTCATTTAAGTGAACTTCGGATCATACTTTAGGAAGGAAGGACGGATGAGGACTAAGTGCAACCGTATCATTGTTGAAAATGGTATACGGCAGGATTGCCATCAAGGCCACCAACTTGCTTACTCTACAGGCAGAAGTAATGGCTAGTAGAAAAATTACATTGAGTGACATCATATAAAGAGAACAGGTAGCTAAAGGTTCCCAGGGGCTTGTGTGAGAGTGTCCAGCACCATTTCTAAATTCCACAAAGGTGGCGGTGGTCTGCGTGGTGGGTGTAAGTTCATGAGACCTTTTAGGAATCTTCTTGTAGTGGGATGTGCGAAGATTGAGAAACCTTCTATAGGCTGGTGAAAGGCAGTAATGGCCACCAAATGCACTCTTATTCATGCCAGGGCAAGGCCTGAATCCACAAGCAATAATAGGTAGTCTAGAATGTTTTCCAAGGGTGCTGTTATTGGTTCCAGATTCTGGTTAGAACACCAGGACAGGAACCTACGCTATTTCTGCAGATAAGTAGACCAGGTAGACTGTTTTCTGCTATACAGGAGGACCTCTTATACTTGGTCTGAACATTGTACTTCCCTCTGATAGAACCAGCAAGGAACCACACCATGAGTCTCAGGACATGTGATTGCGGGTGAAGTAGAGTGCCTGACCTCTAAGTCAAAAGACTGTGGTGGATCGCCAGGTGATAGGGAGGTTGAAGAGACATCTGATACAGGTAGGGGAGCCATACCTGTCGTAGCCAGAATAGTGCTATCAGTATTACCATGGCTTTGTCTACACGGATCTTCTCCAGCACTCTGGGGATTGGGGTGAACACATACAGAAGCAGACCCCTCCAGCTGCAGAGAAATGCATCTCCTAGAGATCCATGGCAAATGCCTACTCTGGAACAATACTGATGGCACTTCTTGTTGCTGTAGGATGCAAATAGGTCTATCTCTGGGAACCCCCATCACTGAAAAATGGATTGAAAATACTGGGGATATATTTCACATTCGAGATCTGGCGCAAAATGCCTGCTGAGAACGTCTGCCACTATATTGTTTATTGCCGGTAAATACTGAGGCTACTACTGACACGTCGTTTCGACTGCACCAGTTCCATAATCAGACTGCTTCGGCACACAGTAGTTGGGATCGGGCATCTCCCTGATGGCTGATGTAATACATTGTTGTTATGTTGTCAGTCAATATCCCGACTACTGTGTCTCGGATATATGTCGAAAATTGTTTGCAAGCATTGAAAATCGCCCTGAGCTTTAACAAATTGATATGATAAGTGGTCTCTTGACTGGACCATGTTCGCTGTATTGACACTGTTTTCATGAGGGCTCCCGCCCTCCCCCCCCCAAGGGAAGCGCCTATGGTTGTGTAGCAAGGACTGATCCCGACGGAAAGACATGCCCGCTAAGAGATTGCAAGGTTTTGTCCACCATATGAGGGATCATAGTACCCATGATTGGGGGTGGGGGGGTGGGGGGGGGGGGGGGTGGATACTCGCTTGTGTACTTGTCATTTTCAATGGGAGTAAACCGTAGCTATCCAACGCTGGAGACAACGAAAATGCAGTCGTGCATGTCTGATCACAAGTTGTAGCAGCCATATGACCCATGAGTTGAAGGCATGTGAGTATCATAACTGTAGGGCTGATGATGATAGTGGTAACTAGGTCTTGAATGGCACGGAACTGTTGCAACAGTAGGTAAGCTCTCACTGTCACAGTGTCTAGTCAAACACCTATAAATTCTAGATTTTTGCGTCGGTAGTAGAGTGGACTTTTGTACATTGAGTAAGAGGCCCAGGACTTTGAATACTTGTCTTGTTGTTGAAATCATGCGTTGTGTGTCCATCAATGATGTGCCCTTGACTAAGCAATCGTCTAGGTATGGGAATATAACTACTCGCTGTTTGCAGAGGTACACTGCCACCACAGCCTTTGAAAATACTCTGGGTGGAAAGGCCGAACAGAAGCACCCAGTATTGGTAGTGGTTCTGTCCTAATGTGAAATGCAGAAAGCACCTGTGTGCCGGATGAAGAGTCATGTGGAAGTACACATCTTACAAGTCCAAGGAGACAAACCAGTCTCCCTCGTCTAGTGCTGGGATTATGGCTGCCACGGTATCCATTTTGTATCTTTGCTTTCAAAGATAGTAGTTTAATCTGCAGAGGTCTAAAATGGGTCTCTATCCTCAGGTCCTTTTTGGGATAAGGAAATAGTGTGAATAAAACCCTCTGCCCTGAAATTCGTCAGGAACAGTCCCTCTTGCTCCAAGGTTGAGTAGGCACTGTACTTCTTGCCTGAGCAGATTGTCGGGGGGGGGGGGGGGGAGGGACAGGGAGTGTGCGGAGTTTGGAAGTAATGTAGTGAATGGTATGGTGTACCCTGGCGTTACTACTTCTAGAACCCAATGGTCCGTAGTGATGGCATTCCACCAATGTCGAAAAGGTTTTAAATGGTGATGGAAGATCAGACCGGGGTTTGATGGTTGGTGGGAGATAGGAAGATTTTGCAATCCCTTGACCAACAGGTCAAACCTGCTGCTTATTGGCTTGGTTATTGGTGTTATGGTTATCCTGTGGTCGCTTTCTCTGTGGTCGCTGTCTGGATTTGGACTGATCAAACCCACATTGGTTATATCTTTGGTAGGTGAACTCCCATTGTTTTTGGTATGGAGTGTACCATTTACAACGGTATGATGGCATGTACATCTCCAACATCCGTAAAGTTGTCCTCGAGCCTTTACTTGAAAGGCGGACATCATCTGTCTTCTCCATAAAGAGCTTCCATTTGTCAAAAGGGAGGTCTTCCACCTTAGACCGGAACGCGTGAGGAATGCCTGCCGACTGTAGCCAAGATTCCCTTCTCATGACCACTGATGTGGCCGCTGCATCAGCTACGTCTAAGGTTATTTGCAATGCTGTTCTGGAGGAAGCGTAGCCCTCCTGAACCATTTTTTAGTATGGGACGTTTGGCATTGGGAAGGTGTTTCATTAAAGCAGATAATTTGGAATAATTGTTGAAATTATGGTTGGGCAACAATGCTGCATAATTGGCTATTCTCAGGAGAAGTGTAGCGGAGGAGTATAGTTTCCTACCAAATAGGTCCATACGCTTGTTGTCCTTGTCACTGTTAAGTCTGTGTTGCGGGACTTTTGACCTATGCTGAGCAGCATCCACAACCAGTGAGTTGGGCTGCGGATGCATAATTAGAAAGTCAGTCCCTTTCTGAGGAACAAAGTATCTTTTATCCGCTCTTATGTGTTTGTGGGTACTGGGGCCGGGGTCTGTCATATGTCATCCGCAGATTCCATAATAGCTTCATCTATCGGTATCGCAACTCTACCTCATTGTAAGGGTTGCTAGTTTTTAAGAAGCTTGTGCTGTTTGTCTGGTACCTCTGATAGTTGGATGCTCTGGGACGCAGCTACTCTCTTGAAAAGGTCCTGAAATTGCCTGAGATCATCAGGTGGCAACTGATCTCTAGGTATGACAACCTCATCAGGAGATGATGAGGACTTGTCTGTCTGAGAAGTATCCCATAGTTGTTCCTCCACCTATGAAAGTTGTCCCTCTTCTGGTTCTGAGTAGTGAGATGTCGAGGGAATGCCAGAAGCTGCCACTGCCAGCTGTTGCTTCTGTCCTCCTTGCGGCGAAGTTAAAGGTGTGCGAGACCTCGAATAACTACTACAGCGGGGTAGCAGTGTTCCTGGTGATGATGAAATTCATTAGAACCATGGTGAGAACACCACCGCTGGTAAGTGAGGCTATGCTCTCTATAAGGAGAAGGATGCCTGTAATATACTTGGTGACCATAGGAGTATGAAGAATGAGGTGACCTTCTTGATGAGAGGGGTGGAGAGTAGTCATATGTCCTAGACAGTGATGGTGAGACATCATATATCTGGACCTGCAATGCCTGGTGTCTTGATAAGCTTTATCCTGATCTGCTCTTGTTAAGTAGGGCGAATGTGGTGAGGATGGTGCTGGCAAGAAGGTCAACGGCTCAGGGCTTAATTGCTCAGGAGGGACTGATTTACAGGCCACTTTTCTTGATGTGGGCGGGGTCAAAGGGCTATATGGAGCCCACGGGTGTTTCCACAATGTAACGGGGTGGGGTGGGTGATTGCAGCACCGAGTCTCCCCGTGCAGATGGTGACTCGGGGCATGAGATAACTGGTGCTGACGTGGTCAGTGCCATGCATCCCCATGCCACTGTGGTCGGCACCAATATCGACGGTGCTGATTCCACCCATGCCAATGTGGCTGGCACTCGCTTCTGTGCAAATGCGGCCATTGCCAGCGCTGACTCCAGCATGGTGGTCAGTGCATTTGTCGGCGGTGCCGAGTGACGGACCGTTATGGCCATTGGCAACACTCTGAAGCCGATTTTTGTCTGTGGCCAACTGAACCAGAGGTACCCGGGTTGTCTCTTACACTCACTCTGGCTGAAGGTAGGGACCGGGCTGGTGATGACCTCTTTCAGTCTAGGGCCGGCACAGACCTTTTCTCAGGTCTAGGAGACCATAGGGTTGAGGCTGGCTTCGATAGCTCTGGTGGTTGCAGAGCTTTGTCCAAGAGTATCATCTTCAGTCTCATTTCTCTGTCTCTTCATGCCCTTACAGTAAGCTTAGGACAGCAAACACACTTTTGGGAGACATGTGCCTTGCCAAAACACTTAATGCATTTGGCATGGCTGTCTGAAGCCGGCATTGCATCTATGCATGTGACACTTTTTAAAAGTGGAGGAATCCCAGCATAACTGAGTCCTATATATGCTATAGCTAACGAACGAAATTTCTTTTAAAATGAACACGAACGAACTATAAGTAATCAACTAACACTAACTACTAAAACTAACTAATTCAGCATTTCCTAGCTCCTGACAGGATTATGTGAGGAGAAAGAGCTCGCTTCAGCTGCGACCGCAGGCGGCAAACAAGGAACTGGTGGGAGCTGGACTGCTCAACAGATCAAAAGCACGTGAACGGCCCGCAGCATGTGCCGCGCACGTGCGGTCCAGCTGACAACTACTCATCAAAACTCCGAGCTGCGGTGCTGGGACAACCCATCACCAACAGTAAAGCATTCACGGGGATACCACTCGAAGAACCACCAGCATTCCATTGTGTCAAGAGGATCGAATGCTGGTGGCATTTACCAGTCACTTAACTGAAATGTTTCACACAAGAGTATATTAATGGCCTCCCAAAATTCTTCCTCATTCCAGCAGGCCCTGAATATGCTCTAGATAGGCTCCTACATAAGGTACACAATGGTTAATGTAACTATTATACAGGCAGTCCCCGGGTTACATGGATCCAACTTACATCAGATCCCTACTTACAAATGGGGTGAGGCAACCCCGCACAACCTGCTTTTCCCCCTAGCAGACCAAGGAGACGCGAAGCTAGCGCCCCACCCAGCAGACCAGGGAGATGCGGAGCGGCTTTTCTCAGCAGACACCTCAGCTTGAGAATAAAGGACTGAGGGAAGTGAGGTGTGGGAGAATAAAACTGAGCTCTGGAGAAATGTTTGGCTAGAGTTTCCCCTACAATATGTACCAGTTCCGACTTACATACAAATTCAACTTAAGAACAAACCTACAGTCCCTATCTTGTACGTAACCCGGGGACTGCCTGTAGTACTTTGCTGCTGAACAGGTTCCATGCTTACCCTGCTAGCTCATCTGCATGGATAACCAGGGGAAAAAGGGCCAAAAAGACTGCTTGCATTGCTTTCAAGAGGGAAGGGCAGGGAGGAGAGAGAAGATGAATTCAATATGGGCTGCTGATGACATGTATGCAGAACTACCCACTACAGTTTTGATCCTAGCGTGCATCGGATGCATAACCCAAAATGCCAAGTGGTAGCAAGAACTGTGGGATAGCTACCCACACAATATCACTCCCAAAGTCAATGGGGACACACTACATCAACCTATGTTAACTTACTACACTCCGTGGGGACATGCACCTTCCATTTACAAAATCGGATGCTAGAAAATTAACTTAATAAATTTGACATCTCTCCATGCAGACAAGGCCTCAGTAGCAAGCAAAAGGTTTTAATCATCCAGTACAACTACTACCATGGATAGGTTTTTGTAGCATTTGGGTTAGAAGAAATTACTGTCAGAAGCTGTGGTTTTAGTTCAACATTTTCCTGCTCCACAGACTAATGGAATTGGTTGTTGACACAAGGGAGAGCAATGGAAAGACTTGTATGAGTACCAGACACTCATTACACACATCCCATGGTCCTCAAAAGAGCCAGAAAGAGGGGATAACAGTTTAAGGAGGACCCATCGGTCCCTTAGGGAAGACATGTTCATAAGGGTAGCGAACTTAAGTCCTGCATTCCCTGTCCCTTCTTGGTTCTCATTGAGGAACTGAAGGAAGGAGGGACTGGTTCATTCGATTTCTCCAAATCTAAAAAGCACTCCTGTTTTAGCAACGGAGCTGTCAGCAGCAGGGCAATCTTGTCTGATAGAGGAGAAATAGTTCCTGGATTGATGAAATAATATTGTCTTCTGGTGTGGTAATGGTCCTCAAGAGCACTAATCTAGAGAAGAGGCTGCAGGTAGCTAAAGAAGATATCCTCTGACAACACTGGTCGATTCTTGATTGTGGCATATTTTTTGGGTGGACATGCACTACCACAGAGTCTGGAGGCATGCTTGTGGATAGGATCAGTGGATAATCATAATTGTGCTTCAGTATCAGAATCAGACAGAACTGGTGGATCTTTATTTCAATTAGGGACACAAAAAGTGAACGAGTTACCTGGTAAGCATTAGTCTTATTGGCATGTTTACCCAGTAACCACTTAAGACTGGGTCCGGCGGGAGCACTGCCCCACTTGTTCATGGCCAGAGCAGTCTGTGGTGCGGCAGGCTGGCTGGCAGGACCCTAGCCACAATGGGCCAGCCAAAGCAGTCTGTATTGTGGTGGGCCAGTCGGCAGGACCTCAACCACAGGGACCCATGCCTGAATCAGCCCCCTCAGAGAACTCAGCCACTCTGCACCAGTCCTCCACAGTTAACTGGTTAAATGATTAAAATTACAGTAAACTTCCGATAATCCGGCACCTTTAGGACCCAGGGGGTGCTGGATTATCAGATATGACGGACTATCAGAAGGGGGGGCTATGAGGGGTCTGGAGTGAGGTAGGAGGGGATGACACCCCAGACCTCTCATAGCCCCCCCTTACGATAGTCTCGCTCTGCCCCAGGCGTCCCTGATTCAGCTGCTGCTGGTCAGTTTCAGCAGCAGCTGAATCTGGGATGCCTGCAATAGAGCAGCTGGGGTGCTGCCGGGTTGGTTCCGTAGCGCTGCCCCTCAGGGCTGCGGGACCAACCCGGCAGCACCCCAGCTGCTCTTGGGGACGCCTGGGGCAGAGCAGCTGGGGTCCTGCCAGGTTGGTCCCGCAGCGCCGAGTGGCGGCGCTACGAGACCAACCCCGCAGCACCCCAGCTGCTCTGTCCCAGGCGTCCGGATTCAGCCTGCTGGTGAAACTGACGCTGCTGGTCAGTTTCAGCAGCGGCTGAATCCTGTGGCCTGGGGCAAAGCAGCTGGGGTGCTGCAGGGTTGGTCTCGTAGCGCCGCCCCTCGGCGCTGCGGGACCAACCCGGCAGCACCCCAGCTGCTCTGCCCCAGGAGTCCCCAAGTCAGCCGCTGCTGAAACAGATCAGCGGCTGACTCCAGGAAGCCCCGGGCAGAGCAGCTCTGCCCCAGGCTTCCTGGAATCGGCCGCTGATCTGTTTCAGCAGCGGCTGAATCGGGGACCCCTGGGGCAGAGCACCTGGGGTGCTGCCGGGTTGGTCCCGCAGCGCCGTCCTTTGGAGCTGCAGGACCAAGCCGGCAGCACTCCAGCTGCTCTGCCCCAGGGGTCCCCAAGAGCAGCTGGGGTGCTGCCAGGTTGGTCCCGCAGCCCCGAGGGGCAGCGCTACGAGACCAACCCGGCAGCACCCCAGCTGCTCTGCTCCCGGCTTCCCCGATTCAGCTGCTGGTCAGTTTCAGCAGCAGCTGAATGGGGGAAGCCTATCCAGCTGCCCTAACACTTCCGGGTTCCTGATGGTGCCGGACCATCAGGAGTCCCGGAGCATTGGATGCCGGACTAATGGAGTTTTACTGTATATTTAACCAGACTTTTTAAATTGGCATTTGCATCCCTAAGTCCTGCACACTTTATCCTCCACTTTGGGTGTGTGTAAGGAAAGGGGAGTTATGGAGCCGGTTCCTTAGGGTTTATACAAAAAGGCTTGCCTCACTTCAATGGTCTTGGGAAAGGAGTTTGTTTCTTATGGATAGTCTTAGATCCCATAGGAATGTCCCTTCTTCTCATGGGAAGCCCTCATGGAAGAGTTTTTGGGCTGAGACACCCAAGGCTCTGCTCCTGCTCAGAGGGGAGCTGCTTGTTTAGTGAGGCCAGAATACGGGATGTGTGCCTTCCTGGACCAGATAGAGAGGTTTCATACCCATCTTCATTAAGCATTTTTTAAGGTGAAGCTCATGACCTTTAAAAGTTCTTGATGTAAATGAGCAACAAATACTGAACTTTGCTGGAATAAGAAAGCTAAGGTAGCACTAATGTGTGTTGCTGATTGAGAAAGGTCAGGGCAGAAGATGCAGTTTTTGAAGTCAGGGACTCAGGCAAAGTTGCCAGTCTGGTGAA
This sequence comes from Pelodiscus sinensis, assembly GCF_052426305.1. Taxonomy (NCBI): domain Eukaryota; kingdom Metazoa; phylum Chordata; order Testudines; family Trionychidae; genus Pelodiscus; species Pelodiscus sinensis. The sequence continues at coordinate 199,923,394 of NC_143052.1, forward strand.
ATAAACTTCAATAACTTCATTTAGACTAATTGAACTAAGCTAAAGAACCATTTACAATCTTATTTACAGGTTTTCTGAAAAGCTGAAACGAGAGGACACTGGATTCTGACTCAGATCAAGGGGTAGTAAGTAGCAATTGAGAGGGAATCATCTCACAATGCTTCTTATACCCTTGTTCAGGAGCATGAGAAGACCTACTGTACACATGCAGGCCATTGGACACCCCTTTTTAAAATCTCTGGACTCGAGTACACACTATGCATGTGTATCACATGTGGAATACACATAGAGACCACCACTTGAAAGAATGTCATCCTTCAATACAAAAAAATGAGTATTTTTGAAATAAAAGAAAATACAGCAAAAAAATATACTCTAATGACACTATGCGTCAACTATAGGACCACGTGCCAGAAATGCAGATTTAATCCTGGTTCAGTTTACCCCATTAGCTTCCATTTATATTCAGATGCCTACATGCCTCACAAGGGAATAGTCAAAAGTTAGTTTTGAAATATTATATAAAAGGCATGTCAGAAGGAAATGAAATGTTATGTGTTCAATATCAGTTTGTAATATTCACACTTAGGATAACTGTTAGATTTTTGTTTTAGCCACAGAGTAAATTAAATGAATTTTGAAATTAAAACATTTTTCACAGACAAGGTCACTAACATAAACCAAAGAAATTCTGAATTCTTCACAAACCTGGACATAGGTAGAATTGTTCTCTCCTCATGGTAATCACTGTCACACTCATTTATATACTCCCTTAAAACAGTCAATACTCGCACCATTCGTATTGCTTCTTGCCTTGCACAATTAATACTGTCTTTATCTCCATCCAGAACACAAAGTGTATCATAAGAGGCCTTTAAACGATCAAAGCATGATTGGATGAAGTCTTCATGGATCACTACCTAATGTAAGGTATAAGAGAATACGGACAATCACAGAATAATAATCTTTCAGCTGCACATTCAAACATAATATACTATGAAATCTTGATTGAAAACCAAATCCTCATTCAAGACCAGTCCTCAGGACTAGTCACAACTTCTGTTTTTTCAACACTAACATTACAGTTGATAACTGCATCTAATACAGTGTACTTTTTGAAATATACCTATCCGTGCTAACTCTGCAATCTGTATGCATAGTACAAACCTTACCTTTTAAGCCCTTCACTCTACCAATTTGTACCAAACACCTGCAATATAAGCAAAGTGCAACTCTGTACAGGATATTAAGTTGGACTGCTCTCTCATCTAGCTGCTGCTCCCCACAGATCTTTGTATGAAATATTTACATAGCCAACTAGCAAGCAGTATCAATACTGTTAGACTATACTTTGCAGACTACTGGTTTTGAAGATTTAAAAAAAAAAGTCTCCTTAAGGGAATAATTAAGGAAAGTGTAGTGTAGCAAGTGGTTGTGGGTTAAGAAATAGGGCTGTGAAAGGTTAACCAGTAAGCATCATCCTAAATTGGCTGATGCTTACCAGTTTTGGTTAACCAGTGAGAACTGGAGCAGCTCCCCACCTGCTGCGGGCATGGGGCTGCTCCAGCCAGCCGGAGTAGTCTGTCTATGGCAGGCCCAGGAGGCTTGCAGGCAGGGGTGCTCTGGCCTGCCTAGAGCAGCCCTTGATTGCGACAGGAGAGTCATTCCAGCCCAGCCAGGGCTCATTTTCCCCTTTGGTTAACTGATTAAACAATACATTTAACCCCATTAAATTACATGGGGTTTTACATCCCTATTAAGAAGTACAACTAACATTAGAAGGAAATGGCTGGAGGCAGGGATTTGGAGGGCACATAAATCTTCAAAGTTTTGGGATTATAATGTTTTCAAGTGTTAATATTCAAAGCTACTGATTCAAGAAAGGCACACAAGCTCTCCAGCTCCCTGATTCCATGGTTGCAATATACAAGAGCAAGCTGGTAATTACACTGCCCACTAATATGATCTTGATAACAACAGAAGAGATTTCTGAAATCCTAACAGCTTACCATTTCCCTGACTATCAGAAACTTGCAAGTCTCCCTCACTTTCTAATCAATCATACTAACAGGCAAGTAGAAATCTTGACACAAAATTTGATTCTCCAGGGCTTGGTTCAGATTGTTCACTTCTGAGAGATTTGCAATTCTTTCTTATCTGACAAGTGAAATGAACTCAGGGATTGTATGCCCTATTATTAGCATGACCTAGCTCCAGCCAGTGAAAACACTGGACAAAATCTCACACACTTAGTTATGCAAAATCTCACACACTTAGTTATGCATTGTGCTGGGATTTGAGGTATTTGGAATGAGCCACTGTTTTGCTAATGGAAATACAGCAAACTTACAGGCACATAAAAACTTTGGTATTTTCTCAAAATCCAGTAATTTTACTCTTAAAACACTGTTACTAGATCACTACATTTCTGTAAACAGCTAAAAGTAATACAGTCCAATGGGTTTTTTTTACCTGATTAACTTGTAGCCTTGGACCAAGATTAGTATAGATTTCTTTAAGCAGATCTATTGCTCTGTTGGCAATGTCATCATTTCCCTGAATTACAACCTAAAGCAATAAAAGAAAATATTAATGCATATAACTCTTTATGGTATCCAGTTTAAAAAAAATGAAAGGATTGCTTATGCATATATGCTCATAACACTGGATAAAATATGTTTTATTAATCAGAAATAAACTAGAATATATAAATAAAAATATAATAATTGTAAATAATCTGATCAATGTTATCCAATTAAGATTAATATTCAATCAAATTAACTATTTTAAAAGAGTTCAAGGTCTAGGGGAAAAAAAGAATATACTTTGAAAAGTGAGAGAATGGCACATAAAATTTGCTTTAAGTATCTCCATGCTATGTTTCTAGTGTTACTAGTTCTAAAGAATATGCATGATTGCTGTATCATTAGCAATTTAAGATTGAGGCCCACAAAAACATTTATTTAGCTGCAAGGGAATCTTAACTTTCCAATGAACTAAAAGTACCAGTACTTACAAGTTCTGTGTTTATACTTGTTAGGACTTCTGGGCAAAGACGACACGAAGTTACAGAATTTTTTAAACAATTTAATACCATCGAAAACCTCTCTCAACTCAAGATAATGTGCGCCATTTAAGCTAATGAGATTTAAAATTTACTGCAGAACCTAGAAAGTGTTGAATTTAATTTCAATACCTGAAAATAACTGCTAGCCACTAGCCTGAATGGACTCTGAAAAGCTGTCATGAACTGGTTCCTTTAAGTAGCATGATAGGAGCTCCATGCAGACAGGCAGGTACAAAGAAACAATTGCACAAAACAGAGTTCTGAAAAGCACCCCTATGGCTTTTCACTGGGCATATCCAAGATATTGGATTACTCTCTAGCTAGTACTCTACAAAACGAAACAATAATGCTAATGATGTACTGCAGCCACTACGTACTAGACATTTAAAGTATTTGAGAAATGGAATGCTGGGAGTTGGAGGAGATAATTATTAGAGGACACTTTGTGGTTATCATGGGACCATCAATTGGAACCTAGAAACCAACGACCTTGTACAAAAAGGATGTCTAATTTTCATCCAAAAGATTGCAAACATAACTCCGCAGTAGAGAGTATAGGCCTTGTATTTAAAGGACTAAAACCAATGATCACCTTGTTCAGCAATTAGAGCACAATATTCATTTGTTACTTGCACAATATTGCAAATAATTATATGAGCCAATTTCTCAGATGCCCAAAATAAAGTTTGGTTCCACTTCCTGATATAAAGATATAAAATATAAATCTTCTCTCCCAACACCCAGATGTTACTGGCCATTAGAAATGGTGATTGTGTAAGTAAAATCAATGGTGGTTGAAAACATGAGTTAAATAAACAATGCACAAAAAAGATGTTTTAAAAATTAAACAAATGGAATTGATTATATGGTAGAAGCAAAGTCTTAATCTCACATACAGAGGCATTACAAATATGCTCAACTTTGAAGTAATTGCTTTTTCTTTCTCTTTCATATTAGGAATGTTAAATATTGGTTAACTGAATAGTCGATTAACCTCATGAATTCTTACCGGTTAGTTGTCGATTCAATAGTCCCTGGGGATGGGACCAGCAGCCAGTGCGCTCTGGCCCCACTCCCAAGGAGCACCCGGTCACCACACACTGCTGCCTTTCTGCCAGAGGCAGCAGCAGGACAGGGTGCCAAGGAGGAGCTGGTCCACAAGGGGAGCCAGTTTAAAAACCTGCTGCCCTTGCAGACCAACTGTCTGTCACCCTGCACTGATGCCTCTGATATAGAGGCAGCTACACAGGGTGGCAGCAGCTCTATCTGAGAGGGGTCTGAGCTCCTGGACCTGGAGCAAGCTGGAACTGAGGTGGGCTGCCTGCCCATTCGACTTCTACTACACTTTAAATGCAGAGCCGCAGCAGGGTTAGGTTCCAGACCCAGTGTTAGCTAGGCTGCTAAAGAATTTATTGGCTTGGGGAAGGGGAGAAGAATACATGTACTCTATAGCATTAACCGATAAGCTTTTGCTTATCAGTTAATCAGCTATACTACTACATCCCTAATTCATATTCTGAGTTCAGGGTTCCGCTCTGGGAAACACAGCTACGAAGGGAAAACAGAAGAGTAAATTTATGTTTTTATCATTTAAATCCACACATTTTCAGTTACACCGTTTTGCATCGTTTTGTTTTTAACAAAAACTTCACATTTAGACATTTGAATGATTCCCTGTCTATACTTACCCTCCAAAGGTAGTCTAATCCTATTAATTCCAAGTCATCCATCATATAGGCTCGTCTCTTAGCTACTAGCTTCCCTTCTCGACAGTTCACAGCTTTGAAGAAACGTTCAAAACATTTCATTCCATTTTCTGTTAACAGGGAAGGGTCTAACTGAAGCACATTATTTTCAAAGAAGTCCTTATTAATGTCAGGGTCTAAATCTGGTTCATCACCCATTAGTTTGGAATACCATTTAAAACAGGCTTCACGATCACAAAGAAAGACTGCATTTTCAGCTAAACATTTCCATATTTGCTTCGCCTGAGGGGCGCAGAGCCACAGCTGGCCATCCTTCAATAAAAAACTTAAGAAAAACAAAAAAAATTAGTAATGATGACATCTTAAAATTACAGTAAACAGACTATATATTGTACAATATACATAACATGTTATAGGACTGATTCTGAAAACTTTTACTTATATGAGTTGATCATTCTCTTTATTAGAATAAAAGCTTGCAGGATCAGGCCCCAGATTTCCACGCAAGATAACAAGATTAGACAGAAATATGCATCTACTGTATACTTAAGAGAGTTTGTCTCTGTTCAAGAACTAAACAGTAAGAGCTCAGATCACCAAACTTGGTATACAGCTTCCTTTTACCATAACTTCGTACAAGTTTGGTTGTGCCAGCAAAATGGGACAAGATTGGAATAGGATTACTTCTCATAAAACCACACAGAAAAGAGACAATGACCAGGCAGGTGAAAAGGACTAGCCAGGGGCACATCTCAACCCGCTCCCCCACTTTTTAGGAAGGAAGGACTAAAGCTTTCTCCCCTTCCAGATTTCTACAATGACATTTTTGGTTGTGCCCCTTGTCAGAGAGCAAGGGGAAGTGGACAGTGCTGCATTATTCACAGATAACCTGTGTACTTTGCTGTCACTCCCTGACAGAGACAGGAAGGGGAAGAGCAAGCAGCCCTGGTATCCATCTTGGAGGTGTGGTGTTCAGTCCCCACCCATACCCCTACACACACACACAGTGCCCTGCTCAGAGCCACCTCACCATTAAATCTGACTCCTGCATCCCTCACACTCCCAGTCCCCTGTCCTGAGCCCCTCCTTAAGCACCTAGGCAATGCCAAGTAAATGAGCAAGTTACCTACAAAATACTGAGTATGCCTTTATATGTCTAACTACATTTATCTAGAGTCATAACTATACAAACAATCCCTAAAAAAAAATTCAAAAAAACTATAACATACCACTGGATTATCTCAACATTCTCAGCCCTCTTAATTCTGAGCAACAGAGTGAAATAAAAATTATATCCAACAATGGATTGAATTACTGATATAAGATTGGAGGTAGGAATCAGAAGAGTGGGAAATGGCTTTTTGAAGTATTAAATTTTACGTTAATATATTATTTATTTTACAATAAATTGATAAAACTCTCTGAAATTTTTAGTGAAATTCTAGGGTACTTCATTCATAGTTCAGAAAATAAGACAGAATTACTCTTCATGCATCCTTTAATTTCAACAAAGCTCTTGGAGACGTTCATAATGTTCTAGTACATCTTTATGGAAGATAACTAAGCAAATCATAAACCTTACGTTTATCATATACAATTACAGACTTTGCAATATTATTTCATTACAAACATAATAAAAATCATTGCCAAATTTCAAGAAAAATATGGTGTAACTATTGGAATAGGACAACAATAATTGTTTAAAAGACTGTTGGCCAGGAGTTAGCTTCCCACTATGGATAAAGTAACCATTTAATAAAAGGAGATTACTTGCCTGTAACTGGAGATTTTCTGAGATGTGTGGTCTATCTACAATCCACTAAGGGTGGGTCTGTATGAACATACCATGCACCCAGAGTGGGAGAATCTGAAAGCAGTAATACCTGGTGGTTTACACATGTGCCCTTGCTTTGCCTCATGGTTTTGTCTGTTGATAAAAGGTGGGACAGACTGACTGTCTCCACTCTAATCAAATAGATCCACAATAGAAGGGAAGGAGGGCATAAAGTGAAATGCAGCTAGGGACCATTAATCTCAAAGAACCTCCAATTTACATATAAATCTCCTCCTCTTCGAGTGATGGTCCCAATTATATTCCACTGAGGGTGATTAACAAGCAGTAGCTAATTAAGAGAAGAGAACAAGGAAGATGACGGAATCATTGAACATAGGATAGCCACACCAAAGTTGGCCTTATCCCATAAGTGAAGGAAGAGATCATTGCCTTTAGAGTGGATAACGACACCCTACTCCAAGCTATATATGCAGCATTTATTTTTGATGTGGTATGCAAAAAAGTCACTGATTAGAGTTTCCAGCTGAACTGTGGGTGTTTGTTATGGAATCATGGAGCTACGATTTATGAACAGCAGTGAATCTTTAGCTGAATCTGCAATCACTTTCTGTGTCCCTGGACGATAGACTGCCAACAGCAGGATCTTGTGGGCAATGTACCAATCCCACAGATTGACCACTTTTGCGCCTAGTGCAGCAAAATCTGTGCATCCTTGTTTATTGATGTAATAAACTGTAATGGTGCTGTCCAATATAACATGATAGGAGTGAATGGAAGGTATTAATACTTGACATTGTATCACTAGGAGTTCCCAAATGCTGATGTGCATCTTGGATTCCTGAGAGATCCATGTCCCTTGCATCATATGATCTCCAATGTGTGCTCCCCATCCTCTGGGATGGGTCTGATAATCGTTCTGTCCAAGGAAGATGGGAGAAGGAGAATCTCTGGTACCGAGTAGGGATGTGAAATCCCATTTAATTAGTTAATTGGTTAGATGTTAAAATTAATCGGTTAACTGATTCAACAGGAGTTGGTAGGGGGGGCCTTTCAACACCGTCATGGGGGGGAGGGCTCTGGGTTCCCCACACTGTCACTTTTGCTCCGCACAGGCTAAGTATTGGCAACCCCCTCCTCACTGTACCTTCCAGCAGCCTCGTGGGGCTGGAGCAGTCCTCCATGCTGCTCCTAATTAACAGTTAACCTGTTAAGAGTGGCACTCACCAGGTAACCAATAAAGTAGTTACCCATTCACATCCCTAGAAAAGACCAGCTGTGGGTCCATCTACCACTAGAAGGAAGAGTATTCTGTGGAAGCATATAAGGGCTTTAGTAGGGATGTTAAATATTGGTTCATTGAATAGTCGATTAACCTAATTAATTCCTATTGGTTACTTGACTATTCTATAGTCCCCAAGGGTGGAGCCAGCTGTCAGTGAGCTCCAGCCCCACTCCTGAGGAGCATTCTGCCACCCCACGCTGCTGCCTCTCTACCAGAGGCAGCAGCGCAGGGTGCCAAGCGGGAACTAGTCCATAAGGAGAGAGTTTTAAAACTAGCTCCCCTCTCAGACTGGCTACCTGCCACCCCGCACTGTAGCAGCCCCTGCCTGGGGTTGGGGTCTGAGCTCCTCGACCTGGCATGAGCCGGAACTGAGCCAGGCTGCTTGCCTGCCTGGCTGCTAATACACTTTAAATACAGAGCCACAGTGGGTTTAGGTCCCAGAAATGGCACAAGCCAGGAATAAGCCATGCTGCTGTCCAGCCTGATAAAAATTTACTGCTGGGGGGAATGTGTGTAGTTTATAGTATTAACCTATAAGCTTTTGTTTATCAGTTAATCAACTGAACTATTACATCCCTAGGCTACAACATATTGCATACGTGAATAGACTATGAGGCCACATCTGTAGATTGCGAAGGTGCTGGCAAGTGAAGCAGGTGATATATTTGCAGGCTGCCATGTGGCCAAGAAGGAATAGCCAAGTCCTGACTTGCACAGACTGCTGACTATCTATACAAAGGGTTCTTGCAGAGTCCGTAATTTCTGCTTGGATAGGTAAGATCAGGCTGTGATTGAGCTAATGGAGGCCACTATGAAGTCTAAGGATTATGTGGAAATGCAAATTGTTTTTTCCACGTTCACAATGACTCCCAGGCACGAAAGTAGTATGAGCAACATTGAAGCTGAAATTCAAGTTTTATCTCTGTAACATTCTGCTACCAGCCAATTGTCGATATGTGGGAAAATAAGGATCCTTGGGCATCACAAAGTGCTATGACCAAGACATCTTTGGTGAAGACTCAGGGAGCAGTGGAGAGTCCAAAAGAAAAATGCTATACTGAAAATGCTGAAAGTATATGTTCAGGGTGTAGATGAAGTAGCACGATGAACTAGACTTGATAGCCATAGTGGATGACATCCAAGATCTACTTGACTGCTAGTACTGCACCCCAAGCTAGTAAAAGGAGTATGAGAACCCACAACAAGTGGTGGTTTGATGGCATGAAAGTAGGCTGACAGTTTTCCTGTAGCACTCAAAAATATGGTTTCTGAAGACTTTGAACATGAGATGATGAATACTTCAAAGGTCTGCCTGGAGAATAGGATCATAGGGTCTTCTGACACAAGGAGCTTCATATGGACTCTGGTGTAAGAAAAGGGAAATCCTGACTCACCATGTAGGCAGAAGAAAGAATTTTCAGTTGGAGTAGATGTATAGACACCCAGAATCAATGTATGACTCTAGCTTTCTCTAGGGCAGTGGTTGATCCTGCAGACTCTCCTAGTCGATGGCAATTTCTGTCAGGAAGGCAGGCTTGCTGATAAGCAGAGCTCTACAATCAGCAGCATCTGTTGAGGTGCCCTTCTCCCATGTTGCACCCTCTTGCAGATGCTCCTGGGCAGCTGGTTGTGCATAACATGGAGTGAGAGAGGGCACTGATGTCAGGGTGTCCCCCTATTTCTGTACCCCATCTCCATAGAGAATGGAAGAGGAAAGCCAGCCTGACTGGCTTGGAATTAGAGCACTCCCTGAGTGTGAGATTGCCTGCATTTCTTAAAGCAGGGGTCTCCAACCTTTTTACACCCAAGATCACTTTTTAAATGTCAGGACAAGCCAAGATCTACCCCATCCCTTCTCCAAGACCTCACCCCTTCCTGGAGGCCCCACCCTCTCTGTGCCCCTCCTCTCATCACTTGCTATCCCCGGCCCTTATACACTCTCAGGGTATGTTTACAGTGTCACTTTTTAAAATCCTTCTGTTGGAAGAGGTTTTTCCGACATTTGGCACATCTGCACTGGGCCAAATGTCAGAAAACCCCCTTCTTTTGGAAGTCCCCTCATTCCTCATGAAATGAGGAATACAGAGGCTGCTAAAAGTGTGTTTTCTGGAAAAACTCTTGTAGTCTAGCCGTACCCCTCACTGGGTTGAGACAGGAGGTGCGGGCCCTGGGGTGGAAAAAAGGGATTTGGGTGTGAGAAGGGGCGAGAGGTGCAAGCTCTGGGAGGGAATGGATGCAGGAGGATATGGAGAAGAGGATGCTGGCTCAGAGAGGGAGCTACAGGCTAGGGAGTGTTGGGGTCAGGTGGAGGTTTGGGGTGCTGAGCAAGCCAAAGGCTTGTGGATGTGAGGGTGCACAGGTTAGGGTTAGGATGTGTGAAGGGTTCAGGGCAGGGAGCTTCGGAGTATGATGGGCTCAGGATACAAATTTGCAGTGTGTGGATGGTACAGGAGTGTTGTGGAAGAAGACTGAGGATGTGGGGGGACAGGAGTTTGGGGATGAGAGAGGCTGAGGACAGGGGGTTCCAGTGTATGATAGGCTCAAATTTAGAGTCAGCATGGAGGAACAGGAGTGTTATGATGCTGAGCCCAGATGGGGGCCTGCACAGGCTTCATTTATAAATAAAATATTATGTGAAACACAAAAGGTTTCAGCATTGTCTTTATTTATGAGAGGGGCGAGGAACCTATTTTGAGTCAGGGGTCACTGACCCACAGAAAAGTCAGTCGGGGCCACACAAGTGAGATGCAAAAACACAACCCCTCCAAACACCCTAAGCCTCAATAATGTGGCCCCAAGTGTGCTGGTGGGGGCTGGGGAGAGGGTGCTGGTGGGTACCGGGGCAGAGAACAGGTGCTGGTGGGTTCCAGGGAAGGGTACAGGGTGCTGAGGCAGGGTGCTGGTGGGGGCAGGGGTAGGGGACAGGGTACCCATGGGAACACACAGCAAGGTGCTAGCTGGAGCAGGTGGTAAGGTACTGGAGTAGGGTACAGTGTTCTAGTGGGTGCAGGGGCAGGAACAGGGTTCTGGGGAAGGGTGCCGGTGGGGGCTGGGGCAGGGCACAGGGTGCTGGTCAGGGCAGGTGGCAGGGTGCTGGGGCACAGTACTTGTAGGGGGGAGGGACAGAGTCAGCTCGGGCCAGCACCTGGGGATCTTGCAACCGGTCTCAGGAAGCATATGAGCTGCTCTCCCCCACCCCCAAACGGCTGGTGCATTTCCTCAGCAGAGATTTCCTAAAACACTAGTTCTGACACACTGGTGACTTCCTCCTGCACGGGAAGGGATAGGGGGAGTCCCAGGACTGCACCAGTCCCAAATGCTCAGGCAGCACCACTGCCTGAGTAGTTGGAGCTGGTGCAGTCCCAGGACTTTCCCCCTCCCTCCCCATGCAGGAAACAGGGAGGAGGAAGTCACCAGCGCCCCACAGACCTGGCTTCAGGAACTGCACCGGCTGTTTGGGGGAGGAGGGGAGCAGCTGGCACACTTCCTGAAAGTCCGGAAGTGGTGCGCAGCTGCAGGGGTTCCCCCAACCCTACAGGAAGCCAGCACTACTTCCACTGTCGCTGGAGGTAGCGTCAGTGGGGGCTTCTTGGGGCTCAGGGAATCTGGGGGTCCCTGAACAACTCGCAAACAACTGGTCGAACCCCGCCAATCAATGGGTTGGTGACCACGGTCTTAAATAGACAGTGCCCTCCCCTCTCCCTGAGATCTCCTCAGCAGACAGATGTCTGTCTCACGCATACATACATTCTCCCTCTCTCCAGCCTTCCTCCTGCACCCCAGCTCAGCAAAGCAGGGAACAGGGGAGACAGCCTGAGTCAGACCAGGAAGCTGCTGTGGTCTCAGGTCTACTCTGAATGAGGAGTGCCAGAGGCAGTGCACTGTCTGAGATTTCCCTAGCAGCTAGTTCACAGTCTGTGTGTGTCACACGAAATGTCTGGATTATATAGCGTCTCTTTCCCACTCACTTCCCAACACATACAGGCAGTCCCCGGGTTACGTACAAGATAGGGACTGTAGGTTTGTTCTTAAGTTGAATCTGTATGTAAGTCGGAACTGGCGTCCAGATTCAGCCGCTGCTGAAACTGATCAGCGGCTGATTACAGGAAGCCCGGGGCAGGGGCTTCCTGTAGTCAGCCACTGGTCAGTTTCAGCAGCGGCTGACTTGGGGATGCCTGGGGCAGAGCAGCTGGGGTGCTGCTGGGTTGGTCCAGTAGCGCTGAGGAGCGGCACTACTGGACCAACCCAGCAGCACCCCAGCTGCTCTGCCCCAGGCGTCCTGATTCAGCCGCTGCTGAATCTGACCAGCAGTGGCTGAATCAGGAGCCTGGGGCAGAACAGCTGGGGTTGCTGCCCGGTTGGTCCAGTAGCGCCCAGAGCGGCGCTACGGGACCAACTGGCAGCGCCCCAGCTGCTGTACCACAGGTGTCTGGAGCAAAGCCACGGAGCACGGGGGCAGCAGGACAGCCCAGACGCGCCGTGGCTGTCCGCTGCCCGCGTGCTCCGCGGCATTGCTCTGCTTTGCTCCCCCCCCTCCTCCTGGTCTGCAGACCAGGGGGATGGGGGGCGCAAAGCAGAGCCAAGCCCCGGAGCGCCCGGCCAGCTGACAGCCCAGAGCATCTGGGCTGTCAGCTGATCGCGCGCTCCGCGGCTTGGCTCTGCTTCCCCCCCCCCCCCCCCCCCCCCCCGGTCTGCAGACCAGGGGGAGGGAGGGGGGCAAAGCAGAGCCAAGCCTCGGAGCGCGTGGGCAGCGGACCCTGTCCGCTGCCCACGTGTTCCGCCGCTTTGCTTCCTCTCCCTGGTCTGCTGGAGACCAGGGAGAGGAACCCCGTTCGTAACATAAGTCGGATCCGCGTAACTCGGGGACTGCCTGTATTTGTATTGTTACTACTCTGTACTTCCTGCACCGCACATTTATTCTCTATAATTTTATTCTTTCAAGGTATGTTACTTAAAGGGTGCTGACTGATGTAAGTGTAAGAGAAATAAAAATTAAAATGCATACATTTAATTCTTTTGAGTACTGAATTCTAAAATCCTGTCCTGACTAATGTAATTATCCATGTGGCAACTTTTAAAGAAAAATAGGTCATATCCTTTTTTTTGTTTTTACTGGTGGTGCCCAATGGTCAGGAATGGGGAACTGCCCCCTCCCAGAGCCAGTTCTCCATATTCCCTCCTGCACCTGTACTTCCTGCCCCAAACCAGACCCTCCTCTCTGATGAAGTACCCCACGTGTTCCACAACCCTGCCCACCTCTGAGCCAGCAGCCTGTACCCCAACACTCTGCCCAGCCCAGAGCCACTCCTGCACCCAAACTTCCTCCCAGAGCTTGCACACTTTACACACAGTTGGACCCAAACCCTGCAACCCCAGGCCAGATCCCATATACCTTCCTGAACCCCAACTCCTGCATCCAGTCCACTGCAAGTCAGAGAGCATGGGAAGAGAGTGAGCGAGCAATGAAGAGCGTGGGGATGGAGTGAAGTTGGGAGTCGCTTTGAAAAAGGGATGGGGCCCCAGGGAAGAGGCGGGGAAGATCCTGGGTTGCTCTTAAATTCAAAAAAGTGATCCTGGGCACAAACATTGGAGACCTCTGGCTTTAGGGAGTGGAAGGAATTGTTGGTCTTCTAATTAAAACAGGTGTGATGCATCAAAAATGGTGTCTTCAATGATATTCTGCTCCTCTTTGGGAACACTGGATGAAATGTGAGTTTCTCCCAAGCAACAGACGCACCACTGGTTCTAAGAAATTACCTAATCAGAACTGGAATACTATCATCTTTGGCATAATCCAGTACCCACATGTGTGCCTGGGAGGGGAGGTGGAAGACCCAGTAATCAGATTCCATCAAATTCCTAGTAACGCTAAAAATTCAACTAAGTAAAAGTACCCAGTAAAACGGTAGAAAAAAGGTATCACATACAATTCTGAAATCCTCCCCCCTCCAAAGTGTGTCAGACGAGAGCACACTAGCAGCTCAAACTTGAGTCAGACTACTCAGTGATGAAAAAGGACTCGGGATGTGGTTGGCCTTTCGTAGCCTAGGACAACATGAGGCAAAGCAAAGGTTCATACGGGGACCAACGGACCCTACTGCTTTCAAATTCTCTGGCTCCACATGCATGCCACCCATGTGTAAACCTACCCGCAGTGGAATACGATAGGAACCATTACTCAGAGAAGTATTGTTTAAATTTATAATATTTGAATTTCATTCAAAATTGATTAACATGAATCTGCATTAAAGAATGGGTTAACAAAATTTAGGACTAGACAAATGGAAGACTGATACATCCAAAGAGATAAAGAACTATACTGAGGGACACTGTGAAAGATGATATTGTAAAAGAATACTATCATGTCCAAACTAAGAATTTGACAATTTTCAAGCAGTATCATCATTCTTTGGCAAATAATTAATACTCTCTTCCTGAATCCTTTGTTTTCTCACTTTGCTCAAAAGTAAGATGGCTGCTATAAAATCCAAACTTCATTTCCTTTCTTTAACTGCCCCCCCCCCCCCAGCTTCCCACTGAAGACTCACTTTCTCCATGTCACTCCCCATAAGTCTATCATTTTAAAAGGTTTGTTTTAGGCATATGCATGGGTCAATGGCTAAATGAGTTATTGTTGTACTCTGTTACCATCACTTCTTGTTCCATGTCTCCTATTAAGCCAGGATCCCAAACTAATATGCACAGATGTGCAGACTACCATTCTCACTGAGCCTCTTCATATGCACTGATGTGTGCCATCACACATTTTAGTGCACAATCAGGGCCCTACATTATAAGTTCTACAGACAAGTGATTGTCTTCATGTATACAGCCCGTAACACCCTCTTAAAACAGGTGTGACGCATCAAAAATGGTGTCTTCAATGATATTCTGCTCCTCTCTGGGAACACTGGATGAAATATGAGTTTCTCCCAAGCAAGAGATGCACCACTGGTTCTAAGAAATTACCTAATCAGATCTTGAATACTATCATCTTTGGCATAATCCAGTACCCACATGTGTGCCTGGGAGGGGAGGTGGAAGACCCAGTAATCAGATTCCATCAAATTCCTAGTAACGCTAGGTATTCTGATACTATGTCCTCTTCCAAGACCAACAATTACAGCATTTTATTTTAGTCTGGTATCTTGATCTGTTGGAATTACATTTTAATGCCATACAATAAAATATTACTATATTAAAAACCTCAAAAAAGATTGACAAAATAGTTTGTTTCAGAAGTTTAAGTTATAAATTTGTTTGCCTTCTAAAAAATGACTTAAGTTACTCAAAACTAACCGTAAGAAGTTAAGTCGCTCTTGTACTTCTTGCACATGACTGTATCTACTTCCTGGTCTTACAGTTTGTGGATCATACTCTCCATGCTCTGAAAATTTAAGAAGTTATATTAAGCAACACACAGAGAAAACAGATGTTGATTCTAAGGGCAGGTAATACTCCAGTCTTGCTGTTCAGAGGACAACCAAACCAATTGTAATGAAAGTAATTAATAAATCTGTAATAAAGCAATCTTTCAGAGACCTGCTCATATTGATTAAGTATTAAATCAAGATACGCGGTCAAAGATGTGACCTACTACATTTTTCTTGTAGCGGTATATGTTTCTTTCACTATGAACAGAATATTAAAATATTGAAAATTACATAATTCTGTTTACACAAGCAGCTGAATTTCTCTTTCAAACTCTTATTTCTTTGAAAAACAAAGAAAGCAGAGATGAAATCCAGTGTATTGGATATATTGTTGATAGCTTACCCAGCAATGCTGGATTTTAACAATACTATAACCATCCTTCATTGTGGCAAGATTCTCCCCCAACCCCCAACACACACACAATTATATCAGTTTAAATGTGGTTTGCTCTAGAAGTATTTATATATGGGACATAACCCCACTATGACAATGTTTCTTTAAACCTACCATAAAATACCAGTAAGATGTGGTGTCACAGTAGAGGATTTGGAAGTAAGGAGACAGGAAGAGGCACATGACAGCTATCCAATGCAATTTTTTTGTTAAGAAACCAGCTTTTACTCAAAAGTACATGTACTTAGTCATAAAGTGGTAATTTCAAATCAGAATAGAACAGTAACTTATTAGCAGCTAAGATATTGTAACCTATAGAACTAGTATTTCTAATTCTTTTATTATGATGGAAGTTTTCTCAACATTGTTAGTAATGAGTAGAGAGTCAGAGCTACATGGAAAAGCATAGGAAGTAAGCATGAGCGTGCAAGCAGGGACACGTGCATAAAGATAGCTTTTGTCAGGCTAAGATACATATTTTGGGTTTCTTATTCAGCATTTAGCAAACTGATTTTTCTCATATCTTATAACAGAGAACTGGGTTTATGGATAATACTTAACACATGGACTGTTAAACCTCAAACAGGCAGTTTTCGATTGTGCTTTTTAAAATTCATGTCCTAAGCATATTTTGCAGTAGCTTTCCTGTGTAGACAAGCCCTTAGAGAAGGTTCAAGTTCTTTTCTTGCTCATTTAAGAGATAGACAAGGTAAGGGCTGACAGCAATCTGAGTATAGCATTACAGGTAGTCCCTGGGTTACATGGATCCGACTTACATCGGATCCCTACTTACAAACGGGGTGAGGCAACCCCGCACTAGCTGCTTTCCCCCCAGCAGACCAGGGAGACGCGAAGCTAGCGCCCTCCCCCCTACCCCCAGCAGACTAGGGAGATGCGGAGCGGCTTTTCTCAGCAGATACCTCAGCTTGAGAATAAAGGACTGAGGGAAGTGAGGTGTGGGAGAATAAAACTGAGCTCTGGAGAAATGTTTGGCTAGAGTTTCCCCTACAATATGTACCAGTTCCGACTTGCATACAAATTCAACTTAAGAACAAACCTACAGTCCCTATCTTGTATGTAACCCGGGGACTGCCTGTATATTCTTCATTACTACTACTACAGCATGTTATACAGAGAAGAAATCAGCCTGTGGTCACAGATAACACTACAGATCACTTGGAACGGGGCAGTAAGTTAGACATTCAGTGGTATTTATTTTTGGATCAACTGTGATTCAACAAAATGTATCCCTATTTGTCAAAGAAGCAAGGAATCTAAAACACCAGATATTATCCGGTAGTCACCTCTTCAAAAATATAACTGGCTAATTTACTGCTTTTAAAAATCCTATAACATTTTCTTTCCTTTGGAAAAATGACTGAGTAGTGTTTCTCCTGAGTAAAAATCTAAATGATTTGGAGGATAATTTGCTACAAGATACCTAAAAATGCTTTCATTTTTCCAGTAAGGTAATTCAAATACATTTTTTAATGCATTTTGTGTGCATGTCCAAGCACATGCATTCATGAAGCTAGATAATTTCATGACGGTTAGGTCCATAAAAGGTTATTAGCCAGGGGATAAAATGGTGTCCTTGGCCTCTGTTTATCAGAGGCTGGAGAGGGATGGCAGGAGACAAATCGCTTGATCATTGTCTTCGGTCCACCCTCTCTGGGGCACCTGGTGCTGGCCACTGTCAGCAGACAGGATACTGGGCTAGATGGACCTTTGGTCTGACCCAGTATGGCCGTTCTTATGTTCATTCATTTCTAGAATGAAATAAAGGAGGAACAAATTTCAGCCAAAAAAATTTATTAAGTTGGATTGAAATTAGGGATTTGCAATGCAAGTATTATTTCCACCTAAACAATTATGTTATGTTCATTCAATTAGACTGTAAACTATTGATGATTAGTTTGAGTTGTTAATGTAAATATTCCTGTAGTTTTTAAATATACACTGGACTTTAAGATATTTCTTCCTGTTTGTGTCAAAATAAAACCATGTTGTATTATAGCTGCCCTTGCAGCATGCACAAATGCCGAAATAATACAAGATGGGCAATAAGCAGCCTGCGGGACAGATGTAATTCATTAGGGTTAGCCTGCGGCAGGCCGCTGATGCTTTATTTATCTGCTCCTCTGCAGGTATGGCTATCCATAACTCCTGTTGGCTATGGATCAGTTTTCTCAGCTAACTGAAGCTGCAGGAAGCGTAGTCCCAGTAGTCTGTGCTGTTTCCTGTAGCTCCTGTTGACTGGAAACAGCAATTAGTGGCCAACAGGAATGGCAAGTGGCTGTACCTGCCGAAGCACAAGTA
The DNA here is from genome assembly GCF_052426305.1 of Pelodiscus sinensis. Classification (NCBI taxonomy): domain Eukaryota; kingdom Metazoa; phylum Chordata; order Testudines; family Trionychidae; genus Pelodiscus; species Pelodiscus sinensis. The sequence goes on from NC_143052.1 coordinate 199,941,390, forward strand.
AATAAAGCAGTGGTGGCCCACTATGGTCTAACCCTAGAGAACTGCCTCCAGTTTATTGCCCACCTTCCAGCCCCGCTGTAATAGCCCAGAATAGGTATTTCCCCATGCAGACAACCTCTAAAAATGCAAGCTTCCATGAAGAAATCCAGCTTCTGTAACAGACCATAAATGGTTACATCTCCTAGAAACCTGACTATGTGATTCTGGTTGCTCTTCTTCCATTAAATCCTTCCTTCTTTGAAAAAGTCCTATCTCAGCATGTGAAGCACCAGCTGTGCATATCAATGATTAGCGTACTGCTGGCCTGGACTCCTCATTTACTTGCTACTGTATATAGATGTAATAATCCCTATGAGTAGCAAATCCACAAACATAACATTTAAAAAAAGTTGTCCATATATAAATTTAAAGAAAATAAATAAATATTTCAGTTATTAATATTTAAGATGACTACCAATAAAATTTGAACAAATGTGTTTCACCATTGATGACACTATTTCCTGCTTTTCATAAAGCTACCCAGAATTGGGGGAGGGAGGATAAATGGTGAAAATAATGGAGGGTGGACCTGTGGTTAAGGCATGAGCCTGAGTTTTAGAAAACTTGGATACAGTTGCCAGCTCTGCAACAGATTTCCTGTGATCTCAGACAAATCACTTAATCTATGATTCAGCTTGTCATGTGTAAAATAAGGAGAACAACACTTTCTTTCTTCGAACCTTTATATATTTTGTCCATATATAGACTAAGAACTTTATGGCAATAACCGTCTCTTCTGTAGTCACTAAATACAAACAGGCCCACATTTGCTGTTGGACCCTGCTGACTATTGCAATAGCATTGTTGCTATTAACTATTGTGCTAGAATCTAGATGCTCCAGTCAGGAATTAATATACTATCTTTTTAGGTACTGTATAAACTTCAGATAGATAGTCTAAGACCCAAAGATCAATAGATATTAACTTTTTTGTATCACTTGTTTCTAGTCCTTTTTACTTGCAATTTATTCTCCACCATAATGTTTTGGCTCATGGTAGTGTAGAAGATTTGACAAAAAATAAAACTGAAGTATTTTTATTTAAAGATGATTTGGTAAGCACCCCCTAGCTCTCCAAGTGATAAGTGCGTGTTTGTGGGCACATATAGCCATCATAAAATTAAATGACAGAATAGTGCTCTTTGAGAAAAAGACCATCTTTTCTTTTATGCCTCTGTACAGTGCTTACTATAATGGGACTCTGGTCATTCAAGAGAGCAGCTAAAAGTTACTTTTAAACATGTGTAAGCCACAAATGCATGACAGTTTTAGCATAATCCAGGGAAAGAACTGGACCGAAGCTGAAAAACATGGATTACTTTTGACAAGACTGTGGAAGATGTCATAATATCCAGTCTCTCAATGCAATTCACATACAGCAGAACCTCATTTATTCAACCTAACTAGGACAGAAGCCAGATCAGATAATCAAAAACTGAAAATCCAGAGAATGGGTAAGTGCATGACTGCAGCACCATCTAGCAGGTATAGGAGAGACTGCCAGCATCTGGATCTGTGCAGACTGGCTGATTGGTTAATATGTAGAGAATGAGATAATGAAGGGACGTATAAACTAAACCATTTCCTATTGCTTCTAGGGGGGAAAAAAACAACTTTATAGATCCAATAATCAATGCATACTGCAATAGTTTAGGAACAGGGAGAAAGGAACGGTCTAATAAATACAGTCATCAATGAATGTTTGAAAAGGGTGCATCAACTTAAACACTACTCAGTTTAGTTAAGAATTTCAGGTACTATACCCTATTCCATTGTTTTAAAAAAGATCTCTCTCACTACCTTACATAGGTCTTTCACAAACCAGCAAACAGGTGCAACTGAATATACACAATCATATACACAAAATAAACTAAATAAGAAAAAGCTATTTTTTAAATTTCAGTCAATTATAGTAGTGCCTGAGAAGTAGCTATGTTAGTCTGTAACTTTAAAAACAATGAATAGTCCTGTTGCACCTGAGAGACTAACAAATATATTATATCATGAGCTTGTGAGGGTAAAACCCACCATCAGATGAGTACTCGTGGGTAAAACTCACTTCATGAGACTCTTTTGTACTCTGATGAAATGGGTTTTACCCATGAAAGCTCGTAATATATTTGTTAGACTCTAAAGTGTCAGAGGACTGTTCATTGTTTTTATAGGAATCCCAGGTGATGTGTGTCACAGCATCAGATTTTAAAACAATTTATACAAAAGCATGATTTTTAGAGATTAGTAAACTTGTCACTAGAAATAGGTATGTGAAATATTTCATTTAGGAAGCAAATGCTGAATAAAATTCTACACTCTTCTGTGCCTAAAATGCAACTATCAGTTTTCCTACCTTGGGCTCAGTAATATTACTGAGGATGTTCACTATTGCTCCCACACTTCCCCTTGCCTTACTGGCTATTCCTAAGAAAGCTCTTCTCACAGACAAAAGGAATAATCTCTTGTATACATTTTCTTTTGAGTTTCACTTGTTTTCATTTGTTTCATTCTCCCTTGATTTCTCTCCTCTTCCCTTTTCTTGATTTCTCTACTCCAGCCTGCCTTCTGTGCCAGAACATTTTAGATACTGTAAAACAGTCCAACTCAGACAGAAAGTTAATTTTTCCAGCCAACCAAGAATAGGTTCTGAGGCTAAACTTTACACTTGGATGATTTTAAAATAACCTGGAAAACCTGGAAAATGTCTGGAATATAAACCACACTATTGTGGAGTAAAAAACTCACATACCTGAACTATTGCAGATTAATACTTAAGGTCCTAAACCAGGTAAACATCAGGCACAAAAACACAAGAAAATACAAAGGAACATGAAAATTTTATATATAAACAACTGATTTCAAAGCAAAACCAGCTTACTCACATACTCAAATCAAGAGAATAAAAATGAGATATCTGGCAAATAAGCTCTTAAAAAAACAACCAGCACCATAACCACCAGTAGCAATGGGCCCTAAAACAAAAATAAAATAAATAAAATAAATAAAAATATCACAGGCATGTGTATCAAATAAAAAGAAAACCAGGAAAGTAGGCAGTAAATTCAATATGGCTATGTGACGGGGTGTGTCTACGCTGCACTGAGGGGCAGGGAGTAGCCCTGGCCCAGCTGGCTGAAAGGACCACAGCCCTGCTGGGCATGCTCACAAGAAAGGCAGGGGATAAATGTCTCGGGAGCCACTCGGGACTGACCACCAATGGGGAAGAAGCTCAGGACCGAGCTCCAGAGCAGCCACCTTAGCAGTAGCAGCCCTGGCCAGGGAGGCCATTCAGGAGGGTCGAACCCGCCGAGCAACGCCCCGAGAGTTGAGCAGCGCACTGGGAACAGCCCAGGGTGGAGGGGCTCGGCATGTTTCAGTAGGAATCCCCACCAAGCAGACAGCAGAATCCTCCCCTGCCAACAGGGTCCTGCACTGGGACGCAGTGGAGCAAGAAGGGGGTCCCGGATCCCCTACCTCCCCACCCCACAACAGGCCTGCTCCCTAGTAGTTTGGGAGGCTTTGGACTTGGTCTCCAGGCCATATATACCCTGATAGAGGGAACTGTGCATTGACCAAGGCCTCCAGGCCATATATACTCAGATAGAGGGCAATTTGCTATGTACAGGCAGTCCCTGGGTTACGTACAAGATAGGGACTGTAGGTTTGTTCTTAAGTTGAATTTGTATGCGCAGAGAGCAAGCAGTCAACTAGCCTGTAGACTATTCAATAAGCAAATGCTTATTGGATAGTCGACTAGTGGTTCACATCCCTAGTCAGCGGTTGAGGTATCAGAAGTAGTGCTGGAAAATACAGGCAGTCCCCGGGTTACGTACAAGATAGGGACTGTAGATTTGTTCTTAAGTTGACCCTGTATGTAAGTTGGAACTGGTGTCAGCCGCTGCTGAAACTGATCAGTTTCAACCGCGGCTGAATCTGGATTCCAGATCTGACTTACATACAGATTCAACTTAAGAAACCCAGGCGTCCACAAGTCAGCTGCTGCTGAAACTGATCAGCGGCTGATTCCAGGAAGCCTGGGGCAGAGCAACTCTGCCTCGGGCTTCCTGTAGTCAGCCGCTGGTTAGTTTCAGCAGCGGCTGACTTGGGGACACCTGGGGCAGAGCAGCTTGGGTGCTGCTGGGTTGCTCCAGTAGCGCGGCTCCTCGGCGCTACTGGAGCAACCGAGCAGCACCCCAGCTGCTCTGCCCCAGGCATCCTGATTCAGCCGCTGCTGAAACTGACCAGCAGCGGCTGAATCAGGACGCCTGGGGCAGAGCAGCTGGGATGCTGCCGGGTTGGTCCGGAGCGGCGCTGCAGGACCAACCCGGCAGCCCCCAACTGCTCTACCCCAGGGGTAGGCAAGAAAAGCCTGGTCTGCTGGAGGGGGGGGGGGGCGCACTAGCTGCACCACCCCCCCCCCCCCATCAGCAGACCAGGGGGACAGGAGCAAAGCCACAGAGCACGCCTGCAGCGGGACAGCCCAAGCGCGCACGGGCTGTCCCGCTGCGGGCGTGCTCCAAGGCTTTGCTCTCCGTCTCCCTGCTCTGCTGGGGGGGGGGGGGGGGGGGGTCCAGCAAAGCCGCTGGACCCCCCCAGCAGACCAGGGGGACAGGAGCAAAGCCACCCAGGTGGCGGGAGTCACACTGCCTGGGCGGCTTTGCTCCGGGGCGAACGAGCAAAGCCGCACAGGCAGCGGGACCCCCACAGCAGACCAAGGGGACAGGAGCAAAGCTGCCTAGGCTGCGGGGGTCCCGCTGCCTGGGCGGCTTTGCTCCCGGGCAAATGAGCAAAGCCGCCCAGGCGGCGGCTTTGCTCGGGTGTCCCTGGTCTGCTGGGGGGGTTCTGCAGCTTTGCTGGACCCCCCAGCAGACCAGGGAGACCGGGAGAAGTTCTCTCACCCCAGAGGACACGGGCGGCGACCTGCCGCCCGTGAGCTCCGGGGTGAGAAAAGCCCCGTTTGTAAGTGCGGATCCGACATAAGTCAGATCCGCATAAGTCGGGGACTGCCTGTACTGATGATTCAAAAGACAGTGAGTCATAGATAGTATGCATCCGTGAGTACATATATTTTTTAAAATTTCAAAGTCTGACCACAGGACTTAAGTCATACGTATTTGCATAGTAAATGTGTTAAAATAATTATTTACTGATCTTGAGAAAATTCTGCACCAAGAATTTAAAATTTTGCAGCAAAAAAAAGTTGAAGTTCTCTTCACAATATTTTAAAATTTTGTATATTTTATTTGTCAAGATAATACAATATAATCAGTTTCAATTATTTTCAAAAAAAATTAACCAAAAATAATCAAAAATGGTATGACTATATTGTTAATAGAATAGTGACAGAAATGTAGCCGTGTTAGTCTGGTGTAGCTAAAACAAAATACAGGACTATGTAGCACTTTAAAGACTAACAAGATGGTTTATTAGATGATGCGCTTTCGTGGGCCAGACCCACTTCCTCACATCTGAGGAAGTGGGTCTGGCCCACGAAAGCGCATCATCTAATAAACCATCTTGTTAGTCTTTAAAGTGCTACATAGTCCTGTATTTTATATTGTTAATGTTATTCTGACAAATTAAATAATGCAAGAACGCGGCACAATTTTAAAATTGTATTTTGTTAAGCACAGAACTCTCTCAAGAGTACCAGTGTTTTGTGTGGCATAATTTGGGTGCAGGCAGCTCGGGAGGGAGGAGGGGGAATCTCGATCCTTGAGGACTAAATTGGGGAGTTCTGGGTGCAGGAAGAATGGCATTATGAAGTGTAATCCAGATCAAGATTAAGGTTCAGCAGAGATGGTATACGTGCTGGGGAAATAGGGCTTGGCCTTATAGGGTGTCCAGGTTTGGGATGCTCTTGATGCAGGGAGTGATGCTAAGGCGAGAAAGGGAGGACTTGGTTTCAGAGGGCTTAGGGAGGTTGTGAGGATCATCTGGTATGAGGGGTAGGGGGCTCGTTGGGTGAGTTCTGGGTGAGATAAACAACACTGACACAGACTACCATCTCTGAGTGGTTCTATTCATATCTCACTATTTTTTGGGCTGTCTGCAGACACAGGAAAACACCTTAATATTGAAAGATACTTGATTAATGTTTTCTCCACAAACACAATGATGAGAAGCAGTTTTATTTGCCGATCAAAGCACTAAAGAAAGCGGGCTAATCGCATTATGAAGACCTGCACAGTTCACTATAAATAGCAACTATTTTTGATGCTGTGAATGAACACACCGCCACTTTTTTCCTCCAATTTGACCCATTTCCCTAACATTAATATCCATTTCAACATAAAAAAAATAACACCCTTAATTTTTTATCTGCTTCTCTCATTATTTTTACCAAAGAAAACATGTACCCTATCTGACCACTTCCTAAGTAAAATTCACTCCTATTTGACAGGCAACAGAGGAATGCAGAGACTGAAATCCCAGATTCAATCCCAGCTACTGGAATGAAGTATTCTTTCAGTGCTTAGAGATCTTTCGGCCACAGCCCCATTCTTCTTCTTAGCCTAGCCGAAAGTATATCCCTGTTCTCCTTCCACCCACCCACCCTCCTGTTTAACCCAGTCTGTCCCTGTCCCTAACCTGACCAGGTTGTTGTCTCTTCTATGCTGCCTGGATGCTAGGAGGGGAACATTGAAAAAACAGGAGAGAGCAGGGCTGGCCTTACCATAAGGTGCAAGGCCACCTCAGGTGCCAAACGGTGAGGGGGCGCAACTAGGACCCAGAGTGTAGAAAATTATGTCTGCTGCTGATGCATATGTATTCTCTCTGCTCTAGATGCACAGAGATGGTGGAGTGCTGTGCTGGAGGAAGGAGGGCACAAGAGACATAACAGGGAGGCAGGAGAAAAGGTGAGAGGGAATAACAGAAAACAGCAGGAGCTGCAGGGAGAAGAGGAGGAGCCGCCTCTTATATACCTCTCCAGCACCCCCAGAAACCTGGACTGATGAACACCTGCTTCTTAGGGAGCTTTCTGATTCCTGCTGCTTCCCTGAACCCACTTGAGGAGAACAGGCAGTCAACTGAGGTAGTAGGAGCCAGTTAGGCCCTTAAGATGCTGATATCTTCCCTCACTCAGGCCCAGCTACCAGCCTGCTTATTTGTCCCGTTCAATTGAGTGTTGAGAGTTACTATAGCTGGCACAGAACAGCAGTCATGAATGAAAGAAGAAAATGCACACCATTCAGAAAAAGAAAGCAAGCAAAGGAAGTTTTTCTATCTAAGCAGGAAGGAGCTCTCCTGAGATAGACACAAATGTTCATGGTGAGCCTTCTGGCCCCAGTGAGGATGTGAGTGTGAGATGCCGCCTAATCCTCCAGTTAGTCAGAGTGCAGGTGACCTGGCAGCTACTGCAGCATCCATATCTCCATCTCAAAATGGATGTAACCATGCACATTCCTGAAGAAAAGTGAAGATCAAAGAAGAGTGTGGTGGAGGCGCAAGAAACAGCTGCTGCTGAGTTTAGTTCCTTAAGTCTAGATGATCCAAGACTGTGGACCCACTTGAGCAGTAGCCTGAGGGACTTCCTTGTACTGCATAGGCCACAGCAAGTGAAAAACTTCATGTTCCCCAAAGACAATGAAAATAGAAGTTTCCATCCAACACATTACTGGCATGAAATCCCCAATGGTGACAAAGTGCAGAGGCCATGGCTTATGTACTCAAAAACCCAGAATGCTGAATATTTTTTTTGTTGCAAACTCTTTCCAGTCTAATGTTCCAGCCACATTGGGTTCTACAGGAACAAAGGACTGGAAAAATCTGGTTAGAAATCTGGCATGCCATGAGAAGGCAGCAAATCACCAGAGAGCATTCCACAGGTAGAAAGAGCTTGAGATGAGACTAAATTTAAAAGCCATCATAGATGATCAGCATCAAGAGAAGATTGCATCAGAGTCTCTTTACTGGCAAAATGTTCTGAAAAGGCTCATTGCCATTGTGAGAATGCTTGCAACCCAAAACCTAGCACCGTGTAGCATTTCAGATCAGCTGTATGTGCCAAACAATGGAAACTTGCTTAAAATTGTGGAGCTGATGGCTGAGTTCGATGCTGTAGTCCAGGAGCATCTAAGAAGAGTCACCACCCAAGAAATGTACACACAACACTAACTTGGAAAAACAATTCAAAGTGAGATCATAGAGGTAGTGGCAACAAAAGTCAAACAGAAGATTGTGGCAGATCTGGAGTCAGCAAGATATTACTCTGTTATTCTGGCCTGCACACCTGACATCAGCCATACGGCACAATTGACTTTAATGGTATGTTTTGTAACAAGAGAACCTAGTGAAAATGCCCCTGCAATGGTGATTGTCAGAGAGCATTTTCTAGAATTTATTGACATTGATGATACTACAGGAGCTGGTATGACAAATATGCTTCTTAAAAAGCTGGAAGATACAGGAATTGCGATAGCTGACATGAGAGGTCAGGGCTATGATGATGGTGCCAACATGAGAGGAAAGAACAGGAGTGCAGACAGATCCGAGAGTTAAACCCTCGAGCTTTTTTGTCCCATGCAGTTCTCATTCATTTAACTTGATGGTCAGTGGTGCAATATCACCTTCTAGTGAGGCTGCTGAAATTTTTTTATGTAATTCAAAGCATCTTGTATTTTTCTCTGCATCAACTCATCGACGGCAAATTTTGAAGCAAAATCTGGGAACATCCTCTCTGACACTGAAACCACTGAGTGCCACACGATGGGAAAGTCGAGTGGAGGCGAAAAAGCCTATCAAACACCAAATTGGTAAGATAGATAATGCCACAGTTGCCATTATGGAGGAAAATGCTATGACAGGAACTGATCGTGGGAGAACGGTGGCAGAGGGAAATGGAATTACCAGACACATTCAAATTTCTGTGTGGCTTAGTGTTGTGGCGTGACAGACTGTTTGAAATAAATGTTGTAAGCAAGAGACTCCAAGGTGTTGACCTTGATATATCTGGAGCAATGGAACTGGACAAAGCAAAGTCATACTACAGTCTTACCGGTCAGATGAGGGATTTCAAAACGTTCTGTAGAGTACACAGAAGTTGGCAGAGGAACATCACACTGAAGCTAAATTCCCAGCCATTCAAGAATACAAGAGTCACCGAAGATGACGACATTTTGATTACGAAGCATGGGATAATCCCATAAGAACCCCCAAACAACAATTCAAAGTTGAATTCTTTAACCAGGTGCTAGATTGTGAAATACAGTCACTTGAAGAACGTTTCATGCAGCTCAAGGAACACAGCAGTATATTTGAGATGTTGTATGATATTCCAAAACTCCTCACTATACCTGAAGACCATCTACACCAGCAATGCAGGGCACTAGAGACTATGTCGACACATGATGACGTGCAATATTGATGCAAGTAATTTAGGTGATGAACTGAAAAGCCCTTTCAAGATACATTTCAGCAGGATCAACTTCAAAGGCTATTCTGGAATATATGTGCACAAATAAGATGACCACCCTCTTTCCAAATGATTTTGTTGCTCTGCGTATACTTCTAACACTTCCTGTAACAGCTGCTAGTGGAGAACACAGCTTTCTCCAAGCTGAAATTAATAAAAACACATCTACTCTCCACAGTGACACAGGAGAGGCTGGTTAGCCTTGCAACCATCTCAATAGAGCATGAGCTGGCCCAGACTGTGGACCTTCAGGAAGCAGTTCAAATCTTTGCAACCAAGGAGGCACGGAAAGCACCACTTTGATTATTCAAACAGATAAAAATGCCAGTGTTTACTACGAAGACAAGAAGTGTTACATTTGCTGTTCAGATATTTGAAAGTTAAGTGTTACTTAACATTTTTTAACAAGGCATTTTAAGTTGTTAGTTCTCCTTTATTGGGGTAGCAGAGCAGTACCATGAGAGGAGGAGAACGGGAAGAAGGCAGAATTAGAATAAATCATAGAATCATAGAATAATAGGACTGGAAGGGACCTCGGGAGGTCATCGAGTCCAGCCCCCCGCCTTCAAGGCAGGACCAAGCTCCGTCTACACCATCCCTGACAGATGTCTATCTAACCTGTTCTTAAATATCTCCAGAGAGGGAGATTCCACCACCTCCCTTGGCAATTTATTCCAATATTTGACCACCCTGACAGTTAGGAATTTTTTCCTAATGTCCAATCTAAACCTCCCCTGCTGCACTTTAAGCCCATTACTCCTTGTCCTGTCCTCAGAAACCAAGAGGAACAAATTTTCTCCTTCCGCCTTGTGACACCCTTTTAGATATTTGAAAACTGCTATCATGTCCCCCCTTAATCTTCTTTTTTCCAAAATAAACAAGCCCAGTTCATGAAGCCTGGCTTCACAGGTCATGTTCTCTAGACCTTTAATCATTCTTGTCGCTCTTCTCTGTACCCTTTTTCTCCACATCTTTCTTGAAATGTGGTGCCCAGAACTGGACACGGTACTCCAGCAGAGGCCTAACTAGTGCAGAGTAGAGCGGCAGAATGACTTCACGAGTTTTGCTTACAACACACCCGTTGATACAATCTAGAATCATGTTTGCTTTTTTTGCAACAGCATCACACTGTTGACTCATATTCAACTTGTGGTCCACTATGACCCCTAGATCCCTTTCCGCCATGCTCCTTCCTAGACAGTCGCTTCCCATCTTTTATGTATGGAACTGATTGTTCCTTCCTAAGTGGAGCACTTTGCATTTCTCTTTATTAAACCTCATCCTGTTTACCTCTGACCATTTCTCTAACTTCCTACGGTCATTTTGAATTATGTCCCTATGCTCCAAAGAAGTTGCAACTCCACCCAGTTTGGTATCATCTGCAAACTTAATAAGCGTACTCTCTATCCCAATATCTACATCATTGATGAAGATATTGAACAGTACGGGTCCCAAAACAGACCCTTGCGGAACTCCACTTGTTATCCCTTTCCAGCAGGATTTAGCACCTTTAACAACTCCTCTCTGACTACGGTTATCCAGCCAATTATGCACCCACCTTATCGTGGCCCTATCTAAGTTATATTTGCCTAGTTTATCAATAAGAATATCATGCGAGACCGTATCAAATGCCTTACTAAAGTCTAGGTATATGACATCCACCGCTTCTCCCTTATCCACAAGGCTCATTATCCTATCAAAGAAAGCTATCAGATTAGTTTGGCATGACTTGTTCTTCACAAACCCATGCTGGCTATTCCCTATCACTTTATTACCTTCCAAGTGTTTGCATATGATTTCCTTAATTACCTGCTCCATTATCTTTCCTGGGACAGACGTTAAACTGACCGGTCTGTAGTTTCCTGGGTTGTTCTTATTCCCCAAGCAAGGGGACACGAGGGCTTCATTTGAAATGAAATGCTGTGGGCCAGCCCTGGAAAAGCATCTCCCTTTATCTAATATACCTCCACTGAGCCTGCTCAGGCACTGGTTTTCACAGGTTTACATCCTAACCAAGTGTGGGTGAATTTTCACAGGGAAAATTAAAGAAAAACCACAACTTTCTGATTCCCGGGGACAAGCTCCTTACCAAATTCCAATTTCCTGCACCAAATAACCAAGACCCTAAAAATTATCAATTAAGGAAGAAAAACATAATTTCTCCCCAACTTCATTCTCAGAAATGGCTCGACTGTTTTTGCTGAAACTTCCCAAAACTTTTCAGCCCAAAGAGAACACTAGGCTTAAAAAGAAAAACAATCAGTGGAAATAGCTATAGTTTGGTGCAAGCAACTAAGAGCAGGGCCCTTACATGGGCACGTATTAGTTAACCTGAATTATAGGCATCACTGTTAACATTATCAAGGATGCAAAACAAATAAATGTTGAAAGGTGAATTCAAACAGAAGTTCAATACAAAACGGTAATTGAAGTTTGCTGCATGGAACTTTTCCAAGCAAAGAGAAAGGCTTCAGAAGTCTCCCCATCCAATTATAGAAAGAGGTAAATTTGGCTTTTAAAAAAATCTGACAGGATCACTATTCAGAATGGTCTGACTCACTAATTTCAAGCTGCTTCATTAATTTGTAACTTTTACCGTAATAAAAACGTGTGTATCCTGAGATAAATATATACAAGATTTACATGTCTGCATCAATATTTGTTGCCCAATAGATTATATAATTTTATGAAACTTTGTTCCAACAAACTGTAAAAGAAAGTGTTATTATTCCAGGAAAAGATCTTTGAGCTATGTTCATTTTAAGAAAGCTAAGGTATTTATAGAAAAGATGACTGTCTCTGAAATTAATTTAATCGTATTCTTTTCCATCCCCTATTTTTGTTCTAAACAAGTATAGTCTGTCAGGTATCTGCATCTGCGAATCTTCACTACTCTCCTTCACTGGAAGTTTGAAGCTAAGAAACTCTCAGACACTGACCATCCTGAGAATGCTATGTATTTTCAACAGCTTGTCCTAATTCAGGATTGCATATTATCCTAAATTTCAATTATCCAGTTTTTTTTAAAAGGAGTCTCTTTTCCCCCCAACCTAAATATTCAGATAACATTAAAGGTTTCTGTGCAAAGACTAACACATAGCCCTCCCCCCTTTTCTACATAAAACAAAGCCTGAGTTAGGTCAGCATATACAGTAACTTTATCTAAAGTTATAAACAACTGAAAATCAACTGTTAGAATGGAAGTGCCATCTCTACATTAAATTCTCTAATAATATAATTATTTATATTATTAATTATATCTTTATATCCTTAATTATAACTTTATGATAAAGTTTATCACGTAAAATAGGCACCTCCAGATGAAGAAACAACAAATTAACAGTAGTCTCCATATCTCTTAAATAAAGGTTCTCTCAAGACCATGGGAGCTTCAGACACTGAAGAGTTATAAAATTCAAAAATTAAGGCTGTCTATGCAACATGAATAACCTTTTAATATTTTTTTTATATAATTTCTTGAGAGAGAGAGAGTATGTAAAAATGAAAAATACTATATTTGAAAAAAACAATTTTCTGATGTGCAGTTATAATAACCATGTCCTGCCCCAATTATGTACCATGAAAGTTTGAATCTGCTCAACACTATAGTACAGATGTCTACCATCACAGTGACATAGCTATGTTAAACTCGCGGGCCATTAAACCCTGGGTTGCAAGTGAATGACTGTGGCCAGGTGTTAAGTAGGCCAGGAGCCTGGCTCAGACCTTTACCCATTTCACCCTCTGTTCGTGGGGAGAATTCCTGCCCCACGAGGTGCTAGCAAGGTGGACAATGTGCCCCAATTTCATTTGTTGAACACAGGGCAGTGTTGAGATGACCTGGCCCATCTTTTGTTCTTCATCTCCCCACTACACTTATATAGCAGCAACTAGTCTGCCTGATTTGGGGATTCATAGTCCAGAATAATCTGCAGGGGGTGGGTCTGAGAATGGAATATATGTTATATTTATTATTATTGAATATTGACAAAAGCAACAGAAAAGGATTTTTCAAGTTTGTAACGCTGCTCAATATTAACATAATTTCACGTAACTAATAAATGGCACTTCTCTGGCCTCAGAGCTTTCTCCCTGCCAAATTTCAAATGTTTGCTGTGAATAACAGATGTTAGAGAGTCTCAAAAAATTAACAATCTGTTATATGGAAAGTGTTATGCATCCTAAATATGAGTGTTTTTAACAACCTCCTCTGTAATAATAAATTATGAGATTTACACAAAGCTACCCATGGGACAGAATTTAATATTTTTCACTGAAATAACTATTGCACTTTTAAATCCTACTTATTCGTATCTTCAATCTAAGGTAAAAATGACACTACACTTTCCAAGTTCCACTACAAAATGCTTTTTTAAAAATATATTTAAATTTCCAAAAAGCAATGTTACATTTTAAATTTGATTATTTTTTTGGCTTGTCTACACAAGGCCTTTAACATCTGACAACCTATGAAACTGAAATAACATCCCCCTCCCCACCATATTAGCAATCGTTTGCTTTAAACACCAATTTCCAAATAGCATTATGAAATACTTGATTTAGAAAACAATGAATTAACTATAACTTACCTTTAGCATATTGTCTCATGCTTTCCATATATGCAGAAAGATTTTCTGCAACCAAAGTAACTAGGGCATGATTGTGCTGAAGTTGATTGATTAAGTCATGGCGGTAAAACACATGGGGACTGCGTTGTGTCTGGCTGTAATTAACACACAAATGTTAGGAGAAAAATACAGTATTTCTTCCATCTAAGTAACTTTCAGTAATTGATTTAAAACCTTATGTCATCCATCTGAAATAAATTAAATCTCTATACATTTTGTAACATACAAACTAAAGCTCCTGATTTAATTTTCTCTTTATCTTCAAAAACAACGAAAGGGAGTGCATACTAGTTATTAACAGCACTGAATTAAGCAAGATTGAACAGCTACACCAGGACTGAGTCAATAAACAAACAAACAAAATATCAAGCAAGTTAATCAGAACTTTGCCACACATTTGAGAAATAACCAAACAATCATTCATTTTCTGAAATAGCAGTAAAACTAATCTGAGAAGTTTTCAAAATAAATCAGTTTACAAATGTATAATACGTACCTTCTAAAAATGAAACCTATATCCACCTCTGAGGCTATGTCTACACTACAATGATCTATTGGAAAAAGTTACGCAAATTGAGCTCTGCAATTTGTGTACCTTTTTCCCAATTTTTTTTCAGGAGAGCCTTTTCTGAAATTTGGCCCATCTACACCGGGCCAAATTTTGGAAAAGCCTCCTTTTTCGCAAGAGCCCTTCTTCCTCATGGGAGAAGGAACACGGGGCTTCTGAAAGCGCGCGTTTCCTCTTCCACAAAAATATAGCCAAAGAGGAGATGTGTTCCCTGGATGTGGCGGAGTTTATCTCAGAAAAACCCCATAGTGTAGACATTGCCTGAGTTGTGAAGTACATGTGTTAAGCTTATGACAACCAACTAAAATGCACTTTTCCCCCCAGTAGAAAACCATGATTAAATCGAATGTTCCTGACTAGAGATTTAAATCAGAATCACCCTAATGCATAAATTATAGTACTGAAGAAACAAATATTTAAAGAAGCAGGCAATTGACATGTTGAGCCTGGCATCAAACAGGGTAAGGACTGAAGGGAGGGATCACATAAATCAAGACAATGTGAGATAACTAAGGAGGAATAGAATCATGTACAGCTTTACACATAACGTAAGGGCTATTTCCTTGGTTACAACTTTTTAAAAATAATTTTCCTATTCTTGTTTTAGTCCACCTCCAGCATTCCACCTTGATGAGAAGTGGTCATCAATGAAAATTGTAAGGGACAAGAAAACAGAAGGGAAAAAGAAAGTACAATTCCCTTGAAACACTCTTCTTTTTAATTTCAAGGGCTAGCAAATGTGTCACATTCTGATCAAAACCTTCATCAGCCCAGGATAATATTTAATTGCATCTTTAGAGACTTGAAAAAAATACATCTCCATATAATCTACGAAGACCATACCTACACATAAAGGCACATTTCTGCTGAATCATGATAGCAGATGCCTGTCACAATGCTAAACAGAATATTGAAGGTTTTAACGGTCTCTGTGGGGCACAGGAAACTAAAATCTGGAGAAGATGTATTCCCACAGAGAGGGACTAGAAATAATTGAGCTTTAGAAAAGCCAATAGCCAAATTCTGAGCACCAAGAAGTGAGGATTCATATTTGTCCGAGACAGAACATCAGCCCGTCGCAGGGAGCCATAGCCTATAATACCTCTAAGGTGGAGTGTTTTCCATATAAGGGCATGTAAATTAATAATCTTCCCCTGCTCGCTCCACCCATTGCAGTGGAAGATCAGCTAATGGGCTGACTTGTGCTCAGGCCTGCTACTCCACCCACTGCACAAAAACCAACCTATGGGGTGATAAGTTCTCAGGCAATAAAACAGGCAGGCAGCCTCTCTCTCACTGGGGATTCGTATCGAGTGAACGCCTGGCCTGATCACCCAGACGCCTTGCACCCCCCGCTCTCGAGTCTTACTGAGCGTACTCCGAGTTGGTCGACCGGAGTGGAGACACTTTATGAGCATGTGACCGGTACTTGTGTTCCTGCTGTCTCCAGAACTGGTATAACCCCCCCTCCCACCCGCCATCATCCCTATCCTAATTGATTTTTAGTTGTCCTTATTGCTTGTCAAGTGACAGTGGTTAAAAAGTTACTAAGTTAGTTTATAAATAGTTGTGGTTTAGGGTTTTTACTGTTTCTTTGTATAAAGTTGTGTAAATTATCAGCCCTATGAACAATACCAGTGGCAATTCAACTGTTCCTAACCCCTGGGCAGTTATTGGGAATTATTGTGATTTAGAAAAGCCTCAGGGAATTGTTTTGTGTTGTCTGGCAATCTGTTTAATTTTTGTTCTGATGATTGTGTGGCACCATCAAAATAAAATCAGTTTGTGCTTTTTAAAACCCCCAGTTGTGGTCTCATCCTTTCCGGCATCCCTTCGAACCTCGTGTATTACGGGGACTGACAATATTTACCTTCATGACAGTTTAACAGAGCCCAAGAAACAAGTAATTTTGAAAATAGTTTTGGGAAAGAAGGTATTTAAGGCCTCGTGAAAAATCTATAAAACCACTTCTGTGTCTCCTTAAGCAACAGCTTTGCATGATAATATACGGCCTGAGAATCCAATCTACCAATATATAATTTTAATAACTTGAAACTCAGTCTAAACATGTGTCTTTCCATCTCCAAATCTGAAAAAGTAATTCTATATTCTGCAAAGCTAACGTTTTTCATTGATGTTTTCAAAAAATTTTACAATAGTTTACCAAGGGATTTTGTTGATTTCGGGAAATGGCGGAAAGGCGTAGAGGACACCCTCTGACCAGCACTACAGGAACACATCCAGAAGGGAGTCCTGCTCCAGCCTGAACTGGCTGCATTTTGCATTGTCTCTCCATGTGAAGAGGTCCACTAGAGGACAGCCCCAGTCGTGGAAGAGGGAGGCAGTCGCCCCAGGATAGAAAGCCCACTCATGGCAAGAGGAGAACTCTGTTGAGATGATCCGCAATTGCATTCCGAACCCTGGGAGATGATGAGCTTCTGGCATAATGCCAAGTAGGACACAAAACTCCCAAAGTCTCATAGCTTTCTTGCAGAGCTCTTGGGAGCAGGCCCCTCCTTGTCTGTTTATGTAGTACATGACAGCAGTACTGTCTGTGAGGACTCGCATCACCCTGCCCATGAGGTGAGGGAGAAATATCTTGCATGCATTCCTGATTCCTCTGAGCTTTTATGTTTATGTGGAGCGATCTCTCGAGAGGACCACATGCCCCAAGTACGAAGGGTCCCCATGTGGGCACCCGAACCTCAGTCCGAAGCATCGGCTACCAGGTCTCTCGAGCACAGTTTAGGATGGAATGGGATGCCCAACATGACCCGATCCAGATCGTCCACACCAGGCCAAGGCTGACAGAACTCGGGGCAGGACCATTTCCACTCTTTCCGGAATGTCTTACTGGTACGTACACCCAGGCCAGCCACAGTTGGAGGAGCCTCATTCTGAACCTGGCCAGGGACACAATGCATGTGCAAGTGGCCTCATACCTCAGGATCTGCAGGCACACTTATGCTGTGATGATGGGGGCATCTGCAAGCTCCTGAATGAGGGCCGACAGGACCTCACATCTCTACAGGGAGTGATGCGTTAGCTGTGATAAAGTCCAGAACTGCTCCTATGAACTCTATCCTTTGAGTGGGTACCAAGAGGGACTTTCTCGCTTATCAGCAGGCTGAGCTGGCAATGTGTGTCCAGGAGGAGAGACACGTTGTGCTGGACCTTCCATCTCCATGGGCCCTTGACAAGCTAATTGTTCATGTAAGGGTACACCTGTACACCCTGATGCCTCAGATATGCCGCAACCACCAACCACATTTGGTGAAAACCCCAGGGGGCTGTAAACAGGCCAAAGAGCAAGACAGCACATTGGTAGTGGTTGTTTCCCACTAAGAATCCCAGGAAGTGCACGTGACCTTTGAAGATGATGATATGGAAGTATTCATCCTTGAGACTGAGCGCGGCATACCAGTCCCCAGATTGGTCTCCCTGGTCACCATCATTCCCATACAGAACTTGAAACGGACCAAGTATTTGTTGAGGCCTCACAAGTCCAATACAGACCACAGGCCTTCTTTCACCTTGGGGATCAAAAAGTAAAAACTCAATCACTGCTGTTTGAGTCATCAAACCTTTTTCTCCAACTCAGATGGTAGCTCTCTACTGCTCCCACCTGGAGCAACTGGGACAGCTCCTACTCAAGAAGATGTTTGTGAGAAAGGTCCTTCAAGAGGGACAGGGTGGTATAGAAGAGAGCTGGAGGGTATATAACCATGCTGGACAGTGGCTAGGACTCAACAGTCTGATGTAATGCCCCTCCATACCAGGAGGAAGGGACCGAGCCTAGAGGAAAACAGGTAGGCATGATCTTGGGAGCCCAATATGGGCTCACCCTGGGCACACCCTCAAAAGGAACATTTACCCTGGGGTTTCACCTGGCTGGTTGACTGCTGGTCAAAAAGAGGATGGCAGCCCTGTCTCCATTTGGGGGGGAGGGGAGGCTCAGGCGTCAATGGGCTTTCTCCTGGGGGGAATATTGGCCCTTTGTTTGAGAATATTAGGTCTTAAACCTTTTTCTCTCAGACCCCAGGATGCACAGGCCTTGGGTTTTCACGTTCATACGGGAGTACTTTAGCCCATGAAACTTAGTGGCCATCTGTTCTGCCAACAGGGCCCCCATGTCAAAGGGGAGGCCCTATATGGAATTCTGTGCTTCCGGAGACAGGCTCGACAGAAGAAATCATGCCGGACACCTCATGGAGAGGACAGAAGCCAAGAGAGTTGCTGAATTCATGGTATCAGATTCCGCCTGCAACAGTGCCAGCACCACAAAGTACCCCTCCTCAATCAGGGTCTTATACTCCTTGCAGGAGACTTTGGGCAAGGAGGTCTCAAATCTGGCCAGCGCCTGCCAGATATTCACCGAATACCTGGGGAGCAAAGCCTGATAGTTTGCCATGCTTAACTGAAAACTGGCTGAAAATTAAATCTTTCTACCAAACAAGTCCAAGCGTTTAGAGTGTGTTTATTCTTGTGGGCAGGGGCCAACTGACCCTAGTGTTACCTGTAGTTGACTGATTCCATTACAAGGGAATTGGGTAGCAGATGGGTGTATAGGTGGTCATGGTCCCCCACAGGGACAAAGTACTTCTGTTTAGCCCTCTTGGCTATAGGCAGGATGGAGGGAGAAGTTTTCCAGAGTCTTGGCAACCACCTCATGCAGGGGCAAGGCTACTCTGTCAGGTCCTGCTTGCCCAACAACCCCAAATGAGTCTGAGGTCTCTTGCAAGTCCTCAGCCTGGAAGCCCAAGCCATTAGCCACCCTCCACAGGAGGTCCTGGTGGGCTCTTGAGTCCTCCCAGGGAACTGCTGGGGGAGAAGTCACAATCCCCTCATCCAGTGATAAAGAGAAGGACTCCAGAGCCTGTTGACCTTCCTCACAAGGTGAGTGATAGTCACTCGCCCCTGCCATCTGTTGAGGGAAGTTGATTTTCCTATGTCCCCTTGACACCCACATTGGCAGCACCAAGGGGGCCTGGAATGCTCCAGCAACTGAGCAGGTAAGTTGAGGCTTTACTGGGAAGCCCCACTCAGTCCATGGGGCAGTACTGCACCTGCCACTGAGATGACAGCCACAGCATGCCCTGGGATGGCACTGAGGGTTCTGTCAACTGCTGCACTGGAAGGATGGAAGCCATCTCCGAAGCCACACACCAGGAACGGATGCTCGCCGACACCCAAGATGAAGAGTGGGAGCAGCGACTCTTCTGGTGCTGGGACTACATCACACATGGAGACCTCGGAGACCAGGAATGTTTCTGTGGGAGCTACGGTACCCCAAAAGAACCATTCTTCAAGTGTGGGGAATGGTACTGGAGAGAAGATCCACGGTGTCAGGACAGAAACCGGGAGAAGCAGAACGTGCTTCTGAAGCAGGAATGGCTTAGCGTCAGCATCTAAAGCATGCTGAATAGTACTGGTGCCAATGTCAGTGCAGTGAGGAGATAAAATCACTATCCCTTAGACGTCTTTGGTACCGGGGCACACTTGTCTGCACAGGTCTGTGCATCAACTCTGGCGCCATGTCATGCCCCAGTCTCTTACATGCAGACCTATGGGGACTTCTCTGGCATCTGAGAGGAGCACACTGTGGAGAGCACTCTCAGCCAATGCCAGGAAATGGGGGTTCAAATGGCGGTTACCCCTATGCTGAGATCCTGTTGGTGTCGGGGATGGTACTAATATGGCATTTATGTCCTGCGTGGCCGGGAAGACCTCCGGCGTGGAGGGGAGATGAACCTCCAATACCGATGGAGGTGACCCGGAAGTAGGGCTTGGTGCCTTTTGGGGCTTCTCTCACCTGTCCACTGGCTAGTCAATCTTCTTCCCCTTATCCTTATAAGGATAATCATAGAATACTAGGACTGGAAGGGACCTCCAAAGGTCATTGAGTTCAGTTCCCTGCCCTCATGGCAGGACCAACTACTGTCTAGACCCCATCCCTGATAGACATTTATCTAACCTACTTTTAAGTATCTCCAGAAATGGAGATTCCACAACCTCCCTGGGCAACT
The DNA here is from genome assembly GCF_052426305.1 of Pelodiscus sinensis. Classification (NCBI taxonomy): domain Eukaryota; kingdom Metazoa; phylum Chordata; order Testudines; family Trionychidae; genus Pelodiscus; species Pelodiscus sinensis. The sequence continues at coordinate 199,962,059 of NC_143052.1, forward strand.
TATTCCAGTGTTTGACCACCCTGACAGTTAGGAACTTTTTCCTAATGTCCAACCTAAACCTCCCTTGCTGCAGTTTAAGCCCATTGCTTCTTGTTCTATCCTCAGAGGCCAAGATGAACAAGTTTTCTCCCTCCTCCTTATGACACCCTTTTAGATACCTGAAAACGGCTATCATGTCCCCCCTCAATCTTCTCTTTTCTAAACTAAACAAACCCAATTCCTTCAGCCTTCCCTCACAGGTCATGTTCTCTAGACCTTTAATCTTTCTCGTTGCTCTTCTCTGGGCCCTCTCCAATTTTTCCACATCTTTCTTGAAATGCGGTGCCCAGAACTGGACACAATACTCCAATTGAGGCCTAACCAGCGCAGAGTAGAGCTAAAGAATGACTTCTCGTGTCTTACTCACAACACACCTGTTAATTCATCCCAGAATCATGTTTGCTTTCTTTGCAACAGCATCACACTGCTGACTCATATTTAACTTGTGGTCCACTATAACCCCTAGATCCCTTTCTGCTGTACTCCTTCCCAGACCATCGCTTCCCATTCTGTATGTGTGAAACTGATTGTTCCGTCCTAAGTGGAACACTTTGCATTTGTCTTTATTAAACGTCATCCTATTTATCTCAGACCATTTCTCCCATTTGTCCAGGTTATTTTGAATTATGACCCTATCCTCCAGATTAGTCGTAATCCCTCCCAGCTTGGTATCATCTGCAAACTTAATAAGCGTACTTTCTATATACCAATATCTAAATAGTTGAAGATACTGAAAAGAGCCGGTCCCAAAACAGACCCCTGCAAAACCCCACTTGTTATGCCTTTCCAGCAGGATTGTGAACCATTAATAACTACTCTCTGAGTACAGTTATCCAGCCAGTTATGCACCCACCTTATAGCAGCCCCATCTAAATTGTATTTACCTAGTTTATTGATAAGAATATCATGCAAGACAGTATCAAACGCCTTACTAAAGTCTAGGTATACCACATCCACCGCTTCTCCCTTATCCACAAGGCTCATTATCCTATTAAAGAAAGCTATCAGATTGGTTTGACACGATTTGTTCTTTACAAATCCATGCTGGCTGTTGCCTATCACCTTGCCACTTTCCAAGTGTTTACAGATGATTTCCTTAATTATTTGCTCCATTATCTTCCCTGCCACAGAAGATAAAACTAACTGGTCTGTAATTTCCTGGGTTGTTCTTGTTTCCCTTTTTATAGACAGGCACTATCTTTGCACTTTTCCAGTCCTCTGGATTCTCTCCTGTCTCCCATGATTTTCCAAAGATGATAGCTAGAGGCTCAGATACCTCCTCTATCAGCTCCTTGAGTACAGGCAGTCCCCGAGTTATGTGGATCCGACTTACGTCGGATCCCTACGTACGAACGGGGCTTTTCTCACCCCGGAGGACGCGGGCGGCAGGACCGCCCAGACGCGCCACGATCCCACCGCCCGCGTCCTCCGCGGCGAGAAAAGCCGCTCTGCGTCTCCCTGGTCTGCTGGGGGGGGGGGGGGGAAGGGGTGTGCAGCTAGTGCGCCCCCTCCCCCCCCCCCCCCCCAGCAGACCAGGCTTTTCTCACCGACGCCTGGGGCAGAGCAGCTGGGGCGCTGCCGGGTTGGTCCCGCAGCGCCGCTCCTCAGCGCTACTGGACCAACCCGGCAGCACCCCAGCTGCTCTGCCCCAGGCATCCCCAAGTCAGCCGCTGCTGAAACTGACCAGCGGCTGACTACAAGAAGCCCGAGGCAGAGCAGCTCTGTAGTCAGCCGCTGGTCAGTTTCAGCAGCGGCTGACTTGGGGATGCCTGGGGTAGAGCAGCTGAGGTGCTGCCGGGTTGGTCCCCGCAATGCCGAGGTGCGACGCTGCGGGGACCTACCCAGCAGCACCCCAGCTGCTCTGACCCAGGCGTCCAGATTTAGCCGCTGTTGAAATTGATCAGCGGCTGATTCCAGGAGGCCCAGGGCAGAGCAGCTCTGCCTCGGGCGTCCTCTAGTCAGCCGCTGGTCAGTTTCAACAGCAGCTGAATCTGGACGCCAGTTCCGACTTACATACAAATTCAACTTAAGAACAAACCTACAGTCCCTATCTTGCACGTAACCCGGGGACTGCCTGTATTCAAGGATGCATTTCATCAGGCCCTGGTGACTTGCAGGCATCTAACTTTTCTAGGTGATTTTTAACTTGTTCTTTTTTTATTTTACCTTCTAAAATTACCTCCTTTCCACTAGCATTCACTATGTTAGGCATTCCTACAGACTTTTTGGTAAAGACCGAAACAAAGAAGTCATTGAGCATCTCTGCCATTTCCAAGTTTCCTGTTACTGTTTCTCCCTGTTCACTGACCAGTGGGCCTACCCTCTCCTTGGTCTTCCTCATGCTTCTAATGTATTTATAAAACGTTGTCTTGTTTCCTTTTATTCCTGTAGCTAGTCTGAGCTCATTCTGTGCCAATCCTTCATCTACAGTTTCGAAGGGTCCCTAAAGGGAGATTAGCTTCCCTTCTTTGTCCAAGGCTGAAAATTCAGTTTGGGAAGGAACAGCTCCGTAAACGTGGCCAATGCTGCAGAGATGTTATACAAGTACCTGCTGACAATGGCCTGTTCCTTGGAAATACAAAGCTGCAGGCTCCTTGTGCAATAGACCTGTCTCACAGAAAGGATGCATTGTTTACCCTCTTCCCTGTCTTATGGAAGGACCCCTGAAAAATTTGTTCTTTGCACTGACTAGAAGATGCATCTACAAGTGGCACTATAGAAGTTTGTACCCCTTAGAGGGACCAAAATAACATGGCTCATTCCAGAAGGCAATGGGCAGCAGGGAAGCTGGCATTTGCCACATGATCTTTGTGTTATTAAAACCATTGTGGACAAGTGGCTGGTGATACAAGAACCACTTGAGGGGGAAATAATATTCCCCAGGGGATCAAGTCTCTTCAATCACCTCCTCAGCTTTGAGGCCCAGACCCCGAGCCAATATCTTCAACAATTGCTGCAGCACCTATTCTTGAGAGACATGTACATGCATATTTAATGAGCTCCACAGATTTCAAATTTTTCACAGAAAAATACTCCAGTCAAAAGGTTGCTGCAGTTTTGCCTTTTGCCCACAGGATGGTTCTGTGAAAATTGAACATAGGTGCAGCTCACAGCCAGATAAGGAAGAGAAAGTCTGTCTGTCACCACACCTGCGGCCAGGTCCAAAGATGAGTTGTGCTGTGATGGGAGGAGGGTGTCAGACAGTGGCTCATAAGGGCTAGTGGGGGAGGACAAGTGGGGAGGGGAGGAGTAGAGTATGAATGAGAGGGGAGGCATAGAACCATGGAGGGAGGGAGGGAGGGAGGGAGGGAGGGTGCAGAGCCACAGAGACAGGAGTAGCTGGGTAAGGAAACAGACAAAAGGGGCCAGGGACAGACGTGCCTGACTGGATGGGAGAGGCTGGGTTCAGCCAAGGTCTGCATGCGGGATCTTCCCCAGCTCCACTCTGAACACCCCAAAAAAAGAACCCTGTTTCATACTTTTCCAACTCATATGCAACAGCCCTGCAAGTTAACACCCAGGCTAATTCTCAGTAACTTATTTTCCTCTCCCTCAGCTCCTCCATTACTCCGGATTCCCCCAAGCCTTTGCATTCCTTCTAAGGAGTGTGAAAAATACAGTTCTGTATTGTATTTTAAATTAATTATTACTCAAAGTTCTCTATTAATATGCCTAGTAAGGAATCTATTTGTAAAAACACATTGTGAATCTTTCTCTTGTTGTTACACGCTTGCTGAGAGGTATTTTAAAATAAATGACCAAAATAATTGAAACTGGTTTGATTGCAGTATGTTATTTTGACTAAATACAGGCAGTCCCCGGGTTACGTACAAGATATGGACTGTAGGTTTGTACTTAAGTTGAATTTGTACTTAAGTCGAAACTGGCGTCCAGATTCAGCCGCTGCTGAAACTGACCAGCAGCTGACTACAGGAAGCCCGAGGCAGAGCTGCTCTGCCCTGGGCTTCCTGGAATCAGCCGCTGATCAGTTTCAGCAGCAGCTGACTTGGGGACACCTGGGGTAGAAACTGACCAGACGCGCCGCGGTCCCACCGCCCGCGTCCTCCAGGGTGAGAAAAGCTGCTTCGCATCTCCCTGGTCTGCTCCCCCCCCTCCCCGCCCTAGCAGACCAGGGAGACACGGAGCAGCTTCTCTCACCCCAGAGGACGCGGGCAGCGGGACCGCGGCGCATCTGGGCGGTCCCGCCGCCCGTGTCCTCCAGGGCAAGAAAAGCCCCGTTTGTAAGTACGGATCCGAAGTCAGATCCGACATAAGTCGGATCCGACATAAGTCGGGGACTGCCTGTATACAGAATAGTGCAATATTGTGTTCAGAATTTTGAATTGTTTTCTTACAGAATTCTAGCAGGAGTAAATACCTTATTGACCTCAAGTGCAACATCTACAAATGTACCTGCCAATGTCTTATCTGGGGATGAGGAGAAGGAAGCCACTAAGACCAGACTCTACTTCCTGCCGTCAGCTCCTGATGGCTCTCAACTCTTGGAGGTCTTGGATCAACCCTAATGCCAGTGACATGTCAATTGGTGATGGGGTGCAAGTGAGGAGATTGGTGCCAGTGTATGCATCGAGTATCCCATTAGGGCTGTGGGAAGGACCATTATCTGCCAGAAGATATGGAGACTCAGCTGATGCCTGCACCACGGAAGGCTTTGAAGGCACTACTGACAAGATTGCTATCAGTGCCGAAGATGCTATCAATGCTGAGATTGCTATCAGGGCTGGCATAGTAAGTGGGGCTTATGCCAGTGCAATCACTGATGGCACTGGTGTATGGGCAAATACCCAAGTATTGTGCACGATCAACAGTGGGAAAAGTGTGCCTGAGGCCACTGAAGTTGGTGCCAAGTAGTGCCCCTGGAAACCTCCCTGGCATTAGTGAAATGTCTGCAGCATCCAAAATGGTCACTGGGGTAGATTCTGCCTCTGGAGCCCATGGTGTCTTGAGTTATCTTTTGTTCAATCTTGACTAGTGACTCAAACTCCTCCTGGAACAGCAGGAATCTGACAGACAAAAGACCATGGAGGCATTGAGTGATGGAATTTTGGAGAAAGGTAGAGCTCTCTGTCAGAACATGCAGATGCCACAGGTTGAAGAGAGGGGAATGCCTGGACATCACTGGCATTCCTCTTAACAGCACTGGGAGCATGGTGGGGCTGCTGAAACTGGAGATTCCTCCCTTGTAGGGGGAAGAGTGGTGACCCCCTACTGGGTTCAAATGCTTCCAGTGTTGACATTAGTGGTAGCTGTTGGTCTGATGGGACCAGCAAGCACAGGGACCCTGGACAACTGCCTCACCTGGGGAGAACTTGACACAGGCCATTCCAGGGATCTAGAGGGACAGTCCAATTGGGATCTCACTTTCTTAGGCATAGCTGAGGCCTGCCTCTCTGCCTTCTTTTTCTTCTGAGGCAGCATCAAGAAAGATTGATGCCTACTCTCAGCTGGGTCTCACACAATCTGTCAGTGCTCAGAAAAATCTTTTTTCAGCACTGAACTGGAAGATGGTACCAGGATGCTCGATGCCAACAAAGATGTGTTCAGGGCCAGTCCCCCTGAACCCGAGTCTGAATGTGACTATAAAGCTGCCCCCATAATTACTTTGAGCTGCCATTTATTCTCTGTAGGACAGAACTCTTGGCAAATCCAACAGTGATCTCTTTGGTGACTCTCCCTGCGGAACCTTAAACAGGAGAAGTGTGAATCACTGTTCAGCATACACTTTGCACAGACCATGCTGTTTCTGAATCCTGTGGGCTGTGGCATGCCACAGTTTTGGGGAGTCAGGAAAAAACAGCAGGAGGAGGCATTCCCCAGACAAAACTAACACTAAGGGTATGTCTACACAGCAAAGTTACTTTGGAACTATGGCCATTATTCCAAAATAACTATGCAAGCGTCTACATGGCCATTCCGTTATTTCGAAATAACTTCAAACTAACAGGTGGCTTATTCCAAATTCTGCATACAGCATTCTATGAGGAATAACATATATTCTGAAATAGCTATTTCGAAATAAGGCATGCATACATGCTCCACTGCTGCTATTTCAAAATGGCCCTCCACCAGGGCCAGTCTAAGTTATTCCTCCCCAGTGCCTCCTGGGGCTCTAAATCGAGATAGCACAACTACGTTAGGGGAGCCTGCCTCGGACTAATTTTAAGGCTTCCCCGTAGTATAGACATCCTATTTCAAAATAAGCTATTTCGGAATAACTATTCCGGAACAGCTTATTTTGAAATTGATATGCAGTGTACACATAGCCTCAGAAGAACTATAATAGGATTAACTATACACAGGTGAAAACACAGGAAGTGTTTGCAAGAGCTATGGGAAGTTCCAGCCTACTATTACTGGTAAGAAGGAACTAAAGAGGTGGCTAGTTAGCAGAGCTCCATATTGGGTGCCATAAAGGCATGACTCCAGAGGGTGCTCTCACTGACGCAATGAATTCTAGAGGAAAATCTTCCATGCGTGTTCACTCCCACATGCTTGACTAGAATAGACATAAACACTCATAGAAGAGCTGAGAGGGCTCCTTCAATAAATAAATGCTAAATCTTTTAAAAACAGGAACTGTAGTTCCTGAACCTGAAGCCTGAGAGTCACATTCCATGCTGTCAGGAGCATGCATGCACAATCCCAGTCAATTCAACACTATGACGACGGGAGGCTTTACACCATTTAAAACATCAGCTTCTTGATGTTGCTACTCTGGTTAACTCATGGCTCTGACTCTATTACAGCTTATGTCAGCATAATTTATTTTGCTCAGGAGTGTGAATAAACGCACTCCTCTGACCAACAGAAGTCACACCAAAAGAAGTCGTGACACAGGGCCAGAAATGGTTACACAACTTGCAGGCTGAGTGACACAAATTCAACCTTTAAAGCAGGGATGGGGAACATTTTGGGTTGCGGGCTGCTGATGCACAGAAAAATTAGTTGGAGACCACACACAAGTGAAAAGCAAAAAAATACAAACAAACCCCTCAATGACGTGGCCCCCAATTGAGGCAAAAGACACTCCCCACATTCCCCTTGCACCCAAGACCCATGGGGGGGGCCAGCCTAGATTTTCTGTGTGCTAGTCCTGTGGGGTATCAATGGGGGGAGGACTGGAGTGCCAGTGCAAGCTCCCCAGTGCTGGGGGGAACTGAGCCTCAGGGGCCAAATCCAGGCAAGCCGGGGGCCACATCTGGCCCCCAAGCTTGAGATTCCCCATCCCTGCTTTAAAGACAAAATAGAGCAGTATGTAAATGGTAATTAGGGCTATTCGTCCTAAGTAGCTAATATAGCCATACTACTGCTTTGAAATGTAAACTTCCATTATTAAAGAATTAAATGTAATATTAATTTTATGTGTCTACTTGTATCTACTGTGGCAAAGCTACAGTCATGCCCTATGGATCTCATGCTTACTGGCAGATAGTATTAGCCTCAGAGGCTCTCCTCACAGCCCCTTTCTCTTTACAAAGAGCAGGATCCACAGCTTACAGGCTAGTTCATGGTTCCAGGGATGAAAATCCCTCTACCATCCTGGTCTCCCTTCTAGGAGCAGTCTCTGTGTTGGTGTAGGGAAGGTTTGGGGGGAACCAAAGCTCGTCCACTACTCCAGGGTCTGGCTCAGCAACAGACAGGGCTGTTTTGCTTCCAATCTGGCAGCATTTTCCCTGGGCTACTTCCCCCAAACAATCCATCCAAGTGCCTTCCCTTGGTACCCGTTAGTCTGTTTTCAGCTCACCCGCACACAGCTTCTTCTATACTGCATTTCTTCATTCCAGTCCATCACTCTTTGTCTTCACCCTCTCCTAACCTGGGGGAAACCTTTTAAAGTATCCCCACCGGCTTTAATTGGCTGTAGGTATTTAATTAGCTCACTCCTTCAGGCAAGTCATTAACTAGTCGGAGGGGTCTACTTGCCTTCATTTCGTGGCAGCAGTCTCTAGGAGTTCATTCAGGGAAGAGAAAGCTATTTAACCAGTGCCAGGTATATTTATCCAGTGCCACTTTCATTAGTGTGTGGCAGCCTGCTGTCACACTTATTAAATGTTAACCATGTAAACACATTGGTGCCTACCTGTTATTTTATCTGATAATATAAAAATCAAAAGGGAATATTACCATGTAGTTGAAACTTGGGTGTAATAATGCCACTGTCTATATTTCACTGTTTATGAACTGCTTATTGCTTGTGTTAGTAAATGTAATTAATTACCAATAATGCTTAGGAAACAAAGTTACTTCAAAAAACCTATTGTTCACCCAAAGACTATTTGCTATAAAAAAAGGCTGCAAAAAACCACTCTACAAAAGACTTTTGAGACATGATCATTTCACCTAAGGTCTGCTTTAAGCTTCTCTGAGGAAGTCTGAGTTGCAAAACTGTGGTTTCTAAAACATTCTGGATCTCCCTGATACTGGATATATTCATTGGCTTATAACCTGGTATAATGATTCTTGAATGGGCTCTGCAATTCTGAAACTCACCATCTCCACTATAAAACTGATGTAAGACTTTTTGTATGTATCTTTTCTTTTCAAGTTTGTATGTATCTTTTAAATCAATACTCTATTCTTAGTTAATAAAAATGGGCTGTAAGCATATTTTTGGGTAAGATTTGAAATATTAATTAGCTTGGTGGATAATGTATCTGATCCTCTGAGACTGGTAGAACTTTTTCTATATGACACAGATTTTCAATAATTCTCATTACATTTGACTTAGCTCTCTAGATGGGAACCCAAATGCTGCATTAAGAGAACAGTGTTTTGGCTTCTGGGTAACCAATAAGGTATTACAGAAGTTATTTCATTGCTAGCTTGGGAGATTTAAATAGTAGAATAACCACTAGCTTTGGGAAAACGTCCATTCTTTAGTTTGTCCTAACTGAACAATCTTAGCATGCCTCCCCCCCAGTTATGTAAGTGCATCCCTAGTGTAGACATATCATAAGCTTCCCAAAAGGTGTACCTTCTCCTTTTAGTCAAGTAGGATGCAGTGAAAACAATTATCCAAGTATAGATACTGCACTCAAGACTTAGTTCAGGGAGGATGTGACCCTAGACCATTCCCTGGAAGAGAATCCGTCCTGTACTAGGGAGATAATGAAATTTAACCTCAACATCCTGCTATGAAATCAAAGCCTTTATCTTCTCTAAATTGCCATTTAATTGCCACCAATGGTTCAGATACCCAAGTGGGAAACAGGATACTTTACCATAGGGATTGCATATGTCAGTATCACGTGATACCCTCTATGTAGTGTTCTTCAAAGAAATTGTCACAAATGTCTCTGCTGATTGTTCTTCAATCCAAATTCTCCTAGGCAAAATTCCACAGACTCAAGAGAAACATCTGTGACAATGTGCACTGAGAACTGCAGCTATCCATTGTAAACAAACACGTGTTATGCCTATTGCACATCATATTAATATCTATTACACATACACTTAAATACACTTAAAAACAAGTTCTGTGTAAGGTGAACATCCTGTGAGACATGAATTGCTTCCTAGGAGGTGGATACTGCTTTGTCTTTAGACAATAAATGTGGCTAATTTGAGTTATTTAGGATCCTGAATATTTTTAAAAACGAACTGAAAGTGTAGCCAAACATTTTAGTCAATGCAAACTGAATTAAAAACTCCAATAGTGTCAACGTCAAGAGTTTTCAGACCCTAGAACACCTGAAAATCTAAAAATCCCTCATTTTCTCTAAATTATCTTTTATTACGCAAGTCCAATTTACTCTAGTACTAAGCTAAAAAAAAAGTTTCTACAGTTTGTGAAGATTCATTGGTAAGCACTTCTCAATGTGTAGAAGTTTCATAAATTCATTCCAAGTGATAAAATTTCCTCTGCACAGAACAAATCTTTAACTCTTGGGTTTTAGATGCTCGTACCATGAAAAGGAATCTTGCTTTGAGTGCCATATGCATCCTTAAATTCATACTGAGAATTTGAAGAATCATCTTATGTTGCAATACTGCAATTCTCTTCAAAATTAAGGAAATGGAAGAGTGATCTTCACTATAAGAACTGAATATCTGACCAAAAGCATCCAACTAAAACTGTATGCCAACAAGCTAAACTGAACCCTTCGAGGTACGGAGAAAATTGGAGTGGACCCAAGATCTTTTCAGCCTTTGAAAAACTCTGAATCATGTGCAAAAGATACTACATAAATTGACAGTTTTAAGTTGTCATACAAATAAATGTTTAAAACATCTGCCAATGCAAACAGATAAGAGTAACTTTCCAAAACAAGAAATGTAGTATTGTCACAATCCCATAAAATGGCAACTCACACAAAAAATAAGTAATCTTGTAATCTGTTGCAAAAATGCATATCATCCATCAATTTTTTCAGTCTTATCCATTCTTGTAAATAGACAGGGTACTGAAACTCATCTGAATATTCTACCTGCTCACAAAATTATTCAGGTAAAACAAACCAAAGACCCAACAGAACATGCATACATAAACACAAACTTGAGTTTGCAGAAATTTTAGTGCAAGCAAAACAGTGCATTTTCTATCAGCAAAAACCCCTAACATTACTGAGCTGTGTGCTTCTAACTAGGTAAAAGTTTATCACCTATATCTTCAGGAATGTCAAAAATACAAATTTATTCCTTCAATACGACTATGAAAAAGGGAAGTATCTCCATTCAACAGCTAAAGAATGAAAACTCAGACATTGACTGGCTCTATCAAAGTCACACAGGAGGCCAATGTTAGAGGTAGAAAATTAACTCAAATTTCCTGTGACAGACTTTGGAAGAAGGATGGTGTTATACTAAGTGCCATTAGGATATTGTAACATTTCAGTTTAACAGTCTAAATATACATGAAGTAATAAAAATGATGATTTATTTTTGTGCCTAAATGCTTATATCCAAAAAATTTTGAAGGCATTTAGAGAGATATACATATACACACATTCATTTGTAGTTTAACAGCAAAAACAAGCTTCAATTAAAAAAATGCATTACCTGTCCTATTTTATAAAAAAACTTCAGATTTATCCACAATTCTATCCCACTCACATGACTTCCTTACCTCAAGTTCTGTGGCGCTTCACCAAACAAACTACAAATTTCTCTAATTTGTTTCAGTGCAGGAATGACCCATTTGTCGTTTGTGCGAAGCTCTTCTATAAAACGATCTATCCACTGGATCTTTTGAGTATCCCGATCCTTAAAAAGCAAATGTTTAGTTTAGCATACACCAAAAATACAAATTAAAGCTGCTTTATTCTTTATTTTTTTGGCATGCATTGACATGCATAGATACAGAATCAACAAATAACTGAACTATGAGACACACTTTACTGAACACTGAAATTTCAAATCACGAGAAGGAAGCCCAAATGGCTCATAGCGTTGGCAGAATTCTTCAATGGTGTAAAATCCCAAAATTTACGATTTGTTCCGGCTATGTATTAGTTACATGAATTTTATAACGTGCCCTTTCCCCTTTACATAAGAACATCCATATTCGATCAGACCAAAGGTCCATGTAGCCAAGCGTTCTATCTTCTGACAGTGGCCAATTCCAGGTTCCCCAGAAGGAATGAACAGAACAGGCAGACATCAAGTGATCCATCCTGTATCGCATATTCCCAACTTCTGCAAAATAGAGGCTAGGGATACCATCACTATCCATCCTCGTTGATAGCCATTGATTTGGACTTACCCTTCGTGAATTTATCTAGTTCTTTTTTGAACCCTGTTATAGTCTTGGCTTTCGCAACATCCTCTGGCAAGAAGTTCCATAGACAGACAGTGGGTGGGTGAAGAAGCATTTCCTTTCATTTTATATCTGCTGTTTATTAGTTTTATTTGCTGACCTCTAGTTTTATCATGGGAAAGAGTAAATAAAAAATGGTTACTTACCTTCGTAACTGTTATTCTTCAAGATGCGTTGTTTGTGTCCATTCCACTTAGTTGTGCGTATGCTGCGTGCACAGATTGCTGGAGAGTTTTCCCTTAGCTGTACCATCAGGCCAGCAGGGGAGCCCCCTGGAGTGGCGCTGCTATAGCAACACATATAGCCCTGCTGGCCCTCCACTCCCTCATTTCCTTCTCGCTGGAATCCTCTGACGCAGAAAAGGCAGGGGAGACGTGGAATGGACATGAGCAACACAAGTAGAAGTTTAGTTATGAAAGTAAGTAAATGTTTTTTCTTCTAGTGCTTATTCATGTCCATTCCACATAGGTGACTCCAAAGCCAAACCCAAGGAGGTGGGGTTGGAGCCTACAAAGAGACAGACTGTACAACAGCCCTGCCCACCGCCACATCCTCCCTGGCATATTACGCTATGGCATAATGGTTCGCAAAAGTATGCTCTGACAACCATGTGGCTGCTCTGCAGATATCTACGAAGGGCACCTGAGCTACAAAAGTGGCAGAAGATGCATAGGCCTTGGTCAAATGGGCCATGATGGGTGAGGCTGGAACCTGCACCAGGTCATAGAATGCCTTGATACTGGAAGTGATCTAGGACCAAATATGTTGGGCTGACACCAGCAGACCCTTTATCCTGTTAACTATGGACAGAAATAGCTAGGGGGAATTATGAAAGGGTTTGGTCCTTTCTAAATAAAAGGCTAAGACTCGTCTAACATCTAAGGTATGCAAAACATACTCTGTCCCGGAACTGTGGGGTTTTGGGTAAGATAGTGCTAGAAGAATGTCCTGAAAGAGGTGGAAGTGAGATACCGCCTTAAGCAGGAACGCAGGGTGAGGGAGAAGCCTGACCTCGTCGTTTGGGGGGGGACCCCATGTACGGTGGTTTTGCCATTAAGGCCCACAGCTCCAAAATGCACTTCCTGGAAGTAATGGCTACAAGTAAGGACACCTTCCAGGACAGGTGCAGAACATAGCATGCAGCCAACAGCTCTAAGGGGGGGGGGGGAGGGGGAGCCCTAGGCATAGAGAGCACCAGATTTAGATCCCAGGGATTATACACCTGGGGGTAAAACCTAGCCAGCCCCCTAAAGAACCTGTCCATCACAGGGTCCATGAAAACAGCTCTGCCTTGTGATCTGAGTGGAAGGCTGAGATGGCTGCCAAGTGCACCCTTACAGAAAAGGGGCCCAAGGCCCTGGGTTCTGAGGTCTAGGAGGTATGGCGAGAACCAGAGCCTCCACAGGTGACCACAGTACAAAGTGCTTCCACTTTGCCAGCTAACAGGCCCTTGTAGAGAGTTTATAGCTTTCCAAGAGAACTGGCTGAACTCGGTCGGAGCACTGCCTCTCCAAGATGGTTAGCCACAGAGCTTCCATGCCATGAGGTGCAGGGATCAGAGATTTGGATGCCGAAGCCTGCCAAACTCCTGAGAGATCAGGGCTGGGTTTAGGAGAAGGGCCAGGGGCCGCTCCACTGAGAGCTCTAGGAGGGCTGGGAACCAAAGCTGGTGAGACCACACCGGGACTATTAGGATCACAGAAGCCTTGAACTCCCTGACCCTGAGGATCACCTTGTGGATTGGGGAAACGGGGGAAGTATACAGAAGACCCTGTGGCCAGGGGGCTATGAGTGCATCTCCCAGTGGCCCCAGGCAGTAGTTGAAGAGGAAGCAAAAGCAGTGGCATTTCCTATGGCCTTGAGTTGCGAATAGGTCTAAGTGGGGGAAACCCCCACTTGCGGAAGATGTGCAGAGCCACATCCACCTTGAGGAACCACTTGTGCCCCTCAAAGATCTTGCTGAGGCAATCCACCGATGCATTTTGGTCCACGGGGAGGTAAGAGGCCATGAGGTGAATGCTGTGAGAGACCCAGAACACCCACAGGAGGAGTACTTCCCGGCACAGGGGATAAGCGTGAGCACCAACTCGGCGGTATATATAAAACATCACTGTGGTATTATCCGTCAATATCGAAATGCACCTATTTCAGAGCTGTGGGAGGAACACACCACATACGAGGCAAATAGCCCTTAGCTCCCTGACTTTGATGTGAAGTGAGAAGTTCATGGGAGACCACATACCTTGAGTCTGTAGTTCTAGAGATGGGCCCCCCAACCTGTATCGGAGGAATCCATCACCAGCTGAACAGCTGGGGAAGGGCTGTGGAATGGCGCCCCCTTGCAGATCTCCTCCTAGCAGAGCCACCAATCAAGGGACCCAAGTACGTCTATAGGCACCGTCACTACCATAAAGATTGGCTGGAAAGCTAGGTTGTTAACCATCATGATACGCGACCAGGCACAGTGGAAAGGAGATAAGCAGTTGGTAAAGGGCTACTAACCTGTGGCTGGTGTGCTGTCCCTGCTTGAACCTTCAAAGGTTTGGCCTAGGGCCCTGGAGTTTGGGGCCTACCCCGTGCCCCCCCCCCCCCCCGCCAATCAGACAAGTCACCTGCCATTCCTGTTACTGTTGCCGCCCCTGGACCTCGAGAAGTCCAGCCTGTTCCCATGCTGGAATGGACAGGTTGGGGCTCTAGGTAGGGAACATCTCCGCAGGGCTGGGGGTGTGAATGCCAAGAGACTTGAGGGTCGCTCTAGTATTCTTCAGCCCATGGAGGCTGCTGTCAGTGATTCAGAGAATAGGCCCACCCGCTCAAATGGCAAGTCCTGAATGGTGTTCTGGATGTCTGGTGAGATGCCAGACACCTGAAGCCAGGCACCCCTCTGAAGGACCAGGCCAGTTGCCATGGTATGGGCTGCTTCATCTGCGTCAAAGACAGCCTGGAGTGCCATGAGACACATAACCTTGCCTTCTTCCGACAGAGCATTGTACTCCTGACTGGAATCATGGGGCAGCAGCTCCCTAAACTTGTCCATCGCTGCCCAAGAGTTGAACGTGTACCTGCTCAGGAGCACCTGCTGGTTGGTAATCCTGAGCAGGAGCCCAGTGGTGGAGGTACAGGTCTTCCAGCCTAAGAGGTCCGACCACAATCAAACCTGGCAATCGGTGAGTAAAAAGGTGCTAGTGCCCTGCCTGCAGGATGAAGTACCACTGCTCAGACCACTTATCTTTGGCCAGTTTTGAGGCAGAGGTTAGCTAGAGCACCCTTGTGATTTTTGCCTACCACCTTATTCAGGGGTAGCACCACATGAGATGGGGACTCTGAGTTCAGGATGTCAGCCATTGGGTCAGAGTCCTCTGATGCCTTCTTGAGTGGCACCAAACTCTGTGCCACCCTCTTGAGAGGGTACTGGTGGGCCCGAGACTCCAATGCTAGTATTAATGGGGAAGCCAGCCTCAGAGCCTTGTCCAGGGAGGAAGACACGTTCTCATGTACTGTTGAGTTCTCATGGTCCTGAAGTCACTCTGAGGCCTGGGATGGAGCTAGATGGAGCCTGCTCTCCTGCTCCTTCCAACAAGGTCCTGGGGGAATCCCCCCAGGTTGATGTCACCTGGCTTGGTGCTGATGATCGGAACAGTGGAATGGCCACGGGCAACATCCAAGGCCCGACAACAAAGAGCCCTCAATGGATGGGGCACTCTGGTGGTAGGCCCATGGGGTCCAGAACAGCTACTTTTCTAGTTGTTGTCACTGAGGTGGCCAGGTCTGCTCCACCAAGTGGCCTGAAGCACCGAGAAGTGGAACTGTGCTGAGACCTGGAGCAGCATTAGGAGTGGCGCTGAGACCAGGAATGCAAAGGTGAAGCCCCGGACGACACCGACTCCATGTTGGAGACAGAGAAGTATTTAGACTCCAACTAGGGCAGTGCTGAAGATGGACCCTGGGAGAGGTGCCGGGGGACTGATGGATCATTGCCACTGACTTGCCCCAGTGCTAGATGGGTGGCAGAGGAGGATAAGCTCTCCCTCAACTCACTAGAGTGTTGCCATTCGTGCCATAGCCACAACCAATACCAGAACCAACATCAAAGTGTGTGCCAGGGAGAGCAGCACTGCACGTGCCACCGGGCCTGAGGTCATCGGAGAGGGCTCAGCCAGTGCCAAACTTAATGATCATCTGCCTGTGTCTAGTGCCAACGCCTCAGTGTGTGGACATGGCTCTCTCAGTTCACTGAGGGGGATGAGGGTGGAGTCAAGGTCAGTTCTATGAACTCGTGTGATGCCTCAAAGGTGTTCAATGTGGAGAGTCAATCAACAAGCACCAGCTCCTCCTCTGGCTGCGATCGACTGGCCACACATGGGCCCATGAGCAGCAGTCCTTGAGGCCAGTGCTGGTGCATCAGGGTGCCCTAAGCGGGGGCACACCACAGGCACGGGCCGAGTTAGTGAACTACTCCACCCTCCTCTTCTTATGGGACGCCGGGTATCGAGAGCGTGGGCGGAAGGGCGTCTCAACGCTGTTGAGGCCCCAGAGGAACTTGGTGCCTCCTGCACCGAGGCACTCATCAGGCATGAGTCTCTCTCTCACTGGGCCTGGGAGCTTGAAGCTATGGCAAAACTCGCCGTTTGCCAGGACATAAGCCTCACCGAGACACTTTAGGCACGAATTGTGTGGATCCCCACAGGGCATAGGCTTAGTACAGTTCGCGGGCTTAAAGCTGTGACACCTGGCATGCCTCGGGGGTGGGACGCGTGAGCAACAGTCAAACCCAGATCCAACAGTAATACTAACTAACAAGATAAACAACTTAATAACAAATAATAGGGAAAGCAACTTGGAGAAACAATGGGACTCAACTAGGGGCTAACTACCTGCGAATATACTGCTGGGACCTACTATGCAAACAAGCGAAGTAAGAGCTCCAACAACTGGCGGTAAGAAGGAACTGAGGAGGTGGAGGGCCAGAAAGCAGCTAGTGGAACCATTCCAGTGGGCTCCCCTACTGGCCTGACTAGTACCTTTAAGGGAAAACTCTCCGGCAATCTGTTCACAGGGCGTGCACACACCTAAGCGGAATGGACATGACCAAGCACTCAAAAAGAACTCCTTCATTCACTTTCTCCACACCAGTCATGATTTTAAAGACCTCTTTCATATCCCTCTTTAATCCTCTCTTTTCAAAGCCGAAAAGTCCAATTCTTATTAATCTCTCCTGGCAGCCATTCCATACCCTCAATAATGTTTGTTGCCTTTTTCTGTGCCTTTTCAAATGCCAAGGTATCTCTTTTTCTGAATGCATTATTCAAATGTGGGCATATCATGGATTTATACAGAGACAATAAGATATTCTCTGTCTCATTCTCTATCCCTTTTTAAATGATTCCCAACATTCTTTTTCCTTTCTTGACTGCTGCTGCACAGTGAGTGGATGTTTTCAGAGTACTAGCCACAAGAACTCTAAGATCTCTGTCTTGAGTGTTAACAGCCAATATAGTCCCCATCATTTTATATGTATGGCTGGGATAATGGTTTTCCAATATGTATTACTTAGCATATATTAATATTAAAATTTCACTTTCCGCTTTGTTGCTCTGTCACCTGGTTTTGTGAGATCCCTTTGAACATATTCACAATCAGCTTTTGATACAACTATCTTCAGCAGTTTTGTATAATGTGCAAGACCATCTCATGGTTTACCCCTTCCTCCAAATCATTGATGAATGTGTCGAAAAGGACTGGTCCCAGTACAGACTCCTGGGGAACGCCACTAGTTACCTCTCTCCATTCTGAAAACTGACCATTTAGTCCTCCTGTTTGTTTCTCATCTTTTATCAATCCACAAGAGGACCATCCTTCTTATACAATGACAGTTTACTTTGATTAAGAACATTTGGTGAGGGAACTTGTCAAAGGCTTTCTGGATATCTAAGTACACTATATCCACTGGATCCCTCTTGTTCAGATATTTGCTGTCCCACTCAAAGAATTCCACTAGTTTAGTGAGTCATGATTTTCCTTTACAGAAACCATGCTGACTTTTCCCCAACAAATTACATTCATCTGTGTCTCTGACAATTCTGTTCCATAGTTTCAACCAGTTTGCCTGATACCAAAATTAGACTTACCAGCCTGTAACTGTCAAAATCACACCTAGACCCCTTTTTAAAAACTGGCCTCACATTAGCTATCCTCCAGTCATTGGGTAAAGATAATTTAAAGGATAGATTACCATCCACAATTAGTAGTTCTGCCATGTGACAGTTTACTTTTTTTTATTTTTTTTATTTTTTTTTTAAGAGATCTTGGGTGAATGCCATCCAGTCCTGGTGACCTATTACTGTTTAGTTTATCAATTTGTTCCCAGAACCTCCTCTAATGACTCCTCAATCTGGGACAGTTCCTCAGATTTGTCAGAGGCAGCAAGTGAGGGGGGAGCAGGAGCTGATGCTGGGGGAACTGGCTTAAAAGCAAGTTCCTCCCAGCACCGTCTCCATGGGGGCAGGGAAGTAGAGGGAATCAGGCGCGAGCCAGCAATCAGCTGATTCCCAGCTCATGCCCAGTCCCAGTCCCAGATGCTGCAACTCTGATTTTTAAATGTATTAAGAGCCTGCTGGCAATTAATACATTTAAAAATCAGAAGTACAGCACGGGGGACCCAGAGAGAGCCGGGACTCAGCTGGCCTGGCTCGTGCCAGCCTTTTAAATGTGTTCAGAGCCAGCAGGCTCTGAACACATTTAAAAGGTAGCAACTCGGTGGGGTTGGCTCCCCTGCTTATCAACTGAGGGACTAGTCAACTATCTGATAAGCTTTTGCTTATTGGATAGTCAGCGAGTCGCTTACATCCATAGTCGAGAGATCTCCACCATTCGCCCTAAGCAGGCAAGTAAGCATATGGTTCTCCCAGTCCTCAAAAACGAAGTTTTCTAAGTTTCTAATGATTGAATCTCCCATTACCGATACCTGTCTCTCTCAACAAACCTGTATTACCAGAAGCTAATAATGGATATTAGGAACAGGTGCAGCTGAAGTGGTGCTGATTTTGGTAAGCATGTTTAGAATCTTGACCTCACCAGGCCAAGGAACAAGCGTCTCAAAACTTTTCCTGAGAAAAACAGAAATCAATCATTACGCTAGTAATATTAAAATGACACTGAACATGGAAAGTTCGGCAGCTTCCAAATACTGAATATGCGTTAGGACAAACTTCGGTACAAGTTCTAAAAAACAGGGAGAGAGAATAATTCTGAAAATTATACATCTGACAAAGTGGGTCTTTGCCCACAAAAGCTTATGCTCCAATAAATCTGTTAGTCTATAAAGTGCCACAGGACTTCTCGTTAATACCGAAAATATGTCATAAATCAATATTAGCCCTTTCAATGGATTACATTAGATTGTGACTGACCCATTTCAGGTGAAATACAAATAGAACAGATCAAGAAAAGTGCAGTAAAATTATTTAAAGCATGTAAAACAGATTTTAAAATGGACTATTTGGCTTAAAAAACATCATTAAGAATAAATGGTCGATTAGGTGCTTCACATTATTCCCAGTATCTTCCAATAAAGTACCAAGCATTACCCATGAAACTAAAGCACCAAATTTAAAACTAATAAGAGGAACTGCCTTTTTCACCTCAATTCAGTTAGGGGCCACCACTTACACTATGACAAATGACATGAAGGCTATCACTTTGGGAGTAACTGGGCTCTATGGAGGTCAGGCACCCAGCTTACCTGTGACAGGCTCTGCTAAGAAGAATCAATCAACCCAGATGGTGGGAAAACCGTTAATTAGTTAAGAAACAATTGGGCATTATAAAGGATGTAACTGTTGAAACCAGTCTCTATACCAGATGACTGCAAAGTAGAGCATGTAATTTTTTAAACAGGCTCCAGTGGTGATCCTGGCAATTACAAGGCCAATATCCCTAATTTCAGTACTAGGCAAATTGGTAGGAACTACAGTAAGAAACAGAATAATTAGACACATTGATAAACAATTGCGTTGGGGAAGTCATGCCTTGAACAATCTACAAGAATTCATAGTGGAGTCAACAAGCATATGAATAACAATGATAAAGTGGATACACAGCACTAGGATTTTCAGAAAGCCTTTGACAATGTCCCTCACCAAAAGTTCTTAAGGAAACTATATAACTCTGGGTTATGATGTAATTACTACTTCCATTAATGTTCTTGAAAGGAGGATGAATCATGTAGTGGCAAAGTTTACACACAATATAAAATTGTTCAAGATCGTTAATTCCAAACCATACAGCAGAAATACAAAGAGTTACAAAACTGAGCAACAAAATAGAACAAAGCTCAAAGCAGTGTATATTGAACTAGGTCATCTGTAAAGCTGTGTGCGGGCCCAGGACAGCCCCTTCTCCACCCCAAGCCTCAGTCCCACTTCTCACCACTGCCCTGCTCTCATTCCATTCTTCCTCCAAGTGAGGTGGCCTGGGGGATTAATGAGAGGCTTGGCACCGTCAGCAAGGGTCACGCCAACCTATATCCTCACTGGTGGAAGCACGAAGTGGAGTGACCTAAACCCAACCTGCTCCACTAGTTCTCAAGCCACATTCCTCCATTTCCAGCTGCTGCAAGTGAGCATGGGTGCAGTCTCACGCTTTTCCATAAATCCCAAACCCCAAGTGATCCAGTTAGAGGCCCATAGAGCAAAGTGGGCAGGGTTGCTCCACTTCCCACGAATGAATGTGGGGGTGAGCCCAATCCCTGATACGGACACTAGGTCCCCTGCTAGTTCCCCAGGTCAGCATGGGTCCCCACAGGGCTCCATAAAATGAAAGGCCCAAGCTGGTTGCCCTGAACCATCATATGGACAGAACAGCTCTGATATTGGAAAAGGTAATCCCAACTATACATACTAGGGAGCTGTGCCCCCTGCTCGCTATGCCTGTCAACCCCCCTCTCATGGGGGAGAGGGAGACAACCCTAGCTCTCCCCCCAGCCACTGGGGAAAGCCAGACAGGGTCCCTTCTCCCTCCTGCCCCCAGCCGTGCCAGCGTGGGTCCCTTCTATTTCCCAGCCCCAACTGTGCCAGCCTAGGCCAATTCTCTCCTCCTCCCCGCAGCATGTGCCAGCCCAGGCCACTTCTCTCCCCACACCACCCCTAACAACCCAGGCCACTTCACCCTTCCTCCCTCCACCAACCTGGGTGCCTCCTTTCTCCCCTCCCCGGCCTCCGCTTTTCCTCCCCCTCGGACTCCTCTCACCCCCACCCCACCCGTGCCAGCCCGGGCTCGCTCGCTCACACGAGCACACCCACCTGCCGCCATGACCTAACCCTAACTCCACCCTGAGCCATGGTGGACCCCACGCTCTCCCTCCACTTGCCACATCTCAAAGGACATAGCAGGACTCAAAAAAATTCAGAGAAGGGCAACAAAGAATATGAAATGGGATCAATACACAGAGACTAAAAAGAGTAGGGCTGATCACTTAGAAAAGTGATGTCTAAGACAGGGAGCATGATAGGAAGTTTATAAAATTGTGAATGGCACAGAGGAACGGAACAAAAAAAGGATCTTTTACCTTGCCCCACAACAGAAAAACCAGCAGGCACTGCATGAAATTAATAAGCAACAGGCTAATTAATAGTAAACAAAAGGAACTATTTTGCCCTCAACTTATTGCCATAGGAGATTGAAATGGACAAAATTACATGGGAGTTGAAAAAAGAACTGGATGAGTTCATGGAGAAAGATCGATCATGTGGCTATTAGCCAAGATGGTCAGGGACATAACTTCACGCTCCAAGTGACCCTAAACCTTCAACTACCAGGAGGTGGAGTGAAACACTAGATGGATCACTTTACAATTGGCCTGGTCCATACACTTTCGCCTCAACTTCTAGTACAAGCCACTGCCACAGATAGGATATTAGGTAAAATAGTTCATGCACTCACTCATAATGGTAGTTTTTACGTCCTAATAGAACCACAATCAATCTCTTACCTGTGAACAGCTGTAATCTAAAATTTTAATGTGGGCACTAAGAGCCTGGTCCATGATATCAACAGGTACATCATCACTATGTGCCAAATTCCACAGAAGATTCAATACTTTGTGTGCCATCACTCCATCTTTATCATCTTCAGCAAGACGACGGATTAATTCAAGTAATTTTTCCCGTTGTTTTTTGCTTGCGTTTGTCCAGCTTGCCTGATAAATAAAGCATTTGATTCAAAAGTTAAACCAACAGATTTTTAAGTTTGGTTCTATACGTTATGACATGTCCTGTTATGAAAGCATACTGTGAAAATACACTAATTTACAAACTGCATCTGTCAAATCATAAGAAAACACATCAGATCACACATTTCAGTGGTTACTGCTGTCTGTGGTACCAAGTTTTTTTGAGAAGTAAAGTAGGTTTGGAAATTTAAGCATTCCTTAAAATTACGATAAATATATTCTATTGTTTTGAAATAGCTGATAAATGATTTAATGTTGACATTTTAAACTACCACCTCCAAAATGGAGTGAACTTAAGAGGCTTTCAGATAGTGCTTTCTAAAGATTCCCCCTACCTATTATTAAAAGGCATCTAAAAAACATTAAAATGTTTTTTAATTTTATTTTATAACTATAACACTGATGCAACAGACTGCCTGACAATATAGGCTGGACCTCCCTGATCCAGCACCCTCGGGTCCTGAGCTGTCCCAGACCAGAGAGTTTGCCAAATCAGGGGAGGTCAGTGCTTCCCTGCAGGCAGCCCTGCTGCAGGGCTCTCTGCTCCGTCACTGGCTCCCCCTAACACTGGACCAGCACGGCTCCCCCGACCCAGCTGCCTGCCGACTGACCCAGGGTTTCTGGCAGGGACCATTTGGTTGCTGACACCCCCATGGGGAACACCCTGCAGCAAAAGCCCCATGGTTGAGGCTGACCTGCTGCTGCCAGCAGTTCCCCAGCCAGAGCGTCTAGATGCCCTGCCCTGCTGCTACAGCCACCCACTGTCACTGGGGATTCCAGCCTCTCGCCTCAGCAGCCCCGTTTCAGCCAGGGTTTCCCCAGCAAAGGCTGTCCGGTCACCCATGCACCGTTGCCACCAGGCGTTTGCTTGAATTCCTGGCTGAGGGCCAGCAGCTCCATTGCAACATGGGTTTTCCCTGCCTGGAGTCGAGATTCCCCAGTCACCTGGCCTCACTAACACCGGGGGTTCCCAACCAGGGCGGGGGGCTCCCCAGCCCCTGCATTGCTCCTGCCAGATTTGGGAGATTCAACCTGTACAAAAATAATTTTCACTACTATACCTGTACCAAAGTAAGTTTTGGACATGAACTTCTTCCAAATAACTTTTCTTTTTTAATTAAAGGGGCCACAAACAACATTAACTTTCCTTTTAATGTAATTTCTGAATTCTCATTTAAATGTTTTGTTTAGTAAATAGAGTTACAGCTTTCAATACGTTTGAAATTAATATTTGAAACCTTTATTTATACGAACACAGCTAAAAATCTTATCTAGCCTACTACACGCAAAAAATCAGTTTATATTAAGCTGAAAACTTTAGAATTGTCATTCCATCACAAAATTATACTACTATGAGAAGTTACTGCAAGAGCTTCTGTATATTTTGTGAATTTAAATATACTGAAACTGTACTGTGAAATTATTTTTTTTTAAATCACGCTATTATGGATATGCCTATTGGAATAGTAATAAAAAGTTCCAACAGCTAGGTTTTGTGTTTCTATTGGTTGGGATTTTATTGGTGGTGCACACAATTTATTCAGCACGTGGACAGAAAAGATTAGAGCGAACATTGGTAGCAGTGTCCATTCAGCCCACATATACACCACGAGGCTACCTAGAGCGTACAGGTTACCCTCCATCAATAAGTTTCTGGACTGCATTGGAGACAACTTTCTGTTTCAGAAGGTTGAAAAAGCTACCAGAGGAGAAACTGTTCTGGATTTGATTTTAACAAATAGGGAGGAACTAGTTGAGAACTTCAAAGTGGAAGACAGTATGGGGGACAGTGATCATGAAATAACAGAGTTCATGATCTTAAGGAAAGGTAGAAGGGAGACCAGCACAATTGAGGTAATGGATTTCAGGAAGGCAGATTTTGATAAGCTCAGAGAACTTGTAGGTAAGGTCCCATGGGAAGCAAGACTGAAGGGAAAAACAACCGAGGAGAGTTGGAAGTATTTCAAAGGGATGTTGTTAAGGGCCCAAAAGCAAACAATTCTGCAGTGTAGGAAAGATAGAAAATATGGCAAAAGACCAGCTTGGCTTAACAAGGAGATCTTGCATGATCTCAAAATAAAAAAGGAGTTCTATAAAAAATGGAAACTAGGACAAATAACAGGATGAATATAGGCAAGCAACACGGGAATGCAGGGGCAAGATTAGAAAGGCAAAGGCACAAAATGAGATCAAACTAGCTACAGGCATAAAGGGAAACAAGAAGACCTTTTATAAATACATTAGAAGCAAGAGGAAGACCAAGGACAGGGTAGGCCCACTGCTCAGTGAGGAGGGAGAAGCAGTAACAGGAAACTTGGAAATGGCGGAGATGCTCAATGACTTCTTTGTTTCGGTCTTCACCGAGAAGTCTGGAGGTGTGCCTAACGTAGTGAATACAAGCAGAGAGAGGGTAAGTTTAGAAGATAGCATACACAAAGAACAAGTTAAAAGTCACTTAGGAAAGTTAGATGTCAGCAAGTCACCAGGTCCTGATGAAATGCATCCCAGGATACTCAAGGAGCTGATAGAGGACGTATCTGAGCCTTTAGCTAAGATCTTTGAAAAATCATGGAAGACAGGGGAGATTCCAGAAGACTGGAAAAGGGAAAATATTGTGCTCATCTATAAAAAGGGGAATAAGAACCACCCAGGAAACTACAGACCGGTCAGTTTAACGTCTGTCCCAGGGAAGATAAGGGAGCAGGTAATTAAGGAAATCATATGCAAACACTTGGAAGGTAATAAAGTGATAGGGAATAGCCAACATGGGTTTGTGAAGAACAAGTCATGCCAAACTAAACTGATAGCTTTCTTTGATGGGATAACGAGCCTTGTGGATAAGGGAGAAGCGGGGGATGTCATATACCTAGACTTTAATAAGGCATTTGATATGGTCTCGCATGATATTCTTGATAAACTAGGCAAATATAACTTAGATAGGGCCACGATAAGGTGGGTGCATAATTGGCTGGATAACCGTAGTCAGAGAGGAGTTGTTAAAGGTGCTAAATCCTACTGGAAAGGGATAACAAGTGGAGTTCCGCAAGGGTCTGTTTTGAGACCCGTACTGTTCAATATCTTCATCAATGATGTAGATATTGGGATAGAGAGTACGCTTATTAAGTTTGCAGATGATACCAAACTGGATGGGTTTGCAACTTCCTTGAAGGATAGGGACATAATTCAAAATGACCTTAGCAAGTTAGAGAAATGGTCAGAGGTAAACAGGATGAGGTTTAATAAAGAGAAATGCAAAGTGCTCCACTTAGGAAGGAACAATCAGTTCCATACATACAAGATGGGAAGCGACTGTCTAGGAAGGAGCATGGCGGAAAGGGATCTAGGGGTCATAGTGGACCACAAGTTGAATATGAGTCAACAGTGTGATGCTGTTGCAAAAAAAGCAAACATGATTCTAGGTTGTATCAACAGGTGTGTTGTAAGCAAAACTCGTGAAGTCATTCTGCCGCTCTACTCTGCACTAGTTAGGCCTCTGCTGGAGTACCATGTCCAGTTCTGGGCACCACATTTCAAGAAAGATGTGGAGAAATTGTAAAGGGTACAGAGAAGAGCGACAAGAATGATTAAAGGTCTAGAGAACATGACCTATGAAGCCAGGCTTCATGAACTGGGCTTGTTTAGTTTGGAAAAAAGAAGATTAAGGGGGGGACATGATAGCGGTTTTCAAATATCTAAAAGGGTGTCACAAGGAGGAAGGAGAAAATTTGTTCCTCTTGGTTTCTGAGGACAGGACAAGGAGTAATGGGCTTAAAGTGCAGCAGGGGAGGTTTAGATTGGACATTAGGAAAAAATTCCTAACTGTCAGGGTGGTCAAATATTGGAATAAATTGCCAAGGGAGGTGGTGGAATCTCCCTCTCTGGAGATATTTAAGAACAGGTTAGATAGACATCTGTCAGGGATGGTGTAGACGGAGCTTGGTCCTGCCTTGAGGGCGGGGGGGCTGGACTCGATGACCTCTTGAGGTCCCTTCCAGTCCTATGATTCTATGATTAATTCCTTCTCTACCTCATAGTCACTGACAAGAACTCTAAAATAGAGGAACAATGGTAGGTTACGAAGTACGTAAAGTTCATCGTGAAGAACCATCATTACTGCACAAGGTAATTTCTTTGAATAGTCTATTAGTGCTGCACTGCAGAAGACATCAGAATATGCCCTTCTAGGAGATTTGGCGCATCAGAGTTGGGTACAGATGACTATGCTGTAGAGCGAGAGATGACATTGGAGGCAGAGACCCCAATGATCACAAAGTTCTGTGAAGATGTGAAGTGAGGCTCTTGTCCCTATTCTATAAATGTATCTGATAAGGACATTCTTGAAGATGACAGATGAGAGGTTGACTTGAGTGTGTATGATTAGTATTTGGACAGGACATATTGCCAATTTGATTAATATTGTGATGTGAAGTCATAAACTGCACCTCATGACCACTGCCAATGCCACCAACCTAGCTACCAAATCAGCTCCATCCCATGCAATTTGGGGGGAGCACCTTGCAGTTACTGTACCCTCCTCCATCATGACCCCAAATCCCTGGGGCAGTGAGTCCTTGAACTTACAGAACAAGTCTCATAAGTTGAAGCTGTACCTCCCTCAAAAGAGGTTGGTGGTTGGCCAGCCAGAACTGAAGACTCAAATTAATAAATCTTTCTTCTAAAAAGGTTCAGCACTTTGGCCTTTTTATTATTGGAACTTGAACTGATTTTTCCTTGTCTGTCCTTCTCGTGGACCACAAAACGGCCAGCAAGCCTGGATACAGAAGAGTATACAAATATTCAAATTCCTTGGCCAGAATGAAATACTATTTATTGGCCCTCTTGGAGGTGGGGGGAAGAGAGGGGGGGAGAGAGCTAGAGTAAGGAAGTTTGCCAAAGTGCTTTTGCTATTTTTAGGACCGTATCTTGCACCGGTAGCACAATAAGGGTGGAAGCAGAGGTCAAGAGCACATAAAACAGGGTGTCCACTTATTTGGCCATCTCCTCCACTTCCAAGACCAAATTCATATCCACACTATGCATGCAGCATCGGACATTCTTTTAAGTTGTCCAGCAGGCTAGTTCAAGAGGAGCTTCCCACTGTCTCATTTGAGGATGAGGACTGGATGACGAAGAGGCTCCGAGGGATCATCCCCCCATGGGATAGCTCCTATACCCTGACCACCTTGTGCATGGAGCTCAGTGAGGCAGCGACCAAGAAATGGACTCATGGAGGCATCAGCATCACAGGCATACCCAATGTGCTTCTTTCTATCATGGTGAAGGGCTGAACTCCCTTTCCAAAACAGAGGAATTGGCATCAGGTGACCATAGAATGGGCTATCTGAGCTTGTGTCCAACAGCTAACTGTCACCACGGGAGACTGGAGCCATGAGTAGGAGGATTGGGGGAATGGTACTGCAACAAAGTCTGCTCCCACCATTTTGGAGACTAGGATTTGTACCAAGCTGACAGGAGAAGGATCAGTGTGCCAGAGATGCAGTGACCAGTACCTTCCTCTAGGCAACCCACATCGAAGACCATGAGCGTAATGCTAACAACGTAGGATGCCCCACAGAAGATAGACAGTTGGGGCATGGAGATGGAAAGCACTGTCTTGTTGGAGACAGGTGTCATTTGCTTTTTCCATGACCTCTGACAAACAAGGTTCCAGTGGCACTAGTAGAGGCCTCTGTTCTCAGTCTAAGTTCACTACCACTCTCTGGAGTTTTTGTTGTTGGATTTCTAAAGGGATAGGAAGCCTATTGGGGAAGCGTTCATGTGTCTATTGGCCCACACTACATCTTTTGCCCTCCTTGCTCAATGCTGGAGAGTCACTCTTCTTCAACCTCTGCTTAAACACCAGTGATGGGGGGTGGTGCAGGGAAAAGAACAGTACCAGGGATGCTCTACACACTGAGGTCGAGGTGCTATGTGTACAGTATGGGTAGAAAGGCTGAAATGCCATGACTCCATGAAGAGGGTGTTCTAACAGATGTCTCGTTCTGAAATGAAAATTCTTACAGATGAACACTTGTCTTTCACATGTTATTCCCTCAAGCATTTGATGCAGCTGCTATGGGAGTCACTAACTGGCTTGTTATAGTCAGAGCAGGATTTAAAACCTGGAAATCTGGGCATGTCCTTCCTGGAGCAAAATCCCCACTGGGACTTTAGCTTCACTATTTAACAAATATTTACTAAATAATTATGGTCAACAAACTATTTACAAGACCTTAAGAGTCAAAGATTGAAGTAAAACAACTACTAGCCCTTGTGAGGCAAGGGAAATGAACTCCAACCACTATGGTCATTAAAAAGGAACTCAGAGGGTGTAGGGCCAGAGGGGCCTAATGTACTGAAGGTACTACAGCCAAACCTAGATACCACTACGGTAAAAATCTCTGAACTGTCACATGTGGGTACGCACACACCCAGAATGGAATCTCAAAAGAAGTATCATGTACTGACGTCATCATTTTTGCAGAGTGCTTAATCCTGTCCTTGTCTGGTGCTACTGAATTGGTGCCTGTGCCCATCAGATCCACAAGCATGTCAAAAGTGCTTGTAACAGTAGTTTTTGTAAGCCATAGGTAACAGGGTTTGTCTCAGTGCCAACATTATCAAAGATAGCAAGTGTTCTGCAGATCATTAGAAACTAGCTCTGGGCTCACTATCAGGACTCCCCACTCTCCTGTTTATTTGACCCACAACCTTTAGATATTGAGAGTGACATGATTCATACAGATTTTATAGATTTATGTATTGATGATAATGAATTAACGGGGTAACAACGAATGAGAATAAGTATGGATGTGGTATGACTGTGGAGTGGACAGAAGAGGCCGAAGGCAAAGCAGCAAAACATCAGGAGACCCAACTGTGCAAAGTGGCTATGGGACAAAACACGAAAAACTAAGACTAAGGAGAATGACTCTGTGTGAAATACCCAGTCTTATAAAAAAGTTTGAGGAAAGTTTTCCACAGCAGTTTCTCTGAATCATCAACAGAGCTACTGATTAAAAGTATACAAGGGTCCTTCGCATCAGTGGAGACAAATCAATAAAGAAGCTGAGGCAGCATATGCACTACCAGATCTCCAGCCTCTTCCAGCTACTATCAAGGTTGGCCACCTGATAAGTACACTTGCATGAGTATGCTTGAAAACGGAATAGACTATATTGCAATTACATATAAGCAATCTTAACATCTTTGACTGTATACACACATGCACACACACAAAAAAGCCCCGTGTTATCTGGCACACCCAGGGATTAGGTCGTGCTGGTTTCCTAAAAATTCCAGGTATCCTGGGGGGGAGGGGGCGAGATGCGGCCTGCTGAGGGGGAGATGAAAGCTGGGCCAGAGGGAGGGCGGGATGCTATTCTTGCTGTGCCGTCAATCCTTTGGCTCTCCTCTATAAGGATACGTCTAGACTACAGGCTTCTGTCGACAGAAGTTTTGTCGACAGATATTGTCGACAAAGAGCGTCTAGACTACATTGAGTTCTGTCGACAAAGCAAGCTGCTTTGTCGACATGGTAGTGTAGACGCAAAGGACAGTTTACATGCAACAACACCTGCTGTCTACAGAAACTCTGTTGACAGACAGCGTTATGCCTCGTAAAATGAGGTTTACCAGCGTCGACAAAACTGCTAAGTTCTGTCAACGTTATGTCGACAAAACTCAGTGGTAGTGTGGACGCAGGTATAGTTTTGTCGACAAAAGTCCACTTTAGTCGACAAAACTCTGTAGTCTAGACATACCCTAAGATCCCTTGAGTGGTTTGATCACCCACACCCAGAGGAGCCAATTTGTAACATGGGCTGGGGGAAAACTCACATCTGCCAGGTGACTCTTGACTTGGGTCCAGAGTGAGTCAAAGGACCACCTCCCATGAAGATTATCTTCTGTCTCAGCTCTTTGACCTTGCAAGACCTGTACCTAAGTTGCTGGCAGAGACCACACTTTTAAGGCTTTCCCCGAAGTAGCGTATGCACCAGGAGTGCTTGTCTGCAACAAGGCAGCCTCTTTGCAGGGAAGGTGGTTTGTGAAGCCCCGTGAGCCACGAATACTTCGTTGAGAGATGGGTCCCCAAAGAGGAAAAAAAGAAGTGGGGGGGGGAGAGGATGTTCATGTAATAGGGAGAAATTATGAGAGTTGTAATTTTTGCTCTGGGAACTAACTATAGAAATAGAAAAATGAAAGCAATGGTTTCAAACAGACTGAACAACTCCATCTTTAGGCAGAGGTGGTTGAAAAGAAACAGAGAAGTTAGCTGTATGTGCGGGCCTAAGCAACACAACTGCCTGAATTCTCCTTTCAGCAGTACAGGGACACACAAGCACACCTGGAGTAGAGCACCAACAATGACACAAACAAGTACCACAATGCAAATCAACTTAGGTTAGGAGCCAGTCTTACAACACACAATAAATGGACTATTTGAATTCATATAACTACTTAAGCCTTTTGGGCCTTACATTTTTTTCCCCCAGCAAAGATGTGTTCTTAACTGGTGTTAAAGAAAAATTCTTAACACACAAAGTAGCTTGCAGTTTCCACACAAGTTGGCAAGTTGAGTTTAAGGCCAGGCCAACCAAATGCCACCAACTTACACAGCACTATAATGACAGGAAAACTTCTCATCTCAGCAAAGCTAACCGCTTCTCGGGATGGTGGACTAACTAGAGCAACAGGAGCAGTATTCTACCTTTGTAAGCACAGGAATATTTTTATTTAAGAGCTGCATCAACACATTGTTTTAAGTGTAGACATGGCCTAACACTATGAAATCTCAGTAAGCATGTTGATTTGAAGACTAGGGCTCCCCACAGTTTTTACCCAGGCTGCTAACTCAGGTGAAAAGGGGAAGTTACTCACCTTGTGTAGTAACGATCGTTCTTCGAGATGTGTCCCCGTGAGTGCTCCACTCTAGGTGTCGGGCTCGTCCCAGCGCCGTTGATCGGAGGCTTTTCGTAGCTGTAGTCAGCCGGACCGCGCATGCGCAGCAGGCACCGTGCGCCGTTTCTCCTGTCGCGCGGTCCAGCACCTCCACCAGTTCCTCTCACCGTCCGGAATCTGTAACAAGACAGGAAGACAAACCCGGAGCGGGGAGGAGGGCAGGATGTGGCGCACCCACGGGGACACATCTCGAAGAATGATCGTTACTACACAAGTTGAGTAACCTCCCCTTCTTCTTCGAGTGGTCCCCGTGGGTGCTCCACTCTAGGTGACTACAAAGCAGTAGTCAAGATGAGCACTGGGTCAATGATTGTCTGCAGAGGCTAGAACCGCAGACACTACTGCCGCGTCTGGGGCCCAGCGTCGCACTATAGCATAATGATGTACGAAAGAAGTGCTAGAGAATCAGGTGGCTGCCCGGCAAATGTTGCTGAGAGGGACGCCTCGGGCAACCGCTCTAGTGGAATGAGCAATAGGCTGAGAAGCGACTGGCCTTCCTTTGAGTGAATGACATGTCGTGATGCAAGTAGTAATAAGTCTAGCTAAACATTGACTCGAAAGAGGATTGCCTTTGGAACGCTGTGCTATCGACACGAGCAGCCTGTCCGTACATCTCCATGAGCGGGTTCTTTCTACGTAGAAGGCGAGAGCTCGTCGCACGTCGAGCATGTGTAACAAGGTCTCTGAGGGAGAAGCATGTGGCTTGGGATAAAAGGTGGTTAAACTATAGGCTCGTTAATATGAAAAGATGTATTGACTTCGGGGATAAACGCCGGATGTAGGCGCAATGTCTTTGTGTCCTTTGAAAAGTATGTGTAGGAAGGACTTGCCATTAACGCCCCTAGCTCGCTGATTCTGCATGCCGAGGTAATCGCTAATAGGAACACGACTTTCACTGTTAACATTCACAGCGATATGGACACCAAGGGCTCAAACGGAGGACAAACTATTGTGTGCAGGACCAAATCCAGGCTCCAGACTGGTGGAGGCGGTCTGTGGGGTGGATGTAAGTTCATCAGACCTTTCAAAAATCTTTTCGTGGTTTGATAGGAAAAAAAATTCGAGGAACCTTGCAGTGGTTCATGGAAGGCACTGATCGCTGCTAAGTGAACTTTCAGGGTTGACATGGAGAGGCCAGAATCATGAAGCTGGAGGATGTAATCCAGGACCTGCTACAAAGGAGAAACAAGGGGTTGCACATTTTGAGTTTGACACCATTGAGCAAACCTACGCCACTTTGCCAGGTAATTTTTCCGAGTAGAAGCTTTCCTACTGCTCATCAAAATTGTCTTGACTCGTTGTGAACAAAAATGCTCGTCGTGTTTGAGCCAGTTATCAGCCATGCTGTGAGGTGGAGTGAATTGAGTCTGGATGCAGGAGAGCTCCTTGCTCCTGTGATAACAGGTCTGGGTGAAGAGGGAGTGTCCATGGTGGGCATATTGACATCCTGTGCAAGAGTGGGTACCACGGCTGCCTTGGCCATGCCGCGGCTATCAGTATGACTGTCGCCTCCTCGAACATTATTTTCCTCGAGAGTCCTCGTGACTAGGACTGTCAGGAGAAATGCGTAAAGGAGCGATCTGTGCCAAGTGGTCAGAAGAGCGTCGCCTAGAGATCCCCTTCCCATCCCTGCTCTGGAACACAACTGGGGACACTTGGCATTGTGCGCTGTGGCAAAGAGGTCTACTGTCGACGTACCCCACTTGCAAAAGATGTAATGTAGTACGTCTGATCTTATCTCCCACTCGTGATCCACAGGGAATCATCTGCTCAACGAGTCTGCAATGACATTACTGATGCCTGGTAAGTAAGACACTGTGATGGTTGTGTCGTTCTTTATGCACCAGTTCCAAAACCGTATTGCTTCGGCGCAGAGGGAACGAGATCTGGCACCTCCCCGTCTGTTCACATAGTACATCGCTGCCATGTTGTCTGTGAATATCCTGACCATGGTGTGCCGTATGCATGGGAGAAAGTGCTTGCATGCCAGGAAAATGGCACGTAACTCCAAGAGACTGATGTGGTAAGTCTTCTCTGTGGAAGACCATTTGCCCTGAACACAATCGCTGTCCATATGTGCACCCCAGCCTATGAGAGAGACATCTGTTGCTATAAGCACGGAGGGCTGAGGACAACGGAATGGGACTCCCGAAAGGAGGTTTCCAGTGTGCTTCCACCAACGCAGGGAATCGTGGACATGTGGCGGCAGTGACCATCTTGTGAATGCTGTGCTTTTGCGGTAAGTATACCCTCCCCCTAACCAGTGTTGAAGATCCCTGAAATGAAGTCTCGCGTGAGGGACCACGAAGGTGGTGGATGCCATGTGGCCCAGAAGACAAAGGCACGTATGGACGGATACAGTTGGAGTGATGTCGAGGACCTTTACTAGTTCTTGTATCGATTGAAACCTGTCTAGAGGTAAGTATGCCCTTGCTGTGATAGAATCTAGGACTGCCCCATGAACTTTATATTTTGTGTAGGAGCAATGGTCAACTTCTGTTCGTTTATTATAAGGCCGAGAGAACTGAATGTGTTTCTGGTCAACGAGATTCTCCGCATGGTCTCCTGATGCGTTGGCGCCTTTATGAGACAATCGTCCAAATAGGGGAAAATGAGAATGTGCTGGCGACGGAGATATGCCGCGCTGACTGCTAGAGTCTTTGAGAAAACTCTGGGAGCTGATGACCCTGAGTTGGAAATGGTCATTGTTTATCACGAAGCATGAGAAGCGTCTGTGCACTGGATGAATCGTAATGTGAAAATATGCGTCCTGCAAGTCGGGGACCGCAAACCAGTTGTTGTGATTCAGAGATGGGATTATTGTGGCCAAAGTCACCATCTTGAAATGTCTTCTCTGCAGATAACTGTTGAGCTGACGCAAATCGAGAATCCATCTCCATCCTCCTGTCCTCTTTTGCATCAGGAAGTAGCGAGAATAAAAACCTTTCCCTTTGAACTCTTTCGGAACTCTCTCTATGGCTCCAATGGCCAGTAGGCATAGAGCCTCCTGTCGCAAAAGAGTGTCGTGAGAGGGGTCCCTGAAAAGGGACGGGGTTGGTGGATGGGTAGGGGGGTATAGAAGCAAAGGGGATTGTGAAACCTGATATTATTTCCAATACCCATTTGTCGGTGGTTACTTCGGCCCAAAGATTGTAATAAGGCCGAAGGCGATGATGGAAGATGGGTATGGTATCGGCAGTAATGGCAACGACGACTGGTGAGTTTGCGCCCTCAATAGGCGAGTCAAACCTGTTGTTTTGTGTGTGGTACGTTGGTCGCCCTAGATGGTTGCGGACGTCTACGCTGCTGTCTTTGTTTGGATCGAGTCTGACCAAAAGGACAAGGTTGTCGTCTTTGGAACTGAAAATCATATCACCTCTGATAAGGGAAGTAACTTCGACAAAAGAACGGTGGTACGTACATGCCAAGCGTACACAGGGTCGTACGCGAGTCTTTCCCAGTGTGTAACACTTCATCAGTTTTTTCCGCAAATAACTTCAATTTGTTGAAAGGGAGGTCTTCGAATTTCGCCTGCAAATCCCTAGGGGCCCGAGCAGCAGCCAACCATGATGCTCTGCGCATGGGTATCGTGGTGGCTATTGATCTTGCGGCAGTATCCGAAACATCCATGGCTATCTGTAGACTAGCTCTAGAGCAAGCGTACCCCTCCTGTACCACGGCGCGGAGTATGGCCTTGTACTCTTTGAAGGCATTCTGGGCAAGTCCTGCCAACTTGGCGATGTTATCGAACCCATGGTTGGACAGAAGTGCCACATAATTGGCAATGCGAAGAAGGAGGGTGGACGAAGAATAAACTTTTCGACCAAAGATGTCTAGTTTTTTGGCCTCTTTCTCCGTTGCTGCATTTTTAACCTGCGGATTCTTGGCACGATTAAGGGCTGCATCCACTACCAGGGAGTCTGGCTGGGGGTGGGTAAAGAGCAACTCCAAACCCTTGAAAGGGACAAAAGGAGAACGAGATCTTGTGTAATGATGAGAAGAAGAATCTCTCCCTCCATGGCGATAGGAGCAGTCAGGAGACGGCCTCCTGGATGAATGGGCAGTGCTCTATCTCCTGCAGTAAGACCTCGAAGGTGAATGAGATCTACTAGTATGTATTCCATAATGTGGTAGGGGGTCCCTGTATATGTAAGTATAGTGAGGCCTCGAGTGCCGGTGCAGAGAACACGGGCTATGGTGATAACGAGGCTCCCGCGGAGAATGGTACAGTGGAGGGGATGGAGACGGTGCCAGGGAAAACATTGGTGAGGGAGAAGGGGACACACTTCTTGGAACCGATTAACTTTGAGCATTTGTAGGAACAGCTGAAGGCGTGGTGCGGGGCTCATTGACAGAGGAATGTTTCGAGGCTTGATCCTCATCGTCCAAGACCAGTATTGGGGAGTGCTGTACCAATGAAGCTGGGAGGCTAAGTCTCCTACCAGTGCCTTATGCGGAACCGAACTGTGGTGATCCGTCGGTGCCGTGCTTGGTTTCTTAAGAATTTGCAGTGCCGCCTCCGGTACCGCAGTGTGACTGCCACTCGGCACCGTAGGCGTTCGGTGCCCCGGTGCCGCCTGCGCTGTCAGTGCCGCCGATTGAAGCGGTGCCGGCCACGGTGCCGTATCATGCTTCCGTGCCCCTGCACCGTCGGTGCCGAGGTCCTCAGATCCGGCACCTGCGTAGGCGGCCACCTATGAGTCGGAGGAGCCGTTTTCTTCTCTGCAGCATTAATAGCGCTCAAAGGCGCCAGCACTGAAGAGGAGCGCACCAAAGACTTATGCCTCTCCGATTTTTCTTTCGCGGGCTGACAACCCGTTCCGGAGGTACCCGGTTGGTCACCCTCACTGAGTTTAGACAGAGGGACCGCGGTCAGGGATCGCGCCGGGGAGGCTTTCTTCCCTTTCTTCTCAGTCGATCCCCTCGGTGGTGACGACCTCCACTTGCGCTCCATAGAGGGGTCCCCTTGAGCCGCTTCAGAAAGCTGCAGAGCCTTATCAAAGAGGATGAGCTTGAGCCTCATGTCTCTGTCCCTACGTGACCTGGCCGTTAGTTTGGAACAGCACACTTGCTCGGTATAAGGGACTCCCCCAAGCAGCGTATACATTCGTCATGGCCATCGGACGCTGGCATGGGGTCTTTACACAGGGAACATTTCTTAAACCCGGTGAACCAGGCATTTTGAGTCTACCAGATTAAAATAGTAGTAAGAAACCAGTAACAACAAAAGTAACACTGACTAAATACGTCTAACTTTAACTTTTTTGTTTGTTTGTTTTTGTTTTAACTAACAAATAACTAACAATAACCTAAGGAAAACTAATGACAATTTTTAACTTTTCAATTGAAAGGAGCTGCCTCTGAGGAGAGACACGGAGCTCCGTCAGCAACCTAGGACGGTTGAAAGGAACTGGCGGAGGGGCTGGACCGCGCGACAGGAGAAACAGCGTGCGGCGCCTGCTATGCACGCGCAGACCGGCCGACTACAGCTACGAAAAGCCTCTGATCAGCGGCACTGGGACGAGTCCGACACCTAGAGTGGAGCACCCACGGGGACCACTCGAAGAAGAACTACAACTTGCCTTAGCTTCACCAGGAGATTCCCTAGAGCAGTGGTCACCAACCAGTACATCGGGATCTACTGGTAGATATTAGAGCCTCTGACAGGTGATCCTGACTGGCTTGGTCAAGAGGCTGTCAAGTGCAGACACTTGAGCTGCCTCTCCCCCCACTGCTGTGCACCTCCTGCCTTTTACCTTGGAGCTGCCTCTCCCCACCCCTGGGAGCCTCCTGCTTGCTGTGCAGGGCAGGGGAAGAAGAAGAAGGGCACTGAGGTCAAGTTGCCCCCTCTCCCACCCTGTATTCTATCTCCACAGAAATAGAGCGAGGGGCACAACACGACTTGGGAGGGAGTTTGTTCGCTGCCTTTCGAAGTGGTGCAGAGCCAGGGCAGCCCCACTGCACCACCACCCAAGAGTCACCTGATGTAAGCAGTGTCCAGTCGGAGTCCATAACCTGAAACCCTACTCCAGTCATGAACCACCTCCTGCACTCCAAGCCCCTAACCTAGCCTTAAGCACCCCACCATCCAAACACCCTCCCAGAGCCTGCACCTAAAAACCTCCCCAGAACCCCAACTGCCTGCCCCAAGCTCAGCTCAGAGCCCTTCTCATACTCCAAATCCCTTAATCCAAGACCACAGCATGCACCCCAACCCACTGCCCGGTGAAAGTGAAGGAGTATGGGGGAGGGAGAGAGGATGGAAAAAGCAGGGGGCGGAGTCTCAGAGAAGGGCCACAAAGGAGGCGGGGCAAGGGTATTTGGGTTTGAGGCAGATCTCAGAATGCACTTCAATTCAAAAAGTGATCTCATGCTTTAAAAGGTTGGAGACCACTGCCCTAGAGTAAGCTAACATGAGTAAAGAACACCCCGCCCATGAAGATAAGACCCTAGACTATAAAGAGAGAATTACCAATAGCTATACTTGTAGATGCATTTTACTTTTTCAGTGAAACAATAATGCATAAGGAATAAAACAATTTACTGAGCGTGAATCCCCAGAGAAGATGCATTAGATGAAAAACCAAGGAAAACCAGGTAACATGGTTGTTCATAAAGCCAGCAGGATATGTCTATACTTAAAATGCTACAGCAGCAGGGCTGTACCAATATAGAGCTTGTGTAGATAGTTCCTACACTCAATGAGAAAGGTTCTCTAGTCAGCATGAGCAGGGCTCACCGAACCGTGGCGAGCCCCGCTCGCCAGCCGCGCTGTCTGGTAATCCGCGCATGCGCAGATTGTTCTGCACATACGCAGATGGCCCGAACCCGGCTCTTCCAGGTTGCAATCTAATCGCCATGGGCGAGTAGACTGCATTATTTGTCAAGCCCTGAGCATGAGGGATATAAATGGTTAACCATTTGGGACTGGAGCAGCTGCCAGCCTGGGGCAAGGGACTGCTCCATCCTCGCAGGACCCACTGCAGGCACAGGCTGCTCCAGCTGGCTGGTTGGAGCAGCCCCTGTCCATGGCGAGCCCAGCCCGCCACCCCTTCCACAGTGGCTCCCCAAGAATGGGCCTGGCAGAGACCTACGGTCCTGCTCCCCAGAAGGCTTTATTGCAGGCTCTGCAGTATAAAGCTTACATATTAGCTTTATAATGCACAGCCCCAGGGTGTGTAACTGCTACGATTTTCAGAAGTTACGTGGTTACATTTTTAAACTACTTTTTACATCCCTAGTTGGCATAGATAATCTATTTACCACCTGTCAGGGAGGTAGGTTAACAAAACAATTCTTCTGTTGACCTTAACCCTACATGGGGATTTAGGCCTGGTCTACACTGGGAGTTTAGGTCAAATTTACCCACATTAGGTTGATTTTCTAAACAATGAGTCTACACCATCAGGCCTGTTCTGTCAACTTTAAGGGCTATTAAAGTCAATCATGGT
Organism: Pelodiscus sinensis; assembly: GCF_052426305.1. Lineage (NCBI taxonomy): Eukaryota > Metazoa > Chordata > Testudines > Trionychidae > Pelodiscus > Pelodiscus sinensis. The sequence continues at coordinate 200,000,514 of NC_143052.1, forward strand.
ATTCCTCTTTCACATGAGGAGTTATTGTAAATTTGAGCTTCTATGGTAAACTTTATCGTAATGCAGACAGAGCATTCTGAAAGTTGACATTCAAGGTGTCCCATAGTGTCTCGCTTTGACCACTTCTACCCAGGACTTTTAACTCTTGCTCTCCAAGTAAACAGGAAAACCCCCAGGAAAATTTGAATTATATTTCCTATGTGGCCAGTGTGGCAAGCAGACCTCAGAGCAGGCATCACACAGCACCAGCACACCAGACTATGAATGACCAGGGTCACAAATGAGCACCAGCATGGAGCATACAGGAGATTCTGGACCTCATTACTGTGTGGAGAGAGGAGTATGTTTTCGCAGAACTATGAACCAGCAGGGTAAGGGAATAGCGCACACAGTTTTTGCTGGGTACTGGAATCAAGCTTTTTTAATTAGGGAAGCAATTCTTTCCACATATTGCTTCAGAAATCAAGCTTAATTCTTTCAGTTCCTCTATGCCCTTTACAGTATCCTACTACTCTAATTCAAGACAAGATTGAACAGCTTGTTAACATGTCTGGAGATGGAAAGAAAATCCTCCCTGCACATCTCCATAAAGCTCTCATACAGGAACACTTTCATCCTTCTCAAGATTTCTGAGGAGGCCAGCCTTATTCCATCCTCCATGGTAGGATACTTTTCCATACCAAGCATCATTGCAGTACAAAGCATTACAGCATAAAGTCCAAGTTTCTGGCTACATTCAGTCAGCATCTGCTCCTTATCACTGTGTGATTCAGAGAAGACATATTTCATGCATGGCAACCTGGATGAAGCAGGGGAAGCTATTAACTAATGCCTTTGCAGTAAACCTCCATTTGCTTATCCCCAATGAGCTCCTGCCATGCCATCAAGTGAGCCCCTGCTCTGTCTTGCCACTATGCTTGGACCCCCTCCCTCTTGAAGGCTCAAGCCCTACCCTGTTCCTTACCATGCCTGCCACCAAACCAAGTCTAGCTGCTCCCCTATGATCTCTGTCATGTGCCTGCGACATAGTGAGCACTTAAAAGCAGAACTGTGGCCTTGCATGTAACACAGCCCTGTCATCTCTAGACAGACTTGCCTTTTATATTAAGAAAGAAAGTTTTACACTCAACAAAATATCTCCTGTAAAATCTGCCCTTTACCTTTCGATACAGCAAGTGCAGCAGTGAACATGCTACACACTCTCCTGGCTCTTCCAGCTGTCTGGCTAGAACAAATCCAAAGGCAAAACTCAGTAGGGATGATATGTTCAAGGAGCAAATGCAATCATTCCACTTGGACAGGAAGCAATTGAGTGACTGGAGGAATACGCTGCTATAGGAGTGGAGCATGAGGATTGGAAAGCATGCAGGGAACTTGAAGTGAAGAACCAGAACAGTCTTGACTATCATTGAGGATGTGATGACCCGCAATGATGCCCCATAGCGCTGGGCTGATGTGGCGCTTCTCCTGCCACAGAGATGTTACATTTAATTACATTATGGTCACTGGGGTACTTCTTGATGGTGCTGCAGGCTCTGGTGGATCACAAAGGCTGTTTCACCAACATTAACATGGGATGGTCAGGAAAAGTTAATCACACGAGCATCTGTAGGAACTCCTTTCTCTTCAGAAAGCTGCAAGCTGGAACTTACTTCTGCTTCAGGGTGCGTGACGCAATTCACAAACTTCCATGAAAGTGGCCTTATATGCATACAGAAGTTTTTCAGTCACTGCTGAGCATCCCATAGCTGTATCACTATGCACTCTATGCTTATCTCACAGCATGAGAACCAGCATTCCACTGTCTCAAGAGGACTGAATGCCAGTGGCATTTGCCAGTCACAACTCAAATGCTTCACAGAAAAATACGGCCACCCGAGATTCCTCCTCATTCCAGCAGACCCTGGCTACACACTGGATATACTCCAACATAAGGTGCACCAGGGCTGATATGACTACCATAATACTATACTGCTGAACAGGTTCCACGCTGGGTTCCATGCTTACCATGTTAAGGCACCTGCATGGATAACCAGGAGAAGAGGGATTGTGAAAAGATTTTTTTCTGTTGCTTTTAATCAGGGTGGGAGGGAGCAGATGAATGCTTTATGGGATGCAGAACCTCCTGCAGTACAGCTCTGGTCCCAGCATGCACTGGGAACACAACACAGAATGCAAAGGAATGGCAGGAACTGTGGGATAGCTATCCACAGTGCATTGCTCTCAAAAATCGACAGTAGCCAAGCTACTAAGGATGTGCTACTTTGAACTATATCAAATTCTTATGCACAGTGGTAGCCTGCAACTTTGACTTTACAAAACTGGGTTCTAAAGAAAACCTTAGTAAATTCAACCTTTTCTTGTAGTGCAGACAAAGCCTTGGCTTAGTTTAACAATACTACCGGGGACGTGCATTTGTCACATACCTAACACACAGTTAAACTAGCCTGAATGTAATATATCCTATGCCACAGTCTAAATAATAATAATAATAATAAATAAATAAATGGATATACCTATCTCATAGAACTGAGAGAGATCTTGAGAGATCATCAAGTCTAGTCCCTTGCCCTCACAGCAGGACCAAGTACTATCCCTGATAGATTTGCCCCAGATCCCTAAATGGCCCCCCTCAAGGATTGAACTCACAACCCTGGGTTTAGCAGGCCAATGCTCAAACTACTGAGCTATCCACCGCCCCCCTGCCATTTGTTTCATGTCAGGAAAAAATATTTTGAAAATATCCCATACTGTGTGCACTAAAGAATAAAGCAGTATAAAAAGTTAGAATTCCTAATACCTAGATGCAACAGGAAGTACTGTCTGCACAGACTACACAGCATTTATCTAAAGAGTATGATAGACCATTTAAAAAGAGTCCTACTATTGTAACTTGAATACATACAAATGCTCTTAGACTACTGCATTCAGTACATGCAAGGCGAATTAACAATATTCAGGATTTACACAAATACACAGATAAAAAATGCAGTGTTACCTTAAAGCAATCAAACAGATGATCAAGCTGTTCAGGAGAGAAATCCCAAGCCAATTTTGCAAGGAGATCATGAACATTCTTAACAATGGCTTCATGTTTTCCTGCCTGTCAAAGAAACAAAATTAACATTTTTAACTATCTATACTAAGATAAACATAGTTAGTTATCATGTTTCATATTTGTCAGATGATTACCTGAAGTGCAGGAAGGATTACTACCCCACCATCAGAGCATCCCAATTTACCTACATATCTTCCATCACTGCTTCTCAAACTATGAACTGGGACTCTCAAAAGTGGGTCAACCAGGGCTGGTGTTAGACTTGGTGAGTCCCAGGGTCAAAGCCCAAGCCTAAGCCTCACCACCACAGCTGAAGCTGAGAGAATTCAGTCTTGAACAGCAGAGCTCAGGCTTTAGCTTTAGACCTCCGCAGTAGGGCTCAGGTTACAGATCCCCTACTTGGGGCCAAAGCCATTGAGCTTCGGCTTTCCCCTCTCCCCACCAAATCCCAGGCTGAAGCCCTCAGGCTTCAACTTTGTCCCGCAACTGCCACCTCCCACACCCTTCTGGCATGCAGAGGCTCAGGCTTCAGACCCCCCTCCTGGGGATGCATAATAATTCTTCTTGTCAGAAGAGGGTCACAATGCAATGCAGTTTGAGAACTTCTGCATTATACTGAGGATTTCCGATTATCTGATTTTATTTTAAGTTAAAAAAACTTCAGGTGAAATTCTTAAAGTAGTGAAAGAACAGAGTTTAAAAGTCATCTATAGGTGAACATTTTCAGGTTTTTCACAATGTAATATAGAAGAGAATGCTTTCTGCAAACAACTAAATTTAAAATATTTCTAACAAACAAGTGTACAATACTTTAGTGTATGTTTCATTGTGTACGTTTGTTCGGTGTCTAAATGGATTTTGAATACAATACTCCTATATGGTATCTTGAACTCTTCCTGAGGCAATGGGGGGGGGGGGGGAGAGAGATAGTTAATGGTTACTTGAAGATCTTGCTTAAAAATTGGCTGACAGTGCTGACACTGTTACCCTGGCCCTAAACAAAGACATTAACTTAACATCTGCATTTCCACATCAAAAGCTATGAATGGGACACATCCAGTCTGCTTAATTAACCTCATTAACATTGGTCTTTCAATTGACAGATACTACTTCTGCTGATAGAAGTACCTCTAGGTCTAAACAAAGACATTAATTATCTTACCCATTACAAAGATAGCTTCCCCAATTATCACCTCTAATATCATTAGCTCACAGACATTTACCTCCCCACCTCATCCCCTTTCGGTTCTGAAATTTGATTTGTCCTTTTCATGTGTGTTCATTTTTTTGATTGTATCCTTTGGTGTATATGGTTGTGCCAATTTTCTTCCACTATTTGATCTGAGGAAGTGGGTCTGGCCCACAAAAGATCACCATCTAATAAACCATCTTGTTAGTCTTTCAAGTGCTACATAGTTCTGTTTTTTGTTTCAACTACTTCTGGTGTGAGAGAGAGAGAGAAATCTTCGTTTCTGTTATTCCCAAGCTCATGATCTTATATACAGTGGTTAGTCTCTAAGGCACCACAAGACCACTTGTTGGAGGAAAAAACAAACAAACTACACACTATAAACTTGACCCTACTCAATCAGCAGTACAACATCAGAAAATAACCATGGGCAGATGTCAGTCACAGAGACACGTTTTAAAGATTGCCATGGAAGGGGACAAAGAAATAGGTTTAAACTTTAACCTGTAATGTTGACAAGTTGATTCAAGAGGAAATGTAGAAAACTACTTTTCTGGTTTAATGCTAAAATCCTTATTTAGGTTCCATGCCTACCAAGAATTGAAGATTCCAGACTAGATGAACCAATAGTGTGATCTGCTCCAACATTTTTCTAAGTAGACACATTTCAAATAATGAATATGTAATTTTGCAAAACTAGCCATTACTGTAAATTGTAAAGCTGTGGCGTTCACAATGCTAAATACTTCAGAGGTCCAGTCAAAGGAAGTTATTGACCCGGAGTAGTAACAACTGTTCTTCGAGATATATGTCCCCATGGGTGCTCCACTGTTGGTGACAGATTATCCTGGAGCTGCAGATCAGAGATTTCAAGCAATTGTCAGTTGGGCCGTGCACATGTGAAAGGGTGTCTCGTGTTTGCGCTTTGGCGCCCATAGCCCCAACCTTCCCTCAGTTCCTCATCTATGTCCGAGTAACTAGGACTGCCAGCAGAAGGGAGGAGGGAGGATTGTGGAGCACCCACGGGGGCACATCTCAAAGAACATTAATTGCTGCACAGGGTGAGTAATTTCCTTTCCTTCTTCAAGTGAAGTCCCTGTGGATGCTCCACTGTTGGTGACCTCAAAGCAGTGCTCAGCATGGATGGCAAGATTCCAAGTCATTGCTTGGTGATCAAGGATAGGACTGCTGGAGCCACCACTGTATCTGCTGATAGCTGAGGCATGATGGCATAGTGCCTGGCAAAAGCGCTGTCAAATGACATGGGGATGCCCAGTAGACATCTTTGAGGGCAACATTGTTCAAAAAAGCTGTGGAAGTTGCAAGAGCATGGGAGGAATGTGCTCTTGGCGGAACAGTCAGAGATTTATTCCAGATAGAATAGCACTCAAGTATGCAAGATATCTATTTAGAAACGCACTGGGCTAAAATTGGAGTACCTTTGGAACACGCTGCAATGGCCATGAAGAGGTGTTGCAATCTATGGAAGACCCGTATCCTATGTAAAAAAGCCAGCCGAAGTACTGCCCAAAGTACGTAGCATGGCATCACGGGGAAACACGAGGCCTCCGGAAGACTGTAGGCAGTATGATAGGATCCTGGATGTGGAACAAGGTGAATAATTTTGGCAAAAAGATAGGATGTGGTCACAGAGTAACTTTATCTTTTGCAAATATGGTATAATGTGCATCCATAATCTGTCTGACACTCCTGGACAAGGTGGTAATGACCAAAACCAATATCTTCATCAGGAGGAAGGGAAGTGGACAAGACGCCATGGATTCGAAAGAGAGGCCCATATGGTGAAACAGCTGTCTGGTCGCCTCTGCGCATTATTAGCCCCTTATAAGGAAATCGTCCAGGTATGGGAATATCACAACCCCCTGACATCAAAGATGATCCTAGCAGTAGCTATGGCCTTTTGAGAACACCCTTGGGGGTGGAGGATAGATCAAAGGGGAGGAACTCTGTACTGAAGGTGATCCTCAGCTACGATGAAGCCACGGTATTATCTGTGAGACGGATGTATCACATGTGAAAATATGCATCCTGTAGGTTGAGGGCTGCAAACCAGTCCCCTCTGTCCAGTGCCAGCATGACTGTTGCTAGTGTAACCATCTAGAATTGCTGTTTGCAGAGGAATTTGTTCAATTTGCAGAGATCTAGGATTGGTCGCCAATCCCCTGTGTGTTTTGGGGTGAGAAAGTATTGGGAATAACATCCCCTTCCCCAATAAAAATCAGGAACCCATTCTACTGCTCCCAAATGCAAGAGTCAACTGATTTCCTGTCTTGAAGGTTCGCGTGGTACAGTTCCCTTAAGAGGGGAAGGATGAGGGATGGGAGGTCAGGTGGGATAACATATCCTATATGGATTCTCTCCAACACCCAGTGGTCCAATGTTATGGAGTCCAAATGGTGGAAAAAGGGACGTAATCAGTGGGCAAAGAGATGGTATTGATCCGCAGACACTGGATTTATGAGAAGGTTGGGCAGACCATTGACCAAAACCTCAAATTTGTTGTTTTGGGGTCTGAGAACCAGAAGAATGTGATGGAGTGGGGGCTTCCTTTGCGCTCATTGCCTGGGTCGGTTATAGTCGTAAGTGTTGTGGGTGGTTGTAATGCGGTCTCTATCCTATTATAGGAGACAGTGTTTTTGGCGATAGGGCAGAGTGTACATGCTGAGTGTGGTAGAGGAGTCCTTGCTGCTATGCAGAATCTCATCAGTTTTAGCTGCGAATAGCTTTTGTTTGCCGAAAGGGAGGTCCTCCACCTTGGACTGCAGCTCTCTTGGTACTCCCGATGCCTGTAGCCATGAATCCCTGCTCATTATGATTGCTGCTGCTGTAGAGCTCTGGCAGTGGTATCAGCCAGATCACGTGATGACTGTAAAGCTGTATGGGCGATAATATGCCCTTTGTGGATAACAGATCTCCATATGGGTCTCGGAGTCTGGCAGATGTTCCATTAATTCAGCCAGCTTATAAGGGCTGACAAAATCGTGGTTTTCAAAGGGGAGAGTAATTCACTACTGAAAGTTCAAGTGTAGCAAAGGAATACCACCTCCTTCCAAATAGGTCTAATTTTTTATGCTCCTCATTGGGCATGGCTCTGAAATGTGGGAGCTTAACCCAGTGGTGAGTTGCTTCCATGATGAGCGAATGTGACAGTAGAAAAGAAAAAAGATGAAGTTTAAGCTCTTGGCAGTAACAAAATACCTCCTGTCCACACTCCTGCAAGTTGGCTGGTCAGAAGCAGGAGTTGACCAGATCTCATCCAATGCCTACCTTATCACCTCATCGATGGGTAAGGCGATTTTCCCATGCAATGTGGGTTGAATATTTTTAAACAGGTGGTGCCACTTGTGCTGCACCTCTTGGAGGGGAATCTTCTGATTGGTGACTACTCTTTTTAAAAGCTCTTGAAATTGCTTCTAAGTCATCCACCAGGCACGTGTCCACAGGGATCACTGCCTCGCCCGGTGAAGAAGAGGAATTATCCATTAGGGAAGCATCCAGAGCTTGGGCCTCTATCTTTCTTCTGAATTTGGCCCTCCTCTTTCTCCTAGGAGGTGTCACTGGTGGAGGCCTTGAAGCCAGGATAGATCAAGCTATGGACCACTGTTTATATGAGCCCCAATGCTCTCATGGTGGCCAGTGGGGTGGAAGGTATGGCCAGTGTGCATAACACAGTGGGTGGCAAGGTCCGTCCCAATAAGGGTAGTAAGGGTGGTACACAGCTGGTGAGGAGTGCTGTGAGAAGACACTCCTGGGATCATCATCCACAAAGGCGATGCGGTCTGTCAGCACAGGGGATCTTTAGAGCCTGAAGAGGTATGGGGTGAAAATGGTGCTAGGGAAGGTTCCCTAGCTGCAGGATGGGAACAATGCTGTCTGTCATAGCTCCCCGGTGCCGATGCTTCACAGTCGGCTCCGGTCAGCGCTGTGCAATCCTGATGTGGACCTTCATTCACTGGTACTGGTGCAGCTAGTGGTGGTGGCACTGAATCCGGTGCCATGCTCAACAGAACTGGAAGGGATGGCCTGCGAGATGTTGGCTTAGCAGCTGACGCCAACACTTTTTACCAGTGCCAGGTCTTGAGATTTTGACAGCGTCAGTTTGCTTGTGGGGTCTGGCCAGTGCTGAAGATTCTTGGGTCAGCACCAATGACGTCTGTGAGCCTGATGAAGTAGTGCTAGTAGAGGGTCTTGGTGCCACAGTACTGTAAGAGCCCGGTGCGTTTCCTTTACTCACTCTAGGAGATGGAGTGTGGGGAGGAAAGGGAAGAGATCGTGCCAGAGAAGCTCTATTTTTTAACGTTTTCCATGGCAAGGGTGAAACAGCCAGTTTTTCTGCAATCTCTGGCTGACTCTGAGAGGGCTGTTGGGTCTCAGTGCACTGCATGACTTTTTCAAAAAGGATCATATGGAGCCCAAGCTCCCCGTCCTTCCTGGGTCTGTCCATGAGGGCTGCAACAATGCTCACATTTCTGGGGTACATGAGCCTCCCCCGGGCAGCAAATGCAGGACATGTGGATCTCCAAAAGTGGCATGGGGTCACAACGTGTTGCATTTCTTAAACCCTGGTACATCGTGCAAGGTTAGGTGCTCGGCATGGTTGTTTCTTATGATGGCCCCTTGTCCAATTCCTTATTTTCCTTTCTCCTCCTCCTCTCTCTTTTTTTTTTTTTTTTTTTTTTTTTAAAGACAGTAAAAAAAGGGTATGGGGGGGGAGGTGAGAAGGAAAAAAGTACTCAAGCAGCCTTTCTTTTGGTCAGAGTTGCCACAGCTGCCCTGCTGCTCCCTTCTCTCACTAAGAAAAAAAATGTAACAGATAACCAGAACAACAACAACGATGACTAATTCTAAGAACAACAGCTGCTAAAAAACAACTACTCTAATTCTCTGAGGAAAAAATGCCCTGAGGCAAGAGACGAGCTCAGTCCACCTCCAAGGGCAGTTAGCGAGGAACTGAAGGAAGGTCAGGCCATGCACGCAAAATGTGAAGGCGCCAATGCCAGAGGTGTCCTTTGGCACGAGTGTCCCAACTGACAATTGCTTGAAAAGCTTTCAACTGCAGCTCCGGGACAACCCATCACCAACACTGGAGCACCACTGGAAAATTTTTAATGCTTTCCTTATTCAGCAACTCTACTACACACTTTTCACTTTAGGAATTCAAAATTTTACACTAAAATAATTCCAATTTATCCTTACTATTTGAACACTTCTAATCTTTTTAGAAATTAGCGTCCCCTTGCTAATCTAATATATAAAGGAGAATGTTTGTGCGTTAATAACTTGGACGCCATAAGAGCTACCGCAACCAAACTTTGCATGGGATAACCTTTTATCCAGGAGAAAGTTTTACGGTACTGGGAGGGAAGAAATGAGAGACCGACGCCTCTCCCCGGGGCTGCACGGAGCTTGGCAGTGAGGGGAGAAGCAGCTTCCCGGGGGAAGCGGCGGGGACAGTCGTGCACTAAGGCCAGCGGAGGGATAGCCTGTCATTCAGGAGAAAGTTTTAAGGGACTGTGGGAGGAAGAGATGAGAGACCGACGCCTCTCCCTGGGACTTGCACGGAGCTCAGCAGTGCGGGGAGAAGTGGCTTCCCGGGGAAGCTGCGGAGCCAGTCACTTAGTAAGGCCGGCGGAGGGACAAGGAAGTGGAGGGCGGGCTAGGGCGCTGGTGACAGGCACATGGCTCCCTTCTTCCTCCCTCTCCTCAGGCTCTTCACATCAGTTATATCAACTGTCAACTTATACTTCAGCAATGTATACTGACAAAGCGCAAGGCCAGTCACTTAAAGTAGCTGGAATTGATTTGGAAGACATCTTGCTTTTCACGTGGACAACTATGTTGCGTGTTCAAGAGTTGGAAGTGGAAAAAATTTGTACATATTTGTTAAGAATAATGAAACAAATATAGTTTACAATAAAGTTTTTTATGATAACACGTAAAATTGGTTGTTTTATACTTTATTTAACATTTTAATCCCTACAGAACTCAGTGAAACTTTTCTACAATTCAAAAAACGATAATGGACTAGCAGCAAGGAGTCCTATGGCGCCTTATAGACAAACCAAAGTGTTGGGAGCATAAGCTTTTGTGGGCAAAGACCCACTTCATAAGATGCAACAAGGGAGTTAACCTGGTTACCCTCTAAGTAATATGTTGTTTACTCCCTCTTCTAGATCATTAATGAAGAAGGAAAATCAGATGGGGTTCCAACACCAATTCTCTTTTCGCCCATCAGGCTTCAATGTCAACATAGCACTCCCCAATACTACATGAACAAGTTTTGTCTGCAAGAGTTCATGAGACAGACACTTGGAAATCTTTCACTAAAAGCTAAATATTTTAGATCTAACAGCTTCATCATTTCCCATTCCCAAACACGTTTCATCTTATCACTGTATTTTTATTTTAGCATTGTAATGAGACTCTCAGTTTCCTTGGGACCGAAGTGAGGACTCAATGTAATTGTTGGACTCATTCTTCTGAGCACACTAATGACACTACTGTTTTTCAGGAACAGTGACTAGCTCTATGGCTGTACCATGTAATCAGAGTTCAGTTAGATGCTTCTGAAGGAAATAAAGTTTCAGAATACTCATTTGGCTCTCAAATTTACTGCACTTCATTTGCTCCAGTGATGTTTTTCTTGGGGCTTATCTACACTTCAAAATGCTACAGTGGTACAACTGCAGTGCTGCCACTACACTATTGGAGCGCTTCTCTGTAGACCAGTGATGGGCAACCTAGGCTAATAAGTGGGCCATGAGACACCCTCCTTCAGCTCAATGGGCCACAATATTGCTGTAACCAAGACGACCTCCCAGATAGGGTAGTTTTGCTAACTGCACTTGCATACCTAGAATTTGGATTCAATGTGGAGGGAGTTTATGGCTCTCACAGTCAATGTTGTGTGCAATCAGCATACACCTCACTTCATGTGCCCTTGATTTCCATGCATGATCACTTTAGTAATACTGTTAGGAGAAAATACTATGCAGATGGAAACCAGCACAATCTGGCAACCATGCAGCATGAGCAACGGTGAACAAAATGTCTTGCAGACCACACAGAACCCCAAGGGATCATAGGCTGCCGATCACTGCTGTACACACAACCAATGCCAGTGAGAGATTCTCCAGGCAGTGCAGGTAATTCACCTCCCCAATAAGTAGCAGTTACCTCAATGGAAAAATTCTTCCCTTTGACCTAGAACCATCTACACTGTTGGCTAGGCCAAACGAACTACATTCAGGAATGTGGATTTTCACATCTGAGAAACACAGTCAGGTCAACTTAACTTTTTAGTGTAGGCCAGTCCATAAAGACTTCATGGGAAATAGTATTATATTCTCTACAGAAATTAAAGCACTTTCTAAAAAAGGAATTTCATTTCTCCTCTACAATATACACAAAATATTAAATAATAATAATTCAAAATAAATTGTAAATACTTTACGCTACCTAACCTTTATCTTTAAACCCCTCATCGTGTTCACTGATAGGTTAGAATATTTACAAATCACATGCTGCTTAATAAATATTAACTCCTCCTCTGTGCCATCTTTTCACCTATGCCTTCAGTGTTTATTTCCCCTGCCTAGTCAGTCCTGTCCATTGAACTTGTAGCACACTTGAGAAGTCAATCTGAGATCCTGAACTTGAAAGCTAAATTTAGACTGCTGATGAAGTCAAGATCTCAACCTCTCATTTCTTTATGCATATGTAAACGCACACCACCCACAAAACTCTTTCAAAGCATCTCCCTCCTACATACATCCAATATTTTCCTTCCTTATTTGATACTTTTTTTTTCCACATAACAAATGGCATGCAATTCATAATCGACTTAGGACTCATTTTATAGCACCTCTTGATGAGTTTGAGTAAGAACTGGGTTGTAATTTGATTCCTTACCTGGGCTGCCCAAATGTTGTCAAGATCTTGCAAAGTAAGGGCTTTTTCTTTGATGACGAAACGAAGAATCTTCTCTAACTTTTCTACATATTGAGGCTGATGAAGACTATCTCGTAATACAATTGATAAAATATTATTCTGTTGGATCCATTCCTAATTTTAAAATAAAACAGATATTTCAAAATACTAACATCTTAAAAAAATTAAACAGAAAATGTAAGCTTGAAATCATTCTGTCTCTCATACAAGACAGACAAACACAACAAAAGCGAAGTATGTTTACTTCACTTTCAATTATTAGAAAGCAATTCTGTATTTTACACATTATGATACCATACCACAAAGGTAGCTGTCCTGCAGCTGTATTGTGAAGGCAATATCAGCAATAGTTCCCATGCTTTGTAGCTTCTGTGGAAGAGGTGTGCTTCTTATAAGCATACCAATTAGGAATGTAAAAGAGTAGTTGAGCATGCATTCTGCACGCCGCCGCCCCCCCCCCCCCCCCACCCCTTTCCCAGGCACTGGGATGAGCCAGCTGTTCTGCGGGCTGCTCACCTATGGCACTGCTCTCTACCCGTCCCTCGTGCCAAGCTGGCATTGCTCTCTCAGGAGCCCTGCTCATGCACCACAGGCTGCAAGGAAGCCAGGGTTGCCCGGTGCTGGGCCAGGAGCTGAGGACCAAGGGCCAGGAGCTGAGGACCAAGGGCCAAGTGGGCAGAGTGAAGCGACCAAGCAAGCTCAGCACTCCCAGGTTCAGCTCAGGGAGATGCAGGCACGCAGCACTGGCCAGACTGGAGACCCTCTGTAGGTGGATCTCCCATGGTAACCTAAGCCAATGCCACTAGCGGCGCTGTGCGGAGCCCTGGGCTGGGCTGGGCTTGGGGTGCTCGGGGCTCCACATGCAGACGCAGGCAGTGCATTTGGCCAGGCTGGGTGCTTGAGGAGCCCAGCCACGTCCTGCAAGCACCTGGGAGAAAGCTCCAGCAGCTGAGCTGGTGTGAGAACTCGCTGCTCGGCTGGAGTGAGGCCAGGCTGCGCGCTGAACGCTGTACACTGGCAGCAGCAGCCCACTGGGCTCGCGGGCAGGGACCGGAGCTCGCCAGCTGCTGGGGCTTTGTCCCGGGCATGTGCTGTGTAGCTCAGCCCGGGAGTGCTGCAAACCGAGAGGCAGAGGAGGGCTAATGCAGCTCAGCCTCTAGTGTCTGCCCACCCTGGCTCTGCAATTCTTGGCTGGGCTCTGCCCCTCTCCTGCCCAAACTGTGCAGTACCTAGGTGCCAACACCCAATCCATTGGGAAAGTAGTGTGCAGCCCCTGCCAGGGAGAAGCCCTTTCACCAAGTGGCTTCAGCTTCACTCCACAGGGCTGGAGGCGCAAATATACAGGTCAAGCAACACTCTGCGAACTCACTGCTGCCTGCCTGCAGCCACCGCAGCCCTTTGGCTCGCACTCCTGGTTCCAGGATGTGTGTGGCAGGCAGGCACTTGCTGAGGTTCCCCCAAGCTGCCAGAGACCAGATGGGAAGGCGGGAGGGGAGGTGATTAAATGAGATGTGCTGGGAAACTGTGTCCCAAACGAAACTCACCCACATGCTGCCCCTTGATGGGACGGGCTTGTCCAGCATGTTTTTCTGTCTTAAGGGTTGGCCGTGGACAGGGACTGCTGGACCCAGCGCAAGCCGGAACTAAGCCAGACCGCTTCAGGACTGGCTCACGCTGGGTCCAGGAGCTACCCCTGCTATGGGTGTGCAGTTTAAATATAGTAGGAGCTGGACTGCTCTTACTACATTTAAACTGCAGTGCCACAGCAGGGGGTAGCTCCCAGAGGCTTCCAACCCTATTGACTAATCATGTAGGCAACAGAAATCTATCAACTACACAATTAGCTGATTACTCATTACTTAACATCCCTAATACCAATACTACTATAATATTTTTCAGGCAAAGTGGAACTGTGAACTCTAACTATAAAAATTCTCACCCAGTTTCCAATGTAAAGAGTCGGGGGAAGATTGAGATTCTACATTTTCCAGGGACACAATTTCTTTCAGCAGCTTGGGGACACTGAAGACATTTCAGTGACCCCGATCTAATATTTGTATAACCCGTTTGGTACACAGGTAGCAAGGCTTCTTAAGTAACAAAAGAACTGTTAAATACTGGAAAGCATCAGAATGAGCTATATTCTGAAAAACCTACTCCTTAACCAGATTTAGCTCTTTAAATGCCTCAACTTCTATTTGAATCGGGGAAAAGATTTCAAGCAATATTTAAGTGGAGATAAAAAATGAAGATTATTTCAGAGGTTGCACTGATACAGTGCAAGGACAGGACAAAGACAGGGCTTTAATTTAATTCCTTACCACAATGTAGTCCAGGTCTTTCATTCAGACTGAGACATCAGCAGAATGTCTGCTGAGTACTACAACCAAAAAGGAATGAGAGAAGGCAACATTCCTTCAGAGTTACTATACTTCATTATGTAGAAGATTCAATCTGGCACCTCACGGGCAACTTGGATAAACAATGTTTTTCAATTATCTATATATTTTCAATTAGAAGCAGATTATTTTTGGCAAAAAAATAAATACTTCCAGAGTCAATCCTACTTGAAATGCCAAATCTCACCATTGTAACAGAAGAGCCCCTATTCACTTGCATAATACATACAGCACAAACTACATAATCCTGCCCCTCAGCACTCCTCCAAACTTCACAGCAAGGAGATAAAGTCATTAAGCCCAGCAAGCATGTGAGTTTTTAAATTTCTCTCACACTTGCTCAAGCAAACATTCATAGCAAATAATTATTGATATGCAGCATGCTGGAACTTGATAAAAAGACAGTTACCTTTTTGTAACTGGCATTCTTCGAGATGTGTTGATCCTAGGAGTGATGCCTCCATGGCATAGTATAAGGGGCACTACATCCTCCCCCTACCTTTAGGTCCTTCTTGCCAGAACCTCCAACAGTGGGGAAGGAAAGCAGGATGTGGAATGGACATGAGCAACACATCTCGAAGGACACCAGTTACAAAAAGGTAAATGTCTTTTCTTCTTCAAGCGCTTAATCATGCCCATTCCGTAACAGGTGACTCCAAGGAGTACCCAGTGTGGAAGGTAGGAATTCATGGCCACGTTGATTGTAGCACAGCTCTGCCAAACCCAGCATCATTTCTGGCCCATTGAATAATGGCATAGTGAGACATGAACTAGGGATGTTAGATAGCATGTAACTGAATAGCCGTGTAACCACATCAAATTTTAGCAGTTGCACAACTATTCAATAATTCCTGGGAGCAGGACTGGCTGCCAGTGCGTTCCCGGCCCACTGCCAGGGAGAGCCCCCTGCCATCCTGCACTGTTACCTCTGTATCAGAGGCAGCAACATCGGATGGCAGCACCACTAAGCTAAAGCCTCCCATGTATGGGCTGCCCCCACCTTGCTGCCTCTGATACAGAGGCGGCGGGGGAGGCAGAGGAGGGGCAGAAATGCCCATAGTTGTCAGGATTAACCAATAAGCCCAGGATTATCATTTAATCATGCAGTCGTCTACACACTGAAATCCCTAACATGAATACATGGACTAAAGACCACACAGACACACTACATATCTCATGGACAGAAACATGCACCAAAAAGGAAGGGAGCTCTGACAATGGCTGGCAGGGAAGTTCTTGCAAACTCACAGCTTGATGCACCATCACTGGTAGCAAGAAGAAATAGAGTGGGGGGGAGCGCGCAGTGCCTCTTATATTGCACCATGGAGGATCCACTTCAGGGACCGGTAGGGCTGCTCCCTTATGAGTATTGCTGAGGGAAAAACTTCTGGTATCGGTGCATGTGGCAAACATACACCTACTGTGCAATGGACATGAGCAATCGTTTGAAGAAGATGTTCTATTCCATCAATTCCTCAAATCTGTTCTCACACACAAACCAGCACTGAAAGCATGTGAATGTAAGGACTATATATTAATTGTTAAAATTACGATGAATCTATTTACAAAAAATCAGAATGAGCCATGCTACCTGTAAAAATATTATCTTTATAGGTAATTTTATAAAAGTCTGTTGTTATAAAACTATTCTGGAAAAAGTTTTTCAGTCAATTAGGACACATACTCGAACATGCAGAACAGCACATTCAAACTTTAATTTGTACTATTTAAATTATTCTTTTAAAACTATCAACATTTCGATTGAAAAATTACTGGTGACATTTTGTTTAAATTATTGATTATAGCAGTATAAAGGTGTCAACTTCAGTAAAGAACTATTTTTACATTCGATGTAAAAAAAAATTTTTTTTTAATAGTTCTACATATTGGCAAACAAGATCCACATTGGGATAAAAATTCCACAGATCCCACAAAACTCTGAATGTACATTAACCGCAATCCTGATACAAATAAAAGTACAGGCAGTCCCCGGGTTACATGGATCCTACTTACAGCAGATCCCTACTTACAAACGGGGTGAGGCAACCCCGCACTAGCTGCTTCCCCCCAGCAGACCAGGGAGACGCGGAGCGGCTTTTCTCAACAGACACCTCAGCTTGAGAATAAAGGACTGAGGGAAGTGAGGTGTGGGAGAATAAAACTGAGCTCTGGAGAAATGTTTGGCTAGAGTTTCCCCTACAATATGTACCAGTTCCGACTTACATACAAATTCAACTTAAGAACAAAACCTACAGTCCCTATTTTGTACGTAACCCGGGGACTGCCTGTAATCTCAAGAATAAAGCCATAATACTACTAACAATTACTTTGACTAATAATGTTAATTGTCATTATTTTGGATACAACCTGTGAGAATTTATAGTATGTACATACTACTCTACACCACTGGAAGATTATTATTATTATTATTATTATTATTTTAATAAAAATAAAATAAAATAAAATAAAATAAAATAAAATAAAATAAAATAAAATAAAATAAAAGTCTTTTAACCTAATTCAGGTAACCAGAACAAAAACTTACTGCCATTCTTTCTGCTGTAAGCCACTCTTCCTCTTCAGGATTACCATGACGATGGGTATAATATGACACACTAGATATCACCTTGTTAACTTCATTCAGTGCATTCATTTTACCATTGAAAGATGAAATTTGCAATAATCTGTAAGAAAAACTAAGTGTGAGAAATAAAAAAACACACACAAAATAACCATTCCAACAGAAAAATTGCCTTACCTAAGTATCATTTTTAATCTAAAAATTTCTAAGTTTTTTACAGTTTCCTCTTGTCCTGGGACTCTTGAAGCTAAGTTCTTTAGAGATTTGATTATCATTGACAGAGCATCATTTTTGGCTTCATTCTTTGCTTCTTTTTTCAGTTCGTCATCAGTTAAGTTTTCTAAAAACTGTGGAACCATTTCTATAATTGGAAGGAAGTATTTCTTCACTGTATGTAGCGTTAGAAACTCATAGCATTGTCCAAATGGTCTAAAAAATAAAAGATATCAGATACAATATGAATACTAGTCCATTTGTAGATTATTTTGTTCAGGAAACTGGTTTATTTTCAAGCAAACAAAACACTGAAAGGATAATTCAGATTCTGGATGTTTAAGTGAATAATGCTGGAGAGAAGGTCATAATACCTCTTTTCAGAAGAAAAAACAACTGGATACTTGAAATCCTTAGCTCAACATTTACATTTGTTTTCATTGAGTATAACCCAAAGAAATCACTACTTTCTAAGGAACTTACTTGATGAGAGCTGCAATTATCTGAACATTCAATGCTGAGCCACTCATAAAACGATCATGCAGGATCTGAAACCCATTTAACGTGCCAAACTTGTTGATGAGATCTACTAACCATCCCTGTAACACAATAAATTAGTTACTTCCTCATTTTTAAAACTGTTAAGATTATAACGGCCAGAAATATAGTATTAGCCATTACAAAATACACATCACTTTTTCTTCAGAGCCTCAAATGAACAAATACAGTCTTGTTTTTTATTTCTATGCTACACAATCAAGGACATACAAGATGTGTCTGGGTTGCCGTGGTTTTTGTAGTTTTGAGCACAAAAACAATTTTGTCTTTACTCAAACAAACCAAAGCAAGGGCATAGTTCTTATTAATTATTAAAACACTTTTGTCAAATGTAATTTGTTTGTGTATGAGTGTACATAGTTAACATACAGAGTAGTATGTTAATAACAAGCAAATATCTATGAATTTCTGTCCTTTGCCCATTTTCCTGTTTACACATTTGATATTTTTCTCTTAATATATTTTTAAACTATTCTTCTAATTTTGGTGAAATGAATTTATCGGACACTAAAAATGAAAAGCAAGATGAACAATTCATAAGTTTTCAGAGGGGTAGCTGCGTTAGTCTGTAACTGAATAAACTTATAAAACAACAGACAGTCTTGCAGCACTTTAGAGATTAACAAAAATACAGATGGTACTATGACCTTTTGTGGGCACACAGCACTTCAGATGAATGGAGTTAAGAAGTCCAGGGGACAAATAAGTAGCAGAGAAAGAGGGGGAACAGGGAAGGAAAGAGGCATCACCACATAAGCCACCACATCAGGGGCTCATATAACTTCACATCCTCCAATGTGATATATGCCAACAAGTGCCAGCAATGCCCCTCTGCCATGTATATTGTCAAAAATGGACAGTCTCTATGACAAAGGATTAATGGACACAAATCAGATATTCAAAATGGTAACACACAGAAACCTGTTGGGGAACATTTTAACTTGCCCAGGCACTCACTATAGGATCTAAAAGTGACAATAATATTAGAAAGCAATTTCAAAAACCAACTGGAGAGAGAAGCTGCAGAACTTGATTTCATTTACAAATTTGACACCTGCAATAGAGGTTTAAGCAAAGACCTTAACTGGATGGCCTGCTACGTTCCATACCATACTGACACAAAAAGCCATGCATTCGGTACTCAGAACCCGCTATCAGCTTTATTTACCATAGACACTCTAATTGACAATATATTTTTTCCATCTCTTTCTCTCCCCATCCCCTCTCTTTCTCTATTTATTTGTTCCCTGGATGTCTCAACTCCATTCATCTGAAGTAAGGTGTGACCACGAAAACTCATGATAGCATCTACATTTTTTGTTAGTCTCTTAAGGGGCTGCAAGACTACAGGCAGTCCCCGACTTACGCGGATTCGACTTACGTCAGATCCGCACTTACGAACGGGGCTTTTCTCGCCCCGGAGCTCACAGGCATCGGGTCGCCGCCCGTGTCCTCCGGGGCGAGAAAAGCTTCTCCCCGTCTCCCTGGTCTGCTGGGGGGGGGTCCAGCAAAGCCGCTGGACCCCCCCAGCAGACCAGGGACATCCGAGCAAAGCCGCCGCCTGGGCGGCTTTGCTCGTTTGCCCGGGAGCAAAGCCGCCCAGGCAGCGGGACCCCAGCAAAGCCACTGGACCCCACCAGCAGACCAGGGGGACAGGAACAAAGCCGCCCAGGCGGCGGGGGTCCCACTGCCTGGGCAGCTTTGCTCTCGGGCAAACGAGCAAAGCCGCTCAGGCGCCGACTTTGCTCGGGTCTCCCTGGTCTGCTGGGGGGGAGGAGGCGCAGCTAGTGCGCCGCCGCCGCCACCCCCCTCACCCCCAGCAGACCAGGCTTTTGTTGCGGGGCGCCTCGGGTAGAGCAGCTGGGGTGCTGCCCGGTTGGTCCTGTGGGAACCTACCGGGCAGCACCCCAGCTGTTGTGTCCCAGGCTCCCGATTCAGCAGCTGTTGAAACTGATCAGGCTGATTCCAGGAAGCTGGGGGTAGAGCAACTCTGCCTCCAGCTTCCTGTAGTCAGCCCCTGGTCAGTTTCAGTGGCAGCAGCTGAATCTGGAGCCAGTTCCGACTTACATACAAATTCAACTTAAGAACAAACCTATAGTCCCTATCTTGTACATAACCCAGGGACTGCCTGTATCTGTTGTTTTTTAAGTTAATTCATAAGGTGCAATTTGACCCCACTTACAGACTCCCACTGACTTCAATATGGCAAGAATTTTGCCAATTAATTTATTTCCAGGAGTAAGACTATTTGCAGTAGGGAGTGCCAGACTGATAATCAATTAATAATTTAATAATACAAAAATTCAATTTATGATAATATACATTACCAATATCCTTGCATACTTGGACACGTAAATGCATGAAATTGCTTTTTCTCCCCCAACATCTACTTCTACCCAATTCATTTTGAACAGCACCAAATACGTTTTCTCTTATTGTGCTTCAAATCAAATTGGCCTCTCTTCCACATGAAAGACCATTTTCTAATGTCATTTTTCTGCCCAAATTTTTTTCTTATCAAATCACACGAAATCATATTCCAAATCTTCTTTTGATTTTATATGATCATCAAAAACTGACAAAGTAGGGGACAGAGAAATGTTCATTTCCTGTTCATCCTGGGGCCACTGACTATTCAAATTAGCTTTCTATATAATTAAGAGTCTCTCTGAAAATGAGAAACATTACGCTTAACTTGGAAATTTCTGGATGAGCAGACTAAGTCAAGTTGATTTTGATTTCTAAAAATGACATTGTATTAGTAAAGTGGCCACATGAACATATTTCAAGACTATTTCAGTCTTTGAAACTCACAAATTCATTGTTTGAGAAGCCTGTATTATATGCCATCTGCCAATGAAAGTACTTATTCTATCTCTAATTCAACCCCAAACCTCAAGAGTAGTTCTCTAACAGATAGGCAAATATCTATGGAGAACAGGATTAACAACGTCAGGTCATCTAAAAGTCTTCACTTTACTGGTATTCTCTGGTTCATTGGCAATTCAGAATTTGGCTAGATCAGAGTTCCACCAAGCTTGGAAAAAAGAAACCATGTATTGCTTGGGAAAGCTAGAGCACACCCTGGTTAATTAGTATACATTAGCAATGAGCAACTGAAGCTAGTGAGTGGGCCACATGAGTGGCCCTCAAGATTGTGGTAAAAAAGACAGTCCCCCCCAAGGTAAGGTAGTTTTGCTAGCTGCACTTGCTTATCTAGAATTTGTGGGGTGTGCTGATTGCACTGTAGCAGCACTTTGAATACAAAGGAGTGAACGACTGACAGTCAATGTTGTGTGCAATCAGCACACCCCTCACTTCACATGTCCTTGTTGTGTGTGTGTGTGTGTGTGTGTGTGTGTGTGTGTGTGTGTCACTTTAGTAATACTGGTAGGAAAAAAAAAACTACATGGACATAAACCAGCACAATCTGGCAACCATGCATGTGTGCAAGGGTAAACCAAGCATCTCCAGGACACACACAGAAACCTAATGGGCTGCATGTGGCCCATGGGCTGCAGGTATACATTATACTATTTTCCTCTCTATACCTATTATTTCCATCTGGGATGACTATAGGAAAATGCTGTGCAGAAAAATATACCTGGGGCAAAATGTTCATTAGACCATGATTATTTTCCCTGACCATGCTTATTTTGCCCAATTCTCTCAGTACTTCAAATAATTTTTTTATTTGATGCAATAACAGTTTGACATTTAAATCACACAGATGTTTCAGGTTGAAATTTGAATTCCAAAATTAGCCTATACAAATTGTTGTTCATTTATTTTCAATACTTCTCTATGGGAATGACTTCTTTGAATCTGGAAAATGTATAGACAGTTGCCTAGTTTAAGCCAGCTTCCCAAAAGATTGATTTCTTGTAATGTTAAGGAAGTGTTTGATTTAATTAAAAATAATATTCTCTTGTTATACTTCTTGTTTTACTTCTGTAACAAATCATTTATATGTTGCCTTCCTCTTATAAATCAGTTATCTGTTGCAAAATGCTGCATGGCTAGAAAAAGATATTGCAAACGCTCCTGTTGAGTTCCACTACATAACTATCAGGAAGAGACACAAGAAATAGTATGCAGAAAGAGTGTGCTCACTGGTGCAGATAAGGGATACGCGAAATCAAGTGATATGCTTAGATCCAGACAGGACACTCCCCAGACCCGCGATCCGCATCAGCAACCCTACCAAGCGTGTCATACCCTATTGGGAACCAACATCTAACTCTCAACAGCAGTTATTGTCCCTTGTGCTGGTGAGCCACCTTGACATTGGAGGCCTTCCAGGATGTAAAAGGCTTATTGTGGCTCCCAGTACCGTCCACTCCCTACTCCTGGGGGGACTTCTGCATCACTGTGTGTTTCAGAATCCATGTCCCCACAGATTTCTTACTTCCCTGCAGAAAAATTACTTGGGGAGGGGGACGGGGGAGGAGGGGGGTAAGAGTGAGCAAAGAGAAGCTATAAAAATGGACACTCCTCCCTGACAGTGCAGGCAGGTTGATTTGATCGCCCAACGTAGCCAATAGAGACATGTCACTGTCGGCGGGGCAGAGGGAGGGGAGGTGATGCATGAGAGACACACTGTCCCTCTCACTATGACAACACACTTAGCATGGAGGGGTAGACCTTCAGAGTATTACTGAGGAGGTATGTAGAAGGCAGGCTCTGTCCCCTCAGGCACAGCAGAAGATGGCAGCCCACATTCTTAGTGATTCATTTCCATTATCTTTGTGAATTCACCCAGAAATGTAACACGGGCATAGAAGTTTTAAGGCTCTTTTACATTTTCACAGTGGTGTAAAAGACTATTAGCCTTATGGAGGTGCTCTAGTGATTAGAGCTAGTCTAAATTTTTTCATGAAAGTTTTTCGTATCAAAGCGTACTCTATGAACTGTTATGCTTCATGTAATAGCATAACTTAAATATAAATGTGATGCAACTATCAGGCAAAATGACCTTCCTCACAAGCAGGCCAAATAGATGAGTCCAAAGCAAGAAAAACAGCACAACAAGAAGCATCGCTCTTCAATTCTGGTTTCTTTGTCTTTAGTTCTCACATGTGGTATCCATGACCAAGGCCAGGAAGTAAAAACACGAAAAAGGAAAAAAAGGGGAAAAAAATAATAGCTAACAAAATTAAGATAGACCACCCTAGAAACGATCCAATCC
Organism: Pelodiscus sinensis; assembly: GCF_052426305.1. NCBI lineage: Eukaryota > Metazoa > Chordata > Testudines > Trionychidae > Pelodiscus > Pelodiscus sinensis. Next base: position 200,023,671 of record NC_143052.1, read on the forward strand.
AATGAAGTTGGGCTCAAGGTCTCAGCAAGACTACAGAGCAATTTTCTATTGTCAGAACAAACTGGGGTAGTCACTGCTCTATGCCCCATCTTTTAGGGCTGCAACTCTGAACAATCAAAACCAGGAGGAAAAAGGTGAAGGCATGAGAGAATTCCATTGGGCACTGTTAATAGCTGCATCCACAGAGCCAAGCTGCACCAATGCCACATCCAATGAGGATGAATGTGTAGACATGATTCAAAGAATAAAATCATATTGTTAAAAGCTGAGTTAAGTAGATATGAGTCTTTACAACCATGTTACACTTAAAATTCAAAATGGAATGAAAAAGCAAATTTAGTTACCAACAATGTCCTTTGGACAACTATAGCAGTGGGACTGACATTCCAAAAGTTATGTCAGCACTGATCCCTTGTGGTAATATCACCATGGGGAACCTGATTGTGCAGCCAAGATTGAAAATGAGAGGAAGAAGTGAAAAATGCTGTGTAAGAAAAAAGTCTTAGTCACAAGACAACCAAAACAAAAAACAACAAGTCTTTAAAGGAGCAAGTCTTATGACAGTTCTTTTCTCCTAAATTATTTTTCTAATTGGATATTGAGTGATTGTTTAATTACAAATATTACAACAGACTTTATTTTTAAGGCTTTATGATTTTCGTTGGGGGAAAAAAAAATCAATATACCTTTGGTGATCGTGGGTCAGGAGGACGGGCATAAAGTTCATCTTCAGCCAGCTGAACTCCCGCGGGAACTGTTTCAGAGGGACGTGTACCATTGTAGAGATGGAATTTGCAATGAGGATTTAAGGCCATTGCAAGAAGTTCAAGAAGAGGAAACCAATCTTGGGACAGCTTAGACACACACAGCTCTACTAGACGATGAGTGTTGTTAATAATACACCTCTATTAAGAAAAAGACATTTAAGTTTTGGCAGGTGACTGAAATTTAACAAATTATAAAGTAATTCAGCATTCACAAAAGCCAAGATAAAAAACTGCTTTCTTTATAAAATGCTGTCCTTTGCTTTTTCAAAAACTTATCTGAGCTGAAGCTATCGTGCATGTTTTCATAATTGAGGGCAGTTGGGGTTAAAATACATTCTAAGCTAAACTTTTCAGTGTTTGAGTTATCCGTGAGTCAATAGCAGAAATACTTTTCTACTTCATTTTTTTCCAGACTTACTCACCAGTAACTCTACAACCTCTAATATGCTCATTTAAGACATTATTAATGAGTATACATACATCAGCAAAGTTTCTAGAAGGTTTACCAAGATCTAACAACAGGCCTCCATGCCCCTGAATGTTATAATTGTTCTGGGGAATATAAAGGACACTAGACACGGGTCCAGCATAATTAGGAGCCCAACTCGGGATAGCACTGATAAAAGCACGAAAGAAACCTTGATGCCATATCACACAAGGATATAGGTTTGATTTCTTCTCAATCCAAACTTCCTATTTGTTCAAGTGTGATCCACTAACCCAGTCTCTCTCTTCATTCAACATGAAGGTGTGAGGAGTGAATGGAGGGAAAGAGAAAATTGGAAACTGGCCAAAGGAAGCTTATTTAAAAAAATTATTCATACCACCAAATAATCAGATGGCCTCTGCAGCTCTACCATTGTTCAAATTATTTGTTTTTCATAAATACAACACAAACTTACATGAATCTCAAATTTCCAGCCACTCACTGCCTCATCTGTAAGGATTTTTGTGAAAGATATTGTTAGTCCATCTCGAAAAAATCGCTGACATGCTTCACTTTTAACATCAAGGCCTGTTTAAAAGAGAAAAGGAAAGGAACAGTTAAAACACTTCATTTTATTGGTGTCTACAATGCTCACTTAACACTAACAGCAGTTGCATTTAGGACTTAAAAATATCTCACATCCAATGATTTCAAAGTGCTTCAAAAATGAAGACTTAAAACATTGAGTAGAGTAGCTATTATCAAGATCATTTTATAAACTGGTGGGGGGGAGGGGGCATCTGCCACTTCCATACTGGATAGACACAACCAAAAAAACTCAACAGCAGTTGTGGCTCCCAGTCACCTACTCTAACCACTAGCCTGCCCGCTCTTCATTTCTTGATCTGAGCTCTTAATATTTAAACAATTTCCAACTACATTGAAGAGTTTCTCTCAGCTGTAGAGCTTCTCTAAGAAAGGAATTAAACCCCAACTAAAAAACAATAGCATTCTAATGTCAGAAAGCGTCAAAATTAAGTAACTAGATATCAAAATTGCCAATTAATATCCCCTCCTTTTCCCTTCTCCCATCAAATTCCACTTAGCATTTCAGCTTCACGATTTTTTTCAACTATATGATAAATTTTAATTTGGTGGAACTAATTCTTACAAGTACTTTCTGATAGAACTTCCTTTCAATGGTCCTTTATTTAAACTGCTTTAAAAACTATATGTTTTCTGCTCCCGTGACAGTTAAAACAGTCATTTGGGCATTCTAAATCATCACAGCTACAACGCAATACCCCTCCCACTCCTCTCATTTTGTACACACTTGCCTTTTGTCTTCTCAGTTTGCTATTAGTGTTAAAAACCTGCTTGCAAAATACATAAGCAGATCCATATTTACAAACACAGACACTAAAAGCCCATTCTGAGAGTTCCACCTCCTCAAGTTACTCAATTGCATGAAAATCTTGGATTTTATGAAGAAAAAAATGACCTACCCTCATAGTTATACAGAAAGTTCAACAAATGCTGAAAGGGGTAGTCAGGACTTCACAAAGCTTGAACCAATGGCTTAGAGAGGTAGACTTGTCTTAAAACAGTGTTAATTCTAATCACCACCACTCCGGTAGGCCTCACCAATACTATCCAGGAAGAAGACTGTATGCCAGGGAAAACTAGAACGGGGCCTGATCATTCACCCTAACAGATACAGTTCACCAGCAGTTTCAGAGAGGCAGCCATATTAGTCTGTAACTGAAAAACTTAAAACAACCAATAGCCTTGCAACATCTTAGAGACTAACAAAAAACGTAGATGGTATAATGAGCTTTTGTGGGCACAACCCACTTCTTCAGATGTTCACCAGCAGGTGTAAATACTAGAGAATGCCCCTTGTTACTGCCTTGACTCTCCGGGGAAGGGGAGGTGAAGCCTGCTGCTGTGCCTGCACTGAACTCACTCCAAAGTAGCACCTGAGAACTATGCTAATAAAGGAGACAAAGTGAAAATCGATGAAAAACAGTGACATTCACCATAAACAAAAATAAACACTGAAGAAAAATACTGCCATCTCTTTCAGTTACATTAATCTTCAGGGTTACCTGAAACACTAGGCCCCAAATTTTCATACAGAAATATGATTTTTAAGCTGACATCCTCCCTTTTAAAGTTTATTTTTCCGTTGGAAAATAACTCAGTGCTGGGGACAGAAAATATATTTTCCATATACTGAGTCAAACATTGAAAACAACAGTTTGCAGAAAGTAAGTTCAAGTAAATTCTTTCAGGGAAAACAATGGCTTGGTCTATACAGAAGGTCAGGGGAGGCAGAGGCACAGCAGGGGAAACTGTGAGTGGGGACTCGAGCAGTCCCTGTTAGCTCCTGATCCAACTACTGCACCTCAGCCTTTTAAATGTAGCAAGACCTCCACAGGGTTCTAGCTACATTTAAAAGACAGAAGCATAGCGGGGAGCCCAGGATGAGCAGGGACTCAAGCAGTCCCCGCTGGTGTCAGGTCCCAAATGCTGCACCTCTGCCTTAAATATAGAGCAAGAAAATCCATCAACTATTCCATTAGCTGACTAGTCAAAATTTAACATCCCCCAAAATAAAATTATGAAGAACCAGGCACATGCTACAAAATAATGAGCTATGGCAGCACTCTCTACAATGCAGGGGTCGGCAATTCCTAGCATGTCCCCCACAAACAACATGTAAGCTGATTTTTACTGGCACGCAGGGCAAGAGCTCAGCCCCATGTCTGCCACCCGCACAGCAGGAAGCCCATACTGCGGCTCCCGCCTCAGCCACATAGCTGCAGGCTTGAGCACCAGCTCCAGCTTCCTTCTGTGGGAGAAGGGAGAGAGAAGTGTGCACGCATCACTGGGGCTGCCTCCTGCTTTGGGAGGAAGCGAGACTAGGCCTGCGCCACAGAGCTGGAACTAGGCAGCCAGCACACATGGTGTGGCATGCTGGGGCCTGGGCTGCTCCCTGTGGGCTTTGTGCAGGGTTGGGGAACCCCTTCCCCAGCACCCTTCTACATCCAGCTGGGCTGGAGCCAGCCCTGAGCAGTCCCAGGCTCTGCCTGTCCCATCCCTAGAGCCACAGCCTGCAGGCAAAGGGCTGGGACAGGCAGGAAAGAGCCTTTGGCCCCCAACCTCTCCTTGCCCCAGCACTGCTCTCAGGGGGCTGAGAGTCCCAGAACCACTGCTCTGACAGCGAGTGCACTGGGGGCACAGGAACGTGGACCAAGGAGGCTGCGAAGGCAGGATGGGAGGGAACAGGGGTTGCACTGAGGGCCATGGAGCAATGCAGGGGATCATGTTGCAGAGCAGGATGGGAGGGGACGGGGGTGAACTAAGGGACAGAAGACCATGCAGACAATCAAGCTGGGGGAGGCGGGTGGACCATGGGGCTGAGGGTAGCAAGGCTGCAGCAGAGGGAAGATGCAAGGGGAGGGGATACAATTTTACTTAGCAGAAGGAACAGTTACCCACCTTGTGCAGTAACTGGAGTTCTTTGAGATGTGTCCCCGCAGGTGCTCCACTTAGGTGTGTCAGTGCTGCTATACACACAGCCCAGAGATCTTTGGTAGCAGTCCCCCAGCCACCAGCATGTGCTGCACTATTGTGCAATCGCTCAGAATGACAGTGACATACATCAGTGGCCTTCCCCGCCTTTCCTTCTCTACACTGAACTGTGCTATACCAGAGCAGAGGGAAGGACAGTGTGTGCGCAGCACCCACGGGGACACACCTCAAAGAACTCCAATTACTGTACAAGTTGAGTAACCTTCCCTTCTTCTTCGAGGGTCCCCATGGGGGCTCCATTTAGGTGACTATGCAGCAGTGTTCCTGCTTGGCGGTGGGCACTCCCTGATGCAGGACAGGATGTTGGACAGGACTGTACATTCAAATCTAGTGCCTGAGTCCTGAAAGCTTTGGATTCCATAATGGTGTGCAAAAGTATTGGCTGAAGCCCATGTTGTTAATCTACAAATGATGTCTATGGGAAGACCTTTGAGGAAAGCAGTCGTGGTAGATACTGCTCTCATGGAGTACGCCCGTATAACTATCTGTAGTTGTCTGTTTTTCTGGGAGTAAGCCAACTGTATACATGTAGAAATCTATTTGGATATTCGATGTTTGGAGACAGGTTGACCTCTGGACCTGACCGCACAAAACAAATAGTCTGGGTGTTCTTCGGAAGTCTTTTGTGGATTCCAGGTAAAAGGCCCTGTGTACATTCAGCATGTGCAATGCTGTCTGGTTGCTGTCCTCCTGTGGTTTCTGGAAGAACACCAGTAGGTATATCGGTTCATTACAATGGAATAAGGCAGGTATCTTGGGGAGAAATTTTGGGTGAGTTCTAAGGACAATCTTGTCCTTGTGGAAAACATTGTACAGTGGGGTGGGTCTGCCATGAGTGCTGCTATCTCTCTCACTCTCCTGGATGATGTTATCGCAATGAGAAAGTCTACCTTCATCGATAGGTGTACTAGCGAGCAGTTTGCAAGTGGCTCGAAAGACCGTCACATGATTGAATCCAGCACAAGGTTCAAGTCCCATGATGACACTGGATCTTCTCTGCGGCAGATACAGGTTCCGTATCCCTTTCCGAAATCTCAGTGCACGAGTGGGAATACCCTTATATGGGTGGGTGAATCGCTGATAAGTGTATACTGATGGAAGTAATTGATAGTCCTGTGTCTTGCAGCTGAAGGATATATTCTAGTACATCTGATATCCCCGATTCGTGTGGATCCCACGCTCGAGCTGAATTCCAGGCTGCAAATCTGGCCCACTTCTGCAAGTAAGTTCATCTCGTAGTAGCTCTCCTGGAATTAATTAGGATGTCTGTGACCCTTTGAAACAGGGTTAACTCTTTGTGTGAGAGCCAACAAGCCTTCAGGTTCTCAGGTTTAGTGTATGTAGCCCAGAGTGTGGCATACGCCCCCTGTCCTGAGTCAAGAGAGCTCATACCAGGGGAAACTTGTATGGCTGATGTGTGCTAGGTTGGAATACGGTAAGTACCAAATTTGTCTCAGCCAGTTGGGGGCTCCGCATATGATTCTTGCTGCCTCCTTTTTTACCTTCATTACCGTTTGATATATGAGAGATAAAGGTAGAAATGCATATGCCAGCGGGAAGTCCCAGTGTATTGCAAATGCATCTCCAAAAGATAGCGGTCCAATGCCTGCCCTGGAACAATAGCGGGTACACTTGGAATTGATGTGCATTGCGAACAAGTCTACAACTAGGTATTCCCCATCTCCTGAAAAGGTTGTTTATGATCGATCTGTTGATCTCCCATTTGTGGTTCTGTGGGAATTGACTACTGAGGGCATCTGCCAGCACATTGTCCTAGTCTAGCAAATGCATAGCGGTAGGTGTGATGTTGTGTATAAAATACCATCGCCATAGTTTCATTGCTTCTGCAAGTAGGCTGCAAGACCTCGCACCCCCCTGCCTGTTTATGTAATGTGTTGTTGTGACATTGTGAGGATATTGTCAGACAGTTTTGTTTTGTATGTGCGGAAGCAGTTGGAAGCATGCCCTCCTCACTGTGAGCTTCAGCACACTGATGTGAAGCTGGGATTCTTCGCATGTCCATTGTCCCTATAATATCACACTCCTCATATGGGCTCCCCATCCCAGCTGTGATTGCTGTTTGTACCTTTCAAAGCCCAGTGGTGCGTGCATGACAGGTTTTTGTCTGTTTATACTGTCTTTCGGGAGAGCAGGACGCAGTGAAGCATCCGCACGCCACTTCGCCTGCTTTTTTATCGATTGTTATCCTTTTCCTCCTCACCCCCTTTTTTACTTTTGATGCTGTTAGGGAGACTGACTAAGTGCGACCAATGCCAGCAGCGGTTGAGAAGAAACTGAGGGAATGGCCGCCGGTGTGTGTATAGCTGTCATTCTGAGTAATTGCGCAATACTGCAGCACGCGGCTGGGGGACTGTTACCAAAGATCTTCAAGCCGTGTGCACAGCAGTATTGACACACCTAAGTAAAGCACCCACGGGGACCCTCGAAGAAGAAGCTGCACTTTCCTTTACTCCCCACTTCTTTGCCTCCCTCCCCAACTAGCTATTTGGCTGCATTCTTACCCTCTCTGTGTTACTCCCCCACCCTCCTCCTGTCCTCAAACTCCCTCATATACCCCCACCCAACACCCTCTCCTGCAAACAAACTCCCTGCCAGACCCTGCCCTTCTCATCCTGTCCTGCACCACACCTCCCACCCCTATCCTGCACACTGAACCCCTTATTTTTGTTCCCACCCCAGAGCCTAAAAGGGTCCACTATCTCTGGATCCTCAGACAAGTAAATCTGGCCCCTGGGAAGCCCTGAACCTCAGTTCTCCCTGTCCCTTCCCCTCACCCTGTGGGGGCTGGAGTGCCAGAAGAGTGAGGTGTCTCATTTGGGGGCCACATCAGTGAGGGCTGGGAGTTTTGGGAGGAGTTTTTTTGCTCTTAACTTGTGCGGTCCCAAACTGATTTTTCTGTGGGTCACTAACCCCACTAAGCCAAAAAAGGTTCCCCACTCCTTCCATAAATAAAGAAAACATTGAACCTTTTGTGTTGGACATAATATTTTATTTAGTTTATCAAACATCATTTTAAATACACATAAGAAAGTTAAAACACTTAATCTGTTTAATAATTCTCCCCAGCTGCAGCACTAGCAAAATGGTTCAGGCATAGTTATGTAATTTATGGTGAGTTTCCTTTAGCAACTGGTAGTCCACGGAAAGATTTGCGTTGACCAGGTGGTCCACGCGCCGTGCAATACAGAGAGCCCCTCCCCTCCTTGAGAAAGCAGCGCAGCCCAGGGCAGAAGGGTAAAACCATGGTACACTTCGGAAAGATTGCGGACTACTGCCATAATGGGAACACCCAGCAGCAGTCCGGCCACAGAGTTTAAGGGGGAAGTGGAGCATAAGAATCAGAGAATTTTTAATTTAGTGCCTTTTTGTTGTTGTTGCTTTAGTATATGCTATATAGCTCAATTAGTTAAAAAAAAATTAAGTAGCTGCCACTGTTCAAAAATGCTGTCCCTAACTTTAGTTTTTATTAACAGTGAGTTAAGTACCACCATTCTTTCAATAGGCTGCTTCTCCAGTATCAGAAGACCCTCAGACCATCACCAGAGTGGGTCTTTAAACTAAGAAAATATTGTTTACATGAAAAATTTTTCTACAAAATTAAAAAATAAATACCATCAGACTGCTAGCATGACCACGTATTTAAATGGTCTAAACATCTTCCTCCTATGTTGCTCTTTCCCCCAAATTTGAAGAAGATAATACCACCTCGTCTTATACAACATGCTTTAACACTAACTGTCAAAGCCAAAGTATAGACAGGGTCACACACACAGAGGTGAAGACTATCCCATGGTGGCTGAGTCAGAAACAGAACCCAGATCTTGAATCCCAGTCAGGTGCTCTATCAATGAGACCACACAGTTTCTCAAAAAAACAAAAACCATGCACCAACAAAAAATAGCTTTTTGGTGTAATAATTCTAGTGGGCTAACAAAACAATTTTTGATTCCTGTACCCTAAACGTTCTGATGATCCACAGATCTCAGTGAAAAATTATGTTGATACCAACATTAGGGTCACAGTTATATTTCAATTTCAATCCCTTCTTCCAGTCCACGTCCTCTCTATCTATTCTACAAGATACCATTTGGATTTAAAGTCTGCATATGGGTGGGTAAGGAAACTAAACTCTCATATCCTCACTAAGAACACATTTTCAGAACCATTTGAAGTTTCTAGATTCTGCATTTCCACACTAACGAAGTTCAGAACCATCTAGCCAAAGAATGCCCCACTTCAGAACAGGTAAGTACCCCAATCTTAAGTCTGACTCTTCAGAATTATAAAAGGGACAAAGACCTCATCCATCCTATATTTCTTCAACAAATGGGAAAAAATGGCAAGTGCACATATACAGGCAACACACTTAACAGTTTCTGGTAATCCTTTCTTTCCACCTATGGGAAAATAATATGCACCATAAACCCCAGTAATGGAATGACCACTCATAATTAACATAAACTGTTGAAATTTATGTCTATAATGGATATTAGAATTAGATGTTAAATTCAGCAAACTGTGGGGCATACAATATATTATAAAAATGGAATACCAAAATTAAGCTTGGCAGGGCAGGGAGATGTATGAAAAAGAGTTCCCAAACTGACTGTCCAAGTTGTTGATTTGTAGTAGAGTGTGTGGGTGCCACCAGTAGAGCAGATGAAAAACTCTATATCTATTTGCTGCATTACTGATGGTGTGATTTTTTTCAAGGCTGCTGCCAGCACCCAAAAATCTCTCCTCAAACTAAAAATCAGAGAATTTCTTCCTATCAGAAGTGCTGCAACAGCAGACTCATAGACTCATCTAGTTGCATCTTTCAATTTTTTTTTTTTTTTTTTTTTTTTTTTTTTTTTAAAGATGGCATTTATCTTGGGAGAGTTCTATGCTCACCTGAAGATTCCAGTCAGGCACAAACATGTTTACCAAGCATCAATGGCAAGTGTGGTCCCAGAGAACAAATCAGCTATGCAATAAAACAAATCACATCCTACCTTTGACTATACTGCAATAAAATTACTATCACATCTGGACCTAGGATCAGCTGATTCAGCAACTCAGGCTGCAAGATGCAAGTTTGGGTTTAGTCTGGAACCCATGTTTGAGACCTTCTGACTGGGGAATTCCTCAGAGCCTGGGCTTGAGCCCAAACACGTATATTCCAATTTTTTGCTTCACAACCTAAGCTCCAATCAGTTGACCAAGGCTCTGAAACTCCATGCCAAGAGATTTTTATCACAGCAGAGACATACTTTATATATGTGGATGAATATTCATTCTTCTCCAATATCTGTTTCAGAACAGGTGACTAACACTCAAAGTAATTCCTTTAGGCCAAAACTACCCGCCGACAAGAACTTTCACTCCGTGATAAATATTTACTCCTAGAATTTCAGTGAGGTCAGTTCCTCCTACTCTAACTATGGCAAGTACAGAACAGGCAATTTTATATTTCAATAAAATCATATTTTAAATACTATTCTTCAAAGGCACCTTAACTCACCAACTACTTCCTCTGGGTCTTCATAGATTTCTCATATATAGGGTCTGGAAAAATGACTTTCAAGAGGCTGGGAGACCAACTATCTTCCCAGAACAAGCCCTTGTCATGCTGACCTAACAATATTTTGAACTAAAAAACACAATCTTGAGGGAAAACTGTCCTAGACCTCAAATAAGTTAAACAAGACAGTCATCTAACTAGATTACTGTCGCTATTTTGGGTCACAAGAATATGTCAGGAAAATAGATCTGATCAGGCCTGATATGCAAATAAAAATACAGAAAGCTAGCAGGAAAGTAAGAAGGCTTATTTTATAGCTGTGGACTCAGTTTTCTCCAGAGCTTGTATCAAGGAAGAAAACTCATCGCTTCACTGTTTTCAAACTATCTATGAAACTTTTCACGCTAGTCCACAATTTGGAAAACTTGGGTCCCAATTTATTGAACTAAAGCTCCAACAGGGACACAGAGGACCTTTAAGGATTAAGATTTACAGATTCTTCTATAAAACATTTCACTTTATTTTCAACTTACCTTTTTTACTAAGATCAATAGCAGCTTCTAGAAGAACTTCTAACTCCCCTTTCGGCAACACAGGAACAACCCATCGAGGTCTGAATTTTTAAAAAAGTACTTCATTTTAATTAGGTTTCTAAAAAGAAATTAAAGCATATCTTCCCCTTCATTATGCCCTTAGGATGGGATAAAAATGTAAAATCTATTTTAACCCACTAAAAAGGACTCAACATTAGAAAAAAATTCACCAATCCACATCTCTTTTCTTATTCCCCCTAACCCAAAATATGTAATTTAACATGCCAAGTAAGACGCAGAAATTTTGGTGGTAATGTTAAGAGATTTTACCTAAAATTCATATGAATGGGAATAGTGCATCAATCTTAAATTACCTGTTGATCATGTCATCCAACTTTGCCAGATCTGTGTGTGGAAATGCAGGCTCCTCATCTTCAAGTTGAGGTGGGGCATCCCCTTGACCCTGCTCATCAGGAGGGGTTGCTGGGGAATTCTCATTGGAAGAATCAGGAGAAGAAGTCTGAATTCAAAACATTTCAAGGATTTAAATTAAATACTGTATGCACAATATTCACCCTATTTCTCAGACACAGTAATAGTGTATATCCTTTTCTCTTGGCTTCCTTCATTCACCTCTAAATTTCATCTGAATTTTGCAAGGAAACAGAAAAAGTTAATAAAACGTAAAAAAAATTTTTTTCATTAATTCATCACAAAATAGGATTTAAAGCTTTTAGAATGTCTTAATTATAATTATTTATTACTTCAATTAAATATTTTCTCTTATTCAATTAGACTAATAATGAAGCTAGTTTTCTGGGAGATGGAAAAATTAGTTATTCAAAACATTTGATCCATAATTTTGTTCATAGTGGATCAACTTTCTCATTGAAAATGTCAAAATGAGGTTTCTGGGAATTCTGAGTTTGAAAGAGTGTCTCAATGAAAGCGACAGGCAGCAACACAGGGCTGGGGGAAGAGGGAAGCATCCATGGAGACAAAGCACATGGGGAATTGCTTTTGAGTTGGCTTTCTGCCCCAGAGCACTAGCTTTCTGCCTGCTGCCACTCACTGCCTCTTTGGGAAGCAGGGAAGGGAGGAGACAGAGAGGGAGGAGTTCCACAGAGGCAGCTTACACGCATACTGGCTCCTGTCTGCCTCTTCCCCCCACACTGATGCCTCTGATGCAAGGGGGCAGGCAGCTCCATGGCAGCCGATACACGTAGGGACCTGGCTGGAAAGCTGTCTCCCCCTGGGGACCGCCTCACCCTGCACTTGCTGCTTCTGATAGAGAGGCAGCAGAGGGAGTGGCGGGGGGGGGGAGGGGCGGGTGCACGTGTGTAGTCAATAGGACTAACCGATAAGCCCAGGCTTAGTAGTTAATTGTGTAGTTGACAACACAATGACATCCCTAATTTTCACCTGGATTTCCGTTCCCCAAGACAATTTCCTATTCACAGCTGTTTTATAGTTAGATCATTTTTATTTACTACTTACATGGGTCAAATTCAAACCCAATCAGGAGCAACTCTCTTGCCTTGTCCACCTTAGAATCTCTTTTCTTTAAATATCCTACCATATTTACTACTAAAGCAATTTTATTAGTAGAAACAACTAGGAATATAAAAGTGTGACCATGTATAGTTAACCCATAAGCCTAAAGCTCATTGATTAGCCTTCATGGTTACACACAAGCTCCTGGTATGACCACAGAGCCTACTTAAAAGCCAGTTCTCAGTGTGCACCTGTTCCCCAAGAGCCACCTAAGACCTACCCATCCACGTTGCTGCCTCTGTATCTGAGGCAGCAATGTGAGGAGGTGGCAGGCGGGAGCCTACTCCATCACCCCTTTATGCAATCCCTGAATTTTTCAGCAGTTACACATTTACTCAATTAAATGCATTTTAACATCCCTAGAAACAGTGGTGAAATATCAAGAAAAAAAAATCTAAAGAAGAAAAGGCCATACATTACTAATTCTTGAATCACTGAAAAATTGTTTTCCCTAAATTATGCATTATTAAAGGATCAACTTAAATTTGGAGCAACATTTAATGGATGCAGAAAAGGTTTAATGCAGCATTAACAGCCCACTGTCTAAATACATTGTTTGTAAGTATTGCAATGAAAACAGTTATGAAATTTGTTAAAATTGTTTGAAACTCTGAGAAGGGAAAGTTAGATCATTGACCCTTCCTACGCCAAAAGAGACAATTTTCACATTAACAAGGATCAATTGTTTTCTGTTCTTCATCTTAAGGCCAACAGGTTGACAGAGTGGGGATCTTTATAGCATTGTAAATTCATGGATAACAACTAATTTAACCCACTTCCATAACATGGAGGACAACAGCAAGAAGAAACAAAAAACAGGACTATGTAGCACTTTAAAGACTAATAAGATGGTTTTTTAGGTGATGAGCTTTAGGATTAGCTCATCACCTAATAATAAACCATCTTGTTAGTCTTTAAAGTGCTACATAGTCCTGTTTTTTGTTTCAGCTACAACAGACTAACACGGCTACATTTCTATCACTATAGCAGGAAGCACTCTCCTACTACAGGGAACTGATACAGAGGCAGCAGCACAGGGTGGCAGCATACCTCGTCGGGGGGCGGGGAGGGGCTAAGCTACCTGCAGACGGAGGCTGCCCCACAGACAAGACTGCTTGTAAGCCAAGCCATCTCCCCCTGAGCATAGGACGCCACCTGTCATCCCCTGCCCTACTGCCTCTGTAAGAGGCAGCAACATGGGAGGTGAGGGGGAAGGCGGCTCCATGGGAACCAATGCTTGTGGGGAAGCCAGTTTCCTGCAAACTCCAGCTCTTGCCTCCCTCCCCCCCCCCCATGGTCTCAGGAACAGAGGGAGCAAGCACAGGGAGCAGTCTTAAAAGAGGCAACAGTTAAAAAGCTAGCTCCCCACACGCACTGCCTCTCACCTCCTGCCTGCTGCCACTTGCTACCCCACTGCTGCCTCTTGTATCAAATACATAGGCAGCAGCGGAGTGTGTGTAATCTATAGGATTAATGGATAAACTCAGTTAACCGTGTAGTCAACTACACACTGACAATCTCTGGTACCAAGCTGATATCACAAAACTTTGAAATAGGTGAATCACACAAGCTCTGAAAAAGCATCTCACACCCTGGTAAACTTCTTGCCCAAAGTAAAGACATTTGAAATTGCAGTTTACTTCAACACCATGGTACTTTATCTAAAGGTAGCACCTTCTGCAGTACAGGGTTTCTTACTTTCCTATTGAGTCATTTGTTCAGTACTGACTCACCAACAGTCTTTCAACAAAGTATAACTAGGCCTGATCTTGCTTTAACAAGATATAAAATCATACCCTAAGCCTAAAGAGATTTTTAAAGAATAACCTCTTATGTTGCAAAACTACTTATTGTCTTTATAGACAATTTTATTAACAAAGTTACCATCATACCTGATTCTGTTGTAGGGGAGGCTGGGATTGCCCATCAGGAGCCTGGCCCTGGCTATCATTCCCTCCTACTGGAGAGCCACGGGTCGTGGCTGTCATACTCGACAAAGGGCAGATCTTTGCAATTTTGTCTGCTTATGTAGTTGTTGTGAGAGAAGAAATTATAGTCCGCTTAATAAAGTTGAAGTACCAGCGTATGTCTGCCTTAAAAAGCTCCAACTCAAGAACAAGCCATCTTGCAGAGACCATTGCATAACCTGAAATAAATAAAAATATTAGAATTGATAAATTTATTTTAAATCCACATCAAGGAAGAAACCAAAGTACAGGTTGAACCTCTCTAATCCAGAACTATTTTACTTTGCCAGGTGTCCACTTTTGTGTGTGTAGCCAAGTTTCACCCAGTCCCATAAAGTTTATCAGCCACCAGTCCTAGCTCTCAAAGTTCTGTGCTGTTATTTAGCTCTAGTTTACCCTTAAATGTCCTCTACCAGCACAGCAAGCAGAGGAACTGTTGGTAATGCTGCTAGATAATATTGACCTACCATGATCCAGAAAATTCTCTCATTGGGAACCAGTCAGGTCCCAAGGGTTCCAAACTAAAGAGGTTCAACCTGTATCAAATCAAATACAACTTTAATTAAGAAAACTTACTCATTTCATATAGTGTAATTCCCACTGCCAGTGAACACAATTAAACATTAAGCAATTCTTGACAATAGGCAACATTTACAATAGTGCACAACTATTGTAATGATACATGTAAAGCTACATGAGGATTAATATCAAGATTATACAGAAACAGAAATCAATCCAGAATACAGCTGTCTTTTAAACAGCAGCATATTGTGAAAACAGCATCTTGAACAAGGTTCCCCATAAACTGCATAGCCGTGCAGCTGCACAATAAGCCCTGCACAGGGGCTCTGCGTGCCATGCATGGAGCTGCTGCAGCCAGAGGATAAACCCCTCCACAGTAAGATACTGCCAATTAAGATATGCAGAGGCCCTAAAGGGGATATTTTCTCATTACAGACATGTGGGCTGCTGGCAAGGTGCTCTTTATGAATGCCCATTGGTTGTTAATCCCTTCCACCACCTTTGATCTTCCAAAGACCAGACTTAATAGCCTTTCAGACATACTACAAAACCCACCAATTTCCCCCACCGTGTATTTGGTGCAGAGGTAGGTTATATAGAGGAAAAAGACTGAGCATGTATTTACTTGCTGGACATGCAGTCATTTTGTACAAGCAGTTAAACATTACTGTGAAATATTAATTCTGTTGAGTATTGTCTTTTTAAATTCATGAAAAATGTCTAGAGCATGAACTAAATGACGAAACTGTAAATAAAAATCTCATTAAACTACTCCAGCAATTTGGAGCATTATCTACCTATACAAGGCAAAAAGCAGACTGATGCATTTTTCTGAGACACTTACCACACCTCTGGCTGCTATGTAAACAAACAAAAAATGCACAGGATCACCATGAGCAAACAGTGATGAAACTTGGGTATGACTCCACTGATCATAACATATCCCGGTTCAAGCAGAAAAAAACCACACATTAATTGAAAAATTTAAGAACATCTAGTAATGTCCCAACTACTATATTAGCTCAAGTATGCCACTCCGATTAGGCCTTCAAAAAAATCACAGCAATACAATCATTTCCCTGCTCACCGACTCTACAAAGTTTTATTACAATTCACTTCATATGCAAATTTGCTAGCCCAATTATCTACACAAGCTAAATACTACTAATTCTGAATATGTTATTTCTCATTTCTCCTGACTAATTTTAATAGCACCTACAAATTTAATGAGGTTTCTTCTCAATATTCTCACTCCAATAAAAGTTTGCATTTTGAACAAAGCTCAACTTATTCTGGAGATATAAACTAGGGACGTAAGTTAATAGTCTTACTACTCAACTACTTTCACTCCCCCCACCCTTGCTGCCTCTATATCAGAGGCAGCAAGAGGGGAAGTGGTGCAGGAGCCTATGTTGGGGGAGCCAGCTTAAAAGCTAGCTTACCCAGCACCGTCTCTGCAGTGCTGCCTCTCCCCTCTATTAGAGGCAGCAGTGTGGTGGTGCGGAGAGGCTGCCGCAAAGCAGCTTTTGGCCCCAACAGGCCCAGGCTTACTGCTAGCAGAGGCTGCTCTGCATCCCACGGAGCAATCCCTGTCTGCAGGGGGGTGCCAGTGGGGAGCTGGGACCACCTATAGACAGGAGCTGCTACTGGTTCAGCCTATGTTCGGGTCCAGACTGGGCTGCCACAGACAAGGACTGCTTCACAGCAGCAGCCCCTGTCCACAGGGCATCCCAGCGCCCTGTTGTGACCCCTTGCATACAGGGACCGCTGGACCCAGCACAAGCCAGAGCTGAGCAAGCCAAGATACAATAAATGCAACTAACTATAAAAACAGGTAAAAATCACATACAATGTCCGGCAGGTGCACAGAGTGAAGTTAAAAAAATCCCCTCAATCTCCCAGCTACATCAACCTTAGATGTTATTTACCTACACTAGTACATACAAAACTTTCAGATGGACATGTAAATTTCAACGAGCTTGTACTACTCTTTAAGCACCTGTGCTATCTTCTACTCCATGATTTCCCCCCACCTTAGCCATTAATATTTTTGTGGAACCCTATATCAAATAGTATTTGGAAAGCACCCTATACTAAACTTTATTAAATTTCCCAGAAAGCAGCAGTATTTTGAAGGAGCTCCAATGTAGCTCAGCACAACTGCCCATGTGAGATTATGTGATTCTTATTCATTACTTTGTTCATTCACCATCTCCCTTAAAATAAGGATCCACTACAGATAGACCAATTTCCCTGCCTGCTCCCTTTTCAGGAACATATTATTGTCCAGACCTAGTGCCTCAGTTCCTTTAAATATATGTCTCAACACTTCTGAAAACTTTATACTGCCCAGGGTCACTGCTTGTGGTTTTCCATAAATGATCTTCCATTTAAGAAAAGGAAATATCACCCTCTCTTGTGGAAAATGTACATAAAACTAACTTTAATCAAAACTTTCCAAACAAAGTAATCCAGTAGTTTTATTATTTACCTATTCCAAATATGCTGATACGTTAAGGGGATGTTTGTTATTTGAAGTTATTTTCTGCAATTTGCTGTTTATTTGTACTCTTTACTTTTGCTTTTTAACTGCAAATAATCCTTCAATTTCTGCATTTTTACTTTTTTATACTGCTCTTTACCTGATTAGTCATACCAGTCATTCATCTATTACACAACAGAAAAAAGTTAAGTGTAGCTTTGACAACTGTATTTTAAAATTCTTTGCAGCTTTCTATACTCGATTACCTAGTTGTACTACAGAATTCCAGCAATCTTATTTAATTCATTTCATATACACTCATTCTGAATTTCTACAATTACTTAAGGTGTTGATTCGGGCCAGCACGAGAGTCTTCAAAACCAGGTGTAAACTGAGGCAGCAATGGCTGCCCGAACGTGCAAATACCCTGAAGTAGCTGAAAGGTCTGAACCGTGAACATGCTTTGTGGATTCCAAGGAAGGGGTTTATTATATTAGGTCTATTTTGCAACGGACTTATTTTGCTCTTAGACTTTGTTTACTAGTATATTTATACTAAAAGACTAAACACTGAATAAGTGTTCATACTGTACAGTACTAGAAATATTCACCTCTACAACATGTTAACTGATCATTTAAATATGAATACTTCACTGTTGATCAAAGCTCATAGCAAAGAAGGATGAACATATTATGAAAACAGGCACAAACTAAAAGTACAGAGTTGGTCACGTACTTGTCAACTAAACATCTGTCGGTCAGAAAATGCCATGATTGATTTCAACCAAAACTTCTGGCACAGAAGTGTCAGTTTCAGAAAGAATACCTAATGCCCCAGTAGCAAGGGACTCCCCCAGGATGTGGAAGACTTAGGATCGAGCTGCCTGATTCAGACCAGCCTCCCACATCCCACAAATGCCCTCATCACTGGGCTAGAGTTTCTATCAGTGATTTTTATATAAATAAGTACCCACTGTACTAAAGCGAAAACTTCAAGAGGAGACAAAAAATGAGAGCTAGAGACAAACAGTTCAAATCCTTGGTCTAAAATAGGCAGTGCCAGGACTTGAACAAGTGTCTCCAAAATCCCATCAAGCTATCAGCTATACTGAGGTGGGAGAGTCTCACTCTCTTTTTGACAAAAATTAAATAGGTCTCAGTTTTGTTCCACATTAGAATGGAAAAGTATGCTAAAAATTCAATTTCCACAGAACTTTTTCTTTCCAGATGGAAGACCAGAAAGAACTCCACTGTCCTCTTACACTGTTTCTAGAAAGAAATGGAACTTCACTGATCTGTTCTCTCCTTAGCCTTCCAGCCTCATCAAAACAACTGGATTATATTAAAATTCAAAATAATCTTGATGACTCCGAATGACAGCATGATAGGATGATGCTTTTCTGAATAAAATTAAGGTAATTTTCAAT
The DNA here is from genome assembly GCF_052426305.1 of Pelodiscus sinensis. Taxonomy (NCBI): domain Eukaryota; kingdom Metazoa; phylum Chordata; order Testudines; family Trionychidae; genus Pelodiscus; species Pelodiscus sinensis. The sequence continues at coordinate 200,042,470 of NC_143052.1, forward strand.
TTAATAGACAGTTTTGTATAAAGTTGAACAAGTGATACAAACAAAGCATAACATTTCAATGTATTTAAGGTTAAAGAAAGTGGTCACCTTTTTTAATACAGATTTTTTGAGCACCTTCCATTCCAGGTTCTCAGGCATGGTTTCATCTCTAAATTCTAGCCAACATAGCTACATCGAATAAAACAAATGGTCTGGTAGCACTTTATAGACTAACAATAACTCCCAGCATAAATACAGTCTGTCAATGGAACAACTGATTCTGTTAAGCTAGCTACCATTGCTTTGGGAGATGGTTTTTCTATATCAACAGATACCCTTCCATCAGTGTAGGCTCCATCTTCCCACTACAAGGTTATGGCAGCACAGTTATGGCTCTGCTTTCCATCTTCTAAAACAGTCTCAGTGTTTTTACAAACAAACAAATTGAGCTTTAAAATACCATATGTGATAGGTAACTATTACTACCATTGTATAGGTTGCCATTCTAAACCACAGAGAAGCTGTGAGCTTGTCTACATGGCGAGGTAACATACTCTTCATGTGATTTCTACAGCCCACTAACTTTACACTTTTGTTTACATTTATTTTACATTTAGTAATGCCCCACATACATCCTGATGGAATGCACTCAAGATTCTCCAGTGTACTTTTCAAGGTCTGTGAAGATAGAGATTGGGAATGACAAGAAATAAACTATAAATCAAATAATTCACAAAAAAATAAGATTAACTTCTCAGTGGTCTGTCTATTTCACACTGGTGACATTAAGGTCTCTCAACTGCCAGCTTCTGGAAACCAGCATCTATTGAGTCCACACATTTCTTCCTCCCTGTCCCAGAGGGCTCTGAAGGTATGGAAAAGAAAAATGACTTCTGCTGCCTTTAGGCTTCTTCCATTAATTTGGGAACTTTTAACAAAGTCTCCAAAGAAGTTAGAAGTGTCATGGAGACAGATGCTATGTGGGTGCTCAACTCAAACAAGAACAGCTATTGGAAAGTAACCTCCACTTATTTTCTTGAGAAGCCTCTGTGTATTATCACTCGGAGTTTAGTGAGCAAAACAATCCTTAGGAAACGGCACTGAAGAATTCCAAGTAAACAAGGACAGACATTTTATCAGAAGTGACAAAACAAGCAACAGCTCTGGAGGTCAATCAAGAGTATCAAGTGATCATACCTCTCATTCTCCCAAATCAAGCCTCAGAAAGAGAAGAGTTTGGTGAAAGCATGTATGAAAATGCAAGTATCAGCCTTGCAACATTCTATAATAAAGGAAGTGTGAAGTATGAGCCAGAAGCCATCTTAGACTTTGCTGAGAAAAATGACATGTCCAAGTGGCTGAACACCTGCCAAGTCATAACATGTGAATGCAGTCTAAATGCAGACAGTCTAAGATGTGTAATGGACTCACCTTTGGTCTCATCAGATGCCTCAAAAGGATTGAGTAACTTATAATTATGTTTGATTGCATAAACACTAGGGATGTGAACGACTAGTCCACTATCCAATAAGCAATAAATGTATTGGGAGGTAGGCGGGCAGGCAGCCCAGCTCAGTTCCAGCTCATGCCAGGTCCAGGAGCTCAGATCCCGGCCCCCTCCCTCTGCACAGGGGCTGCTGCCGCCCCCCCCCCCCTTTATCAGAGACCGTAGTGCAGAGCGACAGGCAGCCAGTCTGCTGGAGAAGCTGGTTTTTAAACTGCCTCCCCTTGCAGACCAGCTCCTGCTTGGCACCCCATGCTGCTTCTTATGATACAGAGGCAGCAGCATGGAGTGGCAGGGGGCTCCTTGGGAGTGGGATCAGTCTGCACTGGCTGTTGCCCCCAATAAGAATTCATGAGGTTCCTCAACTATTCAATTAACCAATATTTAATATCCCTACTCCATAGGCACCCTATATCTTCCCGAGCATGCCCCTGTCCTCATTCCTCCCCCGCCCATCCTGAGCATAAGCATTGCAAATGAGATATTTGCAGTGCTCCAGACCTCTGAGAAAGAGGGGAAGGACTTGCTGAGCATAGAGCTCAGCTTTTCTCTGAGTGCTCCAATCCAGAGAGGTCCAACCTGTACTTACTTCTTTTGGAAGTGCTTAGAATCTACTGTTGAAAAACACTAATAACAATTCCAAGTATAAGAGGTAGTCACACGTTTCAAGCAAAGGTGGATACACTTCCTTTTCAGCTGCCTTAATGTGGAATCACTTCCAGTTCATTGCAGTAAGTTTGCCTGATCAAAGTCTCCTGTCTCTCAACAGGATAATATTTGGATCTCAACAAGGCATGCATGATCAAGTGCTCCCGTTATTCAGAAGTCAGGCTAGCAACAAGAGCAATTCTCAGCCTGAGACAGAAGACCCAATACCTTGGAAAGTAGGATTTGCAGCTATTAATAACAAACCCAGGAAGTCACAAATACAAAATTGCCCAGCCCCACCACGGCTAATAGCATCTTGGCTCCATCCTGACTGACATTCAGAAAGACCTCAGAAATCAATTGATTTCCTCTGCCAAGGAAAAATGATTCAGTAAAATCAAGTCTTTTTCATCCTTTCTCCCTGACGAGTTTACTCTCCAGATACTGAGGGGGAGAGACAACATGTCTCTCTGCAACAAAAAACTCTTCACCCTCTGTAAGTAGGGTGAAGTTTAGTTAAATCCGTTAGGTTTTATTGTTTTATGGTTTGGGAATGTGAATCTGATGTCTGTGCTGTGAGAAATGTTTTCTTCCCTCGTTTGTAACTAAGTTTTGAGCCATGGGAAAATTCCCCATGAGTTTATTAATTGGTGGCTCTTACCATCTAACCAATCAAACTATGCTTGGAACTGGGGTATTGTTTCAATAATAAAGTTTTCTTTTTTATTACCCTGGTATTGGTTCAGTTCTGTGTCCTGGAAAATCTGTCTGTGGGATCTGCATGCCTCTGACTAGGAGACAGTAGCCACAGGCTGCAATTTGTATTTTCTCTTTTCTTTTTCAAGCTCTTTGGGGAAGAGAGCTTCGGGTGCCCCTGGAGTTGGTTTCAAGTGTCCACCCGTTTGGGGGGTTCAAAAGCACTTGATGGTGGCAGCAGATTTTTATCCCCAAAATCTAGGTTTTTATGATTTTGGAGAGAAGTTTTATACCAAAGCCTGGAAAGATAAGGTTTTGGGGTACTTTTGCAGGCCCCCACTTCTGCATTCATCATGCCAGAGTGGGGAATCAGCTCTGACAGACCCCATGACCTGCTACAACTAGTGCAATTCCCCCCCCCCTACACACACACACAGATGGTTCAGTATACAATTTAAGTAAATCTAAAAGGCATACTGCAATTTGAAAATGCTAATCCACAAAACTATGGCACACTGACACCCAAGTTAAGTGCTAATCAGTTCCCTAATGACAACTAGAAATTGGGCAGTATGATATTCTGCAAGTGATATCAACATACAATAGAGTGGACGGAAAATAATATGTGCAACTATCATCTAAATTCAGAAACTCAACTGAAGAACTGTTCCAAATACAAAGACTCATCAAGGTTCTCACTCTCTACAGAGCACAACTGCAGACAGCATGAAACCTGCAGATGGGCATTTGTTGGTCTAAGCGGAGGCTGATATCCCATTGGAAAAAGTGAAGCAGCTTTGACTTTTCCTCTTCAAGTACTGCAGGCAGAGGTCTGAGGGACAGGATGCTAGGGATTGTCTGAAAATGAAAGCAGCAATCAGCAGATTCACCTGCAACGTGTTTATAAGGAGCATGTGGTGACACTGCTGACGAAAATCCATAGGAAAAAGTATTTCAGTGGGATTAACTAGACAGCTATGCAAGACTGCAGTGTGTGAAATATTGTCATAGGTAAGGTTTTTTTCCCCTTTTACTACAATGACAGATCCTTAAGTACACTTTTTTATAATGGGTACATTGGTTAATAGTTAGGAAAGATTAGCCACTTCAATTATCTGCACACTAAATCATACAAGAAACAGTTAAGATGCTGTAACCCCTTAAAACAGGCTTAACCAAAAAATACAACCACAATGGGATTTTGGAGCTATTCTACAAAATGCTTGTTAATTATTTTCTCAAGCATTTCACCCTTAATATGCATTGGGATATTTAACTATGATATTGCAATGCACCTGTTACAGCATGGGTGAGCAAAAGAGTCTGTTTGGGCCGGATGAGGCCCGCCAAGTGGGTTGATGCAGCCCAGAGGCCCTGCCACACCCCCGCCCCCAGGCCAACTGGGGCCTGGGGAGCCGTCAAAGTTCCTCCTGCCCTGTGAGGAGCACGCAGCACTTCAAAGTGTCACATGCTCCTCACAGAGCTGGAGGAGATGTCATGCACTTCCCCGCCCCGAGGCTCTGGGGAACGGAAGGGCCTCTGTGGGCCGGATCAACCCACTTGTACGGATCAACCCACTTGTACGCAGCAGGGCACAGCTCGAGAAAGCTGTGTGGGTGCCTAGTGGGGGGGGGGGGGGGGAAGGGCTCCCCGTCCCCAGACTAATCATGGTCTGTGGGTGGGATAGCCCAGAAGCATCATGGTCTGTGGGTGGATAGCCCAGAACCATCCTGGCCCTGCCCCTTCTGGAAGTGGCCCCCAGCTAAAAATTATTGCCCACCCGTGTTACAGTATGCCAGTATATTAAAAATCAATATTATACTACAGTAATTTTTGAAGCTGAAATGTATCCATTACTGAATTTGAAGTTCATTTAATTAAATCCTCCAGTAACAAACAAGCAGAAAAATTATGACATGCCAGATGCTTTCAGGAGTGGTGCAGGGTCAGGGCAGGCGTAAGCTTGCCTTAACTCCCACTGCTCCACCACCCAGAAGTCCTGTCAGTTAAATGGTGCACAGCCAGAGCCTGTTTCCTGAACTCCTGTCCAATCCCTGAACCTCCTCCTACATCCAACCTCCTGTCCCAGATTTGAGTTCTCCTGCACCCAAATTCCTTCCCAGAACTTGCACTCTGAAGCCCCTCCTCAACCCCAATCCCTTTCCCTGAGCTAAGCCTGGAGCCTCTCCCACACTCCAAACCTTATGGCTCAAGACCAGAGCATGCTCACCAATTTCCTACCCCAACCTGGTAAGAGTGAGTGAGAAAAGAAGCAGGACAAGAGTATGTGTGTTTGAGATAGATCTTACATTGCACTTAAATTGAAAAAGTGATCTTGTTGTTAAAAAGGTTGGAGACCACTGATGTACCACAATGCAAATGTCTACCAAAGATGGCGAAAACAAATGTCATACATATAACATTGTCAATGTAATGCTACTTGGCAACAAACTGTTTGACTGACTGAATTTAATCCAATTTGAAATTAAGCATTCCTTCAGAATTCAGGGAGCTTGCAAGTCACCGAGTTTAATTTAAAATGGCAACAACGGCCGCTGCAAGGATGAATTTTTATGTTTAGTGTTTTTTGCTTTTTTAATTATTCAAATATGAATTCAGGTACATTTACATTGTAAGGGGCTCTTTTATGGACTTCTTGAATTACTGTTCAACAATGTCAGTTTGGTTATGCTACCAAGAACTACTTTAAAAGGGATTTTAAATATGTTTACCATATACTGTGTATGTGCAGGATGTGACTGTAGGATTTTTTGGAAATATCAGTTTCTTCCAACTACAATATAAATCTGAACACTTTATTCACTTACTACTTGTCTATTCGGTTACTCTATAAGGTGCCACAGGACTCCTCACCGCTGTTGCAGATTCAGACTAACATGGCTACCCCTCTGATACTTGCCTATGTATCAAACAATTGTGATTCACACACAAACTTTTTTTTTAAAAGGAGAAAACAAATTAAAAAATTGAAGCCAAAAATCCACCATAAAAAAATTTCATAGGGCCTTAAATATCATAGGTGTTTAAAGTCAAAGACAGGTATTGGATAGCCCACTGCAACCACTTAGAACGCTGCAAATTCAAGGATATCTGCATTATATCCCTGGGTATCTGCCATCCAAGGGTATGAATGCAGATATCTGTGGCTGATTTTTGCAGATATGGATGTGGATACACTCCCTCCAAATATGTATATATGTGCTTTTTATCTGCAGCTATGGATGCGGATATCTTTTATAAATCATTTTTGTCAATGTGCATACAAATCTGGTATCTACGCAAGGCCCTACACATAACTTGAAATACAATATGATGAAAAGTCACACCTAACTGCAGTAGAAACAGTTCTCCAGCAGAAAAGTCTCATAGTTTAGGCCCCATCAGGGCTTCAAAGATCCCACCCCTTTCCCACAGTGATTAAAATGAACCATGAACATAAGAACAGTCATATTGGGTCAGAACAAATTCCCTGAGACACAACATATCTGAGCAGTAGCAAGCCATATGCAAAGAAATCATGGTCAGCACTGCTTGATCATTGGCTAAGGAATAAACCTTACATACATACCAATAAGCCCCTGTAATTAAAGCTTTTATCCTTACATGTGAATCCATGGGTTTCCAGTACGGATGTAATAGTATAGTTGATTAACCGATAAGCAAAAGCTTAGAGGTTAATGCCATAGACCAGTGGTCTCCAAAGTGGGGTGCGTGCACCCCAAAGGGTGTGCAAGACGATCCATTGGGATGTGGGCAGAAAATTCCCTGGCACCAGCCATGTACGGGGCACGGTGGGGCTGAGGGAGTGCATGTGCGGCGTGCTCAAACACCGCGCAACAGCTGAGGGGAGACGCCCGGCGTGGCACGACATCATGGCCCGGGACTTTAAAACCACCCAGTCCACTGTTGCACCACGCAGCCCAGCACATAGTCTGTAGCTCCAGAAGCAGCTGATACGGGTGCACAATCAAAAAAGTTTGGAGACCACTGTCAGACTATACGCATTCCCTCCCACCTCTTGCCTGGAAATTTTTTAGCAGGCTGGTCAGCAACCTAGCTCAGTCCTGGCTTGCACTGGGTCCTGGATCTACCGCCGCTATGGCTCTGTATTTAAAGTGTATTAGGAGCCAGGCAGGCAGTCCAGCTCAGTTCCGATTCATGCCAGCTGTGGGAACTCAGACCATGCCCCCACCAGACAGGGGCTGCCTGGGGAGTATAGAATAGCTGACTAACCGATAAGAATTCATGAGGTTAATCGACTATTCAATTAACCGATATTTACCATCCCTAGTTCCCAGACAAATGTTTCTTCCCATAAGTCTACGTTTGACTGATTTTTAAATAACTGAAATAGTCTGCCACCTATAAGTTTTAAGTAATCAAACTAGAGCAGCTGAGACTCCTTCAAATACATATATAAATAGCATTGACTATTCCACTGGATCCCAGGAAATTCTTGGCAAAACTTTCCAACATGAAGGTATGGCTCAGCATCACAGAAGCAGTAAGTATAGTGATCAATTCCATACTCTTGGAGGCTACTAAGTATAATAGGTGCCCATTTCATACCAGAGTCATGCCAGAAAAGACTTCAAAAAGTGCTTTTCCTGGTTTAGTACGGGAAGCTAGCTGCAATAGCAAGTCAGTAGTTCAGAGGGTCACCAGGAACCAATGGTCACCAGGAACCAAAGGAAACAGATGGAGCATATATTGTACAGGACATGAATGGTCTACCATAACATCCCAAATTGCAGTTTAACCCATGAAAACCAAGCAACTTCCACACAGATCTCTATGTCCATCCAGAGTTACATTAAGAGCCATTCTTTACAGTGATTGAGCCTAAGCACCAGGCTGTCAACCAATACGGATTCCAATGCCACTCAGAGCACAGAAACGGAGCTCTGGAGTCCCTAAACAGATAGATCTGGGCACACCTGCCCTCTTTGACAAGTTATCCTTTGCGGGCAAACATGCTTACTTCTTGGTACTGGGCTCAATTGATCCAGAAGAGCACAAGACATAGAATGCTACTTATGTTGGCCATTACAGAAACACTTTGAAAACAGCTTCACACTTTATAATGTTGGATCCCTGCACTGTATATGAGTTGATTCAGACAGATCCAGAGAACCCTACTACTGCTTACATCAACAAAAGAACTACGTTTAGCTTTCCACAGGCAACTGTTTTGAATTCTTGAAACCAAACTCTGATATGGAGAGACCCATGAATCACACTACAGTCTAGGTCTCAAACTCGTGTTTTATCTAACATTCCCAAGTCGGAATTGTGGATTTAAACAATCTAAAACTTGTACATTCTTGATATCCACTATATATTTCACAGAGTTTGTTTTCTGTTCAAGAACTCCTCCTAAACAGTAAGAGCTAGGACCACCAAATTTGGTAAGCAGCTTCCTCTTATCATAATTTCAAGCAAAGTAAGGTTTTGGATGTTACAGGACTTTGGGATTTGCCTGGAATACGACTGCATCTCAAAAAGCCAAGGTAGGGAGCTGCTAGCAGGCACAGTTATACTGCCCCATGACCCCAGTGTCAGGCACACTGATAAGAGAATGGCCAGCCAGGAAGCAGAGCTCAGGATGTTGCCAGCCACTGAACATGGGTAAAAATGCCAAATGGGCAGTTCAGCCCCCGCCGCTGCCCCAGGTGGCTGCTCCCACCACCGCCCTGGGCAGCCACCGCCCCAGGGATTGGCCAGACTCCTGGATCCCACCCCTTGCATTGAGCCACCACACCACCCCTTCGTTGAGTCGCTTTCCAATCTCTACCTCAAGCCTCTGCCCCGACTCCTGCATCCCCACACCCCAAAGCTCCTTGTCCTGAGCTCACTATATCCCCCCCAAGCCCTTGTACGGACTTCTGCACACACACCCCCCTAGCCCTCTGCTATGAGCTTGTCCTTGATGACCTAAGCAATGCGAGGTAAGTGAGCTAGGATTTAATAACTATTAGACAATGTTGCCATTACCTTTAGAGCTTTCAGTATCCTAGAAAAAGATGCTTCTTGTCCATTCCATGAAAGCACAACGTAAAAAAGCGGACCAGGTAGCGCTCCAAATTGGCAAGTGGAAAAATCAGATTTCAATTCCCATTCCTAGGTCTGGCTCACAGGGCAGATATGGGACAGAACTGCTGAAAAGAAAGCACATTCAAAGAATCAAAAGGATGAGTACCTTACCTCTTTAAGCACCAAGTCTTGAAGAAGATAGAAGAAACTTGCTTCATAGCCTACATATTCCTCAGCTGAGAAAATGGTGGCTATAGTGTAGAAGCTATGAGGCTGTTAAATCAACAGATAGCCCTCATGATTTTAGCAACAAAAAGAGGAAAAAAAACTGTATCCTTGACTGGCCAAAAAATTTCAGAGGGTAGCCAAGTAAGTCTCTACAGGATAAACTTAGAAAACAACAAATAGCCTATAAAATGCTACCACACGTTTGCTGTTTAAGTTTGTCCAGAAATTGCAATTCTACTGTGACATCATGGTGACATCAACACGCTTTTGTACATACATTTAATGTTAATAAATTGCTTTTTCAACTCACAAAGCAGAGGAAACAATCCAAAACTACACGACCCTGTGTAGAAATGTATGGAAAAAGTAGTGAATTATGCACTCTGACAATTTCTATTCTGAGTTTGCACTGATTGCCTCAAGTATGTAATTTCAGAACAACTGACTCTCTGGCTTTTAAGACTGAAAAAATTAAGTTGGAGTTGCTTTGTTTAGGTATAACAGAAGAGAGAAAATTAGACCTTGATCACATATCTAAGATTAAAACCAACTAAAGTATGCAAATTGGAAAAAAGCAACTGATGTTAGGCAAGTCTGGAAAAGAAACAGGACACAGGGAAAACGTGTACAACTTAAAAAATAGCGAGCTCCCTAAAAGTTTTAGAATTACTTCTACTGTAAGAGCTTTCAAGTTAAGATTTGTTTCTAATTTTATAATTGTGTTTTCTACATTTTATGAAGCCCCTTTCTTGCCTACTCCAAGACGTTTGTTATTAGGGGTGTGTCTAGACTGCAGGCTTTTTTCGAAAAAACTTTGCCTGCCTCTAGACTGCTGCCGCATTCTTTTGAAAGCAAATCGAAAGAACGCGGCAGTTTATTCGACCATGAAAAACCTTGTTTTACGAGGAATAACGCCTTTTTTTGCAAGTGCTCTTTCGAAAAAAGGCACTATGTAATGCAAACTGTGCTTTTTCGAAAGAGAGCATCCAGACTGCCGGGGTGCTCTCTTTCGAAAAAGCGGCTTGCTTTTTCGAAAGTACTGGTTGTAGTCTAGATGCTCTTTTTCAAAAGAGGCTTACAGTCTAGACATAGTCTAAATGTTTGTGACAACGGAAAGAAATCGAAGAGATTTCTCTTCACCCGGAGCAAAATTTATAGCAAGTGACAACTAACCAACCGACCGACGAATAAATAAAGTTAAGAGTACTGCACATCCACATCTCAGATTCAGTAGGACTTAATTACATGCTTAATAAACCATACAATACCATGATTTCATTTTGTTTTTTTCAGATCTATGAAAGGGACAGCCTCCCTTGCCAGGAAGTATTCTTGGCAATATAACCGGTTGGGAAATACCAAGGTTCACAAGTCTAAAAAAATCTGGGAGGGCAAAATTTTCAATATTTTCTCCATATTTTCCAATCAACTGTATATGACAATCCAGGATTGAAAGGATACAACATCCTAGTCTGTGTCAAATTTTCTCCATATAGATTAAGTTGCCTAAAAAGTCAATTAACATTTTACCTACTATCATGGCTTCTAATATGTAACACTTAAAATCAGATAAATTAAAGTGTGACCTTACAAGTATCCAAGAAGACACAAAAAGGTAGGCGTATTCTTCTTATCTGTTTTCTACTGCTGGACAATATCTGCATTGTCCCATGATGGACAAGGACAAAAATGTTTAGACTTGTAAAGTTTTAATTGTCTCTGTTGCATCTCTGGAAGATAAATATAAGACTTGTCAATAATTTAATTACATCCAAGTTCCCACTGATGTTTGGCCACTCTTATTTTATTGCAAAAATTTCGCATCTTGTTTAAAACTGGTCATAAGAACCTTGGACTGTTCATTTTTAAGTTGACTAAAATTAAGTGCCTTTCCATCACTTGTAACTCCTTCCCCAAATGTTCCTCTACTCTCCTCCTAACTCCACTTCTCTCTGCAAAGCATCTTGACAGTTCCCTCTTGGAAGAATACAAGGTAATTTCCACAGTTCTCAGCTTGCTTTCCCTTCCCTCTTCCTCTTCCCATCACAAAGTTTCTGCCTGCTATCCCCTTCTAACAGCTCCAGTTGTCTGAATAACTCCTTTCCATCTACTGATCTCCTTCTTACCTACTCTCATCCCCTCCCTTACTCTTCTTCCTAACATCACACCCCCTTTTGGCTCTTTACTGGTCACAACACAATCATGCTTCCATCTTTAAAAACCCACCCTTAACTTACTTGCCTCTCCAGGTACAACCATTTATTCCTTTCATAGCTATGCACACTGATCATCTTTACAATAGCTATCTGGAGTTCCTCTCCTTGAGTTCTATCCTAGATGCTCTCCAGTCTGTATTCTACCTCTGGCACTTCACTCAAATTGTTCAACAAAATCTTTAATGGTCTTTTCTTAGCTCAGTGGGCCCAAAAAATTTTATGTTTGATCCCCTTCTTTCTTTCTGAAAAGTTTTTGTAAGAGATGATTTTTCTTATCCATCCACATAGCTAAAACTCCCAGAGCTCTCAACTCAATTACTTCCACATCCTTCTCTCTGGCCTGGACAAATGCAAGCTTGCATCATGCATATCTGGAGTTCTTCCAAATTCACAGCCATGAAAAACACAAAGACCACGAAATCTGGTCTCCCCTGGGAAATCTCATCTTGTATGTGCTTCTACCCTGTATCAGGCAAATTTCACAGGGGACACCAATGTTTCTTCTGGACCCAAAAAAGAATGGCTGGGGGGTAGGGTCATCACACAATTTCAGGGAGGGTAATAATATTGCTACTGTTACTTCTATGCTGTTTTCAGAGCTGGGAAGCTGGAAAGTAGCAGTTGTTCGTCTGATGACCAGCTCTGAAAACAGTGTCCCACCAGCAGCAGCACAAAAGGATGTAAATACCTTACTAAGACATCCACCAAGCTTACTTCTGAATTAATGCCTTCAGAGCTGGGCGGCTGGAGAGTGGCAGTTACTGAGGACCCTGCTCCATAGGCAGCCCAGGCTTATTGGTTAATCTTCTTGACTGCTTGCATTTCCCCTCTCACCTTGCTGCTTCACGGCAGCAGCCCCTGTCCGTGGGTGGTCTCAGCTCCCCACAGACAGAGACTGGAGCAGTCTCTGTCCTCGGGGAGCTGGGACCTGCACCGCACACAGGGGCTGCTGCAGGACTAGCCTCTGTCTGGTTTTTAAACTAGCTCCCCTTGCGGACCAGCTCCTGCCTGCCACCCCATGCTGCTGCCTCTGATACAGAAGCAGCAGTGTGGGGTAACAGGGATCTCCCTGGGAGTGGGGCTAGGAGCATACTAGCTGCTGGCCCCATCTCTGAGAACTATCGAATAGACATGTAACCTCTAAGATTTCATGCACTTATTTGACTATTCAATTAACCGATAGCTAACATCCCTAGTGCTAGTCATATCCTTTCAGAATGCTGATGCAAAGACCATCTCCCAGCCCATCACTTCAGCAATGCCATTCCTCTTCAAAACCTTCCATTGGTTCCTCAATCTCTGTAACTTCAAACACAAGCTGTTTCTCTTCATTTCCAAGGTCCTTCAAATCTATTCCCTCCCTAACATCTCATTCACTATTGAGACGTTGAATGTTATATCCACTTGGCCATGATGCCAGCATCCACCACCTATACCTCAAAATTTCCCAACAAGCAACTTCATGGTTTTCTCCCATGCTTCCCTTTATGTTTAGGATGAAGTCTTTGCAAACATCCAGAAAGCTACCTTGAAAACTCTCCTCAAAACTATACTTTGATACAAAAAAAACAAAAAAAATCCACACACACACACCCCTTGACAAGAGTTAGGCAACAGTTTCAACACAGCAGGAACCTGTCATTGAGACCGATATTGCCTCGTTTCTTTGTATTCCCTCTTGTCAAGCCAGATGTATCATTTTGTTTTAAATGGTGAACAGAGAGGCTGAGAATATCTTTTTGTTTTGTTTGTACAGCATCTACCACAATTGGCTTTAGTCCAGGACTCACAATTCTAGGCAGCTTCAGAGGGTAGCTAAGTTAGTCTGTACAGGATAAACTTAAAAAACAACAAATGGTCTGGTAGCACTTTATAGACTAACAAAACATGTAGAAGATATCATGAGCTTTTGTGGACACAGCCCACTTCTTCAGATGACCGGAGTTCTAGGCACTACAGTTATACAAACAATACACTGATAAATCCATAACAAGGCTAGATGACTATTTCAAAGTAAAATACAAAAGTTGAACAAAAGTATGGACTAAAAGAATATCTATATCATCACTTCAGGGAGTAGCTGAGTTAGTCTGTACAGGATAAACTTAAGTACAAGCACTTTATAGATGAACAAAAAACTACGGTCATCTGAAGAAGTGGGCTGTGCCCACGAACACTCATGATACCATCTATATGTTTGTTAGTCTATAAAGTGTTACCAGATCAGATTTTGTTTATTAAGTGTATAATATCACTGTTCATTAAAATAGCATGAAGTCTCTTTTTAGAGTTGTAGGCACCTGCACTTTTCAAAACGAGGCAAACAACGGTAATTCTATCCCAAGAGATCTACCATCTTCCCTTCTTTATGTGTACAATATCAAAACTGTGCATCACAGAACACTGATTTTATCATGTATTTCATACCCACAGCTGATACTATGTGTACTGCTTTATTGCCACGCTAACCTTTGCTCTCTTTAGTAAAGGGCTCACTTCATGATCTAGGGATACCATATGTGGAAACACACTACTGTCAAAGTCAGACAGGACTCACAGATTTGGCAGACTGCTCTGTTTATTCAGCAAAGCTTTGCTAAAATGCATGGAGAAAATGTGAGTACCATACAAGGTTCAAACCCCTTGATTTTATACAGTCAAAAGGCCAAGTTAACAAGATCAAAGGGTGTGGCAAAACTTCACATTATTAGTGTGGTTAAGTATCTTCATTTCAATATCAAGCACACAGCAATCTCCTGGCTATATCTCCCTGATTATCTGGAATTGCTTTCTGTCTAACACCTAATTTTCCTTTTCCTGTTAAACTCAGGCCCAAATTGGCTAGCACCTTGATCTGCATACCTACAATCAACATTAACATACTTTTCTTCTTCCTCTTAAAAGACAAACAGAATTCCTTCAACTTATTCAATTATTACAGTACAATTCATCTTTCTCTTACAGTATAATTCTTTCTACTTTCACACTGCTATCTCTCTGCCTGACACGGTGAACTGGACAGTTCATTGAATCATGGGGCTCAGCCCTATAAGGTACTGATTACTTCCTACTAAGGTGATTGTCCTCAGCATTTAACAGGATTGGACCCTTAACTATGAAGTATGACAGCCTTCACATTACTTAATAATAGAAGGATAGCAATTGTAAAGCTGTGTATGACTAAAGAACCCACTAAGCATTATATTTTGCCTGGGGATCACATTAAAAAATGGTACTAGGGCACTATTCTGAGCTCCACCTATTAGATATGAGACATCAGATTTTGCAGATGTTCAGACTGTACACTCTCTGACGGGGGGGAGGGGTGTCTTGGTTTTCCTTTTCACGGGGATATTAATACATCCATTATGAGTATAGCCACCTCTCAAAGAGACTCACATGGCCTGATGGATTTTTGAAACTTGGCTTTTTGGGAAGAGAGCTCAGATATCCCAGTAGACATTTCTAAGCTCAATAAGCTTCTTCTTGATTTAGGGAAGGGAAAACATGGTAGTATTTCCCAAGCTAACTCCCAGGATCAGCTGTGCGGCACTGCCACTTTGAAGTACCCCCACTTCCCCCTACCTCTGCTGCCTCTGATAGAGGCAGCAAGGAGGGAGGAATCGGCTAGTCAACTAGTCCTGAACATCCTTAGTTTCCACTAAAATGGTTTTTAAGAAAAAAAGGCTACTCAAATGTTTTGTCCACTTTCGATCAACTCTTATATTGAGAAGCTCTAGCTTCTCAAACAAAATAAAAGTCACAGTTCACACAAGCTCAGGGGTTTGTTAGAGGCCCATAGCTAAAATCTTTGAAGATCCTGTATACACTAAAATTATCCATGCCCACACAAGATGTGATCTGCCTGGGCATACTCCCTCACCAAAAAAAAATCACTGAGCATGCTTCAACCAGTGTTCCCTCTAAGATTTTCCATACATGAGCAGAGAGAGTTTTATCTTGTGCATCAATATTGAGGTCATGTGAACTTGTTCGGATGTGTGCCACCATGGCACCCAAGTTATTAAATTTATATAATTAGAACATTATGGAAGAAAGAATACTAAAATAAGGGATAACTAACAAGGTGCATGACTTTAAATGTTTATTTAATATGACATCAAATAAAAAGAAAATACTGCACAGTTCAGTATGTTAGATTAGCCTCAAGGCTGCTCTAAATCTGCACTGTCCATGGTTCCATAAAAGTCATAGGAGGCCAACAATAAGCACACTGCAGCATTGCTCATATTGTGGAAGCAGCAGCAAAAGCCCCAGGCCCTTTAGAATCACTATTGGTACATCTACACTGCAGCACTATTTCGGGATACTTCCAGTATCCCAAAATATCTTTCAAAATAATGCGTGTGCTATTTCAACATCCCTGTAAATCTCATTCCACAAGGATTAAGGGACATTTTGGAATAGCGCTCTATTTCAAAATTAAATTTTGAAAGCTATTTCAAAATACAATTGAAATAAGCTACACAACTGAACTTACGGGTGCTGTGTAGATGCACCCCATGTCCCAGGGAAACTGCCCTCTTTGCCTGCCCCCCTTGACAGGCCTGGCAGAGCACTAGTTCCTGGGATTGGTGGCAACACATGCATGCCACTAAAAGATGTGCAGTGAAGCTGCTGTTTCAGCTCTTTTCCTGAAAAAACACTTCACATTGTCATCAGGAGAGCTCCTGCACACCACATACTGATCACACTGGTACTTGCCAACCCAAAACTTTTGTCTTTCAGTGACCACTGTAGACATAGCCAAGCCTGCTGACAGACAACTCAGCTGCAACAGCCTGAAAATTGCAGCTTTTCATAACCCTGTGCACACAGGCTGACAACAACAGAATCACATGAACCTGAGCTATCACTAAATATCCCTGCTCAATATTTAGACAAGTGTCTTCGGTATATAGTTAAAGACACTACTATAGTATCCTTGCCAGATAAATCACCAGCTGGGGAGAACTATTTATTATCAGTGTGCATCTACAGTTAATTCATTGGCTCTTCCAAAGGAACATACACACTCAAAATTACACTAATGTAATATAGGACTTTTACTTACTCTTATCTATAGAGGAAAGTGGAAAATGTCTTCAGGACTGAACTGGGAAGAGTAACCAGAAATGGGTACTATTAATGATACATATTACTTAAAGCAAAAGTACAAGAAGCTTATGGTAAGCTGGTAAATAATGTTTGTACCAGTACTGGGAGATGAAGAATGCATTTGACAACAGTTTAAGTCGCATTTAGTAGTAAAAATTTCACTGACAGTTTCAGAGAGAGCACCAAGCAAATCATAATTTCAGATTAATAATGTTTCAAAGAAGAATACAAAGAATGATTTGCACAGCATTCCCCCTACCTGTGCTATTATTTTTACTATTAGAAGCACAACCAGCAGCTTCTCATTTCTGGTTCAAAATCAGACAACCTTTACGGTCACCCCAACATTCTTTTTAAAGCTAAGAGTAACACATATATTAGATGGATCATGGCTTTGGCTTTGTGCAATATTCAAGAATGTTTAGGTTTTCCATATTCCTCTGCTTATGATTACTACAGCAACTGTCTTTTTCCTTCCATTTTTAAAGATTCTTTTATTTCAGTACAAGTATGGGAGAATGAAGTCTAATATCAAGTATATTAAGCATACCACCAACAGCTGTAAAAACCCTACATTTTAGTCTTCAAAGACAGTTCAAAACAGTGATTCCATTTCTAACGTATAAATTTACCAGAGTAAGTTCCAAAACTAGTCCTGAAGTAAAACAGCTCCCAAAATGTTATTTTGTGTTCATCAGTTCTTTTTTTTAAAAGTGTAAATATTTATTTGCATTCCTGTTTTATCACTATTGCTGATTTACAGCTGTGAGAGCACAATCAGCCCCACTCAAAACTGAAGAAATGCTGATTTTGCTCTCACTTTAACCGATTCTGTCTTTTCTACCCTCCACTCCCACCCCAGTGTTCGAGCCCAAGAGCAGCCATCCACCCACCACACGGCGCCCAGGCAGCAACCCTCCGCTGCCTCAATCCCTGGCGGCAGCACCCCACTTTAAACCTCAGCAACACCAACCTGCCTACTCACAGCCCCAAGCCTTGGTGGCAGACACTTGCTGGACTGCTATGTGGCTGCAAACCCCAGCAGCATCCAAAACAGCCATTCTCCAACACAGCCCCAGCTGCAGCCACCTGCCCTCCTGCAGTCCCAAGCCCCGCTGGCAGCCAGAACAGCCATACCTCAACACAGTCCCAGCTGTGGGAGCAGCCACACCACTCACCTTCCAGTTCCAGTAGGAAGGTGAATGCTGCTGCACAGCTGTGTGAAGGAGGAGGGCGGGCTTAGAATTTTTTGTGCTTGGCAGTGGGAACACTGGCTTCAACCCATGGCTGAAGAGGACGTTTCCATCAAATGCTCTTCCAGGTACAAGAACTGTCAGGTACTCTCTCACCTATGTTTTCAATATTTTTTCCTGCTGCCACTTAGCATGATAGAGAAGGATGTAGCCGGACTTGAATGCAGAAGGATTTGAAGCAGAGAGCTGCAGAGGAGGGTGAAAGGTAGTGCAGGACAGAGAGTAGTGGGGAGAGGGGAGAAGGAATTAAAGAAGAGGGGGCAGGGACAGAAGGACTGACAACTAGTAGAGCACATTCCCTTCCAGAACCTGGAACATAACTCATTATTCCTGAGTCTCAACATTCCTTTGTCGTCTATTAAATGAATGTGAATCTCGCTGGCAAAGTGTGTTGTCATTCCCCTCTAATGACAGATCCACAGAGAAGATAGCAGCTTTCAATCGGTACCAATTATTCTGTTTCTTCATGTGGTTATGGGCTATGTGCATTTAAAAGGTCTATCCCTTCTGATGACCAATGAGGAGATCAATATAGTTTCATATAAACTTCTGATTTCTTTAGTGGCTTTAAAAAAACAACTAGGAATTACACAGATTGCAAAAACTACATTAAAAGAACATTAGTGTTACAAAAAAAAAGCACTCAAAAAATTAAGAAACGACAACAGAGTAGGTTTAGAAGTTAAAATAAAACAAAACACGAGTTAAAAATTACTTAGAAAACTTAGAGGTCTGCAAGTCACCAGGGCCTGATGAAATGCATCCTAGAATACTCAAGGAGCTGATAGAGGAGGTATCTGAGCCTTTCACTATCATCTTTGAAAAATCATGGAAGTTGGGAGAGACTCCAGAAGACTGGAAAAGGGCAAATATGAGTGCCCATCTATAGAAAGAAAAATAAGAACAACCCAGAGAAGTACAGACCAGTCAGTTTAACTTCTGTGCCAGGGAAAATAACGGAGCAAACAATTAAGGAATTCATTTGCAAACATCTGGAAGAAAATAAGGTGATAGGTAACAGCCACCATGGATTTATAAAGAACAAAATCATGTCAAACCAATCTGATAGCTTTCTTTGATAGGATAACAAGTCTTGTGGATAAATGAGAAGAGGTGCATGTGGTATACCTAGACTTTAGTAAGGCATTTGATACAGTCTCGCCTGACCTTCTTATCAATAAACTAGGCAAATACAACTTAGATGGCGCTACTATAAAGTGGGTGCATAACTGGCTGGATAACCGTTCTCAGAGAGAAGTTATTAATGGTTCACAGTCATGCTGGAAGAACATAACAAGCAGGGTTTTGCAGAGGTCTGTTTTGGGTCTGGTTCTGTTCAATATCCTCATCAATTTAGATCAGGGCCACTCAACACATGGTTCACAGGCCACATGTGCACCATGGCCTGTTTGTTTGCAGCCTGCTGTGTGGTTTGGGTTTACATTGGACTTAACACATGGCCCCAGGATGAGAGCCAAAACAAAAAAGTAGTCAATGTAGTGGTCTTCTGTTGCTATGCATTTTAGTAGTTAAATTCCTGGACTATGATTGCTCATTAAAAATGTCATATGAGTGGAAATCAGGTAAATATTGCATTTTATTAATATCAGCAGAATTGACTTAAAAGGGGCATGTATGTTGTGTAGTCTTGCTTTAACCTTTGTATTCATGCCTGTCATTGTGAAAGAAGCTATTTGCATATATATTTGCATGTATATGCAACCACACTTAAGTTGCAACCCTCGGCATGTGCTGAGAGTGTCAGTGGCCCTTGGGGCTTCCAAACTGAGTAGCCCCAATATAGATGATGGCATAGAGAGTATGCTTATTAAGTCTGTAAATGATACGAAGCTGGGAGAAGTTGCAACTGCTTTGGAGGATATAATCAAAATTCCAATCATCTAGACAAACTAGAGAAACAGTCTCAGGTAAAAAGGCAAAACAGGTAAACAGGATGAAGTTTAATAAGGACAAATGCAAAGTACTCCACTAAGGAAGGAACAATCTGTTTCACACATACAGAATGGGAAGTGACTGTCTAGGAAGGAGTACTGCAGACAGGAATCTAGAGGCCATGGGGGACCACAAGCTAAATATGAGTCAACAGTGTGATGCTGTTGCAAAAAAAGCAAACATGATTCTAAGATGCATTAACAGGAGTGTTGAGAGCAAGACACGAGAAGTCATTCCTCCACACTACTCTGCGCTGATTAGCTGGGGAGTCCCCAGCTGACCCTAAGCTGCATGTGGTATGTTTCCAAGTGGCCAAACCCAGGCTTCACATGGTACTGCTGCTTTGAAGCACCCTCTCCTTGCTGCCTCTTTCTGATAGAGGCAGCAAGGGGGCAGGAGAATCGACCAGTTGACTAGTGTGTCGAATAGCCAATACGGATTTGCTTAGTTGTTCACATCCCTCCATATTTTATCACACATTTTAAGACAATCTAATGACTTCTAATTTGAGGATTGCCTACACAGGGAAATTTATTGGCACTAGTACACTGCTATCAGTATTCTAATATAACTTCCCCCGTAGATACTCATTCTAGCATAAAAGTTTCCGCAGAGGGAGTTATAACAGTATTATAATCATACTAGTATAGTAATGCAAGTACATTTCCCTGTATAGACAAGCCCTTAGAACAGGAGTGGGCAAAAGGGCCTCCACAGGCCAGGCGTGGCCCGCAAAGCAGGTTATCCAGCCCGCAGAGGCCCTGCACTCCCCCGCTGCCAGGTCAATGAGGGCCTGGGGGCGGGGAAAGCGCACAGTTTCCTCCGCCCTGCCTGGAGCACGTGGCATTTAGAAATGCTGACTTGTCAGGCATGCACGGAAGACTACTCAGCATGCTCCCCCGCCCCCAAGCCCTGATTGGCCTGGGGGTGGGGAGAAGGCACAAAGTTTCCTCTGCCCTGCAAGGAGCGTGAGACACTTAGAAATACCATGAGCTCCTGGCAGGGCGACAAGAGACTGAGCCTGGGGACAGAAGGGGGAAACACATGTGAAGTTGCCTCCCATGGTCATGGGCGCCTAGGAGGAATCTCGGAGGGGTGAGAAGGGAGAAGAGATCCTCCCCCACCCCAGATGACTCATGGTCTGTGGGTGGGGAAGCATCCTGGCCCTGCCCCAATCTGCTTGAGGCCCCACCCCTTCCAGAGTGGCCCAGGCCACTTGAAAAATTTCTGAAGTGGCTCTCAGCCAAATATTATTGCCCACCCCTGCCAAACGAGGGTTGGCAATCTTTTCAAACAAAGTAGTCAAACTACATCAAAATTCATAACAAGTGATCTACAGAAAGCTGCGTAAGAATGTCAATTTGCATGACTGAAAATATACAACTTAATATTACTGATAATGGACATGATTAATAATAGCATAAATTAAACATTTTATTCGCAGACTTCATTTAATGAGACTTCTTCGGCTGCATATTTTAGCACATTTCTTTGAAGTTTACATCATAACTGGTCAAATTCAAGTTTATGCATGCATTCAATATATATGAGTAATTCTGCATTTTTTAAATATTGAAATTTTTTTTCATTTCAATTTTAAACGTTGCATGCATTTTAGGATAAGAATGTTAAGGACTAGACGACTATCCAATAAGTATTTGGTTGAGTTGACTGTAGTCGATTCTCCCCCCTCCTTTGCTGCCTCTATCAGATAGAGGCAGCGGGGGGGGGGGGGGGAGAAAGGTACTTCAAAGCATACACAGGCTCCATGTAGCACTGCTGTTTTGAAACGCTGTGGCAGCATTTCAAAGGGGCAGCACTGCACAAGACCCAGGACCAGCTGTACAGCCTGCCCCTTTGAAACACCACTATGATGCTTCAAAGCAGCAGCGCTACACAGAGCCCAGGGTCAGCTGGGGACTCACTAGTTGATCCTGGGCTCCTTGCGGCATTTCCGCAGAGCCTGTAGTAAGCTGGGGAGTCCCTAGCTGATCCCAGGCTCCAGTGCAGCATTTCAAAGCGCGCAGAGCCCAGGGTCAGCAGGCAAGTCCCCAGTTGACCCGAGATCTGGGGAAATACCGTGCGGAGCCCAGGGTCAGCTGGGGAGTCCCCAGCTGACCCTGGGCGCCGAGTGGCATTTCTAAGTGGCAGCGTAGCATGGATCTTGGAGTCAAGGAGAGATTCTCACTCCCCCACTGACCCTAGGCTCCAAGAGGGCACTTCCACTTTGAAATGCACAGGCACCCCAGCTGGGGACTCTTGTACATTTCAAAGCTGGCATGCCGCATGCAGCCTGGGGCCAACAAGAATGACTCCAGGATCCACACAGATGCTTCCGCTTTGAAATGCGCAAGAGCCCCAGTGCAAGAATGCAGAAGTACCTATAGACTAGTCCAGTAGTTGATAGAAATTCCATCAACTACTCAACTAGTAAATTACTTGTTAGTTAACATCCTTATTTTGGGAATTACAAAAAAGCCATATTTGGTTCCATATGGAACCATATTTGGCTCAAGAGCCATAGGTTGCAGACCCCTGCCTTAGATGCAGGAAATCGAGAAAGCCAACTCCAAATCCAGTACAATCAGGAAACCTTCCCCTCTCTACTTCTTACAACCATTTCATCAAGAAGTCCTAGAACCTCTATGTCCAGGAACAGAGGCGGGCAAAAATCAGGCTCAGGGGTCAGATATGGCCTACCAAGCACTTCTCTCCAGCACACCCAGCTGATTTGCAGAGAATGCATACTTACAGCCGATATATGTTCAGCTGCTCTTCTCCCCCCCCCCCTCCAAATCTTATCCTGTCTATTCTGTCCTGCAGCTGACCTGCTCCCAGGATTTTCTTGCTAGCTGTGCAGTGGGGGAAGGCATGAAGGAGTGAAGGAATGGAGGGGAGAGGGCAGTGCTGAAGTCAGCATGTTTCCCTGCTTCTGTGCGACTGGGGACAGACCAAGAAGATTTCCTTTAAAGAGACAGAGGATGGCTTCTCTCAGAAACTTACAGAGCAGCAGCCAGCACACGCACACACAGAGTCTGTTACACAGCCCCAGTCTCTATCACGCTGTGTCTGTCACATACACACTGCCGCACAATCTGTGTCACACTAAGTCTGTCTGTATCACAAAGTTTTCTCTGTCACGCACACGTTCTGCCTCTCTACTTAACTCCCAGCCTCACCCCTTCTGTCCAAGGCTCCACTCCTTCCATGGGAGAATGGAGTTGATCCATGACCAGAACTCATGATGTTCCCCTCCCCACAGTGAAAATTGTTGCCCATCCTTGCCCTGGAGCAAGGACTTCTGGACCACGGGATTTGAACACCTTTTGCTGTTCCAGTAAGAATCCACCCAAATTTGACTACATAATAAACGTCTGAAAATTGTTTTCACATGCTCAGAAGAAGCTTGGAGTAGGGACGTAAAACAGTAGTCGACTAGTCAACTACTCCCATTCCCCTTTCTGACTCATCATTCTTCTACTTTTTAGCAAGAGCTGTTCAAGTTAGTGTCTCCTCCTCCTCTACTGGATGGTTCACCTCAAGGATAATGGCCTACTATTGCTATCAGTAACTGTTTGCATAAGGTCTGTGCCATGGCTCTAAATGCCGCAATCCTATTGATAATCTATGAAGTCAATGTGGTTCCACATCATGGAGTTTCTGATTTTTGTTTTTTTTAATTTAAGAAATTACATAGAAGAACTACATTAAAAACGTTAATATTGCAAAGTGAAACACTCAACTTAGGAAATTACAGAATTATGGTTGCATGGGCCACCTTAACTCAGCACCCAGAAAGTATACCTTATGGATATACATCTTTATTCGTGTGCTTATTTCCTCAATTCTCCTGACTTATTTAGCATGCAAGACAGATAGCACTAACATAATCAATTATGGTTTTACAAAGAATAAGGTTGAGTAATGCAGGAGACCTGCAGAAAATGTGTCAGAAGCCTGAAGGTGTTTTGCAAATAAGGCAGGAAAATTAAACAACACAATGAATGAGCTTAACTACAAGACAGTGGAATGCCATCTTGGAGAACTAGATTCTAACCCTGCCTCTGTTGCTATGTGACACTGGGTAAGTCACTTAAATCCAACCTTTCCAAGACAGCCACTAGTCTTCTCGTTTTCTAGCTGCTGAACTTATATCCTTCTCACATCTATGATGCACAGGGTAAAAACTTGTCTCTTCAATTCCTCTGTCATTTGCTGCTGCTTCTATCTGCTGTATGGTGTTGATCTTGACTGTTCTGAAGAGGCACCTGGGGCCTAATTTGCAGAAATGATGAGCAAGCACAATTGCCTCTGAAGCTGCCCTTTAAACTTATGAAGAGCTATACCTATGCTAAGTAACCAACAATCAGGCTGGAGGAATCTCAAATTGGAAACCCAAAGATGGCAGATCCTTTTGATCTTAATCTCACTGCCTCAGTTCCTCATCTGTAAAACAGGAATAATCAATTACCTTACTCACAAAAGTGTTGCAAAAGATTATTATATCAATGTTTCTCATGTACTCAGATACAACGGTAATGAACATTATAGAAAAACCACAAGGAAATTAATACTACTATATTCAAAGCAGAATTTAGATCAGGGTGGGGAACCTTTTTCAGACTGGGGGCCACTGACCCACAGAAAAAAATCAATCAAGGGCCATACACAAACACCCCTCACCAACGTGGTGCCCAACTGAAGAAGAGAAAGACAATTCCTACATTCCTGATGCACACCAGAGCCTACAGGGGCTCAACCTAGTATATTTTGTGTGTTCCAGACCCATGATGGGGCAACAGGAGGGGCTGAAGTGCCAGCACAGGCTCACCAATGCGGGGGGGCCCTGAGTCTCAAGGGCCGGATCCAGGCAAGCCAAGGGCCATGTCCAGCCCCCGGGCCTGAGGATCCCCACCCCTGATTTAGATGGTGTAAAATAAATAATGAGATAGGACCACACAATTACGAGGGTAATAAAACATCGAAAAGCTATCCTTTTCAGCAAGCCGAATCTATCCCATGCAGTCAATGAGAAAGAGATCCTGGGGAAAAAGATGTGATTGGTTAAAATAGACAATTATAATTAATTAAAGGTGCATGAGCTATCCTAATTCTGTTATTTCCTAATAAGAGTGTGTGATGCTGCAATCTTAATGTTCTTTTAATGTAATTTTTGTATGTAGTCCTCCAACTTAAACTAATATTTACAGTAGGAACCAAACTAGTCTATTTTAAAAAATGCATCTAGTTCCCAGGTTTCATTGCATCACCAATTCTCCACAGTACTTTATTCCCATGAAACTTCAGTGATCAACAGTGAACAGCTGATAAGCTGGGAAGGGAACATTGGGTGGAAAATGAATGGGTAAGTGACAAGAAAACTGAGGTTTTCAGTTCCCTTGGCTAAGAAATCTAACTTTTAAAATATTGGCATTAAAAACCAGGTCTTATTTATTAAATACACTACAGATGACAAAAATCAGTATAGCCCAAATTCCACTTTTACATTAAAAATAAACTCAGTCGCAACTATTCAGGCAGAATTACCAAACATAGGAGCAGACTGGTACCTGAGAGGAAAGCAGTAGTCCTGAAATAAAAATTATTAGACTTGAAATCCAATAATGCACAGAAAGATTCAAAATTCCATCTAGTTAGCCTCGCCAGGGCAGGAATTTTTTAAATATGGCATTTATTTTCCAAGAGCATCTGCCTAATCAAACACCTAGCCAGGGTCATATTACCTTCTGCAGTTCTGGTGACAAAAATATACGTGGGCCCCTCTGGAGGCAATAGACCAGGGCACAGAGGAGACTGACTGCAGACAATCGGGCACAGAACACCAGGGGAGGCCCTACTCCATCCAATCCAGCTCAAGGACATAGTTTACAAACTGGCCATGATCAGACACACACTTGCCCTCCCAGAATTATGCTGCCAGCATGCCCCTTGGGGATGGGCCCATGCCATGCCACACAGCCTCCTCCAACCCATATGCCCAATGCTCCTCCACTGAGACCCCAACAGACCTGTGTCACCTGCCCAGAGCCCCTCGCAAATACACCACAAGAACCACACCACACCCTGCACAATGCCACTGCTGCCTAGCACTCTGCCCAGACCCCCCCATGACCATCACCCCAAAACACACAAAGAATTCCCACTACCCAGCATCCCACCACACAGACCTCCTATGTCAACTATCCTATATTAGAATATACAAAGTACCCTACTGCCAATAGCCCTCCATCCCCCTACCTCCCATGCACTACTGCCTCTCACTGCCCAGCTTCCACCCCAACACACTCTCCAGGGGCCCACTCCTGCAGGCCCTGATGGGAGTTGAACCTGACTGACTGAGCCAGCAGTGCAGCCAGCGGTGGGGATCACTCAAGCCTAGGGTTGTAACAGTGTAACCAGTTAAATGATTAACCGACAAGAGGATACTTATCTGTTAACTCTACCAGCTACACACAACACACTCTCCTCCCCCTTGCTCTGCATTAAAAGAGCTTGAGAGCTGGTAGGTAGGCACTCTGGCTCAGTTCCTGCTTTCACTGGGTCCTACCAGCTATCACTGCTATTGCTTCTGCATTTATGTCCTGCTGGCAAGCTCCCAAGCGCTTTTAAATGCAGAGCTACAACGCAGGTAGCTTCCAGGACCAAGCACAAGCCAGGACAGAGCCAACATGACTGCCCGCTCTCAAGCTCCTTTAAATGCAGAACCGCTTATCAGTTAATCATGTAACTGACACAATTTTCTGTGGGCTACGCTATTACCGAATTACATGCTTAACATCCCTACTCAAGCCCCTCAGGAACGATGCTATCTGCCAGGCCACATCAGAAGTGGGACCTGCCCAGGCTGGGCTCCCTCAGGACCCAGAGTTCCCTATGCTCCCTTCTCTTCCCCACAAGTGGTCTCTATACTATCTAAAGTTGTTCAATGGAAGCAGGTGGGGCCCCACTGATGGGAGCTAGCAGAGACATCTCAGACCTAGAGCTGCACCGGGGAACAATGCAGACTCCTTGGATGTGATCCCTGAGAGCCAACACAGTCCAGTCATGCTCAGTGGCCTCACAGAAAGCATCCCTGCCCAGCCCTCATCATGGAGCCCAGCTGCTGGGTGGAAAGCCCCCTAAACACAAGTCACTCGCACTGCAAGGCCTGAGTGACGGATTACCCCCAGATCTGGCAGCATGGACGAGTTTGAGTCCATAAGGGGCCTCTTTCCAGTGTGGGACTACCACCATTGTAAACCAAGTACTGCACCTAATTCAGCCAAGGCATAAGGAGAAAAGCCAGAACAGAACTAACAGGAAAATACAAGGCTAAGTAAAGCAAGAAAATCAGAGCAAAGGAAGATTCCAGCTAAAATGTGGTAAAAAGATGCACAAAACGAAGACTCTGATGAGTACAGATTAAATTTAAAAAATTCTGGGACAGAAAAAGGAGAAAAAATATAATGGACCAAAGGGAAGAAGAGAAACTCAAACTTAGCAAGGGAAAATATAAAAAAAATCTATTTAGCTGTGATTTATTCAGTTTCCATTATAAGATCATGTTTTCAAAAAGTTTCTCAGACCTATAGCCCTGTATAGCTCAAAATCTCCCTCTCTCTTACCACAAGATGTTGGTCTAATAAAAGACACTACCTGATTCACTTTGTCTCTCAAATGAAAGACGTGACTGCGATTCTAGCAAACCCTTATAGAATTAAATTGTTTTCTAGTCACTGAACTTAAACTTAGAATAATTACTCATTTTAGATCTGATTATATTAGAAAGTAATCTGGTTTTATAGGCATCTAGAAATAAAGTTACTTCCAGGATTTGCAAAAGAAAACAAAACCAGCTATAAAATTTTTCTATATCTGTTATGCCAGTTTTCAAAATCAAACTGGGGGTTGCAAGGTTATGATGTGGGAGTCACAAGCTTTCAGCATCCACTCTCAAATCCCACTTCACCACCAGCATTTGTAAATTTTTAATATAAAAAAAATGTTTTTAATGTATAAAGGAGGACACAAAGGTTTGCTGTGTGAAAGTTCACCAATATAAAAGTTTGAGTACCTATGAAGTAACAGGACTCCCATTATCTTTTTTGGAAGACTCATAAATAAGCAGAAACTGTAAAATCAGACTGGTTCTCAACCTATTTACCACAATGGGTCCCATATGCAACACTGTGTATGTTATGTGGGCTGAATCTATACAATATATATGCTACCCATATGGCCCTAAAGGTGTTACATGGGCCACAGCTGTGTTCTGGTAGGGCAGCAAGCAGCAATAAGGTTTAGAATCACTATATGAGACTATGTGTATAAAGAGCAAGTATCTTCATAGAGAAAATATCCCTAAAGTTCAGCACCAAGTTACGCAGTCTTGATGAGCAAACCTGAAGTTTAGAAACAGTTTACACCAGTGGTCCCCAACGCGGTGCCCGCAGGGCATTTATGTGCTCCCGCCGAGTGACCAGGGCCAGCCCAAGCCATTCTTGTGCCCCAGGCGCCGGGCGCCCGGTGTGTGTGCGGCCCCGCCCCTGGGTGCCTGGCAGCCCCAAAAGGTTTACACTAACTCTTATTAGAGAAAGACTGAAGCCAAGTCTACACTGGAAGAGAAAAATCAATGCAAGATATATAACTGCATCTACGTGAATTCCGTAGCTGGACTCAATGAACTTTGCATCGATTTTTTTGGGGGCAGCAGAAGGTTGAAGGAAGAAAATGCTTTTGTTGACTTCCTTTACTCACGAGGAGTACCGCAGGCAATGAGGGTACCCTCAGCATTTGATTTCGTGGGTTTTTACTAGACCTGCAGGGGTCGGCAACCTATGGATCACGAGCTAAATATGGCTCACTAGTGAGCCAGGTATTACTCTTTTGAAGCTCGAGCCCAGCCCCCCTTCCTCTCCCTGCAGCATGGAGCCCATGCAGGCACTACACTCTCACGGCCCCCTGAAAGATTAGAGAACCAGGATCAGCTTCCGGAGAGGGGGGCGGCGGGGGAGGGGCAGAAAGCCACAAGGTAGCCAGAAACAGAGTGCAAAAATGGCTGCATGCTGCCATTCTCCTCCTCCTCCTCCCCCCCACCCCCACCCACCCAGGGGAACAGCAATGCACTGACATACTTCCTGGAGACTTTCCCTACTGCTCCAATACCAGTGGGGAAAGCCTCCAGTGCTTGTGTGCAGCACAAAAACAAATAAGTGCCCCCCCAGACCCTCATGCCCAGCCCCTGCACCCCCAGCACCTCGCAAACCCTCTCCCTCCAAGACCCCAAACCCCAGCCCACTCCTTCACCCCTGAACAGACACTTACAAGCACCCTGCTCCTGCACCCTCCCCCCAGACAGACTGCCCCCAGCCTGCTTTTGCACCCTACCTTCCATTCAGACCTTGCACCCTCAACTCCTCCTGTACCACACTAGTTTAAAAGCTCCCCACACAGAGTGCCCCCACCTACAACAGCCTCTGTCTGGCAGAGGGCTCCCCAGCAGTGGAGCTGGGACCCCACTGGCTGCCAGCCCCACCCCCCGCAGTCATCAAACAATCGTGTAACTGCTAAGAATTAGTGTGGTTACACCATTATTTAAGTAAACAATTTCTAACATCCGTAGTATATGTATTAGGTAGTGTTATTTCCTCTTAGAAAATACTGACAGTCTCAATTTCCAAGTAACAATTTTTGACTTGAGTCAAAATTAAAAACAAACAACAAATTTATATATATGAATTTCACCACAAAATTTACACCCAAAAAACTGAAGGACTTAAAGTTCTCAAATAAAATGTGACAATTTAAAAATAAAAGCCAAAACACCAATATTAACAGGGAACACAAAATTTCCTGAATGAATATTGCTTTGAATTAGATATTAGTTCAAACTGTTCTGTTACCAGACTAGGGATATTTTTTAAAAAACCAAACAGTTATTATAACCATGTATTCGCTAAAAATGTGAGCTGTTACATGCGGGCTCCCTGGGAGCAGGGCACCAGCCAGTGCACTCTCGGCTGCCAGTCCCACTCCCAGGAGCTGGCTACCACCCTGTACTCCAGACTCTCTCTCAAAGTCAGCAACATAGGGTGGCAGACAGATCCCCATATATACCGGCTCCCATCTACAGCCCTGCATCCAGGGAGGTGGCTGCTGCCCCATTCTGCCGGATTAAACTAAACAGAAGAGGTAGACCGAGGAAGATTTCCGATCAGCAATTTTCATTTAAAATTTAAACAATTGAGAACTGTTGCATTCTCGAATATTTCAATAGTTGCAAAAGTGACGAGGAGTCCTGTGGCACCTTATAGACTAACTCCTCGTCGCTTTTGCAGATTCAGACTAACACGGCTACCCCTCTGATACTCAATAGTTGCAGTTATCCTAAAGTAAAAGGGCATAGTAGGAAGAAGTTGGGACCCATTTCTGACTATTCACTTGACAAAGCAGTATTCAGCTCATATTAGCCTGATTTTTAGAGGTTCTTGGCAAATTTCACTGAACTCAAGGAGAAGTTTTACCTAGTGAACCTATGAAATCTAACTTTCCAAGTTTTAAAAATTAAGTCCCCACTCCAGTTAACATTTGGAGGATTTTTACATATGAAGATGAACCAATGCAGTGTCTTTAAATATTCACTACTTAGGAGCAATGGAGTGAAATTAACAAGTTTTTGGTCATTTTCAGTACTACCTTTCAGCTATCTCTAGGTAGCAAGGAAACTTGCCCTTATGGGGGAAGTTGTAAGCAACAGCAAAAGCAAACACTGGGATTACCCAAGAACAGGGGTTCCCAAACTTTGACACGGTGACCAGTAAATCCATTCACAAGCTTTTGGAGGACCAGTAACATTCATTTGCATATTCATTAAGCAAATGATGAATATTCAAATAAGTTGTTTCTGGTCCTCCCAAAGCCCCCAGTGCCAGCTTTAACAAAGCTTTTGATACCGTCACCCACAATATTCTTGCCAGCAAGTTAAGGGAATATGGATTGGATAAATGGACTGTAAGATTAATAGAAAGCTGGCTAGACCAGTTTCACAAACTTTTTACTTTAGTTGAAACGCTTTTTTTTAGTACTGTTTTTCGCAGCCCAAAAACATAATCGCATATAAAAAAAGAATTAAATTTTCGAATAAATTTTCAGTGTTTCACCAGGCTGAGTCCTCCGCCCAGCCTGGGCCAGGGCTTGGAAGATCTGGCACTACATGGGCACTGCAGGAGGTGAGACCAGGAGCAGATTGGGAGTAGGGTATCTGGCTAGGAGGGAGGATGCAAGGAGAGGTAGGGTTGCCACATATCCAGTTTTGTACCGGACAGTCCGGTATTTGAGGGTTCTGTCTGGGAAACAAATTGAGAAAATACTGGACATAAAATATGTCTGGTATTTTCTAATTTGGTAAGTTTTATTATTATTATTATTATTAGGTGTATCAGTCCATAGCTGCAAACTGCCTGGTTGGTAGAAGTGCTCATGCTGTGAGAGTGTATCTACCAGCCAGGCAGTTTGCAACCACTAGAGGGAGGGTATGATATGGGGCGGGAGGGGGAGGGGGGAAGAGGAGAAGAGGGGCTGCTTTAAAGCAGCAGCGCCACGTGGAGCCTGGGACCAGACCCTAGACCCTGAGCTCCATGTGGCGCTGCTGCTTTGAAATGCCGCGTGCAGCCTAAGGCCAGCTGGGAGTCCCCATCTGGCCCAGACTGTACGTGGCATTTCAAAGCAGCAGCGTCACAAGGATCCCAGGGACTCCCCCGCTGACCCCAAGATCCATGCAGCACTGCCACTTTGAAATGCCAAGAAGAGCCTGACACCAGGCTCCCCTCAGTGTTTCCATGAGGCTCTACTACTCTGAAACGCCACAGGGAGCACAGGTCCAGCAGGGGACTGCTTGAGTCCCCCACTGGCCCTGTGCTCCTCACAGTGCTTTTACCTTTGAAGTGTTCAATTCAAAGGGGGAAGTGCCCTTATCAACTAATAGAACAGTTGATGCAAATTGCATCGACTATTCAATTAGCCAAATAATAAATTTTTTACATCCCTACCAGTAAGCATCATCCTTACCAAGGGATGCTTACCAGGTACCAATTAACTGGTACTCAGGAGCAGTTCACCGCAGGCAGAAGGCTACTCCAGTCTGCAGGAGTTGGGAGCCTGGAGAAGAGAAGGAGGGGTCCAGGAGCAGAAGCCCATCGCCCTTCACATAGGAAGGGCCGGGAGCGCCCCCCTATGTGAGGGAGTGGCTGAGCAAAGGAGACAACCCCCCCCACCACACACGGGGCTGCTATCTCCTACTACCAGCCCCCCACACAGCTGGGCAGGCAACAGCAGCCAGGAGCCTTATATGCGGGGGGGGCCATGAGCAGAAGCCTTGCACGCAGGGCGGAGGCTGATGGGAAAAGCTGCCCTCCATGTGGGTGGGGCTGTTGGCTCCTGCTGCCAGCCCCCCCATACCCAGGGGGGTAGCAGCAGCCCTGAACAGGGGTTGGGAGCAGGACCCCACACAATTACTTAGCTGGTTAAACCTAAGGTTTAAACTGGTTAACTGATTAACCAGGATTTTACATCCCTAACTGAGAGATCAGTATCTTTTAACAGTAACATTTGTCACTGTGTAATTTACACTGCTATTATGGAAAACCAATAAATTTTTTTTGAGAGGCTTGCCCTCCACATATTTGTAAGAGGTTTAATTTCTAGTTCAAATTGATCAATAACCTAGACTCCAAACAGCAGCTCTAGCACTTCTATACTCTGCCACATTGTTGAGGGAAACCCATCACAAAAATTCTGTTTTGGATAAGAGAGGGATCTTATTTCTAGATAATCTACGTAGTCCTAAAGAACCTGCAAGTTAAATTAGCATAATTGTTTCCTTCTCCCTCCCCTCACCCCAACAATGGCTGCTTCTGCTGTTTGATAGTTACCTAGAACAGGGATTTTCAACACAAGTGTCAAGACCCAAATTGGGTACCCAGAACATTTTGCAGCAGCATCTGTGGCTCCGGTCCCACGAGGCTATCCAGGCTTGCTTCTTTGCCCAGGCACTGAAACACTGTGATCTCACAGAGCTCTGTCCTACCCACCATGATGATTGAAGTCTAGTAAGTAGTCCACATTTGAGCAAGTGGCACTGCAAACTCATGAGCCACGTCCTAACTCCACGTATACAAAACTGATCCAGTCAGGTGGGCAGAGCCAAATCTGAGCAACATTGCAACACCCAGAACAGAGTGTCACACCCAATTCAACCAGCCACATAGCACAGGAGCCACCACTGCAGGGTGTTGTTTGCTGGGCAGGACCCACCCCTCACCCGTGTGGATAGGATATGACAAATCACCAAAGGGTCTCCACCCTCAAACTAGTTACTGGATTACACCAGGCCCTAAGTAGGGCCCTACTAACTTCACAACCATGCAAAATGCGTCACAGACCGTGAAATCTGACCTTTCGTATGCTTCTACCTTACACTATACAGATTTCACTGGGAAAAACCAGTGTTTCTCATATTGGGGGTCCTGACCCAAAAAGGAGTTGTGGGGAATCATAATGTTATTTTAGGAGGTTCCCAGTATTGCCATCCACACTTCTACATGCAACTAGAGAGCAGCAGTTGTAATGCTGGCTTGTTGCCCATCTCAGAAGGCACACCCCACCAGCAGCAGTGTAGAAGTAAGGATGGCAATACCATACCCATGTAGCTCTTACTTCTATAGTGCTGCTTTTAGCATGGAGCACCCAGAAAGTGGCAGCTGCTGGCTTAGATCCTAACTCTGTAGGCAGTAGTGCAGAAATAAGAGTCTCTAATTCCAACCCCCACAACTTCCCCTGGGGCTGAAGCCTGGATGAAGTTGGAAGGTTCAGGGCTGAATCCCAGAGCTCCATTGCTCCTTGTGAAGCAGAAGTCCTATCCCAGGTCAGTTGGAAATATGGAAGGCATTTCAAACCTCTCCCACCTCAAACTGTAGCACGACAGCAATCCCAGATGCAGCTCCACACACACATATCCTCTCCTTGCCCAGGTCAGAGGCTGGAAGCTGAAGCCAGGCAGTGCAGGGCAGCTGTTACTCTGGCTCGTGTAGTGGCAGCATTCTCTTGTCTCCTTCCCATGCTACAGACTGAAGATGCTCCTCATTTCCCAGCTGCCTTTGCACCTGTAGAGGTAGCCAGTAAGAGCTACCCAGGTAGGGAGATTCAACTCCATGGCTAGCAGATCCCCCTTGCCCCTCTCCTCTCCACCATGCACAAGGACTGCAGGGGAAACCTCCCAGTAGTCAACCCTTAATACCCCCTGCCTGCACTCAGCCACTAGCTACTCCATACCAGCTGAGTTATTCCTCTGCTTGCCCCCTTAGCTTTTTTCAAGCTTTCAGTTAAACTCCGCATGTTTCAGCTACCATTTTTAGTTGAATTCTCCCAACAGGCTTCAAGGGCTGAAGAGCTGGCACTCCGCCACTGGACCCCACCATGCAGAGAGGGCTTGAGCCCCACTAGCCCTGCCCCCCTCCCCAAAAAATAGAAGCCAAACTACACCTATGGGGGAATCCCAAACCTATTTTTCTCTTTAAAAAAACTAAAATAAGTAAAATGTAAAGGTAAAATCTGTGTTTTATTCCATCAATATTCTGGGATCATAGTAGGAATAGAAACATTTGTGTCTATAACCATAACATAAGACAAGATAGCAAGTCCTACCCAACAGCTCAAAATTGAACTTTCTGAAATGCAATGGCAGCAACATTATTTTGTACAAAGAAGAAATACTAGTGAAGTTGTCAATGAAAAATCTATCAGGAACTGGGTGCGTTATTCAACTACCTTTAAAAAAATATTTGAAACACTGTCATTTTAGATTTTTTTATTTTCCCTTCTCCCCTCTTTATCAGATGCTCATACCAGAGCTGTCCTGTACCTTCACTGATGTACAACCTGACAAATTACGCAGCATGCCACTAAGCCAAATTTATCCTATTTGCAGGAAAAGCATGATGTAAACATGCAGTGAAGGGGGGAATATCTGAAGTCTCCCAGGGTTTTCACAAGCAAAGTTGTAAGAGGGCAAAATTTAGACAAACTAACGCGGAAACCCTGTCTACACTAAAAAACAACTGCATCAAAAGGACCTAGTTAAAATAAAATTATGCCACCCAAATTAAAACCTTCTATATTAAAGCATAGTTGGAATCCTTTTTTTAATTGCATTCACAAGATGGTAAAAAAGATCAGTTTTAAAAAGACAGTTACACCCATTATGACAATATTACATCAAAGTTCAGGTTTGTTCAAATATCACCATATCCATTGAAGAATTTTTTTTAATTAAACTATGAGAAGTCTGGTGGTATTTTTTAGTAACTGAAAAACCCACAAGACTTTCATCTTTAAACCCAGGATGGGGAACATTTTTTCAGTCAAGAGCCACTGAACCACAGGGGAAAAAAATCTGTCAGGGCACTCACTGACATTGGTTCCAACAAGCAAACAAAAACCAAACAAACCCAAAATTCAGTGAAATGCCAAGCAGTGAGGCTAGTAATAAAGCTAGCTCTATCCTAAGGAGAGCCAGCTAGGCTCGTGGATTTCCTCGGCAGCGGGGCAAGCCGGGTGCTCATGCTCCAGCCCCACAGGAGGGCGCCAAGACTTGGAGACTTCCTTCAGGAGAAGTGCAAGACCCAGCTCTCTCTCTTGCGAGGGGAAGTCCCAGCCTGACTGTGGGCCAGATTCAGCAGCATGCTGCAGATTCCCCATCCCTGCCTTAAACTGGTCATCTAACAATTCAAATCACATAATGTTATCAGCATCCACAAGCACACACTTTATACCACTACATATCACAGTCTTAGCACTGCCACCAAAGAATTGCAGCTTTCCAACACCCTTTTAGCTATCCTTTTGCATACAAGTTTTTTATAAAAATACTCTCCCCCAACCCAAACTACTACACTAGACATTTGCAACTAGTACATATTGGGTATTATCTGATAAATGTTTTTTTGCAAAAAGAGGACAAAGTTACAGCTGTGATGTATGGTCTGTGGTATACAGTAGCTGAGGTAATAGTAAGGTACTGTGTTTGCAGGTGAAGGACTAGTAGGTGTGTACCGCCAGGATATGTCTACACCAGGCCTGGGCAAAATACCCATCATGGGAGAAATCTGGCCCGCAGACTTCCAGCCTCCCCCTGAACGCTGCTGAGAAATAGGGCCATTGTGGGGCTATTTGAACACCTTTGAGCTTATGGGAAGGAGGAAAAAGGTTTGCGCACTGCTCCTGCACCCAGCACAATGCCATTGGCCAGTTTCTGGCCAATGGGATCTACCTGTTCCCAACAGGAATCATGGGAAGCACTGTCCCCTCAGGCGCAGAAACCACATGGCCCCTGAAGCCAGTGTGGGGGCAGGACAGGCAGGGAGACTGCTTGGGAAGGCTGCTGGCTAGGAGTAAAGTAGGAAAGTCTCCCAGGCAGAGCCTATCTCTGGCACCCCAACCCTTTCCCTCTCTACCCCCCATAACTCAAACCCTCTGCCCCCCTCTGCCTCCATATCCCCTCCAAGATCCTGCACTCCAATCCCCTACCCCAAGTCACAGCCCCCTCCTATCCTAAGTCACAACCCAAACCCCTCCACTCCCTTCCTGTACCCTAGTCCCCTTGCCCAGGGCACAACTGCCTGCTTCACCCAAACCCCTTCCCAGACCCTACACCCTCTCCTGCACCCCAGTCCCTTACTGCAGGTTCCGTCTGCACCCAACCTCCATCCCAGACCCCACACCACCTCCATTGATACAGAGTGAGGCCCTTGACCACTTTTCAAATTCTTGGAGTGGCCCTCCCAGCAAACATTATTGCCCACCCGTATTTCCAAAGCATGATGTTCCTATAAAAATAGTGATTCTTGAATAGTGGATAGAATTTACACTGTATATGGGAGAAAGCCTCCTAGCTTGGGTTCACAGACCTGCATTAGTGAGGCTTGTACTAGGGCACTAAAAACAGTTGTGTAGATGTTGCAGCTCTCACTGAAACTGAGTCTCTGAAGCTCCCTTGTGAAGGGGGTTTCAGAGCCCAAATTCCAGGCCAAGCTGCAATATCAAAGACCCATCTACACAGCTAATTTTAGAGCACTAGTGCAAGCCCCATCAATACCAGTCTCTGTACCCAGGCTTGGATGCTTGCTCACAAATGCAGTTGTAAACATACTTTAGATTGCTTAACTTTTCCTTATGCATGGATGTGTGTCAGGCACATTGTATGTAGCAACACTAACTGCTTACTAAGTAGGTCCGCAATATTACATTATGTTAGATGACATATTAGAAAATACAAAGGACATCTACAACCCAGTATCATAGGTACATGATACAATTATTTTTACAAAAGGTCAGCCATTTAAATTGAGTTCACATAATACACCTTAACTACAACTTTGCCCCCTGAATTTAAAAACAAACATGACAAAAGGAATACGATTTGCCAAATAATCAAATTAATGGTTAAGAATAGGGATGTAAAAACCGCTCGGAATGTTTTAACTGTTGTTTAACTGCTTGACCACCAGTTGCAGGAGCTGCTCCTTCCCCGCCCACCGCTACTGCTCTGGTCCTGCTATGGCCCTACTAGCTTGACCACTGTGGGGAGGGGAGGCTCCAGTTAACCAGTTAGCTGGAAAGTATGCCAGTAAGGCATATGCTTACCAGTTAACCGGTTACCCAGTTAACATCCCTAGTTAACAACAGGTATTTCCAAAGCATGATGTTCCCAGAAAAATAGTGATTCTTGAATAGTGGATAGAATTTTCACCTAAGTATTTGAATATTAACAGTACCCTAGATAGTAAGAGTAAACGCTCAAGAGTTTTGGAAGCCTCATGTTTATAACCTCTAACTTCTAGAGATTAGAAGGAAATTTTCCTCATGTACACATTATCCCCCATTGATTTCAACACCTTCATCTGAGATACTAACAGTAGTCAAAACCAGGTAACTGATACTGGATCAGACCAATGGTCTGATTCAGCATAATTTAAATGCTTCTTAAATACAAGTAGGGATAAAAACATTGTTTTTTCCCTTAACATATTGCCTTAACAGACTAAAGAAAGTAATTTAATTTCATATTAGATTTATCTGTTTATCGGTAAAAAAGTTTTCAAAGTGTTATTACAATTTTTAATTCTATTTAGCAGCTAACAAATGCTTTTTCTGAAAATGCAGCTATATTGCCTGAAATCCAAACTGTTAAATCCTAATATCTGTAATAAGTAATGTGCAAGGCTTGCCAAGCCACAGCGAGCCCCACTCACCAGCCATGCGGTTCAGCACACTGTGCATGCACTGATCGCACTATGGCGCCGTGCCGGGCTATAATCTACTCGCCCATGGCGAGTAGATTACCTAAATTGTTGAGCCCTGAGGATGTGGATGTAAACAGTTAACCAGTATGTATTAAGCATTACCTTTACCCAGCAATACTTACTGGTTACCATCAACTAGCAGAGACCAAAGCAGCCCTCACAGGCAGTACTCCAGCCTGACTGGAGCTGATCCCACCTGCAGCAGACCTGGTGTGGCATCCTGGAGGCAGAGGCATGCCGGCTTGGCCCGGTGTGCCACAGGCAAGGACACTCCAGCATGGCCTGGGCAGCCCCTGCCTATGGTGAGCCCAGCATGGCACACCACATGCAAGGATGTTTCACCCTAGCAGGAACAGCCCCTGCCTACAGTCTGTGTTTAAGTGGTTAACTGGTTAAACATAACATGTAACTGGTTAACTGATTAAACAGGATTTTACATCACTGTTTGTAATACTTTAAATACAGTTGAATATATGGAAAAAATCAAAAAGGTTTCTGTGACTCAAAGAAATATTCCCAATAAGTTATTTTTATCAATCAACAAAATTCTTGTTCAATTTCACTCAAGTTACC
The DNA here is from genome assembly GCF_052426305.1 of Pelodiscus sinensis. Lineage (NCBI taxonomy): Eukaryota > Metazoa > Chordata > Testudines > Trionychidae > Pelodiscus > Pelodiscus sinensis. The sequence goes on from NC_143052.1 coordinate 200,081,048, forward strand.
TGACATTTTGGAAAGCTCTAAATAAAATGCATATTTAGATTATCTTGCTCGAAAACACTATTGTGGTTTCTTTACTGTAAGCATTTCTAGTTCCTTAAGTAGCTATTTACTTACTCCCCCCCCCCATTTTATTTTTTTCCAGCATTTTCAATACAATACATAACTGACAAGATGGTACAGAATAAAAACAGGGTTTGCTTGACACCGTGGGTTACCCTCAAATATAAATGCACTATATAGGAAACAAAACACTTCTAGAAGTGGTAGCTTTCTAAAGATGCAAAAGCCACACATGGCCTCTATCTATATTACTCATCTGTTAGTGACACTGCTGTGTCACTACAAGTCGAGCAGTTTAAACACTGCCAGCACTTTTGCACTACAAGTGGGTTTCATATGAGAGCACTCCTGGAGAGGACACCACACTGTTTACATTCTCACTTGCTCCATCAAAACTTTTCATCTTTTGGAGTAGGGAGACTAAAACACCTGTGCACAACAAGTCACTCAACTGCCACGGTAGAGAAAAGCCATGGTTTGTTCCCACTCCTCTTATTTATTGGTAGCTAATGAACAGCTCCTCCTGCCAGTTCAACAGGAAGTAAATCACCAGAATAGTAAATTCACCAAGAAATGAAGCAGCAGGCTGGAAACAGTAAGATGACAGAGATTTCTCAAAGGAAATATTGTTGAAAGACTACATTAAGAGGCAAGATAAAACAAAGGACAAGAAAAAGTTGAAGTTTGTTGTTCATCTCACAGGTTTGTTTTTAACTAGCTCTTTTTTTCCCCACAAATAAAGGTTTGAGATTATTCCACTACAGTTCATTCTAGATCAGTGTTTCTCAACCAGTGGTACAAGTACCTTAAAGGGTACTAGAGAAAAGTCTGGGGGGGTACATCAACACAACTGAAATTTCGAGAAAACTGAATTTGTTTTAGGTTTTACAGCGCTTCATTATTTTTGTACTTTTGACACCCAAAAACTTCATGACCCATCCTGCTACGATTAAGTTGTTTAAACAAATGTGTTACAATGATAGAAAAAAATATTGCGTGTCTGAAAACTGTAGGTACTGGGGGTACTTTTTTTTTTTTAAGGGGTTCTTTATTAAAAAAAAAGGTTGAGAAACACTATTCCAGATTATACTGAGTATGTCTTCATTTAGAGCTATCTTTAAGTATCCATGACATTGAGTGCATCTGGCCTTTTACTGTTCCAAATACTGCAATTGAGGAACTATCAGAAACATTAAAAAGTATGACCAAGAAAACTGTTGTGTTCTTCTGGTTTGAGAAAATCAATTATGCCACTGCTTTGAAAATAAACACCACTACATGTATAACAAAAAACTCAAGATCAATGTACAGTAAGTTTAAGATTTTGCTGAACTAGATGGCTTCATTCTACATGTTCCTCAATACTAGAGGAGGAATCCCCAGCATTTTATCATAAGCAACCCCCAAGAGCTCCAGGATGTAGCCAGTAGTTTGAAATGTGTAGACAACTACTAATCTGTTACCCATAAACTTTCAAGATAGACATACCACGACCCAATGAGGAAAAGACCCAACACTTTATACTTCCCACCAGTCCCACAGCCCAGCACAATTTAGCCAGCAAAAGCATAGTAAAAGGACCAATGACAAAGAAACCTGTAAGTCAGTTTGCCATAGTAAGTAAAAATTATCACAAACATATCAGTTCTCAGCATACTTCAAACTGTACCTTGTTCCCTGCATATTTAGCAATGTATGTCAAAAATAAATTAGCTAATTTTAAAAAAAGTAGGCCTTAATTGTGCAATTAGGTGCATATGGGAAACCTTATACCTTCCCAAAATCATTTCAATGGGTCTTTGCTCAGGTACAAAGATCTGCCCACAATGAACCCAACTGCAGGATCAGGTATTTAAAACAATTTGTACAAACAAAATCAACAAGCCTTAGAGAGCCATAATACACACCTGACTTGTATAAAGAATTTGAGTCCTTTCAAAATTCTAAGTAGAATTACTCACATTTTTATACTGATAACTAATTTTGCTACAGGATCATTCAATATGCAACTTAATTCCTGAACAATAGTCAAATTAAATATGGCATCTTGGAAACAAGTTTATTTGGCAATATGTGGATTTTCCATATACATCCTCTCTGTACTCAGACAATGATGCCCAAAGTGAAGTGAAATAGTAGTTAGAAAATCGCAGTAAATAGGTAGGTAGGTGGGCATGGGTGGACTGGCAGTTCCTATCCTCAGTAATCTTTTATACTGTAATTAAAAGTAATAAGAGGGGTAGCCAAGTTAGTCTGTACCAGGAAAAACTTAATACCAAATCGTCTAGTAGCACCTTAAAGGAAGAGCAAAACACGTAGATGGCTTCATGAGCTTTCCTGGGCTCAACCCACTTCTTCAGATGACAGACAGGCTGTCATCTGAAGAAGTGGGTTGTGCCCACGAAAGACCATGATGCCATCTACGTGTTTTGCTCTTCCTTTAAGGTGCTACTAGATTATTTGGTGTTGTTTAAAAGTTATGGCCTAGATGTTACAAATTCTCTCCCAACTGCCCTGTCTCAAATACTACAGTTTCAAAGTAAAGTTTTAACACAAGGGGAAAAACACAACTGGAAGATCTGGAAGTTGTCATTTTGGAGAACTAACAGGGCATATTAAAGAGAAAAAGGCCTAACAGTGAAAGGGTGTTTTCCACATAGAAATAGTTTTATTAGCAGCTGGAGTTATAGGAATGACACACTTCTACTGCACGCATATTAATATCGCTTAGAACGGGTGGGAGTGAACCGGTACTGCCGGATTTCACTCCGATTAGAAGAAGAGTCTGAACAGGGCCTTATTTCCAGGCGCAGCCCAGGCCTACACAGCTCCCAATCACTCCACCTCAGTAATGGCGCTTGGTGTGAAGTGAAACGAGACTCAAGAGAGATAAAAGCGGGTGCAGCTCTGCGGGGAGCCTCTCTCCCAGCAGCCCAGGGAGGGGACGCCCGGCGGGCATGCTCCCCGAGACACCAGGCTGGGAGCGCTTCCTCCAGCTCGCCTCACAGCCTCGCACAGGCCGGGGAGAGGATGAGACGCCGTCAGCCATTTTCCTTCACGCTCCAAAACACAGCGATGCACCGACACACGCCGCGGGCTGCGGGGGAGGAGGCGGCGGCGGCGCCGCCACTTCCCCTCCCCCTCGCCACCACCACACAGCGGTCTCGGGCTCCCCGCTCTGCTCGGGGAGCCCCATCCCCCAGGGCCACGGGCCACTCAGCCTGCACGCCTCCCCGCGCCCGCTGCCTGCAGCAGGAACCGCTCCCCCTACCCGGCCCATGCTCACCCCCGCACGGTGTTCTCTTCTCCCGCTGCCGCCGCGGCCCGCTCCCCCGCTGGGTGCTGCTGCAGACGATGCGCCGCCGGGGGCTGTCTCATCCCAGGCAACCAGTAGGGCAGCGACTCATACTCGGTCTGGAGCCGACGGGCAGAGGGGGCGGCCAGTCCCCGGGCCCCGCGGCGCTGTGCGGAGCTGCCCGCGCTAGGATCGCGGCCTGGCCGCTTGGCTCACTCCGGCAGCGGGACCGGGGCGTCTCTCCTGCGTCACCAGCTCCTGCCCGGCAGCCCGGGGCTCTAGCTGGGGCTTGGCCGGGGCCTGCGCGCTCCGCCCCGTCCGGGGCTCAGCGAGACACACTGGGAGGGGCGCACACGCTCCCCGCGCCTCTCACCGGGGCCTGGGCTCGGCTGGGGAGGGGTCGGGCACTGGCCACTCGCTACGTGCGCGGGGCGGAGGGGACCAGAGACGGCGGCGGGGCCGGTTCCTCGCTCCCGGCGCTGGCGTCTCGCTACGTCCTGGGCAATATGGCGGCTCCGGCAGCGCTGGGCCAGCGGCGCAGACTCCGACCCAACGCGACGGCGGCCCCGCCACCCAAACAGCGTGACCCCCCCTCCCCCTTTGCTGTGTGTCACTCAGCCCGGCAACGGGGCAGGCCTGGCGGCTGTCACCGCCCCCCTCGGGGCGCGCGGGGCTAGGGGCGCGGGCGCGCGCGGGGTTCGCGGCGCGGGCGGGGGAGGGAAGGGGGGAGGGAGCGGAGGAGGTGGGGGCGCGGCGCGGCGCGCTCACTGGCGGCGGCGGCTGCGCGACCGTTTCATGTCAGTTGGGCGCGTTTGGGTTCCATTGTGACCCGCTGTGCGAACAGCGCAGCCGCGGAGAGCCCGGATTATGACGTCAGTGTTTCCTCCTCCGGGTTGGAGAAAGAGGGAGACGAGGAGCAGGCGTGGGTGCCGGGCGCAGCCGCTGACGTTCCCCCCCCTGCCTCCGCGGGGCGGGGAGCGCCACTGGCCCAGCGAAGGGCTCCTGCCCGCCGCATCTCTGGCGCGTGGTGCTGCGTGAAAGCGGGAGACAAGCTGGGCACCTCCGCGCCACTTCGCCCCGCACCAGGCCGCCCCCCCCCAATGCAGAACAGCCCAGTCCCTGCCTCCCCCTCCCCCCGGCACAGGTGCTAGAAACAGGGTGGAAATAATTCAGTGCGAAACAGTTTCCTGGGGCTGCTGGCACAGTGCGTGCACACAAGCTGCGCCACCCTTTGAGTCTTTTGCATGCATACAGCATCCTTCGCCCCAAACCCTCTTATTTAGGACACAATGCTGCAGTTGAATCAGACAAGGGATCTGTCTGAAGTAAAACTCCATAAACTGACGTACAAGCTACTATACACAACAATTATTTCACCTTTCAATACATGCAGCTGTCATTAGAATAAGACACCATCGTTGTTAAAACAGCATCAACAATGTAAACTCAAGTTTATCTATTTTCCTTTCTCCCCTCCAACACCCCCTTTTTTTCTTGTAACATTTAAGTTTACCATAACGTTATTTGTCTATTTTTCCACCAGTACTTAGAATAGAGTACATTCCAAATTGGCAGGTGTCTCCATTGGTGTGGACTTCTGGACAGCAAGAGGAGACATAAAACATTTTACAATTAGGTAATAGTGTCAAACCGCAAAAGTTAGCCCCGAGCTGGAAAACAACCAAATCTAGTACCTGAAATTACTTTTACCTTTTAAAAATTGCATCATTTAAAATGACAAATTTCAGAGGGGTAGCCATGTAACTTAAAAAAATAAACAGTGGTCCTGTAGCACCTTAGAGACTAACAAAAATATTATACTAGCTTTTCTGGGCACAACCCACTTAAGTCTTTCTTTAACATCATGTGACCAATGCTTTATAACAGTTTCTGTCCAGGAAGTGAAGACAATAGTATTCAATTTAAAGTGGAGGGTAACTTTATGTAGTATGTAATGAATTGGAATTTGCCCAGGAGGTCAAGGCTAACAACCCTAACTTGTAAAAAATGTTTATCTCCAGTCTGCAAAGACCAAAACAACTGCTACTCATAGTGATAGGGCTCAGAGGGATTCTTTAAACACTTTTAAAACTTTGACTGGAAAGGGTGAATTATGGTACACTTTCCTGATTTACTCAAATTACATTTTTCCACCATCCCTTAGCATTTGGAAAAGACAGCAAAAGCTCATCTTAGGACCATTTACACCCAGGCTACTCAACTTTGGAAGCCCTGGGGGCCACAATGATACAGCACATGCTCAGGGCCACAACTTAAATGCAAATATATATGTAAATAGCTTCTTTCACACTTACAGGCATGAATACAAAGATTAAGGCAAGACTATACAACACACAGACCCCATTTTAAGTCAGTTCTGCTGATATTAATAAAACGCAATATTTACCCAATTTCCACTCATATGTCAGCACTTTTAATGAGCAATGACAGTCCAGGAATTTAATTCCTGAAACAAATATCAACAAGAGACCATTATATTGACTCACCATTGTGGAGCATGTTTCCAGTGGAGGTCATGTTCAAAGGATCCCACCCATGGGCCACATGTTGAGCCCCACATAAACCCAAACCACACCATGGTCTGCAAACAAATGGGCCACGTGTTAAGTAGCCCTGATCTACTACACTATACAATGATGTCCATCTATTTTACGTCAGCATACAACCCCCATAGTTATGAAAACACTTGGCTCTTTGTGTCAGTGATGCATGTCCTCACCAGAAGCACTTGTATCAATTGTAGTATCAGTGTAGACCCAGAGGTGGGGAAACCTAATGCCAAGGGGCCAGATGTCGTCCCTGGCTTGCCTGGATCCACGCCCTGGGGCTCAGGGCTCCTCCCCTCCCCAACATTGGAAAGCCCATACTGGCACTCCAACCCCCGCTGGCTCCCGCCCAACTGTTTTTTCTGTGGTCAGCAGCCATCGACCTAAAAAGGTTGCCCACACCTGCTATAGAGCATTGTGCGATGCCTTCTGAAAGCCGGTGACAATAGACATAAGTAACACAGTGTCTTGACTGATACTGCATCAACTTAATTACTTTAACCTTGATTCTCTTTAGCTCAAGGTGGTGGTGTTACTATATCAACATAGAGAAGACTAACATTGGCAGGATACAATTTAAGTGAAGGCCCTTCTACAGCTAGGTTTATGCAGGGCTTCTTACATCAACCTAACCTTGTAGGGTAGACCAGCCCTTTAGTGTTAACCATTCAGTAAACAAACCAGTACATACTGCTATTCTGTTAAGTACAAATGCAGTAGTTTGGTTACTGCTGGACTAGTTTTAAATATATTTTACCAGCAAAAAATGTAGGGAATTAAACAAGGTAATAATTTCAAACTGTGGTCACTATAAAAGGCAATACAAGTTTAGGCCTGTCAATCTGCTTTTAAGAACTAAATAAAAAACACCACACTTATTTCAGTTTTGATGACTTCGTACACCTCTACATGTGATTTTGATGTCTCTTGTTACCTTCTTATCTTTTTTCTCTCTCTACATTATCACTGGTTCCTTTCCTCTATTCCACTTTTATGGTGGGGGGAAGAGTTATCCACATTCCCTCTCCTTTAAACCCTGGGCATAAAGTGAAGTAGAAGTAAACAGAATGTCTGCAGTTCTACCTTGTTTCACTTTTTTCTTCTGCCCCAATACTCTGTTTGGCAGAAATCCTCTAGGTTCTGTTTCAGATTACTTGCAGAGGTGTAAATGTGTTTTCAGAATAGATCAGAATTTTCAACTTGTGTGCACTTCTCAACAGCCTCCTGTTCATTAGGGCTTCTCAGATGTGCCCCAGAATTCTCCAAGTTGGTTTCTTCAGCTCATTTTATGAAGCTTTGTTATAGCTAATGCAACAAAGGTCTGTGTACACTTTTGGGCACTGTACATCAGTGGTTCCCAATGTTTTTTATACCATGGACCAGCAAACCCATTCACCAACTTTTGACAGATTATTAACATTGTATTTGCGTATTCATTATTGTAATTAATTTTAAGAGGTCACTTGTAATTTTACATTGCATTTGTACACAATGTACAACACATGTTGTAACGGATCAGAGTTTGCAGATATCTACAATGCACAAAAAATTCACCAAGAATTCACCCAGGGGCAACTGGTGCCTGCAGAGGGAGGGACGCAGGGAAATGCACCCAGAAGGGCAGGGAACATATGGGGCACCCTATTTAGCACCTGTGCTATCACCAGTCATCTCTGCCCTCCCCTCTCCTGCCCCATGCTGCCAATGTATCTCCCCCATCTCCTTTACAACCCCTGCCCTGTGTCTCTCCCTTTCCCAGCCAGGATGCTCTTGCACCCAGTCTCCCCCCTTTCCCTCCATGTGACCCCCCCCCCAGAGTTTCCCTCCACATTGCACCCCTGCTCACATCCATCCCATAAATCTCCCCTGAATCTCCCAACCTCCTTCAGCAACTACTGCATCCCCCTCCTATCCCCCACCTCACACATCCTTATTCTCCCTCTCTCTGCCTTATCTACCCCCACACTTCTTCAGCCCCCTCCCAACCCCACTAGGGTTGTCTCCCCCCGCCCTGCACACGCTGGCAGCAGCTTCCCTGCCCAGGGCCCAGGAATTGCAGCCAGCTCTGCTGGAAGCAGCTCAGGGCCAAATCCTCCCCTTGCAGCCCTGGGGCACCACTTCTGGGATGAGTCTCTCTTACCTGCCCCCCTACCCCTCCCAAGTGCTGCTCACCCTAGGGCAGCGGCTGGACCGGGCAGGGACAATGGCTGGACCAGGCAGGGGCTGGCCAGGTTGGGGCACTGCCCTGGGAGACGCTCCTGGGGAGCAATGTGACTGGCCCTGCTGGAGATTCTCCCTCCCAGATGCAGCCCAGGCTCCAGGGGCCCAGCAGCAGCTCCTACCGGGGCTTGGGCATCCAGCCCAGTGCCTGGTCCCAGCAGTGGCTGCAAGTCGCTTCCTGCTGCGGGGGTGAGCCCAGCCCTGGCTCCCAGAACCCCTGCCTGCTGCTCCAGGGTCCTAGTGAGCAACTTGCCGCACCTGCGGGCCCTCCCACCCCCTCCCACCCCAGGGCTCAGACAGTGTCCCCCGCATCAAGGCAGCATAATGCACAGAAGCCAATGCAGTGCTGGGCTCACGGAGAAGAGACAATCCCGGGGAGAGAAGAAGTGGGGTTTCTGGGCTGACGGGGCCTTGCTCGAGAGTCCTCCTGAGCCAATCATTAAGCTGCATGGCCTGGCAGTGTGCTGAGGTCCAGCAGCCAGTGGTTTGCGGGCCCGCACCAGTCCACAGACCAGCAGTTGGAAACCACTGCTGTACACAAAATGAGTGGCGATGCTGAGGCAAGAGTACCTGCCTGTCCTGGCACTGTAGACTGTGCTCCACCCCAGAAGTTGCCAGCAGCATGCCCGGCTCCTAGGTGGGAGCAGGGAGAACAGAGACCACTGCCCCTGCCTCAAGCAGTTGCTCCACACTCCTATTGGCTGGGAACCTGCTGCTGGCTGCTCCAGGGGTGCAGCATGGTCTGCGGGGCCGAGAGAGGCAGGAAGACTTCCTTAGCACCCCCACTGCACCTCTGGCCAGGAGCAGCTCAAGGTAAGTCCATCCTGTCCCAGTCCTAGCCCTCCCAAACCTGGAGCCCCCTCCTCCTCCTCATCCTCAGACCCACCCTGGAGCTTGCACTCTAGTTAGATTATGTTGAGTCACAAGCATCAATAATTTTCTTCAACTGGTCATTAGAAAAAAAGTTTGAAAACCACTGTATTATTCTATAATAAAGTGTCCACACAGGCATCTTATTCCAGGATAGCTATTACCATATAGCTTATTTCATAATAGCTATTCTGGACAGTTTCCCCTGTAGACAAGTCTTAATCTGATTAGAAATTATTATATGACATTTTTATTTCAATTTTATAAAATGTACAATTTAGGCATTCCCATGTAAGGTTTCCAACTCATTAAGTTGCAGCATGGTTCTAGTCAGCATATGGAACTCAAAATGAAACTAGCTAATTTCATTATCTAATCTGAAAGAAATGCAAAACATAGAAAGCAGTGAAGAGTAAAAGTTCAAAATTTACAAAAATGTTCCATTTTTAATTAATATATTATGAACAAGGACATTTAGAACAACTCTACATATTCCATACAGTAAATTTTTATGTTGATGTATCCCTTTTCATAATTATACATTTTTATTACTATACAACTTCTCAAAACTAACACTGTAAATGGAGGGATCTAAAGAAAGACTAAATCTCCATATGAACATTTATCTTTCTGCAATATAATGCAAGTATTCAATATAAATGCACAAGCTAGAACTATTAGACTATCATAACATATACACGGAAGAGGGCTGAATTAAGGTTGCATTTCTTAAGGTGATTAAGGTGATTGTGATACTTAATCATCTTATTTGATTCTGTAGTATAGATGAGAAATAGGATACACAAAATCCTACTTCCTAAAGCACAGACTAATGCAAATGCGTGTTTTCAAAACTCCACAGTATTTCAGCTACTCCATTCAGTAACTGAAAGCAAAACCAAGCAAATGAAGTTTCATCTTAACAGAAGAAATGTTGTAAAAAATTATGGGTGAATGAAAATAGGTAGCTATAATAAAAATGGAGTTGCACCCTTTACTGTAGTATTTACTATATTCTGCTTTTTTGCAGTTTTATAGTTTCTCACGCACAAAAAGAATTACCAAATAATATTTCTAACACAAATTGTTTTCAACCAGATATCAGTTTTTAAATGTCTTAAACATATTAATAAGATACTAACACATTTTCATCACTCATCTACCTAACTTTGGTTTTACCTTTTGTAATTTACTGCTCTGGTATATATGAATTAATTCTATTCAGGACTACATAGTTTCAGAAAATATGGATGCTATTTTTTGTAAATAACTGCAAATAATTATATTTGGATTTTTTTTTAGTTCAGTTTATCAAACATTGTGTCTTCTAACCCAAAATACCTTTCAGAAAATGTGTTCAATTCCTGCACACACAAAAAATTTACTAATTTATTTTAAAAAGAAAAGATTAATGAAAAATATCTGGTTTTCAAGCAAATGTGAATTACTGCCATTGGCAGTAGGGTTTATTTTCAAGGGCTTCCCTTCTTCGGGCTCAGTCCTAATATTTCTGAGCCTTCTGGCCCCAGTCCAACAAGTTATTTAATCATGTGTATTATCCCATTCAGATGATTGCACATTTACCCAGGCAAGCCTGTACTTGAGTGCTGGATATGAAAAAAATAACTGCTCAGCACATTGCCTGATTGAGCCTTTGCTGCTTGATGTCCTGTGCCTTATCAAGGAATATAACACATACTTTATCTAGATTTCATAAATAATCACACAAAGATATGTGTGATTTTGAACAGCAATTATGCAATTAAAGTGTACTGTCCCTTAAATAATAAGGGCCTTTTATTTTTTGTAATTGTCTTTTTTTCCCTTTGAAGCCCTGCTTGTAATAGACCATCTCTTGGTTATGAAATAATGTTATCTTTGGTATTACAATCAGTCTCAAACTTTTTTTTATTCTTCCAGTAATAGTTAATATGTGATACTTTCAAACTTAGGCTGTATATACTCTTTATACATGTGTAAACATCTTATTAATTGTATGTATAATAGATGATGATTGACTAGAGAAGGGTTCCAGGGATTTGCAAAATTTTCTAGGCTATATACTTGCTGACCCTTAACATGAGGCTAGCCATAGAAAACAAATATTTACAATTCTCTTGCGCTTTAGGAGCATATACAAAGTGATATGGTTAGTGTATAGATAGAACCTCTCTAGTCCAGCAATCTCTGGTCCGGCAACATTCATATTCGGGCATGATTTTAGTTATCCCGATGTCCACTTATCATGGGTACAGCCAAGTTTTTTTTTTTACAGACACCAGTCCTGTCTTTCAGTGTTCTGTATTCTTATTTACCCCTAAATGTCTTTGACGAGACCAATAAGAAACTCAAGTGTTGATAATGCTGCTAGACAATATTGACCTCCTGTGGTCCAGCAAATTCTCTGGTTCGGCACAGGTCAGGTCCTAAGGGTACCAGATAAATGAGGTTCAACCTGTACTCAAGCAGAGGAAAATACTTCAGACAAAAGACTGAGATGTACTCTCTCAATAATTCAACAACTTCTTAAATATATTATTTCTATGACACAATATGTCAAGACATTGTGAGGCAATTTCTGTTTTACAAAAACAACAAATAGTCTAGCAGCACCTTGAAGAAAACAAAACTTGTTGACGGTATCATGAGCTTTCATGGGTACAACTCACTTCTTCATCTGATTGAATAGAGAAGGGTTCTGACGAAGTGGGTTGTACCCACAAAAGCTCATAATACCATCAACATGCTAGTCTTTAAGGTGCCGCTAGACTATTGGTTGTTTTTTTAATTTTTTTTCCAGTTACAGACTAACTTGGCTACCCCTCTGAAGTTTCTATTTTACAGTAAGTTGGTTATCTTACTGAACAAATCCATCTTTCTCCTATTTTGTTTCGTGTGAAAAGATTTGCTATTTGCAGATATATATAGTCCAACATTTATGAGCATGGGCAACAGAAAAATAATCAGAACTCAGTTTTCTAAGCACAGTTACGAATATCTGCCATTAATATTCTGATTACTAAGCATGAAACTAAATTCAGTTATTCTGAGCCCCAATAATCAGACTACCATGTTTTAAAATGCACAATGTATACTCAAAATTCTCAGTATTTAGCATTCAACTTTTAAAAAGTAACAACTTTTTAAAAGTTGCATTTACACACACACACACACACACACACGCACACACGAAGTATTGGAATTTTCAAAAAGAAAAAGCAACATTTTTAACATTCTTTGATTTTTAGATGTACCATTTACCCCCTAAGGGCATAGTGTATTTATATATTTGTTTCTAATTCTGAATGGTGATTTATTATCCCTGCAGAAGTTTATACACTGATATGCTGTAAAAGCTGTGCTGTAAGTGACGCTGTATCTCCTTTCTTGTATGAATAAAGGTCAGGCACAGGCACTTCCTGGTGCTTTTGCTGACATAGCTGTTGTGAGTGATTACTACTCTTCACTTTCGTGGAAGATTTCTTTCTTCCTCTAGTTCATGGCCTCTCCAGTTTTGCCACTTTTGATTAGTTGCATTCCACACTAGCAATGATGCTGGAGACAGTATAATGTCACTGTTGAAAGCATTTGTGGAAGCAGTGTGCTCAGAAGTAGAGAAGTCCCTTCTATAGGACAAACTGGGGCAGCTGCCCAAGTCCATGCACTCTTGGGGACCCCAAGGCAATAGGGGATTGCCTCTCCCACACACACACTCACCACACAGGCAGTGGGATGGGGGAGCTGGAGTGGCCTGGCTGTCTGCTCCATCCTGTCACACCATCCTCTCCGACTCTTCTGTGTGGGGAAGATGGGCATAAAGGGGGCGGATCAGAGCCCCCACCTCCAACCATCCACTTTCTTACCAGTGTGCCATCTATTCAGTCCTTAACCTCAGTTTCAACAAATGAGCCAAATGGTGTCTTTGTAAATAGACTCCAATCTAATCAAATATTAACAGAATTTACCATAACAATTCCACTCTGACAATCAGAAGGCCCTTGCCATTTCTGTGAACTTTGAAGAGTACTGACTTCTTTTCTTATAAATCTTTACACACAAGGACCAGATAGAACTCATCTTGAAACTAGCAAGCAACTTTCCTCAGTCTGCCAGATAAGAACAATTGATCAACAGGCCTTGGAAAATTTTGTATATCCATGGGCTAAGTTCACTGATTTTTCTCCATTCTTTTTCTACATTTGGTTTGGTAGTTCATCCTTTGAGTTCAAAGGTGACAATAACATTATGTTCAAAAGCTTCTGAGGGGCAGGCGAGTTACACAACATCATGGGTAGGGGTTTGGTTTCTAGGAACACATGGATGGCTGACCATTACTTTAAAATGTCTGAGGCATTCTGAACAAGAAATGCCACTATGGATTACTTGATCAACAGCAGACACACTGCTGTTGTGAGATTTACACTGCTGGCACTTCTGCTCTGCCTTAGCAGGTCTCTGCTCATAGATTGTAGCGGATAAGGCTTTGGCAACTAGAACAATCATAAACAAGATCTTCCAAAAGCTCTGGGTCAATGTTGAAATGTCCCAAGAATAAAGTCCTTGAGGGAGTCCTTAAAATTCTTCTGGTCTGCCTGAGAATGCTTTCCTTCCTGTAACTCTCCATAAAAGATCTTCTTTGATAGTTTCTCATCTGACATTCTAGTGATATGGTCTTCCCATCTCATTTGTGATTTCATCAACAGAGCATGGATGCTTAGAATACCTGCTTGTATGGGATCCTAAGTATTTGGAACCCTTGTCTTGCCATCTTATCCTCATGAATTTCCTCAGACAGCCTGTGTCGTAGTGAAAGCTTCATCGCATGGCATCCATACAGTGTCCAGATTTTGCATGCATAGGTCAGTGTTGGAAACACAATAACTTTGTAAACCTTCATTTTTGTTTGTTGACTATGGCCTATGCACTCCTACACATTTGCACATAGTCTGTCAAAAGCCACACTTGTGTTAGCAATTTTGGCATTGGTTTCATCATCAGTGTGAACTGCAGATGACAGTGCAGTGCAAAGGTGAGTGACTCTGTCCACTGTCCGGAGTGTTTGGCCATTCACTATGATAGTAGGCTCTACTCAAGGCTTTCCTGGTGCAAGTTAATAGATCACTTCTGTCTTCTCAATATTAATTGTGAGGCCAAAGTTGTCCCAACTAAAGAGAAATAGTTCATAGTCTGCTGCATGTCAGACTCAGATTTGGTATTCAGGAAACAGTCATGAGCAAACAAGATCACAGTCACTACCTGTACCTTCATCTTCGTTTGTAGTCTCCTTAACAATCAAGAGCTTGTCAGCAGTCTGGGATCTAGTGCCCATCCCAGTGTTACAGTCACAAAAGGCATCTGTAAGCAGGCAGAGAACATCACACTGAAGAAGGCTGGGGCTAACACACAATCCTGCTTGATTCTACTGGTAACTGGGAATGGTTCAGATGACTTGCTGTCCTCCACAAAACAATTGAACATTTCATCATGGAATTGCTGAACCATTGCAATGAATTTCTCAGGCAGCCAGATTTTTCCCCGATCTTCCAAAAGCTCTATCAGATCTCCCAAACTGACTATCAAATGCTTTTGTCAGGTCAATTAAAGTCACATGCAGGTTGGAGTTCTGTTCCTAGGATTTGTCCTGAAGTTGACAAGCTGCAAACATCATATCTATGGTCCTGCATTCTTTCTCGAAGCCACACTGACTTTCAGGCAGGAGCCCTTATTCAATATGTTTTCTACATATACCTTTACACACATAGCATTTAGTAATTTTTATGGTATTCTGTGTTCGTGCATGTGAGAGGAAACTCCTAGCTTATACATTGAAATGATCACAAATGACAAAGGAAACAAAGTTTGTAATTTTGCACAGCTATAACATTATTTAATTTGTGACAAAATAATTTTTAGAATTTTCCTTAATCTTCCACAACTGACTTTTCTTTTATTAATGTTTTTTCCATTCATAGTCTGAGCTATAGTCACAGCTAAAAGACTGGGTAATTGCAGAAGCCCACAGTACCACAATATTCTATTGTCTCACTGGGGCAGCACTTTTCAGATGCAAATAACCAAATTAACACCAACCTGAGTTTGTATAAAGCTTCAGCCTGCTTGAGGTAGAATACAAGTTAAGAATATTAGTTTGACTGTGCTATGGTCCAAATTATCAGAAATTTTTTGTATTCATTGCTTCATCAACAGGAAAGCTGTTTTTTTCCCCTTTAAATGAGACCATGAGAATCCCGTGGTACAATACAAGGTAAAACTTTTTGAAATGACGTTATAAACAAAAAATGTTTACCTATATAGCTCACACCTTTGATTGAGTGAAGAAATTGTAAAATCTATTTAACTGTCACTATCTATGAGAGCAGTTAATCTTTATTTTGTTGCTGTCATTTGGACAATTTAAACCAGCAGTCATTTTCAGTTTGAGGCGTAAAGTGTTGCAGTATTTGAATTTTAAATAATATAGGGGACTCTTTGTTGAAAAACAATGGCATTTATTGTGTTTTTCTTAATGTGGAAATGTTTTTATTGCTCTTATTAATTGTCCTAATTAAAGCTTGTTTACCAGATTTAAAATTTGGGTCAAAGTTAAGATGACAGTGTCTCATTAACTGTTTTGGTTTCCTTTGTGTGTATATTTGCATACAGTGCTAATATGAGATTTTGGGTACTTCTATGTTTTACCTGAAAATCTTCAATAAAAATAACTTATTGTCATGTAGAGACAAGATGGATGTCTTTTATTAGACCAACTGCCAGAGGTGACTCTCAATAGCACTCGGGAGGTGCACTGCCCCTCTGTATCTCTGTCCACATTTTCATTGCCAACTGGGGTGCCTTCTCTTGACCCCTCTCTATTCCTCTAGAGATGCGTTTACACAGCAGGGCTTAATTTGAAATAAGCTACGCAAATTGAGCTACATCAATTGCGTAGCTTATTTCAAAATTGGGAGCATCTACACAGCATTCATTTCAAAATAGAGCTCTCTTCCTCCGACTTCCCTTATTCCTCGTGCAATGAGGGTTACAGGAGTCAGAGTACAAAGTCCTCTAGCTTGACAGTATTTCGACATTATTTCAAAATAACTGCTTGCTGTGTAGATGCGGCTAAGTTATTTAAAAAATAATGCTAATAATTTCAAAATAGTGTTGCTGTTTAGACATACCCTTGGCTTCCCCTCCCCCTTCAGGTACCAGTGGCCTATGCCAATTGCTGTTGATGAGAGAGACAACTTTTCCATCTTATACAGACATTTTCATCAGGTACAGGAAACTTAGTCAAGCTAGGACTACACCATAAATTACATTAGTAGAATATATGTCTCTTACGAATGTGACTAATCTATGCCCAGGGACATTAGTTATACCAACCTAAGCACTAGTGTAGATAGCATATGTTAGCAAAGCTCTCCTGCTGACAAAGCTACCGCACTCACCCCTGGGGGAGAATTCAAGTGTTCGTCCCTGTTTTTAGGGATAAAAAAATCACTTGATGGTGGCAGCTATCCACTCCCAAGTCTGTGCATTTGTGACTCTGGGGAGCGGTGTTTTTGGTTTCTTAGTAAGCAGAGCCTGTAGAGGTAACATATATATATTATTTGTCGAGTCCTGTGTGTGTATATGTGTGTGTGTATATATATATATATATATATATACACACACACACACACACACACACACACACACACACACACACACATACAGGGCTCGACAAATAATACAATCTACTCACCCATGGTGAGTAGATTGTAACCTGGAAGAGCTGGGTTCGGGCGATCTGCGCATGTTCGGCAAGCCCTATATATATGTCTCTTGCAGGCCCTCACCTTCTGCACTCAGAGTGCCAGAGTGGGGAATAGTTTTGACAGTAACAAAACAAATTTCTCAAAAATAATGATTATCCATACAATTTACCTACAAAACTACCGCTATTCATATGAAAACTTTGTTTTACCAAGTTATAAATGAGTCACTTGACCATCTTTGCAGCTTGTGGCAGAGCAACAGACATCACTTCGTCTGACAAACCAAGAAGAACAACATCTGAAAGTCTCTGAACATAGTTCTTCTGATCTTCATGCCATTACTCAACCCTGGTTTGCAGCTCTCCCTATACAAGAGACTCTCACTGACTTCATGCACATCATTACCTGCACAGTCATTCATCAATCAAGAAATGTGACAATGAAGATAATTCACAATGTTAACTTTGCTCCCTGTGCATGTTTACTATACTGGAGTTATGTGATGACATACTGTATACCATGAAATAATATACATTCCATCTAAGGTATTAGTAGCACATGAAGAATATACCCAGAGAAAACAAAGATTTGAAAACAAAGATTTGTTAGTAAAGAACAAAATTTGGACTAAAATGTCAGAATTGTAGAATTTGTCAGGTGCACACATGTAAAGGTATGTCTGCAAAAGTTACTACTCAATTATAAAGACGAGTATTTGATATAGAGCACAGTTGTGAAAGTCTCATGGGCTGTGAGAAAATGCAGCAAAAACAATTACAACAGACAAATAACACGGATAGAGATTTTGAAAGCAATCAGGAAAAAAAGAGAGCAATAAACTATACTTTTCTTATCTTAGATAATTAATCCAAAGAACATAAAAGGAAATGTGTAAAGTTACACGATTTTTTTAGTAATGAATGCACAGATATAGCTATCCTATAGCTAGAAAAATTACAAATCATCTTTAGGGGCTACAAAAATTTGTTTTGGGACATGAGGAAGGAACTGAGTGATGCCAAAGAAAATATGCAATCTGTTAGATAGTTAGAGAGGAAATGTGAGAGAACTAAGTCCCAAAAGCATTTCACAGGCCCCTTGAAACTTACTCATAAAAAAAGAAAAGTTATCAAACTCTCTTCAAGAAAATAATTATGTTAAGAAATTCTGGAGCAGAAACTTTATTTCTTCTTAAAGAGTTTCTAATAAAAGGGCAAGTGGAAGCTTCCTTTTCCATTTTTATAGATGAAAATCTTATTGCCACCTCTACTGAATTAATTAAAATGACAGAATATAATTTGGGCACAAGTCCTGAGAACTCCTACTTAAATGATTACATGGACAGTGATGACAGATTCTTTTGGGCTTATAATTCTTTTTTACCATTATTTAGAGGTGAAAAAGATCTAGGATACTCTCTTGCCTTAAAGGAACTAGTTTGGAAGGAAAATTGGGGTGAATTTATACTAGGGAAAAGTAAAGAAATGCAGGCCTTTACATCCCCTTAAAGAATATGTTATTGTTAGAAAAACCTACATGACCTTTTAAAAAAAACTTTACAATAAACACAACCTAAAAATAAAAAATAAATACTTACTATAAGGAAGGAAAATTTCTACCCTGCAATGATCCATTCATTTTTTCTAAAATGGCTACTATAGGGCTGTTGGTGTTTCTTCACCTGTAATTTAAAGGTCCAGTTGCAAAAATTTGGAGCATGCTGGGAAACGTTCCAGTATAAAGGA
This sequence comes from Pelodiscus sinensis, assembly GCF_052426305.1. Classification (NCBI taxonomy): domain Eukaryota; kingdom Metazoa; phylum Chordata; order Testudines; family Trionychidae; genus Pelodiscus; species Pelodiscus sinensis. The sequence goes on from NC_143052.1 coordinate 200,099,565, forward strand.
AAACACTGGCCATGGGTGGTGAATGGTTCTAAAACTATTATATGGCCAAGCTAGTGGAAAAGTAATAATATTGCTTATAGCAAATACTCATGTAGTTCCCTTACTAAAGGTGCCTCTGCTTATTTTCTGGGAGTACTCTGTGGGCTGTAATCTAGTCCCACAGACTACAATTCCTATGAGCCCTGAGGGAAAACAGGAAGGGACTTTTGTTTTGGACATCTGGAGTCTCTCCATGTGTGTGGAGGAAGACACAGCAGTCTGTGGACTCTTCCATCTGTTTACAGTCTGGGACAGTGAGTCTTTGGAACTGGGATCTAGCAGGCTGCTTCTGATTGCCCGAGAGGGGAGGCCCTTTGGCTGTACTTGTGGCTAGAAGCTACTCTGCTTCCAGCACACAGAAGGAGACTAAGAGTAACTGGGCATCTTTGGGAAAATGCTGCCTGAGACAGACCTCAAAAATACAGATGTAGTCCCCTTACTCTAAAGGGGCCTCTGTTTTATTCTGAAAAGACCCTGTGTGCTACAATCCAAACTACAATTCCCATGAGGCCTTGGGAAAAACAGGAAGGGAGGACTGCTCTCTCCAGGTGCTTGAAGAAAGAGACCTAACAGTCTGGGACTCTGCCTTGCAGTTTGGAACCAAAGGGAGAGCCAGGCTGCTGCCAAGGACATTGACCCAGTGGAGGGGCTGTTGGATGCAGCTACTACATGCCTGTTGGAACTGGGAGTTAGCAGGCTGCTTCCTATAGGCACAGCATGAGGCAGTAAGTTTGAGCCTTTTTGGAAAAGTGCTGCCTGGGACAGAGCTGCTGTTAGCCTGGACTAAATCCTCACTACAGCTGCAACATCAGCGTGCCAACGCAAGCAAGTGTCTGGGACTGAGTCTAGCAGTGTGCACACTCTGGGGTGGGGTCACTATTAGTAGAAATGGGAGCTATATAAACTTCAATTATTGTTATGTGTTTTGTTAATGCTGTTCATTTCTAATTCTGTTAATCCCTGTTTATTTAAGTTTAGTAAAGATTGTTTATTTTAAAATATTCTATTAGATGTATATGATTTGTAGTTGTTGTTTTGGATCAATATTATAGTTGGAATGAGTATATTCCTGGAGGCTCTCAAGGCACACCAGTGTGTGTACAAGGCCAGCCAGGTGGAGGCACCACCATTTTACATTCATTGCCAGCAAGGGACTGCAGCAAGGAGGTACATAGGGCTTTCCCCAACTAAACACCATCACCACTGGGGTGCTCAGGATCTCTTTTGGGTTAAAACACCAGGCGCCTAGGCACACTTGTGAGTGTGACCTGCTCCCCAGTAACCCGGGGAGGAAAAAGGGGGTTACACAGATTAACTCTGGGTTCAAAGAGGCGGAAAGGCTCGCTGTCCCAGACTGTAACTGCAACATAACAGCTCCTGAACTGGATCAAACTCCTCCACAGCAGCCTGGCTCCCTTTCTGCTCCAAAAACAGAGGGAAGAGTCCACAGACTGCTGAGTCTTCCCCCACACAGAGAGACTCCAGATCTCCAAAACAAAAGTCCCTTCCTTCCTGTTTTCCCCCAGGGCTCATGGGAATTGTAGTCTGTGGGGCTAGATTGCAGCCCACAGGGTCCTCCCAGAAAATAAGCAGAGGCACCATTAGTAAGGGGACTATACTCAAAAATCATGAGATGGGTTTACCAAAAATCGTGAGAATAACTTTAAAATGATGAGTTTATACAGAAATCTGTTCTTTTAATTTACCTTCTGCTTTTTGAGGGTGCACTGAGTGATATTTTGAAGCTTTCTCCACAACCATGAAGGTTGAAAGTTTGGCTTTTGTTTGGGGTTTTTTTTTTTAAAGGAATGAAGGCTGAAACCATCACATAATAGCTATGTCTACTCTATGAGCCTCTTATGGAAGAACAAATGCAAATGGAGCACTCATTTGCATGTCACACTCATTTGCATTTCCTCTTCCTTTTCCTTTTGCGCAAGAGATTTTTTTGAGCAAAAAACCCCTTTTGCACAAGAGCCATTCTTCCTCATTTTTTGAACGGGGTGTTGAAGCAAAAACACGCTCCTCTGTGTTTAGGCCGCTAACAAACAGCTTTATTAATTAATAAAGCACAGCATGAGCCAAACGTGGTCACAGCAGAGCCGGGCCCAGTAAGGCTGCTAATACAATCAATCCTAGTATCTTTATACCCTTAACCAAACAGTCTGACGTCAGGGCATCCAATTACAGAAATCCTCAATTAAATTTGGAAAAACAAAGCCTTATCAACAAGTTGGCGGACAGGTACGAGGGAGTACATCTCCTGTCCCAACCAGCCCAATTAACACATACCCATAGCCCATCGTGTAGGCCTCTTCTCACGGGGTGACAGAAAGTTCATTCTGGTCTACGTGCTTGAGAGAAAAGCTGAAATGGTTTCTGATATACAAGATGGCTTCTAGCTAAATATGAAAATGGTTTCTACAGCTTCTACAGGGGGCTCACCCCCAGCTTTGCCATCGTGGCCCAGCCCCACCCCCAGCCTCTCTCCTGGAAGAGGTAGGCGGGAATCAGCCCTAGGCTTCCCCCAGCTGGCTAGAGCACAGGGGAGGGAGGCTGGCAACACACTGCCTCTGCTTTCCTTCAGCTGTCTGGAGCACGGGGAGGAAAGCTGGCAATGTGCTGCCTCTGCCTTCCCAAGACAGGCCACGGAGGGGGGGCTGTTCAAAGCCTTTGCGCCCCCTCTTTTGTATGGGCCTGTGTGGTTTACATAAGACTTGCCTTTGCAGATTCCCTAGCAGTCCTTGGTTTATGGTGAAGAGGACAGTCTTGGGCTGCAATCACTTACAAGTAAGAAGTGACAATTCGAAAGTGCTTTTAGAAAATCTTAGGTAGTTCTGTTTCTCTCAATTTCTGAACATGGGTATATAATTGAAGTGCTGACATGCACTTTAGAAACTCTAAGGCTATGTCTACACTGCAGGCTTCTTGTGCAAGAACTTTTGCGCAAGAGTTCTTGCATAAAAGTTCTTGAGCAAGAGCGTGTCCACACTACCATGTGCTTTTGCGCAAGAGCGTCCATGGCAGTGTGGATGCTCTCTTGCGCATGAAAGCTCTTGTGGCCATTTTAGCCATAGGGGTTTCTTACGCAAAAACTCTTGCAAGAGCTCTTGCACGGAAAGGTTTATTCCTCGTGGGGAGAGGAATAACTCTTGCACAAAAAGCCCTCTTTTCTGATGATCTACTGTAAACTTTCTTGCACAAGAGCAGTCTTGTAGGCTACATCTACACTGGCATGATTTTCCGGAAAAGTTTTACGTTAAAAGCATTTTCGGAAAAGCGCATCTAGATTGGCAGGACGCTTTTCCGCAAAAGCACTTTTTGTGGAAAAGTGTCCATGGCCAATCTAGACGCGCTTTTCCGCAAAAAAGCCCCGATCGCCATTTTCGCGATCGGGGCTTTTTTGCGGAAAACAACTCTCTGCTGTCTACACTGGCCCTTTTGCGCAAAAGTTTTTCAGAAAAAGACTTTTGCCCAAACGGGAGCAGCATAGTATTTCTGCAAAAGCACTGACAATCTTACATGAGATCGTCAGTGCTTTTGCGGAAATTCAAGCGGCCAGTGTAGACAGCTGGAATGTTTTTCCGCAAAAGTAGATGATTTTGCGGAAAAACTTGCCAGTCTAGACACAGCTGTAGTGTGGACACTCTGCAAGTTTTTCCACAAGAACGGCCATGCTTGCACAAGAAGCCTGCAGTGTAGACATAGTTCATAGTAAAAAGTTGCCATGTTACCACAGAGCATTTGCCATTTAAAAAGTAACTTGTTAATAGTTTCAGAGGGGTAGCTGTATTAGTCTGTAACTAAAAAATTTAAAAAACAACAATGGTCCTGTAGCACCTTAAAGACTAACCAAAAAATATATAGATGGTATCATGAGCTTTCGTGGACACAACCCACTTCTTCAGATGACAAATAATATGATATTATTATGATGGTTGCCTTTAGAAATGCATATGGTAGCAGTGCAGTGTTGAGATTTGGCAGCCATGTCACATGAATTCCTTAGCTTTTGAGTCTACCTAACAGCAGAACTAGTTACTGTCCTGGAAACACAAGTAATTAATTGAAGAAAGTTATAACCTTTATATTTCAATGAGGCTTAGACTATAAATCCAACTTTTTTATCCTCAGTACAGAGAGATGATACCCAGGTTGGCACTTAGTTTTGCAGGGGGAGATGTCACAATCTGTTTTTTACCCCGGCTCTTCTTTTCTCTCCTTTTCCTCTTACCTCTTTGCTTTCTGCTTTTGTGACACACACACAGCTTTATTCACACCCTTAACCCAGCTTCCCACTAGCTTTCCTACACTGCCTGTCTCTTCTTCCTGAGTCCTCTGTTCCCTCCTGGTTCCTCCCCCCCTTAGCAGGGAGCAGGAGGGTGGCTCCTGAGTTCTCATTTCCGTTTTTCCCTTTTCTCTCCAATTGTCACAGACCCTTCTAATTCCAGTGTTCTGTGTTTTCCCTTAATAGAGATACCTCACTCAACCATTCTGCTTGTTTGACTGGGAGTGGAGATGTAAGTCAAACTGTGCAAATCCTGGTATAGCGTCATAAGAGCTGTATATTTCTATGTCTGAGAACACCTTGTAAAAACTTCGAATGTTATGTACAAAACCACTATGTTAAAAGAGCATTAAGATTGCAAGGTTAACTGGAGATTCCTGAATTAAAACTGAATGCAATATAGTTGTAGTAGTGTCTGTCCCAGGATATTAGAGAGACAAGTGGAGAAGGTAATACATTTTACTGAACCACCTTCTCTTAATGAAAAAAAGACGAGCTTTTGAGGTACACAGAGCTCTTCTTTAGGTGTGTGAAAGGTACTTGGAGTTACAAATGAATACAAAATCAAAAAGTTAGTTTAGCAAAAATAGTATATTCTTAGGATATGTCTACACTGGAAATTGTGGCGATGAAAGTGCAGTCAACATGCAAAAGTTGCCAAATCATGTCAACATAGTGTGTCAAAATAAACATACCCAGGAGTGGACTGGGAATCAAAATAGGCCTGGGAACGGCCCTCCCCATGGCGTCACCCCTGTGTGCCCCACAAGCCCCGCCCCCTTTCCCTGCGTCACGTTGGACACACAGCACAAGCGGCCGGTCAGGCTCCGTATGCCGCATACAGCGCAGACACAGAGCCGCTTGGAGTGCAGGGCAACGGCAGCCCATTACGAGTGGATGCGACAGCCCACCGGGAAATTCCCGGTATCCCACCAGGGCAGTCTGCCCCTGAACATACCATGGCTTAATTGTTAGCCTTCCCCCTCCCTACATCAACAGAAAGAGCAAAGCAATGTGGTCATGAATGCTACAGTGCCTGGAGTCCCCTTCTGGGGTATTAGATACAGAATTTTGCATGTGGGGCCAGGAGGGAGGTATCTGTGTGGGCACAGAGGGAGAGTCGCTGGGTAAAGAATTCTGAATGTGTTGACAGGGAGGCACTTTGTTCCATTCTCTCTGCATCTTAATTCAATATTTCAGCATCTCTGTTTGGTCCTCCATTAGCTCTAGCACAGGGCTACTCAACTCTGGAAGCCCTGGGGGCCACAATGATACTCACAGCATATGCCAATGGCCACAACTTAAGTGCAGTTGCATATACATGCAAATATATATGCAAATAGCTTCTTTCACACTGACAGGCATGATACAAAGATTACGGCAAGACTACACAACACAGAGGCCCCATTTAAATCAGTTCTGCTGATGTGAATAAAAATCAATATTTACCCAATTTCCACCCATATGACAGCACTTTTAATGAGCAATGACAGTTCAGGAATATAACTACTAAAACACATATCAACAGAAGACCATTATATTGACTACCTTATTGTTCTGGCTCCCACCTGTGGGCCACAAACTCAAACTGCACCACGGGCCGCAAACAAATGGGCCGTGGACTGCATGTGGCCCATGGGCCACATGTTGAGTAGCCATGTTCTAGCATATGGTTAGTGGCTTCTGTTCTCATTTTCATCTATCTGGCATGCTTTTCCTCCCTTTCCTTACTTTGGAGCATTGAATGTTGCAGGACATCCTTCACTAGATTTTCTTTGGTCCTCCAAGGTTTTTTTCCTGAGTTGCCAGAGCCTGTGGACAGGGGAGCATGTCTGCCTTCTCAAGGTCTGGTCTGAAAAAGTAACCATTAACTGTAGAGTGACTATACTGTTCCTGATAAAGATTGTAACGTTTCAGTAACACGTACGTCTCTGAACAAAACTGACCACTTTTCCTGTTACCCTAGGGGCAAATACAGATCTCTCCACACACTCTGATCATGGTGAGTATTAAAGATGGGGGTACTGAGTGAAGGAGAGTTAGTCATGGGGGTACAAGAAAGTACAGTTCTGGCTTGTACAGCAGGTGTAAATGGAAACAATTGTAATAATCCTCCACTTGTCCATAGGTCACCATTACACTGGCTGATATCTCCAGTGGTTAATAGGCAAACCTGGACTCTGCTTCTGGTTGCTTGGTACTTCTTGGTATTGACACCGTAGATTGAGGAATGTTTTGAGAGTGTGTCGTTCCACAAGTGGGGAAACAACAGCCCTGCCATGGAATCTCCATGAGAATTAAAAGGACATCAGGAAAAAAATTGACAATCTCCCAGCAAGATTTTCTTGGTATCTCTATGTGCATCAATGCCCTGTTTGGACATCATTCAGACCCCAGAAAGGCTTACCCAGATCATGGAAACAAAGCCTCCCCCCGGCCCTTGCAGCAATACAGTATAGCAACTCCCCCTCTGTCTCTTCCCTTTGTTCATGCTCTATATCCAGCTGCTCAGACTTGACTTGAGAACAGTTCCTGGCTGCCAGCTGGACTGGGGGACCCTGCAGTGAGTCCCACCTCCTTGTCTACTTGTACCTCTTCATCAAGAACTTCTTCATCCAGGTTGAGTTCTGTTTCTGCTGATTCTGCTATGGGAAGTGTAAGCAGAGTCTGAACCACTGTTTCCAATGCAGCCAGCTGAAAGAGGAAGAGAGCCCTGGATGTGGTTATGCTCCCTCACAGTCATTTCGCCCTGCAAGATAATCAACTGTTGATATGTAAATACTGCTCATGCTTCAATGGGAGAGGAATCTGGGGTGTGGTTATGTAAATCCAGTTCAGCCAGTGCTATACGCTTGATAGATGGTCAGTTGTTGGAATGGAATGTTGTGTATTGTAACTAATTTGGCTGTAGTGGGGTCACAAACCATGTTAACCCTACGAGTAGGAATTGTAAAATATGACCACCAGTGCTTGCGGGAGAGACACTGTCATTGTAAAGAGTCTCACATGGACAAGCCTTCCCCTTCCAGACTCAAGTGGATTGGAGTGGGGGAGTGGAAAAAGCGTGAATCAGCAGGCTATATGCCCTCCAGGTGTGAGCTGTAAGACTGGTTCAACCTGTCTCTCTTCCCCTCCCCCTTTCCCCCTTGTTCTAAGGATAGACCTAAAACAGACTCCATAAGGAGTCTCTGTTATTTTGAAATATTATTCTAGTGGGGGCTGGAATCTTTTGGCCAGCCTAAGTGGTGGGCCAAAAGCTGAAATCATTGAGAAAACTGACAAGGAGCTGAAATCACTAGGTTTGATCTAGAGCCAGACCCATCATGGAAGCAGCAGCTGGCAGGAGCAAGCGGTCAGTAGGGCGACTGGCAAGAGCAGGGCTTTGTCTACACAGGCAGGTTCTTGTGCAAGAACACGTCCACACTGCCATGTGCTTTTGCAAAAGAACATCCATGGCAGTGTGGATGCTCTCTTGCGCAAGAAAGCTCTGATGGCCATTTTAGTCATACGGCTTTCTTGTGCAAGAAACCCCTGCCCTGCGTCCACATTGCCTTCTTGCACAAGAGTTCTTGCATAAGAGAGCTTACACTTGTTAGCAAAGAGAGTAGCTCTTGTGCTAGAAGCCCTCTCTTCCAACGCAATACTGTAAACCTTCTTGTGCAAGAGCGGGCAGGCAGAGTGGACGCTCTCTGGAAGAACAGCCATTCTTGTACAAGAACCCTCCAGTGTAGACATAGCCCAAGTGGCCAGCAGGTGGCTGGTAGGAATAGCAGCAGGCAGACAGCAGATGGCTGGTGGGAGGGGCCAGTGGGAAGGCTGGCAGGAGCAGGCGGAGCCTGCAGCCAGTGGGGAGATAGGAACAGTGGCAGGCGGCCAGCAGGGCATCTGGCGGGAGCGGCCGGCCAGTAGGAACAGCAGCAAGTGGCCAATAGAGTGGGTGAGATGCCTCCTGTCCTCCCCCCCACCGCTAAGGGTGGGAGGTGAGCTCTGAAAATCACTTCTGAGCTCTTATTTGCCCTGACTAGGGCAGCAACTGTGAGTGGGGTACAGAGAAAGTTTGGGCATGTGAATGAGACACTTATATTGCTGGACTTCTGGGCCTGAAAGGCAAAGGACATTGCTCAAACCATTTGAGCTGGGACGTTTACTCATGGTTTGGTTATGTACCCTGTTTGTGGAATTTTCCCAAGTTAATGCTATGTTACTTCTCTCCCTCTTTCATTAAAAGTTACTTTTCTACGCTAAGACTCTGTGCTTGTGAGCAGGGAAGCATTGCCTCTCGGAGGCACCCAAGGTCTGTGTGGATTTCCCAGGCTACTGGGTGGGGGCTCGAGCCAGTTCTGTGTGAGATGGATGAAAAGGAGCCCCTAGATATTGAACCCAGCCCTGGCTGCAGCCCGGCAGAAGGGTAACAGGAAGTATCCACAGAGTCCTTGCCTGCAGACGTGGGGTCCCCACCCAGGATTGCGTCCAGTTCTTTATTAAAAAATAGTATGTCTTGGGTGCCGCACCAAAATGGCCATTTGCCTTCTTGACCTTCTGGTACACCTTCTGGAGTTCTTTTATCTTGGCTCTGAATTTCCGGGTGTTGTATCCATACTCCTTCTCACAAATGGTCCAGAAATGTAGCCGTACGTGTCCCAGTTCCTGTGGGTCACTCGCAGCTGTGATTCCCCCTATTCTTCACCCCACACACTCAGATCCAAAAGCTCTGGGGTGCTCCAAGCGGGAGAGCGTCTTGAACAATAGCCACCCCTGTTTCCATCAGAAGCACTGTACACTGAGCCAGTCGGCAGGAAATGGATTTTAAAGCTCCCAGGGCTTGCAGAGGAGAGGGGTACATTTCTGTTTACCTGTTTGCTGCTCTGCAGTCAGGCAGACTTCAAAGCGTGGGCCAGAGCGGCTAATGGGGCATTGTGGGAAACATCCTGGAGTTCAATAAACTTGAAAAAAAGCCTCCTGGAGTATACACTGCATGACTGTCAACAGTAAAGGCAGAGAGAGGGAAGGACAAAGGTCCCTGGTGAAGGTGGAAGATTTTTGTTGTTGAAACTGGGCTTTTTCTCAAACTTGTCTCGTTGCAGTGTGAACACTCTCTGTGTTTTGTCACCAAAAAGAGGATTTTTAACAACAAAACTTCCTAGTTTAGACAAGTCCTTAGGAACCATTCAAGGTGAGGTGTCCCTGTAGTCATTAAGACAAAAAGTGGTATGTGGCCCCAGGACAGTGGAAAATAATCATCTGTTTTGGAAGTAGCCTTTCAGGGGTTCAGTTCTGTGTGGTGCTTCAGGGTGATGTCTTTTTCCTATGCATCTAATTTCTACGGTTATTCAGACATCTGAGGGATGCCTGAATAAATGTCATGTTCTTACTCCATGCTGCTGAAACTGGAGAGCTGTTCAAAACAATGACCTAGAGGAAACTCATTTAATATTAGCAATGCTATCTATTTTCCTTTAGCCTTGTTTTTGGAAAATGTCCAATTTAATTTTTATTCAAATCCGATGCAGAGACAAAGACTGTAAAACTTTAATGCAAATTATTCATTTGCTAGAGTCATACACAGTTGAAAATAGGAGTTAAAATGGGTAGTATTAGGCAATTTGAACGTATATATTGCTACTGCTCCCCATACATGACACAGAAAAATCATTTAATCAAAGTGGGTGCTCTGGAGAAACTTGAAAATGTCAAATTAGCCAGTCAGATTTATCATTGGATAAAATAGTGCATTAACAGAAGACTTTCTTAAACCTATAACATGACAACAGTGGTCCCTGAAATACTAAACTACAGTTCATATATTTTAACAGTTTACATAACAGTTACAGAGATAGGAAGCTTACATACCATTGCAGATACAAATAAACAATGTTTTGCATAGATATGTGCTCAACTTCCTTGTTTACTGTTAGATTCTATCTTTAATGCAGGGATTCTCAACCTTATTCTTTCTGAAGCCTCTCCCAACAGAACTCCATGGCCCATCTGTGCCACAATTATTTTTCTGCACATAAAAGTCAGGGCTGGCATTAGAAGGTAGCAAGCTGGGCAATTGCCATGCTGCTACAGGGGTTCATAAGTTGCTCAGGCTTTGACTTCAGCCCCAGCTGGTGGGACTTCAGCTTTCTGCTCTGAGCCCCATCAAGTGTAATGCCAGCCCTGCCCCTGGTCCCCGCGTGGACTGTGGACCTCAGGTTGAAAGCTATTATTTTAATTGTCATATTTGTAGCCTCCGCTCTCCCCCCTCCTTTTTTTAAGCTTCATTGGTGTTGAGAGATGATACTGTTTATGTTTATTATTTATTGTGCATGTCCTCAAGATATCTCAGTGAGTATCTGTTACTCTTTGAGGCACAAGCATAGCTAGGGGAGGTCCACCCATTTAGCAGGACCTTAGTATTTGCCCCACTCTGCCAGGTGTTCCAGATGGGCAGAGGGATTGGGAGGTGGAGGATTACCCTGCTCCACCTGTCCAGCTCTTAACCCGGGCCATGGTGTATAGCTCAAGGGCTTACCCCATTCCCTGGCAGGAGGATTGGGTGGGCAGAGCAAGTTGGGATGCAGGGAGTGCCAGTTGTTCCAGGGTTTCCCCTGCACTCATAGGAAAGCAGACCTGGATGCATGAAGTAACTGGCACTGCTGCTTGCCCCTGCCTCCAGTGCTTCTCTGTGCCCTCCCCCAGAGGTTGTAAGAGGGGAGCAAGGAGCCATGTCACAGCTCTCTGCATCCAGATCATTTTCCGCTCCTGGGCTGCCGCAGGGGAGGACGGAGTGCTGCACCCCTGATGCTTCATAGTCCAGCCCGCATGGGGAAAGTGATCTGGATGCAGGAAATGCCTGGTGTTGCTCCTCACCTCCCCCTGCCCCGTAAAGGAAGAGGAAGGTGCCGAGGAACTCTGGGCTGGTGAGCAGTACTTGTGTCACTGCTCAGCCTCTCCCACCATGTTCCTCCACAGGGAAGAAGCAAGGAGAAATCTGGGTGCGTTCCCCACGCAGCACAGTTTGGCTACGTCTATATTGGCAAGATTTTGCACAAATACTCTTTAACGCAAGAGTTTTTGTGTTAGAGTATTTTGAGTAAGAGAGCGTCTACACTGGCATGTGCCTTTGCACAAAAGATGTGCTTTTGCGCAAAAGTATCCATGCCAGTGTAGACGCCCTCTTGCACAAGAAAGCTCCGATGGCCATTTTAGCCATCGGGCTTTCTTGCGCAAGAAATTAACTTTGTCTGTCTATACTAGCCTCTTGTGCAAGAACAGTTGCACAAGAGGGCTTATCTCTGAGCAGGAGCATCAGAATATTTGTGCAAGAAGCACAGATTTTATACATTAGAACGTCAGTGTTCTTGCGCAAGTACTCGCGGCCAGGTGGCAAGATTTTGTGCAAAAGCAGCCACTTTTGCACAAAATCTTCCCAATGTAGACGTAGCCTTTCTGATTCTACACTGGCAGTGTGTACCTTTGCACTGCTAAATGGAGCCTCCGTGACCATGAGGCCTCTGGTGTGGCCCACATCTAAGGCTGGCCTTGACTATAAAGCTTCATTTTAAAACATCTTTATGCATTCCACTTGAACCCCTAGGCTGAAATCCTGGCCCGATTGAAATCAATAAAGGTTTTTCAGTTGACTTTATTAGAGCTGGGACTTTACCTCTGAGGTATAAAACATCAAACTTGTCAGGTTTGTACTCATGAAGGAAGTACACCATCCTAGTTGAGGATGAAAAAACCCTAGCTATTTTTAAAGTTACAGGTCTGAGAAAACATCAACCAAAGTTAAATTGAGCACAAGTATGATTTATGTGGAGGTAATTTGATCCAAAATGTGGACAGTTCTTTTCTTTTAATAAATTATTTACATCTAGTAACTTGATGCAGGGCTCCAGGTATAGAGCTACAAGGATCCCCTAGGCTTGCTGGTGGTGGTCAGGTTCAAAGAATGCTTGGTTTTCAATGGGAGACCAATAACAGAAACCCAACACCATTAGCAACCAAAAATTAGTTAAAAAACGTGATCTAATCAAGTCTGTATGATTTTCTTGTGTAGCTCGGCCAGAGGCTGTATTTAAATGTCTCTCTCAGTTATTTAAATGTGGCAGTTGCAGTTCATTTTTCTTACTCAGGTTTTAGATCAAGCATCAGCAAGCCTTGGGAAAAGTTCAAAGGCTATAACTAGAGTGACTGGATTGAAAACATCAGAAAGTAGAAATTAAAGTAAACTCAAATACATTCTGTTTGTTATTTATACAGAAGCTACCCTGCCTTTCTTCAGTGTGGCACCACACTGTCCAACATTAAAATCTGGTAATCAGGGCATACCTACTAACATTATTAAATTACATTACTCTCCCCCAGAGAGTGAAGCAAATGACTAATGTTTGCCAAAATCTAGGAGTAGTCTCTGTGTATAGGAGATGTTCTTAATAAACTCATTCACTTCTTCCTCTGTTGTTCAACCTAAATTTGCCTCTTAATTTCATCCCATTATTCCAGTAACACCCTCCTCTACTGCTTAAAAACATTGCATTCTCATTGGTGTTTACAGACTTCCTTAATAAATCATTGGCACACTGAAGACTTAATTAAAACGAAATCCCATTATTAGTCCTTTGATAAAATTATATAATAAATGTGGCTTCACTGAGAACTCAGATATTCTCTCTCTCTCTCTCTCTCTCTATATATATATGTCTATAAATAAAAGGAGAGTCATTCCATCTTGAATGGAAACTAAATATGAAAGCATTTAAGTAAATAGTTATACAATGTAATCAGCTGTAATACCAAAAAAGCAAGGAGACACTAACTATTGAGTAGACTATTAAATTGAAGAGTAGTGATGCCATTCAAAGAAGAGTCCAGTAGTCTTTTAGTGTGACACAAGTCCTTGGTTTTCTTCTTTCCCGTAGAGACTGTCCAGTTTGGCCAATATACATGGCAGTGGTGCATTGTTGGCATTTGATGGCATAGATCACATTAGTGGATGTGCAGTTAAATGAGCCTCTGATTTGGTGGCTGATATGGTTGGGTCCAGTGATGAAATCGCTAGTGTAACTGCGTGGGCAGAGTTGGCACTGGGGCTGATTGCAGGGGTGGGTTCCTGCATGATAATGATAGAGGTGTGGTTACTGGAAATAATTTGTTTGAGGTTAGGGGGTTGTCTGTAGGTGAGGACTGGCCTTTCCCTCAAGGCCTCTGAGAAAAGCCAAAAGGGAGTTTGAAGAAGAGCTAGCCAAAACCAAAAAATACTAGCAAAATGTTTTTAAGTACATCAGAAGCAGGAAACTTGCTAAACATTTTCCAGGATAGGTTGTAGATTGTTGATAATGCATTGGAGGGATTTAAGTTGTGGACTGTTGGTCCAAGTGGAATTCTGTTGTTTTCTCTTTAGGACCTGTCTTGAAGTAGCTCATGTCTGGGTACTCTTTTGGCTCTGTTGATCTGTTTTTTTCACTTCTCCGGGTGGGTATTTCAGTTTTAAGAAAGCTATAGATCCTGTAGGTGTTTGTCTCTGTCTGTGGGATTGGAGCGAATCCGGTTAGAAACTATCAAAAAACAAGTCCTTGGGTCAGTTGCTAACCCCAGATTCTTGTTTCCAAGGCAGAGAGGATTTGGAGGGTGGCAGAGACAGAAGGCACACTCCTTGCTCAAGGAAGTGGGTCTGGCCCACGAAAGCTCATCATCTAATAAACCATCTTGTTAGTCTTTAAAGTGCTACATTGTCCTGCATTTTGCTTCAACTACCCCAGACTAACACGGCTACATTTCTATCACTATTCTCCTTGCTCAATGGCATCCTTTTTAGCTGACTAAGGAACAACACTGGTTCCTCTAATATGTAAGTCTCAAACTTTTTTTTGTGTGGACCACTTGAAAATTCCTGAGGGTCTCAATGGACCACTTAATGATTTTTCCAAATGTTTCTCCCCCTCTCTGGGCTGGGAAGGAGGGGTGTCTCTTCTTGGCCACATCAACTATATAGCTGAAGCTGGGAAGGAGGTCCGTCTCCCCCCAGCAGCCACAGCTCTGAAGCTGGGGAGTTTCCTTTTTCTCTGGCCGCCATAGCCCTACATGTCCCATATTTTCCACACCTCCTTTTTTCACTGCAGGCCTCCTCACCAACCTCATATTTCCTCCACCTCACCCTACTGTCCCCTCCCACTTACTCTCTTTTTCCCCCATAACCACCACCTCACCTTACAATGCATCTTCTCCAGGGTGCAGGCACCTAATTAGAGGAGCCCATGTTTGCACGGCCCCCCTAATTAGGTGGTCAGCCCTTCATTTTCTCATGTACAGTTGCCCAGGTGTGTAGCTTAGAAGGGACTATTTGCAGACCACCTGAATGGAGCTCATGGACCACTAGTCCCTGAACTGCAATTTGAAAACCTCTGCTCTAGCAGGAGGTGTTGTTAAATTCTCAGTTGCTGGGAAAATAGTGTGCTATAAATAAAAGTGTTATGGCTGTTCTGTGCTTAAAAGAAACCACATACTAGATACAACACTCCAAGAACTCTACTTCTAAAACTAGTTGACAGTGTAATCCAATCCATTATACTATGGGGGAGAGAAGTCTGAGGCCCAGCTTTATCAAGTGATTATAATGAGAGTGACCAAGTAATGAGAAGGATGGTGAGGTGGCTAGAACCTTAACTGAGGACTTGGGAGATCCACATGCATCCCTGCTTTGCCATAGATTTCCTGTAAATCGCTTAGTCCCCCTGTTGATTGGTCCCATCTGGAAAATGGAAAACAGCACTTCTATATCTAACTGAGGTTTTATGATGATAAATCCATTAAAAGATTGTGAGGTACTATGGTAATTAGAGCCATACAATTACCTTAGATAGACAGCTTGAGAGAGAGTCTCTTTCTACTCTAATATCAGAAAGTTAAGAAGTGTGAGAGAGAGATTTCCTTATCAAGAATCATAAAAGACTTGTTATCAAAAAGTGATAATAAAAATTGTACCTGACTGTGGGAAATAGGAAAGTGGTAGCAGTAAGAATTGCACTACATAGCAACCTGTTGTATCAGCAAATGTTTTATATCAGAGCTAATTCAAGTGGAAAATTACTTACAGTAATGAGTCTTTTCACTATAAGTAATTTTCTGCTTTAGGCATTCTCACCTTCTTATCCACATTCACCCTGATTGAATTAATTCTGATATAACACTCTCATCTCTGTGCCCCTACAGTCTGTTTCCTTTGTCTTTCACTTCATGCATCTGAAGAAGTGAGTTGCAGGTCATGAAAGCTTATATCATATTAAAATTGTTACTTTTAAAGGTGTCATGGGCCTCCTTTTTGGTTTTGCTGAACAGACTAATGTAACTACATCTGAAACCTACTTCTCTATAGATCATTGATGACAAGGCAGATGTAAGGGTGCATCTAGACAGCACCCTTCTGTTGAAGTAAGCTACCCAATTTGTGATACGCAAATTGGGTAGCTTATTCCAAGTCTAAGTCGAAAGAACTTATTTTTAAATTTGGTGCTGTGTACACAGTGCCAAATTTCAAAATAAGGCACTATTCCAACAAATCTCTTAACCCTCATGGACAAGGGTTACAGGGACGCCGGAATAGTGTGCTCACTATTTCAGGAAATAGTGGGCGTGTTTAAAGACATGGTGTTGCTATTTCGGGATACTTCTGGTATACCAAAATAGCGACACAGTCTAGACATACCCTAAAGCTAAATCCTGATAATCCTACTGACAATGAAATCAAAGGGAGTTTATTTCCCTTAGTACTCCAGGATTTGGAAGACTGAAATCAAGATATTTGACTCCTGTTTGGTAGATGTTCTTCAAGGTTTTGAACTTTAGAGTAGGCTGTGTAAATATCAGAAAAGGCAGTACAAAAGTAGTCTTATACAGTGTTCTATCTAAGTTGTATCTGTCTTAAGTTTGTTGCTTGGCTAATGTACACTTTAATCCTTTTAGAAAGGAGTTATTTAATTTTGCTTTTGATTCACCCATTCCTTCAGGCTGAAGAGTGATTGCTATACTCATGGAAGTAAATACACTTTGAAAATCTTAAAAGAACGTAAATCAGTCAAATAGTATTTTACATCTCTGTTGTATGCTGTTAATACAGCAAGCTTATGTAAATGACATCCAACACATTTTGTATGAAATGCGCTCCCAATATGTCCCAGATGCTGATCTTTCTAGGTATTTGTATATAAATGTTTAAATACATGTTCTCCTGCCCTTCCAAGTTCTCTTGTGCAGAAAGTAGACCTAACCTGGGCTTAGTTACGTGAGATCGGGGCATCTGGCCATGGCATGATGAGAGTCACCTTTTATTTGTTTACTAAAATAATACATTTTCTGTGTATTTTTGAAATGGGCTAGGCATAAAGTTTAAGAAACTTGTTCTTTCTGACAGGTGCTTAGATCTCCCTCGTTATGAAGTGAAAATGTGAAAAACAAGTATTTCCATTTAGGCCATCCTGATAGTATTTGGTGTTGAATGGTTTAAATGGGCCATTTAATAGTTCCACTTCCTGTCTGTTATGCAAATCAACTTTCTTGTAATTCTCTCCTCCTTCAAACAAAAATTTTTCATATAGCTCATAAAAATGAACTGTCATATTACTCATATTGCTCCAGCACAGATCAACTGACAATCATTTCTGAGCTGATCTTTTTGCCTCTTCTTTAATTGCTGCAGAAATAAACAGGAATGTTCTAAAAAAAAGTTGTGATCAAGTCTAGAAATAAGTCTTTATCTTACAGCAACACTTTATACAGGATCAAGAATGCTAAACAATTCCTCTGGAAGCAGATTTTTCGACGGATCCTTATGGAGTTACTTTTTGCAGAGGTAAGACAGATGATTAAGTTTACAGTTAACCATTCATTTGGATAACACTTGGCCTTCTTTACATGGACTACTTAGAAATCTAGACATGTCTGAGTAATCACTTGGAATAGGTTGAGGGTGACTATGTCTGTACAAAAAAACCTTTATGAAGATTATAACTTTATAAAACTGTCATATGATAGATAATCTACTGCCAGAAGTAAAATTGCTATCACGTATATACTTGGGGTGTTTCAGGAAAACACAACATATACAAATCTCTTAATCTAATTTAATGGAAGCTTCTAAAAGGGGGAAAAACATGAGGGTAATGAGAAATCAGCCATGGTAAAAGCTAATTCCGGACAGTGAATAACAGTGCTCTTGGCAAAAAGAGGCATTCAAAATATGCATTGGAGACAGGAATGCAGGAAATAGGGAGCAAAAGGGTGGGGAAGTTGAGCATGCAAAACTAGAGATTTTTTTTCTTTTTGGAAGAAAGCCAAACAAGGGAAGGAGGGAGGAAATCAGAAAAATATGAACATGAAGGGGAAAGAGATTGGTGAAGAGGAAGTAGAAAGAAGACAGTAGAAATACATTTCTAGCATTGTTTTGCTTGCACACAGAACATTAAAAACCAGCTCCCCTATTCAGGTAGGAATAAGAGATCCTCCGGAATAGGGCTTTATTCCGGAGGATCGGGCCAGTCTAGACGCTTTTTTCCGGCTTGGGGAAAAGCCGGAAAAAAAGCGGCGGCCATGTTTATTTAAATCCCGCGGGGGATATTTAAATCCCCCGCGGATTTCCCTATTCTGAAGTTTGAAATTAACATGCCTCTTCCGGAGAAGGGGCCAATGTAGACATAGCCCTATGGAAAATCATAAAAGAGATACAGATACCCAATGAAGGAAAAGCAAGTCAAACAATGAAAAAAAATATCCTGAAGAGGGCAGAAAGCTGTGGAAATAGAGGCTATTAAAGGAAATATCAATAAATACTCTATGAAAAATTAGCAAAACGCAGACAAAATAAATAACTGTCCCCTAAAAATGAGATCAGTGGCTGGAAGTTGTAATTAGAAAAATTCAGACTGGAAATAAGAGATACACTTTTAACAATGAGGGAAATTAACCACTAGAAAAAAAATCCAGGATCTTGGCAGATTATCCATCACTGACCATTTTAAATCAAGATTGGATTTTTTTCTGCAAGATCTGTTGTAAGACTTACAAGGGGGAAGTTCTGTGGCCTATGTGGTACAGGAGGTTAGATGATCATAATGGTCCCTTCTGGCTGGGAATCTGTGAATATCTAAGAAAAATAAATTCTCTGTGTGTCTGAAATAATGGAACAATGGGCTCATCTAGACTACCCTAAAGTGTTGAAAGAGGATATGCAAATTCTGTGAGAATTTGCATATCTTCCAATCTCACTTTCCAAAGCAGAGCTTTTGAAAGTGAAAGTAGTCTGGACATGTTTTTGGGCTGGGGGCTGCTGACCCACAGAAAAATCAGTTGGAGGTCGGGAGCTGCAGGGAGGCGGTGGAGGGAGGGGAGACTGGAGTGCCGAGCTCATATGCATAGTGCCCAGAACCAGCAGCATGTGTTTCTACTGGTGTCAGGAGCGGCCCGAGGCTGGCTGCAGCAGCTAGCGCCCTAGGCGGAAGGCAGAATCAGCGCCCCCACCTGCATAGCCATCAATGGCCGTGGTGTCATCATGGGGCGCCCCGTGACGTCATCATCGGGCGCCCGGGCTGGCGGTGTCCTAGGCAACTGTCTAGTTTGCCTAGGTTCACGGGCCGCCCCTGACTGGTAGTGCACATGCCTCAATACACATAACAAAATGTATTCTGCACATGAATGGAAAAAAATAGAGGGAACACTGGTGCAAGGGGCCCATGCACCTTGCAAGTCTGAGCTTGTTTGTGTCAAATTGTGGCATGCCTGGTTTTGGAGAAAAAAATATTTTCCTATTTTAGTCAGAGTTAAAGCCTCTCATGAGATCATATGTAGCCTTATGTTACACTGACCAGAGGCTTTCTAGATCGGAGCCGATATATGAGAGAGTTATTGGAAGTTCTTTCTCACTGAGCAATGGATTTCCCTTGAGACTGATGCTCTCATTCTGCCTGGATTCACCCATGGGTGGTAGTAGGTGAAGTTGATGCTTGAGGAGGCAAGCTCCCTAGTCTATGGCCATGCACATATACCACCCCGGCTCTGAACAGTCTCTGCCCCTTCCCCACTGTCTCCATGGGTGGCCAGTATGCTGGGTGTGGGAGGCTTTGCCTTCCCAAACCTCCAGCCTGGCCTCGCCCACACTCTACCCTCAGAACACCTACTGTAGACATTCTGGGGGCAGAGTGTTGTTGCCCTAGAGCGCCCATCCTCCCTGGGCCTGGGGCAGTGATGGCTGGGGCTGCCCTCTTCCCTCCCTGTGCTTTGGGGCTGGGGAGGCTGGGGCTGTGCACTGCCCTCCTCCCTCCCCATGGTCTTGCCTCCCCCAACCCCACCTTCACCAGCCACCCATGACTGTCTCCCTCTTCACTCCACTCATCCATTTCAGCCAAATCCCTGAACCCAAATGTAGCAAGTAACATTTGGGAAAAAGAAACCACTCTCTTCTAAAATTTCTTTCTAAAGAAAATGGAGCACATGTTCCACTGCATGCCAGATTAATTAAAAGTACTAAATGTGGGAATAAAATGTCAGTCATTGGTTTTTTGATATATCCTAAGGTTTGTCTGAAATTTATTTGCAAAAAGTTAATAGTAAGGGTAAGACAGTGGTCCTGATGAATACAGCATTAAATGTTATGGAATAAGTGATGCATCCCTTCTCTGTTTTACATTTTCTTTATTTCTAAGTTGATTTTAAATATACTCCTAAGCCCTCATAAAGTAACCATTCCAAATTACTACATATTTAAACTCACTGAAACAGACATTATTTTAAATCAGTCAGAGTGGTTTAGTGTGTTCATAACAAAATTCATTGTTTTTAGAAAAAGCGAACACTAATTTATCGTGTGATTTTTTTTAACAAGACATGTTTATGAAATTTCACGATATATTTGTTAAAAATATGTTTTCAAAGATTTTAGGAAGAAGAAAGGATTTGATATCTTTGTCAGGTACTGATTTTGGTGGAGGGTTTCTTAAAACTAGTACACAAAATAGTAAGTAAAAGGGAAACTCCTTTGTCCAGCAGGGTGGGTGGGTGGGTGGGTGTGTGTGTGTGTGTGTGTGTGTGTGTGTGTGTTATTAAAAACCTGTATGTCTGAAGATCCAACCATTAAAGGCTAAAGCTAAATACTCAGATAGTGCATCTAAATATTTATACAAGGAATTTTTAGAGACTTTTTAGAGATGTGATTTTTCTAATCTTCAGCAAGAAACTAATGAAATATTTAAAGCAAATTTTAAAATAAGGTCCTGTAGACATAGTAATGCACAACTGTGTTTGTCAGTAAATTCAGGGTTGGCACATGTCTGTTAAATGGTTTCATTACCACTTAATGTCTCTTTCACAGATTCAGTATTATGCTAATGGCTGTAGGAAGCTTGGATGACTTTTCACTTTCAAGTTAACAGATCCTCTTGGGATAAGAGTAATCAGTCTGCAACATCTTGTTGTGGGAATGGTCAGACTCGAGAGGGGAGTGGTTGAGCACTAAGACCCTGGGCGGGGAACATTGCATCCCTTTGCCTTTTACACCCGCCTCCCCCCCACATGGATTCACCCCAGATGTTTTTGATTCGTGTGGGGCTGGTAATGAAATAAAACTTTTCACCTCTACCGTATGTCCCTGGTTTGAATTTATCCCAGACTTGTATCTTTCTGAAAACTGCCCTGAACTTATTTCACAGAACTATTTGATATCGTAATTTAGTTTCTAGTGGCTACTTGGCCACATCATTAAAAACATCCTTGTATTTGTTAGCAGTTTCTGCATAAAAGACCGTGATTGAGACAAGACCCAGAGGGTATAAAAGCTGTCCTCTTAATGTCCATGTAGTAGCAGATTTTGTGTTAGGTATTCTGGCAGAGAGGGCTTGCAGATGTATTGAGCATGGGACTCATTTTGAAAAGAGCAAGATCCAAAGTACCAAAAAGGCCTTAGTCCAAGTACAAGCAACTGTTACAATGTCTTCAAAATCTTTAAGCGACATCTGGGCTTCATTAAAGTCAATGGATGTTTTTCCATTGCCTTTATCATGACTTTTCCGTATATATTAATGTTCAGCAAGGGTCCTGACTAATCTCATAGCCTGCAATTTGTCATCCAAAAAAAGTACTGTACCTGACTTGTTCTTTGACTAGCTACATCCACTTTCTTAGAAGCCATTTCAGTCTCAAAAAGGCTAGAAGTGTGAAAGCTACAACCTGCCTCATCCACTCTCCGATTTTATTAATACTAGCATTACCTGTCCCATTGTGACAGTAGGCATACTTGTTTCTGCCTCCCTCCCCACTGCTCCTGGGGGGCAGGGTGGGAGTTGGGGCCGTGCGTCCTCTTCCCTTTCCCTCCCTGTTGCTCCGGGGATGCTGGGGCGCACATGCGCTCTTCTCCTCCCTGTGGTGGGGAGGGGAGAGGACGTGCACATGGTGTCCTCCCTCCCCACTGCTCCCAGAGCCAGCAGCCTCCCTGGCCTCCCACTCCCTCCTCCTGGTCCTGCAGCATCCCAGGCTGCCAGCTGGTTGGCAGTACCACTGGAGCCCACGGTGCCATGCATCTCAGGGTGGGGCAGCGAGGAAGCGGGAGCCCGACATATAGCATCCCCTCGCACCACAGGAGCCAGCGGAGGCAGCCTGGCAGCAGCAAGGCGGCGGCCAGAGCCTAGAGCCGGGCATGTGCGGGGGCAAGTTTGCTGGCTCCCGAGTCCGACCTCCCTTGTGAGTGGAACAGCCGCTGCTGCAGCGGCACCGGCAGGCACCAGGTGTCCTCTTTTTTGAAAGTTTAAATATTGTAACTCTACTTCTACTGCATGAGCTAAAATCCAGCTGGCTCTCAGCTCCGGCTGTAGAGCAGACTGATTATTCTCTCAGTAAGTGGTCTCAGCACCACTAAATGAGACACTACATCACACCCAGAAGGTGTGTGGGCTACAGATGGGCTGCCAAAGGGAAATGTTGAAAGGAGGCAGTCCATCTGTAAGAAAGGCAAGATGAATGACAATGTATGCATGCTGGGTTGCCAACTGTCTAATCAGACAAATCCCAATGCCCTTGCCTGTCACACCCCTTCTCTGAGGCCCTGCCCTGCTCGCTTGGTCCCCTTCCCTCTGTCACTCACACTCTACCCCCCTCACTCTCTCTCACTTCAGAAGCAGGGGCTGCAGTTCCCAGCCAATGGCAGTTGTGGAATCGACACTCTGGCTGGGGGCAGTGTGTGGAGACCCCCTCAACTCCATCCTTTCCCCCAGGAGCTGCAGGGACATGTCTGCCACCTCTGGGAGCTGCACAGAGCCAGGGCAGACAGGGAACCTGCCTTAGCTCCACAGCCCCCGCCACACTTTTAGCGGCCCAAGATCTCCAGGTTTGGCCTGATTCTGGAAGGTTTCCAGTGAAACCATGAGGGTTGGCAACCCTCATGAATACTCTGCGCCAAATTCTACTCTCCTCAACTCTCGCTATTGGCTGAAGTTAGTGGGAGTGGCCCACATGTACCTGAAAGCAAAATATGGTTGTAGATTTGGATGGTAAACATCTGACTTGTTGGTAAACTGGAAAGATTTAGTTGAAGTACCTGTTATACTGCTGACTACTTTGTCACAAACAATGGGTATTTGACTTTGACCCTATTATACTTTTCAGGCTCATTCAGTACTTCTGAACATTAAACTTTGTGGTTTCTGGGTGAATTGTTCTTTTTTTTTTTTTCTAAAGGGAAATCAGTTTTTAACTGATGCTGTGATCTGAAACAAATTAAGCTGGTATGTTAAAAATAGCAACAGTAGGAGGCTTCCTGTCCAAATAAAGAAAATATATTGCAAAACAACTGTATCAAGAAAATGTCTCGTAATGTTCATTCCATTCTTTTAAACAATGCTTCTTTTTAAATGAATTGAGCAAAGATTATGCACAATAGTTTGCCTCCGGGCTCTGCTGGATATTTTTCTGAATCACTGTTAATATGGGCACTGTGGGTGTTAAAGAGAAAGGATCTATATATAAATTCTGAAGAGTCCTCTCATTCAGCTACTGGAACTTATTTTACCACTTTCTACTGATTCATTTTTGTGGAATGCTTAGCTTTTAGGAAATACAGCCTGAACAAAAATGCTTCCAATAGCTCATCAGCTACATGATATTCCAAGAGGTTATTATATTTCAAGCAGTGAAAAATAGCTCTTACTGAGTGGTATTATTCAAGCCATTAGAAATCATACTGTGCATAAAATATCAGATCTCTAGGTAGCAATGTTTGATCTTTCATTATGGCTACTTAAGTGTGGAGCTAGAGCACAAACAATACTGTGGTCATAATAGCATCTGATTCTACTCATTATACTGTCTAATTCAGATAAATAACAATATACTGTGAATGTAACATAATTTATTCTTGGTTAAATTCTCCCGGACTTCCTATCCCAAATTTACCTCTCTGGCTTTGCATAAACCCTGCATCTGTCAGAAATAGGTGCAGCTCTTTGGAGTCTGTCAATGCAATTTCTTATTTTTGCAAGAGAAGATCTCAAAGGAGAAAAGTATAATATTCCTGTTTCTTAAGGATAAGTGCCTAGTTTCCACAATTCTCCTAGCACTACCTATCCTAGGGTAAACCATATTGGATCCAAGCCTACCAGGTATCCTTTTTCTAATGAAGTCAAACCCAGTGATAGGTGGGTATCTGCATTCACTAATAAAACACCTTAGTGAAGCAAGTTTTCTCGCTCTCAGTGTCAGATAAAAGCATCTGCCTCAAACTCTTGTGCTTTTAACAATGCTTTCTGTAAAGCAGGAATTTTCTGTACCATGAAGAATAGTCCATAGCTGAATATCAATTTCCTCTTTGTATATGAGGGGATGCTCCAAACACCTCTCAAAGCCCTGAGTACCTCCCAATTGCCTCCTTTCTCTCCCTCACAAGCTTTGTGTCATACCAATGCTTCCTTGAATGTGGGAGAGCTGGATGTGATTCCTTCCTCTTCACATTATTACTGCTCAATGTGTCTGGCAGAACAGATCAATGGGATTGGTCATTTACATATCTCCTTCCTAGGGAATGAGCCTGTCTGTTATATTGCCAGATTAGGATGCGAGACAATCATATCAGCTAGAAGTGGATGACCTCCCACAACAGGTATATTCCTCTTTTTGGGTATTGCTAAGGTGGTGCCTATGAAAATCGCCAGCTACACTGGCCAGTGTTAGAAACAGGGCTTTCTTGTTAGCTGTCTCATGATTGTAGAATTTGGTGCTGCAAGGAATTGATTTGTTCCCTGGTGAAGTCCATGGAAAGTCAGAACAGAATAAAAGCAAATCTCCCTCTTTTCATAGTGATCTGCAAAACTCACCATGACTAGTCATTTGGCTTTCTCACATTAGAAGCATTTATAAAATCTGACCATCAGGTGGAAGGGTAGAGAGAACAACAGAACTCCTTCTGCATATAACATCTACATTTTATGAGGCAGTCAGTTACCATAGCAATGCTTGTGGTATAAATACCTAGATAAATCTCCCTTGTGGCACAGTATTATGCTGCTCCTATGCCAACCTTTGCATAGTGATTTTAGAATAATAGAATACTAGAACTGGAAGTGACCTCAAAAAGTCATGAAGTCCAATCCAGTCCAGTCCAGTTGACCAAGCACCAAGATAATCCCTGACAGATGTCTGTCTAACCTGCTCTTAAATATTTCCAGTGATGGAGATTCCACAACCTCCCTAGGCAACCTATTCCAGTGCTTAACCAGGCTGGCAGTTAAGAAGTTTTTCCTAATGTCCAACCTAAACCTCCATTGCTGCAATTTTTAGCCCTTTGCTTGCTTTTTACCTCCTTAACCTCTAACGAGGTTAAGGAGAATAATTTTTCTCCCTCCAACTTGTAACCTCTTCCTTTAGTTCCACTAAGTAAATAAAATCTATACACTCCTCTACCGTAGGGTTCCTGAACTGCCTGCTACAGTAGAAAGCAAAACTGTCAAATTGGTGGAAGGACATGACTCTGCTGTGAAAAACGGTGTAGTCTTCACTCAAGCTAGCTAACTTGAATTAATGCAAGATACGAGCATAATGACAACTAGTTTTAGTTTTTACATAACTAAGCTGGTCAAGTTACAAACTAGGTTCCTGCCATGTTCTGAGATGAAACGCAGAACCATGAGGGGATGTGTCATTATTTGGCCAATAACCCTGAGTGCCTTAAAATGCTCTGCTGCAATAGCTCCTTTCTGAACACTGCCAGCCAGCATGCAAGTATTTTTCTGAGCGTATGGGCACATCCATATTACCAGAAGATCGATGCTCTGGAGGTTGATCTTCTGGCATTCGATTTAGTGGGTCTAGTATAGACCTGTAAATTGAACACTGAAGGCAGTTCCCTCTGGTGTCCAATACTCCTCCTTTTGCAGGAATAAGGGAAGCTAACAGAAGAATTTGCTCCCATCAGTCTCTTGCAGTGTGGACGCTGCCAAGGCTCAGCTTAAGGTAAGCCAACTCCAGCTATGGATTTTGCATAGCTGGAATTGTGTACTTTAAGCTGACCTGCCGGGTCTAGTGTAGACCTGGCCTCTGTGTGATAAACTGCCCTGGACCAGCACCGCTGACTCCAACAGCATGCCTATTACACCACTGCCACATTCTGTCCTCTACCAGTCTTGGTTATCCTGGAAAAATGGCCCCAACACTCTCCCTTCCCCCTCTGCCAAAAAAACGTGGATGTGCAGCTCTTTTTCCTGGATCATTCCCAGGAATAGCAAGCCTTGTTTCTTCCTCTAAAGCAGGGCTACTCAACATGTGGCCCACGGCCCATTTGTTTGCAGCCCATGGTGCAGTTTGAGTTTACGCAGGGCTCAACACATGGCCTGCAAGTGGGAGTCAAAACAAAAAAGTAGTCAATATAATGGTCTTCTGTTGATATGTGTTTTAGTAGTTAGGCTCCTGGACTGTCATTGCTCATTAAAAGTGCTGTCATATGGGTGGAAATCGGATAAATATTGCATTTTAGAAATATCAGCAGAACTGACTTAAATGGGGCCTATGTGTCTTGCCTTAATCTTTGTATTCATGCCCATCAGTGTGAAAGGAACTATTTGCATATATTTGCATGTATGTGCAACCACACTTAAGCTGCGGCCCTCGGCATGTGCTGTATCATTGTGGTCCCTGGGGCTTCCAAAGTTGAATAGCCCTGATCTAAAGAAACAAAATACATAATGTACCATTTTAAGTGGAGTTTAATAATCACTTCAGTTCAAACACAGCAGTGGGTTGGTTTAGATCAGTGATAATAATACTGAGGCCTCTAAGCTGCAAATGGCTCTTTACTGTGTCTCCTGTGGCTCTGCAGCACATGATATTGAAACATTGTGATTTCATTATTAACCAGTCTAAGTTATTAACCAATCAGGATGCTTTTACTATGTTATTAATCAATTGTAGTTGATAAAAGGATAATGCTTGACCATTTTGCTGTGAGGCTGACATACAGCAGGGATTCTCAAACTGGGGGCCATGGATGCCTTGCAGATGATCTGTGGCTCGAGCGTAGCCCCGCCCCCTCCCCCCCCGCCCACAACGAAGTTGGAGCACCAGCATGGCTTCCTGCTGGGCTGGGGGTGGTAGAGCTGGGGGTGGGGAAGAGGTGGAGCTAGAAGCGGCTCTGCACCCTGCCACTCCCCCAGCTGAGGAAAGAGCAGCACAGGGACTCGCTTTTCCTGGAGGCTTTTCCTGCACTTCTCATTGGTTGGAATCGATGCCTGGGAGCGGTGCAAGGCCAAAAGGAAGTAAGTGCCCAGGCCAAAAGGCCAAAAAGAAGTAAGACTGCACTCTCAATCCCTCACACACACCCCTGCGGAGACCCTGCATCTCCACCCTGCTCCTGCACCCTCCCTCCTGGCCAGACACCCTACCCCCAGCCTGCTCCTGAACTCTGGCTCCTGGCCAGATTCTGCACCTTCCCTTGCTCCTGCTCCCTCTCCCCAGCCAGACACCCTATTCCGAGTCTGCTCCGGCACCCTACCTCCCACCCATACCTCCCACCTTCACCCCCTTCTACACCCCACCTCCTATCCAGATCCTGCATCCCCATCTCTATCTCACTCACTGGCAGCCATGTCCTGCACACTGAACCCCTCATTTTTTCTCACCCCAGAGTCTGGGGGGGGGAGATCTACAAAATCCAGTAGCCCCAGAACCCCACAAGAATTAATGTGGTCTATGAGAAGCCCTGAACCTCAGTCCTCCCTGCTCCCCACCATGGGGCTGGAGTGCCAGGGGAATGAGGTGTCTCAGATGACAGTCACATTAGTGAGCGTTGCGGGTTTTGGAGGGTGGTTTTTTTTGCTTCTTACTTGTGTGGCACCCAACTGATTTTTCTGTGGGACTGTGGCCAATAAAGGTTCCCACCCCTGCCATAACTACCAACAATGGTGAAAGCTTTTGTATTGGACATAAATTAATATTTTACTTTATTTAAAATGAAGTTTAGTAAACTAACATGAGAAAGTTAAAGTGCTTAATCTGTTTAATTCTTTCCATTAATATTTCCTTTCTCACTGGTTAAATTAAACCATTCTCCCTAGCTGTAGCAATAGCAAAATGGCTCAGAAGTAATTATACAATTAATGGTGAGTTTCTGTTAGCAGCTGGTGGTCCGTTGAAACATCTTCATTGAGCTGGGTGAGCCACGGGCCAAAAAGTTTTAGAACCACTGACATATAGGCTAGGGCACTATTTATGGGAGGTTTGGGAGACAGTAGCCCTCCTCCTGAGTTTGAACCCCCTGGATTTAACACTTGAGGTCTGCTTAAAGCTTCATGCCGACTCCAGAGTCAGTTCATAAATGCAATAGAGTTTGAGTTGTTTCAGCTCTGCTTTTGAGGCAGGGAGTTTGTTATAAAAAGAGGAAGGCAGGGAGATTAAAAATAACAAAAGTCTGGGCATTCCAGTAATTGAAGGATCCTTAGATCAGCATGAAAACATTGCCAGGTGCTCCACTTAAAAGAAAGGGGGGGGGGAAGTAGAATGAGTATTGTGCTGCTGGGATTTGCATTTGGATTACTGTGTTATACTTACAAATGTTCTTGAAAAAGGGGTGAACGGGGACTAATCCAAAACTGACTGCAAAGAGTTACAAAGAGATTTCACAAAATTGGGTGACTGAGCAACAGAAAGGCAGATGGAATTAAGTGTTAAGTGGAAAGTAACGCACATAGAAAATATAATCCCAACTATAGATACAAGATAACTGTTACCATGCAAGAAAGAGATCTTGGAATTATTGTAGACAGTTCCCTGAACACATCTGCTCAATGTGCAGTGGCAGTCTAAAAACTAAAAATCTAACAGAATATTGGGAATAGTGAGGGCTCGCCAAACCACGGCGAGCCCCGCTCGCCAGCCACACTGTCCAGCGATCTGCGCATGCGCAGCTCGTTCTGTGCATGCGCAGATCGCCTGAACCCGGCTCTTCCGGGTTGCAATCTACTCGCCACAGGCGATTGTATTATTTGTCGAGCACTGAGAATAATTAGGAAAGGACTAGATAAGACAAAATACCATATTGCCTCTATGTAAAGTCTTTGTATGCCCACATTTTGAATACTGCATGCAGATCTGATCACCCCATCTAAAAAAAAGATATATTATTTTGGAAAAGGAACAGAAAGGGCAACAGAAATGATTAGGGGCAAGGAACAGCTTCCAAATGAGGAGAGAGTAACAAAACTGGGACTTTTCAGCTTGGAAAATAAATTATTAAAGGATGGGGGGATATGTTAAATGTCTAGAAAATCATGAATGGTGTGGAAAAATAGACTGAAGAAATGTTATTTATTCCTTCAATAACACAACACAAGAAGTTGACCCAATTTCAATTTATAGACCGCAGATTTAAAACAAACAATTTTTTTCCACAGTCAACTTGTGAAACTCTTGGCCAGGAGAGGGTGGAAAACCCAAACTCTACAAGGGTTCCAATAAGAACAAAATAAGTTCAAGGAGGACAGGTCCATCAGTGGCTACTAGCCAGAATGTGCAAGGATGGTGTCCCTAGCTTCTGTTTGCAAGAAGCTGGGAATGGGCAATAAGAGATGGATCATGATGATTGCCTCTTCTGTTTATTCCTTCTGAAACACCTAGTATTGGCTACTTTTGGAAGACAGGATACTGGGCTAGAAGGATCTTTGTCTGACCCAGTCTGGCCATTCTGATGTTCTTATATAAAGCTGAAATGTATCTACCCCTTGGTATAACCCACTAGACCCCACTCCCCTTCCAGAGCTGAGATACAGCCCAGAAGTCCTGACGGGAACTCTCTCTCTCCACAGAATTAGTAATAAAATAAGATTATACATTAAAAATTTAAAGCTAACCAGTGTCCCTTAAGTGACTTGCCATAAGATGTCAGAATATGTTAGTGTTAGAGCTGAGTGGGTCTAATATTTATTTAATTTTTTTTCTTTCATATAGGAATTAGATACAATGCTCCTGTCAGCTAACTGCTAAGTTTGCCAAAAAATGTAGTGTTACCAGTACTTTTGTAGCCCCTGGATAGAGATTATGCTTGTGTGGGGAGAGGGCGGATGGGGTTGTCCAGTTCCCCAGTGGGTTAGACTGCCTTAGCAGGCATTCATCTACAGTTTGCTTTCTCTTCTGAGGCTATAGCTTGTGTAACAGTCCACAAGTAAAAATTACCACACAGTTCTTTCTAAGCCCATAGAGTTATTCTTAGGGTGAAGGCATTGCAGAGAAAACATATTAAAAGCAATAAAATAATCTACACGTGGGTTGAGTGCAGGGGCTTGGGGAATGGGTGGAATAGGGGTGGGAAGAGGGCAGAGCTGAAATGGGAAGAGGTGAGGTGGGGTGGGGGCAGGGCAGAGTGGAGCAGAGGGAAAGAGGTGGGGACTTGCGAGAAAGAATGGATTGGAGGTGGGGCCTGGAGGTTGAGCACCATTTGGCTAGAGAGGAAGTTGGTGTCTATTCTCATGAGGCTCAAGCTTGGAGGTGGGAGGCTAAAAGTTTAGGATCAGACTTGGATCAGGTTTCAAAGCCCAGGCTCCAGTGCGAACCTAAATTTCTACACTGCTAATTTTAGCTCTGCAGAGTGTCCCTAAGTCCACTGAATCAAGCTCTGAAGCTCACTGTTCAGGGCTTAATAAGCAACTGCGTGGCTGGGCTGATTAGAAGGAATTAAGTGTCATGGGCTTTTTTTCCCCTATGTAGATGTACCCTAATTGTCCTTGCTTTTTCTTGGTGCTCTGATGGTGACAGCGTATGAAATTATAGCTCCTGCTGGTATCACCAGTCTGGACCTTTATATCATCCACCTACACACACTCACACATTCATTCTCTCACTCATAATTTAGTCATTCAATTTGATTTATTTATGTAGGTCATTTTTAGTAGTAGCTTTATAAATGATCAAGGTAGTTAAAAGAGAAAATGAGTTACAAAATTAAGGAGAGGCTTAGTGGGACTTGGATAATGGCAGGGAGAAACTCAGTCCATATATAAGCAAATCAGTAGACTGTTACAGATATTAAAATGTATCTCTTTTTCTCAGGGTAATGGCAGCCTGTAGTTCCGGTATTACACAGATAAGGTAGATGAAGAAATATCTTTTATAATTTGGACCAACTTCTGTTGGTGAGACAGAACCAAGCTTTTTTTTTTTTGAGTCACATACAGCTCTTCTTCAGGTCTTGGAAAGGCATTCCCAACATCCCATAGCTACATACAAGGTGAAACAGATCATTTCCCTTAAGCTTCTAAAGGTGCATTCAAGGTAGAGTGGCCCATTAACACCTCTGCAATCAAAAACCGGACAAAAAGGTTGATTAGTGGGGGTTATAGATTAGTGTAATAAGTCATAAATCCAATGTCTCTATTCAGTCCATGATTTTGAGTGTTTAACAGAGTTATGGATTTAAACAACAAATGGTCTGGTAGCACTTTATGAATTTAAGTTCCTTGTTTGTCTTTAGAAAGTGCTGTTCAGGTTTCCTTTGAGGATGGGACTGACAGGTCAGATGTAGAGTGATCACTTTGTAAAAAGTGTTTGCCTATAGCTGACAACATGTTTTTGTCTTTTATCATTGTCCTGTCTGACTTCCTTTGACACTGTATCAAGTTTCGGAGAAGTAGCTGTGTTAATCTGTTTCAGCAAAAACAAGGAGTCCTGTGGCTCCTTAAACACTAACAACTTTATCTGGGCATAAGCTTTCGTGGGCTGGATCCCACTTTGTTGCATCTGACAAAGTGGGCTCTAACCTACAAAAGCTAGTGCCCAAATAAATGTATTTGTCTTCATGGTGTTGGATTTTTTAAACACTGTAGTTATTGTCTGGTTTCACCTTTCAAGTTCTAGAGATCCTGCACATGTCTGTCACATGTGGCATGCTTCCCCCCATACTAAGTGCTTCGGTCACAACTGGCTATATCTACAACACTGATCTGATGGTGGCACAGGAAGAAGTGGGTGGGTGGACATTAAGACCCATTGGTGCCCCAAACTTTCAGGTGCCCTACACAATTGTGTACTCTGCATATGGGTAAGGACGACCCTATGCATCATTCCTATGACTTGTCTAACAGCTGTGAGTACAATGTCCTTTTTGCAAATGACCAGATGAAAGCCATATCTGCTCCATGACTTGAGTAACCGACATTTTCCCTACAAGTTGGTATGGTGGGCTGATATCCACTGACCTAGGGAAACACGAGAGAACTCCTGCACACCACTCTTTGACCTGCAATAGTAGAAGATCTAACCTAAAAGCTGGAATATTAAAGTAAAACCAGGTTACCATTATATCTCACAATACTTGGCACTGCCCCTGCATCTAGATATTGTTATTTTAGTGTTCTTGATATTTTACCGTAATTGTATTTTAAACTCTTTATATTACATGGATTTATTTGTCTCTACGCAGTCACCACTGAATCTGTACTTCCTCTTCTCTATCTATCCCAGCTCTCCCTAATAAGTCCCCCTGAAGTTTCAAAGAAAGAGAGAAGTGCTGTCTTCACTAGACCCACTAATTCACACCCTGGAAGATTGACAGCAGCAACTTCGATCTTCTCTGCAGTGTAGACATACTCCAAGTGAATAAAAGCATAAGCAGTTCTGGAACCTGCATGATCCCCATTTGTTAGAACAGCGACTCTTAAGTTTACTTCATGGGGCCCACCTTCTTTGTGTTTTAGCTATTTATGCCTCTTCCCCCAGTACATATACCACCCCCCAAATCTTAAGGTAGACTGGAGAACAGAAGCTACTAGCCCAGCTGTCAGCTCTGAAGACAACGCTGCACCAACAGTAACACAGAAGTAAGGGTGGCAATAGGAACACTGATATTTGTTAATATCACTTTTCACAGCAGACTTAGTGCCCCATTGCCTCCCTTACTTCTCTGCTGTTGCTGCCATTACAGGGCTGAACTGCCGGAGCCCCAGG
This sequence comes from Pelodiscus sinensis, assembly GCF_052426305.1. Taxonomy (NCBI): domain Eukaryota; kingdom Metazoa; phylum Chordata; order Testudines; family Trionychidae; genus Pelodiscus; species Pelodiscus sinensis. The sequence goes on from NC_143052.1 coordinate 200,132,335, forward strand.
TGAGGGATTGGGGGCCAGGAGGAAGGAGACTCTGAGTCTAGGCTGCTTCTCAGTGAAGGATTCAGGGTGGGAGGCAGAACCTGAGCCTGGGTTTCAGGGCTCTGGCTGTCCCTTGTATCCCCACTTCTCAGGTGTGCCTGGCCCATCTGCACATGCTCCAGCCATCCAGGGCTGACAGCCAGAGCCCTTAAATTTTTTTTTAAAAGCACACAGCTTGTCCCTCCCTTGGCACATCTCCACACTTCCCTGGGAAGGCCTGCCTCATAGTTTGAGAACTGTTGATTTAAAAGAATAATTATCGCACATTTAAACATCAGCTTAGTTCCTAACCCAATCCTAGAAATGCTTTGTCACATCTGCTCCTGCACAGCAGCAGGGCAATCTTGGTAGTAACATAGGACCTAGCCTGTTTCTTCCTTGTGCACCTACTGAGGCAAATAGTTGTGGGTGTGCGTGGAATGCAGAATCAGGCCCTAGAAGATCTTTGTGTTTCTTGAATTTTAGTCATCCTGATTAACAAACATTTCTCAATCAGACTCTTGACCACTTTATTCTTAGGCCAAAACAGCAATTACAGAGACCTACATCCCTGGATTAGCAGGGACCAGAAATTCTAAACCATTTTTTCCTTAGCTGTAACCCTTTAAATTCAGATTTTTTAAAACACATTGGACTGAAAATGTGATTTCTGTAGTACAAATACAAATGTTTCTAGGTCCCTGGCTTTGGTGATAGATTTTATAAATTGCACCTTTTAGAAATTTCGTTTAAACTGTAGTCTTCCAGAAGTGTAATTTCTAGTTTAAGTAGCTTTCACTCTCATTTGTCTTTTTAACTCTTGATTATGACCAGCCATGGATTGTTTCTCTTTTCTCATTTTAACTGTAGCTAATATATTCCATCTTGCTGCCTACAGCTTGTTCATTTCTCCAACTTCCTTCCTTTTAAATTTCCATATAACAAGCCTGTTGTCCTATATCAAGATTTCTTTGCCACCAGCTGTAGCAGATCCTCCTTTCAACATCTGGGCCATCATAAGCAGATCACAGGGTTGTCTTACTGCTTCTAAAGTAAATTAGCTCCATTCACTCACTTTTTTTGCTGCTTCTACTAGTTCATAATGTGCTATACTTTTTCAGATATCAGAGGGGTAGCTGTGTGAGTCTGAATTTGCAAAAGTGACGAGGAGTCCTGAGGCACCTTATAGGCTAAGAGATTTATTGGCGTATAAGCTTTCGTAGGCAAAGACCCACTTCGTCAGATGCATATGACATCACTTTTTCAGATGTCACTGTTATCCACCTGGCTGCTTTCATTCCTTTGGTTTGTTCCTAATTAATTTCTTTCTTTCTTACTTTAAATGAAGCTGTCTTTTTCCAGATTCCCTCCATACGCCTTCTGGCAGGAAAATGCTGCTTTAGCTGAGGCTATGAGAAATATATTGGTGCCAGTCCTGTGCACCTTCTGGCCCTATTACTGTTGCCTCATGACCCAGGCTCTTAACTCCTGCATCCATCCCCCTTATACAAAAATACTGTAGTTCAAACAGACATGCAAAATAACTAGCTAGTCATACATTTATCCCACCCTGGAGATATCCCCACAGGGATTGTGCATCAATGCCATGTGCATATACAGTATCTAGCACAACTGGGTCCCAGCCTTGATTGAGACCTATAGACATTTCCATAATACAGATAATAGTAATTAGTTGAGAGCTTCTCTTTCAGACAAGTTACATGGGGGGGAAAGGACGGAAATGATGGCACAGTTCAGGCTGACATCTCAGCTCTTAGGTAGAATCTTATCTGTGCTGGGTTTTGTTTCAATCCTAATTGTTTTATTCCAGTACTTTGGGCCTGATTCTGTGCTGTTGCAGAGGTGTAGATCCATAGTAACTGTATTATCTGGATTTATACTTGTGTAACAGAGTAAAATCAAGGCACTTTGTGTTTAATATTCTGTTTTGTTTTTAATATCTATTGTCCTGGTATCAATCTCTTCAGCCTGAGGACCAAACACATTATTTCGAAAGTCTCAAGGAACTGAAATCAATACTTTGTGGCAGATTGTCTTCCCTGTTCTGCTTATTTAGCAAAAACAACCTATAATCCCCTGTTGGGGATTCCCTAGAGTAGGAGGGTCCAGAGTGCAGACGGATTGTTTTATATGCCTGTGCCTCCTGGCCTGCAGTCTCTGGCTGATGCCAGAGGAGTGTTGAGATGGGGAGCAGCATGTCAGAGACAGGGAATGGGAGGGGCTATTGCCACTCGTGTATGGTCCCTGCCAGCAGCACAAGTTAGAGCAAATGCTCCATCTTATGACAAAGCTGGAGCAAAGAATCAGAGACAGATATAGGTGCTGACTCTAGGAAAAATCATCATAAGAGAAGGGGGAAACAACAGCTCTGGATCAATTGTTCGCAACCTACAGCTCAATCAGCACACAACTGTAGCCCATGTGACATTCTCAAGCCCATATAGGTAGCACTTCTATGGTGTGGATGAGGCCTACATAACACACAGAGAGCAGCATGTGTGGCTCACCATGGTAAACAGATTGAGAACCGCTGTCCATTGCCTGTTTCCCTGCCAGACAGTGAGAGATACAGGAAGAGAAGACCTATTTGGTCCTCACATTTGTGATGGATCACTAAGTGTCAGGAGGCAGCAAGCCCCCTTGTTGTAGTTGTTCCATGTTCTGGAGCTCTGCTGCCTTGACTTGCTGGGTTGTGTCTTTCTGGAAACCCTCTTGGTGAAAAAATCAGAATCATTGCCCCTTATCTCCTGCTTTTCTGGGACAGGAGCTTGGAAAAGGTATCATCTGTTTTTCCAGTTTTTGAAGTGACGGCCTCATATAAACATAGGGCAATCATTGCTAGGGCCATTCTTAGATTTATAGGGCCCTCAGCAGTACTATGAAACTGGTGCCCCAAGGCCTGACAGCAGACCGGGTAGGATGAATATAATTTTTTAGAGGTGTGATTTTATAATATTTAGCAACACACTAATGAAATATTTTTAAAGCAAGTTTTAAACTAAAGTCCTGTAGATTAACACCATAAATTGAAAAACTAACAGTATATACCTGGGGTTGGCAAATGCCTGTTTAATGACTTCGTTATCACTTGGAACTGCTCTTTCACGGGTCAGTGTTCTGCTAATAGATCTGGCAGGCTTTTTCACTTTTAAGTTAACTAGATCCTCTCTGATGGAAGCAGACACACAGAACAGGGATCAGAAGATGCATGTGGGTGGATATTCAGACCCAATGATGCTCCAAATTTTTAGGTGATATATACCTAATTTTTTTGCCTTATACATTTCTGTATATATCTGCAAATTCCCCATGACTGACATGAATTTCTAGTGGTGCAAGCATTCTCATTTTCAATTTTTTATTGAACAAAATATTAGCAAGTGACAGCGCTAGCTTCATTGCTGGTATTCTGTAACTTAAGAGTGCTAAGCACTTCATTATTTTCACACCATTTTCCACCTACTCATCAAACTAGGGACAACATGGGCTAGTGGCTATGTCTAAACCCATACTTCACTGCAAACTGCCCACTCAACTGTGACCCATTGTCAGACAACTGATGTACTAGGCTCTTAAGAGAGTTTAACAAGGGGCTTATACTTATATAATTCTGATTCTAAACCAGTTTTGTTAAATTAATATAACATTTGTGTGTAGGCAAAGTCGATAAGCTAATTATAAATAAAAATGGGAAGTAGAGCAGCGTCATCCATTACAAAAAAGATATGAGCTTGAGTACTGCTGAACTGCATGATGACTTCTAAAAATAACAGACTGAAGTGAATTAAGTATGAGTGAACTCATTGGTGTTATACTGCATTCCGAAGGCTACTTAAAATGAGCTGTGAGTGCTCTTTCACTTGTCCTAAATATGCTGAAAAAGATACCAGTTTTTTGCCTGTGTTTCAGTCTTGCTTTGAACCTCTGCAACTGCAGAAAGTATCTCCTTTTAAAAGGTAAAGTGAAGGAAATAGCTTTGCTATTGCTTTGCTTTTCAATCAAAAAAAGAAAACTCCTAAGAAAGAAGAGGATTGGAAGCTCAATCATTTCCTCATATGACACATACAGTGTATGTTACAACAGTGTAGTAACCTTTTTTTTTTGGCTTGAGGAAACATTTACACTATAAAACTATTTTCAGATGTGCATGATTTTCTGTAACACAACTGCCCTTCCCCACAACACTACTCTTTGGACTAAAAATTATCCTTGTTCTCAATCTAAAGGAAAATGTTAAAATTTAGAAAATGCTTTTTTTTTTTTTGCACTATCCAATTGCAAAACAGCTTCATCAAATCCCAATCAATTAGAGTTTCTTTACAGCCAAACAGGCTAGGAACACATTTCTTTTAAATAAAACTTTAAAATCTGCAGAATCTGGTGGGCCAACAACTGGCCACATTCAGCCTACCGTTTGTGCTCCACAGAAAAGAAACTTGAAACCACCAAAGGACCAGATTCTATCTGCTCTTTCATGAGTGTATAATGGCTGAAGAAGTACTAGGAAGTTCTCCTTCTGCCTCCCACACAAGAGGCAGCCAGAATCTTGGTGCATGGAGAAAGGTGTTTCCAGTAGAATTAGATCAGTGGTTCTTAACTAGGGATACCTGTACTCTTGGGAGTATGCAGAAGTTTTCCAGAGAATACATCAACTATTCTAGATATTTGCCTAGTTTTACAAAAGACTATGTAGCACTAGTGAAGTCAGTACACACTAAAATGTCATATAATGACTCGTTTATACTGCTCTGTAGACTATGCTTTGAAATGTAAGTACAATAATTATATTCCAATTGATTTTATAATTATATTTTAAAAACGAGAAAGGAAGCAATTTTTCAATAATAGTGAGCTGACACACTTTGGTATATTTATGTCTGATTGTGTAACCAAGTAGTTTTTAAGTTAAGTGGAATCTGGGGGCATGAAAGATAAATCAGACTTCTAAAAAGGGTACTGTAGTTTGGGAAGGCTGAGAGCCATTCAACTAGACAGCCTAAAGAGAAGTTCATTTTGCATCAGCTGCTGTTTCAAGACTGGCACTGGGGGGACTTGCTCCTTCTCTGTGCCCAGATTCCCCTAGTGAACCTGCTGGCATTTTACTCACCTCTCTTCTTCATATAGAATCATAGAGCTGAAAGAGACTTCATGAGGTCATTGAGTCCAACCTCCTACTTAAAGCAGGACCAACTAAATCATATCAGCCAGAGCTTTGTCAAGCCTGGCCTTAAAAACCTCTAAGGCTGGAGATTCCATAGGAGGAAGCTGAATACCAAATTTGGTGCGCCCAGTTCTTACCATTTAGGAGGAGTTCTTGAATAAAGGGACTCGCAGACAGATGAACACACATTTCTAAAATATATAGTAAAATTATTATTCTTGCTTGCCTACTTTCTAAAAGAAAACATTCAGTTATACACTATCAAGTATAATTTAGTAAAGTCTATTGTACAAAAGAATATAATTTAGATAATGTTTCAGTCTCACATCTTCAATTCGTATAATATCCTGCTTTAATACTATATGCATTGTACTTGGAATAAAATTCCGTACGCTTTGAAATAAGACATAGAGCTGTGATGTTTCTTACTTTTATTTTAGTGATATAGTTCTCCTTCTATTATTATGTTTTTGTACTCAAAGAATTCTATCACATTAGAAATGCACAATACTAAAATGAAAAATAACTACCCATCAGTGCTCTGGTTTTGCACATTATCTTGTAAAATAATTTAATTTAATTATGACAGTAAAGCAACACAAATACTTGAATAATACATTTGGAAAATGAAACCAGTTACTTACTATTCCTTATTTTCACTACAGATTGAACCTCTCTAGAATCCAGCATGCTCCGTGGTCCCACCTTGATGTTAGTTAGGAGGATGTCCACTTTTCATGGACATAAAGTGTGTTTACAGCCACCAGTCCATCCTCTCAGAGTTCTGTGCTGTTATTCAGCTCTACTTTACCCCTAAATGTCCTCTAAGAGCCCACCAAGCAATGGAAGTGTTGGTAATGCTGCTAGACAATATTGACCTCCCCCAAAAATCACTGGTTCGGCACCAGTCCGGTCCTGCTGATTAGAGAGGTTCAACCTGCAGTTTGTTCCAACAGCTGGCAGATATTTTTCTTTTGCCTGTTATTACTTCTGCAAGCTTACCCGCTTTTGCAACCCCCCCCCCCCGTGAGAAATGACTAGGTGTGACGCCACTGAGGAAAGCGCTAAGCACAAGGTCGTGGGCTGCACTTTTCACCGCTGGCGTCTCCTTAGTGTGTTTCACACCCGGCTTGTGCCGGGGAAGCCTCGGTTTCTGGCCCGCTGCGGTTTCTGCCACGCACACATGCAATTCTCTGCTACCGCCCAGGCCTTGCCGCCTGCCCCACGGGTGGCTAATGCAGACGAGGGGGAGCGGCTCAGCTGAGCTACGGACTTTCCCGGGCTGCGTTCCGACGCTCCGCCCACCCCAGCTGCTTGCTCCGCCCACCCGGCCAGCTCGTGCTCCCTTCGCCCCCCGCTCCGCTCCTCAGTGGCCGCTGCGCGTTAGCCCCGCCCCCAGCCCGCGCTGTCTCGAGGGAACAGGCCCGGCTGCGCCCCGTGGGGTTTGGAACGGGGCTTGCCGGAAGGGTTCTCTTTCCGGTCCGCAGCAGCAGTTCTCTTCCGGTTCGCCGTGCCCCCCCCCCCCCCACCATCATGGCGACGGCCCCTGCGCCAAGCGGTCGCTAAGCCCCGCGGAGGCTCCCAGCGCTGCCTTCCCGCCCCGCGCCCTCCTGCCGGAGCGCGGCCGCTTGCGCCGGGCCAGAGGGAGCAGCCGCCGCGGGGTCGGGATCCGGGAGGGGGGAGTCGGGGCCCCGCGCGCTTCCTGCCTGGGGTGAAGCGCTGCCGCCCCCATGGCGCCGGTGCAGCTGGAGAGCAACCAGCTGGTCCCAGCTGGCGGCGGCCCTACCTCGGCCCCGGCCCCCCCGGCCCCGGGTAGCGCTGCGGCGGCGGCGGCCAGCCCCGGCTACCGGCTCAGCGCCCTCATCGACTTCCTGCTGCACCGGACCTACGCGGAGCTGACGGTGTTGGCAGACCTGTGAGTGCCGCGCTCGGCGCCCCGCTCCCTGCCTCTAGGGGGGAGGGGGAGGTGGCTGGGTGCCCAGAGCTGTCCTTCCCCGAAGCTTGCACCCCAGGGTGCAAGTTAGACCTTACAAGGCTTTGTGCCTGTACATCCCCTGCTAAATGTTCGTGGGGATCTGTCAAGTGGCGTAAAGGGTGGAAACCAGAGAAAAAAGCTTGAGAACAGTTTGTTTTGTTTGGGAAGCATTTACATTTTCTTCTACATTAAAGTTAAAAGTTCGAACGTTTCAGTTAAGCTCTTTAATAAATGAGAATAAACTAGTCTATGGTTATCTTGTTTCCTCTTATTATTGGTTGCTGTAGTGCATGCTATGAAAACACAAACAAGGAGTGAATTTAAATCTGGGCAATGTGTTTAATTTAGCTTCTACAGTACCTCTCCTGAGTTAATCTGATTAACTTCACAGGATGGTGTAGGTGGGCATGGGAGAAAAAAGTAATTTATGGGGCCAAATGGGAATTCTGTACCCCCTAATTCTGTCCTGAACAATAATTACTGAATGTAATAGTATACACTGTATTTCCATAATTAACTTACACATGCCATATCCATCCACTTGAGAATTTCAGCTAGTTTTGAAGATGCACATTTGTGGATGTTTTGACACTCTCTGAATCCTATTTACAGATTTATAATCTATAAAGGACAAAAGTATCTTAGTTCAGTGTCTAGTGTGTGTTTAGTTGAGTTTTAGGGCTTTAACAGTAAAATGTACTCAGTGTAACTTCTTCTAACCTCTTGCATTGCCCTCGCACCTTCAGTCACTTCTATTATCACAATATTTGCACGATGCACACTGTGTATACCATGGGAAGCCCAACATTGCTACTTCATGCGATTAATACAAAAATTGTCAGATTTAGGATTGCTTGAATACATTGGTTCATTGATCCAGGATCGCACTAAATGTGAATGTCCTAGATTTTCAATGTATGTCACAAGTTCTGTACATTTGGCTAGTGTAGGTGGAAGATCTCCCTTGGGATTAAGTGTCCATCATGAAGTATAAATGTCTAGTTCTCTGACAAAATTTACCTTCCAAGTATAGAACAAAGCACGCTTCCTGCTTTGAGAGAGTTACGGTCTAAGCATAACAAGAGACAATACATTATTATAAATAGATGGGGGGAGTTGAACTGTGAGCCAGCATTGCTCAGCATGATAGGCTGTGGTCTCTTCATACTAATGGCCACCTGAGGCAAAGGTTTTTATAGGCAGCATGACAAAAGAGTTTTGAGGAAGATTTTGGAGGTGAATAATGAGATGGGAGGCGGAGCTATCTTCACACAGCTAATTCACTTCATATCATTTGGGCCAAAAGTTATACTTGTCTATTAAGTGGCCTACATAAGATTAACTAAAAAACTTCATGGGGTAGCCAAGTTAATCTGTAACAGGAAAAACTTAAACAACAAATAGTCTAATAGCACCTTAAAGACTTACAAAACATGTAGATGGTGATATGAGCTTTTGTGGGCACAACCCACATCATCAGATTTACAGGAGAATTAGAAGTCCAGGTCCAAGAATAAATAAGGGAAGGCGAAGGGGCGAGGAGGGAGTGGGGGGGGGGGGGGGAAAAGGAGGGGGGAAAAGAGAAAAAAATTGTGAGTAGATGGTTCAAATAGTTACAACAGGCTAATAAGAACAATTAGCACCTCCATTGTTTGGTTGGTAGATTAAGTCATGGGATGTGGAAGGTGGTGTGCAAGCCAACCAATGTCCTTGTTCATACCATTTGCTGTAAATGAAGTTAAGTTCTAAACCTTCTGTGTATTTGGCTTGTGGAATTGGTCTGAAACAAAATGGTGACTTGGAGATCCATTAATAAGTGTTCAGGCAGATTAAAGTGTTCTCCAAAAGGTTTTTGTGTATTGCTTTCAAATATCTGGTTTGTGTCCATTAATTCTTTCCCATAGAGATTGTCCAGTTTGGCCAGTACAGCCAGTGCCTGAGTTGAAAATGGTCGAGTTATGACCATTCACATTTACGACCAAACCTCCCAGGGAGCAGTAGTAAAAGCGGTCCCTGAGTTACAAACGCGACCCGTGCTTACGAACAGTGCGGTTGCTATGTAACTCAGTGGGGTCCGAGTTATGAAGAGATCGAGTTACAGCCAAGTGTTTGGTTCGTAACTTGGAGAGAGGCTGTATACATGGCAGTGGGGCATTTGATGGCATATATCACATTAGTGGATGTGCAGTTAAATGAGCCTCTGATTTGGTGGCTGATGTGGTTGGGTCCATTGATGAAATCGCTTGTGTAGATGTGTGGGCAGAGTAGGTACTGGGGCAGATTGCAGGGGTGGGTTCCTGGATGATTATGGTGAGCTGTGTAGCGTGGTTACTGGAAATAATTTGTTTGAGGTTATGGGATTGTCTGTAAGCGAGGATTGTCCTTTCCCTCAAGGCCTCTGAGAGTGACAGGTCATTTTCCAGGATAGGTTGTAAATTGTTGATAATGTATTGAAGGGGTTTAAGTTGTGGGCTGTAGGTGATGACAGGTGGAATTCTGTTGTTTTCTCTTTTTGGCCTGTCTTGAAGTAGTTCTTGTCTGGGTACTTTTTTGACTCTATCGATCTGTTTTTTTCACTTCTCTGGGTGGGTATTTCAGTTTTATGAATGCTCTATGTAGAATAGGTCCTGGAGGTGTTTGTCTCTGTCTGTGGGATTGGAGCAAATCCGGTTCTATCTTAGGGCTTGGCTGTATACAGTAGACTGAGAAATGTGTCTGGGATGGAAGCTAAAGGCATGAAGGTAAGTGTAGTGGTCGGTAGGTTTCCGGTATAGGGTGGTAGAAATTTGTCCATCATTTACTTGTACTGCAGTGTCAAGGAAGCGGATCTCTGATGTGGACTGATCCAGGCTTAGGTTGATGGTAGGGTGGAAATTGTTCAACTTCCTGTGAAATTCTTCAAGGATCTCTTTCCCCCGGGTTTGTATGATGATGTCATCAATGTAGTGTAAGTAGAGTAAGGATGCTAGGGGGCGAGAGCTGAGGAAATGTTCAAGGTCAGCCATAAACAGGGTTCGCCAAGCGGCGGCGAGCTCTGTTCGCCAAGCGGCGGCGAGCTCTGCTCACCAGCCGTGGGGTTTCGTGCGGCTCTGCGCATGCGCAGATTACTCTGCGCTGGCTCTTCCGGGTTATAATCTACTTGCAACGGGTGAGTAGATTACATTATTTGTTGAGCCCTGGCCATAAAGACCTTGGCATATTGTGGTGCCATGCAGGTGCCCATGGCTGTGCCGCTGACTTGAAGATAGAAATTGTCTCCGAATTGGAAGTAGTTGTGGGTGAGGACAAAGTCGCAAGAGCTCTGTAACCAGGTGTGCAGAATTACTTGGTCTTTGTCCTATCTTCTGGAGGATTGTTAGTGAGCTACAGTTTTTGGGGGTCTTTAAAAGTACTTACAGGAAGCCCTTGCCATTTGTAGTTTCACTATCCATGATCTCACATATTCGTGAGGTGCTGGGCTGTACCAGCCCAAACACATGATTCAGTGTGGTGATGCTTTTTCATTTCACTCTAGTAATGAAGCCTGAAAGCTGAAAGGGAAATGGAAGCTTGCAGTGATTCCATATCAGAAAATTTTGGATATTACATGTTTTTATTGCATTATTGTGTGTAAATATTAATCTATTACATCATTTTATACGGATAATGTGGTTTTGTGTCAGAAACATCGCCCACTCCCCAGTATTGTGGATTTTGCCATTCATGATGATCTCAAGAATGTATCGACCATGAATGGCAAGAGCTTCCTGTATTGATAACCATATTGGCTAGCTCAGGAGAGAAGCAACAGTATTTCATCTTTCAAGTTGATTCTTTTAATTCCAATTTTAGGCAGGTTGGTAGCACATAGTGGTGGATATTATATTGATGCTATTTATTTTTCACCTGTTATATGTATAGTAGGCAACTCTTATTTCTAGAGCTATCAAATTAACTTTTTGATCAGTGAAACTTGATAAATTTAGTTTTATGAAGATGGAGAATTACTACACAACTTCTTGAAACACACTTACCAAAGTATGTGGTGTATTAATGGCAGAGTAGTGACTCTTAAATTTAATTGTTATTTAATTATAAGAACTCACTAGATGCAAATGAACGTATACCTAAATATTTAAAATGTAATATAACATTAAATAATGTTTTTATGTTTTTAATAGACTACCAAGAAAGACTGACATGGAAAGGTGAGTCATAACAAGAATGGGGTATTAATGCATGCTAGAATTTAACATTAAGGTCAGTGTGGGATCATTGAAATAAGAATTCTCTTAATTCAAGATTTACCTTTTAAAATGATTTCATTGGGTTGTCCTTATGTTACTGTATGACAGAAGTTACTATTGCTGTCACAAAAATGCTACATTAATTTGAAACTACCTAGGATTGTTGGATTCTATTTCTAATAAGCTTCTGAACAGTTCTTTACCCAGCAAGAAGTGCCGTTCAGCTGAGAGCATTTTCCTTTTGGATAGGAGTAATAGGACATGAAAACTTGGAGGATGGGATTTTTAGGTATAATGTGGTTACCTGATTTTTTTAATTGTGTGTGGAAGAACTGGAACCAATACAGATGTATTGAGAAGGAAGTCCTACCAATATAGGACTAGTAGCTGTAAAATGTAAATAGAATAAGACCTCTTGTTTACTTCCCCTTATTAGAGAGACATCTTTTCCTCCTCAAACACCAATTAAGGAAACTTTGTTTTATGACTGGAGAACTTGTTTTGTATACTTCAGAAATAGGCAAAAATAGATGGATAGAAAAAAAGAGAACCTGGTTTCTCTTCAGGTTTAAGAGAACATGAATTATCCCTCTTTTTGCTGAAATCAAAGTACTTAATGTGCTTATTTTAGAGGTTTGAGTAGCTTCTATGGAACTTGGCAGAAAAATGTAATGTTGGCTTCTTTGCTGCCTATGTTAACTCTTATTGGTCTAGTATATTTTCAAATTAAACACAGTAGGGACATAAAGTCCCAATTAATCAGTTAACTGGTTAAACATTAGGTTAACCCCATACTTATCAGGTTAACCAAGTAAGTGGGATCCCTGTGCTGGGTTGGTTGCTGGCAGCAGCAGGAGATTCCTGGGGCGGTAGCTGGCAGTCCCTGGACATTGATTAACTAGTACGCGGTAAGCATAACACATTAAGGCTGATGCTTACTGGGTAACTTGTTAACTGTTCACTCCCCTAATACACAGGTCACACAAACCCAAAAATTCTAATGACAATTAGAAATGCTATGTATCAAGACAAGTGTGTACTTCGCCTTATGTGGCACAGATTTCAATTGTATGAAATTATTTTAAATGGGATTTCATCTTTTTTGCTACCAGATCCTAGTTTTGGAGAATTAAAATTTGGGTTGTCTTAAGACTTCTTTTCTCCTCTTTTCTTGCTGACATGCTTTATGCTCGGTATTTCCCGCCCCCTTTTTAATTTTTAATGTTCCATGTTTCTTACAATTATTACTCTATTTGCTACAGGCAGTGGCTTTGCGCCTCAATGGCTGTTCCTGGCAGGGGAAGTGGAGTGGCATTTGTGGGCTGTTGTGGCATTTGTCGGTTTAATTGGAATTTGCTTTGTGAGGATCACAAGGTTAAATTGGTCAATAGCCTGAATCAGCTTGGATCTCTTTCACTATGGGGCAGGAAGGTTGGACAAAGGAAAGAGAATGCTGATTGGTTAGAGAGGCACAAGCAATCTGAGGTGTCTGAAATAGAATTGTGCTATTGGGATCAATATGTGGTAAGCTGCCATGTGATATTAGGATTATTTTGTTGTTGTCTAACGCCATTTAGTGAAGTGCTTCTCTAGCTCTTTAATGTTGCTGTAAGGGATATTGCTTAATTAATCAACTTACTCTGTTGCTCCTGCATATGAAAGCTACCATAGCAGCAGTAATGATGCAGAGAAATTTAATAGCATCAGACTCTGGAAGCACCTCTTAAAGGAATAGTGGTTACTTGCAAGATGCTGCCTTGATTACAGGCAGTATATACCCATCAGTGATGAGTGATTGATACCTGGTAGGAACATTAAATTTAGATTAATCAACTAATCAAATAGTCGATGGAATTTGCATCAACTATTTGATTAGTCGATAGGGGTGCCTCTGCCTTTGAAATGTAGCAAGAGCTCCACCAGCTCTGGCTATATTTCAAAGGCAGAAGCGCTGTGGGGAACATGGGGCCATGGGGCTCTTGTATATTTCAGAAGCAGGGAGCACGGGGATAGCGGGGGACTGCTTGAATCCCCTGCTGACCCCGTGCTTCTCGAGGTGTTTTTGCCTTTAAAATATAGCAAGAGCCCTGCTGTGCGCCCCTGTCCTCCCATGGAGACAGTGTTTGGGGAATCAGCTTTTAATCCTGCTCCCCCCTTGCTGACTCTCTGATAGAGGCAGCAAAGGGTGGGGAAGCAACTCAAGTTCCTTGCTCGAGTATTCTTCTTGAGGATCCCTTGATAAGCAAAACTTATAGGAAATTATGGATGCTGATATTTTAGGATTTTCTGAAAGATATGCAATTTTATTATATAAGAGAGACACCACTAAAATTAAATTCTAACTATTCCATATAGATTAAGAGTAAATGACTTTCAGTATTATATGTTATAATCCAAGATAGCAGTTGGATAGGAAACTACCTTGTTAATATGCTGCAATATTACTGACAATTCGTTTGTAACATGGGGAAAACCCTGGGTTTGGCTTTTGATAGCAAGTAATTTGTTCATTCTCACTATTGGTAATTCCTGCTTCCTTCCTTCCTGTCTAGTGACATATAGTGTACATTTTTTATTTAAGTGGATTAATGATGGTTATATTATAGATATTTTTAAATGCAACTTGCATTACATCAACTCTGAAGCGCCCTGGCTTCCAATGTATACCAATAGGAGTTGAATTCTCATTCCTGCTTTATATCAGCACAGTGCTTGTGCTGGGAAGTATTAAAAGAAAACTCCTGTTCAGATATTTTGAATAGCTATATAAACTTTATTTTCCAAAATAATTTCAGTATTTTTAGTCCGTGAATAAGGCGTTGTATCTCAGCAACAGCAGTTGTCATGTCAATTTGCAATAAGGGCCCTGTCTACAAAGGAAGATTGAAAGGATCTACCCATCAAATTAAAAAGCAAACTTTTGAAGTTGTTCTTAAATTAAAGCTTTGGTAATTAAAAATAAATATTAAATTGCAGTAATAGCTCTGAAACACTGATTGACTCTGCTTCCTAATGGCAAGACAGTTCTTTCGTTCCTCCTTTACTCTTAATCTACATTCTAGACAATTTTTTAATACTTGCTAAATATCCCTTCATACAGAGGAGCAGTGATCTCTCTTATGTGCCAAACAAAAACTTTGTTGTATTTATATGTTCTTCTTTTATACTTACTTGTTTTATACAGGTATTACACTGGCTTTTTAAAGCTCCATCATCATTAAACAGCTCTCTTAATAAAGCCAAATCCAAGCTCATAAATCTGGGAAAAGAGAGCTTAGGTCACATTTACATGATAGGGGATCACACCCTGCAATTTAGTGGCTTTTAAGGATAGTGATAAAAAACCTGTTGAATTTGAGCTCATTGTTCAGTTCTCTAGCGCAGAGCTTCTCAAAATTCATTGCACTGTGACCCTCTTCTTACAACAAAAATTACTACATGAGGAACTGAAGCCTGAGCCTCCTTGAGCTCTGCTGTGCTGGGCAGAGCTGAAACCCAGTGGGGCCATATAACCTGAGTCCCACCCACTGGCTTTGGGTGGTGGTGCTTGAGCTTTGGGTCTGAATCCCAGCAAGTCTAATTCCAGTCCTGGCAATCCCACCAAAAAAGGGTTGAGACACACTTTGGGGTTCTTGAGCCTTAGTTTGAGAAGTACTACTCTAGCTAATGGAATCTTTGATAAGCTGCAGGCTATTTACTACTATTACCAATAATAGTAGCAGGAGGGTGGTAGTATCTCTGTATAGGACATTAATAAGACCACTATTGCAGGTTAGAACTAGGGATGTAATAGTGTAGTAAATTAACCAATTAATTGATAAGCAAAAGCTTATAGACTAATGCTATAGGCTACAAGCGTTTTATACACCCCCCACCCCCCCCCACACACACCCCTTGCCAGTAAATTTTATAGTAGGCTGGCTCACTTCTGTCTCTCACTGGGTCCGGGACCTACCCCAACTGCAGCTCTGCATTTAAAGGTATTAGGAGGCAGGCAAGCAGCCTGGCTTAGTTCTGGCTCACGTCGGGTCCAGGAGCTAACCCTCCCTCCCCGCCAAATGGGATGCAGCAGCATGGGGCAACAGGCCACTGGTCCGTGAGGAGAGCTGTTTCTTAAACTGGCTCCCCTCGTGGACCAGCTCACTCCTGGCACCTCGCGGTGCCAGGCAGTGGCAGTGGGCTCCTCTGGAGTGGGGCCATAGCACTCCAGTTTCAACAGCGGCTGAATCTGGACGCCAGTTCCAACTTACATACAGATTCAACTTAAGAACCCCAGGCATCCCCAAGTCAGCTGCTGCTGAAACTGATCAGCAGCTGATTCCAGGAAGCCCGGGGCAGGGGCTTCCTGTAGTCAGACGCTGGTCAGTTTCAGCAGCGGCTGACTTGGGGATGTCTGGGGCAGAGCAGCTGGGGTGCTGCCGGGTTGGTCCAGTAGCGCCAAGGAGCGGTGCTGCGGGACCAACCGGCAGCGCCCCACCTGCTCTACCACAGGCCCGGGGCTTTGCTCCACGTCTCCCTAGTCTGCTGCGGGGGGGGGGGTGCACTAGCTGCATCCCCCCCCCAAGCAGACCAGGGAGAAGCTGAGCAAAGCCGCGGAGGACCTGGGCGGGATCGCGGCGCTGATCTGGAAGCGACTCGATCCCGCCCGGATCCTCCTCCGCTTTGCTCAGCGTCTCCCTGGTCTGCAGACCAGGGAGATGCTGAGCAAAGTGAGGAGGACCCAGGTGGGACGCGGCGCTGATCTGGCTCCTCTCCCCCTCCCCCTACCCCGAGCAGACCAGGGAGAGGCAGAGCAGCTTTTCTCGCCCCGGACGACGGGGGCGGCGGGACCGGGCGTCCGCCGCTCCCGTTGTCCGGGGTGAGAAAATCCCTGTTCGTATCTGCGGATCCGACATAAGTCGGATGCGCGTAACTCGGGGACTGCCTGTATATACCGGGGTGACTTATAGCAGCAATGCCCTTATCTAAAATCTTGTATTTTCAGCAACATTTACAACAAAAAACTGTAAATTCAAGGTAACTCCGTGGAGGTCAATAAATTCTGACCATATTCTCTGAGATCAGAAACTTCTCATGGCTTAGATGGCGTTTTAAAGACTGGAATGGAAGTGCGAATTGAGATCAAAGCATGACTCTCTTGCTTTCTTATCTTTCATAGACAGGCATTTGCTGCGGTGAAGAGCACACATAGGGCTGTGGCTATAGGCTGTGGCATTCAACCAGTACAGTAAATTTTTAAAGCAACGCTTAAAAATGAGGGTAGGAGGAAGACTGGGCATTCAATATTTCTGTAAGCAAAGAGGAAAAAAAAAACATGTCTGGAAGACATCCTGAATTTTGACTCCTTAGTAGTCTCATGCCTGTTTTTTGAAAAGATTAAACCATTTTTTGGGGGGTGGGGAAATTGTACAATTGAAATTGATGTTATATTATGCAAAGTATAAGCTTGATTAGTTGCAAGACATTTTCTATGTCATGGTCTTGAGTGGCAAACTGTACTGCATCTAAACTGTGACTGAGAGTCTAAACTGTGTCTAAACTGCATCTAAACTGTGTCAGTGTTGACTTGACTCTTTTTTCTTTTCTTTTTTTTTTACAGAAAAATAGAAATAGTGCAGTTTGCAAGCCGCACACGTCAACTGTTCGTTCGATTATTAGCCTTAGTAAAATGGGCTAACAATGCTGGGAAAGTGGAAAAATGTGCGGTAAGTTAGCAACTTTATAAAAAATGACCTAAAACTGGTGGGTGGGCTTTTTAGTACCCTCTGAATAAAATCTTAAAAGCTTACATTAAAAAATCCAGATTCCATACAATAATATAGATGAAACTAGACATTATTAAAACAGTTGTGAAAACATTTGGAGGTTAGGAGATAGGGTGGAGAGGAAGAGCATTCATCTCCGCATTAGTTTTTACTGTTATATTTCTTGAATTAGATAGGCAATGTGAGAGAGTCAATTCCTTCTCCTGGTTAAATAAATAAAAGTCAGTTTATTTATTGATAGAATATATATAAAGTATGGTAGTAATTTAGTAACAGTCCACAAATGACCTTCCACAAACATGCCATAGGCATAGTATATAGGAGTAGAAATCTGTGACGTGAAGTATAAGCTGAAATGAAATGATTCTTTTAGCATTCCATCCAAAATACTAGACACATAATGTGGAGGAGATACTGTTTGTTGACTCAACGAATACATTTTTCCAGACCTGAAGAAAAGCTCTGTGTAAGCTCAAAAGCTTGTATTGCTCACAAATGGAAGTTAGTCCAATAAAAAATATTACAGATTACATCACCCACCTTGTTGCTAAAATATTTTGGGATTAGGACCAGCACAAGTACAGCAACTCTCCATCCAAAATACTCTTATCCTCATGAATATCCCACAGATGTAATTTCATAAATATGTCTTAAAAAGAAATGAATAAAACCCCCCAAAGTTCTATTCATATTTTTCACATGATCTGTGAAGAGAAGTATAGAGAGCTGCAACCCAGCTATGGAAGCTCTGTTCTCGGAAGCTTTAGAGTGTACAAAAGCAGGGATTTGGGGTTGTTCCTACTAAACTCTCAGAACTTGTTTTCTTTCCTCAGGAATTTCTTAAATTCACACTTGAACCTCCTAGTAGACAAAGTAAAATGAGACACTTAACCTGGAATAAAGAGTGGGAACCTTGTATGCTTATCTGTAAAGGATTTGGTGATGGGAGAAATAAAATGTATAAATATCCTTGAGCACAGAAGAAACTACCAAACTATTCCTTCCACCTCACCCTAGTATAGACTTTCTTGAAAGGTGGGCGATTGAGGGAGAGAAAAGGGGAAAATACTGTTTAGAGATACTTTGGGCATGGGATTGGCTTCAGGAGTCAGTATTTCTTTTTGGTCTCTTACAGATGATATCAAGTTTTCTAGATCAACAAGCTATCCTATTTGTGGACACTGCCGATCGTTTAGCATCACTAGCTAGAGATGCTTTGGTTCATGCTCGCCTGCCCAGTTTTGCTATCCCATATGCTATTGATGTGTTGACAACTGGGTCATATCCACGTCTGCCAACATGTATAAGGGTAAATGTCTTTACAGTATAGCTGAAAAAGATCCCTCCTAAAATACCTTCAGGTAACAAACACAAATTAGTGAAACTAACAGTATGAAACATCTTTCCTCTTGTGATTACTGCAGATAAAGTACATATTTCTCTTTAAATTGCATGCTAATACAAAACCAGTCATAATTTGCAAAATTCTAACTTGATAAGAAATACTCTAAATATAAACAAGGTAACTTTTTGATACTAAGTGTTCTATCTTGCTAAACTATTTTTGCCATAGCACCAGCTTAGTAATAAACCTTTTTCCTTGCTTATCAGTCATCTGATTATTTGCACAAACTAAATAAAAAACCCAGAAAAAATATAACTAAAATAAAATGAGATTGAAATCTGCTACTTACACCGTCTCTTGGTTGTAGCTATGTTCTGCTTAATACATGCTATCTATACTATTATACATGCTATTATACTATCTCTCCAGGATTAAACTGCCTTTTTGTATCTAGAGAGCCATGAAAATACCTTCAGCTATCGCTTAGTAATTTCCTTGTTTAGCTTCCACTCTGGTTAAACAAGCTTTTCTGAAATTACGTAAGGTTGCAGAATTCTATAATTTTTTCCTTTAAATATAAAAATCTTGATATCAATCGTAATTTTTAAAAAATAAGGCAACTTGATTCATAAAGTCCGGAATAATCTAAAGTGGGCTGAGGTTAGTGATTCCTTCCTAAATATAAGACAGAGCAAAGTCAGTTCACTGGAAGGAAAATTCAAGAGGATGTAGAATGTATATTTTAAAAATGCCTGCTTAAATACAAACACAGCATCCTATTCTACTTTCATGCATAAATGTAAATAAATATATATATAAATAAAAAATATATATATAAATAAAATGTGTTAATACTTACCTTAACAGGATAAAATAATTCCTCCTGACCCAATAACAAAAACCGAAAAGCAAACCACACTTCATCAGTTAAACCAGATTCTTCGACATCGACTAGTGACTACAGATCTTCCTCCACAATTGGCAAATCTTACAGTTGGTAAGCACCTGAAGTTACTTTTAAAGACTAGTTGGTTTCTGACCATTTAAATTAGTGATTTTAGACTTTTAACAAAAAATGGCTGGGAAAAAAATTTTAAGCATCTAAAAAGATTGAAACTCTGCCACTGTGTGATATTAGTGTATATAATTAGCACAGCCTGAAAGAACTGGGAGTTTTATAATCTTACTTAAACCCACCATAAAAAGCTCCAATAAATCCTACTCTGACAAAAGAAAGAAAGGTTGATCTTCTGTTCCATGACTGTAGCATTTGTTTTCATTAGCCATTGTTTCTTATATTTCTGCACACAGTTTCTCCTGATTAGGGGATTGCTCCTATTCCATGTCTTCCCCTACTGATGTTCAGTAGACAAGATGGTGTCTCCTTTCTCTTCATCGCCATTTCCTGTGGCTCTTCCCATTGGTGTTAACTATTGACCCGATTTTAGCAACTGGATATATGCATATACAATTGTCCATTAGTGCATGTAGTGGTAAATAAAAAGTCCTTGATACTTCAATATTGGATCCTTTTTTCCCCTAGTCAAGACTATTGACTTTGGTTTTTAATCTTGAATTTTATGGATTTGCTAGTTGCCCTAATATCTAAATGTGTGGTATTGGGTAAAAATTTCAAAAGTGCTTAAGTATGTACTTTTTAAAATTTTACCCATTGGGGTGTTTGTAATATAATTGTAAATTACATAATCACTTAGTCATGTGATTGCAGTAGAATGAATGCTAATCCAGTGGCATTAGCCATGGTGCTAACCTAAGACTTGGGTTCAATTTCCTGTTCCACCATGGACTTCCTTTGGACCTTGGGCAAGTCAGTCCTTCTGCACTATGATCCTCTATCTAAAGTGGAGATAATACTGTTAGTCTTTAATGTGCTGTTAGACCATTCGTTTTTTAAGTTTTTCCAGTTGTAGACTAACTCGGCTACCCCTCTAAAACTGTTGTTCTTGGGATAAATATGTAAGTAGGTAGCCTAACTAGCCTTGCTTGTGTATATTGGACTCTTTCTCACCTGAGCATGAAACTATGAACAATCAAACTTGGTACAGGTAGGCTTCATCAAGGTGCATTACTTGTACTGAGGTTAAATGTGGATATTTTGTTCTAAGGTTTGTAAATGCTTAAACTGTCCATTGCAGCCGTGGCCAACCCATGGCTTGCAAGCTGCATGCAGCTCTTGCCCCCCAAAAGTGCGGCTCTCAAAGCCACTCCTGTGCTCCCCCAAGTGCCCCCATCCTCCCGCCAGCTCCCCCCTGGCTTCCCTGTGCTTACCGAGTCAGAGCTGCGGGGTTTTAAAAATGGCGTCCAAGATGGTGGCTGTTTTAAAGGGCCAGCCTCCTTTAAAAAAAAAAATGTTTTTTGTTTTTGCTCAGCAATTCTGTTCTGGGGGGTATCTTTTCCACTGCTGTTTTGGCTCTCTTTGTTAAATGGGTTGGCCACCCCATTAGAGGCACATAGTCCATTAGAGGCACATACTTAGGCTATGTCTAAACCACATCCCTCTTTAGAAAGAGGGATGTAAATTAGACAGATTAAAATTGCAAATGAAGCCGTGATTTGAATTTCCCGCGCTTCATTTGCATAATGGCAGCCGCGCGTTCTTTCAAAAAAGGGCATTTTGAAAGTGAAACCGCTGTCTAGACGCAGTTCTTTTGAGAACCCCCCCCTTTTTTAGAAAGATCCTGTACTCATTTTTTGAGGAGTACAGGATCTTTAGAAAAAGGGTTTTTTTCCTGAAAGAACTTTGTCTAGACAACGGTTTCACTTTCAAAATTCCCTTTTTTGAAAACGCACGGCTGCCATTATGCAAATGAAGCGTGGGAACGTCAAATCCTGGCTTCATTTGCAATTTCAATCTGTCTAATTTACATCCCTCTTTCCGTAGTTTAGACATGCTTAGTTAGGTCAGTCAAGGTGTGGGAAAAAAAACACACCGCTGGCCGATGTAGTTGTGCTGATCAAACTCCCAGTGCAGACAACAGCTATGTTATTCCAGGAAGTGGTATTTCTTCACAGATAGGAAAAACAACTTCTGTCAGTGTGGCGGTAGCATCTACAATAGAAGACTGTGTTGTACAATCTGTGTAAGTGCAGATGGACTCTTAGTGATCGGTGAAGGTAGTTCATTAGCTTGTCATTTCTAGAAATGCTAAACTACCAGTTAAATATTTTTTCATGTGATTCATTGTCTGCAGACTGCTTAGGAAATAATCGATACTGAACTGTCAGGTATGTTACTAGTCCTGACTAAAGTAATACTGTTTAAGGAAATTTATATTAGATCTGTTCACAATGCTGCTATTTTGTTTTTCATAAACCTTAATAGTTGGCTAAATTTTTGTAGAAATGAATGTAACGGATTAGGGATCATAGAAGATTCATTTTGTTTTGTATTGGAAGCCTTCTTGCACTCTGAGGTGCCTGTTTAACATGATGAGCATGAAACCCCCCTAAGTTTGTTTTTTCCTAGCTAATGGCCGTGTGAAATTTCGAGTTGAGGGAGAGTTTGAAGCTACCTTGACAGTGATGGGAGATGACCCTGATGTTCCATGGCGCCTCCTCAAACTAGAAATTTTGGTTGAGGACAAAGAGACCGGAGGTAACATCAACAATCTTTTTACCACCTTGCTCTGTGTATTTTGTACCTTTAGCAATGCAGTCTAAATAGCATTTTCCCTCAGATACATTGAAAGAACTGTTAATTTTCAGCAGAATCCAGGTTTCTAAATACCCTTTTAACCTTCTGGAATCTATTCAGTGTGGTAGTGTTTTCTTAAAATGATTTGATGTCTAGATCTCTAATATGGACTATTTTTAATTTCTGCAAGATGGCCGAGCTTTGGTTCATAGTATGCAGATAAGCTTCATTCATCAGTTGGTCCAGTCTCGACTCTTTGCTGATGAGAAACCACTTCAGGACATGTATAACTGCCTACGTATCCTTCCAAAGATTTGTTTTTAAATGGAATGATGGAATAGCTTCACTATCTAGTGGCTAGCATTCAAAAGAGAATATAAGTGCTTTTAAGCTCAAGGAAAATGCACATTAGTGTTATTAAAATGGTCTCGGGTTCAGCAGGAAAGATTCAGTGCTAGAAGCAGTGTTTACTAGGATTGCATCATTGACTGGATCAGGTCACCTGAATGTAAGAGTCTGGTAGCTTTGTGTGCTAAACTGTTTACCCTTACAACATTTGAGTAGTTTCATGATCTCTCTCTCTCTCTCTCTCTTTCTCTCTCTCTCGTATATATAAAAAAAAGCTCTTGATGGATGACAGAATGATGTCGTCGTGTCATCGGTGTAGCCCCCCTCCCATGTTTACCTCCAGACAGGGCACCTCACTAGCCACTCCAGGCAGCTCCTCTGGCCCTTACATCTCTTTCCCAAAGGGGGGGACGGGACATCTTATGGCACTACCAGCTCCTGGCCCCACCTGCTAGCCCCAGCTGCTTCCCCCACAGCCCTACCAGTTATGGCCCCTCCTCACACAGCGCCATGCTTCCATTGCCATTGGTCAGCCCAAGTTAAGACCCCTCACATGCCCTCTCTGCCAAGATCCTGCACCCTCATGCCCTCACTCACCACCCTGCCAAGACCCCGCCCCTCCAGCCCGCTTACTCATATTTCCCAAAGCTGAGATCCTGCACCGCCAGCCTCCCGCACACTGCTCTGCTGAGATCCCTGCACTCCCACCCTGCTCACTCACCCCCCTGCCGAGACCCCACACTCCGAGCTCCCTCATTCACCCCTTGCCAAAACCCTGCGCCCCCTCCCTCCTAGCCAGCCACCCTGCCCCAGCCTGCTCTTGCACCCTTCCCCTTAGCCACACATCCTACTTTAAACTTGCTTCTACACCCTCCCTTGCTCCTGCAAAAGTCGCCAGATACTGGGGGGTTGGCGAGCAGCGGGTGCAGCCCTCTAATAGAACAAAATGCTGACTTAAGGATTGTTGGCTACTGCACATTAAAAACATTGCCATTCTGTTAGTCAGTTAAACTTTTGTTGCACCTGTGGGCAGTAAAGTGGAAAATAATTTATGCATTAGTCACTGAATTGACTTCATTCATACAAGGGGTAGATTAATATTTGGGTAATGTGAAATACATACCAATGAAACAAGTGATTCTATGCAAAAATAAAAATTTCTTAAGATAAGCATGTAGTGTAACAACAGAATGTAAGTTTTTTCTACCAACTTAATTATGAACTGCATTTCTTGTAATATTTGCCCTTCACCAAAAAGCAGTCTGATTTCAAATACCTAAGCAGCTAGCAGAGAGTGCTCTAAAAGTTTAAAACAGGATGCTGTGCAAGAACTTAAAGAAAGCTTTGACAAATAGTTGGTGGTTTATTTTGTATACTGGTCAAGATTTGGGGAAGCTGTGGTGTGTGTAAAGGACCACAGAAAAGATTTGTGATGTTCTGTTACTGTGTGTTTGTATTTTCTTAACTCCATTCCTTAGACTCCTTCTGCTTATCACTTCAGTTAGAGGTTTTGCATTCACAAACACTAATGCTGATACGGGAACGGTGGGGTGACCTTGTGCAAGTGGAGCGATATCATGCAGGGAAGTGTCTCTCGCTTTCTGTTTGGAAGTAAGTTAAATTATTTCATAGGACTTATTTATGCTGACAGACATGCAAGAAGACTCTTAAATGTTGGTGCATTTGTAATCAATAAACTAAGGCCTGAATTTTTCAAACCTGAATTTTGAAATCTACGTCGTGTCAACTGTTGTATATAATCACCTAAATATGTGTGCTGAATTTGAGGAATCTGAGCATCTGCAAATCACGTTAACCTAGGTGGAGATGGTGGGTGCATCAGTTGGGACAGGAGATGTACTCCCTCGCACCTGTCCGCCATCTTGTTGATAAGGTTTGGTTTTTCCAAATTTAATTGAGGATTTCTGTAATTGGATGCCCTGACGTCAGACTGTTTGGCTAAGGGTATAAAGATACTAGGATTGATTGTATTAGCAGCCTTACTGGGTCTGGCTCTGCTGTGACCACGTTTGGCTCATGCTGTGCATTATTAATTAATAAAGCTGTTTGTTAGCTGCCTAAACTCAGAGGAGCGTGTTTTTGCTTCGACAATCAGAAAATTGAACCACAATTATTAGGAGCCATATATTAACTAATTAACTGTTGATGCTATTCTGATTCATTTATCTCATCTGCTTTTATCTGCAATCTTATTTGATATCCTGCAAGCGGTGAGTCTTGTAAGCTAATAATGTGCTAGTTTAAATACTTCATTTTATCACTGTATTTTTCTAATTACTCTTAATGTAACATAACTGACTTAATGTTTTCTGTGCTGTGCTTTCTCAATCAAATATTGACTACTGAAAAGTGTCTTGCTACCTGCTATGATTACACTGGCGGTAATATCACAACTAGGCTTGGAGTGCTTCAGCAAGAATAACTTTTATACTTTCAGTTTAAAATGTCAAATTATTTAATATTGCACGTTTTTATTTTAAGCCAACAGGTAGTTGGGAGAAAAACAGGGACTGCATCTCTTCACAAGGTCACGATTAAAATTGATGAGAACGATGTCTCAAAACCCTTGCAAATTTCCCATGAACCTCCCCTGCCAGCTTCTGATTCCAAATTAATGGAAAGGGCCATGAAGGTAAAGCTCTCCAGTGCAGCAGGCATTTAGTTGTCTAAATCAAGCATATATAACTATATTGAGTTGATATGTGATCTCACTACCAGAACCTATTTAAGGAGTTAAGCCTCTAATTCAGTATTGAATTCTATTGCGCTAGGTTAGATGCCATTTCTTTTGTGACCTCCACAAATTTCTGACTTAAAGTATGCTAGAAAATTGACCTGGTGTTGCTCAGGTCCTTAACGAATTTTTTGTTTTTTTTGGAAAATAAAATGAAAATGTATGCACTTCATTTAAATCATTGCTATGAGGGGGGGCTGGAGATGAGGGGTTCGGTGAGCAGGGTGCCCTGGGAAGAGAGGACTATCACAGCCCTCTCACTGCAGCGGCTACACGTTTACACATGGGAGGGAGGTGCTCCGCAGGATATGGAGATACCTGCTTTCTCTCTCCCCTGTGCTGCTTCATAGGAGCTGGTATGTGCAGGGAACTGCCTTAAAAGCTGGCTTCTCACACGTACCAGCACTTGCCTGCCAGAGGCAGCAGTGAGGTGGGTGGGAGGGCACAGATAAGGGGGTGTGTCCTTGCATGTAATTGTGACAGTTAACTGATAAGCCCTAGCTCACTGATTAATTGTTTAAACAAATACACACTTCCACATTCCTAATGAGAAGTGCCTCTCCATGGCTGCTGCAGCTCTAGTGGGCACAACTGGGAGATGTGCACCCACATATGTGGGTGCACATCTCCCAGCTGGGGCAGGTCAAGATCCATCTGCCCCTTGTGCTCCCTAGCTAGAGCGAGGAATGCTGCAAACTGTGCACTTTCCCCTCACTCCCTGATGAAAGGGAACAGCCAGCCATGTCCCTGTGTGAATGGGTACAAGGTGGTAGGAAGGGAGCTTTAGTGCCCCACCTTCTGCCCTGCCTAAAGAGTGCCTGGCAGTGGGAGGCTCAGGGCTGGGGCAGTCCCACATGGGAGGGGAAAGGGTGCCCAGCTAGCCCATTTCACCTATCTGGTAATTGTCTCTTTTCTCTGTTGTTTAAGAAGCAATCCCAGTCCAGGCACATTCCTTTTTCCTGGCACAACCAAACCCTTACATTGCTTTGTTATGATAAGAGGAAGCTGGTTTTAACTCATACTGTTTAGGAGGAGTTCTTGAACAGACAGACTTGCACAAACATATGATAGATTTCATAGATGATTAAAATTTCTGAGTGCCTCACTGTATTACAAAGGAGTGGTGGTGGGGAAAACTATGGCAAAGAGTTTAAAAATGAACTAGTGATTATGCAGCTTGATACACCTTGAAAGGTCTAATTTTCAGGAATCCCAGCATACTTGCCTTCGGAAAGCAGGTCCCTACAGGGTGTCTCAGGTTGGTCACCAAAAACTACTACAGGTTTGAACCTCTGTAGTCCTGACTAGTGCCAAACCAGAGCATTTGCCAGACTATGGGAGGTCAATATTGTCTAGCAACACTACCAATACTTCCACTGTTTACTGAGCTCATAGAAGACATTGAGGGGTAAATTAGAGCTAAATAACAGCACAGAACACTGAGAGCTAGGACTGGTGGCCGCGGGACTACAGAAAACTTGGTCATATCCATGAAATGTCGACACCCAGCTTATTAAAATCATGCCAGACCATGGATGTTGCTGGACCAGAGTGTGCCGGACTAGAGAAGTTGAACTTGTAGTTACATTTGAAAACCTTGGCCTATATTTATAAGTATTATGCTAAAATATTAATATGTGTTCAATTTGTAGAAATGTAAAACTTAATTCTGCTCAGTAACTGTAGATAATATCACTGGTCTGTTTTAGCTCATCTTTAATCTAGTAATGCCCTTGATCTTAAACTCACAAAATATGTGTGGCTAGTCAGAGTATTCTGAAATAACGAACTACAGGCAGTCCCCGAGTTAGGCGGATCCGACTTATGTCGGATCCGCACTTACGACCGGGGCTTTTCTCGCCCCGGAACTCACGGGCGGCGGGACCACGCAGACGCACAGTGGTCCCGCCACCGTGTTCTCCAGGGCGAGAAAAGCTGCTCCTGGTGTCCCTGGTCTGCTGGGAGGGGTCCTCAGCAGATCAGGGACACCCCGAGCAAATCCTTGGAAGCGGCGGGGTCCCGCGTCTCCAAGGCTTTGCTCCGGGTGTCCCTGGTCTGCTGGGGACCCCCCCCAGCAGACCAGGGACACTTGGAGCAAAGCTGCAGAGGTGCGGGACCCTGCCGCCCCCGCAGCTTTGCTCCGGGTCTCCCTGGTCTGCTGGGGCGGAGGGGGGCGCAGCTTCTGTTGTGGACGCCTGGGGTAGAGCAGCTGGGGTGCTGCCGGGTTGGTCCTGGGGGGACCTACCTGGCAGCGCCCCAGCTGTTCTGTCCCAGGCTCCAGATTCAGCCACTGTTGAAACTGATCAGTGGCTGATTCCAGGAAGCTGGGGGCAGAGCAACTCTGCCTCGGGCTTCCTGTAGTCAGCCCCTGGTCAGTTTCAGCAGCAGCGGTTGAATCTGGAGCCAGTTCCGACTTGTGTACAAATTCAACTTAAGAACAAACCTATAGTCCCTATCTTGTACGTAACCCGGGGACTACCTGTATAACCCCTATTTCTATTTGGATGTGATTTTTATTTTGGTAATGTCCATTGAAGTTATGTACTAGTTAAATATTAGTTAAGGTGGGCAAAACAGATCTCTAGTGTCCTGCATTTTTAAGTAATTAAGTCTTTGTAAGTTCCCTATTAAATCAGATTCTGACATGCTGATACCAGTGCTTATAATAAAAAATAAGAAGAAGAATAAATTTTAGTCTCTCAGGTGCCACAGTAGTGCTCATTGTTTTTAAAGTTACAGACTAACACTGCTACCTCTCTGAGACAATCTAAAGTGTTCACTTGTAAAGTTAGGAAGGTCTGTTCAAATGTATTGCAAGTTTCTCTCATAGTATCGTGATTTTATTTTAAATTTGCTCTTGTAATTTTATTTCTACAGATTGACCACTTATCAATAGAAAAACTTTTAATAGACAGCGTGCATGCAAGATCTCATCAGAAACTTCAGGAGCTGAAAGCCATCCTTAAGAGCTACAATGTTAATGATAACTGTATGTTCATGACTTGTACATTTAATCTTACTTTTTTGTTGTGTGTGGTTTTGTGTCCCCCCCAGCACCATCCCTGCAGTGCCACCTCCCCCCCCCTCCCCCCAACACGCTGCTGCCTTTCTCAGAGGCAGTAGTGTGAGGGAGGGGGCACAAAACAGTCCCTGTAAATGGTGATCTGGGATTGCGACAAAAAGAGGCTGCTCCAGCAGCAGTCCCTGTCTGGTATGAGCTGGGACTGAGCAAGGCCAGCTCAGTCCTGGCACATGCTAGGTCTGGGATCTTCCCCTGCTACAGCTTTTCAGTTTAAGTATTGTAATAGCTGGGTGGGCAGGCAGCCTGGCTCTTAATACAGTTAAACTGCAGAGCCACAGAAGGGGTAGGTCTCAGATGCAGCAGAAGCCAGGACTGAGTGCTTTCCTTTAGTAGATAACGATTTATTGAACCACATGATTAGTGAAATACCAGCTTCTTAACATCCCTAATTGATAGCTGCTTCAGAAAGTTTGTGTACTTAATGTGTTCCCAGCAGATAATATTTGAAGTTTGTAGCGCATAACATTTTGGATGGAGGGACTGAAGTCTTTTGGTCTGAAGCTTGTGATATTCCTGGTATTACTAGGTGTTAGGGTTTTGACCAGTCTCCCTTAACAATAAATTGCTTTTCTAGCTGCTGTTTCAACATAGGGCTCTTTATTTTGCAACTCTTCACTTGCATGAGAAATGTGGTAATATGCAAATAATCTTGCTGAATTTCATGGGACTACTTACAAGTGAGGATTACTGATGTGAATATGGATTGCCAGGATTAGGAACCTATTGCTTGAATGACTCTGTGATGTGGTGCTCTTTACTGACGTGGGGTAGAACGTCATGCAATGCAGTATTTTTAATTTTTATTTAGCATTCATTGAGACTGCTCTTCCAACTCTTGTTGTTCCAATTTTGGAGCCATGTGGTCGATCAGAGTGTCTCCACGTTTTTGTAGATCTTCATTCTGGAATGTTCCAACTAATGCTTTATGGACTCGGTAAGTAGGTAAAATCAGTTATACTTAATACCTTATAGAGACTCAAATCTTCCTTCCTTTATGAGTAAACTTAATGCGATTCCATTGACTCCATGGAACTGTGTAGCTAAATAAGGCTGATGTGAGTAAATGTTGCACTCTTGTTCTACAGATCCTTAATGTGACTGGATAGCAATTAATGTAAGATATTCTGAATACTGCTCCTCTTACAATACATACTAAATAGCTAGGGTTCATTTAAATTGCATGTTTTGTTTAATTCATCATAATTGAACAGCACTTTTTTTTATTGTATGGAGTGATTTAATGCACATTTAATTTAGAGTTCTGTGTAACGACCTGGGGTTACCTGACAAGTTTTGAGATTCTGCTTTTGCTTGTGTGTGTATTCAGCACAGTGTGCTAACAGGTTATGGTAACTTGACTTTCAAATTGTATGAGAAAAGTGAAAATCGATTAGTTTTTCAGTATAGTATGCCTAATTCCTTGTGCTGGCATAGTATTTCATAAGTTATTGTTCACTTTTAAGTATATGTATTAAAATGTGGTATGTGTATCAAATTAGACAGAAATAAAAAGTTATTTCTCAGTCAGAGGTTCACATTTCACTATTTACAAAGCAGATGTTAGACTTTTTTCTCATTTAAAGAATTACATTTTTTAGATCAGCTGACATTGGATGACATAGAGAAGTCTGTCAATGATGACATGAAACGCATTATCCCTTGGCTTCAGCAGCTCAAGTAAGTGATCTTGGAATGGTTCATTTGACTTACTTATTTTGATGTTATAATTGATTATAAGTTCTTCAGCATTGTGGAAGAAATATCCTTTAAAAGTAAGTTAGGATTCTGGCTAGCCCCTCTTCCCTCTGCTGGGAGTAGACTCCATAGTCTTTTTTCTAAGCCTGCTTTTTACCCTCCACTGTCTGAAAATCCCTCCTCGTGTATGTTGGTAGCTGGCATTCACAATGTGGTGTAGGTGAAATCTTGTCTCGAACTGAAGTTTGTGCCAATTCCTATTGACTTCATTAGTCAAAATTTCACCATGTGTGCATGCACATGTGCACAGCTTCCTCAGTCCTGTTTCCCCCCCTCCTCTGTTATTACACAGTTGAATGTCTCAGGTTCTGTTGTGCAACCCCCACCCCCCTGAATAAAAACCCAAAACAACAACAAAAAAACCCTCCTCCTTGTAGCAGTAAAGAAGGAACATAAGAATGGCCATACTGGGTCAGACCAAAGGTCCATCCAGCCCAGTATCTTGTCTGCCAACAGTGGCCAATACCAGGTGCCCCAGAGGGAGTGAACCGAACAGGTAATGATCAAGCAATCTCTCTCCTGCCATCCATCTCCACCTTCAGACAAACAGAGTCTAGGGACACCATTCCTTACCCATCCTGGCCAATAGGAGTTGCCCATGTTCAACATAATGCATTAATGATGTTAAATATTGACTACTTGAATAGTAGATTCATTTTGCATCTATTAGTCCAATAGGGCGCCTCTCACTTCGAAGGCGAAAGCGCCACATGGAGCCTGGGGTCAGTTGGGAGCGCCACATGGTGCTGCCGCTTTGAAATGCCATGGGGAGCCCGGCGTCAGGTTCCCTGTGGCATTTCAAAATGGCAGTGCTGCATGGAGCCTGAGATCAATGGGGGAGTCCCCAGCAAATCCTGGGCTCCACATGTGTTGCTGCTTTGAAACGCTGCGTACAGCCTGGGGACACCTTAGTAGGCCCAGGCTGCGTGTGGCGATTCAAAGCGGCAGCGCTGCGGTTTTGAAGTACCCCTTTCGTCCCCCTCCTTTGCTGCCTCTTTCTGACAGTCAGCAAGTGGGGGGGAAGCAACTAGTCAACTAGTCCTTCACATCCCTATAATGCATTCTAGTTATTACGCAGTTACTTTAACTCTTCAGTTTTGATGAGCTTATATCATTAAGGTGTATTTTAACTTATAGATTTTTGATGTGCTCTGAAGCCCTAAGAGTGATGCACCTAATAATAAAGCAAATAATATATTAACTTAATAAAAATATATGCCCTATGTCCCTGGAGCAGGGCTGGATAAAACACTCTTTTTTACCCCACATTCCCTCACCTCAAGCTCCCTTCTGGACCCAACCTCCATCCCAGACTCTGCACCTCCTCCATTCATATCATGGAAGAGGGTGGCCTTTGACTACTAATCACATTCTTGGAGTGGCCTGTCATCAAAATTATTGCCCACCAGTGTTCCCGCTTATGAGTTTTGACTTGTGCACCAATACTGAGGCCATGTGTGCCTTGTTCGTGCATCCACTAGTTACTAACATTTTATATATATATATATATATATATATATATATATATATATATATAAAAATAAAGAGAGAATACTAACACAGCCCTTTCACAATCACAATGAATAAAGAGCTGTTAAATCAGAACTTTCACCCACACATCTTTATTATTATGGCTGAGCCTAAGTGCAAATGTACAGTATTTGTTCCTCAATTGACCACCCCTGTGATTTTGCCTTTCTGCTGCAGATGTGATTTAATCTGGCATCCAAATTTCTTTAGTCTGGAAAAAAAGCCTTATTCAATCTAGAAAGAAAACAAAACACAGCAAGATATTTTTCATTCTTACTGAGTTCCAAAAGTTTGCCAAAACCCCTCTCTTCCCACTAGAAACGCTTTGGGGAAAAAGCTGCAGCCCACAGCCCTTGGCATGATGACCTATCAGCCCCGGGGGGGCTGCTGCAGCAACATTAGTGAAACTCCCACCCTCTTCCCTTAGGATTGTCCCTGAGCACATTTCTTCTCTTTCCAAAGCAGCTCCCAAACAGTGCTGATCAAAATGCTGGAGCATTAGCAGCAACCTCTGCTGCCGCTCTGAAACGGGCTCCCCCCACTTTTCTGTATGCAGTTGTGTTCTTAGGGGCTCAGCCCATCTTCTTCCATTTAAGGTCTGCAGCCCGAACCCCTTTCCTATCTTTTCCTGCTCTCTAAAGCTGGTTTGAACTCCTCCATCTCTCTCTGTCTGCCTGGCCGCTTTCCCTGCCTGCCTGGAAGCCCATTATGTGGCCACCTCCCTGTGCTCACAGACATAGCCACCTGCCCGCCACACAGGTTCATGGAAGCCTCCCAGCCCCATTTACCTTGTGCTGCCACTGGACTGCTCCCTCGGGCGCAGGGAAGGAAGTTCCCCACGAGCCCTGGGAACAGTGGGTCAGTGGCCACCTCTCCTGCCCTGCATCCCACCCTGCTCCTAAGATAGTCGCTGCTCGATGGTGGTGCCTTCCCAGCCCCAGGAGCACTGCCTGTTCCACTGCAGCTGATGGAGTGCCTCACACGGACTTGGAGCTCACCAGCGGGTGCCCACGCGACTCCAGCCCTCGCCCCAGCTGGGGTCGCCAGAGCAGCTGGCACGTGGCCGCTACCGCTGCCTACCACGTGGCTCCAGACCCAGCCAAGGCTGCCACTGCTGCCTCAGATGATGCTCTAGCTTTGGGCATCTGAGGCAGTCAGGGCCACCAGAACTGCTGACACATGGCTCCCACTCTGACCTGGCTGGGGCTGCCCCCGCTACCCAATACACGATTCTGGCCCTAGCCGGGGCTGCCACTGATGCCGGATATGTGGCTCCAGCTCTGACTCTGGCCGGCACCACTGGAGCAGCTGCCATGCAGCCTGCAGCATCAGCCCTGGGGAAGGGCTGAAGCTAGGGCCAGGGCTGTGTGGTGGATGCCCTGCTGCTCCTGGGGTGGGGAAGCTGTCCACCACCAGCCTCACCCATGGAGTATGTGAGCAGCCACTGCATGGCTCTGCTGAGGAGGTGGGTGGAAGGAAAATGTTTGGTGCGTGCTCGTGCGGGTGCTTATCTTAGGTGCCCACTGTTGCCCACCTCTGCCTTAGAGCCTCCCAAGCCTGACTGTCATAAGTAATACAAATACAATTAAAAGCCATGTGAAAACAAAATCCCATATCTAATCCGCTTCACCGTGAAGCTCCCCAAACTCCCAGCATGTTACTGTAAAAATCATATTCTGTTGGCACCCTGGGAAATTATCAGCATTCCTGTGTTACAAATTGTGATCTGTAACTGAAGGCTGAGAGAGCATTGCAATCCCTGAGGCAGCGAAGCTCTGTCCTAAAACAGCCATTAGGACCTGGTAGGCTTCCTTTTGTGAATTATTGTTCTGATTTGCAGAGATTGCAAGCACCCAAAACTTCAGCTGGAAGCCACAGAACTGGATGCTCAGTAATCAAGCTGTTTATCTCTGGCTCATTCTGTTTATCTCTGGGCTTGTAATCTTGCCCATGTGACCAGAATCCAATTGTAAACATCTCACATATTTTACTGATTCTGAGTCAGCATATTAGGATAAATGTGTTGTAATATCTTCTATTAGGCCAGGCCCTCTTCATCCTGAAATTTCAAGCTCATGTAATCATGCTAGCAAATGGCAGAAACTCAGAAAGTAGTTGGAGTGAAGCGTCAGAGTCTGTTTAGAAAATAGTGATGTTGCTTGCCAGAACACTTACGTAAGATTTCTTCCTAAGTACGTTTTTTAATGGGCCACAGTAAAGTTGGAAGGGGCCATGTTGTGAACTCGCTAAAACTTGTGATCCTGCTGAAAAGTGTCCAGCATTATCTTTTACAATCTCCCTGACTGTAAGTTCTTAAATGAAAGAACACTTCCCTGTAGTCTTTGAAATTCGAATGTTGCAGCAGTAAGAATTTAAAAGTGAAATGGACTATAAACAAATGAAATTGAATTATTATCAGAGCCGAGACAGATGAAAATATTAACATAGGTTGAGGCAAGTAAATCTAATTTTAAAAATTCTGTTGGTCTAGGGTAATTAACTTTACATTAACTTCAATTTGTATATTACTGTTTTGGAGCATTT
Organism: Pelodiscus sinensis; assembly: GCF_052426305.1. NCBI lineage: Eukaryota > Metazoa > Chordata > Testudines > Trionychidae > Pelodiscus > Pelodiscus sinensis. The sequence continues at coordinate 200,166,515 of NC_143052.1, forward strand.
TTATACATAAAAACATCAAAGCACTAACAGTTGTTTCTTTTAATGCAAGGTTTTGGCTTGGACAGCAGCGATGCAAACAGTCTATAAAACATCTGCCTACAGTAACCAGTGAAACATTGCAGCTAGCTAATTATGCAAGCCATCCCGTTGGAAACCTTTCCAAGCACAAACTGTTTATCAAACTCACTCGCCTTCCACAGTACTACATTGTAAGTAATTAGAAAACACTTTTCTGAAATTTGTGGTTGGAGACAGAAGTGTAACAAACACAATTTTTTTTAAACTGGTAAATACATAATCATAGACTGGCTACCAATGCTGATGGCTTTAAATGTCTAGTCCCCATTTTTCTAGATTCCAGGGTCTGTCTATTAAGCAATATGGTTAGCATGAGCATAATCCATTTTTGTTTCCCCATAAGCCTTCTGACTTGTTTTTTAAGTGCAAGCAGGTTGGTCTCTCTTCTCTTCACAATTTTTTTCCTGTTACAATACAATGTTCTTAGAAAGACAAAATAGCTTTTGGAAGAATGGAAAAAAACTCATGTAGTTTAACTTTTTAAATTTTTTTAAGACCCTTTCAAAATGTTTTTTTTTAAATATAGGTGGTAGAAATGTTTGAAGTTCCTGGCAACCCTACAGAACTGGAATACAAGAATTATTTTCTCTCTGTGAGCTATCCTGAAGGAGATGACTGCCCTGCTACTGCACTGTTACTACAGCAATTCAAACCAAACATTGAGGAGTTGGTACTAGATATAAAAAGTGGGAAACAAGCAAAAGGTGGTGCCAAGCGCAAGGTTTGTAAATCCGTATGGAAACTGACACTATTGCTTGCCCTAGGATTGTAAATAGTGTCTGGTTGTGGCTAAATTAGAAGTACTTACAAGATTAATTTGTCCCAGCTCAAAACTAGATGCAGCTTGAGGATCGCTTCCTATTTTAATAATGGCATATTTGAAATGTTATGTAACTTACATTTGGCAACAATTAAAGGCTTGTCTATATGGGGCAAAGTACTGGATTGGTTATTGTGTAATAAGTTACTCGACAGTAGCTATTCTGGAAAAGTGATTGCACTTCACTCACACTCCCTTATTCCAGAATACGTTCTCTTTGTAGATGAGACCTTAGTCAAATACACTTTCACTGTGTGTGATCTTCTATTGTTTTAGCAGCCATAGAAATAAATTAATTAGTGGCCTTGAGTTCTGCCTTTATTACTACTAGTTTTGACAACCTGGGCTTATATAGTTATTTTTAATAAAGGATATTTTAGGTAAGGGCAACATAATTTGTTAATATTGGAATTAGTAATAGTAACTTAATTTAACTTAACTGTGATATGCCTATAGTTGATCTTTTTTTAAGTAATAGAGCAGGTGTGGGCAATTTTGGCCTGAGGGTCACATTGAGGTTCTGAAATTGTATGGAGGGCTGGGTAGGAAAGGTTAAGGGAGGGCTGTGCCTCCCCAAACAGCCAGGTGTGGTCCAACCCCCAAATGCTCCTCGAGGAACGCTTTCCCCTTTATCCAACCTCCTCTGCTCCCCATCCAGAGCAACAGGGCTAGTGGTGCTATGGCCACACCGCCCAGCAGAGCTCACAGCCAAGCTACCCAAAGCATCAGCTCTGGAGGCACAGTGAGTTGAGGCTGTGGAGAAGGGGGGGCAGAATGAGAGGTAAAGGGCCAGCCTCCCTGAAAGCATAGGAACCAGGCAGAAGGGGGCCCTGTGGGCTGGGTGTGACCCATGGGCCGTAATTCCCCCCCCCCCTTTGCTCTAGTCTGGTAACCCTGAAGTTAGGCTTTTAAATGTATAAAACTTTAACTGTTTACTTTTTAAAGTAGTCTTTGCCTATGGTGCCTGATGTTAGGATTGATGGCATGTATGTAAAGGGTTTTTTAGGGAGGTATTTTATAAGAAAGGGTGACTAGATAGAAAGAACTATGAGTTGAGGTTATGGAGTAATTTAGCGCAAAATTTCTAATTAAAAATGTGTTAATTTGTATGAAAGATGATAAAATTAAGGGGCTCTTGGTCATTGTTCTCTCTAACCTTTTCCATCCATGTGAGGATTTTTCTATCTTCGTGCAGAATACATTTTTGTATATGCACCAAAGTTCATGTAAATGTGCACCAACAGCAGAAACAAAAACCCTAGCTATGGCTACTCTGCTAATTATCTGGGCAGCATTTGAATCTCTCCTGAGTGACCGTACAAGCACACACCCTACAGGGAACACTGATCTTGATCAGTTTTCCAAATGTGCTAATACATACCATCTTTCTCTGTTTCAATTTTAGTTGTCTGGTGATCCATGTTCTGTAGAATCTAAGAAACCAAAACGGTCTGGAGAAATGTGTGCCTTCAATAAAGTGCTAGCTCATCTAGTAGCAATGTGTGATACAAATATGCCATTTATAGGACTTCGTATGGAGGTAAGTGTTACGAGATTAAAATTTTCCAAGGATTTCTTAGTATAAACGGATCTGTCTATATGTGGGACCATGAGCTGACCTGTCTGCAGACATTTCTGCATGCTGTTCCCCCTCTCATTCTCTATACCTTCCATTCGAAATGCACATCTGGCCGATGCTCAGAATCTGTTTGTATGGGCCAACTGAGGCGGGACACTGAGTGCTTTAGAACTCAGTCCTCCTATTCCAGCTGGTCAGGAGAAAGTGAAGAGAGAAAAGGGGAGAGAATAGGATGTCAAGAAGACAAAAGAGCATGGTGTGCTGGCCAGTTATCTCAATTTTCTATGCTTAGAATGTGAAACTCATTCAGAGCAAAATGCACACTTGCAGAAGGTGCATGTTTTCCCCCTTTGAGTGAGTTTGTTATGAGCAGTGGTGAAGTACTGGAATGGGTTACCTAGGGAGGTGATGGAATCTCCATCCTTAGAGGTTTTTAAGTCCTGGCTTGACAAGGCCCTGGCTGGGATGATTTAGTTGGGGTTGGTCCTGCTTTGGGCAGGGGTTGGACTTAATGACCTCCTGAGGTCTCTTGCAGCCCTAGGATTCTATGATAACTTAATAACATTTTCTTTTTTATTTAGTTATCTAATATGGAGATTCCACATCAAGGAGTACAGGTAGAAGGAGATGGCTTCAGCCATGCTATACGTTTATTAAAGTAAGATATTGTTACACCTTTCATTTTATCAAGTACATGAACAGTATTAGGAAAAAAGAGCATTTGAAGAGTTTGATACCTTGCAACGCTAAACTTTGAAACGCATTGTCATTTTAATGGTTTATCTTATCCTGACTGGGGAGGTATGTGGCCTGGAGTGGGGAGGGAAAGAGTAGAAAGAGGATTTATTGCCCTTGATGGTTGGAACAGCCAATCCTTGTGTCTGGTTTATAGGTGGGTATTGACCAGCTAAGGGGCCCAATACATTAAAATTTCTGTCTCTTCCAGACCTGAACAAATGCACAGAAGCTATAAGAAATGATCTATCCTTCCTTGTTCCAGACAGATCTGTCTGAATGGTAGCTTGCTAACTTAGCATTTTCTGTTATTACCGTTGGCAGGATTTGCCATTATACTACATGCTGTACCTCCTTTGTCCAGCACCCTTGGAACCTGAGTGGTCCCAAACAACAGTGTTTTCTGGATGAGGGGAAGTCAAGGTTCCCTACCTGGATGTAGGAGCTGCTCCCAGCTGGGACTGCGCTCCCTGCCTCCTGCCGCTATCTTCAGCCCCACACCATGCCAGGCTTGGCTGGGGCTGCATCCCCCCACCATGCCAGCTCCAGACAGGGGCCAGCTCTGCTGCCTCCAGTCCCAGCAGGGCCACTGCATCATCCCTCTCCTGCTATGGCGCTGGCCCAGGCTGCGCTCTCAGCTGACTCCAGCCTGGGCCAGGCTGAGGTCCCCACTGCCAGCCGTGCAACTGGCTGCCAACTCAGGCCAGGTCTGTGTTCTCCATTCGGGGCTGGGCTCCCCACCACCAGCTAGCCCGAGCTGTGCTTTTGAACCTGGACAGCCGGAGCTCTCTGGTCCAACAATATTCATGGTCCTGCTGGACCACAGATGTTTCTGGATCAGAGAGTCCTGGATTTTAGGAGTTCAACCCTAAGTTCAACCTGAAATAGCCTGTGTCCCGCATTCCCTGAGTATCTGTTAGTAGAGCCCTGCGTGGACACAAATATCTACCTGTGGATGCAAATATCCACAGATAGACGTTGGTATCTGCTGACCCACAGGACTTGACTCCCAAGAGACGCTGACAAGTGGGGAGAGGAATGTGGTCCCACTGCTCCAGGGAGCCAGCCGTCGTGCCACAGCTCCGCCCAGTAGTGTGACTATACTGCCCCCAGCCCTGCCAGGAGACAACCCACTGACGAGATGTGGCTAGGAGCGGTACAGCTATGCTTGTTAGGATATGTTGGCTCCTGGGAACGGGGGTACCATGTTCCTCTCCATTGGCCACAGTGTTTCTTGGGAGTAGGGCCCTGAAGATCAATGTCTATTCACGGATATCCGCATCTATGGGTAGACACTAGTATCTATGCAGGAGTCTGTCAGCAATCAGGAGGTTAGAACGTTGGCTTGGGAGGTTTCATAGTACCTCTCTTTCCAGAAACGTGAATTATACTGATGCAGCTAGCCCATAGTTCTTACCAGCCTTCGTCTCATCCTCTGCCAGATGAAGGCTTTAATATAAAATAAATAAATAAATTTAATTTAATTTAATTTAATATAGCAGCCTATAGTTCTCTGGAACTGTACTTCTTTTTTCATTTCGTTTTGTAGAGTTGAACAGTATGCCCTTCCTCATATTTTGAGGCACACAGAAATTAACATAATTTATCTTTGTTGATAAGTGGAAGAAAAGGGATGTTCTGTAGAAAGCAACAGTTATTATTTGTTCACATCTCAAATCACATGTCTTCAAGCAAAACCTTGATTATTAAACAGAGTTCCTGATATTGTGTCCTGAAGGTCAACAGACTTGGGATATAGTTAACCACTGGAGGGAAACTTAATTTATAAGCAGAGGGCTTTTCACTGAGAATATTCACTAGTAGCCCCAGATCCTAATATCTAAAGACAGCTAGTTCAGGTATCTCCAGGTGACCTCTGTAGTGATAGCTCCTGAAGAGAGTTCTCAGATGTAGTCATGGCTTGAGCCATGGACATAGGAATTGCTGTATTGGGTCATGCCAGTGGTACATTGGTTCAGTGTTCCATCTCTCACAGTGGCCAATACCAGTTGTTTTAGAGGAAGGTGCTAGGAATCCTGAAGAGAGAAACTGCTTGTAGGGCAAGTTGCTTCTTAAGCTCCCTCAGTTACTGCCTAGCTATGGGCTACTCAACTTCGGAAGCCCAGAGAGCCACAATGATACTCACTCACAGCACATGCCGAGGGCCGCAACTTAAGTGTGGTTGCATATAGATGCAACTATATATTCAAATAGCTTCTTTCTCACTGACGGGCATGAATACAAAGATGAATGCAAGACAACACAACACTCAGGCCCCATTTAAGTCAGTTCTGCTGATATTAATAAAATGTTATATTTACCCAATTTCCACCTATGACAGAACAGGAATTTAATTACTAAAACGCATATCAACAGAAGACCATTATATTGACTACTTTTTTGTTTTGGCTTCCACCCATGGGCTGCGTGTTGAGCCCCACGTGAACCCAAACCTCACCGCGAGCTGCAAACAAACAGGTCATGTGCCGCGTGTTGAGTAGTCCTGGTCTAGCTTATGCCCTGAAATGGGAGGGTTAATATCCATCCTAAAAATACGCTTGTCTAACGTAACCTTTTCATATAGCTGTAATGGAAATAAACTGTATTGATAAAGCACCTTTATACTGGTATAAGTATGTCTACCTAGAATTGTGCAGCTTTTACTTAGGGATGTAAAAGGTTAACCAGTAAGCTTCATCCTTCGCAGCCCCTCTCTGTGGTGGGCCTGGTCCTCTCCAGAGGTTACGTGCTGTGGCTATCCCAGAGCAGGGCTGGCAGGTACCTAGTAGTGCTGTGCATGTGAAGTCATGCTGTGTGGAGGGTGCCATTTTGTAGAGCAAAAATGATATCCTCCATGTGTTGCGATTTCATGTGAACCATACATGTCAAGTCATGCTGTGTGGAACAAAGTGTCCTCTTCCTCACAGTAGGGATCACTGCATCTTCAAATGTGTCATGACCCCCTTTTGGAGGTCGTGACCCATAATTTGGGAATGGCTTTTCTAGTGGTCTCTCTGAATTTGGTCATCAATATTTGGTGTATGAATATAATTTTGGGAATTAAAATATTATCCGAGTTTGTTAGATTGGCTTTAGAATGAAAATGTATTTTAAAAGGGAAACTGAATCCCAATTTGAAGGCTGGGTAATAAAGGCTCAAAGCTGACACTACACTCCTACAAAGACTTTATTTAGCAACTTTTTCTATAGAAGCCGCTCATGAGTAAAGTTCTTTGAGCCAGGAGGGCTGAGTTGAGCTCCCTTCAAAGTACTTATTTTGACAGCAATTTGATGGTAGATCTGTTGGAGGTTGATCTACCCCCTTATCTAACAATGTTTTGTAGCATTTGCATATAATTTACTTGTATTGCAAGATACTATACTTTTCTACAGTTCTTGAAAGAAAGTACCTGGCTTAATTTCTCCAGTCCCAGCTCTCTTCCATTCAATGCTCTGCAGTGTCATTCTGGAAAATATTTCAACATATATATTCTGCACTCATGGAACTGTAATGTATACAACTGCGCACTCTTTTCTTCATGGGCAGAATTCCTCCATGTAAAGGTACAAGTGAAGAAACCCAGAAAGCTCTAGACCGGTCTCTTCTTGATTGCACTTTCCGATTGCAAGGTAGAAATAACCGCACGTGGGTTGCTGAACTGATATTTGCAAATTGTCCGCTTAACAGCACATCTTCCAGAGAGCAAGGTTAGTTTTGCAGAAATCTTTTTTGCGGATTTGACTCCTTTTTCTTTACGTTCCCTATTAAATGCCAATCATTACTGACACTGCAGGGCCAACCCGTCATGTCTACCTGACTTACGAAAACCAATTGTCTGAACCAGTCGGAGGTCGAAAAGTTGTTGAGATGTTCCTCAATGATTGGAACAGTATTGCTCGGCTATATGAATGTGTACTGGAGTTTGCACGGTCTTTGCCAGGTACAAAAATATTTTCTTTTACTGTTACACTTTTAGTGCATCTTATGTAAATATGTAAGCTTTCTCATCCTAGCACTTTTTTTCTCTTCCTGAAAAGAAATACCCAACCACCTAAATGTGTTCTCAGAGGTCCGAGTCTACAACTATCGCAAGCTAATCCTTTGTTATGGAACTACCAAGGGAAGCTCAGTAAGTAACTCTTAGTCAATTCTAAGGCTACATTTGAAATTAAATTATATAGGTTCAGAGTTTTTGGAATTTTAAGCAAAAAGCTCCTCCACCTCATTTAAAGAACAGGAAAGAATTCTTATTAAGTAAAGCAGGGAAGCTGTAAGTAATGCATGCTAGGCCATCATTAATTTGCGGGATGCCTAAATATTTACATAATTAGAATGTTAAATGCTAGGAGGACAGTTATGTTGGAGTGCTCTCTTAACAAAAATAAAATTAAGGCTCTGACAAAACTTCTGAAATTCAATATTTTTTTCCACTTTTAATTTAAAAAGGAATCATGTAAATGTTTTCTCATTTTGCTGCGGACTATTTCAGTGCCACGTGGCTAGAGCCCTGCTCGAATACAAACATCTGCTTTGGATAGACTGCAAATCTCAGTGGGATCTAGTCCCAAGAGCCACTGCAGCCTTTGGAGAGGGGTGTGGTCCTGTTGCATCAGGGAGCTAGTGCCTCGCACAGCAACTCCTCTTGGCAGCGTGGCTGCACTGCCCTTATCCTCACCACCAGTCATGGGAGGGGTCTCCTGTCTGAAGTCATACTCTAACCCTCTCAGCCCCACCAATATGCGGGTGATGTCACACATCACTTTCTTATTGGTGCACATAACAAAATTCATTCCAAATGTGTGGGAAAAAATTATAGGGAACAACTAATTGTGATAGTTACTTCCCTTAAATGTCACAAATAGCATGTTAGATTGTGCATGGTATTGCAACTACACATTGGCCTGACCCATCATAGCATCTTGGTGTAGTGGTGGTGAGACACCTATAACTTTACCAATACATGTGTTTTGTTGATAATGAAGTGATCTGTTTCTCAAGACCTGGATTCTTTATCTCACCTCTTTTTAACTGATGAGTAGTGTCCTGCAAATCCATGGATATTCACTTTATATCCGCAGCTCATTTTTGTAGATACAGATGCAGACACAAATTTTTTATCTAGAACCTTGCAAATTGCAGATTCTGGTTTATATCTGCAGGGATCCACATTGGTGGATTGTTTTTAAATTGCAGATACAAAATTTGGCCCTACATATGAAACTTCCGATTTTTTTAGGCTATGTTTACACTTGCTTAACATCTTCCTTCCCCCATGAATGACACAGTTTTTCTGTAGCAAGTTGAAATGTGAATGCCAGTTTCTGCCGACAAAGTGAAAGTTGCTTGTTGGGGTAGATGTATTTTGTTGGCCAAAGTGCTGACACACTGCGCTCACTCATGATGACTTTTAGCAACGTGGCTTTGTCGACACAGCCTTGTTGTTAAAAGCTGCTTAGAGCAGATATACTCTGAGTAACACGCTAACGGCAATAGCCTAATTTGTTTCTTTAGTTGCCTTTTTTCTCCCCATCTCTCACTAATTTTCCTCATGGGGATTTCCTAGATATACAAAATACACTTTCTTAGAAAACTGTGCTATCTTTCTGCATGGCGTTTTGACTTCAATTACTTTTATATGTATGTATGTGTAATCTCCTGTTTCTGGTTCACAACTTGCAGTCTGATATGATTGTTTTATTTCAGTTAAAGATTGTGCGTTCTTCTTTGGTATTATAGATCAGTATTCAGTGGAATTCCATACATCAAAAATTCCACATATCCTTGGGAACAGTTGGCCCAAATTCAGGTTGCAGTAACTGTCATAATACTATCCTACACCAACTCCAGGAGATGTTCAATAAAACACCAAATGTGGTCCAGTTATTACAGGTAACTGTATTTTATTTTTCTTTATGAAAAGTTACACTTTTCTAAATTTTATGATAACTAAGGCCCAGATTCTGATCTTTGAGGGTTTTTTCCTCCAAGGGTATCAGAATCTGGGCCTTAATAAATTAGAGATGGCTCATGTTTATTGGAGAAGAGTAGATAATATGTCAGGGCTCATTATCCTCCATTATTTGATTTTTCTTCTGAGGCTTTGTCTATGCTGGGAGCCCCTGCCCCTGTGGACAGGGGCTGTTGCCAGAGCAGTCTGTATTCATGGTGGGATGCAAGTAGTGAGTAATTGACTTGACCACTCGCTTACTTCCCTACAATACACAGTGCACACATCCCTAGTTGGGCACCAGACCACCTTGCCCAAGAGTACATCAACAAAAGGGACTGGTTTTTTTAATGCTTTTGCAAGCACTGATGAGTCACTGGAAATACTTCTTCATCATAAGTGTTGGCTGGTCAGAGAAGGTGCTTGCATTTTTAAGAGCAAAAAGCTGTTTAAAAAGCTGCAAGCAGACACTAGGGATGTAAGCAAGTAGTTGAATTTACTACTCGACAACTAGCTTGCCCCCTCCCCCCCCAGGCAGTAGGGATGGGGGAAACAGGAGCCGGTGATGGGGAGAAATTGCTTAAAAGCTGATATTCCCCAGCACCATCTCCACAATGCTGCTTGCCCTCCCCTGCACTACTGCCTCTATCAGAGGGGGCGTGAAGTAGGGGAGGCTGCTGCAAAGCAGCCTCTGCCCGTGGCCATCCCGGGCCGGAACAAATGGGCTGTCGGAGCAGCCTCTGTTCCCAGTGGCTGGGGCTGGCCGTGGGCAAGGGCTGCTGGGTCCAGTAGGGTCTGTGGCTTGGCATTGGATCGACTGTTGGCCTTCTGATACACCTGACATAGTTGCTTCATTTTCATATGGTCCTACTGCTGGTTCTTGTTTACCCCTATTCCTGCAACTCCTGTGCAATCTGCTTGTAGATGTCCATGTTTCTGCTGTTGGTTTGTAGCTGTGTCCGCACAGTCTCTTCTTCGCACAGTCCCAGGAGATCCAATATCGCCTGTTGATTCTAAGCTGAAGCATGTTTGGAATGCGTAGCTGGCATTGTGTTTGGAAAGTGGCACACAGCTTGCAAAATGGACAGTCAGGAAAAAAACATTTTCAAAATGTTCATGCTTCAAGGTGAGCGAGACTTTCCAGTCTCTGTGATCTCTGGGCAATGAAGTTCACAATTGTGACCAGAGCAGTCAGTGTCAGGAATTGTGGGATTGCTGCTGGAGGACTGTTAGGGTCAACATAAATAACATTGCGTCTACATTCCCACTGTATTTTTCGGAGTACGTTGACACTGATTCAGGGAGGGAGTATTCATGTGTCGCTGTAACAGGGCAGTTATGTTGTTGGGAGACAAACATAACATACACAGCTAGGTCAAGGTAAGCCACTTTGCATTGACGTTTGTAGTGTAGACTAGGTCTGGTTCCCTTAAAAACAGACTTTGTGATTGATTGTGGAAGCTAATTGATATCTCAATATCTGTTCTTTTGCAGGTATTGTTTGATACTCAGGCTCCATTAGTTGCCATCAACAAACTTCCGACTGTGCCAATGCTAGGGCTGACTCACCGCATCAACATTGCTTATCAATGTTTCTCAATCCTGCCGCAGTCACCCACACACATCAGGCTGGCTTTTCGGAATATGTACTGCATTGACATCTACTGCCGGAGCCGTGGGGTGGTGGCAATCCGTGACGGAGCATATAGCCTTTTTGACAATAGTAAAATTGTTGAAGGTTTTTATCCTGCACCAGGTCTAAAGGTAATTATGTTTTCTGGAATGTAATGGAAGCATCACTCGTGGTTCCATTGTGTCTGTTGTGATGAGCTTTTCACTGAAGCTAATATATGTAAAAAATCAGAGCACTTGCTCTTTTTGAGTGCAGAATTTTCTGGTTGAAAATAGGGATGTAAGCGACTAGTCGATAAGCATACGCATGTTACATAGTCGAGCTGTGTCTTGATTAGTTGCTTTCCCCTCCCCTCTCCTGCTGCTTCTATCACAGAAGGTATGTCTACACACTGCATTCCTCTTTCGAGAGAGGAATGCAAATGAAGGTGAAAGAAATTTCAAATGAAGCACGGATTTGAATTTCCTGCCCTTCATTTGCATAATCGCATCCGGGCGCTATTTTGAAATATCCTATTTCGAAAAAAGAAACGCTGTCTAGACGCAGTTATTTCAAAATAGCGCCCGGACACAATTATGCAAATGAAGCGCAGGAAAGTCAAATCTACGCTTTATTTGCAATTTCATTAGTCTGCATTTGCATTCCTCTCTTGAAAGAGGAATGCAATGTAGACATACCGAGAGAAAGGGGTGGAGATCAAGAGCTGGTGCTGGGAGAAGTTGTCTTAAAAGCCAGTTCCCCCAGCACTGTTTCCTTGGGGGGGTAAGGGAGGCAGAGGCTCAGTGTGGGGGACCAAGCGCAAGACAGGAATCATCTGTCCCGTCTTACATTTGATCCCAGATGCTGTGCTTCTATTTTTTAAATGCATTAAGAGTCAAAAGCAGAGATGCAGCGACGGGAACCTGGCAGCTCTGAATATATTTAAAAGGCAGAGCCTAAGTGGGGTTATCTCCCGGGGCCAAGAGCTAATCGTGCTGTGGCTCTACAGTTCTCCCCCTTATCGACTAATCGAGTAATCAACTATTCGATTAGCTGATTAAACACAATTTTACATCCCTAGTTTACAAGAAAACGAATCAATTCATTTAAATTGATTTTAACTCAGCGTAGCCAACAACAAATTCAGATTTCAGTGTATACTTTTTTTTCCCCTCTTGAATGATCTTAATAATGCAGACACTTCAGGCTTCATTCTTAGTTAAACTTCACTGAAATCTTGTACCAAAGCTACATTTAAAGATATTTTTAGGATTAATGGTAATTTTTTCCATTATTCATAGCTGAACACTTCTTTAGCAGGGGCTGATAGGCTTTTCTGAAATAGAAAATTAACAATGCAGAGCTGCTCTCTTTGAAAAGCCTGTAGTCTCCCATTGTTCTCAGTGGCAATGAAGCCATAGGCTGCTCATAAATCTGATGGCTCACTTAGCTCACATGGGAGATAGTAGCCATTTTGAAAGAGGCCACCCGCGTTTCACTCCTATTGAGAAATGGGAATAGCAGACATTTTTAATGGGGCAATTTCTGAAATCCTTGGGAAGATTTTGTGCACCAGCTTCTGTTGACAGAAACTTTCAGTTATGAAAATTAGTGGCAAAGAATGAACACTACAGGTTGGACCTCCCTGGTCTGGCACCCCCAGGAGCTGACCAGTCCTAGACAAGAGAGTTTGTTGAACTAAGGGAGGACTGGGGGGAGGCACTGGACTCCTCTCCCGAGCCTCCAGGCCCCGTGAGCTGCAGCGGCCCTTCCAGAGTTCCAGTGGCCCTGGCAATCTTGTCGGCTCCATGTCCCCATGAGCTCTGCACCTTTCCCCCTCCTCCGCCAGCTTTCCTGCTCTGCCAGCTGCCGTCTCCAGTGCCCAATGCGCTCCTCTCCCCTGATGGACCTGCCAACCGGCTCCACTCCAAGCCACCAGTAACCTCTGCCACTGGGCTCTCTAGTCCAGACCACTGATGTTGCCAGACTATTGTCCCAGACCACAGAAGTTTTGCCTTAAAGTGATAAATATTTTTCTTCCTCAAGATGTACACAAAATGACTGAAGAGGAAATAGGGGTCTGCAGTGGGGAAGGGGACAGGAAGGAGTGGGAAGACAGGTGTGCTTTTGAATAGGGTTCTATGGGAGGTGTAGGAGAGAGGAAAAACTGGGGTGTGCAAGAGGGTATGTGCAATTGGAGCTGTGGGCAGGGTATATTGGGAGATGAAAGGGAGAATCTGGAGCTGGGGTTAGCAACCTACAGCACGAGTCCCATAAGCGGCATGTGAGCTGATTTTCAGCAGCATGCAGGGTGGGAGCTCAGCCCTGCTTCTCCTTCCCCTTGCAGCCAATGGAGAGTCCTCCCTCTTCCCTGAAGCAGGTTAGGCTGTGGTGGGAGGGAGGCAGCGCTGGGGCTGATGCTTCTCAGTGGCACCTCCAGGGCAGGTGCACAACTGCATAGCAGCATCACCGGCGCCTCAGGGCCGGCCCTGGGCCGCGTGGCGGTTACAGTTGCTACAAGGGGGCACGAAGCCAGGTAAGCATCCTGCCTCATGCCCAGACCCCCCCCCCCCCACCTCAGTCCCCTCACTTAGTCCCCTCCCTCTGCCAAAACCCTACACCCCCAGCTTGCTCTGACACCTTCCCTTGTTCCTGCTCCCTCCTTCCTGGCTAGATGCTCTCCCTCCTGGCCAGACAGCTCCAGAAGGTGGGAGCTGGAACTGGCTTTTAAGCTGGCTCCCGGAGCTGCCTGTGCCCCCTCCCCTGCTGCCTCCCACAGAGGCAGAAGCACAGGATGGAGGGGGGGAGATGGGACCTGTACTGGGGGGAGCAGGCTTAAAAGCCTGCTTTCACAAGCACCAGCTCCCATGGAGTTGCCTGTCTCCCCCCACCCCCCATGCTGCTGCCTCTTGATAGAGACAGTAGCACAGGGGTTAGGAGGGCAGGTTAGAGCCATACACGCAGGAAGCCAGCTTTTAAGTCAGCCCCCTGTGCATAGCAGCTCCTGCAGAGCCGCCTGCCTCTTGCACTGCTGCCCCCCTATCAGAGACAGTGGGGGAGAAGGGCGCAGGCAGGAGTTGGTGCTTGCGGGGAGCCAACTTTTAAGCCCTGCCCCCTTGCATGTAAATATGTAACTGCTAAAAATCAGTGATTACGTGTTTACACAAATACACCATATTTAACATCCCTAATCAGGGTGATCTAGATGGTACTTCTTTCCTGCCGTGAGGGCAGGGGATAGGACTTGATGATCTCTTGAGGTCCCTTCCAGTTCTAGTATTCTATGATTTATTTTTTAATGTTATTTTTTACTTAGTTATGTGCATTATTTATTGACAGCCCTACTTCTAAGTAAAAGCTTCACCCCTTTGTAAGAGTTGAAAATGGAATTGTTGTAAAGATAATTTTTACACTTGCCCAAAAAAACCAAAACCAACCCTCTATCTCAATTGAAGGTCCTATCTGAATTTAGAATTATCAAAAATATTTTTCAGTGACTAGAATGTGTTGATTCCTATGTTTACTTGAAATTATTATATACCTTTTTATTTTATTTCTTGGTTAATAGTTTCCTTAAAATTTTAAAATTGTCAGCCTCTTGAGAGAGCTGTATGGCTTCACAAATGTTCTAGATCTTCCTGAATTTGATTTAACCAGCATTGAGTTAATTTTTATACTTTAGGGCTGGAGACTAAAATTTCCATCTTTTAATAATAATGTGGCATAAGCCAGTAGAACGTAACAGGAAGGGGGTTATTTTCTCAGAACTTGTGAGAATAAACCTGTACTGATATAGAAAACTGGAGTTACTTAAAATAGTTACTATCTTTTTAATAGGAAATTGTATGAAAGATTACTGAATTTTGAGGATGAATTTGCTAGAGTGGCAAACAGGAACCATTTCTTTGTAACCAAATTTGGTCTTTGACTTCCTGATCTTGTGAATTGTATTTCAAGTAAAGAAATTTATATTTTAATCTAGGGATAACAGAATGAATTATAAATAGCACGCATACAATTGATCTAAGTATGAATAGCAGTAGCCTAAGTATAAAACTGCTGTTAGAGGCCTGCAATAAATTATAATAATCAAATATATCCACAGACATTCCTGAACATGTTTGTTGATAGCAATCAGGATGCACGAAGACGATCTGTAAATGAGGATGATAATCCTCCTTCTCCTATTGGGGGAGACATGATGGATTCATTGATATCACAACTTCAACCCCAACAATCACAGCAACAGGTAATATTGTAGGCAAAATAATAAAACCATAAGTTACTCTGGATTGCCTTAGTTCTCCATAATTAGCTCTACTTTTTAAGAACATGTATGCTGTGTCTTCCCCAGAGAGGTGGAATAATAGAGAGACTAATATACTATATTGCTTTCGAATGGCTCTTTGGAGATTTATTTGTATTTTAATGTATGTTTACTTTGAGATAGCATCATAGAGCGCACGTAACATGTTGACTGTCATTCTGGAGAACCATTCAACATGTCTTTTTTTTTTTTTAAAACAGAAAAGGAGTATGTAATCGAGGGGAGACAATGTGGTCCTAAAGTACAAGATTTTTAGTAAACTGAGGGTCTGTATTCAATTGTTGGTCTTTGGATTGTTAGGAGTGAAGAAGAGGGTGAGATGTTTATATGGGTTGAGGGAAGAGAGTGAAGTCTTCAAAATCATGAAACAAAGTAGCAAGCACTGAATAAGGTGTGGTGACTTGGATGCTATGGTGATAGGTTGATTAGACACATCTATTATCAAACTACTTTTTTTGCTGAATTTATTAATATTAGTACTCAGATTCAGGGTGAAATCACTGAAGATTTCAGTTTTACTGTGTTGACACTTTCAGCCATTTGCAAAACAGGCAGGAGCATCGGGAGCTTACCCTCTTACTTCACCACCCACATCCTATCACAACACAGTGACCCCATCTCCTTCCATGATGCATACACAGTCACCAGGTAAGTTGGTTCTCAATCCTGTATTTGGCAATAAGTATTATGGAATGTAAGCTTTTTATATTCTCAATAATAGTATGATTTATTGCATACTTCTCTCCTACTTATCTCTTCTGTTACTTGTGAGGCATGTGCAGAGTGGTTGGTCTTAGTTACACGAAATGTGAGCTCTGTATGAACTTGAACCATAATTGACATTTACTGTACTTGCATAACATAGAATTTTTTTAAATGTTCCTAATGTGGTCAAATCAAAATCTTCATTTAAACTGAAAAGTCTGTTTTAGCTTTCTACTTCCAAATGTTTCCACATGGGTCAAGACTAAAAATTAAGTGAAAAATTCAAAAGGCTCTGAAGATACAGCTTAAATTGGAAATTGTTATACAATCTTAATTGTAGTTGATGTGCCTGCTGAAAACTATTATATCTATTACCTAAAGATGTCATGTACTGTACATGTAGAATGTACTATAGAATTTCTAGTTCACATTAACATTTGAAGTAAGATTGGTTACTGTATAAATTAGAATCCTGTCTCCTCAATAAGAGTGTACTATTGCTGATTGCAGTCTAAGATACAGCTTCTGGGGGTAAAGTACATTTTTACAAGGCTAGTATGACATGTCCCAAAAACTGAGACCATGTTTTTTTCTGATTTTCTTTGTTATTTATTTACTCAAGTTTTTGAAAGAAAAGTAGGATACATAATGAATTGCTCTTTGCATCTGGGTGTCTTTATTAGGAAATCTTCATGCTGCAAGCTCCCCTAGTGGTGCTTTGAGAGCTCCATCACCAGCATCATTTGGGCCAACTCCTTCACCTTCCTCCCTTGGAATAACAATGGGACAAACAGCTAATTTTGCCAGCCCACACGGTATGTTCTTGTAGGAGTACATCCTTATATTGATATGAACAGTAAACTGTTTCTTAATATTGTTTCTCTACACAGACTTATACAGTGTGAGTGAGGCAAAGGTGAAATTGAGAGTGTGCGCCACTCCTCTCCTGTGTTCCCTCCCCTCCCCCGATGCGGTGCACTAGTAAGACACTAGCCGGCCTGTGGTGGGGCACAGGATGCAAGGGCATCCTGGTCAGTGTGGTACCAACTGCCCCAGTGCTCAGGTGGTTGGACAACGTGGTCTCCAGTGCTCGGGCTTCCCCCACCCTCTGCTCTTCTTTGATGATACCCCCTGGTACTCTGTCCCATCACAACCTCCCAGCCCTCTGTTCCCCCTAAGGGGGAGATGCAATTAAGTTTCTTTCACCCCCTGAAATGAGGTAATATTTTTTTATCGGACCAAATTCTGTTGATGGACGAGACCACCTTTTGAGCTACGTAGAGAACTTCAGGTCTGGAGATTTACACTGTGTGAAAAAAATGAATGTTCAGCAATTGGCTTCAAATAGCAGTTTGTGCTGATGTGGATTTCTTGGTAATTATCGTTACACAAATGGATTCATCTACCTTGGGGTGTTGCTAGGCTATTGAAAATTGAGTACCAACCACTAACCATCCTTTACTACTCTCAAGAAAATTGAGCTAGTCCTAGACTATCACTAAGAAGCCATGGTTTCAGCAGATTTTAATTACTTTAACCTGTATCTTTAAATGCAAAACAACTCCTCTTGAATCATGGAAGTGAAGCTATTGATAACAGGCTAAAGAGATCCAGCAATTTAACTTGACATTTGTTGACCAAGTCTTGATGTTTTATAGTATACAAAAACATACACCTGATCCTTCCCCCTTGCTTCAGTTATTGAATTACTTGGAAAATTCAAATTACTTTTGCTATAATTACATTGTTAGATTTTGCTCTTGATAGCACCACTATTTCTTAAATCACCAGCAATTGAAAGTGGATTTTATTTTTCAGCATATCAGTCAAGTAACTGAGAAACAGTCTGTTGTAGATGCTACAGTCTGATTTATTCTGAGAAACATACACCAATTGATTTTATTATGGAACTTTTACTGCAGTGAAATTACATTTTTCTCAAGTAAACTGTACCCTTTGTCTTTCACTGTGTCTAGCTTTCATACAGTAGTGGGAGGTAAAGACCTGCAGTAGTCAGTGTGGAAAGATCTTTTTGCAGAATTTAGCCCATGACCAATAGAATTTAAAAACAAAGCAATATGTATGTAAACTTCCATTTTAAATTAATTCTTTAAAATTCTTACATTTTACATACAGCTACAAATAGAGAATTAGGTAAAAGGAATTGGATGCTATATGCCATACTGGTATTTTACACTGAAATTCAGAATATTCTGAACTCATTGTGAGTGATCCATAGTTTCTGCCATTTAAGAAAAACTTGAAAAAAAAAATAACCAAGGGATTTTCACAGGTACCATAGACCCTAGTTCACCGTACACAATGATGTCGCCTAGTCAGCGTGCAGGAAATTGGCCAGGATCTCCTCAAGTGTCTGGTCCCTCACCAGCAGCACGCATGCCTGGAATGTCACCAGCCAATCCTTCTCTCCATTCTCCGGTCCCAGATGCCTCTCATTCCCCACGAGCTGGAAGTAAGTTATGTTTAACAATATTAGAATTGTGAAACATTTAGTTACTATTTCTAGTTCCATCTCTTTTGTGGCATTCCTTATTTATCTGCTACCCTTTCATAGTAAAGTAATAGTCTGCTATGTATATGCATTTATTCTGGCATAGTGTGAGTCTTAAGTAATATAAAATGGAGGGCAAATCAAATTATGGTTAGCAGTGAATCTATTTTTATCTGGTTCTGAAAATTTTTTGTTTATTTACTGAGCAGTTGAAACGTTTAGCCTTTGATAGCTGAAGGTGAGGAGAAGTTAACTGAATAGTAGCACTAGTGCAAAGAAGATCCAAAAGTATGTTGGTATACAAGAATAGTAAAATATCACATTTCAACACGGTAAAATGATCTTGGCAAGATGGTTTTAACTATACTTTTTGATCACTTCTGCCAATCGATTGAGTATGAAGTTGCAAAATGCTGGCTTGCACTTAAACTTTGTGGCTTGGGGGATTAAAAGAGGACTAATATACTAGTTGCTACCATTACTGAGATTCTCTGCATGGGTTGAGTGGAATGGCTGTAACTACTTGACTTTGTAGCAATAGCTGGGCCTCTACAGTAGTAGTTGCCCTACAACAAATGCCCTTGAGGAGGAGCTAACTGGGAAGTTAAAGCAAAGATTAGTCATTAAATATATGAAACCGGCAAGATGAAACATTTTTTTTATACCACCACTATTAGTCTTCCTCCAAACCCATCTCCATTTACTTTTCAGTTTTGTCAATCAGTTCCATCCAGTCTGACCCCTTGCAAGCTCTCTGAGGGCAAGGACTGTCATCTTTGTTACTTTTTTGTGTGTTGTATATACCAAAAAATTGAAAATGTAACTTGCAGTCAAACTCTGTACACTTTCAATAAGTGAGGACTTTTCTATTTCCATCAGGTTCCCAAACAATGCCGACTAATATGCCTCCACCTCGTAAACTACCTCAACGCTCCTGGGCTGCATCCATCCCCACAATCCTCACTCACAGTGCCTTGAATATTCTATTGCTGCCGTCTCCTACTCCTGGGCTTGTACCAGGACTAGCAGGCAGCTATCTTTGCTCCCCTCTAGAGCGATTCCTTGGATCAGTTATTATGAGGCGACACCTTCAGAGGATCATCCAGCAAGAAACGGTACTTAAATGACTAATTTTTAACTCCCTAAGTATTGACTTTCAAGTGTAACTTTCCAACTAGTTCTTTGTCACATTGTATTGTAGGCCTGCTTCATAATAAATAGCAAATGATTGTGTCTCAATTGTAAGTGCTTTTAGCCTCTCAGAAAAAGAGAAAAGTAAGAGCAGATACTCAGAATGCTGCCACTAATAAATGTTTGCTTTCTAGTTGGAATATCATATATATTCAGCCTCTGTTTTGAAGACTTGTGTATAATATATCTAGAACAAATTAAGTCTCGTGATTAGAGTGGGGGCTGAGGAATCAGAAATCCCGTGTGTTCTTTTCCTGGCTCTCTCACTGACTCAAGTATTAAGTTATGAAAAAGGACTGAATTTCCCCATCTCAGTTCTTTTCATCAGTACAATGGACATACTATTTGCCTACCCCTCACATCTGGGATGTGAGGCTTAATTAATGCTAGTAAATCTTTATATGAATATTGTGGATCTCAAACTTACATTTTAACTTTCTTATGCTGTTTATGCTGTTGACAAAATACAACACTAGCATGTCAGTCTATTAATGCAATGTAACACAGGATTAAATCCCCTCCTGATTTAGGTTGACCATATTCTGAAGTCCCTGTCTTCTGGGAAATCCACACTTCTAGATGTGGAGTCTTTCTTACTGTAGTCAGCTAAATATTTGGTCCCTCTGTGTCAGCACTTACATGTCTCCATCATAGTAGTCTTTGAGCTCTTGATAAATTACCTTTCTTAGCTATATGAAAAATATATGAAAAATATCGTGATTTCTCCTCCCCTCACTTGCCTCTTTCTTGGCCCCCACCTCCCCTCAAGAGGAAAAACCTTGTAGTCATATATCCTAGCTGTTCTTAATAATAAATAAATAAATGACTGGTGCCCAGATCTTCTGATACTTAGTCTCTCTGGGTGGAGAACCATTATGGTGTCAGATTATGGATCCCTGATCTTGGAGATGAGATGATTTTACTCTAAGTGATGTATGGATCAGACATGGGGCTGCTTTGAGTTTGACCAACTGGCTGTACATTCCAAGGAGTCATCCACCAGTTGGGAATGACCGGAACTCATCATGTTCCAGCCACACCCTAGGGATGGGGAAGAAGTGCTAAGATTCCCTCCACTGCTGTGGAGAGGCTACTTCTTTGTGCTTCTAAACCAATGCAAAAAGACCACAATTGGGGGGTGGGATCTAGCTCTGTATTGATCCTGAAGTTTCCATGTGGCCAAAACTTAATTGATGCTCTTGTTAAAAGAAATAACCTTTACAATTTTGGGGTGGAGAAAGAGTTTGAGGAGTGAGGCTGCTCAGTGAAGTACTAATTAGATGCATTGTTTCTGTTCCTACAGCTACAGCTAATAAACTCCAATGAACCAGGTGTAATAATGTTCAAGACAGATGCACTGAAGTGCAGGGTTGCCCTGAATCCAAAAACTAACCAGACTTTGCAGCTAAAAGTAACACCTGAAAATGCAGGACAGTGGAAACCAGAGGAACTACAAGTTTTGGAGAAGTTCTTTGAAACAAGAGTATGTACTTAAACTACTAATATTCAGTGTCTTGTTTGTCTATGTTACTTTACACTCGTCTATTCTGCAGCCCTTATTCATGAGTAATTCTCTTTATGTTAGTGGAACTAGTGATTAGAGAAGTGCTGTAGGATAAAAGTAGAGGTGAACAGGTATAGAATCACAGAACATAGAACTGGAAGGGACCTTGAGAGATCATCAAGTCCAGTCCCTGCCCCTCCCGATAGGACCAAGCTCCGACTAGATCAGGGATTCCCAGCCTGGGGAACGTGTACCCCCAGGGGGTATGAGAAGCTTGTCAAGAGGGTACAGGGAATATTTGGTAAATAACTACATTATCGTAACTGAAATATTCCAAAAGTAGTAGTGTTAGTGAAAAAAATTGTGGATTCTAGAGTCTAGAATGTATTTCCTTTCATATTGAATAGGGGATATGGGAAGATTTACTAAAAGCCAAGGAGGTACGGGGACTGAAAAAGGTTGGGAACCCCTGGTCTAGATCATCCCTGTTAGATGTCTATCCAAACTGCTCTTAAATTATCTCCAGTGATGAAGATTCCACAACCTCTCTAGGCAATTTATTCCAGTGTTTAACCACTCTGACAGGAAGTTTTTCCTAATGTTCAGCCTAAACCTCCCTTGCTGCAATTTAAGGCCATTACTACTTATTCTCAGAGGCTAAGGAGAACAATTTTTCTCCCTCCTCCTGCTAGATACTTGAAAATTGCTATCATGTCCCCTCTGTCTTCTCTTTTCTCAACTAAGCATGCCCAATTCTGTCAGTCTTCCCTTGTAGGTCCTGTTTTCTAAACCTTTAATTATTTTTGTTACTCTTTTCTGGACGGTCTCCAGTTTTCCACACCTTTCTTGAAATGTGGCGCCCAGAACAGGACAAAATAGTCCAGCTGAGGCCTAATCAGCACAGAGTAGAGTGGAAGAATGACTTCTCATGTCTCTTGCTTACAACCCTCCTGTTAAAGCATCCCAGAATCATGTTTGCTTGTTTAGCAAAAAGTGTCACACTGTTGACTCATATTTAGCTTGTGGTCCACTATGATCCCTAGATACCTTTCAGCAGTACTCCTTCCTACACAATCACCTCCCATTCTGCGTGTGAGAAAATGATTGTTCCTTCCTAACTGGAGTACTTTGCATTTGTCCTTATTAAACCTCATCCTATTTATCTCCGACCATTTCTCTAGTTTGTCCCAATCATTTTGAATTATGACCCTAGCACTCGCAATCCCTCCCAGCTTGGTATCATCTGCAAACCTAATAATCGTACTCTCTATGCCATCATCTAAATTGTTGATGAAGATACTGAATAGAACTGGTCCCAAAACAGACCCCTGCAGAACCCCAGTTGTTATACCCTTCTAGAATGATTGTGAACTGTTATTAATAGTTATATAGCACAGTTATTAACATGGTTAATAGCACAGTTGTGATGCTATATATATAGCAAATGGACCAATTTTGATCGAGATGTTCAAGTACTAATTGGTATTGTATTACTGTAGGTTGCAGGACCACCATTTAAAGCAAACACGCTAATAGCCTTTACAAAACTACTAGGAGCTCCTACACATATCCTCAGGGACTGTGTGCACATCATGAAACTGGAGTTGGTAAGTTACATTTTTTTTTAAACTTTGTTCACAACATTTAGTCTTTTGAACTCTAAAGTCTGCATTTAAAATAATAAAAACCTGTTTGGGGTGACTGCAGAATGAATTTGATCCTGTAGTGTAGATGAAAACCCAGAATCTAATGTTAAATTCATAAACTCAGTAAAGATGTGTTCATTGCGCTTGTTACTAAGAGATCAAGAAAACTTGTTCTCTTCCTACTTGAAGTATTTGGCAAAAATCACACAACTCTGTGCGTATGTATCTTTTCATTGCTATCTCAGTGTAGATTCACAGAACCATTTTCATAGCAAGAGGAGATTGGTTTACTCTTAATTAAATGTGTATTAAGTGTAAAATCACCTGAAAACTTGACAGGTCTAGTCTAACTGCGTGTAACTGTACCAACATGTTACAGTAATCAAATACCTATGTTACCTTAATGTGCCTTGCTTTATCATGTTCTCTGTGGCATGTTTTTAAAACAGTTCCCTGATCAAGCAAGCCAATTGAAATGGAATGTGCAGTTTTGTTTAACAATTCCTCCCAGTGCCCCACCAATTGCACCTCCAGGAACACCTGCTGTTGTGCTGAAATCCAAAATGTTGTTTTTTGTAAGTATAACAGCTGTTTCTATTAAAAGCTGAAGCATGAACAGGGTGTGAAAGAAGAGCAGTGTTACTAGCCAGCTAGTGGCAGGGTCAGTTCTGTAAATCTGGCTTTTGTCTGCATGTGGTGTGGTTACTCTTGGCTAATGACAGGCTAAAAATGGTGCTGTTGCAAGAGGTCTAGGGTTGTATACGGTTTTTCTATAACTCGTTCACCCCACTTATTTCTCTTCTGTGGATTTAACCCTGTATCTGTTCCTGTGTGCCTTTTTTAGCTAGTCTTCCTTTTTGCTCTCTGGAGATGCTGTGATAAAGTATGATGAAATGAATTGCTTGGTGCCAGTCTGTGTGTCCTGGCCTTTCTGTTCTTTGCTGAAATACTGTGGGATAACTGCTTGCATTTTCTCAGAGTGCTGTGATACCAGTGTGGTCTGGTGTGAGGAAGCCACGATGTGGACACGAACTGACCTGTGTTAATTAGGGATGTCAACGGTTAAACAGTAAGCATCACCCTTACATGGTGATAGTTAATGGTTAACCAATGGCTTAGCTGGGCTGGAGCAGCTCCCCATCCAAGGCGGACAGGCGGCTGCTCTAACCTGGTCAGGCCTGCTGCCCTGCCCAATGGGCAGGAGGCGTTCCAGCCTGGCCAGAGCAGTTCCCATCTGCGGCCGAGCCCCAGCCTGGCTGGAGCAGCCCGCCCCCATTTAAGAGGTTTACCAGTTAAACATAACAGTTAACTGATTAAACAGGATTTTACATCTCTAGTGTTAATTGTCAGGTTTAGATGATGGTGCCTTTAACCAGTTACACAATCAGCAGTACAGGCAGTGCACATGGGTCCATGAGAGGTTCTCAGTTGTAGTGTCTTGAGACTAGATGTAGATTATTCCTAATTATTGAGTTATCTATAAAATATGAGTTCTGTATAAAATGTATGCCTAGAAATGTTTAACCATTTTAGAAGTGTTGCTGAAATGAGCAGTTGTGTTTTGGACAGTGGACTCTCATAAAAACTGAAGCATGGATGGTGTTACGCAATAGGATGAAGACAGAATATGGAATGCTATGGCCACAATTCATTTGTCTTCAATAGCTTTTCTTATGTATAGAATCTTTATATGAAACTTCATTTTTGGATGTTACTGTATTGAAGGGGTTCCCCACATTGGGATAATTTTAAAGGGAAATGAAATAAAAAAAGGACCCAAGTACAAATTAGGGCCGTGGTGTTCAACCAGTTCTGAAGCAGTAGCCACTAGAGTGGCTACTGCTATAGTGAACTAGCCACACATGGCTAGTGATTAGCGTGTTGGACACCACGGATGGCTTTCAGTAGCAAGGCAGCTTGTGTGTGTCTGAAAAATACTATTCCATGTTAATGCACTTTTTATTTTACCCACAGCTTCAGTTAACACAGAAAGCTACAGTCCCACAGGAAGCCGTTAGCATTATTGTCCCAATCATTTACGATATGGCTTCGGGTACAACGCAACAGGCAGACATTCCCAGGCAGCAGAACTCTTCCGTTGCTGCTCCCATGTTGGTTAGCAGTATTCTAAAGAGGTTTGCAGAACTGAATTCTCCACGACCAGGTACTGTACATATCCAATAGACAGAACTCAAGAAGTATTCAGACTTAAGAATAAGTGGAATTTAGTTTTAGTGATTTGTATTGCATGTCTGTGTGGAGAGAGGATCAATCAGGTGATCTACAAGTCCTGACATGAGGATTAATTTATGTGTAAGTGATTACTGTTGAGACGGTCATTTGTGCCAGATGGTTGTATTAATGGCACAAGCTAGTTTACTGTTTGTCTAGGAGGTAGAATGCATGTATTTTGATGTGGCTTATTCTACTTCAGTTACAGCAACATAGTGTTCATGGGTGGACTTTGTGTAAATAACAATTGCAGTGCTGTGGTAACACATCTGATTTCATGGTTTACCATAGGTTGATAAACCATTTTCAATAGAATAGTTTAAAGATATACTAAAGCACTGATCAAATGCTGTCCATGTATTGTGAAGAATGAAAAATGATCTGAGTGATTAATTGAATGTACGCTCTACCAGTGTCGTCATGGGTGCAATGAAAACTTTCACTTTCTACCAAATGTGCTGTGAAGCTCTTGCATGTAAGTTGTTCATAGAAATGAAAACTGTTTCATTTTGCTGCAACATTTTTATTTAACCACTGAAAAAACTTTTTCAAAACACACCAGCAGCAGAGTTTAAATGGCGAACTCAAAGGCTGAATTCTGCTTCTGTTTTAAGTATTTATATATCTAAATCACAATACTTTTGTTATGCGTGGTGCTTTATTTGGAGTTACAGAATTTTAGAATGTTGACATCCATGTCATGGTTAGGGATGTGCATATTTTTATGAAAATCATGGCAAGAAGTTCACAATAATATTGCATCTTCTGTTATATTACATTTAATAGCTATGTAGATGAGTAGAGGGGGAAATAAGTCTTGGGCAAGGCTTCCCAGACTTCCTGGGGTCCTCTACTGTAATTCCTTCTGTGGCTTGTCTCTTATCCCATGTTAGGTCCTTTCTGAGCACTAGAACCCAAACAGGATGGGAAAGAGGGCAGCTGAACTTGCAGAAGGAACTTTGAACTTGCAGTTTCATTTTTCCAAGGGCCAAAATATAGTGTGTGAAAGCTCAGTCCAACACTACTTCCCCATTTTTAAATGTAAAGATAAATAGTTTTGGGCACTTTATTACTGAGCATGTTGCGTATAAGAGGACATGTTTGTTCCACTTATCTAATCAAGCATAATTGTTTACAATTAATAACTGATTATTTTGATGTTTTAGAATCGCATCCTGTACAATGATTTTTTAACAAGTAGTTTTACCCATAATATTTCTGTACACGATAGATTGGAATGCTCAGTTGGATAAATAGCGCTCCTTCAAAAAACAAAGTTCAATGAAAGTATCAGAAGTACAAGTTCTCTCTCATTGAGTGCTAGTAGAGGGAAAATATAGGTATATCTCTGACCTCAATGTAGTCTCATAGATCCTGAAGTTATGATTAAATGAAATTCAATCTTCAAAACTACTTGGAATCCTAAATCATCTTGTAATGAGATGGGATACAGCCCAAGGAACAGAATGGGGACAAGAAAAACGTGTATTGGAAAAGAGCTCATGTCCTCAAGTGGGATGCTAGCCAATCAAGGAAATGGGTGGAGAAGAGTAAGTCATCCCTGGTGTACTCCAGCCCCATTTCTACAAGGATATAGTATCTATATTGATGTGTTTTTAAAAAATGCAGGGGAGGGTCCATTTTCTGGAAATTTTTGAAATGCTGGATGCAATTTACTGCCATTTTAAATATTTAAACCAGGTGAAAAGATACATAATTGGTTAGAAGGGGTTCTCCTTCTGTATCTTTGTCCCTGTCCTGGTGAAGGAGAAGTATAAGAGGCTGGGGGACAGATCTCTATATACAGAAGGAGTGAATAGAGGTTTCCTAGATGGGACCTCCCTTCTAACAAATGCTATTGCAGCTCCACCCACTAGTTGAAAGGATTGGGAGACCCAGAAGCATCCCAGAAAGGCACTAGTTCCTGCTGATTTCGCTAAAGATTCCCCTGCTTGGTGAATTTTCAGCACACCAGCCAGAGTGGAACCAGGGAAAAGAGGTAGAGTTTCCTGCCTGGTGTTAGCTGAGGAAGGAGAACTCTAATACTTCGAATGCTTCCAATCCATTGTCAGAAACTATAGTTGTTGCATGAGTGTATCCATAAATATGGTTTAGGAAAATGCCTCAAATTGTTTAATTTCAACAAAGACAAATGCCTATTGTCTGAATCATTGTGACTGTAGCTGATAAATGTTCCATCTTTGTGGTTATAAAAACACCCACTGTAGGAATGTGATTTGTAGCAATAAAAATGACAGCAAATGGCAAGACTGACTTACCTGTGTTATGCTCACAACTGAAATATTTGAGGAAGAGGGAGACAAATGAGATGAAATGATTACAAATCCATGAAGTAACACTTATGGTACTCTTTACACTTATTGTATACTATAATCAGTGTTGCCTAATTTTGGCTGTATATTTTACCTTGCTCTCACTTTTTGTGAGAGAGTATTTTGTACTCAACTTCATTTCTTTTTAATAAAATCCTGGTAACTGAAAAGTGGCTTTTTTGGCAGAGTTTTATTTTCAGGTACCTGTTGTTAAACACTGCCTAAATCTTTGTTCCTCTAAAATGTTAACTCCTAATGAATATTCAGTTAATCTCTTCTAAGAAAGATACCTGTTCCTATCTGCCCAAAAGGAAATCAAATGCTAATTGGTCAGCAAAAGATTAACCTTAAATTGATAAAAGGCAGAGGATCCAAGAGAAAATAGCATTTTGTGGACCAATATGATTAAGCTTGTACTTCAATCCTATAAGATGCCCTAAACAGGTGGATAGAACTCTGTGAATCTGCAGATATCTGTGGATCATTTTTGCAGATGCAGATACCAATTCTGTATCTGAAGAGGGCTCTACAGGTGGACCCTGCAGGGCTGCTAGGGTTGCACTTCACCTGAGCTAACCTTTCCTGAATATCTGGTTTTCAATGTGGTACTGCATTTTATGTAGCCAACTTTTGTAGCTGGTTGTATGATGCAAAAAGATGAACGGTTCAAAGACATGCTGTGACTATTCGGTTCAGCAGTCAGGATTAATGGCTCCCAGTGCACTCTGTTCTAATCAGTTGGATCGTACCCTGGTCCCTCAAAAGCAAAACATAA
Organism: Pelodiscus sinensis; assembly: GCF_052426305.1. Classification (NCBI taxonomy): domain Eukaryota; kingdom Metazoa; phylum Chordata; order Testudines; family Trionychidae; genus Pelodiscus; species Pelodiscus sinensis. The sequence continues at coordinate 200,194,512 of NC_143052.1, forward strand.
CAGATATTAATTGACACTGTTTAAGTAAAACCAATGAGGAGTCCTGTGGCAATTTAGAGACTAATATATATTAGGGGATAAGCTTTCACGGGTAAAAGCCACTGGGGTTTTCACCCACAAAAACTTATGCCCTAATATATACCTGTTAGTTTCTGAGGGTACGTCTACACAGCAGGGCAAAAGTCGAATTAAGCTGTGCAACTTCAACTATGTCAATTGCATAGCTGAAGTCGAAATAGCTTAACTCGACATTTGGAGCTGTTTACACAACGGGAAGTCGAAGGAAGAACACTCGTCCTTCGACTTCCCTTATTCCTTGTGAAATGACGGTTACCATGAGTCAGAATAAGAAGTCCTCCAGCTCAACATTATTTAAAAATAAAGGCTTGTAGTATACACATGCACTATGTTATTTTGGAATAACGCCTGTTGTTTTGGAGTAATACTGCTGTGTAGGTATTGCTTAAGGTGCCACAGGACTCCTAATTGTTTTTGCAAATACAGACTAACGAGGCTACCTCTACGAGACTGCTTAAGTGGTCCAAAGTTAAGTGGAGAGAGGAAGCATGCAGCCCAAAGAACTGACTAGGTGAAAACTTACACTTTATTTTCTAAATTGTACCAGTAATACACTTCCTGAGAGAAAGGAATTAGGAAACTGTGTAGCCTAAAATCTGGAGTCTTGCTGGAATAAAAATGAGAATTTCTTGATGTTGGCTTGTGGTGATTATATATTTTTATGTTTTTGTCAAATTCTTCTAAGGAATTGTTTAGATCATTGAAACCAAACTGCATAACAAATAGGGACATTTTGGGAACTTTTTGCTGGAAGTGCTTGCTGCTTGCTTATGAGAAACGTCTGGCTTTGAAGAATTTTCCATTTCAGAAAAGTAGAAATTTTGGATTGCCCATGTCTCACTTTAAAAAAATGTCAAACAGTGAAATAACTTTTCACTTCAAAATTTGTAAATTCAAATGAAAAGTTAAAAACAAAACACAATGTTTCAGCTGAGCCCATAAAAAAATCTTTTGTGGGCTTTTTTCCTAATTTATTTTTTAGGATGCGGAATTTTTTTGACACCTTAAATTCTTGTGGGATGGGAAACCATTTCTCACCGAGCACTAGTTTCAGACTTCTTGGGTTTTTTTAAAAGTAATTTATCTGCTGCTGATACTCAAATAATATGAACATTTTTGTCACTTCTTTGAAGTTATGAAACCAAATAATTGTATACGGTGCAGCATTTGTAAGCTTGTTATGAACAGGTGACAGAAGAACTAGACATTCCCTGTAAGATAAATCATCCCATGGATCCATGAGGCTCAAAAGGTATTGGAGTCTTAATACTAGCTCCCACTAGCATCTGACAGAGTCTGCTGACCGATTCAAGTTGAAATTACCTTACTTAACAAATTCACAAACTTAACCCTGTTGGAATAAATGAGTTTGGGAACTTGTTCCAGAGGTACAAAAACAACATCCTGAAATGACACATTCATACAAGCCAAGTCCCTGAGGTCAGTGTAATTTGCAAGTCTTAACAGCGCACTGTCTTGAAGGCCAGTTCCCTTCTAAGGCTAAAACTGTAGGCTAAACAACATTTCAACACTGGTGAACCAGCCAGTGTGGGCAAATTTAGTTGCTTAAATGATGTTACAGTAGTTTTAAACAGTATTTAAAAATCTCAAAGCACTGTGTGAGTTCCAGTGTGGAGTGAGCTTGTGTGGCATGCTTTGCTTGCTGGTTACACATTAAATTAACCCCTGATTGTTTGTTTGTTTTTTCTCTGTTATGCTAACCTGTATTTTTTTCCTGTTCCAGGTGAATGCACAATATTTGGAGCTGTACGTGATTTAATGGTTAATCTTGCCCTGCCCCCTGGTGGGCGCCCATAGACACTTTTAAAACAAGACTGAAAAACAAGAAACTAAGGAGCAAAAAAATCAATCTCTGAAGTAAAGACTTCAATAAAAATGGAGAAAAGGACATTTTGACATGTTATGTTTTTTTAAAGAGCTAAATATATTAAACTGGGAAACTTTCAGGGATGCACTTTCATCGAATGATCAACATAACTTTTATATAGTGCTCTTGTATAGTGTGTTTTAATGGGAGACATTTCTGACTAGGTAATAGATTAAAGTGTCAGCTTGCGGCTAATAGATTTAATATTCTGTTTTATACTAAGATTATGAAAATGCCAAACTTATTTGTTTTTTTCTTATGTTTTTGGTGTCATAGATTTGTTTTTTTTAAAGGCAGATTTGTCATTTTGAATACTGTAAAACTGTGACAAACTTTATATTGAAACTGTATTTTAATATTACTGCTTTGAATCTTTAAACAAAATTATTTGGGCTTGTTGTAAACATGACCCCAAAAAGCAATATTTAATAAACTAGATAAAAAACCTTAAACTAAGATTATATTATTTCCATTACATTTTCCCCCTCTCTCCATTATATCACTTTAGGAAATGAGGCATTGTAAAATATTTGACTCTAATTTGATATACCTATTGTCGTAGATGTGACACGTTTAATAATAAAAATACAATCAGGGCTTTTTTTGACCATCTCAGATTACTTTCCTTATCTCTTTCATGTCTGTATGTGTTTTGGCACCATCCTTTCTCTGCTCTCAACTTCATGGAAAAAATAATTTTGCTCCCAAATGATGATTTTTTCACTCTGCTAATAATCATGATTATTTTTAAACTTCAAGGAAGTTGTACTTACATAGTATATCAACTCTACTTTATCATTTAAAAACGTGTTTATAAATTAAGTTTGTTATTATCAAAGTGACACAAAACTACATATGCATAGCAAAGACCTGCATTCTTGTTCTGCCTTTCATGTTAAGGACCACCCTCAAAACATCCTGTTGTTGTTATTGAAATCTTTCATTTTACATATAATGTTAGATGAGGGGTCAAATGGTGGAGGAGAAGCAGAAGAATTACAAAGCCATCTTTTTTCAAAGTGTGTGCAGTGAGGTTGGACAAAAGATTCAAGAGAGCTGTAAGTTGACCAAGAAATTTGAAGAGAGCTTTGTATTTCACTTCTTGAGTTGGGCACTATCTTGGGAAATTGGAAGGTATGGAAAAGTTTCAGTCTTAATAAAGATTCGCAGATAGTTCTATTGATCACTCATTCATCTTAAGAATCAATTCCAGATTTTTAAAAGCTCTTCATGGAATTACTCTTGCCTGTTTTATAGATGGTGTGTCTCCACTCTCTTTAGTGTCTGCTTCCTTGTCTTCCTACTTGCATCTTTCCTTTCTGGTGAGAGAGCCACCTCTTCTGAAGTTCCTGCTATCTTGGAACATCATTCATTTTGGTCTCCGCCTCAAATTTCAGCTACAATCCTTTTTCCCCCCCTTCTGTGTATATTGGTTTCTTTCACCCTTTTTTATCTCTTGTGTAAAAGGTGGTTTAACTCTATACGTTTGAAACTTTTAACCTAGTTCACTGGGATTAAGACAATGACCCCTTCCAAAAAACTTAGAAATGCTGTTGTTTAACTAGAGAGGTATTCAACCCCTGTCTTCACGTCTAGGTTGAAAATAGAAACAAAATGGGCATGCCCTAACGGTGTCTGAAGTAGACTAGAACTCTCAGAGCTGAAAGTGTTACATCAGATACCAGAGTCTGTTACTGTTTGTGGTGTGATAATTCTCATATCCAGTAACTGCTTGCCCTAAGGGACCAGCTTCTGTAAAAAGGAATGTGATCAGTGTTTCATTAATGATCAAGGATGGGAGTGCTGTGGATGGGCCAAGCACTTGAGAAAGATACACCCACTTGCCACACTGACTTATTCTCAGACAGGAGAACCCATAGCTTCATTGGGCTCTGAGCAAGGTGGAGAGGGCTGGCTCTGTGCCCCCCAAAAGGCATAGGGCCTCTGGCAGAAGGGGTGGGGCCAGGCAGATAGTCCTCAGCACCACCCTCCCCCTAGCCCTCAGAGCTGCCTGGAATGTGCTTTGTGGTGCTCTGGTGGCGATTTAAAGGGCCTGGAGCTCCAAAGCCCTGGACCATTTTGAATTGCTGGGTCTTGGCGCAGTTGTCCTTTTCCCTTCCCCTCTCCAGCTTCTATCAGTGGGTCTGTTTCCACATCATTATTTATTTGGAAAGTTTGGCTGTCCATTTGAGTAACTGCCTTGGAGCACAGTACTTTGTTTCAGACAAAGATGCCTACTGACATAAGAATTGGATGGATGGGTAATGGAAACATGGGGGCTGAATTAAGGTTGCCTGTAAGGTTGTACAGGCAACCTTAATACTGATATTTCCTAACTTCTGAGTGTTTTGCTTTGCACCCTTTAACAATGAGAGCGAGACAAGACTCCTATTTTCTAAAGTGCTCGGCTCTTTACAGTATAGTTTTTTGCATGTGAATTTCTAGGTTAAAAAACAAATGCCATCATGTGCTATTGACACTGACCTTATTCATCAGCAGGGTTGGAATATTTAGATCCACCAGAAAGACCTCTTCCAGTTGAACTAACTGGTAGCAATGGTAAGTTGCTAACCTCTTTCTGCACCAGAGCTAGAGAGGGATGTGAGACATGCTGTGCCAATGGGTTTCACAGATACTTGCTGACAGTAGAGGAATTGAGATTCGGGGTTCCATTCTATTCTGGAAGGGAATGTGTTCTAGTGGGCACAGACTATGGTCCTTCACCCCAGGATTGACTTCTGGGACATCCTCTCCAATCTTTTTTTCTCCTCTGTATGCCCCATCACTGGCCACTTGTTCAAGTCCACTCTTAACTCCTTAGGCTTCTGATCCTGGTCCAATCTCCTAAGTAAATCCTAGTTTTACTCCTGCAGTTGCCTCATTCAGTCCCAGTCTCTTTGCCTAGGCTGTCCCACTTTATTCTTCAATCCCCCAATCTCTTTCTTCTCCACTCATTTGGAGTGGAGAAGAAATTGAAAGAGCCAGACGAATACCTAGAAACCATCTACTTCAAGACAGACCCAAGAAAACCAACAATAGAACACCACTTGTCATCACCTACAACCCCCAACTTAAACCTGTCCAACACATTATCAAGAAACTACAGCCTATATTGGAACAGGATACCATACTCAAAGAGGCTCTGGGAGACAGACCCATAGTCTCCTATAGACAACCACCTAACCTCAAGATGATTCTTACCAACCACCACAGGACATACCACACTAATACCAACCCTGGTACCTTCCCTTGCAACAAACCCCGTTGCCAGCTTTGTCCACATATTCATTCTGCTGATACCATTATTGGACCTAACCAAGTGAGTTATAAGATCAAGAACACATATTCCTGCGCATCCAGAAATATAATCTACGCTATCATGTGCCGAAAGTGTCCGTCTGCTATGTACATTGGACAAACATCTCAGACACTTCGCCAAAGGATTAATGCCCACAAAACAGATATTAGACAAGATCACAAAGAGAAAACAGTTTCTTGCCACTTTAACCAGAAAGGACACTCTCTAAATGACTTAGCCACCTGCATTCTGCTACAAAGACCTTTTACATCTGCACTTGAAAGGGAATCCTCTGAACTGTCATTCATGTTAAAATTCGACACTTACCGACAAGGACTTAACAAGTCTTTGAACTTTCTCACCCATTATCAAGACAGTTTCCCCAATTATCACCTGTAATACCATTAACTCACAAACATCCCACTCTCCCTACCTTTAATATCAGCAATTCACAGACACTTACCTTCCTTCCTCCCCCTTCCCACCCCCCCGCATCCTCCTTCTGTTCTGCAATGTGATTTGTCCTTTTCATATTTGTTCATTTTTTTAAATTGTATCCTTTGGTATATATGGTTGTGACTACTTTCTTCCACTATTTGATCTGAGGAAGTGGGTCTGGCCCACGAAAGCTCATCATCTAATAAACCATCTTGTTAGTCTTTAAAGTGCTACATTGTCCTGCATTTTGCTTCAACTACCCCAGACTAACACGGCTACATTTCTATCACTATTCTCCACTCATGTTCCCTTTTCTGTCTGGCTTCCTCCAGCTTCTCATCTAATCTGTCTCCTCACTTTCTCTGAATCCTGCCAGTCCCAGTTCTCCCTCCACATCCCACCTTGTCACCTCTCTCTTGCTCCATTTGTTCACTGTCATCCTGTAAGCTTCAAGTCCCAGTTTCTACTACCCAGGCTGCTTCTCCCCATAATCCCCTGCTACCTCTACACTTTTCTCCCCCCACCCCACCCAACATCCCTAACATTCTCCTCCCTCCTAGGTCTGAAGTTTGTTTTTGAATCCAGCAGCTTCATCCTCCATCATGCTTGCTGCCAGTCCCTAGGGTCATCGTGAGCACGGGAGAGACAGGCTTCCTGCTCTCAGTTCGGAGCCCTATCCCATCTCTAAGCAACTATGATAGCGCAAGTGTGGCTTTGCTCTTGTAGCCTGGGGCTGGAGCAAGCCCAACTGCTCTGTGGAGATGGTGCCCATGTAAGAGCTGTGAGGAGATGAAGCACGTTCAGTGAGGATGGGATTGTTAGAGTTTGTCTGTTAAGCTCTATCAGGTCTCCACTGGGCACATGCAAACTATTGATCTTTGAGGAGAGTCCCTGTGGGTGCTTTACTTTAGATGAATCTGTGTCTGTGAACTTGTAACTGCTACTAAAATCCTTCAGTGTCTGATTGGGTCCCCATCTTGTGCCATCTTAGGTGGTTCCATAGTACTGTGCCACCAAACCACCCTCAGTTTCTTCTCTATCACCTTTACTATAAAATAGAACAATTGGCAATACCTCTGAGCTAATCTTAGTCTGTCTTTACTTTCAGAATACTAGTTAGTTAATAGTTTAGTTTACTACCCTATTTATTTTTTCTTGATTTTTTTTATTTTTATTTTTTGTTCTTAGGAATTTAAGTTTCAGCTAAGATAGACTTTTGTGTAGTCTAATTTCCCTCCCTCGTGCCTGGCTCCCGGATTTTAAAATATTGCCTCATTGCTGGCACTCAGTGTGTCTGCTGCATTGGTGAGAGAGACATGCCATAAGTGCTCACACCGTCACAATCTCCAGGCTTGTGCCAGGAAAGAAAGAGCTCTACACCTAAAACTTGCAATGGAAAAGTCTCTGCACCTGGTGTCTGAGATCCAACCTCTCCTGGGCACTGGATTCCAAAGATGACATCTAACCACCATCTCAGAGGAATACTGTGCCAAAAGAATGACTAATAAGCAGGCTTCAACCTCCCCTTCTCAGGAATCAGACCAAAAGAGATGTTCTCTGACCCGTCACACCCCATCGGTACTGACTGCACCAACACCATCTACCTTTGAGGTAGCCGGACCAATCTAGTACCATGAGTAACGTGTGAGGCAAAGACCCTAAGCAAGCTGGCTTGGAAAAAGGCACTAAAGGGAAATTATCATCCCTGACTTGGTACTGCCAGAGCTGCTCAAACATGCCGCAATGAGCAGTTCGGCAGTACTACAGTCTATGGTGCCAACATCTATAGTGCATAGCCCACGCGGCCCTTATCACCAACAACCATGGTAAAGGCGTTGGTATGGCCAACAACACCCTCCTCCGCACTGATGCTCTCAGTACTGCAGTGATTTCTTCTCCATGTGATTCTTCCAGTTTCCTTGGCACTTGAATCTTTCCTCCTCAGTTCGGAACTGATTCCAACACAGTCAATACTGTGCAATTTACCGTGCTGCCTATGTCAGCTTCTCCTTTATGTAGCGATGATGATGAAGAAATCTACTCATCCCATCATTCCTTGCCTAACCACACTGCTACCAGACCAGGGCACCAAGAATACCAGGCCTGAAACTCAAGGATGGTACAGACACCCACTGATGCTGCCACTTATGCCATTTCCACCACAGCAGCCTTACTGGGACTCATGAGCAGCATACTGCCAATGCTATCCTAAGCCTGCTAGTCTACTTATGGAGTGGTCAAGGCATTTTCCATCACTCTCTGCAACTGGAGCCTCTTAACCTCCATAACAGGCAGTGATGGAACTGGAGGAGATTTGAACAGGAATTCACGCAAGCTGCCAATTTGTCATCCTCCTTTCCAGATGAAACTATCATGTTCCCATCACCCACAACAGGGGCTGCCTCTTAACAGTCCCAGGAAAAAATTAAGAGGATTGCAGATTCCCTGGAAATACCATTGGAAGAAATTGTGGAGTCCTGTCACAAATTGCTGGACATTCTCCAGACTTAAACTTCTCCAAAATTGTCATCACAATAAATGAGGTTCCTGTGGACTCCACCAAAACTATCTAGCTGACCCAAGAACAATTCCACCTATCTGCAAAAGAGCAGATAACAATAGTATGTCACTTCCAAGGGCATGGAATTTCTATTTTTTGCACCCCACATCAAACTCTCTCATAGTAGAGGCTGTGAACAACTTGGGCAGATGACATAATTCCAGATCTAGCCTATGACAGGCTCTAGAAAAGGCTGGACTTTTTGGGATGTAAAACTTATTCTTTAGATGCTTCGTTCTATGTCAGTATGATCTGAGGAGGATGCCATATACAAACAGGCTGTCTAAATCGATCTCTGGCTGCTTTGACCTTTGCTATTGCCATCCACAGCTACAACGTCCACCAGGGATCCCTATTTACTTTACCAGAGGTTTCTCTGCTGTGATAGCCTTCCTCGGTAAATTAATGTACCATTTACGAATATCTTCAAAGCCAGAGCCAGGGCATCAGCCTATACATTCACATAGCAAGTACTGCCATATGGCATAATGCTATCAAATGCTTTACTGGTAATTGTGGTTTTATCATCTGCCATGACTGCATCTCTGAAGCCCCTTTTTCCATTGAGGGGCACTGCTCAAGTCACCTAAAGTCAGTGTTGTCCCTAAAGCGGTGAGGGGCCTGGGACACCCTCTTTCTCTCATCCCACCTCTTCCGCTTCCTCCGGGAGCGATGTGACCCAGAGGATTACTGGGGAGCAGTGGTCCCAGTCTAAGCTATGCAGCAGCACAGCTTCACAGGTAATTAATCAGCCCTACCCAGTCAGAAGCTCAGGGCTCTAACACATGCAGCTCTGACTGACTGGGTGTGGCTGATTAATCACCTATGAAGCTGTGCTGTGGGGAAGGAATACTGCAGGGGAGCCCAGTGCTCCACCACAGTGTCAGAAAGCAGATCAGCCTGGCCCCAGCCTGCTGGGTTTCCCTGAGCCCAGCTATGTTTGTTGATCAGGGGAGGAGAGCTGGAGCTGGAGAATTCTATTTCCCACTAGAGAAGCAGAACAATGCAGCGAGGGCTGTGTAGCTCTGCTTCACGCAGCTCCTGATGCTGAGGGCAGGGGTGAGCTCCCCACTGCTGCTGCAGGTAGTCTCCCACTGCTGCCCATGAGGTCCAGGGTAGCTGCCTCAAACCATCCTATGGACAGGCTGGCTCTGCCTAAAGTGGAGAACCTGCAGGGACAGCCAGCTGGAAGAACCTCAGTTACTGCACAGTTAAGTACACCTTTCCTTTCCTCTAACCCCCTAAATCTTATAGTTAAATTTGGGTGTGTTTTCACTGGATTGACAAGACACATCCCTGACTCAAAGGCTTGTCCCCTGCCAAATTTCAAGTCCCTGCTCCAAATCTTGGGAACACTCAATTTTTTCAAGGAAAAGGTCAGATTTATTTTTAAATGGGCAATGCATCATTCTCAACTCTCATTTCTGGAACCTGCTGAAACATTTTGTTTGAAATTAAAAAAATGAGGAAGACCTCTGGCATGAGCAACATCAGTCTAAATGGTTAAAGTTTGGCAACATTCTAAGTTTTGGGTTGTTTTTTTTACAGTGGAATATGCTAATACCACCCATTATTGAGGTTGCCCATCAGCTCTGCCCAGGATATCACTACAGTGAGCTCACTCTGCTGCTGCATAAGTACTAAAGAATACCATTATGCAAAGTGCATTATGGATATTTATTTTCAAAAGCAGGTGAGTGATCCTTCTAAATGCTGTTCATCTTTATTTCCTTTAACCACATGAGGGCTGTAGAGTCTACTAGACAGATGGTGGAATATATGTATTTAGATTAAAAATGTGGCAACAAAGGGGTCTCTCTTGTTGGCAGTAGCACTGACATGCTCTAGCTTTAGTAGTATAGGCAGTAATATTTTAGTCTCCAGCATCTCTAATAAATCCATCAGAGAAACTCCTCTATTAAGCAGAGACTAACTACATTGCATGCTGATGGATAAACTTGGCTTCTGACCGGAGCAAGAGTTTTTGCCATGTATTAATGAAGGTCAACCATTCAGCAAGCTAAGGAGCTTGCTACCAGAAATTCTACTGCAGTTATGTCACAGGAGGGTATTTTTAAATTTGTCATCACTCGGATCTATATGGAACCTTTTTGAGGCATGCCACAGTAACCGATTTCTCTAGTTAGACCAAATGAATTTAGCTGGACTTACATAATGGTAAAGGAGGGGTCACCGTGTTAGTAGGTCGCAGCAAAAATGAGTCCAGTGGCACTTTAAAGACTAACATTTTATTAGCGTATTAGGGCATAAGCTTTTGTGAGCTACAACTCTTCTTCCATAAATGTCTGAGCCTAAGCTGTAAGAGCATGTTTTGGGGATATACCACCTTATGCTTTGGGTTGTAATCCTGGGTCCAGTCTTCCTTTTGGAATAGCAATATTATTAAATCAGTTATAGAAACTTTAACATAGATGCACTGTCATCTAAATAGCCTTCCCACAAGAATAGCAACTAAGCAGTTCATTAATTACTGCAGGGGCAGGGCTGGTCTTACCATAAGGCAAACTAAGATGGCTGCCTCAGGTGCCAGACTGGGGGGAGGAGGGGGGCACCACTAGGACCTAGAGTGTAGAAAATTGTCGTCTGCTGTCATTTGAGCTCCCAGCCTCAGGTGCCAAAATGTTGTGGGCTGGCCCTATGCAGGGGGTAGCTGAGTTAGTCTGTACAGAATAAACTTAAAAAACAATAAATGGTCTGGTAGCATTTTAAAGACTAACAAAACATATAGATGGGGGTATGAGCTTTCATGGGCACAACCCACTTCTTCAGATGACCGGAGTTTTGAGATTAGGATGTGCAGACCCAAAATAAATAGGGGAGAAGGGTGAGGGAGGGAAGGGGGGAGGGATGGAAAGAAGGAGCAGAGGGTCTGGAAATATCAAAGGGAAAAACAAGTAGGCAGAACTGGCAATCTATACACACCTGAAGATTGGATAGTTGAAAAGAAACAGATCAAAGGATAATAATAGATAGGAAGGGTGCTAACACTAGCATCTAGACAAAGAGCTCTTTGCACCTTCATTGAATGTTAGGTTGATAGTATCCCAACAATCACTCATCACAATTGAGGCCATCAGCATGAGAACTGAACTTGAGGATGAATTGTAATTCCAACACCTCTCTGTGTATTTGACTTGTAGAATTGGTTTGTGATTAGACCGCTACCTGGAGATCTTTTAAAGTGTGATTAGGTAGATTGAAGTGCTCTCCAACAGGTTTTTGTATGTTCCTTTTACGTATATCTGTTTTGTGTCCATTGATTCTTTCCCGTAGGGACTGTCTGGTCTGTGCAATACATATGGCATAGATCAAATTACTGGATGTGCAATTGAATGATCCTCTGATTTGGTAGCTTTATATTGTTGGCTCCAATAATGAATTTGCTTGTCTAGATGTGTGGGCAGAGTTGGCACCACAGCTGATTGCAGGGCTGGGTTCCTTGATGTTTATGATGTGATTGTGTAGCATGGTTACTGGAAAGAATTCATTTCAGGTTGGGGGATTATCTGTGAGAATGGGCTTTTCCCCAAAGGCCTCTGAGAGTGAGGGATCATTTTCCAAGATGGGTTGCAGATTGTCTATAATGCATTGGAAGGATTTGAGTTGTGGACTATAGGTAATAAGTGGAATTCTACAGTTCTCCTTTTTGGGTCTGTCTTGAAGTAGTTAATGTCTGGGCACTTTTTTGGCTCTGTCAATCTTTTTTCACTTCTCCAGATGAGTATCAGTTTTAGGAATGCTCTATAAAGATCCTGTAGGTCAGTGGTCCCCAACCTTTTGGGGCTGCTGGGAGCGTGGGGGCAGGGGCTGTGCATGCGCCATGCACCTGGGGTGGGGCACGCGCATGTGCCGGGGGCTGCGCATGCACCGCACGCCCAGGGCGCAAGAATGACTCGGGCTGGCCCTGGTCACTAGGCAGGCGTGCATAAATGCCCCCGCAGGCACCATGCTGCGGACCACTGCTTAGGTGTTTGTTCCTGTTTGTGGGATCAGAGCAAATCTGGTTATATCTTAGGGCTTGGCTGTATATAACAGACAGGGGCGGCCCATGGCTGTAAGCAGACTCAGCCACTGCCTAGGGCGGCGCCACGTGGGGTGTTGGATGATGATGTCATGGGGGTGCCCTCCAATGATATCAGTCCATTGATGGCCCTGCACGTTCCCCCTGGGGCGCCAGCTGCCACAGCCAGCGTCGGGCCACTCCTGACAATAGATTGAGAAATGTATCTGGGGTGGAAGCTGGAGGCATGGTGATTCTTCCCCCCTCCTTGCCTATCAACTATGGGTAATGTGGGTGATTACCTCACTGGAGGGAGATGGGATTTGCAGCTGGCATTATAATGGAAGGGCCCATTCTTGTAAGCTTCTGGGGTTGTCTTCTCTCATTTCTGTTTGAGAACTCCAAGAGGAGTTTCTCTGAAAGCTCCAGCTGCTGGAATCCTGTTCATAGGAGAAGATGGGGGCGGTAAATAAACCGTTGCCCCAGCTCTGGCCAGTTAGGGTGAGACTGGGGCTGATTCTCCCCCCTCCTTCACCCCAAGAAGAGGCTGGGGCTGAGCCTTCCAGGCAGGGCGGGGCAGCCACCAGACCCTCCCACAGCTTGGGCAGGGCAGCCACAGCCTGGTGGGCTGAGCTGATTCTGCCCTGGCCTCCTGGGAACTTTTTAGAATACTTCACTTACCTTCTGGAATCTGGCTGTAATATTGTAACTTCTATAAAACCTTTATTCCTGTATGAATTGTTAGTAGGGTGTAACAAAATCATTTTGTCAATCACTGTTTCTGCTCACATTTCTTATGCCCACACATTGCATAACTATGGTGAACTCCTTTATATTTAAAAAAAAATTATCTACATTTACACCCACCCACCCTCCTGCCCCCAGGAACTCCTGAGTAGAGGGCCTGTGAGCCCGCCCCCTTGCAGGCAGGCTTGACCACATTGAGGGTTGGGGCTCCAGCTCTCAGGCCAGGTTGAGCCGGAGTATTTTGTCGTCTCGTCCCCCTTAAACTCCTGGCCTTTCGCTGCAGCCAGGCGGCGGGAAAAGGGGGCTTTCGCCGGCCCGAAGAGGCGGCGCACGTGGCTCTGCTGGACGCGCGCTGCTCGGCCCCCACGCCGCTTGCGCTCCCCCCGGGCCAAGCTGCAGCCTGGGCGGAGCCGCTGGTGGCGGGGGCTGGGGCTGAAGCGAGGGCTCCCTCCCCGGAAGGCGGCGGCGGGCCATGGCGCTGGAGGCGCGGCTGAACTGCGCCGAGTACAAGAACTGGCTGAAGGCCGGGCACTGCCTGCTGGTGCTGCGGGACGCGCTCAGGCGCTTCGCCGGGGAGCAGCTCCAAGCTTTCCACCGCCAGCTGCTCGCCCGCCTGGCGCCCCTGGGCTGCTGCCGCGGCCGCTGCCGTCCGCGGAGCAAGCAGGTGAGCGGCTGCTTGCGCCGGCCGGGGGGGCAGCGCCACGTGTTTCGGTCTCAGCCCCTGGGCGGCCGTGACACGTGCTCGCAGCCAGGGCCAGCCTGCTGCCCTAGAGGTTCCTCTTTGGGTTGGACGTATTCGTGGAGGCGCCCTCCCCTGCCAAGCTTTAAAGATGGATTCCCGGAGAGGAGGAAACTCCTGAAAAGTTGGCATCCTGCCACCGGGGAGTGCACCAGCCTTACATTGGCCATAGGAAATCAGCAGGGTGATGTCACTGTAGGTTTAGCAATGACAGTTTATTCAAGTCCTAATTTCTGCAGTGGGGTGATTAGGGATGCCAGCGTGCAGACGACTACATGATTAACCTGATCTTATTGGCTAATGTGGTAGAGACTACCCACATTTTCCTCCCTTCCCCTGCTGCCTCTGCCCCTAGAGACTACTGAATCATAGACTATTAAAACTGGAAGGGACCTTGAGAAATCATCAAGCCTGTCCCCAGAGCAGGCTTTAGGAAGTGCGGGGGCCCAATTCGAACCATTTTGGTGGGCTCTCCCTCCCCCCAGATTTTTTGTTGAGTAAAAAACAAACCAAAAAAAACCCCAGACAAACCCCACAACCCACACAAATATCACATCAAGTAGATCTGATCAAAATGTATATCTATATAATTGAACATTTTCAAAAAAGTGCCATCCTTTATTAAGCAAAATTTTACACAAAATTAAATCAGTTCCTTTAAGCATAGGTCAAATATTTTCAATTGCAAACGATCCAATTTTTTCAATAAAGTTTGATTTTCAAAAATTTACCAGAGAGCGTTGCAGTTTTCTGTTACGTTAATTTACTTTTTAAAAATGGAGTCTTTGTTAAGAAAGTGTCAGTTCTGTGGTCAAATTCCAGTCCTTAGTGATTTCAGCACCAATGAGTTCACCGGGTAATATGGTACTTCACCACCATTACCTCCTTTTTACCTTGTGGTCTATTATGATCCCTAGATCTCTTTCTACAGTACTCCTTCCTAGACAGTCACTTCCCATTCTGTATGTGTGAAATTGACTGTTTGACTGCATTTGTCCTTATTAAAGGTCATCCTGTTTACCTCAGAACATTTCTCTAGTTTGTCCATTTTGAATTATGACCCTATCCTCCAAAGCACTTGCGCAACCCCTCCCAGCGTGGTCTCATCTGCAAACTTAATAAGCATACTCTCTATGCCAATATCTAAATCGTTGATGATGGTATTGAACAGAATCAGTCCCAACATAGATCCCTGCAAAACCCCACTAGTCATGCCCTTCCAGAATGATTGTGAACTTTTAATAACTACTCTCTCAGAGAACAATTATCCAGTCAGTTACGAATAGTTGTGTAACTGCTAAAATTTGATGCAGTTACACAACTATTCAATTATGCGGAGAGATTTTGGACTGTGATTTGAAGTAAGTTTTAGCTCCCTTGGTTGTGGAAAAAACCTTGAAAGCATGATCTGAGAGTAGCCTAAAGGCTGCAGAGCCAGCAGGCAACTAACCCTCCTCTCTCCAAGCATATTACTTTTTAAAATTATTATAATTTTTAGATGGCTGATTCATGAATTTTGAGCAGTCACCGTCAACAGTATTATAAATGGCACTGCTGCTTAAAAGAAATGTAGGAACAGGGCTTCTTTGGGAACAGATGTTTGGGAGAAGTGTTGAAAGGCTTAGGAGAGAGCACAGGGTTGTGAGAAATGTGTCATGTCATCATCCTTTTCTATTTCATTCATTTTTTGATTACCTTAATTCTTGAAGTGAATACGAAATTGAAATTCTTTTTCCACTGGTGGTGGTGGGGAACTGTTTCTTTTTTCTAGCACTATCTTCAACTAGACTAGAGCTAGACAATAAGCAGCCTGCGGGCTGGACACTGTTTGCCAGGCTTGGCCCCTAGTGGGTTGCCAGACAGTTTATTTACCTGCGTGTTTGCAGGTATGGCCGCTTGCAGTTCCTCTTGGCCACGGTTCACCCTTACCAGCCAATGGGAACTGTGTGAAGTGGTGTGGGCTGCCACTGCTTCCTACGGTGAACTGCGGCTAATAGGAGCTGCGAACAGCCATACCTGTGAATGTGCAGGTAAATCAGGTGTCTGGTAACCTGCCAGAAGCCAAACTTAGCTAATGTGCCTGGCTCACTTACTGCCCCTCCCTAAACTAGATGCACTTGAGAGACCTCAGAGTTTTTCTAGCTGCAAAAATCTATTTACTTAATCCCAACAACAGTCACAAGAGGGCTGCAGGATTGGGTCCTCCTGCCTTCCTTCACATTAGAGTTCCCTTATTGTTAGTCCAGAAAACAAGTTGTAGGTGGGATGTTAGGAAAAAAATTAGAAGATGGAGAATTATTTTCTGATTAACAGCTTTGTGGCCCATTATTATTCCAGCCATTCAATTTCCGAGTCTAATATTGGCTCAGAAGAGGGTGCTATGGGACTGACTGGATTTCAGCTCTGCTCCTTCTGCAGCTTACTTTGTGTCTTCTACAAGGCACTTAACTGCCTGCCTTGACTCCTGTATTTGCTCTCAAACTCCTGTCTCTTTGCATGGCATACATAGCAGTTATAAATAGATAGGTGTCATTTTGTTGTTTGAAAATCAGTTATGATTGGGTTATCAGTTAATTACAGTTAACTGTGCAATTAACTCAAAATGAATCATGATTAAAAAAATTAATTGTGATTTATCTGCATTTTAATCACACTTAATTTCAATTGGTATTCTATTGTTTAAATGTTTCGGATATTTTTCTACAGTTTCAAATGTATTTATTTCAGCTAAACAGAATACAAAGTGTACAGTAATATTACTTTTATTTTGTGTTTACTGTGAAAATTTATAAAATGGTATTTTTCAATCCACAGCATACAAGTACTATAGTGCAATCTCTTTATCGTGGAAATACAATTTACAAATGTAGATTGTTTTGGGTGCAGTTCTGTAACAATGTAAAACTTTAGACCCTACAAGTCCTTTAGTCCTGCTTCTTGTTCCTTGTTCAGTCACTCAAACAAGTTTGTTACATTTATGGGAGATCATGCTGCCCACTTCTTATTTACAATATCACCTGAAAGTAACAGCAGGTGTTTACATGTCACTGTTGTAGCTGGCATTGTAAGGTATTTGTGCCAGATATGTGAGATTTCTGAAGATAGCTACTGCATTTGACCCAAGGTTTAAGAATCTGAAGTGCCTTTCAGAATTTGAGGGACAAGGTGTGGAGCATGCTTTCAGAAGATTTAAAAGAGCAACACTGTGATGCTGAAACTATAGAACCTAAACCACCAGAAAAGAAAACTAGCCTTCTGGTGGTAGCATCTAGGGATGTTAAATATCGATTAACTGAATAGTCAATTAATCTCATGGATTCTTATTGGTTACTCGACTATTCTATAGTCCCTAGGGGTGAGGACAGCAGCCAGTGCGTTCCAGCCTCACCTCATTCCCAAGGAGCCCCCGGCCACTCTGCGCTGCTGCCTCTGATACAGAGGCAGCAGTGTGGTGAGGTGCCAGGTGGGAGCTGGTCCATGATGGGAGCCAGTTTAAAAACCAGCTCCCCTCATGGACTGGCTGCCTGCCACCCAATGCTGCTGCCTCTGATACAGAGGCAGCAGCACAGGGTGGCAGCAGCCCTTGTCTGGGGGCATGTCTGAGCTCTCGGACCCGGCATGAGCTGGAACTGAGCCAGCTTGCCTGCCTGCCTGGCTCCTAATACGCTTCAAATGCCACAAGAGGGAGTAGGTCCTGGACCTGGCGCAAGCCGGGACTGAGCTGCACTACTGGTCAGCCTGGTAAAAAAATTTACTGGAGGTGGGGAAGGGGGAGAATGTGTGTAGTTTATAGCATTAACCTATAAGCTTTTGCTTATCGGTTTATCGACTATACTATTACATCCATAGTGGCATCTGATTCAGATGATTAAAATTAACATATCGATCTATACTGCTCTGCATCATTATTGAGCAGAACCTGTCGTCAGCATGGGCACCAGTCTCGCTTTCAAGTGATATTTTAAATGAAAAACCTGTAGAATTAGTTCTTGCAAATGTAAACAAACTTGTTTGAATGATTGGCTGAACAAGAAGTAGGATTGTGTGGACTTATAGGTTCTAAAATAGGGGTCTCAAACTCCCAAGTCCTCTTCCTCCCCGTCTCCCCTCCCATCCCTGGGGTGGACAGGTCGGGTGGGCAATACCTGTGAATCCCAGGCCAGATTGCATAATTGCTCTGGCTGGTACTGGCCCATAGGCTAGGAGTTTGAAATCTCTGTTCTAAAGATTTAAATTGTTTTGGCTTTGAGTGCAGTTATTTTTTGTGCATAGTTCTGTATTTGTAAGTTCAGCTTTCATGATCAGGAGATTGCACAACTGTACTTGTATTAGAGAAATTGAAAAATACTAGTTCTTTTGTCTTTAAAGTGCAAATATTTGTAATTAAAAATAAAGCGAACGCTTTAAAGTTTGTGTTGTGTTGTAATTGAAATCAATATATTTGAAAAAGCAGAAAACAGCCAAAAATACTTAAATAAATGTTCTGTTATTTCACAGTGCAGTTAATCACAATTAATTTGGCAGCCTTACTTGTGATAAAACTGTTTCAGTTTATATGTAGGAGAAAGTAGAGTGAATACAGTAGAACTTCAAGAGTTATAAACACCAAAGCTGTAGACTAACCAATCAACCACAGAATACATGTGGAACCAGAAGTAGGCCATCAGGCAGCAGCAGAGGTGACCCAAATCAAAAAAGCAAATACAACACAGTACTGTGTTGTAAACAAAAGTTAAAGGAACATTTTTCTTCTGCCCAGAATAGTTTCAAAACTATATTAAATCAGTGTTCAATTGTAAACTCTTTGAAATAACAACCATAATGGGTAGGGTTTTTTGGGGGTTTTTTGCTTAGAGTTATGAACAACTTCTCTTCCAGAGGTGTTTGTAACTCTGAGGATTTACTGTAATAAGTGTTATTGCACCATGAAAGTGAATGTTTAATAGCACTGGACAGATTTGAACGTAGTGAAGTCTTCTTGCAAGGCTTCTTTATAGTCATCTCATGAGGAAAAATTGATGCTTGTACCAATCTATGTATAGTAGTTTAAAATAAAGCTTTCCCTAAGCACCATAATGTGATTTCTAATCTCATTTTCACTAATGTTAATTTATTGTAACAGTAACATTAAAATATGACTATTGTGTTAATTATGATATCCACAACTGTTATATATTTAAAAATAAGCACGATCAATCCAGGAAATTCAGAGTTCTGCTTAGTTTTAAAAGAAGTACAGATGAAGGTATGGAAATTCAGTAACTACACCCCAAAGTAGCTTGACTGCTCTGTAGTAACCCCTTGAAGAAGCTAAATAAATTAAAATGCCTTTAAAAATCAGTTTAGTCTAATCTGGGACAATATTCTGAAATGTGTTAATAATGACCCTAATGTTTACGAGGGTGTTTACATTATTTTGTTAGTAAGCATATAGGTTCAGTAAGGACTGACTCAGAATGGTAGCTGTTAGTCTGTAACTGAAAAAAACCTAAACAATTAATTTTTGTTGTTTAAGTTTGACAGAATGACTATCTTAAAGGACCTATTTTAATTAATAAAAACTAGGGAATGGGTTTACTTGTACGTTCTCAGAAAACTCATTCTGTGCTCAGAATAAATTCAGTAGTCTTGTAGAGGGTATCCTGTATTTTTCATAGATAACAAAGAGTTTGAAATTTTGCATTAGGTACAAAGCTAAATTCAATCTCAACTGTGGAGGCATGACCTCTAACTCGATAAAATACAGTAGTAATAGTAATAATTAATTAATTAATATTATTATTTTATTATATACTAGAAACAATGTATTGAGAGCTGGCAGCTCACTGATCCTCCTCATAGAGTACATTTAAAAACAAACCATGTAACATAATTCAAGATAACAAACATTCTCGTCAGTGTTCTTCAGTATCACCCACAATTATTTATTTGTGCAGCCCTATAAGAATGCTGGGCACTACATGAGACCTAGAAAATAAAATAAAGATTCTGTCTTGGGGAGTTAGTCTAATTCACATGCACATTTAATCCCTGCACCCCACAAATTAATGATAGGTTGTTGGAGTATTTGTATGCACACGGAGAAAGAACAATCGGAAAAGTTAAATTGGAATATTTAGTTAAATGTGTTAGCTGTTAGGACCTCCTTCGCAGTGAAAATTCCCTAAGGTTTCAGCCATGTTAAGATATGTGTTTCATTAACCCTACCGTAAACTGTGAAGAAAAAATGCCTGACTGCTAAAGTATTCTACTCTTTCATCATGGGGTTTGTCAGGCATGCCTCATTTGAGACATCTGTTTAGTAGTGGCATCAACTCCTGGTAAAAGAAGCTTTAGACACCTTTCCATTTGAGTCCTGACTTTCACTTGAACCCAGGTCTCTAGAGGCGAGAGGCTACTGACCTAATATTATACCTAAAGTCTCAGTTACACCTTTGTGTAACAGTTCAGCACTGCTGCATACAAGAATCTGTGCATTTGATAGGTTTTTCTGAATGAATAGCCCTTGAATCCTTTTTCTAGCCTCTACTTAAATGTAGGAAACTTTTTAAAGTGTAATTTAAAGGATGCAAATACGAAGATAAATTACTTAGGTTTCTTCCCCTTTTTTCCCTTTTAGTTTCAGTCTAACTGTTCAGTGTGTGCAGAGTGGAAAAAGGAAATTTTGAAACATCACACCAACAAGAATGGAGAAATTCACTGGGAAAATTGCAAACCTGAGCTCTGGCCTTCTGATTCCTGGGAACTTGCAAAGGTAATAACGCAATTAAAATAATTTGTTTAGAATAATCAGGCTTGGGGTCAGCTCCTGTCCCCACTTTCATCCACATGTAGTTCCATGCAGAATTCAGTTTGGCTGCATAAGAGTCTGTCATGGTGGGATTTGGATCTATGGGGAGATCCTGGCCCTGTGGAAGATAATGGTGAAACTCCCATTGTCTTCAGTGGGGGCCGAATACCATCATCAGAGAACAACCTGTTGCACACGTATTGTCCATTTTTCTTACAAATGACAAAAGGGAAGATTGCAGGGGCTAATTGTACGTTTTCATGATCTGAACATTGAAGTCACTACCCTTTTGGGCTTGACTAATTTGATTTTAACTCTTCTTTTATCCTGGATTTGAATACACATTGACTTGGCTTAAATCCAAGTGTATAACAATTTTTCTTTGGGACGAACTAAGAAATACAGTGGAAAATTTATTAGGAGTAGTATTTGGTGGTAATTGCAGCGTTGTAAAGTTCAATGGTACCATGCAAAATTGCTGGCATTTCTATTCTGCTTCATGATTTGTTGAACAGCCTCTGCAGACCATGTTTCAGTTAGTGTTTGTATTAAAGTATTCAGTAATGTGTTTGTACATTCTCAATTAAATAACTACTTGTCTCACAAATCTCTTTAAACTAATTAAAAAAGAAAACCCCCTTCAGAGTAGCAATATAACACACAATTTTACACTAAATAGACTTTTCATCTTTGTGAACCAATGGCTTAGAGCTGATGGTCTGTGCAGGCAGGTGAGTTGACTAAGGGTTCAGTCCACTTATAATCCTGGTGCTTCATTCTAGAGAATAGTATAGCTGGGTAGTGTTCAGGGGACAATGGTGGTATGTTGTGCTGGTACATATGATCTGCAGTGCCCCTGAAGCGAAAAGTGATGCTCCTCCCCACTTCCTAATTTTGTCTAGCATTGCAAATGTGTATTTAAAATATGCTTTGCTCTTCTCTCACTCACTCACCTCCCACCTGAATGGCTGAACTTGTGCAGCCCTATGTTCAGCTCAATGGGATTTGTTTGTAAGATGATAAGGCATTGGTGGGGAGAACATTGATTTGGGTGAAAATCTGTCCTGTCCACTTGGAAAAGTGGGAGTACCATGGCTGCTTAGCTTCCCCTGTTCTGGCTCCCCTTAAGTGGGGCACAGAGTACCTAGTAGGGGTGGGGGGAAATGGGAAACATAGAAGGTAGGAGGGAACACCGAACCTTTGACATGATGAAGGGAGTTGGAGGTGTGGGGTGTCCCTGAAATAGAGGGAGATAGGAGGGTGGCATAAGAAGCTTTTGTGGGGTATGGCGAGAAGAGCAGAGTTGACATAAGCTGCAAAGTAGGCAGTGAGGTAAGGAAGTCATGTGTATAACTATACATTATAGTGTGCATACCATTGTGACTTCATTGCAGAATCGAATAATTCAATTGGGGACGATTCAACGATTGTGAAGGAAATAACCATTTGCTTGAACTCATTGTTAACTGGCAAATGTAGCAAGTGGAGCTGTGGAAGACTGTTCTAGTTTATTGCATTTACTTAAGGCAATATCATTTTGAAACATTAACAACGCTTATAAGCAGATAAGGAAATGACATAGTTCTGTACTTCCTGAAACCAAAAATGACATTGGTATTATGCACTTTTGTTATGCAGGCTTATATGCCCCGTGGGCAGATGAATATTTCTGGACCAGAGAAGTGTGATGCATCTGCTCTTCTAAACCTTTTCAACTTTTGTAATCACTTCAAAGGTATTGACCAAAAGAAAGTCAGAGAGGTACAATCTACCATACCATTTCTAATTAATTTTAATTAATATATGTTCTGAAAAATTGTGCTATGGGATGGGCATGATGGTAATGTGGCAGTGCTGTTTTTCTTTATATTCTCATGTTTAGGTGATTAGGTGTCGCAATGAATTAATGCATTCTTCAGAAATGAAAGCTTCTTCTTTATGGATGGAAGAGTTTGGAAAGAAGGTTGAGAATTTATTAAAGGAATTCCAGAATGTTCCAGAAGTTATGGAAGCTAGTAGGAAGATAGAAAAGGTAAAAGAAACATTTCTGATGTATAGTGTTGTAATAAATTGCAAGTATAATCCAGTATAATAGAGATCTGCAAGGACTTTTTAAAAGTGTGTGGAATTTCACTGGAGATTTAATTTTTCTACTTTGTGTCCAGTCTCATTGCAAGGTACAGAGAGTCAAATACCTTATGTCAATGGGACTATGAATTGTAGGAAGCACTAAGCTCTAATGTTCTCAGGTTTGGGTCAATGGTAGCAGCCATGGTACTGCCTTTCCCCTGCCCTCAGCTAGCCTTGGAACAGGGAGAGGGATAGATGCTCTGGCCAGGGGACCCATAAAATGTGAGCCCTCCATAACAATCTGCCCTGCGCCCTCCACCAACTTTACTGCCCCTTGCTCTCCTTCCAGGAATGGGGATCAAGGAAAGGGCTTGCCCCTGTTTGCCTGCCTGCCTGCCTGCTGCTCCAGGGGAGTGGGGTCAGGAGCTTGTTCTGTTCCACCAACTAGCACTCCTATCAGGGAAGTTGGGTTGGTGCACAGAGTCTTGCAAGTCCCTGACTCTGCTCTCTGTCGGGAGTGCTGAATGTGGACTGAAATGTGGGTGCTGTTGCTGGACCACATGGGGACTAAACATGCAGTTGTCTTCAACCATGACAAAGCCCAAAACGAGTTTCTAAAAGCCCCAAGCTTTAGAGCCGGGGTCAGCAACCTTTCAGAGGGGGAGTGCCAAGATTTGACTTATTCACCTCTATGTATGGGTCCGAGTGCTGGTGATACTTTTTATAGTGAATGGTAGTCCAATTTGCAGCAGCTTCATTAATAAAGAAAGATGCGGATCTTACCTTTTAGTGCAGGGGTTGGCAACCTTTCAGAAGCAGCGCACCAAGATTTAACTTATTCACGGATCAGTGGGCGGGGGGGAGGAGAGGGAAGAGGAGGCAAGAGCAGGCTGGGTAGGGTGACCATATTTTCTGAATCAGTTGCAGCTAGGGAAAATGATTTAATTATTAAACAGATTAAGCGTTTTAACTTTCTCATGTTAGTTTAGCAAACTTCATTTTAAATGAAGTAAAATATAATGTCCAACACACAAGATATCCATGTTTTCTTTATGTATGTCAGGGGTGGGGAATCTTTTTTGAGTTGAGGGGTCATTGACCCACAAAAAAATCAGTTGGGGATCACATAAGTGAGAAGCAAAAAAACTCCTCCAAAACCCCCCAACCCTCAGTAATGTGGCCCCCAACTGAGACACCTCACTCCTCTGGTGCCCCAGCCTCAGAGGGTGAGGGGAAGGTACAGGGAGGACTAAGGTTGAGGGTTTCCCATGGGCCAGATTTACTCTTCTGGCATGCTGGAGTTACTGGATTTTATGGACCCCCTTAGACTCTGGGGTGGGGACAAAAATGAGGGGTACAGTGTGTGAGACTGTGCTGCCAGGAAGTAGGATAGGGTTGGGGGTACAGGATCTGGGAGGGAGGTGGGGTGCAGAAGAGGGAAAGATTGCAAAGTCTGGATGGGAGGTAAGTGCAGAAGCAGGCTGGGAGTAGGATGTCTGGCCAGGTGGAGGGGGCAGGAGTAAGGGAGGGGGCAGTGTGGCCAGGGAAGAAGGTGCAGCAGCAACTGTGGCTGCAGGAGCAGGGTGGGAATGTGTGGCCGGGCCAAGGGGGAAAGGAGCAGGGTGGGGTGCCCCGGCAGGAAGGAGGGAGCAGGAGCAAGAGAAGGTGTCAGAGCAAGCTGGGGGTGTAGGGTCTTGGCGAGGGAAAGGGTGAGAGGTCTGGGCACGAAGGGGGACCTTACCTGGCTTTGCGCCCCTTGTAACAATGGCTGCAGCCATGCTGTCCTGGGCTGCCCTGAAGGTGGTCCAGGCCCAGCCCCGGAGGCCCCACTGTCACAGCCACATGGTCTAGGGCTGGCCCTGGAGGTTCCGCTGCTGTGGCCACGTGGTCTGGGGCCAGCCCTGGAGGTCCCGCTGCCATGCGATTTTTGGTCTGTGCCTGGACCAGGTGGCTATGGCAGAAGCACCTCCGGTCTCAGCTGAGGAGCCTCAGCCCCAGTGCTGTTTCCTTCCACTGAAGCCTAACCTGCTGCTGGGAGGTGGGGGTGCTCTCCAGCAGCTGTGCAGGGGAAAGGGGCAGGGCTGAGCTTCCTCCCGCATACCACTGAAAATCAGCTCACGTGCCATAAGTTGCCGACTCTGCTCCAGAAAGAACAAATGAATTTTCTTTCCTTCATCCTTGTAAGGGCTGTATGTAAAATCCAAAACTGTCACCACAGCAAGCAGGTAACTTCTGATACTCGGTAGGCTGAACCTCCTAAATGTCTGAGACAGCCCTTGTCTCTCCTGTGTTTTTGGACTGAGGCTATAGATTGAGAACGATTCTGAGCTGTTCACTTAAAGGACAATATAGCTTTTGTAGATTCTTCCTTTTGTTTATGATATCGCCAGAAATCCCCAGCAGACCAGGGAGACGTGGAGCAAAGCTGCGGAGGACCCGGGCCGAACTGTGGCGCTTCCAGATCAGCGCCGCGGTCCGGCCCGGGTCCTCCGCGGCTTTACTCAGCGTCTCCCTGGTCTTCAGACCAGGGAGACGCTGAGCAAAGCCATGGAGGACCCGGGCGGACCCGCGGCTTCCAGATCAGCTGAAAGCGCTGCGGGTCCGGCCCGGGTCCTCCCCCGCTCTGCTCAGCGTCTCCCTGGTCTGCAGACCAGGGAGACGCTGAACAAAGCAGCGGAGCATCCGGCCGGATCCGCGCCGCTTCCAGCTGATCTGGAAGCGGCCGCGGGTCCGGCCCCCGGTGCTCTGCTGCTTTGCTCCCGTCTCCCTGGTCTGCTGGCTCCGCCAGCAGACCAGGGAGATGGGGAGCAGCTTTTCTCGCCCCGGAGAAGGCGGGCGGCGGGACTAGGCGTCCCGCTGCTCTAGTTCTCCGGGGCGAGAAATCCCCGTTCGTAACTGCGGATCCGACATAAGTTGGATCCGCGTAACTCGGGGACTGCCTGTATTTTGTAACCAAATACAGTCTTTATACTAAACGTGGTACATGTTCTTTGCTAATCAAGATCATATGTTTTATTTATATACATTTTATTCAGATTCTTAACTTTTACATTTTTTATTTTTAGAAAATGGTGAATGATACATTTCTTATTTACTGGATTACTGATTTTTTTTTAAACTTGTGACTTGTATCAAGCTCTATTTAGATAGAAATTCAATTAAAATGCACAAAATAGCATTTTAGGAATTTTCTGTGCTGGCTGCATGAGAAGAGTTTATCAATAAAGTTATCAAAATAGGTTTACAATTAAAATGACTGATTTATTAAATGAAGGAAGTTTTATATGTATTTAGAGAACTGAATTGATTTTGTTTCTGATCACCATGTCCTTCAATATTTTAAAACTGCAGGTTTAATCTCTCTAGCCCGGGACTCTCTGGTCTGACAACATCCATGGTCTGGAATAGTCAGGGATTCTGTGTGCACTCGGGGTTGCAGTGCTCATGGGGGGAGGGGCAGGGGGAGGAAAACTGGGCAGCAGGACCACAGATGTTGCTGGGAGCAGAACCTGGGGGCTGGCAGCCTGTGGCTGTAGTTGGAGCTTAGTAGCCATCGGGTGGAGCCTGCTGGCTGGGAGCGGGAGCAGGAGCCGGGGACAAAGGCCGGCAGCAGAGGGCCACCCCTGGTCTGGACTAGCCTGTAGTGTATCCCATCCTCTCACATCTAACTTTTATTCATAGATCTTGAAAAAAGAAAACAAGCTCTTATGCTTTTTCAACTCCTATTGTTTCCCTAACTTTGAATGAACTAGTTCAGTTCAATTACTAGCTGAATAAACTTGAAGTGAAAAAATATTCTTTCTGCACCTGCTGTTGTCAAAAGCTGGTTTAACACTTCAACGAAATTAGATTACAGCGGCTTAGACAGAAACTACTATTATTTCAGTGGTTTGGCTTTCATTAAAACCTGGCAGCAATGTGGACTGCTTCTTGTTGTTGGTTTTTTTTTTTTTTTAACTTAATTGATTTTAATAGATTCTAGTAAATGTAGACATTAACACAGGTTTCATAATTTCAAATTTTAAAGGTTTATTTTTAAAAAATAAACCTGCATTTAATGCAAACTTTTAAAATAGGATTTAAATAATTCTTTTTCTATCAGATTTTTTTTTTTTTAAACTAGCCTGTTTCTTTTACTTCTCCCTTTGTTCCCCAACTCTCCCATCCTGTTTCTTACAATGGAATATGAGAGCAAGCACCACATGATCCGACAGCTGTTTAAGAATATCTACATTTGATTGCATATGTATGTTGGAACAAATTAGCTAAAATCCTGAACACAAATTTCATACGAATCTCCATATATTTTAAATTATGGAGTTGGTGTTCCATACATCAATTCCATATTCTTAGAGCACGAGACCTTTAACCTGGTGCCTGGTGCAATCAAGACATGACACCACAAGTGCTTGCTTTTTGGTGTTGGAGTTGAAAAATTACTCTAAAATTCACTGTGTAGTTACAGAAATGAAGATAGAAGTGTTCAGAAGAGGGATGTGAAAGGATAACCAGTTACCTTGTAAGCATCACCTATACTGAGTGATGATGTTAACCAGTTTCCCTGCCTGCAGTCTGCCCCAGCGCGGGATCCAGCAGGCGGCAGGCTTGGGAGCTGGAGCCAGTTAGTCACTTAAATGTTAAACTAATGTAAAGTGTAACCCAGGAGTGTGGAACATTCGGGCCCCAGCTTGCCTGGCTCTGGCCCCCGAGGCTCAGGGCTTCCCCCCACAACAGCAGGGAGCCGGTACTGATACTCCAGCTCTGTGACCCCCATGTGGCTCCTCCCCATGGCATTGGAGTGCCAGTACTGGCTCCCTGCTCGGGGGGGATCTCTGAGCTTCAGGGGCCAGAGTCAGGAAAGCCCAGGGCTGGATATGACCCATGAGCTCTGTCTGCTGAGGAGGAAGTATCTCCATGTACTGCCACACCCTGTCCATCTGGCAGGGGAGCAACATGTTGCTCATCACCCAGATCCCTTACCCATTGCCTGCTCCTGCACCCTGTTTCCCACCCAGCTCTCACCCCAAACCCCTCCTGTCAAGACCCCACAGCCCACTCCTGCCCCCTCCCTCCTGCCCAGACACCATAACCCAAGCCCTCTTCCCAGAAGCCTCCTCCCACACACTGAACACCTCATTTTTTAGCATCACCCCAAAGCCTGGTGAGACCACAAAATCTAGTAGGCCAGGCCTCCCTAGGCTCTCATGTGCGAGGGGAATGTGGGGAGTGTCTTTCTGCTTCTTAGTTGGGGTCCATGTCAGCGTGAGGTGTGTTGTGGTTTTGCTTCTCACTTGTGTGTGGCCCCTGACCCAAAAAGGGTTCCCCAGCCCTGGTTTAACTGGTTATACCACTGAAACCACAAAATGATTGACTGCTTTCTGACAGTAGCAATAACTGGAGCCCCCTCTGATGCCAAAAGGGTGCCTTACATAATATAATCACTTATTTTATTTTATTTTTCTGAACAAACAGCTTTTGTCATCAGATTGGACTGTTCTTGTAAAAGTGGGAGAAGATCAGCTAGATGGATTGGAAGGAGACATAGAAGTTTGCCTGAGTCAGAGACAAATAAGCGAAATAGAAATGGAGTTAATAAAGGAAAGACTTAAAGAGTTCTGTCTTCTGATAGAAGAGCAGGAGATGCTATCTGAAGAGGTATATTTAAAATTTTAAAAAACCATGAAAGCAGATTTAACATATTAGATATTTAAAGGAAAGCAGTTAATAGTTCATTCTAGGTGGTGAACAGCATCCTTCTTTTGAGTTTAAACCAATGTTTACTGGAAAAGGCTTAGACAAATGAAGGTAGGTTTACAGTTTACTATATGGAAAACTTGAAATCTCTCCAGGAGCACAAGAGATGTTCCAAAAATCTTCCACTCTAGTATTACATCTAGGTAATTTATCACGGAATGAAATGTGATTGCCTGCTGAGAATACTTTTCCAGAGACTCCTAAACTTCAGTATTGAAGACTGGCTAGTTGAGATACAGAAGATGCTTGAAAATGTGAATGATGTATACATACATTGAGTTTCCCTGATCTAACATGGCAGTAATCTACCTACAAGATCTCTGAGATGCATGTGTCTATATAGTCTGCTTTTTAAGATGTTCTCATCCTCTTTTAATATAGTCACGTAATTACCTTTAGCATTAGTAGGTTACATATTTGTACCTAGAATGCATCAGTTTCCTTAAGTAAGCAAAATATCTTTGCTGAATTTTCCCTGCATGTGTTCTGAATTTACTTTAAATGTTTGTCCTAAAATTAGTGTTATGTTTGAGTTATCAGAATTTCTAAAGGTATACAGGCAGTCCCCGGGTTACATGGATCCGACTTACATCGGATCCCTACTTACAAACGTGGTGAACCAACCCCGCACTAGCTACTTCCCCCAGCAGACCAGGGAGATGCGAAGCTAGCGCCTCCCCCCCCCCCCAGCAGACCAGGGAGACGCGGAGCGGCTTTTCTCAGCAGACACCTCAGCTTGAGAATAAAGGACTGAGGGAAGTGAGGTGTGGGAGAATAAAACTGAGCTCTGGAGAAATGTTTGGCTAGAGTTTCCCCTACAATATGTACCAGTTCCGACTTACATACAAATTTAACTTAAGAACAAACCTACAGTCCCTATCTTGTACGTAACCCGGGGACTGCCTGTATTTCAGAAAATAACCTTAAAGTTTTTTAGATCAAACTTCTAATTGTCTTAGAACCTGTTTTTTGCATCTGTAGCTAAAAGGGATGCAATTGGGCATTTAAAAAAAAAAGATTTATTTAAACCAAAACATTTTGACAAAATCTAAAATTGATGTATTTAATTTGTATGAAAAGGTTTTATAAACAGAAACATCTCCCTTCCATGTTTGCAAACATGAGCATTGTATTAGCTAACAAAAACTAAATGAAACTGACTAGTATGTTTTCCTTTATTGTTATGTGTGTGAAAATCAGATAGCAAAGACCACAAAAGGAGAAGTAAATTAGTTTGAAATTATTTTGCTTTAAGTACTTCAATCATTTGTAGCAGAGATGAGGGAAGACTTAAAAAAAAAAAAAAAAAAAAAAAAAGTCTTACCCTCACCAGTATTTCTGTCAATCTTTAAATCTCTTTTCCATTTAAGTTACAAGAAAATGTTAAAAATGTAACCTTTGTCTCAACATAAAGCTTTGCTTGAGCATGCTGAAAGCTGAGACAAATTCTGCAGATCCTCTCCAGGAATGAGTAGGAAGCAGGTTAACAGTTACTGTAGTCAAGACTACTGGAACTAGCTTGATATTAGTAATTGTCAGAGTAACCAGACTGGGCCAGCTATTCTGTATTAATTTCCCAGGTTACTAAGAGGGAGGTACCCTGAAGGTATTGAGTGCCAGCATCAGGAGCAAAATGTTCCTCTGAGGCAAAAGGAGGAGGACCATGCTATCTAAAAAGTCCTTTATTATTTTAAATTAAGACTGAATTGTTGGCTGCACAAAGCCTTTTGAGCCTTAACTAGGGGAAGAATTGTTTACTTTTTACAAGGCTCTGAACCCAGGGTGAAAAGAAGATTTTTCTCAGTTTAAATTCTGTGGGAAGGTATTAAAATAAACAAAATAATTCCCAAGGCCTGGGAAAACCTGGCTGAACCCTTCTGCCTAGTCAGTGAGACCCTGTGAAACTCCCAAACTTCATCTGACTTGTCACAATAGAAGATAAAAGCTTTGAAGAGGTTTAGTTATTCTAGGGTTGGAACCCAAAGATAGTTGGGTGTCTCTTGAATTTTTTTCCTCCCTTACATATCTTTATATCATTCTTGCATCTTCAGGTTACCTTGAAAGAATCTAAAGTGAAGCCTTAAGCAAAAAGCACTTGTAAACTAAATGCAACTTTTGGGCCTGACACCTAGACATTGTCCAATACTTATGTAATTTCTAGCATCTCTGTTTTTTCAATGTCTTCTGTGAAAAGCATATTGTCTGGGTCTCCATTTTCAGCTGTAGAAATGCCTCCCCTTTTCAACTCCTGAGTCATGTACAGATCTCATCTCCCATCTCCACTGTAAATTAGGAAATTAAACAAATGTCTAACAAACGTAGCATTTCTTTATCCTCAGTCTCCATTCTCAGTGACATTTTTATTGTGAAAACTCAATTCTACATTTTGCAAGAGTTTTTTGTATGAAGAACTCTCTTGTTCTCTGCAGTTCAGTAGTCCTCTTGGGGAAAATGTCCTTCATTTGGCTTTCTTTTCTGTTTCCGTTTAGCAAGCAATTTTTTTTAAAGTATATAGCACCCATATTTCTCATATAAATTTGGATGCTTCTCATCCTGAGAAGCACACATGATATGCTGAGCATCCATAAGAAAACATTTAAAAAAGAGGGAAAGACTTCTTCTCTTTGCTGGTCATTTCCATGTCACACATTTCATGTTTATACCCCAGTTCTGCTTTGCACCCAAAGTTAAATTGAGACTATCTCTTCAATAATTTTAAATGGTGTCATGTTTTCAGATTCATCTTTCTTTTCGGTCCAGGTGTTTTCCAATTATCATTTGTTCTGGTCCACTTTGAGAGAGATCCTTTCATGGTCAACTTCTTTTCTTCCTCCTCCAGTCACCAAATGTTTGAATACGCGGGTAGAAATGTTGACACCGTTGTTGGTCCATGGATGTACACAGATTCTCTGAATACTGGTGTATGCTCCTCTCCGCCATCATCAGCTGTTTTTAACTTTTAAATTTAGTTCTTTCTGTATTCCAGATGTAAAAATCCCTGTCTTAACCTGATGAGAATTTTTTTAAAGAATTGCACCTTTTCAG
Organism: Pelodiscus sinensis; assembly: GCF_052426305.1. Lineage (NCBI taxonomy): Eukaryota > Metazoa > Chordata > Testudines > Trionychidae > Pelodiscus > Pelodiscus sinensis. Next base: position 200,225,940 of record NC_143052.1, read on the forward strand.
ATAAACTAAACAATGGTTACATTTTAAAAACTCTTTATATCAGATAATTTAAACGTGTATGCCATGCAAAGATATAGCCATCACAGTGGCTATAATTTGGCTTCCTTGCATATGTGTAGTGTATGCTGCCTGCTGGTTTCTGGCAGAATTGGGAATTGCTTTTCCCAGGATCTTCTTGCTACATGCTTGAGCTTCTCCAAGGCTGCAGTTGCTTGTAACATCTGGAAAGATCTCTTCTGGGATCAGCTACCTCCTGTAGTCTCCCTCTGCTAGAAAGGACAACTTGATTACAAAAGAGTGGATTTTCCTTTCACATGATCATGTAATGAAAGGGGGAAACCTGCCAAAAATTGGAAATATTTTTTTCATTTGAAACTGCAAATAGGCCAGTATTTTAAAAATTAAACTGAACTCATTTCATCCTCTCTTAAAAAAGAACAACCCCACAGTGAGTTTAGATAGGCTTAACAGTCTTTACATTGAATTCTCTTGTGGGAAGAGGAGGAATGAACTTGGAATATACATGTAGCATGTGCTAGAACACATAGATGAGTCGGGATGAACTGAGGTTACTGTAACAACAATAAGCTATAATTTCCTTGGTGTGTGTTAGCATCACTGCAATTTTTAAAAGTACCGGTATATTAATCTACAATTATAGTTTTACGTATGAGATAATAAAAAGTATTGTGCACGTACCATAATAGGTTTGGTAAAACGCACAGTGGATTTGTTCTGCTGTGAAGCTGTTTGACTCAGACAGGTTTACAGTCCAGTCTTCCATCAGCTTTCACTTATCTTTGTAAAATGTTTATCTACTTACATAAAAATACTTTGTTTGGACCATCTTGGTGGACCAGTGTCTTAAAAACAACAAATAGTTCTATGCACCTTAGAGGTATCAAAAATAGATATAGTATCATGAGCTTTCATGGGCAAAACCCACTTTTTCAGATGAGCTGGAGTGGAAAAAAACAAACAGGAACCCAGAATTTATAACTGAAAAAAGGAAGGGGGGGAGGGGGAGAATGTACCTGTCATTTGTTGTACTGGTGCTAATGAGGCTAATTGAGTGTGCTGGAAGTGTCCCATACTTAGCTTTTGATGTAAATGAGGTATTAAATGACCTATCATACCTGAGTTTAAATTCCTTTCTCTGAGAGGACTTAGGCAATCTGTCATCAGCTTCACATGTTTCCCACATCCTTTGTCCTCATTTTGCTAAAGCTACACTCCCACTCACCAGCTTTTACTCTTGAAAAAAAAAATAACCCCACACCTTAAAAAGAATTAGTTCTTAAAATACATACAGAGACAAGGAGAAATTATCTTTTATTGAACCAGCTTACAGAGAGCTCTTTTTCAGGTCAGCTCTGTGTAAACTCAAAAGCCTCTGTCTCTTTTAACAGAAGTTGGTCCAATAAAAATATTACCTCGCCAACCTTGCCTCTCTAATGTCCTTGGACTGATACAGCTACACCAATACTGTATACTTAAAATAAATAAGCATTTAATAGCAGGACTATATTTTTCTGGCCAGAAAATGCAGGAACCCTAAATAAGCCAACAAAAAGCCTTTTATAATTAGAGTTCTCAGAGGGGTAGCTGTGTTAGTGATATCTTTGTTAGCCTATGTGCTTAGTTCCTGTGATGCTGTCACTTGTCTGTAGGCTATGATTGGTTTTGGGAGACAGGCCAGTCCTCGCCTACAACAATCCCTTAACCTGAAGCAAATTCCTTCCAGGAGCCACACATAACACCTCAAATACTCACCCAGGATCCTACCCCTGCAATAAATCCCATTGCCAACTCTATCCACACATCTATACAAGTGACATCACGGACCTAACCACATATGTCACAATGTCAGGGGCTCATACAACTGCGCATTCTCTGATGTGATATATGCCATTAAGTGCCAGCAATGTCCCTTTGCCATGCATATTGGCCAAACTGGACAGTCCCTATGACACACGTCAAATATCATAAATGATAATACACAAAAACCTGTAGCAGCATATTTTAACATACCTGGGCATTCATTAATGGATTTAAAAGTAGCTATTCTTCTAGAAAGAAAAAACAACTAGAGAAACTCCAGAATTGGTCTTCATATGCAAATTTGACACTATCCTCCTCATGGTTGAACAAAGACATGAACTGTATGGGCCATTATAAAACCTGCTTTCCTTACATTCAGCAGCCAATTGACATCAAAAGCTAAGTATGGGACAATTCCAGCCCACTCAATTACCTCATTAGCACTGGCACTAAAATTGATCTTTTTTGCCTCTCCACTCTTCTTATCTGAGGAAGTGGGTTTTGCCCATGAAAACTCATGATACACACGCTTTTGTTAGTCTCTAATGTGCTGCAAGATTACGCTTTTTTTAATAATTAGAGAATGTGAAAATCACATGCTAAAGAGCAAATATAAAGAAAGTGTGATAGGTTAAGCAACTTATATTGTAATGATTTGCTTTCATCAAGATTTGTTTTTGTTTTGCTGTTGCTAAACAACAACAGAACTTAAATAGGATCCAAATGATAAAGGAATTCTTAAAGGACAACAATGATCTCCAAATAAGTCTTCAGGCAGATATGCAGAAGCTAGAAGGTGGCCTTGAAGAAATGGTGTACAACCAAAAAATATCTATGAAAGACAGCAGGAAAGAATCTCCTAATCTGGAGGAAGATGAAGGCAAGTTTACTCATTTAGAAAATGTGCTTTTCCTCTCTGTTAAGCTGCCTTGGGTGTTACAAGGAAAAATTTGTAAAGGAGTTAGAAGAAAAGAGTACTGTTACGCAGAATTGTCTTTATCAGGAGATGCTTTGTTGATACAAATGCTTTAGTGGGGCATCTCCCAGGAGACTAATTAAGCTATGATAAAAATGAATGGCAGATACTACTGCATATAGTGTTTTGTGAAATTTTTGTTTAATAGGGACACGTTTTATCAGTGCCACCAATTGTACTATTTCTGCAGGTGTAGAATTGTTAAGATACATTTGTATTTATAGACATGATCAAACGCAGGTTTAAAGAAGGAATAAAGGTAATCTGTTTAAGGATTTTTCTCCACAGATTGGGAACCATCTAGATAAAAAACATAAAAATGACTGAAGAAATAAACATGCAATGTCTGATTACAAGAAGATTCACTGATGTGTTTTGTTTTAATACAGGTTGTTAAAACGAAGTGTATTTCTAAAGAAGAGTTTCTGTAAAAGTGCCAGTGACTGCATTTTGAAGGGAAGTTCCTGTAAGTGATAGATGTGCCAACAAGTAGTTTGTCCTTCACTTTGAGTGAGGATGCATTCAGTCTCTTTAGTGGCTGGGAAAACAAACTTAAATGGCAAATAATCATGAGATGTTTTTCTAAAATTTCAAAACTTCCTATTGCAGTTTGATTTTTTTTTCTTGGAAGAATGTCATGTACTCCACTCCACGCTACTCCACCCCACCCCAATCCTTTTTCAGTTTCTAGAATGTAGACAAGCATTGGCATTGCAAGAGCTGGGAAATAAACTGTATGTAGGCTTGAAGGTCTTGATCTTGAAAGGCTATGGAAGGCTGAGAGAAGACACTACTGAACCACTGGGGAGTCATTCTTATTGATCCATTAAAGCAATTAACATACATTCCATTCAGTTTGGGCAGCAAAAATACAATTCCTAGCATATACCATGATGCCTTGAGCAGCTGGCAGTAAAAGATAGTTACATTTGTTTCTGTCTCTCATGGCACCTCTGTTCTCAGTTTGACATTGGTTCCCTTGGTGTAAAGCAGCAATACTTAAGGGTGGCAGCAAAGCTGTCTTAAAATAATTAAAATCATTTCTTTACAACAGATTTACACGTAAGCCACTGCTTCCCTGACCATGCCCTGTCTTTCAAGGTTTGCTTACGTGATTCAAAACTGTGTTTGTGTCTCAGTAGTACCACATGCAAATTGCTGCACACTTCTTGAGAAAAATGCTCAACATCTGTTCATGTTTCTTTCTGTGGTTGTTGCAGGGTCAAGTCCTATGTAGTCACTTAACCCTGAGAAGAGTGGATTCCGGATTTCTGTTATGTTGTAGCTGTCCGAATCCTGTAGAATCGATTTTAATGGAGCGAAGTCTTGGCTCTTCTGTTTTAAATCATTTTTTTTGCAAGCACAAGTATAAAATATTAGAAATGGAAGGTACCTCGAGGTCATTAAGTCTTCTGTACTCAGGGCAGGACCAAGCATCATCTAGATCATGCCTGATACACGTTTGTCTAACGTGCTCTTAAAAATCTCCAATGATGGAGATTCACAACCTCTCGAGGCAATTTGTTCCAGCGCTTAACCACTCTGACAGGAAGTTTTTCCTAATGTCGAACCTAAACCTCACATTGTGCAATTTAAGCCCGTTTCTTCTTGTTCTATCATCAGAGATTAAGGAGAATAATTTTTTTCTCTCTCCTGTTTGTAACATCCTTTTAGGTACTTGAAAGCTATTATCAGGTCCCCTCTCAATATTCCCTTTTCTAGACTAAACAAACCCCATCTTCAATCTTCCTTCATAAGTCATGTTTTCTAGATCTTTAATTGTTTTTGTTCCTCTTCTCTGGACTTTCTCCAATTTCTCCACATCATCTTTAAATTTGTGGTACCCAGAACTAGATATAGTTCTGCAGCTGAGACCTAATCAACACAGAGTAGAGCAGAAGAATTACTTCTCGCGTCTTGTTTACAGCACTCCTGTTAATGCATCTCAGAATGTTGCGTCATACTTAGCTTGTGGTCCACTATGACTCCTAGACAGTAGACAGTCACTTTCCATTTTATACATGTGCAACTATTGTTCCTCCTTAAGTGGAGTATTTTGCATTTGTCCTTACTGAACTTTATCCTATTTACCTCAAACCATTCTCTAGTTTATTCTGATCATTTTGAATTGTAATCCTATGCTCCAAAACAGTTGCAACTCCTCCTTGCTTGGTATCATCTACAGACTTAATAAACGTACTCTCTATGCCAATATCTAAACCGTTGATGAAGATATTAAAATGAACCAGTCCCAAAACTGACAGTCACAGAACCCCACTTGTTACGCCCTTCCAACATATCCATGAGCCTTTGCTAACTACTTTCTGAGAACAGTAATCCAACCAGTTAGTCACCCACCTTTATATTAGCCTAGTAGTTATATAAATACTACATTGTATTTCCCTAGTTTATTGATAAGGTCATACAAGACTGTATCACATGCTAAAAGTCTAGGTATACCAGGTCTAGTGCTTCTGCCTTATCCACAAGGCTTGCTCTCCTATCAAAGAAGGCTATCAGGTTGATTTAACATGATTTGTTATAGGTGACCGCCTGACTTATGACACCCCCCGCCCCTCCCTGGTGTTTACAACTACCCTGCTCCAGCCCAGTGCGGCCTCTCAAGCCCATCTGCACAGCAAGCCACTGGGTCAGTCAGTCACCGGCTGCCTCTGGGTGCAGCTTGCAGCACTGGCTCCAGGACATGCCAAGCCACCTCCACCCATCACAGTCTCCGGCCAGCTCTGGTGCAGCCCATACAGTGTGGCTGGCTCTGGGACACACAGACCCGCCTCCACAAGGCATAGCCCCCAGCCATCTTTCGGCCCAGCGTGCTTGGGACTACAACTCCCAGGAGGCAGAGCGGGCCAGGAACTGAATGTGGGTAGTAGAGCTGACTACTCACATTGCCCCTCTCCCCACGGTTGCTGCCTCTATATCAGAAGCAGCAAGGGACGGGAGGAAGTGGGAGTCAGCTTAAAATCTGGTTTTCCCCCCCCCAGCACCATCTCCATGCTGTGGGGGAGGGGAGGGAATAGATAGCGGAGACGGGTGCAGCAGGGAACCCAGTGTGAGCAGGGACTGAAGCAGTCTCTGCATGTAGTTGGTTCCAACTGTTGCGCCTCTGCCTTTGAAAATGTAACAAGAGCTGTGGGGCAGCTCTAATTACATTTCAAAGGCAGAGGCGCAGTGGGGATAGAGAGTGCCTCCCTCCCCCCTTATTGAATAGTTAATGGAAGTTCCATGGACTACTCAATTAGCTGATTAATTGAAATGTAACAACCCTAGCTCAGATGCCTCCTCCATCAGCTCCTTGAGTATTCTATGATGCATTTCATCAGGCCCTGGTGACTTGAAGACCTCTAACTTTTTTCTAAGTAATCTTTTACTTTTTTCCTATTTTAACTTCTGACCTACCTCCATTTTCTTCAGCATTTCTTATTGTAGGCATCCAGTCACCACCAGTCGCTTTGGTAAAAACTGAAACAAATAAGTCGTTAAGCACGTCTCCACATTTTCTGTTTTCCTTCTTCACTGAGTAATGTTCAACCCTATCTTCTTTATCCACACAAGAGGGTAATCAGAAGGCTGAGCAAGGGGGGAAAAAAAGGCTCAAACAGTCCCAGACACACAATCCCAACTGACACAGTAACTGAAATAACTGAAGTCACTTGAAACAGAAGAAAATGCAAACAGTCAAGCAAAGTCATTCACCCAAAGTTGTTAGTTACATCTTGTTCGTTCATCAGGGGGATCGCCTTCTTTTCCTCTCAAACTCTCCTGTTTGTGGTTCTATATTGGCATAAAAAACCCTGCCAACAGATCTGCCCTTAGTACTGGCACAGCATAATTCTGCTAATGTCGAGATTATCAAAATCACCCAGTTTTTCCCACTAAGAGCAAAAATATTGAAAGTGAGGCACATGGTTGACTAAAATAATCATACATTTATAATTTTTTAATCAATGACATTTCAGATTACTGACACTGATGTATTTATAAAAATAGGCACTTAATCCTTTTTGTTTTTTCTATTTTATTTTCTCTTGAAAATAATGAAAATCAGTTAGATTGTTGGTTTTAATATTGTGCAGTCTATATTACAGTATTATGCTGTTTTTATTTAACTGTTCCCTGCGACTGTTTTCATTAGATTTTATTTTTAATGGAAATAGTTCTATTAGGCTTACGTTTATAAAATCTCATTTTTACAAAATTGGAATGTTAATGTACATTTCATTCGCCAGAACCCTGTAAAGGATTGGCAGCAACATAAATATATTTAATCTCTTAGCATCTACCATTTCTTTTAGAGAAACTGAGCTTCAGGGGGTAGCCGAGTGAGTCTGTTACAGACAAAAACAACAAATGGTCTGGTAGCACTTTATAAACTAACAAAACATGTAGATGGTATCATGAGCTTTCGTGGGCACAGCCCACTTCTTCAGATGACTGGAAGAAGTGGGCTGTGCCCACAAAAGCTCATGATACCATCTACATGTTTTGTTCGTCTATAAAGTGCTACTAGACCATTTGTTGTTTTTTTTAAGAAGGACTTTGTAATCAATAAAAAGAACAAAAATTACATGTTATCAATGTAATGTTTAATATTTTTGTCTCCTTCTCAGATTCATAATGTTTTGTTGGTTTTTATGTGTGTATATATAACTGCTTTTGGGTGTTGCTGAAATTCACCAACCTACCTGTTTGGTTAAAATAGCGGAATAGATGCATGGGAAGCAAAATGAGTAGACTGTACACTTTGTACTCTTAAGGAGATGGTTTAGCCTCATTTCCCTGGAGGGACCAGAGGCCAACGATATCCATTATTACTATAGTTTGCACTACCATAACTGCTCAGTGCAGTGTCAGATTCAGAAAATTATTGGCTATGGTAATAACTAGAGATGTTCACTTTATGGAAGACAGGATCAGGCTCTTTTTCTAAAGTCAATAGAAGTTTAGCAATGGAGATAAATGGAAGACGAATCTAGCTCCCAGTTGCAGTTCCAACTCCTTAAACATTTGATTTTGAGAACAATTGGCACACTTAATTTTTTTTCCTATAGCAGAGAACAGGGATGACAAGTAGATAGTAAGAATCTATTATATATTTTGAAGAGTTTGTGCAAAATAAAGTCCTATTTCGCGATTACCTACAGATGCCAAATTTTGCATAAACAATCCTGCCACTTAAATTACCTGAAAGTACTACTTCTTATACCAGAATATACTGGGTGAAAGGTTTAAATAATTTTTGTTTTTCATTGGGGAAAAAAGTCATGATGATTATTATTAGAGTTCATACAAAATATTTGCTAACAAAATTAAAATTGAGTCGCTCGCTCAACTGTCACTTCAGTGCAAAGAAAATGTTTACTGTTACAAATCACAAAGTAATTCAAATTAGTTATGGAAAGAGTAATGGAAGCTTTGAGTTTCTGATTCAAATGTACTATGTATGGTAATTATTCAATAAAATGAATAATGTTTGAAGTTGAAATCCTGCAAATTTAAAACTGTTTTTACTTCCCTTTTGAAAGCACACTAATAAAATTCTATTACATATATTTAATTTCTTGAACTTTCCTATAATGTAATTACGCAAAAATGACTCTGCCTGGTCAATGACAAGCCTCACCTGTTAGTTTGAGAGAGTTGTCTGAGGTATTTAAAGGGTTGTAAGGTTCAGTGCTGAAGTTCTCCATTAGCTAGGTTTTGGATTGACAATATTCTGGGCTTATTTGCTTTCCTGTATGCTATAGTAATAGTTGTCAGTTATGCTGTGTTACAAATGCTGTAATATATTCTACAAATGTAGCAATTGACGTTTTTTCCTGTCTGTTGTTCTCACAAATGACTTTGATTCCAGCATGATAAAGTGAGTACTAACAGGGCAGGGCTTACCATGTAAATAGAAATATAGTAGTATGGGGGTCTTTCAATAAGCAGTAACCTCTTAATGAAGTATAGGTCTTAACCGTGTGCTTTTAATGAAGCACGCAACCTTTACAAAACACGTTTTGGCAAAACACGTTCTAACCAAGAAACGTAACATGACATTCAATGGAGTAAAAAACCATTCTTGTGATTAACTGTATTTTAACAAGAAATCCTGACACATCAAAACCTGATGGCAAGAATTAAAGATTCTGATGATTTTTCAGATGCAGTTTATTGCTTTAAATTACCAAAAAGCCAGGGACAGGAACGGAAAATATCCTACACCTATAGTCTGATGAAAAGGCATCAACTACCCACCTTTCTTTATGGAATTAGGGCGTCTACTTAAGTGATCAGTTTATAGAATCCTAAGTTTTTTTCATTAAAAATAAAGATTCATAGCTGTGATGAAAAATATCCATATCTGAATATTGAAACCTGCTGCAGTATTTAAGTCTGTGGAGTACCTGAAATAATTATTCAGACCTGTGATCTTCCTACCCCACATTCAACTCATTGGGGTTAACACTAAATAGATTATATTTAGACATCAGAATTCACTTTTTCATGTCTGATGATCTTAGCGGAAGGGAAGGGGCAAGAGGTGGGAACTAATGGGCAATGTCTACACTGGAATGATTTTCCGGAAATTCTTTTAATGGAAAAGTTTTCTGTTAAAAGCATTTTCGGAAAAGCGCGTCTAGATTGGCAGGACACTTTTCCGGAAAAGCACTTTTTCCAGAAAAGCGTTCGTGGCCAATCTAGACACGCTTTTCCGCAAAAAAAAGCCCCCATGTCATTTTTGTGATCCGGGCTTTTTTGCGGAAAACACTACTGTGCTGTCTACACTGGCCCTTTTCCGGAAAAAGACTTTTGCCCGAACGGGAGCAGCATAGTTTTTCTGGAAAAGCACTGATAATTTTACATTAGATTGTCAGTGCTTTTCCGGAAATTCAAGCGGCCAGTGTAGACAGCTGGCAGGTTTTTCCGGAAAAGTGGCTGATTTTCCGGAATAACTTGCGAACATAGACACAGCCATGCAGCGTAGGAAATGAAGAGGGAAGAAAGAGACAGATGTAGGAGGCAGAGAAACTGAGATGGATAAGGACACACACCCATCCACAGGAGCAATGCTGTTTATTTTTATTTACTTAAACAAGTAACTAAGGTAAACTTTTATTTTTATTTAATATTAAATAGCCATAGTCCACCCTTGACTTTGTACAATCCCAGTCCCTGGATGAATATTCATACATTTATGAATTATAATGGATTATAATTCAAAATGAAATATGGCCCCCTATGATTGAGTTCGACACACTTGTGCACTTTGTGCTTAAACAGTGTTCTGGAATATTATGAAAAAAATCAGCAGGAAGTGAGTGATGTGATCATAGGTAACAAGATATCTTTGCTGGGTTGCCATACAATCCATCGTTGTGCTGTCAAACTTGAGATTCCTAAACAACAAGATGGTTCTCTTTATCCTCTGGTCCTGTAGCTGATGATCTATCTCCAGGTGTTTGGAAGGGGAGTGCTGATTTTCAGAAAACTGTCATCAGCCAGCATTTGCGCATAAATGCACCCTTGCTGTGTCCCCTCCATTATTCCACTCTGTCGCAGAAGGGTTTTCTTAAGATTAATTTGAGATGAGTCATTAACAGATTTTTTTTCCTTAAGCTACATTTCCTATCCAGGTTCAGAGCCCTGTTTATCAGTGTCTTGTTAAGCCATAAGGTGGCAAGCATGTGCCAGAGAGAATCACTCCCTGGGCTGTTGTAAAAATTGATTGATCTCACCAGAGGCTGCCTATAAAAGATGAGGGAGAATGTCTGCAGAAACATTATGTGGGTCTCTGGATTCTGGGAATGAAATGAGTTTCAGCAGCAGCCAGTCTGTCTCCTCTCTTTTTTGTACGAGAGCATTGTTGCACAGAACTTCCACACCATATATCCTGTTCCGAGAGAAGCCCCACACCAAAACCTAGGCAGCGAAGGTAATTTAACTAAATTCTTCACAAAATCCAGTTTCTCAACATGACACATGTAATGATTTTCTGGTGCCATAAAGGGATTCCTTGAAACCCTGAACAGTAGCTGTGTTCTATGGAACCCCACTCATGATCCTTTCCCCAAATCTTCAGAAGATGGGTGCAAATCTGTCATTGCCACATCAGCTATAGTCACTTCGGCTGTGCCTAGACTAGCAAGTTTTTCTGCAAAAGCAGCTGCTTTTGTGGAAAAACTTGCCAGCTGTCTCCATTGGCCGCTTGAATTTCCACAAGAACACTGACTTCCTACTGTCTGAAATCAGTGCTTCTTGCAGAAATACTTTGCTGCTCCTGTTCGAGCAAAAGTCCTTTGCCAGTGTAGACAGCTCAGATTTGTTTTGCGCAAAAAAGCCCTGACTGTGAAAATGGTGATCGGGGCTTTTTTGCGGAAAAGCGCCTCTAGATTGGCAGGGACACTTTTCCACAAAAACTGCTTTTGCAGAAAAGCGTCCTGCCAATCTAGACGCTCTTTTCCACAAATGCTTTTAACGGAAAACTTTTCTGTTAAAAGCATTTGCGGAAAATCATGCCAGACTAGACATACGCTGTTGATTTTACTGTAAGGGTAAGTGCTGCGGGGCGACCCAACAACAGAAATGGAGTGGAGCGGAGCGGAGCACAGGAGCTTGTGCCCAGGAGAAGCCTGAAGGTTGGGGAATGCTTGGGTCTTCACTTACAGAGCCAATGGCTTGTGCGTAGGGGTTATTTGAGACTAGGGTGGGCGCTAGCTGTGGGAGGCTGCTGAAGAAGTAAGTACTAATGCTTCGGGGTAGGTGTGCTTGTTTTTTGGCTTTTCTTCTGACTTGCTTGAAGTTTACAATGTGGTCTTCGGGGATTGTGTGGGCCAAAGGCTGACTAGCAGCTGAGTGTACATTAGCAGGACTCACCCCCTGGCCTTTGAGCATAGATCACCCTTTCTCAGGGTGTTAATGGTTGGGGAGGAGGGTCCAGAGTTGACTCCGAGAGGGGACCTTAAAAGCCAGATGCTAAATAATGAAGGGTCAGCAAACATAGAAGTTTGAGAAGGATTTTATAAGGGGGAGAGAGAATAAGATCATGGTTTAGACCAGAGCTAACACTGCTCCTGCACCCAGCCAGAGAAAATCATCCAGTGTGAGAGGTACCTACCAGTAGGCATGCTGCCTGCCAGGACCTGTGTCTTATACATTTCAGAGAACTGTCAATGATCAGCCAGTCCTAGGCCCCTGTACCATTCATCCCCCTAAGTATTAATACCTGTGAGGTAGGATGCTGAATTCTGGGAGTGTTGATGGAGTTGGACACAGGTGCTGTTCTCATCCTTCTGGTTAAGAGTAGGAGCCAAGGCAGAGAGAGACAGATAGATCCTGGAGGTGAATGCTTGGCTGGTGTCACAAGGAGGTCTTTGGCTTTCTTAACTATGGGCTACTTTTCTGTGGCCTACCCATCAAGGAAAGCTTTGAATATAGATTTGTCACCTAGTGAGGCAAGTTTAAAGTAGGCTAGCAGGAAACAAAAGCCCAGGGGTAAGTCCAGCACATGAATTTGTGGTGAACAGAGGTGAGACAACAGCAAACATAAAAGAAATCTAACATCTTAAATGTTTATTTGTGATGCAAGTAGTATGGGGACTAAACAGAAAACTTGAAATGCTACTGAACTTAACTGGCATTCAGAGACTTTGAGATAATTCACAGGATAAGTCTCTTTGTCTACACTGCTGACTTGCCAGCAGATAGTATGCAAATGAAGCACTGATTAGCATTGTCATGCTTCATTTGCATAATCTGAGCCATTGTTGCACAAAAACAAGCAGTGTGGACATTCTTTTTGCACAAAATCCCCTTTTTGTGTAAGATCCTTATCCCTCTCCCATGAGGGCATGGTGGGGGGCATCCATAGATTATTGTACTACAGTGGCATACAGACTCCTGGACACGCTGGGCTCCTGTGCCTTGACTGTGGAGGATGAGTCCTGCGCTGATTAGAAGAAATAATCAATAGGAGGGGAATTTTTTTTTGGGGGGGGGGGGGGGCGGCACGGGGGGGGTAGGACAACACCAACTTCCTCAGTTGATGGAAAAATCTCTCCAGGAGGAGAGCACAAGGTCTCTGTGCTGCATGTACTGGTGCTAGGTGGCAGAGTCAATGCCATGGTGGTGCATGTACTGATGCAAGATGGTTTACTCACCCCTGGGGCTAGGTGAGATGCCGGTACAGTAATGTTGGTGCTGAGAAGTGCCATGGCAGATGAACAGGAGGCTTTTGAATGACCCGCTGTGCATCATAGGTACTGAGACACAGTGCTGGTGCTAATCTCAGCACTGTAGGCAGATATCAAATACTATTGCAGAAGTACTGGTAAGTGATATTCCAAACATCCTGGCCCTTTTAGTTAAAAGTAAATTTCTATAGTGGTTATCTGGAGCTGAAGTCACACACAAATCTAACAAAGAACTGACAGGTCCCTCTTTAATTTAATAGATATAAGATTCTCTCTCTCCTCCCCCCCCCAGCAACTCCTGACCGCAACACTATGCCAGCCAAAGGCTTGTTTGCCTGAGGCTTGCAGTTTAGGAAGTATTGCTGCTCCTGTCCCCCCAAAAAACTATGCCCATGTTAAAAAGGGGGGTAGCTGTTAACCCACCTTCTTCTAGCACCAGTAGTACCCTTACTGTGATAAATTAGTGAACCTAGTGCATCACTGGCTTTTAAACAAAGTTTTAAAACTTCAGTCTTTTGTATTACAATACAGAACATTTTAGAGTTACAGAGCATAAGAGGAGGATAAGGTTAAAGAAACTACATCTCATAAGCCTTAATTCTAAGGCCAGAGGTGAAAGTAATGCAAATGTAAGTGTTCCTGAAACTTTCACTATCCCATATTTGGGGTTGTAGGAAATTATAGTTCCACATTTGAAACCCCATTTAAACTTTACATCAGATCCTAACATTTTCCTTTGGGGATGATATATTGGTAATGAGGTACAGATATTCAAAAAGGCACAATTTAGTGACTATCAGTGGGGCTAGCTCTGTTAATCATTCCTAGCAAATATACTGAATTTGAGGTGGAATGCAGTATACAGGATTCCTTTCATATCTGCCCAAGTCAAAAAGCAATCCAAGTTAAACACCTCTCGTACTTATTTCAATTGCTAAGCAGGTTTTGACTGTCAAGTATATTTGACACAATCCTACTGACAAACTGGAAATGTAGTATAACTGAGGTATAGTAATACCAAATGCCAAGTTTTATACTTAAATGATAGCATATTCAATAAATGTCTTAACTGAGTTCAGCTTTGAACAGGTAATGCCTCTAGTTGAGAAAACTGAACAACTGTGCTGTGCCTTCTGGGAGACAAGTATATTTTACTTTTTTCAAGACTACTACTAAGTAAACTGTCAACCTAAACTCCATTACATAAACTGCTGCTGACTTGTCTGATGGGAGGATATCCAGTCTCACTAAGCTGCAGAATTTACCTAAGACTCTTTCTCTCATATACTAACTGCTCCACCCAATTTCAGTTTCCAAACAGATGTTGAATAATTTCCTTTGGCTAGTTTGTTTGGGAAAGTCTCCACTACTGATGGGAGTTAAACAAGTGAAGTGAATCAGTCTGTTATAAAACAGTAATCTACACTGCTGCTCTTGTATTGCAGACAGCAACTGCCACTTTCCTGCTACTACTGAAATAAAAGTAAGCCAGTTCCAGTTGTTTAATTGCAGCATGCTAATGGAGTTATTGGCACAAGCCTCTATGTAATAAGATTCCCCATATGTCACACTGAAGCCTAGAATGGTTGTAGAGGCAAAGTGAAGCAATCAAAACAGCTACAAGCATGGTTGAGGGCTCTTTGGTTAGACTTATCACCAAACTGAATTGTTGCCTTTTACAGCTGGTTATTATTCAATTTGAATTCTCATCCTTTTCTGATTTTAAAGTGTAACTCACTACAGTACATGCATCTACATGAAGGCATATCTCTATCCTATGCCAAGCGTCCAGTTATGGTCATTTCTTTACAGCTAGTTTACAACCAGAGAAATTTGCAGCATGAGAGAGATTGCACAGCTGCTGGGTTACTTGGCCAGCTGCCACTGTCTTTCAAAACTATCATCCACACACACTAACAGATAGTCTAGGACTGTCACTCTGAAAAGATGGAAACAGCTATGAACAAGTCTGGGTGCTTTTTGTTTAAAGTATCAGCTAGTTCAATCACACAGGCATGCAAGAACTCAATGGAATATTGGGGGCTAACGGTTGCATGGCAGTTGATCAGCTTACCCACAGTAACACAGCTCACTACAGTTTAGGCAAACAGTGCACAGACACAGACACCCTGCCACAAATAACCTGCTCTATGTACACATGTATGGAGGCACTATTACCAGTACCACTCAGCTTTGACAATACACACTGGCAAGAAAGCAAGCTACCCTCACTGGTCACTGCACCCCCTATGGAAAAATTAACCAGACAGAGCACAGATGGTAAATTACTTGGGCCACTGCTACACCAATATAACAGCACAGGCTTTCAACTACTTGTTACCCAGGTAAAGGCTTTATATCAACAATACAGACAAAATAACTTCAAATACTTAGAGCTTTATTGGCTTGTAAAAGCCTTTCAGTATTAACTTTCAAATCACTCTGAGATCTATGCATGAAATACTCTACTTGAGTGGTCAGTAACATCCCAGTTTTTTTTACATATGGGGAAAACAGAGGCACTCTGATGGGAGTGACTTACTCAAGGTCACCCAGCAGGCCAATAGCAATCAGGAGTAGAAGTTACAGCAAACTTTGTTTAAGGTGGCCTAATGTAATTACACACATCTAGCTGCCTACATTTGCTTGGTTTAGCTTAAGTTCCTCAATAGGAAAATAACTCAAGTGCAAGTGTTACTTGTTTTATTTAGTGAATGGGTTGAAGTAATAAAAATGGAGTCTGGATGAGTGCCAATTATTGGTCCACTTTCACCACCAAAAGCAGGTGTTTTGAATAGCTACAACACACAAGAAAAAAAATAAGCATCATACTGTAAGTTTCTACAGTATGACATTCCACTTAACTATTTCTACATTTGTAGTTTCCTGACTATTACAGACCAACCACACCAATGTTTCTAGCTATCATCTCTCCAGAGTCCTTCTAAATGCAGCAGTGAGCTAGTAAGATCTACACCAACCCTCATGTTCCTTAAGGTTAATGGTGGTGGTTGGAATGTTAAAAAACCCAACCCCAAATACGGTTTCAACCCAGAACTGTTTTTGTGGAACTATTCCCATATTGAAGGTTTTTACACAAAGGGCTAATCTGTTTTTCCCTGAACACTTCATGTACCATTAGAAATATTTACATCAACATAAACATTTACATCTGGTTCATAATATACAACACAGCTTAATAGTTTAACTCTCCAGTGTAAAAAGCTTAAATCAGAAAGTTGCTGTCATTTCAGTGCATTTCCCCCCACACATACACACAATATCACAAGCAATACAGGGTATTATTTCTAAAATTCATTTTGCATTACTAAAATGGAATGAAGTTTATCATTTAGTAACTAGTAGACCATGGTTTTATAGCAGACTATAGATTCAGTTTTGTAAGTTCACTCATCTAAAGCCTAAAGAAAACACAAGGGATCGTTAGTGAAATAAAAGCACCTTAAATGTGGACTTCCTTAAATCATGACAAAAATATTAATTTTTGTACACATTTTGGAAGTAGCCATACACTTCTTTCCCTGGACTGAAGTTCAATCCATTCTTATCTTCTGATTTGTCATCCTGTAAATAATGCTGTCATAGCCAGGATCCATGTTCCAGAGGTTGTAGGAGATTACAATCACAGCTAATGCAAGGCCTATCATGAGCCACAGAACTATGTTAAAGACCACAGCGTAGTTGAAGTTGTATGGATATCCTAGGTTATATGAGGTGCTCTGTGGAAAAAGTAGTAAAGTATGGTTTAAGTGAGACAGCTGGAGACCAGCAGTCATAATGCTTCTGAAGTCACCTTCATACAGAACATACTCCAATTACCCTAACATTCAGACTGCCCATACCAAGAGATGGAAACTCTAAATCCCTTAGTACTAGGGATTTAAAATCCCAGTTAATCAGTTAACCAGTTGAAGGTTAAACAGGGATGGGCCCACCTGCGTGCAAGGGTCTGCTCCAGCACCATTTGTTAATTGTAATCATCTTTGCCAAATGATGCTTACTGATGTTACCAATTAACTATCCACATCCCTAGTTTGTACAGGCATCTCTGGAATTGCTGGGACTAATTACTAATGCACTTAAGTAACTGGCATCAAATGGACCCTAGATCAGGATTTTACTTGCTTTTTGTTCATCTAGTGTCTAAACTCCTAAAAGTTTAAAAGATTGCTACTTCATCAAGTTAACATTCTAGTTCAAAAAATGGAGTGATACAGCTGTCACATTTCTAATACCTAATCTGCAGAATGAGAGTTTAAAGCAAGGGTGGGCAAAATCCAGCCCACCAAGCCTTTGGATGCAGCCCAGGCTCCCTGCCTATAGCCCCAGGCTGCCCAAAGGAGCCAGCTGCTTGGGCCTGGTGCCTCCATGTGCCCCTTGCGGGCGGGCAGGCAGTGTCAGAGAGGGACTTCACACAATGCCTCAGGACAATCATCACAGCTCCCACTGGCCAGTAACCAATGGGTTCTGCTGGGCTGTTGGCTGGGAGCCACCTATGTAAGCTCCTCCAAGTCAGAGCTTGAATCTGGCACCCTCCCTCTTGTCCCTCAACTCTCTGCCCCAGGTCACCACTAAAATCCTCTGCAGCCCTTCCCACAGGTCAGAACTCCCTCCCAGACCTGTGCTCCCTTCCACACCCTTCCCCCAAGTCAGAATCCTCTCCTGCACCCATGCCCTCTCCTGGACCTGGCACCCAAATCCCTTTTCCTAGGTCACTACCTCCTCTTTCACCTGAACCCCCTCATGCCCCACATCATCTTCTGCATCCTAATCCCGATCTCCCTTCTCCACCCAGCCTCCATACCTCCTACACAGAGAAATGCAGCCCTGGCCACTTAATCTTGGAGCGCCCCCGGCAATCAAAAGTTATTTCCCACTCCTAGTTTCAAGTGCACTCACTACCTGTGAAGACTGGAGAATGGATCGACTCTTCCTCACAAGGGGCGTATCAAATGTCTTTGCAGTCACCACCTCTACTACGGCATTCCCACCATAGAGATTATACATCTCATCGGCAAACTGAAAGAGCAAAAATAGCTTAGTTCCAGATAGTTTGTAGCTTCTGATCATCGCATATGAGTATTAGATTTACTAACAAATGAGGCATCAAAGCAGCAGATCTGAACAGTGTGAAGAAATCTCAAGTCTCCAATGGATTTGAGTCTGCTAGGAGTACCAATTGTGGGCTAAAACAGTTCATATCTTTACAGAGCACTGGAAAGTTGCCCAGGATCTTCAGTATCTTCTTGACCACCACTGGATACATATGCTCTCATATGAAAGCTACTATATCCCATTACACTTACTTTGGGCCATCTATTTTCCCAGTTCTATACTTCATCTAAAATTTCTACTCGAGCAATTCTGAGAAAATGTGAACATTTGATATACAAGCTGAACTGCTGTATATGAATGGAAATACTTTACAGAAGAGAGCTGTTTGATTTTGTGAATTAAGACTCTAGAGTTTTGCCTCACTGTATTTTAGCATCAGGCTTTGGATACCAGCAGGATTGGAGTGGTCGGTCTTCTTGATGAAGATTTGTTTAGAAACAAACCACAACTGGCAGCCCGCTCAAGAAGAGGAGTGAAACAGCATGTATTTAGGAGACCTGAAAATGGTAGAGCTGCACAAGGTGGGGAAAAACCCACAGTGTGCAGACACATATTGTGCTTGCTAGCACCAGAGCTATGTGCTTCATATTTTCAGCCAGTTTAAGAAATGATTGCCAACACAAGTATCTGTTTTAAAACCAACTCATCAGGACTGATTTACACACTTAATATCACCCTCTGACTCCTTTACAAATAGCTCTGACCAGCCAAAAAGTCCCTCCAATACTTTTCTTCCTGAGGAGTGACCAAAATACGCAAGTTAGATTTGATACTTGACTAAGGGACATGAGTTTACCCAACCAAGGGATGATGAGGTCAATGAAAAGGAATGGCAATTCACAGCATTGCTGCTGAATGACCAAATGAATGTAGGCGTTCAGCTCTCTTATTAAACCAGTACTGCAGACTTTCTTCCAGAACAATATTGATGGAAGATTTCCTTTTACCTTTTGCAGGGAATCAGCAAGAATCTGAGAGGCATCCTTGAATTGCAGAGAGTCTTCCCCATACCGTTTCCCAATTTCTTCTAACCCAGCCAATTCCAGTGAATAGAGATCTGGAGAGTGATCCTTTGCCAGATGTTTATGTCTTGACAACTTAAGGGGAAAAAAGTGAACCATGGGGGGGGGGGGGAGAGAAGAGTCCAATAGAAAAAAAAAGAGTTAGTTCAAATACTCAGTGTAATAAGATTTAATCACTGACTGAGTCATTTTCCTTTTTGCCTGATATAGTCCATGCAGACTTGGAAGTTTTCCAGAGCTTGCCATCTTGGATCAGATCAGTGTCTACAGCTGGGTATATTGTTGCCAAAATGGGAGGCAGGGTAGCAAATGCCTGGGTAAGCTTATGCCAGAGATCATTTTAAAAAGGCACATGCAACAAGAGTTACAGTTCAACCCAAGGGATCTTATTCATAAACTTAAGGAACACCTATCATTTATATGATAATCCTGATTCTAAGACTTTTATAGTAAGTAGAGAGTTGCATAACAGCATGATGGAAAATGCATAGATTCCATGGATACCCATGGTTTTCTGTGCTATTAATAAAGTTCGCAGCAAAGACCAGTTTAATTTTATTTTTTCTGCTGCCACCTAAATAAGCAGTATTTCTTCAAGATGTGAAAACTAAGGTATTTGATTCTTCTTTCTCCCTCCCCCATCACCACAGAAACAGAGCATTTCACAATTGTAATTAATGTCCCTACGCCCAGAACTCCATGCTCTATCTGGTAGCCCCACTCCTGCCAGGGGCTCTCCCCAGAAGCTCCACTGCAGCCTGGGACTCTGCCCTCTGCCTGCCCCAATTTGGCAATGCTCCTGGCCCCATGGGGTCACCCCAACGATGCCAGACTAGGGAAGTCTGTATTACAGAATGTCAACCTGTATCCCACATTTTAAGGCCAGGAGACGTTTAAGACCAAGATCTCTAGCCTGACCACCTGCACATTGCAGGCCACAGAACCTCTAATCACTCCTGCAATAGCCCTCTAATTTCCACCTAAGTTACTGAAGTTCTCAAATCTTGATTTAAGACTGAATGCAGAATCTACTGTTTATACTAATTTTAATCTGCAAGTGACCCACACCCCATGCTGTAGAGAGAGGCTAACCCCTCCCCTCATGGCCCTGATGAAATTTCCTGACCCCAAATACAGTGACCAGTTAGACCCTGAGCATGTTCTCAAGACCCATCAGTCAGAAACCTGGGAAAGTACTCTGTTGCAACTCAGAAGCCTCAGGGGAAAGATATGGACAAATTGGAGAAAGCCCTGAGAAGACAAACAAAAACAAAAAAATCAAGTTTCGAAAACATGACCTATGAGAGGTCGTGGAGAAGACAGAGGGGACATAACAGTTTTCAAGTATATTAAAAGAGCGAGGGAGAAAGTTTGTTCTTTTTAACCTCTGGAGAGGTGACAAGTAGGAATAGGCTTAAATTTCAGCAAAGGTGTTTTAGATTTGACATTATGAATAACTTCCAGGCAGGGTAGTTAAGCACTGGAATAAACTGCATAGGGAGCTTGTGGAATTCTCCATCATTGGAGATTTTGAAGAGCAGGTTAGACAAAACACCCATCAGAAAATGTCTAGATCAGGTCTACTCAACTTTGGAAGCCCTGGGGGCCACAATGACACTCACAGCACATAACGAGGGCTGCAACTTAAGTGTGGCTGAAAGCAAATATATGCAAATAGCTTCTTTCATACTGACTGGCATGTATACAAAGATTAAGGCAAGACTACACAACACACAGGTCCCATTTAAATCAG
The DNA here is from genome assembly GCF_052426305.1 of Pelodiscus sinensis. Classification (NCBI taxonomy): domain Eukaryota; kingdom Metazoa; phylum Chordata; order Testudines; family Trionychidae; genus Pelodiscus; species Pelodiscus sinensis. Next base: position 200,246,844 of record NC_143052.1, read on the forward strand.
TTCTGCTGATATTAATAAAATGCAATATTTACTCAATTTCCACCCACGTGTTAGCACTTTTAATTAGTAACAGCAGCCCAGGAATTTAACTACTAAAACACACATCAACAGAAGACCATTATATTTGGCAGGGGTGGTGCTTGGTCCTGCTGTGAAGGCAGGGGACTGGACTCGATGACCTTTCAAGGTCCCTTCCAGTTCTAGGAGATAGGAAATCTCCATTTAATTAATTAATTAATTAATTGGGCTACTTTTTTGTTTTAGATCCCACCTGCGGGCCACAGGCTGCATGTTGAGTAGCTCTGGTCTAGATAATACTTAGTCCTACCATGAGTTCAGGGGATTGGGCCAGAAGATCTCTCAAGGTCCCTTTCAGTCCTATGATTATATGATAACCCAGTACTGAAATTTAACCTACATGGCCAGCTATGGCTTTTGATTACTAGTTGTAGAAACAGTCACTAAACCTCTTCACTGAAACAGAAGATTATTTCCATTCACAGAATATTAGAACCAGAAGGGACATTGAGATCATCAAGTCAAGTCCCCTGCCCTCACTTAGGATGGACCAAGCACCATTATATCAGGGTAGACAATTTTAGAAGGGGGGCCACTTCACAAATTTTTGAAGTGGCCTTGGGCCACCCCATAAGGGGCAGGGCCAGGATACTTCCGTGCTCTGCCACTCACAGACTATTGGCCTGGGTATGTGAGAGCATGTAAAGTCTTTGCCCCCTGCCCTCCCAAGAGGGAACTGACAGCTGTTCAGAACAGCTGGCAGTTCTCTTTAGGTGCCCACACCCCTAACAGCAGGAGGAGACTTTGCACTCCCCCATCCCCAGTTCCTGATTGATTGGGGGCGAGGAGTGGCAGGGCATCCACTGGCTGGACCCAGCCCACGGAGACTCTCTTGTCCATCCCTGATAGATGTCTATCCAATCTGCTCTTAAATATCTCCATTGTTGGAGATCCCACAACCTCCCTAGGCAATTTATTCTAGCATTTAACCACCCTAAGAGTTAGGAAGTTTTTCCCCAATGTCCAACCTAAGCCCCCCCTGCTGCAACTTAAGTCCATTGCTTCTTATCCTAGCATCAAAGGCCATGGAGAACAATTTTTCCTCACTCCTCCTTGTAACAGGAACATTAAATTTAGTAAATGAACTAATCGACTAGTCATTGGATTTTCCATTGACTTGACAATTAGTTGATAAGGATGGGAACCACAGCAGGGTTAGTGCCTGGTCCTTGCAGCTAACCCTGCTGCGGCACTGCCTTTTAATACATTTAAATGGCTGGTATGCAGCAGAGGGGACCTGGCCCGAGCCAAGAAAGCTGATTCCTGACTCACACCAGGTCCCCCGCTGCGCTTTAGCCCTTTAAATGTATTAAGAGTCACTTACCTCCCTACCTTGTAACATCCTTTTAGATACCTGAAAACTGCTATAGTGTTATGATAAAATGTTGTGCTTAAACATCTGTACTCTCTTTTCTAAACTAAACAAGTCCAATTTTTTCAGTCTTCCCTCACAGGTCATGTTTTGTTGCTTTTCTCTGGACCTTCTCCAGCTTCTCCACAACATTCTTGAAAATGTGGTACCCAGAACTGGACACAATACTCCAACTGGGGCTTAATCAATATAGAGTAGAATGGAAAAAATGACTTCTCGTGTCTTGCTCACAACTCTCCTGTTAACGCATCCCAGAATCATATTTGCTTTTTTTGCAAGTGTCACACTGACTCATTTATCCTAGTTGCTTCCCATTCTGTATGTGAGAAACTGATTTTTCCTTCCTAAGTGGAGTACTTTGCATTTGTCCTTATTAAAACGTCATCCTATTTACCCTCAGACTATTTCTCTAGTTTGTCCAGATCATTTTGAATTATGACCCTATCCTCCAAAGCACTTGCAACCCCTTCCAGCTTGGTATCATTTGTAAACTTAATAATCATACTGTCTATGCCAATATCTAAATTGTTGATGAAGATATTGAACAGAACCAGTCCTAAAACAAGCTCCTGTGGAACTCTACTTGTTATGCCCTTCTAGTATGACTGTGGACCATTAACAACTAGTCTCTGAGAATGGTTATCAAACCAGTTATGCCCCCACCTTGTCATAGCCCCATCTAAGTTGTATTTCCCTAGTTTATTGATAAGATCACGCGAAACTATCAAGAAGATCAAGGAAGCAAGGAAACCCTACTCTAGTCTACTCCTATTGCACCATTAGGCAGCATAAAGGAACCACCCACAAATCAAGCAGCTGTTCAATGTCCCAACTCACAACAGGGCTGATGCAGGGAACAAGAAATCATGCCATCTCTCGCCAGTTTAGTGGCAGAGCTGATTCAAACACTTCAGTGTAGCAGCGAAAGGAAGCAGCTCGTGGAACACATTTCCAACCTCTAAATACACCTTTTTAAGTCATTTTTAAGGCCACAGTTCAAATCCCTACAAACTACAACAGGCTTCTGAGAATACAATTTGGACACCACTGTCTTAGAGATCTTTACACATAAGATGTCAGATTTTAATAAAACTGTCTTTCAACTGCTAAGGGAGTTGTCGGGGGGGGGGGGAGGGGGGGAAAAAAAAAATCACACTTTACCAAGCTGGCGATATCATGCAGGACTTGTAGTTCTGATAGAAAGAGCAGGTCAACCTAGGGAAGAGAAATAGGTATTTTCTGAATACCAATTGAAGATTATGCAGCCTCTTTTTGAAAAACCACATCTCAGCAGACTGCTACTGTAAGTAATAGCTTTATTTTCTGCAGTAATAAAACAATGCCCAAAAGCAAATCACTGTTTTCTAGTACTTCAAGTTAAATATTGACTTGGGGGGGCAACTTCCACCTTAGACAACAAGGAGATGAACAATGCATGAGCATATTTCTTAATATGGTTTGAACTCCTAAGTAGATCAGAGGCAGTTTAATTAAAGCAGTATTCATCAGCCACTGTTTCTTACCTCATTGTTTCTGCTGAGGGAGTTGAGGGGAAGAGAACTGAGAATGGAATTATCCTGGAAAAGGCGGTTCCGTAACTGTCGCAACGTGACGGAAAGGTCTTCAAATACAGAATTTGCCTTTCCCACCATATACACTCTCTGTAAGAACAGCCATTGCATAATATGAGCATAGCTCAGTTTTGGATTTTTCAGACTTCATAAATCAACTCCATCACAGATGGAAGTGCTTTTATAATACAAGATATTCATGCACATCGGTTTCCAATTGCATGATTTAACACTTATTTTAAATGGTTTAGGAGATGAAACAATACTCACTTCTTCACTAGGAGCCAACTGTAAGACTACAGGGGTTTCTTCAGAAAACAAGGTGTGAATAGCATTTGCAACACTGTCAAGACTGAAAGGAACAGCCTGAAAAACAACACCACTCTAATAAGGAATTCTGGCCAAAATGGTGCTAAACCAACATATAGAAAGGAATAGAAATTCCTTGGCACATAAAATGTGACTTTGTTTTGTACATTACATACTATGTTTAAACACACACAGTTATACAACAGCCTGCATGCAGCCAGCCTTAACTGATAAAAGTGCAACACATTTGTCTATATCAGGGTTTCCCAACCTATGGGTCACCATTATATTTCAAAAGGGTCGCCAAGTGTCTCCGCAGGTACCTCTGCCCCCTCTCCTTCCCCTGTTTTTGAATTGCCCTGGGTCACTAAGTCTTCCTGAATTGTCAAAATGGGTCCCCATCTGAAAAAAGGTTGGGAACCACTGATCTATATGTACTGTAGGCATATCAGCATCTTAAAGATTTTCCCCAGAAGATCAAAAATAAAGAACAATTCTAGAGTCCCTTGTTAAATACAAATTAAGTTTATTAACCCTTATTAAAAAGGGAAGATGCATAAAGGAATGCACACTATCCACCCTACATCAAAAGTTTTTTTTTAAATTTTAAATCTACAAAGGGTGCTAGGAAATTCAGAGGAATAGTTCCCAAAGCAACCTCACTAGGACAGAGTTCATGAGTTCAACAGTAGGCAACTTGACAAAATATAAACTAGTTAATTATGTCAAGATAAAGACATTCCTTGAGGGATGTTGGAGAACTAAGCGGCTTACAAAGCTAGATGGCAAATTTAATGAGGTAGTATTATTTTGTTCCCAAAACCAGCTCAGCTTTTCAAAATTTAAGTCGTCATTCACTTTTTGATGACTATGTAAAATATGAACTACTTCAGCATTATGATAAAGGTGAAATAGTAGATTTTCTACCTACTCAATTTCAGTAAGATTTTGCAAAGGCTGACTGCTCTTTTAAGAGTCTAAAGGGATATTCTGAGTTGTTTCACTTCCACACCTTCAAAAAGGAAAGTTTTCCAAAGCAGAGGAAAAGTTACCAAAATTGACCGAGGAAAAAAATAGACAGAAATGTTAATGAAAATTCAGAGTTCTTGAAGAATTTATAAGATGGCTCAAAACACCTGATTCTACAATCAAGATGACAATTTTAGCAAAAAAGCCCATCCTGATTCCGTTGCAAAGTGATGGCAACTAATTAGAAATAAAACAGTAATACGTAATAAGTAGAAAAAGGAAGAAAGAAATTAGAAGTCACATGACAATTTATGAAGGATGGTAAAAATACAGAAGAAAAAAATCCATCTAGGAAGGCTAAGAACAAGAAATTAAAGTTTATTAGGAACAAAATAAATTATAACAATGAAATAAGCCCATTACTAGACAGATAGTTAAAATGTTAATGGTGTAAAACAAAATAAACATTTGTTCTGTAGTTGAAAGAAGCACGATGATGTACGCTCATCACATGAGGACGAAGAAGTATTTTCCAGTCTATTAGTAACTAAGGAGGATGGTGAAGTATCATCTACTAGGGACAACACATTTTTAATTGCCATGCCTAGATTATATACATCCAGGAAGCATCAAAGAGTTTGTTGAGGAGATATGGTTTGCGAACGTTAGTTTTTAATAAATCTTGAATTGTGGGGCAATACCACAAAATTTGAAGAGGACTAATGTTGCTCCAATATTCAAAAAGAGCACCAGGGTGATTTGGATAACTATGTACCAGTCAGTCTGACATTAATCCCCAGGAAAAGAATAGAAAAGCTAATACAGAATTCAATTGATAAAGAATTAAAGGCTAGGAATATAATTAATGCCAGTCTCCTTGATTTCATAGAAAACAAACTTCAAACAAACCTAATTTAATTCTTTAATCAAATCACAAGATCAGTTGATAAAGTTAAACTACACATTTGTAATAAGGTGTTAAAATGCAGATAATTGACTAGTCAGATCAGCTGTGCTGTGGCTGTCCCTTTGAAACACCGCCTCTGGCATTTCAAAGGGGCAGCAGTGGAGCCAGGGTCAGCAGGGGAGCTGGGATCAGCTTTCCCCAGCTCCACTGCTGCCCCTTTGAAATATGGAGACAGCATTTTAAAAGGGAAGCCTCTGCACAGCTGATCTGTGGATCAGCTGTGCAGTGACTACCCTTGTGAAATGCCCCTTTGGGATTTCAAAGCAGCAGCGCCACACCACTGTGCAGTGCTGCCACTTTGAAGTATCTGCTCCCCCCCCTTTGCAGCAAAGGCGCGGGGGGGGGGGGGGAGGAGAAATCAATTAGTCTAAATACTATCCTATAAGCAAATGCTCGTCAGTCAACTAGTCTTTAACATCCCTAATTTGTAACATACTTTTGGTAAAGCAGATTTTGGTAATGCGTTTGACTTAGTACCATGTAACATTTTGAGTACTAAAAGCATCATTTTTTTAAAGCACATGCTGAATGGATTAAGAACCAGCTAACTGATCTCTGAGTATTTGACAATGGGGAAAATAATCATTGAATGGGAGTGATTCTAATTGTGTCACGATCAGTATTAAGTCCAATGCTATTCAACATTTTCATCAATGGACATAAGTAAACATTAAAATCATTGCTGAAAAAAGGGGACACAAACATTGTCAGAGTGGCAAACAATGAAGATGGATAATCATATAGAGCAATCTAGATTGTTTTGTATACTCGGCCCTTTCAAACAAATAGATTTAACACAGTCAAATGCAAAGATATGTATGCAGAAATAAGGTGTGGGGGCCATATCTGCAGAATTGCTCCTTGGGAAGCAGTGTCTCTGAAAATGATTTAGGATTCCTAATGGACAAGCAACTCAATATGAGCTCCCAGTTCAATGCTGTGGCAAAATGGGCTTGTGATTCTTGAATGTATAAATTGGTGAGTAAACAGTACTAACAAGGAGATGATTTTACCTCTGTACATGGTATCAGTAAAACTAAATCTGGATAACCACATCCAGTTCTGTGTCCACATTTTAAAAAGAATTTTGAAAGACTTGAGAGGTTGAAAAACCTCACAAAAATGTATTGGAGGGCTGGAGAAAATGCTGTATAGTTAAAGATTTAAAGGGAACCTGTTTAATTTATCAAAAAAATTGAAAGGTGACTTAAGTACCCAGTTTAAGTATTTTCACATGGAGAAGACATCAGGTATGTTAAAGGGCTCTAACCTAGCAGAGGAAAGCACAAGAGCCAATGGTTGGAGGCTGAAGTCAGGCAAACTCAAGCTGGAAATGAGACAATTTTTTAACAGCGAGGGCAATTTTAACATTGGAACAAACTACTAATAGTAGTAGTGGATCTTTCATTTCCTGATGTCATCAAAACAAACCTAGATGCTTTTCTGGAAGACATGCTTTAGTCAAACAAGTTATTCAACTCAACGCCAAGATAACTCAGTGAAGTTTACTATCCTGTGATATCCAGGAAGTCAGATTCAATCTAATGGTCCCTCCTGGTCTTAATTCTCTGAATCCATGAAAAGCTATGTGACTGACATAAAAAGCATAACTGGTGAAAAGTTAGTTTTTGGAGGGTTTTTTGAACACCAAGGAATACTTTCAATATGAACATAAGTATAAACAACAGAGGGATAAAAATAAAAAAATTGCAGATACTTACATTCTCAACAGGATAAGAAACTCCATCTTTAGGCATCACCAGCTTGTCTACTCCCTTTACAGTCACAAGAACAGTAGCACGAGGACGATGGAATATATCACCCACTGCAAGCCCAGGCCAGGAAAGATCCTGGAAACAAATTTTAAAGCAAAAACTTTTGTTTAGCTTTTAAATCAAAGGAAAAAGAAACAGCTCAAACAATATCAAAAGATTAATGCAGAGAATCTGCAGTGGTATATGACTCTTGATTGGAAAACCCACTGGAAACTTAGTAGGGAATCTAAACATTTGAAACGATTCTTCACCCCACAAAAAATTGTGGTCCCCCCCCAGGATGTTTCTTCATTAATTCCGTATGAGAAGGCCCTCCACAACTTTACTGTAAGAAAAAGCGCCGTTCACATACTGTGCAATGTTGACTTAACTGCTTTGTAGCTACTAAATCAGATTTCACAGCCAAAACTGTTAAATTCCACAAGATTCACTGAACAAGTCCATTTACTACAGTAGTGATATTAAAAGCAACTTCCCATGATTTGAAGAACTCTGTAGGCTTCTCTAGAATGCACCTTGCTGGAGGAATATTTTTACTCAAATACATGTTTGTGATTGAATAATATCTAGTCACAAAGGAAAATACATTGCCATGATGTTTCTGATATAACTATAAACAATAAAAGGTTAATGATTCTGACATTCAAGATAGATCGATCAAAGGCCTAATTATTATATTGATATCTACTTTCACTCCGTGTATTTGTTTTTCTGAGAAGAGGATTTAGAGAGTTCTCCTTCCCCATTCTTGACATTCTGTTCTTTGTAGGAAGGGAAACAAGGGGCAGCCAATTTTGGGTGGATCCAAGGGACCTCACAGTTAAGGGGGGGAGAATACCAACCTTAGAAGAAAGAACAGACTGCCACAAAGAGTATACATTTTCCCATTTCATATCCCAGATACCCCAGGAAGAGCAGCGTGTGAAAAATCAAGATGCCTCTTTTGCCAAAGAGCATTTGATTTTACCTTGTGCCTCAAGCAGACATTCAGCACGCAGAGTACATGATCAACCCTAATCAGTGTAATGGATTAAATTACCAGAACTATTCTTAATAAGTTCTGCTCTTAATTTCAAGATAGCAAGTGTCAACAGGGTATTTTCATAGTCCAAAAGACAGAACACAAATGGCCCCGTAGACATTTTATTGTTAAACATTTATATTGCAGTTAGGCCATTAATAACAGTTTCGTTGGAGAAGAGGGAGACCACGAGTTAGATTCCCGAGGTTTCTGAATTTCCTCTTAGTCCGTCTTACTAGTTCCTACTTTATTTCTACCACATTTAAAAAAAAAAATCTGTGCACAACTATAATTCAAAGCTCTCCGAACCAACTAATGTGAATTTTACAGCTTTTTCAAAATAAAAATAAACATACTTCTTCAACAGAAAAGCCCATGGATAATGCTGCTATGTCTGGGATCCGCTCCCCTGGTATTGGCCAACTTCCATCTCGGAAAATGACAGATTGTGGTGATCGTAAGACACTAAATTCATCACCGGAAACACCTAAAAAGAGAAATAATAGACAGGCAAGTCTGGTAAAGCATGTATCAGAAGGACAGCAATGTTAGTCTGTTCCTGCAAAAACAATAAGGAGTCCTGTGGCACTTTAAAGATTAAACAGATTTATTTGGCCATAAGCTTTTATGGGCAAAGACCTACTTTGTCAGATGCGTGAGTAAAGCATGTGTTTCTTAAAACCTTGTGAGCAGACATGAATTGTAACAAACTCTTTCTGATTTTCAGCCTTCCAATGCACATATCTACCAAGTTAAGAGAGACAGCTAAAGAGAGTCATTAATTTCAGGTATCAGGACACAATGGAAAATTCCAGTATAGAGTTGTGTATAGATAAATTAAGGTATCAAACAAAGTGAAGACACAAATGCATAAAAGAGACTCTATTGCTAAATTATTCAATTAGGTATACCATTTTGACCTTGTGGGTAGGGGGAGGGTATGCTCCAAAACCTAGTTCAGAATCAAATTCTATGTGAGTGTTGACAGTAAATACATGCCATATTATGATATATACACCAACAGAACAGTGTGATTCAAGGATGTGCACCTAATTCAAACAAAAATTTCACATTGTTGCCTTCAAAACAATGACACAGGCAGAAGAACAAAGGAACAGGTCAATCTACAGACATTTGTCAAATGCATTTTTTTATTGATAGCAGCTCATCTTGCTGAGCAGCTGCAGTTTTAGTTGAGTAGCAACCCTCCTTCCTAGGGACTATTTTCCTGGGTCAATGAGATGGGGGCAAACTATAGTCAGGTTAACAATAATAATATTGGTAGCCTGTTGACTTAAATATGTTTATTTACTACTTTACAATAGGCATGTAAAATCTTGATCAATCAGCTAATTGATTAAACATTAGGTTAACTAACTAAGCACTGACTCCTGGCCCCAGCCACAACACGCTGGCTGTGCTGGGGTTAGAGCAGCCTTCCAGCGGCAGCAGGTTTCAGGGAGGCTGGAGGGGAAAAGGGGCTGCTCCTGGGAACCAGCTTACTGTTACCCAGTCACATCTCTACTTTTCAAGCTACCAGACATTCACACAATTTACTTTGTGCAATTTGGCTTAGATATGCTATGTGACATTGGATTTTTTTTAAAAAGAAAAAGCTCTATTTTCCTTGCCAGGTTGTCAGGCACAAATTAGTTAAGTAACTTGTTCAAGGTCACAGTGAAACAAAAACTGCATTTCGGGATCCAACCGTTTTTCCAGCTATGCTATAATCATTTGACCAAAATGACTCATTGAGCTAAGCAGTCAGTTAAACCTGCAACACAGCTGTGGGTTGCAAGTCATCAAGCATATTTCTATCTGAACATCCAAGGGGTAATGTAATCACAAAGAGTCACTTTCTGGGTTAAGAGGAAACTCTTCGCTAGGCCAGAAATTTCTAGCATTAACACTTGGGGTCACGCCTATAACACTGACGTCTCAACTTGTGGCCCTCAAGGGCAGCTGTGTGAAGAGAGACGGTCCGTGTCCCATACCGAGGGCACTTTTTGAGCCAAGTCCCTTGGAAAGCCCAAGCGCAGCACCTCCGAGGAGCGCGGGGACGGCTCCCAACCGCGGCTGTAGAGAAGGGCTGGGCATAGCTCGGGCATCAATTCCTAACGCGGGCGAGGCACGAAGCACCTGGGGACCGCGAGAACCCCCAGGGCCGGGGTGCCGATGCGGCTGCCCGAGCGCGCTCGGCGGCACCGCCAGGCTCGGCTGCAGGCACCCGCGGCCGGGTCACGCGCGAGGAGCCGCCCGGCTCGCCCCGGGAAGAGCCGCCGCCGGCTCCGAGGGGAGTCACGGGGGCGGCGCCGCAGCCAGCGGGGCACAAGAACCGGCAGCGCCGGGCCCCGAACCCGCCTCCCGCTGTTCCCCAGCGCTACCGCCCCGCGTGCCGCGCCAACGGCCCTGGGCCCCGCGCTCTGCCCCCTACCAGCCAGGAACGCCGCCAGGGCCCCGAGCAGCATCCCGGCACGCCCCATCCCGCACCGCCGCAGCTGGGAGACTGAGCCGAGCGCCGCCGGCCTCCCACACCCAGGCCACAAATCCCGCCCCTTGGATCTGCTGACTGACAGCCCCGCCAGCCACTCACAGAGCGCCCGTCCGGTCGTTCCGTGGGATGAGGGGCGGGGTTTTTCTCTGAGTGACAGGAAATCCGACCACTCATAGTGGTCCCCTTTCACCTCTTCGCAGTACGCCACTGCCCCGGAACTTACAGCCCGCCCCTGAGAAGGAGGCGGTGCTTTTCTTTGAATGACACCCGACGTGGCCGTTTAAACTGTGAGGGATCTCCGCACAGCCAGTCACTACCGCCTGGGCGGGGTCTCTGCAGCAGGAAATGGGATTTTCTCATAAATGACAGCTGATGTGACCACTCACAGTAGCGATAGAGATGCAGCCGAGTTAGGCTGGTGTAGCTGAAACAAAAGACAGGCCCCTGCAGCACCTTAGAGCCGTGGTCCCAACACGGTGCCCGCGGGCGGGGGCATTCGTGGGCGCCCGCCACGTGCTCGGGGCTGGCCTGGCCCCGGGCGCGTGGCGCTTGGGGCGGGGGGCGCCGGCCCCGGGCGCAGCTATGGGGGGGGGGCGCGCGGCTATGGGGGTCCCCGTCCCCGCCCCCTGGCGCCCGGCCACCACCACAGGTTGGGGACCGCTGCTTTAGAGACTGGCAAGATGGTTCATTAGGCGATGAGCTTGCGTGGGCCAGACCCGCTTCCTCAGATCAACTAGTGGAAGAGAATTGGCATGAGCAGAAAAGGCCCTTTTCATACGTGCTCACTTTTTGTGACTGTAGCCCGTTCAGTGTCCCCAACCTTTTGGGGCTGCCGGGCGCCCAGGGCCGGGGCTGCTCACATGCCAGGCACGCGGGGGCGGGGCCGCCCATATGCTGCATGCCTGGAGCTGGTGCCACCCATGCGCCAAACGCCCAGGGCCGGGGCCAGCACTGACCTCTCCCGCGCCCCCGGGGGTGGGGCCGCCTAACCGCCGCGCGCCCAGGGCCGGCACTGACCATGTGCTGAGCGCCTGGGGGCGGGTTCGGCCCCGGTCATTTGACAGGTGCACAGAAATGGCTCGGTGGGCGCCATGGTGCTTGCGGGCACCGCATTGGGGACCACGGGTATATATGGTCATGCCTATTTTCTTCCACAATTTGATCTGAGGAAATGGGTCTGGCCCACAAAAGCTCATCACCTAATAAACCATCTTGTTAGTCTATAAGTGCTACATAGTCCTGTTTTTCACTCACAGTAAGGGAGATACCTGCCTCTCTCCTTTTACCCCCTCCCCACCATAATAGGGCAGGTGACAGGCTTTGCAAGTCAGGCATTAATTTGATGGACAGTTAAGTTAACCACTCACAATGTAAGGGAGTGCCGCTCCACCCTCTACTATACAGCAGTGTGGAAAGGGTCAGGTGAGAGTGTGAGGGGCAGCTGAGGTCTGCTCTCAGCATGGGGGCATCCAGCCATTTCCTGGCTCGGCCATGTGTCTGCTCAGGGCAGGGGCTCTGTAGCCCTGACTGCTGCCCTAATCCCGCCTCCTCCGGGAATGATGTGGGCCGGTGACAGTTGCTTTGTGGCAGCGCTGCCTGTGGGGCACTGAGATTGGGGCAGCCGCTGGGCTGTACATGGGCCTGACTGTAGTGAAGGGGAGTGGGAGCTTGGAAACAACGCCCAGCATCCTTCAGCATGTTCTCAGCCTTTGCTCATGGCTCTGGCGGCCTTCTCGATGCAGTGACTGATTCTTATTGGTCGTAGGAAGGTGCTGTTGGTACATGAGCCCTGCTTCTGTGTGGTGGTCATAACCGGTGTAGCAAGAGTTCGATAACCCTCATAGGTTTGGATAGTATGAAGGACTAGCTTCCTCACACAACTGTGTGAGTTATGACTGTGTTGGCACATTCATTTCGGCAATGTTGGCTGACCTAATGCTTACAAATTCAAAAAGAATTGCAAGGTCAAAAAAGAGCTAGATAGTCATGGACGGGTCTATCCTCCATGAATCTATTCGCCAGGATGGGTAGGAATGGTGTCCCTTGCCTCTGTTCATCTGGAAATGGATGACAGGAGAGGGATCACGAGATGATTGCCTGTTGTGTTCTTTCCCTCTGGGGCATCTGACATTGGCCACTGTTGGCAGACAGGATACTAGGCTAGTTGGAGTTTTGATCTGACCCAGTATGGCCAGTCTTATGTAGATAACAGTTTGAAATTGAGGTCTTAATGAGCTCTCCACTGATCTTCAGGACCTGACTGTATTTACATAAATGCACCTACTTTGCCTATGTATCCAGCAGACTAGTTGTGTTGCCCACATAATCAATTTTGGCTGTTGTTAGGTTACAAATTACCTTTTGCTTTCCACAAGCTGCACTTCATTTAACTTTTTATGTGTGATATAGCCAAATATTTGGATGATAGTATTTAAACTGTAATATTAAATTAACTTTAACTTGGGATGTTGCAGATCATGTACTTTATTTACTTTAAGACTTTTCAAACCAAATTTTATACTTTTGGATAATTTAAGTATTGTACCCATATGTATAAAAAGCTTTTCTTGTCTGTATATTAGATCATTTTAATGTTAACTTTAATAAAAAAATTAAATTGAAGGTAGGGATAATGAAATGTTGTTATCCCTATTGTATGAGTAAAGGGCAGAAAATTTGTACTTAGCCTGCCCTGATTAAGGGGCCAGTCTCAACTTCTGCTTCTGTAATTTCCACTCTAGTTCATCTGATGAAGTGAGTTTTACCCATGATAGCTTATGCCCTAATAAATCAGATAGTCTCTAAGGTGCCATAGGGGTCTTTGTTTTTGAAATCACCAAGTAAAGAGTTCAGATGCCAGATTCCAGTGGAGAGTGAGGACTGTTGTTTTGGCTAGTAGTATGGGCCCTGCCTAAGAGTCATAGGTATCATTTGATCTGCCTCTCTTCTGTTTAAAGATAGAGTTGATTGGGCTCCATTGAGAAGCTTTTGTTTTGTTAAGGGACACTAGAGCTGATAAACAGATATAAGTGCTTAGACCTTCCATGAAATAATGTTTCTGTGGAAGACTCTGCCTAGACTGCACTAGCAGGGAGGTTTTCCCACTCTAAGCTGAAATCGTTGAGAGCTGGCTGGTACCGCAAGAGACCAATGTCTTGTGTATACTACTGCAGGCCATCGACCCAAGTGACACAACTTCAGCTATGTGAATAATATAGCTGAAATCAATGTACTTAGATCTGTTTACTGCGGTAAGATGACAGCTGACACTCTCTTATCAACTCTGCCTACTCTTCTCATTTTGGTAGAGTACCAGATTTGACAGGAAAATGCTCATTGGTCGATTTATCACATCTATACTAGACACAATAAATTGACTCTCGCTGGATTGATTGCTGCCCATCGATCCAGTAGGTAGTGAAGACATACCCAACTCACAGAGGTCACAGGAGCGAGGCATGTGGCAGCAGAAGGTAATAGTGCAAGGCTAAGTTCCCTCTAAGCTGCATGACTGCACAGCTATTTTCTGAGCCCCCTCAGAGGTTCACAGCTCCTGCACAGGCAGGGAGCTCAGCTGACTGGCAGGGGGGTAGTGGGGTGTCTCTAAGCAGCAGCTAAACAGAGCTGCTGCATGCTGAACAGAAGAACTCCCAGAGCAGATAAGCAGGACACACCTGTCTTGGGGGAGGGAATAATTAATTAATTTGCTTGGGGGAGCGGGAGTTTTGAGAGTCCTGTCTGCCCCAGGAGGGAAAGAAAGAGAGAGAAAGGAAGACAAAGGCAGAAACCCAGCACTCTGTTCAATCCTCCTGGGCTGGGAAGGGGGAGGTAAGGGAATGACTGCATGGGGTAGGTGGGGGAAGAGAGGCTGGTGGGTGCTGGCATCTGTGCAGGTAGATGGAGGTAGGGGGCAGTTTGTTAGGGTGTCCTGATTTACTTGCAGCAGTCCTTTCTGGCTGGGTTGGAGGGAGTGGGGGAAAGCAGGCTACATGGCAGGGGTTGTGTGCCAGGAGAACATTTTCATGATTACATTTCAAACAAAGTTTACAGAGGTGTTAATGGCTCAAGGTAAGAAAGAGATTTTTAACACTTTTTTTGGAGTGTTGCATCTATCTAAAATTCGGATCTTAATGTTTTTTTAAAATCCTGTGTTACTAATTAATACATGGTAGATTGTATTGCATTAATTAATACATGGTAGATTGTATTGCTTACTAATTAATACATGGTAGATTGTATTGCATTAAGGTCAGATCTTTGCTATGTGGTAGAGATTTGACTCTTATGAATCAGAAATAAAAAGTACTAGGTGTGATGCTAGTTTTGTAGAATGAAACCTTATTTGCAAGCTTTTTGAAACATGCATCTGTCTACAAACTCTGAAGCCATGTGTTAATTTCCTACCTTTGTACAGAACCTTTGTAGTCATTAAGGGTACCTTACAGCAACTAGCCACAGGTGTCTTGTTTTAATATATCTTTCTTCCATACATATGGACTGCTTAAAATATATATATTTGTAATGTATGTGTTTTGTTTGTAATGGTGGTGCACATCCATACACTACCTCAATATTGGTGTTGTACATAAGAAAATTCAAGCTGCCCAAGGAAAGAAAATATTAGAGGGAATTCTGGTGCAGGGCCATTGACAATTAAGTAGATGATGGAACAGTGGCACAATGAACAACAGCAGTAAGTTCCCTGTAAGCTGAGCCTTTGAGTGGCTACCCAGGAGAGATTCTACTGCTGCCCAATTGACTAGCAGAGCACCCACAGCTAGCAGCATGGATTACTACTGATGGTGCACATATGCATATGCCTTGGTGCACATAATAAAATGTAATCAGTACATGGAAGAAAAAAATGAGAAGGAACATTGAGCAGCAGTTGGAACAATGAACCAAAGTGTCTTCTACCCTTCTCTTCAACCCTGATTCTCCAAGGTGGAAGATGAACTCAGGCAAAAATACCTTTGAACTCTGGGTCCCCACTGACCAAGGATTATGAG
Organism: Pelodiscus sinensis; assembly: GCF_052426305.1. Lineage (NCBI taxonomy): Eukaryota > Metazoa > Chordata > Testudines > Trionychidae > Pelodiscus > Pelodiscus sinensis. The sequence continues at coordinate 200,262,409 of NC_143052.1, forward strand.
TGGGAAGGGGAATGTTAAAGGAACATTTGTTTGTTGAACTATATTTTAGTGACTTTGCTCCAGAATGTTAGATTTCTGGCAGGGAAACTTGTATAAATGTGTTTCCCAGGGGACAAAGATTTTTAAAATGCACCATTGTTATCTCAAGAAGTCATTATCTTGAGGAGTTTCTGTATTAAACATTATTATTTTTACACTATAAATTATTTCAAAAGTCATTTACATTAAATACAGTTATGATATAGCTTAGAAATCTAAAAACTATTATGTTTTAGTGAAATTTGTATTGTTATGTTCAATTTGCATTATCCTAATAAAACTTACATTTTATTTATATTCTGTGTGTTTCAGGTCAAAGTGAAGATAAAACGCTTAAAAAAGCTAAACAATTTTTCTACTCAAAAGCCTAAAAAATAATCAAGATGAAGAACATACTAAGAAGCAAGAATATGCGTACGTCACATCAAGTTTCAAGTGGTATATATACATCTAAACAGCCCACAGCACAGTTACATCTGAAGAAAAAGTGTCTCTACAACCTAACTATAGTTCCTGGTTACTGCATGTCAAAATTTTCCCATTTCTTGAAGTTACAAAAGACTGGTGTATCTCATGGAAAAGAGCTTATGCTTATGCTCAACAGTAGTAGATTTTTTTTTTATGCAAGTGCAGGTTTTGTTGCTGGATAATCGGAGGAATATCCATTGAAAACAAATGGGAAGAATCAAAGACTTCATTAGGTCTGGACTGAAGACACTTGAATCCTTAAGTGAAGGGGACAAGAAACATTGTTTTAAAGCCAGCTGAAAATGTACACAGACTTGATTTGAAATAATCATTAACAGTGACTTCTGGAGTCTAATGAACCTCTATGTAGCTGTTACATATACCTGTTTTATAAAACACCTCCAGTTGCGTGGAGTGAAGCATTACCAGCAGTAGAGCTATTATGTGATCAGGACAGGGAATTTGAATACAGAGTGGAATATCATATAACAAATAAAGATTTGACTTCTGCTTCCTTTGTTTTATCATCACTAACAGCTTGACCTGCTCTTTGTGATGTTTCCTGGGATGACAGAAGTAGGAATTCATCTCTCACTGCTTCCAACAGCTACACTTGAACTTTTTGGGGGGTCATCAAGTATAATTTTTGTTCTAAAAGCAGTTGCCTTTAGCTGATTGTGTGAATGAATCAATGAACATCAGGTGAAGGACTAGAAGTACCAGACATATGAGAAGTCACAAAAGATGAACATACTGCATTTGAGAAGTTCACTAACAAAGTTGTGTAAAACTATAACAAGAAGCTAAGAAGGGTGTAGATGTAGTGCTGCATAGAAGGCTTGGGCAGTCATCTTTCAATTTATGTCATGATTCAAAATGTGAGTGCTCTGACAAACATTTTTCAGGTTTTTTACTATCATATCACAGCCCACCTTCGCCCACATGGATTTGCTTTGGGACCTCGCCTCCTTTAAACTGGAATCCTGTACTCTATAGGGGGAAAAAGACTGTTACCTCAGGACATTCTGTGGCTTTGGTTCTGCAGTGAACAGCTTCAGTGATTTCAGGGGGGCTCCATGCTGCCAGGGGAGATGTGCCTTGGGTTTGAATCAGGGTTGCATAGTAGTATGCATCTACACAGTAAGCCGTTATTTCAAAATAATGTTGAGATGGAGGACTTCTTACTCGACTCCTGTAACCCTCATTTCACGAGAGGTAAGGGAAGTTGAAGGAAGCGTGTTCTTCCTTCGACTTCCTGCTGTCTAGACAGCACCAAAAGCCAAATTAAGCTATTTCAACTTGAGCTACGCAGTCAATGTAGCTAAAGTTATGTATCTTAATTCGACTTCTGCCCTGGAGTGTAGACATGCCCTAGGATTCTTGCCTCATTTGTTGCAGTAGCTGAAAGGTATACAGCAAGTGAAATCATAGAACACTAGAACTGGAAGGGACTTTGAGAGGTCATTGAGTCCGGTCCCTTGCCTTGACAGCAGGACCAAGTACCATATAGACCATCCCTGATAGACGTCTATCTTACCTGCTCTTAAATATCTCTAGTGATGGAGAATCCACAACCTCCCTAGGCAGCGGTGAATATAGGGTAGGGCAAGCGGGGCGGCTGCCCCGGACCCCGCGCATGCGCTAATTCCTGTTGGCTGTGGCCGTGGCACATGCACGAAATTGTGCTGCCCTGGGCCCCGCGGCACTCTCATATGCCCCTGTCCCTAGGCAATTATTCCAGTGTTTAACCACCCTCACAGTTAGGAAGTTTTTCCTAATGTCCAACCTCAACCTCCCTTGCTGCAGTTTAAGCCCATTGCTTCTTGTCCTGTCATCAGAGGTCAAGGAGAACACATTTTCTCCCTCTTCCTTGACACACCCTTTTAGAGCCCAACTTGGGAAATGGGCTCCCAGGAAGAGAAGCAGGGTCTGATAGATAAGGCAGTGGAATGCTGCCCTAGGAAACTGGATTCTATCCCTTTCTGTGCCACAGAGTTGTTGTGTGATTCAGGGCAAGTCACTCACATCACATCTTTCACAGGTGCTCATTAATTGTGTTCTGGTTCTGTAAAAACAATGGTCTTTTTGCAGCTATAATCATAGGTGCTCAGTGCAGCTGAGGCTGGGGAAAGCGGGCCCCCAGCCTCACCTACCGTTCTGCCCCCATCTGCTGATACCTCCACCCCTACCACAGAGAAGGAAGCAGGAGGAGCAGGCACCAAGTCCTCCCCCCTACCACAGGGTGGGGAAGAGCACGTACATCCCAACATCCACAGCGCAGTGGGCAGGGAAGAGAGCCTCCCTGCCCTCAGAGCAGTGGAGAGGGAGGTGGCCACAGCCTGAGCTGACCCAAGCCTCTCTGGCCCCAGGCGCAGCAGGGAAGGAGGAGGCCACATGGCTCCAGCCTCCCTGCCCCTGGAGCAGTGGGAAGGGAAGCGACCGAGCGCCCCAAGCCTTCCTGTCCCTGGGAGCAGTGGGCAGGGAGGAGGCCATGTGGTTCCAGCCTCCCCAGGCCCAGAACAGCAGGAAGGGAGGCGGCCATGGCCCAAGCCTTCCCAGCCTGGGAATAGTGGGCAGGGAGGAAACCATGTGGCTCCAGCCTCCCTGGAGCAGCTGCACGGCCTGAGCTGGCTCAAGTGTCTCAGTCCCCGGGAGCAGTGGGAAGGGAGGTGGCCATGGCCTGAGCTGGCCTAAGCCTCCCAGCCCCTGGAGCAGTGGGAAGGAAGGAGGCTACGTGGCTTTAGCCTCCCTGGCTCCCAGAGCAGCAGGAAGGGAGGCAGCTGCATGGCCCGAACTGGCTCAAGCCTCTCCGCCCCCAGGAGCAACAGGAAGGGCGGTGGCAATGTAGCCAGAGCTGCCATGGAGCATAGAGAGGGTAGGCACTGAGAGCAGCAAAGCTCTGCCCCCAGAATGCCTACAGCAGGCAGGGGCAGGGAGGCTTGGGCTACACAGCTGCCTCCCTTCCTGCTGCTCCAGGGCCAGGGAAGCTGGAGCCATGTGGCCTCTTCCCTCCCTGCTGCTTCTGGGGCCAGGCTGGAGGTTTGGGAAGGCAGAACCTTCTCCTGCATAAGCCACCAGGTGCCCATGGCTGTAACTGAAGACTATGGAAGCTGTGCTGAGAACGTTTAAATATATGTATAATGCTGAGTGCTCTGACAAGTGAGACCCACAAGTCTCCCAAAGTTAGCAGACATTTTGATGTTAATCTCCGTGCCTCAGAATAACAATATCACTTTTCAGAGGTGTTGTGAAAATACATTACTGATGTTCATGAAGGCCTGATACATAGCAGCATAGAAACTTCCATGAAGAAGTTAATAATTCTGTCTTCACAGCAGCATTTGAACAGTGTGCAGTAAACATGGCATGGAGCTAATCACTGAACAATGAGGATAAAACAAAATATCGACTCTCTCATCTATATCTTGGGTGTTGAATTAGGAAGGAATCCCGTGAAAAAAATAATACATGATCACGTAACTAAAATGTTGTCCTAGTATATATGCATAAATGGATTGAATTAAGGTTGCCTATGAAACCCTTCGTTCTGGCATGTCCTAAGCTTTGACTGTTTGACTTTGCAACTGTAATGATCTGTTAATATCTGGTGTATGTGTGAGTAAATGAATGATACACTTTATTTTACCTAGATAAGAAAATATATTTTGTGCACTGAGGAGCTTGTAATCTGAACTAGAGAACCATAGGACAATGGTTTAATAGATGGGTAATAATGAGCATGGAGGGGAAGGATGGCTTAATGAGCTGTTTTGAGGCGTGCTACAAAGTACAAAGCAGTAAGAAGGTGTTTGGAGGATGAGAATAGGTGTTCTAAGTGCAAGAGCCAATACGGAAGGAAGCACAAGGGAAAAGAAGGTTGAGATTAGGAGATACAGGGAAAGTTGTACTTTTGCATTTAATCTAAATCAGCAGTCCTACACGACTGTTATGTGAGTGTGATAAAAGGAGGGGGTGATGTCTGAAGGATCAAAATGAGCAGGGCTCAACAAACTATAGAATCTACTCGCCCGTGACGAGTAGATTTCAGCCGCGTGCCCAGTTTACCGGCAGCGCGCATGCGCAATGCAGCTCTTGCGCATGCGTAGTGTGGGACTGGCGAGTGGCTTTTGCCGCCATTTGTCAAGTCAAGCCCTGAAAATGAGGCTAATTGATCTGTGACACTTATCACTTTTTTTCTTTGTTGTAAATCTATGTAATTAATCTGTGTTGTTAGCTTGCAATTTTTAGGAGTTTCAGGATACAGTATTTTTTGCTTAAATCCCCATCTCCTGAAGTCATATTAATACTAGGGCTCTCAAGCGATTAAAAAAATTAATTGGGATTAATTGTGCTGTTAATAATAAGACTTCAGCTGACCCCAGGCTCTGAGTTGCGCTGCCCCTTTGAAACGCCACTGCAGCGGTGTTTCAAAGGGGCAGCGCCGCGGGAGCCCAGGATCAGTGCCACAGAAACACCTGTGATTAATGCGTTATAAAAATTAATGCATTAATTGAACTCTGCGTTAATCGCAGGCATTAATGCATGTTAATTGACAGCCCTAATTAATACATACAAATCTCAGCCTAAAGAAGAACTCTGTGTGGCTCAGAAGCTTCTCTCTCTCAGCAACAAAAGTTGGTCCAATAAAAGATATTTCCTCACCCACCTTATCTCTCTTTTAGCATGGGACCAACATAGTTACAACAACAGAGCAAACAAATCTAAGCTTTCACTTAAAAGTTTCAGGCCCTTTATGTTGCAGAGCAGGGCATGAAAATGTGAACTCCGAATTTTGAACCTCTGACAAAAAAAAATTAAAAAACCAAAGTTGGTTTTTAAAACACCTTGTGAGTTTTATTCTAACAGCATGATTTTGGGGGGCTGGGTTAATCATGTTTTCAGTGGTTAGTGTTGCAATTCTGTAACATAACTGTTCTATTGCTGGAAACAGGAAGGAGAACAAGGGCCAATAGCTGGCAATTCTGGCCTCTTACATTTTGTTTTTTTGGGGGGTTTGTTTTCCTCCACAAATCAGAATAAAATTTATAAAAACTTTCTGTTCCACTCACTGTGTCTTATTCTTGTACTCTTGTTCACTGTCATAAGTGTTTGTTTCTTCCATGGGAAAATATATTAGCAGAAACAAATTCTGTTATGAATTGAACTTTTGCTAACCCTTTACAGGAGTTTGCACTGTCCAGTGGGAGTCTGTTTTGTCAGTGAAGCCCAGTATTGGAGAATAACACCATAAATGTACAGAGTGGGAAATCTCTCTGATCCTTTTCTCTGGGATCTTGGTAAAGATCCAAGTTGTGCTTCTATGAGAGTGGATTTTTTTCCTCTTCATTCAGTCTCTTGTGATAAAACTTTCATGTCTTTAAATTGTCTGATGAAACTGACTCCACTGTAACTTGCTGCTTAGGGCAGGCCAAAAATGAGGTATAGAGACAAAGTCCATGCCTAGGACTTGTTTTCTAAAAATCTCTTGCCATTGTACTACTGTTTCAGTTCCACTATTGTTAGTAAGAGCAGGATAACTAATGACCAGTGACCACCAGCATTTAAAACACCATATTCTGCTGGATTAGATAATGTGGTGCTTAAAATGCTGCAGCAGTCTGGAGCCATAGCTCCTCTAGTATTGTTATCAGTGAAAATAAAATTGTGGGAGTGCAATGATGAATCATAAGAAAAAGCTTGAGGCTTGTCTCCACTTACAGTGATGCAGCACTGCAGCTGCATTGCTGTAGCACTTGGTGAAAATGCTACCTATGTTGATAGGAGAGCCGACTCTTTTAGTCCGAGACAGGTGAAACCAGGTTTTAGTTCACAAAAGATGGGCTGTCTGCTGTATCCTATCCCTTCCACATCTATCAGTGGTGATTGTGTAAACAAAGACAGGCAGGCTGAGGTTGCAAATAACAGAATGCTGTTTATTAAGGATAATAGCAACAAACTAGGACTCCTTGCAAGCTAAAGTAATAACTAGTAACTGCTCAAATGTTAACATGGGTGTTACAAACAATAAATCCCAGAGTCCAAACCCTTACAAAAGGAGATCCACAAGAATAACAGAAGGACTATGCCATGTCTTGCAGACACAGGGGTGACACAGATGGGAACCAGGACCCCAGGAACAGGTGGATGGAACAGGAACACACCCTGGATCGGAGTCCAGGAACCTTGGGACAGGTAAGTAGATCTTCAATGTGATGTCTTCTGCCTTCTCTTCTTGATCATATTGTCCTGGGTGCTGAATGTGAACACTACCTATGTGATGGTGTAACTGGTGAGTGGAGTTAAGTTGAAGGAAACTTAATAGACATTACTAGTCCACCTTTGGTTTTATTCCCTCAAAGCTCTAACTGCTAGCAAAGCTGATGCTCCATGGGAGGGCTTCTATGCTTCTGGGATGATCTGCTTCCACAGCATCAGCAGCATCCACAGACACAGAGCACCTTCAGTGCGTGAACACACCCTTATATATGTTCTCTGTTGCTGGGCAGATTTCACAACCAGGTGACACTATGTAGTCGGGCAGCTTCCCCGCTCTGGCTGAAAGGGTTTAAAGTAGGATGGAGGGAGCTTGCACAGAGCCCCAGCCAATGAGAGAGCAGCTTTCTGGAGCAGCCCTGTCTATAAGGGCAGAGCAGAAGGCACTCTGAGGCTGAAAAGCTAATTTCTGAGGAGACCAGCGGAAGGCGCTACAACAGTGAGTTACAGCCCTGTGACACGTGGTGGAGAATGCAGACAGTTGTGGTCCATCCCTCATAGAAGAGGGCTAGAAAGAGGATTAGGCACAGTTTGCCCAATATTCAGACAGTGAAGATGAAGAACTGAAAAAACTGCTATTGGAGCCTCTGGGTGGCTCAGCTTGTGGGGCAGCAGAGGGGACTGTTCTGGCCATTGCAGGGGTGGGCATCCAGATCTGGTGGGAGATCAGGCACCAAAGGTGGGAGGCCGGTGCCTGGCCGAAAGACTGTTACATCTGTGAACATAAGGGACACTTGAGAAGGGAGTGTCCCTGCTGTGGCTGAGCATGGAATCCCTGCCCAGACAATGCAAACAGTGGGAGAGTGCCACCTGTGAGGGTAGCAATGGGGTCCCAGCCCTAATGGGACCTGCAAGGCCCAGGCTAGTCCTGAGGGAAGGGCTAAGGCACACGTGGAGTGTAGGAGGGCTGTGGCACAGGAAAGGCACAGACAGTGTTTCCATTGCCACACCAAGAGGCATGGAATAGGCACTGCCCCAAGGGAGAGGGTCAGAAGCCAGAGAAAGCAACTCAACCTAAGGCTACCCTGAAGGAGGGGTGGTGAAGGCTGAGGCCTCTACCAGGGGAATGTCTGAGGCAGAAGGATCCCTGACAACTCGGGGGACCTACTTGGGAGCAGGACAGGCTTCAGTGGGGACGCAGACGGAGAGGGGGACCCTCATAAGAGTGGAGAGGACCGCTGTGGGGACCCAGACATTTGAGGAGAGGAGCAAGGTGCTCCATAGGGTGAAGAGTCTGCAGAGAGAAAGAGACACCCTACATGCACAGCGGAGGGAGATGCTGGGGCTTTCGGGTAATCCTCCCTGTGGGAGATACTTAAGGGGAATGGTAGGTAGTGGGGCAACTGCCTCACCCTAGCTGGAAGTGGTTAAAGCAGGCTGGGAGGAGCATGTGCAGAACCTCAGTCAATGGGAGAGCAGCTTGCTGGGACAGCCTTGTATATAAGGTGCTGCTCTGTAGAGCAGAAGGCTCTCCAACACTGAAGAGCTAATTCCTGAGGAGACCAGCAGGAGGTGCTCCGGCAATGAGTCACAACCCTGATATACATTACCTTTCCCTAAGCCTTTTCCTATGCTTTGTCTCCCTACTTGAAAAAGAGCACCAAAAAGAGACGGAGTATCAAGATGATGGACAAGTTGTTGTTATGCCAGTGCAAGATGGTGACCATATACAAGATGATGATATTTATTTAGTAAAACCAAACCTTTTCTGTCCAACAACTCCACCTCCCCGAGAGGCAGTAGCAATACTAACAGGAGACTCCCTCCCTTGATAGCACTTTCTACACCAGGGTGTCAGGATTATATAACTGTATTGCTCAAGTGTGTGGTATAAAGTGACATATTTAGGGAATTATTTTGAAATAATCCCCCTTATTTCAAAAGAATAAGTGGAGCGCCCATACTACTAAGCCTGTTATTTCGAAATAACGGGCTGGTTATTTTGAAATCTGTACTTCTGCTTTCCTTGGGGAATAAGCTTATTTCAAAACAGATATTTTGGGTGTTATTTCAAATTTAGTAATTTTGAAATAATTTCCTAGTGTAGACATGCCCTAAGTTTGTAGTGTAGACTAGGGCTTATTGTATGAGGCCCGACTATTGATGACAAGCTTGTTAGCAAGTAGTGCAGCTGTACTACTACTAACTGTGGTGCAACTGTAAGTATGGACAGGCCTAAATTGTATTTAGTTGAATAGGCTTGATCACGATTTTTGAAATGGTGCTGAATATAGTAGAGTCCCATCTTCACTTGCACTTACCTGTTTTTAGCACTGCATCAGCCTTGTTTCTTATCAGAAGTAGGCAGATAAGTAGACTGGACTTCTATGAATTTTTGCAATCCAGGGACCTTATTCTGCTGCCACACTGGTAAAAGTACTGGACTTTAGAAAGAATCTTGACTCCTATAGGACTGTATGCAGGAATTTCTGTGGCTGGGTGCTTTTTTTTGTAAATGTAAACTGCAATTTTTTTTAAATATAAAGGAGTTCAAAATAGTCATGCTTAGAGAGGTTAATGAAAAATTTGAGTGGAAACAGTGATTGGTAAAATTATTTTGTTATACTGTGTGAAAAATGTATACAGTAATAAAAGTTTTATAGAAATTACTTTCTAGGATCATGGTGGGCAGTGCGGTCGCCATGGCCCCCCACTCCCTTGGCTGCTTCTGCTTGCTGCTACTCTATTTACTCAGTGAGGCCAGTGCCGAGTGAGCGTGGGCAGGGCTTACAGCCAGTGGGGCTTGGCTTGAGCTGCTCCTCACAGGTGGGGGCGACATTCCACCAGCCCAGCCTGCCCGTCACCCTGCTGCACAGCGCTCTCTCATTCCCCTAAGAGAGTCCCCCTCATGCTTACATGGGGGATGCATTTTCACTCTTCATATACCCTCTGTGTACGAGCCTGCAACAGATCTACCTCTTCCTCCCTAGCCTATTGTCATCTGAGAACTGGCTGAGGGTGCAATCCATCTCCCCATTCAGGTCATTAATAAAGATGTCAAACAAAACTAATATTTCAGGACAAAGCCTGTAGAAGTGGATCTCTGACTGTGGTGAGTAACGAAGCAAGCACATATGTGCATGCCATTTGCAGAAGGGTTTGGGATTGTCCTTTGGTGTGCTCTGGGTTTGTGTAGGAAAGGTGGAGGAAAATGTGATCCCAGCAGAGTTTCCCTGTATACAGTCCAAGAATAAGAATGGTCTTGAACTTCAACAATTTATTTTTAATAAGTGGAGGGCAGGGAGTGCAATTCCCAGCTGGAGCTAATTTTCATGGAGCTAGCATGCTAAAAATGGAGAGGTGTGGCACCCAGGCTAGATGCCCAGAGACAGATGGGCAGTAGATGCACTCCTAGGCTGATACTCAAAATACCTAGTCCCTCATCTTCACTGCTGTTGTAGCTACCATGTTTAGCTTTCCACTCCATGGGTATGTCTACACTGCCTATGGGTATGTTCCACGAGGAGTAACGGTAGTTCGAATTAGAGAGCCTAATTCAAACTACCTACTCCGTGCCACGTGTAGACACGGGCACGGAGTCCGCACTAAGGGGGATTTAAAAATGGCAGCGCCCGGCAAGATGAAAATGAAGGCCGGGATATTTAAATCCCGGGCTTCATTTGCAACTTCGAATGCCTACATTAGCCACCCCAGTTCGAACCAGGGTGGCAGTGTAGACATACCCCATGAGATTAAGCTTAAGTATGTCTCCTCCAGTATGTCACAAATCCGCAGCTCTAAGTGTCCACTTCCCTTCAGGTTCATGAGGCGCACACTCTGCCTCAATAAACCCACTTCACTTTTACAGCTGGGAAAACTGGGGCAGAGAGCAACACAGTAATGTGCTCGAGGTCACTCAGTGGCACATCTGGGAAGTCTTGTGTCTCCCCTGCTCTGATGACTGAACAGCGTGCTACTGGAGAGATGGGGGTAGGGAGGAGAAAAAGCTACTTGGATTTGTTGGCTCTGTGCAAATATGGGGAACCCCGCAGGGACAGGACCCAGAAGTGGGTAGGTGTGGGCCACAGGCTGCCCCGAGCTGTTGCACTAGGGGTCTGGCTGGGAGTTTGCCTGGTGCAGTGGGAGCAGCCAGAAGTCGGAGCAGCCAGCCCTGCCCTGTCTCCCATTTGGCAATGTGAGGGCTTGGGGGAGTCAACGATCAGCAGGCTCTGGCTTTAGCCCCAGCCCATCGTGCCCTACATCCCCTCCTGCAGGGTCTCATGCCCACCTCACATTTCTTTTTATAGAGGTGCATGCACTTTCCCTAGTGCTTCTGTGGTCACCACTGGCTGCAGAGGAGGCATCAGAACCGCCAGGGGGCTGCTACTGTTCTACCAGACCCTCCCCCATGCTCTGGCCAGCCAGAGGAAGGCAGGGGCAGTATGTTGCTCCAGCCTCTCTTTCCTCCATGTTCTGGCCAGTCAGGGGAAGGCTGGGACTGATTCCCCACATCAGGCCTGCTCCGGTGGGGTGTGTGTGTGTGTGGGGGGGAGAGAATCAGTCCCAACCTTACCCTGGCCAGACAGAATCAGACCCATGAGGAACTATGAGGGACCGGGGGTGTTCGTGCACCCTGTCCCCCCCCCCCCCCACACCCATATACAGCCCTGTCCTAATTCCATGCTCCACTCACTGGGTAACACTTCATCCATCTAATAAACTCTATTCATTATTACCTGTCTGAAATGATTATTTCCTATTGCCAGGATCTAATTGTAAACACCAGTCCAAAAGTCCATTTACTGAGATTAGGGTTATAGCACCTAGAAGACTTATCTAAAACCTGCAGAAAGAGTAAATACGGGATTTTACATGAAACAGAAAACTCTCAGTGTGGGTTTCTGTCATGCTTCCTCCCTAGTTCCTGACATTCTTGATGCACTAATGGAATGTGTGCCTCAGCCTGTGAGGGCTGACAGCTCCTTTCCTACTGTGTCAGAGACTGGGCAAGTTCCACAGCCTTGCTCTATTATTAGCCTTCAGACTGCTGACATACTGAGAGACTCATCAGAAGGAAGATCATTTGGAGGCATATGTGCCTGCTTTGGGGATTTACAGTGTGACGGACAGGTCCTGTGTGAAAAGTTGTCAGCCTTGCCATTGAACTTTTCTAGGCACCCTGTCCTTGTTTGCAGCTTCTGTGTGAGCAGAGACAGTTGCATTTCTGTCGGCAAATCTGGGCTGTAGGACTGAGCTAATCAAAGAATGCTCAAATAACTGCCCAGGGGCCTCAAAAATGTATTACTGGGCTAACCCTGGACTGGTTCAGAGCTTAGTGCTTTGGAGACCTGTGTATTAGGTTAGCTCAGGTGCCCTTCTATCTAAATAGCAGTCAGATGCTTTCAGTGCTTTTGGAGGAAAGGCGGGAAGTACATTGTGCTTTTGCTCCTTCCCCAGCCAGCCTGTAAATAGCTTTATAATCTTGGAGGCTACTGGTCTTCTCTGAATCACACTGAGAGCCACCATTCATACAGGAAAAGTCTCTCTCTTTTTTAGGATTAGGTGTTATTCACATAGATTCTGTATAGTAGTACAAATATATAGCAACTTTAGGGGCTGTTAGTTTAGTATGACCATTGATGTCCCGTGCTTATTACTCCCCCCCCCCACACCATATTTTATTATTAATTCGTATTATGGTAGAATCTAGAAGCCCCACCTAACAGCTGAGCTGCATTGACTATGAAACTGTAATAAGACACAGTGCCTGTCTTGAAGAGTTTACAGTCTAACTAGACAAAGCAGATAAATTGGGGGTACGGGGAAGAGGCTCAGCAAGGGGAAGTGACTTGCCCAAGGTCACACGGAAATTCAGTGGGCTCTTGACTGCCCTAGCTACCAGACTTTAGTACTCTTTTCTTTTGTCTCCTGTGAAGGATTGTCTTAGAAATTTAGAAAAGCATTTTTCCCCACATGCTAATATTTTTGGAATGTAGAGCATCACCCTGGTGTTTATTCATATAATTAAAATTCCAATTTTTATATATTATGTGTGTATGACAAATAACTCCATTTTGTCTTGCTAAAGATTCACAGCTTCAAAAGTCATGCAAGTTCCAATCCAGAGTAATTACAGGCAGTCCCCGGGTTACGTACAAGATAGAGACTGTAGGTTTGTTCTTAAGTTGAATCTGTATGCAAGTCGGAACTGGCATCCAGATTCAGCCGCTGCTGAAACTGATCAGTTTCAACAGCGGCTGAATCTGGACACCAGTTCCGACTTACATACAGATTCAACTTAAGAACCCCAGGCATCCCCAAGTCAGCTGCTGCTGAAACTGATCAGCAGCTGATTCCAGGAAGCCCGGGGCAGAGCAACTCTGCCTGGGGCTTCCTGTAGTCAGCCGCTGGTCAGTTTCAGCAGCGGCTGACTTGGGGACGCCTGGGGCAGAGCAGCTTGGGTGCTGCTGGGTTGGTCCAGTAGTGCGGCCGCTCCTCGGCGCTACTGGAGCAACCCAGCAGCACCCCAGCTGCTCTGCCCCAGGCGTCCTGATTCAGCCGCTGCTGAAACTGATCAGCAGCGGCTGAATCAGGACTCCTGGGGCAGAGCAGCTGGGGTGCTGCCGGGTTGGTCCAGTAGCGCCAAGGAGCGGTGCTGCGGGACCAACCGGCAGCACCCCACCTGCTCTACCACAGGCCCCGGGCTTTGCTCCACGTCTCCCTGGTCTGCTGGGGGGGGGGGGGGCACTAGCTGCTTCCCTCTCAGCAGACCAGGGAGACGCTGAGCAAAGCGGCGGAGGACCCGGGGCCGGACCCGCGGCGCTTCCAGATCAGCGCCGCGGGTCCGGCCCGGGTCCTCCGCCGCTTTTCTCCCCGTCTCCCTGGTCTGCTGGCTCCCCCAGCAGACCAGGGAGACGGGGAGCAGCTTTTCTCGCCCTGGAGGAGGCGGGCGGCGGGACCAGGCATCCCGCCGCTCCAGTCCTCCGGGGCGAGAAAATCCCCGTTCGTAACTGCGGATCCGACATAAGTCGGATCCGCGTAACTCGGGGACTGCCTGTACCATCTTTGAGTGAAATAGATCTGGTCTATACTCAGTTTTTGTACAAGTATAACTATGTTGTTAGGGGTATGATTTTAAAAAAAGATTATATAATTATGCCAGCACAACCCCAAGAGCGAGCAGCTATACTGGTTGTCTGCAACCAGGGGAATAAGCTCTACTGTTACAAATGCATCCACACCAGATGTATTGTACTTCCTTTTACTATGCTGGTACAGTTAAAGGCATAGGAATTGAGTGTGAAAAAGGCTGTAATAATAATAATACATTAAATAAACAAGCTTGTACATTTTCCTGCCTCTCTGGAAAGTAATTCAGATTTCTGTGTGAGGCCTGCTAATTATCACTACAATATAATGAACAAACTATTTCAAAACATTCTTGATGAGTTTAGCAAACAAGTCCTTAAGAGTAGGCAAAGCAAATTTGACTTGTGGGGTGTCACAAGGCAGAGAGACCAGAAACAGTTCCACATGCCTTGATCAGATATTTTAAAATTGGTTTCATGATGTACAGAGCACTCTTCTAGCGCCATCTGATGGTCTAAAATAGATCTGCATTCTTTGTCTATTGACATTTCCCCCTCTATTACCGCCACTCCACCCAAGGTTAAATTAAACCAAAACTGTCCAGAGCAGCATTTCGCTTTATTAGCTATCCTTGCCTGTCAGGCTCCAGTGCTATCCCTCTACAGCTTTTTCTATTGTGTGTACAGTAAACATTGGCCTAAAACTGTCTAGGTAATGACAAGTTGAGTCAGATCTAAGGGTGATGGAAATCAGCAAGTAATTTTGGAGCAATGTGCAGGGTTTCCATCTCCACCAATCTGCAGAATTTCTGTGGGGAGTTCTAAATTTATTTTCTACCCTACTTGACCCAGCGTTTGCATTTTCATAAAAGGTAAAAGCTCTTTCATAACAATTTATTATCTGCTTACATTGATGCTAGACTAAATTTTATAGGAAAACCTGCAGAATTTAACAAGATGGTGCATGCTTTGAAGGTAATCACTGCAGCTGCAAGGATGAGAGATTTAAGACTTGTTTACACTTGAAATGCTACAGCAGCACAGCTTCAGGGCTGAGCAGTGAAGCAATGCTTCAGTGTAGACATTACCTATACTAATGGGAAGAATTCTTCTGTTGGAGTAGGTAATCTACTTCTCTAATAAGTGGTAGCTAGGTCCATAGAAGAATTCTTCTGTTGACTTACCGTGGTCTACACCAAGAGTTAGATCATCTTAACTATATCACTCAGGGTACGTCTACACAGCACCCTAAACTTTAAATAAGATGGGCAATTTGTGCTATGCAAATTGCCTATCTTATTTCAAAACTATTTTGAAATAAATTTAGTGTGTCTACACAGCACCAAATTTCAAAATAACCTACTATTTCAAGCTAACCCTTATCCCTCATGCAATGAGGTTTACCGGGATGGTGAAATAATGAGCCCGCTATTTTGGAAAATAGTTCAAAATAATGGGCAGCTTGTGTAGAAGTGGGGTAGCTATTTCGGGACACATCTGGTATCCCAAAATAGCTGTGAAGTGTTGACGTACCCTGAGGGTGTGGATTTTTCACACCTTAAGTGATATAGCTGAATCAAACTAATTTTTAAGTGTAGACCAAACATTTTTAAATTTGGATGCTAAAAGTCAATCTCCAAAATCCATATTTAGACACCTAAATAAAAGTAATCTGGGTTTTCAAAGTTTTGGGCACCTCCCACTACTGTTTACTTTCATGAAAATTGTGCGTATTAAATACTTCTTTAAATTGGCCCACTTGTATTGACATATGATCTCATTCTGTACTGGGTCTTGCCTATTATTGATACTTGTGGATGGGAACAACATACTTAAGTTGACCAAACTGGTTTGTGAAAGGCAATGTAATAAGTTAATCAGCCTGGGTTACCAAGTGATGTTTTTTGGAGGAAGAGAATTTAAAATATGTTTCGTATAATAAATCACAGAATATCACCCTCCAACAGTCACTTCTTATGTGACTAGAATTTGAGACTTTACAGAAGTCTCTCATCCTTGCAGTGATTTCCTTCGAAACATGTGCCATACATAAACTGCCTGAAACAATAGCTCTCTATGAACCACTCCCATGCATCTCACAAACCTTTGGAAGTGTAAACAGGAATTCAGCTGCTGGAAACCACTAAAAGATCTTTATGCCATATAAGGATTTAATCTTACTTAATTTATAGTCTGTAACAAGTTTTGGGGACTGCATAGGGCACTTTTCCTAGGGACCCACGAAGTGTAATTGTGTATTGCTGGTTTTCATTTTGTGCTTTTCTTCTATATTAGATGTGAAAATTGTTACATTTAGAATAACCATATCAAGGGAATTGGAAGTGAAAGAAACTAAATTGTAATCTGAGAAAAGACAGAGTAGAAGTGGGGGAAGAGATGAGTATCTAGTTCAGAGCATTAGAAAGAGCAATGTTTAGCCATGAACAATGCCCTAAAGGTGATGCTAGAGGTGAGTATGGGTATGGAATGAGCCATATGACCTTAAGTGCAGTAGATCTTGATAATTTTAAGAAGATCTACAGTGAAGTGGTTTAAACAATTCTAACATTGAAAGATTTAGACATGAAGTTTACTACTGTCTTTGAAAACCTATATGAAACCTCAACCAAAAGCATGTAATCTGTATAATGACTTAACCGGCACTAGGAATCATCTATGAACAGTTGTTTTGAAGTAAATAACCCAATTATTTATTGAAACTACAGTACTTGCAAAGGTAAAGAAAAAGTTGTTAGTAATCTGCAACACCTGGAAAAAAGCTACTTTTAACACCAATCTACTTCATATGTTGGGACATTGACATTTTGGGTTTATCAGTAATGGTGCTATTATTGAAGATCTAGAATAATATATCTAACAAAAGAGATAATCAAAACAATACACTTTTCAGAAGACCCTTGTTGGTAGGCACTGTATGTTCATTGCTGTGAATAACAACACACTGTAATAACAATGGAACATTTTAAGGAATTTGCTTAGTACAGTAAACTTCCGATAATTCGGCACCTTTAGGACCCAGGGGGTGCCGGATTATCAGATATGCCGGACTATCAGAAGGGGGGGCTATGAGAGGTCTGGGGTGGGGTGGGGGGATGCTACCCCAGACCCCCTCATAGCCCTCCCTTCTGATAGTCCGGCTCTGCCCCAGGAGTCCCTGATTCAGCCGCTGCTGGTCAGTTTCAGCAGCAGCTGAATCGGGGACGCCTGCAGCAGAGTAGCTGGAGTGCTGCCGGGTTGGTCCGGTAGCGCTGATCCTTGGTGCCGCGAGACCAACCCGTCAGCACCCCAGCTGCTCTTGGGGATGCCTGGGGCAGAGCAGCTGGGGTGCTGACGGGTTGGTTCTGCAGCGCCGCTCCTCGGCGCTACTGGACCAACCTGGCAGCACCCCAGCTACTCTGCCCCAGATGTCCCCAAGTCAGCCACTGCAGAAACTGATCAGCGGCTGACTCCAGAAAGCCAGAGGCAGAGCTGCTCTGCCCTGGGCTTCCTGGAGTCAGCCCTGGTCAGTTTCAGCAGCAGCTGAATCCGGACGCCTGGGACAGAGCAGCTGGGGCTCTGCTGGGTTGGTCTGGTCGCGCCAAACCTCGGTGCTGCGGGGACCAACTCAGCAGCACCCCAGCTGCTCTGCCCCAGGTGTACCCAAGTCAGCTGCTGCTGAAACTGACTAGAGTCTGATTCCAGGAAGCTGGGGCAGAGCAGCTCTGCCTCTGGCTTCCTGGAGTCAGCCGCTGGTCAATTTCAGCAGCGGCTGAATCTGGGACAGCTGGGGTGCTGCCGGGTTGGTCCCACAGCCCTGAGGGGCAGCGTTACTGGACCTACCCAGCAGCACTCCAGCTGTTCTGCCCCCTGCTTCCTGGATTCAGCGCTGGGCAGTTTTAGCAGCGGCTGAATCGGGGAAGCTGGGGGCAGAGCAGCTCCAATGGTCCGGCTGCCCGGAGCACTTCCGGGTTCCTGATGGTGCCGGACCATCAGGAGTGTCGGACCGTCAGATGCCGGACCATCGGAGTTTTACTGTACAATGTCTTTTTCTTTGTCTTGAAATCAGGTGCAGCATGAAACCAGAACTGACAGAGTTTGGTGCCATTGACACCTGTCTTGAAGAAATAAATGAGGTCAGAACAATTAGTCTGAAGGATGCCACAAGATTTCTGTTCCCAAAGATGTTTCATAATTAGCTACACTAGTTGAGACAATTCTCAGTTTTTTGCAGAGGGAACTTCTAGCTGAAGCCCAAAAGCATACTGTAGCGGTACTTTCATGGAAAGGCTGGAAAGTGGAAATTAAAATGTGAGAATGTAGGGTTCATTAGCCCTTAACTCTTATGGCTTTGCACTGCCATGCTAGAGTCCTGGGCTTAGCTGTAGTCCCAGTTTCTCTCAGGGTTATGTTTTGTCCAATATTTCACTCCTATTTTATCCCACTTATCTTTTCAGGCCTGATTCAGAACTTGTGTGCATGCTTCACTTTAAGTACATATTGTAATCCATGGAACCATGCTTAAATTAAGTACATGTTTAATTGCCTTGTTGAATCAGTGTCCCAGTCAGTAACTATTTCCTTACAAACCCCTCCAAAATGAAAATAAACTCAAGATAAAACTCCTGTATTTTTCAATGCTCCTTTCTATTGCTTCTTTTGCATGCAACCCACCATTTCAGATCAGTTCCCAGTTTTAAGTTTTGGGTTTGCTTCAGAACCATTTCCTTGAGCAGTAGCAGCAAGTGGGGAAGGGAAATTGTCCCCCAGAGGTAGCTGTGGAGTTCTTTGGTAGCATGTTTGGCTGACCCACTCCTCCACTGAGAGGTGGCTCTGGAGGAACAGCAGTCTCACCGGAGGTGAGGGGTTTTTTTTTTTCTCTACTACTATGTTCAGTGGATTCTTCCTCTTCTCCTGGAAAGGCTCAAGAAGCAGCTGCTTCTCATTGCCATGAAGGGGTCCCAACAGCATTTTCTTTGTCTCTTTATCTGTTCATCTTACTGTGGGGTGTCATGGTTGCAGCTGCATCTCTCCCCATCCCACAAGGGGGCTACTATCTTGTTGCTGAACACCTGAGATACACAGAGCTCTGTTCAGATAGAGTCTGTGGTGGCTGTTCTTTGCAAGTTGTATCCATATATGTGCAGATACATGTATGCCCAGGGTCACATTCCACATTCCACCCTGGAAACTTTGGGTCCTGGGCACCAATATGATAAATGCACTAAGCAAACAGAAAAGATTACAAGCAAAGTTAAAATCAATGTAGGAAGTAAGGATTTAGATTTCCCCACATACACACTACATTTGGGGTCTTAATTAAGTTGACAGCATTCCTTTAATTTCTGTGTTCCCAGAGGTACTTTTTATTACCAATACTTTTTTTTATTTTGGGCCTGATCCAAATCTCAGTGTAGTCAAAAAAAACACTACTTTTTGATTGCAAAGGGCTTTGACTCATGGGCTGAAAGCCAATATATATGGATACATCTAGACTACATCTGTTTGTCAGAAAAAGCTATGCAAAATGCACTCTGCATTTTGCGTAGCTTTTTCCGATACTTTTGTCGGAAGAGGCTTTTCCGACATTTGGCCTGTCTAGACTGGGCCAAATGTGGGGAAAAAACCCTGCTTTGAAAGCCCCCTTCTTCCTCGTACAACAAGGAATACATGGGGCTTCCAAAAGAGCACATTTGCTCTTCCACAAAAAAAAGCAGAAGAGCAAACGCATTCACTGGATCAGCGGAATTTTTTTAGAATACCTTCGGTACCCCAAACCTCTTCCCCACCCTTACCCCTCTGCAGTCTAGCCGTACCCATAGTCTTTTCCTTTCAAAAAGAAAGCAAATCCCCCTTTTTTTTGTCAGAAATTAAGTACAAAGCAGCAAAAACTCTAAAATGTCTGGCACCCTTGGAGTCCTCTCCCTACCCACACAATGGTCTTCATCATCCATGAATTGGAGGGTCCAGATGTTCTCAGCCCCAACCAGTGCTCCCTCGGTGCCTCCACTTTCATGTTATTTAAATGTTGTTTTTCTTTTGGGGACTGCAATTGAGCTTTATTTTGTAAATGCTTTTGGAATCAGTGGAGCATTGCTGGACAGCCTTCAACAGCATGGACCATACAAGAATTTCTTGTGTGAGGGTGTGAGCATCTGGAGAGTTTCTGTGCAGATAAAGCATCTGTGTCATTGGGAAATCATTCTGGTGTTTTTGCCAAACTGAAAGGAAAACGTCTATGCCTAATTGGGTGGCAGCATTTGAATAACGCACTAGAACTTTCCATGCTGCAAATGTGCACGCTAATCTTATAACAGAGTGAATCATTTCAGAATCTACACAGTAAAATTATGCAGCCAGTTCGCTAACGTAATCAAGAGAGCATTAGAGGTAGCAGTACAGACTCTCAGAGGCAGCTGAAAAAACCCTCCATGTTTAAAGCTAATAAGTTAATCATCAGGCTAACTGAGGTTTTCCCGCAGCTCAAAATCAACGCAAGGACCCTTTAAATGCCAGGCAAAGATGGCAGTGGATGAAGGACAGCTGTGTTGTGTCAGGTCACACAAAATACATAAGTCTAGGAAAGTTTTACATGGTTAGATGGCATGTAGGCTATGAACATGCCTAGCCAGGAGTCCTTTAAAAACATTTTAATACTTCCAAAAGAATTTCTGTGTTTCAATGCTGTAAGAGAAATGGGTTGATTTCCTCTAAATAAAATCCTCTTGATTGCAACATGAATTCAATGATCTGAAAAAGACAGCAGGTCAGTTTAGCTGGGGAACCTATTTGTGCCAGCTGACATATTCAGCTGATATAATTATATTCAGCCCATCATAATGTGATAGGAGCTTCAGTGACATAAATGATATCTGCACACATTTGAAAGTCTCACTGACTGTTGATCATGCATCATTTGTCGTTTTAATCCCAATACTTGCTCCACCTGGGGCACAGTGAACTGTATGGCTCAAACCTTACTCAGAGTCATCCTTGGATTGTGTGTGTGTGCGCGTGCATCAGCAATATTATGCTAATTGCAAACTTTGCTGCCTTTTCTGTTCTATTCACAGGATATTTTCAAGTCTGAGCCTGGTTTGTTGAGATGGGTCACATGGGGGAAATTACAGTGGGCAGCTTTAAAATATGTGCCTTTACTGTACCATGACATTTGCCTCTCCATCAATATTTGCAGTATTCTTTATACTTAGAATGGAAAACATTGCAATGTCCACAGTTCATTTAATCATGGTGGGTGGTAATGCTTCTGAGTTGAGTTAGTCTCAGTCCCAACCCATCCCTTTTGTGCCACTCAGTCTAGCCAAGGGGCATTCTCAATGGGCAAGAAGGCCAGAAAACCTGTCTTACACAGACTGCTCCCTGTGCCTGGCATACCCAAACCTTTGAAGAAGCAGATTGTCACCAGCAGTAGCTGTGCTTAGTGGTGCAGGAGCTGGTCACTGTGCATCTGCTTGAGGCTTGCAGTTTGAGAGGGCTCTTGTCCCCCTATACTATGCTCATGTTAAAAAATGGGAAGCCAAGGCCCCCCAACCTCCTCCTCCCTGTTCTAGCACCATTGGCACAGAACCTGTATTGAAGGAGGGGAGGGAAGGGGCATGTTGGGGATGGGAAGAGTTGGAAAGGGCGTGGAACTCAACTCATCAATTCTCAACTGGCTTCTGGTCCCTTAAGCTGTGTCTAGACTACACCACTCTGTCGACAGAAAGATGCAGATTAGGCACGTCGAAATTGCTAATGAAGCAGGGATTTAAATATCCCGCGCTTTATTAGCATAAACATGGCTGCTGCTTTTTTCGAAACAGAGCTTTTTCGAAAAAACGGCAGTCTAGATGCGAAACCTAATTTTTTGAGGAATACAGGATCTGTCAAAAAAGGGTTTATTTTCAAGAGAGACGCATCTACACTGCCGTTTTTTTCAAAAAAGCTCCGTTTTGAAAAAAAGCGGTGGCCATGTTTATGCTAATGAAGTGCAGGATATTTAAATCCCTGCTTCATTAGCAATTTCGATGTGCCTAATTTGCATCCCTCTGTCGACAGAGGGATGCAGTCTAGATGTAGCCTTAGGGACCATATAACTAGTTGTAAGTTTGGAACACCCCCTAGCCAGCTCTAATTTAGCCTGGGCTAGAGTCAGGACAGCTTAAGAATCAGCATGATGAATTCTCTAAGGTCCATTCTCACTCCTATGTTCTTTGCACAAGAGAGAATCTGGCCCACAGTTTTTCATGGTGCAAGTCACTTGATTGATTGACAGGTTCCAAAGGTAGCAGTGTTAGTCTGTTTCAGCTTCTTTTTCTTTCACTTCATGCATCAGATGAAGTGAGTTGCAATTCACAAAAGCTTATGCCATAATAAAACTGTTAGGCTATGTCTACACTGGCGGGTTCTTGCGCAAGAATTCTTGCGCAAGAACGTGTCCACACTGCCATGTGCTTTTGCGCAAGAGCATCCATGGCAGTGTGGACACTCTCTTGCGCAAGAAAGCTCTGATGGCCATTTTAGCCATAGGGCTTTCTTGCGCAAGAAACCCCTGCCACGCATCCACACTGCCCTCTTGTGCAAGAGCTCTTACACTTGTTAGAAAAGAGCGTAGCTCTTGCGCAAGAAGCCCTCTCTTACTACGCTTTACTGTAAATCTTCTTGCACAAGAGCGGGCAGACAGTGTGGACGTTCTGCGGAAGAATGGCCATTCTTGTGCAAGAACCCGCCAGTGTAGACATAGCCTTAGTTTTTATGGTGCCACCAGACTCCTTGTTGTTTTTGACTGACTGAGATTCTTCCTTATAGGCAGGAAGGACAGCTTAGTTCCCTAAAAGCTATTTCCACTTGGTTTCTCAGAAAGCGGCTGCATTTCAGCTGAATCCTCTGAACCAGCTGGAAAAAGTCAGGGAAAACGTGTTCTCTTGTCCCTTGTGTCTATCTGACTCTGGCAGGGAGTGCTTTCGCACATTGTTCTCTTTAGTTCCCACAGTTACTGAGCACTGTCCAACCCACAAATTGCAAGACTTTGGTTCCAAGGTGCATGACGTGCACAAATGAAAATCAACAGAGGGAAAAAGTAATCTCAATTTTTATGACGCTAAAATATTTATTTTAGGTTTGGCCTCAAGGGTTGGGTCTGAACGAGGTCAGCCACCTCTGCTGCTAACACACATTTAGTGCTCAGTTTTGCAATTGGTTTCAGTGGGATTGTTCATGTGCTTATCTTCAGGCATGTAAGTGCTGTGCTGGATTAGGCCAGAGAGCTCTGCATGAGCTCTTAATTTAAAATACCAGGAAATTCCCTGCAGTTGCAGTTTCTTGGTCTGCTTATCCATCTATCATGCACAAAGTACACTAGTCTCTATTTGCTACTGGTACAGAAAGAAGATTCCCAGTAAAGATAAGAAAATAGTCTGGATAAAATAAGAACAAGTGCTAACCTAACCCCCCAAATCTGACTATATTTTTAGTTTTGGGAAATGTAGTTATCTTTTTAAATTTCATTGTCACAGTCCTCTCTACTTTCCCATTTCAAATGAGGCCAGAAGTACCCAAGTACCTCAAGTAAGACCAAAATAGTTCTAATCTGGAATAAATCAGAGTGCTAGATATCACATACCTGGACACATGTGAACCTCTTATACAAAAGGCCTTTGACTTTTCAAGAGTAATTTCTAGATCAAAGAGAGTCATATCATAGCCAAACTTTAGGATATTTAAGTCAAGTCAAAATGCAATTTCCACACTGAAAATGTACCAAAGTGCTAGGTACAGATCCAAACCAAGATCAGAACTTTCCTAGAGTTATGGGGGCGGTCTTTGGGCTTGGGGGTTTGGTTTATACACAGCAAAACTTTGCAAGCTGGTCTAGCTAATACCATCTCCTTCTTCCTTTATCACTTAGGCTATATATGGTTCTTAAATATAATTAGAATGTTTTATTGCTGTCTGTGGAGAAGAGAAAATTATAGACAAATCTAAATGGGGCAGATAGCCATGAGTCTGTATGTAGTGCAGCTGGGTCTCCAAACGTTTTCTTTATTTCCTGGTCTTTTAGTATGAAGCTTTTAGCATTGACATATAGGCACAAGAAGGTTATGTTACTGACAGTTAGGCTATGTCTACACTATGAGATTTCTTGGCAAAAAATATGCCAATGAGGGATTAATTTGCATGAGTCATTATCTCATTTGCATATTTTCTGCCAATCCATTTTTGCACTGGGTTTTTGCACAAAAGCAAGCAGTGTGGATGTTTTCTTTTTGCGCAAAAAAACCCTTTTCCCGCAAGATCCTTAGGCCCCAAAAAAGGTGGTTTACCGATCTTGCAGGAAAAGGGTTTTTTTCACAAAAAGAAAACATCCACGCTGCTTGTTTTTGCGCAAAAACCCCAGTGCAAAAACGGATCAGAAGAAAATATGCAAATGAGATTGACTCATGCGAATGAGTCCCTCATTAGCATATTTTTTGCCAAGAAAACTCGTAGTGTAGACGTAGCCTTACTGCTATACATCTCCATTCAAACCACACTCTATTAAGTGAATTGATACATTGAATGTTCCTTTTTGTCAACACAGCTATGTCCAGTAATGTATCTGCCAAAGTTTACAAACACTATTATCTGATTTTTAGAAAAAGAAAAATAATCTGCCACCAAAAGAAAGAAAGGTGCTATTGGGATTAGGACCATATAAATTCCTAAAATACCTGACAGCTGTGCAATAGGGTTACTTTATGGGTCTTATTTATTTTAGGAATTTATATGGCCTCAGTTACTATAGTATGTGTGCACCTCACAAACTTTAATGTTTTATCATCTCAATACTCCTGGAAGGTAGGGAAGTGCTTTTAGCCCCATTTTACAGAAGGAGAATTGAGGCACAGAAAAATGGCAGGTTTTTAAAAGTATATAGGTGCCTAACTGACAAAGGAAATCTGTGACAGAGCAGAGAATTGAAATCAGATCTCCCAAATGTTAGTCAGGAGTACTAACAACTGGAGCATCCTTCCTCTATTTGAGTCTATTACCTACCTCTCTTTTTAGCCTGTCTGAACTATTGAAGAAACACAGTGGCTAACTGATGACCCTATTTACCTATTTACTTTACACAAGAGAGCAATCAATGTGAAGGGGCTGAAGAAAAAGAGAGAGAAGCTGCAACAGATTTTTGCAGAAAAGGTATCCTCATCCCCTCTTCGCTTGCAATTTACAGATTAGTTAGAGACATACACTGAGCCAAGTAAAGATACCCTGGTCTAAATCCTGGGCTTCCCGTCTTTGATCATGTAGTGAAGTGTGACGTTCTGAACTGCTTTCTACAGTAAGTGATTTGATCTGGCCAACTATAGCCTATATTAAGTACAATCAGGGCTGGACTGAGGCATGGGCGAGCTGGGCAGCTGCCCAGGGTGCCAACCGATGGGGGGCGCCTGATGGCAGCTGTAAGGGGCGCGTGGTGTCCCTTATAGCTGCCATCAGGCGCCGGGCGCCCGGCTCCTGCAGCTCTGGCCCCGTGGCACCGGCCAGCAGCGCCCTTCCCTCCATGGCCACGTGGCCCTGCATGGCCTGGCGCACATGCCAACAGTGCTGGCTGGGCTGGGCTTGGCTCGGCAGCGCATGCGCCGTGTGCCCCCAGGGGTGGGCCCTAGGTTGCGCGCCAATGGCCACGGCCAGCCCGCGTGTGCACCATGTGCCCCGGGGTTGGCGCCGCATGCCCGGGCCCAGGATGCCAAAAGGGCTCGAGCCGGCCCTGAGTACATTATTGGCCAAAGCTATTATCATAGAATCATACAACACTAGAACTGGAAGGGACCTCAAGAGTTCATTAAATCCAGTCTCCTGGCCTCACAGCAAGACCCAGTACTGTCTGGACCATGCCTGATAGATGTCTATCTAACCTGCTCTGAAATATCTCCAGAGATGGGGATTCTACAACCTCCTTAGGCAACTTATTCCAGTGTTTAACCACCCTGACAGGAAGTTTTTCCTAATGTCTAACCTAAACCTCCCTTGCTGCAGTTTAAGCCCATTGCTTCTTGTCCTATCCTCAGAAGCCATGGAGAACAATTTTTCTCCGTCCTCCTTGTGACACCCCTTTAGATACCTGAAAACTACTATCATGTCCCCTCTCAGTCTTCTCCTTTCCAAACTAAACGAGCCCAATTCTTTCAGCCTTCCTTCATAGGTCATGTTCTCTAGACCTTTAATCATTCTTGTTGCTCTTCTCTAGACCTTTTCCAATTTTTCCACATCTTTCTTGAAATGTGGTGCCCAGAACTGGACACAATACTCCAATTGAGGCCTCATCAGTGTGGAGTAGAGCGGAAGAATGACTTCTCGTGTCTTGCTCACAACACTCCTGTTAATGCATCCCAGAATCATGTTTGCTTTTTTTGCAACAGTGTCACACTGACGACTCATATTTAACATGTGGTCCACTATGACCCCTAGATCCGTTTCTGCAGTACTACTTCCTAGACAATCACTTCCCATTCTGTATAGGCTGTGTCTACACTGGTACCCTTTTCCGTAAAAGGGATGCTAATGAGACACTTCGGAATTGCAAATGCCACGGGGGATTTAAATATCCCCCGCGGCATTTGCATGAACATGGCTGCCACTTTTTTCCGGCTCGGGGTTTTACCGGAGAAAAGCGCCAGTCTAGACGGATCTTGTGGAAAATAAACTCTTTTCCGGAAGATCCCTTATTCCTACTTTCAAAAGGTTTATTTTCCACAAGATCCTGTCTAGCTTTTTCACCATGTTACTAATTAATTTATGTCGTGGTGTTAACCGGTATGTATAAAATCAAATGCACATCAAGGAAAAGATTATAAGATGATTATCTGTTTTAATAGAAAATACTGAAAGTGCTAATTCCAGCCAGAAAACACTGCTGGCTTTGTATATTTCATTAGCCCTCTTTGCTTGATTCAGCCAAATGTCAGAATAAAGTTATAGCATGCAAATGACATCACGTCATAGCCTGAATTTTACAACTTTGAAATGAATTTCAATAATGTATTGGAGAAAGGCTTTTAATGTCTTTTTTTTACTACAGAACTATTTCATTCATGTTCTAATAGTATAACTTAATTAGAGGGGGAAAATATAACCAGATGAGCTGGAAGCCCAAGCTGCAAAACACAGATCTGAACTCTGTGTATCGTGGTGAAGATGAAGAGAGCTAGGTTCTGATCCCCTTACTCACCTTTCCCTTACATTAGGACAGCTGGTAGAGTAATGTAGACTCAATGTAGACAATAGTATTGGAAGTTTGGGAGTGTTTGGATCTGAGATTTTGGTTTAACCTTTATTATAAAGATTGGGATGGGGCTAGAGGCAAAATTCAGGGCATGAATTTCAACCAGTCTGAATTTTAGAGGTGTTAGGATCTAAGCCTTTTGTTTGGAGTCCAACTGTGTGGTTCTGCTAATAGATCTTCTGTATTTATCCTGTTCCAGGTCCTTTTGTGTACTTGTCAAACATGGATGTGGATGAAAGGTAGTTTGGATTGATTTAAAATTCAAGGCCACAATCCCACATGGAGGTGGAAGAAGAATGTGGAATGCTTCCTAATAGTGCTGGGGGGATGCTTTTTTCCTACTTGAGAAAGGAGAATAGCTTTTGGAGGACTTTCCCTTTTGGAATGTTTTGGGCTCCCCTTTGGAAGAGAAGATGATATGTTCAATCTACCACTTGAATCTGTTCCTCCTTCAAAACACTTCAGCTCTGACCATGGGTGTCTGAACCTCTCCTTCTGAGTTAGTGGTCCTGTAGCATCTATGGACATGTCTACACTAGGAAATTATTTTGAAATGACTCCATTCAAAATAATAACTCCTGAAATAACAAAATCAAAATAGCATGTCTCCACTAGAGGGGAGCCTCAAAATTAGTCCAAGGCAGGCTCTGTTATTGTGGATATGCTACCTCAACTTAGAGCCCCAGACAGCACTGGGGAGTAATTACTTCTAATTCCTCTGAGGAGTACTTATTTTGAAATAGCAGCAGCAGAGCATCCACACTACCACTATTTTAAAATAACTATTTCAAAATAAGCGTTATTCCCCGAGGAATGCAGGAGTACAGATTTCAAAATAACCAGACCATTGTTTCAAAATAACGGGGTTGGTAGTGTGGATGTTCTGCTTATTATTGCAAAAGAAGGGGGGTTATTTTGAAACAGTGTAGACCAGAGCCAAGTGCTAGTGTAGACCAGGGCCAACGTGCTACAGGATCACTTGTTTTTTAAAGTTATCGACTAACACGGCTACCCTCTGAGACTTTAGAGTTAGTGTAAGTTTTGCCAGCTGGTAGCCCAAGTAGCTATACTTTCCAAAAATAAGTATCACTCTATAGCAAGCTGAGCCTGCATTGGGCTGGAAGCAGATTGCAGGAAGATACCACTCTGATAGTCAGTGTTCCAAAACTCAGCAGGACGTCCTTCCATTGTACTATGAGGCTGGGACCATTACACCTTTATCTCATTTGCAAATAATTTAGCTTCTTAGACACAGCTCTTTTTGGAACTAAAATTGTTCTTGAGCTGTGGACAGGGAATTTGCATGATGGGAAAACAATAAAGATCCAGACAGTCTGCAATTTGTACTGTACATTAAACCAAGCATATGTGCTGAGTGGGATGTTGCTTCTCAATGCCCTCTATTTTCTTCTTATTCTTTAAGGGTTCCAGTATTAGTGTTTCAGGATAAGGAAACTCAAATACTAGTAAACAACCTGTAGCAGACATGCTTGTTAAATGTTGATACGATCCCATTTCACAATGTGGGTTTGTTTGTGCTCTCATTCCTGATACCGTTCCACTGTTTTATCAACCATAGCATCAGTTGGTAAATCCAATCATTTGCCTCCAGCAGTCAGGCTGGCAAGCCCAGCCATCCAGGGCATGTGATGACTTTTGTGCTTGGATGCCCCTGCCCTTTGCTGAAATATCAGACTGGCTCATATGCATGTTAGTTCCCATCAGAGAAGCTGCTATAAGAGCTTTGTTCCTAATGGCAGCTGCTGTCAATACCACACTCTTGTCCCCTCCTGTAGACTCATCCCACTTTCATTATGCCACATCAAAGACCTTTTTAAAATCTTTGCTCTGCTACTGTCAATTCCCTTTGCTGGATGAACTAGAGTGGAGCTGCTCCCTGAGCAAAGGTCTGTGTTCATAGAGCCAAGAGTCTGGAGATTAAATATCCCAGTGGTACATGTACAAATCTGGCAGACACCTGGAAGATTGGCATGGAGGCAACTTTGGATCATTATTCGTTCATACCAACTGTGTTCCAACTGGTTGGCTGCCCCAGTGTACTCCGGGAGCCAGTCTTTTCTTGGAGAGGATTTTCAATAAAGGCACCATCATCTATTTTGATGGGAGTATTCCAGCTCATTGGGCTTTTTATTTAACAATTCAGCTGTTACTTCTGGATTCTCTGCCTTCTCCTTTTCCTCATCCAGGAAGCAATGAAGAACATTTAAGGGGCTGCAGGAAGGGGGCTGCTTAAAGGCAAAAAGATGGCATCTATGTTCTTCAGCAACAAGACTTTTAGTAAATACCAACCTGTTTCCACATGGCTTTGCCATTTCTATCTTATTTTGTTTCCTATGTGCAAGGGTTGGTGTCAAGACCTGACAGCAATTAGGCCATTCGGACAGAGCCACCTGATAAGGTGCAGTGCACTTTCAACTCACGTTACTAGTTTATAGGTATTTTTCCACAAAAGGAAAGGTTAATATGGGGACATTAGTTTTGAGGTATTTTAATAGCAACCATTACAATAGTATCTGAGGCTCTGTTAATGAAGATCTTATAGGCAATGTAGATAGCTACATCTGCTAAAAGTTGCCCAACACTTCCTATGATAAGATCCTATTTTCAATTGCTTATAACTTTTGCAGACTTTAACCATTTGGGTTAAAATTTTTGCATGCCTGGTGTCTGCCTCAGTCTGAAGATATTTGGGCGGGAGGGAGGGGAGAGGGAGGAGGAATTTTAGCTAAAATGATTCAGCCATTTCTCAGAATGAGGGTATGTGAAATTATGTTATGTTGCCCATATAAGAAAATTCTTATAACTTGTTTCATTGTGAAGCTTTAGTTCCTCAGTGGTTTGCAGCATGGACTTGAACGATGGTGGGAGAGATTTGTCTGGTGTTAGGAGTGTGCCTTTCTATTTTCCTGTGGAAAACTTCCCATATTTGGCCAAATTATGTGCCTCTGAAAATATCATCAACAACTTGTGAGAGGCTGGTTGCTATGTTCTCGGCAAATTCCATTTGCACTGAGCATGCTCCAACCTGGGGATGCAGAGAGTGATCAGGACTGTCCCTGCAATGCTCCTCTTGCCTTCTGAGGGGCACAGGAGCTGAGAGCAGGGAGATGAGATGGCCTCTCTTGTGCTCTCAGTGCTCCCCCTGCTAGCACCCAAGCAGTGTGGAGGAGGAGAAACAGCCGGACTGTAATGCAAGCTGTGTAAGGGTCCAGGCCTGAGGGATGGAGGAGGCAAGGGGACAAACATTGACAAGAGCATAACAGGTCAAGGAAGGGAGGGACACAGAGCCTGGGATA
This sequence comes from Pelodiscus sinensis, assembly GCF_052426305.1. Taxonomy (NCBI): domain Eukaryota; kingdom Metazoa; phylum Chordata; order Testudines; family Trionychidae; genus Pelodiscus; species Pelodiscus sinensis. The sequence goes on from NC_143052.1 coordinate 200,292,798, forward strand.
AGGAACCAGGAGCAGGTGATTGACTCTCATGATTGCATGAGGTATGAGTAAGGCTGTGCATCTCTCACAGAGCTCTCGGAAGTTACAGATTCCACGACTTTCCACAACCTCTGTGAAATTCTGCAGCTGCAGTGACCAGTGTGGCTGACCCCAGAACCCTGGACAACAGATTGCAGGGCCAGCTGCTTGGAGGCCCTGGAAGCTGGCTGCAGGAACCACCTGAGCAGCAATCCAGGAGGCAGCTTAGAGCAGTGGTTGGAGCACAGCCCTGGGAACTGCCAGAGCAACAGCCAGAGCAGCAGCCCTGAGGCAGCTGGCCTGGGGACTACCTGAGTAGTGGCCAGTGTAGCTGACCTTGTGGACCACTCAAGCAGTAGTCAATTGGGCTGGCTCTAGGGTCCCCCAGTGCAGCAGCACCCCAGGGAGACCCCAACGCAATGGGACCCCAGGGCAGCTATGATTTAGTCAGGGGTGTTTATAGTAAAATTCATAGGCAGATCACAGGCTGTACATTTTTGTTTACTGCCTGTAACCAGTCCATACCATTTACTAAAAATAATCTTGACTAAATCGTAAGTAGGAGTAGTGGCTCAAGAAGTTCCCTGCTCGTTTACCAGGCAAGAAGGGCAAGGATCAGTTAACGACCCTGATTTCTATTAGCACTTCCATTACTACTGTCTGGGCAGAATTTTTGACAGGAGGATATTGTGTATCTGGATTATTGTTCTTCATGGCCCATGAAGCACTGGCTTCTGCAGTTGAATGGCAGCACAAATTTGGGTTTACACAGTGGTTTATGATCAGGAAAATGTCTTTGCAGCATGACTTAGTGTCTTTGAAGGCCCTTCTCTCTGCACCCTCGTCTCTCCAGAACATAGGTTTGGTGATAATATGAGCGGAGTGTGCAATGTATGCGTTATGTCAAACTGTTAATTAGGAACAATTTAATATTTTAAATGAGGGGATTGTCATTTTGTTTGCAGGGAAGATGTTGTAGTATTTATAAAGTCTATCCATTTAAGAATTTATCTGGTCATTTTCTAAACAATGGGAAGTCCCCAAATATATTAATGGTGAGGGCTGATCAAATGTGTAAATAAATATATTGTTTATTCTAAATTATAATTACATAACCAAGAACGGAGTTGTTTGGAAGACTCATCGCTGATCTGCCAGCAAGAGGTGTTCCCCCCTCTGGCACAGTGTAGCCTGTCATCTGTGATAAGCAGATGTAAGGCCTTCTTGAGGGGACATCTTTGTGAAACCACAGACTAGAGAATGCTAATCTACAAACAACAGCATCAACCTAGATTTCATCAGACTCACTTTACTTCAGTCTTTCTGACCATCTAAAATATATTATCAGAAAATTCTTCATTATGATCCTGGGCAATTCAGCCACAAAGGGGTTTGGGTCTGAAATGCTCTTTCTTTACTGCTTTAGTAAGAGATCATTCTATCTGGCATTGACTACTAAGTTTCCCAAAGGAACTTCCAGACCTTTTTACATTTAGACATTCTTTATGGCAAGGACTACGTCTTCTCTGTGATCAATAAATAATAACAAGCCACCTCCAAAATAAACATTTGACATTTTTCACATGAATAGAATTTGTGCCTGTAAATCTAGTAGAAGATTGCTTGATGAGTGTGTGTGTGTGTGTGTGTGTGTGTGTGTAAAAGTAATTGTGGGAGTGGCACAGATATAATGCTTCAGAGGGGTAGCCAAGTTAGTCTGTAGCTGGAAAATCTTAAAAACCAACAAAATGTCTTGCAGCACCTTAGTGACTAACAAAAAACGTAGATAGTATCATGAGTTTTCGTGGGCACAACCCACTTCTTCAGATGGAAGAAGTGGGCTGAGCCCATGAAAGCTCATGGTACTATCTTCATGACACATATAATGGTCATCTTTAAAAATTTGGCCCTGTCCCAGCATGGACACATTTTTGCTTCTGTGCATTTACTGTATATATTGCAGAGTCTGCAAATATCCTGGCCTAGAAAAATAATGTGGTGACTATCATCCTTAAAAAGCTATTGAGTTGGTTCAGCCCGGTGGCACAGGAAAGGGCAGTTTGCACCTCCTTCCATCTGAGGGCTTCTCTTTGCTCCTTGGCCCTGAGTGGAATTCAGCTTGGGGCAGGGAAGACTGAAAACACGACCTGTTCCTCCCACCTCCCATGGTTTCTTTTGTTTTGTTTTTTGAATGAGGCTAGATTTTCTTTCCTCTCTCAGCACTCTATAGGAGCCCACTTGGCAGAAACCACTGAGGGAGGGGATTCTCTGGGGAATGGTCTGTGCAGTCAGTGTATCTGCTGGATACCCTTGTCGCGCTCCCTTCCCCTTCCTGGCCAGCAATACGTACTTTTCAGGCTGAACTTATGCTTGTAGGTTCCTTGCAGAGTTGGGGAACAGCTGCTTTGTGCTGGGGGCCCCATGCCTTGGTATATGCTGGCAGAAGGCAGTGCAAAGTCTGATTAATTCAACATGTTCCACACAACTCCATTTCTTGCCATGGGTGGATATTATTCTGAAGAGTCGCCAGGGACTGGATGATAACCTCAGTATTAATCTGTCATGTGCTCTCACTGTTCTGTCTGAGAAAACTAGGGAATTGCACAATCCCCATTTCACATAGTGGGTGTTTCTGGGACAGATTCTTTTTCATTGTGGGAAACAGCCACTCTTCTGGGAATCAGATGCAGCCTGACATTTTCACTTCCTCCTTAAGGACTTTATTTGAAAAGAGAGTTCATGTTGGCCTTTGGAGCCCTTTGTAAAAAAAGAAAGGGCGTTTCCCTGCTTTCTGCAGCCTTAAAGTTAAAAAGAGGTTATATGTTGTTTTTTTAATAAAATAGGGTATGTCTACACTACAGCGCTAATTCGAACTAACTTAGTTCGAATTAGTTAATTCACTGGCTTGGTCACTGTCTTCGGTCCATCCCCTCCAGGATCCCTAGGGTTGGCCGCTGTCGGCAGACAGGCTACTGGGCTAGATGGACCTTTGGTCTGACCCAGTACGGCCATTGTAAGCTCAGGGCTCAGGGTCGGGGGTCTCAGTGGACCACCTTGATTTTCATGCACACCTGCTCCTGGGTGGCCAGGCTGGCAGCTCTCCTGCCCTAGACGGCCACTTTCCTGTGCCTAGTGCGGAGGTCGTGGACGAGGTCCACGATATCCGCACTAGCCCAGGCGGGTGCCCGCCTCTTGCGGTCCCGGGCAAGCTCCCGGGAGCCGCCATCCTGGTCCTGGGAAGAGGGGGAGGGCTGGGGGGCATCGGGTGGCTGGCTCGAGTGCTAGCTGGGTGCTGGCAGGCTTGCACCTGGCACGGGCATCGTAGTCATCCCGTGCCCCGTTAAGGGGTCCGGGACTGGGAGGGGGCAATAGAGTTTCCCTGGTGTTGGCCAGAGTGGCCACCAGGGAAAGCTGGGGAGGGCTAGCCTCCCACTAGTTCGAATTAAGGGGCTACACACCCCTTAATTCGAACTAGTAAGTTCGAACTAGGCTTAGTCTTCGTAGAATGAGGTTTACCTAGTTCGAACTAAGCGCTCCACTAGTTCAAATTAAGTTCGAACTAGCGGAGCGCTAGTGTAGACATACCCATAGTCAGTGGACTAAGCTGGCTAAGGAAGAAGATAGAATTTGATTAAGGTGGTCACCATCATGGGCAAAGAAAGTTCCAGTTAGCCAACTGTCCCTGATAGCTGATGTTTGGGGTTCACAGAGCACAAGAGTCAGGAAGTATTATGAACAAAACCAATGCTACCAATGAGGTGTATACAGGCAGTCCCCGGGTTATGTACAAGATAGGGACTGTAGGTTTGTTCTTAAGTTGAATTTGTATGTAAGTCGGAACTGGTACATATTGTAGGGGAAACTCTAGCCAAACATTTCTCCAGAGCTCAGTTTTTTTCTCCCACACCTCACTTCCCTCAGTCCTTTATTCTCAAGCCGAGGTGTCTGCTGAGAAAAGCCGCTCCGCATCTCCCTGGTCTGCTGGGGGTGGGGGGGCCGCTAGCTTCACGTCTCCCTGGTCTGCTGGGGGGAAGCAGCTAGTGCGGGGTTGCCTCACCCCGTTTGTAAGTAGGGATCCGATGTAAGTCGGATCCATGTAACCCGGGGACTGCCTGTATTTGCAAATGGTAGTTAGTGTCTGTGCATTTTATCTGCATTAGTTCCGTACTATAAGAATGGTTGATTCTGAATATTTCATGCATCTTAGACAATTGTCCTTGCCCTTTAATTCCACCTGAATTGTTCCCCTGAACATTTTAAATGTGAAAGTGAATGCTGTGCTGTATAGAACAGTTTTAACTGAGTGTTAATGAGCTGCCAGGTCAGTTTCCAGCCTTCTCCAGAATCCAGCAGGCAGTCTCAGAGGTGTCACAATAAAACAGAATTTAAAGGCTATGTAGCTGGTTTGGCTTCCCGGAGGGGTTCTTCCTCCTCCGGGTCAGTGGGCGGCCATTCCGCCCCACTGCACTGGCCCTTTAAGGCAAGTCCCCCAAGTCACTAGTCCATGCTCGGCCTTCCTTCAGACAGGCAGCACATAAACAAAGACCGTCTCTATCGAGGCCCAGCCCTGGTGCAGGGTGGGCGGCTAGTCAACAGAGCCCGGTTGGGTATGGGCCAAGCCAGGGGCAGATGAGAGTTTTGTGGGGCACAGGGCAGCACAATTTTGCGGGGCCCCCTTTGGAGACAAAATAGAAAAAAGGTGGCAAATGCGCAAATTGAAGGCTATTTTTCATATTAAATGTGAATTGGGTAAATTTGATAGAAACTTAATTTAGTTGGATAATTTTTATTTTAATTATATTGTAATTCATTCTTAAACACAATTCTGCTCTAATAATTAAACATTTTAATTTGTATTTAAGTCTACTATAGCTGTCTACCTATATTGGCAGCACATTCTTCAATTATGTCTGTAAAGTCCATTTCTTTACACGGGTCGTTTTCAATCGATATAATCGAAAGACCTACAAAACGCTCCTTGCTCACATTGGATTCTCTTGGGCTGCCCATGGCTGGTATTTGCCAGGCAGCGTTGGGTGTTCCGCAGCCAGGCAGCATTGGGACTTGCGGGGGCCAGGTGGAGTGTGAGTGTTGAGGCTTGGGGGGGCAGGCGGTGTTGGGACTTGGGGGGCCAGGCAGCATTAGGTGCAGGGATTTGGGGGGGGGACAGGCAGTGTGTGGGTGCTGGGATATGGGGGGCAGGCAGCGTGTGGGTGCTGGGACTTGGGGGGGCAGGCAGCATGTGGTTACTTGGGTTGGGGGGCAGGCAGGATGTGGCTACATGGAGGATGGCGCACAGATGGGCCATAGGGAGAACCAGCGGGCAGGGGTGTCTGGCTCATCAGACAGGCCAAAATAACCATTTCAGCCTCTTGAACAGCTCCTGGCTGGGCGGGGGCAGCTGGCAATTCCCCCTGCTCCCAGGGATGTGTGTGTGTGGGGAGGGCGCTGTCTGTGGAGCTGGATCGCGCTGTGCCCACGAGTGGGGGGAGGTGGGGACTGGCGGGAGGAGATGGGGTCTCCCTGGCGGGCGGGTCGCTCTATGCCCGGTGCAGCGGGAAAGGGGTCTGGGCTCCCCCTGGGGGAGAAACTGCGCCATACCCAGCCTCTCTCTGGGTGGGGCAGGAGGGTAGAGCAGCGGGATACCCGGGCGCCATGGCCAGGCATTGCCCTTTGCCTCCCTGGCAACAAGCCGCTGCCGCGTGTGCCACTGGCTAACAGAGCCGCTCGTGGACTCGCAGCGAAAGGCAGCGGCAGAGGCGGCTCCAGCAGGTCAGGGCAGCAGTGGCAGAAATACGACAGGATGAGCGGTGCTGGCGCGGGGCCTATTGAAGCGCGGGGCCCAGGGCAGCCGCTCCACTCCCCCTGCCCTATATCCGCCGCTGGGCCAAGCCCTGGTTCAGGGCAAGACAACAGACAACCCCAGAGTAAGTTAAATATTGGCCAGGCCCTGGTTCAGGACATGGCAACCCCCAAGCAAAGTCAGTTTACGGATGGGCCAGACTCTGGGTTCAGGGCGTGGCAACAAAAACTAGTCAGTTGGGCCAGGCCCTTGTTTCAGGGCACGGCAGCAAGCAAACCCAGAGTCAGCTAGGCCAGGCCCTAATTCAGGGCATGGTGACACACATCCACAGTTAGTGTTTGGAGGCCCTGGCCCTCAGACAGGGAGGGGCAACACATACACTCAGGCTACGTCTACACTGGCCCCTTCTTCGGAATAGCTATGCTAATTTAGAACTTTGGAATAGGGAAATGCGCGGGGGATTTAAATATCCCCCGCGGGATTTAAATAAACATGGCCGCCGCTTTTTTTCCGGCTTGGGGAAAAGCCAGAAAAGAGCGTCCAGACTGGCGCGATCCTCCAGAATAAAGCCCTGTTCCGGAGGATCTCTTATTCCTACTGGTTCAGGGCATGGCTACAAGCAAACACAGATTTGGGACTCCTTGTTCAGGAGGAGTGCAGGCCAATAGCCTGCGGTGGTGGCAAGGAGGGGGAGTCTGCCTCATTGCAGTAGGAATAACAGGTAGTTTGAAATAGGGCTTTATTTCAAATGCCCGTTTCACTGCCACGTGTAGATGCGGGCAGTTATTCCGGGCTTGTAAATTTCAAAAATGGCGCCCAGCCAGGAAGATGCAAATCAAGCACAGGATATTTAAATCCCGGGCTTGATTTGCAATTCCGAATGCCTACATTTTCAGCCCTATTCCGAAATAGGCTGCAAGTGTAGACATACCCTTAGGGAACTAGACTAGGGAAAGAGACCGTATTGGGAAGGGGACATGTATAAGGTCCTGCTCCTGACAATAGCCATAAGGATTAGCATTTCCCCTAGAGGCTCTTACTTACCACCTCCCCTTTCTGGCCTGCACAGTAATATAGAGATGCCTGAATATAGAATTGAATAGAAAAGGGTGCTGTCTTGTTAGCAGCATAGTTCAGAATTTGTCCCCAGTTTGGGGCAGTCTAGCCAAGCCTGGGACACTTAGCAGTCATGTATGCAAAATCAAGTCTTGATTCTTCTGCGGTCAATGAGACCATTGTCAGCAGAAGGAGTGTTTCATCACATTAGCTAGAGTGAGACTGGGCACGTAGGTGATGTGTGGTAGCACTTGGGAGATGGAGCACACACACCGCCATGTCTCCACCAAAATTTTAATTGCTAACTGGGATGCCCCCTCCTGGTTCCTCTGGATGGCCCTCCCTGTACCTTCATCCTCCCTCAGGAGCTAGTTGCCTCTGATTGGGTGTTTTGTTTTCCAAAGTTGCTGGGGGAGAATGAGGCTCTTGTTGTTTGGAGAATGAGCGGGAAAGAGCAGGAACCAGGCTGCATTCTTGTGTGAGCTGTCACTAAACTACTCTGTGCGAGGGAGGTCTCGGCTGTGTGCCTAATCTACTTGACTGTGATTAACCTCTCAGGCTCTGTGCATAATTTGCTTGGGAGAGGGAGCAGTATTCTACACATTGCATTTTCTTCTTTACTTGATTTTATTGAGATAAACAGTGGAGAACTTGGCACGTAGCACACAGTGTATGCTACATAAATAATAGTATTATAATTCAAAAATAACATTTAGGCCCCAGTTCAGCAAAGTACTTGAACATGTACATAGGTTTAAGCATTACATGTTTACAGTTTCATAGATGGTCAGGTATTTTTTTGAATCAGAGCCTTTACTGCATAAAATTCTTACATTTTCACAATTTTGTGTTGCTTTTGTGTATGAGACATGTTCTAGAATTGAACACTGTAAGTACATTTCTGTGGAATTGGGTTACAAGTAGATGTACATTATCAAGTATAAAATCCTAAATAATCACAGTTGTTGGAAACCCATCTTCCCCAATGGGGATGAATAGATGGTTTTCCAGCTTTAGTTTAAGAAAAGAATATACCACTGTAAAGATTTCCTGAGGAAAGGAAGATTTTCTGAAGAATCATTTTCTATATGTTGATTTGTTATATACACACAAGCAAAACTGGTATTATATGGCGGTCAGCATTGGAAATGTATTTCATCCTGCTTTAAAGTCATTGGCGTTATGCAGTGTTTCTCAAAGTGTTTCTCAAAGTGGTTCACGGATCCACTTGGAGAAACATGCTAACTGGCTGTGCTGGTTTGTTTATTTACCGACTCTGCAGCCATGGATCCTTGCAGCTCTCCTTGGCTCCAGTTTGCCGTTTGCAGCCAAAGGGAGCAACACGAAGTTGCAGCTTGGCCCACGCTGCTTCCTGCAGCTCCCCTTGGCTGCAAACGGCAAACCGGAGCCAATGGGAGCCATGAAACTCTGTGGCTACGGAGCCAATAAATAAATCAGTGAAGCCAGTTAGCAGGTTTCTCTGAGTGGATCCACGGACCACTTTGAGAAACACTGCCCTACACCACAAATTGTATTTCTCCAGTGTTCTGACAATATAGAAACTATGAACTGAGACCCTAATTCAGGAAAGCACTTTAGCACATATATAAATTACATTGAGGTCAATTGGACTAAAGCACGTGCTTTTCTGAATAGGGCAGACTCACCTGCTTGAGCACTGCCCTCAATCAAAGTGTGGACTCTCATTCAGAATGAAAGAGGTCTTAATTTGTTTTAAAGCTAACCTGAATGAAGGTCACTTTAATTCTCAATGAGTGTGTCCACACAAGGGTTTAATGTGCTTTACTGTTCTCTTTAAATTAACACCTTTAGTTAATTTGGATTAACTGCCCTGAATATCCATGTTGTGTAGATGAGCTCTGAATTAGGCCTCAATCTTGCTAATATTTACAGAATTTTTTTATGTCAGTTAGACTATTTACATGCTTAAAATTAAGCACATGCATAAGTATGTGCAAGATTGGAGCCTTAAAAGAGTCATGTACTTTCAGAGCTATATACAGCTGTACAACATGTGACAGGACATGGGACAGAGACAAATGCTATACCTCATGCATATTTTCACCAAGCTTTTGCAGTTATAGGCACGAGGTTTCCCAGTGTCTGCAGAAAAGTAATCTGACTTCATCCTCTCTTTACTATTTGAATGAGCTCTCAACTTACACAGAGAAGTACCTGGCACTGTATTCCAGCTAATAAAACCAGATTTTGGAAGACTCAAAATATCTGCTGCACTATGATTTCTCCTGGTATTTATGATACTCAACTCACTGTTTCTGCATCAATATTCAAAAAAGTTTAGTTAATAAAAACACACATTTCATGCTTCTTGTTTTCATTCCATGTCTCAGCTAACTATCTGGTTGTATGGTTAGGAGTCCAATTCTGCTCTCACTAAAGTCAATGGCAGAACTTCCATTGTGTTTAATGTGCAAGGTCACTCAGTGGCTTCAATTTTGCTTTGATTGAAGTCAGTGAAAGCAGAATTGAACTGTTCACTCATGACATAGTTTGCATACTATTTAGACGTTGTCATTAATGATTTCCTGCATGAGAACTGAAATGCTAAAAATAGATTATGGAGCAGCCTCATATTTCTATCCAGCGCAAAAATAGATAATAGGAAATGAATTATATTAAAGAGAGCTGCAGATCATGCTATTTGATAGCTATGATCGCCTACTCCATAGCTAAGTTAACAGACATTTTCTTTTCACTGTTCTCTTATCTCTTCTTTTTCTCATATTTTGGTGTTTTTTCCGATGAGCACAGTGGGGAAGGCTTTGGAGACAATACTTGGGCTACGTCTACACCGCAGGCTTTTTGCGCAAGAACAGTTGTTCTTGCGCAAAAACTTGTGGAGCGTCTACACTGCACGCGCATTCTTGCACAAGTAAATTTACAGTAAAGTGTCAGAAAAGAGGGCTTCTTGCGCAAGAGTTATTCCTCTCCCACAAGAAATAAGCCCTCTTGCACAAGAGCTCTTGCGCAAGAAGGCAGTGTGGACGGGCAACAGGGGTTTCTTACGCAAGAAACCCCTATGGCTAAAATGGCCATCAGAGCTTTGCGCAAGACAGCGTCCCCACTGCCATGGATGCTCTTGCACAAAAGCACATGGCAGTGTGGATGCGCTCTTGCACAAGTACTTTTGCGCAAGAACTCTTGTGCAAAACAGTTCTTGCGCAAGAAGCCTGCAGTGTAGACATAGTCTTGATGTATTAGACCTTAAGAAGTTATTTTCTTTAGTACTCTCAGTACTTTTTTTGATATTAGCTGGGGTGAGAATACTCAGTTACTCATAAGGAGAGCTGAAAGAATAATTCTCAGTGAAATGTATTTGATGAAGTTCATGTTTTTGTGTTCTGAAATTGCTCCAGAATAATTTACAATGAAAAAAAATCTTAATTTTTCAAAATTATTTACTGATAAGTTCTGCAAATAATTGTTGGTTCATCATTTATTTGTGAAGAGTTGATTAAGAGTATTTGCAGTTTGGAAATTTGTATTGGTTACTTTTAATTAGTTATATGAAAAGGTACATTTATATGCCCTGCTTGGACGAGTGTAACTATTAGAATTGAGTTTCTAGTGCAAATACTGGTGATCACAAGCTCAGAACTGTTGTGCTGTGAATGTTTACCTAAAATGAACTCTTCTGAGGATTCCTCCTAAAAATAGATTTGTTTGCTAGAACATTATGGTGAATCTACTGAACAGCACAGTCTGTACTCTACCACTCCAGAGAGTGAACAAGAGGGTCACTGACAGTGGAAAGGGGGGGAGCCAAAGGCAATCAGCCCTCAGTGCTGCTGGGACTGCAGTGCTGCCCTCCTCCCCAGCCCTCACAGCTGTGCAGAGTTAGGGCTCGGGCACTCCCGTGGCAGTGCAAAGGAGCCTGTGGCTCTCACCGCTGCTGCAGTAGGTGCAGCAATAAGTGCTGCTGGGTGCTCTAGGTCCCTTTGAATGGCCAGGTCATGGTGCAACTACCCCTTTGCCCCCTGATAGAGGGACTGGTCACTAATCATAGGAAGAGAACTTGTTCTTGGCAAGGAAGGTGTGATAGGACATGCCCCATCCCACGGGTAGAAAGGCTAACGAGTGTTCATATCCTTAGGTGGTGCCAATTTGGCACACCTGCAGAACATGTGCTGCCTGGAGAAAAGGAGCTTAAAAAGGAGAAATTGGCCTAGGCTGGGCTGTCACCCTATGCTAAGCCTGAACAGGTAAAAGAGACCAATTAACCTTATAAGCTGCACCTGTAGGAGAGCACCAACCATGTACTGGAATCCAATTAATGCCTCTGTGGGGAAAGATGGAGATTAAGGCAGCATCTACAATTAATATGCAGTAGCATTGCAGCTGTGCCACTGTAGGGCTTCAGTAGGGCCACTGTCGGGGGGAGGCTAAGGGAGCAGCTGCCCCAAGGCCTGGCAATTTAAAAGGGCCTGGGGCTTTTGGCCACCACTGCCACTAATTTGGCAGCAGCCATTACCCATTAATTCGCTGCCAGAGCCCCAAGCGGCACAGACTGGGCAGTGCCGAGGGGCTGGCTGGGGGAAGCTAGTCTCTAGCTCTGCCTGTTCCACCCGAGGCCCCACTCCTTCTGGGAGCCTGGAGCTGGGTCCCCTTATAACTTGCCCAGGGCCCTGGAAATTCTGTCTACAGCCCTGGGCTTCAATGCAGAGACGCTCAGTAGAGCAACAGGAGGGGTTCTTCCATCGGCATTGTTAATCTACCTCACCAAGAGGCAATAGCCAGGTCAACAGAAAAATCATTCCATCGCCCTAGTGCTGATACTGGGTGTTAGGCTGGCTTAACTACATTACTCGGGGTGAGGGGGTGGGGGGGTGGATTTTTCAACCCCTGAGAGGCACAGGTATGCTGATGTAAATTTAGGCTATGTCTAGACTGGCATGATTTTCCGGAAATGCTTTTAACGGAAAAGTTTTCCGTTAAAAGCATTTTCGGAAAAGCGCGTCTAGATTGGCAGAACACTTTTCTGCAAAAGCACTTTTTGCGGAAAAGCGTCCGTGGCCAATCTAGACGCAGTTTTCCGCAAAAAAGCCCCGATCGCCATTTTTGCGATAGGGGCTTTTTTGCAGAAAACAAATCTCTGCTGTCTACACTGGCCCTTTTGCGCAAAAGTCTTTCAGAAAAACACTTTTGCCTGAACGGGAGCAGCATAGTATTTCCGGAGAAGCACTGATGATCTTACATGAGATCGTCAGTGCTTTTGCGGAAATTCAAGCGGCCAGTGTAGACAGCTGGCAGTCTAGACGCAGCCCCGCTGTATAGATCACTCTTAAGAGGCAGCTGGAGGAGGATTCTGGCAGAGAAGGGTAACAGAAAATAAAATGTCAGGCACTTTGTATCCCAAAACGGTGAATTCTGCAGCAAAATTATTCTGTCTGTCATATGGGAAAAATGTCATGTTACTCAGCCATTGAATCAAGGAGTCCCCTGGGTCTGTAGTAAGATGAACGGGGCAGGTCATCTCTTAGAACTATTGTTTCAGTTGCTCAAGTGTGTGACGCTGTTTCAGTTGGCACTCAGTTCCTGGTTTTTTGAGGTTATTTGCAATTTTTAAGTGCTAAACAGCTAGTATTCTGGATCACAGTTCTGCATCAAGGAACCATTTCCACAGCAGAGGAATCACATGATACGCAGCGCTCTGATGATAGTGAAACCATAGTTGCCCATTGTCATGTCCTGGGCATGCCAGTCCTGTCATGGCTGTCCTAGAACTATTGCATTTGCAATGTCAGATACCCAGCAATAGGGGGCACTGTGCTGAGCAGCTTGGTTGGAGATTCTGCCTCCTCCTGCTTGCCTAAGCTGTTCTTCTCTCCTCCTCTGCCCAATGTTTCAAGCCTAAAATATAGGTCAACATAGCTATGGTTCTCATGAGTAAGGAAAATCCAGATCCCTGAGCTCCACAGCTATGCCAACCTAGCCCCTGGTGTAGACAGTAGCTTGGTGAATGAAAGAGTGCTTCAAGCAACCTAGTTATGCTTGCTCAGGGAGGTGAGGTTCCTACAGCGATGGAAGACTCCCTTCTATCCCTATAGGCTGTATCTATACAATAGGGCTAAATTGGCATAGTTTGGAGACTGTAGCTATGCCTCTGTAGTCTCTGTGGCTTTGGCGTGTCCAAGCTGTACAACAGCTTCGAACAGCAACAGCCTGCAGGTGGGTGAGGTGGTTCAGGAGGATAGAAGATAAATGGGAGGTGCACAAGAACAAAGGGCCACAGGGAGAAGGTGAAGTCATCACTCATCCCTTCAAGGGAAAAGAGGAAAAATCTCTGGTACCTGATCTTGCTGCAGTCCACTAGTGAGAGTTCAGCTATGGTTTTCCTCAGACACTTCACCTGCACAGCTGCTAGCGCTTCCTGTAATACAAGGGCTGACGAGAAATCCCTCCTCCATTCTTATGGTGAAGGGGGGAGGTATTTTTGTCAAGTATTTCCTTTCTGAAGGAGTAGGAAGAGGAAAAGGCCCTTCACTATAAGATGGTCCTAGTTTATTGCTGCATAGTTTAAATGTAACCCACACATCGAGTGTGGTTACTGAGTACTGCAAGTGGCACCTAGACCACTGCAACAGTTAAGATCAAGAAACCTCTACAGCATGGGCTGGGAGCCAGCTGGCTTTTAGCTCATCAGGTAGAGGCTCCTAGAGTCAGCTCCTGAAGTCCCAGGCTCAAATCCGCCTTGGTGGTGGTGGTTACAAGAACACACCCTTTACTTCCCATACCTCTTCTATAGCTGTTCATAACTACAGAAACGTGAGCCCCAGTGCAATTTGAAATATCTCACAGACCATGGACCTAACAGAAGCTGGAAAAGATCCCATAATAATTTTATAGTAAGACATTAGCAGGAAGGGAGAGACACAGCTTATTGTGAGGGGTTTTGGCTGCCTAAAAATGGAGGCAAAATCCAATAAAATGGACTTTGTTTTAAGGTGAAGGTTGTTAGTGCATGTAAAATGCTAAAACTGTTGTCTGAATGTTTATATTTGTGAGTCACTCCAGCAAAGAAACTCAGCAAGAAAATGTGGAGTGAAATTCTGTGCAGCTGTGGAGTCTATTATGTAATGGCTTAGCAGGTTATTTCTACAAACTCCTCTCTTCACAGCCCACTGGGCCAAACATATCCACCTTGTCCTCACTAACTGGAGTTACATCAGGAATAATTTTCTCCTTCATTTTTAAAAAGAGTATAGAAGCATTAAGCATGAATATTTTTGTGTAAGTGAGAAACTTTTACTGAAGTAGATTACAATCATCATAAAATGGCCTTAGACTAGAAAGATAAGGTTATTTTTCTAAAAGCCCCGCTTCCTTGTATTCTTCTGATTTGAATTTCTCTGTGTAGAGAAAAACACTCTGTGATAAATGACTTGTTTAAATCTTTCCCCAGGGAGAGTGCCTAGATGTGGTGGGATGACAAGTGCACCCTGGTGACCCTCAGAGTTAAGTTGGTGGCAGCAGAACTGGTAAGGCCACCCAAGCCAGATAAGGACAAAGGGTAAGAACCAGACTAAAGGCTAAAGCAGAGTAGCCAAAATGGGACTTCATATCAGTAAACAGGAGAACAAGAGCATCACAGTAGAGATGGCTATAAACAGAGGCAGATGTGTGACTGATGTAGAGGGGTACCAAAGAATTGATGTCTTCTCTTTTGGTTGAACAATACCTGCTAATGGTCAGCTCACCAAAGAAAGGAGATAAGATCTGGCAAAACCAATGGATTAAACATCCAGAAGAATAAGGACATTTATCAACACACTAAAATGAAATTGTGCAATGCTATTGTCCTTGCAACATACTGTATACCTCAAACATGGAAGTACATAACAGAAAGCTAAATCAAATGGGTCCCATATAAAGAGAGATTAAAAAGACTTGGACTTTTAATCTTAGAAAAGAGGAGACTAAGGTGGGGATATGATAGAGGTCTATAAAATCATAACCGGTGTGGAAAAAGTGAATAAGGAAAAGTTATTTATCCCAAAATATAAGGGGTCACCAAATGAAATTAATAGGCAGCAGGTTTAAAACAAACGAAAAGAAGTTTTTCTTCACTCAGCGCACAGTCAAACTCTGGAACTCTGGAAGGGTAGAACTTTAACAGGGTTCAATTAAGAGCCAGATAGATTCATGGAGGTTAGGTCCATCAATGGCCATTAGCCAGGATGGGTAGGAATGGTGTCCCTAGCCTCTGTTTCTCTGGAAGTGAGTGACAGGGGAGGGAACACGTTGTGTTTCCTCTCTCTCGGGCATTTGGTACTGGCCATTGTCAGCAGACAAGATAGTGAATTGGATGGACCATTGTTCTGATCCAGTATGGCTGTTCTAATGTTCCTAAAAGCTTCAGAGGGGTAGCCGAGTTAGTCTGTAACTGGAAAAACTTTAAAAAAAAACGAATAGTCTAGCAGCACCTTAAAGACTAACAAAACTTGTAAATGGTATCATGAGCTTTCGTGGGTACAATCCACTTCTTCAGATGAATGGAGCATTAAAAGTCCTGATCCAAGAATAAATAAGGGAAGCGGGGGAGGAGGGGAGAAAAACAAAAGTGAATTAGAGTGCTCAAGTTACAAGAAGTTATTCTTTGTTTTAAAGAAAGCCAAATGTACACTATCAGTGTTGTTTAAGAAAAATCTTGAGGGAATTTATTGGACAGATCATATAACCAATTGGAAGTGTGCACTGCACAGGTCCACTAAGTCTATAATAATCAGAGAAAGCTACAGTGGTTTGGCCATGCATTCAGAAGCACACAGTACATCTTAGGTTGGATCCCACCTGGAAGCAAGGGAAGGCGTGAAGGACAAAGAATGATTGCAAGATGATAAAAAGGATATGCTATCACAGAGACAACTTAGAATGGAATGCAACATCTTGATCCCGATGAGAACAATGTGGGGGGAGGGATGTCTTATGTGCCACAAGGCACAATAGAATCTAAAGTTAACATTAAAATGACTCATTTAAATGCTACTAATTTAATATTTCATTTGTTGCCTTTAGCTAAAGTGAGATGCACATAGCAACGACCATTAATATCCCTTACTTGTAGTCTCTCAGGTTGCCTTGTAGAAGGGAAATGACTTTTTTTTTTTGCTTTACTTTTTGAAGGGACTTGACCAAAAATCTTCTTGACAGAATTTCTACTTGGGGCAGGATCTGAGAGGAAGCAATATAACGAACAGAAAACAGTTACAAATTAAATAAAACTTATTTCAGTCTTATGAAGAAATTCTGTTAACTGCACCAACTCTAACAATAAATTACCTGGTATATGAAGTCTGCTTTTCAGTTCAAGGAAGTAAAAAAATAAAATAAAATCAACACTAGTCCTTGCACTTTTACAATGGAGTTTTCATGTCTTTAAACGGACGACATTACATTCTTTAAGAATCAGAATTTCAAAGAGCTGTCCATTAAGGATTACACTGCAGAGAATGTATGGCTTCAGTATACAAATTGATAGCCTGATGTCTAAGATCTTAAATTATGGTAGATATCCAGCTTTAGCTCATGAGCTGGAGACACAACCATCAGTTCACTGAATTCATTGTGTGTCAATGTGTATTTGTTTGGACATTATCCTCTGGGATCATGTGGAAGTGAAGATTATGGATAGGGTGACTGACACTATACTTCCATACTTTTATGGAAATGGTTTTTGAATATGAATATTTACAACTTGAGTATGCTTTATGCAAGATGGTGCAACTAACCTAGCATTCAAGAACTTGTAATCCTCTGAATGTGTATATTTTATTTGTGTTCATGTATCTTTCTTGCATGTGAAGTTAGAAATATGAAGTGTGAACTAGTTTATTAATCTAGGTCTTCTAGTGAAACCATTAGTGGTACTCAAGGAATGTAAAGGCCTGGTGCTCATGTCATGCTCTATGAATGGATTGTTTTTTCCAATAAGCCTAAACAATGATTGAGCCTATAAGCACATGTAACCATATCACCTGGTCCTGGAATCCTTCTTGAAACTTGTACTTTTCCACTGGGGTGGGAGAATGGGACAAAAACTTTCCTCCTTCAGGAATTTCTATTCTAGGAATGGGAAGCAAACAGTGATTGTCTTCAGCTGACTTCAGAGTGTTCCTCACCAAGGGTGTGTCTACACTGCACCATTATTCGAGATAACTAGTGTTATTTTGAAATAACAATGCAAGTGTCTACACAGTCATTCTGTTATTTCAAAATGATTTTGAAATAATGGATAGCTTGTTCTGAAATCTGTAAACCTCTTTCTACGAGGAATAATGCCTATTCCAAAATAGATATTTTGAAATAAGGCATGTGTGGATGCTCCATTGCTGCTATTTCAAAATAGCTCCGCATCAGAGCCATTCTTAGTTATTCCTCCACAGTGCCTCCTGGGGCTCTAAATCAAGATATCACATCTACATTAGGGAAACCTGCCTTGGACTAATTTTGAGGCTTCCCTGCAGTGTAGATGTGCTATTTCGAAATAAGCTATTCCGGAATAGCTTATTTCGAAATAAGTGCGCAATGTAGACGTACCCCAAGAGAACCCATGAAATAACCTGGAAATAAAGAACACTAATGAGGGGCAGAGGCGGGGAGAAGCAAATGAGTCCAGGTCAGAAAAAAGATCAACTCTGGCCTGACACTACTTGAAATAAAGACAAGTGTGAGAAATTATGATTCATAACAATTTCTTAATGTATTAGGCTTAGCTGGAATGTTTTGTTTATTTTGGCTTAGTAACTTGCTTTGATCTGTCCTATCACCTGCAATCACTTAAATCCTACTTTTTATACTTAATCAATCACTTTTGTTAAACCCAGTGTAAACAATTGTTATGTGATGGGGTGGGGAGGACAACAGCTGTGCATATCTCTCTTTCATTAATAGAGAGCAAACTCTATGAGCTTTCTCTGTGTAAAACTTTTACACAGAGTAAGAGGGCTTTATTTGAGGTTTTGGTCCCTTTGTGAGGCTGTGCTTCTGGGTGCTGTCAAGTCCCTGTAACTGAGCTTTCCCATAGCTGAGCTGTTTTCCATGTCTCTGTTACTCTGGTGGGGCTGATACCCGAACTCTGTACTGGTCTCTCTTAGCAAAGAGCTTCTAGCCTAGTAGAACATGGTAGTGGAGCATTCCAGTGGACAGGTAGGTGGGATCAATGGTATGAGCAGCACTTTGGGTAACAGTCATACAGGGATCTATGTGATCCAACTCATACAGCAGGGGTGGGCAATAATTTTTGAGCTGGGCCACTTCAAAAAAAAGTTAAGTGGTTGCAGGCCGCTGTGGAAGGGGTGGGACCTCAGACGGAAGGGGTGGAGCCTTTAAATAGCAGGAGTTGAAAGGGCTTGTGCCTCCCCTGCAGCTCCCAGGTATCACGTTAGCCGGAACTAACCCTTTCAATTCCTGCTATTTAAAGGGCTTACTGCTCCCGGCCTCGCTGCTAGTGTGTTGCCTGGGATCTGGGATGCTAGAGCCCTTTCAACTGCTTCCATTTAAAGAGCAAGCACCTTCCTTGGGGCTGTTGCCTGACAGCCACGGGGAAGGCGCGAACTCTTTAAATAGAAGCAGTTGAAAGGGCTCTCATGTCCCTGGTTCCCAGGCAACGGGCTAGCATGGGGCCAGAGCTGTGAACCCTTTCAATTGCTTCTGTTTAAAAGGCTGGCACCTGCTGGGTGACTACCAGGCAATGTAGCTGCGCAGGAGGTGTGAACCCTTTGAATAGAAACAGTTAAAGGGGCTTGCAGCTCTGGCCCCATGCTAGCCCATTGCCTTGGAGCCAAGGACGCACGAGCCCTTTCAACTGTGTCTATTTAACAAGCTCGCACCTTCCCCGTGGCTGTCAGGCAGCAGCTCCAGGGAAGGCGCAAACCTTTTAAATAGAAGCAGTTGAAAGGGCTCTAGCGTCCTGGCTCCTAGGCAACATGCTAGGGAGTGGGGCTGTGCAGGCCGGATCAAAGCCCTAGGTGACTCCCCCCATCCCACCATAGTGATCAGTTGGCAAAAGCAAACAGAACAAATGCCCACTTTTGTCAAAAGGGATGCAGAGGAATGTGCACCAAGGGGGACCAAGTAGTTATGCCAAACCCACACAGTGGGTACAAAGGTCTTGGGCAGAGGGCAGGCAGAGCCTGGGTGAGCAGCAATGTAGCCCCAGCCATGCATGGTGGATAAGCAGGCCTTGTGTGAGCAGTGACACCAGCCCCAGTCTTGCAAGTGGGGCAGGCAGGGCTTGGACAGGTAGGTCAGGCCAGTCTCACTTGGTTTCCTGTTTTTCTCTTTAGGAAATATGGTCATGCTAATTATAGACAGAATTCTCCCTTCAAAAAACAAGCACCTAGATTGATGGCAAGTGTGAGAGAGATTCCTTTTTTTTTCTCCTTCAAAGGACAATTACCCACTGTTCAAGTGTATATGCAAAGAAGTATAACTTTTTTTTTCAAAACAAAGGCTGTCATTAGGCCAATCACCCTTTTGTCCTTTGCATCAGTGAAATACCTGAGTCCATCTTCAATTTCACTTCTTAATGGAAACAGCCCACAACAGCTGGATAACTGCTCGGATTGAAAGGTATCCTGGAAAAGCTGTGCGGTTTAGACATAGCCATATGCTCAGTTTTGAGCTCCCTCTGCTTCCTTTTGATGCTAGCCACAGTGTTGGGAGCACTGGCTAACTGTCCTCTCTATGTGTGAACTGGAGTTGAAGATGTACTTTCCAGCTTGAGCAGACATACGCATGATAGCTGTGACTGGGCTAGTGTGCTACAAATAGCCAGGGCAGTGTGAGCATCAGAGGAGCTAGTCATCCTGAGTATGCTGTGGATTTCAGGCAGTTAAGAATGGCTAACCCTGCCTGCCTCTTGCAGCTGTGAAATAATTAAGTTTTCCTTAGTTGGCAATTAGATTTTTGTTACTCGAGTTGTTAAATAAGTACCAGCTCTTTCCTATCCTCTTCCTTTGGTGCCCACCTTTCTCTTTCTGTTGCTCTAGTATTCCCACCTCCCTGGCATACATTTCAGATTCACCAAGATCCTCACATTTTTGGAAAGGCAGAATCCTATTTGAATGTTATCCATAACAGGGGTGCATAACTTGGCAAATCTGTCCACATCACATTGAACTCTGAGGGCAAAATTTGGCCCCTCATTAAGTGATGGTAAGTAGGAGGGATCCTGAGCCCTCTCTCACCACAAAAAAGTACAGATTCACAGTCTTTTCCTTCGCATACATCTCCTGGAAGGCAGGACTGATATGCACTCCTGGATAACCTAGAATGCAAGTAAAGGAATTTAGATCTGTAATTGGCTCCCTCTTGGGGCTTGGTAGGCTCCTCCACTGGCTGCTTGGAACAGCGAGATTGTCTGCGGAGGCTGTGTGCTAAAAGGCTAATTCTCTCCTTTTTAAACCCCGCCGTTCCTCATGAGATCAGTGTAAAGGGAGTTTTGACATTAAAAAAAGTGTCATTTTCCCATGCCCATTTTTCTGGATATGGAAATTTCCTTCAGCCAGCCCATATGCTAGTGAGCAAAGAGCATTTCCCTGTGGTGTTTCCTTTGTGAATGAAGAATTAAATCCATGGCCTTATCTGCCAAAAAGGAAACTGGGCTGTTTAAGGATTGTATATTTTTCTTTTAACTCTTTCTGTTGTATTATTAAAGTGTTCCTTGTGAGTTTTGAAGAGGCAACTAAAACATAAACTGAGGAAGAAAAGCACAGATTCACAGTAGTTTGTGTGATGTGTTATGTTTCACCTACCATCCCCTGTTTATACAGCATGGCTTTAGTTTCCTCTTATAGCAAAACATAAAAGTGCTTTCAGATAAATGATGATTTTAAATATCTATAAGCTCATGCATTTTCACAATTTTCATAAAATAGAATTTTCTCTATTCATTTCTTGATCCAAAAGCTATTTCCCACTGGACTCCTGAGCTCTAAACCCTAAACCTAAAAGAAAGCTGCATGTTTTGAAATCAAAGATTCAGTGAGCTGAATTTTGCTACAAATGCTGCATATACAGATGCATGATTTTCATGACCAGAATCATATTGTTTTGCTTTCAACATTTCTACAACCATTTGTTATTTAAGTATGTGGGTTTTGTGCCAGGGATAGAGTTCTGCAGTCCACTAAGGTGAATTGGAAAAACCAAACTATGTTTGGCTGACAAATAACATTTTTAACCAACTACAGCAAACTTGTAAATATTTCTGAATTAAAGAGTTTATTCACCTGTGGTATCCCCAATTGGCATAATATATTGATGTTGCATTCATAGAGTTTGGGACTTGTCCTGGCTTCTGTGTCAGGTGTAAAATATCCTTAAAATACATATTTTCAGATTAAACTCTTTATAGATATTTTAAAAAAAAACTGTCTTCAGAGGAAGACATAGAGGGTGTGTCTAGACTACAGGTTTTTTTTTAAAAAAAAAATAGCCTTTTTTTCAAAAAAACTTCACCTGCGACTAGACTGCAGCCACAATCTTTCGAAAGTAAATCGAAAGAATGTGGCAGTTATTTCGATTGTGGTAAACCTAATTTTATGAGGAATAATGCCTTTTTTCGAAAGTACTCTTTCGAAAAAAGGCGCTATTGAATGCAAACTGTGCTGTTTTGAAAGAGAGCATCTAGACTCTCTTTCAAAAAAGCGGCTCACTTTTTCGAAAAATCTGCTTGAACTCCAGACGCTCTCTTTCGAAAGAGGCTTGTAATCTAAACGTAGCCTAGAGAGAAAGAGAGAGTTAAAAAGGTGAAAGTCAAGGCGATAGATTTTGGTTTCTATTTAGTTCAGGAAAGCCACATTTTTAAAAAAAATATAGAAGCTGTTTTAATTTTATCCCTTCACAGCTCCCTCTAAAGTACTGTGTAGTTATAGACAAAGGACCATGTTGCTTAGCAACCAGAGTGATGCTAATCAACATAGCTGTGGATTTTTACCAAAAAATAACTTATCCTGGAATTTTAAGTGGATCATTACTCTTACGTCTTTATTTAAAGGATTTTTTCACTATTCCAAATTAATATTCCCTACTAGTACCCGTGATTTAATCCTGTGAGGCCTAAGCCAATGCTGATCTGATTGCATTAGCTTCAATAAACTAATATTAGGGATAAATTTGCCCTCCCATACCAAATAGACTAAATGCCTTTATTAAAAAAGCATTTGTTTTTGCTGTGATTTCAGTTACGTACTTACATATTTGAAGGGCCTCCTGCTTTCAGTGGCTGACACGTGATTCTTGTTTCTTTTAGACAATGCAACTTCTGGTCTCACCTCTTTTCCCGCTTGTGTGCTGTGTTGCTGTAGCAGTGTGGGTCCCAAGTTATTAGCGAGAAAAGCTTGTTTACTGAATTCTCACCCTTGTCCTCCTGGGGGTGGATCTCTGAGCAGGGTCTGAACATTCTCTGAGGTCACTGAAGGGTCCCAAGCAGGGAGAGAAGAGTCTGAATGAAGTAGAGTGAGCAGCCTCAGAATCCAGTGAGCCACATAAAAGGCTGAGAGAGATGTCTAACAGAACAAATATGTTACAGAAGGGGTGGGCAAAATAAGGCCCACAGGTATGATCCAGCCCACCAAGCCAGCAGATCTTGCCCACGGGAGCCTCAACCCTGCCTGCCCCACCTTTGAACTCTGCTCAGAGCAGCTCTCTGAACACTGAGAGCCTGGGGGAGGAAGGAGAGGCTTCGTGTGCTACCTCTGCCCCCACCATAATCTTGCAGCTTCCATTGGCTGGTTTCCCCCATAGACAGTGACCCTGGCTGAGTAACCTGCTGGGCGGCTTGCTGGGAGCCCTTCAAGTTAGCACCTCCCAGCCAAAGCCTGCCTCTGTCACCCAACCCCTCCTTCCCCCAACCCCGGCTCTGTCCCTCTCTTGTACCCCTACCCACTCCTAGACCTTGCACCCTCATCCCCTGTATCCCTTCTGCATCCCTGCCCCAGGTCACTCCCCCTCCCAGACCTTGCACCCCAATCCCTACTCCCCAGTCACAACCCAGATCCCTGCACCCCCTCCTACACTCCTGCTCCAGGTCACAACCCTCTCCCAGATCCTGCATTCCTCCTGTACCCTCCAGGTCAGAATCTTCTCCTGCACCCATACCACCTCCCAGATCCTGCACCCCAGTTTCCTGCCCCAAGTCACAACTGCCTCCTTCACCCAAATTCCCTCCCAGATCCCACGCCCCCTCCTGCACTCCAATCCCTTACCATAAGATCCCTTCTGCATCCAACTTCCATCTCAGACCCCACACCTCCTCCATTAATATCCTGGAAGAGGGCAGCCCTTGACCTCTTACCAAATTTTTTGAGTGGCTTCCCATCAAAAATTATTGCCCACCCCTGCATTACAGAGTGATACTCACTGCAGTGCAAAGGGCTTATTCACCATGTGAGCTCCACTTACACCCAATTTTGAGGGTTTTATGTGGAACTGAAGTGATACATAGACTTTGGATTGGCCTTCAGCTGAGTGGTGAAACAAACTGTATGAAGAAGAAGAAAAATATTCAACACCACGGAAGATATTCTTGATTGGCCTTTTGTTGTGCTGCTTGACAAAAATATTGGGGAAGGCTCAAAGGATCCTCTTTTTCTCCCCTCTCACTTCCATGCAAGAAGCAGGGCAGGATGTTTTGTTGGTGCATATGAGTGTCTCGCAAGTACTATCACAATAGTACAAAAACTAAGTAGAGAAGGGGCTTGACGTGAAGGAAGAGGGAAACTGAGGGATTCAATCGGTGGGAGCTAATTGATGCTTTGGCCTTCTGAAAACAAGGTCAGTTATTTAAATGCCTATATATGGATTTAGCCTCTTAAGTTTAGGTGCTCACTTTTATTGTTGTTTTGAAATCTTGGCCATAATATCTAACCTCTCGTCTTCTGATACACAGTGCTGCATAAGATTCTACCATGAGCACAGTATAGTGGTGAGATGTGAGTGGATAACTGCAATTCTGTGTTTCCTTTCCATAATTTTCTGTGGTAAAATTATTTTAAAACAAGCTCTTTTGATGACGGGAATGGACCTGCACAGACATTACCAATGTTGTAAAGAGAGGAAATCATTATTACAAATTATTATACAGAGATAGCTTAGTAGAGGAGCAGCAACTTTCTTAATAGCAGGCAGCAGCAACTTACTTTAAGATCCATCAGAATGATCATAATGTCTATCAGTTTTCTTTTTTTTCACTGATTCCTACCTCCCTAAGGTGCCATATTTCCCTATGCTGAATACAGGACAGCTGGTAAAATTACTCATATTCAAGAGAATTCAATGGCAATCAATCAGAACTATGTAGTACAAATATTCAAATTAACATGAAGATGACTGAGCCCCTGTTAAAAGACATTCTGTAGAGCTGCAATCTTTTTATTTACCTTCTTTAAGGTTTGCATAGGGAGAGGTGACACACACACACTTCTGTACACCTCTCTCACATGAGAATGGGGTACCCAATTGACCTGACCCAACCCTCTCTGCCAAGTGCTCTCCATCCTTCATGCCTGACTAAACCCCCGCCCCCTCCCCCCAGTTGGACCCGCCTCTCCTGGTACCTGGAGCTGTGTTTTCTCAAAGCAACATGGGGGGCACATAGCGTCACAGGTCCCCCTCCCCAAATTGTCTGGGATGGTTCACACCAAAATATCGCCAGCAGCAGCCTTTCAGCACTGTGCATGAGGGAAGGGACAGGAGCTGCTTCCATCCACAGGGAATGGGAGTGGAGGATAGGGATGACTTGGCCTATGTTTCTGCAGAGATTATCTCTTCCCACTTCCCTCCTCCCTCCCTCCTGCCCCATGTGGCCAGAAGCAGCTTGTCCTGTCCTGCCTGTAGAAAGGCAGCTAATATCTCCAAGCTGCTGCTAGTGACTGACATAACACAGCTAAAAGGTGTCACAGTATTCTTACTATCACAAATAGTCAGAACCCTTGTTTTTTACTTTTGCTACTTAAAAGCATTCCAGACCACAGGTTCTCTGCTCTTTTAGGGTATCTTTTAGTGCAGGACAACTCAACACGTGGCACGCGCCCTGTTTGTTTGTGGCCCATGGTGCAGTTTGGGTTTACATGGGGCTCAACATGTGGCCTACAGATGGGATGCTTTGCACATGACCTCCACTGGGAACACGCTCCACAACAGTAAGGTGTCTCCCAGGCAGGGTGAACATTGAAAGATGCAAGCGGACAGGCTGGCTCGATCAGACGGGTACAGGGTGTCGGCGTTTCTAGCCCCCAGGGAAGAGGTGCTGGGAGTACCAGGGCATTGTGGGAAGTGCTTTGTACTCATGCCTGTCAGTGTAAAAGAAGCTATTTGCACATATATTTGCAAGTATATGCAACCACTCCTAAGTTGCAGCCCTCAGCATGTGCTGTGAGTATCATTGTGCCCCCAGGGCTTCCAAAATTGAGTAGCCCTGATTTAGTGAATCAGTAATGTCACTTCATCTGGTACCCTGACTCTTCCTTGGCGAGCTCCTGTCCACGTACTGATGAGGCCTGACAAAGGTCATTATGTAGCATCTGACAATATGTGCAGACTATGCCATTGGCAAATTTTACCAGAATGCCAGCAGCTCTTTCCACATCATGAGGCTGGTGCAATGGTTGCACGGGTTCTTTGGAATGGAATTTACTAAAATCCTGGGAGGCTGGTCCTACTTTGCTGCATGATTGGAACAAATGTGGAGGGAATTAGTACAATCCTTGGAAGAGTTTGATAAACTTGTGGTGTACCATCAAGGGAATGTGGGCCATGCGTACACAAGTAATACTTGTGAGAGGTGGGAGCAAGCTATTGTTGGGTTGTACTCGAGCAATACTAATACATTTTGAGCCTTCAACAGAGTACATAGAAAGAGGGCCTCAGGAATGAGGGATGTATTGAGGGGCAAAAAAAGAGGAACACAGAGAAAGTCAGGGAGCTGGGAGCAGAGAGAGAAGGAAGAATCATGTGCTAATGATGTTGGGGTTCAGTGTGGGAGGGAAGAGTTGAGAATGAAGTGGATCATGAGATGGAAAATGTGAGAAGGGTTTAGTGCAAAAAGAAGGGGACTGAGAATGAGAGTGGTGGCAAGCATAAGAAAAAAAGAGGAAATTAGAGAGCCAGGAGAGTGCTGAAAAGGGATCAAAGTAGCATGAGGAACAATAATGGATGCAATGTTTTGCTAAGAAGTAAAAAGGTAGAAGTTCAGATCGACATGCAGATGTCATTTATGGAAGATACAATTTCCAGGGAATTTCCAGCAACAGTATTACTAAATAATACTTTTATTGTAAGCTTTGCTTTACAGAACCATTCCTACTCTCATCCTGGCTATTATCCTTTTTAAAGGACCATTGTCATAAGATTCTCCTGCACCAGCGTTTTTTAATATGTATCCTGAAACCTCTTTTTGGTTTGCATGCAAACTGCAATTGATTTATATGTTAAAAACACCACAGATTTGGAACCAAATTCTCAAGTTTTGCACCAATTGCATTCCCCACCCTGTTAGGGGAGGAAAAAGTGTGTTGGAGACAGGATGCCAGCAGAAGGCAAGTCTGAGGCTACGTATAGACTACAAAGAAAAGCTGGAAAAAGATATGCAATTTGCAAACCGCAATGTGCGTATCTTTTTCCACTTTTCTTTTGAAAGAGGCTTTTCCGAAACTTGGCATGTCTACACGGCGCCACCTCTTCCTCATACAACAAGGTTTACAGGGATGGCGAAGGAACATGTCCGCTTTTCTGAATTTTTTTTGGAAAAGCAAAAGTGTTCATTGGATGCGGCATTGCTTTTTCCGGGATACCAGAGTGCTGCAGTCTAAACGTAGCCTGAGTTCTGGTCATCTGATTTCCCACTGGCATATAATCCTTTACATTCAGCCTCGTGTAAATTAGAGGAGCCACCATGTTTGGGCCAAAGCTGGCACAGACCAACCCATAGAATCAAGGATCCTTAACCATCTCCAATACAAAGCAGATATCAAGGACATGAGAGAATCTAGCCTTTTTGTTTTAATTTCTCATGCCAGACCTCTTTCAGACTCAACTTTTCTTCCACAGACACCTAGCTTCTGTTATCAGACACAGAATGCAAGTGGAACAATGCATACGGTCTTACTGCTGTGAGCACATACACTGTGATACAGACAGGCAGAGACATAAATCAAAATATTACTGCAAAATCTGCACCAAAATAACATCAAGGATTTCAGTACTTCAAAATGTGCAAGTTACAAACTTATGAACACTGTATAACTTCCATTATTTTAATCTAATGACTAAAACAACAAGGACAGAAAATTAATGGAAAATTGATAGTCCCTTCTGGACACAACCCAGTTTTTTGTAATCCACGTATAGCACTTAGATGTCGTAGTGATAAATGTTTTAGCCATGCTTATAGTTTAGATTAATTTGACCCAGGTTGTTTATTATATAGTGGATGAATTTTGCAGTTGTGCCTCTGGAATTTATGAATTACACTGCCTATTTGCCTAGCACAGATCATTCTTTTAAAATGCATTTTTCTTATATTACTACCAGTGTAAATTTATACTCTTATAAAAGGAGAGGTGTCTGTTATGCTGTCTAGCACAGAGCACCTTTGAGAATACACTGGACTTGAGAAGTGTAGGTTTGAGGTGCATCTTCCAGTGGCCTAATGGCTCAGGTATCAATTTTCTGATCCTGGTGTTGTGGGTTTGAATCCCACCACAGGAACAACTGGCCAGTTTTTCCAGGGCTAGAGCTGGCACCAGCTGAGGGTAGGCAGGTGGATTACTGGCTTCTTCCTAGGGTAGGAGTTGAGCTGGGCCATTGGGGCGTGCCAGTGTGCTAGAAGGGATGTGTGGTGCTCCCCGTTTTCAGTGCCTTGCTTGTGGAACAGTGCCCAGTTCCTTCCCTGTCCCAGGGCATCTGCCAGCAGTTCACCCATCATTCTGACACTCAGGTTTAAAGTTTATGTGAATGGCTAAATCTAAGCAGAATGGAACTGTGGTTAAGGACAGTATGGAAATCTAATTCTTACTTTCCTGGCATTTTGGAATTTCAATCTGACTATTATTTTGATGTTGATTTAAAACCATTTGTTACTTTTTGTATTCATTTTAGAAAGTAGATTAAGGTCAGTATATTAGTTATTTTGCCAGACTGAACAGTTGCAAACACTGAAAGATGCCTGTGAAAAATGTCCAACAGAATATTCTTTATCTAAGATTAAATTCTACCATCCATGTTAATTTAGGAGCATTAATGATGTGTGGCTTTGACATACGTTTCTAAGCATGTATTATTTTATTATGTGATAATGTAATTAAAATGTCACTTATCACAGGGCACATTTTAATGAAGTAAAAAGCACCTTGATAGTACATTATTATGATTATTATGTGACCTGTTATATAAGAGAATTATTTCCCTGTCTGTTACTGACTGAATTTTTTTGATAGTACAAAAATAATCGTTGTGCAATTAGTTTTACTTTAGGGAAGAGGTAGAACCATACGCTACAGCCTTTTTATTACCAAAGTGATTCCCTGCTAACCGAGTTAAACTATGGATGCCCTCTGGTTTTGCACTTTACATTCATTACCACCTGCAGCTGCTAAAGAATTGGTATAAGTTGTTAGTCTGTGGTAAAACATGTGAAAGGAGGCCAGGGTGAAGACAACTATAATTACAGTGATATCTTCTGAAGGTCATTTGTTCAGAACTGCATTCAGTTGGAGCTGAAGGGACTGACTGACAAGGAAAGGTTGAAAGAGCTGAATACGTATAATTTGGCAAAGTAATGACTAGAGAGGGACATGAGGCCCATCTACAAAATTGTAAACAAACGCCAAGGAGGGAGTAGAATTATTTAGCATGGTACCAGGTGTTCTAGCTAAGCATGATGGGAGAAAACTACGGAAGGTTTATCTTAATAGGAAATCTTTCCAAGTAGTGAGATACAGACCATTGTGGAACAAGCTTCAGGGGGAGTGGCAGGATTCTTTTAATTGGACACACTGGAAATGAGGCTGGACAACTTTGCTTGAAAAAATACCGAGTCTGGGTCTCATAGTTTGAAACCAATTCCCATCAACATCAGTCGGAGATTATCTGAGTAAAATCTGCAGTCATCCATCAAGATTTGACCCATTATTATTGCAAGCAGGCTTTTTTTTTTTTTTTTTTTTTTTTTTTTTGCATAGAACCAACATTGTATGAGGTGCTTTTTAGATATACAAAAAAGGCTTAGTCCCTGTTGCAAGGTGCTCATATATACTAAACACTATGGCTGCGTCTAGACTGGCATGATTTAGTGCAAATACTTTTAACTGAAAAGTTTTTCCGCTAAAAGTATTTGCACAAGAGAGCATCTATATTGGCATGTGCCTTTGCACAAAAGATTTGCTTTTGCGCAAAAGCATCTGTGCCCAGTATAGATGCGCTTTTGCGCAAGAAATCTCCGATGGCCATTTTAGCCATCAGGCTTTCTTGCACAAGAAATTAAGATGCCTGTCTACAGTTGCCCTCTTGTGCAAGCATTCTTGCGCAAGAGGGCTTATCCCTGAGCGGGAGCAGCAACGTATTTGCTCAAGAAGCACTGATTTCTTACATTAGAACGTCAGTGCTCTTGCGCAAATTCTCGGGGCCAGTGTAGACAGGTGGCAAGTTTTTGCGCAAAAGCGGCTGCTTCTGCGCAAAATCTTGCTAGTCTAGACGTACCCTATATGTTTCTATGGCCCTTTCAGCGTGGGATCCAATAGTTTCTGAAACATGAATGGGAGTTCCTTTATTTGTGGTGAGAGAATGGGGACACAGTAATGGAAAATAATTAGGATGGATGATGGAGCGGATTAGACCCCGAGGCCCCCTGTTGGAGGCTTCGTGGCCCTGCCACACCTCATCCCAAAAAAGGGCAGTGGAGAAGTCCCCCAAGCAGGCTAGAGTTGCTGTGTGGGAAGCAGCTAATCAGGGCACCTCAGACTACTATAAGAATTGCAGCAGAGCGAAAGTGAATTCAGCTCCTTGCTAGAGCTGAGAAGTGTGACTGGTTCTCTTCACTAGCTACTGGAACTCCACCAGGATAGGGTCTTGAGGTAACAGCGAAATGAGGGATACAGAAGTCGGTGTAAGAAACCCGTTATTTTGAAATTATTTTGAAATATTGGGCTTGCTGTGTGGATGCGCACTCTGCTATTTTGAAATAACTCTGCTGTGTAGACATGCCTTAAATGTAAATCCCACCTGTGCGCCAAAGTACCTTCACTTCCACCAACACTCTCTCTTTTCTAGTCAATAATAATGAAAGTTAACAAACAAAATCCCCATAACTCTAAGCCTGCTTCTTGCTGGCTGGGAAGAAAGATGGAGATGTCACTGATTTTATTCTCAGAAACTTCAATGATGGCTACTAATGTAAAGGACCTAGATAGACAGAAGTGAGGATCATGAAGCAAGGAGAGGCTTTCTAGGAAGAGCCCCCAGGGATGGGAGAAAAAGGCTATTCCACCTGACCAGGGACTTGAACCCTGGACCCTCAGATTAAAAGTCTGATGCTCTACCAACGGAGCTAGCCAGGCTCACAAAGCATTTTGGTAGAGAAATGTAATCAGAATATAATTGCTGCCATCCATATAAATTATGGTGCTTTTTCTTTTAAAGGATCAGTAACTATGATAACAAATGCTAGCACTTCTTATAAATTATTGTTGAACCCACAACACACAAACACTGCCCTGTATAGATCTGATTCTTATATGCCCGGAGGGACACATTTTCAAAGGTATTTTGGTGGCTACAGTAAAGATGAAGAAAGGGCCCCTAACGGAGTTTTCCACTGAACTGTATCTCCCATGGTCTCAGGATCAGACCTGTGGAAGATTCTGAACTGAGTGGCAAAGAGAATTATCCTTTCACAATAAGATTTCCAGTAGTAGTAACATACTTTAATTTCCTGTTACACAGTACTGGGAGAAGCCTGGTTCTTACCCCATTTAAGGACTGGAGGACTCCTGTCTTTAAGCAAGCCTTCCTGCAGCAATAGATCCTTCTGATGGCACCAGATGAGTTTCTCCAGGGAGACAACCATGCAGGTCAATTCTGTGGTGGTTAGTGGCTTAAATGCTGTGTCTAGACTGGCCAGTTTTTCCGGAAAATCAGCCGCTTTTCCAGAAAAACTTGCCAGCTGTCTACACTGGCCACTTGAATTTCTGCAAAAGCACTGACTTCCTACTGTAAGAAATCAGTGCTTTTTGCGGAAATACTATGCTGCTTCCGTTCGGGCAAAAGTCCCTTTTGCGCAAAACTTTTGCGCAAAAGGGTCAGTGTAAACAGCTGAGACTTATTTTCCACAAAAAAGCCCTGATCGCGAAAATGGTGATCGGGGCTTTTTTGCGCAAAAGCACGTCTAGATTGGTCACGGACGCTTTTCTGCAAAAAGTGCTTTTGCGGAAAAGCGTCCGTGCCAATCTAGACGTTCTGTTCCGAAAATGCTTTTAACAGGAAACTTTTCCGTTAAAAGCATTTCCGGAAAATCATGCCAGTCTAGACGTAGCCAATATGTTTCTGTGGGGTGGATAAGGTCCTTCTTTGGGGCCTAAATTATGCAGTTGTAATATTGTGCAGTATATTGTCATAGAGCACATAGACCCAGTGAAGTCCCAACAGTATCTGATTCCCGGTTTCTCCCCAGGATAAATATATGTGGGGGAGTGAAGGGTGGCTGCAGGTGACAAAGGGAATTGTAAATCTAACCAATAAGAGTGCTTGGAAAGGAAGCTGTATATTAGTAGCTCCATTTCCTGAGTGAGGGAAAGGCAGCTGTTTTGAGTCTGTCCAATCAGAAAGCATGGGAAGGCACAGGCTGAGGTAGAAAGCCTGGAAGGAACAGGCTGTGGGCTCTTCTGCTGTGAGGGAAACTGGAAATGCTCTGGATCTCTGGGTACCTCCATTCAGGAGGAGTCCTTGGGAGGGGCTGCTGAAGGAGTGTGGGAGAAAGAGGCCCAAGAGGCAGGCAGAAGATAGCAGGGTAAGGTGGTTGGCTTATTTTGGGGGGCACTGTTTGGGAACACAGTGGGTAGTGGAGAGATGTATCTTTGATTAAAAGAATTTACCTTGGGCACTAAGGAATCTGAGATGGAGCCTTAGAACAATTGTCTCCTTCTTGTGAGAGACCCAAGTTCAGCGTTTCTACTAGAGGGGCAGTGGAAGTGCCTGATGGTAGGCTGCCAGTTGATAGTAAAGCTTGGCAGTGAACCTGGGACAGATTGGCTTCTTTGCTTTGGACTTCTGCTTTGTGGGAGGGTTGAGCTAGAGAGCTGAACTACCCTATCACAGAGTGAAAATGAGGCAATGGCCACCAGTTCCTTGGTACTGTGGTGATGGGCATATTAGATAGGCTGGTACAAGGCTATTGTATTCAGTTGGTGTGGTGTGCAAAGACATTAGATGGACTATTTAGGGGCTCTAAAAGAATAATATGAATACATTCAACCTCTGAAAGCCTCTTATCTTAGTTTATGATCAAACATGCCAAAGAAACATGTTTTGAATTTAATTTTAAAGCCCAAATTTTGCTTTCATAATTACAGTAGTCCAAAATTTGAATTCTTAATTCAAAATTAAGTTGCATTTTAGGGGCAAGTTTTCAAAATTCCTCAAGATATGAGAGTACAGATCCCATAAGGAAACACCTGTCTTTAGGTCCACTCCTGCAAACCCTTTATTTTATGAAGAGTCTCTTTGAAGTCAATGGCCCTACCTGTACTAATAGGGACTTATAGGGTGGCTATGATCCTACAGTGTTTGTGCTAAAAACATATTCATTCTTTTGTATCAAATATGTACTCCACATCTTTCTAGACAAACTCTGTTTCACCTGACTTTGAATGGGGATGATGGTCTATGCAGTGGATGGTTTGGTTACTCATGGGTAACCACATGTGCTCATGCTCGTGCAGTGTTTCAGGATGGTGATACCCAAATTAATTCAGATGTATATCATGCAGATTTAGTGCAAAATGCATTGGAGGGGAAGTCTATCCTACAGCTAATAGATTTCACCCTGTCAGCATATTCTAATGGGCTGATTAGCAATTTTATTGTATTTAATTTGCACCAAGGTAATTCAGTGTCAGGTGAAAGAGCTATCAGGATGAAAAACTGCATCAAAATTAAAAACCAATGGTCAAATTTCAGTCTGAATGAGCTTTCCTCATCGAATGATGAAGCGTGATTAATTAGGAGTCAGTTCTGGCCATCCCACAAAAATGTTTTATGGAAATACATATGTCTGGGTGGAGAGGCTGGTTGTTCCAGTTACACCATATGCAAGTTTAATAAAATCTGTACTACAGTTGGATTTTTTTTTTTAATTCCCCCTTACTCTTTAGTATCACTGAAATTGTCACTGTTCAGGGAGGGTGTTTTTTGTTCTTCTTTTTAAAACTATAGTCTTAGATACAAGTTTGTTATACTTCACCTCTAATTTCCAGAGCAACAAAACTTCTCATCAGGGAAATACTGACATGAAATTATACAGAATATAATCAAATTATCCATAAAATTGAAAAGTCAGTCCATGTATTCCTAAGGGAAATATTATGATTACTATTGATTACCAACAGGGCATCTGATACTGTATAAAATATAGGGGAAAACACAGATGTTTTCCCCAACATTTAACTTGCATTCAGAATGGAACAGACAACCCAGTTCTACACTTCATTGCTGAAGGGTAGAGTCTTCCCTTGCTTACAACTGTAAAATCTAACAAAGACAATTGGATGGCCCCGGTAATGTTATGAGCAGAACTGGTAATTTGAAAAACAGATAAAGGTCTGTCCTTAAAGTAGAATGGATCCTTGTGATGAGGTGTTCACTCCACATTAACCTGGAAAGGCTTTAAGGAGGCTTCAAAGGGGCCATTTGACCAGAGAGGCCGCACCAAACCATTCACACAATGAGTTTAGGTTATAATGAATGAGTCTATACCACCAAGCCCTTTCCGCTGACCATAAGGGTTTTTAAAGTCGACTTTGGTACTCCACCTTGATGAAAGGAATAGCGCTAAATTTCAACCTCTTGAGGTCGAATATGGGGCAGTGCAGACAGCACTGTTCAATTTGACGTTCTTGGCCTCCAGAGGTGTCCCGTAGTGCCCTGATGTGACCGCTCTGGCCACCACTTTCAACTGTGCTGCTCTTCCAGGTGCATAGGAAAAGCCCTGGGGAATTTTGAATTTCATTGCCTGTTTGGTCAGTGTGGCAAGCCCAGCAGCGCACCTGGCCATGAATGCCCAGGATTACTAACAAGCTCTAGAGTGGAGTGTGCAGGAGATCCTGGATCTGATTGCTGTGTGGGGAGAAGAATGTGTGCAGGCAGAATTCCAAAGCATCAGAAATTGTACTGGGTATGGTGGGAAAAGGATA
This sequence comes from Pelodiscus sinensis, assembly GCF_052426305.1. Classification (NCBI taxonomy): domain Eukaryota; kingdom Metazoa; phylum Chordata; order Testudines; family Trionychidae; genus Pelodiscus; species Pelodiscus sinensis. The sequence continues at coordinate 200,327,121 of NC_143052.1, forward strand.
CAGCAGGGAAACCCGGTAGTGCTTTATGAAAATAAAGGCTTTCAGGTGTGCATAGCAGAAGACAAAGGAGGCAAATGGTTGGTCCAGGTCAGAGCCTCTGACATGCTGCTCCTATGAACATGCTGCCCTCCTCTGTAGGAGGGGACCCAGCCACTTTCCCAAACTGTCCATGGATACCTCCCAAGAGACTTTTCAGGCAGCCTCAGGCAATAACAAGGAAGACACGGAGGAGGAAGAGAAGGAGGTGAATACTCAGAAGGCAATCAGAGGATCTGATCTCACCAAAAGCCAGGACCTTTTTCTAACTTTGAAGCCAGTCCCTTCTCAGAACCTCTTGTTGACAGACCCTAATGTTTAGAAGAGCACAGTGGCTAAGTTTAATTGGGTTTAATCTCTGAAAGGCCCTGAGCAATTGGGATACAGTGACAGCCAGTCTATACTGCAAGAGCTCCCCAGAAAAGTTTAACGTGTCTGGAGATGGAGCAGGAATCCTCCCTGCACATCTCTGCAAGGCTCTCATCAAGGTACTCTTCAATCCTTTTCGGACGGTTTCTGGGGATTGCTGCCTTATTCTGTCATCCAAGGTAGGACATCTTCCTGTGCCAAGCCAGGAATGTATGAATGCTGACCACATTCATACAGCATCTACTCCCTCTTATGCTCTCTGATTTGGAGAAGACTGATACCATGCCTGATGAGGTGGGTGAAAGGGAGAAGTTCTGGTCTTTATAACGCCAAGGCAATCCACTTCAGTTTGCTCATCCCCCACAAATTATTACCCCAGCCCCAGGTTTGCTGCCTTGTTTGTGATGATCCCTTGAAGGGATCATCCCAGAGAACAGCCATTCTCTGTGGGAGTAGGGGCATCCTCACACTGACCTTGAGCTCCTACACCCGCAACCCACTCACTGCACACACACCCCATTCAGATTAATGTGGCAAAGAAGGGGGTAACCTGCAAGCATGCTGTGCAGGAGGGGGAGCTTCCTTTGTTGCAAATGCGTGAACAACAACGAGCGCTGTAGTTTGTAAGCACCCTTTCCCATGTGTTTTCAAAGCAAAAAAGCTTTCCTAATGTGTGGCTTACCATGTCTGCCAGCAAACCAAGTTTAACTGCCCAGCTTTTATGCCTTACTGTTAGGTGCTCTGCTTAAAGTGAAACATTTGTCCTTGTACATAACACGTCTTTTGTGATGCACCATGCTTCATTCACTGTGAAAGAGCTAACTTTGGGGCTTGGGGGCTGTGGGTTTTTTTTAATGTATCTTCTCCAGAGTGTACCCCTTGTTTGTTTCCCAATGCAGCTGGAATCTGCTACCTGCTGCTCCAGCACTTAGGCTTTCACAGATTAGAAGGTGAAAAAACCATATATGGGACAAAATGTTTAAGGAGCTTATGCAATCCACCCAACACTAACAGGGCTCAACTGAATGTATGGAGGCAAATGCTGTTAGAGGTCACAAGAGGACAGGAAAGCATGCACAACAAGGCTATAGTGAGGGAACCTGCAATCAGCTCTAGATATTAGTGAAGGAAAGGAGGAAACCCAGGGAGGGATCTAGGCCCTGAATGAACGGTTTATCCAGAAGGGAGATAGATTGAAAGCCTAAGAGGCTGAGTAGGAAAGGGCTCAGGGAAATGGCAATAAATCGGGATGTTGCAGATCTCAGCTGATCAGGAATCCAGAGTAAAGGGCAGGCCTAGGTTTTCCTACCAGCCACTGGGGAAGTGGCACTGTCAGGGCAGCAGATCTGAAGACTGGAACCATCGTGCTGTGGAACTTTGATGACCAGGAAAGAGGAGAACACACAGTGACCTGACTGGAGGGCCAACCCACAAAGAGGAAGCAGCCCTGTGAGTTTCAGAGAGAGAAAGAGGCTGCATGATGTGTGAACAATTTAAGGAAGGGACATAGACCTTGGAAGGAGCAAATTCCCAAAGCAGGTAAGAGAAAGTGCCCTAATAGTGAGGGAAATCCATGCCAGTTCCCTTTTTGGTGCTGATTCTGCAAACCCTCAAGCGCATAGATAGGAGCTTGGGTAGTCCCCCTGAAATCAATGGAACTATTAAGGTGCTTCCGTTAAGCATGTGCCTGGGTGTCTGTAGGAGTGAGACCTATATTTGTGTATCTGAATGGGTGTTTTTAATTAAATTTTATTGTTGAAGCAGTGGGCCTGATTACAGTATGCTACCACTTGCTATCGTGTAAAACTGGTCTAATTTGCAGCAGAAGAAGGACCAATAGCTCTGATTGTCCCCTGCCTTCTGGAAACATTAACACCTTGTATGAAATGCTATCAGTGCAGAATAGGAACACTTTCTCATACACACACCCACACCTCTAGACAAGGTACAATGGAGTGAAGAAATCAGACTCAATGTGACTTTAAGACTAGGTCTGCACGAGGAGACAATGTCAAACTAGGCTATGCAACTCCAGCTATCTGAAGAGCATAGCTGGAGTCGATTTATCTTAGCTGTATTTACCATGCTGTCCCCACTGTGGGGAGTCAGTGGGAGAAACTTTCCCATTGGCTCCCCTGAGGCCTTGTCTACATTTACTGGGAGAGCAATGCTACAGGAATCAATCTCTTGGCAGTCATTTTAGCGGGTCTAGTAAAGAACTGCTAAATTGACCACTGTTTGTGCTCCCGTCAATTCGGTACTCCACCGGGTTGAAAAGAGTAAGAGGAGTTGATGGGGAGGCCGCAGTAACTTGAACTGAGGTGTCGACTTCAGCTACACTTCTCATCTAGCTGGAGTTGTGTACCTTAGTTCGACATTGTCCCCTAGTGTAGACCTGGCTTTACTCTTCTAGCTCTGGTGGAGTACCCACAGGAGGTCGATCTCAGGGGTAAGTGTAGACAAGGCCTCAAACAGGGATTCAAATGGAGAGATAGTGTTGCTGTTCCAATAACAGATAGAAACTGATTAAAGTAGAATACACAAGAAACTGCTGGATGAAATATAGGAAAAACTGACATTAAATGAACATTTACAAGATGAGATCTGTAAGATAAAATATGCAGAGCAGAATTCTACTCTTATTTAAATCATCTTTAGAAATTAAAATGTTACTTTTTTCTCCCTAATGGAAAACATGTTCCATCGTTACTTAAATAGCATATATTGCTGAAATAGTCTTTAATGTGAAGCTGTTTTTCTTTTGGGGGCTTGGATGTATGCAAATGGGAGGGCTTTGAAGAGCGAATGAAGCACAATATCCAGTAAAAACTGAGGAGTGGGTAACCAGAAAGGCAAGCTCATTAGGTTGTTTTTATGGTTTTTGTTGGGGGGGAGGGGAAGGAGAACGACAGTATTAAGCACCTAGTCACTCATCCTACATGGAAGTAAAACTGAATTAAATTATTACAGTAGCTATACATGAGTCGAAGTATGCAAAGGAAAAAAAATTCTGTAGCCTCCACTGAGACAAATGATACAAATCAGAATATATCTACTTCCCTGACTCTGATGGCATCAGCTCAGAAGGCAGTGTTATGAATATATATGACATCAAGTTTATGTGCGGATTAACAATATGTATCCTAGTAAAGGCTCACAGAGACACAACTATTGCTTTGCGTACATGCCTTGTCCACTGTGCTGGCATAGAAGAAGAACATTGATAAATACAAATCGGTAACAATAACCACAGTCTTGGACAATAATGAGAAAATGTACAAGGAACGTAAAATCTGTTCACTGAAACTGGTGCGTCTTACTGTCTAGCTGATAACAGAATTCCCTGAATTCCTTTCATACTACTTTTTCACTCATATTTGTGAGAGGGAATTCTTCTACATAAAATATTTGAAGTAGTGTGGAGTCTGCTTAAATGAGCAACAGCTGCAAGAATAGATGTGCTTAGAACACTTGGGTTCCACAGGCACAAGTTTATTCAAAGTTAGAAATTGTGCTGACTTTTTAAATTAAGTATTTTTAAAATATCAAACCTGGAAAACAAGCCCTTCAGAAGGAATCAGATGGGACTAGCTATATCCAAATATCCAGTCTTGTAAACAAACTCATCTCTTCAGTCCAATTTGCAGCAATATTCTACACATACTCTTTTGAACAAGAGGAGGACTTGGGGAGGAGGGAACCCTGAGACTGGTGTAACAGTGGATGCATAGACGTGATTTCTGCTGCATTATCACTGAAATGGCCATGTCAGAAAGCTATTGAATGACAGGACTGTTTGTCACTGACTCTAAAGAAGTTTTGTTCTTCAGAGCTCACACCTGGTCTGGAAACTCTGAAACCTGGTATATACCACACAGTTCAATGTAAGCTGCCTTAAGTCAACACCACACTACCAGGTCCCTTCCACCAATGTATCTCACCTGCTTCGCTAACTTAATTACTCCACCTTCACAGGAAACATAGTGCTTAATTTGACAAAGTTACATCAACAAAGTGGCATTATTGACACTGCATTGTTTATGTCGATGTAGCTGGCCTCCAGAAGATTGCATAGGGCGGAGCATTGTGGGATATCTGGTCATTGTTCTCACCTATGCTGCCCAGCAGCTAGTACACAGGAAACAGCCTCTCCCTTGTTAAAGAGCTGTGCAGTCACAGCTCCAATCCAGCCACAGAAACGTGGACATCTACAACTAGACTGAGTGGGGCACAGGGGGAGATGCTACAGCAGGGATACGCAGAGCAGTGCTACATGAAAATCAAGGAACTGCAGCAGGCATACAAGAAGCAAAGGAAGTGAAAAGTAGCTCAAGTTTAGCATCTCACACGTGCTGCTTCTTTAGGGTGCTGTATGCTGTTCTCAGCAGTGACCCCAGCATGACAGCAGGCAATACTGAGAAGGAGGTCTTGGAAGAGGAAAATGTCAGACAGGTGAGTGGAGGATCCATTATCCCAGAAAGCCAGGAGCTGTTTGTTACCCTGGGCAATCCAGGCGGTTGCAGCATAGAATCATAGAGCTGGAAGAGACCTCAGGAGGTCAGCAAGTCCAGCCCCCTGCCCAAGGCAGGACCAATTGCTGAGTTAGATGCAGGGGAAGGAAACTTTGGTGAGTATGCAATTCCCACTTGGTGTCACATGTTCTTAAATGCTATTTATTTTAATTTAAAAGACCCACTTGAAGTAAAGTTGCTACCTGTTCTCCATTGGCTGCACCAATAGGTGCTAAAAGTCCAGCAGCACAATGGTAATGAGGCCTACAGTAGACTTCCTGCCTGCCCTGGTCCCCAGGGCCGACTTATCCAGTAGGCACAGTGCCTAGGGCCCATGATACTTTTAGGGGCCCACGAAAATGTTTTAATTTCTTTTAAAATCAGAAGAGAAAAATGAACTTTTAGGATCAAAGAAAACGTTTTAATTTTTTTCTCAAATCAGAAAAAATAAACTTTTTTAGGGCCCACGAAAATCTATTAAATTTTGCCTAAAACAGACGACAAAAGTTGAAAAATTTAAAGTTATATCAAAATTAATTTTTAATACTTTTTTTTTTATGGAGGAAGGGGCCCATGAAGGCAAAAGTGCCTAGGGCCCATGAAAGTCATAATGCGGCCCTGCTGGTCCCATGCTGTTCCAGGAAGCATTTGGCATGTCCCTCCCTGCAGCCCTGAGCTTTCCAGGAAGCTTTCATGGTGGTATCCTGCAATATATTATAGAAGGCTTCCTGGGAGGGCTACCTGCCTTATTTCTTACATTGCAGTAGGACCGTTTCCTATAACACCCCAGTATTAATTCAGCTGGAATCAGGGCAGTGCACAGTATCATAAGGACCCAGTCTGTCCCCAGATGCTTGCAGCAGCTGTTCCCTTGTCACCCTCAGGAGAGTCATATCAGCGAGGGTCAGCTATGGAAGATGGTCAGCCTCCAGGAGATCAAGCTCCATTCTGGGAGGTGAAACCAAGAGGACTGGCAACCCTATCTGGACTGGATCCTTTAGCAGCCTAAGGAGATTAAAAAAACATGGGGAGGGGGGGGAAGCAACTGAGTCATTTAATTGACATACTACTATCATTTTTGTTTGCAGGAGGTTTGATTGCATGATTTTTTTTTCTTTAGCTGTCTTCTCTGCGTGGTGGAGATCCTCTGAAATAGTCTCTTAAAAATCAGCATATTGGCACAAAAAATTAAGCAAACTTCATGAATGATATTTAAACTGGTTAACAATGGAAGATTACAGGAAGAGACCCCCGTTACCACAATCTTTTTTTTTTTAAACTGGAGGAGAAAAGGAAGAAAAAATGATAATTCTTTGGATAATGCTCAAGTACAAACCGATCCACTCAAACATATTAAAAAAACCAGCTCATCTGTTCTGATTCATTATAACAGTTGCTGGCAGTGAGTGCCATGGCTAAGGTTGCAAAAACAGTTTCCATTCTAGGTTCCCTGTTTGCGCAAAAAGCTCACGACTCTTCCAAACAATCTGTCTAAAATTTGAATATCAGCCAGTCTCTGGACAAAACGGTGTGTGGTTTCCTAATACCAGACACAGTTTGGGGGTGACCTAAGCATTTGTCAATGGCTCTGATGATTCTTATCTTGTTCCCAGCTTGTCTCTGCCTTGACCCACCCTGCCTCATTCCAGGTAATCTGACTCTTGCCTTGCTGTGGTTCTGGCATCTGGCCTGAGCTCATATTCCTGTCTATGGGCTCCTGGTCCAGCCACTAGGTCAGACCCTCCACATCCCAGTCAGCAGCCATCTCTCTATTGGCTACTGCCACAAAGGACACTCAGACTTTTTTATCCCCCTCCACTATTTTGGACAACTGATGGGTTTAGTGTAGAATAGCAGAAGGTGCATAAGACCGCACTGTCTGGACCTTGTGAGTGCATAGGGGTGGTTAGGAGGCAACACTTGAAAATGTATCCAATGCCTGTTAACCTTCAAGTTGAAATATATCAATGCCACACTCTACCAAATCTAGCTTCCCCCCCCCCCCTTGGTTGATCTCTTGCTGGTCAAGTTCCCCTATTCGCCTAAACAGAATTTGGGGGCCCTCCAAAATAGCTCACTATTGCCCCTTCACAGGTTTGCCAAGGGTTTCAACAGCCCACCTATTAAAACCAATCTGCTCTCATTAAGTATGGGTTTTCAGAGTGGCCCAAGAATCTCTTTGGTTTGGCAGTTGTTCCCTGTTTTAGAAACTGCCCAGAACACCTTGGACATATTACTGCTGAGAACACAGCTACAGCCTGCCAACGAAGCTTGACCCAACCAGTTTATTTTCCAAAACAAAACACCCCTTTATTGGGGCAAATAAGAATTCTTTCCATGACAAAACTAAAATATCACAATACAATCTTAGTGTTAGAAATCACAAGTCCCCCACAACAAGCTGTAGAGCCCTCCAGAGTACATTATCACATCGTTTGAAGTGATGCTAAGCGGCTCCACCCTTCTTATGGTGATCGTTCATTCACAGGCTGCTAACAGCTCTTGGTAACAACCTTTAGATTCTTCCTCTGTGGCCTTCTCCTTCTGCTCTTCAGTTTCTGGTCTCTTCCCTCTTTACTGCACTGGATGGTGCCAAACGGGCAAAGTGAACAACTGAACACTGATGTCCTCTGTGTCACCTTGGAGCTTCTTCTGACAGGGTTGATTGACATGTTGTTTTGCTTGCTTTTGCTAGTATCTTTCCGCCAGAACTCTCCAGGGCACATACCACTTGTAACATTTGTTTCTAACATGCTTAGCTTCCTGATCAACAGTCACCACATGATTTGTCATTTTGCAATACAGTTTATAATGTACCCAGTCTCATGAATCAACAACTGCCTTTATTGCAGGTGTTCATGGCACTCCGCAACGTTGTCTGGGTTGTACTCAGAAGGTGCCTGGCCTTTTGGCCAATTATTACCTCACCGCTGTTTTCACCGCTTGTTTCTCTGCTGCTAATTTCAGAGCTACGTGACCAATAGCTTTCATCCAAGGGTGCATTGACTCTTGCTTATTCAAAATAGAGGGCAGGGATACAAGATGGAGTGGAGGACTTGAACATGGGGTTTCTTTGGTGTCACTCCTTCTAGTTCCTGCTCCAGTGAGCCTCATCTTCTGGTCGCTGAACTCTTCAGCTCTAATTACTGCAGTCCTGCTAACAAAACATCCATCATATTAATCAATTAATTCTGTCCCACCAGTCAGTTAATTCTGGGCCCAAGTTCAGCGCCTTCTAGCGGCACGGTGTTAGCAATGGCAGTGTCCACTTCCCAGTATCTACTGTTGGATGGAGTAGTGTTAATGATTGCACTGGTCCTATGCAGGCAACCATCTGTCAGGGAATGTCTAGATCAGTGTTTCTCAACCTTTTTATTAAAAAAAAAAAGTACCCCTCTTTTTAAAACAAAATAAGTACTCCTAGGATCTACAATTTTCAGATACACACATTTTTTTTCTACCATAGAAACACATTTGTTTAAACAACTTAATTGTAGCCAGGCGTGCAGTGAAATTTTTGGATGTAAAAAGTGCAAAAATAATAAAACGCTGTAAAACTTAAAACAAAAATTCAGTTTTCTCCAAATTTCAGTTCTGTAGACCTACCCCCCCCCCCCCAGACTTCTCTCAAGTACCCCTAAGGGCACTCGTATCACTGGTTGAGAAAGATTGGTCTAGATAATACTTAGACCTGCAATGAGTGCAGGGGACCGGACTAGATTACCTCTCAAGGTCCCGTCCAGTCCTATGATTCTATGGATCCTTCAGCCTTGTCCTCCTGTGCCAAGATCAGGCACAGTCCCAGAACATGCATGCACTGAGCATAGATTGACCAGACAGCAAGTGTGAAAAACTGAGACAGACATGCTAGGGGGTAATAGAAACAAATCTAACACAAAGCCTCCAATATCAGGACTGTTCCTATAAACTGGGGACATCTGGTCACTGTAACTGAGTATGGGGACAATATAGGGCTATGTCTGAAAGATGCATTTTTGTCACTAAAAATGGGTAGAGTGTCCCTGCCACTTGTGCCATCTAGCAAAGCTGGCAGTGCTGGGGGTGACAAACGTGCCTGGTGCCCCTTATAAAATGCAGCAGTGTCTGTCATGAGCTCCCCTAGATAATCTGGGGAAACTTTGCACCACTCAAGTACAGAATTAATGTTCCCTGCAGAAGAGATGCCTGGTGGGGGAAGAGGTATGTGTGGTCACATCCCCTCCCACCCACCCTCTACCGCTTTCTGCAGTGCTTGTCAGCTCTGCTTGGTCACATGGTGTGACCAAGCCCCCACCCTGTGCAGCAGCTGCTGGAGCCAGCAAGTTGTGCCTTGTGGGGAGAGGGAGGTGCAATAGCTGGGAACTGCAGGGAGAAGAGGAGAAGGAAGGTTAAAGAGCAGGGCCTTGCCTGGGAGGGGTGTGACTTGACCTGTTCTGAGGTGGCTAAACCTTTTAATTGTGCTCCTTCTCCCCCACTATCAGCAGGTACAGGACATCTCTGGTCCCTGCAGATTCCTCCACCTCCACTACCACAAAATAATTGATTCTGACAGGGTGGTGAAAGGAAACAGTAATAACAGGAATTGAGGTGATGCCAGAGCAGCCACATATGGAAAAGAAGGGGCAGAGGCTGCCTTTTTTACAGGGCTAGGTAAAGCGGCATGGGATAACGGGGTTGACACAGACTGACAGTGTGGCTCACTGCTTTGCGGAGGGGAAATCACATAGATTGGAGTTCATAAAGGCTAGTGGGGTGAACAGACGGGGGGCACAGGAGCTAGTGGGGTGACAACAATAAGCCAGTGGCTGAATAGGAGAGGGACTATAGGGCCACATGGGTGGGGCTATGTGCAGATATGCCTGGATGAATGGGGATCCAGAAACCTACTGGGATAGTGGCAGATGTGTCTGACTGAGTGGGAGAGGCTGGGAGTCAGCCAGAGTCTGCGTGGGGAATTTCCCCAACACCCTAACAATCCCCCCTCAAAAAAAAAAAAAGAAAAAAAAAAAAGAGAGAACCTGTGTCATCTTTTCCCCACCTGCACCCAGATTCAGTCCAGGCTCCTTCCTGGTCTCTGTTCCTCCATTACACTGACTCCCCTAAGCCTTTGCACTGCTTCTAAATGAGAGGTATGGGGAAATACAGTTCTGTATTATAGTTTAAATGAATTATTACTCAGAGTTCTGTATTAATATGCTTAGTAAGGAATCTATTTGTCCAAAAAACATTTTGTGAATCTTTGTTTTCTGTATTGTTAGACATACTTGCTGAGAGGTATTTTGAAATAAATTACCAAAATAATTTAAAATTGCATAATTATATTGTGTTGTTTTGACCAAAAAAATGGCAAAATTTTAAATTATTGTGTGTAATTTTTTTCTGGTGTTTTTATTTATTGATTGGTGCAGAATTCCTCCAGTAGTGCCTAGCAAAGTCATACCTTTATTCCAATGAGGTCTATATTGTATCTCTGAATTCTCTTAAAGAGAATAGACAGTCCCACTACTGTGTATCATAATTTCTATTGACAGCTTTCATGCTGTGTTATGTCATCTATTTCACCGTGAAACATCATCCCAACATGATAAAGTATTGAAATTCTGAATACTGTAGCAATTTAATTGCAGCTACATATAAAATTAATTATAATGAGTTCTTGGTAGCAAACCACAGTGTTTAGATTGTAAAACAAATCTCCATTATACCCTCCTCTTCTCACATGTTCATAGCATTCTGAAAAATCCACCCTTTTTGGATAAAATACTTCATGTTCTGTCCTAACTCAAAGATTTTCCCCCTCAAATCCTGAAAAAAATTCTTTCTACTGTTTTTTAATCTTAGGTGCTTGGATAAGTCTTAGTGTTAGTCTTTAAAAAGCAATGACAACAAACTAAGAAACAGCTTCTAAAAACTAAAATGATCATTATACAGTACACACAGCAATAATCCCAGTTACGAAATAACTGCATGAAAATGTAAAGTCTAATTGGCTTTTTTAAAACTAATATACATTAGTGTCTAGACTATAATCAAATGACATCTTCAGGTAACATGTTATGACTTTGAAAGTACAATCCAGTTGTCAAATACTTGGAAGACATGCTGTGACTAAAACAACATATTTTCATTCATTGGAATACTTCTATTTTTCTCTTTATTTACACTGCATTTTCTTGTCATGTGCTGAAGTAGTCCTAACACAAATAAAGTCATTTTTTACTTAAAAAACCTTGTGCTAATAGGCACAAGGCCCTGCAAAGCTCCTTTATTTCCCTAGTTATTAATCTTAAAATTCAATGTCTAAAAAAATTGATCATTCTCCAAACTCCAGGTGTCCTAGCCCCCATAACTAGCCTTTGCACCTTGCACATTCATTGGGCCCTGCATGTTGGCATATAGCATCCGGTTTCAGCACCCAAGAAGGTTCTTGTCATGGCCCAACCACACACAACCTTTTGGAAATGCACAAGATTACAAAATTAAGCCAGTCACAGGAAGAAACTGAGGGGTTTGGGGTCATAGGTGTGTGTGTGTGGGGGGGGGTGTATGTGTGGGAAGCTGAGAATCCCAGTCAGGCACTGCTGTGTGCTATTAAACAGCTGCTGCATTCTGCTCCAGAGGTGAATGGATTTCAGTGGTAGGTGAAGTGATTATCTAATTGTACAGAGCGTTGTTAAGCTAGAACTGTTCCAATACTAACCCTGTTTTTCAGTAAACTAAGCAAATCAGACTCAGAAGATGCACTACCATGTCTTTTTTATCATTACCTTAAAACTGAAGGAGGCACAGTATAAAATGCTAATCTAAAACTGTTACTGAAGAATAATTTAGAGATTATCCAAAATTAACAAATCAAAACCTAGCACAGGAATAGTACTAGAGATGTAGCCATGTTAATCTGGTCTTGCTGAAACAAAAAACAGGACTATGCAGCACTTTAAAGACTAACAAGATGGTTTATTAGATGATGAGCTTTCGTGGGCCAGACCCACTTCCTCAGATCAAATTGTGGATCACAGGAATGATTGTGATAGCAAGAACAATGCATTTATCAGAATAAGAATACAATACACTAGAATACTGGAGAGCGGGGAGTAATCTTTCATCACTTCCAAATTGCAGAATTGGGGCCTCAAGTTTCTCTGCAAACATACGGGTTATTGACTCCACGCATGTGAGCAGTTCTATTCACGCAGATGAGTTACTCACATGCATAAAGCCGTTCATGTGCATAAATCTTTGTCGAATCCAGGCCACCATAGAAGGCTTTTGTCTGGCTTGAAATAAACCTGCAGATTAACAGAATTGGCAAATATAGGATGAAAGGGCAACTATTTTTTTTTCAGCTCAGCAAATGTGATCTCATGAAGTTCCCCTTAGCTCTATGGCCCAGGTTTAATGTGACTTGCAGAAGTAAAAACTTCAGAGAGGTAGCCAAGGTAGTCTGTAACTGGAAAAACTTAAACAACAAATAGCCTAGTAGCACCTTAAAGACTTGTTAGAAGTAAAAACAACACTTGTATTCTAACTGAACACAGGCTACTAGGTCAGCTGTTTCATGTTAGTGGAAACACATATGTTAATATGCCCTTGAGCTAAAATCATATGAAAAATGCTAACTACATCTGGACCATGATATGTAAACTAAATATGAAGGGCCTAATCCTGCAACATACAGAGTGCTTTCTACTCCCATTGTTCAACACGCTGCAGGATTAGCCCCTCAGACAGTACAGAAAGGATTAATATAAAAATTCCAAAAATAGCTAATCTCTTGCATATGTCTGAGATGCTGTCTTTCCTCCTCTCCCAGACATACTGACACCCTGCTAAGGAATAAGTGATACAGGCCAAAATACTGTCCTGACCTCTGCAGTCTTAATTGTGCAGACCTTACTCAGGAAAATTGTCCATAAAAATCAATGAGCATTTGCCTGTATTAGAATTGCAGGGCCAAGATTTGCTCTGTTAGCACCCATCACAAACCAAAATGAATTTTTCACCTTTCGCTCCCAATTCAGTAGTGGAGTTGGCACTTGACAGACAGTACAGAAGGCAACCTATCACTGGAGCCAGTCAGCATGTCAGAAGTCTCTCTCTCAAATGTCTTTTCATATTTCTGCATGTGTGTGATTACACAACTGTTCTACCCATTCAGCATCTTTATACCTAACCAGATTCTCTGTTCTGCTGCTGCCCCATTGCAGTGTTCTCTTTGTGCAATGGGGACCGTGAAAAGCCTCTTAGCTAGATACCAGAAAATTCTTCAGCATAAATGGTGTCACCACATGGTAAGCTACTCCCTTCCATTGATCCTAATCAGAAGGGCATGGCAAAAGACCTCTGTGCTCTGGCTATCTGGGGATGCTGGAATGCCCCTGCTCCCACCCCCTTCCCCCACCCCCACCCCCACCCCCACCCCCGACAGCCATGTGGAGTTCTTTTCCTCAGGGCTGCTCTAACTTACTCCAGGCTGGATTGGTACTGGCCAGCCCCAGAACTGGAGACCTGCAATGGAGGCCCAGATCCCCCGTTCTTCTTTTAGGGGCCTAAACTGAGCATACTTCAGACCCAAGATTCAGGTCCAAGATCTGCAAATATGGCTTCAATTTTCATTGTATTTATTACCTTACACATTCTTTTTCAAAATATACTTTGCAGCAAAAAGTATGTGTAGTGGAAAGTCATTGTGTCCCCTGTGAACATCTGCGGACCATTTTATCTTGTTAGTTGCACACATGCAACTCCCATTCATATCAGTGGAACTTATATGCAGACCTAAAGGTCTCTGCCGTCTGCTGGGGAAAATAATGCAGTACATTTGCCAAGTTTAACATAGCATGCTATAGGAACACTTCTGCTGGGAGGTGGGGGGAGAGATCATCTAGGAAAGAAAGAGGAGTCTGTGACATCCCATACATGTGAAGAGGCAGATGCTCCTGCTGCTCCTATCTTTAATTTAATATAAAGGCCATGATTTAGCTAGTGCATTACTCCCTCTTCTGAAAAAAAAATGTTTAATAACTGATTTTCTGCTCCAGACTTCAAACATTACTTTCTGCCAACATGTGAATGACCAAAATATCCTTCATTCATAGCATACTCAGTTTTTAATTTGCCAAAATGTCTTCCCCACTATCGGCCTGTCCCTAGGAGCAGGTGTCTCATTTCAGATGCAGTTAGCTTGGTGCTATACTCACATCTTATACTCTTTTACAACTAACTTGATCCTGACAAGTAGATTTCTGAAATCATAGGTCTTAAGTCACAGAACGTAGAGATGGGAAAGAATTTATTAGGCAAAATAGTCAATGCAGGATGTAGTGATATGGTGCTCTGTCCGAAGCCTTATTAGATATTAAACTGATAATGCTCTTGCCTAGAGGAAATTAGTCTTTGAAAAATGTACAAAGGAAATATGTTAATAATGGCAAGCAAATGTTACAGGTAGCTGCATAGCACCATGTGATGACTAATACAAAGGACTGAAGATTTGTTATGTTGAGCATATCAAGTGGTAGCATAGGTTTTGTCTAGTTATACATAATGAAAATACACACACATTGATCTATATATAATTTGTTATTACCTCAAAGCTGGCCAAATATAAATGTATAGGGTTTTTTATGGTCTAAAATTAGAGCTATATGTGTCATGGTCATTTGTATGACCATACAGATGACTGCTACAGGATAATGATTGTGTTATAATAGATTCTGAAGTATTTAGATCTTGATTCAGCAAGGTACTTAAACCTGTACTTAACTTCAAGAATGTGAACAGTGCCTTTGTCAGCAATGGGACTACTTAGGTGCTCTGAATTAAGCAAGTGCTTTGCTGGATCAAGCCCTAGACACTGAATATATGAATGTGCAGAAATAAATGATACAAAGCTAGAGCCCTAAAATTCCATATGTCTTACAGAACAACTTCCACTGAAAATGATACTCCTTTTTTCAAGGACAGGTGGGGTTTCTAAAGCTCTAGCACTGTTTGGCTACGTCTGCACACGCACGAGAAATATGCAAATGAGGCTAAGCGTGGAATATCGCCGAGCCTCATTTGCATACCTAATGAACCGCCATTTTTGCAGAAGAGACTCTTGCGCCAGAAGGAGCTGTCTACACTGCCCCTTCTTGCGCAACAAAAACCCTCTTGCGCAATGCCGCTACGCTGATTATTTTCAGGAATAATGGCATTGCACAAGAGGGTTTTTCTTGCGCTAGAAGGGGCAGTGTAGACAGCTCCTTCTGGCGCAAGAGCCTCTTCTGCAAAAATGGCAGTTCATTAGGTATGCAAATGAGGCTGGGTGATATGCCATGCTTAGCCTCATTTGCATATTTCTCACGCAAGAAGCCGCGAGTGTAGACATAACCTTTGTGAACAATCAGATCTGACTTGAATTCATCCCACAATTTTGTTTTGGGATTGTTTCCTTTCTCTTCTTTGGTTGTGGTTAGGCATCACTTTTACCCTGTTTTGAAATGAGGGGGAAAATGGCCAAATATCCTAGCTCATACTCGTGTGAAGCCTCATTCGTATAGGGGCTATCAAAAATTCTCAAATGCTGGTGATCTGGTTAATGACCTCAAAGGCTGCAAATCCAATCTCAGTTCATTTTTTGTTTGAAAAATGAATCGGGGAGGGGTGGGGTTGGAACATGGTCATGGCTAAGTCTGTTAATGAATCCAGCCCTTTGTTCTACTGAGGTTTGGATGTTGACAAATGTGCAATGTCCTGAAAGATACGACATCTTTGCCTGTGTCCAGGTGCAGGATAGCCACTAGGCCAGCCTGCTTTGAAAATGAAAACCATTTTTTTAATCCTAACATTTCTTAACATCAAAAGGGCCAAGAAAACATCAGAGCCTCTTTTCATCCCTTGGCTAGTCTTATGATGTTGCCTGAATAGGTCTCATTGAATCTATCTTGATCTCTGCATAGACATTACCTTGTTCTTTCTCTTAGTAATATGTTTATGGTCAGTTAGACCTACCTTGTATTAGGGATTTAAGAGACTGTCGACCATCTGATAAACAGAAGTGATGTGATGTGACTAGTCACTTCCCCACCTTGCAGCCTCTATCAGAGAGAGGCAGCAAGGGGGGGCAGCAGGAGCCAGTGTTGGGTGGAGCGGGCTTAAAAGCCGGTTCTCCCCCCACCCCATCTCCATGGGGGGCATGGGGGGTAGAGGCACCCGTTATCTGGGTCTTTCAGTTTTGGGATATGTAGCAAAAAAATCAAATGTGATTCTGGGATGCATTAACAGGTGTGTTGCGAGCAAGACACGAGAAGTCATTCTTCCGCTCTACTCTGCACTGGTTAGGCCTCAGTTGGAGTATTGTGTCCAGTTCTGGGCACCACATTTCAAGAAAGATGGAGAAATTAGAGAGGGTCCAGAGAAGAGCAACAAGAGTGATTAACGGTCTAGAGAACATGACCTATGAGGGAAGGCTGAAAGAATTGGGTTTGTTTAGTTTAGAAAAGAGAAGACTGAGGGGGGACATGATAGCAGTTTTCAGGTATCTAATAGGGTGTCATGAGGAGGAGGGAGAAAACTTGTTCATCTTGGCCTCTGAGGATAGAACAAGAAACATTGGGCTTAAACTGCAGCAAGGGAGGTTTAGGTTGGACATTAGGAAAAAGTTCCTGACTGTCAGGGTGGTCAAACATTGGAATAAATTGCCCAGAGAGGTTGTGGAATCCCCATCTCTGGAGATATTTTAGAGTAGGTTAGATAAATGTCTAGCAGGGATGGTCTAGATGGTATTTGGTCCTGCCACGGGGGCCGGGGACTGGACTCGATGACCTCTCGAGGTCCCTTCCAGTCCTAGTATTCTATGATTAGGTCTTCATGAGGTACTGAGTCACAGACCCCCCAACTGTGTAATGACCCAACTAAAGATTTTGCCATAGGGTCTTTTATAATTTCTAAAAATATATTCAGAACATTTAATTTTCTAGAAAGTAACTTAACCCTTAATTATCACACTACACTACTGCTAAAGCCAATTCATACAGGATAAATCAAGTCCTGCAGGCCTTGCATTTCTGGCATTATTATTAAAATATGGAAAAAGGGATAAGATAGGAAAAGATATAGCTTGGCAGGCTACACCCTACCCCATGCTGCTGCCTCTGTATCAGGTTAACCGATGAGCCCAGGCTCATCAGTTAACTGTATGCATGTTTGCACTTCCACATCCTGAATGCACACAGCTTCCAGTATGCTTGGGCGCATGGGATTTAGGGATTTGGGGTGCATGGGATTCCACTTACTTCAGTGATATTACAGAGGAATTGACTTTGGTCCTGGATGTTTTCCTTGTGACTGATAACACAGCAGGTACCTCCACTAGCATAAACCAATCGGTATTTCTTTTTGCATGGTTAGTGGACACTAGTGTTCCCTCTAAGCTGAGCACTTGAGTGGTGGCCTAGGAGAGATTTAAATGCTTCCCAGCTGATTACCAGAGTGACCACAGCTGGCAGCATGTGTTTCTACATGCCTTAGTGCACATAACAAAATGTATTCTGCACATGGATGGAAAAAATTAGAGGGAACACTGGTGGACACCCCAGCGCTCATACTATCTTTCTGGGAAAATTGCTTAACCTAGCATTGAAACACAATGTACCCTACTGAACAAGTAAATGCAGACATCCTTAATACATTTTACAGCTGTCTGTATTTTAAGACTAATTCATCTGGTGTGTGATTCTTAAGTGCACAATGTGAGCACAATCCAAAGCTCACTAAGGTTGATAGAAAGGCTAAATGAAGCTAAAGCATCACAAAGGACTCTAGTCAAAATCAAGTTTGTGCTGGATAAACCATGCTGTCTTTTATAAACAAAGCAACATAAGCATAAATAGCGGCTGAGACACAAGACTGAGTGCCAGGAACAGTCCTATATTTTAATCCCTCTGCTGTCGATTACTGCAGTGTGGGCTTGGGCAAGTCACTCAATTGCTTTATTTAGATGATGGGTAGCCTCGTTCATTTGTACAAATGCATGGGAGAGGGCCATAACTCAAGCCTCTTTCAAACAGGAAAGTGGGGCAAGGCTGGTGAAGGAGGTATGCATGCTGTGTTCCTTCAAACAATGTGCAGTACTCCCGAGTGATCCCGGAGCCGTTATGAATGCACCAGTTAGCCAATGGAAGCCTTCTATCACAGCTTTCTGAGTTGTAAGCCAGGGTAACATTAAAACTGCTGGCACAAACTGAAATGCTGGGCCTTCTGCTGGCCTTATTTAGAATACAAAAACTGAGACTCCCTAAAAAATATTCTGTAAAATACTACTACTGACGTACCCAGCTGTCACGTCTTTCATCCAAGTATCTCAAAGCATCCTACAATTACTTAGCTAAACCTTGGGAGGCTGATACTGTCCCTGTTTTACAAATGGGTATTTTGGGGCATAGAGACATGGTTTAATATGATTTGCCCATAGTCAAAACTGAGAACAGAGCAGGTCAGTGGGATTCTGCCCAGTGCCCACCCTTCTTACCAGTGCATCAACTCCTGAGAAGGGCTGAGCACGTGCAACACTCATTGAAATCCATGGAAATTTCAAATGGACAGCACTTGGCAGGCTTTAGTTCCATACAAATCAAAGGATTCCTCCGCATAAGTGTAGGTGCAGTGAGTGGTTCAGAACTCTGCTTTCCATTTGGCACATGGTGGTCTGTCCCACAGCTTATCAGCTTTTTCTTTCCTACAAAAAATTGACTTCTGGATTTTATAATTTATGCTAATCTGTGACTCACTGGCTTTAAGCAAAGGCTCTATTCTAAATCCCATACTGAATCTCCATTCTGCATGGGTCATCAAGTGTGCAATTCCCAAGGAATTTTCCAAGCAGGTCAGTAACATGCACAGCTATAGAGCTTCTTCTTGAAGGAACATTTTAATTGCATATTTTATCCAGCTGCTGGCACAACATGCTTTTAGGAATAGCACCTATCTTGGCAAAGGCTGATAAAAGATGATATATTTTATATGATCACATGCTCATGCATTGGTGGCTTTCATTTACTTTGTCCATTTCACTCAAAGATATCACACAGTTGAAAAGCAGAATAAAAGGAATTTGCCCTTTTGACCAGTTCTCTTTTCCTTTAATCTCCAATTTTTCTTTTATTTCCCCTTCTCTTACATGCAGCACTATAGATCTATTTTCACAATGGTCTTTATCTGAGCTGGATGTATCATTTAAAGGTAGGTAATATTGTAGCAACTGATTAAGACATCTCTCTTGCCTAGAACAAACCCCTTGCATGCCCATCAAGGTAGGCTAAAACAGAGCTGAAAGAGAGAATTGCAATATGCAGAAACCTGACAACTAATATATGCACGTCTGCAAGACACTTATATTGTTTGTTTGTTTTTCCATGCCCTGATGCCATATACAGAGACATTTAGAGCCAGATAAGAACCATTTCACAAGCCTCAGGCATATACACTTTGGGGGTATCTTAGGAGTTAAATATTAGAACTAATGTTCCGTAAAGAAAAATTGTTCTGTACTGGAAGCCATGCTTCAAGCTTCATTGCTATGCGTCAAGCTTCCATTAGATGGCTCTAGTCCCCTGATCTTGGCAAAGAAGGCAGTGGAGCAATACAGGTAGATGGTGAGTAGCTGAAGATGGAATTGGAAAGTGATCATTAATCCTTCTAGTTAGCAGGCATGAACTGATATAAAGTATCAAACAGGTCAGGAAAGATATTCCCCTATTGCAAAGCAAGCTCTGACAAATTAAAGTCCTGTTTGACCAGTGGTGGAATTGGGATTTCAGACACAAATAGTTTAGATATTAAAAATGTTTGAATCCGAGAAAAGTATTCACAGATGAGAATTGTTCTGCTTCAATTAGATGTGTTCCTAACCATTTTCATTTGTTAAAGACGCTGCAGTGTTTCCTTGTTTAGTTTGATTCCTTAAATACACTACTTTCCTGTTCTCACCTTCAAGTACAAGAGGGTTTTTTTCTCCAAAACAATAGTGGCTACTTTTTCAAAAACACTTTGCAAACATTAACAAGTGGAAGCAAAATGCTGATTTCAATGGAGCAGGTGCAAGTCTTTGATAGGAATTACTTAATTATTTCTAGCTATATTTTACATATGGATAAACTAGCTGTAAAAAGAGCTTATATGTTCCTGGGTCCTAGCTCCATGTTCAGTCCATTCAGCTAAGCTGTTCATGCCATACACCAAAGCAAGTTAGAGTGAACTATCTATTCTTTTCCTTTGGCTCATTAAAAGTAATCAAGAATGTAAATAGCTGTTAAGATGAATGAAGGTCTCTAAGGTAAAGAGGCTGGGATTGGAAAAACTGCAAAGCACTAATTACATTAATCGCATCAATTTGAGTAAATTTTCTCCTTTCCCCTCCCCCATCAATAAACTTCTGAGAACCCAGCCTTAGGAAACACCCGGGCAGCTGGGCCCCATCGCCTACCCCTGTTCACTGTCTGCCCTTCTAAGGCACAGGCAAAGGCGGCGAGCAGCAGGCTGAGAATGGCCCTATGACGTGTGTGGTAGTAGCTCTGTATTTAGCTCCGATCCTGCAGCCATTAGTCATGGGCCTACTCCCACGGGGCTTCCTGCAGCGTGTGGCTCTCGAATGGACCGTGCAGCTGGAAGGGCGCAGGCATTCCCTGCACTAGCAAGCCCCCCGAGGTAAGGACGCCCCAGGATCGAGCCCCTGGGCCGCGCTTTGGCCCGCTCAGCCTACTCGGAAGTGCCCCGTGCAGTGACCGGGCTCTGCACACACGCAGCCCTGGCGCCTTAGCGCTGCCGCCGACTCTCTCCGGCGGAGTCTCCCCCCGGCCCCTTGCACAAGGCGCACTGGGAGCGTGTCCGAGGTCGGCCGGCCAGCGGGCTGTGACCCGGGCGCGGCTCAGCCTGGCCGCAAGCACACACGGGCGGGCGCCTCCCCCACCGAGCCGCGAGGCCAGGGCTCCTCCCAGCGAAAGACACTCGCAGCCGCGCCCTCCCGCTCCTGCGCGAGGAAAGGCACCAACAGGCTCTGCACCGCGCCGGGGAGACACCCGCCCGAGTCAGGCGGGGAGGGCCCGTCGTCTGGGAATGGCCCCGGGGCCTGAGACCCCGCGCCTGTCGCTCGCAGCCCGCAGCCGAGCCGTCAGGAGTCCGGCCTTGCACCCACTAGGTCCCGTTGTTCCCAGCGGGAGCTGATGGTTGCGGAGAGCGCTGAAAATGCGCCCCCCAGGGCTCCGCAGATCCCATTCCAACCCCTCGAACTGCAATGGGAAGTGAATAGGAAGCCGAGCCATTTCCTGGCGCTTTCTGGCATAGATAGATAGGACAATCCCGAGAGCTAATGTTGCCCGGCAGATAAGCAGGCACCTCCTCCGCCAGCTGACACTTCGGAATGCCTTAGGCTGTGTCTCTGTTACAAAGAAGGTGGGTTTGTGTTTACAGTGGGAGAGCTGCTAGCACTCGCCCTGGATTTCTAAGCAGAGACAAGGCACCTGCGGGGGGGGGGGGTGTTGTTTTTATTTGTTTTGCCCCTTCTAGGTAACTGTGTGAGGTCAGCACTCTTCTCTAGCCCACAGCTGACATCAAGTTTATCTCATGGTAAAACCATAGTGCCTTGTGTCTGCTAAGATTTTTACAGTGAGATAGTGAACCTATATTAGTTAGCCTTCAGGGAAAAACACTAGTTTTGTCTTCACTGCCATAAAAAGATAACTGTTTCCCTTGCTGGGCATAGTCAGGACATGAACTCTGCTGCTGCCTGACAAATGCGATTAAAACTAACAATACTTTCTATTTCAACCAAGATTCAGTATGATCTATGGAAAGACGTAGTGTGGTTATTAGTGCTCCAAGACCGATGCTGATTGCCTTTTAAATGGCTATTGGAATCAGTAGTAGAAAAGACCATGAGAGGCTTAAAGGTACTAGGAGGTTTTGGGACTCTTGAGCCAGGTTTACACTGAACTCTGTAGTGTAAGGGGTGTTGAGGATCATACCTCCCTTTAGTAACATTGGCTGTGTACCTCCATATAACATTCCTTGTATAGGAGTGGCATGTCCACAGTTATTGTTCTTGCATCAACATTGCATCTTGGGTAGCTATCTCACAACTAGCCAATTAGCCCATCATAGGATGGGATTTTCAGGTCTCTCCTCCATGTCTGTCTTCTCTCCTGAGCCTCCAGTCTCTCTCCTCCTCCTCTTACTGCCTCCCTCCCTCTCTCTCTCAGCTCTCCTCTGTCTCTGTCTCTCCCAAATGGCCTTTTGGGCTCTGCGCTCCGTGTGCTGCATGGGGAGCGTAGATCCCAAATGGTCGCTTGCGCCACTTGCTCCCACGCGGTGGCCTGGCTGAGCGGCGCAGAAGTCAGCCGAGTGCCATGGCGGGAGGGGAAGGAGGGTGGGGCGGTGATGTTCACGGCCAGGGGGTGGGGCCTGGAGCCGCTGTCACACCACCCTGCCCCCCTTCCCCTCTCGCCATGGCACTCGGCTGACTTCTGCGCCACTCAGCTGGGCCGCCATGGGGGAGCAAGCGGCCATTTGGGTCCCACACTCCCCAAACAACACGGGCCGCCCAGAGGGACCAGCCAGTATTTCAGCGTTACAGACTCTCAGACACTGGGCTACTATATACATATATATATATGACTAGCCAATTAGCCCGTCATAAGATGGGATTTTCAGGTCTCTCCTCCACATCGGTCTTCTCTCCTGAGCCTCCGGTCTCTCGTTCCGTCTCCGTCTCCCTCTCTCTCCTCCTCCTCCTCCTGCCTCCCCCCCCTCTCAGTTCTCTTCCCCCCTCTTGCCTCTCACTCGGGGGACCGCAGAGTCCAAATGGCCTTTTGGGCTCCACACTCCCGGTGCTGCATGGGGAGCATGGAGCTCAAACAGCCCTTGTGCCACTTGCTCCCACGCGGTGGCCCGGCTGAGCGGTGCAGAAGTCAGCCGAGCGCCATGGAGGGAGGCAAAGGGGATCGGGGTGGTGACATTCATGGCCGGGGGCAGGGCCTGGAGCTGCTGTCACGCTGCACATCACCGCCCAGCTCCCCCTTTCCCTCCTGCCGTGGCGCTCGGCTGACTTCTGCGCCGCTCAGCCAGGCCGCCACGTTGGAGTAAGCGGCCGTTTGGGCCCCGCACTCCCCATGCACCACGGGCTGCTCGGCGGGAACATCCAGCATTTCAGAAACAGCACCGCCCAGAGGGAATAGCCAGCATTTCGGTGTTACAGACTCTCAGACACTGTGCTACTATATATATGACTCGCCAATTAGCCTGTCATAAGACGGGATTTTCAGGTCTCTCCTCCACATCGGTCTTCTCTCCTGAGCCTCCGGTTTCTCGTTCCGTCCATCTCTCTCTCTCTCTCCTCCTCTCTCTCCTCCTCCCCCTCTCCCCCAGCTCTCCTCCGCCTCCTGCCTCTCTCTCTCTGTCTCTATCTTTCTCTTCTCCTCCCCCTCCTGCCTCTCACTTGGGGACCGCAGAGTCCAAATGCCCACTTGGGCTCCGCACTCCCCATGCTGCCTGGGGGGCGCGGAGCCCAAACGGTCACTTGCTCCCACGCAGCAGCCTGGCTGAGCAACGCAGAAGTCAGCCAGCTCCGCAGCGGGAGGTGAAGGGGGGCGGGGTGGTGATGTTCACGGCTGGGGGCGGGGCCTGGAGCTGCTGTCATGCCACCCATCACCACCCTGCCCCCCTTTGCCTCCCGCGGTGGAGCTCGGCTGACTTCTGCGCTGCTCAGCCGGGCCGCCGTGGGGGAGCAAGTGGCGCCCAGAGGGAACAGCCAGCATTTCAGCAACAGTACCGCCCAGAGGGAACAGCCAGCATTTCAGGCAACAGCGCCCCCCCCAGAGGGAATAGCCAGCATTTTGGCATTACAGACTCTCAGACACTGGGCTACTATATATATAATGTGACTGGACACCCTTTGTCACCCTCCATTGCTGGGAGCTCTGCAAATGGATGGGGTGCATCATGGGGATGCGCTTGCCATCCCATGAAGCAGTTCTTTTTTCCCCCCATAAATCCATGAGTTTCTTATACATTTTTGTACCAACTTTCAATAGTCCTTGTAAACTGCACCTGCTATCTCTATCTGACAGGATAATTCCTGAGCTGTTGGCTAATCTGGTGACGAGAATTCTGAACACAAATAACCTGTGCTGTGGTATTCAGTGAGCTGCAGAACAGAGAGTGAATTGGCAATGCCTGCCTTGCTGTCCTAGAGGGGTAGCTGTGTTAGCCTGTAACTTTAAAAAGGTAGTCCTGTGACATTTTAGAGACTAACAAATACATATAGTATCATGTTACCGGAAAGGAAATGCACATAGTATCATGAGCTTTTGTGGGTAAACCCCACTGCTTCACATGAGATGATCTTGAGTGATCATCTTGTGAGGTGCCAGTAACATATAATGAATGTGGTGGGGGAGGTTGGTGAAGGCATGGACTGGAGTTCGGGAAAGAGAGACTGACTGCAGGCCTTGACACAAGAGCCAGGGAGGTGTAGGAGTCACAGGAGAAGTGGCCCAGGGCCCAAGAGTCAGTAGAGGGGGAGAGAAGGAGGGCAAGAGGACATGGTTGCTGCCAGAGGGTTCTGGGGTGAGACCCACAGTAGTGGGTGGGCCTGGGTCCCCCCCCTTCCTCCTTGCAATACACCAAGCCACACTAAGGAGTGGTCTTTATGGACTAAGGCTTGCCCCTGAGATGAGGAGCCAGACTGAGGCTACATTTGGCCACGGTGATTAGGAATGTGAACAACTAGTCGACATATTAGTCGACTCATTGCTCCCGTGCTTGCTGCCTCTATCAGAAAGAGGCAGGAAGGGGGTTGGGAAGAGAAGGTGCTTCAAAATAGCAGCACCACATGGAGCCCAGGGTCAGCGGAGGAGTCCCCAGCTGACCCCAGGCTCCATGCTGCACTGCTACTTTGAAATGCTGTGTGCAGCTCAGGGCCAGCTGAGGACTCCTAGCTGGCCCCGGGCTGCACATGGCACTTGCCTCTTTGAAACACTGCAGGGAGCACAGGGCCAGTAGAGGATTGCTTGAGTCCCTCTACTGGCCCCCTGCAGCGCTTTCACCTTTGAAGTGCAGCAACAGCCTGGGGCTGTTGCTACACTTCAAAGGCAGAGGCACCCTTATGGACTAATCAACTAGTTGATGCAAATTGCATTGACTATTCGATTAGCCAATTAATCTAAATTTAACATCCCTAATGAATGATAGATGTGAGACTGAGCACTGCTGATATTCCTGGAACGTAGGGCGAGAAACCAGTGTGTTGGGCACTGCTGGAGGGCAGGGTGCTGAAACGGATGCTGTGATCTGGGGAGTGATGCGGATGCAGAACAGAGAATGGAGAGTGACAGTGGGTGAGGCGCTCTGCTGAGCACAGAGCTAATTCCTAGCAGGAGGTACTGTGGCGGTGAGTCGCAACCCTGTTACAATACGGTACTGCTGTGCCTCCTTTTGTGCCCATTCCTACATGCCACTAGCAATCAGCCCATAGGTGTCAAAGTCCTTGTGGGTGGGGTGAAGCTGCTACTGCACAGCCGCCTCTCCCCACAGACCTGCACACAGCAGATCCAACAGCTCCAGTATGCTCCCCAGGGGAGTGCATCTGCTGTGGAAAGCCGGCATGGTCAGCTGGGAAGATGCTGTGCCGAGCAACAGGAAGTGGAATTTCAAAAATTCCCAAGCCTTTAAATGGGGGAGGGGCACATGTCTGTGTACCTTCAGGACAGCAGAGTTCTAACCGCTGACTGCAGTGGTAATGATGGGCATTGTGGGACACCACCTGGAGGCCAATTGGGAGGACATTACAGAGTGCAGCATCAACACGGGCGCTGTGGCACTCTGTGCCGCTTGCTAAAGTGATTTTATTATGTCCATGCAGAAGGGAAATGACATTGGTGGGAGGAGCATTGTAGGTATACACCTCCACTGTTTTGTTGAAAAGAGCTGACTTTTATCAACAAAACTGTGCCATGTAGACAAGGCCTCAGGAGATTCAGGCAAATCTTTTTAAGTTTGTGACCAATTCACACATTGTTGAATTTTGAGTTACAGGGTGAAAATTCAGACCAGGTTTACACTAAACATTCAGATTGACACAGCTATGTCTTGCTAGGATGTGAACAATTCCCTTCCCCTCTGCCCTGCATTGTAGCTACACTGACCTAAGCTCCTGTGTAGACACCGCTAGATTGAAGAATACTTATGTAAACATAGTTACTGACTCTCTGGCTATGTCTATACTGCACCCTTCTTCCACAAAAGCTTATGCAAATGAAGCGCAGAGTAGAATATCACTGCGCTTAATTTGCATAATTAATTAGGGGGTGTTTTTGTGCAGGGGGCTTTTGCACAGAAAGGAGCTCTGTAGATGGCTCCTTTTTGTGCAAAAAAACCCCTCTTGTGCAAGAGCCGTTCTTCCTGAAAAAATGAAGAACAGCTCTTGCACATGGGGGGGCTTTTGCACAAAAAGGAACCGTCTACACAGCTCCTTTTTGCACAAAAGCCTCTTGTGCAAAAGCAGTCCCTAATTAATTATGCAAATGAAGCATGGCGATATTCTACTCCACACTTCATTTGCATAAGCTTTTGCTGAAGAAGGGTGCAGTATAGACATAGCCTCTGAGGTGGAATTCCCACAGTGATGGAAAAAACATGTCTATCATTGTGGGAAGCATCTATGCTATAGCACCTTCCTCTGCTGCTCCAGCACTTGTCTGAAACTCAGTCAGAATGTTGAGTTTCACTTGGCTCTGTGTGACTACTGTGAACAGCTGTTAATTTCACTTAGTTTTGATGCAAAACTGTCATTTGACCCAGGTTTGCTTGCCTTGGGGTTTGGTCCAAAGGCTATTGGTCAATGGAAAAACTCCCTTATTAGACTTTGGATCAGACCGTTGGTGACAGTTTTGATTAACATGACTGAGCCGAGTTTCAAATTTGCTCTGAAATCTAAACTCAGGTTATCATCATCTGGCGTGGGTGGTGGGGGCTTCACGACAAGTATTTTGCATAGCCTTATTTCCAATAAAGAACAGATTTTTCAAACCCCGCAAAGCAGGAGCAGCAGCCTTAGGCAGAGGCTAAGCAGCTGGTCACATGGAGTCAACCTCTAGAGGGACATTATAGTAGCTTTGAGACCATAGCGATCACCTGCAGCACACAATAGGGAAGAACTGGCAACATTCTCTCTGAAAATTATGCTGACAAGACTAGATAGATTGTTTACTTTGGGTAGGAGGAAAGATGCAAGGAGTACTGAGGGAAGACTATGACTGGCATAAACTTTGGGATTGGAAGACACCATTGTCATGTTGCCTTTAGAATGCCAAGTGTCCTCTCCCCCTAGCAGTTGCATCCTCTTTATCTCATCTAAGTACCTAATTTCCCTAGTTTAGAATATATGGTAAAGTTGCAGTTTCTGCCAGTGTTTTTGATAACTTGTGCTGCATGTTAATTCCTTTCTGACTGAAGCACTGACTCCTGCATTTCCTCGGTGCTTGTCCCTTCCTTCATTTTGGTTTGTAGACTCAACTTTCTTTTGAAGCTGTTAATTTCTAGATTTGTGCTGCCCTCAGCATTATCAGAGTTAAGATAAATCACAGCGACGTAGGCTGCTTAAACTTTTTTTCTTCAAAACATCAGCATTAATCAGGCTCCATCCTTTATTTACATTGCTGCTGCTTGTCTCTCATCCCACCAGAAATGTTTAAAACACACCCAGAGCCAAGAGAGCTTAAATTTAGCTTTCAAGGACAGTGGCTCTACCCTTTACTCAACTGCCATTCAGTTTCAGAAACATTCCCCATGCTGTTGCCTCAAGGATATTCCTTTATCAGTTAACAGCGTTTATTCTGTATCAGCCTGAAAAAGCTGTATTTTGGCGAGAACCTGAGTTTTCTCTTTGAGCCAACTTTGATGTCCCACACTGTGAAGATTCTAACCAATTTAGGTGGCATTTAAATTGATGCCTCAAACCTTCCCAAACTGCCTGGCTGGCTCCACCCAACTCTGCCCCCAGTCCCCATTCAGCATGGCTCCCAGAGTCTCATGGGGCTGCCTGAGCTTAAGCCCTGCCATGGCTGTGGGAGTGTGCTGCCAGCCCTCCCTGTGCTCAGGGTGGGGGGCTGGGTATTCCTAGGCTCAAGGGAGTGGAGTGGGGAAGGCTGGTGCCACCTGTGCTTGGGGGTGGGGAGGGAGAGAAGGCTGCGGCCACAAGCCACCCATGCTTGGGAGGGAAGGGCTGCCAGTAGCAAGAGAAGGCTTGGCTCCCACAGGGGCTCTGGGTGGTAGGGGTGGGGTTGGGGCTTGCCTTCACCAGCCCTAGGCTCCCCCACTGCCATGCCTCAAACATACACTCAACATTGCATTGTAGCCTCTTTATATATCTTCTGAGGGAAATGAACACAATGTTGGGGATGTAACTTCCATGAAAAATTAATGTAGGTTGTGTCTACGCTACAGTGGCACTGTTATGATGTTGCTATCACTGTGCTGCAGTGTCACACTATGGGCTAAGGTTAAACCTGGGACCTTTCAAGCTTATAGCATGAGCCTCTACTGCAGGGGACTCAGGCAGCGTCTAGACTACAATGCTTTACTGGAAAAAGCAATTTGCATATCTTTTTCTGATAGTTTTGTCGGAAGAAGCTTTTCCAAAATTTGGCCCAGTGTAAACAGGCCAAATTTTGGAAAAACCTCCTCTTTCGGAAAAGCCCTTCTTCCTCGTGGAAGGAGGAAGACAGGGCTTCTGAAAAAGCAAGTCTGTTCTTCTGCAAAAAAAAAAAAAAAAGCGGAAGAGAAGACGCGTTCCCTGGATGCGGCAGAGTTTTTCCAGGATACCAACATGTTCCCTAACTCCACTTGCCACCCCCAAGTAATTTATTACCCCCCTCCTGGGACCAACCAGCAGTGGAGCTAGAGCGGCTTCTGGACCAGGGGAAAGCTGTGCAGAGCTGTTTGTCCATAGGACAGTTTGAGGCATCTGCAATGGGTCCTGCACTTTGGGAGGCCAAATTTCCTTTGGACAGGATGGTCCCCATACTCAGGTTAGCCTGTAGGGCACTGGACAGGCTGGGGTCAGGCTGCCCTACACTCACTGTGCCGGTGGGCACTGTAGGAAAGAGGAGCAACACCCAGCAGCCTGCTCTGGCCCACCGCCCTCTCTCTGGCCAGCCTGGTCGCTTTGCTTCACCATGTGGTGAGCGTGTGGCAGCACGACCCCTGCTGTAGCTCAGTGGCAGATTCCCTAAGTAGTCACTGAGGCCATGTACCTTGGGGGAGGAGCATTGAGGGAAGGGGTGAAATGGGGGGGAGGCAGGGCAGGAGCGGAGCAGGGACTAGGCTTGGGGGAAGGGTATGGACACACACGCACGCACACACACACAGAGGCCTCGGGCTCACGTGTCGGCAACCATGTGCGGGCCAGATTGTGAAACTGCTTGGGCCACAGATGGGCCATGAGTTTGAGGCGTCTGCTCTACTGCCTGAGTGGAAAAAAATTCTTTCTCTTAGCCAAAGCCGTAGGAGGCTCATCAAACTCTGTTTGGGTTAGTCACCACTGGAGGGGACAGAGCATCATGCCAAGCAGACCTGGGTTACAGTAGCACCATATGCTTCCTACTAGGGATGTTAACTTGAAATTAATTGACTAGTTGAATAGTCAATGCATTTTGCATCGACTATTCAACTAGTCAATAGGGAGCTCCACCTTTTGAAGTGTAGAAATAGCTCTAGGGCTGTTGCTACACTTTAAAGGTGAAAACGCTGCGTGGAGACCTAGGTCCGCTGGGGACTCCCCCGCTGACTCCGGGCTCCACATGGCGCTGCCACTTTGAAATGCCATGTGCAGCCCTGGGCCAACTGGGATGTAATCACAGGCTGTACTCAGCATTTCAAAGCGGCAGCAATTCTTATGCAAATGGTTTGAACCGGGATATAGGGTGGCTCGCACACTATCCTCCACCTTTTAATGACTTAATCAACCACCCAAATAATGGAGGCGCTAATGGTTCTTAACAGCCTCTTATAACTATTTGAAGTATCTGCTCAGTCTCTTTTTTCTTTCTTTCTCCACTTCCCTTTTTCCTCTTCCCGCTTTCTTCCTTCCCCATCTCCTTATTTATTCTTGGATCTAGACTTCTTATACTCCAGTCATCTGAAGAAGTGGGTTTTGCCCACGAAAGCTCATGATACCATCTACATGTTTTGTTAGTCTTTAAGGTGCTACTAGACTATTTGTTGTTTAAGTTTTTCAAATACAGGAATGTGTTGCTGAGCTGCAAGGGGGTTTATTTGTTCTCTTCCCCTTAAATTTAGAATGAACACAGTTAAGCTCAGCTGAATGCATCTCACCTTTTTAATGATTTACTCTTTGTACTACTGTAATACTTAGAGATTGCAGTCAGGGATAAGGGCCCCAATTTTTCTAGGTGCTGTGTAAACACATACCAAAAAGAGTCCTTTTCCCAGTTTGGCTCACAGTTTGGTCAATGAGAAGATGCCACAGGTGGATGAAACTAGTGGGTGGCATCTTCCTGACTTACAAATACTATGTATTCTGGTCTAGGAGATCCTGCCCTAATAGAAGGAAAGAAACCATTGCTTGCCTTGGGGCCTGATCCAAAGCCCATTTAAGTCAATTGAAAGAATTGAAAGAGAACTTTCTGGGTGTCTGGCTGATGAGTCTTGCCCACATGCTCAGGGTTTAGCTGATCGCCATATTTGGGGTCGGGAAGGAATCTTCCTCCAGGGTAGATTGGCAGAGGCCCTGGAGGTTTTTCACCTTCCTCTGTAGCATGGGGTACAGATCACAGCTGGAGGATTCTCTGCATCTTGGGGTCTTCAAAGTATTTGAAGGCTTCAATATCTGAGATATAGGTGAGAGGATTATTCTGGGAGGGGTGGGTGAGATTTTGTGGCCTGCACTGTGCAGTGGGTCAGACTAGATGATCATAATGGTCCCTTCTGACCTTAAAGTCTATGAGTCTATGAATCTGCTGATTTCTTTGGCTTTGGATCAAACCTTTGGTGAACATTTTGATTAACCTGGGCTGAGTTTCAGGTTTGTACTGAAATTGTTAGTGTCATGTGGCATGGGGTTTCACACAGACCTAATTTCCAATAAAGAGTGGACTCAAACCCAACAGAGCAGCAGCTTTATGGCCCTTATGTGCAGACCTTTTGACTGCTCAGGGTGGCAAAAGCAAACAAAACAAGAAACTAAAAAACCCAACTTGTCAGACCACAAGTACAGTAGGCTAGAGCGGAAAAGAACCCCAAAAGCACCGAGCATTGGAAAACAGTCCTAAGAAAGGAAAGGGACTAGTAAAATCTACGGTCACAAAGCTAGTCACAGACTCTCCTTTAACTAACAAAGCATAATTACTAACAGTGATTTTGTTGACAAATTTATTGGTGGGGTGGGGCCTGGGTAAAGGGGGCATATAAGCCCTGGCAGTACTGTCATGGGACACCTCTGCAGTATTAAAACTGAGTAGAATAAAGTTTTAATCCTCTTATTTCCAGTATTAAAACAAAGAAATGAATTGGAATACTGCTAAAGGACAGCAACTAGCTAGCCTGTGCAGAGAAACCTGGTCATTATGTTTCATTCAGAAGATGGACTCCCTGAGACAGATCTGAGTCGCACTCAAGTGCACTTGGCATAGACGGAGGCTAGAGGGCAGGGGCGAGGACGGGGAAGGTGACCTAAGCTAACTTTCTCTTCTCTTGATCCTGGGGTCAACAAGGGAGCTAAGCCAGTCCTGGATATAATTAAAATCAGCCTGAAAGCTGCTTTAAATGATGCTCTCTAAAATGGTCCCCGCTGGACAGATCCACCAGCTCAGAATTGCTGAAAACACCCCCTTTCCTCGTCCATTTCCCCCAGTGTCCAGGAATGCCCACAGGCAGGGAGCAGGTGGTGCAGAGCTGGTTATCCTGGCATTATGCTACCCAAGGATTTTGCCTATGTTGTAGTAATCCCCAGATGTCCTGTTTAAGGCAGTTCTGCTGAAATAGTGCACAGCAGATGGAGCTGGGGCCCAGGATTTGGCTAACTGTGTGCAAGCAATACACAGAAAAAAACCCAGAATGGATTATTCCACAGTGTTGTCAGTGGACATGTTACATCAGTGCTGGGCCCTGCACTCCCTTTGTGGATTGAAGGGTATGAAGGAAGCTGGTGACAAGAACAACTGAACCTAAGTCTCTTTAACTACAGTAGACTTCCGATAATCCGGAACCTTTGGGACCTAGGTGGTGTTGGATTATCGGATATGCCGGACTATCAGGAGGTGCTATAAAATGGTTATATATATATATATATATATATACACACACACAGGGCTCACCAGCCATGCTGTCCAGCAATCTGCATATGTGCAGATCGTTCTGCACATGTGCAGATTGCCTGAACCTGGCTCTTCCAGGCGAGTAGATTACGTAGCCACGGGCGAGTAGATTACATAGTTTGTCGTGCCCTGAATAATATATATATATATATATATAGAGTGTGTGTGTGTGTGTATATACACACACACTGTATATAAAGTGTTTTTAACCCTTTTTATTGTACATACTGTATCCAGTATGCTGTAATGTTTTAGTTTTTAACCCTTTTTTATCCTTTTTATTGTACATACTGTAATGCATAAATTTAGTCATAGAATGAAATAATAAATGTACAGTACTCACCATTATTGTTGCAAAGCCTTTGAATACAGAAAGCAGAGGATACTATGTACAGTAGTGTGCAGCACTGGCTAATCACTTAAACTATTAATACAGTAACTTAAAACTTAATACAGCACTTTATTCACTTAAACACAAAAAGTATACACTTCAGCACTAATACAGACTGTAAATTATTCACTTATACACTAAAAAAAAACATGAACTGAAACAAAACACTAAAACTTAAATCTAATTTTGTTTATTTGCCATGCTGCACAACTACTCATCATCTGATGAAACTTGTGCTTCATCATCCAGGATAGGGTGCTGGGGTGGGACCTGGGTGCCAGTGAGGGCAGTGGATAGGGTGCTGGGGCAGAGAACAGGGTTCTTCAGCAGGGGACAGGGTGTTGATGGGGGCAAGGAACAGGGAGTTCCCAGCATGCACCTCCTCCCAGGACTCCTCCTCCTCCCCCACTGCAGGGGAAGGACGTCCCTGGCACGCCACAGACCTAGCCTTTCAGGTACCGTGCCAGCTGTTTGGGGGAGAGGGAGCAGTAGCGCACTTCATGAAACCCTGGGAGTGGCATGCAGCTGCGGGACTTCCATCCACCCCGCGGGAAGCCAGCGCTACCTCCATTGTTGGAGGTAGGTAGTGGGGCTTCTTGGGGGTGGGAGGAAATGGGGGGGCCCCGAACGCCTCGTGATTGACTGGTCAGGGCCTCCCGATCGACCAGTTGATTGCGATCGACAGGTTGGTGACCACAGCACTAGGCCCTTACCATTTTGATGTCAGACTAGCAAGAGTGCCGTACAATTTGATGCTGGACTATTGGAGTTTTACTGTACTTGCATTCTGTTGTATCTTACTGGTGATTCCAAGTCTCCAGTGGCTAATTGGACTTCAACCAAACTCTTCTCCATGGCACCTACCCTGAGCAATGTGGCTGAGCACTGGGGAACTTGGTGTAAGGCAGGGCCTCCCAGCCTGTGCAGCAGCTGCAGCGAAGAACCTGCAAGGAAGAGAGAGTGGAGGAGCCAAACAGCGTCCTATTCCTCATCTCTGCTCCAGCCTGTCTCCTGTCACTCTATATACCAGTGCATGGGAAGCCCCTGCCAAGCTGGGTTTCAGACGTTAACAGGTTCATTCGCAGGTAAGGTGCAAAGGGTGCAAACGCTTTTCCCACAGTCCAGGGGTGGCCAGCCTAAACCTGAGAAGGAACCAGAATTTACCAATGCACATTACCAAAGAGCCAGTTCTGTGTCACCAGCCCTGATCATCTCCCTGCCACCACTCTCAGCACATCCCACCCACTGGCAGCCCCACTGGTCAGTGCCTCCTTTTCCTTTTTCTCCTGCCCATTGGGATCAGCTCTTTCTCAGTGGGAGACACTGTAGGGGGGAAGCATGGGTGTGACAGGCTCAGTGGAGAGGGTAGGAAGTGGCAGGATCCTAGGGGGAAAGGGTGGAGGGGGACAGCACCCAGGGCAGAGCTGAGGGTTGAACAGTGAGCACCCTTCAGTGGAAAGTTGGCACCTGTAGCTCCAGCCCTGGATTTGGTACCTATGTGAGGAGCCGCATATTAACTTCGGAAGTGCCGTATGTGGCTCTGGAGCCACAGGTTGGCCACCCCTGCCACAGTCCTTCATGGTCCACCGTGCAACTGATTCCAACCCGTCTGGGAAAGGCAGAGACTGCCCCAGCCTCCTTCCCCTCTGCTCCAACCAGCCAGGGGAAAGCAGAGACAGTGTGCTGCCAGCCTCCTTCCCCCATCCTCTGGCTGGCCGGGGGCAGAGGGTGGGGGGAGCCTGGGGTTGATTCACCCCTTCTTCCCCCAGGAGAGGCTGGGGGCAGGGCAGGGCTGTGGGGGAGGGGCAACCACTAGCCCCTCCCACAGCTTGCACGCGCGCGCACACACACACACACACACACACACACAGAGAGAGCGAGAGAAATTCCTGCATAAGGGCCTGTTTAAGGACTAACATACTTTGTGCTGTCTGGTAGGATGCCTTCACACTGCTGCAGAAATGTTCCTTTACGAGAGGACCCTCCATGCCCAAAAAGAGGGCAGGGTTTTCCCTTTCATATTACAATCTATGCTGGGTTAGCTTTAATTCTTACCCATACTGTGGTATCCTAGCCTGTCAGTGGTGAGAAGCGGATCCATGAGATGTCTGTCTTCTCCCCTGAAACAACATGAGGAATGAACCTCTCATTCAGCATCATGGACAGAGTCAAAAAAGAGCTTCTGTTGCACCCTTATCAACAGTGATGAGGACTGAGGCACAATCACTAAAGTGCAGCAGGAATTGGCTCTCCCATTTGCTGAGCCTGGCTGTAAAAACAGCCTGATGGCTGATCTCCTTCCTGACCTTTGGGTTCCTGAATGGGGAGAGGAGGGATAACTATAATGTAACAATAATTACTTGATGGCAGATCTATTATAGTTATCTGATGTAGCCATCTGTCCTACATACATCCATGTGTTCTGTACATGTATGTTTGCAAAACCCTCAACAAATCCTCCACAATCAAATGATTTGATACAATTATTCTGACTACAATATCCAAACTACTGTTTTTAGCTTCAGAGGGGTAACCTAATTGGAAAAAACTTAAAAAACAACTAATAGATCTAGCAGCACCTTACAGATTAACAAAACAAGATGGTATCATGAGCTTTTGTGGGTACAACCCACGTCATCTGAAGAAGTGGGTTGTGCCCATGAAAGCTCTTGATATCATCTACATGTTTTGTTAGTCTTTAAGATACTGCTAAGCTATTCATCGTTTTTAAAGTTTTTACTGGTTTTAGATGCTCCTTTGTTTCTTAAATAGTTTCCTTTTTGTGCTGGACTTTCTATGATTGGCCTCAGCTCAAAGTTTACCTCAGCTCAAAGTTTAAGATCTCATTCAAGCATTTTTATGTTCAACAAAGATGAAACAATACTTTCCCTGTTTTTTTTTTTTTGTTTGTTTTAATTAGAGATACTGATTAGACAATTTTCCTGAAAGGATTATAGTTGTTGTGAAACAAAGCAAAAACTTCAGCTCCCACCAGGCCTCACTCCCTCAGGTGGTGGTGGTGGGGGACAAACCAAGTTCTTTACCAGGGTAAGAGAAAATGGTGGAGGGGGGTTGGCATAGGAAAGGGAATTCCTGTTACCCTGTATTAGCAACAGTCTCTGCAACTGGGAGTATTCTGAAAGAAAGCTTAGATAAAGAACTTGTATAACCCAAAGCTTCAGCTGTCTTGCTGTAAAATGACATGCTGCTGCCTTGTTAACAACCCTGGAGCAAACTGTCTCCAGCCAAACAATAACAGCTATAAAGGAAGGACCTCCCTGCACCCCATGCCTGTTGCCTCACAGGTGTGAACCACAAAGCCTAATTAGATGATTTAAATGGTAACACTATTAGCAATGGCAATTTCTCATCTCCCCCCTCCTGCCTCCCTCTTTTAAAAATAAGCAAGGAAATCAGTGCAATCCCCTCCCAACTCCAACTCCCCCCTTTTTAAAAATGCAAGGATAAAACCCCATAGTTTACTCTTCAATAGCCTGAGTTTTTAAAAATGTGAACATTAGTACAACAATGTTAGTTTGGCCTATTGTATGTATTTTATACCAGACAATATAAACAGAAGTATAACACATGCACTAACTGAAGGAAGCAGGAATTGCTGGGTGAGGTACTATGACCTGTGTTATGCAGGAGGTCAGCCTAGATCAAGGGTGGGGAACCTACAGGCCGTGGGTCAGATCCAACCTGTGACTTGCCTTGATCTGGCCTGGGGCTCCCACAGCTACTGCTGGCACTCCAGCCACATGGGGGGGCAGGGGAATGGGCACTGTGGCTATTGTGCTGCTGTGGGGGTAGGGAGAGGCAGAGCCCTGAGTCTTGCAGGCCCAATCCAGGCAAGCTGCCAGCCAACACGCTCTGCCTGGCTGGGTGAGAAGTGACTGCAGACTGCAGAGCAGTGTTCCCATCACACACACACACACACACACATTGCTCCATTAGCCAGGAATGGCAGCCAATGGGAGTGATAGGAGGCGGTGCCTATAGGGAAGTGTGCAGAGTGGTGTGGCAACACATGTACCAAGGCCTGCCAATGGGGCAAAGGGAGCAGTTGCTCCAGGGTCCGGAGATTCAAAGGTACCCAGAACTTCTGGCTGCTGCTGCAGTTGGAATTGTCACCGGAGCACTGCTCCACACGGCTCTGAGTGCAGGGGCCATGCCATGATCTGGTGGTAAGGGCTGACTGCCCTCAACACTGCCCCCGTCCACCTGAGGCCCTACATGCCCCCTCACTTTGCTCGGGGGCCCACAGTGGCTGTTGGCCCCACTGCCTGTGCCTCCGTCCTGGGAGCTGTGCCAGGTAGGTGCCTGCATCCCTTGTCCCCTCACACCTAGACTCCCCTTCAGTTCCCTCCTGCCCAAACCCTACCCCCAACCCTGCTCCTGCACCCTCCTTCCCGTACAGACCCTGCATCTGCACCCCGTACCCCATCCCACATCTGCAGCCTCCTTCCCACTCCAACACCTCATCCTCACCACACTCCTGCACCCTCCCTCCCAGACCCTGTACCCCCGTCCTGCTGCTACACCCTCCCTCCCATCCAGATCCTGCATCCTTACCTCCAGCCTGCTACTGCCCTCTATCCCTCCCAGACCTCCCAGCCTACTCCTCCTTCTCACTCAGACCCCATATCCCTACCCTGGTTCTGCAGCCCCCTCCCTCCAAGTCCCTGCATTCCCACCACGCTTCTGTGAGGTTTTTTTTCTTCCTTCTTCAGGTCCATGAAGGTTGTAGGGTTGGGTTTTTTTGTCTTTGTTTTGTTTTGTTTGTTTTGCTTCCCATTTGCCATGTATGTGGCCTACAACTTATTTTTCTGTTTGTCAGTAGCCCGTGACCCATAAAAGGTTCCTCATCGCTGGCCTAGATAATCAGTGAATCCTTCTGGCCTAAAATCTATTAATTTACAATCTGTGAAATGAAAAAGTACTACAAAAGCACCATGCAGAAAAGTTAGTGGTGCTGTGTTGCCTTAATGCTTGCATTTCCTTACTTCTTAGCAAGTTTCAGAGGGGTAGTTTATTGCAACTCTAAGGGTTCTATCATCACACTAACCCTAACATTACCTAACATTGACAAACAGCAAATTTTAGTGTCAGGCTGTTCTTTCTCTTTAAAAAAAAATTAAAGTGTGTACATCTGCCAATATAGTATTTCTGGACAGTATAGACTAGTGATAGGAATATTAAGCTTGGACTCAGGGAGCCTCATTTCTGTTTCTGATTATGTCACTGGTTTGCTTGGAGACATTGGACAAATCACACCACCTCCCTTTGCCTCAATTTTCCCATCTATAAAGTGGGGATAATGCTACTGGTTTCCTGTGTGAACTACTGGCTGAA
Organism: Pelodiscus sinensis; assembly: GCF_052426305.1. Lineage (NCBI taxonomy): Eukaryota > Metazoa > Chordata > Testudines > Trionychidae > Pelodiscus > Pelodiscus sinensis. Next base: position 200,365,151 of record NC_143052.1, read on the forward strand.
ATGCTACATCAGAACTGCGTATCATTTAACCATTCCAAGTTTAAATAACAAGTGACAAAAATAATTGGCATGAAATTCACCCCCACTCCCTACCACTGAAGTAAAGGCAGGGCTTTGTGTGGGGAACCATATTGGTATGAGGGGGCCTGGAATCCACCCTAACAACACATAGCCAGGATGTGAAGCAGCTCTGAAGCCATTTTCATCATGTTCTGCAGTGCAGAATTCTCCTGTCTTACAACCTACTCATGCCCTAAGCGCTGGAATGAGGATTGCCAGTTTTAATTGGTCACGTTCCTGGAGGTTTCAAGGCTTGACATTAATCTTTAAATTCCTAAAGATGCAAAAATGATTCTGAAGGGTTTTGGTAACCTTAGTTAGAACCACCTTAGTTCCACTGCCATAGGGATGTCGTCTTCCCAGCCATGTCTACACTACAGAGATGATCGAAGCTGCCCGCAGTCAATCTTCCGGGGTTTGAATTAGCGGTTTTAGGGAAGACACACTAATTCAAACTGAGAGAGCATGGCTGTCAACGCCGGTAGTCCTGCTCTTACTAGGAGTAAGGGAAGCTGACGTGACAGTGTGCTTCTGTCAACCTAGCGCTGTGTGGACAGTGCCAAAATGGGATTTAAGTTACTTTGACTCCACCTACTTAATTAACATAGCTGGAGTTGCGTATCTTAAAGCAACTTTCTCCGGGTATGTCTACACTACAAAGTTAGTTCGAACTAACGGACGTTAGTTCGAACTAACTTTAATAGGTGCTACACTAGCGCTCCGCTACTTCGAATTTGAATCGAACTAGCGGAGCGCTTAGTTTGAACTAGGTAAACCTCATTTTACGAGGACTAACGCCTAGTTCGAACTAGCTAGTTCGAACTAAGGGCTGTGTAGCCCTTTAGTTCGAACTAGTGGGAGGCTAGCCCTCCCCAGGTTTCCCTGGTGGCCACTCTGGCCAACACCAGGGAAACTCTATGCCCCCCTCCCGGCCCCGGACCCCTTAAAGGGGCACGGGCTGGCTACGGTGCCCGTGCCAGATGCAAGCCTGCCAGCACCCAGCTAGCAGACCCTGCACCTGGCACGGCACAGAGCCACCCACCCGATGCCCCCCAGCCCACCCCCTCTTGCCGGGACCAGGCTGGCGGCTCCCGGGAGCTTGCCCTGGACCGCAAGAGGCGGGCACCTTCCTGGGCTAGTGCGGACGTCGTGGACCTCGTCCACGATCTCCGCACTAGGCACAGGAAAGTGGCCGTCTAGGGCAGGAGAGCTGCCAGCCTTGCCACCCAGGAGCAGGTGTGCATGAAAATCAAGGGGGTCCACTGAGACCCCCGACACTGAGCCCTGAGTTTACAATGGCCGTCCTGGGTCAGACCAAAGGTCCATCTAGCCCAGTAGCCTGTCTGCCGACAGCGGCCAACCCTAGGGACCCTGGAGGGGATGGACCGAAGACAGTGACCAAGCCATTTGTCTCGTGCCATCCCTCTCCAGCCTTCCACAAACTTTGGGCAGGGACACCACTCCTACCCCCTGGCTAATACCACTCCATGGACCCAACCTCCATGACTTGATCTCACTTCCCTTTAAACTCTGTTCTAGTTGTAGCCTTCACAGCCTCCTGCAGCAAGGAGTTCCACAGGTTAACTATTTGCTTTGGGAAGAACAACTTTCTCTTACTAGTTTGAAGCCTGCTACCCATTCCTTTCCTTTGGTGTCCTCTAGTCCTTCTTTATGGGAACTCAGGAAGAACTTTTCTGAATGCACCCTCTCCACCCAACCCCTGCTTTTAGAGACCTCTATCCTGTCCCCCCTCCGTCTCCTCTTTTCTAAGCTGAACAGTCCCAGTCTCTGTAGCCTTTCTTCATCTGGGACCTGTTCCCAACCCCTGATCATGTTAGTTGCCCTTCCTTCTCCCAGCCTTTCTCTTCCCCTCTCCCACCTCCTTTTCCCAGTCTCCCCCAGTTTTTTCAATAAAGACAGAGTCAATGTTGGAAGAAACGTTATCTTTATTTTGTACATCAATAAGAAGGGGGGCTAGGGAAGGGTAAGTGGAAGGAGGTGAGGGAGGAATGGGGTACGAGCCCCCGATGGGGAGGACTGGGCTGGCTCTGCGGGCTTCTGGGTGTGGAAGCTCTCCTGCAGCCCCCCAATTGCCCCCTCTCCCCAGATGGCAGCCTGCGGCAAGTGCAGCCGGGCTGATGGCCGAGTGGTGTGATGTGCCCAGTGTGGGTACTCCGGGCACTCCAAGCCAGGATTGCTTTGCAAGCGGGGCACCCCTTAGAACTGTGTGTCCGGGGTGGGGGTCGGGACCCTTTAAGCGCAGCCCTCGGCTAGCCTGAGACAGCATCTCCATGCTCTAAGTCCTCCTTTTATGCCCTGCCGGCACTGCTTCCGGCCATCCTTAAGCCCTGTTCAGAGTCCACTCAATGTGGACTTGCTAGTTCGAATTAGCAAAACGCTAATTCGAACTAGTTTTTAGTTCTAGACGCGTTAGTTCGAATTAACTAATTCGAACTAAGTTAGTTCGAACTAGCGCTGTAGTGTAGACGTACCCTCCTTTAGTGTAGACCAGGCTGCACAGAGGTAGGTTTTGTCACATGCTGCTTTTCTTCATTTGATTATCTAGACACTCTCTCTCTCTGTCTCTTCATATTGCAAAAGTCATACTGTGCAGTCTTGAAGAACTGATCCAGTAAGTCCACTCTATTCCCAATGCACTCAGGCAAACACAGCTCCACAATATACTCCCATTTGGTTCCAACTTATATAATTGGCCTGAGCGCATAGGTACTATGGGACTGATATGCTGTACCTGAAGTTGGACCTCCTACTCTCCCTCACTGGAAATAGCATTGTAGAAGTTACGACTGCACAAGTAATTTGTCTGACTCTGGATGAAGATGGAGATCAGGATGTGAGGAATAGGTCATGGACATTGTGGTTGGGTGTTTATTGGAATTGAAGGGGAGCTGGTGTGGAGTGGAGGAGTGCTGTTGCAATGTTTATAAGGAAGCCTTTTTGAACTGAGATTATCATGGAAGTGAATTTTGGCTTAATTGGTCATTTCCTGGATTTCAAGTGATTGCATTGCTAGGAAATGGGCTTAAGCAATCTTAACTGTAAATTAACATTTTTGGTGAGGCTTTATGGAGTGGTTTGAAAGTGTAGCGTAAATTGGTGTCAATGAGCTATATTGATTTATGTCAGCTGAGGTGCTGGTCCTGTATCTTTTTATTCTTAACTTATTTTTTGTGGTTTAAATAATATCGACCCAGATTCATTTCAGAATTGCAGCGTGACATGACAGGCCGTGGAATATTGTTGGAATATTGCCATGACTCATGTGGTTGCAGCTCAAGGGCAAAGGCCTCCTGCCAAACAACCCATCTGAGATCCGGTGACATGTTCATTTGCATAAATGGGATGAGATAAAATTTGCTGCCTGATCTTCGGGCTGAGCCTAGCTCAAGAACGAGTGTGCGGAGGACGTGCCTGTATCCCCTGGAGCTTCAGCGCTGCCTGCTACTTTGGTACTGGAGTTGGAAATGCTTCTTTAAAAGCGGACAGCCCTAGAAGCTATCTACAAAGTCGGAACAGCATCGGCAGAGACCGTGTTCGTGCCCATGCACCACTCTGCTAACATGCCTCAACCCTGTTCTGGTGAGACCACTTCTTGGGTCTAGAGGGCAATTCGTTCTCCCTGCTAATGCAAACTTTGGTGCGTCTGCTGAGGCTGTGAAGCTGGAATTCCAAATACGAGAACCCAAAGGAGCACTCTTGTTGAAATTGCACTATACGTGGGCCTAGGAACCAGGGCTCCATCTTTCCTCTGAGTAATACCCAAAAAATAAAGTAGCCTGAAAGGCTAGAGCCGACAAAGTGATTGACATTTATAAACGCAGAGGATGCATTTCCTGGAAGGGGAGCAACTGCTGTTCATCCCTCATCAGCCCTTCTAAAGGGGAAGTCCATGCAGGGGTATGTTTAGCCAACTGTATGCCCAGAAGGCCATAAAATTCAACAGCTTCCTTCCCCATAAATAGTTACATTTAATCCCCTGTGTATTATAAACTGTTGTTTTAAACGAAAAACCCAAATCTCTGGAGAATTAATTCAGCACTTTTACAGTGGATTATTATATTAGGAAAAAAGCCGGAGCCAGACAGGTTTTGATATTCACCTCTAAATACGTAAGAGGTTGTAACTTTTTAATGAAATGACTGGAGCGTACATAATTGATTGATGCTGTGGTGGGAAGTGCTGGCATGACACAAAGCACAGTTGCACCCCGTTCTTCCACTATGCACACACATAGTGTATGCCATACATACCTTGTGCTAATAATGAATCAGACTGCATTTACAATAACCCCTGGAAACATTGCCACCCTGAGATAGACAATGTACACCGTGATGAATGTGTTCCCTTCAGGGCCCAAATTTTGTGTTGTTTCATTCCCCTTCACTAAACTGTTCCTTTAATGTATAAAAAAACCCAACTAACCACCCATAACAATACAAAACATTCCCCTGCCCACACAGTCATCTCCCCCCGCCCCTGGGGAGAGAATGAAACAGACTGAACTATGCATGACACATGAGACCACGGCTGCACTACAAACTTTGGTTGACGCATGTTATGTTGGCATAGAGCCTCTGAAGTCTGTGCCTTGCTACAGGCAGTGATGGTGGTTTTAGTTTTTATCTCGCTCCTGAGGGTCACAAAGGCACCAAGAACACAGCTGCTGCTGGCATCTTGAGGCTGCCCCGGGCCCATATGCCACTATCCTGTTTACTGCAATGATGCCAGCTGAATTCACCATGGTGTGGTGAGGGGGTGAAAACTCCTACTACACAGGAAAAAATAGGGTCACCCTTTGTATAAACCTTTTGGAAGAAGATAGCTGAATACCTAGGTTTCAAGTTTCATTGAGATCTTTCAGGAAGATAAAAGGGACCGCCCTATTCAAATGAACAATCTTCTGCATCCCCTCCCCCCATCTCTACTGCTGCCTAACCCCAACCGGGGAGTGAAAAGCAGACACTAACTCTGCATTTGTTTAAGCGGAGAGGAGTCCTGTGGCACCTTATAGACTAACAGATCCTTCGATCCTTCCTGTCGCAGGTAGGGGCCCGGGCAGAGACAGGTGCATCCTGGAGGTGAATGCCTGGCTGCGAGGATGGTGTTGCAGGAGGACTTTGGCAGCAAGGGAGATTTAGGTTGAACATTAGGAAAAAGTTCCTAACTGTCAGGGTGGTCAAACACTGGAATAAATTGCCCAGGGAGGTTGTGGAATCCCCATCTCTGGAGATATTTAAGAGTAGGTTAGATAAATGTCTATCAGGGATGGTCTAGACAGTATTTGGTCCTACCATGAGGGCAGGGGACTGGACTCGATGACCTCTTGAGGTCCCTTCCTGTCCTAGTATTCTATGAGATGTATTGGAGCACAAGCTTTCGTGGGCAAACACCCACTTGGTCAGATGCATTTATTTGTACAGGTTAAACCTTTCTTAATCAATACCCTTAGAACCTGACTACTGCCGAACCAGAGAATTTGCCGAACTGCGGGTGGTCAGTATTGTCTAGCAGCATTGCCAACACTGCTTAGACAGGTGTTAAAAGACAGTTAGAGATAAATCAGAGCTAAATAACAGCACAGAACAGTGGGAGCCAGGACTGGTGGCTACAAACTAACTTTATGGGACTGCAGGAAACTTGGCCACCTCCATGGTAAGTGAGCATCTGGCTAACTAAAATCATGCCGGACCATGGAAGATGCTAGACCAGGGAGTGCCAGACTAGAGAGGTTCAGCTTGTATCCCTTCTTCTTCTGGTATGACAAAAATAATGAAAAGTCATTTGGGATTGGGCTGGGTTTCATCCTTACATTTTAAATAATGTAAGGAAAATATGCTTTCACAAAGTTCCTTCCCCATCATCAGCTCATCTGTGTTCCCTTGGTAGGACTGACCAGACCAGGGGCTCTCAAACTGTATTTGTGATCCCCCTCAGGATAGCGAGGGTCACCTCCTGCATTTATAATAGTGTGAAATATATAAAGGTGGTTTGAATTTATAAAGGGGAGTTGCACTCAGAGGCTTGCTGTTTTGTGAAATGGCTCATCAGTAAAAAAAGGTTGAGAACTGCTGGGCTAGGCTGAGATGGAGCAGCGCCTGACTTGCTGCTTTGCTGGAGCCCTACTCTGCCCCAGCATCTCTACCTGTCTTCCCCACCCCCTCCTTGTTGTTTACAGTGCGCCTCTTTGTCCTGGGCTCCACTGAGATATCCACAGTGGTCTAGGAGGTGCTGGTGGAGTCGCCACTCAGTTTAATTTTCAGTCCATTGTAGAAGCTCCAGCTCTGTTGTTGCCCTCCTTGGCCTTTTAGTACACCAGGCAGTGCTCCTTTGCTTTCACACAACACTGTGCTTGTACCCCTTCCACTGTAACCCCCATGGACTCTGCTCACAGCTGTCTTTTTCTGGTGCTGGTCCCTAGCTGTGCTTGAGGAACCCACACACCTACTGGGTGTGGCTCACTGTCCCATCTCGTAGTGCTTAGACCACCGATGGAGAGAGCATGAGTTTGTTCTGCAGCCTAAGCTGAGAGCCAGCTGGCTTTATAGCTCAAGCTGTGAGAGGCTCATGCACTAAGTTCCAGAGGTCCTGGCTTCAGTCCCACCTGTCTGCGTTACACTTGCACCGCCTCTTCTCCCCAAGGGCCTAACAGAGCGTCTTGTGGCTCTCTGCGTGCATGAAGCTGGCACGGGTCTTTTGTACATGACACAGGTGAGCTGCTACCTGGGCAATCAGGAAGAGGCATTTCAAAATATGGGGGAGAGGTATTAAGGAGCAGAAGGCAGGTTCTAGTTTCTGTGAATCTTGGGCAGTGGAGTTTAAAATTGTGACTGTTGCAGGGCTCTGTGGGATGGCAGCTGGAGGAGTGTGATGGCTGACACAGGTAATGGAGTGTCTAAAACACAGCACTACACCATTTTAGGAGGGGGGCCTCTTCTCTATTGCTGTAATGGGGCACTTCTATGAACCCAAGGCAAATCTGAGCGTAGATGCATGCACAGACAGGATAAGATGAGTCACCTTGCATTGACCTAGCCCAGGCCGCAGTCACCTCACATAACACACTTCTGGAAGGTTCTCAGACAGCACCAGATTAAGGGCAATAGAATGACTTTTATAGAATAGAACTTGATTGCAGTATTGGTGCAAAGAGATGGGGGGTCTTTTAACTAGAAGGCTAGTTTACAGTTCCAGAGCATCTTTCAATCGAGAAGCTCAAAGAGCTTTCTAAATAACTTCATCACAGAGCACATCCTGCTATAGAACAGTTCAAGATGTTGCTGATAACGGCTCTGTTTTACCAACAGAGAAACTGAGGCAGAGAGAGATGAAGTGACTCCCTTGAGGGGACACAGTGCATCAGTGGATAAGTGAAGAACAGAAAGTGGGACTCCAAATCCAGTCCTGTTTGCTCTTAACACTAGACTAGACTATACATAAAGCTTTAGTGGGGTGTCTTGCAAGGAGGCTGTGAGGGAATTAAATCCAGGCCCCAAACCTAGAGACAGGCTACTACTCTGGACTATCCAGTAGAGTGGCAGTCTCTTGCCCACCTCAGTATGCCCAGGTACCTTGATTTTGGATCTGTGTTAATAAGATCAGTGGCCCTGTCATTAGTTTGCTTCCGTAGCCTTTCCGTGGAACGCCCTTACCTAATGTATAGAAGGGTTCCTTTATGCACTGCAACATTCAATTAAAAAAAACACAAGAAATTAGATTTCAAGTGTGACACAACCAGCAAATGTGGGGTTCATGTCATTGCTCATTGTTTGCAGAGACAGGTCTAAGCCCCACCAACACTACCACCCTTAACTGTGTTGTAAACCAGGCCTCTTGACTTGACTGTGTCTGGGTCCTGCAAGGGATCTCCATCCACCACCGGGCCCGTAGCTGGGGATGCAAGATCAGATGTGGCAGCCCAGCAGGTGGCATGCTATTGGAGTTATACTTGCTTATGTTAGTGGGGAACATGGCTGGTACCAAAACACCATGCAGAACAGATGGGGATGGAATGTGTCAGCTTGTATTTGAATTGTCTTATTTTTACTGATATGCCATCATGACTTTAAAATCAGCAGACTTAACATGAGCAAGGAGCTTGACTTTTGAAGCATTTATGGAGTAGATTTATTTATTATTATCAAACAAAGCCAATATTATAACTAGAGCCCTGCCCGCATACAAAATTTATATTCACATCTGTAGCCGCAAACATGAGTTGCAGACCTCTGCATTGTCATTCACAGATGCAGATCCCTGGGGATATCAGTGGATTTGCAGGGCTCTAGTTATAACCACTGGCCCTGATTCTCATAGAAATACTTTTTATACCTGGTCATTTCTGGAGCTCTTGCTCAAGTCAAATGGCTTGCTCTCCTATAGAATCTGGTTGTGTTCCTCTCGTCAGCTAGCAGCATACTCGATGCGGGTCTTCTTGTTAGTGTGGCCCTCAGCTAACACACAATAGAGTGAAATGTGTCTAATTGTGTTGCCTGGGTGGAAACCACAGGTTAAATGCCAGACTGCTGTATTTGAATCAGAAGGTTGCTTCCCATCCCTGGGAATGGGGGTGGAAGGGCCAGGATGCACAGGCCTCGGGTATTTGTGGGATAGGCTACATCTAGACTGCAGGCTTCTTGCTCAAGAAGCTTTTTTCGGAAGAGATCTTCCAAAAAAACTTCTTGCAAAAGAGAGCGTCCACACTGCAAAAGCTCATCGAAAAAGTGATGCGCTTTTTCGAAAGAGAGCGTCCAGACTGCCTGGATGCTATCTCGCATGTAAGCTGTGATTGCTATGGACAGAATGGCCACCAGGGCACCTGGGCTTTTTCCTCTTCCCTCATCTTCAGAAAAAACTCCCTCTTCCCCCTCCACACACACCTTTTTGCGAAAGAGCTCTTTGACACAAAGGCTTTTCCTCATAGAATGAGGATTATCAATTGTGCAACAAGCCAGCTGTTCTTTCGATTTACTATCGAAAGAACACGCTTGCAGTGTGGGTGTAACTCAAGTTTTGTTGGAAAAATGGACATTTTTCTGACAAAACTCTGTAGTCTAGACATAGTGTTGACAGATTCTGCAGACATTAGCCTGCTGATCTGGGCTTTGGCTACATCCATGCTGCAAAATGAATGGTCTTGGATCCATGTCATGGCACTTGTCATACCCCTGGATGAATCCACAGGTCTGAGTCCTGAGGGGTTTTTCATGGTAGGAACATTTAGACTTAAACCTGAGTCTGAGCCTGGGTTTTTCACATCCTAGAGCCAAGGCTACCTGTGCTTGGCCCAAGACTAGGAGTGGCGGAGGCTGGATGGACATAGGTAACTTTTTGCCACCTGTGCCGTGCCTAAACAATGTGGCTCTCTAGGGACGGGCTGATGTAAACAAGACCAGCCTTCGGGTTCCTCTAATTTCAGCCTTGTTGCCCACAGGTCCAAAGAGCTGCTCTGGCAGTTGAAAATAGCAAGAATGCAAAAATTCTCTAGCCATGCTCTCTTCTCCTCTGCCATGCATCCTGTTCTGGGAGCTGCAAGTGAGCATGTCACAGTATCACCCTGAGATTCTTTCTTAGCCAGATAAATGCTTAGTTGGTTAGGATTTTACCTCCTACTCTGGAACCCTGCAAAGGACCCATAGTGGAAACAGACATGGGGCCTATGGATATGGTTGTGTGTAGTTAATGTCCTAGCAGTCAGTAATTTTGGCCCTTTAAAATAGAGGGAATTAAATTACCATCTTTCCTGTCCCTCCCCCAGTCTGCCTTTGACAGAAGCAAACAAACAGAGAGTAGAGAATGGATTTATAGCTCCTTGTTTCTTGACAAAAGTAGCTCTGAGTTTAATATAGATCAGGTTGTTGTCAATGTTCTATCAGAGAACCGATGAACTCCGACTGATCCTGAGTGTTGTAAACAAGGGCCAGAGGCGAAAAAAGGCAGCAAAATCAAAATAGTTTGGTGTTGGAGTCTTCAGTTCTGCATAAATTAAGAAGTAAACTGGAAAAATAACTCTCCCTCTGTCTGCATAGTAAGCTAGTGATAAATCAAATCCTGGAAATCCTAGTCACACAACTTGTCCCACTGAAATCTCTACTTGAAGCTCACAGGATCAGACATAGGGTTATGTTCAGTGGATATCATTTTATTATTCAGTGCTATAAAACATTATTCATTTCTTAAGACACATTTTGTACAGATCCAAAAACTGTAGACATGGAATTTTCACGGTCCTGCTCATCAGTTTGGTTAATTGCTCATTTCATTTATTAGCTGGGTTTTTGCTTTCCTATGGATGAATTGACTCTTGATATTCCATAAGTATTGAAAGTCAGCAAATTTTGGAAAGTGCTCTCTTGAGGAAAGCCCTGGAACGCTTACCATGGGAGCAATTTTCATTTGTGCAGGTTTAATGCGCTCACAGAATAAATAAGCATTAACTATCCTTGCAACTACATCAACATGCAATAATTTTGTAACCCACCATGTGTGGTAACGTAGGCTCAGCATTTTACTTTGCAGGCTAATGCGTAATGTCTTTGTTAACAGAGAGTGTACACCTCTAGGTAAAACAGACCAAGAACAGCTATGGCTGGATTTAGTACATGTATTGCTAACCCAGTGGATTTTTGTTTTGTTTTGTTTTGCAGTTAGATGCCAACAGAAACTTGAGAGAGGTAAATTTTTGATTAACCCTTCTAGCCACTGGGTGCCACTATTGATTTGTTAGGTTAACAGAAGAGCAGAAATCTTGTAACTCTACAAGAGCAATCCACCATATAAATCCTTTCATTTTAGGAGAAGCAAAATGCAGGACAATGTAGCACTTTAAAGACTAACAAGATGGTTTATTAGATGATGAGCTTTCGTGGGCCAGACCCACTTCCTCAGATCAAATAGTGGAAGAAAATAGTCACAACCATATATACCAAAGGATACAATTAAAAAAAATGAACACATATGAATCTTAATGGATTGTTCACTTTCAGACTAACACGGCTACATTTCTATCACTATTCTACATGCAAGGCACTACATTTAGCCATTTGGAATGGAAATCCATCAACCATACGAAGAAACTTGCACAGATACAGACAGTCATCATCTTTCTATCCAAGTGCAAGAAGATGGACATCGTACCCAAAGGACTGAAAGTGAACAATCCATTAAGATTCATATGTGTTCATTTTTTTAAATTGTATCCTTTGGTATATATGGTTGTGACTATTTTCTTCCACTATTTGATCTGAGGAAGTGGGTCTGGCCCCCGAAAGCTCATCACCTAATAAACCATCTTGTTAGTCTTTAAAGTGCTACATAGTCCTGTATTTTGCTTCAGCTACCCCAGACTAACACGGCTACATTTCTATCACTATTTTTCATTTTAGGGTTTGTCTACACTACAGATGCTACAACGATGCAGCAGCATAGTGTAGACCAGTGTTTCTCAACCTTTTTTTATTAAGTACTCCCTTTAAAATATATATATATATATAAGTACCTGCTCCCCCTCATCCCTCCTCGTTACGCCACTGATGCGGGGGGGGGGAGGTCTTTTGGAGCAAAGCTTATTGTGCCACTTCCCCGCCTTTTAGCTCCTCTCTGCAGCACCACAGGGAAGGAGTGATGGGGATGCGTTGTACTGAGCTGCTGGCGGGGATGGGGATAATGCAGATTCAGCTGCCCTCCCTGCTGGAGCATAGGGTTGCCAGGTAGAATCTGCTAAAAAAGCGGACACGCTTGTCCGGGGGCTGCGGGGCTGGCCGGCAGGAAGAAGGGGCAGGAAGCAGAGCTGGGGGTGCAGGATCGGGCGCTGTGGGGCTGGAGCGGAGGATGGGGGGGCCCGGAGAAAAGAGGGCGGGAAGCAGAGCTGGTGAGGGGGCCTCCCAGGACTGGCCGGCAGAAAAGGGGGGCCCAGAGGAAGGGAGCGGGAAGCAGAGCTGGCAGGGGGGGAGGGGTGTGCAGCCACTGGCCACAGCTGGAATCCTTCCGGCCGCGCCCCCGGCAGGCACTCCCTTTACTTACCAGCAGAAGCCGGGCGAGGCTGGGAGTCACTCCCCCAGCCCGGCTTCTGCTCGCAACTGGAGGTTCCCAGCTGGGAGGCGGGGCTGCGATTGGAGCAGGGAGCCTCTGGTCCCATGCAAAAGCCGGAGGGGAGGAGGGGGTCCCAGCTCCCACCCCCACCCCACCCTGCCCGGCTTTTGCGCGTGACCACAGGGCTCCCAAAGCCAATTGCAGCCCCGCCTCCCAGTCGTTCCCCCGCCCCCACCAGGCTTCCCTCCGGCACCCAGCCGAGAATTCAGAAAATACCAGACATTGCACATTGCACATGTCCGGTATTTCCTGACTTTTTCTACCAGACAGACAGTGCAAATACTGGACTGTCCGGTAGAAAACCAGGCACTTGGCAACCCTACTTGGAGCACCCCAGGGAGGCTGCCGGAGATGAAACAAACTAGGAGATGTGGCTGTGGAAGTGATTTTCTTTTCCTCCCCCCATAAACCCACCCCCCAACTTGGAACTGCCTGGGTCTCACCAGAGCCTCCACTACAGCCATTCACTTGTCCCAGCAGGCGTGCACAAGTGGCTGTTAATGTCTGGGCGTGCGACTCCGAACGTTCAATTTGACAGGCCACTCCCTCCCTGGTCCCCTTTGCAGGGCAAAATCCCAGCCTTTTTTTTTTTTTTTGCCAAATTTCACTTGTGTTGAGGTACCCCCCCGACTTCTCTCATGTACCCCAAAGGGTACGCGTACCACTGGTTGAGAAACACTAGTGTAGACCAGGAGTGGGGAACCTTTTTTGGGGTTTGGGGCTGCTGACCCATGGAAAGATCAGTCAGAGGCCACACACAAATGAGAAGCCAATAAAAGGAAAACCCCAAGCCCTCACTGAAATGGCCCCTGACTGAGAAGGAGAAAAACACTCCCCACATTCCCCTTGCTCATCAGATCCTAATGGGGCCAGGCTAGTAGATTTTGTGTACTCTAGTCCCTCAGTAGACATGGGCTCCCCAATGCTAGGAGAGGAGCCTTGGGCCTCGGGGGCTGGATCCACATCTTGCCCCCGAGCCTGAGGTTCCCCACCCCTGGTGTAGACATTTGCTGCAGCTACAGAAGGGGTTTTTTCCATCACAATAGCGACCCCTTTAAGAGGCAGAACCCTCTGTTGACCAGCAGTCCCTATGCAAGGACTTAGGGCAGTTTGAAAAGAGCTCTCAGAGTTGTGAATTTTTCACATCCAGGAACAATGTACACTACAGTAAAACTCCAATTGTCCGGTGTCCAGTGGTCCAGCACTCCCGATAGTTGGCACCAATTGGAACCCGGAAGTGCTCCAGACAATTGGAGCTGCTGGCAGGGAACAGCGCAGCAAGGGGCAAACCCTCCGCTGTTTTGCAGGAAGGCGGGGGAAGCCCCGCACTGCTGCCTAGAGTTTCTGCGGGGGAGCGGGCTCCCCACCCCACAGACTGCAGTAGTTATTGCCGAGTGAGGGGGTGAGGGGCGGCACTGTGGGGCCAACCCAGCAGCACCCCAGCTGCTCTGCTCCGCCACTTGTCAGTTTCAGCTGCTTCCTCAAGTCCTCCGCTGCTGTTGCTGAAACTGATGAGCGGTGGACAAGCGGCGGAGCAGAGCAGCTGGGGTACTGCCAGGTTGGTCCTGCAGCGCCACCCCTCACCCCCCCCGCTCGGCGCCCGGCAGCACCCCAGCTGCTCTGCTCCGCTGCTTCCCCAAATTCGCCGCTGTCGCTGCTGAAACTGACTAGTGGCGGACTTGGGGAAGTGGCGGAGCAGAGCAGCTGGGATCTGCCAGGTTTGTCCCACAGCGCCGCCCCTCACCCCCCCTGCTCGGCGATAACTACTGCAGTCGGGGATAGGGAGGAGCCCACTCCCCTCCCGGAAACTTGTAGCAGTGGCGCGGGGCTTCCCCCACCTTCCTGCAAAACGGTGAAGGGTTCTCCCATTGCTGCGCCATTACCCACCCGCCCACCGGACGCAGTGCGAATCCCAGCAGACCTGTCACAGCCCCCCACCGGAGTACCTCCCGATACTCCAGCATAGCCGATAATCCGGCACCACTTAGGTCCCAAAGGTGCCGTATTATCAGAAGTCTACTGTAGCTAGGTCAACCTACAGCTTAGGTGTAGACAAGGCCTGAAATATCACTGTGGCTGAGGAACAGCAGAGTAATATTAAATAGATGTAGGTTGCATGCTTTCTAAATTAATCTCATTTGTCCTCCACCCCAGCTCTCTGTCTCTTATCTTAGGCTGTGTCTGCACTACAGAAACTATAGAAGCAAAGCTTTGTCATAGTTATTCCCTCAGGCTATGTCTACACTGTACTCTCTTGTGCAAGAAAATGTGCAATTGAGGCGAAGCAGTGAATATCGCTGCACCTCATTTGCATAGTTAATAAACTGCCATTTTTGTGCAAGGGGCTTTTGTGCAGAAAGGAGCCATCTGCACGGCTCCTTTTTGCATAAAACCCCCCTCTTGCACAAGAGCCGTTCTGCCGCTTTTTTTCAGGAGGGTTTCTACGCAAAGAGGAGCTGTGTAGACCGTTCCTTTTTGTGAAAAAGCCCCTTGCACAAAATGGCGGCTCATTAAGTATGCAAATGAAGCACGAGGATATTCACCGCTCTGCCTCATTTGCATATTTTCTTGTGCAAGGAGGCACAGTATAGATGTAGCGTCATAATAGACACTGTTTATGCTGACGTAAAGGGTTTTCCATCAGTGTAGCAATGCAAACAAAATAAGCTGTCAGGAAGCACTCTTCCATCAGCGTAACTGGATGTATACTGCGTGGGAGGTTGGCATAGCTACGTTTGTCAGAGGTGTGGGTTTTTTGATTTAACTACATCAACTTAACTTTTAAGTCTAGCCCAAAGTAGGTGTCAGGATTGTTGAAATGAGGGGTTCTCACAACAAATATTTTGATGCAGCCACCAACTCTTGCTGGGTGGCTGCTCTGACAACTTTTCCTCAAATACTTAATTAACTTAAGGAATAACAAACAAATATGCATAGATACATGTCCAAATCATTGTAATTTATTTATGTAGGGTTTTTTTGTAGCCCTAAACAACATAGAAACACAAATAAGGTGCTTTCATGTTCTTGTCTTTTTTTCTTGTTTCTACTTTTATGTCTGCTTTTTTTAGACTTGCTAGATATTAGGTCTGTGAAAAATGATATTAGCAAACATATAAATATCACTTTTCATGGCTGATTTATTCAGCTCCTACAAGCATTGAATGGGGAGGTGGGTATTGAGCCAGCGGGGACCAGGGTTTGAGGGAGCACTGGGGAAGGCAGTGTAGGTCAGGGGGATGTGAACTCAGGACCAGAGCCTGCCACCACACAGCCAGGAAAGGGATCCTGAAAGCCTCAGAGCTGAAGCCCGTCACCCCAGGGCTGAAGTCTGACCCCACCACCGTCAGGAAGGTGGGGAACTCAGTCGGTGCCTGCTCCTCCAGCTGTTGTGTCTCCAGAGAGGACAAGGCCCAGTCACTGCTGGCAGTACCAGGGGATGGGCCTCTGCTTTGTGCCCCCTTTCTTCTCCATCACTGCCCAGAAGGCTATGGCCACAAGAAAAGCCCCTGGTGGCCTCACATGAGAAACACTGATTTTAATCATTAACATAGAGGCAGGATAACCAGTTCTCATGAAGTCTGATCCATCAAACTACTGAAGCCTGTGTTTAGCACTAAGCGTGTGAGTAGTCCTAGTGAAGTCAATGCTTCAATAGGAACACATGCTTAATTGCTTTGCTGGGTTGGGATCTAAAAGCAGAGACAGCACTTCCTTGCTGAAATAACCATTGCTCTCCCAACTCAGACTGTGCATTATCTTTGCCAACATGACTAGAGAACTATTCTGACTTCATACCCAAAATAATTGTAACTCCCATGATTTTGAGGTAATTCCTGCAGCAGATGCACTGGGAGCCTGACACATAATTCCCTCCTCTGTCCCTCTATAATTACCACTCTGTCTCTCTCTCCTTCCTTTTGTCTTCCAACTGTTGAACATTCTGTCTACATTCACTGCCTACAATGAGTTTCTCTCTTTGGCCTGGTCTACACTACAGCAGAAGGTTGAATTAAGATACGCAACTCCAGCTACGTTAATTATGTATCTTAATTCAGTGTATCTTAAATTGAGTTTCTTCACTGTCCACACAGTAGGAGGCCAACGGGAGCAAACGCTCCCATTAGCTTCCCTTATTCCTTGTGAGGAGTAGGAGTGCCGGTGCTAACCATGGCGCCATATGAGTTCAATTTAGCTAGTCTTCACTAAACCCACTAAATTGAACACCGGAAGATTGACCGCAGCAGTGTTGATCTTTCGTGAAGCATAGACACGGCCCTCTAGTCTCTCTGATTCTCCTTAGTATAGATTCCCCAGTCTTGGCTCCACATAAAGGACTTGTCTACCCACAGAAATTGCATTAATTTAACTAATGGGCTACGTCTACACTGGCCCCTTTTCCGGAAGGGGCATGTTAATTTCAGAAGCCGTAATAGGGAAATCCGCGGGGGATTTAAATATCTTTGAAGTAGGAATAAGATCCTCCGGAAAAGGGCGCTTTTTCCGGCGGATCGGGGCCAGTGTAGACTCTCTTTTCCGGCTTTTTTAAAAGCCGGAAAAAAGCGGCGGACATTTTTATTTAAATGCCGCGGGGGATATTTAAATCCCCCGCGGATTTCCCTATTACGGCTTCTGAAATTAACATGCCCCTTCCGGAAAAGGGGCCAGTGTAGACGTAGCCATGGTGTGATACTGAGATAAGGTGGGTGAGATAATATCTTATCGGACCACTTTCTGTTGTTGAGACAAACTTTGAACTTACACAGAGTTTTGGTAACGTCAGAGCACATTGATTAAACTGAGGTACATCTCTTAAATGTATAGGCAAATCAGTTTAAACCAGGCTTATATCAATGTAGCTTGCATTTGTAAACTTGCAGGGCAAGCTGAAACAATATAATTAGCTTTAAATTAATATGTGTGTCCACCCAGGATTCCATACCAGATTGTAAACTGATGTCACTTAAACCAATGCAGCTTCTGTGTGCAGAGAAAGCTTTACATCGCAGCAGGTAAATTATAGGTGCCAACTAAACTGATATAACAGGTTTTAAAAGAATGCATCAGTTTGATATCTCACCTATGCTAACATTGATGCAGCTTCTGTGGATAGACCAGGCTTTAGTCACAAAGAGGCCTGTGCACTAGTTCTATCAAGAGGCAGCAATGTTTTAAGAGGGTCCTTTGACGGGGTGATATTGTGGTGCAGATGGGATGATGGGAACACTTCTGTTGGTGTTTTTTTTATTACTATTATTATTTTAATCTCTCTGCTGCCTTTGATACCATTGATTATTGTTTCCTCTGCTTTTAACTTCCACAGTTCTGCACTCTGACTTTCTGCCTCTCTCAGTAACTGCATCTTCTGTAGCTCCTTTGGCTCCTCCTCAGCCTCCCTTACACTCTGCTGGACTGCTATCTCTTAGGGTTCTAATCTCAGTCCTTTCTCTCTATGGTCCCGCTGCAGGGGACCTCTGCTTCCCCCATGCTTTCAGTCCCTGTGACTCCTAGCTCTTTTTATTCTCTGTCTACACTCTGTTTCCAGTCATAGAGCCCTAACTCTCTGAGATGCAGAGCCGGTCTTAGGGCGGGCGAGTCGGGTGGTCGCCTGGGGCCGCCATTTTCAAGGGGCTGCTGACAGAGCCGGTCTTAGGGGCAGTCTGCGACCGCATTTCAGCCCGACCTCCTGAATCCTCCCTCCAGGCTTTTTTTTTTTTTTTTTTGCGTGACAAATTTTCCCTGGCGGCTTTTTGTTTGACAAATTTTTGTCCAGTATTTTTTTGAAACCATCTGGCAACCCTACAGGCAAGCCAGGTGGTCGCCCGGGGCCACCAATTGGTTAGGACTGGCCTTGCTGAGATGTCTCCTTGTGGTCAGCCCACAACTGCCCCAAATGTAATTTTTCCCAGATTTGTTTTTAATCGGTCAGCTAAATCAGTAGTATCAACCTATGGCCTGAGGGCTGCATGTGGCCCGTCGGGGTTCTGTGTGTGGCCTGTGAAACATTGTGTTTACCACTGCCTATGCACAGGGTTGCCAGATTCTGCTGGTATCTGTCCATGCAGGTTTTTTCCCCCTACTGGTACTACTGAAGTGACACGCACGTAAAGCAAGGGCACATGAAGTGAGGTGCATGCTGATTGCACAGACATTGACTGTGAGAGCTGTGCACTCCTTCTGTGTCTAGTCAAAGAGCTGCTGTGGTTCAATCGGCACACCTGGCAAATTCTAGTTATGCAAGCACAGTTAGCAAAACTATCCTATCACGGGAGACTGTCATTGTCACAACAGTCTTGTGGCCCACTGAGATGGAGGGCCCCTCACTGGCATAGGTTGCCCATCACTGTACTAAACCATTGCAATCCACCTCCTCCCTTCACTGTCAACCCTATCAGCTTCATCATCCTTCTCATCTCCCAGGCTAGTCCTACCCTTTGTCATCCCTGACTGTTCTCTTTCCCTCTCAGTCCCAGCCAAAACATCCAGTCTTCCTCATATCTTCCCTTTTTTGTACTCTTCCCACTGCTAAAACTTGTTCACACCCACTCGTTTCTCACCTTGATTACAGTAATCTCCTTTCTGGCCTTCCTGCTTCTCACCTCTCCCTTCCTTTCCTTTTTCTTTCCCACAGCTCCGGTCAGACCACCTCTTTGAATTATAGCACTGGCTTTGTCTCCTACTGACTCAAATTTTGGCCCCTCAGCTTTCCCCTCTATATTACAATACGTAATCATAACCCTGCTTACAGCTCTGCTCCCGTTTCCTTCTACACTGCCCCCATCTCCTTATACTCCTCCTAATCTTCTATGCTCGCTGTTCCATTACACCCCTTCCACCCCTCTTGCTTTAGCATCTTCATTTCCACAGCTCTCTCCCTTAGGAGCTGTCCCCTGCTTGCTTTTGCCTACGCACTCTGTCTGTCTTTGATACTTTCCATAAAGCCCACTTGTTACCAGAACACTGCCTTTCTTCTCCTCGCTAATATTTCCACACTGTTCCATGCCTTGTCACTCTCTTTCCAGTTTTAGATTATAAGATACTTGCAGGGAACGTGTCCCTACTCTATGTATGTAAAGCCTCGTGTGACTTTAAAGTGCTATCTGAATGAAATTATGACACTGCGGTTACATTAGAAGATAACTAGACTGGAGGAAATGCGAGCTTGTATTGATAGTGAAGAATTTGTA
Organism: Pelodiscus sinensis; assembly: GCF_052426305.1. Classification (NCBI taxonomy): domain Eukaryota; kingdom Metazoa; phylum Chordata; order Testudines; family Trionychidae; genus Pelodiscus; species Pelodiscus sinensis. The sequence goes on from NC_143052.1 coordinate 200,384,506, forward strand.
AATACCACTCCCAGGCCTGCAGTCACTACACTCTCAACTCCCATTGGCTCTTTACACATGTTGGTGAGTAATCTGCAATGACTTGGCATAGCAGAGCATGGGTGGAGGGTTGCCATCAGGGAGCCAGTTATGTCTCTCTGATGATCTAACCTGTTTTAGATCCTATTTTGCCTGGGATCATTGTAGAATGGTGCCAAATCAGGTCAAAGGGCCAGGAACTCAGGGCAGCATGTGGCCCATCAGCTTCAGTTGGAGCTGAGCGCACAGTGATTGTCAGATTGAAACTTAATGTATAAAGAAGAGTCTCCATTTGGAAAAGGTTGGTTCAAATAGTTCTGTTGGCTTTCAGTTGGTTTCGTAAGAGTTTGTAACACAATAGGTAAAGTGTTTTCCTTTGCCCAAATCAACATAATACTTTCCATTTTCTGTCTAAGGGACAGAGGATTATATTTGTAGTTAACACCTGCATTTTTTCCTGCATGCCTTTAAAAATGCTTCTAACTGCTCCTCTGAGCTCCATCTTTCACATAAGAGGGGGGTTCGTTTGCAGGAAATAACCGTTTCATTAAGGAAATATACCCTTGGCGGATGACTCTTCTCAAAATTGGAACTTCTGTACTCTCATTAGACTACCATATAAACTGTAGCGAAACCTGTGTTTGTGTTTCTGGATTACCATGTTCTAGGCAAGAAAAATTGCTCCTGAGATCATTTACCTCCTTTCCTCCTCCTCCCCGCCCTCCCATGGAGATGACAGGAAGGAATTAATTGCTGCTGCCGTTGGATCAAAAACTGGCATCCGTGGGGCTTCCTTTCTAGAGGAGCCTGCAATGGTATTCAAAACTATACAACCCCCCGCAAAACGTTCCCCCAAATGAAGGAATGTTGTTGGGAAATCAAAAGGACAGATATTTCAGGAAGCACATGTAATTTACTGTCAAGTTTTGTGCTTTATATTGCCGGTTTGGGAAGGGAGTCCTGTTTTCACTATTACTCTGTGGTATAATGTGAGACAGTAAGGCAAAATAGTGCTCACAAATATTCTTACTGCCCAAACTCTCCGTTGGCTTTGCTTCTCTTTGCAACCTCTTTTATTCCCTTGTTCATAAATATTTGGGTTGGTGAGATTTTTTTTAGCCACCAGCACATCTGTGGGAAGTAAAATGTGCTGGTTTAAATAAGTGTTTGTGACAATACCTGCACTAGAAGTGCTTGTGCATCAATTTTGGACCACTTTTTATTGGGACCACAATAGAGTTAATGAACAATGCAGAATGTTTGCAGACAACATGTAACTGGAAAAAGGAGCTCCTGGTTATAAAGCTTAGCTCTGTCAGTCCTGGACGTAGGTCATACCATTTGATGTAGGTGACCGATCATATGGCATGAATAACAGTAAATACCTTTAGTGACAAGCTTGCGGGAGAACAATTGGCTAGAAGGTGTTTACACACATTGCTTTTCCAGCCATTGTAAATTTGTACCATGGCTGTACAAAACAAATTCTGTGTCATTTGTGAATGGAAAAGAGTGTTATATTTACAGGACAAACTATTTGCAATGAGCAGTGGGAAATTAATGCCAGGAGCTCAGAATATGGAAGGTTTGCACCTATTTTTGCCGAAGTCAAAGGCAAAAGTCCTGCTGATTTCAGTGGGAGGAAGAGCTGGCCCTGCAGGGGTATGTTTTCCCTTCGAGAAGCTGACAGCTCCCTTTTCCAAAACTCAGGGAGCCCCAGAGATGCCATTTATCTCAGTGCAAGCACACGGGTGGGGTCCTGCATTCTTCTCAAGTCTAACTATCCTGCCCTAACTTGGTAACTTGCAGGGTGGCTGGAATGCTTCCTGTGGCAGCAGGACTGGAGGAAGAGGACAAGTGACCGCATTGCCCAAACCTGATCCCCCTGCCTTTAGCCTTGCAGGGAACCACAATTAGTGCAGCATGCTGGGCCCTGTATACAAGAGTTCCTCTTCCCTTAGAGAACAAATGAGGTGACTGTTCAGGCAATAGTCAGTTTAAAAGGGGGGCGGCTGGAGGGTTTCTATACCTGCAATCATTATTTCCCCTCCTCTGAACTTGCTGATACAATCCCTGCTGGGGATGACTTAGTGCTAGCTCATAAAAATACTTCACAGGGATGAGTTTTACCTTTATAATGCACCAAGTTGCATTTCTAATGGGGCATGGGGGGAGAAGGGGAGAACAGGAGTGTTGAATAACCCCAGTTCCTTGCCTTACAAAGGCTTCACACCTCCATTCCCTCTTTCCAAATTACTCCCCTCTAACACAGCTCTCAGGAACAACACATGGTTACCATTAAGGGCCTGGGAAACTGTGTGTAAATGAATGATTCTTTTTAAAGAGGAAAAGAAACAGAGAATGTGACATAAAAACAATCATGTGACATTTAATCTCCCATCTTTGTCAAGTGGTGATTAAGGGCGGAAGGTATTCTCATGTGGGTTGGGAACTGCAAGAAGCACACCATGTGGGGTTTTTTTAATTTCTTCTAAGGGTATGTCTACATTACAAAGTTAATTCGAACTAACAGCCGTTAGTTTGAATTAAATTTCATAGGCGCTACACATACAAACCACTAGTTAGAACTTAATTCGAACTAGCGGAGCGCTTAATTCGAACTAGGTAAACCTCATTCTACGAGGACTAACGCCTAGTTCGAATTAAGTAGTTCGAATTAAGGGCTGTGTAGCCACTTAATTCGAACTAGTTGGAGGCTAGCCCTCCCCAGCTTGCCCTGGTGGCCACTCTTCTGCCCCCCTCCCGGCCCCGGAGCCCTTAAAGGGCCACGGTCTGACGACGGTACCCGTGCCAGGTGCAAGCCTGCCAACACCCAGCCAGCAGACCCTGCACTTGGCACGGCATGAGCCAGCCACCCGCTGCCACCCAGCCCTCCACCTCTTCCCAGGACCAGGCTGGCAGCTCCCAGGAGCCTGCCCGGGGCCGCAAGAGGCGGGCGCCCGCCTGGTCTAGTGTGGAGATCGTGGACCTCATCCAGGTTTGGGGGGAGGTCTCCAACGTCCACAATCTCCGCACTAGGCACAGGAAAGTGGCCGTCTAGGGCAGGATAGCTGCCAGCCTGGCCACCAAACGCCACATGCGAACCCAGGAGCAGGTTTGCATGAAAATCAAGTTGGTCCAGTGAGACCCCCGACTCTGAGCCCTGAGCTTAGAACATAAGAACAAAAGAACGGCCGTACTGGGTCAGACCAAAGGTCCATCTAGCCCAGTAGCCTGTCTGCTGACAGCGGCCAACATCAGCTACCCCAGAGGGACTGGACCAAAGACAATGACCAAGCCATTTGTCTCATGCCATCCATCTCCAGCCTTCCACAAACAGAGGCCAGGGACTCCGTTCCTACCCCCTGGCTAATACCACTCCATGGACCCAACCTCCATGACTTTATCTAACTTCTCTTTAAACTCTGTTATAGTTCTAGCCTTTACAGCTTCCTGCGGCAAGGAGTTCCACAGGTTGACTATTTGCTTTGTGAAGAACAACTTTCTTTTTTTAGTTTGAAGCCTGCTACCCATTAATTTCATTTGGTATCCTCTAGTTCTTATATTATGGGAACTAATGAAGAACTTTTCTTTATGCATCCTCTCCATACCACTCATGATTTTATAGACCTCTATCATATCTCCCCTCGGTCTCCTCTTTCTAAGCTGAAAAGTCCCAGTCTCTTAGCCTCTCTTCATATGGGACTTGTTCCAAACCCCTAATCATTTTAGTTGCCCTTTTCTGAACCCTTTCCAAGGCCAAAACATCTTTTTTGAGGTGAGGAGACCACATCTGTACAAAGTACTGAAGATATGGCATACCATAGTTTTATACTTCCCCTCCTCCTTCTTCCCCTGGCTTCCCCCTTCCAGCTCCCTCCTCCCAGGTTTCCCCCTCCCCTCTCCCACTCTCTCCATTCCCCTCTCCCACCTCCTTTTCCCAGTCTCCCCAGAGGTTAATCCCTCCACCCCCAGTTTTGTTAAATAAAGAGAGTTTCTATTTTTGAACACACGTGTCCTTTATTTTTTTACATCAGGAAAGGGGGTTAGGGAGGGGTAAGTGGAAGGAGGTGAGGGAGGAATGGGGCACGAGCCCATGATGGGGAGGACTGGGGTGGCTCTGTGGGCTCCTCGGGGTGGAAGCTCTGCTGCAGGGTCTCTTGGATCCTGACAGCACCCCGATTGACCCCCCTCTCGGATGGCAGCCTGCGGCAAGTACAGCCGGGCTGATGGCCGAGTGCTGTGATGTGCCGAGTGCAGGCACTCAGGGCACTCCAAGACAGGACTGCTTTGCTGTCCCTCATCGAGGTAGACAAGCAAGTGGGGAACCCTGAGAACTGTCTGTCCGGGGTGGAGGTTGGGTCCCATTAATCACAGCCCTCGGATAGCCTGATGCAGCAGCTCCATACTCTAAGTCCTACCCTGATGCCCTGCTGGCACTGGTTCCGGCCAGCCTTTACTTCGGTTCAAGGTCCACTCAATGTGGACATGCTAGTTCGAATTAGCAAAACGCTAATTCGAATTAGTTTTTAGGTCTAGATGCACTAGTTCGAATTAGCTTAGTTCGAATTAACTAATTCAAATTAAGTTAGTTCAAATTAGTGCTGTAGTGTAGACATACCCTAACTCGGGGAAACAGGGGGAATCCTCAGCATTTCAGCAATGTTCGCATCATATAGACAGACCGTGTGGTTATTATCCTGTTCCCAGAAGGAAGCTTGTTATACAAATATCCAAGATGGACCTTTTTGAGACTCTTGCTATGTCTTGTTACACCCACACATACAATGCTGCCTTCAGTGTTTCCCCGGGACCTTTTGAAAGGCTGTTGTAGCTGTTCTGTTGATCCTTCAGCTCTCTGAAGCTGCTCTCCTTACCCCCAAATCACTCTGAGGATGCTGCTCTGCCAGTCTCCTTGAAGCTGGTTCTGAGGCTGCTGCTTCTGTCTGTACATTTTAAAGTCTGATGATGGATGAAACCATGCCTCCCTAGGAATGCGACCTATTGTCTCCTGGGTCCAAACCATTGGGCAGCAGCAGGTAGATGTCATTATAGCCGAGATTTTCTTTTATACTGATACTCCGGGCTTTGATACTCGTTCTGGGCGGGGCAGTCAGGAGTACTGTGTTGTTAAACTTAAGACTGATCATACTTCTGGAGATGATGTAGATACAATCATTACTTTTTTTCTTAGCTTTTTGTTTGTTTGGATCCAGAATCGGTTAGCCTTCACAATCAGGCCACAATTAATATTTGGGTGAGTGTAGGCTGGTGCTCCACATATTCTATTGTCAGGAGAGTAAACGATGTACTCAGAGCTCAGTCTCCTTAGATTAGATTGCTAATGGGTTCTGTGAAATAATGAGCAATACTCAGATTCAGTTCTTCTGAGACTCAGAAATTCCATGGCAGCTAATGAATCAAGGTGCAGAAGGGAGTGGCACGAGACTCCAGGAGTACTATGGCTGGGCTCCACAAAAAGATTTAGGCACTAAGTCGGGCTAAGTCCCAGTTGTAGTTCCACTGCAGCTCACAAAACTGTTGCTGAATGCAGGGGGTGTCTATACTCATTTGATATGTCAGGGTGTGTCTACACCACCCCGCCGGTGTCGATACAGTGGTCTCACTACTAGTTGGTGTGTGGGAACGCTGTTTGGCAGCACATTTGCTGACAAAGTACTTCCATCCCCAACTATCAGGTTTTGCTTTGTCAGCAGCAGAAACAGCCTACACATGTGTACTTACTGCAGCAAAACCTTGTTATGCACAGGGCTGGGGTGAGCAGTGTTAAGAATCGGTGAATGACAAAAGTTTTGTCGAGCAAGTGCAAGTGTAGACACAACTTAAGTTTTCAGGGTAGAAACTTCCCTAGACACTTAGGTTTCCGCCTCAGACCATGTGCAGTGCTGCTTCTCACTAGGCCTGTGGTTCTCAAACTGGCTGGAATTCAGTTCCTCTCCCTCACCCTGCAATGGGGAGCCTGCAATGGTGCTCCAGCTTTGCTCTCTCCCCTCTGGGCAAGGTTGGAGTGCCAGCACCGGCTTCCTGCTGAGGTGAGGAAGGAGAAAACCCAGAGCCACCCCACTGGATCTGCCTCACAGGGAAAAAGCAGAGTCAGAAGCAGCTCCACGCACTGTCGCTCTTCCTTCCCCAGCTGGGTGAACAGCAATGCACAGATGCTCTGCCTTGAAGCTTTCCAATCTGCTCCCGTTGGCCAGAATCCGGCCAATGGGAGCAGCAGGAGGCCATGTCTGAGATATGGTGCCTGGGAACGGCACGGGGTGCAAAAGCAAATAAGTGCCCGCCCCATCATGCCCAGATCCTGTACCCCCTGCCAAGATCCCACACCCCACCCTGCTCCTGCACCCTCCCCCGGGCCAGACACGCCAAACCCAGCCTGCTCCTAAGCCCTCCCCCTCCAGCCAGACACTCTACTGTCAGCCTGTTCCTGCACCCTCCCTCCTAGCCAGACTCTCTGCACCCTCCTTGCTCTTGCCCCCTTCCCCTAGACAGACACCCTACTCCCAGCTTACTCCTGCACCTACCTCCCACCCAGACCTCGCACCCTCATCCCTGTACTCCACTTCTCACTCAGATCCTGCATCCCCATCCCTATCCCACTCACTGGCATCCCTGCTGCACACACTGACCCCCTCATATTTGGCCTCACCCCAGAGCCTGGGGGTCTAGAAAATCCACTAACGCCAGAACCCCAGAAGAGTAAATCTCGTCTATGGGAAGCCCCAAAGCTCAGTCCTTCCTGTCCCTCTTCCCCACATGGGGCTGGAGTGCCAGAGGAGTGAGGTGTCGCAGTTAGGGGCCACATCAGTGAGGACTGAAGGGTTTTGGAGGGGTTTTTTTGCTTCTCACTTGTGTGGCCCCCAACTGACTTTTTCTATGGGTCAGTGGCCCCCAGACTAAAAAAAGTTCCCCACCCCTGCCATAAATAAAGAAGACATTGAAACTTTTTGTGTTGGACATAGATTAATATTTTACTTTATTTAAAATGAAGTTTGGTAAACTAATATAAGAAAGTTAAAACATTTAATCTATTTAATAATTTTGATTAATATTTCCTTTCTTACTAGTTAAATCAAACCATTTTTCCTACCTGCAGCACTAGCAAAATGGCTGGGCATAATTATGTAATTAGCAGCAAATTTGCATTAGCAGCTGGGGGTCTGCAAAAAAATTTGCTATGAGCCAGGTGGGCCCCGGGCCAAAAACTTTGAGAACCACTGCTTTCGGCATCCACATACCTATTTCCTGCCTAGAGCAATCCACAAACCAGGGGAAGACAGGCATTTAGCCACCTAAGTCAGTGGTTTCCAACCTTTTTTATACCGATGATCGGCAAACCCAGTCACAAACTTTTGGCAGACCGGACCTGGTTGGCATCTCCCGTTGCCTAGTTGAAGTGACTCCCGAACTTCTTGGCAGGTTGGCTTTGTGGAGCCTATTCTCAGGCACTATCTCACCCCTTTCATTGTATAAGACGCCTACGTGCCTAATTCAGCTTTGTAGATCACAGCATTGTTCCTGAACTTTTTAGGTACCTACAAGTCAGGTTGCTGTGATGCACAACAATGAAACATCTCTTCCTGGATCTATGGCCTACAGCATGGCGGGGTTGCTTACCCTCAGACGCAGAGCGCGGAAGGGGCAAGGGGCCAGCCAGCAGCCGGCGGGGGAACAGTGAGGGGGCCTGGCGCCCTCAGCAGGGCTCCAGCTCCTCACCCCCACTAACAAGCAGCTGTGAGGGAAGCAAAGAAACGTGGCCCCAGTTCACTTTGCTCCTTGGGGGAGGGGAGAGACCTCCCACACACTCCCTGGTGGGAAGTAGAGCAACGTGGCTGGGGGAACAGAGCAAGCTAAGGCCGTTTTTCTCTGCTTGCCCCACCACTGCTGGTGACTGAGGGAGGGCGGGGGTGGACCCCTGCCGCAGGTGCCAGAACCCTTGCTCCACTATTCCCCAGGCAGCCTCGGTTGGGGCAAGAGGTGGGTTGGGGGCGGAGCAAAGGCAGGGAAGAAGGCGGAGCAAGGGCAGAACAGGGTGGGGAGAGTTGGGGTCTGGGGCAGAGGGGAGTTGTCCCAGCCCTTTCCTGGGTTGAAGGGGATCACATTTGCAGTGGTCACCTGGTTCATCCCTTACCAGTCACCCCTGTCCTCTGTTATGCCAGAGGTCAGATTAGAGGATCACAATGATCCCTTCTGGCCTTAGACTCTGTTCATCCCAGCCTATGTGGCTACTCCGAGCTCTGGTGCTGAACTTCAGTAACTCTCAGCACACAACAAGGGACTGCCTTGATTGCATACCATCCGATTACACGCACCAAGCCTAATGTGTTATAATCTAATACAATTTCACACAAGGAGTCTATGGGACGATCCGTTGTAATAGCCATACCTGATGCGACTGTGAAACTCGAATCATGGGTCTTCTCTAACACAGTATGGTTAAAACCAGTCCTAGTAATATAAGCAACAGAATGCTTCGTTTTTACATTAAAAAGAACTTAAAACTATATACAACAGTACAATAACATACAGAAACCTGCCTTCTACTGTGTCACACATTAAAGCTATGTCTACATTACACTGTTCTTCTGGAAAAAGCTACGCAAACTGCAAACCACAATTTTTTCGGAAGAGGCTTTTCTGATATTTGGCATGTTTACACTCGGCCAAATTTTGGAAAAAAACCAACCCTTTTTCAGAACATCCCGTCTTCCTCATAAAAAGAGGTTTACAGGGCTGCTTAAAAAGTGCATCTGCTCTTCTGAAAAAGTTTGGATGTGGCAGTAGTGTAGACAGCCTTCATTCAGAAAGATTACAGTTTGGGGCCTTTTACAGAGACAGACACTGTTAAATGGTGTTCTGGTGGATTATACATTGCTCAATAGTAACTTTGCTTGGAGATTCTTGCATTATTTGATATTGGCTACTCATTTTCTCAATATCTTAAAACACAGAAATTAGTTAGCTGTATATTTGTGGTGAGGATTAGCCTTGCTGGTGATGTGGATGGAGTTCACTTGTGCTCAGTCTCTTATGATTTCCCCCCCTCACCTCAGAGATCGTCGGTGTGTTTCAGGGCTTTAAAATAAAGGACTTCTCATGTGAGCGAGGCTCTTTTCACACTAGTCTTTTTCAAACATTTCTCAACATTAACTCCAAGCCAGTGCTAGCAATGTTGGGGCCCAAATGTAGTTGAAATTCTAGCTGCTCACACTGTTTTCAGCACTAACTCTGCAGGGAACAAATCTAAACACCATAGGTGCTGAAACCTGTCAGCAGCCGAAACCCCATCTACATGAGAGCTCCCAGCAGAACTGCTACAGATTTAGCTGAGCCAGTGTTAGTGATGGCTGGAAGTTTCCAAAAGTAGACAGTCATAAAGTTAGCAGGTCTGGCCCCTGATAACTATCAATACAAGCTGTTGTTTTTGCATGAACCTGCAGGTGTTTCCACTGCTATTTCCTCGCAGTACGGGAAAACAACTGTTCTGGCAAATACTCCAACATGTTGTGCAGTTATGAAATATGCACCTGAAGACTCTAATTTTCAGAGAGTTGCCTTTACTTTCTTCTAACATTGCTCCTCCCACGCTCAAATCCACATCAGGGATAGACTTTTAGGGACAACCCTAAACTGAAGCTCAGGCAGAGAAGTGCCGCTCTAATGGGAACAGGAACAATGCTTCCTAGTGCTGCAGTGACTACTGCAGAGAGAAATAGCCATTGCTCCCCCCTTTACAAACATATGCTCCCCTTTGCTCTCAGGGTCTACCTTGCACCCATTTACATCAATGCCAACATTCCCTCTGCTTTCCATAGGTGCAGGATCAAGTCTTTGGCCAAAGTGAGTGATGTAGAGCAGGGACAGGAACTCAGCCCTTCCTTTCCCATCCACTTTAGAGAAGCTGGAGCCTACTCTGATGGTAATTTCTTGCACTCAGAGAAGCTCAAATACTGTCACTGTGGTTGGGGATGGAACCTGGGTGAATACACAAAGATGCCATACTTTTTTCTTTCTTGTGCAACTGTGCAGGGTCAGCTACAAGCTTGACCTTAGTGTGATTTTTTAAAATTTCTGCAGAAATTAACTGTTGGAAAACCTGATGCCAAATTATGAATGTTTTTAACAATCTCAGGATGAAAAGAAGTCTGATTTCAGAAGAAATGCAGGAAGTTTCAATCTTTCAATCCTTAAATGAATTTACTAAATAAACTGTTAGGGCAGTTTTACTATTTAAATTAAGCTCAAAGCCAGATTTTATCAGGAGATGCTCAGTAGTAACAAGTCCTTTATAGCTTCTCAACACATAAATTATTATAAGTTTAGCTGTAGAAAGGAATATGATTTAAGCAATTAGCAAATGTGAAGTTAATGATTCTGCAAATAGGCTATAGTTGTACAGGACTTTATTGGACTAAGAGACAACATAAACATTTTCAACCGTCTAACTTTTCACGTGTATAAAAACCAGCGCTATTCATTGTTAACCTGAACTTCATCGATCGTATCCCATGTGGGTATGATATGCTAGATGGTGACAGGAACAGATGAACCTCAAGGTGGGTGACTGCCTGCGTAAGAGAATGCAAAGCTGAACCTCCTAGCTCTGTACAGGTTTTGTGCATGTCAATTAACTGCAGTGGTCAGATGTCCAATATCTGTTCTCCCTAACAGACTGGCTCCTCAAATATTTTGAGACGTGAATTCTGCAAATACTTTCCTTCACTAAAAGTCTCAGACAAAGGAGAATCCAATTCTCAGGCTTAGCACATTTGGAGCCTGGCATTTCAAATGTTTGATACTACTGAGCGGTGTCTGACCTCTTACCTATTGCTTATGGGTCTAAAGCCACATTAGGCTGTCAAAAGAGAGGCAAAACAGTTACACGAGTGATTAGCTGTGAAATGTTTATATTAATGTTAATTTGGCTTAGTCCTGGGTTTTGTTATGGCCCATGATTTGGTTCTTTCTTGTCATTCAAGATATAGAGGAGTGGAAGCAAAGTTGTAATTCCTCCTTTAGGTAAGACAGGAAATATTTCAGTGCAGAAGACTGGCTAGTCCATCACATCCATTAGGAGTTGTATAATCCAGTGTTTTTCAACTTTTTTCTATAAAGTACCCCTTTTTTTAAAAAAAATTATAAGTATCCCCAGTACTTACAGTTTTCAGACACACATTTTTTTCTACCATTTCAACACATTTATTTAAACAACTTAATTGTAGCTGGGCGGGCGATGAAATTTTTGGGTTTAAAAAGCACAAAAATAATAAAACGCTGTAAAACCTGAAACAAAAATTCAGTTTTCTCCAAATGTCAGTTGTGTTGACATACCCCCCGAGACTTTTCTCAAGTACCCTTAAGGGTACTTGTACCACTGGTTGAGAAACACTGGTATAAATAAAGTGGCTACCTTATTATACTGGTAAGTCAGCCTGTTGCTCGAGATCAGGGCCAAATCTTGATCTCACCTGCACCTGTGTAACTGTGGAGTAACTCCATTAATTTCAATGGCCTCACACTCCTGTAAATCCAGAGTAGCAGGCAGCAGAACTCAGATCTTGGTATCTCTGAAATTAGAATGCTTGAGAACACAGTTTAAAATCATTCATCTTCCATATCACATTTTAGTTAATATTCTCCATCTGGAATGTTTTATTTGATGTGGGTGGTGGCTCACCACTTCCCACTTCAACTGTAAATTATGTTCGCAACCTCTTCTGACAAAGGTTCATATTATGGAGAACTGGTATGTGTACTTGCTAAAATGAGCTAATACAGTCTAATAATTATGGAGGAACAGTAATGACTCCATAGTTAAGGCTGTGTTGTGATTTGCAGTTAAAATGGAACTAAAATCCCTTATTAAAATTTTAATTGTTTGATTTTATCTCCAGATTGTATAGACTAGTTCTGCACAAGGCAATTGCATCTTCTACATTTTTGTGAGATATTGACTCGCTTTCATAGGGGAAACTTCCTCAAATATTTTTGCTTTGAAATATAGTTCACATGTCTTTGCCAAATGGCCATTAACTCCAAGCGTCTCTCACGTGCCTCTGAGTACATTTCCAGTCATTGGCCACCGCTTAACTTTTAAAAGTGAATCTGTAAGTAGGTATTTTTCTCTTCCTTGAATAGCAGATTATAGTTATGCCATGATTTTCCGACGTGTATAAGTATCAACAGAGATACGTTGACACAAATCAGCATTTTAAAAGCTAAGTGTGGGAGAGGAATAGGGGAATGGCAGGTACTGCAGACAGGGGAGTGATGGAACACTCTAGATCATGGTCTGGAAGCACAGGGGGCATAGTGGGAGGTGAGGGAGGTGAGAGAGAAGAGACAGAGTTTTTGCAATGGAGATATGGGCAGAACTGTAGCTGTGAGGAGGGCTAATAGGAAGAGTGGTGACACCTGGAGGGCATAGGTCCAAGCATTTGCAGGACTCTGTGGAAGAAGCGTAGAGATGATAATACCTGAATTACACACATAATCTATCAATGATTTATATAGAAATCCCAGCAAACAAGAAAACGTTAACCAGTTAAAGTTACCACCACTGCAAACACTAAAAACCCGTTAAATCCTTAGTTAAGTCCTCACTCGACTCTTGCAGCCTTCAGCCATGATTTCACTTTCATCACATTACCACACCAATATTCACAACCCACACGCATCCTCCTTCACCCAAAACATGCAACGTTTACTTTCAGCAGGGGGCTGACAGAATTGCCTGGGCAAGGGGGGGTGGTTCTGTGTAAGTATTCAATGTATGACATGCTGAGGGGGCTGGGCCTCTGATACAAGGGGCGGGGCTGGGGCTAGCCTCCCAGCACTCTGGCAGTGATTTAAAGCAGTGTTTCTCAAAGTGTTCCGTGGATTTACTTTGAGAAACACATTAACTGGCCGCCCCGGTTTGTTTATTTACCGGCGCCGTGGCCACGGAGCCTTGTGGCTCCCATTGGCTCTGTTTCATCCTTTGCAGCCAAGGGGAGCTGCGGGAAGTGGCGTGGGCTGGGCCGCTGTGTCCCGCTGCTCCGCTTGGCTGCAAAGAGCGAAATGGAGCCAATGGGAGCCGCAAAGATTCGTGGCCGTGGCGCCGGTAAATAAGCAAACCAGGGCGGCCAGTTAATGTGTTTCTCTAAGTCTAAGTGATTCCACGGAACACTTTCAGGAACACTGATTTCAAGAATCCAGGGCTCTGACTGCTGCTGCTGCAATAGCAGTGTCTAGGGCCTCTGGGCCTTTTTGAATGAATGGGTCCTGGGGCAACTGCCCTCTTTGCCCCCTGCCCCTATAGGCTGGCTCGATTTTGAGCATAAACATCACCCATATGTCCTGAAACAAGGGGTACTGCAGATGCTGTCGCACCCTGTGGCACCCTCATATATACAAGTTTTACAGTTTGGTTCAATAGTTTTCAGCACTCTCATCATATAAATTGTTCCAACACCTCTGACATCACCAAGTAAGAAGACAAAATGCAACATTGTACTCCCTAACTATAGCATCTAAAGTACATTGCTGCAGATTTTAAAACCATCAAAGCCAGTGTTAAATATATCTTCTTATAAATATTTCCAAAAGTTTGTTTGTTTGTCCCGAAAGATCTCCGAAACGGTAAGAGCTAGAAACACCAAATTTTGCACTGATACTACTGATTTCCTAACTTCAAAAACTGGATTGGTTAGATCTTGAAATTGGTTCCCCCAGAGCCTCAATTGGGTCCACCGATAATTCTGAAAGATCTCAGAAACGGTAAGAGCTAGATACACCAAATTTTGCACAGATACTACTGATTTCCTAACTTCAATAACTGGATTGGTTATATCTCTAAATCGGTTCCCCCTGTTCCCTCAGAGCCCTAATCGGGCCCACTGGTAATTAGCTTTTAGTAGCACCTGATCATAGAAACACAACATTTTGCACAGATACTTCTGATTTCCTAACTTAAATAACTGGATTGGTTAGATCTCGAAATCGGTTCCCCCAGATCCCCAATTGGGCCACTAATTAGCTTTTATTAGTGCCTGATCATAGGCATTTGCTGGACTCTTCTGTTAAGTGTGTCACATAAACTGCAACTACGAGATCCTTTCTCTATGATAACAGAAAAAATACTAGCTATGTTAATTTCTTAAAGTAATTTATAAGAGAAACGTATTTCCAATAAAATATACTATGTTAATGTCATTGACATAGTTCATTCATCACACCTTTTAGTATATTTTCCTCGGGCAATGCCAGGTATTTCTGCTAGTATATATATATATAATGCACAGGTTAAGAAAAGAGTGTGTGTACATCAGGGTATAGTGCTCAGCTTATCCACAAATGCGAAGTTTTATGACAGGTGATAACTTCTCAGTTTTCAATAATGTTTATCACAATCCTCCAACACAGCACACTTTAAACCATCATCTAAAAACCTACACCATCTACTCTGTCTACTTCAAGACAACACCAGTTCATCATTTTGAACAATTACATCCTTTCCTAACCACTCCGAATGGTTAGTATATGGTTACACATTCTGTGTGGGGGTGAAGGGAGGAGGCATGTGGGTTGTGGGTGAGGTAATGTGGAGAAGGTGAAATCATGGTTGCTGATTGCAGGCTAGAGGGCTGAACTATCAATTTCATGGCTTTTTATGGTTATGTTGGAGCTATGTTTATTTGAAGAACACTCACTGGTCTTTATCAATATTTTTGGTTGGAATAAATATTAAGAGACAACAAAAGTAAGGCAAACATAACACAAGCATAAGTAATTATTTTAAAAATCCTTTGTGTGTGTGGTTTTTTTTTTTTTTTGCTTGTACTTTGTTGTTGCAGATGTTGGCTTTACTAAGAGCGTTTTTTCCTCCTCTTCCCATCTAGCTTCTCATTTTCGTATGAAATCATAATGCTGTATATATGCCATCACACTCTGTCGCCTAAGAAATGCCTCTGATCTAACATGCAGTATTATGACAAGGCAGACTCAAGGGCTACGTCTACACTGGCCCCTTTTCCGGAAGGGGCATGTAAATTTCACTAGTCGTCGTAGGGAAATCCGCGGGGGATTTAAATATCCCCCGCGGCATTTAAATAAAAATGTCCGCCGCTTTTTTCCGGCTTTTAAAAAAGCCGGAAAAGAGCGTCTAGACTGGCCCCGATCCTCCGGAAAAAGTGCCCTTTTCCGGAGGCTCTTATTCCTACTTTGAAGGCACTTTTTCCGGAGGATCGGGGCCAGTCTAGACGCTCTTTTCCGGCTTTTTTAAAAGCCGGAAAAAAGCGGCGGACATTTTTATTTAAATGCCGCGCGGATTTCCCTACGACGACTCGTGAAATTTACATGCCCCTTCCGGAAGAGGGGCCAGTGTAGACGTAGCCAAGCAGTAGGAGCAAATGGTTTCAGAGAGTGAAATCAGCATTTAAATAACAAATATCCTTTCCTAGCAAAAGTAGCAAAGGAAATTATTATTAGGTGTGTAAACTTCTAATATAGAGAAACATTTAGAAAAAAAATAAATCATCCTCCTGTCTCCCACTTGGTTCCTCTTATTTCTTATTAAGTAAATGTAGGATAAAATTTTCAGAAAGGGCTGGAGTACATAAATATGTGAGTATTCATCTTGGAACAGCTAAGGGTCTCAGACTGAATACCAAAACCAGAAGTATCTAAAATCAGTGGCCACTTTTGAACCTCAGAGAACATAACTGTTGCTGAATTTGTAACAACTGGAAGCTGTCCATAGAATAATCATAGCATGGGTGGCTGCAGCACTGGCTTTCTTATGCTACCACTGTCACTATACTGCAATCTTGAATTGGTGGCATTATTTCAAGAGTTAAGAGCAGGATTGATTTGAGCATAAGTAGCAAAAGAGACTTGTTTTGAGACGCCCTGATCCTGTTCTTTGCATGATATTCTGCTCAGATATTCTTTTCTTGCAGCCAAATATATACTTGTCACCAGACAGTCTGGTTTGGAAAAGACTATAATTGAGAAGGTCTCTCTGCTTATTGAACACTTAGCTTTTCTGCCAAGATTGCCCCAAAAGCTGTTAGTTAAGATAGATACCAATTAGCTGAAGTCCACCAGCTCCTTCACACAAGCCTTGAGTTTAAGCTGCCTTAAGGTGACACATTGAATCTGGGACTTCCAGGTCCTATGCGAATGTGTTAACCATTGGGTAACAGGATATAAAGGGAGGCAGTAACTCCTCCTCTGGCTGGGTCCTGATCTGGTAGGCATTGCTCCATCTTTCTTCACATGCTGAACTTGGGCACATGGGCACACCTAGAGTGGGGCATTCTGGGTAGCCCCAGCAACTGGAATTTGGTGCCAGGGGAATCCTTGTGGCAATACTTTAGGCGCCTATATATTAGGTGGCAGCCAAGAAGGCTGAAGGGTCTCAGTGGCACCTAAACTTTGGATTTAGGCATCTACAGTGCGAGTTCGGAGTCAACATTCTTTTAAACAATGAGTAGTCCTGTGGCATCTTAAAGACTAACAGATTTCTTGAGCATAAGCTTTCGTGGGCAAAGACCCACTTCGTCAGATGTGGTATTGCCATGATGCATCTGACGAAGTGGGTCTTTACCCACGAAAGCGTATGCGCCAATAAATCTGTTAGTCTGTAAGGTGCCCCAGGACTCCTCGTTGTTTATGCAGCTTCAGACTAACAGGGCTACCTCTCTGATACCTGTCAACATTATTTTAGAGATCAGAAATGACCCTCTTTAAGGGCCTGACACAGTCAGTTCAAGTTGATAGGAATCTTCCCACTGACTTCAGTGGGCTCTGGATCGAGCCCAGAGAATGTAATCTTCCTGTGCACTGAGCACTGCCTGCAGTGCCCTGTGTACGTGCTGCCAGCTCACCACTGGTCTTAAGATAGCAGAAGTATCTCAGCACTTCCCAGGAGGTGCTCAGCAATCTGCAGGATGGGTCCTAAAATATTCACCCTTTGAAGAGTTCTTTGATTTCACTGGGAGCAGCTGGTCACTTTGCAAAGAGCATCTGAAAAAGCAGTGAGAAAGTGTTGTCACATGCAGTGGGAAAACGAAGGAGAGAGAAATGCACAACCCACAATGTTCCTTTCGCAAGAGGAGCTTTTCGCTTTGGTCAAGCAGTGTCTAGGCCTCCACAGTATATTAGACCATGAGCTGATCTTATTTACAAACTCACTCTACTCCTCAGCGCCAATTCAATGGATTGAACTAAATCAGAACCTTTGCGCACAGAAATCTGGGCACATGCAGGAAAGGGGGTTTATATTTGGGTGCTTAAACTTGGGTGTTTAAACTACCAAGCACCAGCAATTTCATACCAGCAAGCAGCTGCGCTTTGGTGCCTAGGAACGTGGGAGGTAAGAGGGGAGAGGCACTGGGTGGTCCTGTCCTCCTTCCCTACCACAACCGGTCATAGTGTATTACTTGTGAATGACCCAAATGAAGATTAAAGGTTGTCAACACCTAGCTGAACTGGGATCTGGGACAAACTGCAACTAGAAACTGTGTTGAGTGTTTCCATGTAAAGTCATGTGAGCTGCTACCCCAACTATGTCCCCCAGAAAGGAGCCTCCAGAGCGGAAGAGGCAACAGTGGTGCAGAAAAGACCTTTCAATGCTTGGCTGCTGGGCCCCAGGAAGTGGTCGTTTTACTGCCACTGCTGGTCTTGTGGCTAAGAGTACTTGGCTTCACTCACTGTCCACCCATGCAGTGCAGACATGCCAACTCTCATGAATGTAGCAGGAGCGATGCAATGATCTCACAATGGAATTCAGCCCTGACTGAAAAACAAGACTGACATTTGAGAGTCCGAGCACGAGATCATGACTAAGACTTAATTTTACTTAGGAATCGCTGTCAGATCCTGGTGGCCAGGGCTCCCCTCTGTCACTTCAAAGGCTGGCAATGAGGAGCCTGGGAAATGTCAGAAGGAATCCCATTGAAGCCCTCCCCACAGCCTGGAGTAGGTGAAAAAGCTTAAGTGGAGCAGAGATGAGGGTGGGAAGGTTGAATTATGGGCTGGATGCTGCAGGGGAGCTGAAATGAGAAGGGTGGGGGCTGATGAAGTGGGAGGGCTATGTTGGTGTTTGGTAGATGCAGTGCTCAATGGGCGGGTAGTCTGAGACCATGGGGGCAGTGGGCTAGGGGGGCTGAAAAGATGGGGTGGGGGTGATGGAAACTGGGAGGCAGAACTGATGGGGGAATGGAGGAACAGGATTAATTGCTGGGCAGGAGATGGACAGATGCTGGGATCAGAAGAACTGCATCAGGGGCCAGTATCCTCTTATCGCTTACCAGTGGGAGAGTGGGCAACCCTAATTGTCAGATGCACACACTCTGTGGAGAGGCAGAGAGGAGTTCAAAAACCAAGAGACTGACTTAAAAGCACACATGCTCATCCTTTCAAAATGCTCATGATTTGAAGGAGTCAGGCCCATGCTTTTTGATGGCTTGAAGTTGACAATGCTGCGAGGTGACACACTTTCACGTCTCGCTGTAGGTTCCAGCCACCCACCTGTCACAGTGGGAGGGACATTAGGGGCTGACTCAGGCAGTTCACAGCAATGGAAGGTGCTCTGACTCATAGGGAAAGTGACAAAAAGTGTTTGGGGGACAAATATTTCAGGCGTGGGAGCATGACAGGCAGAAGAAAGGGTGGCCCCAGAGTATAGCCCACAGCAGTAGTAGATGCTTAGTTCATTAGTAGACTTGATCCACCTTCCTCTTCAGCAGGCCCAGAGAACCAGGGGGGCGCAGAGCTGGCTGTGGGGTTAGATCTGGCACCTGTGTTCAGCCAAGCGGGAGCCAAGGCCAGTGGTGCAGGGGCTGTCTGTATGGTGGGGAAGCTGAGAGGCATTGAGCCGAACTGGAAACCCTGGATGGAAATGACTTCAAGCCAGGAGTGCAGCAGCCCCCTCCCTCCCCTCCCCCGAAGAGCAATCACACCCCGCCCGCCCGCCTTGTTGATGGCAGGCAGGCGCTGTGGTGTAAGCCAGGGCTCGTCCCTCAGGCTCCGCTTGACACGTTGCCTGGCGAGCAGCGTCCCAGCGGGGAGCAGCAGCTCCCGGCTCGTCGCACGGGGAAAACAGGGGCCGAGGGGCTGCTCGCGAGGCCCGGGCGGCGGCCCCAGAGCGACACACCCGCCGCAGCCTCGGGCGGGCCGGCGGCGTGCTGCTGGGCGCGGGGGAGGCGGCGGCTGAAGGGGGCGCGCTCGGCACAAGGCGGCGGCCGCTGGCAGGGGAGCGCGTGAGCTCCGCGCCTTGCCTGTGGGAGAGCCGGGCCGGCGGCAGGCCTGGCGGGGCAGGCTGGGCGCCGCGGGGGAGGGGGCTTCCCTGCACTGGGCAGGCAGCGGGGCGGGCCGAGCTGCAGCCGCGCCCTGCCCGCCTGCGCCTGTCTCCGGATCAAAGGGACGCGCGGTGCAAGCGGATTCCCGCGGCGGCGCCTGCTCCGCC
This sequence comes from Pelodiscus sinensis, assembly GCF_052426305.1. NCBI lineage: Eukaryota > Metazoa > Chordata > Testudines > Trionychidae > Pelodiscus > Pelodiscus sinensis. The sequence continues at coordinate 200,403,995 of NC_143052.1, forward strand.
CCCGCCCGCTCCCAGCCCGGGGACACGGGAGCTGAAGCGCGTCGGGCTCCCAGGCTCGTTTTGCAGCCGCGCTGCCCTGCCCGGGGGAAATGCTCCCGGGCCTGGCGAGGCGCGGGACCCGCCAGCCTGTGGGGCTTGGGGCGAGGGGTGGGGACCACAAACAAGCTCGTGAAGCCCCTTCCCACCCGCAGCGGCTTCCGAGCGCCCTGAGCCGCGCGGCGCCGGCCGGGGGCGCTTGGTGCGGGGCGAACGCGGCGAGCGGCGGCTGAATCGCAGGCGCGAGCGGGGCCGGCCTCCCTTGGCAGGGCCCGCTGGCATGTGTGTGACAGCTGCACGCGGCGGGCAGGGGCAGGGGATTAGCGCGCGCACCCGCCTTTGCGCGGCAGGAAGGAGCGAGGCTGTAGGCGCCGGCAGGCAGACGGTAAGGTTTGCAATGCAGGCCGCAGCCAGGAGGGGACGGGAGAGCAGGTGAAGCTGCTTTCGCAGCCGATCGCTGCAGGCTGAAGCCCGGCCGCTGCCCCGGGGGCTCCCATCACGTTACACGCTGCACATACACAGGGGGCAAGGCCGCTCCGGCAGCCCCCTTGGCGCCCATCCTCGTGCGCCCCGCAGGGTAATGCAGCCAGGGCCGCTGCGTGGCCTCAGCGCTGCTGGGGGTCACCTAGGGCCCCTCGCTCTCCTCCCCCAGCCCGACGCAGGCAGGCAGGGTGTGCGCTGTGGTTTGCAGCCGCCAGAGCACGAGTCCCTCAGCCTGGGCGGGCGGCCGGCCGCCATCCGGTGGCTGCTACTCCGTGCCAGGCGGCTGGGGTGGGGAAGCGGCTCCTGCAGTTTCCCTTCCCTTCCCCCGGGCGGCTGCTTGCTCGCACAGCTGCGTCTGGCAGAAGATCTGTGCTGGGGGAGGGGGGGGCGAGACGCCATTTGCATCCACACACACATTCGGCTCAGAATAGGCGCGGGGGGAGGGGAGTTGGGGGTGCAGCCGAAGCTAAAGGCCGAAAGCGGGCGGGTTCCCTTTCGGAGCGAGGCAGGGCTGCGGGCCGGGAGAGGTCCCTGCTTTTGCCCGCGGGCGCTTGGATTTTGCTGCCTGATTGCTTGTTCTGTGCAGAAACTTCGGTGCTCCAGCTGGGGCCTGCAAGACAGAGTTTGCAGCCTCGTGCCTGAGCAGGAAGGAGGCACGTTTGTGGGAGAGGGCCTTTCCAGCCCGGTCTGAGTTTGCAATAAGGCTTTTTGTGCCGTGGGCTCAGCTCTGCCTTCGCTTGCGGAATTTGGCCTGGGCTACTCCAAAGGTGCCGCTAGAGCAGTCTCAACGGCCTTGCTTCAGATAGGCCTTTTCGTGCAGGGTATCTTAAGCCCCGCGATCTGTGGAAATCCCGCTGCTCAGGCTTGCAGCCAACGTGTGAGCTCCCCACTCGCTTTCCAGACATGAAACAAACACCCCCCCTCCCCAGCGGTAGCAAATAACTTCGTAGCACAAATGACCCGGCTAGCCAATAAGGCGCTTAGCTGTATTGCTGGGGGGGGGGGGGGAGGACAGGCCGAGGGTGCTATGGGAGAAGCCCGCTTGAAAGGGCAGCGTTGCGTTTGCCTGCGAGGCATGTTGTGACTGGGACAAGTGAATCCGGAATAGGATGAGCGAAAGCTCCTGAAATAAATCCGCTCTCCTTTCCCGTGCGCTTCCCTTCCTTCGCGTGTATTTCACGCAGGCTGGCGGAGCGGGGCAGCGTAGGGATCTGTGGCGAATATTGCACCAAGGCCGTGTCAGTGGGTTAGGCTCGGGCAGGCGACGGATCACTAGCGATGTGCTTGTGGGGAAAGTGGCACCGGACTGCTTCCTTCGGCACATGTGTTTATGCTCGCTCCCTCTTCTAGAAAGGCCGCTTCTGTTAATTGCTCTTCCGTGTTGGGTCTCCGGGGTTCCTCACCGGAACACGAGGGTTTTATTGCCATTCCCCGCCCTACCTATTGATGTACCTTATGTTGTTATAACCCTCACAAACAAGGTGGTTTTTAAAAAGATCATGCAAGATCCCAGTGAGCGGGGAATACAGTTTGAATGAAGTGTCTGTGCGCGCGTGTGTCCAAGCCCTTCTTGCATACGCCTCAGGTTATAGGCTCCGAGTAGACAATAGTGAAGTGTCAGGCAGCTATGCTCTGGCATTCTTAAGTACAGCTGCGCATTAATATGCAAGAACGCAAAGGCAGGTATTTGCTCTCTGCTGCGTGGATTCATTCAGCCTCCTCTTTCGTCAGTGCACTGCTTCTCTAGTGTGTGGAGCTCCCGGGATGTTGTCCGCAGTTTCAGCTTTTCGTGTCTGTCTGTTTCAAACCAAAAACTCCGTTTGTTCTCGAAGAACCAGAAGCCAAGTCTGGTTCTATTTCTTCGGTGTTTTACTTTAAAGACAGTCAAGGATAGACGTCTACAGAGCTACCAATAGGAGAAAAAAACTGGGAGTACTCTCTGCTGGGCCCCAACATTGAAATGTAATATGCAGCGAGACACGTACGGAGCCTGGCTAGTGTACAGCACTTTATCATGAGCACACACCTCACTTAACTAACAGATTACTCTATTATTTAGAGTGATTACTAGTGTTATCATGTAAACGCTGGTGGATGCGTGGATCACGAGTGCTGCAATTTACATTTCTAAAAACAAATCAATGGGGAGTGCGGCTTAGCAATCGATGTGGCCCAGTGTGATGCTGTTTGACCATAGACAGGCGCCTCCGTCAGTAATAAACCACCAAGTGGCTGTGAAGTACCGCGATTCTCGTTGAAAAGAAAGTTTTCATGGGTGCCCAAAGTACTTGAGGTGCCATGATGAGGGTAGTGAGAGGAGTAAGCAGCCTTTTAAAATCCCTCATACAGGGGCTGTTAATCGCATTTGCCAAACTGATAAAAAAGATGCTTAAATGACTGCCTGAATAATACGAGAGTGCCGTTGCTCTAGTGCAAAAAAAGATTCACACCCGTATTTAGGCTTTAAATACTGAGGCTTCGGTTTAGAGGTGCGAGGCAGGTGCAGCATATTTTTGTAAACGTATCTTAAACACAAAGGTTGCATAGCTAGCTAGTAGACTAGGAAATGGGGAGTCAGGGTTTTTAAAAATGTGTGCGAATCCCCGCTAATCACTGATTCTTTCAGTTCCTCCCGCTCCTCTTTCGTAAAGTGGGAGCAATAACAAACCAGCGTTGGGATAGTGGGGTTTATGTAATTCGTGTTTGTAAAGGGCGTTGCGGTAGGTTGTGACCATGCAATGTATTGCTGACTATAGCGCTGCATCTCTTTTGAGTGTTCTTGTGAGTACCCACGCATATGAGGCACGGGGCTGTGTCAAAGCAAAGCATTTGCCAAAAAGGGAAGGAGTTTCTGTTAATAACTGAGCTGTTCTCACGAGGCAAGCCACGCGTGCAGCAAGCTGCGGATCAATCTTCCGTCTTGTCATTTCAATTCTAACTAACTTTCATTAAGGAAGGAGGGAAGATATTTCTTTTTCTCCCTCATAAGCGATCACCCTGCCGTCAAGGCCCTGAACTGAAGCCTCCTTTGGCGAGCGAGTTCTTCCTAATTACACGGTCTTTTCCAACAGGGGGCGTGTTAAACCCAGCAGCCTCTTGACTGCAGCTTCGCCTTCGCTATGCTAAATAGCGTGCTGGCAACGCTTTCACTTATAAACCTCTACCAGGAAGGGGATCGAGGATAATTACTCTGCAATAAAACCTCTCTCGAGCCTCAAATGTGCCACGTACGGCCTTGCGCCAGGAGGGGATTTCTTCTGTAAAGCGTTGGGGGAGCGGGTTCTTCGGTGTAGGCTCGATTAAAAGGAAAACTCACCATCCCAAACAGACAATTGCAGGTGGGTTTACTCCCTCTTCGCCTCGAGAAAAAATAAACCCGCGGCTTTGTAAAGAGATTACGCTCCACTAAGATTGAGCCCCTGAGATCGTAAATGCTCAGTGAACGCCTTTGTATTCAAACCAAACCAAACAGCCATTCTTCTAGGCGAGAGAACGACGTTTAAAAAAGTAGCTGGTGCACAGCCAGAGTTATCAGCGCAGGGGGAAGCCAAACAAGGGCCGCCGGCGCGTTGCCTCCAACGCAGTGTAGAGGGGCTGTTTGAACCACCGGCTCCGCAGGCGCCGCTTCCGTGCCGGAACCGGAGTCCCGAGCCATAAATCTAACGCCTTGCGGAGCAGATCCTGCTCCTATTCAAGTCAGTGAGCAAACGCCGATGGGTTTGAATGGGAGCAGGATCTTGCTTGTCTGCGGTTCCTGTCGGACACAGGCTCCCCGGCACTGTGCAAGTTGTACACGGTCTGTGCGCCAGGCTGGGACGCTCCATGGGAAATGGGGTGGGGGAGGGAAGGCAGCTTTGGCCTGCGCCCGTGACGAATGACCCAGACCAGGCTCTCGGCTGATCGGGCAAGACCTTAGACCCTCCAATATGTCCGTGGGACCAGCTGCTGCCCTTGGCCGCGCCTCGGGCGCTGTGGGCACGTCTGGCCGTGCCCCCAGCGAAGGGAGCGCTAGGGATAAAGGACTGGCTGAGCCGGAGCCAGGAGCCGCGGGGATGTGAGCGCGGGAGGCATAATCCGCTGTGCCCAGATCCTGGGATTATTGCAGGGGAGGGGAAGAAGAGCTTGTGTCTGCCGGGCCGCAGAGGGCGCCAGGCCGGGGTGCCAGCTGGTATTCCCCCAGCTCCACTAACAAGCTGAGAAGTTTGCAGTCTTGATAGGCGCGTGGCCGAGCTCCTTGGCAGACGCCGCTGTGGCAGAGGTGGGGGCCCGCGGGGTGTTCCGCTCCTTGGCAGGGCTGGCGTTTCGCTCCAGCTCCCCGCACGCACTCATTTGCGCCACTGGGGGGTGGGGAGGGGGAGGGAGCACAGCAGGCAGCGAAGAATGGTCGAGGCGAGCGCAAGGGCTCCGAGCGCAGAGCCTGGAAAAGGAGGCCGGGTTTCGGCCAGCCGGGCGTGGGATGCTGCTTGTGGCTCCCGAAGAGGCTCCGGGCACTGTTCCTGTGAGGAGCACGCAGTGCTCGGAGCCCAACACTATTCCCCGGGGAGTTGCACCGCGCTGCCCCTCTCGCGTATCCCCTGCGCTTTGCAAGCCGCTGCCTTGCTAACGGAGCAGGAACTGAGCCCCGGGGGGACTTGGAGAGCGCTTGTTTTCCTCTCCTGACACAGACATGGCTCTGCCTCGCCAGGCTCCGCGCCCGCAGCGGCCGGGGCTGGCTCGTGCTCTGCAGGCACAGCCCGGCCCTGCGCTGGGGGCAGTGTGGAGCCGCCCAGCCCCAGGGGGCGTATGTGGCGCGATCCCTTCCCGGGAATGCAGCGCAAAGGCCTCGCGACTCCAACCGTGGGGCTACGTGCGCTAGGGGCAGTTCTGTCCCCCGCTCGCCGGTGCCTAGCGCTACGGCCCCGCCTCCTCCTGCCCTTTCCGAGCGCTTCTGGCGCCTGCGGGAGAAGGGGGGGCGCTCCAGGCGCGGGAGCTGCTGTTGGGCCTGGCCTCGGATGCAAGGCCGGAGCGGGTCGGCTGCCTGTGCTGTCTCTGCGCTGCACAGCCGCCTATGGGCAGGGGAGTTTGGGGTCACCGCAGTGTTAACATCTGGAGCCCTGTGCAGGAACCGGGAGGGTATCTTTTTTCATCTGGTCATCACCTACGTACCATGTCTGGCTGCTGGAAAACAAGTAAACGTGATTAGGTCCTACTTTAGCGGGCATAAAGGGCCCCCGAATTGTCCTGTAGCCGGGCGACTGAAGTCTTCTTTTAGACAATGGCCTCCTAAAAAGGAGCGGATGCAAGGAACGCCAAGTGAATGGCTGGGAGGCGAGGTGAAACTCTTGCCTTTGGGTTTGCCCTTCCCGGGAAATCCTGGAAAGGGGTCAGTCTGTAATTCCCTCTGAACCAGCTCTCTTCTCCCGTCCCCTGCTTTTCCCCACGAGCAGGGACGGTGTTTATAAAGGACGCTAGGACTGTCACCAAAATCTGAGGCCTGTCTCCTCTGGGAAAAAGAAAAACATTAATTCTGTAGCTTGAGTGATAATGAATGCCGCTCGCAGAGGTGCTAGTATCCTAAATTTATTTCTGCTAAGCCGGGGTTGTTTACTGATTAGACTTTCTATATACAGCGATCTGCAGGGAGAACAAATGGGTTCCTTCAATAACCAATACGACGTGTTTGATCCTGCTCAGGAAACAGCTCCTTAAAGTAGTTAGTAAACAAGGTCCCCGTGTCAACATAAGTCCGGAGCTGAGTCGCGTTTACCCACACTGAGTAATTTTTGCTGGCGCCAGTAATCCCATTCAAATCACTGACCGATTACTTCAGAAGGAATACGCGTTTGCAGAATTGGGCCCCAGGCGTGGCTCCAGGCCTCATGAAAAACACATTTCAATCACTTTTTGCCCAACGTGTGGAATGGATGCGTTGGAAACAAACACAAGCCCCGAACGGCTACGTGTAACGATCTCCAGCAGCCGAAGGGCTGTGCTCAAAACGTGTCTGTTTGCTGCGAGAGCAGGAAAACAGAACGGAATCAATGTAATGCGATTTAGTGTTTCGCATCTGTGCCAACATTCCAAGGCAGAACGAAGAGGGAGGCAGGAGCAAACCCGGAGCAGCACCAGCCTGCTTTGCCTCTGGGCCCCCACTGACACGCAGGGGAGGACGGGGTACACAAATGGCTCTGCCCCTTCTGCTAAAAAAGGAGGCTGCTGCTTTATAAGCAGCACGCAGCGCCTGTGCTGATTTACAGGTAGACGAGAAACGTGCTCGGAGAGCCTCGCGACGCTTTTCGCCGCTGGGTGCGAGCAATGTCTAAAGAGCCTGAGGAGGCGATCTCCCGCGAAGCTCCGAGGATGCGTGGCGTTGTTGTTAACACATGTTTCAATTTTGGATGGAGACTGTCAATTACCCGCTGAGCTGTGAGGCTTCGCCTCAGGCGGACCGGAGAGAAGGGACGGTGTACTTATTAACCTCTCGAGCTCCCAGTCTGTCTTGGGCTTTCTCGCACCTTCTCCGCTAGCCTTTGTAAAAGGGGGTTGGTTTTGCTTCTTTCTCCGAGCTAGCTGTACTTTGACTCCTCTAACCACACTCTGCTACATGGGCTGTCCGACGCCAGCGGAACGGCATTCATTCATGTTGTCACCAGAGGACCTTGATTCATTTAACAGCTGTTTACCCTTTCGAAACCGAGATAAATTTTGTTTGCCATAACACCAACGCCAGCCCTGAACAGTAGGGGGAGGGACGATCTATAGGCAATATTTCCCCTGCTTCAAAAACGCAATACATTCAAAATCCTTCTGGGCTTCTAATTTCCAAAATCCCAGTTCTTCAGGCGCGAGAGAACTTTTTTCTCCCCAGATAGAGCTGCAGCAAATATATTCTGCAAGAGAGTGTGCTCTGAAGAGTGTTAAACTAAATGGCTGGCCGTCTCAAGCAATTAACATTTAATCTCTTATCTGAGATCTGCAAACATTCAGAGCTTAAAACGGCCAGAAAAGTGAATTCCTTCCTCCCTGCACCTTCTCTGCACTGTACGGTGATTACAAAATACTTACAGCCATTTTAAGACGTAATTTGTTTCTTAGATGCTCTAAGTCTCCTAGGTTCTGCATTGCTGCACACCAGCAAAGCCTGCTGGAAAAATCCACTAGAGTGGATATTTGAGACCACTTAACCCAAAGCCTAGGTTTTATATTTGCTTACGGAGCTCTCCCTATCATCCTCTGAAAAATGTCTGCAGTTTACTTTTCGCCTAGGCGCTTGAGGTCACATTCTCCCAACCTTTCCTGACCTGCAGAGTTTGGACTCTAAACTAAAAAGTTGGACTCGTACGGCCAGTACAAGCTAAGTCATCTGTCGCTAACAAAGCTGACGGGTCTCCCCCCAAGGGCTCCTACTAGTCTCTCTGGCCTCATCTCTTTCCGGCGCTCCCGTAAGATCTAGCGCAGACCCGAGCAGTTGTCCTTGCTTGCAGCCTGCACATATTTGTCTCGGTACACCAGCGCCCAGCACCTCCAGCCTCCATGACGATAAACGCGTTGTAGGCAGCCTATAAATAATTTCCATTATGTTCATCTGACGGCACAAGGCGATTAATTTTAATAGCTGTATATTTGCCTGTTTCTCCTAATGCCCTGTAATGAGATGAAAAGCCACCGAATCCCAGATGACTCCGTCCTCTTGCGAAAGGCAACGGGGGGGGGGGGGGGGGTCCGGCAGCGCCTCCTAGTGGTCGCTAGGGAACCCGAGTTCTCCTTATCTTCTCGGTCCTGTCTCCCCTGCCATATCTGCGTGTGACGAGAGCACCTCCCTTGTCTCCCAGCAATAGGAGCCATTATGACACTGCACGTTCAGCTGTCTGATGCGAACCACTTGTGGACAAAGATTCGCTCCTTTTTAACCGGGCTGGAGGCTAGTGGTTGCCCCGGCTCGGTGATTCCAGATTCTGTATTAGAGCCGGTAGCTCAGACAGTGACTCACAGCCCTGGCAGAGTGCCAGAGGGCCGAGAAAGGCAGAAGTACATGTAGCAGATTGATGTCGTGAGGGGGTGAAGGGAGGGCGGAGGGGGAAAGGATCAGCGCGCGTCCTATTAACCTAAATGTTGTATTCTCATTGTGGCCTACAGTCCTTCCCCTCAGACTGCGGGGAGAGGGATGTCAGGGGAAGAGACGCGTCAGACGGTGACTGCTTTGTGGGATCCGGGATATAAACACGCTGCAGCTCTCCCAGGCAGCCGCGAGCAACGTGGTCTGTGTGCGGTGTGTGTGTTCGTGTGACAAAGCCTAGCAGCAGTGAGCGATCGCTCTCTCGCCTCAGCCCAGGGGGTGGAGAGGAGGATGGAGGAAGTGAAGAGGTTTCTAAATGTAGAGGCATCGTCGCGAGTCCTAGGTTGAGGGAGAAAAGAGTTCCTTCGCGGGCAGGGCGGCTGGGCTCTGCTTAACCAGGTGGAACCGCCTCGCAGCGAGCACCTGTGTCTTTTTCTAAAAGGCGTGCACTGATAATTACAGCAGTTAATTGCATTTCCTTGAAGGTCGTTTGAAGTTACACGCTGTGTTTTCCTCTCCTGCGACTAGCAGGCAGCGCCTTTGCTGTGTTTAAAAAATGTAACCGCAGAAACCTGTACCCTGGGATCGAGGCTTAATGGATTCACGCTGGCTGTGTCGGAGGTATGCACAGTGCACGCTGGGGGCGGGCAGCTAGCCACACACGGGCTCCCTTTTCGGAAACGCAGCTGGTGGAGAACCGGACAGATTTGACTCGTGAAGGGAGAAAGGAAACAGACATGGCTCACACACCAGCTGCCTTACCCAGCACAGCCACTGAAGTTTTTATCTCCGCGGGAACAACACGGAGGGCCCCTCAGTAGTACTGACACTCGCGGGGCACTTATTGACTGGGCAGCGTCCTTAATGAGGTCGAGTTTAGAAGAGCCCCCGCGCACAGCTGATGGGTTGGTTCCAAATGGCTGGTGACTTCGCGAACTTTTCTTGTCTGCTGTTCGTCATGTTCAGTGGCCATTTGTGTCTCGGTTAGCTGGGTGATGGCGCTCAGCTAGAGGGATCACGGTCGAGATCCGAGGCCACTTTGTGGACAGACCGCGCGGGGGTTTCGCACCGTGCCGAATGGAGGGAGGCTAATGCCAGCGAGTTCTGACATTCCCCTAGAGAGGCGTTATTTTGCTGGAAAGGCCCTACCGCGGCCAGGGGCCAATCCCGATTCTGCCCCCAGGCAGCGGGCAGGACTGTGGCGAAGAATTAACAGCCCTAGTTTCATTTCTGGCGGGAACGCGTAGGCTGTGGTTCTGCTTGCTGCGATCTGGATCCCGCTGGGGGAAGGGAGCGGTTTGCCAGGCGTCCCTTTAAAGCAGGCATGTGGGAGAGAGTCAGGGCCTGAGGGGAGCTGCAGGCAGGTTGAACGTGCAGCGAGGGAAGTGTCAGGGGCATATTCGTGTGTGAAGAGTTCAGTCAAGTTGGATAAGGAGTTGGCTGGGGTGGGGTATCTTTACTGCTTTGCCTGTGGCCTCACAACGTTTAGATTACTAATACCTGGCTGGCAAATTCCCAGTGGATATAGGATTTAGTAACCATGGTGCTGTGACCTCAGGGCCCCGCCTTTTCACGGAGCTGACCTTAACCTCTCCCCAACCCTGACATGCCGCTGAGGCACCTTGGTGGGGCCATACATGCAGGCTCCTTTCACGAGAAGAGGAAGTGCTTTGCAAAGGCTACAAGCCAACATTTTCTCCACCCTTTTAATAATATAGCATCTCTCCTGGAAGGATTGCAAAGCGCTGAACAAATGTTAATGAATCCTCACAGTGCCCCTATGATGTAGGTTCATTATTATAATTGCACCTATAAATACAGTGAGGCCGGAGTTTAAGAGCGGTGGCCGAGGTTCTTTGAGACAGTGGCAGAGCTGGGAACAGTCATTCCCCAGCCGGTCTCATTGGCTGTGATGATTTGGGCATAGTGCCGCAGGAGGCTGAAAACAGTACAGAAGAGTAGAAGCAGCAGTTCTTCAACTGAAGTTTTGCCTGTGCAAGGAGAGCAGGATCAGTGACATGAAAGGTAGCTGTGCATCTCCCAGAGAGCTCCTGCATTGAGTTATATACTCCTCAGGTAACCCCACAACTCCCATTCAACCCAGTCTGATATCAATGTATTCTTTTACTCTGCACTTATATACTAAGGTGAGCCCCCTTATAAATCCCTTTGGGGGAAAGATTTACACTCTTGGGTGTTTCTGCTAATTCTGTCACTGGTTCCAGTTGTAGGTATAGATGTCTCCACTGTGTCTTAGAAATGGGTTGGTTCACTATCATCAGAATCCGATGAGATTACAGGTTTCTTATTTTAAAAGGACATTTGAGCATTATCACCACCAATTGCCTTAAGGCTTCCTGCACTGTTCCTTATGTGAAAGATTTTCACCACCTAGCTACTTCATTTTCAGAATGTGCTCCATTATTTTATTTCACAACCTCAGCAAAGATGACTTCACAACCCCTGTGGGTGAGGCCTGTGCCTGCTTGCTCCATTTTCATCACTCCATGCGGTTGCCCGATGCTGTAAGAGGCATTATACCTATCTAGATCCCTTTTATCCCTAAATCATAAAATATATATACAAATTGCCCCAGACATTTTGTGAATAATCTTGACGCGGGGTTATCCTGGGTCCTCTGAATTGGCAGTCAGTGGAGGATGCGGTAACAAGATTACAGGCATCTTGCAACCTTATGCGAGAGGAGGGATCTGGGAGAGAAATGAAGATTGAAGTTCTCCATAAATACGTGCGCCTAAAAAAGCAAACAAAGCGGGGTAGGAAGGGCCTGCAGGGAAGGGAGGCCTCTGACAGACTGCTGTCTGGCCAGAGTCAGATTGCCAATAGAAGGATCATTAATCAAACCGATTTTGACTGCCCGTGGTTTGCTTGCTCTGGGTTTCTGCTCTACCCAGCCAGGGCAAGTCCGGGTGTACTGTTAGCCTTTAGTACATCAAACAAACACGGGTGTCAAATGCTCCACGCCCAGGGCGGGTGACACCCAGACAGGAACTAGCCCACGGCTGGCCAGGCATGAAGCGGGCAGGGCCCAAACATGCGCAGCCCTGGCGCGGGCGCGGCCCCAGCGCCGGCCTGCAGCCAACGCGACAGAAACAAAAGCTCCAGCTGCACATGGCGAGCGCCGAGCAGCCCCGCCGGCCGCGCTGCAGCGGCGCTGGGGGAAGCGAGAGCGGCCGAGTGGGAAGCCGGGCGGAGGCTCCCTGCGCGCGGCGGGGGAGGGCCGGGCCGGGCCGGGCCGCCCGTATCTGGGTCACTGGGGTGAGGGCGCGCGGAGGAGCCGCTGCAGGGCAGGCGGGCATCGGGCGGCGCTGGCCCAGGTGCGCTGCTGTGCGGTTTCCCTCGCAGCGCTTCGCTCTGACAGCCGGGCCTGCCTCCCCCGCCACAGCTCGGCTGCTGCCGCCGCCTGCCCAGCTCCCCGCGGCGGGGGCGAGGGGCGGGCCCGGGGGGCTGGGCGCTGCCCCGGCCTCGCACACACTGGAGCCAGCCCGGGGACCCGCCCCCCGCCGCTGCAGCCGCCGCTCGGCGCGGCCATGCTCTCGGGCTGGCTGAGTCGGGAGCCCGCCGCCGCCTCCCCCTCCTAGGGGCCAGCGAGGGGACCGGGCGGGTCTGCCCCCGGCCCAGCGGGCCCTTGCGGGGGGGGGGAGGGGAGGGGAGACTCCTGGGGGCGGCGGATCGGGAGTTGTAAAAATAACTGTTATTCGCCCGCCCCCCCCGCGCCGAGCCCCTCAATCAATTTCACCCGATTAATTATTAATTTTACGCCAGTCAGGCTCGGGCGGGCGGCGCGGGGGGAGGGGCGGCCTGGCTGGCAGCCGGCGGGGGCGGGAGGCAGCTGCGGCGGGGGGGGGGGGGGGCGGTGTGTGTCGGGCTGAGCCCCGACCGCTCCCTGGCTGGGCACGGCGGGAGCTCGCAGGCCTTCGCGGAGAGCAGGGTTGGTGTCTTGTCGATGCCGGTGTGTGCTGCAGCCTCCCGCTCCCGGCCCGGTGCGGGCCCAGCCGGGCGAGGGCCCGTGGCTGTGCAGCGATGATGGATCGTGCCTGGCGGGGGTGATTTGGTGTTGATCGCACATTAGCACTGGCAGGTTGGACTGGTTGCTGATGGACGGCTGCTAGCAGCAGCTCCTTCCGCCAGCGGGGCCGGGGAACAGCCCGAGCTGTAGAGCCTGCCTTGAACCCCCTCCCTCTGCCGCAAGCGTAGGACACGCATCTGGCCCGGCGTCTCGCGGGTGCCACTTTCCCCCCCCCCCGCGTGTGCCCCCAAACAGCTGCGAGGACAGGCTGCACCCTTGGGTGTCTAGCCCCGGGGGTGGGGGCGGGTGATTTTGAATCTCTCTCTCTCTTCCCTTCCCCTTCCCCTTCCCCCCCCCTACAAAAGAGCAACCTGCGGGACACGTTCAAGGCGCGCCTGGCATTGACTCAGCAGGAATTACACTGTGCGGGCCCTGCACGTTTTCATACCGTGAGCCCAGCTCCTGGCCGTGCCGTGCGGCGCTCAGGGAGAATTTGCATGTACAAAGAGGTTTCGTAATGCCTCCCGTCTGCCAGCGCCGAGACCTTGGCTAACCTCTCGAAAACTAATTGCAACTGCCTGTTAGCAGTCGGCCTGCCCGCACAGGGGACCGAGGGAGGGTCATAATTTAAGCGACAGACAGGGTGGCGGTAGCCATAGCGCGAGGCCTGCTGAAATCCTTCCTCCCCAGAAAGGCTTCGTGCGAGCGCGTTTCAGTCTCTAGCGAGAGAGGAGGGGAGCGGCGGGGAAGGTTAACCCTTTCCCTGCACGCAGCCAGCCCGTCCATCGGCTCCCTGCGGGAGCCACTGAGCCCAACGACGGGTTAATCTGCTCCCTACAGATAGCAATTTATAAAAAGGCCGCTGGCTCGGGGTGCCCCTGCGTCGCCCCTTTCACGCCGGCTTGTGTTTTACAATCAGGCGCTGCGCGGGGAGTGTCTCTGGTTAACGCCTTCCTGAAGGCAGCGCGCAGGTTGCTGTTGCTCCGGATTGTTTGGAAACCGGAGAAGGGGGAGGTTATTGACAGGGAAGCGAGCGCTCGCTCTCTGGAGAGCTCAACAGCTGCTCTCCAACAGGCAGCGCCTTGAAATCTATTTAAAGAGAGGGAAAGGGGAGGAGAACAAAGGGAGGGGGGAAGAGGAGGGGACGAACCAGAGTCTCCGAGAGCGGCGAAAACGATGGATCAGCCGGTGTGCAGCGCACATCAAGCGATCACATCTGTACACGCTCGGATCGATGGAAAGAACGGATAATATTTGTCAGCTGCAGCCCTTTTTTCCTCCCTCCTCGGGAAAGGGAGGGGGAGGAGGCTAGGCAATAGGCTGCTTCAAGGCCAGAGGCACTTCCTGCTACATCCACATGCAATCTGAATAGGAAAGGCCGGGGATTGTTATTGTTATTAATTATTTTTAGGATTGCACTAGCAGCCAAAGGGAGTCGCGGCGGAGCTGCCAGTCCGCCGGCGCAGCTGCTACCAGGCGGGCCCAGCAAGGTTTCATTGTTTGAACCCTGGGACACGGAGCTTAGGGAGCACAAAGAGTATCGCCAAGTCCTCGTGCTTCACAACAACGCGCGTCCAAAGCAGGATTCCACACAAGCTGCATGTTTTGGCCTTCAGGGGGAAAAATGAACCCCACCCAGCCACCCACAGACGTCCCAGCCCCCTCGCCTGCAGTTCCACTCTGAGTAAATAGTTCCCACACATGGTCCACATTTTGCACAGCAGCAGCGTGTTTCCTCTCGGGCTCTCGTTGCTGTTTTCTGAGCAAGAAAGAGATTTAGAGGAAGTTAAAATCAGGCGAGCTGAGAAAGGAGTCTCTGTGTTACACACATCCTGCGTGAAAGCGAAAGCATTTTGGTCTTATACGCATCAAGCTTTCACCCCCTTAACAATGTCACTAAGGTCCACGTTGGACATATCAAACTAATTACTTACACCCGGCTGGCTGGCCTCGCTGCTAGCTAACAATGGTCTTGCCAGCGCTGAAGAGAAGCCAGGGAGATGGCAGGAACAGTGACAGCGCGTTGCTTTTCATTTAAAAAAAAAAGTGCACTTCTGTGGCTCCAGCAAGCACGGGGGAACAAAGTAAATACGTCTTCAATTGAGCTTTAAGTCCTAGCCATTCTAATGGGGAATTTCCATTCAACCGTGTCGCCACTTCAGTCCCCTCACACGGCTAGCCGGACTGCGGGAGGATTCCTGCCCCTTGGATACAATAGGGTGCCAAGCAGCGAAGCCCTTGGATTTGTTTGCAAAAAATGGCGATTTCCTCTAAGTCGTTAATTTTCTTTCCCAGTGCACCAAGTGTCTGGAGAGCGAACCTGGAGCAGCGATTTGTTTTAATTGTGGGAACTGACAGCTCTTAGCTGTGTGTGTCCGGTGGGGAGAAGGCTCAGTGTAAGGGACTGGGGGGGGGAGGTGCATGCGTGTATTTGCACTGTGTCCGGACACGTGTGTGCAGATGGCGGTGCATTGTACACAGTACGTGTGTGGGTTGTATGTATGGACTTGTGTGTTGGGCGGAGGAGGTGCAGGCGTGTGTTTGCCTCTGTAAATCGCTGTGCAATGCAGTACCATTGTCTACTGTCTTCATTTCCCTCTGGCCACTCTAGCCTGCCCGTTGTGTCCACGCCTGCCCTTTAGCTGCGGGCAGGAAGCTTATAGTCTGAACGCTGGCTGGGTAGGCGCCACTTTGTGGGTAGCTCAAGGACGCTCGTCTCTTTCTCTTCTTTGCTGTGCCTACGTCTGTCCCCGCCGCCCCAGCAAGCCTCCCGCCAGCCTTCTCCCCAGAGCCGCGTGCCACACAGTAGCCTCCCCTTTGGGATCGCTAAAAGAAGGGCTGGATTCTCCAAAACAGACGCTCCAACGTTTCCCGGTGGCCGCCCACAAAGCCTGCTTTCAGCGGACAGGCGTGCTCGGTACCCCTGGCGGGGCCGGCTGGCAGGGGCATTCTGAGCGGAGTGCTTGGGAGCGGGGGGTTGTCAGGGGAGCTTAGCTACAAAAACAGGGCTTCCCCAGAGTCCGGCACTAGCTGGAACAGCAGCGAGGGAGCCCTACCCCGGGCGGGATGTGCTTGTGTCCGGGTGAGTTTCCCAGCCAGCGCGCAGAGAGGCTGTGTGCTGGGAGTGCCATTAAGAGGCATTGCTGGAAACTCACCAACCGCAGAGTTATTTCAAGCTATCTTATTATTGTATTTGCTCTAAAAGCGGCTTGGTTCGCTCGCCTGGTAGCTCTCCCCACGTGAGAAGGAGCGGAGGCCGCTGTAGGTATTAGCCGAGGAGAGCCCGGCTTACAGAGGTCACAGCTGACACTAGACCCTTGGTCAGAGCTGGAAGAGCTCTGGCTCTAGCGCGAAACGACAAGGGTCAGGTAGCTGAGAGTACAGCAGGTCAAAGGCCATGGCCCTGGGCGCTTTCTCTCGAGACAAACGTCTGATTTAATGCGTGTAGCGCTATATGGCAGCGTGTTCGCTCGAGTGCGGGCGAGGGTGCATCTTACTGGATAGCCCCCCTACTTTCTTCCCCGGATATTTGGCTGCCTTGGGAGATAGGGGCGCTGGGAGAGTTTGTAGCATGGTTAAACTGGAGCCTCGCCAACGAAAGACTCTTAGATTCAGCTAAGTTGTGCTTTCAAGCTGCAGCAAAGCCTCTGCCAAGCTGGGCAAGCGGTAGCTGCAACCAGCACTGGCAGCGCTTGGGTTCACACACAAAGCACCAGGCAGAGACGAGATTCGACTGCGAGGTCCCAAAGCGTCTGCCTTCTTCGCTGGTTGTCCCCCCCCCCCCTTTGCGGGCACTCCTCCCACTCCTCCTCCCTTGCCTGCAGTATGGCATTGACCCTCTGGCTTAGGGCTTCTCTTGTTTCTTGGTTGGCTCTGCTAATTGGATCAGCTGCTTGTT
This sequence comes from Pelodiscus sinensis, assembly GCF_052426305.1. Classification (NCBI taxonomy): domain Eukaryota; kingdom Metazoa; phylum Chordata; order Testudines; family Trionychidae; genus Pelodiscus; species Pelodiscus sinensis. The sequence continues at coordinate 200,420,477 of NC_143052.1, forward strand.
TAATTTTCCAGATCGCAATCATTTAGTCATGTATATGCCTCCTTCCCTCCCTCCCCCCATAATGAGCAACTTGTTAGCTGCTTCTAACGTCATGCCTTCCCAGGGAAGGAACAGCCACCAAATTTCTCTTGTCTGTCTCACACACACAATTCCCTGCTGCAGCCCCCAGAGCCAGAAGGACCAAACCAAGAAAGCAACAAAATAACGTCAGGAAATAATTGGACTGGTCGGGAAAATCACCTCGTAAAGCCACGTTGTAAATCTATAGCCATAACAAGAGAGATTTGTAATGAAACAATAGGGAAGAAGGGTTCATGCACATGACATTACTCGCGTCTATAACGTTTATAATAACAGCGTTGCGATCGCTCCTGTTTCACCAACGCACCTACGAACATTATGTTCAGTGATAAATGTGAAAAGCAATGTAAATACGTGCTTATACGTGAATAAAATGTGCTTTGTAGTAGAAGACACAAGCTCCGCGTGCTTTGCAACCTTCTGTTATGCCCCTCGGGAGAGGGGGAAAAGGGAGAAGAGAAGGCGACAAGTTGCGAGTTAAGATCAGAATACAAGTTGTGTTTCTATCAAACCAGTTAGCTCCACAACCCCAGGAACAGCAAAGTGAGCTGGTGTGACAGCCCGCGGTGCCCGCCTAGCCTGCTGCAATCTACTAGATTTAAGGCCCTACACATGCAGGGGCGTGAACGCAGCTCCCTGCGCTGTGTGTGTGTGTGGAGGGATGACGGTGCAGTGCCAGAAAGGCAGAATTCAAAGTCTGTAGCTGAATGCAAGATGCTGACGATAAGGAGCGGGCTTAGAATTCCCTGCTGATGCCTTGGCAATGCTGCGCCTGCGCACGGCGGCGGCCACGGCACGCCTCAGCTGCAATCGCTCCCTCGGCTGGCCCTGCTGCCCGAGCAGCCCATCCCGCGCCGGCATCGCGCTCCGTCGGGGCACAGCGTGAAACTGATCGCTAGCCCGCAGGCATCGGTCGCCCTGGGCCAGATGGGAACGCAAGAGCGAGTGTGTCCTTAGCGGGGAAGAAGGAGTCCCTTGTTCTGAGACCGATGCGCGGTTCAAACTTCCCGGAGACAGTCCTTTCGGAAACCAGTCACATGCCACCCGAGCCCCGCAGCACTCCCACCGCCGTGCTCTCCCCGGGCAAGGAACTGGTTCCACCAGCCCAGGGAGTTCGAGGAGGCAGGCGCTGTCATAGAGTGCCAGCCCTCGTGTTCCACTTTTTTGGGACCACACCAGAGCCATAACGTTATAACCAGGCCATTTACCAGTTTCTAGTTTGCATTGGGAAAACACTAGAGAACTATTCTTAGATCACAAAGAACTGCGCCCGTGTTGGATAAATATTTTAGAAATGTAGCAATCATTGTGCTAACAGATCCTTGTCAATCTCTAAAGTGGCTGAGGAAACGTTTGAAAACTTTGTTGGGAGGGCAGACTGCTGCATTGGCTGAAGAAACCCCTTACTTCCATGTTGTTGTTTTTGAAAAGTTATTTCTTACCTCGATCAGTATTGTCTTTAAGTTTATTATCAGGAATGCTGTGCCTTGGCAGGCTTGGTAATATATTATATTAGAGTTTAATAGCAGCATAGTGTGTTATGGTGAAAAATGCTGCATGTTTATTTACATATACTCAAGTATAGTTGGGATTGGTCCTGCTTTGTCCAGGGGGCTGGACTTGATGACCTCCTGAGGTCTCTTCCAGTTCTATGATTCTATGATCCTAAGTTGTTTAGTAACTAACTAAACAACATTTAGTAATGTTAAGGTAACTGTTTTGTGCTACACACTTTGAGATATACAGTGGTCTGTAGTTATGCTGTCGACATTATGCCTTAAATGTCAATATTCAGTTTAGAGTTTTAATGTTCAGATCAAGAAAGCACTAACTTGTGCGTCTGTGGGTTTGAGAAGGATTATTACAAAGTGGCCTTCGGAGCCTGTGAGATTAGTATTCCCCCTAGTTATTAATTATTATCTAAATGGGAATAGCAGCTAGGAGTTCCAGCCAGCCAACAAACCCCCAATGTGCAAAGAGCTGTACAAGTACAGAACCAAAAGAGAGTTCCAGCCCCTTAAAAAGATCTTACAAACCAAGAAGACAGAAGACCACAGCTGGATAAAACATTCCAGAGCACAAGAAAGCAATGAGACAATATTGGTCAGTGTGACGGGCAGGTGTCACTGCTCACCAATAGTCTCCACTGTGTCAACTATTTTTGCTGGAATCACTCACAAAGGACAGGGTTGAGGAAGGTTTTGAAAGAGGATGATGAGATAATTTAGCAGAGGTTTAGGAAAAGCTCTTTGCAAGAAAGGGGCATGGCATGGGAGTAAGCACAAAGATGCATCTTTGAACATCTTGTGAATGGGAGATGAAGGCTGCCATTATGGGGATAGTGGAGAAGATCTCCAAAGGGTATGAGAGGTGATAGGTAGGTGGGAATAGGCCAGGGCTACTCAACATGTGGCCTGTGGGCCATAAGCGGCCTGCGGCCTGTTTGCAGCTTGCCGTGCAGTTTGGATTTATACGGAGCTCAACACACAGCCTGCGGGTGGGAGCCAAAGCAAAAAAGGAGTCCATATAATTGTCTTCTGTTGATATACGTTTTAGCAGTTAAATTCCTGGACTGTCATTGCTCATTAAAAGTGCTGACATATGGGGGAAAATCAGGTAAATACTGCATTTTATTAATATCAGCAGAACTGACTTACATGGGGCCTGTGTGTTGTGTAGTTTTGCCTTAATCTTTGTATTCATACCTGTCCCTGTGAAGGACGCTATTTGCATATATATTTGCATGTATATGCAATCACACTTAAGTTGCAGCCCTCGGCATGAGCTGAGAGTATCACTGTGGTGCCGGGGATTTCAAAAGTTGAGTAGCCCTGGGCTAAGCCATCGAAGGCTTTGAAAGTGAAAATAGCTTATTGTTGTTGGGATAGAGAAAGATAAGACAGTGGAGAGGTGCAAAGACTGGGCCACCATGGTTTATACTAGAGAAATTATCATCTGCAGCATTTTGAATGGATTTGAGCAAGAGGTATTATTGAGCCTATCAAGGCCAGAGAACTGGATGTTGCAGCAGTGAAATGGTAGATGATGAGGTCCTGGATAAGAGGGTATGAAGATCATACTCAGAGCTTCTAGGTGATTATCTTTTGTAAAATCTGGATTCCCCTTCTGGTGTCCCTGTATACCAATGTAATAAGATTCTACACTGTTTTTTCTTGTAAAATCATGTAAATACTGCTTAATCCTTCTATTGCCATTTAGAACAGCATTCTGATTTTAATGTGTTTCCATTCCTGTTCTGATGTCAAGTTATTCACTCAGAGTCATTGTCCTGTGCAAGGATAAGTTAAGATATTCTGCTTCCTGTTCAGACATAAGGACAAATTAATATATGCTGATGTGGTATATAATTTGATCCTTCATTTTAAGAGAAATTTCAAAACAAAACAAAACACTATTCAGCTACTAAATTAGACACTCTTCCTGCAGAACTTCTGAGGGCTGCATACTATTTCATTAGCGATCCCCTTGGTGTATTGATTTTTAATATTTCTATGAAATGTGGTGTACACTTGAACTCAGGGGTTAGAAGATGTTGTGCAAACCGCAAGTCTGGACTCTCACTTGATTGTGATGTTTGTGTCCCGGAACAACAGTTGGAAACAGGCCAGGAAGTGATAAACTCTCCCTAGGGGGGGGAGGAATGGAAGGCTGTATTTAGGGAACAGCGGGGGGGACAAATAACCACTCTACCCTGAGAGCAGAGAGCCTGGCTGAATGAGCCCCCCCCCCCCCCATCACTTTAAATCTGTCACCGCCACCACCATGCAGCCAGAGTCACCATCCTGCCAGGAGGCACGTAGGTTTCTTCTCAAACTTTCCTGAAGCTGAGGCGCTCGCAGGCAGTTTGTGCTCCTCTGTGGCTCAGCTCTCCCGGTCCCTCCATGTTGCCTGGCTCCCCGTTCCGTTCCTGTGCTCGCTCGCTCCATGTCGCCTCCCTCCCCCGCCTGCTCCATATGGTCTCTTCCCTCCGCCCCCCCCTCCATGTTGTCTCGGTGACTCTCCCCGCTCCATGTTATGTCTCTCACCCTCTAGGTAGTGTTTCCCCGCCGCGCTGCCTGGCTCGCTCGCGCGCCGGGCGCTGCTCGCAGCCGAGTGAAAGTGACTAGCGTTGTGATCCGGGAGGCTGGCGCCTGCCGCAGAGCCTCGCCGAGCTCTAGGTTTGAGTCAGTTTCGCTCTGTGGCCACCAGCACATGCACAGCGGAGCGGCAGGGCAGCACAAAGCGGCGAGCGAGCGAGAGGAGGGGGCAGAGAGGAAGGAAACTGGAGAAGGAGGGGGGTAGCTGGCCCAAGTATGTGCCGGGGGGAGGGGACAGAGGTTCCAGCAGGAGAGTTGTGTCGCAGACTGGCCTGAGGAAGTTACCCCCCTCCCGCGTCAGTTTCCCCCCTGAACATGAGAAATTTGGAAATCAGCATCATTTACCTGGCTCAAAACCTTGCGAGCCGAAAATTAATGGCTGCCCTGAGAATAGTGCTTGGTCTTCCATGCATCATCTGTGTCAACTAAATGCTTGACTGGGGCCCTCAGCGGAGGAATTAGCTTTCCTTGTGCTGGAAATGCATAATAGAAAAAGTGCTGAGGCACCCTTGTTTCGTAGTTGTAACTGATCCCCCGTCCCTGGATTCAGTTCTTCATTAGTCTCTTTCTTATCTTCGACTCCTCTTCCTCCACCCCCCTTTCCACTCCAGATCAAGGAAGGGCGGGGAAAGGCAGCTCAGTCAGGGGAGTGTCTGACAGCTAAGTGAAATACAACTCAATCTGTGGCGGCAGAGGATTCAGTTTAATTAAACAAAGAGCATTTGATCACCATCCTCTCATCAGAGGGGCCCATTAGCCCTGCGCTCCTTTAACCAGCCGCCAGGCCCACTGAACCATAGAGCCCAGCAAGCCATGGGCAGGACCTTTGAAAGTGTTAGGCTGGGCTCAGAGAGGGACCCTACCCCACTCCAAGGTGCGATGGTGAGTAAAATGAACATGCTATCTGAATATGAAAGGCGAGGGCCTGATTTAACTCCATCCAAGCCAGGAGCCATTGGGGAAAGTGGTTAGGATTTCATCTTCGGGCCTCGGAGCCTAGGGATGGCTCTATCTGCCATTGCCTGCCTCCTCTCCAAAGCTTGGCTCTTTCCCCAGCAACTTGCTGGTCCAATGCAATATTTAATCTCAGCCACCTTGCCATGTGCCTTTGGCCTACAAGGGGAATGCGGTGGCCTGGCAGCTATGTACTTTGCCCTATTATTTATTTATTTATTAAAAGGTTTGAGTCAGAACCCCTTTCCCAGAGGAAAGTAATGTCCCCATGATCTTAACTGCACCGATTTGTTAATTTTATAGAAAGAAGACAATATTGGCTGTAGTTGGACAGCCTAGTAATCGTATTTTAGAGGCAGGGGCCGTCGCTGTAGACCACAGTGGCTTCGTGTGTCTTGCGGAAGCTTTCCGTTGTGGATTATCGAAGAGAGAGGGGGGAGGGCTTCTCAGACCCGTGCTGCCGGGTGGGCGATGCACACCCCCAGCCACAGTCAGCCTCACTTTTCACTTTTAAGTGCGTACAAGCAAGAAATACGCGGCTCAAAGGAATAATGACGGGGGGGGGGGAGTGGCCCAAGTGCTCGGTGCAGCAGATGTTTTCCCAGCCTCAATATCTGTCCAATTAAAAAACGCCCCCATCCTCGCTGTACTCCAGTGACCTGCACCTTCCGCTTCTTTTCAAACTGGAAAATGGCCAAAGCTCGCTTAGGGGCCCGGGCTGGGAGGCGGAGGGGGTGGGGGTGCAAAGCGCTCAGGGCTGCGGTCGCTGTGCCAAGTTTCAGCCACGCCGACATTTCTGGCAGATTTCCAAAGGCAAAGAAACAGGAAAGTCGGGGGGGAGGGGGGGTTGTACACGCACACGGGGCAGCCCCCTTGGCAGAGAGGCAGCAGCGAGCGGGCGCTGCACCAGAGGGATGAATCAGTCAAGCCATCTGAGCGGAGCACAGGCATCTTCCGCAATCCATTCATTCATTGAAGCGCGTGAAAAGCTGCTGATCGCTGCCATTGTTACTCACAGGCGATGTGGGAACCGGAGCCTCCACTCTGGCGAGAGATAAATAGCCTGTGACAGCGCCTCCTCGCAAAGAGATCGCATCGCATTTCACACGGCGGACGGGCACAGGTCTGTGTGGCGCTTTCATCCTGCGAGTCCCTTTCCAACAGCCGGCTCTCCTGGCCCCGCTCCCTCTGCTGGGCCGCCCCCCCTTTCCCTTTAGGGCTTTGCAGCCGGGGGACGCTGCAGCGTGTTCGCTTTCGGAGTGTGTGGTGGTCCGGAGTCAGGCTCGCCCTGGAAAACGCGGTGTGAAAAGGCTAAGCGGGCACAGAGCCCTTCCCGCCCCTCCTCCCGCCGAAGTCTCTTTTGTTGAACTAGTTTCAGCAACCTCTGCCTTTGCAGCAAGAGCGCTACCGCTGCGCTTTGGTCTCAAGGCCGTAAGGTAGGGCTGCCTGGCCCCCGGCGGATTGCTGGGACGAGCGTCCTTGAGCTAAGCAGCAGGCTGCACAACGTTATCGTGCAACTCTGGTGTAAATATTGAAAAAGTAGGACGTGAGCCTGTCATAACGGCTTTTGCTGGGGAGGGGGCGGGGGTCATTTCGGACGGCAGCGCTAGGGCCCTAGGGTTAGGCTTGTTTACACCTCCCCGGCAAGCAGAGGGGCTCCAGATTAGGAGTAACAATCACGCTTTGGTGCAGCCCCTGGAGCTCCTGCTGGCTGATCTCGCAGGCACAGATTTGATTGCAAACGGAAATCAATGGTCCACGTTACAACCCTAATGGGGCCGGGCGCTTGCCCTGAGCATTTGCCATCAGCGTCGGGGGGAGAAGACGGGGTTCCGTGTAAACGGAGCGAGGCTGACACTGGCCTAGCGCACGCCTCTCCCCAGGCGGAATTCGAGCTCAGGTAAACGCCAGCGTGACAGCTCTTCCAGGCTGGCCGCTCTCCACTTTCCGCTCCCTTCGAGGGCTGATTTGCGTCCTGGGAAAACACGGAGCCTTCCCCATCCCCGTCTGCGTTACGTCTGGAGAGCAGGGCTCTCAACATAAGGCCCCTATATAAAAGATGCGCCGCAATGGGGGGGAGAGGGCAGGGAGGAGAGTGAGTCTCGGCTAATGGAAGACAGTGCACTTGGGTGAAAATCTGATCCCTCTGTGGTACATTGCGCCAGTTCGGAGTCCCCCAGACACATTTGCTGGCAGCCTTTGCGCTGTGGCCAGGCAGCCAAACGTGAGGGTGGCTCCCGGAGGAAATCGCTACATCTCTGCCTCCAGGCTTTTCCAACTTTGAGATGACGCGCTGCGATCCCTGCGAGCAGGCTCCAGATGAGGTCTCTGTCGAGAGAGAAATGCGCTGTTCTGTCTGTGCCTGTGTCCTCTCGGGTTCCTTAACGAGTGGAGCTAATAGATTCGGCAGTTGCTGTACAGGAGTCTCTGGGCATCAGGAAGCGCCTCAGATGCAAATCACAGAGGGGACGATGCAGCCCAGCCATGTCATGAAATATTGAGAAAAATCTGCTCTTTCGCAGAGAGAAAAAAAAAAAATAGGCCGAGCTGATGTGAATGTGTAATGCGAGGTTAGCGCTCATTGCCAGTGAGTCATTACTTCCAGCCTGCTGCTTGGATCACAGCACATTTCAGGTACAACCATCCTAGGGAGACAGTGCCTGGGCACACAAAGCAGGAGACTGGAATCTTCTAAAATTATGGAGCCTGCTTAAGCGGAGGCAACTGTCTGGCTCAGTCAGATTTTCTTGGCTTGCAGTTTTCTTAGGACAAGCGCCGTCCAAGGGACGCGGGAAAATGTTTCTTGGCAGGATGTCAGAATTTACAGGATTTGCTCCGTGCCTTGTAGCCCCATGAGAATGCAGGCGGGGTTTTCCAAACGCGTCTTTCCAGTTACCTTTAATATAGTTTTAGGTGATTGTTTTTCCTTTTTCACTTGTTTGTGTCATGCTAGCCTAGTAAATTGCCTAATGATTTATTGCCTGAACTATGTGCTTAATTTGTGAATATGAAACAGATTAAAAGGAGATCGGCACATTTGAGCAGACAAGCCAAAGCAAGACTAGCAGCTGTTTCAAATCTGTAAATGTTCTCAAGCTCGTGTAGAATTTAAGTTGGCCAAACTGCAGGAGTCTGTTCCAGTTCCTGTAGGACTGAAGGCCTGATTCTGTTCACACCAGTTTCTAAACTGGAGTGACTCCATTGATTTGAACGGCGCCACTTCGGATTTAGATCTCAGTGTGAGGAAAATCAGACCCCATCCTACTGCAGGATATTGGACTGGTTGTAGAAATCATTGTGTGAAGTCAGTTAGCTTGTAGAGAGGCCAGACGGAATGGTCACTGAGACTTTAATATGTGTGAATTTCTCTCCATGATCAAAAGGGTCTCGTGACTGAAAAAAGACGAGCACCCAGACGGTTAATATATATACATTGTCCTCTCCCACTAAGAATTAACTCGAGTTAAAATAAATTCAGCGAGATGAAGGTGGATACTGAAACGTGGTACAAAAGTAATACATAAGCCGGCTGTGGGAAACAAAGACAGAAATAGTTTATTCTGCAAGTAAACTTTAGATGGAAGTGACAGACAAAAGATAATAAAATAAATACCTTTGAGGTAGCCCACGCTTGCTACTTTCTGTATACTTCCTACTCTGAGTTATCCAAACAAGGAACTAGTACAATCAAAACTCTTCCTTTCAAAAGACTCCATGCTCAGACAGCAGTTTGGCTTTTCTCACAGACAATGTCACACATCAAAGGATAACAGCATGTTCCCTTAGCTGCTTATTGCTATGCAACTCAGGCAAGCAGATATAATGTCCACGAACTGTGGACTTCTCTGGATGTTGATTGACTATCTCGGTAGGGCATCACTGAGCATCTAGTGTTTGTTAAAGATTATGATGGGAAAACATTGGATCACTAGGTCACTGGATCTTTTCGGGAAGGCGCTACAGAGCCGTAGTGGGCCTTTTAATTTAAAATGGAAACTTGCTGAGATTTAAAGAACCCGTGGCCAGAGCAAAAATATCGGAGGGAAATAGATTAAGAGCCAAATTCTATTGGCTCCGGTATGGTAAAAAGTCACATTGGCTGCAGTAATTGTCAGAGAATTGCCACTGGCCTTTTTGTCTGCCACCCAAATGCTCCTGCTAATGTGCCTCGCCGCTCCCATTTTACGTTGGATTAAAGTTTTATTCCTGCTCTTCTGTCTTTTCCCCAGACTAATATGTGGAGGCTCACGGAAAAGCGCAGAAGGTGTGAATTATCTGCTCCTTGCAAAGTGACTTCTCGATTCTGCCTAGCGCATTGAGTGATGTCGCTGGTTAGCGTCACACTTGTTACAAATATCCTGTTTAAAATTCCGAGCTTTACTCCACCAAATGCAGGCATTAAAGCCTCTCCTGGCTCCGGGGAGGGGGGCGAGAGAACGGCCTGGCACAAAACGGGGACCGTTGATCTGGTCCGTACGGCAGCGCGGTGCAAGTTCTGCAGCCTTCCCGGATTTGCCAGAGCTAAGTGCCAGAGGCGATTGTTAGCTGTGAATGGCCAACATTCGCTGCCTGCTGGCAATCCAGCAGTGACCGTGCTGCAAGGACTTCCTGGGTTTCAGAGAGGCCTTGCTAGGAAGGGGAGAAATCCCCTGCCTCTTCATATCAGGCTACCTAGATAAGAGTGGTAAAAAGTCTGAGTCTAACTTTAAAAACAAACAGTAGTCTTGTGGCAACAAAATATATAACAAAAATATATAGGATCATGAGCTTTCCTGGATAAAAGCCATTTCATCAAATGAAGTTGTTTATGTAACAGAGAGTCTGGTTTAAAGAAGAGAGGGTATTTATGGGTTGGGGGCAAGGAAGACATCAGCCATTGACAAACCCTTGCAAAGGAGCACACAGAAGGGCCTTCTGAGTGCAGCTACAAAACGCAAGACAGAGAGAGGCAAAATCTATAACCTGCCCTATATCTCTAGATATTGCTTAAGAACACTTAGCAAGAGTAGGTCATCCTCAGCAGAGCAGAACAGACAGCCCTAGCGAAGAGACAAATGACTCAAGTGCCCTTGTTGTACCCAAAGTTAGCGCTTGTGCCATAGATGTGTCTTGTGCCAGAGCTGTAGAAATAGCTGTAATGGGAGAGGAAACTGACTTTGTCCAAAGCACAATGACCAGGTGTGCAAAAACAAAAGACAGAAGTATGTCGCACTTTAAAGACTAACAAGATGGTTTATTAGGTGATGAGCTTTCGTGGGCCAGACCCACTTCCTCAGATCAATATGTGGAAGAAAATCAGCACAACCATATATACCAAAGTGAGTGCTACATAGTTCTGTCTTTTGTTTCAGCTACACCAGACTAACACGGCTGCATCTCTATCACTATTCAAGTGTGCAAAGTAACTGAACAGATTGCAAACCCACTTGATCCCTAGTCTTACCTTGTTGCCATTTAGGGTGCATCAGTTTAGGATAGAGCCATAAACACACACACGGGCTATGTCTACACTCACGGCTTCTTGCACAAGAACATCTTGTGCAAAAAAACATCCACACTGCCATGTGCGAGCTGTGTTTTTGCACAAGAGCGCCCTTGGCAGTGTGGATGCTCTCTTGTGCAAGAAAGCTCTGATGGCCATTTTAGCCATAGGGCTTTCTTGTGCAAGAAATCCCTGCTGAGCGTCCACACTGCCCGCTTGCGCAAGAGCTCCTGCGCAAGAGGGCTTGCACCTGTCAAAAAAGAGCGTAGCTCTTGCGCAAGGAGCCCCCTCTTACCACGCCGTACTGTAAATTTACTTGCGCAAGAGCAGGTAGACAGTGTGGACGCTCTGCAGATTCTTGCGCAAGAAGCCGCGAGTGTAGACATAGCCAAGGTGTTAAAACAACTTTATCTGGGATACAATGTAATGTAACCTCTGACATGGAAAGAGATGTGTGTGAGAGCGCAAGAACACACACCCATGAGCCAAAGAGCACATGAGGAATCTAGAGGCAGAGTAAAAGAGCAACAAAGCATGTGCCAGGCCATGAACCTTCTTCAAGTTGGTTCAAAAGAGCAACCTTCTTTCCTGTTCTTGCAGTGTCCACCAAGTCCTAATGTCCAGTTATTGTCTTATCAGTGAACAAGTGAGTAATGAAAAAGGTTATGGCAGAAATTCATTTCTAGGGTCTAGGCACCTTATTCTGGCTCCTCCACAGAGCTGTTGTTTTGCCATGGATATTCAACATCTTAAAGGAGCCTATTCATAAATAACTAGGTTTGCAGTAGGGATGTAATAGTGTTGTCAATTAACCGATTATCCAATAAGTAAACGCTTATGGGTTTATGCTATAGACTACACACATTTCTCCCCGCACCTGCCAGTAACTTTTTTAACAGGCTGGCCAGCAGCCCAGATCAGTTCTGGCTCATGCCGGGTCTGGGACCTACCCCCACTGTGGCTCTGCATTTAAAGTGTGTTAGGAGCAAGGCGGGCAGACAGTCCGGTTCAGTTCTGGCTCGTGCCGGGTTTGGGAGCTTAGCCGCTCCCCTAGACAAGGGTTACTGCCACCCTGTGCTGCTGCCTCTGTATCAGAGGCAGCAGTGCGGGGAGACAGGCAGCTAGTCTGCGAGGGGAACTGATTTTTAAACTGGCTCCCTGTGCAGACTAGCTCCAGTCTAGCACCCCGCGTTGCTGCCTCTGATACAGAAGCAGCAGTATGGAGTGGCAGGGGGCTCCTCGGGAGTGGGGTTGGTGCACACTGGCTTCCAGCCCCAACCCCAAAGACTATAGAATAGTCGACTAACCAATAAGATTCATGAGGTTAATCGACCATTCAGTTAACTGATATTAAACATCCCTGGTTTGCACCAGTACAATAAAATGCCTAATTTATTTTAAAATAAGTATGATTATCATACAGAAGCACTTAGAAAGAAAATGACTAAGAGGCAGAACATTTCCAATGTTTTTGCCCTGGCTTTAATAATCCAAGCTAACTACCCTCACCTATACCAGGAGTCTAGACCTTGATTACGCTTGAGAAATTTACCTTGACAAGAACCATGTGGTCCTGTTGGCACATTTGTAAAATGCATCATGTCCACCTGGATTATATGCATGCCAGAAACCATTTGGATTAGACATGCTTTCAGCAGGGTGCCAGTTCCATCAGATCCAATTCAGCCTACACTGGTCAAGTGCCAGTGCAGGTTTTACTATCAGAACAGAGTGGTTCAGACAGTTCTCCCTCCATTACTGTCCCATGATGCACTGGTAGCATTTTCAAATCCCTGGAGGTTCTTCTGAGATCTGTGCAGGGAACTGTGGGCTACTACCCTCATTGCCATGCCAGATCCAGTCACGAGTTTTAGATGAAGACAGAAACTCTGCAGCCATCCCCACGCTGAGGAACAGTGCTTATTTCCTTCCCCTTTCCCTGATTCTTCTGTCCACCAGTCCCAAAGTGACCCAACTTTTCCTCCACTTGAAAGTCTGAGCTCAGCATGAGACCTTCCACCTACTTTTATACTAAAGTGACCTGTTCTCATAGTACTGGGGGAAAACAGAAAGGAAGAAGCTTGGAGATCAGATGTACACCATTTAGAGCAGTGGTCACCAACCAGTAGACTGGGATCTACTGGTAGATCTTGAAGACTTTGACAGGTGATCCTGACAGGTTTGGCCGGGAGGCTATCAAGTGCTAGCAGTTCATCTGCCTCTCTCAGCACTAGTGTGCTATTCCTGCCATTTGCCTTGGAGCTGCCTCCCACCCCCTAGGAGACTCCTGCTTGCTGTGCAAAGCATGGGGAAAAGAGGAGAGGGTGCTGATATCTGGGTGCCCTTCTCCCCCCCCCATGTCCCATCTCCATAGAGCAGAGGGGGGGACAGGGATGAAGGGAGTTTGCTGGCTGCTTTTGGGTGTGGTGCAGGGCCAGGGTGGCGTTTGCCTGCCTTAGCACCACTGTACCACCATCCAGAAGCCACCTGTGGTAAGCGGTGCCCAACTGGAGCCCACATTCTGAACCCCTGACCTGGTCCTGCACCCCTCACTCCTGCCCTAGTCCTGAGTCCTCCCTGCACCCAAACTTCCTCCCAGAGCCTGCACCCTAAACCCCTTCCTGCATCTCAACTCCCTGCCCCAACATCAGCTCAGAGTCCCTCCCACACTCCAAATCCTTTAGCCCAAGATCAGAGCTGGCATCCCCCTCCCCTGTACCCTAGTCCACTGCTAGCTACCTAATAAAAGTGAATGAGGATGGGGAGGGGGAGGATGGCATGAGCAGGTGCGGAGTCTTGGAGAAGGGGTGGAAGAAAACAGGGTAAGGGTGTTTGAGTCTGAGGTAGATCCTGGATTGCACTTAAATTCAAAAAGTGATCTTGTGCTTAAAAAGGTTGGAGACCCCTGATTTAGAGGAATAGACTATCTTCTTCTTAAGTCTGTGGACACTGCCTGGCACAAATTAAAGAAAAACAACTTAAAGTAAAACCAGTCTAACCTCAAGATGATTCTTACCAACCACCACAGGACATACCACACTAATACCAACCCTGGTACCTTCCCTTGCAACAAACCCCGTTGCCAGCTTTGTCCACATATTCATTCTGCTGATACCATTCTTGGACCTAACCAAGTGAGTTATAAGATCAAGAACACATATTCCTGCGCATCCAGAAATATAATCTATGCTATCATGTGCTGAAAGTGTCCGTCTGCTATGTACATTGGACAAACGTCTCAGACACTTCGCCAAAGGATTAATGCCCACAAAATAGATATCAGACAAGATCACAAAGAAAAAACAGTTTCTTGCCATTTTAACCAGAAAGGACACTGTCTCAATGACTTAATCACCTGCATTCTGCTACAAAGACCTTTTACATCTGCACTTGAAAGGGAATCCTCTGAACTGTCATTCATGTTAAAATTCGACACTTTCCAAAAAGGACTCAACAAACACTTGATCTATCTCACCCATTACCAAGATAGTTTCCCCAATTATCACCTGTAATACCATTAACTCACAAACATCCCACTCTCCCTACCTCTAATATCATCAATTCACAGACACTTACCTTCCTTCCTCCTCCCCCCCCCCGCATCCCCCGTCTGTTCTGCAATGTGATTTGTCCTTTTCATATTTGTTCATTTTTTTTAATTGTATCCTTTGGTATATATGGTTGTGACTACTTTCTTCCACTATTTGATCTGAGGAAGTGGGTCTGGCCCACGAAAGCTCATCATCTAATAAACCATCTTGTTAGTCTTTAAAGTGCTACATTGTCCTGCATTTTGCTTCAGGTTTTTACAGTCTAATTCTTCCCCATTTATTTCAAAGGAGAATTAGTTTATTCTTGGCCCAATTTTTTTATGAGTTGCCTGGATTAATCTCAGACACTTCTACAGACACAGAAAAACTTTGAACTTGTTGTTGTGTAGCTTAATTAATTTTTAAGCTAAATTGGAGTGCTATTTATGTATATAATATTTAAAATAGGTAAACAGTGAACATTTACAAAAAACTCACTTATGTTCAGAGAGCAAGTACATGGCCTATGCATCTCTTAAATCCGATTTACATCCTCAAAACAGGACTGAAGTGAGGTATAAGCCTAGCGCTAGCCTTTTGCACAGGGGTGAGCTTCATCCACAGAGAAGAATAAAGTTGCACAAAGCTATATTGGCTAAGTGGCACCTACATCAGCCAGCCAGCAGCTTGGAGAGAACAGAACAGAACAGATCTGGGTTTGGTGAGTGAGGCATCATGGAGACTGTTGATTTCCTTTTTAAAAGCACTGGCCCAATAGGCTGTAGTAGAATAGTTCTCCTAGTCCAGGTTCCTGCGGCCCCCTATGATATATGATATTTAAACAAGGATATGTCATTATTGGCTTTAGCCACATTTATCCCAGTCCTGTTCTCCATGAAACAGTCATAGAAAGGACAGTCATATTCCTGAGCATACAGTGACCCAATGCTGCTGCCCATCTTCTAGTTTGAGCTCTTTAGCTTTAGAAAAAAATTACAAAATGCATTTTCGCTCATTGAAATTAACGTGGAGCCCATGTGAGTTGCCTACAGCCTAATGGTGCTTTAAGATGACTACTCCATGTTTACT
Source organism: Pelodiscus sinensis (assembly GCF_052426305.1). NCBI lineage: Eukaryota > Metazoa > Chordata > Testudines > Trionychidae > Pelodiscus > Pelodiscus sinensis. The sequence continues at coordinate 200,435,710 of NC_143052.1, forward strand.
TTCTATAGAGAGGGCAAATCGAGAATGGGAGGTCTGCATAAGAGTCTTTTAGAGAGCAGTGATAACTGTGTGAAAGGATGTCTGCCATCAAGGTGGACAAATACAGCTCTAGACACAAGCTTTCTCTTAGTTAGGAGAGTTTGGGCTGTATGTATAAAGATCAAGCCTGTATGTTTCATCATAAATGGTGGTATCTGAAGCTACAAATGAATGAATGACTGCTGCTGTTTGGAGCTGAATGCTGTACCATGTGTCATTGCAAAAGTAATTTCCCCTACATAGGCAAATATCAGGGGCCAGGACATCGGGGCAGTTATCAGGTGTGTGCACAAAAAGGTGGCTTAAACCTCACATTTGCACTGCATTGTGTTGCTCTGTGCTGGCCGATTACCGTGTGCTGTGTTACAGCAGCCTGAGGCTCCTCTAATTTACACCAGGTTTTAAAGGCTCCATAGGGGCAAAGATGCATTTGGGGATTTGCACCATGCAGGTGTATCAAAGCCACGTTATCTTTCCTGTAGCCCCATCCCATTTACACTGATACACTGGCAGCAGGGAAGATGATTGGCAGACGAGACCCTAGTTCTGGATGATCACCCTTATGTAGGGTAATTTTGTTTTTGTTTTTGCCGGCTTAACTAGCTTTATCACCAGACCATGTGAGTGGTGCGGCCATACTGCACATGCTGATCTGGCCAAAGTCTCTAATTTTACAATGACCTCTGACATAGTCTGCATGCCTTCTTGGTCCTTTGTGACTATATGAATGATTGGGCTAGATTGCAATTCCTAAACCAATAAGATTAATGTTGACTGTAATCATCTACTCAAGCGGGTGTATGATCATGATAGAAGTTTGTATGCTCATTCCCTGAATGGAACTTTTTCTAAAAGATCAAAGGAACCAATCTAGAACACAACTTAGTCTCCATCATATTTGGTAGAATGAGTAATATAAATATTAATGCATGTCCAAGTGATGTGTGTTACACAGAAGCAACATTTAGGAGGGAAGCAGAAGGGAAGCCTGTTTATGAGACTTGGGACATGTAATTTATAAGAAGATATCTGTCTAGTATGTTGATATAATTGTTTTCTGTTATTGAGGAGGTTGATATGAGAACTCTGCAGGGCAGAGAATCTCCCACTGTATGTTTGCATATGGCCTAGCACAATGGAGCCTGGAGCTTTGAGTGTGTATCTAGGAAATACTGTTATACAACCAATAAGTTCTGTAAGGTAGAACTCAATCATCATTTGTTATACATATATGAATCTAATCTTTTGGCATGCACTGAGGTGACCCATACAGCTGTCTCTGAGTTAAAGTGCTGGGGTAGCTTGAGAATAAAGAGGGGAAAAGGGAAGGCACAGGTGCTGCGTAGCTAGTTAAGACATCTATCATCCAAGAACCTTTGACTGATATTCTCACATACTTGGACAGGCAAGTTGAGCCATTAGACCTGGTCATTCTTAGCTCCAGAAGATGATCTGGAATATAACAGGGATGAACATAACAAGGGTTTTCTGAGTAATGTCAACTATCACCTCTCTTCTCATGTTTATAATTTACAATTACTGCTGGATTCAGGAGGAAAGGCAGAAAATGCAGGACTTCTGCAGTGGCTTCTTTGTACTTCATTGATTAACAGAGCTTATGGGCTAGCACTAATCTGGAAGCCCTAGAGTAGGTACTTTTAAGGAAAAAGCACTTCACTTTGTCTGTAAGATAAAGCACTGCCTACCTCGCACAAAACAAATGTTCCTTAGTTAGATGAACTGATGCCCAGAATGCTGAAAACAATATCCTGCATGAAGATGGGTGACTGCTAAACAAGTCAGTGTTTTTAATAGTCTATATTGCAGAGAATCACTATGAAAGGTGATCTGTGAAGGATATTATACAAATGGATTTTGATTTATTTGCTTCTTTATCATGGGGAAAGAAGGTCTGAATGAGATCTTTTCTTTATTTTTCAAAACAAAGCTCTCCCCATCCCGTTTCTTTATTTTCTGGGGGGGGGGGTAACCTTGATAACATCAGAAAGGAAATATCATTGGCAAAGTTGGCAGATGATACAAAAATTGGTGGAATGTAATTATTATAAGGATGGGTCTGTTCTACACAGGGATCTGGATTACTTGGTAAACTGGACTCACTTTGAACCACGTGCATTTTAATACAGCCCAATGCAATGTTATACATTATGGGACAAAGAATGTAGGTTACAATTCCAGCATGGGGGAACTGTATTTTGGAAAGCAGTGAGTCTGACAGAGGACTGCAGAGGTCATGCTGGAAAAAAAATGAACATTAGTTGCTGGTCTGATACTGTAGCTAAGGGTACGTCTAGACTGTGTGTCCTGAAATAGCAATGCTGCATCTTTAAAAGTGCTCGCTATTTCCTGAAATAGCAGGCGTGCTATTGCAGTGTCCCTGTAAAGTTAAGGGATTTGTTGGAATAGTGCATTATTTTGAAATTTGGTGCAAATTCCAAAATAAGCTCTTTCAATTTAGACTTGGAATAAACTACGCAATTTGCATAGCGCAAATTGTGTAGCTTATTCCGATGGAAGGGTGCTGTCTAGATGCACCCTGGAAGAAAACACACTATTTTTGGGTGTGTAAGCAGGGGACTATAGAATAGATAGAGGAGGTGCCTTTAATGCTGTAAGTTTAAATCAAGATTGGATGCCTTCCTAAAAGTTCAGGCAAAATGTATGGGCCTGATGAGTGGGTGAAATTCACTGGCTTGTGTATGCAGAAGGTCAGACTAGATGATCATAATGATTCTTCTGACTTTAAAATATGTGAATCAGGTATTTCAAATCTCCTAATCCCTGATATCCCCAAAGGTCTCAGAGGTGTATAGTGAACACTCAGATCACAATTGTAAATAGGCCAAGGTGTTGCATCTTTTTAAAATAGACTCCTCATTCAAGTATTCGTTGGGCAGTGGAGTTTTAAGTAGTGATTAACAAACAAGACAAAGTTTAAAAACAGTCTGATAAACCCACCTCCCAGTTGTGCAGCTTTGTCTTATGATGCCATAATTTCACTATCAGAGGGGTAGCCGTGTTAGTCTGAATCTGCAAAAGCGGCGAGGAGTCCCGTGGCACCTTATAGACTAACTGAAGTGTTGGAGCATAAGCTTTCGTGGGCAAAGACCCACTTCGTCAGATGCATCTGACGAAGTGGGTCTTTGCCCAGGAAAGCTTATGCTCCAACACTTCAGTTAGTCTATAAGGTGCCATGGGACTCCTCTCCGCTTTTGCATAATTTCACTAGTTCTCCAACTGCTGTAATGTTACAGATTATGTAAGACCTGAAATGCTAATGTCAATAAATAAATAAGCAGCCAACACCCTTGAGTGTCCCTTTTCCCCATAACATCTCCTTTCAGCCCTTCTTTATACCTACCATTTGTTTTCCTTTGCAGGTCACTTTTAAAGATAGAAATCCATTCTTTATCTATCAGGACTGGCACTTAGCTTAAGGAGCCCTGCAGCTTGCCTGAAGGGATGGCAGGAGAAAGGGTGGTGGTGGTGGGGGGGGAGTTAGAGAGACACCTAGATTTTTCTTGGGATTAATTTAAGATATTACTTTTATGAGGTTTTGTAAAAATGCCTCCAGCCAATACATTAATCTGTAATTGAAAAAAATTAAAAAACAAATGGTCCTGCAGCACCTTAGGGACTAACAACAAATGTAGATGGTATCATGAATTTCTGAAGAAGTGGGTTGTGCCCATGAAAGCTCATGATGCCATCTACATGTTTTGTTAGCCTCTAAAGTGCTGCAGGACTATTTGTTGTTTTTTTTAAAATTCTCCAGCCAATTGTCTTTTCTACCACAAATTTTTTTCCTGAAGGGAGAGGAGGGAGGTAAGTTTCCAAGGCACAAACTGCATCTAGTCCCTTATATGAAGAAAATCTGCTATGAGTCTCAGGGGTCTTGTAAATCATACCTGTTGCTCTGTACTGAAGGTACAGTCAATGCCTTGTTAATCTTCCTCATCAGAAATGGAACAAGAGAAGGTAATTGGTGCAACAAAACAGAGTTAAAAGCATCTCAGAGACTGAGCTCTGTTATTTGATGTTTTAAACACACACAGGAGTGTTTCATGTGCAAACAGTAAATTGGGGAACGATGTCAGGGAAACCTTGCAAATTCATCAGGAAGGCAGACTGCACAAACTTTGACCAACCATTTTGCTGACACAGTCACACTTTGGATAAATTTCATATGATTGGCCACCATCTTCTGGCCAACTTCATGTTCTCTAGGGACTTGTTCATGAGCTCCTCTTGGCAGATAAGAGGGTATCAGTTTACACACATTGTACATGGGCAAGATAGGATGGTCAATGATGATGGAAAACAGCACAAGAAAATGTGAATTCCTAGCTGGACAGGGGTGGAAACCCATTAGTTGTACATAATTTGAGAACACAGATTAACTTGTCATAACATACTACTCTAAATCTGTGCTGCTCTCAGAACAACAATGCAAGAATCCACGTCCTATGGGAACCCAGGAGTAAGCAGGAAGTAAAATTTTCATGCAAGTAGATGACGTAGGTTAGGACATGTTCTGAACTATAGACAGGATCCTGTAGTTCTTCCCCAAACAAAACATCCAGTGGCTGCAGAGTGCTCCCTACCATAGCCACAGCACAAAAGTCTGGTGGGAGCTTATTTCATTCAATTTCAAATAATTTAAGATTGCAGGGCTTTGAGAGAGCATTGTTAGGAGCACAACACAAGAGGATGAAAGGATCTGTGTAGTTCATTTTACATGTCCAAAAGGCATTTTCATGCTCCATAATGAGAAGGGATAATTTTGAGGAAGTTCAGATCAAAGGGGAAAACATCATGAACATTTGCATAATTGCCGGATTTGGGAAAATAATAAGACAAGCCTGCTGCTTAAGAACCTTGGCATGACATAGGCCTTCAGCTGAACTTAACATCTGAGGTTAGTGGCCTATGTTTACCTACTTGGTCTAAAGACCTCCTTGGGGACCAGAGAGGGAGATCTGGAGAGGAGGCTAAAAATAACTTTGACTTCACAGGACAAAAAGAATTAAAAATAGGCTAGCTTAGCTAGCTGTTCCAAGCCCCAAGCAGTCCAGGCCTGACTGGAAGAACTGCAAGCGGTATGCAGGGAATAGCGTCAGAGCTCTAGAATATGCGGGAAGACTAGATCATTGAGGGTCATTGCCTTCTTGAAGAACCAGCTCCTTTTGTTGCTAATGACTCGGAATGCCAAACCACTGTCAGGGTGTTCACCAAAGGCTCTAGGTGAAATGCACATAGTTTGAATTAGCTGCTGATGGCAGGGGGCGGGGTTTGCAGGAACATCTACTGTTTAACGCGGCAACAAATACAGTTTAAACAAGGCAGATAATTCCCCCAAGTGTCACCCTGTGGGGCACAATAGACTAGTCAAACGTTTCTCTCAGAAATGAATGGTGCAAGAAGTAGGCGAGAGTCTCTAGTAAGTTTCAGTGTCAAAGAAAGGCGGGGGCGAAGAGTCGGTTCGTTAAGACCCCGGGGTTTGTAGAAAAATGCGACAGAGACATCCGAGTTATCCCTTTTCAGCTAAGAGGGAGGGAAACGCCAGGGAGAGCTTCCTGCCACAGAGTTAGCGCTAGCTAGATACCATCCCGCTGGAAGACACATTTCTGCCAAGCGAGCAAAGATTGCAGGTTCTGAAAGGACACACTGGAGCACCCCCCCCTCCAAACCCTTGGCTGTCACTAGCCATTTGGTACTTCTGTGGATTACTCTGTGCTCTTACTTATGTGACATATGCCTCATGTAGCAAACACATGGCTTACATAGCCTCCTCCTAGTCTGTGCTCAGAGCCTCCTCACCAACCACTTTGCTGACACAATCACACGAGGAAGACTTGTATAAATGGATTAAATTGCACCTTCCCATTAATACAGAGAAGCACTTCACCCAAGAGCGCTTCTGCATCAGTGCTATACAGTACTTTCTATAGTCTCTTCTGTAATGATCTGCTAAATGGAACTGTCCCATAGCTGGTTGGTGAGCATAGCTTTCTGAAGAAGGCTAGTGCATGCCTTTCTTTCAGCACCCCAGAATAGATATTTGATGCAAGTGTGATTTCCCTGCTACAGTTAATGTGTCATTGTGCCCATCATAAGCTGCCTGTTCAGGAGGCTAACTGGAAAGAAAGTTTGAGTTGAAAATTTTCCTTCAAAAGGTTTAACTAAGATGTTTCCTATCAGGTGTGTTTGTATGGACCTCTGGCACCCAAGATGCGGTGGTTGGAATCCAATCAGCCATGTTACAGATGTGAGAAGGACAATAAAACAACCCTTGAAATAAAGATGAACAGCCAGTAATAAATAGCTTCTTAGTCATTATTTAAAAGTGTGGGTTTGGCCTATATCCTTGTTCCAGAGATATTTCAACCGTGCATACTTTCCCGAGAAGAAATGTATGTGAAAAAGGAGAGGAGCCCTTATAGTCTGGTAGCTAAAGACCAACCTTGATGAGGACTTGTGATTCTGCCCTGCTCCTTGCTGAATTAGTGCAGGAGTCTGATTAGTCCTTTCAAGTCAGTGAGCGTTCTGGGAAATAACATTATTTGTCACAAGCTGCAGTCAGTCCTTAAATAATTGCTCCTTCCTGTCAACCTTATTCAGACAGAAATCGCTATCACTTTAATTTCTCATTATTTTTAGGAGCAGACTTTTAAAAAGAGAGACAACTGTGCATGGGCTAAGAAGTGCAAGACCTAAATGTTAGTTCCTTGGCTTTTGCCACCGCGGTGTTCTCTAAAGGACGTTCTGGTATGCAGATTGGTTTTCGCACAAGCCCCGAAGTGACTGTGATACCAGAAAGGTCATTACACACTTGTATAGATTTTTTTTTTTGAGAAACAGGCCTAAAACGCAAATATAAACCGGCACCGAATAGCCAGGCCACGTGACTTAAGTGTTTATTCTTGCTTGGGAAATCCAGTCTGTGTGCACAGCCTCGTCCTGCTTTCATGACACGGGCAAAACTGCCACGACTATAAATGGGGCTGGGCCCTCAGAGAGCACAGCCCGTCAGCTCTTAGAATAATTTCCCCTGTCATTTATAACAACCCCTCCCTCGCCCCGCACCCTTCGGGGAAGGCATAAGTGAAATGCAGGAGGAAGGGCAGAACGGGGAACCAAAGGCAGCTGCGCGCAGAACAAAGGTGCTGGAGGGTGGCTTTTGGTGCTGGAGCAGCAGAGCCTTGTAAAGGAGAGATTTCTGTCCACGCAGATTTCTGCGTGCACCCTTTCTGTCCTGCCCTTGAACTGGCGTGAATATCTGCCTCAGCCCGAGAGTAAATCACATCGAGCCTGGCTCCAGCGAGAGCGGCCAACGCTTCCCTCGGTTGCTAAGTGCTCAGACGTGGAAGATTTTTGCTTTCCAACGCGGTCTGTTTTTCTATACAACATTTACTTTGGGAGCCCGCAGAAATGCGTCCGCCCTTTCTTGTGAAGAGCGTGACAGCGGCTCCCATTTTCGTGATTACAGATCAGTTTAGGAGCCCCCGTGATGACGAATATCAAAGTGAGACCACCTTGGAAATCCTCCCAAATCCTGGTTTTACTGCAGCTCGCTGGAGATTTTTGACCAGGGTGCCTCAGAGTTAAGTGAAGGGCTGGCGGCTTTTCCCCCTTTCAATTTACAGGCCAAACCTGCTCCCCCTCCCCCGTGCTTGTTTAGCAGTGTAAACTTCTGCCTATTGACTGTCAGCGTTTCCTTAGGCGCAGGGATTTTGATCAAACCTTTGTGATCCGCAGAGAAGCAAATGCAAATGTCATTTTGAACATTTAACTGAGTCAACAGACAAGGCACCGTACGTCTATCGGTTCAGTAATATGGCTCTGAGGGTCAGCCCACATGATTTTAATCGTAAAAAACAATAATAAACGCTCCCCTCCGCCCATAACGAGCCCTGCTGTAATCGTATTAGCCCAACTGCATTTAAGGGGGAAAGCGTTTGGTGTCTGCCTAGCCAAGAGCAGACAAAGGTCTGAGAGGCAAGGCCTCGGAGTGTGCCCCAGGGGGTCGAGGTTTGTTAATGTTCAATCCGGAACAAAAGACCAGGTTAGTGAAACATCTCGATATTGTTCTCGAACCGCGCGGTATAGACGAGGTAGACTTTCCCTTCGTTTAACAACTGAGTTCGCCAGTCAAGTCTGTTGACAACATTTAAAATGGAGGAGGAAGTGAAAACCCAACCCATAGGACAGAGTAGATCAGCATACTGCTTGTCCTTCTGCCACTTTGGCATAAAGTCTCTTTGAAATTATGCTAAAATAACATTGTGCACAAGTTAATGATTTATTTATTTGGCTAATAACGTTCACATTCCCGCTTATATTTATCTAGGCTAAAGACCATCTGTAAAATGCCCTGCAGCTGTAGTCAGGGCTACTGCAGACTGCCTTAGCACCAGAAATCAATGTCCCTGAAATGAACAAGTGGACAACTTATTAGCTTCAGTCACTCCACACACCATTTCTTGAACACGAAATAGATGAAGTACACTGAAGGAAACATTTGAAAAGGCCACATGCAAACCCTTTCGCTGCTGCCGATTTAGAGTGGCTAATTTTACAAGTCACAACTGACCATGCACAGTAAACAAAAAACAAACAAAAAGCTTAGAACGGGGGTGTGAAAGAGATCACATGCTATCCAGATATAAATGACGATGGAAACCACAGATTTAGCTCAGATAAAGGCGCTAGAAGTCATTGATAAAGGTGTCTCATTTCTCTTTTTACAGAAGGCAAAACAGACACCTTCGGTGAGATCACACTGTCGTACAAAGCCTTTGCCTAGAAATACCAGCACTCATTTTGCATTTTACACTTAAGGGGGAAAATATGTGCTTTAATGCAAATCATCATTTCACAAATAGATTTGCAGACATACAAAGCCTCTGCCGACCTGACCTCTTCCTACACAGTCCGTACCTATAAGCTTGGGCAAAGTGGCTAACTGAAAACACCACATCCGTAGAGCAGCCATTATCCGTAAAAACGCCTTGAAAAAAATCAGTCACAACTCAGGCCTGTTTTTAAAAGTCCGATTAGGAAGGGCTGGAAGGAGCCTGCGACTAATCTCTGAGGCCTTCATGCATCCCTGGCGAGCAAGCGCTCCAATGCCATGTGTAATTAACATAACAGGCGCTAAGTTAGGAGAGAGCAACGCTGAATTTAATTTGCAGACTTTAAAAAAAGAAAGTTAGCACTTGGGCAACTCTGACTGCGTCGTACCCGGAGAGAGAGATTGCAGAGCTGTTAGATAAGCGAGTCTGTCTGCCCGGGAGTGTAACACCGTCATGCCGCGAGTCCCCACAGAAGAGCAGGTTTAACAGGGACAAATGCAAAACGCCAAGGCCGCCTTTTGCAGGCAGCGCCATAAAACAACTCCAGGCAGGTAAAACTCCGCGGAGTGCCTCTTGCACTCGCAGGCCACCAACGCACCTCCTTCCCACTCCCCCCAGGCGCGCACACGCCCAGTAGCTCTTTCCCCGGCAATAAAGGTGTTGGAGACCATGGAGACGGGGAAGAGGAGGGGGCGCCCACTCACATACAAAGCCCAGGGCAACAACAGCCGGCTCCGAGCCAGCTGGAGCCCAGCGAGGTCACGTTGTGTCTCCAACCCAGCCAGATCCCCCGCCAAAGGTTCCGGCCCCCCGCTCGCCTCCCTGCCCTGTGCCCCTGGGGGAGAGGAAGGAAATCGGAGGGGTGCGGAGAAGCTGCTGGCGAAGCCCCCCCCCCCCCCGCCTCCCCGGCCAGGGAGCAGCGCGCCACACAAAGGCGAGCCTGGCCGGGAAAGGCGGGGACGCTGGGAGGCTGACGGGGTCCGGCCGAGTAAGGGGGCTCGGAACCGTGCCCGGCTCTGCTGGCCTGGCGGGGAGGAAGAGGAAAGCGAGCGAGCGAGCTGGGCTGAGGGGGGAGGGGAGGCAGCGCCATCTTTTCCTGGCACAGCCGCTCACACAGCGCTGCGCTCGGCCACGGTGTCTCTCGGTTTCTTTTCAGCAGCGGAAAACGTGCGATTAGCAGGCAGCCATGCGAGGCCGCCCTCCCAGCCCCGCGCCCACACAGCCCGCAGCACCCCCCTCCCCCCAGCAGCTCGTGTGATCCCAGCGCTCAGCCCTGGCTCGCTTCAAAGCAACGCCTGCCCCGGCCTGAGAGCGCCCAGCCAGGCCCGGGGGCTCCCTGCAGCTAACAGCCCCCGCGGGGAGCCCCGCCTTGCCCAGCCGGCGAGCCCGAGCCCTGCCGCACCCAGGGGTGGGCTGCGCGGTCACCGCCTCCCACAACGGGGCGGAGAGCCCGGGCCCCTGATTCCTCTCGCTTTTCACACCCTGCACCTTATCGCGGGGAAGCAGCTGGGCGATCCCCACCCGCCGGGCAGCAGAGACAGGCGGGGCCGGCGTTGCAACCCTAGAGCTTCACGCTCCTTCCTCGGGGGGGGGAGGGGAGAAGCCGAGGCCCCGCGCTGGCTACTGCCAGCTCTTTGCAGCCTCCTTCCCCGCGGGGCGCGCTGCGACCTCCCCGGCTCTGGGGCCCGACCCTGGGACTGGTGGCCGGGGAGGTCCCTCTAGGCCAGAGCCACCGCCCTGGGTCGGCAGCGCGGCCGGACACCGCCGCCCACAGCCCCCTGAACAGCGCTTCATTCCCAAGCGCTCAGACCCCGCATTGTGCTTGGCCGCATCACCTGCCTCCACTGGAGCCAGGCGCGGAAGCCCGGGCGAGAGGCAGCGCGCGCCAGCCCGGCCTCGCCTTGGCAGCCTGCCCGCCCTGGGGCGGGGAGCTCGCGGGCACCCTCAGCGCTGCCTGGCCCGGGGAAGCCTCGCGCCGCCGGCTCCGCGCGGCAGCTTCGGCTCACACAAGCCAAGTGCGCGGCCGCCTCACAGACCTGCCGCTGCCTGGGGGTGGTGGGTGGGGAATTTAAAGAGCGGGAGGGGGGGAGCTTGGAGAGGGGGATTTGCTGGGTGGTTGGCTGAGCCGGGGGAAGGAGGGGGTTGGGTTGGCTGCGCTTAGTGATGGGGGATTTGAGAGCGAGAGAGAAGGGGGAGGGAGGTGTTGGCTGCGCTTGGTGAAGGGGGTGGCTGCCGCTCCTGCTGGGGAATTTTTTAAGGAGGGGGGGGCTGCGCCGTGTGGAGGGGGGTGCGTGGGGGTGCTGGCTGCGCCTGCCGAGGGGTATTTGATAGGCGGTGGGAGAGACAGCTCCTTGTTTCTAATAAAGGAAACGACTTTTATTGAAGGATAAATGCAGGGAACGAAAGCCGTGTGGGTTGCGTCTGGTGAGGGGGGATTAGATGGGGGCAGCCACTGCTCCCGACGAGGGGGGATTTGGTGGGGGCAGGGATGGAGCCCTGGGGGGGAGATTTGCGGGGGGAGAGTTGGCTGGCCCTGGCAGGGATATTTGCTTGGGGGAGGGAGAACGGGTTGGGGGCAAAGGGGTTGGCTGGCCCTGGCAAGAGGGGATTTGATGGGGGAGGGGTTGACTGGCCCTGGGAAGGCGGGACTTGGGGGGGGGGGGGGTCGAATAGGCCCTGGCAAGAGGGGATTTGGTGGGGGAGGAGTTGGCTGGCCCTTGCAAGAGGGGTTTTGGGGGGAGGGGGGGGGAGGGGAGTGTGGGGGGGGGGTTGGCTGGCCCTTGCAAGAAGGGTTTTGGGGGGAGGGTTGACTGGTCCTGGCAAGAGGGGATTTTGTGTGGGGGGGGGGTTGGCTGGCCCTAGTTAGGGACTTGATGAGGAGTGTGGGCTGCCTCTGGCCACGGGCTCTGTGTGTGTGAGAGGGAGGGGGGAGGTGTCGGCTGCGCCTTGCCAGTTGGGATTTGATAGGGGCGGGTAGGAGACAAGTCTCCTGTTTCTAATAAAGGAATCGGCTTTTATTGAAGGATAAATGCAGGGAGCCAGAGTCGTGTGGGCTGCAGCCGCCGAGCTTGGTTAGCTGCTGATGTGACTGTGAAGATAAAACGCTTCGCAATCATCTGAGTGAGAAACGCCGAGGAAGGAGCCTGGCCCAACACGCCCTGTCCCCCCCTTCTCCTCGGTCGCAGTAGTCCCGGGACCCAAGATCAGTAGCCGAAGGTGCTTGGGGTAAAGGGGGATGCAGACCCTGCCAACGGCTAGGTTTGGGGGGTTGCCAAATGGCAGTGACTTAGGGGAACTCTGGGGATGACTAATCGCGTAGGGCTTATTGAGGTGGGTTTTTTTATTTTTGTATTTTATTTTTATTTTTTGTCATCAGCTGCTGACCCACTTGCTACGAGAAAATAACTGCGGCGGGTTTCTGAGAAGGGCAGGAGGAGGAGACTGGGGCCGCGCCTGGCCTCGGGGAATTCCCCTCTCCCTGCACGGAGATCAGCTCGGAGCCCTCAGCAACTGCCTTAGCGGGCTACTCAGCGGTCGGGCCTGCTGTGCTTCCGTGTGTGCGCTGGCAGCCAGGAAGGGATGTGGGGGAGGGAGGGGGAACGAGCTATTGCTGCGCTGTCTGCCTGGGCTCAGCCAGCTTTAAGGAGCTGCCCCCTGGGGGGCAAGGCGGGAGGGAGAGAAGTGAAGAAGCTGCTAAAGGCTGAGAAGTATCAGCGGGGTAGGAGTGTTAGTCTGAATCTGCATAAAACAACTAGAAGTCCTGTGGCACCTCATAGACTAACAGATTTATTGGGGCATAAGCTTTTGTGGGTCTTTGCCCACGAAAGCTTATGTGCCAATAAATCTGTTCGTCTATATAAAGTGCCATAGGATTTCTCCTTGTTTATAAAGGCTGAGAGTCACTGCAGGCCCAGGCCCTGTAGCCTTGGCTGGGAGATGTCTTCATGCTGGGGCAAAGCCCTGCTTTTCCTATGTGTGGGAAGGGGAGGAGGCACCTGGGTCTGGCTAAGGGGTGTTCCTGTGTGTGTGTCTTCCTGGATTTAAAGTCTGGTCCGAGGGGATGGTCGAAGGATTAAAAATGTCCCCAGTCTGTCACTGTGAAAGGAGTTGCTGTATGCTGTGACCACCACATATGCCAGCCTGGTCCTCCTATGGCTATGTGTCTGGTGGTGTGGACTGTATGTCCAGCTACTGTCTACAGCAGGGGTGGGGAACTTCAGGTCCAGGAACCAGATGTGGCCCTCAGCTTTCCTGAATCCAGCCCAATGCTCAGGACCCCTCCAGCTTTGGGGATCTGAGCTGGTGCTCCAGCCCCCATATTGCCACCCCTGGGGGCTCGAGCATACCAAATCTACTAGGCTGGGCCCCCCAGGCTCTGGTGTGTGAGGGGAATGTGGGGAGTGTGTTCCCCCTTCTCAGTCAGGGGCCACAGTGAGGGCTCCCCCCACACTTGTGTGTGGCCCCAACTGCTTTTTCTTTAGGTCAGTGGCCTTAGACCCAAAAAAGGTTCCTCACCTCTGGTCTATGGAACTGGGATGTGCTGCAAGTCTCCAAAAGTTACAATGGAGAATTGTGTGTCTGGGCCTGTCCTGCTGAAGAAAGGGGCTGCATATCCTTCTACATTCCAGACCCTGGTGTTTGGGGATATACGTACAGTGGGGAATGTGGAGGTAACAAGCTGCCTGTATTAGTTCCAATGAGAAGCAGATAGCATACACATGGGGTGGAATTGTAGAACTGTAGATGTATAAATCTAAGAAAGCTCTCTCATTTGTGAACGACTTTTTTTAAATTCACTCCTGCACTAGTTCAGTCTCCAGCCAGTCCTATGGCTCCCCCCCCCCTTTTAACCTCAAAAAGGTCTGTAAAAAGTCAGTCAAGGCTCTTATTTTGTATTAACAATCACCATATGTTGACACTGTTATATGACCCTCCCAAAATGCAGCTACCTGTTTAGTTTCAACACAGTGAGTGGTTAGTAAAACAAAGACAAGTTCCTTAACTACTAAAATAGAAGTGTGGCTTGTTCTCAGCCACTACACTGAGATACTAGAGCTCCAATGCACAGTAAATCTCAATTATTAATAGTTTAATCTACTTAATTACCTGAATAATTCTGGCTTCCAACAGACACATTTAAAAGAAAATCTTTACTGACTGAGCTACTGTTTGGTTTTAGCTATAGTAACCAACGGGTGGAAGGAAATGTAGTTGTGAATGACACTTTTAACACATAATACTTTTATTTACTTTGGCGTTTTGAAGCTTCTTTCAAAATGAACATTTTTGAGATAAGAGGTGACATTTCAAAATTGCTAGGGGGTTGTAAACAAATGTTTGGTCCCATCTTACTGTTATTCTTCACACTTGTAGGATGAAAAAAGTGCCTTAATTTTTCCCCATCCCCCTCTTGCCTTAATTGCTAAACACTGCAAAGTGTTAAGTACAGGACTAAGGAATCTTTCTGTATCTTCCATGAAAATAGGTCTGTTTAAAAACTTGGAGCTATTCGCTGTATAAACACAGAAATCCTCTTATGCTTTCCCCCTGCTTTAAGGCTGCACGTTTCCATCTCATACGTGTGCATCCAAGTTAGGAAAACTGCTGCTGCTGGGCTTTCAGCTGAACTGAAAATCCAGTCACTTAATACCAGTCAGTCCACAAGGACGATTCAATGGTGCATTCGACTGACTGTGGAGGCCTCAATACGTTCAGCCGCTTTCGTGTTCAATTCTAACGTGTGAACTTACAGTCACCTCTAAAATAGATAGAATAAACTGACTGTTTATGAAACTAATAGCAGAATTATACTGGCTGTTCAGAACCAGGTTTATATCTCCTTGCTTTTCTCCTCCTCTGAAAAAAAGATAACTGGAGGTGATTCACCGACTGTATCAAATTATTAACATACAAGCTAGTGTCTACAAAAACATGCTTTAAAATAATGGCGCTTCCCCCTTCCATTGTATGATATTTAAACTCTGGAGCTTGGTGGATATTTGGTCGTTTGTCTGTGTCACAGGCAGGCCGCTAATGGCTGGGATTCCAAGTGCTGTGTATTGTGCATTACAGAGATGCCTGGTACATACTGAAGGGCCTGTCAGTGTTTCCAGTAAGAAAACCCATCATGGTGGGTTTATAAACCAACTGCAAAAATTAACTGCAGACTTATACTTGAGGCACAAACGGCTTTAATTTAAACACACATTTTAGCAAGCGATTAGAGTGGATTGCTCAGATTCTCTCCGTAGGAGTTTGTGTCTGCATGCACACTCAGCGTACACTACCAATATTTAGATCATTGCTTTGTGAACTAGAGTATAAAAGGGGCTGTAAAACTAAAATAGTGTCTTCTATTTTTTTATTCCTTTTAAGAATTCTCCTCCCCCCCCCCCCCCCCCCCCCGTCTGCCCCCTCTTCTGCAGGGCCCTGCTTCGCAGCTGCATCTCCCTGCTAGGAAAACTGGACAGGATTTCAGACAGTAGTCCTTTCAGAACCTGTCAACATTGCCCCTTGATTAGTTGTCAGAGCACGGGGAGGTGAACCCTCCCCCTCGGGGCGGGCATGCTGCTGCTTCCCCTGCACCCCAGAAGCGACAGGCAGGACTGTGCTCTCCGGTGTGCCTGCTGAAAAAAAGCTACTTGCTCATCTGTGCCTTTCTTCCCTAACTAGTTCTAGTGTTTTGAACCAAGCAAACAAAAAGAATGGCTGAGATATTAAACTTCAAGAGGTGGCTACTGTTCACTTGCTATATTGGTTTGGTTTTGGAGATATTACTCCTGCTTTTTCAGTATGATTCCAAAAAGAAGAACTTGAAGGGACAGTCTTCTTTGTCCAAGAAGCACATATATTTATGTAATGTATCCATTCAAGCAGCTGATCAGGTACATAATACATAAAACTGTCTATGTAGAGACAATGGATGGGTAGAAATACTGGTCTAGTGACTGGGGAGTATTTCAGAAAGGTGAGAATTATTAAATTAATTTGTTACACAGGTTTTTTGTGTGGGGGTGGCTGGTTTGTGCCATGTACTGAGAAAAGCAAACTCTTTTGCTGGGCTTGATTCCTTAATATTGTAAAGTAGGGATAGAAAAACAGCCTCAACTTTATATTTTCTCTCTGTGCTGGATGAATGTCACAACATTGACAAAACCTAAGCATGTATGATTCTGATCTATATAGGCTACAGATGTTTCCATTATAATAGCTGTTATTGGGGCATTTAACTGTGAGGCTCCAAACAATCAGACACAAACCTGAAACACAAATTATAAAACTGAATCTCTCCTTGTTAGTTAAGATGAGTAGTTAGGAGATGTCAAAAACATCAATACTATTTTATTGGGTGGAGGAGAGGTGCAGAGCACTATTTTTGTCACTTCCCTTATAATTTCAGATGCTAGCCATAAGGAACTTAAAATTGATATAATCTGAAAATAATTGGCCTGTACTACCAAATACCATTATAGTAATTGTAATATGCAACATCTCTTTGATTTCAGTGAGAGCTGGTAGGATTTGTAACAATATGCTGGCACTGTATCAGGCCTGAAGGAACTGCAGACCCTACATAAGGCTGACTGAAGGTTGTTGTGCTTTGTTATTTAGATTTCTTCGCTACCATTAATAACAGAATTGGTGAGGAAAAAGGTCTGATTTCACCCTGGCATGGCAATTCAAATCTCGGAATAGTAATGTTACTTGTAGGCTTTTTCATGACTAATTATTATAGTATCTGGGCATAATACATACATTATTTAATGCCTTATCACAATATCCCTGTAAGGTGGGGAAGTATTTGTTATTACCATTTTGCAGATGGAGAACTGAGGCACATGGAGATTGAAGTCCCAGGCCTCTGCACTAGCCATATTTTTTCTTTGAGTTGTGGTATTTTATTTAACCAGTAACCCTCCAGTCTAGAAGCGAGTGATAGCAGAGGTACATACAAATTTCAGAATAAGGTATTACTTGTACTATTGTGATTCATGGAATAGCAGGTAAATTAAAGAGGGAGTGAAATGACTGCCTTTTTAAGGCCTCATGTTAGAAGTCCCATTTTACCGTTAGCAATGGATTTGTCTTTACGAGGTTGTTAAGTGCTTAACGTTATTGGAACAGTTGTGTTTGTGAACGCATTCTCACCGTACTTTATAAAAACAGCAGCGCAAAGACCCCAGTGCCTGTGTACGGCCGCTCTCTCTAAGGCTAAGCTTTCATTGAAATGCTCCCTTCACTGAGTGCATTGTACAGCAGCCTGACCTCTAGGTCAGCTCCCTTAAGGGCTTGTGGGAGGGGGAAGGCGGCCTGATAGTCTGCAGGCAACACTATGCTCCGAATTTACCAAGGGGTTGCCTTCATCTGCTGAAGGAAATGTAGCCCTGTGTGTTCAGAAGAACCGAGCCAACCCGGTGAAGGCATTGAACTGTAGCTCCAATGGCTTCACAGGGAAGTGTGGATCACATCTCCCACTCTCCAATTGAAAAGCTTTGGGACGGGGGAGGGGGGACACAACAAAGCCACACCAAAAAAAAAAAACCAAACAAACAATAAAGCGGACATAAGAACAAACTTGTTTCTGTTCCTCCAAATAATGAACAAAGTTAAAGAAAGTACTTTTAAAAATAAAGAGGATCAGTTTGGTCTTTTTTTCAAGGTAATTTGAACAGAATAGTTGTGTGACACAGGGCATTTTTAAAACCAAAGGTCTGGGTAACTGTTTCAATACAATACTTACATTTGATATATACTGTGAATCAGGGAATCTAAAGAAAAATAATTTTTTCAACAGAGAATTACCTGGATCCAACATCAGACTTTACTCAGTTTACTTTTTCCCGCTAGGAGAGGGGAATTTACAGTCCTACTTTTCAAGTTAAAAAAAAAAAAAGCAATTTAATTAGGCTTTTCCCAGGGGGAACAAAAATACCAGAGGCCTTTCCTCAAACTCTGTGTATGTAACTCACGTGTGTGCAGTCTAATAACTTTTAATGTCTAGCCCTAAAACATCTTTATAAAAAATAGCTTTACAAGGTAATAGGCCAGGTGTACTTCTTCTTGTTATCGGAGATTAAAAAAACACGGAGGATAATTTTCAGATGTAAACCCCATAAACCCAGAATAAAACATATACACTTTTTTCACTGTTTGATTGCAAACTCTTCTTATCACAGGGGAAACCATTTCAGATGTAAATGTATGAGACACTTGCAACTGTTTTCTTACTTAAGCTCGTCTCTACCTACTGCTTAAAATTCAAGGGGGGAGGGTCATTTGCATCAGCTGTTTTTAGAAGTTCCAAGGCAAAGCAATTCAGTTGTTGTCTAGAGTTTCGGGTTTCAAACAGTTGATATTTCACTTCTGCTTTGAAAGGGACGATATTTTAAAATAGTTACATACGGAAAGCTAAAGCAGCATGAATAAAATCTCACAGAATGCTAGCTCTTCTGTCAGAACTTTATTTTTTTATCTACTGGTAAAACAGAGTTAATAACGCAAATCCACAACTTCAACTGTTTTTTAGTCCAGTCTTCTTTAGGGAACTTCGGTTTTTCCATCTTTAAAAGAGAAGTCCCTCCTGACATTGCAAAATAAACGTTAGGAACCATTACATTTTATGCCCTTATAACATAGGCGCCTTTAAGCCAGAGAAAGAGTAGGCAGAAGCAGGAAGTTAAACACTTTATTATATTTTTTTACACTGAATCCTCAACATAGAGATGAAAAATACAGCAGGTTACATTTCCTAGATTAGCCCTGCTCTTTCTGGAAAAAACTAACAAAGAACAATAGTAAGAAGGGCCTGATTTTTTTCCCATTAGACGCAATGACAACATTCCAGGTCACTTCTTTGAGACTGGTATCTGGCTCCAAGGATTGTGCGTGTGTGTAAAAAGAGTAGGATTTACCCCCTAAACATCCTTAAATGCGGGTGGGGCTATGCTATAGTCTCTTCTGATGTTAATTTCAGCTAGACCTTTATATAACTATACTAAGGCCGAGCAACCAAATGTATGAGTATCTGTCAAGTCGGGCGTTACGAACATGAAATTTACCAGCTGAGCTGCCTGAGCCAAACGCTGCGCTGCCAAAGTAAATAGATGCAGTAGATAACCACCAACCCAGCGATTAAATGGCTCCAAACCCATGCAGAAATCTTAAAACAGCGGTAGACGATCCAGAAAAAGAGAACTGGGCACTTCAAGCGCCACCTCACCGCCCCACTATTTCCAAACAATTCACACGCTGTGAATGAAAACGCGTGAAGGGGTTCCAGGCTTGGATCAGGCAAAGATTTATAATCAGAGTGGCATTTCCACGCCGAAAGGAAGCCGTTGAGAAACGATGCTTTAAAAAAAGGGAAGGCGAAGGGACATGTGTGGCTAAGTAGAGCAGTCCAGCGGAGTGGAGTGTGCTGAGAAAGAAAGACAAGCTAGCTGAGGGTTGCAATGGGGTAAGGCATTTCGGGGGGCAAGGGCTGAAGGGCGAGGGGCACAGTTTGGGACGGGGGAGCGAAGTGGGAAGTGAGTGTTTCGCAGAGCCGGGCTCAGCACAGCCTGCCACTGGAACAGGATTGCGAATGAGAATTAAAAATGCGGTTGTATTGTGCTGTGCGGAAGGCGGACGCTTGTGATGGAAACACAGGGGATGGATGGGGGAGGGGGGGGGGGGTTAGCGTGTGGCTGAGAATGAAGCCCATGCTGGGGATGGGACAGCCGTGGGCTCTCCAAAGCAAACTCTCCCCTACGTGAGCGAGGCGAGGGCGCGGAGGGGAACAAAGAGGGCGCCACTTGGGGCAGGGGCGCTGGGAGCCGGCTGAAGGAAGAGCTCGTTTCCCGGGGGAGGAGGGTGTCCCCTCACCTGAGAAAGCAGCGAGGGTCCAGAGGGAGGCTGACAAGTGGAGCAGGGAATAAAGAGCGTCCCTTCCCCCCGCCCAGCCTACCCCGCTCTCGGAGAACGGGGGCTGCCCCGCTCCCCCGAGGTTCCGCGCCGGGAGCAGGACTTGGAGCAGCCGGGGACAGAGGGGCTAAGAGCTGCGCGGCGGGGGGCCTATGCCGCTCGCTGGAGCGGGGCCGAGGCGGGGAAGCGCCCGGCGCGGGCCGGGTGCAGGCAGCGCTGGGGCCGTCCGGCGCTGTCTGCCTAAGCGAGTGGCTGCCGGGCTTTGACAGCTCGGCAAAGCGGAGTGAGCGGCGCTTTATGGTAATTGCGGTTCTCCACTGGCCTTCTGGGTAGCGAGCGAGGGGAGCAGCGGGCGGGGGCCGCGGCGGATGGGGGTGGGGGGGGAGACACTTTTCCTCTCAGCCGCTGCTGGCTGAGGAGAGCGCGGAGTCTCCCCGGGACGCCCTCAGCTCTGCGTGGGGGAGGGGCCGCGCGCCAGCCCGGAGGGGCGGGAACCGGGAACCGGCCCCGGGGAGCGGCCCGGGGGGGCAGGGAGCGAAGCGAATCCATTAGGGGCGACAAGAGCCTGGGCGGGGGCAACTCGCGCCGGGAGAGCGCGGTGGCGGCGTTGCTGCTGCTGCTGGCGGCGGCTCCCTGAGCGCAGCGCCCGCCCGGGGGGAGGGGAGGCGGCGGCTGGAGCAGGAGCAGGAGGAGGAAGGGGGAGGTGAGGGGAGCGCAGCGTGCAGCAGACGGAGCCCGGGCTCCCAGCGGCAAGGGGAGGAAGAGCGGCTTTCCCGGCGCAGGGGGATTAAATCCCCAGCCACACACACAAAGCCGCGGCCAGGCCACTGGAGACGCCGGCCCCGCGGCGAGAGCGCGATGTAGGAGGGCGGCCGGCGCCGGCAGGGGACCCAGCCCGGAGCAAGCTAGCAACATGGCGCTGCCAGCCCAGCGCCCGCAGCCCGAGTGAGCCTGGCGGGCGGCGGAGCACAGGCAGCTCTCGGCGCGGCCACCTGCCTTGTCAGCCTCGCCGGCCCCCCGCGCGGCACGCAGCGCCGCGGCACTGCCACACGCCCCGAGAGAGGGGGAGGGGAGCAGCAAACTTTTTGCATCCACCCAGACTGCGCTTCCCTTCCGGGGAGAGGAGGGGACTGAAGCCCCGGGACCCAGGCGGCTCACACTCGACGCGGCTGCTCTCCCGGCCGGAGCACAAGGTCAGTGCTGCTCAAAACCTCGCTGCTGCGCGGAGTCTGTTGCGTCCCTGCCTCCGGCCCGCTGAGGCTGGGCTCTGGGGTGCGCCCCAGCCCGGCCCTGCTCCCTGCCGGCCCGCCTCGGCTCCCCCCTTGGGGTCGTGGGGGCGAGGGCTGCCCGGCCGGCCTTTGTGGCAGGGCCAAAAGCTACGCACTGGGCAGCGAGCCGAGCGGGGCCGGTGCTTGGCAGGCTGCAGGCGCTGGCTGCCTGGGGCGCGCCTGGCGGGCGCGGGGGCCGCGGAGTGGAAGTTTGGAGGCAGTTGGCTTGTAAAGATGCCCCCGGAGAGGCCGGGAGGGGTAAGCGAAGGGGAAGCTGCCGGTCGCGCTCTGTCTGCGCCTCAGCAGGAAGGAGGAGGTGGGGGGTTCCCGTCGTGTCTCTTTCCGCGCTGGAAAGGACTGTGAAAGCCCCACCTCTGGCAGACGCCGCGGCTTGGCTCCCCAGAGAAGGGGGGGGGGGGGGGGCACGTGTCCTGTGGCCTCTGGTTCTGCTTCCCCTCCGAGCCAGGGCAGCTGGCGGAGAAGCCCAAGGGAATAGCCACATAAACAGGGGAAAGGCTGGGGCTTTCGGGCGCTGTTTGTTCCACATCCAGGTAAAGGGTGGACTCTGAACACGATTTTTATAGGGGCTGCTGCGCGAGGTTTTCGTGTTGATTTGAGAACGCAAAAGGGTTTTGTTCTTTGAAGCTGGGGACGGCGCGGGGGAGTGGGGGAGGCAGTCACCGTGGTTACCCGTTCAAAGCTCTTTGCTGATGTGGGGTCCAATCTGATGTAGAAGTTTATTCATTTTAAACCTAGTTTTTAGTGGAAAGAAAACTAGAGGGAGGATGGGAACTTGCTATCAAAGGCTGATCAGGGAAGGACAGACAGGTCTATTTTTTTCAAGCCCTCGCCAACTCCGCGGCTGGTCTGCGCAGCATATGAGACGTGTATTTGATGTTCGTGAAGCGAGTCCGGGGGCGATATTTGCGGAGGTTTCACGTTCCTCTTTTTCTCTCTCTTCCTTTCTTCTTTCCGCGACGCGATGTGTGTAGGATCGGGGGAGAGGGGGAGGGAGAGCGGCACACCAGTGGCTGATATAACACCGACGAACTATGGTATTGCGTTTAAGCTCGCCTCAGAGCTTGTTGCAGCATTAATTTCTTCTAACGAATCTTTTGCAGAGAGTCCGCTCGTTGCTTTCATCTGCTCCTTGGAGCTTGCAGCTTTGCATTCGTGTTTTCGTATTAAACACGAAAAGAGCCTAGCCCGCCTACAGTCTGGTAGCAAAGTCTGGTTGTTTCAAGGCTTTATTAACTTTTTTCGTGATGAAGTGATCATCGCTCCCCATAAAGTGGGCACTGGTAAAGGGCTGCGTAGCCGACCCTACTAGTACGATCTGGGAACAAAGATAAAAAGGAGGAAACCTCCCCATACGGTTGTATTAAGTGCAGTCTTGAGTGTTTCTTGCCGTGGCGTTGGAAACGAGACACTAGCCACCGAAATCAATTGTTACTAGGTGTTTAATTCAGCTCTGCCAACAGAATTGCACCCCCCCCCCACCATCGCAGAACGTTTGCATGCTGTTCACCTTGGAGAATCGTGTCTGGCTGTTTCTGTCACGCGAGTCCATTAATGTAGCTTCTTCCCCGAGACGTTCGTGCTTACATGTTTGGCCAGCTTTCGATGCAGTTGCCTTGGTGTACGCGGGTCCCTTTTCTTTTTAGTTTAAGTGGAAGGCGCCGTTTCTTTTTTCTGATAAGACAGGGAAATGGGCAGCTTAACTGCTTTTAGGGCTGTTGGGAAGGAGAGATGTGTGTGTTTTCAGGCTGAGGTTACAGCTTGTTCCTAGTTCAGCTCTTTGAATTGCTATCACAAATAGGTGACTGAGAGTTAATTAGGAAGTATGGCCTGGATCAATGAGTTGCGCTGCTCATTAGCTGTTCCCTAGCTTTTTGCAGGACTGGACCTCCATCTACTACCATACCTCTTAAATAGGCCACTCCTAGGGAGAGCTAGAGACAGAACAGCACTTCGGTTGACTATAGATGGGTGTGAAAAGGGCGTCATGAAGAAACATTCACGTTTTCAGGTTAATAGGTTCTTTCATTGGGGAGCTGGTGGTTCTCGGAGGGCGGGGAAGGCCCGTACACTTGGAGCTAAGTGTTGTGATCGTGGAATATAAAAAAGTGTTTCGTCGTAGCAAACGCTAAAAGAGCAGACAAAATCCTATTTGTCAGGCATGAAGGTGGGCTGTTTTGAAGGCTACAAATGTATAGTGAAGGATTATGTTGCGGACACTGTTTCTTTATTTCCTTCGCCATTTATAAGGTGAGTGGCGAAGGCTGAGGGATCGGGAAAGGGCTTCTCCTGGTATTGTTTGTCCGTCTGTGATAGATCGGTCTAGACAGCCGTTCAGGCTCCCTGCGAGCTCAAGAACCGGAGCCTGAAAGGAAGAGTGGGGGAGACCGAAAGGAAAAGGTCACCGCGATATTTTTGTTAACCCTTAGAGATGAGGAAAAACTAGATGGCTGGTGTGGTGAAAAGAACTGGATAAGCGATTCAAATGAGGCCGGAGGGAAAGGGGACAACGCTGAGGATCGTGGTCCTGCTCCATGTGTCTAACCGCGTTTTAAGAGCTGTTTCCCACAACAGGAAAAGAGTTTGAGGCGACTGCCAGATTATTTCGTTCCCAGAAGTTTCCTCTGTTTAGAAACTCCGAGGGGCGCGTTAACCCCGTGTCAGATTGTGTGTGTGTGTGTCTGGCCCCGCACCAAAGGCGCACAGCCTGAGTCTGGCGTGGAAGGGGCCCCGCGAGAGAGAGAGAGAGAGCGAGCGAGCAGGCGAGCGAAGCACGCAGTTAGCGTTTCCCCATCTCTTCTCTCCGCCCCCTCCCCCGGGTCACGCTGGAAAACCCACAGCGGAGAGTCACAGCCTCTCCGGCCGAATACCGAAAGGAAAGCGAGTTTCCGCGAGAGCTTTTCAGATCAGATCAACTTCTCCCCTCCCGGCCCGAGGCCCTAACGACCTGAAGGTGGGGGCTGGAAAGAGGGGAGGGGGAGAGGGAGGCGACTTTGTTTTATAGCTCCGGGCTGCCCTCGGTTTGTTTAATGTGTACACAGAAAGGCACGCAAACCTACCTTAGCTTGTTTTGAAGCACAGCGGACTTCACAGGGCGGGTCATACCTCGTGGCCCGAAAAGGCAAACAGGGAATAAGGCTTCCGTTCCTGTTTGGGTTCCTTTGAGTGGCGTCTGGGTTTCCCTTTTGTAATAAGGCATTGTCAGAGGAATACAGGCGATCGTGCCGCGCAAGTCTATGCGGTGCAGATTAAAAGGAGTTAAGGCTCCAGAGCCGTAGATAAAAGCTGGTTTGTGTTGGATTTGCCTGCAGCGCAGACCATCCTCATTCCTCTTTGTCTGAGCCCTGGCTCCGGGCGCTCCAGCCTTATTGGAAATATTCCCGAGGAGTCAGGGCAGCAGGCAGCTTCGCGTTTATTTACACTTCACATCTAAATACATCTCTAATTAGATAGAAGCAACACCGGAAATGGTAGATTGGTTGCATATCTAATAGAGACGAGTACCAGTAGACCCTGCTCAATTTCCCTACCATGAAAACCAAGCCAAGAACCTGGAGACGTAACTGAAATAACCTCCTCCATTTAAGTCTATAATAAACCCCACAGACGATTTTTGAGGTTATTCTAATGCTAAAGGGATACTTAAAATGTGTGAGAGGAGGGCCCAAATTCGAGTGTCTTGAATGATTATTAAAATACTTCTCCTATCTGGAGTGTATACTTCACTGGTGAGCACAGGCCATGTGCATTGAGTCCTTACCCTTCTCTACCAGGATGGCCCCTACTCTACAGCTGCCTTGGGATTTGGCTAATTCCTAACAAACATGTCCCCAAAAGTCCACTTTCTTCATAAACAGGAGCTTTAAAAATTGGGAAGGCCCATAGGCCATTCTAAGCTAATATTTTGAGCATTCAGTAGAATCACTGGTGGAGCATTATTGGTTAGTCCTGGGTTACAAAACCCACACACAAGCTTTAAAATCCCAGTGGTCCACAACTTGTGGTCATTACAAATGTACGGTCGCCATTTAAAAAAATTAAACAATATTCACATGAAAATCTATAATTTAGACTTTATTTCCTATTATTTTTTTCCGCAAAGACCTTTTACAATTTCAAAAATTGAGTGATTAAAGAACTAATTTAGTCTAAAGGCTGGGATAGTTAGTAGGGGGTGTAAATAATGCTGTAATTTCTTCGACAAGGAAGTTAATTCCTATTTTACTCAGGCCCTTTAATTTCAGTTGATGTTCACAAAAAGCCACTCAACTATTTGTTTATAAGACTTGGAAAGCTCCATACACTTCATTACATGAATGGCGTATGATACTGTCTCTTCCGTCTACTTCTGTAGTACGTTTCAGTGTGGGCACATTTTCTCAAACTGACCGTGATTAAAAAAAGTAGTAGCTAGGATGAATGTTATGCTGCTTGCTTTTTGCAGTAATCTAATCACTCAGAGATCAAGTAGATTCTTTCTAGCGAGCCAGACTATATCGGAAAGCTCTCACTGTGTGTGTATGTGTAATGAGGAAGAGGAGGCCTCATCTGCAGATAGGGGGAGTTCCCTTGTCCGTGAGCAGCGCTAGCTACATTTAATCCTTGTGTCCTTTCACCGAAGAGGCTTATCGGGAGTGTTACTCTGAATCAACCTTTCTATCAGACCTCTTCAGTTGCCAGGACTTGAACCTTTAGCCAGAAGCTAGAACAATCTTTCAAGCAAAAGTTAATTAATGTTTCACAAAGATTTTTCTGTCGTGGGTAGCACCTTTTAATGTGAATAGTTAGGGAGTGAGAACAAGAAGGCCACCAGCTCACAGAAAATATTTCCTTTAGAAAAGTTTATTGAATTTGCAGAAGACTCTTCTATTTTTTTTTCTGGACAACAAAACAGTCTTCAGCTAATATTAAGATTTTCCTGTACTCTATCTCTTTCACGCTGGTGGGACAATTTAAGATTCTTGCAGTGCTATGTGCCTCTACATATATTTAGAAATAGCAAATGTATACTACGATGTTGGGATTATGGTGATGCTGTTTTTCAGTGTGAAATTTACCTTCTGTATTAATAGATTTGGTGCCCTGTGATTAGGCATGCAAGGAAGTCTGCTTGGAGAAGACCCTGACAGCATAAAATATAATTTGTGATCTGAAAGACAGTTTCCAGTATAATCTCATTATGCACCACAGACTCCCGGTGTTATTTTGTAGAAGGCGGACAATGATCAATTTACATTGACCCGGGGCTGGGCGAGCTTTTAGATGGTAATTGCCATATTGATTTGCATGCAGAGAAGAGACCTGCTAAAATTAAAGACCGGAAGCTAAATTAAACTAAATTTATTGTCTAGGTGCAAACTAAAAGACCTGTTAAAGTGTAGGGCAGAGTTTAAAGAATTGTGAAACTTGGAGAGGAAAGATGTTTACATTGCTAGTCACTTAAAAAAATTACATATTCTTAGAAAGTGGAATGTAAATACCTTAAACAGTGATCATTTTTTAAAAATGTATATTATTTTTACCTTCCACTTCTCCACACTAATGAAACCCAACAAAGGGTTTACAAGTTAAACCTCTTTAAATTTGGATAGGACAATTAAAGTAAATAGTACAAAATCCATCAAATACACTGGATATTCTTCGTATAGTTGAGTATGACCCTTAGGAAAGAGAGTGGACTAGGAGTTCTGCTCTGTACCAGCACTCGCTGCAGTAAATAGTTCATGCATGATTTATCACCTTGATTTAGTATTAGCAAGATCATTTTTAATAATACCTAGTTCTTGTTTAGCATTTGGATAAGTAGAGCTCAAAGTGCTTTACAAAAAGGTCAATATCCTTATCCCCATTTTACAGTTGGGGAAACTCTGGCAAGAGTGTTCAAGTGGCTTGCCCAAGGTCACTCAGTGGAAGACAGAGAATTAGAGGCTATGTCTACTGGGTCCCAGTCCAATGCTCTATCAAGTAGGCCACAAATTCAACTTTCCCCTTAAAATATGCCTGGTGAACATGTAGAATGATCTTGTTACTGAAAACAGCAATAACATCAAAGCCATATGCTGTCATTCCTTTTGGAGATGTCTCAATGTGTTTTAGTGGATACATGTGTCAATACTGCTACTTGTAAGTTACTTGTAAGTTTTGTTACAACTTTTTAAATAAATTAACTTTAAAAATAGATTAATCTCTTATTCTAAGTGTTCCTTTAAAATACTTTGGAACATAATCACTCATTGACACTAGCCTTTAAATAGTTTTACACTCCAAAATGCTTGGGTTTGTGTTAGCTTTAAAAATCTGGACAATTGAGGAAATCAGTTCTCTGAAATAATTAGGAATGTTTTCATTTTGTGTGTGTGTGTGTGTGTGTGTGCAAGTGCAAGGCCAACCACTGAGTAATTCTACAGTACAGGCACTACAGGCAATCCCCGGGTTACGTACAAGATAGGGACTGTAGGTTTGTTCTTAAGTTGAATTTGTATGTAAGTCGGAACTGGTACATATTGTAGGGGAAACTCTAGCCAAACATTTCTCCAGAGCTCAGTTTTATTCTCCCACACCTCACTTCCCTCAGTCCTTTATTCTCAAGCTGCGGTGTCTGCTGAGAAAAGCCGCTCCACGTCTCCCTGGTCTGCTGGGGTGGGGGGGCGCTAGCTTCGCATCTCCCTGGTCTGCTGGGGGGAAGCAGCTAGTGCGGGGTTGCCTCACCCTGTTTGTAGTAGGGAGCCGATGTAAGTCGGATCCATGTAACCCGGGGACTGCCTGTAATCCTTATAGATATTTTGCCTATATAGTTATGAGAAAATATTAAAATTACAGCTAGGTTCATGCCTTGTGTTAAAACTAATATCCAAACAAAACCATTACTTATGTGGAGTTTCTTTTGTGAACGCAAAAGGAAGGAGGGAAGAATTAAATTCATTCAGTTTCATTTGTTTAGTTGAACCTCAACTGTGTGTGTGTGTGTGTGTGTGTGTGTTAAATACTGTAGCATATAGGCACAGGGACATGCATTATAGACTGACAGGTAGACTCTCAGTATTGCTTTTAATTCATAATTTTTTTTCTAATGGCATTATAAGACAGCAACAAACTCATTTTCACTAGAAGATCTGCTGCTGCTGTGGCACAAACATCTTCCATATGATAGCTTATAATTCTGGATAGGTACCACCAGGGATCTTCAATCCACCCACGATTGCTGTAGAGTCTGAATCCATAGAAATAGGGATCTTTTAATGCACATTTTATTACTAAGACACTGTAACATGCTTTTAGTCATATTATTGAAATTTAGGTGGGTATGTAAAATCACTTATAATCCGGGTATCAGTGTGCCTATGAAAATGTTCTGAACAGAAGTATGTGCTTGTATACAAACTGCATTCTGAATCTCTGCACCTCACTCATCTCTATATCCAAATATATTAGTCCTCATTGTGGAACTATTTGTAACATGTCACTCCCAGCCATTATAAATTGTTAGGGCCAAATTTAATTGGCCCCTCAGGAAGCAGTATATTTTAAATACATCTCCAAATATGTCAATCAGAACACTTTACATATTCATATAGGGGCTTCATTAGCACAACTAACCATAGAAATATTAATTTAGTACTCCAAAAGAGCCCCATATAGTTTTTGCTTTCCAAAGTCTGCCTGGCTGTAAAATCAGAGGACATAACATTTCCCAGTTCCAAGCACAGTATTGGGTAGATCAAACCATATTATGCAGCAAGAACTGGTCTTCCCCTTACGTTCTTAATTTCTCCTGGTCCAGACAATGATCTAATGTATATGTGGCCAACATTTGCTTCATCCATTTTAGCATAGGCAAGGCCTACATCTCTGTGGAACCCGGCAAGATCTGAGCTCCCACAGCCTGGCCCCAGAGCCTGAGTGGATGGCTAGCATAGGCATGGATGAAGCAGACTTCAGCTATACCCTTTTCTGTCATTAGTATGACCCAAAGTACACCTGCCTTTTAAACAAACAAACAAAAAAAGCAGCTGTATTGTGTTTAATGGTAAACATGTTAATGGCTGTGTGACTTGACATTCAAAGGATCCGTTAAAAAGTAGCAGTTGCTAAAGTATCTGTTGTTAGCTGAAGTCAGAAAAGTAGATGTAGTCGGGAAAGAAAATAACTGAGATGTGAGTTTTAAACTATCACTTTTAGTGAGGTGTGGAGAAAAGGAGAGTGCTCTCCTGAGCAGACATTTCAAGGTTGTCTTATTTTAGCTACAGAAAGAACTGTAGACCCACTACTATGAGATCGCATTTTCAATAAACTGTATTGGCTCTCTCTATACAAATTGCTGGTAGGAAAGAAAAGCAAGCCTATATGCATGGAGGCAGGCATAAGCTAGTGAGATCAGGTTTCCTACTGAGCTCCCGGAGGAGAAGTGAGCATTTGATTGAAGCTACACTTGGTTCTTGGTTCCCAGGGGACAGCAGCCCTGAAACACGAGAGCTCTCTCTCCCCTCCCTCGCTCTCTCTCTCTTCTTCCTCTAAAAGCCTTTGTGCTAAAAGAGCTTCAGTAGGCACGAATCGCTGGTCTCTCACAAGAATGTATTGCAGCCTTTGCTGACATTGTTTTGTTAGCAATGGGTTTTACCAAGCAAGCAGATTTTTAGATCCGAACAGGCAATGAATAGTCGACGCCACCAACCTGCAAATACCTAGGGCAAGCTGGGAAGTTCAGTGCAAACCGATCACGTCAGTAGTACCTCTACTTACCTGCCTTGAGAAACGATAATCTTAAGCAATAATAGGGGCAAAATGAAAATGCTCTTTAAAACAAAGCAGAAAAATCGTATCTCTTCTTGCAGCAGGTCACAAAGCTATACATTGTTCATCCGGGAGGTATATATTGTGCATTTGGGTACCGGTTCTCATGACCTCTCTCAAATATAATTATTTTTTAAACTCTTGGATAAATACACGTTTCTGTAAAGATCTGCACTCCAGTTAATCGTATTTAATGTTGCTAAAAATAAACTGAAGGGAGGAAATATACTTTGTCAGTTCTAGCGAAATCTCCACTTTTAGAACACAAGAACGGCCATACTGGGTCAAACCAAAGGTCCCTTCTAACCCAGAATGCTGTCTTCCTTTCCCTTAGCATTAGAGAATTGACACAGAATAGGAGAGATACTAGCATAAGTGTAATCTCTGAGAGCAGGCAGTTTATAGCTAATGTGTTGTGAAATACTCTGTACAACAATTAAACAAGTAAAATCTGATTTGCATCAGGATAATAGATTTTAAAGTAGGAAAAGAGAAACCGCCCGTGCATGATTTAAGATTTAGTTTAGAAACATTCTTAAGACTTGAGTGGGTTCAGTGGAGGTGTCAGTTTATTTTAACGGGATATATTGAGATAGAAAGTAAACTAATTTTCCCGTTCAAGTGTTTGGGACAATAAGGGATGTCCATCGTGGGATAATCAATGTATGTGTGGAGGTCAAAGGAGTAGGGAGGTGGAGGGATGCAAGAAACCTAAGAATCTCGTGTAAATATGAGAGGGGAGCCGTTTCATTTTCTACTTTAAACTAAAAGCAAACAGATTAGATTTTAAATTGTCAAATCTGAGTTGCTTTACTGCTGAAGCCACTTCGGATACCAACCTGAGCAAAGCCATCTGGAATGGTCCATTATGTAGATTTGGTAATATAATGCAGAGAAAGAGGGTTATTTGCTATAGGCCTTCATGATACGGAAACTTTAACCAAACTATCTCGAGTCACAAAGCGAGATTTACACTTTAATTAAAGGCGAGTTCGGATACCGACGATTATGGAATGTCAGTTTAATAGAAAATACAGGAAACTTGTCGTCACCTCCCACCCCCATGGGGGCAGTTAGCAGTATCCATTCAGTCAAGAAACTTCTGCAAGAGAAGAGGGGGACTTAAGCTTTCAAACGCTACAATGACCGAGACGTAGCGAGTGGCACGGCGTACTTAACACGAGAAAGTCAAAGCTGCAGCTGTACTTCAGGGGCTTCTTTTAACCGGAAATAAGAAACAATTGAAGTTGTGACCAAACGTGATTGTCGAGAAGACGTGTGTGTGCTCGGTCTGTCTCTTGGAGTGGAGAAAAACCGAAATGTCGTCTGGTGGGGAAAATTTAATAAAAGGAGCCCCACTGTATCGGACAGCCGCAAGATGTTTGAAAAATCGGCTGCCAACAAGCACGGTTCTCTCCACCGTAGGAGTAGGGTAGAGGGGGTACCTTGTTTGGACTGAACCAGCTGCAGTAGTTGCTGGTACGGCACTGAAGGCAGACACAATGCTGCTGTTGTTGGTTTGATCTCGAACTGTGGATTGTTAGTCTGGATTTAACTATGCGGGGGGGGGGGGAGCGCTGGGGGAGAATGTGAAGGCTGTTTACAGCTAGTGCAAATAATGTGACAGCTGTTGCGGAGCGCGAGTAGCCCGCGCCTCTTCGGCACCTACAACAAAGCTCTCACTATGCAGGCAGCAGTAGCACTTCAGAGCGCTCGCACAGACAGCGGCCGCGCGGATTAAGAACTAATGAGCGTGGGGTTTTGTGTTGCTTTTTAATGTAATAATTCGCGAGAGTTGTGATTTTTTCCCCCCTCCCCTCAACATAACTTGTGTGCACATCCTTGGGCTAAATTTCAGATAGACGCCTTGATCTCGCAGTTGAATAATACACCTGTAAGAGAAAAGCTTTTCCTGGAGTAGAGGGTCTCGCTAAAACAAGACTATACAGATATTTCCCTTTTCTAAAGCTTGAGAGAGAGTCTAGAGGTCAAATTCTGTCCTGACAGTCAGCAAAGGTAGATGCACCGCCAACAACCTAAACCAGCTCCATGTTTTTGTTTTTGCGGGAAGGAGTGTTTGCGACTAAGCAGTGCTCCCTTTCCTGGAAGTAGGAGGGTGTTGAAATCTACATAAACAGGGCCAGATCGTATTGAAGGCAATAGCAAAGCTTCTCTTGATTTCTGTAAAAAGAAAAGCAGGCCCTATGTGCAAGGGATTGTACATGCGGGGTGATGACCTGAATTTCCCTAAGACTCAAATGATAATGTGAGATGACTGCAACTTGGGCAACATTTTTCAAAACAATATGGTAAATGGAATTGTTTTCAATGCAGGTACTGCTGTAAAACAAAGTTGTTATCCTGACATCAGTTGTAGGCATTCTATGAACTGTGTTTTGTCAGGAATCTCTCCCTGTGCTAACGTTAGACTCTGGTGGGCCAAAAACAGCCCCAGAAGGTTGTATCTCTTAAAACAGGGATGTTTTAAACTTCAATAGAGAATCGCTACCCGATTCTATCTGTTCTTAAGGTTTCCTTATGTGTCCAAGCCCAGCACGTGGTTTCATGAGTCTCTCAAAGGTCAGAGGGAATTTTTTGTATGATTAAGAACTGTAGGATCTAGCCTATATTTTCAAATTAGATAGTTTTAACTGCAACAGAATTAGGTTTTACACACGAACTAAGCTATAACTCTGTTCCCAATTTGCCTCGAACTCTTCAGGAAGATTTAATTTCACATAGCGGATATAACTTGTTTCAGGGTCGCTGCCTTTGTCTCTTAATTCTCTCTGCCTCCCCCTCCCCCCCCCCCATATACTTTTGGGTGTGTATGAATAATGTGCTGTTGATGGTGGAAGTCACCAATAGTAATTCAATAATCGTAGCGTCAATGCTATCAATTAATCTCTTTATATGATGCATGGTATGCCATTTCTGTAGTTGCTTGCGAAACTAGTTTCGCCTTGAAGCAAAGGCGGAAAGACAAACAAGTCTACGTCGCCAAAACACTGGCAACCTCTTCCAAATATTTTTAAAGTCACGGAGCAGTATTTTCAGGATTATGCTGCTGCCTCTGTGGAGGGACTGTCAATGGCTTTAAAAAAAGCTAATGCAAATTGGAGAAAAATAATTTTCTTTCAGAGATATGCAATGTATTAGTCACTTGTTATCGTGCTTAGAGGCAGACCTCATTTGCGCGTCTGCCAACTCGCTCACATCTGCTCAGAGCTGTTCAGGGCATTTTAACCTTGGCGGTGTAGTGTCGTAGTCCCACGGATCAAGAGCGAGTAATTAAAGCTCTAAGCAGCAGCAAAAATTCATAGCCGCCCATCTGCATGGCAGTTGCTTCAGAGCTTTGTTTCGGTGCTGAGCTCTAAGATGAAAATGCATAGATTGTAATGGTCCTTAGTGTTTCCCTGTGAGATCGCTGGCTGACAGTCTTCCTACAACAGTGGTGTACGAACCCAGGGGAACATCGCAAACTTTGTAGAGAAAGCTTGACTTCGCTTTTACAGTAACTTTCGGATTCACGTAAGAAACGTACGTGTCTGCTGTTCGAACAAGAGACGTAAAATCAGACGACTGATATTTGCACATACCTGCAAGCTGTACGATAACTGTCTTTAAACTTCCCGGTGAAGATGATGTGAGGTTTGGGACCAGTGGTTTATATGGATGTGAGAGTGGCTCCTTGTTTATAACTGTTTTCGAAAATGTTCAGTGCTTTTCAGAAGTAGTCGAAAGTATTTTCCATGCGGGGGAAAAATTAGCATTGTAAACAGTATATACATTTTGAGGCGCGTACGTATTTGCTAACCATACGCCGACTGGTTTGTTTATACCCCGCTCTAACTTCCCAAGCGCGTTTCCTAAACTGATCGCTGAATATAACTGTATATTTGTGCCTACGACAGTGCAGCTGAGCCCCTCCCCCGCAGCCCCCACCTTGTTGCATAGACAGAGTCCTGGGGGAGCAGAAGGATCTCAGGCTAGTTAAGCTAGATAAAACGTTAGACAGAGGACCAAGTTTAATATCTCGCTGTCGGCGCGCCAGCCATTTGCTGTATAATGAGGAGCTGCTTTACTCTCCGGAGAGAATCGCCTTCAAACTGCCTCCTCTCCGTGATGGGTTGTGTCTGTCGGGGGGGAGGGGGCTGCTCCTAATCAATCAGCCTCTCAAAGCTGTTGCTCTGTAAATGAGGGAACCACAGGCACTGTCAGCCACAATTATGCAAAATCAACTCGTCCGTGATCAATATCTGCTAACGTCCCCTGTGGATACGGGGGGGGAGGAGAAGAAGAGAAGCCGGAGCTTCTCCCACAGTACTGTACAGCGTGAGCCGGTGACGGCGCGAGAAAGCAATGTGGACCGGGGCGACCAGAAGAAACCAAGGGCGTATGCCCCATTAATCATTCTAACGGGGAGTGCTGTGGAGGGAAGGGGGAGGCGAAGGGGCCCGGAACGGTGGTATTTATAGCCCGATAATGCTGCGGAAATGAGTGCACCATTTCGCTCGGTTCTCACAGAAATAAGGCGGATTTATCTATTCGGGGGGAGGGAAGAGGGGAGTATTTTCCAACCTGAAGTTTCCTGTCGGCAAAATAAGTGAGGAAGGGTGGGATGGAAAATGCTTTTGAAAAGGGAGCTAAGATATGCACAGCGAGCCTCGCTAAAGCCAGACGTGTGTGGAAGGAAAGGTGGCTAAAAGGTGCCTTTTGTTTCTTAAAAGCAATAGCCATACTAAATCAACCCAATGTGGAGAGCTCTGAGCAGGACTCTGAAGGGTTAATGAGGGGTGTGTGTGTGTGTGGGGGGGGGCCGGCCCTGCGCGCTCTCTTCTCCCCGAGACTCCGCTGGGTGGATGCAATGTTCGCTTAATTACCTGAAATGCACATTTCTGCCAGGCCGGCTGTATCTATCACTTCTCCTCCTCCTGCGCAGCTCAGGCTAGGCTGCTGCTTGTTGTCTCTGGCAGCTGCAGCGGAAACCCTCGCTCCTGTGTCTCTCTAAAATGGCGCGGACGACTAGGAAGTGAGAGATGCAGAAAAGGGGGTCGGTGACAAGAGAGCCTAAACTATCGCTTGGGGGGAAGGGGGGGAGCAAGAAGGTGGCGAAGAGCTGTCGATAAAAAGCGTTTAGATCTAGTGCCTCTGTGCTGTGTGGTGCGGAAACTACCGTCTCTGCAAGCATATCCGCCTAGCAGCTTCTCTCCCCAGTCATCTCCTGCCCGGGGGAGTGGTGGGGGCGTTATTAATGTCGCTGCTGGAGAGGCGGCAGGATGAAATGCGAAGCTGCCCTTCGCGATTTATACTGTAGAACCCCCTCCCCCGCGTGGAGCCGAAGCCTTTTCCGCTTCAGCTCCGCCATTCACACAAGGGAAATGGTGTGGCGGGGGCGAGCCGCAGAAGCGCAATGGAACTGGTGTCGCCACTTATCGCTTGCCAAGTACACGTTTCAGCGGTGACCCTTCTAGCACTCTCACAAGGTGGCCGCGGGGTGTGTGTGTGGGGGGGTGGCGGCGGCCAGTTCTCGTCTCAACCCAAGCTTAGGTGCCAGCCGTGTTTCTGTTTCAGCCAAAAAACCACCCTCTTTTCTTCCCAGCTCCCTGCAGCATTTCGGGGGCTCCAGTATATGCCCCAGGCTCCAGCTCTCTGGCTAATAAAGCTGCAGACGTTCGTACCTCTGTCAACTCACCAGCGAGCCGGGCGCTTCTCTTCCCCTCCCCTTTTGCCGCGGAGTTTCCCCCTCGCATAAGTGCGGTAGGTCTCCAGCGGCTCAGCGCCAGCAAGCAAAAAGCTGGGACTCCGTCACGTACGTGGGCGAGACGGCCAGGGTTATTTGAAGGATCGCCAGCCATTTTAACTTTCCCTCGTTGGCCTCCGCCCCCCCCTCCTTCCGCCGATCCCAGGTTTATCATTAATTTAAAACTTTTGTTTGCAAATGGCGGTGAGAGCGCGGCACGGCTTCGCCTGGCAGCGCAGAGGGTCGGGGGTGGGGTGGGACGAGCAGGCGCTGCGGCCGGAGTTACTTTCTGTGGCAGGCTCAGACGCGCGAGAGAGACCGAGCGCAGCAGACGCACGTGAACCGAGCGCAGCTGCTGCTCTTCTGCCGTCTCCCGGGCGTGTCTGGCGGGGAGAGTCCCCGGCGGTCACCCTACCCGCGCCCTCGTTACGCATAGACGTAGAGGAAGGGGTACGTGCTGGGAGGGCTCCCCCACTGGCCCCGGCAGAGGGGCAGTGTCTGGCGGTGAATGTGGAGGGACTCAAGTACTCAATGCCTGCCTCCCTCCTTTCCGCATGTTCCTCGCCCCCGGGAGCTCCTCATATCCTTCGCGCCAGTGGAAAACACCCTTCCCCCCTTCGTCTCTAATCCCTCTTGCTCCCCTCGATCCTCTGTGTCTGCCCCTAGGGTGGGGGCTTGCCCTTTGCTGCCCTCCCCCGCGAATCCAATCGCTGGTAGCGGGAGAGCCGCAGACAGAGCCCACAGTCATCTCTGCCTCCCCACTTCCCCCTCCCGCGGCTGCAGCGTCTGTCTGTCTGTCTGTCTGTGGGTGGAGTCCCTCTCGGCGCACCCCCGCCCTGTACTGTCATCACTGTGGCTGATGGCGAGTAGCAGCTCTGGCTGCCCTCAGATGGCTCCGCCGCGTTTTGTTTACACGGTAGAAAATCCTGATAGCCTCGCTACACGTGACTGTGTGGGAGCTTCGGCAGGAAAGAGGAGTCAACACGCAGAGGAAAGAGGTTGTTTTAAAATCTTAAAATAGACACCGGCCCTCGTGTGTATGTGTTTCTTAAACCGAAATGCACTTTTGTTGCGCATGACTCAATATGTATTTTAAATCGGTTTAGAGACCTAGCTGGCACATTGTACTTAGCTTTATGGTTAAATGAAATGCCACACGTCCCGGGTAAAGGTCAAACTTCTTTTTCTAATCCGCAGATCCATGCGGCGGCTACTTAGCCTGCTGCTTCCTAACCTGGCTTGCCAAATGTGTGTCAAATCTGATGCTGTGTACGTCTTGCAAAAAATACCGAGTATTGTTTTTACCCCCCCCCCCTTAATCGCCTGTCTAGTAGTGGACCTCTGTTGCCAAAGCTGTCGACTAGGTATCCTAAACTGTGTGTTATGTCGTCTTTGAAGTAATGTCTAAACCTGACTTCTGTGTAAATTGTACATATATTAGCCAAAAGTGTAAGAGAAACGAGGTAACAAAACACGTTTATGAGCAGCTGTCTGTTTGTAGGAGTGCTGCTTTATAAATGAAAGTCCGGCTGAATAATTTTGGGGTCTAATCGAAGTCCATTGCTAGAGATCCCAAATTACTTTTCACTTCTCTCAGGGATTATCACAGATCTAGCAACGATCATTCCTATGGCCTGAAACCAAACTGGAGACTATCAGGACGGAGTTACTTATTGCACTGTTTTCATTTCCGAAGGCCAGATTGTTTGTTTAACTCTCTCTTATTCAGTCGGTGCCACTTGCTTACTACATGACTCGTAGACTTTAACCCGTGAAGCTTTCTGACCATCTGCAATCGCACTGACGGTGGGGCTGTGGCTTTTGCAGTGGAAACTGGCGAGCTGCCAGAAGGAGCTGGAGGTGGAAAGAGTAAAGGCGCCAAAAGGGAACTCATGCGCCGCTGCATTCTCTCCTCTTCCTGGCTCGCTGCAGCTGCCTGCCCCTCGCCGGGCTTCCTCTCCTTTCCTTATCCGGCTTTCACCTTTTCCACTTGTTCCTAATCAAGACGTCCTCACAATAGCGGCTCAGAGGAAGGCGGTGGGAGGGGCAAGGCACTACCACTTTGCGCTGGCTGCCCTGCGCCCCCCCCCTCCTTCCCCAAGGAGGCGAGAATGAGCGGCATCTTCGCCTGGCCCCCGGCATCGGGTTTTGCTAGTTTCCAAGCCAGGAGCGTGTTAACAAAACTTTGCTGCTGCTGCTGCTGCTGGCGTCAATGGCTGCCAAAAGTCTGTTGACGTTGCGAGGGAGACCCGAACGTTTCCCTTTTTTAATCAAATGCCCAAACAGCGCTGTGTGTGTCTGTGCCTGTCTCTGCAGCGCGGAGCTCTGGCTGCGTGCGGAGAGCGCCGGGAACTGGCTGTTCCGGGCACCAGGGGCTGCCTCCTCGGGCTGCCCTGTAAGCCGAGCACGCCTGGGAGGGGGCGGGAGAGAGAGGGGGAGACAAGAGAGCAAAGGTTCAGCTCCGCGGCACACTTGGAGCCAGGTTAGTGGGTTTTAAAAGCGCTTTTTCGCGGCTGGTTTCACGTGCCGGCATTGCTCTGAAGCGGTGTGTCTTACGCTCTATATATAGCCCCAAAGGGCGCTCGCAGCCAGACACCCCCAGGAGGAAATTCCATGCCCGCTCCTCCTAGGCTGAGTTCTGCTGGGCACCCCGGCAGCGGCGAGTTTCCGAGGAGTTGGTGGAGCAGCGATCGGTAATTCCTGCCCCCGAGGGGGAACGGGCTTTCCAGTCTCTGCTGGTAGGGACACGAGAGCTGCACGCCAGCAGCCAGCAATTGCAGCGCTGACTCGCGTGCGGAGGCGGCGGGGTTTCGCACCGACTGACTCCGGACAGAATCAACCAGCTTGAAAATAGCCGGTCGCGGCGTGGATGTTTCGGGAAATGGGATCCGAGTTGGGCGGGGCAGGGTTTAAACGCGTCCTTTATTTCCCTTTTGATTCGAATCGCGGCCGCCAGCGCTTCAGGTTAGAGAGCGGGGCGATCCGCCGAGGAAAATACCAAAGGGGCCTCATTCATGCCTGCCCAGGGCGCGGGGAGGGTGGATCCGCTGTCAGCCGAGGGCAGGAGGTGTCCTTCCCACTTCGAATTAAGTACTTCGAGATTGGTGGAAGTGACGGAGGTTTTCAGAGGGATTTACCTGCTGCTAAGGGGGTTCTGTCTGGGATTTGTGTGGCTTTTTTTGACGCTGAAGGGAGCCACCCCGAAGGCGGTGGGGTCACCCGCCTACATCTTGCGACCTCTTGTCCGCCGAGGGAAAGGAGGCGGAAGAGTTAAAGTCTGTTGCTTGTTGCAATGAAATTATGGCTGGCAGTGGCGCCGCTGTTTGTTCAACAGACCTCCACTTTTAAACAGTTCACAAAAAGTTCATCGGGGCGGCGATTATAAATACACACGTAGGTATCCACCGCGCAGCGCGACCCCGAAAGCGATCGCAACGCCACCGCCTGCCCCCTCCGCTCCGAAAGGATAACTGGGATCAGTGTAGTTCTGTTAGAGGGCATTAATATTGCACGCCCTCTAGAAGCTGCTCAGCTGCACACGCGAAACGATTGTGTGTGTGTGTGGGGCGCGGAGGGGCTAGCAGAGGGAGAGCAGACGTTTCTTCGCTCGCTCAGGGGATTGCAGTGCTGCTTCGGAGAGGGGATGGCAACATATTTCTTTGCAAGCGATCGGTAGCAGGTCTGTGCTGCTTTCCAGCCGCACGCAGCCTCCCGGCACAGACACCTCGGCCTGAGGCAATCTTCGTGCAGCTGGGAGGAGGAGAGATTCTTGGCTGGCAGGCGAAAAGTAGGGTGGTTTTTCTTCTCGGGCGTTGGCTGCCTTATTACTGGGCGCTTTGAGTTGGTTCTCTCGCATTGCCGGATCCGGCGAGTGAACCTTGAAGCCGAGAACATAATTTTTAGAATTTCATTATTTGCAAATGGCAGGGGATTGACAGGCTTTAATTCAGGCACCGCAGCTGATGTTAATGATACATTTCCAGCGAGGAAACGAGGAGCATTAGCAATCCGGCTAATGAGTAATATTAGTCTGCTTTTCATGCCCTGAGTTTATAAAAGGGAGAACAGTGGGCCCCCTTTACACACAGCCCCTATCTATTTGGACTTTGTGTCCATTCCTTACAGATGAGGCAGCGTACGGGGCGGCTACTAACCGTCTGTAAAACCCTAAATCACTCTCTCCGTGCTGCTGCTGCTTCTCTATTGAAAACATTACGAGCCGTGCATCTGGAAACCAGTAAATCTGTCCAGAAACCGTCTTTCCAGTGAAATAACTCCTATTGAATGATAGGGCGCTATCTCATCTCTTCGGTTTTTTGTGTCCTCACCACAGTTTTTGTGGACTTCATTATTGAAAGATCACTATTCTGGAGGGAGGAGGGGGAACATGCTATTTCATTAATATCCATTTGTTCCAGGCGTGAGGCTTTACATAAAAGACTAATCTAAGAGGGGAAGGGGGGAAATGTTTGAGAACACAGAGCTTTCCTGCCGTTTTCTTTTCCAAAGCTCCCTGATCGAACGGCTGAAAAGTGTTATGTTCAACCCACTCTGGGATTCTTCCCCTATTAAATAGCCAAGTAATCATTTGCATATCGTGGACTCTGACAAAGGAAATGAGTTTACGCGAGAAACATGTACGCTTTGGGAAACGTTATGGATTAAATTCCCCGTGGTCAACCATCCATTGCTGGCTTGTGTGCATGTGTAAAAAGAGTATCGTGTCTCCCGTTGGAGGGACTCTATTTTTGTAAGAGAGGAAGAGCTGAGGGATATCCTGTGCATTAAAGTCTCCCCCTACTTATTAACCCAGCATTTAACAGCAGGATGCAGGCTGAAGCTCAGTCAAAAGAAACGACTCAACCTCTAAAGAGCAATTAAAATCCTGCACTGGAATAAATCATGCGCCACGATAATCCTGTTAATAAAACGCAGCTTGTCCTGACACTTCACTCATGCAGCAAACTAGAATTTAATGCGGGTGGCGATGGCGTTAGGCAGGGAAGGAAGGAAGAAAAGGCATTCCCCCTTCTGTCTCTGGACGCGGCAATCCGGCTACCTTTCACCTGCCTTTGCTGCTGCACCACGCAGCGCCTACTCTCTCGGACTGCTAATACTCTGTCAGCGAGCCTGCTAATGATTTCTTTCCCTGGAGTAAGCAGGCGTCATTTGAATTACTGAAAGTACTCGCAGCAGCTCCAATGCAAAAGCCATCAGGGGTTGGTGCTTAATCAAATCAAGGGGTGGGGAGCTCAGCAGCCCACTTGCTATTTTTAACCCATGTACAAAGGTTAGAAGAGAGTTTTCCTTTAGATCCCTTTTGGGAAAGCACTGCTCGTTTAACTCGTCAGCGCTTTCTCAGCATTTAGCAGGGTGGCTGATGTAGACCTTATACACTTATTATTACAATGCACTATATATTCCTAATGCAGATTATTTTTTTCCAGTTTAAAATGCATTGTCTGGGTGCTGGGTGTCTCCTTATTTGGGTGTACATAAAGTGCTTCGGGGCATGTTTGGGGATGGGTGTAGACTTTGCCAGGCCAATCGTTTCTTAGTTCAAATTACACGCATTGGTAAAACTTTTTAAAAAAATTGTCAATATCCTGGAATGGTTCTTAATTTTGTGGCTGTGCACTAGGGAAAAGATCCATCTCCTCTGACCTATAAATGCCCTCAATTTGCTCCTTTATTGCAGGGTATCTCCCTTAACATTTAGCGTAGGCAACTCCCTCCTCACACCAATCCTGCATTCATTATTAATTACCGGGAGGGAGGCTTGGCTGGCTGCTCCACGGTGCTGTTTGTGCTTCCTAGACCAATCTTCTCAACTTTTGTTTTAATAGAATATAAAACCGTGAAGAAAAAGCAGCGCTTTTAAGACGACGTCATGCTTTCTGCAACTCCCTTGTATAGCAACGTTCATAGCTGGATGAGCAATGAAAGAGTCCGCATGTGTGGAATTAATGAAGACAGGTAAATATTTAAGCTTCTGGCAAGTTAAGCCACGCCAAGATTCTGTGATGTGAGATTTCAGAATTCATTCGGTTTCCTAATGCCTGAGTAGATAGCTGCCGCCTTGTATCGAGATCAGGCCAGTATTGGGGGGAGGGGAAAGACATGTGCGTGACAGCAGACCAGCCAGTGATTTACTGTTTAACAGGCAACCTGGTTCAGTGAAGCAGTAGCGCCCTTTAAAACCCTAAGCAGCCTTTAAATGCACTTTTACACTTAATTTATTTCATTCTTATGAAGGAGTATTAATCCAAATACATATTCATTTAACATGCCAGTCCATGTAACTAGCCTCTCAGTGCCTTTAAAACAAATGGCTTGCCCAGTGATTTAACACTGGCTGCCTAATCTAGGTACTGGATTCTTTATTGTCACCCCATATGTTGTTTTTTTCACCTTATATTATTTATTCAAGAATCCTAGTTAATTCCATATGGCCTCTCTGGCTAAAGGGACACCACCAACTTTAAATCTAGTTTAAAAGCAGAAAATCTCAATACTTTCAGGGTATGTCTACACTGCAGGGCAAAGGACGAATTAATCTATGCCACTTCAGCTATATGAATTGCATCGCTGAAGTTGAAATAGCTTAATTCAGCTTTTGACTCTGTGTACACAGCAGGAAGTTGAAGGAAGAACACTCTTCCTTTGACTTCCCTTACTCCTGGGCTGCGTCTAGACTGGCATGATTTTCCGC
The DNA here is from genome assembly GCF_052426305.1 of Pelodiscus sinensis. Lineage (NCBI taxonomy): Eukaryota > Metazoa > Chordata > Testudines > Trionychidae > Pelodiscus > Pelodiscus sinensis. The sequence continues at coordinate 200,478,058 of NC_143052.1, forward strand.
AAATGCTTTTAATGGAAAAGTTTTTCCATTAAAAGCATTTGCGGAAAAGAGTATCTAGATTGGCACGGATGCTTTTCCGCAAAAGCACTTTTTGAGGAAAAGCGTCCGTGCCAATCTAGATGCAGTTTTGCGCAAGAAAGCCCCGATCGCCATTTTTTCGCAATCAGGGCTTTTTTGCACAAAACAATACTGCGTTGTCTACACTGGCCCTCTTGCGCAAAAGCATTTGCACAAGAGGGCTTTTGCCCGAACGGGAGCAGCATAGCATTTCCGCAAGAACACTGACAATCTTACATGAGATCGTCAGTGTTCTTGCGGAAATTCAAGCGGCCAATGTAGACAGCTGGCAAGTTTTTCTGTGAAAGCAGCTGCTTTTGCGGAAAAACTTGGCAGTTTAGATGCAGCCCTGGTAAAATGAGGGTTACAGGAGTCAGAGTAAGAAGTCCTCCAGCTTGCCATTATTTCGAAATAATGGCATGCTGTATAGACGTGAAAGCCAGGATGGGTAGGAATGGTATCCCTAGCCTCTGTTTCTCTGGAGGTAGGTGACAGGGGAGGGATCACGTGAGGATTCAATATAATTTGGTATTGACCACTGTTGGCAGACAGGATTCTGGGCTAGCTTGACCTTTGATCTGACCCAGTATGGCTGTTCTTAAGTTTATTTCGGAATAACGTCAGTTATTCTGAAATAATTCTGCCGTGTCGACATGCCTTCAGACATTGGATTTAACTTTGCATAACCCTCACAACTTTTGTGTGTGCTTTTCACAATAATATTTTCCTGTTGTTTCCTCCCCACTCCTTTGTTTTTTAAACAACTTTCTCCATTATTGCTGACTGACAGCCCGATGGAAGAGGGGTGTGCTGTTGTGATCTGTTCAGGGGAAAACACTGAAAGTGACTTTTTGACAACTCTGTGCAAACACAAAATAAACTGAGGGAGAAGTTTTGCTATATTTTCTAATTGCGTTCATCCAGATACAGTAATACTAGGTGGTGTTCGTATCAGTAACAAATACAATTGTGCTTCTGATTTTTTTCAATGTGTTTTTGCAAGTTGATGTTACCTCTTTTATCAGATTATTGAAATTCTTTTCTGAGTAATGATGAAACTTTATTTCTGCTTCATGTCAGTTGTTTTATTCATGGGGTTTGAAAGTTGGCACTAAGGTATATTCTTTCAGTGCTTTCTGTGATAACACGTCCCAGTTCTGTAACAGTGATATGGCACAGGTGTGGAGGTTCCTCTTTCGCATGGAATAGGTTCCTCTTTAGCATGGAATTGGTGTGTATTTAATATTCTTTTCTCTTTAATATATAGAGATGGTATCTGTATATGGTACATTTAAATATGGCATTACCACTAGATATGAAGTTTAAAAAAATTGTCTTTGGGATAAGTTCTTTTGAAGTGGACTAAAATACCTTCACATTCAAAACTTTTTTTATCTTGAATCTGTTCTCAGGCAGGATTTACTTTTTTTTTTTTTTTTTTTCATTAATGTAGAGGATAGAGAGAATTTTATATGGGATTGTTATAAGGAAATTAAAGTATGTAGCCTTATAATCTTTTATTAATATTATATGCAAGGAATATTTTCAATAGTAAGCTTACATTTTTAATAGGAAAATTCCAGTAAATGATGGCGATGCTCTGAAAAGCAGACTGGAATTGAGGGAAGAAAATCACCTGACTCACAGTGTGGTAAGAGATTGATAGCTTCAGACTGAAGTAACATCTTACTATTTTTTAATTTCATTTTTGTATGCTATTTAATAACCTTAAGTGCAGCCAGGACTACAATAAAGATACAAGTTGCTTCAGGTAAGAGACCTTCTTCAAGCTGTGGTAAAAGGTTATTTTATTTTTCAAAGATGTGAAGAAGGCCTTGTGGTAGAATCAATTTCTTTCATTCTGTTCTGTTACCTTGTTAATTCTTTTGTATGCAGAGTGGTACACCACCAGCACTGTTACTTCTAAGCCATTAGGAATAATGTGTTGTGGCACATGTGTGATTCTGGCAGGATTAGTGTATGAAGTCATTAAATAAATCAGAACACCTGCTATTTGGCTCTCTGTTTAAAAAGTGGGAAGTGGGATTAAAAAAATGTCACTACTGTTCCATTGATGCATTTCTCATAGATGCCTAGTATTGGGAGACAACTCCTGGGTTATGGAATACAGTTCCTTGCTATCACTAGCAACCCTGTCATGGAATCCTGTTAATAAATTTATTAAGATCCATCTCTAAACAAGTTAGGTTGTTTTCCTGAACTACTGCTGTTATAGAAAACGGTTGTTGAGTTTGGGTGTGTAGCCATATTTCTTGGATTTTTCCTTGAAGATAGGCACCACTTTTGTCAGTCTGTGGTATTTCAGAAGGCTTTTGTCTCTGAAAGGATTGCATTTTGGGATGACACAAGTGCCGTCATTCTTTTCAGTAAGAGTTTAAGGGATGTAAAATCTTGTTTAATTGGCTAACCATTTAAACATGATGTTTAACTGATTAGAGGAGGTAGGTGGACTGGAGTGGCTCTTGCTGCAGGTAGGGGCTGTGCCAGGCTGGAATGTCCTGTCTGGTGAACCCCACGAGGCTAGAGTAGCCCCATGCCCATGGAGGGCAAGGAGCTGCTCCAGCCCTCGCTGGTTAATCAGAACTGGTAAGGGTTACCTGTTAAAAGTGATGCTTGCTGGTTCACCTTTCACATTACTAATTTCTGCTGAGTGGAAGAAATTTAAGGGGATGATTATTTAAAGGCAGAATTAACCTAGTTAGGTTCCAAGTGTAAAAGGGTCAAAACATCTGTCCTGTTATTTAGTTAAACAACTAGTTTTAGTAAATGGTGCCCATTTACAGGAGTCAGATTCTGAAGCAGCCAACTTCTTACTTAGATTTCCAGCACCCGGGTCCACCAGTTCAACCTACATACATTTTAACAATGAAAAATGTATTTGCATTAGTATTAGTATTAATATTGTTTCTCTTTAAAATGAAAGATATATCCATAGTCTTGAGTAATGTTATTTTAACAACATGAAAAAATAACACCTTTTTTATTCTACAAAGGTGGATGCAACTACAGCACATCGCATTGACAGTCTTGCAGCACTGAGCATGGACAGGTCTGGACTTATGCGGGAAGGACTTAGAGTCCCTAGTAATATTGTCTATTCCAGCTTATGTGGACTTGGCTCAGAGAAAGCACGGGATGCTACAAGTTCTATAGTTGGTCTTGGATTTACACCTGAAAGAAATCCAGAGATACAGTTCAAATCAAATCCCTCTGAAGCAATAGAAAATGCAGCTGTCTCTGGAAAACCCCCAAATGGCTTTAGTTCTATATACAAAACACCACCTGGAATACAAAAAAATTCTGTTCCAACAGGGGAAACGCTAGGCTTGGACAGAACTTCAAGTGACAAACAAAGTCCTCTTAATGTCAATGGTGCTAGTTACCTAAGGCTTCCTTGGGTAAATCCTTATATGGAGGGTGCGACTCCTGCTATATATCCTTTTCTTGACTCACCAAATAAGTATTCATTGAATATGTATAAGGCATTGCTACCTCAGCAGTCCACATACAGCTTACCACAACATCTGACGTATTCACCTGTATGTACAAATGGTGAACGGTTTTTATACCTTCCACCTTCTCACTACGTAACTCCCCACATTCCGTCATCTTTAGCTTCACCAATGAGGCTTTCAGCTGCTTCAGCATCTCCAGCAATTCCCCCACTTGTGCACTGTCCAGATAAAAGCTTATCTTGGAAGATGGGAGTCAGTCCTGGAAATCCTGTTGATTCACATACCTACCCACATATTCAGAGCAGCAAACAGCCCCGAGTCCCATCTGCAAAGTCAGCTGCTGGTAATATGTCAACAGACCCTACTCTCTTATTATCTCATTCACCAAGACCCAGAGTTCATCTGCCCGCACAAGTTGGGGATACCTACTCAGAGTATCACAAGCAGTTTTCCAGAATTTCAACGTCTCCTTCTTCAGTTACGCTTCCAAAGCCATACGTGGGTGTAAGTAATGAGTTTCCTCCTTCACGGCCGTCTAATGGGAAAGTTCCCAAAACACATGACACTGGTGAAATTTCACAGCAAGCTACAACACATGCAAGAAAAACAGGTCATGACAGAAAGGACAGCAGGTCACCTTTGCTACTAGAAAAACAAACTACCAAAGATGTTATAGACAAACCACTAGACTTGTCATCAAAAGTTGTTGATGCAGAGACAACCAAATCAGATCTTATTAAAAAAATGGCACCAACTGTTCTAGTACATAGCCGCACTGGAAGTGGGTTAGTTTTACCTGGAAGTGATGTTCAGAAAGAAACAATTTCTCCTTCGGGAAATGGCTGTCCTATCTACAGACCTGAAATAATTAGCACTGCACCCTCTTCCTGGGTTGTTCCTGGTCCAAGTCCCAATGAAGATAATTGTGGGAAAAACATGCAGTTGAAAAACAAAGCATTAGACTGGGTGATACCGCAGCAGAGAAGTTCTTCTTGCCCTAGGATGGGTGGAACAGAAGCAGTAATCAGTAATATTTCAGGGTCTGTGTCAAGTGGCGGTCGACCAGCATCTGCCTCACCAGCTCCAAACGCTAACGTAGATTGCACCAAGACAAACAGAAGTGCTATAGAAAGTACTGCATCTGTCATACAGCATATTGGACAACCTTCAGCAACGTCTGCAAAACATAACAGTAAAGTGACTAAATCCAACAATCAAGAATCTAGTTTCAAAGCAAATGAGAATGCCCTTGCATCAAGTTCCATGTTTTTACCTCCAAATGAGGCATTCCGATCTCCACCATTGCCGTATCCAAGAAGCTATCTCCCATTTCCTGTTCCAGAGGGAATAGCTATTAGCCCTTTATCTTTACATGGAAAAGGACCTGTGTATCCTCATCCACTTTTGTTACCCAATGGCAGTCTTTTCCCTGGACATCTGGCACCAAAACCTGGCATTCCATACACCCTGCCAGGTGCTAGAGGAGAGTTTATGACCTATCAAGATGCCCTGGGGATGGGGATGGTACATCCGATGTTGTTACAACATTCAGCTTTGGAAATAAATAAAGATGAAAAATCAGAGAGACGATCTAGGTCACATGAAGGGCTTCGCTATGAGGATCCTGCTACAAGAAACAGATTGCCAGAGATGCTGGAAACCAGTACAAAGACACATTATGAAATACCTATTGAAAAGAACACAAAATCACACCAAAGTTCAAGTCATAGTAAGAACATGGCCAAAAGTGACAAACACCTCTTTTCAGATCTTCTGCGAGATGACCAAGATGTGAAAAGTGAAACAAATGTAGTAAAAACTGGCTTTACTACTGAAAGCAGTAATCAAAGTAACGACCACACAAAGCGCAAGGTAGAACAAGTGTTTCAGCACAGAGATTTTATTGTAATGAGAGAAGAATTTGGAAGGACTAATGATTTCCATGAAACCTATAATTTTAAACAGGCCCAGAATTCACCACTATTCAATTTAAGAAAAGAGGATGTATCAGGAAGCCAAAATAAAGAAAGATTACCAATTCAGCCTTCCTCTGCTTTCTTAGAGAATACTCATGGGAGTGATGGTCCAACTATGTCTTTTGGCAAAGTACAAGATGGTGCAAAACAACTTTGTATGGGAAATACACAGTCAAATATTGAATCTAATCAGACATATACCAAAGATGGAACTGATGATCTAGAATCTACTGATGGCAAAATTTTGAAACCCAAGCCATCTAAATTGGCAAAAAGAATTGCAAATTCTGCCGGCTATGTAGGTGATCGATTCAAGTGTGTTACAACTGAACTGTATGCAGATTCTAGTCAACTCAGCAGAGAGCAGCGAGCGCTGCAGGTGAGTCCGTAATTAATTGCCAAAACATATTTTCTTGTTTATAAAGTCACAGTCAAGTATTAACTTTGATATATTCTACACAGGTGGGAATATGTTATTTCATGTAGATGTTGCCAGAAATGGTAACAATTGTTTGTTTATAAAACTTTGAAGCCAGGTTATGAGAATAGCAGTAGATGTTAACTGTATGTATTCACTAGTCAGTTTAAAAAATGTTTTAAATTAGAACTGATAAAGTGCTGATAACTGCAGAATATTTAATACTTAAGTTATGGGAACTGAAGAATATATGAGATGCTAAGCTAGTGTTTGTTGTAGCTTCTTAGTAGGACTGTACTATAAAATAGCAAAGGGTATCCAGAAGCTCTGATTAGCATTTCATATGTGACATTTGATGGACAGGAGTAGCAGCCATGTGTTGGTGGGTTTTATGCAACTTTTATGCAGCCTTTTCACCAATCAAGGATGTAGCAAAGGAATAGAAATAGTATTGAACTTGAGCGATGACAGATATTGTATAGGAATTTCCTTAAGGTACTTTACTTTTAATGAAAAGATAAGTTAAACCAAATTGTTTTGCATTGTTAAGAAAAGAATTGGTTTATGCTTATAAAAATGGATGAAATTATTTAAATGATCCATTGAGTGCCCATTTTAATTACATAGATGGAAGGATTACAAGAGGACAGTATTTTATGTCTACCTGCTGCTTACTGTGAGGTCAGTTCTTCAAATTTTTATTACTAGAATCTTACATAAACCTTTGAGTTAAATTTCATTTCCAAATACACAAAGGGAAGTTTGTGGGCCATGGTCGTTTTTATTCATTGTGCAGTTTCTGTTTTTATGTTTTTGTTTTGTTTCTTATACCTCCAAAACAGAATGTTTTTGTTTGTATACAATATATCTTTATATATAAAAGAATTGTGTGGTTTTTTTACATATGGATACTAGAATTTTCGTATATTTTTATACAACTCAGCTATTTTAAACTTTATATATTAGATATCTATCTCAAACCTTGGTTTTGAGCAGATTTTTCTTTGGAAATACTTTCATATAAGGTAAGGTAAATGAAGTAGCTTTTAGTGTGAGATTTTTTTTCATATCAATTCTCTTTCTAGCGTGCAATGATGCGCTTCTCAGAGTTGGAGATGAAAGAGAGAGAAGGCCACACAGCAACCAAAGACTCGGAGGTCTGCAGATTCAACCAGGCAGACTGGGAAAACTTGAAAGGAAATAATGAAAAGAAGCCAAAGTCTGTCACTCTGGAAGATGCCATTGCTGACCAAAATGACAGTGATAGATGTAAGCACATTTAGATGGCTTTTTTAAGTTTGTGCAAGTGTTTATGCACGTATGTACCATAGCAGTTTGTCCTAAAACTACATAATACATGGAGCTAGTAAAATTTTTTATATTCACTACAGAATGTTGTAAATAAGAGTAACTAATAGTGATAGCAGTAAGTAATACAAATTTATAGAACAGCATCTGGTCACATTTCCATAGAGTTCTGACCTCCATAGCTTTATGTGCATACTTTTTTGATCTATGAATGTTGAAAAGTTGCGCCTTTTAGCAGTATAGCTTCTGTGAAAAAAACAGGTTAATGTAATTGCAGTTACCACCCTACACAGATCTGTTTTGTTGTAGATGAACTAGAACCTTAACACAGCTGATACTAAACACCGAGCGTCTTATTGCACCATCTGTTTTGAAGTAGAACTTTCCTATGTTTCTTTTGGGGAGTTCTGTTTAAAAACATGTGGCACTGTTAAGTTCCAATAATATAGCTTTCCTTCACTATATGGGGGCAGGCAAAATGAATGGGTGGCAGGGGAAGTCAAATATGTAATCTGCCACATCTACTTATTTATAAAAGTTATAGCTGTGAAATTGAAAATGCACATGTAGCTAATCTCATCCTCACCACTTATTACTGTGGCAGGGTATGTATGTGTTACACCATCAGATGTTCACAGGGGTAGTCAACATGCTGTGAAACTGCCTCTTGCCAATGTAATTGTTGTTCCGGCCAAGGGAAAGAGACTTTGCAGTAACGTGGGACAGTGTGTGGAAGTACTGTCATTGAGCTCTGTTGCAAAAAGCACAAAACGCTTTTTTCCTCCTACTATTTATTTTTGAATGAGTACTTTTAAAGTAAGTTCCAAATCATGCAAGTAATCTGGGTTCTATCGGTCTCCAAATAATTTTTCTTGTAGGAGTTTGTAACAAAGGAAATAAGGAGCTGATCACTTATTTTATTCCTTATTCATTGAAAATTCAAAGTTGCAATGCTAGAACATTGGATGCCCTGTAGCATATGCATAATTTATTAGATTGTTGTGCCTGTCTATAGTCTGAGACTTTTGAGTAGGACTGGTAGAAAATGTCATCTAAGCAATTAATAATTGTGAGTTATTGTCCTGGTCTTTGTTTAATAATTTTGATGGACAGGATGATGATCTGGACATGTTCAGTTCCTCACTTAAGTCATGTTACTCTGCAGTGTTTCCACTAGAATAAAATTTGTGAACCAAAAATAGCTTGGCAGAGGAATAGTGAGGATTTTGTTTTTAATCTACAGCTAGCTAGCAAGCAACCAAGCTTAATTCTAGACATCCAGACTTCCATTCCCTAAGGCAGCTGTGGGCAACCTGATTGTGGGCATGAGACATTTTGCTGACTGTCTGCAGGCACCTCCCCTTACAGCTCCCAGTGGCCATGGTTCATAATTCCCTGCCAATGAGAGCTGAAGAAGTAGCTAGTGTCAGCAAAATGTCTACGCCCTCAATCAGATCACCTTAATGGTCCACAAATGGCCTGCAGGCTGCAAGGTGTATAAGCAAAGTAGGGATTCTTGTTTTAAAGCAGCCGTTTCCAACCTTTTCCAGATGGGGACCCATTTTGACAATTCAGGAAGATTTGGTGACCCAAGGCAATTCAAAAACGGGGGGAAGAGGAGGGGGCCAAGCCACCTGGGAAGACACTTGGTGATTCTATGAAATGTAATGGCGACCCAGATTTGGGTCCCGACCCATAGACTGGGGAAATCTTGTTCTAAAGTTTCCCGTTGCTTGGTTGTAAGCATGATAGACTTTCTACCAGGTGGTGCTTGATAGAGCTTTCTTCTGTTCCCAGCACTACTTGAATCTCTAAGGGAACTGCACACTTGTAATGCCCTCTATTAAATCCTGCACACATTTTGAAACATCTAAGTGTTATAAGAGCAGCAGCATCTGGGGCCTGACACAGCGATGCCACTATTGGAGGGAGGGCATGTCACATAAGTACCTACTTGAGTAAGGTGAGGAGAGGAGGAACTGACTATTACCAAGTAGATTGAGCTGCAGTTGATTGATAAGAGAGAAAGCAAGGAATAGTTCAGAGCATGAGGCAAGGAGAGGAAAAAAAGATTTTTCAGGTGCACATCTCATTTGTTTGAGGAGTATCCCTTGCTATCAGGAGATTACGTTTCTTAAAATGACCCTTCTGCTGATGTAGAAAATAGCAACAAACAAAACCAAACCCCAAACCATGCAATTTGCATTTTTCTTGACTCCATCACTTAGCAGCGTTCTGGCTTATGAGACTCCTCTGGAACTAATAAAGAATTGTCGGGAGTGGAGAGAGTATTATAACTTTGAGTACATTCCTGTGTACAATTAATTAGCTCTGAATTAACAGGAAGTTTTACAGGCTTACTAAAATTGCTAAATCTATAAACTTACAAAAATGCAGCTTTAGTTCAGTAAGGGAGCTTCTCTTGCGCATAATGGGCTTTGTAGAAATAACACTTGTAGATACTGAGTCTGTTCTCAAGGCAGGTCTACGCTTACTCCTGGTCAACAGTAGGGATGTGAATGGTTAACCAGTGTGCACTGCTCCACCATGATGGGGCCCACTGTGAGCAGGGAGCAGCCCCATCACCCTTATTTAACTGGTTAAACTTTGTTTTTTACATCCCTAGTCAACACTGCAGAGTTGGGCATATATAAGGGCTACGTCTACACTGGCCCCTTTTCCAAAAGGGGCATGCTAATTTTAAACTTCAGAATAGGGAAATCTGTGGGGGATTTAAATATCCCCCGCTGGATTTAAATAAAGATTCCTTCAAAGTAGGAATAAGAGATCCTCCGGAATAGGGCTTTATTCCGGAGGATCGGGCCAGTCTAGACGCTTTTTTCCGGCTTATCTACAAGCCGGAAAAAAGCAGCGGATATCTTTATTTAAATCCAGCGGGGGATATTTAAATCCCCCGCGGATTTCCCTATTCTGAAGTTTAAAATTAGCATGCCCCTTTCGGAAAAGGGGCCAGTGTAGACGTAGCCAAGCTGTTGTGCATTGATCTAACTGTAAGCATCTACACTAAAATGTTGATCCTGCCAATGTAACTTATCTGCTATGTGAACTTAATAACTCCACCTCTGAGAGATATAGCACTTAGGTTGACATAGATCATTGCAGTGTCGTAGATGCTTTGTTGCTCACAGGAAGCATGTGAATATTCAAAAGTGATTTAAGTACTGTGGTGGCTGTATGTTGATGGAACTTATGTTGACATTTTGTAGTGTAGACGTACCTTAAGATGTTGCAGCAGTGCAGCTGTACCTTTTGTAGTGCTTCAGTGAAGATGTTACCAGACCAATGTGAGAGTTTCTACTTATTGGAGTAGTTAATTTACCTCTGTGAGAAGCAGCACCTATACTGATGGGAAAAACCATCCTGTCAACATAGCACTGTCTACAGTGGGGATTAGGTCAGTATAACTTCATCACTCCATGGGTATGGATTTTTTTAACCCCTGGGTGACTTATGTATACTGATGTATGTTTATAATATAGACCTGACCTTTAGTAAAACTTTTTACTGCCCTGTTTCACTTTCTGCTTCTTGGTATAGCAGTTGATTAAATCAGAAATATACATTTTGCACTTGTTGAATGCCTCAGGCGTAGTATTTTTTGGTGCTCTGGTGCAGCTTAATTTGTAGGAGAGTTGATACATCTAAGACTTTGTCTACACTAGCAATTGAGCAAGGAAACTGTGGTTCACAGGTGATTAAACCCATCCCACTGCCCATAATAACCAACTTTTTTTGCTGTGCCCAGTGGCTGTTTAAATGGCTCATTGTTGACATAAGTGCTCTCCCTGGAGTGACACTTAATGGTGGATGAGGGGTCATGTGTGGCTCCCTTTTCCCCTGCCCCTCTCTGAACACTGTGGGTGGGAGGAGTGGCCCATTTGGGAGACTATCGGGGGAGGCTTGGTACCCCCACACTTCCCAGAGGGAGTGGAGCAACGCAGCGACCAGGGGAAGCAAAACAGCGGGGCCACCTTGCTATGCTTCCCTCGTCACTGCCAGCGAGTGGGCTTGTGTATGTGTGTGAGGAGGGAAGTGGGGGTAGTGGATCCCTGCTGGTGGCCCTGCTATTCACTTGAACCACCTTGTTTGGGGAAATGGATGGGGGTGGAGAGCAAGGGGGAGGGGGAGGGGGAAAGGCAGAGCCAGGAGTGTGGGGGGATTGTCTCAGCCTTACCCTGGGCTGAGGGAGGGCATGTGACTAGTTTCCCCTCCACCAGTTGCTCCATGCTCTCCTGTTGACCATGTGAACTCCTCTCATAGGGGGTTGAAGTGTTTTGTTGGCAAAAGTGCTGCAAAACAGCATTTACACTGCCTGACTTTTAGGAACATGGCCTTGTAGACAAAACCTGAAAAATGACAACTGACAAAAGATGTGGTAAACTTTGCCTAGCGTGTTCTTCTCAGGGTATCAGTTAAGGCTTTCAACAGTGAGAATCACCGGAGAAAATGTAAAGGCATTCATTGTTTCCCCATTCCCCCACCAATTCCTGATCTCTGCTGAAAGTTTGAAAACTGAATAGAACTTTTAACAGCTGTATTTCAGAACTTCTCCTGTCTTATGCTCTGCCTTCTATGCTGGATCTTGATGCCCCAAAGATGTTATATTTTGTTTATATATTGTTCACACATTTATATCTAATTACAGTAATAGACCTCTCCAGATGCTAACAGGAAATTCATGGGCAAAATTGATTAATCAGTAATTTCTAGTGAAATGTTAAAGTTTATAGCAGAGTTCAAATTTAGCTCATGTGCATTTGAAAGAAAAACAAATACAATTTAAAGTCTGATTTTGCAACATGTGGTATTCAGCTTGACTCCTGTGACCTTGCAGAGGTCCAGTCATATTAGTGGGGCACTGTGCAGGTGCAGCAATCTTTTGTGCATAGAACATGTTACAGAATTGTTGTCTTAAGATCAGGTGCTATTTCACACACTACTTCTATACACTCTGCTTCCTATTGCAATAATAATAGTATAAGTATTTTTGCCGCTCTGTCTTCCTTTAAAGACAATTAGTACAACCATCTGACAGCCCCAATTTTTTTTCTGATCTTTCTTGGGGAGTTAGTCAAGTGGCGTATGGGTAAAGCCTTGACCATCTAACTCCCCCCCCCCCCCCTTTTTTTTTTTTTTTTTGGAAAAAGCAAGGAATTCTGTGGCACCTTAAATACTAACAGATTTATTTGAACATAAGCTTTCATGGGCAAGACCCACTTCGTCTGATGCATTGACGAAGTGGGTCTTTGCCCATAAACGCTTATGTCCAAATAAATCTGTTAGTATGGATCTGCAAAAATCAATGAGTCCCGTGGCACCTTCAGGACTTAACACGGCTACCTCTCTGCTACTAAAAAACCCTAAGATAACTTAATAAACTGATCAACATTTTCTAATGACTTCTAAAACATTTTTTTCAGTGTTTAGCAAGTGTCTGCATTCTAGGAACGGGCACTCTGCAGAAGAGTATAAAGATTTAAACTTGGTTAAATGGGGGGGATAAACTGTAAGTGTCTTAATATTCTTCCATCTTGTTTAGGACTCAGTGGGAAATATGAGAACAGCAGTGAAGCTGCTTTGTTGCTAAGGTGACTAGTAAATGTTGCTGTGGTGATGCTTCTATGGAGTATTTCCATAGCACAGACACGATAAATTATGGGATGGATGTGTCGTGAATCATAGAATTGTTCAGATTTAAGCATACAAATACATTTACTTCAGAGAAAGTCATGTGACACAAGCAAGAGGGTAAATAACAAAAATTTTGGAGCTGTATTAAAATTGTACAAAAGTATGTAAGAGTAAATAGATTTTGCAAGCTGTGAATGTCTTGATAGATAAACTGATAGTTATGCTCCTAAAATTACAGTTCAGAAATACTGATGATTTCTTAATAGAGAAAAATAAAAACTCTTATGTTAAAGACCAGAGATTTTGGGGAATGTGGGTGTGAGGAACGCTGTTCTGGGCATGGAAGTATGCCTTCATTTGCAAAGAGGTTGGAATTCAGATGGAACTGATCTGCAGCCTCTTTGCTAAGTGTGTATGTTCCTCAGGACACAGTGTAGTAATCTTTCAGTTTCTTGCTTGTGTGACTTCTGAGTCATGAAAGATCAAAACGGCAAATGTTCTGTTGTCCTTTGGCTTGGTCAGCATTAACTTGCTATGACAGGCAGTGGTGCAGAAAGCCTCATGATTCTTAATATAGTGGGTTTAGGCAAATAAACAAGGATTGGAAAATATCCAGGAAAAGAGGTCCAGAAAGGAAAAAATTAAAACTGGATTCTCCCCCCCCCCCCCCCCCATGGAATAGTCAGAGTGCTGTTTGCTTTATCCTGACAATTAGCTTGGCTGAATTGTTCTGTTCTGTTGTTGCGATCTTGGTGATGAATGCTAGTTCATGTTTAAAAATAAGAGTCCTGTGAAGAGTTGGGAAGGACTAAAAGGCATCTTACTTAAATGTCTGCAGTGAGAAGTCGCTGACGGAGAGAGGAAAAGCTGCTTCTAGTTGCTGCTTTACATCTAAAGAAAGAATTGCAATTTAAAAAATAAGCTGCATGTTTCCCACTGATCTAGTATGGGAAAGTGTTATTTAATAATATTTGTGCTGGCAGGAAAAGGAAGATGGAAAAAATGAACAGTTTTTAATCATTTAGCTAGGACTTTAACAGGGTTCAAAAAAAGAGCTAGCTAGATAGAGGCTAGGTCCATCAATGGCTATTAGCCAGGATGGGTAGGAATGGTTGTCTGATTGTCTGGAAATGGGTGACAGAGAGGGATTGTGTGAGGATTACCTGTTGTGATCCCTCCCTTTGGAGCATCTGGTATTGGCCATTGTTGGCAGACAGGATACTGGGCTAGATGGACCGTTGGTTTGATCCAATATGGCCGTTCTGATCTTCTTTATTTTTCACAGAGTGTCCAGTATATTGCTTCAAATAGAAAACAATAGATGTGGAGTCAGTTATCTTTCTTTAATTTCCAGTTTTACAGAATCATAAGAGGTGGCTTTTTTGCTAGGTTAGTATAACTGGACTGAGGTTAGCAAACTGTCAGGAATGTGTTGCCCATCACTGTAGCAGCATTTGCAGTTTTAGAGTCAACCTTTTGATGTGATGCTATGAAAACTAGCATTTACTAGTGTCACTGTGTCTATCTGCTGCATTATTTGAATAGTGATTATTATTAAAGACTCCAAAGTGTGTTTGCTATTTTCATTCTTGGCAGACTAAAAGGTCTCTGGAAAGCACGAATGCTTGAGGAAGAATAAAGTTTCTGCATATGGGCCCAAAGAGAGGAGACTGTTCTTGTGTGAGTGTACTTTAGTTTGAGAGATTCATACCTGGATTTTGGGAGTCGTGTGTCTTTGAGCCAGATGACTTTCCAAATCCGATTCAGGACAGAGTGGGATATGGTGGTAAAATATGAATAGAGATTGCAGGAGCTGTGTTTGATGAAACTATTGTAGTTTTGAGTAAAACAAAACACTATTGGGCATGTGACTTAGACCTCATAACAATGATGCTTTGATACAGGATACGTGCCTGAGAAGATAGTACCAAAGTACAGGCTGACAGCCCAGACTTTTTTGCTGAACAAAAAGGAGTCTAGTTTTAAAGGGCAATAATAGTAAAATTGTGGAAAAAGTATATCTGGTAGTCTGCAAATACAGTAATAGTCAAAATGCTTCCCAAAATATTTTAATAACTTTACCATTCTGCCTGAATGTGTCTTCTCTTACTTTTTGCTGTCATTGCAACATTGTCATAGGGGGATTATGTCACAGGTTTTATATACATTGAGCATCTAATAATGTTCCTCATCTTTTTTTAAAACGGGTCAGTAAAGGACTTGTCTGCTAGCTTGCATTGGTACTTGCCTTGTTTCTAGAGAGATGAGCAAGACACCAGAAAAGCTGTATGAATGATGGGCTAATAATAATGAGACTAAAATGAACATCACTTCACTGTTCTTGAAGCTATCCTTTGCAGGGCATAGTTGGGCATTCCTTGTTTCTCGGGAGATCCTGCTGGGGGAAAAAAAATGGAATTGGGGAGTTAAATGTAATTTGATGTCTCTTGGTTTCATTTAGTAGCCAAAGGGTGCTACATAGCTTTTTCCCTGCAGATCTTATCTGCAGTCTTTCTGGATGGTCACAGTAAAGACTGCTGCTTCTGCAGGTCTTTATAAGGGCCTCTAGGAGGCAATCGGATAGAGATGTTAAAATGCATTTAATCACATAAATGTGCATGGTTACACATGGGAAAGCTGGTGTGCGCAGGGAGCTAGCTTTTAAGCCGGCTCCTCGTGCACCTACTCTCACCTGTTCTCCCCCCTCTCTTTTGGCGCTGATATAATGGTAGCAGAGTTCAGGGGCAGGCAGCTCCCTGGGAGCTGGTGTGTGTAACTGGGAGCTTTTAAGCCAGCTCCCTGAGCATACCTTGTGGGAGCTTGCGTGTAAACGTGAAGGTTAACCAATGACCTTGTTATGCTTTATAAGAAGCACATGGGATCTTTTTAAGGGAAAAGGCAATGCACCACCTTTATTATTGCAATAGTAAAGCAGCTGGCATATGCTTACTTAATTTGTTACTACAAGCCGCCTAGGCGCTTTGGTTAACCGTGTACTTTCACATCTTTATAATTGGAGTGTTCCAGCCTTTTTTTTTTTTAACTCCAGAGTGGATCATCCACAGGGTAAAGATGTAAAAATGCGATTATCTGACTAATCGTATAGTTGATACAATTTGTATCAACTATATGATTAGTCAATAAGCGTTGCTGTGCAGAGCCACAGCAGGGGTAGCTCCAGGAGGTGACTCCAGCTGGGAATGAGCAATCCTGGCTTGTGCTGGCTCTGGAGCCATCTGTGCTGTGGCTCTGCATGTAAATGTAATAAGAGCTGCTGAGTCCTGCTTGGTTCCGGTCCCGGCTCACTCTGAGTCCAGCGGCCCCTGTTCATGGTGGCCAGGGTTGGCCATGGGCAGGGACTGCTCAAGCAGGAGCCCCCTGTCCTTGGCCAGCCCTGGGTGCCACAAATAGGGGCTGTTTGGTGGAAACACCCCTGTCCGTGAGGGAGCCCAGCTCCCCGCTGGGACCCACATGGACAGGGGCTACTTTGCAGCAGCGTCTCTTATCCCCACTCTCTGCTGCCTCTTATAGCGGCAGCAAGAGGGGGCCCCACAAAGCATGGGGCGAGTGAGGACTGCTTGAGTCCCCATTTGCACCGTGCTCCCTGCGTCACTTCTGCTTCTGAAGCAGTCCCCGCTTGTGCCATTTGCCACTGTGCCTGTGCATCCCCTGGAGAGAAGGTGATGGGGGCGGGGGAGAGTTATCAGCTCCTGCTCCTCCCCTCAACCCCCCCCCCCCCCCGCTGCCTCTCTCTGACAGGGGGGGAAGTGACTAGTTGAGTCGCTATTCGACTGCCTGTTAAGCATTCGCTTATCGGATAGTCGACTAGTCGTTAACATCCCTTCCACAGGGATATTATGTTTTTAAAGGCATTTTTGAACTGATACTTAATGTTGCTGGTCCAGCTTCTTTTAAATTTGTTCAGAATAAATCTGATTTGATATTGATGTGATGAAGATATGCAAGGCTGAATGCTCTTGGCACATGTTACCATATGTGCTGGCATCTAATATTTACAAATGCATTTCGATTTTGGACTGTAGTTTTTTGGAGAAAGTTCATTGTACTCTAGGGAAGCTTCCCCATGCTTCCAATTTTTTAAATACAGATATGTTCGTATTCTGTAGAAGGAGAACAGTCTAAAAAATGGGTTCGCGCTATAGGAGACGGGCCTATGTGTGACTAGGGAATGAGCACTCCAATTGCATAGGCCAAATATAGTGCTTTTTTGAGAGAGTGCCTTTGGCTTTTATCTCTTGTTCTTTTATTGGTTGTGTTTGTAACTTTCTAAATGGAGACTGAACTTGTCTGGTGGTGGTGGTTTTTTTCCCCTGGAGTCTACAGAAAGCAGTGCTTTAATTGCTGCTTACAGCTTTTCCAAGTTTCAGTAAGTGAAAACTGACCAGAGGATGCTTTGCTATTACTGCTGCTGTGTTGGCCTTTGGGTGCCTCGGTTCCTCACAGGAAGGCAATGGTGAAGAGAGTAGTGAGTGAACAGATAGGGTTGAAGAGAAGAGATTGATGGGATAAATTAGAAACCAAGTGGCGCGCGTGTGTGTGTGTGTGTGTGTGTGTGCGCGCGCGCACGTGCGCGCAGTTTTGAGGGGAGAAGTGGGAGGGAGATTGAAATTCGAGGGGCTGAGGAAGAGAACAATATGTAAGGAAGCAAAGGAGGTATGAAATATTGGGAAATGGGGACGAAGGCTTAGAGGAAAAGGATTGTAAAAAGGAGAACAAGAGGGTGAGCCAGGAAGGGTAAGGCATATGAGAGACCTAAACTCTAGTAGTATGTGTGTGTAATATATGGATTCAAAGTTTATTGATAGGTTGCTTTATGTGTAGTGCACAATAAATGGTACATACCTGTTTTGTTCATTTAGGTCCTGTTTCAAGAGAGAATCTCTCTTCAAAGAATATTTGTACACTATTTATGTCCCATTGAAATTAAACATGCACTTAAGCTAATCCTGAATCGGGGTTAAGTTTGGAGGGGGCTTGGTAGCATGTATGTTTTTTCTCCTTGGCTAGTAATCTTAAGTGGTATCAGATCACTTTTTCAGGCTTAAATGGTCACTGTAGCTGGAAAGCTTTATAGGAGAAGCGAGTGCTGGATTTTTCTTTTTCTTTTAAGGAATAGATGGAAGGAGCTTGCTGTTCAGTGACTGGAAGATTATCATACATGCGTGGGGCTTGGTGCTTGGACAATTTCAAGGGAAGGGTGCTGAGTCTCACACACCCTTACACCTGTTCATGCCCCTCTGACAGTTGCCAACTCTCCCACACTGGACAGATTGGATGCCATTTGGCAATGGTTTCCAGTCAAGGAGAGTCAGCAACCTTACTCCCTCACCACCCCAGGCTGGGGCTACATCTGAGCTTCAAGCCAGGAGCAGAGCCTAGGACTGGTGGTAGAACCCAGGTGGCAGTAGATCCTCCAGGGCTGGTGGCCAGTGGGGCTGACAAGACTCCAGAGGCATGGTAGGGACCTGGAGCTGGCAAAACTAGTGGGTAGTAGACAACAGAGCTGGTTCAGGGGAGTGGGAAAGCTGGATGCAAAGCCTGTGGATGCTGCAGCATCCTGCGCACCTCTGCTTCTCTTGCCTATGACAAGGCTGCAAAAATCTTAAAATAAATTCAGGTAGCGTCTTATCATTTCTCAGCAATTCTTGAAGTGTTTTCCTATCCGAGTGAGTGCTAGAATGTGCATTCGCTTGTGTTTCCCATTTGTACATCCAAGGACACACCGTAGCGGGGTTGAATTCTTGTAATCAGACTCTGCAGTTGGGCATGATTAGTCTTGCATTGACTTAAAGTATCAGAGCAGCTGAATTTAATTCTATAAAAGCCATTGCAGAAATGAAGCTTGCATTACTATCTGATTTTTAAGGTTATTCTTTCAAAAGAGTATGTGCTTTAGATATCTAAAGAATAATCTTTAAAGTCATTGAAAAACCCTGAATGAAAGAAAGGTAAGTACACTGATATTTCTCTGGCTACTTGCATGGTGAAGTGCCTGACTGGATGCTGGCTAAAAATTGAAGGCCAGAAATTTGAATACTTGCTTGGTTTTCAACTTGACTACTGGAAAAGTTGCTGTTTCACACTTGACTGCAGCAAAATTCAATTTAAAGTAAGCAGTGTTTTGATTGAGAAATCAGAAGGTTATATTGCTAGGCTAGCATTTCTTCTCTCTTTAATGTCAGTTATTTCATAATAGACTTTTGTGTTTTTGATCTTTTAAAAATTATTTTTAGGTGATTTTAATAGTGCGCAAAACAACCGAGATCATTTTCCTGAAACCTCAGAAGAAAGAGACACTCCAACTGAGAAATATTATCTGGAGAGACATGCTCTATATGAAAAGATAAGGGACCAGCCAACAGATGATATCGGTCAGCATCCATACCCACGTCTGGATAGAAAGCGTAAACACTCTGGCGAGAGAGAACAAAATGAGGGCATCCCAAATGAAAACTTTGTGGATGAACTACAGGATGAAGCTGTATCGAAGACAAAAAAGAGGAGGAGCTCCAAAGGTAATTCCATTGCTTTGGTCTCCCCTTAGGGACTTTCTTGTGAAAGGAGTATCCCTATGAATTAATGTCATTTCTAAACTTGATAGTTACTAATCTGAGCACTCTCATTTCACTTAAAATAATATCATGGTGTCTAAGGGTAAAACAATAGTCATTGGACACTGTAGCTGTAGCAATGCAAATGACCCTAGTGCATGTGACCCTTAATGACCCTTTAAAAATGCATAGTGTGGTGGTAAAGCTGAGACTATATGCCCCGCAAGTGAAATGTAGCTTTTGTTTTAAGTTGAGGGGGCCTTTTGATTAATTTTTAGTTATTTTTCCATTAGATGACTGGCCTGAGAGGGAAATGACAAACAATTCCTCTAACCACTTAGAAGAGCCCAATTGTAATGAGGTGACCAACCTGAAGGTGTGCATTGAATTAACAGGGCTCCATCCCAAAAAGCAGCGTCACCTGCAGCATCTTAGGGAACTATGGGAGCAGCAGGTGTCACCAGAGAGATCCCCGTCCGGCAAGTTGGGCCGGCAAAGCAGGAAAGATTTAGCTGAGGCTGTTCAGCCAGAGGCCACTGCAAAGGTCAAAGACTGCACAGAAGAAAGGCACACCAGGAAAAGGTCAGAGGTCAAAAGCAATAGAAGTTGGTCTGAAGAGTCCCTCAAAACAAGTGACAATGAACAAGGTATGCAGAAACTAGGAAAAACATCAGCTGGCATAGCATTTGTAGTGATGCATGCTGCCACCACTGTTAAGGAATTGTGTGCAGTTTTTATAGAAGTCCACGTGTACAAAGACTTAGAGCTCCACTATATAAAAAAAAAAATCACGGTAGTTAAAATTTGTCAGGTGGGGGTGTATGATTTTTTTTTTTTTTTTTGGTTATTTTAAAATTGTGGTTTAAATGACTTTAAAAATGAACCTTCATATCTTCAGCTGTTTTGACATTCTTATAATTCAGGAATAGGGAATAATTCAGGGAGGGAAACCCTCAAGTTGTTAGTCCATCTAAGAATACTTACTGCATGTACAGCTACATGGATTAGTGCCTTTTGGGTATAATTAAACGGGAATCTCCTCTATCATGGGAATCTGCTTTTCCATCAGGTAAAGAACTGCTGTTTTTCTGCTTTCTCTAAGACTTAGAGGCAGTCAAGAGGTTACTCCTGTTTTTCCCTTAGTGCAGTTTGCCTGTCTTGCTTTCTCTACGGACACCCCTAGTGAACAGACCCAATGTTGCTCCCCAGCGTCCTTCCATGGGCATGCTCAGAGTTTTCCTTAGTGACTCACTTCAGGATATTTCGCCAGCTTCTTTCTGTCCTCTGCTCCTCTAATTCACTCTTCATCTCAGGCCAGGTCTATGTTGTAAACTTAAATTGGTATAACTATGTCACTCGGGGTAGAAAATCCACACCCCTGAGTGATGCAGTTATACTGACCTAAACCCTTCCTACCCATGTAGACAAGCACTATATCGATGGGAGGGCTTTTCACAGCAACATACCTACCACCTTTTGGGGAGGTGGGTCAAGCACGTTGACAGGAGAGGCTCTGCTGAAGCACTACAGCTGCGTCACTGAAGCATTTTAAGTGTAGACCTGCCCTCAGAAGGTTCTCGGGAAGTAGTGCCTGTGTGCGAGATGTAGTTATACATATCTAAGGATTTCTTTTGACTAGCAGTATGATTCCTTCCCACAACCACTACTGCTCCAGCAGCTAAGTAAGGCCCATCCAGCAACATCAAAGGCTCCCGTACCTGTATTCAGCTCCAAGTGTTGGCAGTCATCTTCCCTGCTTCTCCATAGCTTGAGATTCTATTACTTCATTACTTCCTTGGTTGCCCCTCTATCTAGGTTGGCTGCTTCCTGGAGTTGTGTGGAGCCAGGGCAGGGTGACTGGACTTTTAATTGCCCAGGCAACTGTGCTGATTGGTGCTACCAGAGTCTCTTTTCAACTGGGCATTTCAGTCGAAAACTAGAAGCCTAGCAACCGTACTTCTCTCTCCCTACCCCAGTTCTCAGATGGTTTAGTTCCCTCCTCAAGAGACTGAGGTATCACTCTCACAAAACCAAGCAACTTAAAATCTCAGCTGTAGTCAGACATTCTCAGTGTGCTTTGTGCTGTCCTTGACTGGTGCCCTGCAAACTTAAACTGTGTGGCTGTTTCTGCTCACAGATTCTCCACATCTTCTCAGATAGCTCTTCCTTCTCCCTCCATCCCACTCTCAGTACAGAGGATGAGACTTTCCTTCTCCCTTTCAGGACTTGCCAATGAAAGGCTTTAAGGATTTTTCTTTATCCCCCCACTCCACCCCTATCACTCCCTTCCCCAAAAGCAAATTAGCCTGTTATTCTTGAGGGCTGACCTAGATGTAACTAAGACCTGGTCTACATGAGGAAATTAGGTTGGTACAACTGTGTTACTTAGGGATGTGGATTTTTCACATCTTTGGAGTGATGAAGTTATACAGCCACCCCTCTGAGGCAGTTTAAGTTCGTAACTTTAAAAACTAGTCATCCTATGCCACCTTAGGGCATATCTACACTGGGGAGTTCTTTCGAAATAATGACTCCTGAAATAACTATTTTGAAATAAGCTTGTTCCTCTTCATAAGAGGAGTTATTTTGAAATAACAAAAGCCCATTATTTTGAAATAGGACAACTCGTAGTTAAACTGCTCCCTGTCCTCCCATCCTCTCCAGTGTAAACAGTACTATGGGTGAATTCCATCATCAGCCTAGCTACTCCCTGTCTCTTGGGAGGTGGATTACCTATGCCAGTGAGAGAACCCCTCCCATTGCTATAGGTAGGTCTTCAGTGAATTGCTATAGCAACATAGCTGCCCGTCTGCTCTGAGCACTCTGAATCAGATGTCCCGGGTTGTTTGTTTGCTAACAGATTTGGTTGATTTGATACCTTTCACCCTCAAGATAGCCAAACCTACAATTCAACCAACCCTCAGCCAGGACCCTATCAAAATGAGACACAGGGAAAGCCAATCAATCCATTTTCCCCATACCAGAAACTCTTGAGAATTGCTGAGGTCAGGTGGTTCAACCCAGACAAAAAGAAGTTGGTTTATAAGATCTCTCAAATGGTTTCCAGTTCAATTGCATAAAGTTAGCAATTGTCCCAAAGATTACCTTGTCCATCCTTCATTTCAGTAAGGATTGTTTGCAAGGGAGAAAAATATATTGATGTTAATGGATAAAGCAGGTTTTAGTGTACCTGAAGATCATCAGTTGTCTTAGGAGATTCAAAGCCTCTTTTCTATTACTATAAGATACCATTGTGTTAGAGGCACTGGCTGAGATACCTGTCCATCTTCTGCTCTTCCTTGTGCTCTTAGAAGAAAAGGTCTAGTAGAACTCAGAAAGGGGAGGCCAGAAATTTTGATTGTTATGTTGATGCTAGCTTTACTTTGCAAAGCCTGCTGTTATATTGCCAGATCTTCTCTTTTTGTTGACATGTTGGCTCAAAGAAATGTGATTTTATTTTTTTTAAGATTCTGATGCTATTTCCAGAGGCATCCTGGTTCAGGCATGCTTTGACAATGTGAGACGCTTTCTATTCCTAGAATAAGCCCTTAATAGCACCTTAGACCTGATTTAAATTTATGCCCAGCCTACCCATTCCCAAGAGACACTTAAAGGCTTTCAAGTCATTTTGCTGCAACTGCTGCTTCCATCCGCACAGGACTGTAAATTCTTTGATCTGTTTTTCTCCATTTACCAGGGTTAGGAAATTCTTTCCCATCATTGCTTACATAGGCTTCTCCATGCACGGAGCTTGCATGAGGAAGTTGGGTTTTGCTCTTCTGATCCAGTTGTTCCTTGACTTTTTTTTCATGATTTATAGACTCAGGCAAGGCTTCCAAGTGGTGCAGTTGTGGGGCAACTGCAGTTGGAAACAGTGATGATCAACTCCAGGCAGTGCCCTTGGATATGGGAGGAAGGGAGAGAGTTGTACTGTTGATGCCACGTGGAGGGTTGGACTGAGACAACAAAATAACTAGATCTGCTACTACACGCACAACCTCAATCCTATGTGGTGGCAATTTGCCAAGCTTTGCCAAATTGGTCCTGGAACATTTTAGATTCATAGAGACTGACCAGAAGAGCTCTTATCTAATCTCAAGATGCATACATTTGGAAGCCCTGTCTATGGGGCCGAAGCTGATTTTGGTTTTGTCAGAGGACAAATTTGACTAAATTTTGGCACACACCAAGCAATTCCCCAGCATCTTTCAGTCAACAGCACACAATACTTTCAGCTAGCTTGTACCAGGTGGCCTATGGGCAATACTCCCTTCCTGCTAAAGCACTGTCACTACCAGACTTAGGGTCTGGATTGTCTATGGACAGCGCCTCCAGGCACAAGTCCCTTTTAATAGTGGTGTCCACTCCATTCTCTCTTCATGGCTGACCTGTGCCAAATTTGTTAGCAGTCTGTATGGTAACTAATGCTGGTTTCTCAGGATAGGAAATGCAGATGAGTCCTCATGTGGTTGAGAGCAAGTAGTCTTCCCAGGAATTCCAACTCAGCATTAGCCACCTGGAGTTACAGGCAGTGAGGAATGAAATAGACTTTGTCCTAAGAGGTTCTCTGAGAATCTTAGCCACTCATATGGAGATTAACCACAGAACCACTGTGGTTTTTCACTGCCACTCAGACAAGACAAAAACAAAAGCCTGAATAGAGAGGCTGGAAAGATTTTTCTGTACCTTGAATACCAGCATCTGCCCCTCAGTTATGTGCATCCATCGCAAGTCCAACAATCTGCTCAGCAGTGCCAAGATGGATGCTAAACTAGTGAATGTTCAGATAGATTTCACAGAGCTGGTTCCTTTTGCAAGCAGGCCCATTTACAGCTCAGGCCACCAGCAAGAGAACCAAATTCTGCTCCCAGCATTGGTGCCAACATAGGGTTGATGTTTTGTTTGGGTTTCTGAGGATATTCCTGTCCACTCTTTTTCTTAAATTCATAGTGGTCAGAAAGATCAGACTGAAGGGAGACTAGATTCACCCTTTGATGGCCCTGTGTTTCCCAGACTGATGCGAATGTCTGCTGTGGATACTGCCAATCTTTTGGAAGGCCCTTTAACCCATACAACTTGTAATAGTTTGTGTGCTGATGTATAGATTTAGGATCTTAGTGATTTATTAGTGGGAGATTTGTGCAAAGATAGAGTGGAACCTAGCCTTCATATAATAACTAAACTTTGTGACCTGCACCGTATTGCTGTATTCAGCATCACTCAGTGGGAAGATCTGTTCTTTGGGATCGGTGGTGGTTTTTTCAATCCCCTGTCTCTTGTTTCGTTCCCACCTTTCCTTTCTATGTTTCTCTTCCTCTTCCCCATCTCTGAAAGTTTTCTCTCTCCTTCTATTTCTGTTGCAGGTAAATAACTAATTCCACCATCTTTCCACTTCATCTCCATTTAGTTTTATTTCCATCCCTTCCCACTAAAACAACTGGTAATTAAATAGTTGTTGGTGACACTGAAGGATGACCTGGTTTACAGATGTTACACCAATGAGACTGTTTAGGGAAAGGAGGTTTTGCACCTCAGTTACTGTTTCAGACTGTGAACTGAGGAGGACAAGTCCACATTGGTTATGTGCTGTTCATGTTTGGAAGAACAGAATGGGAGGGTTACTACAAGATTTGTTTCAAAATCTCTTTTTCTGATGAAGTAACAAGTTTGATTGATAAAGGTATTAGTGCTGATGCAAAAGACTTAGCCTTCAGTAAGGTGTTCAACTTGGTACCGCATGACATTGTTTAGAAAAATATCCTGGAACAATGTAAAATTAACATGGCAGACATGGATTAAAAACTGGCTAGCTGACAAGTCTCAAAATGTAACTGTAAATGGAAATCATCCAGCTGGACTGTTTCCATTGGGGAACTTCAGGGATTGGTTCTAGGCCCTGTGCTATTTAATTTTTTGTTATCAGTGGAAGATAATCCCAAAATTTGGGAAGTGGTAAATAGGGAGGGGGACAGGTTGCTGATTCAGAAGGATCTGGATTGCTTGGTGCAAGCAAACAACATGTTCTTAATATGCTTAAATGTTTCTAGGAACAAAGAACATAGCCCATGCTGATAGGATGGGGGACTCTATCCCGGGAAGCAGTAACTCTGAAGATGATCTGGGGGGGGTCATGAATGATGCAGCTGAATATGAGCTCCACCCGTGATACATGGCCAAAAGAGCTAATGGGGTTCTGGAATAAACAGGAATTTTGAGTAGGAGCAGAGAAGTTATTTACCTCTGTATTTGGAACTGGTGTGACTGCTGCTGAAATACTGTGTCCACAGTTCAAGAAAGATATTGCAAAATTGGAGAGGGTTCAGAGAAGAGCCATGAGAATGATTAAAGGATTAGAAAACATTCCTTGTAGTGACAATCAGAGCTCAGTCTATTTTGTTTACCAAAGAAAAGGTTTAGGGCTGACTTATTACAGTCTGAAGTACCGGCATGGGGAACAAACATTTAATAATGGACTCTTTAGTCTAACAGAGAAAGGTAGAACATGATCCTATGGCTGGAAATTGAAGCTAAGCGAATTCTGACAGGAAATAAGGTGTAAATTTTTAACCATGAGATCAGTTAACCATTGGAATAACTTACATGACAATTTGTAAATTCCAAGTTATTTGCTTTTCTAAAAGAGATGTTCTAGGGATTATTTTGGGAAAGTTCTGTGCCTGGTGCTAAACAGTTGGTCAGACTAGCTGATAATGATGGTCCCTTCTGGTCTTGGAACCTGTGACTCCAGGAAGAACTACAAGCTCTTTCTCTTCCCCCAATGACTCAGAGGATGGCTTAATATAATCTGAAGTTTCCCTTCTTTGTTGCCATCAAGATGGAACTTTTTTTGTCCCTTTCATCAGACAGCATTACTTTTAATTTTTTCCAAAGAAGGTGATTCATACGTTATAGCCCCAGTTCTATTCCTAAGAAAAATTCAAAGTTCCATTAAAAATTATCATGTTCTCTGCTCTCACTTTATCCCAGACCCCTTTTGGACCCTAGAAAAAGTACAAAATTTACTTGTGGTCAGAGCTGTAAAATTCTACTTTTGTAGAAATAAACCATGGAGGAAGCCCAATGCCCTGAGAAATGTAGAAGGGGTGTTAAGCATCAAAATATTTTGCATGTAGATAACTTATTTAATCCTTCTTCTAGTTTTTCAAGGCCTCTAATCAAAGTAGTCTTGGGAAAAAATACTAGTTTCTCATTCCACTAGGAATCCATCTACTTTGTAGGTGGAAAGACATAATAAGCCTATTTCAGAATTTATTTGGAAAGAACTAAAAAGCTGAGGTGCTGCTTTCTCCATCCATTGTTGTCTTTGAGCATAGAGATTCCTTTGAGTCTTTCCCGAATGCTCTCCTCCAAAGCCACTCTGATTGCCAGATGCTTGGACTAGATGGACGGGATGGATCGCTTGATAATTGTTCTGTTCATTCCCTTTGAAGCATTTGGTATTGGCCATTGTCAGAAGACCGAATACTGGGCTAGATCTGACTGATTATGGCCATTCTTATGTTCATTTGCTACAAACCGAAATATCTTCCCCACCTTACCCCATATATCTCTTGACTGTCACTTAAACTTGCAAAAGGCAGAAAAACTAAGCAGTTCCCAACCTGATGAAGAAAGTGGGCTCCCATTCTGATAAGACATTTACAGGTAAGGAAATTGATTTTGTCATTCACATCCACCAAAGCCAGTTGAAAGACTTTCTGCTCCCTGCTTTGAGGCTAGATGTTGCAGTGTGTAGGTTACATATCATTGCTGTGATTGGCCTCTGCAGTACCTAAGACACAATAGTAATAGAAACTTTCCTGTAGTGGTTTTATCAGACAATTACAGCTACTTTAAACTTAGCATCTTGTGTGTGCATATATTTACATTTTGAATGTGGAATACGTAAAGTATTAATGACTTGAAAATGTAATTGGTGAATCTCTTAAACAATGAAAGAGTTAGTGTTAAGTATTAACAATGGGTTTTCCTCTCAACACACACTGCAACCTGTAATGCCTTTCCTCCCATTTAGGATTGCCTCTTTTCATGGTCTCTCCACCCCCGAAGAGCCTTTCATCCACCAATGCAAACAGCAAAAGGCAGACTCAGCCAAACTGTACTCCAGCCTCAAGGTTGGCTGCCAAACAGCAGAAAATTAAAGAAATCCGGAATACAGATGTGCCGTGCACAGATGAAGAAGAGGATTTCCAAGCTTCATCCCTGCTACAGAGATATGAGTGTGAGAAGCCATCAGGGAAACGTCAGTGTAAAACAAAACACTTGGCACTACAGGAGAGGAGAAGGAGGTCATCCCTGACAGCAGATGACACCACAGATATTGAAAACACTGAAGATAAGGTATCTTTATTTAGACTTAATCATCCACTAACCTCACAAAATGTACAGCAGAGCCAGCCTACTCAAGCTAACACATTACTGTGCTGTGTAGCTATACAGGACACCCTGCCTGTAACAAACCCATTGGGTTCATTAGAGCTAGGGGTTCGTTATAGTGAAAGAGACCCGCCTGTGGGGGAGGGGGTGCCTGACAGCTCCTCCAGCCCCAGGGCTGCAGTGGGGGCTGACTGCTCCTCTAGCTATGCTGTCAGACCTCACCATAGCAATGGGGGTTGAGGTGGGATTTAGGGACCGGGTTCATTATTGCCAAAGGTTCATTATTATGAAGGGTGCACTAGCAAGAATGGACTGTAATTGTATTCAGACTCCTCCCTTTAGCTATTTTGCATGCTTTGGATTTGTTCTGTCTGAGATAAAGCCTAATTCATACATAAAGAACTGAGGCGTTGTAAAGCTGAGGAGTTGTAACATGAGTAAATTTTTGTAATGAGAACAGAAATGTAATTCTTAACTGGGAAAATATATTCCCATCAGCGTGTTCGTTAAAAAGGGGGGAAAAAAAATCCAATAATGATTTTGACAGGTCACGGTAACAAGAAGATTCAGAAAGCGACCAGAGCCTACTTCAGACTGTGACTCCTCACCAGCCAAATCATATGAGCAGAAGCTGTATGATCGCCTGCAGCAGACTTCCTCATTATTACCTGTCTCTCAGCCCTCGCAGTTGCAGATTGCAAGCACCCCTCAGGAGACCACCCCAAGTCGTCCCATGCCGCCTGAAGCACGAAGACTTATTGTCAATAAGAATGCTGGTGAAACTCTTCTGCAAAGGGCAGCGCGTTTGGGATATGAGGCAAGAATCACTTTAAATACTCTAAATTGGGATGTGGGAGCAGTTTTGCATTGATATATATATTTTTTAAATCTTTTATTTGTATACAGGGCTAAAGACACTTTGTAATTCCAGGTTATGGGATCCTGGTGCACTGACAAGGTAGCTACAGATTTTAGTTCACAACATTTCTATTCTTGGGCGAGGGGTATTTTTTTTACTGAAGCGTTGTTAAATCTGAGTATTTGGAGTTGTAGAAAGGAGTGAAAACTTGTTAACTTGCTTGGTTATAGAATACAGCACAGGCCTAAACCTGTGGTGCTCTGCTCCCTCAGCTCCTGTTACAGTTTTTGGGAGTGGAGGGCATGCAATGGCTTGAGAACTGGACTCGTATATGAAGTTTTGTTAAGGGGTTGAAAACCCCACCATTATATTGTCTAACAGTGTATAAAATGACAAATTAATGTTCTATATGGTGTATGGAGAGTTTTAATGAGCTGTGGTTTTGCTTTCCTGATGTAAATTATGTGCCCTTTATCCAAAATATTTTTTTTTAAGGAAAATGGACAGTGTTGATATTTGAGCCTGAACGTAATGCTTGGTGTGTCTGCATGTTGGGATATGTTGCAGAAAGTGTTCTAAATGTTTTTAGAGTTTGACGTTTCTTAGCATTGGTGCTTCTCTAAACAAACAGATCTAGCTCCTACAAAAATCAGTAGTTGCTGAATCCACCAGCAAGTACTCAAACATGGTTTTATTTATTGGTTGAGGGGGAAAATATACCGGTGTAGAAGGATGTTAATATCATTAGGGTCCCAATCGCACAAAGAATTACTGTGACAAAGTGGTCCATCATGAGTGTGATTACTGATTTGATGGTATTAGTTAGTGTAGGGATACGGAGCTATAAAGCTTGCCCTAACTTTGAAAGAGACAGTTTGGACTGAGAGCTTGGGTTGGACCAAGTCTATACGCAGAAGGGGTGTGAAGGTTGCAAAAGCACCCCCCGCCATGGACCCCAAGTGAGCATGCTGTGGCCAACCAGGGGAAGGCTGGTTTCCAGATGGTTTAACCAAAAAAAACCTACCGGGGAAAAAATTATGTTGAGAGGGAAAAAAAGGTGGAGACCAAAGTTGTTGGGGGAGGGGGAAAGTACCCCAAGAGTTAAGCAAAATATATAAATAAAAATTAAATAGCCATTTTGGGGGGCTTTTTGGCCCTAACGGGCTGCTGGTGGCTGCCCACTATCTTGCTTCCCTGCGCCGGGCCCAACAGCTCCCCTGCGGAAACTGGTAAGCGCCCGAGATTTTCGCCTCCTGCCTGGGGGGGGAAAAAAAATCAGAAAATACCAGACATTTTAGGTGTCTGGTATTTTCTGAATTATTTTTACCGGACAGGAGGCAAAAATATCAGACTGTCTGGTTCAATACTGGACACCTGGCAACCCTAAAGGCAGGAGCAGCACACTGCCTGAGCCTCCCTCCCCATGACCTGACCAGCCGGGGAAAGGGAAGAGGGCTGATTTCCCTGCTTACTTGGAGGACCATGGGGGGGGGGGGGGTGAATTCATATGCTTGCAGTCCACATTTACAAAAAAGCACCCCCAGCTCCAGCAGAAATTCCTGCGTATAGGCCTATACGCGAGGCCTGTTGCTGTTTTGAAGATTGTCAGCCTGGAAGTCTGGTTTAGGCAGAGGCCTGTACACCTTGAAGGATTTGCTCTAGCCCATGAAAATTTTTTTCCTTGGGAACTTAGTTTAGGCAGAAGCCTGTTGCAACTTCAGAAGGCTTAATTTAAAGTTTGGAAAGATTTTAATTTAGCCAGACAAACAGTCTAATTCGGGGTTTTCATACTTGAGCTATGATTATGAAATTGCTATAGGAATATTTACAACTTGCATTATTTCTATTCACATGGGACCTGAATTTAAACAGATTTTTTTTTTAAAGTTCCGTAATCTCTCTTGCTTCTCCAGAGTAGCTGAGGCTGACCCACAGTTTCCATGTCAAGACTGCTATGTGATACTTACGAGTACTTTGAGTAGTCTCAAGTTCAAGTGAATGTCTCATTTTAAGTATTTTTAAATATTCAGTTGGGGTTTTTTTTTAAAAAATGAAAATGATTTGACTCTTAGGTCAATATTAACATTTTTTAACAATTCTCCCTTAAAAGGGTTGAGTTTTTTCGGTTGTTGGATTTTTGTGTGTGTGTTTCCATTGAGCAGGAGGGAGAGAGAAGAGAGCAAAGCAGTGATGGGAAAAGTCCAATGTGGATACTGCAGTGTTATGGCTGTGATAAATCTGGAGACTCCCTTCTAGGGCTAGAACAATGAGTAATCAAAGCTCCATTGTAATTAAGTTTGGTGACACCCTGTTTAGGTTTGGTCAGTGATTGAAATTGCCATTTCATAACCAAAATCGTTGGGGAAAAGAAGATTCTGTGTTTCTCTGGAAAGGTGCTGAGTAGCAGGGTTGAAAATGTTATTTACGAAGCGAGACACTTCCTTTGTGAAACAGTCTCCATCTCTTCCCTCCCCAATGGAAAAACCCTTCTCCTGCCACTGACAGGTACTAGCCCCTAGACCAGTGGTTCTCAGACTGTGGTCCACGGACCACTAGCAGTCCACGGCAACCTTTCCAGGTGGTCCATGGCTTGAGCTCAGCTCCCCCCCCACAGCGAGGAGCCTGCACTGGTGCTCCAGCCTTGGCTTCCCTCTCCCGCAAGGTTGGAGCGTCAACGCCTGCTTGCCTCTTGGGGGCGGGGTGTGTGTGAAAGACCTGAGCCTTGCTGTGTGATCCTTATTTAAAATGAAGTTTGATAAACTAAAATGAAAATGTTAAAGCACTCATCTGTTTAATAATTTAATTTAATATTTCCTTTCTTTTCTTACTGGTTAAATTAAACCATTCTCCCTAGCCGCAGCACTAGCAAAATGGCTTGGGTGTAATTATGTAATTAATGGTGAGTTTCTATTAGCAACTGGTGGCCCATGGAAATATTTGAATTGAGGCAGGTGGGCCATGGGCCAAAAAGTTTGAGAACCACTGCCCTAGGCTTTTCCTCCTGTTTAGCAATTCTGTCTTGTTGGCTAAATGTCTGAGACCATGGATTTCTGCAATCTCATTGGAGTTAACTACAGCAACACGTGTAACTGTTTGTTTGCAGTTCCACAGCTGCAAAATTGCAGTTTGATACAAGATTGTTGCAAGTTTTTTGCTGGCCAGCTAGAGAGCATATATAAGTATACTGAAAGAGCTGCATTCAGCATTCTGTAAGCCACCAGCACATAACTCCAAATATATATTTAAAAGGCACTTCATCTGTCTCTCTAGGCAGGACTAGCTCTGTGACTTGTAAAACTCTGCACAGCAAGACAGTGAGGCACTTTTCAGCTTCCTCTCTGCCTAGGGGCCAGGTCCTTTTGCAGTCTGCTCTGGGACTGCATCTGCTGAAATGTTATGGGCTTGTGCATGCAGCATAAGTCTAAGAATCCCATTCTTTTTATGTTGCATCTTAACTATAACTTGCTCTTTTTGTACCTTGTGAAACAGTGGGGGAGAATTATTGGAAAATGAGACGTTTGTTTCATCCAGAGAAATGTACTGGAACTCATTTCCTTTGTCTTTGACAATGGAGACTCTCAATTGTTGTTACTCATTCCCTTGCCAATTCTCCACACCTTCCCCTCCCCTCGGTGACACTGACCATGGAGAGGAATCCTTGGATTTATAGTGGTAGGTCTATACTGCGATGATAAACCTGTGACACTGGATCTCCAAGCCTGGGTCAGCTGACTCAGGCTTGGATTGTGGGGCTAAAAATAGCAGTGCAGATGTTTATACACAGGCTGGAGCCTGGTATTGAGACCCTCTTGCCCTTAGAGGATCTCTGATCCCAAGCTTCAACCCAAATGTCTAATTTTATAGTTCCACAGACTGAACTTGGCAAAACCCAGTCGGTGGACCCACGCCAGCCTGAGTCATGTGGTAGGTTTTTTACCACAGCGTAGACACATCCAAATAATACGGAGGAGGGAACAAAACTAATGTAATGTTTAAAATGAAGGTGATGTATTTGACACTGCTTACAAGCCTTTGATGATACTCTTCTCTCCCTCTACGCTTTTAGTGGGTGATATGCTTTTGTCTCCCCTCTCCATTGCTGTTCTGAATGATGATTTATAATCCTGCCATCAGACCCTCTTGTAGGTAGCTAGTGTAAAGAACTTGCCTGGAATTAAAATCTATGGCTATGTCTAGACTGCAAGCCTCTTTCAAAAGAGGCTTTTTCGAAAGAGTGTCTAGACTACAACCAGTACTTTCAAAAAAGCAAGCCACTTTTTTGAAAAAGAGCACCCAGGCTGTCTGGATGCTCTTTCGAAAAAGCACAGTTTGCATTACATAGTGCCTTTTTTCGAAAGAGCTCTTTTGGAAAAAAAAGGCATTCTTCCTTGTAAAGCGAGGCTTTCTGCAGTCAAAAAAACTGCGGCGTTCTTTCAGTATGCCAGCAGTCTAGACGCAGGGGAAGTTTTTTTGAGAAAAGGTCACTTTTTTCTGAAAAAAAACCCCCTGTAGTCTAGACATACTGTATGTGGTTTGTTTGGTGGCAAGGGGGAGGGTCCTATTTCTTCGGGAGGGCAGAGTAGCGCTGGAAGCTATAGAATCTCTGCAAGCCCCTTGCCCAGACTGTCCCATTTACTTGTCTTTAGATGAAACCTTATTTCACCTCCTTGACTGACCATATTTGAACATTTTCTGTTCTTCTTCTTGCCTAGTACAGTAAAGATGACTGATAGCACAACTTATCCTAGATTGCAGCATTTGTTTCTGAGTATGAGAGTGCGCATAAGAGCTGAGACAGGATACTTTGGCTTACATCTATGCTGTGTAGCCTGGCTGCAGCCAATAACATTACTTAGGCAAGTAAGGTGGAGTAGGCTTAGGCTCTTATGTCTTTGGAGCCTGATCAAAGCACATTGATAGGAATCTTTCCAGTGACTTCCAGGTGGTTTGGATCAGGCCTGTGGTTAACTGGGATGTCAGTATCATAAGTACATTCTGTACCGGAACCATTAAATAAATATTATTTAAATGATTTAAGTACAGTTTTAAGCATACTAATTTTTTTTTGCCTATAGGGAGCATAAAACCACACCCAAAGAAGATAAAGAGGCTGTGTGTTAAATATGATTTGAGTTGTAAAGCTACTTTTCATTCTGTTTGGTGCTTT
Source organism: Pelodiscus sinensis (assembly GCF_052426305.1). NCBI lineage: Eukaryota > Metazoa > Chordata > Testudines > Trionychidae > Pelodiscus > Pelodiscus sinensis. The sequence goes on from NC_143052.1 coordinate 200,511,940, forward strand.
TAGTCAGTGTTTGCATCCGAAAGTACTCTCTTCCCCCTCCCCTCAGGTCAATTCAGGATTCAGCTGTGCCAGGAAAGGCAACAGTGTTAGGGAGACATTGGTATTTGATGAGGAGGGCAATCAACATTGGAGACTGAGAGAAGAGGACTGAAATTCCCCTCAGGGACTCTCCCCAGTGTTCCAGTGGAGAGGGTGGACTTTGCCTTTTCGTGGATTGTGCAGGCGGGTTGGCCTGTAGAATCTATGGATCCCTATGATGTCCTGGAGTCTGGTGCTTTTGTGCAATCTCCTAGCTCCATGTTACTCTTGCATTTCAACAAGGCTGTATTAGAGCTATGCTGGCCATTTTCCCCTTAAGATCAGGAGAAGATTACTTCCATGGTGCAGAGTGACTCAGCAGAATAACACATACTGTTTTATCCATGGGTTTCACCCCTGGACTGGGTGGAGAATAATCCATATAACCATCTGTGGGTCAAGGGTCAGAGAGCAAGGTGCACAGATCTAGTCTGCATTTCCATGTGGAAAGGAAAAGACTCCCATTAGGATTGGAGGCGGGAAGAAAGGCAGGGGAAATGGATTAGGAGATCTGCGCTCATGTTTAAAATGTTAAAGTTTTAGGTATCTTACACTACGAAATTTTAGGAGGGAATTAAAATGTAAAGCTTTTAAAATATGTGGTGTTTTCCTTAACATTACTGTTTGCTATTTAGCTAAAGAAACCGCAGGCAGTAAAAACAGCTATGGTGTAGCTTTTGCTGGTGGCAAACTAGCTGATTCTTTGGATTTACTAAGACTGTGATATTGAAATCACTGCTTTAAATGGACCATCTGAATATATCCAACTTGGCCTGTGCAAGCTTCAGAAATTTTCTCTAAGGTTAAAAGAGAGAGGCGTTTATGAATCCAAAAGGGTTGTGCTACCACATGTTCATGCATTCAGCAGTGATGGTTAAATTTTCTATGAATTGAATCAATTGTGTTAAAAATGTTAATGAGGCATATAATTAATTAACAATGTAGAGTTTTATGGTCTTCATGCTTACATTTTGTGGTTAATAACCTTGTTGCCTCTTAACATGGACTTAACCCAAAAAATTAGCCTTTGGTCTGGTCAATATTCTGTCCTAGAAAGTCTCTTTCCTTCTAACAAAAATAAAAATTAATAAACTAAATTTGGAAGCTTTACATTGTTTTAAAAAGTAACTGACTGCATTTTAAAACTACACCTCATTATTACCGTAACTACAGTTAGCTAAAAGTCAGCTAGTTTGCAGCCAATAAAGCCTTCGTACTTGGTCAAGTAAGTGGGCTACATGCAACCCATCTTTTAAAGACAATTGTGCCACATTCTACCTTCAAATAAGCACGTATCTAAGGGCATAATTTGGCCTGTTGTGTTTTAACTATGTACTGTTGAGCAATATTATATTTGAAATCAAATTTATTAAATCTTTTCCTCTCACAGTGAGCAATTACTATAAAAGAAAATGGTTTGTGGTAGCATTCATCAATCCCTTTTTTGATATCCCTTAAAATAGGACTTTGCATGCATGCTCACAAAGTTCTAAAATAAAAATCCTTTAGTCTGAAAATTCTCAGTCAACATTTTTTACGTTTAAAGGAAATTCAGGTTCCAGAATTAATTAACAGACTTTTCAGACAGACATGGGGGAGGGAGTTCAGACAAAGACCATAGTCCTTTGATTTTGGTCTTCAGAATTATTAATGGGAACAATAAAGCTTTTGGTTGGTGAAACACCAGACTGCTGGGATCTAGGTAAATTGATCTGTGCACAAGGAGTAAGTGGCTGATGTACTTGATCCCAGTGTCATGTGACTAGGTTTCTTTCCTTGGCTGGGACAGACAGCTCATTAGCTTGCTGTTATCCACTTTAGTGTGGTTAGTGAGGGCCTGCTAAAAGAACAGCTTCATGCTGTATCCTAGATACCAATTCTCAGGTCAGGTATACCAAGAGCACAGATTATTGTAGGCTTTCCGGTAGATTTTTAAACTGAAAGAATATATGCATTACACCTAGCTTTTTATTCTTTCTGCATTGAAAAAGGAAACAATCCACATTGCTTCCAAATAAACATGCAGACAGTTCACTGCTTGCCCTTTAAAGGCAGAGAATGCCGAATTAATGGATTGCAGCTAATCTTAGGGCACATGAACTATTTATGAATTGCATCATATATTTGTGCCTCTCACATAAATAAATGAAACTTGCACCAATCCCAAATTTTTGGTTGAGTGATGGAGCAGTCATTGTTTCAAGGTTGCATGAGAGCACAGAGTTGAGGATGGCCTAGGCCTTCAACCATGGTATATTTGACTGCAAGATGAATTGTGTTAAATCCACATGACTTCCCGCAGTGATAGGTTATTTATTGGAAACGAGCATCTGGCTGTAGTTCCGAATGAAGAAAATCACTATGGGTGAAATTCTGGCTCCATTGATTTCACTGGGGCTTGGATTTTCTTATGATTAGTTTTCTAATGGAAACCATTGTCCTTCATGTCTTTAAAAACTTTATCAAGCTAACATTGAATACATTACTGCTGTGCTTGGAACATTTTTTCATTTTAATGTTTTTATACATGGGGGTTTACACTGAGCAAATTCGGAGGAAAGAGAGGCCATAATTTAATGTGCAATGTGTACATCGATTCTCTGTCTTCTACTATCATCCCACTGTTGCGCATAGAGAGCATAGCGCTGTGCAATACACTGCTGCCTTGCTTATGAAAAAACAGCAGTCTGACTTTAAAAATGATACTTCTATGGAGGTGAGAGCCACATGATTTTTTTTCCTCTCTCATGAGCGTGCGCATACACACACTCTTCTTTCCAAACTGAGCAAGCCTAGTCAAAGAGAGACATGTTGAAGATATGCACATTGCCACAGCAACAAATAATGTGACTTATCTATCCCTCCTCCCCTTCTTTATTTCCAGGAAGTGGTTCTGTATTGTTTGGAAAACAAGGTCTGTGATGTAAATCATCGTGACAATGCGGGTTATTGTGCCCTCCATGAGGCCTGCGCCAGAGGCTGGCTGAGCATTGTGCGACATCTCCTAGAGTATGGGGCTGATGTTAACTGCAGCGCTCAGGATGGAACCAGGTTAGCAATGTTTTAGTTACTAAGAAATTTACTAGTGCTTTGTGGTACATTAATGAAGTAACACATGGTGGGATTATTGTGTCATACGTTACATTTGCTGTTCTGGAAGAATAACTAAAAATGTATTTCTCTAATGAATGTGTCCTTTACAGATTTGTCACTCTTTGGTCTTTGTAAGTTTTGGAATTGGCTAAAGTTTATACACAGGAAAATTTGTTACACCATGTTTCTTTAGGACACCTAGCCTCTAATTTCCAGTTCACGTTTTTTCTTTGTCCAAAACTGATGTAAGAGAATCTTCATTCTCACGTCACCTTCTTTTTCACTGTAGGAGGCATATTTTTCTTTTGTGACTAGTGTATGTTTAACTTTGTTTTACCTGTGAATTTTAATGTTTGATATACTGATATTTTTTAGGAAAGTCTTTACTTCTTTTTAGCTTTATGAAACTTCTTATTGAACTGCTATGGAATTGATAACCGAAGACTTTGATCCTATAGATATGCTCTATGCACTGTTTGAGAGGTCCTCTTGCATTAGCTTTATCTCTGTGTTGATATCTAATATGATATATTTTTAATTTAAAACCAATTCATTTTAATTCACCATATAAGACACTCTCCTTTTTGTAAAGTTGATAGTTCCTCTGCTGGCATGTTTTGCTTTCCTCGGAATCCCCATACACATTAGTTCCTGTTTTGAGTAGATGTTGAGACTCTTTGAGGGGCTGAGGAAGTTGCCGTGCATGGTTGCTCAAGCTTTGAATGTGTATCTCTTTGTACTAAGAAAGTTCTTATCTAATTTAATCATAAATGGTTCACCCTCTTCCGTTTCTGAGGAGCTGATCTGGTGACAACTTCTCTTAAATATATTAAGCAGCATGATTTTTTTTTTTTTTTAGGGGCAGGTTACTTTATATTCTGCTACTTTTAAAAATCTAGGGGGTAATGTGTTTCCTTAGGCCTTCTCTACACTAGCAAGTTTTGTCACCAAAAACCCCTTTTTGGCAACAAAACCTAAAGAGTGTTTGCATTGCAGTGTGACAAAAATCGCGTTAAGTGCCCAGTTTTGGTTACATAAAACTTCCAGCTCTGGGAGACTTTTGTCTCTCCCTCCTTTTACTCTTGACAATCTTTGAGTTTATTAAACTTCAGCATGTTTCCCAGAATGCCTGTTTAGCCACTCTGGCCAGTGCTTTGAACTTGGTTGCTCTGCAGTCACATAAATGGGTAAACACCTGCAAGACCCGGGAACTTTAAAATCCATTTCCTGCTGTCTGGCTCATTGTGTGGAGGTCCTCATTTCCTCCCCCCCCCTTTTCCCTGAGAAGATACCATTACTCAAGACACTGTCCTGGTTGGAGCATCGCAGTGCTTTTGGATCTTATCAGTGTCGTCACAGCTGTGAGTGACCCATAGGAACTGATACACGCACAGTCACGTTTCTCAAGCCCTTTGTGCAAAGGAGTACAATGGACACACCCTGCATTGCAGAGCCAAGATAAAAGAACTTGGGCAGGCCTGCCAGAAGGTGGAAGCAAACAGCTGGTCTGGTGCTGCACTCAAAACATGCCATTTTTATAAAGAACTGAATATTATCCTGGGTGGGGAACCCTACGTCCGCACTCGAGGAGAGTCTGGATACTTCCCATAGCACCGAGTCAGAAACAGGAGTTATCCTGGAGACAGAAGTTATTGATGAAGAGATGGAAGTGGATGAGGATTTGGGGCTCAATCCGGTGACAACCTGTGCTCCAGGCAGCGAGGAATTGTTCTCCAGTCCTGATGTTTGTGAGGACTGGAGATGGAGCATGAAGCAAGGAAGGAGACACAGGGTAAGTTGCTATGTAGTCGGGTGGCAGAGGGATGGTGAGGGTGGCAACCACCCAAAGCGGTAAGTTGCTCTGGTGCAGCTGGGGGAGGCAGGGCGGTGGCACAGGCATAGATTGCTGTGTATTGTAATGGGGCAGGCGGCGGCACAGAAAGTTTAACTTGAAGTCGTGGGGGGTGGGCAGCAGCATGGGGCGACCCTGGGCTATATTTTTGTGATCTGGCTAAGCTCTGCCTGGGTCTACATTATGTCCAAACAGAGCATCAATGTATACAGAGGGATCAATAGAATCTTGTAGGAAGATGGTGTTGAAGCTTTTCTTGAGGTACTTACTAATTCTCTCATGGAGATTCCATGGCAGGGCTGCCATTTCCCCACCACTGTGGTATCACACTCTCCCAGACCATGCCTTATACTGTGTTGTCGGTGCCAAGGCGGCTCAGAGTTTGGCTGCATAAGGGAGTGGGTCGCCCCATCTCCCACTCTGCTTGCATCCAGAAGCTGAGCCTGGGTTTGCCTGTTCACTTTCAGTGGTGATATGTCAGCCAGAGTAATGGCAGCCTGTGGACAAATGGAGGATTATTACAAATGGTTTCCATGGACACCTGCTGCACAAGTGCAGACTGTATTTTCTTGAGCCCCCCACCTCCCCCAATGCCCAACTCTCCTTTTTCCCCCCACTCTTCTCCCTCATCTTTAAAACTCACCACGATCAGAGTGTCTGGAGAGAGCTGTGTTTAAAGTAACAAAAAAGTGGCCAGTTTTGTTCAGAGATATGTGGTAGTGAAACAATACAATCTTTATCAGGAACAGTACAGTCACTCTGTTAATGGTCACTTTTCCAGGCCAGCCCTTGAGAAGGCAGGCCTATTCCCCTGCAGACAGTTTGTCAACTAAGGAAAAAACTTCAGAGGTCATGAGAGGATCTGGTCAAGGATGTGTTGCAGCATTCAATGCTTCAAACAGAGAGAAGGGAGCAAAGAAGAGCAAGGGAGAAGCAAGTCAGAATAGAAACCACTGAGCACTTGCTAAAGCTCATGAAAGATCAAAATGAGAGGCAGAAGCGTCTTATCAGGATGTGGAGTGAACAGAACTAAAGACTCCCTGTCAGCATGTGCAGAATTCTTTTCACAGCACCTGTCCTTCCATGCCCACACAGAAGTCTCTATGGCTGCACATACAAAATCCTGTATCCAGCAACCCTCCCTCTGTGCCCACACACTCATTTTCACAGTCAGGTAATGGATTTTCCCCAGCACACTCCATTCCCTGTCAAAGCAGTTGTGACTTTGACAGCTGGATGCGAACATTGTGAGGTTTTCCAATGTCCCTTACCATCCCTTACCACCGAGCATCCTGATTGAAAGACATCAATATAGACAAATGTGATGCAGGTTTCCATAAGTTTCAAAGTGTTTCCTACAGAGCTTCCCTGATACTGATGGCCACCCATGGGTTCCTCTGACAGCCCAAGTGTCTGGCTGTTCAAACTGTGCACCTGTACACTGTGCCTAAGTCCTCCATCCACGGGCAAACACTTCACCCTTACTCGTCTGCTGTAGAGACCTCTCCCTCTTCTTTTCAGTCTGCCAAAGGCACATTCAGCAACCATGTGGCATCAGCCTAGCCTGTTGTTAAACCGCTCCATATTGCTGTCCGGGCGCCCCATGTGCCAGAGCTGCAAGGGGCGAGCCAGGTTGCCTAGGATCACTATGGGCAATTCCTCATTCCTCGCTGTAATTTTCTGGTCTGGAAAGAAAGTCCCTGCCTGCAGCTTTCTGTACAGGCCACAGTTCCTGAAGATGCTGGATCATGCACTTTTCCAGAGCACCCTGCATTTATTTGTCTGTGAAATACCCCCGGTGATCCACAAGCGCCTGAAGCATCATGGAGAAGTAGCCATTCTGAGTGACATTCTGTGTGGCAAGGTGGGGTAGCGCTGTAATGGGGATGTGTGCGCCATCAATTGCCCCGCCACAGTTTGGAAGCCCATGTCAGCAAAGCCAGCCACTATGTCATCCACATTTCCCAGAGTCACAGTCCTACGCAGCAACATGTGAGTTATTGCCGTGCGCACTGCATAAGTGCTGCCCCAAAGGCGGACTTCCTCACTCCAAACTGATCTGCAACTGAAGGGAAGCAATTGGGAGTTTCCAGCTTCCCCAAAGCAATGGCCACATGCTTCTCTAGCAAGACAGCAGCTCTCGTTCAGGTGTCCTTGCGCCGCAGTTCAGGGGCCAGCTCAGCACACAGCTCCAGAAAAGTTGCTTTACGCATCCGAAAGTTTTGTAGCCACTGGTCTTTATCCCACATCCACTCAGTGTGATCCCACCATTCAGTGCTAGTTTCACTAGTCCAAAAGTAGTGATGTACTGTGCACCCTGCCGCTCTGTGACAACCGAATGCAATGTCACTTCGCTGCTGTACCTGTCACTCACATTGTCGTCTGCATCTGAGTTGTCTTCCTCTGCTATTAAGTGCAGAAATAACTCTGCTGCAATGTGCGATGTCCTAAGCACACAGAATGCAACATGGGAGAGAGAGGGCTGAGATCCATGATTTCTCACTGCAGGAGTTCACAGCAAGGACTGTCATTCAAGTGGCATGAAAATAAGCCTGAAGGTGGCTGACAGGATGTTTTTCATGTTCCCAAAATGCCTAGAACTACGTTGCGAGTTCTTACAGAGCTTAGCAACTGAAGGTGACGCTAGGCACTGTTGGATGCATAGCCACATTGCTTTGCTCTTTCTGTGGACAGGGAAGCTAACAATATGGCCATGAAATGTTGGCAGTGTAAACATGATTTGTCTACCTTCTCTTTGGCAACTTTTGCATGACAAACATTATTTTCTTAGTCGAATCTTTCCAGTGTAGACATAGCCTTAGTTAACTTGGATGTTTTATCAGATCTCACTTTCTATGTAACCCAGGACATAAAATTAGCATAACTATGAATCTTATCTCAGCATTGATTGTTTAAGTTTTTTTTCAGTTAGACTAACAGGGCTACCCCTCTGAGACTCTTTTAAAAACAGTCTTTGCATATCAACTTGAAATAGTTAGATTCAGAACAACAAAGCTCCAAGAGTTCTGCTAACCATGGTCAATTAGAAGTCCATGATGTCTATCATTACTAGCCCATCAGTTTGGAAAGAGTTTTTGGAGAGACATTGAATCTAGGGCAAAATTCCTTTCCCATCACCCATCTTTTAAATACAAAAGGTAAAGAAAGGGGGAGATCTTAAACAATCAAAAAAACTCTCCACCAAACTGTTTACTGGTATCACTGGGACTCTAAATCGGTCATGCATAGAAAAATGACTTCGTTTCCAAACAGTAGATAGTAAGTTCGCATTCACAAATGAAGATTATTCCAGTTATGCCAGGGAAAAATATTAGTTCATATACACTCAGGAGCTAGTCATATCTCTTTTTGACGTGTTTGGAGAAAAAAGTATATTTTAAAATACAATTTATTACTTTTCTTTACAAGTTCACTCATAGGTGCTGCCCTTAGAAAGCATTGTGTGGTTCCCTTTGGTGGCAGATTCACTTAGCTTTTTCCTACTCACCGTGAGTAGGACAACATATTCCAATCAGATCTGCTAAGGCTGTTTCTTAGAGCTTAGCAGGCTATAGAGTATAAGTTTCTGTGAAAGATTTCTTGAGGAGGATAATTTTTTCCCTCTTTTGGTTTGTATAGCCAAGCTTGTATCCAAGTATAAGATAGTGATAGTCTTAGGATAAGTACTATTTCTCCCTTAGAACCTTAATTGTATTTGTCCCTATATGCTCCCGCTCCCCCCTCCCCAAAAGTGTGGGGGGGTCTCAGTCACCTTGTGTTCCTCAGCTCCACTGCTGCTTAGTGTATTACTACTTACCGATCAGGAACAGGCACATACAAAATATTGACTACCTTAATTTTCTGAACTAAATATGCATCATTGTCCTCTAATGTTGCCAGTCAGAGATTCTCGGAGTTCCATCATGATGTTGAAGAGAATTCTTTACGCCTATCCACAGTGATATAGCTACATGCACTACCTGTTTCACTGGTCTGTCTGTCTTGGTTTTCAAACTGACCCCAGCTGACCAAATGTGGGATCTGAATTAGTTATTGCCTTCTACCTTTGGTTGGCTCTGTCAATGAAAAGATGTGACCACTGAGGTTATTGCTAGAGTCTGAACCATACAACACTTTCTTTGTAGCTTCCTGAAACCTGAGGGTTTTATGAAATCACTGTAAAGTCTTTGGACAGTTGTCATGAACATAATTTTCTCTCATGTTGAGTGCTTGAGTACTATAGTGATGTGTGCTTTAAAAGCAACTTATATATAATAAGTCACTGGATCGTCTTTTTTTCTCTGGCATTTTTAGATAGATATATTTAAAAGAGAAAATAAGGCAAAGTATATGAATGGAAGAAAATTTCCAAAGTACTTGCCTTTTTTTTGGAAGAGTCCAATGCCAATGAAATACTGCTGAACTTTTTTTTTAAATGGGCTAATAGAAGAAATTAGATGGTGCAACTGCATTTTGGTGTCATGAGGTAGGGCACAATCATGCTACCCCTGCTCCCACTGAGTAGTAATTTAAATCAATGATGTTTTAATCTACAAGCCAGTTCCATACCGTGTGAACAAAGGTGACAGAATCTAGCCTATATTGAATACAATTATCTTGGATGTTTAAATGTGGTTTTAGAAGATCCAGTGCTATGTGAATGTTCACTAGAATACTTAATCTTTGCTGAAGTAGATCAGCCTTTGAGAATACATGTCTATTTTGTTGCTAAATTATTGGCTAATCAAAGATATTATTGTAGGAAAGGTTGAGATCTGTATCTAAGCTCTTAGTTGCATTCCCTTTTACATAATAACGGTAGTAGACTGTGTGTAAGGAGGTTCAGGTAAACATTTTCTTTCCCAGATAGAAATGTATTTGCTTAACAAGTGGTGTGAGACAGCCATCTGATATTTGTGTGTACTACTATTGGCATATTGGGCCTTCTCTCTTCTTTATTTGTAACAACCGATTGTGTACTTTCTCATTTTTCATGAGAACAGCATTCTTCAGCTGAGATACAGGCTGTTTTAAACATGAAGTTTTAGGCTGAGGATGATGAAGTCTGATGCGTTTCTGTTACCAGGCTCATACACTCGTGCTCTCTCATCTGTGGTCAGTTGTCTAGGACATTAGACTCACTTTTCACAGCAAGTTTTTTTTTTTTATTATTATTATTATTATTCTTTTAGCAGCTGAATTAAGTCAGTCCTCTTCCAAAGAAGATCATACCAAAACTGGAATCCTCCTATGCTTTTAAATAAACATATACATTAAATAAAAATCTGGCATAGAGATACTACAGTGCCTAATAAAATAACAACCAACCAAATTACAGGACTGTCTGCAGCAAAGGAGTTCTGATTGGCTTCATAAAGACTGAGCACAAAACTTGAATGGCTTGTGTATGGCCAGCATCCTGAGATACAATTACACTTCAACCGCTTTAATTCAGTAACCCGAGGAAACAGGGACTACCGGATTAAACATTTGGCCGGGCCAGGGAGGGTGTGTAGGCCTGGGTGTGAAGGGGTTCGGGATGGGATGTTAACCTGATGCCCCGCTCCCAGGGGCATATGTTGCTCTGTGCCCTGTGCTGCTCCTGGGTACTGCTCCCCATCACTGTGTGGGAGCGGCAAGGGAAAGCCACAGTGAAAGCATGTCACTGGGCTGCCATTCCCCCGGTTGGGGAAAGGGGGAGCAGCAGCACACAGAGCTGCTTCCTCCTCTATCCCACGGGTGTTCCCAGGCTGGTGGATAAACTGCTGCTTGTAAAATTACCTATTTCAGGAAGAATGAGACTAGAGAATACATGGTAGAGAATATAAATTTGTGCTGTGTGTAGGATGCTGTTGCTTTGGCAGAACCTCCCCATTCCCTCCACACCTGGAGGGGCGTCCTGCCTTCGTAAGAGCTTATCTACACACACGGTGTATCGCTTTAATTGTACCCATAGGTAGGAATTCCACTTGAAATTCCCATAAAATAAACTTGGGGGGGGGGGAGGGAGTCAAAGCTGTGTATGGGATAGGGATGTCGATGAGTAGTCCACTATGTGATTAACCAATAAGCTGGCTTTAAGCAGGCTCCCCATGAGCACCGGGGCTGTCACACACCCCCCCCCCCCAACAGAGGCAGCAGTATGGGGGGGGGGGCAGGCTGGAGCTGATACATGTGAGGCAGCAGCTTTCAAGCCAGTTCCCTGTGCCCCTCTGCCCCTCTGTCTCCTACAGAGGCTGGTTCCCACCCAGCACCAGTTCTGCAGTGTTGCCGGTCCCTTTTCCCGCCCAGGTGCTGCTGCCTCTATCAGGGAGTTTGGACCACTCACGGTCTGGTGCTGCAGCCACGGACCAGCCTCTGTGTGTGGCCAGCCTGGGCTGATGCTGCCAGAGGCTGCTTCAGGGCAGCCGCCCCTACCCCCCACCCCTTGCAGCAGCTGCCTCTGCTCATGGGGAGCTGGTTTTCAAGTGGGCTCCCCTCATGGACTGGCTCCTGCCTGCCACCCCATGCTGCTGTCTCTGGTACAGAAACAGCAGTGCAGGGTGGCAGGGGGCTCCTCAGAAGTGGGGCCAGGAGCGCACTGGCTGCCCGTCCTGCACCCCCAGGGACTATTGAATAGTCATGTAATCGATAAGATTTCATGCAGTTACATGGCTATTCAGTTACACTATAACTTACATCCCTAGTATGGGGTTCCAAAGGAATAGTTTTTTGAAGTAACTATCATCCTATCAGAGGTATCTTTATGGACCAGAGATGAAAGTTGTCATCCTTGGCAGAACTATGTTAGCAGCTTAGAGTGGTAAAACTTCACTAGAAACTCCCCGTATCTCTCCTTCATCAGCATAAATATTAGCACCTGCTTGTGCCTTTAAGCTCTCTTGATAGGGGCTTCATTTTCTAACCATGTACACTCAATGCTAGATCTGTTTTATTCCCCCCTCTTTCTTCCTTTAATTCTCCTTTTTTCTACTCTATCCCTGGATCTGTTTTCCTCTTTTTGTCAGTGTTCTTCTTTCCTTTTCTAATCTCTCACTCACTCACTCACTCACTCACTCTCTCACACACACACACACACACACACACACACACACACACACACACACACACACGCCTTCCCCTTCTTCGTGGTTTTTTACTTAGCTCCCATTTGTTTCTCAAGTCACTTTTAACTTGTCACTTCTGCTACTTTTTCTCAAAAGCAGCCATCTCTCTTCACTCACTTGGGCACTTTCTACATCACACTGCAGACCGCTCCTCAGAGAGACAAAAAGAGGAGCTTCTCCATGGCAGGGAGGGAGGGTCAGGAAACTCAAACAGTTCTGCTTGATACTGCTGGGGGCTGCATGTGTGCAAAAAAGATAGGGCTCTGCAGCAGTAAGAGCAGCTGCTTCCTGTGCAGGCTTCCTGCAGCATGAAAAGTAGGGGAAACGGCTCCTTCAGGTCACTCGCTGGGGAGTGGGGATGGGCTACAAAAGCAGATGGGGGCACTGCTGTGCTAAGTTTGACAGCTGCTCTGCACAGCAAGCTGCAATTATCACAGGCCTGTAACCGTGGAGGAGATACAGGAGTAGAGCTGTCCCCTCGACATCTCTAGTGCCTCAGTCACGCCTGCGTGAGGAGTGACAATGAATGCAGCAGGTGTTTTCATCTCTCTTCTGCTCAGTCAGGCCTGCTGTGTTAGGTCTCTTCACAAGCTGGGTGACCTATGGAGTAGGAATGGCATGCTCCCATAGAAGAGGACAGCAGATCTGATACTGCCTCACCTACCTAGGCTGCCTCAGGGCTACTACATTGATTTAATAACACTAGTACAACTTTTGGACAACTTTCTTGTGTAGACAGGCCTTGAGGAACATTTCAGACAAACTACTACTTTAAAACATAGTTAAGACAGTAAATAAATATCACTTCAATAATTGGTAGAAAATCATAATTCTAAAAGATGCAAAGAATTACAAGTTTAAGGCTCCAATACATTTTTCTAATGTTATAGAAATAGAAAACTTGTATTTAATGTATGCAGAGTAGGGATGTGAATGTGTAACTGTGTAAATGGTTAACTGATAAGCCTGGGTTCATTGGTTAACTTTCATGGTTATACGCCGGCTGCCTGTAACCACTGAAAATTTTAAGCAGTTACATGGTTACTCCAACACATTTTAACATCCCTAAAGACAGCCTAATTCTGACCTGCTATCCGTGTTCTTCCCTTCTAGCCAACAAGTATCTGCTTTGCTGTGTGCATTTTCAACATAGATCATAGATAGGAGAAAGGGCAGTTATCAATACAGATCTACACAATAGCTCATCAATCAGTGGCCAGTTATTTGGTCTTTTTTTTTTCCTTCTTGTGCAGGTTCTTATACCATGCTCATCACCATAGTATCAGAATGCCTTCTAATAGTACAGTAAGCCACTTGGCTACACATCTGTCACATGTTTGTTCTCTCATCCTCCTCAGCAAGAAGAGTGTGCGTAATAGTGCCTTGTTTTGGTAGGTTTTCATATTTGGCTGTCTCTCTTTCAGTGCAGCTTGGATGGGAAAATGGTGAGATTTGTGATGGTCCTTACTTTCTGAGGGAATTCACTGCACTGTCTGGGAATAGCCCTTGCGAAAGCTATCTCCAGCACAGACAAGATTTGCGCTTACTGTAGAGAATTATGTCATGCCAGAGTAGTGTAGAAGAAATAAACTCCAAAATTTCTTCTTCTCCTATATACCAACATCACGTGCACCTCCTTAGCTGCATGAACTAGAGATGTGTTAGTGTGCATGTTTAAATGGGTAACTAATGAGCTTGGGCTCATGGATTAACCTTCATGATTACATGCAATTTCTCTCCGTCCCCCGTTCCTTCCCCCACTGCTGCAGTGAGGGAGGTGGGACCTGCCTGCCCCTCTCCCTCTGCATGTAAACATGCAACCACTAAAAAGTTCAGCGGTTACATGTTTACCAAAAAAACCTGCATTTTAACCTACCTCGCATGGACCCAACACCAGCAAATCAAATTGGTTCTGTGCTCACTATGCTACCAGCTTCAAGCAGGAATTGCTGGGTGATGTGTTATGGACTGTGTTATGCAAGAGATCAGAGTTGATCATCACAGTGGTCCTTTCTGGCTTTAAAAAAAATCTGTGATCCGACACAGAATCCCATGTCAATTTAAAGGTCTTAATCCTAATTTTCAAGGCACTCATTGGTTTAGGGCCAGGATATCTAAAAGATCTTATAAAGCAAGTGTTCTCAAACTGGCGACCCAGACTCCTCAGAGGGTCAATGAGGTTACTACATAGGGGTCAAGAGCTTGTCATCTTCTATCCCAAACCCTGCTTTGCCTCCAACATTTTTAATGGTTTTAAATATATAAAAAAGTATTTTAATTTGGGGGGGGAGGGGATTGCACGCAGAGGCTTGCTTTCTCAAAGGGGTCACCAGTACAAAAGCTTGAGAACCACTGTCATAGGAGGACCAGGGTACCCAATTCTTTTGGCAAAATCTAGCTGTCAATTGAAAAGAGATATAAATGAACATAGGAGAGACTGAATTTTCGCAGTGGCCTATCTAAAACTGCTGGGATAAGCTTCCACAGCAACCAAGAACCACCTCAAACTTCACCTACTTGTATTCCAGCTACAAGGTGCACATCTTCAACTTGCTTGTCTAGAATAAGCACACAGCATAGTGTCTGTAAAATTTATAAAAACAAGATACTACATTAACACAGTTTTTTGTCTGGAGAGACTGAATCACACGAGCTACATTAGTCTCATAGTGTCATGTGCTTCTGAAAGGTACTTGAATGCTATGGTGATGAAGGCAGTGTAAGAACTGCATAGCATGTAGAATAAAAAGCGCACATTGGGATATTGAAACTGTCAAAACAATCAACCTCATTCATCAGACATACTATGCAGTTGCTGGAAGACACCACTGTATTTTCCTTTTCTAGCTCTTCTAATGTTACACCATTATGATATATCAGTGTCCTCTCCTGAAGTTACCTAGAAACTGCACCATGAAATGACTTATATTAATTAAGGAAGGATTTTACCCTTGTGTAGAAAGCTAGCACCAGAGTCTGTTAGGTCCTGTTTTGAGGCTTAAATGGCCCTCAACACTTTTGTCAGCTCTCTGAATGGAGGGAATTTCACCATCAATTACAAGTGAGGAATGCACAGCAGGTTGGGATGCAGAGTCAGAGTTAAGGGTGTCTTCTGGTTTTCCTGGTTTCCCCTTTTTAATAACCATAATCTTCTGAAAGTTTTTCAGGGAAGTAATACAGGAGGTCCCCAACTAGCGAAGCAATTGGTGTCCGGGGTGTTGTAACTTGAACCCTCATTTACGATTGGTGCCATGCGCCGTCGTAAATGTAGGCTGAGGACGTAAGTCGGGGGTTTTCGGCCCTTTCCGCACTGACAAAAATGCTTGTAAGTGCGGGAGGTTGAAACTTGGGTGGTCGCAAGTTGGGAGCCTCCTGTAGTTGTATGTAATCCTAACTGTAAACAGTACTTTCCTTTCCTTGTGTCTGGAAATACCGAATGTCAAATTAAGTTCCCTTATGTGTTATATTTAATGGTAGCAATGCTCCTGGAATTTAAAAGTGGAAGTTTAGTGTAAAGGGACTCTTTTTGGAGAAAGTGAATTTACTCTGCTTTATAGTCTGCTGAATGTAAACACCTCTTCTGGATCCACCTATCTTCCTATCTCACTTCCTTCTAAAAGACAGGATTTTAATACATATTTCTCATTAGATGCTATAGTGTAATTTGTTGACTTTCAAATAACTCCACTTACATGTGCTCAGTATTCTTTAAAGACAGAAATTAATTACATTTTGGAGGGGGTTAATTTAAAATTATATGCATGCATAGTATAATTACTGCTTCTGTAGGCTCAAAGGATATTTCTTATTTTTCTCATTCTTAGTGTCGCTGTAAAATGTCTAACTTGAACTTTACTGTTTTTGTATGAATAGTGTCTGCAAGTTGATTTTATGAATCATGTTGTAAATATATAGACCACCACTTAAATACCTATATTGTGCCATATTTATGGCAAGTTTTCACAAATGGCTCCCATGTACATAATTTAGACCCTTTGGGTAACTTTCACTTTTGGTTATTCTCTGGGTAGATATGTCCCCTACAACCTATATAATTAAGTTAAATTGGCTAAAATTTGGAATGCTTTTGTGCTTTGCCTATAGGGAGGTATATTGAAGTGATGAACAAATTTGTTCGAATTTTGTACTCCATAATATCAGCGCATTTATTACAATAGCATCTCAGAGGTGCTAGCCAATATACAGGCATATAGTAAAAGTGCCTGTCCCAAATTGCTTTTTCTCTGAACAGACAGACAAAATTTGGGAAAAAGATGAAACAATGATGGACAAACAAACTGTAAGGTAGTCACTGGTAGATCTCTTGATAGTTCCATGTTTGTTTTTTAATTTGTCTTGTGTATATATATTAAGCATTTTTGTACCATATATAATCCCAAATGGAGATCGCTTCTTATTTACACTGGAGTAATGAGATAAATTTAGTCCACTGTTTCTAAAAAAAAAAAAAAAAAAAAAAGTTAACACTAACACATTGTTTTTCTAGGCCTATCCATGATGCAGTAGAAAATGATCACTTAGAAATTGTACGCCTGTTACTTTCTTATGGCGCTGATCCAACACTTGCTACGTACTCAGGTAGAACTATTGTGAAAATGACACACAGTGAACTGATGGAAACATTTCTAACAGGTGAGAAACTCTATACTCTGCTGTTGTCAATGTAATGTGACATTTCCTGCCTCTGCATCTCAGGATCTAAACAACCAATGTTTTATTGTTCAATGTAAATATCAGTTACGAGAACACACTTAAGTGACTTTATATTTTGCTTGCCAAGAAAACAGTGGTAGAAACGTGTGTCTGGATACTGTCGTTTTATATACTGTGTGGAATTTCTGGCATGATATAGGATATTCTGCCATCTCATTTTATTACTGGAGACTAGCTGATTGGACATTGCTCAGTGTAGTTTCTATTGGTACATAAAATTTTGCTTGAAACTAATATGACTAACATTTGGTAATTTTTTTAATAATTAGTTACAGCTATTCAGTTAATTTCCTCCCTTAGTTTTCTCTTTTTAAAAAGATCAACCTACCACTTTATTTTAAAAAAAATCTGTGATACAAAGGAGTTGACTATGTAAATAAGGGGGAATGTGGAACTATTAAGTTCACTTTCCCTGTTTATTTTCAGGTAAGCACAACTGAAAATCATTTTGTCATTTCTTTGGCTTACAACTTAAAAATATCCTATCCTTTTATTATTTATAATTAACCAGTATAAATGCTTGTGTATACGTACAAAATTATACTGTTTGCAGAATCATTAGCTGCTTTAGGACCTTATTGGAGTCTTAAATTAATGTTTATTCACTGGAAATTCTGCCCCTCTCCCCACCCTAAATTAAGGCTATACATAATAAATTAAATACAGCCTCTGGGCAGTGAAATCGTAATGTGAAAGCCTTTGCCATCTTCCTATGTCTGCTACTTACCTCCTAAATTCCTTATCTCTGAGAATTGTTGAGGAAGAAAAGTTTAATGTACTTTTTCAAGTCTTAAGATTACCTTTCTCAGAAAACTAAGACACTGCAGCTCAAAACTCAGGAATCTATTAATCAAAATCTGTCACTGCAAAGGATTGGTTTTTGTTGATGGTTTTTGGAGTTGGTAGAAGGAAACCTCAAGGGTTTGGGGGAGACGAGGAAAGTATATTCCAGGAATATTCACAAGAATGGTATTCTTCATAGTATGTGCCTCAATAATACATTATGGATTTTATATGGGTGGTGTGAAGTATTTATTTTGGGACTCTGGTTAGCTTAGAAGGCAGTGTATCTCATAGCTTTCCATTCTGATTAGTATGTTTTTGTTGTTGTTCCCCTCTCTAGAGTATCTAACTGACCTGCAAGGTCGAAGTGTTGACGACCCTGGTTTGTACTGGGATTTCTGTGGCAGCTCTGTGTGTGGTGAGCAAATGTTATCTTTTATTTTTTGTATGTGAAGGAGTTTCAAAACATTATTTAGCATGGGTGGGGGTTATTGTTTTATGGCAGAGTAAGTTTTGAAGGGAAGTGTCTAGTTTTTATTTACTTCAGTTACAGGAAGGTAAAGTAAATATCCTCCTTATGCTGATTTGGAACTTTTTTTTTAACTAGATCCAAAAGATGAATCTGGATTTGACATCCTGGCAAATCCCCCTGGCCCAAGTGATGAGGATGAAGATGGCTTTAGTGATGTCTTTGAATTTGAATTTTCAGATGGGCCTCTCTTGCCATGTTACAACATCCAAGTGTCTCTCTCTCAGGGGTAAGAACTGATATAACAATGTAATAATCTATTTGGGGTAGAAGGAGTCAGTGGCTGAATGCTTTTAGAATAGCACAGTTCAAACTCTACTTTGAATTGCCGCACAATTATTCATACCCAGTGTGCTACTGTGCAACATGGTGAGGAAGAAAGCTGATATATCACCTCTCTAGGGTGGAGTCCCAAAAGTGTGAGAGTACCAAAGAAATCTAATTCCCAACATTCTGCTGACGGTAACTTGTATTTGATGCAGTATAAAGTGCTTTTGCAAATGCTACTAACATAGAAAGCTGGTTTACATCCCAGAAAAGAGTGAATTATTGTTTAAACCCAAGATATCAAATGCCCTCCCACCACCCAAAAAAGTATCTTGACAATCCCAAAATAGATCAAACACATCAAGAAAAACCTTCTGGTTTGTTGGTTGTGTACAAATACTGGAACACTGTTAGTCACAACCAGAGACCTGGACTGTTTTAGTTTGCGTAGAAGTATCTCTTAAGTATGAATTAACTCGGTAAACAACTGTTCATAGTTTGCCACAGTTGCATAACTTAAAACTACAAAGTGTTTCTCCACAGAGTGTATAAGCCAAGTAAGACTAGGGTGTTTGGGTTTTTTTTTTCCCTACAGTGATTAAGTAATGCCTGTTTGATAAAAATTGAATAAAAAGTGTTTAAATTAAATCTGAAAAATCTGTTGTTTCCCATGAACTGCTTCTTTAGAAGTCATAGCTGCCCAAGGTCCTAATTACTTAAATGTAAGCTAACTCTTGATTACTGAACAAAAACCAAGGCTTCATCATGTAAACATTTACACGTGTCAGTAGGGGTCAGAGTATTGGTCAATACTATTTACCTGTGTAAAAACGATGTACCTCCAATTCATAGGATCAGGACTTAAGTCGATATATCATAAGACCAGGCTGTCACCCAAAAAGCCATGGGTTACTTTTTTGCGTATAGGTATATCTGCATGCATCTGGACACTGCCAAATTCTAATCCCACAGCTAGTCTCCTTGATGCCAGTGATACTTTTTGCAGGAGTATGGTGAGCAGGATTTGACACGCAATGTAATGCCTCTGCTTGCATAATTGGGATGATTTATAATTTTGTCAATTATTTAAGCTCTTTGTGTTTTGTTCTGCAGACCACGAAACTGGCTATTGCTGTCGGACGTAGTAAAGAGGCTGAAAATGTCATCCCGCATATTTCATTGCAACTTCCCTAGCGTGGAAGTTGTCACTATCACCGAGGCAGAGTTTTACAAACAGACGTCTTTGAGTCCATTGTTTTCTTGTGCTAAGGACCTTGAAGCTTTTAATCCAGAAAGCAAGGAACTCTTGGAATTGGTAGAGTTTACAAGTGAACTTCAGACTTTACTTGGATCCTCACTTGAATGGTTGCATCCGGATGATGATGATCTCTCTGATATCCATTGGTGAACTACCAGGCCATTTAATGTACAGTACAATATAAAGTTAATTCTTTATGTATATGTGTTAAAAATGCAATTGTTTCTGTAAAGAAAGGACACTATTAAATATTAAAGTATCTTTCCTTTATATAAGAGATTTGAATTCCAGTTTGATGGACTTTGGAACATTTTTTTTAAGAACTTTAATCAGTTTTTACAAAATTGTTATATAATATTTCTTTAAATGCACACAGGCTTTGGGATACATTTGTTTTTACTTGGAACACATTTAAAAAAATAACACACCCACACATTGACTTTGTTTCATACAAAGCACTGATTTCCAGAACATACTTTTATAGGTGATGTGATCAAAGTCATGTGGCTTGTTTGGGAGATAGAATTTGGTAAGGCACTTCATGATATTAATTTTTGTTTTTTGTTTACATAATTACCTGCTTTGGCCAGGTAAGTGTTGTTGAATATAATTCAATAGCTTGTAATATAAATTAAAACCATATCCATACACACCAACTAATTATATGAACTTTTATATCCTAATTTAAAAGCTGTGAAATTTAGTTTTCACACATCAAACCGGATTGTTTATATATGTTTAAACATTTTATGCTCTTTATTTAAAGAAGACTTTGAACTATTTTTTCTGTACCTTGTAAAATATTGAAAAACTAACATATGTTGAAGTTGCTTGAAACTGTACATAAACTAAAATTTTCTGAATTGTGTGTTTGTTTGAGATCTGTGTTTTAACTTTGTAAGTAAATTCCCCTGCCTTTGTATTTATATTTTACAAAAATTTTCTTAAAGGCAATAAAACTGTTGAGAAAATAAAGATGTTGAAATGAGTTCTCTTAATTCTGTGCATGATTATAAAACAAACTGACTTGTTAAAGTTTGTAAAAGGAGGATCTGGTGTCATTTACTGGAGCCAAGCAGGAATGGCTCAGGTGCTGGGAAGCAATTTATATAATATGATGTGAATCTATATTAGCCTTCCACCATCAAGGTCAAAAGGAAAATATCTCATGAGCCTTTTACAGGGACAGATGTTTAAAAACCAGTAAACATATGACTTTCTGGAGAAGGTTTTAATTAAAGAGTGATGAATTCATTTAATGGGTTTTTTTTCCACTTGTCATTTTTAAAGTTGATTTTTTTTTTTCTCAGTAGTTCCTAATGGGTGGGGAAAAAAGTGAAAGGAGAGACATACTTTCAAAGAAAATGTCTATATAGGGGCATCAAGTATGTGGGCACACTGGGCATTTCATTTGTGCTCTCATGTTAGAGACAGCCTTGAACCAAAGTTCTGGTTCTAAACTTCATACCTTTTAAAAGCCTCTTCTCAAAACATCTTGAAACCCAGACCCTTCAAAACACCATGGGGTTTCAAAATCTTCCCAGTTGTCTGTCCAAGTTTGGTCCATAAGAGCAGCGTTTTTCAAGCCTTGGCTGAAAATGATGAACGGCAGCCAATGTGAGCTGTGTGGCTGTGGGGACACAAGTGAACAAAGTGTCATGGGACTGCCAACGGTTTACTCTGATGGCCCTGCGACCCACATTTTAAAAATGCTGCATTAGAGGAACAGATTCCCACTGTGAAGTTTTGAGTTCTGAGTGTTTTGTTTCAGATCCATTTCTAATATTAAAGTGCTCTGTGTGAAAACTAAACACCTAAACAGTCTTACACTTTTTTCCAACTTATTGGATGTTCTCTGTCCAATGTTGCCATAATGTGCTTAAATAGGTTTAGAAGCAATGCATTTAGTCAAACTCAGATGCCTACACGACTGACATCTAAAGGAACTATTGCTATTGAGGGTTTTCATGAAAGCATCTGACTTTCTGTAGACACAGTAAGATTTATTTCATGGATTTTCTTTCTCGAGCTATTGCACTGTGACCCTTCTGCCATTGTATTTGTATTTGGGGAAATAGAGCAAAGATTCATGCAGTGCCATCTTGCAAGTTGCAGCTGAGTGTTTTTCTGGCAACAGTTTGAATATCTAAATTTTTTGAAAGTATTAGGGCTGTAAGAGTGTCTACATTGCACTGTAGGTAGAAATAAGATATTTAAGTTAAGCTACGAAAATTGGGTATCTTATTTTGATGTTGTTTTGAAATTTGGCGCTGTCTACACAGCACTTACTTTGTAATAAATCGCTATTCCGAAAAATCCCTTACTCGTGGAATGAGGTTTACAGGGACGTCGGAATAGCGAGCCCGTTATATTTTGAAATAATGGGTGTGCTCAAGAGACACGGAATAGCTATTTTGGGATACCTCTGGTGTCCTGAAATAGCGCTGCAGTGTAGACGGTAGCCCAAAGATCAGAAATGGATCTTTGAGAATATTTTCTGTACTCTCCCCAACTGCCACAGAGTTGGCTGAAAGGCTCAGTATTAGCCCCATATACACAAGGGCAGTGTCTAGACTGGCCAGTTTTTCCGGAAAATCAGCCGCTTCTCTAGAAAAACTTTCCAGCTGTCTACACTGGCCGCTTGAATTTCCGCAAAAGCACTGACTTCCTACTGTAAGAAATCAGTGCTTTTTGCAGAAATACTATGCTGCTCCCGTTCGGGCAAAAGTCCCTTTTGCGCAAAACTCTTGCACAAAAGGGCCAGTGTAGACAGCTGAGATTCGTTTTGCGCAAAAAAGCCCCAATCGCGAAAATGGCGATCGGGGCTTTTTTGCGCAAAAGCGCGTCTAGATTGGCCACCGACGCTTTTCTGCAAAAAGTGCTTTTGCGGAAAAGTGTCCCTGCCAATCTAGACACTCTTTTCCGCCAATGCTTTTAACGGAAAACTTTTCAGTTAAAAGCATTGCCGGAAAATCATGCCAGTCTAGACGTAGCCAAGGAAGAAGAACTAATGGCATACAAGGGTTGTCTGCTTCTCATGGCCCCTAGGGGTTCATGAGAAGCAGTGAAATTGGCGCATCTCTCAGGTTGCAATAATGGATGCTAGTGATTGACTGACTCCTGAAAACAGGGCCAGCCTGAGCCATTCATGGGGCCCGGGAATCCGGCGTCGCCCCCAGGAGTGTGATGCATGCATGGCCCCGCCCCTGTGTGCCCGGCGCATGCGTGGCACCACCCCAGGCGTGCAGCGCATGTGTGGTGCCGTCCCCTCCTGGCCTGGCAGCCCTGCGCGGCACCCCCTACAATGGGGCGCTCTGGGCAGTAGCCCGGTCAGCCTGTAGCTTGGACCAGCTCTGCCTGAAAGGGCCCAGTATACATGAAGCATCTTGTGCCAACTACTCCCCCTATCTAGGAGTGTGATGCATAATAAGCAGGTTCTAATCTAGGAACCAATGTAAATCTAGACTACCTCCCATCAGAAGTTATGACCATGTGAAATGAGAAATAGGCCCAACACCCAAATACTCTGGGTGGTGGAAACCAAGATGCTGTTTGGTCAGAGGATATCTAGCATGAACACATTCATGGAATACAATGTCTCAGGGGCGTATCTGTGTTTGTAATTTAAAAAATGAGTAGTCCTTTAGCACCTTAGAGCAGGGGTGGGCAATAATTTTGTATTGGGGGCCACTTCAGAAATTTTTGAAGTGCCCCTGGGGCTGCACCCGAAGGGGCGGGGCCTCAAGTGGAAGGGGGCAAGGGCAGGCTACTTCCCTGCTTCCCCACCCACAGACCATGATTGGTTTGGGGGTGGGGGAGTGTGTGAAGTCTTTGCATGCTCCTCCCCCCCCCCCAGATTTCTCCTAGCGGGCATCCATGCCCCTAGTGGTGGGAGGAGACTTTGCGCACTCCCCCTTCTGCCCCCAGACCAATCAGAGCTTGGGGGTGGAGGAAAGTCTCCTCCTGCCCTGCCAGGAGTGTGTGGTGCTTCTAAGCACCATGCGCTCCTTGCAGGCAGAGGAAACTTTGTGCTCTTCTCCCTGCTGCCAGGCCCAAATTGGCCTGGGGGCAGGGGAGCGGCAGGGCCTCTGTGGGCCGGGTCTGGCTCATGGAGGCCCTTTTGCCCACCCTTGCCTTAGAGACTTAACAAAAATATATGTATTATCAGGAGCTTTCATGGGTAAGCCCTACTTTATCAGATGAGTTGGAGTGGAAGTAACAGAATCCAAGATATATGTAATGTCTTGAACTCTATTATTTACATTCACTGAAGCATTTTCACAATATTTGAACAAAAGCAGATTAAATTAAAAATGCAATTCTACTGTATTTTTTAAAAGTACATGACTTAGAGCTCTTTTAAATGCATAATCTTTGGTTGGATTTTGGAAACAAACATTTTGCTTTGTTCAGCCGTCAGAAGCTTCAAGTTGCAAGGTCTTGCTCTTCGTTCTGGATTATGTTTACACGTCTTGCCATGGAAATGAGTTTTGATCATAAAAATTAAGTTTTGTATGTATTAAAAACTGTTTCTTGGACTGGTTTTGTCCAGTCATTTGCTTGCTGGTTGGCTGGTAATTTTTGGGTATGTATCAGCTGTGTACCACTTTCTTTGGTGTACGGCAGAGACCACATCTCTGGAGCACAGAAGAGGAAAATCTGTGTTTTTCATGGTCAGTGGATAAACAGGAAATGGAAGTACACATTTCCTTTTCTGAGTCACCTCTTTTGGAAAGGTCTGAAATGTGCTCTGCCTAATCAGAATCTTTATCAGCCAGTGGAGTCCTTTCACAATGTTTGGTACACACCTACCTCTTGTTCACATCAGGACTTCATTTATAAATAGTTAGAAACCTGCACTGTTGGAACAAAATTTGTGTCCTCACTAAGGCTACATCTGCACTATGAGTTTTCTCGGCCAAAACTATGCTAACGAGGGACTCATTTGCATGAGTTGTGAACTCATTTGCATATTTTCTGCTGATGCTTGTTTTTGCACAAAAACCCCTAGTGCAAAAACAGTGTGGATGTTTTCTTTTTGCGCAAAAACCCCTTTTCCTGCAAGACCGGTATACCTCCTTTTTGGGACATATGGGTCTTCTGGAAAAAGGGGCTTTTGCGCAAAAAGAAGATGTCCACACTGTTTATTTTTGCGCAAAAATCCCTAGTGCAAAAACGGATCAGCAGAAAATATGCAAATGAGATGGACTCATGAAAATGAGTCCCTCGTTAGCATATCTTTGGCTAAGAAAACTCATAGTGTAGACATAGTTTAAGGGTATGTCTACACTACAGAGATTTGTCAGAAAAAAAGGCCGTTTTGCCTACAAAACTTGAGGAACGTCCACATTGCAAGGCTTTGTCTACACTGCCGGCTTTTTCCGGCAGAGCATATGAAAATTCAAAGTAGGAATAAGAGCCTCCGGAAAAGGGCGCTTTTTCCGGAGGATCGGGACCAGTCTAGACGCTCTTTTCCGGCTTTTTTAAAAGCCGGAAAAAAGCGGCGGACATTTTTATTTAAATGCCGCGGGGGATATTTAAATCCCCCGCGGATTTCCCTACGACGACTCATGAAATTTACATGCCCCTTCCGGAAAAGGGGCCAGTGTAGACGAGCCCCAACAGTAAGGGAGTTCCTTATAACACTGTTGTGTCCTTAATGCTGTTTTTAAAAAGTTATTTTTTTTATGATGCAGCAGGTAGATTCCACGACTACTTCCTTTCCCAACATCTGCCAGAACATGTTCTGCTGACCCTGTTGGCCCCTTGTCTTAAAGAGGCAGCGGGGCTGCTCTCTAGTTCAGAGTCTGGCCACCTGCCTGTTTAGAATCAAGATTCTCAGATTATTCTGGCATTGCCTGCAAGAGTTTTCCTCTATTCCGATCACTTATGGGTCCAAATTCAGTTGCTTACAAACCAGGTGGGAACTGTGCATGTGGCAAATTTGCTCTTGCAGATTTCTCAATTCACTGTTTATTTTTGTTGCTGTTTACTTGGTGATGGGGCTGGTGCAGTCTGAAAAACACTCTGCTCCAGGCTAGGTAGAAGCAAGCATGCTCCTGGAAATGGGTCCGTGATGCACAAAGCTCAAGTCTGTGTGATGCTTAAACCTACCTTTTGCCCCTTCCAGCTCCAAACAGGGATGAATGTTTTGTTTTGTTTAGCTTCCTGGCTACATATGCAGTCTTCCATTTGGGGTATTTCTCCCCTAAAAAGCTTCCTCTTTTTAAATTTTTTTTTATGGCTTGTGGGGGTTTTGTTTCATCCATAGACACTCCAGAATTGTACAGTTTGGCCAAAGCCCTGGGTCAAAGAACTTTGAAAGTAACGCTTCTATAGCTATAGACCTAGTAACTGGCACACACGAATTGGAGATCAAAAGGTGTCTGGTGACTTAAAGGTGGTGAAAATGGCCCATGGGGAGTGCACTCCACAACACAGTTATAGAAGCAGTCCTATATGAGCACTCCGCAACCCAGCTGCAGCACAGCTATTGAAGCTGTTCTATACTAGCTCCCAGTGTAGGAGACATGACCATAGAATGCAAAAGGCAAGTTAGAGAAGCCCTGAGTCTGCACTTGCTGCTCAGCTGATCCCACTATAGAAAAAGTATAAAGGTGGCTACCCTGTCATTTCTGTGCCAAGCCTAGGAGGTACTTGAGAAGTGATCTGTGAATTAAGCATTAATCTGAACTGATTGGTAAGTCAGAGTAAAGTAAATGTAGACAGCAGTTGTTTGGTCTATTACAGGTTCTGTTATACGTGATGCAACGCTTTTAAAATGCTAAGATTATTTCAGTTTACAAAAGAAAACTGAAGGCATTACTATTTTTAATTTGTACACTGTAAGATGGTTTTAAAAACAGTGTCTACATTTAAAATTATGTCTGAGCACTGTCTTTTTATATTCATGTGGCTTCACAGGCAGAAAAGGTATTTTTGGTAACAGATTTGAAAACATTTTGGTAAAATATTTTGCCACAGATACGATTGTATAATTTTTTTATCTTTCATGGGGTCAGATTTGTATTTACACTATTTTATTTCTACATATTCTAGAGATCCACCTACTTTGGGGAGGAAAAGGCTTAACTCAAACAGGTCACACCCCATAAGTTTGGTTGGCTCATTAGGTGTTGAAAAACGCTCCAGAAGATCTAAACGAATTGTTTGTGCATATAATGCTTCTCAGTATATTTGTGTGCATATATACATACAATGCTCTCTCTTAAATTAATCATGCAAGTTTTGTATTTCAGACTTTTGTTTGCTTTGTACTGGTTCACCTTTATCTGCAGAATTGAGAGATTGTATCTTCCTGCAAATGAGAACCACGATGAACTGGTACAAGAAGCGCACTACCTTTCAACTTTGATTTCACAAAGAGCTCTTTTAGGAGTGTTTTGCTATTTCTGATCTTTTATACAGCTGCAATTCTTACCTACATGGTACACCTTGTTCTCCCAGCAATGCTAGTGCCTAAGTGTTTTTTCCTGATCTGTAAAATGGGAATGATAATGCTTTGTAAAGGGCTTTTTCTGAAAATGGTGAAAAGTGCTATACAAGTGTTAACTCGCAGCTGGGTTGCTAGTCCAGATGTTAACTTTCACACCCATGCTCCATGGGATTGAAGTGATGGGAACTGCCTGCTCTCTTACACCAGGTATGAACTACAGTTCTGCCACTAAATAGATTTTCCTTTTGTTGTCACATTAATTTGCAACTCATTAATAGTGACAGAAGAGAAGTATTGCACTGATATAGATTTGCATATTCATGAACAAATTATTATCAAATAAGAATTTCCTAGCTTAGGAAGTACCCAAAGTAATGTTACACAGTACATTACACCAACCTGAATGTTTTATTTTCTCTTTAATGTATTAATAGTTGCAGTTGTGCGTGTGTAAGTAAATATGCATCTATAAAATAATGTAATTTAAAAAAATCAGAACCATCCAAATACAATCATCCATTCACAATTCTCAATAATTGAGAAATAATAAAAGAGTCAATTTATACATTTTAACATTGGCTAATGAATGTTATACTGGCAACATCAGCGAGAGTATAGCAATTTCTTTAACAGTGGGCTCAGCACTAGGCAGATTAGTTGACAGTACTGTTTGGTTCAGGCAGGCAAGCCGGAATTACACTCAAAAGTTTGGGACTGCTTTTGTCTAGGGTAGTTAAAATGTACAGCAGGGCCAGACAGGCTGGGGAAGAGAAGCGTGACATGTCCATCTCTCTTGTCAAACCATTTTCAGGGTTCTCACAGATGTTCCATGTTCCATGTGGCATCTATATTTAAAATGGGGAAAAAGGCAGCGACACACATCCAGGAGCTTGACTGCAGCACGCAGAGCTGTTGATGAGAAGCTAGTCGCCACTGAACTGACTGGCTCAGCATGTACTGTTTGTTTCCACAGTTTCATCTTACTCTCACTTCACCATAGCCTGTCCTTTGCTGTCATGGGGAAATGTTTCAATCACAGCTAAGCAGGGACCTGCACGTTTCACCCTTATCTCTGAAGTCAGGCACTCCTCACAAGGAATCTGTTGACATTTACTATTGTTCTGTTAAGCCAATCCCACAGAGGGAAAGCAGTACATATGACCAGACCACCATTATGGCTGTGGTAATTTATTCAGGGTAAAATAAAGCTAAGCTTTTTAGAGAGGCAGGCCATTCGGAAATCTACGGCTCAGCCAAAGCTGGGATTTTAGGCCTATACTATATGCCACAGGACTTGGGACATGGTGCTAGCTGCAGTGTCCCTCTAACTCACAGGAAATGGGGTAACTGTGTTTCATCCATGACCACCGATAACATGCCATGCAGGGAGGGTGAGCAAATAAGGGGAAATGTCCGTGTGCAGAGAGGATGCTATTAAAGCACCATTATTATTTTATGCTCTGCAGAAAATCAATTTAAAAACTCAGAAATTCAATAGCCACTTGAACTCTACTGGCACATGCAGGGGGAGAGGAGATGGGACTTGTATGAACGGCTGTGTACTGAATAGTTGTATTATGGTTCATCAGCTAGTAATCTGTTAGACACTTTCATCATACTTACACTTTCTTTTTCTGTGGGCCTATTTAAGAACAGAGAACCACATGGCTCTCTCTCCTTCTGAGCATGACCGGCATTTTAGAAACAACACAGAACAAAATTGACTCAGCTAAGGTTGAGAAATTAGGGTGATATGTGAGGATGGTTCTTTCACTATCTTGGTGCCTGTTGAAACCCCTCTTAAATGCCTCATTAAACCTGTATTTGAGTTCCTTTCAGGCTTTGTGAGTTGGATAAGGTAGTGAGTATTGTTAGGCACATGGGAACACATTGGTTACTGCAAAGTTCTGCTCAACATTCACAAGTTATTTTATTCTTTCTAGAATTTCCAGACAATGTTCAGAGCTATCCAGCTGTTAGACTGTAAAGGGGTCCCCACAGTTCTTCCTTTTTCTGGTGCCATCTGAGGTAGCAGCCCCCACCACTTCCTTACCAGTCATAGGTCAAAGGCTGAAACACTTCCATCCCTTTCAAGAGTAAGCTTTTCTACTGCAGGCTAATATGAAGATACCCAAAGACTTTATGGCCTTGGTCAGATGTAGCTTCATCCTCTATGAAGAACATATACAAGAACTATAATCTCAGGCCTAACATGCCCCTAAAAAGTTTAGTGTTACCATATTTGAACTTTCAAAAAAGAGGACACCCCTGAGAGGGAATGTATCTGTATCAGTATCTACCAACTCACATTGTAGTAATGTGATATATAAAAAAAAATTGGATCTACCTAGCTATAATCACTTGAGGCTGTCAAAAATTTTGCATACTGATCACTGTATTTGGGTTAATCTAACCTGCAGTGCAGATGAGGCCAGAGCAATAGAAGAATCCTTTAGTGATCTATCACCACTATGCTGATGGGTGGGGCGGGGGGGGGGAAGACCCCTTCCATCTACGTAGGAAGTGCCTGGTGTAATGCTGTAGTGCAGACATTCCCTCAGTGGTTGTGTCTCCAGGGGCATGACACAAGCTGGGGCAGTTTTAAAGAACATTTTCAACCCTTATATCTCTATACTCTTTCTCTCATCGAGAATTAGTTTGTTTTCAAGTGCAGATGAGTTTTATCTTAATCTAATCTGTTAATTTTTTCTCTGGTAGAGGCAGGAAGTGCAGTCTGTTTATTAGAAAGACAAGGTGGTTGAGGTAATTTCTTTTATTGGGCCAACTTCTGTTGGGGAGAGAGAGAGACGCTTTTGATTTTAGAGAGAGTTCTTCAGGCCTGTTCAGAGTCAGTGCATCGACGGGCCAATTCCTGGGCTCCTTGGTTAGAGTCATTTTACAGTACTGAGGATGTTGATGTAGAGCTAGTCAACAAAGGCAGCAGCAACTCATGTCAGTGTGTGGTAAAACCATGAATTGTTTATGTACTATGTATTTGAAGGCTTGTCCTGACAGACTTCTGAAATGAAAAGGGCAGATTATTTAACAACCTTTGGTAAATAAAGGATGCAAATTTAACT
The DNA here is from genome assembly GCF_052426305.1 of Pelodiscus sinensis. Lineage (NCBI taxonomy): Eukaryota > Metazoa > Chordata > Testudines > Trionychidae > Pelodiscus > Pelodiscus sinensis. Next base: position 200,542,176 of record NC_143052.1, read on the forward strand.
CCAGCTAGAGTGCTAAAAAGATACAGCTTAGTCTTGAATAGCTCTTAAATAGTGTGAGAAAAGGGCAGCTGTGTTTTAATTGATAGGGCATGGGGTTGGGCGTCAGGAGGCCTGGGTACTAATTTTACCTTTGCCACAGATTTGTTGTGTGATCTTGGTCAAATCAGGTAACCCCCTCTATTCCTCTGATATTCCTTCTGTCCGATGGGGACAACAATGGTTTGGTTTGAGAACTGTGGCTGGAGCTTGGTACAGCACTGCAAGGGCTTTCAACTGTTTGAGATATGACAAGACCCCTTGAGATTATCTGTTCTAAATACTTTTGTGCTTAGCGCCAAAAATCCTGCCTGTCCACACTGGCCCACCAATGGTTAGGTGCAGGCTCACAGCTACATGTCATTTCACTCCTCCCATATTGCTCCGTCCATGTTACTGTAGGACATTGTACAGGAAAGTACGAAAATTGAACCTAAGGTGTAGTTGAGTTATTCATATTTCATTTATTCTTCTCAGTAGGGATGTCATAGTGTAGTTCAGTGTTTCCCAATTGGTGCTCTGCGGAACCCTGGGGTTCTGCGAAGTGCAAGTAGGGGTTCCACGAGGAGCCGGCACTCCCCCGCCCCCTCTGAAAGAGAGAGCGCCAGCTAACCAGCTTCTTAAAGAAGCAGCGCACTTGTTTCCACTTTCTCCCTGGCGATGCAGAGGCGTAGCGAGGTGGTGGCAGAGGGGAACAGTTGCTCCCAGCCAGCATACTGGGGGGTGCCGGACAGGGGTGACCCCACGTGACCCACAGTGGGGAGGTAAACACTTCCCCTCTCAAAAGGAGCTGGCGCATGCTGCCTGAACAGCTGGGGCTGTGGCATCCGGTAACTTAGTTTCCTGGCCTTTCTGCATGGTGGGGGGGGGGGGGGGAGGAGGGAGCTAGGGCATGGGGTTGGGCGTTAGGAGACCTGGGTCTGTGCAGCTCTGACTGTGCAGGCAGTGCTTTCTGCCCTGGGACTCCCTGCACCCTCCCTCCCCCCGCAGGATGGCATCATGGAAGTAAGTTGCTGGAATGCAACAGCCCCTGCTGTTCAGGCAGCTTGCATGCCAGCTGTTTGGGGAAAGGAAGTGCAGTCGCACACTTCCTGGAACCCAGAAGTCCTGCAGGATTGCCAGGTTCTGGTCCCAACTGCCCCTGTCCCCTGCCCAGACGTATCCTGTTCCCTGCCCCCACCAGCACTGTCCCCAGCACCCAGCAGCATCCTGTCCCCGGCCCCAGCAGCGCCCTGTCCTCAGCCCCAGAACCCTGTCCCTGGCCCCAACACCCTGCCATTAACCCCAGCACCCAGCAGCACCCTGCCCCCAGCCCCCAGCCCCCTGCCATCCACCCTGGCACCCAGCAGCACCCTGGCTCCGGCCCCAGCAGCCTGCCACTCATCCTAGCCCCCAGAAGCACCCTGTTCCTTGTCCCAGCACCCTGCCACCCACCCCAGTGCCCAGCAGGACCATGTCCCTGACCCCAGCATCCTGCCCCAGCACCCTGACACCTGTGCCAGCATCCTGCCACCCAGCAGCACTCTCTTCCTGGCCCCAGCACCCACTAGCACCCTGTTCCCTGCCCCCACCAGCACAGTTGGGACCACATTAATGATGCTTGGGGGTTTTGGAGGGGTTTTTTGCATCTCACTTGTGTGGCCCCGACTGACTTTTCTGTGGGTCAGTGACCCTTGACTCAAAACAGGTTCCCTGCTCCTCCCATAAATAAAGACAATGCTAAAACCTTTTGAATTTGACATATTTTATTTAAAAATGAAGCCTGGCCAACAAACCCCCAATTGAGGCCAAATCCCCATCTCGCTGCAGCATCATAACAGTCCTGCACCACCTGACTCCAAATCTGAGCCTTTTATACACTGGAACCCCCTATCCTGAGCCTCTTACATCCCCAAACTCCTGCATCCCCACATCCTCAGTCTTCTGCCACAACACTCCTGCACCATCCACACATCACAAATCTGTGTCCTGAGCTCATCATATTCACAGCCTCCTTGGCCTGAGCCCCTCACATATCCAGCCCAAACTCCTGCCCCCTCACATCCACAAGCCCATGGCTTGCTCAGCACCCCAACCTTCCACCTGAGCCCAACACTCCCGAGCCTGGAGCCCCCTCCTCTCCCCGAGCCAACATCCCCTTCTCCTGCATCCAAATTCCCTCCCAGAGCTTGCACTTCTCACCCCTTCCCATCCCCAAAGTCCTCATTCCCATCCCAGAGCCTGCACCTCCTGTCTCAACCCAGTGAGAGTGTATAAGGGCTGGGGATAGCAAGTGATAGAGAGGAGGGGAACAGAGAGGATGGGGCCTCAAAGGGGTGGGGTTTTGGGAAAGGAATGTGATTTTAATGCATTGATGGGTTCCCCTCCTTTTTTGGGTGTGGGGGGGTTGACAAACCTAGGGGTTCCTTGACATTCTGAAAAGCGGAAAAGGGTGCCTCGGCCAAATAAAATTGGGAAACACTGGTGTAGTTGATTAAATGATTAGCTGACAAGCGGGTGCTTATTGGTTAACACTGTTGACTACACACACCCCTCCCTCTCTCCCCAAGGCTCTGAAAGTCAATTTTTTTGAGTGCTGGTCAATAGGCTGGCTCAGTCCCGGTTTGTGCCAGATCCCACCATCAACCCCCACTGCAGCTCTGCATTGGATGCAATTTAAGAGCCAGTGCACAGGCAGGTTGGCTCAGTCCCCTAATAATGCAGAGCTACAGTGGCGGTTGATGCTGGGGCCCAGCAGGAGCTGGGACAGAGTGGTTGCAGAGCTAATACGTATCAATTAATTGTATAATCAACAACATTTTTCAACTACATGATTAACAAATTACATACTTCTTAACATCCCTACTTCTCAACCACATTGACAGTGATGCCTTTGTAGACACAGCCGCAAAGTTGCAGTAGACTCACACTGCCATTTGTGATTACAGTATGCAGTGTAGGTGGGGCTGTGTGTGTCCCAGGGTAGCAGAGAGACAAGATGGGTGAGGTAATATGGTTGACTGGATCACCTTCTGATAGCAAGAGACACAACATTTTGAGTCACACAGAGCTCTTCTCCAAGTCCCAGTATCACAGCTAAATGCAAGGTGGTTGTTAGTCTTTAAGGTGTTGCTAGAACCTTAAGTTTAGCATAAGTAGTTAGCACACACCCTAAAGGCCCATTCAAGGTAGAGTGGCCTGTTAACACCCTGCAATCCTAGGACAAAAAGCAGGGCATAAGTGGTTACAGATTGTTGTAATAAGCAGTCCATGAGTTTTAATGTCTAGCAAAGTTATGAATTTAAGCTCCCAGGCTTATCTGTCAAAAATGTTGTGCAGGTTTCCTTTACAGAGTAGTAACAATGGACCAGATATAGAGTGATCACTTAGCGACAAATGTTCAACACAAAGTTTTTAACCTTCCATCATTTAACTGTGTGAATTTATTCAGGAGTGTAGAGGTTGTCTGATTTTACCTATGTAGCTGTTCTTGTGGCATTTGGTGCACTGGAGACAATACACCGCATGGTGTGATAGATATGTGTAGCACTTGTGAATCCTGAAAGGTGTGTTGTGGGGGGGTGTCGATCACTGTAGTGGTGGAGATGTTTCTGTTGTTCTAGCACAATCTGGTGCAGCTATGAGTTGGTGTGTGCTGGACTATGGGGGTTTGCTTCTGAGGATGAAGTTGGGGAGATTGAAAGTCAGAAGAGGGGCTTCAAGAACAATTTTTTCAGGATAGGGCCCCCAACAGGTATGTAGCTGTTTGATGATACCCTGTGGCTTCCAGCATGGGATGATAGCTTACAAGTAGGGGTGTGCAGTTGGAAAGGGTTTTGGTTTTCTTTCTGTTTTGAAACAGGTTCTCTTAGGTGTATTGGGTTGGCCCATTCCATGGTGCAATCTACTTCTCTGTTGGAGAGTCCTTGTTTAGTGAAGGCGGTTTAAATGTGTTAAGATATATAAACATGACTTTCTCCTCAAAGCATATTCTGTGGGTGTCTGGGCATCTGGCTGTAGATTACTGATTTCTTGGTGAATCAAGGTAGATGTGGAGACCTATAGGCTTCTTTTATGTAGCTGTCTATAGAGTTCCATTCATGGAATCATAGAATCATAGAATAATAGGACTGGAAGGGACCTCGAGAGCTCATCGAGTCCAGCCCCCCGCCCTCAAGGCAGGACCAAGCTCCATCTACACCATCCCTGACAGATGTCTATCTAACCTGTTCTTAAATATCTCCAGAGAGGGAGATTCCACCACCTCCCTTGGCAATTTATTCCAATATTTGACCACCCTGACAGTTAGGAATTTTTTCCTAATGTCCAATCTAAACCTCCCCTGCTGCACTTTAAGCCCATTACTCCTTGTCCTGTCCTCAGAAACCAAGAGGAACAAATTTTCTCCTTCCTCCTTGTTGAAGCTCATTGTGGTGGACGATGAGGGAGTTTAAGCCATCCATCCAGAGGATGAAAATACCATTGTTTTTCAGATATACCACTACTTTCATCATGCATTTATTCAGGGATCTTCATCAAGTTGGCCCATGAATACACTGGCATAGTGGGAAACTATTGTAGTACTCACAGCAGTTCCCATGGTTTGGATAAAGTGTTGTTGAATGTAAACATTTATGGGTGAGAATGAAATGGATGAGTTGGAGTACATGTCTGAGGATTGTCCTATCTGAGAAAGGCAACTATGCAGTCACTGTGAGGGATGTTGGTATAGTATAGGAAAGTGACATCCATGGTAGCAAGGATGGTGTTCTGAGGGAGGTTGTTAAGACTGAGGAATTTGTGAAGAAAGTCAGTTGTGTACTGGAGGAAGCTGGCCTTTTGTGTGGAGAGGAGTCTGAGGGTGGTTTCTGTAAGTCCTGATATTCCTTCAGTAAGTGTGTCATGGCCAAAGATGATGGGTCAGCCTGGGTTTCCTTGTTTGTGTAGAAAGTCCCCGTGGGTTCATGGTTTGTAGAGTTTCTCTTCCAGTTATTTGGGGAAGAGTCAGATAATGTTCCTGGGTAAATTGTGACATGCAGTCTTATTTGTGTTCTTTATACTAGGTGGTGTCAGAGAGTTGTCAGTTGATCTCATTAATCTACTCACCATGGTGGAGAACTTCAATTACAGTTTAGCCTTACTCCCTGGCACTGAGATACTTGATCTTGTTAGAACCATTTCAAAAATCACATATTTAGCCCCAGGGTTAGACTTAGGCACAGCCACTTCACCAGTCGCATCAGACAATAGCTATGGTCAAGTGGTTTTGTCTTTTTTCACCATTAAAGACAGTTTACCAGGGATTGGCCATTGTCATCACCAAGAGATCAAAACAGAAGCATGTGTCACAAGCAACTCTAGATACTGAGCGCTGCAAGGAACTGAGACTCAGGGTAAATTGTCATAACTTCAGTGGTGCCAGGTGGGCAGTCCCTGAAATGGCAGTTATAGCCAGAGAACAAAGGGCCTTTGATTACCATTGCTTTCCAAGCCTCACAGGTAGATCTGATTAGCAAAGTCAATACATAGATGTCAATAGCATGCATTAACAAGGCACATATTTTCAAGTAAATGCGCTTCCTTAAGGTAAGCAGTGATTGTTGGTGCTGCAAAGCACAGAACAAGAAAGGGTGTGTTGGAAGACACTGATGATTCAGACCAGAGCTTATCTTGTTGTAAACAAAACAGTTTATCTGTTACAAGATTATTTCATAGCACACAATTGCAGTTTGAAGTATATAAAATCCACACCCATTTGGGCATCAGGCTATTGTTATTATTATTGTAGTTGTGAAATGTTCATAATTTGGTTATTTACTAAATATATAAGGAGGTTCAGTGGAGCTGACACAAATTTAAGCATGGGATTACTTCTAAAATGAGTGTTCATGGCTAAAATATACTAATTTCTCTCTCTCTCTCTAAGTAAAATCCAGTGGGGCTTTGAAGGGGCAGGCTGCTTTTTAACAAAGTTATGTTGTTTTGCAGGACAACAACATTTGTAATATTAGTATTGATACTTCAGAAACACCCACCAGATATTAGGCACTGCTGCCATAATGTCTGAGAGTTATTATTTAAAAAGGGCTTGTATTAATTTGTCACCTTCTTTGCCACTATTCACTCAAACCCCAAGAGTGATTCAGCCTCTTGGTCAGTTTCTGTGAGTGAACATGTCAGATATACGTGAAGACCTCTCCAGTGCCAGGCCTCTCTGTTAAAGAAATAAACCTGTCAAATAAATTTACTTATCAGGTATTTGTTTAACCTCATGACATCAGGAGAGTTGATTTCCTGGTACTAACCTTAAAACATAGACTCTCGGTGTTACTAACCATCGCATTCACAGTCCAGAAACCCTCACCCCAGTGCTACAGGTTTAATGATGTATCCCAGGCAACTTGAAAGGAACAGCTAGAGGTTCCAGGTATTCAATCATTTTAACAGAGCATTTTACACATTTCTTGTGAAAATAAAAGTTCACCATAATGCTGTTGTAAACAGGTCCAAATTAGCTGTTCATTGATATACATTTCAGACTGTTTTTTGAAGTCAAAATTGGGACCTGGGGTTGGGTTTTTTTGGTACTATGGGGTTACAAAAAAAATGGTCACATGTGGTGCCGAGAGATGCAAGCTTTGGGAACACATACAATGGAGAAAGTGTCTTATTTACCAGCCCATCAGTTTTTCAACACTACTGAGCAATCAGATACAAATACCTAAATCAAAAATCAATGTTAATTAAAATCAGATTTATTTACAAACTAGGGATGGGCATTCAGTAGACTGGAATATGATTCTATAGTACAGTATGAAAAACTCATGAATAGTGCACCGTAATCCATTAAAGAAGGAAGGTGGGTTCCTTATTTATTAAATATGCTAATTTATTTTAAAGGTATCTGGTACCTTGAAAAGTAATAATTCAGTAATATTTTATACTATATTCTTCATCCAAACATGCATTATACTACATAAGCTTGGAAGGATTAGATTTTCACTGGTAAATGTTAGTAAATGTCAATTTCACCGCAGACATGCAAACTAATGAAAAAAATATTTGAATTGCTTATAACCAAAATTTAGAGATGAGCATTTTTCTTATTTTTGCCTCTTATTAGAGTTTGAAGTAAGTACTGTACATTGCCTTTGTGTCTTTTGACATGTGATGTTGACAATCTGTTTGAACAGTTATAAAGCTTTAATTTTTCATCTTAAAAGCTACTGTCATTTAATAATAATTGTTTGACCTCCTTCATAATTTCTCACAATTATGAAAATGCCAATCAATAAAAATTGAAAAAAATCTATAATTATGTAAAACTGTGAAAGCTTAAATAGATAAAAATTTTAAAAAATGCTTACAAATAAACAGCAATAGTATCTGTCAAAATGATGAAAACATAAAATTGATTTTTGCTAAGCCTATTTATAAACTATAGACCTGCTAACGTACACGTTTTCTGAAACTTTTTGCAGAATGAGAAAATATTTTTTTTAAATTCACAAAGCTTTGGGAAGCCAATCTACTGTCCCTTTCTGGAGAGAGAGAGTTGAAGATGAATGGAAAAATGGGGGTGTGGCAGTCTAACGCACCCTCATTTCCAAAAGGAAATCCTCACATTCTGAATATTTGAATATGAAGCCTGTATATTTACATTGCTGCCAGAGGCCTCTTTGCCCCTGCAGTGCAGCTCACTATTAGGACTGGACCTTGCCATTGTTCTCCTTGGACTGGGTCTCACTATAGAAACACACCATTTCCTACCTACACTGGGGTGAACTGGCGCATGTTGCACTGGTTCACTGCTTATTTCTGTTCTTCATGAGGAGCTGTGAATGTGTCATGAGGAGCAGGAATTATATTCTCTGCAGATGCCTTGGTGGAAGGTCACTGGTTTCCATGCTGGACTGGCTCTAACCATGGAGGTTTGGGGCCTGCTATGATGAAGCGTACCAGTTTTGGGTGGCAGGCATGGCAGAGGTAAAGGTCTTGATTTCATTATTTTAATTCACATCACTTCAGTAATTCTTTGAATTGTAACAGGGTGGTTTTCAGTTTTTGGGTTGGTTTACAGCAGAACCAAAAGCTCTTCCAGTAGGGTTACCAGATGGTTTAAAAAAAATACTGGACACACAGCTCGGGAGGGGGGGGGGCTGGCTGAAGGAGATGGGGGGGGGGGAACCAGCCAGCGGGAAGCAGGGCTGGCTGGAAAGGGGTTGGGGGAGTGGGGCTGGCCTGGGGGGAACTGGCCAGAGGAGAGTGGGGTGTACCTAGGCGCATGCAGATCCCGGGGTGCTGCCTATCCTGCGCACGGTCCCGGCGGGGCGCATGGGTGAGTCTGGCCCCAGGGATTCCATCCTGCCCCAGCCCCGCCCTCTCTACTGTGTAGTTGCATACTGATACTCATGATAATAATAAAACAAACTTAATTAGGAAATACTGGACATTTATTTGTCTGGTATTTTCTCAATTTGTTTCCTGGACAGAAAGCTCAAATACCGGACTGTCTGGTTCAAAACCGGACACCTGGCAGCCCTATCTTCCAGTGATTCCTTCTAAGCATCAAGCAGAGAAGTGAGCCAGAACTCTCTGTGAAACCCAGCCTGGCCCCCCTTTCTTTCATCCCACATGTTATGCCGGGGGGACTGGGGATGGCAAATGGGTGGTAGTTCACCTGGAGAGTTAAGTGGCCTTATCTGGGCCAACAGGAAGGAAGGTTGGGTGGGGGAAGGGGAGGAAGCTTTTAGATTAAACAGTAACTCAAATGCAATGATAGCCATTACTGAGTAAAAGAGCAAAATGAATGAACCCAGCCCTTTCCCCCCTAAACCCAGGCTTCCCCAAAAGGGTGGTGCGCCTCAGTATGTATCCCAGGCCTGCACTGGCTCAGGGGCCAGGTAAATTTAAGTGTGAGGTAGATGTGCGTAGTCTCTGTCCCTCACAGCACATGCATGGCTTTTGGTACAGGACAGAACCATTCAAAGCATTCATTGGAACAAACCACAAATGTGAACAGGTGCAAATATGGTCTACTGAACCAGACACTATGCACCTGCTCAAGGGCACTTTGCCAAGAATTATGAGACAGATGCAATGATTCGCAAGCCCACCGTGTCGTTGGGGTGAGCTGCGAGTGGCCATACTGCATTGTGTTTTTTGTGAAGCTGGGTGGCTAGTGCAGACTCGCTACACTGTCACATTGGCACCAGTTTAATCAGACTTCCATGTGATATGCTGGTGCAATTCTTTAGCACATAGAGCTTGTGTGACAACTGGTGGCTATTGCTAGTGGTTTGCTTAGTCAGGCTTTTACAGAGAACCTCTAAGAGGTTCCTCTTTCTGGACTATATTAAGGAACACACAACGGTTGAAGGGTGGAGGTTAGACGACAGCAAGAAATTGTGAAAGAGTAGCAAACTGGAGCCATTGAGTAAGTAAGACTATTTGGCAGCATTTCAGAAAATGGGGTGGTCCAGCAAGGGAGTACAGGAAATTGTCTGAGCTAGATTAAACATTTTCTGAAACCTTCTGGGTGCTTGAGATTTGACTTGAAAGTTGGCAAAGTTAAATAAAACAAAAGTTAACATATTCCCCTCAATTTATTTAGTTATGTAATGGGTATAAAATCAAGTCTATTTTCAATTATTTTGAATGTGTCCTTTAATACGAAGATATGCACAGTAAAATCCAGGGCTAGTTCACATATCAGCTGCAGGCCACATGTGGCCCACAAAAGATTTTGTACGTATTTCAAAATGTATAACTGTGGGCATAAAAAGTGGATTTGTTTCTAATGGAGTTTAGAAGAATCTCAGTAGGTCTGTGGCTCTCTGCTATATTACTCCTGCGCAAAATCCATGTGAAATCTACAAATGGTAAGTAGCCTGCACAAATTTGATGGCTGTTTTCCAGTAGCTGTACTCTGTACTGGAATCACACTACTAGGGTCCTTATTGCTAATGCCAGTCCCAAGACCAGACATTACTGGGAAAAGTAGGCATAAAACTTCAGTGGTTTCACCTGCTTCATCTGCTTTGACAGTTTCATCTGCTACTCACAGCAGAAATAAGTTCCAGAATTAATCTATTCTGTGACATGTAGTGGATTTGGACTAGATGATGATGGTTCTTCCATAAACAAGAGATGGGGGAAACACTTGCTATAAAGAGTATACAACCATGTCTTCATCGACAACAGTATCTGAGAATAGGATAGTGGAATGTTGGATCATTAAGAGCTGTTGAAAGCTGACTGAACGTTGAGCATAAAGAGCACATCTCCGACTCATAGTGGTCAGACCTTTTGACTGTTGCATGTGATGTATCCGATGGACACATTACATTTGCTCCGGTTTTGTCCCCTTGGGCACAATTTGCACAACTGCTTGGGCACTGTAGTTTATTCTCCATGCCATTCCCAGGTTGAAAATAGAAGATGAGGTAGTTATTAGCACATATGTGCCACATAATACAAGGCTTGATGCTGAAAACAGAGAATTTTTGTGCCATGTGAGGTGGCATAATGAGGATGTCATCCCAGCTTCCTACTGTCATATAAGCCTTAAGGGGATGTGAGTGTAAGAACTGACCATAACAGCACTAGATATGAACTGGTACAGGGATCACACAGCTGACCAGAAGAGAGTCTGGGGCATGAATCACTCGCAGGTTCCAGTTAGAATAAATGGTGGATTGTCTGTAACTTGAAGTCTTTAGATCATGATATGAGCCAAAGATTAGGGAGGAGAGTGAATCTCTAGCATGTGCTTTGGCACATGGAGTGTTTTTAGCAGCTGCCCAGTTCCAGCACAACAGTTGTCATAAGAAAACATACTGATATCCATTGGACGACAAAGCACAACCTTGCATCACATTCTAGTTTGCAAGCCCTTGATTAAAATAATCTGGGATGTACCTGCATTTAGTAGTGGTGAGGAAAGATTCAAATGTGGTCCAGTTGATTAGCAGAGCACCCACAATTTTGTTTCTACTGGTGGTGCACAATCACAGAACTCTCAGTGCACATACACATTTTATTCTGCACATGGATGGAAAAAATCCACACATGGATAGAAAAGATTAGAGGGAACATTGATTAGTGGGTAAGGAATAGTTCCCATATAAGAAGAGATTAACAAGACTGGGACTTTTCAGCTTTGAAAAGAAATGACTAAATGGTGGGGGAATAAGTTAGAGGTCTAGAAAATGATGAACGGTGTGGAAAAATAAAATAAGGACATGTTATTTACTCCTTCGCATAATACAAGCAGGTCACCCAATGAAATATATAGGCAGCAGATTTAAAACAAAAGAAATTATTTCTTCACGGTCAACCTGCTGACCTCTTAGGCAGCATAGGTGACATAGGTGAGTTGGGGTAGAACCTATAATTGTTAACTGGGTTATTGCCTCATGTCCCCTTTCTGTTCCTCTACATGGCCCTCTCTGCAACTCCCCCCGTCCCAGCATCAGTCACTATGTTGCCAGGGGATGGAGGAAAGGCCCAAATAATAACAGCGTTTCAATAAGAATGAAATAAGTGCAAGAAGTACAGGTCCATCAATGGCTACTAGCTAGGATGGGCAGGGATGGTGTCCCTAGCTTCTCTTTGTCAGAAGCTCAGAGCGGGCAACAGAGAATGGATCACTTGATAATTGCCTCTTCTGTTCATTCCTTCTGAATCACCTGGCACTGACCCAGGGCCAGCTCGAGCCATTCCTGCGCCCTGGGCAGCTGGCGTGCGATGCATGCCCCCCGCTCCCTGGCACACTGTGCACCTTACAGCTGCCATCAGGTGCCACACGCCTGGGGCCGGGGGCCGCACGCCCGTTAAAGCTGCCATCAGGCACCCCCCATAGGTTGGCGCCCCAGGCAGCTGCCTGGCAACCCCCCCCTTAATCCGGCCCTTCACTGACCATCACTGTAAGGTGGGTTACTGTGCTAGATGTACCATTGGTCCAACCCAGTATGATTGTTCTGACGTTCTTGTATACAGCCCAGATGTATCTGCCCCCTAGAGCCCATTCCCTACCTCTCTGAGCTGAGAGAGAACCCAGAAGGTATGTTTAGACTACATGCCTCTGTTACCACCAGCATGTAAATTAGACTACCCGACATTGGCAGTGAAGCTGCGATTTAAATATCCCCGGCTTCATTAAAATAAAAATGGCCACCGCCCTGTGCTGGCTCAGCTGATCGTTGGCACAGTGTGGCAGTCAAGACGCGGATTGGCCGACAAAGAATGCTTTTGTCAACCGCTCCTTTATGACTCGTGAAACGAGGTTTACAGGAGCGGTCGACAAAGGTGTTCCTTGTCGACCGATCTGTGTCTTGACTGCCACGCTGTGCCAACGATCAGCTGAGCCGGCACAGCGTGGTGGCCATTTTTATATTAATGAAGCCGAGGATATTTAAATCCCAGCTTCATTGACTATGTCGGGTAGTCTAATTTACATGCCTCTGGCAACAGAGGCATGTAGTCTAGACATACCCAGAGAGCCTCCCTCTCTTTGCAGAGTTAGTAACAATGTAAGGCTACGTCTAGACTACAAGCCTCTTTTGAAAGAAGCTTTTTCAAAAGAATATTTTGAAAAAGTCTCTTTCGAAAGAGAGCATCTAGAATACAAGCAGATTTTTTGAAAAAGCGAGCTGCTTTTTCGAAAGAGAGTCTAGACTCTCTCTTTCAAAAAAGTACAGTTTTCATTCTAGAGAGCCTTTTTTGAATGAGTACTTTCGAAAAAAGGTGTTATTCCTCGTAAAATGAGGTTTACGTGATCGAAAAAACTGCCACGTTCTTTCGCTTTACTTTCAAAAGAACATGGCTACAGTCTAGACGCAGGTGAAGTTTTTTTGAAAAAAGGCTACTTTTTTCGAAAAAAACCCTGTAGTCTAGAGACATGCTGAGACTATACATTAGCATTTTAAGCCTAAGCAGTGTCCATTAAATGAAAATGCCACAAGATGTCAGAATATGTTAGTATTAGAGCTGAGTGGGTCTAATATGTATTTAATTTTCTTTCTTTTATATAGGAATTAGACACAGTGCTCCTGTCAGCTACTTCACACACGTCCTCTGTCCCCAGGCTCTGATTGACCTGGGAGGAGAGGTGGAGAACCCGAAGACTCCTCATGCCTTCAGGAGCTTGGGGGCCTAGAGGGAATCGCCAGCTGTTCAGAACAGCTGTCTGTTCTCTCTGGGGAGGAGGCAGGACAAATACTTCATGTGCTCCTCCCACCCCATACCAATCAGAGTCTGTAGGCAGTGAAGCACTGAAGTGTCCTGCCCCTACCTCTTCTGCTTGAGGCCAGGTCCCTTTGGGGGCAGCCCAGGGCCACTTAAAAAATTTCTGCCCACCCCTGCTCTGAAGGATGTTATCGAAAAATGACTGGAACAACAAAAAGAAGTTAACATCATTTTTATACACTTTGCCACTAATTTTAATATAGCACATTGCTCAAGACTTTGGAACCTGCTGTGCCAACCAGAGGACTTAAGGTGGGTGGTGGAGGAACTGTCTCACACACTCTTAGCTGTGTGAGGGTCAAGGGATGTATTACAGAAAGGTTCTTCTTAGAATCAGGAGTATGCCTGAGCTGTGCTCTTTCACTTACATTGTTTAATGTCCTAATAAATGGTCATGAAATTCATCACGTAAGTATATGTACGATCTTGTTTTACATGAAAATACCAACTATAGCTAATGCTGGAAGAGCTGTGAAAACTGCAGAATCTATGGGACTTGCAGTCAATGGTGATCAAACCAAAACTATGCACGTGGCTTGCCCCCGACAAAATGGAAACGCATGACCTGCCGACACTGCATGTGGATGGCAATGACACTCGGTGGATGAATGGTTTTAGATATCCGGGTAGTCAGTTGACAGTAGGAGGTTCTAAATCTGATCAGATTGGTCTCATGTCAACAATATTTCAGAGTCTTCAAAGGCCTCTGGGTGGCGGGATATCTATGTGACAACTAAGATATGAGCATTCGTGTAGTGCTCATATGATACAAGAGTTCAGTGCTGTAGTGATGACAACTCTGTTATATGCAGCAGACCAGGAACATGGCCTTTAAAAACAGCTGAGGAGAGTACACTAAACAGTGTTCAGTATCAACAATTATGCTGTATTCTTACCATCTACTGGCTTGATTTTGTCAGAAATGAGGATATATGTAGATGATCTTAAACAAAATGACGGCAGTGAACGGGGCGGGGCAGGTCCAATGTGCAGCAGAAGTATGCTTTTAAAGGTTTGTAGATGTAGAGCTGAGGTTGAAGGAAGTAAAGCACAAGGCCAAGCATGACCATGGTTGGAAGATGCAATTTTGACAGAATTACGAAATCTCAATCCTCCCGTACTGACCCTAGCCAAAGGAAGAAGATTTGCAAAAAAAAACAATCAAGATGAAAGTCTATTCTATGTACCACTGTGATGACACCACAGCCATTCACTCTGCTGTTGTGCTGTGTTTAGGAGCAAAAAGTGCTGCCACTGTTCAGATTGAGGAAGTGAGAGAGTACAAACCTGTTGGCCCATTACTTTTCCCTCAACTCTGAAACAGAACTAATCACAGTACAAGCACAGAGCTTAGGGATCAGCTATAGCACGTTAATAATAAACTCCATTCTAGGATTTTCCTATCAATGTAACACGTGAAAAATGTTTGTGAATGGAGTCAGAATGTGCGTGTCAGACAGGACATGCACTTCCTTCGTTTGTCAGTTCCCTGGAAATAATGAATTAAGGAAGTCACGTAAACAAATATATTCACAAGTAAATATTGGACTAGCATTTTTTTGCCTGTGCTAAATGCCAGTCAGTTCTTTACAGAAAAGGTAGACAAAACCCCGCTTCATGTAGCCAGCAGAATATTATTAGTTGTAACTTTATTACAGCTGAGTTCTTTTGGATTGCTTTGGGTGAAGAAAGAAAGGCAGTGCGACCTTAGAAGAAATAAAATAAATGCAGGTATAAATCAGAAAAATGCAGAGAGCAGTAACAGCCTAGGGTACATTAGAGAGAAAAAACAAAACCTCTTATCACAGTAAGAGCAAAGGAAGCCATCCCACTGAAGGGAAGAGACAAGGAGGCCAGCTGACATCCTGCAGAGAATCTAAGGCCTGGAGGAGGGAAAGTACAGCCTCAGAGAGGAGGCAGCTGGGAGAGACTGCAGCTCTTAAAGGGGCAGTTGCACCAGCTGTTCTGCTTCAGAAGCAGGGGTGCTGTCTGAGCTGACAGGCAGCCTGAGCAAAATAAGCAAAAGAGCAGTTATGGGACAGTTACCAAGGCTGAAGGCAGGTGCGAGCATGTATGTTTTTAAATAATGTGGTTTATAGATTCTTTGCCATCCATTAAGTCCCAGGGGAAACTGAGAGTCTAACTGGAGCCAACTGGAATTTGTTCAGATAATGGTGAATTATTAAATGGACAGATTTGGTGCTCTTTTGTTAGCACAATGGGGAAAGCAACTGTGAATTCTCTATATCACAGTGGTGGAAGGAGCAAGTTCCATCTTAGAACCAGGGAGAAGCCAGTCACCTGTCTCTGGACAAGCAGCAGTTAATAACTTGTCAGTTCTAGTTTGGTGCCCATTTTGGTAGACTGGTAGCTTCAGAGGGACAGTGTAGTTGGAGCAAGAGAAAAATCTAAGGAAACATGGAAGCAATAAGGTTGTCACCAATTATGAGAAGTTAGGGTATTTGCCAGGCCTGCTGACAGAGGGGGCAAAGGGGGCAGTTGCCCTGGAGTCCACAATTTAAAGGGGTCTAGGGCTCCCAACTACTGCTGCTGCTTCTCTCGCAGTCGTGGTGGCTGGAATCCTGGGCCCTTTAAATCACCACCAGAACCATATGTACTCTGGATGGGGCTTAGGGATGTGTGGTCTGTCTCAGCCCCACCCCTTCCTCCTGAGGCTCTGCCCCTTCTGGGAACGCAGAGCCAGCCTCCCTGCCCCCATGGCCAGGGGCCCAGAGAGTCTGTTAGCTCACCTGGTACTTTGCATATTAGGAGCTGTACTGATCAGTATTTGGAGACCCTTGAGTCCACTGGTAGCCCATTGGCTTGCCACAGTACTCCCCACCTGCTTACAGAGAGTGATTACACTCTGACTTCCATCATAAAAGGTCCAGGGTGCTGGTGGGACACTTGTCTGGAGAAAGGAGAAACTCTGTCAGAGGGGCAAGGACAAACAGAGAAAAAAAACACAGGTAAAAGTAGGGGAGAACGGACAAATCAGAAAAGAGTCTTGAAACCAAGGCCAACATTTTAAACCGGATGAAAAATTCTTGAAGAGTTTGTAGGAACACACTGAAAAACCTGAAGTTATCAGGATGGAGATAAAAGTGATGAATGGAAAAAGAACAGGAAAAGGAAACCTACAGAGGAGAGGCTGCAAGTTACTTTATTTTATAGAGTGCTTGTTTTATGCAATATTGTCATGCTATTGTAACCCCTCCTGTTGGCTAGCCCAGTGTGAGGTTATTCAGCATAGGGGAAGCTTGTGACTTCTTACACCACTGTGGGGGGGAGAGCTAGGCCTGAGGCTGCTTGGTGTGCTCTGCGTTGTGTATGTGTGAGTGCACCTCAGACCAGACCCACTCCGACAAATCACCAGGAACAGGCTTTATTCTGTAAAAAACATAGAACAGGAAAACAGTTCAGCAGCCCCTTCTCTCAGCATGCAGCCTGTGTGCTGCTTCTAGCACAGTCCTTGCTGAGACCCTGCTGGGGGCAGAGGGCACATCCAGGAACCAGGAAGTTCTCCCAACATGCCGCAGTTTGTAGTCCACAAGTTGTAGTTCCCAGGGCTGCTGCTGAAACACACTGGACCTTGGGCTACACTATGATTTAATTGGGGTTTGGTTGCTACCTTTACTTTTGTGCTGCTGCTGGCTACAGTGCTGCCTGCAGAGCTGGGCATGTGACCAATAGCTGCTGCTCTTTGGCCATTCAGTTCTGAAGATAACACAGAAGTAAGGGTGGCAATATCACCGCCCCCTAAAATGACCTTGTGACCCCCCCACCACCACCTCGCAACTCCTTTTTGGGCAAGATCCCCAATTTGAGAAACTCTGGTCTCCTCCGAGAAATTTGTATAGTATAGGGAAAAAACACACAAAAGACCAGATTTCGTTGTACATGATGTGTTTTTCATGGCCATGAATTTGATATGGCCTATGTATGGGGATCACTAAGACAGTGAACAACGGCCAGTGCCGGCTAAAGTATAGAACTGTAATCTTGTATCATATTACCTACAAGAAATATACATCCACAGCTACTCCGAAGTATTCATTATACTTTCAATATAAGACTGCCAGCCTGTTTGCAGCCCCATCTACAAAAGAGAAATATTTTCTATAAACCATTTATATTATTCGCTTCCAAGAATATATGATGTTACAGACACTCCAGGAAATATCTTCTGGTATGCTGTAGAGATGGTAAGAAGTCAAAATTAATACTTGTTATGTATACCTCTGAAATACCAAGAGAGAGCAATTAACCCCCAAATTTGGATTCCACTGTTCAGTAAGTAAACCTACTTGAAGTCAGTGAAAGTGCTTGTCTTGAGGGAGCTCTCATGTTTCTTCCTTTTCTTAGAAAAGGGTGCTAAGCGCTTTCTCTCATGGCAAGTGTCTCGTGTCAGGCTAACATTCCATTGATAATGTTCCCTTGGGTGAAATCCTGGCCCTACTGAACTCAATAGCAACATTCCCACTGACTTTAATGGGGCTAGGATTTCATCTCATGTTTATTGTCTTAAGTTCACCTGCTTTAACAGTGTTTAAAAGGAAACCCCCTCTGAACATGCACAAATCCCTATTAGAATGAGTGAGTGGTAAAGTCGCATCATCCTCACACCTCCTACAGTCATATTTTTGGCTTCTCACATGCTGTACATTTATGACAATATGGCATGGGCTAGGCCCATAACCAAGCTATGTGCTCACAGCAATTATTTCAGGGAGGTCTATGATCTATGTTAGGCCGGAGTTCAGACTAGGGATGTAATAGTGTAGTCGATTAACCGATTAACCGATAAGCAAAAGCTTGTAGGTTAATGCTATAGACTACACGCATTCCACTTCCCCCCCCCCCCCAATAAATTTTTTTGTGGTTTTTGTGGTCTGCCTCAGTCTTGGCTCATGCTGGGTCCGGGACCTACCCCCATTGTGGCTCTGCATTTAAAATGTATTAGGAGCCAGGCAGGCAGGCAGCCTGGCTCAGTTCTGGCTCATGCCAGGTCCAGGAGCTCCTCCCTCCACCCCCCGAGACAGGGGCTGCTGCCACCCCACGCTGCTGCCTCTGTATCAGTGGCAGCTGTGCTGGATGACAGGCAGCTGGTCCATGAGAGGAGCTGGTTTTTAAACTGTCTCCCTTGCGAACCAGCTCCCGCCTGACACCCCACACTGCTGCCTCCTTGGGAGTGGGGCCAGAGTGGGGGCTATAGAATAGTCGACTAAGAATTCATAAGGCTAACTGACTATTCAATTAACTGATATTTAACATCCCTAGTTCAGACCAGATGATTACAGTGGATGTTTCTGGTCTTCAAATCTATGCACTGGGGGTTTCTCATGAGCTTTTATTTTTAATTCTTTCTGACAGCTTCTGGGTGCCCTTATTTCATTAGTATCTAAAACAGTTACATTGCCCAGAACGTGCTAAATGTAAATGAAACAATTTGCACAGGTTGATTTATTTTGAGAGTTAGCCTCTTTTCTTGATCAAAGTGTGAATTCCTCCGCTTTCTTATTTAAAAATAAAACGTGCAAAACAAAATTACTGCCATTCTGTGTCATAGCAGTGTCAGTCTGGAACCATGGCAAAAGCTGCAAAGGAGTTTCTCTCTGATCGCACCAGTTATGTTTTCCAAACCAGACTGCAATCTTTGGGTCGTTGGGCATGCGTACAGATGGCCTTCAAAACATATGAAAGTCCATTTCTGCAGCAGGCCTACCTTGCAGATATTTACTGTATATTCAGAAATAAAAAATATTTTTTTAAAAGAATTACACTGAAAGAGTGTTTTGATGGAATCCAAATAGCATCTACAACCACAATCAATAAGCTTCATTTTTTTAAAACCATATTGCACCTTTAAAAAATCCTATTGTTTGGAAATGAAGAGCCGAGGCAGGGGTGAGGAACCTTTTCTGGGTCGGAGGCCACTGACTGACCGACAGAAAAATCAGTCAGGGGCTGCACACAAGTGAGAAGTGGGAAAAAAACCCCTTCAATGTGGCACCCAACCGAGAAGGGGGAAGACACTCCCCACATTTCCCTCGCACACCAGAGCCGAGGGGGAGGGGAGAGTAGCTTAGTAGATTTGGTGTGCTCCAGCCCTCAGGAGGATACCAGGGGGTCTGGAGCACCAGCACAGCTCCCCAGTACTGGAGGGGCCCTGAGCCTTGGTGGCCAGATCCAGGCAAGCTGAGAGCTGCATCTGGCCTCCAGGCCTGAAGTTCTCCACCCCTAAGCTAAGGGAACAGCCTGTTTCCCATTGTCCATCTTTTATCATGCTCAGTCTACCTTGTAGCACCACAAAAATGTAATTTTGGGTATGCCTACATTTGAGCTGGGGTGTGTGATTCCCAGATCTCATATTGGTTCCCACACCAGCTCTGCTCAAGATAGGCAGGGGTTCAGGCAAGCTGTCCAAGTACTTATCTGCTGCCTGTGCTTTGCCAGCTACACTGCCATTTTTAGCTCGCTAACACCAGTAGAGCTATGGCAGGTATGTTAATGTGAGCTGGTAATCATACATCTTCATTAGCATCTGCCATCCCACCCCCTGCGCAAAGTCCCTGCAAATCTGGGCCAATCCATTGTATAGTTAATACGAGCCCCCCAAAAAAGTTAGAAACATTTTCAAAAGGGAAACTGAGGTGCATTTTTAAAAACACTGTTACTTTAAAACTCCTTTTTTTGTTTTTTACCAAACTTCTCAGTAGAATTCTACTCTGGAATGAAATATGGCAATTGAAATTTCAAGGAGAGCCAGTTCTTTCTCAGGTGGGCGCAGGACTGAAAACTCAGGCTTATGGTGTTGAAGCTAGCTTCTCTATAGCATGGCGACCACCGTTCCATAAGTAAGACTAGAAATGCAACAGGCTCAGTGTCTAAAGTTTTGAACTGATCATGGTGTTCTAGAAATCAGGGGCAGATGACTATTTTGCGGGGCCCCGGGCAGCGTAACCCCGCAGGGCCCCCCCTTTGCCATGGCGCATGCGCCGTGACGCCATGCGCATGCGCAGTGGCGCCACAGCGCATGGGCAGGGCTTTTTTAAGTGCGGGACCCGGGGCAGCTGCCCCATTCGCCCTGCCCTATATCTGCCCCTGCTAGAAATACTTGAGTGGCTCAGGGAAGCTCAGTTACTGCTAAGCTCCTACTCTCCATCCCAGCCCCAACACATCCATGCACAAAAACCCCACACAGCTTTTTTTTTAAACCTACACTAATTAGCAGCAGGCAGTGAATATGAAAAGTGTTTATCTTTCCACCTTCAGTTCGTTATCCTGCTGTGTTATGACAGATGGAATGTTAATTAATATGACCTGGCAAGTAATATTTAATACAACACAGAGTAGCACAGAACTATCTGACTTACTCAGGGAAGATCATCTACCTTTTATCCCACTGACACCGATGGCTAAAATGTGTATGGTCTATCTATACTACCTTTCCATCCTCTACTTATCGATATTGCACCCAGCACCTGTGTTGGAGCTCTTTCCATATAAAATGAATAGCGAAAGCAAAGTCCTTAGCAGACTTCATGGAGTCTTTGGAACTTCTCTTTTTTTTGGAGTAGAAACCAAACTTTGCTTGGTTTTTATTTATGTGTTGGGTGGTTGATGTGTTTGTTTCAAGGGTCCTTTTTTTTTGGCGCGGCAGTATCTGGCTAAAAGGGCCTGTCAATATTGTGTGTGTCATACATGCAATGTAAAAAGGCTTTTTCTGGGGAAGATTTTGCAGCATTTTCTAACGATGGTCAGACTCTGGATTTGCCTAATCTCTCGTGGAAGTTTGTTCCATAGCCCGATTCCCTCAACAGAGGGTGCTTTGTCCCCAGCTCTCACATGCTCTGTCTCCCTGGTTGGTTTGTTGCTTGTTTTTAATGTAGCTGGGGTTTGAGCCATTAATAGCTTTGAAGATTGGGACCAAGGCCTTAAACTGGCATCAGAAATGGAGGGGGAGCCAGCAGAGGGATTTGAGCACAGGTCTCACCTGCTCACAGCACACTGAGCCCTTAGAGAAGTGGGAAGTTGCATTCTGTACCAGCTGGAGCCAGGGCATTGTTTTCACATTCAGATTCAGTGTGTTACCGGAATCCTGACACTGACGCTTCCAGTTTTACTACCACCAGTGGAGCAGAAGCAATGGCAATACAATGTGGTGAAATGGGAGGAAAGGAGGAGATTGCAGAAAAGTACCTGACATAGTATAAGACATTTAACCATCCAATCAGAAATACTTGCATTCTGGCACAAAACCTGATGCCATATTTATTCAGATTACCAGGATAATTCATTGTTTTAAGTGTATAAGTGAAATTACTGTGTTTTGTCATTGACAGACTTCATTAACTTCTCTCAGAGCTTCTGAAAAAATGAAGCAACATGTTTACTTTCCACTTACCAGATCACCTCTCCAGGATACAGCCAACATATAATCAATGTCTTCTCAAAGGAAAACTGCAAAGCATGTTGAAAGAAAGATGTCAAGTATAATTTAGACCAAATTTTAAGTTTTGTGAAAACTAAGATCAGCACTAACATTTACACAACTGAAAAACAAAAATATCCACTGGAAACTTTTTTTTTTTTATACAAATAAACACCCTTATTTCTATCATTATAGCTCTTTTAGTGTGTGAGAGCTTGGACATGAAACTCTCTAAAAGTTATCTGTGAACAAAAGTAAGACTGACTAGTTTTTAAATGATTTCTGCATTCACAGATAGGCAGTTCTGAACACAAGACAAGAAAAGCTTTTTTTTAAAAATCAGGTTCACAATTTTCAAGCGTGATTTCCTGATATTAGGTGCCTAATTTTCAGAGGTCCCATTGACCTGGGAAAGGCCTGGACGTCTATGGGAACCACCGATAGGCAGCACATCTGAAAACCAGGGTACTTTTATTTTGGTGCCAAAATTTGAGCACTTAATTATAGGAGAACACTTTGAAAATTTGGGCCATGATTTTTACTTGTCCCTTAAAACAAAGCAGTTCATTTATAAAAGAGGCATACCAAACTAAAGAAAGCTCTCCTCTCCTCTAACTGAACTATCAGAATTTGTGTTAGCTTGGAGGTACTACCTAATTTAGCAGAGTAGTAACTAGATGCTGTCTCTAAAGAGATCTGGGCCAGTGATTTCTAATCATTTTAATAAACGTAAGTTGTATGACACATACAAACCTTCAGTTGTAGCAATAAAAACATCTACTTTGTCTGTAAAATCATATATACTTTTACTGGCACGAGCAGGCTTTTTGACCACAACTATCTAAAAGACAGAGTGGTCTTTGGGTACTATTTAGTTCCAAAGGGGCTATAAAAGGCAGATGGTCTCATTAGAAACAATTTATGCATATATATTTCTAGGAGTTGAATGCTGCCAGAACAGGTTTAGCTCTTTCACCATACAGGAGGAAAATATCACCACTTGCAAATGTTTCCAGTTTGCAAAATAATGACCTATCCAAAGTAGCTAAGCAACTAATTACTCAAATACTAGAAGGTTATATGCCAATATTATCACATTGTTGGTCTCCTGGGCAAACAACTTCACATTCCTCAAACTGCCATATAGTGTCATTAGATTTTGCAGGAAAGGCCTTTTTTAATAGTGCAGCAGCAGCCCCAATGCCCCTGTGCTTATGCCATCATTTCAACTATTATTTCCAATCTCCAAGTCAAATCACTTATTAATTAGAGAGGCAACTCTAGCAAACTCAATTACCCGCAGGCAGTTTCTTCCCAGATGTGAAGCCCCTCTTGGAAGCAGGCCATACTGTTCCCAGCTGCAGGGAAGTGTTTTGAACTTTTGCCTCTATTGCTTCCCAGCTGACATCAGCGGCCCCCAGAATCCACATGCCCAACCCCAGAAATATCTTTCTCAGCCCCTGCCTCCCACAACTCCTCACTCCATTCCTTTTTTCTGTCCCGGAACCTTAGTGAATTCAACCCATAACTGATTGATGTGTGTGTGCATCAGAGCAAGAGAAAGATACTAATACTGCCTGGAAGAAAGTGATGATGAATAATCTAGGGATACGTCTACATTGGCAAGATTTTGCGCAAATACTTTTAACGCAAGAGTTTTTGTGTTGAAGTATTTGCGCAAGAGAGCGTCTACACTGGCATGTGCCTTTGCACAAGAGATGTGCTTTTGCGCAAAAGCATCCATGCCAGTGTAGACGCTCTCTTGCGCAAGAAAGCTCTGATGGCCATTTTAGCCATCGGGCTTTCTTGCGCAAGAAATTAACGTTGCCTGTCTACACTGGCCTCTTGTGCAAGAACAGTTGCGCTAGAGGGCTTATCCCTGAGCGGGAGCATCATAGTTCTTGTGCAAGAAGCACTGATTTCATACATTAGAACGTCAGTGTTCTTGAGCAAGAACTCTCCGCCAGTGTAGACAGGCAGCATGTTTTTGCGCAAAAGCAATTGCTTTTGCGCAAAGTCATGCCAATGTAGACACAGCCTAGAGGTGGAGGCCTGGCTAGATAGCTGCAAAGAAGGCAGCTTTTGGGTCTGTTTACTGGATTTATTTAAGGCAGAAGATACATGGTTTAAAAATAAAATTAGATGCAGGATTTTCTTCAAATGGCAGAGAGAGAAACTCTGAACTGGAGAGGGTGCACACCCCACGCATGTACCTATATAAGCCATAGGGGCATGAGAATGCTGGAGTTTATATGGAACACATATTTTATTTCTCCCTTCAAAGGTCAGCATACAGGCCTGAACCAGGCACTTTCAATACCAAACCATAGACCTCTAGTACTTGAATTGAAGAAGTAATGCCATTAGCTGAGAACAATCGAAGGCTGTTCTCTATGGGTTAACCGCTAGACGGGATGAAATGCATGTGCATGTATGAAGCATCCCTGGGCTTATTATATGGGGTGCATGCATAGGGGAGCACGTGGATAGGTGTGTCTGGCGATTGTATGCAGTGTGTATATGCCCTGTATTGTGTGTATTGCAGGATTTGGGTTACATACTTGATAGTGCTTTCTGATAAGTATTGGGTGTGTGCATGTAGTGCATATAGGATGTACTGGCATGCATATAGGTGCACATGGGATATAGGAGGATATGAAAAGTTTCTATGAGGTTTGTGGGAGTGGGGGTAACTGTTTCATTCAGATTACTGGATCTGCTACCATGTTCTTGGGATGGTATTCCAGTCCAGACATTGTTCTGAGATAATGGTCGGATGGATTAAATACACAAAAGCAAAAATGTCCTCAGTCCATATAGCTATAGAGGAATCTGTGTTTGCATTAACATCTGTACATTACTCAGTAGCTTCCTAAACATACATCGTCCTTTTACTGCATATTTATTATTGTTAGGCACCCATGGCAATTGTGGAGCCATAAGCATCACATTCAAACATATTCCTCTCTACAACAGCCTGGGAAAGCAGGGAATATTTATTGCTGTTTTACAAAGGGAGAATGAACGGACTGACCCCAAGTCACACGTGAAGCCTGCAGCACCACAGGGACCTGCACTCAGATCTCTGAAGCGTAAGGCAGGCACTCTCAGCACCAAGCCCTCTCACTAGCATGCATGCTAACAACGCACTGCCTGACTAACCACAATGTATTCTTGCTACTCAAACTGGATTGTTTCCTGAGAAATGAACCACTGGTCACATGGTTACCCTGCATTTGATCAGGAACAAACAAACAAACAAAGATACTTGCCAACTACCTCGATAAACAGGCAAAGAAACAGCTTTTGCAGGTCTGTACGCAGGAATTTCTTTGGAGGCGGGAGGGGTGTGTGCTTTTTTTTTGGGAAATGTGGACCATAAGGGTATGAATGCACCCCCCATGGTTCCCCAGATAAGCAGAGAGATCAGCCCCAACCTTCTCCTGGCCAGCCAGAGCATGGGGTGAGGGAGGGTCGGACATCGTGCCACGCCTGCCTTTCTCTGGCTGGCTGGAGGATGCTTGGGGAACCATGGGAGGGGGGCGGTGCTTTCACACCCTTCGCACCCCCCATACAGGTATGGGCCTGTTTTGACTCAGTTTGACCCTCACCAGGTAGAGACAGGACAAATGGAAACAAGGAATAGAACCCAGACAATGTGATCCCCACTCTGACTAACAGATTGTGTCTACCTTTAATAGGCAGCTGAAAGAGCTTCCTTTTATATTTTGTTCACACACCTGTATTGTCTCTATCTTGGTTGTGATTCCCAGAAAGATACCTGTGAAGTCTTTCACACACTTTGGCAGGCCTGGTATCACGTGCAGTAGAAGGTACAGCCCCAGGGGTGGAGAATGTACCTGCCACAACCGCATGGCTTCCCCCACCCTGGCTTCCCTTCTCCTGCAGGGCTGGGGAGAGGGGGACGACAATGACAGGGAATTAACCCTTTAGGAGCAGCAGCAGGCTGGATGGGAAGCCTATGCTGCCAGCCCGTGGGTGGGGCTTGCTCTGGTGCAGCGGAAGAGGAGGCGGCCAGGCCAAGCGCTCCTGGGGATGGGAGCTGAGAGCATCACATGCCTAGCCTAGCTGCAGCAGGAGGAGAAGGGGTGCGGCCGCCAATGCCTCATGCTTTAGACCTGCCAACTCTCCAGGATTGGCCTGAAGTCTCCTAGAATCAACATTGCTCTCCCTATGACTATTGAAAACAATCCTGGAGATTTCAATAAGATATTGTAAGAAAATGACATTAAGTCATGTTGGGAAAAAAATCTCCCGGAATAGCTTCAGTCAGAGTTGGCAACCCAACCATGCAGCTGGCTACAGGGCCCCACATCTGAGCCTTTCCCAGATACACCATGTACCCTCCATCCCACAGACACCCCCATAGATACCCCTATATTGCCCCATATCTCCATACCATCTATAAACATCGTCACACAGCCCCTCACAGACACCACACAGAGACACAGCCACTTACACCTGACAGACACCTCCCACTACCCTGTGCTCCCACAGACTCTCTCTGTTCCTACCTAAAAATGCCCCATGCCCCCCATAGAGCAGCACCCTCCCCACGACACACACTTTGCCCCTTCCCAGCCCACCAGACACCCTGTACCAGCTGAATACCCGCACATACCTGACCCTGCTAGGTGCATATCCTGCCCCGTACAGCTCCTTACCCCCACTCCATGTACATTCTGAGCCCATCTCCCTGGGGCCAGGGCAGCAAGCAAAGGGTGAGCCCTGTACAAGGATAAAGTTAATAGCATTGATCCCTGCCAGGGCACCATCTCCACCAAACGAGATGCTCTCCCAGGCATTAGGGCGGGCCCCCTGGCGTTGCTGCTTCAGTGACCCAGCTCATAGAGAAGCTATTTTTCCTTAATTGCAGTAGCACCAATCTCAGATGCGCAAAAATCATGTGTCAGCCCTGCCCTCCAATCACAGAAGATGGACAATCATGAGATTTGTATTTCCTTTTTAAAGAAAAGTAATGAATTGTGGGGTTCCCTTTAATTTGCCTTTTGGTCTTGAGCTGTCACATTTTCATGGCTTTTGCATTTATGGGGGCTAGACCTTTTTTTATTTTTCATGAATGCTGAAGCTTTAGGGAAAACACCAAATATCACAATGCTTAGCAATACTGTGACTGCCAGCTCTGGAAGCTAGTGAGTTGCTTCCCATCTCCGCCAGTAATAAAGGCTCTGTTTCTGTTTGTCTACTTATGCTACCCCCTCCCCACAGCAAAGCATTAATCCCCTTTTACAGATGGAGACCTGAGGGTATATCTACACAACAACTAGACACCCACAACTAGCCCATGCTAACTGACTCAGGCCAGATCTATACCAGAGGGCAAAGTCAAACTAAAGTACACAAGCTTCAGGGGGAGCCGGGTTAGTCTGTAACAGGATAAACTTAAAAAACAACAAATGGTCTGGTAGCACCTTAAAGACTAACAAAACATGTAGATGGTATCATGAGCTTTTGTGGCACAACTCACTTCTTCAGATGACCGGAGTGAATAGTGTGGC
This sequence comes from Pelodiscus sinensis, assembly GCF_052426305.1. Taxonomy (NCBI): domain Eukaryota; kingdom Metazoa; phylum Chordata; order Testudines; family Trionychidae; genus Pelodiscus; species Pelodiscus sinensis. The sequence continues at coordinate 200,569,413 of NC_143052.1, forward strand.
TGGAGTTGATGCACCTTAGTTCAGATTTCCACGGTGTCCCCATGGAGGGGAGTCAATGGGAGAAACTCTTCTGTTGACTTCCCTTAATCCTCGCAACTCAGTGGAGTACTGGAGTGGACGGGGGTGTGAGCAGCAGTCTGATCCGCGAGAGAGCAATCTCTGCAGCATCAGTCTCCTGGCAGGTGAAGAGAAGGTCTCAAGATCATGGTACTCACTCTGGGGGTCTATTTACTGTTGTGTAGACATTCGGGATCCGGCTGGTACCTAGGCCCCTGAGCAGGGCTGGACCGAGCCATTCTGATGCCCCGGGAAGAAAGTTTAATTGTGCCCCAGGTTGGGGGAGGACGCATGCGCAGCCCTGCCCCCGCCCGGCACGTGGGGGAGGGCGCGCGGAGCTGGCGGCGGCAGGATGCACGTGCCTGGCCCGGCCCAGCCCAGCTACCGCCACTGGCACGCAGCCTGGGGTCGCCTGGGGCGGGCTGAGCCTGGCCGTGCAGGGCCCCATGGCCGCAGGGGGAAGGGCGCTGATGGCCAGCGCTGCTGGGGTTAACGTGGCCCCTACCCCGGGCGGCAGCTGCAGGGTGGCCGCTGGGGGCTGCTGCAGCCCACGATCTGGGAGCCGGGCGCGTGGTGCCTGATGGCAGCTATAAGGGGCACTGTGCGCCCCTTACAGCTGCCATCAGGCACCCCCCATAGGTTGGTGCCCCGGGCCATGCTAGCCCATGCCTTAATCCGGCCCTGCCCCTGAGAGATACGGGGATTACAGAGCTGGGCTACAGCCCGAGCCCAAAAGTCTGCACAGCAATGAAACAGCCCTACAGCCAGAGCCTTGCAAGCTCAAGTCAGCTGGCATAGACCAGCCAGGGGTTTTGTCTTTCTGTGCAGCCTTAGCCTTTGCCTGGGAAAGATGAAAGGTTTGATCCACAAAGGGCACGACGCATTGCAGTGCTCAATGGGAGACTGCAGTGGGGGATTAGGAGTGAGTGAGGGTTTGGAGCAGCTTGGTAGCTGGGCGACAGGAGCAGGATTTAGGTGGTTTTGGACATGCTCTCTGGCAGGAATGTACGCAACCAGAGGGCTGCTGGCAGTACAGTGATGGCTGTGAGAACGTCAGTGGGGTCTAAGCCCAATTTAGGTCTAAATCCACAAAAGGCTAAATGTTGCATTTAGTCACCCTCGTATCTTTGTGGAGCTGGCCCTAACTGATTTTTTCAAACTATAAGCCAGAGCTGGGAATTAAACTCAAATTTTCAGGGGTATATTGTAGTGTTTCAAGCACAAGACTTTCATCCTCTCCTTATATGTTTATAAAATCCCATTGCTTTTAAATTATGCAATTAATGACATCTGTGTAGCCCAGCTGACGATAATGGGGTTGCACAGAGGTCATGAAAGATGCACATTTGACCTTGAGAGTATTTAGTGATGATAATGATGCATGGGAAGGAAAGCGTTCATCTTGACTTTCTAATGAAAGCGTGAGTTTGCAGGCATGCAAAATGGAACCACCACATAAATCCTGCAACTATTAGGAGAGTAGCATTATACCCATTTTCAGGTGGATAAACTGAGGCACACCACAGTTGCATAAGTAGCTCAAATTCATGGGAAATTTATGGTAGAGCTAGGGATAAAAACTATTGTTCAGGACTGTGTTTTAGTCACAGGACTGGACTTCATATCATGGTCTTTGTACCATGTTCTGAAATAATACATCATGATCGACACTTCAGTAACATGTCACACTGTATACTTGATCACACAATCATCTTCTCTCCTCATCCACCGCTCTGTTTTGAGGCTCCACAAACAACATGTTCAATGTGTAATTTTGAAGTACTGCTGCTAAGTACTTACGTGTCTTGCAGCAGTTCATATTATTTTTGACATTTTGCAGGCATTTGGCTTCACCACACACAATGCAAGAAGGGAAGAAGCATGAAGGAACAAAACACAGTTTTATGTGGGGAGTATTAAAGGGAAGTGAATACCACAGGTCCAAAAATTCTAGTTTTTGTACCAAATTTAGCTTCTGTCTTCGTGGCTTATTTAAAATCCTCCTTCAGAAAGATGTCTGAACAGAAACTTCAGCGTCACATACCAGTTTGAGCTCTCTCTGCCCTCATATCCTTCTTATAGACTGTAAAGTATGTGGGAAGACAAAAGCACTTAGAAAGTTTTTCATCTTTCAAAGGTGTGCACCAAGTATACTGGATAAAATCTTTTTTAATATTGAATCTGAAGGTTGGTTCTCTGGTAAATTAAAAAGGAAACTTTCCTTTTACAATCACTTTGAGAACTGCTACCAAAAGAAAAGCAGGTAAAGACACTAACACTTGTTTGGTGTGTTGATCTTTACAACTCATGAGTTCAACACTAATGAGTTATGGGTTGGCCCAGGAAAACATAATGTATAAATTAGGAATTTAATGATGTGTAAGATTAAAAGCTGTGCAGGGTTGCATTTATTTAAGGCTGCCATCTTGTGTTCAAAGAGGAATTACTTTATCAGACAATGTCGCTTTCACTAGGTTTAAATTGATTCCGTTATGCATGTTATGGAGGATACTCAAGTGCCTGAGAGTGCTGGCTGATAGTATTTCCCACTATATGTCCTCTCCACGACTTTCTTCACTGACTCACATAAGCAAAACATACCATATGTGTTTTAATGGCTTCACCATTACATGCAAAAGGAAGAGACTTGGAAGATTTTTTCCCCCGTTATGAGTTTATGCATAGGAAAGTCAAGATTTTATACAAGAGATGTAGACAAGAAATGCAAAAACTACATTTGTTTTCCACATTTTTTTGAGCTTCCAGGTGTTATAGTTACTAATTCTTCCTGAATCCCAAAACTATGCTCCCCCTAACAAAGTGTAAACCTATAGGCTAGAACCTTTCACCTGTACATGAATCACTGTTGTGCATTTTGAAGTTTTAGACATACACACTGGATGACATCATAGCATCAACCGGTAAACCAGAAATCCTAGTTCTGGAGCCATTTTTTGCTGACTTAGGTAACTGATGAGAGTTCATTTGGGAATTTGGCATTGAGTCAAGCAGCTGCAGGTGTGCTTGTGCTCTCTGAGATGGTAAAGGGCCATTGCGTGGGAAGAACTTGAGCTGTTTTGTAAGCTTCAAGGAAAGAGGGATTAGAGTTTCAGGTTGCATAACTCTTCTTTGATACAACAAAGGAAAAGAAGGAATACAGATGGGTGCCCACTTTATCTGTAGTGCCATGCTGAAGGATGACTCTATTCTGATCTGAAACTACATATGTAGCAAAGTTTTAAATAAGGATCAAGTGTAAGTTTACATTTTTAATCACTGTTTTGGCTAGATTTGTATATGGCTTATTCAAATTATAATTCTTTTGAAGTAGGGACCATGTCTTCATATGTATTTGTACAGTGCCTAGCAAAACAGAACTCTAAGATCTCTGGGCACTATTTCAGTGGAAATGTTAATTAAGAGGTGTATGTGTACACACACATACACACACTTTCCATATAGAATACATTAATAAGTTCATACTCTTGTTTATTTTTATAACTTACTATTATTTCTAATAATTATTAGAATTGTATTTCTAATTGTTAGAGATTTCAAAAAAATTATTCTCATTTCTATAGCCTCGTGACTGTTGTTTTACAGGAAATGTTTTGAGAGAGCTGTGATGGGGTGCAATCACAGAAGACCCTTTGGGGGTGCTTCCCAGACTTCTGACAAAGCCACTGACACTCATCTTCTTGCTCTCTGGGGCTTCTCACCACCTTGTCGTGCTGGACCAGCTCACCTGGTCTCCCCCCCAGCCAATGCACAGATCTGAGATCACCCTTCCACCCCCAAAGAGCAATACAGATGCTAAAACTCTTTGGCTGCGTCTAGATTGGCATGATTTTCTGGAAATGCTTTTAACAAAAAAGTTTTCCGTTAAAAGCATTTTCGGAACAGAGCGTCTAGATTGGCACGGACACTTTTCCAAAAAAGCACTTTTTGCGGAAAAGTGTCCGTGCCAATCTAGATGTGCTTTTCCGCAAAAAAGCCCTGATTGCCATTTTCGCGATCGGGGCTTTTTTGCAGAAAACAAATCTGAGCTTTGCGCAAAAGGGACTTTTGCCTGAACGGGAGCAGCATAGTATTTCCGCAAGAAACACTGATTTCTTTATTTTTTGCATTAAAAATATTTACATTCGTTCCTTGCAGTGACAGATTTACTTCATTTAGTTTTGTAAAGATGTCTGCAAGATACGCAACTCTCGATAACCACAAAAAGTTTGTTAAACGATCGGAGAGTTGGAATTTGTGATCCATCAAATACGTGGAGAGCTCACGATGCAACTCAAATAATCTAACCAGCACTTTGCCTTGTGATAGCCACCTGACTTCTGTATGTAGAACCAGGGCTGGGTGCTGACTACCCATATCTTCACACATAATTTTGACCAGTCTTGATTGTAATGGTCAAATTTTTATATAATTAATAATCTGTACTGCTTCATCCAACACATTTTTAAGAGAGGGAGAAATATTCTTAACTACCAGAGTGTGTCTGTGGAGAATGACTGCTGGTGCAGTTTGGTGCTACATTTTTTATTTGTGTTTAATATAATATATGGAGTTATACCTATTTCATAGAGCAAGAGGGGACCTTGAGAGATCATTGAGTCCAGTCCCCTGCCCTCACAGCAGGACCAAGTACCATCCCTGACAGATTTGCCCCAGATCCTTAAATGGCCCCTTAAAGGATTGAGCTCACATCCTTCAGTTTAGCAGGCCAATACTCAAACCACTAACTAAGCTATCCCTCCTCCCTGGTGTTACAGTGCTGGTCACTGTTCCTACCATTGCTCTGGAACCATCACTGCACACACCAACACATTTTCCCCAGCTTATTTCATGTGTTTTCATAAAGTTATTGATTCAATTGAATATATTCTCACCAGTCATATTGGTTTGCAAAAATTCACATAAAAGTAAGTCTTCTTCAATAGAACTATGAAAATCATAATGGACAAATACAAGCAAAACTGCAAGACCTGCAATGTCAGTGGACTCATCTAATTGTAATGAATATGCATCACATAAATGCAGCTGAAAAATAAGCTCCTTCTTAATGTTAGCAGCAAGATCGTGAATACGACGTGTGACAGTATTGTTTGATAGTGGCACAGCCTCAACTTTTTGACGCCTAATCCAACACACACATTACAATATCTTTTGCACATGGTTCTATGAGTGATTCCCCAATAGTGTATGCTTCTCCAGCGAGCAATATACAATAGCTAACTTTGTAAGATGCCTCTGTTGCATTTTCATTATCAGATTTGGCAATTTTTGACATGAAGAGTTTACTTTTTTCACATGATTAAAGCTTCCGTTTAAAAAAATGAATGTCTTTATCTTTGCATTCTGAATGATTTGTTTCAAAATGTCTTCCCAATTTAGCAGTTACTAAACAACTATTAGATAATATTTTGTTGCATGGTACACACTGGGCCCCTGGAGCATCTTCATTTCCATTGCTTGTGAATCCAAATGACAAATAGTCCTCACAATACCTGTGTTTCTTATTAGTAGGCCGTAATTTTTCATAATTAACTTGAACTGCCTCAGTATTTTCCTTGCTGGTTTCAGTGAAAATATGGGAGTTTGAAGTAATCACTTTTTTCTTTAAAGTTCATTCTTTTAACCAATGATCCATGGGGAATTTTGATATTAACTTGTATTCTTAGTCACACATGAGCCACACGTCCTCACAGTGAGTATGGGGATTTCCGCTCCCTCACAGCGAGTACACCATGGCATGTGATCGCACCACTGACTGATAGCACCTCCCTACACACTCTGTCTGTGTCTAGACTGGCCAGTTTTCCGGAAAATCAGCCACTTTTCTGGAAAAACTTGCCAGCTGTCTACACTGGCCGTTTGAATTTCCGCAAAAGCACTGACGATCTCATGTAAGATTGTCAGTGCTTTTGTGGAAATACTGTGCTGCTCCCATTCGGGCAAAAGTCTTTTTCCGAAACACTTTTGCGCAAAAGGGCCAGTGTAGACAGCAGAGATTTGTTTTCCGCAAAAAAGCCCTGATCGCGAAAATGGCGATCGGGGCTTTTTTGCGCAAAAGCGCGTCTAGATTGGCCACGGACACTTTTCCCCAAAAAGTGCGTTTGCGGAAAAGCATCCTGCCAATCTAGACGTGCTTTTCCGAAAATGCTTTTAACGGAAAACTTTTCCGTTAAAAGCATTTCCAGAACATCATGCCAGTGTAGACGTAGCCTCTGCCTTTACAAAGGGACCTAGCAGCAGTTGCTGGTTCCACTTCCATTGATCTGCACAAGATTTCATGTGCCCTGCTGCTGCTCTGCATTTACAAAGGGACCTAGTAGCAGCAGCAGCTAGTCGGTCCCTTTGTAATGGGAGAGTGGCATTGGGGGATGGGGGAAGAGAAATCTTGTGCTGATCAACAGAAGCGGGACCAGCAGCTGCTGCTGCTACTAGGTCCCTTTGTAAAAACAGAGCAGCAGCGGGGGACGGGGGGGAGAGGAATCTTGTGCTGATCAATAGAAGCGGGACCAGCAGCTGTTGCTGCTACTAGGTCCCTTTGTAAAGGCAGAGTGGCAGTGGGGGCGGGGAGGTGTCTGAAAGCCTGGCGGGGAACCAGAGAAGAAGCCAGCATCTTTGTGCGCTGGGCTCCTCTCTGTCTTTAAGGGCGGGGAGAGGGAGCGATCGGGTTCTCGTGGAACCCTTACTTTCACTTCATGGAACCCCAGGGTTCCACAGAGCACCATTTGGGAAACACTGACTTAATGGACAAAGAGGCTCTTTACAGGTGATCACCCAGACATCGAGGGAAATACCTTTGATGACTTCCATTTGCACATTTAAACCCATAAAGCATTCCATCCTCCATATTCCTAACTTTACATACAAGAGTGAGACACACACCAACGTAAGATATACAGATCCAGCAGATTGAGACATTGAAATTGATAGGTTACATAAGATATTTTGTCCAAAGCATCTTTGAGTTATCCATATTGGAATCCATAAGTAAATTTCATAAAGCTTGGGGAGGAATGGAACCATCACTAGAGCCATTTAGTCTACAAAGCCCTTGATAACATTACTATTATTTATTTGTATTATGGTGGTGGTCCCAACCAAGGGCCCCACACGTGCTAGGCCCTCTCCAAAAAGGCCAGTCGGTTACAATTAAGACAGCATGCTAGTAAAGGGATCAGGGCACCCTGAGTAGTTTATACAAAGTAGATATTTGATGTTAAGATAAACAAAATTTAGATTATGCTCCTGGGGAAGCTCCAATAGTTGCTGTGTTTGGTTTTGGCTAAAAAAAAGGTGGTCCCAGCATCTATGATATATAAAAATCCAGAGATAATCAAAACATTCCATCTGATTTTCTTTTGTCATCTCAAATTTAAAGAGAACTGAATACATCTCACAGACAGTGGTCATCCATTGCACTTGCAAGAACAGCCTGAAATCCTGTTCTGAAGCTGGAAGGCAAGACGCTTTTTGCACTTTAATCACTGACTGGGCTCCCCATGGCCCAGTGCTACTGTGTGTGACTATTGTACCATTGCATCTTTTTAACAGGATGCAACGATTTATCATGTTTCTGGAGGATATTTTTATAGCAGAGGGTTCTTCCATGATCTCTGGACAATATATGTAGTATAAGAGCCCCTCAGTTTCATTCCAGTCCAGTGGGGCCCACAGACTTGATTGGCCCCTGGGCAAGGCAGGCTCTGTACCCTGGAAAGGGCGGGACCTCAAGCCGAAGGGGAGTGGCTTGGACTAGGCTCCCGGAGCACGGCACTTTGGGATCGATTTAAAGGGCCAGAAGCTCTAGCAGAAGCAGCAGGTGGAGCCATGGGCTCTTTGGAATCACTGGACTTTGGGGCAGTTTCCTCCTTTGCCCCCCTAACTCCTTGTCAGCTGTCCTGCTCCAGTCTAACAAGTTGACATATGACTGTCATCAAATCTGGGGAAAACTCAAACTCTCACGGTTGAATCTAAGGCTTCCATCTAGTTCAAACACCAGTTCAAATTATATACACCTTTCTTGTCATCTGATGGCAGGGATAGTTGATGATCATAATGCTGTGTGAACTTATCCTGCCGGCCTTTGCTCACATAATATTACAGTTTCATGGCTGTGGAGGAGAAGCAGCATGACAAGGTTCCCTTGGTATCTGGAATTGTTTTGATGTTTCATCATAACATTTTATTTTACATTTAAAAAAGTTTTGTGCCAGAGAAGAGAGAAGCAAACAAAAACATTGATTGCTGTTTCTAACATAACATGGTATAATGTGAACCCTGGGTGAAATCCTGACCTCACTGGATATGTTTACCATGCAATTAAAAACCTGCCATGGGTCTGTGGTGGCTGATTCAGGCTTGCAGGGCTAATAGAGTGTTTAACTGTTGATGTTCTGGTCAGGCTGAAGGGTCCTTTATTCTGCAATTAAATAGCCTCTTAGCCCAAGACCTGCGTGCCTGAGTCATGGGTTTTTAACTGAAGTGCAGCCACTGACTTCAGTGTGGCCAGAATTTCATGCTCTGGGATTTGTAAAGTGTCAGAGACATTGTTACAATAAACTTTGGATTTATTTTTCTATAGACACACGGTGATTTTATTTATTTATTTGCCATCTGTATGTAATATTGCTACTGTTGGAAATTGAGAAAAGGAGAGAAACCAAATAATTTTGTTTCTGCCCTAGCAGTAAAAATAAAAGCTTTTAGCGAGCATGAAAACTAGAGGAACCTTACTGCCATTTGTGATAGGGCCAGCTTCTGATACCCTTATTTATGATGAATGGTGCCTCATTGCACAAATTGATCCATTGAATCCAAAGGGGCCACGCATGAAGTGAGGTCATGCTCGTTTGCATATGTATATCAGAATCTGGTCTCTAATTAGGGTCACATCAAGAATCAAACATAAGACCGGGCCATTTTTTGTAGCAGGGCATTCTCTCTCATAAAGCACTGAAGAGACCATACATTTGTCTTCCACTTTAGGATGCCTGAAGTGTTTTATTTTACTTCAAAATCCTTACAAACTGCTATGTGTGCACTCCAAATGCAATACAAGCCAGTGGTGACAGGCATTCCTTCAGTGTGTTGCCTGGTATAGTGAACTCGTTCTTGAGCCAGCTCCACTCCCTGAATATCATTTTCCTGTATCGATATTAATTTATGTGTTCACTTGAATACAGACGCTCTCCTGTCTCAGTAAGTTATAGAAGCAATCATCCAAGGAAGATCAAAAACACCCAAAGTCAATTCTGGTGTCATAATTTCATACTCTCACCTGAGATGCCAAGCGGTAGCCCTTTCAGATGAGAAGTGGGGGTGTGAAAACACTCCCCTCTTCAGAATTGCAGACTTCATTTCTCTATGAAATATATTTATGTTTTGGAATGAGAAGTGGCTACCCTGGCAGAAGGACAGATGGAATTTTAGTCCCTTGGATGGGGAGGTGCTGGAGCATGCTCAGATCCAGAGGAAAGAGAGAACACCAGATGATGTCAGGCAGAGACTCCTCTGACTCACTAGGTGTCTGCACCATGCCTAGCACAATGAAGGACTCCAGTCTCACTTGAGGCTTCTGGATGCTTCTGTAGTACAACTAAATAAGGAGGTTGACTAACTCCCTTCATCTGCCTTGCCTCTATCATGTGATTCATCCTACCCGATGAACATGAAAAAAAGACTCTTTGTAGATGTTTTAAAATCCTGATTTCACATTAATAGTCCATTGGCTAAACTTGGCTATTGCTTAGACAGCTTAGTCCTTTCTCCTGGGCAGCTGCTATACTACTTTTTGGCACCCTGACTTAAAAAAGAGAGAGCAGCAAGTATTACCCAGAGTGACATTTAGTTACTAAGAATCCTTTTACATACCACCTAACACAACATACAATGCAACCACTACCCATTCAATTGGATTTGTATAGCAGGGTGGTAGAGTCAACCTCCACAGTACCCCCTTGTGGCTCAAAATGGCATCTCTAGCCCTACCTCATTTTCCTAGGGATCTTTAATGAGACAGAGATTAACCATCTATGCCTCAGGGCTTTCAGTTACAGTCTGCTTTCCCTTTAGAGGCTCTGGACAGGCATCTGTCTCTGTCGGTGTCCTCAGGACAGCCATGGATAAGCAATAAACAAAAGTGGCAAAGGAAACATAAAACAAAAGGGTCTTCCACCTTGCTGGGCTACCCTTCCCCCTAGTCTGGTTTCCTCACAGGCTTCTCCTTCATTCCTTGGCCATCCTCACAGTCTGCCTTGGGATCCCCTTCCAGTCCCTACAGGGAGAGTCCCAGGAGACAGTGATTGCTGCACCACATCATGCCACACATTACCTTGCCCCAGTAGGAGCTCTCCCAGCCTTTTAGAGAAACCATCCATCTCCTTTCCAGCTGAGCCTAATGAGGGAAGCCATCTTCTTCTCAGCTGCTCAGGATGAGCTGGGTAAGAGGGAGATTGTAGCTGATGAATCACAGGCTTGGCTCTCTTAAAGGGCCAGTCTGCCCACAACAAAAACAAAAACAAAAGTGGGGGCGGAGGATGGGGAAAGGGAAGGAAGCATCATCTGGGATTATTCCCATTTTACCCTCTTTACTTTCTTTTCCTCCATGCTTAGCTCTTACAGGACATGAAGGCCCCTCCCGCTCTACTCTGCGCTAGTTAGGCCTCAGTTGGAGTACTGTGTCCAGTTCTGGGCACCGCATTTCAAGAAGGACATGAAGAAATTGGAGAGGGTCCAGAGAAGAGCAACAAGAATGATTAAAGGTGTAGAGAACATGACCTATGAAGGAAGGCTGAAAGAATTGGGTTTGTTTAGTTTAGAAAAGAGAAGACTGAGGGGGGACGTGATAGCTGTTTTCAGGTATCTAAAAGGGTGTCATAAGGAGGAGGGAGAAAACTTGTTCATCTTGGCCTCTGAGGATAGAACATGAAGCATTGGGCTTAAACTGCAGCAAGGGAGGTTTAGGTTGGACATTAGGAAAAAGTTCCTGACTGTCAGGGTGGTCAAACACTGGAATAAATTGCCCAGGGAGGTTGTGGAATCTCCATCTCTGGAGATATTTAAGAGTAGGTTAGATAAATGTCTATCAGGGATGGTCTAGACAGTATTTGGTCCTGCCATGAGAGCAGGGGACTGGACTCGATGACCTCTTGAGGGCCCTTCCAGTCCTAGTATTCTATGATTCTTTCTGAATTTATCACTGTCACTTCAAGCCCTGGCTGGTCACTCTTGAGAGACAGATTCTTTCTCCGTGATCACACTTTGTCCACTGCACACCTATATTCTGACAGTCCAAGGAACTAGGCTCACATCCACAATGGTACTTAGGCTTCTCATTTCTAGCCTAAATGCTTTTATAGAGCTGCTAAACCCTTGTAACTAACTTGGATTCCCAAACTTGAATGAGTGAGCCTCTATCATTGCTTGTTGGGCTGGTGCTATGTAGCAGCTACCACATCCCAGCCGCACCATTTGTTAGTTCAAAGCTCACTAGAGTACTCTGCTATAATCAAATAATTGTGGATGTACAATGTTATCCCACTAAGAAACTGGTATGTTTACATAGAACTTGAATGGAGTAAACAAGGAATAGAACATAACAGTAGATCTGTAACAGAAGCCAAATTCCATAACAAACAGTTAACGAAGGAAGATCTTGGGTTTTAGACAGAATAGACACGAGTACAATCTATACAAGAGGTAACAGAGGGATTTATTATAAGTAAAACAGTGCGGAATTGTGGCACTCCAGGTTAGCAAGAGGAATATTGGTGCACTACATTTCTTTGAATAATACAAACTATTAAATGCTTATGAAGAGTTAACTGAGAAAAATAGAGATGAAATTTCTGTGAAAAGATGAGGTACTATACCTGGGCATTTTATAGCACTGGGTAAGTCATTTAATGTCTCTAAGCCAATGTGAAATCTGCGTTTGCAAATTTTAGTATGCTGGACTCCCTCGTGGTCCATGCGATAAAATGAGATGGTTAAAGGGCATGTCCTTGCATTAACTATTCTTTCTAAATTTGAAGGGCCATTATGAAAATATTTATTATAATTAACAGCCAAAGTTCTCATGTTATCCTAGTTTGCAGCAGTTGTTGGAGTTACAATCATTCACAGGCTGTGAGACACACTATCTGTAAATGGTCAATTTCTTAACAACTTGGAAGAGGACGTGAGCAAAGACGTAGGACTTTGCTGGTTCTACCAATCAGATAGCATTGCTGTTGATGCTAATCACCTATTCACTTATGTTCATTTTATAAATAAATACTAAATACAGGATCTATAGGCAGAGGCAGAAGAGTCAAGAAAAGGCCATGTAGCAGCAGATGTAGTGCAACAGAACATATGTGTTTTAACATAGCTTGCCATAATATTATAGCCACACTTTTTATTACACTTATTCTTCCCTTAAATTATTGTTCAATTTGTTTGACTTCTAGGATGCATGAACACGTGGGCATCTGGAGCCATCTGAATCCATACACCAGTGGATAAAAGATTCTTTAAACATTAATATTGTGAGGTAGCTGATTGGCAGAGCAAACTAAACTACTGATGGGTGGACCCAGGATTGTGAAGTGGACTCAAGATCGTGGGTCCTCCAGAGACTTGGCTCAGGACAAAGACAGGTGATGCACTCAGACACTTGGTTAGAGAAAACCAATCTGCTCCCGGTAACAATACTTCTGTTTGACTTTTCTATGAAGCCTTTTTAAATAACCACTCTGTAAATGTCCAGCCAGACACTGGCTAAAAGACTCTGTCTTCCCTTCTTGTTTGGAAAATGGAGGGATCAGTCATTCAGTAAAGGAAAAACATGACAAACTTGCACTTTTAATTTTAATATCTACCCCATAAAAATGAAAATACACAGACTAGACTAGTTTGAATTATTTCCTTTAGAAGTATCTTTGCTGTTTAAGAGTCCAAACATTCCCTTGTTATCCTTCCATCTTCTTCCCAACCTTCCCCTTATATTGTTTTGGTCTGTTCAAATTTTCTCTTTCCCCATCCCACAAGTCATGAACACCACTCTGATCAATTACATTAAGCTGCAGTGGGGGCATTCTTAATACGCTAATGCTGCCCTACTTTGCCTAACGCCGTATTTATTTTTTTGCATGATGGATATACCCTCTGGCTTCATGCACAGGGTCAATGTTCAAAGAGCAGGTTTGATTGTGAAAACTGCAATATAACCTCTCTCTTTTTTTGGTCGTTTAGGTTTTATTAAGCGCCCAGCATTTCATCTCCAATACATCTAGAGCACCTTTAGCAGTCCTGGCATGAAGCTTCAGCTCAGGGACACTGAATCTTCAGTCTAAAGAATTCCGGCTGGTGTGACCCCTGCATGTCTGATGACTATACTGCGGAGGGAGCTGCAGTTTTATGACATTAAATATTAACAGCTGGATATTAATAATGAAAGCTGACAGCTCCTTTCCCAGTTTCTGAGGTTCTCTTTCCCCCTGCCTGCAACTCCAGCAGGACTGTGCTTTTTCACTGCCTAAGCAATATGGTCAAGGGCCCCTGATCTTTAAGGTCACAGAAGGTAAGAAAAATAACACTGTGGTGTCATCAGTGTGAATGGGAGTCATCTCCTCTGACTGGCCCTGTACAGCTACAGCCTCTGGCTACCTCTGTCTTTAGCCTTGTCTGGGAATGTTGATTGGAAAGCAATTCACAGTTAAAAGCAGAGAAAATGTACAACACTAATAAAAAGCGTGGATTCAAGAACTGTACAAGCAGATCACTGCGCATAGTTTCAAGAAAGAGAAGACTTAGATATTTAATACTTCTCTGCTTTCCCTCCCCCCACATGTAACTGTGAAAATAATATACATTGCAAATCCCCCTCCCCATTACATCTTTGCTTCTTCTCCACCTAATTCTTTCCCGTCCTTTTAATCAGCTATTGCTCTTTGCCAGCACAGGATGGGAGTTGAAATGCTGCCTCAGTCAGTAGCTATATCAGTCTTGTTCCTAATATTATTTACAAGAGACGTTAACACACAAGGCGGACTATCCCCTCCTACCAGCAGCTTCACGGCCGCTGAATAAGTCATGTCTGTAGCTCAGATCGGGTAGCCCGAGGACAAAAGAACACAAGTCCTGTTTTGAACTCATGACCCTCAGGCCTGCTTCGAAACATGCTAAATGTTGCTGAAAAGTAATCTCAGAGGAATTAGAGCATCTTTATTTGAATGAAAAAAAGTGCTAGAAACACAGTAGCTTCCAATAAATCACAGGCTATTTTATTTTACTAGTGCAACTTTATCTTATTTTTTTCCATATTGGACTTAGGTTTTTTTCCAAATTACATTTTCCCCGTTGTACATCCTAGCTCTTTTTACCGTGTGACAAACTGAGTTACTGTTTATTATTTATGCTTGCATTTTAATATTATCTAAGCTAAGTAGTGAAACTTTGGACATGTAAGGCTGCTCTTTGCAGGAATTACTTATTTGGATCAGTAATTTTCTCCCTTCCCAAAACCTTGTCTACTGTACAGTGAAAAAAACCCTCTTATTCAAACTGCTTTGATCCAAAGGGCCCTCTAAGTCAAATCTAGTCTGTGGGTGTGTCTAGACTACCTAGTTTTGTCGACAAAAGTGGACTTTTGTCGACAAAACTATACCAGCGTCTACACTACCGCTGAGTTCTGTCGACATAACGTTGACAGAACTCAGCAGTTTTGTCGACGCTGGTATACCTCATTTTACGAGGCATAACACCTTCTGTCGACAGAACTCTGTCGACAGAAGGTGTTATTGCCTGTAACGTTGCGTCCAGACTACGGAGTTCTGTCGACAAAGCAGCTTGCTTTGTCGACAGAACTCAATGTGTCTGGACGCTCTTTGTTGACGGAAGTTTTGTCGACAGTATCTGTCGACAAAACTTCCGTCGACAAAACGCGGTAGTCTAGACGTACCCTGTGTTCCTTTCTGTGACTCACGTTTCTAGTAACATTCCCAATTTCCCCAAGTCTATTTATGGAAATTATTTTTAATGCCCTCAAACACTGAGGATAAAGAGGATCACCCTGCTATCAGTGGAGTTGCTCTGGCTTTAGAGCATCATGCCTGAGAGCAGAGACTGGGAGTGGAGACCAGTGGGGAGAAGAGTCTGGAAAACCCTAGAGGAGATGTTACTGGGTGTTGTGACATGAGACAGGGAAGAGTGAGGAAGGAGGTTTGAGAGGGGAGTAGCCTTAGAACTTGGTCAAGTCTCTTTCAGCTTCTTGCCACTGCAAATACAATTTCTCTCTTCCATGAGTCACTAAGGCCTGAACTACAATAAAAATGTTACCATGTCTGGACACAGCTGCCAGCCTTCATGTTAGCTGGCATGCTGTGGCACATGGCTTAGTGGTCAGGGTAGGCAAGGACAAAACATGTTTGGGAGCATATCTGCTACCCATGATTAAATCCTCATGCTGACAGCCTTGCCAACCCGACGCATTCCAAAATCATGAGCCAGGCTCCAAATAGCATGACATTTTAAAAATACAGCTTTGTGTTCTTTTTACCGGTATTTACCTTCTTGTTCTTGAAGCTTTGGGGGTGGAGTGGCGGAGTCATTCTTCCTAGCTTTTCTCCACATCCATGAGAGCCAGAAACTTACTTTAAAAAAACCACCAGCAACTGAGATTCTCACTTAATTCCATGACCCCAGAAGCTAGGGCCCTGGGAGAAACATCAAGCATCGGAAGACGCCTAGTAAAATCATGATTGCTGGCAGCACTGGTGCTAAAGCTGAAAACATGATTCATTCTTGTCTACACTTGAAGCAGGTAGAAAAAAATAATTTCTGAAAATCATTTTCAGGCACAGCCACATTTTGCAGTCTAGGCCAGTCCTATAGATCTCTTAACTGGCACAGACAATATAAAGTTAAACAGCAGTGGCCTGTCCACACCATCCGTGCAGCTCCACTGGTAGTAGCAATGATGGAAAATTTTTTAAAAACCAGTCTATTGTAAATGACACTTGCTGTCTGAGCAGGCAGGCTGCTGAGTGCAGAGTGGAGAGAATGCTGATCCAGACTCCTTCCCAGAAGCCTGCCAGAGGTGATCACGGTAATGGACAGAGGGGGAGATGCACTCGCAATGCTGTGGGGGGCACCTTTTGCCTACGGCTGGAGTATTAATGGCACCAATAAAGAGGCTTAATAAATGGGACTGGCTTTTTTAGCTGCTTGGCACCAACTGGAAGGATCATGAAAGGAAGCAAAGGAAGAGCCTAGAGGTTAAACATATTCAGAGGTGAGGGCTAAATGATACCCTCAGTGAGAGGCTGTGGGCCGGAAATAAAAAGTTCCCTGTGGAGGGGCATATTTCATGGCTCTGTCTGACTGCACAGGGTACCTCTTTACTTAGGTAAGCAACCTTTCCCCCTCCATTTCTCTCCTGGCTCCTGTGGAGCAAGCAGTGAGCCAGGTGCACTGATCTATGTAGAGTGAGCAGCAAGGTGGATGTGGCCTGTGTGCCTCTGTTTGACGCCTCTGGTCTAAAATTCAGGAAGGAAGAGGGCTCAGTATCTTTCCGAGCATTGGAGCATTAGCACAGATAGCTTCCAAAGTTTTGTAATTGATTTCTTGTCCTGTCTGAATAAAGTAGTTTAAACAACCCCCCAGAAATGAGGGAGAATGTAGCATAAAATGTTTACCACAAACCCCAAGTCTGTGCACAGATATTCCTCTCCATCTGCCAAGATGCAGTTGTGGGAGGGGTATTCAGGCGGCAGGAAACAACCTATGATCCCCTGAGGGAGCTTGAAATGAAGCACTGTAGGCTGGGCAAAATTCTATCACCTCAGGTTCTGCAGGTTTGATGGAAATAACTGACAGCAATAAACATGGGATAAGTGCTGCATTCCCATGGGACAAAGGTAAATGTGGATACAGTGAGGGCTGTTCATCTGGAAGAAGTGGATGAGGGCAGTAGGATGAAGGCAACACCCTTAGTCTTTGTCGAGGATTGAGTGTGATAAAGAGCAGGTTTAGGGGAGGCTTGGAGCTGGCATTCCTCATTCACTCGCTTCAGCTGTTGGTTTTACAGTGATGTTTCTTTCTTACCTTTCTCCTAGGCTCAGTGAATTGACCACATCTGTTGAGGGGAGGGACTGTGGCTGATGTCTGTAAGGGTACGTCTAGACTACACGCATCTTTTGAAAAAGCTTCTTTCGAAAGAGATTGTCTAGACAACCACAACTTTTTTCAAAAAAGCGATCTGCTTTTTTGAAAGAGAGCACCCAGGCAATCTGGACTCTCTTTTGAAAAAGCCCTGTTTGTGCTCTTTCGAAAAAAGGCATTCTTCCTCGTAAAATGAGGTTTACTGCTGTCACAAAAACCGCTGTGTTCTTTTGATTTAATTTCAAAAGAACATGGAGGCAGTCTAGATACAGGTGAAGTTTTTTCGAAAAAAGGCCCCTATTTTTTGAAAAAACCCTGTAGTCTAGACATAGCCAGAGTGGGAGAAGGGAAAGAATCTACACTGAAGGCCTGGGGAAAAATCTTTGCTTCTTTCTACCCTCTGGGCTGCCTGTTCTTTTGAATCACTTAGCAGGGGAGATTCAAGCCCCATTGTCATAAAGGCTAGTCAGGGTCAAATGAGCTAATGGTGAAGCAAAGGGAGCAGCTACCAAAACCAAACCAATCAGGGCCCACAAGTGAGTCCACTTCATTGATTGGAACACTAACATTGTAATAAAATAACTAGCTCAGCAGTTTTCCAACTCTGGGAGGGGGGGTGGCCTTCCCAATGGAGGCACGGGAATGTGCCAAAGGAGGGGCGAGCTGTGTGCTTTTTATTGTTTTAAGTTAATGGGCTCTGGCTGTCAGCCCAGGATGGCTGTAGCAGATGGGCCATGCGCAGTGAGGGGTGGGGATACAAAGGACAGCCAGAGCCTTGCAACCCAATATTGGGCTCTCCTCCCTTCTCCTCCCCATCCCAACCCTCACCAGGAAGCAGCCTGGACTTGTGTTTTCCTTTTGCCTCATTCCCTGAGGGAGCCTGAGCCTCATTCCCTCAGGGATTCCCCCGCAATCCTTCATTTGGAGGTGTAGGGCTCCGGCTGTCAGCCCCAGGGGGGCAATAGGTTGCTAAGTCTGCTGTGAAAAGTGATATTGACAAATAGCAGTGTTCTCATTGCCAGCTTGACTTTTGTGCTGCTGCTGGGGGAGTGCTGCCTTCAGAACTGAGTGCCTGGCCAGCAGCCACTACTCCTCACTCTGCCTTCACAACTGGGAGGTGGTCTATGTACATGGGGCGGGGGCAAAATCACTACAGAGATAAAGGGGGGGGTGATCAAGTAAGTTTGGGAACCATTGAACTAGATAGCCCACGTTTGAATCATGGTAGGCTAAACTCCAGAGGTTAATAAAATAATTTCCAATAATTTAAGGGTTGAAAATGTCCTCTGGATGAGACCTGTCTGCTCTCCAAGAGCATGAAAAATTCGGAGGCACTTTTGTAAAAGTGGGGGTTTATCCCAGAGTCCTTGGCCAAAATGTTTCACTGTGTGCTATGTGTCTACCCGGTTGCCGTCCTCACAGCGTAGAAGTGGCTGCATTCAGTAACAGGTGTAGCGGTTCCTGAAGGGTGTCCAATGTCTTGTGATCCTTCGGAATGGAAGGTGTTCTGTACGTGTAGGTAGGACTGTTATTACCTTGCTTGGGTCACAAGTCAAACGAGTCTGATGGTCTCGTGCATTAGTCTGAAGGCATTTGCCCACATTGCCACAGCTAGGTACCCAGGCACTGAAAAGAGCAGGGATGTGGCTATCTAGCAAAACTGAGTTGTCCAGTAACAGAACGTTGGCCCCAAACTTACAATCCGCTTTGTGTCAGTCAAAATGTATGCCTATGCAGAATCCTGCTGTGCTCAATAGAGCTGTGCCCAGGGGTGGGTCAAATTGCACCCTCAGCGCCTTAGTATGGAACTCTTTGTGTAGTGCACAGGCTCTTCTAAGCCTGGCCCTAGCCTGAAACATCGGCCTTCATTTCTTCATAATCCACTCTATTTTTAAAATTCTAATAAACTGTCTGGGAGCACGCTGGAGTCAAAAGAGAAGAATGAAGTAGATGTGAACTGGCAGGAGCTTTCATTGAGATTCCCTCCCTCTCCCCTTGTGGTTACATAGTCTGCAGAGCATTCTATAGGAGAATGGGAGATACAGGAAGAGGAGAATTTCGTGACAAGTTGTCACATTCTGTGCATACATTTTTGTAAAGTGTGAGGCGCTGGTGATGGGAGGAGATGTTAGGCCACTCAGTGCTAACCCTTAGAAGACTTTATATGGACTTCACGCATGTCCGTTGGATGGGCTAAGCGTTGCCTTTCCAGCACGAATCCTGCACATTTATTTGATATAGGAGCCTATAAAAAACAAACAAACAAACAAGCAACAACAACAAGCCAGCACTCCCAATTCTAATCCGAGTTCCTTTGCTCTCCCCATTTTCATCTGTGTACCCATCAACTTTCTGAAGCATGAAATAACTCCAGAAGTCAAAATAATACTTACTCCTTTTTTTCTACAGGGCACATTACATAGATTGCCTGTTTCATCTTCAGAATATACCTATGAGGTAGGCCACTTGTTTTCTTTGTTTTTACTGAGTGGGAAATATAAGTAGAGAGGGTATGTACCTGATTTTCTGAGGTTCTGGGCACCTACCATTCTAATTAAAGTTAATGGAGCTGCAGATGCGAAGCACAGCCGGCAAAAAGGCCCTGATGTTACTAAGGCCAGGAGAGGGCAGATTTAGAAATCCGATACTCCTAATTCCAAGCCTGTACTCTACCACAGCAACAGGGGTATGTCTACACTACAGAGTTAGTTCGAACTAACATTAATAGGCGCTACACTAGCGCTCCGTTAGTTCGAACTTAATTCGAACTAGCGGAGCGCTTAGTTCGAACTAGGTAAACCTCATTTTACGAGGATTAAGCCAAGTTCGAACTAGCTAGTTCGAATTAAGGGCTGTGTAGCCCCTTAATTCGAACTAGTGGGAGGCTAGCCCTCCCCAGGTTTCCCTGGTGGCCACTCTGGCCAACACCAGGGAAACTCTATGCCCCCCTCCCGGCCCTGGACCCCTTAAAGGGGCACAGGCTGGCTACGGTGCCCGTGCCAGGTGCAAGCCTGCCAGCACCCAGCCAGCAGACCCTGCACCTGGCACGGCTCGAGCCAGCCACCCGATGCCCCCCAGCCCTCCCCCTCTTCCCGGGACCAGGCTGGCGGCTCCCGGGAGCTTGCCCGGGACCGCAAGAGGCGGGCACCCGCCTGGGCTAGTGCGGACATCGTGGACCTTGTCCACGATCTCCGCACTAGGCACAGGAAAGTGGCCGGCTAGAGCAGGAGAGCTGCCAGCCTGGCCACCCAGGAGCAGGTGTGCATGAAAATCAAGGGGGTCCACTGAGACCTCCGACCCTGAGCCCTGAGCTTACAATGGCCGTCCTGGGTCAGACCAAAGGTCCATCTAGCCCAGTAGCCTGTCTGCCGACAGCGGCCAACCCTAGGGACCCTGGAGGGGATGGACCGAAGACAGTGACCAAGCCATTTGTCTCGTGCCATCCCTCTCCAGCCTTCCACAAACCTTGGGCAGGGACACCACTCCTACCCCCTGGCTAATACCACTCCATGGACCCAACCTCCATGACTTGATCTCACTTCCCTTTAAACTCTGTTCTAGTTGTAGCCTTCACAGCCTCCTGCAGCAAGGAGTTCCACAGGTTGACTCTTTGCTTTGTGAAGAACAACTTTCTGTTACTCGTTTGAAGCCTGCTACCCATTCCTTTCCTTTGGTGTCCTCTAGTCCTTCTTTATGGGAACTAATGAAGAACTTTTCTGTATGCACCCTCTCCACCCAACTCCTGCTTTTAGAGACCTCTATCCTGTCCCCCCTCCGTCTCCTCTTTTCTAAGCTGAAAAGTCCCAGTCTCTTTAGCCTCTCTTCATATGGGACCTGTTCCCAACCCCTGATCATTGTAGTTGCCCTCCCCTCTCCCAGCCTCTCTCTTCCCCTCTCCCACCTCCTTTTCCCAGTCTCCCCCAGTTTTGTTCAATAAAGACAGATCCATTTTTGAACACAATTGTCCTTTATTTTGTACATCAAGAAAAGGGGCTAGGGAAGGGTAAGTGGAAGGAGGTGAGGGAGGAATGGGGTACGAGCCCCCGATGGGGAGGACTGGGCTGGCTCTACGGGCTTCTGGGGGTGGAAGCTCTCCTGCAGCCCCCCAATTGTCCCCTCTCCCCAGATAGCAGCCTGCGGCAAGTGCAGCCGGGCTGATGGCCGAGTGGTGTGATGTGCCCAGTGTGGGTACTCCGGGCAATCCAAGCCAGGACCGGTTTTCAAGCGGGGTACCCCTGACAACTGTCTGTCCGGGGTGGGGGTCGGGACCCTTTAAGCTCAGCCCTCGGCTAGCCTGAGACAGCATCTCCACGCTCTAAGTCCTCCTCTGATGCCCTGCCGGCACTGCTTCCGGCCATCCTTAAGCCCTGTTCAGGGTCCACTTAATGTGGACATGCTAGTTCGAATTAGCAAAACGCTAATTCGAACTAGTTTTTAGTTCTAGACGTGTTAGTTCGAATTAGCTTAGTTCGAATTAAGTAATTCGAACTAAGTTAGTTCGAACTAACTCTGTAGTGTAGACATACCCCCGGAGACAGTCCAATAAAAGCCATTACCTCACCCACCTTGCCTCGCTGATGGGGTGATGTTCCAGGTGAACTAAGTGTACATGTGAGGAGCATCCCTATACCCTCACTATTCCCTGACCATGCAAGGCTCAGATGGACAATGGCAGCCAGGGCACAAGTTAAGGCTATCTTAAACGGGTCCAGTGTCTAAACTGGCCCCAGCATACCATGCATTGTGGCACTGCAAGCCACCTCCCCTTGCTCTTTGCACTGAGTTTAGTGCCAGCAGAGACATAAGTTCCTGCCACAGGCAAGGTGCAGGGTGAGCTTCCTAGAAAAAATACAGGCCATGAGCAAAATATTATATTCTGCATTTTTACCCCTTGCTTTGCTTATTTGCTGAAGGGGGGAAGGCAGCTGCTGTTTCATCCACTGTGAGTTAGAATTCATCTGACTTCTAAGAAAGAAAAAAAAAGATTGCCCACGCTCTAGCAGTAAAGGTTATTGTATTTCTGGGCCACACCTAACCACCAAGGCTGTGCTGTGCAGAGCCTGGAGTAAGCAAGTGTCTTCTAACAGGGTCAAGTAAGTGCACCCT
The DNA here is from genome assembly GCF_052426305.1 of Pelodiscus sinensis. Taxonomy (NCBI): domain Eukaryota; kingdom Metazoa; phylum Chordata; order Testudines; family Trionychidae; genus Pelodiscus; species Pelodiscus sinensis. The sequence continues at coordinate 200,591,733 of NC_143052.1, forward strand.
ATTTGACCACAGTAATTCAATCCAGAATCCTAACTGTTTAGGAGAGTGTGTGTTGTATGGACATTGGATTTTACAGCCCTTCAAGGGAGATGATAAAACATTGCTTATTGACATGCCCCCAAGGTTCTTTCTGAATTAAAATTCGAAACTTTTTTTTTTTTTGCGTTTTGGTGTGCCTCATCAGACATCTGTACAGTTAACACACACTGGCAAAAGCCCTCCTTCTCCTTTGTAAAATATTAGCTTTGTTTTTGCTTTTTGGGTCTAATGATTTAGATGAAATATTTAAGTTCTCCAGTATAAATCCCTCTGAAGTCCCAGCCACAAGGTTGTGTGGCTTGGTTGTGGGACATGTGTGTGGATGAGTGTGATACGGATTAAATGCAGCCCCTTTAGCATTTCAGCTCTCCCTGCTTGCAGATTGGTTTCCTGGTCCAGCTTTTCTTAAGCTGATTCGTACAGGCTTCGAAGTAACCAAACTGAGGCAGCAGCTCCCATTCAGACAGAAGATACGCAACAACCAGCTTAATAGGTTGTTATAGCCAGCAAAGTCCTCCGGTGAGGAGCAGCGAAGTGAAAAAACCCCAACAAAGACCATTCTACAGCAGACAGTGGAAAACAAAGAATAATTCTTGTGTGGGATTGACAGGGAGGAGGGGAGAAAAAAGAAAATCAGATGGTATTTTCTACATCAAACTGAAGATTTAGGATGCAGAGGAGTAGCTGTGTTAGTCTGTGTTTGCAAAAACAACGAGGAGTCCTGTGGCACTTTAAAGACTAATAACAGATTTATTTGGGCATAAGCTTTTGTGGGTAAAAACCACTTCATCAGATGTATGTGATGAAGTGGGTCTTTGCCCATGAAAGCTTATCCCCAAATAACTCTGCTAGTCTTTAAGGTGCCACAAGACTCCTCATTATTTTTAAAGCTTTAAATGGTTTCTTTAATTTTTTTTCCAAAAAGAAAAGGATAACAAACAAAACAAACCATTCCTTAGGTTTTTCTTTTCTTTTACAAAAATAATATGTAGCAGAAGCTTCTCCCTTCCATTAACTGTTCAGACAGAAAAATCTTTTTTTTTTTTTAAAGCAGGCAGTTCCCTTATCCTGCTTCTTGCTGTTCCTCATAGCTCCAGCAACCTCATAGGTTGATTGCTGACCCTCTTCTGTTTCATTTATTTTGATTGATTCTCAGGTCTGTGTAAGGCATTCAGTGCAGCCACCAGGCCAGGAACCAAGCTGTAGCAGCCGATGATGAAAATAGCTTCTATGACCATTTAGGAAGAGAATTCAAGTCTCTTTTCTGAACAGGAGGTTGCTGCAAACCTCTCTCAAAAACACTTTTATGTCGTGTCTGGTCAGTGCTACTCCAGATTACGGTCATTCTCAGGTCTTGCCTAGGGCATGACTGAGGGAGGCTTCGGTGTCTTTGTGGTTTTCTACTTTGACCAAGAGTTAACCCCCCCTGCTCCCTCCCTCCTCCCCTTCCCCCCCCCGCACAAGTCAGAGCAGGCTCAGAGCTGTTCTGGAGAGTCTGACCTACTGTGTTTTCAGCAGGGCCTTAACAAGGGCGAGGCGAATGAGACACTTGCCTCGGGCACGTAGCTGAGGGGGTGCAGAAAAGACAGCTACTATGCTGTCTTCACTCGTGCCACGTCAGCACTCCTGCCTGTGCCGAGGACGGTCTTGCTCAGGAGTCTAATTAGCTAGTTATGACTCTGGTCTTCAGTAACATTTATTTGTAATTTCCCACCTTTGCTGTCACTGGTTCAGCTCTATTGGTAGAAGCATCTAACCCTGCTTGTAGGTCTGCACAATGTGGTGCTTAGAACTGGTGGCCCCTTTTGCTGGAAATTCCACCATTGCTATCACAGTGTCATCATTGTGCTACCCACAATGGTTCAGAAAAATACACGCCTGGTGTATTCAAGACTGAGTCATCTTAACACTCCGGGATACCCCTATATCCTTATGTTACGTTCTCTGATATTTTTCTTGAACTGAAAAAAAAAGAAAAAAAAAAGCCTTCCCCTCTCCTGTCTCCCTAGCTAATGAGGCCAGACAGATCTGCCTATAAGGCATGGATTCTTTTACAGGTTATGTGTCTTCTAGAGCTAGCCCCTTGCATAGATTATGCAGCAGCGCAGCATCAGGGAGCAGAGTTCTGGCTGCAGAGACACATTGCCCCAGGGGAGAGGACAGGCTGCGGTAGGAGTGGGTTCTGAGTGTACTCCCATTGACCACGGGGGCCAAAAAATCCTTCTGGGAAGGGACCTATAAGCCTCTGCTCTTCCTAGAGAGAACAAGTTGCAGGACAGAAGATGGAGCAACGGAAGGCAGGGAGGTCTCCTCTTGTCATGCTTGGGGACAGCCTGTTGTGTATGGCAAGGGCAGAGTCACAGATCTGGTCAGATGCGCTCTTTTGGTACCCACCAAACTGCTGTGAGGAGAATCCTAGGTCACTGGGTCACCCATGTGATCTAAGCTCCCCTAGGTTTCAGTAGGAGTGTAAAGCGACTAGTCGAGTAGCCGACTACCCAATAAGCCTAGGCTAGTCACTACTCAACTAGTTGCTTCTCCCCCCAGCCTTGCTGCCTCTATCAGAAGGCAGAAAGGGGTGGGGGGAAGTAGGAGCCAGTGTTAGGGGGAGCCGGATTAAAAGCCGGCTCCCCCCAGCACTGTCTCCGTGAGGGGGCAGGGAGGCAGAGGTGCAGCAGGGAATCGGGTGCGAGACGGGACTCAGCTGTCCCAGCTCGTACCCGGGCCCAGATGCTGCGCCTCTGCCTTTTAAATGTAGCAAGAGCCGGTTCTTATTACATTTAAAAGGCAGAGCCCAGTGGGGTTAGTTCCCAGGGGCAGGAGCTAACCCTGCTGTGGCTCTGAAGTTTCCTCCCTTATCGACTAATCGAGTAGTCGATGGAAATTCCATCAACTACTCAATTAGCTGATTAAAAGCAATTTAGCATCCTTAGGTTTCAGCAGGCTGCAGCAATGGTTCCTCCCTGATCTCTCTGTCACATTTCCTACAAGTCATCATCGTGCTACCCCTTCCTGGTAATAGGGCTCCTCAGCCCACTGCCCTTGGCCCCCAGGGTATCTGGCTTAACCACACCCTCTTTCAGAGTTGAGCCCACAAATGCAAAACTCCTTGTTACAGTTGCTCTCTGAGGCCAGGCATTAATTGTGAAGCATTTAACACAGAGAGACTCTTTGTCCAGAGATCAGCACAATGTCCCTTTATACTTTCTATCACACAAAGCACAAGAGACAAAACAGATCACAGAAATCAATGTACCCTACCTGCGTTTCCCTGCCTCATCACTCCAGGGCATTCTTTGGGCTTGGGCAGTGTCCCATCTCCCTTGGCCTGTCCAGAGACCTGCTGCTTCCGTACATAGTTTATGATAGACCAGGAAGCCTTTTTCTGCCTAGGTCAGCTTGCTTCCTTTGTCCTCGACCAATCAGGCTCCCTCCCTTGGGAGTCGCTGGGTCCATCTATGCTCAGGAAAGCAGGCAGGACCCCTGCCTGATGCAGGCTCCTTGCTACTTGCTGGGTAGCTTCTCCCTCCTGTTGAACTGGAGGCCAAATAACCAAAGGTCCCACTCCTGCCTCTCTATAACTTTTAGCTCCCTCTGTTGGGTTTCCACATGGGCACAACCCCCTGCCAAGTGACTTCATTGCCAGAGCAACCTCTCCCTGGCTCAACCAGTTCTACTAGTTGGGAGCCAGCCTATTGTTGAGAGCTATTCCATCTCAAAGACTATTGTTGAGAGCTATTCCATCTCATTTTAAGTCAAGGACTCTCTGTTGGTATTCTTTTGTCACCAGTCATTGGATTCTCAGCCTAACACAGAGGCATGGTGGTGGCAGATATAATAGGCCAGGGGAAGCAGAGCTACCACCTTTGCCACCAGATTCCCAGTTATGTTTTTGGCAGGGGAAGTTTTTGCTTTATTATGTCCCATGCAGGTTCTGGGGTGGCTGAGGAGAAAGTATGTGCTACTCTGCTTCCTGGTCTTACTGGTAATCTCCCTGGACACCAGAGAAATTACTGATGAACCCAGGAAGTTGAGAAGCAGATACTATCTCCTCACCCCCCATGAACCTGCACAAGGCACATCAAAAGCTCAGGTTCTTTGGGAAGAAACACTGTTACTCTGAGGCTTTTCCAAGCTGGCTTCTTGTCTGGAGAGGAGAGGGGATGGACGGTGTGGCACAACTGCTGCTGGCCTGGGGCTCCTTTGGGCAGGTGTGTGTGTGTGTGTGTGTGTGTGTGTGTGTGTACGGTAGATTCAGTGCCCAGGGCTTTGGCCAAGTTGGGTCTCTTCTGGCCAAGGAGGGCTCTCGGGGTTCCAACAAGCGGGGGGTGGCTTGTTGCTCCATTCATTCACTGGTGGATAGGGGGTCTTGGGGCCCTGGCTTCAGGGAGTGGGAGAACTCAAGGCTCTGGCCCCAAAGCAGGGGCTCCACCTGCCACTCATGTATGGAGACAAGGAGACCACAGAGAAGGCAAAGAGTTACACATTCAAAATGGAGTTTGCAGCTTTATAAAGAGAAATAGAATTCATAACTCCACACAGAATTCATATATTATATTGTATAGCATTCTCAAATCACAACAGAGTTAATCTGAATTAACATATTGTGGAAAATTGATGTTAAACCATTCCCCAGTCTACAAGGGCTCTTTCTATTCAGCTCAAACCTCAAAAAAGCCTGGGAGAATAGACAGGCCTCACAACCTGCCCAGAAATTCAACAACATCCATCTCTGTCAGCTGAAGAGGGGAAGCAAATGGCGAGGGCCCTCTCATGAGCAAGCCTTGCCCTAGCACATACAAATCTGTTTGTGGCTTCTGCTTCTCGCCAAAAATCTAAAGACAGACCTATCACTGGGAACTGGACCTGCGCTTTTAATTTACACAAGAGGGCCCTGTGCTTGTAACGACTTACTCTCATGAGTACTTTTATGTATGTGATTAATCTCTTAGGAAAGAATTCTCCCCTGCACTATGGCTACATGGTCAGACAGAGGCCATAAAAGTTTGCAGCCGGCTGGAGTGGGGGAGGATGGGAGAGAATTCCTCCAGAGCCAGGCCGCCTTACGCAGGTCCCCTCAGGGCTGGGCCATGCTGGAAGGTGGCAGGCACATATGTCACCACAACCGCCATGTGGAGTTTTGCAGAGTTGTCCAGAGACAGCCTCACTTAGAACAGCACCTGTGTGGCATAAATGACACATTGTGTCTCTCTTCAGTCCCCATCAGCTCAGAATCTTGAGGGCATGTCTGTGCACTGCCCCTACTAGAGGGAAAGCACCCATCTAGCCCCTTGAGTTCATGAGGGCCTCTTTCAATGAAACCCAGAGCACTTTTTCCATTGCCTTTAATGGGAATTGAGCCACCCAGTCACATGTGAAAAATTACTCAGGGGCAGAATGGGGGCACTGGTATGTCCTGGAAATCTGCTGGCCCATTGCAGCCAGTATGGCATGTTTTTAGTTATTTTAATTGAAAGACAAATGTAAATAATCCTCTTTGTGGGCCTGGGTGCCCTTGGCACTATTTAATACACCACAGTCATTAATGTTTACACCTCTTTTAGTCACTGACCTACCCAACAACGGCTAGTCTGAAACAAGCAACAATAAATCTCACAAGCCCCACATAATCAAACTTTTCATAACCCACCCCCCCATCTATTTCTGCCCATAGTTCTCACTCCTCACCAAAAGCTAAGAATGAGAGATATATTTTGTAGCATGTCTTGAAAGCCAGAAGGTTCAAGAATCATCTTATTGTGCATCAAGGTATGGGAACAAAGTCCCAAAACAGCGCCCTTTGTATTCAGAGAAAAATTGGACATGACTAAACACCTGCAGTGAAAATCCCAGGAGTGCTCTAATTTACACTGAGCCTCTGCTGGAACAGAAGGTGATTTGTGTCAGCAAAGATTTTCATAAATGTTGATCTAAGGATCTATCCCCTGCTTACATAGTGAATCTGGAGACAGCTAGAATACAGGGGTGCTCACCTCCAAACACCCTGCTCTTACCGCTAGAGCACAATCCCTAGCCAGTTGTGACTGCACAAACTAGTCACAGCCCTCTCTCAAAAAAGGAACTGGTCCCTGAAGTGGCAGTTTAAGTCATAGATGTTAGACATTTTAAGTCACATTTAATTCTTTGGGACTGGTTTTGCCACATAATTTTTTAGAATATTATCCAAGTTAAAAAATATGACTCATAGGAACTCTATAGCAAAAGCAAGAAAAGAACTGCTCTGTAGTCTGTCTTAGAAGGAAAAAGAAATGTTAGGATAACAACTCTTGTGAGTAGTGTTAGGGTTTCATTTCATTGGAAGGCTCCTAGAATCGTGAAGCCTGAGAAGCAAGTGCTGTAGTCAGGCAGCTCCTGTGAGGAGACTGAAACCTCTCACACTGTTGCTTTGTATTAGATATATACTTCCCCCTACTGTTTTCAAAGCCTACTTCTTCTCCAAGCCTAGAAAATAATGCCAGCTGACCATAATGTTAGAACAATGGCAAAATGCTTAACTGCCTACAAAATGAAGGAAAGGTGAGGAGGTAGTGATCTTGCTTTTCTATATGCTTCAAACTATTAATAATGACATCATATTCTACAGTACAACATAGCACATTATTTTCAGGACAATATTCTGTACAAAGTTAACAATCCAACTTTACTGAAAATGCAAAATATATCAATTTGAACAAGAGAGCCAACATGACTTCCTGTTGCTTTTTGATGTGAGTTTGACACAATCTAAATATGAAGCAATGCTTTACTGACCCTAGTGGCTAATAGCTGTATATAATGTATGGTGAGCCCCAAAACTGGGCAGAAGAATAATGTATCTTTACAATGTAGGAACAGTATTTAGTGTCCATAGCTGCAAGTTATGTAAAATATGAAATGAAGAGCCAGATCAAGGATGGTATTTGTCATGAATGATATGGACAAAGACTCAGATGGGTAGCCGTATTAGTCTGTAACTTGAAAAAGGCTTAAAAATGAGTGGTCCTGTAGTACCTTAAGGTATGTCTACACATCAAAGTTATTTCATAATAACTTTCCTAGCATCTACACAAGCCAACCACTATTTCGAAATTATATCGAAATAGCAGAGGGCTTATTTCGAAATTGGTAAACCTCATTCCACGAGGAATAACACCGATTTCGAAATTGCTATTTCAAAATAACGCTGTAGTGTAGACGTACCCTTAGGCTATGTCTAGACTGCAAGCCTCTTTCGAAAGAGGCTTTTTCGAAAGTATCTTTCGAAAAAGCCTTTTGAAAAAGAGCGTCTAGACTGCAAGCAGTACTTTCGAAAAAGCAAGCTGCTTTTTCGAAAGAAAGCAGCGAGTGAGTCTGGATGCTCTCTTTCTAAAAAGCCCTGTTGGCATTCAAGAATGCCTTTTTTCGAAAGAGTACTTTCGAAAAAAGGCGTTCTTCCTCATGAAATGAAGTTTACCGCTGTTGAAAGAAAAGCCGCGTTCTTTCGATTTAATTTCGAAAGAACGTGGCTGCAGTCTAGACGCAGGTGAAGTTTTTTTGAAAAAAGGCTACTTTTTTCGAAAAAACCCCTGAGTCTGGACACAGCCTTAGAGACTAACAAAAATGTAGATAGTATCATGAGCTTAGTGGTACAACCCACTTCTCCAGATAACAGATATGGAGCAAGAGGCACAGAGGGTCAAATATAAAGCAGAAAAAGAGGGGAGAGGGCGTGGAGAAACAAAACTCTGTCAACTAAAGTGTCTGTGCTAAATGAGGCTAATAGGCTGTGTCTAGACTACATGCCTCTGTCGGCAGAGGCATGTAGATTAGGGTTGTAGGCAAAGGGAAATGAAGCCGCGATTTAAATGATCGCGGCTTCATGTCCATTTACATGGCTGCTGCGCTGAGCCGACAAACAGCTGATCAGCTGTTTGTCGGCTCGCACGCTAGTCTGGACGTTCCCCCTGTCGACATCAAAGCCCTTTGTCGGCAGCCCTGTTATTCCTCGTGGGATGAGGTTTACCGGGGCTGCCAACAAAGGGCTTTGATGTCGACAGGGGGAACGTCCAGGCTAGTGCGCTGAGCAGACAAACAGCCGATCAGCTGTTTGTTGGCTCAGCGCGGCAGCCATGTAAATGTAAATGAAGCCGCGATCATTTAAATCGCGTCTTCATTTCCCTTTTCCAAAACAACAAATCTACATGGCTCCGTCGACGTAGAGTGGGCAGTAAGTTTCTGATACTTAACTTTTGATGTCATTTGGGTATTGAATATACCGGCCCATCCAAGAGATTTATTGTTCAGTCCCTGGCTAAATGAGTCAAATTTGCATATTAAGGCCAGTTCTGCAGTTTCTCCCTCTAGTTGATTCCTGAAATTATTCTGTAAGTGTATGTTTACACTATAGGAAAAGGTTGAATTAAGATACGCAATTTCAGCTATGTTAATTGTGTAACTGAAGTCGAAGTACCTTAACGCAACTTTGGGCACTGTTCACACTGCAGAATGTCGAAAGGAGAACACTCTCCCTTCAACTTCCCTTACTCTTCTGGAAGCAGGACTACAGGCATTGACTGGAGTGGCCATCCCAATTCAAATTAGCTGTCTTCATTAGACCTGCTAATTCGAACTCTGGAAAATCAAGAGCGTAGCTTCAATCTTCTCTGTAGTGTAGAAATACCCTAAGAGAATGGCCACTCTTAGATCAATTAGTAAGTGCCTGGGCAAGTTAAAATATTCCCCAACAGGTTTCTCTGTGTTACCATTTTGAATATCTGATTTGTGTCCATTTATTTATCCTTTGTCATAGAGACTGTCCAGTTTGGCCAATACACATGGCAGAGGGGCATTGCTGGCACTTGACGGCATATATTACATTAGACTGAAGATGTGCAGTTGTATGAGCCTCTGATATGGTGGTTTATGTGGTTAGGTCTTGTGATGATGTTGCGTGTATAGAGGTGCAGACAGAGTTGGCAATGGAGTTTATTGCAGAGACGGGTTGCTGAATGAGTATGATGGAGGTGTGATGTGTGGTTGCTGGAATGAATGTGTTTCAGGTTAGAATTGGCCTGTCCCCCAAGGCCTGTGAGAGTGAGATATCATTTTCCAGGATAGGTTGTAGATTGCTAAAGATGTGCTGGAGGGGTTTAAGGTGGGGGCTGTAGGTGATGACTAGTGGTGTTCTGTTGTTTTGTTTGTTGGGCCTGTCACTTTCCTGGGTGGGCATTAAAGTTTTAAGAATGCCTGATAGAGATCCTGTAGGTGTTTGTCTCTGTCTATGGGATTTGAGCAAATCCAGTTGTATCTTAGGGCCTGGCTGTAAACAATTGATTTGGAAATATCTCCTAAATGGAAGCTAGAGGCATGTAGGTAAGTGTAATGGTCAGTACGTTTCCGGATAAGGTGGTGGAAATGTGGCCGTCATTTAATTGTACTATAGCGTCAAAGAAGTGGAGCTCTTGTGTGGACTGGTCCAGGCTAAAGTTGATGGTGGGGTGGACGTTGCTGAAATCCCTGTGGAATTCTTCAAGAGTCTTCTTCCCGTGGATCCATATGATGAAGTTGTTGTCGATGTAGCATAAGCAGACTAAAGGTACTAGGGGATGAGATCTGAGGAAACATTGTTCGAGGTCAGCCATAAAGATGTTGGCATATTGTGGGGCCCATAGCTGTGCTGCTGACTTGAAGGTATTAATTGTCCTGAGATTGGAAATAGTTGTGGGTGAGGATAAAGTCACAAAGCTCAGTCACCAGCTGTGTGGTGGCATCACCAGGGACAGTGTTGTTTGAGCTTGTTTGAGCATCGTAACATAGACAAGAATTTGGGCCTTGATTCTGAAGTTAATAACTTTGTTGAATCACGGGATTTTCTTGGCAACCACCCAGGGTGTGCCATTTCAGTTTTTGGTAAGGAGGGGTGACCTGTGCATGCTGTGATGGGAGGAGAGAGTGAGAGCTTGGGCAAAAGGGCAGACTGAGGACAGTGGCTTCAACAGTATTACTGAACATTTTCAGTTTAAGCCAAAGAGCAAACTGTGTGTGTGGGAGGAAACGACCCTGTCCTCCCTCCCTCTGACACACACATCACCTCGCTACAGGCGCTACTATGGCACTTGAAAACTCGAGGTTTTTTGGCAGATAACTTAGCAAATAGCTGGCAGGAGCACTGTATCCACTTCTTATATTAAAGAAAGAAAATTAAATAAATAGACCCACTCAGCTCTAATGCTAATATATTCTGACATCTTGTGACAAGTCACTATGTGACACTGCTTAGTCTTAAAATTCGAATATATATTCTTACTAACTCTGTGGAGAATGTGTGTTTGTGGGGGGCGGGGAGGGGAAACTGTCAGGACTCCTGGGCTTTCTCTCAGCTCTGGGAGGGGTGTGAGGTCTCAAGTGGGTTACAGAAGGAGGCAGATACATTTGGGCTTTGTCTACACTACAAGGTTTTTGCGCAAAAACCAGCGGAGCATCCATACCTCAAGCACGTTTTTGCACAAAAAAAATTACAGTAAATCAACAGGAGAGAGGGCTTTTGCCAGTAGTTATTCCTCTCCCCACGAGGAATAACTCCTTTTTGAGCTACAGCTCTTGCACAAAAAGGCATGTGTGGACGCTCCACAGGGATTTCTTGTACAAAAAGAGCTTATCAGAAAAAGCCCAGGTGCTCTAATGGCCATTCTGTGAATGGGCATCAGAGCTTTCTTGTGCAAGAGCGCCCATGCAGTGTGTGGACACTCTCTTGTGCAAACGCACATTGCTTTTGCGATGTGCTTTTGAGGTGTGGGTGCGTTTTGGCGCAAGAAGTTTTTGCAGAAGATCTGTTCCGCAAAAAGCTTCTTGCGCAAAAACCCTGCAGTGTAGACAAAGCCTTGGGCTCTATATAAGAACATCAGAATGGCCAGACTGGGTCAGACTAATGGTTCATCTAGTCCAATATCCTGATAGCCTGTCTTCCAACAGTGGCCAATGCCAGGTGCTTCATAAGGCTTGAACAGAAGAGACATTCATCAAATCATCCCTCCCCTGTTGCCCATTCCCAGCTTTTGGCAAACAGAAACTAGAGACACCAACCCTGTCCATTCTGGCTAGTAGCCATTGATAGACCTGTCCTCCTTAAACTTATTTTGTTCTTATTGGAACCCTGTTAGAGTTTGGGCCTTTCTACCACCTCCTGGCCTAAAGTTCCATAGATTGACCGTGAAGAAACAATTTATTTTGTTTGTTTTATATCTTCTTGTTCTTAAACCCTTGTACTCTGAGTGGAGCTATCTGCTACCTATACATTTCATTGGGTCAGCTTCTTGTGTTGTGTTAGTGAAGGAATAAATAACATTTCCTTATTCTATTTTTCATGATTTTCTAGATCTCTAACATATCCCTCCACCTTTTAGTCATTTCCTTATCCCAAATCATTTTGGTTGCTTTTTCTGTACCTTTTCCAAATCCAGTGTATCTTTTTTTAGATGGAATGACCAGATCTGCATGCAGAATTCAAGATGTATTACCTTATATAGAGGCAATACGATATTTTCTGTGTTATTATCTATTCCTTTCCTAATGATTCTCAGTATTTTGTTAGATTGCCACTGCACACTGAACAGATGTTTACAAGGGTATTCACAATGATACTAAGATCTCTTTCTTCGCTGGTAACAGCTATTTAAAACCCCATCAATGTATAATTGGGATTATATTTTCCCATGTGCATTACTTTGCACTTATCAACACTGAATTCTACTTCCTTTGTGTAGCCCCGTCACCCAGTTTTATGAGATTCCTTTGTAACTCTTTGCAGTCAGCTTTGGACTTAACTATTTTGAGTAATTTTGTATCATCTGAAATTTTGCTACTTCACTGTTTAACCCTTTTTCAAGATAATTTATGAGTAAGTTGAACTATAGTGGTCCAAATGCAGACCCTGGAGCTCACCACTATTTATTCTTACTCTTTCCCCCCTATCTTTTAAGTTGAGTACCAGGCAATGTTTTCATGATTATTTAAGGATCCTTCAATTACTTGAATGACAAGCCTTTTGTTATCTTAATCACCTTGCCTCCCTCTGTTTATACACAAACTCCCTGCCCCAAAGGCAAAGCTGGGAGCAGCACAAGCTCTGTTGCAGTTAAGAGCTGCCTCTGGAGCTAGGGCATCACTTAGCTTTAAGCAGATCTCAAGTATGAAATCCAGGCGGGTTCAAACTTTGGAGGGAAGGGGAGGCTACAGGCTCTCTTAGCCCCCCTAAATGGCACCCTTGTAAGAACTGCATTAGAATTTAGGAGTGTATTTAGAATGAACTCTAGAGTGAGTATAATTCTTAACAAATAGGTGGGGGCCTGGGGAGTTGGGGGCACCTGGAGCATGCTAGTAGAAATTGGGATGCAGGGAACTATGGAGTCAGAGGGAGAGCACAGAGAAGGCATGCAGGGGAGAGCTCTATAGAGTGCTCTAGAGCAGAGGGAGGGCTGGGGAGGAACTGAGGCGCAAGTGCACAGGGGAGTTGTAGCCTACATATTTGTACATACAGTAAACTTCTGATAATCCGGCAGCTTTAGGACCCAGGGGGTGCTGGATTATCAGATAAACCTGACTATCAGAAGGGGGGGCTATGAGGAGTCTGGGGTGGGGTGGGGTGGGAGGACAGCACTGCGGGGCCAACCCAGCAGCACCCCAGCTGCTCTGCCCCAGACTTCCCCAAGTTAGCCGCTGCTGAAACTGACCAGCGGCTGACTCGGAGTCAGCCACTGGTCAGTTTCAGCAGCGGCTGACTTGGGGAAGTCTGGGGCAGAGCAGCTGGGGTGCTGCCAGACTGGTCCCACAGTGCCGAGGGGCGGCGCTACGGGACCAACCCGACAGCGCCCCAGCTGCTCTGCCCCGGGCGTCCCCAAGTCAGTTGCTCCTGAAACTGACCAGCGGCTGACTCAGGGAAGCCCAGGGCAGAGCAGCTCCAATTGTCCGGCTGCCCGGAGCACTTCCGGGTTCCAGGTGGTGCCGGACTAGCAGGAGTGCCGGACCACTGGATGCTGGACAACTGGAATTTTACTGTACATATTGTGTGTGTTTATGGTTGACTTTTCACCCTGTACCTGTCACACACATTTTTGGGATGGTCTGGGGAAGTAAAAAACCAGAAACAGGACAGAAAAACCTACATGATTTATTCATAAAAAAAACAAACTCTTTATTTTGTAGGTCAATCTCGTGAATTCTGGGGGATCTGACATGATTTTTTTAACTTTTGGGGTTGGTGATATTTTGGATGTTTCACTTAGCTTTGTGTTTATTACATGTGTCTCTGCACAGATATACACCTATGTGTGGTGTGCCTGTGTGTGTGTGTGTGTGTGTGTGTGTGTGTGTGTATGTTATTCATAAAGTGGCATAAGTTTGTTTGACACTATACATTAGACGGAAAACAAGTGCCCCGCATGGAGGAGTTTACTAATCGGATATATCAGGGTGGGGTAAAGGGAACAGCCAGAGTGACTGAGTGCATACGCTGGTACACCTCAAAGCCACTTTTCCATTCCCATCCTTCCCAGTCTGTCACTTGCCTTTGGCATGACTGATCTGTCCTTCTGTCTAAAGTCTCTTTCCTCTGTGTTTCAGAGACTGACCTTTCCTAGTTTTTCTCCTCTCTCTCTGACTATTCCTCTCTGGTCCCCTTTGGGGCCATTTCTACTCTTTCCTGCTGTCAGCTTCCCCCAGAACACCATCCTTCTCCCTTTCCTCTCTTCCCATGACACTTTGTCCTGGGACAGCTTTATCTGACCATGCTGCTTCAGTTGCCATATTTATACTGACGATGTAAAGATCTACTTCTCTACTGACATTCAGTCTCCTTGCTCCCTGACAGCCTCTGTGCCATCTCCCTCTGCATGCTGTGCTGCCAACTCGTGCTCAGCCTGAAGAGAACTAAATTCCTTATCTTACCTCCACAGCCCTAGGCTCTTCCTTCCTGTTTTGTCCCATTGGAAACACAGCATCCTTCCAGTACCACAGGCTTGCAACCACAACGTAATTTTTCTCTCCCATTGCTTCGCCCCAGATACTAATACATGGTGAGGCCTAGAGCCTCAGAAGTATTTAGGCACCTAAATCCTAATGACATCAATGGGAGCTCTGTGCCTAAGTACCTTTGGTGATCTGGGCCCATAAGAGTATGTCTACACGGCAGCCAGATGCAGGCCAGCCACAGGCATCTGTGACAGAATCCCTGAGGTACAACCTAGAACTAGGGTACCCCTGAGTTCTCTGGCTTACCCATCTGGGCTTCCTCTTACACTGTGATGTTGTGACAAGCTGCAAACCTCTCCAGGTCCAACACTCACACAGACATCCACAGGCAAGGATTCATCCAATTGAGTTACATGAATGCTTCTTCCAGCCACTTGTGTACCAGCAACAGAGAAGGTCCAGCCAGGTTTCCCCAGATCCCCAGCCCAAGACCTCAGAACTGTTCTATCTTGCCCTGATCAGAAGCCTGACTAGTGTAAGTTTATTACTTAGTCTGCCCCTCCCTCAATGTGGAGAGGACATGTGCCAGCTCTTATTCACTGAGAACATGCTTATTAACTACAGAAAGATAGATTTTAAGCAAGTCATCATAAGCAGTAGATGTAAAAAGACAGAGATGGTTATCAATGAAAATAAAAAGAAGCACACAATCTAAATTCTAGAAGCTAAACAGGATTTGAATCAAGCAATATTCTTATCACACAGGATGTTACAGTCTTTAATGTACAGACTCCCCTCCTGAAGTCTGGACCAGTCTCTTCAGATGATCTTCATCTTTTTGGCATCTTAGTTGCTTCTGGCATAGATGGGGAAGGAGAATGGCAGAGGTCAACTACACCTGTTCATTATTTTATACCCTTGGCAGACACTAGCCCAGACATGTCTGGATGGGCTTTGCTGAGTCACAGTGAATGATCAGCTCCCATTGTGAGGAGCTTGCATAGCTGAGTTACATAGTTGATTAGTGAGTGGTGGCCAACACTTGCCCAGCCCGGGATCCTTTGCATGCCTCTAGCAAACTCACAGCAAATGTAAGTTACAACCATATAGCACAGTCTCATACACACTAATGATATCCATGTTTGGACAGAACCACGGGTTTCAGCAGATTATGGCCTTTTCCATGGTACCCTACATGGCATACTTTGTATGAAATATCACAGCCATGTGTGAATGATGAATATGAAGGTTACAGGGTGTCATTCTGCAGTACAGTGTGTCACACTAGAGATACCCTAAGGGTGTGTCTAAACTACACCCCTCTGCCGACAGAGGGATGTAGATTAGGCACATCGCTATTGCAAATGAAGTGGGGATTTAAATATCCCGTGCTTCATTTGAATAGAAATGGTCGCCGCTTTTTGCCGACACGGCACTTTGCCGGCAAAAAGCAGCCGTCTAGACAGGGATCGGTTGACAAGGAAAGCCTTTTCTGACCAATCCCTTACGCCTTGTGCAATGAGGTTTACAGGATCGGTGGGAAAAGGCTTTCCTTGTCGACTAATTGCCGCTTTTTGCCAGTAAACTGATACGTTGACAAAAAGCGGCGGCCATTTCTATTCAAATGAAGCATGGGATATTTAAATTCCCACTTCATTTGCAATAGCAATGTGCCTAATCTACATCCCTCTGCTAGCAGAGGGGTGTAGTTTAGACACACCCTAAGTGACTCAGAATCCAAAGTCTAAATGAAAGTCAGTGGGATGCATGCTCCTAAATCACATGGGAAATCTCATCCTTTTAAAAATAAATCCTACTGGTTTTTCCCTGCCAGTCTATCTAGCTAACAGGAAATTCACAAATGCTGCTTGGGAACTGAGCATTTCAGGCAGGTCTGGGAGGAGAGCCTCTACTCAATAATTCCAGACATATCTAAAAAGCTAATTCCTTCAGCATAGCTACAAACAACTTTGACTGTTTGCAGAAAAGCTTTGAGTGAATTTATTTCTCCTGAATGGTGCCAGATTGGCAGCCTTAGAGACTTACCCTCTATTTATTCTCAGAGTTGGCAGTGGCAGTGCGGATTCCTCAGTCCATATTTTAAAAGGCACTAAAGTAGCAGAGCAACTCTGACGGATCGTGGTGCTCTCAGTACCAATGCAAGTGTAATGCTGACAGACCCAGGTCATCTACAAGCGGAACCAAACCTGAAATTTCTGGAGCTTAGTGTGTGAGTCTCTACTGCATGAGCTAAAACCCAGTTGCCTGTTAGCTAAGGCTGTAGAGCACACTCATTATTCTCTCTGTAAATGGTCTGAGTGCCACTAGATGGGCAGTACACCACATCCAGAAGGTGTGTGGGCTACACAAGCAATTCAGCACCTGGGGTCCTTGTAAAATACATCACGTCCAGCCTGAAATGTGTATGATATTATAGGGTATTATTTGTAGATACATCTTGGCACTGGAAAAATTTCAGAAAAGGGCAACAAAAATGATTAGGGATATGGACCGAGTGCCATATGAGGAGAGCTTAACAAAACTGGGACTTTTCAGCTTAGAAAAAGGAGACCAAGGATGGATAGGATAGAGGTCTCTGAAATCATGACTGGTGTGGAAAAAGTAGATAAGGAAAAATTATTTACTTGCTCCCATAACGCAAGAACTAGGGGTCACCAAATGAAATTAATAGGTAGCAGGTTTAAAACAAAAGGAAGTTTTTCTTCACACAATGCACAGCCAACCTGTGGAACTCCTTGCCAGAAGATGTTGTGAAGACCAGGACTTTAATGGGGATGAAAAATAACTAGATAGATTAATGTAGGATAGATCTGTCAGTGGCTATTAGCCAGGATGGGTAGGAATGGCATTCCTAGCATCTGTTTGTCAGAAGGTGAGAATGAGCGACGGGGGATGGATTACTTGATGATTCCCTATTCTGTTCATTCCCTCTGTTGGCAGACTGGATACTGGGCTAGATGGACCTTTGGTCTCACCCAATATGGCCGTTCACATGTTCTTATGCAATAATATGTGATTGCGTAAATAAAATCTGTGGTAAAATCTATACACAAAAGCGCCAGAGTTAAGATTATGCATGCAACTTTACCTTTATCATTTCCTCACTTCTGAGTGCTTCACTGTGCATCCTTTGGGCTAAACTGTGCCATAGTCAGAGCCCTGAATAAGGGGGCAGAGTGGAGCTGCTCTTGCTCTTGTTGAGGAAGCCCGATCCCTCCCAGAGTTCCTTTTGGGACAGCAGGGATCCCAGAGGGCATCACTCTGCCCCAGGATGGAGCTTGCTCTACTCAGAGTGCTGAGGGTTGATGTGCCGCACCTCCTCCTTTCCCCTCTCCAACCTCTTTGACAAAATGGGCCTGATCCAAATCCAAATGCAATCAAATGAAAAACTCTGTAGTAGGCTTTGGATCAAGCCCCATGTGTGCCGAGGGGAATGCACAGAGACAGGACAGTCCCTGGGTATCTCATGAAATCAACAGTTGCAGTTGCAGCAGGGGCTCTGAAAAGAATTGTTTGAGGTGCCTAAACAGGGCTTTAGGACCCTAACTTGAGGCATACTTGTTTATAAACGTTGGCCCTTATTATGCACTCCCAGAGAAACTGCCCCACATGGGACCTATATTTCAGTACACAGAATAAGGAGCATTATTGCAGCATGTCTGAGACCTTCTCTGCGGCACCCCCTGCAGATTGTGTGGTGCAGCGGAACCCTGAGCCTTCATTTGGAAGCCTGGGCGTTCCATTAGCATGTCAGCACTTCAGCACCTGATGTTTGTTTTGTACTAGGTCCCAGGAATGTTACTCAGCAGAATGATAAACAGAATGTGCTCAGTTTGCAGACTAAAAAAAAAAAAAAATGTAGCCACGTGGACAATCACCCAGATGTGCACTGGCATTTTTAAAACATGCATTGATTTGTTAGGAATATGCAGAAAGAATATTAAACTCCTGGTACCACGTCTTAGGCCGAGTATTTATTTCCTTCGGGTTCAGTGACTTTAAAAAATTGCTTTGAGGCACTATTAATTTGGATACAGTGTTTTTTCTTCAGCAATTGAAATGCAGGATGTTTGGGGGGCTTGTTCCTTTGTCAATAATTAAACAGCTCTGTGCTTAAAAAAACACTCTTGCCCTGTCTACAGAATAGACATTTTGGCCAAGGTTTTTCACTGTTGCTAACATCAGTTAGCTCCACCAGCAGTAGCAAATACTGAGGGGTTTACTGAGAATGGGGTGGCTGGTTGTCACTTGTATTTTAAGCTTTGTTTAGATTAGAACCACTCTGAGCAAGGTTAGATGACATGGGGCTTAACAAAATACCAGCAGCAACGGGTCTCTGCTTGGGCTCTCTGGATTGGGGGCAAACAGAACTTCTGATAGCACCTGGGAAATATTTGCAAAATGTGTTGAGCAAAGACAAGGCCTCCGGGTGTCGAAATTCTCAGGGTGTCGACATTTCAGATTTGTATTCCCCCAGAATAATACAATTTCTGAAGCATAACAATAAACTCAATAAAATAATATTTTGTATTTATGAAGCACCTTCAGTCCCAAACGTGCATTAAAAATGTGACTTACAGGATTGAGGTAACCATTAACGACAGCAGCTAGAGCGACAACTGGTGCGAGAGAATGATGAGGGGTGGGGAAGGAGAGGAGGAACTTTGACCAATCCGCACTGCAGCAAGCTCCCTGATTTCTCAAGAAGAAACAAAGGATCTTTAGTTTCTATAAAGTGCAGATAGGTCTTCTCAGTGGGTAGGGTTTCATCTAGCCCCATGCTGTAATCTGCATGAGACTTTCAATTTATTTTTCTCAGCGGGCCCGTAGGCTATACGCCAGCGTGATGAAGTTTGTGTGTTCAAACCACCAGGAAAGGTCCCTCCAGATCTGTGGGTGGGTCTGGAGCCTCTGCTGTTTCATATTTTCCTGTTGTGGGACTCTGAGAGGACCCTCCATCAATCTGAGGATCCATGAGTACAGCAGGAGCAGAAAGAATGTGAGCGCAGTGCAGAGGGAAGCGTGTTGCCTCCCCTAGCCAGCAGTGATGACAGATGTGCCAGGACTCAAGCAGTGTTGTGTTATTTTCATAAATGATGCAGCAAGTCCAGGTTGCCAGGTTCTGAACTGTCAACCCAAGAGATGCTGGGCCGTAGCCCTGACAAGCTCTGGCACAAATTAGGCAGTGGGTAAATCCGTTGAAAAGTTACTGCAGCCGGGAAAATCCTCCACTGAAGGGAATATCCAAAAGCAGCAGCAGAGGAAAGTTATGGCTGAATTGGAGCTGAAGAGAACAGATGCAAGACTTGTCTTTGGAAAGTAATGGTCTCCGGTGGCTCCCTAGATGTTCTGAGGGAAGCTCTGCTCTTCAGTGGAGGTCCTGCCTCTCTGCAGAAGAAACTAAGGAAAACTAGGGGAGGATCCTCCTGCCAAGTTGTCATTCCTCCAGGACTCTGTTCTGTTTGTTTTCTATGGCTGATATGGTTCCTGAGACTTGGTCCCTGAGAAATTCCTTCTGTTGTCTTCTTCTTTATCCAGATTGTGTGTCTTTATCACACTGACTCATGGGAGTTGATCATGCAACATGCTCAGTAAGCACTGCAAGAGATCCAGCAGGGAGAAAGGAGCTGGCTTCAGCTCTCTGAAGCAGATGGATATGCAGTAATGGCTGACTCCTGTTCATAGTCATCTGTAGAGTCAGTCACTTCTGATTAAGGCAGGTGGAAGGCATCCACTCTGCATTAGATTGCTTTCTTTTTCCCCGATTTGCACCTTCATTTATATTATATCCTATATCAAGCCTCAGTTAGGTGGGTATTTATAGAAGGATAGAATCATAGAACACTAGAACGGGAAGGGACCTCGAGAGGTCATCGAGTCCAGTCCCCTGCCCTCACAGCAGGACCCTGTACTATCATTCTAGACCATCCCTGATAGATGTCTATCTAACCTTCTCTTAAATATCTCCAGAGATGGAGATTCCACAACCTCCCTAGGCAACTTATTCCAGTGTTTAACCAGCCTGACAGTTAGGATTTTTTTCCTAATGTCCAACCTAAACCTCCCTTGCTGCAGTTTAAGCCCATTGCTTCTTGTCCTATCATCAGCAGTTAAGGAGAACAAATTTTCTCCCTCCTCCTTATGACACTCTTTTAGATACCTGAAAACTGCTATCATGTCTCCTCTCAGTCTTCTCTTTTCCAAACTAAACAAGCCCAATTCTTGGAAGAATGACTTCTCATGTCTTGCTCACAACACTCCTGTTAATGTTTATATGTGACTAGAAGATTTACCTGGCATTGCTTGGATCCTTAACTCAATTAATTTTTGTTTTTGGAAACTAAAATTAAAATATAAATACTTCATTTGAATCATTGCTCTGGGATAGGGATAGGGATGAGAGGTTCAATATGCAGGCTGCCCTGGGGAGAAAGGACTACCTCAGACCTCTCTTCGCGAAGCAGCTTGGGGCCACGTGAGAAGTTCCTGTCCATGACTGCTGCAGCTCCACCAGGCACAGGTCGGGGACGGGTGCATGTCCCCTGGCTGGAGCACGTCCAGGTTCATCTGCCTCCCTGCACTTGCGGAGCGAGGAATGCAGCAAACTTTGCACTTTCCTTTGACTCCCTGATGCAGTGGAACAGCCAGCAATGTTCCTGTATGAACTGGGAGAGAAGGAGGGTATGTCTACACTGTCACCCTAGTTCGAACTAGGGTGGCTAATGTAGGCATTTGAACTTGCAAATGAAGCCCGGAATTTAAATATCCCGGGCTTCATTTGCATGTTCCTGGGTACCGCCATTTTTAAATGCCCCGTAGTTTGAACTACCTGCCTGCGGCTACATGTGGCACAGAGTAGGTAGTTCGAATTAAAGCTCCTAATTCGAACTACCGTTAAACCTCCTTGTAGGAGGAATAACGGTAGTTCGAATTAGGAGCTTTAATTCGAACTACCTAGTTGATGTCACGTGTAGCCGCGGGCAGGTAGTTCGAACTACGGGGCATTTAAAAATGGCGGCCCCCGGGAACATGCAAATGAAGCCCGGGATATTTAAATTAATTTGCAATAAGAAATCCTCCGGAAAAGGGCTTATTTTCTGGAAAATCGCGTCTAGACTGGCGCTTTTCTCCGGCTTATCTCCAAGCCGGAAAAAAGCGGCAGCCATGTAAATGCAAATGCCGCGGGGGATATTTAAATCCCCTGCGGATTTGCAATTCCGAAGTGTCTAATCTGCATCCCTTTTCCAGAAAAGGGGTGCAGTGTATACACAGCCTTACTGTTTAGGAGGAGTTCTTGAACAGACAGACAGATTCTCTCAAATATAAAGTAGACATAATTCTGTGATATTGTCCATAGATGAACTGCATGACAGTTTTCATGTGAAAGAATCCTACTTCTGGGGTATATTTCTACCAGCATAGGCTATTGTTGGTGTTGGCCTACTCTACCCAAGGAAGAGTTTGCTAGATATAGCTATAGTAGCAAACCTTCCTACTGGAAATGCAGTTTATAGTGACAAAAGAGTGTTAGGGTGTGTGTAAACGACATGGATCTGTCGATGGAGCCTTTGTTGACCGGTGCAGGTAAACCTCGTTTCACGAGGCATACCTGTGCTGGTCGACAAAGGCTTCCTTGTCAACAGCGGCGCGTCCAGACTGCCCCGATCTGCCGACAAACAGCTGATCATCAGCTGGTCGGCAGAGCGCGGCAGCCATTTAAATTTAAATGAAGCCGCGATTATTTAAATCGCGGCTTCATTTCCCTCTGTCGATCAGCCTAATTTACATGGCTCCATTGACGGAGCCATGTAGTTTAGACACACCCTTATTGCAAGCATAGCTGATACCAGTTTGTTGAACAAAATAAACTACATAGGCAAAACTGAATCTATATTAGGGCTTTGGCCTGCACAGTTGCGGGTGTGATTTTTTTGGTTCAAAACTGCAGAAAAGTGTAGGCCAGGCTGGTGTTTTTCTTAATGCGCTGTCTGGTAGTTTTGCTTGTATAGCACTTGCTTGCCCCAGCCTTTTACCCAGTCACATCTGGGTCAATATTATTTTCTTAGTAATGCAGAATAATGAGGGCTGTGAAGATTCCACTTTTTTTTCCACCGAAGAGGGGATCCTAGCAACTGTCCTATACCAAATCTGGATCCCGATAGTATAGAGAGGAATGCAGTGAATGGAGAAAGCCAGGACACCAGGAACAGGACTTAGGCTCTGGGGATGAAGCTGAAGGGGGAATCTGAGCCAGCAGGGCAGAGGAGAGCTCAGAAGGGAACTTCCCATGACAGATGGATTTGGACATGAAGGGCAATGATAGAGGGAGATGAGCAGTACAAGGGGAGGCAGGATGTATTCATCTTCATGGGCATCAGTCATTTACTTATGGGATTTGTCTGAATGTGGCAGAATGATAAAAATTATTAACAACTGATTTTACATCCCTCGGACAGCTGATGGGGAAAGGGCGGCACAGAGCAATCAAGTGACTTGCCCAAGGTCATGTGGAATATTTTTTATTGAGTCAATCATACATCTAACTATGGCTATGTTTACACCGTGGGTTTTTTGCGGAAGAGGAAATCCAAATGGAGCACTTATTTGCATATCCCGTGCTCTCATTTGCATATCTTCTTCCGAGCCTTTTTGTGGAAGAGGTTTTTGCAATAAAAGGCCCTGTGTAGATGGGGCCATTTGTTGGAAAAAAAAACCTTTTGCGTAAGATCCCTTAGTCCTCAAAAAATGAGGTTTACAGGCTCTTGCGCAAAAGGGGTTTTTCCTGACAAATGGTCCCGTCTACACAGGGCTTTTTATCTCAGAAACCTTTTCTGCAAAAAGGATTTGAAGAAGATATGCAAATGTGAGCACGAGATATGCAAATGAGCACTCCATTTGCATTTCCTCTTCCGCAAAAATCCCGCAGTATAGATGTAGCCTATGAGTCCTGGGTCTAATTGATCAAGAACTCCCGGGCTGTGTCTAGACTGGCAAGTTTTTCCGCAAAATCATTTGCTTTTGCGGAAAAACTTGCCAGCTGTCTACACTGGCCGCTTGAATTTCCGCAAAAGCACTGACGTTCTACTGTCCGAAATCAGTGCTTCTTGTGCAAATGCTTTGACGTTCCCATTCGGGCAAAAGCCTTTTTCTGGAAATGTTTTTGTGCAAGAGGGCCAGTGTAGACAGCTAAAAACTGTTTTGCGCAAAAAAGCCCCAATGGCGAAAATGGCAATCGGGGCTTTCTTGTGCAAAACCGCATCTAGATTGGCACGGACGCTTTTCCGCAAAAAGTGCTTTTGCGGAAAAGCGTCTGTGCCAATCTAGACGCTCTTTTCCGCAAATACTTTTAAAGGAAAAACTTTTCCATTAAAAGCATTTGCGGAAAATCATGCCAGTCTAGATGTAGCCCCTATGTCTTAGCTTCAGCTCGCTACATTATAAATAAACGCAAAAGGCCAGAAAGTTTCAAGAGAACTACAGCAGATTCTTTATAGATCTAGTTTTAAAAATCCCAGATGACTTGAATGGTTTTTATTCTACTGATCATCTTGCTGCGCAGAAAGAATGGGAGCAGCATGAGGATTGCAAATCAAAGATCTGCTCGAGCCAGGGCTACTAGACACTCCGTGTTAATTTGTTCTTGGCAACACTTGTGTCTAAGAAGGCTGAAAGCCTTGTTGTTTCCACATCTCCTAAATTTTTATATGACTGGCTCAGTCTCAGAGAGTCAGTACAACTATTGGCAGAAGATTGCACATTATATTAGTAGGTGACATATCAAACCCACATCAGCAACAGCTTCAAGTTGGCATGTTTGTGCAGGAGACTAGGAGCTAGATTCTTCGGTCCTTCAAAGTGACTTTTTGTCATTCTTGTGGCAACAAGTGACCTAACACACACCTGTCTTCATTGATAGTGGAGAATTCCCTTTTCATAGACGAATAGACGAATTCTCTTGCATTATGGGGTTGCTTTATTGGCTCCTATGACACTCCCCTCCCCTTCTCTTGGCTTCTGGTGTACAGGATCTTGTTACAGAAACAGGGATCAGGCCAGGGTACCTGTGCCTTGCTGATCTCCCATTGGTGGAACATCTGTGAGAGGCAGCTGAGAGCTGGCATAATGACCTTAGGCTATTTTGTTTTCTGCTTGGAACTAGACTGGTGGCCCTGAAATTGGGAGGGGAGAAAGATAGTGCTGCCCCTTTGACCAAGCAATAGTCTGGAATATGGGACTTTGTGAGATGTCTTTGTTTGGCTGAGAAGTCACTGACACAGAGCTGGGGTAATGCTGGGTGTAAAGAGTTTCTTCACAGAAAGAACATTAGCAATGTTCTTATGTGCTGTCATCTTGACCAGCAATAGGAACACACGACGCAGAAAGCTTGCAGAAATCTCATATCAGTATATCTTAGATGAGTGCTCAAGCAACTGCTTGTTTCTCAGGCTAAATCTACACTACAACAGAAAGTCAGCTATGCACTCCCGCCCTGTGACTAATGTAGCTGGAGTTGATAATGTTCCTTAATTCGAGTTACTGTGGAGTCTACACTGTGGGTGGTTGAGGGGAGAAACTCTCCCGTCAACTTCCCTTACTCTTCTCATCCAGAGTAGAATAAGAGGGTTGACTGGAGAATGATTTGAGGTTGATTTGAAAGGTCTTCACTCGACCCACTAAATTGACCACCATTGGATCAGTCTCAGAGCATCAGTTCAGGCTGTTGCCTTTGCTTCCTCTCTTGGTCACTTTGTACCTCTTCCTCTTCCAGGGCTCTCACAGACCCACAAACCAAACTGTCTCCAGCAGCTCCGCATAAAATCTCTTTCCAAGAGCTATTTGCTGGTTGCTGAATAAACTGTGGGCTCTGTCTACACAGGGAAGGTTTGGCGACAAAAGTGCTGTCAACATACAAAAGTCGCCAGAAGTGAAAACTGATCAAACAAGTTTTGCTGCCTCCCATTGTCAACATTCTATGGCCACCTTGCTAGCACCCTGTCCACAGATAAGAACAAAGCAATGTGGCAGAGCATCCCATAGTGCAGTGTTGGGGGAAAGCAGAGCTGCTCTGTGAGCTCTCCCTGTTGAGGAATGTCAAAGCAGCACAGCAGTATCTCTAAACCTCTCCCTGTAGCAGCAGTCTGCCTGTCAATGTGTTCCTAGCAGGACAAAACAGGAGGAGCATTCCAATGATTTGCTCTTTGCTTGTTCTCCAAATGGAGCAGCTCACTCAGATGTCAGAGTTTTGAAAGGGGAGGGGCACCTGCCTGCAGGGCAGCAGAGATCACAAAACACTGAGCACAGCCATCAGGACAGGCATGGTGGGATACTGGCAGAAGCCAGTTCTCTTGACAAACAAACAGCAGAGCCCACTCTGGCTCTTTGTCAACAATCAAGGAAGGGGAAAAGACAAAAGTCTCTCACAGGGCTACCCATCCCAGGAGCTCCTTGAGTTATATCTGTGGCTGCTGATCCCACTGCTCAAATCCTTCTCCCTTCTCCCCAGTACCTCCTGCATATTGCAGAACAGCCGTTCCATGGTATGCAGGAGATGCTGAATGGGAAGGGGAGGAGCAAGGACAGATCATGCATGGAAAAAGGTGGAAAAGAGGAGGGGCAGGGATGGAGTGGAAGTGGGGTGAGGGTGGGGCCTAAGGGAAAGGCTGGAGTGTGGGTGGGGTTAGGGTCTAGGGGACGGGGTTGAATGGGGGCGGGGCATTGAGCACTCTCAGGGAAAATTAGCAGCCAGCTTGGGAGTGCATGACCATTTTTAAATCAAAATGAGAGGGTCCTCAGGTTGCTAAAGTTTGAAAACTGCTGTATTGTTGCTTTAAATAAGATGCCTAGACATAGGAATTAAAGTTGTTTAAATTATTATTTGTAATAAGGCTCACTTTTTCTGCATTGACTGCAAGAGTGAGTGAGTGAGTTAGTAATTAAAAGCAAAAACATAAGCCACAAAACTTCAAATAAATCATTCTTGGGTGTCTCAGAGCATCCTGTTATCCTTGTGTCTCTATACCTCCTATCAGTTGTAGTCAGGGTGAAAGTAACACATTTCTTACAAGTATTAGACTGTTGTATTGCAATCCATCCTTGGAGGTGACGCTCAGGACAGGAGGTTGGGGGATTGCAATAGGAGAGTACCTGTAAGAAATATAAGTTTGGGATGGAGAGGGGGTGGGCTTAGGGAAGGGGGTTGGAATGTGTATGTGGCAAGGAGATGGGGGATGTGGAGGGCTCGGGGCAGGAGGTGGAGAATGTGGGGAGTGCAGGAGTCAGAGTAGGGGGTTGAGAGGTGTGGAGGGCTGAGAGCAGAGGGAGTGGAGGGTTCAGGAGTCAGGACAGGTGGTTGTGAGGGGCTCATGGTAGGGGTATGGGCAGTGTTCCCTCTAAGCTATGCAGCAGCACAGCTTCACAGGTGATTAATCAGCCTCACCCAATTGGAGGCTCAAGTGTGTGTGAATGGAGCTGACTGACCGGGCAGGGCTGATTAATCACCTGTGAAGTTGTGCTGCCACATGGCTTAGCGGGAACACTGGCTGGCAGGGAGGCTGATTCAGGCCGGGAGTGTGACCACCGCACTGCCTGGGTACCGGATCCCCAGGGCTGGCTGAGATGCTGGTGACAGAGTTGCTCAGATGTCGGATAGCAGTGGCTGTCCAGGGCAGAGGGGACCATGCTGCCTGGCCACAAGCACTGGGGCTGGAGCCTGGGTGTGCTGTGGCCACACTGCCAAGCATGTAGCGACACACAAGCCATTTTTGTTGCTATATCAGCAGCATCCAGAGCCCCACCCCTAGCCGGCTTTTGTTTTACTAGTGTGCCACACCCGGATGCACTGGCTTACTTTCACCTCTAGTTGTAGTGCTCACTAACATTGTGAGATCAATATAATGCAGTAAGGTTACTAATCAAATGTCAGGATACCATTGTCCGAGGTGCTGTACAGACATAATATTGACTATTTCCCTTGGGAATGAAGGTTACAGTGATCTTAGTTCCATAAAAGCCCACAGAACTACTCCTGGGTATGTCTACACTACCCCGCTAGTTCGAACTAGGAGGGTAATGTATGCATACCGCACTTGCTAATGAAGCCCGGGATTTGAATTTCCCGGGCTTCATTAGCATAAGCGGGGAGCCGCCACTTTTAAATCCCCGCTGCTTCGAACCCCGTGCAGCGCGGCTACACGGGGCTCGAACTAGGTAGTTCGGACTAGGTTCCTATTCCGAACTACCGGTACTCCTCGTGAAATGAGGTGTACCGGTAGTTCGGAATAGGCACCCTAGTCCGAACTACCTAGTTCGTGCCCCGTGTAGCCGCGCTGCACGGGGTTTGAAGCAGCGGGGATTTAAAAATGGCGGCTCCCCGCTTATGCTAATGAAGCCCGGGAAATTCAAATCCCGGGCTTCATTAGCAAGTGCGGTATGCATACATTACCCTCCTAGTTCGAACTAGCGGGGTAGTGTAGACATACCCTCTCATAGTAAGAACTGTGACCAATGGGGGGTATTTGGCCTTTCAATTGTAGACTATTAAGGGCAAGGATGATCCCTGTCTTGTATCTTTTGGAGTGTTGATCACAGGGTCCTAAATAATAAATAATACTTATGACCACCAAGGTTCATAGCTTCTGTCAGCAAAGGAATGAGCAGTGCTCATGGTGAGCTTGAAGCTACAGGCTGAATCTCTCAAGTCTGGCCCTCTGTGGTCCAGTAACACCTGTGGTCTGGCATGGTTTTAGTTAGCTAAATGATCACGTATCATGGGTCTGGCCCAGGTTCCCATGGTCCCATAAAGTTTGTTTACAGCCACCAGTCCTGGCTCTCAGTTTTCTGTGGTTTTTTTTTGCTCTAATTTACCCCTAAATGTCTTCTAAGAGCCCAGCAAGCAGTGGAAGTGTTGGCAATGCTGCTAGACAATATTGACCTCCCGTGGCTAGGCAAATTCTCTGATTCGGCATCAGTCAGGTCCCAAAGGTGCCGGAATAGAGAAGTTCAACCTGTACACTGTGAGAATCTTTATAGTCTCTTAAATATGTATTTGCTATGTGGGGGTGGGGAGAAGGGCAATCAAAGGCTCACATTAGTGACTGATGATGCCCTGACTACAGGAAGCTTCTAATATGATCAGAGAAAAAACCGATCCTCTCTTCCTACATGCCCCAGGCACTGTTAAAATTAGAGCTCAGCCTAAACTAAGACCTCTTCAGTTTTGGGGGAGTTCATATCTGTACCCAAATGTTGTGGTTAATTGCAGGCCCACCGGGAGCTGAAATGACTTCAAGAGCAGTCACCAAACCACACCTTGGATTTAAAATTAAAGTAAGATTTACATTGACAATTTGTGTTGCCGACTGCCTGCTTTGTTTTGTGCCCACAGGCTTTGCAGACCCCAGTCGCTGGCTGTGAGAGAGTCAGCGTCGCACAGCTACAGAGGAACGGCAGGAACTGAAACCAGCTCTGTAATTTATAGCACTAATAAGGCTCAACTGCCATTTCTTGCGGTTTCCTCCCAAGTTGTCTTTGAAAATTTCGACTTGTGCTGTGTTTGTTGTTGTTGCTGCTAAGGTTCACTAGTTAGGTAACTGCTGTACCGTTTTGGTTCTCTTTGGTTCTGTCTGCATTGTTGATCATTTATATTTCAGTGGTGCCTAAAGGCCAAGCCGCCCCTGGGGCACCATGCTGCTAGGGGCTGGACAAACTGTGAATGACACTCCTGTCTCAAAGAGCTTACAAGCAAAACAAGTTAACCTTTGTGTAACCCCCACATCTTCTGGCTGGGGTGTACTGTCCCAGCTAGTGGCACTGAGCTCACTTACAGAAAGAATGCTTTTAGTTCAGGCGGTAGAGGCTCATGCACTAAACTTCAGAGGTCCCAGGTTCAATTTTGCCTGTCAGCGTTACATTTGCTCTTTTCTTCTATTTTCCCTGTGTTGCAGTAGTGCTGGTGCCACACCTCCCGGGTGAATGCTTGTGTAAACCAGCCAGTAGTGGTTTTACCTGAGAGACAACTAAGCCTGCTGAGACCAGGGTCTGTATGCAGTCAGGATGCTGTTTCTGTCTGCTGTCTTTATGTTGCCAGACGGGAGCAGTGTAAAGGGACCGAGGCAGAAAAAAAAATTGGGCCCATTGATCCTGGGGAGAGGAAAACTTTCCAACATAAAGCTGGCTTTGCAAATAGTTTCATTGCTCTTGGAGGGGTAGCTATGTTAGTCTGTAAGGGTATGTCTACACTGCCACCCTAGTTCGAACTAGGGGGCTAATGTAGGCATTCGAAGTTGCAAATGAAGCCCGGGATTTAAATATCCCGGGCTTCATTTGCATCTTGCCGGGTGCCGCTATTTTTAAATCCCCGTTAGTGCGGACTCCGTGCCCGCAGCTACACGCTGCACGGAGTAGGTAGTTCAAATTAGGCTCTCTAACGAGGTGTAACAGTAGTTCGAATTAGAGAGCCTAATTCGAACTACCTACTCCATGCCGCGTGTAGCCGTGGGCACGGAGTCCGCACTAACGGGGATTTAAAAATGGTGGCGCCCGGCAAGATGCAAATGAAGCCCGGGATATGTAAATCTCGGGCTTCATTTGTAACTTCGAATGCCTACATTAGCCACCCTAGTTCAAACTAGGGTGGCAGTGTAGACATACCCAAACTTAATAAAACATTGAGTGGTTCGGTAGCACCTTCTAAGCATGTCTACACTAGGAAATTATTTCAAAATAATAACTCCCAAATAACGATTTCAAAATAGTGTGTCCACACTACAGGAAAGCCTTTAAATTAGTCCGAGGCAGGCTCCGGTAATGTGGATGCACTACGTCGACTTAGAGCCACAGGAAGCACTGGGCACTAATTACTTTGAATGGTTCTGGAGAGTAGTTATTTCAAAATAGCAGCAATGGAATGTCCACCCTACTGCTATTTTGAAATACAGTACCTATTTCAAAAGAAGCATTATTCCTTGTGGAAAAGAGAAGTTATTATTTTGAAATAACCAGCCACGAGCTTGCGTAAGATCATTGGTGTGGGTAAGGGAAAGTTTTCAGTGACTGTCAAGAGAGAAATTGTATTGCCTGAGGTCCTGTCCATTGGTTGCAACCCAGAGGGGAGATCATGGATCTTTACACTGATCTCTGGAAAATTTTGAACTGCTTTGTCTTTACATCAGGCTCCATGAAAGCCTGTGAAAATGGCCAAAGTAAGCAAATGCCCAAGGCTGCTGGATGTCTTCACTGATATGGTTGGCTGCTTGCTGGTAATTTGCCTAACGGAAAGTGCATCAGGGATTGCTGGAGGCAAAAGGTCTGAAAAATGCAGCAAGTAGGTGCAATTTTAACACAAGAGTATGGACTCTTTGAGCGCTCCCAGTGGGTTTAAGTGTTGCACCACAGTGCAACCAAAACATCCCCACTTTAGCATAGCTTGGACCCAGCTGTTACAGCCTGAGCTGCTCTTTGGAATGTGGGACCGTTATGCTCCTACCGCGTCTTCTCTCAGCACACACACACTCTGCAGTGCTCCACAGCACTGCAATCTGCACGCTCGGAGACTGCCACAGCTCCTGAGAAAGGGACTGTGAAGGGGGGAGGGGGTGCGGGTGGGGTGGATCTACAAGGGAATGGACTCTGAAGAGGGGAGCAGCCATCACTCCAGCTGCAGGCTATAAGCAGGCTAACAACAGCAGGGATAAAAGGCTGCAGTCCAGCCAGGACAGGGCGGCTGCTGGAGAGACAGAGACAGACAGCAAAGGGGTTCCTCAGGGTCAGAGTGGAGGAAGCTGCTGAAAGGAACCAGTTCTCTGCCAGAAGGGATCAGAGAGGATTGCCAGGCGAGGGGTGCTAAGTAGGAAGCTGGCCAGGGAAGCAGTAAAAACATGTCCCTGACTGACTGCATCTCTCACGATCACTGGGCTAAGAATCAGAGGTGAGTCTGGGCTTGAGTCTCCCTACCACCTCATTTTGATTGGCCAGAGTCTGCTGAGAACTTCTCGGACTACTGAGTGAAGGAGCACTAAGGGGGCAGGTAAAACTCTAAGGCTGTGTCTAGACTGGCCAGTTTTTCCGGAAAATCAGCCACTTTTCCAGAAAAACTTGCCAGCTGTCTACACTGGCTGCTTGAATTTCCGCAAAAGCACTGACTTCCTACTGTAAGAAATCAGTGTTTCTTGCGGAAATACCATTCTGCTCCCGTTCAGGCAAAAGTCCCTTTTGCGCAAAGCTTTTGCGCAAAAGGGCCAGTGTAGACAGCTCAGATTTGTTTTCCGCAAAAAAGCTCCGATCGCGAAAATGGCGATCGGGGCTTATTTGCGGAAAAGCACGTCTAGATTGGCACGGACGCTTTTCCGCAAAAAGTGCTTTTGTGGAAGAGCGTCCTTGCCAATCTAAACGCTCTGTTCCGAAAATGCTTTTAACGGAAAACTTTTCCCTTACAAGCATTTCCGGAAAATCATGCCAATCTAGACACAGCCTAAGTGTGGCCAGTCTCCTTTCAGCCCTGAAAGGGGAGACACACAAGTAGCCCAGCTAGAAGCCTGGATCTACAGATTGCTGGATATAGGTTCCATCCCTGGACTGAGGGGAACTGAGGCAAGCAAGGATAGCTATAGTTCCATGACTGATTGCCACGGGGAGCTGCAGGGCTGCGGTCTCTCTATTACTGAGGCAAATTTTACCCTCACATGTACATGCACATCTCCAAAGGAAACCAGAGTGGAACTAAGGGCTGAAATAGGCCAAATGTTGGGAGCGATTCTTGCAGCTGGGTCACAGAACCAGTAATAATAATTAGTGAACTTCACTTTCATTAATCTTCACAACATTGCTACGAAATAGGTTTTATCTACTTTTTTACAGAGCGGAAGTTAGGAGAAAATGGAATGAGTTGCCCAATGCAGCATGCTACGTAGTAAATCAGAAGCAAGCCAGGATGGCAACTCAGGTCCTCCTGACTCTTAAACTTATGCTCACTCCTCCAGTCTATCCTGTAGCTTTGGCTGATTTTGCAAGAGGCTTCACTTCTTGGTTTCCTTTACAGGCTTATAAATAGCAAAGTGCCCATTACAAGTCAGAAAAAAGTGTGTCTCTATCCTTTTCATGTTGCCCATCGTTGGGAGCACAGAGTTCTCACCTGACTTGGCATTTCTTCAATGTTTTAGGTAGAACTGATCTAAAAGAAAAAACCCTGCAAAATCCTGGGAGTTTAAAGGATTTTTTTTATTATTTAAAAAACGTAGCTTAGAAAATTTTCATGGAATTTTATATTGAAAATGTTTGCTTTAAAAGCATTCACTTTGTTTTCTTTCTCCCCACTATTTTTCCTTTGATAAAAGGGGAAGAAAATGGGAGGAAGGCAAAGATGAGAAAAGAGGAGAGAAGATGTGACCCCTTCCTACCGGAACCTCCCCTTCACTTTTGTTTCTTTGCAGCAACACAATAAAAAAAACTATCGAAACAAAGCTAAAAATGACAGAATGTTTTGAAAAGCGGAATATTTTGTGAAACTTTCATGTTTTTAAAAAGTCATATTTTTCCAACAAAAAGATTCATTTGAATAATATCGTGGTCATCTGGAATTTTCCAGATCTGCTCTTGCTGCGAGTCTCTTTAAAACCAATACACACAGGTATATTTGTGGGATAATTTGTATTATGAGTATATATTTCCTATTGACAGTAACACGCATCTCTGTGGGGTCCTATGTGGTCTTTGTTAATATAAAATTATATTAAGTGTATGGAACTCATTTGTACCTTTAGTTTATAAGGTGTGAAGAATAGGCATTCTGTTTGTCTTGAACACCGAATCTATTGTAAAGTTCTATGCACACATCATGGTAGTATCAACATGAGTTCAGCTACTACAAGATATATGCTACAGGATGCTTGGTGCTGTACAAGGCTTGGAATACAGACAGTCTAAGATCAGAAATCATTCTATATGAGTAAGAGCTTTCAATCTAAATAATCTAACCATAATAAAAATGACATGGGGCATCCTGTAAAACATGACTCAACTGGTAAATTCTGCCATTTGTTTATTATATCCTTTGCACCAGTAGTCAATATTTTTCAAGGGTTGGATGTTTCCTTTAGTCAGTTTTTTTCAGAGTACCAGTGGCAATCAATGAAAGCTTCCCTAGCTATTACAAACTTTATTCCATATTGTTCAATAAAAAAAAACAAAAAACACAAGTATTTAAAGAATTGTCTTTCTGAAAACCTTAAAGTTGAGCAAGCAAAGAGTGGATTGAAATAACTGCAAAACAGGCCTCTCTCTAAAGAAGGAAACTGGTGCAGGGATTTTTTTTTAAAAGAAGAAAAACCATGAAAACTGATTTAATTATAAATATGCCAAAACAATATAAAGCAACACTTAGGTCACCCGTAGGTGGTTTTTTTGTTTTGTTTTTAAAAACAAAAAATGAATCCTCAGCTTGTATAATGTAGCATAGATCTAAATAACTGAACCCACATCAATTTATGATAGTTGAGGATCTGGCCAAAACATCAGTGCTCAATTGACGTTCACAAACTATAATTTTGTTCTGTGCTTTGCTCAAACCAGTTTAAGTTTGAAGTGAAAATATTTGTAGTAAAAACAGTAAATGAAATATTTTGCTCCCACTGTCCCTCTTTGTTTATGTAGCTGATCTTATGAATGCATATCAGGGAACTACTCTCCTGCTTCCGAAAGAAGTAAGAAAATAGAAACCTGCTTTTACTTCTGTTTCGTACTGATAATTTAAGCAAGACACATTTGAAACCTGGAAAAGAATGAAGCTTCATTCCTTTTCCTGGAAAATTTGGGCAGCTATGTCGGTTTGTCAAATCCATAGAAACGCAGGCAAAACCAAAAATACAACCTATCCCAACAATCACTACCCTTCACAAACAACTAACCAACCAAACACCCTTTCGAAAAAGCCCCAATTCTATAGTGGGAAATTTAATCTTACCCAAATGGCCACAACTCTAAAATGTCATTTTCCCCATCCAAATTCCCAAATAATTGAATAGTTCATGGAGGGGAGTGTTGAGAACATACAGTATAGATGAGAAAGTGAAAAAAAGTTGTCTGGTTTGGATAAAATCATACACATGTTTATAGCTGATATCCCTCCCAACATCATACAGATACAGATGATCTGTTTGTTTATTTTACCCTGTGACCTAACTACTCACTTATCTAAAGAGAGATGGGAGGGGAATAAGGACAAATAAAGCTGGGGACTGTTCTGTCTTTTACAGGGGTGGGGGGAAAGGAACGATAAATGGTGAAGAGTGAATGTGGGAAAGAGATTTAGGCTTTGCAGTGTGAGCCATGACGGTATACCCTGGACTGTCCATGTGGAGTTCCACTGAACTAAAGGCATGGATTACTAGACTGTAGGGGTGGTTCCTTACTGCATTTAACTTGAAAAAACACAAAGGGCCCAACAAGGAACATAACTAATAAACCATGTACCTATCACCATGTTAATCACTTTGCAACTCCATCCACCTTTCTCTGGTAAGATCGCAACCTCTTCAGGACAGGGACTACATTTTCTGTGTTTGGCAAGCACCTGATATGTAATATAGACACATACATGCTGGGGGCACACGTCATATACTTCTACAAAGTTCCTCTCAATTAACCTGAAAAGATAGCATTGTTTACTGTATGGTCTAAATCTTCTGATGCTGGGTACAATGCATTGTGCTAGATCTGAAAAGTAGTGACCGGACAGAAAATGCACTGTACCACTGTATACTGAATAGCTGTGAGGTGGTAAGACTGCACTGTTTCTAGACAATGGAACAATCTATGTTGTGCTGTGAAGTATTTTCTAAAAAGAAACTGAAGGAATAATGAAACAGTATGGGAAAGGCGTATAACCTAAGATTTAATAGGGATGTGGTTGACTTGAACCAGGGCATCAAATAAGACAGGGACGATGGTGGTAGGAGATCCACTCTAGAATACAATAGAGTTCTAGGTGTCAGTGACTGGGACATGGGTGGCCATGCCTAGTGGCTAGAGCAGCCATCAGTAGCCAGGAACTGGAGCCTGAGCTCAGAGGCCAGGTACTAGAGTGAAGGGCCACAGACAGAGTCAGAAACCAGAGCTTGGGGTCCAAAAAACAGGCCCCTATTCCAGACCTAGGGGGTGTGGTGTGTGTCCTGGTTACATTCAGTCCCTTCACTTCTTCAGGGATGCTCTGAAAAAAGCTCGAAATCCACATTTCTGAGACTTGGAACAAATTTTCCAGAAAACCAGACCTGACATTTCTAAGGTAAAAAATGGGCAGGGGAAAATCCCATCCCAATTGCGCTATGCCTTCTGTCGACCCAAACCAAGGGCAAAACATCGTTATTCCCAGTGAAGGTCACATCTAAGAGTAATAAAAAGCTGGGATACTGGTCTGCTTCAAAAACCTAATGAAGTCAAGAGGCCCTGAACTAGGCCTCAACAATTCAGAAGCAGTCATCGCAAAATCCCCAAACACACATTTATCACCAGAATTGGCGTTGTCTGAGTTACGAGATCACACTCTGTTCTTTGGTGTCGCTAGGTCTGTGTGGGCTGTGAAGGTTTCTGCAGGGTTGGAGGGGTGGGTGCGTGCCTCATGTTACTTCCTAACAGGTCAGCTCAGCGTCATGTCAAGGGGCTTTTGAAGCATCTGCATTTGGATCTTTTCTCTTGGAATCGGGGTGGCGCTGGGGCGGTGCATTTATGGGTAGGCAGGTGAATGGGAAATGTTCTGGGACCTTCTGGGAGTAAATGTCTAATGTAGCAAATAATTTCAGGTCATTTGGTTTTACTCATTCCCACCTCTTCCCCTGTTGTTGTGAGGCAGACAGGGGTGAACAGAACTTACATTTCTTACAGGTACTATTCTTTCACAACCCGGGTCCTTGCCAGCTCTTTAAATAGCTCGCTGCTGGCTTTTGCTGCAGCTTAGCTAGATTTTGCTGGAGCTGCGCACTCAGGTGCACCCCCTTTTGTTCGCCTCTGGAGGCAGACCACAGCCATGCAATCACTTCCCATGTTTCTTTTTGCGTGCCACAACTCAGCTCTGCCAGCTAGAGATTTGTGACTTGAGAAAGAGGGAGAGGGAAAGTTTTGGTGCCTGCAAGAGAGAGTCATGACCAGGTCACGAGCAGCCTGATCTTGTTGTCAGAGCCAGAGTCCACAGTCATGAGACAGGAGTTGGCTGGGTCAGGATAGCAGGAGGCCAGACTCAGGAAACAAACTGGAGATCAGAGCCATGAGGCAGGCTGAATCAGGATACCAGGGGTCAGACGCAGGAGAACTACAAATCAGGTGCCAGGAAATCAAGGAGCAGCAACCTAATCGTTTGGACAGCTTCCTGTTTCTGCAGCAGGCTTAAGGAGGGCTAATGGGCCAATCAGCAGCTCTGGGACTCTGCCAATCAGACCTCAGGGCAGAGGCATGCACTGGGGATGGGCTCCATGGATTTCATTTAAATAAGTTTCCAGGAGGAGGGCTGGCGGGTAGCTGCTGCCATGAACCCTGCAGATCTGGGTTCCTAGACCCAAAGTAGTTGGATACCGCAGCCCTGCTTGAATCCTTTTGAGTCAGAGCATGGGACAGGCCTGTTTTCTGTGGGCCACCGGCCTATGGATCACAGGTAGGTCCAGAGGCTATACACATTTAGACACTGGAAAATGCATTGCCTCCCTGCTGCGTAATTAACTCATTTTTGCAAGAGCCGTGGCGTGTGGTGCCACTGTCGTCAAGACACGTGGCTATTCAGCAGCACTCCACATGGTGGTGCTCCTGTCTATAGCTGCTTCCCTGCATGGACAGGGGCTGCACACACTATTCGTGGCAACACCATTTGCCCAGTACAGCACTGGCAGGTCCTAAACATGCACTTTCACATTCCCTTCGGCTTGTTTTAAATTCTGATGCCATAGTTCAGCCTGTAATTCCTTCATGTTGGGGAGGGGAAAGCTATCTCTGCCATTACCCATATATGAGAAGACACATAGAATGCAGCTAGCCATTGTGCTATCAAAGTATGCACCTGCTCACCAGGGGAAGTGAGGTAGCCCATAGGAAAGGGCAATGTATCACAAACATTATGATGGAAGCTATGTACGAGTCCACACACACACACACACACACACACACACACACACACACACACACACACACACACACAAATAAGGAGAAAAAGCAACACACCTGGCCCCACTGACTATAAAATAGAATTGCTACCATACTGATGAGCCCTTCCAGTGGTAAGGGCCCTTCTTTTATAGCATCTGTTCTTAGCTCTGTGTGCTGGGCACTCTAAATATTTGTGCTGGCAAGGGAGAAGAGAGGTTCAGAAATGGCCTGCTTGATCAACCTGACATCAAATCTGTGCATGTGTAGTAATAACAATATTGTGGATTCACAGAAGCCTTTGCCTTTTCTCTGAGTGCTGTGCGTTAAATAGCACTGTCACTAGTCTTGTCCCCCTCACATGGCTTGACACAGGAAAGAAAATAAAGTATGCTGAGATCAGACTGTAAATCAACACTTTAAACCTCTCTTTGAATCCAAAAGAAGGTCAATAAAGGACAACAAGAGCACTGATGCCCTCAGACAAGCAGCAAACAGCAGCTCTACGGGAAGCAATACACAGAGAGCCAGCAAAGTATTAGAGACAACAAAGTTGACCCTGGAGTCTGTAGCGTAATCCCTTTGATCAGCAAGAATGGGGTTACTGTAGGGTCAATGCTGACATAAAACCAACCAATCAAGCAAGACCACCTAGGTATTTAAATTAATCTTTTTCTTTGGTGGGAGAATACAATTTTCCTCAAGCATCCCCTTCCCTGTCACTCCCCCGGCACGGAGCTCCATGTGCTCTCTGTTTTCTTCCTCTCTTATTCCTGATACAGAAACAGTAATTATCATGCCAGGTACTTAGTCCTGTAATGCTGTACAAGAAAAGAGAGAGGTTCATTGTTTACCTAAAAAAACCAACCAAACAAACCCTCAACCTGCAGAACTTACCAAAAGCTGATGCATGCTGCTCTGTTAACTCCCCTCCCCCGAATGCCTTAAAATCTTACGTGTGGTTAAAAAAACACACAAATATTCTTTTTCATTTCCTTTTGCAGAGGGGTAGCGGAATCAATTTGCCATGGTTCTGCCTCCTGCCAATTGTTTAGAATTTCCAGGATTTAATCTTTCATCCTTGTGTGTATCCACTCGTTACCTTTGAATGAGACAATGCATTATGCATTGGGTTTTATGGAAATGAACCATGAAAACCTACTTTTTGTAGACCTGAAAGCTGCACCCTCGCCTCCCCTTTGTGACCTTGCCTACGTTGGAAAAATTAGTGCTCATGGTACAGCAACTGCTACCCATAGCGAAGCTGCTCTAAGTGTAAGGGTTAGTTTAGAGAGGGCTAAGACATTTTCAGCACTATGTGCAGAGCAGCGATTTGTGATGTAATAGCCTGTAGCCCTGCCTACCCTATTGATTTAGCCCCGTGAAGGTGCATCATTGCTGCAACATGGGTACACATTTTTCAATCCTGTTTTGTTGCACGGAGGAGTAACGGGGAAATACACTGGCACTCAGAAATATTGGTGCTGTGAGTAACTTGTGGCTAAGAAACATGATGGCTAAAAGCAGCAGGCTGGTGCTGTTAGCAAAACTTCTCACATGAGCAGAACATTTCCCAACTTGCTCCCACTGTGTCAGCTCCAGCCATGACAGCAACTGTGGCATGTCAGCAAAGACCAGATTCTAGGAGGCAGCTAGTACCACTATAAACAGTCATCTAACTCAACTTGGGGCTGGGCTAGCCATCCCAGTGGTTAAAATGCCAGTGGCTAATGGTGCCTTCTCTACACTGTTGTGAGAAATGGAAGGAATAAAGTCATCACAGAGACAAGGTCTATGAGGGCCTCAAAATTTAAAAGAAAAATCACCACATTTCAGGAGACATGAGAGGATGGTTTGGAAACTCGGGCCAGCAGACACAAAAAGAAATTGGAATCATTCTGAATTTAGTAGTTTCCTCTGCAATCTTTTAGCCTGTTAATCAATGTTCCTTTTGTGTTAAGTACTCATATGCTTTGGTGGAAGTGAAAATGGAAGGTCATTATCCTTCCCATGAATGCTAAACAGCTATAATAAAAATGACATTAGCCAGAGTACTTTTTTCGCTTTAATGGACTATTCAGTGTACTCCAGTTCTGAATTGGACTAGATGTTTACTACTGTTTAAGGCTTTAAGGGAGGTTTACCAACTGTAGCGTAACATGGTAAAAATGTAGTGGGAGGGTGGAAAAGGCTGCAAATAAATAAAATCTGAGGTCACTAATAGGGCATAGGCCTTGTGGGCTAGCATGAAGTTGTCAAATGTGACAGAATCAGTCTAAAGTATAAGGAGCCATATGTGTGTTTCTGGACATGGTCATCTGTGGCTGGAATGCAATTTTCTGCTGTACCTGCAGAATTCAGAGGTGGAATGTTATTTGTGAAGAGGAGGTAACAGTAGCTTTGCTGCAAACCCTGTATGATACTATCTCTTGCTCTAAGCGTTGGGTCTGCCTGCAACCGTTAGTGGAGACACGGCAGCACTTCGACATGCTCCTCACTGTTTTGGAGCCTCAAAGAGCCAGAATCAGCAGAAGCCTTTTAAGAGGTTTCCTGTTTAGCGAGTGGTGGGTGCAAGTGACAGGCACGTTCTGGGGTGTTCTCGCTGTGCCCTCTCTTCCTTGTGCTAAGATATTTTCTCTCTAGACATTGGGTGTTTCTTCCTAAGCTCTTGTTCAGGCCAGAGCAGAGTGCAGACCCTTAGGAATGTGCATACACCCTGAAAATGTTAACTCTTGGCAGGACAATATTTGGCTACTTGCGATAGACTCAGAAAGGAAAAGCATAAAAGGTCAAGGACAGGAAATTCAGTGTGCAGCATGAACTAAACTTTCGCACATTTCAGCGAAATGACAGAGGAGGAAAATCAGTGATGTGCTGCCATTATTTTAACAAGGGGGTTAACCTAACTGTCCCCTGTTGCCTGGGAGAAATTCCACATCCCACATACTCCTACAAAAATGGCAGTAGCACTCGGGCGCATAGGGCATCAACTTCCTCTCCAGCTGGGGAAGGGGGTGTTCAATCTTCATCTCAAGCCCTTGTCCCCGCTCCATCCCTTCTTACAATCCCCACCGTGCTTCTTCCTTCTCCTGCTCTGATCTCACCCCCTCTCACCCATTCCATTCCTTCCCCTAAGGTCCTGCTCCTCCCCCACCCCACCTCTTCTTGCCCCCTTCCCCGAGCGTGTCCCATCCCCACTCCTTCTTCTCCATCCTGGAGCATCCTGACTGCTGCAAAGCAGCTGTTCCTGGTGGATGGGAGGTGCTGGGAAGGAGTAGATCAGCAGGGCCACTAGCAGGCTAGAAGCACTGTAGGGAAGGAAGAAGAGGTGGGAGCTTGCTTGCTGGTGGGTGCTGAGAAGCCTCTAATTTTTCTCCATGGGTGCTCCAGTTGGCACCTATCCTTGGGAACCTGAGCACGGGTTTGCCCATTTTATCAAACCTGCTTTCCCACAGCCACAATAGAACGCAGGTCCCGATCCTGCATTGGAAACCACATGAGTACAGGCGGCATCTTCGCCGTTCTCACTGCAGGATCAGGGCCACCTTTTGCTACACTTTGGTGGAAATGTTTCTTCTTTGTGTCTGAAAAATGTAGGCCTGCTTCATCTTTCCCTTATCCTGGTGTAACTCTGGAGTAACTACTAGGCAGTGCAGGTACGTGAGTGTAAGCATGGTGTAAAGAAGAGGGAGCATCAAATCCACAGAGTAGATTAACAGCACAGTGCTCAGCTTCAATACAATACTAATTAGTAACAATACCATCTTGTATTTACATAGTGGTTTTTATCCACCCCAGCGAGAGGCGGGATAAAGGGCGCCCTGAGAGCAAGGCGGTGGGGTGGGTTTCTGAAAGCTCAGTGTGTGCTGGCAAAGTGCACTGTGTGTAGGACTTTATGACCAAAGAAGACCCCTTGAAACGCAGACATGTACAGCTTGTATTTCCTTAAGAAGGTTTAGGGGAGTGGTCACTTTGCAACCTTCAGCCCTTTAATAATTGCCACTAGTTTCCTCTGCTTTCCTTCTAACTTGCCATTATCATCCTAGTAACAAAGCACCCTGAACTTCTCTGTGCAGACTCCGCACACAGTTTGCCTACATGGATTTACCTCTCTGCCTCTGGGGAGGCATGGCACTGGGGAGCTGCTCCAGGCACTCCTCTCAGAATCCTGAGCTCTGAAAAAGGAAAGCGGGAAACATGACTGAAATGGCAGCTCCTAGATAAATCTCAGCACTCCATTTGCCTTCCTCTGGTGCACCCCTCTCCCCCTGAGTTACTCCCCTCCCCATCTCTGTAGGGACAGGACATTCCACAAGGGTCACACTGCATCAGGTAAAGTGAGTGTGTGTGTGTAGGGGAGGGAACTGGCTGTGCTGAATGGGTGGGCCCTCAGGGATGCCTCACAGCAAGGCTAAAGCCATTTCTGTCTCTGGATATTCAAAGGGAGTGTGCAGGACAAGGGAGGCCTGCGCCAAAGCCTACTGAATGGGAGCTTTTTCCTTGGCATCTGTGTTCTTCAGATCAGGTTCTAATTCAGCAATGAAAATAAAAGAAATAAAGTCCCTTTCAAAGGCTATGTCTAGACTGCAGGCTTCTTTCGAAAGAGGCTCTTTCGAAAGCATCTTTCGAAAGAGCCTCTTTCAAAAGATCGCGTCTAGACTGCAGGCGGATCTTTCGAAAGAGAAATCCGCTTTTTCGAAAGAGAGCACCCAGCGAGTCTGGATGCTCTCTTTCGAAGACGGCCTCTTTACATTGAAGAACGCCTTCTTTCGAAAGAGGAACTTTCGAAGGAAGGCGTTCTTCCTCGTGAAACGAGGTTTACCGCCATCGAAAGAAAAGCCGCGTTCTTTCGAAATAATTTCGAAAGAACGTGGCTTGAGTCTGGACGCAGGGGAAGTTTTTTCGGGAAAAGGCTACTTTTCCCGAAAAAACCCCTGAGTCTGGACATGGCCAAACAGAAAGCCAATCCCCCAGGAAGAAGAAGGACACCACCTAATATAAAATAATAAAAAGGAACAATGAACCCCCCCCCCACAGAACCATGAACCCCATTATCTCTTCCAGTAGTGTTATCCAAAGGTAGAGCTGCTCAACATAGCAGATCCCAGGGCTCTAGGCACAGTCTATTGCTCAGAGCCTGGTGGCCACTAGCCCTGGCCTCTGCATGGATTTTGTGAGGGTCTAGGCCCTGGTCCTTCCAATACACACGGGGATTTGTGTACAGGTCAGAACTATTCAAAGCAGTCACTGGAACAAACCAATACTGTGAACGGGGCAATTATATATCATATGCCATATCATATAATATTACACTTCATATTACACATCCACTATTTACAATGAGACACAAAGCTAACATGTTAATACGTTTTTGTGTTCTTGTGATGCACCTTGCCTGGGGAGTTGTTCCTGGAATTGAGAGACAGTGACCATAATGCTAAATAACAACAACAATCAGAAGGAGTGTGGTGTGTAGACACACGGATGCAGCTTACATAAAGCAGGCTGGTTGTCTGCTAAGTTGATGGAATAAAGGCATTTTCAACACCCGTTTGCACTAGAGTGCTTTTCCAAAAATTCCATTTATTGCTAACACTGATTTTGCTCCACCGATATTAGTAGAATATTCTGACTAATACAGTTTAAAATGGTGGCTAGTGCCTGCAGATTATCTACACTAGGACTGTCAATGTTGCTAGAACTGACCCAGTATTTACAATGGCAGAGAATTTCTTTTTGCATAGTTTCCCCAGTACAGAGAGCCTTAAGAGAAAAAGTGATTGTGACTGCATTTCACTAGCCCTCTACCCAGCTTCCCATAACAGCGTTGAAAATGTTTTTATCTAGCATGTCCTGTCTGCCAAATCAGTTTTCAACACCAGCATCAATAGGTCATTTCCCTCTGACAGACAGACCCAAGATACAACTGTGGAGGCTGTTGTCTGGGAAGCCAAATCCCCCAGTATTGGGCCTGGCCCTTTGGCTGAAATTTGTGGTGCAGATCTCAGGCCTGGGAAAATCTGTGACTTGGGAAAACATGTTATCACGTCTTCAGTGAATAGGGTTTAAACACAACCCTTGCTAGAAATATGATGATACTGACAGACCAAATCCAATGCTTCATTTTGCCCAGAGTTCTAAAGTCATTTTATAATCATCAGTCTAATAAAGTTTAGGTTACAGGCAGCTCTCTTGTGAACAGATATTGGTTTCAAGCTGACTTGGGACAAAGCAATGCTATTCCTGCTGATGGTTCTTTAGGGAGGAGAAGGGTTAATTTTCTTCAACTTCTATACTGATGAGATATGTAAACGGTCTGCAATCATGTCAGATCTCTGGCCAATATTTTTAGCTAGCAGGTTTATGTCTCCATTAACTAAGTTCTCTAAACAGTAAGTCTGTTAAAATTCACTGTCCCCCCCCCCCCCCCGATGTGTGCCAATCAAATATGGATTGTGTTTATTCCCATTTGCAATCACCTGGTGTCAGAAACCTCGTGCATCCTGTGAGTTTATCTGATTTGAGTCTGATGCATCCAAATGTACCTTTCAACTTGTTTCTTCATGCTGTGCATGTCCAGAGTGTTTTGCAGTAATACCATAAGCCTCTACAAGTGCACAGATTGATAGAAAGGAGCAGAGAAAGATATTGTCCCTTGTGTACCACGTAGCTTGGAGGAAGGTGCTGAATTTGAATTGCGCCATACCAACTGTCCGAGAATCAGGACGAGAGCTCTTTTCTTTTCTTTTCTTTTCTTTTCTTTTCTTTTCTTTTCTTTTCTTTTCTTTTCTTTTCTTTTCTTTTCTTTTCTTTTCTTTTCTTTTCTTTTCTTTTCTTTTCTTTTCTTTTCTTATTTAAGAGTTTTCCTTTAACTAATAGATGCCATAAAACGATTTAGCATTGGTGTGAGGCGCTTCTTGTGTAATAATTTTAGCGTGCTAGATAAGATTAATCATACGTCGGTGCAGCATACATGCCTGACACACAGCTAGCAGCCTTCACTGAAACTCTTTTTTTAATGGCTTAGAGATACTCTTTACTAGCATCCAGGCTAATGCTACCATTTAAAAAAGTTAGGACCAAATTGGGGTTCTGTCTATGCTGGCCAGGGAAATTGTACTAGCACTTTTCAAGGAAACTATACCCATTAACACTCTTCTTGCCAGAGAAGGGATAACAGTTTCTCCTGGCCACTGCAGAAAGGGCCTAAGTCCGCTTTAAACTTCTTTGAATAATAGATTTATACACCATTTTCAAGGGCATTTAGGGTTAGCAAACAGTGATATCAAACCCACGTTAGTAATCCTCATCAAGATATAAATGTCTGACTCTTTCCCCCTTAATTTGTAAATATTTAATGCCATTCTGTATTGTTAATAAGATTAAGGTGCTGCTGAGAAGGCTGATAGAATGTACCTTTCATTTTTCTGACTCACAACAAAACCAGAGGCTTTGCAGTGATGACTGAGAAATTCACTGCCTGTTATGTCCTGTTGTTTAATGATAATATGCAGGTTAGTTGCTTTTCTTACCCTAATCATTTTTTCTGTTCCTTTCTGACTGCCTCCCTTTATCTGGCTCTGTGATCAAACTGAGTAAAAAAGCCAAAACGGTTACTGAAATATCCCCTAGACAGGAGTGTGATTAGTACCACTCTGAAAAAAACAAATAAAAGTAAACTTTGTGGGAGACATGAAAAAAATATTAATATTCACTTTCCTTGGAACAAAATTAGTCACTTTACTGTACATTAGAGATGGTCTGAAACCAAAACTAAATGTTCAGAACTGGCATGCAGGCTATAATG
This sequence comes from Pelodiscus sinensis, assembly GCF_052426305.1. Lineage (NCBI taxonomy): Eukaryota > Metazoa > Chordata > Testudines > Trionychidae > Pelodiscus > Pelodiscus sinensis. The sequence goes on from NC_143052.1 coordinate 200,636,659, forward strand.
GTTTGGGCTATGATTGTAGGCCTTGTCTGCACTACAAAATTAAGTTGACTTCAGGTACTTTGATACACAGCTGCTGCTGTAATTAAACTGTCATTGCCTGTCCATACTACACCCCTTGTGTTGCTGGTGTGCATCCATCTTAGCAGTGCATGAATCAACACAGAGAGAAGTGCACCACGGGTACCTGTCCCACTGTGCACCTTGCCCCATCTAGTGTAGGGGTGGGGCAAGGGTGTGCAATGTCTCATGGGTGCAAATGAATCATGCGACTGGGAACATGGGTTCGGCATCCTAAGATGCAGTTTTCTCCAATCCATCATTCCCTGGTTATCCTATTACATGTTATGTCTCTTTTCAAAAGCCCCGCTAGCCTGCACAGCCACCCTCTCTGCGAGAAGCATGGGTCCAGCACCGCTCTTCGGTATTGCATTGCAAACACAACATGCCTGATCGTGCAGCGTTTCATGAGCAGCGAGTCTGATGATGATGCCTTGCTGTGTGCCACGGAAAGAAATAATTCAAGATTGCTATTGGCATTCATGGAGCAGCTGCACACAGTGGCTTGCCAGTTCCGGGCCTGAGAAACAAGCACTGACTGGTGGAATTGCATCATTATGCAGGTCTGTTCTGACAAGCAGGGGATGCAGAATTTTCAGATGTTGAAGACCACATTCCTGGGACTGTGTGTGGAGCTTGCTCCAGCCCTCTGGCACAGCAACACCAAAATGAGCATTGCACTGGCAGCGTGATCATTGTGTGGAAGCAGGCAGTGCCAGATTACGACTATAATTATCAGTCAGGAAGCAATTTGGAGTCAATGAATCTACCATCGGAGCTGCTGGGATGCAAAATGTGCTGGGCCATTAATTGCATCCTGCTATGGAGGACTGTAACTCTGGACACTATTCAGGAAAGAGTGGATGGTTTTGCAACAACAGGGTTCCCTAATTGTGGTGGCTAATAGATGGCATGCATATAAGACCTCCCTTGCAATGGAGTATATCAACAGAAGGGACTACTTTTCTATGTGTTGCAAGTGCTTGTGGATCATGAGGGTTATTTCACTGATATCAATGTGGGCAGGTTCAAGAGGAAGCATGATGCATACATCTTTAAGAATGTGGGCCGGTTCAGAAAGCTGCAAGAAGGGATTTTCTTTCCAGACCAGAGGATTACCATTGGGGATGTTGCAATGCCAATAGTGATCTTGGGAGACCCAGCTACCACTTGCTTCTGTGGCTCATGAAGCCCTACACCAGCCACCTTGACAGCAGCAAGGAGCATTTCTATAACACCTTCAGCAATTGTAGAATGGTGACCCAATGTGCCTTTGGCCATTTGAAAGGCTGCTGGCACTGATTACTCAAGAGATTAGACTTCAGTGAAGAAAATATCCTCATGGTCATAGCTGCCTGCTGTTTACTTCATAATATCTGTGAAGCAATGTGGGGGGAGAATTTTCCATAGAGGCAGAGTGCAGAGGTGGATCAATTTGAACAGTCAGATACTAGGGCTATAACAGGAAATCACTGTGGGAGGAAGGTCTTTTTGGCTCATGGAATTGTTGCATTGTTATATTAATACACACACATTTCTCATTACAAGGTTCATGGATAGATGCAAAAACCCCATGTCTGGCACAGCACACTACAGCTCCTTCAAAGCCTCCCTGAGCCAATAATCATGACCCTGCAAGCCCTATGCTTGCAATCCTAGATGCCAGAGACTTGCAGGAACATGTCTTCCCTTCTCCGCCTCGTTCTCCTCCTCCTCTGGCTGGGCTTCTCCACAGTATAGCTGAAGAGACTCTCAAGGACAATTTTGCAGCCACTAAATAAACAATGGATTTGTTCCTCTGGAGTCACACATGTTACAAGCACAGCATTCTCAATTTCCCTTGGGATTCACAGAGCACAGCCAGCCAGTTGGCGCAATATGGTGGTGGTGGTGGTGGGGGGGGGGGGGCAGAAGGTGGTGTAGCCCTTAGGCATCAGCACAAGTGGCTAGGGCAGTTGAAGTGAATAACGGCATTGTTCTCCACAGGAGATGGTGATTTTCATTGATATCTCATTCAAGAGAGTAACTGGGGATGGAAGGTAACAGCTCCTTCTGCATGTGCGTGGCTGCAGACCGTGTCTGTGTGCTCCTAGCTTGTGCATTGCCATGGAGCCTGCTGAAGTAACTGCTGACTGGTGTGAAAAAGTATCAAATTGCATGTATGTGTGTGAGAAATAAGGCAACTTTCCCCCAAAACCACTGGCAGAGGATTTCAGTTGGAGGTGCAGACTTTCACATTTCCATAGGGGTGATCAACTTCTGCTCCTCTCCGGGCCTGGCCCCACTCTGCCACTTCCCCCAAAGTCTCAACCCTGTCCCATCTCTTCCCACAACCACCCTGCCTCTTCCCACCCCGTTTCACCTGTCATATCTTCTCCACGCTTTATGAAAATTGGCTTATGGATATTACTCAAAGACGCTTTATGCAACGCTGATCATGTACCATATCAATTTTACAGTTAAAATCTGCTGTATCTGTATATCCTATTTTTGTGCATGTAACAACCCAGTATGTGAAGTTAGAAATATAAGGCGTGGATCAGTCTGTAGTGCTAAATGTGCTAATAAGGGCCATTATTGATGCTCTGGATCTTAATGACTTGGTCCTCAAATCAATTACCCATCAAAAGTCTTGTTTGTCCTGTAAGCCCACACTGTGGTTGGTCCTAGAAAGACATGTGACCATGCCACCTGGTAGTGGAATCCATCTTGAACCTGGTATTTTTCCATGGAGTGAGTGGTGCTGAACAAAGCTTTCCTGCTCTGGGAGAAAGCTTATTTAAGCAATGAGAAACCATCAGTCTTGTCTTCACCTGACCTTTGAAACTTCCTCGCCCACTCTCAGAGGAGACTTGACAACAAAGAACTCTGAAAACTGTAGACTCCAGTCGGAGTAAAGATCAACTCTGACTTGAAGCTCTTCACCTGAGATAAGAACGGTTGTTTAGAGTAAGAATTTGCATGTAACAAGCAATGTTCCCTCTTATCTTTTCCATGCATGTGTGGATTTTTTCCATCCATGTGCAGAATAAATTTTGTTATGTGAACTGAGGCATATTTGAATGTGCGCCACCGGTAGAAACACAAACCTAGCTGTGGCTGCTTTGTAATCAGCGAGGTGATATTAGATTATCTCCTGAGCAGCTGCACATGTGCATAGTTTACAGGGAATACTGGTAACAAGTTTTACAGTGGATTAGAACTAGCTAAGCATTTTCTTCATTTGAATTTAGTAACTTATTTTGATCTGACTGTTTTCATTTGCAACTAGTAAAACCCTACTTCTATACTTAATAAAACACTTTTGTTTATTATAAAGCCCAGTGTAATTAATTGTTACCTGAACGGGGGGAGCAAGCACTGTGCATATCTCTCTTTCATTGATAAAGGTGGCTAACCTCATAAGCTTTCTCTGTGCAAAACTTTTACACATGGTAAGATGGATTTCTTTAGGGTTTCTTGGATGCTGAGCCTTTAGAACCAAGTCCTCCTAGACCTGAGCTGGTTCAAGGTCTGTGTTACTCTGAAGGGGAGGTAGTAATGCCAATTCTGTGTCTTGGTTGGGGGAGACCAGAGAATCTGGCCTAGCAGGACAGGATGGTGGGGAGTCCCAGAGAGCAGAAAGGTGGGCGTCAGTGGCATGACAGGGGACAATCCTAAGGGGAGTGTTGTGATTCACTCTGTCACACCAGCCCTCTCCCGATTGTGTCCCCACACTCTGCCTCTTCCCATCCTTGTCCTCCCCTGTACCTCCTGCATGCTGCTGAACAGCTAGCTGGTCACTGGTAGGCAGCAGATGACTGGGGAGGGAGAGGAGTTGAGCAGGGGGCACCACTGGTGTGTGCTGTGCACCTACTATTTTTTTCCCATGGTTGCTCCAGTTCTGGAGCACTCAGGGCATTGGTGTCTTTGCTTCAGACTACCTTCAGGAAAGCTTCCTTGAGATCTCTATGGAGGATGCACAGGGCATCCCAGTGGACATAAACAAATTCCAGGGCCCCCTCTGTTTAGCTGAAAGGGGAATGAGAAGCAGATAGAAACTCTACCTCCAATGGTTATTTCACTACCTCTTCTAGCCGGATTAGAACAAAAGTATATGAAAAGATGGGTCCCTCCAAACTGAGTACTTACCAGAGGTCCCCTCCCCTGCATTGGGCACTCTACTAGAATGGATTCTCCCAGTTGCTTGCTGCCTCATACTCCTTCTCCTCCTCTTCCTTGTGTAACCCTTCTGACAGGTGGAACCAGCAGCCGTATAGGCCAGGTTCAATTTCTAGGGGATTCCTTTCCATCTAGCCAACACCAGAACCAGCTCAAGCCCTCACCCAGTAACCTGGAAAATTCACACGTCACCTCGGGCGTCTCTGAGAGGCAACACTTCCCCACTCGCAAGCACAGAGTCTGAGCATAGAAAAGTAACTTTTAATAAAAGGTAAGTTGGCATTAATTTGGGAAAACACCATAAACAGGGTTCATACACATAAACCATGAATAAAAGCCCCACCTCAAGTAGGCTGGGCAATGTCCTTTTCCTCTCAGCTTCATAAATCCAGAAATTGGAATGCCCCCTTCACATGCCCAGCCTTCTCTGCACCCCACTCACACTTGCTGCCCTTGGTCAGTGCAGAACCAGAGTTCAGAGGTTCATCTGCAGAGCTCACCTCCCATCCTGGGTGGGAGGAAGTTATGAAGCATCTTACTCACTCTGCTGGCCACTTGCCATCCGCCTGCTCACTGCTCTTTGATACTGCTCTGATGGCTGTTTGTCCTACCTCTTTGCCACCACCCTGCTGGCTGCTCATCACAGCTCTTCACCGCCACTGTTAGTCACCTTCTGCTGCCATTCACCTCTTGGCAGTACTTCTGCCCATCAGTCACAAGAGATTTCAGCACCCAGTGATTTCAACTCTTAGCAAGCAGGATAGAAGAAACACAATTCCAACACAATTAACATAATAAAGAGGATCTTATTTAGATCTGTTCTTTGAGTAGAGGGGTGGGGCAGGTCAAACCCGTCCACGCAAGTGCTGCTATTCAGACTCCTGACCAGAATAACCTTCACTCACCCCTCTCTCTCATTGAGCTCTGAAAGTGGAACCCTCATTTAGCAAGTTTCTTTCTGCTAACTATGAACCCTTCCCTTCAGAATGATATAGCACAGTTCTACTTCCCTGTATTCTCACAAAATTAGAAACATTGGTAACCACATTTTAGCGATCCCTGCATTTAATGCAAGCATAGCTGGTACTGGGTGACAAATTAAGTTGATTTCAATGAGCAAAATACCACTCCATCTGTTGAATATCTAACACATCTAAGCAAAGCAGGAGTAAACTGTATTTACATAGACTCACCCAGGGTCTCTCTTCCCTTTCCGGTTAGTGGTAAGAAAAGTATCTCTTCAGATCCTGCTTACACTTGTCCTCAAGGTTTGCTGCAGTGCCTAGGGACTCTAGCTCTCCGGAAGTATTGACTGGGCACTTGGAAATGGAGGTGAGATTGCTGCCATGGATGGCATGCAGCTCCTTGTAGGAGCACCATGTCTGCTGTTCCAAACCACAGCGACTGCCTTCCTTGCCTTTTAGTACGCCTGCCACAGCTTTGATTTTCCTGTGGCACTGCTGTGTGTTCTGGTCATAGCCCGTCTCCACCCTGTCCTGAGTGATGTGGCTGTAGATGTCGATGTTTCCCCAGCTGGATCAGAGCCATGTAACACTCCAGTTTCCTCTCCCCACCAGCCCAGGAGGTTCACCACATCTGATGCATTCTTGGCAGGAAAATGTCTGCTGCATGGATCTGACATGGTCAGCCGGACAGGAGCTGTGTTAGCTCTCCAAACCAAGCAAACAGGAAGTGGAATTTGAAAATTTCCCAGGGCTTTAAAAAGGGAAGGACCATTCCTGTGTTCCTGGCTGCTGGACAGCAGAGTTCAAACAGGTGACCAGAACGGTTGCAATGGGGCATTGTTACACCTCTTGGAGGCCACTAAAGTTGACGTAAGCAATGCAGCAACGCTGACACTGCTTTGCCCTTGCTACATTGACTTAAGCACTACACCCCCCCTACAGTGGATTTACGAGGTTGGTTTTGCAGATGAGTTACGGTGGAGGGAGGAACACTGCAGTGTAGACACCTACACAATTAGGTTGATGCAAGCTGACTTACATCAACCTAACTCTGTAGTGGAGAGCTGGCCGGTCAGCCAAACAACTGAATTTTAGGAAAGTGTGGGTGAAGATTTAAAAGATTCACAGACACCACAAGTATCAGAAGAGTAGCCGTGTTAGTCTGAATCTGTAAAAGCGGCGAGGAGTCCTGTGGCACCTTATAGACTAACTGAAGTGTAGGAGCATAAGCTTTCATGGGCAAAGACCCACTTCGTCAGATGCATGTAGTGGAAATTTCCACTACATGCATCTGACAAAGTGGGTCTTTGCCCACAAAAGCTTATGCTCCTACACTTCAGTTAGTCTATAAGGTGCCACAGGACTCCTCGCCGCTTTTACAGACACCACAGTGCTGGGTAGAGATCTAAACTGTTAGATTAGATACAAGCAGAGACAGCAGATGGTTGGATTGTGACTTGAATCGCATCCCATGCAGTGTGGGAATGGCAAGTAAAAACTGCCTCTCCACTGGACCTCGAGTTCATGCATACGGGAATAAGTGGGGACAAGCTCTGGCTGGTGCAAGATGGTGGATGTATTAACTTCCTAGCAGCAAATTAACAAACTTCCCCTTTTCTGGAGCAAGGGGGAAGCTAGGAAGGGATTTTGCTGCACAGAGGTGTCTCACACCGTGTGTACCCTAGGATTATTCCTGGACTAGAGGAGTGCAGTTTATGCATCAGCACGTGCTTGAGGTTGTGCCCAATGGGCCGATCTAACTCAGATGTCATTGGATGGCATGGCAGCATGTTCAATATAAATAGGAATCTGGGCAGGCATAAGAACATTATGGCTGCGTCTAAACTGGCATGATTTTCCGCAAATGCTTTTAAGGAAAAAATTTTCCGTTAAAAGCATTTGCGGAAAAGAGCATTTAGATTGGCATGGACGCTTTTCCGCAAAAGCACTTTTTGTGGAAAAGCGTCCGTGCCAATCTAGACGCGCTTTTGCGCAAAAAAGCCCCGATCGCCATTTTCATGATTGGGGCTTTTTTGCGCAAAACAAATCGGAGCTGTCTACACTGGCCCTTTTGCACAAAAGCTTTGCGCAAAAGGACTTTTGTCCGAACGGGACCAGCATAGTATTTCTGCAAGAAGCACTGATTTCAGACAGTAGGAAGTCAGTGTTCTTGTGGAAATTCAAGCGGCCAGTGTAGACAGTTTTTGCGGAAAAGCTTGCCAGTCTAGACACAGCCTGTCAGTTTGCTTAAAAAAGGTAAGTTTGTGGGGGAAATACCTCAGGAACTTTCATAAAGCTCTTGTGTTTTCCCATGGCCTGAGAGGTCAGATTCTGAAACTCCTACAGATAACGAGTAGTCCAACTGGACCAGCAGGACTAATTGTGTAGGAAGGTTCTAATCAGTGTGAATAAAAGAGGATAGAATCTAGCCCTACCTTATCAGTAGGATCTTGGCAATGGCTGTAATACAAAGCCCATACCATTTTAAGCACTACGCTAGAAGTCTCCAGCCAGACAATTCTACACATTAACCTTCTGCACCCAGGTGTATTAGTGAAGGGGAGTACAAATTTTGTTTTTGTTTTTATACATTTCAATGGAATGTGCATCTCAGCCATTTCAAGACACATTCACTTTTGCAGGGTCATTAATGAGACTTATTGTAATGCGGTTTGTTTTTCTCTACTGTGTTATCCCTACAGTCTGCACAAACAGGAGCAGCAGTTTTCAAGCTAGCACTTTAATTTTGACAATCAAAATTCATAGGTTGACTAGACAACTACGTTTTGAGATCAGACATTCTGGGTTCTCAGTAAGGTTGTGCAGACCTTCTAGATTTTTTTGCAATTACTTTTATTTATATTGAAGATTTTATTTTTCACAGTTTTTGCCACACTGTCTTTTAAGGGGTAAAAATAACAAATGAGGGTATCTTCTCATGGCTTTGCAGTTCATTAGTGGTACAAAAAGATGATGGTACATTGTATTTCTCTCACAGTGCTTTTCAAACATTACATACAAAATTAATCTGATAAGAGAGTAGGTATTAGTATCCATATTTAAGTAATGTAAAAACTAAGATCACTCTAGGGGGTGAAATCTTGGTTCCATGAAAGTCAGTGGCAAAACTCCCATTGAGTTAAATAGGGCTGCAGATGTCACTTGAGAGATCTATGCCTTGTCGACAGTGGCATGTTTTGTCACCCAAACCTGTCTTTTGGTGATAAAACAGTGAGAGCATTTACACTACAATGCAACTTTTGTTGAGAAAAACACCCAGTTTTGGTGACAGAAACTGCAAGAGACTTTTGTCTTTTCCCCTCCCTTTATTGTCAATAAAAAGCCGGCGTGGACTATCCTGTTTGTTTTGTTGAGAGCACTGGCTTCTGCCAATATCCCACCATGCTTGCCCTGATGTCTGGGCTCAGTGTTTTGTGATCTCTGCTGCCCTGCAGACAGGTGCCCCTCCTCTTTCAAAACTCCGGGCAGTATCTGAGGGTATGTCTACACTACCCCGCTAGTTCGAACTAGCGGGGTAATGTATGCATACCGAACTTGCTAATGAAGCCCGGGATTTGAATTTCCACGAGGAGTACAGATAGTTCGGAATGGCTACATAGTTCGAACTATCTAGCCCGTGCCGCGTGTAGCCGCGCGGCACGGGGTTCGCACTAGCCGGCTTTTAAAAATGGCGGCGCCGGCTTTATGCTAATGAAGCCCGGGAAATTCAAATCCCGGGCTTCATTAGCAAGTTCGGTATGCATACATTACCCCGCTAGTTCGAACTAGCGGGGTAGTGTAGACATACCCTGATAGCTGAGTGAACTGATCAATTTGGATAACAAGCAAAGAGCAAATCATCAGACTGCTCCTCCTGTTTTGTCCTGCTAGGAACACAGCGACAGGCAGACTGCTGCTACTTGGGGAGGGCTGGAGATACTGCTGTGCTGCTTTGACACTCCTCAGCATGGATAGCTCACAGAGCAGCTCTGCCGTCTCCCAACCCTGCACTGTGGGATGCTCACCCACTTTACTTTGCTCTATCTGTCAACAGGGTGCTAGCAATGTGGCCATGGCTTGTGGACAATGGGGAGGTGAAAAAATTGATTTGACTGTTTTTCACTTTTGACGACTTTTGCATGTTGACAGCATTTTCATTGCCAACCCTTCTCAGGGTAGACATAGCCCTAGGCCCTATGTACAATATCCAAATCCAGGGTGCCAGTGATAACAAGGTTGTTTCCTGAGTCAACATGGTTTCCTGAGCAACAACATGGTCAAAAGTGGTAGTATAGTCACTGCCTATCTGGGTCACTGGAGCTAGATTAAAACCCTAAAGTAAGGGTTCTCCAACTTTTTCATAGCATAGACATCTTAATAGGGAAATTGTTTCATGGATAGCTGTGCTCTCATTCCTGATCACATGAACCACCCCTCCTTCTTTCTGTAACCCTCTAATATTCTTGTGGCAGCTACAGCAATTCTTTAAATGAGGAAGTAAGTATTAGTGTCTTTTAATGCAGGTTAGCTGCTAGAAAAAATGGGGAGGAGCCAGCATTGTGTTACTAATCAGCAATTCAGCAACCAAGCAAATATTGTGGAGCCCATACATTGGGACTCCTTGCTCTACTTTGTGCAGAGTTTTAACCTGGTTCCTTGTGCTTCGCTTGGTATAAAGTTTTCTCTGTATCCTCTACTCATATAATAACTGCATCATGAGACAACAACATCAGACCCCCTCTCCTTGACTCAGAGACACTTATCACTTACATGGGGACTAACTGACATGGGTGAGGTACAAAGATAGCCTGAGCAAAGCTGAAAGTAGAACCAGATTTCCTGACTCCCTGTTCTTGTGCTAATCACAGAACCAACCCATTTATTCCCTGCACAGTTAAAACTCACTGACCAGATCTGTGGAACACAAAGATTAACACCCCACTGGCTGGCTTGGTTTTCAAAAGAATAAGAATCCACAGGCCTAGGAACACATTCTCCCAGATGAACACTAACTAGCACCCTGCTCCTCAGTCAATGCAATATATTTCACTGTTGCTGTTCACGAGAGTTAATGTTGAGCCATGTGAATAAAGACTGCACAATCCAACCTTCACGTTCATTGGTAGTGCTCACTGACAATGGTGGTTTTGGTAAATAATAGAGTGGACAGAACACATGGGAAGCTGGGTGCAAGCCTACAGTGATGTTATAGATGTCATGGAACCATAGAGTAAGAAGAGACTGCAACTGTCATCTAGTCTAACCCTCTGCCAAGATGCAGGATTTGTTGTGTCAAAACCACCCAAGACAGATGGCGATCCAGCCTTCTTTTGAAAATGTCCAGTGAAGAAGCGTCCACCACCTCCCTAGGCAGGCGGTTCCATTGTGCTACTGTTTTCTCAGTTAGGAAGTTTTTTCTGAGATTTAATTTCAATCTGCAGTAAAATTGGGCTGTAGTGTGAGCCCATTGCCTTTTGCTCTGCCCTTCGTGACAAAAGAGAAAAATTTTCTCCATTTTTATGGCATCTTTCTAAGTATCTGAAGACCACTCTCCTGTCTTCCCTTAATCTCTTCTTTTCCAAAGTAAACATACCCAGTTTCTTGTACCTTTGCTGATATGGCTAGAAATCCAGCCCTTTGATCATCTTTGTAATTTGCCTCTGGGTCCTTTCCAGTTTCTCTACACTCTTTCTCTACACTGATGACCAAAATTGGACACAGTACTCTGGCTGCTTGTTTTAATACAATAACATGTAAAGTCATAATCCAGGAACAAAGAATACTGGGTGTACATACTCTGTCCCGAGGAGTGATTCTAAAAAGGATTTGGGAGTCATAGTAGGTGATCAGGTGAATGTGAGCTCCCAGTGCAATGCTGTGGCCCAAAGAGCTACTGAAATTCTTGAATGTATAAAAAAAAATATCTGCCAGGAGCTGAGAGGTTATATTACAGCAATATTTGACACTTGTAAAACTGCTGCTGGAATACCATGTCCAATCTGGTATCCACAATTCAAGGAAGATGCTATAAATTGGAGAGGGTTCAGAGGAGAGCCAGAAGAATGATTAAAGGGCTGGAAAACTCACTCATTTTCACTGGGGCAGAGAGTTGAGGTGGGGGTGGAGGTTCTGGCTGGGGGTGCGTACTCCAAGGTAGGGCCAGAAATGTGGGATGTGGGAGAGGGGGATAGAATTGGGGTGAGGAGTGCAGGCTCCTGGAGGAGTTTGGGTGCAGGAGAGCGATACAGTTGGGAGCAGGTGCAGGCTCCAGGAAAGAATATGGGTATGGGAGCATGCTCAGGGCTGAGACAGAGGGTTGGGATGTGGGTGGGGTCTAGGAACAGGCACTGGAAGGGAGTTTGGCTGTGGGAGGGTATTTTGAGTTGAGCAGGGAGTTTAGGTGCAGGTGGGGTGCAGTCTCTGGGAGGGAGTTTTGGGTGAGGAAGGGGGCTTGGAAATGCAACAGGGGATTGAGGTGCAAGGGGTACAGGGCAGAGGGAAGGCCAGGCGTCTGTGCACAGTGCATGCTGCCTCCATCTGAAGGTACCACCCTCACAACTCCCAGTGGCTGTGATTCCTGGCCAATGGGAGCTGTGGAGGTTCCCGCCTAAGAGCCAGAGAGACATGTATGTCACCGCTTCTGGAATCTGCACAGAAACAGATAGGGAGCCTGCCAGTGTCAGCCCTGCCAACTGGCCGGGGACCCTCCAGACATGTTCTCCATTCTGTGTGGAAGGGAGGATCAGGGGTATTTTCTGAAATTATTTTGCCACATATTCAAAAAATGGCTACCTGAGCCCTGCCCCCACACTTCTTTCTAACCTTCACTTCAGAGGTGTTACTAACAAGGCCCCATCTTTAGGGCCTCAGTCTAGCTCTACTGATTGAAAGTGATGGGGTGGGAGGAAGCAGAGGGTGCAAAATGTATTTTTTCCAGTTATCTGTCTACTTGCTTGCACCTGCTAGCGTTTGCCCACACAATGAGTTCCAGCACCAGTAAAAGGCTGGTTGAGGATGTCTTTAAAATGTAACCTTGCGAGTTTCATCCTCAAAGGAATGTTTGGCTCTCATGTATGTATAAAACGGACAACATCGATGCAGCCATTTCTGAGCTAGGCAAGGATTTAACAAAATAAACTACTACGGTGCTTTAGAAACAACGGGTTTTTTTTTTTTTTTGCTCACCCCATTAACTCTGAGATAGTTGATTTTTGAAATGTCAGACTCAGTGTGTGGTCTATCTGCAGTGTAGAGCATACACTAGACTCTGTTTAACCAGACAAATTGTTAGACCGTAATGAGTTGCTGCATATGGGAGAGAAAGTGGTGCACAGCTCTGATAGCTCCTCAGTGAGGAGAGGGCCCCATCCTGTGAAATATCCCCTGCGAGATGGTTGGGCCTTGTCTCCACTACGCAGTTTTGTTGGCAAAAGTCGTCAACAAAACTTGGGGTGCACACACTGCAGTGCTGTTTCGGCCAGCTAAACTCGCCTGCTTTGTTGAGAGGTGTAGAACTTTTTGCAGCAAAGTTACGTGGACAAAGAGTCAGCGTAGACCAGGGCACATCTGGCCCATCAGGGTTTTTAATCTGGCCTTTAGGATTACCAGTCTGGCAGAGCAAAGGGACTAAGACAGGCTCCCTGCCTGCTGTGGTTCTGGGCTGCTCCTGGAAGTGGCTGGCACGTGCCTGCAGCCCCGGGAGGAGGGGGTGGCAGAGGGCTCCATGTGCTGCCCACGCTGACAACCACCATCCTGGCAGCTCCCATTGGCTGGGAACAGGGAACTGTGGCCAATGAAAACTGCAGGGGGCAGTGCCTGCAGGAGCATGCTTGCCTGCTCACCCCTCAGGAGCCATTGCTAGGTGGCTTGACTACTTCTGTGTCTGGCATGGGGCCAGGGCAGGAAGGGGTCTGCCTTAGCCCCCAAGATAAGTGGCACCTGGCTGGAGCCTGCATCCCACATCCCCTCTGCACCCTAACCCCTTGCTCTGATCTCCCCTACTGCATCCCCTCCTGCACCCCAAAAGCCTGCCGCAGTCCTATGTTCATGGCCCACCATGAAATTTTCCTACCTGGAAGTGGCCCTCAGGCCAAAATGGTTGCTGCCCCTGGTGCCTTTTTATATAGCTGGAAATGGCCTCCAGAAGGTGTCCAGCAATGCCTATCCTGACTGCTCTCGTCAGCGGTCTGATCTCTGCTACTCTGCACCCAGGAACATAGACATCTGTCCCTTCGGAAGGCCTGGGAATTTTTGAAATTCCACTTCCTGGAGAGTTCACATGGCATCTTCCCAGCCGTGACAGCAGCTTCATAGGCAACAACTGCTCTCCTGCTGGGAGCACACCTGAGTGACCTCACTTCTAGCTGCCTTCGGTCAGGGAGTGGCGCGTGCTCAGCACCACAGAGGATTGCACCTTTGTCTTGCGGGGGATGAGTAGGCTCTGTGAATACAATTACAGGGTTAAATTCTGACTCAGATTACCAGTCTGTGCCAGGAACGAGGAGGAGTAATAATCCTTCCCTCCCTTCCCCCTTTGCTCCACTGTGTGTAACCACTCTGGTGAACAGACTTGCTGGGCCCTGGGAGGGGCTGGCTCCTCACTCCCAGAAGGGGCGTGGCCTTGGGTGGAAGGGGCGGGGCTGGGGGGAGCCAGCCTGGAGTACTCTGCATACCCCTCCCTCCACTTTCAGAGCCACCCAGAGCATGTTGTGTTGCTCTCTGGCAATGATTTACAGGGCCCAGGGCTCCCAGCAGCTGTAATGGTGCCGGTGGTTGGGAGCCCCAGGCCTTTTCAAATCACCAGAATCCAGGCAATTGTGCCCTTTGTCCTCCCTCCCATCAGCAGGCCCGTGTGCGACTTTACTTCTCCCTGAATCTTGAGTCTGAGCAGGTAGGGGTCAGAGCTTGGACTCCATCTCCTTCCCTTGCTGGCCAAGGAAACTGAGCCAGCCTGGCGAGGTCAGTGCTGGTAATGGCAGCAGTAAATGGCTACCCCACAGACTGAGGAGAATGTGTGATGCAGAGAACATCTGCACTGCAGGCCAGGGTATGTTGACAGGGCAATGAAACACCCTGGCTGGCCTATGTCAGCTGACTTGGGCTCACAGGGCTCAGGCTGCAGGGCTATAAAATTGCCGTGTATACACTGAGGTTCTGGCTGGAGCCCAGGGTCTGGGATCTTCCCCTCTTCTAGAGCCCCAGAGCTCAGGTTGCAGTGCTGGCCCCGGTGTCAAAACTGCAATTTTATAGCCCTGCATCCTGGGCCCCATGAGCCCGAGTCAGCAGCCACGGGTGTTTCCTTGCAGTATTTCCTGACGTTATTCTGAGGGAAGTGCTGCCTATACATCCTTCCTCTCTCTCCCCCTCCCCCGCTCTTACTCAGGCCGTGTCTAACTTTGGAACTTAATATGCAGTGAATCAACTGCTGGGTTTAAAGCTATATATAACATTTTATTATGATGATGTCTGCACTGTAAAAATCATTAGCTGACTGTAGAGAAGAACTGTGTGTAGGCATTCCTCTCCCCATGTAGGGGGAAACAGACACGCCACCTGCTAACACAGACTTCTCTTGTCCAAAAGCCAGGTGCATATTTCCTTTCTGGGATTTGACTTACTGTGGCCTCTGACTGACAAATACAGTGTCTGACCAACGCCACAGAAGGCCAAACAGCGACAGCAGAAAGCAGCTTCTTCTGAGAGGCATCTGCCTCTAAAGGCAAAAGGATGGCTTGAGACATGGAGAGAGGGATCCATTTCCTCCCCTGCTGTGGCTTCTCCTCATCCTTAGTCTTTTCTTACTCATTCCTCCTCCCCTTTCACCCTTTTTGGTCTCCTGCTCCCCCTTTTTGTTCTTTTGTTGCCTCCTCTCAGCCTGCATCCTTTTAATAGTGATTGTTTGTAATGTGGAGGTACCCAGAGGCTCCCTCAGGAGCAGGGCACCCCTTGTGCTAGGTGTGGTGCACACACTTTTTTTCCCTTCCATGGCCCTGCCTTCTCCCCTCTCCTCAGCCACAGGCCCTTGTCTTCCGCTCTATCCTTTCTTTGTTTGCCTCTCATCTTTGAATATTTCTATGGATTTTTACACCCTCCATCGGAAGGAGGCTACCACTGCTGCCAGCCTGGTGGGCCCCAGCACTACAGCCGAATCAGTGCTTCCGAAAGTAGGGCTTCCCTTCAAGTGATTGACAAAAGGAGCTGGTTCTGATTGTACTGATTCAGTAGTGGAACCCAGCAGCAACTGCGTCAGAAGGATGGACCAAAAAGATAAAGTACGGCAATGTACTTCAACGGCAGCCTACAGTTCAATACGGTATTGGAGTGTTGGCCCAGCTGACAGGTATTCTGCTCAGATCCAATTGTCCTTACAGCACTTATTAGCCAAAATAAGGGGCAACTGGAATTACAAATGATGTCTGGGTAAATGCTTAGTTCCACTACTGAGTGATCTCTCAGCAATAATCCAAACCTAATGTGCAATATACAGAGAAGCTCCACTTCGCTCTGGACACAGTAATGCCTGGAAGTCCTGATTCATAAAGAAAGGATGAGAGAAAGAAAAAAAGCCACATCGGTTCCACAGTGTCTGAGTAAAATAATCACATGCACATAGTTTATTATGAGGAGATTAGCCACTGGGTAATTATTTCTTGGGGAGAATAATTTTACACTACACTGACCATATATGAAAATTTCAGACATGTTTGATGCATCTAAAATTAAACCAAAAAGGCCCTTATTATGAATCAACTCATGTTGTATGGCATCCAATCCCTCCTTTCCCCAAGAAGAAAAACACAAACTGGAATGTGGTGGCGAGGAGTTGGTAGAAGCAGGGAAGTTAGCAAACTGCCGGCTAGCATCTTCTGCAGCTTTCTATTTCCACTAATACTTAATGGAAGACAACTCCTTATAATCTATCAAGGGTAACTTTATGACCCCCATTATTGTAGTATCTGTGCACCTCACAATATTTAATATACTTATCCTCACAATACCCCTGGGAGTGTTAAAGTCCTGCTGTCCAATGATCCCTCTAATCTTTTCCAGTCATGTGTGGATTTTTTCCATCTATGTGGGGAATACATTTTTATATGTGTGAATGTGCACCAAGAATAGAAACAAAAAAACTAGCTTTGGCACTCTGCTAATCAGCTGGGCAGCATTTGAATCTCTCCTAAGTGGCCACCCAAGTGCACAGTTTACAGGGAACACTGCTGCTCTCCCCTTTTCTGAGGTACAGAGAGATTAAGTCACAGTCCATGATAAAGTAGCCAACTGAACCGAGGTTTCCAGCATGCCAGGCTAATACCTGGATCACCCTTTCCCTCATATACTGCAGTGCACTGGAGCTAAGCATTATAAGCACTATATATAGCAAAGCTGTTAAAATATTAATGCCTAGCATTTCCCACTCAGTGTTCTCATGGTCTAAAGTGAGTCAATTAAGCCTTACTGCTCTCACATGAGGCAGGTATCATAAGCCCCATGTTTCAGGTGGGAAACGGACCTCTCATAGTGTCTGGTTCTGGCCATGCTTCCATCAGTGTTTACAGCTGAAGAACTTCAGTGGCCTTACTCCTGATTTATCCTGGAGTAAGTGGGATCACAGTTAGATTCAGAGAAATTAAGGCCAACATTTTCTGAAGTGTCAAGAATTGAAACACAGCTGTGCAGGTGATGGAATTAGCTTGTGCAAAACCTATACAGACAAATGGCTATTGTACTGTGCTGAGACATTCCGTTGTATGCACAGCTGTTAGAATTTATCAGCTATGCCCACAAGTGCATGTATGTAGGATCGTGCCTGCATATGCAACTTGTGCTTGCGCAAATTGAGGTTGGATCGAGGCCTCTAAAATTTGGTACTTGATCTATTAGACACGTTTCAAATTTATCTACTTTTAGTAACACTTTGGATATGGGAACTTTATAATCAGAGACAATATGTAAGAGCATGATCCAGCTACATTTTTCTATGAGTAACTTGTGAATAATTCCAGTGGGGCCTTACTTGTCAGAATAAGGGATCTTACAACCCTCAGATATAGTTCTAGACCTGTTATTTTCCCTTTAATTTCCAAGGGAGTTGGATGGGCTGTGTATTTTTTGGACATTTTCTATATTTTCACATATACATCCTGTTTAACTATCATATGGCACTTTTAAAACAAAAGTGCTGGGTTAGATATTGCTCGTCTATGCAGTAAAAAAATGTTGAAGGTGATCATGCATCAAGTTTTTCAAACTACCTGTTATTAGGATGAAAAAGAGACACTGCCAGATACTGTTCAGGTAATGTACTTTTCTTTCCTAGAAAACCCTGAAAAAGCAAATAGAATTTCCAAGAGTTTGTCCATTCATCTGTTCCTTAAAAGAGACAAGGGAACCTGGGAATTAAAAGGATTTCCATCTCAAAATCACTTTGTCCACTAACGGTTTGTAATTTAAGATTAAGTGATTGAATTTCATGCAGCCTTGCTTAAGACTCACTACTGCACATGTTGCTACCATATGCTTTAAAAAAAAAATCCAAACACCTATAAAACATGTGTAAGTTCATAAAAATGTCCCGGGAGCAAGGAGATCACACAATGAACTTAGTAAAGATGTTGTCCTCACAACTGTTAGATTTTTTCCAGCGCAGCATTAGGGGCCTGGTGGAGAAGTTCAGTTGCTATGCAATGTCAACACCCAAGCTCATTCTTCGAGCAAGCTGCACAAACCAGTGGAGCAGACATACCGCCTTTTCTCAGGCACCTGAAACCAGTGCTAATTCATCCCTTCAGACCCACTCCTTCTTCTCTTCCTTTGAATCCACCCATGGCTGGGACATTTTCTTCCTGCACCAAGTGGCCCAATATTGAATGAGGAGTGCTGCACTGCAAGTTTCTAGCTCAACATGGGAATATGGAAATGAGTGAGGTTAGTTAGTCAGTGAATGGCCTGTTACAAGCATCTGTGTTATATTAGAGGTTTCTAATTCACAGAAGGTGCAGTGCAATTACCTTTGCATTTTTATATCACTAGATCCCTGAGTGATTGCCTCTCTCGCTCCATGCCATACTGCCACAGCTGCCATCAGCAGAAGTGCCTAAGCTGGATCCCCCTCACCAACTTGAGTGGGCAATTGACAGACCATGCCTCGTGAGGGCTCCAGGACTTGGGAACTCATTCCTCTGAGAGACCTTCAGTCTCCTGACCTTCTAGGCATGGTGCTAATGTCATGGGTTTGATTAGCTTTTTGGAGAGGGCTGCTTAGAATGTAATACGCTTCCTAGTGAAATGATCAGGTTGTTGCTGCTGGAACTTCACTGTAGCATTAATGCCATGTTACGACACCTAAAGCTTTGGCTAGGCAGTTTTTTTTATTATTTTAGTGGCTAGCATACTGGACTGGGACTCAGAATACTTGAGAGCGAGCCCTGTTCTGCCACTGATTTACTGGGCGACCTTGTGCAAGTCACTTCACCTCTCTATTCTTCAGTTTCCCCAGCTGAAAACTGAGGGCAGTGATACTGGCCTCCCTTGTAAAACACCTTGAGATCCATTGATGAAAACTGCTGCACTAGGCCTGGATTTTATTAGTAAATAAAATAAACAAAACATACATCAGGAATACAGTTTTAGTTGAGAGCAGAACACAGCTGTTCATAGGAGGCAGCTGTTATGTGGCCTGAATGAACCAGGTTTTCTATAAGGGCTTTCAGCCATCACCTGAGAATTTCATCTTCAGCTTGAAATTACCCTGCTCCTCAGAGGCTACAATTATGATTAATACCATTATTGTTATTATTACAGTAATGTCCAGAGGCTCCGAGATCCACAGCCCTGTATGTGAAGCACTGTAAAACATAAGAATGGCCATAATGGGTCAGATCAATGGTCCATCTAGCTCAGTATCCATTTAGCTTTCGGTCAGAAGTTAGTGACCAGTGCCAGATGCTTCAGAGGGAATGAACAGATCAGGGTAATTATCCAGTGAGGCCTTTCCTGTCCTCCAGTCCCAGCTTTTGACAATCAGAGGCTTAGGGTAACCCAGAGCAGGCGTGTGTGTCCCTGACCATTTTGATTAATGGCTATTAATGGATATATCTGCCATGAACTTTCTAATTCCTTTTTGAATCCACTTATACTTTAGGCCAGTGGTCACCAACCAGTCGATCGGGATCTACTGGTAGATCTTTGAGCCTCTGACAGGTGATCCTGACTGGTTTGGCCAAGAGGCTGTCAAGTGCCGGCACTTCAGTGGCCCCTCCCCCCACGGCTGTGCATCTCCTGCCCTTTGCCTTGGAGCTGTCCCCTCAGGAGCTTCCTGCTTTCTGGGCAGGGCAGGGGAGGGTGAGGAGGGGTGCTCATGTCAAGATGCCCCCCTTCCACTCTGTATCCTATCTCCACAGAGCAGAGAGGGGGCACAAACGGACTTTGGATGGAGTTTCCTGGCTGCTTTTGGGAGTGGTGCAGGGCCAGTGTAGGGGGGAGCCTGCCTTAGTCCCATTGCACCACCCCCCAGGAGCCACCTGAAATAAGCAGTGCCCAGCTGGAGCCCACAACCCGAAACCCTGTCCCAGCCATGAACCCCCTCCTGCACCCCGAGCCCCTGCCTCAGCCCTGAGCCCCCTGAACCCAAACTCCCTCCCAGAGCCTGCACCTAGAACCCCCTCTGGTACCCCAACTGCCTGCCCCAAGCTCAGCTCAGACCCCCCTCAAACTCCAGATCCCTTAATCCAAGACCAGAGCCTGCACCCCAACACTCTGCCCCTGCCTGGTGAAAGTGAGGGAGGATGGGGGAGGGAGGGAGGACACAGTGAGTAGGGGTGGGGCTTCAGAGAAGGGGCACAAAGGAGGCAGGACAAAGGTATTTGGGTTTGAGGTAGATCTTGGATTGCTCTTAAATTCAAAAAATGATCTCATGCTTAAAAAAGTTGGAGAGCACTGCTTTAGGCTTTCACAACATCTCCTGGCAAAGAATTCCACCAATTTTCTGCGTTGTGCGAGGAAGGACTTCCTTTTGATTGTTTTAAACCTGCTGCCCATTAATTTCTTAGTGTGACCCCTGGTTCTTGTATTATGTTAAGTGAAAAATAACACTTCCTAATTCACTTTTGCCATACCATCAATGCGTTTATAGACATCTATTATATCCCTTGGTGGTTGTCTCTTTTTAAACTGAACGTTCCCACTCTTAATCACTTCTTGTATGAAAGGTATTCCATTCTTGTTGCCCTTTTCTGTAACTTTTTAAATTCTGATATATCTTTTCTTGAGATGGGTGACCAGAACTGCATGTAATATTCAAGGTGTAAGCGTACCATGGATTTATACAGAGGCATTATGGCATTTTCTGTTTCCTAGTGGTACCTAACACAATCTGTTAGCTTTTTTTTTTTTTGGACTGTCACTGCACATTGAGTGAATGTTTGCAGAGTACCATACACAAATACTCCGGGGTCTTTCTTGAGTGGTAACAGCTAATTTAGACCCCATCATTTTGTATGTATATTTAGGATTATGTTTTCCAATATGCATTACTTTGCATTTATAAGCATTGAATTTCATCAGCTATTTTATAGCACAGTAATTTGGTTTCGTGAGATCCCTTTGTAACTCTTTGCTGTCAGCTGCGGATTTAATTATCTTGAGTAATTTTGTGTTATCTGGAAATGTTTCCACCTTAGTGTTCATTCCTTTTTTCAAGATCATTTCTGAAAATGTTAACAGCACAGTTCCCAGTACAGACCCCTGGGAGATCCTGATATTTACCCTTCACCACTTGGAAAACTGGCCATTTATTCCTACCCTTTGTTTTCTATCTTTTAAATAGTAACATGAGAGGGCCTTCCTTTTCATCCCAACATGGCTTAGTTTGCTCCAGACCCTTTGGAGAAGACCTTGTGAAAGGATTTCTGAATGTCCTCTGGACCCACTCTTGTCCACACATGCTTCTTGACACCCTTTGATGATTCTAATAAATAGGTGAGGATTAATTTACTTTTACAAAAACTGTGTTGACTCTTTCCCAACATAACATATTTATCTATGTGTCTGAGAATTCTGTACTTTAATACAGTTTCAAACAATTTGTCTGTCACTGACATTAGGCTTACCAGCCTGAAATTGCCAGGATCCAACACCTCAGTGGCCCCATTCCCTGCAGTCAATGGGCATTGGAGACAGGATCCTTTAAGATGAATGGCACAGAGCAGACACTGTTGCTCTGATTTGTCCTGATTTCATTAATTTAACTTGATTTATAGCCAATATATCAAAAGGTGCTCTCTCAGGCTCTACAGACCTTTGACAAACTGAAAATTCTAATGGCATAAGTAACAAATCCAACAGCTTTTTAAAACCAGAAAGAAAGAAAAAAACAGAGATTATTAGTTCAACCTACTCTCATGCACAGATATCAGTCCTTACTGTGTCTTATTGTCCCAAAAGGCTGAAGACCAATAGATCAGTGTTTCTTAAAATATGTTCCCTGGAACACTGGTGTTCTGTGAACAACTTGCAGGTGTGCCGCGACCTCATCTTTGTTTTTGTTACTTCTTTGCTTTTGTTTTTGTTTGAAAACAATTTATTTTTTGAAGAAAATTTCCATAGGTGTTCCGCATAAAAATATTATTGTTTGGTGTTCCGTGGTCTCAAAAAGTTTAAGAAACACTGCAATAGATGAACCCAAAGTGGGGAAAGCTTGGAAAGCGGAATAGTTCTATACACCCCATATCCCTTTTCAATCCCAGACTGATGTTTATGAATACCTAGATAATTAGATTATGAGATCATTGGGGTAGGGACTTTTTCTTCTGTGTTTGTATAGGACCCACTGCAAACTGGGGTCCCGGTCCATGATTGGGACTCCCAGGCACTATCGTAGTACAAATTATAATACTACATGAGAGAAATATTTTAAATCAGGCTTGTTTGTACCGTAACATCGTTCACGGAAGAGATGTGAAAAGCCAGTCGTCATGAAACCAGACAAGCTCCTTTTGTCCAACTTTAAGGCAATTACTCCAGGAACTACTGATGCTTGAACTTTGGAAATTCCCAGAATGAAAGATTATATCATGATATCTAGTTTTGATCTAATGTGATTTACTGTTAAGTCTGAAATCAAGCCAGTAGATAACCCCCTCCAAACGAGTTCTATGACAGTTTCTTTCTACCAGCCATAAAACTGTCACTCGCTGGGAAGTATCAGCCTTCTTATATGCTCTGCAATCACCCCGACCGGACGCACACTTATTGTGCTGAATAAATAACAGTCTCTGTCTCTTTCTCTCACACAGCAAACTTCTCAAAAATTGAGGCCTATTTGTACAGATATTGACATTTAGATTCTCAAGTTGTCTTCTGATCTTGGAATTTATTTACTAATGTCTTGCAGATAGACGCCCTGAGAGATCATATTAGGTTAATAGTTTTGTTGTGTGTCTTATTAGAAACTGAAATGAGTCTAAAAACATAAATAAAATATCAGCTTTTGTAGTGATCAAATAGAGAAACCCTTTGTGTCTATTCTGTGGTTTATAATGGATTTTGAAGCACATTGATGGTTCTGTAGCATTTTCTACAGTTACAGAATCACAGAAAACCTAGTACTTTGTGCTTTTCATATACATCACCATCTCAAGGAAATTACACATTAATCTCCTAAAAGCAAGTAATTGTAGATGACTCGCGATGCATATGGGAGAAGGTGAAAGCATTGAGAGCTGTATTTGTTTTAGCTTAGATTTGAAGCTGAATCAGTGAGAACGTTTGGGTTCATATTTCATTATGCCAAAAATCTCACAAAACATTCTTAAGAGAGCTTTGCTTCTATTGGTAGGATTATGAGCAACCATAGAGCCATAGGGTTAGAAGGGCCAGCAAAGATCAACAGGTCTAACCCTCTGCCAAAATGCAGGATTTGTTGGGTCTAACCAATCAACTTGAATGATAGAAATGTCATTTGATCAGCTGTTCAGCTGCTCATGAGATTTCCACTTCTTTAGCGATACACAAACCAGAACTGGGAGAGAACCTGTAACCACAGCTGCAGGGATGTGTTTGAATCAGGGGATTCAAATCTAACTTCCCTTCTGCTGTAATTCAAAAGGGTTCACATCTAAGGCTCTGGGCTCGGGTTGCACTATACGTATGTTTTCCATATTTATGTGCACACTGGATTTATACTGAGGCAAATTAAATCAGATTGTAGTCCTATGTCTTTCAACTGTCTGGATCATCCTCTGCTCACTTGTAGTCCAGTGTAAGTCTCCAAAGTCAATGGTGTTATTGTAGACTTTAAGGCTGTGTCTACACTGGTGCGATCTCGTGCAAAAGCAGCCACTCTTGCGCAAAAACTTGCTGCCTGTCTACACTGGCCGTGAGTTCTTGCGCAAGTAAACTGATGTCCTAATGTATAAAATCAGTGCTTCTTGCGCAAGAACTCTGATGCTCCCGCTCAGGAATAAGCCCTTTTGTGCAACTGTTCTTGCGCAAGAGGCCAGTGTAGACAGGCAACATGAATTTCTTGCGCAAGAAAGCCCTATGGTTAAAATGGCCATCAGAGCTTTTGTGCGCAAGAGAACGTCTACACTGGCATGGATGCTCTTGTGCAAAAGCACATCTCTTGTGCAAAAGCACATGCCAGTGTAGACACTCTCTTCTGGAAGAGTTTTTGCACAAGAACTCTTCCGCAAAAGAGTTCTTGTGCAAGAAGCTGCCAGTGTGGACGTAGCCTAACAGAGAAAAGCCATTCCTTGGTAAAGTTTGTAGAGGACAAAAAACTGGTGCGGTGTTAACTAATGAGAAGGACAGATTTGTTCTGTAGAAAAAGCCAGATTGCTTGGTAAATGGGTCTCACTTGAACAACATGTGACAGAGTGGTTAGCCCCTCCTGCTGCTGCAGCAATGCTCCACTTTTAGCATTCTAGCTCTTCAGAGTTAGCAGGGGTGTGTGTCCTAGAACTGGGATTTACATCTCCTGCTCCATATGTAGACATATCTGGTGGCTACATCTACACTTGGAGCTGGGGAATGTGATATCAAGCTCATGTAGACATATGTGCTCTAGCTCTCATCTAGTTAGCCTGCTTACAAATAGTAATGTCAACATGGTAGTGCAGGCATTGGCATCATGAGCTAGCGATCTTCAGTATGTACCCAGGTTCCCGGTGGGTTTGCATGTTGTGGCTAGCCCATGGTGTCACTTGTCTGTGCTGCTGTGGCTACACTACTATTTACAGCAGACTCACTCAGGAAATGTCTACACTAGGAAATTATTTCAAAATAACTACATTTGAAATAATAACACCCGAAATAACTATTTTAAAATAAGCTTTTTCCCCAAGGAAAGCAGAAGTACAGGCAGTCCCCGGGTTACGTACAAGATAGGGACTGTAGGTTTGTTCTTAAGTTGAATCTGTATGTAAGTCGGAACTGGCGTCCAGATTCAGCCGCTGCTGAAACTGACCAGCAGCGGCTGAATCAGGATGCCTGGGGCAGAGCAGCTGGGGGTGCTGCCGGGTTGGTCTAGTAGCGCCCAGACTGGCACTACGGGATCAACTGGCAGTGCCCCAGCTGCTCTACCACAGGCGTCCGGAGAAAAGCCTGGTCTGCTGGGGAGGGGGGGGCGCACTAGCTGCGCCCCCCCCCCAGCAGACCAGGGAGACGCGGGCGGCGGACCAAGACGCACCGCGGTCCCGCCGCCCGGGTCCTCTGCGGCTTTGCTCCCCGTCTCCCTGGTCTGCTGGTCTCCAGCAGACCAGGAAGACGCGGAGCAAAGCCGCGGAGCACGGGGGCAGTGGGACAGCCCAGATGCGCGTGGCCGTCCCGCTGCCCGCGTGCTCCGCGGCTTTGCTCAGCATCTCCCTGGTTTGCTGGGGGGGGAGGGACTCCCCCCCCAGCAGACCAGGGAGACACGGAACAGCTTTTCTCTCCCCGGAGGATGCGGGCGGCGGGACCGCGGCGCATCTGGGCGTCCCGCCGCTCTGTCCTCGGGGGCAAGAAAAACCCCGTTCGTAACTGCGGATCTGACATAAGTCGGATCCGCGTAACTCGGGGACTGCCTGTACAGATTTTGAACTAACCAGCCTGTTATTTCAAAATAACGGGCTTGGTAGTGTGGACACTCTGCTTATTATTTTGAAATAAGGGGGTCATTATGAAATAACTCCCAAGAGTAGACCAGGACTCGGTGAGAACTAGCAAGGGTACAGCTATTTGAGTTGGGATTCACGCCCTAGCTCTCATTGCAGATGTCATCTAGCAGAACCAGCATGACATTTGGACGTATAAGCAGGGGAATACTGAGTAAAATTAGGAAGTGTTAAGTTCTGTTCTGGTTTCCATATTTCTAAAAGGATGCAACTCCACTGACTTCAGGAGAGTTATACAGGAATAAATGAGAGCAGAGTATGGCCTTATGTCTATATTGTAAAAAGAGGTTGACAAATTGGAATGGGTTCAGAAAAGAGTGAAAGAATGATTTGTGTTCAGCAAACCTGCCTTACAGTGAGAGACTAAAGTAGCAGAATCTATTTAGCTTAACAAAGGGAAATTTACGATGCAACTTGATTACGATTAGAGTCTATAAAATGCAAGCCAGTGTCTAAATGAGCTCTCCCCTGCTGTCTATTGATGAAGTGGAGGAAGAAACTTCAGGCGCAGGCTGTATTTGCATAGACACACCTACTTTGCCTAGGTGATCAGCAGACAAACCTGCTTTGTCAAAGTGAGCAGCTGCAGCTGTCTTGGGTTAATGCGGAGGTAATGAAATGATATTATCCTGATTGTGTGATTAAAGGGAGGCCAAACTGTACTTAACATGCCCTAACCTCACTTGCTGAGCATGGGGTAGTGATGCCAAATCCAAGTGAGAATCAGCGTGGCATAGGCTCTGTGAAAAGGGTCCTACATACCATTTGACTTTCCCCTCCCCTATTGAAAGATAGAGTGGTCAGGCTCCACTGAGAGTCCTTTTCTTCTGCTTGGTGATTGCTGGAGCTGAAATCACTGGTGAGCCAGCCTCCGGGGATGAAGTTGAAACTTTCTGTGGAGACAGTGTTGCAGTGAAAGGCAGCCCAGAGGACGCTCCCTACTACCCAGTGAAATCATGACGTACTGGACTGAATAGAAGAGTCTCAGAATGTAGCACTTGAGGCTGATGCAGAAGCAGTAAGCAGCAGTAGAGACAGTGGAGGGCAGCAGCAAAGGCAGAGGTGAAGTGGCAGAGATAGTGGTAAACAGACAACTGTGGCAGTGATGGGTAGCAGCAGGCAGAGACATTGCTTGACCTTCCCTCCCCCTTAGGAAGATAGAGATAAGGAAGAGGCGATAAACCCATGTGAATGCACCAGTGAATTCTGGAACTTCACTGACTTGAGAAAACCGAGTGAGGTGCAGTTGAGGGAAAGGGGAGTGACATGTTAAAGAGACATTCATTCATCAGACTTTCACACCACAAGGTGGGAAACTGAGGCGGAGGACTACTGCCCAAGGTACTGTGAGGCTGGTGTTTTTGTATAGGGTGTGTGTCTTGCATTTGTTTGAATCATTGTGACAGTGTTTTCCCTAATTAACACTCCCTTGTAATAAAAGTTTTCTTATGTTCAACACCAGTGATCTCCAACCTTTTTAACCAGAAGATCACGTTTTCAATTCATGTGCAATGTAAGATGTACCTCAAACCCAATTACCCTTGCCCCACTTCCTTCCTGCCCCTTCTTTGAGGCCCTGCCCCTGCTCCACCCCTTCTCCGAGGGCTCATGTTGCTCACTCCATCCTCCTTTCCCTCCCATCCTCACTCACTTTCATCAGGCTGGGGCAGGAGGTTGGGTGCAGGCTCTGGTCTGGGCCAAGGGATTTGGCATGTAAAAGGGGCTCTGATCTAAGCCCAGGGCAGGGGATTGGGGTCCAGGAGCGATTTCAGGGTGCAAGCTCTGGGAAGGAGTTTGGATGCAGGGGGACTCACATCTGGGGCAGGCGGTTGGGTGCAGGAGGAGGTTCACGACTAGAACAGGGGTTCAGGATGCAGGCTCTGGCTGGACACCATTTAACTGAGATGGCTTCCAGTGCTGGAGCAGTGGGGTCAAGGCAGCTTACTCCTGCCCTGGCCCATGGACCACTCCTGAACGCAGCTGGCATGTACAGCAATGGCTCCACTTGCTGCCCTCATCTACAGGCACTGAGCCCACAGCTTCTCCAAGCCACGGTTCCCCATTATTGATCAATGGGAGCTGCAGGAACGGTGTCTGCAGGCAAGGACAGCCTGTGGAGATCCCCTGCTCTTCCTTTCTGAGGGGGTGCAGGGACATGCCAGCCACTTCCAGGAACAGCAATTGCCACAGGGATAATTACTGCAGCCACAACAGGTTAGGTATTTTAGAACTCACTGCTCAAAGAATTAAATGTAAGTGTGAGAGCCAAATTAAAATCATGAAATGCACAGACCAGTCAAAAACATAAAATAACCCACTCTGCAAGCAGTAAAAGAAGTAACCACCCCCCCATGTATGTGTAGGGTCTGGAGATAAGAGGGAAGGAGAGTGTGTGTTTGTGAGAATGACAGAGACACACACGGTATGTGAGAGTGACAGAGATTTGCATTGCCAAGCTCCCTCCATCCCCTTCTACCTGTGTAGAGATAGGGTACATAAGTGGGGGGGGGGAGGGAGAAGGGGAGGAACACCCTGACATCAGTACCCCCTCTTCTCCCTCCCACACCCTGCACAGCAAGCAGGAGGCTTCTGGGGGGCAGCTCCAAGGCAGAGGGCAGGAGCAGTATGACCGTGGGTGGAGGGGCAACTGAAGTACCGGCGCTTGATAGCTTCCTGGCAAAAACAGTCAGGATCACCTGTCAGAGGCTCCAAGATCTACCGGTAGATCCCGATCTACCGGTTGGTGATCACTGTTCTACACAGACCCAGTGCTTCTGAATTGGGAAGTATTGCCTCTTAAGAGGTTCCCATCTTTAAGTTTCCCAGACTTCTAGGTGGAGGCTTGAGTAATTCTGTTGTGCAAGGGTAAGAGGAATCTTAAATACTGAACAAGGCCCATGTTGCTGCAGACACGCCCCTGGCAGAAAGCTTACACCTATATTTCTGAAAGTAGAGGATGCTTTTTCTTTAATCTAGCAGACAAAGGCAGACAAAGGCATAATGAAAGGCAGTACCCGGATTTCCACTCTAGATAGAAAGGACTTTTGAATTCCAGCTTAAACATTGCAATATTGTTTTAATTGAGAAGACTGGCCTGAGGACATTTTGTTTATGAATAAAGAATCTGTGATTAACAGGCAGATTTATAATCTCCTTATAAGACTATTTACAATTTTTGACATGGCAAAATTGGAATGAGGTAATTCCACTAGACTTAAAGCATTATCAAACCAGAAAACAGGTTACATTAGCAACAGAACATATTAGTACTCATATTTGTCTAATGGTGGAAGAAATCCCATATTTTGGCACAGCAGTCTGTGGGATGAGGTCACTTTTCATGCAATAAAGTTTACAGACAATTATAGCACCCTTTGAGTGAACATGCTCTAGCATAACATACAACACAAGCATATTACATTGATTTCATGGTTATATTTGTGACAACCTGCCCGCTAAATATATTCACAGATTTATTTATTTATTGCTTAAAATTTGAGTGCTTCTCAGATAACCTCAGTTTCTCCAAACTAGAAAAACTAGAAGCTTCATACTCAACATGACCAGTTAAGAGCAGGAATCAATATCTGTTTTGGACATTTGTATTCTTACTATCCATGTCAAGGCTCCTGAGTGATTGAATTCCAACAGAAAGAAAGGATCTTTTTTTGACATCTGATGGAAATGTCCGGTTTCAAAACTGGGATCTGTTCTGTAGTAAGCAGTCTGTAGTAAAAGCACCCCCCAGATTCTAGTTAAATGAAAGCTAGGGAATTAATAGCAAGTGACCTATTACAAGGTTCAGTATTATATTAGACACCCACATACAGAGTATATAATAAAAGGTGTCAGGACTGACAGAAATAGAAGCTGAAGACTTTTATCCGTGGAACAAGTATGGCAAAGGTGCTGGCAACACGAGCTTCCCCACACTCCACACTACATTATGGCTGGATTGTGTATGATCTCTCTGATTCTTACAGGTGAAGATTAATCCCATCATCATCATGAATTATGTTCCCCATCCAAAAAAACAAAAAACAAAAAAACCCAAAGCCCCACCAAAATTAAGTTGACAAAGTTTGAAATAGATATCAGTTATATTACTAAATTTTGTTTAGAGTGTTGTAGCAATAACAAACATGCTTGAGAACCTGGAAAGCCCAAGTTAAAATTAAAGTTTGCTGAGGCTTAAAGAAAAGTCATTACAGTCACAGCTAGTGTTCCAAAAGTAGCAGTAGCTAAGACTATGCCCTTGTATCCCTTCCCACTGAGCTGATACTAAGAATTAAAAAAATCAGTTCACAATGGAATGTTTTCATAAAGTTAGGGGTTTTGAAGAACTGTGTATTAGAAGGTGAATTACAAACTTGATTATGGCATTTGCTGCCAAATGTATTAAAATATACATCTTGGTTCTGCAGAGAGATCTGCACTTATGGACTCTCTCTCTCTCTCGGTAGAGTCCATAGGCTTTACAAACAGGTCTCAGGATCAGGACTTCTATTTAAACACATGCTTATATGTTTGTGCAGAACCTAACCTAATGGCGCCCCAGACCTGATTGGGTCTTTGGATTTTGCCACTGTACACATTTAAATATTACTACTAATGTTACTAAACAGTCATTCATTCAGACAATCACAAAGGTAGGTTAGCTATTTCAAAGGCTACAGTTCAGTTTACAGAGATTTCCATTATAATTATCAGTTTTTGCAAGCTGAATATATTTGGAATTTATGAAAAGTGCAATTTTCAGGGGAAATTTTCCACACTTTGGTCTCAGCCCAAAAGTGAATCATTTTTGCAATGCTGGAGCAAAACTGTTCAGCCACTTTTGAGTTAGGCAAGGGTGAAAAGCACTATCGATAACACTTGAATGAACAGTTGATTCTAAACTCCTTGACAGCACATGTGATAATGGTTTATTTATTGAGCAAGGTGCAAGAACTGAGGAGACCATCTAGTAAGGGGAACTGTAGAAAGGTTGTATCTGCCATTAAGAACATCCCAAACAAGAACCAGTTATGGTGGGCTGCAATGCATGGAAAGTACACTCGAATTAATGCTTAAAACCTGACAGAAACATACTTCATAGTTAATCTGGTTACTCAGGCTTTATTTCACAGTCAGAAGTTCTTATGGTGGAAGGGATTCCTGCTGAGTTTTTCCAAGCACATGACTGACTGACTGACTGAATTCAACGTACCAGAGCAGATTTAAACTGCTTAGTAAATCAAAATCTGCTCATTTTCTCTGTCCTTTTCTTTCGTTTATTTAATAAAACAGATGAAACAGACAAAAGCGCCTCTGGATGTTTATAAAGGTAATTAATTCAGATAACCATGGGCAGTGAGTGAATGTAGAGTTGGCGGCCCCGCCCCTTATGCTTGAGACTCCGCCTCTCACAGGAGCCAAGCCCATTGTAGGGGGCAAGCCTTCAGCCCCCACAGGAGTCTCCCTGGCTGTAGAGCATGGGGAGGGCTCACTTCCCCAGTGTCCCCAGCCTCAGCATGGCTAAAGCCCAGGAGAAGCAATATTCTGCCCCTAGAAGGCCTACTGCATCAGTGCAGTAGGCATTCTGGGGGGGGCGGAGTGTGGGGAGGGCCATCCCTGGCAGTTTGGGAAGGCAATTCCTTCCCCCCACCCGCCTCTCCTACCCACTGACAGTTCACGTATCGGACCATTTTCAATGTCTATATCAATAAACAAATGGAGATTCCATGAAAGGAGAAGATTGCTGATAGGAGGCTCAAATTGGTTAGAATGTTGTTAAGGCCCAAATCATGGGAGATACTGTCTCTCTTCCATTCTTATGGGAAGCTTCCTGTGGGGCTAATGTTCAAGTGCTGAGCAATCATCTCCAATGAGAGCTGTGGGTGCTCAGTGTTTCTGGGAGTCTGGCTCAAGGTGTCACAGGATAAGGCCTGGTAAAACCAAATCAAATTCACCACAGGGTAACAAACAACTGAATTCATCATCCAGAAAATTTATGAACAATGGCAGATTCATGGTTTTAAAATGTTAGGGAATAAATCTGGATTGGTCCGCTGAAAGAATTGCATTGTTTCTAACTTTGTAAATCTATGCTGCCTTTGATGCTAGCCAGTTGTCAGATTTTAATGGGTACTTGTTAACAAGAACATTGAAATATTGTGATTTATTTGGACCATCACACAGATTTCTGGCCTGCTGCTGTGATGGTGGGTTTTGTATTTTAATAGGAGTTTTAACAATGCATGGTAAGAGACAATTAAGGTAGTCCATTAATCGTTTCTATATACTGCAATACTCTGGTTGAAACAGTAGGGCTAAAGAAACGCAGAAGCAGATTTTTAAAAAGAAGAAAAAAACCCCCTTATACATGTATATCCCTACATGTCCTTTAAGATCATTTGAGTTAATTTAACATCAGTCATATCTTCTGCATGTCTGGATTTAAATATCTTCTGCAAGGCTAGGATTTAAATATTCATCTCTAGTTTGAGACTTGAAGCTATCTCTGAATGAATGCTGTGCTCCACCTTAAAGAGCACAGGCAGGACATCATGGCAAAATGTGTATTTGCCCCTCCCTCCTTTCAAGTATAAGAGGAACCAACATCTTCTTGGAACCCTGCTGGAGTTCCGATTCATTGCAGTGGATTAATATATTAATTCATTATGCTTTGAGGCAGCATGACACCTTCTCAGTCTTTAGAGGGCATATTGATGAGAAACCTGAGTGAGAGACAAATTTCACAGCCTCCGTGAAGCTAGAAACTACTGGTAAGATCTATAGTAGGAGAAAGAAAACATACTTTACTCTTTGCCAAAGCCTGCAGACCTCCCTGAAGATTCACTGCTGTCTAATTTTATTTTTAAACCATATCTAATAAGCATTTTAGAGCTCATAAAAGCAAGAGACTTGTAACTTCTTTGATTTAGTCATAATACAAGCATACACTACTCCCATGTGGTTTAGCCAATACCCACTAGTTTTTCTGATCTGCAATGTCCCTGCAAATCAAATCTTTGCCTCTTCTGTTTCAGTCCTATGGCTGTCATGAGCAGAGATTACTAGGTTATATGGTGCATTCTGTAGCAGTCTTGCAAAAGGGTCAGATGTTTAGTAGTAGAATAGTCACCCGATTTTCATTTTAAGATTCAATCCAAAGAAAATTAAGACATTGCATTGCTTGGTGGTTTAACTCTTGCTTGTTTTGACTTTTTGCCCTGGGAGGAAAAGATAGAGTATGCAGCTGTTTACATTTAAACACCAAAAAAGACTCAATGCACTTTAGAAATGAAAATCCAACTTGAGGGGCAGGCCTCAACTCCAATAAAATGCCATCTGTTTGGGCTTGAAAAGGTCATGGTAGGGGCTTATTTACTGTTCCCTGGCAGTATATTCTACCAGGAAGGGCAGCATTAAAGACTAACAGAGCAGGGTCCCCAAATTACATGTCCAGAAGCAGCTAAAACAAAAATCCACAGCAGATGATTTTGACTGGGATCCTGGGGCCCGAGTGGTTATTAACTAAATGATCAGTTCCAGTTTTTATTGAGCTTTATCGGTCTGGTGGAGGACTTTTGAAGACACAGGGCCATACACACTTGCCCTTTGTCCTTACCTGCTTACACCTGTTGGAAATGGATGCTTCACTCACAGATTAAGGGCAGCATGTGGCCCATAATGAGGCTTAGCTGGAAGCTTGGGTAGCTGAACCAGCTCCGAGGAACTGTCCTACCAGCTGAGATCTCATGCTCAGAATGCCAGTGGCCACGTTCTGCACCGACAGTGGCCTGCCACTTGTATAGAGGAGGTAGCTTGATTACGGTGCATTCATTATGGTAATCCACATGGAAGGGAGGCCAGGGACAAGGAAAGAGAGAAAGAAAAGGTAATAAACCAGCTCAGGAAATAACCACAGAAAGAGACACTGGCTTCCTCAGGGCCCAGGAATTGCCCAAAGCCCATTCTCCGTCCCGTCCCTTCCCCCCACTCCACCCTGATCCTGCCCCCACCCTACCTCATCCTGCCCCTGCTTCTCTTCCTCTCCTGCACCCAGAGCTTCCTGAACACTGCTGAACAACGGAGTTGCAGGAAAAGCTGACTGGCAGGGCCGCTGGTAGATAGGAGGTACTGATCCATGGGGTTGGCAGTGGGTGCTGAGCACCCACTATATTTTTCCGTGGGTGCTCCAATGCCGAAGCCTCTCCTGTGACCACAGAAACAAAATAAGTCTCAGAACAGAGGCATCAGTCCTTCCTAACTCCTGAGTGTTGCCGCTTGTGCAAGGTATATATGCCAATGCAAAATAAGTGAGCTGAAGAAGGGGAGTCCAGCCACAGGAGCTCAGGTTGTCCTGGCCTGGGAAATATGCACGTGACAGACATTCGTGTTTTAATGCACGAGTATTTTTCCGTCCAAATTGTTGCTGAAGCAGTGTCCTTATGGGAACACTGCACAAAATCTGAGGTGAACTTAAACTGAGACAAGAACCATGGCCTAGCCATGGAGCTGAAACAGAATAATGCATCGGACTTGCATAAATAAATAAATAAATAAACAAGCAAACAATTAAATAAATAAATGAAAGCTAATTAACTTGCAATAAACCAACTTAACCACTTAGGGGCAGCGTTAACGCAGAGTTAACATGCAAAACAAACCTGTATTTTATCACCTGGTTAATTCAATATGCACGGTGAATATGTATAGTGTATCAAATACTGATACATCAACACACTGAATGATGCAATCCGTCAAATCTGTGACTGCCTGATAATAGGAGAAACCCAGCTGCTGCCCCTGCAATGTTGACTTTGATCATTCATGGTTGCTAAACACATTTGTAAATGCCGTACCTTGCTTCTTTTCCTCCGTCAGGGTCAGAGTGTGTGCTCCACACTGAGATTAAAACCTAAAAAGGGAGATTAAAAAAGGCTTTTCTTAAAATAAACAGAAAAAAGATGAAACAACACAATCCGTCTTTGCGAAAGGCTGCTCCTCCAAGCAGCAGCTGAAAAATATGTTGGCTCTCTATGGCCACACTGAGAGCTGCTTTGCTTTTTACACAATATGTCCCCCCATCCCGCTGAAATATCTGGGTTTTAATTTTTTTGGATATGTCTAAAATATCCCCAGCCTCCTACAAATGTGTCTAATGTCACTTAGAGCCTACAAATAATGATGTGCTGCCCATTAATGTTTGGATAGCTACTCCCTCCCAACCCAGTGTTTGTAGTTAAAAGGAGGGCCCACTGCCTTGTGAAGGATGCAGGGGGTAGGACCCGGAAAAACTTCTCTTTTGGCAACAAGATTCATCTCCGGAGCATGCTTCAAGTGAGCTGTGCACCTGGCCTGCCTCTCAGAAGTTGTAGGAATGTGCTGAGGGAAGACAGAGACCAAAGGGAAGGGGACAGAATTAGAACAGAGGCCAGTACACAGATCCACTGTGCAAACCAACCCCACGGTTGCAGCAGACAAGCTAAAGATTAAATGTATTTGTAGGCTAAGGATTGGGGGCTGTCATTTTTACTATGTGTGCCTTGCCTAGCACAGTGGGAACCTCGTTTCTGACTGGGACCCTTTAGTGCTTCAAATAGTACCTAATAATTAGCTATCTGCGCAAACTTAGAGCTGATCCTTTCCTCTCTCGACCTAAGGGTTGATGCTCACTGGTAGGATGGGGGAAAATGAGGAAGGAAAACTTTTACTAGCAACACTGTGCCTGTCCTGCGAAGTAGGGAAATTCAGTCTCCACAGCTGTCGCCTTGCACTAAATCCATTAAAATAAACCCAGACAAGAAAAGAAAGCAAAATAATGGCCTGAAAGGAAAGGGCAAACACAAGGAGCCTAATATATTCACCCCAGAGTCCTTCCTTTGGAGCAGAATGGGGGAGTGTTCCCCCCCTTTCAGCTAGGGCAGGTGGGTGAGGAAGTCTGTGGCAACCCTCTTTGCCTCTAAAATATACATGTACAAAATATCCATTTTATTTGTTGCATGTGCAGATCACTCAGCACGACAAAGGGAGACGTGGCCCTCCCAGACCCCAGTACCAGCAACAAGAGCCCGGGGCTAAGTCTCTGTGTGTTGTGCTGCATATTTACCCCAGTGCAACTCTTACTTTAAATCTAGCGTGTAATGCACTTTGCATCTAGCCCGTTGCTATTATGTAGTTTCTTCCCCCTTGCCCAGCCTGTCTCCTGCTGGCAGCTGCCACTGTGGAACAAAAAGCAGCTGCCAGGTTCAGTGAACATCTCTCTCTCTGGAGTGATGCAATAGCATTTCACAGACTGACATCAGTCCCTGCCACCCAGAATGGTGTGCAGCCCCCTGGGAAGCCTGACTGATCCTGTCCTGTCTGAGACACACTGTGCCAGAGCTTGAAGTCTGAGCATTTAAACCCTGGAACCTGGCTCCCTGCTAGCTGGGAGAGAATCCGCTGTCATGACGCCAACGCACCAGCTCTGGCTGGCTGTGCTGTCCGCTGGGCAGGATTTAGTATTGCTGCTCTTGGCAAAAGCGATAGTTTATTAAATGCAACCTTGGTCTTCTGCCCTGAGACACGTAATCAGATCTTGCTCAGTCAAGGTTGTACGTTCTAAATCAAATTAAAAGCTCCAAAGGGAGGAATGGAAGTGAGGCAGCACAGTGGAGAATGCACTTTCTCTGGTTAAAATGAAGCTACTGTGGGAAGAAGGCAAACCACCCCCTAAAAAGTTTCTCTCAGGAAGTCCTGGTGCCCGGACACACACAGAGTAGCGATCAGTCCCGTCGGTTTCAGGGGGACCACTCATAAAGCAAAATGCCACTCAGTGCAAAAAAGAGCATCTCAGTATGTTCTGGAATATTTAACCTTCCAGCACTCTTACGGGATGGCCTTCTCAAAGGGGTAGCAGGCTGTGGAGCTCAGCTGCTCGCTCTGAAGTAGGCAACGGTTGGGCATCCGGTGGGAGGAATAACGTGCACTGCTGAGAGAGGGGTTGTCCTGATGCTCTGTCTTCAGGGAAACAGAGGCAGGACTCAGTGTAAGAGGGCGACGAGTGCGTGTGCACAGTAAGCAGGGGGAAAGAGGGACCAAGCTCACCCCTTGGCCAGGTGAAAACAGACCCCCAGCAGCAGCTGGTTTGCCTCTTGGCCATGCCCTACTAACTAAGAGTATGTCTACACTACAAAGTTAATTCGAACTAACAGACGTTAGTTCGAATTAACTTTGATAGGCGCTACACTAGCGATCCACTAGTTCGAACTTAATTCGAACTAGCGGAGGCTAGCCCTCCCCAGCTTTCCCTGGTGGCCACTCTGGGCCACCACCAGGGAAACTCTTCTGCCCCCCTCCCGGCCCTGGAGCCCTTAAAGGAGCACGGGCTGGCTACGGTGCCCATGCCAGGTGCAAGCCTGCCAGCACCCAGCCAGCAGACCCTGCACCTGGCATGGCTCGAGCCAGCCACCCGCCCGCTGCCACCCAGCCCTCCGCCTCTTCCCGGGACCAGGCTGGTGGCTCCTGGGAGCCTGCCCGGGTCCGCAAGAGGCGGGCGCCCGCCTGGTCTAGTGCAGACATTGTGGTCCTCATCCACGACCTCCGCTCTAGGCACATGAAAGTGGCCGTCTAGGGCAGGATAGCTGCCAGCCTGGCCACCCCGGAGCAGGTTTGCATGAAAATCAAGGTGGTCCACTGAGACCCCCGACCCTGGGCTCTGAGCTTAGAATGGCCGTACTGGATCAGACCAAAGGTCCATTTAGCCCAGTAGCCTGTCTGCCGACAGCGGCCAACACTAGGTACTCTGGAGGGGATGGACTGAAGACAATGACAAAGCCATTTGTCTCGTGCCATCCCTCTCCAGCCTTCCACAAACAGAGGCCAGGGACACCATTTCTATCCCCTGGCTAATAGCACTCCATGGACCCAACCTCCATGACTTTATCTCACTTCTATTTAAACTCTGTTCTAGTTCTAGCCTTCACAGCCTCCTGCAGCAAGGAGTTCCACAGGTTGACTGTTTGCTTTGTGAAGAAGAACTTTCTGTTGTTAGTTTGAAGCCTGCTACCCATTCATTTCATTTGGTGTCCTCTAGTCCTTCTATTATGGGAACTAATGAAGAACTTTTCTTTATGCACCCTCTCCACACCACTCATGTTTTTATAGACCTCTATCATATCCCCCCTCAGTCTCCTCTTTTCTAAGCTGAAAAGTCCCAGTCTCTTTAGCCTCTCTTCATATGGGACTTCTTCCAAACCCCTGATCATTTTAGTTGCCCTCCCCACTCCCACTCTCTCTCTTCCCCTCTCCCACCTCCTTTTCCCAGTCTCCCCGAGTTTTGTTCAATAAAGAGAGTTTCTATTTTTGATCACACGTGTCCTTTATTTTGTACATCAGGAAGAGGGGCTAGGGAAGGGTAAGTGGAAGGATGTGAGGGAGGAATGGGGCACGAGCCCCCGATGGGGAGGACTGGGCTGGCTCTGCAGGCTCCTCGGGGTGGAAGCTCTCCTGAAGCCCCTTGATTGACCCCTCCTCCGGATGGAAGCCTGCGGCAAGTGCAGCCGGGCTGGTGGCCGAGTACTGTGATGTGCCCAGTGTGGGCACTCAGGGCACTCCAAGCCAGGACTGCTTTGCAAGCGGGGAACCCCTGAGAACTGTCTGTCCGGGGTGGGGTCGAGACCCTTGAAGCACAGCCCTCAGCTAGCCTGAGACAGCAACTCCACACTCTAAGTCCTAATCTGATGCCCTGCCGGCACTGCTTCCGGCCATCCTTAGCCCCGGTTCAGGGTCCACTCAGTGTGGACATGCTAGTTCGAATTAGCAAAATGCTAATTCGAACTAGTTTTTAAGTCTAGATGCGCTAATTCGAATTAGCTTAGTTCGAATTAACTAATTCGAACTAAGTTAGTTCGAATTAGTGCTGTAGTGTAGACATACCCTAACATGGGCTGGCCCTGTAGCTGAGAACCTCCCAGGAGACAAGGAGGAATGCAGGTACCTCAGCCCATTAGTGGGGGAGCCCCTGCTGATGCGTGAGGATGGGATGAATGAGGATGGGAACACCTGGTGCTTTTCTGAGCCCGCTGCTCACAGGAGGGCAGCAGTAGGGAGGCAGCATGGAGCCCAGTACTTTCCACAAGGTGCTGGTGCTCCGGGCTGCACAGTATTTCCCACTACATTCTCCATAATGCAGCCCAGGCTTGGCACATCCCAGTGCTTTCTTTCCTGTGAGCAGCTGGCTCTGCCTTCTGCAAGCCGTGCTTCAGGGGAACCTTGAGCCCCAACATCTTCTCTGCTCCAGGGCAGGTGCCCTTCTGGAGAGGTATCTTCTCTCCGGGCCCCAGCCTTAGGAACATTCTGGTTGTGCCCCTATACCTCTGATCACACCTGTAGTCAGGTTTGAAGGCAATTTCAACTGTGTGCTGGAGGAGTGCCTCACACAGGAGTGCCTCACAGTGTCTCCTGGGGGGCTGAGGCAGGAGTGGATAAGAGGGTTTCATGTAGGTTTGGGGTTCAAGTTCATTGTCAGAACCCCAAAATCCAAGTCTCTGCTTGGCAATGGATGGGCCCTGCTGACGAAGACAGGCAATTAATGTGGGGAGGAAGCTACACTTTGAAAAAAGCAAAAAAAAAAACCCAAACCCCCCCCCCCCCCAAAAAAAAACAAACAAAAACAAA
Organism: Pelodiscus sinensis; assembly: GCF_052426305.1. NCBI lineage: Eukaryota > Metazoa > Chordata > Testudines > Trionychidae > Pelodiscus > Pelodiscus sinensis. The sequence goes on from NC_143052.1 coordinate 200,675,636, forward strand.
AAAAACTAGGCAGGGAACTAAAAAGTCAGACACAACATTTAGACCATTCACTTGTGAGATCCTGGCTCACCCAGTGGCTGCTGAGTATCACATCTACCAGGCCAGCAATTTTAGTTACTTCTGAATCCAGCCCATTATTCTTATCCTTATTCCTTGCCACACCACTACTTAGAGACAGCAGTGCTTTCTTCATTAGCACAGTGGTATCTTCACTCGCCTGTAGGTTCTTTTCATGGAAATGTCACACGGGCTGCTTCCAGTGGACAGCCAGGGAAGAGCTTGATTTGGACTCGGACTTGATATTCATTCAAGCAGATGTTGTTTTCCCAAAGAGAGGGTCAGGGAATGGAAGCTGTTGAGGTCAGGCCTGGAGTCAAGATGGTTGAAGAGCTGTTGGGACAGGAGAGGAAATCACAAAGGGAGTGATAAGATTGTGCGTCAGTCTGGATCATTTTCTCAAGGACAATCACAAATAAAGAATGACCCAAGGACAGTCCCTGGGCACAAGAGATTGCACCTTGTGCTGTAACAGCCATCTGGCACAAGTTTGCAATGCTGCCTCCTGGAGGCCTGTAAGGGTGCAGTACAGAAAACAGAATCAAACATCACCCCCTAAGTCAACATAGCTCCATGGTGCACCTCGGAATCTGGAAGATGTTTACAGACTTTCTGTGGCTTAAGTGATGGCACTAATTATATAGAAAGTCATTTGTGGAAATGGCTTTTGTCTGATTTATCTAAGCCACCCATTATTGCCTTATTAAACGGAGATGACTGTAAAGCAGTAGCTAGAGAAGTGGTTGTGTGCCCTCTTTCAAGCATGCTAATAACTACCTTGAACCTGTGCCTTGTCCTCCTGAGACTGTACTCTACAATGGTCAGCAGTTCTAATAATAAGGGTTTTAGTTACTGTAACAGGACATAGGGCAAGCAATATTTTGTCAGGCAGGCAAGCTGAATAACAGAGAAAGTACAGTTTGCTCTGAAAAACTGAAAAGTTATGACAAAAACCCCCACCCTTTCTTACTCCACAGAGCTGAATCTTGCATGCTTTGTTGCCTTAAAAGCAAGTGTGCTACTTTTTACTGCTGTTCGCACTAATGAACCAATACAGCTGTGGGAGGCGAAGACCGAGTCTATTCCCTTGTATCTACCAATGGATTTCTTAGCTATGTTCCAGTTCCAGGGCTTAATGCTGATCTCATTTATACCCGTGGGCTTGTCCTCTGCCTCAGTTCCCCCTCCTTGCCTGGTTAAGGAGACTTCACACTGTGGGAGTTCTCAGGAGCTGTCATGGCTCCTTCCCCACTCTGGCATGATAAATGCAGAAGTGGGGGCCAGCAAGTGTACCCCAAAGCCTTATCTACCAGGCTTTGGTATAAAACTTCTCCCAAAATCTTAAAAACCTAGATCTTGGGAATAAAACTTCCGCTGCCACCACCCAAATGTTGCTAAAGAAACCAGGGGAAAGATCATTTGGGAAATCTCACCCCTAAAATAAAAATCAGGGCACACTATTAACCAATGCCAGGTTAATAAAAAGAAAGGAAAGAACTTTTATTATTACAACAATGTTCCTGTTGCAAGCATAATGACTACATAGGAAGGTAACAAAATATACTCATGGAGAAACTCCATGGGCCTAGAACTTAGTTACAAAGAAAAGCCAAAACATCTTTTAAACCGTGCCAGATCTCAGATCCCATACCCAATCCTTAAAACAATAAAACCTAATGAACTACCTAAACTTTACCCTACTTACAGAAAATGAAGAATGGTGTCTTGGAGAGAGAGAGAGACATGCTTGTCTCCTTCTCTGTAGCTCCAGAGAACTCTCCCTGAGAGATAAAAAGAGAAAGGAAAAAACCCAAATTCCTTTGTCCCAGGTTGAAAGTCCCACCTACATTCCTACTGGTCACTCCACCTGGCTAGGTGTAGTTAACCCCTTAATCCCCAGGCTGCTGGCTAACCCTCATAATCATGACAGGAGCATTCCCCCTTTGGTAGCCCTGTTTATTAATGTTACCGCACACTGGAAACATTCCCCGGAGCGGGGAATCTGTCTAATGTCTAGGGAATCTCTGACGGGTCCAGTTCCATTTGTTCTGAATACTCATTTTTGCATGCAGTGACCTGTCTCCTTGATTCAGGTTTACTTCCTCTGCACAGCAGCAGATTAGTGCAGGACAACATGCCCCTTTGGAACTGCCAGTTCCTCTCCCCTCAGCAGCATTGAGCCTCCAGTTATTGTGGGGCCACAATCTGCCCTTTCTGGTTTTCCTCATAGTTCTGCAGGAGAGCCTGGTGCTCTTTTGCTGCTGTTCCTGTGGACTGTCAGGGTTTCTGGTTGCTGCTATTTGACAAGCAAGCAGGAATATAGCCTCCCCTTCCTTTTACTCAGGGGTGCGCCATCCACTGCCAGTTCCCTTCTCCAGTCACCCACCAGTATAATTAAGTCAATGAAGTGACTTACCCCTCTGGTTAAGTGGCAAGTGTCCAACTCTTCTGTATTACAGAGAAAGTCTGCAGAACTGGAATTCATCTACCGATTTGACACCATTACCTGGGGCTTGATCAAAGACATTATCTAGTGGCACATTACAAAGCTAATTTCTCCTGCCTTTAACATCCGCATTTCCACATCAAAAGCTAGGTATGGGACACATGCAGCCCACTTAGTCAGCCTCAATAACAAGGGTCCTACAATTGTCAGGGTCCCTACTTCTTCTGTTGTTATCTCTCTCTCTTGGTTTCTGTTATTTTCACTCTGATTCATCTGTTGAAGTGGGTTTTCTCATGAAAGCTTATGATTCTATATATTTTGGTTAGTCTCGAAGGTTGCGTCTATATTGCACCCGTAGCTCGAAATAAGCTACGCAATTTGATCTTATTTCAAAGTAGCTCATTTTGAAATTTGGCACAGTCTACACAGCACTTATTTTTAAATAAAGCACTATTCTGAAATGTTCCTTATTCCTCATGGAATGAGGCTTACAGGGACTTTGGAATAGCGAGCCCATTATATTCTGATATAACTGGCACGCTCAAAAGACGTGGAATAGCTATTTCGGGATACCTCTGGTATGCCGAAATAGTGCTGCTGTGTATATGTAGCCTAAGGTGCCACAGGACTACTCATTGTTTTCCCCTCTTCCATAGTTTAAGTCAAAGCCCTAAAGGAAACAAACCCAACTTTTTCACCCTGCCTCTTCAGGTACGTGCTCCTCTGTGACAGGCTTTGGCTCATCCCTTGAGCTCAGCTTCCAATCTGCCTTGGATGCCAATCAGTCCCTTCTACTCTTTGCTGATTGGGGTAGCTGTACCTCCTTGCAAAGTGGCAGCCCTGAGAGACTCCATGCCCACCCTCTACAGTCAGATCCCAGCCCCAGAACCCTGAACAATTGTGCTGTTTATCCCACAACTCAAGCTGCCTTCTCTTTCCTTCCTTATGCCTCTTCCTACCTGCCTCACTAGCCTAGTCTGACTGCTGTCTGATAGCACTACCCCTTCCAGATCTGTGTTCTTTAAAGTAGCTCTGCAGAATGATCAGTGCCCTTTCATTTCCACCAATGCTGCTTCCCAGTCATATGCTCCTGTCTCATGAAGCTTGCACTTTTATTCTCCCCACCTGGGATTGGAAGGGGGGTTAACTAAATCTTTTTTCCTTCCCTGGTTCTGGGGGGGCGTCTCTATGTTACATGGGCTGCCAATGACCCTGAGAGGTGATATGGCAGCTGGGGATCAGTGTGACATAGGAGTGTCCCAGGCCATGTCTTGTGTGCCACAGACAGGTGTGGGTGTGTGTGAGAATAGAAACAGCAACACCAGCTTTTTGCCATCCCTTTACACTGGGATGACCTCCCTGTATCCACTGCCTGTTTGCAATGCAGCCAACTGCATGTCAGCACCTAGGCCTCAGAACCAAGTTCAGGCCCTCCCTTCCTGTACACAGGGCTGGATTAAGGCACAAGCAAACTAGGCATATGCCTGGGGGACAAATTCATGCTCCCGCACCCCCAAAATCCTCCACCTCTGCCTCATCCCACAGAGGGGGGGCCAACCAGCTTCAGCAGGCCTCTCTGCCCTGACACTGCAACCCTAATCCCAGCCCAGTGAGGTAGGGAGGCCCCAAGTGCAGGGATGGGATGGAGAGCAAGCCCATCCCACTTTCACCTCACAGGGATAGTGCCGGGATTGGCTCCCTGTTCCAGGGTTTAGGACCTGTCACAAGGGCTGCAGTGCTAGTCAGATTTGGCCTGGCCCCCTGCGTCATTCGGGGATGATGGGTGGGAAGGAGGGAAGTTTGGAGGAGTGGCATTTTGACCAGATACACAGAATCACAGTGCCATTTGCTGAAATTTGGCCCTCTGAGACAGCCAGGCCTACCTTTATTGGTGCTGCGATTCCGTGTGAGCCAGGTCCCAGCCCCTTGGGACAGCAGCTGCCTCTGACTGGTGAGGTAAGTCTTCAAACCCCTGTCCCCATTTCCTGCCCGGGCCTACTCTATCCACCAGGCAAGGAGACGTATATATTTGCCTAGTGTCCAGTGATGGGTTCATCTGGTCCTTCTTGTACACTAACCTCCTTCTGTGTCATTGAGTTTCCATTCTGAAGACTAGTCAACCTGAGTTATGTGTATTTTCTGTAATTAACTAGATAAAGCCCAGGCACAGCATTAAATCTGAAAACTCTCTGGCAACACACAAGAGTTGGCATCATAAATGGCAATTCTGGGTCTCAGGCAGGAGGTAACCAGGGCCTGCTTTGCTCTAAAAGAGTTCAGCAACAGCTGTATTGTCCTTAAGTCTCTAACTTTTCTATGGAAATTCCCTTCCCTGACAATAATTTTATACCCTGCACAGAATCATAGCACTTGAAGGGACCTCAAGAGATGATCTAGTCCAGTCTCCTACACTCATGGCAGGACTAATTATTATCTAGAAGATGATCCTTGATGAGCATTTGTCTAATCTGTTCCTAAAATCTTCAGTGATGGAGATTCCACAACCTCTTAGACAATTTATTCTGGCTCTCTGCTCTGGGCATTTATTCTACATCGGTGATCTCCAACCTTTTTAAGCACAAGATCACTTTTTTGAATTTAAGTGCAATCCAGGATCTACTTCAAACCCAAATACCTTTGCCCACCTCCTTCCCGCCCCTTCTCTGAGGCCCTGCCCCTGCTCACTCCGTCTTCCCTCCCTCTCCCATCCCCTCTCCCTTTCATCAGGCAGGGGCAGAGGGTTGGAGTGCAGGTTCTGGTCTTGGGCTAAGGGATTTGGAGTGAGAGGGGCTCTGATCTGAGCCTGGGGCAGGGGTTGGGATGTAGGAGGGGGTTCAGGGTACAGGCTCTCTTAGGGAGTTTGGGTCTGAAGGGGGCTCAGGGCTAGGGCAGGGGCTTGGGGTGGAAGAAGGGGTTTATGACTGGGGCAGGGGTTCAGGATACAGGCTCCAGTTGGCCACTGCTTACCACAGGTGGTGCAGTGGGGCCGAGACAGGCTCACCACTGCCCTGGCCCTGCACCACTCTCAAAAACAGCCAGCAAACTCCCTCCATCTCAAGCCCTGTTGTGCCCCCCTCCATTCTGTGGAGATAGACTACAGGGTGGGAGAGGGGGCACTGTGACATCAGCGCCCCCTCCTCTTCCTTCCCTGCCCTGCACAGCAAGTGGGGGTAGGGGAGACAGCTCCAAAGCAAAGGGCAAGGGGTGCACAGCAGTGGGGGGTGGGGCAGCTGAAGTGCCAGCACTTGACAGCCTCTTGGCCAAAGCAGTCAGGATCACCTGTCAGAGGCTCCAAGATCTACCAGTGATCCTGATCTACTGGTTGGTGACCCCTGTTCTACATCATGATGGGCTGCTTCACACCCCTCTGCATAATAGCTAAGAAATACTGTGTACCCCTCCTATCATTAGTCCCATCAAGTCACAAATAATTCCCCTGCTTTTGGTAGTGAAAGAATTTGAGGGTGGTGGTGATGGGTGAGCTTGTGAAGAGCACCACTACTCACACACACCCAACGGAAGTTTAACTTTTAAAAAGTGCAGCTATTTAAAATACTTTGTTGTCTTGGCCTGCCCTGTGTGGTACACATACCTGCCCTAACACTGAGTTCCCAGAGCTACCTCTCTACTTAATGTTAGCTATATACCCACAAATATAAATGGGGGAACTGCTGGGGAGAGGGCGGAGTGGTAGACAGAAGAACATTAGTGTGAGTTTAACAGGGTGGTAGAAGTGGAGACCTACTTCAAATATTTTAGACCAAGCACCTTTCTTTCATACCCCTGTTTTCATCTTTAACCAGTATCAGAGCTCATTGGCTGTAATGTGAAAACACTGGGCCAAATCCAGAGTTCTTTGCTCCCTTTTTACTAATGTGTGCTCAGGCTAACCCCACTCATTTCAGTCTGAGGAAAAGATGCAGGATTTCACCCAGGAATTTTTCTTTTGCTCCCCACTCCAGTTAAAAGGCTTTCAATGGGCCACCCCTCCACCCCCCACAGCCCTCACCAGCTCTAAAAGCAACATACTATTCCGGAACCCTGCTGCCTGTAGGGTGTTGTGAGCCACAGGATGGGGGCAGCAGACCAGAGGAGAGGTTGCTTTCTCTACGGGGGCATCCCCCACACAGACCTTCTAAAAAGCCATCACACTGTCAGAGTGCTCGGTGCCTGAGGGAGGGCTGACTCAGCAGGAGGCAGCCGTTTATGTAACCTACAGCAATCCATTATTACAAAGGGCCTTTCAGGAACTCCTCTGTGCCAGGCACAGCTAGGGTTATTGATTGAGGAGACAGTGCAAATGCACAGAGAGGTTCCATCCATTAGGGATGCTGCTCTCCACCAATTAGAAAAAAATCATTACTCAGCAGCCATCAATGGGCTATGTGCAGCACTGAAGTGCATGCATTCAATCTATCTTCTCCCACCTCCCTGAAACCTTAATGACAACTATTAGAGCGGCTTGCCTGCGCTGACTGCCCAGTGTGTACAGAAGCAAAAAGATTCATTTGGTAATCTTTGTAATTATGACACTGGAGGAGAAACATGCTGTATTCAAACGAGGGAGGAGGGGAGACTGAATTCCAGTATAATAGAACCGTCACTGCACTCAGAGTTACAGCTCCCTCCCCACTCCCACCCTTTGGGTGGATTTTTGTTGTATTTTTTGTGTTTTAAAAGGAGGGGAAATCATTCTATTGAAATGGGATTAGCTGGCAAATATTCACAACAGCTGGGTGAGGCACAAATCTAGCACTGCCCAGAATGATCAAAGATATGATTTCCTGCATACAAGGGCCAGGAGAATCCCTCTAAGGTCTTGATGATCTAATAAATACAGAATCTAATGTACTTACCCTGCTGCGTCCTGTTAATTTACACGTGGTGGAACCTAGCCTCGTTGAGGCCTGCATCTCTCTGGTGCACTGTCACTCCCATTTACAGAGATGGCCAAGTCCCTGGAGAGAATTCTGGAGAACTTAAGGATGGATGAAACCTGTCATTAAAGTTGAAAGGAGCAGTTACTTATCAGTTGTGGTGCTTTTTCCTGGCCTCCTCTTCACCAATCTAGAAAGAAGTAAGTCATTATTTCCCATGGGGATTTTACTCCTCTCACTCTTAGCAATGACCTGGAAAGTGCTGTCAGTCACACAGTGGTATAATCCCAAACTTCCCAAGGAAGAGTACCTGTTATGGTAATAAAGGATAAATGGAAAAATGTTGTGACTAATTTAGTGAGGATGAGGAACAACAGAAAATAATAATTACTGTTTTTTCCCCGTACCCTCCCTCTTCACCCATCCAGAAACAACCTAACCATTCCTAAGCAATGTCAAGATGAGGACACTCCCAAGTCACCATGAAAAACAAAACAAAACGCTGCTATCAAAGTTGAGGTTTATCTCGTAGTGGGTAGTGAAGCCCATGTTACAACATCCATTTAACTAATCTGTATATTTATAACATTTATAACAGGCTTTAACCACATGGAAATAAGGCAACTATGATTCATCAGAAGTCATGAAGAGGGGACAATGTTTGAATTCTTAGCTCTTTATTTGATCTCAGAGATTTGTGTACATGAGCTTCAGCAGAGATAGAATATGAAAGTTCCTAAAATGACCCGTGAATGGAACATGAATCCTAGAGGAGATAAAGTGTTTGAGATAGATACAGGGAAATAGAAACCATGAGCCAAAAGTTTAAAGTCATTGCTCATGTTTTACTTAGGCAAGCTGTCATTAAACTGAGGGGGAGTTTTCCTTAGCATGGACCTCTTGACTGTTTTTAAGGGGAAAATGTAAGGGAGAAACACAAAACTCATTTATTGGGAAAAATGAACTTAAAATATCTCAGTGGCTAGAACTTCCCATCTCTGTACAATAAGGCTGTGTCTAGACTACATGCCTCTGTCGGCAGAGGCATGTAGATTAGACACATAGGCAAAGGGAAATGAAGCCGCGATTTAAATGATCGCGGCTTCATTTACATTTACATGGCTGCCGCGCTGAGCCGACAAACAGCTAATCAGCTGTTTGTCGGCTCGCACGCTAGTCTGGACGTTCCCCCTGTCGACATCAAAGCCCTTTGTTGGCAGCCCCGTTATTCCTCATGGAATGAGGTTTACCGGGGCTGCCGACAAAGGGCTTTGATGTCGACAGGGGGAACGTCCAGACTAGCGCGCGAGCCGACAAACAGCTGATCAGCTGTTTGTCGGCTCAGCGCGGCAGCCATGTAAATTTTAAATGAAGCCGCGATCATTTAAATCGCGTCTTCATTTGCCTTTGCTGAACAAACAAATCTACATGCCTCTGCCGACAGAGGCATGTAGTTTAGACGTAACCCTAAGCGTGTGACTCTTGGGAAGGGTGGAGAGGGAGCAATAATTACTGTATGGCCTGCCTGTTACATGATGAGAAATATTACAAAGATTACACCCCTGTCATCAATATCTACTGGCTTGAGCATTAACTGTTATATCTTGGCCTCCTGGCCAGCTCAACAGCCTTTAATGTTAAAGGCTATAAAGGAAATGAGGCCATTGATTCAATGTGTGTGGGTCTTTTTTTTTATTGTTGTTGTTCACTTTGTGTTGGAGTGGATCATTAAAGTCTGTAAAACCAACTTTAAATCCATATAGGGGCTGGGGGATGCCACAATCTAAAAAATGAATTAACACATTGGCAAAATCCTCCGGTGGCTTCACTAGTCACCACAGGACTGCTCAGAAAACAGAGAGAGGGAGTTAGTAGTAGGTCCCAGGTTCAAATCTGCTTGTAGGTGGTTACAATAGCATGACTCAACAGAATACGAAAGGTGCAGTCAGCAAGATTGTCTCCTCCAGGGTAAATGGTTATAGCAAGACAGTAAAATGATGTATTAGATTCAGCTAAACCCTTCACCTTGGATTCCACTTGGTTCTGTAAAGTCATGAATGGTGAGCCTTCCTTTCCCAATGTACCTCCTGACTCCCCCAAAGCCTTTCCTATTAGCCTGTTCCCTAAGCACCTGCGTGGGATTTAATCCAAGGCAAAGGTGTCATTTATCCCGGGACCAAGTGGTTCTTATCGTATTAGGTTATGCATCGGGCCAAGGTGGCATAACAACAAATACAAAGAATGCCCTCTCTGAGACACAATTTGGATGAGCCAGCTGGCTTTACCGAAAACGCTGTGAAATCTTCTGGATTATCTTTCCCACAGAAGCATTGTTAAGCCTGGTCCTGTTCTGAGTGGGAACTGGAGGCAGGTAGCTGGCTGGAAAAGTCCGTACCAAATATGAGAAAAGAACATACCAGAGGAGGCTTTGAGAATGATTTCTGCTCAGCCATCTGTGCTTTTGTGTAGCCAGCTCTGAATCAATGCCAGGCATGTCAGTGTGCAAGTAACTTTCTATTCTCCAGTTCATAGAGGTGCAGGAACAGGTTAGCTACATGGAGGCCCAGCTGACAGACTTATCATATGCTGTCAGTAAGGAAGATGTGCAGGTTCAAAAAGGGCATGGCCCCAAGAGAATGTCTCCATTGCTAAAACAGTTCTCTAGGGCAGCAGGTTTTGCCAGCACATACTGCATGTGATCCAGTTTAAAGACAGCTTGGCTCCGGTGCTTTGTAAATTAAATTTTTAAAATTATGCAAAATGAGGACCAGATAATCCAGGTATCCTTTCCTTGCCCTACTGGTATTTATGACTCAGTGTCAAATTGGCTGTCAATGCGCGCTTCAGGATTACCATTTGATTGTCAATGTAATACGGCATATAGAGCCATTCTTGGATGAACTGGGACATAGGGCTATGTACAGCCATAGCTTCTCTCTTGATTCCCTCAGCATACAGAAACTTGCTTACTCTGCTAAGCCATGGCCTCCATTTGATAAGATTCCTCGGCCATATGGAGAGGTAAGAAGGGCTGGGAACTGACTTGACACTCGCTGGAGGATGCTGGAGGATATATTGGACCCTTTCTTATATGGGACACTTACTATATTTTTCAAACATTGGGGTTTGGAGATTGATGCAGCGTATAACTGCCTTCAGACATATTTGCTAAGATATTTATGTAAACTATTGAGATGCCTGGGCAAAATAACACAGAGGGAAAACTATGAGCTGTGTTGCCAAGAGACTATAAACATTGCCTTTGAAGAAGAGCTGTTAAAACCTGGAGCCAGCATTTGAAAAGAGGTGCCTATAAAATATGCACCAAAAATAAGTACAACTTGCAATATTTACAGAATTGAACATTGTTTTTGTGGCACTCCAAGCAAGAAAAAGTCTTCAAGATGATCCAATGGGGTGAATTCAAGCCAAGAGTTTCTCATTGCCAGGGCATGGTGTGATGAATGTGTGTGAATATGGGGTAGTCTCCTCTCCAAGACTCTCACTCAAGTAGAAAATAAAACAACAATTGGGCAGGCACACAGCCTAGCATCTTCTGATGAGATGCTACTTTCCAGAGTTCTCTCTTCTGTGATTCTGTACCAGTTCAAAGGAGCAGGACACACCAGTCTGCAGCTTCTGAGAACGTTCCTACAAAGCTAAAAGGATGTTTTGAAAATGCACCATACTGTTCACCATTTTGCATGATGGACTATTAAACGACATGATGCATTTTCAGCACATCTATCTAGATTTGTAAAAATCCTCCCCATGGTTGCATTCTGCTCCTTAGAAAGTGCCTTGCCATGAGCATAGCAGGACTTCATTTTAAGCATTCCTTTGCCTTTCAGTTTTGGAAAAGAACATTTTAAGGCTTTTTCAAGGTTTCTTGCTGTGATTCAGTGATTCAGCTCCCACTTCTTAATGTCTCAGTTGGTCTGGTTAGAGGAAGCACTCTTTCTGGTGGGAGCCCCATTTGGGGCTTTCCTCCCTGTTTCACTCCTCTCCCTCAATGTGTACTCCTCTGCTTTGTGTCCTTTTCCCCAGGGCTCTTTCACCCCTTTTGATTTCATTCTCTTCCCTATGTCTTTCTCCACAGTGAGATTCCCACATTGTCACTCTTCTCTGAGCCTCTCCCTACATCTTCTCTCTTTCTGTTCTGCTTTTGTCCACTTGTCAGTCATGAAATTGTCCCTTTGTCTCCCGTGTTCCTCAGCTTTGATCTATTGCTTCCCCATTGTCTCCAGCTTCCTCTTCTACTCTTTGTCCTTCTTCCTTCACTAAGGCCTTTCCTAATCCCCTCAGTTGTCCCTCTTTGTCTCCCAATCTTCATCAAAACTAGGTGTAACTTGACTTGCTAACTTGTATGACCATTTTATACTGCCTTGTCTTCATTTGAGGTGGCTAAATTGAGTTTAAAAAACCTTTTTTTCCCTAGCCAGGACAAGACCAGAGAAGGTGGTACCTGAAAGGTGAATGCATCTCTGTGTAAGAGTAACTACTGACTGAATGGAAGAGTAACAGTTTCAATCCCCACCCTGTTGTAGGAAGAGAGGAATCAGCTTTTGCCAGACCCTGTCACCCATCACCTGCAGGTGAACCTCTGCTCTATGTGGGCTGGTGGTCAGCTTGTATGAAAAATACACTGAACCACTGAAAAAACCCACTATTTTTTACTCTTATAAATAACTCATATTTTAGCCAAAACCAATCATGGTGGGAGAAGAGGAGGAAGGAATTCCAAAACAGCAAGGATCCTAGCACCTGAAATCTCAAGTATTCTGTGGTATGCAAAGATGGGCTGAATTGTCTCAAGTTAACAATGCACTTTGTGACAAAGGCCAGAATACTCAGAGGAGCTTTGGGCCTGGTCATTTCACCTTTACCTTGACACAGCTTTTCGGGAAGATGGCTGAATTTAATAAGCCATGCACAGCACTTTTTGTAGACTTCCATCAGACCTTTGATTCAGTACATCGAGCAAATTTGTGGGCAGTCAGCCTTTTCTAGGCTGTCATAAAATATCACAGATCAATGAAACCAAGTGACTTACTGCTCCCTGGGAGACGAAAGGGAAACGTCTCCTTCATATTTTGGTGCAAAGATATCTGCTCAAAATTGCATCAGACTGGATTTCTGTAGCCTCAAAGTCATCAGAGGGCTGTGTTCTCGTGGGCATCAGGAAGGGTTTGAAACTTTTGCAGAAGGGTGAATTTGCTCTTTTGTCTAGATAATTTGAAGGGAAGGTGTTAGACATACATCCCATGAGCTCCTAGAGGACAAAGATTTAGACGTGAATGAACAGCAACAGACTTCCCAGAAATAAAGGCCTTTATTAAATCAGGTTTCATTTATCCAAGGCATCAAGCCTTCTCAGTAACAAACGGGAAACCTATGACTAGTTGGAGATGCACTTCATATGCTCAAGTGTGAAGCATTTGATTGGCAGGGTCACAAAAGTTCTTTGGGGAATTTCCTATTGTGGATGACGATGTGACTACAACATAGGTAGGTGATATTCTAAGATGGAAGGCCCAATAACTGGTGTCATCACATCACTGCCCCATGTTAGAAGTACAGGAAAGGTCACAAGGGAGCAAAGGCACAGAGCCAGCCAAGCCTGAGATTAAAATGGCTGTGGCCTTTAGGAGCCTTGGCAGCTGTCAGGAGGAGGTCAGCTTTCACACCACTAGTCCAAATGCCCTGCCAAGTCTTGGATTTGCTTTCTGAAGCGGTCACGTCAGGTCAGTTTCTGGAGGAAGCTGACTCTTTTCCTATTAAAGATCTTCTCTTCCCTGTAACAGAGAAAATCAGAAGTGATAAGGATCTTCAAGAGGTGCTTTGAACCACCCAATGCAATATAATTTAATTTTGTATCATATATTTCATTATGTTTTACCCCACAGGAGGCTTCTCTTAATTTGCAGGCAACATGATTCCAATACAGTGGTATGAATAAAAGAAGTTAATAGTCATCGTTCTGTGAGATGGACTCATTGAAAGGTCACATACCAGAGGACGAGATGACCTGGCATGGGGATTGATAGAAGGGGTTGGAAAGTTTTTAAATATGACAAAGAATTTGTTACAATTTCAATGAAAAACAGCAAAAAATGGCCATTTTTTCCACAAATTCTTTTTCTCCAACTAATGGGCAGGTCAATTTTTCCCCCCAAATTTTGAAATTTGACAAAGGAGCAGGAGAAGCATTTCAAAAAAAGATTTTCCATATTTCTCCCTAGGCCACTGTTCTTTGACCAGTTCTAGTGATTGGGACACTGGAAATATGTAGGCATATAGGTAGAAAGGTAAGACTCTCCCATGTTATCTAATAACATAAAGTAGTCCATTTGCTAAATAGTCAATCTGGTATTGAAGTCTATAGATTGATGTTGGCCCATCTGGATGATAGTCACAGTATTAACGTATGTTCATTGTCAGCTCATTATCCAATTGTGCCCCAAACCAGAGTTCAATAACAGCCTTAAAAAGTTCTGTAACAGCAGCAAGTGAAAGGAATTAAGGTGGTCAAGCAAGACCAAAATGATATTTTGGTTGGTGAGATTTGAAGAGAGTTGGGGGAGTACAGAGATACAGGCAGACTGTTCCTGGTGGCAGGAGTTACACTGATAAGTCTTGTACCAAGTAACAAAATTTGTGTTAAGGAAGCTGAGAGCTAGCTACCCAGAAGGAATGAAGAAGCAAAAGATCTGTATGGACCACAGCTGTCTGTATCTCGGCTATCTAGAAGAAGTAACATAATACCTACTAGGAGCTGTTATTACTACTGGTGAGAATACACAGGGTATGTCTACAATGCAAGTCCAGAGTTTGAATTTAGGTTCATGCCCAGCCCCCCTTCTGTCTGTACACAAATCATACTAGCCCAGGCCTGGGCCCCAGGATCCTAGAACCCTAATGGGGTGGAGGATCTCAACCCGAGTCAAGCTGGGACCTCAAGTTCATGCCTTATTGCTTTATAGCATAGATGCAGCCCCGCAGGACTTATGCTCTGGGAGTTAGCCCAAAGCATCCACAATCCTGCAGGCCAACTTCCTTTGTCTTCTGGACATTCAAGCTTGGTGAACAGTCAAGTTTTCCCACACTGCACCACAATGGGATAGAGCATGTTGGGAGTGTGCTAGGAAATCTGGGCTATGTGTGGTTGGCATAAAGCAGTGGAGACACTGGCACCCCAGGTGGGAATCCAGGGTTCAATAGTTCCTCACCTGGGGTAACAAATGAGTGTAGAGGCTGAAACCTAGGTAAACAAACTTAGTCCCCATAGTGTCAGACGCAGAACAAACACAGGCTGAGAGACAGTCCCCAGAGCCCTTACAATCTAAAAAGAATGAGGAAATTTTGGGGTGACAGCAAATTTTTGCCCCAAGTTCCTAATAGGTCATGCACAGCCAGATTTCATCCTTAGCTTTAACTTGGCTTCTCACCTAGCTGAACATCAGCTGCACTCTATTCCTGGGTTCAGCAACATCAAATCAATAGCAAAAACTGGTAGAGGGGACATCTCAAAAGAACGTTAATTGGAGTCATTCCGATTGAATAATGGATTTTAAAGCAGTGTCTTTCAAACTTTTTTCTCATGGCCCAGTTGAAGAACACCGTTGATGCCTGTGACCCAACATAATTATATCTTTTAACTAGAGTGTGAGCTCCATGTTAGGGCCATGAATGAGCAGTTTGGGGTACAGGAGGGAGCTCACAGATGGGGAAGGGGATTGGGGTACTAGGTTGAGCATGGGATTACCTCCAGCAACTCTCAGTCAGCAGAGATTCTAAGACTGGCTTCCTGTCTGTCCTGGCACCTCAGACCACGCTGTGCCCTGGAAGCAGCCAGTAGCAGGTCTGAGTCCTAGGCAGAGGTGCAGAAGCAGCTCTGCGTGCTGCTCTCACACGCAGGCACCATCCTCCCCAGTTCTCATGGGCTGGGAACTAGTCAACTGGAGTGCGGAGCCGGTGCTCATGGGGAAGGCAACGGTGGAGCTCTCTGGCCCCACGCCTAAGAGCTGAACCCGTTGCTGGCCACTTCTAGGATGCAGTACGGTCCATGGTGCCAGGTCAGGCTGGAAGCCTGTCTTACCAACCCCCACTAGACACCTGGTCACCCTACAGAAAACTGACCCAGGGCCTGACATTCCACGACCCAGTATTGGGACACAACCTGTACTTTGAACACCACCGTTTTAAAGAAAAGAAAAGAAAAAGCTGTACTGTTTTACAAACCATTTCACTTTCCTGATAAGCAATCTGTGGTCAGCTGCAATATGCAGCCGGTAACTTCATACTAATTCTTTTCCAGGGAAATGCACAGAAAAGCTAATTCTTTCTGCAGACCAAGAGGAGCCCAGACCAGTGCTCTACTTTTTGTGTGGTTCTGGGCTCTGTGCTGACATGCACGTTCTATGGTAATTTCTCCTGTGCCCATTCAGCTGATTAAAAGTCATTTTTTTAAAGCTGCCAGCATGTGAGCCACAAGGATCTGTTCATTATTGCTCAGCCATGCTGCGAGATGTGGTATAAAGGTAATTAATTTAGCAATGCGTTGGAGCAAGGGGGAGCCAAAACGTTTGGAGGGGGGAAAAATAGGTGATGCAGAAAGAGAAGAGAAGATGTACATTTTTCTTTGATGTCCATTTTTCTTTTGAAGAGGACATTGTATCATTTGCTGAAAGGAATGGAGGCAGGACCAGAGAATTAAACTCATTTGTTATTTTACAGTATTTTTCGTTACAGCTCGATGGATAAACATGTAATGTTAGCCTGCATTTTCCTTTTGGCTTTTAAAACAAACAGTATGTTGTTAGCAAGAGTTTGTTACTGGGGATTTTTATTTTTCATGCCTGGAAAGCCTGTACTTACTCCAAATCCTTCCTGTTAGTCACTTATTCTTCTATCCAGGGAGGGATTGGAAGGTTTGAGTCTCCATGAATCAAGGATTTTCAGTGTCATTAGCAGAACATCTGTTATTTTCCAGCTAGCCCTCAAATAGTACTGAAGTTTTAACAGGAACCACAAGTTCACGCAGAGGAAAGAGGGTGGAGACCTAGCAGCTGTCAAGCCAGCCCTCCAGCAGCCTATTTATATCCACATTATTTGATGTCAATGATGGCACAAATTCCCCAGCAGGGTTTCTCACCCAGCTGAACATCAGCTGCACTCTGTGATCTATCCCTGTACTGGATTCAGCCAAATCAACGGCAAAAATTGTTTTCTGCATGGGCAGCCAGGCAAAATTGCCCTTAAAATAACACTATTTTGGCCTTTTTAGAACATATTTTCCTATCTCCTCCACTCAGGAAGTGGGGCTCATTCATTGGTCTTGCTTAGGCTATCTGGTCATTGAGCGTTCAGCTTGGATTCAAGATTGAAAGGACACAAGCAAGTCCTTCGGGCCAGGAATTTACTACTATTGCACAGTCCCACATCATCTTAAGGCAGGCATGTCCAAAGTCCGGCCCGCGGGCCAATTGCGGCCCGTGTTCCGGTTTAATACGGCCCCACAGGTAATTTGGTAATATCTATCTTTTATGGCCCCCAACGAATCCATATGTATGGAGATGAATACATTGTAAAATCTCAGTTAATGTCAGTTGGTCTAAATCAGTTATAAATATATTTGGACACAACATGTATACTTGGTGTTATGTTCCTGTTCATATTTTTTTAACTTAAAAGTTGACAGACAACCTTTATTACCAATAATATGTAATGTACTTTACAATGTTCCTGACATATATTTCAGCTTCCTGGATTTTTTTTTCATCTGGCCTTCAGATATGAAAGGCAGAGTGATTTAACACCTGTTTAGATTTGTCATCCATGTGACTAAATGAAAAGTATGCAGTTTGCAATAAACTTTGCATAAAATAGTTAATTTGTATTTAATTTTAATGGTTCAAAGAATGTCAGACAAAATGGTCGGCCCTCACGCATGTTCACTTCATCAAATCCGGCCCTCTTTGAAAAAAGTTTGGACACCCTTAAGGAATGTGGTTTTTAACCCTGTGGAGCCGGTAGGGATGGGACATGGGGAAACTTGAGGAGTGTGGGGGAACCAGCCAGAGGCAGAAGACGTGAATGCAAATAAAGAGAGAGGGGTATGGGTGGAATTCACATGTGGAGAGAGCAAAAGTGGGGGATGAGAGGAAGTCCTTGTGGGAAGGAGCGAACAGGCAGGAAAGTCCCCCTGAATATATGCAAATCAGAGAGCACACATTTAAAGATGCTGTTACAGACATTGCATAATTTGCCTAAATTCTCCAGGTTTCTGAACTGACAAGCATGTCATTAATTGACTTTTATTTTTGAATAAGGGAAACAACTGACAAAGAATGACCTCTTATTAAAGCTTCACAAGAGCAAAAGCAGAGTGTGTCCCTTGCTTTGCAAGGGCCTCCATTCAAAATACCTCTCAGCACAGGCCCTCCACCCCCAGAAACAGAGATGGTATACATTGAAAGGTGCAGGACTCATACATGGCCATACCACAAAGGTTAGCTCTGGGTTTAGACGGGGCCTTATGCTCTATGACAGTATCCCCACAAAGCCGAGCTAGCATGCTCGGAAACCAGGTATTTTTGGTTTTGTGCCAGATCTGGAGTGTCATGAAAGAAGAATGACTCATCAGTAGCAGCAGCAGGAGTGATTTAATTTAAAAAAAATCTATGAAGTTTGGATAAGAACCATTTTTGTATGAGAATACATCACTTTAAAGTTGTATCATGTTTCTGGGCTACACGGTCTGACAGTGTCCTTTTAAGGCGCAAAGTGTTTTTTGGTTTGGTCTTCAGATTACATTTAATGGAGAACTTGCCTAATATATTCCGTCTATTTTAAGCAAGTATGTTATTTCACCAAGTATGTTATTTCACCAAGATTATCATGTTCGTGTAGCTTCTCAGAAATGCCACTCTACTAGCCTACTGTAGAGCAAGATTCTAAAACAAATAGGAGGGATGGGTGAATTTCCTTTTAACCAATGCCTTTGCCTTCCACCTCCCACCCCCACCCCATGCACCTAAATAATCTGCCTGCTTTTGAGAGCATGTATTTTGGCAATGATGTTTATCAGCCTGGGCAGTTCAGTGAACTGGCAGCGATATTTGATTCTAAGGTCATTCTGGGATCCCCAGGCCTCAGGCCAGCAGAGGCAGATTGCACTGAATAGCTGATGACACATTCAGTCTCCCACCCTCTCAGCTGGCCGAACAGTGCTGGGAAGCAGCGCTCTGCAATTTAGTGAAAGAAAATAATAGGGTTATGAGAGAGAGCAAAAAGGCATGCGCACATAAGAGCATGTGCTGTTAACACTTTGGAGGGTTGCTGGTTGGGCCCTTTAGATGGTGCCTCAAACAAATCTGAATGAGGCAGCATTGTTGGGTCTGAGAAGATTACTTTCCCTTCCCCTAGATATTTGCCATCTCTGTCTAGAGACATAAACAAACAGCTTATTACATCAGAACCTGCCTTATGGAAAGGACTTTAAAAAGCAGCAGCCTCCGCTCACCCTTTCCCCCCATCCGCATTTGTAGTTAATCAGTGACTGAGAAAAGACACCTTGAAATCACCAGGGCCTGGCTCTACCAAAGGCCACAGATGTTGCAGTGTGGAGCATCACAGTGACTAATGTTACAGGACTTAGGCAATGACAGGAACAACACTGAAATTCCCAAAGCTGAGTTAGGCACTTAGGTTCTCATGCAATATATGGGGAGAGAAACATGCCTTAGTACAGGATCCCCAAAGCCAGCCTGCATGCTAGGACCCACCTAAGCTAGCCACTGGGAGAGGTCAGTGAGAGGGGCATGTGCTAAGACCTGCTCCTCTCATCGGGAAAGGTGCCTAGAGCCAAGCTGCAAGGAGGAACCTAACTCTGCTTGCAATTAATGAACTGCGGGAGGGTAGACCCTTGGCCAACTAGTCATGTGCAGCTAGCATGCTCAAAAGCTTCCTAGCTCCACACTGAACAGCTGGGGAGGGAATAGGGCTGCCCTTATGTGCTTCAGGCCACTGGCTGGTTTACTGATCCAGCATATGAGAAGCCCCCAGATCAAGCACCCCCTCCCCAAAGTAGAGTGAGAATTTGAACTTGGAACTGCTACGTCACAGATGAGTGCCCTAACCACTAGGCTATGGCATATTCTGATGTGGGGTGCCCTCGAGCTCTCATGTTTAAGTGGCTCCACTTTAATTAGTTAGACACCCTCTGAGGCCATCTAGAGCAGTGTTTCTGAAAATGTTCGGCGGACTCACTCTGAGAAACACATTAACTGGCCGACCCAGTTTGTTTATTTACCAGCGCCACGGCCACCGAGCCTCATGGCTGCCATTGGCTCCATTTTGTCCTTTGCAGCCAAGGGGAGAGTGAGCTGGGTCACTGCTTCCTGCGGCTCCCCTTGGCTGCAAAGGACGAAATGGAGCCAACGGCAGCCATGAGGCTCCATGGCTGCAGCACTGGTAAATAAACAAATCGGGGTGGCCAGTTAATGTGTTTCTCAAAGTGATTCCACTGAACACTTTCAGAAATACTGCTCTAGAGGATCATGCCTCACATGTGACTTTGGAGGCTGAAAATCCTTCCCCCCTGGCTTGTGAATTGCTCTGGGGCTGAGACAGGGGAAGGCGTGCAGGTGCCTAGAGTGAACAGTGTGCATGCTCAGAGGCAGAAACATAGGTATCCAGGCAACTTCTACTGCAAAAATGTAGGTGACATTAGACACTTACTGGGTTAAGAGGCGCCAAGCAGGAGTTTTGTGGCTCACAGTAGTGCTTAACAACAGGATTTAGGGTATGTCTACACTAGCCACCCTAGTTTGAATGAGGAGTAATGGTAGTCCAAATTAGGGGCTTTAGTTCGAACTACCTAGTTTGTGCTGCGTGCAGCCGCAGGCAGGGAGTTCGAACTACTGGGCATTTAAAAATGGCGGCGCCCGGGAACATGCAAATAAAGCCCAGGATATTTTAATCCCAGGCTTCATTTGCAAGTTTGAATGACTACATTAGCCACCCTAGTTCGAACTAGGGTGGCTAGTGTAGGCATACCCTTATGTACTTCAGTTTCTTTGTGATTTCCCACCCTTCCGCCTCCAGTCTCTTGTTCTTACAAACAAATCCCTTATTCAGCTGGTCCATCCCTTGCCATCAAGTCATTCCTTCAACTGGTCACTCACCCTGAGACAGAGCATTAACTTAAGGTGGTTACTACATTGCAGATTTCTTAAGAGGCACTGCCTCAGAGCAGCCTTGTTCACTTTCTAACCCCAAGCCTAGGTTTTAAAATCCCTTTGTGTCTCTTGAGCCAGTGAGATTCTCTCCCGGCTGACTCCGCTAGCTACTTAATAGACTCTTGTTTCTCTTGCCTCTTGGTGCCAAGAGGACTCAGCCTCACTGGTGCTAGCTGTGTGAAGAATGCTGCTGGGAAGGCAAATGGTCACTGAGTCAGAGACACGGTCTGGGTCTCCTCTTATGCTCAGCACTCTTGGAATGCACCAAGCCCTCCACCCTCTCGTTCCTGAGCTTATCTCTTGGGAATTTGCACTGAACTTAGCTCTCCTTTACTCACAAACTGTTTCTGCCCTGGCTCACCATGAGCCAGAAATGTCTTTCCTAAGAGCTATTATGAAATATTATGATATTATTATCCTATAATCACACTTCACACAGTCTAGTCTCAAAGTAGCAGGCAGCGTCTCTGACCGGAAAAGTGAGGCTCCCTTTTTGAGCTACTTTTTTCAATCTGCTCCCGGCCATAGCCGCTGTTCCCTTTGTGGGGACTTTTTTATTTCCTGACAATTCAGACCCTTCGGCTACTCTCTGAGTAACAGTAGGATTCCCAGGCGATGTCTGCAAAGGGCTAAAATAGCCTCTCATGGCTGTGGTTGGCCTGCATCAGATGTCTTGGACTCACATGCAGAACAAAAAATGTCTGTATAGATGGTCAGGCTTAGACTGGCGCCCAAGCATGAATGTCTACATAGTTATTTTTCAGCCCAGAGCCCGAGCCCCACAAGCACGTCAGCTGACCTGTGCCAACCAGAAGTGTTTTAGCTCTGAGGAGATGTATCCCTAGTGTCACCACATCCTTCCACCCCATGTTCTGAAGTCTTTGAACCATGATTTGAGCACTTCAGTAACTCAGCCAGAGGTTAGGGGTAGGGATGTAATGGTGTTGTTGATTAGCCGATTGACCGATAAGCAAAAGCATATAGGTAAATGCTATAGACTACATGCATTTCTCCTACCCCTCACCTGCCAGCAGCCCAGCTCAGTCCTGACTCATGCCGGGTCTGGGACCTACCCCCACTGTGGCTCTGCATTTACAGTGTATTAGGAGGAAGACGGGCAGGCAGCCTGGTTCAGTTCTGGCTCATGCTGGGTTCAGGAGCTCAGCCCCACCCTTGGACAGGGGCTGCTGCCACCCTGTGCTGCTGCCTCTCTATCAGAGGCAGAAGTGTGGGGAGACAGGCAGCTGGTCTGCAAAGAGAGCTGCTTTTTAAACTGGCTCCCCTTGCGGACCAGCTCCTGCCTGGCATTCCACACTGCTGCCTCTGATGCAGAAGCAGCAGCACGAAGTAGCAGGGGGTTCCTTGGGAGTAGGGCTGGAGCACACTGGCTAACAGCCTCACCCATGGGGACTGCAGAATAGTGGACTAGCTGATAAGAATTCATGAGGTTAATCGACTATTCAATTAACTGATATTTAACATCCCTAGTTAGGGGTCTATTACGGGAGTGGGTGGTTGAAGTTGTGTGTAGGGATGTAACTGGTCAACCAGCAGCCTGGCCCAGCGGTGGGCCCAGCCTGGCCCAGGTAGCTTGCTGCCTCTGGCATGGTGCAGTGGACCCTAGCCGAGCCTAGCCGAGCATCCCCCACCTGTGGTGGGCTCAGCCCAGCTTTGCCAGAGCAGCCAGTACTGCACCCCGGGTTGGGAGGGATGCTCCAGCCTGGCTGGGCTCACTGTGCTGCAGGTGGGGAGTGGCTTCAGCCCGGCCAGGCTCCTTGCACCCTGAGCAGGGGGATGCTTCCAGCTCAGTCAGACTGGAGTGGTCCCCGCCCATGGAATCCTGATTAAGCGGTTAATGGGGATTTTACATCCCTAGTTGTGTGACCTGCAATGTGCACACTAGATGATCATGAAGGGTATTTCTTACCATAAAGGATATAAGTCTCTTGCTCCCAACTAGAAATGAGCCCAAACTGCATAGTAACTGCGTACTCACAGATGCAGAGGGCTTGGATCTGATGTGCCACTCCAGGTCCATGTCTATTCCCAAGCTTAGGAGAGGGGCACTCTATAAGGCGAATTGCCATCCACTTTTAGCCATCTCCATTTCTCCCTCTCATGCCTGCCTCTCTTTGAAGATAACTCATTTGAGATGTTTGGAGTGAGAGTGCTCTTGTCTCTCCACAAAGATTCCTTCCCAGGTTCTTCACACTTTTCCTGGGGAAACAGCCAGTTCCATCTCCTTGGGAGAGCTCCATGGACATCACTTTCAAAAGCAACGAGTGATTTGGGGCGTTTCAATATTTGGGAGTTCAGCTTGAGATTCCTTAAGGGAGCCTAGTTTTCCAATGCCAGGAGCTCAGGACTTTTGAAAAATCAGGCCCATTGAAGGTGTCTCAAGTTGAGTATTTAAAACAGAGAGACCCAAAATCATGAACCGGCTCTGAAAATCATGGCCAGGTCTATAAATTGTGGATAGCTCAGGAAATGAACTTGCCTTTATGATCAGCTAATCCTAGACTGTTGAACTGAGGCAGAGGATAGGCAGACTGGCTCATATGGTAGCTATTGAGCTATGTCCAGGGACACTGTTAGCAACTAATTTGGGAATATTTTGGCTGCCCTTTAAATCCAGGAAATGCTACAGAATTTATCAGCTGCACTGAATGGACATTGAATTTGACTCTCCTGGATAAAAAAAGTTGAGAAAAGTGACTTATCAATTCTGAGGGTATGTCTACACTACCTCCCTAGTTCGAACTAGGGGGGGTAATGTAGTCATACGGAGTTGCAAATGAAGCCCGGGATTTGAATTTCATGCAAATGAAGCCCGGGAAATTCAAATCCCGGGCTTCATTTGCAACTCCGTATGACTACATTACCCCCCCCTAGTTCGAACTAGGGAGGTAGTGTAGACATACCCTAAGTTAGTTAAATATTAGAGATCTTTACTCTTATTATGTGTGTTACACTGGTGCCTAGAAGGGTCTACCATGAATGTGGCTCATTGTGCTAGGTTTGACAGAGAGCATAGTGAGACACAACTTGCCCTCGAAGATTACAATCTAACTAGACAAGCCAAACAAAGAATGGAGAAAAGGAATATTCTTAAAGGTCTTAGGTGCCTAGGGATGCAGATAGGTGCCTAGTGGGCTTTTCAATAGTATCTAGCACCTAACTGCAATGGATTTTAAGAAAGGGAGAAAGATAACAGGAATGTTAGGTGCTACTCAAGACATGATAGAAATGGCAGAAACAGTGAGAGGCTAAACAAACTGCTTCCTTGGCATTTTTAATGCTGTTCAAATGAATGGGGAGTTTGTGTCATATTGAAAAGTGTCAGCAATGGGAAAATTATTTTAACGATGTCATTACACGTTATATTACTGCCTCTGGAACCCAAACAAACAAAAAAGCCTCTACTAAGATAATACTACTGTGTGGTTCCAACTGGAACTCATAAATGCAAAAATGAGGCAGGGGCCCTTACTCTTTTTTAATTCCAACTATTATCTTAAGCAATTGCAAAGTATGCAGTTTAGTACCAGCAAGCTGAAGACTATAAGAGATGCCATCAAAACACACTTCACGTGTTATTTAGGCCTATGCGGCCCCCTAACGAGGGGATTCTTTCATGTATTACCCTGGCCCTGGTGCCACTGGGGGCCATTCTAAGGGTATGTCTACACAGCATTTCAGAGTGAGCCTCCCAGCCTGGGAAGACAATTTTGGATTAACAAAGTTCCTTCGTCCCCTGGGTTTTTGCTGCATAGACAGACAGCACTTTGAAGTCGGAGGCGGGAGCTCTGAAGTTGGAGGGCGGGGGGTGGGGGTGGAGGGGCGGGTCGGCTTCACAATAACAGTTCCTATGCACTGTTCCGACAGCTAGAATGAACTGTGGTACCAAAGCTCCTGCTCACCCTTCCCCCCATCTCCTCCTTCCCTGGCATGCTCCCAGCAAGTGCGGATTCCTGTGGAGAGTGGCATAGTGTTAACTAGGCCTGGTCTGTGCCTGGCAGGGGCAGTCTCTGATGGCACAAAGAGCTTTTAGGCAGGGACGAGTTTTTCACTCTGCTTTTGGCAGTATTTGAAGGCATTTTTAAACCCAGTTTGCTTTCACAATTGGCATGGCCACAAACTGTGCTCAGAGGCTATCTGCTAGACCACACAGAGAGGTAGTTTATAGCATGGTTTGGGCTAGTATGTAAGAAAATCCCTTTGCAGATTGAACGGGGAATCCATGCTACAGCTGTGTTGGAAAGCTGTTGTCAAACATGGCTGGGACAGAATTGTTTTTCTTTGACAAGCACTTTTGAACACAGCTGTCGCTCGTATGTATCAAACCGTGCTGTGGGCAGGAGCTTGAACCACTGGGTTAACAGTGGAGTGGGAGCCTCCCTTTAGAAGTTCTTTGCTTTTTAATGTTTAGCCAGAGGCCTAAGCATTATTTTAGCAAGCGTTTTTGTTCTTAATGTGCGTTGAAATACAGCTGTTCAGAATTTCAGGTGTCATGGTGAGACAGTCATTGAATTTAAGGCCAGAAGGGACCATTATATCAACCAGTCTGACCTCCTATATAACACAGGCCATCAATACCCGTACGCTGAACCTAACAATTTTAAATAAACCAAGGTACCACAACCCTAAGGAGACTCCAAAGTGCCACAGGCAGAGAAGAGGCAGGACTAAGTTGCGCCAATGTCTGCAGCCCCTATAATGTCAGGGTACTGATTTGATTAAGTGAGATATAACCAGATGCTCCTAGAAAGTGTTCCACGCCTTACCTAGAACTGAGCTTCAGAGCATTGATACTCAGTAAAGATCAATGGGCCTTTTTTGCAAGGACGAGGGCATTTTCCTCATCCTCCTGGCCTAATTCCTACTAGGCGAGCTGTACTTTGCATATCTCCTGTAGTTCCACTGGATAAACTATTCCAGCACATCCCCTTAAATCCTGTATATTGGCATAGAGTGACAGCTTGGTTTGATTATTACCCCAGAAGAGGACATATTTCAGTTAACGGTGAAATGTTGCATCCACAGGGACAGATCCTCTGGTCCAGACAAGCAGTGCTCAGTGCAGGACTGGGAAGTGTGATGAGTTAAAGGTGGATTTTTTTAAGCTACTTCCCTTTTAGCAGGGGCAATGAGGGCTGGGCTGGTTCCTGGTACAAGCTAACGAAGTTTCACAACTGCTCTAATTTACACCTGGTTGCCCATGGTCCCAAGGGACTGTTCTGTCAGCCAGGAATCAATTAGATCAATCAGCATCGTAGCTCTCACCATGGACCTGTGCCAAGGGCTGGGGGAAATTGGTCTACAAGTTGCGAGAGCAGGAGGAATCCTCCACAAATGGAATTCTCCCCGGATCAGATGCCCAGGGTTTATGGTTGGTTGAGGTCTGGTGCTGCGCTGATGCAAAATGGCCCCAGCAGGTCCCAAGATCTGGATCAGTGTGTAAACCATGTTGTGACCCTTACAGAGGTAATTTAGGGTATGTCTACGCTACCCCTCTAGTTCGAACTAGCGGGGTAATGTAGTCATCCGCAGTTGCAAATGAAGCCCGGGATTTGAATTTCCCGGGCTTCATTTGCATGAAGCCGGCCGGCGCCATTTTTAAATGCCGTCTAGTTCGAACCCCGTGCCGCGCGGCTACACGCGGCACAGAGTACAGCTAGTTCGGATTAGGCTTCCTAATCTGAACTAGCTACTCCGTGCCGCGTGTAGCCGCGCGGCACGGGGTTCGAACTAGCCGGCATTTAAAAATGGCGCCGGCCGGCTTCATGCAAATGAAGCCCAGGAAATTCAAATCCCGGGCTTCATTTGCAACTGCGGATGACTACATTACCCCCGCTAGTTCGAACTAGTGGGGTAGTGTAGACATACCCTTAGATATGTAAGGTATGCCTGTTTGTGCACCAGTATCTCTATAGTGTAGACCAGTGATCTCCAACCTTTTTAAGCATGAGATCAATTTTTGAATGTAAGTGCAATCCAGGATCTACCTCAAACACAAACACCCTTGCCCTGCCTCCTTCCCACCCCTTCTCCGAGGCCCCGCCCCTGCTCACTTCATCTTCCCTCCTATTCCTGACCCATACCTTAATCATGGTTTGGGTTCAATTTGTATCTCTGCTCGTATGCTGAAGCTCATTCAGGAGTCTCTAGACTTTTTCTATGCCAATTCTCTCATTCCCCATTCCAGTCTTATTGTGAAGGGACTTATGCAAAGAAAATCTAGAGTGTGGAGAGTTCAGGATAAGAATATTCATGTTCATCTAAGATACAGACCTTAAAACTCTTAAGAGTTACAGAGCTGGAAATCCTAAAAAATTCCTACTGATTGAACTTAATTGGCCTTTGTATACATGTGGATTTCAGTACAGGTTGTACCTCCCTTAACCCGGACTCTGTGGTCCAGGAACATCCATAGTCCGGTAGGACCATGGCTATTCCGGGACCACAGAATCCAGGTATAAGGATGTTGGGCCATAGGGCAGGAGCAAGGGAGGAGGGACATAACTCAGCCAGGAGCCCCGTGTTGAGGAATGGAGGCACAGCAGGGAGTTCTGGCTCCTGCTGCCGGGTGGTAGTGGGGGTCCGGCAGCATATGAGTCCCAGCAGCTGCGGAGCCTCGGTCCCGGCAGCTGCAGTCCCAGCAGCCATGGAGCTCCAATGTGGGGAGACATGTCCGGGAAGGCAGCAGCGGGGCTTGGCTGGAGTCCTAGCCGGGGGCAGCACGGGCCATGTTGGGAGTTACCTCCCATCATTTGGCAAATCCCCTTGTTCAGGACCAGTCAGGTCCTGAGGGTGCCAGAAGAGGGAGGTACAACCTGTAACTCTTTTTCCCCCCTGAGGATGGTAAGTTTGTAAGTGAGAATAGTAAAGAAGTGGAACAGTACCAGCCTAAATGCAGAAACTTTGCTCAAAAATGTATTTATGTCTCAAGTCGTAAGACACACATAAGAAATATAGTTAACTGTAAAAATGCATTACTACTTTGGGAATCATTTTTTTTTAAATATGTTTTGTTGTTCTTCATAGGAAACACAAACTGAGCAGCAGGAATAATCAGACACAAGAAGATGAACTTCAAAGCTTTGTCAACTATACTGCTCTTTATAGTTGAAAATGTTGCAAAGAGGAAGAAATGAAAGTAAACTGTTAATTCTGATCTGTGATTGTTCATGCATGTATGACACGGGTTTCCCTTGACTTCCTGCAGTCAAACCTCTATAAACACAATATTGGCAGGACCTTCCAGTGTAAGCTCTGCCTCGCACAGGATACATTCTCCTCTTTGGTAAATTCTAATTAGCTTGTGCCAACAGGAGTTTGAACCGGGGGAGGGGAGAAAGTAATATATAAACTTTAAAGACAGCTCTTCTACCATGTGCAATTTGTATTTTACACCTCATGAATTTTAACAACCAAAATTATAACTGCACAATTAACCCCTTGTGTACTAGCACAGTGGTCTTTCAGCATCTAGATACGGTAGCACATTTAACCCAGCAGCGTAAGCAGAGTGTTAAAGTGAAAATCTTTACTAACCAAAGGGAGAGTTCCTTTGCTTTCTTCAGTAAGCAAAGCTGGATTGAATGTGCTGATTTTGCTATTTTCCCCTCACGATGTTGATGTAATAGTGTCTTTAAGAATTGTTCTGTAAAGGGACAATCAGGTGTTAAAGTCCTACATTTCACATTCACTCCCTCTGTGTGTAGTAGCAAATGCCCTCTAGATAGCATGTAGGTTTTTTTTTTTAAGTAGGATGACTGAAGTGCCAAGTTAAAAAAAATCACTGCATTTATGAAACACAACACACAGACAAAGCTGTGCCTGTCTCGCTTCTGGAGGGGCAGCAGAAATTATGATTCTACAGAATTGTACTACAGTGATTGACTTCAAAAAGAATCCCCTGGATGGACTCAGTAAGACATTTGTTATTGTAACATGTTCAGCTTTGTCTGTATGGGTACGTCTACACTATAGGCTTTTGTTGACAGAAGTTTTGTCAACTGATACTGTTGACAAAGCTTCTGTCGACAAAGAGCATCTAGACTACATCCAGTTCTCTCGACAAAGCAAGCCGCTTTGTCGACATGACAGTGTAGATACAAAGGACAGTGTCGATGCAATAACGCCTTCTGTCAACAGAATTCTGTTGACAAAAGGCATTATTCCTCATAGAATGAGGCTTACAGCCATCAACAAAACTACTGAGTTCTGTCGACGTTATGTCAACAGAACTCAGCAGCAGTGTAGACGCAGGTATAGTTTTGTCGACAAAAGGTCACTTTTGTTTTGTTGACAAAAGGCCAGGAACACTCTGTCCCCAGAATGCCTACAGCAGGTCTCCTGGAGCAAAGTGTGGGTGGGAGTGTGCCTGCCAGTTTGGGAAGACAAAACCTACCCCACCCTAGGCTACCGGATGCCCATGCACACTTGCCTTAGTGCACACAACAAAATTTATTCAGCACATGGATGGAAAAAAAGAGAAATAAATATAATTAATTTTGGGACTTTTTATGTGTCTTTCCTTTCTGAAACTTGAGGATACACTCAGGTCATGTTTTCAGCCTTTTCACTGCAAACCTGAGGACATGAAACACTGAGGCTACGTTTACACTGCCGGTTTTGCCGGCAGTGAGTATGCAAATGAGGCACAGATTAGTATATTACGGCACCTCATTTGCGTAATTTATGCACGTTTTTGTTTGCGCAAAGGATTTTTGCGGGAAAAAAGTAGTGTGGACGGGGTTTGTTTTTTTTGCGCAAAAACCCCATTTTGTGCACGATCCTTATGCCTCTCCGGGAAAGGAAACTTTGATTGCTATTTACAGAATGGCCACCAGGGCACCTGTACTTTTTTCGATTGCCTCTTTTTGAGCAAAATACCCATGTTCCCCGTCCACAAATACCTTTTTGTGCAAGAGCTCTTGTGCAAAAAGGCGTTATTCCTCATAGAAGGAGGAATACCTACACCAGAAAAGCCCCTCTGTTCTTTTGTTTTACTTGAGCAAAAACAGGCTTGAGGTGTGGATGCTCCGCGAGTTTTTGAGGAAAAAACGGCTGTTTTTGTGCAAAAACTCTGTAGTGTAGACCTAGCCTCAGACTTTAAGAGCATCAGGGACTATCATGAACATCTGGTCTGATTTCCTGAATATTGCAGGCCACAGAACCTCATCCATCCACTCCTGTAATAGATCTACAATCTCTGACTGAGTTACTGAAGTCCTCAAATCATGATTTAAAGATGTCAAGTTATGGAGAAGCCACCATCTACACTAGTTGAAACCAGCAAATAACCCAGGCCCCATACTGCAGACGTACCCTTGTGTACTAGCACAGTGGTCTTTCAGCATCTAGATACGGTAGCACATTTAACCCAAACATGGAGTCAGTCAGACCATAAGCATTTTGGCCAGACCCACTTGCCAAATACCTGGGAAAGATTTCTCTGTAGGAACTCAGGCTTTGTCTACACTGCAGGGTTTTTATGCAAAAAGCCTTTTGCGGAAGAGGTGTCCACACCTCAAAAACACATCACAAAAGTGATGTGCGTTTGCGCAAGAGAGCATCCACACTGCATGGACACTCTTGCGCAAGAAAGTTCTGATGGCCATTCACAGACTGGCCATCAGAGCACCTGTGCTTTTTGGCTTTGTCTACACTGCCAGTTTTTGCGACAGAAAAATTCCCGGCGAGGCATAAGGATCTTGCGCAAAAGGGGTTTTTTTGCGCACAACAGAAGTGGTTACACTGCTTCTTTTTGTGCAAAAATCCCTTGTGCAAAAAGAATCGGCAGAAAATATGCTAATGATGTCACGACTCATTAGCATATTTTCTGCTGCAAAAACTGGTAGTGTAGGCATAGCCCTAGCGATAGGCTCTTTTTGTGCAATTAACCCCCATTGAACATCCACACACACCTTTTTGCACAAGAACTCTTGCGCAAAAAGGAATTATGTTTTGTAGAAGGAGGTATACCTACATTGCAAAAAGCCCTCTGTTCTGTCAATTGACTGTAGATTTTTTTGCGCAAAAAAGTGCTTGAGGTGTGGACGCTCTGCGGGTTTTTGCACAAAAACGGCTGGTTTTGCACAAAACCCCTGTAGTGTAGACACAACCTCAGAGAGCACCTTGATGCAGAGAAAGCCTAGTAGCTTCCTCTGAAGCCAACATCACACCTTAAGTTGGCCTATAACTTAGTAATGCTTTCTATCATCTCCATGTGGCTAGGAGGCTCCCTTCTATTCTGGTGGACCATAACTGGATCTAACTATCTCTTACTCCAAACCCATTTTTTCTACACTGCCACCTAGAGAGATTCATCCTAAAAGAAGCCATGTGTCGTCACCATGTCTGCAGTCAGAATGGTCAACCTGTTCGATCTAGCTTGCAGAATTCACAGCATGAAGTCTAGAAATCTCAACATAAGATGGCTGCTAATTGGGAATGAAATAACAACTGGTTATCATGAAGGGAGGCAAATATTCCCGTCTTTGGAGGAAAATAAATCCATCAGTCTAAGATTCCAGTAGCATTAGTCTATAAGTAATCCTACTGAAGTTAGTGGTGTCAGATCCTGTCCCATATGA
Source organism: Pelodiscus sinensis (assembly GCF_052426305.1). NCBI lineage: Eukaryota > Metazoa > Chordata > Testudines > Trionychidae > Pelodiscus > Pelodiscus sinensis. The sequence goes on from NC_143052.1 coordinate 200,706,858, forward strand.
GCAAAGGTGGGAGATTCTGGTCTCTAGAAAATAGTTCTACTATTGAGCTTTTAGCCACCATTAGCCTGCCCTTCCAAAATATAGATATTTGGACTCTTCTCAGTCCTTCACAATATCTAATAAATAATACAGTGCTATTCTTTTTTAAAATCAGAATTCCTCCCTGAAATCGATGAAGAGTTCTTAAATGCTGCTGGCACAGTGTGACCTGTTAGGTTTGGACTTTCTGAAAAAAGAAGCGGGCAGTATGGTCTTCCGGAATTGGCAGCAGGAGGAGAGGCCAGGAAAGCTGAGTTCTGCAGCTGGCCCTGCCATTGACTGCCTGTGTGATTTTGGGCAAGTCACTCTCAGTCTCTCTGCTCTTCATTCCTCATGCCCCCCTCCAGTGTGTTAAATTGGGGAGTAATTATACACACCAACTTTTGCAAAGCAGTTTGAAATCTATGGTAGAAAAAGCTGTAAGTACTAAGTACTATTAATTATTTGTTGATTATTATCATCAGCATCTAAGTAGGTGTCCTTTATAGGCTGAAGAATGAAAAAACTTCCTCCACGGGAAGAAGCTGTAACTCCCATCACAATCTTTTCCTCTAGCCATTGGGGAGAAGCATCAACTATTTTTTTTATCCAGGAAATCACCTTTGATATTGAGAAATTTTGATGCCAGTATTTTGATTCGTTTTTTAACATATGCGGTGATCTTCAGACAGACAACCTACTCCTCTCTCGGCTTCTTTTTTCTGTGGCTGCACTCTTCTTTCACAGGCATGCTGCTCAGACATCTGATATCACAGATCAGACATAGGAGCAGCTGGGAAAACAATTGGATGCCAAATTAGAGTAGCTCTTCAAGTAATTGACTGATGGATCAGTGGTCCTACTTAAAAAAAAAAAAAAAGGCAGTGGAGGGTTGTATTGTGACTCACCAGGTCTGAATTTTCTTGCCTGTGCTCTGAGCTGTTTAAAAGTCGGCACACCAGGGAGGTCAAGGGGCAGAGCTATTTGATTCCTTATTGGCAAATCTAACTATTCTTTCGGAAAAGGCCCATTCAGGATTATTCCAGTCACTCTGGGGCAGTCATAGGATCCAGCAGCACAATTTCCCTTTCATTAAATACAGTATCCCTTTCATCTGGGGTGCTAAGAGCTAGACTCTTGCATATATTTGCTGGGATAGCTCTCATATGAGACTCCAGTTGGCACCGCCAGCACTTGAAACTCCTGCTGCTTTCAAACAGTGTTAGGTACAAGATGTGTGCTTACATGGTATTAGCTAAGATAATTTTGTCCAAATCTGGGCTCTCATCATTGATCACCCAATGTAGCTTCCTGGCATGGAGCCAGCCAGAGCAACATGGCCAGAGTCCATAGCTGTGTATCCCAGGGCAGGCAGTGTAGTGCTCATACAGCAGCCAAACCTCACACAGGGCTAAGAGATGGAATCGGTAACTCTACCAAACTCACTGCTATGCTCACATACTGGGCCACTTATAATCAGAAGAGCTAGGAACGTTCTTTTCCTAAATGAGATTCTTACATTATCACAGGACTCCAGGAGCTGGAGCTTTAAGACAGTGACCAATTATTACAAGACAATACAATTGTAAGAGGTGGCAACACTGCAAATGTACATATTTTTAATAATGATGTGCAGGATATTGAAAAAGAGTTAGAATGGCTACAGTGCATGATAATTTTGTATTCTGCCTCGCCCTTTCTAACTATGTTGGCTTAGTCATCAGAAAATGTTTTAAAAAAGAAAGAATGAAAGCAATGCATTTTTGCTGATTCCATGTTTATTCAGAATTATAAGAAAACTTGGCACTTCAAAAAAACAGGTGTGCAGTACTTTAAACCAGGGGTGGGGAAACTTTTTTGGGTCGGGGGCCACACACAAGTGAGAAGCAAACAAAACAAAACAAAAAAAACAAACAAAAAACCCCACCTCATTACATGGCCTCCGACGGAGAAGGAAAAAGACACTCCCCACATTCCCCTTGCACACCAGAGCCTGGGGGCCCCTGCCTAGTAGATTTTGTGTGCACCAGCCCCTTGGAAGGATGATGAGATGGGGCTAGAGCATCAGTGTGGGCTCCCCAATGCAGGGAGGGAGCCCCAAGCCTTGGGGGCTAGATCCCATGTAATCTCCACCCTTTTCTTTCTCTGTGGAGGTGGTGCAAGCAAACATTACATTTTCAGCAAAACCTTTGATGTTCAACCTTTTACAGTATTAACGCTTGCTTGGGTATCTATGTTACTGTGCCACCTCATGAACTCTAGCCAGCAGCACACTCCAGGATATCCCTCCTTATGCCGAATTTGGTCTGCATAATTATGGTATTTGGGTTAATTTAGCTTTGCTGGCACATCCGTCTGTAATTGCTAAATCTTGCTCTAACAGTGCTTAGCTGCATCTTCTCCTCCTCCCGCCATACACACACATAAGGCTTAGCCTGCTTCCTAATGTAGGATACCACTGTAATCCTGTATTCTGATGATGAAAGCAGTTGCTAAGGTGGAGATGCAAATAGGAAAGGGAGTTTTAACAAGCACATAAGGGTCTGTCCTTTTTCTGCACCTGATGGGTGATTTGTCTGTTTCTTGTACAGAATCCTGGCATCTCAAATCCTTCACCTAGGAGTGTGTCTGTTTTCATATGAAGTGTTAAAAGGAAGGGTAGAAAATGCTTCTAAATGCAATCCAGTTCTGCCCATGAAAGTATAGATACTTTACACTCTGTAGTCACCTGATGAGCTTGGTCTGGTGTGGGTTCAGCTGTGTGTTGTGGCCAGCGAGACCAGTTTCAATATCTTTGGTAAGGAATTTGAGTCTAGGAAGCAAAGGGTTCTGTAGTCTGGAAAAGGCAAATTTCCAAAATGTGCTTGTAAACAGAGCAAAATGAAACTCTGTGAATACTGTCTGAATCCCAGCCAATAGGCACAATGGTCCTGATTCCTACTTTGTCAGGAGTAGCTCTACTGAAAGTTAATAACATTACATAGGTGTAAAACTAGTGTAACCACAAGGAGAATCTAGCCCAGTATTCTATTCCTCTATCACCTCTCTTCCACACCTGGTTGTTGATGCTAGATTGTTTGAAGATGCTGTAGAGGTTCCATGCCAAGTGTTTGGTTTGGCTCAGTGAGGGAAAACACAAGCCAAGTCATCGTAGCGGGTGGTGTTTGAGAAGGAGAATCTAAATACATGAGGTGACTGTGACTGCTTGGCTGTGAAGTTGGCACAGTCCCGGTGGCTTGGCTCTTTCTGAGCTCATCCTCATTTGTGAATGTAAAGCCAAGTGCCACACACACACTGAGTACTCAGCTTGCCCTGCTTTATCTTCTGCTGGCGCCCTGCCCACCATAGCAGGACCTGCAGGAAGGATTGCACCAAAGATCTTGTCTCCACTTACTGGGAGATCCACACTGAAGAGATCAATCTCCTGGGGTTTGATTTAGTGGGTCTAGTAAGGACCTACTAAGCTGACTACTGATTATGCCCCTGTTGATTCCAGTACTCCACTGGGTTGCGAGGAGTAAGGGAAACTCTTCCGTCAACCTCCCACAATGGGGCCACCATGGAAATTTGAACTAAGGTATGTTGATTCCAGCTACACTATTCACACAGCTGGAGTTGCATATTTTAGTTCAACTTTGTCCCCTTGTGGAGACTTGGTCTCGAAGAAGCACAGTCCCTACTGGGTCTCTTAGAGATGCATGGACTGAGAGCATCCACAGCTGTACCACTTAGGGCTCACAGTATATGCTTCACAGCCCAGTGTGGAAGAGAGAGGGTCATGGACCACCTTATCCCCCTTGAGGCATGCAAAGTAAGGAAAATGATGGCCTTTGAGGAAGGAATACTACTATGCATAGCCACTGCGTCAGGCACAAAGAAGGCAAGTTTCTCACCTCTCCTTTCCCAATGGCCAGACACACTCTGTCCCATGAGACTGAGTATATGCTAAATCCTGTTGATAATGTCTGGGTACTCTGGACTTGCTCTGCATGCTTCCCAGAGAATGTATCACATCAAACCTCAGCAGGGTCAGTTCCATATCCCATGGCACTTTTCATAAAGGTAGGAATATTGCCTGTGGTGGCAAAGAACTGTGTGCTAGTTATCTACCTAGCTGTTCCTCTGCCTCTCCACAAACAGCTAAATTTGAATGCCAATGTATGAGCATACCCTAGAGTTGTTTGTCAAGCACTTTGGAGTCCTCTGAGGTGGAAGATGCTGCAAAAATGTCAGCAATTAGAGCAAATTTTGCACAAATGACATGACTCAGCAAAGCAGTACGACTTGCTCAAGCCCATCCCCATTCAGCCAAACACTTAAGTATGGAGTTATCTCTAAGCACATAACTTCAGGAGAACTTAAGCACATCCATAAGTTCTTTGTTGATTCTGGTTCCAACCACTGATTTCACTGGTGTTGTGGGGGAGTGTAAGGGACCAAGGAATAGGCAGTCTGGCTTAACAGTCATAGCTAGGCCAGTGTCCACAAATTAAGGAAGCCACAAGGAGGTAGTCAGTGAGCAGGGATCAGAATAAATGTGGGAGTTGGACTCAACAGGCAAGAGTCTGTCAGAGTCAAGCGGGAGCTGGAGACCAGAGGATGTACGAGGAGGGAATCATGAATTAGTCTTGAGTCAATTCCTGGAAATCAGAAAGTGAAATGAGGCTACAGTCACAGCACACTTGAAGTCTATATGGTTACCCAGACAATCTCCAGTGTCACTCTCTTGGCTCAGCTGTACGGTGCTGCCCCTTTGAAATGATACCTCGGTGTTCCAAAGCGGCAGCGCTGCGTGGAGCTCGGGGTCAGCTGGGTAGTCTGACTTAGGGCTTCATGCAGGTGTGCCAGCTTTGAAATGTACAAGAGTCCCCAGTGGGGGCTCTTGTGCATTTCAAGCGGCAGCGCAGCATGGAGCTCTGTGTCCGCAGGGAACTTTGACTTCCCGCTGGCCCCGGGCTGCACGCAGAATTCCGCATTCTTCTCTTGAAATGTAAAAGAGCCCCAGCGAGGAATCTTGTACAGTTCAAAGGAGGAATGCGGAAGTGTCTATTGACAAGTCAAGTAGCTGATGGAAATTCCATCGACTACTCGACTAGTAAAATAACCGATATTTAACATCCTTAGTGTGTGCATGTGTGATGTGTTTAAAAATCAGTAGTTCTGTCAAAGATGGAGGAAGAATCTTTTTCATCCATTGGACTTATTTCTACCTTGTATGGCCATCTTTTCATTCCACTTTGTCATGTCATCCCTTTAAAGCACTTCACTTGCTAGCCAATGTGTTTATTCATCTCTGGTCAGATGTAAATATGATCACTTACCCTTCCTAATACATCTCAGGGGGGTAGGTGTGTTAGTCTGTAATTTAAAAACAACTTTTAAAAACAACGAGTACTCCTATAGCACCTTAGAGACTAACAAATATATTATATATATATATATATATATATAGTATAGCTTTCATGGGCAAAACCCACTTTTTCAGATGAGAAACAAAACACAGGGGTGAGGAAGGATCAGAAGATCAGTGAAGTCACTTCCTGCAGTGGAAGGCAAGAAAAGAGAGCCTTGTGCTAATTAGTCTAGCTTCCAGAAAGTCTTCAGCATCCCAGCAATGGTAAATCTTAACTTTCATGCTATAATGTACCAGGATGCAATTTACTTCAAAGAGCACACAAATCCAGCTTGTATCAGAGGACTGTTACAAAAAAATGGCTTATATGCTCCACTGCCAGTTACAGGGTCACACATTTCAGCATGGGTTTAAAAAGCCCACCATGTGGTTGGCTAAACATTTTATTCACCTCCTATGTTACCCACACAAAATATTCACACTCTCTAGGGGCACACACCCTTAACTGTTTGTAGGGCTCAGGCATATCCTTTTCAATATAGGCATCCATCCTTGCCCTTCTGCAGGCTTAGGTGTAACCTTACACTTTGCAGGTTTGTGGGATCTTTTACCAGTGAAAGAGCCTTACACAGTAATATCCTTCTTAATCTCTATTTATTAACAATCATCAAAAACAGATGCACACAGCAGGCATGCAGTGCTCACCCCTTGCAATGAGACAGATGAACTCATCTTGATGGCCAGTCAGGATCAGGTCCATCTGGGGGACTCCAGTCTCTGCACAGTGTCATTGGCACAGGGTCAAGGTCTGGCAGCTCTGACTGTGAAGCTGTGTCCTGGGTTGGTTCCCAAAGAATTTCCTTTTGGGCCCCAGTTTATAAAGTGAAACCTGAGTCCTGCTTAGCTGTACCTTAACCAATTATTTTAGTTAGTTTAATTTTACTAACCAGTCGTAACATTCTATAACAGAATTGCCTAACCAATCATACCCCACCACCTTAGACACAAATTATCTATCATAGACAAAAAATTAGAAAATATCCAGGCAAATTTTGAATAATGTATTTCCTTGGATAAATTTGGAAACTAAGACATTTTATTAATAAAGGCTGAACCTCTCTAGGCCGGCATTCGCTGGTCAAGCAATCTCCATGGTCCGGCATGATTTTAGTTATTCAGATGTCCACTTATCATGGGTGTGCCCATGTTTCCTATCATCCCATAAAATTTGTTTACAGCCACTAGTCTTGGCTCTCTGCTCTTTACTGTTATTTAGCTCTAATTTACCCCTAATTGTCTTCTCAGCGCCCAGTAAGCAGCGGGAGTGTTGGTAATACTGCTAGACAATATTGACCTCCTGTGGTCTGACAAATTCTCTGGTTCGGCACCACTCAGGTCCCAAGGCTGCCAGACTAAAGAGGTTCAATCTATTGTGTGTTTGGAATGCAATAGGAGGAAATAATCCTCCCTCACCCCAACTTAATTCAACTCGACTAGTGTTACTGATACCATATATGCAGATCTGTTTTGTTTATGCAACCCTTCTGCTGGGATACTGCACCATTTGTCTTCTCTCATCGGAATGCTGCCTTTAGCTTGGCTTCATCATGCAGCAATGTTTCATCATTAGCTCAACTTGCTTCATTCGAGTGAGGGAGAAATAAACTATTCCACACAGAAACACCCATATTTCATGGCCAACTAAGCAATATTGCAAAAATGTCGAGATTCCTTAATTTCCTTGATTGCATGTGGCAGAGACTGATTTGATGGTAAGAAACTGATTAGCACAAGCCTTCCCAGCTAGCACCACAACAGCCTGTGAAAACGCAAGTGTAGTGTGTTTGTCCAGTGATACAATGGCAATTATCCAGTGCATTTTTTTCTAGCAGTGAAAAGAGGACTATTTGCAGCTGTTTCTATAAACTGAAAACAAACCGAAAAAGCCGGTATAGCCAATTGCGAAGTTTATAATCTACACCAGTACAATGTCACTTTCAAACGTGCTCTTATTGGAACTGTAAAATCTTCCTGCTGTCAGGGTAGAACCCCATTAATCAAAGGCATTCCATAGCCAGGGGTCTGTACAGCCTCTCTGACTGGCCTTGAAACCAGTGACTTACTGCATGATATTGTCATGCCCAATTGTGTAGGTCCCTTTTAAGCAAACAGTTCAGGAATTGGAATGGTGTAGCTGAAATCTAATGTATGTCATTTCATGAAAATCTATGGACCTGGTTTTCACTGAATGCAGAGGCCAAATATTGAGATTTAAAAAGCAGAGGGTTAAATTCTTCTATCAGGTATGGTCAAGCTTATCTCCAAAAAACTGGCTTGTGTGAGCTTTCCAATAGACTGAGGCCAGGTCTACACTTACCTGGAGATCGACGCTTCAGAGATCAATCTCCTGGAGTTCGATTTAGTGGGTCTATTGGACCTGCTAAATTGACTATGGATGTTGCCCCGGTGACCCTGGTACTTCATGGGGTCTCAAGGAGCAAGGAATTCAATGGGAGAGTTTTTCCCATCAACCTTCTGCAGTTACAGTTGCCAGATGGTTTAACCAAAAGTACTGAACACCCCCCCCCCCCCAACAAAAAAAACACTGGGGAAAAAAATTCTGTTGAGGGGGGGAAAAAAAGAGGGAGACCAAAGTTGTTGAAAAAAAAATTAAAAAATAAAACAGCATTAAAACAGCAGAGTTAGAATAGGGATAGGAACAGGGGAGCGGTTGAGCACTAAGACCCAAGGAAGGCATTGCTTCCCCTTGGTCTTTAGGCTTTTTGCCAGTGGCCATTTTGTTTTCTTGATCAAGCCAGAACACAACTTCCCTGCGGAATCAGGTAAGCAAGGGGTCCAGGGGTGGGGGAAACCCAGTAGGAGGTGAGGCTGGGGGCTGTGCCCAGTTGCCGAGTGTGTCATAGGGTTGCCAGGTGTCCGGTATTTTCACCTCGTGGCAGGGGAAAAAATCAGAAAATGCCGGATATTTTAGGTGTCCGGTATTTTCTGTTTTTTTAACCGGACAAGAGGAGAAAACACTGGACTGTCCAGATCAATACCGGACACCTGGCAACCCTATCTGCTGTGGTGACTCTGCAAAAAGTCAACTTAAGGTACGTCAAGTCCAGCTACACTATTCATGTAGCTGGAGTTACGTATCTTAGGTTGACTTTCTCCACTAGTGTAAACCTGGTCTGAAACATTTAACTGCTGATCTGTAGGATGCTAGTGTGCTTCAGAGCTGCATGTCTCCCACATTTGTGGTGCTGGAACTTAAAAGGGCAGTAGAGTAGGCTAAGGGATAGGGGAAGGCCTGTACATCAGGAGAACTGCATTCTAATCCTATACTTCCCACAGACTTGCTGTGCAACCTAGGGCAAGTTACTTCCTTGGTTTGTGCCTCAGTTACCCCAAATATTAATCAGGGATACAGACCTCACCCATCTTTGTAAGTGGTTTAATAACTATGCATGAAAACCGCTGTATGAGTATTATGAAGAAGCTAAAAGGGGAAGTTTGGGTTACTTTGCTCCCAATTTCTGTTCTACCATCTGAAAAGCACACCTACCGGGGATCAGCTTCAAGAGGCTGAAAGACCTCTTCATTTATTTTAAAGCTGCCTTTGCAGCTTTTTAATTAGCATTTTAATCACACTGTGTAGCATACATAAAAAAGTGATAAGCACCGAAGTGAAAATCTCATTGGAATTTGCTCCTGATCATGTATGTACCTTATACTTCAACCTATTGCACACAATGAAGGGGGCAGATGAGTGAAAAGTTTAAACCTTATATAGGCTCAAGTAATGGAAGAGTGATGACTGGCTTTGTAACATGCTCACTTGTCTCAGGTAAACCAACAACAGCCCTTGGCGCATCCATAACTGGGAAACTGGGAAGCAAAGCTGAAGAGCCACTGTTTTGTGTGATGTGGTCTCTGGGGTGGGAGCAGACGTCCATTTGAGAGTGTGAGGGCTAATGTGGGCTGAAGCAGGATTAACTCTCCCTCACCTCCTACTTTCCTGGAGCATGGTGTGTGGGGGGGTTGGTGCAGGCATAGCAGACAAGTAAGTGGAAAGAAGTGAGAATGGAATGGCTAGATTTTCAAAGGGTGCGGGAGCTGCAGAGTTCCCCCAGAAGTAGCAGCTCTGTGAGGATCCAGGTCCCTTCCTCTGTGGGAACAGTTTTTAGAATCTCATCCTGTTCAGTCTCACAGAGAGTCCTGAACACTTTCCGTTTGAATAAGTTTTTTTTTTCCATTGCAGGGAATATTTGACCCAGTGTAAAGAGGAAAAGGAGCATTTTCCCAGGATAAACAATTTGGATCAGGAACATAATCGACCTCAAAATGAATCCCTCTCATGCAGATCTGCTATTGCTGCTAGGAGCTGGGATTATACTCAATAAATGGCAACATGCAGGAGGCCCAAGAAGCTTTCAAACATGGGAGGTGCAGGGGAAGTTTGTTATTAATTCAAGCCCTTAATTTCTATGTATAAATCAAACACGTTGCAAATTTCAGCTTAACAACATTTGTATCACCATACATGGTCATTTAGTTATTATCAGAGATGTTTACTCCGTGTTCCACTGACAGAATTTTCTGATACTGAATATTGTGGAAGGGCAACAAATGGAAGAACAGTCATTTGATCAGTGATTTGCAACCCCATAACTGGATGGCCTCTAGGGAAAAAAACCCCAACATTCCCAATTCATCCTCATGTTTTTAGCTGGTCCAGACATTTTCAGCATGTACAGTTGGCATATACATTTAGCATTGCAAAGTACAGAGAGAAATTGAGACACACATAGGATTGATAAAAATATTACAGAACATTCCCACTTTGGCACATTTTATTGTATGAATGATACAAGTGAAAATAGTGGGTCTCTGGATCCTGGTCCTATGTTGCTGCATGTTTGATCTGCCAATTTATACAGAAACTCTCCTGCTAAAATCAAACATATTTGTCAGCGTCATCTCACAGTGTACTCTTTCCCACCAAAGACACACATGCATGCATGTATATATGAATTTATGAGGATATATTTATTTCAAACTAAAAGAAAAAGATGTTACGGTAGAATAACTGTCATAAAGAGATATCTGCAGGCAGTAATGTGGGTCAACAATGCAATGCTGTCGCTAGTTTAAACAATCCAAAAAGTGATTGAAAGGCAGAAACTTTTTTTAAAAGGAATGGTCAGAAAGGCAAGGAATATGCATTTCAGTTTGTAACATTCTCCTTCCTATCCTTGCTTATCTGTTTTACTTTAACGTGTATCCTGCCAAATTTTGGCCACATTTTAAATTTTGGAAAACAAGCTTGTGTAAAATCCAAGAACAGTGGGAAAGTGTCCTAAACTTTTACCCTTCCCCACCTACCAAAAACAAACCTTCAGTGATAAGTTTTGTTTAAACTAAACCATCCCTCTGACATGTCAGAGAAACCCAGACATTGTAGCAAGGAGATCCAGGAAGTGAAACTGATTTTAGTGGCACTGTCTAAGCTGAGACAGAGAGACAAAGATGCAAATATTAAACAAAAACATAATAAGAGACAAGGGAATTGAATTTTTAAAATTCTTTCTCTGATTACAATAGACCGTCAAATCTCCCAGATGCTGTTGAGTATTAGGATCATAGACACTATTCCAGCTGTTAGGCTGAAATAATATTGCCAGCTTCAAGCATTCAAAAATTATGAGTCAGCCCACCAGAAAATCATGAGATTCGCTTAATATTAATAAGTTATAGAAAAATAATAAATATTAGAGTCTTTTTATTTGCCTTCAGGGCTTTAGATTTCATATTTCTCATTATTGTCTCTGCAACCATGAGGGTCAGAAACTCATATTTTATTGTAAATAAAAGCTGAGATTCTTATGTAATCACCTGACACCACTAGCTGGGGCTTTAAGTAAAATACTAACTTTTGCCAGACTCATAATAGAATAATATGTGTTGACAACAGTCCTGGAATAACTTCCATGAAGTGGAGTCTTCGTACCCTCTTCCCTCAGTGAGCTCCCCACAGCCCAGGTACATGGGCAAGGAGCTCCAGAGTGGCCTCAGGCCCAAATGCTGTAACAGAGAAAAGGGAGGGAAGAATAGGAAAAAAGAACCCGAACCAACGTCTGAGGTAAGACTGTCAGCTCCAGCACTAGGGTGGCTGGTGTCACCTTACACCAGTCTGCCAAAAAGAAACAAGGAAGCAGGACAGTTAACTGCCGCCAGACCTGGTTAATCTGTGCTTATTTTATCTCAGTTATGTCTGGGATTACAAAACACTCAGGTGTAAACTAACCTGAGCATGTCTACAGTACTTAGGACTCACTGTTTAATCACGCGGCTTGAATTTAGATAACAGCTTGGCCAGACTGGGGCCAGCCTCTCAGTTGCCAGTGAAGTAAAAGAGAGTTCAGTGTCCTCAAGTGGCAGCTGTAGTTCTCAGCATTTCATAGGCTTGGGCCTATTGCTCGTATTGAGGAATAGGCCCAAGCCTATTGGGCTATCAGTGAGGTGCACGATGATTCTGCACTGAGAAGTTCAGTAAATCGATTACATGTAGCATGCACCTATCCTACACACAGGTTAGGAGAAACAATTCCAGTTTGTTTGCTGGTTACTGTTGAGAAAAACAGTATTGCATTTGCCATGAGCTCTAGGCACAGATTTAGGATTTAGTTCCAGGCCAGTGGTGGGCAACCTGTGGCCTAGAGGGCTGCATGTAGCCCTTTGGGGTCCTGCGTGTGGCCCGAAAGACATTTTGTTTATAGTTGCCCACGTGCAGGATTGGCAGACGCTGCTAGTTTCTGTCCATGTCGTTTTTTCCCTACCATTATTACTGAAGTGACATGCACGTAAAGCAAGGGCATGTGAAGTGAGGTGAATGCTGATTGCACAGAACATTGGCTGTCAGAGCCATGTGCTCCATCTGCATCCAATCAAAGTGCTGCCGTGGTTCAACCGGCACAACCCACAAATTCTAGGTACGCAAGTGCAGTTAGCAAAACTACCCTATTCTGGGAGATTGCCTTGGTTACAACAATCTTGCAGCCTACTGGGATGAAGGAGGGCCACTCATGCAGCCTACTCACTAGCCTAGGTTGCCCATTGTTACTCTAGGCCCTATGTGTTGCTCACTGGAAGCCAAGCAGCTGAGGAGACTTTGTGAAGTAGAGGCACAGTGTGGGAAGGCAATAAGAATGCTGCTCCGGCGGGGATCCTGGACTGCATCACAGCTCCAAGGCAGGCTGAGGAAGGCGCCTGCAAAGCAGAGCAGTGAGGGTTGTTAAAGCCTCTTTGGCAACCCAGAATCCAAAAGAGGCACCTTCTGTGTTGTGGCGTTAGTGGGCACAGCACCGGACCGGCTCTATAGACAGTAGCCCCCCCACTGTGGTCTGAGGAAGTGGGTTGGGGAAGCTCAGCTACGCAGCGCAGTGAGCGAATTACTGTGGCATACACAGTTCTGTGCAACTTATGGTTTTGCTTTCCAAATATCACACCCTGACAACTCTTAGAGGCAGCGCCAGCCACCAAGTTCAATTGCCAGGGAGGCTGTCCCATGGGAGAGTTCTTGAATAGAAACTTTACTTTTGTTCTTTCTTGTTTAGTTATTTCCCCTTCACCTACATTAGAAGTCCTTTAGCCTGACAGCACACGGTTGTTCTTTGTGTGGGGAAAACAAAACACTAAACATTCCACCCACACAACGAATTAGGTGGCGGGGCAAGATACATACCTAAGTTAACTCCCATCACCTTGTGAAAAGATCCTATAGCAAAGAATGAGAGGGCAGACAGCTAGCGGGGGGTAAGCATATTTCTTGTTTTCGGCTGATTAAGGAGACTTCATTTGGAAGCAGAGGTGACAAGTGGGAAAGGGTTTAGTGCTGCCCCGTTTCCCAGGCTACCTGTCATCTGGTTGCCCAGCAGTGAGGAAGCAGTAGCTCCGCCTGGTGGCAGGACTCACCGTGTACCTGAGCTCCAGCTCTAGTTAGGGAGGAAGCACCAGGGCAGCTGGTTGTGACCTAAGTTTCTCTGCTCCTCACACCCTGTTACATGGGGCTGCTTCTCCTTCCCTGCTGCTGGAATCCCAGCTCTCCTGCTGCTACGTTGCAGATCACCTACTGACATGCTCCCATGTATCCCCAACTGGCTGCGGAGGGGTAAGGTTACTAGGTGTCTGGTATTCAACTGGAATGGTTGGTTAAAAAGGGATCCTGGTGGCTCCAGTTAGCACAGCAGAGCAGACCATTAAAAAGTCCGGTGGCAGGTTCCCTGCCTGCCCTGGCTCTGCACGGCTCCCGGAAGCAGTGGCATATGCATCTCCAGCTCCTACACGCAGGGGCAGTGATGGGGCTCCCTGTGCAGCCCCTGTCCCAAATACTGGCTCTGAAGCATCTGTGGGCTGGGAACCACATCCAACAGGAGCTACAGAGGTAATGCCTGTGGATTGGGCGGTACACAGACCTGCCTGGCTGCTCCTTGGCATAGGAGCCAGAGGGGGGATGTGCTGCTGCTTCCAGGGGCTGCTTGAGTTACATAGCCCCTGGAGCATTGATCCCAAGTCCCCCTGCACTCCAGAACCTGCTCCAGCCCTGATCTCCTTCACACCCAGCAAACCCTTCAGTCCCAGCCCAAATCACCCTCCTGCACCCCAAATCCCTCATCTCCAGCCCCACCCCAGATCCCGCCACCCCAGTGAAAGCCCTCACCCCTCCTGTGTCTCCAGTACGCAGACAGGAGCCCCCTTCCACACTCTGACCCCCTCATTTCTGGCCCCACCCCAAAACCCGCACTCCAGCCCAAAACCTGTTTCCTCTCTCACACCCCAACTCCTTGCTTCAGTCTAGAGTCCTTTTCCATTCTCCAAACCCTCTGGCTACAACCCCCCAGCCAGGAGAAATCTCTTGCACCCAAAATCCTCATCCCCGGCCCCACGTCTGACTCCACTCCCCCAGCCGGAGCCCTCACCAGCCCCAAACCACAACTCCCAGCTCCAGCCCAATGAAAATGAGTGAGGGTGGGGACAATGAATGATGGAGGGGGCATAGAAGGGTCGAGGCCTCAGAGAAGGGGTGGGGCATAGGTGGGGCTTTGGAGAAAGGATGGGGTGTGGTGAAGCAGGGAAAAGGTGTCCAGTTTTGTGGGAGGAAAAAGTTGGCAGCTTTACTACTGGGGGTGCATTGATGTAGCGTCAGCCTCCGATGTGCCTATTGAGGGAGAGGGTGATTTGGGAGTGTCATATTCCCCGCGCCAACAAAAAGTGACTGATAATTCTCTATCTTCTTGTTCACTGAGGTGATTCAGCCCTGAGCACTGTCCCCCTCAGCACCACTCCCCCTCACGGCACTTGGCATCAGTATTGTCCCTTTTGCTGGCCTTGTTTTGAACAAATGCTAAATTGCTCAAGGGTGGTTCAGGCAGGGAGGGATGCCTGCATGCTCCGCGAGGGGCTGGGCAGCCTCAGAGCAGAGAGCAGGAGGAGGAGGAAGTAGTTGCTACTCTATGTTTTGTTCATGCATAACAAATTCCAAGGTGTGGAGCCAGAGGCAAAGCATGAGACAGTCACCTGCCCCCATAGAATCCTTCAGTTGTGCCTGCTCCCCACTAACCAGATATGTGTCCCCTCTGCTCAGAGGTATGACTGCAGTATGTGCAGTGTTACCAGAGCTAGCTTTAATTTAGCGACTGCAGGCAACAATAGCAGTGAAGTCATGGCAGCACGTATGCCAGTGTGGGCTAACCACTTAAATACCCTGGGTCCTGGGCAGTGTTCCATGTAAGCTGTGTGCTTGGACAACCACTTGGGTGCCGCCCATCTGATCAGCAGAATGCCCACATCTCCCACAGCCGGCAGCATGCGTTTCTACTGGTGATGCACATCCACATATGCCTTGGTGCGCATAAAATGTATTCTGCACATGGATGACAAAAAAATAGAGGGAACACTGGGCAGGCTCACACAGCCCATACTGAGTCTTGTGCTGCCCTGGCTTTGCTGTTATTGGTAGCCACACTAGTTACATCAAAGCCAGGTTGGGTATTTCACAATATACTATGATTACACTGTTGAGTGTAGTGTAAACATACCCATAGGCTTCAAAGAGCTCTCCAGTGATGCTTTTGTTCAACTGTAACATTGCTGGGCATTTTGCTCCTCACAGGATACCCTGGTGAAGGCACGCCTATTCTGGCATCTTTCCTAAGAGAACAAATGAAGTCATGGAAGAACCACATAGAAAAACCACTGAGTTCTTTTGCTTCATGACAAATTTGCTTGAATTCCGTACCCTGCCTCAGTTTGCTATGAAAGGGAAGGGGCATTTGCAGGTAGAACACTGTCCTTGCTGCAAAAAATAGTATGACTTTGCTTAACTGAATTTGCAAAACTTGTTAGTTGCTGTGTATGAAAAGTTGAAGCGACTAGTCTCCTACAGCTCCACTCCCAGGGAAGGAGAGGGTCTCATAACAAAGACAGAGCATTCCACAATTGGTGGAAGTTCAGTTTCAGTGAGGAAGGCTTTTAAAAAAAATGACTGTGGAAAAGGCAGGGCCTGGCCCTCGTTAAGAAGGCACATCACATCGTTCCCATGTGCTGCACAGCTCTCCTTCTGCATACACAATTGCTCCTTCCCTCTGCTCCCCGGTGTGCTCCGTAAGCACAAGCGCACAGGCTGCAGTAAAGCGTACTCCCTCTGAGCACAAATGAGCCGCACAATGCGTCCTAGAGCTCCTGATGAGGCAGCACAATTCCCAACACAAGTTTGTGCCCGCAGGCACAATGAAGCCCTTAAATCAATGTCTAAGTTGACAATTACAAGGCATCGACAGCCCACACACACCTCCTTTCCTCCCTCCTTCCACTACGAAGCGTTAAGCGTATCCTAAAAGCAACCCCAGTTGGCCCATGCACTCATCAGACTAGGCTGGCACAAGGGCAAACCAGTAAACACTCAGCAACAAAAGGGTCAATCTCTGCCTTGCAAAGGGTATGAAAAAATCAGGACTAGCTGACGCAAGAAAGAAAGGGAGCACAGGAGGGAAGGCCCCAATCAAGTACAAATGGATGGAGATGAATGGGTCCTGCGACCTGCCCTTCCACCGAAGGACTGGACAAGACTTGCCCCGGGAGAGAGCTCCACTGCTGAGAAGTGATTGAGTCCTATGGCAGCTGTTACTGACTGAACCTACGGGCAAGGGGGCTGCACCAGGCAGAGGTTTGCGCACAGGGAGAGACACGACCATTGAAGTTTTTAAGGCCTGGATTATGAAGGGGTTTATATGCCAATATTAAGATCCTGAACATTCCTAACCATTTCCATCTCTGGCCCCATATTCACAGTGATGAGCATCTATATTACCCTCTACTTCACCTTCCAAGTCTCTATGACAATTTTGGAGGAAAACCCTGTTAGGATAAACGTTTATTCCTTCCAATCTTTAATATATAAGACTTTAGGATATGGCTGCACTGACTGTCTCTATGACAAACATTCTGGGGTGTCTGTGAATACCTGATAGTGCTTACACAAACATAGAACTAGCCTTGTGGTGAGCTGTTGCGTAAATCAAATTGAAAATATGAAATCAGAGGGAAAACATATTTCAGGTCATGAATCTCAAAAGTCTTTGGCATGTTTAACCCTCCCCCCTTAAAAATACAGGCACAGATGTTAACATAAGATCCTGACATAATATATTACAGGCACTAACATGTATGTCTCACATAAGCCCCTGCATGGCTTATCAAACTCTCCAGCTGCCAGCTTGACACGTTTGTCAATCGCTTGACATTTGTTGATGTGTATTATTTCCTTTCCAACTGCCTTCCAAGGATTTATATTGCAATGGACCAAATCCTGAAAAGTACTGAGATCTGACCCAATATGTTTTCCAGTACATACGCCTAGTATAAGCTGGGGAAATACCCAACCTGTTAACTAACAGCAGCACAGTGTTGTTCACTTATTTCAGCAATTAACCGCAGATGCACAATAGCTCATAGAATTTCTGATACTATGAGACTAGTAGGTATAATTTCCTGAGCACTGTCCTGTACAAATACTACATGCCTGTATGTTTACAGTTATGAACAGTGTGTCCACATATTGTAGCTACTCACAGATCATCTCTGTAGGTTGAACTGGCAATTTGGGTAGTCCCCTATCAAAATTACTACAGTAAACAATGATGTAACACAGTGGTAAGATGTAAAATGCTGTAGTATTTTTCCGGTGGGCGTGCAGGAGCTTAATTGCATTTTTCCTTTAGCACCGAAGGGAGTTTTCATTTCCTCCGTGGGCTTCTCAAAACCTCTTCCAGGATACATAGGCCAATATACAATAATTAGCATTGTAATTTTGAAGCCCTCCTTAGCAAATCCCGATCGATTCCACTAGGGAGATGAGACTCTGGCCTGTGAAATTGGTGGAACTGATGAATGCAGAATGCTACCGCAGGACCACTGCATGATTCCTTCAGTGCGCTGGGTCTCTGAACGTGAGAGACTATCGAACGAGAAATGCCTGTAGGTAAGAACAGAACACAACGGTGCTCTGCCAGGAGCAGCGGAAGGGTAATTGGAGCGATAGAGGGTGCACTGACACAGCGGGTGTGTCAAGATGTCATTCAGAATAAAAGCCACAACCTAGGAATAAAAGGAAGGCAATGAGGGAGGCCAGGCAAGCACTACAGGTGTAACAAATTAAAGATGATCACTGCCAAGTGCCAGGATGGGCCGTGTGGTCTTTGTTACTGCAGGGATTTTCTCTCGCTCTCTCTCGCTCTCTCTGCCTTCCTTACAACATGTGGCACAGTTCTGACACTTTTTTTAGCTTTGATGAAGCTGAGAAGCTGATGCCCTCGCTATGACACAGAGACTCTCAAGTCCAACTGGCTGTCTTCCTGTCAGCCCCAAGCAGCTCTCGCTGGACTCTGCTGCTCCTGCCAGTTACACCCACTCATTAGCAGTTCATGACTTGCGGCCGCCTCTTTTCCTGAAATCCTGCAATTACTCAGAATGTAGGCTCTGAACACTTTAGTACACAGTAGCTAAAGAAAGGCGAGTAGACACAGGCAGCCCATCTGCTTTTCAAGCCTCAGCAATCTCGATGCAAACAGCAAGCTTAAAGGAGCAGGTATAGCTAATGTTTCACATTAAAATTAAACCAGGAAGGAAGTAGATCTGCAATGAGCTGTGAAATAAAAGGAGGCTATGTTCTACGTGCTGCAATGCCATTTTTGGCAAGCACATATCAAAACGAAGACTTCTACTTTTTGCCTTAAAAATATAAGCAGTAAACAATAATGGCCAAATTGGCTTTGAGACTTGAACAGTCCTGAGCCAGTTCAAATGTCATAGTAATGCAACTCTGGAAAAAGGAGTGTGCAATTTATGGAAGATATGCAGGAAAGCAAATGATTCTTCTGTGTTATACAAATGGCTCTGCATGGAAGATCTCACACTTAAAAAAAAAAAAGAGCAATTTAGGCCCCAACTCTGCTGTCTGATCTACGCTTATTTATGTCCATGCCAAGTCCCATTACAGCTGCAGTTGGAATCTTTCTGCCTGAAAGTATCAAAGCATCTTATCTTGAGCTGCTGGCCACTAAGGCTATGTCTACACTCGCGGCTTCTTGAGTGAGAAATATGCAAATGAGGCTAAGTGTGGAATATCGCCGAGCCTCATTTGCATACCTAATGAACCGCCATTTTTGCAGAAGAGGCTCTTGCACCAGAAGGAGCTGTCTACACTGCCCCCTCTAGCGCAAGAGAAACCCTCTCGCGCAATGCGGTTATTCCTGAAAATAATAAGCGTAACTGCATTGCGCAAGAGGGTTTTTCTTGCGCAAGAAGGGGCAGTGTAGACAGCTCCTTCTGGCGCAAGAGCCTCTTCTGCAAAAATGGAGGCTCATTAGGTATGCAAACAAGGTTTGGCGATATTCCACGCTTAGCCTCATTTGCATATTTCTCGTGCAAGAAGCCGTGAGTGTAGACATAGCCTAAGAGTCTCCTAAGACTGAAAATTAGACCCAGGTGATCTCTCAGACTTGCTTTTTGTGGTCTGGTTTCAAGATTTGGAAAATTTTCCTCCCAAACATCGAAAAGTGGAATTCCCAAAAGCCATGTGTACACTAGGAAATTATTTCGAATTTATTAAATTTGACTTATGGACTCCTGATTTAACAAATTCAGATTTCCACATCCTCACTACAGGCAGGGGCGGATATAGGGCAGGGAGAACGGGGTGGTCGCCCCGAGTCCCGCACTTCAGAAAGCCCCGTGCGTGCGCCGTGGCAAAGGGGGGCCCCCGCAGAATTATGCTGCCCGGGGCCCCGCAAAACGGTCATCTGCCCCTGACTACAGAGAAGCATCAAAATTAGACTGAGGCAGGCTCTGTTAATGTGGACTCCCTACCTTGGACTCAGAGCCCCAAGAAACACCCTGGGGAGCTTCAGCAGGCCTCCTTGAGGCCAATTAGTTTGAATTAGTGGCATCAGAATGTCCACACTAATGTTATTTTGGACTTACAAGTTCAGAATTAGTGTTATTCCTCATGAAAAGCAGGAGCACAGAATTCCAATTCCACAGCCCCTTATTCTGGAATAATGGGCCTGGCAGTATGGACACATCGCTTAAAAAAATCTAACTTGGGGGTTTATTTCGGATTAAGGTCCTAGTGTAGACCAGGCCAAAGGTATTTCAGAGCCCAACTCCTATTGAAATTAACAAGAGTTAGGCACCTAAATACCTTAGGGTATGGCTACAATAGCCACCCTAGTACGAACTAGGGTGGCTAATGTAGTCATTCGAACTTGCAAATGAAGCCTGGGATTAAAATATCCTGGGCTTCATTTGCATGTTCCCGGGCGCTGCCATTTTTAAATGCCTGGTAGCTCGAATCACCTGCCCGTGGCTACACACGGCATGGGCTAGGTAGTTCGAATTAACACGCTTAATTCAAACTACCGTTACTCCTCATTGCACAGGATCTCTTAATTTCATAGCAGAGAAGATTGACATCCGCACCGAGAACTTTGTGATATCACCTTTACAGACTGAGGAAATTGCCCCCTTTCTTTGCTGCTATTGTAGGACTGGTGAGGTTAGGGATATCTGTAGTTATTCAGTACAAGATAGTGCTCATGGCATAAATAGCAATGACTGATCCTTAATGGGGTTGGTGATGCTACTCAATGGGGGCACCCGAAGCTGAGTTAGTGGTGCTTAGGCCCTTTCTGCATTGCATGCTGGCTTGGGCTCTTTGCTCCATTATCAAGAGTGTTCAGTGTCCACAGTTGTGATACGTGGAGAAAGTGTCTCAGGGTATGTCTACACTACAGCGCTAATTCGAACTAAGCTAATTCGAACTAACGCATCCAGACTAAAAACCTAGTTCGAATTAGCATTTTGCTAGTTCAAACTAGCATGTCCACATTAAGTGGACCCTGAACCGGGGTTAAGGATGGCCGGAAGCAGTGCCGGCAGGGCATCAGATGAGGACTTAGAGCGTGGAGCTGCTTTCTCAGGCTAGCCGAGGGCTGTGCTTAAAGGGACCCCACCCCCACCCCGGACAGACAGTTCTCAGGGGTGCCCCACTTGCAAAGCAGTCCTGGCTTGGAGTGCCCTGAGTGCCCACACTCGGCACATCACAGCACTCGGCCATCATCCCAGCTGCACTTGCCGCAGGCTGCCATCTGGGGAGAGGGGGCAATTGGGGGGCTGCAGGAGAGCTTCCACCCCCAGAAGCCCGCAGAGCCAGCCCAGTCCTCCCCATCGGGGGCTCATGCCCCATTCCTCCCTCACCTCCTTCCACTTACCCCACCCTAGCCCCCCTTCCTGATGTACAAAATAAAGGACAATTGTGTTCAAAAATAGAATCTCTCTTTATTGAACAAAACTGGGGGAGACTGGGAAAAGGAGGTGGGAGAGGGGAAGAGAGAGGGTGGGAGAGGGGAGGGCAACTAAAATGATCAGGGGTTGGGAACAGGTCCCATATGAAGAGAGGCTAAAGAGACTGGGACTTTTCAGCTTAGAAAAGAGGAGATGGAGGGGGGATATGATAGAGTTCTATAAAAGCATGAGTGGGGTGGAGAGGGTGCATACAGAAAAGTTCTTCATTAGTTCCCATAATAGAAGGACTAGAGGACACCAAAGGAAAGGCATGGGTAGCAGGCTTCAAACTAATAACAGAAAGTTGTTCTTCACAAAGCAAAGAGTCAACCTGTGGAACTCCTTGCTGCAGGAGGCTGTGAAGGCTAGAACTAGAACAGAGTTTAAAGAGAAGTTAGATAAAGTCATGGAGGTTGGGTCCATGGAGTGGTATTAGCCAGGGAGTAGGAGTGGTGTCCCTGCCTGAAGTTTGTGGAAGGCTGGAGAGGGATGGCACGAGACAAATGGCTTGGTCACTGTCTTTGGTCCATACCCTCCAGGTTCCCTAGGGTTGGCCGCTGTCGGCAGACAGGCTACTGGGCTAGATGGACCTTTGGTCTGACCCAGTAAGGCCATTCTAAGCTCAGGGCTTAGGGTCGGGGGTCTCAGTGGACCCCCTTGATTTTCATGCCAACTTACTCCTGGGTGGCCAGGCTGGCAGCTCTCCTGCCCTAGATGGCTGCTTTGCTGTGCCTAGAGTGGAGGTCGTGGACGAGGTCCACGATGTCTGCACTGGACCAGGCGGGTGCCCGCCTCTTGCGGTCCCGGGCAAGCTCCCGAGAGCTGCCAGCCTGGTCCCGGGAAGAGGGGAAGGGCTGGGGGGCATCGGGTGGCTGGCTCGAGTCGTGCCAGGTGCAGGGTCTGCTAGCTGGGTGCTGGCAGGCTTGCACCTGGCACGGGCACCGTAGCCAGCCCGTGCCCCTTTAAGGGGTCCGGGGCTGGGAGGGGGGCAGACGAGTTTCCCTGGTGTTGGCCAGAGTGGCCACCAGGGAAAGCTGGGGAGGGATAGCCTCCCACTAGTTCGAATTAAGGGGCTACACAGTCCTTAATTTGAACTAGTAAGTTCGAACTAGGCTTAGTCCTCGTGCAATGAGGTTTACCTAGTTCGAACTAAGTGCTCCGAATTAAGTTCGAACTAGCGGAGCGCTAGTGTAGCGCCTATCAAAGTTAATTCGAACTAACGGCTGTTAGTTCGAATTAACTTTGTAGTGTAGACATACCCTAAGTTACTTTCTCACTGCCTGCCTGTTTGCTGCTTCTCCACTAACTGCATAACACTTCTTTCTTACTTGGGAGCCTCAATGCCAGTCACAGTCCCACATTTAGCCTGCCTACACTGCACACAATCAGAACTGTTCCTGGACACCGTGATACACTCCAGATTTGCACAGATTCATGGATAGCATTGTGAAGGAACAGGGCATGCCTGCTAAGATTACAGCCACACTGTTCTAGAAATTGTGTGGGGATTTTTTAAACTGGCAATCAAGAGCTTGCTTGGAATGAAAATCAATGTCATACAAACTGAACAGGGGGAGGTCAGAGCCAGTTCCTCCCCCACAGAGCCGGCAAAATCTGTGTAATGTGCTGTTCCTTTAGCACTAAGTGTCAAAAGGCATGCCAGAGCTAAAAAGGAAAACTTGTCCTTGAATATTAATGGCAGCAAGATTTCCACATTGCCAAGAACTTGGCTCCTATAACCCTCCAAATGTCAATAAACAATTCATTTCTCTCTTTCTCTCTCTCTCTCGCTGTCCCCACCCCCAATAAAACAGAGACCCTTCGAAAGAAAGGAAATGTGTGGAAGGACGGGGGAAACTAAGCTATGGAGTTCAGATCCTCATGCAAAAACTGTACCTGAGAAGTCAGGGGTGTTTGAATGTAGGGTTCTGATGATTAGAGAGTATTCCCAGCTAGGGCCTGGAGCCACATATAACCTCCCCTCAAATTTCAAGGAGGTTCAAATAGAGAGCACTAATTCATGCTTGTCTCTCAGAAGAAGCAAAAAATTACAAAGATAAAGTCTGACTCCTTCATCTGGAATAAGCAAAAAGGCATATGGAATGCATGGAATTTAACTCTATGTGATGCTTCATTAGAGTACAAGAACAATCTCGATTTTTTTTAAAACAGTCCTTTATCACTCATACACAGTGCAATGCCTCCCATCCCTGTGTGTGCCCCCTTTATTTTCCCTGGTTGCAGCTAGCTCTCTTTCTGACACTGAATGCATCAGGAGCAGAATTGCCCGAAGAACTCTGTGTAAGCGTGAAAGCTTCTCTCTCATACCAACAGAAGTTGGTCCTGTAAAAAGATATTACTTCACCACACTCTCTCTCTAATATCCTTGGACTGACATGGCTACAGCTGCACCGCATGTAGTATGTGTGCTGGACAGTGGGCATTGTGAATAGAGACAATGACAGAAACTATCACAATTGCCTTTATATAAATCCATGTTTCACCCGCATCTTGAATACTGTGTGCAGATGTGGTCGCCTCATTTCAAAAAGATATATTGGAATTGGAAAAGGTTCAGAAAAGGGCAACAAAAATGATTAGGGGTATGGAACGGCTGCCATATGAGGAGAGATTAATAAGATGGGGACTTCTGCAGCTTGGAAAAGAGACGAATAAGGGAAGATGTGACACATAGCTATAAAATCATGACTGGTGTGGAAGAAGTAGGTAAGGAAATTTTACTTACTCCTAGTAACACAAGAACTGTGGGTCACCAAATGAAATTAATAAACAGCAGATTTAAAACAAACAAAAGAAAGTGTTTTTTCACACAGTGCACAGTCAACCTGTGGAGCTCCTCATCAGAAGATGTTGTGAAGTCCAAGACTATAACAGGATTAAAAAAACAACTAGATAAGCTCATAGAGGATAGGTTGATCAATGGATATTATCTGTTTGCCAGAAGTTAGGAAAGAATGACATGATAGGGGATGGATCACTTGATGATTACCTTTTCTGTTCATTCCCTCTGGGGTACCTGGCACTGGCCACTGTTAGCAGACAGGATACTGGGCTAGATGGACCTTTGGTCTGCCCAGTATGGCCGTTCTTACGCTCTTATGAAGTTCTTGTCACTTCCTGTTGCTATTGCCTGATTACACTAAAGTTGAGAAGCAGAATTCTCTTGTAATTTCAACTGATATCAATGGATTATACCATCAGAGACTTCAGCCTAAGATTTTTGTTGTGGTCTTTCATGGAAGTAAAGTTTAAAAGAATCAAATAGAATCACATCATCCCTCTCTTGGAGCTTCTCCCTTCACTAAAGTCCTTTGCACTGGGCAGGTTGAAAGCTCTTCTGTATAAACTTCAGTTTCCACACAGGAATGCTCTTGCCTTGCTGCCATTTCTGTACTTTCAACCTTTCCACATGCTTCAAATGGCCTGCGGTGAGGACGTGACTCAAACTGAAGGTGTTTCCCTCCCAAAAGCAGGATTGTTAAGAGAAGCATGGAGCAATAAAGAACATAGGAAAGGCCAAAACAGGTCAGACCAACAGTCCATCTAGCCCAGTATCCTGTCTTCCGACAGTGGCCAATTCCTGTTGTCCCAGAGGGAGTGAACAGAATGGGGAATCATCAAGTGATCCCTTCTCCTGTCATCCATTTCCAGCCTCTGCCAAACAGAGGGTAGGGACACCATTCCTATCCATCCTGGCTAATAGCCATTGGTTGACCTAACCTCTTTGAATTTGTCTAGTTCTTTTTTGAACCCTGTTAAAGTCCTGGTCTTCACAACAACCTCTGGCAAGGAGTTCCACAGGTTGATTGTGTGCTGCGTGAAGAGAAACTTCCTTTTGTTTGTTTTAAAGCTGTTACCTATTAAGGTCTATGCAGAGTACTGTTCAAACATTCTTGAAAGCACACAGCAAGGTGAGTAAATGAAATTTACCCACCTGTAAACCTCAGTGGCTCAGAATACCCTTTTCTGCTGAAATTCCCATGTGAGGTGGCTTTGAGGAAAGAGATCTTCAAGAGATTTTCTCCCAGAGATCCCCACAAATCATCCCATGACGGAGCGTGTTTCCCTTGTACCTGATCGGGAGGGTAAAGAGAGCAATTGTCTCAGAGCCTAGTGATTCCTGATCTACTGAGGCTGCAGCAGCAGCTGGACCCTTGGACCCTTTAAATCTTCACCTGAGCGCCACTCTGAAGGGTGGGGGAGGGCTGGCCATAGGGCTGGGCAAACTGGGCCCATGCTCAGGACACCATTGCCAGAAGTTGAAGACAACTGGGCAAAGGAGGTGGAGAGTACTGGGCAGGGGGGCAGTGTGGCAGGGCATGCTGGAAGCGCAGGGCAGGTGGGAGGAAAGTACAGAGAATGGTCTGAAGGGGGCTCAATGCAGGGGCTAGTGGTAAAGAGAGCACAGGAAGTGGGTGCAGAGGTTGGGGAGTTCATGGATGCCAGGGGAAATAGATGATGCGGTGCCCTCAAGGGTCAGGGGTACCAAAACACAAGTTCACCCAGGGCACTGTTTTCCTGAGCCCCTGCCCCTTTCATCTGAGGCCCTGCCTCTTCTGGGACACAGAGCTGCCCCCGCACCTCCACCTTACCTGGTGGCTTGTAGAAGATGTCGGCCCCCACATGTTGGGTGTCTAAGGAGAGAAGCTAGGCAGCCTCTGTCAGCATGGCCAGGGCTCAAGTTAACAGCAGTGGGAATGGATCCTTTGTCTCTCTACACAGAGCTCCACTGCCACCTCCACCCACCCTTTACCTGCTGGTGCATATCTAACCTCATGTGCTCAGGAATGGCAGCTGTCCATTTGGATGGCTCCTGCTCCCTCACTGGGGCATTCCTTCCTCAGAATGGGGACACCTCTCCCTTTCCAAACCTTGTTGGGACTCAAACCTCTGCCCCTCAGAATGATGCTGCATTGGAACTTTGTGTCGTTTTCTTGCCATTTTGTGCTCTTTTGGGGGCCTACCTGACCCCACCATCTGTAAAATATGAATGATGCCTATCTAGCCGTCAGGGGTATTGTGAAGACTGAGTCAGTAGTAATTAAAAAGCGCTTTGAGATTCTCAGCTGGAAGGCAGTATAGTCATCATTAATAAGTGAGGGTATGTCTACACTACAACACTAATTCGAACTAACTTAATTTGAATTAGTTAATTTGAACTAAGCTAATTCGAACTAGTGCATCTAGACCTAAAAACTAATTCGAATTAGCATTTTGCTAATTTGAACTAGCATGTCCACATTGAGTGGACCCTGAACCGGGGTTAAGGATGGCCAGAAGCAGTGCCGGCAGGGCATCAGGTTAGGACTTAGAGTGTGTAGCTGCTGCCTCAGGTTAGCCGAGGGCTGCGCTTAAAGGGACCCGACCCCCACCCCGGACAGACAGTTCTCAGGGTTCCCCGCTTGCTTGTCTACCTTGATGAGGGACAGCAAAGCAGTCCTGTCTTGGAGTGCCCTGAGTGCCTGCACTCGGCACATCACAGCTCTCGGCCATCAGCCCGGCTGCTCTTGCCGCAGGCTGCCATCCGGGGGGGGGGGTCACTCGAGGGGCTGTCAGGATCCAGGAGACCCTGCAGGAGAGCTTCCACCCCAAGGAGCCCGCAGAGCCACCCCAGTCCTCCCCATCGGGGGCTCGTGCCCCATTCCTCCCTCACCTCCTTCCACTTAACCCTTCCTGATGTAAAAAATAAAGGACACGTGTGTTCAAAAATAGAAACTCTCTTTATTTCACAAAACTGGGGGTGGGGGTATTAACCTCTGGGGAGACTGGGAAAAGGAGGTGGGAGAGGGGAAGAGAGAGGGTGGGAGAGGGGAGGGGGAAACCTGGGAGGAGGGAGCTGGAAGGGGGAAGCCAGGGGAAGAAGGAGGAGGGGAAGTATAAAACTATGGTATGCCATATCTTCAGTACTGTGTACAGACGTGGTCTCCTCACCTCAAACAGATGTTTTGGCCTTGGAAAGGGTTCAGAAAAGGGCAACTACAATGATTAGGGGTTTGGAACAGGTCCCATATGAAGAGGGGCTAAAAAGACTGGGACTTTTCAGCTTAGAAAAGAGGAGACTGTGGGGGGATATGATAGAGGTCTATAAAATCATGAGTGGTATGGAGAGGGTGCATAAAGAAAAGTTCTTTATTAGTTCCCATAATAGAAGGAGTAGAGGACACCAAATGAAATGAATGGGTAGCAGGCTTCAAACTAATAAAAGAAAGTTCTTCTTCACAAAGCAAATAGTCAACCTGTGGAACTCCTTGCCACAGGAGGCTGTGAAGGCTAGAACTATAACAGAGTTTAAAGAGAGTTAGATAAAGTCATGGAGGTTGGGTCCATGGAGTGCTATTAGCCAGGGGGTAGGAATGATGTCTCCAGCCTCTGTTTGTGGAAGGCTGGAGATGGATGGCACGAGACAAATGGCTTGGTTATTGTCTTCGGTCCATCCCCTCCGGGGTAGCTGGTGCTGGCCGCTGTCGGCAGACAGGCTACTGGGCAAGATGGTCCTTTGGTCTGACCCAGTACAGCCATTCTTATGTTCTTATGTTGTAAACTCAGGGTCGGGGGTCTCACTGGACCAATTTGATTTTCATGTAAACCTGCTCCTGGGTTCGCATGTGGCCTTTGGTGGCCAGGCTGGCAGCTCTCCTGCCCTAAACAGCTACTTTCCTGTGCCTAGTGCGGAGATTGTGGACGTTGGAGGCCTCCCCCCAAACCTGGATGAGGTCCACGATCTCCGCACTAGACCAGGCGGGCACCCGCCTCTTGCGGCCCAGGGCAGGTTCCTGGGAGCCGCCAGCCTGGTCCCGGGAAGAGAGGGAGGGGTGGGTTACAGCGGGTGGCTGGCTCGTTCCGTGCCAGGTGCAGGGTCTGCTGACTGGGTACTGGCAGGCTTGCACCTGGCACGGGCACCCGTAGCCAGACCGTGGCCCTTTAAGGGCTCCGGGGCCAGGAGGGGGGCAGAAGAGTTTCCCTGGCTTGGCCCAGAGTGGCTACCAGGGCAAGCTGGGGAGGGCTAGCCTCCCACTAGTTTGAATTAAGTGGCTACACAGCCCTTAATTTGAACTACTTAATTCGAACTAGGCGTTAGTCCTCGTAGAATGAGGTTTACCTAGTTCGAATTAAGCGCTCCGCTAGTTCGAATTAAGTTCGAACTAGCGGTTTGCATGTGTAGCGCCTATGAAAGTTAATTCGAACAAACGGCTGTTAGTTCGAATTAACTTTGTAGTGTAGACATACTCTGAGGGAGCCAATAACTTTAACTACCTGAAGGGGGTTCCAAAGAGGATGGGGAGAGGCTGTTCTCAGTGGTGATGGAGGGCAGAACAAGGAGCAATGGTCTCAAGTTTCAGTGGGGGAGGCCTAGGTTGGATATTAGGAAAAACTATTTCACTAGGAGGGTAGTGAAGCACTGGAATGGATTACCTAGGGAGGTGGTGGAATCTCCATCTCTGGAGTCCCAGCTTGACAAAGCCCTGGCTGGGATGATTTAGTTGGGATTGGTCCTGCATTGGGCAAGGGCTTGGAGTTGATGACCCTCTGAGGTCTCTTCCACACCTATGAGTTTATGATTCTGTGAATAAAAAACTAGGGAGCTAGGGCACCAAAATGAAGCTAATTGTGTTCCATAGCTTGGAAACCTAAAGCTCCTCTCTGACCTGGGCTATGTCTAGACTGCAGGCTTCTTTCGAAAGAGCCTCTTTCGAAAGCATCTTTCGAAAGAGGCTCTTTCGAAAGAGCGCGTCTAGACTACAATGCGCGGATCGAAAGATCGATCCGCTATTTCGAAAAAGAGCGTCCAGACTGCCGGACGCTCTTTCGAAATTGAAAGCCACCCGGAACTGCTTCTGCCAGGGCATGGGGGCAGCATTTCCTTCCGGGTGCTGCCTGCCTGCCCTTTGCAGAGACGCGTGGTGAGAGGGACACTCCTGAACACCCGTTGCTCTGCTCCTGCAGCTGCCTTTGCTGTCCCTTGAGGAATTTTGCAAGGCATTGCAGTGCTTGTTTGGAGTGCTCAGCTTCCTGGGACACCCCAGCAGCTTTTTTCTTTTGAGGTTTTTCTGCTTGCAGACCCTTATTTGTGGCATGGAGCCAGAGCTGCCCCTGGGCAGGCGATGGCCCCACACCACCATACTGCAGCTGTTGCTGCATCTTCGTGAGACAATCATGAGGCTCCTTCCCGAGCTGGACCCAGACCAGAGGGACGAGGGGTTCCCCCGTCCAGCAGCCACACTGCCCTTGCCTCCGAACTTTTTCGTGGACAGGCGTGTTTGGAGGTTTGACACCAGCTCTGAATGGTGGGACCGGCTCGTGATGGAGATCTGGGATGACCAAGACTGGCTACGGAACTTCCGCATGAGAAAGACCACTTTCCAGGAGCTCTGTACCTGGCTCGCCCCTGCTCTGCAACGGCAAGACACCCACCTGCGGCCCGCCATCCCCCTGGAAAAGAGGGTCGCCATTGCCCTCTGGAAGCTGGCAACCCCCGACAGCTACCGCTCCGTGGGACACCAATTTGGCGTGGGGAGATCTACTGTCGGGGCCGTCTTGATGGAGGTAAGTCAATGTCTGGGGACAGTCACAGTTTGGGGTGGGGGGAAGGGAGACTGTCAGGAAGGGCCAAGTGGAGTGGGAGTGGGAGTGGGAGGGAGCTCCTCCACTCACCCTGAATTGTGGGGGGGGGGGTTCTGAGGAGGGGATTCCCGGGCTGTTTGAGAGGGAAGGTGGGCGGTGGGTTCTCCTCCTAAGACATAAGGCACCCCTTCTAACACTTTGTTGTCTGTCTCGTTCTGCAGGTGGTGAGGGCCATCAATTCGGAGCTGCTCAACAGGCTCATCTGTCTACCGGATCTGGACAGCGTCATGGCCGGCTTTGCTGCCCTCGGCTTCCCCAATTGCGGAGGAGCGCTCGATGGGACACACATTGCCATCCGTGCACCGCCCCATCGAGCAGCCCAATTCATCAATCGAAAGGGCTACTTTTCTATGGTCCTCCAGGCCCTGGTCGACCATCGTGGACAGTTTTCAGACATTTGTGTTGGGTGGTCAGGGCGGGCACACGATGCCCGCATCTTCAGAAACTCGTACCTGTACCGGAGGCTTCAGGCAGGAACACTTTTCCCCCATCGCCAGTTTGCGGTTGGGGATGTGCACATGCCGGTGTGCATAGTGGCCGATGCCGCCTATCCCCTGATGCCGTGGCTGATGAAGCCCTACACCGGCCACCTGGATGTGAGCAAGGAGCAGTTTAATGCTCGCCTTAACCGGGCTCGCAACCAGGTGGAATGTGCGTTTGGACGTTTAAAGGGCAGATTCCGGTGCTTGCTCACACGCCTCGACATGGGGGAGACCAACATCCCCGAGGTGGTGGCCGCGTGTTGCGTCCTCCATAACCTCGTGGAGAGGAAAGGGGAGGCCTTCCTACCAGGGTGGGGGAGAGCTGCTGATGGCCAGGAGAGGCTCTTTGCCCAGCCCCGGACAGCTGCCATCCGCCAGGCTCACCGGTCTGCAGTTGGCATCCGGGAGGCCCTCCGGGAGCAATTCTCCAGTGGAGGCCACTGAGTGCACTGAGGGGCTTCTGCCTGGGGACTGGGCCCTGGCCCCCAATAGAAGCTTCCCTCCACAACCCATCTCCTGACCCAGTTTGGACACATCACTTACACCAGGGTGTGTTTCAAAATAAAATGTTCTCTTTACTTATTTAAAATTTTGTACATATTATCCAACAATGTGGCAAAAGAACAAAAATTTTTTTCATTTTTGTTGTTGCCAAACTATATACAATAAACAAACAGTTCCTTTAACCCTTTGTGTGTGCTTAATAAGTGGGGTGATGGGGGTCATTGAAACCTGGAGGGGGGAAGGGGACTGGAAACCTGGAGGGGGGAAGGGGATCAGGTTGAACGGGGCTTGGCAGATTTCCCTTTCCTGCCTGGGCCTCGTGTTTGGGGTGCTCCCCGGCTACGGGATCGGGTGATGTACCTGTCGGTTGGCTGGCTGCTGGGGGGCTCTTGGGACGTGGAAGCCTGGGGGAGAGGAGGGCCAGGGGGAGAGAGGGGCTGGGGAGCTGGGGGGGCTGGGGGAGAGGGAGGTCCAAGGGGGGAAAGGGCTGCTGTTGTGGAAGGGGGGTTTGGTGGGGTGGGGTCATGGGGTGCTGGAGGAGCAGGACCTGGCACAGCAGCAGGCAAGCCGCTGACCTCCCTCAGGGTGGCGTACAGCACCGTGCGCTGCAGGACCAGCTCATTCATGAGCCGATCACGCCACCGCTCCTCTGCCTCCGCCCTCCGTAGCAGGATGGCATTCTGCTCCTGCACAGCCTCGACGTGCTGCCGGAGGATGTCGGCGTAGACACGCCTGTGTCTGCGGCTCCCATGTCTCTGAGGTGGAGATGGAGATGGAGGTGGGGCTGGGGTGCTGCGGCCCTCTTCCACGGCTGGTCCGGCTGTGGAGGAAAAGAAGAAGACACAATCAGTCCTATAAACTGGACTCTGTAGCACTTACAATACTAACAGGATGGTTTATTAGGGGATGAGCTTTCCAGGGCCAGACCCACTTCTTCAGATCAGAGTGACACGGCTACATTTCTATCACAATCAGTCATGTGTGCAACAGCTGTCCAAAAGGGCATGCCCTCTCCCTTGAGACAGGGGAAGCACACATTCTGAAGGTCACACTGTGTGTGTGTGTGTGTGTGTGTGTGTGACCTGGGCATCAGCCTGAGCATGACAGGTTTCCCTTGTGCATCACCCACTGTGCACCCACCCACCTACCTCCCCCCCCCCGGGTGTGACACAACCTCACTGTACTCACCTGCTGCTTCCTCTCCCGCGCCAGATGACGCCTGGGAGGCCTCAGAGGTCTGGGTCACTGGCTCCAGGGTGAGGGTTGCCGTCTCCTCGGTGTCCTCCTCCTCTGGGCCCATGTCCCCGTCTCCAGAGTGCTGTAGCTCCCGCTCTGGAGCGTCCACCACCGGGTCTGCCAGTCCGGACTGCACGAACCTTCGTGGTGTGCGTGCTTCTGCACTGCCACCCAGGATCTGGTCCAGCTCTGGGTAGTAGGGGCAGTAGTGGGGGGCTGCCCCAGACCGGGAGCTCTCCTCCCTGGCTTTGGCGTAGCCCTGCCGCAGCTCCTTCACTTTGGAGCGCACCTGGTCCTGGGTGCGGGGGTAGTGGCCCTTCTGGGCCAGGGCTTCAGCCATGCGGCCATAAATGTCGGCATTTCGCCGCCGGCTTTTGAGGGCCTGTAAGGCCTCCTCCTCTCCCCACAGCTCCAGCAGGCTCTTGATCTCTGCGCCGGACCAGGATGGTGCCCGGCGCTTGGAGCCCTTGTCTGGGTCCCCAGAAGGCTCGGAGGAAGGGCCAGGACGCTCTTGGGGCTGTGACATGCTGCAGCAAGGTCGCCGTGTGCTCTGGCTCCTTGTCTGCAACAAGTGGCTGTGAGGGTGCGCCTGTCCCTTTAAGGAATGGCTGCAGCCAGGAACCACAGACGTGCAACCCATGGCCCAGATTGTCCACCAGGGCTTGTTCCTGGAGGCCAATTCTTTCGAAAGAAAGGGCTCCCCCCGTCCAGACTCACGTTCTTTCGATGGATCTCCCTCGAAAAAGGCGTTCTTCCTCGTGAAACGAGGTTTACCGCCGTCGAAAGAAAAGCCGCGTTCTTTCGATTTAATTTCGAAAGAACGCGGCTTGAGTCTGGACGCAGGGGAAGTTCTTTCGAAAAAAGGGTACTTTTTTCGAAAGAACCCCTGAGTGTGGACACGGCCCTGATGTCTACCTGCCTCATGTATCACTCATATGACATCAAAGTTATTTTTTTTCTGACAGGACCCAGAAACTGGGTCACTCACAATGAAAATCTATATCAGTTCTGTCTGGGATTAGGCAGGCCATTGAAAGGTGGCAACATGGGGTATTCATCATACATGCTCGGAACAAATGTCTCAGTGTCACACACAGTTAGCAACCCAGAGGCACATTTTTCGCAGCAACAGTGTAAGCGAAGGGGTTGCTATGCCACAAGTTGCCATGCTGCACCAGAGGATTTTGTGACAACACCAACAGAAATACTGAAACATTCCAAAGGCATAATTAAGGTGCATGATTAAAAACAACTCCTTAGGAACTAATGGAATTGATTTTGTAAGAGTTCAGCAAGATTTTTGCTTTTAAAACCACAATCAGCTCTTCTAAAATGACAAAAAATTCTAGCCAGGCTTCAGTGATCTGCGAGGCTCCAGCATGCATATGGCCTATTCATATGCTGCATTAACTTGACTGCTTGCACTGGACTACATTATTGAAAGGAGAAAATGAAAACCCAGCATTAATGCAGCATTCTGTGTCAGGTTGGCTGTTTCGTTCTAATTCTCGGCTCTTTCCTTTTCTGGGAGGCCACTACAGCTGTAAGGAGGTAAACAGTTGTAAATCAATGCCAATTCAAATCTTTCCAGCAGTGTAGCTTCCTGATCCAAACTAATAAGCAGATCATTAATGAATTAGAGAATAGGAGCACTTTCCTTAAGTTGGGCAGCAGGGAAAGTTAGAGAAGGAAGTTTTCACTTTTAAAATGCTAGCACTCAGGAAACAATTAACCCTTTAAAAACCTAAGTTCCCTTTATGACCACCCTAGGCAGTATCCTGATTTCCCCCCTCACCCTGCCTTCCACTGCTAACTGCTGGTTAATGATCCATTGTCATGTGCCAGTTAACCTCCTCCTATTCCCCAGATGGTAGCAGCTCTGAGAAGTGATGCCCTTTTGTTCAGCCTGCATTGAGATCTGCAAACTTATTGTTAGTTATTGCATCTGGGATTTTTAGCTCCACCAACAATGGCAGGAGTTCCCCTGGGGTCTCCTGATGGGATAAAGTTCATCCCCCTCCTTATGTGCTTAGCCAAAGACTATTATCTCTCATTTACATCTAAACTAGTTTTTAAAGCATTTTAAACACTGCTCCTCCCCCTATAATCTCAATGCAAATGAATTAAACGTTTATTTTCCAGTGCTCAAAACTTATGCACTTTCTTTTATATCTTATTTAAATCATACACTGTTTTCAACTAAACCTTTTATTTCCTCCCAATTATTATTACTGGTGTGTTTTCCAGAGCCTTACAACATGGCATCTGATTATACATAAAGCTTCAGAATAAAGCCCTGTTTTTCCCTTCATTAAGGGCACAAAGGATTCCTGTGTGCGCCAAACATTACTTTGTGATTTAATGCAGCTTTACATTCTAAATCACAGCCTGGCTCTCTGCAAAGCAGATTTTGGAGTGAATCAATGCATTTTCTCCCTGCCAGCACCCTTTGCAGATTCGAGCCAATTCTTTCACCCCCCAGAATTAGCATTTGATTATGCGGTGCCATTGCATTCAGACTCTTACCGCCAACCTCTAAGCTCTGGCAAGGCCTGAGTAATCTCTGCAGAACGGATGGCAAAGAAGGTTAAATGGTACTCCCCAAACAGAAAAACGTCATGCTCTAAAAAAGGTGACACACATATCCTGACAGACAGACAGAAAGTGGGGAAGCTGGAGGAAAAAGTTGTGGGAAGTATAGATAGATATGGAACAGACCATTAAACCAACACCTATGCCCCCCTGCAAAGGAAGGATACAGACCGCTGAAAGAAGTGCTTAAGTATTGTCCCCAAAAGAAGATATATCGGATATTAAACTGGCAAACATAGATTTTATTAAAGCAAATGTTTCAAATAAAGCTTTATGAGGTTCAAGTTAAAAATGAAGGCATTGTGCATCTGGGGTCAAGCTTGGGTTGCAGGAGAATACAAGGATTGGTAAACATGGTTTTAATGAGATACATAGCAAGCAATAACCCACATTGTCCTGGATTAAGGCAAAGGGTTTTTCAAGAGTCAGTGAATAAGTTTCCTCAGGGGCGTCACCTATAAAGGGTAAAGAGATGCAGTCTCTGGCGGTAAAAAAACGCATAGGCACATGGGTGGCGCGTGTCTCTTGGCGGTGTCCCTAGGTCTGTCAGTGTTTTTCAGTTCTTCTGTGAAGAAGATACATAGTCCATCAGGGAAGGAACTGGGTGATGCCCCTGACCATGTCTCTCGGCTGTCTCAGTTGTTCGTCAGTATCCCTCATTGTTTGTCTAGCATGCCACCTATGGGTAGTCAAGGACCATGTCTCTCATTGGTGGGCAGTCTCTTGTTGGAAGATACATAATCTGCCAGGGAAGGAAATGGGTGATGTCTCTTCATGGCGGTTTCCTGTGCCTCCTGTGAAAGGACATATAGTCTGTGTAGGGGAAGAAGAGGGTGGTTTCTCAGTTGCTTCTCTCATTGGCGGTCTCAGTCACTCATCCTGGTACTGTAGGTGGCCCATGACTTGGTCGGTGTGGATGTCCCTGGATCA
Organism: Pelodiscus sinensis; assembly: GCF_052426305.1. NCBI lineage: Eukaryota > Metazoa > Chordata > Testudines > Trionychidae > Pelodiscus > Pelodiscus sinensis. Next base: position 200,742,519 of record NC_143052.1, read on the forward strand.
CCAGAGGGTGTCTCATGAGCCGGGTGTAGCACTGACCCATGCCACGCACTTGCAGCATGGGCTCATCGTGGGGATCCCATGTGCCCAAGGCCCCCACTAGCTTGACCGCATAGCTCTGGGCCCTCAGGATGTCTGCCACCAGGATGTATTTTTCAATCTTCCACACTCGGGCCTCGTGGAAGGTCACGGCCTGGTCTTCAAAAAGTATTGCGTTGTCCAGCGTGATGATCTTCTTCAGCTCCTCATTGGTCACAACGCTGCCCGGCTGCAGTAAGCTGTCTGTTCCAGGCACAACAGACTCGACAGCAATGCTGCGCAGGTTCGACTGGAGGGCTTGACTAGCTGGTCCTGAATGGCTTTGAAGTGGCACCTGCCAGGCCCTGGAGTGGGTTTGGCAGCTGCACAGGTCATGGGGCAGCATCTTGTTGCACATCTTGCCTCGATCTCTGTAGTGGACAGCCTTGCTGAGGGGGATGCAGTTGAGTTGGGCCCTGTGGACGAACTGCCAGTCGGTGAAGTGAGTAAAGCTGCCCCTATGGAGGAAGTGGTTAGTGGTGTCCCACTTGCTGGTCCTCTCAAATATCTTGTTCTGGTCTGGCTTCTGCTTCAGGTTCTCCAGATTGTGGCAGCAGAAGGCGTCTTGCAGGACCCTCTGGAGTATGGTTCTGGCAGGCAGGGTGATGAACAGTGTGTTCAGAGGTCTTAATGCATGGCACTAGAACTCTCAGCTACCAGTGATCTTTGCATCACATTCAGCAGCAGTCAATCCTCTTCCCCAAGTTGCGTGAAGTGTTGGGTGCGTGGCACCACAGGAAAGAAAGGTCCCCCCCTCTCTCCCAAACTTGACCTCCAGGGAGCCACTGAGGTACATAGTGATGTCCTGCTCAGAAGTGGCCCTGGTGAGAAGAAGATATATTGGATATTAAACTGGTAAGCATAGATTTAAAAGATGTTAAGAAAGCAAATGTTTCAAGGAAAGTTATGTCAGGTACAAGTTAAAAACAAAGGCATGGTGAATCCAGGGTCAAGTTTGGGTTAAGAGAGGAATACAAAGATCAGTTGACTGCACTTGATCTTAGCCAAAAAGAGAGGATGGGTGTGTGAGAGAGAACAACAATATTGATCAAGAAATCCTACCTTTTCATGTTAACAGCTCAATCTATTTCAAACTGCTGCTATAAACATTTTTCAACATTGGTATATTTATACATGTAACGATCAAATTTAAAGATTTCTTAATGGAACTAATACACCAAAATGTTGTCATAATCTTCAACAGAAAACTTAGATATACTTCAGAAATCCAATGGCTTCTCTTTACCAACCGCGACATTACTATTTTAGTGTTATTTCCTTACAGGGAAACATCTTTAATCTGGTCATTTTGTTCTTTGTTCTGGGTTTAGTTCCACTTCAGAATGATAGACGTACAATCCAAGATAGTCATAGCTTCAAATGTCATCCATCCCCATTATGCAGATAGGCGGTGGCAAAGGTCATCAAATGGATGTCATAGACAGAAAGAGTGAGCAAAGGTACAGGATGCTATAAAGTTTTTATTGCTACAAGTTTTGAACTATCATGTTACTCACAAAGTGTTGAATCGTAAATGAGAAACCAAGTTGGCCTTCTCAAGAAGGTGATAATAAAACTTTATGGCATCTTTCCGTTTAGGTATTGCCACCTTTGAATTTTGTACTCTTTAAGTTTCTCTTTAACTTTCCCCCTTTAAAAAACTAGGGCAATATCGCTGTCTTTAGCATAATTTCTAATTGTATGTGCTTCTGTGTTTTCTTATGACCAATCTGATGGGTACAACCTGATTGGCTACTCAGCAACTCTGGCAAATTACAACTGATTGTGGCCCCTCAAGAGAGAAAAGACAGAGATTTCATGAAGTCCACTAGGGTATGTCTACACTAGCCACCCTAGTTCGAACTAGGGTGGCTAGTGTAGACATACCCCTAGAGACTTCACTATCGCTATCAATTTTATACAGTAGTTACTACCTTGAGCAGCAGTGGTATGAAATCCTACAAATCCAGGCAGATTAGCTACTGTGAAATCTTTAAGCTCTGCATGTACCAAGCTAGGCATCCAAAAGCCAAGATATCCAAATTAATGGACTTGAGAGCATTTAGATCTAAGTGAATCATTTAACATCAATGGTAGAGCTGGGATTAGAAGGTAGGAGTTCTTGGCTCCCTATGTGATCTCAGTTCTCAAGATCTTGCTAATCCATTAAAATTGTATGAATTCCTGGATTTCTTCTTTTGTAACAGACTAAAGGAACTTTTTGAAAATTATTCTTTTTTAATGTCAGCATTGTATATTGCCTTTGGTAAAAGGAGAGGTGAAGTCAGTTTATGCCACCTGAGTTTTACTGTGCAGAATATAAACAACAGCAGGAAAGGGTCTTACTGACTGTGTGTCTGAGACTTTGACATCACTATTTGGTGGACAATCTTTTTATACCCCTCCCCCAATTAAAAAAAAATCAAACAAATCCTCTTCACCTGGTTACAAATGGTTTTCATGGGAAGCCCAATGTAATCCAGCACTATCTGGTTTGGTAGGAGTTAAGAGTCAGGTTTCAAATGCAGCAAAATATTATAAGAAATTTTTCACCACATTATCATACAATGGAAGTCAGAACAGTAGTTCCCACGTATATAGAGATGCTAAATAGAGACGAGTTTCAGAGGGGTAAGCTCTGTTACTCTGTTTCAGTAAAAACAACAACGGATCATGTGGCACCTTAAAGACTGACAAATGTACAGTATTTGGGCATAAGCTTTGGAAACATATGCCCAAATAAAATTGCCAGTCTTTAAGGTGCCACTGAAATCCTCATTGTTTTTATTAAATAGAGAGCAAACAGCTCTTTTATCAGGGCTTTGCAGGAATACCAGACTTCCTGTTCTGGGTCTGCTGCTGATTATTTCTGGAGGCCTTGGAATAGACACAGCATCTCTCTGACTTTGTTTCCCCATCTGTAAAACAGAGATTATTTCCTATAGCGCATGCCTGTAAAGTGCTTGAAGGTGGAAAGTAATATTGTCAAAAGCTGGACAGATATTTAGCTACACTCCATCAGAAAGGTTTAATTGGTCCTGCCTCGGTGCAGGGGGCTGGACTTTGCTTTTCAATATCCCTTCCAGCCCTGTATTTCCAAGATGCTATGAAGAAGCAAGCAGGCATGATCACAGAACAGTTCACACAATGTGCACTAGTGGAGCAAGGACTCGTGGTGTAATAGGTCCAATCTAATAAGATTCTTTCAGTGAATATGAACAACATACTGTACACAAAGACTGGTCTAACATTAGAAAATTGAGCCTTAGGCTCTTTGTACATTGGGTGCATTTTTCCTAAAATTAAAAAGCAGCTTTAAGTAACAGTTCACTGCTCTGTTCACTAAAACCTTGTTTACCTTTGGGAAAGATTGACCCAGGCAAAATTGTTTTCTGAAGGTCAAATTGTCCTTCTGATTCTGTGGTGGGATTATGCATACCTATGAGATGCTAAGTAGACCCTTTTTGTTTATGTCACATTGAAGAGAGAATGTTCATTGTCGAAGACCCATTGATCCCAGCGTTCCAGCGTGATGTGGATATACACAGCCAGAAAGTTGGGCCTGAAGCTCTTACCATTTGAGCAACAAAACAGCTAATTGGATTGTATTTTGCCTTATCCCTATTCTGTCAGTGGTGTTGTTGCTTTGTTGCTGTTTTAAACTGTCCCTATGATGTTTCCAGACTGCTGAGATGCAACTTATTTTTGCAGAGCAAGGACAGTTATGATACTTTGTGTTACTAATTCTGTAATTTATGTTGTTTGTGCTAGCAGGAATGTCCTAGAGATGTTTTATCTTGGCTGGTCTCTTGATGCTGTTTAAAAATGTTTTTGCAATGTTATTATTTATGGCTAAAGGTTCCATCAAGGATCAGGGCCCTATTTTCTTGTGTGCTGTGAATACATCTATCTATCTATCTATCTATCTATCTATCTATCTATCTATCTATCTATCTATCTATCTATCTATCTATCTATCTATCTATCATTTTTCTCTTGCTCTCTACCTCTCTCTCCCACAGAGAAGGACAATCCATCCCCCAAAGTATTTTTAATCTAAAATGCAAAAGTTGGGGGAAAGACATGCAAAATTCAAACCATTTGGGCTACTTATGGGGCAGGGACTGGTGGAGACAAATAGGCACAGAATTGTGGGGAGAAGAAGGGATGGAAGGAGGGCTCAAGGGAAGGAGAAGAGAAAAGACAGTGAAGGTGGAGGAACTAGAAAGAGAAGGGAGAATATGATAGAGGATGTGGGGGAGCAGGAGTGGGTGGACAGAATGAGGTAGTGAAGTCAAGTGAGGTTACACTTACATCACTGCAACAATACAGCTGTAGTGCTGAGTGAACATGATACCTATGCTGATGGGACTGGCATATGTATTTCTCCAAGAAACCCTTCCACCAACATGGTGCTGTCTGCACCGAGAGCTTGATCGGCATAACTATGTCGCTCAGGGCTGAGGATTTTCCATATCCTGAGCAACAGAGTTTACATCGACATCAGTGGGGAGTGTAATCATGCCTAAGTCTGAGTGTCTGAGAGGAAAGCCATCAGTGTGAAAGGTCTGAAGTTTGCAGTTATGCCAGGAGGCTCATGGAGGTGGGGTGGGGTCAGTGGATTGTTAGGCCCCGTCTGCAGCTCCTCCTACTGGTGCTGAGCCATCCCCCCCCTTCACACAGGTGGGAGGGGAGATGAGTGCGGGATGCAGTTCGTCACTGGAGGGAGGGAGCAGGTGAAGGGAGAAGAGCCAAGGGGACACCTTCCCTGTGTAGGCTGCTGTTCTGACCCAGGGGAGTTCTAAATCAGCCGGTTGTGTTTGTAACTGCCATTAACACAATGCTCTGAGGCCAAAAGGCATAGTACAAGGGGGAACACTTTTAATCACAAGAGTCAGTGCACTGATGGCTGAGCTGCCTTGACTTTGAACCTTAATGTCTTTGTGACACCAAAACAGTATCCAGTTCCAGGATAAAAACAAACCAATGCTACCAGCAATTTGCAAATATTAAAAGCCCAGTAAAGGTGCGGACAAGGTGGGGCATCCTCATCTGACTTACAAAAGCTGGTAGCCAGTGGTTACTGACATAGGGATTGACAAGTCCTTGCCTGCCTATGCTCAATGGCCAACCTCTTCATAAAAGGTTCTGTTAAAGCAATAGATATGCCTCGTTGCAGGCCGCAGCTGTAGTAAAGAACTGTCAACAACAGAGCATGAAAAGTATGCCGGAACTTTTTCTTGTAAACCTGCACAATTCAAGGTCAATGTAAGGTCAGGTTTATGGCTGACTCATGTCATGTAAAATACGCAGGTGTGGATGGACCATCTAAGAGAAGCATACTGGGCTAATGGGATCCTGACCTCCCTTTTTGTTCTTCTTTCAAATATTCTGCAATTACCAGTCTATGGAAGAAAGCTGGAGAAAAGCAAACATGATGAAAACTCCTTTGCTCTGCAGTTGTTTGCTCTCAGCCTTGAGGTGCAGTGTGGAAGTTGCGGAAAGGACTCCTATGGAAGCAGGTTGCAGATGGATTCCATTTTTAGTCTGGCTTCCTGCATGTAAAGGGGCAAGGTGACTGATTTAGGCACAGGATCTAAATTTTGCAAACACAATATTGAAAGGGGGCTTGAGCTTTGAAATAATAAATAGGTAAAAATAACACCACCCAAACAAAAACCCATACTTCCCACATTGCTGCTACAGTTCCCCCAGACACACAAGTCATGACAACCTTCTCTGGAGAGAGACCATACATCCTGCCTTTCTGTGGAAATGCAAAGTGTTTTCATGTGGCATCTTAACACGCTATTTAAATCATCAACTGCTTAGATGAGGAAGATTCACAAAGAGTCTGTCCATCATCCACATCAGAGTGACATGATGGTTTCATTGGCATGGGGTAACAGACCCAATCTCTCTGTGGGCTCTTGTGGAGCAGCAGGGAGCCTGCAGTGGTCTCTCAGGGGTAGAGGCTAGTGGTGCCTCTGTTTCAGTGGTTCTCAAACTTTTTGGCCCATGGACCACCTGACTCAATGAAAATCTTTCCACAGACCACCAGTTGCTAATGGAAACTCACCGTGAATTACATAATTACATCAGAGCCATTTTGCTAGTACTGCAACTAGAGAGAACAGTTTAGTTTAAATTATCATATATATAGTAGCCCAGTGTCTGTGAATCTGTAATGCTGAAATGGTGGCTGTTCCCTCTAGGCGGTGCTGTTGCTGAAATGCTGGCTGTTCCCTCTGGGTGGCCCATGATGCATGGGGAGTGCAAGGCCCAAATGGCCGCTTGCTCCGCTTGCTCCCCGGCAACGGCCTGGCTGAGCGGCGCAGAAGTCAGCCGAATGCCACGGTGGGAGGCGAAAGGGGGCGGGGCAGTGAAGTGCGGCGTGACAGTGGCTTCAAGCCCCACCCCCTGGCCATGAACGTCTCTTCCCCGTCCCCCTTCACTTTCCGCCGTGGTGCTCGGCTGATCTCTGTGCCGCTCAGCTAGGCTGCTGCGTGGGAGCAAGCGGCACAAGTGACCGTTTGGGCTCCATGCTCCCCATGCAGCACAGGGAGTGCGGAGCCCAAACAGCTGTTTGGGCTCCGCAGTCCCTCGAGTGAGAGGCAGGAGGGGGAGAAGAAGAGATAGGAAGAGAGAGACAGAGAGAGAGGCAGGAGGCAGAGGAGAGCTGAGACAGAGAGAGGGGGAAGCAGTAGGAGGAGAGAGAGAGAGAGAGAGAGAGACGGAGACGGAGCGAGAGACCGGAGGCTCAGGAGAGAAGACCAATGTGGAGGAGAGACCTGAAAATCCTGTCTTATGACGGGCTAATTGGCTAGTTAAACAGATTAAACATTTCAACTTTCTCATGTTAGTTTATCAAACTTCATTTTAAATAAAGTAAAATATTAATTTATGTCTAACACAAAAGGTTTCAATGGTTTCTTTATTTATGGCAGGGGTAGGCAACCTTTTTTGGGCTGGGGGCTACTGACACAGAGAAAAATCAGTTGGGGACCACACAAGTGAGAAACAAAAAAACTCCTCCCAAAACCTCCAACCCTTACTGATGTGGTCCCCAGCTCAGACTCTTCACTTCTCTGGTGTTCTACAGGGTGAGGGGAAGGGAAAGGGAGGACTGAGGTTCAGGACTTCTCATAGGCCAGATTTGCTTTTCTGGTGAATTTGATGGGCCCCCTTAGGTTCTGAGGTGGGAACAAAAATGAGGGTTCAGTGTGTGGGACAGGGCTGCCAGTGAGTGGGATAGGGATGGGGGTGCAGGCTCTGGGAGAGAGGTGGGGTGCAGAAGAGGGAGAGGTCACGAGTACTGGGTAGGAGATAGGTGCAGAAGCAGTCTAGGAGTAGGGTGTCTGCCCTGCAGGAGGGAGCAGGAGCAGGAGCAGGAGCAGGAGAGGGTGCAGAGTATGGCCAGGAGGGAGGGTGCAGGAGCAACAGTGGATGCAGGAGCAGGGTGGGGGTAGGGTATCTGGCCAGGAGTGAGGATGCAGGAGGGGACTTGGGGTAGGGGTTGGTCCTCTCTGGTTTGACACCTGACTAGTCCCATGAGGGATTTTTCTGGACCAGGGGAGGTCATATCATGCCCTCTACTGCTGCCCCTCCAATGGGCTTCCTGGCACCCCCCTCCCTCCGCTCCTGCAGCCCACTTGCACCCCGCACTGGTTCCCTGAGCCCCCCCTTGCAGCCCAGATGAGCTGCCTATCTGTTCCCTAGCCTCCACAGTCCAGCTGAGCTCCACACCAGTTCCCTGCACCCTCCCTCACAGCCCAGCTGAGCCGCCCATCCGTTCCTTGCGCTTCCTCCTCTCCCCCATATCCCAGCTGAGCCCTGTGCCCGGGTTCCCGGTGCCCAGACTCACAGCCATGCTGAGTCTCGCACCCGTTCCCTGTGTCCCTCCCTCACAGCCCAGCTGAGCCCCACACCCTGGTTCCTAGTATCCCGCCTTGCAGCCCAGCTGAGCTGCCCATTTGTTCCGGTGCCTCTCCTGATCCCCCACAGCCCAGATGAGCCCTGTGCTGCTTCCCCGAGTAATCCTCTGCAAATCACTTGCTCTCCCATGCTCCCAACAGGCACCGCCTCCTGCTGCTCCTACTGAGCAGGAAGTGTCCCTGACTCCTATTCTCCCAGTGAAGGAGTGGGAGGGGAAACACCAGTGCACAGCAGCATTTGGAGTCTCAGGGCTTTTCAGGACATTTCAGTGCCTCACGGGGACTCTGGAACAGGAGATTAAAAATTGGGACTGTCCCGGATTTCCTGGGATGGACGGTCAGCATAAGTATAGGAGACCTGGAAACTGATGCTTTTCAGTAAGCAACTCTCTTTTAAACTATTCTATAAAAATACTTTTGCTTCTGACAACCAGTCTCACGCTAAAGCTTTTGAAGAAATGACACAGCAGTCAATTGTATACTAGTTTGCATAGGTATGATGATGATAATATATTTAACAGAATATTCAGCTTTTCTCATTTAAAATCAAGTTATCACCTTGTAGAATAGTATAGAATATAATGTGCCTGGGGGAAGTACCATGCTGGGTATGTCTACACTGCAAAGTTTTTTCAGAAAAACAGCCATTTTTCTAAAAAAACTTTAGTTACGTCCACACTGCAAAACAATTGAAAGAACAGAGGGTTTTTTTCCGACAGTGGTAATCCTCTTTCTACTAGGAAGAACACCTTTTTTGAAAAAGCTCTTTTGGAAAAAGGTGTGTGTGGATGGGAAAGAGGATTTTTTTTGAAAGAAGAGGCCTCCAGGAAATAACGCAGGTGCCGTGGTGGACACTTCGTCCAAAGTAATCACAACTCTATAGTTCCTGTCTCCTGGCACCTCTTAAAGCTGCAGGCACCCTGGACAAGCCTTGTGGCAGAAAGCCAGCCCTGGAGCAGCACCTATGTGGCTCTCCCTGCCACAGGCCAGTTGACTCATGGCACAGCCACAAGCCCCCCAAAACCACCCTGACCCTCACAGGGAGCACGACCAGGGCTCGACCCTACAGGATCTCCACTCCAAACGTCGCAATGCGGATATTTATGGCCAGATGGCCAAGGTCCTGGTAGAGCAGGGACACCCACCTGGACCTTAGAACAGGTTTGGAGTAAGGTGAAGGAGTTCTACCAGGGCTGTGTGAGGGCCTGAGGACGCAGCTCCACCCTGGGGCAGGACCTCACACCTGCCCCTACTTCGACGAACTGCATCAGATCCTGGGGGGTGGGAAACCCTTTCACCACCTGTCGTTGTCATCGATTCTGGGCTGGAGATGCCCATGTCACCCAGCTGGAAGTGGAGGAGGATGAGGGACAGTAGGGGCAGGAGGAAGAGGACACAGCCAGCACCGTGACGCTGACCCTAGAGCTGGTACCTCTGGGCTTGGACATGTGTCAGGCATCTTCTGATGGTGGGGAGGGATCATCAGGTGGGCGCTCTCAGTTTTCCCCATGCACAGGGTGAAGGAGGTGGGCGTGCGATCGTCGCTCAGCAGCGCCAGTGTGCACCACACAGCCTCAGGAAGCAGACCTGGAGCATCCCCAGGATCCTGCTCACAGACTCAGAGGAGGCCACACACACGTCTGGCCCCAGGGGAGGTGGGATTTAAATTGGTCCCTGGGTGGCAAGTCGCATCTGGGTGTCCTGTCGTTGGAGGGCAGGGATGAGCCAGGCACACAACTCCAAAAAGATGGCCTTCCGCATGTGGAAGTTTTGGAACCACTGCTGGTCATCCCACTGCTCCATGGACCAGCCGGTCCCACCAGTCCGAACTGGTGTTCAGCCTCCAAAAATGCCTCTCAACTGTGGTGTGTGGTTTCATGGGTCTTGCTCCAGCACACAGGGAGAGGGTCTCCAGAATGAGCTCACAGTCGAGCTCGTGCAGGGCCAGGAAGGCAGCCTGCACAAACTGCTACTCCAGCTCCATGGCACAGAGAAAAAAGCTGTGGCATCCAAAAAAGCTGGGCAATCAAAGCAGGCACTGCGAGAGCTTTGCTGTCCCTTGAAGAGGTAGGCAAGCATGTTGCAGAAGCAGAGAAATGGCTGTCCAAGGGGGTCCCCTCTAAGCTCGCCTCTCAGCTAGGCTTTGGCAACAGCACTTGGAAGCAATTGGTGACCTAAAGCCCTGGCTGAACTGGTTCCAGGTGGCCTTATATGTGAGAGAGCATCCAGTCAGTGTGGACACTCTCTTTCAAAAAAGCAGATCACTTTTTCGATGCACTGTGGCAGTGTGGACGCTCTCTTTCAGAAGAAGTTTTTCTGGAAGATCTCTTCTGGAAAAGCTTCTTCCGAAAGAAGCCTGCAGTTTAGACGTAGCCTCTATGTGCAAAACTAAACTGAAACAAATTGTTGTTCCTATATTAGTTGTCATAGAGGAGGAGCAGCAGGAAAGAGACATTTCAGCTGCACAAATCCACTGGACATGTCATTTGCCCTATAGACAAGTTTGATGTGTCAGGGCTTGACATTCTCCAATGGAAGTGTCATTAAACACACAGGCTACGTCTACACTGGTATGATTTTCCGAAAATGCTTTTAACGGAAAACTTTTCCGTTAAAAGCATTTTTGGAAAAGCACGTCTAGATTGGCAGGATGCTTTTCTGCAAAAGCACTTTTTGCGGAAAAGCGTCCGTGGCCAATCTAGACACAGTTTTCCGCAAAAAAGCCCCGATCGTCATTTTCACGATCGGGGCTTTTTTGCGGAAAACACTACTGTGCTGTTTACACTGGCCCTTTTGTGCAAAAGTCTTTCAGAAAAAGACTTTTGCCCGAACGGGAGCAGCATAGTATTTCCGGAAAAGCACTGATGATCTTACATGAGATTGTCAGTGCTTTTCTGGAAATTCAAGCGGCCAGTGTAGACAGCTGGCAAGTTTTTCCGCAAAACCAGATGATTTTGCGGAAAAACTTGCCAGTCTAGACACAGCCTCGAAGTAGCAGTGAGCTCTTCAAGTGAACTGCCATTTACTCAGCTAGCCAGTCTCTGACAATCCACTATCCTCACCATTGGTCATTTGGTCACCACCGTGTTCTTTATTCAACATTTGAATAAAATATATTACACCATGAAGAGATAGGTCTATTATTGTTGCTTGCCATTTGGGAGTAGCCAGATCAGGCCCCAATTGTTCTATGTGACATGCTCACATCCTCTGCCTTGGAAAGTTTACAGTCTCACTCAATGCAACAAGTTAACCCCCCAAACAATAGGAAGAAAAGGTAATAGGAAGTCTACACTGCCCCTTCTTGCACAAGAAAAACCGTCTTGAGCATTGCTGTTATTCCTGAAAATAATCAGAGTAGTGGCATTGCGCAAGAGGGTTTTTGTTGCGCAAGAAGGGGCAGTGTAGACGCTCCTTCTAGCGCAAGAGTCTCTTCTGCAAAAAATGGCATCTCATTAGGTTTGCAAATGAGGCTTGGCGATATTCCATGCTTAGCCTCATTTGCATATTTCTGGCGCAAGAACCCGCCAGTGTAAACATAGCCTGTGTGATTACTGTAGAACTTGATGATTCCAAATACTACTACTTTAGCATTTGAACAAATGTTTCATAGGTTGTGTAATGCATCTGAAGTGTGAAGTTTGATTGGCTACAGGTCACCTCAGGATGAGATGCAAGTTCTTGAAAAACTTAAAAAACAACAAATAGTCTAACAGTATCGTAAAGACTAACATGTAAGAGGACATCTACACCGCAACACTATTTTGAAATAACTAGCACTATTCCAAAATAATTTAGCCCACGTCTACACAGCAGGCAGTTATTTTGAAATAGTGTCAAAATACTGTCATAGAATCATAGAATCATAGAGGTGGAAGAGACTTCAGTAGGTCATCAAGTCTAGCCTCCTGCCCAAAGCAGGACCAAACCCAGCTAACTCTAAGGTTGCCAGATACCTTCACAAAAAATCCCGATCATGGTGTGGAAAAAAATTGGTTGAGCTCCCCACTCCTCCTGCCCCTGCCAGACGCGGCAGAGGGGAAATGTCCCCGCTGGCCTTCTGTCCGTGAAACAGAAAATACCGGATATTTTACATGTCTGGTATTTTCTGGTTTTTTTTTTTACCAGACAGAAGACACAATTATTGGACTGTCTGGGCAAAAACTGGACACGTGGCAACCCTAACTAAATCATCTCAGCCAGGGCTTTGTCAAGCTGAGACTTAAAAACCTCTAGGGAAGGAGATTTCACCACCTCCCTAAGGAACCCATTCCAGTGCTTCACCACCCTCCCAGTGAAATAGTTTTTCCTAATATCTAACCTAGAACTCTCCCAATGTAACTTGAGACCATTGCTCCTTGTGCAGTCATCCATCACTTCTGAGAACAGCCTTTCTCCATCCTCTTTGGAAACCTCCCTTCAGGAAGTTGAAGGCTGCTATCAAATCCCCCCTCACTCTTCTCTTCTGTAGACTAAATAAGCCCAAATCCCTCAGCCTCTCTTCATAGGTCATGCGCTCCAGCCCCCTAATCATTGTGGTTGCCCTCTGCAGGACCCTCTTCAATGCATCCACATCCTTTCTGTAGTGGGGGAAGCTGTCAAGCTGGAGGACTTCTTACTCTGACTCCTGTAACCCTCATTGTATGAGGAGTAAGGGAAGTTGGAGGAAGAGTTTCTATTTTGAAATAAGGGCTATGTAGATGTTCCCACATTCAAAATAAGCAATTGATGTAGCTCAATTTGAATAGCTTACTTCTAGTTAAACCCTGCAGTGTTGGATGCACACTAGATGGTATCATGAGCTTTTGTAGGTATAACCAACTTGACACATTAAAAGACTGCTTCTTGGAGAAGCTGGTTCTGGAACCCACAAGAGGTGAGGCAATTTTTTATTTCGTCCTAAGTTGGGTACTGGATCTGGTCGGTAATAGTGACCATAATATAATTAAATTGAACATCCCTGTGGCAAGAAAAACATTACAGCAGCCCAACACTGTACCATTAATTTCAGAAAGGGGAATTAAACAAAAACAAGGATGTTAGTTAAGCAGAATTTAAAAGGTACAGTGACAAAAGTGAAAACCCTGCCAGCTTCATGGAAACTTTTTAAAGATGCAATAACAGAGCCTCAACTTATATACCCTGAAATTAGCAAAACCTAAAAAGAACCAAAAAAGTGTCACAAGGGCTAAACAACAAAGTAGAAGAAACAGTGAGACACAAAAGGGCATTGTTTGGAAAGTGTAAGTTAAATCCCAGTAAAAAAAATAGAAAGGATCATAAACTCTGGTAAATTATGTATAAAAATATAATTAGGAAGGCCAAAAAAGAATGTGAAGAACAGTTAGTCAGAAACTCAAAAAGTAGTAGCAAAGCAGGGAGCCTGCTAAACAACCAGTGAGGGCTCTGATGATCAAGATGCCACAGGAGTACTCAAAGACGATAAGGTTATTGCGGAGAAACTAAATCAATTCTTTGCATCCATCTTCACGGCTGAGGACACAGAGGAGATTCCCAGATGTGATCCATTCCTTTTAGGGGACAAATCTGAGGAATTGTCCCAGATTGAGGTGTAATTAGAGGAGGTTTAGGAACAAATTGATAAACTTAACAGTAACAAGTCACTGGGATCAGATGGCATTCACCCAAGAGCTCGGAAAGAACTCAGATATGAAATTGTGAAACTATTAACTGTGGTTTGCAACCTATCCTTTAAATCAGCTTCTGTACTAAATGACTGGAAAATAGCTAATGTGATGCCAATTTTTAAAAAGGGCTCTAGAGGTGATCCTTGCAATGACAGGCTGGTAAGCCTGACTTCACCCCTGCTTCTGCCCTATACCAGGCCCCCAGGTAAGCCCCATGGTTACATAGCTCGGGGGAGAGAGCTTCGGGGAAGGAGTGCAATGGGGGTGGGAGAGATAGCGCAGGAGTGAGAAGAGGTGGGGCAGGGATGGAGCAGGGGCAGAGCTCGGGGAAAGACAGGATACTGGGTTAACTGAACCTTTTGTGTGACTGTTCTTAGGTTGTTCTTAGGGTTCTAAGTTTGGATCTGAAATTTCCCAGGGTTTGAGGGGGTCTGGATCCATAGTCTGCTTAATGCCCAGGTCTGTTGTTAAATACCCCAAATCGTTCTGTTAAAATACTACGTAGAAATATTAAGAAAAATTGCAATTAAAAAAACCCCTAAAATTTAAAATGTACTGTACTAATTATGGGAAGGAATTTAAAGTACTCAATATTGGAGGCCATGTAAGAACCTAGATGAGTAGATTTGGGATATACTCACAATTCACACAATCTCTTAGGGTATGTCTACACTAGAAAGTTAGTTCGAACTAACGGACGTTAGTTCGAACTAACTTTCCTATGCGCTACACTAGCGCTCCGCTAGTTCGAATTTGAATCGAACTAGCGGAGCGCTTAGTTCGAACTAGGAAAACCTCATTTTACGAGGACTAACGCCTAGTTCGAACTAGCTAGTTCGAACTAAGGGCTGTGTAGCCCTTTAGTTCGAACTAGTGGGAGGCTAGCCCTCCCCAGGTTTCCCTGGTGGCCACTCTGGCCAACACCAGGGAAACTCTATGCCCCCCTCCCGGCCCCGGACCCCTTAAAGGGCCACGGGCTGGCTACGGTGCCCGTGCCAGGTGCAAGCCTGCCAGCACCCAGCTAGCAGACCCTGCACCTGGCACGGCACAGAGCCACCCACCCGATGCCCCCCAGCCCACCCCCTCTTGCCGGGACCAGGCTGGCGGCTCCCGGGAGCTTGCCCTGGACTGCAAGAGGCGGGCACCTTCCTGGGCTAGTGCGGACATCGTGGACCTCGTCCACGATCTCCGCACTAGGCACAGGAAAGTGGCCGTCTAGGGCAGGAGAGCTGCCAGCCTGGCCACCCAGGAGCAGGTGTGCATGAAAATCAAGGGGGTCCACTGAGACCCCCGACCCTGAGCCCTGAGCTTACAATGGCCGTCCTGGGTCAGACCAAAGGTCCATCTAGCCCAGTAGCCTCTCTGCCAACAGCGGCCAACCCTAGGAAGCCTGGAGGGGATGGACCGAAGACAGTGACCAAGCCATTTGTCTCGTGCCATCCCTCTCCAGCCTTCCACAAACTTTGGGCAGGGACACCACTCCTACCCTCTGGCTAATAGGACTCCATGGACCCAACCTCCATCACTTGATCTCACTTCCCTTTAAACTCTGTTCTAGTTGTAGCCTTCACAGCCTCCTGCAGCAAGGAGTTCCACAGGTTAACTATTTGCTTTGGGAAGAAGAACAACTTTCTCTTACTAGTTTCAAGCCTGCTACCCATTCCTTTCCTTTGGTGTCCTCTAGTCCTTCTTTATGGGAACTCATGAAGAACTTTTCTGAATGCACCCTCTCCACCCAACCCCTGCTTTTAGAGACCTCTATCCTGTCCCCCCTCCGTCTCCTCTTTTCTAAGCTGAACAGTCCCAGTCTCTGTAGCCTCTCTTCATCTGGGACCTGTTCCCAACCCCTGATCATGTTAGTTGCCCTCCCCTCTCCCAGCCTTTCTCTTCCCCTCTCCCACCTCCTTTTCCCAGTCTCCCCCAGTTTTTTTCAATAAAGACAGAGTCAATGTTGGAAGAAACATTAGCTTTATTTTGTACATCAATAAGAAGGGGGGCTAGGGAAGGGCAAGTGGAAGAAGGTGAGGGAGGAATGGGGCACGAGCCCCCGATGGGGAGGACTGGGCTGGCTCTGCGGGCTTCTGGGGGTGGAAGCTCTCCTGCAGCCCCCCAATTGCCCCCTCTCCCCAGATGCCAGCCTGCGGCAAGTGCAGACGGGCTGATGGCCGAGTGGTGTGATGTGCCCAGTGTGGGCACTCAGGGCACTCCAAGCCAGAACTTCTTTGCAAGCGGGGCACCCCTTAGAACTGTGTGTCCGGGGTGGGGGTCGGGACCCTTTAAGCGCAGCCCTCGGCTAGCCTGAGACAGTATCTCCACGCTCTAAGTCCTCCTTTTATGCCCTGCCGGCACTGCTTCCGGCCATCATTAAGCCCTGTTCAGAGTCCACTCAATGTGGACTTACTAGTTCGAACTAGCAAAACGCTAGTTCGAACTAGTTTTTAGTTCTAGATGCGTTAGTTCGAACTAGCTTAGTTCGAATTAACTAATTCGAACTAAGTTAGTTCGAACTAGCGCTGTAGTGTAGACGTACCCTTAACTATTAACATGTAAGATATCATGTTATAAATATTCCAAAGTACACATTTTAACTTTGTTTCTATATACCCTATCCAGATTCAACCCAGACCAGAAACCCTTTTTCCACTCATCATACACCATATACATTTCCAGGACTGGGTATAAACTCACCAGTTACCCATCCCTCTGGTGCATACATCACTAACTACTCACTCCTGTTAAGTGAACTCAGCACTACACAGCTTATACTCCCCAGTTTAGGAACACTCAACTTTCCCCCATTCATTATTTCATTGGGAAGAAGAAAACCCAATGTAACCCATCAATAGGGTCCCTAGTTTCTTTTTTCTCCCTGACCTATGGGGATTAGCAACTCTGAAGGATCTCCAATGCTTCCTAGTTCACATTGCTATGCAGAGCTTGGGAGAACAGTAGGTTCTCCTGAATTATAGCTACCCCTTGTGTTGCACTGCTTAGTGGATCTTAGGAGACACCTACATTGTTCCCATTTCTCTCCTGCTTCTCTTTGCCCTGAATAGATTGTATACAATATCTATCAGGCCCTTTGGACGTAGTAGCATTTATCTCAATGTCTCAACAATAAAATGAGTTTCTTGTAAGTTATTCTTTATATATTTCTTCTGAAATTGTACAGTCAGACTGCCTTTTACCTAGAAGGATCCAAAAAAATATATGGCCAATAACATATCTACTATATAATTGAGAGTTGGTGTGTCTGTCCATGTGTCTGCCTGTCTGTCTGTTTCTTCAAGAACTCCTCCTAAATGGTAAGAGCGAGGACCACCAAATTTGGTAGGAAGCTTCCTCTTATCATAACTTAAAACAAGGCCAGGGTTTGGTTGTGCCAGGACAATGGGATATGCCCAGAATAGGATTGCTTCTCATAAAACCACACAGAAAAAAGACAGACCATCAGGCAGGTGAACGGGGCTGGCTGGAGGTGCCCTGTCCCCCCATCTGGGACTCCCACCACTCTAAGGCTCCCACTCCCAGGTTCCTTTAAAGCAGGGTCGAGGAGGCTGATGCTCCCCCCCGCACACCTCATATTCATATGAGGACATTGGTGGACATTTGCTGCATTTCTCACTCTGGCTGGGAAGCACAGGGGACAGATGACTCTAGACCTGCCCCTGCCAGGGTACATGCACCCATCTCCCATCTGTGCCTGAGGGAGCTGCAGCGGATTGGTTCTCATCAACAAAACAGAAAAGAGACACAATCACCAAATCAAGTACAAGCCTCAAAGCTGACGTAACTGAGCGAATGCTGAAAGAAGGCTCCGGGTGGCCTCAGGGCGGGCAGGGACTCAGAGCAGGTGTGCAGAGAGCCACTTCTGCCCACCAGCCTCAGCACAGAACTGCCACAGCAACTCCATCTGGGCCAACGGGAGGCTGTGCCTCCCCTCCTGCAGCTCTGGTAGCTCTGTGCAGGGGCCGTGGAAAGGTGCTTCACCCTGCCCCGAGCTGCTTGTGCTCCAGGATAGGGACAGAGGAGGGGGTCCCCCTCTCCTCCGGCTATGGCACCCAAACTAGAGCTGCCCCAGAGCTGCTACTGCTGGGGGGGGGGGGGGCAGGTTTTCTTTCTGTGGTTCCCACCCACCCACCCTAACCTGGACCTGCTTCAGTCAGGGGACATGTACCCCTCCCTCAACTGTCCTTGCTGGACCTGCAGTGGCTACAGAGAGGCACTTCTCACCTGGCCCAAGCTGCTGAGGTGAGAGAGGGCTGCAGTAGTCCTTTCTCTCTGGGACAGCCTGCATACTGAATCCCTCATCCCCAGTTCCACCGAGAGCAATGATTTAAATGAAGATGTACGTTTTCATTTTATGCTCCAAAAAACCCCAAAAATAATTGATTTAAGGACCCGAGCAGTGCCGGGCAAATCTTCTAGTATATCTATAAACATCATTTCAAGCAGCTAGGCCCAATGCAGCATGTGGTTAAATCCCACTGAAGTTAAAATTCAGCACATACTTAACTTTTTTGCTGAGTAGGGATAGACTGCTGAATGAGGACTTTACATCTGCCTCCAAAGTTTCTTTGCAAAATGTGCTCTGAAAGTTAATCACACAGATACGTTTCCTATTCAAAGGTTTAAGTGAATACAAGATTTATAATTGAATTCTTATCTGTGGAGCTGCTGCAGAGTGACTGTACATTGAGGGTAATATTTAATGACCTGTAACTCAAAAACCAGCATGGCCAATTTTTCTTTCTTTGCAGAAGATACAATTAGGAATCACTCGGTGACAAATCCATTGTTGCAAAATAAAGAGCTGGTCCCACAAATATATATGCATGCTTAGTTTTATGCAGGCCGGTAATCCTGTTGAAGACGGGGGACTACTTATGGGCATGAAGTTACATGGGTGTATAAAGGTTTGCAGGATCAGGGCCTAAACTTACATTCGTTTTGTTACACGAGATTGTAAGCCAAGGTTCCCTCTAAGCTGCGCAGCAGCACAGCCCTGTAGCTGCTTAATCAGTCCCGCTCAGCCAGGGGCTCAGAGCGCCACACATGGAGCTGCCTGTGGGAGGGGCAGGGTGTGGCTGAGGGAGAAGTGTCTCTTCCCCAGTCAGGCAGCTCTGTGCACAGAGCCCTGAGTCCCGATCTGGATGTGGCTCATTAAGCAGCTGCAAGCCCGTGCTGCCGCGCAGCTTAGAGGGAACCTTGCTGTAAGCCACAACTAGGCCCTCGGTCCTCTAACTCCAAAGCCAGACAGGCCTCTGCTACCTGACCTGAAAGAAAACTGAGGGCACGTCTACTCTACAATAAAAAAATCTTTGGCACTGAATCTCAGAGCCCAAGTCAGCTGAGTCAGACTTGCAGAGCTCAAGCTGTGGGGCTAAAAATAACAGGGTAGACCTTCAGGCTTAGACTGGATGCCAAGCTTTGAGACCCAACTCCCTCACCTGGGCTCAGAGCCCAAGCTCCAGTCCAACTCCAAATATTGACATTGCATTTTACAGCTGCACAACTCAAGCTCTGCAAGCTCATCAGCTGAGCTAGGCCAGCCACAGCCCTGCAGCAGGCCTTTTATCACAATGTAGATGTAACCCTATTGAACTCACGTAGGTTATGATAGTGCTTCTTAATTACCTGTCCATGGCCTGATGGGCGCTGGTTCCTCAAATCGCTTTGACACAGTTTAGAAAGGCAATAAGCCAGTCCTTGATATCTAAAAGGGTGAGAACCATTGGTATGGGACACTCAGGTTCTGTCTAAACTACAGCCAGCCAGTAGAGGGCAAAATGTTCAGACTCTCTCCATCTCAACTTAATTACTCCACATTGTTTTTCAAAGATGTTGTCAACAGTTTTCAAAGAGGTTTACCTACATGGAAAGCCTGAAGATGTATTAGCATAATATTAGAAAGGTACAGAAGCATTTAAAAAAAGGTAGGTAAAAGAGACTTTCAAATCAGAATAAATTATTTTTAAATTACGTGACATTTAAATTGTTGCAGTGTTGTAACTGTGCTGGTCCCAACATATTAGAGAGACACAGAAGTTGGTCCAATACAAGATATTATATCATCCACTTGGTCATTCTGTAACTGAAAAAATAGTTTGACCATTTTTGTTCAGCCTTTCCAAAAGAAGTTCTGAGCCTTTAAGGTAAACAAGATAATTTTCAGACGAAACCCCTTTTGCAGTCAAATGCTATAGGGGAGCTGAAAAACAAGGATAGTAATGGAATCTGGATTTCATTATAAGTCTTCTGGATGTTGAATGGAAAGAATCTATTGTCTCTGTACCCAGTATGTTTCCATCGAGGATTTGCTTTGTTGCTCTTCCGTGTCATTTTGTTGATAGCAGTAATTTTAGTTTAGTTTTGTTTTTTAAAAAAGAAATAATGCTATTGCTTGAGAAGAATGTAATGGCTAGTTCCTATTACATGTGAGTGTGCAGCCTTGTTGATTTTTTACTGTAAATCAATTTAAGCCCCACGTTTGGTTAATCATGTGCAAAACATAGTGGGGACATTCTTACTTTGATTTAGACCATTAGCTTACTTCAATAAGAAATTGAGTTAAGCTAGGTCAATATAACAGAGCAGCTGCAGCCACACATGGCTTTGAAGTAGCCGTTGTGACCTGTAGAACAGACTTCTTGAATGGTCCCTTGTAAGCCTTTTTTCTTCAGCAAGCGTCAGCATGGGAAGATTTCCATTGTTTAAATCCCTTAAAATTGCATCTTTCAACCTCATTTATGGTTGATCACATGCTCTGCTTTCTTGGACCTCAGCTCTACAAACCGTGTGTAGAGGCACATTGGACACGACCCCGCCATTGCAGTACTCTTGTCTCAACTGATGAACGACTGCAACTTGCCCAGATAGCTTATGTACTTTCCTGTTTGTGACAAACAACCACAAACTAAGCCAATGGATGTTAAGAAGGTGCTGTAATGACACTGAAAACTAGTTACTTTCCTCTTCCTAGAGTTTTTTAATCACCAAGTTTTGGCTCCATATAACAGAGGTGTCATTGTTACCATTGTACTTTAGTTGTCACACAGAAATGCTGTGCCCCAGAAGCCACTGAAAATGCTAAAACCAATCCCACATGGGACCTCTTTTGGGTGTAGAACCCCGTTCTCTCAGCTGACTACCCAGAGAGTTAAAACCATTCATTCAGTGTCATTGGCATCTACACAAAGGATAGGCAGACCATTCATTTGCATTTTATAGACTGCATGCCCAGACTTTGCAGACACTTTTGACTCAGTTCCTCAATCCATACTGTGATGCCAGTATAGGGAGTCTGAGGATTTAGTGTGTCCAGTGGAAGAACTATACTGTGGAACATTTAGCTGAGTGAAGGCCAACAGATATACTGCAGACTGGTGTTTAGTAAATGGAGGGGTTACAGGAGGAATGCATTCTCTCCCCTAAGTCCGTTATTGTTCTCATAGATGAACTGATAACAAAGATGACGAAACCCAAAATTGGAGGCATGACATTTAAAGATTCATCTTTCAAGGATCTCAAATATGCGGAGGATGTTTTACTTGGAGAAATGACTGACCAACTACAACTAATGCTGGAAGACTTGCAAAAAACTGCAGAATCTATGGGACTTAAAATCAGTGGTGACAAATCAGTACCAGCCTGGTTTAAATCAAAATAAGAGTGTCCAGACAGGCTTTGCACAGGTTTCAGTCAGGAACGTTTAAAATCACACCTTTAGTTAGAGCAGTGCAATTTTGAATATAGGCAAGGCCAATGTCTCCGACTAAGGCACTGTAGTTCCATTGTAAATTTCCTGAACTGGCATGTCCCTCATCTACCTGTGGGGATGCAGCCCTGTGCTCTCACAGCACCTCTGTATGGGTATGTCTACACTACAAAGTTAGTTCGAACTAATGGACATTAGTTTGAACTAACTTTCATAGGCGCTACACTAGCGCTCCGTTAGTTCGAACTTAATTCGAACTAGCGGAGCGCTTAGTTCGAATTAGGTAAACCTCATTCCACGAGGATTAAGCCTAGTTCGAATTTACTAGTTCAAATTAAGGGCTGTGTAGCCCCTTAATTCGAACTAGTGGGAGGCTAGCCCTCCCCAGCTTTTCCTGGTGGCCACTCTGGCCAACACCAGGGAAACTCGTCTGCCCCCCTCCCGGCCCCGGACCTCTTAAAGGGGCACGGGCTGGCTACGGTGCCCGTGCCAGGTGCAAGCCTGCCAGCACCCAGCCAGCAGACCCTGCACCTGGCACGGCTCGAGCCACCCACCCGATGCCCCCCAGCCCTCCCCCTCTTCCTGGGACCAGGCTGGCGGCTCCCAGGAGCTTGCCCGGGACCGCAAGAGGAGGGCACCCGCCTGGGGTAGTGCGGACATCGTGGACCTCGTCCACAACCTCCGCACTAGGCACAGGAAAGTGGCCGTATAGGGCAGGAGAGCTGCCAGCCTGGCCACCCAGGAGCAGGTGTGCATGAAAATCAAGGGGGTCCACTGAGCCCCCCGACCCTGAGCCCCGAGCTTAGAATGGCCGTACTGGGTCAGACCAAAGGTCCATCTAGCTCAGTAGCCTGTCTGCCGACAGCGGCCAACCCTAGGGACCCTGGAGGGGATGGACCGAAGACAGTGACCAAGCCATTTGTCTCGTGCCATCCATCTCCAGCCTTCCACAAACCTTGGGCAGGGACACCACTCATACCCCCTGGCTAATAGCACTACATGGACCCAACATCCATGACCTGATCTCACTTCCCTTTAAACTCTGTTCTAGTTCTAGCCTTCACAGCCTCCCGCAGCAAGGAGTTCCACAGGTTGACTCTTTGCTTTGTGAAGAACAACTTTCTGTTACTAGTTTGAAGCCTGCTACCCATTCCTTTCCTTTGGTGTCCTCTAGTCCTTCTTTCTGGGAACTAATGAAGAACTTTTCTGTATGCACCCTCTCCACCCAACTCCTGCTTTTAGAGACCTCTATCCTGTCCCCCCTCCATCTCCTCTTTTCTAAGCTGAAAAGTCCCAGTCTCTTTAGCTTCTCTTCATATGGGGCCTGTTCCCAACCCCTGATCATTGTAGTTGCCCTCCCCTCTCCCACCCTCTCTCTTCCCCTCTCCCACCTCCTTTTCCCAGTCTCCCCCAGTTTTGTTCAATAAAGACAGATTCCATTTTTGAACACAATTGTCCTTTATTTTGTACATCAAGAAGAGGGGCTAGGGAAGGGTAAGTGGAAGGAGGTGAGGGAGGAATGGGGTACGAGCCCCCGATGGGGAGGACTGGGCTGGCTCTGCGGGCTTCTGGGGGTGGAAGCTCTCCTGGAGCCCCCCGATTGCCCTCTCTCACCAGATGGCAGCCTGCGGCAAGTACAGCCGGTCTGATGGCCGAGTGGTGTGATGTGCCCAGTGTGGGTACTCCGGGCACTTCAAGCCAGGACTGCTTTGCATGCGGGGCACCCCTGAGAACTGTGTGTCTGGGGTGGGGGTCAGGACCCTTTAATCACAGCCCTCGGCTAGCCTGAGACAGCAACTCCACGCTCTAAGTCCTCCTCTGATGCCCTGCCGGCATTGCTTCCAGCCATCCTTAACCCCGCTTCAGGGTCCATTTAATGTGGACATGCTAGTTCGAATTAGCAAAACACTAATTCGAACTAGTTTTTTAGTCTGGATCCGTTAGTTCGAATTAGCTTAGTTGTAGTGTAGACGTACCCTATGTTACTTGCCAGGTTTGGGCCTAATTCATTCAATTAATTCCTTTTTAAAAACAGCAGCATTAGTTGTGCTCCTAATTATCCATTTTTAAAACTAGAAAATAAAAACGATGCACTTGTGGGATTAACCATTGCCAAGGGAGGAAACAGCAAACAGGAAGGGAAAATATTATTGTTAAGATGGTATAATACACAAGGGTAAAGAATATGGAATAGATTTTTTTGTGTTTCCAACACAGCAGGACTCATCTTTTGTGACTACTTCCCTGTGCTTTAGCATACAGGATTTTCTATTCTGTTGCCCATACACTGTGTCCTTACATTCTATTCTCTTTGGCAAGATTATACTTCATCCCCCATGGAGAGGGACAGTTAAAGTCCTGTGCATCACTTGTCCTTAAGTAGGTCTTAAGCAAGGTTCCCTTTAATTTTTTTCATCCATGTGCAGAATAAATTTTATAGATGTATTGGAGCATAAGCTTTCATGGGCAAAGACTCACTATGTCAGATGCATGCATCTGACGAAGTGGGTCTTTGCCCATGAAAGCTTATGCTCCAATACATCTGTTAGTCTATAAGGTGCCACAGGACTCCTTGTCGCTTTTGCAGATCCAGACTAACATGGCTACCCCTCTGATAATAAATGTTATGTGCACTGAGGATAAGTCGAATGGGCACCACCTAGAAACACATGCAGCCAATTGTGGGTGCTCTGGGCACTTTTTCTAATCAGCTGGGCAGCATTGGAATCTCTCCTGGGTGGCTGCCTAAGTGCTTAGCTTACAGAGAACACTGGTCTTAAGCATTGCGTATATGATTTCTGCTAGTCCTTTGCAGGGGGGTGAATTTCACCCACCGTGATTATTTGTTCTGCACTAAGGCTCACACTGTCCTAGTCGCATGGACTTGCTAATTTGAGATTGTGATAGCTGAGGCTGTAGTTCATGGCTGTCTATTTTATTTCATGCTTTCAACATCAATATTTTATTTACTTCTGTACCCATTTGCTAGGTAAATCCCTATTACTTTTAGTCCTGCTTGCCATTAACCCTCTGCTGATCTCTTATGTAGTCAGCTCCCCCATTTTAATTAAATTAATATCTGTTACGGTTAAGAAATGCAAGAACAGACAAAGACCTCTTGGCCTAGCGTGTCTGCCTCTTTTTGCTTATCTTAATCCCTCCTTCCTGCTTTTTCAACTAGATCCCCTCAAGTCCTTTCCTTCTCTTGAGAAATATCTAGGCATCTCTTGAACTTATTTATGCACTTTCCTTCAATCATTTTCCACAGTAACTTATTCCATATGTTTATTAGGCTTTGCATGCTGCCGCAGTTCCCTATTTACTCTATGTTTCTGAAATCTTAGATTACATCAGTTTAACTTATTGTTGACCTAACTGGAGGATCTGTATCACTTTAAAGCTTCAAGACAATTTTTTTGGCTTCAGCAAAGGCAAACCCACCCCTCCCTTCCTCATCCCAGACCAAACAATCTGAAGAAAATATGCTGCAATATTTGATGTATAAATAGATTTTGCAAGTTTAATAAAAACTAAAATACAGCTGATAACCCCAGGTGCGCTAACTGCCGAG
The DNA here is from genome assembly GCF_052426305.1 of Pelodiscus sinensis. NCBI lineage: Eukaryota > Metazoa > Chordata > Testudines > Trionychidae > Pelodiscus > Pelodiscus sinensis. Next base: position 200,767,464 of record NC_143052.1, read on the forward strand.
TCCTTAGCTCGGCTGCAATTCATCAGTTCGCAACAAATGCCTCTTTGTAATCACATGTAACAGGAAACTGCTCACCCCCAAGCCATGTGAGTAGAGAATGCTCTCCTCATGATCCCTTCCCGCCCTGCTGCGTAGGAAAGGCTGACATCAAGCACGCTAAGGTTAAAAAAAGGCTGCTTGCACTCAGAGGAGAGCAGTTTCAAAGGCCCTGGCGAGGTGATTCTGGCCCTTTTCCAGGATGCAGGATCAGCCAAAGGGCAGCAGGCATTCCTCACACAACATGCAGTTTTGACGGGTGCACTACATTGCAGACTGCTCGCTCTGTCTGGCACTGTACTGCTGAAGGAGGGCCAAGGCTGTTGGATCACTGACCCGTTGTCACTGTCGTCCACACTGCTGCCTCCCACAGCTTTATGGCCACAGTGGGGCTAGAACTCAGATTCCCCCCTTTCCTAAAGAAGAGGTTCCTATAACGTGAGCTAAATGGAAATCAGTTAGCAGTGAGCAAGGTAGGGCCCATGACACTGTGCAATTCTCAGTGGATCCAGGAGAGAGTAGCAGCATGCAGGCACACTGGCCAGCATGTTCCAATCTGTTTCCCATAGATGCTATATCTCTTTGTTGCATATAAAATAAATGACTGGTGTTTTCATTGAACGGGGGCATTTACATGGGACCAGAATAGCTATCATGCTAGCGAGGGGTAGGCTGGTAACTTCATTCACAAACAGTGATGCTGCATGCAGGTTAACATGAACAAGGGAACTTAATTAAACCCTGTGCACTGCTGTCTATGTAGCTGAGTTGCTCCCACCTTAACTCCCCATGTGCCCTGTTATGCAAGTACCCTCTCAATAATGGTCCCTCCAGGGAGCATGGGTCCTCTGACTCTAGTTCCACCCCTTACAAAACATCCTCTTTATTTTACAAACATTTGAATGGAAATTTTAAAACAAATGAGTGGCAGTTGCTCTTGTGGGTGGTATACTTTAGGGGAATCTATTATCATTTGTTTCAGGGAATCACATGCTGGTGTTGGTGACCTGCTAAGCTCTACTCCCTACCCTCCTGGTGAGAGGAAATGTGGGTTCCACTTAGGAAGTGTTATACCCCTCTGACTATCTTGATCTTCTTGGGAGTCTGCTTTCAGTCCCTATGCTGTGACCAAAGTATGTCATCTCATGTTGCTTGAGTCACATTTTTTCTGGGCCAAGTTTTGTTCTCTTGAGTACCTCGGACATTAATATGTTTATTTCCAGTAAAAGTCACGGAGAGGCTGTGGGCAGTAAACAAAAATTCAAGCATAGGTGACTCATGGTAGCACTCAAGGGATGCATCACTCTCCTTCTGACCCCATCCAAATTTTAATTACTAAGTGGGGTGCCCCCACATGCTCATTTCCTGTCCCTCTGGGTGGCCTCCCTTGCACTGTCTCCAGGTACTCCTGTTGCCTGCAGCAGCTGGGAGCTCCCTGCCATGACTTAGGAGCTGCCAGTGAGGGCTTGGAGCTTTGGGATACCCCTGTGACCTGGGATGGCTCAGAGTTCTGGGTCCAGTGGCTGGGCACTGTGGGAGCCCCTTCTCCCCCACCTGCAGTTGAGCTCCAGGGTTCCCCTTATGCCCTGGGGCTGAAGCAGAAAATGTCACTGAGGGTCTCTGGAATTCACAGAATCTGTGACATCTGTGACCTTTGTGAAACAATCTTATTGTTAGCTGCAGAAAAGCTAGTAATAGTCTGCCATGGTCTTATTCAGCTTCTGTTTCATTGCTCCTTTCATCTAGAATTAGGATATCATCTGAAATTATGCAGCACGTGGGTGAATCTTCCCTGGAAGGCCTCTGGTTCTGGACTGATGCCCATCAGCATTTGCAACTCTTTGTAGTGACCAACTAATGTTTCAAAGGCTGTCAGCATTCTGGATTCTGTATCCAGGCTTTATGTGCCAAAACCCATTCCACAGATCACATGGGACAAATTCTGGCTTTGGAATGTTCCCATTGGCTGTCATCAATTTATGGCAGTACATTTTCAATGCCCAGTTCAGTGACTTGGGGCTATGCAGAGGTGTATTTGCCTGATAGCTTCTTTACTATCACCACGCCGCTTACCCAAACTGGACTGACTTCTGCCCATTGTACACTACTCCTGCTCTGCAGACTTTCAAACTCCTTGCATACTTTGGACCATGTGGTCCCACAGATATTTTCCTTTGTGATTGTGATACTTTATACCTTTCAGGAGTAGCCTATAAGCCCCATATTCCTCATTTTGTATATAATTATGATATTACATATAAAACATGCCATGCGATGTATCAGGGAAAGGTTATGATCTGATTAAAGTAATTTTTATATTTAACTATGTGCATTTTTAGTGCATATTAAGTTATGAGATTGTGTTGTATGGCTGTCACTAAAACACTTGGTGAGTTGGGAAATCAGCCAAATCAGCTCCCCAGAAACAAGAGCAAGGGGAGTAATCAACATCCGGGTGGGGTGTTGGTCGGGTGGGGTGCCAATGTTCATTGTCCAGCAAGGGGGCAATAATTCAGTAACTCACCTGCTGAGGGACAACAGGGCCTGGAGGGGATTGCTGGTTGTCACTAGCTAAGCATTGTGGGGGTATGTCTACACTACCCCGCTAGTTCGAACTAGCGGGGTAATGTATGCATACCGCACTTGCTAATGAAGCCCGGGATTTGAATTTCCCGGGCTTCATTAGCATAAGCGGGGAGCCGCCATTTTTAAATCCCCGCTGCTTCGAACCCCGTGTAGCGCGGCTACACGGGGCTCGAACTAGGTAGTTCGGACTAGGGTCCTATTCCGAACTACCGGTACTCCTCGTGAAACGAGGTGTACCGGTAGTTCGGAATAGGCACCCTAGTCCGAACTACCTAGTTCGAGCCCCGTGTAGCCGCGCTACACGGGGTTCGAAGCAGCGGGGATTTAAAAATGGCGGCTCCCCGCTTATGCTAATGAAGCCCGGGAAATTCAAATCCCGGGCTTCATTAGCAAGTGCGGTATGCATACATTACCCCGCTAGTTCGAACTAGCGGGGTAGTGTAGACATACCCTGAGAGACAACCTGGGCTGGAAAGTTAAAGGGCGTTTAGTGGTCCCATTGTTCCAAGCTTGCACTCCAGGGATCCTATCCCTTCACCCAAGCCATGCTCTTACTCCATCCCCACTCTGCCCTTCCTGCCCCTGCTCCATCCTCTCCTGCCCCCATTGCACCCCTTCCCCAAATATCCCTCCCCTGAGAGATGCACCCTGGGAAAGTTACCAGGAGGACTGGTGCGAGACAACAGCAAGGGTCAGCCCCTCCCCCGCCCCGACTCACCACGGCAGCAAGAGCCATGAAAATGAAGTGACCCAGCAGCTTGCTTCACTCTACCACAATCTCCCAGCGGGGTCACTCTGCTTCACCACAGTGGTAGGACGCAGGGCGACTCATCCTCAGCCCAATTTGCTCCACCAAGCCTGCAACACTTAGGGGAGCAGAGTGGGTTGGGGCCGGGTTACTCTGCTTCCTCCCTAGATGGTTCTTGGTCCTTCTGTGAGGGCAGGGGCCTGGACTCGATGACCTCTCAAGGTCCTTTCCAGTTCTAGTGTTCTATGAAAGCAGAGGGCCCTAGGTATCTGTCCTGAACTGTCCTATGGACAGGGCCACTCTCGTGGTAAGCACACAGGTTCTTCTGTGTTGTCTACTTCCAGCTGCAGCTTTCCCTTGAGGCACCCATTGTCTTTGAAAACACCCACATGTGGGAGTCCAGCTTTTGCTTCTTGCACTGCACTTATAAATGTCTGATGCTGCACCCTGAAGAGATCCACAGCTTGCGTAGCTTATTCCCTAAAAGTGGTCTGTGGTACTTATCATCAGTGGGTACTATTTCTCAGTAGGTTCTCAGGCTCAAGGAGAGAGTCATGAATCATCCCCGTTGTCTGATGTGCCCTCACTCTTCTGTACTAGTCTGAGACCTACTCCTGCTCTAGCACACACCGCTAACATGGTTTGACTCACCACGTTCCATGCAGTGTTGTCAGACCATGGAGCACTTCTTTACCTGCTCACACTCTCTCCCACAGTAAATGCTTCTGACCACTAACTGGAACCCTGGACACCTGGCATCCTTTGCTGTTGTCTCATTGTATGGACTTTGGAAGTGTTGTACTTCCTAGGGTTTTCATTCCCGCTGTTGAGGCTTGTGCAACAAACGCCATGTCAGAGCATCTGTCAAATGCTTGGCAAGGTCTGTATACAGCTCAAATGCCTCCAGGGCCATTTCTACCAATATGTAAAATATGCAACAGCATAGGACACCATGAAATTTGTGGCATCACATTGCCCCAAAATCTGTAGTGTGTTAAGCAGCTACATACTGGCACTGACTTCATTTTCCAGCCCAATCTTCCATTCAGTCCCCCCGATGTTTCCCTTTTCAGCAGAAGGAGAAATGCTGCTCACTGCTTGCCCTGCCACCTGCATTTCCTGCCTGCTCCCGCCAGTCATCAGCCAGCCTCCCTGCCCTGCTTCTGCCCCTCATAGCTCTAGTCTTGCTCCCTACAGTCGCCCCAAGTCCCCGCCAGCCAGATTCAGCCCTAGCCAGCCGGGACCAGGGCAGAGCTCTGGGAACTGCAGAAGGGATCCTGGGGGATGAGCATGGGCAGGGCCATTCTAGACTGTTCGGGGACATACAGCCTCCTCCAGCCTCTGATACCTGCTGCCCATGTGTGATAGCCTTTAGAAGAGGGGCATTATGGGTAATCATTGGTGTATCCGTGACAAAGAAAGAGCATTGTTATAATGCCTCTCCAGTTCTGAAACTGGCAGTTGGAACATCACCCCTGCTAATTACAAAGCTTGCTCCATGTCATAATATAGGTGTTTGTCTGTGCTGGAAGCAGCAGTGACTATTATTCTGTCGGGCTCTAGTCTCTAGAATACAATAGGATTTACAGGAGCCATCACATCCCTGCTATGAACTAAAGTGCAGAAGGTGGAGATTCCTATTCATTAGACCACACAGGTCCCCAAACATTACCCAGGGAATGCGCTACTCCCTGAATCCTGACACAAAAATTGCACTCTTCCCTGTGCACTTGTGGAGATGTGCACAAGCTGTCAGCAAAAGGCTGCCTATCCTAAGCCCTGTTAGGAGAACATTATTGTTGTAGAATAAAAAACTCCTGGGATTGGGGATTTTGTTGGACTCTAGCCCTTTTGTTCCATTGTTCAGCTTCTTCTCCTAATGGACAACTTAATTCCCTGTCCTGCTTCTAGAGAATCCCATTGCACCCTTTTCCAGGGTCATGACTTTTTGGACCATGTTTTTCATAGCTGGTATAGTGAGTTAGTTGAACACAACTCCTTCTGCATAAGATATGCCAGTGATGGGAAGGGGAGTAGTCTGGGTACATGTGGTGCATCCTGTTATTTACAGTCTTTCCAGAGTCATGCTTTGGAAATAGGTAATGAGTACAAAATGGACTTTGTGGCCTTACGCTTCTGACCCATCACTGTGTCTCTTTCCTACTGCTCTATCACCAGGGTATCTGAATACCTCTATGCTTGGGTAAACACTTACCCAACAAAATAATAGCCTATTGTGAACAAAAATATTTATTTTACCAGTCATCTATGTGCTAATAAATTACTGGCATTCTTCTTGGACTCTGGATATGATTAGAGTACAGTGGGATGAAAACTCTGGAGCAGTTACATAATCAAGATAACAATAATTAGACAGATGAAACCCTAACAGAAATAATCCATTGGCTGGATTGATCTGACAAGTTTGAAATATTTAGATATCTTCATCAAGCTATTAGGACCCTAAAACACATGCATTCTTTGTTTTATGTGTCCTTAACATATACAGGGCATACATGAGTGATTACGGGTTTGCATTCCATCTTGTTGATGGCCGAGCTGGGCACCAGAGACCACTATAAATAATCCATAAATGATCCTTCAAAAATAAATAGTCTATCGGTTTAGAGAAAATGATAGTTGGCATATAAATTACACATCTGCTTTATGTGTTTTTTTCTTTCATGCTGAAGAGTCAGATTAAAAAACAACAACACTCCAACGACTAAAAAACAAGTTTCCTCTAGTGCACAGGATGCTATGTTGAGTGAAATTTACAGCAGTTAGCCCAGAACTTTGGAACTTCCGTATAGTCAAAAATAAGAATGATCAAATATCTTGCCATTTTTCTAATGGAATAGAGGACTAATTTCATAACATTAACTATCCCTAAATAACAGCCCTTCCCCCCCAGAAAAAAAAAGTGGTCTCAACACTTTGTATTTTCCCCAGCTCATGCCAGGCTGGGACAATCACAGTACTTGGTGTATGAATCAGATTGACAGATCCGCCCTGGATATTAGAAAAGATTCTCACAGAACAGTGTTTGTCATTATCAAGTGTCTCAGCTTCTCTCCCCATTTCAAATGTAGAGTGCTGACATTCTCCAAACCACCAGGTAAGTGAGTGGTCAGGAGACTATATAAATAGATACAAGAGAGAGTCATCCGAAAAAGCCATTATTAAATGCCTATATTTTTCTGCCATTGTACCTAAGTTATAGTAGTATTCCCAATGTGGTGCTGAATATTATTTGTGCTGGGAAAATATTAGTATTAGTCTGTTAATTAGTTTGTGAGAAAGAGGGTTCACTTACAGGCATAATATTTTTTGAGGGTGTTGACTATTATTGCAACACTACACGGAGTACAGGACATTGTGCACAGTCTAGTTACAGCGTTTATGTTAGTTATCCCAAATCATTAATCCCTCTGTATAGGACAGATTAATTATTGCACTCTAACAGTTTTTATGTGGCTATACTTCTTTGCCTCGTTGCTTTAGACTAAACTTCAGTAATTCACAAATGATGAGCAGACAAGTTCATTCAGGGGCTTAGTAGATGTAATATATGAAGCTTTTCACGAGGGCAACCCAGGTCAATAGTAACTGAAAGTTACTACCATGTTATGGCTGTTTAGAGGCTTACATGAAATGAGGGGGTGACCTCAGCCGAATTTGAGTGGACAGCTGTCATATCTGGTGCAGTTTTCCTTGTTGACATTGAAAGGCCAGATTCTATGGAAAGGCATGGAAACAGAACCACTCCCACGCTTCAGCAGGTGGCACTGCCATGACAGGGCACAAGGGAGCCTGTGCAGCTGCCTGTAGGGTGACTTCTAGATCTTTTGAAGGGGACATATGCCTCCAGTGCTCTCCACTTGGCCCTTTTCAGGAAAAATTAAAGTTCATTAAAAATAAAGAGACCCTCATGAATAATAATTTCACTATATTGTCTTATAATGCTTGACTACAAAAGATGGGGTTTCAATCATTCTAAAATGTCCTTGCAGCAGAAAGCAGACATGTATCTGGATGTCTGTTATCTTTCATGGCATAGGAGATGGAAGGAACTAGGAGCCAATTGAAGTTGACAAGTCAGGTGCTACTTATGTTTATCTATTCCATTAACATATCTGGAAATATGTGCAGTTAAATTTACCTGTGGTTCAAGTGTATGCTGGGTCCCTGTACTGGCAACTTCTTAAATTGTCTCCAAAGACAAATCCTTCCAAATAATCCGCAGCGAAATATTTCCCACTGAGACCTGATATTCCATTTTTTTTTCTAATTTCCAATGAGATTAAAATTCTTTTTTTCCCAGACATCCTGACAACTTTTTTCTGTATCCTATAATCACAGCTGGCAGAGCTGGTCTTAAAATTTGACATTCCATCTCTTTTTTCACTTCTATGTTCCCATCTAGTTTAATCTACATATACAGAAGGAAGGACATTCATTTGAACATCACTGTCTAATGTTGAGAAAGGAATATGGCTGAGGATTAGAGAAAACTGTGCTCAGACAGCAATTCAAGCCTCAACAATGCAAATCCTTAGGTTATAAATAAGTCCCCACCAAATTCATAGGTCATTTTGGTCAATTTCACAGTAAAAGGATTTTTAAAATTGTAAATTTCATTATTTTAGCCATTTAAATATGAATTTTGACCGTGTTATAATGGTAGGGGGCCTAACCCCAAAAAGAATTGTGGGGAGCTCGCAGGGGTATTTTTGGGGAAGTTGTGGTACTGTTATCCTTATGACTATGCTGCTCTGGCAGATGTAAAGCCTTCAGAGCTGGACAGCAATTGCTGCTGGTCAGGAGCCCAGCTCTGAAGGCAGAGCTGCCAGCAGCAGCAGAGAAGTAAGGATGGCCTGGTATGCTATTGTTCCCCTTACTCCTGTGCTGCTACCTTCAGAGATAGGTGCCCAGTCAACAGCTGACACTCTGACCACCCAGCTCTGAAGGCAGTGCAGAAGTAAGGGTGGCAATACTGTGATCCCCTAAATGTTCTTGTGACTCCTCCTACAACTCCTTTTTGGGTCAGGTCTCCAATTTGAGAAATACTGCTCTCTCCTGTGAAATCTGTGTGGTACAGAGTAATAACACATATTTCATGGTGGGAGACCAGATTTGATGGTCTGTGAAGTGTTTTTCATGGACATGAATTTGGTAGGGTCCTACTTATAAATTTACTACTCTACCCAAGGCAGCTTTTGTTTATGATTCATTGCAATCTTGCTCGCTTATAGATCTACTTTGTTTTAAATATGAGAATCAATGTCTTTACATGTGCATTTATATGGTTTGCATTAACTACTGTGCAATCTAAGAAAAATCTTTGTTAACCAAAAATTAGAAACATTTGTTCATGTTTAAGGGAGTGATAATAATAAAATTGCACAATAATTAAAACCACTCCACCCATAAAGGCTCCTTCTTAATGACTCATATTAAGATAGGGTTCAGTATGTAGTTATGACCAAGATTGCAATTTACGGCCTACATTCTTCTCTTATACACGTGTGAAGCTTGCTTGGATTTCAGTGAGGACTGCCCATACCCCATGAAGAACACAGAAGTTGGAGAATTTGATTCAATATTCTCAAAAAAGAACAATAAATTACACTATCATAAAAAACTTGTTGAGTATAGAGCTCCTTCCCTAGTAATTAAAAAAAATTTTTTGGGGGGAAGCTAAAACTACCACACTGAGGCACTTATTGGATTAGACCAGTCTCACTAGCCAATCTCCCCATAACAATTTACCAATAATCACACTATAAGTACTCCACAACAGAAACTCTTATTGAGATCAATGGATGTTCCACTTCCAGTGAGTTTGCAGGTGAGCCTGATAAACAGCACTAAACAAACTGTCAAGAGCTGTGTCTCCTTTCACAATGGTCCCTTTTCACCCTCCTGAAAGTGAGTGTAAATGTTATTTGCTTCCACTGCAAGGCCATTTTATGCTCTCTCAGTGGGGTACAGGGTGTTTGCGTAAATGAGAATAAGACTTAGGCCATAAAGTGTTTTCAATTTGCACAGTTCAGGAAAAAGGATTAAGGATAATATGCATGGAGCTAGTAGACTATTCAATGCAGATGATTTCTAATTAGTGGGTTAAGGACTTTTCTGTCTGCCAATTTATGATTTAGGAGAGAATTTGATAGATATGAAAATAAAGATACAAAGAACAGACTACCTTCTGAGATACTTCAAAGCACCTTTTACTTCCACAGAAATAACTCACTTTTATCTATTCCGCTAGTGGAATGAAGATTTTCTGTAAAGATATTCTGATGGTTGTATCTTATTGTTGCAACCTTTAGCTTTTCGAAGGATTCAGTTTAAAGGTATGCAAGTCAATAGTTTAGGTGTCAGCCATTCTCCTCAGGGCAGACCCTAGGTTTAGTGGGTATACACTGTAGTTACATGAGAGCCTGTAGAACTTCGGAGTCTAGGCTGCTATGTCCACACTGCTATTTTTTAGCATCCTAGTTGGAGACTCTCCCACCTAGCTGCAGTGTAGGTATACCTCGGAAGTCCCCAAATAGCTTCCCTTTCTCCTGTGGCCATGCTCCTTCCACATAACCACAATGCTACATGAGACATTTCTGGCCCATCTCGGTCTTTGCTCCACACTCCAACTGCAAATAGCAGTACCCCAGCCATGCGTCCTTCGCAGAACAAATAACTGAATGCAATTTCAAATGAAAACCAAGCAGACAGACAGCCAACTGCATTTTGTGTACATACAATTGTATGCTTTGTGAGCACAATCTAGGGGCTCATTTTTTTAAAAAAAACGTAGCCCCCTCATTTCTATTTAAATGAGTAAAAATATAAATTCCCTAAATTCCTCCAAGCTAAAATCCCAGCTCCATAGTCAACTCTTATGAGCTTGTTCAGTTCATAAATATAAAGCTTTATCTCTCCCAGCAAAATACATCCTCCCTCTATTATCCCTAGCCTCCAATTATCTCTTAGAATCTTCTGCTTAATGAAATTTCCCTCGTTTGCTTTCCCAGCTCCTTAGATCCATGGACGTTTCCAGGACCAATTTAGCAAAACATTAGAAAGAATAAAATGTAACAGCTTCCTTCATTTCTTTCTTTTGCCATTCTGTCTACAGCTCTTTTGCTCTGTTCTTCACTGTTTGCTTCAGAACTGAGGAGATCAGAGCAAGAAATGGAATATATTCTGGGTGTCTGGAGAGGTGAAACGTGAAAATGGAGATGTATTTTCTTTTCCTTGATCACAGTTTGCCTACTTTTTATTAGAGGTGAATCTTAAACAAATCTCTCCTATCTGAATGCTTCCAGAATCTAGATTTTGCATTTGAAATTGAACTTGAATTCCATGCTTACACTAATGGGCCAAACAAAATCCCCCAGCTGACTCACAGTCAGGAGACTGGGTCTTAGGCAGGAGGCAGTCATGTCCAGTGGTCAGAGTCGAAATGCCAAAACTCAAGACCAAAGAGTTAGGGATCAGAACAAGTGAAAGTCCAAAGAGGGTGAAAGTCCAACACAAGTGAAAGTCCAACAGAGGGTATATCTATTTTTTAGACATGCATGCATGGCCCGTGCCTGCTGGCTCAGGCTCAGGGGGTTCAGGCTGAGGGGCTGTTTCATTGATGTGCTGATTTTTAGGTTTAGAAAGGAACCTGAGTTCTGGGACCCTCCCACCTCGCAGGCCCAGAGCCCGGGGACCAGGCCAAACCCAAAAGTCTACACTGTAATGAAACAGCCCTGCAGACTGAGTCATCTGAGCCCAAGTCAATTGGCATGGGCAAGCCATGGCTTTTTAATTGCAGTGTAGACAAACCCAAAGTCAGAGCCAGTGCCAAGAGTCAGAACCATAGTCAGAATCCGAAGGCCAGAGCCAAGGTTTGGGATGAAGTCAGAGCTAGGAACAGGAGTCAAGGGTCAGAACCACAGTACCTGAAGTCAGGGAAGGCAGGAGCAGGACTGGTTCCAAGGCAGCAGCAAGGCTGGAATAGGACTGGAAAATGGCTCGGAGCAAGACAGGGGCAAACAGGAGCAGGGCTTGGAGAGAAGGAAGCACAGGGAGGCAGGGAATCCACAGACCTGTGTGTTGATCAGCTATTGATATGCTGTGGTAGCTGGCTTAAAAGCAAGCCCCCTGACTGCCTTAGCCAACCAGGTGTTTCTACTGTGGTCCAGTGACACTCAGGCTACGTCTGGACTGCATCCCTTTGTCGACAGAGCGATGCAAATCAAGCATGTCGAAATTGCTAATGAAGCCGGGATTTAAATATCCTGCACCTCATTAGCATAAACATGGCCACCGCTTTTTTTTGAAACGGCAATTTTTTGAAAAAAAAAAAAAGGCAGTTTTAGATGCGTATCTGTTGAAAATAAACCCTTTTTCAACAGATCCTGTATTCCTCAAAAAATGAGGTTTACAGGATCTGTTGAAAAAGGCTTTAGTTTCAACAGATCCGCATCTAGACTGCCGTTTTTTTCAACACTGACGTGTTTATGCTAATGAGGCACAGTATATTTAAATCCCGGCTTCATTAGCATTTTCGACATGCCTAATTTACATCTCTCTGTTGACAGAGAGGTGTCGTCTAGACACACCCTCACTGACTGCATGACCACTGGGCAAGCGCAACTATAGGTCCCCATTCCTGACATACCCTACCCCACTTAGAAGTTTCATAGTTCAGATTTGGATCAGGATCTAAAAGTAATGACTCAGAACCATCTTGCATCCTTGTCTTTCCTTCTCTACCTCTCTCATTCCCTCCCTATGATCACTGCTTTATTTTCCCATGACTTCCATCCGCTTTGCCATTTAGATTTGACTCTCCGTCTATTAGGCAGTCAAACTTTTCCAAGATTTCTTTTGATTAACATTCTTTCCACTGCCTCTTCCTATAGCTTTACCCTTCTTGCATCCCTTTATAGTCACTATAAACGTCTATTTTTTCTTTACAAGCCCACATGACAGTCAAAAGCAACAAATATTTCTAATTACACTTCTAAAGATAAAAAGGAAAAAGCAGGTACAGTGGGGATAGACACCTTTGATGGAAACAAACTAGTACATAATACAACTATTATATATTTGAGAGAGTTTATCTGTTTGTCTGTTGGTTCAAAAACTTTTCCTAAACAGTAAGAGCTAGAACCACCAAATTTGGTATGCAGCATCCTCTTATCCTAACTTAAAGCAAGGAAAGGGTTTGGTTGTGCCTGGAAAATAGGATGTGCCTGGAATGGGATTGCTTCTGATAAAACCATACAGAAAAGAGAGAATCACCAGGTAGGTGAAAGGGGCTGTCAGGGGCCCCCCTTCAGTCTGGGACTGCCCCATCCCTTAGCTTCCCATCCTCCAGGTGCCTTTTAGGGAGGGTGGGTGGAGTTGACCCCCCCCCCATCCATACAGGAATATCGCTGGCTGTTCCTATAAGTCAGGTAGCAAGGTGCAATTGTGCAGTTTGCTATATTCCTCACTCTGTCTGGGGAATTCAGGGGACAGATGAGCCGTGTATTTTGTTCTCTACCCCTGACAGGGACAAGAAGGGGAAGCACAAGCAGCCTGGGTATGAATCTTGGGGAGAGGGGCTTTCCCCAGACACTCCCCTATACAGATGCACACACAGAGCCCCCTGCTCTAAATATCACCTCACCTCCAGCCCAAACTCTTGTACCCCTCCCTCATAATCCCAAAAACCTGACTGAGCCCTCTTTAAGGCCCCAAGCAATGCTAGTTATCATACAAAGAGGAAGGCCAGGGCACCTAGTGTCCTCCCTGAAAACGTGTACAAGTTGCCAGCAAGGTTATCAACCCAAGACCTTTAGCCCCAGAACAGAAAGCATTATCATTTGAATTAAAGGACCTAACTCTACTAACTGGTAGCAGTAGCAGGCTCTTATCCTCTGTATGGACCAACCACAAGAGAGGGACATGTGGCCAGCATGTTACATAAGCAACTATTTATGTTAATACATGTGTTTATCCTATATGATTGTGTTCTAAAGTGTCCTTATGAAATACTGGAACTAGAGAGGGGGCTTCACATGGGGTTTTTTGGTCACAGTTTTCCATGGGGGAAGAGAGGAAAACCTATTTTTTACTCTAGCCAGGGCTCGCTTAATATAAAGAATTTGATTCTAGATAAGTTTTGTCTAGGGCCCCTGAAAGGAGAATTCATGAGCTGTCTGAACTCACAACTGGCTAGCCACACACAACAAATACATTGTAATGAATAAGCAGCCACCTATGAAGGGCACAGCCCGTATCAGACACATTTACACAATTCAAAGTGCTACACTTCCGTTACTGTCATTTCCATGGCATTTTTACACAAACACATTACAAAGATTATATTTTCAGAAGTTGTTCTTAAGTGTAATGAACAATTCTCTTTCTCGGATGAATATGTATCTACCCCAGTTTATTTCAAATTGAAAGCTCTTGCAAACACAGCCTCTTGGCTCTTCATGTCTGCAGATGTCTTTTGGAATTAGCACGTTTGGGTCTGGCAGCTGAAATGAGTAAGAGTTCCAGAATCTAAGAGTTCCAGCTTCTATCCTGCTTCCAGAAAGAGATTTTGAAGTAACAAGGAGGGATGATATTCCCTTACTGCATTTTCTCCCGGCCAGGTTCCATTTTTGTAGAAGCAGGAGCGGTAATTGCGTCAACAGCTAGCCGCTGGAATTCTACTGTACGAATTTCAGCTGGAAGCTGAGAGCTGCCTTTCAATTGCAGATAGCCAAGAGCACCAGGAGGCTTGAAGAGCCAAAACCTGCTAGTACCTAACTCATCTTCTTCAACACTTAGCCAAACATTTGGCCATTGTGTTCGTTCAGCATTTACTCTGTTCCTGTGTGGCTGCAAGGGCTTGGAGACCTGAGAGTCCAACATCTGAACAGATGTGGGGGGGGGGGGTCTGTCTCTGGGCTGTCTCCAACTCTCAGTTGGTGGAACTTTATCCCAGAAATTACAACCCACCCAGAGAACTGTGTTCACTGGAAAATCTTGTGGCATTCTCATGACATGCCCGAAAAGCCTAACATGCTGCCTGTGGAGAATGGCCCCAGTAGTCAGTAGACCAGAGAAGCTGTAAACATATGCACTGGAGACAAAGTCATTCCACTTTATGCCTAGTATAGGATATTGGCATTTTGTGTGAAAAGCCTACAGCTGTCCCCAGTGCAAGCAGTGTATTGTCCAGTGTATTGACTTTAACAGGGTTCAAGAAAGAACTAGATACATTCATGGAGGTTAGGTTCATCAATGGCTATTAGCCAGGATAGGTAGGAATGGTGTCCCTAGCCTCTCTCAGAGTCTGGGAATGGGTGACAGGAGAGGGATTGCTTGATGATTCCCTATTCTGTTCACTCCCTCTGAGGCATCTGGTATTGACCCCTGTCGGCAGACAGGATACTGGGCTAGATGGACCTTTGGTCTGACCCAGTATGGCCGTTCGTATGTTTCACAGCCGCACAGCAACAGCAGCAGTTCAAATAGATCCTGAACTTGGTTGTTATGCAGAGATGATGTTGATTCAATATTCATTGAAAATGACCATGGCAGAAGCTGCAATGCCAGTCTGATGGAGAAACTGGTGAGTATAGAGTCCAAATAGCAAAAGCTGGAGACTGCTTTGGCAGTTTCATTAGGCAAAGAGATGGGCATCATGGGTGGCCTGGTCCTAGATTTTGTAGCTTTGTCTTTGAGCATGAAGCATGGAGTCTCATCTTAGCCAACTCTCCTCACATTGCTGAAGTGCCTCATGAAACCTGCTGGGACTCTGTACCAGAAGAATGATGCCACTGGCATAGTCAAGCCCTGAGAGTGAGAGATCACCAACATTAATCAATCTTTTACCCAATAGAATGCTGCATTATTAAATTGGTTCCCCCCTCACAAAAAAAGAGCAGTGGCTAAGACGTCTCCTGTCTGACACCAGAATACTGATTTATATGGTGACGATATCCAGTTCCTAATACAGCTCTGCTGTAATTCCATACACACCAACAAAGTTCTAGGTGTCTTGGGAATCTAATATCTATAAGTAACTGAAGTTTAGGGAGAAAATATAATTACAAAACCCAACAGAGAAAACAGTGCTTTGTCAAACATTCTCTGCGCGGAGGGTGCATAAGTTCCTGGGAATAAAGCTATTTAGCAAGCCCAGAGCTGTGCAGTTCTAATGGTTCCCCATGCTGCCAGAGCCAGGGCCAGGTAAAGTTGGTAAGCTCCATTTTCTCAGAGCCAGTTTTCTACCCAGCTTCGGTTACAATCTTTACAGGCCACCCAATGTGCTTCCCTCCATATATTTTGAATGGTATTTTCTTTCTTTGCTGAGTATTTCTTTCCATGCTGTTGAGTGTATCTCTTGCTCTGTGTGTCCTGTTTTGGCTCCTTATCTCACATAGTTTGAGGCGGGTTTACTAAACTGTCTCCTTGCCTAGATTTAAAGACCCTCAATTTGCTGCATGTTGCCATTGCCAGCTGTTCTGTCTTCCTGGGAGAAACTCTGAGCAGAATACAGGATGTTGCATGGGGGCAGAGAGCAGAAAGGGGTATATTAGCAAAAGAAATGGTTTAACAAGAATGAGCAGCCTGCAAATCCAGAAAACAAGCGGAAAGGGAAACAAGATAAAAGAGCCACATAATGCAGGCCAGGTCTACATTCTAAACGTACAGAAGCATAACTATGTCCAACTCTAAGCAATGCAGTTTTGTTAACCTCACTCAGCTACACGCGGCACGAACTAGATAGTTCGGACTAGGCTTCCTACTCCGAACTATCTGTACGCCTCGTTCCACGTACGTACAGATAGTTCGGAATAGGAAGCCTAGTCCGAACTATCTAGTTCATGCCGCGTGTAGCCACGGGCACGGAGTCCGCACTAGTGTACATTTAAAAATGGCGGCACCCGGCAACATGCAAATGAAGCCCGGGAAATTCAAATCCCGGGCTTCATTTGCAAGTTCGTATGACTACATTAACCACCCTAGTTCGAACTAGGGTAGTAGTGTAGACATACTCTGACGGACTACAAAGGGGGCGGTGGCTGTACTGATATAGCATTTTAAGTGTAAATCTGCCCTAAGTGAAATAACACTGCCATGAATGCTACCAAAAAGATGATATATATAAAATACATTTATCTTAAAATATAAATAAACATTACAAGAATATTAAGGTTGAAGTCAAACACTCTAAAGTTCCAGAATGATAGTTCCTTCCACAACTTTCACCTGGCTTCCATCCATGTATGCATTATGATACTGTCTTTAATTACATAATCCCCTACTATGTTTTTCCACAGAACACCTGTCTCATTCAGTGCACAGTATGAATAGTGCTCCCTGAATTGGTATCTGTTCAATATTTCTTTTTTATCCTTCCTGAATATTAAGCCCCTGTTTTATGTAGCGCATACCATTCACGGCCTGCACTGAAAATAGAATTGTTAATTTAATAACAGGCTTTCCTATGGTGCTCATTACCTTAGTATATGACTGGATCTCAGAAACGAATGAATTTATTTTTACAACACCCCCTTGAGCTGGCGTGGTATTACTATCACATTTTAAAGATGGGGGACTGAAGTACAGAACGATTAAGTACAAACTTGTCAAAATTGCCCATTAATTTTGGGACCCCAATTTGAGACACTGAGTGTTTGATTTTTCATAGTACTTGGTGCTTTATATTTTTAGACCATCAGTACCACTGACTTCTGTAGCAATTCTGAATGCAAATCATGCCCTAACTATCAAATCAGGAATCCACACAATTCAATCAGTTACCGTATGTGAAAGGATTAGTTTAAATGACTCCCCAGCAGCATACAGAGACTATGTGGCTCAGCCAGGGATAGAATCCAGTGCTCCAGGGCAGCAGTCCACCACCTTAACCATGGTACCATCCCTTTCCTTATTCACTACACATTGTTCAATGTCTGTAACAAATGAGACGGCAGCTCTATGAACAGCAGCCTAATTCAGTACACGACTCTGAGTCATTCCCTGAGCAATGTCCATCCTGTCCAGTCAATGAGGCAGGCGTCCTGGGGAAAAGAATACTATGGGATTGTGCAACTTAAAGATGGTACCAAAATGAGAGCTGACCAGAAGATGAGAATTCCATCTCACACTAATTTTTGATGTTTTAAAATTTGTTTTCATTCCTCACTGGTACAGAAAATCAAATCTTTCACATGTTTCGATGAAAATGAAGTTGTGTTGAAATGGCTGGTTTTGGACCGAAATCTGCACTTTCTATTTGTGATGGGGAGTGTGTGTGCACATATTAGGGAACTGGCCTATGAAAACACAGGTTTAAGTCTCCCATTCTAAGCAAAGTTTGTTCATCCTAGATTATTCCAAAGAGCCAAAGCAGGGACTGCCTCTGCATTTCCCACATTTCAGGCCAGTGCCTTACTCATTGGGAGGTAGTGTGCAAAAATTTCTCCCTTGCACAAAAAAATAGACAAAAGCAGTATGTCTCGGTGAAGTATTTCAAATGTGCTGAAACAATGTATTTCAGCAAAATATTGATCAGTTTTTAATCATATACACAAGGGAGCCAAACTATGCTTTAATGGCCACCCGTAATTCTGGCATTTCCTATCTTCTGAATGCTTGACTTTGTAATTTTAATATTTTTAATATTGCTTTTTGTATGTTATTTTGGAAGTAAAAAAAATTAAAAAATCATCAAAATGTCATATCATAGAACCAGACCAACCTGCTATGTGCATCAGCTGCAGGTCTGGAATCTTTATATGCCCTGCACATTCCTCTACCAAAAATCGATGGAGCAATTGGTAGCAGCAGTAGGCTGTTATCCTCTGTGTGAGCCAGCATCAAGAAGGGAAATGAGATGCACTCTTTGCGTAGTTGTGGTGGCAAGTATATTCTAGTGGTGAATAGAGACCCTTTCTCCCATCACAGCCTGATCTTTTTGCTCTCATCTTCCCAGTCTGTTCCTGTCACACTGTCACACTGTACTCATATCCCATTTCCTCTGTAGCCAGTTCCTCTCCCATCCAAAGGCATTCCTAGCCTGGACATTCTAGAACTTCTCAACAAAATGGTTGCAAGAATTTTTAAACACAGGAAGAGCAATATTTTCTTCCCTAACATCAGTATCGGAAATGGCTGAACCAATTTTGCTGCTGAATCTTTTATATATATATATATATATATATAATCATCCTGAAGCAGAAAAAGCACCTGGCATGGGAAATTTCATCCCAAATGGTTTTGTTTGGCAAAATGATATAAGCGGCTGAAAACAATGTCTTATCACAGAAAATATTAGACAAGTTTGACTGTAGACTTCACTGTTGCAAACAACTCTAATCCTTGCTCTTATACTGTCTGCCTATGTCCTTGGACAAATCACAGCCTGCTGTAAAATTTGAGCAGGGTTGATGGGAATGTTTGATTCTTTTCTGGTAAAATACAGTACTTTGATGATGAAAGTACTGTATAAGTGGTATGTATTAATAGCTAAGAGATTTTCTTGCTTGCGGCACTATGTTGTATTCATATACATACACTGGTACACATACCTTATATTAAAGATGGGCCAAAATTAGACTACAGGATCTGAACCTTTCCACTAACTAGCTTTGTTTCAAAACCAGATTTGGAACCAAAATTTACTTCTAGGGATATCTCTCTAATGCTCTGAATGGGAAAATTAAATCCGGACACATAATGAACTTTGCAAAAGTTTAGATTCAGATCATATCAAACTCTGTATTTCATGTCCAAATATAACATGCCTGATATTTTTCTCCTTGTTTCTTTTTCTGTACAAGAGTCTTCCTCTTTCTTTTTTCAGATAATAGGAAATAATTCTGTTTCACTGGAGTTTTAGAAGTGGAAGTGAGACCTACATATAACAGTTTATATACTCTGTACTTTGTAAAAAAGCAAGGTGATTGAATATAGCGAGTTCAGAGAGGAGAAAGAAGGAAAAATTCACTGTTCTACCAAGGATATTAGAGTAACTAAACTGCTGAAAATATACTCTTCCATTTAACTTTATCTTTAAAAGCCTCCTCATGAGTAATATTGTCAATTCCCACTTGGCTCAATTGTATGCTGCCCAAATCCAGTCTTTTTTCGGGAAGCCTTTTTTATCACCAGGATCACAGTGACATCTGAGTGTCAAGAAGATGGACCAATCAGAACACAGAAAATTGATATGAGCAGCACCCTACTCTCTTGGTTGGCTGCAGATAAACAGCTCTGCTAATATGCTGGTTCTGACTTTCTTGAGACCTTTTTTTGAATATGACATAACATAGCAGCTGGTTCCCTGGAAACTGGGAAAGCAAAGCACTTGCAGAGAAGTTTTGCTTTTCTTTGCATTATTAAAGGGTGCAGTGGAAGATTTAATAACTCTCTTCACATGCAGCCATTTTGTAGAAAAGGATTTTTGTGGCACTTGCTGCTCAATGGTGATTTTAGCACTGCATTTTGCAGAGAAATGATTTATGCCATTTTATTAGGAGAAAATATTATTTTTAAGATATCCTGCAAAATTTACACTGTTTTGCCATTTTAAAGGTCTATTTTCCCCAAACACAGTGTATTTGATATATATTAGATATTGTTTTCAGAACAGCTAGTTTTTTGGAGGGCCAATATTATTGATGCTAAATGTTTTCTTCTTCTACAATCACTGTCTATCTGGATTCAATTGCTATCCTTCCAGCACTGTTTGTCTACCATCTCCGATGGGTATCTACTCGCCCTGGCTAGCACCTCCGGACCCGCGCTCAAAGCAGTTGGCTGCTGGGACCAGCGTGTGTGTCTCTGCGCAGCATGTGGCCCTGGGGGGCAGAGGAGCAGGGGGTCTCAGCATGCTGCAAGCACCTGGAAGTACTACCCTTGCTGCTCCCATAGGCCATTCCAGCTCTACATTTCTGTGATTCTACATTGGTGGTGGTGGAGGCGTGGCTGTATGTGGTGAAGGATTTAAAAAAGCAGTGTGTCATCCATATATTAATGATACTTGAGTTCCTATCATCTTTCTAGTTTACCTCGTGGCTGCATGCAGATGCTATAAAGGACCAGAAAGAGAACTGATCCTTGTGGGATTCTACAAGAGAGAGATCTAGAGGTTGAGGTGCAGTTTCCCAACTGTCTGGTTGCCTCTCTCCAAAAAAAAGACTTTAACCATTTTCTTGGACCCTGCCACCTTTCTCGGGGCATCTCATGGATGGCATTATCCAATACTATTGCCAAGGCAGCACCAAGGATGACAGCAGCTTTGGAAATACTATTATAGACCAGCATTTCTATCACTGTGTGATCCAGCCTCAGAGAAAAGTGGAAAGTCCCTTTGCCTTGTTCACGCCAGCACTCTTGCAGTTGCCACAACCTGTGTAGTTTCAATGATGAAGACTTGAGAATATCATTTTTGCCCAGGTAGATACGACCTCTTTGGGGAAGTTCCTTCCTGTCTTAAATCGAATTCACTTTATTAAATGTGTGAGGTCTGTATTTGTTGTCACATTTGCCATAACAACCATCTCCCACAGGATGCAGTTCCTCTGGTGTCAGCAGTGGTGGTGTTAACCTTGTGGTATTTATACTGGGTTTTCATACAGTCAGGTTCTGAAGACATAGATAACCTTCTGTCGGAGAATTCTCTATCAATGCACCAGCAGGGTGAGCGGGAATGGTGGGGGGAGGACATCCGCTCTTCAGGCTAAAATTTAGCAACTGGGCTGAGAAAGGATATCATTAACATTAATCCTTCCAGTCTTTACATACAGACAGCATGATTCAGAGTCTCTTGATCTTTAGTTTCCTTAAAAAGTGAGACTCACAGGAGCCTCTGAAATCGATCCACCGGCAGCCTATTTTGCGGGTCTAGTGAAGACCTGCCAAATCAACTACAGAGCACTCTTCTCTCAGCCCTATTACTCTTCTTATCTTAGGTAGGGTAAGGGAAGTTGATGGGAGAGTTTCTCCCATTTATCCCCTGTAGAGTAGCATGTTAAAACAGTTAATTGGTTAAACAATGGTGCTTAACTGCTTAGCCTTTTAAACCTAGATCCTGCTGCCCAGCCCTGCTGCAGTCATGGGGTACCAGTGTGGCTAGGGTTTTTTTGCTGGTCCCGCCAGGGCAGCTTGAACTAGTGTAACTGGCCAATGCTGGACATAACTAGTAAGGGCCAGTTAACCTGTTTGCACACCGGTAAGCTTCATGCTTATCAATATGCTTATAGTTTAACCAGTTAACATCCCTAGAGTAGATGCCACAATAACTCAACTTAAAATACAGTGACTTCAGCCACGTAATTCATATAGCTTTGAGTTGCACAGTTTAAGTACACTTTCTGCTGTAGTACAGAGGTAGTCTCAGGATTGGTATGGCTTGATTCTCCTTTTACACTGCCTATACAATGCAGTCAGCTATCCATAGAGTTTGGCCAACGTAACTTGAGGCGAGAGAAGAACCAGCCGTAGTGCATATATACAAATGCTGACAGTTTCAAGCTCTCATTATGACAGGCATGGAAGTTACTCTTATGTGTGGTTTCCATCCGCCTCAGTGGAAAAAATGAGTGTCAAAAGAAGGAAATCAAAGTTAATGCAGATAGATGGATCACTGGCTGGCACCAGTAGATTTCTGCTCTTTGAACTCTTCCAGAAGGTGTTGCCCTGGGGCATTGTTGTATAAGGAGCCAATCAGTTATGCTCTCTCATAGGTCTGGCTGACACAGCCCTGGATTTTTTTAAATATTGATTAACACCAAAGATTTATGGTTTGTATCTAACAGTGCATTGCTGGGCACTATCTCAACAGAACTTTTCCATTTTGGGAGGACACTGAAAAGAAACTGCTGTGTGTAGCATTACACTGCACCTTATCCTTAGGCAAAACAAATGCACACCAACTAATTGAGGCATGTAAATTATAAGGCATCATGATAAGAATATGCCCTTTACACTAATCACCAGGTTTTTGAAAAGATATAAATCTGTGTCAGGTGGACACTTAATCACCAGCAATCTTCTTTTCCTTTGAATAAATCAATATATATTGAAGCATTCAAGAGGTCATAGCTTTGTTTAGGGGCATGTTCTGCTTTGTCTTTCAAATCTAAAACCCTGCGCTGGTACTGCCTATTACTAGAGTGTTCTATATCTATGTACTGTATATGGTTAGTTAATTGACTCGTGATAGTAGGTGGCACTCAGGATTACGTAGCATATTCCCTGGGTTTGGTAGAGCCAATACAACTTCTGTGTGCATTGCAAATGGCTTCCACCCACTGTGCTTTAAATCAGCTCTGAACACTGCCCTCAGTCCACAGGCAGAAGAACCTGTCATTGAGATGAGAATTTCACAAAAAAAGGACAGCTTATTTCTTTAAAGCTGCATAGTCAAAGGTGAGTCCAACAGGTATGCATGGAAACCTTCAGTTGCCATAGGACGTGCACAAAGCTGCATTTGTACAAATACTTGCTGAGAGGCTCTATTATCCAAATTGCAAATATGACATTTTTTGTAGGAACATCCATTAGACTCCCCTTTGGAAACCTGGACCTTAAAATCCAGCAGGAATTAGTTGCATATTGGATATGTACTTATAATATGAATCTGCATGTCCCACACCTGGGTCTGTAAGGTTATGTCTACACTGCCACCCTAGTTTGAACTAGGGTGGCAGTGTAGACATAGCCTAAGGCACTTGCTGGTGGTTGGTGGAGAACTGATGGCTCGCTTTCCTCTTTGTTTCCAGAAGCTAAAACCACGTTACTCTCTTAGGGTATGTCTACACCACAGCATTAATTAGCATTTTGCTAATTCGAACTAGCATGTCCACATTGAGTGGACCCTGAACCAAAGTTAAAGCTGGCTGGAAGCAGTGCCAGCAGAGCATCAGGTTAGGACTTAGAGTGTGGAGCTGCTGTCTCAGGCTAGCCGAGGGCTGTGCTTAAAGGGACCCGACCCCCACCCCGGACATACAGTTCTCATGGTTCCCCGTTTGCTTGTCTACCTTGATGAGGGACAGCAAAGCAGTCCTGGCTTGGAGTGCCCTGAATGCCCACACTCAGCACATCACAGAACTTGGCCATCAGCCTGGCTGCATTTGCCGCAGGCTGCCATCCAGGGAGGTCAATCGGGGGGCTGCAGGAGAGTTTCCACCCCGAGGAGCCCACAGAGCCACCCCAGTCCTCCTCATCGGGGGCTCGTACCCCATTCCTCCCTCACACCCTTCCACTTACCCGTCCCTAGCCCCCCTTCCTGATGTACAAAATAAAGGACACGTGTGGTCAAAAATAAAACTCTCTTTATTTCACAAAACTGGGGGAGACTGGGAAAAGGAGGTGGGAGAGGGGAAGAGAGAGGGTGGGAGAGGGGAGGGGGAAACCTGGGAGGAGGGAGCTGGAAGGGGGAAGCCTGGGGAACAAGGAGGAGGGGAAATATTAAACTATGATATGCCATATCTTCAGTACTGTGTACAGATGTGATCTCCTCACCCCAGAAAAGATATTTTGGCTTTGGAAAGGGTTCAGGAAAGGGCAACTAAAATGATCAGGGGTTTGGAACAGGTCCCATATGAAGAGAGGCTAAAGAGACTGGGACTTTTCAGCTTAGAAAAGAGGAGACTGTGGGGGGATATGATAGAGGTCTATAAAAGCATGAGTGGTATGGAGAGGGTGCATAAAGAAAAGTTCTTCATTAGTTCCTATAATAGAAGGACTAGAGGACACCAAATGAAATGAATGGGTAGCAGGCTTCAAACTAATAACAGACAGTTCTTCTTCACAAAGCAAATAGTCAACCTGTGGAACTCCTTGCTGCAGGAGGCTGTGAAGGCTAGAACTATAACAGAGTTTAAAGAGAAGTTAGATAAAGTCATGGAGGTTGGGTCCATAGAGTGGTATTATCCAGAGGGTAGAAATGGTGTCCCTGGCCTCTGTTTGTGGAAGGCTGGAGATGGATGGCACAAGACAAATGGCTTAGTCATTGTCTTCAGTCCATCCCCTCCAGGGTACCTAGTGTGGGCTGCTGTCGACAGAGAGGCTACTGGGCTAGATGGACCTTTGGTCTGACCCAGTACGGCCATTCTTATGTTCTTATGTTCTAAGCTCAGGGCTCAGGGTTGGGGGGTCTCACTGGACCACCTTGATTTTCATGCAAACCTGCTCCTGGGTGGCCAGGCTGGCAGGTATCCTGCCCTAGACGGCCACTTTCCTGTGCCTAGTGCGGAGGTTGTGGACGTTGGACGACTCCCCCCAAACCTGGATGAGGTCCACGATCTCCGCACTAGACCAGGCGGGCACCCGCCTCTTGCGGCCCCGGGCAGGCTCCTGGGAGCCGCCAGCCTGGTCCCGGGAAGAGGTGGAGGGCTGGGTGGAAGTGGGTGGCTGGCTCGTGCCGTGCCAGGTGCAAGGTCTACTGGCTGGGTACTGGCAGGCTTGCACCTGGCATGGGCACTGTAGCCAGCCCGTGCCCCTTTAAGGGCTCCGAGGCCGGGAGGGGGGCAGACAAGTTTCCCTGGTGGTGCCCTGAGTGGCCACCAGGGAAAGCTGGGGAGGGCTAGCCTCCCACTAGTTCAAATTAAGTGGCTACACAGCCCTTAATTCGAACTACTTAATTCGAACTAGGCGTTAGTCCTCGTAGAATGAGGTCTATCTAGTTCAAATTAAGTGCTCCGCTAGTTCAAATTACGTTCGAACTAGCGGTTTGCCTGTGTAGCGCTTATGAAAGTTAATTTGAACTAATGGCTGTTAGTTCGAATTAACTTTGTAGTGTAGACATACCCTTACTGCTTGTCCAAGAATCAATTTCTGTAGTTGCCACAGGTGCAGGATGCAGTGACAAGTGGGAAGGGAGGAGTTCCATGAAACTCTCAGTATTTATAGTATGGAAATGTTTGAAAACTCTTAACTTCAAATAGTGTGTTAATAAATGGAGTGATATTCTTGATAGCTTTTGCTTTTACTTTTATGTCTACCACCTCCAAAGCTATTTCAACTACTCAATAAGCTCACAGAGAAAAAAAGAATCTGCAAAGGAGAACCATGTCTTTAGGTGCTTATAGACTATCTGTTTTACCTGTTACATACTGCTCGGCTTTCCCTTTGATATTTATATACCCACTGCCTCTTTCCCCCGCTCCCATTTTTTCCTCTTTCCCCCTCTCCTTCCTTATTTTTGGTTCTGGACATCCAACACTCTGGTCATCTCAAGAAGTGGGTTGTGCCCAAGACAGCTCATGATACCATCTACATGTTTTGTTAATCTTTAAAGTGCTACCAGACTATTTGTTGTTTTTTAAGTTTATCATGTTATTTTAGTTAGAGGTTAATTTCTCTATTCTGGAATGAAGTACAGATCTGAATAAGATGATAAGATACTCTACATTTCACAGCTTTTCAAGAGCAGAGTTTGCCTTTAGTTGCATTCACACATTTGCACTGACTTCAGTGGCATTACACACATGTAACCAAGGCCTGTATTTAGCCCGGCAACTGGGGAAAATACATGTGATATCAAGATGCCTTTTGCCAACAGCTGGAAATGGTGTTAAGGCTAAAATCAGCAATCAACAGTAAATGGCAGATGATAATTTTGTGACTGGGAGCTCTAGGGAAAAGGCAGAGGAGGATTCAAACAAACAAACAAACAAACAAACAAACAAACAAACAAACCAAAACCCATCAACATAGTCCTTAATGAATGCCACTGTTTCCATTAAAAAGAGAAAGCACGGCCAAAGTGGAAACATGACAAAATATATGTCATGTCACTGTTGATCTTCAAGCAACAATGTGATTAGCGATGTAGCCTTTTTTACATTTCAAAGAGTTTAGTGCACAATGCCAGAAAGATAAACATCCAGAGGTGTTGTTTGCAGAAAGACATCTTTCTGACAGCAAGTTACATTTCATGCCTCCTTTACGAGAAAGAACATGTAGTTTTAGTCAGTGATTAAAGAGAAAAAGCCGCAGTTTATCCACTGCAAACAAATCCCTATTAGTATTTATTTTATCCCAGTGATTCCATCCTTTAAACCATGCTCCCCTGCTATGTTCATACAAACTTGGGAGCATACAAGGAGGTTGCAGTCACTTTCCCATGAACTTGCAGGGTCTTCACTCCTCATCTGAGTAAGCAGCAGCTGCTGGGAAAGAGAAAATATCCACAATTCCTTTCTTTAGCTGCTTCGGGGATGTTAATATCCTCATCAAGTGCCTTCCCTCTTCCTCCCAGGATGAGTTTGTTATCCAGAAGACCTCTGCTCTTGAGAGTCCCAGCGAACCACCCCAAGGAAGCCAGCAGCCATAAATAACGTCTGCACCCTTTATGCTTCCCAAATGCAGCTCAGCTTCCTTACTGAAACGTTATTGGCTTCGACAGCTGCATCAGCTTAGGCAGGATTTAAAAAAAAAAAAGAAAAAGAAAAAGAAAAGAAAAGAAAAGAAAAGAAAAGTAAAAAGAACCCCCCTTACTTCTTAAATTACTCACAAAGTCACCTTTTTAATGTAAACACACACAAAATGCACTCAGCCACTGGTTCTAGCAGACCATATGCTGCCTCTGCTGCTGTCCAGGTCCTAAGGGATGAATTTTTTTCCCCTTCAGCAAGCCTTCAGAAATGCTATAGAAATTGATATGCTTATTCACAGAGCCGATAAAGCAGGAAACCGATGTTTCAGCTATTTTTGTTGTGCTTTGCAGATGGACAGTAAAAGACATGAATCTCTTCCCCACTGCTCTAATGTCCTCCCCATCTCCCTGTCTTGTGTCACATCACCAGCCAATCGTATTTTTTCTTGAAGTCTGCAAGCCACCCCTCTTCCTCTTTCCCACTTAAAAAAACAAGAACAATAAACAAACAAAAAAAAACCCCCAACACACACAAGAATCTCACACATTTACCACATTTTGCCTAATAAGCCTAAACAGTTTTCTGTGCA
Source organism: Pelodiscus sinensis (assembly GCF_052426305.1). Lineage (NCBI taxonomy): Eukaryota > Metazoa > Chordata > Testudines > Trionychidae > Pelodiscus > Pelodiscus sinensis. Next base: position 200,794,795 of record NC_143052.1, read on the forward strand.
CTCCTCCTTTTCATTGCTTTGGTTGTAAACACAAAAGCAGTACACAAGGAGGACAAGTCCATATTGCTTCCATTTCTGTGTTATAACACTGGCTTTTTTTTTTTTTTTAAAAGCATGTCTTTCTCCCATTATATGGGCTGATATATGTCCTGATTTATAGCGCTGTGCGGCAGGTGTCCATAAATCAGGAAAGGAACTTAATGATGGTAGCTGGATTGACCACCTATTGAAGTGCACGTGGGTAATAGACCTGGGTTATATTTTTAAATTGTTTGGCATATAACCTCCGTAAAGGCAATTGGAGGGGGAAGGGGAGGGAGAGATGCAGCTAAATCTCTTCACAAGCTACATTTACAGTTAAATCACCTGATGAAGTCTCAGGTTATAGTACTGCTGAGCTCATGCCTCAGATGGCATATTACAAAGGAAACTTTGAATTAGTGGTTGAAGTTCACTGATCTGCTCATGCTGAGAAAGTTCATGCCTTATAATGGGGTGGGGGGACTTTTATATCACTGATGGAAGTTTAATTTATTGGGATTGTAGGATACCAGGAACCAGATGTTTTGAACTGTGATTTTTATAAACACACAACTATTATCAATTACTATGAGCCTGTGTGGTCTTTGTAGCACTTGCAATGTGCTACATTTCTCTTTCCACAGACAAGATGTAGTCCGTGCACTAAAATGCAGGGCCTGTGCCACAGCTCCTTGACATCCTATAAGACAGTGTTATAACCAGTTAATTACTCCTTGCAGCCTTTGGCTTCTCCTTTTCCCACAGAGCTGACTCGTGCTGAGTGGATGTTCATTGCAAGCTTGCTATGGAAGAGATCATATTAATAAAGTAGAACAACTGGTCCTTTAAGAAGGGAGCTGGGTCCTGTACTTCCCACCTCACCAGAGAGGAGGCCTCAGACAGGACAGCAGAAAAGAGGCTGACACTGCAAAGAATCAAACAGGATGGAGTGAAGATTTCTAACTGTGAAGACAGATTTTCCCCACTTGCTTGTTATTGTAAAGAGGTGTGAAAAGCTGAGGCACCTTGTTCATTACACAGAATACCGGAGTGAGAGTCAGAAGACATGGGTACAACTGAAAGCACCCTGTGATTCACACACTGCATAGTATTATAATCGGAATTGTACCCAATGGGCCTTACAAGGTATTGTGTGGAAACTTAATACCTTGCTGGTCAATAATATCCAAGGGTATGTCTACACTAGAAAGTTAGTTCGAACTAACGTCCGTTAGTTCGAACTAACTTTCCTAGGCGCTACACTAGCGCTCCGTTAGTTCGAACTTAATTCGAACTAACGGAGCGCTTAGTTCGAACTAGGTAAACCTCATTTTACGAGGACTAACGCCTAGTTCGAACTAGCTAGTTCGAACTAAGGGCTGTGTAGCCCTTTAGTTCGAACTAGTGGGAGGCTAAGGCTTCCCAGGTTTCCCTGGTGGCCACTCTGGCCAACACCAGGGAAACTCTATTGCCCCCCTCCCGGCCCCGGAGCCCTTAAAGGGCCACGGGCTGGCTACTCACTTTGTGCCAGTTGCAAGGCTGCAAGCACCCGTGCCTGCACAGCCTGCACCTGCCACACCATGAGCCAGCCATCCGAGGGTTCCCAGCCCTCCACTGCTCCCCACGACCAGCCTGGCGGCTCCCGGGAGCCTGCCCGGGGGCGCAAAAGGCGGGCGCCCGCCTGGTCAAGTGCGGAGATCGTGGACCTCATCGAGGTTTGGGGGGAAGCCTCCAATGTCCACGATCTCCGCACTAGCCACCGGAACGCGGCCGTCTATGGACGCATGGCTGCCAGTCTGGCCGCCAGGGGCCACCAGCGCAGCCGGGAGCAGGTGCGCTGCAAAATTAAGGACTTGCGGCAGTCCTACTCCCGGGCCTGCCTGCCAGGGGCTGACCCGGAGGCCTGCCCCCACTTCCATGCCCTGGACCGCATCCTGGGGCCTCATGCCGTCCCTGCCCCCCGGGACGTGATTGACCCCGGGGCAGAGGGACCGCTCCTGGAGACGGAGGAGGAGGAGGAGGGCTCTGAGAGCCAGGAGCCTGCCGCCAGCCTTCCCAGGACCCGGGACCCCCGAGGCACCCCACAGAGCCGCTCGCCTGCATCATCAGAGGCCGGGGAGGCGTCCACCTGTGAGTACCCTCGTGTTCCCCTTATGTGTACGGGGGGCTGGGGCGAGAGGGAGCCCCGGGACCGTGCGCCTGGGCCTTGCCCACCACGGAGCAGCAGCTGGGGATCCTGCAGGGGCCCTGGCCTTGCAGAGGGGAGCTGGGTTTCACACACCTGGGCCCCTGGGGTAATTGACCGCTGGTCTTCTTGCACCACAGCTGCAGCACCGGGGCCTGCAGGGCGCACCACACCGCCTGCAGCAGCCGCCCGCGCCCGGGCAAGCAGGACAGCCAGGAACCAGGAGGACTACCAGAGGCGGCATCTCCGGTTCCTGGACCGACAGCTCCGTCTCCAGGACCACTGGGTCCAGGAGGACCTCAGGCTGCGCCAGAGGAGTCTGGAGGCCCTGGAGGAGCAGGGCCGTGCCCTGTGAGGCCACCTCCAGAGCCTGCTAGACCGCTTTCCATTTCCTCCTCCCCCTGCTCCCCCTCTTGCTCCCCCTCTTGCTCCCCCTGCTCCCCCTCTTTCTCCCCCTCTTGCTCCCCCTGCTCCCCCTGCTCCTCCTGCTTCCGCTCCTGCTTCCGCTCCTGCTTCCTCCACACCCCCTGTCCTCTCTGCCCCCCCCTCCACAACCATTCCCCACCGACGCCCCCGGACCCGCAGTGTGGCGAGACGGGAGAGGCAGCCGGACTCCCACCCCTGAGCTTTCTTTTCCCTTCCTCCCTTCCCTCCCCTCCCCTTCCAGCTCCCTCGTCCCAGGTTTCCCCCTCCCTTCTCCCACCTTCATTCCTCCCTCCCCCACCCCAGTTCTCTGAAATAAACAGATGTTTTTGTTTGAAAAACAGGTGTCTTTATTGTACAGTAGATAGGGAGGGGAAAGGGGAAGGGGGGGGTAGGGTGGAAGAAGGCCCCGGTGGGGCATGCAGGGAGAGGTCAGTCCTCCTCCTCCTCCACCTGGAAGCTCTCCCGCAGGGCTTCCCGGATCCGGATGGCCCCCCGCTGGGCTTCCCGGACGGCGGCGGTGCGGGGCTGACCGTAGTGTCCAGCCATGCGGTCAGCCTCAGCCATCCAGGCTGGCAAGAAAACCTCCCCCTTCCGCTCACACAAATTGTGGAGCACACAACATGCCGCCACCACGGGAGGGATGTTGTGCTCGGCCAGGTCCAGACGGGTGAGGAGGCATCGAAAGCGCGCTTTCAGTCGCCCGAAGGCCCCCTCTACCACGATGCGGGCCCTGCTCAGCCTGTTATTGAAGGCCTGGCGGGAGGGATTGAGGTGCCCCGTGTAGGGCTTCATGAGCCAGGGCTGCAGTGGGTAGGTGGCATCCCCCACCAGGCAGACGGGCATGTCCACGTCCCCGACCCTGATGTGGCGGTTGGGGAAGAAGGTCCCGTCCTGCAGCCGCTGGCACACGGAGGAGTTCCGGTACACCCGTGCGTCGTGTGCTTTGCCGGACCAGCCCACATTTATGTCCGTGAACTGTCCCCGGTGGTCACACACGGCCTGCAGGATGACGGAGAAGTACCCCTTGCGGTTCACGTACCGGGACGCCTGGTGTTCCGGGGCACGGATGGGGATGTGCGTCCCGTCGATGGCCCCCCCGCAGTTGGGGAAGCCGAGGGCGCCGAATCCCCGGATGACAGCGTCCGGGTCGGCGAGGCGGACCACCCTGCGGAGCAGCACCCGGTTGATGGCCTTGACCACCTGCGGAGAGAGACACAGCAAAGCGTCAATCAGTGGGGCGCCTGGGTGGCTGGGAGCGTGCGTGCCCTGGCAGTGCCCCGCGCCCCACTCCCGGAAGCAACCCCCCTGGCGGCGTGTAGTACGGCCGGGACAGCCCGACCCCTCCGGTGCGGGGCGCCTTCGCCTCCTCCCGCCCCCCCCTTTGTCCCTGGGGCGGCCCATCCCCTCCTCGCAGCCCCCCTCCCCCCCGGCTCGGTGGCCGATGAGCGCCGTACCTGCATGAGCACTGCTCCGACAGTGGATCTCCCCACGCCGAACTGGTTCCCGACGGATCGGTAGCTGTCCGGCGTGGAGAGCTTCCAGAGGGCGATGGCCACCCGCTTCTGGAGGGGGATGGCGGGCCTCATGCGAGTGTCCCTTCTTTGCAGGGCAGGGGCGAGCCACTCGCAGAGCTCCAGGAAGGTGTCCCTCCTCATCCTAAAGTTCTGGGTCCACTGTCGGTCGTCCCAGCGCTCCAGGACGATGCGGTCCCACCAGTCGTTGCTGGTGTCCAGACGCCAGATGCGGCGGGGCACGCCGGTGCCGGGGCGCCGCCGCGGCTCCTCCACGGCCCCCAGGGCGGCCAGGCGGAGAGGCAGGGGGCTGACGTTCCCCAGGTGGTGCCAGGCAGCCTCGAGCCATTGCTGGCAGGCTTGCAGCAGCAAGTCCAGAACGTGCACCAGAAAGTGCAGGGCGAGCCGTGGCTCCATGTTGCCACCTGCGGCAGTCCCCCCCGAAGGGAAGCACCGACACAGACGGGCACAGAGACCAACGCTTTGCTGTCCCTCGGCGAGGTTGGCAAGCAAGCAGGAAAAGCTGAGAACCGGCTGTCCAGGGGGGGTCCCTTTAAGCACGAGGCTCAGATAGTTCAGACAGCAGCCACACAAAGCAACTGCTGACCTGATGCCCTGCCAGAACCGGTTTCAGCTGCCCTTAAATGCCCCCCTGCGTCCAATCAGTGTGGATGCGCTAGTTCGAACTAGCAAAACGCTAGTTCGAACTAGTTTTTAGTTCTAGATGCGCTAGTTCGAACTAGCTTAGTTCGAATTAACTAATTCGAACTAAGTTAGTTCGAACTAGCGCTGTAGTGTAGACGTACCCATAGAGAAGCGCATGTGGTGACATTATATATGAAGTTATGAAATCCTCCTGTATCATGTTCTTAGCACATATTCAAACCTTCAGAGCCCTGTCCAGGCAGAATGACCCTGATGAAGAAGTGTGTTCGCCTCAGTTTACATGTAAGTAGTAAACAAGGTTCTTAAGCCAGCAGGGAGAGGAAATGGCAAGAGGCAGAGCAAATTTGCATCTCAGCAAACACAGGTGAGAAGAAAAAATATGGAGTCTCTCTCATGGCTAGACTTTATGATGCCTTCTTTACTGTTTGAGTAAACTTTGAAGTGGGTTCTTCTGAGGGTTACCTTTCAAAGCAAAGTTCATTGGCCTATAAAAGAAAGGGGTAGAAAACCCCAAGCACACTCTTTTTTTCACCTACGAAGACAGAGTAACCAGCTCTTTGAATTTGGGGATGGGGGGAGAGCCTAACTTTGGATTGCGGTCAGCCATGTTGTTGGGAACATATGGTAAGGATTTTGCCTTGAAGCCAAGCCTACCTTGATAAGTTTTATCTCCTAGAAACTGTTTTATGTTATGTTTAATCCAGCTCCTTGTGTTAAAGGAAGGTCAAGTAAACATAGACCATCTCTTACAGGTATTGGTCCCACCTGATCTAAAGAATCTCCAGGGATGGTGCTGCGCTGCCCCTTTCTCCATCACCTGCTCCACAGCTCCCATTGGGCAGGACCTATGGCCAACAGGAGCGGCTCATGTGGGCAGTGCACACTGCGCAGAACCACCTGGCTGCCCCTGAGCCTAGGAGCGTGGCATGCCAGTCACTCCCAAGAGCTGCACAGAGCCAGGGAGAGCCCTCGTCATTCCTGCACCCCAATGCCTGCCCCAGCCCAGTGAAAGTGAGTGACAGTGGGGGACAGTGAGTGCTGGAAGGCGGGAAGGATGGTATGAGTGGGGGCAGGGCTTTGGAAAAGGGGCAGGGCGTCAGGGAAGGGGATGGTGGGGGGTGAGACAAGGATACGCAGTTTTGTGCAATTAGAAGTTGACAATCCTAGTTTCAGTGCTTAAGTATCCTTGTAGCTAGATAGTTTTTCCTAATATCAACACCTATATCTCCTGTGCTACAAAATAAGATAATTGCTTCTTATCCTATTCTTCATGGACACAGAAAATAATTGATCTCCTTCCTTTTTATAAGCTTTTATATATTTGAAGACTCAACCTTCTCTTTTCTAGACTAAGCATGCCCAGTTTTATCAACCTTCCCTCCTTGGTGACGTGTTCCAAACCTGTTAGCATTTTTATTGCTTTTCTCTGCATTCCCCGTTTGTCCATATCTGACGGAAATAGTCAGGCCCACTGGAAGCACTTGTGATGTAGCTTTCTCAGGCTATGTCTACACTGTAGAGTTATTTTTCGGAAAAACAGTTGTTTTTCTGCAAAAGCTCACGGAGTGTCCACATCTCAAGCATATTTTTGTGCAAGCAAATCGAAAGATCGGAGGGGTCTTTGCGCAATTGGTAATCCGCATTCTACAAGGAAGAATTCCTTTTTGCTCAAGAGCTCTTGTGCAAAAAAGTGTGTGTGGACAGGGAAGAGGGTTTTTTTTGCACAAGAAGAGGGAAGAGGAAAAAGCACAGGTGCCCTCGTGGCCATTCTGCCCATAGCAATCACTGCTTACTTGTGAGACAGCACCCAGGCAGTCTGGATGCTCTCTTGTGCAAAAGCCCATCACTTTTTCGATGCACTTTTGCAGTGTGGATGCTCTTTTGCAAAGATCTCCTCCGTAAAAACCTTCTTGTGCAAGAAGCCTGCAGTGTAGATGTATCCTCAGCACATTAGAAATGGGTAAATCTATGGGACCATCTGCAGCATTAGAATAAAGCTATGCTAGTGATCAGTTACAACACTATGACCCCTGAAACATTCATATCAATTACACCATGGATACATCAAGGCAGTAACATGGTTTGGGAATAGAATTAAAACATAATTTGGTCTTGTAATATGGATAGCATCCTACATTTATTTTTACCCTGTCTCCAAATGGTTGTGTGACCTTGCTGTGTCCATTTTAATTAACTCAGGGGACTGCCACCTTCCCCACCAACACAATTAATTTTAACGCCCTAGAAGGGTTCTGAACAGAAGTAAAGGATAAGGGTCATAGAATGTGCTACTATTAGTAAAAACAACGAGGTATCCCATGGCACCTTGAAGATTAACAGATCTGTGAGCTGTGGTGGGTAAAAACAGTTTGTTAGATTCATGCATCTGACAAAGTGGTTTTTACTCACAAAAGCTTATGCCCAAATAAATCTGTCTGTCTCTAAGGTGCCACAGGACGACTCATTGTTTATGCAGATACAAACTAACACAGCTCCCACTCTGAGACTTGTTACTATTAGTAGGCAACTCATTTGTACTGGTAAGGAAATAAGAATGGTGGCTGTTCTAGAGGAGCTATAAACTCCTAGGTAACAAAGCAGCAAGACAGTACTGAAAAATACACTGAAAAATCTATGCCACTTCAGCTTGGGGAAAACCACTACAAAGTTGGATTTGAGCCATGTGCACCAGCAGCTTGTCCAGGAGTAGACCAGGCAATATGTTACCATCCATATGCATTGGGGTCTATTTCTCTGTAACAGATTGTTGTGTGGAGTCACCTCTGCCCTTGCCATCTTCCGCCAGACACTTTAGTGGCTGTTCCCACAAGAATACAGAAATTTTCAGCTCTACTATGGCAAAAATGGGCCATTTAATTTAATGGCCTGCTTTTCAACACATCCAAAATGCCCATGGATTATGCAGTCCTGCACTCGTTTCCTTCCTGATAGGAGAAGGTAATCAGCTTGTACCCTGATGCATGAGGATTTTTAGGAACCATTATAATTTTCTCTCACTTGTTATAATTGTTCATATAAAGATTAAGCTTTTTTGGAGATCTTTGTTTTAGTATTTCCCCACAACTACAAATGAATAGGTTTTATGGTTACCCATTTTATGTTGTGTTCATTTTAAGTGCCATCTTGCATTATGGAACTGTGCCAATAGGAATGTCCAACAGGCTTTTCTTATATTGACCTATAATTAATTTCCTCTGGAAACCCAATAGTCTTGGCATTCTTACTCTCTCCTTATCTGGAATCCTACATTGCATGTTCATTGCTGTTTCCTTGAACTAGATAAATATTTTACTATAAGGCAGCATTTCCCGAAGTGTGGTCCGCAGCCCAGTACCGGTCCTTAGAAAAATTATTGTGCACGATCCTATTAATTTGTGTGATGGGGTAGCAGCACTCTACGCTGCCAAGGGTAGTGGCGCGGCCCTCTTGGGAGAGAGCCCACCGCTGTGGCATCTCTGCCAGGCATGCTTCCGGGCAGCGGGGCTAGATCCGGAGGGTGCTAGGCCCCAGGGAGAAGGCCAGGCGCCGTGCACACCAACGCAGAATGCCCGGTATAAACCTTTGAGACCACCCTCCTCCCCCACGACCACTAGTCCCAAAAGAGTATTAAGAAGAGAAGAAAAACAGCATGGTTAAGTGAAATATAAAAAATTAATTGGACTAAGGGAATATCATTAAACAAAGGCAAATTATGCCCAGCAAGGTGAACCCTATAACTAAAAACGGACAAAGAGTAAAGAATGGACTCACTCAAGATGTTAAGTATGTTATGAGCCAGAAGAGGTGTGTGTAGCTATTGGCTTTCTAGTGGATCAAGACGTAAGAAAATATAAAAAAAATGGAACAAAATAGTTGGATACAAATTGCATCAGCCTTAGAGAACAGAACTTCAGTGGTCAGAGTAAAGAGGACAAAAGTATAACAGCCCAGACACGATTTGAACTTCTGACCAGCGAATGTGGGTTGTAGCATGCAGTTTCCTAAACACATAGGCTGTGTCTAGACTGGCAAGTTTTTCTGCAAAATCATCTGCTTTTGCGGAAAAACTTGCCAGCTGTCTACACTGGCCGCTTGAATTTCCGCAAGAACACTGATGATCTCATGTAAGATCGTCAGTGTTCTTGCGGAAATACTGTGCTGCTCCCGTTCGGGCAAAAGTCTTTTTCTGAAAAACTTTTGCGCAAAAGGGCCAGTGTAGATAGCAGAGATTTGTTTTCTGCAAAAAAGCCCCGATCGCGAAAATGGCGATCGGGGCTTTTTTGCGGAAAAGCATGTCTAGATTGGCCACGGACGCTTTACCGCAAAAAGTGCTTTTGCGGAAAAGTGTCCTGCCAATCTAGACGCTCTTTTCCGAAAATGCTTTTAACGGAAAACTTTTCTGTTAAAAGCATTTCCGGAAAATCATGCCAGTGTAGACGTAGCCACAGTGAATTGCAGAGGTTAAGCTTCTGTGAGCTATTTAAGTTGGGTGAGCCTCATTATAATCACTTGCAAGCACAGGTCGGTGCAAATATGCATGCTGAAAAAATAGAGAAGTGCAATTCAGCTACGAAAGCAGGCCAATGTTTAGTCCTGGTAGTACAGGCCTAAACAAATTTAAGGCAGTCACAACCATGAAATGAGAATGGATGAATAAAAGCCCCAGAATTTCAGTAGACTCTTTATGCTAGCTACTAAGCTTCATCTTAAGTCTGGAAAGGGCAGGACTGTGCTGAGTTACAGAAATGCTCAGTTTACCAAGAGACACTCATGTGGGAACGTAAAAATTGCCATGCCAGGTCAGACCAATGGTCCATCCAGCCCAATAGCCTGAGTCATCCAATGGCCAAGCCAGCTGCTTCAGGGATAATTGCCCATTACACATTATCATGCCTATGAGGGAAAGTTTCCTCCAAAGCCCAGGCAGTTAGTGGTTGGCTTATGTCCTGATGCATGAGGGTTAATATTCCTTGCACATTTTTATCATAGAAATGAAAGGGAGAGGATATTTTCTGATTCAATGGGAAACAAGTGAATAATAATTCTGTGGAGCTGTGTAGTGGAAAGAGAGACTCTTTGAGCGCAACAAGAAACGGGATTTTAAAATTTCATCTGCACAGCAGAAGGTCCTGCCAATTGAACCGTTTCCAGTAAACAATCTGCTAAGTCTGACAGTTTGAAGGAACACCAGACTGCCAGGAGTGAATAGGCTGGGATTTTTTTAAAGGTTTCTGAGTACTTTTATTTGTGAGCAACATCTTAAAAAACATTCATGTACAATGATGTTTCCAGTGAGAGTGAGGGGCTTCTCCATTGCTACAGGCTGGAAAAAAGAACTCAAGGAAATTCTAATGTTAGGTCTCCATGTCCAAACTCAAAAGTGCCAGCGTCTGCACATAGCTACTGGTCACAGGGGCTGCAGACTAGCCTGTCCTAGAGGCTCAGGCTGTGTCCTTATCAGCCCTTGATGGTGCTGGCTCTGTTACACGGTATGTGCTGCTGCTACTTTTGCAGCTGTGACAGGAAGTTTCACAGTGAGAGATTTCTTCCTCTGAGCTGCTCTACCACACCTCAGACAGATGGATTTGTCTGCAGCGGACAAAACTTTCCTGACCATCTTCCACTACTGTTTTCCTTCCTGCAGGAGATGCAAACGCTACCCATGCCTGAGTGGGAGGAAAGGGGTTTTTAGGTCACAAGACCAGGTTAAGAAAATGTGTTAGTGGGAATTTCAGGGGGCATAGCCAAGGCCAATAGCTGCCAAGCATTCCACAAAGAACTGAGGTATTCACATTCCAGCAAAAGGTTGTTAACCAGTATAGCTCTGATAAGGGGAAGGCAATTACTGTGCTTGAGATCCAGCATTTTTCCCAGGTGGGCAGTTTCCTTTTCTTCTCCTTATGGAAGAACTTTGCTGTCCCAGCTGAGAGAATATGTAACAATGTGAAGCACCTGTTCATTTCTATGCGCGGAGTAAAACAGATAGCGCAGCTCTAATATTGTACCACATCAAAGTCACCGTTAGTGCTTTCAGTGTTCTGGAGGGAGGGTCTGGTGCAGTTCTGGGACCTCAAAGTCAAATTCTCCAGCACTGCTAGGGTTAATTTCTAAAACACCATTGTGGGTGTCTAAGAAACTGGGAGGTCAGGGCCATGTGAGAACAGCATCCTATGCTAACTCTTACTTCCCCAGCACTCTCCAGCTGATAAGTGCTGCAAAACTTAAGGTGTTCAGGCTCTGAAAGGGTATAAGCCAGTGTCAGTACATTGTGTCCTATCTGTAGTTTGCATGTGCAACTAAAACTCCAGGGATAAGTCAACTAAACATACAGAAAGGGACTGTGAGGGTGCATTTACACAGCACCCAAAACTCAAAATAAGATACACAATTTGTGCTACACAAATTGTGTATCTTAGTTTGATCGAATTTCTAATTTAATTTTGAAATAGTGTGTTATTTTGAAATTTGATGCTGAATAGCCTATTTGGAACGAGGGTTACCTGGATGCCAAAATGGAACGAGGGTTACTTGGATGTTGAAATAGCATGCCTGTTATTTTGAAAAATATTTTGAAGTAATGAGCGGCTTGTGAAGACATGAGGTAGCTTTTTTCGGGATACCTGCGGTATCCCAAAATAGCCATGCAGTGTAGATGTACCCTGAGGTGAACAAATAGAAAATTAATTGAAAATAGGGAGGCTTATACAGCCTTTACTCTTTAATTGTTGGGTTCCTCCTTTTCAGCACCTTTCACATGAGGATCCCTCTGTGCCTCAAGATGGACACTCAAATGTTGAGGCATTCAAAATCAGAGGACATTTTTGAAGGTTTGGTCCTAAATATCTTGGTCAAGGCCATATGAGTCTGCATTAGAACCAGAGCTAGATCAGGAGTTCCTTGCTCCTAGTCTTGTGCTCAGTCTACCATGTACCCCTCTGACTGGGGTAGAAAGCTGCCATTTAATTAGAATTGCCAGGATACTCTTCCTCCATTCATGTTAAAAGCTAATATTGTTAAAAAATAGGGCTCCCAATCAGAAGTGTAATGCTGAAGCTGCATGATGCAAAAATCCAATAATTGTTTGCACTTCGAAAAATGTGAGCTTATTTCAGTATAGCAACAGAGACAGTTTAGCCAATAGGATTAAGCAGGGATGGCTGAATTTCTACATAATGTTCATCCACAGAAAATAATAGTGTTTCAATGGATCCATGGAAAAGCGACCCAAATTGTGCATTGGCAAATGCCCTTTGTCCAAATAAACATTTCTGATTAGCACAGAATCTCCCTTGAGATGCAGGTTTTATGTTTCTTTTTATGTGGCAGAATTTGATGTTGCAAATTCTGTCTGATATTACTGTTGGTTATTATCAGGCAAGCACAGATGCAGCTGGTGGATATATGGCTGGGGCCTGATGAATGGTTTGTATCTGACTTTGGATTTCTTCGTATATAAGAGCTGGATTCAAACGGCAGGAAATAAACTTGCTTATTCAGGATTTCTAGTTAATGAAACCTCCGATTTGCTGGCTAGCAGATTGGCAGATATTAGACATGCTGATGGAAATATTGGTATGCAAGAATGCCAAATGGTGACATTTTGAAGCAGCAAACATATGCACAATAAGGACAATTTCCACTCTGATTGCTACAAGTTCAGTGTGGAATGCTGATTTAAATCAGATAGCTATGTGGCAAGTGCTTACTGCATGTGGGAGCAGAGGCATAAATATTCAGCGTGCGGCACAGGATTTAGCCAAGTGATTTCGTCTGTGGCTGTTACACTACTAATTTCCTACACATCACTGAATATTTTTATTTGCCACCATAAAATCCAAGGGAAACCATTCTATTAGAATGGATTATTATGCCATAAAGATATGGAGGACTTGATTTTCAGACGTGCCTGAGTGCATGCATCACTCCTGAAAATCAAGTGGCTAGGGCTTATGCCCCAACTCCTAGAGGCGAATGGCCGTATAACTCCTCAAGCAAATGTAATCTCTCTCCAGCTCCTTAACCCTCTCCCCAAAGGTTTTAAAAGTTTACAGCCCATGGAGGAAGGAGGCATCTAAAAAAAAAAAAAAAAAAGACTTGAAGGACCCATGCTGCTGCATACACTACACTTTAATGATCAAGGCTTTCCATCGCCGTTTTCATAGTGTGACTTTTACAGGCAAAGGGCAGAAAGCAACCTCAGGTGCTACCTAAACTTCCACTGCCTGGGGCTTATTTTGTACCTTCATTATGCAGAGAGAGGCTTTTTAGTTAGCGGCGTAATGCTGCTGACTTGCCCCCTGTAGCTGGTTGTAATTTTTGCTCTAGTTGAGTGGGACCCTCGCTTTCTCTGATGTGGAACTCTTTCGAGCATGATGGGCTCAAACGTTCAGCAAGTCGCGTTGTGTTCAGCTTGGGAGACAGTGCGAGAAACTGAGCAGCCAGTGAACAGCGTGACCCACCAACACAGTATGTCTCTGACAAGGAGCCACGGTTGGGTGTAAGAATCATTCAAATAAAAATAACTATTGGCTTTGCCATAGACAGGCCATCCTTCTTAGCTTTTGGGGGCACTTTTATCCAGAATACGAGAACACAGGCTTCCCACTGTCTCGAAAGAAAAATCCAATGGCTACTCTGAATCATTCTTCAGAAAGAGGCAAACGATAGAGAAGAGGTCCTGAAACACAAACAGATTTTGCATCCCTTCCAAACTGTGAGGTGCTCAAAATTTCACACTCTCCCAGGCTCATCCATCCCTAGCTCCAGTGAGTAGATGATGATGAGCACTCATTATTTGCATTTTTAAAGTTACATTATTGAACTTGGCTTAAAGCACCACCTTGCAATTGAAACCAAAGTTTCACCAGGAGACGGAACATGCATTCATTCTTCCGTGATAGTACTGCTTATATGAGCAGTGCTCAAGCATTCAGAAAGTGAGCACCTTCTCTGAAGTTCAAAAGAGCAAACTGCACCAGCTATTACAATTCTTCATACTAGAGGCAAATGTTAAACTAAGAGCTCTGCTGTGGAGACAAGACAATAGCACTGAACCCATAAGAAATAAAACTATAACGGAAAGACTATTCACTAGTATGAGTAGCCATGTAAATATATCACCTGGCACCCACCAACTCCTGCTGATCTCTCGCTTTCATTTGATAGATGTGTAACCCTTCTGCCAGGTGGGGTGGGCAGCAATCAGGCCCAGTTCCATATCTAGATGTTCCTTTTCAACAATATGATACAAAACTGGGGCAAGCCTCTACCCAGTAACCTGGGGAAATTACACACCAAGCCTGGATGTCTCTGAGAGGCAATGCTTCCCTGCGCCAAGCACAGAGTCTAAGTGTAGAAGAAAAAATTAATGAAAAGAGGGAAATCACTCAAAGAGGGTCATTGGGCCCACTGCAAGCTCCCCACTGCAGGCCTTATCCCACCTCTGCTCCACCTCCGACCCATTCTTACTCCACCTCTTCCCCTAAAGCCCACTCTTGCTTTGCTCTGCCCCGCCCCTGCCTTGCCGTCTTATTGAAGCTCCCTCCTGCAAGTAACATGAGCTGTGGGATTACCTGGGGGAGGGCCTGGAGCAGAAGGCAGTGGTGGTGGGAGCCAGAGTGATCTAGTAGCCTGCTCCACTCCACCCTTCTGCCCCCTCCCAGCTCTCTGTGCCCAACTTCTCTGCAGGGGACTGTGGAGCTGGGGCTCTCTGCTTTCTGTTACCACAGTGAAGTTGAGTGCAGCGGGCTGAGAGAGGGAGGTAGCGCAGCAGAACAGAACAGGCTGCTGGGCTGCTCCAGCTCCTGACACTACAGAGAGTGCAGGGAGCCCAGCCCCTCTGGTGCTGCCCACACTAGGCTCCTCCCCCCAGATAATTCCCTGAGCCACCCTGGAGCCCATCCAAAGGACAGTTGAAGCAGCCATCACAGGGCCCCTAAAGTGCAGGGTCTGGGGCAACTGCCCCAAAATATCCTATGGATGGGATGGCTTTCGCCACCCAACATTAGCTCGGGAAAATACCACAAGCAGGATTCATACTCATAGAGCTGTGATTTGGACACCTACCCTGGAGTGCATGGGGCCTGGCCTTCTGCCTCCAAGTCTTGAGTTCTACAACCGAAAGTTCCTTTTCTGCCCCTCTCTGCGCTGCCACCAACCCCCACTCACACGGGTTGTCCTTGTCCAGTGAGGACCCAGGGTTCAGAGGCACATCTCTGAGTTTATCTCTCATTTGGGGAAGAAAGCATCTTGCTTGTTCTAACACCTGATTCCTTGTTCTGACTGGCCACCCCACCAACCACGGTTCCTGTCCAGCTGAGGTTCCACTGGTCAGTTACCTTCTGCCTCTGCTGTGATTCTGCAGGTGATTGTCATCTCTCAGTGATTTTTAGCTTTTAACCGGCTGCACAGAAACACTGTTTACCATAAGTGATTTCAGCTCTCATTGCAGCACTTAAAATAACAAAGGCTCCTAATAGAACTTATTTAGCTTTACCTTTGAATAGTGGGGAGAAACAGGTTAAACCAGACCAGGGACTTTTAGGAACAGTTCACACACCTCCTGACTGGAACATCTATCTCCATCTTCCCCCTTACCTTCACAAGCCCCTGGCTTAATAGGTTCCTTTCAGCTGAGGGTGACCCCTTCATTTTTAACAGGTTAAACACAGTTCTGCTCCCCATATAATAAAATAAAGGCAACACCGATAAGATTTCATTATCTCTGCATTCAGTACTAAAGTGATTTGAAACCCAACGCCAGCCAAAGTTGATCACTTTGGCCAACACAGCTCTGTCTGCTGGATATGTAGGGAGAGTAGGCGTGTTCATATAACTACAGTTTGCTCCCCCTTCCCAATTCACTGTCAGCCCTCCTGAGTGAAAGAAGCTATACTGGCAAAAGTGCCAGGAAACATTCCTCTGTCATATTCCTGACAAACATAACTATGCTGGCAGACGTCTGTAATGCAAGCAATGGCTTCGTGCTAAAAGTGCTATGGGATTAGCCCAGAAGAAAAAGCAAGCACAGGCAGATCTTGATATATACTCTAAGATTCTGAGTTCTTTGTAATCTAACATGTAACACCAACCAACCTTTCTGTGTATCCCTTCAGTACTGCAATACTGTAACCGTTCCCATAACAAAAAGAGATGAAGCATTGCTTTTTATTTTTAGTTTCAGAAGATTTTCCCTCTATTTTAGGTTTTGTGGTTTAAAAAGTTGGGTCAATATATTTTTCTTTTTGAATAAATTTGGTTTTATTTAAACTGTATTTGATATTATTCAAAATGGTTATTTTGGAGGTTATTCCTGAGGTTTTGCCAACTGCAAGTATTTAAATTTTGTGAATCAGCCCCTCATTATAAAGTTGACTTAAAATCATGGGTTTTTAAAAATAGTATATTTTGTGTTTCTTTTTATTTGCCTTCTGGTTTTTGAGCATTAGAATTCATTTTCAGGCTTTCTTTTGCAACCATCAACACTATAAATTGACTTTTTTTAAAAAAGCTAAGATCTTCCTATAATCACCTCATTTCAGGACTGGAGCCAATGAAATATATCGCTAGCAACAAAATTGCAACATTTGGCAACACTGAATAAATAAATGATGCTTTGATCTCTGAAGAGACTCTCAAAAGTGATCCCACAAGGTAATGCCAGCATTCTGGCTGTGCTTGGGCCAAATGGTGGGGAAAGCTAAAGGATAAGAGGAGGTGTGTCTGGGTCTCCCTGTCAGCAGGGTGGCCTATTTGTTAAGCCCTGGGATTTGCTGGTAGGAAAGGGATGCAGACCACTGCCACTGGTGCCCTGGGCCTAGGAACTCTGGCTCACTAGGGGTATGTCTACACTACCCCGTTAGTTCGAACTAGCATGGTAATGTAGGCATACCGCACTTGCAAATGAAGCCCGGGATTTGAATTTCCCGGGCTTCATTTGCATAAGTGGAGAGCCGCCATTTTTAAAACCCCGCTGGTTCGAACCCACGAGGAGTAACGGTAGTTTAAACTAGGAATCCTAGTCCGAACTACCTAGTTCGAGCCCCGTGTAGCCGCGTTGCACGGGGTTCGAACCAGCGGGGTTTTAAAAATGGCGGCTCCCCGCTTATGCAAATGAAGCCCGGGAAATTCAAATCCTGGGCTTCATTTGCAAGTGCGGTATGCCTACATTACCCTCCTAGTTCGAACTAACGGGGTAGTGTAGACATACCCTATGTTAGTCCAGGCCTCAAGTTTGGGACATGGCCCCAAGAATCCAGGTTTTCCCTCTTAGAACGGGCTTCTAGCAGGTTCCCCTCCTCCCCGCCATGTCTGGGGAGGCAGGGGAGGTTGGAGGCTTATGGTTTCCTATGGCTGTCCAAGCAGATGGGTTTTGGTGCAGATTCTGCAGTACCACACTCCAGTCTCCTTGCTGATCAGCCCTTAACTGAGCCAGGCACCTTTCTTTTATCCTCCCTCCAGGCCTGGCATTGATTGCAGGTAAAGCATGGTGGGGCTAGCTGGCCAAAAAGGCTTTGTTTAGCCCTGGCCCTGCCAGGCAGGCCTCCCACTCCCTCACAGGTGGGTTTTGAGGAGCTGGCATGATAGTCAGTTTGCTCTCTCTTCTTCTGTTTCCCTGCAGTACTGAACTAGGACACTGGTCCCCCAAACACCTGATGGCATGGATAACATGATGCACTTGATTAGCCAGCCCCACTGAACTCAGTGGGACTATGCAGATGATGTTCAAGCATTTTCAGGATCAGAGCCTATAAAAGCAATGAAGGAGCACAAACGCTAATGGGTTCCTTTTTCCCTCCTGCTGGTCTGTGGAAAGTCGTTATTTCCTTCTTTCATAAACCAGCATTAGTTATACTGCTATGCATAGATTTTGGTGTTTGTTATAGTTTGTTAAAGAGAGCCACTGACAAGACACAATGTTTTTTTTGGGGGCGGAGGGAGAGCAGGGGGCTCTTTTCACCTCTTGCATGAAAATAAGCTGCAACACATCTCAAATCCCAATTGGCTTTTTTGACTCATGTTACCTATCAGATTTTCTCTTATGTGCCAGAGACAGTGTCAACATGATGCTGAGACTCATAGCTCAACAAAATTTATATAACTAGAACACAGCCTCAGCCCTCTCAAACTCTTGCATTATTTACTGCAGTCTGCTTGCTGACTTAACGGTGTTTTGTCCTGTCCTTGAATCCTGCATGGATGGAGTCAGAGGGAAATCAATGGGTCCTGACCAACAAGGCCTATGTCCCACAGTGCAGTGGGGTCCCTAGTATGCCACAGGTTCTTATAGGTATTAGTTTCTTTTCTATGGTTATCATTGTAGGGTTAATTGTAATGTTTCACATTCATTAAATCTCTTTTATGCACTTGTCATCCAGCCTAGAAAGAAAAGAATGGGAATCATGCAAACAGAGCACAATAGAATATTGTCGCCCCCCCCCCCCCCCACTCCCGCCAATGAAAACATTATGGTATCAACAAAACTCATGCTAATCAGTTAGGTATCTGGTTCATTAAGCACCTGTTTGTTGTGGTATCGAGGCACCAGTGAAAAATGAAGGGCCACCAGCAATCTAACAGAAGAGTTCTTCGCTGTTGCCTAATTAGCTTCGGCTCCCCTGTCATCACAGTTGTAGCTAGTAGTCCTTGGTCAGGAGCCAGGCTCAGAGATAGCCAGGACACAAGCCCTCAAGGGCCTTGTAAATGAGAGACAGGACTTGGGTATGGAGCTAGACCAGGATCGGCAGCTTGTAGTACATTGCGCTGGTGCTCCAGAAACCTTCACATCTGTACTTTGGCTCCAAAAACATGCCACAGCCTGAGTTTGAATGACTTCCTCAGTCAGCCCCAGGTAGTTTAAGTTACAGAAGTACAACTTGGAGGTGGTGAAAAGAAGAGTGTATTACAATGGCTGAGTCCTCATGGGACAGGACTGAATTTCATTTCCTGGTTGGAAGGCATTTGGCATACCTGTTCCCAGGTGTCCAGGAGCAGTGGAGAGTCCAATATGCCTCCTGCTCAGCATGTCACCTTGATGTCTGGCAGCCACATCACCTCTGAAGAGAGTGAGGCTGTGCAGAA
The DNA here is from genome assembly GCF_052426305.1 of Pelodiscus sinensis. Classification (NCBI taxonomy): domain Eukaryota; kingdom Metazoa; phylum Chordata; order Testudines; family Trionychidae; genus Pelodiscus; species Pelodiscus sinensis. Next base: position 200,813,683 of record NC_143052.1, read on the forward strand.
GTGTCTGCTCGGCCATCTGCTTTCATTCCATCTCATCGCTGCCCTTTGTATATGTGTTACCTGTGCACAATATCAGCTCTTTGGGGCACGGACAGTAGATTCTTACCTCTTTGTGAAGCACCTAAGACATTAGATGCTAAATAATATTTCAAAGTCAATTACTCAATCTATACATTGAATAACTTTGGTAACTTTTTAGGATATGGGTAACTTTTTATTTAAGCAATACAGTTTATAATTTCTACAGCACCTTTAAAGCCATTAATTGATAAGATTCATATTAATATATTCCATGTACAGAATGAGTGTGAATACAGTACCACTGAATTTAATAAGGCAGTGGGGTTTTAAAGGGTCTGAGCTTGGGGATGAGAAGATGGAAGCCCAGAGTTCCAAACATGGACCTGATACTTAATCTGTGTTCTCGGGTAAGTTGCATCCTCCTTGCCTTGGTTTCTCTTCTGTAAACTTCACTGGACCACAGGACGCTTTTTATGTAGCGTCTTGAAAGCTTAGTGCACTGTGGATTGTTATGATACTGGAGCTGGAGGGCAGCACAGAATGGAAAACTGCTATGCAGCCCACCAGAAAAGAATGGAAAACTGGAAGAAGTGCCATAGGATTTTGGGTGTCCAGGCACAGCAGATAGGTTCTTGAATATTAAAGTCTTGCTTTTAAGGCACACGGATGTGGATTTCCACCTTCATGGAACGCACTCTATCTACCTAGCCAGAGTTAGAATGTTTCATTCCAAAGAAGCTTGGTATTTAAATAAATCATCTCTCTCCCTAGACAGCAGCAACACAACTCATCACAACAGAACATATAGATGGTAGGTGTCAACTAGGCTTTTTTCCCCAGTGGGTGGAGGGCAACGCAACCTTTTGGAATTAGTGATTTATCTCTATATAACCCTCCCCCCTTATAAAAAAACAGCACACACAAAGGTACTAAACTCTGCTGGGTCAAAGTGGCCATGTTCATGAATAATCATGTCTTTTTTCCTCTGTCCTCATCTATAAGGCACCTTTTGCCTTTTGGATCCACTGTTGATTTTCTGCTATTGGGGGAGATTCTCTGGATGGACCCCAGAGAGAAAGATGTGGCATTTACCTAACAGAAGATTCTACATCATATACATCACATCACTGTCCATCTCCTGTTATTAGAGTAATAGCTGCTCCACTGTTAATATAGTTAATTCTCCTCAAATAAGGGTTGCTCAGAGGCAGAAATGTCATACAGCTCAAATTCTGATTGCTAGCTATTCTAGTTTTATATCCAGACTCCTATTTCCACAAAGATGGTGAATTTATGAGTCTCTCTCTCCCTCCCTTCCCTCTCTCTCTCTCTCTCTCTCAAACACACAAACACACCCTTGACATCAGTCCATTGTCTGACAAATCATTGTGGTTATGGCTACACTGTAGCCTTCTTGTGGAAAACTAATGCAAATGAAGCGCAGAGTAAAATATCACCATGCTTCATTTGCATAATTAATGAGCAGCTGTTTTTGCGCAAGAGGCTTTTGCGCAAAAAAGAGCCGTGTAGTCGGCTCCTTTTTGCGCAAAACTCTCCTGCTTGCGCAAGAGCCGGTCTTCCTCATTTTTTGAGTGATTCATCCAGAGCAATAAAATAGTTTGCCATTACCTCCTCTCTGTCCAAAACCTTTCTTTTCTGATCCATTTGCAGAAGTTGAGCCAGTGTAACCCATACATCTAGTATGGTTCACTGTACTATGTAGTGGCACTTAGGCTACTTACAGCAAGAGATAAGATCAAGGGAGGTCTACTGCTTAAACCAGCTGGTTTTATAGTTCACGCTGTAGAGACTCCTACACTAAGCTCCCAAAGTCTCAGGTTCAAATCTGAACTTGGGACCTCTGGAGCTTAATGTAAGAGCTGCTACAGCTTGAACAATGCTCCCAGCTTACACTGTAGAACTTCCCTGTTCTTATCTCTTGCTGTAAGTGGTCTAAGTGCCACTACATGGGACAGTGAACCACATTACATGTGTGGCTACACCAGATTCACATAGCCCATTAGAGAGAGTGCCAGCACTAGCAAAGGAGAAGGTAATCAGTATGATTTTAAAAAGGCGCTACAAATATTTAGCTGCATCTCCTGTCAAAGTAAACTTTCCCCATCAAGATTCCAGCATCAGCTGATAATAGGAATTATTTTCCTTTCATGGTCAGCTAGCAGTCTGTTCTCTTCTGGTTTACATGTGGCCCTCATTGCCACAGTATCTGAGTGCATCATATCTAAAGTTCTTGCACTAATAGTAAATGTCTGTCCTGCCTAGAGCACCCATAAGCTCAGGGGCCCATTGTAATGTGTGTACAAACACAGAAAAGAGGGAATTCTGGTCCCAGAGGATTTATAGTCTAAGGGATTTTTTATATGCTGGGGTAATGCACTCTATGGGGATCTGATTTCTAAAGTGCACATTAATTGGTCTTTGTAGACTCCGTGGCTATGCACTAAAGGTTCCCACGCGAGCCTTAACATAGATCTGTTTCAAACAGCACCACATGAAAGCACATCAGCAAGTTCCACACAGACCCATGAATGAGCAACAGTATTAGTATGTTTTAGAAATCATCCCCCTCCCCCCTAGAGCCCAAAACCCCAGTGCGTACACAGCTATAAACCACACCGAGTGCATTTGTGCCTCTTAAGAAGAGCACAAGACCCACGGGCACCAGATAAGAACAGCACATGATTGGAATGTGTATTTTATTGTGATAAGGGGGCTGAAACACTGTCTCCCAAAGACTCTGCTTCTTCCGCTCCTTCACAAACCACCACCCCTCCAGTGCAGCTTCTTTCTGCACAGAAACAGACTGAGTGCAATGGTGGCCCGTCAGAGATGTTGTGAAGACCAGGACTTTAATCAGGTTCAAAAAGAACTAGATACATTCATGGAGGTTAGGTCCATCAATGGCTATTAGCCAGGATGGGCAGGAATGGTGTCCCTAACCCGTTTGTCAGAGGCTGGGAATGGGCAACAGGGAATGGATCACTCACTGATTCCCTGTTCTGTTCACTCCCTCTGGGGCACCTGGCATTGGCCACTGATAGAAGACAAGATACTGGGCTAGATGGACCTTTGGTCTGACCCAGTGTGGCCATTCTTACATTCTTACATGAGGTTACATGGGACAGAAGAGAATTATGCTCTCTGCTCTCTGTGCTTGTAATGCTAGAGTACTAGGAAGTAGTTTCCTAACCAATCACTTTGCATAAAACTTAAGCCATTTGATCACAGATCTTTCCAAAGAAATGTTAGTAGTTTAGAATATAGTTGGTGTCTTCTTTAAGGAGGAGATTACGGGGCACATGACTGCACATGAAAGGAAAAGCTTGGGAGCCACACAAATGACCTATTCAGTGACATCACCTTGCTTTCCTGACCAGTTCCCATTAGAGTTTGCAATTCCTTTGATCAATGTCAACTTTAAAGTTATGGAGACAGCAAAAGCTCATATGTATGTATTAGGGCTGTCAATTAATCACAGCTAACTCAAGTGATTAACTCGATTAAAAATTTAATTGTGATTAATCACAGTTTTAATCGCATTGTTAAACAAAAATAGAATATCAATTTAAATTTGTTTTGAGTATTTTTGGATGATTTTCTATACTTTTAGTATAGACTAAAAACAAACTGCTCACTTTGTAATATTTTTATCACAAATATTTGCACTGTAAACACAAAAGAAATAATATTTTTCAATTTACCTCAAACAAGTACTGTAGTGCAAGTTCTTTATCATGAAAATGCAACTACAAATGTAGAATTTTTTTTACATAACTGGACTAAAAAACAAAACAATGCAAACTTTTCGAACCTACAAGTCCACCCAGTCCTATTTCTTGATCACTCAATCACTCAGATAAAAAAGTTTAGTTTTCAAAAAAAATGCGTAGTCCTGTAGCACCTTAGATACTCTAAGGGCATGTCTACGCAGCAGAGCAAAAGTCGAATTAAGCTATGTAACTTGAGCTACGTCAATTGCATAGCTTAATTAGAAATAGTGTAATTCAGCTTGTGGTGTTTCTACTCAGCAGACTTCCCTTACTCCTCATAAAATGAAGTTTACAGGAGTTGGAGTAAGACGTCCTCCATCTCGCCATTATTTCGATATAATGGCTTGCAGCGTAGACATGCTCTTTGTTATTTTAGAATAACAGTAGTTATTCTGAAATAATAAGGTGCTACAGGACTACTCATTGTTTTTTTTAAAGTCACAGATTAAGATGGTTACCCCTCTGAGTTTTGTTTACATTTATGGGATTACTGCCCACTTCTTATTTACAATGTCACTTAAAAGTGGGAACAGGCAATCACATAGCACTGTTGTAGCCAGCAAAACTTGTGTCTCGTAGTGAATAGTTAAACAAGAAATAGGACTGAGTGGACTTATAGGCTCTAAAGTTATACATTGTTTTGTTTTTTAGTACAGTTTTACAGAAAAAATAATTCTACAGTTGTAAGATGTGCTTTCACGATAAAGAGATGGCTCTCCAGTACTTGTATGAGATGAACTGAAAAATAACGTTCTTTTGTTTATCTTTTTTTACAGTGAAAATATTTGTAATAAAATAAACAATAAGTGAGCATTGTACATTTTGTATTCTGGGTTGTAATTAAAATCAATATATTTGAAAATGTAGAAAACATTGAAAATATTTAAACAAATTGTATTGTATTACTGTTTAACAGTGAAATTAAAACTGCAATTAATTGTGATTTTTTAAATCTCATGATTAACCTGGTATTTTTAATATCACAATGAATTCTAATTAATTTTTATTAGTTTGACAGTCCTAAGATTTGCACACGTGCACACACACATACACACATATACTCAAACACAAGCACGCACACACACTTAAAATAATTGGGAGTATGTCAGCCCTTGAATATTTTTTATCTTGAAAGAAAGCCAATTTAAAAGCCATGTAAAAAAGTGGAGCACTAGAATGGTTAAAATAATATTGATTGTTAGTTAAAAGCACAAATCTTTGCTATAGAGCTGTTGATGTTTCATCTTTATGGGCACTATAGTTGTCTGAAGGTGCAAGAGGGACACTACTACCTATGTTTGTAATGGATTGTGCATGTCACTGAGGATGACTGTTGCATTAAATCTAGAGGGATTGTCTGTTGTTTTTGTAAAAGAGTACACTTTTTCCAGCATTATCAATTGCAGTGTAAGGATTGCAAAAGCCAGATCCAGACAGGGTCAGCTTTGTCAGATGGGAGGGTTTACTTTCTGGCATTTTCCCATGTTTTTTTCTGGAGAATCCGTGTAAATTGCTCGTGTTTGTTGTTTTTTTCCACTTCTTTTGTCTCAACCCCTATTCTTTTTCTGAAGCACAGAGATCTTTGAGGCCAGAAGAGTCCTCAATCTTGTACTGTCATTTAACTAGGCAAGGAAATCAGGGGGTGCCTTATGTATTATAGTGCCTATATTTTGGGAATAAAAAAAACACCTCTACAATTTGAATATGAATTAGGGTAAGAGTAGAGGAGTAAGACATGGACTCAGACCTCATTTACCCTGGTGTAATTCTGGCATAGCTCCATTTAGGTGAAAATTGACGTCCAGAGGCGACAGGTGGCGGGAGAGGGGTGGGGATGGGATATAAGAGGTTTTCAAACTGTGGGGCATGCTCCCGGCAGGGACATAGAGGAACATTCAAAGTGAGCAGGTGATGACACTAGGTGGGTTTGGGCTTTAGTCTGGTGTGTCAGGACTCAACAGAGGCGATGCACAGTGGGGCATGTGGGTTAAAAGCACCTCCCCCCAGATTGGCCAGCTAAGAAGGGAGGAAGAGGGGCTCTGTTTTTATATCTCTATGCCCCCCGCTCCGCCGTCTCCCTCCAGTACGTTCGTCCTCTCTCCCTGGCAGCTGGGTGGGGAGTGGGATGGAGCCGCTTCTGCCTGAGAGAGTCTGACTGGGAGGCAGCAACAGTCCACCTGCCAGGGAATAAAGGCAGCTCTGACTCACTCAGTCCTTGTCCCCAGCAGCGGGGGCGACAGCGAGCTGCCTCCCACCTGGGCCTTGCTGACAGGGACAGGCCTGAGCAAGCCAAACATGTTTGGGCCCTGTCTCTAGCAGCTTGAGCCAGGGCAGGGAGCGGGACACTACTGCCTCTCAGCCAGGCTTCTCAGGTGGGACAGAAGCGGATCCCCCTTGCTCCCCACCCAGCTGCCAGGGAACGTGACAACATGTCAGGGGGAAAAATGCAGGGAGAGAAGGACAGAACCTTCCACATCTCTCCACCATGAAACGTGGGGTGAGTAGAGTGTGATGGCCCTAGGCTGGGCACAGGGCTGGGAGGAGGGGGTCACTAGGCTAAGGAGACACGTGGGATGGTCATACATCCTCCCCTTTGGATTGCCCCCCCCCCCCAGTATGAGGAGGCACGAGTCTTCTATGGGGCTCAGGCTTCAGTCCAGCATAGCAGGGCATGCTACCTCCACCCCCACAACTTACTTCTTTTTGTCTGGGTTGTGGAGGGATGCAACCAAAGATTATAGCTCAAAAGGGAGGGTTCAGCTCAAAAAGTTTGAAACCTGCTCTTTTAAATTCTGCCTTCCCCCATTAACAGTCATGAGTTGTCTCTGCTGACTTCTAAGCTGGCATATCTGAGATCAGGATGTGACCCTCTCAATCTAAGGCTTGGGCATGGCTAACTGCCATGATAACAAACACATTATTTTTCCTAGTGGAATGCTGATCACTCTGTGCAGCATGGTATCAGCAAACATGAGCCCAGCTGTGGTCAGACATTGTAACATTTCAGTGTAGGCCAGGTCGGAGCGGCAGCTACGGCACTGTGCTAAAGTTCCTCATCTACAGTTGTCCTGGCCTAAGTGCAAGTCAGTTGTCATGGGCTATAGAGATATTCCTATGTGGGAGCAGAACAAAGCTGTTTCTGCTACAGGTTAATAGAGGGATTGATTATATTATCAGCAAGGATGAAAAATATTTAATGCCTATCCCCTAAAATTATCATCTGACTCATGTTCAGTGTCCCCTGTGAGATGTGTTAATAATCTCAGGCAACATTCCCTCTAATAAGGTATGTCTACACTACCCCGCTAGTTCGAACTAGCGGGGGTAATGTAGTCATCCGCACTTGCAAATGAAGCCCGGGATTTGAATTTCCCGGGCTTCATTAGCATAAAGCCGGCTCCGCCATTTTTAAAAGCCGGCTAGTGCGAACCCCGTGCCGCATGGCTACACGCAGCACGGAGTAGCTAGTTCGGATTAGGCTTCTAATCTGGAAGCCTAATCCGAACTAGCTACTCTGTGCCGCGTGTAGCCGCGCGGCACGAGGTTCGAACTAGACGGCATTTAAAAATGGCGCCGGCCGGCTTCATGCAAATGAAGCCCGGGAAATTCAAATCCCGGGCTTCATTTGCAAGTGCGGATGACTACATTACCCCCGCTAGTTCGAACTAGCGGGGTAGTGTAGACATACCCATAGTTTCCATCCCTGTGTGGTTTTTTTTTCCATATGTGTGTGGAATAATTTTTATGTGCACTAAAGCATGTAAAGCACCAGTAGAACACAAAATCTAGGTGTGGATGCTCCTCTAATCAGCTGGGCAGCATTTGAATCTCTCCTGAGTGGCTGCACAAGTGTACAGCTTACAGGGAACAATGATCTCAGGCCACTTCCTAATGGATTATTTTAATTGGAAAGTCAATGCCACATTTAACAGTATTGCTGGGAGTCTCAGTAGAGGCCAAGTACTGAATGGACATGGGATGGAGCTATCTTCTCACTTGCTAGAGGATGACTGCAGAGAACTGCAGAATGCTGTTTCTCTTCTATGGACTTTACTCTCTAATGGGGCCTATTACGGGGTCCGTAGGCCCATCCCGCCCTGGGCCGCCACGCTACCCCGGTTGCCGCCCCGGAAGGTCCCAGTCTCCGTGACGCGATGCCGGGTCGACCCTCTCCTCGGTTGCCCCGACGATCCCACGAGCGAGGAGGTGAGGGGGGTCCGGGCCCTCCCTCTCTCCAGACCCCAGCCCAGGGCCCTAAGGCGGGGGAGATGCTCTCCTCTCCCCCAGCCTGGCTGATGGGGCACGGAGCTGCAACCCATCAACCCTCGGGCTCCAGTACACCCGCCCTGGGCTGCTTCCTCACGCCCTCGCTCGTCCGCTCACCAGCCGGCTTGTCCTGCTGCCTCCGCTGTCTCTCAGTCCCTTCCTCCAGTGTCGTCCTCCTCTTCCTCGCCCTCCCCTGCTGCTTCTGCTGGCTTTATACCTGGGGAAGGTGCCGCCCCCGCCCCTCCAGAGCACCCACACCTGTGTTCACCCGCGGTTCTGGCTTCTCCTCCCCGGCTGTTTCCCCTCTCCCCCCAGTGTCCTCCTTGCCTCCAGCAGCTGCGGAGAATCGGGCTGGCTGGGGGCGTCTGCGGGGCCGCCCGCCCCGAGGCTGGTGGGGTGGCGTTCCTTCCCCGTTGCCCCTGCTGACCATAGCGCAGGGGGTCCTTCCCCCGCGGTACTCCGGACCGCGTCCGTGGAGCCGCCAGCCAGGCGGCGTGTCCCGGCTGCCCCGCTGACTGTGCCCCCGGCGGCGGCGGGCCAAGCCGCGGCGCTCCTTTCTGCCCCGCTGGGGGGGGGGGCACCCTCAGTGTGGGGTTGCCTCACCCTGTCACCACACCCCACGCTGCTCGGGGTTACTCCAGCTCGACCGCCTGCCGAGCGGCGCGTTCCGGTTACCCCACCGGACGCGTCCTCGGCAGCGGCGAGACCCGTCGCGCCGCTTTTCCCAGCCTCGCTGGGGGGGGGGGTCCTTTTAATGCGGGGTTGCCTCACCCCGTCACAGGGCCAATCCAACAGCATTCATGTGTACCCTGAGTCACGAAAACTTTTGCAATTGTTCAAGGGAAAACTGAATTGCAAATGTGTCTCTTGCCCCTTTCAACAGGTTACAATATCATCTGTTGCAATTTGCTTCAGCTTCCCAAATCATCAATTTGCCCAATCTGTGGCAAAAGCCTTTTCATATCCATAAGGTGAAAGGTCTCTCTTACTGGGGCATACACCAAAGCTTTGCTTCCAGGCTCTGTCTGATGGCTCTCTTGGTGTCTGAAACTAGACACCAAGTTTCAGACACATCAGTGCCAGGCTGATGGAGAAAAAAGGAGAGAGAAAGAAAAAAAGCTAAAATTAAAACAGGGTTTGGACACTTGGTCAAAGCTCATCTGAACTCTATTGGCCTGTAAAGCAAGCCTGGAAAAGGCCCATTCTTGTGAGACTTCTTACAAAATGTTTGGTATTTCTTGCTGCATTTCAAGCCTTCCCAGATGCAGGCATATGTCCCTAACAGTATTTTTGGCATTCTCCCATGTGGACTCTGTAACAGTAGAAGGGGCTTAACAATTTAAGTATAATGAAAAAAATTAACTGAACTTTGTTTCATTTTTTAAATTTCTGGAAGGGTTCTATTTCATTTTGGGATGAAGGCTCTGAGGCTGTGTCCAGACTCCATGCCTCCGTCGACGGAGGCATGTAGATTAGCCAGCTCGGAAGAGGGAAATGAAGCCGCGATTAAAATAATCGCGGCTTCATTTAAATTTAAATGGCTGCCCCGATCTGCCGATCAGCTGTTTGTCGGCAGATCGGGAGAGTCTGGACGCGATGCCCCGACAAAGAAGACTTTCTTCATCGACACAGGTAAACCTGGTTTCACGAGGCTTACCTGTGTCGATGAAGAAAGGCTTCTTTGTCGGGGCATCGCGTCCAGACTCTCCCGATCTGCCGACAAACAGCTGATCGGCAGATCGGGGCAGCCATTTAAATTTAAATGAAGCCGCGATTATTTTAATCGCGGCTTCATTTCCCTCTTCCGAGCTGGCTAATCTACATGCCTCCGTCGACGGAGGCATGGAGTCTGGACACAGCCTGAGGGAACATGGGTATTATTTAAGCGAACCCAATTTGCACTTCCTTATGCCACACTTCATTTGCACAAAAGCAACACCACAATGCATAGCAATATTCGAAACAGCTCCAGCTGGAATAATTAGCAATTGATCACTCCCTGAAAATCCCAGATCTAAGCCACCCCCAAAGTTTGTGGAGAGAGTAGTAGTGGACTGAAGTAACGATGTGGTGCCTAAACTCTGATCTGGATCCAAATTTATAATGGATTGAACCAAAAACTGGCTCCAAATGTGCCTGAACTTTGTGTTGTTCAAATTTCAGATCCTACTGTTGCACTTTCAAGTTCACCTCTTCTGGCTATTAGGAGACCCAGCTAAAGCATGGCAACTGACTGAGTGGAACAAAGGGGCATTCATGTGATTACAGATTAAGCTGTTTGATGAACAGTCGAAATCCTCAACAGTATGGCTGGTAAAGAGGCCTCTGTAAGGGTGTGTCTAGACTACAGGGTTTTGTTGACAAAAGTGGCCTTTTGTCGACAAAACTATATCTGCGTTTACACTACCGCCGAGTTCTGTCAACATAACGTCGACAGGACTCGGCAGTTTTGTCGACAGCGGTAAACCTCATTCTATGAGGAATAACGCCTTTTGTCTACAGAGTTCTATCGACAGAAGGCGTTATTGCATCTACACTGTCCTTTGTGTCTACACTGTCATGTCGACAAAGCAACTTGCTTTGTAGACAGAACTGGATGTAGTCTAGACGCTCTTGGTTGACAGAATGTCTCTGTCGACAAAAGCCTGTAGTCTAGACGTACCCTAAGAGCATAACTTCAGTGTTGCTCCAGCAATTGCAGAGTACAACCCTCTACTTTCTAACACTGTGCTAACACTCCTTTGGAAAGCCTTCAGACCAATGCTAATATATTTGGATTGTGGTTGCCCAGATAAAGTGCTTCATAGGGGTAGGCATGTTAGTCTGTAACTAGAAAAACTTAAAAAACCAATGCATAGTCTAGCAGCACCTTAAAGACTAACAAAACATATGGATGAAACAAAATACAGGACTATGTAGCACTTTAAAGAGCTTTAAAGTCAGCGGGGGCACTTTAAAGAGCACTTTAACAAGATGGTTTATTAGGTGATGAGCTTTCGTGGGCCAGACCCACTTCCTCAGATCAAATAGTGGAAGAAAATAGTCACAACTATATATACCAAAGGATACAATTTAACATGTAGATGGTATGTAGATGGTATCATGAACTTTCATGGGCACAATCCACCTTTTCAGATGAATGGAGTTAATAAAGGTCCAGTTCCAAAATAAATAGCGGATGGTGGGTGGCATAAGGAAAAAGGGGGAAAGAAATAGTCAATTAGACTGTTCATGGCTTGTGGAATTGGTCTGACACAACATGGTGACACAACATGGTTGTGTCAGGAAAATTCCACAAGCCAAATACACAGGGAAACCTTGGAACTTAACTTCATTTACAGGTTTGGGACCCATCTCAAAAGACATTACCTGGCTAGCACACTACCTTCCACATCCTAATGACTTAAAAAACCCAAACAATGGGTAATTAAGAACAATTTGCACATTTTCTATCAGCTTCATGTGGCATGAAAACTCTAATTGACTACTTCTTTTCTCCTTTTTCCTTCTCTTCCCTCGCCCTCTCCCCCCATCCCTTATTTGTTTTGGAACAGGACCTTTATTAACTGAAAAAGTGGCCTATAAAAGCTCATGATACCATCTACAAGTTTTGGTGCTGCTAGACTATTTGTTGTTTTTTAAGTTTTTCCAGATATGCAAGCAATAGTTCCAGGAACAGCAGATGTGCCTTGTACTTCCTAACTGTTTAAGGAAAAAATTAAACAATTACACACTTTTATCTAGTAATTGAAGATTAAGGGCTTAGTCAGATTTAGTTCTATACTGGGCAGCTTCCAGAGAAGTTCAGGCCCTTATTTTTTTAAATCTCAGCTTCTGTCACAACCTTTTTTTTACAAATCTAGCCAGGGTGCTCCGAACCTCTCTTTGTATAAAAGAGACGAGTCATTGTCTATTTTGGGAATGGCCTACTTTGGTTTTATTTCATTTTGTGAACTGACTTATTTCAATAACAACAACAACAACAACAATAAAGCAGTGTTTTTGAGACACTGCACCTCAGCCACTGCTGTGTGGACTATTGCCTTCCTTTTTCTGGGGAGATGCAAAAGGACACAGGACAAACTCCTCGAAGCAAAGAGAGATCACCCAGCCTGTTAACCTGGGCCTCGTGTAGACCAGGGCTTAGAGACTAAGCAAAATATATAGTGTCATGAACTTTCGTGGGTAAAGCCCACTTCATCAAATGTGTTGGAGTGGAAATAACAGAATCAAAGAGATATATAATAGCAAAAAGCATTAACCTATCAATTGTAGGACCATTTCAGCATGTTTGGCTGCCTGTTCAAAGCTACTGTCTTGGGGTTGAGCTGTGCAGTTCCTCACAGAATACACAAGAGGCACTCTGCCCTAGCAAGCAGAAGCTACTTGGGAAATACAGACTCGCAGCACCAAATACCATGCAGGTATTTAACATAGGGAAAGACTGAGCTGACAGGAGCCAGGAACACAAACAGACAGAAGTTCTTTTACGTATTTCCCAATATTTTATTGCTAGCCGATAACCTTAAAGCAGGATTCAGTGAGAGGGGGAAAAATTGCAACTGCAATGTAATTAACACTGTAACAACTTGTTTCTCCCTTGGAGAATTATATCATTAGCTGCTCCAATTGTGCATGAAATATAAATTATATTACTCAAAGGCATACTATCTAAGCAGACTAAGGATACATCTACACTGAAGGCTTATTTCAGAAAAAGATTTCAGAAGATATCTCTGGAATAGCTTATTTTGAAATAGAATGTCCACACTACAGGGAATCCTCAAAATTAGTCCGAGGCAGGCTCCCCTAATGTGCATACACTATCTTGATTTAGAGCCCCAGGAGGCACTGGGGAGGAATAACTTTAGAATGGCCCTGGAGAGGAGCTATTTTGACATAGCAGCAGTGGAGCATCCACACTCACCCTCTTTCGAAAGAGCTTTTTTGGAAGAGCCGTTATTCCTCGTGGAATTAGGTTTACCAATGTCGGAAAAAGCCTTCCGTTATTCCAATTTTCTTTTAAAATAACGCAATTGCTGTGTAGTCGCTGGTATTGTTTTTTCCAGAATAACGGATGTTATTCCGGAAAAACAGTGCAGTGTAGACACCCCCTAGGTGACACGGTTTGCCGCTATTGGGTGCGTCTAGACTACATCCCTCTTTAAACAGAGGGATATAAATTAGACACTTCAAAATTGCAAATAAAGCCGGGATTTGAATTTCCTGTGCTTCACTTGCATATCGTGTCATGGTGCTCTTTCGAAAAAGCACTATTTTGAAAGTGAAACCGCAGTCTAGACACGGTTCTTTTGAAAATAGAAGCCTTTTTTAGAAGATCCTGTAATTCATGACAAGATCAGCTCCCATATTGCCCATGGGGCCCAGGGAAGCCTGGGGATTACCAAGGGGCATGGCAGGAAGCAGCAGCACTCCCCACTCACCGTGGTGGTGGGAGCTGCAAGAAACAGAAAGACTCAGAAGCCTTTCCACCCCGCCATCTACCAGTCAGGTGGCTCTGCTTCTTGCCGCTCATGCCTCTGCAGTAAGTGCAGGGGTTGGAGGGCGACCCCTGCTGCCACCCCATGCCAGGAGCCTGGTAATCTCCTGAGTCATGTCACTCAGGAGAGGGGACTTCAAAGAAGGGTTGCAATGGGAGGGGGTGGAGCAGAGGCGAGGATAACTCAGGACAGCTGAGCTTGGCAGAGCAGAACTGTATGGGACCTGCATGAAGCAAACGGAGATTCAGTTTAGGTACCATCTTGGGGATATATTTCCTGGAGGAGCTAAGCTGCACATATTGCAACTTTATTGTCTTTCCAGGTTATCCAGACGTGAGAGCTGTGTTGGTAGCTGTGCATGTCGTGTAGTGGTTCAAACCAAGTTAAAATTACAGCTTTGGATCGTCATATTCAATGGAGTCAGGCCTCTAGATTCTCTCTGAGGTTCCTCCCTTGGTAAAGCATGAAGGGCTCAGTGAGGCAATTGGTTGTAAGTCACAAACCCCACCTGACAAGGGAAACAAATTGTTCCAGCTTCAAACTGACTTTGGATGAGTAGGCTAATTTCTCAATCTCTTGTCTAGTTAAAAACTGAGACAGCCAGAAGTCATTTCCTCGGGGGAAGTGATTACTAAACTCAGGCATTGTGAGCAAAGTGTGTGACTGCAGTAATTCCAAGAGAAGCCTTTCCCTCCTTTTTTTCCTATATTTATTCCTGAAGGGAGAAGTCTTCCATTCCAATGGGAACACGCTAAAAGCCTGAGTTTACGTGGGAGTGGTCGTTAATGGAAATGTAACCATCTACAAAGACCAATTCACTACTTCTGAAGTACAATTTCACTGGTCCTCCATAGCCAGAGAAACCTTCCCTCTGTTACATCAACATTCCAAAAACATCTGGGAACACCAGCAACAGACAGTTGAGAAAGCAAGGAGTAGAATAATTCAGCAAAATTTTGGCCAGTTGGAGGCCAGGATTGCATTGGCTCACCAGAGTAATTTGATTTAACATTTCCTTGTTTCACTCACTGACTTCTATGCACTAGTACTGCTTCAAATCAGAAGGATGGGAAAACTTTTATGGGAGAGCTTTTCAAATGGGTGTTGGTAGCCAAATCCCACTGGTATTCAATGAGAGCCGGGCACTTAACTTCCCTGTATGTCTTTGAAAATCTCCCCATTCCCCATAATGACAGCGCCAGCCCCACTGACAGGGGGGCAAAGGGAACTGTTGCCTTGGGCCTGGTGATTCAAAGGGACCCAGGCCATTGCCGCTGCTACTGTGACAATGGCAGCAGCTGGAACCGCAGGTCCCTTTGAATCTCCACCAGGCCTCTGAGTGCTGTGAGGGCTGGGAGGGGTGTGTGCTGCAGTCTGAATGGTGCTGAGGGCTGGCTGCTTGCCCCGTCCCTTCCACCCAAGGCTCTGTCCCTTCCGGGGGCATGGAGACACCCCACACACCTTGTCTCAGGGCCCACAGTAGCTGCCAACCCCATTGTACACTGCAGATATTTAATAATAGAACCATAAAGTTAGAAGGGAGCACAAGGCTCATCTAGTCTAACCCCCTGCCAAGATGCAGGATTTGTTGTGTCTAACCTGTTCAAGAGAGATGGAGATCCAGCTTCTGGCATCCGGTATCATAGGAGAGGGAAATTTGCCTTCCCAAACTGCCAGCCTGGCCCCACCCACACTCTGCCCCCAGAACACCTACTGTAGGCATTTTGGGGGGCAGAATGTTGCTGCCCTCAGTGCCTGCCTTCCCCGTGCTCCGGGGTGGGGAGTCTGGGGTACGCGCCTACCCCCCTCTCCTTCCCATGGTGGTGGGGGGCACACAGCATGCTGCCCTGCCTTCCTGTGGTGGGGGGCAAAGGGAAGCAGCTTGGCTCCCATGGGGGCAGGGCTGGGGTTGGGTTAGGTGCTTGCCTCCTCCAGCCCTACCTTAACCACCGCCTATGTCCTGCCTCCTTTTGAAAACCTCCAGTGAAGAAGCTTCCATGACTTCTCTAGTGTGTTCCATTGTCCTAATGTTTGGATTTTTTTCCTAAAATCTAATCTAAATCTGTTATGCTGGAGTTTAAACTCATTTCTTCTTGTTCTGCCTTCTGTGGCAAGAGAGAACAACTTTTTCTTTTTCGGTGGCAGCTCCTTTCATGTATCTTAAGAGACCTCTATCGTGTTCCTTTTTCTCTCCGCTTTTCCAAATTAAACATACTGGCTACATCTAGACTGGCATGATTTTCTGGAAATGCTTTTAACGGAAAAGTTTTCAGTTAAAAGCATTTTTGGAACAGAGCATCTAGATTGGCACGGACGCTTTTCCACAAAAGCACTTTTTGCGGAAAAGCGTCTGTGGCCAATCTAGACTTACTTTTGCACAAAAAAGCCCAGATCGCCATTTTCGCGATCGGGGCTTTTTTGCGCAAAACAAATCTCAGCTGTCTACACTGGCCCTTTTGCGCAAAAGTTTTGCACAAAAGGGACTTTTGCCCGAACGGGAGCAGCATAGTATTTCCGCAAGAAGCACTGATTTCTTACAGTAGGAAGTCAGTGCTTTTGCAGAAATTCAAGCGGCCAGTGTAGATAACCGGGCAAGTTTTTCCGGGGAAGCGGCTGATCTTCCGGAAAAACTGGCCAGTCTAGACATAGCCACTCATTTTTTTCAGCAGGGCTGTTGTGTCGATAGAACAGTTTGGGGCCGCCGTCCCAGGTCCCATGCTTGCGGGGGAGGCCCTGCCTGGTGGCTGCCCCAACCGTCCTATGATGAGACAATCCCCATATTGCCGTTAGCCAGCAAAGCACAGGGTGGCTTGTGGGATTACCTAGGGGGCCCAGCATGGAGTGGCAGCAGGAGTCAGGGCCCTCCCCACTCACCGTGGAAGCTGGGGCTACAGGAAGCAGACCCAGCAGCCTGCTCTGGCCTGCTGCCCATCTCCCAGTTCCCTATAATTGCCCAGGATGTGTAGCTTGGGGAGGGAGGGGCTACAGGGAAGGGGTGCAATGAGGACAGGAGAGGGTGGAGCAGGGGCAGGAAGAGATGGGGCAGGAGAGGAGCAGGAGTGGGGCTTGAGGCAAGGAGGAAGTTGGAGTGGGGGTGGAGCAAGGATGGAAAGAGGCAGGGCCTGGGTCAGGAGGGGTTTGCGCTGAGTCCCATGCTCCCCTAGGGATGGCCCTGTCCTTCAGCCTTTGCTCATATGGCTTGTGTGCCTTCCCTTTGATCACCTTTGTAGCTCTCCTCTGGACCCTTTCCAGGTACTCTACAGCCTCCCTATATATTGCTGACCAAAACTGAGTACTCCCGCTGAGGAGCACTGAGTAGAGCAGTACTATCCCCTCCTGTGACTGACGTGCTATGCCTCTATTAAGGCAACCCAACATTGCATTTTTTGCAACAGCTTCACATTGCTGACTCACGCTGAGGCTGTAACCCACTACAACTCCCAGATCCTTCTCAGCAGGGCTGCAGACAAGCCAGTTATCTCATATTCCGTATTTGTGCATTTGGTTCTTCTCTAGGGGTAGCACTTTCCCTTTGTCATTGTTGAATTTCATTGGGTCGTCTCTCTTGCCCTGTTCTCCAGTTTATCAAGATCCCGCTGAATTGTAGCTCTGTCCTCCAAAGTGTTGGCAACTCCCCACCCCAGCTTTGCATTATGTGCAGATTGGCTCTGGATGCTCTCTATTCCCACAGCCAGGTCATTAATAAAAATGTTAAGCAACATCAGAGAACAGATCCCTGTGGAACCCCATTTGAGACCTCCCTCCAATCTGACGGCATTCCATTAATAGTTACTCTTGGTTAGCAGATGTTTAACCAATAATGTGGCTAGTTCATGGTAGTTCTGTCAAGCCTGCATTTATCCAATTTGCTTTTCAGAATGTCATGTGAGATTGTGCCAAAAGCCTTGCTGAGCTCTAGGTGTATTATGCCCACTGCAGCCCCCCTCATCTTGAAGGCGTGCTTGTAATACAGAACATAAAACAAAAACTGAAGTGGAAGAAGACAAAGATGCTGCTTCCCATAAATATCAATGAAGGACTGAACTGAATTGATCATGTACTCTATATTTGTACCTATTTAGCCAACTCTATGTATGTTCTACACCTTCTACACAGACAGAATACTTTTGTTCTGCCTGCAGCACAAAAGAATTATACCCACCCAAAAGATAGATCAACTCATGCAGAAGCTTTCCTAAAATGTTAGATTGCAGACTGTCTTCCAGGAAGAAACCTCTTTTCAAATCTTCTTACCTATAGAAGAGCTCTCCTGTCAATTGCATCCCCTTGCAGTAGACAATATAGGAATTAGTGGCATAAATTCTCATTCTCATTAAGTAGGTTTGTCTGACTGAGGGATGCGGGGGGTGTGTCTACACTGCACCTGGAGCTCGAAAAAAGCTGTGCAATTTGAGCTATGCAAATTGCATAGCTTCTTTTGAGTTAATTTCAAAATAAAGCATTATTCCAAAACATCCCTTTCTTCTCGTGGAATGAGGTTTACAGGGACATCGGAATAGTGAGACTGTTATATTTCTAAATAATGGGCTTGCTCAAAAGACAGGGAATAGCCATTTCGGGATACTTCCGGTAATAGCTCCGCAGTGTAGATGTAGCCTGGTAGAATTATGCAGCCAATCCAGATTTGCGGATCTGGCAGTTATAAACTAAATTTTTTAATAGAATATATGTCTCGAAGGGATGGTGCATGTGTTTAATTGTAGTGAGTTATAGTTACTGCAGTACTTTAGAATGGCATTGACCATAAATGAGTGAAACAGACAGTGTAAGAAGTTTTTCGCCTTCCTCTGTAGCATGGGGCACAGATCACAGCTAGAGGATTCTCTGCCTCTTGGGGTCTTCAAAGTATTTGAAGGCTTCAATATCTGAGACATAGGTGAGAGGATTATTCTGGCAGGGGTGGGTGAGATTCTGTGGCCTGCACTGTGCAGGGGGTCAGACTAGATGATCATAATGGTCCCTTCTGACCTTAAAGTCTATGAGTCTATGGGTACGTCTAAACTACATGGCTCCGTTGATGGAGCCATGTAGATTTGTTGTTTTGGCAAAGGGAAATGAAGCGGCAATTTAAATAATCGCCGCTTCATTTAAATTTACATGGCTGCCGCGCTGAGCCGACAAACAGCTGATCAGCTGTTTGTCCGCTCAGCGCGCTAGTCTGGACGCTCCCCTGCCGACATCAAAGCCCTTTGTCGGCAGCCCCGGTAAACCTCATCCCACGAGGAATAACGGGGCTGCCGACAAAGGGCTTTGATGTCGGCAGGGGAGCGTCCAGACTAGCGCGCTGAGCGGACAATCAGCTGATCAGCTGTTTGTCAGCTCAGCGCGGCAGCCATGTAAATTTAAATGAAGCGGCGATTATTTAAATCGCCGCTTCATTTCCCTTTGCCTATAACCCTAATCTACATGGCTCCGTCGACGGAGCCATGTAGTTTAGACACAGCCTATGAGTCTATAAGTACATATAAACACGTACACAAGGCTGCTGATGGGAGGAGAGATGAAGGGGGAGCTGCATCAGGACCCAGTGATTTAAAGGGGCCCAGGTCTTCCACATGTCGCCATCACTACGGGGGCAGCAGCCGGAGCCTGGGGCCCATTAAATCACTGCCAGAGCCTCATGGGACATGCTCCGGGTGCCCCTGAAGGGCTGGCTGGAGGAGGCTAGCTCCAGTCCTGTCCCTTCTGTCTGAGGTCCTGCCCCTTCCAGGGCATGGAGCTGGGACCCCTCCCACTTTGTCCAGGGGCCCAGCAAGTCTTTTCACAGCCCTGTATGTATAATAGCAATCTCAGAGATATGAATGGGTTTTGTTTCATAGGAGCTGAGTACAGCCGAATCTTTTCCCACGTATTCATGATTAATGTTGTGCTGTTCAATAAGGATGAAAGTTAGAGCCCATGCGCACCCATCCTCATTATTGACCTAGCTCTGGTGCAGCTCCACGGGTAGCAGAAATCATAGAAGAGTCATCTACCCCAGCTCCAGTGCTTCCACCATTGCAAGCTCCACTGGAGGCAGATGGAGGCAAGACCAACAGGGGCACACGTGCGAGAGCTTCCAATATCTAAGACTAGTTCTTTAAGAAGAAGGACGTGCACACAGCACTGTGTGGAGCAGCAGTACAAGACTGGTGTGTTATCATTGAGCTAGAGATCCAGGAAGCCTGAGAGATTTTCATTCCACATGTCACAGTGACGGGCAGGGCTAGCGGACATGGCGATTAAAACACTGGCTATAGTGCTACTAAGATCACTATTACCAGTAGAGCTGTTCCCGTGTGATCACAGAGAAGGCCCGTAAATCTTCCCCACTGTTTCATGCTGCTTTCTCTCTCTGCTGTTTTAGGATAAGTAGATAAAAGGTATGAAGAGTTTTCCTGTTTTACAGTTGTTGTACTTCACACATAATACTGTTCCCCACTCCATCTCTGCAACCTCTTCCCTTTCAGCTCTCCAGAGCCACGGCTCTCACCCAGTCTTCACCACTGTATATTTCCCACAACAGGGGCTTGCTTCCCCACCTTGGAACTCAACATAGCTTGCACCTCACACCACTGGCCCCAAACCAACTCCTCATTTCACCTATGCCTCAGATCCCTCTCGAAAATCCTACTCCAGTCCCTGCTTGTCCTCACGATTGTCCTTGCGATGCCTCATTTTACACTTTCTGGAAAGTCCTTCTCCTCCCAACACCAAAGTCCAAATCCTGGACTATCCTTCATACTTGCCCCTTATCCACAGCTGCAATACTGTCCCTCATACCAGGAGTGGCAGCGGCTCTTTGAAAATGGGGGCCATGGGCCCCACCTCTCAAGCCACCCATTCCCCCTTTATTCCTGTCCTCATGAGTGCCCCTCTTCCCTAGACCGCACCCTTGTGCCTCGTTTTTCCTTGACGCCCAGTTCCTACACCACCTCTTTCCTTCAAGGGTCAGCCCCCTGTTTACTCCTCTCTGCCCCTCCCCCCATAATTTGCCCTAATAGCTGATATAAAATGAGAGGGAACAGCCATGGCCTCCTGTTCCAGCATTTCTGCCTCATACAATAAGCTTCAATCTTTGAGCTCCCCAGTGTGTCAGGTATGCCAGAGCCAAGCTTTAGAAATAGAAATTAAGGATAAATACACAGCTATAATTCGCATGCCCTCATTTTGCCTCCAATGACAAACCATGCTGCAAAACATTACCCCGATACGGTCGCCCGCCTTATCTGAAGGGAATCAGGCATCAGAACTCCCGACAAGCAGCAGTTTTGCTTCTTGAAGCCATGTTGACAGAGTTTCCCTCTCCAGTGGGATATGTAGAAGGAAAATTCCCCACAAAGGCACTGAACTCTTCAAAAGTTTGCCAGCCATAGGAAACCATTTGGGAGCTTGCTGAGTGGAGCTGTCTGACAGATCTCAGGCTATGGCAATAATCCCGAAGATCACTGCAGTGGATGGTTTTAGGGTGGTGGCATAATTGGGTCTTGATGTAGGAAATTACAAGGTGGCTGAACAGGGTAAGCTCTAGTGAACAGTGGCACTTCAGGGCTCCCCAAAACAGGATTGAATCAATCAGCCAAACATAACATGACTAACTAAAAGCACAGTCAGTGCAGGATTGTTCGTCGCAGCTGCGATGCAAAGGAAGATTTAATCTTAAAATGTTTATAGGATGTCAAATTTTAGGAAAGACTCGTGCTTTTAATTAAATTATTTCACAGCAACAAAATGCGGGAGTGCCTACCAAATGCCAACTCTCCAACAAACCTCCCACTCTGTTTTAATTGCACAACATGATCTATTAGTGCACCACGCTATTCTTGTTGTTTTAAAGGGTGACTTAGGGTATGTCTGCACTACAGCGTTATTTCGAAATATCTTATTTCAAAATAGTTAATTTGAAATAAGTTATTTTGAAATAACGCGTCTACACACAAAATGCATTTCGAAATAGCGTTTTGCTATTTCGAAATAGCGCGTCCACCCTGAGTGGATGCTGAATCGCATTTAAGGCTGGCTAGAACCAGGTCCGGCAGAGCAGGAGTCACTTTGTGTGGCTGCTGCCTGAGGCTATCTGAGGCCTGTGCTTAAAGGGACCACCCCACCATTGACAGCTGGTTCTCAGGTTTCCCTGATTGCTTGCCTACCTTGATGAGGGACAGCAAAGCATTTGGTCTCTGCGTGCTCTGGTTGCCCTCACTCAGGACACCACAGCACGCTGCAACATGGAGCCAGAGCCACCCCTGGGAACTCTGGTGCTTCTCGTGGATGCGTTGCTGTCAGCCTTACTGCACTTTATGCAGGCTGCCATCCGGGAGGGCCATCGGGGGCTGTCAGTATCCAGGAGGCCCTGAGGGAGAGCTTCCACCCTGAGGAGCACTAAGTGCCTCCCTGATCTGCCCCCACTGGGGGCTTGTGCCTCATTCGTCCCTCATGTCCTTCCACTTACCCCTCCCCAAACCCCTTCCTGATGTCAAATAAAATACATGTATTTTCATGAACACAAACTCTCATTATTTAACAACATGGGGGGGGGGGGATGAAACTCTGGTAAGACTGGGGAAAGGAGGTGGGAGAGGGGAGAAAAAAGGGTGGGAGAGGGGAGGGGGAAACCTGGGAGGAAGGAGCTGGAAGGGGGAAACAAGGGGAAGAAGGGGGAGGGGAAGCTCAGGGCTCAGGGTCTTACCGGCCCAACTTGATTGTCATGCAAACCTGCTCCTGGATTCACATGTGGCCTTTGGTGGCCAGGCTGGAAGCTATCCTGCCATAGACGGCTACGTTCCTCCATCTAGTGCAGAGATCTTGGACGTTGGGGGCATCCCCCCACCAACCTGAATAAGGTCCATGATCTCCACCCTGGACCAGGAAGGTGCCCGCCTTCTCTGGGCCCTGAGGCTCCTGGGAGCTGGCAGACTGCTCCTGGGGAGCGGTGGAGGGCTGGCTGCCAGTGGCTTGCTGGCTCATGTTTTGGGGCCACTGGGTCAGGGGCAGTGACTGCTGGCTCTGGGCTGGCAGGCTTGGAACTGGCATAGGCACTGTGGCCAGAGTCAACCCCTTTAAGCACTCCGGGGTGGGGGGAGCGAGAGGAGTGTTCTTGGTTGAGGCTGGAGTGGCCACCAGGCCACCCTGGGAAGGCTGGAGGCCCCCTATCATATTCATAGTAGCCCAATATCTGTGAGTCTGTAACGCTGAAATGCTGACTGTTCCCCCTAGGGGCTGCTGTTGCCTGAAATGCTGGCTGTTCCCTCTGGGTGGCCCATGCTGCATGTGGAGTTCAGGGCCCAAACGGCCACTTGCACCGCTTGTTCCCCCGTGGCAGCACAGCTGAGCAGCGCAGAAGTCAGCCGAGCACCACGGCGGGAGGCAAAGGGGGCGGGGCACTGACATAAACGACCAGGCCCCACCCCTTGGCCATGTCCATTACTGTCCTGCCCCTCTTCTCCCGCTGTGGTGCTCGGCTGACTTCTGCGCCGCTCAGCTGGGCCGTCACGAGCGAGCCCAAACGGACGCTTGCTCCCCCGCGGTGGCCCAGCTGAGCAGCGCAGAAGTCAGCCGAGTGCTATGGCGAGAAGTGAAGGGGAGTGGGGTGGTGATGTGCGGTGTGACAGCGGCTCCAGGCCCCGCCCCCTGGCCATGAATGTCACCGCCCCACTCCCCTTCGCCTCCCGCCGTGGCGCTTGGCTGACTTCTGTGCTGCTCAGCCAGGCCGCTGCGTGGGAGCAAGTGGTGCAAGCGACCATTTGGGCTCTGTGCCCCCCATGTAGCACGGGGAGTGCGTAGCCCAAATGGCCATTTGGGCTCCACGGTCACCCAAGTGAGAGGCAGGAGGGGGAGGAGAAGAGAAGGAGAGAGATAGAGAGAGAGGCAGGAGGCAGAGGAGAGCTGAGAGGGAGAGAGGGGAAGGCAGTAGGATGAGGAGAGAGAGAGAGAGATGGAGTGAGAGACCAGAGGTTCAGGAGAGAAGACCGACATGGTGGAGAGACCTGAAAATCCCATTTTATGATGGGCTAATTGGCTAATTTTGAAATAAGTGTCTACACAGCACTTATTTTGAAATAGCTATTTCAAATTTGGCGTTATTCCTTGTGGAATGAGGTTTACCAAATTAGAAATAAGCACTCCGCTATTTCGAATTAATTTCAAAATAGCAGTTTGGCTGTGTAGATGCTAGTAAAGTTATGTCCAAATAACAGTTGTTATTTCGAAATAACTTTGCTGTGTAGACATACCCTAAGGTAGTTGGTCAGGAGTCAAAGAATTCTGCACTGACTTAATCTCAAAGCAATACTCATCGGTGTCTGTGTTTCCACAGGGCTGCATTCAGAGGTGGGAAAGCTGGACTGAGCATACAAACTGTTGTCAGGCACTTCCTGAAGAGAAATGATTGTGGTGTTTTGTAGGATTGTAGTTAGGCAGGTTATATTTGAGTTTCAGATTTCTCATTCCTCTGAAAAGGAGTGTGGGCAGCTTCTGTGTTGATTCTGGGGCCCACTGTGATGTGTTTGCTTACAACAGTGTTTATGATACTACTTTAATTCCAGTCCAGGGATTTGTCTTGATAAGAAGCTCCCTTATGACTTCCACATTATCATAGTTCTCAGAGACAATGGTGTAGAGAGAGTTAGCCATATGCAGGGGTGGCCCGTGGCTATAGGCTGACTCAGCCGTCCCCTAGGGCGCCGCCTTCAACGGCGGCTGATGATGACGTCACGGGGCGCCCGGGGTGCCTGATGATGATGTCACCCCATTGATGGCCCATTGACGGCCGTGGAGGCGGGGGCGCTGATCGCACATTCCGCCTGGGGCGCCAGCTGCTGCAGCCCGCTTTGGGCCGCTCCTGCCCATATGGCAAAGTTTATGCTTCCCATAAAGTTCTAGAACCACGGTGTCCCACCAGTTCTGAAGCAGTAGCCTCTATAGTGGCTGCTGCTGTAGTGAACTAGCCACACTCAACCAGCCAAATAGCCACATGTGGCTAGTGGCTACCATGTTGGACACCACAGTCCTAGGGGTTTCTTGAAACTATCAATCCTGAAGGGGATTTGTGATCTAATGTTTACATTCTGAATGTATTAAATGACAGGGGCAATGAGGGAAGGGGGAGGCACCAGGAGGGTGCAGGAATAAGGGAAGGTGAGAGTGCCAGGGGATTCTGGGGGTGAAGCAGAAGGGCAGACACCTGCAGGAGAGGGACCAGCACCAGAGGAGAGAGGCAAGGCAGGTGTGTAGAGGGAGGTGTTAGGAGAGGGGATGAGGAGGGGTAGCTCACATGATCAGAGTGGGGCTACTGGAGGAGTGGGCACAGGGGGCAGAGAAGGGCTGATGGAGGGGGACAGGTCTCAGGAGGGCTGAGGGCAGTGAGAAGGGAAGGAGTCAGGACAGCAGAGGCAGGTGAGGGGTTGGGGGGCAGCAGGCACCGGGGAGCTGATGGAGCAAGGGGAGGAGACATGGCAGCAGAGGGAAAAGGTAGAGGTTTATGAGATATTTATTAATAACTTGGGTGCCACAGTGGCACATCCAAACAAGCCACATGAACTCAGTACTGGTGCACAACACAAAATTCATTCTACTCATGGGAGGAAACTCTTAGAGGGAACACTTCCCCCAGCCTCTCCGCCCCGAGTTAATGTCACATACATTGGGGTAATGCAATTGCAGGATAGTTGCATGAGGGGGGTTTGGTGGGGGCCAAACTAATCCCTATTGGTAAGAGGATGGTGGGAAAAGTCCTTAGAGAGGGGACTTTACTTCTCATCATGTGTCCATCAGAGAAAACATTAAGAACGCTCCCACTTCATCACAACAGGTACAACAAAATATAATATAATATATTTGATGCAAAATGGAATCCACAATGGGTTCGTTCCATATTCAAAAGAGAATTAATAACGTTGATATTCTTAGTTAAATATTTTTTTCTTACGATAGTGATATTGTGCAATAAAGGGAAACTGTTAAACGCTTATGGTTTCCAGTCCATTTTTACATTATTTAATAAAATATATATTGGCTTACAGGGTGGGTGAGGGAGGGGGATGAACTAGACCCATTCTGGGCACCATCAAAAATTATACAAACCTGCCGCCCCTGCTCAGCAGTGCTCTCGGTTGGCTCCCACCACAGCAATATCCAAGAAAAACAGCAGCAACTTAAGAAGCAGGGAGAGGCTTCAAGGGGCTTCGGAGCAATTTCAGATCCAGATCCAAACTTCTCTTCTGGTTCCCTTCTCTGTGGTAGAGAGAGACCAAACTGCATCCGGTTCAGGTTTTGAACATCCTAATGTTCAAAGAAGTTGAGATCACGATTTTGATTTAGGTTCTTCTCAGCTGTATTAGGCTAAACCAAAACCCCACCACATCTGTACAGCCTGGGACTTAGTGGAAATTTGGCTATGGACTTTATAGCTTTGCCTCATCTCTAACATATGAATGCCGCAAATGGAAGGGGTGGGGAGTGATGGAAGCTGCTTTCCTAGCTTTCAAGGTATTAACTGAAACAGAAGACAGCAGAGAACAGACATTTATTCCATTAGTGCTTCTTATGTTATTGAAACACAAATTACAATTAATTATAAATCAGTTCAAACAACACCACAAAGCATAAATCAACCTGTGCTCCAAAACCTTCTTCTCCCCCTGCAGATTTAACCCTGCCACCAAAGAAAACTAACTCCAAAGAAAATAAGCATTTTACCCCTCTCCCAGTTATCTCCTCCCACATGGAGAAACGTTGGGAAAACATGAACCTGACAGCAGATCATCTCATCAGATGTGGGCTCATGCTGGCATATTGTGCCAGATTTTCAGCTAGGGTGAACCCTCATCGCTCCACCGAAGTCAACAGAGCTCTGCGGAGTCACACTAGCTGGCCCCACAACTCCTTTTGTTCATTTCTTCTTTTCAGGATTGCTATTCAGGTCCTATCTCTGGGCCCAGCAATGACATCATGGCATTTACAGCAGGCTTCAACAGGCTGGGCTGAGGATTGGCTCTGTGGCAGAAACCCTCTAGGAGCAGGGTGTGCCACTATGAGCATTCTAGATATACTGCCTGTCAAGCTTAGATCCATGGGCAGGGCCATTTGAATTGTTCTCTGACCCTCAAATGTCACATATGGAATATTCTGACGCCAACAAGCCTAAAGCAGAAAGTGTTTCGTTGATATTTCACTTAAAGATCCCCGAGCATAACTGTCATCACCCTCTACTATTGGATGGAGCTCCCACATTCTTATGTTCACAAGTAGTATTGTATTATTTTCAGTAAGCGATCCACCTTCTTTGAATCTATCTATCAATCTATCTTAGGCTATGTCTAGATTGCATCCCTTTTTCGTAAAAGGGATGCAAATTAGACGTATCGCAAATGCTAATGTAGCGGGGATTTAAATCTCCCCCGCTTCATTAGCATAAAAATGGCTGCCGCTTTTTTTCGGCTCGGAGCTTTGCCGGAAAAAAGCACCAGTCTAGATGCGGATGTTGCGGAAAATAAAGCCTTTTCCAAAAGATCCCTTATCCGTCTTTTAATATCTTTAAGATAAGGGATCTTTCGGAAAAGGCTTTATTTTCCGCAAGATCCGCGTCTACACTGGCACTTTTTTCCGGGAAAGCTCCGACCCCAAAAAAAGCAGCAGCCATTTTTATGCTAATGAAGCGGGGGAGATTTAAATCCCCACTTCATTAGCAATTGCGATACGTCTAATTTGCATCCCTTTTACGAAAAAGAGATGCCATCTAGACGTAGCCTTAGAGTAGATCTGTCTGTCTGTGTGTCTGTCTGTGACTTCATTTGTTCAAGGACTCCTCCTAAATGGTAAGAGCTAGGACCACCAAATTTAGTATGCAGCTTCCTCTTTTCCTAACTTAAAGCAAGGTCAGGATTTGGTTGTGCCAGGACAATGGCCACCCTGGCAAAAGGACAATTTTCTATAACATGCAAACGGAGGGACTGCTTTTGGAGGGACACAATATGAGTGTGTTCACTGGGTGCAGCTGTACAACACAAGGAGGGCTGGCAACCTGACATGTCGCCTGCCAGCACACTGGGTAAGTAGCCCCCCTGCCCCAAACCCTTCCCCCATCCCTTGGCTACAGTGTTGGAAAGGGGGTTGAAAAGATACCTTTGGTGGTTGGGAGATGAGCTGGGGGGAGAGAAAATTCCCCTGGTGGCCGGGTGGGGACTGAGGGGAGTAAAAAAGTCCCTTGCAGTGGGGGGAGGGAACTGGGAGAAAGAGAAAATGCCCCTGGCAGCTGGGGGGGGGGTGGGGTGGGGGGTGGGAGGTGGAAGAGAAAACACTGCTAGTGTCCAGAGGTGTGGGGGAGAGAAAAGGCACATGCCAGACAGGACCCCCCATCCTGAGCTCCTTGACCCCCCCACCCTCACTCTTCCTCCCCTCCACCTCCAGACACTTGCACTGCTCCGCCCTCCCCCATCTCCAAAGCCTGCCCTGACTCTTGTGCCCCCCTCCACTGCCAGCCCCCTGCCCTGAAGGACCGGGACCACACTGGGTAAGTCCACTAGTATTTTATAAATGTAAAATACTCAGCGACGAAGGTAACTTAAATTTTTTTACAGACAAGCATTCTGGGCACCTGACCAGCAGGAGTGTATAACACAACCAGAGTTTGTGTGAAAGAGGCAGAAAGGGTTACAATCAGGGCCCACATAGGCTATAGGCAGGCTTGTAATAAAGGTGCAGATCCTTCCTAACAGAAATACCTATGAATGGGACAGCTTTTCCCTGGGTAAAAGGCACGAATGAACACAAAGTAAACAAAGGAGCCACCCCTTTTTTCCACCGCAGATAACAAAGCTGCCATTTATTTACCCTTGAGGCAGGTTATGTATTGGGCTGCAGCAGACAGGATGATTTTATTGATATTTGCTCTTCCTTCCTGCATTTGCAAGAGACAGACATCAGGGAGAGAGCTGTAGAATATTAAAGCACTTGGCAAAGTTGTCACGGAAAGCGACGTATTTATCAAAAGCTGGAGGTGAACTGGAAACCCCAACTGCACAAATGGTGTCTGTTGATCAAAAATAATCATCGCGATTCATGCCCGCGTGAGCTTTCGGACCAGGCTGGTTGCTGAGCAGTTCTATGGGAACTGGGAAGCATAGTGATCTGTATGGTCGATAACTATTATTACATTTACATATTAGTTTTACTTTCGATAAGTTTGAGATTACTGCACTAAGCTATCGTGAATGCCTAGTCCAGGCTGACTAGTATATTACAGCCGATTAGGCAATTGATAATGTGTGCCAATGTCTAATTTTAGATCACCGATCTTGCATGCTGCATTATCTGAAACTTAATTTTTTGAGTCAGTTGTTCTTGACTCTTTCGCTCCAGCTTAATTAATTATATTAATATATTTTCATATAAACAAGTGTGGGCATATTGGTTCTGGCTCAATTTGATCCACTGAAAACATTGGTGATACCAAATTACACCAACCAAGCATCTGGCCAGTAAGTATCACAAACTGCAGGACTGTTTCAAAGCACATAAATCCATCCGTTTATATATTTGAAAGCCAGGCCGCTTATTTAGATTTTTAAATTTCCTTGCCACCCATGGCCCTTCCTGGGAGCCAAATCCTCCTGCTGTAGGGGCAGCCCTCTACCCCAAGCATGGGTAGTCCGTGCTTCCGCTCCAGACATGTGACCTGCAGTCTGGCCTCAGAGCAAAGGCAGCACAGGTAGCCTGGACACCCCCTAGGAGTATGAGTGACCCGCTTCCTGCTCTCTTTCCTCCTCCCCATAGCACGGGTGGACTATGGCCCTTGTCTCCCCCACCCCGACCCTCCAGCTGGTGGAGGGGAGGCAGAGGGCAGGCAGGAGGGTGCCTCACCTCACCTCCCTGGCCCCAGAGCACAGGCGGGGCTGGCAGTGCAGGGCTGACGCCCAAGGAAACTGAATGAGGGATGCTTGGGATTGGCACGTAGATGGGGCCAGCTGGAAGTCTGGAAAGGCAATGTCTCCCCCCTGCCTCTCATACCTGCCCTGTCGTCCATGCTTGCAAGTAGGGTGATCGTATTTTCCTCTGCTGACTATGAAACACCTGGCAAAATTACTCGTGTTCATTTGAGTTCAATGGCAATCAGAACTATGCAGTACAAACATTCAAGTTCACAGCAAGCTGCCTGAGACCTTGTTAAAAAGAAACACTGCGTAGCCGGCATTTTTTTTATTTGCCTTCTTATCTCTAAGGTTTGCCCAGGGAGAGGTGATGCACACACACATTCCCGAACACTTTTCTTACATGGTGATGGGGGTGACTGACTGACCTGACCCCACCCTTCCTACTCAGTGCTCTCTCCTCTACATCCCTGGCTGGGCCTCCGGAATGCACCCACCTCTCCAGATACCTGGAGCTGCGTCTTCTCAAGGTCACAGGTATCGTACATGCAGGGTCACAGGGCCCCCTCCTCAGATTTCTGTCAAGGTTCACACCTGAACGTGGCCAGCGGCAGCCTTTCGGCCCTGTGCAGGAGGGAAGGGATGGGAGCTGCTTCCTAGCAAAAGAAGGGTGGAGGTAGAGATGACCTGGCCCATGCTTTTCAAGAGGTCATCTCCTCCCCCTCCCCCACTCTATGATTAGCAGCTTGTTCCCTTCCTACCCGCACAGCACTGAAAGGCAGCTAACCACTCTAAGCTGCTGCTGGCCACCAATAGAACCCAGCTGCCTTGGCTACAGCATTGGCAGGAAGGGGTTAAGCATAAGGCTGCATTGAGCATCCGGCCTGGAGCACCTGCCTGCAGGGGGCTTCAGCAAACAAAGGCAGAAAGGTGGCTCAGTAGGGGAAGGTGCATAGGGGACAGAGCAGCCCCGCCTGCTGCGGGGGCAGGATCTAGGGCTGGGGCAGCATGGGAAGAGGGTGCTAAGCGCCCCTGCCAGAGGATCTGAGGGGTCAGGGAGCAAATAGTCTGAAATAGCTTCCTCCCTGCCACTCCAGAGCTTAGCTATGGGGCTGAGAAGCTTCCCAGTGCCAGCACTGAGTGGGGCTCTGCCTCTAGCACGTGCAGGGCTTGGCTCCTCCTGTCCAGTGCCCCATGCCAGAGGGTTTCAGCTTTCCATGGCTGCCAGCCCAGCCAGAGGCAATGGAAGAAAAAAGGCTGGTTTTGATGAGCTGACGTATCCAAGCAGGGGATGGTTCTCCGCACATCAGGAGCAGGATGCACCCCGCTGGGGAAGATATGGAGGAGCAGCAGGGCTACGGGGGTGAACTGGCACAGCAGGGAAAGGAGAGTGGGAAGAGAAGCATGTAGGGTTGCCAGGTGTCTGGTTTTGAACCGGACAGTCCGGTATCTGAGCGTTCTCTCCGGGAAACAGATTGAGAAAATATTGGACATATAAATGTCCGGTATTTTCTAATTAAATAAGTTTTATTATTATCATGAGTATCAGTATGTAGTTGCGTACTGCTTAGCTGGTAGACACGCTCACGCTATGTGAGTGTGTCTACCAGCCAGGCAGTATGCAACTACACAGTGGGAGGGAGGGGGAGCAGGGGCGGGGCTGGGTTGGGATGGAATCCCTGGGGCCGGACTCGTCCGTGCGCCCCACTGGGACCGTGCATGGGACAGGCAGCACCTCAGGATCTGCGTGTACCTGGGCCAGCCCCGCTCCCCACCAGTTGCTCCCCGCCCCCAGCCAGCCCCACTTTCCACCTGCCGGTTCCCTCCCGCTCTTCCCCCCTGGCCAGCCATGCTCCCTCCAACCCCCTCCCGGCCAGCCCCGGTCCCCGCCGGCCAGTTCCCTCCCGATCTCCCCCGCCAACCCCACGCCCCCTTACCTCTTCCCAACCACCCCTGCTCCCCAGTGGCTGGTTCTCTCCCCAATCTCCCCCAGCCAGCCCCGCTCCCCCTAACCACCACCCAACCAGCCCTGCTCCCCACCGGCTGGTTCCCCTCCGATCTCCCCCACCAGCCCCGCTACCCATGTGGCCTGTTCCCTCCCCCCATCTGAGATCAAGTGTGTCCAGTATTTTTGCTGAAACCATCTGGCAACCCTAGAAGCATGGAAAGGGCCAATGGGTGCACAGCAGAGGTGACATGTCACCAGCCATCGCAACAAGCAGCCAGTGCTGGCTGGAAATGGGCTTGGGACAGAGCCTTCTGGCCAAGAGCTAGCACATAGCAGAGACTGTGCTGATGGACCAGCATGGGAGCAGTCGGCTCCCACATGCTGCAGCTTTGCCCAGTCACCGGCCTTGCACACTTATCCCCATCGTCAACCACTGGATTACCCCACTCACCGCTGGTGAGTGTGTGAGCAAGGACTGGGCCACCAGTAGGACCCATTGGTACTGAGAGGAGGGGAAAGACCAAAAATATGGGACAATTTGCCCATTTTTTTTAAAAAAAAGGGACATCAGTAGGAGAGTTTAAATATGCGACTGTCCCTTTAAAAACGGGACATCTGGTCACCCTTCTTGAAAGTAATCTGCATTTGATAATTACTGGTTAGATATTAGAGGCAGGCCCACATGAAAATGCTCCCAAACTTTCAGGGAAGTTCAGCTCTGAAGCCAAACTTTTGCTTGGCTCTTGTATCTATAAGTGGGCCAAATCCAACAGCTACAACTTTGCAGCGCAGACATATCCATATTGTGTTAACTGAACTTCATCTAATCTAGTTCCAGTAGTTGGGTTTTCAAGCATAAAATATGTTAACAGCATTGAGCAAAACTTGACCTCCAGCATTCCAGGAGTTAATCCAGAATAAATGGGAGTTTACCGACTGATTCAATTCAGTAGGTCTGGCTATAAATCGTTTGTATGTCTGTATGATAAAAAGCAAATATAAATTTTGAAAAAAAATTTAACCTTGCATGGTGTATAAAGAGAATACATAATATTCTTGGTCATAAATACGTCTCAAGTCAAACCCATTGTATATACACAGAATACATAATGGATTTGACTGAGACGTTTACCCGCTACTGAGGAGAAATCAGAAATCTACCACTATGGTCTTTGCAAGTCCTTAGATACATATCAACTTCCTCCTTGATCATGGATAGGTCATGCAGACCTTGACTACAGACTCTCCCAGTACACGTAAGCATTCATAAGTATGTATATCACTCATGAGCTGTCTGTGATACTGCCATGGATATCCAGTCAGTACCTCAGGAGTCCCTGCTCTCTAAAGCAGTGATGGGCAACCCACACACATGAATGACCCTCCTTCATCTCAGTGGGCCTCAAGATTGTAACCAAGACAGTCTCCCAAAATAGAGTAGTTTTTCTAACTGCGCTTGTGTACCTAGAATTTGTAGGCTGTGCCAATCGAACCTTAGCAGCGCTAGGACTGGATCCAGAAGTAACACACGGTTCTCACAGTCAGGCTATGTCTAGACTGCAGGCTTCTTTTGGAAGCAGCTTTTCCAGAAGAGATCTGAAAAAACTTCTCCCGAAAGAGATTGTCCACACTGCCACAGCACATCGAAAAAGTGATCTGCTTTTTTGAAAGAGAGCGTCCTCACTTAATGGATGCTATCTTGCATGTAAGCTGTGATTACTATGGACGGAGTGGTTACCAGGGCACCTGTGCTTTTTCCTCTTTTCTCTTCTTTCGAAAGAACACCCTCTTCCCCATCCACACACACCTTTTTCTGAAAGTGCTCTTTCGCAAAAAGGCTTCTTCCTTGTAGAAAGAGGATTACCAATGCCGGAAAAAACCCTCTGTTCTTTCGATTTTTTTGAAAGAACACGATTGCAGTGTGGACGTAAGTGAAGTTTTTTTTTAAAAAAAATGGCCGTTTTTCTGAAAAAACTCTGTAGTGTAGACATAGCCTCAGTGTTGTATGCCATTGGTGTGCACTTCATTTCACAGGCCCCAGCTTTACATGCATTTCACTTTAGTAACACCAGTGAGGGGGGGGAAATCCAACCCTATGTGGCTAGAAACCAGCAGCATCGGGCAACCCTGCACATGGGCAACAGTAAAATAAATGTCTTGTGGGCCACACACAGAACCCCAATGGACCACATGTGGCCTGTCAGCTACAGGTTGCCCCCAACTGCTCTAAAGTCTAACACAGTAGAGCTACTCAACCCTTGCTGTTTGGTTGGGGAGGCAATTGCTGGCCCAATGGGCACATAGTAATATTATTGGTATTATTATAGCAAAATCATGGAGGGTAGGTCCATAAAAGGCTATTAGCCAGGGGATAGAAATGGTGTCCCTGGCCTCTGTTTGTCAGAGGCTGGAGATGGATGGCACGAGACAAATCACTTGATCATTGTCTTCGGTCCATCCCCTCTGGGGCACCTGGCCACTGTCGGCAGAAAGGCTACTGGGCTAGATGGACCTTTGGTCTAACCCAGTATGGCCATTATTATGTTCTTATGTACTGTAACATCTGGAAGTTTTAATCATGGACCAGGACCCCATAGAGCTGAGTGCCATATGAACACAGAGACCTTGACCCCTTTTATAGGAATAAACATACAATCCACACCACGCGGTGTGTGAGTACGAAGCATGTGTAGAATAAATAGTAGCTAATACTACATTTATCAGAATGGTAAGCAAAGCCCATGGCAGTTTCAGGTTTTGCTAATAAGATGGGTCTAAGTCCCAAGAAGAAGGATGAGGCTATGAAAACAAGAAGCACAGCCATGAAGAGATTCTGCCCTGTGTGTGTCTGTGCTGCTACTTAGGATCCATGATGTTTGCTACGATTGCACAGAATTAAATAGTTTATGTAAGTTTCAGAAGCATGTCTCGTTCGGTGCAGGGCACTCAGAGGGGTGGGCTTGGGGGAATGGAGAGAAGTAGTTTTAAACTCCCTGTCACAGGCAAGATGAACACAACTGATTCATGTGTGTTCAGAATCACCGGTTCACTCTGAGTCACAGGGGCAAAAGAAAGCTTTATGTGTCATGTGACTGACAGCAGCCACCAGGGACGAATATTTATTTAATTCATTGACGTATATGGTGTCCATCACACCTGCAGCACAGCTCTAATGTGACAGAAGTCTCAGGGGCAGCAGCAGAAAACATTTTTAAAGATAACCTCACAGGTTTAAAGATCTATAGATTTGCCTCTGCACTTTACTGATCCTGTGTCTAAGTCATGGCAGAGGGGGCCTATGGAGGATTATTATTGCTTATTACTACTGTAGCACTAGGAACCCCAATCATGCATCACATTGTGGTATACTCTAGTAAAGCTGGACTTTGGTGGAGGTGCAGCCCCGGCATGCCACTACCAATGGTGTGGTACTGGAGCAGTTCTGCCTCGGTTTCCCCAGTAGAGTCTTCTGCACACATTGGCCGTGTCCAGACTCAGGGGTTTTTTCGGGAAAAGTAGCCTTTTCCCGAAAAAACTTCCCCTGCATCCAGACTCAAGCCACGTTCTTTCGAAATTATTTCGAAAGAACGCGGCTTTTCTTTCGATGGCGGTAAACCTCATTTCACGAGGAAGAACGCCTTCTTTCGAAAGTTCCTCTTTCGAAAGAAGGCGTTCTTCAATGTAAAGAGGCCGTCTTCGAAAGAGAGCATCCAGACTCGCTGGGTGCTCTCTTTCGAAAAAGCGGATTTCTCTTTCGAAAGATCCGCCTGCAGTCTAGACGCGATCTTTTGAAAGAGGCTCTTTCGAAAGAAGCCTGCAGTCTAGACATAGCTATTGTGTATGGCTGTGTCTTAGCCAAGTCACAGACAGAGTTCAAGATCTTCTGAGGTAGCCAAGTCCCCAAGTCAAAATACAACATAAACACTAAATTAAAGGAGTCCTTGGCCCCATTAGGTTCAGCTTTCAACCCCCTTCCTTTCAGACAGACCCCAGTTGCAGCAGTTTGCCTGAAGAGTCTTCACTCATCTCCTAGTCTTACACAGCATGGGAGCTGCCAATCTGCTGTCCTGCCCGGTCCTTCCTACAGTCCTTCTAACACCACCCTCCAACTCTGACAGCTCTGACAGGTGAGATGAGGCGGGGCTGATTGTGTCTACAGCAGCTCATTAACCCTTCCTAGCCAGTAGAGAGTTCAGCTACTTCATGGGAACCTAAGCTAGAATCTCACCTTGAAACTCTTTCTAGAATTTGAGGAAAGCTGCGTTCTGAATCCAAATGTTGGGGCTCAGATCCATTTCTAGAGTTTGCTTTGATGTTAGTAAGTGGTAGCCACGGCCCTTCATTTTCCATGTTTTAAATTCTGTCCACATTTTCCTGGGAGTTTATCACTGTATATTACAAAAGTTAAAACATGGGTGAAAACTGGTGCAGAAAGCTAACTTCACAGTTTTCTTGGCAAGTATCAAGGTTAATATTGGGGGATACAGGTATAGGAAAAAATAACGAATAGAGATAAGTAAAAGTACTAAAAGGAAATGTAGTTTAATGTCATGTTTTATTTCATGACCTGTACATTAATATCCACTACAGTGCCTTACTTTAACAGACAAATTTAAATTTAAACTAATTTATTATTAACATAATCACCTGCACCTAATGTAACTATTGGATTTTCTTAACATATTTAGTATTTTAATATACACGAGTAGCCAAAAATTCAGATGAAGGATTGGTAAGAGACAAATAGCTATTGTAAAACGTGGAAACTTTTTGTCCTAAGTTTGTAAATAAATGAAAATGAAGAGCTATTATGGTAGCTGATCTTGTACTTATGCACTTGTCAATGTAAAAACAATTCACAGGAAAACAAAAGTGCTCTGTAATAACAGGGTGAAACTCAGGAGAGCTGATACGAGACTGATATTTATATCCAGGCTCCAACTGTGGGACATGGATCAGGTTTATGAAAGGTTAATACCCATATTTTATGGTCAGGTGTCAGTTTTTACTGCCTCCACTGGATACTGTCACATCGTCTTTTTTGAGACTTAAATGTAAAAGCAAGGCAGGGAGAATGTACCAGGCTCACAAACTAATCTAGTCAGTTAAAACACACCAATAGCAATGAATTGTGTATTTGTCACTGGGGGAGGGGTGAAAAACATGCTGGGCCCTTGGACAAGATGAGGGGCAGCTCCACTCTCCAGGTAGAAAAGATAGGGCTGGGGGCAGCCAATCCTCAGAGCCACCCAGAGCATGCTAAGCTAGCCCCTCCACCTTCCAGCCAGCCCTGAGAGCTGCCGCACAGCTGTCTGTGGCAATTTAAAGGGCCCAGAGCTCCAGACACTGCTGCTTCTGCCGAGTCCTGGGGCAAAACTGCCCCCTTTGCCCCTGCCCCCACCGTCGGTGGGCCTGGTCACTGGCTTCTGTCTCTGAACCTCAGTGCCTTTTTCAATGCTCAGCCATGTTTTGTGCTTAAAACAGTTCCTTCCACACAATCAGCCACTGAGCTAAAGTCCAGAGGGTAGATCCATGGCCCTGATTCTCCCCTATGGCTCAGATGCTTTGAGCCACTCCAGTCATACAAAGCAGCCAGAAAGCAGCTTTCCATGGCTATTTCCCCTTGGGTAAATGGGCTCCTCCAGTGGTGCAGAGCCAGCATAGGACCTTCATATTAACCCCTGTGGGCCCCTGGTGTGAGGGATGTGGCTGGAGAGTAAAAGCTTCTATCAACTTTCATTCTTTACTTTACCTTTACTCACCTGTCTCTCTTGAGTGACACTAACAGTATTTGATGCTGTGGCATAACATGTTAGTCATCCCGTCAGATTAGTAATTTGGTCCAATGACAAACTTTCAATCATTTGAACAAATGGCCATTCCACTCAGGCCTTTCATCAAATGATTAAAACTACAAGACATTTGACCACGTGACTGCAGATGCAATCGTGTTTCTGGACAAGGGCCTGAACAGATTTTTATAAAACAATCAGGCTGCGTCTTCACTGCCACTGGCAGTGCTAAAGCTTTAATCATTCAGGGGGGTGAAAAACACCCCCCGAGCGACTAAAAGCACCAGTGTAGACAGCACAGTAGCACCAGGAGCACAACCACCCCTTGTTCAGGGTGGGTCTTTTATCACCAGGAGAGTTCTCCTCCAGCGATAAAGCATGACCACACTGCCCTTGTCACAGCACTGTGGCAATAAAATGGGCTGTGTAGACATACCCTCAGACTAGAGTGTAATTATTCATTCACTGGAGACTCACTATAAACAAATCGTACTTACCATTTTTTAAAAATAGCTACAATTTTAAATCCACGCTGTCCCTGCTGCAGTTACTACTCCACCACGGTCATCCCCCACCTTATGGATGTACTGGACAGAGTCTCTGGGAATGTCTGGTGAAAGCAAGATGCCAGAATCCTCCATCACCTCTGACCAAATGGAGTTAATACAAAGGCTCTACAAACGACATTCTCTAGAACCAACCTGAGAGCCAAGCACTTTTCGGAAGATGACCTGCCATTTGACTTTTCCTTGTTCTGTGAAACTGGGGAATCTCTGTAAGGTCACCTCTATATTCCCTTCTGCAGCAGGGAAATTTGTCAGGAACATTTATGATTTATTTAGTAGCGGCTAGAGTGACATAAAATGTAACACAGGCACAACCCTGCAAGGGGAGGGTGACAGGGCGCTTGCCCTGCACTGGCCCTTTAAGGGCAAAACCCCAGCCCTGAGTGAAGGCTGAGACTGAAGTCCCAGCTGAGGCAGTTGTTGCTAATGAGGGCCCAGCTGGGGGCGATACAAAGAAGGGCTCCTGGCGGGAGAGGGGAACTTACCGCTGCTCTGGATAGAGAGCAGGAGGTACCTGGCTGCCGGCAAGGCAGGGCAGGGCAAGGCAAGGCAAGGCAAGGCAGGGGAAGGGAAGGGAGGCAGGCAGGGCTGGGGAAGGGAAGGGAAGGGAGGGGAAGGGAAGGGAAGGGAGGCAGGCAGGGCTGGGGAAGGGAAGGGAAGGGAAGGGAAGGAAAGGGAGGCAGGCAGGGCTGGGGAAGCTCTGGCTCAGCAAATGTCCAGGCTGCAGGGCCTAAGCAAGGCCTGAGGATACTAGGGCTGCAGAGAGGCAGCCAGGGTAGGCAAAGGCAGCAGTGGCTATTTGAGACTGCAGTTTGCCCCTGAGGCAGGGGCTAGATGAAGACTGGCTGTGGGTCACTGAGGCAAGGTGGACACAGGGGAAGTGGATGCCCCTTGGGAGGGGAGGACCCTGGAATGTCCTGAAGAGGATGCTGTGGTCCAAGAATGACCTGGGTCTGGACTACAGAGGGAAGCGAGAACATGGAGAGACACCAGCTAGAGGGAGGCGGCCAGTGAGTCGACGAGCTAATTCCCAGGGCTACTTGCTGGAGGCCCCATGGTGGCGAGTCTGCCTCATGACAGGGAGTCAGAGCTCCTCCCCTTAGCCACAAGTGTAGTGCTGTAGGGGTACCCAGATTATAGCTTCAAGAGGTGTAAGAGAGCAAGGGTTGCACACTTGATGCTCTTCTTGGT
Organism: Pelodiscus sinensis; assembly: GCF_052426305.1. Classification (NCBI taxonomy): domain Eukaryota; kingdom Metazoa; phylum Chordata; order Testudines; family Trionychidae; genus Pelodiscus; species Pelodiscus sinensis. The sequence goes on from NC_143052.1 coordinate 200,852,625, forward strand.
AAGCAAGTGAGTGAAGAAGTAGAAAGGCCTGGTTCTGCCTTTCCATGCACCAGCCAGAAGAAGTAGCTGGGTCTGAGGGTGGAGAATGTGCTGCACTAGGATGGGCTGTAATAAAATACTCCTTTTCTTGCATAAGGGAGGAATGCTAATTCGGGCATGTCTGGGGCACAGTACCTCTGGGGGGAGATTAGCCTACTTTCCATCTCTCTGGTGCCCCTTGCCGCTGCATACACATACCACAGGCAGTAGTTTTAATAGGCTGCTCCCTGTCACTGGGCACATGGCGTTCAGTGATCACTCAGAGCCAGTGCTTGTTGTGCTGCCAGAACTCTGCTTTATAGTGGGTCTGCTTCCAACTGGCTGTGCATAACAACAAGAGCTTCATGTTGCTCCTTCCAGACTTTCTGTCTGGAAAGCTCAGCCCTTAAAAGGCATGATTCCCAATGCCAGGGACTGTACAGTGTCACAGTTCAGGGAAAGTGAACTTGTACTTCCCCTTAGTGGTTCAGCAATGGCTTCCAGTTCCCTAGCAGTTGCCTTTCTTGAGTAGAGACCAGGGTCTCTCTCCCTCTTGATGAGGGTGACCAAATAGCAAGTGTGAAAAATCAGGAGGGGAGATGGGGAATTACAGTGGTCTGTGCATAGTGGGGGCGGGGGAGATAAAGTCTTATATAAGACAAAGCCCCTAATATTGGGATTGTCCCAATACTATCAGGACATCTGGCCACCCTACTTCTGACCAGAGTATTTCCAGGCTGAACAGTTTGTTCCCTGCCTTCACTGGGTTATTCCCAGCAAAAGACACTCTACCAAAGAGGGCCTGTTCACATCTCTTCTCAGAGATGGTACATGGTGTAACTGCCACCAGTTCTAACATACCACATAGCACTTCCTATGGAAGTCTATTTTATTGTGAGGGAAAAAGCACTACAGAGAAACATAAAAACAATACCAGAAGCTACAAACATACCAATACTCTTACCAGAGCTCACCCCAATTGTGTTCAGCATGGGCTCTGGCAATGAGCTCTTTAAGCCCCCCAAAAGGGGTCCCTTTTATTGTCATAAGTTCATAATAAAGCTCAGAACTAGCAGATATGAAAAGTTCTGTCCCTCTTTTACACTGTTTGGGGATCTTTAAGCTGGAATATTCAGGAACAGGTAATTAGTAAACATTTAATTCCTCAGAGCATAGCTTCAAAAAGAATGGATTTGAAGGAAGTTATTTGCATTCCCTTCAGCCTCAAGTATCCCCCTCATCCCACATACTTCACATGTCTTGTCCTCAAAATCTTTTGAAGATCCTAATATCTCCCTGAGATTTCATTATCCTGTCTGTCTGCTAAAGAAATTCCCTTCAATCCCACATAGTACACATACTTACATTTTCAGCTCAAGGGACCCTAAAAAGTATGATAACACTGTCTACAGAAGAAACCATATGTGTGATCCTCTAGTTTACATATTACTAGTATGGTCAAAACTTATTCCAAAACTGAACTCGGTTTTCTGTTAAATGGTGGGGGGAGGGAGATAGTTTGTGAGATGTTTCTGCTTTTTCTAGAAATTTTGATTTTTTTCATTGAAAAAATAAATTCTCGAAAGCTGAAATATTTGACTTTGGATATTCCAATGCATTGAGTGTCCGTGGGAATTGTGGTTTGGTTTCTTTATGCCGTCATTATCTTTTCTGGGATGCTTTCCACAGTCTGCATGCACTAAGTTTTCCCATGTTGAACAGTGGCCAACCATTCTCATGATAAAAACAATAAAGAGTCCTGTGGAACCTTAAAGACTTGTGGGCAAAACCCTGCTATGTCAGATACACCAGATCTTTTTTTTCGGATACAAAAATTTTTGTGGATACAATTTTTGCAGATACAGACTAACATAGCTACCCCTTTCATATCACACTCATGATATAATCACTCATGTTCGACATGATAGGAGACATTATGATATGTCCCGATACTTCATAATAGATGTAGTTCAACCAGGAACCCAGTCTATAGCAGAGAATGGGGGCAGAAGGCACCTGAACTACAACTCCCATGTAGGGTTACCAGATGGCTTAAAAAAAAAATACCGGACACATTTGATCTCAGATGGGAGGGGAAGCGGGGGAGGAGGCAGCTGGCTGGGAGGAGGTTGGCAGAAGTGGAGCTGGCCAGGGGATTCCATCTCGCCTTGGCTCCGCCTCCGCCCCCCTCTCTTCTCTACTGCATAGCTGCGTACTGCCTGGCTGGCAGACATGCTCACGCAGTGTATCTCACGCAGTGTGAGCGTGTCTACCAGCCAGGCAGTACGCAACTATGTACCGATACCCATAATAATAAAACTAACTTAATTAGAAAATACTGGACATTTACATATCCGGTATTTTCTCAATTTATTTCCCGGACAGAAAGCTCAAATACAGACTGTCTGGTTCAAAACCGGACACCTGGCAACCTTACTCCCATGAGGCATTCTGTCAGTATTTCCTAATGGAAATATATGTTTTAGGAGGGGGGCAAAAAGTTGAAATTTTTGCTTGAAAAAACCCCCCTATTTTTCCAACCATCTCTCTCCATAGCCATATGTATACAAAATACATCTAATCTATATTATACATGCTCTCTTCAGTATAAGTCCATTAGATTTCCAAAGACTGCATAGAAGAAGAGGGTGTGCAAGACATACTTAAATACAAAGGGGGTATGGTGGCACTTATGGATGAAGCCAAGAAGGGGCCTCCTCGGCCAGAGGAGCCATGAGAAAGATGTGTCCTCAGTGCCTGCTATTCTAGGAAGGACTGGGAAAAGCATGTCTCCACCTCTACAGTTTAAGAAGGCCCAGTCAGCTTGACTCATTTCGATACTCCTGAATGGGGCTTTTTCACTTTTCCACCATCCACTGCTCTTCCTTCTCCCTCTCTTTCCAAAGAGCCGGGGTTGATATTTGTCTTCTTATCCCCCTTTTCACCTCACACACCCAGTAGGCCTTTATGCCAGAAGTGGAATGTTTTCCAAAGACCTAATTGAAAAATGCAAGGGGGAGAAAAAAAAATCGAAAGCTCCTCTTGACATCCCAAGTATAACTATGCTTTTCATCTGAACCAGTTACATCGAACACGGTCAAATTATATCCCTGCTATAACTTTTCTTTTTTTCCTAACAAAAGCCAGGGGTCAATCAATTCCTCAGGGGAGAGACTGCCTTTTATTCTATGTTTGTGTACCATCCAGCACAATGGAGCCCTGAGCTTTACTGGGGGTTTTAAGTGCAATTACAATACATACATTAAAAAGTGAACATGATCATTAATCATGATTGTGGAATTTACCATTGCTACCCCTACACACACACATACACTGGTGTGTTTGTATCAGTTCATTTGGGGAAAATGTAATAATGTTCTGCCTTTGGCTTCTGAGGTCAGGAGTGATGTCAGGTATTTGGTCAAATGCCTGGAAGATTTGGCTAAATGACAGTGAGATGATTATTTGAACAAATGATCAAAACTTTCAACCATTGGACCAAATGACTCATGTGAGAAAATTGCTAATATATATCAGAATGACTAACATACATACCTACACATATCTTGAATGACTTTTGAGTTAATAAATAATGCTTACTTACTGCCTCAAGGGGATATTGGGAGCATTAATTAGCAATTGCCAGTAAAGTACTTGGAAGGCAGAAAGTGCTACATAAATGGTAACTATTATCATCATGTTGTAATGCAAAAGGCAGCTGATGAGCAGCTTGCATTTGGCTCTGCTGGGTTTCTTTTGGTGAGGACATAGTCAGTAGTTTTGTTTAGCAGTGATGCAGCTCACACAGTTGTTAGGAGCAGGCATAAATCATAAAGGAGACATGCAGTACCACAGAAATCTACTCTATTCAAAATTAATATTGGTCTGGCCTAGCAGCAGCAATGCACACAGCCGAGGTGAAATGCACAGTTTTACAGGGAAGCTGCATATCTGCCCACCTGGTAAATTTATGTCTTTCACCTCTAGAACTTCAATTCACACACAGCGTGAGGTTGTAAGTGAAATGAATTTATTGGTGTCAGCTCATTCCCTAATGGGTAACAGTTCATGTCACAAAATCAGCACTGATAATTTGTCATGACTGGAAGTCTCTTCTTAAGAGACACTCAGGAGTGCATGAACGTGGTGGAATTACTTCCCAGCCCTCAAGAGAATAGGCAGAGCAATGTAGAGAAGCCCACACTCCAGCAGAGGAAACAGAGGTAATAAGTAATAACTCCCCCTCCTCCTAACCTCATCATGAACTGCCTTAAAGAAACTTCCTGTACAGCAAGTTCAACAGTAATGAAAACCAGACCTCCCTTGCATTATGTCTCATTTTGTAACAGGGATAAGATGTAATGGCATGTCAGATAGCTGGTAAACTCACTAGGAAAACAACATTATCAGAGTATAACAGAGGCAGCAGACCATATCTGCATGTGCGCCATAAAGAAACATAACCTAGTGACCCTTCTCATTTACAGAAGGGAAAATCCAGCTGAAAGCTCCAAGGGGTCTTGAAACAATTCCAGTTTGCCAGGTATTTCAGCATAGCTCCTGAAAGCTGTGTTTTCACTCTCTCTGTTTACACCTCCATTATCAGCATTGTGAAGCCCAGCAGCTGAGAGACATTCACAGCAAAGCAGCTTTAGGCCCAACATCTTGATCTTTAAAATTGTTCATATCCGAAAACAAAATCCCTTTGAATATTTCTTAATATACAAACCTCTCAAATTTCAGCAGCCTATAATTAAGGGGCCAATTTGGAATGCTGCCTGAGCAATTTGGAAAGCTGCCCGACTATGGCCAGACTTTACTTCTCGGCCCTTTGGCTAAAATCAAGTGTAGTGTCAGTTGTTGGTTAGTTTTACTAAGCAATTGTCAGGTTAAGATCTCCTGTTACACGTGTACCTGGATCTAAAAACCATAAAGTAGTCCCTTGACACTGATTATATTCAATTCCTATCAGCCACCAAAGACATCTATGTAACCTTTCAAGACCAAAGTAAATTCAATTAATCATGGTGATATGCAATAAGCTTTAGAAAATAAAGCAATCGAAGATATATTTCCAAACAAATCCATAACAGGGCACTCTATACTACCATAGCAAAAATAGAGTCCCTGTTCCCTGCCCTCTCTTTGGCTTTGAAATCTAACACGACATTCCATTTGACCTGAGGGCATGTCTACACTACAGCTTTATTTCAAAATATTTTATTTTGAAATAGTTATTTTGAAATAACGCATCTACAGACAAAATGCATTTCAAAATAGCTTTTTGCTATTTCAAAATAGCGTGTCTACACTGAGTGGACACTGAATCGCATTTAAGGCTGGCCGGAAGCAGGTCCGGCAGGGCACCAGGTCAGGACTTACTGTGTATGGCTGCTGCCTGAGGCTATCTGAGGCCTGTGCTTAAAGGGACCCCCTCTGGATAGCCAGTTCTCAGGTGTCCCTGCTTGCTTGCCTACCTTAATGAGGGACAGCAAAGCATTTGGTCTCTGTATGATCTGGTTGCCCTCACTCGGGACACCACAGCACTCTGCAACATAGAGCCAGAGCTGCCCCTGGGAACTCTGGTGCTTCTTGTGGACTTGTTGCTGTGAGCCTGGCTGCACTTTCTGCAGTCTGACATCCGGAAGGTCCATCGGGGGGCTGTCAGTATCCAGGAGGCCCTGCAGGAGAGCTTCCACCCTGAGGAGCACTAAGAGCCTCCCTGGTCTGCCCCACTGGGGGCTTGTGCCTCATTCCTCCCTCACGTCCTTCCACTTACCCCTCCCTAACCCCCCTTCCTGATGTCAAATAAAATATACGTATTTTCATGAACACAAACTCTCTTTATTTAATAAAATGGGGGGAGGGGAGGAATGAAACTCTGGTGAGACTGGGGAAAGGAGGTGGGAGAGGGGAGAAGACAGGGTAGGAGAGGGGAGGGAGGAACCTGGGAGGAGGGAGCTGTAAGGGGGAAGGAAGGGGACGAAGGGGGAGGGGAAGCTTAAGGCTCAGGGTTGGGGGTCTCGCCGGCCCAACTTGATTGTCATGCAAACCTGCTCCTGGGTTCGCACGTGGCCTTTAGTGGCCAGGCTGGCAGCTATCCTGCCATAGATGGCTGTGTTCCTCTGTCTAGTATGGAGATCATTGATGTTGGGGGCATCCCCCCCAAACCTGAATAAGGTCCATGATCTCCACCCTGGACCAGAAAGGCGCCTGCCTTCTCCAGGTCCTGGCAGTCTGCCAGTGGCTTGCTGGCTCATGTTTTGGGGCCACTGGGTCAGGGGCAGTCAGGGCCGGACGGAGGCATGGGCGAGCCGGGCAGCTGCCCAGGGTGCCAACTGATGGGGGGCACCTGATGGCAGCTGTAAGGGGCGCGCGGCATCCCTTATAGCTGCCATCAGGCACCGCTCGCTCGGCTCCTGCAACACCGGCCCACCCGCATCCCCCCAGAGCCGGCCAGCAATGCCCTTCACCCCACAGCCGCAGTTCCCTACACGGCCTGGCGTGCGCGCAAGCAGCAACAGCTGGGCCGGACTGGGCCGTGCTTGCACCATCCACACTAGGGGCGGGTCCCAGCCTGCACGCCAGCGGCTGTAGCCGGGCCGCGCATGCGCCATGTCCCCGGGGACGGTGCCGCACGCCTGTGCCTGGGGCTCCAGAATGCCTCAGGCTGGCCCTGGGGGCAGTGACTGCTGGCTGTGGGCTGGCAGGCTTGGAGCTGGCACAGGCACTGTGGCCAGAGTCTACCCCTTTAAGGGCTCTGGGGAGGGAAGAGGGAGAGGAGTGTTCTTGGTTGAGGCTGGAGTAGCCACCAGGCCATCCTAGGAAGGCTGAAGGCCCCCTATTTTGATAGAAGTGTCTACACAGCACTTATTTCGAAATAGCTATTTCGAATTTGGTGTTATTCCTCGTGGAATGAGGTTTACCAAATTCGAAATAAGCGCTCCGCTATTTTGAATTAAATTCAAAATAGCAGTTTGGCTGTGTAGATGCTAGGAAAGTTATTTCGAAATAATGGCTGTTATTTTGAAATAACTTTGCTGTGCAGACATACCCTGAGAGAAAGAGGTTACATAGGGTTACAGAGCTTCTGACAGAGAGCTTCTACCCAGCATAGTTAGGACTTTAAACTAGAGCAAGTCAGAGACTGAAATTCCTATTCTATGGGATAGTTTGGAATTGCAAAAAAACCCAAACAAACAAACAAACAAAACCATTCTGGAATGGAATAAAATGTTTAAATTTTCTACAGGATGGGACTTCCCAATTTTGTTTAGAAATAAAAAGTCAGAGCAAGGTTTTGTTTTGACCTTGTCAGAATATTTCCATGGTTCCCTGAGTTGCCCAGAACCTTGGCAGTCCCCTAGGTAACAAGCTGTGTGGCTTGCTGGACAGGGCTTCCAAGCTGACAAGAAAACGGGACTGAAAACCTGAGGGTCCTAGCTCCAGGGCAGTCTGCCTGCTGGAATGCCCTGGACCTGAAGTACCTGGAAACTCCCAGTTGCTGAGCAGCTATATGCCTCAGAGCATGGGAACCAGGACTACCAGGCTTTCAGTTCCTTGTCAGCCCACCAGGCAAGCTGCAGAAGAGCTGCATGGGTGAGCTGGCAGGTAACCAGACAGATTTCTGACAGAATCCAGTCTTGCAGGCAGGTTTTTGTTGTAAACCTGCCTGGTGTTCAGCTCCTTTTTGTTGAAGTTCACGCCTTCTGATGGAATGTTTTGCTTCTGCGGTATGGGCATGTTCCAGTGAGCTTTACAAACACCAACCATGAAGAGCTATAAACTCCTATAGCAGTCAGCACAATGAGCGGAGCCAATCCCCTGTCTGCACTGATCAGAGTATTCCTGCTGTATTTGTTCTGTTGCAGTCTGCACCTCCTGTGTCCTCGCCTTTTCGCCACATTTCATTTGGCTCTGCTTCTAGGGAAACCAAATAATTTGAAATGAAAATCCAGAGTCTTCATGAGCACATAGCAGGCCTTTGTGCCCAGCCTGGGCTCAGTCATTCTTGCCCTAGGTTGCCAACTGTCTGATTTTCTACTGGAAAATCCGGTCAAAAAGGAAACCTGGCAGCTATGGCCGGTACTGCTGACCAGGCCACTAAAAGTCCCGTTGGAGGGTGGCCCCACACAGCTCCTGGAAACACCAACATGTCCCTGCGACCCCTAGGTGCAGGAACAGCCACAGGGGCTCCACGTGCTGCCCCTGCCCCATGTGCTGGCTCTACAGCTCCCATTAGCCAGGAATCACAGCCGGTAGGAGCTGCGGGGGTGGCACTATGTTCACGGAGGCAGAGCACTCTTCAGCGCTGCCCAATCAACCCTACACCTAGGAGCTAAGAGACATGTAGCTGCTTCCTGGGAAACTCCCCCCCTCTGCTCCCCAAAGATAAGCACCATCAGCAATCCACACCTCCTCCTGCATCCCAGCCCCTGCCCCAGCCTGGAGCCCTCTCCCACACCAAACTTGCTCCTGGAGCCCACACTCCACATCCGTCCTGCAACCCTGCCTCAGCCTGGAGAGCTCTTCCACATCCAAACATTCTCCTGGAGCCTGCATCCCACTCTTATGTCCTCCATGCTGAACCTGTCATTTCTGGCTCTATCCCAGAGCCTGCTTCCCCAGGCCAGAGCCTTCACCACACCCTGCATCTCACCCCCCTGCTCCCAGCCAGCAGCCCAGCAGGTTCCTCATCCAGGTTCCCTGCCTTCCATCACCCTGCACTATTGCAGGGGCCATGTGTGGCTGTGAATGCTGCAACCCCAGAGGAGGAGGGGCACTTCCCAGACTGCTTGTCCTGCAAACAGGCAGCTCCCATTGGCCAGAAACCAGCCAATGGGAGCTGCAAAATTGTACTAGAGGTGAAGGCAGTGTGCAACGACTCTTCTCTTCTCCCCCCCAAGCTCACAGAATTTAGAGAGCTGCTCTGAGGGCAGGACAGGCAGGGAACCTGGCTGAGGCTTCTGCAGGTTGGATCCGATGACTTGGAGGAACAGAGCCAGCTCGTTGGCCATATTTTGCCTGCCCCTGCTCTGGACCCTATACCTACCCTCCAACGTATCTACCTCTCCCCCAACAAGATTGTTGTCTGCAAACTTGCTGAGGGGACAGTCCATCCCACCATCCAGATCATTAATGAAGATGTTGAACAAATCTGGCCCTAGAACCAATTCCTGGGGCATTCTGCTTGATACTGGCTGCCAACTAGACATCAAGCAGTTGATTGCTACTGGCTGAGCTTGACAATCTAACCAGCTTTCTAGCCACCTTACTGTGCCTCTTTCCTTAGGCTTACACCACTCTGACTCTAGCAATATTATATGTAAAGTTATGAATGTAAGATGAAATTATGACTGAAAAATGTTTACCAGCCATGTCAGCAGAGGAAGTAAATCTTAGAGACAAAGAACAAACTGACTCCTTTAGCCATTTGATTGTCAACCATTCTTTGGCAAGTAAAGGGAAGAGAGGGAAAAGATGAATCTGCATGTTTCCAAAGAGCAACACAGAATCTCTTTCACCATGAGACTCCATGTCTCCAGCCTCACAGGTTGAAGGAAATTTATCTAGGGGTAACCCTCAGAAAATGCATTTCAAAGGGTGACTAGGCTATCAAAGAGTGACAACCTGCCCTCCTCCCGCTCCGCTCACCTCAGATCCTCTCACACACACGTAACAGCACAAATCACCCTTTTACTTAGATGGGAGGCATCTTAAGCAGAAATTGGTCAGCAATGTTGCTGGGAACATGTGGTAAGGATTTCACTTTAAACCAAGGATCCTTTGTTAAGTGTTAGCTACTAGGAAATGTTTTATCTTTATTTCTCCTGTAACTATTGCTGACTTTAATATCTGACAGTTGTACTCACTTGAAATCTGTCTCTTTATAGTGTTATTTTTGTTTTTTGTTGTATTTGTTTTATGTTTTCAATCTGAACCAATCCAATGTTGTGCTTAAACTGAACTGTTTGGATAACTCCAGTTAAAGTAGCAAACTTTTGTATATTGATTCCTTACAGAGGCAAGAGACCTCCAATATTGGAACTGTCCAGGAGAGGTTCAGACAGCGCTGAAGACATTTTTGGGGAAATTCATGACTAGGAATGTGTTGGGGTCACCCTGCACGTAGTAACCAAGGCTGCTGCAAGCTGGAGAATGGCTGGTATGTTCCTGACAGGCTGCAGGGGATAAAGTTGCTGGACCACTGTCTGCAGCTCTACACAGACACTCAGAGGGTACGTCTACACTACAGAGTTAGTTCGAACTAACTTAGTTCGAATTAGTTAATTCGAACTAAGCTAATTCGAACTAACGCGTCTAGAACTAAAAACTAGTTCGAATTAGCGTTTTGCTAATTCGAACTAGCATGTCCACATTGAGTGGACCCTGAACAGGGCTTAAGGATGGCCGGAAGCAGTGCCGGCAGGGCATCAGAGGAGGACATAGAGCGTGGAGATGCTGTCTCAGGCTAGCCGAGGGCTGCGCTTAAAGGGACCCGACCCCCACCCCGGACAGACAGTTCTCAGGGGTGCCCCGCTTGAAAGCCAGTCCTGGCTTGGAGTGCCCGGAGTGCCCACACTGGGCACATCACACCACTCGGCCATCAGACCGGCTGCACTTGCCGCAGGCTGCCATCTGGGGAGAGGGGGCAATTGGGGGGCTGCAGGAGAGCTTCCACCCCTAGAAGCCCACAGAGCCACACAGCCCAGTCCTCCCCATCGGGGGCTCGTACCACATTCCTCCCTCACCTCCTTCCACTTACCCTTCCCTAGCCCCTTTTCTTGATGTACAAAATAAAGGACAATTGTGTTCAAAAATGGAATCTGTCTTTATTGAACAAAACTGGGGGAGACTGGGAAAAGGAGGTGGGAGAGGGGAAGAGAGAGGCTGGGAGAGGGGAGGGCAACTACAATGATCAGGGGTTGGGAACAGGTCCCATATGAAGAGAGGCTAAAGAGACTGGGACTTCTCAGCTTAGAAAAGAGGAGACGGAGGGGGGACAGGATAGAGGTCTCTAAAAGCAGGAGTTGGGTGGAGAGGGTGCATACAGAAAAGTTCTTCATTAGTTCCCATAAAGAAGGACTAGAGGACACCAAAGGAAAGGCATGGGTAGCAGGCTTCAAACTAGTAACAGAAAGTTGTTCTTCACAAAGCAAAGAGTCAACCTGTGGAACTCCTTGCTGCAGGAGGCTGTGAAGGCTACAACTAGAACAGAGTTTAAAGGGAAGTGAGATCAAGTCATGGAGGTTGGGTCCATGGAGTGGTCTTAGCCAGGGGGTAGGAGTGGTGTCCCTGCCCAAAGTTTGTGGAAGGCTGGAGAGGGATGGCACTAGACAAATGGCTTGGTCACTGTCTTCGGTCCATCCCCTCCAGGGTCCCTAGGGTCGGCCACTGTCGGCAGACAGGCTACTGGGCTAGATGGACCTTTTGTCTGACCCAGGACGGCCATTGTAAGCTCAGGGCTCAGGGTCGGGGGTCTCAGTGGACCCCCTTGATTTTCATGCACACCTGCTCCTGGGTGGCCAGGCTGACAGCTCTCCTGCCCAAGCCGGCCACTTTCCTGTGACTAGTGCGGAGATCATGGACAAGGTCCACGATGTCCGCACTAGCCCAGGTGGGTGCTCGCCTCTTGCAGTCCTGGGCAAGCTCCCGGGAGCCGCCAGCCTGGTCCCGGGAAGAGGAAGAGGGCTGGGGGGCATCGGGTGGCTGGCTCGAGCCGTGCCAGGTGCAGGGTCTGCTAGCTGGGTGCTGGCAGGCTTGCACCTGGCACGGGCACCGTAGCCAGCCCGTGCCCCTTTAAGGGGTCCGGGGACGGGAGGGGGGCATAGAGTTTCCCTGGTGTTGGCCAGAGTGGCCACCAGGGAAACCTGGGGAGGGCTAGCCTCCCACTAGTTCGAATTAAGGGGCTACACAGCCCTTAATTCGAACTAGCTAGTTCGAACTAGGCTTAATCCTTGTAAAATGAGGTTTACCTAGTTCAAACTAAGCGCTCCGCTAGTTCGAATTAAATTCGAACTAGCGGAGCGCTAGTGTAGCGCCTATTAAAGTTAGTTCGAACTAACTCTGTAGTGTAGACATACCCAGAGAGTGACCTGCATGCTGTTTGTTTGGTTGTAATCAGCCCTTGTTGGAAATACAATAGCAGAGCATTGTGAGACCCCCAAGGTTGCAGGGTGGGTGATGACAGCCTCTCACTGGTCCAGATTTCACTCCATAATGTGATAATTACCCTTCCTGCAAGGTGATAGGGGGGAAGCCAGGCCAGCCCCTTTCTGTGGGTTCCAGCACAGAGCCTTTGTGATAAATAGCTAGCATCTCTTTTTAGTGATCCATCTCTGGTTCCCTACCTTTGCCAGCTTGCAGGTGTCTGTCATGGAGCTGTGCTACCTAGACTCCTCTCCTTGGAGTTTCATCTCCCTGTGCAGCCTTTCCCAGTTGGATGCTAAGGAACTTTCCCTGGGTATCTCTTATCCTCTCTGGCAGCTGCCTGGAACCGCTTCACCTTTACTTTCCTCTCCCTTCTGGGGCAATCACAGGTAAAAGCTTCCTACTGCAGCTCTTGTCTCTCAGTTCTGCCTCATTGGCTATGCAGTCCTTCCTTTACACAAAACACCAAGACCAGTTTGCTACAGCTCCTTAGTTAGCCATGTCCCGTCCAGGTCCCACAGAATGGGCTATCTGGGTTCCCAGACTCCATGTTAATCCTTTATTTGCCAATGTGGGGCACACACTGCATCCCAATATGTTTCTGGGTCCAGGTGTGAAAAAGGGCCCTTTTGGTTGGTCTTTTGGTTAAGGCAATGGACTGTGATTCAGGCCTCAGTTCAACTTTTAGCTAACCTCATCAACCAGACTTACATATTCACAGCTCCAATTAACTCAGTATACTTGCTTGCATTAACCTCCACCAATCAGGTATGAACGTACTATGCCAGCTTTCAGCTATAGCGTGAATAATAGATAAAACTGTCCTTTAATGCAACTATTAAAATATTCCCCATTGCACCGGTTATTTTCTGGTCCCCTGTGTTCATGTAAATGGACAATTCTTTTTAAAAACTATCAGTCAACCATGAAAATAAGACAAATTTCAACCACAGCCCAAATTTTAAAGTCTTCTTATTAAGAGAACTGTACCAAGATAAACCAAAGAAAATCCTCACAGAAAATTCATAAGGCATAAAAATGAATCCTGTGTGAGTTCACAGGTGGCCACCTGCTTTTTGAGAAAAACAGTAATTTATGTCCTATTTTAAGCTTGCTATAGAACAAAACTCTGGCTATGGCTCCATAATGCAGTATACAGCTGCATACACTCTGCTTAGCTAGGCTAATCTTAATCATATGCTTCAAAGTTTCTCCCAAGGACACTAGCCACCAGATAGTGCAAAAAACAAAAACAAAAAAACAAATCTCAAATGTGGAACCAATTACAACCGATCCACTCAGCAGGCTGGTCAGAGTCTCATGATTCACTGAATCAAAAGCCACAGAAAAAAAATGTATTCTAATCAATATGTGATACATTTTCCCTCCCAAATTGTGCTGAGCTAACCAAGATTAACAAGGCCAGCCCATACGGTGGCCCTTCCTCAGTCCACACTGGAATTAAATGTATCACATTTGTATGATCCCTCTGTGATGCTTTGCCCTCATATTTCTATAGAAATGCGCAGACATTGGAGGAGTCCTTCACTGTCCACCTGATACATATAATTGATTAAGACATCTAACACCTGAGTCTACTGACCAATTCGTGGTTCCAGTGACTTGCCTATATTCTTGGTTCCTGGTTCTAGCCGTGAAGATACTGCGTTCCTCCTGTGTCCAGCAGCTGCTGGAAGGCAGTTGCAGGTCCAGGGCCCAGCACACCCTTGCAGCAAAGGGACAGACAGTTACTTACCACCAGCAGTTGTGTTCATATCCAGTTGATCCACTTATCTCAGAAGGGTCCAGAGCAGACCTCCATTTACAGTTTTAGGGTTTTACTTTATATTTGCCAAGGATCATTTGTGGACTCGGTTGGGGCAACCACAAAGTTGTGTTACTGTTTATCTGCTTTTCCACACCCTCCCTTATATTGTTAACACTCCCTTAATAGCCACAATTTTGTTTTTCAAGTACACCCTCCTATTTTGTCTTCTGTTATTTACCAGGCAGGCTGTGGGAAAATGATTGGTTATTTACTCCCCACGTGACAGAGATACTGGTCTCCCACTCCAAGGGTACGTCTAAACTACATGCCTCCGTCGACGGAGGCATGTAGATTAGCCAGATTGGCAGAGGGAAATGAAGCCGCGATTAAAATAGTCGCGGCTTCATTTAAATTTAAATGGCTGCCCCGCTCTGCCGATCAGCTGTTTGTCGGCAGATCGGGGCAGTCTGGACGCGACGCGCCGACAAAGAAGCCTTTCTTGATCGGCACAGGTAAACCTGGTTTCACGAGGCATACCTGTGCCGATCAAGAAAGGCTTCTTTGTCGGCACGTCGCGTCCAGACTGCCCCGATCTGCCGACAAACAGCTGATCGGCAGATCGGGGCAGCCATTTAAATTTAAATGAAGCCGCGATTATTTTAATCGCGGCTTCATTTCCCTCTGCCGATCTGGCTAATCTACATGCCTCCGTCGACGGAGGCATGTAGTCTAGACACACCCCAAGAGCATGGCCCTTTCAGAGGGTATGTCTACACTACCCCGCTAGTTCGAACTAGGAGGGTAGTGTAGACATACCCATATATATTGTAGCCCAATGTCTGTGACTCTGTAACGCTGAAACGCAGGGTGTTCCCTCTGGGCGGCGCTGTTGACTTCTGCCGTGGCGCTCGGCTGACTTCTGTGCCACTCAGCCGGGCTGCCACAGGGGAGCAAGCAGCGCAAGCGGCCGTTTGGACGCCGTGGTCCCCACGCAGCACTCTCGTGCTGCATGGGGAGCATGAGGTCCAAACAGCTGCTTGTGCCACTTGCTCCCCTGTGGCAGCCCGGCTGAGTGGCACAGAAGTCAGCCGAGCGCCACGGCAGGAGGCAAAGGGGGCGGGGCAGTGAGGAGCGGTATGACTGCGGCTCCAGGCCTTGCCCCCTGGCTGTGAACATCACCACCCCTCCCCCCTTCGCCTCCCGCCGTGGCGCTCAGCTGACTTCTGCGCCACTCAACCGGGCTGCCGCGAGGGAGCCCAAACGGCTGCTTACTCCGCTTGCTCCCTCGCAGCAGCCTGGCTGAGCAGCGCAGAAATCAGTCGAGTGCCACGGTGGGAGGTGAAGGGGGGCCAGGCGGTGATGTATATGCCCAGGGGCGGGGCCTGGACGAGCATGCATCCCCAACAGAGACAGAGGAGAGCGGAGAGAGAGTGAGAGGCAGGAGGGGGAGAAGAGAAAGAGAGAGATGGAGAGAGAGGTAGAAGGCGGAGGAGAGCTGAGAGAGAGGGGAGGAAGTAGGAGGAGGAGGAGAGAGAGAGAGACAGAACGAGAGACCGGAGACTCAGGAGAGAAGACTGACGTGAAGAAGAGACCTGAAAATCCCATCTTATGATGGGCTAATTGGCTAGTTACCTAAGAACAGGGAATTCCAAAGGAGATTGAAAGCTACTATTTTTGTTAGTCCCACAGACAAAATGCATTGTGTACTCTGGCTCTCCCTCAGCAGCACAAATTTTTGCATGCTATCACCCTGTATTTCTTTTTCAAATAAAAAGGAATTGTGTTCATTTAAAATTTAAGTGCAGAGCAGGGGAGAGAACAGAAGGAGAGGGAGGGAATTGATGTTTGCCAGCTAATAAAGGGTAACATTGAGATTGCTGCTTGTAAGTTAAATTGTGTAGCAGAGATTTGTACAGCGAGAGTGAGGTACCTTTGGTTTGGCCCCATATATCAAAGTAGAACTCAAACCCTTAACATGTTTGTTTTGATGGGAAAGGGTTTTTTAACTGTTGCTGGAAATGGCTTCTAATTTTCCTTTTGTTTTCTGGCTGTCTTAACTAAAACCACACCTACCGAACCTTGGTGTTGGCTCATACCAGGAACTGCAAGTGAAACATTCTGTGACATCAGAGGATTTTTTATCATTTCCATTTTCCCCTGACCACACTAAGGGTATGTCCAAACTGCACCCTTAGCTCAAAGTAAGCTACGCAATTTGAGCTAAGCAAATTGCGTAGCTTATTTTGAGTTAATTTTGAAATAGTTTATTTTGTAATTTGGCACTGTTTACACAGCACCAAATTTCAAAATAAAGCACTATTCCAAAACATCCCATAATCCCTGAGGAATGAGGTTTACAGGGAAGTCAGAATAGCATGCCCATTATTTTGAAAGATATTTTGAAATAACGGGTGCACTGTCAAGACGCAGAATAGCTATTTTGGGATACTGGAAGTATCCTGAAATAGCATTGCAGTGTAGACATACCCTAAGTGAATTGGCTACTTCAATCTTTTACAGCTTGATCCATTAAGAAGATGCTTCTATTTTGCCCCCCCCTCCATGAATATCATAATTTCCCCCCCAGTTTCTGTAGACACTGTGCACTCAATCCAGACTCACTCTATGAACTGAATAGACCACATGTCTTCAGGCTCGGTCTTTCATAGATGATGTCATCCTCTGAATCAGCTATAAAACTGGCTCAGTAAAACCTTGAGGTTTCCCCCACTTTCCCAAGGGATGAATTACTCATGAGAGTAAAGTTACATGCATGAAACATCATGGGACTGGGCCCATACAAACTAAGGCAATAACAGAACCGATGGCTGGGAAATATATCTGGTTTAACATGGGACTCATGTCAGTCTAGTATGAAACATCTGAGGGCCTGATTTTCAGAGGTTCAGAGCATCCATAACTCCAATTGATGTTTGTGAGAAATGCAGGTGCCAGCAAGCCGTAGCTGCCTGTTAAAAGAAGGGAATGGTTGGAAATGGCCAAACTGAAGAGAAGGAGTAATGTAGACTGTACTTTTGGCACATTAGCATAGTATTCAGTACAGTTGCTTTGGCTGTAGTCATTGATGCAGTGGTAGCTGGGAGGAAATCTTAAGGGGGCTATAAAAGAGGTGACAGAAAGAATGAAAGACTGAAAGCCAATCCCAGCATGGAGGTCTTGCATCTTTGCCTGCCTTGAAAAAAAAAGTTGTAGTGTTTATATTTGTTTATAACTGGGTCAGTATTTCTTAGAGCATAAAGGCTGGGTCCTGTTCAGCTTTGCAAATGTGCCACTCCAATGTCACACAGTTTAGAAATGGAAAAGAGATTGAAATATACCCAACTGCTTGATTTCCCGTTTGCAGTGCCTAGGACAGCTAGTCACAGCACGGAGCAAAAGGCAGAGTTTTTCAGGAGCTTATACATGCTTTGGATTAGATTCAGATTAACCTAGCAACCTTTCATCCTCTCTTATCCATACCTAAGAATACAAGCAAGAGGAAGCTGATAGTTGAAGGTCAGAACAAGTGAAACCCTTCCCTGTTCAACCTGGAGTTCAGCACTAGTGAAGCCCAAGTGAAGTGGGTAAAAGGAAATGGGGACGGTTTTATTGTGTTTAAGGCTGTGGTAAGCCTGCCAACAGCTACAGTTCAGTTTGTAATACACTACAGACTGCTAAAGAGGGAGTCTGGTTGACTGAGTAGATTAAGCAACTGAATCAGGACTCCTAAATTTTATTTTTGGCTCTGCCACTGACATCTTCTGTGACCTTGGGCAAGCTGCAGTACTTAATCTCCCCGTGCTTCAGTTTATCCATCTACAGAAATGAAGCTGATAATACTTCCATATAGCACAAGGGTCTTGAGAGGCTTAATTGGGGTTTGCAAAGTGCTTTGAGATCTACAAATGGGAAACGCTATGGAAATGCAAAATACATTATAATTAGAGATGAGCATTAACCAAAATCCCTGATGCAAATACTTCTGAACTTTCTGGGGGTTGGGAGGGGAGGGAAGTGAGAGACGTTGTTTAAAATTTGGATTGGAATGGAAGGTCTGTGACTTCAGTCTGTCTCCAATTTGAATATTTATAACTGATGATGAGTAACTCACTAGTTTTGTGTTCTGGACTCTACATCAGCAAAAAGGTTTTAACAAGTGACTTTCAGAATTATACTGATTACTTCAGATAAAATGGCTTTTTCATTCTATACTCCTATTTTCCCCGTCCTGTTCCTTTCCTCTCAGACAGCCTTGTGGATAGAAATGTATCATGCTTGTTCAGTGCTCTGAAGTGAATCTCTTTGGAAGGTTTGCTTAAACTCTGTTTAGTTATTTTCGAACTATTCTACTAGAAATCAATTTTCTCACTTAGTTAAAAATGGTCAGATGTTTCTTTGTGTTCAGATACTGAAAAATCCTTCTCATTTAAACATTTAAAACTTGACAGGTGCAGTACATGGAATTCAGTGAGGAATGTCCCAAAGCACAATATGCAAAAAACAGTGGGTGAAACACATTATAAATGAGTGAAAGTAAAATATTGTGTAGTTACAACACATTATTTTCCATACTATCTGAAATATGCATGGAATATATATATCCAGATGTCTAAGCTGAAATAATTGCACCAGTCATATCTGTGATTAAACATGCAAATAAGCAATTATGAAGCCAGGGTCATGGAGCATCAATGCTCTGGCACTCTCAAGGTGATGGTGCCTTTATTTGGAAGCATAATTGTTAGCTCACACATTCAAATAAATGCATATATGCATTTTACCTTTACTCAGTGATAGCCATGGTAGATTGCATAAGTAAATTAATGCATAGGTCCCTCCCCCACTTTTTTTAAAAGGCTATTATATGGTTAAAAATAATGTTAAATACAATTTTTCCTTGCTTTACTGATAATATCTTACATTATTAAAAATGAATGTCATTTTTAACATGGATGCCATTTTCCCCATATTTCATCAGTGTGGACAATGTCAACAATGTCACCAGTTTCACTTTTGCTTCCAGTCACCCTTGTCTAGTAGAAAATCCCATTTAAAATTTTTAGCTAGTTACAGCTGGCAAAGTAAGGCCTCATCCTGCTGACAAAACACCTTGTAGTGTTTATTACCATGTGCAGTGTCACTGAGTGAATAGGGAGTCATGCCTGCCTAACCAAGAGCAGAATTTGAACCTAAGCTATTAGTGTTAATGTAACATACAGAAAGAAAATTCTATTAACCCAGGAGACAGACAATTTACAACACTGGGTAACCACACACATGAATTTCTTAGCTTCTGTGTGATTAAAATCTCAGCTGTAAAGTTCTATTACCATAATTACCTTTGGTTGCAGATTTTTGCATATTTAAAACAGTAGTACCATTATTATTACTTTAGCTCCTGCATACCTCAACTCAAATCAAGGCCCTATTGTATTAGGCATCATGGTATATACACAGAGTGGAAGGCAGTCCCTGTCCTGTAGATCCTACAATATAAATAAATGAGGCAGCAATGGCAAAGGGGAAGTATTGTCTCCATTTTACAGATGGGGAGCAGAGGCACTAGCGATTAAGTGACGTCCTTCATTTAAAGGGTTTTTAAATGTTTGTAAGGTATTACATTTGAATTCAATGTTTTAGCTGACATATTTTATTTGTCAGAAGCAGATGCACGGAATCATAGAACACTCCATCTAGATAGGAGATGTTTGTGATTTATCCAGGTCATGGGCAAATATATTCTGATACAGCACTTGTAAATGAAACAGTGTGAACTTACAAATAGTAACTAAGCAGCAGCAGCCTCCCAGCATGCACCCCGGTACAAGTGAATCTAGAATACATTTCCATAATTAAAAGTGGTATGAATTTCATTCTGATTCATAACCCAGTATTAGATCAAGTGCTAGATTTTAGGGCAGAGTTACCCAAACTGTTCTCAAGTTGTTCCCTAATGCCTTCTGCAGAATTTCTTATCTACTCATCAGTGGTGGGGTATCTTTTTTCTTTATGCAACAAAATGATAAGAAACCATATGGACACAATTAGACCCAAATATCTGTCTCTGTATCTTGGCATTGAAGATGAAGGCAGGTATGGACCATACTGCAGAACTCCATCAGTCATGTTCAGTCCAAGGATGAATTCTGCCCACTCTTGGTTGAAGAGGATACTATATTTGTAGTTTTTGTGCAGTAAAGCTTATATATTACTAGAAGATTTACCCGGTGTTGTGCAGATCCTTAACTCAAATAATTTTTGTTTTTCTTCATTTAAATCATTGCTCTGGGGTGGGAGTGCAGATGAGGGGTTCAGTATACAGGCTGCCCTGGGGGAAGAGAACATTTCCAACCATCTCTCACCGCAGCAACCTGGAGCCAGGTAAAAAGCGCTGTCCATGGCCAATGCATCTGGCACAGCAGGGGGAGGGATGCATGTCTCCCAACTGGGGAACAGACAGACAGACACACACAAACAAACTCTTTCAAATATGCAGTAGATAGCCATTCCTTTCCCCACCCCTGTCCTCTCCTGTATCAATGGGTTTATAGCTGTTCTGGTCCCCAATTCTGGCCCATTGTTGCCCCTTGTGGTCATTATACAGTATAACTGTCCCTGCTAGCAGAGCTCTCCCTTTCCATTTTATGAGAAACAATTTCATTTCAGGCACATCCCATTTTCCTAGCACAACCAAAACAGACAGACACATTCACAGTCAAACAAACTCTCTCAGATACATAGTAGACCAGACTACTTAGCATTTTAATTTTTTAAAGGCTGTCTTTCTGCAAAGCTAGCCCTCAAAAGCTAACAGAACACGTGCCAATTACAGAATATTAATGGGGGAAGTAGGGCACTGGGGTGATTTGGGAGCATCTTACAATTCTGGAGCCTGATCTTTGCCCACTGAAGTTACTGAAAAAACTTTAAAAACAGTGAGTAATCCTGCAGCACCTTAGGGTATGTCTACACTACCCTCCTAATTCGAACTAGGAGGGTAATGTAGGCATACCGCACTTGCAAATGAAGCCAGGGATTTGAATTTCCCGGGCTTAATTTGCATGAAGCCGGCCGGTGCCATTTTTAAATGCCGGCAGTTCGAACCCCGTGCCACGCGGCTACACGCGGCACGGAGTAGCTAGTTCGGATTAGGCTTCCTAATCCGAACTAGCTGTACTCCTCGTGGAATGAAGCCCGGGAAATTCAAATGAAGCCCGGGAAATTCAAAGCCCGGGAAATTCAAATCCCGGGCTTCATTTGCAAGTGCGGTATGCCTACATTACCCTCCTAGTTCGAATTAGGAGGGTAGTGTAGACATACCCATCGAGACTAACAAAAAATGTAGATGGTATCATGAGCCTCCGTGGGCATAACCCACTTCTTCATGGTAAGCTCATGATACCATCTATATGTTTTGTTAGTCTTTAAGGTGCTGCAGGACTACTCACTGTTTTTAAAGTTTTTTCAATTACACACTAACGTGGCTACTTTCCATTGACTCTGCCTAGTGTGCCAATCCTTGCAACTGGTCTTAGAAGCAATTGTTTTCAGGGTGATTGTCTATTCAAGACCAGAAACATTTTGTTTTCCTCTCCATAAATTAAAAAGAAAAATATCGGAGACAAGTTTTCTTAAAACCACACCCATCATGAATTCATTTTTTTCAAAAAGGTCCATGAAGGCTAAAAAACAGTAATAATTAAAAATAAAGGGTTTAAGGGGTAGATTAATACCAGTTAGTAATTAAAACTCATTAAGGTGCATCTTCATTGGGTACTGCAGCAGTTATAAAAGAATGTATTCACATACTGTAATAGAGCCAGGGGAACAAAACGGGGTCACATATGAAGCAATGCCAATGGCTAAGTTATACCCTGGGACTTACATTGGGTGTGCACATTCCGCCATGTAAGAGCCTGCCACAAAGCCCATTGTCACAAGCAGCTGTCTTTCCACACACATCAATAGGCAACATCCTTCTATGCTTACTACAATGAACCTGAAAAAAAATGCTTATGTGCTCATTTAAAAAAAAACCCTCTCCTCCTGGACACCATATTGCAACCATCATCCAATTGTTTGCATGGAAGCTCTTTCAGATGCAGTTAAGGAGTTCCAATTAATTGCTCTAATCCACAGTGCTATGCGTGGTTTCTATAAGCACTCTTTGCCCACCTCAGGACGTACCCTTTACTTGAAGCAATAGTATGCATATATTTTGACCTGATAATGGTAGTGTAACAGATGGGGATCGCAGTTATTTACATTACTCTTTGGCAGTTTAAAAATTCATTAGTGGCCCAGCAATAAATTCTCAATGGACTTCCCTGAAGAGATAAAAAACAAAGGATTTCAGCTAATTAATCCTCACAGAAATTCTTTGAAGGGAAGGTTTGAATGCCACTGTTTGCCTGAACCCTGTTCCTTCCGCTGAACACACAAGGCTGTTTCTAATTTCATGGTTTTAAGGTATCTAGAATCCTGGAAATCAACTCCCCCTTTTGACAATCAGCTATAGCCCATACAGCAGCCACATGATCTCCTCCTTGCTGTTTTAATGACCTTTAAACAGAAAAGGCAGATCTGCTTAGGCATTGAAATGAACAGAGTCACTTTCGCTCTGCAGCCACAGCTGAGCGAAGACTACATTAATTGTGACAAACTACATATGGTACTTTTACACTGTTGACTAAGAGCCACCAGGGACTGACCTCAGACCCTCAAATTCATTTCAGGCTCTTTCAGCAAGGGGTCAATGGGAACATTCTATTTCCCAGTTGTGTTGGTGTAAACTCAGAGGAACTCCAAACTTACATCAGTGAATCAGAGCACCTGGCCATTTACCAGGAACTTTTAGCCATGGCACATAAATGTGCATTGTTAAAAGCAACTTGACTATTCTACTTACAATATTTCTTAGCTACAAATATGTGGTATGCATCCCACTCAAAATGCACATATGAGGGGATGGTAGAGAGGAGAGTGAAAGTTAAATTCATCCTTCAGTTACCATTCTGTTGCTTTCAGGGGGGAAAATGTAGGGCTTTAGCACAAACTGAAAATTGAACCAACATTAGTCCCTGTTGCTCTTCTGCATAATTAATGCTTATTGTGATTCCAAAGTTCTGGATTTCTCCAAATAGTTGTTGAGATTGTTGTGCCTTGTGTACCTTGCTCTCATTTTCCTTTCTTTGCTACGAATACAAGGAAATCAACATTGTGAAGCCTTTGTCAAAATAACATCCAAGGTCTGACTTAAACAGAAGAATTTGGAGGGTAAAGCTGAAGCAGCCCATTTTTCAGTTACCTTTAGATACTGACGATACACAGTGATCTGTTGGGAAGGCCTTGGAACATTGAGTTATTGTGTGCCATATAGGCTGGAAAGGCAGTCCTACATGGGAGCTAGGGGATGAATGAGGAGAGGAATTTCATGGACTACATCATTTTATATCAGATACTTCACTACATTTAAATAATCGGTTTCTTCTTGGTGTGTGAGAAAGTGAAAGATTGCTCGAAAATCAGGAAAGGGAATTGCTGAAGCTGAGAGGCATGCAGTAAAAATCTCTTCTCTTCAGGTACATCTACACTACCGCATTATTTTAAAATATCTTAATTCGAAATAAGATATTTCGAAATAACACGTCTACATAAAAAACGCAGTTCGAAATAGAATTTTGTATTTCAAAATACCACATCCACACTGAGTGGACACTATTCGCATTTAAGGCTGTCCGGAACCAGGTCAGGCAGGGCATCACGTCAGAACTTACTGTGTGAGGCTGCTGCCATCTGAGACCTGTGCTTAAAGGGACACCTCCTCCTCTCCCCCAGGTTCTCAGGTGTCCCTGCTTGCTTGCCTACCTTGATGAGGGACAGCAAAGCATTTGTGTCTGAGGTGTCTAGTTGTCTTCACTCGGGATACCACAGCACTCTGCAACATGGAGCCAGAGCTGCCCCATGACACTCTGGTGCTTCTTGTGGATGCGTTGCTACCAGCCTGGCTGCACTTTCTGCAGGCTGCCATTCAGGAGGTCCATCGGGGGACTGTCAGTATCCATGAGGCCCTGCGAGAGAACTTCCACCCTGAGGAGCACTAAGAGCCTCCCTGGACTGCCCCACTGGGGGCTTGTGCCTCATTCCTCCCGCATGTCCTTCCACTTTCCCACCCTCACCCCAACCCCCCTGCCTGATGTCAAATAAAAAACACGTTTTTTCATAAATACAAACTCTTTAACAAAACTGGTGGGGGGGGGTGAAACTCTGGGGAGACTGGGGAAAGGAGGTGGGAGAGGGGAGGGGGAAACCTGGGAGGAGGGAGCTAGAAGGGGGAATCAAGGGGAAGAAGTGGGAGGGGAAGATCAGGGCTCAGGGGTGGGAGTCTCACTGGGCCAACTGTCTCCCAGCACAGCGGGTGCGGGGGCCTCGGCATCCCTGGGGGGATGAGGAGGAGGGTGCGGAGGTTGAAGAGGGTGTGGAGGGAGAAGCGGGAGGGAGGAGGATTGGGAGGAGGAGCAGTAGCTGGGGAGGCAGCAGGCACTGGAGCGGCAAGAGGCAGCACGCTCTGCACCAGGGTCTGCAGGTGCTGGTAGATGGCACGACACTGGGTAAGCAGCTCCTGCTGAAACTCCTGATCTTCTTGTACCCAGTGCTCCACGGTGCAGTTCAGGGCTCGCAGGGCCCCCAGGTGCTGCTGTCGGTACCCCTGCAGTGTTCGGGTGGTCCTGCGGAGCCCTCGGGTGCGGGAGCATGTCTTGGGCGGGGTGGTGCACCCTGCACGTGCTGCTGGTCCGGCTGTGGAGAAACAAGAGAAGTGGTCAGTTCTCCCTGGGGACACAGTGGGTGAAGCTCAGCCCCGCCTCTGCGAGGTGAGGATGACTGTGCCCTGCACTGTCCGAGCCGACGTGCTTGCACAGAGGCCATGGTCAGAATGTCTGGCTATCCCCAGGAGTGGGAGCTGCCCCGAGATTGCACCCATGCCCCTGTGCTGTGTATAGTGTGGCTGAGGTGTGTGTGTGTGGCGGGGAGATGTCCCCTGCCTCTGTGTAGAGGGGGCATGTGAAGGGAGGGTGTCCTGCTGTGGCCCGCTCCGAGGTTAGGAGCATGTCATGTCTCTTTACACACGCGTGTGGCTATCAGGCCAAGGCCCCTGTGTGGCACGCAGCTGGAGCCACCTGCCCAGGGGTGGCATGACACGTGCTCGCACGGGCACAGGTTGCTGCGTGATCCATGGTAAGCAAGGCCCATGCGAGGTCCCTGGTCTCTCTCCTCGCTCCCCACTACCCCGGTAAGGGGACAGTGATGGCACTCACATGTTGTGGCCTCCCCGGATGACCCTGATGACTCTGCTGCTGGGAGGGCTCGGTGGTCCTGGCGGCGTGGCACCCTCCATCTCGACTCCTGTGGCTCCTCCTCCACGTCCTGGTCAGGGGCCCTCTGTTCCCGAATCGGTGCCCCCCGGGGTGGCAAGGACCGTCCCACCCCACAAGATGTGGTCCAGGTCACCAAAATAGGGGCAGGTATCTGTCCCTTTTGGGGAGCTGCCCCGTGTGGCCCTGGCATACGCCTGCTGTAAATCTTTTATTCTCATGCTCACCTGCTCCTTGGTGCGCATGTGCCCTTTTGTGGCCATGGTGGCAACTATCCAGCCATAGACGGCTGCATTCCTCCATCTAGTGTGGAGATCATGGATGTTGGAGGCCTCCCCCCACCTCAATGAGGTCCATGATCTCCGCACTAGTCCAGGAAGGTGCCCGCCATCTCCGTCTGGCTCCTGGGAGCTGGGGGACTGGGCAGTGGACAGCTGGCTGGCACTGGCTGCCTGGCTCATTGTGAGGCCACGGGGTCAGGGGCAGCGACTGCTGGCAGGCCTGGATCTGCACCTGCACTGTGGCCAGAGTCTACCCCTTTAAGGGCTCTGGGACTGGGGGAGAGGAGAGGAGTTTTCCTGGTTTGGGCCAGAGTGGCCACTAGAGGAAACTGGGAAGGGCTGGAAACCCCCTATTTCGAAATAAGCGTCTACACAGTGCTTATTTCAAATTAGATATTTCAAATTTGGCGTTATTCCTCGTAGAATGAGGTTTACCAAATTCGAAATAAGCGCTCCACTATTTCGAATTAATTTTGAAATAGCAGTTTGGCTGTGTAGATGCTAGGAAAGTTAATTCGAAATAACGGCTGTTATTTCGAATTAACGTTGATGTGTAGACATACCCTTAGATTGCTTTTAAGGAATAAAAACAAACTAAATGAAAATTCCCACGAATCCAGAGCTTGGTTGCTGCTGGTTACCAGTACAGATATCCCATAAGATGGCTATTTTCCTACACGGTGCCCTGGACTAAAGCAGAAAGAAAAGCCATCTATGGTCATATTGGGCACCTGCTTTTCCTCACAGCATGACTTGAGCCCATAGGTTAAAGTCAAAAGTGAGTCTTGGCCAGGGGATTCATATTCAAATGTACAGGAGCAAAGGCTCAGGTGGTAGCCCTACAATCTGTGAAGCACAGCCAGCCTGCAGCCAACCAGTTCAAAGTGACCCCGCAGGCTCCTGGCTTGTTGCCATCATACCCTTCAGCACTTCAAAGTGAGTCAATGGCATTTCAATGTGACCACTGCTGCTTCAATGGAGGTGTGGCATTGCCCTAGGTCCAGATGTGTGTCTACAGCCCTAGGGGCCACTCTTCTTGCAGCAGACTCAGACTCCACACAGGTTGCTCTGCAGCCGGGAATCCCTGTAATGCCAAGTGCTACAGCATCCACAGAAAAAAAAATAGTGAATGCTCAGCACCTGCTGATAGCCACCCTCCTCACTCCCCAGCATCTCCTCTTCCTCCTCCCCAGCATCTCCTGTCCACTGTGATATCAGCTGTTCAGAAGTGTGTGGGAAGTTCTAGGGGGAAGGGAGATGATTAGGGGGAAGAAGAGGCAGGGTAGATGGGGGCTTGGGAGAAGGGGCAGGATGATTTAGGGCATGGGGCAGAGCAGGATTTCAGCACTTCTTGGGAAAGTCACCACAAAGTTGGCACCTCACTACCATCAAAAACACAGGCAATAAAAATTATTAATAAAAATAATGTTAAATATACTCTGCACATCTCTAGCTCAGATACAGACAGATCAGTGAATGCATTTAACAGATGTTTAATAATAAAGATGAATCTGAAACCCCCCTGCAGCATTCATTTAGCTGGCCCCTTAATACGCTGGGCACATGTTTAACTATTTACATGGTTTTAACCCCCGTCCAAAATTAGATACTGATTTAGCACTTGCAAAAACACATGCTTAATCCCTAGGGAACAGGACAGCACACTGTACTGTGTTTGACCAAACAACAGCACAAAGAGGGGAAAGCCATCTGCTTAAGTGGTCCAAACTCAATTAGTTTACATTAGTTATTCCATCACCGCTAAGAGATGGTCTGATTTAACAAACACAAAACCTCTGAGTCAGTGGAAAGCTAAAAATGCAAAGCCATTATTCCCTAGCTTTGTTAGGTCCATAGCAAGGTTATATAACCACACCATTACTTTGCTGTCAAATTAAATATATAATATATATTTTTTAAAATAGTAGAGTGTAGAGAGTATAGGGAGGTGAGAGTTTCACTTACATTTAATGTGATTGTTCTTCCTCTAAACCATAATTCTGAATCAGCCCATGCTGCTATGGCACCAAGCCAGCCAGTGTTCCCTATAAACTGAGTGCTTGGGTGGCCACCCAAGAAAGACTGAAATACCACCCAGCTGATTAGCAGAGCGCCCACAGCCAGCAGCATGTGTTTCTACTGGTGGTGCATGTGCCACTGTGTACATAAAATTCATTCTGCATGGGGATGGAAAAAATAGATGGAACATTACAAGCCATCCTTCAATGGATTTTCAGTCATGTCTAGATGTGACTATATCCACTTCTGATACTCCATCAATGTTTAATATTTTGAGATTTTAAAACATTTACTAGCCACATATTTCCTATTATTCCTATTCAGGAGGCTGAAGTGAGGCAGAAATTCTGTCAATAAATCAGAGTAAAAAAATCATTTCATGAATTTTGCTATTGCAGAATGAATGCCTTTGGAATGGAAATACACCTACCTTTACCCATAAAATGCATTTACCTATCTGGATTAGCATGTCAGTTCCATGGATTCTGCTTGCTGCTAATAAGGAACCTGCAGATGTGAAAAATAATAGTTTTAGTACAAAATTTACATGGATTGTAAGCTCTTTAGGAAAGTGACTTATGTATTTTCATATATATTTGTTCGCATCTAACACAAGGGGGCCTGATCCTGATTCTAGATTTTCCACAATGTAAACACTAAATAAATTTAATATTTCACTTGAAACTATGCTAGGGAGATGATGCAGGAACAGCCTACTTCTACATAATCTAGTAAACAGGACATCAGTTTGGCAGTTAGTAGAGCTGACTTCAGTTGCTAGCTCTGCTATTGATGCACTGACTTTCTGTAGCCCAGGCTATGTCTAGACTGCAGGCTTCTTTCAGAAGAAGCTTTTCCGGAAGAGATCTTCTGGAAAAACTTCTTTTGAAAGACAGCATCTAAACAGCAAAAGTGCAATGAAAAAGTGATGTACTTTTTCGAAAGATAGTGTCCACATTCATTGGATGCTATCTTGCATTTAAGTTCTGATTGCTGTGGACAGAGTAGCCACCAGGACACCTGTGCTTTTTCCTGGAGGCCTCTTCTTTCAAAAAAACTGCCTCTTTCCTGACTACACATGCCTTTTTCCAAAAGAGCTCTTTCGGAAAAAGCATTCTTCCTTATAGAAAGAGGTTTACTACTGTTGGAAAAAACCCTCTGTTCTTTCAATTTTTTTTGAAAGAACGTGATTGCAATGTGGACATAATTGAAGCTTTTTTGGAAAAACAGCCCCAGTTACTTCATCTGTGAAATGGGCGGAATAATACCAATCTCTGTAAAGTGTTTTGAGACCTAGGTTAAAAAGTATCATGAAAAGACTTATCAGCTATTTAGTTTTATTCCAGAACTCCTCCATATCTCACCTGCAGGTTATTAAGAGAAAAACACCGCACCCAACCAACCAAACACACAGAGACCCTTCTCTGATGTGTGGCTCAAGGCTTTTGGTTGGTGCTTGCTCCTTGCTGGGAAATGGTGTTAGAAGGCTCTGCTAACTTTCATTGTGGTAGTCCGTAAGGTAGGACCTCTCGAGGCACAATCCAGCATTGCAGAAGCTAGCAAATTCCATGTGGGAAGGATAGAATTAGAAATATTTACAAGTCACCAGAACAAAAACTCACTGGCTGATTAGTAAACTTTAATAGGGTTACTGGTCTCGTGGATAGGGGGGAAGCAGCAGACATATTATAGCTTGAGTTTAATTACACTTTTGACACAATCCCACATCACATTCTTCTAAGCAAACTATGGAAACATGGTCTAGATAAAACTATTATAAGATGGGTGCACAACTGAAAAACTGGTTTGGTTGTTGTACTACTAAAAGGATTGTAGGTTGAAAGCCAAATCACAAATTAAATATGAGACAATGGTATGATGCAGTTGCATAAAGGACTAATATAATTCTGGGGTATATTAGCAGTAGTGTTATATGTAAGATCCAGGAAGTAATTGTCCTGCTATACTCAGCACTAGTGAGGTGTCAGTTGGATGACTGTGTCCAATACTGGGCACCACACATCTGGAAAGATATAGTCAAATTGGAGAAAGTCCAGAGGAGAGCAACAAAAATGATAAAAGTTTTAGAAAATGTGACCTATGAGGAAAGGTTAAAGTGGGCGCCTGTTGCGTCTTGAGAAAAGCAGACTGAAGTGGAACCTGATGAATGTCTTCCACTATATTGAGGACTTTTATAAGGGGAACTGCAATCAATTGTTCTCCAGGTCCACTGATGATAGGACAAGAAGCAAGGGAGATTTAGAAATTCTTTCTACCTATAATGTTAGTTAGGTTTTAGAATAGACTTCCAAGGGAGGTTGTGGAAGCTCTATCCCTAGGGGGGGTTAAGAAGGAGTTGGACAGACACCTGTCCTGGTAATTTAGGTTTACTTAGTTCTGCCTCAGTGCAAGGGTCGGGAGATGATGACTTCTCAAGGTCCCTTCCAGCCCTACATTTCTGTAATTCTATGAAACTTGAGCTCAGGGCAGAGATAACTATAGTAACAACCTCTAAATCCAAGGAATTCATTCGAAGTGTCATATATTTGGATCCTGTCAAAGGGTGCAACCCCTTGGTAAGGATCTCTCTCATTTTGGGCCCGGCGACTCAGTCTTAAGAGTCCTCCCTCTTGGGCCTAGTCCTTAAGCCTGTGGGTCCTCTTGGGCTTGGGGGTGCCACAGGGATGAGGATACGGGACCTGGGCCCTCCCACTCCACCGGGTCCCATCCCAGGGCCCTATTGGCAGTGACTCCCCTCAACCCACTGAGAACTCGGGGCCCTGTTATTCCCTGCCCTGGGCTGCTTCCTATCTCCCCACTGTTCCCCTGCGGTCATACCTCTCCATGGTCTCCAGGTCTGGGGTTGGTGCGGCGGATGGGGTTGTAGCGTTGGTTCCAGCTGCATGGACTCCTCTGGGTCAGGAGCTGGCCTTGCCGGTCCTTCCCCCTCGGCTATCAGCCCCAAGTGAGCCGGCTCAGGACCTTTTATAATGCAGTTCACCAGTGAGCATGCCCAGCAAAACCATGGGGGAGGGCCCTCTCTGCCAGCTGGACCCTCTCAGCCACCTGGGCCCTGCCCATAGGTCCATTTATAGTGCGGGGCGGAGGCACCCCGTCACAGATCCTTTATCTTATTCTTATTGTTTCATTGTCCTAGTGAGCATCTCAGAAATTCTGGGCTGGAAGAAACCCATGCACTGTTCATAATTTCATTACAGTGCTGTGAAGCTGACCACCCTTTGTAACAGGACACTTTTGCACAGACTGAAAGGAGAACAGCATGTGTTAATCATAATCTATGCGTGCCATTCACACATGTGAGCAGTGAGGACCATTGCTTATATTTAATTTTGGGCTGGGTTTCATTCTCTGCTTTCTAGCGGATTAACTTTAGCTTTAGAAATAGATGTAGGCAATATATAAAGAGAGTGTGTCTTGATCTTGAAAGCTGATTTGTAAAAAGGGGATTTTTTTTTTAAAGTAAATGTAGTGCCCGGTCATAAAATGAAATAATTATCTGAACGTTTCACCTGCTGCCTGACTAGTGTGATTGGACAAAACAAGACCTGAGTCCAAACTGTGACTTTGTGATGCCAAACTCAGACTCACCAAGAGCTGGGAAAACAAAAACCACCTCTTATTTATACCCACTGAGGTTCTCAGATGCAGGTGGCACACTCCATTCAAACCATTAAAGTGACAGTCAATGTAGCAATCTAGTTCTGTTGCATTCAGCCAGGGTGGCTGACAGGCTTACCAGGACCCTGGGAAAGATCGGGGGGTCTGGATCTGTACTCCTGAAGAGGTGGGGCCTTTGGGAGAGGGGAGGGTCCTCAGGCAGAAGGGAGGAGACAGAGGATAGCCTCCCCCAACCAGCCCTTTTGCACCTCCTAGAGCCCACCATCCAGAGCTCTGGCAATGATTTAATGGACACAATAGCAGCAGCAGCTGAGAGCCTGGGCCCCTTTATACTGGTGGGCCCCGGGGCAGTTGCCTCTTTTGTTCTCTCTGCTGGCAGCCTTGCATTCAGTAGAAACATCAATGGGGGAAGACAGAGAGGTGGTAATTATTTTTGCTTCACTGAAGTGCTTCACCTGAAGCTTGGTCTACACTTGAAAGGTATCTTGGCATAGCTATATAGGTCAGGGGTATGAAAAACCACACTCCTCATGCACATAGCTTTGCTGATATGACTCTGAGGTTAGAAACAGCTATATTGATGGAAGAGGTCTTTTCTCCATGTCTCTAATGTGCTTTGGGAAGGTAATGTTTTGCCATCAATTGAAAACATGGTGATGTAGGTTGTGACTACACTATGGGGCTATGCCAGTATAGCTATGCTGGAACAGAGCCTGTATTGTAGACCAGGGGTTTCCAAATAGTGTGTCATCAGGCCGGAACTGGTGTATGGCAGAATTATTTGGAAAAGTGCATGTGAGAGCAAGGAGGGATGCTGCCTTCTGATTGGCCATCTGCCTCACTTCCCCACCTCCTCCAGGGGTGGAGCAACCCATCAAAGCCCAACGTCCCTCTCTTCCCTCCGCCCCTCCTGTAAGAACAACAGATTGGCTCCTCTGTCCCAAGCCTTCCCCCCTACTGCCACCAGTTGGGGGCAGAGAAAAGAGCCTTTAGAGCTCAAGATGTGCCATGGCAGAGAAAGGCTGGGCACCACTGCTGTAGACATACTCTAAGGTTATATATACACTACAGAGCTTTGTCAAAAAAACAGCCGTTTTTCCAACAAAACTTGAGGAATGTCCACATTGCAATTGCGTTCTTCCGCAAGAAAATCAAAAGAACGCAGGGGTTTTTCTGGCATTGGTAATCCTCATTCTACGAGGAAGAAGCCTTTTTATGAAAGAACTCTTTCACAAAAAGGCATGTGTGGACGGGGAAGAGGGAGTTCTTTCAGAAGAAGAGGAAAAAGCACAGGTGCCCTGGTGGCTATTCTGTCCATAGCAATCATAGTTTACATGCGAGAGAGTGTCCATTCAGTCTGGACGCTCTCTTTCAAAAAAGCAGATCACTTTTTTGATGCACTTTTGCAGTGTGGACCCTCTCTTTCGGAAGATCTCTTCCGAAAAAACCTTCTTCCGAAGAAGCCTGTAGTCTAGACGTAGCCTTAGAGTATAGATTGAGTTTTACATTAATTCCTCATTTAACACATGCCCGCTTAACAAGTTTTCGCGATAGCACAATTTTTTTTTTTAGGGAACATTTTTTGAATTACATGACCGTCCCTGGAATAACATAATTTCCCCAGCTGGCCATTGCTGGCGGCTGTGCGGGGCTTCCCCTGCCTCCCTGCAAAGCAGCGGAGGGTTCGCCACTCGCTGCACTATTCCCCGGCGACCCCCCCTTTCCGGACACAGTGCAGGTCCCGGCAGACCCGTCACATGGGCATACTCCCAACACAATCCCCCTCCCCTCTCCTCCTCTTCCCTTCCCCAGAGCCAAACACCTCCCCTCCCTGCTGTAACCCAGTCCCCTTTCTCCCCCAACTGTATGTCCTGGTCCCAACAGACACCACTGCTTGAAATGCAATCCCCACCTTTTCCATTATTTTCAATGGGAAAATTGACCCCACATAACACATTTTCACTTAACACAATCATTTTCTGAAACATATCTATAGTGTTACAATGAGGAATTACTGTATTTTGTATGCCTTGGTGGAGAAGAAGGGTGAAGATACTTTTGTGAAGTGGAAGAGTTTTTCCTAGTAGACTTTGAGTAATGATTTGGCAAGGGAAGGAATGAAGTTTTGTCCTTATAGAGCAAATCTCTTCACCAGAAATTAACTCGTGAGTTTTCTTGTTAACCTGCTCACCATTCAGACACTGTTGCTCAGGGCTTAAATTCAGCTGGACCAGTCCACAGCAGTGCTCTAGTGAATATTTTCAAACCCACAGGGCTGCAGCCATTTACTGTGAAATGCCCCATATGGCTGAAGCTGCAAGACTCTCCACCCTGCAGCTGAAACCTGGAGTCCCAAATGAGGGGCTCTGGGAAATACTTAATGAGAATTTAAGCCCTGCTGACTCCCATCCTGGGTATTCCCCTTTAGGCTTGCTGGAACTGGGGCTACCTTGAGCCTAACTCCCCTTGCTTTACCCACAGATGCCCAGCCACAGACATGCAGATTGTGCATGTGGGGACTGGAGAGAAGTGATATAGCTTTCCTCTAATAGATTTCAAACTGCATCAAGTGGGTTTTCCACTAGCTACATCCCCTCTGTGGCAAAAACAGGAGAGAAGGAACTGCCTTATGCACTTGTTAAAAAGCTTGAGAACTAAGCGCATTAGCTTCTCCACACTGGCTAAGAAAAAGTCTCCTTGCTAAACCCATCAAAACCAATTGAGAAGCAGAGCAAAGTTAATCCTGGAAAATGCTCACCATAGCTTAGCGGCAAAGAGCAATGCAAATGCAGAACATTATTGCCAATGACCTGCTGTATCATGCAAATCTTTACAGAGCTAGTTGGAATTGCAATTAAACATTGTGGACCAACTCCAATGATGTCGCATCACAATTGTAAAGTCTGAGAACATAGAGGGCTCGTCTACACTGGCCCCTTTTCCGAAAGGGGCATGTTAATTTCACAGGTCGTAATAGGGAAATCCGCGGGGGATTTAAATATCCCCCGCGGCATTTAAATAAAAATGTCCGCCGCTTTTTTCCGGCTTTTAGAAAAGCCAGAAAAGAGCGTCTACACTGGCCCCGATCCTCCGGAAAAAAAGCCGGAGTAGGAATAAGATCCTCCGGAAAAGGGCTTTTTTTCTGGAGGTTCGGGGCCAGTGTAGACGCTCTTTTCCGGCTTTTCTAAAAGCTGGAAAAAAGCGGCGGACATTTTTATTTAAATGCCGTGGGGGATATTTAAATCCCCCGCGGATTTCCCTATTACGACCTGTGAAATTAACATGCCCCTTTCGGAAAAGGGGCCAGTGTAGACGTAGCCAGAGGGTATGTCTACACAGCAAAGTTATTTTGGGATACCACAGGTATCCAGAAATAGCTATCCTACGTCTTTTGAACGCGTCCACTATTTCAAAATATAGCAGACGTGCTATTTCGCCATCCCTGTATATCTCTTTGTACGAGGTGTAAGTGGTGGCTTGAAATAGCGCTTTATTTAGAAATCTGGTGCTGTGCAGATAGCACCACATTTTGAAATAGCCTACTTTGAAATAGACTCGAAAGAAGCTATGCAAATTGCGTTTCTTATTTCAAGTTTATGGCGCTGTGTAGACACACCCAGGGATGGGTGTTAAAGGACAGAAATGATCTCTCCTTTTCCAGGTTTCTCCTGCCCCAGTCTCCAGTTTTTAAAGGCCCTGTGTATTGTATAATTACAGGCACTCCTCGAGTTACAAACATCTGACTTAGGAACATCCGCACATACAACCAAAAGCTCACCTGCAGCCTGAGGGGAGCAGGCAAGAGGTGCAGGTGGAAGAGAGCGGTACAAGTGCTGGCAGGGACAGGGCAGGGGTGGGACCTGAAGGGAGGGGAAGGTTGGGGTGGGGCAAGGGTGTATGGCAGTGGTCTCCAACCTTTTTACACCCAAGATCACTTTTTAAATGACAGACCAAGCCAAGATCTACCTCCCCGCCCTCTCTGTTCTCCTCCTTTCCATCACTTGCTATCCCCAATCCTTATACTGCTGCTTATTTTATTTTTTTTATTCTTCTGTAGGAAGAGGTTTTTCCAACATTTGGCCTGTCTACACTGGACCAAATGTCAGAAAAAACCCCTTCTTTTGGAAGCCACCTTATTCCTTCTGGAAAGAGGAATAGAGGGATGACCAAAAGAGCCTGTTTGCTCTTCTACTAAAAAAGCGGAAGAACAAACGCAACCCTGGATGCAGAAGAGTTTTTCTGGGATATCTCCAGAATTCTGAAAAACTCCTGCAGTCTAGCTGGATCCTTGCTGTGTTGAGACAGGATGTGTAGGCTCTGGGGTGGGAATGAGGGATTTGGGTGTGGGAAGGGGTGAGAGGTGCAAGCTCTGGGAGGAAATCTGGATGCAGGAGGAGGTGGAGAAGGGGACACTGGGTCGGGGAGGGGGCTCCAGGCTGGGCAGTGTTGGGATACTAAGCAAGCCACAGGCTTGTGGATGTGAGGGTGCAGGAATTTGGGTTGGGGTATGTGAGGGGCTGAGGGCATGAGGTTCCAGTGTTTGATAGGCTCAGATCTGGGGAAGAGGGAGTGCAGGAGTGGTTGTGGCCAGATGGGGGCTTGGCCCCAACTGGGGGTTTGTTGGCCAGGCTTCATTTTTAAATAGAATACTATGTTAAACACAAAAAGTTTCTGCATTGTCTTTATTTATGAGAATGGCAGGGAACCTGCCTTGAGTCAGGGGTCACTGACCCATAGAAAAGTCATTTGGGAGCAGGGGTCACAGTACTGGGGAGGAGTGCTAGTGGGTTCTGGAGCAGGGAACAGGGTGCCAGGACAGGTTTCTGCAGCAGGGGACAGGGTGCCGGGGGGGACAGGTTTCTGCAGAGGGGAGCAGGGGGACAGGTTTCTGTAGTAGGAGACAGGGTGCCAGAAGGAACTGGTTTCTGCAGGGGGGGCAAGGTTCCAGGGGACAAGTTTCTGCAGGGGAGGGGGGCAGGTTTCTGCAGCGGGGTCGGGGGGCAAGGGAGAGGGAACAGGGGGCCAGGAGGGCGGGGGACAAGTTTGGGGCAGAGGAGAGGGAACAAGGTTGGGGGCAGGGAGTTTCCTACACCAGCCACGGAGGGAAGCCTCCGACCCGCACTCCCTCCAGACTGACCACAGGGCTGCCGGGCTGGAGCGAAGAAAAGTGGCTGCCCGGCCAGCTGGCCATGGTGCTCAGCCAGGGTGCCACCAAGCTCCACGTGGGCAGGCGCAGAGGGGAAGCCGCCCAATCAGCTGGAGCACGGTTCAGCCTCCTCTGAGCTGAACGCCACAGCCAGCAGGCCAGGCAGCTTCTCCTCTGCACCAGCCCATGTGGAGCGTGGTGCACCCTGGCTTAGCACCATGGCCAGCTGGCTGAGCAGCTGCTTCTCTTCCCTGCTGCCCTGCGCTCAGCCCAGGGAGGCTGTGCCTAGTTCCAGCTGTGAAAGCCACAGTCAGCTGGCTGGGGTGTTTCAGCCCTCCCGACATCCCAGCTCCCACCATTCCTTGCAGCTACTCACCTGTGTTGTTGCTCAGTGAGTAGCTGCTCCTCAAATGAGGAAATCTAATGTAAATGTACTGCGCAGGTGCGCAGTTCAGAGAGGGCTCAAGAGCTACTCTTGGAGCCCCTGAGATCTACCGGTAGTTCACGATCTACTGGTTGGTGACCACAGGTGTATGGGTTGTGTGATTAGACAGCTGCCAATTCTAGTGAGGGTCCATGTCAGCTGACTCAGACTAGAGGCTGTTTAATTGCAGTCTAGACACTGAGACTTGGGCTGCAGCCTGGAGGCCGGAGGGTTCCAGAGCTCAGGCTTTCACTCAAGCCCAAATGTCTACATTGCAATTAAACAGCTCCTTAGCCTGAGCTCCAGGAGTCTGAGTCAGCTGGCCCAGGCCAGCCACAGGTGTTTTTTTGCACTGTAGTCATATGGGTAATGTCTTGCTTCAGTTCAAATTTAAATACATGGGCTCTATTCTTCTCCCCATTACACTGGTGTAAATCAGGACTCACATGACTGAAGCCAACAGAGCACACTGGTATAAAAGCACTGTGAGTAGGCAATCAAACCTATTCTTTTCAAAGCCCTGTGGATATGTGCCCTCCTCCTCCTAACCTCCAAGATAGCTAATTTGATAGACATCCTGGATCCTGTGCTACTCCTCTTTGTGTTTTCCCTGAGTAGAGAGCCTTTTTATATTTCTACTCCTTGCTGCATTGCTCTCAAAATTCCATGGCAAGGCAAAGTGCAGAATTGAGAGGAAAAAAATCTGGGGGCTGTTTTCATTTATACACACAGACATATCCGGTTGTTTAGTTATTCAGGAGACTTAAGGGAAAACACATCAGAGCAATATCGATGAAATTTATTTTGTTGTTTTAAAGTAGATCTGATTTGTCAATCAAAATTAGTTAACTTGAGAACCTTATGTAGCCATACATCTATGGCCAGTAGAACATGCTTCCTTTTATACTGATTTGAGTGTGGGAGGGAGAGGTCTCAGATTTACAAAACACTGAGCATAGAAATCTTGTTTTTCACATAGAAGGAAATATTAGCAAGCCCGACAAGCATTGCCCACATTTTATCACCTGTTCATCTCAGCCCTGATCTGTTGGGCTAGGCTGAACTGTGAGAGGGAAACTCAAACTCCAGGCCCTGTCAGTTTTTGACCGTTTTGCTGAGGTTACTGGCTAGGATGCAAGATTATGCAATGAGCAATTTTCTTTTGAGAGAAGCTTAACACAGCACAACTCCTACCAGCCTAGCCAGATGGAGTCGTTTTGAAATAAGTATTATTTTCCCAGTGAAGCTGCTGTATGCAGGCAAGTGTTCCATTCAATTAACAGCTAGGATAATATCCAGAACATACGTACCATTGAACGTCCACTCATCAGTCTGCTATGGGTAAATTTACTTCAGTGTCTGTCCACCAGTTAGGGTATGTCTAAACTACATGGCTCCGTCGACGGAGCCATGTAGATTTGTTGTTTTGGCAAAGGCAAATGAAGCCGCGATTTAAATGATCGCGGCTTCATTTAAATTTACATGGCTGCCACGCTGAGCCGACAAACAGCTGATCAGCTGTTTGTCCGCTCAGTGCACTAGTCTGTACGCTCCCCTGCCAACATCAAAGCCCTTTTGTCGGCAGCCCCGGTAAACCTCATCCCACGAGGAATAACGGGGCTGCCGACAAAGGGCTTTGATGTCGGCAGGGTAGCGTCCAGACTAGCGCGCTGAGCAGACAAACAGCTGATCAGCTGTTTGTCGGCTCAGCGCGGCAGCCATGTAAATTTAAATGAAGCTGCGATCATTTAAATCGCGGCTTCATTTGCCTTTGCCTATGTGTCTAATCTACATGGCTCTGACGACAGAGGCATGTAGTCTAGACACAGCCTTAGAGACTACAATAGATTAATCTCCACTAGTAACTGGACGGTACCACCTACTCACTGCATGAAAGAACTCAGCTCCTATTCAGACACCAAAATACAAGGCCAGATTTTCAGAAGAGCTCTGTAAGATTCTCAGTTCTTGAAAATCCAAACTTTATTGTAGTTGCCTAAGTAGCTCTTTTGGAACTCTGGCCAGCGTAGGCCACCTCGCAGTCTAAGGGCACTGAGCTTTAATTACTATCAATCTGGACTGGAATAAAATTATCAGATGAGAATGAGATTTGCGTATAACTAATCTATTCCATGTCCATCTGTTGCTCCTCCTTACAATTCTCATTTTATAAATAGCCCAGAGTGTGCACAGAATAGAATGTTAATGTACTTTTTAACACATCCTGCTTCATCACCAGGCAGAAAACAGAAAACCCAGTGCTGAGGCTACAGTGCATTATAAAAAGGTCATAAACAATTTAAAGCAAATAAAAAATAAATTTGGTCTGTCTTAATAAAGATCTCATAAACATACCGGTGAATTTCAATCAGATATGTAAGGGGAGGGAAAAAAAAAGAGATCTAAACCAGACTCCTTTCATCAAATTGGGCGGTTATCCCATCTCTAGCAAATAAAACATCCACCAGGTTAAAAATAAGAACAGGAGCTCAAAATTCTCAGCATCAATTCATTCCTTTCAGGAGTCAACAAGCTTAGTTAATGGCTGTGTACAAGAGAGAAAGAAAAGCATGTCACACAGAAGATGTGCCTCCTGCATCAGAGATTAAAGCAGTGGTCCCTGGACCCCAAACTTTTTAAGGTAGTACTCCCTTTCCCTTGTCTGTGCTCTTCCCCCTGGCAC
Organism: Pelodiscus sinensis; assembly: GCF_052426305.1. Taxonomy (NCBI): domain Eukaryota; kingdom Metazoa; phylum Chordata; order Testudines; family Trionychidae; genus Pelodiscus; species Pelodiscus sinensis. Next base: position 200,892,125 of record NC_143052.1, read on the forward strand.
TCTGGAGCAACTCCAGGGACAAGTGGGGGATGCGACTAGGAGTAAGTGGGGGCTGAGTCTGGTGCCGCAGCTGGCTGTGCGTTTGGGGGTGGGAGCAGTGTCACAGTCAAGTGTTAGATTATTCTGTTATTCTCTTCCTCATTCTTTCTCTAGATGTTAGAATCCTTTGTACATCTCAGGCCTCAAGGTTCAGGTCAGACTCAAATTGCCCCACATTCTGCTAGTGTTTGGATTAAGGGTTTTGTTTGGGGTCCATTTCTAGTTTGATACCTCAGGACCTTGCATCAGCAAAATAAGAAGTCACAGCCAGGTGTGACTCCGCTCCTGACCTTGCCCCTAGTGTCAGGGCCGGGCCAAGAATGGAGCTGTGTGGAGGCTGGGGACTGGGCCACGTGCAGGGCTGGGAATTGGGATGTGGCAGGGGGTGGGGAGGTAGAGGAAGCACTTCACTGCCATCCGAGAGGGCTGGCCAGAGCCCCACTGTGCCTCCCCATGTTCCTCTGCACAGGGCCGGATTATGAAAGGGGCTTTAGGGGCTGCAGGTGCAACCCATGGCCCCATGCTATGACAAGGGCTCTGGGATGCCACCCCTAAAGCTCCTGCTTGTTGCAGCTCCTCCTGGTGGAGAAGGGAGAGCAGCTCTGCGTGCTGCTGCCCCCCATCCCCCGCACTGGAGTCGCATGCATCGCCACTTGCAGCACCTGCCTGCAGGCTCCACCTCTATTGCCCCATCCAGAATCACCTGTGCTCTCCCACCAAATAGGAGCTGTGCCAGGTAAGTGCTTCAGTCCTCGGCCCCCTCCTGCACCCTCCATCCCTCCCAGACATCTTAACTTCCCTCCCCCCGCCATAAAGTGAACCCAAATGTTATCATTTTAATAAGGATTTTAAGTCAATTTTGTCATATTTGAGGAGGGAGAAGATTGTTTTATGATTTTGAAATGGCTGAGATTGTAATTCTGTCATTGCAATACTGTAAATAGATAAAATCTCCCGAAGTGTAGGGAAGTGAGCAGTATGAATACCTGGAAATGACAATGACTAGAAACAGAGCAGACTACTGTCACTGTCCAAGCTGAGTGAAGTCCAAAAAGGGAAACAAACAGAATTCAAGAAAAGTGAATTTGAGTTCAAATTTCTTCCAGCTGATAATTTCCCACAAGGTAATTAGATCTAGTTACATATGTATTCCTCACATCTCTAACTCTGTGAAAGTCACAATGAGAACAGATGGCAGACTACTTCCCAGATCTGAATTTACACTATTGCTCTGTGTTCTTCAGACCGCACAATATTGGTATTCCAGATAAACAGGGTGTTAAAGAATGAAGAATATTTACTTTCCATTACTGTCTCACTGAACTTCCATTCAAATGAACTCTTACAAAAGGCATCAGGAGAGGCAACCTGTCTTAAATCTGCCTGTCCCTCAAGAAACTCAGATGTTTGATGGTTTCTTATGTACCACACATACTGGTTTCTTGTTGTGTAAACTTAGTAAGGATCTAGTGTGTGAAAGCTAGTTTGTAAGTTCATAGGAAGCTCTAGTGAGTTAGCTGAAAGAAAACATGGTCTAAAGTGCTGGTGTGATGGGGTGGAGTAGGCCCAAAGAGGCCCTGCTGGAGACCTCAGGGTCATCTCAGGAAAGCAGTGGAGAGCTCCTCCAAATGGGCTGGAGTGGTTGCAGAGGAAGCAGCACATCACAGAAAACGGAACATAAGAACACAAGAACGGCCATACTGGGTCAGACCAAAGGTCCATCTAGCCCAGTATCCTGTCTTCTAACAATGGCCAATGCCAGATGCCCCAGAGGGAAGGAACAGAACAGATAATGAGCAGGTGATCCATCCCATTGCTCATTCCCAGCTTCTGGCAAAGAGGCTATGGACACTATTCCTGCTCATCCTGCCTAATAGCCATTGATGGACCTGTCCTCCATGAATGTATCTAGTTCTTTTTTGAACCCTGTTATAGTCTTGCACGTCACAACATCCACTGGATAGGAGTTCTACTGTTGACTATTGGTTGTGTGAGGTTTCACAACCTATAGGGCCCAGGTAGGTCCTATAAAAAGGAGCCACAGTGAGAGCAGTTCCTTGTTGGAGCTAAAGAAACTAGCTAGCCAAAGAGCACTGCAGCACAATGCACGTCTCAGTGCTTAGTAGGAATGGGGGAATGAAGAACTCCTGGCTGTCTGCTGGGCCTGAAATTAGAAGGGTCCTGTGCTAAGTTGAAGTGTTGGTGAAGCTTAGGCCATGGAAAAGTGGCTTGGGGAACTGAAAGCAATTTTGCTAAAGGGACATGATAGCATGTTGCTGCTTAGGGTTCGTGGGTTGGGACCTGGAGTAGTAAACAAGCCCAGGTCCTCCCGATCCCCACAGGGCAAAGGGGAATTGGGCCTACAATTGAACAGCAATAAGCTACCATAAGGCTATGTCTACACTGCAGGCTTTTTGCGCAAGAACACTTGTTCTTGCGCAAAAACTTGCAGAGCGTCTACACTGCACACGCATGTTCTTGCGCAAGTAAATTTACAGTGAAGCATCAGAAAACAGGGCTTCTTGCACAAGAGTTATTCCTTTCTCCACTGGGAATAAGCCCTCTTGCGCAAGAGCTCTTCCACAAGAAGGCAGTGTAGACAGGCAACAGGGGTTTCTTGTGCAAGAAAGCCCTATGGCTAAAATGGCCATCAGAGATTTCTTGAGCAAGAAAGCGTCCACACTGCCATGGACGCTCTTGCGCAAAAGCACATCTCTTGTGCAAAAGCACATGCCAGTGTGGACGCACTCTTGTGGAAGATCTTTTGTACAAGAACTCTTGCACAAAATGGTTCTTGCGCAAGAAGGCTGCAGTGCAGAAGTAGCCTACGTATACCTGAGCTGTCAAGAGGTGCAGCTAGAGAGCTGGGGCCTGCAGGGACAAAGAGGGGAAACCATTGCCTCCAGAGAGAAAGTCCTGGGGGTATGGCCTGATACCAGAACTAGGACTATTTAAAGACAACAGACACAACCAACTGTGCAGGGGAGGGGGTGTGTGTGTGTGAGCACACGAGAGGTGGACATCAGATTTCTGAACTTTAAGTTCCGTTCTGGCACTAACTTTCTGGGTGGCTTTTGGCAAGTCACTGAACCAACTTGCTGCCATTTCTTCATCTATACAGCGGGGATAATATCTGTCCCATGGGTGTGTTGTGAGGATTCATTAGCTAACTTCTGCTAAGCGCTTTGAGAATTGGATATGGTGCACAAATGCGAGATATCATTTTAATTACTTACTACACACAATGATTTATAAGGTATTATATAAGCATGCAGCCAGATTGCCCCTGTGCCTGGCATAGGTGCTGACTCCCTAGATGCTTTGGAGCTGGAGCACCCAGAGGAAAAATTGTTGGGTAGTTAGCATCCACTGGCAGCCTCTTTACCAGTTTCCCCCCACTCCCAGTGCTGCCTGCATATTGGTGGGCCCCCCAGATCAGTGCCTCCTCCTTCCCCCCACCTCCTGCCCGCTGCCATTAGCTGCTTAGCAGCATTCAGGAGGCTGGGGGAGGAAAGAACGAGGACATGGCACACTTAGGATAGGGGGCAGAACTGTGTGGGGAAAGGCAAGATGCGGGTGGTGCAGGGGCAGGAAGAGAGGAGACAGGTGAGGCTTTGGTTGAGCAGGGCCGGGGCGTGGGTCAGAGCCAGGATGTTGAGCATCTTTCCCCTTCCCCCAGCACTTTTGAAAGTAAGTCGGTGCCTATGCTCTTTGTGTTTTCCATATACAAAGCCTGATTGGGCAATTGGGGTAATATGAGTAACAGAGCGCTTAACCCAGTGAGATTGATGGGTGTTCCGTGGACTGTAAAAACTGTAATGACTGTATAGTTTTCACTTGAGAAGTATAGGTTGCTGAGCTGAACGAGCAGAAGTTTTCCTTTCTAAGGATCATAGAAGCCTTGGAGATGATACGTTTTAGAAAAGAATAATGACTTTTCACTTTAAAAAAACATTATCTATTTTTTTAACCACTCTGTTCAAAAATGCCTTGGCCTAAAAACTATTTCATAGGTTTTTCTTTCCCTTTTTGTAGTACATAGCATTTGCTCTTGCCTTGTAAACTCTGCAAGCTGCCTTGTAGTGCTTAGAAACATTCAGCGTTGTCTGTGGACATAGTAATCTCTGGAGTTCTGACGCATGCGTCAGGGGGGACAAAGAAATACAAAAAGATTTAAAATACTTTAGCACAGTCAACAGTTGGAGTCTCCAGGCTAGAATGCACATTCTGGCATATTATGGTTGTTTGTGGAGACTTAGTTCTCAATTTCCACAGTCAAACATTAAAAAAAAAAATGTTTGTAGTTAAAGTTACTCGCTTCCCAGGGTTTATTTGTTCATTCACTGTATTTATATGTGAACCGTACAACATTTGGAAAGTTTTCAGTGGTGTGGCTGGATAAATCTTCACAGCTTAAATTCTTAAATTATTTATCTTAAATTATTTTAAAAAATATTTTTGGCCTGGGAAAATACCAAAGTGTTCCCAATTGCATCTTTGCTTTCCTGTAGTCTCAGTAGGGGTGATACAGGAAGTCGGAGTGTGGTTTTGCCTGATGGTAGTTCATATCTCACCCCTTATCTGTTTACTTTATAACTCAGGGAACTGATCCTACAGACACTCAGACATTTGCTTAACTGTACTCGGTTGAATATAATTATGCCCACATATAAGCATTTGTAAGCTCAAGATTTAATTGTCTCCACTCACCTAAACGTGCTATAGTTAATTGCAGAAAGCCTCAGATATGTTAGTTGCAGGCTGTTATGGAGTGGACAGGAAGACTTCTCTCACACACACACAAACAGATCCGTCAGATTCAGATGGGCAGCATCACATAGTAAATTCTTCAGAACCATGATGTCCTTCTTCTCATGTGTGTTCCTCAAAAAAAATGGTGGCAGCCTGTCAGGGCAATAACCACACATAAAAACATTTTAAGGGCACTGCAGTGAGTCAGCAAGAGAGAAGGCAGTAGTGCCTCATTACTGGAGACGCAGGTGGCCATGGAGTCCAGACCATGGAGAAGAACAGGAGCCCGAGGAGCCTGAGTTACAATTCCCTTCAAGCACAATGGCAGTGTTTCTAAAAGGCATTTTACTTTTTGAAGAAGAAATCAACATTTTCCAAATATCACCCCCACCAGCCCAAATCTCCCCTACATTTTGATAATGGAGTTAGTAAGCATGCAGTGTTATTGTAGTGAGGTTGGTCCTATGATATTAGAAGGACAAGACGGGTGAGGTAAAATCTTGTATTAGACCAACAATTCAAAAGGGCTGGGGCTCTCAGCCACTGCTGCTACTACTGTGACGGGAGCAGCCGCTGGAACCCAAGGCTCTGTAAATCACCGCTGGAGTGCCATGCAGTGCAATCCAGGCAGCACTGAGGGCTGGGTGCTCTGTCCCTTCTGCTCACAGCCTCACCCTTCTACGTTGCCTGGGGGCCCGGCAAGTAGGTTCCCATGAGTTCAGTTAACCCATTGCCACACTTTTCATTTACATTAGAGAGAAGGTGGGTCAATTAATTTATTGGCACTCAGATGACTTTTAATGATGCTAGATAGAAAGAACGAGGCATCTCTCTCAATACAACCCTGGGAATGTTATCCAGTAACAGATTCAAAACATCTTTCAGTCTTAGATTGTGGGGACTGATTTTGCTCCCTGACCATATATAGTCCAATTAAAAATAAATAAATAAGTAACCACTGAGCTCTGCTAAAGTGTCAACATGAGCAGAACACAAAAGCACAGGAAAACTTACAGTGCTGTTTAATAAAGTGGAAGCAGAAAAATAAATGTTAAAACTAGCTCATTTTGGTGAATGACAAGTACCAGAATATTTTTTTGGGGGGTGGAATCTTTATTTATCCCTTGTTTTAGTATTGTTTCTTCCATAACATTTTAAAATATAGATAGATAGATAGATAGATAGATAGATAGATAGATAGATAGATAGATAGATAGATAGATAGATAGATAGATATTTGTTAATAACTTGGGTGCCACGGGAGGACACATCCAAATGAGCGCACATGGCCTCATTATTGGTGCACAAGACAAAACTCACTCCGTTCATGGATGGAAGATCTTAGAAGGGACACTGTCTACTGATACATTTGTATACATTTGTATATAATAACATTTGTTGTTCCTCTTGTAAAGCAGGAAATTATATTCAAATCTGTGTTAAAATGACATTAGGTTGCAATGTGAAGCACTCAAAAGGTAGGAAATGCTGGATAAGGTTGGTTATGCAACCTGTACCCTGCCCCCTTGCCTGCATGCGTTACTGTAGTGTCTCAAATACAGGATCACATACTCTTTTTTCCACAGGATCTCTGCCTCATTCACTTTATGAAATGGATGCACAAGAGGAAGGAATTAAGGCTGCACTTTCAATTAGAAGTCTGTCACGTCCTAATTTTAGATTGCTTAGCTTTTCAGCCTAAATAATGTATAACATTTGTTCTATGCATCATATCTATTTAGCTCATATGGAACAATGTTTAGGGTTCCGCTTTAACATCAGCGTCTCTCAAAATAGGCAGCAACTGCCGTATTTAGAAACAACATCTCAGTCTACTTGCAAGTTAATGATTCATAAATCCTGACAGGTAGAGCAGATTATGTTACCAAACTGGAATATTGTGGATTTATGTGAGGCAGGGGAAGGCAGGTGACATTCACCCACTCCCCTTCTGTAAACTTGATGTTTTTTGGGGGGCAGGGGACCAAGAAGGTGAAATAAGACTAGGGAAAGACATACTAAATAGCTTTATAAATGAATACAGCTACTTTTTGGGACACTTTAAATGAGAACAATGTTTTCAAATCAACATAACATCAAGTGAAAATCTTTCCGTTATTTCACATTTTTTGTTTTACTAGAGGGGATTTTGCCTTTTTCTCTCATTCAGCAAAAAGAAGGAGATGGGAAATATCTCCCACTTCAGTAACATGCAGCAGCACATTTAGGCTGGAAAAGGAATCTGCAGGAATCTGCAATCCATCCCCTTTGAAACTCTGTAAGTGTTACAGTAGGAAGAGAGTGTGTGTCTTTGTCCAGCTGAGGTGGGAATGGAAGGTCCCTCCTTTCACTGAGCTGAGTCTATTGTCATGGGCATCCATATCTTAAGTATCCTTGTAGATTCTGACAGGTGCTATTACCCTGATTTGTTGACAAGAAACCTCGCTTGGTGCCTTTGTACATTAATGGATCCTGTAGTCATTGGGCGGTTTGCCCAAAGTCTGCTGTGCTGTCCGTCTGTGCAGAGCTGGGGCAGCACGCAGGGAGAACACACGCATGCAGCCAAACATCTAACAGCAAGTGTCCATAAACATCACACGAGGAAATATCATTTTACAAAATACTCTTTCCCTACCTCATAATATTGCTATGCAAAAGGCTCTAAACCCAATACTTTGCTCCCAAGCAGAGCTATATCACTGCATGGAGTAGGGAAGCAAGTTTTTGGTTTAGATGCGCCATGTAAATACTCTTTTAGTTTATGGGGAACAACTCTGCTATGTTCCTGAGTGTCAGCTCTCAAATTCTCTTCCTCGCAAAAAAGCCCTCAGGACAAGGATTCTGGATAGCCACAAAAAACGCTCACACTTTCCAAAAATTCATTTTGCATTTTGACTTCTTGGCTTTAGTTCTCATTCAGGGCTCTCCACATTAATCTTTTCTCCAAAAATCTCTTTTACACACACACACACACACACACACACACACACACACACACACACACAGAGAGAGAGAGAGAGAGAGAGAGAGAATTTTGTTTGCACAGTTGAGAACCATGGGACTACTATGCAGCCATTAAAAGTGTTTTAATAATCATGCTGTCTTCCCCTGCTGAGAGCAGGTCTAGATGATGGTTAAAATGCTGAACCAATGGGACCATACTTGAGATTCCACCATTGCAACCATGAGTTAGAAAAGGGTGGGGACAAAACGCTAATCTCCACAAGGCCTACATGACAATAATTTATGAAACACCTAGTATCTAACACACAAACTTTCTGAGGAAAGTTAATGATTTTCATTTCCCTTTTCTGAGCACAGAATTATTTCCAGAGATTGTCGAATGTTTTCTGCTACAACTTCCTTCCCCACAAACAGAAAATGTCTCTCTTCCAAAATATGTAGGGAAAATTATTGTATTTCAATCAAAGCTTTGCCAGTTTTTCTAGGGGAAAAAAAAAACAGTTCTAATTTTTGGTAGAAGTTTTCTGCTTTGGACAACTGAAATGCTTCAAGTTTTTCCATTAAACAAACAAATATAAAATTGAGGAACTGAAAACTGTGTGTCAAATTTCCCATAAAAATGGCAATTTTTTGAGCTACTCCAATTCAGTCATTTTCCAAAGAGTAGAAAACTTGGAATCAATGGAGAAGAAGAAATTATGTCCCTGATTTAGTATGGTGATAGGCAGAATTACAAAAGACTTAGGCTACATCTACACTGCAAGGTTTTTGTGCAAAAACTGCTGGCTTTTCGCAAAAACCCGTGGAGTATCCACACCTCAACTGCACTTTTGCACAAGGAAATCAAGAGTATAATGGCAGATTTTCCGCCATAGGTAAACCTTCTTTTATGAGGCATAACTCCCTTTTGCACAAGTGTTCTTAAGCAAAAAGGCAAGTGTGGAAGGTCCAGAGGGGTTTCTTCCTATGGGAAAAAGCACAGGTGCTCTCATGACCATTCTGTGAATGGCCATCAGAGCTTTCTTGCACAAGAGCATCCATTCAGTGTGGATGCTCTCTTGCTCAAAAGCACATCACTTTTGCGATGTGCTTTGAGGTGTGGACGTGGTCTTGCGCAAGAAGTTTTTGCACAAAAACTCTTGCACAAAAGGCTTCTTGCGCAAGAAGCGTGTCGTGTAGAAATAGCCACAGATTTTAAAACATACAACAATCTATCCCTGAAAGTCTACACCCTAGAGAGAGTGAGACAGATGAAGATACTCGTTCTTTATTGCTCATAGTAAATGTAAGATAGAATTTGGCTATAATGAAAATAGAATGAATTCTTTATTGAGGCTGCCAGACATAGACAGACTCAATAGTTCTCCCTGGCTTTCTAGCCCCCATACTGAGACAATTCATGAAACCTGCCTAGCACCACCGTGCAAGTTGTCTTTCAATCCTGGTCCGAATTATACAATCATAGCCGGCACGAGCAATTACACTGCAATAGTTTAATCAGTTCTTGGCCTGGACTTTGTATTTGGGACTAGTGAGAGGAAGGGAAAGGGGGGACAATTGTACTGGGAGGTTCAGCCTCTCCCTGACACCTGTACAAATAAAGGGAAGTGGGAAAGGGGTAGGCTCCAGCAAACATTACATGATATATCTGGGCCACAATTCCTCTTGATGATCCTTCTTGTTTTGATATTTCACTTTTATATAGGGTTCCTGTTTTTTCACCTCTACCGAGAGAACATAAATACACACAGCTCTATGGCCACACAGGAAGTCTGCAAGCAGCAACCAACTCTGCTAAAGAGGAAGTTTTCTATAAACAAAGTTAAAAGCTGTTATCTTTTTGAGAAAAGTTACTTTACTTTTTTAGCTTTTTTTTTTAAGCCCTGTTTGGCTTGATAGTTTTTATTTTTAAGGACAATTAAGATTTTGAAACTGTCGGCATAAAAAAAACGTGTCACAGATATTGTGACGATGCTCCCTTGGTGATATGATAAAACTGTTTGGGAGAGAGATCAGATGACTATATCACGTTTCTTTAAACAAAAACTCACTATTGTAATGATTATAGTTTTTTTTCTGATATTTACATGGCAGGGATTTGTAAAATTGTTAATACTTCCTAAATAATTAAATGTCAGTATAGAGAAATACCAATATTTCTTACAGAACTAGCCAATTAGCCCGTCATAAGAAGGGATTTTCAGGTCTCTCCTCCACGTCAGTCTTCTCTCCTGAGCCTCCGGTCTCTTGCTCCGTCTCTCTCTCTCCTCCTCCTACTGCCTCCCCCTCTCTCTCTCTCAGCTCTCCTCCACCTCCTGCCTCTTTCTCTGTCTCTCTCTTTCTCTTCTCCTCCCCCTCCTGCCTCTCACTTGGGGGACCAGGAACCCAAATGGCCGTTTGGGCGCCGCACTCCCCGTGCTGCATGAGGGGTGTGGAGCCCAAACGGTCACTTGCACCACTTCCTCCCACATGGCAGCCTGGCTGAGCAGTGCAGAAGTCAGCTGAGCGCCATGGCGGGAGGTGAAGGGGGACAGGGCGGTGACATTCACGGCCAGGGGGCAGGGTGTGGAGCTGCTGTCACGCCACACGTCACCGCCCCACCCCCCTTCACCTCCCGCCGTGGTGCTCGGCTAACTTCGGCACCGCTCAGCTGGGCCGCCGCGGGGGAGCAAGTGGCGCCAGCGGCTGTTTGGGCCCCCACACTCCCCATGCAGCATGGGCCGCCCAGAAGGAACAGCCAGCATTTCAGCATTACAGACTCTCAGACACTGAGCTACTATATATATGATTCTTATCAATATTGTACTTTTATTAGAAGCCTTGACAACAAATTGAACTTAATTCTGTCCCTGTATCACTCATACCAACAACCCTCCTTCCCCCGCCAGACTAAACCTGCAAACAACTCAAACATATGCCAAATGTACTGGCATCTCTGAAAATTGAGAAGTGAGCTAACTGGACTTAACTTACTCATGCTGATAAATTGATTGTTTAAAGTGCTATGGTGGCAAATTAATTTGTCTTTGTAATAATACAGCAAGCTACAGTGTCTCTTTTAAGACCATATACAATAACCTGAAGAGAGAGGGTTATTTTGCTGTTTATAATCTATACATTATATATTTGTACATTGTATACATTATATTTTCTGACATTTTCTGAGAAGAAAAGGCTTTTACATCTGTTCACCGGCAGTGGCTACATATCAGGTACAATGTTGGCAGGCTTCACAAGTTCATGTGAGTGTCACAGTATTCAATATTTTCTCTTGAGGTCTGAGCTCCTGGAGTCAGGTGATTACCTTAGGATCTCAGTTTCATTCAAAAATAACTTTTTAATCCTTAGGTTTGTAGCAGAACACTTGAAAGTATATTCTATGGGATGAAAAATCAAGAAGGAAAAAGAAAAGTACTCAACATTTATTGTTTTGAGGTCCCAGCATGAAGGTTTGGCCAAAGGTGCTCATGCAATCCTTGCATGTATAAACAGGAGAATCTCAAGTCAGAGTAGGGATATTATATTATTACTTCTATACTTTGCACTCACATTAGTAGCTTAGTCTATTTAGTTTATCAAAGAGAAGCTAAGGAGGTGACCTGATCACTATCTTTAAGTACCTACACAGAGACCAAAATTTGATAAGAGAGCTCTTCAATCTAGCAGATAATGGTATAACAAGAGCTAATGGTTGGAAATTGAAGCTAGGCAAATTCAGATGAGAAGGAGGAAACTGTTAACTGTGAAGGTAATTAACTATTGGAACAACTTACCAAGGGATGTAATGGATTCTCCATCACTAGAAATTTTAAAATAAAAATTGAATGTTTTTCCAAGAGATACACTGTAGTGCAAACATGAATTAATTCAGGGAAATCCTAAAACCTATTGGAGATCAGTGACCACAATGGTACCTTCTGGCCTTATAATCAAGGAAGTAACCATTTGGGACAATTCTTCATAAGTACACATGGGTTTCAAATGGAAAAGCATTGCCATATGGCCAGACTTTGCATAGACACATAGCTATTGTATCTAGGGCTACAAATCTCTTCAGGGCCAGAGAAAGAGATAGCTTACATGCCAAAACCCAGGGGGATCCAGGTGAAAGGTCAGGGAGGGATGCCAATAGAGTTAAAGTTATTTATATGATATTAACTATGCATTTCCTACTTTAGGTGAGTTGTGGAGTAGAGGAGAAAAGCAGGAGATGAGCGAAGCCTTGGAATTTGCATTGTGTTTGTTATTTATATCAATTTTTTAAAACAACCAAACAGAAGTCCAGCCCCAAATCCATCTGCACTGCACACAGCTGGTCTAGGTTAACAAATCTCTTCCTTCAATTTCCTTTAGCTCCTATAGTCCCACCACCATTCTTGGTTGTTGCCTGTTGTCTTCTATTTGATTGTAGGCATTGTTAATGAAACACTGTCGCCCTCATACATTGGATTGTTGGAAGAGTTTAGTTCAGCTGTCTCCAGTGTGACAGCAGGTGCTCATCTCTGCAGTTCAGCATGCGGCCTCAGGCTGGGCAGAGGCACAGAATACAGAATGGCACTACCATCAGGTTTTAGAAAAATGTGTGAAACTAGGGATTTCACCAGGTCAATCATATTCTGAGTACTCACGTTTTTGCTATATTGCTTCCAAGTAGACACAAGTCAATCATTTAATTAACTCCAAAGAAGCACCCAACTTTTCAGTGCCTGGCGATTGTTCATAAGCTACCGACATGCATGCTATGATTGCAAAAGCTTGCTCCCCTAAAAATACTGGACTACATCATATTTTTCATTTTTAAGACCTAGCTGATGGCAAGGTTTCATGAAAGCTACTTATGTAAATGCATAGTGGGAGCTGAATCCGCCCTCTCCCCCTCCTCAATTCTCAGTATAGAATCTAATGGGCAAATTTTGCCTTGGAGCTTTGAAGTCAAGAAACAAATCCAGGATTTAAAATGATCTGAAAATAATGCTAATTCTGTCGTATCTGAGCAGAATTTCATTAGCTTGTATCAATATTCAGGACTTGGGCAGCTTGTTTGTAATGGCTCTCAATGGCAACTGACCCACCTCAGAGGACTTTAATTTCTGCCAGGTCTTCAATTTAGTCCATTTTAAACCATGACCTGATTTACAATCAATGGGCTCTGCTTTGCATATCAAAGCACAGAATATGGGGTACTCAGAAATGGGGGAAAAGGAGAAGACCACTTGAAGGAAAGGGAGAGAAGAGACCATTAATGGACAAGATGAACACACTGCTGGAATTTTCTCAGTAAGTGCATTGAAACACCTACCCATGAAAGATCATCTGGCCAGCTGGAGCTTTGACAGCTTTTTTCAACAGAAATTGACAAAAGCAAACTCTAACCTCCTTGATCTGTCCTAGGCGATATGCAGAAATATGGTATAATTTGCTCATATATCAGTGACTCAACAAACTCACAGCTGACAGTATTCGTGACAGGTGACTGCAACATTACATTGGGAAACACCAAGAAGGATGTAAGCAAGCATCAGGCTTATTTATTGGTCTATAATGTATCATGTTTGAGTTTCATTTTATTTTCACAATTTTACAGGTGCAGTATACTGGATAAACTTCTTTAGAGAAGCCCAGGGAGTTAGACTTACCTCACATATTGCACCTCTCAGGGTGGCTAACACTAATTGACTCATTAGCTAAGGAGGAATAATCCTGGTAGGTTCAGAAAACCAGTTTTAAATTTCGCTTGCTAGCAAAATTTTGAATGTATTTACTCTGGATTCCATTTCTCCAATCCATATTAAAGCTCCGTGGCATAATCAATTATGGGCTTATTGAAAAGTACAATAGGTCTGAATCTCTAGGGATGTCTCCGGATATGTCTTAGGATGATAAAAATAATAGTAATGGCTCTATAACTTCTAAGGCTAATTTCCACAGTTACAAATTTTATAAATAAATAGAAGGAGTGTCAACTCCCGGTCATTCAGTTTGAAGTTTCTCATACTGACAAATCAGAACTCTACTCTCTCTCTCTCTCTCTCTCTTTCTGAATTTGAAGCCCCTGGGACTTATTCAAAGTGCTTCTATTCTTGCCTTTTGCATGCCTAAATGTGGCAAAGAATGTAAGGGTCTGCAATAAATGAAGCAAAGACCTGAAATGGCTGGAGCTCTTGCCTGAATTTAAGGCACATTCCTACGTATAATAATCATATAATCTGGGGGCAGTGAGCTCCAGAGATCCCAAACTGGACAGCATCAGACTGGACAATAGACGAGTGAGCAACCTCCTAAAGGAAATGATGGTAATTCTGCAGCAAATGACACTGTTTTCTCTGAGCTGTAACTGAACTGATGCTCCAGCATAGTGCTAGGGATACAGGAAGCGAGAATTCCAGACTAAACAAAGTCAATGCCCTGCACTTCTGTGGTCATGGAATATCCTGTTTTACTTTATGTATGCATAAGCATAACTGTGATATCCCAGCTAAATGGAAATTTAGTACCTTACCTTCTTTCTGCTTAAGAAATATGCCATTTTCCCACCAAGCTGTTCAGTTTCACTATGTATTGATAAGCCATGTTTCACCACAAAGGTGGTTGAATTTCAGTGTGACCTGAGCATTTAGCAGGAAATGCTGTGTCGCCACTAGAACTTTTTCCCCATAAAGTTTCTCACAGTTCCAGTTATCCAAGCAGCTCACTCAATGGTAGCAATCATGGAAGGACCAACTAAACAGGGCTAGCTGACATGGACCTGAGAGTGGAGCATAGGTGGGTCCACACCAAGCTGTTTGGGGTGGCATAGGAGTATCAGGAAGGACCCAGGTACTCTGGGCCATGAGTTCTCAGCTTGGGGTCCAATAAGCCCCCTTTTTTAGCACTAGATTTGTGCTTGTGTCCTGAAACAATGTTGTAAAATGAAGACCCCTTATGGCAAAGGGGGAGAAGGACCATACTTGTCTGATGTCTTTGGAGAAACACACACAATGGACAGGGAGCTTTGGGAATGGTGGCATCTGCCAGACTGTGACATACTGTAACAAATCAAACATGCAAAATATGACTTCCATTGGACCTAAAGAGGGTCTGGGCTATGGACAATAAATAAAATGTTTCTGAAAATAAGGAATAAATCTAGCCATGAGAGTTGCAGTACAAAGCGTTCATAAAAATTCACTCCTCTCGGAGCTGCAGCCCTGAACCTCCCGTGCACTAGATGGGAGACACTGATAAATCTGGGAGGCCATACATGCCAACCAGCTCATATGTTTTCCGTGAGCAATGACAGGGAGCCAAATTGCTTTATTCCGATTAGTGAAGGTCCTCTGACTGTAAAATATACTGTGTGAAAAAAATATTGAGTTTTAGTTCGCTGACACATCAATTTAAGAGAGTTATTGCTCTTACACAGAGACCAACACATGTATCTCCCTTCATATATGTGCACTAAAAGCTAATTGTCCACTTTTATGTAGGGAAGAAGGGAAGGTGGGGTGTGTACGGGTATAGAAACAGCACCTTTCCAACCAGCTGCAGCTAAATGTGACACAGGTGATACCTTCCCCTGAAAATGTAAAGCTCTGATCAGATGGGAATTTTGTTTTACTCATAAAAGGAGAAAATAAACTCTCTGTAACAAACACACACACGGCTTCACATTTTAAAGCAATGCTATTTTTATTTTTTAAAATAATATTCTAGAAGGCTGCCTTGTGCAGTATCGTGTCGATGATGTCCCAGAACAAAAAGATACATCATCTAGTCTGATGTCGGACGGCTGATCAAATCCTGTTTGCTTTACCCACCCAACTAACCTCACCGAAGACAGGGAATGAGCAAGGGAAGCACAACTCTACTATGAATACATTCAAGGGCCTTGCCCAGTCTAGTTTTAAACCATTCAAGTGATGGGGTGATTCAATTATGCCACTTCTTAATTTGCTACACTACTCTTCTTGCTTGTAATGGTTGGGGCGGGGAGTCCCACCCATACTAATTTCATTCAGACAATAGGCATTGGAAATTGATGTCATGCAATATCTTTTAAGTCCCACAGATTTGTATTTTGGCTATTGAGTGAAATGCTTTCATTTCTTTGATCCCTTCTTTCACCTTTTCCCAAGTTCACAGGCTCAGCTTGTCTCTTTCATGCAGTTGCAAAAAAAGGCTGTTATTATTATGGGGTGTATTACTAGCAGTGTCGAATGTCAAACACAGGAGGTAATTGTCTTCATCTCTAGACAGAACTGGGGAGGCCTCAGCTGGAATGCTGTGTCCAATTCTGGGTGTCACAATTTCGGAGAGATATGGACACATTGGAGCAAGTGGAGAGATGAGCAACAAAGTGAAAAGATTTAGAAAACTTGACCTTTAATAATAGGTTAAAAATCTGGGCATGTTTAGTCTTGAGAAAAGATGATTGCAGGGGATCGGATAATCTTCAATATGTTAAGTACTATTATGTAAAGGACCATGATCAACTGTTCTCATAAGAACATAAGAATGACTGTGCTGGGTCAAGGGGACATCTAGCCCAGTATCCTGTTTTCTGACAGTGGCCAGTGCCGGGTGCCCCAGAGGGAACAAACAGAACAGGCAATTATCAGGTGATCCCTCTCCTGTCATCCATTTCCAGCTTCTGGCAAACAGAGGTCAGGGACACATCCCATGTAGGCAGGAAAAGAAATAATGGGCTGAATCTGCAGCAAAGAAGGGCTGTGTCTACACTGGCATGAATTTCTGGAACTGCTTAAAACGGAATACTATTCCGTTTTCAGTTTTTCTGGAAAAGGAGCGTCTACATTGGCAGGCTGCTTTTCCAGAAAAGCCCTTTTTCCGGAAAAGCATCTGTGGCCAATGTAGACGCGCTTTTCCGGAAAAGAGCCCTGATCGTCATTTTCGCGATTGGGGTTTTTTTTCCGGAAAAGACTACTGAGCTGTCTACACTGGCCCTTTTCCGGAACAGTGTTCCGGAATAAGGACTTATGCCCGAGCGGGAGCAGAATAGTTTTTCCGGAATAGTGACTGATTTTGTACAGTAGAGCATCGTTGCTTTTCCGGAAATTCAAGGGCCAGTGTAGACAGCTCACAGCTTATTCCGGAAAAGCGGCTGATTTTCCGGAATAAGTGGCCCAGTATAGACACAGCCGAGATGTAAATTAGAAATTAGAAAAAGTCTTTCCAGCTATAAGGGAAGCAAAGGACTGAAACAGGCTTCCAAAGGAGGTCATGGAATCCCCGTCACTGAAAGTTTTAAAGACCAGGTTGGACAACCATCTGTCAGAGATGGCTTAGGAGTGTTTCATCCTGCAGGACATGATAAGGGGCTGGACCTCTTTTTAGGTCCCTTCCAGCCCTACATTCCTGTGACTCTATGATTCTGTCATTGGTTTACTACCTGTGCAAAGCAACCAATTTCCATTACCTGAAATCCACGATGCAAAGGCAAAAGGAATTAAATATTTGGAAAAACTATAGAAGCAAAATGTTTCATATTGACTATGTGGTAGTAATGAAGTTTTGCCCTGACCCCAAAATAGCCATCATCTCTCTTTACTATAAATTAGATTGAAGCCAGAGATGGGCTGCCCTCAGCCTGATGGCCACCCTGATGTCCACCCTTATTTCTAGAGGAGTTGAAGCCCGGCTGCTCTCAGGGGATATGGTGGCTTCTTACTCATAGGAGGGCCAGACATGGGGTCACTGGGAATGAGGTTTAAGGAAACCAGACGGGAAGCTATGGGGCATGGGGTGGCTGCAGGGAATGGAGACAGGCTGAAGGACTGCGCAGGGAATGTGGTATGGCAGAGAGGAAGGAGGTACTGGGGTGGAGGCTATTAGGCCAAAGAGAGGGAAATATAGGGGGCAAATGAACATAATAGAGGCCAAGTAGGGGACAGGAAATGGGGGATCATAGAGGCTAAATATGAGTAAGGCAGCTGCTTATTCTGCCTAGCTGGAGAGGGAAAAGATGGTGGCTCCCCTCACCTGAAGAGATAGCAGAGTATGGGTGGAGCCTTTTCCAAGTAATGAGCAGGGTGGGTTATATGTGGGGGAGGGGGGGAAGGAGGAAGGGGGCAGGAAATAGTTAATTAGAGTCTCCATGCAACATAAAGTTGATAGAGAAGTTGCAAATTGTTTTTAAGTACCTATTGTTTGTTTTTTTATGTCATTAGGAAGTGGAATGTAGCGGGCCGTCCAGCCAATGTCTTTATTCATACCTATGGGCTACGTCTACACTGGCCCCTTTTCCGGAAGGGGCATGTAAATTTCACTAGTCGTCGTAGGGAAATCCGCGGGGGATTTAAATATCCCCCGCGGCATTTAAATAAAAATGTCCGCCGCTTTTTTCCGGCTTTTAAAAAAGCCGGAAAAGAGCGTCTAGACTGGCCCCGATCCTCCGGAAAAAGTGCCCTTTTCCGGAGGCTCTTATTCCTACTTTGAAGTAGGAATAAGAGCCTCTGGAAAAGGGCACTTTTTCCGGAGGATCGGGGCCAGTCTAGACGCTCTTTTCCGGCTTTTTTAAAAGCCGGAAAAAAGCGGCGGACATTTTTATTTAAATGCCGCGGGGGATATTTAAATCCCCCGCGGATTTCCCTACGACGACTAGTGAAATTTACATGCCCCTTCCGGAAAAGGGGCCAGTGTAGACGTAGCCTTGCTGTACTAATCAAACCTGTAAATTAAGTTAAGTTCCAAGGCTTCCCTATGTATTTGGCTTGTAGAATTGGCCTGAAACAGTACGGTGACTTTGAGATCCATTAATGAGTGCCCAGGGCAAGATAATATGTTCCTCAACAGGTTTCTCTGTGTTACCTTTTCGGATCTCTGATTTTTGTCCATTAATTCTTTCCCATAGAGACTGGCCAGTTTGGCCAATACACATGGCAGAGGGGCATTGCTGGCACAGATCCCATTACTGGATGTGCAGTTAAATGAGCCTCTGATGTAGTGGCTGATGTGGTTGGGTCCTGTGATGATATCACTTGTGTAGTTGTGTAGGCAGAGTTGGCACCCGGGCTGATTGCAAGGGTGGGTTCCTGGATGATTATGATGGAGGTGTGTTGCATGGTTATTGGAAAGAATTTGTTTGAGGTTAGGGGGTTGTCTGTAGGTGAGGATTGGCCTGTCCCAAGGGCTGCGAGAGTGAGGGGTCATTTTCCAGAATAAGTTGTAGATTGTTGATAATGCCTATAATTTGCAACTTCTCTATCAGCTTCATGTAGCATGGATACTCTGATCATCCCCCTTCTCCGTCCCTGCTTCTTAACCCCCCCCCCACCCCTATTTATTTTGAAACTGAACCTTTAATAACTCCAGTCATCTGAAGAAGTGGGTTGTGCCCACGAAAGCTCATGAAACCACCCACAAGTTTTGTTAGTCTTTTAGGTGCTACAAGTCTATTAGTTGTTTTTCAAGTTTTTCCAGTTATAGACTAACTCAGCTATCCCGCTGAAGTTTTCAGTATGGACAAGGTTGTGCCACGTCTGCCAATGAGGAGAGCAAAGAAGGTAACTGCCCTGGGCCCTTTAAATTGCCGCTGGAGCCCTGCACGCTGCGCTCCATGCTCTGGTCAGCGCTGAAGGGCTGGCAGGCAGAAAGTTAGCCCCAACTCTGCCCAAGGCCCCACCTCTTCTGGAACCACAGAGCTACCCCTCCCCCCCACACACACACCTGGACCAGGGGACTGGCAATTGTATCGGCCTCCTTGGGTGGTGTACACTTGGTCTCACCCATGCCCATGCCTCCTGGACTCATTTGGAAAGGCCACTGTTTGACTTCACTTCACCTAGCATAACCATTGTGCTCTCAGAACACACGAGCATGGAAGGCGCCTACTCCTGGAACAGGGACACACATGGAGAAATGGCTATTCAATGCACCCTCTCTGCCCCTCCCCTCCCTACCGCATAACGCCACATGGCAAGTCACTACGTGGCCCTGAGTATTATTCAAGTTTTCATTCAATGAGGGAAGCTCCCTTGATGACCATTTACAGGAGAGTTTTAGAGGCAATGAGGCTGGCTCCATTCTGGAACAACTCAACAGCTTTCTCTGCAGACTCTCTGTGGGACTATGCAACATGCAGACCTTAAAAGCAGCCGTGCTAATGAAAGGAAATGTTTCTTTCTTCTTTCTTAAAAAAAAAAACTTTTTATTAAAGGAAAGTTACAATTAAACAGTAGCATAGCGCTTGGCACGTTCCATTTTCAGAATCTGATTAATATCCAAAGAACCTGACTAAAGATTCTGGTTTGCTGGCTGCAAAGCCTCCTGTCAATACACCACAGAAGATGTCTACATTTCTAAATATCTCACCTCCTTTTGGTGCTTTTCTTGGCCTTGCACGTCTATGAAAGTTTTTCCTTTACAAGGATAGTCAATATTTTACTACACCACAATAACACAGGAGGATGGGTCACATATTTCCAATAATGGGCAATGCAATGTGTAGCTGCTAACAATAAAAAGAAATTAAATGGACGTCCTGATTAAAATGTATCTCCTTTACTGGAGCATTAAGTAAGCAGGTCAGGGGATTTCTAGGAAGCCAGCATTTTGTCATAAGATGAATCTCTTTAATAATTTTCACCCTATAGGGTCTAATTCCTGGACCCAACTACCAAATGCTTTCTGTCGGAGACATGTAACAGGACCTGGAAAATGTAGTGGGGATCTACACTATTAGCTGCCCAAAAGAAAAATCAGCTATTTCTGCACAATACTAGTTGAACCGCGGTCTCCACATCCAGCCCACTGTCCCCTCTGCCGCCTCCCAGATTTATACAGCGTGCTGAATTGGAAAAGCTGGAGGGCAGGATGCTGGTGCAAACCGCATTGGGAGAGGAAATATTATGAAGTCTTTTGCATGATGGAACGTCAATCAAAAGTTCCTTCTACAGCAAAATAGCTCTGCATGCCAAGTGAGACCCAGAAAAGAAAATGGCTTTACCACAATGTGGGGGATTAATCCTACCATGACCCAAAGAAGCAGAAATGTGATGTTTAACCATAGCCAACCACAAGACAGAATAATGAGAGAGCATTTCCCTGCAATCCCTGGCTTAGCTTTGTTTATTTTTGGTAGTGCTGGTGGTGATTTATTCATCATACAGCATAGGGCTTAAATTTAAATAATGTCTAGAGTGCTCAACTTCAGGTATGCTAGCATGCTGTAACAATTGTAAACAAATTAAAGCTGGGCTAAGAGCCCAGCGAAACCAGCTAATAAACATAACCAGAGCAAAAGAAAATTAGTCCAAAACATCTGTACGGTGCATGAGATGGGGAGAAAGGGGCCCCACAATGGTCAAACTTGTTATGACCTGAATAGAAAGTCTCAGAGGGGTAGCTATATTACTCTGTTACTTTAAAAACAAGTAGTCCTGTGGCACCTTAGAAACTACCACAAATAATATATAGTATCATGAGCTTTCAGGAGTAAAACCCACTTTTCACTCACTCAAACTCATGAAGAAGAAGCAGAACCATGACCCAATCTCTAATGTAGTTTTGCTAATCTCTAAGGGTAGGTCTACACTAGCTCGTTAGTTCGAGCTAGGTAGGATAATTAGGGGAAGCGGAGTTGCAAATGAAGCCCGGGATTTAAATATCCCAGGCTTCATTTGCATGTTCCCGGGCACCGCCGTTTTTAAATCCCCCTTAGTCCGAACACTGTAAAGATCCTAATTTGAACTACCATTACTCCTCATTTCACAAGATGCAAATCAAGCGCAGGATATTTAAATCCTGGGCTTGATTTGGAATTCCAAATGCCTACATTTGCAGCCCTAGTTTGAATTAGGCTGCAAGTGTAGACATACCCTAACGTAGTTTCTGAATAGAAAGGTTTTCTTATTTGTATTACAATAGCCCCAGTATAGTGCCAACTGAAATCAGGGCCTCATTGCAAAAAACACTGTACAATCATATAGTAAAATACAGTCTCCGCCCCAAAGAATTATAAGTTAATTAGAAGAGACAAAGAGTGAGAGGTAAAGTGACTTGCCCATGGTTAAACAGCTGGTCAGTGGCAAAGCTAGGACTGAAATTGAAGTGTCCCAACTCGTCCTACTCCAGTGGCCTCTTCACAGACCTACACAGGATCCCAAATCTGTGGGGAAATAAACCCTGCTCTCTCAGGCCAGTGCCTTTACTACAGATACCCCAAGCCTTAAAAGTCAACTCAGGGACTGCTGGGGAAATCCTCAGGATCAAAGTATAATGGTGATGGGAGAGGCAAACCCATCCCTGATGTAATGCCAAATCAGTTACATACGAAAAGAATGTGTCCCATGATCTCTGCTAGACCAGCCCAGAGCCAGACTCCATTGCCTTGGAAAGACAGGAAGAAGCAGTACTCAGGCAAGAACCTCAGGCCTACCTAATTAAAACCTTTATATAATACTGGCGTGGGGGGAGGTGTAAATATTCTGTTCTCTGCATGCAGAATGCAAAATCCCTTTCTCACATGCAGCTCAGGTTTTTTTTCCTAGAGCATCTTGAACAGATAATCAGAGCGTGCTGACATTCAGCAGTAATCAATTAGCACCTACTTTAGATTAAATTGAGAATATGTAAATTGGGCTCATCAGGCAGCACAGTCAACATCTCAGAGAGATTCACCATGCTCTGAACATGCAAATAGATAAAATGTAGAAAGTTGTTCCAAATCCTACTCTAAACTGGGAGAATTGGTTGGTCTACACCAGCAACAGTAAAGGAGTTTTTAATCTTATGTTTACCTTATTTGTTAATGTCTGGTCAATACCCACAATTATTCTACCACCCTGAGACACAGTACTTCATTGGATTAAAGCTACCAGTGCAGTGGCAATCAAAAAAGCAAACAGAATGTTAGGAATCATTAAAAAAGGGATAGAGCATAAGACAGAGGACATCTTATTGCCGCTATATAAAACCATGTTACGCCCACAGTTCGATAACTGCGTATAGATGTGGTCACCTCATCTCAAAAAACATATACAGGCAGTCCCCGGGTTACGTACAAGATAGGGACTGTAGGTTTGTTCTTAAGTTGAATCTGCATGTAAGTCGGAACTGGCGTCAGCCGCTGCTGAAACTGATCAGTTTCAACCGCGGCTGAATCTGGACGCCAGTTCTGACTTACATACAGATTCAACTTAAGAAACCCAGGCGTCCCCAAGTCAGCTGCTGCTGAAACTGATCTGCGGCTGATTCCAGGAAGCCTGGGGCAGAGCAACTCTGGGGCTGACTTGGGGACGCCTGGGGCAGAGCAGCTGGGGTGCTGCTGGGTTGCTCCAGTAGCGTGGCTCCTCGGCGCTACTGGAGCAACCCAGCAGCACCCCAGCTGCTCTGCCCCAGGCGTCCTGATTCAGCCGCTGCTGAAACTGACCAGCAGTGGCTGAATCAGGACACCTGGGGCAGAGCAGCTGGGGTGCTGCCGGGTTGGTCCGGAGCGGCACTGCGGGACCAACCCGGCAGCCCCCAGCTGCTCTACCCCAGGGGTAGGCAAGAAAAGCCTGGTCTGCTGGGGGGGGGGGCACTAGCTGCACCCCCCCCCCCCCAGCAGACCAGGGAGACGGGGGTGGCGGGACCGCCCAAGTCCTCCACGGCTTTGCTCCATCTCCCTGGTCTGCTGACCTGGGAGACGTGGAGCAAAGCTGCAGAGCACGCGGGCAGCGGGACAGTCCAGGCGCGCCGTGGCTGTCCCACTGCTGGCGTGCTCCGAGGCTTTGCTCCCCATCTCCCTGGTCTGCTGGCCCGCAGCGGGACAGCCCAAGCCCGCCTGGTCTGCAGGGAGACGGGGAGCAGCTTTTCTTGCCCCGGAGGATGGGGGCGGCGGACCGCGGCGCATCTGGGCGTCCCGCCACTCCCGTCCTCCGGGGCGAGAAAAGCCCCGTTCGTAACTGCGGATCCGACATAAGTCGGATCCACGTAACTCGGGGACTGCCTCTATATTGGCATTGGAAAAGATTCAGAAAAGGGCAACAAAAATGATTAGGGGTTTGGAATGGGTCCCATATAAGGAGAGATTAAAAAGACTGGGACTTTTTAGATTAGAAAAGAGGAGGCTAAGGAGGGATATGGTAGAGGTCTATAAAATCATGACTGGTGTGCAAAAAGTGAATAAGGAAAAGTTATTTACTTGTTCCCATAACGTAAGAACTAGGGGGTCACCAAATGAAATTAATAGGTAGCAGGATTAAAACAAATAAAGGGAAGCTTTCCTTCACACAGTGTACGGTTGGCCTGAGGAACTCCTTGCCAGAGGAGGTCGTGAAGACCATGACTTTAACAGGGTTCAAGATAGAACTAGATAAATTCATGGCGGTTAGGTCCATCAATGGCTATTAGCCAGGATGGGTAGGAATGGTGTCCCTAGCCTCTTTCAGAGGCTGGGAATGCGTGGCGGGAGAGGGATTGCTTGATGATTCCCTGTTCTTTTCACTCTCTCTGGGCACCTGGCATTGGCCACTGACAGAAGACAGGATACTGGGCTAGATGGATCTTTTGTTTGACCTAGCATGGCCAGTCTGATGTTCCTATGTTACTTTGGAATGTAATCTAATAAACACACCATTTAGACTTCCCACTTTTTATCTACCTTAAGAGTGAGTGTGTGTGTGGGTGGGGGGGGGGGGGGGGGGGAGATGTACAGGAAGGGGGTGGAGAGGAGCAAGTAAGGAGCTGGGCCTCAAGGGGAAGAGACAGCATGAGGGTGGGACCTCTTGGAAAAGGGGAGAAGAGGGTATGTGGGGCCACACCTTGGTTCCTAGAACTCCTCCCCCCACCTCCACACTTGTAGGGAGCTCCTGACATTCCTCTCTCAAACCTACCACATTTGGACGAACTATATTTCTGAGACAGAACAGTAGGGTGGGTTTTTTAAGGTAAATATTAGAGGTGTGTAAAAATCCAAAGCTAAGTTTTCTAAGAAGTGGTAGTCCATGTTGCAAACACTCACAATTTTATTGCAAATCTAGTGATACTTATTGTTTTTTCTTGAAGTCCAAGCTCTTGGAATCATTTCAGCACATAATATTAGTTTTCATTAAAAAAAAGTTTCTAGTCCTTCTGGTTGTGGAGAAAAATCTTGAAAAGGTGATTTCTAAGGGCCCAAGAACCAGAAATCCAAATAAAATAAAATAAAATAAATCCCTAAAAAAAAAAAAGAACAAATGTTGTAAGCCAGTGTCAATTTTGAGGAGCCCAAGATTAATGGATTTTGAATTTTTTGTGGCTAGCAATATTGAATGCTAAGTTTTTGCATATCATTCTGAACTAACAAAAAGTGTACTGTAATGTTCAAGAAATGTCTCCATAATTTTCTTTTTGTTTTTAAATGAAAGCATGGCTGTTCTTATTCAAACACATTCTACTTTGGTAACTCATCAAGCATTAGCAAAAATCATTCTCCAAAGTCAGTTTAAGAATGTTCACCTTTTAAACTAATATTTACATAAAATCTGCCAAATGTTGCTTTCTCTAGCATAACAATATACATCAGACAGATTACATTTGTACCATGATTTGTTTTATTGGTGAGTGAGCAAGAAACAAATCAGTTAGATATTAGTGTGGCTATGCAATATTAACATTAAGGGTCAGAGCCACTAACAGTTTAGATATTTTATGATTGTTCTATGATAGCTACTTTTGTCTGACAAAACCCTGTTTGGTTGCTGCTTGGTCCTTTCCCTTTGTCGAAGTCCCAGAATGGGATTTATATGCTAATTGCTACCAGGATATGCTAATTAGACTTCATTTCCATTTCTTAAAGAGATAAGCACTGTTTTGTGCCAACCCAATCGTTAAAATGTCCCACCTTTGCGGCAACCTCTCAATCTGCCACACATATGCACATGATAAAGAATGTATTTAAGTTTTGCAATAAATCAGAGTTTTCAGGATTCAATAGTCTTCCTGAAAAGATGAAATGCTTTCCTTGTATGTTAACCAACAGACAGGGCAACCAGATACCCCTGGACTTTGGGGATTTTCAAGATCTGGATCTGAATTTTGCTACTTGTGAATAGGATTTATGAAACGGTGTCTGTAATTGAAAAACAAAACAAATACATTTAATCTGTTTGTCCTTGTACAAATGCTTGCCGTAGTTTGCTGAGAGTAGCAGTCCAAAACAATGCAGCTCACTACTACTAACTGATGCTATTCCGAAATAACAAAGAGCGTGTCTACACAGCAAGCCATTATTTCGAAATAATGTCAAGCTGGAGGACTTCTTACTCTGACTCCTGTAAGCCTCATTTCATGAGGAGTAAGGGAAGTCGAAGGAAGAGTGTTCTTCTGCTTCCTGCTGCATAGACAGCACCAAAAGCTGAATTAAGCTATTCTGACTTCAGCTACACAATTGACGTAGCTTAATTCGACCCTAGCCCTGCTGTGTAGACGTGCCCTATAATGTTATAGCCATGTTTTGGATTATTACTACTGAATACACTACAAGGGAGTTTTTACAAGGGCAAAAGAATCCCAAAGACATTCCAGACTAGAATCTTTTGTGCTCTTTTTCTCTCATCCCATACACCACTGTCTTTCTTCTAGCTAGAGGGCAAAAAATGCACCTGTTTCATGAGACTCAACCATGTCATTCCCCAGCTAACACCTGGTCATGATGGCAAACTGAGCAGCTAAGATCAGAACCTCACCAGATATAAAAGCTCTCCATTACACTCAGTCTATGCAGATTCATTAGAGCTCTGGGGGAAGCAATTAAAAGTTTATCATGCTTGAAGGGGTTGTCAGTCTCCTTAAATTACCTAATGTGATTTCACTGCACCACAATATTGTCAGAATTAGATCCATACTAAAGATGGTTGGGGGGGAAATGCAGCCCCAATCAGCTTTTGAAAAGCACAAGATACCTTTTCAAACGCTAGCTGGAGTATCAAATACTTTCTCGGGGGGACAGAAGGCAGGTGAGACTTGTCAAGAATTTTAGGCTGAACACACGGGGTTCCGGAAAATTCCATGCGATGATGGTAACTTAATGGAATCTCTTTGCAAATAAGTCTCAGGGCCAGATCCTGATTTCATGAGGCTGTAAATCCCCATTTTACAGGTAAGGAACTGAGTAATTCCACTGACGTCAGTGGAACTTGCGATTTATACACTTTAATGCTGTGACCACTGTACAGCTCCTGGGGTGTTCAGACCACTGTTTATCAGGACATTTTCCTTCCTATGAGACATGTCAGGACTTTTCTTGGATTACTTTAAAAATGGCATTCCCCCTGTCTCTCTCCTCCAGCTTATTGCCACATTTTACTCTTTGCAAGAGAAAATTCCAAAGTCAAAGAACCAGGGGAAATAAACAATGCCACTGTCTGAAAAAAAGAAGCAGCCCTGAAATGCTAAATGAAATAAAAGCTGCTTGAGCAGCTATCTGCTAACCGGTGTTCTCTCTTATCTTTTCCATCCATGTGCAGAATGAATTTTTTATGTACACCAAGGCATGTGTGAATGCGCACCACCAGCAGAAACACAAATCTCGCTGTGGGCACTCTGCTAATCAGCTGGGCAGCATTGGAACCAAGTGCACTGCTTACAGGGAACACTGCAGTGCTAGCTAGAGGTGAAAGTAAGCCAGTGTATCCCAGTGCACTGCTTTGAGAAGCAGCCGGCTGGCTGGGCACTCAGCTGCTGTGGGAGGGATGGCATGCTCCCAACCTGGTTCCCAGGGCTTCCTGCAGGTGGCTGGACTAAGCAGCAGTCAGGCAGGCTAACGGGATTGGCTGGGGGCATGTCTGCTCCGTCCAGGACTGCCCAATTCCGAGCCCCCTTCTCCCAGGCACCATTTCTGGAGGATGCGGGGGAGGGGGGAAGGGAGGAAGGGCTGCAATCACACATACTGCGTCACTGCTGCACTTTTCCCTCTTGGCTTCCCCTGACTGTCAGGGAGCAAGGGTAAAATGCAGAGCTTGGGTACGTCTCCACTGCAAGCTTATTTTAGAAGAAGCTATTCTGGAAGTTATCTTCTGGAATAGCTTACTTCGAAATAGAGTGTCCACACTACAGGGAAGCCTCCAAATTAATCCAAGGCAGGCTCCCCTAATGTGGATGTGCTACCTCGATTTAGAGCCCCAGGAGGCGCTTGGGAGGAATAACTCAGAATGGCCTTGGGGAGGAGCTATTTCGACATAGCAGCAGTGGAGCGTCCACACACACCCTCTTCCAAAAGAGCTTTTCTGGAAGAGGCCTTATTCTTCATGGAAAGAGGTTTACCACCGTCGGAAAAAGCCCGCCGTTATTACAATTTTATTTCGAAATCACACAATTGCTGTGTGGATGCTAGTATTGTTTTTCCGGAATAACGGCCGTTATTCTGGAATAATGGTGCAGTGTAGACGCACCCCTGGTGGACCTCCTCTGCCCCTATCCTGGGCAGCCTGGAGTGAGAGGAAAGCAGCACACTGTACACTAGCCCCTCACTCCCTGATTGTCAGGAGAAGGAGAAGAAGAGGTCTGAACTCCATTTGTCAGCATCTCCAGAGGTGTCCAACAGGGTGCTGGATTTTGCTATTTCAAGCAACAGGACACTGGGGCAGCAGCATACCCTTTGGTGATGGTACTGTGAGAAAGAGAGAGACAGACAGACAGACAAAGGAATTGACAGACAGAGGGAACTGACAGCCCCCCCCCCCCCGAGTAAGATAGCCTGTAGCACTATAAGCAGCGCATTAATACCACCAGGGAGTGTCACTGACAGCAGCTGAAGACAGATGCTCATGTGAGATGGAAGGCGAGGGAAAGGGCACACAAGGCAAAAGCATCAATACATAAAAATCAGGGGAAATACGAAGGCTATTTCCTTTCAATAAAATGAAATGGATGGCAGAGCACTCCTGAGCAGCTGATATTTTGGTCCCTTGCCCATCTCTCAGTTCCTCGCTCCTTCTGCTATTACTTATTCTTTAACTCTGTGTCGTCGCTTTTCACCCGAGAGAGCCCAGTGCGACAGGCGGTGTGAAAGAGACGATACAGCGTACAAGTCATATTTTATTGTATTGCATCGTTCAGCATTTTAAAGAGGTAAGTTAATCACTAAACTGCTGTTGGGTGCCTTAAACTACCAGCTGTTCAGTGCTCTGCATTACAAGATTTATCTTTTAGGATTTTTTTTATCAGCTCCCCCCCCACACACACCTTCCATAACACAGACTTGCTAGGAGAATAAGAATATTCTGGGGAGCGGAGGAGGGGATTGAGAGACAAAGCATCTGGCTCTGCTTTGGTCTTCATCACACATCAGATGACTTGATGACAGCCCATCCCTAGAGGGCCTTACAGCTTAATTACCTGGAATGTAGGCTTTTCCCATTTCTAGTCCCTCTATCCGCCCCTAGATTTTATTAGTATTTAGATGAAGCCAAATTATCTGAGGTGCTCTGTCTTCACCAACGCAGAGGCAGAGGAACACATGCAAACTGCACAGTGCCGTTGGAAGCAAATGTCAGAGTGGTGTGTAAATGGTCTAGGCTAAACTCCAAGACACAGCTAGCTCTGACCATGCTGAGCATAAGGGCCCATCTACAATACAGTTACAGCTAGAGGAAATGACCTGGTTACAGTAGGGCAGTCGGGATTTTTAAGGTAGTTTGCAAGTGGCCTAAAAGCCTCGCACAAGTTGGTGTCTGACTTTTGATACAATTTATGGGGGACGAGGGCTGTGCATTCAGGGTTGACCTTTACATTTTCTTTTGAGCCCCTTTCACAGAGTTAACTGTCTCCATCACCACCAGTTTCTCTCCAACGTGATCCCCACACTCTCAGCTCTGTACCTGTTTCAGGATGCTCCAGTAGTTTGGACTCACCAGCTAGAGAAAACAGCCCAGAGCTCCATTTCCTAGCTCTGCCTCTGACTCTGACTCCCTGCGTCTTCAAGTGAGTCACCTTACCTTGCTTCAGTTTCCCTGCTCCACAAAACGGGGATAATGGTGCTTAACTCGCCTTTGCAAAGTGCTGCAAGAGGTATGGATGGAAAGTCCTTTACAAATGCTAAGTGGCAGCTAGCACCCACCTGAACATTTTGTGAGGGTCCAAATGCTGGGCAATTGCCAGAATCCTTCCTCGTGGCCAGCATGAAGCCACCTCCTTCGTGGCCTGAGGAAAAACTCTGTCAGCTCAAAAGTTTGTCTCTCTCTCACAGACAGACGTTAATCCCGAAAAAGATAATAGCTCATCCACCTTGCTTCCCCTTCTCTTCGGTTACTAACAGTGTTTGTTTGTGTGTGGGGAAGGGAAAGGGGAGATGGAGTTTCACATTTACATTATACCATCAGACCAGAATTTGATACCAGGGCTGGACACCCTTAAGGTGCATCTAGAGACAGCATGCTGATAGAATTCCCCTTCCCACGGACTTAGGGCTTCTCCCTGGGGGATTGCTCTCAGCCCCAAGCATGGTCTTTTGAACCTGCTTCCATCTAGAACCCCAGTTTTAGGCACACTCAGTTTGTTCGTGGCTATTGTTGCAGATAAGGTGAGGCAGACAGCAAGGGGTTCCAATTACCACAGCAGTCACAAGAGAGTTCTGCAGCTGGCAGTCTCCCAATGTTTAATAATATTTTCCATGTACACAGCATTTATGCAAAGATCTCCCCCTCCACAGCACACACGCACTGATCTCTTCATATAAGCACAGAGTGCATCCTTCAGTTACTCTCTCAGCCTTGTCTGTGGCCTATCCCTGTCCCTCCCGCTTCTTGGCCACTGAAAGTGCCTGATGGCTGCACTTTCGAACAGCACTCACCCATGACGTTGTGCCAGTGCTCTTTACTTACATTAAACCATTTTAATTGCACGTTTGATGCATTTGACCTACTCCCCAGCTGACATTTATCTACATCACAGAACCACGCCAGTGACGGCACAATCTGTCATGACTGGCAATCTATCTCAGACACAGGCCTAGAACTGGAGCAGCAGCAGGTGCAAACCGAAGCATGGGAGGAAATGTGCACAGGACAATGCTGGTACTTGTTCCTTATTGTTACATGCACTACCTATTAAAAGAACAAAAATACAGCCAGGTGCAATGAAGCTCATTATTTCACACACAAAACCAATACAGAGGAAACTGAAGAGGTTAGTTTCATCCATCTGAAGCTACACATGTATTATATACCTATATATATACCTCGCAAGTGAGCATAATGGTTTTGTGATTTTTTTTTAATTATAAAGTGTCAGCAGAGGCAATGGGTGGGGATGGGAAGGCATGAAATGTCACTCCCCCTATCCTCGATTTGCTGATTGGCCTGTACTGAGCATGCTCAGTAACATTGTTGACACCAAGGGTACATCTACACAGCAGGGAAAAAGTTGAATTAAGCTACGCAACTTGAGCTACGTCAATTGTATAGTTGAAGTCGAAATAGCTTAATTCGGCTTTTGGCCCTGTCTATACAGCAGGAAGTCTGAGTTAGAACATTCTTCCTTCGACTTCCCTTGCTCCTTGTGAAATGAGGGTTACAGGAGTCGGAGTAAGAAGTCCTCCAGCTCGACATTATTTTGACATTATGTTGAAATAACTGCTTGTTTGTAGACGTGGACTATGTTATTTTGAGAAAGAAAGCCTTTTTTGACAGATCCTGTAAACCTAAGGGATCTGTCGAAAAGGCTTTCTTTCTTGACAGATCTGCCTCTAGACGGCCGCTTTTTGCCAACAAAGTGCTGGACCAGCAAAACGCGGTGGCCATTTTTATGCAAATTAAGCACGGGATATTTAAATCCCTGCCTCATTTGCAACATTGACCTGCCTAATCTGCATCCCTCTGCCGACAGTAGGATGCAATCTAGACATACCCTAAGTGTCCTGGGGGGTGGAGTGTTGCTGCCCCCAAGCACCGGCCCTTCCCTTGCTCTGGGGCTGGAGCAGTGCACCCCCCCGCCATGGTGCTTCAGACAGGAGGCGACTTTGCACCCATGGGGGCAGGGCCTGGGCAGAAGGAGTAGAGTTGGGGTTAGGGGCTTGCCTCCCCCAGCCCTACCTTCACCTGCTGCCCATGACATAAATTATCCTACTGAAGGCAACTTTGTCATGGCTCTATTAATTTCTACAATTTGTGGGTTATGTAATGACCTCAAATTCATTAAATAAAAAATCCACTCTTCACTAGGTATGTAAAATCCTACTTAAAAAGTTAACCAGTTAAATGGAATGTTTAACTGATTAACTGTGAACCCACAGTGGGGGACTGCTCCAGCATGCCAGTAAGGCACCCAGTAGCCAGTTAATTCTTTACAGCCCCACTCCTCACCATGGCATACTCTGAATTTTTTGCAACATACTGCCAAATGTTAAGATTGAGACAGCCTAATAATTAGAGCATAGCGATAGCAAAATTATTGCATCAAAAGTACTAACATAACTGGTTCATAACATGGAAAATTTTGAGATAAAAATATTATCGCCACACTTTTTTTGAACTTTGATAAGGTAAAACTATATGTACCTGTTCAAAGAGAGCTTAACCACACAGGCAAAAAAATAATGTGTCATTTCAGTTTGGAGAATCCACCTTCCCCGAATTACTGATGCAAACAATTCCCTAAACAGTAGCATGAAGGCATCATCTAAAATTATGAATGTCACGTAAGTCAGTGAAGACACACAAACTTTTCAAGGAAAAATTAGAATGGTTGCCCTAATATTTGGAAAATCAGATGAACATATGTAGCCAAATAATTTGCAGTGGTCCCCAGTAGTGTTACCTTGGAAGAAAATGTCCTTGAAGACATTTAAATTGTAAAATCATTTATCGCATTAGAAAGACATGTACAGTTCTATAGAAAGTTGATTGCAACCCAAAAATTTGGAATCCCTCTCCACTGATTTGATTCTTCTATTGTCATTAGAGTCTGTGCAAATGCTACCAGTTCAGGATATTCATTTTTACACTATCCTTGAACAGGTGTGAATTACTACACAAGGTGCAAGACAACAGTGAATGGGGCTCCAAATTTCTACCTTACTATCTGACAATGAAGCATAGAAGTTGCCATTGACATGTCAAGACTCTGGAAAATTTCATCCATGGCATCTTCAGTTTGTTATGCATGTCAGATAAAATCTCAAATAATTATGCTTGGCAGAGAGATTACACAACTCACACTGAAACAATGCATATTAAACACAGTTTGCTGGACCAGACATGTTCTGTCTGGAGAAGTGTGAAAGTCAAGAGGCAGATAAAGCAGGCAATATAAAGATGTCCGGAAAAAGAACCTTATCAATTATGAGATCAGTATTGATGTGTAATGCTATCTACAGGATCATGCAAATTCTTACAATGAGCCAAAGCAACACATGGTGCAGAAAGTTTTCAAGTGAAACATGTTACTGCACAAAAGAAGGTAATTCAGAAGCAGAGAAGAGCTGACGGGCACAGCTAGCAAATTGCCATTCTTTGCTGACCCAAAGAAAGATCTGGAAATAAAGCATTAGACACTTTAGCCCTTTGCAAAATCACAAAATCTCTTGATTTTGGACACAAAGACTTTGATTTCAGACTATGGAGCAGATTCACTCTGTCTGGAAGAAGGAGGTGCAAATTACACGTGCACATGCATAGACACAAGACATAACCAAAAAACAGCCACAGATTTTTCTCCCCTACACAGATGGTGTTTATCACCTGAATACGCTTCAGAATTTTTTCTGGGGAATTACTGAATAATCAACTGAGCTCTCACATATTCCCCTCCCCATTATCCAAAGTGAATTCCTCTGGATCTAATAGAACACCTGCACACAAAGAGCAAATAACATTCACCACACTCTAAGGGGAATCAAATCATTTTTATCCACAACACAATAGTTCAAAATGGAAACATTTTATCTAACCCCAGAATCAGATTTAGGGGGTTCTGATAAAAGGATGCAGATTGGCTCCAGCTCAAATTTGAGCTTTTCAAGGGAAAAAAAAGCCCAAATAAGCAAACAAGCAAAACCCCCTGATTGATGCTGCTTTATAAGAGAAATAACGTAACTGTTTTTCTCACCACACATCCAAAATATAATCCTTACCATGATGAAAATCCATGATTTAGAAAAGAAAATATGGGTTTGCCCATGTAAACAGATACAGAGGAAGAAAAATATAACATAAAGCGTGGATTATATTTAGTTGATGTATATTAGTCTCTAAGGTGCCAGAGGACTACTCATTTTTAAAGTTATTGACTAACACAGCTACACCTCTGAGACTTTCTCCAGCCGTGAGAGGCAAGGGAGGGAGGAGAAGCCCAGGACAGCTTATCCATATCAACCTATTTCCCTAAGACTAACAACTATATTTTCTTTCATTTGACTGTAGGCAATTTGAATAAAATTGATTCCCCTTGATCCAAAGGAATTTATTTCAGACCCTGTGTGGAAACTTTGTGTAACATGAAAGGGCTCCTTTTGTATGGCATGAGATCCAGACCTCACAGATCTTCTGCTTTGCTGCTTCCATCTGTGCAACAGGGAGTGTTCATGATAGGCAGCTCTATGGATATTTAATGTTTCAAGGAAATAATGTATTGCAGAGGTCTGACACCTTTTCTGTAACCATGAGCCAATGAACACACACCGTCCTCTTTATTAGCTGCTCCAATTTTTATTTTTTTTAAAAAGCAGCAGGTTGCAGAAGGGAAGGGGGAAACATTCAGGACACAACACATTATTCACAATGCTGTCAATGCAGATGGTTCTGTGTCTTCTTTAGTTTTGGTTTTGAGACTTGGTCCTCCTTAACTTATCTGATGACAGCAGCTCTATGTTAGAATGCTGTACTGCAGTGTTTCTGAAAGTGTTCCGTGAAAGCACTTTGAGAAACACATTAACTGGCTGCCCCGGTTTGTTTATTTACTAGCATCATGGCCATGGAGCCACGTGGCTCCCATCGGCTCCATTTTGCTCTTTGCAGCAAAGCAGAGCAGCGGGAAGTGGTGGCTCGGCCCACGCCACTTCCCACGGCTCCCCTTGGCTGCAAAGGATGAAATGGAGCCAATGGGAGCTGCGAGACTCTTTGGCCACAGAGCTGGAAAATAAACAAACCGGGGCGGCCAGTTATTGTGTTTCTCTCAGTGATTCCGTGGAACACTTTCAGAAACACTGCTCTGCTGCATCACGTGTAGAGGACAGGACTTGGAAGTGCCTGAGGGAAGGAAATGGCTGATGGTATGGATGTGGAATTCTTACTACTGCATGTCATTCACCTACCCCCAGCCTCACCTCTGGAGCAGTGAAGATTTTAGACCAGAAGTCATTTTTAGTCCCTTCTCCACTGGAAAGTTGATAGGTATCAGGAGTGGTTTCTGGCATAGGGAAAGTGGAAACCAGAAACGCTTGCTCTTTTGGAAACTCTCAAGGTGCCTATTGGTCTGGGGATGGTGGATTAGTGGACCATTTAGATCACACGACAGACAGCCCAAAGAACAAAAGCTAGATTAAATACTATTGCAGGTGTCCGGATTAAGTTTATGATGTTGTCAGAATCAAGTCCCTTACTCTGACCACACTCCCAGCTAAAGGTACTGGTGGCTTCTTTGTGATTTACTAGGGCCCAGTCCTGATGTAATTCTAAGAAATAAACACATGCTCATGCATGTGCCTCTCACATGGCCAAAATCTCATTGCCAGCTAGTAAAATAATGCAGCTATGATGTAGCCAAAGGGCTGTCGTTCTTAGTCAGGATGCCAGAGGCAAACACACATTGGCAGACATAGGCCCACACAACCCACAGAAACATAGGTCTTAAAGATAATTTATGAAGTCCAACAGCAGAGACGATCTCCTCCTTGTTGCCAGCCACGGTGCCACCCACCATCCAAACAGACTTGTGTCAGCAAATCATGGCAGTGACTCATTCCCTAACTGCTCTCTTCAGGGCTCCCTACTTGGAAAACTGTGCTACCTCTCCACACCTGCTTTCCCCTGGCCTCAGAATGTTTGTGGGGAGGGAAGTCACCTGAATCTGCAAAACTGCACTGAAGTATGTTCAGAGGCAGATGGGTGGCAGTCGTCACGAGAACCTGGAGTGGGAATGGTCACAACCATATGAAGGAATCTTGATGGGTTGTTTTGCAAAGAGCCTTGCAAACCCTAGGTCTGGCACAGCTTTGGCCCTAAGATGTAGTGCCCAAACTTTTCCTGTCACACCCCTTCCTTTACCAGTAATGGAATCTGCCGGTCCCCCCTCTCCATTACTGCAGTTAGCTCAGCAGAGGAGTGCAGGCTGAAGGCAGAGCTGAGGGCAGAATTGGAGAAAAGGGAAGAGCTACAACCAGAGGCGGTGCTGTCCTGGAGGCAGAGTGGAGCTGTGACTGGTATCAGAGGTGTTCTGGGGGCAGAGTGGGGCTGGGTCATGCTCAGTTCCTACACCCTGTGGGGTTGGCCTGGATCCTGACGTTCACCCCTCTGAACATTCCTCTGCATATAATTTGAGGACAACTGCCCTTAGATCGCTTATAAGAAGAACAGCTTTTACTTCGTCTGACTAACAGAGCTGAACTGTTCAAATAAGCCACCATGAACGATGTGCTCATTAGTGGTGCTATCTCTGACATCGTAATTCTGCTCCCCGGCAGCAAACGATACATGAGATCAAAGTGACGCTTCACAAGTATTTTGTCTGCTTATTCTTGTGCTTCTCCAACAAATAATCCTACAGAATAGAAACACACAGGACCACCTGATGGGGAACAATTAAATACCCAGGCCTTAACTTGAATAAAGCACCTCAAAACGAAACAGGCAGGATTACTGACAAGGCTTATTAATGATTTACCAGTGTGGCGCTAGACTTTGAGAAAAATAAATCCTGGAAACCCATGTTTGGAAAAGACAAAAATATGCTGATATTCAGGTCAGCTTGTTTCCCATGTCCTTCCTACTCAAATAAAAAAAATAAAGATTATGGTAATGAATAATTTAGGATGATATACATGTATTGAACTATGACAGTCAAAGACAAAGAAATGCTGACGGGTAAAACTCAGTTATATTTTGTGAGTTTAATGTTAATAGTTTATGACTATGTATAGTGAATGAGTACGGATGAGTCAGGGTTATTCTTATGCCAAGGTTTTGGCCTAGTCTTTGCTTGGCATGAGTATTGTCTTGCCAGACTTTCTATAATGCAGTCTTGCTTAAATGATGCTACTTACAGCTGACAGGACCAGGGTGAGGTTTTGCTCATGGAATGCTCTGTGTCACAGAGCAAAGGTAAGAGAAAGCTAATCGATATAACAAAATATATGCAAGGCTAAAAAGTCCCTGCATTAGAGAAAAAAGGAGCGAGGTGACATGAAAACGATGGTGACATGGAAATAGAATAGAAAAAGTTATGTAAATTGAATCTTGCATGCATTTATGGTATGGGTTATGCAAGACACAGTGCTTCACAGTGATTGGAATAGAGCTATTGTGGAGTGGGGTAAATATTAAGGACCCACATTGGAGAAACCAGACCAGAGACAGAGAATACGGGATCTGAGACAGCAGGGGCAGATGACCGTTCTGCGGGGCCCCAGCCAGTATATTTCCGTGGGGCCCCCCTTTGCCACGGCGCATGCGCAGTGACGCCATGCACATGCACGGTGGCACCATGGCGCATGCGCGGGGCTTTTTGAGGCCTGGAGCCCGGGGCGACCGCCCCGTTCGCCCTGCCCTATATCCGCCCCTGTGAGACAGAGACAATCATCATTAAGCACAGGAGAGATTACTGCTGCACTGCAATTCAGTAAGTTGGGCCCCTAATTTTTCCACTGTACCTTTTTATTATTATCTATCATACATATATGATCAGCAACTATAAGTAATACAAATTGTGCATGAAAATGTATAAAATAAAGCTGAAAATTCAGCCTAAATTAGCTGGATTTGTGCACACCTACAGCATCCAGTGAGGGTGCTAAATTCCCATTAATGTCAGTGTAATTTTAGGGTGTAGAGAGTGTGTGACAGATATTGCTCTTAAATGAAATATCTTTACAGACCACATGGGCCAGAGACTGTGTGCAAATCCAGGGGAATGGGTACCACCATTCCTCTAGGAACCAAAACCACTGTGTATGGAAGTGCTTAAGGTAAATAGCGCCAAAGAGGTATCACCCCTGAGGAGGGTTGTATACACTGACTCAAACTGGGTTTTCCAGAAGCCAAGGCTCTGGGGGTTGAGCTGACTCTGAGTCTTCATTCTGCTGCAGAAAATGGACAAGCTTTTCTGCCCATGGGGTGCCCTACCCCTTGCTGAACAGATGGCTAGACTTTGACCAGCTAGTGTGACTCCTGGCTTGGTTAGCATGTGTTTAAATTTATTTTATATGTTTTGTTTGTAATCCTTTGTCCTTATGAATACTTGTGCTTGCTTAGAAAGTGTTGTGAGGTACCTTGTAATTGAGGGCAATACCTGGTTTGTAGCCCACAGAGAGGAAGCAAAGCACAGGTGCCGGCTGCTAGGCAGACTGGTTTGCTGGAGATATCACTGTGTAGGTCAGGAACTATGCAGCCTTAAAAGCTCTGGTCAGAAGAACCTTGGACAAGGGTGCCTATCTAGACACAGGTGGCAGCTGGACACTTGATAGTACATCCCTGAAGTGGATCTCTGAGAAGAGGGGAGAATACAAGTACAGCTACCATGAAACTGTGATATAAGGGGTACAAGATTAGGACTGTGGAGTATGACAATTTCTCGTAGGACATATATTGTGATTTCATGCTCTTGTTTTTTAAATCACAAGCCCCTTTAGGGTCCCGCTGTGGTATAACTACAGACAGCCTCAGGGACTCTCAGACAATGCCCAGAGACATCCCTAAGACATGGTGAATTGGGGCAACCATGCTGGACCCTGCACTTTGGGGGGGGGGAGGGGCCCGTGGACTGGTGTAATTGGCCAGTGTGGAAGTCAAGAAATGACATTATTTGTCACCTCTGCCTCAGACCCCGCACTTTCTTGGGGAAGTCCCTGGCAATATCAAACCACTCAGGCTACACTCTCCCAGCAATCATGTCATTCAAACACCTTTGTGGGGGCGTACAGCCTTTTAATCCATGTCTAAGATTTTTTTCTCAATATATCATAGACATTTAATCATGGCTAGACAGGTATGGGGGCCTGCAATCAGCCAAGCAAATATAATTTGTTTGTGGTCTAAACACTTGCTGTCAATATTGTGTTACATAAGTGCCCAGCTAAGGGGGTGAAGATGCATGCAACAGATTATGCAGATCGCTGCCTATGTGATGTGAAAGGGAATGTAAATGACTTTTGCTTATTCATTGTGCAGGCAGCAGACATCAGTTATGATACCGAGCACTTACAGAGTTGTAAACAACCTTGCAAAATTCTACCCACCATTCTAAGAGGCTATTTACTCTTCCCTAGAAATAACAAATTGGCTAATTATAAAAGTATAGTTCTATCATGTCACTTGGAGAGGTTTTGCATGTGTGAATATCATCATGTACTGTGCCAGGTACCTTGTCTATGAAAGAGTTTGTGGCCATACCTGCAGTGAGAAGGAAAATTGCTCCTTACCCTGGCTATCCCCCTTGCAGCCTTCCACTTTTTAAAATGGAAGCATCACTAAGGATTTGGGGCATCCATTTACCTAGGAAGACAGTAAGAACTTTGACCATGGGTAGGCCTGTGGCCTTTTGGGAAATGTAGTTTAGTAAGTCTGTGGCTATTTTGCAGCAGGTTGGTTGAATTAGACAAGGTTTTTCTGAGTAAATTTTTGAATAAAATAGTTAGGGCACCTGGTCTTCTTAGTAACAGTCATTAGTCAAATAGGGTTGTTTTGGATGGCAAAGAATATTTTGATTCATGTAAGTGGTGACTTTCTTGGTAACTTCCTACGGAAAGATTCTCTCTGAGATACCTTGTAATCCATTAGCTTTGGAAACTCTGTCCTCATGGTTCTCCTCCTACCTCTTCAATCAAATCTTCAGTGCCTGTTGGATGGAAATTTTTTAAGAGCGAAGAGGAGAGGTGATATTTCATTACTCATGCAAATCTCTCATTGCAAGTGAAACCAATAAACACTAGGTCTGACTCAGCCCTGCATTCCCCATTGGAGTCAGTCTTTTATAGGTCTGTGAATTCCTCAGGGCAGGGACTGGTTTTATTGTTGTTGTACAGCACTGAGCACATTGACAGCACTAAGCAAATACCAAATAAATGATGTTAACGCCTCTCCTCAGAGTGTGTGTTCCATTTAGACAGAGGACATTTATTCTCTCACACGGCTTTTGATTATTATTTTAATTTAAAAACACTGGGGCCAGATATACAGCTGGTATAAATCAGGGCAGAGCTAGTTAAATCAATGGCATGCCTGTGATTTACACCAGCTCAAAATCTGGTTCATAATGAGACTGTTTTGGGTCTATAAGCTGCTTATCTAAATTAGGGGCTAGGGGAAGGAAGGCTAGTGCTAGGCCAATAGTCTGGGACTGGCTCTGGCCCATATTTGCTTTATGATGTTCAACAGGTCATCTGCCTCTCTGTGCCCCAGTGCCCTATATCTGTAAGACAGGGACAATCACACTGCCCTAGCTCACAGAGGATATGTCTACACAGCAGTGTTATTTCAGAATAACATAGTCCAGGGCTACACAGCAAGCAGTTATTTCAACATAATGTGGAAATAATGTTGAGCTGGAGGGCTTCTTATTCCAACTCCTGTAACCCTCATTTTACAAGGAGTAAGGGAAGTCAGAAGAAAAGTGCTCTAACTCAGACTTCCTGCTGTGCAGACAGCACCAAAAGCTGAAATAAGCTATTTCAATGTAAGCGATGCATTGACGTAGCTCAGATTGCATTGCTTATTTCAGCTTTATCCCTGCTGAGTGGATGTGCCCAGAGCGGTGCGAGGATAAAGACAGTAAAGAATGTGAAATGCTCAGATATTGCTGATGTGAAGGTGACAAAGTACTTAAGAGGGAAAAATTAGAGAAAAAATGGAAAACATATCACCAGGGAGCAGCACTTGAAAGTCTTGGGTTAGAGCCTTCTCCCATTGGTGTCAACAGCACAAAAAACTGTGCAAGGTCAAGGCAAGATCCTGCTTTATGATGAACCTATTGAAGTCAGGGGACTACAGAAGACTCAGCACCTCACAGCACTGAGTTCTAAAGGAAGAAAAAACAGGCTAACAGTCTAGATTAGAAACAAGAGCTGTACTGACAGAGAGGGATGTTACAACTTTATCTAATCTATCTGAACTATAAGCACATGGGTGCAACCTCATTGAGGAGGATTACAAATGTGCATCAGATTTTTGCAACACATCATTATATAATCAAAGAACACAGAGCTGTCAGGCTGGAAGGGACCTTGAGAGGTAATTTATTTCAGGAAAGACCAAGTATGCCTAAATTGGGGATGGGCAACTGGTGACCCAATATCTGGTCCACCTGAACATGT
Organism: Pelodiscus sinensis; assembly: GCF_052426305.1. Lineage (NCBI taxonomy): Eukaryota > Metazoa > Chordata > Testudines > Trionychidae > Pelodiscus > Pelodiscus sinensis. Next base: position 200,933,295 of record NC_143052.1, read on the forward strand.
CATTTGACTCACCAGCCCATTACCCCATATACTGTAAGAGAAAGGAGAGTCTTTCCTCACCATGTTGTTCTTGTAACTTCTATGAGGTGCTTGTGACCTGGTGTAGGCCATAGAAGGCATGCTGGTGCTGCCACCACTGCTATGAGAGCACTCTGTTAACGCAGAAGCAAAGCATGATCAGGCTGTTGCTGCTGCCTGCTTTGACATCTGTTGCAGCTCGTTGCTGCCCATTGATAGGGACATAGCCTCTAAAAACTATTTGGCCCACCAAAGGGATTTTGTGACCATCCACTACCTTAAAGTTGCCCATTCCTGACCTAGATAATCTCTGGCAGGTGTCCAATCTCTTCTTAAAAGCCTCCTATCACAGGGTTTCTGCAACCTCCCCTGGAAGCCTATTCCAGAGCTTAAGTATTTACAAAGTTAGAAAAAGCTTTTCCTGATATCTAACCTAAATCTCTCTTGATGAAGATTTAAACCATGATGTGTTGTCCTTCAGTGGCCATGGAGAACAATGGCTTGTGGTCCTGTTTATAACAGTCCTTAATGTATTTGATGATTGTGACCTGGTACTCCCTCAGTCTTCTTTTTTCAAGACTAACATATGCAGTTTTTAGGGCCTTTCTTCATAGGAAGGTTTTCTAAACCTTTGTCATCTTTGTTGCTCTCCTTTGGACTTGCTCCAATGTATTTGCAAATTTTTTAAAGCATGGCACTCAGAATGGGACATAGTACTTCTGTTGAGGCTAAGATGGTTCTATTAATACACCCCAGAATTATATTAGCCTTTTCACAAATGTATCACATTGTTGGGTCATATTCAGTTTGTGATCCACTATAACCTCTCATCCTTTTCAGCAGCTTTATTGCCTATGCCCACTGTTTCACATTTTGTACTTATGTGTATGATTTTCCTTTTATACACGTAGTACTTTGCACTGGTATTTATTGCATTTCATCTTGTTGAGCTCAGACAAATTCTCCGATTTGACAAGGTAATTTTGAATTCTAATCCTGTCCTGCAAAGTGCTACCAACCCTTCCCAGCTTGGTGAAATCTGCAGTGCTCCCCCCACCCCGCCATCACTCCATTATCCAAGTCATTAATGAAAACACCTAATAGTAGTGTACCCAAAACAGACCTCTGTGGGACCCTGCTTGATACATCATTCCATTTTCATGGTGAACCATTGATAACTACTTCTTGAACAGTTTTGCATCCTTCTTATAATAATTCCATCCAGATGACATTTCCCTAGTATGCCTGTGAGAATGCCATGTGGGACAGTGCCAAAAGCATTGCTAAAAGCAAGATTTAACACATCTATAGCTTTTTCCCATCCACTGAGCCAGCTACCCTATCAAAGGAGGAAATTAGGTTGTTTGGCATGATTTGTTCTCCCCAAATCCATGTTGGCTGTACTTATTACCCTATTATCCCGTAGGTGCTGGCCAACTGATTGTTTAATCATTTGTTCCAATATATTTCCAGGTATTGAATTTAAGTTGGCAGTCTATAATACCCCAGGTCCTCTTTGTTACCTTTTTAAAGATAGGTATTATGTTTGCCCTTTTCTGGTCCTCTTGGACCTCACCCATTCTGCATTAATTCTCAAAGATCATTGCTAATGGTTCTTGGATTGCTTAAAGTAGACAAGAATGAATTTCATTGGACCCAGCCAACCTAAATACATGCTATTAATGTATTTATGCAACTGGTTCTTATTGTTTCTTTGCATGACCCTTGCTATGTGTAACTCATTTTGTACCTTGGGTGTCTGATTGTTGTCCCTACATGCTCATGCTGTTCTCTTTAACTCATCTTTAGCAATTTGGCCACATTTCAACATTCTAAAGGATTCCTTTTTGACTTTCAGGTCACTAAAGAACTCCTGCTGAAGCCATATTGGAGTTCTTTCCTTTGCATAGGGAGAGTCTGCTATTGAGATTTTAATTTTGTCTCATTGAGAAATAGTTAACTGCCCGGAACTCCTTCTCCCCCCTCCATGTCTTTCCCATTGGCCCCTACTTGCCATGTGTCAGAGTCTGCTTTTTTTTTAAAGTCCTTTCCCCTTATTCTGCTGCTCTCACTCCTCCCTTCCCTTAGAATCAGGGAATCTATCATTTCATGGTCACTTTCATTCAAATTGCTTTCCACCTTCAGATTCACAACCAATTTCTCTCTGTTAGAATCAAGTCTAGAATGCCGTGTCCCCCTACTCACATTCTCCCACCCATTCCAAGAAGGATCAGCAGTGTTTAAGCACAGCTGCCACAGAACCTTGCCCAATCCGTGCAGGGACACAGCCTAATACAAATACCTGTGCTATCACTGGGTGTGCTCACCAGGCACAGAGGCAGTACTTATTGGCATGCAAATGGCAATTAACTGACTGAATTAAGCACCTGACTAGCATTCATTCTGAGTGAGCTCATCCCTCAGAAAGCCACGGGAACACTAATGTTCTCTCCACAGTGCTAGGCACATAGGCATAGCTCATCCCACTTTGCCTTGCAGAGGCTCTGCAGTAGGGAATAGGAACGTGTGTCCTCATGGGTTTCAAGTGAATCTTACTACTCCCATTCCCAGTCAGCTCTTCTCTAGCTCTAGTGAGAGAGCTTTTTTTTTTTTTTGCGCACAAGCATCCATGCCAATCTAGACACGCTTTTGCAGAAATACTTTTAACGAAAAAACTTTTCCGTTAAAAGTATTTCCACAAAATCATGCCAGTCTAGAAGCAGCCCATCTGTAAGAAATGTAAGTATGAAGTGGGTATGGGGGGTGCAGGAGTGAGGTTAGGGGGATCAAGGCAGGAGGCTGGGTGTGTGTAGGGATGAGTGTGTGAGGGGCTAAAGGTGTCATGGCGGGGCCTGCAGCCACACATACTGGATGCCTATTGCTCTTTCTCCTTCCTCTATCAGGGAGGGAGCAAGGTGAATGTGCAGAGCCTGCTATGTCCCTCTCTCTCCCAATTGCCCAGAGGATGGTCAAAAGAGGAATGCAGCAGGCTCTGCACTATCCTCACTCCCTGAGAGTCAGAGGAAGGAGAATAAAAGCAACAGGGACCCAGTATGTGTGGCTGCAGCTCCCTGCCCCCGAAATGGCAGTGGAGGGGAAAGCCTGGGGCAGTCCTGGGGGGTGGGGTGCTACCCATCCAGACCCTTTAACCTGCCTGGCTTCCTGCTGCTGACAACAGCAACCAGTAGGAAGCCCCGAGAGCCAGAGCCGGGTTGTGAGTACCCTTCCCCTCCCACTGTAGCTGAGTGCCCCAGCTGGCCAGCTTCTTGTGGGAGTGCCACACGAGGGTGCACTGACTTACTCTTGCCTCTGGGGACAACAAATGATAAGACAGGAAGCAGCATGGTGACAGGGTCAAAACCAAGAAACCAGAAGATGACACCATGCAGAGAATTGCAGGCGATGCCCATGTCTCTTCGGAGGTGTCTAGGGAGCCAGCAGACATGGCCCAGAGGAATGCTGCTCAGCTACATGAACCCAAGGAGGAGCAGAAATAGGTCCCACCGTCACAAAGCACCTCCCCATCCATCCACCTCCTATTACTTTTACAGCTGGCTGCCTTGGCGAGACCCAGTAACAGAATGGTGAGGAAGTCTCATGTCTTTATGAGGCCATGGATAGGGGGTGCATAAATGAGGGAAAGTGCAGCCAGAACCTAAGGAGAAGGTTCTAGAGGAGCAAGAAGATGGGCTAGAACCTGGTGCACTCAAGATAGAAATGCACTAGGGTCTCCCTGATGTTTCAGAAGGTGCAGGTGTTGGGGGGGGAGGGGTGAACCATGTCAAGTACACCCCTTGTGCTCAGGGCTCTATGAAGGATCCATCCATTAATATCCCCATGGGACCAGCATGAAACACAGGTTGATCCACTGGAGCACCCTACCCTCCACAAATGGTAGGCAGCCCTGCTGCTGGGTGTCAGGATGGGACAGGAGGCAGAGGAAATGAAATGTGTGGAGTAGGAGCATGTACAGCTGTGCTGGGGGTGCTGTTCAGAAACAAACCAACTGTAGGTTATGCAGAGGGGTGGATAGGGAAGTTTGCGGGGTGGGGCCCACTGTGTTAACAGGTCAGCCTGTTCTCCGACACTCATTAGTTCCTTCCCCTGCTCCCACGGAAAACTGATTGGAGTAATTAAAGTCAATTAACTAATCAACTTGGGGGAGCAGCGACCTAATGAGTCAGTCAGCCCATCAGTTTAAGTCTGATAAGGAGAAGCAGGAAGGATGTGCTGGAGAGCATAGGAAATAGGAATGCAGGAGGCTGCTGTAGAAATCTCAAGTTTTGCATCCATTAGTTCCACAAATGGTCCCTTGACAGGGGCCTGGCTGCCAGCCTCTTGTCCAGGGGCCTGGCCAACAGCCCTGGCATCCCAACTGATGGTCCTGATACCAGCCAGGGTCTCAGCTGGATGCTCTGCTGCCATCCAGAGTCTCAGCCACCAGCCCTGGGGTCCCAGCTGTCGGCATCCTGGCCACCAGCCTCTGGGTCTCAGCCACTGGCCCCAGGAGCTCTGCCACCAGCCCCTGGTCTTGGGGACTCCACTGCTACTAGGGGTCCTGGACACCAACCCTGGAGCCCTGCTCCTGACCCCAGCACAAGGCTCTGCAGGTGTGGCCCCACCTAGGGTGATGAAGGTATGAATAGGGGTAAGCTCAGATCCCACCCCAAATATTGTTCCAATGCTATTGCTAAGGGGAGGGGAACAAGGCTAGCTAAGCCCAATCTCATAGAGACCTTAGGCAAGAGAGACCTCTGCTCCTCTTGGGTCCTGAGGAGAGTGCCTAAACCACAGCGAATATTGTAAATACTCAGAATAGTTGCATGGGCCTGTGAGGCTGTTGATGGAGGGAATGCTGGCACAGTGGATATCTAGCGAGTAGAGACTGAGATGGCTTCTGAGGTGCAAAGAAATGGGAATGGAGTCTGCTCTGCTACAGGCCTGTATACTCAATCCTCACCTCTGGCTGAACCGAGATGGGTGCAGAACTTAAGCATGGTGGTGTAGGAGCAAAGACAACTGCACACTCTTTTGTACTTCCTCTGTGATGTTCTAATTCTTGCTGCACTGGGTTTTGGCACCTTCACTGGAGCTGAAGATAAACTGATCAGAAGGCACATTATTCCACCAGCCCACAATATTCCCAAGAGAAATTTGGGGAGTGTCTCTCAGGAGGGAAAGTGCAGTGATAAATTAAGATTGCATGTTAAGACTGTTTTCCAACATGGCTGAGAGGCTGAAGTGTTATTTTTTGCATAAATGTTGTGTACTAGTTCGCTGCACCACACCTTTGCCTACAGTATGATTGGAGCAATTATGTTTTTTGCATCTTCCTGTAACTCTGAAGGCTGACTCAGCGGTCCTGCCAATGCAATACTCTTTTGTTCCTTAGGTACAGGAAACCATGCTCCAAAGATAAAATGCAGCCCGCCCTAGAGCAAGCCAGTCCAAGGTCTAGTCATCAGCAATGTATTGTATGTTAAGTGTGTAGCAATAAACAGTACAATACAGATAAGCCAAAGCACGAATCACATTTACATTTGCAGGTGCTTCAGTATATCTGGTATAAAAGATAGAAAAGCCACATTCAGCTATGAATTTCAGTAGCTTAAATCCAAAGTAATAACTGATTTCTGCCGATCTCCATTTCAGCTGATCTCCAAATGAGATCAGAATTTGACCCTTATTCCAAATTTACATCAGTGTAATTAACAGCAGAAGTTGTATTTTCCCCACAATGCTGTTATGATCAAACGAAGTGAAAATTAAATTTGGCATCCTGGTGGGTTTTGATAATGTTCCCAGGCATTACATCTGATTCTTTGCCATCTTGCAGTCAGATGCTACCATTTTGATCTGATATGTCTTACACCCAATGGGGTAAAGGTACAAATGAGCGTACAAAGTGCAAGGCAATGGTGAGTCAGGCTCACTGATTCTAACTAATCTCTTGCTTGTGAAAATTTGTACCTATGCAGGCTTCTGTGTCACAGCCACGGGGCTTGATTTTTTTTTCCACGTAAAAGGAATGATATCTTTGACTGAGAGCTAGTAGGAATGGAGGTTACAGGAATGGACTAAAAAATGTCTATGCAGGGAAGTAGTTCCACTGGAGTCAATGGAACGCTGCCAATTTATACCAGCAGAGGAGCTGACCCATTGTCTGGATTTTCTATAGCTTCAAGTTTGCAATAAGTATTTACCCTGTGTAACTAAAACAAGCCCACGCTATCCAGGGGAAAACGAAAACCTGAAAGGTTTTGTGTCACCCAGTCGGCCTATTTCATTTAAAGTGGTTAACAATCATAGCTAGCCAAACTCTTGTAATAAATGGTAGCCTTTTCTGATTTGTCCAATATTCTGAGTAAAAGTTTTAACTCCGCATTTATCTGGAATAGAGACTCAACTTTTCTTCAGCAGTGCTAGGAAGTTTTAGCCTGTAAACAATGAAGAAGATAGCATGCACACTTTTATAACATGCTAAATTTATGGTGATGGATATTATCTACACTGATCACATTCACCTAAAAATAAAATAGAGGCTAAGTAAGTTTGCGGTAAGCAAAACAGGAAAGTAGTTAATTAAAACCGAAATTGTGTAATAACTGCTTGGTCCTGCCATGAGGGCAGGGGACTGGACTCAACCCTAAGGAGGTTGTAGAATCTCCATCTCTGGAGATATTTAACAGCAGGTTAGATAAATGTCTATCAGGGATGGTCTACTCTAGATATTACTGGGTCCTGCTGTGAGGGCAGGGGACTGGACTCGATGACCTCTCAAGGTCCCTTCCCGTTCTAGTGTTCTATATTATAACACACTTTTCTCCTTGAAGGGTTCCATTCTGCTTTCCTCTCTCAAGGTTTTGCACAGGATCAGTTCTTATTTGTTGGCCAGAGGAATCTACACCTAATATCCTAAGTGATTGCTAGAAGAGAGGAGATGCAAGGGATGCAATGTACAGGTTAAGGATTAACCATACAACTGAGAAACATAATGTTCATGCCGGAGGAAATGGCTTGTGCCACCTCAGCACAATACGGAGAGGGGAAATGAAGTCACTGAAAACGTAGTGGCTGTGTCTAGACTGGCCAGTTTTTCTGGAAAATCAGCTGCTTTTCCGGAAAAACTTGCCAGCTGTCTACACTGGCCGCTTGAATTTCCGCAAAAGCACTGACTTCCTACTGTAAGAAATCAGCGCTTTTTGCGGAAATACTATGCTGCTTCCATTCGGGCAAAAGTCTCTTTTGTGCAAAAGTTTTGTGCAAAAGGGCCAGTGAAGACAGCTGAGATTTGTTTTGCGCAAAAAAGCGCGTCTAGATTGGCCACGGACGCTTTTCTGCAAAAAGTGCTTTTGTGGAAAAGCGTCCATGCCAATCTAGATTCTCTTTTCTGAAAATGCTTTTAACAGAAAACTTTTCAGTTAAAAGCATTTCTGGAAAATCATGGCAGTCTAGACGTAGCCGGTGAGTTTTACATTCCCGTGTCCAGAGGCAGATTTAAACTGAGTGAAGGGCGATGTTTTTTGGGTGGGAGGGCTTCTAAACACTGAGGAGGGAGATGAGGCCTGTTGTGCTGCCCAAATTGAGGATGAAGATCTTCTCTGCCTCATATCTCTGGGTTTAAAACACCATGGCTCTTCCTTCTCCTGGAATCAGCTTTGTGGCACGGGAAAGGGGGCACCTTCAAAGGCAGCCTGGAGTGGATGCTGCCGTGTTTCTCATCAACCAGTAGAATCATTACCTCTGCGCAAGGTGGGGAGGGACAGGTAGCAGCAGGAGCTCTCTGTACCCTGCACGGAGCATTGTGACCCCTCTCCCAACAGTGGGCAGCACTTCAAAACTGATGGTGAGTAAAGGACGCCTCCACAGCAATACCGACCTAGACCATTCCACGCTGTGTCTCTGTATCATCAGCACAGCTGCTGAAACTCAGATAAGACCAGAGCTGAAAGTAAGCGGATGCACAGCTCCGGCAAGAGCTAGCTGAGCTGTGGCAAAAGCCACTGGGGAGCTATTTAAAGATCTGGAAGGGGCTCGGGCTGCAATAGGACAGTTCCTGAAATAAACTTTAGTTTACTTTCACCCCTGGATGCGGTAGTAGCAAGTCCACGTCTCTATCTTTGCTGCAGTCACAAAATAGTCAACTGTTGTATGGTGTCCTGAGTTATCACACAGAAAACCACTTCTTTACAAACCTTCTTATTCTAACGTCAGTTCTGTGAAATACCAAATGGATTATAAAATAAAATGAACTCTGCTCCACAGCAAACATTGTCGACATTTCCTTCCATTTTTCTTTCTCTTTGTTATACAGGCCACAAAACTGGGGGCAGCAGGTAATACATTTTGTCATGACGTACCAGGGTTGGATTTGAACCATAATCTAGTGTTGACAGTCTCTATTACTAATCCCTGAATCCTGTCAGAAAGCACAGGGTCTGGGGACACATTCACCTGTTACAGCCCTTGGGCTCCTAAAACAGGGAGCTGTACTCGCTCAGGGAACTTGACTAGAAGCAAACATGTGACCTACAAGAAACCAGACATAAAGACTCCTGCTATGTAAGCAGGGGCATCAGAAAGGGGAAAACCAGGATGGGGGAAGGCCTAGTATGGGTCTCTCCTCAGGAGTGGAAAAAGGGCCCCTTGGGTGTGAGAACATGAGCATTTGGATTTATTTGGACTGTCCTAGCTGGTGAACCTGCCCTTTGGCTTACAAATCCCCATCTTCATTCTTCCAAAGGGAAAAGTTTGGAGTCACAGGACCCAACTTTTAAAAGGCATGTCTCAAAAGGACAACAAAAACCCACATCCAGATGCTCCAAATAAGGCATGTAAAATGCCTGATCCATGACTCAATGCTGATCTGAGTACCCTTATGTGGGTTGGGAAGCCCTGTTCAGACATCCGTGTATAAACACTAGTCTTTGAATATGTGCCATGCACATGGGGCAGGAGCAAAGCTGCCCCCTTGCTGCACAGCTATTTGAAAGAAGACTCTGAAGGCTTTGCAGGAGTGAGAGTTCAGTAGGTGCTACTAGAAAAAAACAGAAGTGGTTTATAACAAGAAGTAAAATGTCACAAGAAGAAAACAACTTCCTGTTCAAAGCTCCTCTACCTCAGCTTCTGTAAAGCTACTGAATAGCAGTTGTTTTACATTCACAGTGGTTTTAGTGTGGCCCTGATCCTGTGAGGTACAGCGCACTGAGTAGATCTGGCTACAGTCAGTTCCCATTGAAGTCAGTATTGTTATAAATATTATTTGTATAACTGTAGCATCTCAGAATAAAACCCCGTTGTGCTAGGTGCCTTACAAACAAAACAAAGACACTCACTGCCCCAGAGAGTTTACAATCTAAGTATAAAACAACAGACAACCAAGGGGTAGTGCAGGCACTGAGGATGCCGTACACCCAGTTGGGGCCTGCACACAAACGAGAAGCTAAAAACAAACACAACAAAAAACCCCAAACCAAAAAAACCCCAATCCCCCCTCCCCCCCAAACCTGACATGGCTCCTGACTGAGGAGAAAGACACTCCCCGATTCCTCTCACCCAAAAGTGCCAGGATGGGGGGCAGGCTATTAGATTTAGTGTGCTCCAGCCCCGTGGGGGATTGGTGTGAGGAGCTGGTGCATCAGCATAGGTTCCCCAATGCAGGGGTCAGGAAGCCCTGAGACATGGGGACCAGATCCAGGTAAGCCAGGGGCCACATCCTGCTCCTGGGCCTGAGGTTCCCCACCCCTGCGTTAGGGCATCTGCTTCTTACAGGAGCAGATCTTCACGACAAATGTTACCAGCACAAAGGAATTTTTGAAGGATGAGTAAGGAATGCATAGAAATATTAGATTTTAGCTTGAAAAGAAGGCACATGCAGGCTCCAATATGAGGCAAAGTATTGAATAGAACTGGCAGAACAGAGGATTTTCATTTCATGGGTTGGTTCAGGCTCATGACGTTTCATTTTGTTCCAGTGCGGAATGAGACAGCACTATTCCACAATTTCCTGTCTTGGCATCTGCCAGCCAAGCACCGGGGGGGGGGGGGTGAGCAGCCCACACACCAGCCAGGCAGCGGAGGAGCTGGCATGCTGTGCCTGGGGAGATAAGCAGCCAGGCAGCCAGCCCATCCGCCCAGTGAGCAGCTGGGGAGTTGGGGATCCAGTCAGCTGGCAAACCAGCTGCTGCAAAGCCTGCCTACCTGGTTTCTGTCAGAAGCGTTGAGGCAAGGGCTCCTGTTCCCGCCGAACGTTCTGATTCCATGCAATCAGCATTTTCCAGTGGAAAACAGTTCTGTAGTAAGTTCTTCGGCAGCATCAGAGGAAGACAGAGGGAGACATAGGCCACCCCCCTATAAATAGCTACCGTCAAAGTGCTTCCTGTAAAAGGCTTGTGAACCACAACCTGTGCTTTGTTCCTGCAGCAGCAAGCCAGCACAGGTCAAAAGTGAGTGGGATGGAGACCTTTGGGAACCACTCCTATCTCACAGAAACTTGACATTTGGCCAGCCTGGGTAGCTGCAGTAAAAGCTGCAATCAGTGAAAGACTGCTCATTCTAAAACTACCCAAACGTGTTTTTCTCCCATGATGATCCCATAAACCACACACAAGTAAGCTTAGTTTTATATGAAACTTTGGGGCAAAAACCTGTCCTTTGTTAAGTGGGGAGAGAAGTGATGTAAATTGGCAGGGGGTCCCCAAGCTACCATGCGGGCACAGAGTTCAGGGGGCTACTCTGCGTAGTACTTTTTTGGACTGCTACACTGAAAAGGAGCACTGCTTGGGGAAGGAGACTGCATATTTTTTGCAAGGAACACTCCATTCTTTTAGAGGTACTACATTAGCGCTGGAGGTGACAAGGGCAGCTTCTGTAGTTATCCCCCCAGAGCTAGCTGTACTCACGCTAGCTTGCTAAAAATGGAAGAGAGGAGGCTGTGGTGTGGTTTTGAGCAAAGGCTGTTGTACCTACTCCCCTGACTATAAACTCTCTTATACAGCCAGCGCGGAAGCTCATATTAACACATTCTCACTTCCATGATTAGCTGTAAATCACATTTACACCAGCTGTGAATCACATTCCTGGCTGCAGTGTAGACGTTCCCATACTCATAACTTAAGGCAAAATTGCTAAAGATGGCTGCCAAGGCACATCCACAAAATATCTCAGGACACATTTTATGCTGGAAGTGAAATGTAATAGTTGGTGTGCAAGAAAACAGTTCACCCCATCCCCACAACCCTAAAAAAGCACCAGCCTTCAATAATCCTGAATCCTCCCAGTTTTGTTTCATGAAAATTTTGAAGCTGTAAAAACATGTGGACAACAACCTTAACTTCTCCATTTTGCAGTGTGGAATTAGTTTTGTAATCTAGAGCAGAATTTGTCCCTGTATATGTATGTTATTGTGAGTTATACCATTATAATTCTAAACGTGGTGGAAATTTTGTACTGAGCTTGTGAAAAAAAAATCAAGTGTTGAGTGGCTCTTATCTTTTCTTTTACTTAATTATTTCATCCACCTATCTATGTCTCTGATGAGACCAAAGATCACTGGTAAGTTCTAATGATTTTGAATTGTTTGCACAAGAATCTAAACAACCTTTTTACAGCAGAAAATATTTGTTTTTCCCTTTCTCCGATGCTGCAACTCAAAATATAAGATGAATGAATTTTGCTCAAAAGTCACAATTTATTTTTGAGCTGAGAACAAACATGAAAGATAAAAATTGGAAAGCTCCGAGCACCAGGAAAAAGGATGTTATAAGAAAAGTGTCAGCATAGCTCAGCAGCCCCAGTAAAAGCTGTCCGAGACTAATGCCTTTGAATCAGACTCTGGAGCCTTTATGGTGAGTTGCTGTTCTCTCAAGTGTAGCTAACTGTCTAATTGTGCAAATCCAAAGACCCTTGTCTCACCCCGTCTTATCCATTCGTTGAGGCCATGCCCCTATTCCATCCCTTCTCTGAAGCTCTGCCCCCAGTCACTTCATCCGCCCTTCCTTCCCTGACCTCACTTACTTTCAGCAGACTGGGGCAGAAAGTTAGGTGCAGGAAGGGTGCAGGGTCTGGGAGGGAGTTTGAGTGCAAGAGGGGTGCAGACTCTGAAAGGGAGTTTGGGTGATAGAAGGGTGCAGGGTTAGGTTCTGGGTAGGAATTTGGTGTGAGGTGCAGTATCTAGGCTGGGGCAGAGGATTGGGGTACAGGAGAGGTACAGGGGGTCGGCACTTACCTCGGGCAGTGCGGCTCACAAAAGAACATCCCTTCTCCTAGGTGGGCAGACCAGGGGATCTCTGCATGTCTCAGGCACCGCTCCCACAGCTCCCATTGGCCACAGTTCCCAGCCAATGGGAACTGCAAAGTCGGTGCTCCAGAGGAAGCAGCACACAGAGATCCCCTGTTTCCTCCAGGCACTGCAGGGATGGTGTTGGCTGCTTCCAGGAGTGAAAAGCAGTTAAGTGGGGACTTACAGTTAAGTGGGCACAGAGTGAAAGCAGTTAAAGGGGACTAGTTTTATTCCGCTGCCAAGTCAGACTGTTGGTGCCCCAAACCTCCCAGTTTGGCTGAGGTAGCCTCTGGGAGACAGGGTGTGCTTCCAGAAGACTCCTGCAGAAAGTAGGAGGGTTGACAACCCCAGTTCTACCAAAAAAGAAACCTCAGTCAATGGTGAGCAACCCTGAATCTTTTTATGGGCTACAAAAGTCCTTGTTCTGGGATTCATCTTCTGACTTTTTCCTATGCTACAAAACTGATTTGTTCACCCTGCTTCTAATATCTCGGCAGCTGCCGCTAACACCTCAGCCCGAAAGAGAGATCCCTTCATCTCTCGCAGTAAGACTCCGTTTCTGTTAATTGGCTGATTCCATGCTTGCTGTGCATTCTTTGCTATGCCTAGGATCCAGACTTTGGCAGCCTCAGAGTGTGCTGCACACAAAGACGCAAGGAGCACAGAGGCATTTTCCAACAGCATTATTTAAATCATATTTGATAAGACAACTTAGCTTATCCAAGGCCACCAAAGGCTTTTCCTGGCTAAAAGACAGACACTCTCCCAGTTTCATGCCATGTGGCAACATGTTGGGTGACAGTGGTGCTATAAACACAGCATGGAAGCAAAGCCCATGTAAAGATGTAACATCTGAGGAAAACTAAGAGAACAGCCAAAGCAATCATGAGACTCAGAAAAGCCCAGTGATGGCCTATTTTAGCCAGCCGAGCCCATCTGGACACTGAGCCACTGCACCAGAGAGAATTCTAATTTGTGTGTGGCTACGTCTACACTGGCCCCTTTTCCGGAAGGGGCATGTAAATTTCATGAGTCGTAGTAGGGAAATGCGCGGGGGATTTAAATATCCCCCGCGGCATTTAAATAAAAATGTCCGCCGCTTTTTTCCGGCTTTTAAAAAAGCCGGAAAAGAGCGTCTACACTGGCCCCGATCCTCCGGAAAAAGCGCCCTTTTCCGGAGGCTCTTATTCCTACTTCAAAGTAGGAATAAGAGCCTCCGGAAAAGGGCACTTTTTCCGGAGGATCGGGGCCAGTGTAGACGCTCTTTTCCGGCTTTTTTAAAAGCCGGAAAAAAGCGGCGGACATTTTTATTTAAATGCCGCGGGGGATATTTAAATCCCCCGCGCATTTCCCTACTACGACTCATGAAATTTACATGCCCCTTCCGGAAAAGGGGCCAGTGTAGACGTAGCCCATGTGTGTGCGGGGGGTGGGGGGAGGGGAAGATCCCTAGAGGGCATAACTCAGCAGCCCCCTTGAGCTCAATGCAGTTGTGCTAATTTTCAGAGATATTAAAGTCATAAGGGACCAGTCAGTAAGCTTTACAGTGCAAGCGTTGACTAAAGTCAGAAGGGGGCTATCTATGGCCCATGGGCTGCACCTGGCCCATTGGTCATTTTAATCTGGCCCTCAATCTCCTGCTGGAGAGAGGGGTCTGGGGCTTGCCCCATTCCACAGGTACCATGGTACCGTATGGCTCCCAGAAGCAGCAGTATGCCTTTCCTCCGTCTTCTATGCATAGGGGCAGCTAGGAGGCTCCATGCACTGTCCCTGCAGCTCCCATTGGCTTGGAACTGTGGCCAATGGGAGCAGTGTGGGTGGTGCCTGTGGATAGGAGGGCAATGCACAGAGTCACCTGGCTGCTCCTCTGCCTACAAGCTGGAGGGGGGGGGGGACATGCGGCTGCTTCTGGGAGCTGCTTGAGTAGATAAGTGCAGGCTGGACCCTGCATCCCTGTGTCCCATCCCTCAAATCCCCTGCCACAGCCCAATCCCCCTCCCATCCTCCAGACCCCTTGGTCCAGCCCAGAGCCCTCTCCTGCACTGCAGACACCTCATCCCCAGCCCCACCTCAGAACCTGACTCCACCTAGAGCCTTCACTCTCCAACCCAGACTCCCTCATATAACAACATAATCCTTCAGGTTCGGGGTGTGACAACATTTGGATGGGACTTCAAGCACCAGTCAACGTGAGCTTATTAGCACACACAGACAGCTTTGAAGGATTTCCTTTTCCCTCACCCACCCAAAATATGCTCCCACTGCACTATCCCCTGCCTTGCCCTTGTGTCTCTCTGCCTCTCCCTGTCCTGCATCCACTGGCAGCTCTAGGTTTGGCAGAGGCCTTGGAAAGAGGTTATCACTCTCTATAGTTGTTCTGAGTAGCAGCTGCCACCCCAGGGGTATGTCTACACTGGTGGGTTCCTGCGCAAGAACTCTTGCACAAGACACGTCCACACAGCCATGTGCTTTTGCGCAAGAGCATCCATGGCAGTGTGGACACTCTCTTGTGCAAGAAAGCTCTGATGACCATTTTAGCCATAGGGCTTTCTTGTGCAAGAAACCCTTGCTGCACGTCCACATTGCCTTCTTGCACAAGAGCTCCTGCACAAGAGGACTTACACCTGTTAGAAAAGAGCGTAGCTCTTGCTCAAGAAGCCCTGTCTTCTGACGCCGTACTGGACATCTTCTTGCGCAAGAGCAGGTGGGCAGTGTGGCTGTTCTTGCGCAAAAACCTGCCAGTATAGACGTAGCCCAGATGTGCTGAACTGGGGCTCCCCATGAGAGCTGAGTGAAGGGACAGGCACAGGCAATGGGCTGGCAAGTTTTGAAGGAAGCTTCTTTCCTGTGCTTTGCTGCACCGGTGGCATCAATCCAGCAGTGGGAACTCCCCGTTGGTGTGGAGGAGGAGTTGCTGTTCACTCTTCTTCTGGCTCTCCCAGGGCCCATCAACTTCTGAGCCCCTCCAGCTCGGCACATGCAATAAAGATAGGAGTTATGCCAGGGTTTGCAATGAGCTCCACCAGTTTTACAGCCATTAATTAATGAGGCCTCACAACACCCTTGTGGGGCAGATGCATCTGCAGGCCTGGCATAACCCATGTGCATTCTGTGCAATTTAATTGATCTCGGGGGTGGGTAGGCGATCACTGAAGGAACTCTCCCAACTCACACATGCACAATAACATCCCAGGACCAGGAAAGTTGCGAAGTGGGGCATCACCTACAGGATATAGCAAGAACCAACAGGTCAAAGTGGGGAGATGGACCAGCTTTGTGAGAGAGAAGCAGCTGTGAGCTGGATACTCTCCAACACCCCTCTCAGCCTTCCACCCTGATGGCAGGACTTGCCCCCCTCTTCAGTGCCTCACATCCCCCATACGCAGGGTTGGTGGAGGGTCCCTGATTGCCATTATGCACAAAGCCCCAAAATTCTTCAGTCCAGCCCTGTGCATATTACCAATAAGACGACAGAGGCAAAATGGAGGTTAAATTACTTGCCCGAAGTCCATAGCTGAATCAGTGGCAAAACCTTATCCTGCCATCACACCTCCCTTGCTTTAAGCACTAGCCAGGCTTCTTCTCAAATTGACACAGTTTCTGATCTCATGCTCCTAGGACTGACTGGTTTCCCCCCCTCAGACTTGAAGCCAAACTGAATATGCTGTTCTGTGGACAGCCCTACTCGTAAGGATTTTATCAGAGTTTCAAAGGCCCCCTCCTTCCAGAAGAAAATCAAGAGTCAAAAATATGGCCATCTTCAACCCTCAAGAGGCATTTAACTCTACTGAGGACAATGGAGAAATACCCACGTACACAAAGGCCGTCTGCATTTGTTGGTGAGCAACAAAGCTAGGCTGTAGCCATTCTCCGACTGGCACTGGCAACAAAAAAGGAGACTGGGTTTGAATGGAGGATCCAACATGGATTTCATGCTCTGAAGAAACCATCCAGGTTAGAAAGAGTGAGGAGAGGAGGAGGCAGGAGGGGCTGCTGCAGGGGACTGCCATGAAGAAATAAAAGAACCCCCTCTGCTACCTGAATAAAGACCCCAATGATTGGTGCTCCACTTCTCTGGCTGATCCTTCCCCTGCCTAGCCTTAGTATACCAAACTCAGGATGACAGAGCATGAATAAACAAAGGCAGCACATAGGTAGGTACAGGGGATTTCCTTCAGCGAGGAGCCAGGTGTCTGCCATCCACTACAATTTACACGGCTCAAGGAACTGGCCTCCTCTGTGCCCTTCAGAAACATTACAGTTTTGTCTTTTAGATTGAATGAATGAAGCAGGTGATATTGGGTGGGCTAAGTTTATTTTTAATAGCCCTGGTTATCCAAAAATCTGGCCTGTGTAATAGTAAGACATGCCCGGACCCTGAGGCGCCCTCTCTTTCCCTCCCTTCGCTCATGCTGTACACATGTAATGCTATTGCTACTGCAATTTTCAAGTTAGGCAGCAAGGCAAAATACACCATCCTGGGTTTCAACAAGCCTGCCTCTGGGTCTGGCCCCAAATGCTTGGCTATGGAAGCAGGTTTCTTCCTTCTACTCCCCACTTCTTCCCTCCTGTTAGTGCCATGCATGGCAACTTCCAACTTGCATCAGTAACAGAATGGAAAAGTGCTTCTCTTACAATGATGGATTACATTCACCAGGCTGATGAGAGCCCAGAAGTGCATGTGCATGCGCACGCACACAGCATTCTGCCAAATTATGCAAAGCATTTATCTCATTTTTTTAAATTTTGTTAATCAGCTCTCAGTCTGATTAACTACCGTGTGATGCTCGCTGGGGAATTTTTTTAACTTACTTCTGCTGCTCTGAAAAAAAAGATTTTGGTTCTCCACCAGCGATGCAGCAGCCCCATCCAAAAGGGTGGTTGGGGTGGCTATAGCAGAGCAGGACATTTAAGGGGGATCCAGTAGTTGAGAAACCTGCTCCTCATCTGTGCCTTTCATATTTACAGCTGCAGTAAATCCCACTCCATTTCTTTGCTGGGTTGGCTTGGACACATGGAGCAAAGATCAAAAATCATCTGTAAAAGATATCTTTAATTGCTGTCTTTTCTTTTGTTCTTTCTCTAAAGAAGCCCAAGGGTGTGGTGCATTAGAAGCTAGAGTCTACAATTATTCATAATGGGTTACCTGAAAGTGACCAATTCCTGTGCAGAGATGCTTTACACAAGAAAGAAAAGCTTGCGACTGAATTTAAATGTGACCAAAGAGGCTGGTGTGCGTTAGGGAATGGAACCAATGCTGAAAATGATGAGGGAGATGATTTTTTTGATAGTAGCATTTGGAACAGGCAGGAGCCCTTCTGTGTCATACAGCTGAGTTTGCCCAGTGGCCCTGTGGCCCTATTGATAGCAAGCTTGTCACGGCCTCCTCACTCACAGTTGGGACTGGAATAAAAGGACAGAGGGGTGGAGGTGGGGAACTCTGTCAGGGGAAGGGGGCAGGGCTTCAGGCAAAAGGGACAGGCTGGGACAGGGGCTAGAGTTTCTGAGCTTACAACCCATGCCTAAAAATCATGAGATTTTGTAAAAACTAATACACCTTAGGGGGCTTTTTCTTTGTCTTCTTGGTATACATGGGACATGTTTTTTGGTTTTTCTTCAGTAACCTTTTTTAATGAAAGTTGAGACTTGAAATAATCACAAGTCCAGGAGCGAGGTGTTACGAAAAATAACAAATACCATGAGTGCGGTGATGAAATCACAAGGGTTGGCTACACTGGCAGCCCACCCCCATGCGGGCTGATTCTTGGGATGTTTGATGTATGGCAAGTTGAGGACCTGTCAGGCCATGTCTATACTGTCACTTTACTGTCCTGCAATTTTATGGCTCAGGGGTATGAAAAAACACCCTCTCTCCCTCGAGCGCAGCAAGTTTCAGCACAGTACAGTACAGGCCCCGCATCTTCTCCAAACCCCATCCCCCAGCAATGAGGCCCAGGCAATTAAGGAAGACCTGGTGTGGCAGCATCAGGAGTTGCCCTCTCCCCCTCAGCCACACTCACTGGGATGGCAAGAGCCCCGGCAGCCTGCTCTGCTCCACCCCACCCTCCCGGCCTGTTGTGCCCCACTTCTCTGCAGTGGAAGAAAAGGAGCGTCCTGGGGTAGGGGCGCTCTGCTTCCCACCAGCAAGGAGAAGCCAACTGCAGCAGGCTGAAAGAGGGCAATGCAGCGGAGTGGAGCAGAGCAGGCTGCTGGGGTTCCTCCCACTGCAGTGAGTGTGGGGGAGGTGACCCCTGCTGCTGCCCTGCCCCAAGTAAACCCCCAGGTCCCTCCTATCCAGTTGGAACAGACGCCATGGGGTCCCCAAAAGTATGGGGTTTGGGGTGGCTGCCCCAAACCGGACTATGGACAGAATGGCTCTGACTGGGAGTTACGCCTCTCCTGCCGTGGCCATACTTGCACTCTGAAGTGCTGCTGCGTCAGCACTTTATGTTTCAAGTGTAGACGTAACCATAGGCCGAGAAGGCTTGTAAAACTAAGGAAAGCCTGGATGTCAGCGTTGCTTTAACTGGAAGTTTCTCTGATATTCCATGATTTTGTTGGTCGAAAATGCACTTGCACAGCCTTAAATCTAAGTGGGCAAAATCAACTGTCTCTGAGTATATCTACACAGGCTCACAGCACCAAATTCTACCCATAAAATTACACAGTAAGTCAGTGTGGAATTTGACCAGGATACTTTGTAGAATCTGGGCCAGAAGCACTTTTGGAGCCATCTGACAAATACAAATGACAACTCATTTTCATGCATTTTGCATAGCACCTTTATTTTTGTGGGAGTGCTTTTTGTAAGGTCAAAAGCTATGGGGCGGTATTGCACATTACAGCAACATTTCCTTGTTTTAAACAAATCCATTTTTATTATATGAGCATGAACAAAACATATGAAAACAGCTATTTTTGTTTGCATTCAAAAATACAAAATCAATTAAATAAAGTCTCAGAGAAGTAGCTATTTAGTCTGTAACTTTTAAAACCACAAGTACTCCTATGGAACCACTGGGCTCGTCTACAGCGTTATTTCCAAATAGCTGATGTTATTTCCAAGTAACAAAGTGTGTGTCTACACAACAAGCCGTTATTTCGAAATAAATTTGATATTACTTCTTACTCAAACTTTTGTAACTCTCCTTTCATGAGGAGTAAGGGAAGTTGAGGGAAGATGTTCTTCCTTCAACTTCCTGCTGCATAGACAGTGCCAAAAGCAGAATTAAGCTATTTTGACTTCAGCTACACAACTGATATAGCTGAAGTAGCGTAGCTTAATTCAACTTTAGCCCTGCAGTGTAGTCATGCCCTTAGAGACTAACAATATAGATAGATAGATAGATAGATAGATAGATAGATAGATAGATAGATAGATAGATAGATAGATAGATAGATAGATAGTATCATGAGCTTTCATGGGCAAAACCCACTTCTTCAGATGAGCTTGAGTGGCTGATGGATTTCCACTCCATACGGCTGAATGCAGTGCCTTGCATGTTTAAAAGTCTCAGAGGGGAAATCAGCCACTCAAGTTCATCTGAAGAAGTGGGTTTTGCCCACGAAAGCTCATGATACTATATATATTTTTGTTAAACTCTAAGATGCTACAGGATCACTTGTTGCAATCAAATAAAAGCTGTCAAACTGTTGAAATTTTCAAGTTAAGATTTAATGGTGGGGGGAGGGTGACAAGTTCTGTCATGGATAATTTTCTTATCCTAAAAAAACAAATAGCCTCAGGCGTTGTAGTGCACAACAGGCCATGGTGTGACTGCAGCATGCTAGCTTACTGCATGCTAACTGATTTGGACCCTATTTCAGCACATTAAAAATTCCTTTGTGCACTTTATTGACTGCTGCTTGAAAAGGAAGTAAGTCACAGCACATGATAGAACTTTTAGCGTGCAGTAGCAAGACCCATATGGTATGCAGCATGCCACTGCATTTGTAGAGTCACTCTGGCTTGACTAACTTGACCTACACACAAGCCCTAACTCTCCACTTGCTTAGACTGGTTTTATACCAGTCCGATTATAGTGTCTCAATTGGAGTTCCTTTTGGTTCACTACAGAAAACAGGAGATCAGCATCAGGCCCAAAGAGTGTCCCCGTTAAAGCACTGACATAACTTGAACTACAAGTCTGCAAGTTATAAATCAAAAGAGGACATGAATTTGCAAAACCTCACTCCCAGTTTTATTTTTGCAAAACACAAAACTAGGAGTTATTCCAATGTTGGCTTTAAAATTCTGGCCAATGAGTATATAGGACCAGAGTGGTGTTAATCAGCAGCATGCATGAATTTACACCAAGTGAGGATCTGTTCCCAAACTGGAGTGTTTTACATTTTCCAGGTTTCTCCTGCTCATCTGGGACTTCCTCACTGAAATAATATTTTCCTTTTCCCTTTTAAATAAACCTTCCCCTGCATTAAGGACTATCCAAGGAAATAAAAACATATAGAAAAAACATGCACAATTCAGTCTTAACATTGCAAAATCCATTTAAGAGCTACATCTTAAACCAGCACCACTATTGCAAAAATACGTATAAGACCATTCACAAAACTCAGCATTAGTACTGCAAAACTATAAAAAAAAAACCTTTAAAAATGCCATGGCTAATATTGTGAAGTTACAAGTGAGAACCTGTAATAAAAGTCATGTGCTGTAAGTGCCATTAGGAAGTCAAATAAAAACAGTGGTGTTGAGACATATACACGTGTAGCGCCCCTCTCCGCCCAATTACCTTCAAGGCCAATCTGCCTACAGGTTTCGGTGAACAGATCTGGGTTCTTCTGGATCCCGCCACCCACTCAGCATGGTGTATCTTCTTTATTTTTTCCTATGGATTTATTTGGAAGTGCCTCCTCCCCCCCTCACTCCTTCCTGGAAGAGTCTCCAGGGCAGTTTGGGAGGAAAATTCTAACCACAGGGTAATCCCCACTTACTTGCCAGATAGTTGGAGACTTCAAAAAATAACACAAACACAAACACATTCATTATATTAAGCAGGGCAACTTTAATTAAATATAGTTGTATATTAAACAATGACAACATAACAGGGTAAAACACTATTTTTAGGTTCACCAGTGCCCACGCTGCTAATATCTGTGACTTTCCCGTTATGTGACTTGATGTAGCAAATGTAAGATTAGTGCCCCGTTGGTACGTGTACTTTGTTGGGGCCCTTGATGACCTATGACCACACAATCCTTCTCTGCAGTGGTTTAGCAGTGTGGCTGACTGGGTTCAGTATAGCCCAAAGGACTCACAAGTGGGAGAAGATGGTAAATCCCTATCCATAGGTTCAATATGCAGCAGGTTATAAAATCCCCAAACCCACGGGGTATGTCTACACTACAGCGCTAATTCGAACTAACGCATCTAGAACTTAAAACTAGTTCGAATTAGCGTTTTGCTAATTCGAACTAGCGCGTCCACACTGATTGGACGCAGGGGCGCATTTAAGGGTGGCTGAAACCGGTTCTGGCAGGGCATCAGGTCAGTAGTTGCTTTGTGTGGCTGCTGTCTGAGGCTATCTGAGGCTCGTGCTTAAAGGGACCCCCCCGGACAGCCAGTTCTCAGCTTTTCCTGCTTGCTTGCCAACCTCGCCGAGGGACAGCAAAGCGTTGATCTCTGTGCCCGTGTGTGTCGGTGCTTCCTTTCGGGGCCACTGCCACAGGTGGCAACATGGAGCCAGAGCTCGCCCTGCACCTTCTGGTGCACTTTCTGGACTTGCTGCTGCAAGCCTGCCAGCAATGGCTCAAGGCTGCCTGGCACCTCCTGGTGCACGTCCGGCCCGCTGTCTCTCCACCTGGCCGCCCTGGGGGCCGTGGAGATGCTGCGGCGGCACCCCGGCACCAGCATGCCCCGCCGCATCTGGCGTCTGGACACCAGCAGCGACTGGTGGGACCGCATCGTCCTGGAGCGCTGGGACGACCGACAGTGGACCCAGAACTTCAGGATGAGGAGGGAC
Organism: Pelodiscus sinensis; assembly: GCF_052426305.1. NCBI lineage: Eukaryota > Metazoa > Chordata > Testudines > Trionychidae > Pelodiscus > Pelodiscus sinensis. The sequence continues at coordinate 200,955,576 of NC_143052.1, forward strand.
ACCTTCCTGGAGCTCTGCGAGTGGCTCGCCCCTGCTCTGCGCAGAAGGGACACTCGCATGAGGCCCGCCATCCCCCTCCAGAAGCGGGTGGCCATCGCCCTCTGGAAGCTCTCCACTCCGGACAGCTACCGATCCGTCGGGAACCAGTTCGGCGTGGGGAGATCCACCGTCGGAGCGGTGCTCATGCAGGTATGGCACTCGTTGGCCACTGCGCCGGGGGGGGAGGGGGGCTGCAAGGAGGGGATGGGCCACCCCAGGGACAAAGCGGGGGAGGGAGGAGGCAAAAGCGCCCCGCACCGGAGGGGTCGGTCTGTCCCGGCCATACTACACGCCGCCAGAGGGGTTGCTTCCGGGAGTGGGGCGCGGGGCACTGCCAGGGCACGAATGCTCCCAGCCACCCAGGCACCCCACTGATTGGCACTTTCCTGTGTCTCTCTCCGCAGGTGGTCAAGGCCATCAACCGGGTGCTGCTTTGCAGGGTGGTCCGCCTCGCCGACCCGGACGCCGTCATCCAGGGATTCGGCGCCCTCGGCTTCCCCAACTGCGGGGGGGCCATCGACGGGATGCACATCCCCATCCGTGCCCCGGAACACCAGGCGTCCCGTTACTTGAACTGCAAGGGGTACTTCTCCATGATCCTGCAGGCCGTGTGTGACCACCGGGGACAGTTCACGGACATTAATGTGGGCTGGTCCGGCAAAGCACACGACGCCCGGGTGTACCGGAACTCCTCCGTGTGCCAGTGGCTGTGCCGTGTGACGGGACTTTCTTCCCCGACCGCCACATCAGGGTCGGGGACGTGGACATGCCCGTGTGCCTGGTGGGGGATGCCGCCTACCCACTGCAGCCGTGGCTGATGAAGCCCTACACGGGGCACCTCAATCCCTCCTGCCAGGCCTTCAATGCCAGGCTGACCAGGGCCCGCATCGTGGTGGAGGGGGCCTTCGGGTGACTGAAAGCCCGCTTTTGATGTCTCCTCACCCGTCTGGACCTGGCCGAGCACAACATCCCTCCCGTGGTGGCAGCATGTTGTGTGCTCCACAATTTATGTGAGAGAAAGGGGGAGGCTTTCCTGCCAGCCTGGATGGCTGAGGCTGACCGCATGGCTGGCCACTACGGTCAGCCCCGCACCACCGCCGTCCGGGAAGCTCAGCGGGAGAGCTTCCTGGTTGAGGAGGAGGACTGACCTCTCCCTGCATGCCCCACTGGGGCCTTCTTCCACCCTACCCCCCCTTCCGCTTTCCCCTCCCTACCTACTGTCAAATAAAGACACCTGTTTTTCAAACAAAAACATCTTTTTATTTAACATAACTGGGGTGGGGGGTGGGAGGGGGAGGGTGGGAGAGGGGAGGGGGAAACCTGGGACGAGGGAGCTGGAAGGGGAGGGAAGGGAGGAAGGGAAAGGAAAGCTCAGGGGTGGGGGTCCGGCTGCCTCTCCTGTCTCGCAACACTGCGGGTCCAGGGGCGTCGGTGGGGAACGGTTGTGGAGGGTGGGGCAGGAGGGACGGGGGGTGTGGAGGAAGCAGGAGCGGGAGCAGGAGGGGGAGGAGGAGGGGGAGCAGGGCGAGCAGGAGGAATTGGGAAGCAGTCGAGCAGGCTCTGGAGGTGGCCTCTCAGGGCACGGCCCTGCTCCTCCAGGGCCTCCAAACTCCTCCAGCGCAGCCTCAGGTCCTCCTGGACCCAGTGGTCCTGGATACGGAGCTGTTGCTCCATGAACTGGAGGTGCCACCTCTGGTACTCCTCCTGGTTCCTGGCTCTCCTGCTTGCCCGGGCACGGGCAGCTGCTGCAGGCGGTGTGGTGCGCCCTGCAGGCCCAGATGCTGCGGCTGTGGTGAAACAAGATCAGCGGTCAATTACCCCAGGGGCCCAAGTGTGTGAAACCCAGCTCCCCTCTGCAAGGCCAGGGCCCCTGCAGGATCCCCAGCTGCTGCTCCGTGGTGGGCAAGGCCCAGGCGCACGGTCCCTGGGCTCCCTCTCGCCCCAGCCCCCCGTACACATAAGGGGAACACGATGGTACTCACATGTGGACGCCTCCCCGGCCTCGGACGACACAGGCGAGCGGCTCTGTGGGGTGCCTAGGGGGTCCCGGGTCCTCGGCAGGCTGCCGGCAGGCTCCTGGCTCTCGGAGCCCTCCTCCTCCTCCTCCTCCTCCTCTGTCTCTTGGAGCGGTCCCTCTGCCCCAGGGTCTATCACGTCCCGGGGGACAGGGACGGCATGAGCCCCCAGGAGGTGGTCCAGAGCCTGGAAGTGGGGGCATGCCTTCAGGTCGGCCCCTGGCAGGCAGGCCTGGGAGTAGGACTGCTGCAGGTCCTTGATTTTCCAGCACACCTGCTCCCGGCTGCGCTGGTGGCCCCTGGCGGCCAGGCTGGCAGCCATGCGGCCGTAGACTGCCGCGTTCCTGTGGCTAGTGCAGAGATCGTGGACATTGGAGGCTTCCCCCCAAACCTCGATGAGGTCCACAATCTTCGCACTAGACCACGTGGGTGCCCGCCTCTTGCGGCCCCAGGCAGGGTCCTTGGAGCCGCCAGGCTGGTCCCGGGAAGAGGGGGAGGGCTGGGTGTCATCAGGTGGCTGGCTCATGGGGTGTCAGCTGCTGGGTGTGCTGGCACGGGTGCTGGCAGCCTTGCAACTGGCACAAACTGTGTAGCCAGCCCGTGGCCCTTTAAGGGCTCCGGGGCCGGGAGGGGGGCAGTAGAGTTTCCCTGGTGTTGGCCAGAGTGGCCACCAGGGCAAGCTGGGAAGGGCTAGCCTCCCACTAGTTCGAATTAAGGGTCTACACAGCCCTCAATTCGAACTAGTAAGTTCGAACTAGGCTTAATCCTCGTGGAATGAGGATTACCTAGTTCGAACTAAGCGCTCCGTTAGTTCGAATTAAATTCGAACTAGCGGAGCACTAGTGTAGCGCCTATGAAAGTTAGTTCGAACTAACTTTGTAGTGTAGACATACCCTTACTCCCTGTCTTGCGGACACAGTTCAGGGAGTAGGGGGTCCCCAAACAAATTCCCTGACTAACTAAAAGATGGTGCACTCACAAACTCCATGAATGATCCTCCAGCTCAGAGATGACTCTGGATTCCTTAGTCACTGCAGAGGGCTGATCTCTGCTAGCAGGGATCCTATTCAGGCAGGAATCAGGTTGCTTTGGTCCCATGATTTCCCCTCACCACAAAGGGGTGCAGGTCTCAAGGTGCAGATTACGTAACTGTACTAAAATCCAGACTGTAGTCTCCTAGCCCAGCGCCCAGACACACACACAGCAGGCAGCAGCCCTGAACTAGCAGGCAGAGCAGAGCTGACCACATGGTGACTGGTCTCACCCAGGGAGCTGGAGGGCTAACTCAGCCTGGCTGGGGAAGTTTCCCAGCAAACTCTACAAACTGGGAATCATCAGTGGAGAAGGAAAACCCAGCTAAGGGATCTTGCTTTCAGGTCCCTAGAGGCCAGGTCTCAGGGGGCACCCTGCATGCAGGCCTGGAGCTTATCAGCTCCCCACACAGCCAATCCCGCCCTTGCCCTGGCTGGCTGCAGCCTGACTCATAAAAAACAATGGCCTCTCCCCTTCCCTGAACTCCCTGGGAGGAGCATCTCACTCCCTATTTGTTGCCTGACAGACTCTGAGTTTGCCTTGGCTCCCCCTCCCTACCAGGGACAGTGTGCCCCTCCCTGAGCTGCCGGCAGACAGAGCCCCAGGAATCTAGGTAATTTCCATGGGGGTTACACATGCTCTAGCTGGCATGTGATCCTATCACTGTGCTCCTTCCTCTAACCCTCCCATTCGTTGTCTTTCAGTTGTTTATTTGCACATCATCCAAATTTAGGAACTTCAGTTGGACATGTTGTGAGTGCAAAGGTCCACTCATGGAAGATGGGGGGCCTTAGGTCATCAGCTGGTCAGAGCAGGAAGGGTCTTTGTTTGGATTTTGGTCAAGAGCCCACTCTTGGGTGCTCAGAAAAAACAAACAAGAACACCATTGACTCAGAGTTACCACAGAGTAATACTGAGGACACCACAGTGATTTTCTGTCCTCTGTATTGGGAATTAGGGGCCCAAACCAAGTTCAAAGCTGGATCAGGCCTTAATAGCATCACCTCAGCGAGATAAATTGGTAAACTGATAAGCGCTGACTCGTGAACAGCAAGCCCCTGTAAGAGCAGCAGCATGAAGCCAGCAGCTGTACTGTATCGCTTTCCAGGGAAACTAAGGTACTCAAGAGAAGGGCTCAAAATAAATATGCCAAAGCATCCAAAGCTGTCTGCCATGAAGGCCCTCACCTGCCCCTGCAATCTCTGGCCTAGCTCTCCTCCCACTGGTGTCAGCTTTACAGCAGAATAACTGGTAGACTCACTCTGAATTCAAACCAGTGTGAGTTCCATAGTCCTCTGTCCCCTTATAACATTCCACACCCCACAACAGACTGTGTCACAGATCCTGCACCAGGAAACCTTCCTCTTTTCTGTCTGGCGTTGTTTTAAGAGGTCACGTTACCTCTGGTCCCTTTCTATATGAGGTAAATGGAAGGTCTATCCCCACAGTGTTTTTTTAAGAACTTATCTCCTATCTTCCACTCACAGACCCTCCCCCACTTTCTCCTTCCTCCTGATTCCCAACCTCTTTTCCCCTCCTTCTCCACTCGTATCTTGTTTTCTAGGCTTTTAGGGCACCTTTGACCCAGAATTCACATTTTCCACAATTTGCAGCTTTCTCTGCTTCAGTATCAGAGTTGGTCTCCCCATCCCAGGAGGTTGCTAAAGTGAGACTCTTCCAATCCTGAGCTCCCTGCACCAAAGAGACTGAAAACAGGGAGAGAGATGACTACCCAGCACCTTCGCCACTCCCAAACACACTAACAAAGCCTTGTGTTCGGCCACCTTTCTGCGGCTGTTGATTCAATTTGGATACACAGTTCTAGTGTTGACCCATTTTGAATAGTGGTAACAGCCACAGGTGGGTGACATTTATTCATATCTGAGCAGCCCCATTATCAGGCCTGCTTGCTCAAGTCAGTGGGCATCAGCATGAGGAATGGTGGAAGAGTCAGGCTAGCCATCATGGGCCAGTTTTTCAGCTGTGAAAAGCATCTGACTTCAGTGGAGCTTTGTGGATTTCCATGAGCCAAGGATTTGGCCCCTGATCCCTTGTCGTTTTGCTTGGCATACACCCATAAGAGATTAGCCCCATTATTCCCAAATAAACTCTTGTGCTTTCTGAGAGGTGCATTCTTACAACAGGTTGGCTCCCTTAAAGCTGGGGGCGTGCTGTTTAATTCCTCCTGCTTAATTCCGCTGGTTGACCCGTGCATTTTGAATGCTTTTTTTACAGCACAATGTATGCAAATAGAGACAGTCCCACAGGGCAGAGGGGCAGGCTGCATTCTGAGATATTTCTCTGCTGTTGAAAACAAACAAGAGCCTTTGAAACTGTTTCCAGGCCATAATAATTGTAGCATTTCACTGTGGCACAGTAAGCACTCCAGGGGGAGGGAATGTATTGAGGTGCAGCCGTGGCAACCTCTGGTGCTTTTTCTATGCACGAGACAATTAATTCATTTCCTTTTTTAAAAAAAATGTAAAATGTGGTTCAAGGTATTACACTTTCATAATGCCGTCTTTATTATAAATGAGCCTCTCCTTTTCAGACAGGGCTGTAATTAGATTGCCTGTGGTGATGATGGATGGCCAGAATGAATTTATTTCAGGGGAAGTGTGCAAGAACAATCCATGTGCAAAACACAGAGTTGCTGGGGATATCCACCTGAGCAACCTAACTAACAACCACTGTTCTCACTCTGTTGGGAGGTAGAGAAATTCTGTTGAGTTTTTGGAGGAAGGAAAACAGCACAGAAAGTGACTTGGACATTAGCCTGTCGTGTCAAACAGCCAGGAATACAGACAAGACATATTTGGCCTGACTCGCTTCTCGCCAATGCCAGTTTTTTACTGGTATATTGCCATTGATAATGCTAATATACAATCATAGGAAGCTCTTAGAAAGGCCCAAAGATACAAAGTTAAAACACAAAGGGTGAAATTCAGCCCTGTGCTGAGCCAGCACAACTTATGCTATTTCCACGGCCTAAACCAAATTGTGTCAGTGGTGGGCCCCAATTTCAGGTGGGTGAGTGGGTAGGGGTTAAGCCCCAGAACCTCAGTACTGCTCTTTGGCCAGAGCACCAAAGAGAGCAGGTAAAATCCGAAACCCCAACTCTGCTTCCCAGCTACGGTGCCAGGTGGAGTGGGGTTAACCTCCGCACCCCATGTTTCCTGACTGCAACGCAGAGCAGGCTGGCAGAGCAAGGCATGAGCTGGGGCACGAGGAGAGTTGTGGATGGACCTGGATGCAACGTGAAAGAGCCACAGCCTGCTCAGGCCCACCTGTGGCTATACCTTAGTGCTGTCCAATCTCACTTACCCCGGTGTCAATCAGGAGTAACAGTTAAGTCAATGGAGTTTCATTAGCCCCAAACCAGAGGAAAATCGGAGTTATGCCATAAAGAAATTAAATTTGATAGATAACTGACTACAGGCCCTGCCTACACTCATAGGAAAGGGTCTCCTTGTCAGGTCCTCCTCAGGGCATGGGATGGCAACTGTCTCTTCTGTCCAACCCAGGGACATCGAGACCATCTTGTCTTTCCTATTCCCGCTCGCCTCCATCTCAGACATGGCTTGGAACTGTGCTCATGTTGGAAGCTCTGGTCTGAGTGAGTCTCTCTCTCAGTCCCACAGAGCAGACAGACACGGGCAAACTAAATAGAATTGTGTTTAGAAAACTCTGAAAGTGCCTATACATACATAGAATTACATTTTTCAGAGCTGTTGTAGGAAACCCAGCATAATGCTGTGGATTCAGCAGAATCAATAAAACACCCATAAGTCCTTCAGACATTCAATTCAGTCACAACAACTAAGGTGTTGGTGTGCTCAGGATCACTCAAAATGGCTGTCGGGGAAGGGAGAGGCCACACATGATGGAAAGCAAGGGCCATGTTGATTTTGCCTAACCAATAACCATTTACACCTGCTGAGAATCTGGCTTACTGTGTTTACACTGGGGAAACAAAGCAATAGATTTCTTCTTCTCCTCTCACCAGTCCTTGATTTCAGTTTGAAAGCTAGGAACAGGGGTAACTCTCTTCCATTCATACACTCGTTGAAAGAAGACAAAATGCAGGGCTGCCACTGCTTTATGTTGGCAGGATTCCCAGAGGCAGAAAGTGGATTCATGTAGCCACATTTAACCCTTAGATAGCTGTGTGTTCCACATCCTCTTCTCTTCCTGAGTCACCCAGAACATGTCTTGCACGGCTGCCTCTCCAGCTCAAGCTGGACTCTCAGCAATGGAGGTCCCCCATGCAACCCCTGGGGTTGGTTCACAAAGTGGCCGTCTGAAAGCCAGGAGGAAGCAGCAAGGCAGGCCATGGGGAAATTTTTCAAAAGTGGCTGGGGAGCCCAAGCCATTTTTCAGAAGTGACTTGGGTATTTTGGATCTGAATTCCTCTTGCCTCTTCCCCATCTAATTCATCTGGGTGCTTTTGAAAACGTTACTCTGTGTCTACAAGAGGGTGTTGTACAAACTACTCCCACCGGTGCAATTCCTGGTCCAGTCTAATCAGTGGGAGCTGGGTGTGCAGACAAGTTTATGGGGGGCTTCTGGTGTTCTTACTGCAGTGTTAATTAAACCTGCTCAGCTTTACTCTGGCTCCCACTGGTGCTGTCACCGGTTCAGCAGGACTGATAGCAACACCGATGGGAATTTTGAGTGTAAACAAAGCTACAGAGCAGCCAAAGGAGTTCACACGGGTGCGTGCACAGAGCCAGGCCTAAAGAAGGCCTGACTTTGCGTAGCTCTTTGTATGACAGCGCATCAGGAGGTAAGAGAAGGGAAAACCATGCAGGGCAGAGAGGAGGAGGGAAAGAGGAGCTGAGAGCAGACTGGAGCTCAGCGCCAGCCAGGCTGATTAGCATTTTCTATTGCAGCTTTTCCTGCTCCCTGCACAGCAGGGGCTGGAAGCAGAAGAAAGGAAGATTAAAAGCGTGGCTCCACAACCTGGCTTCCTGCTGCTTCCCGCTGCATGAGGAAGCTCAGTGTCTGAATCAGCACAGCGAGCACAACAGTGAGCTGGGAATTTAAGCATCCCTGTGTTTTTATTCCCCCCCCCCCTTTGCTTTTGTTTTTGCAGGGAAGGCAAGGAGGAGGGGGGTGGGAATTCTGGAGGCAGGGGTTGGCCAGCCTTCTCCATGCAGAAAATAACCCCCTCATGCCTGTTTAATGCACACTGGTCCCACGCATATTTGTTCCCCCCTAAACCAATCCAGCTACTCCTCAATGCAAGGGCATTATGGTTTCATTATACACGAGGCCTACATGAGCAAATCTCCAGCAGGAAGGGAACATAACGTCTGTGGATGCACAGGCCATCGGCAGAGGGACGTTCCCACAGTGGCTGACAAGCGGCTGGGTTTGAACAATCTGCCAAGAGGAATGGAGCCAGTTAAGGGCTCTCCTGGGAGCAGCAGTTATTTGATTGATAATGAGCCGGAGCCCTCTCATCTCCGCTGGAACAAATGGGAGCTTTAAAAACTGTACATGATTTTATTCTCCTGATGCACAGTATACAATATGGCAAAGGCAGGACATGCTCGAGCTGAGCATTCAGTGCTTCCTAACCACCTGAACATGAGGTTTGCTTTTTAATTCATAAACTTATTACTCAGGAGGGAGACTCTTTCTTCTGGCCTACTGCTGGCCAGGACTAGATTTCCCACTCTGTGGCTACGTCTAGACTAGCATGATTTTCCACAAATGCTTTTAACGGAAAAGTTTTCCGTTAAAAGCATTTGCGGAACAGAGCGTCTAGATTGGCACGGACGCTTTTCTGCAAAAGCACTTTTTGCGGAAAAGCGTCCGTGGCCAATCTAGATGCGCTTTTCTGCAAAAAAGCCCCATCGCCATTTTCACGATCGGGGCTTTTTTTGCACAAAACAAATCTGAGCTGTCTACACTGGCCCTTTTGCGCAAAAGCTTTCTTAGCATAGTATTTCCGCAAGAAGCACTGATTTCAGACAGTAGGAAGTCATTGATCTTGCAGAAATTCAAGCGGCCAGTGTAGACAGCTGGCAAGTATTTCCACAAAAGCAGGTGCTTTTGCGGAAAAACTTGCCAGTCTAGATACAGCCAGTGTGTATTTGGATGCAACAGATGAATTGATGAGCAACAGCACGAATTCCAGTCTCATTTATGCTGCCTATAGTCACCTTCTCCCCAGATTTACACCAGTGTACATGAAACCAGCCCTTGGCCTACTGTGTTTATCAAGAATATTTGCTTTAGAGGCTGCCTTTTAAGAAATTTCTGCACTCATGGGGTATGTCTACACAGCAATGTTATTTTGGAATAAGTAATGTCATTCCAAAACAACATAGTCTGTGTCTACACTACAAGTGGTTATTTCGACATAGTGTCAAAATAATGTTGAACTGAAAGACTCCTTACTCTGACTCCTGTAACCCTCATTTTATGAGGAGTAAGGGAAGTCAAGCTCTTCCGGAAAAAGGCATGTATGGACGGGGAAGAGGGTTTTTTTTTTTTTTTGAAAGAAGAGGCCTCCAGGAAAAAACACGGCCCTGATGGCCACTCCGTCCATAGTAATCACAACTTAAAAGCAAGATAGAGCCCAATCAATGTGGACGCTCTCTTTCTAAAGAAGTTTTTCTAGAAGATCTCTTCCAGAAAAGCTTCTTCTGATAGAATCCCGGAGTCTAGACATAGCCTGAGAGAGGAAATGAAAGGCTGTCTTCTAGAAAGCAAAAGCACCACTACAAATCAATGCATGTTCTAATGAAATAAATGTTTCAGTAAAAGAACAGTGACTTAAAAGTGATACAAATGACATGAGCACAAATCACTCTAAAGGAGCAGAGATGTTGTAGTCTGATGTTGTCTATTACAGACATGAAGGTAAGGAAAACCAAATGGACCAAATAAGTCTAATGTGATGGGTCTAAGCAGTAGTTCAGAGTAGGAACATATTCACAGAACATAGAATGACTCAGCCGAAGGCTGCATCATTGAAGGTTCTATAGACTTTCTACCCCATCTTATGCATGGAAGACCAAACAACTGCATGCTAAAGAAATATTCCTTCCAGCTACTGTGACCACACATCCGGTTTTGGCTGGGACAGACTCATTTTTAAGCTCTGTCCTGGCTGTTCCAACTTTTATTTTACTTAATAAAAATAGGCATTTTTCCCATTTGTTCTTCCCAGCTAATCCGTTGGCAAGAAAAAATATCCAAACAAATGCAAAAAAAGAAAAAAAAGGTGGGTGGAGTGCAGAGGGATGTGAGGGCAGTAATATGAAGTCTCAGACAGCGGGGCTCAAGGACTGCCCAGCCCCATATGGCACGGATCTCTGGAGGGCAAAAGGATCAGACCCCACCATGGGCAGCATGGAGGTTGGGGGAGGTCAGCCTCTGCTGGGGGGTGGCACAGACTGGGTGCTCAGCTCCAGCTGTGGGCAGCATGGGGTGTGGATCTCCTGGTGGGTTCAGCCCCAGATCCGAGTGATGCAGAGCTTTAGGGGTGGAGGTCAGCCCCGGGTGGCATGGAGCTCAGGGCAGTCAGCCTCCACTGCAGGTGCAGCATAAGATTCGGGGATTCAGTCCCAGTCACAGGTGGTATGGAGTTCAAGGGGGTAGCCCCAACCGCAAACTGCATGGAGCTCGAGGAGTCTGCACTACCTGCAGAAGGTTTGGGAGGATCAGCCCCAGCTGCAGGTAGCATGGGGCATGGAGCTCAGAGAAGGGGGGCTTGGCCCTAGCCCCATGAAGTAGGTGGAGTGCTCTGGCAACAACATAGGTTTCGGAAAGCCCCAATCATCCCATTTTCACTTTAGGAATTATGGTCATCCTACCTCTTGCTGCCAGGAGGAGTGGTGTGATCCCTGAGGGGCAGCACCAACCTTAGATATCAATAAAATGTTCTGATCCATTTAGACTCAACATTGTTATGCCCCCCCACCCGCTCTTTTCCCTGCAAAGCGAATGAACAGACTTTCAGCAATCCAGAACTCTCAAGATTGATGAATGTAAATGTAAATGGCCTCCCTGATATCTAGGATATTGAAGGTGTCTTTCAGCCTCATTAGAGGGTGAGAGGAATAGGGAAGAGATTTCCATCAATCTTCAGAAGGAAATAGTATGAGGCATGTGTGTATCCTCATGAAACAATAGGAATGGAAGGGCTGTGAGCCATGGATGCCAGTTAAAGTTGATGACAGAATTTAATTAGTTTGTAACAAAATTTTAGTGCTGAGACAGCTTGTTTACATATATTTAATGCTGTTGCTTCCTAAATGTGTCTATCAGAGTGCTGCATGACTGCATCAGCCACATTACAGACTGGTTTATACAGCTTCCAAGTTCTTCTCCATTATTTCAGTCAGAATATTGGCTTCCGTTCTTTGACTGCACTAAAGGCCAACGTTCCGTTCTATTACTCTAGCCCAGGGGTGGGCAAAATATGGCCCACGGGCTGCATACAGCCCGCCAAAACTTCATGCTGCTCAAAGTGGCTGGCTGCTGCGGCCAGACTGTGCATCTCTACTTAGCCTGCCTCATAGGAGGTGGGGGGCTCCTCTGCACAATTATTGCTTGCAGGCATGAGTGTCTCTTGGAGTCCCCCTCTATGGCACACCACACAGAGATGCACATGGCTCCAGCTGCCAGCTGCTTTGAGCAGTGTGTGTGTGCAGTGAAGAGTGTTCAGCTGGGTTGCTGGCTGGGAGCTGCCTAGGTAAACACCTCCTGGCCATAACCTGCTCCTGGAACCCCCCACCTCCTCCTACACCCCAATTCTCTGCCCCCCAGGTCACTACCCAAACCCTACGCATCCCCTCCTGCGCCTCCATCCCAGGTCACAACTCCCTCCCAGACTCTCCAACCCAGTCCCCTGCCCCAGCTCATAACCCCCTCCTTCACCCACATTCCTTCCCAGTCCCCAACCCGGAGCTCCCGTCTATACCCAACCTCCATCCCAGACCCCATATTCTCTCTATAGAAAAGTGCATCCCTTGGCAACTTACCAAAATCTTGGAGTTGCCCCCGTAACAAATTATTTTCCACCTCAGCTCTAGTCCTACTTATATGTCTGCCTTTTACCTGCTGGTGACACCTAGTTTACACTCTTGTCTCCTTTGCCCATTCTAAACTCCATGCCTTTGCACTGGCCAGTGTGTATACCTGCAATAATTGTCACTATAAGCCCCGGCCCTTCCCAACTTCACAAAAGCTCTGAGAAACAACTGACTGGGTGAAGCATTTCAGCAATAAGGCCCAGTTGCACAGAGTACTGAGAGGTCCTTAGAAGCCAGTGGAACTGGAGTGTGTACCGTGCTTCATAAGAACAGGCCTGAAATACACTTCCACCATTCTGGGTTTGTCAAATGCAAAGGGCGTGGGGGGAGGCGGGTTTGTTTGGCATACTGCACACGTTATACAGTGCCATATTCACCAGTGTCTGGCATCGCACTCCCCACCTGGCAAATGGCAGTGTTTACAAACCCAAGCGTTCAAGCATATGATCAGAAACTAAAGCAAGCTCACAGGGCCAAATTAAATTCCATGGCAACATAATTGGACATGTGTAGGTGTGTCAAAGAAATGCTGTAAATGGTAAAGTGGTTCGGTTGCATCCTTGGCTTTCACTGGAGATGCCAAACAAAAGGAATTTACATGTCAAAAGAGCTGGCAGATATCAGCTCCCTGATTCAAGAACAAGAATATCAGCCAATTATCATTTAAGTCTCCCACAGGACACATGGGGCCAATGGCTGATGCCTTGAGCCATCTATACTACAGAACAACTTCACTGTGGGAGAAGCATTTGCTGTAGCATGAAACCTTATAAAAACACAGCTGTATTCCCCGCCAATAGCTTTATATACTCTGTTAGCAATGTACTGTAGTGTTGTGTAGAGTCTATACTCTAAGGCTACGTCTACATTGGCAAGATTTTGCGCAAATACTTTTAACGCAAGAGTTTTTGCGTTAAAGTATTTGCACAAGAGAGCGTCTACACTGGCATGTGCTTTTGTGCAACAGATGTGCTTTTGCGCAAAGGCATCCGTGCCAGTGTAGATGCTTTCTTGCTCAAGAAAGCTCTGATGGCCATTTTAGCCATCGGGCTTTCTTGCACAAGAAATTCATGTTGCCTGTCTACACTGGCCCTCTTGCGCAAGAACAGTTGTGCAAGAGGGCTTATTCCTGAGCAGGAGTATCAGAGTTCTTGTGCAAGAAGCACTGATTTCACACATTAGAATGTCAGTGTTCTTGCGCAAGAACTTGCAGCCAGTGTAGACAGGCAGCACGTTTTTGCGCAAAAGCAAGAGCTTTTGCGCAAAATCTTGCCAATGTAGACACAGCCTAAGGATGTTAAATTGTGTTTAATCAGCTAATCGAGTAGTCGATGGAATTTCCATTGATTACTCGATTAGTCGATAAGGGGGAAACTGCAGAGCCACAGTGAGGTTAGCTCCGGGCCCTGAGAGCTAACCCCACTGCAGCTCGGCCTTTTAAATGTAGTAAAAGCCACCAGGCTCTTACTACATTTAAAAAGCAGAGGCACAGCATCTGGGACTGGGCGTGAGCCAAGACAGCTGAGTTCCAGGTCACGCCCAGTCCCCCGCTGTACCTCTGCCTTCCCTGCTCCCCCATGGAGACAGTGGCTTTAAAGCTGTCTCCCCACAGCACCGGCTCCTGCTTCCCTCACTTGATGCCTCTAATAGAGGCAGCAAGGTGCGGGGGGACGGAGGGGAGGGAGAAGCAACTAGTTGATAAGCCTAGGCTTATCGGATAGTCAACTACTCGACTAGTCACTTACACCCCTAATATACTCCTCACAATACAGCAACAATGGATGATTTTTTTTATAGGAGAGGGCACTGTTTATAGAAAAGATCCTAAAGAAACAAACAAATGTGCCATGAACAACCAGTGGACATAGCCTGATGTTCAGCTGTAGAAGATCAACAAACAAACATCGAGTATTTACAACATTCTTTGGTGAATCCTACACTCATGGGTGCTGGAACAATCTGTACAATGAGGGCACTGAGAGCCATTGTACCAAACTATAACCCCTGTGTATAATGGAAACCATGTCAAGCCAGGGGATGTGACAGCACCCCCAGCATGTCGAGCTGTAGCACCAATGCCTATACTTCAAAAGTCCCAGAGGGGCAACCGTGTTAGTCTGTAACTGAAAAATTCTAAAATACAATGAATGGTTCTACAAAAGGTCTACCTGTAAATATTTCTGGCTCAAACTTGACCATTCAGATCCTTTCAGAGTCAATTTTTTTAAGTACATCTAGTTCTTTAGCTAATCATTGAGCTAATTGAATTAAGATTAATAAAAGGCCTTGTTACAGAAATAGGCACTGGCATGGAATAGGGATTCAAGCCCTCTGACTACTGACGTGTATATGTTTATCATGTTTACAGCCAGTGCTCAATTTAGATTGAGTAAGAGGCATTACATAAGGTTTAGCTACTGCCTATGGATTTCTAATGATAATCTACTGTCTCATTCCAAAATAACTACCACATGAAGAGATCCTATGGCTTATCTAACAAGGGAGAAATGGTGTTAGACCACAATGTAAAATACAGACTATAAATTTAGCTGAAATGAGTGGTACTATCAGCTGATTTTGTTAGTCCAAAAATGAAGAAAATTGTTCTAAAAACCATCAGAGAAATATGATCCCTTTATAAATATTGCATTTAATCTACAAGAAAGGCATTTAAGAATAACCCACCTTTTCAGAAGTAATGGAAACACCTTTGCAAACTGCCACACAATTTTTTCATGTCATTAGTAGCCATTTTAAGATTAGAAATGCCACAGAATCACCCCTCAAGTCCATTTCAAGTAATAACTGGGCCCTATCCAACAATCAAGATTTTGTGCATTAGTGGATATTGTACAGTCTTCTGGAAAAAGAAATAATTATTTCCCGCAAGTCTACGGTGATGAATTAATGATGCACTGGAGTAGTGCAGGAATTACATAATCACGCTCCCCCAGCATGCAACATTACATGTTATTAGTAGAGAAAGGCACTATACAAAAACAAAAAGCAAAACTGATGTGTCTGTCAAGTTCCAGCCGATTGTTGGACTATAGGGAAGGACTTTGTAGCATCCTGGCCATGATTACCACTTTGAAGACTGACTGTTTGGTGAATTACCAGATGTTCCTTCCGACCCCCTGGGATTCTCACATGTATGTGCTACCTTTTAAAAATGAGGTCTTTTCTTCCTAGTGGAAAGGAGAATACCCTTCCTACAGCCATACTTTGTCCATAAGGGCCTCAATCAGGCATGACACATTCATGGCAACTAACAAGGTTTGTAAATACACCATGTCTCGGAAGTCACTGGTGGCAGATGGTTTTTTATCCCTCACTGCACACAAGTCTTGTAAGCACAAGCACCCTTTTAGCACAATAGCAAAGAAACATAAAATTTGGTGCTGTCTCACCAGACCAGCAGAGAGCAAAGATGCTGCACTGATTTGAATGCTCAAAGAAAATGGGTTCTTTTAGAAAATAAAAATACTGCTATGTAAGTGATAACCCAATAAAACCAAGCTTTTAATCATCCAGAGTAGAGGCTCTGTCAGTTGTTTTGAGACAAAATGTTTATAGTGTTGGAAATTGTTACAAACTGGCCAGTAATGACATCTGCGTTTTAAAGGCTGGATGTTCCAAAAGACTGCGGGCAAGTAATTTTGTCAATTACAATGAATATGAATCTATGCTATTGTCTGCAACTAAAATCTTTGTCATAAAACAATAATAAACAAAATAGGAATAATATTTAGCACGTACAGAAGCAAAGTCAGCCCAGGCATAATTCAGAGTAGGTTGGGCTCTGAGATCATTTACACTTGGGCTATGTCTATACTGCACCTGTTTTGCACAAGAAATATACAAATGAGGCTAAGAGTGGAATATCACCAAGCCTCATTTGCATAATAAATGAGCACCCACTTTTTGCGCAAGAGGCTTTTGCGCAAGAGGCTTTTGCATCTACATGGCTCCCTTTTGTACAAAAACCCCCTCTTGAGCAAAAGCCGTTCTTCCGCATTTTTCCCAGAGAACACCTCTTGCGCAAGAGGGGGTTTTGTGCAAAAAGGAGCCATCTTGCACAAAAGCTCCTTGTGCAAAAAGCGGGTGCTCATTAATTATGCAAATGAGGCTTGGAGATATTCCATGTTTAGCCTCATTTGCATATTTCTTGCACAAAACGGGTGCAGTATAGACATAGCCCTAATCCTGCATGGTGTTGAGCTCAACAGTTACTAGGACCAGGACCTTACATTGGAGTAGAACCAGAATTACTTTGAAGAGGTTACTCTGGATTAACAGATGTGTAAACAGAAATCTGGCCTAGTACAAGGTGAACCTGCTTATGCTAGAGCTAACCATGGACCAATGCATATATCACAGAGACCTAGGTTCTAGGCAACCCTTTGGGTATGTCTACACTACCCTCCTAGTTCGAACTAGGAGGGTAATGTAGGCATACCGCACTTGCAAATGAAGCCCGGGATTTGAATTTCCCGGGCTTCATTTGCATAAGCGGGGAGCCGCCATTTTTAAAACCCCGCTCGTTCGAACCCCGTGCAGCACGGCTACACGGGGCACGAACTAGGTAGTTCGAACTAGGCTTCCTAGTTCGAACTACCATTTCTCCTCGGGGAAATTCAAATCCCGGGCTTCATTTGCAGGTGCGGTATGCCTACATTACCCTCCTAGTTCGAACTAGTGGGGTAGTGTAGACATACCCTTTCTTATTAATTCTAGATTTCAGTCAGAATTAGCATTGCCTGACTCACGTGGCATTCGCTCATTCAGATTCTCCTTCAAAGATTTCCATTTGCACACTTGGGCTTATATTCCTGCCTACTCACACTTGCCATTTTTAGAGGTGCAACGTGGGTCATACAATGAGGAGTACAAAGGTCTGTGCCTTCTTTACAGCTTCTTTGTGACTATAAATCCCGAGTGGGTGGATGGGGAGTAGGACATAATCTGTAGAATTCAATGCTGAGCTCTAGCTACAAGGACAGCAATCCGTACTTCAGATACCACATGCTTCCCTTTCTGCGTTTACTTTTCCAGAAACTGTTCTAAAACATCAACCAATGTTTCTTGTAGGGCCTATGAGAAATATGCAGACTTTGTATCTTGACCCTGCATAAAAACAAAGGCCAAAAATAAATGTTCTAAATGATAATTTGAATAGAAAAAAAATCATTGTTGGTAGAATGAGGAAGGTTATGTTTAGACTTCTCAGGATATCATTTTAAAAAAAAGATAAAACAGCTGAAATAAATTAATTAAAACTATACAAAAAGTGTCCTGTTAGTTATACTAACATATGAACAAATATGGACTTTTAAAGTCAGCCTAATGCAGCGTCACTCCACTGAAGTCAATAGAACTATTCCAGCTTAAACAGCTATGGATCAAGTCCTTTGACTGTATTTTAATTGGAGCTGATGGATTTCCATACATAACATTCCTGTGCCTGTTGAACAAGCTGTGCTGGATTTCAGAACAGCGATGAACCAGGGCAGCTCTTGAATGGGGCTGCTAACAGGAGCCCCTTCTCAAAATTCTGCTACCAGACTAGGCAGCTGGAGCTCACGAGAAAAAAATTAGTTCGCATCTGTACAGCACTTTCCATGTCTGCACTGCCACTTATGTTGGCAAAACTTATGTTTCTCATCGGTGTGAAAAAGCACCGCCGCACAAATGACAAAAGTGATAATGTGCTCTCCTGCCAGCACAGAGCATTTACACGAGTGATCCTACAGCAGCACAACTGCATCAGTACAGCTTGTTAGTGTAGCAGTGGCCTAACGAATCAGTGCCACAGCCTTGTCTGTTAGGTAAGTGCATCTAGTCGTGCTATCCCTAGCTCACGACTGGGGAAACTGCAGTTTGCAGGGAATCACGCAATGAGCCATTGGCACAGCCAAGCCTAGAACTTAGGCCTGTCTCGCTGCCAGCTCCCTGCACGTTCTTCTGACCTCACGGCCTCCCAAACATGAGTTGCGGGGACACATGTTTTGCCTTGGAAATGGTCCAGAATGAC
Source organism: Pelodiscus sinensis (assembly GCF_052426305.1). Classification (NCBI taxonomy): domain Eukaryota; kingdom Metazoa; phylum Chordata; order Testudines; family Trionychidae; genus Pelodiscus; species Pelodiscus sinensis. The sequence goes on from NC_143052.1 coordinate 200,973,746, forward strand.
TCAAATGCTAGACATTTAAAAAGAAAACAAAAAACAAAAAACCACCAAGCAAGACTAAACGAAGCAGCCCTACAAAGGCCTTCACTTGCACACAGATTTCAAGTGACACAAGTTGAATGCTGTGCAGAAACATTGATATACTCGGTATATTGACCAAAAGACACAATAAACATATTAAGTTGAATCTTGATGGGAATATTTATGCCTCTTTTCTTGGTTGTCAGCATGAGAAAGCATTTGTGTACAAATGGAGAAATTAATCAGTCCCCCATTCCTTCTCTCTGCAGCACATGCTGGGACCCTGTGTTTATTAGTCTGAAGGAAGGAATGCGCGGGGGCGAGGGGGAGCCCACTTGTTAACATTTTGGCAGCCCCCTCTAGTTCCATATTAGGGCAATTTGGGGCTACTGAGTGTTATAGAAGCAGAAGGGTAAGAGGGCTACTCAAAATAATCCTTCATCCGATATTTCTTTGCATGAAGACAGATGGTCAAAATGTAGGAAAGGCAACAAGAACCTTGAAATAAAGAAGCACGATGGAGATAAATAATCATGGGGCTCATTCAACAAGAATTTGCTGTTCAGGAAGTCACTGAAGCAGCTGCAGCTCAACCGTCGTTCTACTTCTGATCAGTGAGCATTAGCAGCCTTTTTGTGAGCCCCTCATTCATCATATTAATCATTCCAAAACAGACACCACAGACTTCATGCCATGCGTGAGCTGTGGAGACTTCTCCTCACCCCAAATCTTTGTTTCACTCTCCTTTTTAATCTTTTCTTTTTCTTTCCTCCAGTGGCCAAAGGCTGCTGTGTACATCTTCCTTACCAGATCTTCAAAGCCCTTTTACCACAACACGGTGGACATACAGTTTATGAAGTCAAATCTTCTGACTTTTAGGCAAGCATGGAAACCTGGAGCCATGAAGGTAGTGTGGCAAAGCTCCGGCTGTTCCCTGTGGGTCTTGTGCTACTGGCTGATAGCGTTTGGCCTCAGAGGCTCGCTGTGGCCCTCCACACAGCCTCTTTCTGTTTACTAGAGGCAGGGTTCACAGTTTATTGAGCCATGCGCATCACAGGCTAGTTGATATGTTTGGGTTAAAATCCCCTCTGGAGTCTTGATCTCCCTTCTCGGGGGCAGATTTTGAGATGTCATGGAGAGGTTTGGGGGGAACCCAGGCAGTAGCAACAGGCAGGGTTACTGTCACTTTCAATCTGGCAGCTTTTCCCTTGGCCACTTCCCCAAACGATCCCTCCCAGTACCTTTCCTTTGGTACCTGCTAATCAGTCCTCAGTTCCTGCACACACCTCTTCTACACTGCACTTCCTCCTTCCAGTCCTTTGCTCTTTGCCTTCCCTCCTTCCTTGCCTGGGGGAGACCTTTCAAAGCAGCACCGCAAGCCTGAATTGGCTGCAGGTGTCTAATGAGTCTGTAGCTTCTAGCAAGCTCTAACTGACCCCAGGTGCCTGCCTGATTATGCTGCATTTTGGCATGGCTTTTTTTTATTCAGGGAAGAGAAAACTGTTCACCCAAGCCCCAGCATGTCTTCCCTCCATTAGTATGTGGCAGTCAGCTGGGCTGGGTCTGTCACAGGAGGTACTCAGCTGTTACCAACTAAGCTTTATTTTTGTGCTGTAAAATGTCTTCTGGGTCCAGCAAGCGTTTGGCACCTCAAATATGGTAAGAAAAACTGTGCTCTTCCTCAGTTCTTCTGTGGGAAATTCTGGCAGGAGCTTTACTGACAACACTTCACTAGAATTCAAGAGGGCAGAGACGGCAGCTGTGTTTGGCTGGCAGTATGAAGAAGCAAATAGTTTCTGCTTGGTGCAGTTCACTTCTTCCTGTCCAGACTTTAGTCCATACTCAGATGTAGGAGCCCTAGACACATCACAACCTGCTGGCCCTCTCACCAATACGTGCACCAGGGTTGTGCTCTGTCCCTCCACCCATCCTAGTGAAGGTAGGTGACTCCAGGAACCACAGCAATGTCCTCCCTTCACTTGGGAACAGCAGGGGCATCAGCCAGGATCTCCAAACTTAAAGATGCAGGGTGATAGCAAGGAGACCACAATGTCTAGCCCAGCAGCTTGGTGCTTCTGGTTGGGTGGGTGTGCTGAGCCCTTGGCTCTCTTCTTTCCCACACACAGAGTTCATGGTGTGGGTGATGCTGGAGAGACCCCTCCAGAGGAGTCCGTCTTGACCTTAACTCCCTATTCTAATGCATAGGGCAAGGTCCTGTGTCTCTGAGATATTGTTTCAAGCCGCTTGCAAACTCAGGCAGGGAATACTGCACCCGTCGTATTTGGTTCATGTTTTCAAGCTTTTCCTTGCAACAATCTGAGCTAGAATCTTGCATTTAAAAAAGTTAGTTGAAATTCTGATGTAATCACTTAACCCAGGAATGAGGGCCTTTGGCAGGGTCCCATAATGCTTCAGTCTAGCATGGATCTGTTCCGAGCACTGGGTCACAAAATCTTACTTGTCTCTCAATGTCTTCCTGAATCCATTTCCCCTTCTGTGTCTTTCTTCACCCCTGTGCAGAACACCATAACCTGTGTCCTGAAGGCCAAATCCAGACTCAGGCCTTACTTCTGCCTACAGATCTATGTGCACGATCCCTGCACCTGTGGGGGGTTTCTTTGAAACAGAAGGGACTTTGCAGGGGTCAGTGCCAAAAGATCATAACACAGATTCCAAGCTTAATCTTGGGGCAAGGTCGATATTTTACAATATGACTGTACAGGGCATAGCGCGATGGGGCCCGATGTTGATTGAGGCCATGCAGTATAAATAACAAATGAAGTTACAAGACTAAGGAACCAAGCACCACACCCACTGAGGAGAGGAAAAAGGAATTTCCTCCCCTCCTCTCACCCTTCTTTAGGCAACGGCAGCAGCAGAGTCATTCCTGGGAGGGGAGTCCAGGATAATGGCTGAAGTAGCTCTCTGTTGCTGTGTAACCAAAGGACCTTCTTCTTATTGCCCCCTCTCCCTCCCTCTCCAAGGGACGTCTAAGGGGTGCACAGTCCTTATACAGCTTCCCCAAATCCAGCCCATTCACATCTCACCCACTTGTGCAGTACAACCACGCTGGTATCCTGCCACAGCGATCCCTGGGGTTGTGGGGCTGGGGGCATGGATTTGCCCTTTAATGCTGGGCATAAGTGGGGCATTCGCGAGGGTCACTGCTCTGAGGTTAGTTTCACCCAAGGTGTGCTTTTTTTGCAATGTGTCATGGGGTGGGTAGCCCATCTCTCCTGGAGAACCGGGCAAGGTGGCTCATCACGTGATCTAGCCCCATCTAAAGTCCCTTGAGGTTGGGCATTATGGCTCAGGGCCTAGTCCTCCACACTCCGGTTGGTGGGGTAGTGTGGCCCAGTGGCCAAGCCTATGGCGCCCCCGTCGGTGGGGCAGTAAGCCCCAGTGGCTTGGTCTATCTTGCCTTTGTCTGCAGGGTAAATAAGGCCCAGTGGCCAAGTCCATAATGCCCCCATCTGTGGGGTAAGTAGGCCCAGCAGCTGAGTCTGTACTAGATTGGCTTTCCCCTCTCAGGAGCAAGGGAGGTGGGGCTAGAGGGCCCGGACCCTCCCTCTCCACCAGGGTCCAGCCTAGGGCCTTGTCAGCAGTAGGTGGTTCCCACCACTGGCTTGGTGGGGAACTCTCCCAGTAGCACTTCGAGTTTGCCGGGAGGCCTCGAGCTCCCTGCCTTGGGCTGCTTCCTACCCCAGCCCCCTGGCAAGCGTAGTCCCCCCCTGTGCTTGTGGATGCTGCAGTGTCAGTGGTGGCAGCTGTGGCTGGTGCGGCTGTGGCCCCAGTGGCTGTGGCCAGCGGGGGCAGTTGCTCCTGTGTTCTGGCAGGAGCTCTTCTTCCTCCTGCTCCTCTGGCCTTTATACTGGGTCTGCAGTTGGAGCATGCCCAGCAGGGCCGTGGGGGCAGGGCCTACTCAGCCCAGCAGGCCTGGTCACCCATCGCAGGTCAGGGCGGGGTTGGTACACCCCGTCACACCATGTACTTGGTTAACATCAGTCGGCCTTCTGGAGGATATTTTCGGTACCACTGGTTTTGAATAAATGATGCTCCAATATTAATTGCTTTCCTGTGGGACTTCTCCAGTTTTACAGTTCTGGTAACCAGTGGCTCCTTTCAGCCAGGCACATCTAACCACACCGCTTATCCACAGAACTCACACAGCAGCCTGAAGGGGAACGGCGGGAGGCCAGGTAGCTGGCAGCTCAGAGTGTAGTAGGATGGATTTTTAAGTTGATTGTTTTAGACCCAGTGAGATATAAAACAATCAGACAATCTTTCGAAAATGTGTGCCACATAATCACCACAAAAGTAATAAAAGCCCCTTCCCTAGCCCCCGATTGGCTAGTTCCAGGCTCGCTGTGGAATTCCATGGCAACAGAGAAGCAGATAAGCAGTTAAATTCAATTGATTTTATTTTTCAATTCTATCATTTAATACAAAAATCCCTCCAAAATGTATTCTCAATTCACTGAAAAAAACCACACCATCACCCTTCCTAGCCAGACAGTGAGCAGCTTGGCCAAATATCAGAGATGGCTGGAATGTCATGGCTGCATCATCACCAGTGCCTGGAACAAGCACTCTGCTCCACCACAGAAACCTTGACAGAATCTGAATTTCAGCAGTCCCGGTGGCTGCCACTATAATGAGTTATCATTAAGGGGGAGCCATAAATCCCTTTGGGATCCTGCCATTTCCAGCTCAAGCGAGACAAATGGCATGTTGTCTGGGTTAACCCATAAGGGTGCAGAATGGTACACACATTTTCTGTTCTCTCGGGACTGTCATTAGACTTCCCATATTCAGCATTCAGAAACCAATCAGAGACATTTCTGAAATGATTTTCCAGTTGTTTTACCCCTACCTGTGGGGGGGAAAATCATCATTCTTCAAATGCAGATATTTTCAAGAGGAACAACGTTCTTAGGTCAATGCAGTACAGCTAGGAAAGGCAAGTCATAGATCTATTAAAGGGCTAGTCTCTGAATAGCTTGGGAATAATTAACAAATGTTCTTTTCACAGGAAAAGAGAAACCTCTCCATGCTGCAGAGCAAACCTATTCAAACTCTCTTCACACAGCAAGTACAATACATCAGAGTAAAATTCGGCCTATTTTTTTCATTTGTTTCCCCGCATATATGCATCTAATCGTACTTCCAAACCAACGAAGGAGGCAGCAACAAGTAGCAAGCATTTTCACTGAATTTTGCTGGAAATAGTCACACTTTGTGCATGGAGATAGGAAGCCTGATCCAAAGCCCTCTGAACTCAACGAGAGACCTTCTGTTGGCTTCAGTTTGAATGGGCCAGTGTTGAGACTATTGAGTGGTGCCACTGTTCATCCTGTGCAATTTTGAAAATGAGGTAGATGGGCTATCACAGGGATTCTCAAACTTTTTTTTTTTACTGGGACAGTCTTTGAAAATGTTTCAGGCAGTGAAGATCCCCCTCAGGCCATACCCCTCATTTCTGTGCTGCTGCTGGCCGCGGCACTGCCTTCAGAGCTAAGCTACCAGAGCATGGCAACTGCTGGCTGGATTCACAGCCCTGAAGGCAGCACAGATACCTCACCCTCTCCAGAATAGACTTGCAACTTCTTTTTGGGTCAGGACCTCTAGTTTGAGTCACACAGGGCTAGACTTTGGGGGCCACGGTCAGATATATCCTACTCTGGGATTCTTTTGTTTTGCTACAACAGCTGCCATTTGGTGTAATCGTACACACTGAGCATAAAGTGAACAGTGTGCTCTTTGGAAGGCTGTTTAATAACTTCTGGGAATCAGCAGTTACAGCAGGGGTGGAGAACCTAAGGCCCAAGGCCAGATGTGGCCCCTGGCTTGCCTGGATCCAGCCCCTGAGGCTCAGGGCTCTCTCTCAGCATTGGAGAGCCCGTGCTGGCACTCCTGCTCCTCTCACCCCTGATGCTCCCCGCCCCCCCCACCTCGTGGGACTGAAGCACACAAAATCTACTAGCCTGGGCTCCCCCAGGCTCTGGTGTAAAAAGGGGAATGTGGGGCGTGTCTTTCTCCTTCTAAGGTGGGCACCACGTCAGTGAGGGTGTTTTGTTTTGTTTTTTGCTTTTTACTTGTGCGTGGCCCCTGACTGATTTTTATGTGGGTCAGTAGCCTCTGACCCCAAAAAGGTTCCTTACCCCTGAGTTACAGGGTTCGTTTAGCAGCAGCTTGAAAGGTTCTGAATTTGACCAATGACAAGGAAGTACCCCAAGTCCTCCGTTGAGCTCCTCAATGGTGCAATGGTGACCACCAAGCATTTGCAAGTACAATGGCTCCCACTATTACCTGGTAACCACCCAGCATCCAGCTGGAACAATGGCTCTCAGACCTTTGTATTCCGTGACCCCATGTTACAGCACAAAAGAAGAATTTCCAGGCATCTCCCGTCCCCTCCAGCCCAAAAAAGAGAGAGTGGTTGCAATCCCTCTGGGATCATAGCCCTAGTGCAGGGGTCTCCAACCTTTTTACCCACAAGATCACTTTTTGAATTTAAGTGCAATGTTAGAGCTACCTCACACCCAAATATTCTGCCCTTCCCCCTTCATGCCCCTTCTCTGAGGCCCTGCCCCTTCTCCCTCCCTCCTCCCTCCCTCCCTTTCACCAGGCAGGGGCAGAGGGTTGGGGCACAGGCTCTGGTCTTGGGTTAAGGGATGTGGAGTGTGAGAGGGGCTCTGAGCTGAGCCTGGGGTAGGCAGTTGGGGTGTAGGAGGGGGTTCAGGGTGCAGGCTTTGGGAGGGAGTTTATGTTCGGGGGGTCAGGGCTGAGGCAGGGGCTCAGGATGCAGGAGGGGGTTCATGGCTGGGATAGGGTTTCAGGTTGTGGGCTTCAGCTGGGCACTGCTTACCTCAGGTGGCTCCTGAGGGGTGGTGCAGTGGGACTAAGGCAGGCTCACCCGTTCACTGGCCCTGCACCACTCCCAAAGGTAACCAGCAATCTCCCTCCATCCCAAGTTCTGTTGTGCCCCCCACCTTCATTCCATGGGGATAGAATACAGGATGGAAGAGGGGGCACCCTGACATGAGCACCTATCCTCTCCCTTCCCTGCCCTGCTCAGCAAGCACAAGGATCCTGGGGGCAGGCAGCTCCAAGGCAAAGGGCAGGAGATGCACAGCAGTGGAAGGAGGAGCAGCTGAAGTGCTATGCTTGATTAATAACTTCTCGGCCAAACCATTCAGGGTATGTCTACACTACAGTGCTATTTCGAATTAACTTAATTCGAAATAGTTCAAATTAAGCTAATTCGAAATAACGCATCTAGACACAAAATCTAATTCGAAATAGCATTTTGCTATTTCAAAATAGTGCGTCCACACTGATTGGATGCTGGATCACATTTAAGGTCAGCTGAAACCGGTTCCAGCAGGGCATCAGGTCAGTAGTTACTTTGTGTGGCTGCTATCTGAGGCTCATGCTTAAAGGGACCCCGCCCCTGGACATTCGGTTCTCAGCTTTCCCGCTTGCTTCCCTACCTTGCTGAGGGACAGCGAAACGTTTTCCTCTCTGTCTGTTTTGGTCGCTCTCATTTGGGACACCACAGCACTCGGCACCATGGAGCCAGAGCTGCCCCGGGCACTCTGGTGCTCATGTTGAACGTCTTGCTGCAAGCCTGGCAGCAATTGCTGGAGGCTGCCTGGCACCTTCTGGTGCAGGCCAGCCCCCTGGCTCTGCCCATGCCCCCCCCCCCGGGGGCCCTGGAGGAGAGGCACCCGGATGCCAGCGTGCCCCACCACATCTGGCGTCTGGACACCAGCAGCGACTGGTAGGACCACATCATCCTGGAGCGCTGGGGAGACCAAGAGTGGACCCAGAACTTCAGGATGAAGAAGGACACCTTTCTCGAGCTCTGCAAGTGGCTTGCCCCTGCTCTGCAGCGACGGGACACATGCATGAGGCCCGCCATTCTCCTCCACAAGCAGGTGGCCATCACTCTCTGGAAGCTCTCCACGCCGGATAGCTACCGATCCATGGGGAACCAGTTCGGCATGGGGAGATCCACCGTCGGAGCAGTGCTCAGGTATGGCAGTCGCCGGCCACTGGGCCAGGAGGGGGAGCTGCAAGGAGGAGATGGGTTGCCCAGGGAACGAACACTCCCAGCCACCCGGGCACCCCAGTGGTACTATGTACCACTTCTCAGAGCCATTTTCCTAACTCAGCTTCTGCAAAGATTTCAACAGCAGCTGTTGTGTGCAGAAGGCTCAAACCTGCGATATAAGCTCCACGACTTTTCCCATAAGCTAGAGAATCCATGACACTATATCCAGCCAGGGGAGCACTCAGGATCATCGGGCTGTGCCCCTAAGCAGGACTCTGCATTCCCAGAAGGAGTGGGGCCTCGGGCAGAAGGGGCGAGACTGATCAGCCAGCCCCTAGCACCTCCCCTCTGGCCAGAAGTTGTGAATATTAGTTACTGCTCTGGCCAGCCCTTAGAGCAGTGTTTCTTATACTGTGTTCCATGGCATACTGGTGTGCTGCGAGGCAGTCGGAGGTATACTGCAGAGAACAGAATTCAAAATAGCCGCCCTTAAAGGGGCAGGCCTTTTTTCTTTCTTTTTTTTGCTCAATAACTTTCCCCCGACCCTTTCCCCCCCTCAACCTTTTTTTTGCTCAACAAAAAATCCTTGGTTTTCCTCATTAAAAAAAAAAAGATTGTTTGGTGTTCCTCAGTCTTAAAAAGTTTAAGAAACACTGGGTTAGAGCCTGCTGGAGCACATAGTTTGGGGCTCTGAAGCACGTTGTGCAGGGCTTTGGTGGCAATTCTAAAAGGCCTGAGGCTCCAGCTGCTGCAACTGTCAGAGTAGCAGTGGCAGATAGGAACCACGGGCCCCTTAGAGTTACCAGACTCAAAGGCAATTGTCCCCTTTGCTCCCCCCACATCTGCCTCCAACTCCTACAACAAACTAACCTTGACACCAGAGTTTGCTCAATTCTGTCTGTCTATCTAGGTACACATATAGCCCTCATCACCAGAGTGTCTGATCACCATGACCTGCTAAAATCCACATGACCCGCCCCGTGAAGAAGGCAAACTGAAGTAGAAGGTAGATATTGTGACTTGCCTAGATCGCACAAGAAATCTGAGGCAAAATCAGGTTTTGAATCCAATCCTAGTCTAATGCTCTATCCATTAAGCCATATTTCCTAATTAATGATTAATTAATCAGAAGTTGTGAATATTAGTTACAAATATTTTAAGGCTTATTTTTCTGTTTGCAAATCACAAAGAGGTTTAGCTTTACATGAGTTTATTCCCTTTGTAGAATTTTTCAGATAACAGTTTTGGGGAACAAATCTCAAATTAGAGGTTCTTCATGAACTACAAACTTGTATTATTCAGTATCTGAGACACAGATAGGGAGGTAATATCTTTTTTTGGACCAACAGAAGTTAAAAGCTCTTACCTCACTCAGTGAGCATAAATAGTGAACCCTCCTACACAAATAGCTTTGGTTCTTTGCACATTTGGATGAAGAACAAACTTAGGATTGCTTGCTCTCACAATTTCATTGTGGGCATTGTGATATTTGGTGTTTTTCCTAAAAGCCCCAGCTCTTGGAGACATGTTATGACATGAGAATGTCCACTCTCATTTCTTTTAAAAAGTCATTTTCTAGCTTTGTGGCTGCAGTGGAAAGCTTTTAAATGTACAGTCTTGAGGGTTAGAAACCAGAAGGTGAATAAAAAGCACTGATAAATCTTTATTGTTTAGGGCTTGACTTATGACTTTGGAACCCTTGGGACTGGCTGTATTGGACATTCTCCAAACTTTTGCATGAGCAGAAAATCTGTTTGTGCAAATATCAGAGGATCCAAAACAGTAGCTTAGGCTTAGAAGAAATGTTTGCAAATACTGTTGCATAGTACCCAGCCAGTGCTACTAATCCTGAGCCTTTCTGCTGCTCTTCTCATGTGGCCCAGATTTCAAGCTGGCAGATCTCAAGGTCTTCAGTAAACACTGAGCCAGTGTCCTGATGGCAACCAGTCATCCACCCACAGGAGAAAACATTAAACACCTCAGGAGTCAGACTGTGGGCAGTTCATGACAAGGACTGTGCTTCCTTTCATGTTCATGCAGTGCTTGGGTAGTGCAAAGAGTCCCTTGACATGGAATGAGACGGCTCGGTGCTGCTATAAAGGTTATAGACAGCATTTTTCGGTTTTGTTTGTTTTAACATAACATTCGGAGTCCCTGATTTTCACAACTCCCAAGCCATAATGAAGCCTCAGCAACCATGAACTGCCCCACTGCACACAGATTTTTGTTTGCTTTGTTTCCCAATTTCATTCTGGCTGCTAAGAAAGTAAAATTTATCTTGATGTCCCTTAAAAAAGAGCAGCACTACTGTGTACACTTCAAAAATGACTGTGATTGTCTCTCAGCACAGCTTATTTTTATGAGCCTCAGAGAATCGTAATAATTGCTTAGTTTATATTTCCATCAGAGCCCATCCATAAAAAGGAATCAGCTGTATTATTCTTGTAAAACACCACATCAGTCAAAAATGAGTCAAAGTCAGAGGTCTAGCTGTTAATCAGATCACATTTCACTTCCTGTTGACATTTTTATTCCCCGCACAGAAAATATTTGACATTAAGTCTGGGATTATGAGCACTATTCACCCAATGCAAATAGTTTAGAGAAGAGATTCCCCTGTTGGTGCAGCTGGCAGCTATGCAAATGGAAGCCGATCTGAGCAAAAAGAACACTTTTTGAACAGTTCAGGGTAGATTGACAAGTCTTCATCTTTAGTGATAAATCAGAAGTCACTCCAAAACAAAGGTCAGATTTTCATCCACCTTTCACCTGGTTTCTATAAAGCACAGCAAGCACCAATGCTGTTTTGCTCTGTTCTGGCTTTCCTGAAAGCTGAGCTGCCTACAGCTGCTACTTTTCAAAGTTTATCCAGCAGGACAATGAGATCATGACGTGATATTTGCAATACATTGCCATGGTAACTGTGGACCAGGTAATGACTCATCAGAGAAGAATACAGTTGTGGTCAGCAAGGATTCTACCTCAGGAATGCTCTTCATATAATGGCAAGAGGAAGATGGGTTTTATGGTTAAAACATAGAACTAGGACTTAGGAGGTTCAATTCCTAGCTCTGCATACGTTTCCTTTATGACTTTAGAGGGTCACTTAATTTCTCTGTACATCAGTTCCCAATCCGTAAAATGTTTCCTTTCTCTCATCAGATGTCAGTAATTTTCCTGAGGGGAGGCCCTACAAAGTAGCCAATTCTATTCAAATTACACAAGTTGGACACTGTGTTCTATTATCACTGTACTCAATATAGTTTTCAAGAGCAGCATATAAACATTTACTCTATGCCTATGTACCTCTGGAGCCGTGGTCACCAACCAGTAGATCGTGAGCTACCGGTAGATCTCAGGGGCTCTAAGAGTAGCTCTTGAGCCCTCTCTGAACTGCGCACCTGCGCAGTACATTTACATTAGATTTCTTCATTTGAGGAGCAGCTACTCACTGAGCAACAACACAGGTGAATAGCTGCGAGGAATGGTGGGAGCTGGGAGGTCGGGAGGGCTGAAACACCCCAGCCAGCTGACTGTGGCTTTCACAGCTGGAGCTAGGCACAGCCTCCCTGGGCTGAGCGCAGGGCAGCTGGGCTGGAGGGAAGAGAAGCAGCTGCCCGGCCAGCTGGCCATGGCGCTCAGCCAGGGTGCACCACGCTCCACGTGGGCTGGCGCAGAGGAGAAGCTGCCTGGCCTGCTGGCTGTGGCGTTCAGCCCAGAGGAGGCTGAACCGTGCTCCAGCTGATTGGGCAGCTTTCCTTCTGCGCCTGCCCACGTGGAGCTTGGTGGCACCCTGGCTGAGCACCATGGCCAGCTGGCCGGGCAGCCACTTTTCTTCGCTCCAGCCCGGCTGCCCTGCGGTCAGTCCGGAGGGAGTGTGGGTCGGAGGCTTCCCTCCGTGGCTGGTGTAGGGAACTCCCTGCCCCCAACCTCGTTCCCTTTCCTCTGCCCCAAACTTGTCCCCTGCCCTCCTGGCCCCCTGTTCCCTCTCCCTTGCCCCCCCCCCGACCCCGCTGCAGAAACCTGCCCCCCTCTGCAGAAACTTGTCCCCCGGCACCCTGCCCTCCCTGCAGAAACCAGTTCCTTCTGGCACCCTGTCTCCTACTACAGAAACCTGTCCCCCTGCTCCCCTCTGCAGAAACCTGTCCCCTCCGGCACCCTGTCCCCTGCTGCAGAAACCTGTCCTGGCACCCTGTTCCCTGCTCCAGAACCCACTAGCACTCCTCCCCAGTACTGTGACCCCTGCTCCCAAATGACTTTTCTATGGGTCAGTGACCCCTGACTCAAGGCAGGTTCCCTGCCATTCTCATAAATAAAGACAATGCAGAAACTTTTTGTGTTTAACATAGTATTCTATTTAAAAATGAAGCCTGGCCAACAAACCCCCAATTGGGGCCAAGCCCCCATCTGGCCACAACCACTCCTGCACTCCCTCTTCCCCAGATCTGAGCCTATCAAACACTGGAACCTCATGCCCTCAGCCCCTCACATACCCCAACCCACATCCCTGCACCCTCACATCCACAAGCCTGTGGCTTGCTTAGTATCCCAACACTGCCCAGCCTGGAGCCCCCTCCCTGAGCCAGTGTCCTCTTCTCCACCTCCTCCTGCATCCAGATTTCCTCCCAGAGCTTGCACTTCTCACCCCTTCCCACACCCAAATCCCTCATTCCCACCCCAGAGCCTACACATCCTGTCTCAACACAGCAAGGGTCCAGCTAGACTGCAGGAGTTTTTCAGGATTTTGGAGATATCCCAGAAAAACTCTTCTGCATCCAGGGTTGCGTTTGTTCTTCTGCTTTTTTAGTGGAAGAGCAAACAGGCTCTTTTGGTCACCCCTATATTCCTCTTTCCAGAAGGAATAAGGTGGCTTCCAAAAGAAGGGTTTTTTTTCTGACATTTGGTCCAGTGTAGACATGCCAAATGTTGGAAAAACCTCTTCCTACAGAAGAATAAAAAAAAAAAAAAAAAAAGCCAAGCAGCAGTATAAGGATTGGGGATAGCAAGTGATGGACAGGAGGAGAATACAGAGCGTGGGGCGGTAGATCTTGGCTTGGTCTGTCATTTAAAAAGTGATCTTGGGTGTAAAAAGGTTGGAGACCACTGCTGTGGAGCTTAGTGCATGAGCCTCTACCGTAGCCCCCCCTTGCTCCTCCCACAGCAGGGAGCCCGTGCTGGAAGCGCAGTTTCCTATGGGGAGGTATGGGGAGAGAAAGCCTGGAACCTCCCTGCCAAACATGGCGTGTGGGGAACAAGCAGAGCTAAGCATGGCTCAGCATGACAGTTCCTTCTCCCTGCGTGGGGGAAATCAGGACCCAAAGCTGGCTCTCTGCTCACTGACATTTCCTTCCCTCGGGACACATTTCCTGCATCCTCCCCAACCCTGCCTATGTACCCCCACATCTCCAGTCCCCTGCCTTAACACTACTATGCCCCGACACACCCCACCCTTGTATCCTGAGTCCATCATACATCCCAATCTCCTGCCCTCAGCCCCTCAGACACTCCACCCCAGGGCCGGCTTTAGGAAGTGCAGGGCCCAATTCGAACCAAAAAAACCAATCCAGCATACAAAGAAACAACTCACAGCCCCTTTAAATCTTCAGCTTCAGGGCCGTTTTAGGTGCAGGGCCTGATTCAGGGGAATCTGGCAAATCGGCCTAAAGCTGGCCCTGCTCCAACCCAGACTCCTACATCCCCACATCTCCAGCCCCGTGCCATAAGATTGACAGAAGACAGCCTGAATGCATGTGTGAAGCTGGATTTGACCAGTTATGAAGCAAACTTCAAAGAACTGTACAAAAAGATGCAGCAGCAGAAGTCCCATTAAATCAAGTTTAAAAGCTTCAGAAGAGTAGCTAAGTTACTTTGCAACAGGAAAAACTTAAAAAACAACAAATAGTTTAGTAGCACCTTAAAGACTAACAAAACACGTAGATGGTATCATGAGCTTTCGTGGGCACAACCCACTTCTTTAGATGAGTACAATGTTTCATTTATGCTATTATTACTTTTATTATTATGTCATTTACCAATAGTATTAAGTTGTATATTTAAAGTCATGCAAATGGACATTCTTGTACGGCTCTTTATTGACCACATGTTCTCAATTTTGATGTAGTTTGGCTATTTGGTTTGAAAAGGTTGCCAATCCCTGCTCTACCGTGTGAGCTAAAGCTGTAGAACACATTCATTCTCTGTCTCTCTCTGTAAGTGGTCTAAGTGCATCTAGATGGGAGAGTGAACCACACCCAGCAGGTGTGTGAGTTATAATTATACTTGCAAAGTTTTTGAGCTGTCACCCAGGATAGGGAAGCAGTAAAAGAAATTCACTGGTTTGTGTTCTCACTTACTTCCACAGGTGCCAGAGAGTGCTTACTTTTGCAGCCCTTCCATCCCTGATGGGAGCAGCTCCCACAGTGCTGCTCCCTCCATTTTGATGATCGATCTTGTGGAAAGGGGGGTGAACTTGGGGCATCTTGAGTTTTAAAGTTCCAAGGCTTTACAGAAGGAGGAGGGGACATCTGTTTACCTGGCATCAGCGCAACATAGGTGCTGGTCAGAGTGGTCATTTGGGAACTGTGGGATATCCTCCAGAGGCTACAAATTCTGTATACACTAAAGCAAGAATGTGTTTTCCCTTGCACATCACTGTGGTACACCTCTCTTGGCAGTGGTTTTCTTTTCGCCACAAAAAGTCATTGGCAAGTATAGACACACTCACCATTTTTGCACAAAAAAGGGACTTTTTCCATTTTAAATGCCAAATGTAGACATGCCCTTATTATCCCTGTGTTTGCCTTGGTGATGTCACCTCTACCTTGGGTATGATTGTCAGAAAGCTTTTCTTTTGTTTAAAAAATAAACAAATGAATAAATTCTTTGCTCATTGCTGCTTTATGTGGCACACATATCCCTAGCTAATGGAGTTTAAAGGCTTTTGGGAACATTTTAACTGGAACGCCTTGTTAAAACACTGGACAGTACGTCACTGAAAAAATATGACCATCATAAGAGGTGTCTGTTGTTCTGAAAGAGCTAGAGTTGTTTGTAAAAAGTGGTAAATATTTTGATTAAAGTCATATTCCTCATTACCATTTTTTCAAACTTTTAAAATGTTGTTGACATTTTTGGAATCAGAACAACCCACTCATCTCTCTAGCTCAGTGTTTCTTAAACTTTTTAAGACCGAGGAACACCAAACAATAATTTTTTTTATGAGGAACACCAAGAATTTTTTGTTGAGCAAAAAAAAAGGGGGGGGGGGGGATCGGGGGGAAGTTATTGAGCAAAAAAACAAAAATAAAAGGTCGCCTGCCCCTTTAAGGGTGGCCATTTTGAACTCTGTTGTTTTCCATGCACATTGGTGTGCCACAGAACACAGTTTAAGAAACACTGCTTTAGCTGATTGGAAACCCAGTAGAGCGGTCGTTGCAAACATATCCATGACTTTTGGGGGGGGGTGAGGAAAAAATCATGGTAAGAGTAAAAATTTGGAAAATTTCAACCAACTCTTAAAAAAAAATCTAGATCTCTGCATTAAAGGAATAAAGAGATCAGATAAGAGGGTTTTCAACTCATTTTATAGCAGAACAAAATGGCAGGACAATATGCATATCTGCGAAGCCAGCAGGGAACACAGATTGGTATCACAGAGCAATCTCCTTTCCCAGAAAGCTAAACACAACACACCTGCCTTAACTCCTCTCTCCAGAAGCCAGGTCTGTCAACCTTTCCCCCCATTCTTGCTCTCATTCCATGTTTTATTTGCATAGCACTGACTATCAGATAAATTGATTTTGTCTCTTGCACATATTTACCTGGTGTGGGATGCTGGGAATAGTATTGCCTTTATAGCCATAGTTTCAAAGCTTTGATCTTCTGAACAGTGTTCTGCTTTGCAAGTCTCAGTTTTACCAATGAGTCTGAGTCACCTTTATTGTGCTGGGTATTTTAGCCATCTCAAGGGGGAGGAGAGGGGCCATTGTTTCTGGTTGAGAAGTGCATAATAGGAGTCGTGGAACTAGTTAGGCCAATGGGAACGCTCAACATAGCTTTATAATCTTGTAAAACAGAAAAATTTCCCAAGTTTTTTGACAGCTCCTCATGCCCAGAATACCTTCCGCCCTCCTATACACTCACTCACTGTGGTTCCATTGTGCATGTCCCCCAGCCACCAATTATTTGGCACCTCTCCTCCAGGACAAACACAAAGCCACCTCCTGGCAGCCTCTCTGCATACTCTTGTCTATAAATGCATAGATGGGGAAAGTGAAATTAATAGTCCCTATAAAAAATAAGAACTGCTGTTCTATTCGGTGGGCCACTTGTTTGTCCTTTTGTGACATCCCACAGCTGGCTACCAACACTCTGTCCTGCAGTTAGTCATTCTGCCACTAGTTGCAACAGACCATTAGTAGGCAGTGTCCATAGGCATTGCTTCTCTCAGCTCGCCCAGCCATGTCCAGTCCCCCTCAAGGAGGTTTGTTTTCATCATGGAGGTGAACACACAAATGGGACACAGTCAACTCAGTCGGGAGCCTGGACTTCAGGGCCACCCCTCCTCGGGCGTTCCAGCACCTGGCAACCACTCAGCTTCAGCCAGCCCTGCTCCCTTCCTGGAGGACCAGTCACATGACTGCTTCCCTGAGCCTCTGGCCCTTGCTCCAGGGACTCACCACAGCAGCTGATGCTGCACCACTGTGGCTTTCCCTCGCCAGGGCGTAACCTGCTTTAGCCCTTTCTCCAGTCTAGCAGCCCTTTATAAGCCTAGCTGTAGCCCAGGCCTCTTCAAGTAGCTGGTTTGGGCTCATTTGCTCTGTCCAAGGGAGCTGGGCTCAGTCTATGAACAGAAACCAGCTCCCTTATGATTATGAGCTATATACCTAGTACTGCTTCAGCCTGTTGTGCCACATTGGCATTCAGCAGACACCAGCTTGGACTCTCCTCCAGCATCTTGTTACAGAGGCAATCACAGTAAATATTAACCTCTTGCTCCCCAAACATTCACTGGTGTTTGTTCAGTACATAGTCTATATGTACAATCGAACTGGGGATCTGCTTGGTCCTTAGTCCCCTTCCATTGCACAGCTTCGCCTGACTGTCAAGAGGAAAGCAAAGGTAGAGTAGAGTACTTTTCCCTTCTGCTTACATTCAGAGGCGAGAAACGGCATCTAATAACTCTAACTGCAAGCAGGCATAGGAGGATTTCTCTCTTGAATAAGATTACAGTTCTGTATTTCTTCCCAAATTGATCAAACCAGAGTTATCAACAATGATCTATTTCTAAAGGATAAATGTGGCTGATGGATGGAATATTTTATTCCAGTTCTTCTATCACTCTCCTCACCAGTGTATCTGAGTACCCAAGAAGATTAGCAATGCCCTTTAGTCAAAAAAAAAAAAAAAAAAAAAAAGCATTTACCAGGGGAGAGTGTTTTTCAAGTAGTTTTGGGAGAAATTGAAATTATCTTAAAATTCTGTGTGACTATTTTCAGGGTAAGGGTTTTTCTTAATTAATCATATTTACCCACCCCAATAGAAGGACAGAACAGGAGTCTCTAGCACTTGTAGCATTTGTGTATCTCTTTCCATCTGAAGAGCTTTACAAGCATTAAGCAATGAATTGTCACAACTAGTACTAGATCCCAGCCAGAACACTGGACTCGAACCCTCTCAAACTTTAAGGAAATTGAGGCCCAAACTTCATAATTGTGGCTATTTTCTGTAGGATAAGTCAAACCAGAACACTAGACTCAAGCCTTTCTTGAAGTTTGGGAGAGTTTTGCTTTGGGTATTCATCTAAACTTATTGGCTTGGTTTCGGTTCTATTTGCAACTGCTCTGTGAAGTTTTATTATCACTGTTTTATGCATGGAAAAACCAAGGCAGGGTGATCAAGTTTCATGCCCAAGGCCTCATAAAAAGAAAAACCCACCATATCTTGGTTCCCAATTGAGTTCTCTGGCTGCTGGTCATTCACTGCAATGCTAGAGGCATATCTCCCTTCCTCAAGTGCAAGAAGTTATAGTTAGCCATGTCCCAGCAGTAGGCCTAACCCTCCTGCACGCCTACCGCGTCCACTGAAGTGGATGAGAAATGAAGATGCTCTTCCAGGAGGTATTCAGCAGTCTGTAGATGGAAGCCCTTCATATCCTTTATTAAGCTCACTTTACCCAGAGGACATGTGATTACAAATGGAAAACTCCCATTCCATCTTGCCAACCATCACAGAAGTGAGGGAGAAGTGAGAACTCAACTCTGTTTGGGACTGTGAGGCTGGCAAACTAGATGTCAGCTCTTTCCCAGGCTACACGCATGAGCTAAGAACTAAAAAACTCAATGCTGGAGACCAGATCAGTTAACTTGTATGTTGGCTTTGCTCAGAATAGGCATTAGTCTGGTAAGAATGCGTTTAGTGTTCAGCCTCCCTGAAATGTTTGTAAATTGCCCCATGCATTAATCTCCCTTGTAATGTCTGTATTTCATGCTATAAGAAAACATGTACATTTTGCTTGGTAACTATGAAAATGTTTGCTTTGTATTTGTGAACCCAAGCAGGGGAATCATCCCCCTCTCCCATCCAGATGGACTGTTAAATCAGATGGGCCATAAAGGACTATCACAATACAACAGATTGGTTAATGGCCCTATCAACCCTCAGAAATACTACATGCAAGGAAGCTGGCCCTGTGGACTTGGAAGCTAAATGGAGGAAATCACAGGAAGTTTATCGGTCTCTATGCTGTTTGAGCTCAGACAGGGTCGGAGACTCTACACCAGCGATCGACAACCTATTTAGCCACAAGATCACTTTTTGAATTTAAGTGCAATGTAAGATCTACCTCACACCCAAATACCCTGCCCTGCCTCCTTCATGCACCTTCTCTGAGGCCCTGCCTGCCCCTCCTCCCTCCCTCCCTTTCACCAGGCAGGGGCAGAGGGTTGGGGCACAGGCTCTGGTCTTGGGCTAAGGGATGTGGAGTGTGAGAGGGGCTCTGAGCGGTGCATGGGGCAGGAGTTGGGGTTCAGGGTGCAGGGTTTGGGAGGGAGTTTGGGTTCAGGGGCCTCAGGGCTGGGGCAGGGTGTGCAGGAGGGTGTTCATGACTTGGGGCAGGGATTTGGAGCTGGCTGCAGCTGGGCACTGCTTACCTCAGGTGACTCCTGGGTGGTGGTCCAATGAGGCTAAGCCAGGCTCCCCCCTGCCCTGGCCCTGCACCACTCTCAAAGGTAGACAGCGAACTCCCTCCATCCCATGCCCTGTTGTGCCCCCCACCTCTGTTCCATGGAGATAGAATACAGGGTGGGAGAGGGGGCACCCTGATATCAGCACACCTCCTCTCCATTCCCTGCCCTGCCCTGCCCAGCAAGCACGAGGCTCCGGGGGTGGGCAGGCAAGGAGCAGGAGATGCACAGCAGTGGAGGGAGGGGCAGCTGAAGTGCTGTGCTTGATTAATAACCTCTTGGCCAAACCAGTCAGGATCACCTGTCAGAGGCTGCAAAATCTACCAGTAGATCCCGATCGACTGGTTGGTGACCACTGCTCTACACTGAGGCACAGATCCCCAGGGATTAGCCCTGGATTCATCCTGAAAGACACTTTGAATGGACAGGTCACTGTCACTCTAAGGATCTTGATGGTAATTCATTTGTGTGCATATGTTTGCTTGCTTTGACCTGTAAATAATTCTCATATCTTTTTTCTTAATTAACGGACTTTTAGCTGGTTTATCACAGGACTGGCTACAGATCTTGTCTTTGGTGTAAGATGTAGGGTACCAAGTGATCTGGATACGTGTCTGGTCTCTTGGGATGGGAAGCAACCTGAATATGGTGTGATTTTTTTAATGGTCCATGGCCATTCATCATTAAGTCCAGTTTATTTGGGTGGTAAGATAGACTGGAAAGTGGGGATATTAGTGTGCAGTTGTTTAAAAAATTAGCCGATAAGCCTGGAGTGGAGTTTTTGTATCAAGACAACAATAATCTTCATCTCCATGGAACCAAGAAGACGTATGCATCTTACCACCTGGCCACAGGGATTGGATTTTGTAGCCTCTTTCTCCTTCCTTTGGTATGACTTGGTATATTTTAGACATCATAAGTTCTGTGTGGGTAGGATCCATGTTTTATAAATTATTACAATACCTAGAACAATGAGGCTGAGTGGGGCTCTTTAGGTGTTAACCTCATTGCAGATAATAAAGGATACTATAGTTATTAGGAGTTGTTCCGTGCATTCTTCTACTAGTAATACCGTTACATTGTATTTTTGAATAAAATAGTTAAAAACCTGCGTGGAGTAAATTGATAGTAATCTCATTTTCAAGAAGCATTGGGTGTTAGCCTCAAGTAATCCCTATGGGTATGTCTACACTACCCTCCTAGTTCGAACTAGGAGGGTAATGTAGGCATACCGCACTTGCAAATGAAGCCCGGGATTTGAATTTCCCGGGCTTCATTTGCATAAGCGGGGAGCCGCCATTTTTAAAACCCCGCTGGTTCGAACCCCGTGCAGCGCGGCTACAGTGGGCTCGAACTAGGTAGTTCGGACTAGGATTCGTGGAACGAGGTGTACCGGTAGTTCGGAACAGGAATCCTAGTCCGAACTATCTAGTTCGAGCCCCCTGCACGGGGTTCGAACCAGCGGGGTTTTAAAAATGGCGGCTCCCCGCTTATGCAAATGAAGCCCGGGAAATTCAAATCCCGGGCTTCATTTGCAAGTGCGGTATGCCTACATTACCCCGCTAGTTCGAACTAGCGGGGTAGTGTAGACATACCCATTCATACTTAACTTAGACAAATAGGAATCTCCTCTATGGCTATGTCTAAACTACGGTCCTCTTGCAGAAGAGCAAATGCAAATAGAGCGCTCATTTGCATATGTTGCACTCTCATTTCCATTTCCTCTTCCTTTCCCTTTTGTGCAAGAGGTTTTTGCACAAAAAAGCTCTGTGTAGATGGTGCCTTTTTGCACAAAAACCCCCTTTTGTGCAAAAAAAAAAAAGAGGAAGATCAGCTCTTGCGCAAAAGGTTTTTTTGCGCAAAAAGGTGTCATTTACACAGCGCTTTTTTGCGCAAAAACCTCTTGCACAAAAGGGAAAGGAAGAGGAAATGCAAATGAGAGTGTGACATATGCAAATGAGTGCTCCATTTGCATTTGCTCTTCTGCAAGAGGATCGTAGTTTAGATGTAGTCTATATGTGGAACCCCCGGGAGCAGATATATAATTTTACAAGCACAATTCCACATTGAAAACTAATTTAAAATTAATACATTTCTTTATTACTCACCTTTGGTAACATGCTTGGAGTAAAGGCCATTCAACCATGAGCCAGCCGGTATAATGCTAGCAGTGTAATGCTTCTGAAGGCAAACAACAGGACAACACATTCTGTGGGCATGGAGACTGCTTCGAGGGTTTGGAGGGAGGATTCTTTCTTCCTTTATTTCATCTGTTTGAAACTGGTATATATCCAAACCCATTTGTGACTCTCCTGGGAGCCATGCCTGAAAATGGGAAATTAGTAAGGACCTTCAATTGCTGTGTAAATTGCTCCATTTTTGTAGATTACGTCGTCTGTAACCACAAAAGTGAAGACATGTGTGGCAGCCTCCTCAATCAAACCAAATGGCTAAAAGAAATAGGCCCGAGAATAAAAATGTGTGAGCCCACTCTGCACACACCAATAAGAAGAGACTGCAAGAGTGTTATGAAAACATCTGACCTTCACCTATCGAGCCTTTAATGGACAATAGCTTAGCTTGATCTTTCAGGGAATTCCTTCAGACTTAACAAGCTTGAAAAATCCTTTTACTATGCCACAGGAACTTACATCTCGATTCTGCCCATATGCACCATATGCCCAGTAGTCCTCTTTGAAGTGCCTCTGATTATCATGTTCATCCAAGATTCTGTTCTCTGGTTTGTAACGGGGCCATGAACATTTTAAAAAGAGACCCTGATTCTTTTGGTGAAGAAATGAGTGACTTTCAGAGAGAGAAAGGATGTATTTTTCTTTCTTGCCTTTCCCCCAGATTATTACGAGAAGCAAAAAGAAGCCAGTGAGGAAGTGCATCACAGCGTAATGGGGCTGCAATTTTGTTCGGGGCATGTGGGTGCTTCCAGAGTATAAATATTTACTATTTAAAAATAAATTAAGGAGAAGAGTCATCCCAGAGAAAGGCTGGCTTTTGATGTAGTGGCTATTGAAAGATTCTGCTGCTGCTTCCGCTACCATGAGGTGCTGTGATGGGGGTCTACAACTCTACACTGAGCTTACCTCAGACAGGGGGACAAGGGGAAGAGCCTCCACTGTTTACAGACAAGCAGCTTGACTATGTCCCATGCACCCACAGCTTCAGCCAGGTAGAGGAAACAAGGCCTGCTAAAAAGGGCGGAAAAGGAAGGGGAGGCCAAAAGGCCTGGTGCAACAAAGGGGAGAAAGCCCTGCTTCCAAGAAAGTAACTGAGAGAGTGACTCAGACTGTATGCCGTAAAATGAAGGCACCGCTAGTCTTAATTAGGCTCAGGTATTGACCTGATTAAGGACAATTTAAGAAGAGTCAGCTAGAAGAAGCTGAATCCCCTGGAAGTAGAGCTCTGCTCAGATACCAAACTTGTATGTGCATATGCACCCATATCTGCAAAAATGAGCCACAGATATGCACGTCCGTATCCTCAGATTTAAAGTGGATATCTTGCAGACTTGCAGAGCTTCTACCTTGAAGGACCACACCAAGAGGTGAGGACCAGTGGCCACAGGGTGGTTGCAGGGTTTTGAAGGAGGGTTGGAATAAGCGTTAGGTCAGTCGTAAGCAGATAATGACTTTTCAGTAACGAGAAACAAAATAGTCTTTTCAAATCCATTTTTTCTACAAAACATTCAGGAGCCAGATGTGGCTGTAAAGACAGTAGTTACCCAGGGGATGATGTGCAGGTGTGTCACCCACTAGATGATCAAAAATATGGAATTGTGGGGTTTACGATAAAAGCATGACATATGCTAGTCTTAAGGCATGACCAGGTAGAACCAAGCCAATAACAGAGCCTACCAAGCGAAGGAGATCTCCAAGAGCAACCTGCTGCTTTCCTCCTTAAAAAATGGTGTGGAATGCGATGTTTCAAAATACTGGAGACTGTGAAAGACCTTTTCTTAATTTGTTTTTAGGCTGCATGGTTCTGTAAGATGCTTTTTACAGTCCTTCTGAGACAGCAATATCAGAGTATGCATCGATCAATCTGAAATCTTGTTATTTGCAAAAAGAAATGTAGCTTTCTGGTCATGAACAGATCTTGCAAACATATTGTGGTGGGTTTTTTTTTCTATATAATTAATATTTTAGTAAACACTCCCTGGTTGTACACTGCAGAGCATGTTCATTCTTAATATTTTTGTATAATCTCAAGCCATCCCAATTCCGTGCTTTAGTTTTTAACACACCTAAGGCAATAGGAATACAAATGTACAAAAGAAAAACCTACTGGGATGGTCTAACATGATAAACAGCCTAGAAAAAAATGCATAGAGAATGTATAATAGCTGCCCCAGCCAACCTGACAGGTATCAGCAGTAGCCTCAGCCCTGAAGATCATTGTAAGGCACTGCCCTAAGTCTCTGGCAAATGTCATGCTTTCATCCCCAGGTTGCTTTGGCTACAGCGGGCGCTCTCAAGGCATTGAGCAGCCCGGGGCAGAAGTGTTTCCTCTTCTCATGCAGGAGACATGTGCTGCCATGCTTGCAGGACCTGCTATGCTAACTCCTTTATTCCATCCATCTGTTTCATTTTCCCCTTGATTTCCTACTGTCACACATGCCTTTTAGCACATTCCTTTCATTCCACTGTATTCTCCCAAACCCTTCTCCAATTTACCTATTTCTGTGCCTCTCCCTTCTTTGTCTGTTCCTCCTTCTATTATGTTCAGAGCATACACACAGAAAGTAGAAAAAACAAACCATGAATGTTTTTGCTGGAAGGTTGGAACATTAATGTTGCTTTATTTCTTAGAATTCAAAATAACACACAAGAATTCAAATACAGAGTGTGTGGCTACATCTAGAGTGCAGGCTTCTTTCGGAAGAAGCTTTTTTCAGAAGAGATCTTCTGAAAAAACTTCTTCCAAAAGAGACTGTCCACACCATGGAAGTGCATTGAAAAAGCAATCTGCTTTTTTTGAAAGAGAGCATCCAGACTGAAGGGATGCTATCTCGCATATAAGCTATGATTGCTATGGATGCAATGGCTACCAGGGCACCTGTGCTTTTCCCTCTCTCGAAAGAACTCCCTCTTCCCCATCCACATATGCCTTTTTGCAAAAGAGCTCTTTTGGAAAAAGGCTTTTTCCTCCTAGAATGAGGATTACCAATGCCGGAAAACCTCCTCTGTTCTTTCGATTTTCTTGTGGAAGAACGCAATCCCATAATATAAGAACTAGGGGCCACCAAACGAAATTAATGGGCAGCAGGTTTAAAACAAATAAAAGGATGTTCTTCTTCACACAGCATATAGTCAAGCTGTGGAACTCCTTGCCTGAGAAGGTTGTGAAGGCTAGAACTATAACAGGGTTTAAAAGAGAACTAGATAAATTCATGGAGGTTAAGTCCATTAATGGCTATTAGCCGGATGGGTAAGGAATGGTGTCCCTGGCCTCTGTTTGTCAGAGGGTGGAGATGGATGGCAGGAGAGAGATTGCTTGATCATTACCTGTTCGGTTCACTCCCTCTGGGGCACCTGGTATTGGCCACTGTCGGCAGACAGGATACTGGGCTGGATGGATCTTTGGTCTGACCCAGTATGGCCGTTCTTATGTTCTTAATTGCAGTGTGGAGGTTCCTCACGTTGTGTCAGAAAAAGGCTGTTTTTCCAACAGAACTCTATAGTGTAGACCAGGGGTCTCCAACCTTTTTAAGCATGAGATCACTTTTGGAATTTAAATGAAATCCAGGATCCACCTCAAACCCAAACATCCTTACACTGCCTTCTTCCCACCCCTTCTCCAAGGCCCCACCCCTGCTCACTCCATCCTCCCTTCCTCCCCCATCCTCACTCACTTTTATCAGGCTGGGGGCAGAGGGCTGGGTGCGGAGGATATGGACTCTGATCTTGGGCTAAAGGATTTGGAGTGTGGGAGGGGTTCTGAGTTGAGCCAGGGGCAGGGAGTTGAGGTGCAGGAGGGGGTTCAGGGTGCAGGCTCTGGGAGGGAGTTTGGGTGCAGGGGGACTCAGGGCTGGGGCAGTGGTTTGGGGGGTGCAGGAGGGGTTCAGGACTGGGGCCAGCATTCGGAATGCAGCCTCCAGCTGGGCACTGCTTCCCACAGGTGGCTTCTGGGTGGTGGTGCAGGGGAGTAAGGCAGACTTACCTCTACTCTGTCCTGTAAAGCCCAGCGTTTGCTGTGCTAGGGTGCGTGCAGAAGGCTACCCAGCCCTGGCCTTTGGACAAGGTGGTTGCCTTGGGCCCCTCATATTCAGAGCCCCACGCTGCCCAGCTCCCACCCACCCAGCTGCTCACTCACTGCCCTGACTGGAAGCCGGCCGGCCGTGAGGCTCAGCCAACCACAACATGCTGCCTTGGGCCCCGCGAACTCTTTGGCCTGGCCAGATGCCATCCGCACCATGGCCAAGCACAAGGAGACGATGAAGTGCCAATCATGAGCAACACTGGCATTGCAATGCTTCAGGGCTATGCCATGCCAGAGGAGGCAGAGTATTGATAACACGGACAGCAGCTGCAAAGCACAAGCTGCCTTTCCCACTCAAAATCTGATCAGCCTTGTGCTTGCCATGTTTGGCTGGAGCAAAGGGGAACTGTATTTTTATATTCTCCACTCTGCCTGTCTGGGCATGTCCCCGGCACATCTCAGTTTAGTATTTCAGATGAGCACAGTCGTACTGCTGGGGAAACTTGTGATAGGAAACCCATCCTCTCCCACTAGCTCACTATTGAGTAGGCTTCCTTGGGCCTTCGCTGTGCTTAAAAAGTGCATTGGGAGTGTTCTCTCTGCCCCATTGAGAGGGCTGCTGGCATTGTGCCTCAGAGAAGCCCGATGTCATTCAGAGTTCCTCAGTGTAGAGAGAGTGTGTGGCTATTCCTCTTAGGCATGTCAATGGTTAACCAGTGGCCCAGCTGGGCTAGAGAAGCCTCAGATCCGATGTGAGCAGAAGGCTGCTCCAGCCTGTCTGACCTAGCGTGCTGCACCATGGCAGGAGGCGTTCTGGCCTGGCCAGCCTGTCATGCCGCACTGCAGGTGGGGCACCACCCCCGTTTAAGTGGTTAACTGGTTAAACATAACTTTGAACTGGTTAGCTAAAGAAATGGGATTTTACATCCCTAACTGTTCTGTCCCTTAAAGGGCCCCTCCATGGTCAGGCAGCCATGTTGGAGGTGCCAGCCTGCATGGAAACACTAGCAGGCAGCTGTCCTTCCTTTCAGATAAGGGACAAGGATATTAATCATGGCCAGCCCCCACATGCCATAAGACTGTGAGATTCCTTCTGCTTTTTTCTTCAACTTCCTTCTGCAGTTGGCAGTTATGCTCTGACCTCCGGAGACTATGAATCCCACAGAGCTTAGGTCTCCTGAATGCTACAGCACTATAATTTCAGCTAAATGAGTCTATGGCCAGGTCAGCTCAGCCCCTGGAGTTTTAGCTGTCAGTCTAATGAGCTTCTTTTGACACAAACAGAAGTAACTTGCCCCTGTCATAACTGACAGTGCCTGAGGACAATACTATGTGAAAGGTTTGCTTAACAAGGCTGCTGTTGGCTTCACTTTCACCTGTGCTATTTTTCATTTCCTCACGTTTCCTTACTGGTAAACCCATTGTTGTATTGTGAAAAAGTAACAAACCAACCATGTTACCAAAGAAAGTAAAAGCTCCATTTGTGCAGGCGCATGGAAATCTTGCTTGCAGAGGTGTGTTCTCATAAACACAGAGCAGCATTTTTATATATTCAAAGCATACATACTGTCTAGGCCTCATGCTGCTCTCCACTTCTTGTTAGCTCTTCAGCAGCACCCCAGGCCCCAGCTGGCAGTGGCTAATTGCAATCAGCAGGTGAGAAATGCAGCATCTCTGAAACAGAATTATCTCTAGCGCTGGGAACCATTCTGGGAAATGTAAAGAACCTGGGAAGAGAAAGGGAGATGTTTAAACCTGAGCGCCTGTGAAAAGCATTAATTGAGAAAGACAACAATGCACATGACGAATCACACTCTTCTGCTGGAGATTATAATGAAGCAATTTAATGTTAAAAGAAAGGGGAGTGCTTTACCCCCGATGCAATTTCTAAACCTGATCGAACGTCTTGAGCAATCTCTGTAAGATGACATTATTTCCAAGTTCTGAGAGTTGCTTTTGGAGAGTGGATTGCTTGAGGGGAATGTTAGGGGACAAAGACGCAACTGTCTTTGGGGCACAAGTTCAACTCTAGCCCAGATTCTAGGTAGGAGACAGCTGTCTAGTGACCTGCTATATCTGAAATAGTCTGGCGCTGTCAGTCTGTTTCCGAGCAAGCAGGTTTCCATGGGCTAGTTGGCACTGATTGACAAGCTCATCAGAAAGGACAAGAATTAGCACCAGCATAGAGAATGAACTATCTTCTCACCATGAGAGGTGATCCCTAGAGGTCAAATTTGAGTCACATCATGCAAGAAGCTTGCCAAGCTGCAACCAGAATCTTGCAAAGCTGCTCTCCTGATTTATTTGAGAGGATTTCAGTTTCCAGAACTGTCAATACAGCATCTTGACAGACACACCGCTGCCACAGGGGTGGGGGTGGTGTATGAACATGGAGAGCCAGACAAGAATAGACAGATAATGATAGCTAGGTGATTCTCAGCACTCCATCAGAAAAGGGGATGTGTGTGAACATTAGGGTTCCTTTGAGTTTACATCTTGGAGGTGGAGGAATATTTTTATTTTATTTTTTTAGTTTGCTTCATCGCTGAGAAATAATTCAAATTTTCAGCAAAGGACACAAAAGTAGTAAAATTAATCATAATCCAACATGCAAACAAGGAGAACATGGTGAGTCTACACATGCAACCAGAAGTAAAAAATGACTGGCTATACATGAGAAAGTGTGTGTGTACTTATGAGGCCGTATCAGTGGTACTGCGTGTAGCTGCTCAGGAGGGAAACATCAGGCAGTTACTAGCAGTATACAGAGTCAGATCATCAGGCAGGGCAGAATGGGACAGCAATATTCAAGTCAACTGACTTACACCTGGTCTGATCCATTAAATAATTTATTGAAATAACCACCCTTAATATGATGGTTTGTGGCTGTTCCCACCCCCCCCCCCCCCCCTCCCCCCAGGGCTGACCAGTGCCTGAGTTCAGATGCTTCTGGGGTCAAACTAAATACTGATCATTTGATCCAGCATTAATCATGCCAGCAACACAACAGGGCAGAAACACACTCCTGATAGATGTGGGAAACAGCCTGAGGGCAGCCACACAAACCAGGCAAACTGTTCTTTTTAGAGTTGCTGCTGGGGAGGATTTGTTTTCAGGCTCGGAAATAGCACAGAAGTGTTTTGAGGAGGAGAGAGGGGAGAGTTAATTTTCTCATCAAAACATCATTTGTCCAATTTATTGCAGCAAAGAGCCAGCAAGGGCAAACTCTGTGCCCTGAAAAATGAATATGGATTTCCTTGTGCGGCTTGGATAGCATTTAACAAGTTCAGCAGCTGAGTGCAGAGGTGTTAGGCATGTGGCTGTTGCAGAAGATTGGTACTCCATGCAGGAGAGGGGAAATAAAGCATCCTACCAGAAGAGTGGGAGGAGGTGACTGTGAAGGGGTAGTATAACAAATAACATTTGCAGTGACAAAGTGACTCCGTGAAATTTTTGATGCATTGTAAAGGCAGGATCAGGACCTTGGATTCTGTGGCAACTGAAAAGATTCAGATCCACAGGATATCGCTGTGATGGAGAAATATGAGATCTCTCCAGACTGTTAATTTTCTGTATGTAAAAAGACTGCCTGTTGCTGGAAAGGCTAATTGTTTTGTTTCTGATACACTGGTAGGAAAACCAGAGGCAAGTCACAATGCTGAAAACACTTCTGACACTTCAGTTCTCTCTGAGCATAACAAATCAGTTCAGGTACATCAAGAAGCCACAGCGTAGTCAGCACATGTAGGCACAACCAAGCTAGCTCAGATCTGGTCTGCTCGCTAAAAACAAAAGTGTAGCTGCAGAGGCACAGGCTAGCTGCCTTGGTATACTCCTGCCCCAGGTACATACTTGTAGGGCTAGTTCTTGCCACACCGCTACACAGCCATTTTTAGCAAGGCAGCTCAGGTGTGCCTACATGTGCTACAATCACACCTCCTGAGAGCAGTGTAGATATACCCTTTGATGAATATTGGGTAGTGATAAAATGAACCCCAAGCTTTGTTCTCAGTCTACAAGCTAGAGAAAGAGGGAACTTTTAGACCTTGATCTTTAAAGATGCTCCATGCACCAGGTGATGCAAAAGTATAACTGTGTTTAAAAAAGAATTACATAAGTTCACGGAGGATAGGTCCATGAATGGCTATTAGCCAAGATGGTTGGAAAAAATATATTCAATTTTTTTAGTTTGCTTAATCACTCAGGCTGTGTCTACATTGGCATCCCTTTCCGGAAAAGGGATGCTAATGAGACACTTCGGAATTGCAAATCCGCGGGGGATTTAAATATCCCCCGCGGCATTTGCATTTACATGGCTGCCGCTTTTTTCCGGCTCGGGATTTTTGCCAGAGAAAAGCGCCAGTGTAGATGCGATTCTCTGGAAAATAAGCCCTTTTCAGGAAGATCCCTTATTCATACTTGAAAGGGCTTATTTTCCAGAGAATCGCATTTACACTGGCGCTTTTCTCTGGCAAAAACCCCGAGCCGGAAAAAAGCGGCAGCCATGTAAATGCAAATGCCGCGGGGGATATTTAAATCCCCCGCGGATTTACAATTCTGAAGTGTGTCATTAGCATCCCTTTTCCAGAAAGGGATGCCAATGTAGACACAGCCTCAGGGTATGCTTAATCACTCAGGGTACGGCTAGACAACAAGTTTTTGTTGGAAAAAGGTACGCAAAATGTGCTCCGCATTTTGCATACCTTTTTCCAGTTCTTTTGTCAGAAGAGGCTTTTCCAACACTTGGCCCATCTAGACTGCACCAAATGTCAGGAAAAAACCCTCTTTCTGAAGCCCTTTCTTCCTCGTAGAATGAGGAATACAGGGGCTTCTGAAAGAGCATGTTTGCTCTTCCACAAAAAAAAACCCCACGGTCTAGCAGTACCCTCAGAAATATTTCCAATTTGCAGCAAAAGACACAAAAGTAGTAAAATTAGTCATAAACCAACATACAGATAAGGAGAACATGCTGAGTCTACACTCGTGCAACCGGAAGTAAAAAATTACTGGCTATGCATGAGAAAGTGTGTCACTCCACGTTCTGGGGTCCCTAAACCTCTGACTATCAGCTGCTGGGCCTGAATAACAGGGGAAGGGTGGAACACTTTATAAATTGCCTCTGGTCTGTTCAGTCCCATTGACTCATCTAGCCTCAGCCACTGTCAAAAGACAAGATACTGGGCTAAACAGACCATTGATCCGACCCAGTATGGTGGTTGTTGTGTTCTGCCCTGAGCCACCACAGAGGTCCCCTCCGGAGGTCAATTGGACTCCACAGAGAAGCAGCCCATCTCCCTTGCTGGATCAGCACCTTAGATTGCACACGTTCTTTGGGGCAAGGACTGACTATTATTTTATGTTTGTACAATACCCTGCACAGCAGGGTTTGGATCCCAACTGGGGCCTCTAGATTCTACTGTTATAGAAATAATAACAACTGCTGTGCCTTCACCCTCCTGGGTGGAGAATCCTTTCTGTGGGTGTCACATTGGAGTCCTCTCTCCAGCTCATGGCAAGGGACACTACGGAGCCCACACCCATAGGGAGAAACGGGGAACTTAGACCTTGATCTTTCATGATGCTCCGTGTACCAGGTGATGCAGCTTTCAACGTAAAACCAACATTTTAATGGTCAGTAAAGTGAGATTAAGCTTTCCCCACCCAGAGCAAGTCGAGGATGGACCTACCTCTTCAAACCGTATCTTTGCTCTTCTGACCTGCTGTGGCAAATCTTCTGGGGGACAGGGTTGGATTAACTTTTCATGGACCCAGCACCAATCATATTTGTGGGTTCCTATGGGAGCAGCGGAGTTTGACACAGTGTGGGGGGTTCAGTCCCCAGACGGAGGGGCTGGCTGGAGAATGGCATGGCAAGGGCAGCCCCGCTGCTCCCAGTACAGTATGAGGATTATTTACAAACCAGCAGTGCCAGATGCACAGTGGCCCAACCAGACCACTGCTGCTGCCACCAGTATGCCCATGCCCTATATGTCCTCCACCCAACACCAGAACACGCTCTGTTTCCCTATGGCTAGAGGCCCCCCAGATGTGCTATGCCCAGCACCCCCCTCAGAACCTGCCACAAATGCACAGTACCCTGCACACCACCACCTCTGCCCAGCGCTCTCCACCCACAACCCCACATCTGTCTGCCCA
This sequence comes from Pelodiscus sinensis, assembly GCF_052426305.1. Lineage (NCBI taxonomy): Eukaryota > Metazoa > Chordata > Testudines > Trionychidae > Pelodiscus > Pelodiscus sinensis. Next base: position 201,005,372 of record NC_143052.1, read on the forward strand.
GCAACCCCCAAAGAACCCCCACTCCCTAGTGCCCTAGCACACAGAGTCCTTCCCTGCTTCCTCACAGCTTAGCACTCCCCTGGGCCCCCAGAGACACACACTCTGCCTCCCAGCTGCACTCCCTAGCCCCCCCTGGGAGGTGACTGTATCTGCCAGGCTGAGCTACCAGGGCAGTCAGGGCTGGTCCTAGGATGGGGAAATCACCTCAGCCCTTCAGGAGTGGTGAGATCAGCCAGGCCGGAGCCTGACCCAACCGAGCTCCCTCAAAACCACTCGCCAAGGGGCCCAGCCAAGCTGCCCACACTGTCCTGCCACCAACAGGCCAAGACTGGCCAGACTTCTGCCCCAGTGCTGGGTGGCTCATCTCTGAGGAGACCAGTGAAGCCCCACAAATGGTGGGAAGCAGATACTGATTGGAGCTGGAGGTACGCTGGAGGCTGGCCAGGAGGCAGAGAGAAGCCAGCATGGAGAAGAGTTGTGGGGTCAGATACATTTGACTATGTTTTATACAACTAAAGCAAAGACACCTGAGGTTTTGAATATTGCTCATTCTTCCTCATTTCTGGACAGCAGAGCTTAGATAAAGCGCAAGCCCTATTTATCTACATCACAATCACATTTACTAGGAGACAATGCTGGATGAGTGAAAATTTTGTAACACCCAATATAATATTGTCAAAACTGAAATGCGGGCAACTCCTCTTCTGTAGAGGACAGCAAACTATTGATAGGCAATACTGATCTCACAAAACTCCCCCCAGGCACAAACATAAAAAAAAGAGATTAGTGATTAGATAATACTCAGAAAAACCAGGGATTTGTTTTGTATTCAAATGACTCTGCTAAGATTAGGGAACCAAAGCAGGAAAGCCTACTGTGTAAAATCTTTTAGAGGGGCAAAAGCAGCACATATTTGCTGCTGTGAAGGAGACCCTAGTTTAAAGACCGTGTCAGAATTCCCGGACAAATGGGGAGCGAGCAGTCAGCCAACCTGTGCAGGAGGCAGACAGATAAGTGGATGAACTTCCATTGTCTACGCAGGCAGCTTGCCCTCCCTGTGCAGGAGAAAGCCAAATCTTACTATTGTGCATTACACAACAGACAATGCGAAGCTTATGTTTAAGTAAGCAGCTTAATCAGCTTCCAAAAAGTTGTCTTTATCACACATTCTCCAAACTAGCCAGAATCTCACAGTGACGGGACCATAAAAAGCATATGATGAAACAAATGAAATAGTGTATTATTTTAGTAGAGCCGACATCACTCTAATAATTTTCTTACCTTATAGAACATTAATTTATTTTTTTAAATAGCTCAAGCTGCTACTAACCATGGCAATTAACATGATGAAAGGATCACAATAGCATGCAATGCAGCCAAGCTGTTTGCACGCTCTGAAAGCTCTCAAGTCTTACAATGGAGGATACCATCAAGAGACGAAGGGAAATGAAGTACCAGAGTTTTGCTAAACCATGTTCACGGAGTTCCAAAATCATCCCACACTCACCTGCTCTGGTTCAAGCCAAACTTGAGTCTCAAAGCATAAGGTATGCTCTCCTTTACAGGCAAAAAATAAATAAACCCTGATCCCAGTTTTGAGAGATCCTAGGTCAATTTTTGACTCTGCATCACACTCAGATTGAGGGTGTTCCAAGGAAATCTATGTACCTAACGAGCTGTTTAAGGCAATTCTATTACCCCATCACCATGACAGCTGAGCCCCGCACAATGTTTAATGTTTATCCGTACACCGCCCCTGGGAGATAGGGAAGAGCCATGGGTAGGGTGGCCACTTCTGCCTCAAGCTATTCTTGGAGAGTCCCCCCACCCCAATATCAATTAATATTGTTTTCTTAAAACATTCCATTACAATCCCCAGGATTGCTTTCAGCAGTGACCAAGAGATTCATGCAGATTACAGGAGACTCCAGGCCAACCATGTGTGGGGGGCAAAGCTTCCCCTGTGAGAGGCTAGCTCCTATCCTGCCTCTTCCACCTGCAGCCCCGGCCCCACTGTATCCCCATGCTGAACCAGGTCCCACTGCTGCTCCATCCCAGGCTCCGGCCCCACTCCAGCTTGGCCCCCTCTCCACTCAGCCTCCCCCATCATTGTGTTCCTTCTCTCCTCCATACCTCACTTCCCTTGTGAAGCCCACACCAATTGCAGGCATGTGGCAAGCAGGAGGGTTGGGGGGCTTAAGAGGGTAAAGGACGGGAGAGATGCAACAAGCAGCAGGGACATCTGGAGTGGGTGAGGAGTGAAGGAGAGGAGTGACAAGGGACTCACTAGGCAGCAGTGGGGTTTAATCAGACATATGCTCCCCCCCCCCCAAGCAAAACAAAGCCGCCAAGTTTCTTAGTGGCCTCTTACCTAGACACTAAGGGTATGTCTACACTACCCTCCTAGTTCGAACTAGGAGGGTAATGTATGCATACCGCACTTGCTAATGAAGCCCGGGATTTGAATTTCCCGGGCTTCATTAGCATAAGCGGGGAGCCGCCATTTTTAAATCCCCGCTGCTTCGAACCCCGTGTAGCGCGGCTACACGGGGCTCGAACTAGGTAGTTCGGACTAGGGTGCCTATTCCGAACTACCGGTACTCCTCGTTTCACGAGGAGTAACGGTAGGGAATAGGACCCTAGTCCGAACTACCTAGTTCGAGCCCCGTGTAGCCGCGCTACACGGGGTTCGAAGCAGCGGGGATTTAAAAATGGCGGCTCCCCGCTTATGCTAATGAAGCCCGGGAAATTCAAATCCCGGGCTTCATTAGCAAGTGCGGTATGCATACATTACCCCGTAGTTCGAACTAGCGGGGTAGTGTAGACATACCCTCATAGACAACATGAACAGGGCATCGTCCATATCTCATGGGGAGGAAAGATCAATACAAACCTAGTTTTCTTTTCTTTAAGCCAACAGGGCCAAATTTGGATGTAATGTAAGTGGGTGCAACCACACTAAGTAGCACTACATTCACTTACACCCGAGCTGAATTTAGTCCATGACAGCAAACAGGCTGTTGGATAAGTTAGATCTTGCTGGTGATTCTGGAGAAAATGAGATGAAAACTGATGTCAGGTAGAGAAGTATGGCTCTCTGGCTTCCTAGTGAAGGTTGCAAGATTAGACTCATTGTCATTTTCCTTTTCGGTTTGAAATTGGGCAAACTTAAACCACAAATTGCAGTAATATTACATCTGTAAATAAAGGACTCGGACTGCATTAAACCAGCAGCGGGGAAGGTTACAATCGGTCTATTCACTAAGGACCCAAAGAACCAAGGTTAGTTCATTTACAGTCTGTGCCCAATTCACGTGGGAAGACAAAGGTATGACAAATAAGAGTAGCTCCAGCTGCCACTGGTTGAGCACCTACTGCTCATTGCAGATCAACCCTGAATTGTGTGGCATTGCCTTAATCCATTTCACATTGGAGATGTGATGATCAAATGGGGCTATGGCATTAGCCTCAATACCTGTGGCTGCAGCAGATAACCTCCAGAGCCGTCCCTGCTGATAGGCAGAACACACAGCTGCATAGGGTACCATGAAAATCGGGGCACCAAAATGCCCCACATTTCATGGTGCCCTACGCAGCCATGTGTTGCCTATGGGCTCTGGCCACCCGGCACCCTCCTCCGGCTCAGCATTCCATTGTGCATCTGCCTCTCAGTGCTGAGCGCCCAGCTCCTGCTCGCTGGGTGGAAGTGAGTGGCCCTCACAGGCTGGAGGACTGAGCGGGGGGCAGCCGTGCAGCAGGCAACTAGAGAGAAGAGTCACTTTCCCCTTAAAAGTGCCGCTTCTCTCAGATTGTCTGAGTGGCGCCTGCTGCTCCTCCGGCCTATGCCTCTCTCCCGGCCTTGCTCCAGGTTGCCAGCTCTCCTGCACCAGACATTACTACAGTAAATGGCATCCGGTCCATCCAGTCCGGGAGAGTTGGTCATACCTTTCCCCCACAGTTTCAGTCCTATCCCCTGCTCCAAAGGGGTACTGATGCTGGGCTGCGTAGGCCCCAGCACTGGTAGAAATGGCCCTGACAACCTCAAAATATGAAGCATCTCCCTGCAATACCAGCTGCTTGAGCGTGAATGCTTCTCCAGTGACGTGGCAGAATGCAATGATCACGTGCACAGCAGGGTGCAACAGCATGGGGCACAAATGTGCAGGAAGCAGTAGCAGGACACGAGGAGATAACCTGGGAAGAATGAATCTCCCACTCTTAATTCGCTACCTAGAGAATCGCATTACTAATACATAAACAATAGCCTTCTTACGCCCACAGTTATTCCAAGGTCATCACTTTCCTGCCTCTCAAAAATCTCAGGAGCTGCGTCTTTTGGACATGTAAAGGTAAGTACATCACAAAAGCGTTCCATATTTATGAGCCGCATCCCACCCCCACCCCCACCCCCCGTGAAACTGAACCATCTCTCATCTTTGCCAGATACTTGCTCAATTGAGCTAGGATTCTTTATGCCCTCTGTCCCTCGTAAAGAACCTGGAACCAGCTCAGACTCCAGGCCGCTACAAAGGCTTGGGTTTTGTTGTTGTTTTTAATTATTTACACCATGGCTAGTTTGCTGCGCTGCGCAGTTGATGTTCCAGGAGGCAGAGACTCTCCCCCTCTGCCTTTCCCAGGGGCACGGATGTAACAGCTGCACCGTGAGGTGTGCCACCAGAGGTGCAGAAGGAAAGAGATGTGCACAGTTTTTACAGCAAAACATCTCCTTGCCACAACAGTGCCTGTCACTCTTTCCAGAAAGAGAGGGACATTATTATTTTCCTGTAAGTGCAGCTAACAATTCCTGGAACATTCACTTCTCCTCCCGCTTCCTCTTTCCCCTTTCCTGGTCCTTTCCTTTACAGGCTTTACAGGTCCGGTGATAAACACTAGGCTGCTCATGGCATTTTTCTCCCCTCCCCCCTCGTTCCAAAAAAAGCTGTTCTATTGTAGTTAAATTATAAAGTACAAATTTCCAGTTGGATTTTGAGAGAGACACAACACAGTGTAAATTGAAATAGGGTGAGTCCAAACTGGGTGGTGACTGGAGACTCCTCTTCCTTGTCCAGCCAGCCTCTCTTTCCCATTCCTAGTGGTCAGCAGCTTGGACTCTTAGGGGTTGTGTATACCACAGCTGGGACTGACCTCACTCCACTCCTGCCCATGTAGACTAACATGCACCAGCTCTGCTTCAGCTAGCATGCCAAAAATAGTGTGCATGCTGCAGCACTGTTGGCGGTACAGGTTAGCCATGCATGTACAAGCCTCCCCCAACCCCTGCTCTGTACTAAGGAGCCAGTCCATTGTGTCGCAGCATCCACAGAGCTATTTTTAGCATGTAACTTTGAATAGAGCTAGTATGTGTCTGTCTCCCCATGCTGGGAAGCACACAGCCAGGGGCAGACCCTTATAAGCCCTATTCCAAAAGTCATTTCTACGTCTTTGCCTCTTAGCCAACATCTTGGCTCAGGAATCAAGAACTGGAGCTATCCCTGTGTGTCAACTGCCTTACACTTGGGGTAAAGAGCCAGCGAGGCAGCCTGACATCCAGGGAAACATCTGGCGGCAGCGGCAGCAGCAGGTGGAGGCCTATGGTAGCAACAAAGATATAGCAAAAGTAGTGACCCCCCCCAGAAATGACCCCCCCCCCCCCGATGATGCAGGCAGGGAGCCAGACCCAGAGTGAAGGAGCTCATACTACAGACAAGCCATATTTGTCCTAGGTGCAGTGGGCAAAATTAAAAACTCACCCTGTACAGACTACGGACATCTGAGGGCGGTGGGATCCTGCCATTCTTAGACTAGGAAATGCTGTTTGAGTTTCTGGCTAGGAACTTGTACTGCCCTTGTCATCTTTGAGTGCCTCAATCATAGAATCATAGAATAATAGGACTGGAAGGGACCTCGAGAGGTCATCGAGTCCAGCCCCCTGCCCTCAAGGCAGGATCAAGCTCCGTCTACACCATCCCTGACAGATGTCTATCTAACCTGTTCTTAAATATCTCCAGAGAGGGAGATTCCACCACCTCCCTTGGCAATTTATTCCAATATTTGACCACCCTGACAGTTAGGAATTTTTTCCTAATGTCCAATCTAAACCTCCCCTGCTGCACTTTAAGCCCATTACTCCTTGTCCTGTCCTCAGAAACCAAGAGGAACAAATTTTCGCCTTCCTCCTTGTGACACCCTTTTAGATATTTGAAAACCGCTATCATGTCCCCCCTTAATCTTCTTTTTTCCAAACTAATTCCAATCATTAATGGCTTTTTGTCTTCACAGTGCCCCTGCGAGGTAGGAAAAAGTTACAATAATTAAGGCTCTAGATAGATTACATGACTTGCCCATGGTCCACAGGAAGTTTATGCAGAGCCAGGAAGTGAACTAAGGTCTCCTGAGTGTTACTCCAGTGCCCTTGCTGTTACCCTTCTTACTCCATTTCTCCACACAGCTGAGAACAGAGCAGGAAATGGTTACAAGTGCCCAATGCTTTAAAACAGTCTAGACCAGGGGTTCTCAGCCCTTTTCTTTCCAAAGCCTCCGCAACGTGCTTTAAAAACATCCCCGTGCAGCTCTGCGACGACTGTTTTTCTGCATATAAAAGCTGGGGCTGGCATTAAGGCATAGCGAGCTGTGCAATTGCCAGGGAGCACACACCACAGGGGGCACTGTGGTAGGTTGCTCAGACTTTGGCTTCAGCCATGGGTGATGGGGCTCAGGGACTTGGGCTGCAGTCCTGTGCAGTGGGGTTTCGGCTTTCTGTCCTGTACCCAAGCAAGCCTAATGTTGGCTACACTTGTTGGACCCACAAAACTTGCTCCCAGTCCTCCAGGAGGCCCCAGACTCTTGGCTGAGAACCACTGATTTCGACAAGGAAGTGTTAGCAGTTACTGAGCAGAAAGAAAAAAAAAAGTCATGTAGCACTTGAAAGACGAACAAGATGGTTTATTAGGTGATGAGCTTTCACGGGGCAGACCCACTTCCTCAGATCTGAAATATGATCTGAAGAAGTGGGTCTGCCCCAAGAAAGCTCATCATCTAATAAACCATCTTGTTTGTCTTTCAAGTGCTACATGACTTTTTTGTTTGTTTTACCTAGATCAGACTAAGACAGCTATTTCTCTGTTACTTTTCACTGAGCAGAAAGAGGCTGCCCAGGAAGAGATCCAGCTGATCTTTCATTAAAAAGTTATTTTAGAACGTATTTCAAGATGTACTTAATTGCACAGAAAGTAATTGTGTGGAATTTTTCTCTGCGGCTGAATCTGGTCGCTATTAAAACCAAATTGTAGGGTCTGAGTGTGATAGTGTGGGTTAAACTCTGTAAAATGCTATCTAAAAAGTCCTGGAAAGGTAAAACTTCAGCCTGTGATTATCTCACAGGGTACGTCTACACTTAATTATCTCAAAATGGAAGTGTAGCTGCGGTGCTGCTAGCCGCAGAAGGGAATAGTTTCACCAACCTAAGGACTGAGTAAACACATAAGTATTTATTACAGGCTAGTTTGTGCAATCCTTACTCCCCTCAGTGAGCACCCACTCACACACACTAGCAATCCCTATACACAAGCAGTTACTGCTATCCCTGAATTAACACCATGTATCTTTGCTCCTTAGTAATAACATCCTTTTTGTAGCTCCTTCCACCTAAGAAGCTTAAAGACTTCTACAAATACTGATTAACAGTTTTAAACACTTCTCTGAAGTGGAGATGGGCAGTATTATGTCCATTTCACAGAGGTGTGTACTGAGGCACACAGGAGTTCAGTGGCTTGCCCAAAGTTTTACTGTGAGTCACTGTGAAAGTGGACATACCACACAAAGCATGGACTTCTGATCCAGGGTTTTGACTGAGAGAAATCTAGCCATAAGATGGCCTTGCCTTCTTACCTACTTACATAAGAGTTTTATCAAGGCTGCCAAAGTCACAGTTTTCTGTTCTCTTGAATGTAACATGTATTGCTGGGCAATTAAAGAAAATAATTCAAAATATTTTCTAAAATGATATTGTATCTTAAATATCACATGCACTCCGGAACAAAGGGGGAAGGACTTAAAAATTGAATGGCTGTGTCCTTAAGAGTAATATAAGTGTGAACCCTCTAGTTACGTAATAGCTTATTAGCCAAGGCTTTTCCATTCCTTAGCCTGCGGGCTCTTCCCAGCTGTCACCTAGACAACCAGGTTTCTGTGTACACTTGTGGGAAACAAGAACTGGGGGTGTCCTCCTAGGAGGCAGCCTGCCAGATAGGAGAACAATCTCTTGCTCCACAATCTCTAGCTAACTAAATAATGCCTTCACCTGCTGTCTATTCATCTTTCCCATCACCGCCAACACCATCACTCTTATGACCTTGAAATCCTCCTCCCCATTACAAGTGGCATCCATTCACCCAGCAGCAGGAAATCAGATTTCCTTCCCTTCCCCCCATTTTCATTTTCAAAGAAAGAGCCAGAAAGGGAATGAAGTTTACCCTGTGTAGCACCGACACTATTTTCTGCTGCAGCCGGAGTAATAGATTGCTTTGCTCTCCAGCCTTATCATCCAATACCACCTTAACACCTGCTGCGACACAGGGTTACTATTAGTGACTGATGCTGCTGATACAGCCAGATGGTGGCCTTAACCCTATGAGGACCAAAATATCTTCCATGCAACATCCATAGCACAGTGTCTGTCTCTCCTTCAGATGTAGGGTTGCCAGGTGTCCGGTTTTCACCTGGACTATCTGTTATTCCGGTCCCTCGTCCGGTAAAAAAACCCAGGAATACCGGACATGTGCAATGTCCGGTATTTCTTGTTTCCCTCAGACAGAAGCCCAGCAGGGACAATTTCTCCTGCCGCATCTGGCAGGGGCGGGGGAGTGAGAAGCATGGGGCCATTTAAAGACGCAGCGCCTTTTTTTTTTTTGCTTAACAACTTCGGTCTCCCGCCCCCTTTTTTTTTTCTCAACAGAATTTTTTCCCGGTGTTTTTTTTTTTGAGGAGGGGGAGGTTCGGTATTTTTTGTTAAACATCTGGCAACCCTATTCAGATGATGTAAATCACTATTACTTTAAAGGTGGCTTTTGTAGAGAGGAGATTGTAACAAGTGTATTATGTCACAAGGAGGGAGACAAAAGAAAGCCCATTGTACTTCAGGACTAAATCAGTCAGTGGTTTATTATCCATGAAGTGACTGAGGGCTCACCCTTCTGGCCTAGTTGTAACTTATTCTCTCTTTCAGTATTTCTCAAACTCTTTGTGGTGACAATTCCATTGGGATTTTAAACAATTCATGACCCCCCTCACCCTCCGAAAAAAAATCACTAATCCTTTTCTTCAGCTCCGCTGGATGCTGGGCTCTAGCCCACTTTGGGCTTGAGGGTCTGAGCTTCAAGTTTCAGCCCCTGTTATCCCTGGGGCTCCCAGCTCTGGCTCAGCCAGCCCCCTGCCAAGCTCCTGCCTGCAGCTCTCTCCCCTGGTGGCCCCATCCGAAGGGAGCTGTGACCCACTCTGGGATTGTGACCATAGTTTGAGAACCACTATGATTCTCATCATTGCTCCTCACTTTGGCGAGTGTCGCAAACCTCTTTTTAAAAAAGCTCCGGAACCAAATAGGGGATTATATTTAGCACCATGGCTGATACTGTGGCCTTTTTTTAAAGTTTCTCTTGGCCTAAGTATGGGTCCTTGCTACCTACCCATGCCCCTTTCCTGTCTGATATCCCTATGCAGTCATTTCCCACTGTCACCTGAATACATCTGCAAAGTTGCCATCAAATTCCACTGTGGGGGAGGGGAGGATTTGGATAGAGCTAGCTGGGAAATGGAATGATTGTTCTGCAGAATACTGCAAAAAAATATTTGTTTTTAAAGTGCATTCCAGATCAAAGCAAAGAAAGGAATTTTGAAATGACCCAAGGAACAGAAATGCCAACATTTGATGTTTGACCTTTTAGAAAGATTGGTGAGGTACCGTGAGCTGCTTGGGAAGTCTGGCAGCTCACCATGCCTGGAGCAGGGCAGTGTGGAGGAACCTTAGCTGTGAAGCAGCCTGCCAGTCAGGCTGGCCCAGAATTGTGAGGTTGGCAGGCTAGACTGCTGAGAAGGAGCCGGACTAGGGAGCTGTCAGGAAACAAAGCAAGGTTCCAGCAGCAGGCACAGCCCTGTTGGAAATCTGCCACAGTTCCATTGGAATTTTGTCAGTAATCATCATGTTCTCATGGAAGTTTTCCTTTTTAAGAACATAAGAATGGCCATACTGGGTCAGATCAAGGGTTCCTCTTGTCCAGTATCCTGTCTGCTGACAGTGGCCAATGCCAGGTACCCCAGAGGGAATGAACAGAACAGTAATCATGAAGTGATCCACTCCCTGTTGCCCATTCCCAGCTTTTGACAAACAGAGGCTAGGGACACCATCTCTGCCCATCCTGGCTAATAGCCATTATTGGTCCTATCCTCCATGGATTTATTTAGCTGGTTTTTGAATCCTGGTAAAGTCCTGATTTTAATGAATCAGCCTTTTCCAGTGAAAGAGATTCTGTCCCAAAACTTCTGACCAACTCTAGATCTAGATGGTGGGAGTCAAGAAGGCGATGACAGCATAACTCCAGAAAGAGCAGCATGTAGCCTGGGAGAGTCTTTCACAGAAAATCCCCAAATCTATGAGATTTCTTTTCAGGTCTTAGTAGTTAAGCACTGGAATAAATTGCCTAGGGAAGCTGTGGAATCTCCATTACTGTAGGTTGATAAGAACAGGTTAGACAAACAGTTGGGGATGGCCTGTTTATTACATAGTCCTGCCTGGAATGCCAGGAATGGAACTAGATGAACTCTGAATGTCCCTTCCCGTCCTGCGATTCGATGATTCAACGATCCTGTGACATCAGCTCTTTTTGAGGGTCATGCCCCTCGTTGCTATTCATTCAAACCATACAGAGAACTGTATAGATTTACAGCAAACACCTGTTAGTGTCTGTAATGACTTTGCAAAGCATGGAATCACCTGCTTATTCATGCAATCATCTGTCTGCACATACAAATACCCATTGGCGCACACAACTAATTTCTTGGGCATGCAAAGACATTTTTGCAAATGCTGTTTCCTGTTTATGCATGCGTGCACGTGTACTTTCTGAATGCAATTACCAGTGTACTAGTGTCCATCACTGGCATCTAGGGTTCATCTACACAGCACCCTAAACGCGAAATAAGATACGCAATTTGCACTGTGCAACTACTTCAAAATAGCTTATTTTGAAATTTGGTGCATCTACACAGTGCCAAATTTCAAAATAACAGGCTATTTTGAGCCATCCTTTATTACTCGTGCAATGAGGTTTACCAGGATGGCGAAATAGCGTGCCCATTATTTCAAAAAATATTTTGAAATAACATGTGGCTTGTGTAGATGCAGGGTAGCTATTTCGGGATACCTTTGATTGAATGACTTTGCTGGACTCAATTTCACTCTTCTCTATCTGCCACTGCCCTTTGATGTGGTGGCATTGGTGAGGGTTCTCCAGAACAATGGATCTATGAGTGAGCTTCCCGAATGAGTGAGATACCTTTGGTATGAGTAAGATACCTTTGGTATGAGTGAGATACCTTTGGTATCCCGAAATAGCCATTCAATGTAGATGAACCCGTACTGCCGGCACAGCTTTATACATGACAGGAGTGGATTCTCACATATTGCTCTGAAAGCCAGCCAAAAAGGGCTTAAAAAAAGGAGGGTGGTGAAGTACTGTAACTGGTTACTTAGGGAGGTGGTGGAATCTCCATCCCCAGAGATTTTTAAGTCCTGGCTTAGCAAAGCCCTGGCTGGCATGATTTAGATGGGATTGGTCCTGCTTTAAGCAGGAAGTTGGGACTCAATAACCTCCCGAGGTCACTCCCGACCCTATCTTTCTATGATTGTATGAAAACATGTCCAAAGACACAGCGATATCTGCCTTAGGGCTTCTCTACATGCAAAGTTGCACCATCACCTAATAAACCATCTTGTTAGTCTTTAAAGTGCTACATAATCCTGTCTTTTGTTTCAGCTATGCCAGGCTAACACGGTTACATCTCTATCACTTTTGTTTCAGTTTAACCTAAGTTAAACTGATGCCAAAGGCCACATGGACACTTACTTTGGTTTAAATCAGGCTTATTGCATTTTAGATCAAGTCATTTGGGAAGCTCACTCATAGATCCATTGTTCTGGAGAACCCTCACCAATGCCACCACATCAAAGGGCAGTGGCAGATAGAGAAGAGTGAAATTGAGTCCAGCAAAGTCATTCAATCAAATACACCCCAGCAGGTAGGGTAGACTCTAGGGGAGGAGTGCAGCTATTGTTCTTTTGAAGAAGTATGCCCCATCCCACTGCCCCATCTTCCGAGAGGGGAAAAGGGACTCCCCTACCACTGCCACTGCAAGCGGGAAGTGGGGTCACAACATGGTGGCAGAGCCATGAAAGCCTCCATTACAGGATGTGCCTAAGACCTTGGATTGCCTTCATCTGGTCTCATCCCCACCCATGTGTACAAAATTCCATAATCTATTATAGGTAACACTGATGAACTAAGGCATTGCCTTCTTCTGAAATATCATGTACTATCCAGTGCCAGGTAGGGACATCGGAATGAATGAACCAGCTGTCTTATCTGGAATGGTAAAGTCTATGTGCCAAAAGATAACAAGCAGAAAGAAGTTTTCACTGATAGTGTTTACAATACTATCTAGTAACACTGAATTGCTCACTCATCTCTTGCCTTTGTAACATACTTATTCGTATTGCAAGTTATTTGCCTCTGTAGCTCCCTGAGAGATGTTATATAATGTTCCAACACATGGTACAGTGCTAAGTCACACACAAAATGAGGACTAAAATCCTTAAATTTTCTATGTAGCAATGGGTATTAAGTTACCAAAGTTCAGCAGCCTAGTTTACATAGTACACCTCATCCCCCTTCCCAACATTAACAATATTGTTCCAATTTCTGTATCTTAAATAATTGAAGGGGGAAGGGGGGAGAATCAAAGATCCTGTTTATAAAGCAGCGATAACATTTTGATTCCCAAACAGCTACATCACTGGAAGCATAACGATATTGCAAAAACAAATATATCAAGTCAATGCAGCTTGATGACGTCTCTCTTCCTTGTATTCTATATGCAAAATATGTACTATGCAGACAAACACAGAGGGGGTCAAAAGATGCAGGTATTAGCCATGGCTCCTCACGTCTCTCCTTCATTGGTCAGAATATTATCTACTTCAGGCTCTAGAATTACATACATTTCATAAATGCTGGGAAGCTTCTCTCTCCCACTCAACAGAAGCTGGTCCAGAAAAGGTAAAATAGGTTGTCAGACATAGGAAACTAACCACTTAGGCTGCTCAGGAGAGAGGTAACCCATGAGCATGGGCAAAACCCACTTCTTAGTGTGGCCTAGTGGACAGAGCACAGGCCTGGGTCTTAAGAGATTTTGATTATATTCCTGTCTGATTTACAAGAATGAGAGGATATGATTATTCTAATTCGCAAAGGCAGGTTACACTTTCTAGCTGCCCTGATGCAAGATATCCCCATCATACAGCCATGTGGACTATGGACAGGTCATTATAAATACAAGGAAAGAGAAAGAGCTCTTTATTCTCTCAGTAATCAATCTCCAGGGTGCTTTGGTCAATTTGTGGATTTTAACTTTCAGCTAACATGTTATGAGTCAGCTTGTTACGGCAATGGTACCCTCTGAGTTCAGGCAAATCAGCGCTTGGCATAGTTAAGCTCTGCTACCCATGCTGCTACAACTATTCTGCTATTTAAGCTCACTCTAGCTCAATGACAGGTAGTGCAGGCAGGGGGAAATCACAGCCTGAACTCACAGTGTAAAAATAATCTTTACTGATCCATTCTGGAACAATGCCTCCCACCACCTTTTCCTTTGGTGTTTCTTGCATGAATAGGCCCCAAAACCACCTGCTTCCAAGAAAGTGTCCCTACCTGTGGATAGCTAGTAGAAATATATGCCTAAGCCCATATGAGGAGGCAGCCCAGGGCACAAACCCCTATTCTGAGGCTATGTCTAGACTACAGAGTTTTTCCTGGAAAAACTCCGCCAAATCCAGGGAACACGTCTGTTCTTTGACATTTTTTTGCGGAAGAGCAAGAAGGGCTCTTCCAAAAGAGGAGGTTTTTCCAAAATTTGGCCCAGCGTAGACAGGCCATATATCGGAAAAGCCTCTTCCAACAAAACTATCGGAAAATGTATGCAAATTGTGGAGTGCAATTTGTGTACCTTTTGTCGAAAAAAAGTGACAGTCTAGACATAGCTTCAGTATCTCCCACTGACTGGCTTAGGCAGCTCATCAACTTTTTGTGGACCCCGTTCTTTGGTGCATCTTTTTCTTCTCCCCACCATGCTTTGTAGAGAGAGCTTAGGCACCTACTCCAGACTTTGTGGATTCCAGTAATTTTCAAGGTGCCTATGTCCCTTTATGGATCTGTGCTTAACAAACTTGCAAAAATATTTCATACGGTGTTGTCCCACTGTGGCATCCACAAAGAGTCACTGTTCTCTCTACAAACTATTTCTGGCCTCCAGGATGAAAGGCTAAATAAAAGACTCCTTTGGAAGAGGTCTGCACCTCTTCAAGCTTTGATCTTTCAAATGCTCATGCAGTGCACAGAAGAGCAAGGATGGCGTTCTCATGTAAGTAGAAGCAAAGGCTGCTCACTTAAGTACAATTGCCCTGACCCAGCAAAGCACTTTAGCACATGCTTTATTTTTAACTTTACATAGTTGGAGAATGGGCACGCTTGAGGAGCTCCTCAGCATGTAAACACGGCATGTAGCTACATATTCCCTTCTTAGACATTCCTCCGTCTTCAAAGCAGATGTAAGCAGGTGGCTACATAAGAGTGCTCAGTGACACAGTTGGTTTCTGGTGCTCCTTGTCCTGCTCATTACTTTTTGCCTTGTGCTTATGCGCTCTGTCCCCACATCGTGCAGGAGCAGCTCATAAGTCCACAGGCTGAAGTAGTGGCTATAGGGATGGCATGAAGGAGCTCTGTTTCAGCTGTTGCCAAATGTACGGTCATCCCCCATATGGCTCTCCTCTGCCAAATTCCCCTCTTCAAATCTTCTCCTTCCATCCCTTTACTTCTTCACTGGTTTCTCTCCCTTTCTTTGTTCTCTACCTACTGAATAGTGGAATTATGACATCAGAGCAAAATCACACTTTTTCTCCCACCACCCTCTTCCCAAAAGGGATCGGGGGGGGGGGGGGGGAGGGAAGGGAGGAGGGAGGTTGTGACTCAGGCTCTAGCTCCACTAGAGAGCTTACAGGAGTGGATGGAAACTCTGTAGTGGAGCCAGTCTAAACTGACAGGAGAGCACTCTCTCATCAGCTTAACTACTCCAGCCCCAGAGAGAAGCAGTAACTATGTCGGAAGAGCTCTCCTGCAGACATAGTGCTATCCACACCTGTGCTTACATCAGAATAAGCAATGTCGCTCAAGAGGGTGGCTAATTCATACCGCTCAGCAACACAGCGGATGTCACCTTGAGTGGCAGTATAGCCACAACCTCTGGGGGAAGTCACTCCTCTCTCAGCTCTTCCGGGTGTAGTGGCATTCTAATGTCAGTGGTGAGGGGCAAGGGAGGTGAATACAAACAAGAGACACGTGACAAGAGTTCAGGAACAACAGATCAGGGGTGCCATTGGAGTTTCCTTGGTGGCGTAGTCCCCCGAGACTCTCTATTAAATCATTAATTGCTAGTAATTAGGATGATGATTTATAAGCATAGCTCCTGTGCTTGGTGCCATATAGAACACAGAGCAAGTCCCCTCCCTGAGGACTTTACTAAAACGCCAGATGCACAACAATTTAGGCTCCTTGAAAAAAAGAGAAGAAGAAACACAGCGTTCAGGCAGAGACTGATCAGGAGAGGGGGAGCCTGCACACAGCAGCGTGATATGTCTGGTTTCCTATATAAATTAATAATTGCACTGCTTGAAGGGGTGAATTAAGCTGACACCACCTAAGGATGCTCAATATCATTGAATCAGAGAAGAGATGGAAATGAACCATTTGGTCAGGCCGCCCCTCTGCCTGCCAGTGCAGGTTATTCAATTCACACTGCCTGAAATGGTTGAGTTCCTGACTACAGAGAAGGCATTTTCCCTCCCTTCAGCACAGCGAGTGACATTTCCTGATTACTGGCGAGAAATCAGTAGCTTATTGATGGCTCCATTGTTCCCTCTAATTTTTTCCATCCATATGCAGAATACATTTTGTTATGTGCACTGAGGCATGTGTAGACGGGCACCACCAACAGAAACACATGCTGCAGGCTGTGGGTGGTGCGGGTGCTCTGCTAATCAGCTGGGCGGTGTTTGAATCTCTCCAGGGTGGCTGCCCAAGTGTCCAGCATACAGGGAACAATGGTAGTAGACCCAAGTGCACATAAGCTTGCCATACACACGCTACATTTGGGCCTTTTGCGTGTGGCTCCGGATGGCTCCCCACAAACATTCCATTTTTTGTTGCCCAAACACCCATGGAAATCAGCAACCCTAAAAGTGTCAAATCTGTACTGTACTGCACTGCTCTCCCCGTGCTGCTCTGCACAGCCCCGAGCACAGCTGCACTTTTCTCTCCTTTCTGAAGGGGAGCACAGAATGCTGAAAAAAGGCCCCTGGCAGTGCAGGAGATACTGGCTTCCACAAAATGGTGGGGGGATAGGGTGGAGTTTCATTTGTCCTCTCCTTGCAGGTGAGGCAGCTGTTGGAAATTCCTCCTTCAGGGGAAAGCAGTGAGAAGAGAGATGGTCTTTCCCACTCTTTGGTTGGCAGGCAAAGAAACTGGTAGCTCTCCTTGCTCCAGGGAAGCAAACTGGAAGAGAAATGTTTTATTGGCAAGTGTTCGCATCCTGACTTACATGCTATCCAAAATGCATGCACTCTCCATTGACAGCTTGCCCATCCCTCTCCCCCAACCACACATCTTCTCATTGCTTCCTTTTTGGAGAGTGATGTTTAAAAGAAGCAGAGGAAATGCTGCACTCATTCCCCTCAGGGAGGGTGGGGAGAAGGAGATATAGTAGCTTTACGATGGCCACTCTGCATACAACTCTCTTCCACCACTTTTGATAGGTAACTTCTCCTAATTGTCTATTTTATTGCCACATTCAGTCAGTTTGTGTAAAATAAGATTTTACAGCATCTAAAACAACAAGAAATTTCTCCATTAAAAGTGTTTTGCTTTTTAAAATATCCAGTCAAAATAATATTTGTTTAAAATTAACAAATACATATTCCCCCACTATATGTGGCCTTGTGCCAATACATCAAGACTAAAAGAGAAGTTGACAACATATAGTCCCAATTCAAAGTACATAAGCATATGTTTAATTGTAAGCATGTTCACATCTCAGAGGGCATGTCTAGACTGCATCTCTCTGTCAACAGAGGGATGCAGATCAGGCAGGTCGACATTGCAAATGAGGCAGGGATTTAAATATCCCACACCTAATTTTCATAAAGCTGGCCACCGCGTTTTGCCGACTCAGCACTTTGTCGGCAAAAAGCGACCCTCTAGAGGGGGGATCTGTCGAGAAAGAAAGTCCTTTTCGACAGATCCTGTAAACCTCCTTGCCGACAGAGGGATGCAGTCTAGACATACCCATAGACTTGAACCCTGAATAAGTATGCTTGAATCAAGGCCTCAGCAAGAAAATTTGATTTTCCTTTAAAGTAAGTGGGGCCTGACTCTTCAGTGCCTTGCATCTTTCTACAGTCAGTCATTGTCATTTGAGCAAAGGAGTTCATATCAGGTAATTAGCGTTTTATACTCAGTTTGCACAGGTGTCACTTTGGAAGTGAAATTAAGCTAAATTAAATTAAGACAGCAATGGGCAACCTCAGCTAGTGAGTGGGCTGCACGGCTGGCCCTCCTTCATCTCAATGGGCCACAAGATTGTCACAAGATAGTCTCCTGGGATAGGGTAGTTTTGCTAACTGCACTTGCATACAGTGCTTTGATTGGACGCAGAGGGAGCGTGTAGCTCTCCTGGTCGATATTGTGTGTAATGAGCAGGCACTTCACTTCACATGCCCTTGCTTTACATACACGTCTCTTCAGTAATGCTGGTAGGAAAAAAAACTACGCAGATGGAAACCAGCAGAATCTGGCAACCGTGTACGTGGGCAACGGTAAATAAAATGTCTTGTGAGACACCTATAGAAGCCCAATGGGCAGCAGGCAGCCCACGAGCAGCAGGTGCAAGCCACTTTAATCCCGAATGAGGGGGTTCAAGATATTATTACATTTTAACTAAGCCATTTCCAATTCACACCTTTACTTAATTTGGATTAATCTTCCCATGTAGACAAGCCTCAATGTGCTAAAGCAATCCCAAAATGGAGCATTATAAATGACTGGATGGATAGCAGATTGGAAAAATGCCATTTTCATCAAAAGTGAAATGTTTTGGAAAATGTGTTGACTGAGTGCTCCAACAGTCAGTGCTCTTGCATCAACGGAGAGAGTACTGCATCATGGGTAGCTAGCCTACTGGGAAACTCCCCACCCTCTGCCACTGGACACTCTGGGAACAGATTGTGGTGCATCACCAGAACGTGCTCACCCGTCCCATGATGCAGTTCTTGCCAACCCATCGTACCATGGACTTCCAACATCATTTTGTGCTATTTTTCAACAGTCCTTGTTATCTGTCCACCTGCCATCTCTGCCTGACAGTATGGGTCCTGAACTGCTGACCAGTCTGGTGATGAGAGTTATGAACTAGCACAGCCGGTCCTGCGAATCAAAAAGTGAACCAGCAGTGCCTATCCTGCTCTGTGCCCTGGAAATAAATAATTCAAGCTTGCTGCTGACAATCACAGAACAGCAGCACACAGCAGACTGTCAATACTGGACTCTGGGAAAAAAGCACTGAGTGGTGGGATCACACTGTGATGCATGTATGAGATAAGGAGCAGTGGCCATAGAATTTTGGATGTGCAACTCCACCTTCCTGGAAGCAGCAGAATGAGGTCAGAGGAATGAGCGCTATCTGAGATGCCAGAAAAGTGGATGAGGGTTGCTCTGTGAAAGCTGGCAACTCCAGACTGCTACTAGTCAGTCATGAATCAGTTTGGAGTTGGGAAGTGCACCACAAGGGCTGAAGTGATGCAGGCATGCAGGGCCATTAATCACCTCCTGTGGCAAAAGTCTGTGACTCTTGATCGTGTGCAGGAAATAATTGGTGACTTTGAGGCAATGGGATTCCCAGCTGCAGTGGGGCAATAGACAGAACTCACATCCCAGTTTTAGCCTCATACCATCTTTTGACGAAGTACATGAACTGAAAGGGCTACTTCAACACAGTCTTGCAGGTGGATCACTGGGGACATTCCACTGACATCATCGCAAGGTGGTCAGGGAAGGTGCATGATGTTTGCATCTTGCAGAACACTGGACTGCATAGAAAGCTGCATATTGGGGCTTTCTTTCTAGACTGGAAGATGCCAATAAGGGAGGTGGAAAGATCCATAGTGATCCTACCCCTTGTTCCTATGGCTCATGAAGCCTTTTCCGGAGAACCAAGACTGTAGTAAGGAGCACTTCAACAACAGGCTCAGCAGGTGCACATTTGAGTGATTCAAAGGCACCGCCTTTTTTGCAGGTTAGACCTCACTTAGGAAAATATTCTGATGGCTTTTGTGGCCTGCTGTACTCTGCATAATATTTGTGAAGGAAAGGAGTAAAAGTTTCTGCAGAGGTAGATGCTGAAGTAGATTGGTTGGCTGCTGAGTTTGAGCAGCCAGATATCTGAGTAATTAGAGGGTCACAGTGGGTGGCTATTTGAATGTTGGGGTCTCGGAAGGAGCAATTTGCCAATAACTCTCAGTAAGGTTTCTTTATGTGATGCATTTGGCCAGGCAACATTTACTTGTCACCTTGAATGACCCCTGTAGTGCTTGTTTCTTGAGCGTTAATTGTACTGAGCAAATATTCCTGCCTATAACTACCATGTTTGCACATCAGTGCCAACTAATAACATGTGTATGACACAAATAAACACTCATTTCATTTCAAAGCCTCAAGTTTAGTAACAGGACAAAATAATTTTTTTTCTCAAATGTGACGTAGTAATAAAGAACTGGGTCTTGGTTATAGCCAGAGCTGGTGAGAATCTTTGCTGCGCCTTGGGGGAGCTGGCTCCAGGCCCCCAGAAGGGAAGGGGCCTCGAGCAGAAGGCATGGGACAAGGGACTAACCTCCCCCAGCCAGCCTTTCAGTGCTGCTGGGGCCACAGGGCATGCACCATCAGAGGCCGTGCCAGTGATTTGAAGAGCCTAGGGCGCTGGTCACTTGTCGCTGCTGTTGTAGTAGCAACCAGCATGAAGAGTCCCAGGCCTTTTTAAATCACCAGGCCCAATGGAAGCTACCCTTTTAGCCCCCTCCCTCCTTGTCAGCAGTCCTGGTTACAGCTCTCACAGCTCAGTGTAACCCCAACTTTCATTATGAGAGCTATCTGTGGGGTAGAGTGTAAAGGTTACTGTGAGGGAACAGGAACACTCAAGAAATGTGGCGGTAGAGTTGAGGGACAGCCCAGAACAGAGGTCTGTATTATCTGCAGGGGAAGTCATTCACAGATCTGCTCAGATTGATGCATAATGAAAGATTTGGGCATCTCTGTCTGACCATCCAGCAGCTTTATCATCTGCTTCTTGCCCCTGTGTCCTTTTTAAGGTATCCAGCCTGAGACTTACATTAATTGTCTCCCTCCATGCTCCCGGCTCCACTCATCTCCAGGGCTGGCCTTACCATAAGGCAAACTGAGGCGGCCACCTCAGGTGCCAGACCGTGGGGGGACGCCACTAGGACCCAGAGTGAAGAAGTTTTGGCCCAAGCGAGGGGGCATAGGGGCGTCATTTGAGCTCCCCGCCTCAGGTGCCAAAATGTTGTGGGCCGGCCCTGCTCATCTCCACGCTTCCACTCCAACTCATCTGATGAAGTAGGTTTTGGCCACGAAAGCTCGTGATCCTATATATTTTTGTTAGCCTCGAAAGTGCCCAAAGATTACTTGTTTTTAATGTTACAGACTATTATGACTACTCCTCTGCCACTTTTTCTTCATGCTCTTGTTTCACTATATGCTGCAGCTGTTGAGTGCAGCACTCCAAAAGAACATAAGGAATCAATGAATGAAGACAGTTTTGTGAGTGTGATCACTGCCATGAATCACAAAAGTTACATGCACCTCTTTCTCCCAGTCTTTTTACAAGCAAACAGCTCATCCAGAGTACAAAATATTTAAGTTTAGTGGAGGTGTTTTGGGAAATGGGAATGGGTAAGAAGGAAGAAAAGGTCTGGATCATACACATGCCTAGAGTATTCAGAATATTGGCCCCCTTTTCCACAGACTGGGGTAATCAAACCTGATATCTCATTCCTGAGGGTCACCCAGAATTCCTCTCCTGCAAGTGTGCAACTTCAGACTGGGTCCATATGCTCTTCACCTATGCGCAGCTCTGGTTCCTGCAGAAATAACTGCCAGTTGAAGCAGCAAAGTTCCCTGCAGTCAGGGGAGAAACAAAGCAGTTCTGCCAAGGAGCCTTCAGTAGAGGATTTCAGAATACCTACTACAGGAAAGTTTCCTAGACATTTCTATGGAGGATTTCTAGGACAACCCAGAATGCATTAACAGACCTTTCCTCTGGGTCCCCATTGCGTAGCTTCATAGATTCACTTGTTAATTTCTATCCTTTGTCCCTTGCCTAGTATATAATAGAGAACAGGAGAGCTTAATTTTACTTTCACTGGGCAATATCTAAGCAATATGTGTGCTACTCGGAGCTCAGGTTCCCTGCTTCAGGCATGCCAAAGTCAGAGCACTGGGCCTGACTAGACCACTACAGAGTCAAAAAGAGGTACTGGCTCACCACACCATTGGACAAGCCTATTGTGTGTTCCACATCCTCCTTCAACGCCACTTCCTCATATATCCTTTTGTCCTCATGGTTGACTACTCTGGCTGCTGCCTCCAGTCCCCCCCAAAATATCCCTGGGGTTCTTGGCAAGGGAGGTTTGGTCACTGCCAAGGATGGTATGTAGCTTCTTGTCTTTGTCACTGCACCAGAACGAAGGTCCCTACCCCTGCCTTTTGGTACACCTGCCTCAGCTCCTTGACCTTAGCATAGCATTGCTGCTTGTCCCTTTGGCCTCTTCTCCTATACCTTGCGATGTGTTGAACCACAGAAGTCCTCTTGGAGTTATCCTCTGATGTGCTGATCATGTCACTGATGCTTGCTTTCCTGCCCTCTGGGGCTCCCCACCCAAAGGCACCATTTCGGGAGAGTGGCGGGGGAGGAGGGAGGGAAGGGCACAGCAGCCATGCGTTCTGGTACACTGCTTGCTTTTCTTCCTGTTCCCCTGACTATCAGGGAGCAAGGGGAAAGTATTTGGATTCTGTGCATACCTCTCGCTCCTGGCTGGGGAAGAGAGGGGGCAGAGGAATAATTCAAGGAACCAAAATCCTAAACAAATCCATCTTAATCTGTATAAAAGCTTTACACAGTGAAAGCTCATACGATCACTCCCTTTTATCAATGAAAGAGATATGCACAGGTAACAATTCTTCTAGGTAACAATTATTTACACTGGGCTTGATAATAAACAAAAGTGTTTTATTAAGTATAAAAGTAGGATTTAAGTGGTTGCAAGTGAAAACAGTCAGATCAACATTACTGGTTTTTTTATTAATTTTAATTTAGTAACTAATTCTAATCCACTAGGAAACTTGTTACATGAAAATTCTTGCCCTAAACAGTTCTTATCTCAGGTAAAAAGATTTGAGTCAGAGTTGATTTTTTCTCTGGCCCAGGTCTTTAGCGTCTTCAAAGTTCATAGTATCCTCTTAGAATGGGCCAGGCAGTTTGACAGGTCAGCAGAAGTCAATGGACTGACAGCGTCTCATTGCTTAAATAGACTTTCCCCAGAGTGGGAATCCTTTGTTCAGTACCCCTCACCTCATAGGAAAATACCAGGTTCAAGATGGATTCCACTATCAGGTGGCATGTTCATGTTTTTCTAGGACCAACCACAGTTTGGGCATAGAGGACAAAAAAGACTATTCACTGGTCATTGATTGAGTATTGAGTCTTTAAGATCTGGAGCATCAGTAACGGCCTTCATTAGCACAATTAGAACTATAAACAGATCCACATTTCAGATTTCTAACTTCACATGCAAGAATGACATGCACAAAAATAGGCTATAAACAGGCAGTAGATTGTAACATTGAAATTAATATGTTACAGGAGGTATTTTGTCTACCACATCTTCAAGTGTTGAGTATTCATAAGCCAATTTTCATAAAGCATGGGGGAGCATGACACATCCCACTAGTAATCAGCACATCCATGTCACAGTTTCTACAGCTGTAGGGAAGCTACTACTGTATAGCCTTCTCTCCCCACAGACCTACCCAATCCAACAGCTCCTGCGTGCTCCACGTGGCAACGCGTCTGCTGCAGAAAGCCAGCATGGTCAGCTGGGAAGATGCCGTGTGAACTATCCACACTGAACAAACAGGAAGAAGAATTTAAAAAATCCCCAGGCTTTAAACAGGGGAGGAGTGCGTATCTGTGTATACCTTCAGGGCAGCAGAATTCTAACAGCTGACAGAGGGGTCATGCTGGATATTGTGGAACACTTCCTGGAGATCAATCAGGGCAACATAGGCAAGCACAGTGTCTACCATGACACCATGTTGACCTAACTTTGTCATTGAGCTGTTTTCACTGTGTCGGCATAGCAGGATAATGAAACCAGCAGAAGGCGTAGTGCAGTGTGCACCCCTCCGCTGTTGTGTCAATGGAAGCTGATTTTTCTCGATAACACTGCATAGTGTAGACAAGGCTTTTGCTTCAAGAGGCAGGGTAATCTCATGCTGTTCATTCCTTCCTGTGGGCTTCCCATCTCCCAGTATGATTTCTCTTTAAATGAGGCAGCCGTTGTTTCTCATTCCATCAGACTTAAATAACTTCGGAGACAGATAGGTGGCTGTGGCATTCCCTCCTCTCTAGACAGACTGTACAACCTACTATCAAGGAGTATCCATAATTCCTCACCTAGTGAATATATACATTTTACTGTTGTACAGATCAACACTATATCATAGGCGTTCAGAAAAGACTCCTCTCTATACACTTTTGTAATACAGGTTGAACCTCCCTGGTCCAGCACCCTTGGGACCTGAGTTGTCCCAGACCAGGGAGTTTGCCAGAACAGGGGAGGTCAGTGCTCCCTTGCTGGCTGCCCTGCTGCCAACTTGTCTCTCTGCAGCTCACAAGGCTGAGGCTCCCCGCCTTGCCTCTGCCCCACTAAAGCTGGCACAACTGAGGTTCCCCGCCCTGCTGCCCACCCACTGCTCTTGGGCTCCCCAAGGGTTTCCCATGCAGGGTTGCCTAGCGACTGCCAACTCTGCTACTTCTAGGAGGTTCCTCAGGCTTCCCCAGCCTCAGGCCACCAGTCCACCAGGCAGCCCTGCTGCAGTGGCCCAGGCCCGCTGCCTCTAGCGGTTTCCCAGGGTTCTCTGGCCAGGGCTACTAGGCTGGCCTGCTGCCACTGGGGATTCCCCTGCTGGGTCCAGGACTCTGTGGCTGCTGCCTGGCTTCACTGCCGGGGTTCCCCAGCTGGCCCTGCTGCCCTGCTGCCCCTAGGGGTTTCCTAGTCAGGACTGCCCGGCCATCCCAGCCCCACTGCAGAGTGGTCTCTGGGGTTCTCTGGCTGCCACTGGCCCCATTGCCAGGGCCTCTCTGCCCGTCTGACCCTACTGACACCAAGGGTTCCCTGGCTGGGGCAAAGGCTCCCCCCATGCCACCTGGCCCCGCTGACACTGGGGTTCCGCTACCCAGATGCTGCTGGCCATGCTAGGATTCTGCAGACCCTAAGTTCTCCAAGCTGACTCCTGCTCCTGGGGTGTTTTGGTCCAGCAACATCCATGGCCTTGCTGGACCACGGATGTTGCCAGAACAGAGCGTCCCGGATTTGGAAGGTTCAACATGTACAGTAATTTTGTACACAACTAAATTGCTTTTCATTCCAGAGTCAGAACCCCTTGTCTTTATATCCCAATAAACCTTTGCAATGTACTATTTGAAAAGTAAAATCCAGGCCACGCTTCTCTCTCTTGTTGGGTGTAAATGCCAGGCTGCCTCCTCCCCCACTTGTTAGTGTAAGATTTGCTTCCACCCCTTGTTAGCTTGATGGGTCTGTTTACTTGCAATATGTAAATACATTCTCATTTTCTTTCAGAGTTCTTTGGAAGTAACTCCCAGGTGAGGAAACAACATTCCTTTGTCTAGGGTGAGGTAAATCCTGCTTGGCTGGCAAACGCATTTTTAGCATTATAATGCTAGCACACATTAATAACATTTTGTGCATATCCTGTGCATACATCACTCCAGAGCATTAATGAGCTGTGAGCTATTCATTTTCAGATTATACTTCATAGTGTCGGATGCGAATACGGGGCACTGAGTGTCACAGACATATTGCATTCCGGATCTATCAGAGCCACAGTTGTTTCAAATAAAGGTAAACCTTGCTCAGGTCCAGATAACAATAAACAAGCTTCTGGGTCTGTCCCATCCAAATCAAGACACATGGGGTATGTCTACACTACCCCGTAGTTCGAACTAGGGGGTAATGTATGCATACCGCACTTGCTAATGAAGCCCGGGATTTGAATTTCCCGGGCTTCATTAGCATAAGCGGGGAGCCGCCATTTTTAAATCCCCGCTGCTTCGAACCCCGTGTAGCGCGGCTACACGGGGCTCGAACTAGGTAGTTCGGACTAGGGTCCTATTCCGAACTACCGGTACTCCTCGTGAAACGAGGTGTACCGGTAGTTCGGAATAGGCACCCTAGTCCGAACTACCTAGTTCGAGCCCCGTGTAGCCGCACTACACGGGGTTCGAAGCAGCGGGGATTTAAAAATGGCGGCTCCCCGCTTATGCTAATGAAGCCCGGGAAATTCAAATCCCGGGCTTCATTAGCAAGTGCGGTATGCATACATTACCCCGCTAGTTCGAACTAGTAGTGTAGACATACCCATGGTGATTTTAGGCTAGGTGTAAGCGATAAGCCAGATGTGGTTCACCAGGGTTAGCTCCTGGTGGGCCACCGGCACTTTATTTACCTGCCTGTGGTATGGCCACAGGTATGGCCGCTTGCAGCTCCTGTTGACCGTGGATCACTGGGGCACTGCTTCTCACAGTTTCCGTTGGCCACAGATCACTGTTCATGGCCAGTGGGAACTGCAAGCAACCATATCTGTAGACAATAAGGTAAATAAAGAGCCAGTGGCCCACCAGGGGCTAACCTTGGCAAACTGCGTACAGCCCATGGGCCACTTATTGTCTATCCCTGTCTTAAGGCGCTACAGTATCTAAGCTTGTGGATGTGTATCTTTGGGCTTGTCTAGCAAGCCATTCCGAACTATCTGTACACCTCGTTCCACGTGTAGCCGCGCGGCACGGGGTTCGAACAAGCCGGCATTTAAAAATGGCGCCGGCCGGCTTATGCAAATGAAGCCCGGGAAATTCAAATCCCGGGCTTCATTTGCAAGTGCGGTATGCCTACATTACCCCGCTAGTTCGAACTAGCAGGGTAGTGTAGACATACCCTTAGTGTATAGCCAGTCATGGAGTAAATCTAGAGTTGTCCAGCCTGCTGCACACTAACTCATCATGGGGACACTGCTATATCAGAGGGATTGTGTTTTAAATACCTTATTTAGTAAGCTAAAGAGCCTAGAAGCAACTTCTCTTTAAAATAAATCTATGAAGAAATAAGGAAGTCTTCTCTGAGGCTGTGTCTAGGCTGCATCCCTCTGCCGACAGTGAAAGTAAAGTGTAGTCACGGTTCTGCAGCATTTCTGCCGACAGCGGAGGCTTTTCTGGCAGATCCTGTACTCCGCGTTTTTTGATCCTGTACTCTTCCTGGCTACACTTTACTTTCACTTTTGACACTGAGCATGATCGGCACAGTGTCAGAACGTATGTATGTAAATAAAGCCCGGGATATTTAAATCCCGGGCTCATTTGCATTTCCGAAGTGCTTGATTTTCATCCCTCTGTCGGCAGAGGGATGCAGTCTAGACATAGCCTGAGTGTAGACAACAGCTTATCAACATCTTCTCTTTGCTATTGTGATGGATAGGAGGAGTGTTGGCTTGCACTCGGTGACTAAGGGGTTAAACTCAGATAATTAGCAAGGGAGCCAGAAGAACCTATGTGGATACAGTGCTGAAATTTGAATTGGATATAGATACCTGGCTGGTTTTTCCTTTGTGTGATTCTAAGTTTAGTGCTGTAGGGAGCAGATGCAGTAATCAGAATTACTATGCCTATAAGAAATATTGGACTTGGGAGTGAACTGGGACCTGGAAATATGATCAGCATGTATTGCAAGTAGAGGGGGAAATGTATCTAGTTGCGATTGGGGTATTTTTTCTTTATTTTGGTTGTTTGGTTTGAACTTCTCTGTGTGAATCTATGCCTTCCCTCCACCATTCACTATCTAAGAGTTGTTCCCAGAGTTTCTCTCAGGCTGTGTCTACATTGGCACCCTTTTCTGTAATAGGGATGCTAATGAGACACTTTGGAATTGCAAATGCCACGGGGGATTTAAATATTCTCCGCGGCATTTGCATGAACATGGCTGCCGCTTTTTTCTGGCTCGGGGTTTTGCCGGAGAAAAGCGCCAGTCTAGACGGGATCTTGCGGAAATCCTACAGGAATAAGGGATCCTACAGGAATAAGGGATCTTCCGGAAAAGGGCTTATTTTCCGCAAGATCCCGTCTAGACTGGCGCTTTTCTCCAGCAAAACCCCGAGCCGGAAAAAAGCGGCAGCCATGTTCATGCAAATGCGGCAGGGGATATTTAAATCCCCCGCGGCATTTGCAATTCCAAAGTGTCTCATTAGCATCCCTTTTACGGAAAAGGGTGCCAATGTAGACACAGCCACAGTGTTTTTATTTGTTTTACTTAGTTGCTCTGTAACACCTAGGGATCAAGTACACTTTATCAAGTATATCTTTTGTTTTGTTAATAAAAATCACTTTTTTAGGTGATGATTTGATTCTTGTGTCTGTGTTTGTGTCTGTCTGTCCAGACCGAGCAGTCAGCTACCAGAGACGGTAGCTTGTTTTTATCTTTTTTTCCCAAGCTCTTTTGGGCAAAAGAGGTTGGGGTACTCCTGGGGGAGGAATTCAAGTGTTGCCCCCTGTTTTCTTTTTAGGGTAAATCACATGATGGTGACTGCTTTTGTTTTTTGTTTTCTCAGAGCCAGTGCATCTGTGACTCTGGGGAGTTTTTGTAAGCAGAGCCTATAGAGGCAAGATATTCAAGGTTTCTTGCGGGCCCCCCGTCTTCTGCATTTGGAGTGCCAGAAAGAGGTTTAGCCCTGACAGATACAAAGTGGGAGGTAAAAATTTTTTCCTGTGGTGACAGCGCTGGACTGATGTACGGCAGACTTGAGGTTCAATTGGCTCCTGCACAGACTTCTGTTCCCACTGAAGTCAGTGGATAAAACATCCTAGGCTATGTCTAGACTGCAGGCTTCTTTCGAAAGAGGTTCTTTCGAAAGCATCTTTCGAAAGAGCCTCTTTCAAAAGATCGCGTCTAGACTGCAGGCGGATCTTTCGAAAGAGAAATCCGCTTTTTCGAAAGAGAGCACCCAGCGAGTCTGGATGCTCTCTTTCGAAGACGGCCTCTTTACATTGAAGAACGCCTTCTTTCGAAAGAGGAACTTTCGAAAGAAGGCGTTCTTCCTCGTAAATTGAGGTTTACCGCCATCGAAAGAAAAGCCGCGTTCTTTCGAAATAATTTCGAAAGAACGCGACTTGAGTCTGGACGCAGGGGAAGTTTTTTCGGGAAAAGGCTACTTTTCCCGAAAAAACCCCTGAGTCTGGACACGGCCCTATTGACTTAATCAGCACTGTTAAATGAAGGATAATACTTCCACTATCTCATAAGGGTGTTAGGAGGATAAACACAGCAATGTTGATGAGGTACTCAGATACTAGAATCATGGAGATTATATAACTACTCAGACAAAGATCAGACAAAGCTTTGCATTGCCTTCATACCACAAAGGTCATATAGCAATCTACACAAGGGTGGACTTGTTGGGTTTTTTAGAGGTTATCCACAAGTTACATTTTTTTTAAAGTTAATGGAGTCTGGACACATATACACAAAAATTATCACTCTCACCTACACATCAAAAAACACGTGCAGGGAGGGAATCCTGACATAAAATATAAGACTGATATAATAAAGGAAAAGACACTGGTACAACATAAGAGCTAAGTCTGATAGATTTTTTTTTTTCAGATTTACAGCAGGCATCTGCACAACCATCACAAACATTTTTTTTTTAAACTTTTGGAAGGTACTTTCCCAACACTTAGCTTCTACATAACACGAACAAAATATAGAATGTTCCCCACATCTTTATTGGGTGAGCTTTATCTAAAGAGAGCCCAAAAGTCACAACTCCTCTGGAAATTTCCTCTCTCAGTACCATAGATGTGCAAGATTTTCAGCAAAGGTGCTCCTTTAGGAACCCCAAAGATGTGACAGAATTTGTCGTGCATTGTGATGATGCCTATTTAAAGGTGAGACTTCATCATTCATACTGCAGATTTGTGTTAATAATCAAGGTGTCAAGATGTTCTCAGATACTTTAAAATGCTGTAGCTTGTAAGCCAGTAAAAACTACAAGGAGTCCTGTGGCACCTTAAAGAGTATCAATTTTATTTGTGCATAAGCTTTTGTGAGCTGCAGCTTGTTTCACTGACTTCAATGGTCCTTCAGTTGGGCTGTTTTTCCTCTTCTCCTGAAAACAGTTTCATAGCCATCTGGACTACCACTAGCAAAACAAGGCTGTCTGTGTGCCATATGAATGAAAAAAAAGTAATTTTGTTAATAGAAAGAGTTTTAAATGGCAGTTTTTGCACCACAATATAATTCCATTGTAATACACAGCATTGTGAAAGATTTGCTAACTAAACTCTTATTGCTAATGGTTTGTATGTCACAAACCAAACACACTTCAAATCTGGTTATTTATTTTAAGCCTAGCCATTCAGGTCAAGTTTAAGATGTCTGGGACTCAACCATTGATCTCTAATCTCTACTTAGCTCCTGTCTTTGCCCTTGCTTGATTACACAGGCATGACCATATGCCTCTAGGATCAAAGCACAACTTTAGCAACAGACTCAGATTCCCAGGCCTGGAGCTAAAAGAAGTATAGTACGTCAGGGAAGCAGTGGGCAGCTTGGCCTTGGAAAGGAAAAGAAAACTGGAGGCATCTATTGCTGGCCTTTCCAACCAGCAGGCCAGAATCACAGGAGTAATTGGCAGCAGGTCCATGGAATTGAAATGCAGAAGGAAAATTAGAAGAAACAAAGTGCAATATATTCCCAGGGCTTCTGTGCCGACAAGCATAGCAACATCCTGTCCTCCCATCCTGAATGCAAGCCAAAATGTCTGATTAGATCTAATGTCATTCAGGCTTGTAATACAAAAAGGTTCTCATCCGCAAGATCCTTATAATGAGTCATACCATGCCACTGATCTTTAAACAGAATTCTTCATTAATGCTAATAGGGAGATGTTTTAAAAATTAATGGCATAATTTGATGCAAAGTGCGGATGTGGGGGGTGACCACTGATAACATGGGAAGAGTCAGGAAACAGTCACATTATACTGCAGAAAGGGCTCGGAAAAACAACTTCAGTAAAGACACTGGGCCAGATTCTCTGCTGATGTAAATCAGCATAGCTCAGTCAATTTCAGTGGTCTTGCATGTGCTTGTGTTGTCTTCAGTGAAGGCATGTTCATCTACACCAGCGGAGAATCTGGCCCAGACAAACTAAGCTGTCATTAGCTGTTAAGAGGAATAGATTACTGTGTGCAGTCAACTACACTGCAGCATGGGGTACTGTAAGCACTGCAGTCCCTGCCTAAATTTACAACCAACCAAGTGCAAATGGTGAGGTTGCACAAGCAGATTTCAGTGCATTCTTCAGGGCTCTGGAATGTTCACTCCATGGACAGGAGCAACACACCTCCGTATTAAACATGCAGCCATGTGAGCAGAAGTGTATCTTCCCCCACAAGATATCCCAACAGATCAGAGGTGAGAATTCTTGCTTTCAGTGGCCACTGTGCCTGTCCTCCAAACTGGAGTAACTAGCAGTGAATACATTAACTGCGAATCCCACATGTTATTTTAGTCTTTCCCACAAAATCTTTTTTTTCTTGTCATGTGGAGCCTAAGTTCCAAAGCAAACTAGTGTA
Organism: Pelodiscus sinensis; assembly: GCF_052426305.1. Taxonomy (NCBI): domain Eukaryota; kingdom Metazoa; phylum Chordata; order Testudines; family Trionychidae; genus Pelodiscus; species Pelodiscus sinensis. Next base: position 201,036,734 of record NC_143052.1, read on the forward strand.
CTGTAAATAAAGCAAGTCATGTAGGAATGTCCTCCCTAGACCTATCTGTGAGACCATCCACAGTGCTCTGTGAGATCCCTCCTACGATCCAGCTCTGTTGAGATACTGATGAGAAGACAAGAAAAAAAAGCTGTAGCCAATACTATACTAATTCTTTTACAAGATGTCACATTGCTAAAGTTATTTGTTCTTCTCCCTGTGACTATGGCTACAGGGGAACACTCTTGTTCTTCCCCACTATTGGTTACTTCTACACCTCCTGTTTGAAGTTTGCCAGCTCCTCAAACTCTGGACCGAGCCTCTAAGGGTCCTTTCCTATGGACTACAATAAAAAAGGCTACCAGACCTTTCTAGTAATATTTCCCAGCATGCTTAGCATCAGTGGTGGGGACAGAATGGACTAGAAATCCTTGCTGAGGACAGTAGGGGTGTGTCTAGACTACAGGTTTTTTTTTAAAAAAAAAGTGGCCTTTTTTCGAAAAAACTTCCCCTGCGTCTAGACTGCTGCTGTGTTCTTTTGAAAGTAAATCGAAAGAATGCGGCCATTTTTTCGACCATGGAAAACCTCGTTTTACGAGGAAGAACACCTTTTTTTCGAAAGCGCTCTTTCGAAAAAAGGCGCTATGTAATGGAAACTGTGCTTTTTTGAAAGAGAGCATCCAGACTGCCTGGGTGCTCTCTTTCGAAAAAGTGGCTTGCTTTTTCGGAAGTACTGGTTGTAGTCTAGACGCTCTTTTTCGAAAGAGGCTTTTTCAAAAGTATCTTTTGAAAAAGCCTCTTTTGAAAGAAGCTTGCAGTCTAGACATAGCCTGGGTTGGCTTCTGCGAGGTATTATATAGACAAGTGGTTTGTTGGGCCTCGATGAGCAGGGACAGCCTGAGTCAGGGCCAAAGGGAGACGGGGGTTTGTTTCAGTTTTGAGCTTTGAGTTTGAGAGCTGAGAGGAAGAACAGCTGAGGAAGTCCCTGATTAACTGAGCATTTATCCTGTTGGCTTAGGCCCATTGGTGATCAGTTGGCAGGAGCAAATGGGTCAATACCCAGTTTTGCCAAAACAAGTCAGGACATGTGGGGCCAAAATGAGACATATGATCACCCTAGGCTAGGGGGTCCCCAAACTTTTTCAGGCATGCCCTCTTACCCAGTCCACTTCTCTCTCCCCTCAGGAGCCAGGGCCAGGAGCAGGGTTGGGGCCTACCTTTGGTGGCTGTAAGTGGGGGAGCATCCAGAAGGAGAGCTCCAGCTGGGGATGGGCCCTGCTTAGCCCCCCAACATTCCTCTGTGTCCCCCTAGGAAAGCATGCTCTACACTTTAGGGATCTCTGCCCTAGGCTGTGATAAGAGCAGCCCAGGGATCACCAGCAGTTGTGGGACCTTCTCAGTGAATTAATTTTGCTGTTTATTCATTGAGGATTGGACTGAGACACTAATAAATGCAAAATCTATGATTGGGTTGAGAAAGCCAGACCCTGAAGGATGATTATTTGGGTAAAGCACTAGCTATTGTTCACTGCTGGACATAAAGAATCATCTAATTTGCCTGCCGCTCATAAGCACAGTTTGCTTATTCACTGTAGGTCTCAGACTGATGGGCTACGTCTAGACTGGCAAAAAGTTTTCCGTTAAAAGCATTTTTGGAACAGAGCGTCTAGATTTGCACGGACACTTTTCCGCAAAAGCACTTTTTGTGGAAAAGCGTCCATGCCAATCTAGACGTGCTTTTGCGCAAATAAGCCCCAATCGCCATTTTTGCGATTGGGGCTTTTGTGCGCAAAACAAATCTCAGCTGTCGACACTGGCCCTTTTGCGCAAAAGTTTTGCGCAAAAGGGACTTTTTGCCCGAACGGGAGCAGCATAGTACTTCCGCAAAAAGCACTGATTTCTTACAGTAGGAAGTCAGTGCTTTTGCGGAAATTCAAGCGGCAAGTTTTTCTGGAAAAGCGGCTGATTTTCCAGAAAAACTGGCCAGTCTAGACACAGCCATGATGTACAAGAACTTGTAGCTGAGTGGCAAAGCCAATACATTGCCTCATGCAAAATTAGGAGGTACTTTTACCAATTCAAACATAAATTAAAAATGAAGTCCGTTCACAGAGACACTACAGAAGGTAAAAAATGCCAACCAAAGTCATTCACCCAAGGGCTAGGATTAGAGAGGAATTTTCTTCCTGACCATTCCAGGTGGGCCAGGAGGTAAATGCAGCCACTGTCTCTGAAAATCCAGCTGAAGATGTTTCATCTGAGATTACCTGACCCTCTTTCTCACCTTGGAGTAGGCTCTGTCAGTCAGGAATGTAGAAGAAATACCATGCAGTTTTACTGATGAGACATAGCCTGATGAATCAGGTTCAGAGCTGAAACACACCACAAACTGTAGCCTGAGAACATATGTGGGTATCCACAAAACATTTGCAAAACGCTTCTGTGGACAATTTGCAGACACAAATCCGATTCAAGCCAAACCACTCCTGGTTTGTCAACACTGGGCCAAAGCTTACTAGATTATTACTGGTCAAGACAAACTGTTGCCTAGCAATAGTCTCCACCAATTCAATAATATTTGTGTTCCCCTGAATACAACTGCAAACCAGTGAAGTGTTGACAAAATATCATTAGAGTCTGAATTATGGTTCTCACAGGCTATGTCTACACTACAGAGCTTTTTTTTCGGAAAAACAGCTGTTTTTCTAAAAAAAAACCTTTACTTATGTCCACACTGCAATCGCGTTCTTTCGAAAAAAATTGAAAGAACAGAGAGGGATTTTTCCGACACTGATAAACCTCTTTCTATGATAAAGAAGCCTTTTTCCGAAAGAGCTCTTTAGGAAAAAGGTGTGTGTGGACGGGGAAGAGGGAGTTCTTTTGAAAGAAGAGGAAAAAGCACAAATGCCCTGGTGGCCACTCCGTCCATATTAATCACAGCTTAAATGCGAGATAGCATCCACACTGAATGGATGCTATCTTTAGAAAACGCAGATCGCTTTTTCGATGCTCTTTGGCAGTGTGGACGCTCTCTTTCGGAAGAAGTTTTTTTCGGAAGATCTCTTCCAGAAAAGCTTCTTCCAAAAGAAGCCTGCAGTCTAGATGTAGCCCTAGTAGTCTTTATTCTGCATTTTTGCATTTATGCCTCAATCTGATCCTTTGTTCCATCACCCAACAACACCGGCAAAGTGACACTGTTACTCACACCGTACGCCTTAAGCCTAAAGGGACTGAGACAAATCCGTTGTGAGACATATAGAGAAGGTTGGCCTGGCAGGTAAGGCACCATAGTGGAGTTCAGAAGATTCCCACCTCTGTCCTCCTGTTTCTGCCACTGACTTCCTGTGTGAGTCTGATCCAGGCACGTAGGGTATTCCTACACTTGGAACTGGGGTGTGATTCCCAGTCAAGGACACATAGTTCTGATCAAGTTAGTTTGCTAAACACAGGAGCAGCTGGCCTCCCTGAGTATATATGTATGTATGGATGCTTGGGAGGTTAGGTCTCCAGGCAGTTGGCCCCTTCTATTACTCAGGCTGCTGTGGCTATGTTCTTTTTTTAGCTGACAAGCTTAATCAGAACTAATATGGGTATGTGCCCTCAAGCTGGAAATCACACCCCTGGAAGCATAGACATGCCTTTAGTCACTCCATTTGTCACCTCCCTATATCAGAGCAATAGTTTCTTGCTTCACCGGGGCATGAGGCTAATTACAGGATATAAGGTGCTCAGAAGCAAAGCAGCAGTTCCAACAACACTTTTCAAAGCTGTAAATCCTATCAAGATCAATTAAATTAATAGGTAGCAGATTTAAAACAAACGAAAGGAAGTATTTCTTCACACAATGCACAGTCAACCTGTGGAGCTCCTTGCCAGAGGATGTTGTGAAGATCAGAACTTTAACAGGGTTCAAAAAAGAACTAACTAAATTCATGAATAGGTCCATCAATGGCTATTTGCCAGGATGGGAAGGAATGGAGTTTTCAGCCTCTGTCAGGAGCTTGGAATAGGTGACATGGGAGGGATCACTTGATGATTCCCTGTTCTTTTCATTCCCTCTGGGATGCCTGGCATTGACCACTATTAAAAGACAGAACACAGGGCTAGATGTACCTTAGGTCTGATGCAGTATGGCCCTTATGTTCTTATCAAGTAATATTGGGTGAAATGGGAACAAGAAAAAGAAACTGAAGGAGGCAGGAAGGAATGCAAGAGGAAGAGAAAAGGCCAAGATTGCTGTTTTCTTATACTGATAAGTTAGCCCTCTTACCTAGGGGAGTAAAAAGCAATGTGAAAGTCAAACACTTCAACAGTCAGATGCAATGAAACTCTGCTTTTGGACCCCAGGATTAGTGTCAATAAGATGTGTTTGGTTTGAGATACCAGTCTAGCAAACAGGCTGCCACAAGTGGCATGGAAAACCTTTGAAGATGCTTAGCTTGTTCAAAGTGGATGGAAGTGCACCTCATTAAAAGAAATATCTGTAGTTTCATTAACCAGGCACAACTGACTGAAGAAAAAGATTTGAAAAATTACTTGAAACAAAACTGTCAAGTAGTACAATAAATAAAAGGTAGTGAACTTTTCAGTCTTTTGCTCCTTGAGTCAATTGTGCTGATCAGGTCAAAGTTTAATTCCATTGCTGAAAGGGAAATTTCAAGTGTCAGTGTTTACAGCAGACCAGACCCTTACTGACCACATCCATAAGTACTCTGAACAACTGGCAGTTCAATGGCATTTGTCCAATCACTACCTGTAATACTGAAACACCACGCCAGAACATGTGACCTTCCGGAGGCAGAAAGCAGCAGGATTATGCTTATGGCAGTCAAAAGAGCAGGGAATTTCCTAACCAATGTACCATTAGGCCTTTGATACATGGAAAGTCTATTGAATGTCCCTCCATGTCTCTCCTCACAATCTCTTGCCTCCCCCTCTAGCAATGTAGGGTGTTTTAAAGGAGCTAATTTAGCAGGACCTTTAGACAATGGAGAAGCTCTCAAAGTGAAGGTGGATAAAAGGAGGCACCTGGAAAGCTTCTGCTTCACCAAATTATGCCAATTGCTTGGTCCTGGTGGAACACTGACAGGGAGACCTGTCCTGGCTTTGATTTCAGCAGTGCTACTATCTTGTGAATCAAGCCTGCTTTTCTTCCTCTCCATCATCATACGGTCCCGTGTACAAATAGCAGCCCTGTAATGGGAGTTTCACACTTCTGTAGCATCTTCCAGCAGAGGATATCAACGTGCCTGGGAGCATTCATGATTTTAGCTTCTCACTACTCATGTGGGGAAGGGAATGGCATGTGCACCAGCTCAGGGATTCAGACTCAAACCCTGAGCAACTTTCCCAAAGTCTGGCAGAGCCAGGAGAAGACTCTGGGTTGCCTGCCTTATAGGTGTACATTATTATTATTTACTAAGGGTCCTTCTCCGATCCTGAAATATTTACTGAGTTTTGAACAGCGGTTTTTAGGCAAATCTGCCATTTTCTTAACTGACTAAGAACTTTAAGATTGGGGCCTACAAGGATTCGCAAACTACACCTATATCTGCAAATTACATGTGCATTCAAAATGTGCATATAGGTCATTTTTCTTATGACTTACACTATAAGCCATAGGAGCAGGTTAAAATACAGTTGGCCATTTGTGTACTATCCATGTCATATAAAATAAAAGGATCTGATTCTATCAGCAATGCTCTGCAGCTAAGCAAACTGAATAGAAGTGAAATGGATCCAAATAATAAATGCATTATGTGAGAGGATTTTACTCTAGAAATCAGTCAGATTTTTGTCCACAACATCATACTAGCTACTGTCTGATATACACCAGAGGAGCAAAGCATCCATCGTACCAAAGGCTAGCAGAATACAAGCATATTGACAGAGCTGTCATAATTCCTAGTAGGAGATTCCATGAGGGAAGCTTCAAAATTGGGATGTTGGTCACACTCATTGATGAGTCAGCTAGTTGCCTGACATGTTTTGCCCCACAGTAAATGGCATAGAGTAGCACTGACTCGTCTACAAGACACTTCTCTGCCTATCATCTTTAGTGGCTGTAAACAGCTTGCAGAGACCATTCGATGGACGATTTTCAAAAGTGGTCTCTACCCAACAGGGACTCCTCTCAGCCTGGTTCGCAGTAGCACCAGTTAACCTGACAGGGTCCATTGCATCGACAGGGCTTGTGGCTCACATGAGCTCAGGGCATCTAAGAATGGAGGCTTAGTGCTCCTCTGGGCCCTTTAAATCACTGCTGGAGCCCCACACGGCACCATCTGGGTAGCATGGGCTGAGTGGGGATGCACGGCACAGCCCAGGTGGTGCTGAGAACTGGCTGCCCCAGGCCTGTTCCAGGGTCCTGGAGCCAGGCCTCCCAACATTGCCTAGAGCCCAGTGAAGCCTGTCACCAGCTCTGTGTGAAGCCCCTTGCCAGAGGATGTTGCAAAGGCTTAGACTATATGCGGGCTCAAAAGAGAGCTAGATACAATCATGGAGGACAGGTCTATCAATGACTATTAGCCAGGATGGGCAGGGTTGGTGTCCCTAGCCTGTTTGTCAGAAGCTGTTCTTCCACTCTTAAAATAGGCATGCAGCCTTCTGCCGCCACTGTGCTTTGTGTTCCGCACAAGAGCAGAGGCCATCACCCCACTTACATGCGCCCTTCAGGGCCAATGCACCTTCTAATGTTTTCCATCAATGTTCAGAATAACCAAGGCATGTGCAGACGTGCACCAATAGAAACACACCCAGCCAGCTTTTGGCACTTTGTTAATCGGCTGGGTGGCACCCGAGTCTCTCCTGAGTGGTCAGCAGCTGCCCAGGTGCCCAGCTTACAGGGAACACTGCTCTGGACCATTCAGCAGAATGAACAGCAGCAATATTTTCCTCTATACACCTCTCCCCAGCACTCCAGGAGCAGAGGTCACACCTGTCTCCTACACCGAGAGCCCCCCTGGGTCCCCTTCCCCCCACCATCTGCATCAGGTTGGCTGTAATATTGTCCTTACTGTTTCTACTTTTCAGGTTCAACCAACAATTTGAAAGTCACTTTTACAAATGGCTTTTCCCAGGTGTGGTTCCACAATGCACTATAATTGCCAGGATATATCAACGAGCTCTTAGCTGCAGGCTCTTCACAAAAGGCTTTCAAATGTAAAGTTAGTTAGTTAGCGCTGTTTGAGTCCCTTATGCAGGCATGGCCCAGAAAGCAGTAACATTAATAAATCTCAAATTAGAATGATTGTGCCAAGCATAATATAGTGTCTTCCTAAAGCATACCGAATGGAACAGAAGCCCTCAGACTTTAGGCACATGTGTATGGGCCTAATTCTGTTTTCAGGTGCACCAAGCTAATTCCAGAGTAGTTCCATTGTGGACCAAATACATTCAGTCTGAGCCAGCCTCAGCCTCTAGGGGAGGGTCTGTCCCCAGCAATGCAAAGTCTGCTATGGGACTATGGTGGAGCAAGGCATTCACCGCACAAACAGCAAAGCCCAAAAGTGTGTGGCACCAACATGGGAGAGGGTGTAATGAAGGGTAGGTCTACACTACCCCCCTAGTTCGAACTAGGGGGGTAATGTATGCATACCGAACTTGCTAATGAAGCCTGGGATTTGAATTTCCCGGGCTTCATTAGCATAAAGCCGGCTCCGCCATTTTTAAAAGCCGGCTTGTTCGAACCCCGTGTCGCGCGGCTACACGCGGCATGGGCTAGATAGTTCGAACTATGTAGCCATTCTGATCTATCTGTACACCTCGTTCTAGACATACCCGAAGGTACACTCATCCAATCCACACTGGCAGGGTTATAATGGAGAGATTAATTTGGCCACCAACTTCTCATGGACTGCAGTGCCATCACTGGTCTTTCCTTGGGTAAATGGCACACAGCAGAGCAGAGAGATGCATTTCACCAGGAGGGGTGAATTAAACCCAATACAGGCAGTCCCCGGGTTACGTACAAGATAGGGACGGTAGGTTTGTTCTTAGGTTGAATTTGTATGTAAGTTGGAACTGGTACATATTGTAGGGGAAACTCTAGCCAAACATTTCTCCGGAGCTCAGTTTTATTCTCCCACACCTCACTTCCCTCAGTCCTTTATTCTCAAGTGCCTCCTGAGGTGCCTGCTGAGAAAAGCCGCTCCGCGTCTCCCTGGTCTGCTGGGGGGGGGGAAGCAGCTAATGCGGGGTTGCCTCACCCCGTTTGTAAGTAGGGATCCGATGTAAGTCGGATCCATGTAACCCGGGGACTGCTTGTAACTTCAAATGATTCAGAGAGCTGAATATGGCCACATGTTATTCTGCACATTAATTACTGCATACAGTTATAACTTCAAATATTTTTAAGATTTATTCATAAAGGCATCACTAAATCAAACCACTCAGACTTTTAAGTACTAGAAATTAAAATCAGATAATAAACAATCAGCATTTCATTCTTACAAATGAATCATTATTTCATAGGAAGTTTATGCAGTCTATGCACCTGCAGTTGGAAGACTAGCAATATAGTGAGATTTGATAGCTTTTGAATGTAATTACTCAAAAGAAACCATCCAGAGTCAGATTAATCATAGTGTAACTAATTTTTAATTTTCGGTGTACAGAAAAGTAACCATTCACATTAGTCTTTTACTTACGTTGCTTTATAGTCATTAAATGTCTACATTGTAGCTAAACTAATTAAATAAATGTTAAATATTTCTCACTTAGTAATCCAGCAAAAATTAAAGATACCTCTCAAACAGTAGAATGCACAAGAAAATCAAATAGCTAACCGCTTTGCGGGCTATGGCATCCAAGTTTGTACATGTACAGTGCTTGTTTAGTGATTGTGAAATTAAATGGCTGTTATTAGCAGTGTCTGTTGAGACAATGCACAGTATTGTCAAGGATGCCAAATGATAATAAAAGAGGGAACTACCTGAAATTTTGTGTGCAGTGCTGATCACTGTGCCATTGAAAAGTATTTTAGCTTTGGAGAAGGTGAAATAACATGATGCAATTGCAGTTGATTGAAGACTGCCCCTTCGTCTCTCGTGTTTTAGGAAGGTCCTAGCTAAGATGCAATGCAAGCATTAGAAAGGAATTTAAAGGAAGAGAACAGCACAGTGAGAAAATAGTGATTATACTCTCAACTTCATTGGTTGCTGGGATCATGAATGCAAGTGACTGCCAATAATGCAGTTGTTTGCATCTGCTTTTGCCTGAGAAATGAAGAAGTGATTAAGGGAAAATGATGACTGGGAGATTATTCCAAAACCGCATCATCTGTCTAAGAAAAACAAAACAGACCTCCCAGTGGCAACTCAGTCCTCGGGGGACCAAACTGACACAATTACATTAATTTCATCTGGGACATATAAGTCATGCCCGCTTTTATTCCTTAAATGACCCTTTTAAACCAGTAATAGAGATGTAGCCATGTTAGTCTGGTTTTGCTGAAACAAAAGACAGGACTATGCAGCACTTTAAAGACTAACAAGATAGTGTATTAGGTGATGAGCTTTCGTGGGCCAATGTTAGTATCTGTACTGCCACCCTAGTTGAAACTAGGGTGGCTAATGTAGTCATTCAAACTTGCAAATGAAGCCCGGGATTAAAATATCCCAGGCTTTATTTGCATGTTCCTGGGCAACGCCATTTTTAAATGCCTGGTAGTCTGAACCCCCTGCCCGTGGCTATCCACGGCACGGGCTAGGTAGTTCAAATTAAAGCTCCTAATTTGAACTACCATTACTCCTCATTGCAGGAGGAGTAACAGTAGTTGGAATTAGGAGCTTTAAGTTGAACTACCTAGCCCGTGCCGTGTGTAGCCACGGGCAGAGGGTACGTCTAGACAGCGGCACTATTTCGGGATATATCCGGTATCCCGAAATAGCATTTTCTTCATTTTAACAGCATGCCCGTTATTTCAAAATGCAATCAAAATAACGGGCTTGCTATTCCAACGTCCTGGTAAACCTCATTCCACAAGGATTAAGGGACTTGTCGGAATAGTGGTCTATTTCGAGCTAGCGCCACTATGTAGATGCACCCATGGTCGTGGAGAATGGTCTGCAAATGGTTAGTTTCCTGTTTTATGCTTTCTAAAGCCCAAAGGCTACTGAGACCCTAAAGGGGAAGGCTTTTACCATGAAAGATGTGAATACAAAGAGTTTTACAGGTAATTGATCAAATGAACTGAGGCACTTTCCACTGCCATTGATTCCAATTAATATAGCTAAACAGTTAGGGCTATATGTCCCTCTCAGACCACATGTATAATACCCATTAACATCAATGGGGGAGGTGTGTTGGTTGAAGGGCAGTATATGATGGAAAGCAGTGGCTCTCAACCTCTCCAGACCATTGTATTCCATTCAGGAGTTTGATTTCTCTTGCGTACCTCTCACTTAAACATGACTTGCTTACAAAATCAGACATAAAAATACAAAGGTGTCAACACGCTGTTACTGAAAAAAAATAGCTTCCTTTTTCATTTGTACCATATACAACTGGACTATAAATACTGTACTTACATTTCAGTGTATCATATATAGTGCAATATAAAGACGTCATTTTATGATATTTTAGTTCATACTGATTTTGCTAGTGCATTCTTACGTAGCCTGTTGTAAAACTAGACAAATATCTAGATAAAGTCACATACTCCCTGGAAGACCTCTGCTTACTCCTGGTTGAGAACACCTGGTCTAAAGAGCTTGGTCCTGCCCTCCGACACAAAGGTACATGAGAGTGTATGCTTAGACAAGACACCCAGCTATGTGAAGCCTTACTCATTGCTAAGGAAAAAAACCACCCCACCCCTTCCTAGTCTACATGTATTAGATTGATATTTTCTGACACAAGGAAAGTGACTTACCCTTACTGAAATGTTCAATTCAATTTTACACAGAGATGAAATCAGCATGATTTTATAGAGATTTAACAGGGTCCTGTAGAAATTACTTGAGACAAGAGAGGGTTTACTAAAGAATAAGGGTATTTCAGAACTGTCTTTAGGGACTCCTCCAGCAGAGATATAACTAAGTTCTGATGGTTAAAAATAAACAGACAGGATCTCATTCTCTAATTATTTCTAAAGGATTTTCTTTCCATCGTGCTACATTTTAAATAGACCAGCGAGTGAAATGCCCTACAACAGGTTGGCGGTGCCTGCCTAGCATGTGTGAGCAGGTGCTGAACAATTGGAAAAGGGTTCTGCTGATTCATGATGAGACAGGTGGCTCATTAATGCCCTCAGGTTATGCAAGAGGAAGTGAGAACAGCTAACTAGAGAGAGGCTCAGCTACAGTGTGGGGCGGTAGGTGAAGAGCTAAAGAAGCTCCGTGTGTCTCACGCCTGTCCCTGAGGCCTGCTTCCAGACTGTGCAGTTTCACAAAATCTTTTCCTATTTTAAAATGCTTCTCTCTCTCCTGTGGTAGGATATGAAAGATCCATCCACCCCTGACAAACAACACCGTCCCTGCTGCCCCCAGAGCAATTGGGAGCTTTGAAGCTCCACTTGCACGAGGCTGGTGCTGGCAGCTGATGTGTGCTAGGGGACTTGGGGAACATGGTGCCCCTAACCAGCTCCCCTTGGCTATGCGGGCAAATCATCAATGCCTGCAATGGCATTTGGCCAATCTGCGACCGCTGGCAGCAAATCTCTCTCATGGTTGGTGCTGGGACACTAGATGGGGAGGCCTCCGAGTTGCTGCAGAGAATACTTTTCCAGGTGTCTGGCTGGAGAGTCTTGCCCATGTGCTCAGGGTCTAACTGGTCACCGTATTTGGGGTTGGGAAGGAATCCCCCTACCCCCGCTTGGCTCAGACTGTAAGAGACTATGGGGGCAAGAGGAGTAATCTTCCTCTGCAGCATGGGACATAGGGTCACTTGCAGGTTTAAACTAGAATAAATGGTGGATTCTCTATAACTTGAAGACTTTAAACCATGATTTGAGCACTTCAATAACTCAGCTAGATGTTAGGGTCTGTTACAGGAATGGATGAGTTCTGTTCTGAGGCCAGCAATGTGCAGGAGGTCAGATTAGATGATCGTGCTGGTCTCTTCTGACCTTAAAGTCTATGGACTAATTTGGTGGCAGGTTTTAGTGGTGTACCTTTTTTTTTCCAAGTAAACATTCCATACGTCAAGCCACAAATACAGCTGAAAGTTCTAGCCCTTGCCCCTCACTGAATGAAAGTCCAGCTTTCTACAGCCTGAACATTTGCCACTTTCTGGGGTATAGTTCTTCTGAGGCAATTAAGCCTTTGGAGCTTAGACCAGCAAAAAGGGGAGAAGCCTGCCAGTGCTGGCAGTGTGATCGCACTGATTTGAGCATAAGGTTAAGTACACCTGACAATGTGGTTCATCAAAGCAGTCCCAAAGCCCACACAGATTGAATCCCATTAATTTTTAAGCCTGCATGGAATGTGGTTATGTCATTCCAAATCATCTAAACATGTGATACTTTCATTTCTCTAAATTTGTCTCAGCTATCCATCTATTGGCTGCTTGACTCTATTTGCTTAAGTAATCTCACCGTTCCTGTCACTCTGACTAGATCTCGTCTTCTGGGAGTCCATGAAGTCTTTTGTTGGCATACAGAAATGCTACTGATTATTTGAATTTATAAATGGCATATGCATGCACACTCACAATCACTTTCCCGCATTTCTCCAGTCTGGCTGAGTTGTATTTGGTACAAGACAAGAGGAGTACACAAAGATAGTTTTCAGCCACGTTTATGTTTGCCAGTCCCGGGGCCAGTCAATTTATTTCCTTGTTGATGCTAGTATGAGCAGCCTTACTTCTGCAGGATGATCACGGCTGCAAAGGAGCATTAAGGTAGCTGGGAATAAGTAGGGGTGAGGATGATGCAGCTGTACCCCCTTGTCTCGTACCTTATACCAGGAGCCTTGAGAGGTTGGAGTCGTGCTGAAAAGTTTCCAACAAATTATTTTTCCATCAGAAAATACCATTTCATCCAAATCAAAACTTTCTGTGGGAACACCATATTTCAATGAAAGTTTGTTTTAAAATAGTGAAAGTAAGCATTTCAGCCTTATCAGAATGTGACATGCAATTTTTCATTTCAGAATACTTTTCCTTTAGCTATTTTATTTTATATTGTAAATTATAACAGTCAATAAAATAAAAAATTGAAATTGGAACAAAATGTTTTTGATTTTTCAATCACATGGTGATGGACACAAAATGAAATCACTTTAAAAATTTCAGTTAATGGGAAACGTAGGAATGGTTTGATTTTGTGCCAGTTCAGAATACAAGTTTTGGAAAGTCAAAGTTTCCAAGTTTGGACCAACTGTGGGTAGAAATAGGATTAGTTATACATGCTCTATGCCCCTTAAGGAATTGCCAATGCCCAGGGTATCAACAAGCCAGCTGAGCCAAGGAATCCTAATGAAACTAACCTGTTGTTTTAAAGTAAAAAACCGGAATGCCCTCTAGCCCCAGAAGTGGTCCCATCAGAATAGGGCTGAAGAATGTTAGTAGAGAATGAGATCGCTTGCACTATCTTGGCAGTGCTGCACCTGTTCCTTGCACAAGCCTATGGCTTCAATTTCCATCACTATCAGTCAAATACTTTTCACAACCACTAAAATATACCTTGCAAAAAACAAAGTTTAAGATAAACAAATATAGCTGCCTCCTGCAATAGACAAAAACTAATGAGCCCAGCTATTCATGCTTTAACACCCACCTTTTACTCATGTGCTGGGTTTTCCAATTTTTTTATGCCAATTCTTTATGGTCTCAAATGAGTTATTCACAACTAGGTTTTGTCTTGACTAGCAAAAGCACTTTGTGTTTAGTTCAGATTTAGCTAGTTCGTGCTAGTTAAACCTAAACTAAACTTGATCAATTCCTTTAATATTGATGCAGAGTAACACATTCAGTCCCATTTCAGCTTTGTCACTCAGGAAATAGGCTGAGTTTAAATTGGGTTTACTAGTCCTAAGGATGATCACTTTTCTTAGTCATTACAAAGCGTCAACAGTGTAGTCAACACCATACTTTTGTGTGCAGTAGCAATGAAAAACTCACCTGAACTCTAATTACATGAAGTCTGAAGCTTCCAGCTGGCAACATTTGACCTCTTCTGCAAAATTTATACCAAATTTGATGGATGAGTTTCACAAAGAAGGGGTCCATCTAAACTATTTTTAATCGGTTGTAATTATCTAAGTATTCCCATTTTCTAAACATTTTGGCCCATTCGTTTTCTGGTACAGTGCTTTGTCTGTGTTCCAGAAGTTGAATGTACAATTCTGTGACTTCCTTAATTCTCTCTCTGATCCCTCTTGAGCTTCTTTCTGGTAGGCATCTCCCCAATTGCCCAAGATTTTTAATAGATCTGCTAAAGGTGTCTGTCTCCCCCATCTCCTTCATTCCCCTTTCCCTCCTTTTCTTGTTACTTTCCTTGCAATTCTGGGCTCTCCCCTCTGACTTCCTGGGACCCAGTAGTTTTGCCATTCTTTAAGTGTTCTCTATTCTGATCACACTTTTTCCCTGGTTTCCTTCAATATTTTTCTTCCTCCCTGATATAAATAAATTTACATCTTCTGTTATCCTCTTTTGTGAGCACTAATGCAAATAATTAATTACATTTTCTTTTAGCAATATGCACCCCTTCGCTCCATAAATTATTCTTGCATCTCTTTAGAACCCTTATTGTCTCCTCCATTGATCCTTTCCCTTTGTATATCTGCAGAATTTCTTATTTTCCTTAACCTCACACATAATATTTCTTTCATTTTTTACTTTTGTTTTTACACTGCTTTAACTCCATTCTGTAATCTCCCCAGTCCTTCTCAATGTCTGACATTTTATACCTTGCATATGGTTCTTTCTTGTCCTTGATTACTTTCTGCATTTCCATGCTCATCCACATTGCCCTACTTTAATTCTTAGGGTATTCATTGCTAGATGGCATATATAACCCTTGGATAGACAGTGATTTATCTGTCAGCACTTTCCATCTCCTCCCAGCCCACCTCATGTCCTTTCTCCCCCTGCTTTATGTCATTCAAATTCACACAACACTTCTTGCAGTCTTCTAAACAGTGGCACTGGAAATTCCATATCTTTCCATATTCCTCAACATTTGGGAATTGTATTTCTCTTTAGGCTTAGTAAAGCTGAGTACTCGCTTCTTCGGCCACATCTAGACTGCGGGCTTCTTTCGGAAGAAGCTTTTTTCGGATGAACTCTTCTGAAAAAACTTATTCCGAAAGAGCACGTCCACACACAAAAGGGCATAGAAAAAGCGATCTGTTTTTTTGAAAGACAGCGTCCAGACTGACTGGATGCTCTCTCACAAAAAAGGCCATCTGGAACCACTTTAGCCATGGCGTTAGGTCACCAGTTGCTTCCGAGTGCAGGTGCTGGAGCCTTACAGAGACACATGCTTAAGGGATGCCTCTGGACAGCCATTTCTCTGCTTCTGCTGTGCGCTTGCTACCTCTTCAAGGGACAGCAAAGCTCTCCCAGTGCCTGCTGTGGTTGCCCTGCTTTTTTGGACACCACAGCTTTTCTCTTAGTGCCATGGAGCCAGGGCTGCCCCTGGGCATGCGATGGCCCCACATGGCCATACTGCAGTTTTTGCAGCACTTTGTGCCAGCTGCCTTCCTGGTCCTGACCGAGCTCGACCCCGAGCTCATTCTTGGGCCCTCTCCCTGCATGCGGGAGCTACACCCTGGCAACCGCATCCCACAGCGGAGAGGTGTTTTTGGAGGCTCGACACCAGTTCAGACTGGTGGGACTAGCTGGTCCTGGAGTAGTGAGACGACAAGCAGTGGCTCCAAAACTTCTGCATGTGGAAGGCCACCTTTTTGGGACTGTGTGCCTGGCTCACCCCCACCCTCTGGAGACATGACACCCACCTGCAGCCCGCCAACCCCCTGGAGAAGAGGGTTGCAATCTCCCTTTGGAAGCTCACCACCCCAGACAGCTGCCGGTTAGTGGGCGACCAGTTTGGCCTGGGGAAGTCCACCTTCGGGGCCCTCCGCATGGAGGTGAGTCACTCTCAGGCTGCAGTCCCTGCATGGGAGAGGGAGTCCTGGAAAAGGGGACCCTTGGGAAAGGAGGGTTAGGAGCTGTGGGAGGTGGAGGGGAAGCCCTGTCCCTGTGGGGTTATGCCGTCCTGCCCTCACACAGGCCTGCTGCTGGGGGGGGGGGTGGCCTCATAGCAGGTGGCTCTTGGTGGGCTGGAGGGAGGGAAGGAGGCACCTCCCAAGGGCTCAGGCACCCCCACTCTCATTCTCTGTTGTGTATGTTTGTTTGTCTCCTTCTTCAGGGTGTGAGGGCCATCCACTCAATCCTGCTGCATTCCAGGTCATCTGCCTGGAAGACCTGGACCCCATCATGGCTGGATTTGCTGTCCTGGAGTTTCTGAACTCCACTGGAGCCTTAGATGAGACCCACATACCAATCCACGCTCCGGAGTATCGAGTAGTCCAGTCTATTAATAGGAAGGGCTACTTCTTGATGGTGCTGCAGGCCCTGCTCGACCACTGTGGACACTTCATGGATATTTGTCGGGTGGTCGGGCAGGGCACATGATGCCCGCATGTTACGGAACTCTAGCCTGCATGGCTAGCTGGAGGTGGGCACATTCTTCCCTCGCCGTAAACTAGCAGTTGGAGACATGCAGAGTTCTTTCAGGAAAAGGCTTCTTCCTCATGAAAGAGGAGCAGCTCTGCCGGAAAACCCCCTCTGTTCTTTTGATTTACTTTACATGCATCTGACGAAGTGGGTCTTTGCCCACGAAAGCTTATGCTCCTACACTTCAGTTAGTCTATAAGGTGCCACAGGACTCCTCGCCACTTTTTCAAAAGAACGTGATTGCAGTGTGGATGTAACTCTGTAGTGTAGACATACCCTTCATCTCCAGACATGGAGCAGAGTGTTACCTGGTTCCAAATGCAGAACACCTCTGGGCACCAGTATAAGGCAGAGCCAGCTCTCACTGCAGTAAAGTCTAGCATGTAGCTCCTTTTCTTTTAATAGGGTCACAAAATACTAATTGAAAAGTCCTGCCCTGATTATGTCAGATAAAAGTAAAAATGAACTGAAGGTTAACTAATGGGAAAGGACAAAATGAAGGTAAGTCAAAGGAAAGGTAGGATTGTCCAGTGGTTATGATACTAGCCTGAGACTTCAAAGCTATGGGTTCAAGTCTCCAGTGTACCATGGGCTTGTTGTGCAGCCTTGGATAAGTCTGTATCAGTTTGCCACCTGGTCAATGGAGATAACACAGCCTTAGCACACCAGGGCTTGTATGAGATACTGTGGTGTCAGATCAGTGTCACAAAGTTACTTGAAATAAAAATATGTGCTTAAAAAAAACCAATTCATACTAATGGCATTTGATTTGATTGTTGAAATAAGCCAAACAGCAATTTTGTAGATGCTATTCAGATCAGTTTCTTCATTTAGGGCAAAAATCCTTTTCTTAGACTACCTATAAACTTGCGGGAAGATTGATGCTGCGGAGATTGATGTTCCAGTGTTCCATTTAGCGGGTCTAGTAAAGACTTGCTAAATCAAATGCTCAGGGCTCTCCAGTATTCTTCACTGTCTCAAGGAGTAAGGGAAGTCAATTGGAGCATTTCTCCCATCAACCTCCCACCAAAGGAACAGCGCTGAAGTTTGGCTTAAGGTATGTCAACTCCAGCTACATCATTTACGTAGCTGGAATTATGTACCTTACACCGACCTTCCTCCTTAGTATAGACCTGGCCTGAGAGCCACACTTCAGTTCTTAGGGCATGTCTACAATGTCCTGCAGTCAGACTACAGGGAGAGAATATCAGTGTGCACTAACATACTGTGCTATAAGTTGCATGAACTAAATGGCTCCTAGCTCACATTAACATAGGCCATTTCAAGAGAACTAAATAAGCAAGCACTAGGAACCTTTCAGTTCACACCCCCAGCATCCACAGTAGAGAGTTAGGGTACGTACACTAGCGCCCTAGATCGATCTAGGGAGGCTAATGAGGGTGACCGAAATTGCAAATCAAGCCCGGGATTTAAATATTCTGCGCTTGATTTGCATGTTCCCGGCCAGTAGACATTTTAGAAATTGACTAGCCCAAAGTAACTGCCCACGGCAGTGAAATGGAATTCCGATTTAAAGCCCTAACTCGAATTAGCTGGTATTCCTCCTGCAATGAGGTTTACCAGCTAATTTGAATTAGGGGCTTTAAATCGGAATCCCGTTTCACTGCCGCGTGTAGATGTAGGCAGTTACTTTGGGCTAGTCAATTTCTAAAATGGCGACAGGCTGCGGGAACATGAAAATCAAGCATGGAATATTTAAATCCCGGGCTTGATTTGCAATTCCAGTCACCCTCATTAACCTCCCTTGATCGATCTAGGGGGCTAGTGTAGACGTACCCTCACAGTGAAGCATTTTGTGCACACTGCTATTCACTCCCCACATAGTCCAAAAGGTGGTACAATGTAGACAAGCCCTTAGTGAAGCTGAAGAACTTTATGGCTTATTAAGACCATAAATTCAACACTGCACTCCTTCAGTTTTACATGTGTGTGAAATTCCATTACATCAGTGGAATTACACAGGCATAAAACACAGACATTTGCAGCAGCAAATGAGAAATAGACCTAATTGTTACTGATGCCAAAGAAAGCTCTAGTGGGTTCAGTTTCAAAATTTGCAAGCAAAAGCCACCCCAAGCATCCAAGAACAGGAGTCTGCCTTTAATTTGAGGCATCGGGACTCAACCCTGCATGCACTTTTCATATCTCAGTAACTTGTAAATGTTCCTTTACCTGCTGTATAAAATGGTAATTGCCATCTGTCCTTTCTGATCTCTTCTAAACAGCCTCTATCGTTCAATATTTACCCAAATTGATTTATGCATCATCATCGTTTATTCATGAATATTGTGCATGTGAGTCATCAATGAATTACATACTTGAAAACTATTACATGTCTCATCCCTTCCATGCACCTATGCTTGTTCCTGTCTTTTCTTTGCAATACAGTGTTCTTTGGATTTGCATAAAGGCACCTTAGAAACTTCCTCATTGAAAATTTGTTTGAATCAATATTTGTCCATTTTTCCTCTGATGCCTTCTGTTATTTATCCCATTGCTATAGATGTGCTTGTCCTATTCCATCCATCTAGTTAAGATGATTCTCTCTGACCTTTTGTGGATTTCTTGTACAAAGCATTCAATATACAGACACTTTATGGGTATGTCTACACTACCCCGCTAGTTCGAACTAGCGGGGGTAATGTAGTCATCTGTAGTTACAAATGAAGCCCGGGATTTGAATTTCCCGGGCTTCATTTGCATGAAGCCGGCCGGCACCATTTTTAAATGCCGGCTAGTTGGAACCCCGTGCCGCGCGGCTACATGTGGCACGGACTAGCTAGTTCAGATTAGGCTTCTAATCCGAACTAGCTGTACGCCTCGTGAAATGTGGTGTACAGCTAGTTCGGATTAGAAGCCTAATCCGAACTAGCTAGTCCGTGCCGCATGTAGCCGTGTGGCACGGGGTCCGAACTAGCCGGCATTTAAAAATGGCGCCGGCCGGCTTCATGCAAATGAAGCCCGGGAAATTCAAATCCCGGGCTTCATTTGCAACTGCGGATGACTACATTACCCCCGGTAGTTCGAACTAGCGGGATAGTGTAGACATACCCTGTGACCCCTGCTTGGCCTGTCCACTAGTTTCAACTCTTCCCCACATCTCTTGTTCATCTAATACCCTAGACACATTTAAAGTCTGAAAGTACGGCTGAGAAACAGACAGTCTATCCATTTGAATGTTTATAAATACAGCTCGGGGGACAAGTAGCTTGCTGGAGGCAAGGTAGATAATTTTTTAATACAAGTGATTCTGACATCATGAGATTTTCCTCAGAGGCCACATACAGAAAGGGACACATGCAATGTGTTGAAAATGCATAAAAAGTTAATCTGAAATTTATCTACTGAACAAGCAAATGGAACACGTGCAATGCATACATATGCCTAGAAAGGACAGATGAACCTGTGAAGTTCAAGGGACTGCAGCAAGTCTTAGCCACGGTCGGAAGACAGGATACTGGACTAGATAAACCTTTGGCCTAACACCATACGGCCTTTCTTATGTTCTTATGTTACAAACTACTTTCAGGGCTCATAAAAATAGTCTCAGTCTTCTTTCCTTAGAACTTATAAACCACTTCCTTTTTCTTAGCTAAAGGAAAACCTGTGCTATGCATTAGGTATAAAATGCCACCACTCAAAAGCAAGGCTAGAACAAGTGTATGCCCAATATACAGTATAAATTGGAACCTCCTTCTATTGATCTCACCCTGCCTTACACAAGAAAATTAGCATCCCAATTGCAGCCACCTGCAAACAGCAGCTGTAGCAGTAGCACAAGGATTAGTGTAGACAGGACTCCAGTGTTTTACACTCACTTTGTCAATGTATCGATGATTACACACCATGCACAAGGTGGTAGAAAATCAAGCCTACTATGTTAGATTACAGGTGATAGTTGCACAGTGTGTTTTCATGTCAGAGCAGGAGATAGGCGAAATGTAACATTAAGACAGCAAGCCAAAGAGAGATTAGTGGGTTATGGCTATATGGTCTTGTGACCTTAAGACTACCCAGTGCCAGTTGGCACCCACAAGATGACAAGTGATATCAATGAAAACTAATAACTCATTGGTCATTAATATTCTTGCATACTGTTAACCCACAACGGACTGGATAGAAATGCACTGGAAATGTCTTCCTAAAATGTGCTTGACTGTGTCTCCCACAGTAAATGAAGAACGGTGTGACCAAAGACAAATAAAAGCACAATTACATTCAAGATAAACAGAGCCACCAGGCAAGCAAGTAGGGAAAGATGGCCACTTAATCTTATGAGAGGCGGGAGACTGCACCCCCAGAAAACCTGTCAGTCTCTTGGGAGTGGAGTCAATGAACTTTGGGAAGATATATGGAGAGATAATAGGCCATTTTGGCATCCTTCACGTGAAGAGACAGAAGAAACTAAGCTGAAGTCTATGATGGATGAGTCTGGTCATCCATGCTAGAAAAGAGACTTGATGAGAAATGCTTCTTTTGAACAGAAGGCTATCTAGTTTGTTAAATCACGTTCTAATCTGAGAAGCATATAGAACATTTCTTTCCTTGTAACCCTTATCTTTAGTCCTTATACATGGTATCTCATAAACCGTATGGTTTTTTGTTTAATTAACTTGTTTTATTTATACTATAACCATTTCAATGCTTTGATTACAACAGGGGGTTTGCTCACCCCAGTTAGGGTATTAAGTTGCTGGATACTGTCTCTTCAAAGGAGCAGCAAACTTAACTTCTGCACTTGTTCAGTGAGGGGGCTGGATGCTACAGCACTGATAGCTTTGGGGCAGTTCAGGATGTGAGGAGTGTTGGGGTCACCTTACAAGGGGTAACCAGGGCTGGTGGAAGCCAGGGGGAGAATGTTGTGGTCTGAGCATCCTACTGCTCTCATGGCTCTGAACTAAGGCTGCCCAGCACAGAGCACCAAGGGTACAGAGCAGTGATCTACATAACCGCTTACTGGTCTAGGCTGAATCCTAAAGCATAGTTACACATCTGTGTTCCATGTATTATGAGTTATCCAGCTATTCCTGTCATCCTCTGCCATGCAATATCAATATAGAAGCAATAATAATGATTTTGAAAAGCAAGACACCTTCCTGACTGGGGTGAGTTAACATACTGGGGACCCTCCTAGCTTTGTGGGCACTGCTAGGAGGGAGAAATGAGCACAGTAATGGGAAACAGCAGCTCAGAATGACTGGGGAATGTAAATGTGGATTTAAGGAAAAGCCCTAAATGTCTGGCTGAAACACACTTCCTTGGCTTATTTGTTTAAAAATGTTACTTGAATTATATTTTCTGAAGGGTGCATAATTACTTCTTCCTCCTGACAATTATTCTGTCTCTTCTTTCTCTCCCTAGCCTGCCATCATCAGACATTGCTGCTAACTAGCACAGAGAAAGCAAGAGAAGAGGGAACAAAGAAACCATTGTTAAAAGAAAGCTAGCATAAATAAATCGAGTTTTCCTGCTGTACATCTAAAAAACTAGACAAAAAGCGCTTTCTACTCTGAAAGAAACCATTTTTATTATGAATTGTTCATTCCTAGGGGCCTATTGTTCTGCTGATGAACACGTGTAATTTTCATTTACATGCAGGCATGTGTAGTGAGAGAGGCTATTCCACAAATGTGTTGAAGACATCCTTGCCCCAGAGACACTGCCTACATCATAGCGTTTGTCTAGATCAGGGCTACTCAACTTTGGAAGCCCTGGGGGCCACAATGATACTCACAGCACATGCTGAGGGCCGAACTTAAATGTGATTGCATGTACATGCATATTGCTTCTTTCACACTGAAGGGCATGAATACAAAGATTAAGGCAAGACTACACAACACACCAGCCCCATTTAAATCAGTTCTGCTGATATTAATAAAATGCAATATTTACCTGAGTTCCACCCATATGACAGCACTTTTAATGAGAAATGACAGTCCAGGAATTTAACTACTAAAATGCATATCAACAGAAGACCATTATGTCAACTACTTTTTTATTTTGGCTCCCACCCGCAGGCCACGAGTTGAGCCCTGTGTAAACTCAAACTACATCGCAGGCCGCAAACCAATGCGTTGAGTAGTCCTGGTCTCTAGACTCACCTGCAACTATAGATTCTGACTAACTTTGCCAGCAGTTGCTCTTATTTATTGACCATTCCAAGGCAAGATTTTGCTGGAATTCCTAGGTGAGAGTGAATGCTCATTGAAATCAGTGGCAGTCTTTCCTCTGACTTCAATGGGGCTTGGGTTGGGCCCTATGCATAAACTCAAATTAACGCCAATGATATATAA
Organism: Pelodiscus sinensis; assembly: GCF_052426305.1. Lineage (NCBI taxonomy): Eukaryota > Metazoa > Chordata > Testudines > Trionychidae > Pelodiscus > Pelodiscus sinensis. The sequence goes on from NC_143052.1 coordinate 201,059,647, forward strand.
CTCCTCATTTACCGATTTGAAAATATTCTTAATAGAGAGAAAACGGTATTCTCCAATCAGTTTGATGGAGTTTAAGTGAATCTGCTTGGGCCCAAGCCTGAACTCTCTGAAACCACTGGGAATGTGGCAATGGTCTAGTAAATTTTAATGAATAAATCGGAACATCCTGCAGCCTGTACTTGGGCAAAGCTCCCATTAAAGTGATAGGCCAATTAGGTAAACAGCTTGGAGATTCTTCATTGAAAGGCATGAGTGAAATCAGAGAGTTTTCCTAGTAGGCCTAGTAGGCCCAGATCGTATAGCCCAGATCCACAAAGGTATTTAGGTGCCTAATGTCCGATGACTTTGATGGAAGTTAGGAGCCTAAATACTATGTGTGGGTCCTAGCCTATATGCTGTGGGCTATATTGTAAAGTGGTCTTGCACAGGGGAAAATGCAAGGGACATTCCTGATTGAGGGCAAGAGCAGAGGACACCATCAAACCCTGTGATCAAGAACTGTTTACCTTCTGCTCCTATGCCACTCCTAGGAAACAAATCACTTGAAGGGGATGGGAAGTGTTGTGATGATGGGTCTTCAACTTTTACCTGCATAGAAATTGGGCATGTCAAATTATTTGCAATGAAGAAAGTTATAAACAGGTACAAAAGAACCAGTCAAAGGCACTAAATTAGTCCAAACATACTTGGCTATACTGATCTAATTCAAGAACTGTTGAAATTGTGCTTGGTAAAAACAGAAGATGTGAAACTGGGAATTAACTAAAATTGGTCTGTCCATGTGACAGTATGTGCCCCGGTTCAACTATTGTAAGAATGACTATCATAATAATATGTGTACCAAGTATGCCTTGTGATGTAACATTTGAAACCCCATTATTTGCTGGCCAGTGTTGTCCTGATAAGTGTGTGGCACCATTGTATGTGAAATGATAAGATTCCACTGTACAGTATTATTAACTGTTCTAACTGAGGTTGGCAGACCGGTCTGCCTCAAACAAAGACATGAGTAATCTGCTTAATTTGCACTTAGTTAGTAAACAGTCTTCTAGCAGGAAAGAAAATAAAGGGTGCTCAAACAGGTGAGGAAAAGGAAGCAGGGAATAGCCTTCCTTATAGATTCTTGATGTATTCCTGAGGAAATCAGTAAGACAACAAAAACAACAACAGATATCTCTTACTATCACAGTGAGATTATTTGCATTATCAGAGCACACAGGCACTCCAGTCATGGGTAAGGACACCACCATACTAGATACTGTACAAACACAACAAAAAGACTGGCTTTGCCCTAGTAAACATTCAATTAATTTAATAGAATTTAAGGCCAAAACATTTTTTTTTTTTTTTGCTACACATTCTCTCTGAAGAGGATTGTTCCCTTTAACTGGCATTCCCTTTTACTTTCAAACACAAAGGTTTAATTTTTTCAGAAGTGATTTTAGATGCACAATTTGAAACACTGAGGTTGAGAACTTATGGCCCAGGGGCTGAATCTGGCCCCCAGCTTGCCTGGATCTGTCCCTAGAAGCTTGGGGCTTCCCCCTCCCCCACTGTCAGGGAGCTGGTGCTCCAATTCTGCAGCCCCCCCTCAACCAGACCCCACACCCTCACTCCGCTCCTGCACCCTACCTCCTGCCCAGACCTCCCACTCCCAATCCACTCCTGCACCTTTTCTCCTGCCCAGACCCCACACTCCAAACCCATTTCCTGGCAACCCCCTCCCACACACTGAACTCCTCATTTTTGGTCCCACCCGAGAGCATGGGGGGGGTCCACAAAATCTACTTGCCTGGGACCCCATAGACTCTGGTGTTCGAGGGGAATGTTTTTCTGCTTCTCAGCTGGGTTTTTCCTTTTTTGTTTCTCACTTTTGTGCAGTCCCTGACTGATTTTTCTGTGGGTTAGCATCCCCCAACCCAGAAAAGTTTTGCCACCTTGAGAAGTGCCAGACAGTCAGACCCCTTTAAGCTGTCTCAAGTTGGGAACCTAAAAATTAAGCCTAATTAAGTAATGAGTCACTTTTGCACATTTAGGTCAAGAGATCTTAAATATTCTTACCCTGCTTATATTCGTGTGTAATGAAATGCACATAACATCATTCTGTCATGTAGTGGTCGACATTATATCAATGCAAAACATCCTTCCAAATGAACGTTTATAGACTTATAGACAGGAGAGGGAGTATTGCTAGAAGGTTCTAGTCTTCCACTGAGAGCTCTGTGAACTGTGATTGGTCAAGAGAGCAAGTTTATAGCAAAGGACTGACCTTGCAGATGCTCTGTACAATGGGAAGCAAGAATGACATCATCCTTTCAGCTAGATTGAAACATTTGCAAAAGTTAGAAACAATAGTTCTTTATTCCCTCTGCTTTTCCAACAGTCTTCCACACAGCTGGCAGTGGGATTCTGTTAGTTCACTTGAGGATATCAGCAGGGGTGGCTGGAACGGCTCTTGACTAGCTTCATTCTTATCTTTGAGAGAACTTGAGACGTCGATGTGTAAAATAGTCCCTCTGCCCCAATGGCTCTCCTTGGTAGGGCACTGTGGGAATCAGTAATGTTGCCTCTTTTTTGTTTAATGTACATTTGAAACTGCTAGGAGAGTTTGGTAAGGAAATCTGGGTTGCAGTGTGCTGAGTATGCAGATCACACTCAGCTCCATATCTTCTTCATTTCCCCTACTCAAAGCAAACTACTCAACCCCTAGCTGTATTTGGGATTTCCATGAGAGAGTTAGCTGTTGGTGACTGAATCTAGGCAAGACAGATGCTAGGGGACTGGGAAAGGAGCTGGAAGAGTTGGAGGAACTTGTATTAGTGTCCTTCAAATGGAGGGTGACTGCCTTTTCTAAAACAGGTGTATGCCTTTCACAGAGCTTAGATCCTGAGCTGCTCCTCCATGCCCAAGTGGAGGCTTTTGCTAAAAGCTATGTTTCCATGAAAGCTTTTCTCCAATGCAAACCTCATCATGATTATCTGTGCCTAGATTGTAGCCATGCAATCTACAAGGGGTTACAATTTGGGACAGCTGGAAAGCTGCAGCTGGTGTGAAATGTTGCCACCCACTTATCAGGTGGAGGTGCACACAAGGCGTGTGTTAGATCAGTATGTTGGGACCTGCGCTGGCCTCCAGTAAGCTCTGAGGTGGAATTTGAGACCTGGGCTTTAACCTAGGGAGCTCTACGTAGTTTGGGAGCTGGGATTGCCTGAAAAACATCTCACTCCTCATTCCATGCTGTCGTAGGTGAGACCAGCCTAGGTGTTTGAGCTGGGTTTCCCGCAGTATTAACAGGATGGGAACTGCTAGCAGGGTGGTGTCTGTGAGCTGAGTTTAGTTTTGAATTAATTCCCCCTTTTGGTCCACCAGAGCCCAGATTTAATAAGGGTCTGTGAACACTGCACAGCCCACCGTTGTTTAGGCTATTGAGGAGGGTGTGAATGGAGGGTGAGGTATTCAGGGGCAGTCTTTTGTCAATATATATGTTGTATTTTTAATTGATGAGACCAACACCCAGAGCACTAGGTCGGTGTCTATAGATATATATTTTTTTAAATTGAATAAATCTGGCATTCAATCAGTGTTAATTTACAGACTACAAAGAGTTTAACATTTTAATACATATTTGGGAATGGACCAAAGAGGAGCAGCATATCCGTGTTCTTTGTAGACTCACAAGTCCTAATACTCTGTACAAGTGAGACAGAGGGGCCAGGGCTACTATTTCAGTCCATGGGTTTCATGGCAGCCTCTCTCCTAGGCCCTGCATTTGGGTGTGGAGTTCGCTTTAGCTGCCCTGCCCTCCCAACTGCATGGATCCTAAATACTGGGACTCTATGTAGACAAGAGGAACTTCATGTTTAGCAAATAAGGCAGGTCAGATAAGCATATTAAAATATCACATAATGCAAATCCCCTTGGATAAAATCTCGTGCTCATTGAAGTCAATGGAGCATTGCCATTGACTTACTTCAGTGGGGCCAGTAGTTTACATATGGAATTAATTAGGTGTGTAATATAGCTTTTGTGTTGGTAGAATTCTATGACGGAGCACCTGAAGCATAAAAGGAGGGGTTAGATAACAGAAAAAAAGTAAATAAGGAAGCATATCACAAGTCATATCAGGTAACATATAAGTCAACAATACAGTATGCATCACATAAGGCTTATCACATACATAACAATGTAAGGAGTATAAATTAAGTGTAAAGCTGATGGACACGGGTCATCAGCAGGTGGAATTGAACCTGGGATCTTAGGGGCTAAAGCCCAAGCTACATATTTAATCACAGGTAAACACATCATTTGTGTTTGAGAATGCTACACTATCCAATAAATACTGCATCTCATAATAAGCATAAGTAACTGCATGTAGTATCTCACCAAGGAATATTATGATGCTCTAATGCAGGTGTAACACATAAGCCTATTAAGCTACAATAAATATTTCTATTTTATGTCTTCTCATTTGCTTTGTTTTTCACCAATTTTAGAAACAGTGTTGAAAAGGACTTGGCATGAATACATCTCCTTTTGCCTCTGTACTACCTTTTGCTGCCACAGCCTGATCTGTCAGTGGAGAAAACTACGCAGAACCCAAAGACACCTAAAATACTGATGGAAAGTAGACCTAAGCCACACCAACCTGGAATACATGTGAGAGGGAAAAAAGCATAGGCAGAAAGTTTTCAATTAAAAAAAATATTTTTAAAATAAAGTTTGGTGATGAATGTATCTAATTAGTAAGTTCTTTGAAGCAAGGCCATAATTTGTAGTGTATACTACTATTGCTCCTGAAATATTGGTACTACTACTAACAGTAATTAATAATTAGTTAACAATGACATTATTTTATACTTTTGCATCTCAGTTCCCCCTCTAAGAGATAACGCCAACTTAAGTGTACACAGAGACATGTTTTTCTCCCTAGTGCATAATGAGAAATGTTTATGAAGGGTACATGGGTACTTTACATGTGCATTGATCACATTTGCTAATATGAAGCAACATTCATTTTCCATCTAAGGGAGGATGTCAACATGTATTGCACAATTCAAAAAGTTCTATTCTATTTGTTTTGAAAGAAGTTATTAGGGACCGGATGGCTCAGAGACTGGGAAATGGAATATGAAATCGCTCATCTCTAGGTCAGCAATTCAAATATGACCCAAATTATTAGTCATGGAAAGTCATTACCATCTGATGGCAGTTCTTATGTAAAATCTGATGTGCTGTCTCTTTCTCAATCGAGTTCCAGAACAGGCTTTCCAGTTGTGATATTGGGGGTTTCTGCTTGTTTGTTGTAATTTTTTAATCTTGCCTGTAGACCCATTTGAGAAGCCACTGATTGAATGGAGATTAACTGAACTACCACCTCACTGCTGTCAGCGATCCCTGCAACTGATACAAGGCATGGGGCAGCTTACTCTACTGTTGTGGGTACAGATTCTGTTTTATAGGCAGCAATGTCTTTTGCAGTATAGTATCTGTTTCCCTTCAAAGCCCACACACATTCAGTTAACATTTCTTTAAAAGGAATGGATTGTATGAACACCTCTATGCTTTTAACTTGGCAGTTTGTCATGGCAAGTAATGTGGAAATGGCAATAGTTCTGGAAACAAAATAAAATTGAAGTCATAGGCAATTTTGTACTCAAATTAATGCCTTGAGCAGGTGGTTGGACTGGATGAGCTCCACAGGTCTCTTCCAACCCTAATCTATGAATCTAGGATACTGGAATACTGTGTGTAGGTCTTTAGTTCACATTTTTAAAAGGATGCTGAAATATTAGAGGGGATACACAAAAGGGCCTCAAAAATATTTCAGAACTGAAGAAAATGTCTTACAGTGACACACACATTGAGTTCTCTAACATAAAGAAGACAGAGGTGACTGTATTACAGAGTTTGATCACAGAGAAAAACACCAAATACTTTTTACTCTAATGGGAAAAGGGCAAAGAAAGAAATCAGTGGCTGGAAGCTGAAACCAGACAAATCCAAATTAGAAATAAGATGCCATTTTTTAAACAGGCAGGTGATTAACTGTTGGAACAAACTATCAATGATTTGCTTTTTGTTTCTTCCCCAAATGCAGCAGCTTACTCAGCTGTCAGATACTTCCTGGAGCTTTGAAAGGGGAGGGTCGCTTGCCTGCAGGGCAGCAGAAATCACAAAACACTTTACAGAGCCACCAGGATAGGCATTGAGGGATACTGGCAGAAGCCAGTTCTGTGAACAAAAACAAGCAGCAGAGTCTACATGGGCTCTTTGTCAATAATAAAAGGAAGGGAATAGAAAAAAAGTTTCAGGTAGGCAGTGGAAGGTTTTTTTGTTGCTAAAGCTGGGCATTTTTCTGGACAAAAATTGCATTGCATAGTAAACACTGTTTTGTCACCAAAAAGGCAAGTTTTGGCAACAAACTTGTAGATGTAGCCTAAGTGGAGTAATTTGCATTTCTCCTAATTGCATTTCATTCTATATACCTCAGACCATTTCTCCAGTTTGTCCAGACCATTTTGAATTTTAATTCTATCCTCCAAAGCACTTGCAACCCCATCCAGTTTGGTATTAACCACAAACTTTGTAAGTGTGCTCTCTATGCCATTACCTAAATCATTGCTGAAGATATTGAACAGAATTGGACCCAAGAGTGATCCCAGTGAGACACAAGACACCGATTCTATGGGCTGTCTGGGGTTGAAGCCTCCCTGGAGAAAATTAGCAGGTGTTCAGCAACCAACAGATGCCCAGTTCCACCCACTACCCTTCTCCCCACAGTGACCTCCACTCACTATCATCCCCACTGATCTACTCCACCCCCACCCTCCCAGTGCATCCTGCTGCTGTGAAATAGCTATTTCATAGCATTCAGAGGCTCCAGGAGAGAGGGGGTATGTCTACACTACCCTCCTAGTTCGAACTAGGAGGGTAATGTAGGCATACCGCACTTGCAAATGAAGCCCGGGATTTGAATTTCCCGGGCTTCATTTGCATAAGCGGGGCGCCGCCATTTTTAAAACCCCGCTGGTTCGAACCCCGTGCAGCGCGGCCACACAGGGCACGAACTAGGTAGTTCGAACTAGGAAGCCTAGTTCTTACTACCTAGTTCGTGCCTCGTGTGGCCGCGCTGCACGGGGTTCGAACCAGCGGGGTTTTAAAAATGGCGGCGCCCCGCTTATGCAAATGAAGCCCGGGAAATTCAAATCCCGGGCTTCATTTGCAAGTGCGGTATGCCTACATTACCCCGCTAGTTCGAACTAGTGGGGTAGTGTAGACATACCCAGGAGGAGGAGGAGGGGTGAGGATGTGGTACACTCTGAGAAGGCAGGGCCAGAAAGAGGTGGAGCGGAGGCTTGGGGGGGAAGAGGTGGATTGGGGTCAAGGCAGGGTGGAACAGGGGCAGGAAGAGATAGGGTGGGGACAGGATCTGGGGTGGAAGTCAAGCACCTCTTGCTAGAGCAGAAGAAGTTGAGGCCTATGCTGTTGGACCATACTTGATCCAGCATTGCTATCTGTGTCTAGACTACAGGGTTTTGTCAACAAAAGTGGACTTCTGTTGACAAAACTATACCTGCGTCTACACTACCGCCGAGTTCTGTCGACAGTAAGTCAACAGAACGCAGCAGTTTTGTCGATGGCAGTAAACCTCATTCTATGAGGAATAACGCCTTTTGTCAACGGAGTTCCGTCGGAAAAAGGTGCTATTGCATCCACACTGTGCTTTTTCAAAAGAGAGCATCTAGACTCTGTCGAAAAAGTGGCTTGCTTTGTCGACAGAACTGGCTGTAGTCTAGATGCTCTTTTTCGACAGAGGCCTGTCGTCTAGATGTACTCTGGGAGTGGTTTTCCAGCCAGTTCAGCACCATCCAGGCTATACTTCCCTAGTGTTTATTAGAAGGTCATGTGAGACAGTATCCAAAGCCTTAGTAAAGTGAAAATAAACCATAACCACTGCTTCCGCCCTATGCACAAGAATTCTCTCCCTTTCCCCCACATTCCCCTACCTAATGACTATGTGTATCACCAAGGCAGTTTTTCTGGCCTTCAGAGGCCCCTTTGCCCTGAGACTTTGCACAGCTCTAGGGAAACATGGGCAAACTCTTTCCTCCTAACTCATATTTAGAATGAAATGCAGAATTCAGTAGCCAGGACTTCCAGCTAGAGACAAGGAGACCACAAAGCTACATTTCCCATGTTCTTGTGGACATGATCTCTAAACATCATTAAGGATAAAAGCTGCCAATTTTTTTGTAAGTGATTTGGAGGGCGAGGCGAGCAGCATCATTTAGACTTTACACTCGCCCTTCCGTTTCAGACCGTGCTCACACATGAGTGGAGTTTCAGAAAGGAAGCTGGCTATTTCCCAGCAGTTTTATGCCTGGGAAATTAGGGGCAGCACTTGGAGTTGCAAACAAGGAATCAAGGCTTCCCCTTCTACTTCCCCTCTTACTACTCCCTCCCTTGTGCAGCACAATGATCCAGGCAGCAGGGCAAAAATGCAATTTTCAAAAAGTTAAACCAGTGAATTTATAGTGCGCTGTACTGTTAAAAATAGTAGGCTATCCCAACATGTCAGATTTCATTACTTGTACAGACACTCTTTAACTGTGCTACTCTTTCATTGGGCCACATCCACCAACGTGTCCAACTTCTCCAGAGCCATCAGTCTCTAACAGCACCTCTGGAGGGAGTGGAAAAGGAAAGGTGCCAGTCAACAACATTGGATAAGACACAAAAACATAAAAACTCAGAGTGGTATTTTTGCCAAGGATGTGAATATTTGAATTTTTTTCTATATTTTATATAGGAGCCCATGACAGTTTGGGATGAGTAAAAAAAAACCCATCCAAGGTAGGGAAGGAGGGTTAAGTGCCAAACTCTCATTGACTGCCAAGTACTTATCTAACTCCCCTATTTTTTATTATCACCTTAAACTGTCATAAACTGGTACATAACTAAGGCAAATACTTGTGGTACTTTTCATCCATAGATTACAGAGCACTTTGCAAAAGCAGATAAATATCATTATCACAGGAATGGGCAAATAATTTTTAAAAAGGAGGCCACTTCATACATTTCTGAAGTGGCCCCGGACCACTCTGGAAGGGGTGAAGCCTGAGGTGGAAGGGGCAGGGCCAGGAGACTTCTCATGCCCCCCAGACTTCTCATGCCCCCTCTCCCCCAGACCATAAGCACATGAAGTCTCCACCCCCACATTTGGAGCCTAGAGAGCCAGTATTTCTCTATAGCCACCACATGCCCTTTGCGGGGGGAAGCCACTTCACGCACTCCCCCGTTCCCAGGCCACAATTGGCCTGGGGACAGGAAAGTGGCAGGGAGGCCATGGGCTGGATCCACCAACTTGGTGGGACAGATCTGGCCTTCAGAGGCTCCTTTGCCCACTCCTGCATTATCACCATTGCACAGGTGAGGCAAATGAGTCACAGAAATTAGGAGATTTGCGCAGCAAGTGAGTGGCAGAATTTGAACGAAAACCCGATCTCCACTGAATCCCACGCTTGTGCCTTAGCCACATGTGAAACAGCTGTAGTTACTAAGACACAGCCCTGGCTAGGTAACACCAGGTTATGTAACCACCTCCTGGTCTTGGCATCAGCCAAGAACGTTAATATCCTAAACATTTCTATCATTCTGCCATCTTATTTGTGTGCAGCATATTCATCATCTATACCTTTCCTTTAATCTTCCCAGTTTGCATATACAGGTACATGGATCCAGAGGATAACAATTGCCACACCAATAACAACTCCTCTGCTAATCAGACAACTTTCAGTCTCCGTGCCTCAAAAGCCTCATTTTAAACTGGCAGGCTAAAGACGACAGTGGATAAATTAGCCTATATGACTGCATGTTGAAATGCACCAATTTAAGATTTTTTTCCCATTGAGCCTGACAACTTGTCTAAATAGGTTCATGTCTGAAAAAGACAGCTTGCAGACATGATGTGTATAACAGGGCATCACAAATATAATACAGCAGCATGCAGAACCAGAGAGCAATATACTGTGGAAGGGATTAGCTAGGAAAAGAGAGAATTCCAAATAAACAAAACAGGTGTATTAAAAGCTATGTCACTGGTGTTTAACTGTGATTTTATTTTTCCATTTCTAATTGCAAAGTCACTCTAGGGAAAAAGCAATTAGTGATCTGCTATTATTCACTATGTCATCTTCAATGCCTCATTAGTAATTCCCATTGACAGCAGTAACACCTAGAATCGCATTCTTCAAGAATCCTAAGCACCTCCTGCGATGACTTTTGGGTGCACAAAGAATGGAGAGTAGCACTTCAGAGCAGACGTCATCTTTCTCTGTTTGGCAAGCATGTAGCATTTCTGGGGCTCTGTCACATTAGAAACAAACAGCAACAAACAGGTCTCCCCCAACCAATCATCGCAGCCCTGTTTGCACTGGGTCCCCTCATGCAGTTTCAATCAGTGATTTCACTTTGTTCAGTCACAGAGGAATCCCTGGAGGAACAATTCTGCCCCTTATCAGCAGATGACAGTACAACCAATGAAAAACATTCTGCAAACCAGCCATAAAGCAAGAGGAGGTTTTCACTGCATAAGCCAATAAACCCAACCTTTCCTTCCAGCAGCACACATCACCACAATGGCCGTCTGAAGGTAGGCCATTAGCATCACGAGAAAGCAGCTAAAATAATCAGTAACCCCGGGTTTTATTTGCTTAAAAATAATCTGCAAGATTTTGATACATCATTTGATATAATCCAGGCCATGAAGGTCTCTCTCGGGATGAGTGTCTGCCCAGCTCAGTGCAAGTTGTACAAAGGCAAAGAATAATAGTGAAGATTTATTGGTGGAATGCATTGGCGCCCTGACGATCAAACCTGCTCAGAACAGCCAAATTTGAGAAGTATTAGTGACAGTCTGTTAAAGAAGATCAGACTAAGGTAAAGCAGTTTGTAGGTGGCCCCTGTAAAGGGAGCAGCGGAATAGTTTTTGAGCTTTGCCTCTGGGAGGAACAGAAATGAGGCAGGCCTCAAAGAGGGACCATTGGGAACTCTGACATAAAAACAGCTCCCACTCATCCATGCTGCACAGCCCACAGTCCCCATAGAAGCTACTACTAAAGGCAGTCCAATCCTGCCCTAGGCTTATGTCTTCCATGGCCAGGGAGCAGAGGCCCAAGTGACAGCACTACATTGTGCCTGCATAGGAGGTGTTCTCTGCCATCCCCTTCTGTCACCTCTCCCAGCCCCTGCACACTGTCAGACCAGACTCTGTGGGCTGGGTGGGGAAAAGACTCTCTCTGGGGGTGAAGAAGCAGACCAGCCTCCCTCCCAGTTGTGTGGCAAAGGTGCTGCTTTGAGTCATTTGGATTTCGCTGCACAATGTGTGGCAATAGTACAGTCATGGAATTGGTCTCCCAAATAAGCTTTGTGAAATGTGCAGCCCCTCCACAAGGCAGCAAACTGTCACATTTCGTATGTTCAGTTGAATTATTGCTCTCAAGGCTCGGGACTCCTGGTCTAACCACATTACAACACAGCTGAACTGCGGCATTTGAAGTCTTCATGGTCACACCAGATTAGGGGATTCTGAAGTGAGGATTCTTGATTGCATGTTTCCATTTCCCATGGATAATTTTCCTTGCGTATGCAGGCTGCCTAATGGCACAGATTTATTCTTCAGTAATAAATTTGGTGCTCAGGGAATGCATCAGACAGCTTGACAAAAGCCACAGAGTACTGCAGCACAGACTTACTCACCACCCCCTCCTCCACCTATACAGCACACCCCAGGACCAGGAGGGTGCATCAATACTATGCAAGAAAACTGGTAAGTTGCACTGCTTTAACCATACCGGTATAGTTACAACAGTATAATCCATCCAGTGTGGATGCAGTTATGCTGGTATAAAGATGCTTTAAACAGGTAGGCTGTGTCTAGACTGGCAAGTTTTTCCGCAAAATCATCTGCTTTTGTGGAAAAACTTGCCAGCTGTCTACACTGGCCACTTGAATTTCCGCAAAAGCACTGACGATCTCATGTAAGATTGTCAGTGCTTTTGCGGAAACACTATGCTACTCCCATTCGGGCAAGTCTTTTTCTGAAAGACTTTTGCGCAAAAGGGCCAGTGTAGACAGCAGAGATTTGTTTTCCACAAAAAAAGCCCCGATCGCGAAAATGGCGATCAGGGCTTCTTTGCGCAAAACCGCATCTAGATTGGCACAGATGCTTTTCCGCAAAAAGTGCTTTTGCGGAAAAGCGTCCTGCCAATCTAGACGCTCTTTTCCGAAAATGCTTTTAACGGAAAACTTTTCTGTTAAAAGCATTTCCGGAAAATCATGCCAGTGTAGACGTAGCCGTAGAGGTATTCCCAGATGGAAGAAGAAATAACTACATTGATATAACTTAAATAACGAATAGTCCTGCAGTGTTTCTCAAATGCAGTCACCAGGGGCTGTTCTTGTGACCACGGCCTCCTGGGTAGAGATGAGTGGGGGGAGAGGGGGAGGAGAAGCAGCCACCCCTTCCCCAGGGCTGCCAAAAGGGGCTGGTCCCCTTTTGCCCTTCTAGAGCCACAAAAACTGCAGGAGCAGGAGGCCAGTGTGAGTTTCCCATTTTCCCAGGGGCCGTGGGGTTAGGACTTCAAGCCTGGGGTGGTGGGTGGCAGACTCTTCAGCTGCAGGGCTTCAGGCTCCAGCCCTGGGCTCACCCCTCCCATCACCCTGATCTCAGCTGCCTCCTCTAGCCACCCATTTGCCCTTAGTCCTCCCTGTCTCCCTTCCCACCTCTTCATCTAGGGCTTAATTTGTTCCCCAGCTTATCGGAGCTGAGTAAGTCTGTGAAAAGTGATATTGCCAAATACACAAATATCACCTTTCACAGTAACAGATTTACTAGCTAGCAAGTTTAAAAAAAAATCAGCCAAAAAAAGCAAAACATACAAAGCACCTTATTTGGGTCTCTATTCTGTTTATGGCCTGGGGAAAAAATGCACAGAGGCAACTGGCATTTTTATTCTTGAGTCTGCAAAAAACCCAACATAAATGATTTGGACATGTGTATGTGCATTCTTGTTTTTTCTAAAGCTAATCAAGTATTTTAGGAAACACTGTCAGACCACCCACCCACAAGAATTGGTGGCTGCACTGAGGCCACCAAAAATGTGTTGTGAGAAGCCCTGATGCAAGGCATTTTTATATTGGTATAACTTGTCTCCAGACTCAAGCTTGAATTAGTATAACTATACTGGAGTCTGGATAAGAAAAAATAAATCAGTCCTAACCAACATAGCTCTACTGGCACACATTTTCCAGCCTAGACCAGGCCTCACACTTCAACTGCATGAAATCCTTTGTTGTCTCACTGGTCTTTGCAATAGTTCAGAACATCTCAGAGCTTCATAGATTGTTCCTGGCAGTAACAGTACTTATTTCCTTCTTGAGCTCCCAAAGCACCTATCCCAGAATGCCTAGCACTGTTGCTCCAGATGGGATATAGGATAGTTTACAAAATGGCTACCCTGCCTCTGAATTGCTCTCGTTCCATTAGTGTTGCTACTGTTGATTTCATGAGCACCAGCACACACTACAGCAGTGGCGCTGAACCTTTCCAGACTCCTGTACCCACTTCAGGAGTCTGATTTGTCTTGTGCACCCCCAAGTTTCACCTCACTTAAAAATGACTTGCTTACACTATCAAACAAAAATACAAAAGTGTCACAGCACACACACATAGAAAAATTGCTTCCTCTCTCATTTCTACCATATAATTATGAAATCAATCAATTGGAACATAAATATTGTTCTTAGAATTCAGTGTATAGTATGGAGCAGTATAAACACGTAGTTGTATGATATTTCCATTTGTATTAACTTTGTTAATGTTTTGTATGTAGCCTGTTGTAAGAGCAGGCAAATATCTAGACAGGTTGATGTATCCCCTGGAAGACCTTTGTGTACATTTATGCCTGGTGGAGAATCACTGCCCTGCACTATAAAGGAGCAGAGCCCGTTCTTTATGCTAGCCTTTATGCCAACCTCACAATAGCTATAATATGAAAGTCACCTGACCACTGCAGGTTGTGAACAGCAGCAGGTTGAATTTAAGAGTCTAAAATTTTTGAGTGTGCACCTGCATATGGGACACTACCCAACAAACTGCCCTAGGCGAGGCAGTGGGATAAATTGCTTGACATTAATGTTCACCTTAACTGATGTCCGACTCTGAACCTTGCCGAAGTGGAAAGCCAGTTGTGGATTTGGTCCTGGTGGGATGATGAAGTGCTGGGTTACACAACAGTAAGCAATTAAAGAACTCCCAATGAAATAGGAGATTTTTTATTATCTGCCTGGAAGTTGGCCCAACATTGCAGTACATGATAACAAAGTGTCCTAAAAGCATTTCGATGTCTCTACCCCTTCCACATCCAAGGGAGATGCTGTAACTAATCTTAATCAGGAAGCAGGTTTCACATACACCCAGGGTACAATCTAGACTCCCAAGTAGCTGTGTTACCCTTTTCCTGCAACCTGGGATGCCCTTTATATTGCTTTGCTGTTATTGCCTCCACTCCTGGACCTATCACAAGCAGCCACTAGCATGCATGTTACCCCCAGCTACATCTGCATGCACTTGCAGCCTGTCAGTCTCATCCAGGCTTTTACCAGCCTGAATTACATTGCAGAGTGACTCAACATTCTCCATGTCCCAGATTTTTCCCCAGAAACATACATCTTATACCGCCCAGTTCTCTCCTGGACCATACAGCTCATACAGAGGCCATCATTTTATTAATAGATGTGATGCACACAAATCCTGGTATCCCAAATGGTGTTGCACAAACCCTTCAATTCAAAACAACGTTATGAACTACGAAGTGATAGATTGTAAGTGAGTGCAAGTAATGGGGCGTAAAAATCAGAAGTGGTTACAAGCAAAATAAAGATAAAATGCCTAATTTAACAAATTATATTAAATTCCAAGCAGTTTCTCACAACACACTTTCAATATTCTGACCAGTTAAATTTCTAGGACAGGAACCTTTCTTTCATTCAATGGCTGCTTCCTTTAAAGCACACTTGGAGAGTGATCAAGGAGGTAAACTGGGGTCCCTTGGGGTGTTTGCCCCCTTTTTTAAAGTGTCAGTCCCTCCCTTCTGGTTGACATTCATGAGACAATAAACCTGTGTGGAGGGGAACTCCATGCTGTTTCTTTGCTAAAAATCTAGATTTTTCACCCACACTCACTTTCCTGACAAACAAAGGCCGTTGAGCAGCCTTGTTTACACTGGCTGAGGCATTGGCTTGCCTTTTATCTGAGGGACTGGTTTGGCCACTTCCCAGACCTGGAATAGGTTTTAGTAACACCATACAATGAATTCTTATAACTGTACACACAATGTTGCTACACTAATTTTTCAGGACAACAACCACCAGCAAATTAGAAGTTTTCAAATGATACCTCACAAGGCATAATAGCACAACAATTCTACTAATGGGTATATCTACACTTGCATCCTAGTTCGAACTAGGGATGCAAATGTTGGCATTTGAAATTGCTAATGAAGTGGGGATTTAAATATCCCGTGCTTCATTAGCATGATCTCGCCAGCGCGCTAGTTTGAATCACAGCTGATTCGAACCAGGAAGTGCACGCCGGGACACGGTATTTCGAACCAAAGCCCTTGGTTCAAAATAATGTTACTCCTCATTTTTTGACTATCTGCTGGCACACCTTTTTGATAGGCAAGTCTGCAGACAGGGCCATTATGTTAGAAATTTACAACAAAAACAAAGCTCTATCAGCACATGTGATTTCTATGAAAAGTGCTCCTTGAGTTATAGACAAATTTGAGTGCAAATGGGAGTGAAAAACCTTTGCCCATAACAAGAGACACAGGCGCATGGCAACCAGACAACTACTCGATAGTAATGTAAGACCTGGTACTTCACAGAGGCCTTTTACATTCAGTGGCCACATTAAAAGCATGTTGCATACGTTTTTCAGAACTCTGACCTGTCGACAAGGCTGTTTCCCCACTATGGCCTGCAAAAGTCTTTAAAAATACTTTGTCACCAAAACCTTGATTTTTAAAAAAAAAAAAACCACCTCAGAAAAGTTACAGATTCATAGAATTATAGGGTTGGAAGAGACCTCAGGAGGTGATTTCATCTAACCCCCTCCTCAGAGCAGGACCAATCTCAACTAAATCATCCCAGCCAGGGCTTTGGCAGGCAGGATTTAAAACCTCCAGGGATGAGTATTCCACCACCTCCCTAGGCAACGCATTCCAGTGCTTCCTAATAAAATAGTTTTTCCTAATATCCAACATAGATCTACCCCACTGCAACTTCAGACCATTGATCCTTGATCTGTCATCTGCCAGTAGGAACTGCCTACCTCCATCCTCTTTGGAACCCACCTTCAGGTAGTTGAAGGCTGCTATCAAATCCCCTTCTCATTCTTCTCTTCTGAAGACTAAATAAGCCCAGTTCCCTCAGTATTTTCTCATAAGTCATGTGCCCTGCCCCCTAATCATTTTCGTTACTTTCCATTGGACTCTTTCCAATTTGTCCACACCGAACCCTTTCTGTAGGGAGGGGCCCAAAACTGGATGCAATACTCCAGATGTGGTCTCACTAGTGCTGAGTAGAGGGAAATAATCATTTCCCTTTATCACCTGGCAATACCACAGTAATTACTCGTTTAACACATGCCTGCTTAACACGTTTTCGCAATAGCACGATTTTTTTTTAGGGAACATTTTTCGAACAACACAACCGTCCCCGAAATAACACGAATAATCTAGTGGTGGACTACTTCGCGCGGCGGTATAAGTTGGTGAAAACAGTGGTAATACGCATGAGCGGATGAATACATGTGATCACAGTGCTGCTCCACTCACTCACGTGTTTATCTTTTTGTTTTAACAAATCATGGCGACTTGTGTTGCTAGATATCTAATGTTGACGTTGACGACCCAGCACCAACAAAAAATTGACTTTGCCATCGCCACCTGAAATGCAACCCCCACCTTTTCCATTATTTTTAATGGGAAAATTGACCCTGTATAGCACGTTTTCACGTAGCACGAACATTTTCAGAAACGCATCTATAGTGTTAAATGAGGAATTTACTGTACTACTAATGCACCCCAATATGCCATTAGCTTTTTTGGCAACAAGGACACACATTGTTGACTTATATTCAGCTTCTCATCTATTGTAATCCCCAGATCTTTTTCTGTGGAACTGCCACTTAGCCATTTGGTCCCCAGGCAATAGTAGTACATGGGATTTTTCCATCCTAAGTGCAGGACTCTGCACTTATCCTTGTGGAACCTCAGATTTCTTTTGGCCCAAACCTCCAGTTTGTCAAGGTCACTCTGGACCCTATCCCTACCCTCTGACATATCTACCTCTCCTCCAGCTGAGTGTCATCCATGAACTTGCTGACAGTGCAATTCATCTATACACAGCTCCTTACTCTGTGGCTGAGAGGAAACTCAATATAGCCCAAAATAAAATGAGTAGCAGTCCCACCTTATTACTAGAGAGACCCCTCCTTGTTGATCCTCCAGACCACCATGAAGAAATACTCCTTTCAGTTGATGAAATCCGAGGTCTGGTTTGAGGGGCAAAGCATAGGCATGTGGATTCCATCAGTGGCCTCAGCACAAACTGGGAATCCTAAACATGTGCAAGAAGGGATCGATGCATTTGCATTGCCAAGCCTTAGGATCCCGAAGACAACAACTTCTAGCTAGCAGTGCACACATCCATGACAATAACCCTGACAGTTGATCTACCAACATCAAATGATTAGCTACTGATTAGTATGAGTGAGTGGTGGTGAACTTCCAAATTACAAATTGCCACATACTTCTTTGTGCTGAAGAGAGCTCTAAGATAGGTGTCATGGTGTTGCAGCTCCAGGGTCAGCACCACACAGATTTCTAGAAAAGTGGCACTTGACATCCTGGAGTCCTGTTGCCACTGCTATTCATCTCAGCTCTACAGTGCTTTCCTTTACTGCCAGTCATCACTAACTCGCTTAGCCCAGAATTATCAGCTCACCTGAGGCTGCTTCAGGAAATGCTCAAACAAAAATAACTGCCCAATTTATCTCTCAGCTTCCTCAGATTACAATGCAGGTTGGACCTCCCTGGTCTGCTAATCTCAGGACCTAATTGGTCCTGAACAAAGGAGTTTGCTGGACCAGGGATAGTCAATTCCAGTCCTTCTGCAGCTGGCCTCTGAGCTCTACCCAGAGGCCTCCAGCATCCCAACCAGGCTCCCCTCACAGTCACTAACCGTTACTCCCCGCTGCTGGACTGGCTGTGCTCCCAACCCTCCCACCGGGCTCCCAGCCATTGGCTCCTATGCTGCGGGTCTCCCAGCTGAACCTCCAAGCCTAACTGCTCGGGCTCTTGGGTTTAAAGACTGTCTGTTGCAGCAACATCTGTAGTCCTGCCAGACCATTGATGTTGCCTGGCCAGAGTCCTGGATGAAGTTCATCCTGTATTGGCCTGTCCCGCAAGTTATTGCACAAGTTGATACATGAACATCCTGATCATATTAATGTCCATCAGAATCACCATGCCTAATGACATTTTTGCCATGCTACCTGACAGTACTATGAAAATGGCACTGGGTTTGCAGAAACCAGATGTGATGAGAGTAATCAGATTTCTTTTTGGTTTGAATCCAAGTCCCACCACCCCCAGAGACTTCTGGTAGGTATCTCACAATCTACGGTAGAAAAAAATATCAAAGAGTGCACAGTTGCTAGAAATAGAGAATTGGACCATGACATGTCTGGCCAGAATACTGTACACTTATTTCAGAACAAACCACACACTTCATTGTGATATTGATTGATTCAGAAAAGAGACAAATCCTTAATAAATACATCCACCACAATCCCACCACCTTTAAGAGAACAACTATAAAGTCTCTGAAATCCAACCATCAGACAATGGTCAAATCAGCAAATAAAGTGGTATCACAATAATCCTGAACCATAATGATTGCATTAACAAGACAGCTCTACAGCACTGCCTAACACAAAGATGATGCCACACTACAATTCTCTCAGGGTGTGTCTACACAGCAGAGCTTAACTCGAAATAAGCTACACAAATTGAGCTATATCAATTGAGTAGCTTATTTCAAAATTGGGAGCAGCTACACAGCACTTATTTCAAAATAGAGCTCTCTTCCTCTGACTTCCCTTACTCCTTGTACAATGAGGATTACAGGAGTCAGAGTAAGAAGTCCCCAACTTGAGAGTATTTAGACATTTTGAAATAACTACCTACTGTATAGACACGGACTAAGTTATTTCAAAATAATGTTGCTGTGTAGACGTACCCTCAAGGATTTAAGAATATCATATAATCCTTCCCCAAACAACCCCAAAATAAACTCTGCAACTTCATTCCCACCTCAGGTGCCTTCTGCTTGTTTCCTGATATAAAAACATGGGAATCCAGGCAGACCCATCGTATCTGGCCATTGCACTTTTACAGAAGGTATATCAGGACTCACACAAGTGTGGCTGCTGCCAGAGCTGGAATTGCTGGGCCACATGGCAGCTACCAGAGCTGCAACTGTGGCCATAGTACTAAAAATAGCATCGCAGCCCCAGTTCCACTCCCAGCACACGTGAAAGCATGCATCATGGGCCGGGACATTTAAAAAGCAGAAGTGCAACATCTGAGACTGGGCATGAGCCGGGAATCAGCTAATTCCTAGCTTGCTCCTGGTCCCATTTCCCCTCTGATTACCCTCCCCCAGGTGGAGATGGTGCTGGAGGGAACCAGCTACTGCTCCCCCCCCCCTTGCTGCCTCCCCCCAGCACTGGCTGCTCCCCCCCTTGTTGTCTCTTATGCTTATTGAATAGTCGACTAGTTACTTACAACCTTACTGGAGATCAAGAGTCTAATGCCGTGGGAAATGTCAGGAATGCTACCATGCTAACGGATGGTGCCTGGAGTCACCAAAGGGCTAGAACATACTTACTGGCATCCACTCTCTGTAATGGCTACTGTGGGAAGCCATTTATGAAGTGTATTAATGTATTTTAGTCACCAGCTTCCTGATTATGTTTAATCATTGCTCCACAGTTGGGTGTGGAAGGGGTGTGGGCATAGGAATGTTTTTGTAACACTAAAATGATAATAATTTATTAGGTTGTACTTCTGTTGGATGTGTTTAAAATATGATGCAGTTTTGTTTAGAGGATCAATCAATAAGATGAATCATGTTTAAGAATGAGTGATTTAGCACACAATTGTGCAAAGAAAAACTGGGACTCTGGGATAAGGGAGTCTACCATGGTCTGATATCCCAAAAATGGATCAGATGTAAGCAGAGCACTATAGCAGCTTGGAGGAAAAGAGGAGAAAAGGTACAAGAACAGCTGCTGAGGTTAGGACATCTTGGAGGCTGTGAAATGCATTCATTTGTCGTTAGAGTGGAAAGGGCTTATCACTGTGGAAGGTAATGCTAAGATACTGTTCTTGACAAAGTCCCTGGCATCCATTTTTTAATAGCAGGATGAAAGATCTCATGCATCTGCCTGGATAAACTAAGCCTGACTGTGCATCTGTATCTACCTTAAGCATATCTCATATTTTGTGTCATGTCTTTGGTTTTCTTTCTGCATATGAGGCTTCGGTCTCTGCCCCATTACTAATCACTCTTGCAACTGTCCCTGACACCTCTTTTGTGTCTCTCTTCCTCATAAGAGCCGTAACTTTGAATCCCTCCTCCTCTCCTGTTGGGAATATTTCAACCCTTGACATTAACTTCTTCAATTTGCCAAGAGGCTTTGTTCTCTTTTGGACTCTCTAAATGTCACTGGAGCCATGAGCTATTTCAGAGGATCCATTAACGCTTTCCTCATTCAGTGCATTGACCACAGATTATGTGGGAAGGACCCAGAAGAGAAGCAAAAGAAAAGTACATTAAGATTACATTATTGGCTTTGTATTGTACTAGCGTTGCACGTTTCGAACGCAGCTGTTTTGTGCACAGAAAGGCCATTGTTAAGTGCAGTTCCTGAGAAATCATTACTAAGACACAAAGTACATTTTTCTAAATACCATCGATCCCTTGTAAATTATCAAGTCTTGAGAGGAATAAGTGGGAAACTAAAACATAGGTCAATGCACTTTCTTGAACAAGTCTTCAGCCAAGTTCCATGGGTGTTTTTTTTTTCTGTGTGGACTCATTTTGTTACAGGCCAGCCTGAAGGAACTCAGCAGGTAATGCTGGGCTCCTCACATTCTGGCATCAGGCCTGGCTATAGCACAGAGATATTGCAAATCACCCTAGCGGGCAGTCTCCATTATGCAGCCCGACAGTAGGGTCTGTCAATGTAGATCAGGAGGTGCTGCTGATTTGCCAGGACGACTTAGCCAGGTCAGCCAATGGGGATGGCAAAGGGAACAAGTTACCCTTGGGCCCGGTGATTCAAGGAGTCCTGGGACTCCCAGTGGTATGCTCTGGGTGGTGTGGAAGGCTGCCTGTCCCCAACCTCACTCCTTCCGGGAGCACGGAGCTGGTTCCCCTCCCACCTTGCCCAGGGATCCATGGAGGCTGTTGGCTCCCCTGGACCTAGCAGGAGTGGGTGGAACTATACTAAGCTGGCTCCAGCATGCCTCTCAGCTGGATCCCAGGGGGAGATGGAATGGGCAACTCAATGTCTATCCCATGTGGGCTCCCATACGGCTGACTTCCCTTCCCCTCTGGATCATGTTCAACCTACAAGCAAAATGCCAAGGGGAGAATGAGTGTAGACATGGGTTTCAATGCCAGCAACGTGCAAATAACACCTAGTTCTACATTGGCTCCCCTCCAAACACAAACAGCATTGCCCTGTGCTCTCCTTCATTTCATTCCCAATCCCTTTTTTAAAAACCTCACTGGTTGTAGCCGGATCCTACTCTTGCTGATCTTAGTGAGAGTTTGATGCCTGAATCCAAAAACAATGGGAGAGAGCCAGGGATGAACAGCAGACATCTATAACAACACGACAAGAAATTCCTGCCATGGAATATGTTGTTAGCTCTAATCAATGCAGTGTACTGTGCTAGCTTGATGTTACAAGGCCATTGTACTCCCTTTCCTATTTCTTTCCTGCCTTGGATTCGGTAACAGTATTGCAAAGAGCAACATCTTTTCACTTCAGTACGTTGAAATCAAGAAATTTGTGATTAATGTCTGGTCTTTGTTACAAATCTCTTTAAGCTACACTAGAGATTGTAGGATATGCAATACATAGCATGCATCCCCTTCTGCACCGAGATTGTGGTAAGCTTGGCATAACTTACTTCTCCATGTGACTCAGACAAGTCCTAATCTTCCTGTTTTATGGAAGAACGGAAAGTTTTCAAAGATTTGGTCTGACACGTGATATCAGCACTTGGTTAACTGATAAACAAGGTCCAATACACTTCTTAGCTCTGAAACCAATTTCTGAAAAAGATTTTGAAGCTTGATTCCTGAATGCTGGCAGAATGCCCTGAAAACAACAATCTTGCACCTTGGGGATTTTTCCTTAAGGAGTCATGGGGAGGAGGGAGAGAGTAAACAGCAGAGGTAGACACAAACTTTACAAACTATGTTTAAATCTTTCTTATGTTTTCACATTAAGACAGAGAGATAATGGATTAAATGTCTAATGAAAAGAGGTAACAAATATTTAATTAATGCAAGTTACTCTGAGTTTTAAATTCCCTCAAAAGAATATAAAAAGGGTTAATAAATTATCAATATTAACAAAGAAGTTTGAATGAAAATGGTGTAAAAACTTAGTTGATCCTGTAATTGAATCTGTGTGGGTGGATCATTAATACTGTGTAGAACCTTTGACTGCGGTGGGTTTAAATAGGATTTATATGGTGTTTAGATCTTGTGTTGGCCCTCTGGTCAGGGGTGAATTTCATCTGATATGATCAAAAAACACTATAACTATCTTATACATGAATGGGGTAATATATTTCCAGTTTATTTTATTAAAATTAACATTAAGCGTCAGAGGAGTAGCCAAGTTAGTCTGTACAGGATAAACTTAAAAAACAACAAATAGTATGGTAGCATCTATATGTTTTGTTAGTCTTTAAGGTACTACCATACTATTTGTTGTTTATTAATATTAAGCAACTGTAGAAGCATTACTAAAAAACCCAGACAAACAAACCAAACCACGCCACATTCAGATCCAGCTATCCCAAGAAGAATGATAGCTTTGCCCCAGTTTGGTTCTCAACATGCTAATCATTGGCGCTATTGGTTTCTCAGTGTTGAAGTATGCCACCTTTCTTAGCCATTTTTCCTGCCTTAATATAATCAAATCAAATCAAATCAAATCAAATCAAATCAAATCCTTCCACTTACATGGCGTTCTTCATCCAAGATCTCAAGCCACTTTTAGAACATTAATTACTTCTCCCATCACGCTTGTTAGGTAGTTAAATAAGTAGTATTAGAGAGAGCAAGACTGGAAAACACAGGCACCAAAATTAGCTGACTTGATCCAAAGCTATGCATCAAGTCAGTAATGCAACTGGGACTAGAACCCATTTTATTTGATTCACTGTCTTCTGTTCTCACCACTAGACATCCTCTGCTCCACTCCCTGTTGTTGTTACAACAGGGAGCTAGGGCTCCTGGGTTCTATCTTCATGTCAACTTCTGACTTTGGCCAAATAAATAGATTTTTCTGGGCTTCAGTTTCACCATCCCTGCTATGGATAGAGATGCTTCTCTGGTAGGTGAACTGCAAACAGTAGTATTCTGTTTACTAAGAGTGACTTGTAAAATCACACAGCAATCACTGGGTTTAATGTGGTAAAGCCTAAAGTAATTAAAAATTGAACTAATAAAAACCAGGAATTCTCCATCAGTCCAAATATGCCATTCCAAAAATTCAGCTTGTAGGACCCCTCCGCCCCCCACATCCAATCCCAGAAAGAATGCTGGAAATCCAGCATACACACTGTTCCTCACCCCAAAACTGAAGTAGTTTACCTATCCAAAGGTATGTCTACACTACAGCGCTAATTCGAACTAACTTAGTTAATTCGAACTAAGCTAATTCGAACTAGCACAGCTAGACTTAAAAACTAGTTCGAATTAGCGTTTTGCTAATTCGAACTAGCATGTCCACATTAAGTGGACCCTGAACCGGGCTTAAGGATGGCTGGAAGCAGTGCCGGCAGGGCATCAGAGAAGAACTTAGAGCGTGGAGATGCTTTCTCAGGCTAGCCGAGGGCTGTGCTTAAAGGGTCCCGACCCCCACCCCGGACAAACAGTTCTCAGGGGTGCCCTGCTTGCAAAGCAGTCCTGGCTTGGAGTGCCCGGACTACCCACACTGGACACATCACACCACTCGGCCATCAGCCCGGCTGCACTTGCCGCAGGCTGCCATCTGGGGAGACGGGGCAATTGGGGGGCTGCAGGAGAGCTTCCACCCCCAGAAGCCCGCAGAGCCAGCCCAGTCCTCCCCATCGGGGGCTCGTGCCCTATTCCTCCCTCACGTCCTTCCACTTGCCCTTCCCTAGCCCCTCTTCTTGAAGTACAAAATAAAGATAACGTGTCTTCCAAAATGGAATCTGTCTTTATTGAACAAAACTGGGGGAGACTGGGAAAAGGAGGTGGGAGAGGGGAAGAGAGAGGCTGGGAGAGGGGAGGGCAACTAAAATGATCAGGGGTTGGGAACAGGTCCCATATGAAGAGAGGCTAAAGAGACTGGGACTTTTCAGCTTAGAAAAGAGGAGACGGAGGGGGGACAGGATAGAGTTCTCTAAAAGCATGAGTGGGGTGGAGAGGGTGCATACAGAAAAGTTCTTCATTAGTTCGCATAAAGAAGGACTAGAGGACACCAAAGGAAAGGAATGGGTAGCAGGCTTCAAACTAGTAACATAAAGTTGTTCTTCACAAAGTAAAGAGTCAACCTGTGGAACTCCTTGCTGCAGGAGGCTGTGAAGGCTACAACTAGAACAGAGTTTAAAGGGAAGTGAGATCAAGTCATGGAGGCTGGGTCCATGGAGTGGTATTAGCCAGGGGGTAGGAGTGGTGTCCCTTCCCAAGGTTTGTGGAAGGCTGGAGAGGGATGGCACGAGACAAATGGCTTGGTGACTGTCTTCGGTCCATCCCCTCCAGCGTCCCTAGGGTTGGCCACTGTTGGCAGACAGGCTACTGGGCTAGATGGACCTTTTGTCTGACCCAGGACGGCCATTGTAAGCTCAGGGCTCAGGGTCGGGGTTCTCACTGGACCCCCTTGATTCTCTTGCACACCTGCTCCCAGGTGGCCAGGCTGGCAGCTCTCCTGCCCTAGACGGCCACTTTCCTGTGCCTAGTGCGGAGATCGTGGACGAGGTCCACGATGTCTGCACTAGCCCAGGTGGGTTCCCGCCTCTTGCGGTCCCGGGCAAGCTCCCGGGAGCCACCAGCCTGGTCCCGGGAAGAGGGGGAGGGCTGGGGGGCATCGGGTGGGTGGCTCGATCCGTGCCAGGAGCAGGGTCTGCTGGCTGGGTGCTGGCAGGCTTGCTCCTGGCACGGGCACCGTAGCCAACCTGTGCCCCTTTAAGGAGTCCGGGGCTGGGAGGGGGGCAGAAGAGTTTCCCTGGTGTTGGCCAGAGTGGCCACCAGGGAAACCTGGGGAGGGCTAGCCTCCCACTAGTTCGAATTAAGGGGCTACACACCTCTTAATTCGAACTAGCTAGTTCGAACTAGGCTTAATCCTCGTAAAAGGAGGTTTTCCTAGTTCGAACTAAGCGCTCCTTTAGTTCGAATTAAATTCAAACTAACGGAGCGCTAGTGTAGCGCCTATGAATGTTCGAACTAACATCCGTTAGTTCGAACTAACTTTGTAGTGTAGACATACCCCAAGACAACAGTTTAAATGTTTCATTAATTCAGCTTATAAACCTACCTAACTAATGGTAAATTCATTGTGGACATTAGTACCCACCCCCATTTAAAAAAAATAAATACAGCCATATAAATAGTACTGAAAGCTCTTGGAATGATGTAAGGCATAAGTCTCCTTCCCGGGGGGCCTCTGAGAATGTTTTCACCTGTGGTTTAAACACTATTTCTCCCTTGCCTCCAATGTTTTCTGAGCCTGCCTTGCCTTTCCTGTGCTTAGTCATATAAGGAAGAAGAAATAGCATAGCACCAGGCGATACTGTTTAAAAGCATCATCCTCCCATTCTGAAAGACAGAAAAATCTTCAAAGGAGGATATTCACCCTCCCATTCATCCCCAAGACCTGAAAACTCACAGGTCTAAATAATGAATAAATGAGCTCTGGAATGCAGAGCAGATTCTGTTCCTGGTATTGGTGCCTGAGAGAGTTCATGGAGTGCCTAGATGTTTATTTTAATGCTTGCCCTTGGAGTCAGTTCCCCAGTGGAGTATAATACAATGCGTTCCTCTCAAAGTGCAGATGCTTAGGGTTTGAACCTACACCCCACTGAATGAGGCTTTTGACAAAATCTTTTGCAACTTTACCAGCATCCTGACTCTACAATGAAGAACTCCATCGAAGAATTGTTCACTGGTCTATGGGGGAGGATTTGGCTTGGGACAAGCATCCATATCACAGAAGTCATCGTCCCAATTGATACTAACTGCCCAATAGATAGGCCAAGGGTTTAATGAGAAGGGAAACTAATCTACATGAGCTAGCCCCTGCAGGACAGGTTTTAGGCACAAGGGCAGAGCAGCATGAGGGAAGCTTGGCTGCTTCTGAGCTACCAGATATGAGGTTACATAACAGAGTGAATATCCCCAAGTCTGTCAGTGCAGTGCCTAAATCCTGGAGAGCAGTGGCAGAGCACAGACAGACACTAATCTCTCTCAGCTCTGGAAGGGAAGTGGGGTCTAGTGGGTTACAGCAATGGGGCAGATACATTTCAGCTCTATATAAGAACATCAGAATGGCCAGACTGGGTCAGACCAAAAGTCCTTCTAGGCTAGTATCCTGTCTGCCAACATTGGCCAATGCCAGGTGCCCCAGAGGGAATTAATAGGAGAGGGAATCATCAAGTGATCCAGCCGCTGTCGCTCATTCCCAGCTTCTGGCAAACAGAAGCTAGAGACACCATCCGTGTCCATTTGACTAGTAGCTATTGATGGAGCTATCCTCCTGGAACTAATTTTGTTCTTAGTGGAACCCTGGTAGAGTTTGGGTTTCCCACCATCTCCTGGCAAAGAGTTCCACAAGTTGATTGTGAAAAAATAATTTGTTTGTTTTAAATCTGATGCTTATAAATTGAATTGGATCAGCTTCTTGTGTTATGTTAGTGAAGGAATAAATAACATTTCCTTATTCTATTTTTCCATACTGTTCACAATTGTCTAGACATCTAACAGTTCCTCCCACCCTTTAGTCATTTCTTTTCCAAGCTGAAAAGTCCGAGTCTTGTTAATCTTTCTTCATATGGAAGCTGTCTCTTGCCCCTAATCATTTCTGTTGCCTTTTCTGTACCTTTTCCAAATACAATATATCTTTTTTTTACTTGGGGTGACCAGATCTGCATGCACTATTCAAGATGGGGGCATGCAATAACTTTATGTAGAGGCAATATGGTATTTTGTCTTATTATTTATTCGTGTTCTATTGAGTCCCAGTATTCTATCTGTTTTAGTTTTTAGATTGCCACTGCATGTTTAACTGATGTTTTCAGGGAACTATTCTCAATGATTCCAATATCTTCCTTGAGAGGTAACAGCTATTTTGTATCTATAGTTAGGACTATGTTTTTCCAAGTGCATTACTTTGCATTTATCAACACTGAATTCTATCTGCCTTTCTGTTGCCCAATCACCCAGTGTTGTGAGATTTCTTTGTAACTCTCTGCAGTCAATTTTGGATTTTTCCCTGTCCATCCCTTTCCCAATATGAGAATATTTATAAATGTAACAGCAATCCAAATACAAACCCCAGCAGCACAATGCTCATTCATACTCTCCCCCTCCCTGACACACACCCCGACACACACCTTTTAAGTGGAGTACCTGGCAATGTTTTCACGATGATCTAATGATCATTCAATGACTGGAATGCCCAGCCTTTTATTATTCTTAATCTCCCTGCCTTCCTCTTTTTATAACAAAGCTGCCCTGCCCCAAAGGCAAATCTGCAAGCAGCTCAAACTCTGTTGCATTTAAGAACTGCCTCTGGAGTCAGAGCATGCAACTTTAAGCGGACCTCAAGTTTAACTTGGGAGGGGCGTCTATTGACCCCCACACCCTATAAATGGTGCCCTTGCATCAGGGGCCTGAAGAGTGGGAATAGCTTTAGTCCCAACCCCTTCTCCAAGTACCTCAGCCAATATAGCTGCATCAATATACCAGGGAATATATAACATCCTTAGTCTGTACCTACCTGGTGTAGGGTAAGAGGAAGGTAACCGGCTGATGGTGTTTGTTGGCTAGTGTTTTACATAAAGCCCCAGCTCCTATGATTGTAGAAGCAGCTCAGTTTTCATAACAAGTTTCTAGTCCTCAGTGGGAGAGAAAAAGCTTGAAATCATGATCTAAATGCACCTAAAGAGCTCCAACATGAGAAGGAAAGGAACCCCCCTCACTTCTGAGAAAAAATATTTTTTAAATCTCATGATTTGGGGGCCTCACTCATGATTTTTGAATGTCTGTGGTTGGCAATGCTACATTACTAATAATCAGATATTTGCTTTCCCCATCATCCTCACTTGTGTGTTCTTGAATGCTTGACTTCAGATTACATGTTCAAACCCAACCCACACTTACACATTTCTAACCTGCCTTCTATATATTTTTCTCTGTTGCTTTCTCCTCCTCCTCTTTCTTTGCCTGAGCAATTGCTTTTCTCCTTTGTTCTTAAATCAGATCTCTCTCTTGCAATTTAGAGCAGCCTGCCCTGTCAGTTTCAATACTCATGAGCAGCAGCTCAAACTTACAACATTGCATTTGCAAAGCAACAATCCACCTCCATGCTTGCATTAGTTATCCAGGATCCTTCCCAAAGAGAAATGGCAGCTGGAGGAAACAAAGGAGGTAGTGACATATTTTAACCACGTGAGAGCTTTGCATGTTGTTTTGTAGTAGTTCCATTTTGTGATGACAGGAAGGCTGTTCAAAAGCAGTCCACTTCTACTTAAAGAATGTAATGCAACTGACCTCAAGTGTTGGACCAGATTCACCCCCCACAAGTGCCTGCAACAACATACACCATGCTAGGTTGATGGAATAATTCGTCTCTCAAGCTAGCAACCACTTTGGGGAAAGTGGATTAACTATGCTGACTGGAGAACCCCTTCCAGTGCATTTAGTGGCTACCCTGAAGTGCTGCAGAGTTTCCTGTGTAGACAAGCTCTAAAAGCAAATTTTCTAAGCTCCTAGAAAAGTCTGTAGTGGAACATGGAATTGAGCTCTAGTCTCCCAAATCCCTGTAACAGAACCTTTCTGGATTATCTTTCCTGTGACTATAACAAACAGTCACTACCTGCAGAATATTAGATATAGCTGCAAAACACATGCACTCAGTTCCTCCTGCAGCTATTATAAATGGCTGCACTGGAAATTCTGTTTCTGCATACTTTAATGAGGAGCCTAGGGGAGAACGTCATGAAATAAATTGCTCTAGAAAAAGTAAATACCATAGACAGACACTTATGACATGGATGTGAGTTTGACTCATTACAACCACCTCTCCCAACCTATACAGCTTACAGATGCATTGGGATTCCCTGGCTGCAAATCAGGGTAGATTTTCCTCTGGAAAAAAACCCCTGATGATAGTAGATTATATATCCAATTCAGAAAGGAAAGCAGGAGAAAGAAGCCCAAGCAAGAAGCACTTCTTTTTAATCACACGTGGTGGTGAGGGCTATGGCTCTAATAGAAGTACTATGAACCACATCTGCTACCTTAGGCTGGTACTTAGGACCTAAGTGACCTGATGTATTGATATCACATTGCCCACAAATCTACTTGAAGTTAATGGAAGCTGCAAGTGCTCATCAGACCACCTTGTAAAATTAGTTGATTCATATTTTGTGACCTAAACCGGGGAGGGGAGAGGTGGAGGGGAAATGCCAACAATCCAAATTTGGAAGTTTTACCTTCAATGCATTTTATATTATTTTGTTGAGAGTCAGGCCAAAGGTTCATCTCCTCAGTAATATCAAAGCTAAAACAGGTGGGATTTTCTAGATGTAAATTTGATTTACTTTTCATTGGGATGTTTCCTTAATTAGCATATGTTTAGTGTTGTTTAATTCCTCAGGAGCCAGGAAGGGACAGTTTTCCCATTAGTCATTCAGAAGCAGGCAGATGATGGGCTGAGGAATGATGCAACACTTGAAAACACACACAAACTAGGGGAAAGGGGAAAACGCGCTGAACTGCACTCATTGACTCCATGCAAAGTAGCCACCTTTCACCTATATTTGTTGAATCACTTTTCAACAAATATAAGTGAAAGAAATAAAGTAGGACAAATTGCCTCACACAGGACAAGTCAGGCAAGGCCATGTAGGACCATTTCACATCAGGTGTGATATCCAAAAATCCAATTTTTTATAACAAGACAGTTTCCTGTAATGGAAGGCTAGTAATAGTGAAGTGATTGTATATTAACAAACTCTATTATTGGTACAGATACAGAGAACAAGTGCAGATCCTACGCCAGGTGTTTCTACAACCCACAGGTCAGTGTATCAGTGTTGTGGGGCTTGTTTGCCTAATTCATGTAGGACGCGAGTCTGTTACTGCCACTCCCTTCAAAGCTTGGTTCTTTCATTCAAACTGCTGAGACATGTACTTTTACTACCGAGATCTGCAATCCAAGAGAGGAATCAGACCCCGTGAGTTAATTCTTTTCTTTTAGATAGGTTCATTGAGGTTTAACAGATGCAGTCAGTAATAGATAAGTAGTTCCTACCTTTCTAAAATGGGGATTTAATTTATATTTAATCGGCAAAAATTATGTGGTTATTAACTCTCAGAACATTGCATTGTCCAGACTGCCAGCCAAATGACATTTCAAGAGGCAAACAAACGTGTTACTTTGAATGGAATCTATTTAACAAGGGATATAACGGAGATGTTCTGTTAGCACCAGAGATTCTGGACACATGTCCCTGGAAGAAGTACAGGTATTGCTCAGGAAAATTCATTCTCCTACAGAGGAAAGGCTGTACCAAATATGATTGTAAAAATGATGAGCAGCAGTAAAACAGGAGAGGCATATAGGATTATGGAATCTCCATTCAGTTCACCTGTAGATTTCCTGTTCTGTGTTCCTTGTGTATGGGAAAGATTTATCTCAGCACAGAGGAGGCACAGCCTGCAAACCCTAAAAAGCTTAATTCTTCAAAGACATTCCCACCAAATGGGACCAAGAACTTCTGCTCACTTCCCACTGTTTTGCTGCTTGTTTCTCCCCTTCCTCACAACAGTACAGCTCATTTAGAAGCCCTACTCCCATTGCCCCCACACATCCGCCCACTCACACATGTACACACTCCTGCTACTCAATAGGGATGGTGGTAAGGAACCTAACCAAGGAACAGAAATAACAGCCTTGATCTCTGCCATTTTAAAAAGGAGTATGCTGCAAAGAGTAGTTTCTCCCTAATTCCTCCATTTTCCATGCCACAGACACCTTAGACTCTTGCAGACCCCCAATACTAAGGGGTAGAATTTTGTGGGCCTTGGATCTCCCCTGAGCTCTCTTACATGCAGGGATGATGGGAATTCCACTACCTGTCTATAAAAGAGCCATTGCTGTGTATAATAAAAACCTGCGCTGAGTATTGCAGTGGTATTACATTATGGTAACGAGCCATTGTGAGTTATGGTAATGAACAGATACCAGAACCTTTTGAAGATGACATCATAATAAACCAACGGGAGAACCCCGTAGAAATTATATCCATGTAAATAAGCAGAGATCTTGGATTCAACTTTCTTGCTACATATCTTGCATGTTCTCTTTTGCTCTTTCATAGGATTTGCCTTTAGTCTGGGGTTTTTTTGGGTTCAAACAAAGACACAAATGAAATGCTGGGAACAATGAAAGCATTGAAAAGAAAATGTCATGTCCATCCATAAATCCCCTGTGAATGTGCGAATGGAGAAGACCATGATGTCACTTCTGGGAATAACTCTGACATTCCCATTGAGAAAAGGAGTCTTATTTTAACATCTGTTTCAAAGAAATACCCTGTGGGGGATGTGCCACACAGTAACTCACAAAGATTGACTATTTAACTGCAGTATGACCTGCGTCAAAAAAATCGGATTTGATTCACAAGTTACAAAAGCTGCTAGTATTTTGTTTCCATACATGCCGTGAGAAACAAATTGCTGTACATCCTGAAGACTGTTTTGTGAGCGAAAATATTCAGGATGGATTTTTCTCTGCTACTGCTGAATTTAAAAATGCCTCTCCCATGTGAAAATTATTTTAAAGTGCTACTTCATCAACTGCACTGGTTAACTGTATTATAATCTGTGTCAAGCTATGATGTTACATTTCAGTTAGATAGCTATTGCCGGATTTATCTGAGATGGGTCCAAGTAGCAAAGCTTGGGTCTGGATCTAGATTTCACTCTATTCAAATGTCAGGACTACAGAGATCAGGGGTGGGGGAGAGGTTGGTTTAGCCTACTACAGCAGAGGTCACCAACCAGTAGACTGGGATCTACTGGTAGATCTTGGAGCCTTTGACAGGTGATCCTAATAGGTTTGGCCGGGAGGCTATCAAGTGCCGGCACTTCATCTGCCCCTCTCAGCACTGCTGTGATGCTCCTAACCTCTGCTTTGGAGCTGCCCCTGGCCCCTGGGAGCCTCTTGCTTGCTGTACGGGGCACAAGAAGAAGAGAAGGGGGTGCTGATGTCAGGGTGTCCCACCCTATACCCCCATCTTCACAGAGTGGCTGGGAGGGGGGCAGGGATGGTGAGTTTGCTGTCTGCTTTTGGGTGTGGTGCACGGCTAGAGTAGGGGTGAGCCTGCCTTAGTCCCCTGCACCACCACCCAGCAGCCACTTGCGGTGCCCCGCTGGAGCCCAGATTTCAGACCCCAGCCCTGGTCCTGAACCTCTTCAAACTCCAAACTCCTGCCCTAGTCCTGTACCCAAACTCCCTTCCAGAGACTATATTCTCTCCTACACCTCAACTCTCTGCCCCAGGCTCAGCTCAGAGACCCTCCCACACTCCTTAGCCTTTAGCCCAAGATCAGAGTCCATATCCCCACCCGTACTCCAGTCCTCTGCTCCAAGCCTGATAAAAGTGAGTGAGGGTGGAAGAAGGAGGGAGGATGGAGTGAGCAGGGGTGGGGCCTCGGAGAAGGGGTGGGAAGGAGACAGGGCAAGAGTGTTTGAGTTTGAGGTAGATCCTGAATTGTACTTACATTCAAAAAAAATGATCTCATGCTTAAAAAGGTTGGAGACTACTGTACTACAGAAATCGAATTGCCAAGTTTTATTTGGGGAAAATGCTGCTGCAAAGCATACGTCCCTTCCTCTGCTGTTCAATACAAACCTGGAACTTCCAGGCTAAGAAAGAGGAAACAGAGTCCCAGAACCAGAAACCTGACAAGTTATCAGTTTTCCCCTCTCAGCTATAATGTTTTGTGCCTTTCATCAAGTCTAGAGGAAAACAAATGCAACCTACGATGCTACAGCATAACTCATGGAAGGCAGACATTTCTGGCAGTTTGTGTCTGAATATATAGAAATCAGTGCAATATACTGTTTTTCTGGAAGATGCTTGAAGGAATGAAAGCACACTTCTGCAGTGGGCCTGCCTCCCCTTGAAGTCATCATCATTTTTCACTTTTGGCAATACAACCGTTTGCTGTTGAAAACAATCACACTAGACCCCAATTTGAGAAATACAACTTCAGGTGGAGAGTGGGCAGAAGGTGCAACTGAATGTTTAAAGTGCAGTTTTACTCTGAAAGCAATACACTTCCCCCTGCATCTGTCAGCCCTGTAAATTTACCATTGGCTCAGAATCAAATGGGGTTATTTCTGGCCAACATAGATCCAATAATAAAGGTTCACAGAATCATAGAATTGTAGGACTTGACAGGCCCTTGAGAGGTCATCTGTCCAATCACCTGTATTCATGGCACGACTAATTGTTAACTAGACCACCCCTGACAGATGTCTGTCTAACCTGCTCTGACATGGCTGGAGAGAAGACCTCACTCGGGGCAGGGTGAAGGCACCAGTCTTGCTTCCAGACCTTTCATCAATTCTCTGCTTTTGCTCCCCAGTCCAGGTCTATAGCTGCACCCACCATATGGTGACTGATTGGCCTACCCACCAAAGTCAGTAAACCCCTCCTTAATCCATGGGATAGAGTGGCCCAATGGTCAGAGTCCATATCTTGCTGCAACTTGTGGGGTAGTGTGGCCCAATGGCTACAGTCATATGACTCACCCCCTACTCACAAGGCAGTGCAAGTCACTAATCCAAGTTAACAGCTCGCCCCTCCTTGTGGGACAGTGCAATCCAATGGCCACAGTCCATGCCTTGCGCTTGTTTGCAGGGCAATGCAGTTCAATAGTCCCAATCAATAACTCACCCCTCATCGTGGGATAATGCAACTCAGTGTCCACAGTCGCTAATTTGCCCTATTCATAGGGAAGTAACTTCATTAGTCCCAGTTAACAACTCTCCCCCACCTCACTCCGAGGGGTGGGGGTAGTGAGACCCAATGGCCACAGTCTATAACTTGCCCCTGTTTGCAGGGCAGTACAGTTCAATAGTCTCAGTCAAAATCTCACCCCCACTTGTGGTGTTGTGCATTCCCTGCTCAAGGGATGGGAGATAGGGGAAGGATTTACATCCCCTAGCAGGGAGGACCAAGCCCTCCCACTCCACTGGACCCCAGCTCGAGGCCCTGTTAGTGGCTTTTCTAGCCACTGAGTCAGTGGGGAAAAGCACCCTCCAAAACACACTGACTCACCAGCTTCAGCTCACTCATCCTGTAACCATCACCTTCCCTGGGCTGCTTCCTGCTGCCATTGCCTCAGCTCCATCATGGACCTCTGTCTTCCCCCCCCCCCCCCCCCCTGCTTTATCTGGGATCTGGCTACTCCTGCTTGCCTCTAGAATCCTTGAAGTCTGTGGGAGCATCTGGCCTCCAGTCTGCATGGTAGTGCCTCAGCATTTGGTAGTCACTGCAGTTTGCCTGTAGCTAACAATGCACCTCTTCACCCTCCAGTTGCCCACCCCAGCTGAGCTTAGCTGCTCCCTTTTATAGCTGTGCAACTGGAGCATGCCCAATAAGGCAAAGGGGGGTGGCTTTCTTAGCCTTCAGGGCTTGGTTAACCCCTTCCTGTTCAGTGTGGAGAGAGTGTGCCCCATGACACCCGCTCTTTAAAATCTCCAATGATGGAGATGCCACAGCCTCTCTAAGTAATTTATTCCAGTGCTTAACCCGCCTGGCAGTTAGGAAGTTTTTCCTAAAGTCCAACCTAAACCTCCCTTGCTGCAATTTAAGCCCATTGCTTCTTGGTCCTATCCTTAGAGGTCAAGAACAATTTTTCTCCCTCCTCCTTTTAATAAGCTTTTATGTACTTGAAAAATGTTATAATGTCCCCTCTCAGTCTTCTCTTTTTCAGACTAACCAAATGAAACTTTTTTCAATCTTCCTTTGTAAGTCATGTTTTCCAGCCATCGTTTTTGTTGCTCTTTTGGGGACTTTCTCTAATTTGTCCCCATCTTTCCTGAAATGTCGTGCCCAAAACCAGACACAATGCTCCATTTGAGGCCTAATATGTAGCACAGAAGAATTACTTCTTGTTTTTTGTTTACAACTCTCCTGCTAATACAGCCCTGAATGGTTCATTTTTTTGCAACAGTGTCACACTGTTGACTCATATTTAGCTTGTGAAGCACTATGACCCCTAGATCCCTTTCTGCAGTTCTCTTTCCTAGAGAGTCACTTCCTATTTTGGGCACAGGGTTGGACTCGATGACCTCCTGAGGTCTCTTTCAACCCTATGATTCTATGATTCTATGTGTGCAACTGATTATTCCTTCCTAAGCACCGTATTTTCCGGCGTATAAGATGACTTTTTATACTCAAAAACATCCCCCAAAAATCGGGGGTCGTCTTATACGCCGGGTATAAACATACAGGCAGTCCCCACTTGCAGGTACGAACGGAGCTTTTCCCGCCGCCTGTGTACTCCGGGGCAAGAAAAGCTGCTCTGCATCTCCCTGGTCTGCAGACCAGGAAGACGCCGAGCAAAGCTGCGGAGGGGCTCGGGCAGTGGGGCAGCCCAGGCGTGCCTGGGCTGCCCCGCTGCCCGAGCCCCTCCGCGGCTTTGCAGAGCCTCAGGGGAAGCTGGCAGCGGGACAGCCCAGACGCGCCGCGGCTGTCCCGCTGCTGGCGTCCTCAGAGGCTTTGCTCCCGGTGTCCCTGGTCTGCTGGAGACGGTCCCCAGCAGACCAGGGGCACCGGGAGCAAAACCTTAGCAGCGGCAGGGTCCCGCGCCTCTGAGGCTTTGCCAGAGCAAAGCCTCAGAGGCGCGGCACCCCGCTGCCGCTGCGGCTTTGCTCCCTGTGTCCCTGGTCTGCTGGGGCGGGGGGGCGCAGCTAGTGCGCCCCCCCCGAGCAGACCAGGCTTTTGTTGTGGACCCTGGGGCAGAGCAGCTGGGGCGCTGCCGGTTGGCCTCTTAAGGGGGGGTAGTCTTATACGGCGAATATAGGCGAAAACCTATGTTTTAACTAGAAAATTAGGGGGTCGTCTTATACGCCCGGTCGCCTTATACGCCGGACAATATGGTACTTTGCATTCTTCTTAATTAATTTCATTCTATTTACTTCAGACCATTTCTCCAGTTTGTTCAGATCATTTTTAGTTTTAATCCTGTCCTGCAAAGTACTTGCAACCTCTCCCCCGCCTCCAGCTCCTTCCCCGGTTTGGTTCTGCAACTGGAACCTCTGTTAACAATTCTGCTGATGATGCAAAAGGCAGAAGACTATTCAGTAGTCACAAAGCAGTGTTGGTTCTTGTTTAGCAAAAGAATGAAAAAGTAACAAAAACTTATTCATGTCACTAAAGTCAGCTGATCTGATGCTGAATAAACCAATTGAGTACAAAAGTACCATTGTTACATAAACGTTTTCAGGGTAGACCCACACATTAAGCAGCAAAGGTTTGGGTATTTTGCAAGTGTCCCTTATAATACTTAATATGTGGAAGTAATATAGAAATATGTAGCATGCTGTATAAGTGCAATTGTTGCTAAATATATTTTTTTTCTCAGTTTTCCATTGTTTTATGGCTTTTCAAGGTTTACTTTCTTGAACAGATAAAGTTGTATCTGTTCACATCAAGCTTGAATTTGGACCCATGAGGGTTATGTTTCTCACATTCTTGTAATACCTGAGGGCACGTCTACATAGCAGGGCAAAAGTCAAATTAAGCTATGGAACTTCAGATATGTCAATTGTGTAGCTGAGGTCAAAATAGCTTAATTCAGCTTTTGGCACTGTCTACGCAGCAGGAAGTCAAAGGAAGAACACTTTTCCTTCAACTTCCCTTACTCCTTGTGAAATGAGGGTTACAGGAGTTGGAATAAGAAGTCCTCCAGCTCGCCATTATTTTGAAATAATGGCTTCCTGTGTAGATGCATTCTTTGTTATTTCAGAATAATGTTAGGGTATGTCTACACTACAAAGTTAGTTCGAACTAACTTTCATAGGTGCTACACTAGCGCTCCGTTAGTTCGAATTTAATTCGAACTAACGGAGCGCTTAGTTCGAACTAGGAAAACCTCATTTTACGAGGATTAAGCCTAGTTTGAACTAGCTAGTTCGAATTAAGGGGTGTGTAGCCCCTTAATTCGAACTAGTGGGAGGCTAGCCCTCCCCAGGTTTCCCTGGTGGCCACTCTGGCCAACACCAGGGAAACTCTTCTGCCCCCCTCCCGGCCCCGAACACCTTAAAGGGGCACGGGCTGGCTACGGTG
Source organism: Pelodiscus sinensis (assembly GCF_052426305.1). Lineage (NCBI taxonomy): Eukaryota > Metazoa > Chordata > Testudines > Trionychidae > Pelodiscus > Pelodiscus sinensis. The sequence continues at coordinate 201,097,637 of NC_143052.1, forward strand.
CCCGTGCCAGGAGCAAGCCTGCCAGCACCCAGCCAGCAGACCCTGCACCTGGCACGGATCGAGCCAGCCACCCGATGCCCCCCAGCCCTCCCCCTCTTCCCGGGACCAGGCTGGCAGCTCCCGGGAGCTTACCCGGGACCGCAAGAGGCGGGCACCCGCCTGGGCTAGTCCAGACATCGTGGACCTCATCCACGATCTCCGCACTAGGCACAGGAAAGTGGCCGTCTAGGGCAGGAGAGCTGCCAGCCTGGCCACTGAGAAGCAGGTGTGCAAGAGAATCAAGGGGGTCCACTGAGAACCCCGACCCTGAGCCCTGAGCTTACAATGGCCGTTCTGGGTCAGACCAAAGGTCCATCTAGCCCAGTAGCCTGTCTGCCGACAGCGGCCAACCCTAGGGACCCTGGAGGGGATGGACCAAAGACAGTGACCAAGCCATTTGTCTCGTGCCATCCCTCTCCAGCCTTCCACAAACCTTGGGCAGGGACACCACTCCTACCCCCTGGCTAATACCACTCCATGGATCCAGCCTCCATGACTTGATCTCACTTCCCTTTAAACTCTGTTCTAGTTGTAGCCTTCACAGCCTCCTGCAGCAAGGAGTTCCACAGGTTGACTCTTTGCTTTGTGAAGAAGAACTTTCTGTTACTAGTTCGAAGCCTGCTACCCATTCCTTTCCTTTGGTGTCCTCTAGTCCTTCTTTATGGGAACTAATGAAGAACTTTTCTGTATGCACCCTCTCCACCCCACTCATGCTTTTAGAGACCTCTATCCTGTCCCTCCTCCGTCTCCTCTTTTCTAAGCTGAAAAGTCCCAGTCTCTTTAGCCTCTCTTCATATGGGACCTGTTCCCAACCCCTGATCATTTTAGTTGCCCTCCCCTCTCCCAGCCTCTCTCTTCCCCTCTCCCACCTCCTTTTCCCAGTCTCCCCGAGTTTTGTTCAATAAAGAGTTGCTATTTTTGAACACACATGTCCTTTATTTTGTACATCAGGAAGGGGGGCTAGGGATGGGTAAGTGGAAGGAGGTGAGGGAGGAATGGGGTACAAGCCCCCGATGGGGAGGACTGGGCTGGCTATGTGGGCTTCTGGGGGTGGAAGCTCTCCTGCAGCCCCCCAATTGCCCCCTCTCCCCAGATGGCAGCCTGCGGCAAGTGCAGCCGGGCTGATGGCCAAGTGCTGTGATGTGCCCAGTGTGGGTAGTCCGGGCAATCCAAGCCAGGACTGCTTTGCAAGCGGGGCACCCCTGAGAACTGTCTGTCCGGAGTGGGGGTCGGGACCCTTTAAGCACAGCCCTCGGCTAGCCTGAGACAGCATCTCCACGCTCTAAGTTCTTCTCTGATGCCCTGCCGGCACTGCTTCCGGCCATCCTTAAAATTCGAACTAGTTTTTTAGTCTGGATCCATTAGTTCGAATTAGCTTAGTTCGAATTAACTAATTTAGTTCGAATTAACGTTGTAGTGTAGGCATACCCTTAGTTATTCCCAAATAACACTGCTGTGTAGACATACCCCAATACATTGGTAGCTATGTCACTCAAACTTATAGTAACAAAAGAACGAGGTAGTTTACTCAGAATAACCCATGGCACTACAACTTCTAATGTCATGCAAAAATTGAGAGGAATACAGCAAGGTTACGTCTACGCTACATGTTTTTGCGGCAGAAAATATGCTAATGAGGGACTCTCCAGGAGAGACATAAGGATCTTGTTCAAAACGAGGTTTTGGGGCAAAATGGAAGCAGCTACACGGGTTCTTTTTGCACAAAAGCCCCTTGCGGAAAAAGAAATGGCAGAAAATATGCTAATTATGTCATGACTTATGTTAATGAGTCCCTTGTAGGCATATTTTCTGCCGCAAAAACGTCTAATATAGACGTAGCCCAACAGTCAAAGTCCATCTAACTTCCTGCTCCATGTGGTTTTCCCCTAACAATCACTGACAGGGAGGTTACCAAAAGATTTTGCAGATTTGATACAGACCTTTCACAAGCATATCTTTTAAAACTGGGAGACAATACACTTGTTTGCAATGTTGTGGCCTGATAGGTCTCAGAATATGAGAGGGACAAAGTAGGTGAGATATTCTCTTTCGGTATGTCTACGCTGCCACCCTAGTTCGAATTAGGGTAGCTAATGTAGGCATTCGAACTTGCAAGGAGTAATAACGGTAGTTCGAATTAGGAGCTTTAATTCGAACTACCTAGTCCATGCTGCGTGTAGCCGCGGGCAGGTAGTTTGAACTACGGGCATTTAAAAATGGCGCCCGCCCGGGAACATACAAATGAAGCCTGTGATATTTAAATCCCAGGCTTCATTTGCAAGTTCAAATGCCTACATTAGCCACCCTAGTTCAAACTAGGGTAGCAGTGTAGACATACCCTTTTATTTTAGAAATTGGGCCAAAAGAAGATATTACCTCACCCATCTTGTCACTAAGTAATATACCAACATTTTCCTTTCTAGTCCACACATACCTGGATGACAGTACAAAAGGTTCTCTCTTTTTTATAAATCCCCCTAAAAAAAGCACAAAGAAGACTAATATCGAACAAGACCATTCTACTTAAAAAGTATGCTGTATTCTTAGAAGTTTCTCCTTTTTGAGATTATGCACATGCTGGAACAAACGGCTGCTGCACGTTCAGCACCATTGCCAAAGCCCTTATCTGGTAAATGTTTCCTCACTCAGCCTCTGGATTTTGGACAGAACATCCACTTCAGCAGTGTTGTACTCAGTGAAGTCCACTCCAGCTCATGTGATGAAATAGATTTGACCTACCAAAGCTCATGATACTATATATTTTTCTTATTCTCTAAGGTGCCACTGGTCCACTCATTTTTAAAGTTACAGACTAATACAGCTACCTCTCTAAGACTCAATGAAGTAGTTGAGCTAGTTTAACAGGCAAAGGCAGAAAGGAAACAATGTCTCAGGTATGGTAGAAAAATGTGAGGACCAATTCTATTACTCTTCCATGGAATAATACATTTCTTTATAAGTAGCTCTCATGAACTACATGTGAAGTAGGCTACGTCTACACTGTAATACTATTTCAAAATAACTAGCACTATTCTGAAATAACTTAGTCTGCGTATACACAGTAGACAGTTATTTCAAAATAGTGTCAAAAAACTGTCAAGCTGGAGGACTTCTTACTCCAACTCCTGTAACCCTCATTGTATGAGTAAGGGAAGTTGGAGGAAGAGTGTGCTATTTTGAAATAAGTGCTGTGTAGATGCTCCGTATTTCGAAATAAACTATTTCAAAATAAGCTACACAATTGACGTAGCTCAATTTACATAGCTTATTTTGAGTTAAGCACTGCAGCGTACACGCACCTTTAGTGTAAGCAGAGCTGAATCAACTCTGTAGAAATTTAGCTACATTGAAGTAAAGAGTTACAGAACTGTAGTGTGACACACCTATATTTTGTTTCATGACTAAACTGTGTCAATAGATTAAAAAAGCATTTCACATCCTTATTTGAGGTGCAACACAAAGGCCTGGTCTAACTCAGTTAACATCTCCACACCAACACTTTATCCAGCAGTGGCTTTGCACAGATATTTTTAAGCTATTTTTATATTCAGATTTTTAAAGTTTGGAAACTATAAAATTCTATTTGGGTGCTGTTAAATTACAGTATCAGATGCTCCCTTTAAGAAAACTCACATTTTAGATCAGCTGTGGAACAAATAGCTAACTTCATTTAATAAACTCCATCAAAGGTCAGGAAACCCGCTCTTAAGTATATACATATATTGAAAAAGGGAGGCACCAAATAGGATGTAACTTTGGTACACTAGACTTCTATATTGCACAGGTCGCCTGCAGAACAAACAGTGCCCAGCTCATTCAAGGACAGAGTCTTAGAATGCATAGTTAGAACCATGCACATTGACACATTGATCCAATCCTCTGGACAACTGCACCTGTAGGGACTGCAAGTGCTTCTGACCTGAATAATCGGTGCGTGTGGTGGATGGGCTCCCCCAAACCAGTCAGTATATGCTCATGGTTTTGAGACCATTGATCATACCCAAGCAAACTTGAAAACACACAGTATACATTACACTCCATAGGTGGTGGGTATAACAGGCCAGCATAGCTGCAGCCAATCAAGTGCTGGATGCCTGGGCCATGCCAGCCCCACATGTGCTCTGCCTCTTCCCCTCCCTGCTCTGCCTCTACCCACAAAGACCCCATCACACACCACCTTCTCCCCATGAAACACTCCCACTCACTGCCTACCGCATCCATCTTCTCCTCTACTCTCTCCCTGGGAGACCACCTCACCTGATGCTCACAGCATCCCGCCTCACTCCCCCTGTGCGTGGGCAGGAGATGGTGAGGAGGGACATGCTGAATGGCAGGCAGGGGGCTCTCAGAGGAACAAGGTTGAGGGGGGATGTAGCTAATGGGGGCGGCAGAGGAGTGTCATGTGGAGGAGGGTGGTGAAAAGGAAAGACACAGCAGGCAGGGAGCAGCCTCATGGAGGTGGAGGGGTGGAAAAAAGAAGGGATTTGTGGGTCCTGCAGGGGAAAGAGAGGGAGAGGAAGGATGCAGCAAGCGGCAGCAGAGGGGCCAAGCAGAGAGAGGGCTGAAAGAAGGTGAAAAGCATTGTAAAATGGAGGTGAGGCCTGGGGCAGAGTAGGGGTGGAGTGTGGGCATGGCCACAAGCAAAAGAAGCTGGACAGGGAGCAAGTCTCCCACAAGGCAGGTTCACCCACTACCCATGAACCTCTTCTAACTCTTCTGAAACCTTTCCTATTTACTTTCCATCACAGTTGACTGCAAGATCCTACTGGTTGCAAGATCCAGCATGGTTGCTTCTTTTACATTCATTCTTCCGGCCTGTTTATATAGTGGTATCTTAATCCAGTGTGATCACTTCCCAAACAGTGAATTATGTTATCTCTGGCAATGCAATATGTCCTCAGGGAAGAACACCCATTCAGCTGCTTCTGTGTATACATGTATACTCCGAGAGTGAGCAACAGTGAGGAGGAAATAGTGCCTGACGAGGTACTGGCAAAATAAATTAATTAACATGTAATATGAAATGGGCCAGGCTAAATGATAGGTGGTCTGCACAAGTGAGAGTGAAATGACACACAAGGCCTCTCCCACCAGAGTTCTCACACAGGAAACACCTATAGGGCAAGTTTTGCCGACTTTAGTGGATGTAGGATTGGGTTTATAGTACTTGAAAACTTCAGATTAGCTGCGAGTTGCTACCTGGATTTAAAAGTGATGGAAGGTCCATAAATAAGTCATTATTGGTTAGCACCAAGGCTTCGAGCTGTTTATTAGGGGTGAGAAGTCCACAGTGATTGATGCTGGAACAATCCATGTAACATTTCCATTAGCCATCTAGGGATAAAAGCACGTCAATAAGACTTGCAGAGGAGTCAGAGAAGTAGGAAATAAGAATGTGTTGCATTCATGGTCCCTGTCTGCCAGGAACGTCCAATGTCAGTAGATGTTCTTGATATATAATATCAGTTTTTAAACCTCTCCAGTGTCAGAAGTGTGTGAATAGGCCAGACCTGCAAAATTATACTTGTCGTGAGTATTTTTTGAATGATTGATGAACAAATAAACTATCATCTGTTTCCTCATTATCACCAAGGTAAGGGAGAAGCTAGCAAATGATATGCACTGCTCAGCTATATATTTTAATTACAATTTGTAAGGCTGGTATATGTTCATTCATCCCACTGTGACTTCTGGAATAGTTGCATATCATTTACTCCACCACTATGGGGGAATCTCCTTTGTAAGAAAGGACACCAGCCACAAAATTCAGAACTGCACATGGATCTGACTGCTCCCAAAAGGTGCATAGTAATATGGAGCTATAGGGGAGGAGGTTCAGACCTGGCTGGGAGGTTTCACTTAGCCTACTACAGAAACCGGAGCTAATAATGACTTTCCAATCTGGATCTGACTCTTCCCAAAACTGAAGGGTGTTCACATGGAAGGTTTGCATTAAAACCCATCTCCAGGATTTTGTACATGATGTAACCTTCATTCACTCATTGCAGCCAGGCCTTAGCTAGAGATTTGGAAGTAGGGCTGTACTAAGGGAGCAAAACCCTCACTGAGCTAAGAAATACCCTCTTTCCTGAGTCTAGGGGTGTGTTCCAGAAAACGGCTCACTCTTGGGCTCTTATTAAATCCCAAGAACAGCACTATGACCACATGTCAAGGTGGGAACCTGCACAATGAATGTGAAGACTGAAGAGATAGTCATGTTAGCCACAAACTCCAGCATGCTTGGTGGCTTCCTGCCTGGGCTAGCCAAGAGATGTTGATTTACTAAGTATCTTCTCTCTGGGCTCTTTCTGAGGCTATGACTACACTACAGTGATCTATCGGGAAAAGGTATGCAAATTGCACTCTGCAATTTACGTACCTTTTTCCGATAGTGTTTTTGGAAGAAGCTTTTCCGAAATTTGGCCCATCTACACTGGGCCAAATTCAGGAAAAGCGTCTTCTTTCAGAAGAGACCTTCTTCCTCGTGGAAGGAGGAAGACAGGGCTTCCAAAAGAGTGTTATGACGTCAATTATTCTGAAATAACACTGCTATGTGGACGTACCCTATTTTCACAGGACCTTCTCTCACATACCACTGGATTTTCCAAAACCTCTTCTCCACAGTCAGGCACTTTATGTATCATATGAGACAAACTCATAAATTTGTGTTATTTTGCAGCATAATAAAGGCCTCAAACTTCCTGTAAAATAATACACTTTTTAAAACATTGTCTCCTCTGGTTTTACTCTTTCTCCTTTCCTTTTCCTGTTCTTCCCTCTGGTTTTTCTCTCCTTCTTCTGTATATCTTGGTGCTGCTTGTGTTCAGGCTTCATTGCATTGCCTGAGTCTAATTTTTCAATGTTTAATTTCTTTTGAATATTGTGTTCTCTCTCTCTGACCACACTCCATTTGTTTCCTTCCTCCTTGAAGCTTTGTTTTTCAGTCCTGGTCTCTATCTGGCTCTCTATTTTTTCTGTCATTTTCTCTCTCCAGCTTGATGTTACATTGCTATGTTTGTACTCTCCCTTCCCTTTTCCAGAGAGTACTCTGCTCTAATAAGACTTTATTTCCTGTTCCCCAGGTTATTTTTTCTCTCCCTCTTTCTCTCTTCCACTTTCAGGGTGTGTCTAGACTACATGCCTCCTTCGACGGAGGCATGTAGATTAGCCAGATCGGAAGAGGGAAATGAAGCCGCGATTAAAATAATCGCGGCTTCATTTAAATTTAAATGGCTGCCCCGATCTGCCGATCAGCTGTTTGTCGGCAGATCGGGGGAGTCTGGACGCGATGCCCCGACAAAGAAGCCTTTCTTCATCGACACAGGTAAGCCTCGTGAAACCAGGCTTACCTGTGTCGATGAAGAAAGGCTTCTTTGTCGGGGCATCGCGTCCAGACTCCCCCGATCTGCCGACAAACAGCTGATCGGCAGATCGGGGCAGCCATTTAAATTTAAATGAAGCCGCGATTATTTTAATCGCGGCTTCATTTCCCTCTTCCGATCTGGCTAATCTACATGCCTCCGTCGAAGGAGGCATGTAGTCTAGACACACCCTCAGTGTCTTTTTCCTCCTCTTTTTCTTTTCTTTTCTTTTCCTATGTTCTTTTTTTCCAGTTTCTCTCCTCTTTCCTTCCCATATCCTGGTATTCAACAGCCTCCTTTTTTCTCCTCCCCATGGCCCATTTCTCCCTGTTCTCTTCTCCCAATGGGTCTGAATCAATTCACAATGAAATCAAAGGAACCTTTACATTGACCTTAATGGAAACTGGACATCTTTCAGCCTCCCACCCACTTTACCCTAAGTTCTCTTTCAATGTCTCTCATTTTTCCTCTATAGTCTCACCAACTCCTCTTTCAGTTTCTCTGGTTTTTTTCTCTTGTTCATACCTTCTTTCAAACTTTCTCCTCCCTATATCCTGCTTTCATCTCTCTTTCTTGCTTCTGCCCCTGCTCCATTTCAATCTCCCCTATTTCTCTCTCACCCCTGCCTTTTCATTTATCTGCCTCTAGCCAAACAGTCTGCTTCAGCTATCTTAGCTGGCTATCCCAGCAATCCAGGCTTTTTAACCCGCCCCCACCACTATTGTAGCAGGGCATCTTACAAGTATTAAATAAAACAAAAATTCTCTCTCTCTTTCTCTCTCTCTCTGACCCAGGGGGCCCAGCTAAGATCACTCAGAGTGAACTGCAAAGAATGATAGCACTTTATAGATTAACAAAACATGTAGATGGTATCATGAGCTTTCGTGGGCACAGCCCACTTAAAAAGCTCATTTATACCATCTACATGTTTTGTTAGTCTATACAGTGCTACCAGACCATTTGTTGTTTTTTCTGTACAGACTAACTCAGCTACCCCCTGAAGCTGAAAAGAATGGAGGCAGCCACTCCCCACAAGTAATGGATATTCCAATAGTGAAATTTACCAAGCTAGCACAAAACAGCCTCTATCAGTACGTCTAAACTACATGGCTCCGTCAACGGAGCCATGTAGATTTGTTTTTTTGGCAAAGGGAAATGAAGCTGCGATTTAAATAATCGCGGCTTCATTTAAATTTACATGGCTGCCGCGCTGAGCCGACAAACAGCTGATCAGCTGTTTGTCAGCTCAGCGCGCTAGTCTGGACGCTCCCCTGTCGAAATGAAAGCCTTTTATCAACATCCCCGGTAAACCTCATCCTACGAGGCATAACGGCGTGTCAATAAAGGGCTTTCAGGTCGGCCCGGGAGCGTCCAGACTAGCACGCTGAGCCGACAAACAGCTGATCAGTTGTTTGTCGGCTCAGCGCGGCAGCCATGTAAATTTAAATGAAGCCGCGATTATTTAAATCATGGCTTCATTTCCCTTTGCCTACAACCCTCATCTACATGGCTCCATCAATGGAGCCATGTAGTTTAGACACAGCCTATGATACCTTGTTGGTTACCCAGATAACAACATCATGACATCCTTAAAGCAACTCAGGATTAGGCCTTCACCCAGGCACTCAAGTCAAACAAAGTGCTGCCAATCCCAAAGGATCGGACACATGATCTCCAAGGTCAATGAATGATTCAGATCTTACCCCAAATACTTGCTTATAGGCAATTCTTATTAACTAAACTAAAATTTATTTTAAAGTTAAAAAGAGAGAATATTGGTTAAGAGATCAATGTGCATACAGACATGAGTGTAGTTCTAAGATCAGTTTCATAGTAGAGATGATGAGCTTTGTTGATGCAAAGAGTTCTCTTAGAATTTAGTCCATGCATCCAATGTCAAACATCATATTCAGGATGTACCATATTAGGACTGGGATCTCAATCCTTATGAATTAGGCTTCCCCTTCATGAAAACTTAAGCAGACCTGAGTTGACAAGATCAGGACTAAGTGGTCTTCTTATACCATTTCCTGACAGCCTCTTGACTACACTAGGCTTTTGATGTAACCTCCCAAACATCATGCTATTATCATAAGGTGATTTATCCATTAACTATTTTATCATACACTTTAAACAGACATATAGATCATTAAATGATTTCACCCAAGATTGGTTTGCAGTAAGAAGAGGCCTAAACCATAAACCCATGTGCCACAGGCCTGGTATGAGGCTTGCGGTGTAGGCAATAATGGTCAAGACTTTGTTAATATAAAGCAAAGCTAAGCTGTGAGCAAGAGGCAGGCCCAGCTCACAGAACTTGGCAAGAACAAGGGCTGAATTTGCAGAACCACTCAGACCGAAAAGGTACTAGACACAGGCTGTAAGCACATTACAGAGGGATGGTAATGTAACACCTCACGAGGAAACATCTTGGTATCAACAGATTCACCAAATACAATAGGAACATACTGGCCCAGGTTCAGGATAGGGTCCAGCATGAAAGCATGATGGATAGTGATGTTTTCATCAAACCACAGTGTGGGCTAAGGATAGAGGTGTGGGATCTGGAATGGGGGCACAGGAGCACGGGGTGAGAGGTCTGGAAGGGAGGAAGGGTATAGGAGGGACCTGGGGGTGCAGAGTCTTGCAGGGGTGCACTCAGGCTGGGGGTGCACAGTCTGAGTGGGAGGGAGGGTGCAGGAGGGTACTGGGATGGGGTGCAGGGTTTGAAAAGGAAGATGCGGGAGTGGGATGAGGGTGTGGGGTCTGGGCAGGACGGGGCAGGGGCAGGGGATGCAGGCACCTCCCTGGTGCAGCTCTAGGTGGAATGCATATGGCTCCACATGGTTCTGTGTGCTGCAGGGAACACACACGCCCCTGGATGCTCCCATTGGCCATAATTTGGCCAATGGGAAAGATGGGGAGCAGTGCCAGCAAGGGGGAGAGGGGTTCCCTGCAGCATTCAGGAGCCACATCCTCCCCCCTGCCAGGGATTCAGCACTTGTTCACCCTAGAAATGACCTGTCCCTGCCAATAGTAGGGAGCACAGTGAGGGCAGCTGACTCTGACAGTGTTACTGAGCATTCTCAGTTTGTGTGAGCATGTTCGGTCCAAGCCAAGGTGGAGGGAGCACATGGCTCTGCATGCTCCCCCACACATTGCCTTTGTCAGGGGCCCATATGTCTCTGTCCACTGACAGCAGCTCTGTGTAACCACCAGATGCCATGTACTGGGAGTGAGGAGGAAAGGAACCCACAGAGGACTGTTTTGGGGGTGGATAACTGGTGAGCTAATTTGAATTATAGCAGCTCCCCATCCCACTGAGCATTTTCCAGGAGAAGTAGCCATACAGCCCCCTACTGCCCTCTCCATGGTCTGACCATTCTCAGGCTCCACTGTGGACCCTAGTGGTCCGATCATTCTCAGGGCAGAGCAGGCCTGTACAAACCCTCACAGGCATATTAATTCTTTCTTCCCATAGCAGGGAGCCTTGGAATTTTACCTTAAACAAATCCACGTAATAACATTGCAAGACTAGAAAAGACACATGTGCATAGACACCAAATTACGATTGCTGAGGAAAACACAGCCTTGAATTTTTTGACTTGTGTGTGATTAAAATGTCAGCCTGTAATATTATATTAACATAGTAGGGGGTTGCACAGAATATGTTATAATTTAAAAAAAAACATCTGCAGGGAGGAAAAGACAATAACACCCTGTCCTCTCAAATTAAATATAACCCAATGATAATAGCTTGCAACGTGAGTAAAAATTGCCAGACTTCAAAAGCTGTGATTTACAGGTCGGATAGAAAGCTAATCATGTTAACGTGCAGAAGAAGAGAAAGGATTACTGTGTAAATGATGCAAGAGGAGAAAGACCATCATCTGAGAGAAGGAAGAATAGACTGCCAAAATGAGCATATTATTGGTATAAAAGAATAAAGATCATCATGGTGCATTGAACTATAGTTTGTGAGTATTTTATTCCCTTGTATATGTGAGCATTCAGTCTCGTCTCAGAAATGGAATAAAAAACGAAAGTGTTACAGGGCAGCAGAGCAGATCAAGTTCTTTTTGACACTTGTTAAATCAAAATGCTTGTATGTCAGAGAGCCATGTTTGATGGTGAGGTGGCAAGGTACCATTCTGCTATATACATTTGGGAAACCTCCAGATTCTCACTTCAGAGAAGAGTGAAGAACAGCTGTGTCCTAGCCATGATGATCTTCGTCCAGTGAGATATGAGAGCCATCTTTCTCTCAGAACAACTTCTAGTTGATAACCCTTTGAGTGACAAGGAGGGCAGCTAAAAATAGCGTCTATGTGCTGAAGGACAAAGCACTGGTATATGCTGATAATGCAGTAAAATGAAAGGACGCCCAAAGAAGTGATAGGCCCTGCACATATTCCTGGAAGACATCCCTTCTCTTCCAAAAGAACATATTGGGTATGCCAGTGGAAAAACATGAGTATTTACAGATTCACGTATATCCGAACCAATAGGAAAGAATTCAAAAGTTTGTTTCTATTTCATCTGCAGGGAAAACTAAAAGTGGTTTGAGGTCATCATGAGCAATGCTGAGTCAAGTTATTCCTCTCACCTAGAATCATTCCATTAACTTTGCTCTTCCTGCTTTGGCACTGTTGCTCATGACCACCTATCTTTATTGATTTGTGGCCTGGGCAAAGGTCTTCACTCCTGCTCCTTATAACACCATCAAAAAGGGAGTAATAAAGGAAAGTGGAGTGCCTTATTTGCATAAATAGAAGAAAAGTAAAATGAAAGCATGTCTCTCTCACCAAAAGAAGTTGATCCAATAAGAGATAAATGGCCCCCACCTTGTCTCTATAAAGGAAAAGATATGTTACATTGCAGGAATCGGTCTCTTAAGGGCATGTCTACACAGCAGCATTATTTCAGAATAACAATGAGTATGTCTACACAGTGAGCCTATTATTTAAAAATAATTTCAAAATAATGGGCTTCTTACTCCTACTCCTGTAAACCTCATTTCACGAGGAGTTAGTGAAGTCGAAGGACGAGTGCAAACTGCACCAAAAGCCAAATTAAGCTATTTTGACTTAAGCTATGCAATTAACGTAGCTGAAGTTGCATAGCTTAATTCAAGTTTTGCCCTGCTGTGTAGACATACCCTTACAGTACAAAGCAGACTTATTGTATTCATTCTTATTCTTTAAATACACCGATACTAAATTCTGACCTGATCAGTATATCTGATTCAATATCACTGAAGTTAAAGGAACTGCACAAGATATATGTTAGCACAGAATTTTGCACAGAGGTACTAAATTATCCAGCATCAAAGACAATCAAACTGGTCTACCTGCACGTATTCCTGGAAGACATCCCTTCTCTTCCAAAAGAACATAATGAGTATGCCAGTGGAAAAACATGAGTGTTTACAAATTCACATATATCCTAATCATTCACAACTAATAGGAAAGAATTCAAAAGTTTGTTTCTATTTCATCTGCAGGGAAAACTAAAAGTGGATTGAGGTCATCATGAGCAATGCTGAGTTAAGTTATTCCTCTCACCTAAAGTCAGTGTATTATATTTCCATTAACTTTGCTCTTCCTGCTTTGGCACTGTTTGCCTTCAGAACATGTGCTGGCCATCCCAGGACAGCCAATTGATAATATGATGATGGTTTCTCTTCCTTGTTTCCAGTTGCTAAAAACAGTTGAAAATAAAGAATTCCTTAATATTACTTTTGTATATAAACAATTCTTATGTAAATGCATAGAAGAGGGGGGTATCCAAAAGATGCCGGGGAGAATTTTCAACAGCATTTAAGTGATTTAAGCCCCTAAATCCCGTTATCAGAAATTACTTAGATGTCTAAATACCTTTGAATATCTGGACCTAATTCCCATTGATTTCAAATGGAGTTGTGTTTTTAAGTGCAGGTCACTTTTGAAATTGGGACTTAGGTTCCCAAGTCACTTAGACATTTTTGAAAATGTTATCCTTGGTTCCTCACTAAGTTTTAAAACTGAAACAAAGGCACCAATGTCAAGTAGGTGCTTCTGAAATTTGTAGCCACTCTACTAAAATGTGGTCCACTTTATGGAAACATTTGAGAGAGTCATTTATACACTATTAAATATTGCACTAATGATGCCAGTGAGAGCTGAAAAGACTACACAATCTTCCTTTCCCGATTTCTTAGTTTTCAATTTCCTTTTTTTTCCAGCATGCTGCACTCAAATGCAATTTACTAGCTTTGTAAGTGTGTAACAATATGGTTTTTCTGTAGCCAAATTGGAAGGTCTGTAACCATAATGGACAGCCTAAAGCTTCCTTCTGCAACCAGACTGAAGAGTAGCAGCTATTAGCTGTAAAGCTTGAAGTCACATACTCACATTCTATCTAAATTGCATTAAACTAGTGTCACATGAGACTGTAAGAAGGAAATCCTGTCCTCATGGCACCCACTGTCACCGGATAAAGATATAGATCTCAAGACAGGTAGAGAAAACTTAGTTTAACAGCATTTCATCTGGCAAGAAACTGTTGTGGAATCCTCATTCTATGATTATGGTCCTCAATTTCCTATTGTTTGTCTGTCTGATCTCTGTCTGGTTTTTAATTGTTTCTAGCCGCCATCTAATTAATTTTGCCAGGTGTAAATAAACTAAAGTGGTGGGTAATGTTGTTACTATCGGTTATGATTGGTTAGTAAAACTATACTAAAATAAATTAGTTAAGGTACAGCTAAACAGGACTCAGGTTTCACAATATAAACTGGGGCCCAAAAGGAAGTGCTTTAGGAACCAACTCCAGGACACAGCTCCTGGAGAGACTGCAGTCCCCCAGATGGACCTGATCCTGACTGGCCATCAAGACGAGTTCATCTGTCTTTTTGGGCGTGGTGAGCACTGCATGCCTGGTGTGTGCATCTGTTTTTGATGATTGTTAATAAATAGAGATTAAGAAGGATATTACTGTGTAAGGCTCTTACACTGGTAAAAGATCCCACAAACCTGCAAAGTGTAAGGTTACACCTTGTCGAAGCAAAAACACGCTCCTCTCTGTTTAGGCGGCTAACAACTGATTGCTTTATTGATCAGTAAAGCAAAGTGAGCCAAACGTGGTCCCAGCAAAGTCGGGCCCAGTAAAGCTGCTAATACAATCAATCCTAGTATCTTTATACCCTTAGCCAAACAGTCTGACGTCAGGGCATCCAATTACAGAAATCCTCAATTAAATTTGGAAAAACAAAGCCTTATCAACAAGATGGCGGACAGGTACGAGGGAGTACATCTCCTGTCCCAACCAGCCCAATTAACACATACCCATAGCCCATCGTGTAGGCTTCTTCTCACGGGGTGACAGAAAGTTCACTCTGGTCTACGTGCTTGAGAGAAAAGCTGAAATGGTTTCTGATATACAAGATGGCTTCTAACTAAACATAAAATAGCTTCTACAGATTCTACAACCTAAACCTGCAGAAGGGCAAGGGTGGGTGCCTATATTGGAAAGGTTATGCCTGAGCCCTACAAACAGGTGAGGGTGGGTGCCTATATTGAGGGGGTTATGCCTGAGCCTTGGGAATGGATAAGAGTGGGTGCCCTTAGAAAGTGTAAGCATTTTGTGCAGGTAACAAGTTCATGCAGAACATTCTAACAACCACCTTGTTCCTCCTCTTCCCCGTACATGCGGACTATGGGTATATTTTGTGTGTGTGTGAGCGAGAGAGAGAGAGAGAGAGAGAGAGAGAGGGAGACATTACTATTAATGCTAATGGAAATTATGATGGCACATCAAAAGAATACAATGTACTTCAGCAATATAAACTAGCTTCCTGCATTGATGGGTCTGCTTTCAGTAGTGCTATTTATATATTCTGACATTTTTCAAAGTATTGATTGGCCATCACCTATCATCTTTAAAATTAAAGATCAGCCCAGCCGTATAAAAATAGTAAGTTAATAAAAAGTAGTAATATTCAAACAAGGAAGCAGCATAGAACCACATCACATTCCATTATTATCCATTTCAGTTCAATTCAAAACTCAGACATGCTCAGATGATGAAATAAGATCAAGACCTAGCCTTGTGTTTTGAGGGAGGAGCAGCAGTGTGAATGGGTTGAAGAGAAAGGGGAGTGAACTGGGAAGGAAATAGCCCACGAGAAAAATGGTCTTGTTGGGGTACAGAGGGAGAACGTTAAAGGAAATCTTGGCAGGACAAGTAGGAAGGCAACCATTGAGGCAGGTGGTTTAAATCACTTTTTATGTGACCCTGTGATCATTATTCAGGCAAAACTTTCACTGAAGTCAATTGAAGTTTAGTCTGAATAAAGACAATGGTATTAGTCTCATCCTGTGTAGACTATATGTCACTGTAGGACTTCGTATGTAAATAGGTGACAGGTAGGGGCCATGTGGGGTCACGAGCCCTGATACAAGTAGATTTTAATTGCTGAAGCCAGGTGCACTCATTCTGCCCCCCTCCTTACCCTGCTCCCTAGAAGGCCTGGGCTGTTTCTGTACAGTGTAAGTGATTTTGTTGGCCTTTTTTTTAAGCTATCCACTTAAGTTACTAACACATGAAACCCCCCAAAAGATATTGTACTGGCCAATATCTTCCAACAAAAAAGCAGTAGATTGTACATTTGTTTAATTATTCATATATTTGCATTCAAGAACAACCATTATAAGCACATGCATTCCCATTTTAAAGTTACACTGTAATAAAGTACTAGTGTGGGGAGATAACTGCATGCATTTGGGGAGCTTATCCTAGGTGCCATACATGCGAGTTGCGGAAATAAATATATTTCTATGCCATATTTCCACTAATATTTCTATTCCCCTTTTCATAATGACACATTTTAAGAGGCCAATTTCAGACTTGAATAGGATAAAATAGGAAATCTGAGAAATCTGGATATTAAAAATAGAGAAAAAAAATGTTTGCGTAGAGTAATGCCTTGTGAGAGTCTCTGGGGAATCTGGATTTGGATAATCTACATTATGAGAGAAGCAAGGGAAACAGAGATTACTTCTAAATATTTTAGAGCCAGGGCTATAGTTCACACAAAAATCACTGTTTTCAAATAATTTCTCCTCTCTTCCCAAAAACTGAGCCAAGAACCAACCAAAGCAGTAGATTGGTCAGATTTCTCTCTCAATATTATTATTTTTTTTCCTGTGGGACAACAGAGTGGTATCATAACGTCACCCTGTATCACCACACCCCTACTCCAAGCCCAGAAGACACCCCCTCCCCACTCCCAAACAGCCTCTCGCCATCCTACCAGCACCGCCAGCAGGCTTCCTCACTAACTGGCCTCTTTGCCTGCAGCCCTATTGGCTGCAGCCCTTCTGCACGCCACGCCCAGCCCCCTCTCTCACCCTCCCCAGCCAAACCCCCGCACCTCCAGCCTGCTCAAACACTGCCCTGCTGGTGCCCCCCTGCCTCTTGCCAGGCTACTACTGCCACCCACAGCCTTCCCCACTGACTAGCTTCCGTGAAATGGGAGGAAGGGATGGCAGCTCTGTCCCTGCTCGCCCCTTGGAGCAGTGCCTGCCTGCCTCTCGGCCCTGCCCCCGGCCTGCCTGGCCCATGCGCGTGCAGTGTAGCTTTCCTCTGTGCAGCCCAGTCCTACCCACAGCATTTGGGGGCCACGCTTCAGGTTTACTCGCTGAGCGAGCAGCTTCGGTGTGTGCTGGTGACCAGGCCCAGACCCCTGCCTCAGGTGTGCTCTTCAGGGCTGATCGCGAGCCACACTGCACACCCGGAGCACGTACAAAAAAAAAAAAAGGAAGAATTATTTTCGAATTATTCATATGTAGATAATCCTAAATAAAAAGATCCAACACTATTTAATTAATACCATGACAGATCCTACAGACATCACTAGGCAAGCTCATTTAATGGCTTGTGATTTAATACAGAGGCACCACCTGCTTTTTCTCTAATCTCTCAATGGTTTTTATATACCATCTATTACTGTGTTAAGCAAGCACTACACAAAAGCCCAGATCTAAGAGGTGTTTTTCTCACTCCATTACGCTGAGGCAGATAAGTAGGAACTGGTGTGAGGGGGGACTTCCTTTTAAGAGCATTGATTCTTGTAGAGGGTAGTATAACAAGAAGCTGAGTAATTGCAGCAATGTCATTTGCAAATTCCTTTTCTAAGAGAGTTTGTAACTTGATTACTACAATTAATTTGGACCTAAACTTGGCATATCAGGCCTCAGTCTGAAAATTAATTACTTTACAAATTTGAAAATAGTATGTTTGGGCATTTCTATTTTTTTAGATGTGACAAACAAATCCCAAAATCCATGCAACCAATTATTGTAATTTTGCTGTATTGACCTCTTTCCTTGCATTCTGCCCAGATTTATAGTTTGTTATATCCCATCTTTTTGTCTCTATGTTATCTTCTTAGCTGAATAAGCTCTTTGCAACATGGACTGTGCCCTTTGGCTAGGCTGTAGAGCACCAAGCAGCTCATAGCTGGCCAAATATAAATGATGCAGTAATATGTTAAAATCTGTAGGAAAGGGCTCTGTGGGAGGAAATCTCTGTAAGGATCTTCTCACAGAGTCGTTTCCCTCCCTCAGCTGGGAGGAAGATAGGTTTTACTGTCCCTCTTTCCCTATGGAACAGGGTGCAGAGCCCTTCCTCAAACTTACCACATCCCCAATCAAGTGGCCAGCCCATTTAAATGGAAGCCCTCTGTCTTGACACCAGATCTAGCCTTTGGTGGAGTTCCAATTTCCATTGATGCCAAGTCATCAGAGATTCAGCTGGCTGCAACAGACTCAGGAGTGTGGCTTATGTAGAAAATATAATATCACCTAAAGGTATATTTGCTTTCCTTTCATTCAACACAGCAGTGGGGAGAGCAATATATGGTTCAATGGATGCCAAATTTTCCAGTGGGATCTCATAGTTTCTAGTCAAGGCTGGTGTCAAGATAATGGTTTCAGATAGTTAATCTGTCACTAGGCCACAACTGCACATAGACATATAGGCTGCGTCTAGATTGGCATGATTTTCCGGAAATGCTTTTAGCGGAAAAGTTTTCCGTTAAAAGCATTTTCGGAACAGAGCATCTAGATTGGCACAGATGCTTTTCCGCAAAAGCACTTTTTGCGGAAAAGCATCCGTGCCAATCTAGACGCGCTTTTCCGCAAAAAAGCCCAGATCGCCATTTTCACGATCGGGGCTTTTTTGTGGAAAACAAATCTGAGCTGTCTGCACTGGCCCTTTTGTGCAAAAGCTTTGCGCAAAAGGGACTTTTGCCCGAATGGGAGCAGAATAGTATTTCCGCAAGAAGCACTGATTTCTTACAGTAGGAAGTCAGTGCTTTTGCGGAAATACAAGTGGCCAGTGTAGACAGCTGGCAAGTTTTTCCGGAAAAGTGGCTGATTTTCCAGAAAAACTGGCCAGTGTAGACATAGCCATAGGCTGTGTCTACACTGGCACCCTTTTCCGTAAAAGGGATGCTAATGAGACACTTTGGAATTGCAAATTCCGCGGGGGATTTGCCGGAGAAAAGCGCCAGTCTAGACGGGATCTTGCGGAAAATAAGCCCTTTTCCGGAAGATCCCTTATTCCTGTAGGATGGAATGAAGTATTAATAAAACCAAAGTTAATGTAAAATGAATGCTGAAAATGTAAACACATAAACAGTGAAATGTCCCAAAACATCATCTTATTCACACAACTTATTATATGGGAAGGTAAACACTCAACAGCAAAAGTAATATGTATATGGTAGTTGATACTATAAGAATCTTAATTGGGTTACTTCTTGACTTCTGTGTCATTGCATTTGCAACCTTTGGCCCAAATTATGGCAATGGTTTTTTTTGTTTTTTTGTTTTTCATTGGCAGTTCAGAGTGAGAAGAACTATTTGTAAATTACTTTCTTCACTGTTTGCACAGGCAGGAAAGAGTTTCACACCTTTCTCAGAGCCTCTTAGCTGCAGGTAAATTATGGCAATGTTCTGCAGGTGCACCAGATAGGGAAGAGGTTCCAAGCAGCCCTTTTCTCCATGCACATCCAACAAAGAAGGGTGTAGGGAACTGTGCCAAAGCCACTGCACAGCAAGCAGGGCTAATGACTTTACAGCAGTATTTGTCTGCATGGGGCAGGACTTAACACCAGAGCGGTTTTTCAAAAGCATAGAAAAACTTTTGCCTTCTTATGGCTTTATATGCAGAAAGGTATAATTTAATACTTAAACCACAGAGGTATATTGTACGTGGTCTCATGCAACTGGCATATTCCATGAACAATGTCTTTTAGTAGTTGGTAGACAGCATGTATATATAGCTGTAATCAGTTTGTAGTTTGCAAAGGGGTTTGAGACTTACTCTACCAATAATTGAAATATAGTTTATATGGTTTATTTTCTTATAATCAAAGGTGAGTTAAAATTGCTACTATTTCACAAATTGTATCTTTTCTGGTATATATAAAACTATAGTAGGTTTTAAAAAAACCTTGCCTTTTCTTGTAAGTCCTATCTTTGGAGAATATTTTATTCACTGTGATACTAGAGGGCACCTTTGAGGGAGACATTTCTTAAAAGCTAGGCCCTGTCTGTAAATATCATTTAATCTGAAATGCTAAGGGAGATTAGAGAGGCTATCAAAATAAAAAACTGAATAATAATGGGGGATTTCAATTATCCCCATATTGACTGGGTACATGTCACCTCAGGATGAGATGCAGAGATAAAATTTCTCAATGCCTTAAATGACTGCTTCTTGTAGAAGCTGGTACAGGAACACACAAGGGGAGAGGCAATTCTCGATTTAGTCCTGAGTGGAGCACAGGATCTGGTCCAGGAGGTAACTATTACAGGACCGCTTGGGAATAGTGATCATAATATAATAACATTTAACATTCCTGTGGTGGGAAGAACTCCTCAACAGTCCAACACTCTGGCATTTAATTTCAAAAAGGGGAATTACGCAAAAATGAGAAGGTTAGTTAAACAGACATTAAAAGGTACAGTGACTAGAGTGAAATCCGTGCAAGCTGCATGGAAACTTTTCAAAGACACCATAATAGAGGCCCAACTTAAATGGATACCCCAAATTAAAAAACATAGTAAGATACCTAAAAAAGAGCCACCATGGCTTAACAACCATGTAAAAGAAGCAGTGAGAGATAAAAAGGCATCTTTTAAAAAGTGGAAGTCCAATCCTAATGAGGTAAATAGAAAGGAACATAAACACTGACAAATTAAGTGTAAAAAAGTAATAAGAAAAGCCAAAAAAGATTTTGAGGAACAGCTAGCCAAAAACTCAAAAAGTAATAGCAAAATGTTTTTTAAACATATCAGAAGCAGGAAGCCTGATAAAAAAACAGTGGGGCTCCTGGAAGACCGAGATACAAAAGGAGCAATCAAGGACAATAAAGCCATTGTGGAGAGACTAAATGATTACTTTGCTTCTGTCTTCACGGCTGAGGATGTTAGGGAGATTCCCAAATCTGCACCATCCTTTGTGGGTGATGAATTTGAGGAACTGTTCCGGATTGAAGTGTCATTAGAAGAGGTTTTGGAACAAATTGAAAAACTTAACAGTAACAAATCACTGGGACCAGATGGCATTCACTCAAGGGTTCTAAAAGAACTCAAATGTGAAATTGCAGAACTATTAACTGTGGTTTGTAACCTTTCCTTTAAATCAGCTTCTGTACCCAAGGACTGGAAGACAGCTAACGTAATGCCAATATTTAAAAAGGGCTCTAGAGGCGACCCTGGCAATTACAGACCGGTAAGTCTAACGTCAGTACCAGGCAAATTAGTTAAAACAATATTAAAGAATAAAATGGTCAGACACGTAGAAGAACATAATTTGTTGGGCAAAAGTCAACATTGTTTCTGTAAAGGGAAATCATGTCTTACTAATCTATTAGGGTATGTCTATACTACAAAGTTAATTCGAACTAACAGACGTTAGTTCAAATTAACTGTTATAGGCGCTGCACATGCAAACTGCTAGTTCAAACTTAATTCGAACTAGCGGTGCGCTTAATTCGAACTAGGTAAACCTCATTCCACGAGGACTAACGCCTAGTTTGAATTAACTAGTTCGAATTAAGGGCTGTGTAGCCACTTAATTAGAACTAGTGGGAGGCTAGTCCTCCCCAGCTTTCCCTGGTGGCCACTCTGGGCACCACCAGGGAAACTCTTCTGCCCCCCTCCCGGCCCCGGAGCCCTTAAAGGGGCACGGGCTGGCTACGGTGCCCATGCCAGATGCAAGCCTGCCAGCACCCAGCCAGCAGACCCTGCACCTGGCACGGCTCGAGCCAGCCACCCGCTGTAACCCAGCCCTCTGCCTCTTCCCGGGACCAGGCTGGTGGCTCCCAGGAGCCTGCCCATGTCCGCAAGAGGCGGGCGCTCACCTGGTCTAGTGCGGAGATCGTGGACCTCATCCACGACCTCCGCACTAGGCACAGGAAAGTGGCTGTCTAGGGCAGGATAGCTACCAGCCTGGCCACCCAGGAGCAGGTGTGCATGAAAATCAGGGTGGACCAGTGAGACCCCCGACCCTGAGCCCTGAGCTTAGAATGGCCGTATTGGGTCAGACCAAAGGTCCATCTAGCTCAGTAGCCTGTCTGCCACCAGCGGCCAACACTAGGGACCCTAGAGGGGATGGACCGAAACAATGACCAAGCCATTTGTCTCGTGCCATCCATCTCCAGCCTTCCCCAAATAGAGACCAGAGACACCATTCCTACCCCCTGGCTAATACCACTCCATGGACCCAACCTACATGAATTTATCTAACTTCTCTTTAAACTCTGTTCTAGTTCTAGCCTTCACAGCCTCCTGCAGCAAGGAGTTCCACAGGTTGACTATTTGCTTTGTGAAGAAGAACTTTCTGTTATTAGTTTGAACCCTGCTACCCATTCATTTCATTTGGTGTCCTCTAGTCCTTCTATTATGGGAACTAATGAAGAACTGTTCTTTATGCACCCTTTCCACACCACTCATGCTTTTATAGACCTCTATCATATCCCCCCTCAGTCTCCTCTTGTCTAAGCTGAAAAGTCCCAGTCTCTTTAGCCTCTCTTCATATAGGACCTGTTCCAAACACCTGATCATTTTAGTTGCCCTCCCCTCTCCTACTTTCTCTCTTCCCCTCTCCCACCTCCTTTTCCCAGTCTCCCCGAGTTTTGTTCAATAAAGACAGTTTCTATTTTTGCCCACACGTGTCCTTTATTTTGTACATCAGGAAGAAGGGGCTAGGGAGGGGTAAGTGGAAGGGGGTGAGGGAGGAATGGGGTACAAGCCCCCAATGGGGAGGACTGGGGTGGCTCTGCGGGCTCCTCGGGGTGGAAGCTCTCCTGCAGCCCCCCGGTTGACCCCTTCCTGAATGGCAGCCTGCGGCAAGTGCAGCCAGGCTGATGGCCGAGTGCTGTGATGTGCCCAGTGTGGGCACTCAGGGCACTCCAAGCCAGGACTGCTTTGCAAGCGGGGAACCCCTGAGAACTGTCTGTCCAGGGTGGGGGTCGGGACTCTTTAAGCACAGCCCTTGGCTAGCCTGAGACAGCAGCTCCACGCTCTAAGTCCTATTCTGATGCCCTGCCGGCACTGCTTCCAGCCATCCTTAACCCCGGTTCAGGGTCCACTCAGTGTGGACATGCTAGTTCAAATTAGCAAAACACTAATTGGAACTAGTTTTTAAGACTAGCTGCGCTAATTCGAATTAGCTTAGTTCGAATTAACTAATTCAAACTAAGTTAGTTCAAATTAGTGCTGTAGTGTAGACATACCCTTAGAGTTCTTTGAAGGGGTTAACAAACATGTGGACAAGGGGGATCCAGTAGATATAGTATACTTAGATTTCCAGAAAGCCTTTGACAAGGTCCCTCACCAAAGGCTCTTGTGTAAATTAGGTTGTCATGGGATAAGAAAGAAGATCCTTTCATGGATTGAGAACTGGTTAAAAGACAAGAAACAAAGGGTAGGAATATATGGTAAATTTTCAGAATGGAGACCAATCCCATTCAACTAATTCATAAACGATCTAGAGTAAGGGGTAAGCAGTGAGGTGGCAAAGTTTGAGGACGATACTAAAATGTTCAAGATAGTCAAGACCAAAGCAGACTGTGAAGAACGTCAAAAAGATCTCACCAAACTGAGTGATTGGGCAACAAAATGGCAAATGAAATTTAATGTGGATAAGTGTAAAGTAATGCACATTGGAAAAAATAACCCCAACTATACATACAATATGATGGGGGCTAATTTAACTACAACTAATCAGGAAAGAGATCTTGGAGTTATCGTGGATAGTTCTCTGAAAACGTCCACACAATGTGCAGTGACATTCAAAAAAGCAAATAGGATGCTAAGAATTATTTAAAAAGAGATAGAAAAGATGAATATCCTACTGCCTCTATATAAAACTATAGTATGCCCACATCTTGAGTACTGCATACAGATGTGGTCTCCTCACCTCAAAAAAGATATTTTGGCCTTAGAAAAGGTTCAGAAAAGAGCAACTAAAATGATTACAGGTTTGGAACGGGTCCCATATGAGGAGAGGCTAAAGCGACTGGAACATTTTAGTTTAGAAAAGAGGTCACTGAGGGGGGATATGATAGAGGTATATAAAATCATGAGTGGTATGGAGAGGGTGAATAAAGAAAAGTTATTTACTTGTTCCCATAATACAAGAACTAGAGGACACCAAATGAAATTAATGGGTAGCAGGATTAAAACTAATAAAAGAAAGTTGTTCTTCACACAATGCACAATCAACCTGTGGAACTTCTTACCAGAGGAGGCTGTGAAGGCTAGGACTATAACAGAGTTTACAAAAGAGCTAGATAAATTCATGGAGGTTAGGTCTATAAAAGGTTATTAGCCAGGGGGTAAGGAATGGTGCCCCTGGCCTCTGTTTGTCAAGGCTGGAGAAGGATGGCAGGAGACAAATCACTTGATCATTGTCTTCAGTCCACCCCCTCTGGGGCACCTGGCACTGGCCACTGTCAGCAGACAGGATACTGGGCTAGATGGACCTTTTTTTCTGATCCAGTATAGCCATTCTTATGTTCTTATGTAAATCAGAATTGCTTTGTTGGCACAAACCAATCGTTTATCCAGTCCAGTATTTAATCTTCAACATTTACAAATGCCTAGTACTTCAAAGGCAGATACAACTTCCAATAATACAGCTAATGGTGCAACACTGTACTATTAAGGGAGGAATCAGAGTGATGGACTTCGAAATTTTATCCTTGCTACTGACATTTCAGATATTATTTATATGCAATTTTAAACATATGTTTTAAACAGAGTTGTTTTCTTCAATAACATGACAGCTAAGAATTACATTCTTTGGATTTTGCATTGGAGAAATATATTTTTTTATGTTTTTAAATGTGAAGGGTTTTTATTTCATCAAGGGTTCTCTTTTACTTAAATCAGGGGTGGGCAATAAAATGACTCTGGCTCACCAAGGTTAGTCTATATTTATCTGCATCTCTACAGGTAAGGGCGATCATAGCTCCATTTGGCTGTGAATGGCAATCTGTGGCCAAAGGAGCTGTGATGCCCTATATCTGAGGAAGCTCAGGTAAATACAACAGTGTGAGGGCCTGCCTGGGCCTAACCCTAGCAGATCAGATCCAATATTTGCCCCATGACTTAAATCATGGGAAGGACTTGAATTGCTTCTTTACAGTCATTTGTATTATATAGTCCTATATCACCTTAAGCTTTTTCTCATATGGATACCCTCTTTTCATTCCCAAATACCTCTAATAATTTCCATTGCTCTCCCTCTTGACCTTTTTTATGATATAATTGTATCCAAAATTGAATGTAACTTTCAAGATGAGACTATAGTATCAATTATACTAAAGAATATTTTCTACTAATGTATTTATGGGTTTGATTGGCACTATAAATTGAGCGTGTACTAAATCTTTACTGGGAGAGATTACAACTAATTCAAAATTAGATAAATTTAAAATAATAGGGCCTGTCTTTTTAAGAAGCAATTTTAAACATAGTTCATGATGTAGTTTTAAGGTGGGTTATCTGGTAAAACAACTGATGCAGAACTAGATAATAAAGCAGAACAATGCCTTCCTCCAAAACTTACAGAAGCACAAAACTTGAAAACAAGGCCAAGGCAAAGCATCTTATATTTATCAGGCTATGTGCACTAACAGAGAGCCAGCTGAGAAGTTAGGAATTCCTTTTAGTACTTCTCATTACCTCTAATATTTTCCTATGCACCACCATATTAGGAAGGGGATACAGGGGTAGAACAGACTGATTGGCACTGTTACTAATGGGAGATTGTTAGGTTAAAAAGCCAGTTATGTTTTTCAAGGTCTCCTCTCTTATGTCATTAATAAATACTTTATTAGGATCAAAGGACTGGAAGGGACCTCCTAGGTCATCAAATCCAGGACTATGCAATACCAGTCATATAATCTTGTTCATAAACTTAAAACTCCATCTTCAAACTACAGTACTTGGATTGTTTGCTCTAACTGTTCCTACTGAAAGGCTGTTCCAGAACCTTACACCTCTGGTGGTTAAAAGCCTCCTAATTTCCAATCCTAATTAGCATTGGAAGCACTGATGAACTTCTGAATATATTTCAACATTTAAATCAGAGAGGTAAAAGCCCATTTAATTGATTAACCAGTTAAACATATTATTTAACCAGTTAACCAATTAAAGGGGAAGATAGAAAGGGGGTTGCTCCATGCTAGTTGGAATGGCTCCCCCCGCCAGGCTCTGGGCTGGGGCAGTCCCTGCCTGCTGGTCCTCACCATGGACAGAGGCTGCTCTTGCCAGAATGCAAGAATAGCTCTTGACTGCGGGATGCTGGGCTCTGCTGAAGTAGCCCCTGTCCACAACAGGTCACAGGGCTGGAACAGTCCCCTAATCCGAGCAGGTGGGGAGCTGCTCCAGTCCCCACCAGTTAAACAAACATTCACATACCTAATTTATACTGTTTGCTTTCTTTACTTTACTCAACCTGGACAATAAAAACTGACAGGCTGTGTCTGGTTCTCATGCACTACGTACAATATTGCCATGAGAGTTTAAGAAGAGTGTTGAGGACTTTTAAATCTAAACAGAGGGTTTTTATTTAAATGGGGGAAGTGGTATATGCTGCATGGCAGTGTAATATTAAGTGCATTAAGAGATCTAGAAACTATTAGTCTAAACATGAAAAATTGAAAGTGATATTCCATCTGAACATTTAGTGTTTATCATGAAATATAAGCATTCCATAATGTGAAAAGCAAAGATGTTAACCCTGTTTGCCATATACACACATATTCTAATCTTAAATATTCTGCAATGTAATTTAAGCCTTATTCAAGGGCAAGCCTTTAGCAAACAATGTAACATACTATTTGCTACGCTCTCTAAAGCTACATATTATATGTATGGAGAAAGAGAAAGAATACACTAATTTCAGGGTCTTCAACAAATGAAAAAAATGCAAAGAATAAAATTCAGACAATTCTGGTTCCTAGTAACCATTAATGTATCTTCTCAAATATTTCAGTTTAAACAGGGATTGACCTTTATATTGGTAACATACATCATGACAAGCTATACTTACTGTTTCACAGTTGAAGTAACTAAAAACTTATTGTATAAGGCCTATTTACTGACACATTTTTAGCAGTTTTAGATATGTTAACTAGTCCTCAAAAGCAAATTACCTCTTTGTATCCAGGACCTTGTAACACAGCACTGGAAATACATCATTAAAATAATTTAGAAAAGCAATTAACATATTTATGTTGTGTATGTACATAAAGAATACTTAATGCAGGGAGTATAACAAAACATGTTAAGCCAGTCTTAGTCAGTACATTTGCTTTTTTATTTTAGAATATACATCTGGATAAAAAAAGTTTTAAATAAGTTTCAGTACATGTACAACAATGGAACCCTTCATTTGTCCAGTAAAATACAGAGATGTAGTTTAGTAAACTGGCTCTATTCTGGGTATTATAATTTTTACAACAGTTTTTTAAAAATTTTCATTGGCTTATTTTCAGCCTCATATCAGCCAGCTATATAGCCAGGAAATACATGTACAATTCTGTCTCCTTATTTAGAGGGGAGTAATAACTGCTCACCCTGGAAGGAGCAAAAAAATTGAATAAACTAATATTGATTAATGTACATCTTTCTGTTTGTGCGTTGGTAAAAAATAAGGTGACTGCAATTCTAAGAGCATGCAATGAAATATTACACTTTATATACACGTCTTTTATTGTTATAAAAGTAGTGCAAAACAGGAAAGAAAGAAGTGATGCAGTCTCCACTAAGACGGCTGTAACTGGCCTCGGCCACCTTCCGTCATTCATTCAAAGCTCCCACCGTCCGGGAAACTTGACACGCCCCACACACACACTGCGCTTTGCCGCTGCCGCCGAGTAGGCAAAGATCCCCCACGCCGCGCAGGTGCTCGCACACCCGGCCAAGATGTGCTTGCCATGCCTCACGGTCCCCTCCCTCTCCCCCTTGAGCGTCCGAATCCGCTCCCCCCCCCCCCCCCGCAACCCCATCCACAGGTCAGCCTTATCCCCTCCTCCACTGCCACAGCCCCCTCTGGCACGCCCCTCCCCTCCCCCTCCCCCCCTCCATGCCCACCCCGCTCATGCGCACACACTTGCGCCTTGTCCCAGGGCGTGCCCCCCCTACATATCGCCCCCCCCCCCCAAATAGGGATCTCTTGCTCGCCCCCACCCCCCACCCCACGGCAAGCCCCGCCCTGGCTCAGTGCCCCCAAGTACTGAAGCCGATCTCCTGCTTGTATCTGTTGGTGAGCACGTTGGCCTTGCGGGTGAGTTTGGACAGCACGGTGTGGAGTCCGCTCAGGTGGTAGTGGAACTGCTGCTCCAGATCCTCCTCCTCCTGCCCGGCCTCCGGGAGTCCCCGGCTAATGTCCCCGCTCAGCTTGTCCTTCTTCCGGCCGGCCTCCTCGGCGGCGCCCTGCTGCAGCACCCCCCACTCGATGTCGTTGCGGATGGACTTGAGCAGCAGGTAATGGCTGTACATGTCCCGGCGGGAGAAGAAGGCGCTGGCGTCGCCCGGCGACAGCTGGGGGTCCCCCTCCCCGCCGCCCCCCGCGTCCAGCTCCTCCAGCATCAGCGGCACGTCCCGCAAGAGGCTGGGCACCATCACCGTCTGGTCCATGTTGTTGACGGCGCCGATGAAGCGGTTCATGGCATGGAAGAGGGAGTGTTTCTGGCTGTAGGAGTCGCAAATCTGCATCATGATGCCAGAGGGGGTCGGGGGCAGCGCCAGGCAGCTCGGCACAACAGCGGGTTCCGTCGGCCCCACTAAATCCTCTGGCAGGGGCGTCTGGGAGCGAGGCCTCGTGTCTCCAGACCCCTTCGCTCAGCCTGCTGGCCGCGACGCGCAGGGGCAGGCTGCAGGGACAGGAGAGCTGGGTTAGAGGGAGGGCTTTGCGCCATGCGCTAACCCGCACTTCTCAGTGCTTCCTCTTCCGACCCGTAAATCCCCGGGCTTCATCCTCCCCTCCCCCCGCCCCCATCGCACACCGTCCTTTTCACTATTCCCTTCAGACGCCCATTTTAATCCCAACCCCCCTCCCCCCGCGCTTTACCTCCGATGTTTCCTCCTAACCCTTCTGCCCGTGCACCCCGCATCTTCCCGCGCCACGCTCCCTGCCCCCACCCAGCATCTCAGCGTGCAGACCCTCTCCCGAGGGGCGCCTGCCCAAAATCTCGCGGCATCCTCTGTCCGCATCACCAAAGTCAGCAGCGAACGCGGGGGAGGAGGGGACCCGGGCTGTTTTTCAGGAGATGCAAGAGCAACTTCTTCCAGTCCCCACCCCGCGGCTGCAAGCACGCGCGTGGGGGATGGGGACGGCAAAGCGGGAGCATCGGATGGCAGCAACACAACTCAGTGCAGCCCAGCCTGAATACAAGTAAGAGAATCCCCGTGATACGCGGGGCAGGTCCCCCCAAGCCGCCTTGGGAGGGAGCTCCAGCGGCCATTCACCCCAGCACCTGCTCAGACTAGGGGGACGCCGCAAGCAGCCTACACCCACCAAATGGCCTGGAGAGGCGAGTCTCACTGCCGGCTCTCGGGGTCTGGCTGCTGCTGGTGTCCGGGTGTCGGTGCGTTCCTGTGTCCCGCTGCAGCCGGTAGCCCTGCTCCCATTCCGGGTGGTGTATTTATAGCGTGTACGGTAAAATAAGGTGTTCCCAAGTGCCACCCCCTTGCAGTGGAGCAAGATAAAGGCGGCTCTGAGTGACCGCGAGTAACACCGGCTCCTGCTACAAGGGACTGAAGGCGGCTCCGCCTCTCGCCTGACAACCACAAGGGGAGGGCGCAGCGCGCTCCCGGAGGCAGAGCCTACCAGAGCTGGGGGAGGGAAGCCTGGCGGGCGAGGCACCAGCTCCTGCTACAGCGCACCCCACCCTTCACTCTGCATCCCTACCAGTGCCTGGAAAGGACCAGCTACGCGGAGGTGCGCGCCCGTTTGCATCAGAGCCGAAATTGGTCCTGTTTCCTCCGGACTGGCTTGGTTATCTACAGCCACATCCATCCGTGCCTATGCACAGGGCTCGGCCGCTCCTGACTCAGTCCCATGGGAATCAATGAATGCGGAGCGCAGGACTCGCACGGACTGGAAGGGTGACTCTCGCTAATCGCAGTTCCGTGTCGGCAGGCTAAACCCTGCGAGGAGTGGTGCCAGAGTAAGCCGAGTCCTCCGCAGGCAATTGTCAGAGGTAGTAACGGGCTGTGCACCAAGCATCTCAGCAGGATAGGTCTGGCTTTCGAAAAAGAAAATTCCCCTCTAGTTTCCAGAGGGAAAGAAGTTAATAGCGCATAACCCTCCTCCACTCTCACACAGAGCGGAACATACCTTACACCAGCTGCCACCAGCCCCGCAGGAGCAACCCCCCTAATACAACCTGAAATTCCACGCCTCGTCGGCGGGAACACGGCAGTCCCCAACCTATCCTAATCCTAATCCGGGCTTTAACACGTCCATTTTATTTTACTTCTCCTCCCCTAGATTCCCAACGGCGGAAAAATCTACCCTCCCCGATCTAGTTTTAAACTATCGCCCCTTCTCTCCAGACAGATTAACACCCCTCGGTTTTTTACATACTCCATTTAGCTCTCTGCCTATAATCACTTTGTTATACATGCTGGATAGATGGAGAGCTCCTCTCTAGAAGTAGTATCGGTTTGTCAGATACTCACCACTCTGCCTTAGCAGTAGTAGTTGTATACCTTTGTCCAAGAAAGAACTGCATTGTGTAACACATCACATCCTTCCCATGCCCAGAGAGGGACTCAATTTCTTCCACCCCCTAAACCAGAGAAAGGGAGACTGTAAATAGCCCAGTTTTAAACTGCCTCTCGCACCGCGGACCTTAATCCAAAACCAGAAAAACTGCAACACACTCAGCTCTAAACCTCTTTCCCCAAAGCCCTATGTATGTTTGCTTCTCGACATGTGTCTGTAGCAGCAGGATGTAACATGGCTGGTGGGAATGTATTTGACATGGGTGGTAATGTGGCTCGGCCAGGCTGCATGTGGGTGATCGCAACCGGTAGGTCTCAATAGCGCAGCGATTAGATGCGGAACCCGCGGCCCCAAATGACACGCCAGCCCCCCCACGCTGCGCCCTTAAGAGAGACCGTAGATCACGTGTTTCTTTATTCCGCTCTGAAGGGGGATCAAACGAGTAGCCCCCACGGGCTGCAATGCGCGCGCGCACACACTTTTCCGGTTCAGATCCCGGCGCTCTGATCTCACGGCTGCTCAGGGGCTGATTATTAGCAAGGGAGGACACGGCTTACTCATGCTTAGCAGGAATGCACTCCTTGCTATACCGGTCTCACTCGCCCTACCGCCGCCACCTCCCGAGAGAAGGCGTTTTGCTCTGCCGTGCGGCGTGCGGACTGGCTGGCACGCTCCTTAGGGAGCTCAGCCCAGCAGCGGAGGCGGAGGCCAGAGCATCTCAAAGCACCGGTGCACACCGAGACAGGACGTGCCTCCCTCCTCCCGCAGCAGCAGCGCTGCGCATTTGCAGCCACTCGCTGTAGTCAGCCTATCCAGCAATAGCCTGGCTTCCTTTGCGTGGTCTTCTGCCAGCGAGGGGCTGCCTCCCGGGCCCCGGCGGGCTGCGCTGCTCCAGGCCGGGGGGGGGGGGGGTGGCAGGAGGGGCTCCCGCAGCTGCAATCGGAGCAGGCTACACCGCGAGCACGTGCACTGCCCTTCCCTCAGCCGGCGCCGCGCGCAAGGAAAGTGCATCTAGGGCCAGGCGCGCGCCCCGCCGCCCCCATTCGCCTGCCGGGAAGAAGCAAAACCAGGCCGCTCAAAGAGCGGGGTCGGCGCGCACGCGACCCCGCCCTATCTGGCTCCGTGCCCGCCGCGCCGGGCTCGGGATCACCCCACAGCCTCACCTCCAGCCTCAGCCAATCCGCTGGCGTTCCACTCGCCGGGCTCCGCCGGCATATGTTAATGAAGAAAAATCTGCGTCAGCCAATCAGAAACAACACCTCCGCCCTCTCTCTCCCTCTCTCTGGCGGCGGCCGTGGTAACAGAGGCGGCCGCGGAAGGGACACGTGGGACAGAGGGAGCCGGCCCTGGAGCGTTACCGTGACAACTGATCAACCACAACACGGGGCGGGGGGCCAATGATTGGGCGCGGGTTCCCGCTGCGCTCAGACGCTGTGTCACCCTCGTCCCGCCACGGGCAGCGCCGCGCCTGGGCGCGCAGGGGAGAGTGTGGCCGCAGCCTGGCGCTGCAAACGCGCTACGTTCCTGCAAAGTCAGGAGCGGGCGGAATGCGCGCCCCGGCGCAGCTCATGCGCGTATGGCCACGGGCAGAAAAGCAGCCCGGCTAAGTAAAAGCACTGTGGAAAAAGCACCCGTGGGTGGAAAGCAGCTGCCAAATTAAACCACGTCAATTTCCTCCTCTGCCAACACGCAAAAGCTGCCAGGAAACCATGAACTTCCTGGCACCATGTCAACAACAGAGGTCCCGGGGGTTGGTCCTGCTTTGGGCAAGGAGCTGGACTGATGACCTCCTGAGCTCTCCTCCAGCCCTAGGAGTCTGTGATTCTGTGACTCGCTGTCTGCCATGAAGCAGGGCTAGCAAGTAAAAAACTAAATGCAGAGAAAAATGTCAGGCCTCAACAACACCAGCCACCAGAACTGCATAACTAACTGCAACTCCTCACCCAAGTGAAAGGGTGCTCTGGCCACAAGCCCACACTCTTAGGATATTCATATTCAAGTAACTGGGGAGAACAAATAAAAGATGACCAGGTAGGTAGTAGGGATGTTAGCGATCGTAATCGTTTAATTGTATAGTCTGGTAGCCGTATAAAATCTTAGCTGTTACATGACTATTAGATAGTCCCTGGTGGCAGGGCTGGTAGCCAGTGCACTCTGGCCCCACTCCTGGGGAGCCCTTTGCTATCCTGTGCTCTGCATTGTTTAGAAACTAGCTCGCCTCGCAGCCCAGCTGCCTGCCGCTCTGCGCTGCTGCCTCTGATACAGAAGCAGCAGCGCTCGGTGGCAGCAGTCTCTGTCCCAGGGCGTCTGAGCGGCTTCGAGCTCCCCACAGACTGAGGCTCTGTTCACGGGGAGCACAAGCCCACCACAGACAGAGGCTGCTTCTCTCCTGCCCTCCTCCCCCGCCGCAGAGACAGCAGCACTGGAGGGTGGTAGGTAGCACTGCAGAGTTAGTGCTGGGGCAACCAGCTTTTAAATCCACTTGCCCCAGCTCTGGCTTCTGCCTGCCCCTCCCCCCTGCTCCCTGCCTCTGTAGGAGGCAGCGGGGATGGGGGGCAAGAGGAGGCAGGAGCTTATAGGTGCAGGGAGCTGTCTCGTGTGTATTGGCTCCAGCCTGCCCCCCTCACCCTCCACACTGCTACCTCCCTATTAAAGGCAGCAGCTTGGGGTGGGGAGTGGGGGGTAGGCAGACAGTATTCCCTCTAAAATTTTCCGTCGTGAGCGGAGTGAGTTTTGTCTTGTGCCATGACTATTGAGGTCGTGTGCGCTTGTTTGGATGTGTGCCACTGTGGCACCCACTAGTTTCTAACACAATTACACACACATGTGCGCACTATATATATATATATATATATATATATATATATATATATATATATATATAATAAAATTTAAAATTGTTATGTAAGAAAAAATACTAAAACTACGGATAATTAACAAGGTGCACGGCCCTGCACACACCCACCCTGAAAACCACCCAACTTGCTGGCTCCTGCCCCTAGCGCACACTGTGCCCTAATCAGGACCACACATAACCAGTTGGTAACTGTATAGGTCTGGCTAACTGCCTGCCCCCCCACACACACCCTGTAATTGTGCCCAGCCTTGCATTCTGCCCCCCATATGCCACCGGTGTATAAACCAGGGCTATGCTATCTAGCCCCCAAACACAAACAGCCAGGACCTGGGTGGGCCTAGGGCCCACAGCCGAAGCATCACTGCCCAGAGATCTATGCCCAGCCTTACATCTCACCTGTTCCCCCCCCCACACATACACGCATTGCCCAGAGACCTGTGTCCAACTCTGCACCTTGTCCCCCCCAAAAAAAATTTACTTGTGCCTGGTACTCCCACCACCACAGAAGACTGATGCCTTTGCCCCCCACCTAGACAGTTTTGGTGTTGGGTCCCACTGTCCTTGGCTCCTCTGGTTCAACCCCAGTACCTGCTTCGCTGCTCTCCCACTGAGGTTCCCAAGTGGCTTGTGGCTCCTCCATCCTGGCAGCAGACCCCTACCACATGACTCATGGACACCACCTGCTGCCCTGCAGCTCTGCATAAAAGGTGCATGGGGTGGACATTTTTTCTGTTCACGTGCACAAGCACACAGTTTAGAGGGAACCCTGCAGGCAGGTAGATCTGGTGTTCCTGGGGAGCCTACTTAAAGCCAGCTCCTCATGGGCTCCCATTCCACACCACCGCTGACAACCCTAGTAGGTAGACCATAGTAGCAGATTACCTTACAAATGCACAAATTTGTAAATGCACAACGCTAAATCAGAGTTACCAAACACAGAGGGTATGTCTAGAATACCACCCTAGTTCGAACTAGGGTGGTAATGTAGGCAACCGGAGTTGCAAATGAAGCCCAGGATTTGAATTTCCTGGGCTTCATTTGCATCTTGCCGGGCGCCACCATTTTTCACGAACTTCACGAGGAGTAACGGTAGTTCGGAATAGGAAGCCTAGTCCGAACTACCTAGTCCGTGCCGCGTGTAGCCGCGCGGCACGGAGTCCGCACTAGCAGACATTTAAAAATGGCAGCGCCCGGCAAGATGCAAATGAAGCCTGGGAAATTCAAATCCCGGGCTTCATTTGCAACTCCGGTTGCCTACATTATCACCCTAGTTCGAACTAGGGTGGTTGTGTAGACATACCCAGAATGAGTGACCATAGTCTAATACTGAAAATAGAAAGATACAAAGCACAGTGCAAACTCAGGATAGAATGATTTTCCAATGTGAGACAGAGGAGAGACTGAAAACTAACCTACATATGATATGCATATATTCAATTGGGGTTTTGCAGTGAGGAGACTCAGAAAAACCAGTCAGACAGAAAGCCCATGGTTTCAACAATAAAATGAAATATATCTCAGCAGCATGGGTAGCAGCAAAGCACTCACACCTATCATTCCAGCTGAATTTGGTGATATTCCCTGTGCTGTTGCTGGTTGCCTGCATCAGAATTTCCATATTGGGAGACCAATCTCCATGTAGCCCAACATGACTTCTGACAGTGTACAAAACTGTATACAAAATAGGGGGGTTGGAATGATGCACCTCTGTCTCTCCCAGCTTTTGGCACTAAGAGGTTTAGGGTCATGCCCAAGCATGGAATTGCATTCCTGACCATCCTGGTTAACAGCTACAGGTGGACCTATCCTCCTTGAAGTTATCTAGTTTCCTCTTTTTTTCACCTTTTTTTAACCCAGTTATATATTTGTCCATGAAACATCCCATGGCAATAAGTTACAGAGGTTAACTGTGCACTTGATGAAAAGGTACTTTCTCTTGTTCCTTTTAAATAAATGGCTAGTTTTCGCAATAGAAAGGAGTGAACAATGAAGTGCTCAAATTTGTAGATGATATACAATTGTTCAAGATAGTTAAGTCCAAAGCTCACTGAAAAGTTACAGAGGGATCCCACAAAATTGGGTGACTGGGCAACAAAATAGAAGATGAAATGCAACACAATGCATTTACAGTATATACATCTTGTATAGTCTGCCTGAAACTTTAAAAATATTAGCTAATTTTAATATATTTTAATATTTAATATATTTTAATATATTTTAATATATTTCTTTAGAATTTGTAGGTATGTGTCCAACCCCTTAACTTGAAATAAATCAGTACAGAGGCCAAACTTTACTGAGTATAACAATCAGTGCTTCATTTTTCCTTCTTTCTTATATTCTGATAATTTAATAAATAGTATAAATATGGAGCTTCTTGCTAATGTATTGTATATCATTAACATGAGTCTCGCTACATTTCATTACTGCAGCAGTCCTGAATCAGAATGAAATAAGGAAGCATATATTTATGACTTTAATGTCATGCAATTATGAAATAAATATAGATATTTTATGTATGTTCGTGCGGGTGTGTATGTGTGCAATTCCTTCTTTCCTGCTGTTGGCAGAAGGTGATCACACATGCAGTGGTGATCAAAAGTTTAATCCTCAGTAGCATTTGTTTAAGATATTTATTCTTTAGGGAGAGGCTAGTATAATAGCTATGTGCTACACTGAAATATAGGAAATCCAGCTTGTTCCTGTTCTTATCTCCCTCCTCAGTCCAACAAGGGCTGAGAGCAATGAGGAAGCTCATGCATTCAGTATCTGGTGGTGCAGGTATGCCTAGCATGACTGTACAGCATAGACGCTTGGATAGATAAAGAACATACTGACTAGATGCAAAGAGAATCCTGTCCAAACCCCCTCAGCTAGGAAGAGAATTCTTGAGATACAAGGTCTTGATGGTGAGGATGAAAATGAAGATATCTCAAAACTCCTTGAAGATGCAAAGGACACCAAAAGAGATAACACATTCAATGTCTTGGTCATATCACCTTAGATTTAGCTAAATTAAGTTTGGTGTAGTTTGTTGGTACTGCAAGTTGCACAGTATCACATGTAAGGTGCCAGGAAAGTCTCTTAATTCCCACTGAAGTCAGTGGGAAGTCAGGGTGCTCTTGCAGGATCAGGACTTTCCATGGGTGACCTCTACAAAATATCAGAGATTACAGGAGGTAGTGATATGCATAATTCACCCCACAAATCAATGTATCAGATCCCGCTTTATATCTTGCAATCCTAAACTCTGTCAGTATTGATCATAACATTTTGAATGGATAAAACCGAGGATATGAGAAATGACTCTTCTCAAAGTTACGCTGCGAAAGAGGGCTTGAGAATGCTGAGAAACTGAATTGTCATTGGATTGTTTATTTGAAATCAACTGACAAAGTGTTCCGGTTTTGTTGGAAAATATTTGACAAGAACACCAAATCATTGCTTGCGCTGCCTGGGTACAATTACTGGCATAATTTAGCTGATGCTCTGAAGCCATTTTATGGAGCCATGCTACTCCAAATGGATGGAGGTCGATTACAGACGCAAATTAGATAAATGCCTAGATGCAGAAAACCAGTGCATTATTATTATAGAAACCCAGAATTGGAGGAACGTGTCTAAGAACCTGATCTTAATTACCATCTTCCTTGCAAAGAATAATTTGTCTTTCTAGGGCTCATTGGATAAGTTGTTTACTGAACATAATGATAATTTCCTTGGTTTGGTAAAACTTTTTGGGAAATACAATCATATCATGCATTAGCGCCTATGTTGAGTAATTTGTAAATAAATTATGGACCATGACAGCAGCAAAACAATTCGAAACAAATTGATTGACCTTATGGCAAAAATGGTACTTGATAAGCTATTAATGTGTCTCAGCAAAGAGAAATACTATGCTGTAATAACAGACTGCGCTCTTGACACTAATCACAGTGAAAAGATGTCATTTACAGTAAGATTTGTCGATGATTAGGATGTCTGTTTCCAAATATAGGAATAATTTATCTATTTCCGGTCTGTGGAAAACTACTGGAAAAGGCCTAACAGAACTGTTTATGAACACTTTGAATTAGAATAAAATAAATTCAGAGTTGCCATAGCCCGGGCTACAGCAATGGTGTGAACATGAAGGGAGGAAACAGCAGTATCTGGGCAAGGATCCTAATGCTGAATCCAAGAGCTTTCTTCCTGCCTTGTGATAAATCATGCGTGCAGATCATCCATCAAAGTCATGAAATGGGCTACAAATGCAATGCAAGTAAGATATTCAAAAGTTTAAGCAATTGATGGGGGGTGCCAAAGGCGTTTCTTGGATGGGGCATCATTTGTTCTAAGGCTGGCCCTAAGTATAGTCAGCTGGTGCTGGTGAGGGGCTGCTTAGTTTCATTCTGTTCCTATTTAATATATATTTTTGCTCTCTGTATATAGTAGTGAAATTATTACTTTATGTAGGCTGGTAATGCAAATATGTACAGTTAACATGTCCACCTCATCTCATCTCTTCGTAACCTGTTGTCAGGATAGACTAAACTCTTGGACTCAAAAAAGTTTGTTGCTTCAAATCCAAAATCACTGTAAGGAAATTCAGTATTATAAATGACATCTTCTGGTGGGTTTCAGACCAACACTTACAGTAGCTTCAGGCACCAATGATCAAGGTCAGTAGGAATCTGAATAACACGTTAAATAAATTTGTGCAACAATTAGTCCAAGTCCTGTTGAAATCCATGAGATAATTTTTCTCTCTTCTTCAGAGATTTAACGACATCTCTTCTAGTTTTTATATAACTGTTTTTTATGTGTAATCCTTCAAGCTCTTTGTAAATGGACTAGTCAATATGCCAAGGCTTTATAGTATTATACCCATATTTGGAGGAGGAGAAGTCAGTATATTGCAAATGCCTCTATAACATAAAATAAATAACGCAGAAAAAAACAAACAACTATAATTTAGCAACAAAATAGAATTAAATTTCCACAGGCAAAAATAATAAGTCACACTACTAGAATGTCATTGGAGTTAGAAGAAGCATTAGGTATGCACATAAGCCAAAGGGGAGACTTGAAACTATAAGCACCATTTCACTTTTGTTGGTGGGGAAGAGCAGAAGCTAGAGGAAACAGAGTGCAGAGAGCAGATGCAGGGGGAGAAGTGACTCTGAAGAATGATCCTTCCAAGTTGATGGAAACCTCCCTGTAAGACTGTGAGTGGGTTGGGACTGTAGCTCAGAAGAAAATCGGGAATTGGGAACAGCTGTTTTACATGGCATGTCTCGCTACCAAATCTCACCAGTCCAGGAATGAATGCTTCTTGGAGAAAAATTAACATCGACTCCCCTCTCCTTTAATGACACTTATGAACACCAATAAAAATAAAAATATTTAGTTAAGATTTCAAAAGATTTGCATGAAAAGCATTCCCTTTTTGTCTAGTAAAGTATAAGGTGTGATTCCCGTGATTTTTGCATTCCTTAAGACATTCTCAAATTAGATCTGGCGAGGGTGCCTTTCCATTAAGATAGTTACACTATCGTCACTTTGGTTGTGCCATCAGCAAGTGGGAGCGTCTCTGTAGCATCTCCTCGAGGGAGGAAGCCAACTTTGTGGGATGGAGTCAAATCTCTTTCTGTTTTTATTCCAAATAGCCTTTAGTTAGTCATCATTTATTTTCAGGTACTAGAATCAGTCCTAAACAGTGCTCAACTAGCTGTACTAGGACAAAAAAATAAAAATAATAATATACATACTGCAGAACCAACATGCCATTTGCTGCCATCATATTGTCCAGAGTGTATTATAGCCCTTCCCCCACCTTGTGTCTTGTCTCTTTCGACTGGAAGCTCTTTGGCGCATGGATTTGGGTCTATATTTGTACAGTACCTAGTACTATGGTACTTAGTTCTCTGCCATAATAAGCATGAGAATAAATAGTATGAATTGTACAATTGCTTGGAGATTTTTCTCCTTTTCATGCTAATATGAATTTACAAACAAACAAACAAACAAAAATCCCTTGCACATCATTGGGAAGAACAGATCTCCCCCATATTGAGCATGATCTGTTCTTAGTTACACCAGCATAAATCAGGAGTAAATCCACAACATCAGTGTTATTTCACTAATATAAATTCATGCCAGAGAGAGGACAACAAAGTCCCTTGTTTTTAATTATCAAAACTCTTATTTGCAGGGATTTGTTTAACTTTGGAACAAAACGTGGCTTGCAAGCTCATAGTTCAAGTTTTAAGGCATTTTTTCTGATGAAGAAAAGAAATCAATTTGACTGTTTTCAAGACTCCCAAAGCAGGGATTCAGGAATCTGAGTTAATCTGAACAGGGTTTGTGGAGGTTTCATCCAGCCTTTCATTCTGGCCATCATTTAAATCCCCTCCTACCATCCTCCATGCAAGCTGCAACAGCACCATCATAATAACCCTGTGACCGAGAGGGATGAGAGTCTCCACTGAGACTGTAATCTCACTCTAAACAGCTCTCTAGCGGGTGCTCATGAGTGGTGATACATCATGCAATTTTCTCCTTTAGAGACTCAGAGTGTCACCTCCACTGTGAGCCCTGCCCTGGCTGGCAGATGCCAGTAAGTGAGAGCCCAAAGGTAGCCTCAGAGCAGCATTTCTTGCATGGCTGTGCAATGCTGAGTCTGCAGGCCCGCCTATGATTCATATTTGCATATTGGCTATCATACATTTTCTGGAAACATTTTCCATAAAAGTCTATTAATAGCTTTATAATTGCCAGTATAGATAACAACCTGCATTTGTCTCATAATGCGCATTATACTAATAAAGGCCTATGAAACAGGTAGTGTCCGGCAGCGCTCTGTAGTACCACCTCTGTATTTCTAGCGCTAACAAACAAGCTACACATTTGACTTGATAAAAAAACGTTATTGGAATATCAGACTAATTCTCACTAGATCTGTGTGTTTCCATAATACTATTTAATATGCACATATGCAAACTAATACTCTGATGCTGAGTTTTAGGAGGCAGATAGATTAAGTTCTCACACATCCAAAGGCAATACAGTGGTTCCTAGGAAAGGAACTAGCACATAGCCTAGAATAATGTGCCACTCCACACTAAAGTGGAAAGCCAATCACATTTACATCATAGGATTTTTCCTTTTTATAACAATAAATATGAACTACCATGTTTGTGTGTCATTAACAGTTTGCACAAAGCCACCAACATCTGGAATTTAGAGCTGAACCTCCAACTGATGCCAACACATATATCATTGTGTCTTCGCTCCCTCTATCTAAAAGCATGATAAGAATGGAGTGTCAACCTCAGCTGTTAAGTCCCTGAACCACATGCTGCCCTCAGTCTTGCTCCTACCTCCCTCCTCCTTTCCCACTCATCTGATTTCATTGACATGATGTGGATGCAAGTAGGCACCACATTTGCACCCCTCCCTTTTGTCAGTTTGTGTAATAATCAGAGCATTGTCCACACAGGGTTTTGTATTCAGTAATCTCACCAGCTCAACTGTTTTCATCTGATTCTCCCGCCTGAACTGATAAATCTAAATTGCACATTTTCTGAACAGCTTAGGGGTATGTTTTGCAGGTATCCTTAAATGACTGCCTAGTCTCTTTTGTACCTGTCTAGCACCATCTACTGTAACTTTATTATACTGTCTTCCCTTTCTTTCGAGACTGCAAGTTTATGATTCCTCCAGGAGTCTGCACTGGGGCGAATCATGAAGTCTGCATCCATTTCAAAGGCTGCACTGCACACCATTATGACAGAGAAATAAATGTAACATGCACCCATTCTGTGAATAGAATGAACTCTATTTATCAATTTAAAAATCAGTTTTATGGGAAGAGCTTCTTATATGTGCCAGTTTTCTAACGGTAACTTCTACTCCCTCCTCAGCAGCTCTAGAGGGCAGCAGAACAAGGGGAGGACCAGGATCCTAATCAAGAGGTCAGCACCTTTTGCATACCCCACAGCCCAGCTTTGTTGAAGCCCTCTGAGCCAGCCTGCACAACCAGCTTTGACAGCAGGGCAGATAAGTCAGGGCACCTTCCTGAGCCAGCTCCACACAACAACAGATCTTCTGGCCACTACCATCTACAATGGGGATGCCAAATCAGCTGGGATTTATACAATCTGGGAGCCTGGGAGCGGGAGGAATCTCCCTGCAAAAAAGACCTGTCCCCAGCTGTTCTGTAGGCTGT
This sequence comes from Pelodiscus sinensis, assembly GCF_052426305.1. Classification (NCBI taxonomy): domain Eukaryota; kingdom Metazoa; phylum Chordata; order Testudines; family Trionychidae; genus Pelodiscus; species Pelodiscus sinensis. The sequence continues at coordinate 201,139,401 of NC_143052.1, forward strand.
GGGAGGAGACAGAACTCCCCATAGAATTCTCCTTTGTGCCCCAGCCTACAATGCAGCATTGACACAGGGGACAGAGGTTAGCTTCACATATTCTTATTATGTTGTATTTTTGTGGGTGGATTTTGCATGGCAGAAGAGGACGAGTATGTGGTAGGAACAGAACCAAAACCACTATGGTGACTTCTATGGATTTGTATTATTATTTAGTACCTTCACAATAGCATTCAAAGCTCCGTCGTGCTAGGAGCTGTATGTTATGCAGCTTTCTTTTTAAAAATCTGATTAGATAACATGCATCATTTCTTTGGATGACTGATTTAAACTCATAAGACCACTCAGTCTACTCCAGATATTGGATTACCTGCATTATTAGCTGGCTTTGTGTAACAGCCACTGCATAATATATGTCATATATGCACGGTGTGTGCACTTTTCACAGTGAATATCATAAACATGTCTTACAGAACTCTATTTCCAAATCACCAAGGTAAATTATTTGTTGTGATGATGAGTAAAACATTTAGTTTTCTATGAATATGATAATTGTAAAGGGTAGAAATCGAGGAGATTTAGTGATTCAGTTGGTAAAATATCATGACAATTTTGTGAGGCTGCCATAAAGGCAGCTTATTAACTTGATAGTGTTTCTTGATGGTGTTCTAAAAAGAGCTAAACTATGCATGCGTTCCAGCCAAATGTATGCATTTGTTCTGCTGCAATGTTTTATCGCTGCTAGTGAATGCATCCTACAGTCCTAGCGTTCTGTAAGGGAATGATACAAGAGATTGAAGACTACTCTCTCCAGGATTACCTTGCACTTGCTAGTTAAAAATTATTACAACAGCATTTTCATTTGCATGTGTGAAGAGTCTCTGGATTTTCAGTAAATTTGTATTTCAAAGCTGATTTCTTTGTCCATCATCACTGTCAGTTTACAAATGATATTTTCAATTGGGGATGCTGGAGCAAATGAAATAAACCCACAATAAAAATAATTTTGTCCAGGTGGAGCATAAATCAGATAAAGAACTATAGTTCTATGTGGCAAATAAAAAACATATGCCATATTATTTAAAGCTTAGCCTTCTTATTTGCCTACATGAGAAAAATCTTCATATGTGGTAGAACTGAAGTAGGCAAACAATAGGAATATTAGGAATAATACATGATATGGGTAGTGATTCAAACAGAGCCATTTTCAGGGTCATGGCCATACTCCATTTCAAGTGGGCATGGAAATACAATGAGGGTTGTTCTGCTCTAGAGATGTGCAGATAATAAACAGCTGCTACCCAGATCTACTCTTTCATTTTAACTGTTGATGTATTGAATATTTCTGGAAATCATGGACAAACCAGTGTCAGGCAATGAGGACAAAGATGGTCTAGCCTAGTGGTCAGAGTGTAGTGAACCAAGGTCAGAAGGACTAGGCTCAGAGTCATTAGTCAAAGCTGGACCCAAGAGTCAAGGTGGAGGGCAGGAACTGGATGCCAGAGCCAACAGACTAGCCAGAATTGGTAGTCAGAGGCTGGAACCAAGAGTCAAATGGGAGGGCAGGAACAGGGCATCGGAACTGAGGGTCAAGCTGGAGTCAGGAATCAGTCACACCATTAATAACCAGACCAAGCAGCATAGCTTTTCAAGGAGGAGTTCAAGGTGGGGCAAGGACAGGGGCAAGGTGGGATGCAAAGAAGGAGCAGCAGGAACACAGTAATGCAGGAGCAGTCACAGTGGTGTGCATGAGCACTGAGCAGCCAGCAAGCTGCTGTTGCTGACTTCAGAATTGACCTGCTGACCCCACCAGCTAGTCAATTGGCCTGACCAGCCAGGCAGCCTGCTGCAGCCCAGCTATACCAGTGAAACTTTAGGGAGACTAAATCTGCTGTAGACTCTGATTCCTGACAGCTAGTGAGGGATACAACATGGTACCTACTGGTAAAAAAATGGGGCAGATAGAAAAATGTTGACAGATTACTTGAGAGTGCTTCTGTAAGGTCTTCCAGTGTAGATCTTCTTTCCTCCCACACCCTTTATATACATGTAAGTTATTGTTCCAAATCCAGGACAGTCAGGGACACTACATTCCCCTCTACCACCTGTGGCACTGAGGTAGATGCTCATGAAAGAATGTTTCCAACAAGAAATGTCTGAATTCACAAAGTACAGTAAAACTCCAATTGTCCGGCATCCAGTGGTCCCCAATAGTCCCGATAGTCCGGCACCAACTGGAACCTGGAAGTGCTCCGGACAATTGGAGCTGCTCTGGGCCGGTTCCCCAAGTCCATTGCTGCCGCTGCTGAAACTAACCAGCGGTGGACTTGGGAAAGCTGCAGATCAGAGCACTGGGGTGCGGCCAGGCGCCGAGCTGGGGGCTGAGGGGCGGCGCTACAGGATCAACCTGGCAGAACCCCAGCTGCTCTGCCCCACGGCTTCCCCAAGTCCACCGCTGCTGAAACTGACGAGCGGGCAGAGCAGCTGGGGTGCTGCCGGGTTGGTCCCGCAGCGCCACTCAGGTGAGGGGTTGCGCTGCAGGACCAACCCGGCAGCACCCCAACTGCTCTGCCCCACTGCGTCCCCAAGTCGTCACTGCCGCTTGCAGCCCCAGCTGGCCTGTCGCCGGCGGCTGCGTGGGGCTTCCCCCACCTCCCTGCAAAATGGCGGAGGATTTGCCCCACACCGCGCCATTCCCCGCCGGACCTCTCCCCCCAAGACCTATCAGAGCCCCCCTGCAGGAATACCTCCTGATACTCCAGCATATCCGATAACCCAGCACCCCCTGGGTCCCTAAGGTGCTGGATTATTGGAAGTCTACTGTATTGGGGAAACTAAAATCTGGGATTTTTATATTGTATTTTTAAAATCATTTTCACATTATATATCATAAATTTACAGTTGCTACATCCTTGTTTACATTCCACTGGAGACCATCCAAACTAGGGGGCTATGTCTACACTGGCATGATTTTCCGGAAATGCTTTTAATGGAAAAGTTTTCCGTTAAAAGAAAAGAGCGTCTAGATTGGCACGGACGCTTTTCCGCAAAAGCACTTTTTGCGGAAAAGCATCTGTGCCAATCTAGACGCGCTTTTGCGCAAAAAAGCCCCAATCGCCATTTTAGCCATCGGGGCTTTTTTGCGCAAAACAGTACTGTGCTGTCTACACTGGCCCTCTTGCGTAAATCATTTGCGCAAGAGGGTTTTGCCCGAATGGGAGCAGCACAGTATTTCTGCAAGAACACTGACGATCTTACATGAGATCGTCAGTGTTCTTGCGGAAATTCAAGGGGCCAGTGTAGACAGCTGGCAAGTTTTTCCGCAAAAGCAGATGATTTTGCGGAAAAACTTGCCAGTCTGGACACAGCCGGGATGTAAGGGAGTAGTTGACTAGTCGACTACCTGATAAGCATATGCTTATCAGGTTGTCGAGTTGACTACTTACTTCCCTCCCCCCCTTGCTGCCTTTGTGTCAAGGGCAGGGGAGCAGGAGCTGGTGCTGGGGAGAGCCAGCTTAAAAGCTGGCTCCCCCCAGCACTGCCTCCGCGGTTGTGCCCACTGCATGCGCAGCTCTGTGCCTGGTACCTACTACATTTAAAATGCAGAGCTGCAATCGGGGTAGCGAGCACCCCCTCTTATTGACTAATCGAGTAGTTGATGGAATTTCATCGACTACTCAATTAGCTGATTAACTGTAATTTAACATCCCTAATCCAAACTATCAATTTCTAGTCCTGATCCAAATTCTCACAAGGCTTAGTGTAGATTTGGCCCATTCCTATTTATTTCTAAGCTGAAGAGAGAAAGAACTTCAGTTCTGAGGCTGTATCTTGACTGGTAATAAATTAACGTGGAACATCATAGTTGCTCAAGAACTTTGAGTCTGAGTCATCACAAAGAGACTGAATTGATGAGATTTTCCCATGTAATTTAATAAAAATAATTGCACAGGCCACTTGTCCAGTATAAATTACACTCTTTTGCTAGTCTCTAATACTTTCTTCCCTGATGCATGAGTGGAGCCTCATGGCTCCTTGAGGCATGCAAGTTATGATGGAAATGGGGTTGGCAAGAATTAAACCACACCGGTCGGAATGAGACATGTATTTATTTAGAAAAAGAGGAAATACAAATTAAAAAGAATTAAAAGGTGACTTCATAAGGTGGAGCTGCTGGGAACTATGCTCTTTACATGTATGGTTTTAAATAAAAAATGAGTGCTCACCCTAGCAACTGGAGCAACACACGGTTCAGTACTTCCATGATGCTGAGCAGCTTATTAACCTAGAACCATAAAATCACTCAAAATGACATTTAGTAACATTAAACATCCGATATAAATCCACCAGTGTAAGGAAACTCGCAGCCAGTGAGCCTATCGCTTACCCCTGTTGTGTCTACAAGCAGTACACACAACATGGAAAGCGAGCAAGACACATGGTGATCCAAAGGCTGTAGGAGAAGACAAGGCATTTGGAACAGATACTTTCTAATCCCACCTCTGCCAGTGACTCCCACTCTGGCCTTGTACACGTCACTCTGGACAAGGAGCTCAGCAACACCAAAGGAGTTAGGTTTTCAAAAGCATTTTGCTTGATGAGTGCTTTGGAAATCTGGCTCTCACCCAGGTGCCTAAAAGGGAGCTGACTTCTTTTAAAAGTCCTGCTCCAATCATGGACACTGATCATGTGAAAATATACTTCATCCCTCCCCTTCCCCGAGCTCTTTTGAAAATAGGTACCTAAAGATCTGATCCTGCAGCTGTAAGGGGGAGCTGTGAGGGCTCTCTGGATCAGACCCATGGAGACAATAATATTTACCTATGTTGTGGGTGTGGGTGAGGCTTGATTAGTTATACCCTGATCCTGCAAGCAAGTCCATGCCATATAGAATCCCATTGGCCTCAGTGGCTCACAAGAAGCTTCTTGAAGGGTCTCAGTTTGCACAGTGCACTGAAAATGTTAAAGCAATACTTTCTATGTGCAGTCTAGTCATGATTCAAAACTCAGTTACAAAGGAATTTCAGGTACTGCACCTGGCACTGAGTCCTCCTGGGAATTGTTGCAGTTTTACAATTTAATTTTCCATGGTTGAAGAAATACTTCTTTCTCCTTGCTCTGTGAAAGCCCCCCACAGAAAGCACAGAAATGGATCCAGCTCCAGTCTCCTGCAACCACTTGTGCACTTAACTTTAAGCATAAGGTGACCATATTTCCCAAAGGGAAAATGAGATACTATGTGGGACTGGCCCAAGCTCTCCCTGCAACCATGGGGCTGGCTTAAGCAGCTCACTGGAGTCCCTCACCCTGTGCAAGGGGAAAGCAGAGCTTGAGTGAGCAACACATATTAGATAGGGTGACTATCAATGTTCCCTCTAATTGTTCCATCTATGTGCAGCATAAATGTTATGTGCACAGAGGCATGTGCAGATATGCACCACCAATAGAGACAAATGCTGCTGGCTATGAGCACTGTACTAATCAGCTGGGTGGCATTTGAATGTCTCCTGAGTGTCCACCCAAATGCTCAGCTTAAAGGGAGCACTGGTGACCATATCTCCCAAAGGCTGGGACTAGTATCACAACTCACCCACACCCTGCCTGTCCACCTCCCACACGAGGCTGGGACTGGTATCACTCCTTGCTCAACCCCTGCCTGTTCCCTACAGAGTGCTGTCTTTCTCCCTGGCCCAAGCAGGGCTGGCATTACCACCACCACCCATTCCTCCGCACCTCTATTTTTTGACAAAAGTATATATTTGTCCTATTAGCTCTTTCCAACTGATCAGCTTGATTTCTCACATAGAGTGACAAGTAATTCCACCGTGCAGAGGATTTTACTGGTTCAAAATTTGGTTTCATTCCAAATAGGAACAAAGCCCCGCATTTTCGAAATCCTCTCTGAAAGAGGATGAAGCTGTGGTCCTGAGATAGTCCGCATGATGAGATATGCCAGAGCCACGGACCCTGCAAGTGCTGGGGTCCCTGGCCATAGAACAAAGTACACCTGAAGTCCCAGCTGTGGCTCTCCAACATCCTGCTAAGCATGATGCTGAGGAGCTACGCAGGCAAGCTGGCAGGAAATCAAACAGGTTTTGTGGCCTCCCCAGCTGTCAAGGTTCCCTCAGAACTACGCCTGGCTTCCTGAGAAACTTCTCTGAAATCAAACTGTGGTTAAGTGAGTTTTAACTCGTGAAGGCTTATGTCATAATAAAATTCAGAGGAGTAGTCAAGTTAGTGTGTAACTGGAAAAACTTAAAAAACAACAAATAGTCTCGCAGCACCTTAAAGACTAACAAAACATGTAGATGGTATCATGAGTTTTCGTGGGCACAACCCACTTCTTCAGATGACTGGAGCATTAAAAGTCCAGATCCAAGAATAAATAAGGGAAGGAGAGAGAAAGAAAGGGGAAAAAAGTGAATTAGAGTGTTCAAGTTACAAGAAGCTGATAAGGACAATTTGCACCTTCTCTAAGTACCCATTGTTTAATTGGTTAAGTCATTATGTGGTGGAAGATAGTGTGCTAGCCAGCCAATATCTTTATTCATACCTCTATGATAGGAATCAAACTTGTAAATGAAGTTAGGTTCCAACCCTACCCTGTGTATTTGGCTTGTGGAATTGGCCTGAAACAAAAGAAGTGGGTTGTGCCCACAAAAACTCATGGTACCATCTACATGTTTTGTTAGGCTTTAAGGTGCTGCTAGACTATTCATTATTTTTTAAGTTTTTCCACAATAAAATTGTTAGTCTTTAAGGTGCCTCAGACTCCTTGTTGTTTTAACTGAAACAGACTAATACCACTACTTCTCTGAAACAAAACTTTTTTATTTTGATAAATCCATTAATGCCAACGATAAAACTCTTTTGTCTGAATTTTTTCAATTAGTCCTATACAAATGCTTAAAATTAAAAGTGTATAACTGCAAGATTGGTATGTCAGCAGCTGACTGGAAAGGGGAAATAGCAAAACTCACCATTCAGAAAGCATTGCCAAGTACACAAAGTAAACAATCTGAAAAAATAGGGGGAAATAAATGTACTTTCTAATACCTTTCCATTCTAGTAAACTTAGTGATTAGTAAAAATGACACTTAAAACATTTTCCAATAGACATCTTATCTTTTAGTTGACAGTGTCCCTTTCAGTGCTAAACCATTGTTATGTGGCAGTTTTAATGGGACCAAATGGGGACTTGATTGAAATCAATAGCCCCATTTTGCTTGTTGCCTATTTAAGCTTGATTTGAACCCAGGCTTTTAAAGGCTGATGCACTACAGCCTTAGCACCCACTAAAGCCAGAATACCTTTCTGCATTTCACATGCCAGAATTTTTTTTTAAATTGCTGTTTTAAAGTATTTAGCTCTCCTTTCCTTCCGTTATTAGACTGAACTAAAATTAGACAGCTAAAAGGAGATTAAACAAATAGACACATCTACCTTGTGGGGAGGAAGACTTTCATAACTCACACAGAGCTATGGGGCTTACCCACAATATTAGTGATAAAAATTGATTAGCCATTCCCCCTTGTTTCATGGTCCATAGCTATTTTTTCATTGGTGCTATAATTTGGTTTATATATAGTGAAATAGCATTATTAAATAGCAGAATATGTGTATAATGTATTGTACTTTTGAAAGGCCCCAAAACAGCTGAAAGCAGCATTTGCGGGCCTACTGGCCTACAAAAGCAATCTGAGTGCCCTGGACTTTGCCTCTGCCAAGGTTACTCCATGCTCTAAAGAGGAAGTATCTCTTCTACAGTGAATTTGCATATCCCTCACTAGCTGTCTTTCTATTCCCAGGAGGAAAGTTTGTGACTCTGTGCACCCTGATCATCATACATACCACCACGCTGAGCTCCTAAGGATGGCATGAGGGGACTGAGGAATGTCGTGGAGCAGAGTGGGGGAAGGATTGAACAGTATGCAACCAGGGAAAAATGTAAAGGAGCCACAGTCAGAAGTGATTGGGACTCTCCCTGGCTGAAATCTGTGTTTTGACGGTACAGACAGGGCCAGCGGGGCAGAGGTGCACCTGCTTCCAAGGATGCAGACTTTGTATTAGTCACCAAAGAAGGCAACTTGATGGCTACTACTGGCTAGAGCCCTCCAAAACAGTCTTGTAATCGTGTGTAATAAGGAGCCTCCCACATCCTGACTTTGAGCCTAGACTATGTACAAATGATCCCTCATCTAGGCATAGGCACCAAGTCCGTGGGTGTCTGGGGCTGGAGAACCCATGGAGAAAAATTGGTGAATGCTGAGCACCCACTGACTGCCCACCTATCAGCTCCCTCCACCCCACAGTGCCACGCACTCCACAGATCAACACCTTCCCCCTTCCTCCGCACACCTCCTGCCCACCATGATCAGCTGTTTGGTGGCATTCTGGAAGCTGGGGGAGGAGTGAGTACATGGTGCAGGGAGAGGCAAGGGTGTGGGTGGAGCAGGGCAGGGCTTTGGTGGAAGTGGTGAAATGAGGGCAAGGCCTGGGGTCGAACACAATAGAGCACATTTGAAAGTTGGTGCCTGCACCTCTAAGTCTCATTTACATGGCTTCACTTCAGTTTTGGGTTTAGCATTCAGGATAATGTTGGTGTCCTGTGATATACAGGAGGTTAGATTAAACCAGTGGTCTTCAACCTTTTTAAACATGAGATTATTTTTTGAATTTAAGTGCAATCCAAGACCTACCTGAAACCCAAATACCCTTGGCCCATCTCCTTTGTGCCCCTTCTCTGAGGCCCTGTCCCTGCTCACTCTGTCCTCCCTCCCTCCCCCATCCTTCCTCCCTTTCACCAGGCAGGGGCAGAGGGTTGGAGCGCAGGCTCTGGTCTTGGATTAAGGGATGTGGATTGTGAGAGGGGTTCTGAGCTGAGCCTGGGGCAGGAGTTGGGGTTCAGGAGGGGGTTCAGGGTGCAGGCTTTGGGAGGGAGTTTGGGTTCAGGGGGCTCGGGGCTGAGGCAGGGGCTCGGGGTGCAGGAGGGGGTTCATGGCTGGGACAGGGTTTCGGGTTGTGGGCTCCAGCTGGGCACTGCTTATTTCAGGTGGCTCTTGGGGGGGGAGGTGCAGTGGGACTAAGGCAGGCTCTCCCGTACACTGGCCCTGCACCACTCCCAAAAGCAGCCAGGAAACTCCATCCAAAGTCCGTTTGTGCCCCCTCTCTGCTCTGTGGAGATAGGATACAGAGTGGAAGGGGGGCATCTTGACATGAGCACCCCTCCTCACCCTCCCCTGCCCTGCCCAGAAAGCAGGAAGCTCCTGAGGGGACAGCTCCAAGGCAAGAGGCAGGAGATGCACAGCAGTGGGGGGAGGGGCAGCTGACGTGCCGGCACTTGACAGTCTCTTGGCCAAACCAGTCAGGATCACCTGTCAGAGGCTCAAAGATCTACTAATAGATCCAGTGGTTGGTGACCACTGAACTAAATGATCTGATGATCCCTTCTGACCTTAACTCCTGTGACTGAGAAGTGACATGCTTAAGCGTTACTGGTGCAGCAGAATGGATCTGATTTATGAGAAGTAAAAGGGATGGCAGGTGAAGGGGTGAACATTAGAATACCCAGAGAAGAAATAGACAACTGGAAAAGATCGTTTTATCAGAATTAAGACTGTATATACAAAAACCTGTGTTTTATGGCCCCATGCATTTGTAAACAACACTCCTGAAATAGACCAAGTTCAGAAACAGATGTGAAAAATAACACTAGTTTGCCATCTAGTGCTGTAGCCTGATATTACAGTTAGTTAACCAATGTGCACAGATATCAGGGCAATCTGTTCTAAGACCAGTAATTCGTGACTACTACCTGCTACTCATTTTTAATAACTAAGGTTTTTAAAAGTAATGGAGGCTTTTATAATATAGCTAAAACAATAGGAACTTCAACTTTTTTGCATTAACTTGCTTCAAAATTGTATGTATCATACATAGATGCTGGAACTAGGCTGTTCCAGTCTCCTCCAGCTTGAATTGGTTGCCAGAATAATACAGGTTTTGGATAACTACATGGCTCTCAGTATCCCCATTGGACTCATTGTTCCAGCTCCTGGGTATAAAGGCTAGAACACTCTACTCAAAGGAACTGTAGTTTCTGTTTGTCAATAGGGAAGGGGAGGGAGTAAACCAGCAGTGGCCCCAAGCCATCTGTAGTTCATTTGAAAGCCTTTCTCTAGCTGCTTAGCTGTTCCCTAAAGGTAAATATTTAGTGTCACTCAGCAGTAAGGGATGGTCTGATTTAGTGCTAAGATTGTGATGGAGCAGTAGCCATTAGCTCAGCACCACTGCTTCTACTCAACATGGTTGGCAAATAAGTCTCCTATTTGTGATTGACAACATCATATAAATATTGTCTTGGGAGCACAGCTAGGTGAATCATTTTTAGTGACAGAGAATAACATATTTGATCAGTTGTGACTTTTTTTCCCCTTTTTGGCAATTGTCTCTGGGCAGGTCTCATATTTATTCATTATTCTAAATTATTCACTGTATAATGCCACTGTATAATCTTAGTCTCCAGATTCTGTATGAGCAGTTTATTTATTGCATCAGATATTCCAGATTCAGAGTATATAGGCTAGTTTGGATTTGATGCATAGATCACATGGGGTTGATTCTCTTCTTCAGGTGAATGAGTATAACTCTGCAGTCAGTTTCTCTTTGTGAACATCAAGTATATGAATTCACAATTCACTTTCCATAAATATTCTCCAATATTCACTTATAATTTGCTGTTTCCACCACCATCTGCGCAATACCATTTGTTTGCTAGAACATACCTGGGCAGGAAATACTCTCTGGAACCATGGGTGTGAACACAGTCAAAGTTAATTTGTTACAAAATAGGAATGAATATTTGATTCTCTCTCCCTGTGTCCCTCCCCAATCTTCCTGGCTTCAGAAGCAAAAAGGAAGGAGACAAGTGAATCTGACTGCACCATGCAGAAATCCCATTTCGTAGAGTTAAGTAATCTTGTGATATGCAAACTGAAATTAACAGAAAAAGGAGACATTTGGATCTGGAACCCCATTTACTGGGCTAGTGGAAATCCCTGAACTGGCATCCAACCAGATGAGCTTTGCAAGTAATTTTTGGCTAGCTATGCAGGCTTTGACTTTTCAGTTAGATCTATACACCCTGCAGTCTCATTGAAGACATTGGGGTTTAGCATGAACTCAAGAATCTGCCTATGTGGGTATAGTTGTAGTATAGGGATCCTTGTCATTGAGGGCATATCTACACAACGGAGAAGATCTACCCTTTGGAGGTTGATCTTCTAGTGTTTGATTTAGTGAGTCTAGTGTAGACCCCCAAACAAGATGCTGAGGGCAGCCCTTGCCCTTTCAATTAACAAATATAAAATTCTCTTTCTGGAAGATTGCAAAGTAGCACTACTTTATTTCTTAAAATTCAGAACCTTAACATGCAAGAATCAAAAGAAAGATATGCACATATGTATATATATATATAGAGAGAGAGAGAGAGAGAGAGGGGTATGTCTACACTACTCTCCTAGTTCGAACTAGGGTGGTAATGTAGGCATACCGCACTTGCAAATGAAGCCCGGGATTTGAATTTCCCGGGCTTCATTTGCATAAGCCGGCCGGCGCCATTTTTAAATGCCGGCTTGTTCGAACCCCGTGCCGCGTGGCTATACGTGGCACGGGCTAGATAGTTCGAACTAGCAAGCCATTCCGAACTATCTGTACGCCTCGTTCCACGAGGCGTACAGATAGTTCGGAATGGCTTGCTAGTTCGAACTATCTAGCCCGTGCCGCGTGTAGGCGCGCGGCACGGGGTTCGAACAAGCCGGCATTTAAAAATGGCGCCGGCCGGCTTATGCAAATGAAGCCCGGGAAATTCAAATCCCGGGCTTCATTTGCAAGTGCGGTATGCCTACATTACCCCGCTAGTTCGAACTAGCGGGGTAGTGTAGACATACCCAGAGAGAGCAGGCTGCTCCCTAGAGCACAGAGATACAACTCATCCAACCTTTCTCTAGGCTGGCACTTTGCAGACTGACTACTGAAAGACTCAAATTGCGTGTTTCCCTACAGTCTCTTTGCCTGCAGGCAGGACCAGGAAAACTCCTGGAATTCATAGTGATTCCATTTTAACTCCATTTCCAATCAGAGTGTATTGATTTAAATCAAGTCAATTTAAATTACTGATTTAAATAACGATTTCAATCACAAAAAAATTTGATTTAAATCAAGTTTCCACTGATACTTCTTCACATATTTCTTCAAACAATAGTGCAAATCTGATCACTAAAACATGTTAATCTATATAGCTCAGTACAGCATTTTACATCATCTAAGAGGCTATATTGTGTGAAATTTTTTTAGATAACTAGATTTTTATTAATTTAGGAAATAGTGTATTACACTCATTACCTGTATCAAGCTGCAGATACAGCAGCAGTACATTAAAAATGGAAAGAACTAAATCATGGACACAAACACAACAGCACTTATATTTTATTCAACTAAATGTTAAATGTTACCTAAATAGTTCACATTTGCAATTGAAGCAGTCTCGTGAGTTACTGGCTGTCCTTACACTCTTTTTCTTCTAAATTTTCAAGTTTTATTAACTCTAACAGACAAGTCCTCAGAATACTAAATGTATAATGTTGTTAAAACTTCTACAACTAGCTCTCATCTTCCCCACTCCCGCTGTCATTCTGATGCAGATCTGATTCCAAGTTACCAAAAATAGCTACAACTGATTCTGATTAGAGTGCACTTAATTTTGGAGTAAGCCCCATTGGAAACAAGTATAGGATGGGGTTCCTTTGGGAAAGCTGGGTTATGCTGAAGTAAAATTTTATGGCATCACCATGGGTACGTCTACACTAGCTCGTTAGTGTAGTCGTACCCCATTATAATCTGTGACTGTGATGTTCCAAAATAAAAGGCATATATTATGTAATATAAAACAAGAAAGTGATACTCAGTGGCAACTGGTAACTCTAGATTTCTCTACTGCAGCTTTCTGTATTGTATACTTGGATGATTGATTCTAAATCTAGTTAAATTATTAAATAAACCATAAAGATTAGCTAAGATAAACTTTTTTTAAGCAACATCCAACATAGCAAACAGCTTGAGAATTTACTTGTTCAATCACTCTTATACTAAAAGGCATAGAGAGAGTCTTGAAGAATGATGCACTGCAAAATTGATTCACATTATTCTTCAGATATATCTACATCATTTTCTCTCAATAAACAGTTTTCCTTATTATGTTTCATTCTTGCAGTTGGGTCCTGCATCTTCTTCTTGCACTGCTCACACTGAACACATTTTCCATTTTTACGAATTTATTCAAAATATTCCCAGATAGGATCTCTCTCATACCCAGAAGCCATGATAGTTTTTCTGTGGCAAAAGCGTGGGGGAATACAGGAAGCTGCGTGTATGCTGAATAATATCTTCCCTTTTACTTTTCAGTCCACTCCAGTGTTCTATGTTGCCTCCGTCCTTTTCTATACATTCTCACTATCTTTAGACAACTAACTCTGCCATGTTTGACTAAGGGCCACCACCACATAAGCACAGAACAAAAACAATCTTATCCAAGAGCTTGTGGTTAGGCTGGACAGATTAGAGCCATTCATTCATTCTTATGAGACTGTAAATGTAGGAATAGCGTGTTTGTGGTACGATATAATTGCAACTGTTATTTTAAAATGAGACATTTAGTATTTTATTGAGGATTGAAAAAAATAAAAAATCTGATTTAAATAAAAAAAAATCCATTTTTTTTAAAGATAATCATTAACTTTATCCACCCTGTTTTCAATACATCACAGAAAGCAAAAAGAAAATGTTTAAGGTTTGAATAATATAATGAGGTATAGCTAAGGAAAAATGAAAATGATAAAAAAAAATAGCGAAAAGTATTCAAACCAGCTGCACCACTGAATCTCTTCCAGTAGGGAAACCTAGTAACTGCCAGAGGAGTGAATACTAGCATTACATTACAGCACAGATTAAATTACAATCCAGCATCATCTCCTACCTTAGTGGTTTTGTGCTGGAAGAGGGGGCGGGAAACAGGGTTACAGCAATGCTGTGCTCAGGGTGCTGAGGGTATGTCTACACTACCCCACTAGTTCGAACTAGCGGGGTAATGTAGGCATACCACACTTGCAAATGAAGCCCGGGATTTGAATTTCTCGGGCTTTATTTGCATAAGCGGGGCGCCGCCATTTTTAAAACCCCGCTGGTTCGAACCCCGTGCAGCGCGGCTACACGGGGCACGAACTAGGTAGTTCGAACTAGGCTTCCTACCTAGTTCGTGCCCCGTGTAGCCGCGCTGCACGGGGTTCGAACCAGCAGGGTTTTAAAAATGGCGGTGCCCCGCTTATGCAAATGAAGCCCGGGAAATTCAAATGCCGGGCTTCATTTGCAAGTGCGGTATGCATACATTACCCTCCTAGTTTGAACTAGCGGGGTAGTGTAGACATACCCTAAGCTCCATTATGCAGTAGCAGTAAGGGTAATGTCTTTGTGATTCTGTCCGAGTATTTTACATCTGCCTGACTGTGGGGATAGTACCAATAATAAAGTAATGATAATAATATGCTAATATTTGCATAGCTGCTTTAAGTCAAAGGACTAAAAGTATATGCACTCTGTACTTTTGCACTCTCAGAACATCTTTATCTAAGGATCCCAACATGCACTGCCAACTATATCCTTGCAGCACTACTGAAATGCAGTCCTCCCTAGGACAAAAGAACAGCAACTGCATGGGTAAACAAATGTGGAGGTTAGGGAATAGCGAGCCCATAAATATCCTTGTTCAGGTAAGCTCCACATATTACAGAAACTGGTATCTTTCATATTCATGCAGATAAGCAAGGACTTCATTTTTAAAGGTCTTATTCAATAGGATTTGGTAAGACTAGAAAAACTACACACACTCTGGTAGCTGACGCACCCCATTTCTGGTCTCTTGTCATTGGCTATTTTAGCAATGCAGGGAGCTGAACTGGGATCACACAGTTATGTTACATGTGCATAAACACAGCAGCTGATTTGATCAGCTAAGCAGTGAAGTGTAACCGCATTGATTTTACAAGCTGCAATTCACGGGAAATACAGGCTTGCAATCAAAACCAGACTCTGAACTGCTGCTCTTCCAGGACATTGAATCCTGACCATGACATTCAAAAGCAAAGTTGCCCTTGGAATGCTTTTAAAGCTATGCAAGTATGTTGCATTTTAGAACAGGATCAGTCCCCTTTCTTAATGTTAGCAAGTTTTTGTTTAGGTATGGGCCGGTGTGACAGCATGGCTACAGAGAGAGAAAGAGAAATAACCGTGCCTCTTGCTTTATTTTTTATCATTACAGAGTCTAAATTTGTTGGGTCATTATCTGTTTTAAGGAGGTCGAGCCTCCATTCATTACTCATCTGCCATCAGCATGGAGAGCTGCGCATTCCCTCTGCAGTCTGGTAAACATGCATAAGGAGCACCGTAACACTTACTAATTAGTTTCCCTATACAGTATCTCATCAGGCTTTTTTATTATTATTATTCTGACAGTGAGTATGTACAAAGAATGACTAACTATGCTGAGTTTGAGAGACATGATTAGGAAAGAAAAAAAATGCTTCCAAAAATTTCATTCACCTCGGGTTTTTTTGTTTTTGTTTTTGTTTTTTACACTGAAATTAACTACAAGAATAACTACCCACCTTTTTTTTTCATAATCTTGTGCAGGCAATTAATCAAGTATTTCCCACTTTCCTGTTTCAGCCTTATCTAATTTGGAAATGGCACCATTTCAGCAGTCAGTTGAGCTGAAGTGGTGATGATCATAGTGTGTCATCCTTGTAGACCAAGCCAGTGTGTGGATCAGCATCAGGCCAGCTAACCAGGTCATCGAGATGGCACTATTTTGAAGCAGAGGTTGCATGTTGGGGAAGAAACACAGTGTCACATGCCCTGCAAAATTTCTGCAAGGGTTTATGTGCTCTGCCCTGAACCCTGCTGCATAGCACCAAAATCTTTAAATTGTATGTCCTTCACCCCCCACAGCATTATCAACAGTTACGCATTGTCTCTGCTTCTAACTGTAGTTAAGACCTTAAAGACAGATCCTATCATATGAATAGCAAAGTCTGGGAGGCCATATTGGAAAGCAACCTATACAAAAATTAAAGGGAGAAAATAGTGACACATCATAGTAGGATAGTCTGTCCCTATAAAGGCCTGTGGAGCCAGGGAGCAACAAGCTCTGCCTAAGGAGTAGTCCAGTAGGTAGGTGTTGGGAACCAGCTGATCCAGCTAAGCAACCCCTAATGCCTGGTGCTGGCTCAGATTCCCAGCTGTAAGATATAACTAAGGACCCAGCTCTGTAAGAGAGGGCGGAGCAGAAGAGTAGGCTGCAAAAGGGCTGGTAGGGCCCGTGCTTCCCCTGGGACCTGTGAGCTACTAAGGGTGGAAGATGCTGACGTATCAGTCTAGTTCAAGATGCTTACTTTCCCTTATTTCCTGTGACTGTGTGGCAGAGGAATAAGCACCAACACTGCAGTCTAACACATAAGTGGGTGTGACTTCCTATCTCCCTTTTCTCCCCCCACAGCTGGTTGACAGGCCTAAACACAGACTACACACAATTTTAGCCTTCACTGATTCTATAAAAATGCAATAAAATTTACAACCCCAACACTATATACCATCTGCACCCTCCGTAAACTACATCCAAATCTGAGTATTCTTGGGTTGGGGCCCTCAGCCACACTGACTACATTGTGGGCGGCTCCAAGTTAGACCAGCTGCAGTGGTCCCACAGGGCCTGCTGAGCCAACCAAGGAGCTGCTCAAGCACCATGTGGTCTCCCTGCACTTAACCTTAAGTGTGTCAGCTCTGTGTCACTCAAAGATTCCCCTCTGAAAGGGAGTGCATAGGGGGAAGCGTTGGCTGTTTCTCTTCCTTGCTGGTCCCAGACAGCTGGTGGTAGAGCACATGATGCTTTATCAAGTTCACGTGTGCTTCTTCTGCTTGTTCCAAATCATCTGATTGTGTCTCATCAAGCCAAACATACTATTTTGACAGGGTATCCGCAATTAGTGGGTGACAGCCTAGCTGGAACTCCAGAGTTATTTCATGCTACTGTACTTTCAAAAGCAATCACTGTATCCCTGGTGGTACTACTCTCTGTCCTTTCTTGTTTATTGCAATCAGTGATTTATGGTCAATTTCAGGTTTTTCGCTAGAATGATAAAGTCAGAAACTTTTTGCAGCCACATGCATGGCCTAGCATCTCTTTCTCAAGTAGCAAACATACATTTTCTATCACTATCTTATAGCATACTTTACAGGCAACCCGTCAATACTTGTCTTTGCAGCAATATGGCCCCCAGCCCTCCTTTTGTTCCATCTGAGGAAAACTTGATCTCTTTTAATGCATTAAAGAACTGCTGCACTGGCGATTATGTCAGTACGCATTTCAAATCCTCGTGGGCGCTCTCAGGTTCCATGATCTGTGTGAAGGGACTTTCTGAGGTGAAGTGTTTGAGCTGCACTGGGAATGTATTAACTTATTTCAACATACCTTGCAATCTCTAGATTTCATTGTTTACATTTTTAGGCTCCTGCATGTTCAGTATGGCTGTAATCTTAGACTCATCAGTCGTTATTCCTTTTGTGGCCACTTCTTCTCCTCCGTAACCATTTCAGTTGCTGGGAACTGACAGTTGCCTCTGCTCAGTTTAAAGGTTTATGTCCTCGTGTGCGTTCTAGTGCTCTCTACAGCTTGTGATGTGAGTAACAGCAGCAGTAGCAGTGTGCACTTTCATATCCAGCTGTGAGACCTACTTGCATCTGGGATATTGTGCTATGAAATGCATGTAGGGCCAAAATGTATTCTGAAAGACAATCTTAAGAAGCCATATGGAGTATTGGAAGTGCACATCTTGGAAATTTCTGTGACTGAACAAGCATGCCAAATGCCTGCCAATGCATGTAATTTACTGAAGAATTTGACCTCTGCCTTTTAGCAAACATTTCATTCCTCACATCCAATTGGAAATTTTCCCTTGTAATGTTTTTGTGCAGTTCTTTGGGGTCAATGCAAGATCTGATTCCTCTCCTTTCCCCCACTAAAGTTCTAAGCCATGAACCCTGACTTTTGACTTTTACAGTCTGTGTACAACGTCATCTGCCCTCACATTTTGCTTCTCTTAACTTTGGTCCTTTTATTTAAGACTTGTCGAACATTTCAGGTGGTACATAAAATGTGTCCTTTTGTAAATGGATCTTGTTTTTCCCTGGAGGACACCTCTTTCCTGTAAACATGCCTTCAGTTATTCCACTCATGTCAGGTATTGGCTTAACACCAGTTATTATTCTGACTCTTCATGACTCTCAGGCTAAGTAGGCTAAGTACCTCAGGTGTAAGTAAGCTCAAGACTGGTTGTTTTCCTGTGTGCACCATAATGCCTCTTATACTGGTTTCCCTTGATAGTAGAGTGACAGTTCAAATTTAGTCAAGGTGGAATTGTCCCACGCTATTCTTCAAGTTTTATACTTTGAACCAAATCTGCTCCATTTTGACATTCACTTGTGCCTCTGTGTCACTCTAATCCAGGGGTGGGCAATACTATTTGTAGGGGGGCCACTTAATGAATTTGGTACATGGTCACGGGCCAGCTCCACCACAAGAAGGGGTGGGACCTGGAGTGGAAGGGGTAGGGCGGGGATCTAGCCTCCTCCCAAAGTTGTCTGGGTCCAGAGGCTTAGAAGTAAAAACACAGCAAAGGGCTCACAACTCCCATTCCTGCTACTCTCACATACCCTGGCAACCGCCTGGGGATGCTGCAGCTATTTAAAGGGCTCGTGACTCTGGCCTTTGCTAGGCCCTTGCATGGCACTGCAACCAGGAGCCATGAACTATTTAAATAGGATCCTCTTCCTGAGCCGCCACCTGGAAATTCAGTGACATGGGCAGCAGGATATAAATAGAAAGCAGCCAGATGCAGTTCTCGGGCTGGATCAAAGTGTTAGGTGGGCTGGATCCAGCCCCCAGGCTGCATCTTGCCCAGCCCTGCTCTAATTCTATATCACACAAAGATTATGTGTCCATATCTTCATTAACCATGTTTGAAAAGTTTCTTTGAGTTCATAACTAGTTCATTCCTTTCATTTCAGGAATTCTTATATTCTGTCTTTAATGTCTGTATTTCCTACATGTCCTCACATTTTTGCAAAGGAGCCGTGCTTAAATGGTGGACATTTTTTACATGCATGCCAGCTGCTAGATTGTCGATGTTATTCCTTGTTCCCTTTCCATTAGGATTTTTGTTGTGCTTTTCTATTACTTGCTTAACTCTGGTGTTTATAGTTTTGTGCTCTCTGCGTGTCAGTGGGGCCTTAATTTGCATTTCTGATTGTTCTGTTCCTTGGCATTGGTGTATCCCTTTATTTCAGTCCCTTATCCCTGAGTAGATATTCCCTGATCTCTTTATTTTTGCAGCTTCAGCTTATTTGGTTGTGAATGATACAGCCTGAATACTCTAAATTAACAAGTCCAACTTTTTTAAAGTCTATATAAAAACCCTCAATTATTTCACCATTTTTTCCAGGTCCTTATCCAGAAGATAGATTTTGCATAGGACACATTGACTTTTTCATGACTTCTTTAAAGCGTTCTTGCCTTCCCCACCATCATGCACACTTTGGAATATAGCACTCTGACACCCAGACACAATTTTTTAAAAATTCAATTTTTGTTGTTGTTGTTTTCCATCTTACTAGCTCTCCTATACACTTCAAATTGCATCCTGAGTCTATCCCCAGTCTTCTCAGCATTCCCTGTGATTTTTAAAGCGGGTGGAGAATTTATGTGTTGTGGTCCCCAGGGTTTCTCCAGCAGCCATTTTTCATTTTCCCTGTCACCTTGCTGTAGTAAGTGTCTTTCATCAGAGAGTTGCAATCTGGTTGCCCTTTCTCCGGACTCACCAACAATCTGTGGTACCAACTTGTATTTCAATGATGCTGAAAACAGACTTTTGAGTAAATTGTTCACTTAACTAACAACACATAACATCTAATGTAAACTCAGCACTGTTGCTGCTCTAATCTAACCTTGCTAATTCTCTCTCGTCTCTGCACCCATTTCCTGTCTGTGTGTGGGCATGAGCGAAAGTGTCAACAGGAAGTGTGGCACTCTGTAATATCTTACAGGCGATGTGGCAAATTGAAATATAGTGCTAAAACGTAACCCTTTATACAGGCCACCATCCTCAGCAGGGACTGAATTCTGGATCTTCAGAACTATAAACATAGCCATTTACAACTTGAGCTAAGGGACAGTTTCTTCATAGGTGCCAAAGTAGAAAACTATATTATTGTCAGGACCAACCATTCAAGAGGGTTCATATCACACACTAAGCCAATTATATGCTCCCTGTGTTAGACAATTTCATCCCCTGTATCTGAGTTGCACAGGAGTTCAAATTGCATAGATCGTGCCATTCTGGAGACATTCCAGAGAAGAGCAACAAGAATGTTGATCCTACCGTGAGGACAGGGGACTGGACTCAATGACCTCTTGAGGTCCCTTCCAGTTCGAATGTTCTATGATACTATGATTCTATGATTTTTAATTAACTTGGGTGGCATAAGCCTTCAGATAGCATGGTCACTGGGTGGGACTTTTTCTGCTGCAGACATCAAACACTTGGGATGAGCTTATCTAACACAAACAAGATCTAATCCATTGGGCCAGTGCATGTGCTCATTCCTAGCTACTGAGAATGCTTCTTTAGCGCAAGCTGTAGAAACCTATAATTTTGATGCTGAAGTTTCAAGGTTGAATCCTCACGGATGATCACAGCCTCTACATGTGCATTTGACCATGACTCATTTACACAGAGGCTCATTAGCCAGAAGAAGATCTATACCGCTGCCAGTTACAGCAAAAGGGAATGCTCTGTTTTCCCCCATGGATTTTACTCTCCCCAGCTGCCACTTGGATGAAAGGAGTGTACCCACATGCTTAACATCTAATATAACTTGTTTTCTGTCACCGATTTGGCAAACCAATGAACAGGAACCAAATTGTGATCAATGTCAGGGGCCTGAACTTGTTTCCCATGGATTTCAGGTCTGGCTCAATGACAGAATAATGAGGTACACCTGATGCTAGTCACCACCTGTGAATGCCACTGCACGTCCTTCCATTCGATTGAACTGCCACTGCATCACAAGATGGGGAGAACAACTTGGATAAACTCAGGTGCTGAAACTGCAAGTACAACCAAGAAGCTTGAAGGGGAAGTGCCAGAAAGCAGAGAACATGCTACTACTTGTCACTTAGCAGAGACAAAAGTGTATGTCACAAAGCCGACAACATTATCAGATTAGCAACACCTGCAACAAACAGAAACATATTTGCGAAGACAGGGGATCTGTCAGCTGTCATTATAACACCATTGTGAGCGCCACAATACATTAAGTGGGATAAAGAGGTGGTGTTGTAACAGGCATAATTATAATGGTGTTGAAAGGGACACCGTCAAAGCTAACAGACCTGAAATTAGATCTAACAGTCTTGTGTGTGGGCGAGTACCTAATGCAACACCACGGTGTGCCTCAGCTCTGCCTGATGGCTCCATTCTTACATGCCATTGAAACTGACAGACACCCTGCTCCTGAGTGCAGAACTCTTACACAGCTCAGTATCCCACCTGCTCACAGGCAAGGAGTTGGCAGTGTAATCAGAGGGTCACTGTGACAGGGACTCTATGGGGGAGTGCCTGGCACAATGGGACCCTGATCCACCATAGAGTCAACTATGTGAGTGAGGCCTCAATAAAAGTAAAAAACACACTTGACATATAACTCCTATTACTTCTGCTGCCTTTCTCTGTGGGTGAGTGCCTCTCAGAAACACTTTAACTAGTGTTTCACCTGAGACTTCAACCTTAACCTCGTGTGTAGTTCTTCAAAAGACTATATTCATCCTATAAAGCAAAGCACTGAAGTAATATGAATTGAACCTCTACCAAACAGCATAAAATGTAAAGGGGGGCTATGGTGCCACCTAAGTATTGTGATGACACAGGATACAGCAACACACCAAACATCCAATATATATAAATGCTACATAAGCATAGTTTAGTCAAAGAATTTTATCTTTTTTATTGAAGTACATGTGGTAAAAATATAATATAATATAATATAATATAATATAATATAATATAATATAATATAATATAATATAATATAATATAATATAATATAATAGACAAAGAGTATCCTGTTGAGAAATCAGGATAATTCCGCCAATCCACTCAAAAGAGAAAAGATACAAGCCACACGAGGGGCTTTTGTGTCTCTGGCATCTCCTGCTTTAAAGACTCTGCAAGCCAGTTCATTAAGCTGCTGCTAATATACTCAGGTTAGTCAATCAGCTGTAAGCTGGTGGGTTGTCTGGGGAGTGTGCATGAATTTCAGAGAGGTGCCACCCAAATAATACACTTCCCAGGTTGTCCAAGTTTGGGCCTTTATTGAGGAATTGAGGAATGTTTTGAATGTTAATTAGAGAAAAGTTGGGTCCTGCGCTTTTGGGATTTCATTGCGCCTATGAACACTGGGATAAAGGGGTCCCGTGGCTTTACAGAACATTCTAGTCAAGCAGCAGCTGCAGTGAGGTTGTCAGGGCCCAAATCTCCTCTCACGGGTGTAAATCAGATAAATTCTATTTAAATGGAATGACACAAGTATAAAACCAGCAGGACAGAATAAGGCCCTCTGCCATTTGAGCAGCAGCATAGGCATCAGTCATCTGGAGTCACTGCTCCCTGATGACGCTGTCCTAGGCATGAGTTGAGAGGGGAAGTGCTTCTTTCTGCTATCCTGCGGTAGGCCAGATTCCGCTTGGCACAAGAAGGCACAGCTTCTGGGGGCTGCTTGTGGAAGGGCTGAAATTGAAAGCCTCCATTAACAACAGTTGTGAATGTTTCACATGGTCAACCACACACCGCAAAACTCACTATAGTAACAAAGTAACAACCTGAAAATCCACTTACAAAAGCCTGCTTATTTACCTAGGGTGGGGGACTCATGGCTAGCAAGAGAGGGAGGTCAGGCACTGTGGTAATTTCTCCGCAGCTGACTGCAGGACCAGTGCATGGGGTGAGTAATAGCAGTGGGATTCGGGTTAGAACTCATATCAAACCTCAAAATATACCTCGGCTCACTCAGGCAGTCAGCACTTGTCTGCGCTACACAAGAAAACTGCAGTGGGACTATGGGTGGTGTGAAATGGGTTATTGCATTACTTGGCCTGAGATTAGAGTTTCCCCACAGCCTAGACTGGGTTTGCCTGACTCTTCTGAAAGGTACATGCACAGCGTGCCTTGCACTCCCAGTCAGAGGCTTTTCAGGCCCTGGAAGCTCTTACTCCTGTATCTACCAATGATCTCAGGAACAGGGGGGTTATTCCCAAAGAGAACGGAATGGGGGAACTAAGCGACAGCTGCAGCCACCACCTATCCACGCTGCTGAGCTAAAGACTTTTTGCAGCTACCCATCATGCCCCACTTTTGGAAGGCTCCTGGGACAGCTAATGTGTAGCTGGCACGATGCAAGCATAAGGCATTTCCATGCACTTTGACGGGCTACGCTCAGCTACCTACCAGCCTCGCTTGGTTTGGGGTTTCATTGAAGAGGAACTACCACACTGCTATCTGAGTTTAGTCAGAGAGAAAGTATTAAGGTGGTTCCCCTCAGAGTTTTGAACTAACCAACCTGAGTACCATGACACCAGCCGCTTGTCCTTGGGGGTTGGTGACCAAAGCTCCAGGCCAGCAGCGCTGCTACTACATACAGCCGAGGCTGGCACTGAAGTTGGAGCTGAAGTTGCAGTGCATTTCTAGTCACACACCTCTCAAAGAAGGGCTGCTATGGAGCATCGCCCTGTTCCACAGAGGGCTGCATGCGCCATTATTTAAACAAACATCACTCAGCCCACTACAGGAGATAAATAAAATCCGAGCGACAGCTCAGGACCCTGGAGTCATTCTGGCTTTGTGGGAGAAGCAGAGTGCGGCTCCTGTTGCAGCAGTGAGCAGGGCTTGAATTTCAGAGCAGCACCCACTTTTGATATGCAGCCCGGTGCTACGGACCCAGCCCTTTGCAAACCGAGGCACAGGGAGATTACATGATTTGCCTAAAGAGATGCTGGAAGTCATTCACCACATCAGGAAAAAAGAACAAAGGCAGCCTTCCTCCCCTGCCTCGGGTCCGTGCAGTCAGAGCACTGCTGCCGCGCAGGGCCTCTCTTCGAGACGCTGATGGAGCAATTCAAATTAAGCCAGGAGGCGCAGAGGAGGCATTAAGCGAATTGCTTAACAGCAGTAACGCCCACGCTGAGAAGGCAGACAACTGCTCCAGTGGGCCGTGGGAGCAGCGAGGCATAACACAGGCGTGTAGGTAGAAGCTGTTCTAGTGCAGCTCTCAGCAGTGCGGTGACTGACGTGCCTGCCCGCAGGCTACATTTCTAACAGGCATTGCCTGCGCCGGGATCGTGTGGCAGCACGATGTGAAATACTCAAGCCAGCTCACAGGGTGCTGACTGCTGGCCAGCGTGGGCCAGGGGTGCCAAATAGTTCTGGTTAAAACCTGGTCCCAGTAGGGTTTAACCATCACTCACTGACTCAAAGGTGAAACCTTGTTTAAACACAATGCCATTTTCTGATCTACATAAAGCCCCCTGGAAGTTGGATATGCTCGGATAAATACCCACCGGGCAGCAGTGTTCTGCAGCAGGGGGGAGCTCATCTTGTCAATTACCTAAGGTCAGTCAGTGTCCTCCACTGCTGAAAGCACATGTCAATCTACTGCTATGATCTCTCCCGGCAGCCTTCTGCCCAGCTGCACGGTGACATGAGAGGAACTGCACTTGGCCTCAGTATGAAAGGACGGTAGTAGGTACTATCAGTGCAGTGGCTACAGTTGGTTAAGCATTGCTTTGTCTCAGACCGTGACCATGGCAGAGAGGAGAAAGAGATCTGACAGGAGAAAGCAGCACTATGCATTGATGGCAGCGGGAGTGTATGCTGACATGGAGAAAGGAGAAACAGCCTCATGTAGTTTAACACCACTTCAGGCTTGCTTCACCAAGGATGGTGACTCAGACTGAGCCGAGGCTGGGCAAGTTGTTTGTTTTGCTACCCCAAGGCAGCATGTCCATGCACTACTACAGCAAAGGAGATGTTTGTCATTGAGGTAATCCGCAAAGGCACTTTGTGGTTATCTCCCAATTAAATACACTTGTACAGTGGCTGTACACAACTCGAATAAAACCAAAACCTGCTCAGCCACAATTCTGTGCCATAGCTGCTGGCACAATTGACTCCTTCTGTACTTGCTGCTCCTTCTGTACTTGTACTTCTGGGCCTTACTGATCTGTACTACCAATATAATATATGCCACCATGTGCCAGCAATGCCCCTTTGCTATATATATCCGTCAAACTGGACAGTCCTACACAAAAGAATAAATGGACACAAATCAGATATTAGGAAGGGCAATATACAAAAACCTGTAGGGGAACACTTCAGTCTCACTGGACACACAGTAGGGGTATGTCTGCACTCCAGCACTAATTCGAACTAACTTAATTCGAATTAGTTAATTCGAACTAAGCTAATTCGAATTAGTGCATCTAGACCTAAAAACTAGTTCGAATTAGCATTTTGCTAATTTGAACTAGCATGTCCACATTGAGTGGATCCTGAACCGAGGTTAAGGCTGGCCGGAAGCAGTACCGGCAGGGCATCAGGTTAGGACTTAGAGCGTGGAGCTGCTGTCTCAGGCTAGCCGAGGGCTGTGCTTAAAGGGACCTGACCCCCACCCCGGACAGACAGTTCTCAGGGGTTCCCCGCTTGCAAAGCAGTCCTGGCTTGGAGTGCCCTGAGTGCCCACACTCGGCACATCACAGCACTCGGCCATCAGCCCGGCTGCACTTGCCGCAGGCTGCCATCCGGAGGGGGGGTCAATCAAAGGGCTTCAGGAGAGCTTCCACCCCGAGAAGCCCACAGAGCCACCCCAGTTCTCCCCATCGGGGGCTCGTATCCCATTCCTCCCTCACCTCCTTCCACTTACCCCTCCCTAGCCCCCCTTCCTGATGTACAAAATAAAGGACACGTGTGTTCAAAAATAGAAACTCTGTTTATTGAACAAAACTCGGGGAAACTGGGAAAAGGAGGTGGGAGAGGGGAAGAGAGAGGGTGGGAGAGCGGAGGGCAACTAAAATGATCAGGGGTTTGGAACAGGTCCCATATGAAGAGAGGCTAAAGAGACTGGGACTTCTCAGCTTAGAAAAGAGGAGACTGAGGGGGGATATGATAGAGGCCTATAAAAACATGAGTGGTGTGGAGAGGGTGCATAAAGAAAAGTTCTTCATTAGTTCCCATAATAGAAGGACTAGAGGACACCAAATGAAATGAATGGGTAGCAGGCTTCAAACTAATAACAGAAAGTTCTTCTTCACAAAGCAAATAGTCAACCTGTGGAACTCCTTGCTGCAGGAGGCTGTGAAGGCTAAAACTATAAGGGTATGTCTACACTACCCTCCTAATTCAAACTAGGAGGGTAATGTAGGCATACCGCACTTGCAAATGAAGCCCGTGATTTGAATTTCCCGGGCTTCATTTGCATGAAGCCGGCCGGCGCCATTTTTAAATGCCGGCAGTTCGAACCCCGTGCCGCGCGGCTACACACGGCACGGAGTAGCTAGTTCGGATTAGGCTTCCTAATCCGAACTAGCTGTACTCCTCATTCCACGAGGAGTACAGCTAGTTCGGATTAGGAAGCCTAATCAAAACTAGCTACTCCGTGCCGTGTGTAGCCGCGCGGCACAGGGTTCCAACTGCCGGCATTTAAAAATGGCGCCGGCCGGCTTCATGCAAATGAAGCCCGGGAAATTCAAATCCCGGGCTTCATTTGCAAGTGCGGTATGCCTACATTACCCTCCTAGTTCGAATTAGGAGGGTAGTGTAGACATACCTTAACAGAGTTTAAAGAGAAGTTAGATAAAGTTATGGAGGTTGGGTCCATGGAGTGGTATTAGCCAGGGGGTAGAAATGGTGTCCCTGGCCTCTGTTTGTGGAAGGCTGGAGATGGATGGCACGAGACAAATGGCTTAGTCATTGTTTCGGTCCATCCCCTCCAGGGTCCCTAGTGTTGGCCACTGTCGGCAGACAGGCTACTGGGCTAGATGGACCTTTGGTCTGACCCAGTACGGACATTCTAAGCTCAGGGCTCAGGGTCGGAGGTCTCAGTGGACCACATTGATTTTCATGCAAACCTACTCCTAGGTGGCCAGGCTGGCAGCTATCCTGCCCTAGACGGCCACTTTCCTGTGCCTAGTGCGGAGGTCGTGGATGAGGTCCATAATCTCCACACTAGACCAGGCGGGCGCCCACCTCTTGCAGACCCGGGCAGGCTCCCGGGAGCCGCCAGCCTGGTCCCAGGAAGAGGCGGAGGGCTGGGTTACAGCGGGTAGCTGGTTCGTGCCGTGCCAGGTGCAGGGTCTGCTGGCGGGGTGCTGGCAGGCTTGCACCTGGCACAGGCACCGTAGCCAGCCCTTGCCCCTTTAAGGGCTCCGGGGCTGGGAGGGGGGCAGAAGAGTTTCCCTGGTGGTGCCCAGAGTGGCCACCAGGGAAAGCTGGGGAGGGCTAGCCTCCCACTAGTTCCAATTAAGTGGCTACACAGCCCTTAATTCGAACTACTTAATTCGAACTAGGCGTTAGTCCTCGTAGAATGAGGTTTACCTAGTTCGAATTAAGTGCTCTGCTAGTTCGAATTAAGTTCAAACTAGCGGATCGCTAGTGTAGCGCCTATCAAAGTTAATTCGAACTAACATCTGTTAGTTCCAATTAACTTTGTAGTGTAGACATACCCTAGCAGATTTAAAGGTAACCATCCTGCAGCAAAAAAACGTCAAGACCAGACTTCAAAGAGAAACTGCTGAGCTACAGTTCATCTGCAAATTTGACACCATCATTTTAGGATTAAACAAAGACTGTGAATGGCTAACCAGGTACAAAAGCAGTTTCTCCTCTTTTGGTGTTCATACCTCCACATCAGCTGCTAGAAGTGGGCCTCACCTTCTCTGACTGAATTAACCTAGTTATCTCTACCCTTATTCTAGCCTGCATATTTATACCTGCCTCTGGAAATTTCCACTCCATGCATCTGACGAAGTGGGTCTTTGCCCACGAACGCTTATGCTCCAATACATCTGTTAGTCTATAAGGTGCCACAGGACTCCTTGTCGCTTTTGCAGATCCAGACTTACACGGCTACCCCTCTGATACTTGATCTGTACTAGTTTCAGCTACTGGAAGCTCTAGCTCGCATTATTTAGCTGTTTGGTATGGTGAAAATTCATAATTCAAGTCATAGGATACATTCCAATACAAGGTCAGTTTTGACCTCTATCCACCTCTACAAAAAGATCCTTTCCCCCTGTTCCCAATGAGGAGGTATTTTTTTGAGGTGACCAGTAGTTTATGAAAGAAGGGAAATGCAAATACACATTTTTAGTTGATATTTGGAAGTTAATTTCTGTGGAAAACATAAAGGCCCAAGTGTCATACAAAACATCCACAGAAGACTCCAGCCCTGAATTCCATGCCAGCTAATGGGTTATAATAATTTCATCCACGCCAAATTTTCAAACATGGTGCTTAAAAAAAAGGGTGAAGATCCTCCCAAAAAATATTAATTTGGAGTTAAGGTTGCAAGTGTAAAGCAACTTTATTAGACCACAGTACTTTGGAAAGCAAATATTTGAAAATTAAATAATTAAGTGATGTGTAGTAACAATGTTTCAGCTAGGTAGAGCTGGTTTTAAACAATTGAATTCTGAAGGTTAATTTTTCTGTTAGGAAGTTTCCTCTGCTTTGTTTTGTTTTGTTTTTTAACCTATAAGCTTAATTCCAGGACAGTAGCAAGATAGAGATAATGGTTCAATCTACACCAGACTCTCTCTCTGTAGAGAGCTGAGAGTCTGGGCACAATTCCATAGTCACCATCTCACCGGAGGGTGAGAGGTAAGAGTGAGTGGTAGGGGTTGTGCAATACACGGGGGAGCCAACTGCTTCTGTGGGCCCCTGGGAAAGGTGTTGTATGGGCCTGGCTCCTCATCCCAAAAAGAGGCATGGCCTCCGACAGAAGGGGGCAAGCTCGGGCCCAGCCAGCCCTCCGTGATGCTTCGAGCATGGAGCTGCCCCGCTTCCCCCCTCCTCCACCCCGGCCCTCAGAGCTGCATGGAGCAGGTGGCTCGGTGCTCCAGTGGCAATTTAAAGGGTCCTGGGATTCCAGCTGCTGCCTTTTCGAACTACTGTGCTTTAATAAAGTTGTTTTACATGTTCAACCTTAACTTCAAATTAACATTTTTGTTTTGGATCTTCACCTTTTTTAAAAAACAACACAATGCTTTTAATAGGAGCAAAATTATATATATTTTTTACTAGGCTCATTCTCAGAAACAGCTAATGTACTTTAGGGATGTGCACGTGTGGCACATGAACCAGATAACCAATGAACCTAGGCTCATCGGTTAACCCCCTCAGTTACACAAAGGCTCCCCGCCCTGTGCTGCCTTTGTATCGGGACAGTGGGGTGGGGAGGTGGCAGGACCTGGCTCCCCAGGTAAATGTGTACCCACTGAAAATTTCAAATAAACACAAATAAAGTCATTTTAACATCCCTGATATGCTTTATCTGAAACAGCCCAAAAAAGTCAGTTTGAGACAGACTGCTGACAGGCAGACTGCTGACAGCCCAAACTGTTTACATTTGGAAAAGTTATAAGCAACTGAAAACAGTCTTATACTACAAAATGTTAGGCAACCCTAACTATAGGCAGTACTACCTGAGTCACCTACAATATGTACTGTTTAGATGCACACTGACATTAGAATTATTCCATTTAACAAAGCAGAATAGGGTATTAATTATTTATTCCCAAGGCAATGTTTGTAAACATTGCATGTCTGTAACAAGTTACATATCAGTGATGCTGTATGAAAAGGAAGATGCCCATTTAAATCAGTGTTGCTACCATGGTTATACAATTGCTACAAAAACTTTCATAAAGTATGTCATGAAAGTTATCAATGGAAAAGTTATAGATTGCTAAGTGTGAGCATCCTGTTTCTATGCACGTATCCTCTTTGTGCCTGAAGTGATGACTAGTGGCTGTGTCCTTGTATCTGAAACACGTTATGATACCTGGGCAATATTGGCCCTCCATCCTCACCTCAGCCAGATTTACATCAGGAGTGGCCAAATAGGTGCTGATAGCCTGTTAAGGGCACTCCGTTCTCACAATAGGAGTTTGAAGATGTTGTGTATTGGGTTGTAGATATAGATCTTGTTGTTATAGTAACTGAGTTAGGTCACTGGGGTTAGCCCAGCTAGTTTGGGCTTGTTCTAGTTAGTTCTGTGCTATGCAGTAAAATGGACACTTGCAACTACTCAAGCTCTCTGCCTTTCCACTGATTTCTTCCTATTCTTTGAAACTCCCCACGACATAACAAGTGGCAACAAGGATGGGATACCTGTGCTGCCTCCAGCAACAAAAGAAGTAGAAGTCAATGTAAGGAAACAAACTTTTTTTTTGGCTGTTCTGGGAGATGGGGGTAAAAACTGACTGCTACACTGTGCAAACTGAAACTAAGAGCAAGGAGCCCAGAGACTGAAAAAGAAAAAAAAGGGGGGTGGAGGGAGTGCAGCAGCCATGGCTACACTTACAGGGCCACTGGGACCTTTTGAGGAGACTACAGAGCAATGGCATGTATATACTGAGCGTTTTGAACTTTTTGTTATTGCAAATGACATTAAAGAAGAGAAGAAAGTGCCAATATTTTTAAGTGTTGTAGGGGCTAAGACCTACGCTCTGCTACGCAGTTTGCTGCTCCCTGTTAAGCCAGAGACCAAATCTTACAGTGACATTGTGGAAATCCTGGGGTCACATTATGCTCCAAAACCATTGGTAATTGCAGAAAGGTATAGGTTCCATAACAGAGACCAAAAAGAAAGTGAAACAATTGTACAATATGTAGCAAATTTGAAAAAGCTTGCTGAACACTGTGAATTTAAGGAGATGTTAAATGATGCCATACGTGACAGGTTAGTGTGTGGCCAGAAGGAAATCTTCTACTTTGAACAGGTAGAGAACACGCCCATCACTGCTGCGCAAGTTAAGAGAGCAACTCGTGTTGACCCAGTACTGCCCCAAGTAATGGAATTAGTGATGCGTGGAACATCTCTACGGAACTCTCAGGTCTCACCTGACCTTGTCCCTTACATCTCCAGGAGAACGGAGTTATCAACCCATTCGGGGTGCTTGTTGTGGGGAATGCGTGTCATTATTCCAAAAATACTGAGACAACAGATGTTAGAGCAGCTGCATTCAGGTCACTGTGGAATGGTGCGCATGAAAGAAATTGCACAAAGCTATTTTTGGTGGCCTGGCTTGGACAGTGACATTTAAGAGAAGGCAAGAGCTTGTATTTCTTGCCAAGGTGTGAGGAATGCACCTCAGTTGGCACCTCTACACCCATGGGCCTGGCCTGAAAAACCATGGCAATGTATTCATGTTGATTTTGCTGGTCCATTTGAAGGTAGCATGTTATTGGTGGTGATAGATGCTCATTCCAAATGGCCAGAAGTCTGTATAATGCCTTCCACTACTACTGAGAGTACTGTCCAAAAACTACGGGGACTCTTTTGTCGTTTTGGTCTTCCTGAACAACTCGTGAATGACAACGGTCCTCAGGAGTTTGGAAATTTTATGAAAGCAAACGGGATCCATCACATCACGTCAGCACCGTATCACCCAGCCACAAATGGATTGGCTGAAAG
Organism: Pelodiscus sinensis; assembly: GCF_052426305.1. Classification (NCBI taxonomy): domain Eukaryota; kingdom Metazoa; phylum Chordata; order Testudines; family Trionychidae; genus Pelodiscus; species Pelodiscus sinensis. Next base: position 201,171,300 of record NC_143052.1, read on the forward strand.
GTTTGTCCAGACAATGAAACAAGCTTTGAAATCGGTTAGAGGACATTCACTCGTACAAAAGAGTCTGGACACCTTCTTACTATCCTACAGAAACGCTCCTCATGCTACAACCAAAGTGTCCCCGGCTTTTCTAATGATGGGACGTCAGCTACGCACGTGCTTTGATTTGCTGAAACCTTCACAACCGCGACAAATTGTGCAACATCAGCAGCAAGGTCAAGTTATCAGGCGTGCAGCCAGAGCAAAAGATCGAACCTTTAGTCCTGGACAGCCAGTTTTGGCTCGGAACTATGCTCCTGGAGCTAAATGGGTCCCTGCCACTATTATTGCTCAAACAGGACCTGTTTCCTATACTGTCCGGACTGTGAAGGATCTCATCTGGCGACGGCATGTAGATCAGTTATTGACAGGTTCTCCCTGCCCCCAAGGCACGTCTCCAGTTGAGTTGCCCGTCCTTCCCACTGCTGGTGAGCTACCTGCTCCTGACTCTCCTCCTCCGTCACCACCAGTGGTGAACAATAACCCCCTCCCTGAGCAGGCTGATCCAACAGCCGCACCTGTTCACACTTCAAGTTCCTAGCCCAGTGTCAGGCCTGCACCCATAACACCTTCAGGTGCAAGAATGCCAGATGTCTGCCGTAATCCACCTAGAGAAAGGAGGCTTCCTCAACGGCTGGACCTTTAGTTGAGATTAACTCACAGATGGGGCAAAATAATCCCCAGGGTGAGCTGGGAACTTGAGGCGTTCTACCGTCATTTCATAGTTAGTTTTTGTTTTCTTAAAGGGATGTTTTATTAAGGGGGGAGGAATATGTTGTGTATTGGGTTGTAGATATAGACCTTGTTGTTATAGTAACTGAGTTAGGTTACTGGGGTCAGCCCAGCTAGTTTGGGCTGGTTCTTGTTAGTTCTGTGCTATGCAATAAAATGGACACTTGCAACTACTCAAGCTCTCTGCATTTCCACTGATTTCTTCCTATGCTTTGAAACTCTCCACAACATAACAGAAGAGGCTAAAATACACTCAATGACCCTTTCCTGGAGAATTTCCTAAAGCCCTGAGAAAATGGCTACCCTGTCTGGTGGGTGAGAGGCAGAATAAAAGCAAGTTGTGGAGCCTACAGGATAAATATCCACACCTTCAATGCTTGTCATTTAGAAAGATTCAGGCTCTGCAGCACAGTGGCTTATTTTCGGAAAGGAATAGGAAAGGTACCATTCCCCCATCATAAGAACATAAGAACAGCCACACTGGGTCAGACCAAAGCTCCATCTAGCCCAGTATCCTTTCTGCTGAGAGTAGCCAATACCAGATGCCCCAGAGGCAGGAATCACAACAGGTAAAACTCACGTGATGCCTTCCTTGTCACCTACCTCCAGAGAAACAGAGGCTAGGGACACCTGGCTAATAGCCATTGATGGACCTAACCTCCATGAATCTATCTAGCTCTTTTTTGAACCCTGTTAAAGTTCTAGCCTTCACTGCATCCTCTGGCAAGGAGTTCCACAGGTTGACTGTGCGCTGAATGAAGAAAAACTTCCTTTTGTTTGTTTTAAACCTGCTGCCTATTAATTTCATTTGGTGACCCCTAGTTCTTTTATTGTGGGAATAAGTAAATAACTTTTCCTTATTCACTTTTTCCACACCAGTCATGAGTTTATAGATCTCTATCATATCCCCCATTAGTCTCCTCTTTTCTAAGCTGAAAAGTCTGAGTCTTTTTAATCTCTCTTCATATGGGACTCATTCCAAACCCCTAATCATTTTTGTTGCACTTTGAAACCCAAGACGGCAGCTGCACAGTTGATACGTGGAAAAAATGCATCCACTTTTCCAACATTTTTTTTTGGAAAAGCGGATGCGTTCCTTGGACACATTAGAGCTTTTCCAGGATACCTCTAGAAACATAGCCTAGACATAGCCTCAGTCTCCAAAATAGAAGCACAACTACAGTGTCTGTCACACTACTCCTCTGGGTCAGTTTCTGCAATAACACACAAGCACTGCAGAAAGGATGAACTTGTGAGTTTTGTTTTGTGCCTAAATTTTAATTTCCAGTCTAGAGATGCCATTTTCCATGGAGGTGGAGATATGTTTTATGTTGTTATGAGAAGACTAACCTGACTTGCTCTTCTCCTTCAGGCCAGAGGGCTGGCAGTGTGTGGGGGGCTACAGGACTCAGGGCTGGGGGTGAGGAGGGACTCAGGGTAGGGAAAGGGCATGCAGGACTCAGGGCATGGGGTGGGGTGCAGGAGTCAGGGCACAGGATTGAGAGAAGTGGGGCTCATGGGAGAGAGTGAGGGGTCAGGAGAAGAGTAGAGAGGAGGGGGAGCTCAGGGAAGGGGTGAGGAGGAAGCCACCGGTGTCTCCCTGATGCTGGCCTGGGGTGGCAGGGGCCAAGCACCCAACTTGCCGGCTTATCCCCAGGATGGAGGAGGGATGTCTATGCACCCCAACCTCTGGCTTTTCCCTGGGGCCAGCCAGGGTTGGGGAAAGAGGGGTACACCCTATCTGCAAGCTTCTCCCCAGTCACAAGCTGGGAGGTGGGGTGTGGGGGGGGGAGGGCAGACTGGGTGACCCCGGCTGTGCTGGGGGGATGAGATAGGCTTCCCCCCCAGTCTGGTGCTGCAGCCACGGGCCAGAAGAAGGGGTTTAGGAAAGGGGGGGCACTTACCTGTGCTGATGGTTGGCAATATGTTTGAGCTTTGGCTCCAGCTGACTACTCTCTTCCTTGTGCAGCTGCCCCCTGCAGTATAGCTGTCTCTCCTCTCAGCCCCCTCCATTTCCATGCTATGGAAAACAATCCTGTTCCAGGTATACCCCATTGCCCTGGCACAACCAAATCCTGACCTTGCTTTAAGTTACGATAAGAGGAAGCTGCCAAATTTGGTGACCCTAGTGCTTACCATTTAGGAGTTCTTGAAAAAACAGACTCACAGACAGACTCACTTGTGCGGCTGTTTTATTCTGCAGGCTGTTGCTGTGGGAGGTGATGCAGTGAATATTTGGCGCTTTAGTCCAGCTCACTGATTTTTAATGAAACCACAAATTTTGAAGGGGGAACACGGGAGGCCACCAGACATTCAGAATATGCTGCCATCAGCAACAGCATGGGCCTAGCCATGTGCATCCAGTAGCCTAGGCGGGGGAGGCTTTGCCTTCCCAAACTGCCTGACATGGCCTCACCCACACTCCGCCCTAAGAACACCTGCTGCAGGTGTTCTGGCAGCAGAGTGTTGCTGCTGTCAATGCCCACCCTCCCTGTGCTCTGGGGTGGGAAGGCTGGGGTGAGCATGCACCCACCCACTTCCCTGCCCTCCCCGGTGGTTGGGATGTGGTACACTGCCCCACATCCCCATAGGGAGGAGGCAGAGGCTCAGCAGAAGGGAAGGAGCTGGAGATGGGGCTAGGGGCCTGCCTCCCCCAGCCCTACATTCACCAACCACCCATGGGACTAACTTAATCTTCAGCAGCCCACTCAGAAGATGTGGAGCCTTGGCTGAGTCACGACTCCTGGAGCAGGCCCGTGTGCATGTAACAGAGGATGACTGTGATTGTCATTGAGCTGGAGGGGATGTGCTCTGGGGGGGAAATGCTGTTTGATCTATTCTTTCTTCAAGAGCTTTACTCTGACAAGGAACACTTGTTTATCCTGCCTCTTACAATGCTGAGGAGGGAGAAGACAATCACGAGAAACACGAATGGGTTGTCAGCGGATACAGAATGTTCACCGAACATAACAACTCCCAGCACATGTGGAGCATCTTCCTGATGCTGTTTCCCATCCCCCTTTCCAGTCCCATGAAAACAGAGTTTTGCTGAAGAGAAACTTTTACAGGAAGGAACTGTGCTGCAATTTAGAGGGTGTGATTTTTGTATATATTTACTTGCCATTTAGAAATATGTAAAGCACTAAGCATGCCAAGGGAAATCATATTGTCTCCTGTTTCCTCTCATTTAAATGAGCTGAGTGCTCTTCAGACATTTCCATGTGTTACTTAGAACCCCCTTCAACATGGCAGTTGAACACACCCAAGGGAGGGGAACTGACATGTCTGCGGGTGACAGTCGCCTCACAGGCATGTTTTACCATAACCCATTTCAAAGGTCAAATTCACCACAGGTGCGCCACTTGTGCCCCTCCACTTCCTGGGTACTGTGCTCACTGCCATAAGGGATGAATTAAGTTTTACGACTTTTTGTGTATGTTTTACTCCACCCACTTCTGAATTCATCCTCAATGAATGAGCAGTTCCCTTTATTACACTTAACCCATCTGAAATTATTAATGGCCCTTCATTCTGGAAGCAATTTCTGCCCATGTTCACTGCTGCAAGATTGCCTGTTTGTGATCGTTTTGCAGCCTGTATTTTCACAAGGTAGTTTTAGAATCACATTAATCTGAAATGGATTATTATTGGGTTGACAATCCCTTAGGGTGCAATGAAAAGTATTCATTAATTCTCAGGGCAGGAGGGCTAATTACTTTAAAAAAAAAAAAACCTGTGCTAATTGCCAATAACTTTTTTTTACACTGAGTTGGTCCCGTAAAGCTATTTTTGATTTCCTTTTCATGCTGTAATGTCTATAATTCTTTGTCAAAACAAGCAAGGGCCTATCTCGGTAATTCACATAAGCAACGGGAACAAATCATAAACCGTACAAAGCCGAGGAGGCTAAACTAATCTTCTCCTCAGGAATGGGGGAGAGATCTAGATCAGTTGCTAGACTTGACTTTCAAAATCACATCCCTTCAAGTTGCCTCAAATAGAAATAGGTCCAAATTTTGCTCTCTCTTCATCCCGTAATCTGTTGCCCTCCACAGAACTCCATGCAACTGGGACTGAGGAGGTGCACAGGGTTTATGTTGGCTCCCTGTGCAGAAGTGACCTTTCTCCTCAATGAGTGATCCCCAATGTTCTTGCTGAAAGTTGTATCCAGATGAATTGAGAAGGTGAGATGAAGTCAGGATTCACAGCTGAGACAACACACAGGCAGGCCCACTGACAGGGATAGGTTAAAGGGGGCAATTACTCCGGAGCCTGGCAATTCAAAAGGGCCTGGGACTCTGGCCACTGCTGCTAAGCCCTTTAAACTGCCCCCAAGAGCTGCTGCTACACTGCACTCCAGCTGGCTGTAAGGGTTGTGGGGGAGGGGGTGCAGAGAGCTGCGCTCTGAGTGGCATTGAGTGCTGGCCCTGCCCCTTCCACCTGAGGCCCTTCCCCTTCTGGAAGCACAGAGCTGCCCCTCCTCACCTTGCCCAGAGGTCCAGGGAGGCTGCCATCCCCACTGCATACAGGCGGGTTCTTATTCCATTTACTAGTTGCAATAAAATGCCTATGGAGCTCACAGGATTCCATGTGAAGAGCAAGTCTGGCTACAAGTATTTAAAAAAGATCCACACATCACTGTGGGTCTAGAGATAATAATAACCAATGAGCCCATGAATCAGTGTTCCTGATCAGATGAGGATTTATTTATGGATTAGATTACAAAGCTGGCAAAGGGGTACAATGGCCATTCCAACCAAAGCACTCTGAATGTGTGTGGAAGGGCCCCAATCACAGCAGGAATGCCAGGGTTTGGTGGCCTTCAGTGGTGCAGAGGTCTTGTGCTATCACCTGGTCAGGACTGATTTTCACTCTCCACGGCTGTGGTAGTTTTCAGGATTAGCTTTTCACTGTGACAGCCAGTGACAGTCTGTGGCATTACATTCACCCCTTTCCAGGATTCTGATAAATGTTGTACAAAGTAGGCTAGATGGACCTTTGGTTTGACCCGGTATGGTCGTTTTATATTCTTCACATATATGTCGACATACACACCCAATTTCGGAATAGGTGGAAGGATCCAAAACAGCAAGGAGCATTCAATGTCACGTAGGTGTATAAATAGCTGTGGCTGAGAGTGGAACAATAGCGATACTGTTGCTCATGCAGAGCAGACCCCCAAAGCTTACAGATTTGCCACCGTCTCTGCCTTGTCAAGGCGCACATTGAATCAGTTTGCAGGACCCAAACACGTAAATTACAAAAGGACAAGGAAAGCTGATCACCATGAGTCATTTGTGTTTGTGATAAAAATTGGCACAATGTGATGTGCCAAAGGAGGAGCCAACTTTTTTTCCTTCCAGATTTAGCCCCGCAGGTAGGAAGAGCCTGCCAAGGTTTCACCAGACACGGCACATCTGTCGGAGGAAGCACATCCTTTCTGCAAACAGCAGCGCTGTGATTTCTACATGCTGCAGTAACTTCCAGAACGCCAAATGTGACATCATTTATTTAACACAGAGCTGACTATGTATTACCCAACTCTTTGTGCCTGGTACTTTGATTTGCAGTCTTTCAATTATTTTAACTAGGTAATAAGCCAGCACAATCAGTGTCAAAATCACACCCAGTATAAAATAATGGACATCTCATTTTAGGAGTAATTGGCTGAAATAGGGGAAATTATCCATCTTGCTGTGGAACACAAATGCTCGTAAGTGGCAACTGCTGCTGCTGAGAATTGTTAATGCTAATAACTGAAACATTACCGACTCTCCATCTTAGGTACTTAGGGACACTGACTCCCAAGAGAGGCATGTGGGCTTTGGCTCCCTGGAGGATTTCTGGGCTACTCACCATCTTTCCCCCCAAGGCTGGTAAGGACTAGGCCCAGAGGTTGAGAAGCCTTACCACAGTTATTAGCGTGCTGCTCTATCACCCCATTGGGCGAGGCATAGGCTATATGCATGATGTGACACTACATTGTAAACAGACAGTGGGTCAGAAAGGAAACAGACGCAGAAGTGAAGTGACTTGCCCAAGGTCACAGAGCTGGTTAGAGACCAAACCAGAAGTGGTACCACCTGTGGCTGGTTTCCAGTCCAATGTCTTGCCTCCTAAAGCAGTGTCTCTCCACCCTTCCAGACTACTCTGTCCCTTTCAGGTTCACCTCACTTAAAAACACCTTGCTTACAACGTCAGACATAAAAATACAAAGGTGTCACTGCATGCTGTTAGGGAAAAAATTACTTTCTCCTTTTTACTACATAAAATAAATCAGATGGAATATAAATATTGTACTTACATTTCAGTGTATAATATATAGAGCAGTATAAACCTGTCATTGTATGAAACTTTAGTTTGTACTGACTTTGTTAGCCTGGTCTAAAACTAGGCAACTATCTAGATGAGTTGATGTAGCCCCTGGGATATGCATACCCTGGTTGAATGCCACAATCCGAATGGGCTGCAAAATGGATTCCATCCAGGCTTCCTCCCTGCCCTTATGATGTAGCTCCACTTTGATGTTGGCACAAAGAAGTGGTTAAATGGTGTAGAGGACCAATTCTTTCTTGGCCTGATCCTGCACTCCCGAGTCAGCCGGGACTGATTGCAATGGGAGCTTTGCTTGAATAAGGCCCGCGGAATTGGGTCAAAAGCAAAGTGATGCTACTGGCAAAACCAAGGCTGTGTTTATCAGCATAACCCAGCGTATACTCCAACTCTCAGACCGGATCTCACTGCCTACAGTGAATGTGACGATTCAGATCAATTGCTTGTCTGTAGCAGAAAATGTTCACACCCAGGGTGCATCTACACAGCAGGGCTTAACTCGAAACTAGCTATGCAAAATGAGCTACATCAATCGCACAGCTTATTTCGAAATTGGGATCATCTACACAGCACTTATTTCGAAATAGAGCACTCTTCCTCCGACTTCCCTTACTCCTCGTCAGTGCTTTTTTTGTGACAGTATGCCCCAGCACAGCGTACCAGCACCTATTTTCCCATCATACCTTAATTGAATGGAATTCCTCTCTGGCATACCAGCACCTATTAGCATTTTCCTGGAGTGGCTTGGCTCCCGATGGAAGCCTGCGTGGGACACACGGCTCTTAAAGGGGCCGTGACCGCATTTTGGCACCCACCGTGGCTTTTTTTTTCCCCCTCTCAACAATTTTCATTTTTTTTTTGCTCAACAACTTTGAGCCTGGAGTACCGGCACCTTTTTTCTTACAAAAAAAGCACTGCTTCTCATACAATGAGGGTTACAGGAATTCGAGTAAGAAATCCTCCAGCTTGACAGTATTTCGACTAAGTTATTTCAAAATAATGTTGCTGTATAGATGTGCCCTCATGTTAACCTGTGTAAAATACTTTCCCTTTGAGGGTGAAATTCAACCCCATGCAGAGGGCCAGAGCAAGGTCCATGTACTATTTAAGTCCCCTGGGACTCCTCAAAGTAGGATGCAAGTGACGCAGAGGTCGGTCCCTTTGCACTGGCGAGCATTTCACACTCAGGCTATGTCTACACTACGAGCCTCTTGCGGAAGAGCAAATGCAAATGGAGTCTCATTTGCATATGTCGTGTTCTCATTTGTATTTCCTCTTCCTTTCCCTTTTGTGCAAGAGGTTTTTGTGCAAAAAAGGGCTGTGTAGACGCCGCCTTTTTGCACAAAAACCTCCTTTTGCACAAGAGCCATCTTCCTCAAAAAATGAACAGTGTGTAGGATTGATTGATTCCCACCTTGAGTCAGACTAGATGTGTTTTGGTCTGTTGTTTTGAAGGAGCAGCTTCTCAGTATCTCCTTGGATCTGAAAATGGCAACGCTATTTTTATCACTGTTGCTCTGCTTGCAAAATTATTAATGGCCCCTTCATTTTCACAGCCCTTGCTGCCATGTTAACCTACAGCGAGATTATTGCAGCCTGAGAGAGACCAGCATTTACAAAATCATTTCGTTTTACTTTTACATTAATCAGAAATTGATTATTTCTCTATTTCCTGCACTTTTCTCATCTGTGGAAAGGTTGGAGCCTGGAGCAGCATGTAGAATAAGCCCAGTGTCAGGTTGTGGAAACGGAAGAGACAGGCTGGAAGAAAACAAAGTGGCTAGAATCTGTGGAACAACTGGCACAGGGAGGAAAGGGATAGGGCAGTGTTGTGCTTCTAAGCACGTCCGCCAACCTTGGTTACGGATACCGCTGTGCTGACTTATGCAACAAGCTGTAGAGTAGCTGACGTGGTTCCTGACTGTTGTAAGGGGAGATCTGTGAGGGAAGCATCTGGCAATTCATTCAAACTCCACCCTCTCCCAGTAACAGGTTCCTCTGTGGAGGCCAGAGACAGACTGAGCAGACACACCTCCAACCAGACAAACAAGATTCTCTGGAGAGGCTGGTGGTAGCCCAGCAACCCCCTCTTCCTCCTAGGGAAAGAAGCCCTGACTCAGCAAAGCCCTTACGTGCCTATTTGAAGTGCTCTGTTGGAAAGGGATGGGATTACGCACACGCTTTGCCAAACTGGGACCAGAATTCAGATCCAGGTCAGTAGTCTGGCACCCCCTCACTCACCATCCTAAAGCATCTGGGCCAAAACAGCCCTTGATGGGTAGGGAATTTGAAAGGAGGCTGATGTGACCCACTTCGTCCCCAACCAAGTGACTCACAGGGGAAGATGTCAACAGCCTGGTCTCCCTTCTCCTGTGGGGAGAAAAATCCTATTGCAGGCGGGCGGGGTGGGAGGGAGAGGCTGGAATCCTCTCTGGGATTACTTGACTGCAAGCTTCCATGCCCTGTCAGAGATGACTCTTAGTTCTGAATCCCCCTCCAATCAGAGCAAGGTACAACTTGGACTGAAATGAACTGAAAAGGCCACCTAGTTGGTTCAGATTTCCTGCTTGATTAAAATAATTGATTGGGGGGGAGGGCTGTGTTGTAGAGAGTCAGATTACATTTTTAGAACTGTCTGACAAAGAGATTCTAGTAATTACCCTTTTACATCTGATGTCCTGACTTCCATGGGAGCGTCCCTAGAGTAAAATCTACAGGGTCTGACCTAATCCTCCAGTCCTTTGTGTACCAAAAGTCCCATTGAATTGTAAGGGATCAGGTATGTCGGAGCTGTCACCCTAAATCATATGGCTGATGGACAAGGTAGAAAGTGCACATTCTACTATGTACACGAAGCAAAGACACTAATATAATACCAGGCTTGCTGCAAATTGGAAACAAATCAAGCATACACTACTGGGGTGGGGAGAAGAGGAGAATAAGAGGAAACGGTGCTTGTAAATAGCATTTCCCTAGCCTGGGGAAAAAAATCCCCCTAGAGGAAAAACATGCACGCTGCCCGGCATTTATGCAGATACTGTGTTGGCTTTCTTCGTAATAATTAAACCGTGAACATTGTTCTGCTGCAGAGCAGAGAAGCAGTGGGCTGTGTTGGCATAAAAGGAGCAGACTTCAGCTTGCCAAACTCAGAGCTGTCAAAAGCCAAGGGAATGCTCCAGCAAGGAAAACTGCTGTTCCTGACAGAGAGACACAGCTCCCTGCAGGCTGAGCTGAAGAATGACCTGTTCTCTGAAGGCAGCCGCTCATTTGCCCTTTTAGCTGGAGGCTCAGCAAGACAGTACTGCACAGGCAATCTAAACAGAAGGGCTGCGTCTAGACTGGCAAGTTTTTCTGCAAAAGTAGGCGCTTTTGTGCAAAAACTTGCCAGCTGTCTACACTGGCCGCTTGATTTTGCGCAAAAGCACCGACGTTCTACTGTCCGAAATCAGTGCTTCTTGCGCAAATGCTTTGACGTTCCCGTTTGGACAAAAGCCCTTTCCCAGAAATGTTTTTGCGCAAGAGGGCCAGAGTAGACAGCTAAAAACTGTTTTGCGCAAAAAAGCCCCGATGGCGAAAATGGCGATCGGGGATTTCTTGCGCAAAACCGAGTCTAGATTGGCACGGATGCTTTTCCGCAAAAAGTGCTTTTGTGGAAAAGCGTCCGTGCCAATCTAGATGCTCTTTTCTGCAAATGCTTTTAACGGAAAAACTTTTCCATTAAAAGCATTTGCAGAAAATCATGCCAGTCTAGACGTAGCCACGGTGTTTTTAAAAAAGACATACCGATCAGAGATGGGACCACGCTGTGGTGTTTGAATCTTGCTCTGAACTTTCCCCAGGTTTGAATCACAGGGCTGGAAAGGACCTTGAGAGGTGATCTAGTCCAGTCTCCTGCCCTAATAGCAGGATCAAGTATTATCTAGACCATTCCTGACAGTGGAGCACATATAATTTATAATAGAAAAATCAATACAGGGAAACAAATGAGACAGCAAATATACAGCAACCTAGTGAGAATGCCCAAACCAAAAGCTAGGAAACTGATTCCTCTTCTATGCACCGTGGAGTGTACAAAGAAAGGCAGACATCAATAACGAAGGAACGCTGCCTCACTCGCAGTTCGGGTCTTTATACAAAATCCTGCTTTTAATTGATTGCCCTCAATTTGCAATGTTTGATTTCCTACAGCTATGGCCAGGTGTATCCAATGGATCAGAAGCCCGCAATGCATAGAATCCACACACTGTTCTTGGGAACTATGCAAGGCCTTTTCTCCTGAACCAGCATGAACCATAGAGATCCAGCCAAACTCAGCCGCAGGCAACTGCACTTCAGGATCAATGTTAATGGTTAACCTGTTTAGATAAACAGGTTCCTCCTCTCTCAACATTCTATACACACATTTATTTAAATATCACCATGCAGAACATCAAGGATATCTCTGATTTTTATTTAATTTTCTTGGGTGTTTTTTTGGAGGGTTGTGCGTGGATGAATGCCTGAAACCCTCCATTTTGTAAGAACTTTCCTGGCTCTAGAGGCACAGTAATTTGCCATCTAGGAAGGTTAATTGAACTATCTGTATGAACAAGCCAAGCAGGATTTATTCTAACATGTTGTACTTCATGTTAGAACTTCCAACATTAGCCAGAGTTACTAATGTCCATGCACACTGATGAATGTGAAAATGCTTATAACCCTGTCCTCCACGAGTAATGGAAGTTTTCAGTTCTCCTGAGATACAACTAGTCAACCAGACATTATCAGATCAGATCTTGAATTTCAGCCACCATTGAGCTACTTGTAAGCTAAAGCATCTTTACGTTTTCATAAAATGGGGGGGAGGGGATTTCACCTTTTCTCAGCTTAAAAGCTGCTGAAGAAATGAAAATGAAAACAAAACAACAACATGAACACAGGGCCAGCCCACAACATTTTGGCACCTGAGGCAGGGAGCTCAAATAACACCCCCACACCGCCTTTTCTCCTGCCTGCCTGTTATGTCTCTTGTGCCCTCCTTCCTCCAGCACAGCACTCCACCATCTCTGTGCATCTAGAGCAGAGAGAATACATATGCATCAGCAGCAGACACAATTTTCTACACTCTGGGTCCTAGTGGCACCCCCCACACACACGCAGTCTGGCACCTGAGGTGGCCGCCTCAGTTTGCCTCATGGTAAGGCCAGCCCTGCATGAACATAACTAGCCATTGGACTGAGATTAAGCATAGGAAGGGTCAGGGGAATTTTTCAGAAAGGTATGAGCATACAAAAACTGAGGGTTTATTTCGAGAGTCTAAAACTGAAAATCTAAATGTAATTATAGCTATAGGGGAGCCTTAACCACTACCTCCCTCTCTCCCTCTCCCTCTCCATTAAAAAAAGGATCAGTAGAACTAAGCAGCAGCAGAGAAAGTGGCTGTAACTAGAAAACCAGCACAGAACAGCAGCTGATGACAAATAAATCTTAACTTAGAAATTCTATTGTTTAGCGATAAGTGTCAAGAAAAGCAGGACTGCAGCTATGAGGTACAGCACGCTACGTTAGAGCACAGATTGAGATGCAAGGCCAAGTCGTAGCATTGCCTCAGTCAAATACAGCAGGAGAAAGAGAGCAATGATCAGCTTTCTTCTCAGCACTGCAGTGGGTCATGTTAGTAAAAATAGTGAGCTATGGTTTGACACCACATTCTGCCCTCACCTTGCCCCACCCCGCCAATCTTGGAATACAGACCAAATAAAACTGAAGGTGCCAGTGAGCTTTGGGCTTTTCAGGTTTTGTTTTCTTCATGTATTCCTACATGCTTGTTCATTCATCAGCACTATGACTACTCATGCCTCTAATTTTGGACGAGAGAGCAGGGATCACTCCAGCCAACATCAATACCATTCACTGGATTTATTGAAAGCCTATGCTGAAAAGCAGCACGTGCTGCCGAAGACCACATAGGCATGTGTAACCCACACACCCACGCTATGTCTACGCTGCCTCTTTTTTGTGGAGGAGGCAATGCAAATGAAGCGCTTATTAGCAATTTCTCACGCTTCATTTGCATATTCTGTTCAGATTCTTTTTGCGGAAGAGGTTTTTGTGCAAAAAAAAAAAGCAGTGTAGACGGGTTCATTTTGTGCAAAAACCCCCATTTGTGCAAGAACCTGTAAACTTCATTTTTTGAGGAATAAGGGTCTTGCACAAAATGGGGGTTTAGCGCAAAATGGCCCCATCTACACTGCTTTTTTTTGTGCAAAAACCTCTTCTGCAAAAAGCATCAGAAGAAAATATGGAAATGAAGTGTGAGAAGTTGCTAATGAGTGCTTCATTTGCATTGCCTCTTCTGCAAAAAAGAGGCAATGTAGACATAGCGCTAGTGTTGTTCACTGTCCCATGTAGTGGCACTTAGACCACATACAGCAAGAGATAAGAACAAGGGAGTTCTACAGCCTAAGCTGAGTGGCACCTGGCTTTTAGCTCAAGCTGTAGAGACGCCTACTCTAAGCTCTAGAGGTCCTAGGTTCAAATCCATGGTGGTAGTTACACATGCACACACCCCAGCCATCTTTGCGCTCCTCTGTTACCGATGACTTAGAACCTGGTACCAAAGCAGGCACAGGGGTAGGCAGAGTAATGAGCTGCAGTCTACAGGATTATCCTGGAAATCTCAGTCAAATCTGGTTTGAATGGTTTATTCCATACTAATTAGGGAGTGTAGTGTTCCTGCTGGTAAGGGGAAAGAAAACACAAGCAAAAGGCAGAAGGAGGGTCTGTACTCCAAGGAGTCCTGGTGGTTGTGTTTACAGCAATGCCAGTGCTTTTGCAAAAGTGCTGTCAGCGTGTAAGTTTTCACACATATGTCTATTTAATCTAAGACACGTTCCAGATGTTCCCTTATTCTTTCAGCTGAAGAAATGCGGAAAACAAAAACAATACCCTGTACTTGTATTCAGTTTGTGGCATTTTGCCGTTTGTTTGAATAAAGATTAAATGTGTATTATCTAGATCCGAATTCAGCCCTTAAACGGTCTGCATGGCGGCTTTGAGACAAGAACCAACTATATTTTTGCTCTACTGGTGAGTCATTCTGTGGTGTTTTATCTTCCTGGAATTTAGTCAGAGCAAATGAGTTTCCATACCTGGGTGCATATGCAAGGTGTAGATAGCAAAGAAACGTAATTATGGAGGGCTGTGTATGCATGCCTAATACTGAACACCTCTGCAGCTATTAAGCTTTATGGAAAGACAGGCCTTTATGGTTTAAAGAGGCTGCCACTCATTGCAGGGTATAAAATATAATAGAGGCACAGTACAATTACTTCTGATATTTGATCATATTTTTCAGAAAGACTTGAAAGTTTATGCCCACATGTCTTACAGCTTTCCTCCCTCATTTTTCCTTTTACCCAAGCAACAATGGGAGCTAAATTTTCTTCTCAACTTACAGGTAAATTACTCACTTAGGATTTGGAAAGCCTAGTGAAGTCAACAGGAGTCTTTTTATTGATTTTAATGGGGTTTAGATTAAAGGAGTTTAGTGCTCAATCCAAGGATCACTATAGTCAACGGAAAACTACTGCAGATTTTTATGGGTTTGGTATCAGGCCCTAAATTCTCCACACATTCACACAGAGAGAGATCATTTCAAGTCTCAGAGATAAATGCAGGCTCTTTAACAAATGTAGTAGAGTCAGTGCTATGCAAAAAGAAATGTAAGGGAATTCCAAACACCATAATAGTGTGCAGTACAATCTAAGGACCAGGATAACTGAACATTGTAGATCAGCGATGGGCAATCTAGGCTAGTGAGTGGGCTGCATGACTGGTCCTCCTTTATCCCAGTAGGCTGCAAGATTGTTGTAACCAAGACGGTTTCTCTGGATAGGGTAGTTTGGCTAACTGCACTTGCGTAACTCGAATTTGCAGGCTGTACCGAATGAACCATAGCAGCACTTTGATTGGATGCAGAGGGAGCACACAGCTCTGACAGCCAATTACATCTGCAATCAGCAGGCACCTCACTTCTCATGCCCTTGCTATATGTGCGTGTCACTTTAGTAATACCGGCAGTAAAAAAACGACAAGTACCGAAACCAGCAAAATCTGGCAACTTTGCACATCAGCAATGATAAAGAAAATGTCTTGTAGGATTCACGTAGAACCTAGATGAGCCACATGCAGCCCTCAGGCATTAGGCTTTTACTACTGCTACAGATCTGGGGTACATCAAGACTGCGGGGGTTTTCGGGATACCTTTGGTATCCAGTAAAAACTCCGCAACGTTCAGGGAACGCATTTTCTCTTCCACTTTTTTTTTGCGGAAGAGCAGATGCACTTTTTCCGAAGCCCTATCTTCCTCTTTCCACGAGGAAGAAGGGGATCTTCCGAAAGAGGGTTTTTTTCCCCAAAATTTGGCCCAGTGTAGACGGGCTAAATTTTGGAAAAACTTCTTCTGAAAAAAAAAAAAGTGGAAAAAGGTACGCAAAATGCAGAGTGCATTTTGCGTACCTTTTCCTGCAAAAACATTGTAGTCTAGACATACCCTTTGTTACTAACCACAAGTAAGTCACAAATTAAAATATCCATAATTCTAAATAATGGTGCATTCTGTTCCCTTACACTTCTCCCTGAGAGTTATGTTAGAATCAAAGAATAAAAGTGAAGCAGATAGAAGTCTGTAATAGTTCCATTTATTAATACATATCTCACAAATACAATATCAATGCATTCTTGTTGGCATGCTAGACAGAGGCATTATTAAAAAATTCCTATTTTTAAAAAGATTTTAAACTTTTGTTTTCCTCCCAAAAATATTCCGTATGCTTGGTTTTGTTTTGATTGGTTTGACAAGATATTTTGTGGCTGTAACGTCAATGCGAAATAAAAGAAAGAATAGAAAAAAAAGGATGAAGGCCGCATTACAGCACAATTTCATTAGTTCATAGTTATCTAATAAAAAAATAAAAGAAGCATAATTACTGCCTTCACAGTAAGCAACAACACAGCTTAGTAACAGCATTACACAGGTTCAGGTTCAGAGGCAAAATGCACTAGACAAAGTCTACTGGCATACGCACTAGGCATACAACATTGAATAAGAATCAAAGATGTAGTAGAACAATCAGGAAAACATTTCCCTTCAAGCACAACATTATAACATTATTTTCAAGTATCTTTATGTTATGTTACTGATTTCTTGTGTTTTCGGGGAAGGGAACATTTGTGGTGAGAAGATGAAAACTTTAGTAAAGCAGTAAACAAAACAAGAAACTAAGATTTATTAAAGCAAAAGAATATATATTTCATATACTGGTTTAAATGAATGTGTGCAACATTTATTAACCATGGTGAAAGGCTAATTTTGCCCTCCAGTCACTACATGCACAGCCCAATCGATGTTGTTAATGGATTACCATTATTCATTTACAATGCAACTACTGTATGACCAAGAACATACATATAGTGCCATCATATGCAGAGCCTTTAAGATGGAGTGTACAGTACTGGATGCTGAATGGTTCAAGCTACTCTTGGTGGCGCAATAGTACTTCACGGAATGGTACACTACGCATGATACAGAGTTTAGAAGATGGTGTATGTGTGTGTGTCTGGGTGCGAGCAAGAGAAGGAGTGTGCTCTAACATTCTTTAAAGTCTTCCTAGATTTCTGCAGTTCCTGATTTCGAGACAGGCTCCGTATTTCACATCTCTGAAAGACTAGGGAAGGAGAGAGAAAAGAGATAAATTGTTTTAGCCGCTAACAAGTTTCACAACATAACTTTCATTTTATATATAACAAAATATTCAAAAGTTATACATTCAAGTGATGTTGCAAGTCCCCTCTTTCCACCAGGCAAAATCCTAAGGGAAGGTGGGGAAGGGAGGCAGAACCCACAACCAAAGGCCCCTTTTTTGATAAAAAGGTAAGATATCCAAAATCTACTGTCCTGAAGAGTGAACAGTAGCACCTGGCTACTGAAATACAACAGAAGATTAGGGTTAAAAGAGATCTCAGGGAGCTATCTAGTCAGTGGTTCCCAACTGCTGGTCTGTGGACCAGTGTCAGGATGCAAACTGTTGGCTGCTGGGTCATGGCGGCTACTGGAGCTGAAGCCAGCTGCTTGCAGTGGCTCTGGGGGCCAGGGCTCACCCCAGTCCCCTAAGCTGCCACACAGCAGCTGGCTTCAGCTCCAACAGCCATGGCGGCTGATTTTGCCCGGTGGCAGCGCTGGGGGTGAGGTGCCTCCCTCCTTTCTCCCCCTCCCACTCAGGTAAGATGAAGGTCTGGGTGGGGCTCCACGCTACCCCCTCCCCCCGCCTCTATCCATGGTGGTGTGAGACGCATTTGAGGAGGGAGGGAACATGCAGACCACCAATGGCTTCCTGCCCGCACAGCAGTAACAGCCACACTCCCTAGAGGGAGCAACCTCACCCTGCGGAGTGTAGAGGTGGGGTGGGGGCAAAGGGGTGTTGGGTGAGGGGGTCACGGGGCAAGAGGGTGTTGGCATGGACTTTAGGGGTCACGGGTTAAAGGGCATAGGGTCAAAGGGTGTTAGGCACTGGGGAGCAAGGGGTGGATTGGGGCTAGGGGTTAAGGAGAGGAGGCTGGGGCTGAGGGAGGGCCGGCATTAGAGGTGAAAGGGCAAGAAAGGGTGGGTTGCAGTGGGTCAGTGGTTATGGAGCCAGGTGTGACACAGCTCATGCTTCTGTTTCAGGAGGCAGCAGATCTGAGGGTGTCTGAGCAAGGTCTGGGAGCCTCAGAGCTTGTGGAACACGCAGCTGCAGGGACAGTGGGGCAGGATCAGGGTTTGGCACACAGGAGTTTATGGAGCCAGGGAGACTGGGAGTAGTGGGGCAGGATCTGGGGAATGAGGAGAGTGTCAGTGTAAGTCAGGGGTCGCTGGGACACAGCGTACCAAGGCTGGTAGTGACAGCCGCTGCAGGACAGGCTCCAGGCAAGACAGGTGGTTGACAAAAGGAAGGTGGCAGCAGGGAGGGTTGGGAGGCAGAAGACAGGCTTATGAGATAATGGGGTTAGTGGGAGATAGGGGATATCAAACGATGGGTTGTCAGTTTAATAATACAGAGACCCAGAATACCAGAGTTGGCTGGATGGGGTCAGAGGGTGGGTGGATAGGTAACATTTGTATTTGCATATTTACAGATTCATTATTTGCACAATGATATGCAAATAAAATGTTACCAGTCCACCAAAAGTTTGTGAATAGGTTTGCCATTCCACAGTATAAAAAAGGTTGGGAATCACTGCTCTAATCCAACACCCTGCTCAAAGCTGGACAAATCCCAACTAAATCCTCCCATCCAGGGCTTTGTCAAACCCGGCCTTGAAAACTTCTAAGGATAGAGATTCCACCATCTCCATAGGCAACCTATTCCAGTGCTTTACCATCCTCCCAGTGAAGTAGTTTTTCCTAATATCCAAGCTAGACCTCCCCCACTGTAACTTGAGACCATTGCTCCTTGGTCTGCCATCTGCCACCACTGAGAATAGCCTGGCTTCATCCTCTCTGGAATCCCCTCCCCTCTTTCAGGAAGTTGAAGGCTGCTATCAAATCCCCCTCCCCCGGCACTCATCTCTTTTGTAGATTAAATAAGCCCAAATCTTTCAGCCTCTCTATATAAATCACGTGTCCAGCTCCCCAGTCATTTTTGTTTCTCTCCACTGGATTCTCACCAATTTGTCCACCTCCTTTCTGGGGGGAGGAGGCAACCCAAAACTGGACCCAATACCCCATATGTAGCCTCACCAATGCCAAATAGAGTGCAATAATCACTTCCCTAGATCTCCTTGCAGTGCTCTTGCTAATGCAGCTCAATATTCCATTAGCTTTCTCGATACCAAGGACACACTCATATCCAGCTTCTCATCCACTGTAATCCCCAGGTCCTTTACTGCAGAATTGCTGCTTAGCCAGTCAATCCCCAGCTTGTAGCAATGCTTAGGATTCTTCCATCCCAAGTGTAGGACTCAGCCTATGCCCTTGCTTAACTATGGGGTGTTAAATTTAGATTAATGAGCTAATTGAATAGTCGGTGCAATTTACATCGACTATTCAATTAGTTGATAAGGGCGCCTCTTCCTTTGAAGTGTAGCAACAGCCCCAGAGCTGTTGCTACACTTCAAAGGCAAAAGCCCTGGCCCTGTGCTCCCCGTGGCATTTCAAAGAAGCAGCACCACATGGAGCCCAGAATCCCCTGCTGACCCTGGGCTCCACACAGCTCTGCCGCTTTGCAACACTGGGGGGAGTCCAGCGTCAGGCTCCACGCAGCGTTTCAAAGCAGCAGCACTGCGTGAAGCTCAGGGTCCAGCTCCGGGCTCCACCCGACGCTGCTGCTTTGAAGCACCCCCTCTTCTTTCCCCCCTTGCTGGCTCTTTCTTATAGAGGCAGCAAGAGGCGGGGGGAGTGACTAGTCGACTAGGGTAAGCATTTGCTTATCGGATAGTCAACTAGTCGTTCACATCCTTATGCTTAACTTCATCAGATTTCTTTTGTCCCAATCCTCCAATTTGCCTAGGCCATATGGGAATCTATCCCTACTCTCCACAAATACCTTGTGGACAACACACTATGTATAAACAGATAAATGCTCACCTTGTTACACCATCTCATACTGATTGGCAGTAATAAATCGGGACAAACAGCATGCCAGCAGCATTCCGATCAACTATTTGGGGGGGGAGGGAGGAGGGAAAATCACACAAAGAGTTAAGAGTCATTGTGAGACATAGTGACTTTGCCAAATGCAATCATTGGTAATAAAACACGCTATTACATTATAGTAAAGCCAATATTTTGCCACTGTGAATACACAGAATTACTACCGCATTGTAAGTGCAGCTCTTTAATCTGAAAAGTGGTATAAAAATGGCACCTCCTCCTTCGTATCTTCCTCCTGTTTGTAATCAGAGTCCCATCTGCTTACTTTGGCAGCAATGTATGTTTTCACTACTTTTTAACTCCTGTTTGCAGTCCCTAGCTAGCAAAGCAGAGGGAGAGTGAGCTGAATCCTATTCTGGCATGTGTATTGAGTTATTGACTAAATTCTAATGACTGGGTTTCAGTTTGTTATAAAATCACAGAACCAGAGAGTTAGAAGGCAGCAAAGGGTCATCTAGTCTAACCCCCTGCTAAAATGCAGGATTTGTAGCGTCTCAGCCACCCAAGACAGATAGCGATCCACCTTCCTTTTGAAAACCTTCAGGCTACATCTATACTGCAGGCTTCGTGTGCAAGAAGATTTTATCGGAAGAGATCTTCTGCAAAAACTTATTGTGCAAGAGCACATCCACATTGCAAAAGCACATCGAAAAAGTGATGGGCTTTTGCAAAAGAGAGCATCCAGATTGCATGGACAATCTTTCGAAAGTAAGCACTGATTGCTATGTACAGGTACCTGTGATTCCTAAAAGTCAGTAATCCAGCCAGTTATGCACCCACCTTGTAGTAGTCACTTCCCATTCTGTATGTGTGAAAGTGACTGTTCCTTCCTAAGTGAAGTACTTTGCATTTGTCCTTATTGAACTTCATCCTATTTACCTCAGACCATTTCTCCAGTTTGTCCAGATCATTTTGAGTTATGACCCTATCCTCCAAAGCCCTTGCAACCCCTCTCAGACTGGTATCATCTGCAAGCTTAGTAAGTGTACTCTCTATGGGTATGTCTACACTTGCTCTCTAGTTCGAACTAGGGATGCAAATATAGCCGACCGAAATTGCTAATGAAGCGGGGATTTAAATATCCCGTGCTTCATTAGCACAATCTCTCCCGTGCGCTATTCTGCTCGCCAGCTGATTCGAACCAGGAAGCGCGCCCCGGGACGCGTTAGTTCAAATCACACCCCTTGGTTCGAACTAATGTAACTCCTCATTTTTTGCGGAGTAACATTAGTTCAAACCAAGAGGTTTGATTTGAACTAATGCGTCCCGGAGCGTGCTTTCTGGTTCGAATCAGCTGGCGAGCAGAATAGTGCGTGGTCAAGATTATGCTAATGAAGCATGGGATATTTAAATCCCTGCTTCATTAGCAATTTCGGTCGGCTATATTTGCATCCCTAGTTCGAACTAGGGAGCAAGTGTAGACGTACCCTATGCCAATATCTAAATTGTTGAACAAAATATTGAACAGAACCAGTCCCAAAACAGACCCTTGTGGAGCCCCACTTGTTATACCTTTCCAGCATGTCCGTGAACCATTAATAACTACTCTCTGAGAACAGTTATCCAACCATCTATACACCCACCTTGTAGTAGCCCCATCTAGGTTGTATTTCCCTAGTTTACTGATTAGGTGGTTATACAAGACTGCATTTAGTTTTTCTTCTTTTGGTGTAGTATATTTGTGGCATACATTTAGTACATTTTTCTTTCTTCATTTTCATGTTGTTGTCTATTGCTCAGTTTTCCAATTTATCAAGGTCCCTTTGATTTTTAGTTTTGTCCTCCAAAGTCTTTACAAACCCCACCTCTAGCTTTGTGCCATCAGCAGATTTATCAGTATACTCTCTATTCCTTCATCCATGTCATTAATAAAGATGCTATTGGACCTAGAATAGATCCCACTGACACCCCACAGGTTGTTCACTACTAAAACAGCACTGAAAGAGATGGGAAATTGGCATAGGGATAATGAAAGGCAGAATTTGACCTGCAGTATCTTTATTATTGATAATTTCAGAATGATCAGGATAGAAAGTAGCTTAATGTCTATTTCCCACAGTGAGTGCATACAGCTGACATTTTAATTAAACATACATTCTTAAACACACATCTTTATTAAGTAAAAGTCAGAGTTAAACATGTGTTGAAGTACAGCCCATCTATAGTGCCCTAAACCACTATTTCATTTTTTTTACACAAGTTATACAATTTCAAAAATAAATGTTAAGAATTTTGAAATGAAGAGCTGAAGATGTACTTGGTTCTCACTGGCATGTAGTTCTTCAGTCACTAACACCTGCTTCAACTTAGAGCCTTTATTTTGTTCCTTAAAATTTGCAAAAACATATCCAACAGCAAGAGTAACGAATTAGAAAATTATTGGAAATAGATCCCCTGCATAGAGTATGGGTTTTAATAATCTCCTGGTAATTTATTCATTTGATCATCACAATTTATTAATACTTTTCTGTATGTACCAATCACATTAATAACTTTACTTTTCACAGCCATGGTTGTCAAACAACTCTGAACATATAAAGATTGTAACAATTCAAAACCATCTACAGAGACAAAGAGAGAGGGCTGCCTCTGTCGAAACATCAACCTTTTTCTTAGATTTTTTTTTAATCTCTTGATCCAAATAGTTACAGTTGCCCCACACTGGAATTGAAAGGGTTAAAATGGCCCTGGGCGAGAGCTAAGGCTGGGAGCCAATTGGGAGAGGATTTGTGGCAACCAATCAGAGCCCAGCAGAGCTGTATAAAAAGATGGCTGGCCAGGTTAAGCTCAAGCTGTGGAGGGAGAGGGACTTGCTGCCTGCTAACAGAAGGTACCTTGGACAAAGCAGTGCTGGGGAAAGGCAGGGTGAGTCAGAGTAGCTCAGGCTTGAATATATACCCTAAGCTGAGGCCCAGCAACCAGGACCAGGGAGGTACAAGAACTGCAGAGGAGCAGCCAGGGCAGGGAACGGCAGCAGGTCCAAAACCCCCTTGCCAGTGATGAAGTGGCCAATTCAGATTGTGGTTTGCCCCGATGGAAGGGGCTAGATCAGGCCTGCACAACATGACCAGGGCCGGATTAAGGGGCAGGCTAGCTGGGCAGCTGCCTGGGGTGCCAACCTATGGGGGGGCACTAAAACACCCCAGCACCCAGAGTCACTCTGCCACTCGGCGTGCGCCTTCCATGCTGCCGTGTGGACAGGACTCCCTGACCCCGGGTCTCCCCTGCCCGCCGTGCAGGGCAGAGGGGCTGGGAGTGCACTGGGGCGGGGCTCGCCATGAGCCTGCCTAGCCCGGCTTGCCTCCACTCGGCGTTGGATTGCTCCGGTCTGCCCGGACCCCGTGCCCACGGTGCGCTCAGCCGAGCGCCAAGGCGCCGCTTCCAGGCACCTGCTGCTGCATGAGGCCCAGATTCTGGCGCCTGCAGGTGAGTCCGGGAGCGGGGAGGGGCCCGCCTTGCTCCGTGAAGGGTGGAGGGAGGGTTTGAAGGCTGGGCCAGTTAAAAAGAGAATGCTCCCGCGGGGGAGGGAGCAGAAGCAGCGCCTCCCCCCCACCTCTGCTCCTCAGCACGGAGGGGGGCCCAGAGTGGGGAGAGAGGGGCACCTCCCCCAAACCTACTCTTGTGGCCCGCAGCTGTTTTCTTTGGAGTAATATGGCCCTCGCCTCTTTCCGAGTTGTGCAGGCCTGGGCTAGATGAAAAATGGAAGTGGGTCCCCAAGGCAAGTGGTGGCTTAAGGATAACAGAGTTCCCCAGGAGGAGAGGACCTCAGAGTGTGGGCACTGTCAAGGAGGAGAACCCTGAGGAAAGGACACTGTAGCCCGGGAGGAACATAGTAGAGAATGGGCAAACAAGTAACAGCGGGCGAGACACCACCAGGAAAGGGCACTTTGAGTCTGGACTGAGCTAATCCCCAAGTGACCAGCAGGAGGTACCATGGCAGCAAGTCACAACCTGCTACACAGACATGCTTTTGCCAAAGGGCAGTGCATCAAAGCTGATCCATCTCATTCATTTGTGACCATTGGGGAATCCTTTGAGTTAGAGACCACACAATTCTCTTTGCACGTTTCCACCGTCTGTGAAGGGTATCAGATGTAATGAATTTAAGAATGCAGACAAACCTTATTAGCAACAAAAGCCTTCCCTTCTTCCTTGACTCACATGGGCTGTCTCTACACTGGGCCACTTATTCCGGAAAAGCGGCTGATTTTCCAGAATAAGCTGCAAGCTGTCTACACTGGCCCTTGAATTTCCGGAAAAGCAACGACGCTGTACTGTACAAAATCAGCTGCTATTCCGGAAAAACTATTCTGCTCCCGCTCGGGCATAAGTCCTTATTCCGGAACACTGTTCCAGAAAAGGGCCAGTGTAGACAGCCCAGTAGTCTTTTCCAGAAAAGCGCGTCTACATTGGAAAAGCAGCCTGCCAATGTAGACGCTCCTTTTCCGGAAAAACTTAAAATGGAATTCTGGAAATTCATGCCAGTGTAGACACAGCCATGGAGTTCACCCTACTAACCTCTAGCTGGTTATCCTTCCACTCTAGGCCATTATTCTGCTTAAAATCTTACCATGCAGGTTTGTTAGTTTACTAGATAATTAAGGCTTCCTGTAAAGTGATCATTGTAATAACTCATCTTTCCCACCAAACTGATTGTTTGGACCCTATACCACTCCAAACCTACCTATGTTACCTCCCACAGGAAGTATTTATAACCCCTGAGAATGAATGTATAGGTGTATGCTTAACAGCACTATCAGTCTCTAAATGTGGAAAACATTGGTACATCTCTGTAAAAAGGACAACTCAGCAACGTATCATTCACTTCATAGTGATGTCTGTTAATCTGGAGTGTACAATGTAGCAATATCAGCTTCCAGTCCAATCACACTATCCTTATTGCCCCAAGATTCTATATTACTGGCATGAGCACTGTTGGATTAGCAAAAAACAGCAGCACATCAATTTATGCACATGGCTATATGAGATTTCCACCAACACCATATTTTCCTATATAAGCAGGGTCTGGACGAATTCTTCCCTGACAGCTAGCTGGGAGGGGGAGAGACTTTAGGTGGGTTTATGTAAATGTAGTTTGCTCCTGTTCTACTTAGATATCCAGCAGACAGAGCTGTGTTGCTCAAAGTGATCAACTCTGGGGGTATGTCTAGACTACAATACTCTGCCGACTGAGGCATGTAAATTAGACATACCAACATAGTCAATGAAGTGGGGATTTAAATATCCCCCACTTCATTAGAATAAACATGGCCACCACATTGTGCCGGCTCAGCTGTTTGTCGGCACGAAGCAGCAGTCAAGATGTGGATCGGTCGACAAGGAAAGCCTTTGCCGACCAATCCCTTATGCCTCATGCAACGAGGTTTACAGGATTGGTCGGTAAAGGCTTTCCTTGCTGACCGATCCCCGTCTTGACTGCCGCTTCGTGCCGACAAACAACTGAGCCGGCACAGCGTGGCGGCCATTTTTATTCGAATGAAGTGGGGGATATTTAAATTCCCCGCTTCACTGACTATGTCGGTATGTCTAATTTATATGTTGCAGTCGGCAGAGGCATGTAGTCTAGACATACCCTGGCTAGTGTTGGGTTACAAATCACTTTAGTACTGAATGCAGGAGTAGTGAAATGCTGTTACTAATGTTGTCATTACTGTATGAATAAAGGGGAGCAGAACTGTGCTTAACCTGTCCCAAATGAAGGAGCCACCCTCAGTGAAAGGACCTCATTAAGCAAGGGGCACAAATGCCAGAGCCCTGTGAACGTAAGAGGGTTGGGGGCAGGTGTTCCAACTAGATGTGACCTCTCCCTCAGGGTCCCTGGTCTGGTTTAACCTGTTCCTTCTCTCCTCCCCTCCTCCCCCCATTCAAAGTGCTAAATAGGCTCCTTTAGGAGGCTTTTGTTATTTTAAATGCTCAGAGCTGAAATCAGTTGTGACAGGACTGTGTTTCTGCCCAGCCTGCTAAGAGCTAAAAATCACTAAGAGCTGAAATAACTTGAGATGGGGCAGTACTCTGCACCGACTGTAAACAGCTGCAAATTACTAAGGGTACGTCTACACTACAGCGCTAGTTCGAACTAACTTAGTTCGAATTAGTTAATTCGAACTAAGCTAGTTCGAACTAACGCATCTAGAACTAAAAACTAGTTCGAACTAGCGTTTTGCTAGTTCGAACTAGTAAGTCCACATTGAGTGGACTCTGAACAGGGCTTAATGATGGCCGGAAGCAGTGCCGGCAGGGCATAAAAGGAGGACTTAGAGCATGGAGATGCTGTCTCAGGCTAGCCGAGGGCTGCGCTTAAAGGGTCCTGACCCCCACCCCGGACACACAGTTCTAAGGGGTGCCCCGCTTGCAAAGAAGTTCTGGCTTGGAGTGCCCTGAGTGCCCACACTGGGCACATCACACCACTCGGCCATCAGCCCGGCTGCACTTGCCGCAGGCTGCCATCTGGGGAGAGGGAATAATTGGGGGGCTGCAGGAGAGCTTCCACCCCCAGAAGCCCGCAGAGCCAGCCCAGTCCTCCCCATCGGGGGCTCGTACCCCATTCCTCCCTCACCTCCTTCCACTTGCCCTTCCCTAGCCCCCCTTCTTATTGATGTACAAAATAAAGATAACGTTTCTTCCAACATTGACTCTGTCTTTATTGAACAAAACTGGGGGAGACTGGGAAAAGGAGGTGGGAGAGGGGAAGAGAAAGGCTGGGAGAGGGGAGGGCAACTAACATGATCAGGGGTTGGGAACAGGTCCCAGATGAAGAGAGGCTACAGAGACTGGGACTGTTCAGCTTAGAAAAGAGGAGACGGAGGGGGGACAGGATAGAGGTCTCTAAAAGCAGGGGTTGGGTGGAGAGGGTGCATTCAGAAAAGTTCTTCCTGAGTTCCCATAAAGAAGGACTAGAGGACACCAAAGGAAAGGAATGGGTAGCAGGCTTGAAACTAGTAAGAGAAAGTTGTTCTTCTTGACAAAGCAAATAGTTAACCTGTGGAACTCCTTGCTGCAGGAGGCTGTGAAGGCTAGAACTAGAACAGACTTTAAAGGGAAGTGAGATCAAGTGATGGAGGTTGGGTCCATGGAGTCCTATTAGCCAGAGGGTAGGAGTGGTGTCCCTGCCCAAAGTTTGTGGAAGGCTGGAGAGGGATGGCACGAGACAAATGGCTTGGTCATTGTCTTCGGTCCATCCCCTCCAGGGTCCCTAGGGTTGGCCGCTGTTGGCAGAGAGGCTACTGGGCTAGATGGACCTTTGGTCTGACCCAGGACGGCCATTGTAAGCTCAGGGCTCAGGGTCGGGGGTCTCAGTGGACCCCCTTGATTTTCATGCACACCTGCTCCTGGGTGGCCAGGCTGGCAGCTCTCCTGCCCTAGCCGGCCACTTTCCTGTGCCTAGTGCGGAGATCGTGGACGAGGTCCACGATGTCCGCACTAGCCCAGGAAGGTGCCCGCCTCTTGCGGTCCAGGGCAAGCTCCCGGGAGCCGCCAGCCTGGTCCCGGCAAGAGGGGGTGGGCTGGGAGGCATCGGGTGGGTGGCTCTGTGCCGTGCCAGGTGAGGGTCTGCTAGCTGGGTGCTGGCAGGCTTGCACCTGGCACGGGCACCGTAGCCAGCCCGTGCCCCTTTAAAGGGTCCGGGGCCGGGAGGGGGCATAGAGTTTCCCTGGTGTTGGCCAGAGTGGCCACCAGGGAAACCTGGGGAGGGCTAGCCTCCCACTAGTTCGAACTAAAGGGCTACACAGCCCTTAGTTCGAACTAGCTAGTTCGAACTAGGCGTTAGTCCTCGTAAAATGAGGTTTTCCTAGTTCGAACTAAGCGCTCCGCTAGTTCGATTCAAATTCGAACTAGCGGAGCGCTAGTGTAGCGCATAGGAAAGTTAGTTCGAACTAACGTCCGTTAGTTCGAACTAACTTTCTAGTGTAGACATACCCTCCGAGACTTATGTGCAGAGGTGACAGCAGAGTGGCAGGGGGCACCAGCAATTGACTGACAGCTGGTGAATGAGTGGCTGTTGAGGTGACGAGCAGAATGAGTGGCTGGCAAGGCAGCGAGAAGCAGCAGCTGGCAGGGCAACCAGCCAAAGAAAGTGCTCAGATGGCAAAGCAAGCAAGGTGTCTTCTTCTGCGGGTGAGGGGGGAAACTCTCAGAGATGTGTCTCTGAACCTTGGGTCCCCACAAGGACAACCAGTGGCAGTGGGGTATGGTGAGGGAACAGAGAGGGATGCAGAAAAGGAACTCTTGGTTGTAGAACTCAAGAACGTGAGGCAGAAGGGCCGGCCCCACGCACTCTGGGGTGGGTGTCCTAATCACAGCTCTGAGAGTATGAATCCTGCTTGCAGCATTTTCCCTAGGTAATGTAAGGTGACTTCTATTTTTATTAAATGTTTCCTTTCTACTCTCAAAGTCTGTGCTTGCAAGTGGGAAAGTGCTGCCTCTCAGAGGTGCCCTGCCCAGCTGTGGTGTGTGAATTTTCTAGGTTACTGGGTGGTGGCTCGAGCTGATTCTGTGTTGCGTCAGTGGAAAAGTAACCTTAGATACTAAACCCAGTCCTGGCGGCTGTTGGCTCCACCTACAGAAACATTACACCTCTAACTTCAAGAGATGTCTGAATCATAGCCTATCAGCGCTCTAAGGAAATGCTGATCAGGACACTATGGTTCACAAACATGTGTCCACTTATTCAGCAGAAAGATGTTTGGGCAAGATCTGGCACTCAGCAGTGTTGCTAAAGGAGTGTCATATTGTCGGGATTCATTTTAAACTGGTCTTAAAGCCTGGGATCACCAAATAATAGAATGCAGTTTTAGCATCAGGTGACTAAAGCAGACTTAGCTTGGGTAGAAACCAGACTGAGTGCAGGTCATGGCTAACACCACCAACATGGTCTCGCTATGACCACCACTACTTGATCTCCTTAGGCGGCTATGAAAATCCAGGCCTGTATGCAGGAAGGGTATGAAGAGTGCAAAAGCAACCCCATGGTCCCCCAAGTAAACATACTCTAAGGTAGAAGCAGTGCGCTACCCGAGCCTCCCTCTCCCATGCTCTGACCCGCTGAGGAAGGCTTGGGCTGATTTCCCTGCTTACTTGGGAGATCATGGGGGGTGCATCCACACCCCTGTGGTCCACATTTACAAAAAAAAGCACCCCCCCCCCCGGAAATTCCTGCGTAAAGACCTGAAATCCCACCTAATTTAAAATCTTAGTGGGATTTGGCCATTCAAATCACCTATTTGGCTTAGGAAACGCCACTCTACCTCAGCAACTCACCTTAATAGCACCAAAGCAATTAAGAACATCTCTTTTTAGGCCTGTGTGAAAGGAGGGAGTTTGTAGCTCAAGCACTTACTCAGAAGCCTGCCTTTCTTTGGGCCCATAGCAGAATTGTTATTAACCTCTGGTGTTATCTGACTGTGTGTTAGATCTCATCTCCCAGCCACTATGGGGTGAGATCAGCATGGCTGTTTGTAAAATTCTATTGAGAGCCCATCACCTGCAGCAGCTTTACTACCACAAGGGCCGCTAAAAGCTTCCATTGCTCCCTGGTGCGAGTTTTATTTTAATTCAGTCTCGCTGCTTGGGAGCTGTATGTGTGTTTCTATCGGGGTCATAGAAGCTTTGACAACAAACTGAACAAAATTTTCCAAATGGGCTCTGGGTCATGGCTGTCCCTCCCATTGCTTTTTAATGCCTGTGATATTTCTGGTTTTATTTCCTTTTCCTCAGCTGACACGCTAGTTCCTTCTGTACTTTATTATCTTTTTCACTGTTATAACACTAAATAACTCTGATCGTGTGTTCGGATCTATTTATTTTCACTGAACTAATTCCTCCCCGGATCCTAATCAGCTCCTCGCTGATCTTTTAATGGCTAATTTTGCGTGCACATTCAATTTTACTATTTTTTCTTGGTGTCATGAGATGGAAGTTATTTTCCCCCTCAGCGGGATGTTAGCTGTGTCCAAAGTAAGCAAGAGTTGCTATTTGAGAAATCATTAAATTGCACATATTCATCAAATGCTTTTACAAGGTCTTAGACTACCACTGTGAGATCCTGCAGTTGTCAGCATGACGCTGGCAAACCAGGTTCCATGCTTATGGCAAGGTGCCTAGGTCTCAGCTGAACACTGACAAATGCATAGCTGGAATTGCTCTTCCTCACCTATATGTTATTAGTGCTAAAATAGTTATTAGAAGTATAAGAATGTGTTTAGATTTTATGAAATGCTTATAAATGTCAGGTTGCATTATCTCACTTACACCAGCTGCGTCCCATATTATCAGGTAATATTTAAGTGTATGCTCTGTAACTGTAGATCACCAGACAGGGGAGGAGTATTAGCCAGTGTAAAATACTAGAGTCCAAGAGGAGGTGTTGCACATAATATTGATGATCCTTGTTAAGTGGAATGCATTATTTTGGATCACCAGAGGACAAAAGACTTTGAGTGCTCTCTGCCCCCAGTGAAGAGGGGTTCCTTCAGTTAGATGAACAGGCAGTTCAGAGAATGGCAATGGAATAAAAACCCTTAAGACGAAACAGCATTGCTATGCTGCTTGGACTAAAGGGCAAAGTTTCTGGGCATAAGCAAAAGATCACTGGGATTTAGCTTGAGTTAGCACCAAGCCCTGGTCTACACTAGGACCTTATTTCAAACTAATCCTCCCCCACGCCAGATCAAATTTATAAGAGGAAAGTCCACACTACCAAGCCTGTAATTTTGAAATAATGGGCCACAATTCAAACTCTGTACCCCGCTTTTCAACAGGAGTAATGCTAATTCCAAAACAGTTATTTCAAAATAATGGTAGTATGGACGCTCCAGTGCTGTTAATTCAAAATAAATCGGCCTCCAGAGGCCTTGCAGCTGCATCACCGCTCTGGCCACACTTGGCATCTCCACTGCTCTCCCCACTCCTGAAGAGCTGTAAAGTCCTGGGAGCAGGAGAAGGGATTGTCCCACATGGCCAGCTTTTCCAACCCTGTGTGAGGAAGCACCACTGAGAGACATGAGTGACCCCAATGTCCCCTCGAATCCTCCGACAGCTGCCAGCACTTCTGTTACTCCCATGGCTTCTACTGCCCAGGGACACAGAAGAGCTCCAGCCTGGAGATTGTGGACCTCATCAAGGCGTAGGGTAAAGTGTCCAACCTCCAGGATCACTGCACCCAGTACAATGCCAACATCTACAGCAGGATCACCATCATCCTGGCTGAGAAAGGGCTCACCAGGCCCCTCAACCAGAGTCACATGAAAATCAAAGAGCTGCGCTAGACCTACCATAAGGCCAGGGAGCAGAGCAGACGCTCTGGGGTGGTACCGCAGACCTACTGCTACTACAAACAGCTTGATGCCATACTGGGAGGGGGGCCAGTCACCTCCCCGGCCATCATAGCGTCCAGCCAGGACACACCCAGCATCAGCCTGTAGGAGGATGGGGTGGTGGTGGAGAATGACGACGACGACAACAAGGAGGCGGCCAGCCTGGTAAGCATGTCGGTAAGGCAGTGCTTACTGGTTAATTGGTGAAACCTTTACATTCCTAGTTCTAATATTCAAGGGTCTTGTGTGGCTGTATGAAGGATGAGCCAATGATGCGAGATGGTTCAGGTACAACTGACCATTACCAAAGAGTACAGGGCCAAAGTATCAGGTTTCCTCACAATCAAGACAACTCAGACAAGAAAATGCTAGTGTGGTTCTTTACACACTGGGATGTTACAGCTGAAAGTAGAAATTGACAGTCTGGTATTTTCTTTGATGCAGTCTTGTTTATTTACAAGGAATGTACAAAATCCCTATGTCTAGACTATATCTAGTCAACCTCAGACTCAAAAGCTCTCTAAGCTTTTTCCAGGGTCACGCGGTACTTACAGGCTACTGATTGGCTTTCTTGTCTCTCTCCCCCTCTACTTTTTGTTCTGTTCCATGTGATCTCTACACACAAATGCCCTATCTAACACAACACATAGTCAAAAACTCCTGAGCAGTTTCACATACATCTTTTGTCTTAGAGGGGAACTTATGCTCAGTTGTGTTAATTGAAGGGTAAATTTGCACCTATCAATCTCAATGGGGTTTTAACTCAGCCCAAGGTTTCATCCAGCTCACAACAAGATAGAACTGTAACTACGCATCTTTAACTGATGTCAAGATCCGGGCAGTTTGAAAGTCAGCGAGCCATAACCAGCTTCCTAGTGTTCCCTGAACCCTCTGCATGCCAAAACATATCATGAAACAGCGTGACTTTTAGACTGTGGTTTTGGCATGTTTCCCTTTACAGCTGTGCTGCTGTTTGTAGCTAGGGAAACTGAACTCCTAGGTTGATTTAAGGGGCCTCTCCTGACAAAAATCAAAGGGGTTTTTCTTTTAGAAAAGTTAACAGTATGAACAGAGTTTTAATAATTAGTCCTCTCCTATCCTGAGCTTTTCTTTCTTACGTGAAGCTGAAATAAGCAAGTAGTGCATGTCACCAAATAAAAACAAAACACAACCGTTTTTGATGAGCTAGGCTAAATGTATGTTCTTATTTTAAACATCTTTGGATTTTATAACAAGCTCTTTTAAAAAAAAAAGAAAGCTTGAAGAGTGAAAAGCCTATCCCACATATGGATCAGCTATTTGGCTTTTGAGTTGTTTATGCTCCATTTAAAACAAAGCTTTATTGGGTTAACCTCTGTTTGACCCAACAGAGGGACAAGTTATTTTCCTTGAGCTAGCCAGTAGTTGAATCATAACTGCATATTCCCAAGGAGAAACTTCATTTACCTTGAAAAAAGAAAATCAATGAACAGATGACCAAAGGACTAATGAGCATTCTGAGCTCTGTCCCTTATAGTCCTTCCCTGAAGCCAGGAGAAGAGAGAGAAAAACCACCTAGTTCATGCAGTATAATGGTATACCTACCTGTGAGAATGCAATTCCAAAAGCCACTCCAGCTATGATTCCCATATTTGTCTCCATGAAACTGGTCACCAGATCATAACAGCCCTGAAAGACACAAACAATCAATCAGTCTTTGTACACATGGCCCCTCTCCCTCACTTCACTTGGCTGCAGTTAGAAATACCGTATTTTCCTGCGTATAGGGCGACTGGGCATATAAGAAGACACCCTAATTTTTTAATTAAAAGATAGGGTTTCATCTTATACCCCAGCGCCCCTCCGCCTCCTTTGCTCCCGGTGTCCCTGGTCTGCTGGAGATGGTCCCCAGCAGACCAGAGGCACCGGGAGCAAAGCCGCAGCAGCTTTGCAAAGCCTCGGGGGAAGCCGGCGGCGGGGCATCCCAGGCGCGCCTGGGATGTATACCCGGGGTACAAGACGACCCCCGATTTTTGGGGGATGTTTTTTAACATCAAAAGTCGTCTTGTACGCCGGAATATATGGTAGGATATTTTTATTGTGTCCTCCTACAACATTTTAACTTATTTTAGGTAATAACCAGGGCTCGACAATTACTGTAATCTATTCGCCCGGGGCGAGTAGATTACAAGCCGGCACAGCCGCGCAGCACGGTCAGCGCATGTACAGGCAGTCCCCGACTTACGCGGATCCGACTTATGTCGCAGCTTTTACGCAGCTTTTCTCGCCCCGGAGGACACGGACTGCGGGACCTCGCAGTCCTGCCGCCCGTGTACTCCGGGGCAAGAAAAGCTGCTCCGCGTCTCCCTGGTCTGCAGACCAGGAAGACGCGGAGCAAAGCCGCAGAGGGGCTCGGGCAGCAGGGCAGCCCAGGCGCGCCTGGGCTGTCCCGCCGCCGGCTTCCCCCACGGCTTTGCAAAACCGCGGAGGGGCTGGGGCTCCAGAGCAGCCCAGGTGCGCCTTAGCTGTCCCGCCGCCGGCTTCCCCCGTGGCTTTGCAAAGCTGGGGAACCCGGCGGCGGGACAGCCCAGGTGCGCCTGGGCTGTCCCGCTGCAGGCGTGCTCCAAGGCTTTGCTCCCCATCTCCCTGCAGACCAGGGAGACGGGGAGCAAAGCCACGGAGCACGCCCGCAGGGGGACAGCTCAAGTGCGCCCGGGCTGTCCTGCTGCGGGCATGCTCCGAGGCTTTGCTCCCCGTCTCCCTGGTCTGACCAGCAGACCAGGGAGATGGGGAGCAAAGCCTCGGAGCACTCCAGCAGTGGGACAGCGCGGCGCGCCTGGACTGTCCCGTTGCCCGCGTGCTCTGCGGCTTTGCTCAGTGTCTCCCAGGTCAGCAGACCAGGGAGACGGAGCAAAGCCGTGGAGGACTTGGGCGTCCCCAACCCCGTCTCCCTGGTCTGCTGTGGGGGGGGGGGGGGCAGCTAGTGCCCCCCCCCCCCCAGCAGACCAGGCTTTTCTTGCCTACCCCTGGGGTAGAGCAGCTGGGGGCTGCCGGGTTGGTCAGTTTCAGCAGCGGCTGAATCAGGATGCCTGAGGCAGAGCAGCTGGGGTGCTTCTGGGTTGCTTCAGTAGTGCCGAGGAGCCGCGCTACTGGAGCAACCCAGCAGCACCCCAGCTGCTCTGCCCCAGGCGTCCCCAAGTCAGCCGCTGCTGAAACTGACCAGCGGCTGACTACAGGAAGCCCCAGGCAGAGTTGCTCTGCCCCAGGCTTCCTGGAATCAGCCGCTGATCAGTTTCAGCAGCAGCTGACTTGGGGATGCCTGGGTTTCTTAAGTTGAATCTGTATGTAAGTCAGAACTGGCGTCCAGATTCAGCCGCTGTTGAAACTGATCAGTTTCAGCAGCGGCTGACGCCAGTTCCGACTTACATACAGATTCAACTTAAGAACAAACCTACAGTCCCTATCTTGTACGTAACCCGGGGACTGCCTGTACAGCGCGGTCTGTGCATGCACAGCGTGCCGAACCGCGCAGCTGACGAGCCCTGGTAATAACAATTCGCGTTAAATGATGAGCGTACCCAATAATCGTGGAGACAGAAACAGTATATTTTAGAAACACTTTGCTAGAATGGGAAAGGAGCCCAAAGTGATGCTATAATAAGTAAGACCCTGCTACATTATTAAGGAATTTTTTTTTAAAGTAAGGCCTCAATAGAGTCAATCTGACAACAAAGCAGAATTGGACAAGATATAGGCAGTAAAAATTAATCATGCTAGCAGTGACAATTTGGGAAGATATCTATACAATTTATGAACTGCATGTGAGATTATGAACCTTTGGGGCACATCCGCACTGCCAAAAAGCCCCATACCATGGCCGCAGTTGGCTGGTGTCTGCTGACTTGCACTCAAAGCTCAGGCTGCAAGGCTAAAAATGGTAGTATAGACATTTGAGCTCCAGCTAGAGGCTTGGCGGAGCAAGGGTGAGGTCAGGAGAAAAGGGGGCCTTGGAGCGGAGCATGGGTGGAGCAACCACAGGAAACCTAAAAGTCAGCACCTGCGCAGCATGAGTCTATTCATCATCCAGATGTGAGTGCATACACAGGCTCCAATCCTGCAACCTCTTAGGTATGATCTTAGAGGATATCAGGGCCTTATACTGCACACTGGTGGTCAGAAGAAGAAAATGCCCTTTGTTAAATGTAAGCCATTCATGACCTAAACTACATGATTTTTTTGAACCTCTTGAAACATTAAGTACTTTTTAAATTCTCGGAGTAATGAAATGGTAGATAAAGTTACTATTAGGACCAGAACATCTATAAATCACTTAGGAGATGTTTCAACATACATATTAAATCCTAATTACATCTTGCAACATTATGCTATATGTTATTTCAAGCTTACTCATTTAACTTATCAAGCAACTATGGTTGTATGGTCTTGCATATTATGAGGAGGCGGCTAGATGTTTCAACCAATTTGTTAATTCTGCCAAAACGTAGCTTAATATTTTCCCAGCCTTTCTTAAAGTTTCTCAAACCAATTTTGTTCAATAGCCTGCATAAGATGTAAAGTCTAACAGTTAAGGTAACTTGAGAGAATTTAAAAGATCATATTAGTAAGATAACTTCACTCACTCATTTCATTTGCAGAATGTTTTCCCAGGACACCTTAATTTACTGTTGATAACAATGTAAGTGTTCAGTCCTTACTGTGCATACTCAGAACTGATGCACCCTCAAGAGTGGTGCAGATATTACAGCAAAACTCCAATTGTCCGGCATCCAGTGGTCCGGCACTCCCGATAGTCCGACACCAACTAGAACCCAGAAGTGCTCCGGCCAGCCGGACAATTGGAGCTGCTCCGGCCAGCTGGACAATTGGAGCTGCTCCGAGCCACTTCCCCAAGTCCACCGCTGCTGAAACTGACGAGCAACGGATTTGGGGAAGCTGCAGAGCAGAGCAGCTGGGGTGCTGCTGGGCACCGAGCAGGGGGGTGAGGGGCGGCGCTGCGGGACCAACCAAGCAGCATCCCAGCCGCTCTGCCCGCGGCTTATCCAAGTCCGCCGCTCGTCAGTTTCAGCAGCGGCGGACTTGGGGAAGCAATGGGGCAGAGCAGCTGGGGTGCTGCCGGGTTGGTCCCGCAGCGCCAACCCTCACCTGAGCGGCACTGTGGGACCAACCCAGCAGCAACCCAGCTGCTCTACCCCGCTGCTTCCCCAAGTTGCCGCTGCCGCTTGCAGCCCCAGCTGGCGTCCCTGCAAAACAGCAGAGGGTTTGCCCCACGCCGCTCCGTTCCCTGCCGGACCCCTCCTCCCCCCCCAGACCTGTAACAGCCCCCCTGCAGGAGTACCTCCTGATACTCCGGCATATCCAATAATCCAGCACCCCTTGGCTCCCAAAGGTGCCGGATTTTCGGAAGTCTACTGTACTATACTTACTTGAAAAATTATGTACATTATAACCATGCAGCTATTCAGGGAGGGGGAAAATATCCCTATTTAGCAACAATCACTTCATTTGCATCCTGATTCCTATAGCAACATTTTAGAGAAAAATAATTCTTAGCATTTTTGCAATGTGCTTTGGTTAGTGAATCCTAATGAAATCTCAGGGTATGTCTACACAGCAACATTATTTCTAAATAACTAGTGTTATTTCAAAATAACTTAGTCCACGTCTACACAGCAAGCATTTTGAAATAAAGTCAAAACATTGTCAAGCTGGAGGAGTTCTTACTCCGACTTCTGTAAACCTCATTGTACGAGGAGTAAGGGAAGTTGAAGGAAGAATGTTCTATTTTGAAATAAGTGCTGTGTAGATGCTCCCAATTTTGAAATAAGCTAGCAGTTGATGTCTCAATTTGTGTAGCTTATTTCGAGTTAAGTCCTGCTGTGCAGACACACCCTCAGATATTAGCCTCCTTTAACAGATGAGGAACCAGACTCAGGAAGATTTAGAACCAGATTCACTTGGCATCATCACACCTAATTCTAGGTGACTAGAAAAATCACTGGGTTCCCAAAGCCTGTTTTAGGCACACAGGTTCCTTGTAAAACAACCGGGGAGAGAGAAGTGCTTCAGAATGGGATCGCAAAAGTCAGTGTTCTAGGTGGGAAGCAGCCTAAAATAGCCAACGGAAGAAGCGTGCACCAAGCCACAGCATTCTTAGGGAGTTCAGTGCCTAAATCCAGATTGTAAGGAGGTGCCTCCCTCTGTTTTGGATTCTCAGTTGCAAATCTTTTTTTGGCATCAGGTGCCCACACCTTTTTGCAAGAAGTGGGGAGGGGAGTGAGAACCTCTCATAACTTTTAGCCCAATGGCTAGGGTAGTCACCTGAGATGTGGGAGACAATTGGTCCAAGTCCCCCTTTTACGTCAGATTTGAACAAGGATCTGTTGCCTCTCAATTGAGTGTCCTGACCTCTGGGCTCTAGGGTAGTCTGAGGTGAGGCTCACCGAGACTCTCTTGTGGAAGCTGTTCCACTGTGGATAAATCATGAAGAATTTCGGACTTCTGGTTGTGTGGTCAGACCATGAGAATAAGCCTCCATTGGTAGTTCATTAGTACTCTTTGTGAACTTTTTCTTCAAACTTATTGTACTTGAATTTTCATTGAAGCCTGCTCCTATAATTTTTTTTTGAGAGTGGAGAAAATACTATATTTCAAAAGTATTTAATTCACAAGTGATGAGGTAGAGTCCATCCTCTGTAATAAAGGGACCTGTATGTCCCTAATTCTGCAAAAAAATATACATGCAGACAAGATGAAGATCCTATCAGTTACTTTTAAGTAAGTCACTCACGGATCATGATCAATAACCAAAAATTCTCTGAAGTCCATGAACCGTCTGTAACTTGTGTGAAAAATAAAGTGTGTGTGTGGGGGGGAGATTGATAGGGAAAGCCCAAGCACCACGCGTCAGAGCTCTGGGTCCCCCACCCAGCCCAGGCCTGAAGCTGCAACAGAAAATGTCAGAGAGGTCTCTGAAAGTCACAGAATTTGAGACTAAGATTTGTGACACAAATCTTATCCTGATCATAAATCTTTTCTGGCCAAAGAGGCCACCAAGACTGTTCCTCCCCTGTAAGCTACAGTATTGGGCCAGTCACAGCTCCCTTTGCTTTCTTTGATTTCTGTTCCCCCTGCGATCTTTCAGAAATAGCCCATCTTGTTCAAGTTTCTTTGAGCAACTCAAAGATCTGGAACAGCTCCCAACCAAAGTTCTTTAAGTCTTTGATTTAAATAGCAACTGAAACAGATTTCTCAAATGTGGGCACCTTCAAACTATCCGTGGACAATTCTGTCAAAATAATCAAGTCAGCTACTTCAGTAACAGAGAATTTATGGAGAAAGGCTGGCAGAAAATAATAAAATTAAAAAGATAAAACAGACTGGCCCTATGTGACATGAGAACGAGTGCTAGTCAGCCTGCTGTACAAATCAGCACATTAGAACAAGATGACTGAATCCCAGTTTAAACGTGGGAGGTATCAGCCATGGGTAACTAGAAAGTATTGATTTTAAACCACTGTGTGTTTCCTTTACAATTATAATTTGAAATATTTCAGTTTTATCCATAGCAAAAATGCAATTTAACTCAGGATCAGACCGTGAAGCAGGGAAGGGTGCCAAGATCCTCCGTCTATCCAGCTAGCCAAGTACTTAACGTATGGCTTTCAGCTATGTAAAAGCTGCAACCTTTCCTGCACCTTCTCCCACAACAACAGTACAGTTCAGAAGCATCAAGCCTACTCCTCATTAGAACTCCAGGGGTACTGATGTCAAGGCCACAGTTCTATCCATCTTCTAGTGGTGCCACAAAAAGGAGAGTATACTCTGAAGCCCGAGAAATGGAGGAGGAGGTAGAGAGTGGGGGGTGGCAGAGCTTCTGGCTTCCAAGTGTGCTCCCCAGGAGGAATTCAGGCCAACTCAGGGCAGGTTTATCCTACAAACGCTGCATCAGTGCACAGTGCTTTGATGAAGATGCTCTAAGCTGATTGATGAGAGCTGATTGGTGAGAGCTTAGTTACCCCCAGCTCTGAAAGAGGTGGTAACTATGTCAGCAGGAGAAGCTTTTATATGACACACTGCTATGTGTGTGTGTGCATGTGTGTGGGGGGCAGGGGCTCAGGGGCATGGAGTTTTCATACCTAGAGTCCTGCATGGATATAAAATTTGTAGCTGCATCTGTATCAGCAAAAATGAGCTGCGGATATTTGGATCCACATTTGTGGATGTGGATACCTGTGGATATAAAGCAGGTATCTATGGATTTGCAGATTCATACCCCTGAGCAATGTAGTTATGCCAAA
Organism: Pelodiscus sinensis; assembly: GCF_052426305.1. Classification (NCBI taxonomy): domain Eukaryota; kingdom Metazoa; phylum Chordata; order Testudines; family Trionychidae; genus Pelodiscus; species Pelodiscus sinensis. The sequence continues at coordinate 201,210,701 of NC_143052.1, forward strand.
CTAAGAGTGCAGTGTAGACCTGGCCTCAATCAAAATTCCTTCTGGAGACTCCAGCTGCCCCCTTCCCCTGCCCCCACACACACTGAATCGTCTTCTCCTCCCTCACTACAAAAGGCAGAATCTGTCACTAATTAACTCGTGTAAATTAATGTCTTTGCAAATCCTTTAAACTCGGCCAACACAGCAACATTATGTTGATGGCAATTATTTCAAGTTTCACAATAGACTGACATCATCCCTGTTCCAAATCCATTAGCACTGATTGGCTCACATTAGGTTACTATAACGGCAAGATAGGTTAGTGGAAGCTAATCCAGTATTATCCTCTTCTTGGTATGTACTGGAAAAAACATTCTGTTTGACAATGGCAAAGTCGTACATGTGACCTCAATCACCATTTCCAAGTTCCTGATGGATGGACAGCTGGGTTACAGTACCAGCTGAAAAGGATTAAAATAAAACACCACCAACCATTTCTGCATTTTTCACTTATATACCAATCATTTGTTGTGTTAACAGTTAGACTGGAAAAGACTAAACATGTTAGGGCAAATTCATCTCTGTTGTATCCACTGAAATCAATGGAATTTATATCAAGGTTTAATTTGGCCTCGGGATTATTATCTTTATGAACAATTTGTTACCTTTCTTGAAAATCTTAAGCAAAAAGGCAACAGAAGAGAAATTCTGTTCCAGCAATCTTTTGCACAAAACAGTATTAGGTGTATATTTTTTATATGTTGCATTGTTTCTCTTTCCCTCTTTTCTTCACATTTTCTGCATTTTTATTCTATTATTAATGTATTTGTTTTGCTTTCTTGCTAACTCTCTAGAGAGTACTCTCCCAATCTTCTTTTTGAGGTTGGGGAGGGGTCAATTTTAGCTCTGTTCTGCCTGCAGCAGTATGAATCAGATGAGATTAGAAGAGGCACAGCAAACATCTCTTGCTACCGCCACAATGCTTTGTGTCAATCATGGCTATTTTCTCTGTTTGGGCTGTTAGCGTCCGATGGCTGAAATTTCTGACAGTGGGGTGGGGGAGGGGATCTGTGAGACTGAGAACTGCTGCTTGACATAAGTATCGAGGTTGGCTGCATCACTTCTGTGTATTACAGTCCTGCCAGCTTCGCCCTCTGTACCAGTTGCTGTGCCTGACCAAATATGATGGGAATGGGAAGTGAGTTCACATCTCACTGGTAGGGTTTCTGTGTCTGCTTATTCCAGAAATGTCAATTCAAGTTGTTTGATGGCAACAACGGACAACCACATGCATCCACCTCTCCATCTGCAGTTTCAACACCCTTCATTTTGCTATGCAGGAACCACTTAAATAACACTATCCGTGGTAATGTGCAAAACTACATTCACCAAATGGGTGCATCTCAATTGTCTTTGATGCACAGTGGCCTGTACCTTCTGGTTTACTTTAGTGGCAGCAATGGTTATGTTGCGCAGATCCTGGGGATTACAGTCACTGGTGTTCATGCAGCAGCTTGGGGGAATACCGTGTTCAAAGAAGTAAGGACTAGTGTTCCAGTTGGTGTAGTTCTGAATGCCACAGCAGCTCAGCTACAAAGAGAGAGAAGAAATCAGTGTTAAAACAAGCACAGAAATAGTTTCAGGTCTTACCTCTCAGAGAGAGGTCAGAGCAAAGCTACTTACAGAGACTTACGTTCTAAATAAACCTGGGTCTGATTCTGCTCACACACAAGTTAGTAGCTAAATTCCCACTTATTTCAGCGGGAGGTGCTGTGGGCTCCCTGCTTATAGTGGAGAATGGAGTAAATGAAATACTCTGAAAAATGTGTGATACTATCAGCAAGCACTACTATATTGGAGAATGGGTAAAAGGCCAACACCATACCTATATTTTTAAAAAGGTGCCAAGCATGATCCTGAAAAGCCTTCTCTTGTTAACAAGCAAAACATCTGAGAAAAATCAAAATTATAAAGCCCCTAGGGGAGCACAAAGCAGTACAGATTTAAGAGGATGAATCAAGCCACTCTAACTCATAAGAATTCTCATAAGAGTCAACAAAATAGCAAAGAAAAGCAGAACTGGTGGCTTTAGATTTTCAGAATGCTTTTGGTGAATGCTTATTAAGTACATTTGGTAGGGAGGGAAGGGTGCCTTATTCTAGATTAAAACTAGTAAAGTCTATCAACGCTGAGGAATAAAAGGCATATTCTCAGAATAGCAATATTATAAGATGGTGCCCTGGGCACCAGTACTACAGATGGAATGGACATTTTGCCATGATCAGAAAACTGACAGAAAAAACTCTGTAAGTTAGTCAATAGGTAGGCCTGGAAGTAGAATATAAACTGTATCACTCTGCTTTCAAGTCACTTGATTTAGTTGAATTTGGGTTGTATCCAGTATTGGTTTCAATTGTTTATCTAATCCTGTTGTGATATTTCCTCATGCGGAGCACCTCTGGCTGCCTCCCACTTAACTGCAATAGAATCTAGGTTAGAAAGGACCTTTTGTGGACCATATAGTACATTTCCTGTATTGTGACAAAATGGATGTTGTTATTCCTCGGTGTCTAGTTTAGCCCCAAATATCTCAAGTGAGGGGGGAAAGTACAGTCCTTTTGGTAACTTTGTTGCACTGTCAAATTCTTGTAATAATTAAAGCGCCACCTCCACTTTTAATACTTGCTGCATCGTTCCTCCACTACCATTCAGTCTTTGTTATGGAATGACAATAACCTGCTTGAAAACATCTCCTTGAACAACTATAGTCAGTCACTTCTGTCCTTCACCTATCTTTTCTCTCAAAACAATATGCCCAGCTCTTAACTTTTCTTGATACATTTTATCTTCCAGATCTTTCATTGTCTCTGTAAAGAGAACTGCTATAGGTTGTCAACTAAATAAGATGCTAGATTACCAAGCCCTGACTAATCATCCTGACTTTGTAAAGCTTTATAATGCTACTGGAAGAATCCCCTAAAAATAAGAACTGCTCACAGTCTATGATCCCAACTAAACACCCAACAACTAAAGACTAGCACAAGGGCTTGTCTGCATTACAAAAAGTACATAAGTGTTAACTTCATTTTACATTACATTGATTTAGTTATCACATTAAACTGGATCATCTTCAGTGCGATTAAGAACAGCTTACATAAGTCCCTAGTAGGGGTTTGCCCCAGGAGAATCAGTTTAACATCAATTTAGTTATGTCACAAGGCTGTAAAAGTTTTCTAATACTCATCAGGCTGAAGATTAGAGGTGAACTCAACTGGATTTACAAAGTAGCAGTTTTCCGGAGGCGCCAACTGGATGCCATCGTGACACAGTGTGTGAAATATTGTTTTCTGGTTACCAGGGTATCAACAGCATGTGTTGCAAACAAGCATAGAGCACCCTCATCTTAGGTATTTACTAGCAAGTTGTTCTGTGGCTAGTAAATACCTAGGATGAGATCCACACCCCACTGAGGTCAAAATTCCCACTGACTTGGAGCCAGAATTCACCCAGAAGCCTGACACTCCATTCTAGGCCTTGAATATTGTAACCAAACAACTTGAGGGGCTCATCACTAGTAGCTCTGAGTGTGGAAGGACTGCAGGCTCAAACCCTAAGTAATCTATTTAGCCTGTAAAACAGGGATGGGCAAAATATGACCCACGGGCCACTTCCAGCCTGCCATGATCCTCTGGGCTGCCAATGTCCTGTGGCCCAGCAAGACCCTCAGGCAAGCTGCTTGCCTTCCACATCCCCAGACGTTGCTCAAAGTGACCGGCTGCTGGGGCAAGTGTGAGTGTCTCTGCGTGGCATGCCCCTTTGGGGGAGGACTCCTCCATGTGCCGCCCCTGCTCCTAGCACAGCCCTGGAAACTGGTCAATGAGAGCTGCCTGGGCCATGCTTGTGGGTGTATGCAGCACTCACAGCCCCACTGCTGCCCTCCCCTCATGGAACGTGCCACAGACACACACACTAGCCCCAACAGCCCGCCGTTTTCAGGGGCAAGGCAGGGAGAAAGCCTGCTTGAGGGTCACACTGGGCTGCTGGCTGGGAGCCACCTACAGTAAGCGCCTCCCAGCCAGAGCCTACGCCTGCACCCCATCCACTCCTACATTCCAACTCCCTGCCCCAGTTTCCAACCAAACCCTCTGCATCCTCTCCCACACCCCTACCCCAGGTCAGAATGCTTTCCTGCACCCAAACCCTCTCTCAGATCCTGCACCCCCCGCACACACCAATCCCGTCCCAGATCATAACCTCCTCCTCCATCCATACATCTTTCAGACCTCACACCCTCTCCTGCACCCCAGTCCCCTACCCAGAGCTCCCTCCTGTAAACAGCTTCCTTTCCAGACCCCCACCTACTCCATTAATATCACAAAGCAGTGCAGCCTTTAACCACTTACCAAATTCTTACCCATCAAAAATTATTGCCCACCTCTGCCCTAAAACATAACTTACTAACACAGGTGTTTGAACATTGGCCTTGCATGTTTTGGGATTCTGTTTACATCTTTTTACAAATAACTATTTCAGACTTACACTCTGTTGTACATCATCCACTGCACGGCTTCGCTCATCATTGCCATTGTAATTCTGGATAGCTTCAGTGTATGTCCTAAGGAAAGTGTCCTTGATCTAAGAGAAAAAGACAGAGAATGTGACATTTTATAAGTGACCAGCATATAAAATGAGCACTTAAATGCACAACTTTTTAGTCTTTCCAAAAAAATTTACCCATTTCCAACCTTAGCAGAATAGCCAAATCTGAGAGACAGCACGTTACCTTTGCCACTTTTTCTTAAGTGTTTATTCTGAGCCTAAAATGCTCTTTTAACATTCACAAGCCCTTTTAGTGGCATTTCAACGAATGCTACTTGCAAACCATGGAACTCTTCGAACAGATCAGCAGATTGCTCTGTTTTTGAAAACAGCTGGCGTGAATTTGGAACTGCCCTGTGACAACTCGTGAATACTCTAAGGGTATGTCTACACTACCCCGCTAGTTCGAACTAGCGGGGTAATGTAGGCATACCGCACTTGCAAATGAAGCCCGGGATTTGAATTTCCCGAGCTTCATTTGCTTAAGCGGGGAGCCGCCATTTTTAAAACCCCGCTGGTTCGAACCCCGTGCAGCGCGGCTACACGGGGCACAAACTAGGTAGTTCGAACTAGGCTCATTTCATGAGGAGTAATGGTAGTTCGAACTAGGAAGCCTAGTTCGAACTGCCTAGTTCGTGCCCCGTGTAGCCGCGCTGCACGGGGTTCGAACCAGCGGGGTTTTAAAAATGGCGGCTCCCCGCTTATGCAAATGAAGCCCGGGAAATTCAAATCCCGGGCTTCATTTGCAAGTGCGGTATGCCTACATTACCCTCCTAGTTTGAACTAGGAGGGTAGTGTAGACATACCCTAAGTGAGCTGGTTATTGGGGTGTTTACTGTATTTATATTAGGATAGCTCAATCAGCAGGCTGACTTGGCAAAGGCAGGAAAGAAAAGCACAGCTCAAGATAGCCACCGCTCAGGAAACACTTGAGGGTTGTTCAGGGACAATGTCAAAACTATTAGCTCTGATTTCATCGATATTGAGCTAACCAGCAAACAGGGACACAAGATAAGGGATTAGGATGCAGGAGGGAGAATGGGGTCTGGGAAGGAGTTTGCATGAAGGAGGCAGCTGTGACCTAGGGCAGGGGACTGGGATGCATGATTTGGTATGTGACTTAGAGTAGGAAGGGATTGTGATCTGGGGCAGGTGATTGGGGTGCCAGATCGGGGAGGGGGTATAAGTGTAAGAGCAGGCAGAGGGGTTGGTATATGTGTGTGTGTGGGGGGGGTGACAAACAGGCTCTGGCTGGGAGGCGCTTTCCAGCAGAAACCTGTGGCAGACTGTCTGCTGCAAGCTTCTCGCTGGTCCACGCGGCTCCGCTCCAGGCATGAGAAGAATGGGAAGGGAGGATGAGGAGGGAGGGAGAAGGCTTCCTACACTGCCCCTGCTCCCAGCAAAAAATCTCAGGGTATGTCTACACTACAGCACTAATTCGAACTAACTTAATTAGAATTAGTTAATTCGAACTAGGCTAATTCGAACTAGTGCATCCAGACTAAAAAACTAGTTCGAATTAGCGTTTTGCTAATTCGAACTAGCATGTCCACATTGAGTGGACCCTGAACCAGGGTTAAGGATGGCCGGAAGCAGTGCCGGCAGGGCATCAGATGAGAACTTAGAGCGTGGAGCTGCTGCCTCAGGCTAGCCGAGGGCTGTGCTTAAAGGGACCCAACCCCCACCCCGGACAGACAGTTCTCAGGGGTTCCCTGCTCGCTTGTCTAACTCGATGAGGGACAGCAAAGCAGTCCTGGCTTGGAGTGCCCTGAGTGCCCACACTCGGCACATCACAGCGCTCGGCCATCAGCCCGGCTGCACTTGCCGCAGGCTGCCATCCGGGGGGGGTGTCAATCGGGGGGCTGCAGGAGAGCTTCCACCCCGAGGAGCCCGCAGAGCCACCCCAGTCCTCCCCATCGGGAGCTTGTACCCCATACCTCCCTCACCTCCTTCCACTTACCCCTCCCTAGCCCCCCTTCCTGATGTACAAAATACAGGACATGTGTGTTCAAAAATAGAAACTCTCTTTATTGAACAAAACTCGGGAAGACTGGGAAAAGGAGGTGCGAGAGGGAAAGAGAAAGGGTGGGAGGGGGAAGGCAACTAAAATGATCAGGGGTTTGGAACAGGTCCCATATGAAGAGGGGCTAAAGAGACTGGGACTTCTCAGCTTAGAAAAGAGGAGACGGAAGGGGGATACGATAGAGGTCTATAAAAGCACGAGTGGTGTGGAAAGGGTGCATAAAGAAAAGTTCTTCATTAGTTCCCATAATAGAAGGACTAGAGGACACCAAATGAAATGAATGGGTAGCAGGCTTCAAACTAATAACAGAAAGTTCTTCTTCACAAAGCAAATAGTCAACCTGTGGAACTCCTTGCTGCAGGAGGCTGTGAAGGCTAGAACTAGAACAGAGTTTAAAGAGAAGTTAGATAAATTAATGGAGACTGGAGATGGATGGCACGAGACAAATGGCTTGGTCATTGTCTTCGGTCCATCCCTTCCGGGGTAGCCAGTGTTGGCCGCTGTCGGCAAACAGGCTACTGGGCTAGATGAACCTTTGGTCTGACCCAGTACGGCCGTTCTAAGCTCAGGGCTCAGGGTCGGGGGTCTCACTGGACCACCTTGATTTTCATGCAAACCTGCTCCTGGGTGGCCAGGCTGGCAGCTATCCTGCCTAGTGCGGAGGTCATGGATGAGGTCCACGATGTCCGCACTAGACCAGGCAGGCTCCCACCTCTTGCGGCCCTGGGCAGGCTCCTGGGAGCCGCCAGCCTAGTCCCGGGAAGAGGCGGAGGGCTGGGTGGCAGCGGGTGGCTGGTTCGTGCCGTGCCAGGTGCAGGGTCTGCTGGCTGGGTGCTGGCAGGCTTGCACTTGGCACGGGCACTGTAGCCAGACCGTGCCCCTTTAAGGGCTCCGGGGCCAGGAGGGGGGCAGAAGAGTTTCCCTGGTGGTGCCCAGAGTGGCCACCAGGGAAAGCTGGGGAGGGCTAGCCTCCCACTAGTTCCAATTAAGTGGCTACACAGCCCTTAATTTGAACTACTTAATTCGAACTAGGCGTTAGTCCTCGTAGAATGAGGTTTACCTCGTTCGAATTAAGCGCTCCGCTAGTTCGAAGTAAGTTCGAACTAGCGGTTTGCCTGTGTAGCGCCTAAGTTAGTTCGAATTAACTTTGTAGCGTAGACATACCCTCAGCTCTTATTGGCCAGAAACTGAGAGACTGGCAAATGGGAGCAAAGAGATTTTGCTGGGGGGTGGGAATAGCACGAGAAGTTTCCCTCCTTCCTTCCCAGCCATCCAGAATGGAGAACAGCTTCCTTTTTAAAGTGTGAGATGTTCTCTGCCTAAGGGTTCCAGCAAGGTGACCCCGGGGCCAGATCTGGTGGCTTGGTGGGCTGGCTTCGGCTCACTGGCAGCCTCTTGCCCACCCCTGACCTAGGGGCTACAGGGAGGGATGTGCCAGCCACTTCTGGAAGTGGGGTGGGGCTAGAGTAGACAGGACACCTGCCTGAGCCCTGTAGCACTTTTAGTGGCTGATCTCCTGATTTAGCTTCAGGAGGCTGGTGATTGTTGGGCTGGCTGGAGCTGTGCATGGAGGGAGTCCCTCCCAGCAGGGCCAGTCTCTCTCACCACAGGTCCAGGCTGAGGGAAATGCATCTCTGGAGAGAGGATGAGGGTGTCCCAGGGGAGGTAGGCTGTAGGGGGTTCCGGGGGCTGTCTCTCATCCCCCTTCTGTGCCAGCCAAGGCCCTGTATATGTGGCAGAATCAGCTAGGCCAAGCCATGCCTCAAGCCCAACCCCGGGAATGGACCCAACACTAATATGCCAAGGCTGGAGCAGTGTCATTATGGGCCCCGTCTGGGCATGGGGAACGCAGCAACATGATAAACACAGTACTGAGGACAGGGCAGCTCTTCCTGACTGAGTGGAAGAAGCTAGGGATCAGCCAGGGTCTGCATGGGGGAGGTTCCCCAACACACCAACAATCCCTCTCCCCACGCACCCCAAAAACTGTTCCATACTTCTCCCAGCCACACGCAACCACCCTCCAGCTTCACTTCCAGGCTTCTTCCCAGGCACTATTTCCCTCTCCCTCAGATCCTTTGTGACACAGATTCTCTCCAAGCCTTTGCGCTGCTTCCAAGAGCTGCAGGAAATACAGTTCTATATCCATTATTACTCAGATTCCTTACTGGGCACGTTAAAACAGAACTCTTGTTTGTCAAAAATCCATTTCCTGAATCTTTCTGTGTCTGCATAGTTAGATATACTTACTGATAGGTATTGCGAGATAAATTACCAAAATAATTGAAACTATCATGATAATATCAAGTTATTTTGACAAATAAAATATGCAGAATTTTGCAGATTTGAAAATATTGCTCTCAGAATATTCCTCCCCCCTCTCCCCAACATTTTAACTTTTTGGCTTAGAATTATCCTATGAGTAATAAGTGTGGAGGATACACTACAAAGTTAATGTCACAGTTCAGTTTAAATGACACATGAGACCTAGGCTTAAAATAAAGACAGTTCCAGGTAAAATGGACAATGCTACTACAAATTTAGATTGTCTTGCTCTCATAAAGCATCCTTCTTATCCCGTGTCTTTAGCTATTTCTAGCCTCAGTCTATTCTCAGGACAGTAGCACACTGAAAAAAACCCAAACCAAAACAAAAACACCCCTCACCAAAAAACAACAATAAAAAAAACCCAACAGAAGCAAATACGATTTATTCAACATATAGGAAATCGGGTTGGCTGTGCTGTCTCGGAAAGCCTCTCTGCATTACACAACCAAATGTCTCCCTGCCTCATGTAGCTGTGGTAAGCAAAGTATTTAATCTATTTTGCAGTCCTCAGCATATGTAACAGGGTAAAGAAGATCTTACATGATGGACATACAAAGAAAGATAGCTCTAGAGTAAATATCAGACAGCTAAGACTCAAAGCTTTGGCTAAATCCCTTCATTTGGAGTCATATCAGTTTTAGAGGGCTGCACACATTACTGCTGAAAAATAACGACATCATTCATGATGCATATGGAATTGCTGAAGTCAACAACCAATATATTGCACATTTTCTGAGAGGCTTCAGCAAATCCTGCTCAGAGAGGCACAGCCATTCATAACCTAAATTCATGTCTACTCACCTCATGGCGAAATACAAATCCTGAAATGCCAGCCACTAGCTCCGCCAGAAACACCAGGGACAAAAACATGGCATACTGAAAAGCAAAGAAACAAGACAAATCACAAGTCAGAGTGTGGGGCAGGTTTGTGTCTCAATCTTTTAGTTCTTATTCAAACAATTCCAAGTTTAAGCTTCAGTCTTTAGAGGAAAAAGCAGAACGTATTTAGAGGGTTATGAGACACACCTTGCAGGTGGTGTAACTGCAATACACTCTCCCATTATAAGGTTTTTTAAGTGCATAAAACTATGCTTATTGACAGTGGCATACATATTTAAACATCCACTCTGCAGAGAGGTGGCTCCCATGTTGCTAAGGCCATGATCTTGCAATGAAATGAAAGCAAGCAGATTAAATAAATGATTAAATAACAGAAGTCAAACAATACTAAGCAGGCTATTCTAATAGGAAACTAACTGCATCTTTATTGTGTGAAAAATATCTCATCCCAGCTGCTTTGCTACCTGAAAAATAATGGCCCTGCAGAACAGCTTGAAAAGTTGTCCAATTCTTGGGGTGGAGGAGGAAGGGAGACTTGTTTTTAATGGAGGGCAAAGCAGCCCAGACTAGCAAGATAGGTCCTACAAACAATGCAGTACTCAAATATTTGCCTGTTTTCTTTTGAGGGGAGAAAGATGGTTTAAAAACTTCTATACACGTGTCCAAAATAAAACTTCATGTTCAAACCAGAGTATGTCATAGCTAGCCCTAACAGTCAGACGACATATCTTTGGGGGGGGGGGGGGGGAGGGGGAAGGAAATGTAGAAGAAGACACTGTCCTGTCATTCCTCCACCCTTCATTTTCACCACACAGTAACTTTGCTATTTCTATTTCTCCCTCTCAAATTACCACATGCATTGCATTTGGTCTCTGAATGCTCTTGTGTGAGCTTTAATTCACTTGTATATTTTTTCCCTTCTCCTACGGCTTCCTTACATTTTGAGAAGCACTGGAAAACTCATCAAAGTGAAGAAATTCCTGTGCTGCTTTTGAAATGTGGACAGACATGCTGCTGGGAGTTTACTTTTCTGGTACTGTATCTACTTATTTTTATAGAGATCAATACAGGATGCCAGAAATTAAAGGTTTAGGGTACATTAGACTAAACGCTACATCAAGGTATTCCCTACACTCCATGCTGTATTATTAAAAAGCAACCTTGGAAAAATCTGTTTCACATTAGCTACAGAGCTGTGCCATTTTTTTATATTAATAAGTCTGTAATGATATTTCCGGTTCATGGGTAGCACGTTTGCCATCACCGAGTCCTCTATACTGCAGAGCAGTCCGTGTGATTCATTGACACTCAACTATCGACTGATTTCAGGGACAGGATTTTTTTTTTTAAGCATGAGAGACAGTGAACATTAAAGTCATTACAACCTTTCTTTTTGCCTCTGTTACAGTTAACATCTGTTTAAGCTTAATAAAAACACATTGATCATGCAATGTCGATATATGCCATATGACATTTTTTGGGCTTACGTACCAGTTTCAGCATCCATGGACTGCCCCGACAAGTGGCGAAACAGCCAAACAGGCCAAAGACAATGATTGTGGTACCAGTCCCAATAAGCACATAGGGGGCATTGGTAGAGTTTTCGGCGATGAGAGAGATATACGTGCCTAAAGTGAGCTTCCCCCAGACTCCAACAGCTAGAAGAATGACGCCTGTGATCTGCAAAACAAGAAGAGAAATAAAGTCAGAGCCTATGGGCTCCGTGCATGGTGATTCAGAACAGACTGACTTTTCCTGCTGTCAAATCAGAAATCGTTGCCATGGCTATGCAAGTCAAACAATTTCTACTGATTCCACAGGCACCAACAGTGACATTTTTTAGTATCTGGACAAGTTCCATTATGCCACTATTGCAGGTCAAAGGGCTAAGCACGGTCATGTTGACCACAGTCAGAAGCAAAGAATTCTTCATGTTTACAGGTCAAAAGCACACTGTCATTTGAAACTTGCAATATATTCCAAAACATGCCTGAAGGAGAAGGTGAAACACCACTGCCACCAGAAATCGACACAAACCACTTCTGCTGTATGCTTTGTATACAACGTTCTTGAACAACTGAAATCTGCTATTTTGCACCTCACTATGCTGATATATACTTTGTAACATTTGTTTTCCCAGCCTCTGAGAGATGACATCACTTTAGAGGAAGTGTTGAAGGGTTAAGGGGGAGAAAAATCAGGTAATCTTGTTTATTCAAGTAACTTTGCCACTGTCCTCCATGTTAGATGAAGTAAATAGTTTGACAGCAATTGGCACACACAACTCTTCACCCGCCATCTGGATTTGGACACACCCACCCATCATGATCTTGACATAGTTTTAGAATAACATTATATAATGAAGCAAAATGCAGGACTATGTAGCACTTTAAAGACTAACAAGATGGTTTATTAGATGATGAGCTTTCGTGGGCCAGACCCAATTCCTCAGATTAAAAAAAAAAAAAAAAAAAAAAGCGGACACTGAAATGGATGCTAGAAGCTGATGGCAGGTATTGCGTGTTCTCTGCTGACATCTAGTGGGCAGTAAGGAAAACTCATGGATTTCCACACCATTCCCCCTCAACATCAACACAGTTTTGACTAGACTAAATTGAATCTCAAACACATAAGGCAATAGGTTTGTTTTATAAATAAGAGAAACATCACTTTTTCAGAACACTGGGGAAAAAAGCGATTAAATCAGACACATCCATTACCTGCATTTTACGCACGTCACTCAAATATTAGCTCAACACAAACACGTAATGTACATCAGAACTGAAACTACAATGCTTGAAGTCTGCATTAGTGCCATCAGCTTAACTGGGTGACCCAAAGACAGACTGTGAGAACTTTCCATCTGAGCTATAGTTCTGCAAACCTTCTCTCTAGATCTAGCAGAGTTACCCAGGTTCCCTAAAAAAACATTCTGTGAGGATCCAGCCCTTTCAGATCTCTCCATTCTTTACACCGTCTAGGGACTGGGCATGTCAGCAAAGAGCCTACGGCAGATATTAAGAAGATTTTGGAATCAGATCTCCCCGCCACCCCTCACCACCACCACCTTTGGTGTTCTCACTCTCAGGGTATGTCTACACTGCAGAGTTTTTCTGGAAAAACTACAGTTACGTCCACACTGCTATTGCATTCTTTTGACAGAAAGTCAAAAGAATGGAGGGGTATTTCTGTCAAGGGGATTTCTGACAGCGGTAAACCTCTTTTTATGAAGAAGAAGCCTTTTTCCGAAAAAGCTTTTTTGGAAAAAGGTGTGTGGGGACAGGGAAGAGAGTGTTTTTTCAAAAGAGGAGGCCTCCAGGAAAAAGTACAGGTGCCCTGTTGGCCACTCCATCCACAGTAATCACAACTGAAATGCGAGATAGCATCCACATTCATTGGACGCTATCTTTCGAAAAAGCAGATCACTTTTTTTATGTGTTTTTGCTGTGTAGACGTGCTCTTTAAAAAATGTTTTTCCAGAAGATCTGTTCTGGAAAAGCTTTTTCAGAAAGAAACCTGCAGTCTAGATGTAGCCTCAGAAGATGTGTCAGGTTTCTCTTGCATTTGCATAGAAGCTCATAGGCCAGGGGACACAGGCAGTATTTCGCCATAGAGCCCTCCCATTCACTTTTTTCCTGCATTAAAAACTAGGCAAGCCATTTTGACAGAGATTTTCCCCCACTACCATGTGATGAGGGCAATACTAAAACAAAAAGGCAGTTTCTTGATGAGTCTTTTAGGCTGATTCAAAGCAGACCACCCAGGGCACCTTATTCTCATTTCCTCTCCCGGGAGTTTTGCTATTCCTACTACAGCACGTTAGCAGGACAAAAATGTTCTTTGGTTCTACCTGCAGCTGAGGAAGCAAAGATGTGTGCAATCCCAATACAGCCCTTCCTTTCCTGGAGGTGGTGCTATGTTGGACGAAGCTGTTCAGTAGTAAGAAGCAAATATCAGTGGCAAGGACTGTACAAAGGGGGAAGTAAGGGAAAGGGAAAGGAAAAAACCAGAAGGGGGAGAGCACCACTAAAGGGAGAGCAGCTTTCCCATCTAAGTACCGAATCATTTTTATGTGCACTAAGGCAGGTGTCAATGTGCCCCATCAGTAGGAACAAAACCCAATCTCTGAGCACTCTTCTAATCAGCTGAATGGCACTCGAATCTCTCCTGAGCAGCAGCACAGGCGTGCAGCTTTCTGGCAGATAAGCAGGAAAGAGCACAGGACAAACAACAGGAGACAGCAAAAATAAGAGGGAGGAAAAAGGCAGCAGTAGAGATAAATGGGAAAAAAAGCAGCCTGCCTGAGCACCTCCTGTATGTCACCAAGGAATCCCATAAAAAGCCTCTTCCTTTTGGCATCTCCCCTTCCGCTCCCTTCCCTTTACTCAGTGTTTCACACACACTTGACAGATGAGCCCCTTTGGGAAAATGAAAACAATGGTGCTTCCCCAGCCCCCACTTTGCCATATGCTATTAGAGGCCTACCCTTCCTAATGTATACATCATTCATGCCTCCCTCTTCAGGCCAGAAGCTACTCCCATGCCGCCTCCTCTCCTTTCTTACACATTTTGAGTAAGGCAATTGTTAACAGTGTTGACATTGAAAGTATCCTTATGGGTATTAAACTCAGCACCCACTGAAATCACCAGGGCAGTTCACATCTCCCAGCTTTTGTTTCAGGCTGTCTGCAATCTCAGGTAAGCACCTCTGCATTTGTTGCATGTACTTCGTCGTTTAAGGATTTGCTTTTTGACCACCACGAAGAACCTCCTTTTTGGCTTTTCAAATGAAACCTAAGACTGAAGAATGAGGGGGATCTCTGTGTGTGTACACAGACACAGACCCACCACACAGTTTGGAAACTCTGTCTCTGTCCTTCCAGGGAGAGTGCAAGTGCCTCCGTCCGGGCTCTGCTGCTGGATGGTGGCGCAATATCACTGAGGGGTTTGGAGGTGGGGGCGCCGATTGCATGGTTCGCCTAGGGCAGCAGTTGCTGGCAGCTAGTCTAGGGCTGCCCCTGAGTCATGTGGCTAAGGATGCCTTTTGTTATAGCCGCTCTTGCCCTCTCTCAGTCTACCTTTCTAAACAACCCAGCCTTCTCCTTTACACATCACCAACCAGATTCAGTTACTCAATGAAGGCAGGGCCCGGCAGAATCAACTGCTGCCAGCATGCAGGGTACAGGAACAACAGGTACTGGCTAAACCACACAGGCAACATTTGGAAGACTGTAAATTGTGAGAGGAAAGCCTGTCTTTGTATGGGTATGAACAGCATCTAGCACAAACGCACCCCGGCTCCTGGCTGGGGAGGGTGTGTGTGTGTTAATTGTTACTATAATGTAAATATGGAATAATAAGACTTTCAAACTTCTACTGAAAAAAAAAATCCACAAGCATTGGTCATTCAGGAGTATCTCTGTAGCTGCCTTTAGCCTGCAATGGCCCTTCGTTGCCTTGGACACATGGACCTTAGCCATTTTCACTAGTAGTGAATGCAAAATTTGCTTCAGAGAAATTCCTCCAATCTACTTCTCTCAACAATGCACTAGAGAGCTCATCAGTGTCCAGGAGACACATCAATCTCCTCCATTTTTCTTGACACTCTCCCCTCCCCAATTTCTCTTTTGAGCTATCACCAAGGGTTTTGAAATGTTTCTTATCCCCTTCTAAGACAATATCCGCAAAGATGTACCCTCTCCTGCCCACTCTGAAGATAAAAGCACACTTCTGTTCATTTGTCACATGGCTCTTTTAAAAAGTATTGATTACAGGCAGTCCCCGGGTTACGTACAAGATAGGGACTGTAGGTTTGTTCTTAAGTTGAATTTGTATGTAAGTTGGAACTGGTACATATTGTAGGGGAAACTCTAGCCAAACATTTCTCCAGAGCTCAGTTTTATTCTCCCACACCTCACTTCCCTCAGTCCTTTATTCTCAAGCTGAGGTGTCTGCTGAGAAAAGCTGCTCCACGTCTCCCTGGTCTGCTGGGGGAACGCAGCTAGTGCGGGGTTGCCTCACCCCTTTTGTAAGTAGGGATCCGATGTAAGTCGGATCCATGTAACCCGGGGATTGCCTGTATATAATCTTGAATCAGATCAGCCAACAATTTAACATCCAATAATTACCATGTGGTGGTGTAAATTACTGCAGATGACTAAGATCAGTGTAAGTTTCTCCCCCTCCTTCACATATTCTTCCACACACTTCTATGGAAGGAAAAAAATCTATCTGCTACTTTTGTCCTCCTCTGGCACAGTTTTTTCCCCCCTTATTGGCTCAGATTAAGATATTAAAAGCTAGAAAAGGGTTGGGGAGCAAGGAAACCAAAAGAATGGTCTCTGATCTCCATTCAGCTATGCATGGGACTGTTCTTGCTCCCACTGGTGTCAATGGGCAGGGCTCGACAAACTATAGAATCTACTCGCCCGTGGTGAGTAGATTTCAGGCGCACACCCTATTCATCGGCAGCACGCGCATGCGCAATGCAGGTCTTGTGCATGCGCAGTACAGGGCTGGTGAGTAGTTTTTGCCGCCGTTTGTCAAGCCCTGTTGAAGTGCTGCCATTGTTCCTAAGAGGAGCAGGATTGGGTCTCGCTGCCAAGGATACTTCCTGTTCAACAGAGACCATGAGGCTGAACATCATCTACATGTTTTATTAGTCTATAAAATGCTACCAGACCATTTGCTGTTTTTTTCTGTAACAGACTAACTCGGCTACACCCTGAAGCATCTACATTTTTGGTCAGCTACTTAAAGACAATTACGAGCTCTGAGCTCTATCAATAAGCAGTACTAGTCTGTTTACACTTTAGGGCTTGCTACATGAGGTCTCACTCCATTACAACATATTCAAAGTTAGGAACAAAAGAGCCGTGATGTGACTAATGCTTTGTTCTGCTTATTATAGTAAAATACTGCTTGTCATGGGTTTAAAAAACACACCCCAGAACAGGTGGAGAGGCATAAAGTCCTTACAGATCAACCACCATTATCCATTTTACACTTAAAGGAAAAAAGTGAAGGGGATGTTCCACAACTATGCGCCAATGGTATACGTGGAGTTTCATTTCAAGGAGCAAATTACAACCTACTAAGTGCAAAAGAAGAATGCTATTTCTACAGATACTTCAATGATCAATATTCAGTTGAATACGAGGGAAAATATGACAGACTCAATTCTAACCACAGTCAATCTCAGGATTTATTCTTCTGTTCCTCTGTTCGATCTTACACGTTCTATCATGCAGTAAGGTCCAAATGTATTTTTTTATTATTATTAAAGAACAGGGAATGATGCAGGAGGATCAAGATATTACTGACCTTCTGGCTTGAAATGCAACAATGCTAATGCTGGACCTTCCAATTCACTGGAAATATAATTGTACGTGCAGGATATCATGCATTCTGCTCTGGACTCTGTCTTCATTCTGTTTATACAATGCACTTAGCCAGGCAGATGTATAGTGTCCTATGCCTTCCTCTCCATATTTCCTCCTCCCAGCAGGATCAGAAAGAGGCATGGCACCACAGACGTCAACCTGATTAATGAAGCAGTTCCCTCGTCAGATCTGAAACTGACACGTCAGCCTAATTCTATATCCAGGTTGACCTGTGTGTCAGGCTCAACAGACCAGAGCACAGTGCAGTGCGTCCTTCCCTAGCAGTGAAAAATAAATATTTTGGTGAAGAAAATACATAATCTCTTATGTTAGTTTGACCCTTTGTTTTCCCCAGGTCTGTGACTCCTCACTTACTACTGGCATTCAGCTTAATCCAAGCCTTTCTCAGTAAACTTCAGGATAACATCAGAAGCTAAATATATCTTAAGGCGTATGTTGAAGCAATTTTATCCACACCATGTGAGTTTGCCTCCTTCCAATTTCCTGAATCTTTTCAGGGGCAGTGAGGTAGGTGGATGCTATATCTGGCAGAATGTAGCTCCCAATTCTGATTCCATTGTTTTCGTTTTAGAATCAGTTGCCACGTAGGTGAATTAATCTAAGTTAGCAAAGCTACTTAAAAGGAGATTAGTTGATCTGAATGCAATACCACTTTGCAATAATTTTAAAAGGACAGATGTCTCCTTTGTGTATTTCACTTTTAAAGGGAGAACAGTACAGTCCAAGTGGCCTGCTTTGTTCAGTTTGCTCCATTTTTTTAAAGAGAAAACCTCAACTTTGCCATCCAGATTCTGCTATGATGCTAGAATTATGATGAAATTACCTTTTTATTACTAAGAGCTTTCTTAGGCTATAAGGTCCTTCGAGAAGGGGCCATCTTTTTTTAATTGTGTACAATAATCATATATGATTTTGAATGCTGACCCTGGGCATTGCCATAATCATTAAATTATACAAAAGGCTATGCAATAAACTCCTTTGAGTAACAATCTGTCTTTTCATCTATTTGTAAAATGCCATGCACACCTACCGTATGGCACTGTATAAATAATTTAAACAGCACTGTCAGGATGTTTTTGGAGACCAGGGGTGCATGTATAGCTTCCTCAACATGTGTCACTGATATTCTTTACTATTATAGTTGTAGTATACAAGAACCTTAGAAACAGTAGTGTATTTAAAAGTGTGTGTGTGTGTGTGTGTGTGTGTGTGTGTGTGTGTGTGTGTGAGTGAGTGAGAGAGAGAGAGAGAGAGAGAGATATGGAGCTCCAAATAAATGTTCATTTTTGGGAGGCTGTGAATCACAGATTAGAAAATACGTTTGAAATCGAACTGTCTATTCCTTTTCAGTTCACCGACTGCCCTGGAACCTGGGTGTCTCTGGTTTCAGATCAACTGAGAGAGAAGGACTGTACAACCAAGTAGGCTTTACAGAAAGATGCAAACACCAGATTTATGAACAGTACTGCTTTAGGAGCAGTGAGTTCCTGAAGATGTTATCTATTTCTTATGTTTAGGCAAGTTGCTTAACCTCTCTGGGCCTCATTCAGTGCTTGCATAACACCATCTACCTACCTCACAGGAGCTTTGTGTGGCTTAGATATTTGTAAATGTTTTGAAATTCTCACATGAAAGGTTCTGTACAAGTAGAATTCTTCTCTCCTGTCATCCAAAAACTACCATAGCATTAAGGAACTTCTGTTTATCCTCAGCAAATACAAGCCACTCAGAGTGACACAGGATTCTTTATTTCAATCTCCTCTGCTATTCTACCACAGTAAAATAATTTAAAAGTTATCTGGCAACACAAACACAACATGCTTATTGACTCTTCATCTTTTTACTCCTTGATGCGCTGAAGGGCTGAAGCATGTGCACAGGTATCTTTCAACTGTGCAGGCATTTGCTCATTATGAAAGAAGGGGCTATGAGTAGCTATACGTTTCATTAAAAAATAACAACCCACAAACTTAAAATTTGTGCTCCTTGACACCTAAGGCACCGATCCTTTCTCTATACGTTCTTCTGCCTGGAGTTACTCAGCTCACACTCCAATCATCATGATAAACAGTGGCAACGCAATGAGTCTGATCAATGTCTTCCATTTGAGGCTGTCATGGGGCCAGTGACCTTTCAGGTCTGACTGGTCCCATGATGACCCCATGGGTGTTGCAGGTGGCATCCGTTAGCTCACAGTAATGGAGCAGCGGAGGCAGAAAGCAGTTGCTAGAACAGTACAAAGGAGGAAGCAGTGTGGCTGGAAGGAAGAGAGGGAAGGCCTTCTGGAAAAGGTCTGCAGCTGCTGCAGGCTGGGAAGTAGTAAGGACCCCCCCAGGCACACAGTAGGCCTCTGTGGGACAAGACCTGAACAAGTACTTGCAGTTGACAATAAGAACCCCAAAGAGAGCTGGCAGGCTCCTTGGGGAAGAGACTCAGAGAGCAGCTCCTGCGATTAGGGACAGAAAAGAGAGCTGACAGAGACCTCCAGACCAGAGTGCCCTACACTACAGTTTTGAAATGGACCCCAGGAAGGGAGTAGGAAGGTGAAGAGCATTTGAAGGAGAGATTCCACATGAGAGGAAAGGAGAGAGTTCTCTCCCTGAGGGCACCCCGGGACTACAACCCGAGGGAACCCACAGGGAGCGGAGCAGGCTCCTGGGAGGGTGGGGGGGGGGGGGGAAGGAAGCCCTGAGTTATGGCTTAGTGATAACAGGGGGGAGCTGTAAGCTAGGGTGTACAACAGACTGGGAAAATCCCACAGGAAGCAGGTTACTTTCCTGCAGGGGCAAGAGGGTACCTGAGATAAGTCTGGTAAATGAGAATAGGGGGAGACCCCAGACAGAAACTACCAATGTCCTGAGGGAAGGGACGCAAGAGAAGAAATTATTAGTTGTCCTAAGAGGGGCAGAAGGAGCAGCCATTATTTGGATCTCTTTTTGCTGGATTTACAGCTGGACACTGTGTTACTACCCCAGACGGGGTTTGGACATGGCCAGAGAGCTGAGCCACAGAAAATTCAGCAAGAGGCAGGGGCACTGGAGTCAAAGATAATGGCAACACCCTGCCCTGATGCAAGAGGGCACACCAATACCCCCTTCGCAGAGATGATTGTGTTAGGACTGATGTGTCAGGACAGATACAGGGCACTTAGTACTAATCTTTCAGGTTTTAGATTTCACTTCCTACCAACTTTCAAGCTGAGCTAAGACTTGCTTCTCAGAACGGTTATATTTAAACATCTTCAAAGTCTATATACACAGAGCCACAAAACTACACTCACTCTATCAACTAACTACTAAAGGCAGAACGTGACTTCCTCAAGGCGTGCTAAGAGTTTTAAGATGTGCCTGGGAGATAGCTTGATGGCTACAGCCCAGTATTAATAAGGTGACATAATTAGCAGCAGGATGATAAAGACCAGGTCTGTGCCTTTCATCCATGTAATAAAGAATTCAGGTGGCAGGAACCAAAAAATCTTCTGTCAATTCGTATTTACTGGGCAGCTTTGCTAAAACAAACAAAGCCTCATCCATCACTAACCCATCACCCCTCCCTTCAGAACACAAACAAATCCATGATTCTGAATTGACGCAGAAGAAATTAGCAGGAAAGGAAAGATCCTGCATTGCCCCCAGCCTGAGAATCTGAAATCATTCAGAAAACAAGGGCTAGCTCGAGACTGCCTATTGAAAAGAGACAACCTTGGAGCATTCGCTGATAGCCTGCAGCAAACTAGCTGGTCAAATGGGCCTGGTCTACATCTGCATTTCCAGTTGCTAAGTCACACGAAAAGAAGCACGTTTTAATATGTTTCTAAAATTGCTTTTCCCTGTAAGCAATTCCTGTTATTGCCTTTAGACCCTAAGCTCATTAGGGCACGCAGTGTCTTTTGTTGGCTTTTTGAGGCTTGCACAGCAGGTGGGAGCAGGGGCTTGGTCAATGGCTCTTCAGTGCAACAGTAATACAAACCTGCAGTGGCGGCCCATCAATACAGGCGAACTAGGAGGTCGCCTAGGGCACCAAGATAAACGGCCATTGAGGGCTTTGGAGGCGGGAGCGCCGATCGCGCATTTTACCTAGGGCACCAGTTGCCGGCAGCTCATCTAGGGCCGCTCCTGCAAACCTGCTATATATTCGAGAGAGTCTGAGTGTGAGCAAGTCTGTCTGTCTGACCATCTATTTGTCCAAAAACTCCTCCCAAACTGTAAGAGCTAAGACCACCAAATTTGATATACAGCTTCCTCTTACCATAATTTAAATCAAGATAAGGGTTTGGTTATGCCAGGACAACAGGAGCAGCCAGCCCCACAGGAGACATCAACAGGCCAGCATGGCCAGGATCGGCTCCTGCACCCCCCTCCTCCGGTCCCAAACCTCACCCCTTAATCCTGTGTCCAGCCCTCCCACACAAAAAGCCCCTCTTTTCCCCCCAACTGTGACTTCTGCACCCTCCTCCACTCCCAAGAACCCAAGCAATGCCAGGTAGATCTTTTAGTAATATGTCCTGGATTGTATGGGACAGTCCCAAATTTACTTTGTCCTGGTATCCCAATCAACTCATGAAATGTCCCAGAAAGCCCCGCCGGATCTGGCTCGCAGGGAAGAAGTGAACCAGAAATGGCTCTGTGCACTGCAATTTCCCAGCTGGCACAGCCTCACAGAAACACACCCTAGCATGGCACAGGAGCAAAGGCTCTCAGCCAGCCCGAACATGTAGACGGTTCCCTTCACGCTTTGCCAGCAGGTAGCCAGGGCAGCTTCCAATACGCTCTGGAAACCGCGCACCAGAAGCTGGAATCCAAAGAATTCTCCGAGTTCCAGCGCAACGCACACTGCCGGTTGGCCAGCTCCTACCACCTCCAGTGGCTGCCCCAGTCACCACGCACCATGCAGCCCCCTTCCTCCCACTGCAGGACTGCCCCTGGTGTGCAGGGCCCTTGGTCCAGCCGTGCCGCCTCTGCCTCCTCCTCTATCTCCAGGCAGCCGCTTGTTGATTACAGTGGCTGCCACTACTGGGGGGACTGGGCGGGTCTGAGGCAAAACTCAGCAGAGCTGCTCCTAGATCTTGGTGCCTTGGAGCTGCCGCCTCAGCCCCAGTCAAGCACTGTGGGGCAGGGCGCACTCAGGCTCAGGAGGTGCACTCCATGCACTGCCGCTCTCCCCACCTCAGCCCTTCCCCACCCTGCTGGGGAAGCAGCAGCGCATGGAGCTGTTCGCTCTGCTGCTCTCCGTGAACTGGGTCTTGCGGGGAAGGTTGGGGCTTTCTTCACCTCCACACACTACCTCTCTCCCACCCCTCGCCCTCTGAACTGGAAGCCAGAGCTGGTGATGCAGCCTTGTGGCTGCGTAGGCTCCATGTTTCATGGTGGATGGGGGGCTGAACTCCCTCCCCATCCCGTTGGGGAAACAACAGTGCGCAGTCTGGAAGGTAAGCATCCCCCCTTATGCCCAGACTCCCACACCCCAATTCTCCTCACTCACTCTCCTCCAAATGCCAAGACCCCACACCCCCAGCTTATTCCAACACTCTCCCTTATTCCTGCACCCTCCCTCTTGGCCACACACTGCACCGTCCCTTGCTCCTGCCCTCTCCACCTGGCCAGATACCCTACTCCCAGCCTGCTTCTGCACCCTACCTCCTACCCAGACCTTGCAACCTCTCCCCCTTCAGTACTCCCCTCCCGCCCAGATCCTGCACCCCCATTCCTATCCCACTAGCTGGCAGTCCTGTCCTGCACACTGAACCCCTCATTTCTGTCCTACCCCAGAGCCTAGGAGGGGCCATAAAATCCACTAACTCCAGAACCCTAGAAAATTAAATCTGGCCTATGGGAAGCCCTGAACCTCAGTCCTCCCTGTCCATTTCCCTTGCCCCATGGGGCTGGAGTGAGAGTGGAATGAGGTGTGTCAAATGGGGGCCACATCAGTGAGAGCTGAGGGGTTTTGGAGAAGTATTTTTGCTTCACACTTGTGTGGTCCCCAACTGATTTTTCTGTGGGTCAGCAGCCCCCGACACAAAAAAGGTTCCCCACCCCTGCCATAAATAAGGAAACCATTGAAACCTTTTTTCCTTGTACATACATTAATACTTTATTTAAAATGAAGATGACCGGGGGGGAGGGGAAATCGGCATTTAAGTCAGTTCCCTGCAGCGCCAGCTCACCCTCCCCCCTTTGCTGCCTCTCTGTGATAGAGGCAGCAAGGGGGAGAAGTAACTAGTGTAGTTGCTTACATCCCTTATGTCACACTAGTGTGGATGATGAACAGACTCTTTGTGAGTCTTCCTCAACCAAGCAGTTTAAATCATCAACAGTGTGTTAAGATGCCACGTGAAAACATCTGGCGTGTCCAGAGAGAGACAGGCTGTATCATCTCCAGAGAGGGTTGTCATGACTTGTGTGTCTGGGTGAACAAGCTCTTTGTAAGTTCTGTGAAGAGGTGAGATGTTTTGACTTCCAATTTCGAGGGATTTGTTCTTCTGTCCTTGGGCTGCACGTTGTCTAGATCTGAATGGAGTTAGTTGTGACAATGCACTTCTGAGTTATTCTGACAAAGTGAAACCTGTGCTAAAGACCCCACATCTAGTGAGAGAAAGTGCTGCTGTCAGAAGAAGTAAATTCAAAGTCTCTCCAATTTTCTTCAAAGATTGCCTCTACCAGGCACCGGGGCCATTGACTGGCCCTTTTATATTTCTGAAGGGTGACAATTTTAACTGGATCTTCTTGGGTAATGCAAACAGATTGCTTTGGGCCCAATCCTCACTTAGAGTTTAAATTGGATCAGGCCCTTTGTAAGCAGGTTGGGTAGTGGTCTCATTTGGCAATTATTATTAGGTATTATTTACATAATATAGGCATGGTCATCATGGTATCAACATATACATTTCTCAGTAGCTTTACATATGAAATAGCTCAGCCCCATTGATCTCCATGGGCAATGGACCTTTCCAGAAGTGGTGAGGGTTAGTGACATGGTCTTCTCCACCCTGTAATTGTCATGGTTAGTTCAGTATTGTCATTCTGGCTTGTGGAAGTGGTGGTGGTGAGGGTACGGGGGAGAAGGGGAGAGACACTTGATAGTTTTTCAGTAACTTCAAAAAATGCAGTTGCAGTACATCTCATTAGGGATGTAAATTCCCATTCATCAGTTAACTGGTTAATGTTAGGTCACACTGGGGCTGCTGCCGGCTCCCAGCCCCACTCCGGAGCAGCCCCTGTCCACAGCAAGCTGGACTTTCCATGGACAGAAGCTGCTCTGGACATTGGCGCAGTCCCTGCCTGCGGGACCCCCGGATAACAGCAACCCCCATCTGCAGCGAGACCTCTCGGGGCTGGAGTAGCCCCCTGCCCGCAGGAAGTGGGGAGTTGCTCCAGCCCCCTCCAATTACCAGTTAATTGGAACCAGTAAGCATCATCCATTAAGAGGGCTAAGGAAGTTATCCGACAAAATTGTGGGATAGTTCTGGATAATTCCCAGGCCCGGAGTCAAATGGGGCTGCATCAATATTGCAAAGTCTCAGAGCCTGGATCTTATCCTGAATCAAGGCTGGACCCCTAGCGCTGCAGTGTCGTGGGACCCTAGGTCTGGGTTAATGCAATTGCAGTATAGCTGCATGGGAGGGATGTCCTATGGGAAAAACCCCAGAGCAATCCTTCTGTTAAGATGTAGCCCACACCAATAAAGAGTTTGAGAATCCCTAACATGATATACATGAAGTGTTGCCTCCAGTTTTTTAAAGAAGTTCTGATCACTGTTAGTGAGACAAGGGATTTCCTCATGCTAATGACTGGAGCACTGGGAATACTGCAACCACATGGGGGGGGGGGGGGAGTCACCCATGTCTGCAGTTTCATTTCTTTTGCGCAAAGAAGGAAATGATCAAATGCATAATTAATTTTCAAAACTACAGAGCAATGGATATGCTAAACCTGAATTTCCAAGTCATAACTCATGAGAAGTGTGTTTTAAAAGACCATATATGTATGCATCTTGCCCCAGCTACACTCATATAAAGTGTGGTGTTTAAAGGAAATTTTGCTCATCTATTACTACTTTCAGTTTCTTTTGGCAAAATTCTAACCTATATCAGAGCTAGAAAGAGGTATTAATAGTTAACTCTAAAATCTTGAAGACCCACTTGAGAAATTCAAAAATCAAAAATATTGTAGAAGGCAATTTTAAGACATAGAATCATAGAATACTAGGAGTGGAAGGGACCTTGAAAGGTCATCGAGTCCAGTCCCCTGCCCCCATGGCAGGACCAAATACTGTCTAGACCATCCCTGATAGACATTTATCTAACCTACTCTTAAATATCTTGAGATGGATATTCCACAACCTCCCATAGATATATGCAGCCAAGTACTGACATTAGATAGATCTTGTAAGCCACAAATGGAAGTTTCCAAGAGGAAAGCAGGGAGACCACATCAGATAACTTTAACTAGACTAGCCATATACATACAGCAATTTTTAAAGCAATGTGACAACCCATAGCTTTTATGGCAGCGAGCTTGGGTGTATGGCACTCCACAGTAGGGGTGTCAATGTGAAGTCAATTATGCGATTAACCAATAAGCCTGGACTTATCAGTTAATCTTGTCAAATACATGCACTCTCCTCCCCTTGTTGCCTCTGTATGAGAGGCAGCAAGGCAGGGGGGAGGGAGGAGGGAGATGGTGTCCATGAGGAAGTGGTTTTAAGCAGGTTCTTCATAAGCACCAGATACACCTGCCTCCCACAGCTCTACTACCTCTGATAGAGAGGCAGCAGTGGGGGGGAGGTGGGGGGATGCTGGAGCTGATACTCATGGGGAGACGGCTTTCAAGCAGGCTCCCTGTAAATGCCAGTTCTCCAGACCCACCTGCCCCCCCTCCTTTGCTGCTCCCTGCAGAGGCAGCGGGGGCAGGGTAGGCAGGAGCTAGGGCAGGGTGGAGCTGGCTTAAGAAACGGTTCCCCCTAACCAGCACTGCGGTGATGCCTGCCCCACACCCCACTGCTGCCTGAGTTCACCGTGGACAGTGGCTAGTCTGCTGGGGTCCGAGCTCCCCACAGACAGAGGCTGCTACCAAAGAGCAGCCTCTGTCCTTTGTGGGCCCAGGCTTGCTGCAGACAGGGGCTGCCGCTGCCCTGTGCTGCTGCCTCTGTATCAGAAGCAGCAGCGCAGGGTGGCAAGCAGCTGGTCTGAGCGGGGAGTTGGTTTTTAAACTGGTACAGAGGCAGCAGCATAAGGTGACGGGGCTTCCTGGAAATGGGGCCAGGAGTTCACTGGCTGCTGCCCCCACCCCTAAGATTTTGTGCAGTTACACAACTATTGAATTGCACAATAGCTAACATCCCTACTCCACAGACCACATCTGTTTAGAGTGCTATAGTTGCCCTAAAACCTTTATTGCATGAATAAGAGCTACTGATGTCAATACACACTCCTCGTTGACCAATGAAAGCACACGCCTTTCAGATCACAGTTCATCAAAGCAAAGAGAAAAAATAATGTCAATTAACATTAGGGGAATGGGTTAGTTTAGAAGACACAAAACAGTATTAACTGCCATATGCAGAACCAATTAGGTATTCTCCTATTCTCTTCCACATTTCTACGTTCATTCTCCAGAGAAATGGTTGGGAAAACCATTCTGCTCTGGCACACTGGAAGTTACAATTCTTCCACTAGATCCTCTGGTGCTTCCTACTGGTCACTGCTCACACCTCACAATGAATGACAGCTACTTTTCTCTCAACAAATCCTGTGTATTCCACAGAACCAAGACAATCACAATAGTGTCTAGAGATTGATGACAAAGTTTCATTTGAGTGAACCGTTTTCCCTGGAGTACTGGGATTCCTCACAAGACGCCTGGGCATTCATGCAGATGGTCAATCAGCCTGATAAGTCCAGGGGTAAACTATAGTTTGCTGTTGCCAAAACCACAGCATTGCTATATCATCATCTTCATGGATGATGACCGTCATGGACCAGGACCCTACTGTGTTAGGTGCTGTACAAACAGAATTAAAGAAGACAGTCTTTGCATCAGAGAGCTTGTACTCTAGGCAAGAGACAACAGATGGATAGACAGACTGTTTTCTTCTACTCCTCCATCAGTCAGTGAGACAATACTGGTCAGCATAACAACTTGCTGGTCTCAGCATACCAACAGCCTAATTGTCCATTTTTTTGTAAGCTTCAAGACTGCAGAGAGTTTAAAGAGAGATTTCAATGGTGATAATTCTTTGGCTTTTGTTGAGATCATGACGGGCATATTCCAGCCTTGTTGATCCTTCTTTCATGCATCTAGCATCAATTGCTGTGTAACACTGATCCAGGCATCATATCCATTTACTATGCAGTAAGCTCTAATGCTTTCCCCAAGTCCATTCTCACCCTCCGCATGGACAGCATGTACTTAACTGCTAGGGAAACCTGGCCAAATCTCAGTCACTCATGCCTTCTATTTTAGGGTACATGAGCTATCGAGTCCATGTTCCCAAGTGAGGATTGGGTTTGGGGGTTTTTTTGGTTCATTTCCTACCACACATTTCCATTTAGTTTCCAGTTATGTTTTGCCATCTCCTTACACACTACCCTACAAAATACCTATTGTTGTGAACAGGAGGGTAAACCTATTTCCTGACGTCAAATATGAGCCACAAACATTACCAACTGCTAGGCAACAGGGACAGTGCAATATGTTAGCAGTAAACAGACGTCATTACAAAGCAAAGTACTTTATTGCAAATTAATTTTGCCAGAAGATTAGATACACACATTCTGTGGGTTGATTGCTGTGAAGAATTACCATGGGATGAACCACTGTTGTCCCCTTCAAATGCTGGACCTGAAAAATGACCAGAGTTTCTGGGCAGCTGTGCATTTGATACATTGGCAGCATCAAGCTTGGCTGAGATAAAAATTGAAATTCCCAGTGGTCCTAAATTAGTACAGTGATTGTTGCAGAATAAAACTATTTTACCTGCCACAACAATCTCCTATCTGTATTTTAAATATAGGAATAAAATTAGACAAAAACCATGTTTATACTCAGTACATGGGAGAAAAAATATAATCTGTATCATTACTGGTACAACTTTTATAATGTGCCAGGGGAAGCATAATTTATCTGTATTCAGAGCCAGGCTAGTTTATATAAACCAACCTTTCAGAAACTACAGGATCTCTCTCTTTCTAATTGTTTGTTTGTTCCCAGTTCTTTTCCATGTTCAGAAATTGCCTTGCCTTCACCTCACCAAGTTCCATTTAATCTGTTTTGATGAATTGGCTTTCTGGATTTATTTCCAAGAAGAGATGCTTTATTTGGCCTCTCAATGTAGAGCACTCTATTTACATGTCCCCCCCCCCCCCTTAAATGTAGCTGCTTTGCAAGATGCTTTTAAAACAAGCTTTAGGACCCTGAATAGAACCAGAGATAAAGCTTAACTCTTACCTAAAACCTACGCTCTCTTCCCTTGGGCATGAAATCTACGGCAGCAGCCATTGAAGTACTGGGACTGTTTTTCATCTTCATGCTAGGTGAAGATTTTTCTAAGCAACCATACAGTTTATTTAAAATAATTGCTCAATAGGGAAGAGATCAAATCTATTGAGATATACACAGCGGACTGATATTTTTTTGATGTATGTTCAACACTAACAACCACAAGGCCTAAATACTTCCTCCACAGAAAAGGTACCCATTGATGTGAATTAACAGAGGAGAAAGAAGAAAAGGAGTGACATCTATTAACAATTAGAGGAGACCACTAATTCCAACAAAAAGCACTGCAGCGAGAGAAGGTAGTTTTGCTTTCATACACTTTTGGCAACAGCCCAGCAATAATCAGTCCTTCAATCTTGTTTTAACACAAGGGCTGGTGTAAACCCTTTTGGATATATGGCTCACATGGTGCCTATAGACTGATACTATGGGCTGCAGCTCTCCCAAGCCTGTTCCATTTGCCTGCCAACATAACATGTTTCTTCAGGCACTGACCCTTTGCTGGCCTGCTCATTGAAGTTCTTATCTCACACTCCTGTTTGGGCCGATGCACTCCATAATTCCTGCTGTGCCCCTGGCCTGTCTTTTTTTGCTGCGTGTGTGAACACTTAGACTTCAAGGACTGTGCCAAGCTTCACTAAAAGTGTGGGAGGCCCCATCTCCCTTAATCAACAGTCCATCAAAACTGGCACTGCTTTCACCAACAATCTGTTAACAGCACATAAAATGCAGGAAAACTATCTGAAGCGAGGCAGTTTCTCCACACCTACTATCGTATCATAAATACAATAAGCTTGATGTCTTTTGAAAGAACCAGTTAGATGGTTTTAAATTGAAAAGCAATTTGTTCCCTCTCTAACCTGCTCCCCACCAGAAAACCACCCAATGCAACACAAAATACAGAATTGGTGAGATTTGTCCAATGTTCTATAGTAGCCACTGTTACAGACATAGCGCCTGAATAAACTATTTTATAAAAAGGAGATTGTGTAATCAAATGCATCAGTGGTACTTAAACTTTTTGGTATGGGACCACCCTCTGCCCCACCTACTCCTAAGTAGCTGGGACCTAGCTAGAACCCTTCCCATGTAGCTATACTGGGAATGACAGGATAACTGTAATTCCCTGACACACTTTCAAAAACCCCATCTTGAGTTCTATGGAACAGAGACAGTCACACAAAAATTAAAAGCCTTTGCTTCTTCAGCAGTACAGCAGATACCAGGGCGGGAAAAGATGTGGCTCAGGGGCCTGATCCAGCCCACCTAACACTTTGATCCAGCCCTTGGACTATATCTGGCTGCTTTCTATTTATATCCTGCTGCCTGTGCCACCAAATTTCCAAGTGGTGACTCAGGCAGCAGGATCCTATTTAAATGGCTCTCTGTTATAGCACTACCCCAGCAGGGGCCAGAACCGTGAACTCTTTAATTAGTGGCGGCAACAAGGGCACCTAGTGGGCAATGTGGTAACGGCGGGGCTGTGAGCCCTTTGCTGTGTTTTTAATTCAAAGCCTCCAGCCCCAGACAACTCTGAGGGGAGGCTAGTCCCCAGCCCCACCCTTTCAATCCCAAACCCCACCCCTTCCGGGGACTGAGCTGACCCCTGACCACATACCAAAATTCATCAAGTGGCCCACCTGCAAAAATTATTTCCCACCCTCAGCATAGACAGTCTCCGCTTCTTAAACAATTCATTAATCCAAAAGTACCACTGAACGATCTCTTTTAGAGACCCTTAGGAACTCTATTAGCTAATTGTTTTCTTTGGTATTGTTTCACTGAATTTATCATTAATGGATTTTTATTCTGGAATTCTAGTATCAGATAAGTCCCAGAGTTGTATTCAATGTAAATACTTCAGTCTACTTTCCATACCATGGAAGTTCTGGGACATGCCAAGACTTCCTCAGCACAGAAATCAGATTTTAAATCTGGCCCTCATTTTGAGGTAACATTTTTCATGGGGAAAAACATTAGGCATAGATGTTCAGCAAGAATTGAAAATAATTTACATGGATAGGTATTATTAGTAACTAGAGGGTGGCAATTTCATTGTTCTTAAAACTCAGCTCATGGGAGGCACCAGGGACTCCTGGTTGGAAGGTGGGGTGGCAGGAATTTAGACAGGCAGACCACACAGCTCGCTGCGCAGCCTGGCTTTCAATGAAAATTTATCTAAATTGACTTCATGGAACATTCATGAGGGAACACTAAGATTGTGACCAATCAGCACTGTCCCATGGAAAACTTTCCATTGGAAAATGTCCTGCCATTCTACGCTGTGTCCCTCACCGCTGAGGGGTTTTGGATGCCTTCCTCCCATTGATCCCTCCTCAGTGGGATTGTGACATCAAAGGAAAATCAGCCAAATTACCCCCACTTTTGTTGCCCCACCTCTGAAGTAACTGTGATATAAGAGGTAAATCAGCCAAGTACCTGGTTTTGGTGGAAATCAGGCTTTTCCAACTTTCTGATTGTCATAAAAAAAATCAGAGTTCTTCCTATTGATACCTAGAACATTACTTGAAATTTAGGAACTGATTAGCTGCAGTCATTGGAAGTTCTCACATTATAGACAGAGAATTGCCAGAAAGAGTTGAGTAAGACAATTTAGATTTTTAAAGACATATTTCTAATTCTTTGAGTGTAACAAAAAGCACTGTGCTTTAGCTTTATAGTATCCAGACAGGACTGTATTCCAACACCTGTAAGGAAAAAACTGTCAACTGGCTTTGCATTCTAATCAACTGAAACCAATATGCACTAAAATACACAAGAAGCACAATTTCCAAATGGATGAGAAAAATACCTGATCCATACCAATTTATTTTAAAAGCATCACAAACCACTAGTTATTAAATGATCAGAATCCCTCAATTCTGGGCTGGCAGAAAGGAAGTCCATTAGTAAAAATAAATATAAAAAAGAAGAAGAACGGGGCATATTTTGAAAGTGTGTGTGGTTATCTATAAATTACTGGTGCTATTACAGGAAAGCAAAATACTACACATTGCTTTCAAAATAAAACAGAACACTAAATGAGAGTATCCTTGGCATCTAAAATTTCCTGGGCAGAACATTTGTTGCTCAGTAGAAAAGGAATTATTGCTTTAAACTGGTCAAGAGAAATAAAAGCTTGATGTATCTCACATCCACTCAGATTTAATTTGGGCCAAATGCAAACTAATGGATATGACGTCTTATATATGGAACACTTAAAGTTGATCATTTACAACAGCAAAGACAGAAGGACGACACTAACTGCTAGTTTATTTTCCTACATAATTCATGGTCTCCTGTTTATTACAGATGAGAGTGACTTAATTCTGCTCCAGTTCTCCTCAAGCCCTGGCAAAAAGCCTGTACCAAAGAGGTGCTCAGTGCACAACACACTGATTTCAACAGCAATTGCAAGCACTCAGGACCTGGCCCTTTATCTACAGGAAGTAGGAATGAGAGAGAGGCCAAATTAATCCATCAGAATATCATTCTAGTATTAATTTTTCTGTTTGACTCCATATTGTCAAATGTTATTGTGCCTCCTTCACATTCTGGAATGAACACAGAACACATCAATTTCAACAGAGATCTACAGTTGTGGATAAGGGCTCACAACAGGAAAAAGGTCTCATTTATGGCCCTTTTAGCTCACTGCTTATTGCATTTCTCCAAAACACGATATTTCCTCAAGTCCAGTGTCTTACAGGCATTTAGTTTTGCTGTCTCAGCACAGTTCACTTGCAATTTTCTCATCAAAACAGAATAGAGAAAGTCAGAAGAATGACATTTGAAATTGAGCAAAGATGCACTAGTTCAACTGTCTAGTGATGTCATCATAGGGGTTTAGTAGCTGGGGGGAGTTGAAGAAAAGACAACATGGATAATTAGATGTACTATTAATTTCTCAAAGGAGAGAAACTTTATTTGGAAGTGTCATTGTCCAGCATGACACTCCCACAAATGTAACTTTTCTTAAAATATAGAGAGAGACGATTAAAAATAACTCGCCTCCTGAAAAGTTGATCATCTTCCCAAAATAACAATGATCAAATTCCAAATGTCCCTGTTGTGCAATCTGCCAAACAACAATTGAAGGTGCTGGCTCTGTGCATTGCACTGTTTGCCTGATTGCGCCACTCTTGTGCAAAGTATTCAAATTAATAAAAATCCTCTTCCTCTGAACTTTAATACCCTGGCTTGTTCGCATGTAGGAAGAAAGCAGGTGGGCAAGCTAGAGACACATGCACACCAAAACACAGCAGTTGGTTCTAATTTTAGATTTAGTAGACTTGTGCAGATCTAAAGTATGACCCCAGTCACCTTACCTTAAGCAGTAACAGCTGCTGGAATTAATTAGCAGGCTAGTGAGAGAACAAATGCAGCATTTCGTTTCCATACCTTTCCCTCTCCTTCAGAGAGATTCCCTTCCTGCAGACCATTCCCTTCTTCTCCCATGTAGAAGTGGAAAGGTCATTATTATAGTAAGTGTGGAAATACACAAAATTAAAATTAGGTGCAACAATGTGGAATTCTGAGTGAAGCCATGCCAATAGCTGCAGCTCCCTGTCACAATGTTCATTATGCTTCAGCTTTTGAAAAAACTTCATTTAGAATGGTGGTTTTGAGGAAAATAACTTCAGAACATAAACCGAAGACAGACAAATGCACATTGCAGAAAACCAGCCTTTGCCTTAAGGAAGAGTTAACAATGTCAATATGAAGAGAAAATAAAGTTTCCCTTACATAAACCACCACCTTTTTTCTCACCACAATCATTCCAAGACCTGGTCAGAAATTCTTGACAAAGGCAAACTTACAATGAAAAACAAACATGTTTTCAAATATTCTTCCCTCCTTTTCCTACCCACAGCAATCACATTGTACCTAACTGAGATGCTAAGATGGGCACAAAGTTAACTTTTAAGAATTATTGCATATTTCTGGAGATTGTCAATATATCAAGCCTATCTGACCTTTACACTTATGATACTGGAACAGCACTTATCTGGACAGCTGTATTGGCCACAGGAAGCTGAAGATCTGGGAAATGTATTGAAGTAAATGTACTGAGTATATGTTCAGCACACAGTGCAGATGACGATCTTTTAGCTGTCATCAGATTACATCAACTTTCATTCAGTTGTAGATCTCCAAAGTTATCCATGCCTTTATCATACGCAGATTACTCCACCTGGGACTACAGCGGAGGACCACATGTAAACTTCGGCTAGCGCAGAATGTGTCATCCTATGTTCCCTCTAAGCAGTGCACCTGAGTGGGCACCCACCAAGAATTTCAGGGTTGCCCACCTACTGAGCAGAGCCACGCAGTGGCTGCTCAACTTTTCCAGGGTGGGGTCATGTGAAGGCTGAACCAGTCCCAGGAGCAGCAGGCAGCCCCCATGCAGCCTTGGTGCTAGCTTCAGCCCTTCCCCAGGGCTGGAGCTGCAGGGCTGTGTGGTGGGCAGCTTCGGTGGCCCTGGCCAGGCTGCATACAATGGCGGTGCCTGTTCTGGTGTCCCCAGCTGGGCCAAAGCTGCAGCCAAGCCAGGGATGATGCCTGCTCTATCAGCCCCGGCTACGGCCAGAGCTGCATTGTGGGGGCCCTCTCCAGCAGCTGCTCCAACAACCAGGGCCAGAACTGGGGCCGTGTGGTGGCGTGCCCTGGTTCCAGCTCCACTAAAGGGCTCGGCCTCGCAATCTCAAAAGGTAAGTCCGCAGTTATCTGAGGGATAAAATAGATGGCAGATGACTAAAGAAATGTTCTGCTTCCTGTTCATCTTTATTTAAGAGCCTAAACCACATAAAGGAGAACTGTCCTCTCTGGCCCTCAATATGCCTGTCACTTTTGAAGGCATCAATCATGTCAATAGTGTTGATTGTGCCAATGACTATTTTTCTCCCGGTGGAAGTTATTTCTCTCAATCTCTTCCTCACAGACACACACATGCACACACACACTGGCTGCGTCTAGACTGGCATGATTTTGCGGAAATACTTTTAACGGAAAAACTTTTCCATTAAACTTTGTGTTTCTAACTAATCCTCTCCTATGTAAATGCTACCCAAAAGGTTTAAAGACAAAAGCAAATTGGTGGGCACGTCTAGACTACATGGCTCCGTCGGCAGAGCCATGTAGATTAGGGTTGTAGGCAAAGGGAAATGAAGTGGCAATTTAAATAATCGCCGCTTCATTTACATTAAAATGGCTGCCGCGCTGTGCCAATCAGCTGTTTGGCGGCACAGCGCTGTAGTCTGGACGCTCCATGGTTGACATCAAAGGCATTTGTTAGCCTCCCCGTTATGCCTCGTGGGATGAGGTTTACTGAGGAGGTTGACAAATACCTTTGATGTCGACCACAGAGCGTCCAGACTACAGCACTGTGCCACCAAACAGCTGATCGGCACAGCGTGGCAGCCATTGTAATTTAAATGAAGTGGCAATTATTTAAATCACCGCTTCATTTCCCTTTGCCGAGTAAACAAATCTACATGGCTCTATCGACGGAGCCATGTAGTCTAGACGTGCCCGGTGATGCCCACACGACATTTGCAAGATGTCACATTGTTCATGTTGCATGAATGTTATACCTTATTCCCCGGTACTTGGTCATGTCTTTCAGATTGTGATCCTTTGGGACAAGGACCGTTTCTGAGATTTGTACAATGCGAAGCACAATGAGCCCCATTTCTCAGTTTGTCCGTAGACGCTACTGTAATAAATCTACTGATCTTACACATTCCTTGGCATCATCTTGTATTGAACCCATCAGAGTCTGGATTACAGGCCACATGGACCACAGGTCTCATTCAATATGGCAGTAATTTGAACTCCTCGATCCTTAGACTTCAGCCTCTCTGTTGCAACTGCCAACAAAGATGTCAGCTAGTACAAGCTGTGATGAGCATTTTACTTATGTGGCCCCAGGTCCACAAGGAAAGACTACCGAGACCTCCAATTTATTTCATCTATATCAGCAAACAATTAACACATAGGATGGCTTTTGGATACTAGTGATCATCTCTGAAATAGAAACAGCGAGTCCTCCATTAATTCTTTAAAAATTATGTTTGAAACATGCTATTTTCTCTTAATAGCATTCTATTCAGTAATTAACATAAGAACATAAGAACGGCCGTACTGGGTCAGACCAAAGGTCCATCTAGCCCAGTAGCCTGTCTGCCGACAGTGGCCAGCACCAGGTGCCCCAGAGAGGGTGGACCGAAGACAATGATCAAGCGATTTGTCTCCTGCCATCTCTCTCCTGCCTCTGACAAACGGAG
Source organism: Pelodiscus sinensis (assembly GCF_052426305.1). Classification (NCBI taxonomy): domain Eukaryota; kingdom Metazoa; phylum Chordata; order Testudines; family Trionychidae; genus Pelodiscus; species Pelodiscus sinensis. The sequence continues at coordinate 201,246,654 of NC_143052.1, forward strand.
GCCAAGGACACCATTTTATCCCCTGGCTAATAGCCTTTTATGGACCTAACCTCCATGAAATTATCTAGCTTCACTTTAAACTCCGTTATAGTCCCAGCCTTCACAGCCTCCTCTGGCAAGGAGTTCCACAGGCTGACTACACGCTGTGTGAAAAAGAACTTTCTTTTATTAGTTTTAAACCTGCTACCCATTAATTTCATTTGGTGTCCTCTAGTTCTTCTATTTAGGGAACTAATAAATAACTTTTCTTTATCGGCCCTCTCCACACCACTCATGATTTTATAGACCTCTATCATACCCCCCTCGGTCTCCTCTTTTCTAAACTGAAAAGTCCCAGTCGCTTTAACAAGATCACTAATAGATTACTTAGAATAATACTAATAGTCTCTGGGATAAAAATGTAGTTTTGGTTAAACAAATGAAAAGGAAACAAAAACTAACATAGTCCTTCAGTCACATGATGATAATGAATATTACAGAAGCTTTCACTGACACAAGAAACTGCTAACCAGCTACCGTAGGTGTTGTGTAGTCCTGACCTTTGCACTCAGGGTAAGTGCTGCACCAGTAACGTGGACAAAACTTAGCAGGGTGGCTTCTCACACATGGGCTAGGCTAACCCAGGTTCTCAGCCCCTTGAGCTGATCACTCAAACTCACCATGAAGTGAAAATATACTGTTATTGTCCATCTGGTGATATAAGATTCCTCTACAGGTAATAAAATACATTAAATACATTACTCTTAAAGGACACTTCATATAAAAGAGTGAGTCAGACTTGGATCCCATTTTGGTCACTGAGCACCAACAGAATACAAAGTATAATAGAAAATGGTAGTTTTTGCATGACAAAAATCAGTTTCAGACTATTTCAACTGGCACTCTGGAGAAATCATGGGAAATCTTGGTAACATTAAGTTTATACTGAGGAATACACAAAAAATACTCTATTAAATTAGAGAAAATGTACTGCTGAATGGTCTAGTCACCACTTAAGTCAGCTGAAAACAAAAGCCGGAACATTTTCGTTCCAGATGATACGCAAAAATATATTTCTTATGGGGATTTTCACTACTAATTTCAGGAAACTTTTAGATTTAATATGTATAAACAAATATCTAAGGAAAGAATTTTCAGTTTGGGACTGTCAAAGGACATATATTCCAGATCTGCAAACAGAGATGGGTAATTACATAGATACCTTCAGCATCATTAGTTTGTAAAGCACAACGTAGAACCCTAAAGTCACTAGTGCTTTCTGAATACTGATCCATCACACAAAGCACCAATGTGCATGTAAATTACAGTCTAATAGCTACTTGTGAAGAAGTTGTACAGTAGTTTGCAGCTACCTGAATTAAAATCAGTGTGTTTATGGGGATGGATATGTGCTTCCAACTGGCAGTTAAGAAATTTATGATTAAATCTGGTTAGCAGACAGTATCCCTACTATCCTTAAATCCACATCAACTAAGAACACATACTTCAAACCAGCTGCTAGCCACATGTCACCCATTTGTCTAAATAATAAAAAAATGGAACCTTGACCCACCCTTTCCCTGCCCATAACTCATTTGCTCAGCTATACTTAGAGGCATCACATCGCTGTGTTCTTCCCTTGTAGGAATCATATATCCTGTTCATGTAATGTCTGCATTTAAATATGCTGCTTGCGAAATGGTTTGTGGCACAAACACAAATTTGCCATCACAGGCTGTTTATGTATTTTTCAGTCTTCTAGTTATTTCAAAAAGTTCATCTTTCTCCTGGCTTCATCCAATATTCTTTGTTGCTTGAAAAATGTAACAGTGCAAAAACAACTTGTGGAACAGATGTACACTGAGAGCACACAGTAATCTTCTGATGCTTGGAATTGCCTCTGTCTAATGCCATCACTGAGGCCCCTCAAGGAAAACTAAGACAGAAAACACCTGCTGCCTTTTTCTTTTCACACTCCTTGGGCATTGATGTTGCCAGCCCTGCTCCACAATTTTAAAGTGAAGGGCTGGATATTTTCATTCATGTTACAACATTAATATGTTGGAAGGCACATACAAACACACACAATTAATAAAAAGAATTATGTTTCTGAACATATCAAATGCAAACCCACACAAATCTTTACAGAATAACGACTAATTCAACAATATATTTGAGCACATGCTTAGCTTAAATCCATCCTTACTTAGCAGAACACTTAAGCATATGCTCAACAGTATTCACATTAAACCCCATTGACTTCAAGAAGACATAAGCACTTGCCTAATGCCTTATTGAACAGGGATACTCTGCTGAATGAGGTTTTAAAGCAGTGGCGGGCAATCTGTAGTTCATTGGGGTTCTATGTGTGGCCCATGAAACATTTTGTTCACTGTTGCCCATGCACAGGGTTGCCAGATCCCATTGATTTGCATCTGCGTAGTGTTTTTCCTACCTGTATTACTAAAGTAACACGCATGTAAAGCAAGGGCACGTGAATTGAGGTGTGTACTCATGGCACACAATGTTGAGTATGAGAGTGGTGCACTCACCTCTGCATCCAGTCAAAGCACTGCTATAGTTCAATCAGCACATCCTGCAAATTCTAGGCATATAAAATACAGTTAGCAAAAAACCACCCTATCCCAAAAGACTATCTTGGTTACAAGAATCTTGCAGCCCTCTGATATGGAGGGCCCCTCATGCTGCTACTCACTTGCCTACATTACCCATTGCTGGCCTAAGAGAAAGAAACATTTTACACACCTCCTCCCCTTCTCGCTCAGCCAGACACTTGTATAGTTTCTGTGGAAAAATGATGGACAGGACTGAATGCATACACAATACAGTACAAGATTAATGCTAATGGGGTCCTGATGAAGCAAACCACAAAAACAAAGCTAAAGAGCATTGTTAAGCTTATCAGAGCCCCACAAGAGAATTATAGCTCACAACAAACAGACATTCAGTAGTGACTTCCTTGGCAAGCACCCAGGCTAGCTCCTGATAGCAGAGGGATATTTGGAGCACCGCGAGAGGCCTAGCTGCTGTCCATGGCATTTTTTTTTCTTTTAATAATTCTGCTGGAGAAGCTTTGTTTTGATGTGGCACTGAAACTTGTCCTGTGAGTGACCTCTCTCCATGAAGTTGCTTAGCTCCATGCTCATATCATGGCTGTTAAGGCAGGACTGGATCAACTCCTCTCCCATCTCAAAGAAATCCATAAACTCTGCATGGATGTATGTGGCTACTGTAATGCAACCCGAGAGCACGCAATTCTATGAGTGTATCAACACAAATTGGGGGAGGGCTGTTTGCAGTCATTTCAATGAGGAAGTGACATACAGTCAACATAATCCCAGAGCTGTAGAGGGCACCCAGGTAGACAGAAAGTCCATTAACGTGAGATACAATGCAAAAGAACTGCTAGCAGCAGCAAAATTAATCTGAATGACCAAAACATCCATAAAACCTTCTTTCATATAGATTCACCCTGAAATGGACTTAATCTACTCTGAAGGTGGGTTATCCAATTTGCAAGAAGTAGCCAGTTCATTTGGAATAAGACTTGTGTCACATGGACAGAGGGTATATCAATTTAAAACCCCCTGCCCACCAAAAGTCAGCATGAATCCTCTTCATCCCCTCTGGAGACAAGCTCTCAAACTCTGAGGCTTCACAGTTAAAAAAATAAATATTTTAAACAGATTTAGTTGCCTTTGCTATAAACTTCATTTTAGGTTATTAGAACTTGAACAGTCTAGCTTAATCTTTCATGCCATTTATGTTTTGCATTTGTCTCGGCTGGGACATGGAAAAGAAGTCACTTTCAGTTTTGTTTATTGTCCATTTCAAATTCTGGTTCTCACATTCTAATATAATCCTTTCATTTTTGGATTGTAGGCATTCGGGGGAAGGGATTTGTTTGAACAAAACATGCCTAAGATGATTTTTTTAACGAATTTATGTTTCTTGTAAACATTTATTTTTACCAAACCTGAATATCAAGTCAAATTTGATCTGACAATTATCCCTTTAAGTGTCACTTATCGGGAAGGCCCCATTTTAAATATCTTGGGTTCAGAGATTAATTGGTGAGGAAAATGTGTTATAAAAAGGTGGTGATATTATATAAGTGGTTCAGCTGAATCAAGTGTCTCAATGCACAGTATTAATAAAGGGATTGTAAAAGATGTGGGTTAGGTGTAAGTCTTTAACAGCCTTAAACATTTACCATGCACTGCCCTCAGTATTATCTTCCCGCTTGTTACTTTTTCCTCTCCCTCTTTTTTGTATGTTTTATATTTCTAGCCATGGGCACTGTCAAGTTGCCACAGAACACTCTGTTCTCCTGTATCCCTCAAAGGGCATACAATAGATCTTCCCTCCAGTCTGAAGCTGCTCTCCAGGCAACACCCATTCACAAGAAATCACTGACCAGACTGAGTTCCCCACCACTCCTGACAGCAGAGTGCACGGTTTCCCCAACTCTAGCCCCCATGTGTGCATCTGCTATTAGCCCACTGGGGTAGATCTAGTGATTTAACACTTTAATGTAGCAATAAGCATCTTTGTACTAAAGGAGTTGTTCTCCTTGTGGTGTGCCAGGTTTTGATTGGCTGTAATTACTGTAGCCACTCTATCCTGGAGTACATAACCCGTAAGGTCCAAATAGCATACCAAGTGCACTGTGACTTGAAGGCAACTGCTGTCAGTGCTTCAGCAGCTGTGTCTTGTAAGCTCTAGCACTGGTGAATCCCAGTAATCACTCAGATGCATGGGTAAGGGAAAGGATCTTTTACTAGGGCTGCAGGAAAGGGAAACGTTGCGGAGAGATACCGGAGACACAGAGCCTTAAACTATTACAGATCAATAAGCAATAATGGCAAATGTTTGGGCCCCAAGAGCTGTCCAATCAAGAGTCAGGGTTCCTCAGCACTAGTGCCTGGGATGCCTATCCAGTCCAGTCTCTCTTCTAGCACATAGGATCTTGCAGGTAAGACCAGGTAAGAATAGGTGTCTCTCATTGGGGCTCCTCTGCACTAGCTTCCTGACCAGACACTCCTGCTCCCCCGTAAGTCCCATGCAGACCTGGCTGTAGAATCCAGCACCCTCAGCCTGCTCTTGAGGTGGCTCTGTGTGCACTTCCCAGGGACTCCTCTCTGCATCCAGCTTCTCTGCAGCTCCTGGCTAGCCATTGCCCACTGCTTCCCAACAGAGCCTGGTAGGCAGCCACTTCCTGGTTCAGGAGCTTTCCCCTTACCTGGCCAAAATGAATAGGCTATCCCATGGGGAGGGGGCTGATGAGAGTCTGCTCATACTACCATCCAGGCTACACTGTTCTGTACAACTGAAACCTCAGTACATTACCTCACAGAATATGTTAGAGAGCTGTGGAGGAGGGGACAACTCAGTGTTTTCCTCCCTCTTAACTACCATAACTAGGGTTGCCAGATGGTTGATCCAAAAATACTGAACACCCCCCCGCACCCCAAAAAAAGCCACACAAAAAAACACCAGGGAAAAAAATTCTGTTGAGGAAAAAAAAGGGGGGAGGCAAGGCAAGACCAAAGTTGTTGAGCAAAAAAAAAAAAAATTTTTTTTAATTAAATAATAAAACAGCATTAAAACAGCATGGCCCCTTTCAAGAGAGAGTTCAGAGTTAGAATAGGGATAGGACCAGGGAAGCGGATGAGCACTAAAACCCAGAGAAGGTATTGCTTCTCCTTGGTCTTTAGGCTTTTTGCCAGCGGCCATTTTGTGTTCTTGTTCAAGCCAGAAGTTAGTTTCCCTGCGGAACCAGGTAAGCATTGGGCCCTAGGATTGCCAGGTGTCTGGTATTTTCTCCTCCTGGCCGGGAAAAAAAAAATCAGAAAATACCAGACATTTTAGATGTCCGGTATTTTCTGAATTTTTTTTTTTTTTTTTTAACCAGGCGGCAAAAATACCAGACTGTCTGGGTCAATACCAGACACCTGGCAACCCTAATGATATCTTCACCAGTAGCAGCCACTAGTTTCCTTCAGACCTCTATGGAACTTTACAAGAACTTGCCTGAATTGCAAATACTGAAAGAAGGCAGAAAGATACACTCGTACTGCAATACTCTGTGCAAAGGCGCTCAGGTTGCTATCAAAAGGGGGCCACGATAGACTTTTTGTCCATAATCAGCATCCACACACTTTGGCTGTGTCTACACTGGCATCCCTTCCGGAAAAGGGATGCTAATGTAGCACTTTGGAATAGGCAAATCCGCGGGGGATTTAAATATCCCCCGCGGTATTTGCATTAACATGGCTGCCGCTTTTTTCCGGCTTGGAGATAAGCCGGAGAAAAGCGCCAGTCTAGACGTGATTCTCTGGAAAATAAAGCCTTTTCCGGAGGATCTCTTATTCCTACTTGAGAGGAACTAACTTCTGGCTTGAACAAGAACACAAAATGGCCTCTGGCAAAAATAAAGCCTTTTCCGGAGGATCTCTTATTCCTACTTGAAAGTAGGAATAAGAGATCCTCCGGAAAAGGCTTTATTTTCCGGAGAATCACGTCTAGACTGGCGCTTTTCTCCGGCTTATCTCCAAGCTGGAAAAAAGCAGCAGCCATGTTAATGCAAATACCGCGGGGGATATTTAAATCCCCCGCGGATTTGCCTATTCCAAAGTGCTACATTAGCATCCCTTTTCCGGAAGGGATGCCAGTGTAGACACATCCTATTAGTATTCAGTGGATGCTTAGCAAATCCAGCACAATATGTTAAGCCTCACACATTCAGCATAGCAATAGACTGACGAGCATGAGAACTTCAGAAACAGGTTTTCCATAATGACAAGAGGAAGAAAAATCCCAACATTTTGGTGCTTAGCCTAAATCTAATTTTAGCAAACTTAATAGTTCATCTGCCATTTGGGACACTAGCAGTTAGCCACGGAATGCCTGAAGTCACCTTTTTAAATTTGAAAGACAAGTTGAGATACCAATCCAAGTTCAGTGTATGTGCACAACAACATTACAAGGATTCCAACTGCCGTATTTTAGATATAGACAGAACATGCAAATTGTATACGCATAGAAAGACAAAAAAGCATACAAGTCAATAGTTCACTGCTGTGAGTTAGCCTCACTGTCTGCTTCACAGGAGATTTGCAAGCTGCTTGCAGGAAAATAGAGGAGACACAAACTACCATCTTAAATGACTCAGTGTTTCATTTTCTGGAAGTCATCCTTAACAAGAAAAACTAAGCTATTGCCCTGCTCAGACTCTTTCCTGACTGAAGCGCTGTAATAGCAGGAAGAGAGAGCACCGTTTCACCCATGTCTCTCTCAGGCTCAGTAGTGAACTTGTGGCAGGACACAGAACATTTGGTGTCAGCACAGAGTTCTGTCTAACACCTCGTTCAGATTTGGTTGTTTCCACTTACTAGTGATCTTCATATACTCAAGTAAGAAGCTCCATAAAAAACTGTTCCTTAAATAAAAAGCAGGCAGAGAATAATCTTTGCTTCTGGGTAGGTCAGTCATATGTCCATAAAATGCATCTGTTTCATTAACAGCTGTGTGTATTTCCATAGCACAACAGCTGTTGACCAGAATTTTAAGAATATATTCTGGCATCCGCAACTCCTCAATGTGCTGTACTGTAGGTTGCATTTAGTATGTAGAACTCATTCCGCCCTAGAAGCTAATGGTTCTGGACAGATGACACCGCCTTGTCTGTGCTTTCCAAGGATGTCACGGACACCTGTAGGTTATCAAACTGTCGACAGCCACAACTCAAAGACAAACAAACTTCTGTCTTTCTGACCTGTTTAATCTCTGGATTTACTGACTCCAAAACAGTAAAGGCTTTCATTGAGAAGGATGATTAAATTGAAGTTCTTTAGTTTTTTAAATATTTAGGCAAGGCTAGACATACCATCTCCAGCTATCTAACTCATCAAAATGTACCCTTCCCTCCTCTTCCTAGCTAATTAAAAATGGAATTTGTAGTTATTGAGAATGCTCAGTACAAACCAAATTGGTGGTGGGAGGAGCACCAACCCCATCCGCCCTCTCCCTACACACAGATCTCTTTCCAGGGACTCCAAAATCACTAGAAAACTCTAGGGTTTGTTTATTTTTTTGGCAAATAACTTAGCAGCTAGTGGATAGGAGCACTGCATCTACTTCCTACATAAGAAAGAAAATTAAATAAATATTAAACCCACTCAGCTCTGATACTAACATACTCTGACATCTTGTGGCAAATCACTTAAGGGACACTGGTTATCCTTAAGATTTTAATAGATATTCTTACTTTGTTAATGACTCTGCACAGAGACAGACAGAGACTGCTGGTCAGGACTCCTGGGCTCACTCTCAGCTCTGGATGGGAGAGTGAGTTCTAGTGGGTTACAGCAAAAGGGCAGGTACATTTGGGCTCTATATAAGAATATCAGAATGTCCATACTAGGGCAGAACAATGGTCCATCTAGCTCAGTATGTTGTATTCCAACAGTGGCCAATGCCAGGTGCTTCAGAAGGCATGAACAGAAGAGACATTCATCAAATGATCCATCCCCTGTTACTCATTTCCAGCTTCTTGCAAACAGAAGCTAGAGACACCAACCCTGCCCATTCCACCCCTCCCTGAACTTACTTTGTTCTTATTGAAACCCTGTTATAGTTTGGGCTTTTCTACCACCTCCTGGCAAAGAGTTCCACAAGTTGACTGTGAAAAAATAAATTATTTTGTTTGTTTTAAATCTTCCGCCTATAAATTGAATTGGGTCAGCTTCTTGTATTATGTTAGTGAAGGAATAAATAACATTTCCTTATTCTATTTTTCCACACTATTAATGATGTTCTAGACTAGTGTTCTCTATAAGTTGAGCACTTGGGCGGTCACTCAGGACAGATTCAAATGCCATTCAGCTGATTACAAAGCGCCCACAGCATCCATGGCCAGCAGCATGTGTTTCTACTGGTAGTGCACATTTCTACATACCTCAGTGCACATAACATTTATTCTGCCCAGAGATGGAAAAAATTAGAGTGAACATGGTTCTAGATCTGTAGCATATCCCCCCTACTCTTTAGTAATTTCTTTTCCAAGCTGAAAAGCCCCAGTCCCATTAATCTCTCCTTATATGGAAGCTGTCCTTACCCCCTAATCATTTCTGGTGCCCTTTCTGTACCTTTTCCAAATACAATATATATTTTCTAGATGGGTTGACCCAGATCTGCATACAGTATTCAAGGTGTAGGCATACAATGACTTTATAGAGAAGCAATATCATATTTTCTGTCTTATCTATTCCTTTCCTATTCCCAGTTTTCTGTTAGTTGAGTTAGGGTATCTCTACACAGCAGGGCTAAAGTTGAAGCAAGCTACGCAACATCAGCTACATCAATTGCATAGCTTAAGTCAAAGTAGCTTAATTTGACTTTTGGCGCTGTCTACAAAGCAGGAAGTTGAAGGAAGAACACTTTTCCTTTGACTTCCTTTATTCCTCATAAAATGAGGGTTACTATGAGTCAGAGTAAGAAGCCCTCCAGCTTGACATTATTTTGAAATAAAGACTTATAGTGTAGACACACACTATGTTATTTTGGAACACCACCAGTTATTCCGAAATAATGCTGCTGTGTAAATGTACCTCTAGCTTTTTAGATTGCTACTGCACATTGAGCAGATGTTTTCAGGTAACTATACACAATGATTCCAAGATTTCTTTTCTGAGTGTTAACAGCTAATTTAGACCCGATCATTTTTGTATGTATAGTTGGGATTGTATTTTCCCATGTGCATTACTTTGCATTTATCAACACTGAATTCCATCTTCTTTTGTGTTGCCCAGTCACCCAGTTTGTGAGATCCCTTTGTAACTCTTTGTGATCAGCTTTGGACTTAACTATTTCAAGTAATTTTGTATCATCTGCAAAATTTTGCCACCTCACTGTTTACCCCCTTTTCAAGAACATTAATGAGAATTTTAACAGCAGTTGTCCAATTGCAGATTCCTGCAGCACACCACTATTTATTCCAACTCTTTTTTTCCCTATCTTTCTAAGTGGATTATCAGGCAATGTTTTCATGATAATCTAACGATCCTTCAATTATTGAATGACAAGCCTTTTGTTATCTTAATCACCAGGCCTCCCTCAGTTTCTAAACAAATTCACTGCCCCAAACGCAAAGCTGAAAGCTACACAAACTCTGTTGCAGTTAAGAGCTGCCTCTGGAGCTAGGGCATGTGCTTTAAGCATTTCTCAAGTATAAAATCAAGAGGTTCAAGCCTTAGGGGCTACTGGTCCCTGAGGCCCCCCTAAATGGCACCCTTGAATATTAGCCTTTTCAACAACCGTATCAGCGCGTTGACCCACATTGAATTTGTAATCCACTCATTTTGTATTCTAATCCTGTCCTCGAACGTGCTTGCAATTCTTCCCACCTTGGTGTTATCTGCAAATTTTAAGCAAATTCTCCACTTCAATATCAAAATCATTAATGAAAATACTGAATAATACTAGACCAATATCTGACCCCCTGAAGGACCTCACTACAAGCATCTTCCCAATTCCACAGCAAACCATTGATAACTACTCTCTGAAGATGGTTTTTCAATCCAGTTGTTAATAGATGAAGCTTCCTTAGCTTGTTGATGGCAATGTCATGTTGGATTGTGCCAAAAGTCTTATTAAGATACAGGCAAGTAATTCTATCAAGAAAGGAAATGAGGCTGGTTTTGCATAATTTGTTCTTGACAAATCAATGCAGAAAATTCCTTATAGCTTTTTTATCTTATAGGTACTTACAAATTGATCACTGAATTATTTGTTCCAGTATCTTTCCAGGTATGAATATTAGACTGATTGGTGTATTGGGTGGGCTCTTGCTATATTTCAAAGCAGAAGTGCCCTTACTGACTAATTGAATAGTTGATTAATTCGATTAGTTGATTAATCTAATTTTAACATCCTTAGCTTAAACTCCTAAATACTTTCAGCAGAAGCATTTTCATACATGTTTTCTCTTTTCATCTTAAGGATTTCATTTTATTCTTTGGGTTCTATTCTTATTTTTCTCTCCATCATTACCTGCATGGCTAGAGGTTGCATTTCAACACATATTAACATTTTAAAACAGCTTTTAGCACCTACTGAAGAAAAAGTGATGATTAAAAATGCATGGTTCCACCTATGGCTAATCAATGACCAGCTAACACATTTTCAAATGCCACTATTTTGTTTCCATTAGGCTTTAAAAGGGTTTTTTTAAAATGCCTTACTAAGCACATTAGCTCGCATTTGTGAAACACACCTGAGTTTCTATGGCAGTATTTGGGCAGAGACAGACCACAGAATGAGCCACTTTTTACATCACCTTATTGCAAAAGGCCATCAGTCCCAGTGGAAAGATTTTATTGTATGATTTTCAGAATTATTTTAATCTGTTAAGAATTTTCAGTTTTTTAATGTGAGTGTTTTATTGCTTTGTGCATTTTGGTGTTTTGTTGAAGTGGCTAAGGTCATCATCAGACAGCTGCTATAAAATTAAAATGCAATTCTGTTTTATGACCTTAATAAAACAGTGACAGTGTTACAACAACCCAATGTATCACTTTACACCACCAGCACCCCAGACAGGGTGCTGCTGACAGGATGCAATTCTATGAGTTCCTGTCCAGAAATGGGGTGTTTTAATTGTGGCGTGTCAATGCACTGCTTGTGAAAGGAGACAGATCTCCAGTCCCGGAGACTATGAAGTCTTCCATTAATCCACACATCAGGAACAGCCACCTAGGCAGCAGTAGTAATGCAAGACAGTTAAGGCCTTGGGAACTAGCTCCTATCCTGATTGGTTGGGCTCATCTTTAGAAAAGAGAAGTTAGTTCAAAGTCTCCATCCATTCCATATTTGTCCTTTTCTGCTAAGACTGACAAAGCTGTACCAACAGCCGTGGTCATTTCTGTGATCTCCACTGGGAAATGGAATGAGGCCACACGCTAATTTGATAACATCTTTAAAAATGTATTTTATTACAGTCCAGCCCCAAATTTCATTAACTCAATTTTATCTGAAATGCCTGTGTTCCCTCTTGAGGATCAATCCACATTCCTCCAGTTTTATTAAAGATTGATTGTACACAACAGGTTCTATTATACTGAGCTTTTCTTCTGGAAAGGTCACATTTCTTTCCTGTCTAAACTCCTAGCCTTGTTTCTGTTCTAGTAGTTTTTTTTCCTTACCATTTATTTTGCACACAGTGTTGTAGTGAGCTGCATCTGCTTTGCATTATGGATTGGACTCTATATATAGTCAAGCACATCTGATTTCTTCTGATGAATTGTTTCAGTTGAAAAATGAGCTCTCTCTCTTCTGGCCCCACTGCAAATATATACACTCTCTCTGCAACTACAGCGTCTAAAACACTGGCAGGAAAACGTTCAAGGAAGAAAACTGAATTCAAAAATCAAGTGCTGAAGATGAAGTTTGGATTGACTGGTTGTTTGTTCCACCCCACAATAAATTCTCTCTGTCCCACAAAGATTCTGTCACTGAATAAATAGCTGCCCATCATGTTACTTCCCCTCCACCACACAGTCAGCCCCTACTGCCCTTGAGGTTACAGAACTAAGCCAGAGGTTGCTCTTTTTAATGCCCACGGGCACCTGTATCCTAGCAGAATGAACACCTGTCTAGATTCTAAGGCAGGGGTGGGCAAGACAGCCTCCGTGGGTCTGATCCAGCCCACCAAGCCAGTTGATTCAGCCCATGGCCACCCTGCCGCTCCCCCACCCTCAGGCCAATAGAGACCTGGGAAGGGGGGAGCACGCAGAGTCTCCTCCCCCGTCAGGGGTGAGCGCCACCAGAGGGAACAACCAGCTGTTCTGAACAATTGGCAGTTCACTCTAGGCACTGGGAGGTGGGGTGTCAGTGGAGCATGGGAAGTCTCCTGGCCTCACCCCTTCAACCTATGTTGGCAGGAGAAACTGTCCACCAGTGCTTAGGTTGCTGTAACCTTAAAGTTGCTCAGGCAAGTGGCTTTTTCATGCATCTGCTGTCTGTGTATTTAAGTCCTAGAAATGTTCATGGGATTTGCCAACATGTCAGTGAGAAAATGGAGCCTTACCCAGTTGTTTATTTCTTTCAGCGCTTCTTTGACTGTCTGACTAAGAATGCCCCATCCTCTCCTTGTGAGTCTCAAAGCTCGGCTACACTGGCAAGTTACAACTTTCTGGCTCAGAGATGTGAAAAAAAAAAAACCTCCCGAGCGCAGCAAGTTACAGTGCTGTAATGAGACACTATGGGTGGAGTTACAGTGCTGGCAGCTGCACTCCCAGTACTGTTAATACTCACCTCATGGAGAAGTCCATCTAGAGCTAAAGAGCCAGTGTGGGTGCTATGACTATTCTAATAGCAAATGTATTTTCCCCCTGCCCCTCTCTTCAAACAGCTGAACCATGTCAGCTGAAAGTTTCCTAACAAATTTCAACTAAGGCTGTTAAGAGGCAGGTAACTGGCTAATTGTATAGTCAATACAATTTGTATCGACTACACAATTAGTCGATAAGGCACTCTGTCCTGGCTTGCACTGGGTTCAGGAGCAACTTCTCCCTCCCCTCCCCCCCCCCAATTTAAATGCAGGAGAAGCTGGGTGCACAGGCAGCCCAACACCTACTATATTTAAACTGCGGAGACGCAGCAGGGGTAGGTCCTGGACGCAGTGAGAGCCGGGACCAGTGGCAGATATAGGGTAGGGTGAGCAGGGCAGCTTCCCCGGGCCCCACACTTCAATAGGCCCCATGCACGTGCTACTACCGGTCGGCTGTGGCCGTGGCGCATGCGCAAAATTGTGCTGCCCTGGGCCCCGCACTTCAATAGGCCCTGCACCCTGGGCCCCGCAAAACTCTCATCCGCCCCTGGCCGGGACTGAGCTGGGCTTGACTCAGTAGGGTTGCCAGGTGTCTGGTTTTCTACCAGACGGTCCAGTTTTTGGGCCGTTGTCCGGTAAAAAAATCCAGAAAATACTGGACACGTGCAATGTCCGGTATCTCCTGGATTTCTGGCTGGGCGCCGGACAGAAACTGTTAATGGTGTTGGGGAAAAGGTAGGAAGGCTCCATCTCTAAGGTAGCATTAAAAGACAAAATGGAACATGGTATGCATTACAAGGGCAAAGTTAAGGTTGTTGGTGTACAGGCAGTCCCCGGGTTACGTACAAGATAGGGACTGTAGGTTTGTTCTTAAGTTGAATCTGTATGTAAGTCGGAACTGGCATCCAGATTCAGCCGCTACTGAAACTGACCAGCAGCTGACTACAGGAAGCCCGAGGCAGAGTTCGACTTACATACAGATTCAACTTAAGAACCCCAGGTGTCCCCAAGTCAGCTGCTGCTGAAACTGATCAGCGGCTGATTCCAGGAAGCCCGGGGCAGAGCAACTCTGCCTCGGGCTTCCTGTAGTCAGCGCTGGTCAGTTTCAGCAGCGGCTGACTTGGGGACTCCTGGGGCAGAGCAGCTGGGGTGCTGCTGGGTTGGTCCAGTAGCGCCGAGGAGCGGCGCTACTGGACCAACCCAGCAGCACCCCAGCTGCTCTGCCCCAGACATCCTGATTCAGCCTCTGCTGAAACTGACCAGCAGCGGCTGAATCAGGACGCCTGGGGCAGAGCAGCTGGGGTGCTGCCAGGTTGGTCCAGTAGCGCCCAGAGCGGCGCTGCGGGACCAACCGGCAGTGCCCCAGCTGCTCTACCACAGGCGTCCGGAGAAAAGCCTGGTCTGCTGGGGGGGGGGGGGGAGCACTAGCTGCGCCCCCCCCCCCCAGCAGACCAGGGAGATGTGGGCGGCGGGACCGAGACGCGCCGCGGTCCCACCGCCCGGGTCCTCCGTGGCTTTGCTCCCTGTCTCCCTGGTCTGCTGGGGGGAGCCCCGCAGCAGACCAGGGAGACGGGGAGCAAAGTCTCGGGGGACGCCGGCAGCAGGACAGCTGCGGCGCGTCTGGGCTGTCCCGCTGCCCACATGCTCCGCGGCTTTGCTCCGCATCTCCCTGGTCTGCTGGGGGGGACGACCCCCCCAGCAGACCAGGGAGACACGAAGCAGCTTTTCTCGCCCCGGAGGACGCGGGCGGCAGGACCGCAGCGCATCTGGGCGTCCCGCCGCTCCCGGCCTCTGGGGCGAGAAAAGCCCCGTTCGTAACTCGGGGACTGCCTGTATTGCGTTTCTGTCTAGAGCTGGAGCAATTTTCATTATCACCTGTTGTCTATAAATATTCTCCGAAGAACTGCCAAGAGTTGCAGGAAGCTGATTTTGTCAGAGTGGGGAAGGATCTATCACCTTTAATACTTCCTGCTAGTTGTAGCTCTGTACATGATGTTGAGAGGGTTGGTTTTTTTGTGTGTGGTTTGTTTTTGGTTTTTTACTAACTATTGAGCCCTGTCCTCTACAATCTCCTGTGAGCAGTCTGCATGCTGACTTGTCCTACTTTCGAGATATATTTGCCACAATTTCATAAAACAAACAGCAGACTGACATATTAAAAAAGGGATTGTGGGAATAGTGATCATCTTCAAACAACCTTACCAAACTTATTTTCATTTTGCTTCTTTAGTATTGTCTTTTTCCATACTATAACCAAACACTGTAAATTGCTTCTGGCCAGGTATCTGACTGAAATGAGTGACTCAAACAGTTATCAACCCAAAAGAATAATTCACTCTTTGCACTGTGTTTGAGAATCACTGCACTTGTACTTGACCTTCCAGGTCTTGATATCAGAGTGCCACTCATTTAAATTTTTTATTACATAATTAGAACTGATCGGTTCTTAAAATAAAATTGGCACATTAGTTAACCAAATGCATTTTCAATCAAAATAAACAATGCTGTGCATTTTGCTGTTGAACAAAACAAATGCAATTTTGGGTGGCATTAGCAGGCGAGGCATGGGAGGAAATAGTACTGCTCTCCTCAGTGCTAGTTAGTTTTCCTCAGCTGGAAAACTGTCTAGTTTTACAAAGGCTGTAGAGAAGATGGAAAGGATCCAGAGGTGAGCAAAAAAGATGATCAAATGGAAGGCACATCAGCCACATGAGCAAAGGCTGAAGGAACTGGGTACGTTGATCTCTTATTCCTCCTTCAAGTAGGAATAAGAGATCCTCCGGAATAGGGCTTTATTCCGGAGGATCGCGCCAGTCTGGACGCTCTTTTCTGGCTTTTCCCCAAGCCGGAAAAAAAGCGGCGGCCATGTTTATTTAAATCCCGCGGGGGATATTTAAATCCCCCGCGCATTTCCCTATTCCAAAGTTCTAAATTAGCATGGCTATTCCGAAGAAGGGGCCAGTGTAGACACAGCCAATCAGACTGAAGTCAAGGACAACCACACTAGCAGTCAACCAATAGGATCTATATTTTTCACAGACCTCTATCAGCTTATCATTAGAAAGGACAGTGCCCTGGTGGGTGTATGAGACAAAATAAATGACTTCTTTAAATATTAGGAGGGGTCATCCTACGCTACTTCATACCTAATCCCCTGATCTCCTACAACTAGAAATCCTTCACTGGGTAGTCACCATCACGGTGCTTGATTGTGTTGACATCTTTACTCTACAGATGTGAAATCTGTTAAGAGCAGAGCAGTAGGAGGCTGATGAATTCAAGGCCCCAATCCTGTCTATATACTTGTAGTTGAGTAGCATGTACTCAGGTGTTCAAGTGAAGGATACTATTCATGTATGTAAAGGTAAGTACTGTCCATGCATGGAATCTTTGCAAGATCAGGGCCCAACTGTGCCACAGCTCTCCTCAACTAGAAAAAAGGAGAGCCAGGAACTGGGTGCATCTGCAACACTAGTAAATCCAGAGTTGTCCAATATGGCAGATGTCACACCCCTGATTTTCCTTAACAATGTCTAACATGACCAAAGCAAAACCCTGGCACCCGGTGTTAGCTCACAAAGTAAGTCAGTTGAGTGCCAAGTTAGAATACTCACAACTGGAAAGAAGAAGAAGAATAAAAAGGCTATATTTGCACTAAAGAAGAAGAGAAATAGGCTGAAGCAGCAATTTGGTTTGCTAGCTTCCATGGAAAATCTACAATTAATGATGAGTAAAAGATAAATATAAAAAGCAGCATTAAAGAAATGTGTTATATATTTTAGAACAGCAATGAATACTAATGCTTTAAACTATGCTGTCTCCTGTTTAAAGATTAAAGAAAAGAATCACCTCTTCCTCAAAAACAAAATTTGATTATGAAAGAGAGATTGTTCAGTGGATAATTTCATATTTAGTCATTTACTAGCATTCAAATATTTACCTTATTGCCCCTCACATTCACTTTAAAGCAATGTAATATTAAAAGCATTATACAAATAGAGTTTTACTGAGTTTGAGATACGTTGTGAAATTCAAGTATCCGGTACTGTTGCCTGCTATTCTTGCTTAAAGCTTCTTCTATGATATTAAGAAACTAGTTTTGTGCACCATCTTTCCTTGTCAATGCAAGGAAATGTATAAATATATGAAATGAACATATTTAAAGCTGCTCATAAGCAACATTTATTCCTGGTTACTGTCACTTTCACACCACACTTGTAATACACTTTAATCACGTAAAGTCACTCTCAAGTTACACAAATGCTCCCTCATTCATTCGCGAGCTACATGCAGGATGACACCCACAAATTCTTAGCCCCAGCCTTGCACCATGAGAAATACGTGTGTTGTACTGTCAGTGCCAGCTCATTAACAGTTTGCCACATAATCAAAGGAAATGATTGTGCACCAGCCTTTGTTAATCTAAGTAGAGATTCCACAAAGACTTCAACCAAAACAAGTACAACAAATGCATTAACTAAAGAATAAATTTTAAAGTGAGTATAAGTGAGAAGACAAAGGTCAGAATTGCTTACAAAAGAAATAAAAGATAAATATGAAAACTATTTCCTAAGCTTTACCGAGACTAATGATTGTAAAAAGAATACAGGCTGTCTCATCAAAAAGTTTACAGCAGTCTGTATAAACTGAAAAATCCTCCAGGCCAGGACCACTTCCCCCAGTTCCAAAAGCCTCTTTTTTCTTTTCAAGTGATCTTGCTGCAGAGAGTAGGAATGGCAGGAGAAAAGGGAAGATCCAAGGCCTCTCTTGCCACCCCTATCTTTTTTCCTGACCCTTTTCACTGGAAAAGCCCTTGCTGGGTCATGAGGTCAGCCAGTTCCATGGCATACATGAGCTGCCAGCTATTCTTCAGGTGAATTGTAAGTGTGTTGTTCACCACTCACTTGCCAGTGAATCTCCAATTAAACAGGAAATGGCCCGGATTATTCAGCATGCAGCAGAGGGTTGCAGATCCCTATTACGGAATTTCATGCTCATAGTACTCAACAGGTGTGAACAAATTAACCATTGCATCACTCTGGGAGGACTGATACAGAAATGTGAAATGACTCACCTGAGGCCACAGAGTGAGCCAGTAACTGACCTGAGATCAGAACTCAGGATCTCCTGATTCCTAACCCAGTGCCCATTCCTGTAGGCTATACTTTCACATTGTGGCTGCTTGTGCTTATGTTTCTTCCCTCCCCAAGAAAAAATATTTCCAGAAATGTGATTTCCATCTATTCCCCACCACACACATCTTCCCACCTCCTCTCCCACACATGTAGCTTACCCAATTACATTAGTTCTAGAATCATAGAATACCAGAACTGGAAGGAACCTTTAGAGGTCATCAAGTCCAGTTCCCTGCCCTCAGAATACAAGTCTTCACCCCAAGTAGGACTTGAACATACAATCCCTGGCTTAGGAGGTCAATGCCTTGTCAGTTAGACCACCCAGGTCACTTGCTCTCCCCCTAGAGTTCTGCACTTGATTCTTCTCACTGCATTTATGACAAACAAACTAAAGAGATTGTTCAATGCCCTCTCTTCCCACTTACATAAAAAATGGATGATAGCTAGAGCCAAATGAGCAACCAAATGCTAGAATTAAAAAAATTGTCCTACAACTCCACCATTTTGGACACGGGGCCATTAAAAATGTCATCTTTGAAAACTGGCATCTAAGTAGCATAAACACAGAGAAAAATCAACACTATAAAATGCTGTGGACACATTAACAGAGTTTGGACTGCTACTGTCAGAATCTCAGGCTCAAAACTATCTCCAAGGAGCCACAAGCATCTATTTTGAAGCGGCCAAAGAAAGTAGGTGGAGTTTCAACATAGCACATTGTTAATTTCTCCCACAGAAGATGTATTGTCTTTTGTCACAGAGTAGCTTCTCTGGTTCAGTGAGCCCCAACACTAAGGGTCACAAAAAATGTTCAGCTCTGAAAACTCAAAAGAAGTCCAGGAACCCAAAATGATTAGTCATCACTAAAACCTTTTAGTAGAGGCTAAGTGTGACAAAATGGGAACTTGGCTGTAGGTAGGCCAGTCATTCCTTTTCTGTAAAAGGGACAAGTGCAGAAACCCAGCACTATGCCTTAAAGTAAGGCCAAACTGAATGACCCATTTGGTTATATAACGTTGTGTGTTTATATTATACAATACACATAATATGTAATGGGAGCTAAAAATGCTACACATTAATCTTAACATTCCATTAAGAATGTAAATGCACGTAAACTGGGAAATGAGAAAGTTAAGAGTTTCCAGATTCAATTTAAACTGCTGTGAAAGTAGAAAGAATTACATTGTAAGAGAAGGATGAATAAGTTGAAAGAATACTATTTGTCTTTGAACAGGAAAGAGATGATTATGTTTGTAGGTATGCAGATCAGAATGAAGCCAGGTGAGCCTGGGATAACAGGAAAAGGAACATTAGGTGTTCTGTAGAAAGTAATTGAGGTAGCCAGAGAGATATGGACAGGAGATTGCTGTGTGCTTGATGTGGAAATGAAGATACTTGACTAGTCTCATACTAATCATGTGAAGTTTTGCCACCTTTTAATCTTGTTAAGTTGGCTTTCTTTTGACAGTATAAATCAAAAGGGTTTGAGTCTTGTATAGTACTCACATTTTCTGGGTGTATTAGCAGAGTGGCTTTGCTAATAAACAGAGCAGTCTGACAAATCTGTGAGTCCTGTCTGACTTTGACACTGCCCATGTTGCACAAATGCAATTATTTGGCTACAGGTAAACAGACCAAATTGAATGTGCACTATGGGTTTTGCTGACAGCATTAAAGCACACACAAACACTGAAAGAACAGGAAATGTGAAGGACAGAAAGGCTGAATGAAGGAGGACAGTGGAAAAGAAATTTAAACAAGCAACAAAATAGAGGAAAAAAAGGAAGATGCAAGACACTATCAGAAAACATATTTTACTGAAGAACAATAGCTAAAATGTTTCGTTTTATGGGAGTAACATTTTTTTAAATGAAAAACCAGTCATCTGTCTCTCTCTCTGGGTTGGGCTGCTGCTTCTCTCTATCCCTATACTTTCCCTGTTTGCCATCTTCACAACATGCCTACTAGACATTTGGGCCCTGTGGCTAAAAGTTTCACTGCTAATGCTGGCCTAATACATGGGCATCCTATGCACAGATAGAGAGGCCCTCTTGCCCTCCAAGGAGGAAAATTACCTCCTCTGTAAGCCCAACTTTCACCGAGAAGCTCCTCGGAATTGGGGGTCCTTACAGTACAGTCCCCCACTATTCAACTCTGACTCATGAGTTAACTCCCGAGTTCTCTGTTCAGCTTTTATATGCAAGTTAAACTATTTCCACAACCCATTATTACTCTCCCTATTTCACAGTGCTCCAACCGCAGAAAGCCAAGGCTCTTAGCAGTTTAGTTTACTGGAAAATGATTTGGCATCATTTAGAAAGCCACCTCACTGTATCACATTTTTTAGAAGTTGCTCTCAAAGTAATGGCTTCCTCAGGCCTCAGATTTGAAGAAGGTAGTTCACATCTTTCCTCATTAAAAAACACTTTTGTGTCTTTCATCCAGTACTCCTCACCATCACCAAAAGGGTTTAAATTTATAATACACTGATTTACAGTATTTAAGTTTTCTTTAAATGAATAAAAAGAGCCATTACGTGTGCTTTATCTAAACATCACTGTATTTAGCTCATTGATTTCAATGGGATGGGAATGGCATGAACCAGAAGAAATTGGTCCAATGGGTTTAACTCATAACATACTCTCGGCTCTAATTGCTTCAAAATTTCAAATTTGGACAAAAACAATTATTTTCTTCACAATAACAAAACCTTACCAAAAATCTCCCTTTTCTGGACCAGCTCTAGTTCCAACTGTTCTCTTGCAAAGCTGCATCCTAACTGAACTCTTTCTGAGTTCTCTCCTACTAGCTTTTAAAGGTATTTTGTAAGTTTGACCTTCTAGCAATAAATACAGTACATAAGAAATTAGACCGTGGATATTAAGAGGGAAAACAAGTTTTCAAAACATACCAATTTCAGAAATCTAGGTAATCCTGGTTAAAAGGGCACAAAGGTTTTGAAAAACATATTTAGATGATAGTATGCAAGAATTAAAGCATCTGAGATATGACACCACTACCAAAAGTTTCTCACGTAAGGTGAAGGAAAGACTGGGTCAAAAAACAGTAGCCAGGATTCATTTTATAGTTCTGTTGTGTCACGGTCTGACTTTTAAAAAACATACGCTTATAAAATCCTAAATAATATATATCCAATATTGGATACTGCACCTTCCTGTATTACTGCTCTCTTTTTCTTGTAACTTTAGAGGTTTAAAAATGGTCTGAAGCCATGCTCCAGCTTAGTCCTCCATTGGAATATTGTTCCACTCATAGGAATATTGTTACGGCTCTCTCTCTCTCATATGCTGAAGGGACTGCACACGTAAGTCCAAGTTCTGCACCGGTACATTCTACCCTGTGCAAATCCACTGTAGTCAGAGGAACTGTAACACATGTTAAATCAGGACAAAATGTCGCTAATGATTTTAAAGAATACTCTGGTGAATTTTATTCCAAAATGTAGGTCGTAAGGGTTTTAAGAAAAATTCTCTCAGTCTCCAAAATAATTTTTTTTCTAATTCAAATAAATTAAAAATAAATAAAAGTAAACATTCCAGTGCAGTGAACCAAACATTATAGCTTTTGCATTATTAGCAGAATAAATCTGAAAGTGTAACTGATTAGAAACAGACAAGCCTATTTTCACTGTCCATGCTGACAACATTAAGACAAAAAACAAATTAGATCCTTAAAATGATTTCATTCTCAAACTGGAGTGACACCAGCTATATGCTTGTCCCTATTCTTTTATAACATAAATGGCAAAAATTAGACCCTTAGTAAAGAACCGTCTTTAATATGTCATTTTTAACCTAATGGTGTCCTTTAAAAAATTTGTAATTATTACAAGCAAAATATTTTAACACGAATACTCAAACTTAACATTTATACTTTTTAAAAAATTGAGTTTCCTAGCCCCCTCTGCTTGTAAGGAAACCTTTCTAAATGTGGATTATATATAACCCTACTTCATATGTATTACATACTTATTAGTAATATGCAAATATGAAAGTTGGCACAAATATGAAAGCTGGATTCAAAGACAGCACCTTGGTAGAAATCCCAGCACCCTACTTCATGCTTAGCACCTGGGGAATGATAGGAAGCAGGGTTTTCTATTCCAACATTGCACTGGACCTCAACTAATGTCTTGTCTTCCTCCCACACTTCATCATCTTTTCTTTCTACTTCTGGCTCTGAGAATTAGTACTTTCTCCAGCAGGAGTATGTCTACACAGCAGTGTTATTCCGAAATACTAACGTTATTTTGAAATAAAGTACGCATCCACACAGCAAGCCATTATTTCAAAATAGTGTTGAGCTGGAGGATTTCTTACTCCAACTCCTGCAACCCTCATTTCACAAGAAGTAAGGGCAGTCGAAGGGAGAGTGTTCTAGCTTTGACTTCCTGCCGTGTAGACAGCGCCAAAAGCTGAATTAAGCTATTTCGACTTCAGCTATGCAATTGACATAGCTGAAGTTATGTATCGTAATTCAACTTTTGCCCTGCAGTGTTGATGTGCCCCTAGGTGTCTGGTAAATTTCCAGTTCCATCTCAGGGATCTAAATTATGCTACCTACAGCCTGAAACCAATGTGCATAACATGATCAGATTCTTTGGAATCTAAGTTTTTATTTTTTCCTAAAGTAAGTTTATAGTTCCTAGCTACAGATATAATCTTCCAAATGTAATCAGTGAAAACCTATATCATGTCTGTCTAAATTGGCACTTGGATTGAAACAACTACTCAGAAATGTGAATTCCTATGTCCCCTAATAATCTCACTGGAGGAGAACAGGGAAAGAAAAGGAACAAAGGGCAGAAACAGTGGTGGGCCTAAGAGGAAAAAATCTACTTCCCTTGAGTAGGTCAACATTGAGGTACTGAACAGATAACTAGATGTTTAGATGCTGCATAAGGTCGCATTTCTCCTTCAGATCCTACTGAGATCAGCAGTTCTAGTTCAGATTTCTGCTTTTCACTCCAGAACAAATCCTAGAAAGCAATGTACACTATAAATATGCATTTACCAAACACTAGCCACCAGGTGCCACTATGGTGGTTATGTAAAGAGGTTCAGATATCATGGAGGATTTTCAAATGTACCTATGTGCTAAAAATCTTTAAAAATCTGGTCCTACATCAACATCACACATTTCTGAATATTCTCAGACCTATACTAGTTCATCTGGTTTTTTCCCCCCCTTTAGAAAATATTAGCAGCCCTTTTCCTTGCATTCCCCAGACTGTGCTCATAATTCATTTACATTATTTTAGGATAATAGGTATAAAATATTTGTTCTTCCTAGATCCCATTCTTGTTACATATAGTCAATTAACTTAAAATTAATTTTCAGTACAGATGCATTGTGGGAAACACCAGAGTGAGTTTCTATTGCACCAAAAATACCCATTAAAATGCACAAAAAAGAACATAAAATCAGTGACATTTTGACCACTGAGCCTTCAGGAATAATCTGTACTTCCTGCTCACAATGCACTGGGTGGGTGGTGAGCAGATTTTGACCAGATGGCAAGGGAGCATCCTTTTTGGCATTGAGCCATCATTTTATTTTCTAACTGTTTAAAAAAAAATAACATGTACTTCGAGACTTGTAATCAGTGCTTTTTGGAAATTCAAACACATAAATAAAAAATAAGGGGAAATTACAGTCATGAAAGGTTAGTCTTTATCAGAGTAGCTAATTTCGTTTTGTCTTTTCAGTGTTCCATTTACCACTCATTGGCCAATGCAACATTCCCCTGTCTCCCTTCAGATTACTACTGCTAATCAGAGGCTTGAGATACGGTTTTCCATGATGTAAAAATCAAAAACATACATGTTGTGTGTTTCTATGACAGCTAATATGAATGTGCCTGTTCTAGCTGTGGGGCTGTACAACTGCAGTGTAGATGTTTGAGTTTGGGCTAACGTCTGAGTCTGGGAGGGGGATGGGAGGTTTAGGGAGCTCCAAAGCTCTAGCTTTCACCCTCACCCAAAAATGTCCACACTGCAGTTGGATAGCCCTGCAGCTCAAAGGCCGTGAGCCCAAGTCAGTGGCCGGTGCTATGTTGCTCTGTAGGCATACCCTAAGAGTCAGTTATTGTAAGTTAGCACATGTATTTTAATAGATCTAATTCTATATAAACTCTATACTGAAAGAGTAGCCAGATGTCCAGAAATGTACATTTAATCTCTAAATTGGGGTAAACCACTGTTACTGTATAGTATTCTATCATCTAGTTCTCTTGCCTCATTTTTAAAGCCTTCTATTTTTCACTTCTTAGCTTTTCATTATCCTCCCCTTATCTCAGTGTGACAAGTTAAGTTCCAGTACATGAACATTTTCTCCATACGAATGGAAAATCCAACAAAGTCAAATCACTGGCCGGTATTTACATATAAAGCAGTAAATCTTATAAGGCGAAAATTAAAATGACATCAATTTAACTCGATCAGACATCTCCCCTCCCCCCAAAAAGCTTAACTGATGGCAGTAGCATTTAATCTCTTTTGCTGATGGATGCCTGTTTCACTGAGCGCAGCATACTGTTCCTCTAAGTTTCTCAATTATTAAATACTATATTGCCTAGTTTATTTTCAGCATAAATTCAAGTTAACAATAACTGAATACAATGCAATTATTATATGCAAGTTGCATGCTACAGCAAATAAAATTTATATTTGAGTACAAGTAGCCTGGCAGAATTTTTCTCCATTATTTCAGTGCAAAAGTAAAAGGCAAGACATATAGCATTTCAAAAGTTTTATTGGCATCTGACATTCATAGCAGCCCCACAAAAACTCAGGAGTACCACATCCCACCTAATCCATTTAAAAGCTGAGGAACAGTTTTACCCAAAATAAAAATCCCACTAAATCTATCTGTCTGGTTATTTTTACCAAATGATAATCAAGTCTATGTCTGAATATACTAAGAGGTTTTAAATTCCTGCCTAGTCTCTGGCTCCTGCTTTGAAAACATGCACATTTCTATCCTTCACTCCTGCCTTTGCTTTCAAGTACATTCCATTTGTTCTACATGCACCTCAGGGCTGCAATAGGAAACAACAAAAAGGGCTTCCAGAGAAAAATTACAAATTCTGACAACAGATTACTAGGTAGCCAGTGAGTCCATTCTCTATTCTCTGCCTCCTCTTTCCTTTCTCCCTCCACCTTTGAGAAGGGCATCAATTCTAAAAACAAAAAACAAGAAGTTTTATAGTATCTAAGTCTAGCATCCTGCCCAGTCCTGCTGGAGTTCTTCATTTTAATAACTGGGCCAGAGGAGAAACAGAGTAGTAGGAGAAAGTGTGGGCCAGCTACACACAGGGCAATGGTCTGCTTATAGCTCCAGATGATCAATTGATCTCTGTTTCTAAGTTGCCAAAATTAGAGAAAGGCAGAGACCCCCTAAAGTTCAGGTGCCACATCAGTGACATCAGCACCTTTTCTGTGGATGCTGGCTCCCAAAAATCTGAAGAAACAAAATGGAAAACCCACTTCAACCCCAACTTTCCCCATCATTAAAGTGAAAAAGTATTTCACAATAGCAGTAAGTTCTAGCCTTATGAGTTGAGCTTGAACTCCAGTAGTTCATCAAATGCCTTCAGTTTCCCTCAAACACATGTACTATTCCTTCTTGCCCTTATTGGACTGACACGGGTCAGTGTTTTGAGCCTCACCTCTTAAACACTAAATAGGGGTGCTTCTGAGTGAGGTGCTGTAGTGGTGTTCTCTGAGCTGGGAGGGGGGCACCTGCCAGTGGCCAGTAGGTACTCAGGCTACAACAGAACATTAAGGGGAGTAAATCTGCATCATCTGCATTTCCGTCAGCTCCCAAAGGCAGTGTGCATTACCCATGGGCACTTCTTAACTCCACTTCTGCTTAGCAGGGCAAGAGCACTGCTTGTGCTCACACAGCACTGGGTACATTGACACAAAAGGCTGATTAAACCAAAGATGCCAGAGAATTGGCCAACTACTGGTCACAGGAGCAGAGCCATGTCAGACAAAGCAGGGAGAACTAAGGAAACAGAGACTGTTGTGTGGGAGCTGCTAAATCAGAGCAGAAAGGAGAGAGGTGCCCATGTGTGCAAAGGAAGATCTCCCTCCTTCTCCCAACAGCTGAAGGAAAAAGGAAAGACAAAACCCTCTCACTAGCTGGAGAATGGAGTGTGTGTGTGGCGGGGGGGGGAAGGTGCGCAGAAGAGAGATGGGAGTAGGGAAAGTGTCTGTGGTTAGCAGGGACGGTCAGAACTGCGGGCCTGGCACAGGATCCTTTCCCAAGCACCATTCTTGCCCCCACCCCCACCTCACTCAAGCCACTGGGACTTGCTCTCTTCTGTAAGGAGCCAGCAACACAATTTGTACACCACTGAAAAGTGCCTCATTTCCCTTTTCAGCCATCATATGCGAGTCTTCCCTCTTATCACAGCAAAGCACATTAGCTAAATGAACATCACCCAAGGCAACTGTATCCTTTAAGAGGAGCCTGCTTCAGAGTAACTAGCTTTGGGGGCACAGAGAAGCAGTTACAAAATAGCTCTGGGCTGACAAAGCAAGCAGAATACTAGGGCACTGCCCCAACAAGGATTACAGGCCTTACTGGGAAACCGCACCCAATGGCAGAGTAGAGAAAGAAATCTTCCTCCCTAGCTGTAGAGGTCTAAGAGAGAAACTTAAACAACAAATGGTCTGGTAGCACTTTATAGACTAACAAAACATGTAGAATGTATCACAAGCTTTCGTGGGTGCAACCCATTTCTTCAGATGACTGGAGTGTTGAATGTCCAGAACTAAAATAAATGGGGGGGGGGGAATAGGAGGGGGGAAACAAGAAGAGGTAGTGGGTATAAAAATATCAAGGGGAAAGCCGAGCTAGAATGTAACAGAAAAAACAAATAGTCTATAAGCACCTAAAGACTGGATAGTCAAAAGAGGCAGATTAGAACCATTAGTAGGCAATAGAGAAGAAGAGTACTAACACCAGATACAACTTTTTTTTTCTGCACATGGATGAAAAAGATTTGAGGGAACATTGGTCTGGTTTACAGGCTACAAAACCTAGAAGATTGGAGAAAAGGTAAATAATTAACCTTTTAAGCCATTGTGTCTCCATTTTGTCTTCCCAACTCTTCATACCTATTGTTGGACATGAGCCACCCATTGGCCTGGCATCCGCTGACTGAAAGTTAACTCCACTGTGGTGTTTAAGCACACAGGGTGACTTAACATAACAGCAGGACCGCTTACATTTAGGTTTAGATTCTCTTGTCTACTATACTGTGCAAAATAGTCTTAAAGCAGTCAGAGATTGTAAATAGCACATTTCTCCTCTTGGGGGAACTCTTTGCTAACAGCTGGCTCCATGCACCAGCCAAATTTCTCCAGAAGAATGAGACCAATGTGAGTATATCACAGATGTTTCAATGGAAGGGCATGTACCTCTAATAAACCATATACCAAAAATAATTTCAATAAACCAAAAAGGGAGAAGAGGAGGTCCACTAAGAAATCCACAATGCCAACCTGTTTTACATAGAAGGTTCTCGGATACTACGGTTAGGGGAGGCAGTACAAAACCTTAAGACAGGCAAGTGTTAGTGTGCAGTATTTATATATTTAAAACTCAGTATGCACAACATTGATTAATTCTCACTACACCTTTATGAGCGGAATATTATTAGTCCCATTTTACAGATTAGAAAACTAACAGAGAAATGAAGTTGACCTGGCAAATCAATGACAAAGCTAAGATTAGAACTCAGGCCTCCCTGTCTTCCTACCAGGTGCTCAGTGAAATATCTGCCTTCAAAAGGGAGACTTGTGAAGAACTGGATCCCAAACTTGACCTTCTTTAACAATGTATAATTTGATTGGGTCCCAAAGGAAGGATTTGGGCAACTTACTTCTGCCTGACAGAGATAAGACGACACTGCTTCCATAAGCCACAAAACACATCGGCTGTGTCTACATTGGCACCCTTTTGTGGAAAAGGGATGCTAATGAGACACTTCGGAATTGCAAATGCCGCAGGGGATTTAAATATCCCCCGCGGCATTTGCATGAACATGGCTGCCACTTTTTTCCGGCTCGGGGTTTTGCCGGAGAAAAGCGCCAGTCTAGACGGGATCTTGCGGAAAATAAAGCCTTTTCCGGAAGATCCCTTATTCCTCTTAAAATCAGGGATAAGGGATCTTCCGGAAAAGGCTTTATTTTCCGAAAGATCCCATCTAGACTGGCGCTTTTCTCCGGCAAAACCCCGAGCCGGAAAAAAGTGGCAGCCATGTTCATGCACATGCCGCGGGGGATATTTAAATCCCCCGCGGCATTTGCAATTCCGACTGGTCTCATTACCATCCCTTTTCCAGAAAAGGGTGCCAATGTAGACACAGCCATCCTGGTTTTGCAGCAGCAGTTACCAAACTCACTTCCCCAGAGCTATGTAGAAAGCAATCAATGCTGGTTCACTCTTGATGATTTTGCTCTGTTAGTGAATCTCAAGTCACATTCTGTGCACCACTGATGGGTCTCAGAGAGCGGACTGGTCTCTAAAGGGAAAGAGACATCATTAGTCTGGCCAGGGGCTAAATTAGAAGGGGAGAAGTCAGTGAATCTCACTGACAATACCCCTTGTCACAGACTGTACCAAGCTTTACAATATGATTACTGTTCACGGCAGCACAAGCAAATGACAGTTATCTATGCTGAGATTAAGTCATCTTGATTGGGCTTTAGCGTTAATACTCCACTGAGATTAAATGGGGCCAAGCAACATCTCACAGAAGGGCCAGGAAAGGTAGAGGGCCATGGCAGTGCAGTGAGCTCATAAGCTTCCTCTTCCTCCTCAGAGTGCCATTTTGTGTTTTGAATCTAGACTGTCATTAAAGAAAAAAAAATCTGTTTCCTTTTACAAGGAAAAAGGAGTGTGAAAAATGTATAGTTCAGGCAATCTTTCTTTACACAAGAAGCTGTAATGGACTCATTTGAAATCCAGGCTGCTTGCCTCCACACCACTGACAGACCCAAAATTCTTTACAATTTGATTTTAAAAAAAGAAAACATATTGATGGTAAAAAAATGAAACTAAGACAGGAGAGAATTAGGTGGGAACAACAACATAGTAGTCTAAAACTGCAGATCTCAACCAAGAGTACATGTAGGCCTGGGGGTACACAGAGATCTTCCACAGAGTAAATCAACTTAGCTAAGTATTTCCCTAGTTTTAAAACAGGCTACGTGAAAAGCACTAGCAAAGTCAGCATAAGCAAAAATGTCATACAATGACTTATTTATACTGTTTTATATACACACTCTACATGGATAGGAAAGTACAATATTTATATTCCAATTGATGTGTTTTGTATTTTTACAGTGAAAATGAGAAAGGAAGCAATTTTTCAGTACTAGTGTGCTGTGACATTTTTGTATTCTCTTATGTCTGATCTTGCAAGCAAATCATTTGAAGTGAGGTGAAATTTAGGGATATCCAAGACAAATCAGCCTCCTGGAAAGAGTACACTCGTCTGGAATGGTTGAGAGCTGGAGGTCTAAAAAGAGTAGGCTCAGAAAAGGACCGAAATCAGAGTGTGCCAATATTTGCAAGATAAGATTATAAGGAGGAAGGGAATTACTTGCCAGTATTATCATATGACAGGATAGGATACCACAGTCTGCAACTTTTTAGCTTAAATCCAGAAAATGGTCTTAAAACAGTAAAGCCAATGGGCAGTAGAAAAAACTGCCAAGAGATGAAATCATGGCACCATTGGCACATGTTCACAAGGTACACCTACATAGGATGTTAATGGGTACTATGAATTTAGTAGACTGGCAAAACGAAGAGTTTAAAAACTGGCTGACCCAGGGGTTTTGGTCCTGCCAATTAAAAATACACATAATCTAAACTTCCTAAGCCAGTCATGCAGGGAGATAAGCAGAGACTGGGAATGAAAAGGGAAGGCTCTCTCTCTTCCCTCAGGTTGCAATGTCCTCAGACCTCATGGGCTCCCCCAACATAGGTGAGCCTGGATGACTGGTGGTAGATCCGTCAGGTTGGAATCCACATGCACCATGTTTCAGGCTGAAACAAAAGACAGGACTTGCCATGCCATGGTCATGCCAATTTTCTTCCACAATTTTATCTGAGGAAGTAGGCCTGGCCCATGAAAGCTCATCACCTAATAAACTATCTTGTTAGTCTTTAAAGTGCTGCATAGTCCTGTTTTTTTGTTTCAGCCATACCAGACTAACACGGCTACATCTCTATTAGTATTCTACATGTTTCAGGCATGTAAGAAAGCACACTACAATGCATGTTGTTTGCTGGAGTGTTAGGCAGCAAACCGCGGGGGGAGTTCTTTATTAAACACACACATCAACATCCTAAGATCTAAAACTTCCCTTAAAATATATTTTACATAGATCTAGCTAAAATGTTTTTTCCTTTAAATGATGCCACAAGCTGTAGAACAGGGGTATTGGCCTATTCATGGTATGGGAAGGTTGTGCATATCTTTAGCAAATGATTTCTTTTATATAAAAACTTTCAAGAGCAAGAATTTCCAAGGCAAAAAACATTCTTTTTCTGCCTGCCCCATCAGGTCAGTGGGAAGCATCTTGCCCTCATCATGAGGGCATGGCTCCATCAGACAGGGCAGCACAAAGAGTAAGGGCTGTTCATGGAGAGAAAACAATTGGCACAGACATGCTACTTCTATTCCTGCCGTGTTGGAGAACCGCATCCTCATCTGTCCCCACAAAAACAGGAGGCTTTTTTTAAAGGTATGTTGGCATCATGAACATTGCCAGTCCATGTTCACGTCTAAGTACCTATGATGAGACAACTGTATGACTTATGGGGGAAGGGCTGTCACACTTTCTGGCACATTTAGAGGAAGCAAAGAATTAAGGTAAGTTTCCTGTCAATAGCCCCAGTACTTTTGGGGAACCTCAGTATCATGGCGAGCTCTCCATTACTTCAGGGATTCAAGTATCAGAGGGGTAGCCGTGTTAGTCTAAATATACAAAAGCGACGAGTAGTCCTGTGACACCTTATAGACTAACAGATTTATGGGAGCATAAGCTTTAGTGGGCAAAGACCCACTTCATCAGAAAAGCTGTTAGTCTATAAGGTGCCACAGGACCCCTCATTGCTTTTTCAGGGATACAGGTAACTTTGACCCCATGGTTCAACAGCAATTACTAGAGCTGTGCACAACAGTGAAGTAGAGAGACCCCTACTATGATCTTCCCTCCACCAGAGAGCTACAAGGAGGAACTTTCTGGCCACTTTCCAGAGCACTATGACAATGCTCTTGTCCATGGGACAAGCAGTTCTCCAAAAGTCCAAAGGTTTTATTTATTTATTTTTGCACACTATAAAGGCAGCTGCCAGCTCCGCACACCACAAATAAAATGCAGGCTTGGGCATCTGCAAGAGTCTCAGGCAGACACTTCCAGTCCCGATAGTTACAATGTTCCACCAGCTGAGTCTGACATGGTTCACAATCTGTTGTATTTGCAGTTCAGTACCATAGTGCATTTGGATCTAAACCCTTGCTTCTTTTTCAGGAGTACTGAAATTTCTCTGGGAACGTTTATCATTTCTTCCCTGCCCTGATTCCAGGCTGTCAAGCTGCAAACTCTGGAAGCAGGAGGCTGGACCCGTCTACCATGCCAGGAAAGTCATTGTAATGAATAAATGGCAACTGAGTCTGAGAACCATGGGCTTTGTGTAAGAACTCCTACAATCCTAGTGGAAAGGGGATAGGCTCAGGGTGAAGGTGATACCCAGAGGTCTTTAGAAGACAGCTGTTGGGACACAATGGGACAGCTGCTGAGAATGTCCTACACCAGGCTCATAAAAACTGGTTAGGCCATATGGTAAGCACAGATGCAATAATGTGGTTGCTATGGCAGAAATACTTCTGTAAGGACACAAATCAAAACTCTCTCTCTCAAAACCAGTCAGTTCATCTCTGCCACTAACAAGTTACAAAAACAGTCAGGTGCCATATGACAGGATTTTTATTCTACTGCTGGGGAAGGGGGGAAATGATACTAAATTAAATCTACCAATATTCCTACCCTCCCCCTCCTACTCAGGGAATGCCTACACTAGCCACCCTAGTTCGAACTAGGGTGGCTAGTGTAGCCATACCCTATGTTACTTTAATACAGAATTCAAAGAGGGGGAAAACACCTGAGGGGTCTGATTACTTCATTTTCACCAAAACGGGATGCTGGGTTAGTATCTTTAGCTTTGGAAAAGTAAGTTTTTAGTTGCAAGTCCATTGCTTAAAAAATCCAACTGAAAGGGGACTGTACATTCACACAAAAATAAGCACTATCTATTTAACATTCCCACTGATGCCTCATTGTTTTCATCAGTCGATATCGTCTCATTGTAAATTCCAAGGAGAAGCAGACAACAGAAAACAAATAACTTAAGAGGCAATCTCCCCTCTGATGTGCATGCCTGTTAACAGCCTAGAAGCTATCTATTTGTTATTACACAGGCAGTGCAGAGTTGTTCTTGACTGAAGAACAGCCTCATTTGTTAGAGACCGTGCAGTAGGATGCCTTGAATATCAATGGGACTTCTTTTACATGTTCAGCAGCCGCACAAGGCTCCAGCCTCTGAGCTAGAACTGCAGTGTGCTCTTGTGCTGCTGCAGCTGTGACACAAACAGGTGCTTTTAATGCCTATTTTATATGCTTTTTGCTCCCATTCTGTTTTTATTCAGCTAAGGGCAAGCAAACAGGTCGGGAGACTGGATGGAAAAGAGTCAGCTGTTCACAGTGAAAGCAAATAATTCCTTTTACAAGAGAACAGTGACAGTGTAATCTTGTTTTCGGGTTTACTGCAACAGCCATTTTCTCAGACTACCAAACCCCTGGGATTTTAATTGGTTGGGGGAAAAAAACTCCCCGGTAAAACAACTTTGCCCTCACGCATTCTAAAACACATAGTCAGACAGATTTTCCTACAAGTCAAGAATGTCCCATGACATTTCACTGATGGCATGTTTAATGAGAAATACATACAAACAGTATAATCCAAGCCCAAATTTAATTCCTAGAGTTAAATACAAGAGCACAGGTTGATAAATAAGCGGTGGCCTGTTTAGATTCTCTCTGTGTGGCAGTGGGTTTGTTTTGGGATCAAACCCATACCAAGAGACTGTGCTATGAGCCAAGTCATATTTGATCCTGCAAAGCCACTCAAGTTTCAAATCCTGGAGCCTGTGAATTTCCTTGGTAAGATCCTTAATAACATGCAACATGTTACCCTATTCTACCAGCAGATGTCAGATAGCAATTGAGAAAATTTTGCTGCAATTGTCAATTCAAAAGATGCTATTACTATGGGTGGATAGCAGATGAATATTAACCCTAGCTCCATGGAGGTAACGCCTGAACTAATCCTGACTCTATACGTTGCATACCACACAGCTTATAACAGCAAACATCTGACCTGCTTTCCTGCATGCAGCCTCAAAGAGCGAGCAACAGATTTTTTTTTAAAAAAGGTATCTGAAAATATGCAGAAAACAACTATCATGATTTTCTGAAGCTATATGCTGAATTGTTGCAAGCATGTCGCTCCCAGGATCTTAGAGAGACAAGGTGAGTGAAGCAATGTCTTTTACTGGACCAACTTTCATTGGTGGGAGAGAAGCTTTTGAGCCATATGACTTCACCATCTGTTCCACCTTGCCTTTGGTTGCAACACTCCAAGTGGCTTTCCCACACCTGAAGAATATTTGTGTGTGACTCGAAAGTCAGTCTCTCACTCTCACTCACACACACACCCCAACAGAAGTCTGTGCAATAAAAGATTTCCTCGCCCATCTTTTCTTTCTGAAACTGGATACTTAGGAACAATCCAGTTTTTAAACACATCATGGGGTAGATCTTAAAAGGTTCAGAAATGTCCAAGTTCAGAAATGTCAAGCTGTCTTGTGCAGATACATCACTTGCAATGGATTACATATGCTTGCATATTATTATAATTACTGAACATTTGTATCCATTAACTATAGTTTTTGCTGACAGCAAACATCTTTCTCCAAATTCCATGTTTATGATGGGCAAAGTGATGGGGAAAATGAATAATTCCCCATCCAACTATTTCTCTCCTGCTGAGTTTCAGAAGTCATGAAGTACTACAAAATGAACTTAAAAACCAACAAATGGTCTGGTAGCGCTTTATAGACTAACAAAACATATAGATGGTATCATGAACTTTCGTGGGCACAGACCACAAAAGCTCGTGATACCATCTACATGTTTTATTAGTCTACAAAAGTGCTACCAGATCATTTGTTGGTTTTTAAGTTTATCCTGTACAGACTAACTCGGCTACCCCCTGAAGATACTACAGAATGGTTTGTGATTATATTACATAAACTGGGAATACATGAGGGTGAAGCCCAGCACAGACAAGAACGTAAGACTGGCCATCCTGGATCAGACCAATGGTTCACCTAGCCCAGGACTCTGTCTTCTGACCATGACCTACATCATATGATTTAGAAGGAATGAATAGTTATTGAGTGATCTAGCCCCTGTCATCCAGTTCCAGCACTGGACAGCCAAGAGGTTTAGGGACACACAAAGCAGGGGGTTGAATCCCCAACCATCTTGACTAAAGCCATCAATTTACCTATTTTTTTTAACTCAGTTATAATTTTGGCCCTCAGAACATCCTGTGGAACAGCCTCCATAAATTGACTGTGCATTATGAGCACTTCTTAGTTTGTTTTCATCAGCTGCTTATTAAAGGTACTTTCTTCACAGTATGAACTGTAACATGACTCCCAAGTAGTGAGGCTATGATTGGGTTATATAGCTCCATCTCAGCCAAATGCCAATAAAGTCTTGATGCTATGCCACGATTCCATGTCTCTTGTGTGTGCCACATCAGTTGAAGAAAAAGGAATGAATGTTAGGAATGTTTAAAATAGTGTTATTAGGAATATATTTTTATTGCACAGGGTGCAGCAGATGCTTAAAAAAATCTCTCTCAAAACAGCCTAAAATAGCTTTTCTTCACATGAAAATTTAATGATCTTAAAGTCGGATAGCTCAGGTCCTGCCCAAAGTTAGCCGGAAAGTGGAAAGCTGGGAATCTCCTCTTTCCAACAGTATAAAGTTCATTTATTGCATTTCTAAAATAGAGAAGCATCCTGATAAGTTATTTCCAAGTTCTCACATAGCTGCATTTAAAGAACCTGCCATAGACTGAAGGCTTAACCCTCAACCTTGACCATCCTAGGCCTTGGGTACAGGTATTTGGATGTCAAGGAGAAAAAATATTTTTCTGCAAGGTTGATACAAAAAATGGCTGCTGTTTGAAGCTATCCAGAGGGTTGAAATGAGTCCTCAATAGGTATATTAGCAAGCAAAGTATAGGCCATGTGGTCAATGATATAAAACTAGTTACCACAGATATAAAGTCCACATGTGTGTATAATTATAAAAGTTTATACACAAACCTCCTTTTTATTGTTTATTAGAGCTTACAAAATGTACTAGAAATACTGATAGTCATCAAGCACACTTCAGCACAGTTATGGTGTACAATTTCTTACATCCGTTGTACCAGCATCTGATGGAAGAGAAATACGGGTTGGAAAGCCGATGTCCTGGAAAGCCCACGTGTGAGTCAGAAGTTGAAACAATGACTATCAATATTACACCAACTGGGTAATAATCTTTATATTTCAACACATTCTCTGGAACAAGAGATTAGCAGAGGAAGGCGAAAATTTGTTCCTCTTGGTTTCTGAGGACAGGACAAGGAGTAATGGGCTTAAAGTGCAGCAGGGGAGGTTTAGATTGGACATTAGGAAAAAATTCCTAACTGTCAGGGTGGTCAAATATTGGAATAAATTGCCAAGGGAGGTGGTGGAATCTCCCTCTCTGGAGATATTTAAGAACAGGTTAGATAGACATCTGTCAGGGATGGTGTAGACGGAGCTTGATCCTGCCTTGAGGGCGGGGGGCTGGACTCGATGACCTCTCGAGGTCCCTTCCAGTCCTATGATTCTATGACTAACAGACGTGGGTGCCAACTATAGTTAAAGAAGAGCTCCAGTTTTCATCCTAATCCCTCTGATAACAGCAGTTGTGATGCTTAGGGGTACTGTCTGCAATACAGAACACAAAAGCATTTACAGGAGAATTTTAATTGTATAAGTTATTCAAAGCATCTCCCCCCAAATGAAGGCCCACAAAACAGAAGTGATGCTGAAGAACAAGTTGACATCCCATCACAGTGCACTGGAAATTGCTTTGCAGGACTAAAAGAAAGCCGTGATGTGCACCACACTCACATCTATGCCTGACATCTGCTGCAGTTATGAAGTGTTTACTTTTAAGATTTCTTTTTAATTTTAAACAACCCCTCAGTCCCCATTTAGTTAATAAGCACTATTGGATGAACAAGATGCAATATAACATTCTGTACACAAAGTACAGAGCAGTACAGAGAATTACTGTATATTGGAAGACTTGAGAAACAAAGGCTTCAATAAAGGAGACAGCCACATCTTTTAAAATATCACACACACACACACACACACACACTTCTGCAAAATTAAATTCTGAAGGGATGTACCCAACCATTGCATAGTACAAATACTGCAAAAAAAGATAGGAGCACGGTAGTGCAATAATATGCCGACACATTTTCACTTCAATACAATATTGAGAACATAGACCCTCAAATTTCATGGCTAGCCATTGCCCTTCTGAGATATCAGGACAAGAGTATGTAGCAGATGTCAGTACAGTAAACTTCCGATAATCCTGCACCTTTAGGACCCAGGGGGTGCCGGATTATCAGATTTGCTGGACTATTGGAAGGGGGGGCTATGAAGGGTCTGGGGTGGGATGCCACCCCAGATCCCTCATAGCCCCCCCTTCCGATAGTCTGGCTCTGCCCCAGGCGACCCCGATTCAGCCGCTGCTGGTCAGTTTCAGCAGCGGCTGAATCGGGGACGCCTGCAGCAGAGTAGCTGGGGTGCTGCTGGGTTGGTCCGGTAGCGCCGACCCTTGGTGTGGCGAGACCAACCCGGCAGCACCCCAGCTGCTCTTGGGGACGCCTGGGGCAGAGCAGCTGGGGTGCTGCCGGGTTGGTCCCGCAGCACCACTCCTTGGCGCTACTGGACCAACCTGGCAGCACCCCCAGGTGTCCCCAAGTCAGCCGCTGCTGATACTGATCAGCGGCTGACTCCAGGAAGCCCAAGGCAGAGCAGCTCTGCCTCGGGCTTCCTGGAGTCACACGCTGGTCAGTATCAGCAGCGGCTGAATCGGGGACAGATGGGGTGCTGCCGGGTTGGTCCCTCAGCCCCGAGGGGCAGCGCTACAGAACCAACCCAGCAGCACTCCAGCTGCTCTGCCCCCAGCTTCCCCGATTCAGCCACTGGTCAGTTTTAGCAGCGGCTGAATCGGGGAAGCTGGGGGCAGAGCAGCTCCAATGGTCCGGCTGCCCGGAGCACTTCCGGGTTCCTGATGGTGCCGGACCATCAGGAGTGCCGGACCATCGGAGTTTTACTGTATTGTGGTTTCATTACTTGATGCCTATTTCCTTCCTAGGCCGTTGTCTTGTGCTATCAGGTTGTCCCCTCTATGAAGAACACTTGCAAAATCTTCTCTGAACTTGGTTCCTTGTTTGAGTACAAGACAGTGACTCTCTCGGGTGCCAAAAACAAAACCCCCACAGTATTAATATATAGGTACACGTTCCAAAAAGTCAGTGTTTTTCTTTCAGAGATAGTGAAGCAACATTATTTTACTGCGTTATCTCTGGAAACTTACCCTGTCACTACATGCTTGCTCACTTGTGTCAATGAACAGCTTTTCATGTAAGGCTATGTCTACACTGCGGGGTTTTTCTCAGATACCGGAGGTATCCTGGAAAAACCCTGCCAAGTCAAGGAAACGCATTTGCTCTTCCGCTTTTTTTTGTGGAAGAGCAAACACGCTCTTTCCATGAGCTCTGTATTCCTCATTTCACAAGGAATAATGGCTCCTCCGAAAGAGGAGGCTTTTCTGCCATTTGACCCCGTCTAGACGGGGCCAACTGGTAGAAAAGCCTCTTCCGGAAAAACAACTGGAAGAAGCTACACAAATTGTGGAGCGCAATTTGCATAGCTTTTTCCAATAAAACCCTATAGCATAGACCAGTGTTTCTCAACCAGTGGTACGAGCACCCTTAGGGGTACTCAAGGGAAGTCTGGAGGATACGTCAACACAACTGAAATTTGGAGAAAACTGAATTTTTGTTTTAGGTTTTACTACGCTTTATTATTTTTGTACTTTTTACACCCAAAAATTTCATCACCAACCCAGCTAAGATTAAGTCGATTAAACAATGTATTACAATAGTAGAAAAAAATGTGTGTCTGAAAACTGTAGGTACTTGGGGTACTTACAATTTTTTTTGAAAAAGGGGTACTTTATTAAAAAAAAAAGAAAGTAGAGAAACACTGGTGTAGTCCTAGCCTAAGAGTATAAGGTCTTGAAGGAGCACTTACCACTAGGCACAGACCTGTTGAGCTTATCATGCCCTTTTTCATGTGAATGGCTTTACCCTCAATTAATAAGCAGAAAGATGTACAGATTGAACCTCTCTAGTCTGGCACTTTCTGGTTCTATAACATCTGTGGTGTCCAGCATGATTTTAGTGAGCCAGATGCCCACTTATCATGGGTGTGGCTAAGTTTCCAGTGGTCCCCATAAAGTTTGTTTACAGCCACCAGCCCCTGCTGTCAGTGTTCTGGGCTGCTGTTTAGCTCTAATTTACCCCTCAATGTCTTTCAAAAGAGCTCAGCAAGCAGTAGAAGTGTTGGTAATGTTGCTAGATAATATTGACCTCCCATGGTCCAGCAAATTCTCTGCTTCAGCACTGGTCAGGTCTCCAGGATGCCAGACTACAGGGGTTCAATCTGTACATGGTGTAGAAATGAAACATCAGACGAAATTCCATACTACCCTCCCCACTCCAAAACTTTGGAAAATAGCACAATGAACTCATCACAACTGTGACATAACATTGCTGGAGCACAAACCCACACTTCAATGAACTCCCATAGATTTGCTGTGATCATAGCTAAAGTATGGATCATGCAGAGTGACTAGCTTGAAGGGACACATGGCTGAAGCAGAGACAGCTCTTGTCTTAAACAATGAGACCATGAGACCTGAAGCATTTATGTTATTCCTCATTTAAACTTAGTCCTGATGAAGGCACATAAATTACTCTGACCCTCTCAAAGGTGGAGTTTGCATGAGGAAATAGCTCCTTCAGTTCCAAATATAAGGCAGTGAATCGCAATGCCTAAAACTAGAGAAAAAATAAAAGCACCAGTTTTTTCAGTCTTTTGTGGTAAACTTTCAAGTTTTCCCATCTCTCCAGGAGTGCTCAATATCCACTGTGATGAAAAAGCTGTCTGACCAGCCCCTGTATCCAATACACAGCAGGCTGACTGTGACCTGCAATTGCAGACACACAAATAGCTCAGGTTTGGAGCTCTTACCATCGATAGTTGCAACTAATCACTATTATTTAGTATTTTCATTACCGTACCCGTTGGAGCCCTAGTCATAAATCAGTACCCTACAGCGTTAAGCATTGTACATACACAGAACAAAAATAAGATCCCTCCAAATTATGCAGCAAGGTCAAAATTGGTTGGGTTAAGAACCCAGGCTCACTGGCTAGCAAATCCCAGACTCATCTTTGATCCATTGCACTGGAGTCCTGTTAGGCAAAGCAGAAGATGGGAACCTTCATTTCTCCTTCAGGGAGTTCTAGCAAAATGCTTATTTGTTGGAATCCTTCATACTACAAATTCTAAAATGAAGTAAATGAGTTTCTGCCAGGATGGAGGGGAGGGAAAGGAAAATGTAGCCATCTCTTGGCATCATTCCCTAAATCGGAAACAGTGTGTCACCGGCTTTCATATTTATTATCTGTTTCATCATAGCACATAGAAACTCCAGTTGTGGACCAGAGCCCCACTGACTGTACACAGAATATAGAACAGAGACGTTCTTCAAGGTAGGGAATTTACACAGGAGACAGATCTATTGGGGAGGAGAGAAAAGTGATATGAAAAGGAGATGAGAGGGAATGGCTGATGACCTGCAATACACCACTCCAAATAGGAACATATGTCTCCTTGTTCCAAAGAAAAGCTAGGTCACCTGTATTTTAAAATAGGCAAACTACAAACACTAAACGGAATCTTTGCTTTGTAAGTAAATGTTTTGGGGCTTGCATACGGTAAGATACAAAATAGAGAAACCACCACCATAAAACAAAGGACATCTCTCACAACCTTGACGGATAAATAATCATCAGCACACATAATGCAGATAAAATAAATTCAATACCTACCCCCAACTGATTGGCTAACAGGTAAACAGATATGGTCTGTAGTAGAACAAGGATGAACAGAGAGTTTCAAAGTCAAGGAGCCAGCAGCTCATTTTTGTTCAAGAGTGCATCTTCTTCTCATATCTCAAGTGTGTTAGTATGGAATGAGACGAGAGCAATCTCTCAACTAACCAGGTGGCTTACAGATTGATCCCAATGCTGTGTATTCTACCCAGAAGTCTAATGGAAGCCAGTGTAGAACCTGGACTATAGACACGGTGGGCATAGTGGCATAAAACATGTTACTAAACTATTAAATCTACTTTTCTCAATTGCTGGGGCCAAGATCAGTCTTTCCAGGCTTGCTGGCCCAACGCTGGCCCCATATTCATTCATTTCATTCTCCTAAACATAGTCAACCCACTACTTTCTCGGACATTGTTTTGTTCTACACTCAGGAACTCCAATCTCAAATGCCTTCATAACAGGATTTCCTTCATCCGTCTTTTGTACACGTGCATATCATCTCAACCTCCTCTCTTGCAGCTTCTCATTGCAGACCCTGGTCTCAATTCCAATGACATCATTCCACATATGGCTCATTATTAGCTTCTTCTCTCCCCTTTAATTACAATGGCTTCAAGTCTTCCCAAGCGTACCTTTTGGTGATCCATGTCTCTGGCCCAAGTGTACCTTTTGGTGACCCATGTCTCTGGTCCATACACAAGAGCTGGTCTTACCATAGTTTTAAACAGTTCTCCCTAAGCACTCTGGGCTTCAATTTATCACAGCTCCACTTACCTTACTCCAGAATTTCTCCTATGTTCAGCAGCCTTGCTTCTTGTTCTCCGTTGATTTCTCCATTTGATGCTAACCAGCCTCAGAGGTACTTAAAACCAGGTAATCTGATTTAGGCACTGACTCTCAGTGTTGCAATTTATTGGTCTATAAAACAGGAATTAGTTTTAAAAAAATTACACTTTATGTGGTGTCAGCTTCAGTTTCTGTAGGCGTAGCACTGAGCAGTGTATTGCAGCAATTTTATTTAGAAATGACAGGCACAGATAAGTATGACAAGGTCCAAGTTTGACAAAGAGGGTCACATTCTTCCCATCAGGCACAACCAGGGGAGTGAGGTGGTCTGAAGTGCATTTGGCTGCAACTGTTACTTGGGCACCCAGGAACAGCCCAGGATCTAACTGTATACTGCAAAGAAAGCCTTCAGAACCATTTTCATCATTGATATTCCAACCTCAACTGCAGCCCTGTCATTCTGAGTGTTTCAAGGTGTATTTGAGAACATCTTAGCTTTTTGAGTTCTGGCATTCCCTAGAAGTGGTTAAAGGGATACACAGATACAGCATACAGAATAGAGTCTCCAAAGTACTTTGTGTCAGTGTAAGTTGTTACCTTTAAATATATGAATTTTTGTAAAATGGGGGTGTTGTATACAAATATTAAAATGAGAGTTTATTGTTTATCATGCCTACAGACTCCAGAGCTCCAAGATCAAGTCACTCTAGGATTACAAAATTAAGCATACAAATAACTCTAAATCCATTTTTAAAAGGCTTTCTGAATTAAAAGGCTACTGGCTCATTTTTTTCCAAATGGTTTTGTACACAGTAATAAGGAATGTCACAGTTTCAAGGTGACTGTACCTATCTCCTCCCCTGTGATCCCCTGAGGGCATCTATGTAGGTTTCCAGTTCCTAGCGGTCACCTTTCTTAGGTAGAACTGGAGACCCAGCTCTCTCTTTCCCTCCTGACAAAGGTTTTATGATTGCACAGCTCCCTGCTTTACGCTCAAGAATACCCAGCAAGCTAGTTTGCCTAGAGGTCATCACCTGTTCTGTGCTTTCTGTGGGAGGGCTACGAACAATACGCTGCCAGCAGTTACAAGTTACCACACAGCTCTTTCAGAGAAAGCACACTTATTAAAATAAAACCATTACAGAGTAAACAAAAAGCAATAAAAGTTCCTACACACAAGCTAAAAGCTTATCAGAGGACACCCAGCATCTTATGGACTCTTGTAAGACAAAGATTTTTCAACCCTTCCACAAGGATCAGTCCTCCCTTTGGGCAAAAGGTCCTGTCTGTTTGTTTAGTCATTTCAAAAACATAACTTTTATAAGCCAAAAACCCTTCTTTGTTTTCCAAGACTTTGGAGACCCGGTTTAAACCAGAATGTGTAAACCTCCTCAGAGATGAAACCACTCTGTAGGCGTTTACAAAGTGTGTGATTCACCTCCAAAACCCCCAACTAGTTTTAGTTCCTAGAGGGGCTGTGGTAACCCTGATGGAGAGCACCATGAACACATAATCCCTAGCCCACAGTGATACATCAATAGGTTTGGAAGATTTTGATATTGATTTGTAAATATCAGCAAGTGTCAATTCCAGTAGCCACAGAAACCAATAAAAATATTCCAACTAGTAATAATATAAACTTACAGACGGGCAAAGAAAAAAGCTGCCTGAGAACTTTACCAAGTTTAATTTAAAGATATTTGCTTTGTATATTTTGATATTGTATGTTGACAGCTTGTGTCTTAATGGTTATCAATCATTAAACTGATTATTTTTCATGGTGGCCTTGTAGTCCTTCATTCTGTGGATGAAACTGCTGTCCAGTGACTCAGCAAGCACTGCAAACACTAAAAGAAGAATGGTAATAAAGCCAATTTTTCGAATCTCAGTGTCTACTGTCGTTAACTAAATGGCCCACTCAGAATTTACCACAAGTGAAAATGTTAAACAAAATGAAAAAGTCTTTAAAATAGATAATACCAATGAAATTATAAAAGAAAATGAAAAATGTTGCCAACCCCCATACATAAACTTGACACAATATGCTCCCCACAGAGACACAGGATGCAGTTCCAATATCCGGTCATAATAAAAATATTAAAGTAATTTTTAAAAAACCCTTCTGATAGTCCACCCTATTAGCCTGTGGCTACTTTAAGTATTTCATCTCCCAGACAGAAGTAAACAGTTATACACTGCCACCCAGCTAATTATAGAACTGGTTTCATTATCACGACCCTGCTGAGGGGCCTGTGTGAAGAAAGACAGTTCTACTAAACATTCACCAATAGGATTCTAAAAATGACAAGCTTTCATCTGCTTAAATGTCATAAATCACTACTCAATTACTGAAGGCTGTGCAGAAAATAAATCAGACCAACCACTTCTCTCTTCCCAGTTATACACCACGCATATCCAAAAGCAGCAGCTAAATTTCTACTTCTTCTAGAAGGTGCTAGTCATAATTGTACTTCTCTGTCAATGGCTATTGACAAACAAGACAGTAGGTTTTCCATGAGTCATGGAATTAGTACTTCTTGCTGTAATACTTGTTCATTTCAAGGATAGACCTGTTAGAAGTGTATTTGCCAAAGAAAGCACATTCACAGCTGCTGAAGTTGGCAGCCTGGCAGGGCACTTTTGCGAAGCCCTTGCTGTGAACGGCAGCTGTTTTATACAATTTTACATAAGATAGCTGGCATCTAGTTCACTGGTTGAATGTCAAGGTCCTAAATCCTTTACATGTGCTATTGTGGGGGTGAGGAGAAAGCAGGTTATAAATACTCCTCTCTCTGGGCCATTGCTGATACTCCACCATATGCATGATCAATTAATCATAGAAGAATATGGTGAAATTATTACCTACTCTTATTATTATTACTAATCTGAAAGCAGCAAGGACTTTCCACAGATTGAGTATTGGTCTACAGAGAGTCAAGATCACTGAAATAAACAGCAATACTAATTTCCACCTCTTAAAATATGTATGTCTATTGGCATTTCATCCTTCCCAAAGGACTTGCCTTGTCATGATTAGCAGAGATTTATGGAGATGTTCTAATAACAGTTCACTTCTTATTGGAAATATTCCAACCCACTAACCTGTACTAGGGAATGATTTACTATCAAGTGTGATGCGTACTATTGAGTTACTATCCATTAAGAAAGAGTTCCGTATATTTCTCAGGTAGCCTTCACAAGGTTTCAATACATGTGGTGTATTGAAATGGGAGGGCAGTCTTCCAATCCAAGTAT
Organism: Pelodiscus sinensis; assembly: GCF_052426305.1. Lineage (NCBI taxonomy): Eukaryota > Metazoa > Chordata > Testudines > Trionychidae > Pelodiscus > Pelodiscus sinensis. The sequence continues at coordinate 201,291,585 of NC_143052.1, forward strand.
ACCAGGACCATGCCACAAAATGTATATTGGGTGTTGGATTGCTACACCAATATTTCTAATGGTTATGTGATCAATGCTAGTCAGGCTCATAGAGCACAAAATGGCTGGAGGTACAAACCAGAGCTCAAACCAAATCTAGGGAAGATAATTAAAAGGAGTGCTAAGTCATTTTCATAAGAGTATCTGGGAGGGATATAGAAGGAAGAAAAAAGGGTATGAAGTGCACAGGCATAGCATGGATTTAGCTAATTTACAATAGAGTTCCCATTTAATGCAAGTCACATCTCTAGCATTAGGGATGGCAATGACCCCTAAAGTAAATCTGATCAAAGTTACTATAACTACATATGTACTATAAATATCTTGGTCATTAAGAGTAACAACACAGCCAGCCCATATGCCACACTTCTCATCATTACCCCTTAGCTGAAGGGGTCTAAGCCTTGCATCACTGCAGACATCTACTGTTGTTACAAGTGTCACCTAAGATTACTACAAATTGGAGCTTAGGGGAAAAGATCATCAGATTTCAGGGACTGTTTTTCCTTCATTCATTGGGCAGTACCATGCATACAATCAGTTTCCGTCTCCTCCTCTGTGGCATCCAAGGCCCATAGCACAGAGAGCAAAAGAAGATTTAATTAAAAAATAAACAGGAAAATTCTATTCTAAAAATTACAAATATTGGCAAAGGACACAGAGGCATATTCTGAACTCACTTTGGAAACGTACTAGTTTTCAATTAGATAGTAACCCCCCTTAACATAGAGCCATTTCTAACAGGGCCTTTGGAAACCAAACATTTTCACATTCCATGCTGTTACCTTTTGTAGTTGGGGGCGGGGGGTGGGGGGGAGATTTTCTGGCACTCAACATCTAAAATATTTCAAATCTCATACCAAGGCAACTGGCCATATTTAGATATAGTATCTACCAGTTATTGGCATCCGTAGGCTTATGAATGACTTACTTCCCTAGATGAGGGTTACCAGGGATTAAGGAGACTTCGACACAAGGCTGTGTCTTCATGACCATTTTGTGGGAATGCTCTCCCTGTTATCATAACAGCAATGATAAGAATGCCAGTATTGGCATGGCACTGTGTCATTGGGACCAGTGGTTCTCAATTGTTCCAGACTACTGTACCCCTTTCAGGAGTATTATCTGTCTTACATATCCCCAAATTTCACCTAACTTAAAAATTATTTGATTATAAAATTCAACCCTAAAAATACAAAAAAAAAGTCATAACACACTACTGTGAAATGATTGCTAACTCTCATATTTTTACCATATCATTATAAAATAAATCAATTCTAATATAAATATTGTACTTAACATTTCAGTGCGTGGTATACAGACTATTATAAACAAGTCATTGTATGAAATTTTAGTTTATAATATCTTCACTAGTGTTTTTAAGGCAGCCTAGGCAAAAATCTAGATTGGGGTGGCCAACCAGTTCTGGACAAAGAGACAAGATATTAGTGGATCCAGCGCTAAGAGCTGGGGCAAAGTTGTAGAGCAAAAAGAAGAAGAAGAAAAAAAAGGAAGCCACCAAAAGTTGTAGAGAAAGACCGGGGGGGAAGGCCTGCCCCTTTAACAAGCGCAAGAGGCATGTTTCTATGCTTTTTGGCCTCAGCAGGCTCCCGCCAGCCACCAGATTGCAAGCACCATATTGGAAGCACCAGATGGCTTCCCTGCTCCGGTGAGCACAGAGGAGCCGGGAGGCAGGGGCCGTTCTCAGAGGTGCAGGGGCGGCTTTGCGAGCCACACTGATGGAAGGAAAGGGGAGTGGAAGGGAGAGGAGGAAGAGCCGCATGCGGCTTGTGAGCCGTGGGTTGGCCACAACTGATCTAGACGAAATTGACGTTTGGGGGTTTGAGAACACTGACCCACAGAAAAATCAGTGGGGGGGGGGGGGCACATACAAGTGAAAAGCTTAAAAAAAAATCTGCCAAAACCAAAAGCTCATTGCCCTGGCTCTCAACAAGCACTTCAGCCCATTTTCAAGGTGCTGTACACGTTTCTTTTGAGAATGAGAATTGATAAATATATAGGATGATTGTTTTGTAAAAAGTGTTCACTCACCAGGTGATATGGTGTTTTTATATTTTATCTTCCTCAGAGCTCATTTGAGAGCATAATGTTGTTATTGAGGCATTTGGTGAGACCACCACATGTTGTGATGGACAGGTGTAGAACTAAAGGGTCCTGAAAGAAATGGGGTGGGAGGCACTCACCATTGCAGCTGTGCTGATATGCTTGGAGGGTTTGCATCTTTTGCTCTGGTAAAGTCTGTTGCTACTTTGAGCTGATGGGTCCTGGTATGTGGGGAGTTTGCTTCTGATAATGAACTTTGCTACAGGCAGGGGTGGAGATTATTTGAGGCTAGAAGAGGGGGGGTTGGGAAAGATTTCTTTCAGGATGTGGTCCCTAAGGAGTATAAAATGTAACTGTTTAACAATACCCCATCTGGATTTCTGCGTGGAGTGGGTAACAGGTAAGGGTGTGTAGTTGAGCAGGTTCTCCCCCCAGTAATGAAGCAATTTCTCTTGGTATATTGGGATAGATTTCTTTAGTAGAGTGTCCTTGTTGGGTGAAGACAGTATTGAATGGGTAAAGGTGTATACCTGCAGTTGTGTCTTTAGAACAAATTCTGTGGTATCTGAAGTACTAGCTGTAGATAACATTTCTTGGTGGTTTGGGTATTAATTAGCTTTTTGCATAGTTCAGAATTTATCAATTACTTCTTCACAATCATAAATACTACTACTACGCATTTACAGCCTCCTTTACTTGTTTGTTCAAAGAATCACAGTAACTGATTTACCAGTGAAATGTCCTTGTGAATATGGTGATGTAATCTCCAATTTACAAGTATGTGCTGGTCTCATAATTGACAGCAAAGATAACGGACGTAGGGGTTTGTGAAAGAAGCAATGCACAACTGGAGATATGCTGTACTAAAACATACTGTTTCAAACATGAATTGTACATTAGGAGAATGTGTCTGTGCTTTGCCTGAAATATTCTTCTGAGTAATAACAGCCACAGATCTATTACAAATCAGTACATCAGCGTGCAGGTTGGGGCAGAACCAAGCCAGTGGCAGCAAGGAAACGTCCTACCTCCTGAACTTCCCTCTAGTTAATAGTCAGGAGAATTATTTTCTATTTTCCAAAGTTACAGATACATTAACTACATACTGGGGGAAAAAAAGGACAATTTCTTCTATTATAAGTTATGGGGATAATTTCTTCCTCAATTTCCATCTCTATTCTGGATGATCCACTTGTTCCCAGGATAGGCCAGAGCTAGGGACCTTATTACTTGAAGACAGAGAATTTTCAAGCAAGCACAGATTAATTGTCCTATTCTTTATTAAGTTAAAATCCACAGAGTCGATAAAATGAGATTCTCAGAGCAGCATGCTACCCCAGGCGAGCCTTTTAGCATGGACATACAAAATTCGCTAAATTATGTATCTTCTCTCTTCCCCTGGGCACTGTGGTTTGGAGAAAGCGTCTGTCAAATATGGCATTAGTTAAAGAGAGGCTATCCTATACGTTAAACTAAGTGAATTTACACATTGCTTTCCTCAATTTACGTGTGGACATGCAGCCACCTAGCAGATCCTATTACAGGAGACATAATTTCTTGTCGTGAGACTGTCAGTGCTCCTAGGGACTGGACTGTGATGCTATTCACTAGGAAGAATATTTTTTCCATTTACATTGGGAATGATTACTAGAGAGTTGCGAGGACCTCATGCCTGAATTAAAGCTGCCAAATTCATAAAGTCATCAGATTGGTAGATACTGATGACTGGTAGATACTGGGAGCCCTGCTTTAACTGATCCGAAAAATGAGGACACCTGCCAATGACCAGAACCGATGTTTCAAGGAGTGTTCCATGAGCTTGCAGAGCTGGGATCAGTACTGCTGAACACATTACAGATACTTGACTGTCAGCTTGGGTGCTTTCATCCGTCATAAAGCTCGGTTTCACTAGTTTAATACGGTAGCTAAGCCATGGACTTTGCCTCAGTGAGGAGAATATGTTCTACTTGTTATCTTCTTTCTAGCACTCACGAGAGCGATCATCACTTAATTCAAGTACCCATTCTGAATCGGTCTGATTCTGGCTGGAGGATTGGCTTCGCAATGGCAGACCTCATCTGTGAGAGAGAGAGAGACTTCAGAAACTCTGAAGACAGATTAAAATCAGGCCTCAGACCCTTTTCCTCTAGAGCCAGAAAGGCAAATAGCATCACGGCCACTCTGGCTTTCAATCGTTTGTATGGGTCTGGGGACCAGCAGAAAGGCATAAAAAGAGATTGCTCATCTTGGAGAAACAAAAGAGAGGACTATGCAGCACTTTATAGACTAACAAGATGGTTTATTAGGTGATGAGCTTTCGTGGGCCAGACCCACTTCCTCAGATCAAATAGTGGAAGAAAATTGGCATGACGATATATACCAAAGGGATACAATCAAAAACAGTGAACACAAAATTGACAAATCTGATTTTAGAACAGCGGGGGGAGGGGGGAAGGGAGGGAGGGGAGAGAGAGGGGGAAGTTAGTGTCGGAGATAATGATATTAGGGGTGATAATTGGGGAAGCCATTTTTGTAATGGGTAAGATAATAAGCAACTTTGTTAAGGCCCATTTGTAAAGTGTCAAATTTAAGGATGAATGACAGTTCAGAGGCTTATCTTTGCAGTCTTGTGATAAAGTCTCTTTGAAGCAGGATGCATGTAGTTAGGTCATTGAGACAATGCCCAGTCTGGTTGAAATGGCAAGAAACTGTTTTTTTTTTTTTTTTTTGTGAACCCGTCTGATGTCTATTTTATATGCATTGATTCTTTGGTGGAGTGTCTGAGACGTTTGTACAATATACATAGCAGACAGACACTGTTGGCACATGATGGCATTAATATAACCTACCCCTCCCCCCACCTCCCACCCTTCCTCTGTTCTAAAATCTGATTTGTCAATTTTATATGTGTTCACTTTTTTTGATTGTATCCCTTTGGTATATATCGTCATGCCAATTTTCTTCCACAATTTGATCTGAGGAAGTGGGTCTGTCCCACAAAAGCTCATCACCTAATAAACCATCTTGTTAGTCTTTAAAGTGCTGCATAGTCCTGTCTTTTGTTTCAGCGAGACCAGACTAACACGGCTACATTTCTATTACTATTCATCTTGGAGAAAGACTGACCATCAATTTGCATTCTAGAACCCAATATACGGACTGGTCATCGGGCATCTTATTGCCATTGTCAGGTGCAAAGCGATCAATCACTCGGCCATCAAACTGTCTTACAATAACTGAGTGCAGGTTCCCTTCTGCTTAATCCAACTTCTCACATGTAAACCTTGATACTGATCGCACCCTTGGTGGGCAGGGCACACAGAGATAGGAAGCTCAGCTGTGCTGTCTCTGGAAAAGGAGTGATCATGGATTTTCCAAGTTTATTTATGAAAATCTCATCAGATACCTTGACTGCCACAACCAATGCAAGCCTATTACCCTTGGAAGGAGCAGTGGTCCAGGGACCAGGACCTCAAAAATAAATCACTGTCGTCTAGCTAATGGATGCTGTGATCTCTCCTTTTCTAGTACCCATTCCCTGGATTGTATTGGGACTCCAGTGAGCCATCTCCGTTATCCTGCTCTGGCGTCTGACAAAGATCCACCCATTATTAGGCTAGGCAGGGTGATCTCTTCGAAAAACCTAATTCTCTGCCTTCACCGACTGAAGTAGTAAAGAGCAGACAATGGGACTCTCTCTCATTTGCCGGCAGAGGTCCAGAGTGAGATATGGAAATGATAACAGGAGTTGCTAGATAAGGCTCATGTGTAATCTGGTTCATCGAAGCATGTTTGTACATGACATCACCATTCCCAAAAGGCTCAAAAAAAAAGAACCTGATTTTTGTTTCTGTGATGTGTTTTTGTTTTCCTTTATGGCTTCTTCATCTTCTGTTAACATTCTTCTGAGATGAGACCTTGTGCTTGATGGTACTCATCCTCATTCACAGAATGGCCATCAAAATACCTGTGCTTTTTCCAATAGGGGTTTTTTGTGCAAGAAACCCATGTTGTCTGTCCACACATGCCTTTTTGCTCAAGAGCTCTTGCGCAAAAAGGCTTATTTCTCATAGAAAGAGGAATAACTCTTGCACAAAAAGCCCTGCCTTCTGACGATCTACTGTACTTTTTCTTGTGCAAAAAGGTGCTTGCAGTGCGGATGCTCGGTGAGTTTTTGCACAGTGTAGATGTAGCGTTGGTCACTATGTCCCCCATGTCAACTAAAATACTAGATTATGCCACTGCCAGTCCACTCAAGTGTCCCCCCTAGTGACCTCACAACATTCAGGTGAGTGGCTCTAACTGCTGCATCTTCAGGTATTTTAAAGCATCCAAGTCTGCATGGAGTCCAGGAATTGCTCCTAGATTTGGGTCCATAGGCCCATTCTGAAAGTCCAAAGTCTCTGTCTAGAATCCCTTCTTGAGAGTTTAGGCCATACAGTCCCTCTGCTGAGTTGGACTCCCTCTAGCCTCAAAACCCCTCTCCCAGAACTCTATCCATAGCACTGAGCATTCTGGTTTAGCTATTCCCGGGGCCATGTGGTTGCTACAGCACATAATACAGCGAGAATTTGCACATAATTTTAAACATACCATTGCTCTTTACTTAAGCACAGCAGATGCACCGAGTATAGATCATTCAGAAAACAGGCACCCTGAATGCCACCCATGGCTTTCTCTTTAGCTCTCCCTTCCCATGAGAGCCATGGGGGGTTGGTGAAGGTAGGCAGGGAGAACCCCTGCCTCATCAAGCTTCTACAGCAGCTTCCCTCATCTTGAGATGGGGACTGTGGTTATAGGCCCTGAACAGAAGAGATCCTGCTCTTCCAGTCTCCTCAATCAGGTAACTTCTATATCAGCCTCCCAAAGTGATCCCAGGACCTGTATCAGGTGACTCCCTCCTCCCCTGACAAACCAGTTCTCCTGGGTGAGAGCCAGAAGGGTATATAAGGTGTTTAGTTTAGAGTGGTCCTCTTTTCTAATACAATGACCCTTCATCAGCCATTCTTAAAATTTCAGTCCAAAGCAGAAATAAAAAAGTAGAACATTCAAGTCAACATTCCAAAGGAAGTTTATAACTTGGTAAAGAAACAGAGTTCATAATTTCACAGAGAATTCATAAATTGTAAAAACTTAAACAAATAGTCTAGTAGCATCATAAAGACTAATAAACCATGTAGATGGTATCATGAGCTTTCAAGATCATGATACCATCTACATGTTTTATTAGTCTTTAAGGTGCTACTAAACTATTAGTTGTTTTTAAGTTTTTCTAGTTACAGACTAACTCGGCTACCCCTCTGAATAAATTGTATAGACAGACTCACTCCCCAAAATCACCACAAATGCTGTCTACACCATGCATCTGTAGGCCAGCTATCTGAAACAATCACAGAGCTTAAAATAAATTAAAACTGAATTTTCAAACGCATTTTATAAATACCTTATCCCAATCTCGGCACTCCTAATCCCAGCCTGCTGTTTAGGATTCTCCTTCCATTAAAAAAACAAAAACAACAACAACAAAAAACCTGTTGTTGAGCAGTTGTGCATCATTTAATGTATCTTGAATCACTGTTTAAAAAAACATATCTACACACACACACACACACACACACACACACACACGGGAAAAAATGGCATTTTTATTAAATTTCCAGGACAGTTTAATTCTATATTGGGGTGGCCAAACCATGGCTCATGCACTGCAGGCAGCTCTTTTACAGTTAAAATGTGGCTTGCAGAGCCCCCACATCCCACCCCTTCCCCAGTACCACACTTGGTGGTGAAGCAGGAATTTTTGCCCACTGGGGACAGGCTGGTCTTGGGGTTTCTGCCCTGCAGGGTATAACTGCCAGCACTCAAGGCTTCAGAAGGAGTGGGGCAGAAGCCCGAAGTCTCAGCAGGCACCTCCTGCAGATCTGAAGTCCAGAGCCCCACAGGTGCACCTCAGCTCTTAAGCTACTGAAGAGCGTCATATGTTCAAACCCAAACATTCACTCTGCAGCAGCAGCCATATTACAACCAGACAGGCCTGGGAGTTCACTGCAGCAAACCAGGCGCAGCATGGAGAAAGAGGATAAAAGAGGCTTGTAAGGAGCGCCGTCTGGCTCTAGCTTGTCCACAGTAATACTAGTTCCTGATCAGAATACAAATGAAGATGATCATTCTCAAGCCAGTACAATGTCTCACTCTGTTCAGTCCCCTTTGGAATCATCTAGTCGGTTCACAGAGTACAGACAGTGCATTCATTGTCATAGATGGCAGAACACACAGAGCACAAATCCAATGAGAGGAAGGCCCACAGAACAGCAGCAGGCCTTCTAGATGAAACAGTTTCTTGCCCATACTAACCAATACAAATGTCATGTGCATAAAATAGGGCATCATTGACTCTCTGTTCAAAAAAGCATTTCTTCGTGCCTTATCCACCACTTGCTATCATGTCAGTCTATAATTGTCTGAGATTGCCTGCCTTCGTTCCTCTTCAACTCCTCCACTGGTAAGAGTAGGGTTGCCAGATGGTTGAAACAAAAATACCAAACACCCCTGTTTCCCCCCCCCCCCAAAAAAAACAGAAAAAAATTCTGTTGAAGAAAAAAAAAGGGGGGGGGGGGTAGAAGTGACCAAAGTTGTTGAGGGAAAAAAAAAGAAAGAAAAAAAAAAGGACTCCAAGACAAGAAAAAAAATAAAACAGCATTAAAACAGCATGTCCCCTTTAAGAGTGAGTGCAGGGATAGGAAAAGGGGAGAGGTTGAGCACTAAGACCCAGGGGAAGCATTGCTTCCCCTTGGTCTTTTTGCCGGTAGCCATTTTGTTCCGGCAGCCTTGCGGAACCAGGAAGCCTGGGGGGCCGGGCGCCAAGTGTTTGTAGGGTTGCCAGGTGCCCGGCATTTTCGCCTCCTGGCCGGAGGGCGGGGGGTGGAAAATCAGAAAATACCAGACATCTTATTCCAATGTCCCTGTAAATCTCATTCCATGAGTAGTAAGAGACGCTTCAGAATAGCAGGTTATTTCAAAATTTTGTGCTGTATAGACAGCGCCAAATTACTAAATAAGCTTTTCAAAATAAGATTGAAATAAAATATGGAATTTGCGCAGCTCAAATTGCATATCTTATTTCAAACTACAGTGCAGTGTAGATGTAGCTTAAGTGACCCTCCATTAACATTATTGCCCACTCCTGCAGAAGAAGCAAAACTTAGATTTTTTTATATTGTTTATAAAAATTAATTCCCACCTATATCATTGTGGGTAATTCCCACCTATATCATTGTAGTAAAGCACTATCTACCTGCTTTACTTTTTTGTTCAATAAATAATTTCAGCTCATACAAAATGTTGATTTGAAGAGGTGAACCCCGAGTATTTGATTCTTGATTTGCATCCAGAGGGCTGTGCACCCAGGAGTTCAGCACTGCCTCTGAAGCATGACAAATCCAAGACTGGAAGCACTAAAGAGGAGCAGAAATGAAAGAACTCCTTTGGATATCAGTTCTGAAGCAGAAAATAAAATTAATAATAAATATTATTATTAATAAAGCAGCTGTCCATGGAGTAACTAGAAAAGAATGGCTTGTCAGGATTCAAGGAGAATCCAGATGATTCATATGCAGATGAATACACAGGGATAAACAACCAACGTACAGGAGTTATTTTGATGAAAAGAAAAAAAAAAGGCTGAGTGTCCAAAAACTATTCTTAAGTTTAATTTTATTGAGACTCTGTATGTATGTAGTCTTTAATGAGGAAGGTATTCCCGAGTAAATGTGATATCAAATACATTAAAAAAATGCATGTAAAGAAAATCTCCGGTGAGAAGTTCACTTTTCTTCCTGTGCTGAAATTACTAAAAACTAGAAGGCTGAGCAGTTTTATTGGACTTTCAAAGTAAAATAAACAACCACCATTGAAGCAATCCTTGGAAAATAGTCTTCCAAAGGCAATTACTTTGAGAAAGTTATAAGTCACTGGAAAAGAGCTTATAAAATATTTTGGACACTATCAAAATGTGGTTTCTTGTTCTACATTTAAATACACTTTAAAAAAGCTGCTGTTGAAAGAAAGCTGTAAATGTATCAATAAACATATATAAGTACATGACAAAAGAAAAGAGGCACTGTTTTTGGTAACTGTACTGACACTGATTTCTCAAATGCAGACAGTTCTTGGACAGCTGCACAAAGGATTATGATTGGAGCTGGGAGCTGAAAGCCTATGCAGGAGGCCTGATTTATAGTCCTCCCAAACTTTCACTGAAATCAACTGGAGAATCAGGATCTCAATACACCATTCTACTTAGGCACTGAAATATGTATTTAAGTGCAGAGACTGGCATCTTCTATATACTCATACAGTGGTGCCCAAACCTGACTGAGGCTTCTAGGCACCAACACAATATACAAGATTATTATTTCATCATCTATTTGTATTAGAAGGAGGGAGGTAGAAAAGAAATTTCCACAATCCAACTTTAATTCTCTATACTGGTTTATAATTACACACACCACTTTTTCACAAATTTTATTTTGCTCCAGAGTTGTGCAGCTATTAAAAGAATTGCACCATAATACATCCTGAACAGTTTTTATTTGACTCACGTGAGGCAAAACATATACAAAGGGTCAAGTGTGAACTTCAACTTAGTCCAGGCCTGTACACTAGACATTACCTCTGTGAAAAGATGTGTGGCAGTTCTTTCCTGCTACAAGCCAAGATAGAGAAAGTGATTATATATAGCAAATATAGTGTTTCCTTTGGCAGTAGTTAAGACACTACTATTCATCCTGTGCATGGCTCCTGCATAATAAAGTGAGTAACTGAACAGTATTTTATGAAGTTTACTGGGTCACATTTCTCCTGGACCAAGGCCAGAATTCCCATTATTTGACAATACTAGATGCACATAGTGCAAACCTCTCACTGACCGTAGTCCTCTCTTAGTAACAAATGGTGGTGGTGCCTGAAAATTGAAACATGAACTGTGAAATTATTTACTATCTGGCATAAAATATGCCTGAAGAGATTCCTTAGGGCATTCAAAGTAACAGTGCTAGCCTTGTTTCTTGAATGGTTTAAAGGAGCAACAAAGGAGAGCCTTTTCTGTAGCATCAAAAAGTTAAACCACCACCCAAAACAATTTTTTTTTTTACTAAGGAGGCTGAGGAAGCAGAGGAGAAAGTAGTAAAGTGCTGGAAAGTGTGATGTATCAGGGTGCAATCCACACCAATGAGGGGCTGTGTTATGCCTGCCCTCCAACGCTGAGGCTCTTACAATACAATACCTTGCTGGTAGCAGCGCAAACCTAGGCTGCTCACAAACAGCTTTCCATCATGGTAGTCATACCATGTCTGTGTGTAACTGAAGCTGCCAGCAACATTTGGGCTATGTCTACACTGCAGGCTTCTTACACAACAACTGTTTTGCACAAGAGTTCTTGCACAGAAGTACTTGCGCAAGAGTGCATCCACACTGCCCTGTGCTTTTGCACAAGAGCATCCATGGCAGTGTGGACACTCTCTTGCACAAGAAAGAGCTGATGGCCATTTTAGCCATAGGGGTTTCTTGCTCAAGAAACCCGTTGCCTGTCCACACTGCCTTCTTGAACAAGAGGGCTTATTCTTTGTAGAGAGAGGAATAACTCTTGTGCAAGAAGCCCTCTGTTCTGACGCTTTACTGTAAATTTACTTGCGCAAGAACACACGTGCAGTGTAGACACTCCGCAAGTAAAAAGCCTGCAGTGTAGACGTAGCCTTGGATTACATTGTGGCTCTTAACCAGCCATTGTTATACTGAAGGGTGATCCCAAAATACTCACAGCCCTGGCTTTACCCTACCCCAAAATCCATGTATTTTACTGCCCAACCCTCTCCTGGCCAGTCCAAACACATTAAGTTTATTATTCCTTAAAGGGAATAATATACACCCATTGATCAGCTTAAATGGAGTTACCCAAAGACTAACATAAATACACTGGATCTGACAAACTTATTTTGTTAACTACAAAAATATATTTTAATTGAGTAGAAGCAATGAAACAAACTTTAAAAATGCTTACAAGAAAATAAAAATAAAAATGCTTTTTAGTGCTTAACAAATATTGGATTTGAAACCAAAGTTTCTCACGTTTCAGCAGCGATACTGGCCATACTTTCAGCACTGGATCCCTCCCCCAGAACCTAAACAGCTTTCTCTTTTGTCTTCTCAGGTTCAGAGAAATGAATGGGCCAGGTAGACAGGGGCATGCCCCTCCTTTTTTATTGTTTCAATCCCTCTTTTAGACAGGATATCCAGCTCAAAACCAAGAGACGGGGAAGAAGGGGGTCTGGCAGAACAAGACTTCATGCTGTTTCTTTACCAAGATGCAGATTTTTGTCCTGTTCCCTCCGCTTCTTGCTAAAGAAATTCCCCTTGATAGTGATGCCCCATCAGCTTTGTCAACACCTGGCTGTGGCCTCAGCTTTCCTTTTGTCCTTGAGAAACCGATCTAGCCGAGGGATGTTTAAAGGTTAACCAGTAAGCATATGCCTTACTGGTATGCTTACCAGCTAACTGGAGGCCCCCACCCCACCTCCAAGGAGGCCCAGCTGGCAGGACACCACCCACCAGGAGTTGGAGCAGCCCCCACTGCCTGCAGCTGGTGGTGAACCAGTCAAATCATTTCACTGGTTAACTATTCTCTGCAGTTTTTACATCCCTAGTTTAGCCAGTCCCCAAGCAGATAGAAAGCACACTTCGGTCATGATTTCAAATTATGCTCATAACTTTACATAGACTGTTATTACATGCATGCTACCATATTACTGATCAGCAAGTTATGAGTTTTCAAATAATCTCTCAAGGCATTCCTGGCCCATAGATGAATACAATGGTGTGTAGGCTATGAATACAAGGGTGCATCCATCACAGATGGGTGTAAGAGCTTGATTATGCAAACCTTAAAAGCAGTGTCATTAAAGTCAAGGGGCTAATCACATAAGGAAGGATTATTCTAACGAGTAAGACTTTGCAGCATAGTACACTAAGTTAAGAACAGATTGTATCCAGCATTGCCTGTAAGCAGCATATGCTTGTGTGGCAAAAGAAGAGAAGGGTCAGGAATACCAGTTTATGCAGTACAGCCAAGGGGATTAGGCAGAAGTTATTTAGCCTTTTACGTCCAGGTTACCTGTTCCAACCCAGCCTAGTAACAGAAATTGCCTCTGTTAGCTGTTTGTCTATTTCAGTCTCGCTTTCAGACAATTGTCTGTATTAAAAAAAAGAAAAAAAATCAGGAAAGCAAAGCCACATCACTTCCAAGCCTGTTGGCTGTCTCAACAGGGAGGCCAGTGATTGCTTGGACATAAAAAGTGAACTACCTCCTCAGTCCAAGAGGGGATGAACAGCTTAAAAATGTACTGAAACATGTATATGGACAAGGAAGCTTGTATTGCTGCTAAAAGCACACATGCACTGTGGCTAGAGGACTTCAGTCTCCAGGACTTAAAATCCAGTGTATTCCATAAATAGTGAATTTTAGTATTTAAGTGTCCTTAGCTAAAGGAGACTTGAAAAATCAAGTTTATAGCTGAAAAGGCCATAGCCTCCAAAAAAAAAGTAACACAGGAGGTGGGGGACAGAGGAGGACAAAGCTCCAATTTTTCCAGTTGGAGAATTGTGTAGAGTCAGTTTCTCCCTTGCTAAAAAGACTCATAAAAAAGTGTTAACAGTCAAAAATCCAAGTATTAACAACACTTTAATAATTCAGGCCATTTTCCTTAACAAGTACTCATCGGAAATTATTTTTAATTCCATTTCAATAAACTGGGGTCAATGTACATTTTAAAAAATGGCACAGAACAGTGTTCAGGCTGGAAGCAGAGAAAAGAAGTTCTATACATTTAAGAATTGGCAACTTTCCCCAACTGGGAGAAGGGGAGGGAAAAACAGCCTCAATCAGTTAAACACCAGACTTCCAGTCTGAGCATCCCAGTTTACACCATTCTCTAGCTAACTTGAGTTGAAAGACACTACTGAAAGAAGGCACAATATGGCTCATTCAGGAATGCTTTGCATCCAACAGCAAAGTCAGGGAGTATTTTGTGCAGGGCTTCCACTGGCCAAGTTAGTTTTCCCTCCGATACTGTGAGCATGGTAGAATTCATCACAGGAAAAAAAAAATCAGTGAGCTGCCTCTTGGCAGACGAGCAGTGCAGGTGCAAGGTAAAGCCACTAATGTGCACCACAGACAGAGGTGCTAAGGGTATGCTTTCAAAGTTCTGCTGATGGTTTTATCCCACACGTCCAAAGCAAGTCATGTAGCAATAAAACAGGCAGCACCTTGAAGATTTCTTTCATGGTGTCTAGACTGAGATAGTGGTGGATAATTCAGAAAATCTGTCCCAAAAACACATTTGTGGAATTATTTAAAATCACTTCATATTTAAAAGTAGGAAGATGAGGGGAGAAGAGCAGGTAGGACCACACATTTGGTGGAAAAGGAGCACAAGGATCTTACAATGATTTGTAGACCAGGGCAAAGTCTATTCTAGGGAGTTACTTTGAAATAACACACAGAGCGTTCACCCTACCAAGCCGATTATTTTGAAATAACAGGCTGGTTATTTCAAAATAATAACTCCTGCTTTCCACGAGGAATAACACTCATTTCAAAATACTTATTTTGAAATAGTGGTAGTGTGGACACTCCACTGCTGCTATTTCAAAATAACTACTCCCCAGAACCATTCAAAGTAATTACTCCCCAGTGTTTCATGGGGGCTCCCTATAGTGTGGACACACTATTTTGAAATAGTTATTTTGGAGTTATTATTTCAAAGTAAGTTATTTCAAAATAGTTTCCCAGTGTAGACATGCCCTTATACTAGCAGCAGTGCTCTGAAAATAGTTAGCTTAGTTTCTGCACCAAGCTCTAAAATACTGTTATTCAATACATTAAATATATTGGTCATATAATTTCCTTTTAAACTGCTGACATTGTCCTTTCACAGAGACTAGAAAAATTCTAGCTGGGGGAGAAAAAAAAACAAAAAACCCTTCCACACTTTTACCTTCAATAAAAAAAATAAATAAAACAAAACCAAAGAAATCTTTATTAGTTGGTAATTCTATTGAGGGAGCTACATGGATGTTTCTCAGAGAAAATTCTACACCCATATACAGTAAATTAGCGTGTATAACCCGTGGGTTATACACGTTTTTACAAACCCCTCCCCCCACCCCGTGGAGTATACATATCCGCAGGGCATACAAGTTTATTTTTACCCATTAGAATTGGGTCAGCTCCACTCCGCTGCAGGGAGGGCCTGACGAGCTTCCAGCGTACCTGTGCTGTGCTCTGTTTCCCCGCCCGGAGGAGGGTGGGTTGCGCCTGACTGCAGCTGCGCAGGGCCTGGGCACGAGTGCGGCTCCCCTCCCGCAGGCCAGCCAGCTTGCCTGCACTGCACTCTCCGTTCCCCACCGGTATGTGCAATTACCGTGAATTAGCCTATGGAACCTGTGGGTTATACACGTCCATGGGTAATCTAAGGTTTTTTTGTGTTGTTTTTGTTTTGTTTTTTAAACACAGCAAAGAAAAACCATGGGTTATACACGAGTGCGGGTTATATACACACTAAAACATGGTAGTTTACTTATTCTATCATATAGGGAGCAAGAGTCCGGCGTGCAAACACCTCACTCAATGTAGGAAAGGTGAATTTGCAGAGCTAATTTTTGGAGCATGTGGAAAAATCTGAAAAAAAAATCACCCAAACGGCAGGAAGTGGAACAAGATGCTGTTTACACTAACATTTAAAGTCACTGACCAAAACCTGCACAGTGCAATGTTCCTTTTCCTCTCTCAGATCACTGGCAGACTCACCTATTGTAACATCTTTCGAGAAACGGCTTTATTCAGCTCTAATTGTTCCTACTAGAAGTATGGTAGGGTTTCTCCAATGGTGCCTAGAACTGCCTGTCTGGGTCTCCTGACCACCACAGATACTTCTGGAGCACAGTCCATTGCCTTACTGCAGAACTCTCCTTGGGGCTTATGAAAAGCTTCAGCAGATACTTTTCTTGCTGAGAAAGGAGTGCAAGCGGAGCCTTCAACCCTACCTCCATTTTGAGAGAACACACAGAGAATGGCAGCAGCATGAAGGGACAAGAAGCTCTCCAAGGGAATTAGAGAAGTCTACCAGGTGGCTATTCGCTTTTCTCCAATAATTCCCCTGATCCTTCAGATTGTCCCAGAGTGAATTTTGAAATTTTCCAGGATTCCCTGCTGCTGAGATGTGTGTCAAGAACTGCAGGATACATGCTCAGAGTGGTGAAACTGGTACATGCAGCTCTAGTGCGGACACAAGGCAAAATCTAAACCCTCAGGGACAGTTAAGACTCTGCACTACTGGGGTTACAACTTGCAACGGTTCAATTTTGGGGGGGGGGGGGGCAAACATAGCCTCTGTGAGCCAAACAATTGTGACAAACTAAGATTGGAATAAAGAAGCTGATACAGTTCTAATATGGTTCTCACCTACAAATATAACCTCCTCTAAACCGCTCAGGGAAACCATGCCAAAATTCACCCACCAACTACTTTTAAACTCATTTTTAACATACACACTTTCTGTGTATGGCCTTAAGCAATTGAATAAATTATGGCTGTGACACCTCACCAGCGGGTAATGTTTGACTGATAACTGGTGACTCATAGAAGCTGGGACCAAAGAACAAGCAGACAGGTCACAATTAAATCACCCCATTTTAAACAATCTCAAGTAAGATTAACAGTTCCCCAAATATCTGAGGGTCACAACGATAGAGCTTCTCTCTCTTTCACTCAAGTTTTCCATCAGAAATGAGCTCTATTTACTCCCCTGCTCAGGTCTCTTATGTCAAAAGATTCAGTCGCCAATATCTGTTGTTAGTTGCTGAGTTGGTTTTCCTTTCAATCACTTCTAGTAGTGCCTGCCGCTACTCAGCAGCTGTGGTTTATAAAAAAGGCTGTTCACTTCCCTCTCCCCCAGCAGAACCAGTTCTTCTGGTTTCATCTGGTGCCCCTTTCCTGGTCAGTAACAGATTTTGGAAGGTTGCAGTTTCCCCTATAGGGGAGAATTAGTGGCATCTGGTCTCAGGGCCCTACTTACCTTGAACAGAATAGCTGCACACCACCAACTCCATTTCCCAAAACCCAGAGTTAAGTGCTATTACCAATAAAATACTCCCTTCTCTCTCTCTCCTGTCAGGTCTGTCTCTTTTCTCTCAGCTCATCTGTTCTTCCCTCCTGCCTACTTCTTGAACTTTTTACCTTTAAAAACCATTTGGCAAGTAGTTGGGAGCCCTCAGCCATATGGAGGCTCATGTTCTCAAACAAAACTTTTGTTTATTGTCAAACTCAGTGTAAATAACTGTAATGGGGGGGGGGGGGAGTGATTAACCACTGTGCACATCTCTATTCATTGATAAAGGGGGTGGACACCTTATAAGCTTTCTATGTGTAAAAGTTTTATACAGAGTAAGATGGATTTATTTGGGGTTTGGTCCTTTTGGGGGATTAGTTTTCTGGGTGCTGAGCCCTCCTGGAGCTGAATAGGTTCAATGTCTGTGTTGCCCTACAGGGGAACAGTAACCCTAACTCTGTGCCTTAACTGTAGGGAGACCAGAGTTTCTGGTCCAGCAGGACAGGGTAGTGGGAACCCCAGAAGGCAGGAAAGGGGGTATAGATGGCATGATCAGCACACCAGAGGCCAATCCCAAGGGGACCTCTGTGATTCAACCAATCACAATTATCGCCATCAGTAATTTCTCAGAACTGTGCGCTATTATGTTACTGTAGGACCTAAATAAAAATAAAAACATTTTAACATTACTTCCTGTATTGAGGGCTTTTATTTTAAGGAGGAAATAACAGAAGTTGCTGTCAGAAAATAGACATTTTCCTTATTTCTTTGCAACATTCTCTTAAACAAAATACAATAGGAAAGTCATGAATGATTTCAAAGAAGCAAGGAAAGTGTCTATTTTCTGACAGCAACTCCTATTATTTCCTTTTTAGAAAAAAGCCCAAAATCCACTGGGAATGGTAGTATTAAAGGGACTCAGACTTAAAAGAAAAATAACTCTAGGAGACTAAAGATGTCACTAGGTAATATTTGAATCAAATGAGAAAAATAGATGTGAATATTTTATAGTACAGCAGCACTGAAAGGAAGAAATTACAGACATGGTTTTCTCTCATGACTGCTTTAAGATTCACAACAAAACTATTAAGCGTGGCCAGAATTATTCTTCCAGGGAAGAGTCAAATATACATCACTTATTCTCGGGAAATGCCAATCATTACAACACACACCACCACATTTTTTTACTATTTTAGAATAAAAAATGAACCCTTCATTTGCATGCATTAAGCATTGTCCTTCCAATGGAAAAAAAAAAGTACAATGTATGGATCATGCATACTGCAGGAATTAGAATATTCTATCTGGATAGCACAACACTGCATTACATTAGCTGAGAAATAACCAGAGCAAATGTTCCAGAAGGGATAATGTATAGATTTGCAGTTTTAATGTATTATTGCACTGTTCCCTTTTAGATCCATCTCCTCTGCATCTGTTTTTATCTCTGCTTAATGCACAGAGCAGAACCAGTAGCTCTCAGTGACTCCTGAGGATTAGGACCCTGGGTTTTTTAGCTACAGTAACACCTTCTTTCTAGGGCTTCACTAGCAATCAAATCAACAGCACTGAACGCCAATCTACCCTAAAAATGCTAGCCACTTGATGTATTGAGATATTACATTAAAATTACTACATAGCCTTATCATTTGACTCATCTTCCAGCTTCAGAACATGTCATGCACAATCAAGTCATGGCGATTTCATCTTGCTATCTGAAGGGGAAAAGTAGGATCCCTGGGGTTTAAGGAAACCAGTTTCCACTTTGTTACATAATGCATATACAATAATTGTAGTGTTTCTTTTGACCTCCCATTTTAAAAACCAAAACAGATGTGGCCAGTCCTATCTGGAATTTAATTTCCTAGGTACCTGAATTTTACTGAAAGGGAGAAGGAATGGGGGGAGGAAGGGAAAAATCACTTAGTTAATTCTGGGTAAAAAAACTGCCTTATCCCCAGCCTTCTTTTTATATAAGAAATGAAACATTCAACCTATAATGAAAATGTGAAAATTCAGCTCATTTTAAAAGTAAATTTTCATTCTCCTTTTCAAGCTCCCTCCTCCACGAGTCAGTAGCAGCTCTATTCAAAAGCAACTGGAAAGATCAACTTTTGTATTGGAACAGTCAGTCAATCGTTTGAATTCAATACAAAAGAATCGAACAACACATTTGGAGGGGGAGGGCTTGCTTTTCAAAGCATACACTCAGAATCCAGAGACACCAGAAACCTACTTGGAACCAAATCTCAAGGTCTGGGTTTTTTTTAAATTTCATCTGGAAAGCGATGAGTTTGTTCTCTCAAAGGTGACTTAGAGTCTAAGCATCTTTGCTATATACAGAAATAAGAGTGTCAAGTGATGAAAGGATAGGTGTTCCCTTTGGTAAGAATCACGGTGACTATTGAAATATTAATTAAGCTTGTTATGTGTGACAGTCTAAAAAGGACTTTGAATAATGTATTGAAAGAAACAGCACATGAGCAGCAGATTTTTTTTAAATGATAGACAACTATCATTTTTTAAATTGACACCTATGAACTGGAAGAGGTAACTGGTTGGTTGGAATTAGCCACCGATGCATCTTCAATTGGGGGACAAAGCAAATAAACAATGGTACAATGTTAAATTAATAGAAAGAATCAAATTCTGAAAGACGTGATTCTGCTTCTGAGACATAGGCTAGATATTCCATATGTAAAAAATAATTCACACAATTCTGGGAGATCCCAAAAATACTCTGCGGCTACGTCTACACTGGCCTCTTTTCCGGAAGGGGCATGTTAATTTCAGCTATCGTAGTAGGGAAATCCGCGGGGGATTTAAATATCCCCCGCGGCATTTAAATAAAAATGTCCTCCGCTTTTTTCCGGCTTTTAGAAAAGCCGGAAAAGAGCGTCTACACTGGCCCCGATCCTCCGGAAAAAGCGCCCTTTTCCGGAGGCTCTTATTCCTACTTTGAAGTTTTTTCCGGAGGATCGGGGCCAGTGTAGACGCTCTTTTCCGGCTTTTCTAAAAGCCGGAAAAAAGCAGCGGACATTTTTATTTAAATGCCGCGGGGGATATTTAAATCCCCCGCGGATTTCCCTACTACGATAGCTGAAATTAACATGCCCCTTCCGGAAAAGGGGCCAGTGTAGACGAGCCCTGCCTGTTTCCAGAACAGCCTCTTCATGCCACCTTGCAATAAGCACACTCTAGTAATGATCCAATTATTTACTACTGCGGAGAAAAAGGATCAATGTCCCCCCAGGCAACTCATGAAATTCTGAAAGTCAACCCTTATTATTAGAGTGGTTTTAGGCTTACAAATCAAAGGGAAACAATGGGAGAAGATAGGATGATGACAGGGATAAGATGAAAATCAAAATATCTGGAGCCTGGTGAGCTACAGCATTAACTGGAAATTTTGGGTCTTTCAGCTTTAGGGTTATATAAACCCTTCGCCCCCTCAGCGCACACACATTTAGAAGCAGCACATGAAACATCAGCCTGCATTACAGCTGGTAAACTGCTTGGTGTGGTTTGGTTTTAAGCGTTTATAAAACAGCAACATGACCTGCTTTCCCAATGACTGACAAGCAAAGATGGCCTATAATTGGCTTTGTAACAAAAAGTCATCCAGCAAGTGACAAGTACTTCCAAATCAAGAGGCTTTCTGTGTCTCCCTGACACGCCATTCTCCTATGCAATCAGAATATCATCATTTATTTATATTTGGAATTATATTATGGTTGTGTCCACAGGCCCTGATTAGAACTATGTTCTCCTTTGTGCTGGGTGCTGTCTCTCACATACACGCTAACAAGTTTGGTCCCTGAATAAAACAAACTTACAATCCGAAGGACAGTAACAAAAGGCAAAGAAAAGCAACCATGGAAGCAAAGTGATGGGGGGATAGGACCTACGTCTTGTTATTTCCAGTTTTTATTTACCCCTTTATTTTCTATTACAGCACAGGAGTGAGGTACAGTAATGGAAGGAAGGGATAAATAAATCAAAGCAAGAAAGTTGGGGTAAAGGGAGGAGAAAGGGGATGATTGAGAGGAGCAGACAGACGGAGGAGGATGGAGGGAGAGGGAGTGTGATGGTTTGGACTACACTGAGGGAAACAAGCAAGCAATCAGGAAGCAGAATAACAAAATAACAGCCAGATTTCAAACTGTAAAAGTTTTCTGCCATCACTGACATTGAGGCTGCGAAGGTCTCACTCTCTTCTGACCCTATCAAAAGCTGCTAGCTCTCTCTCTGGGAGGTCCTTTGCTTTCTTTAACTCACAGGACGCCCTCTGATCATCTGGGAAGGGGAGAAAGGAAGAGGGACATGGGGCCCAGGAAGGTCTCTCCTCTCCTTCTCAATACCAGGGAAGTACCTGCTGTTCCTGAAAGATGGCTTAACTACAAGAGCTCCTTACTCTGCTTCCCCCAGCTCTCCTGGCCCAAAGGGAGTTGCTGCCCAGGTTCTAGAGAATGGGCAACACCGAAGAAGTGAACACATTGTTCCCTGCCTACAGAAACATGGGATGCTGATTTAGACCCAGTTTCTATGCGGTAACATTTTATATATACAGATGGTGCGAACAGAAGTAATGCACACACAATCTACAAAGGAATGTTAAAGTTTTGACAGGAAAAAAACTAGGATATTCAGATCCAAAAAGGATTAGAGATGACTTTCACATGAGAATGACACAGTACCATACTGTGGTTTGGTATTTTATTTCACTGGCATTTAGGTTTGCGGGTATAACAGCAGCCACTATGTTACCACAAGCAGATTTCGAGACTCTCACCAACCCATGTCAGTGTAACCTATATACAAGACTGCTGGACAGTCACATGCTAAGAGACAGCTCATCTACTATAAAGAGATAATGCTGTCTACAGTAGGTCATTTGATGATCAAAGAGTACACGAAGTTTTTATACATTGGATTACAGCCAAAGTTCTACTCCCACAGCTCTATTCCCGTGTTTTCCCAATATACTCATTTGAATCTGTATCCATTGCACCAGCGTTTACATCCCTGCATATTGCTAGCAGCAAGTTCTATGAAATGTCTAATTCTCCTCCACTCTTTAATTTTCTTTTTAACGCCGCGTAATTCTCTTAGCGGCTAAGTGTTGAATGTAATTAGGACAAAGGCACTGCAAGGACAACAGAAAACAGATTTGATCAAAAACATGATTTGCAGGACTTTCCGGACTGCAGAGCCTTTCTGACACTAGATGCCCAGTACATCACACAGCTGCCATGCAATCACAGATGTGGAGGAGGAACAGACTTTAATACTTAGAAGGCAAAGTAAATAACCAAGCCCTCATTACAAACGCATTACAAGTCAAAGCTATGGCTGGCAAAGGATGGATTTAGCATGGCAGCCTTATTCAGCACTTGTATAAATCTATTTGGCCACAGCACAATTCCCCCTGGCTTCTGTAGATGCATATTGTTCTTCTGTCAAACATTCAGAGCTTCCCACATCTTATCAGTGCTGAAAAGACAAAGCCAATATATGAACACATGATGCATTTGTAATTTCAGGAGTTTGATTCTCCCCGGACATGCAAGTGCTAGTGACTCCCCTGAGATGTTAACAGGTCTAACTTCATAGGGAGAATCTGCATCCAAAGCACTGAGATTGACAAAATAAGACTGCCCTGGAAGAGAAAATTATAGGAATTCGTGTTTAACGCCCCTTCTATAGCCAAGCTGCACTCATTGTAGTTCATATGGAAGATCACTAAGATGATGAAAGGAGATTCTTTATAAGCCAGAGGCATAAGGGCCATCCGAAGATGTGGCTGGGTAGGTGAATAGTAGCTACTTCTGTCCTGCAGAGATGAAATAGGAAACAGTAGGCAACTCTCTGCACATGGTAACTAAGTTGACTTGAGAGGAGACTTTGCACATTGGGGCAAACAATTTACTCCAACATGCCTCCTTTTAATGGAACAGCAAAAGTGCCAAGCCAGGAAGCAGTGCTGCTTTCTATTCTGATAATCAATGCTCATTGCTAGTATTCAACGACAGGCACAAACTCAGAAGCACTTCAGATTTCCCCAGATTCAATTGAAAATTATGCTCAATGAGAGACAGTGACTTATCAACTCTTCTCTTGCACGTGCTGCTTGGCTGCTCTCAGCTCTGCAGTGGAAATGCAGAAAGATTTTACTATAAAGAACTGCGAGTTACCTCTAGTTTACAAGGGTGTCTATGACACAGGATATTTCATAGTTTAATGCAGCTTAGTAACAGAGAGTGAAGCAAGTAATGCTGGAGGTTTTCTCTATCAAAAAAAACTTACTGCATCAGCAAAGAAAGATATATAGGGGAATCTTTCCATTTTTCTAGACAAATAAGCTTTCCTGCATTGTTTAATGCAGGGGAGGGGAACCTTTTTTGGGTCAGGGGCCACTGACACAGGAAAAAAAAATCAGTGGGGAGGGGGCCACACACAAGTGAGAAGCAAAGAAAAAACAAAACAAAACCCCCCACTGACTAAGAAGGAGAAGGACACTCCCCACATTCCCCTTGCACACCAGAGCTTGGGGGAGGGGAGCACAGGCTAGTAGATTTTGTGCTCCAACCCTGTGGGAGGTTGGTGAGGGAAATGGAGTGCCAGCATGGGCTCCCCAATGCTGGGGGGGGGAGCCTGAACCCCAGGGGCCAGATTCAGACAGGCTGGTGGCCACATCAAGCCCCTGAGGCGGAGGTTCCCCACCCCTGGTTTACTGGAATGCAATGCTTAGTTGATTTTGCTGTTTTGATTCTGTTCTCACCTCCTTCCAAAGTTCTACCATCTTAAAAAAATAAGTCATGTTAAAATCCCCTTTTCTGAGGAATGTAATGGAGTGTGTTCCAGTTCCATTGTCCATTAACATTTACAGTGTACTACTACTACTACTACAGTGCAATTATAAATTGGTTAAGAACACATTACATACAATTATTTTGAAGTACAAATATTTACAGCTCTCCTAGGATAATCCCCATGGTTCCATTGCCAGCTTCAAAATCAGGAAGGAGGTGCAAGGTGAGAAGTTTGTGGACCAGTGTGATGAGCCTAGCCATGGTTAAGAGAAAAAGATCAATCTTTCAGTGTTGAAGTAACTGAAATATTAAAGCCCTACTTCCACCGGCTGTGAAATTCCTCAACTACTCCTCAGAACATTTTTCTTCTTGGTAAGCAGACCCATGATCTATTCAATGTTCAGATACCAGCTGAGAGAGGTGGTATTTGGCTGATGGATCTCACTCACATGCTCTAGATCTAACTTGTCACCATATTCAAGAAGGAATTTCACCTCAAGTTAGATTGACACAGACCCTGAGGAGATTGTCATTTTCCTCTTCTGTATGGGGTGAGAGTCACTTGCTGGTTTGAATTAGCATAACAGGTGAATTCTCTTCTTGGAGTCTTTAGATCAAGAATTGAGGATTTCACAGTCAAAGGTCATGGGCTTACTGTAGGAGTGAGTGGATCAACGTAAGAACGGCCAAACTGGGTCAGACCAATGGTCGATCCAGCCCAGTATCCTGTCTGCCGACAGTGGCTAATACCTGATGCCTCAGAGGGAGGGATTACAACAGGTAATCCTCATGTGGTCCCTCTCCTTTCACCCACTTCCAGAAAAACAGAAGCTAGGGACACCATTCCTACCCATCCTGGCTAATAGCCATTGATGGACCTAACCTCCATGAATCTATCTAGCTCTTTTCTGAACCCTGTTGAAGTCCTAGCTTTCACCACATCCTCTGGCAAGAAGTTCCACAGGTTGACTGTGTACTGAGTGAAGAAAAAGTTCTGCAGCCTGCAGGTGGTCAGACTAGATCAGTGGTTCTCAAGTGTTTTGACCCGTGGCCAACCCCACTCAACGCAAACCTTTCTGAGGGCCAGCAGCCATCCAGGATGACAAAATGCCTTCCCTTATCTCCAAATACCTTAAATACTGAATTATTCATATAAGGTAAGGCTACTGGACCTATAACATAAGGAGTGTAAATATTAATCAAAATAATTAAACAGATTAAGCACGTCATCATTTTAGGTTACCAAACTTTATTTTAAACAAAGTAAAATATTAATTTATGTCCAAAACAAAGGTTTGAATGTTGTCTATTTATGACGGGTAGAGAAACTTTGAGGTCAAGGCCAATGATTCACAGAAAAATCAATTGGGGGGCCACAAGGGTGAGAGGGAACCCCCCCAAAAAGCTATCACCCAACTCACTGATGTGGCCCCCAACTGAGACACCTCACTTCCCTGACGCTCCAGCCCCATGGAGGGAAAGATGAGAGGGAGCAGGGAGGACCAAGGTTCATGGCTTCTCATGAGCAAGATTAACTTTTCTGAAGTCCCAGAGTCAGTAGATTTTGTGAGTATCCCTAGGCTCTGGTGTGAAGCCAAAAATGAGTCTTCAAAACATCCTCTGGCAAGTTGTTCCACAGGTTGACTGTGCACTGTGCAAAGAATCACCAGAACTCTAGAACTGGAAGGGACCTAAAGAGATCATCAAGTCCAGTTCCCTGCCCTCATGGCAGAACCAAGCACAGTATAGATCATCTGTCATCACAGATAGACAGGGGTCGACAAATTATGGAAAACCCTGCTCACCAGACAAAAAAGGGACTCGCCACCCTCCCCCACAAAAAGTGTTTTTAATAGCATAAATTCCTAATAAGAATAAGAACAGTAATTACTAATAGGTTATTAATAAATATCACCCAAGTTAATTAATATCTTATAAACCTCTACCTTTTCTTTCTGCTGCCATGTCTCATCCCCATACTCCATCAGCTCCCCGGTGCCTGGCTGCCCCCCAACCCCTCACCCGCCTCTGCTGTCCTGACTCCTGCCCTTCTCATTGCTCTCAGCCTTCCTGAGACCTGCCCCCCTCCACCAACCCTTCTCTCCTCTCTGTGCCCACTCCTCCAGTAGCCCCACTCTGATCATGTGAGCTACCCCTTCTCATTGCCTCTCCTAAAATGTCCCTCTACACACCTGCCCTGCCTCTCTCCTCTGGTGCTGGTCCTTCCCCTGCAGGTGTCTGCCCTTCTGCTTCACCCCCAGAATCCCTTGGCACCTGCACCCTCCTGGTGCCTCCCCCTTCCCTCACTGCCCCTGCCCCCTTTTTCCCTGACACCCACCCCTCACCACCCTCTGCCCCCATTCCCCTCATGCCCGTGCCCTCACAGATGCCTTGTCCATTCCCGCCTTCCTCATGCCCACCCCTTCTTTCAAGACTTCTCCCAGCACCTCCTCTCCCCCCTCTAGACCCCAGTGCCCTTACCCTCTTCTCTCCCAGCATCACCCTGTCTCCCCTCCCACTGACACCTCCCCTCCTGCCTTTTTCCTCATTGTCTGCACTTGGCCCCCTGGCATTTCTCTCTTCTGCATCCCTGTCCCTTGGCGTCTTCCCCTTTCTTTTTCTTCTTCTCCTAACCTCCTCCCCTCCTCAGCACAAGCCCCTTCCCCATATTTTTTCCCTCTCCTCCCCACAGCCCAGCCCAGCCCTATAAATAACAAATAGCATTTTCATTTTTTTTCCATAAAGGCAAAGGTGCTTCAAGTGAACTCCCCCTTTCGCTCGCTGCTGGGTCACAGCAGCCTTTTTCCTGCCCTATCCAGCCCCTCCCTATGGACAAGTACCCTTCACTCCCGACCCACAAGGGGAGCAGGTTGCAGGGACAGCACAGAGCCAGAGGGGTGCAAGGAACAGTGGGGGGATATGGGGGTGGTGCGGGGAACGGGAGGCACAGAGCCAGAGGGACGCAGGGATTGGGGAGAGCAAGGTGTGGTGCAGGCATGGGGAATGGAACATGGGGAACGGGAGGGGCAGAGGGATCGGGGTCTAGGGGTAGTGCAGGGAACAGGCAGCACAGAGCTGGGGGGGCAGGGATTGGGGGAAGCAGGGTGTGGGGTGCAAGGGCGGCACAGAGCCAGAGTCACAGGGAAGAGAGAAAGCAAGGGGTCCAGCGTGCATGGGAGCAGGGGCGACATGGGGAACGGGCGGTGCGGAGATAAAGGGGTGCTGGGGCTGTGGCAGGACTGGAGCTGGTGGGGCGGGCCCTGGCTGTGCCGCACGCCGCACAGCTCCTAGGGACACGTGGACAGAGCCGAGCTGCCGCAGCTCGTTAAAATCAGCGGGGCCATATCACACCAACGTCCTGGCATACCGCCCTGCTTCCTCGTGCCGGAGCTGCACGCAGGCAGCCCGGTGGCAAGAATTGCCACACTTCCCCCTTCCCAGCGGCGCTCTGCTCCTCCGCCGGCCAGTGGATCGGATAGGGCTGCGCCACCCGTAGTGCGGGCTTCCGCCAGCCCATCACAAGGGCCCACCGGGTCATTCCGCCCCTGCACTCACCAGCTGGTAAAAATCTACGCACCACAGGCGAGCGGGAGCGTGTATTTGTTGAGCCCTGCTGATAGACATGTCTGACCTCCCGCACACTGAACCCCCTCACTGGAGATATTTAAGAGCAGGTCATATGTGTACCAACTATTCCAGTCTTTACTTTTCAACCAATTTGCTCAGCCTGTAATTGCCAGGAGCATCTCTAGAGCCCTTTTTGAAAACTGGTGTCACATTAGCTATCTTCCAGTCATTTGGTACAGAAGATGATTTAAGAGGTAGGTTAAAAACCACAGCATTTCCACAATTTCACATTTGAGTTCTTTCAGATTTCTTGGGCAAATGCCATCCGGTCCTGGTGACTTGTTACTGTTTAGTTTATCAGTTAGTTCCAGAACCTCCTTTAATGACACCTCAATCTGGGACAGTTCCTCAGATTTGTCACCTAAAAAGACAGTTTCTCATTTGGGAATTTCCCTAATATCCTCAGCTGTGAAAGGCAACGCAATGAATGTATTTAGTTTCTCTGCAATTACCTTATCATCCTTGATTGCTCCTTTAGCATCTCGATTGCTTCAAGGCAGCAAGCCACTATCACCCCCTAGCCTATTCTATTTGTGGCAGTGTACCCCTCCTGAGAACCTTCTGCTCATGCTCTGATGAGGAGGAAGCAAGGACCCCCTCAAGAAAAATATAACTGTAAGCAAAGGCTGAACTGCTTCTTGCTATTAGCCAGCTAAAAGGAGGGGTGGGTGTGCCTGCTACAATTGTTTAGCTCTGAAAGGTAATTAACTGTTAGCTGTTGATATGTAAATACAGCTCAGGAGAGAATCTGAGGTGTGGCTATGTAAATCCCATTTAGCCAGGGCTGATGGAGGGTCAGTGCTGGAATGGAATGTGGAGAATTGTAACTAATTTGGGACTGTTGTGGGGGTTACTAATCATGCTACCCCTAAATGTGGGAACTGTAAAACATGCCACCAGTGCTTGCAGGAGAGACACCACCATCATGGGTAGAGATCTTGGAAGAACAAGCCTCCCCCTTTCCAGAGTTGAGTTGGGAGCTTGAGTCAGCCTGCTTCACACCTGCCATGTGTGAGCTATAAGACTGGCCCAACCTGCCCCTTTGTTTTAAGGACAGACCTAAAGCAGACTCCCTGAGGAGTCTTTTCTTTTGCTAGTCCAGTGGAAGCTGGATTCCTTTGCCAGTCCAGCTGGTGGCTAAAGAGTTGAAATCATGGAGAGCTGAAATCACTGGTTTGACTGAGAGCCAGACCCATTGCAGCCAGTGGAGTGGCGCGACCAGCAGAGTGGCTGGCGGGAGTCACTGGCTGGCGGCATAACGTGGTGCAGAGCAGCGAGGCGCAACGACCAGCAGCGTGAAGCGAGACAGCTGGTGGAGCGTTGTAAAGTGCCCCCTATCTATCCCGCCACCCCCATTTCTACCCAAGTTGGGAGGTGAAACCCTGCCGGTGAACTTTGGGACTCTGGGTGGCACGGACCAGGGACAGAGACTTTTGGGGTGTCGGACTCTTTGGACTTCAGGTGATTCTTGGCTGGGAGGGGGGATTAGCTCATGTTTGGGTTATGAACTCTGTTTGTGGTGTTTTCCCCAAGTTAATGCAGTATGACTTCTCTCTCTGTTTCATTAAATGCTCCTTTCCTACACTCAGACTCAGTGCTTGTGAGTGGGGAAGCATTGCCTCTCAGAGGCACCCAGGGCTGTGTGAATTTCCCAGATTACTGGGTGGGGGCTTGAGCCGGTTCTGTGTGAGATGGACCCCAAAATATTGAACCCAGCCCTGGTTACTGCCAGGCCTACCCGGCAGAAGGGTTACATAACCAATCACAAAATGAGTGAAAAAATTAATGCCTCAAAAAGGTAGTTCAAGAACTTTGAGACATATAACAGTATCCCAGACAAACCTTATAGAACTAAGATAAGCATTACTGAATTAAGTACAATGCCTTATGGGTCCCCAGTATTAAAAATGCAATTGTTTGTGTGTTATTGTGAGATTGCATGCAACTTCAGGGATGCTAATGAAATTCCTCTGGTTATCAGCTCTTTGAAGCTACCCCTAGAGAGGTTGCCTATTCAAACAAGATTCTCCAGGGAACAACAAAGAAAGGATTTTTTGATAAACAGCCTGGTTTTAAATAGGCTCAGGGCCTTCTTCCTGGTCTAGCAAACAGGGTAGGGTTGCAGGAAATGGCATCCCTCTGCCCTGTAAGGAGTGTTGACAACTCTAAAATAGGCCAGACCTCTAATTCACCGAGGGCCCAGGGTCTACGGGAAGGGTCTGGCCTCCCAAGACAGTCCTGCTCAGAGCTGAAGCTATGATGAACTTGAAACCACATGGAAATGCCTCAAATGGCATTTTGAAGGACTGTTCCTGCCAGAGCCCACCTTAGTGTTGGGGTGATGGATGAGAAGCTTCTTAGCATGTGTGTGGATTCTATTACTTTAAACATTTCCTCCGCAGTGCTTTTACATTAAAAATAAAATAGATTTGGTTAGGAAGGCTTGTGTGATGCCTTATACTGGTCTCTGAAGAGAAAGTAAAGTCTTTTTCAGGGATACCTAAATTAAGTTAGAGGACTGCACACCCCAGAGGCCACTGGTGAAAGGGAGAAAGGGGGCGACTGGCCATGTGGACCCTCTCCCCCAGCCCAGGGAAGGGCTGGGACACACCCTCTGCCCTAGCCCCACCTCCCCCCATCCCCTTCCTGACCTTGCTCTGCCCCCTCCAGCCTCTTCCCCCTCCCCACACAATACACCCCAGGGGACTAGTGGGGCAGGAGCCAACAGCAGGGGTTTGCCCCTCTGGAATCACCGGAAGTGGAGGGCAAATGAAGAAAAGTTGCCCCAGGTCACTTTGCTCCCCACACACATTGTTCCACTTCCCACGGGTGAGTGTGAGGCTGTCCCGCCTCTCCCCTGAGCAACAAGGCCCGAGGAGAGCAGCGAGCTCGGAGTATTGCTCCATTTGCCCTAGTGCTGGCAATAGGCACCCCCCACACACACATGACTCCACCAGCTGATGGCCAGCCCTTGCCATTTGGGACACGCAACCTCTCCTATGCGTTGCCTATGGCGCAAGCTAAAAATACCCTGATCAGCTGGGAGTGAGACATGTCTCCACTCAAGAGAAAGTGGACAGCCAGGAAAGCCTGAGGCCTTGATTGAAAGATATAGTAGAGTAGAACACACTTCAAACAGTGTGTAGGACGCATCCACAAAAATAAGCAGCTCAAATATTTGCCCACTTCCAAAGGGATTTGCAAATGAAAAATGTTGAAAGCCATGGAGTTACAGCAACAGGAAGGGCAATCAACTATTCATATATAGTCCTCTTAGTGACAGCACTGTTCAGGGAATTAGTGTCATATGAACAAGAGCTTTAGCCTGCTCCAAGTAGAAACCGAAGGATCTTCAAACATCAGACATGTGGAAAAGGGATTCAGCAGAATGGGCAGGTGAATGTGGGAAGAATATTTGCGGAACAGGCTCATTGGAGTGCAATTCTGAAGTCATCCTGGAAAGGAAATTTTCAGCCCCACTTTGTCCTGGTAAAATTCTGTAAGGTCACTGGAGCCTTAAAGTCACTCATTCTACAAGCTTAAATCATTGTCGCAAGGAAAATCACCTTCCATGGAAGATTACTGAGCTCACAGGTGGCTCAAGGAGAACTTTCATCAGTGTTAGGTCAAAACTAAACCTATGGTGTGTGGGGAGATGGGGAGGGGGGGGAGGATGAGGAGGGAGGGTGTGATTTCAAAAACATCTAATCCCAGTTCATCTGATAAGAGGTTGTAGAAGCAGTGATTTGCAGTCAATAAGCTCTTGATCAGCCAATATAGTGTCCACAGGAATCCATAAGGAGGTTACCTGTATCCCTGAAAAAGCAATGAGGGGTCCTGCCTGGAAATTCAGTGTCACAGACAGCAGGATATAAACAGAAAGAATCCAGATACGGTCCACAGGCTGGATCCAAGTAGTAGGTGGGCCAGATCCAGCCCCTGGGCCTCTTCTTGCCCAGCTCTGCTTATAGGTAGGTCTGTCTACACTGCAATTAAAATTAATGGATGGCCTTTGCCAGCTAATTCAGGCTCACAAGGCTCAAATTATGAGGCTGCTTAACTGAAGTTGTAGATGTTCTGGCTCAGGCTGGAGTGCAGACCCTAGGAGCATATGAGGGAGGGAGAGGCCAGCCTAGTGATCAGGCTCCAACCTGAGTGCAAATGTCTATACCACAATTAAGCAGTCCCTTAGTCTGAGTTCCATAAGCCTAAATCAGACGACCCAAGCCAGCCACAGGATTTTAATTGCAGTGTAGACAAACCTTAATGGATTGGAAATTCTTGTCTGCCTTCCACTAAAGAGGCAAGGCCCAGGAATGAGAATTCTACACAAACTGGATTTTTAAAGAAGATCTATTACCTGATACAGCAATCCTGTTCAGCCTTTGTCCTCAGTATATGACCATGGTTAGTGGGAAGAGAAAAAAATTCATCTGAAAATTTCTAGAATTAATACTTCTATTTTTCCTTCTTCAGCTTTGCATTAGTTGTAACATTTTAAGGTTATCATGTGGCATAGCATAAATGAAAGCAAAATTACATAATGGAACTGGATGTTCTATATAGTTACTTTCGCAAAGCAGTACTTGGATTACAGGATAAAGCAAGGAGAGGAAAAACAGCAAATACAGCAGTTCTGAAGAAGAAGGGGTATAATTTTAATACTAGTGATACAGCTCAGCATAAACCACAAAATAAAATAATGCTGGTTTTATATAAGGGTTATGCTGAGACTCAGAACACAGAATGCTAAAAAGCATATTTCTAAATAATGTTCCAAGGCTTCAGTGCAAACCATGTTTCCTGATGTGAAATATGAATCCCTACTCCGCTTGATAACACTAAGTCTCCAAACAGTTCCTGTGTAACACTGGTTCCTGCTTTTGTGATCCCCAATGCTTTTGCTGAGTTATAATAAACGGCAGAGACTATCAAGTAGTAAACCTTCCTTGACACAAGACTGGGAATGTCACTTCTCGGAAGAGAGGAAACTGCTGCTTGAGAAAGAGGCACTGAAAGGTCTGATCTACACCAGGAAAATCAGAACCCAGGGTTGTCCTGATAGCAATGGTGAAGGCTGTATTTTAAACCGGGCTTGACACTGTGATAAAAATTCTTCTATGCTAGCTATGCTATAACAATACCACTGAGTTGCATTTATGGGAAACAAACATTTCTGTGTTTGCTTGAAAATTTCCCTTCTTCATGTAACAAGGTCCACAAGCATGAAGTGGTAAATCGCCTCTCACAAAACTAAACATCTCTGCTTACAAAAATAGGGAGGAGAGAATGCCAGTGATACCTGTTTGTACCTTCGTGAGGGAAAGGCTATGGCTCAGAGGAATGAGATCGATACCTCAGAGAGATAGCCATCCAGGATCAAAACAGGTAGTTGGATGAAACAATTACTGGTATCATGGATCCTAGAAAGAAGGCAACATGTAGAACATACCCTGCTGGCTGCTGCAAACTTCATAAGCTTAACTACTATGACAAGTCAGCAAACCATAGCCTTGAGGTCTCCTCTCTTGCAGGTGTACAAGCAGAAAAATGAAATCTCCAGAGCCCTACATTCTGAGCATGTACAAAACAGGAGAGTACTGTACAAATCTCATCTTCCTCTGGGTCACCAATTAACTTAATCTAAACTTATTCCAATTATTTAATCCAGAGCCACAAGGTCATAGAGCACAACTTTAGCATCTCATTCTGCTCCCGATAGCACTATAGGCAGGGTTATTATACTTCCTATTCATTAGAGCAGACTTCCCGAGAGCTACTCTCTCCAATCAGAGGAGTTTCTGCATAGGTGCTGGAAATAGGGCTGTGGGCAATGGTACAGCACCCCCAGACCAGTATTCCCTCTAAGCTGAGGGGCAGCACAGCTTCACAGGTGATTAACCAGCCCTGCCCAGTCAGCAAGCTCCATGCTGGAAGCCTGCCCCTGGGACTGGGTGGGACTGATTAGTCACCTGTGAAGCTGTGCTCCCCCACAGCTTAGAGGGAACACTGCCTCAGACTTGAAGTGGTTTCAAGCAGCAGCTTGGGGCCAGATGAAAAGCGCTTCTCCCTAGGGATTAATTAGGGATGTGAAAGTGCAACCTGTCCGCTCCCGGAGAGCTGCCTGCCCCTGCTGCCTCTGATACAGAGGCAGCAGCATGGGGAGGGGGAAGGAGAGGAGACAAGCATCTCCTGGGGAGCTGGTGCATGCAGGAAGCCACCTTAAAAGCCAGCTCCCAGGAAGATGACTGCCCCCCCCCCATGTAACCACTGAAATTTTCATTTTAACATCCCTAGTATGGGGAGGGGGGAGAGAAGAGCTTAGACCCCACTGCCCTCCCTAAAGGGTACCTGAGGGATGGGAGGCTCAGGGCTGGGGCAGTTCCAGGCACGGGAGGATGAGGAGGGCAGTGCCTCCAGTCAGCTCCTTTCACCTGCCTGATGATTCTGCTTCTCATAAAACCATACAAAAAAAAAAAAAAAAAAAAAAAAGACAATCCCATTCCAGGCACTTCCAATTTTCCTAGCACAAGCAAACCCTTCCTTTGCTTAATGTTAGGATAAGAGAAAGCTGCCTACCAAATTTGGTGGTCCTTGCTCTTACCGTTTAGGAGACGTTCTTGGTCGATCAGTCAGTCAGTCGCTCTCTCACATATACATATACAGTAGATTTACAGTGTGGGTCAATGGCTCTCAGCCCTCCCAGTATAAAATTGTTCCAGAACCAGTTTCTGAAGTTGGTAGCTTTCTTGGAATGATGCCCCCGATTGTATTTTTTTTTAATTTAGAGAAGTGGCCTTCATGTTGGTGACAGTCATTCCCAAAAAGTCAAGTCAAGAAATATTCTTCTTTGTGATAAGCATCAGAGTCTAATCCTTAGTAGCACTGATGGACTCGGGGAGAGATTTTGTAGTGAGGTCAATCAGGCAGCCACATAGTCACCAGTATATAAATATACCAGATGCTACATACCGGTTATCCAGTCTTTAATCAATGCCTTTTAGAGGAGGAGTGCAGAGGGCAGATGCCCAGGAGAAAATGGAAGATATATAACATACCTCATTTTGGATGTCCACATTTAAAAATTATCTACAGGCAGTCCCCGGGTTACGTACAAGATAGAGACTGTAGGTTTGTTCTTAAGTTGAATCTGTATGTAAGTCGGAACTGGCATCCAGATTCAGCCGCTGCTGAAACTGACCACCAGTTCCGACCTACATACAGATTCAACTTAAGAACCCCAAACATCCCCAAGTCAGCTGCTCCTGAAACTGATCAGCAGCTGATTCCAGGAAGCCCGGGGCAAAGCAACTCTGCCTCGGGCTTCCTGTAGTCAGCGCTGGTCAGTTTCAGCAGCAGCTGACTTGGGGACGCCTGGGACCAACCGGCAGCGCCCCAGCTGCTCTGCCACAGGCATCCGGAGAAAAGCCTAGTCTGCTGGGGGAGGGAGGAAAAGTCCTAGCTGCACCCCCACCCCCACCCCAGCAGACCAGGAAGACGCGGGCGGCGGACCGGGACGCACCGCGGTCCCGCCGCCTGGGTCCTCCGCAGCTTTGCTCCCAGTGTCCCTGGTCTGCTGAAGACCAGCAGACCAGGGAGACGGGGAGCAAAGCCTCTGAGGACGCCAGCAGCGGGACAGCCACGGGGCGTCTGGGCTGTCCCACTGCCGGCTTCCCCGAGGCTTTGCAAAGCCACAGGGGGGCTCGGGCAGCGAGGCAGCCTAGGCGCGCCTGGGCTGCCCCGCTGCCCGAGCCCCTCCGCGGCTTTGCTCCGTGTCTTCCTGGTCTGCAGACCAGGGAGACGTGGAGAAAGCCCCGGAGTACACGGGTGGCAGGACCGCGAGGTCCCGCAGACAGTGTCCTCCGGGGCGAGCCCCGTTCGTAACTGCGGATCTGACGTAAGTCGGATCCGCGTAAGTCGGGGATTGCCTGTACTTCTCGCGCAAACAGCGCACAGCTATGAAAATTCTTTTGTAATGGACAACCAACAGGAAAGTTTATCAATGCTTACTTGAAAGTTTCTGTCCTAGTAATAAAGTCCACACGTGTGGCCTTCTAGAGACAAACTGATCATCTAGACTAGAGATGGAAACAGACATCTGAAGAGACAGGATTATTTCACTAAAGGAAATTATCCTCATGCCTGTGGTAGGAGAAACTGTTGTGTCTCTCCCACCCAGTCTCCCCCCCTCACACACACCCCCTGCAACACAATAAGCACAATCCTGAATTTAGGAAGGCAGAATGGAATTTTCCTGGCTGTGGGAACTGTCTGAACTTCAAGAGACAGAGCATTTCCCTGCTACTCGTGACTGGTAAGCCTGGGTCTGCCCACAAGCTACAAGCAGGCTGATGTAACCATTGTAGCAAATCTGTAGACCTCAGCACAAAAAAGAATTACAGACCCCAATTTGCAAAGCAGATGCAATCAAAGCCTGTGCCTGGCAGTCTCCTTCCAGAAGCAGCATTTATTACACCTCCCACATGCCCCATCCCAGCCTGTCTCCCAAATTCAGATTACATTATCCAACAGTTGAAATATAGACTATTTGAACTACTTCAGCAATTAAAAATAAGATCCCCATCAAGATAGATGGCACGAACCAATAATGGTTAAAGCAGGGGAATTCAAAGCCAAACTCAATTCCTGTTCCAAGCTCTGCCACTGACTTGTTCTGTGGCACCTGGTACCTTATTTATCCTCTCTGCCATAAAATGAGGCTAGTATTTGATTATCTCACAAGGCTGATTTGGGGGTTAATCTTCATACTACTCAGTCAACATGGAGTACTTTGCTTCTTTGGTACAAAATGCTACTTAAAGAATAAAATGATTTCAGAGAAAACAAGTTGTTTGCTACACAGTGTCATTTGGTAAAGCTTTCACTCACATACACAACAGTGTCCTACCTCAACCCTGCCCAATTGAGTTAATTTTAGAATTCACTCCACCATATGCTCACATTAGAAATCTTGACTGATCATAACATTTAATGTTAATAATTACAGGTGTGATCACACTGCTCAGAGAGCTGTAGATCAAGTGTTTCGACTGTGATGTTTGCGATTTTACGTTTCATTGAGTCTGAATCACACTTTTAAAAAGAAGTGTGACATTATCTTAAAAGTAACTTTTTTTCAGGGTGTATAAGATGAAGTGGAACTGCCACTCTAGAAAACTGCACATCTTCTTGCAGAACAGCATGCTGTCAATCAGGAGACTTCGGTGCAGCCAAAACAATATCAAGGCAGGAGACAGAGGTTAAATATCTTGCACAGGGAAGAATAAACTATTCCACCCTCACTGTAACATTCAGCCTAAGTAGTACGGTCTGATGATTAAATCAGGAAACTGGGAATCAAGGCTCACAATCCTATTTCTAATGGACACTATTTATTGTGAGATCACATGCAAGTTGCATCCTCCCTGACTCAAATTTACCATGAGTAACTAACCACGTGGCACGTAAAAGAGAATCCCGATGTAAGGAGACTCAGGGTGGATGATAAGTACATTAAGAGGGCATGATTTCTAAAACTCGCTAACACACAGGTTAATTGAGCCATGCCCTGCCCAGGTTCCTTAATTCACAGTAATGTAGTGGTGTCTGAAGGAGCACTTCAGTAACGCAGACATGGAAATGTTTAGTGAAAACCTGAAGTGTTGACACAGGCCAATTAATGTGTAGGACATTCATAAGCATATGAAGTCACACCCCTCTACATCACATTAGTACAGATTGTAGCAAACTCTCAGTAAAATAACAAAATGAAGCTTACCCTTCAATGTCGCTACTTTAACCAATACTAAATACTTCTAATCCAACGAAACACCACCCTCCCCATATTTTATGAGAATGATCCTCTTCTTCCCCAGTTTCTAAAAGCAAATGAAAATGCAATTTGTTGTCACTAAATGTCTGATTTAGACATCTCAACAGAGAGGACAATTCTTACCATACAATTTATTTATACATTACAGATTTATATTAACAATTATCAGAAGTAATGAAGTGCAGAAGTTAAAGTTTTAGCAATGTCAACTTGTATTGTATTTGCTGTAGTTTTTTCCATTTTTATTACATGTATATTTACTATACTTTATGAAATTACACTGTAAAACAGGCAGGCTATGCATTGTGGTTCAGTTACAATAACTCCAACAGATATTATTTTATAACTTTGGAATGATTTTGTTATCCTCTGCACCCTCACATACATTAACAAAACCAGCACATAGTGCAGCTTTTTAAGATGGCTCAGGAACACAAATTAGAGAACAAGTAGGGTATGCAACAAGTGATTGCTGGATGCATCACCTCTGTATTTTCTGAGACCAGCTCTCACCATTAGCAACTGTTTTTAGTTACTTCCGATGCAGTGGTCACTAAGGCTGTGTCCAAACTCAGGGGTTTTTTCGGGAAAAGTAGCCTTTTTCCGAAAAAACTTCCCCTGCGTCCAGACTCAAGCCGCGTTCTTTCGAAATTAAATCGAAAGAACGCGGCTTTTCTTTCGATGGCGGTAAACCTCATTTCACGAGGAAGAACGCCTTCTTTCGAAAGTTCCTCTTTCGAAAGAAGGCGTTCTTCAATGTAAATAGGGCTTCTTCGAAAGACAGCATCCAGACTCACTGGATGCTTTCTTTCGAAAAAGCAAGCCGCTTTTTCGAAAGTTCAACGTGCAGTCTAGACGCTCTCTTTCAAAGAGGCTTGCAGTCTAGACATAGCCTAAGTGGCTTTCAATGGAGTCTACTTAGCTGCAGTTTTCAGCATTCGAATGGGAGGGTCAAAGAGCATTTAAGATCCTTTAACAGAGTCCTCATCACCAGTTTCCTCCATGCACCTTCTTCTGTCCCCAAAGAGCACGTTAGATTTAAGTTATGGAAAGTTTGATAACCCCTCAAGTGGGGCATGTCAAGTAAAGCTGCACTGTCCTTTAGTTATAGGACATCTGCTTCTCATGAAGTCTTCTCCAATTCACCATCAGATGGCAGGGCAAAGTTCATTCAGGTAACTGACACACCCTGGACACCATCATATCTTGAAGTATAAAACAGAGTTGTTTTGTACAATAATACAGTCTAAAAATGTAGTTTAGTCATTTGATTTAAAAAAAGGTCTCACAACTTTCATGCTAGGCTTTCAGTCCACTGTGATTATTTTTAACCTGATTATAACCACACAATGGAATAATTTTAAATTTAAAGAGTATTGACCAGAAACCACTATAATTTGGAAGAATTTTAAAAACTCGGCATTAAATCTTTACTCTTATGCATACTTGCAAGCCACTAACAATATTAAAATACTGGCTAAATCAGCAGCGGAAATTAGGCATTATTGACCAGTTGCCCCTCATATAGCATTAGATCAATTGTGCACACAAACCTGAGACTCTGCAACAATGAAAGTTGCCTTCTAAAAGCACATTTGCTCCATATTAAGTGTCTAAAATATTGATGAACAAAGAATTACATCTTAAAAGGATAAACCCATCTGAGACTACTAATGAATATATGTGGGTAGACCATAGGGATGTAAAAACCCATTAAAAGTTACCCGATTAAACTTATATTGTTTAACCAGTTAACTGTGGAGGGCTAGTGCAGACCAGCTGCTATTCTGCTGCCTCTGTGGGGCAGGGATCCTCCTGCCAGTGGCAGCCCTTGCTGCACCTGGCTAGGAAACTGGTAACAGAGTAGGCATAACCAATAAGCACAATGCTTACCCATTAACCTTTTACATCTCTAGTAGTCCAATCCTTTTCCCCTCTGAATCTGCTGAATACTTGAAAACTTTTGTACTACTCCCTCCTGTTGGTTATCAGGCAGACATGATATACTAAAATGTAGTCTAATCTAGTTTCTTCACATTTTTCCTCACACTGTGAATTCAAATAACCAACTTTATACAATGTGGGTGGCTGTTGGTTGTTTTGTTTTGCAATGTTCAGATTTGATTCCAAAAAAGGATTAAATTGGTCCTGCATTGCCCTTTTCCCCCTCTTTCTTCTCACCACACAAAATAAAGTCTATTGTGATCACCTACTAACTTATAGAAGCTAGATATCTTTTATTTTGATTTTATATCTACAATGAACATGATTCTAACAAGCTATATTGCCTTGTTAAATGTCTTCCATCAGGTGTATGTTTGCGTCACATGCAATATATAATTTTGGGGCATCTTCACTGGCATTTAAATTCCTTCAAGGAAAAAAAGAAAAAA
Source organism: Pelodiscus sinensis (assembly GCF_052426305.1). NCBI lineage: Eukaryota > Metazoa > Chordata > Testudines > Trionychidae > Pelodiscus > Pelodiscus sinensis. Next base: position 201,331,513 of record NC_143052.1, read on the forward strand.
GTTACTTGCACTTAATGTTAGCTTTTAAATGGCCCTAATTAAGCTTTGAAAGTTAGATGCCACTTAAGTTAATGGTATACTAAAAAGTTCAGTTCCACTTTGTCTCCAGCAAAAAAAAAAAAAAAAAATCTGTTCTTTTTCACAGTGACTGTTTAAAAACCAAAGACAAAACATCAAATATTATCAGTATAACAAAATATGTTCAGAAAATGTTCAGACTTGGCAGATTATTATGGAACATACAAAGTATGAAATATCCCTTCAAAATTAAAAAATAAAACTTTTTTTCCTTTGCAACTGAAATTTGCGCTTAACCTTGACATTAAAAGTAGTTTTTTCAGATTGGGCGGTGTGTTCTCCAAGGTATTTATAATGTTCTTCAGATAAAGTTTCCCTTCCTAACACTGCAATCCCAAAGCCTTTTCTAGACTATGATTTGGAAGGTATTAGCTAATGCATGATGTTATCTATCCATACATCTTAGTTTAGATAAGGCCTGGAGGTGTCCTTTTTGTGTTAGCCAGGACAGGAGAAAGAATGTGCACCAGGATATCATGAAGTTAGCAGAAGCTTAAACAGGACTGCTTTTTAAAAAAAAATGCAATCGCAGATAGTACTCAGTATACTCAAGACATTTTCAGTTGCTTATCAATTTCATTTTTTTAAACTATATTTCACCAAACATGCAAAGGTTCTGGTCCCCAAAGAGGACCACATCATCAGTTTTTGATGTAGTCATATGTCCAAAAGTTTATTTAAAATTCCCTCCTGCCCTCTCTCATTTATGTATATATACACAGGGAAAATACTCTTTCACTCTCCTATTTCAAAAAAAAAATGCTTTTTGAAATGTCAAGGTTATTTTCAGACAGAGAGCAAACATGGGAAACTCTGCCCCAAATGTGAACATTTTAAAAAATGATCAGTGCACAAAATTGAAGCATTCTGTGGAAATTTCTGAAATCTTAAGTCTGAGTACTGACAGATATGAAATATAAGAATGACTTCTAGTGTGCTAAAGGGAAACACTAGCAACCCATCTCTCTCAGGGCATGTCTACACAACAGGATAAGGTCGAACTAAGATACGCAACTTCAGCCATGTTAATTGCATAGGCGAAGTCGAAGTACCTGACCTCAACCTTTTGGTGCTATCCACACTTCAGGAAGTTGAAGGGAGAACACTCTTCCTTCGACCTACCTTACTCCTCATGGAAGCAGCACTAATGGCATTGACCGGTGCGTCCCTCTCAGTTTGAATTAGCTGCCTTAACTAGACCTGCTAATTCGAACCCTGAAAGATCAACGACAGCAGCTTCGATCTTCTCTGTAGGGTAGATGTACCTGCAGTGAGAAATTGTACTCCTGGAGGACTTCCATACAATTTTGAACCCACATGCTAGGGATGTAATATCCTGGTTAAATGTTAGGTTAACATAACATTTAACCTGTTAACCGATTAAAGTGGGATCTAGGCCAGGGACCGCCCCAGCCCAGCTGGAGCAGTACCTTGCCCACGAGACCCCCTCCCCAGCCTCAAGCTGTGGCTGTTTCTGCCAGCTTCCAGCCCCCTCCATGGCAGCCCGTGTGCGAGGGGTGCCCAAGCCTGCAGCAGACAGTGGCTGCTCCAGACCAGAGCAGCCCCTATCTGCAGCAGGCCTGCTGTGAAACTAGAGCGACCCCTTGTCAGCAGCAAGGAGGGAGCTGTTCCACCCCCACTGGTTAACCAGAACAAGCAAGCATCACTATTATTTGTATTGTGATAGTGCACAGAGGTCCAGTAAGGACTAGGTGCCGGAAATTTCTTTCACACAGGGTCCCAAGACATCAGCTTACATAGCCCCCGCTTCCTCCTTTTACACATGCGGAAGTGTCTAAGAACTGTGTGGCTGTGAAGTCAGCACAGAACCAACCACTTTTTGCTTTAGGCAGACATAGTTTCCCCTTTTTGTTATATTGACAGCACTCCACTCTCTCCCCTTCTCCCTCAGATCTAGTACAAATGCATGTGTGCACCCCATCCTCTCCATTAGCTCCATCCTGCCTTCTTTGGCCAGCTTCCCAAGATTCATAGCCATTTGCTGATAAAGTTTATCAACTCACTATTCAGTTGCTCTATCTACAGCAATGAGTGTGTTCCACTCTCTTATTTATAAAGGCTTTAAAAAAAATCCTCTTTTTTTTGTTAGCCAGTGACTTTTTCAACCCAACCTCGAACCAAATTCATACATTATGTAGAGTCACAGGGCTAGCTTAATCAACAACAAAAATTCAACTCAGATCTTCTGCACTTGCTTGGCTACTCCCAAGGATCTTGCCTCCAGACTGTTCGGCCAACATTGTAGATCAGTGATGGGCAACCTAGGCTAGTGAGCGGGCCACATGAGTTATCCTCTTTCATCTCAATGGGCTGCAAGATTGTTGTAACCAAGACGGTCTCCTGAGATAGGTTAGTTTTGTTAATCATTTGCATACCTAGAACTGGCAGGGTGTGCCAAATGAACCATAACAGCACTTTGATTGTGAGAGTCACATGCTCCCTCTGCATCCAACCTGTGTGTGATCAGCACGCACCTCACTTCCCTTGCCCTTGCTTTACATACACATCACTTTAGTAAAACCAGCAGGAAAAAAAAACTATGCAGATGTAAACCAGTAGAATCTGACAACCCTGAATGTGGGAAACATTAAAGAAAGCATCTTAGGGGCCACACATAGAACCCCAAAGGGCCATATGTTGCCCACCACGGTTTTAGATCTTCTCTTCTAGAGAGCAACACAAACGTCTCTTATATCTCTATGGAGTAACAAGACAGCAGGCTAATAAGGTAAGCAGAGGCCATTTTAGCTATACCTTGTATGAGCAATTCCTACTCAATACAAATCAAAATGAATTTCCTCAATTAGAATTTCGGTCCAGAAATTTGATTTTTATTTAAAATGTATTCCAAAAACTACAAAATAGAGCTCCAAAAGATGTCTTACAGTACACTAAAATGAATTTTGTTGTAATCTCACATTATTGGTATCATCTGTATTTTTTATTATAGCTTCTATAAACCTACTCTGTTCCCAGTAGAGATATAACATTCTTGTTAATCAGTTAACCTGGTAACCAATTAAACAGAAGTGGGCAGGGGGGCCGCTGCAGCCTAGCTGGGCTGGGGCAGGGCCCCCTGACCGTTGTGGCCAGGCTAGCTGGGCTCGGGCAGGCCCTTCAAGGCTGGAGCAGCACCCCTGACCATTGCAGGTGTGAGGAGCTGCTCCAGCCCTTCAGTTGACTGTATCTGGTAAGTGTCACCTGGTAAGGGTGATGTTTACCAATTAACTGGTTAGCCACTCACATCCTTAATTCCCAGAACTCAAAATATAACTCCACTACAAAATAACTAATCTAGTAAATTATGAACATGCCATACTTCCTATTTTGCCACTGAATTCCTTTGCTACAAGGTCAGTAAGTGCTTTCTTCCCATTGCCTCAAAATTGTCATGAAACTACAACTGTCTGGTGCAAGAATTAGCCATCAACCCATCACCCTCAGGTTCAAGGTTAAAAAGAAAGATCTACCCTAGAATGACATAAAGGATCCCTCTTTAATTTTGTGAGTTGCTCACATGCTGGAGTAATGAACACTATGGAGATTCCTTCAGTGTTCTCATTGACCCCTCACCATACATAGCCTTCCACGCGGTCCTACAGGTTGGATGTTCTCTTAAGACTCCAGCATTCTGGCCTGCCTCCTGTTGAAGTCAATGGTAAAACTCCCATTGACTTCAATGGATGCAGAAGTTGCTTTTAGACCCTGATCCTGCTCTTCATGGGCAAACCTCAACTCTCACAAAGAAACTCAATAAAATCAAACAGCATCCCTGCAAGACTGAGGGCATGGTTTGTACAACTGTACCAGGCACATACACAGGCATTTCTGGGGGTGGGGGTGTGCAAGCTGTGAGGGGTTGCTGGCAGCCCCATCCTGCAGCCCAGCCCTGCCCTTGCTCTTGGCAGGGGAAGAGATCAGCCCCTGCCTTCTCCTGGTCAGCCGGAGCACGGTGGGAGGGAGGCTTGGGCAACATGCTGGTCCAGCCTCATGCTTACTTGAAGGACCATGGGGGGCAGGGGAGAGGTATGTTCGCATCCTTCGTACCTCCCCTGTGTAACTGCCTACTTACTCACCTACTCATTCATATGAGCACAATAATCCAATGACCTTAGAAGTCATATGTATTTTTCAAAGTTAACGACACAAAAGCCACAACGGCAAGCACAGACAGACAGACATACATACTTAGAGCGGAAGAAAAAGACTAACAGTATTTGGTAATCCAGTCACAAGCATTTAGAGCACAGCAGTCTCACAAAGTTCACCAGGACTGCTCGCGTACATAAGTGAAGGGTTAGGACCACAGAGGCATTTCAAGAATCAATAATTATCCTGAAAGAAGATTTCTTGGCACACAATGTTAAAGATGGTTTGTTGTTGTTTAAGGCTGGTAGGGGGCTTATCCTAGGTACCAGTTAACCGGTAAGAGTGATGCTTACTGGTAACCCAAGGGTGGGCAAGATCCAGCCTGCCAAACCATTTGATCCAACCCATAACCCGTCTTGCCGCTCCCCTGCTCTCAGGCCAATTGAGATCTGGGGGTGGAGAAAGATGTAAAGTCATTTGCTGTTCAAAATGGCTGACAATTCCCTCTAAGCACTGCACACCCCAACAGGACAAGGGGTGAGAGATTTCATTCACTCCGTTACCCCCCAAGGCCCAGATGGGCCTGAGGGCAGGGGAGCACACAAAGTCTCCCTCCCCCACCCTGGGCAGGGGAAGGGCACCTAGAAGGAACTGTCTGAGGCCCCAACCCCTCCAGGGGCTCAGCCCACAACCACATACTAAAATTCGTGAAGTTGCTCCCCTGCAAAATGTATTGCTTACTCCTGGGTTAGCCAGTTACATATTCACATCCCTAAAAGCAACCAGCAAGTTTAAATTTACTTAAAAGTGGGAACTAGTTTACAATTTTAGGTGCTGAACAACACACAAAATAAAAGACTCCATACATGCATTATTTTTAAATTATTTCCTTTCTCCATCCTTGGCTACTGAAGGTCAGTGCAGTGCTGTACTCTTGTATTTGCCAGCACCTTCCCCTTAAGCCACTGATGGGTTCAAGACCTTGGAGAGTGAGGTTATACATAAAGCTGTTTTTTCCTTATTCCATTTTTCCCCCACCCAAGAGATTTAAAAAAAACTGGTTCTTTGGAGCAGGAATGGCGGCTGACTAGGAAGTATCACCAGAAATTGTCCGTGTTTGTCCATCTTTAAGTTCTATTGATAACCTTTAAGTGCTATATAAAAAAGAAATGTCAGTCTTAATGTCAAGTAGGTTTTTTAATTCATCCTGTTTTGCCTCTTACTTGCTTGCCAAACAATGCCTATGGCTTCCAAACAGGAAAAATCTGGACTCGAGGAGTAGATTGTTTCCTTCTTGGAAGAGAACAAAGTAGACACGGACTGAGCATATTCTTTCCTAGGCTTGTTTTTGTATTATTTACAATATAAACAAATCTCTTGTTATTGCTCTAACAGAAAGGAATATTAAATGGTGAAAGCACCAGCGAAACATACAACTGTGCTCCAGAAAGCCGCTGTGCTCAGTCTTTCAGCAAACCAGAATTCTTGCTCTCTATCCTTATTTGAAATGTTTCAAATAATTCCCAAATACAAATTAACACCATCTGAAAGCATGTGCCTGATCTGTCACTCATATATCCCACTGCTCCACCCTAACATCTATGCATCACTCAAAAAGAGTCATCACCGTTAAAACAGGTCCATGTCTGGTTGTCCAAATTCAGGAAGAGGAGAATTTACCATTTAAAAAAAATAAGTAGGAAGGGTGGGGTTAGTAGATGTGTTTCCATTCCACCCCCTCAGGCAACAGTTGCAGTACACATCCAATCAGTTAGTAACCATATATGTGTATCAAATCAAGACTAAGTGTGGCATTATTAATCAATCAGTACCCGATGGAACATTTCAAATATGACTGACTTATGACTAAAACATTTACCTGGCATTGCCCAGGTCTGGGCCACATGGCCCACGCATCAGCATGTCAGGGACCAGCTGAGAATGGGAGTAGGGGGTGTACAGGCCACCTGTTAGCTGCTCCCTGGGGCCAGCCCGGGATGGGTGACACACAGCACCATGGCCTAGGGCAGACCAGAGTGGCGGGGGCCATATGGCATCAGGATCAGCAGCTGCTGGCTGGGGCAGGCTTGAGTAGCTTAGGACATGATGCCTGCCACAGGCTGTTCCCCGGGGCTGGGGCACTTGCTGACCCTGTGCTCATTCGTGAGTATAACAGTCCCTTCTATTACACCTCTCCTTTTCCATTTAATGTGAAACAATTGCATTCCATGCACACCTCATTGTTCTGGCACAATAAAATCCTGACATTGCTTTAAGTTAGGATAAGAGGAAGCTGCCTAAGTTAGGATAAGAGGAAGCTGCCTACAGAATTTGGTGGTCCTCGCGCTTACCATTTAGGAGGAGTTCTTGAACAAATGGATTCACAGATGGATGGACACAGACAGATGCACAAAACATGTGATAGATTTTACCACTCTTGTAGCCTCCTTTTCAGAATCTGAATGGATGTCACCAGTGTGGAAGTATTCATAGACAAATCTGTATCTAACCCACATTATGCAATTTAACCAAACTTCTGAGACCACTTTTCTGCTAAGGAAGAGGATCAGAGGAAGGTACAATAGGGTAAAAAGAAATTGAGCAGTTGGCTTACGCCTGGAACATCTTCAGTATTTTTAAGTCAGTCTCCATGTTTTAGTTCAACAGGTTTTTATTAATAAGTATTAAGGCAGTAGTTCTTAAACTGTAGGTCAGGATCCCATTTTAATGGGGTCGTCAGGGCTGGCTTAGACTTGCTGAAGCCCGAACTCCATCATATGTGGGTGAAGCAAACCCTGCAGGCTTCAGCCCTGGGCAGAGGATCTCAGGTTATAGACCCTCTGCCTGGAACTTTCCCCTCCCAGCATGGTAGGTTTCAGGCTTTGCCCTCCCCCGGGGATGTTGAGGCTTGGGTGAGTTCAAGCTTCATGGGGTCATGTAGTAATTTGTTATCAGAGGGGGATGAGTGTGCAAATAAGTTTGAGAACCCCTGAACCGAGGAAATATTTGTTTGAAATCATGAGTGTTTATTACAAATCATGAGAGTGTTTATTACACAACATACAGTAGTTATCTTAAGCAACACCTTCAACTTTCTATTAAAGATTTTATGCTGGGTTACCTCCCTTTTGTTAGGACAACAATTAAAGTTTTGAGCCCATATATCAGCAGTATGTAGTGATGTTGGATAAATACCACATACCACATAGTAGTGAATTTAAAAAGCAAGTTTTGGGATTGTTTAAAAAAATAAATAAATATTTGTAAATGTTTAGTTGTTAATCAGGCGAACTCTCCCTAGGCTACACTCACAAGAAGACACCATTATCTTTAATCTTTCATATATGTTGATGTTTAACACCACTAATAATTCAAAGGCATACATTATTACAATAGCAAAGTTAGTACACTATAATATAGAGTTTGTGCTCCTGTACTAGAAGATGGGTCACTAAGGCTATGTCTACACTGGCGCGATCTTGCGCCAGAAGTATGCAAATGAGGCTAAGCATGGAATATTGCCGAGCCTCATTTGCATATCTAATGAGCCACTATTTTGCGGAAGAGGCTCTTGCGCCACAAGGAGCTGTCTACACTGCCCCTTCTTGCGCAAGAAAAACCCTCTTGCGCAATGCCGCTACGCTGATTATTTTCAGGAATAACGGCCTCTGTCCATGGGGGGATCCCATTGGGGAGCTAGGATCCACTGCAGATAGGGGCTGCTCCTGGAGCAGCCTCTGCCTGTGGCCAGCCCAGGCTGCCACAAAGAAGGGCTGCTGCCAGAGCAGCCTCTGCCTGCAGTGAGCCTCAGGATGCTGAAAACAGGGGCTGCTTTGCAACAGCCTCCCTCCTGCCACTTGAGGGGGTGGGGGCAGGCAGCACCACTTAGACAGTGATGGGGGGAAAACCAGCTTTTAAGCTAGCTCTCCACAGCACCAGCTTCTGTTTTCTCCCCATTCCCCCACTGCCTCTGTATCAGAGGCAGCAAGGGGAGGGGAAGTGAGTAGTCAAGTGCTGGATTTCTCGATAGGCTTATCGAGTAGCCGAGTACTTGATTACTCACATCCCAAGTCTCACCCATTGGTAACCATTAAAAGATATTGATTTGCAACTAAATGCAGTCTTTTAACTAAACTTGGTTCTTCTTTCTGCTAAACAGGAAGATAAATAGTTTATAGAGATTTATTTGAGCAATTTTGTAATTTAAATTGAGAGTTCTCATTTTTTAAATTCATATTAGAAAGAGTGAATATTGAATTATTTACTATTTTACTTGTGAGTTCTCTCAAGCTGTTTTAGATAGAAACTAAAATTCAATTCAAAGTGCACCAAAACACCATTTTAAAACCAAATTATATGAAATTACATTAAACAGTCCAGACTCAAGAAGAAAGGTTTAACAAAACATATGTTGTATTTAAAACTGATTTACAGCAGGTGGGGATATTAGCAAGTAGTCAACTACCCGATGAGCATAAGCTTATAGGGTAGTCGAGTGGAGTATTGACGACTCACTTCCCCCGCCCCTTGCTGCCTCTTAAAAGCCAGTTCTCCCCTCCACCCTCTCTGCAGTGCCACTTGCCCCCCGCCCCTCGTTGCCTCTGTCAGAGGCAGTGGGGGGGAGGGAGGAGGGGATAGGAGAGCCTGTTATGAAGCAGCCTCTGCCCATGGCAGACTGAGGCTCACCATGGGCAGAGGCTGCTCCAGTAGCAGCCCCTGTTTGCGGCAGCCCGGGCAGTGCTTGTTTCAATACATTGCATTGATTACACGATTAGCCAGGTAAGGATGTTAAATTGCAGTTAACAGCAGGACTGACAGCCTCATCAGACTCCTAGGCAAGAGGAGATGCCCTCCTCTGTGCCCCAGAAAGGGCAGGGCCTTGGGAAGAAGGGGCAGAGTTGGAGCTAGGCAGCCCTCAGTGCCTCCCGAAGAGTGGCCTGCCTTCCTCAGGCAGGCCTAAGTGCTGCCTAGGGCACTCCACAGGAAGCTCTGGCAGCAATTTAAAGGGCCTGGGGCTCCAGTTGATTCCAGTGCCATGGCAGCAGCAGCCAGGTGCTCCAGGCCCTTTTGTATTGCTGGGGCCCAAGACAGATGACTCCTTTGCTCCACCCTGTAGGCCACCCTACTGATTTATTACACAAAGGAAGTATTATCAGTAGGTTGAGAACCGGGGACTGTTTTAGTTCTATGTCCTTCAAGATTTTAGAACTAGTAGATCTCACCTCTTGCACCTAAGTTCTTAATTCACAGATGGGAAGGTAAAAAGCAAGAAAGCTTGTTTTCACCTTCCCATTATCTTTTTAACTTTGAATGAATTTGTTATTGAAGTGATCTTGTTAAATAAAACAAAATGAAAGAAATACCCTTTGCACTTGCAGTAGACTGGTCTACTGCTGTCAAAACCTGGTTTAGCACTTCAACAAACTCTGGCTGCAGGTGCTTAGCCAGTGATTGATACCAGGTTCAATGGTAGGACTTTTTTAAAAACTTGGCAAACATGTACTCTTATCAGGATTTCAAATAGGCTCATTTTTAAAAGATAAATCTGTATTTAAATAAAATCCATTCTAAAAGGATTTTTATTCATCTTGGTTTGCACAGCCTTAATAGTAGTCCCTCCAATTGTATCTCTTCCTAGATGGAGAAATCCTTTTTAGCAGCTGAAGGCAGAACAAAAGAGGGGACTCTGACTCCAGCCTCACTCATTGCATCTGCTAATTTCCATACTAGATGAAGCCCCACATCCACTCCCTTTCTCCATCCACTGACCTAATTTACTAAGAAGCTTAGGGGATGTGCTCCTGCTCCAATTTATTGAAGCCTGTCTCCTCCTTCCCCTTACACCAAAAAGGCTCAAACCTTTTCATAGCACAGCCTACATATTAATACGGAAGACTGCTTGGGAAGCACCTATCCCTCCCATTCAATATCATATAGCATTCCTGTGGCAACTAGAGCATTTGTCTACATGAAAAACTAAAATGAGAAAAGTAATATATTTTTAGTAGTCCTTACTCCCAGTTGTTAAATTGCATTAAAGGAGAAGCTAGTCAGCATCATTTTTTTCCCCTAAAATCATCAGGCCTTAGACAGGCTATAGTACTGGAATCTATTAATATTGGGGATGAGGAGACTGTTGCTTTTTAAAGTAACCAAAACTTAAAAAAAAGAAAGTCTGCTACAAGTTCAGTATCTTTGTCTGCATTTTAGAGCATATATAAAACTTGGTTTAGTGCTATGCATGGCATGGCAACCTAAACATAAGTCTTTTAAATATCTTGCCCATTCAAGTTGGTTGCTCTTCCATTCAATGGTCCATATTTTTAAAACATACTTTTATGAGCACATGGTTTGCAAGGATATATTTCCTGGTTATGTGTTTGCTGTTTGTTTTCAAAACAGGGCCTCCCTTCAAGCTTCGGGTGCAAGAATTCATGCTTTTTAGTGGTGTTCTTTTCAAAATTGTATCAAATGAGTGTTTCAACTATCACTCCAAGGCAAGACAAAACCCTGTTTTTTACAGCAAAGTAACCTGAACAGAACTAATCTGCATTTTGTAAAGACTCTCTCCCAAAAGACAGACGTAGAAAGACCATGATCAGTAATTGTTTTATTTGGGTGATGGCCAAATATATCGCAAAGGTTTGGAATGAAATCATATTAGGAATGTATATTTAAACATACAGTTAAGATAAATAAATAAATGTTCACCTAGAGAATTCTCTCCTCTACAGAAAATTCATTTTGAATTCTAATTTCTTTGCAATCTACTTGTACAGAAATATGAAAAGAGGAAGGTAAAAGGTGGATAATTGTACAGTACAGCTCCTTACTGACATTCCCCTCTCCCTCTCCGAAACAGGTACTTTCACTGTAGAACCCTGATTGGGAAAAATGTGGGTTAATTTTTATTACAACTTCCCTTAAGAACTAAAACAAGTAACCCTAAACATTCAAAATGCATTATGAATAAGAATACATATGAGCACATAAGCTTTTAAATCTCTGCTCTGGAACTTTTTCTGCCATGCTCAAAAATTTACAAAAAAAACAAAAACAACCCTCCCACCCCCAAAAAAACCCCCACAAAAAAAGTATGGGGTGGGGAAAGGAAACTATCAAAACAGCCAACAGTATTAAATAAAACAGATTTGGAAATGAGTGGGCTAGATATACTATGAAATCAGAGTGAAGTAACTCTCTTCATTAACACCCTGCAGCTCTGATATTGTTTAGGCAGCCTCTCATCAGTGTTCCTACTAGAAACCCTGGTTTTCAGACACCAGTCTCACTAATAAAGCTTGCTTTAGAATTAAATTTAGAAAATAATCACTCTCAGTGGGAACACATTGGATATTTGCCGTCTTTTAAAAAGGAAATTCTATTAAGAGAACTTTTTTGAATGTTGTACTTGATACAATCAAAACAAAACAAAGAAACTTATTGGTTTTAGCCAACTGGTTATTGTCTTTTGCCATTTACCCCAACCCCCAATGCTGTAACATCCCTGTCATTCATCTGAAGGGTTCCCCATGCATATTCACCCTTCTCTCCATTGCTCCCTTCCTCAGGTTTTCACATTGCAACTCCCCTCACCTACAGAGCTAGATTAGATGAGACCATCAAAAGCCAGATGGACTGACTGCAGTGGAGTGATGCAGGCCTTTCCTCCTCAGGAGTTCAGCATCCTGCATCAGACATTTATTAAAATGTTGTTATAATAAATGACTGAGGGATTTATTATAATAAAATTTTGCAAGCCATTCACTCATAACACTGGCCTATTTGCTTGTGGCAGTTAAAGTAGGGTCTCAGACATGCACATTAGGAAAGGAGCTGGTTTTCATATTTATGATGTTTTCAGACCCATGGATTTACAGTTCTTTGATTTACAAGGGCCTCTATGCTGCTTCTCCGGCATAAATGGATGAAAGTGGCATCCCAAGAAATACCACAACATAAGATGCTTCCTTGGATGCAGAAAGTTGCCCCAACAGCCCTATGCTGCCCCATCCATCAAGCAGTTGAGAGGGAAGGGATGCGGTCATACTACCTTATGTTAAAATAGCAAGAATAATAGGGCCAACTCTCTTCTAATTTATACCAAGAGCCCAACCAAACCTCTGCAAGGCTGATAATATGGCTCAGTTTTTACCTTCCCACTTCTTAGCCCAAGTGAAAGGCAGAGAAATGAAGAATAAGGTTCTGTGATGGGTGGTCTGTCTCTTTAATAGACTGGATGCATCTGTGTTTCCCTTTAAGATTCAGTTCTGTCTCAATGTGTGTTTTCTAGTTTTGTTTTAGTGTGTGTGGACAATTACATTGACAGAGCAGTACATTTTTGTTTATTGTTGCAGTATTCTCTCTCTATTCTTTCTATCTTTCCCAAGAAAGAAGGAAGAGGAGAAAGACAAATGCATATTTTTGTGTAAATGATGGAGATCATCAGGTTTCTAACACCTGGAAGAGCCAAATTAGCCCAACCTTGCTGGGGACATAGGTGCTACTGGTTCACAAATGAAAATCTAAGGACTTATTTAGATGAGAGAAATGTATACTTGTATAACCTCTTTCCCGGGCATAGACTCCCTGTAATGGTGCAAAATGGAGCTTACAAGCAGGACACATACCAAAGGGGGAGTGGAGGGGAGAGGGAAGTCACATAACTGCATGGCTATGTTACAGCCTTGCAATGAATCTACTCTGGAAGCTTGCAACATCCTAGTAAAAGCAGGGCTTTGATTTGTTTGGTTTGTTATTCTTTTGAGGACTAATACAAGTCATGTTTGTTGTTAAACTCTGACTAATTCAGATGACCATTTTTCTTTACAAGCCAACCCAGTTGCCTGGTCTCTCTCACAGGCCTGCAGGGTTTTTTTTGTTTGGTTTTTTAAATGGGATTAGTGCTCATGAAATGTGCTGGCTCAACAGGCCTGCAGATTTAAGTCTTCTGTTTATCCAGAGCAAACGGATACACAGTGGTTACCATCATAACCACTTGAAAGAGGTACAATGTATTCACCATGGTTTTTACAGTTATTCTGTAAATGTATGAGGGAAAGGTGTTCTTAGATCCTACTATATAATATTGCTACGAAGGCCAACCTTTTTTCATTTGTGAGAACAATACAAGCTTCACCATATGTTTGCCTGAGCCTGGGACACAAAGAACTACTTGTAGACAGGAGAGGACGATTCAGTTTTCCTGCTCATTAAAATCAACAGGCTGTTGTGGTTGCCACCAAAATTACCAAATGATGTTAATTAAATTGATGGTTGTTAATATGCACATGACCAAAACATGTTAGATTAAATTTTGGGTTTTCTTTTGAATAAAGAATGTAAATTAAGAAAAATAATGTGCACTTTGAAAATGCAATGTATTATTTATGTCTTAATGCTTATTACTGTGAATGGGCAATTTCAATTTAGCATATAGTAACTGGAATGATGTGACATCTAGCTACTGTATTCCAAAGAGACTTTGCATATGACTGATGTATTAAAATGGTAATATATAATATGCTTTTATTAGTATGACACGACAAGCTTGTTTCAGCATATTGTATCAATGAAGTTCAGATTAAGATATCTAATAGTATACAGTGGGGCCATTATATTGTATCATCACCATGTACCATTAGAGAGTCTTTAATCTGCAGATCATTGCCAAGATATGCTACTCATGTCAGTGATCTGCTGAGCAGATTAGGCTGCTGTGAAAATATCAACCCCCTTGGTTTGAAAATCCAGGGCCCTGATTACTCAGTCATTAGAACTCATTAATGTATCTGGGTCATAAAGAATTAGTTGCTAGATTCTGACTTTGGTTATACACAGGATAGACACTAGGACACAAATAAAGTCAGAAAATATACCACTGGCTTTTCATAGGAATCTAACCCAAGTCAAGTACTAACTACATTTTTAATTTCAAGAAATATTTTTATATTGCCAGTTTATTTTCACACAAGATGATTGAATAGCTACAGGCTAAGCCAGAAACACAAACTTGAAGAAAAGGGGCAGAGAAAGCAGACTAAGTTTAAAAAAAATCCACAGAGAAATGTTTCTCTCCCCCATCTTAAACACATTGCACAATAGAGGCACAGTGATCAGCAAAAGCCAACAGGTTTGCAGTTCCACACCATCAAAATCAGCACTGCAAGAGTTATGCAGCATCAGCATCAGAGATTCACACGGGCGATAAAAATGAAAGAGCATGGTTGCTGAAAATGCCTTATACCTGTGCATAGCTGCACTGCTTTAACAAGAGACCAGTGTCAGATAAGGCACTAACCATGAGAAAGTGCTGTGGCTTCAACTGACATGCTAAAAACCCTCGAGTATGCAAATCTGATTTATTCTCTACATGGCATAAGCTTTCTGGAGCAGAGAGATAACATCCCCTGTGAATGAGCGCAGCGGCAATAAAGTTGATCATTCTGAATGCACACGGCACTTACCAAAATCTGATTTGAGGGGTGGGCAGTAGAGGGAAGATAGGTGAGAAGCCTCCAAAATACACCGAGTACCAGCCAATGGGGGGCTGACAGCTTCCTCAGGGAGACCCATAACGTGCTCCGGACTTGAAAATAGCTAAGGAAACCCAACCTTCCCGCGTTTCTGCTTGCTTCTTCCCCTAATGTTTGGTATTACGTTCCCCCTCGCAAATGGGCTGCGCACACGGGAGAAGGGAGATGGAGAACCGACAGGGCTGTGGTTAACGCATCCCATTCCCCCTTGTGCCGGTGCATCACGCACCAAGCAGCTCGCGCATAAACACCAGGTTAGTCTGTAACCAGGGCCCCGCTAGTCAACATTCATTTCTTTGGCCCACAGCCTGTCATTCAGCAGCCCCTTCGGTCATGAGCAGGGATACCCAGCTCCCTTCGCACAGGGGCAGCGGCACCAGCCGCTGCCTCCCCCCCTCGTGTATGTGGTGGGGGCGAGGCTGTCATTAACGTGGGGCCAGCAGCCTGAGCAAGGCAGAGGGCTACGTTTGTAAGCCCAGGGGAGCCAACTTCAGGTGAGAGCTGCTCCGTAAACACAGCATATTGCCTGCCCCAGCCCCACCAGCGCCTGCCCAGGCGCACTGAGAGGGGGACCCAGCCGGGCACAGAGACAAATGCCCGCAGCCCCGGGAACTCCCTCGCGCGCGGCTTTTGGCTCTCCTGGGTGGGGTCTTTTTAAAATCTGGGGCAAATCCGCATACGGCCCCCCAGCGGGCACGTCAATGACACCCTAGGGCGGGGAGCCGAGGGGGGCGCCGGGCACCTGGCAGGCGGAGAGCCCAGAGCAGGCACCCGGGCGTTTGCGCAGCAAACACCAGCGGCAGCTGCCCTCAGCAATGCCCCGCACCCCCCCCCCCCGGGGCGGCGTGGGGGCGGAGGGGGCTGGGTCCCTGCAGCGCCCCCAGCCCGCCGGGGGGCTGCGCACTCACCCAGAAGACGAAGGAGTAGATGATGAGCAGGGTTTTCAGACACGTTATCACGGGTTTGGTCTCCATTCTCCTCGATGCCATACTACTGAGGGCCCGGCTGCTGGGGAAGGGGAGGGGGGCTCAGCGCTCGGCTCGCTCCAGCCTGCGGCTTATCCGCGCCGCCTGCCCCGCCGCCCCTTCACTGCGCCGCCCGCCCCGCCTCCCAGCAGCATTGTGGAGTCACAGCCGCCGGGAGCGCGGCGCGCTGCCTGCCCAGCCCTGCGCCGAGCCCGAGCGAGCCGCGCGCGCGCGCCCCCTGCTGCTGGGCCCGGCACGTGCCGCCAGGCTGGCATAAAGCGACGCCGGCCCGGGCCAGCCCCGCCGCCTTAACCCTTCGTCTCCCTGAGGGGGGGCAACCGGGTCCGAGCAGCGGGGCGGGGCCGCGGGCAATTGCAAGAGGCTACTCCGGAACCCCCAGGGCACGGGACTGGGGTCATCTCTCCAGCCAAACCTTCTCAAGGGAGTGGCGCGTGAAGTTGCACGCCCAGGAGCGAGGCTTTTAAGGACGCAGGGTTTGTACCCTCAGGGTGGAGGATTGAAATGTAGGATCTGTGGTTAGGAAAGGAGGGGGAATGTGAGCCAGGAAACCACCACAGGTGCTGCCTCCCAGCTTTGCCCCAGGGTGCTCAACCCAGGCCTCATCACCTCTTCTCCCATGGGGGCACCTCTACGCCACCTTTTCCTGTCCTTGCCTCTCCTCACCCAGTGCCACATGCTCCCCCAAGCATGTTCCATCCCAGGGGTGGCCCTAGACTAGCTGCCAGCAACTGGCGCCCTAGGCAAACCATGCAATCGGCGCCCCCACCTCCAAACCCCTCAATGATATTGCGCCACCATTTGGCACCCCATTTAACTTGGCACCCTAGGGGACTGCCTAGTTCACCTATATGGACAGGCTGCCCCTGCTCCATCCCCACTCCTCACCTCCCTCCTAGTGTCTCCTGCATGCTGTGAAGTGGCTAGCAGGAGGCGCTGGGAAGGATGGGATTTGATCAGTGGTCTGCCAATGGGGAGGGAGGCGCTGAAGAGGAAAGGAGAGAGGAAGAGGACGTTGGTTGCTACGGTGCCCCCAATTTTTTTATGGGTGCTCCAAGGTTAGAGTACCCATGGAGTCAGCATCTATACAAGAAACTACAAGCAAAGTCTTAGAGCAAATTTTAAAAGGGTACTTAAGAACCTAGAGCACTGGAAATCAGGATAAAATACAAAATGCTTAAAAAACAACAAATAATCTAGTAGCACCTTAAAGACTAACAAAACATATAGGTGACATGAGCTTTTATAGGAGCAGCCCATTTCTTCAGCAGCTGTGCCTACGAAAGCTCATGATACCATCTACATGTTTTGTTAGTCTTTAAGGTGCTACCAGACTATTTGTTGTTTTTAAAGTTTTTCCTGTTACAGACAAACTCGGCTACCCCTCTGAAGCTTTTGAACATAGAAAATGCTGTTACTAATGTAGATCATGCCAGACCAACCTGAACTCTGCATTTGTATCCATGTGAGTGAACGGGAAAGGGAGAGCTAGCTGGGAACACAAGGGGGATAGCCAGGCTTGTAAAAGAGGGAGGGAGCCAAGCTCCAGGGGTAAAGCTGGGCATGGGATTGTGGGCTGCAAGGGAGGTGGAGGAACCAGGCTGTGGATGGCTGGAGAGTGCCAGGCTGGGATGGGAAAAGAGCAGAGGTGTGGGGGCAGAGGTAGGCAAGGGATGGCTGGAAGAAAGAAAGTGAGGGGAGGGCACAGGATCGCTGGGTGGCAGAGCTGGGCTGGGAGTGGGCTGGGAGGATAGAGAGGGGAAGGAGCTGAGCTGGGCACAGGACCGCTGGGGAGCATAGAGAGAAAGGAGCCATGCTGACTGTTCCACCACAGGGCCTGGAATTGCTGTTAGCAAGGCAGGTGCCTGTGCATGATCTTGAAAACTGGAATAAAAGAAATGGGATATAATGTAATAATGAAAAGTGCATGGTCATTTAATAACATAGGACATGTCTACACAGCAGGGCAAAAGTAGAATTAAGCTACACAACTTCAGCTATGTTAATTGCGTAGCTGAGGTCGAAATAGCTGCTTTTGGTGCTGTGTATGTAGCAGGAAGTCACAGGAAGAACACTTTTCTTTCGACTTCCCTTACGCCTCTTGAAATGAGGGTTACAGGAGTTGGAGTAAGAATTCCTCCATCTCAAAATTATTTCAGAATAATGGCTTGCTGTGTAGACATGCACTGTGTTATTTCGAAATAATGTCAGTTATTCTGAAATAACAATGCTCTGTAGACATACCCATAGGGACTAACAACAAGAATTTTTGCTATAAGCTGGGTGTGTATCAGTTGGAAGTGACAGAGGAGGAGAAAGACTTGGATGGACTGGTTGAGCACAGGTTAACTGTGAGCCATCAATGTGATGTGGCTGTGAAAAAGGCCAATACAGTCCTAGGATGCATCAGGTGAGATATTTTCAGTAGAGACAAGGTAGGGTTAGCATTCTGCATTCTGGTCACCATAAATCCAATCAGTTCCATAATAAAAGTCTGATTCAGAGAAGGGGTGGCCATATAGTAGCTCACCCTGAGCTGAAGAGAGCTAAGGATATAATTAGCCCATTACCTACTAGAGTAGAAAAGGAGCACAGGAAGGAAGTGCAAAAGAGCAGAGAATGGGGAAAGCTCAAGCCCTTTGTGGTGGGATCTCTTCCCTTCTGTCTAACAAGAGGAGGAGGATTGTATGATACTGTAAATAGAAACGCTGCATGGGACTGTGGTAGGGTGATGGTTGAAATAAAGTGCACAGCAGTGGCTATAAACCAGAGAAGTAAGAGCTATTATTGCAGAAAAACAGGAGCAGAGGGCTGTGCCCTATTACACTGTTATACGGGCACTGGTGAGATCTATCTGGAATACTGCATGCAGTTCAGGTCTCCCATTTTAAGAAAGATGAATTTAAACTGGAACAGTGCAGAGAAGGGTTACTAGGATGATCAGAGGAATGGAAAACATATCTTACAAGAGGAAACATAAGGAGCTTGGCAAGCTTAGCCTAACAAAAGAAAGCTGAGGGGAAATATTATTGCTTTCTATAAATACATCAGAGGGATAAACAACATAGAAGGAGAGGAGTTATTTAAGTTAAGAGCCAATCCTAATTTGTTTCAAGACTGAGTTTGATAAGTTTATGGACGGTATTGTACAATGACATATGATTCATACGCAACTGAGAGTATCTGCAGTGGATGGAGATGGGATCCTAGATGAAAGGTCTCCAAGTTACTACAAAGAATTCTTTCCTAGGTGTCTGACTTGTGGGTCTGGCCACGTGCTCAAGATCTAACTGATCACCATATTTGGAGTTGGGAAGGAATCTTCTCCCAGGTCAGATTGGCACAGGCCCTGGGATAGGAGTTTTCTTCCTCTGTTCTGTGGTGCATAGGTCACTTGCTGGTTTGAACTAAAGTAAATTATGGATTCTTTGTAACTAGATGTTTTTAAATCAAGACTTAAAGACTTTAGTAACTCAGCCGGAGGTTACGTACTTATTGTAGGAGGGACTAAGTGAAGTTCTGTAACATACAATGTGCAAGAGGTTAGACTAGATGATCATGATTGTCCCTTCTGGCCTTAAAATCTATGAGTCTACTTCACTTAGACAACAAAAAATAAAAGCACAACTACAAAATGGGGAATAACTGAGTAGGTGATAATGCTGCTGAAAATCATAAATTGTATGAGTTAATTGAATGAGTCAATTAAGAGATGCAGTTGCAAAAAGCTAATGTATTGGGGTGTTTACATGAGTTTTTGTATGTGAGACAAGGGAGGTATTTGTCCCATTCTACCAAGCACTGGTGAGGTCTCAGCAAGAGAACTGTGTCCAGTTCTGGCCACCACACTGTAGAAAAGAAGAGGACTAATTGTAAAGAGTCTCAAGGATGGCAACAAAAATGATAAAAGATTTAGAAAACCTGACCTCTGAGAAATGTTTATAAACATTAGGCATTGTTAGTCTTGAGAAAAAACAACTAAGTCAAGTCTGATAATGGTTTTTAAAAGTGTTAAAGGTTGTTACAAAGAGAGAACTATGATCAATTGTTCTTCATGTCTACTAAAAGTAGAACAAGAAATAATGAACTTAATCTGAAACGAGAGATTTAGGTTAGATATTAGGGGAAAATGTTCTAACTATTAGGACAGTGAAGATCTAGAAGAAGCTTCCATGGGAGGTTATGGAATCCCCATCACTGGAGATTTTTAAGAACAGGTTGGACACAACCTCTTAGAGTTGGTTTAGGTTTACATGGCCCTGCCTCAGTACAGAGAGCTAAATTTGATGACTTCTTGAGGTCTCTCCCAGGCTTGAATGCCTCTGATTCTATAAGCAAAAATATTTCTCCTTTCTAACAAAACATCCAAACATAGTGACTATGTGGACACAGAACCTGACATTGAAACTCATTTGCTTTAATTTTGGGGGAGGAGGAAAATAGATTCAAAATTCCAGTTCCAATTGTTTTTCATCCACTTGGACCTAAAACCAGAAGGGACTTATTTTCCAGTTCTGATTTGGATGTAGGTAAAATCTTTAAAATTTGCTCTAAAATTGCAGAAAAGTTGCAAAAATTGATGATCTCACAAAGATTCTGTAATTCAAGATGGCAGCTATCTCATCAGGTCAGCCAATATATGATTTCCCCTATTTTGGAATTAAACCTTACCAAAGCAGCTCCTGAAGTTTGAGAGTTGTTGAATCCAAACCTAAACTTCTGCCCTGATTCAGCATCAGACCCAAACTCTTGTCTAAATCTAACTGGACATTGATCCCAACTTAGACTCCTTGGCACATTTCTAAATGAGTTGGGGATCCTGAGCCTTATACTGGGAGTGGATTTGGCCTGTCTTCAAATGTGCTGGATAATGTCTGTATTTTCTCACTCCAGACCTTCTTTGTAACAGAGACTATTTTCTGTGCCCAGTATCATCACTTCAGCTGTAAACTGTGTGATATCTAGCAAAGGATGGAAAAGTGGGTACTAAGTTAGTCTACAGAAAATGTGAAGCTCTCGGCTAGCTCATCTATCAGTCTACTAGAAGGGTGACACAGAAAATCCAACAGGTGGTTCTGTGTGCCCAGAGACAAAAAAAAGCTAAGATTTGATTGCACCCCAGAGACAGTATGGTACAGCCTGAGGAAGAAGAAGCATTTTGGATAACTTTTGGACATTGCCCCTCGTCAGTGCCTGGAGCAATATTGAAAGCTCTGGAGGAAACCCTTTCCATTTCTCCTTTGTTCTGCCTTTAAAGGGAATGAGTATGGATGGTGATGGTGGTGGTGGTGGTATTAAATGGGGCAAAACGATGCTCCATGTGACACCTTTAACTGGGCTAACTCATGGCGGCAAATAAATACTAAGCTCATGGAGGCTAGCCGTTGGCCCATCCTGCCCCTTCTACACAGGATCCCATCCCTCCTGGCCCCACTCCCCTGCCAGAGCCCAGAACCCCTCCTTTCCCCTTGACTCCCAGTCACTAGCCTCCTCACCCCAGCCCCAAGCCAACCAAGGATGCCCAGACTCAGAGCATCAGGTGGGCAGGCAGACTGGCTATGCAGGCTCCCGCTCCCCCACTCTGGAGCTCCAGGAAGGCCAGTAGTGTGAGCACTGGCTCCAGCTACCCAGAGTCCCTGGTCACAGGCCAGCCCACAGTAGCCCAATCCTGAGGCCTTGATTATGGGAGAAGAGTTGCAGTCTGTGCTGTGGGGAGGCAGAGGAGGTAGGCTGGTGGAGGAGCATGCCCATTTAGGGAGGCACAGTCTCCCCCACCTTTGATAGCTACCACACATGACCTAACTTAAAGCAAAAATAAAATAGTAGATTTTTAAGCAACATCCTTTTTCCAGGACTTGAAAACTGATGTAGTTCAGCAATCAGTTGAATGGGAAGGTGTTAATTAATACCTCAAAATTCAGGGAACAAGATTAAGCAGAAGAAAATGGTGCATGTATGTATATAAAACTTTGCAACAAAGAATGATGCAAGAATTTTGCTGAGTTTGAGTTTATGACCTCAGAAGCTGCTCATTTAAATGGATAGCTTACTGCTCCCGGAAGTCAATGGGGACATTTAAACTAGTGTTGGAGGGGGAGTGCTGCACAAATGACTGATTTTTGATGCTTTTATCACTTCTGTGGCAGACTGATGACAGGTGCATAAATCTTTATTGAACTGGACCATTAAAATGTAAATAAGTGCAGTTTTCACAAATAAAAAAAATACTGACACTAACAATTGTTATAAATATTCACTTTACAAAAATTACAAAAAGAGGATCGTTGTCAGAAAATAGGGTAACAAGGAAGTGAAAGACTTATCTTTATTTCCTGATCCCAGACATGGGTCAAGGATACAAAAGGTTCATATTCTTGTCACTTACCCCTGCCACGTAAGTAGCTACTGAATCCAGTAATTACCATTTGTCTCTCCTCACCACAAATACCCACCATCTTTTTTTTTTTAAATCAAAATGCAAAGTACACACAATATCAACCAAAGCTGAGGGGAGCGGGGGGGGGGAGGGGGGGGCAGCCAGTTAATATGGGTATGTCTACACTACCCCGCTAGTTCGAACTAGCGGGGTAATGTAGGCATACCGCAATTGCAAATGAAGCCCGGGATTTGAATTTCCCGGGCTTCGCCTAGTTCGAACTACCTAGTTCGTGCCGCGTGTAGCCGCGCGGCACGGGGTTCGAACGAGCGGGGTTTTAAAAATGGCGGCGCCCCGCTTATGCAAATGAAGCCCGGGAAATTCAAATCACGGGCTTCATTTGCAAGTGCGGTATGCCTACATTACCCCGCTAGTTCGAACTAGCGGGGTAGTGTAGACATACCCTGATTGTGACCTGGGTCAGGAGATTGGGGTGTAGGGTCAGGGAAGGGTATGGGTGCAGGAGAGGATTCTGGCCTGGGGAAGGGGTGCAGAGGGTTTGGAGGGTGACCTGGGGGAGGGAGTTGAGGTGCAGGAGGGGTTGGGGTGCCAGAGGCAAGCACTGGCTGGGAGGAGTTTATCTAAATGTCTCCTGGCCAGCAGGCTGCAGCACCCCCAAGGCAGGCTGGGCTGCCTGCTTGCTGCAGCCCCAGTCTGCTAGAAAACACAGCCTCCTCCTTTCATGTGGCTCTCAACTCAGCATGGGGGAAGAGGCCTGCATTGCCCCTGTCACTCAGGCCAATCTCTCAGCTCCGACTGTCTGTCTGTTTCCTGTCAATAGGAGCTGAGAGATTGGCTGAGATCAGTTCTTATTGGCCAGTTGTTTCTGGCCAATAGGAGCTGAGGTTCAGGCTGAAGGTGCGGAGATCACATGAAGCCTCCCCCTTCCTGCACAACAGAGAGACTCAGGGACTGGGTTTTAAACCGCGGCAGCTGAGTGTCTGCTGGATCTGGTGGCTTGGCAGGCCCCCGGGCCGTATTTTGCCCAAGTCTGGACTAGAATGAAATCTGTGATAAAATTGAGACCTTCAATCATGGAAAACTTTGAAAGATTATTTTGAGATGTGCCAGATGCTATGGGCACATGGAATATCCACAGATATTGGACTCTACAAATATTATCTGCATCTTTGTGAGCCACTATATTCTAGCTCTACAAGGAAAGTTACCAAGCTTCCTTCAAGAACTAAAATTAGTGTGTGGGGGTAAGAAATTGTAATTACTGCAGACCCAGAACCAAGCAAAGAACTCCAGAGAACCAATCCCTGGGGTCAATTGCATATATTGGTCCAGGTTCAGGAGATGCAGCAATGGAAGAGCTTGGAGTACAAAGGGTCAGCCTCAACTGATTGAGAGACTCTCATTTGAGCCTCAGAATGACATGAAACTGGAAGAGCAAGGGCAAGCTCTGCTGGAAGCCTGTGACTTACTATTACCTCCAGATGGAAGATGGTTACCACCTTGGAACCTCTCTTTGCATGTCATGGAAAACTGTCCCTTTTCCGGGGCTTCGAGTTCACATGGTACAACCAAACCCTGACCTTGCTGTAAGTTAGAAGAGGAAGCTGCATACCAAACTTGGTGACCCTAGCTCTTACCATTTGGGAGTTCTTGAACAAACAAACTTGCAGACAGACACACTCTAAAAAGTATATCGGAGCTGTCAAGTGATTCATAAATTAATCCTGATTAATTGTGCCTTTAAACAATAATAGAAAACTATATATTTAATTTTTTGGATGTTTTCTATATTTTCAAATAATTTGATTTCAATTATAACACAGAATAGGAAGCTCACTTTATATTTTTATTTTAAATATTTGCATTGTAAAAAACAAAAGAAATAGTATTTTTCAATTTCCCTAATACAAGTACTCTTTATTATGAAAGCTGAATTTACAAATGTAGAATTAATGTACAAAAAATCTGCATTCAAAAATAAAACAATGTAAAACTTTAGAGGTTAGAAAGTCCATTCAGTCCTACTTCTTGTTCAGCCAGTTGCTCAAACAAGTTTGTTTACGTTTGCAGGAGATAATGCCGCCCACTCCTTGTTCACAATGTCATCTGAAAGTGAGAAAAGGTGTTCATATGGCACTGTTCTAGCTGGCATCACAAGGTATTTATGTGCTATGCACACAAAGATTTTTATGTATCTTCATGTTTCAACCACAATTCCAGAGGTCATTCATCCATGCCGATGATGGGCTCTACTAGATAATGATCCAAAGCAGTGTGGAATGATGCATGGTCACTTATCATCTAAGTCAGACGCCACCAGCAGAAGGTTAATTTTCCTTATTGGTGGTTAGGGTTCTCTCATTTCCACATCAGAGGGTTGTACTTTTAAGACTTCTTAAAGAATGTTTCACATTTAATTCCTTTCAGATTTTAGAAGGCATTTCAGATTTTTAAACATCATATTAAGAGCTTTAGCTGTCTTTAGAAATCTTACATTGGTACCTTGTTTACATTTTGTCAAACCTTCAGTGAAAGTGTTTTTCAAATGGACATGTGCTGGGTCATCTCCTGAAACTGCTATAACATGAAACATGTGGCAAAATGTGGGTAAGGCACCAGGAAACATACATTTCTCCCCCAAAGAATTCAGCCATAAATTTAATTTAATGTAGTATTTTTTATCGTGCATCAATACCATGGAAGCACATCCTCTGGAATGGTTACCAAAGCATGCAGGACATATGAAAATTTAGCATGTCTAGCATGCAAATATTTTCCAATGCTGGTTACAAAAGTGCCATGCAAATGCCTGCTCTTACTTCTAGGTGACATTGAAATAAGCGGGCAACATTATTTCCCATAAATATAAGCAAACTTATTTCTTATAGCAATTGTCTGAACAAGAAATAGGACTGAGCGGACTTGTAGGCACTAAAGTTTTACATTTTTGAATGCTGTCATGTAACAAAAAATCTATATTTGTAAGCTATACTGTAACAATGAAGAGGACTTATAAGCTTAAGTGAAAAATAGCATTTCTTTTGTTATTTTTTTTTCAGTGCAAATATTTGTAACACAAATAAAGTCAACTGTACACTTTGTATTCTAAGGAAGTAAATACCCATGAAAAATGTTAAACAATTCAAATTAAATCATCTAACGTGTTAATAAGTTAACCCATGGCAGGGGCTGCTCCAGGCAGGGCTCCTTGCCACCAGGGGTCCTGCCAGCCAGCCCACTGTGGGTGGGGGACTGCTTCAGACCCAGCCAGCCCTACCACTCCCTGGGCAAGGAGGGGAAGCTGCTCCAGTCGTCTCCTCTGTTCTTCAGAGGGTAAAGGAGGGGAGGGAGCTCTGGCCCCACCATGCTGTTCCTCGACCTGGATCTCTGCTTAACCAATTACCCCATGCGTATGCCGGTAAGGCTAATGCTTAACTGGTTGATCTTTTACATCCCTATTGTAGTCTGTGTTGAAATTTGTATAAATATAGTTGAAAATGCAGAAAAACATCCAAAAATATTTAACAATTTCAGTCGGCATTCGGTGGTGTGACAGTGCAGTTAAACTGAGATTAATTGTGATATTTTTTTTAGTTAATGATGTGAGCTAGCTATGATTAACCAACAGCCCAGTTAAAATATGGGAAGTGTGCCAATTCAGCAAACATTTTCAGGCTTAAATAGAACTAATCATATAAGTCCTCACCTGAAGCCACAGCATGCATCCCTGAGGATTCATGCTAAAAATCTGCAATTATTTGATCTTATTTTGGCAGGGTTAGGAATGCAAAATGTTCCCTGAGTGAAGTCACAGTAGGCATTTTGTTCAAGCAAAATAAATCTTTAGTATTATAATCTAGTTCCCCCTCCCCTGGTAAAGCAAAGTAATTGTTCTTATTTATACATCTATTGTCAATAAAAGAGCATTTTAGCAAAATAAATACATTGTTAATGATATAATCTTAAAAGTGCATCTTTAAAATATCATGTGTATTTGCAGGAAGTTATTCCCAGAACTCCTACACCCATGAGCTTACTTTTCTTCACTGTGTAGTAAACAGGCATTTTTTCAAGAAGTTTTGTACAGAAGTTTCAGTCCAGATGGAACTTTCACCCCTGAGTTAAAAATGCTGACAACAACGGGTTTAAAGGAGGGATGATATCTTTGAAATGTTCTTTTTCTTCTGTGCTTGAGCTTACCATGTTTTTTGGGGGGGGGATTAAATAAAAGTTTGCAGTCACAAAGGGGGGGAAGGATATAAACAGCAATTATAACTGGCATAGTAAAGCCTAGCACCTTTCAGGTTACTTGGCTGCCCTCATGCTCATGTTAGACCTCTCCATTTTTCCTGTGACACTCCTTAAGGTAAGAAATTGCAACCTCTGTTATCCTTGACTGGGAATTCAAGTTTATAATCCACTTCTGACTAAGCCTCCCCTGAGATCTGAAGTCACTTTCTATGTTGCCTACCAGTGATTGTCCCCAACAGTATCTATGACCTAATTCAGCCTCTCTCCAATTAAAGCCATTTTTATTAGTAAGACAGAAAATGAAGGGCAAATTATGAAATAAAAGTTGATAATTTTGCTGTAGTAATTTGTTCCTAGACAAGCCTAACTTGCCCCAAATCTTTGTGACACATACACCTATGCATTGTAATTTATTATTTATCAGGGCAGAGCCCTTACAGAACAGCCTGTCCTTTATGATTCACAGCCTGTCCTTTAAGTTAACCCATGGCAGGGCCCTGCTGCAAGTCACTCTCAGCTCCAAGCCCCAAAGTCTGCTACAAGGAAGCTTCAGGTTTCATATGTTCCTAAAGAAGTCCAATGTTACACAGCAAATCTCAAAGAATTATTTGGCTCAAGGGTGACCCCGTAAATAGCCAAAAAGTCCTAGCAAAACGAAGGGTATGTCTACACTTGCACCTTCTTTCGAGAGAGGGATGCAAATGAAGACATTCGAAATTGCAAATGAAGCCGGAATTTAAATATTCCACGCTTCATTTGCATATTCGCATTATGGCACTATTTCAAAATAACAGATGCTGTTAAGATGCAGTTATTTTGAGAAAAAACCCTTCTCTCAAAATAACTGGCAAACCTCATTGTATGAGGAATAAGGGTTATTTCGAGAGAAGGGCGTTCTCTCGAAAAAATAACAGTGTCTTAACAGGGTCTGCTGTTTCGAAATAGCGCC
Organism: Pelodiscus sinensis; assembly: GCF_052426305.1. NCBI lineage: Eukaryota > Metazoa > Chordata > Testudines > Trionychidae > Pelodiscus > Pelodiscus sinensis. The sequence continues at coordinate 201,358,816 of NC_143052.1, forward strand.
ATAACATGAATTTGCAAATGAAGCGCAGGGTATTTAAATCCTGGCTTCATTTGCAATTTCGAATGTCTTCATTTGCATCTCTCTTGAAAGAGGGTTGGAAGTGTAGACACAGAGTTGCTCCAAGGACTAAGTTTGACCCGTTATCCTGCTTTCTGTAGCAGGGGAAAAAGGGAGCAAATTTAGTTTTGGTGCAATTTTGTTGACTTCAGTGGAGTAACACCAGGGTTGCCTTTTGCCTGTGAGATTTGCACAGGTCAGAGCACTATTGTGGAATGAAATTGCTCTTGGATCAATAGACTATGACATAGTTAATTGCTGTGTTATATTAGCTTTTGTTTCTAAAGCTACCAATTAATTTTCCTTCTTAAACTCGGTTACAGGGCATTTCTGTTTCTTTCCCTTGGTTAGCACTACATTGTGTTGTGGGAGATGGCGCAGTTCTGCACTACCTTATGGAGAAGAGCTTTGAAAGACATTATACTCATTGGGGTGCAATTCCTCCTACAGTTCCTGGTGACTATAGTCGCTATGCCATCCCTTAGGAGGGTCGCATATATGCCCGTCCCCCTTCCACTGTTTGTTTGTACCCAAAGAATTGGAGACAAGGCCCTGTCTTTTCCTCACCCTTCTTTGCCTCTTTTGCAGATGTCATTACCATCATGGACATTAGCTCTAAGTAGCTCTTGTGGTACCTTTAAGACTAACAAATTTTTAGGGCATAAGCTTTCACGGGCTGCAGCTCATTTTGTGAGATCATAAAGTGAAAAAATTGGTAGGCAGGGATATATACATTCATACGGGCTATGTCTAGACTGGCATGATTTTCCGGAAATGCTTTTAATGGAAAAGTTTTCCGTTAAAAGCATTTTTGGAACAGAGCGTCTAGATTGGCACGGACGCTTTTCCACAAAAGCACTTTTTGCGGAAAAGCGTCTGTGGCCAATCTAGACGCGCTTTTGTGCAAAAAAGCCCCGATCGCCATTTTCACGATCGGGGCTTTTTTGCTCAAAACAAATCTCAGATGTCTACACTGGCCCTTTTGCGCAAAAGTTTTGCGCAAAAGGGACTTTTGCCCGAACGGGAGCAGAATAGTATTTCCGCAAGAAGCACTGATTTCTTACAGTAGGAAGTCAGTGCTTTTGCAGAAATTCAAGTAGCCGGTGTAGACAGCTGGCAAGTTTTTCCGGAAAAGCGGCTGATTTTCCGGAAAAACTGGCCAGTCTAGACACAGCCATGGAGATGGGAGTGTTACATTGGTGCTAATAAGGCTGATTCAGTCAGCATGGATGTGGCCCACTTCCAACAGTGATAAGAAGGTGAGAATATCAAAAGGGGAAAATTCCTTATTGTAATGAGCAAGCCATTCCCACTCCCCATTCAGACGGATTCCGATGGTGTCAAATTTGCTTGGTGGTGTCAATATGAATTCTAGCTCAGCAGTTTCACACTAAAGTTTGCTTTTGAAGTTTTTTTGCTCAAGTATGGTAACTTTCGAGTTTGTAACAGTGTGTGTCGGGAGGTTAAAGTGCTCTCCTACTGGTTTATGGAGGCCTTGGGAGATAGGCCAGTTCTCACTTATAGACAGGTTCCAACATGAAACAAACATTCACCACCAGATATACACCCCACAACAGAAACACTAACCCAGGAACTAATCTCTTCAACAAACCTGTTGCCAACTCTGTTCACACATCTACCCTACTGATACCATCATAGGACCTAACCACATCAGCCACACCATCAAGGGCTCATTCACCTGCTCAGCTACTAAAATGATATATGCCATCATGTGCCATCAGTGCCCCTCTGCCATGTACATCGGCCAAATTGGACTGTCTCTACACAAAAAATAAATGGACACAAATCAGACATCAAGAATGGTAACATTTTGTACCACTGTTGCTGTTTAGCTTAAATAACTCTTCATCTTCCCTGGTATTTACTCCCCATATGTATTAAGAGATGTGTAAAGAGGGGAAACCCGGCAGCAGGGTTGTTTCGCTGGAAGACTGGAAGGGGTGTGCAGAGAAATGTGTCCACCAGGCAGTGGGACAGGGGTGGGGATTTCTCACCGCTTCTCCGTCCGCTCCCATTGGAAATGTGAGAGCAGGACTCGTGGGGATTTCAGGTCAGCGGCGCGTCCTAGCGTGGAGCCTCCCCCTTTCTGCTCAGCTAGGGGTTCTTCCCAACTTCCCCCGGAGCTGCTGGAGTTGCCACCCATCCCCAACACCGAGTGGGCAACTTATGTCTCCTGTGCCCGGGACAGGATAACTCACTCAACCCCACCCCCCATCCCACACAAAGGCGAGAGCTCCAGGAATGTGGGGCTTTCTGCAAGGATGGCTTAAGACTGCAGAGCCCCGTGCCCTGCCAGTGTTTGCCCAGACTCTGCTCTTCCCCTTACACGTGGCTGGGAGACATAAGGAAGGGAGCCAGGCTGTGTCTGTCCAGCACAGGGGCATGGATGAGGCAGAGGATCTCAGTGAATGAGGGGGTTTATATGTAGGGACCTCTTAGTGGGAGAGGGGGGTAGCTGTGAAGTGTGGGGGGGGAGAGGTAGCTGTAGGAGTTTGTGAGTGAGTTGTGGGGGTCTCAGTACATTGAGGTGTCCCCTTCCCTGGGTGAGGATCAGGAACAGCAGCTGTGTCAGTGGCCCTCTTGGGAAGGATGATTTCCCTCCTCCCCCAAGTGCCTCTCACAAGCCCCAGTGTAGGGAGCATGGAGCTCCTGTCTGGGGATGGGCCTGGGGATAGGGATTCACAGGGCCCCTGGAGGAAGGCAGAAGGGGGAGCTGCAGAAGGTCCATCCCAATGCAGGGAGGCAGAATGAACAAGAGGGTCTGGAGCAGGTGGTGGCAGTGGAGGAGGAGGAAGACTATGAGGAGTACGAGGATTTCTCCGAGCTGCCTGACACCTGCAGCGTCGCCTTGGGTGACTCCTTCTACCCACCCAGTAGTGAGGAGGAGAGTGGAGGAGAGGGGATGAGGAGAGAGCTGGTCTCTGGGGGAGTCAGAGATCAGCAGCCCTGAGCTTCTTCCAAGCTGCACCAACAACGCTGTGATGCTGAGAACACTGCTCCACCAGAGGCCCGAGGAGGAGGAGGTGCGGGAGCCTGACTGCAACAACTGCGGGTATGTCTACACTACCCTCCTAGTTCGAACTAGGAGGGTAATGTATGCATACCGCACTTGCTAATGAAGCCCGGGATTTGAATTTCCCGGGCTTCATTAGCATAAGCGGGGAGCCGCCATTTTTAAATCCCCGCTGCTTCGAACCCCGTGTAGCGCGGCTACACGGGGCTCGAACTAGGTAGTTCGGACTAGGGTGCCTATTCCGAACTACCGGTACACCTCGTTTCACGAGGAGTACCGGTAGTTCGGAATAGGACCCTAGTCCGAACTACCTAGTTCGAGCCCCGTGTAGCCGCGCTACACGGGGTTCGAAGCAGCGGGGATTTAAAAATGGCGGCTCCCCGCCTATGCTAATGAAGCCCGGGAAATTCAAATCCTCGGCTTCATTAGCAAGTGCGGTATGCATACATTACCCCGCTAGTTCGAACTAGCGGGGTAGTGTAGACATACCCTGCGTGATCCAATCACAGCCAGGCTGAAGCCCACATCTCCCCTGAACCCACAACACACGCCCCAACAGGTTTCAGCTGCACAAGCAGCCTCAGCCTGACCCCATCCCTGCCTGTGGGTACTACCCATTCATGCAGGCCCCTCCCTGCCAGGTCTCATCCACACCAGAATTTCTCCACCTCAACAACATCACAAGACCACTGCTCCATCATGCTCAGCTTCCACCTCTTACACACCCGCTAAATTTCTTCTCACGTGCCCCCCCAGTCTCCTGTCAGCATACGGACCCTATGCAGCTTACTGACCCCATTTCTAACCCTCTCTCCATGAGCCAGGTCTGGTGGGAAAGGTCAGGGCTTTTTTCACTCTTACCCCTGTGTGGGAAGCTAGAGCTGGTGTTCCAGCCTCACGGCTGCACAGCAACCATGAGGCTGGAGGAGCAGTGAGGACTCCGCACTCCATGTGGGAGGGCTCAGCTCCCCCTCCTTCCTACCCCACTGGGGGAATGGCAGCACAGTGACTCACTGTCTGGAAGCTTTCCCCGTTGCTCCCATTGGCTGGGAGCAATGGGGGCATGAAGCAAGTGCCCCCCTATGCCCAGACCCAAGCACCCAAATCCCCCTCACTCACACCCTCCTTCTGCCAAGACCACGCACTCCCAGCTTGCTCCTACATCCTCCCTCGCTCCTACTCCCTCCCTCCTGGCCTGACACCCTGCCCCTGTCCTGCTCCTGCATCCACTGTTGCTCCGGTATCCTCCCTCCTGGCCACACATTGCACTCTCCCTTTCTCTTGCTCCCTTTCCCCTGGCCAGACATTCCAGCCTGCTTCCGCACCTACCTCCCACCCAGACCTCACACCCTCACCTCTCCTACACCCCAGATCCTGCACCCCATCCCTATTGCACTCACTGGCAGCCCTGTCCCACACACTGCACCTCTCATTTTTGTCCTCACCCCAGAGCCTAAGGGGGTTCACAAAATCCACTAACTCTGGAACCCTAGAAAAGTAAATCTGGTCTATAGGAGGCCCTGAATCTCAGTCCTCCCTGTCCCTTCTCCTCACCTGTGGGGCTGAAGTGCCAGAAGAGTGGGGGCCACATCAGTGAGGGTTGTGTGGTCCCCAACTGATTTTTCTGTGGGTCAGTAGCCCCTGACTCCAAAAGGTTCCCACCTCTGCCATAAATAAAGAAACCATTGAAACCCTTTTTTCTTGGACATAAATAAATATTTTACTTTATTTAAAATGAAGTTTGATAAACTGACATGAGAAAGTTAAAATGCATAATCTGTTTAATAATTTAAATCAAACCACTCTTCCAAGCTGCAGCACTAGCAAAATGGCTCAGGGGTAATTATGTGAGTTTCTGTTAGCAACTGGTGGTCTGTGGAAAGGTTTACATTGAGCCAGGTGGACCACAGGCCATAACATTTCAGAACCACTCTTCTAGCTTACGCTCACAGTTCACTGAACTCTCTGTAAAGTGAGAGTGAAGGTCTCCTGGCTGGAAGCTCCCTTTGTGGGGGTATGTCTACACTACCACTCTCGGGGTATGTCTACACTACCCCGCTAGTTCGAACTAGCGGGGTAATGTAGGCATACCAGACTTGCAAATGAAGCCCGGGATTTGAATTTCCCGGGCTTCATTTGCATAAGCCGGGCGCCGCCATTTTAAAATCCCGGCTAGTTCGAACCCCGTGCCGCGCGGCTACACGTGGCACGGAGTAGCTAGTTCGGACTAGGCTTCCGTTTCATGAGGAGTAACGGTAGTTCGGAATAGGAAGCCTAGTCCGAACTACCTAGTCCGTGCTGCGTGTAGCCGCGCGGCACGGAGTCCGCACTAGCGGACATTTAAAAATGGCGGCGCCCGGCGAGATGCAAATGAAGCCCGGGAAATTCAAATCCCGGGCTTCATTTGCAACTCCGGTTGCCTACATTACCACCCTAGTTCGAACTAGAGTGGTAGTGTAGACATACCCTCGGTCCAGAAGTCACTTCAGTAGTCTCCTGTTTAGGGCAATCCCAATCCTCATCCCAATTTTCCTCCCAGATGACTGCCGTTTCCTCCCTTTTAAAGGCCCCCTCCCCTCCACCTGATTCATAGGTCCAGAAGAGTTGGTGTAGCTCTGTCCCCCACATTCTCTCTGGCACCCTCCCTGTTAGTGTTAGTCTGTACATCTCATCACAGGCCATTTGAGGCAATGCAAAGGCGTAAACCCAGATGGACACTGAGGCTGTAAAATGACTACATGACCTGGGAGCAGAGGCCTCCTCTAAGGGCAAAGGTGGTGGGCTGCTATTAGAGCAGTGATGAGTTCTCTAACTTAGCTGGCATTTGCTTTTGGGGGTGGTAATCAAATTATTCTTAATTTTTTTCATTCTTCAGTCAGTTTTGCAGACAGTAAAGCAGGGGTGTCCAAACTTTTTTCAAAGAGGGCCAGATTTGATGAAGTGAACATGCGTGAGGGCCGACCATTTTGCCTGACATTCTTTGAACCATTAAAATTAAATGCAAATTAACTATTTTATGCAAAGTTTATTGCAAACGGCATACTTTTCATTTCGTCACATGGATGACAAATCTAAACAGGTGTTAAATCACTCTGCCTTTCATATCTGAAGGCCAGATGAAAAAAAAAATCCAGGAAGCTGAAATATATGTCAGGAACATTGTAAAGGACATTACATATTATTGGTAATAAAGGTTGTCTGTCAACTTTTAAGTTCAAAAAATATGAACAGGAACATAACACCAAGTATACATGTTGTGTCCAAATATATTTATAACTGATTTAGACCAACTGACATTAACTGAGATTTTACAATGTATTCATCTCAATACATATGGATTTGTTGGGGGCCATAAAAGATAGATATTGCCAAATTACCTGGGGGGGCCGTATTAAACCAGAACACGGGCCGCAATTGGCCCGCGGGCCGGACTTTGGACATGCCTGCAGTAAAGCAATAACCTATGACTAAAACTGGCTGTGAATTTTGACATCAAATAATTATTCACAAAGAATTGTTTTCCTTATTCAGTCAGCCATGAACATAGCATACATCAAAGACATCTTGTCCAGCGCTCTTGGCCATTTATATATTTTTTTATTCTATGCTTTAATATCCTCCTAATTTCTGAATTTTGTGGTTATTAATTTAGATAGGAAATTTCCTTTCTGGTTTGTTATAGTGTTTGAAAAAGCTAGTAACCTACCTTGTATTACATCCATCTTTCCTAGCTGTACAGGCTGAGGGTCTGCATTTCTTTTATTGCTGTTGCTTGTTTATGTCTGTTTTTAATTAATTTTCTCTTCCAGTTGTTTCTTGCACCTGTTTCTCTGACTAACAAGCTATAAATTACCTTGATGTACCAGAACTGTTTTGCTCTGTCACAGTTTTACTTGTTTGGTTTCTGGGTACTGTTTTGCCAGAAAGCTGGGAATGGACAGCAGGGAATAAATCACTTGATAATTTCCTGTTCTGTTCATTCCCCCTGGGGCACCTGGCATTGGCCACTGTTAGAAGACAGAGTAGTGGGCTAGATGGTCTAGTCCAGTATGAGTGTTCTTATGTTCACAGGGTCTGATTCTCCATTCCATGAATCCAGCTTTACCCCAGTAACAATACTAATTTTTCCATGTGGTTACACAAATGTACAATGAGTGTATCTGAGTGGAAACTCAAACTTGTCTGAATTAATATAGTCTTTTTAATGGGTATTGAAAGTCTGCTGTAATGAATGTTAAATTTAACACCTGGAATTTGAGAGATATCAAGACTGCTTAAATATCAAGTATCAAGACTGTTAAATATTTAAAATGCTATGGGAGCAGACAGAATTGAGAATATAGGCTGCTATTATGCAGAATGACTCTCTGGCAGATTTAGTACATTACTTTGAAAGAAGGCTAGATTGGGAAAGTTTATGCTTCCCTTTTCTCCACTAAGTGCAGAAAGGGATAACAGTTTTTCTCTATAAACATCAGTTATCATAAACAGATATTACATGATGCAGAAAGTAGAGTACAGAGTACTGCTTGGTACAGCAGTAACCAAGGTCGGATTTAGATGAATGCCTGAGGTGCCAGTGATAGAGATGTAGCCGTGTTAGTCTGGGGTAGCTGAAGCAAAATGCAGGACAATTTTGCCAGGTGTGGGGTGCCAGGTGTGGGGAGTGCTGAGCTTGGGGGGTTGTTTCTGTTGTTAGTGACTGTAATGAGTCACGGACAGCAACATGACCACCTTCTGACCCTGAGGAGGAAGTGCCCTCCAAGACCCCTTGGAAGTCAGAGGGCGGGACTAGCAGTATAAGAGCGGAGAGCTCAGTCAGAGCCAGGCAGCCGACCAGGGCAGATGCTCAGCTCCTGCTCCCGCCTCAAAGGGCTCAGCCGCGCTAACCCCAGCCAGAAGACCGGGCGGCTGATGACTCCTGAGCCCTGGCCTGGGCTGCGAAGGCCCCGGCCACCACACCCGAGGATGCGTCAAGCCCACCAAGGCCCTCGCCGTGCCCCAATGCCTGGGCTGGGCCACCTGGACACCTGCCGGAGCCCCAACCCATAGACACCCTACCAGCTCCTCCATCCCTTGCCAATCTACAGGAGCAGCACCGGAGCTGAGAAAGCTCCCCGGGGGACTTCGGAAGTGGCCCATGGACAGCTAACCCTGGGATGGCTGAGGAGATGGAGGTTGGGTGGGCAGCGTGTCGTGAACCCCTGGAACCCCACTGACCCCTCAGCCTGGTTGGCATGTAACAGCCCAGATCCCTGCTGACTCAGTGGCCACAGGGCGGCCACCATTAGGGCCCTGGGCCAGGATGCAGTGGAGTAGGGAGGGCCCACATCCCCCCCCCCGCTACATTTGCCCTTGGGTATCGGGTTCCCCTAGTGGGGATAAAACCCCTGTGCTTGTTGGCTCTCTGGAAGTGAGGAGATCTGACCCCTACCCGGCTGGGACTCGACCTGACTATTCTTCTACATCGCCGGCGGTAGCCACTTGTCGCCCTGACTCAGGGCTGTGCCTTAGACTTTGATCTCTTGACTTGCTTTTGTGTTAACCCCCTTATCTGTTTGCCCTGCCCTGACCCAGGGCAGAGCCCTACAAACTGTCTCTTGGTCAAAGACTTGGCCAAGGCGTACTGCACGGACTAGTGGCACCTGAGGGCGTCGGCGCGGCCGCTTGCTGATGGCAGACCCTGTATGCAGACCTTGGACAGCGACAAAAAGGAAAATAGAATGTTTTAAGTAAAATGTTTCATGTATTCCATACAGGAATTCATTTTTCACTAACCTTCTAGAATATTCTGGACCTTTGTAGAATCTCATGGAGCCTTCCAGACTTTCTGAGAACTACGTTTTCCTCAAACCTCCTAGAATGTTGTCAGCAATACCTAGTGTTCCCACTAAGATTTTCCATCCATGAGTGGAGTAAATTTTGGTTTGTGCACCAAAATTGACATCATGTGTGCTTGTTTGGATGTGTGCCACTGTAAAACAAGGGATAATTAACAAGGTGCATGACCCTGCACCCACCCACCCTGAAAACCACCCAGCTTGGAACCCAATCTCACTCTCACCCAGCCTTGCTCCCACCGTTCCTGCATCCATGGGCTCCCCAACCCTTACACCTCCATCCTTTGCATCCTCTACCACTAACCCTGCATTGTTCTCCCTTTGCCCCTAACTTCTGCAAAGTGCTCCCTTCATCCCAATTCCTACATTTTCCTCCCAGTTGCTCCCCTAACCCCTACTCTACATCCAGCATGACCTGCCATGATGCCCCCGTCCAGTACTCTCCACCTTTGCCCAGTAACTCCATGCCCAGTTGCCCCTCACCCTCTGGCTGTGGTGCCCTGGGCACGGGCCCAGTTTGCCCAGCCATAATGCCAGCCCTGTGACAGGGCAGCTGCCCACCACTCGGCTCCTAATCAGCTCCAGCCCCAACCGTCACTCGCCATGCATCTCCAGCCCAGAGCAGCTGCTGCCCACCATGAGGAGGCTCTGCCCCTGCTACCAGAGCTGCTGCCACCGCCCTTCACACAGCAGCTCCAGCCCTGGTTACTGGAGCTGCTGCTGCTTCCATTGCCCGCTGCACAGCAGCTTTGGCCCCGGCCACGGGAGCTACTGCCACCCGCCATGTGGCCTACCCAGGCCACGGCTCCAGTCCTGGGCAAGGGCTGAAGCTAGGGCCAGGGCCGTGTGCAAGGGCACCATTTGGAAGGGGGGGGGAGCATCCATATAACCTTGTGGGTATATAAAGGGAAGGACATTGCCAGTCAGTCAGTGCGATGTGAGAACAAAGTGAAGTGACAGGCCAGCTGTGATATTGTGAACTTCGTTTTATTACATAATTGTGAATGTTATTTGTTGTTTTGAGATTTGAAGAGTGTAAGTAGCAACTAATAAAAGACACATTTAATGAGACACCAGAGATATCTGTCGAACCTGTATCTATGCAACAATATAAAAGAAATATTGTTACTTCTTTTGCCATGCTTAACAAGTAATGTTTTATGACTTTCTAGGAGTGCGGAACATAGACTTTTGCTCTCCCTTATACTATCTATTTTCCCCCATAGAAAATAAAAGATGCTCCTGCAGAAGCCTTCACGAGCACAGTACAAGAAGCAAAAAGCTCAATTGCAATCTAGTTTGCAGCAAGGGGCAAATTTGATGGGAAAATATCTGACAGAATATCATAGTCCACACTTTAGGCTGTAGTGATGATACCAGCATAGAAAAAATTGAGCACCACACGTACATGATGGAAAGTCTATTACTAAGGAATTAACAGATTTATCTGAAGATAGGGAATGGGAATGTGAGGAAGGTGATAGAGAATTGTCCAGTTTTTCTGGAGGTGTAAAAGAGAGTGATGATAAAAAAGAGTGTGGCTCACATAAAAAAAGAGTAATGACAAATAAAAATCTGGTTTACATGAAAAGAAAAGAAATGATAAAGATGCATCAGCCTCGCATGATAACAGAAACATCAGTGAGACAAATTGTGCACCACAAATCAATACATCAGATCCTACTTTATGGTCAGGCATCCTAAACTCTGCCAGTGTTGATCATATAATTTTAAACTAGCCGGGGAAACTCCAAGATATGACATTTCCAGTAAAGGAGCAGAAGTGACACATCTCAATGTCACAAAAGAGTGCTGGACAATGGTGAGAAATTGAACCAGCATTTGCTAGTTTACTCAAAATCAGCTGACAAAATGTTCTGTTTTTGTTGCAAAATATTGGACAAAAATGCCAAATCATTGTTTGTGTTTCCTAGGTATGGTTACTGGTATAACTTAGCTGATGCGTTGAAGCAACACGAAGTCCAGGCTCAATCTGATTAAATTCTTAGATGCAGAAAACAAGCACATTATTATTAATGTAGAAACCCAGCATTGGAGGAACATGCTCGAGAGTCTGAACTCAATTACCCTCTTTCTTACAAAGAATAATTTGGCTTTCTAGGGCAAGTTGAATAAGTTGTTTCCTGGACATAATGGAAATTTCCTCAGTTTGGTAGAACTACTTGGGAAATATGACAATGTTATGTATAAATACCTCTATCAAGTAATTCATAAAGAAGCTATTACAATTACTGCAGGAAAACAATTAAAAATGGATCGAATCTATGGCAAGGAAAAGGTTTGATAACATATTGATGCATCATGGCAAAGCCTAGTACTATAATAACACACTGCACTGCTGACATTAATCACAGTGAAAAAATATTGTTTATGGCAGCATAGGTGCAGACTCTGTGGGTGCTCTGTGGCTCAAGAAGCCTCAGAAAAAAAATAGTAAGTGCTCAGCCGCCAGGCACCAGATCTTAAGTGTGAAATGTGATGAGTTCTGTGCTGCAAACATATTCTGCCCTTGAGACAGGACAGGGTGATTAAGATAACAAAAGGATTGTAGTTACTTTAAAGATCATTAGCTGATCCTGAAAGCATTCCCAGACAGGCCAGTTAAATGATTGGAAGCAAAGGGTGGAAATAAATGATCCATTTTCGGAATGGAGAGAGGTAAATAGTGGTGTTCCTCAGGGGTTTGTACTGGGACCAGTGCTATTCGACTTATTCATAAATGATCTTCACAAAGACATAAACAGTGAAGTAGCAAAGATTGCAGATGATATACTATTACTCAAGATAGTTAAATCCAAGACAGATTGCAAAAAGTTGCAAAAGGGTCTCATAAAGCTGGATGACTTGGCAACAAAATGGCAGGTGAAACTCAATGTTAAATGCAAAGTAATAGACTGGGCAAAATATAATCCCAACTACAGGTTGAACCTCCCAAAACTGGAATTCTCTGGTCTGGCCACATCCGTGGTCCATCAGAACCACAGATGTTCCTGTATCAGAGAACCTTGGTAGATCTAGTGGCAGGAAGGCATTCCCAGGAGGGGCCAGGCTGAAGCAGTGGGATGGGGCAGGGGCTGTACCTAGCAGCAAGTCCCAGCAGCCTGCAGCAATGGGGATGGAGCCAGCAGCAGCCCCCAGTACTGGGACCAGGTCGGGGCAGCCCCCACCAGTGCAGGACCAGCCAGCAGCAGCCTGTGACAGTGTGGGGCTGAGACCGGAGCCCCAAGCAGCCCACAGAATTGGGGCCAAAGTCTGAGGGCTGCAATGAGGCTGGGAGTACAGCCCAAACCCTCAGCAGCCCCCCGCAGCCTGACCAGGGCCAAAATCAGCCCCCAGCAGCGTGAGGCTGGAGCCCGTGGCAGCCTGCAGCAGCACAGGTTGCTGGAGTCCAGCAGGCAGTCTGGCTGGGGCAGCAGCAGGGGGCCAGCAACCCAACAGGCAGCCTGTTAGGGGCTGGAATTAGTGCCCCACTCCTCAGCTGGTAGAGTTGGCACCTGTGACAGGGAACCTTCTCTGGTCTGGCAAATTCCCTGTTTTGGGATCGGTCTGGTCCTGAGGGTGCCAGATCAGGGATGTCCAATCTGTATTTCTTGTTTGGCTACTCAAAACAAGATATGGAAATGCGTATTGAAATGCAGTTGGGAACTTATACAACTACCACTGAAAAGGTGAATAGGTAGCATTCTGGTAGGGTATAAAGTTTAATTGCAATCATAAGCATCAAGATCTACACAGAAAAATATGAAGAATATGTAATCAAGAAAAGTCTTAGAAGATGTTTTCTCAGAAGTTTGGAAACTTCATATCTTCCTTGGGGAAAAAAATAATGGTACATAAACTAGCTGTTACACATCAAGAAAAAGATCTCAGAGCCATTTACATATATTTCCAGATGTGTAAATGTGTAAGAATCCTTCTTGTTGTGCCTGTATCATCCTGAACTCATTTCCAGCTTCAGAAGACTCATAAGTTATCTGCAGTCATCAGTGGGACAGATGCAACAGAACACTGTTGCTGTTCTTAATGTGCATGGATACAATGACAGGGAAATGGATGTAAATAAGAGTGTTGACAGTTTCAGTCAGAAATTTACATGTCTTTAAACTGGGATGTTAGGGTGTGTCTACACTGCACCCTTACCTCGAAATAAGCTACACAATTTGCAAATTTGAGGCAATTTCAAAATAGCTTATTTTGAAATTTGCTGGTGTCTACACAGTGCCAAATGTCAAAATAAAGTGCTATTCCAACAAGTCCCTTAACCCTCATGGAATGAGGGTTACAAGCACACCGGAAAAGCATGCTCATTATTTCGAAATATATTTCAAAATAACGGGAGCATTTAAAGAAGCGGAATAGCTATTTTGGGATACTTCTGGTATCCTGAAATAGTATCGCTGTCTAGATGTAGCCTTCATGTAAACAGCTTGTAGGCAATTGCAATGATTTTAACATATGTAATTCTTGATAATATAATTATGTAGTTAATAACCATTGAATCATTATTAAAATAGTAAAGATACCAATGATAGACACATTCAATAACTAGAATATAAAAAGTGTATAAATATGCTGAAAATAGTCTTCCCCTCCAAACTGGCAAAGTGCCTCCTCCCCAAACACACACACACACACACACACACACACCCCTCTTCTGAAGCATCCGCCGGCAAAAACAAAACCTTTCAGGAGAAGGGTCACTGTAGAGCAATATGTGTTGTCTGGGGACTCCCTGGTGTTCCCACTCTCTGCTTCAACAGGGAGTAACAGAACAGGGGTAAGAAGTAATGGGAGTGAAGACATATTTAGAACTTACTACTGTGATATAGCACATGTGCAAGAAGATGTAAAGTAATCATGTTTGTGAGGAAAACAAAAGCTCAGTAACCACAAAACTAGAAGACATTTGTTTGTACTTACAAAAACCCTATCCTGACATTGGATGAGAGTGTATGTGAAAATGATAGACTAATACATAAGTATAAAAATGATAACAAAAAGTTATAGATAACTTTTCCCTAATCTGACAAAAGATTAGGGAAGCTGCAAATTGTCCAGTGTTGGAGGCAACTGTGGTGAGATTGTCCTGATGTGCTCCCCATTCGTAAGTAACTGATCACTGGTTGCTAAGTGCTTTGTTTTAATAAAGATTTGTTAGATTCATCTGCTGAGTGATGAATTTAGTCCAACAGTAATGAAATCTAGATCTACTGCATGATGGGTCAGAACAGAAATAATCATCTTACTAGCTAAAGAAATCGTATTATTGTTTTTATTACTCTTATTTCAAACTGACAGTTTTACAGAGACGAGTAGTGTCATGGTTGCTCTTTTAGTTCATTTGCCAGTCATTCTTGGCCTCATAACACAGTATGCATCTAACGCTGCTCAAAGATCCTCTTTATGGGGAAGAATATTTAGAACGTCAATGGGATTTGCATACAAAATCTCCTTTTTATTTTGAGGCTGCCAAGAATAATGCATCATGAGGCATTTATACTAGGGTTGTTAAAAAGGTTAACTGGAAAGCATGAGGCTTATTGGTATGCTTACCAGTTAACTGGCCTTTGCCAGTGAACTCCGGTGGCAGCCAGCTGCACTGGGCTGGAGCAACCTCAACCACAGAGGGGCTGGCATCTAGGCAGTGGAACATCACAGCTGCAATGGGACTGGGCAGCAGGCCTGACAGCATGTCCCAAGTTAAAACAGTTAAACCATTTTAACATCCCTAATTTATACCATTACCAAAACCAAGCTGATTAATTGTCATGTAGCTGAATTTGAATATGAAATTACTCCTCTAGAGAGTCAAGTTCAGAAAAGTGCAGTAATGGACCATTCATGCAAATCAATACAGGATGGCTACCAGGTCATATAGTAATCAGCACCTATCAAGAAGTGGTTAGTTTGTCTTATTTTATGGTACAGTATAATCAAATGCACAACTACAAAATGGGGTATAACTATTTCAATGCTGAAAAGGATCTGGGAGTTATAGTGAATCGCGTATTGAATACAAGTCAACAATGTTATGCAGCTGCAAAAAAGGGCTAATATTCTGGGATGTATTAACAAAAATATTGTATGAAAGACATGGGAG
Organism: Pelodiscus sinensis; assembly: GCF_052426305.1. Classification (NCBI taxonomy): domain Eukaryota; kingdom Metazoa; phylum Chordata; order Testudines; family Trionychidae; genus Pelodiscus; species Pelodiscus sinensis. Next base: position 201,373,868 of record NC_143052.1, read on the forward strand.
GTAATTGACTTGCTTTACTTGGTACTGGTGAGGCCTCAACTGAAATGCTGTGTCCAATTCGGAGTATCATACATCATGACAAATTGGAGAGACTCCTCATGTCAGCAACAAAAATGAGACAAGGTTTTAGAAAACAGTTGAAGAAAGTTTTTAAAAAGTGGGTATGTTAAGTCTTGAGAAAGTCAAGTGATGAGTCTTCAAGTAAGTTAAGGGCTGCTATAAAGAGGACAGTGCTAGCTTATGCTCTGTTTCCATTGAAGGTGAGGTAACAAGTAATGGGCTTAATCTGTAGCAAGGGAAATTTAGGTCAGCTATTAGGAAAAACTTTCTATCTATAAGGGTAGTTAAGCTCTGAAATATGCTTCCAAGGGAATTTGTAGACTCCCCATGATTGAGACTCTCCATGATGGAAGCCAAGTGACTAGGCAAGTTCAGGGCCATGAAGTGTCAAGGCTCATTTCAGCAGTTAGGGATTCCCACCAGTTAGAAAAATTAAACGAGTTAAAACAAGTTTTCATTACTTCTTTTGGAATTTTTTCATGTTCTTCCCAATTCCATCCAGTTCCTGAACAAGCATAGAGGATGCCATTTTAAAAAGGCAGTGTGACGGACCCCCGCAGGTCCGCACTAGAGCCGGAGCCGGCGGCACCCCCTTCAGGCTGCCCGGCGGGCCGGCAGGCAGTCCCGGGAGCGGGGGAGAATGGACCCGGGGGGAAACCCCGCCGGAGGAGGGGCGGCTAGCCCCGCGGCGGGGAAGGAGGAGCCAGGAGCGGCCGCAGCCGAAGCACGGGGAGCCCAAACGGCGTGCCGCTCGAGCAGAGCAGCGCAGGTCCAGCGTCGGGGCGGCACGCCCTGGCCGTGACGTCAGGGAGCGCCAGGACGCCCGGGGGGCGGAACTGACGCCCCCGGCATCCCCGCCTGGGCCGCTTGAAAAGCAGCCGGGCGGAGCAGGCAGAGGCGGCACTCGGAGGAGCTGCCGCCACCCCAGCTGCCAGGGGGAGCCCCCCCCCCCGCGTTGGAGGAACACAAGGAGCAAACCCGAACCCCCACGACGGCCGTGGGACGAGACCGACACTTCGGGCGGGGTAAGCAACTATGGGCCCCCCCCCCCCCGACGAGGGGGAGGGTAGCGGGGAGTGGAAGGAGCCCGGGGCGGGGTCCTTCTGGCGCCCGTGGACAGGTGCGTTACGGGGATAGACCCCACCTGTCGTGGGAGGAACGCTTCCCTTGTTCCCCCACTTAGGGCCCCGGGCTGGGACCCGGTGGAGAGGGCGGGCCCGGGTCCCCCACACCCCCTCCCCACCTCGAAGCCCCAACCCACGCATCACCCCCCCCCCCCCGCGGGGGTGAACAATGCAAGGTACAGTAGAGGACAAGAAGGGGGCCTTAGAGCCCCAGGGGCCAAGGCCCTTATCCTCCTTCCGCCCTGGCGAGGACCTTGCCCTCGGACAGGCCGCCGGGGGTGACCCTGTCCCCTCGCCCCTAGCCCCGGACAGACTAGTACCCCGGGGCTGCCAGAGAGGAGGCGGGACAACGAGTCCGCGGATCCCCGGTCCGGACGCGCGGCCGGGTGATCGCACTCGAACCGGGGGCCCCTTTCCGGGGGGCCCTAGACAGCGGGTCCGCTGAACTCCCCACCCCGGGTGGGAGGGGGTGTTCGCACCCACACAAGCCGTCACAGGCAGCCTCCACACAGCATAACTTTACATCCACTGTATGGTGGACACCGTTTTGTGGAATATCAGGTTTCCATCCTACAGTTGAATACACAAGGCATGCACTGCAGGGAAGGGCCAAGGTCAGCAGCAGTCAGTCAGCAATGGCTGCTGGCAAAGTTCTATGAAACTTGTACAAAGGAGAAAATAGAAATTGATAGAGCAGACTGTAGAGAAATTATATGCACAGTAAATAGCCTACTGTTTTCTAAAACAAGAAATCTATTTCAATTTTTAAGATACTTTAAAACATAATATCCATACTACTGTTTCCTCTTCATTAACACTCCTACTTCTTTTCCTGCTTTGAAGTGTATCCTTGAAAATAGCTTTTTTTATATGCTTCTCTCTGATATGTTCTTCTGTTTGTATCATAGATACTCTCATCAACCACTGTTTTGCAAAGCAATATTCATTTCAAAAGCCTAAGGCACAGATTGAAGTTTCCATACAGGTTACTATATAAAGCTCAGTTTGTAATATTGTAAGTCTCCATAATGGCAAAACAGAAGCGAGGAAAAATAAAGAGGATATCACATATACCAAGGCAGGGGATGGCAGCGATCACTATTATCTGTGTTTTTCTCACCAGTGCTACCCCACAGCAGAGACCAAGCCAGAAAGAATTCCCACTGCAAGTGGAGAACCAAATATACAAGGCATAAAAGGGTGCAACTGAATTGTCCATGACAGAACTGAGTTGGTGGGTGAAACTCTTCATCAGGATGTTAAGTTTAGTGCAAAATTAGTTGAATTCATTCAAGTAGCACAAGGGACTGTGCAACAAAACCAGAAATGATAAGAAACGGAAGGCCAAAACCAAAACTGGAATGAGTTGTTTCAGAAAAGCAGGAAAAGAGCCAAAATGGTAGTTCAGGGAAGCAGAGTGTAAATCTGAATGGATGTGTGGAAACAAATAAGCCATACTGCTAGCCCTGCCTACTTTTCTCAACAAAAAGAATGTATGGAATTTTTTGACTACTGGTAATTGCCAGAATGAATGTATTTGGTTTATTAATCACTGTGTGTATTCTTAGAAAAGAAAACAAACATATTTTCATCTAATCTAAAAAGTTAGTGGATGCCCTATTAAAAATGTCACTGCCCATCATTGTATAAAACAAAATATATTATCCTGAGCCCTGTGGATATTATGAAGGGCTCAGATGTGGCAGAAAGATGACCTAACCCAGAGCATGGAATGACTGATGAAGAGATGGATCTAGATGAGCATATGCAGCTTCCAGTGGGGTCACCCAGTGGGGCATGCAACCAGGAACTGTTCTTCACTCCTGAGGTGCCTAGCCAGTTGAGAAAGTGGCAATAAAAATGATATCTTACACAGCATAACCTGTTTCAAAACTATCCTATGCCCAAATATCCCAGGAAATGTTAACTTAGAACTGGAGTCTGATTCTTTCAGCATCCAAGATTGGAAATGATTATCCCAGAAGTGCTGAAAGCAACAGAATCTCCCTTTGAGATGTCCGAAGGCGGCCTCCAGCACAATACAGGCCCTGCTGAGCCTGGCATTCGGATGTTACTTGGTAGGGTCAAGGTGTCCGGTGTCGGGCTTCATGAGCTAGGGAACAGATGGTAAGCTGTGTTCCCTACAACAGAGACAGGCACGTCCATGTTCCTTACCCTGCTGGTGTGATCGGGGTAAAAGGTGCATGACCACGGCCCCAACAGTTGATCTTCCCATGCCAAACTGGTTCCTGACGGATCGGTAGCTGTCCAAAGTGGTGAGCTTCCACAAGCGATGGCTACATTCTTCTGGAGAGGGATGGCGGGTCTCATCTAAGTGTCTCATCACTGGAGAGGAGAGCCGCTCACATACCTCCAGAAATGTGTCCTTCCGCATGAGGAAGTTCTGAAGCCACTGCTGATCATCTTACCACTCCAGGACAATCCGGTCCCACCAGTTGGAGCTGGTGTCTGGTCACCAGAAGCGGTGGCGCACAGTGTGCAGGGGAGGCCGGGTGAGGTTGTGAATGAGCAGCATCCAAAAAGCAGAGAGGAATTGCCTCACAAAGAGCTGGGGGTCCTGTTCCTGCAGGGCCTGGAAGGCAGCCCACAGAAACTGCAGCAGGAAGTGCACTAAGACATATAAGAGCCATTGACTGCTGGGAGGCAGGTCCAGGTCCGTGGCTAAAGAGCTGAAGTGTCTGCAAGGGCAACCACAGCAGGCAGAGCAAAGGCTTTTCTGTCCCTCAATGAGGTAGGCAAAGGAGGAGAGCCAGAGACACGGCTGTACAGGGGGGTCCTTTTAAGTACGAGCCTCAGATAACCTTTGGCAGCAGCTTCAGGAAGTGACTGCTGTCCTGATGCCCTGCCTGAAGTGCTTCCAGGTGGCTTTAAATGCAATTCACTCTATTTTGAAATAGCTCAGTGCTATTTTGATGGGCATTTGCTGTGTAGACGCGCTATTTCAAAATATAAATTCTGAAATAGCTTATTTCGGAAGAAGTGTGAAGTGTAGACGTGCCCTTAGATGGCTAAAGAGGAGACTGAGCCAGAGACTGTTGGGAAGTAGTCTGACCTTAGATTCCAGGGGAAAAGAGGTCTGGAATTAGATATGCTTACCTAAATCATATAAGGAAGACAGAGAGGCATACACAGTGTTTTATGATTTTAAAAATCCTTTCCTCGTGTTTTGCTAGATTCTACCAGTGATATTGAACAGTACGTTGTTTTAAGAAAACTATTTGGGTAATTATTTTTCACATCTCTCAAAGAGAAGAACAATAGCTACTGAGAATAGTTGCACGTATTAAGAAATCACAATTGATATTCAGGGTACTGTAGTACTGGATCTGGTCAGAGAGTGGGAAAATCTCAGGATTCTGCTGCAGAGACTGATGACCTGAAAGGCTACACTCAGAAGAGACCAGAAAAGGGAAAGGAAAAGCAGCCAGCCCTCAGCTTTGGCAAGGATCTTAACAAAGAATTGACAAAGCAAAGGTAAATTCCTTCAGAAAGAAAATGACAGTACTCTAGATTAATCTGCATTATATCTCTTTCAGCTATTTCTTATGGCTTTACTGATAGGTATGAATCATCAGGAATCATTTTTCTCAATTCGACTTATATAATTGCATTACATAGCCTACCTGGAGTAATTCATACAAGAATTCACTATATATTATCTCCTCTAAGTTGTTCACATTTAAACTAGGTCATGCAAACAATTTTCATATATGCAGTTGTACTGTTTAGTCCAAACCAACACCCTACAGAATGCTGATAGTTATAATTTAATGTCACTGTAAAATTAGGAAGCCCAATTCTGTCCTCTGCTTTGCATACAAAGTTCCCATCTACGTTAATTGGAACCCCACCCCCTGCAAGTTCATGCCAGAGGAGAATTTAGTCAGGGAAAGCTGATACAAATTCTGAACACTGAAATAAAAATGTCAGCATCACTCATAGGAAATGAGCTCAGAATTACACCTTAATACCAGGCAGTCTGTATCAATAATTTTCATTTTTAAGAAAGTGATTCCTATAAAGTATAAATTCTATCATACCAATAATGATAAAAATAGTTTTGAAATAAAAACATTTGGATGAGTAGGTTCCCCTAGTCATTTAGATAATCTTTTAGGGTATTGAATACATTTTATTATATCTATAGAAAATGGGAGTCTAACTTTCAGTATCTCTAATATGCTAATATCCTCCCTTGGGCCTTGGCCAGCAAACACTTAGTTACGTCTACACAGCTTCCTTCTTCTGCAAAAGTGCCACACAGCTCTGGCACAGGGCAGCTTGGCCACCCCACAGCTAAGCCATGGAGTGGTGGGGAGGAAGTTATTTCTAATATGTTTGTGCCCTGACCCTGCAGGTTCCACAGCAAAGACTTAGCACCCTTTTCATATGTTACCCCTGTCTCAGATCCTTCCCCCATGAAGTGTGGGGCTTCTCGGTCCCCTAAGTATCCTCCCCTGCTGAGCCACCTGTCTGGCTGAGTTTGCTGAAGCCCCTGCAGTCAGGTTCCATCAGCCCTGGTGCACAAAGCAGCCATAGCGATTAACCCTTTCCTGCCTGCACTGTAGTCTGGGGATAGCTAGCAGAAGCTTGGAGGTATTAGCTATCTTTCTATGGGCAGGAAGAAACAGATACTCCCAGCCACAGGAGAGTGGGGCAGGGGAAGTAGGAAGAGAAGGGAGGGAGGAAAGACATGAACTCTGCAAAAACAGGGGCCAAATCACCCCCCCCCCCCCCCCCCCCGTGGCTGGAAGCAGCTCATGTCCCTTCCCTCCTGCACAGCACTGAAAGGCTGTTGCTGGCGATGTTCTGGTGTGAACCCTCCCAGAAATCTGAGGAGAGGGCTCCCATACCCTGCATGTCCCCCACATGTTGCCTTGAAGATGCAGCTCCAAGACCCAGGAGAGATGGGTCTGTACTGAGGCACTGGGCAAGGAAGGTTGGGTTAGGTCAGCTGACCACCCCCATCCTCATATGAGAGAGGTGTATAGGAATGTGTGTATCACCTCTCCCTGTGCAGACCTTAATGATAAGAAGGTAAATTAAAAGACTCCAGCTATACAGTATTTCTTTTTAACAGGGACTCAGTCATTTGATGTTAATTTGAGTATTTGTACTGCATAGTTCTGCCTGCCACTGAACTTGCTTGAATATGAATAATTTTGCCGGGTGCCCCAGTATTCAGCATAGGGAAATATGGTCTTCCTATTCACGTGTTTAAGTATTTGTGAGCTCTAGGCTTTAATAGGTTGTCTTAGCATTGTCTAATAGTTCTCATAGTTAAAGTATAGCCAAATAATATTTAATATTTAACTCTCCCTGCTGCAGCTCAAGTTTAAGTACTTCTTGTTCTGTCCTCCTGGTGATGGTAATTGATCTCTGTATCCTTCCCAGAATGGCAGCTGTGTGTGGCAGCCAATTTCCCCTTGTCCTGCACTTTATGCAGCTATTTAAATCAGTGTGAGATGGGTATGAATCTCTATCATTCTGACTTGGTAGCAGTTTATACCGATGTAAATATTGACACCCAGGGCAGGGTAAGCGAGAATGCTCTAATCCTGATACTGCCATTTGGGCTTTGTCTACACTGGCAAATTTTGTTGAGGAGAAATGCCTTTTGTTGAGAAAACTGCATGAGCGGTCACATTGCAACATGATTTTTGTTGTGAAAAAAATGGTTATTTTTGCTGACAATAAAAAACCTTGCAGTTCCATGAGGGATTTTGTCTTTTCCCCTCCTGTGTTGTTGACAAACATGCAGGCATTTTGACACCTCGAGGCATTTTATTGCTGATTCAGGCCTCCAGGAGGTGGCTCACAATTCCTGATCATCCCCTCTAATCGGTAGTTTGAACACTGCTGTCCTGCAGCTCAGTGATCAGCTACCTGCCCCTTCCTCTTGTAAATCCCACAACATTTAAATAACTTTTCCTGCAACCTGAGCACCTAGACCTACTCCACAGGCTGGGAGCCCGGAAATGTGCTAGGCCAGTTTGCCATACCTATCCTGTGTGCGTGTGAGACCATGGTCGTGCATTCATTCATGCTTGACTCCCCCAATGCCAGCTAGCTCCAAAAGTAAATGATTGGGGTTAAATTGGGGGAGGTATTGATATCCCAATAAGGCCAAGCTACACTGAGACTGGATTCCCCTTTCCATCCAAAAGGTGGGGGTCCCTACAGGCTCAATATCTGTTGTGGGGATAGTATTTGTGAGTATGCGGGGGCAGGTGCAGCTCATGATTCTAGCTCTCCATGGTGGAGGCAGCATCTGGCCCTTGCAGGAGAGCCAGTGGGAGTGTTGTGGGACAGCCTGGAATGCTGTGGATGGCAGTTTAACTGACAGATGGGAATGGCAGTTTAACTGACAGATGGGGATGCCTTGTGTACCCCATGCACAGGCAGCAAGAGGAGTGAGCGTGACTGGAACTGGCACACACGTCACTCCTCCACACAAGCTTAGAAGGAGACTCTACCAGGCTGGAAATTACCCGTTAATTGGTGGGCAACCTGCTAGCAAAGGGCTTAGTGGGTTCTTGTCATTTGCTGAGGTTGGAGTTGCATTACCCAGGCTGCTGATGTGGGGAGTGGATCTTTGGGAAAATGGGACCAAGGGTTGAGCAGCAGTGAGGGAAGAGCCAAGACTAAGGAGGAGTCAGGCTGGGGGCTACCTTACTGGATATTTCTGAGAACAGAAGGGTGAGCATGGCCAGAGCTGATGTACACATCACTCCCGCACCCAGCACAGCCCACTATTAACATCTTGACATGGTATAGAGGAGCCGGTTCTCTGTTGACTTAAATCAGTGCAGCTCACTGGCCCACCCGAGACAGAAAACATCAAGATATCCTAAGATTAACTCCCCTTTTTGCTCCTGCTGTGGAAGGACTCCCATCCCTGCAGGGCAGATCTGAGGGAACTGGGATCAAGCTCAGGCAAGAGGCTTCCACTGAGGTCCGGTCTACAACTAAAACATAGGATGACCTAGCTATGCTGTTTGGAGGTGTGAAAAATCTACGCCATGAGAAACACAATTAAACCAACCTCCGGCCTGGTGTAGACACTGCAAGACTGACAGAAGAATTGTTTCCATCAGCCTCGCTACTACCCTTCAGGGGAATGGATTTACCACAATGATAGAAAAAAACTTTTCCATTGCTGTAGCAAATGCCAGCATTACAGCGCATTGCTGTGGCACCATAGCTGTGTTGCTGTAGCACTTGTAGTGTAGATTTACCCTGAAAGACCAGTGTGTATTTGGAGCCTCAGCAAGAAACCTATGTGTGCACAGTACAGCCTAGAAAGGCTCTCATTGCAAAAGCAGTTTTGGAGGTATCTGTGGGGGTCACTTGTAACCTGACTCTATAAGCCACTACCATCCGGGTGGGTGCCCTATTACATATATAAAATAAAGGGACAGGTTGTAGTCAAATACAATCAAATAGTCATTAATTGTGGGTGGTGTGTATGTGAGAATCCCAGGGAGAGAGGGAGGAATCCTACAGAAATAGCATTACAAACCTGGAAGTGAATCCTAAGAGTGAGGTCCTGCTGAGGGAGCAGAATGGATGGTGGAGGGATGAAACCCTGAAAAATGGGATCCCATTGGGTGATCAATGTAAAGTTCATGGAAAGTGATGGAAACAGCATGCATGTATAACACGCCAATGGATCTGGGTCATCAACAGGTAGGATTGAGCCTGGGACCTTAGAGGCTAAAGTCATGAGCCAAAAGCCTGCTTTGAGCAGGGGGCTGGACTCAATGACCTCCTGAGGTCTCTTCCAACCCTAGGATTCTATGATTCTAAAAACCAATAGCCTCTTAGCTAAGGCTGTAGAGCAGACTTCACTCGCCGATCTTAGTGTCTCTAGGGGTATGTCTACACTACCACCCTAGTTCGAACTAGGGTGGTTAATGTAGTCATACGAACTTGCAAATGAAGCCTGGGATTTGAATTTCCCGGGCTTCATTTGCATGTTGCCGGGCGCCACCATTTTTAAATGTCCACTAGTGCGGACTCCGTGCCCGCGGCTACACGCGGCACGAACTAGGTAGTTCAGACTAGGCTTTCTAGTCCGAACTATCTGTATACCTCGTTCCATGAGGCGTACAGGTAGTTCGGAATAGGAAGCCTAGTCCAAACTACCTAGTTCGTGCCCCGTGTAGCCGCGGGCACGGAGTCCGCACTAGCGGACATTTAAAAATGGCGGCGCCCGGCACATGCAAATGAAGCCCGGGAAATTCAAATCCCAGGCTTCATTTGCAAGTTCGTATGACTACATTAACCACCCTAGTTCGAACTAGGGTGGTAGTGTAGACATACCCTAGGTTACAAAAGTTAGCCTGCAAGGGTGAATCATAAATGGGAGGTGGTCCCATTAGGGGAAAGCCACAGAAAGGGAATATAGTTTTTTAGGACTATGTAGTGTGCTGTGAGGTTAAAGTCCAGGAAAAGGGGCTTCCATCAGGAAAGAAGTGGTTCTAGGGATCACCTTTTTGCTCTGTGTTTTGTGCAGCACCTAGCATAAACAGAGTTCTGGTCCATGTTTAGACTCCTACATGCTATGGTAATATAAGTAAAAATAAATAAATTTGAGTAGAGAAATGTGAATGCTGGAGGGTGGGGGGTGGATTGCTCAAGAGAAAATGGTGTTTCATCTTCAGGAAGAGTTTGTGTGATAGGAAAGTGGGCTTTTAGAGCATGTCTACACTAGAGGGTTATTTCAAAATAATTTCCCTTATTTTGAAATAACAAGGTGAGCGTCCACACTACCAAGCCTATTATTTTGAAATATTCCTGCTTGTGATGTGAAAAGGAATAGCATTATTTTGAAATTGTTATTTTGGGAGTTATAACTTATTTTGAAATAACTCTCTAGTGTAGACACACCCTTTCTGGGCTAGCAGTGCATGTTTGTGTGCAGGTGTGTGAATGAAGTCCAGCTGAGAGAATGCAGCATTTGAACTGTAGTTAATTCAGGAGATGTCTGGGGAAGGGGTTTATGGGTAAATTGTGTATGTTATGGGGAGGGGGAGAGGAAAGGATGGAATAGGATGAGAGCATTGAAGCCCAGGGTATTACATCAGAATTTTTCACCATTTATTCAGCTTCACTTTCTTTGTTTCTTCCAAAAGGTTCTGCTCCAATTGCTCTTGGACCCCAACTTCCTCAGCCAATGTGAAGCCACTTCCACTGAACTCACTTCATTGCGTGTCCACAAAATGCAACACAGTGATAATTCCAAAACACATTTGGTGGCTCCAGAACAGCTCAAGGATGAGAATAAGATCCAATTTCATATCCACCAGGCAAAAGGAATCATGATCTGTGACCAATTCCTTCTGGGTCTTTGCCAAGAAGGGGAGACATGCCAGTGTCACCACACACGCTATCCTTACCACTGGCAGGTGATGCGGAAGAAGAAAGGAGTGTGGCAGAGCGTGAGTGAATCGGCTCAGCATCATCTGGAGAAACTTTACAGCATCATAAATCACTCACTGGTTACACTTGTGGAAAAGTAAGTGATGGAAAAACTGCAGACCCAACTTCTCCCCTAAGGCTCTCTCAGCTGCTCTACCCCCATCCTCCAACTGAAAGTGCTTAGCAATATTAGGGAGACCATAACTATGCCAATCAGTCTTTCCCAGCAAGAGATACAATGTGGTACAGGACAACTGTCTGTAGACTCAGACTATGTCTACACAACAGCTACAATTGCAGTTTTGTAACTGGTTAATGGCATGCTGCTTTTAATCTGTTACAGTGTGGACAGTTTGGATTGTATCCACGCAACAGCTTTTCTGCCACCACAACAGTGATTTTGCCTCAGTAAATAATGTTTTTCCTAGTCTTGTTTTTGTGAGCCTGTTCTGGGAAATTACACCATAGTGCCCACAAACTGCACATATTTTCTGAGTAGGATTATCAGAATTTTTATACAAATCCCATAATCCTACTTCAAGGGCAATGTCATTTTCCATCATGGAAACCAATCAGGTACTTCAGTGTGATGTGTCCTCCAGCTTCTGGAGACTGCTGCTTGGCAGTCTGAAAGAAAAGAAATGATAAAATACAGAACACTCTGAGGTGGTTCCTGAAAAGGAGGCGGAGCTAAATTAATAACATACATTACTTTGTGGTTTAGGAACAATGAGCTAGAACAATGATTGTCAGGAAAATTCTCCATGATCTCAAACAAAGATTTTTAAAAAGTTACAAACCAAGACATCGTTTGTTTCCTGGCCAGTTCATGAGATTCCAGTAAGACTGCAGCAGCAACGTGCTGACTCCATTACCTAAATAAGCTATATACACTAACTCATCATTTTAACTTTTTTTTAAAGTGCAGCTTGTTTGTAGTATTATGGAGAGATAGGACCAAGGAGACAGCAGTATCAAAGGGGCACATCCATCCTGAACACTCACTTTGGGTAAATATAGACTGCAGCTGGAGAGAAAAAATGTTTTTGTGTCAGGCACATTGGGGTGCATTTTCCATGCTCACATGAGGAATGTTCTGCCAGCACAATAACAACTCCACTGAGCATGCACCAGGAGTGATGAATATGTTACTGCCCATACCATCAGTCAACTCATACCACACATTGTGTTTACAAATAGGAAATATTAAGGGTGTAAACCATACCTGAATCATGCAATCCTCACTCCATGTTCCCTGTCCTTGAATAGTACCTATACTTTGTTTTTTTGGCTGTCCACAAGATTCACTGATACTCTGGTGTCCCGTTAGGAGCACTCACACACATTTGCCACAAACTAGATTGACACTTTCAGGAATTTTTCCCACCAGTACATGTCAGTCTGTCACATACCTACCACTCCCAGTAAGATGATCAAAGATTTACTACTACATCTTCTCACTGAGTTTTGCTGAATTCAAAGAGGTCAAGATGCTGTCCTCGTTCCAATAACTAGAAATCCCTGGTCCAAACTAGGAATCAAAACCCAGCTCTGAACTTCTCCACAAAAGGAAAGTTATAGGTGCTCTGAGATATTAAGTGATATGAATCACTAATTCAGGAATCTGAACTCATGAGTCTAACAATAGTGTGAATGCTATGTCCAGTAAAACAAATTATAGACATTTTTAAATCAGCCTGTTTTCAACTGACATAGGCTAATCATGAGCTAATCATGTCTGCAATGTAAGGTACATAGAGTAATACCTTTATCACCCAGGAAGTGTCCTGTTAGACATTAAATACACAGTTATAGGAACAGGGATGACCACTTTTGACAGTGACTGGCACTTTTAGAGGGCTGGTCCATACAGCAAAACTAACATGAATCTAACTATAGGTTGAATCTCTCTAGTTCTGGACTCTCTGGTCTGGCAATGTCTGTGGTCCGACAGGACCATGGATGTTGCTGGACCGGAGAGCCTCTGGACCAGAGAGCTACTGCTTGGGGCAGCGGAATTGCTGTGGGGGAAGGTGCAAGAGTGATGACGCTCACTCATGCTCCTACATAGGCTTCTCTTAGCAGGAGAACCTCTTGCAAGTTCTGTTTCTTTCACAGGGATGGTTCAAAAGGCAAAGTCAACCTAAATACCATGGAACTGCTCTCCTTTGGTCCTTATGGCGACATACGGCGTCTCTCCAACACCCATGATCCACTGCAGAACCCACATCTCCACACAGAGTGGCACGTGTATTGGCTTGATGAAACCAATTGGAAGGAATATGAGGAGGTCAGGCAAGAATGAAGCAAAGGTGTCTCAAGACTGAGTTGGGGGTTGCAATGTGGGAAGTAGTGTCTCTGAGATGGAACCCAATAGGCTTATGTTATTATAGACAAAGCATCAGAAGGTGACCAGACCTTCTTCCTTATCGTGTTCTGATTCCATCTCTTCTGCCCCTCATTTCTCTCTCTGTATAGCCAATTTCCCAAGAAATCATTAATGCCTTTGAGAGTGGCTTACAGAACTACAGCTTCAGTTGCGAAGACCAACAGTACGCTCTGGATTTGAAGAACCTTATTCAAATTAACTTAACCACAGAACAAAAGTTATCCATTCAGCGCCGACCTGCCTACCACACACCTATCTACATGGTACCACATCTACGGTAAGCAACTCCACCTGCAATACTCCTCTATATTTAAATTGATTAACACTTTGTATAATAAAGGATTATTGTGATTTTTTATAAGAAGTTCTCACACATTCATTGCTTTCAATAGTTTTTTATATAAAACAGGAAGAAAGTCGTGAGCTAAATAAGTTCCTTTCTTCCCCTCCTGAAATTTCCATTTAGGTTTAGCTGGTTTACAAACTGTTTTCCACTTCTCTCTCTCACTTGAATGGGGGTTCCAAAGAGGATGAAGAGAGGCTGTTCTCACTAATGGCAGATGACAAAGCAAGGAGTAATGGTCTCAACTTGCAGTGGGGGAGGCCTAGGAAATATTAGGAAAAACTATTTTACTAGGAAGGTGGTGAGGCACTAGAATGGGTTGCCTCGGCAGGTGGTGGAATCTCCATCTCTAGAGGTTTTTAAATCTCGGCTTGACAAAGTCCTGGCTGGGATGATTTAGTTGGGATTGGCCCTGCTTTGAGCAGAGGGTTGGACTAGATGGCCTCCTGAGGTCTCTTCTAATCCTAATCTTCTATGATTCACTTGCCTTCCTAAGAAAAATGTTGGCAGTATGCCAGGGTAACACCAGAAACATTCTAAGGACAGGCCCATGCCACTGACAAAGCATCATCATCACAAGCTCCTCTGGAAGTTACTGGAATAGCATGAGGTGGGAAGAAAGTAGGCTTCCCTCACTACCTCATGTCTCCTTGGATTCATATACTTGAATGACAGTATATGAATGGTCATTAATGAAGGAATTAGGGTGACAATGATTCTCCTAGTGGCTAGAGCACTCACCTTGGATGTGGAAGCCTAAAATCAAGTTCCTGCTCCAATGACTAATCTGTTATACAAAGTGGAAAAACTTCAACAAAAGAGCTTGAGAGAGATCTGTCCTGGAATACCTACAGAGCAGTTGTTGGTGTGCTCACCTCCAGTGAGAGAGACTCAATTCCAAATCCCTTCTCCACTTCTGGCAAACCCAGTGTCCCGTCTCTGGGCTAAAAGTGATAAGGTATGACAGTGTATTGTTGTGGCAAATCTCGCCCACTGGAAATGTCCATAAAAACAAAACATTTTGGGTCAAACAAGATATGTAATTGAACCCAAAACAGATCTTTTTAATTCACACATTTTTTTTACATTTTTTAGATTTGGATTATATAAATTGGTTAGGTTTCATTTAGATCTGGAAAGATGTGGGAGAACTGCCAGCAAACTGAAAAATCAGTTTTTTGCCCAGTTCTAGTTGCAAAGTCATGAATTTGAAATTTAGGAAAGGCCAGATTTAGAGTTACAACCTTAATTCAACCTCTTTGTGCATACGCATTGGGATCAACTTATTTATTTAGCTTTTTATTATGGCAGTTTTTATGTGATCACATGCTATTTTTCCCTTAGGAATGCATGTCACTCAGTTTGAATACACCAATTAGAGTTGTAGATCAACTGTAAGTCTGTATTTCCTTATTTTCAGGTGTCTGATTTTGCAACTTAAATAACTTTATTTGTATAAGCTATTATCATTTATAATATAGTAATACCCAGTTTAAGACTTGGTGTTCTGTGCTAGGCACTCTACAAACACAATAAGACACAGTTTTTGCCTCGAAGATCTTACAGTCTAAAATAAAATAAGGCAGAATGTGTGGGAATGGGATGGGAAGATGAAGATAACCTCAACATATTCTTACACAGACTAGATTTGTGCACAGTTCAGATAAAACAAATTTTTGTCCTATTCTCTTCTTAGGACACTCCCAAGTGGCTTTAGAGGACATCTCAATCCTCATGCCGCCAACATTCCTGGGGAGGACCCTACTGATGGGTATTATGGCCCAT
The DNA here is from genome assembly GCF_052426305.1 of Pelodiscus sinensis. Lineage (NCBI taxonomy): Eukaryota > Metazoa > Chordata > Testudines > Trionychidae > Pelodiscus > Pelodiscus sinensis. The sequence continues at coordinate 201,389,013 of NC_143052.1, forward strand.
ATCCTGCATCCTGGATTTCTTGCCCCTCAGAAGGACCCATATATGTGCAATGTGAAATAGCACCATCAGAAGCAGTGTACCGCACTGTTTACACTCTCTTCCACAAATCTCTCTCAGAGGATACGTTTCTGGTGTTGGGAATTTACAGGATCAGGCAGCAGTATCTTTGGCAAAAATACAGCAGGTAATAAAAGGAATGCAGAGCTGGTGCCAGGCATAAATAGACTAAGCAATTGCTTAGGACTCCATGTAGCTCAATGTACTTCCCTGTTAACAGTATGCCCTGGGAAGGGTCAAAATATACTTGTTTGGGGCCCCCCAATGGGCTATCACTGGCACTGAAGGAATACCCGAGGTTAGAATGTACCATGGGATCTAGGCTGGGAATAGTGCACTGAAGATCCTGCTGTCCTCAGAATCTTGGAAACTGAATCTCAGATGCACTAGTACCCTAGAATGAAGATCCCACTATAATGACTGGCAGACCAGAGATCTTAACCAGTAATGAACTGAATATAGATCTTACTGTGCTAGAGTGAACATGTTTGTCAATGGGGAAATTTTAATGCATAAATGAGTGCAAAAGGGTTGGGTTTTTGGTTTTTTTCTGGATGGGTGGATCTTTGAACTCGGGTGGAGGAGAATGTATGCGCATCAGTGTCCAGACACTGATATGGGTGTGATTAGTTGTGTGTGGTGTCTTGTGCATGTGACATGCATCTGACGAAGTGGGTCTTTGCCCACGAAAGCTTATGCTCCTACACTTCAGTTAGTCTATAAGGTGCCACAGGACTCCTCGCCACTTTTGCAGATTCAGACTAACACGGCTACCCCTCAGATACACGTACAATAGGTAACTAAACCCTTAGAATTCAGGATTGAGTATTTTAGATAACTAGGGAAGAATGAGGCCATAAGGGTAGGAGTAGGTCTCCAATTCTCTCCTGCAGCTCTTTAGCAAATGTTCTCTCACTGCAGTAATTCTAACTGTCCCATTCCTGTGTTCTTTTCTCTGCTCAGTCAGAAGGAAATAATGTCCCGAGGACTCTCAACAGAAGAGACAAAACAGCTAGAACAGCATCTCTTCCATGGCACCTCAGCAGAAAGCAAGAATGCCATCTGCCAGATGGGCTTTGACCCTCGTCTCTCAGGACAGCATCTTGCTGCTTTTGGCAAAGGCAGCTATTTTGCCAAGAATTCCCAGTATGCAAATGGATTTTGTTCAGCATGCAAGGCTGGGCTGCGTTATATGTTTCTGGCAAAGGTCTTGGTGGGAAAGTCTGCTGTAGGGAATGCGGATTATTGTGAACCCCCAGTGATAAGTTCTAGTGGCCCACCCTTTGATTCATGTGTTGATTCCACTTCTAGCATCTATGTGATCTTTAACAGTAGCCAATCTTACCCATACTTTCTGATCCGCTATAAACTGCTATCCGACCCTGTTATGCTGGATGATTCATAATTAGAGTGGGACAAAACAACTGCATCTTTTTTTTTTCTCCACTGAAAAAATGTAGATTTATGTCAACTGAAAGAATTTGCAAATTCAGGTAAATTTCTGTGAATTATTTCAGGAAAATTTTTTTTCAGGAGCAACAGAATAGTTGTATTTTTGGAGTGAAACATTTCAACTTTTCGTTTTGGAAAGATATTTCCCTGCAATGGTGTTTAAAAACACTAAAAGCCCCTCAAAATCCAAATGAAACTTGGACATTTTGGTTCATGGAAAATTTCAAAATATTTCTGTTTCAGGTCGACCCAAAACAATCCCCTCCCCCCACCCCCATTTGTTTTGTTTGGCTACTGAAAAAAAATCAGTTATTCATGCTCTTTTCATAAAATATTTGATATAAAGAACAACCCTTATGGTGATTTTGCTGATCGGGGCACCCTCACAAGGGGTTTAGGGATCTGTTTAGTGCCCTCCACATTCCTCCAATCCCAATAAAACATCCTCCTTCTGAAACGTTCAATAAAATATCCCATGGCATATCCAGCAAGAGTTTGCTATTAGTGCACATGACCTGTCCAATAGACATTATCAGAGATTCTCCCTTGTTCCTTTTGGAATCCTGACCACCCACTCCCCCCTTTCCTGCCCTGACTTTTACTTCATTTGTGGTGGTTCTTTGGGTACGCAGCAGCTGTTTAAAACAACAGTTTAATTCCCAGCTCTGGTATAGATACATTAGCTAGCCCAATATAAAAATAGCAGCAGAGTTGCTTTGGCACAGGTGACAGCTCAGCCTAGCCATCAAAGTACACACCCAAGAGGCTGTATGGGATTGCATTTGGACTGCTAGGGTATGTCTAGACTACATGACTCCGTCGATGGAGCCATGTAGATGAGTTTACTAGACATAGGAAAATGAAGCAGCGATTTAAATAATCGCTGCTTCTTTTACATCAAAATGGCCGCCGCGCTGTACCGATCAGCTGTTTGGTGGCACAGCAGGGCAGTCTGGATGCGCCGTGGTCGAGAAGGGAAGCCTTTGTCGACCGCTCCAGTATGCCTTGTGAAAGGAGGCTTACCGGAGCGGTCGACAAACACTTCCCTTGTTGACCACGGCACGTCCAGACTGCCCCGCTGTGCCACCAAACAGCTGATCGGCACAGCGTGGCGGCCATTTTGATGTAAATGAAGCAGCGATTATTTAAATCGCCGCTTCATTTTCCTATGTCTAGTAAACTCATCTACATGGCTTCGTCGACGGAGCCATGTAGTCTAGACATACCCCTAGTGTCTGTGTCATCACACCAGGCTGCTATTTTTAGGCACTAGTTCAAGTAGAGTTAGTGCATATATGTCTGTCTGCATAAGAATCATGCCTCCCAGCTACTGTGTAGACATACCCTTTCCTTGTTAGCTATATCCAGATGAGAACATCTGCACAGGATTCACCCCCCCCCCCCCCCCGAACCCATTCAAATGCTGTTTTATTCATGGGCCAGAAGGAGGAACTCTTCTCTCCTGGATTTCTTGTGGGTTTTAAAGAATATCTTTTCCACAATTGCAACATAGGAAGTGTCTGGCTTATAAAATATTATTTCCTTCCTTCCCACATATTCCCCAAAATACTTCCCTCCCCTGAAAAGTCTATTATTACGTACATGTTGTCATATTGCTAAGATTTCCTCCTTCAGTGGTTGTTCTAAAAATACTGCTACTCTGATATTTAGAACTGTTTGACTGTTTTTTGCTTTTAAAACAATTAAATGTAGGATATTTGTTTAAGGAATTGTGCACAAGAGAGACAGAATGAGGGGAGTTCACATACGAGAGATTTCATGGGAGTGGATGTTAAGCAGTTTCCTATATCTAGTGGGTCATGTGGAGAACACAGCCTGGATCTTTGGGGGGTTTTCAGCAGCTGTAGGAACAGGCAGGTCATGACCTGCTCTAGCCAAATGCTCCCTCCCACAATTTCTGGAATTCTCCCTAGCGCTAGTGTCCTCTACCTGAGCCACAAAACCTCTTGCAACTAGCCAGTGCCTGGCTGTTAGGAACTGGCCTGTTTCTGGTGGGATTCTCTGCTCATTTGTGTACACTTTCTAATTGTAAATAATTGTTCACTGAAAGTGTGTATTGTTAGTCTAAACCTTATAATTTGTTAGCCTGGTTTCTTGTATTTAAAATAGCTTTTAAAATAACTTTAGTCTGATACTCAGAATTGTGGTTGACAATCTAAACATTAAAGCAAATTTTAAACAGATAAGAAAAAGGTTGATCTGATAAAAACACTGAGCTCAGCCACAGGTTAATTTGTGTTCTGCCACAGACAGCCTGGGGAAAAAAGCAAAAAAATAGTCGGGGTTTTAATTTTAATTTTTTTGAGTGTATACAATAGTACAAATGCCTAAGATATTTTGGGTTTTTTCAAATGCCCAAACAATTCTCTTTTTCCTGGGGCTTAAGTAGGAGGAATTTTTGCTTAGAAGGAATTATGGATATAGTAGTTGGAAATACGACGAGGAGTCCTGTGGCACCTTATAGACTAACTGAAGTGTAGGAGTATAAGCTTTCATGGGCAAAGACCCACTTCGTCAGATGCATCTGACGAAGTGGGTCTTTGCCCACAAAAGCTTATGCTCCTACACTTCAGTTAGTCTATAAGGTGCCACCGGACTCCTCGTCGCTTTTGCAGATTCAGATTAACACGGCTACCCCTCTGATAGTTGGAAATATAGGCTGTCTGATTTTGCAACTCCTGGTCACTCTGTAGATTAGCTGAAGGCCAACACACCCATCCATGCTCAGCACACCATCCCATCCCTCCAACTCTGTATCTGCTTGAAGCTGGAAGCTCTGTGCCCTCTTCACGGATCAGCCCTCCACCTGTGCCATGAGCCGTGTTTCCTTTTCTGGGGATTAGTGTCACAGTCCAATCATCATGCCACTTCCCCACGGCAAGTGGCAGGGACCTGGAGTTGCCCGCTACTCCGTAAGCACCGAGCAACCACTGACCTTGACTCTGACCTGCAGCTTCTTTTAAGTTTAAGTTTAAATTTAAGTTTCCAGCTAGCTTTTTACCACTTTCTTTGGCAGCTGCCTCATCTCTAGCTGGACCAGAAAGTCTCCTGTAGCCAACAAGGGATATATTATCTCCATAACTATCCTGTTTAATACAAAGTATTTCCATTATTGAATTTCCAGATACATCCCTCCAAAAAAGCTAAAAACATAGAAATATTTCTTATAATTTTAGCTAGTCATTTTCCTGCCAACAAAAAAGACTTTTTCAATCTTGACTGCCAGCTAACTGGGAGGATTTCAAAGTACTTTATAAATTAGCATAGATATTACTATAATATGGACACTAACAACAAAAATGGCAAATTGAAAAAGTAGTGTGCATCTTTTCTGTAATGCTGTATCCACTCCCCTTCAAAATATAGCAACCACCTCTGCCAACAGGCCCCAAGAAATTTAATACACAGGAAACAAGATAATACTTATGCAGTTAACAGCACAGTAATATCCCCTCTCTTTTTAGGGCTTTGTCCCAACTAGTGAAGCTTCCACCCTTTCCTAAGAATCTCACGGTGTGTCTAGACTGCAGGGTTTTGTCGATAAAACTTATACCTGCGTCTACACTACCGCTGAGTTCTGTCGACATCATGTTGACAGAACTTGGCAGTTTTATTCACATAGTAAACCTCATTCTACGAGTAATAATGCCTTTTGTCGACAGAGTTCTGTCCACAGAAGGCGCTATTGCATCTACACTGTCCTTTGCTTCTACATTCTTATTACGACAAAGCGGCTTGCTTTGTCAACAGAACTGGATGTAGTCTAGACGCTCTTTGTCAACAGAAGCTTTGTCGACCAGTATCTGTCAACAAAGCCTCTGTTGACAAAAGACTGTAGTCTAGATGTACACTCACTGATATTTTATCTCAATGTTGCTTTGCAGAATTTCTGTAGTTATTGTCCCAAGTAGCTAATTTTATAAATTATTGTTCCTACCTCTTATTTGTCTTCTTTTAGAAATGTGTACAGTTGGGAATGGGAAACTATGTGGGATTGAGGTCCAGAAACAAGCATTAAAGGAGCAATAGAAGAGCTAGACTGTTTTCAGCCCAGAACAATACTTTAATGTAGGAAAAACGAAAGAGCTCAAGCATATTCACCAAATAGGCTTTCCCAGTCTCCGCTAGCTCTAATTATAGTTGGTGCAGAGAGAATGTACAGTTTTGCCATTGCAAATTAGAAGCCTCTTTTTATTTCTTCCTTGTTGTCAAATGAAAGTATCTGTATTCACAACACAAGAATGTAAACAGCAAAAGTGTATTATATACCCTCTACTACATAGCATTAGCTCCCCATCAAAGTTGAAAATAGCATCAGATTTGTCACAGCAAATGGATTCAGCTGTTCGATTAATATTTTGTTTTTAATTCTAAAGAGATGCTCCTAAATAAAGCCTGGATTTGAATCTTTTTTTCCTCGGGGAAATATTTACAACTATGAAGTTTAAAAAAAAATGTTTAAAATACTTTGCTTATGTTGTACACGATGACAGGCTTTTCTATTTTCCTCCTTGTCCCCTGCTTCAACAGATCTAGCATTTTCTAACTACCCTGCTTGAAAAACTCACAGGCCATTTGACATTGTTAGAAAGTGTTAGGGTATGTCTACACTACAGCGCTAATTCGAACTAACTTAGTTCGAATTAGTTAATTCGAACTAAGCTAATTCGAACTAACGGATCCAGACTAAAAAACTAGTTCGAATTAGTGTTTTGCTAATTCAAACTAGCATGTCCACATTAAGTGGACCCTGAACCGGGGTTAAGGATGGCCGGAAGCAGTGCCGGCAGGGCATCAGATGAGGACTTAGAGCGTGGAGCTGCTGTCTCAGGCTAGCCGAGGGCTGTGCTTAAAGGGACCCGACCCCCACCCTGGACAGACAGTTCTCAAGGGTGCCCCGCTTGCAAAGCAGTCCTGGCTTGGATTGCCCAGACTACGCACACTGGGCACATCACAGCACTCGGCCATCAGACCGGCTGCACTTGCCGCAGGCTGCCATCTGGGGAGAGGGGGTAATTGGGGGGCTGCAGAAGAGGTTCCACCCCCAGAAGCCCACAGAGCCAGTCCAGTCCTCCCCATCGGGGGCTCGTACCCCATTCCTCCCTCACCTCCTTCCACTTACCCCTCCCTAGCCCCCCTTCCTGATGTACAAAATAAAGGACAATTGTGTTAAAAAATAGAATATCTCTTTATTGAACAAAACTGGGGGAGACTGGGAAAAGGAGGTGGGAGAGGGGAAGAGAAAGGCTGGGAGAAGGGAGGGCAACTACAATGATGAGGGGTTTGGAACAGGTCCCAGATGAAGAGAGGCTATAGAGACTGGGACTTTTCAGCTTAGAAAAGAGGAGATGGAGGGGGGATATGATAGAGGTCTATAAAAGCAGGAGTGGGGTGGAGAGGGTGCATACGGAAAAGTTCTTCATTAGTTCCCATAATAGAAGGACTAGAGGACACCAAAGGAAAGGAATGGGTAGCAGGCTTCAAACTAGTAACAGAAAGTTGTTCTTCACAAAGCAAAGAGTCAACCTGTGGAACTCCTTGCTGCAGGAGGCTGTGAAGGCTAGAACTAGAACAGAGTTTAAAGAGAAGTGAGATAAAGTGATGGAGGTTGGGTCCATGGAGTGGTATTAGCCAGGGGGTAGGAGTGGTGTCCCTGCCCAAAGTTTGTGGAAGGCTGGAGAGGGATGGCACGAGACAAATGGCTTGGTCCATCCCCTCCACGGTCCCTAGGGTTGGCCGCTGTCGGCAGACAGGCTACTGGGCTAGATGGACCTTTGGTCTGACCCAGTACGGCCATTGTAAGCTCAGGGCTCAGGGTCGGGGGTCTCAGTGGACCACCTTGATTTTCATGCACACCTGCTCCTGGGTGGCCAGGCTGGCAGCTCTCATGCCCTAGATGGCCACTTTCCTGTGCCTAGTGCGGAGGTCGTGGACGAGGTCCCGGGCAAGCTCCCGGGAGCTGCCAGCCTGGTCCCAGGAAGAGGGGGAGGGCTGGGGGGCATCGGATGGCTGGCTCGAGCCGTGCCAGGTGCAGGGTCTGCTAGCTGGGTGCTGGCAGGCTTGCACCTGGCACGGGCACCGTAGCCAGCCCGTGCCCCTTTAAGGGGTCCGGGGCCGGGAGGGGGGCATAGAGTTTCCCTGGTGTTGGCCAGAGTGGCCACCAGGGAAAGCTGGGGAGGGCTAGCCTCCCACTAGTTCGAATTAAGGGGCTACACACCCCTTAATTCGAACTAGTAAGTTCGAACTAGGCTTAGCCCTCGTAGAATGAGGATTACTTAGTTCGAACTATGCGCTCCGCTAGTTCGAATTAAGTTCAAACTAGCGGAGCGCTAGTGTAGTGCCTATCAAAGTTAATTCGAACGTCCATTAGTTCGAATTAACTTTGTAGTGTAGACATACCCCTAGATAGGTAGAAAAGGGAAGTCTCATCTGAAATAATGATAATTATTAGATTAGCAGGCACTAGCCATAACCTTTTTGAGACCTAAGCAATTATTGGAGTTTCATAAAACACTCTGATATGTTATTCAACCTTATTAGAATATTGAGAGAGACCAAGGAGGGGTAAGGGAAGAGAAGTCATACAGGGCTGGAAAACAGAATGTTCATATTCCTGAACAATCTGGATTATAACTTACTTATTCACTTTTTTATGTTTATTGTTTCTCTTGGAACTGAGAATGCATGGATACTGCCGTGCCTAAAAGGGGAGTGGTGACAAACTGCCATATAATTAGGTTTAGTAGAACTCAATTTTTCTTATTCTTTTGACAGATAATAGCAATGTTTATTTTTAAGCTTTTTTATTTTTCTCAATTTAAATGTTCATAGTTGCAGGAAATTATGGAACAGGAGACTCTCCCACAGTTAATGATAGAAGACATTAAAATTCAAAAAGACAAAGCTTTATAAACAATTATCACATAAATTATCAACATCGCATGTCAAAACATACAAAGCAAATATCCTTAAATCAACAAATACCCTTTTTAAACTATTCATTCACTTGTCCATTTGTAACAATACAAAATATCAAAACAGATGGATTTTTACTTTAATAAGTTCTTAAATAGCATTTTTCTTACTTTGTCCATTTCTAAGTTTTAGTTATCATCCATGGAAATATTTTTTCGTCAGTTATGTGAATACAGTGAGATCAACATTTGCTGATAATTTAATCCTTCCAAGCCTACATATAATAAAGATAAGTAAAATTCAGTTTGTTTTGTTTTGTTTTTGAATTACATTTTGCTCAACCTTCACTGTATTTTGTGTGTCTCCCTTGCCCCAGGTTTCCTGTGTGCTCACACCTCCTGTACTGGCTTTTCCTTTTATTGCTGAAGCCTAAACCCCAGGAAGAGATGAGGTGATCTTTAGGGCTACTTCCCATAAAGGAAAATCCATTGATTCTCCACTGGCCTTCATAATCCACCTGTTGAAATTTTCATCTTCAAAAGAGGAGCAGAACGCCTGACAAAGTCTGTTTTTATAGCTGCTTAATTTTCTAACAAAATAGTTTTCCATTGAAATGTGCTGATTCCATGAAATAGAAATGTTTGGGGAATTATGAAATTCTGGGGCTCAAACCACACCAGTATGTCACCCCTGATCTGCAACTTGGGGTGACTCAGAATTATCTGCTGTTGTAGCTTTCAACTCGGGTCTCTCACAACCAGCCAAACAGCATGCTGGTCACATCCTGAATGTCTGTGTATAGCTGCAGTCCTGGTCCAGCAACTCTGACACTAGTAGCCTGTCAGCAACACACCAGCCATACTTCTGGCTTCCAGCAGTCTTGTTACTACATGCAGGGTGACTCCAACACATGCCTACTCCTGAATTTTAAAAAAAATGTCCTGCCCTGTTCAGCCTTTTTCTGGGGAAATCAGAAACTTTAAAGTCTATTGCCTTTCTTAAGCGATCGATATACTGTACAACTGTTTGCTTCTTTAAATGGAGTTACCTACACAATTCAGTTTAAACACAACACTGGATTACTTTTGATTAAAGAATAAAACAGGCTTTAAGTGAGTACAAGTACAAGGCATAAAGTCAGAAATGATTACAAGAGAAATAAAGGTAAAATACTTCCTTACATTAAACTTGCCAAACCAGATTTGATTCAAGATAAAACTCTTACCATGTGCTCCCAGAAACAGAGCTGACCAGTTTTCAGGCCAGGATTTTTCCCCTTGGCTACATCTAGACTGCAAGCTTCTTTCAAAAGAGACTTTTTCAAAATATACTTTTGAAAAAGCCTCTTTTGAAAAAGAGCATCTAGACTACAACCAGTACTTTCAAAAAGGCAAGCCGCTTTTTTGAAAGAGAGCACCCAGGCACTCTGGATGCTCTCTTTCGAAAAAGCACAGTTTGCATTACATAGTGCCTTTTTTCGAAAGAGCACTTTCAAAAAAAGGCATTATTCCTCGTAAAATGAGGTTTTCTGCAGTTGAAAAAACTGCTGCGTTCTTTCGAAAGTAAATCGATTTATTTTCAAAAGAACGCAACAGCAGTCTAGATGCAGGGGAAGCTTTTTTGAAGTTTTTCTTTCAAAAAAACCCTGTAGTCTAGACACACCCATCCTCAAATGGTCTGGTTTCTTTTGTCTTCTTAGGTGAAAGACCAAGACGTGGATACAGAGAGATACCTTGAAGTGTTTTTGCCCCTCACATTATAGTCCTATGAAACACATATTCTTGAGGATTACCTCACGTTTTGAGATTCGAATCATGGACTCTCATGGTGAAAGAAAGTTTCATACTGTTGTTTGCTAAGATGCAAAGTTATTTGTTGCTGTCCCTCTTTCTTGCTAAAGAATGGCCACTTGATAAATGATTGCCCATCAACTTTGATGACTCCTGGCTAGAGACATCAGTTTATCCTTTGTCTTTAAGAAAAAGATTTATCTATTCCCTAGACTTGTCTGGTAAATGCACTTCAGTATTGATTTTGGCTTATGTTCACAACTTTATATATATTGATGCTACACAGATTTGATCATGATATTGACCAATGAATTATCATTTTTCAAATGATAACTCAAAAGGCATATTTCGTACAAAGATTATTGCAAGAATGTGTAGGATGTGAATACAGGGATGCATTCCATCACAAGACTATATTGAATGTCAAAAATGTCACGGGAAATTATCAAAACATTTCCTTTGGATGCTATTATTACACCTTTTTATATTATAAATATAATATAAAAGTTGAGATGTATAATTGAAACAAAACATGTCAACCTGAACAAAACTTTTCATTCTTACTGTTTTGATAAGATTGAACTGAAATAGTTTTGAATATTTAATTTCTCTAAAAATTCTAAGATTTTGAATTTTTGTCCCAATTCAAGACAAAACTAAATTTTGAAATATCAGAACTAATTTTAGGGAGAGCATCAAATCCCTGGAACAATGTGGAGTGCATGAACGCACTTGCTAGCTGTTGGCATTCTTAAACAGTGGCACCAAGCTCTTCCCAACTCAGGGTATGTCTACACTGCATGGGTTTTCCGAGATACCTCCGGTATCCTGGAAAAATTCCGCTGCATCTAGGGAATGCGTTTGCTCTTCCACTTTTTTTTTGCGGAAGTGCAAATGTGCTCTTTTGGAAGCCCTGTCTTCCTCATTCCATGAGGAAGAAAGGATCTTCTGAAAGAGGGGGATTTTCCAAAATTTGGCCCAGTGTAAACAGGCCAAATTTTGGAAAAGCCTCTTAAAAATGTGGAAAAAGCTGTAGTGTAGACCTAGCTTCAGAGTGTATAAAATTATACCCATAATCCATAATTTGCAACCTTGGATGGTACATGTTGGGGCTGAACATGTGGAACACACAACATTTATTGAAATGTTTATGTGACATCACAGCAACAACAGGCTATGAATGCTCCAGTTAGTCCATTGGGTGTTACTGGAGTAGTTTCCTTTAAGCATAATCTTTTTTCTTGCCTGTCCTTCTTTTGGATGCTGAAAGTTTGAGCTTGTTTTTTTTTTTCTTTTCTTTTCTAACCTCTGAAGTGTGTCTGTATTTTTAAAGCTCTCTGCTAATGATCAGTATCAAGGAAGCGCTGTCAATTAACCTTGAAGATTCTGCCCTCAATGATACATAAATAAATTCCTTGAGCTTTCCTTGGAGGAGGCATATTTAGAGATCTGGAGATGGGAAACACACAAGTTTGGCTATTAGATACTTAAAACACTATCTGATGTGAACAAGATGCAATATGTGAATTTTTCATAGACTATTAGTACCAGAAGAGACCCCGAGAGGTCATCAAATCCAGTCCCCTGTACTCATGGCAAGATCAAGCATCCAGACCATTCCTGACAGGTGTTTGTCGAGCCTATTCTTGAAAATCTCCGTGATGAAGATTCCACATCCTCCCTAGGCAATTTATTTCAGTGGTTAACCACCCTGACAGAAAATTTTTCCTAATGTCAAACCTAAAACTCCCTTGGTGCAATTTAAAATAAAATTGGTGCTTTAGATGAAGTTTGAACTCAATCTCCACATGACTTCCCCCAGCACTACACTAGAAGTATAGCACTAACCCATGACTGGAGCCTACAAATGTTGACTTTGGAGATCTTAATTTTTCCTATTTATCAGATGAGTAAGTAGTACTGTTATGCTGAGCGGTATGAACTAATGGTCCGCACACAAGTGTGATAATTGGATATTCCTAAATTTTATCCCTATCTTTGCTACTAAATTTCTTTGTAACCTTGAGTGAAGCACTTCCAGACAAGTTTTCCAAAGTGGCCATTGATCTTGGAAGCCCAAATGGAGAAACTTTGGGCCTAGTTTATATACTTGCAGAGCACTAACAGCCCCCATTATCTTAAAATGACATCAATGCAGAAGGCATTTTAGAAGTAATGCCAATTTTGGGGCTGATTCTAGGATATTTTACAAAAACATTATATCCAACATACATGTAGTATTCTGCTGATTGAAAGCATTCAACCAGGATTCTACTGCTCCTGCTTCAAGATCCCATATGCCCAGGGTCAATGTAAAGACCCCAAACCATTCTGCTGCTTCATTGGGTGTCAGGTGAGATTAATGTCTTATACATACTGTTAACTAAAGCTTTCACATCCCGTCAGCTGCAGAGTTTCCTCAGATGTTGGTGGTCTTTAATACTTGTACATAGCAATAATAGATCAGTACAGAGCTCAGATAAGATTACTGAAATATATCTCAGGTTGAAATGAATGCAGACTCAGACTATAATCAATATCCATTCCATCCATCTTTCCTTTGAGTTATACGGCTGCCTTCACTATAAGTCCAAGATACATTCCAAAAAACGTGGACTTATAGCGAAGCAACTGAAAGTGGGGAATTTTTTCCTGCGGCTGACTTCCATTTGTGCAAACTGTTTTTTTTGCACAACTTAAGAGCAAGGCATGGGAGGACTTATAATGCATCAATTTCTATAAGCATCAACAACTTTAGTGTGGAATAGATGTATACCGGGGCAATTTATAGAGGGGATGCCCTGTACAATGGTAGAACACCATATAAGGGGGAAATTATTGTAAATAAAACAAACAAACAAAAACCTAAAAAGTAACCTTGTAATTTTAAATGTGGACCTGTTGTAATAAGAGACATTCTGAGCAAAATTCAGTTCTAAATGAATACAGTTCCCATGAAGTCATTGGAATTCCATGAAGTCACACTTGCTTATGCCAGAGCTGAATTTGGCCTTTAGCGCTTTATTGTTTAACTTGTATTTTTCTCAGTAACAAGGTCAGCAACATTATGAATGGGAATGTGTAGAAGTATAGTTCCGCTATGTTGCCATTAGAAGTGTAGCAAATACATACCATTCCCCTCTGTTCATCTACTCCTGAGAGATCCCTTTAATGCTTATAGTTATTTACGGAGGCAGTATTTTTTCCCCAGGGGAGGTCAAGGTCATGGCAGTTCTGTGTTCTCTCTGGTATTTTAAGGGAATGCATGAACAATGGAAAATACAGTACTGCATGAGCCCTGGAATTTGAAAAAGTTGTTTTAACCATGATGTGTTACATCTCTTGAAAAACAATATGTTAATTCCTTTGATACAAGCTGTAGCCATACACTATTGAGTTCTGTACAATGCACTAAAGAGGGAGAAAAGAAAAACCCTGAAATACTCCTGACACAGGCTGTGACAGACACAGTAATGATCTGAGATTTCCTTTGAATTATTTTTTTAAAGAGCAAATGGATTTTATGTGACATGTCCCTTTCTGGACGGTGCACCAGTGGGTCACTGGATTATTTCATCCAGGCCCCAAGACAATCTCTCCTCCCGCCCCAAGGCCTCAGCTCCGCCAGCAGCAACTACCTGGAGCAGAGATCATTGCATACTGAGTGAAATGGGGTTCCATAGCACAATCCACATACAGAGACATATGGGCTGTGTCCAGACTCAGGGGTTTTTTCGAAAAAAGTAGCCTTTTTTCGAAAAAACTTCCTCTGCGTCCAGACTCAAGCCGCGTTCTTTCGAAATTAATTCGAAAGAACGCAGCTTTTCTTTCGATGGCGGTAAACCTCATTTCACGAGGAAGAACGCCTTCTTTCGAAAGTTCCTCTTTCGAAAGAAGGCGTTCTTCAATGTAAATAGGGCTTCTTCAAAAGAGAGCATCCAGACTCACTGCAGAATGTTGAGTTGAACCAAACTCAAATGTCTGAAAACCAGGAAATACACCCTTAACTCTGTCCTCTTCCAGCAATATCCCAGTGTGCCCTACTATGATAAAACCTACAAAATTCTGCACAGAAATGATACATATTGGATCCTAAAGGTAAACATACCACTCTCCCCTTTTCTACCACACAGAGGCCACATCCACACTATAGTAGATGGTCCATTTAAGCCAGTGGTTTTCAAACTTATTTCTTCATGACCCAGTTGAAGAAAATTGTTGATGCCCGAGACCCAACATAATTTGACTAGAGTGTGAGCTCCTAGATGGGGCTGAGGATGAGAACTTTGGGGTACAAGAGGGGGCTCAGGGCAGGGCTGGGGCAAGAGGGGCTTACCTTGAGCAGCTCTTGGTCAGCGGTGCAATGGAGGTGCTAAGGCAGGTTTTCTGCTTCTGGCACTGCAGACCATGCTGCACCCCAGAAGCAGCACCCATCAGGTTCCCAACCAATGGGAGTGTGGAGCTAGTGTTTGGGGCAGGGGCAGTGTGTAGAGCCCTGAGCACTCTACCCAGACCCCACCCCTCACCTAGGATCTGGGCCTAATGCTGGCTGCTTTTGGGGCACAGTACAGTCTGTGGTGCCAGGACAGGCAGGTAGCCTGACTTAGCATCCCCACTAGTCACCTGATAACCCTGTAGCACTGAGACCCAGTGCCTGACATTCCACGCCCAAGTACTGGGTCACGACCCCTAGTCTGAAAACCACTGACTTAAGCGATACAACTCCAGCTAGATGAATAACATATCTGGAGTCAACATACCTTAAGTTGAGTTACTGTGGGATCTACACCATGGGGAAGAGAAACTCTCCCAGGGTATGTCTACACTACCCTCCTAGTTCGAACTAGGAGGGTAATGTATGCATACCGCACTTGCTAATGAAGCCCGGGATTTGAATTTCCCGGGCTTCATTAGCATAAGCGGAGAGCCGCCATTTTTAAATCCCCGCTGCTTCGAACCCCGTGTAGCGCGGCTACACGGGGCTCGAACTAGGTAGTTCGGACTAGGGTGCCTATTCCGAACTACCGGTACACCTCGTTTCACGAGGAGTAACGGTAGTTCGGAATAGGACCCTAGTCCGAACTACCTAGTTCGAGCCCCGTGTAGCCGCGCTACACGGGGTTCGAAGCAGCGGGGATTTAAAAATGGCGGCTCCCCGCTTATGCTAATGAAGCCCAGGAAATTCAAATCCTGGGCTTCATTAGCAAGTGCGGTATGCATACATTACCCCGCTAGTTCGAACTAGCGGGGTAGTGTAGACATACCCCCATTGACTTCCCTTACTCTTCTCATCTAGGGTATAGTAACAGGATTAATGGCAGGGGTGGGCAATAATTTTTAATGGGAGGGGGTCTCCAAGATTTTGGTAAGTGGTCAAGGGCTGCACTTCTGTGGAGGAGGTGTGGGGTCTGGGATGGTGGGTGGAGTGTACAAGGGAGCTTGGAATAAAGGACTGGGGTACAGGAGGGAGTGTGGGGTCTGAGAGGAAGTTTGGGTAAAGGAGAAGGTTATGATCTAGGGCAAGGGAATGGGGTGCAGAGTCAGGGAGGGAATATGGGTGCAGGAAAGGATTCAGGCCTGCGGGAAGGGTATTGGAGGGGGTGCAGGGTCAGGGAGAGAAGTGGGGAGAGAGGATACAGAAGGTTTGGGTAGTGGAATGGGGCAGGTAGTTGGGGGAAGAGAGCAAGTGGGGTGCCAGAGGCAGGCTCTGGCTAGGAAGCACTTATGAGGGGAGGAGTTCCCAGCCAACAACTTTGCGTTAACCTGAGACGGGCTCCCTGCTTCTGTGTGTGTGGGGGGGGGGGGGGGGCGGAGGGAGGTTGGTGTCTGCTCCATGTGGCTCTCTAGCACAAGGAGGAAGGGAGGGAGGAGGCTTCATTTGCTGCCCCTGCTGTCAGCAAAATTGGTCAGCTCCTATTGGCTGGAAATTGGCCAATGGGAGCTTGGGGATTTTGCTAAGGGGCGGGGATAGCGCGCAAGGCTTTCTCCTTTCTGCCCAGCTGTTTAAAGTGCCTGCAGCTGCTTTGTAGTAAGGGTGCCAGCAAGGCAGCCGTGGACCAGATCGAGCCCACTAGCCACCTCTAGCCCATCCTGGTCAATAGAAAGTGACCTGTGGTCAATTTTTCAGGCCTTTACTAGACCTGCTGAATCAACTGCTGGTGGATTGATCTTAGAGCGTTGATCCAGACTATAGTTTAGATGTAGCCAGAGAATGCACAACAAAGATCTCCTCCTAGCATAATCTCATCTGTCTTCACACACCTCAGTTATCCACCCAGGCCAGCATATCTCAAATGCACCTTTATCAAACAGGCCCAACTATTGCCTCCATTTTAGCCTTCTGGAGACTAAACTGTTACATGCCACAGACAGAAAACAGGAGATATTGAGGTCAATGTTCCTGCAATGATAGAGAGCTAAGTAAGTGAGATTGTGTCCGTATTTCACATAGATTTGGGGTTGCCTCATGTCATTATTGAACATTATTTAAATGAGAAGTAAAGAATTGTAGAGAATCTCTATGCATAGTAATTCCATGCTTCAATATTAAGAATATATCTATAGGGATTGTGGCGGGGTACCACCCGCCTCCGTCCCCTTTCTCCTGGGAACAAAGCGTGAACCACCAGCCCGGAGGCCTAGTCCAGCACTCGCAGCAGGCCCAGAGGCCTAGTCCGGCCCTGCAGGGTGGGGTAGGGAGGTCCGGGCCCTCCCTCTCCACTGGACCCCAACCCAGGGCCCTAAGGGTGGTGGGTGGTTCCCACCACTGGCTCAGCGGGGGGCCCTCCCCCAAAACGTGCCAAGCCCACTGGGGGGGGGGTTTCCCCGGCCCCTTGCCCTGGGTTGCTTCCTACCCCCAATCTGGTGGCCGACGGAGGTCCCACCTGGCGATGCTGGGTTGCCGGCAGCGGCCTCATCCGCTGGTCTTGTCCCTGGGGCAGCAGCACAGGGGCGTCCTCTGCAGCGGGGCGGGCGGCCACCGGGCGTTGGTGTTGGGGGCGGGCTCGCCCCGGGGCTGGTGGTAGCAGCAGCGGCGCATCCTCCGGCTCTGGATCTGGTGGCAGGTCCGGCGGCAGGCCTGCAGCTTGGGCCGGAGCTCCTGCCTCCCCAGCGGTCTGCCCCAACTGAGCAGCCCAGCAGTCTTTTATAGCAAGGCTGCACTTCGAGCATGCCCAGTAGGGCTGTGGGGGAGGGGCGTGTTCTGCCCAATAAATGGGCTCCCCTTCCCCTTGCTCAGTGTGGGGCAGGTTAGCCCTGTCACAGGGATATACTACCAACCCCCTGGCCAGCATGGTGATAGTGACTGAAATGCTCAGGGACATTAGAAAAGCTATACAAACTGGGGATACCAGCTATTCCCATATTGACTCAGGAGAGGATGCAGATGTAACCACCAGAAGGCAGATTTGACCTTGGGACCACAAGAACTTAATGGAGGAGCCACTACAGCTTGAGCCATGAAGCCAGCTGGCTCTTAGCTTAGGTTGTTGAGCTCACCCATTCTTATCTCTCAGGCTATGTCTAGACTGCAAGCCTCTTTCGAAAGAGAGCGTCTAGACTGCACGCGGAATTTCGAAAAACAAGCCGCTTTTTCGAAAGAAAGCACCCAGTGAGTCTGGATGCTCTCTTTCTAAAAAGCCTGTTTGCTTTCAAGAACGCCTTCTTTCGAAAGAGCACTTTCAAAAAAAGGCGTTCTTCCTTGTGGAATTAGGTTTACCGCCGTCGAAAGAAAAGCCGCGTTCTTTCGATTTAATTTCGAAAGAACGCGGCTGCAGTCTAGACGCAGGGGAAGTTTTTTTGAAAAAAGCCTACTTTTTTCGAAAAAACCCCTGAGTTTGGAAACAGCCTCATTGTCAGTTGTCTAAGTCCTACTACATGGGACAGTGGACCATACCCATTCGGTATGTGGGTTACACAGAGATAAAGTTTCTTGACACTGTAAATAAGTATTTCTTAGAAAATCTAGTCCTGGAATCACAGAATCCTAGGGCTGGAAGAGACCTCAGGAGGTCATCGAGTCCAACCCCCAAAGCAGGACCAACCCCAACTAAATCAACCCATCCAGGGCTTTGTCAATGGTCTATCTAAGCTCAGTATCCTGTTTTCTGACAGTGGACAGAATGAACAGAATAGGGCAATTATTGAGTGAGCCACCACCTGTAGTCCACTCCCAGCTTCTGGCAAACAGAGGCTAGGGACATTTAGAGCATGGTATTACACCCCATCCTATCCTGAATAATAGTCATTGATGGATCTTCCCTACAAAAACTTAGCTATTCATATTTGAGTTCCTTTAGAACTATTGGGTGAATACCTGGTTAATTACTACTATTTAATTTATCAATTTATTTAAAAACCAGCTTAAATGACACCTAGTTCCTCATATTTGTCATCTAAAAAGAATGTCTCAAGTGTGAGAATCTCTCTCATCCTCTGCAGTAAAGACAGATGCAAAGAATTCATTTAGTTTCTACACAATGGCTGTATCTTCCTTTAGCAGGCTTCCTTCTTCTAATGTACTTAAAAATTGTTGTTATTTTTTTAAATCTTTAATTAGTTGCTCTTCAGGTTCTTTTTTTGGCCTGCCTAATTTATGCTTTTACACTTGACATGCCAGAGTTTATGCTCCTTTGTATTTTTATCACTAGGACTTAACTTCCAGTTTATGAAGGATGCCTTTTTGCTTCTAACTTCTTCCTTTAATTTGTTGCTTAGCCATTATGGCATTTTTTGTTCCCCTTATTGTATATTTAATTTGAGCCGTTGCTATGGTGTTTTTAAAAAGTTTTTAGACGTTTTCCAGGAATTTCACTTTTGGGATTGTACCTTTTAATTTCTGTTTAACTAGCTTCTGTATTTGTGTGTAGTGCCCCTTTTTGAAATTGTATGCTATATGGTGTACCCTCCACTTAGGATGTTAAATGGATTTATACAATGGTCACTTACCAAGTGGTTCATCTGTATTCATCTCTTGGACCAGATCCTGTGCCCCACATAGGAATAAATCAGGAATTACCTATCCTTATGTGTATAGGACTATTTAGAACTATTAAGAACTATTTAGAAAAGTTAGACATACACAAATCCATGGGTCCAGATTTAATGCATCCGAGGGTGCTGAGGGAGTTGGCAGATGTCATTGCAGAGCCATTGGCTTTGTACCCCACACCCTAGAGAGTGACTGGGTGCCCAATGCCTGGGCTGAGTGGGTATGGGGACCTGGACTGCTGAACCCTAATGCCTCACCCAATTGGCAGACCAGAGAACTGAACAACACTAATTCTAATTCTCCACTATTAAGTAATTTGTAGGGTCTGTGTAGCAAAGCAGCATGGCCTTCTGTGGAGAGTGACAGAATGGAAGGGCCAACTCCCTGCCATTAGAAGATTCCCGAGCTTTGGCTCATCTACAAAGGCATGCTCCATGCATCTCATAATTATAAATATCATACTTATGCCCAGACAAAGGTGCAAAGGATGAATTAAGAATGAGAATACATGAGTCACTGAGGATCAAATACACTACAGAGAAGGTAATTATCCAAACCCCAAGCATTATATGCCCAGGAAAATCAGAGTTACAACTAAACATGAAATGAATCCAAACATGTTAAGGCATGCAAGAGCAGAGGCAGAGGAGCCAAGGAACCTTTACTGTCTTCTGTAGTGATACCACCAATATATTTTGAGATCGTGTGTGTGTGTGTGTGTGTGTGTGTGTGTGTGTGTGTGTGTGTGTGTGTGATGTATGTCATCTCAATAGGAGGGGAATTATCTAGTTGCTAGATTATGATAAAGGCATTTGGATGTGTGAAATCCTAGATGAAACTGATTTTTGAAACACATTTGATTTTTTTATCTTTTAATTCCTGTTGTTCTGCCCTCTCTAGCAGCTATTTGTTCTGTCCCTGTCTAAAAAGCCTGTAAAACGTATTGGAAAGTGGAGCCCAACTCACCTAATGGCTAGTCCCTAGGAAAGCCTAATGCTTCAAGTGGGGATATGACCAGAGTGCAAAACCAACTGATGACTGGTGTTGAAAGTATTATAGGTGCATGTAACAACTTTTAAAAACCTAGTTTATTTCACAGAGTGAGCAAACATCCTTTAAAACAGGTGCTAGTGAGGAAAAAAGTTTATTATAGCTGGCAAACTATTGTGTGGTGTTTCACATTACAGGTATTTCACATGTTAAACATATTGCTTGCACATGTCTCAGAGTGGAAGATTTGATGCTGAGCTGTACAGTGCACACTGACTGGGAGAGGGGATTGCAAAGGCAGAGGGAACCCAGGAGGTAAAGGTGCTTGCAAGGTGCAGGCACGTATTTTGCTGCTGAAGCCATTCCTGGCTATCTCCAGTTTCCAGAAGTGCATGAGAAGCTGTAGTGTTCTTTGGGAGGAGAATGGCAGTGCAGACTCTTTCATGGTCCTTCAGCTGCTAGGTCATCTTATCACTGATAAGTATGACAGGTTGCTCTTGCTGCACTTGGTTGCTGTGACTTTTAAATGGTGAAAGAATGTTATAGATACGCAGACCTTCAGACACAACTCAACCTCTCCGACCCTTCAGGACAGGGGATACAGCCAACAGTGGAATTGGCTGTGCAGTTCCCTTCTGATTCCCTAGCAGGTGCGTCATCTTTTTCCCCATTCATTACCCTGAAGAGCTACCGCCTGTTACACCTTGGTTCGGTGATGTGATGTGAGCCTCAAGGGTTAAAGCCGACTATCCAGTGAAAACTACTGGATGATGGTGAAACAAATGATTTTTATTAAGTGGTCAAAACCAGCAATTAACAAGTAGGTGTTTGAACTAGCAATTGCTCAGTACTTTTACTGCGTAGAAAAGCTTGGGCACAATTATACCCAACTGATTACAATTCTTTGATTACAATTCACTTATATCAAATCACTATCCCTAATTCGCCTAAGACAACGCAGCATACAAATAAAAAATACAAAAAACAAAGCCAAAGTAATGATAATATAAGAACCGTCCAAAGCCAGCCCCTCTATGGTTATTTTAGGGCAGCTGGTGGAGTTAGTCATAAATCTACTTTTACAACTTAACAACTCCGGGGCTTCTATTTCTAACACTTATACTTAACCTAAATACAACACTACTATACAACACAAAATTATACAATTTACACAGCGTGGTTAACAGAACTTAGATACACTTTACAGAATTACACAGTGAAATTAACACAATTTGACTATTAATTAAACTAATAACTAATACATTTAAAGCAATACTTACAAATCCAGAAACGATAACAACAGAAAGACACACTAGAACTCGGAGCATGCTCAGGACTCGTGCACCCCTATATTTGTCTCGAAGGGTGGGGAGGCAGCCTCAGGGTGATCAATCCTTTAGCCGGGCAAAAAAAAGACACGTGCCCTCAATACACGGAACCTCCGTTGAACAAAGGGGTAGAGGGTCTTTTATACAAAAATTTGGTGTCTAATGCCATGCTAGGGTCTGCATTTGGCAGGGCCTGATAGGCTAGTGATGAGGTAGTATGACAATACTGCCCTATAGGAATTTTCGTGATGTATGCATGATCCCCTCGTGGACAGGACCAGATGGGGCATAGTTAGTGTAAGACAACTGTGTTTTATTACCCTATGTTTACTTTTTCCCTTGCCCCTAAGACTGGTCAAGCTATGGTCAAATGAGGCTTATCTGTAAATTCAGTTAGGCGTTATCTAGTTATGCTCACCTCCCTGTTTTCTTGGTGCCTTTGAGTTCTAGGATGCCTATAAGGTCAAATTCCATTCACAAAAACTGCATTGTGCTGCCCATGCTCCTCTGAGTATCTGGGTTTTGTGTGAGGGGCCTTGTGTGGCAGGATGGGCTATACGCGAAGGCCGTGGACAGAAAAAGCCTGCTTTACAACACCGCCCAGGAACAGCCGTGCACACCAAGATGACCTGGCTTCCCTTCTGGAATCTAGATCAGTCGTTCTCAACTGTGGGCCATATGGCTCCCCAGGGGCCACGTCCTACCTCTAGGAGGCCACATGAAAAAACGGAACATTAGGTAAATTACGTACCTTTTTTTTTCCAACTAACAGTGGCTATGAGGGGGACCACAGAGGTAAATGAAGCTCAGTAGGGGGCCATGAGCAAAAAACGGTTGAGAAACATTGATCTAGATCACCTGGCCAGTGGACTAGCATGAGCAACTGAGGCTGGTAATTATATCTCCTCTGTAGAATCGTGTCTGAGAGTGTGTATGTGTGGTGGATAATTTCAGTAGTTTGGAACAATAAATAAATTCTGCATTCATAATAAATGCAGCATACTGTCTTATCCCTCAAACAAGATCCTGCTTGTTCTATTTCTCTCAATGTGACAAGTGTATATATAAGATGTGGCCCTCGCCCTGACCTTGCCAAGACAGAATAATCCACAGTGGTGAGCATGAAGAGGAAAGAAAGAGGAAAAAATGTATAGGTAGGTGTTTTAGACCAAGTTGGATGAGCAAGAATCTCAGGGAGGTGATTAAGAAAAAGCAGAAAGCATATAAGGAATGGAAGATGGGAGGGATCATCAAAGAAAGCTACCTTACTGAGGTTAGAGCATGTAGGGACAAAGTGAGAGAGGCTAAAAGTCATGTTGAGTTGGACCTTGCAAAGGGAATTAAAACCAATAGTAAAAGGTTTTATAGCCATATATATAGGAAGAAAACAAAAAAAGAGGAAGTGGGACCGCTAATCACTGAGGATGGAGTGGAGGTTAAGGATAATCTAGCCATGGCCCAATATCTAAACAAATACTTTGCTTCAGTCTTTAATGAGGCTAATGAAGAGCTTAGGGATAATGGTAACATAACAAATGGGAATAAGGATGTGGAGGTAGATATTACCAAATCCGAGGTAGAAGCCAAACTCAAACATCTTAATGGGAGTAAATCAGGGGGCCCAGATAATCTTCATCCAAGAATAATAAAGGAACTGGCACATGAAATTGCAAGTCCATTAGCAAAAATTTTTAATGAATCTCTAAACTCAAGGGTTGTACCATTTGACTGGAGAATTGCTAATATAGTTCCTATTTTTAAGAAAGGGAAAAAAAGTGACCCGGGTAACTACAGGCCTGTTAGTTTGACATCTGTAGTATGCAAGGTCTTAGAAAAAATTTTGAAGGAGAAAGTAGTTAGGGACATTGAAGTTAATGGCAATTGGGACAAATTATAACATGGTTTTACAAAAGGTAGATCGTGCCAAACCAACCTGATCTCCTTCTTTGAGAAAGTAACAGATTTTTTAGATAAAGGAAATGCAGGGGATCTAAGCTACTTCAATTTCAATAAGGCATTTGATACAGTACCACACGGGGAATTATTTGTTAAATTGGAAAAGATGGGGATCAATATGAAAATTGAGAGGTGGATAAGGAACTGGTTAAAGGGGAGTCTACAGCGAGTCATACTGAAAGGTGAACTGTCAGGCTTGAGAGAGGTTACTAGCGGAGTTCCTCAGAGATTAGTTCTGGGACCATTATTATTTAATCTTTTTATTACTGACCTCAGCACTAAAAGTGGGAGTGTGCTAATAAAGTTTGCAGATGACACAAAGTTGGGAGGTATTGCCAATTCAGAAAAAGATCGGGAAATCATACTGGAAGATCTGGATGATCTTGTAAATTGGAGTAATAGTAATAGGATGAAATTTAATAGTGAGAAGTGTAAGGTTATGCATTTAGGGATTAATAACAAGAATTTTAGTTATAAATTGGGGACACATCAGTTGGAAGTAACAGAAGAGGAGAAGGACCTTGGAGTCCTGGTTGATCACAGGATGACTATTGTGACATGGCTGTGAAAAAGGCTAATACGGTCTTGGGATGCATTAGGCGAGGTATTTCCAGTAGGGATAAGGAGGTGTTAGTGCTGTTATACAAGGCATGGTGAGACCTCATTTGGAATACTGTGTGCAGTTCTGGTCTCCCATGTTTAAGAAGGATGAATTCAAACTGGAACAGGTACAAAGAAGGGCCACTAGGATGATCCGAGGAATGGGAAACCTGTCTTATGAAAGGAGACTCAAGGAGCTTGGCTTGTTTACCTTAACCAAAAGAAGGCTGAGGGGGGACATGATTGCTCTCTTTAAATATATTAGAGGGATGAATGCCAGGGAGGGAGAGGGATTATTTAAGCTTAATACCAATGTGGACACAAGAACAAATGGATATAAGCTGGCTATTAGGAAGTTTAGACTTGAAATTAGGCGAAGGTTTCTAACCATCAGAGGAGTGAAGTTCTGGAACAGCCTTCCAAGGGAAGTAGTGGGGGCAAAAGGCCTGTCTGGCTTCAAGATAAAGCTAGATGGGTTTATGAAGAAGATGGTTTGATGAGGTAACATGATCTTGGCAATTAATTGACCTTTCACTATTAGTGGTAAATAGTCTAATGGTGGGAAGATAGGAGTTGCTATAGAGAACTTTTTTCTGGGTGTCTGGCTGATGAGTCTTGCCCACATGCTCAGGGTTCAGCTGATCACCATATTTGGGGTCGGGAAGGAATTTTCCTCCAGGGTAGATTGGCAGAGGCCCTGGAGGTTTTTCACCTTCCTCTGTAGCATGGGGCATGGGTCACTAGCAGGAGGATTCTCTGCATCTTGGGGTCTTTGAACCATCATTTCAAGGACTTCAATATCTGAGATATAGGTGAGAGGATTATTCTAGCAGTGGGTGGGTGAGATTCTGTGGCCTGCATTGTGCAGGGGGTCAGACTAGATGATCAGAAAGGTCCCTTCTGACCTTGAAGTCTATGAAAAGCCTAGAAGTGATAGGGGAGGTGACAGGTGCTTGGGAGAGGTTTTTCTTTTGTTGTGGTGGCAATTTATGTATATTTCAAGTGAAAACTTTCTGTCTCTTTGTAAGCATTACTGCCTCTTACTACTGATATTTAAAATAGTCTCCATTAGTCTGGAGCTCTCATCACTTTTCCAGCTGACTCTTGTCCATCAGGGGAGTTTTCTTTATTTCTGCAAGTGCTTCCAAAGGGTTCAAGTCAATTCTGGAAACAGAAGTTTGGAGGATTGAAAGCAAATGCTATAAACAAAAGGACTCACCCAATATTCAAGAAACTATGCAGTAAAGCTGACAGTGATTTAAAATTGGGTTCAGTTTCTATACCCCTCCCCTTCCCATTACTTTTAATTTTTCAATGATGGTGGTGTCTACAGTCAAAAAATGTGTGCTCTTAATTTGGATTAGGTATTTCAGATTAAAATGGCAGTGAACAGTGATTAAACTCAGATTAAAATAGCAACTCAGTTCTTCATTCAGATTGGCATCTCAAATTCAACCCAAGCCTCTTCTGTAGACTTTAACTCAAGCTATGACCCATATGAAGACACAACAACTCAGATTTTAGCTTGGGTTACACTGCAGTTTGAGTTAAAACCTATAGGAAAAGTCAGGTTGAACTCAAGATGCTAATCTGAATTAAGAGCCAAATTGTTATATTTTCACTGCTATATTAAACAGAATTAGCAAATCAAAGTTAAGAACACATTGTTGAGCAGTGTGGACAAAGCCTGTGTTGAGCTTTCAGGACAGAATTTTTAAATGTGCTTGCCCATAATTGGGACTCTTATGTCTATGCTGATGCATGTAAACAAACCTTTTATATAGGTGCCTAAATTTGGATCCCAGGATCTGATTGTGCACCCAGGTTTGAAATTTCTGTTAGTATGAAGATGTAATTTCAGTTTCTAACTCTCTTTCTCATTGTCTAAGAAAGAGTACTGTCTTAGGGTACGTCTAGACTACCGCGTTTTGTCGACGGAAGTTTTGTCGACAGATACTGTCGACAAAACTTCCGTCGACAATTTGCGTCCAGACACATGGAGTTCTGTCGACAAAGCAAGCCGCTTTGTCGACAGAACTCCGTAGTCTGGACGCAGTGTTTCAGGCAATAACACCTTCTGTTGACAGAGTTCTGTCGACAGAAAGTGTTATGCCTCGTAAAATGAGGTATACCAGCGTCGACAAAACCGCGGAGTTCTGTCGACGTTATGTCGACAGAACTCCGCGGTAGTGTAGACGCTGGTATTGTTTTGTCGACAAAAGTCCACTTTTGTTGACAAAACTAGGTAGTCTAGACACACCCTTGGTCTGAGCAATAGCTCTTGCAAAATGTTTTCCCCAGGAATTGAAATTAGATAGGAAGTTCAAATTTCTGGAGGATTAGAAAATGACAAAACTGGAAACTCAAACTAGTGGACTGCTGGGCGTTATGCTGGAGCACAGAGGTGTAAGGAAATCCCTGCATTAGTGGCTTGCAGAGTTTGGTGATGGTTCACTAACTAAATGGCTTACTAGACTATAACAAGTAAATGCACAAACACACATGCAAGTCAAATTAATCTATGGCATCATTTAAGGAGCCACATGAAAAGGGATTGCTTCATTTATACTGGGAATGGAATTTGATTTCTGGCTGCTGACTTTAAGTTCTGAATGTACCATCCCATTGGATTAAAAAATGAGGGTATTGTAATATAATGGCAATCTTACAGACCCTGGACAATGTGACTCTTGCATTTAGAAATGGCTCTACTGTGACTGACTGCATACAAAGATTGTATGGTCATTTTGTGTGTAGGGCAGCTCTAACCATTCAATGGGCCACAATGCATGAATAGTACTATACCTTCCTCTCTACAGTCAGGGAATGTACTGCTACAAGTTCCTCTATGCATGCAGCATTTTCAGACACACACTCTGCTCCCTCCAACTGTTTTCTGTTGTCGAAGAGAATTGTGCAGCACAGTATCTGGGCTGTTTGTTCATTTTATCTTTTCATATTCCCCTGTTCCTTATGTGTCAAGATCACTTTCTAAGGACAGCAGGAGTATTTGGTACATTTTACTAAAGGATTTGCAAACAGGAGAAACGGCAGCCCAGAAGAAAGATTTTTATCTACACTTACACTCTTCTACATAAGAACTGGAAGCCTGGATGAAGCCTTGGGTTGATCTGCTATCCTAGCCTGTATCCAACAGCAGTTCACACCAAATGCTTCGGAAAAAGGTGCAAGAGACTCATAGTGGGATGGTCTGCCCCCTACAAGAGGTTTCATCCTAATTGTTTATACTTGTTGAACCTCTCATATCCGGAACTCTCTGCTCTGGGGAGCCCCGACCCTGGCCGGAACCCCCAGCATCAATGGGGCCAGGCAATGGCTGGGGAGCCCCAGCCCTGGCCAGGAATGCCCTGGCATCAGCGGAGCCAGGCATTGGACTGGGAGCACCCACCCGGGCCTGGGAATCCCAGCACTAGCTGGCCAAGTGACCTGGGAATCCCGGTCCTACCTGTAGAACCCCCAGCTGCAGTGGAGTTGTCTGTGGCCGGACAGCCGCAGCCAGGAACCCAGAGAAACGCCCAGTAACAGCAGGGCCGGGGTGACCAGGCAGCCTCTGCTGGGGAACCCCCAGATGAAGCAGGGCTGGTGGAAGCGAGCGGCTTGAATACCCAGCAGCAGCAGGCCAGCCCTAGCAGTGGGGCAGGACAGCTGGGGAAACCCCAGCAGCAGCAGGGCCAGCAGTCATGTGGCCTTAGCTGGGAACCCCAGGAAACACCCTGCGGCAGTGGGGCCAGCAGCAACCGAGCGGTCCCCACTGGGAACCCCAGAAGACCCTGGGGTAGCAGGCGGGCAGCAGAACCAGGAGCTGTGCCGGGCCAGCTTAAGTTGGGACAGCAGCAGGGCAGGGAGCCCAGGGGTGGGACAGCCAGCAGGGGAGCCCTGACCTTCTCTAGTCTGGCAAGCTCCCTGGTCCAGGACAGCTCAGGTCCCAGGGTGCTGGACCAGGGAGGTCCAACCTGTAGTTAGATAGGTTTCAACCGTGAATGATAAGGTTCAATACCTCTTCCATATAAGTACCCATCCCTTATTGGAATTTCCAAAGTTCTTGGGCTCATTAGCTTAATGTGGCAACGAGTTCCACAATTTAATGATGCACTATAAGGGCTTCTATCTGTTTGGAAGTTCCCATGTGCAGCAAGGCTTACCTTATCCAGCTTCAGGGCCTGGTGTTGCCTCAGTTTCCCCCTTTTAAAGTTTTCCCTCAATGCTCACAATTCTTTACAGTCCTTGTTAGCTGGGGATTCATACCCAGCAGGTGTCTGATTCCTGCATGCCCTTCCGCTCTCAACAGGATCCTATCCCTCCAGATCCTTCTGCCAAGGAGCTCTGGAGAACTGCTAGCTGTCCTCTACTTCAGAAACTCCCTTCCCAAGTTCCCCCATGGTCAACTCAAGCCACTTTTATAGATTGTAGGCCTGTAGTTTTTAGTCACAGGCTTGCTCCTGAGGAGGAAAGTTAAGCCTGGTACAAATGAACTTGAGTCCCAACTCCTTTAAAGGCCAGCTTGTGTGATGACACCTTTTTATTGAATTGAATGGCTCCTTGTTCTTGTGTTTTGAGATAGAGAACTTTATTTTCGCCCACTGACATAAGTGTGGCTGTGGACAGGCACTTGGTCAGAAAAACTCATGTTTCAATATCAGTTGTACCAACAAAAATCATAGTGTAGACAGAGCCTCAGTGCCTTGCACAGAGAAAATATAAATTTAAGCTCATAGATTTGTTTTTTGAAGGACAAGGACTGAGAGGTCAGATACAGAGTGATCATTCTGCATCTCTATCTAAATATTATTGCAAGTGCCTGCTTTGCATAAGAATCCCCTTGGTTGTCACAGTTGTAGAGTCCACACTTGAATGGACGGCTAATAAATAAAAAGTAATAAAAACCACTTTGAGCTGGCCAGTTTAATAGGAGGGAACTGGCTTCAGCATGAAATCACTTCGGGTCTCTTGCTCCCAAGGCCAGGAGGAAATATTTCTCATGCATCCCATATGCAGGAATTTCTGTGGTGGGTGCTTTCTTTGTAAATGTGGACCATAGGGGTGTGAATGTACCCCCTGTGCTATGGTCTCCCAAGGAAGTGGGGAAATCAGCCCCAGCCTTCTCCTGGCCCAACAGAGCATGGGGGGAGGAAGGCTCGGGCAGCGTGCTGTTCCTGCCTTCCCCTGGCCAGCTGGAGCATACTTACTTGGGGCACCATAAGGGGTGTTTTCGCATCCTTCGCAACCCCCCTGCATATGGGCTTTCACATACACATGAAAGAGACCACTGGTATTTACAGGAGCCTGCAAAAACATTACTTTACATAAACCATGTAATGTGAGATTCACTGAGAACCAAACAGCCATGCAAATACCTGCATGCCATTAGGCACTGTAAAAAGCAGTCTACCGGATGAAATGGTCACTGTAAATCATGACATATCTATCTGTAACTTTGGGCACAAACTAAAAAGTCTGGGTTCAGTGTACATTAGACAGCTGGTTGAATAACCTTGGCCAAATAATTAAACCAAATTGTTATATTTTAATCAAATAATCCACCGATTAATTGAATGATGGAAAACAGAGCAGGAGGAAGAAGCCTTTCCTTTTGCACTTTGAGGTAGCTCCCCTAAATTTTTGAAAGCTGAACCCCACTTACAGAAAACAAAACCAATCTCTCCATGTCCAACTGCTCATTTTGGGCAGTTAATTAACAGTACAGTACCTTGTCCAGGGCCCAGCAAAGTCTGTCACCACCAACCTTGATAGTTTTTATAACATAGACATCCTATTACTTCACTATCTCCACTCCTACACTTTGCCACAGACAATAGTACACTAATGATCACATACTATCAGACTTTGAAGAAATACTTGGACCCTCAGCTTGCACTTCATAGAGTAAGGGGGGGAGAGATTGCTGTGCCCACATACATGCCTGCTTGCTACTTGTTGTGGGATTGGAGTCTCAATCTGTCTGCTGACAGAGGGGAACTTAAATTCTTTCAGAACTTTTGATTGTATGTCATCCAATCTGGGTGACATTGTTATATAATACACTAAATTGTTCCATCATTTCCTCTTAACAATTGTCTCTGAAAAGGACAATATTTATTACCCGAAAAAGAGAAGATCTGGAGTAAGTATCTTCTCAGAAACGTCTACAATGCAAACTGATTCAAAGAAAATATTTACCTCCTCCACATCATCTTTATTCTCCTTAATTGCTTCCTTTATTCCCTAGGATTGCACTGGATTCTCAGATTTGCTTGCTGATTCTGGCATTCCTACTGACTTTGTCTCGTTTTATGGATTGTCTGTTTGCTCTTAGGCTCTCAGTTTCTATCTTACCATAGTTGTATGTGTTTTCTGTGGGTTCCATATGGTTCTATTTCTGTATTGGGAGAAAAGGGCTAATCAAGGGTACTATCAAACAATATAGCCTGTACTCTGTGGAAAAATCCATAGGAGCATTAGATTCTGATTCATTCCGGAATCCCATGCAATGCAGTTTTGTGTCCATTTCAGACCACCACCTTGGTGTAACTGAAGAGCCCAGCATAGTTGGTAGTGAAATTAAGAGCAATTGCTTACAGCCGTGGTCACCAACCAGTAGATCGCGATCTACCGGTAGATCTCAGGGGCTCCAAGAGTAGCTCTTGAGCCCTCTCTGAACTGCGCACCTGCGCAGTACATTTACATTAGATTTCCACATATAATGTAGGCGGGGCTTCAAGGAAGGGGCGGGGCAGTAGATCTTCGCCTGTTCTGAGACTTAAAAAGTGATCTTGGGTGTAAAAAGGTTGGAGACCACTGGTTTACAGAATGCACAAGCGGCTGTAAACCCTGCTCATTGACTCAAAAATTTACACCTGTGAATGTAGACCAGGCATCACCTCCTATGCTCTAGCACAGCTCAGACTGCCTACTCTGCTAAATTGGTCTTTATAGTATTCAGGTTGGCCCTCCCTAGTCTGGCACCCTTGGGATTTCACTGGTACCAGATGAGGGATTTTACTGGACCAGGTGAGGTCATTTTTGGCCCCTCTGCTACTGGTCCCATCCCCCACCCTGCTGCCCCACCAAGGTTCCCGGCTCCCCTGGGCAGCTCTGCTGGGCCACACATGGAGCTTCCCGACTCCCCTCCACCCCCCAGCCCAGCTGAGCCATGTGCCAGGCTTCCGGCACACCGCTGCATCACACCGCCCCGCAGTGCACCAGGATTCTCTCTGATCCTGGAACATCCATGGTCCTGCTGGATCAGAGAGTCCTGGTTTATAGATGTGCAGCCTGTATTGTAATGAACTGGCTAAGATGTGTGTGTCCCCTTGGTCTCTGATGTAGTCATAACCACTTAACTATGCATCATACCCCTTATGCTACTAGAAATAATTCTGCTTTAGCTGAATTAAGAAAGGTACAGCGTTTCTGGAGAAAGAGAATCTGGGTTCTATCCCTGCAGAAATCATGGTATTCTAAGTAGCCATGTAAAATAAAAAAGAATCTATAGTTAAGATGTTTTCACCAATGAAAGTAACACTTCTACTGGTTAAAGCATAATAAACACTTGGAAGGGTACTGCAAGCCATTACATGCTGTCCCTTAATATACATTTGTTTTAGGTTCTTTGATTGCTATTACTGGAAAATATTTTTTCCATAACATCTTTCCATTTTATTGCTTCTGCATTGCTCACCTCATTTGCAGTCATCTCTCGCTTATCAGAATAATGAATTCATGACACGTTTGGAAGGCATAAGAGTACCTTGCACATTTATCCATCCAAAGATCTCTGAGTGCTTTGCATACATT
Source organism: Pelodiscus sinensis (assembly GCF_052426305.1). Classification (NCBI taxonomy): domain Eukaryota; kingdom Metazoa; phylum Chordata; order Testudines; family Trionychidae; genus Pelodiscus; species Pelodiscus sinensis. The sequence goes on from NC_143052.1 coordinate 201,420,926, forward strand.
AATGCATTAAATCTCTCAATGCCCCTGTGATGCAAGGAAAGTATTAGTAGGTCCATTTTACAGCTCAGGAAACCAAAACACAGAAAGGGAGGGAGGACACAAAGTGATTTTTTAAATGAATTTATTATAAAATATTTATCATTGAAAATATCAACAATGAAATTGTTATTCAAAAGCCATCTGTCTTTGATTATAGTTTATTAATCCAGACCATAATAAGATTAATTTTAGTCTAAATAAAACTTCAGGAAAGGACTGGCAAAAAGTAATTGGCTAAATCTCAACAAGCATTAAGGCTTTGATTCATCAAGGTACATAGTCAGCGGGGTAATTTTAAGCATGTGACTAGTTTCATTAAGTTCACTGGGACTACACACATGTTGAAGCATCTTGTTGAACTCAGGTCTAATTCACTAAGCAGTACCTAGTACAACCATACATATGCCATAGTGCAAACCTCTGAACTATAACCACACACGTGATGGGGAAAGTAAATCATTCATTTTTCCACTCTGGACATGAATTTGGTGTAAATTCCCTGTTCATGTGACATTACTGCCAAAAGTGATTCTGGACAAGAGAAAGACAAGCACAGCACTTGAAAAACTGAATCACACACTGTGCAGTCAAATGGGCTTCAAAGGAATATTGTTATCCCCATAAAATGCTGTTTCAATCATGTGTGGCTCACAATTATGTGGAGAGGATCAAGCAGTGTTTAGGGCTAGTCCAAAACTGCAGAAAAAAGTCACTAGATTATTTTGAGTTTTTTTCATCTATATTTTTGCTGGAATTTCAAATTTTTAAAAAAATCCAACTCTTCAATGAGCTGGTTTTAAAAAGAAAAAATTGGGAATTTTTTTGAAAACACTGTATGCAAAGTTTTCATTGAAATTTCAGAAATCCACCACCAACCTACAGTTCTCACAATCTTCTGTTTACTACCAAGAGGAATTAATGTGTATGCACACCACAAGTCACTGCTAGATGAAATCTAGAGCAAACTCCTACCATAAAGCAACATTCACTTTGGCTCTCCTCACCTCTGCTTTTTGCCACAGAGAGTATGAAAAAAATGGACAATTTGCTTCATTAGCCCAAATTCTGTCTGTGGGAGATGACAGAGTGGGGGCAAGGAAGAGTAGTCAATCCATACTAATTAGCCATACTCCTTCACCCATACCCAACTCTGTGGCAGTCTTCAGTGTGTACGCTACAGCACTATGCTCCAGCCAGACCTCAACAATCTTCCTGTTTACGATAATCTGATAGAATCTCTATGACAGCCTCAAACCCAGATTGAGGTGCGGGTCACAAGGTGGCCAGGGTGCAGCTAGGAAAATTGCTGAGGTCCCAGAATATAGCAAGAAGGTGCTAGTTCTCTGCAGACGTGCCCCAAGATCAACAAGAAAATCCAACAGATTTAGGGTCAGATGCACAGAGGTTATATAATAGATCTGGAGGCTTGCAACACCAGTTCTACCACTACATACATAAACCACTGCTTATGATAATAATGGATCTTTTCATTAAACTACAGCTTTGGAAAACTTAAGAGACATGAATCGATACAAAAGTGACACAACTTAAAGCATCTAGAAAAAGCACTGCTATCGCAATGCTGCACAGTTTAATTCGCATCGTTCATCTCCAAGGTTTTCATGAGTGCAAAGCAATATTATACAGTTCAGCAGAGTCAGCCTATGCAGTTTTATTAAGGAATCATTCATTGCTTTGATCCTGTGTGAAAGATAGCTATATATTTGCAGACCAGAATACTTTGCTGGTGAGGAATATTTTCTCTTGGCAGGAATCCAAGCATCAAAATGTAGGTTTTTGCAGCTGTGGTGAGTAATCTGTCAGCAGGGAAACCATGACAGCCTAGAGGGGGAGGGAAAAAAACCCGATCATATTGGAAACAGACACTGCAAAGAAAATAAACAGGGAAAAATATTTTTTGAGTTCCAAGGCTCTGTGCTGAAAATTATTTTTCCCAGCAGAAATTGCATGCTTAGATTTACTTTCTAGAATTTCCAATTGTGAAACATCAAAGAGTCTAAAAATTATAGTGTTTTGTTTGTATTCAATATGTTTCCTCTGTGCACACCACACAAGAATGTACAATAGGAGAGTTCAAGAAAAAAAATGCTAGAACCAGTATCAATACTGGACCAAATTCTGAAATCTTTTTAACTGACTAACCTCTGTCTGCAGTTACTCCTGATCTGCACTCATGTATATGGATGCTAAATTTGATCCTCAATGCAGACAGGAGCAAAATTTCTGTGGACATCAATGGCAGTTTTACTTAAGTAAGGACATTGACATTTGGACCAGTTTAACCACAGTTGTTGTTGCCCCATAAAATAGAAAACCCTGACTGTATTGTCTGTCATGAAACTTCTTTGCTATGCTTCATGCTCTCTGACAATCCTTAGATATACCTGTCATTATAAAATGAGAGTATTGGAAAGTGGCAGTCAAAGAGAAGAAAGATTGTACCTAAATAGGATTTGGTTTTCCTCTCTGTTTTTGTATACACAGGCCCTGCACTTCTGTTCTTCATCTGTTTCTGTCGAAGTATTACTCTAATTTATATTGACAGTTTTACAGTAATACTTGACTGGAAAGCTATGCTTAGAGAAAGGCAAGTTGGTGACTCCATTTCTGTTTCCTCACCTTGGGGAAGTCGAGGTTTCACTACCTTTCTTAGCATGACTGTTCTAAAATCTACAGTGAGTCCAAATTGTGGAAAATAGGACAGTGGTAGGAATATTGAGGGTGGAGTTACAATTTGCGTTTAATGCTAACTATATTCTTGTAGGTCGCATAGTATACTTTGCAATATCCAGCACCAAAGCCCTATATGTAAATAGAGAGCACATACTTTTACCTCAAAGGCTTCATTTTGCAATCCTTCTTTAAGCAAAATTCACACTATAACATGGCAGCTCAGCCTTACAAAGGATTACAGGATCGCTGATGTCATCTGCTATAAACATTTTTTTTAAATGTAGCCTTTATAGCACCATTCTTGGGATTGCTATTTGGAGTGTTTGGAAGAGGTGGAGCTTAGAGTCTGTCAACACTCTGTTTACAGCAGTGTAGCTATGGTGCCGTAATTCTATAGGGTAGAGTAAACATGAACTACAGTGACTGAAGGGGTATCCCATTGCTGTCATAACTGCACCTCCTCAAGTAATGGTAGCTAGATCAGTGGAAGAATGCTTTCATCGGCCTATCAGCAGCTGCACCAGGAGTCTAGGTCAGCAAAGCTATGCCGCTCAAGGTGTGTCAACCCAAGTTTTAAGTGTATACGAGACTCAAGCTACTTGCTAGCATAACTCCATATAAAAAATGCAATTAAAAAAGGAGAGCTCCCCCAATTAAAACAATCTGGGTCAAGCAAGAGTAGATTAAGGTAAAAGCAGAAAAGAACTGACATTGTCTCTCACAATAAATGTGATGCACTTAAAACTGTGACCTGTTAGGGCAGGGTTTTGCAACAGTTATATTAAGGCATGTGTTATACTGAAGAGTCATGCTAAATCAAAATCTGGATCAAAGGGCAGAACAATAGCCAAGTACTGCATAACCCCTAACTGTTCTTATTTGCTTTTCATACCATAATTGTCCATTTTCTGTTTTCAGCCTCCTGGAAAACCAGTGACCGTGGAGAATAAAATACTTCATCATCAACTTCTTGAGGCTTTCTTGGTAAACAGTGTAAAAAAGTCCAATCAGAAGCTGCAGCTTTTCCAGTCTAAAGATAAAAAAAGCATGACAGAGGTGAGCAAAGTGATGGTATATTACCAAGATCTTTAGTGAGAAAGAGAAAATTTGGGCCAGATTCTGTCTCATTTACACTCTGTGGACCTGGAGTAATTCTCTGATGTGAGCAGAGTTAATCTAGATTGACACCAGTGTGAATAAGATCAGAATACAGAGTGATCAGCTGGGCCCATTCAAATCAATGCCATTGATTTCAATGGGGCCTGGATTTCACCCCGAAACTTTTGTCTTTGAAAGAAGAGCAAGAATTGTGGTGAACCAACAGGTTGATCAATAAGTACACTCTGGACAGCAATGCCAAATGCCAGCAGTATATATGGATAATGGCAATAATTGCATATTAAGAACAGGTCTAAAAAGGTCCTGGTTAATTCTTTTGGCATCAGTAACACATACTATATCGATCTAATAGATGATCAAAGGATTATAACGTTTTAAGCAAGCTGAGCCATTTCTGCTACTAGCATTTTGGGGACTAGAGTTAAAATCAGTTCATTTAGGTCACTGATTATAATAAAGACTAAAATATCATAATTTATATTCCAACAGTTAATGTTTTGTTTGTTTCCATTTTCTCTAACAGTTGTTTCTTTTATAAGTATTTCAGCTAAATGGGTTTTTAAAAATGTTTACTGAAAGCATTGCTCATTTACAGATACATGCTAATCTGCCCAAAATGGTGCCCTGGCTATGCCCTCTATGAATTCCAATATGCGCATTATTGCAGCTTAGCCTGGGAGACATTTAAGGGATCTTCTCTTGCAGTGTGGATATAATAAGTTGGGGTGGGCAGAGAGGAGCAGAAAGTTAAATACAGAGTCCTTGAGATAGGGAGAAGTAAACCCTTGATGCTCCCCTCTGTTCGTGCTCTAGATGTGTGCATCTAGTAGCAAAGTCCCACGCCAGAAAGGCCAGGTTGGGACAGTTTGGCAGGGGAAGCCTCAGGTAATTGAGACAGCAATTGTGCTGGTTAGGGGGCTTTGTGTTGGTGTGAAGCGCATACCGATACCCATGCCCCATCCTATACCAACTATAAAATGAATGCTTTGATAGGGTTGATTTAAACATGGAACCTACAAGAGTGGATTAGACCAAATAAACTCAGTACTGCTAACCTCAACAGACCAAAAATCATGAGTCTGACACCATCACAACCCCAAAATTTGGAAGGCTTTTAAACAAATATTCTATTGTGTTTTTTTTGGTCTGTCTTTAGATTTCCAAACTCTCCTCTGCCCTTCCCCAGTGTGTGTGCGCATGGCACCCACTCACTTACTTTCCCGAATGTATTGGGAAAGGTAATTCTGGCTTCTGCTGAAGGAGCTCTCATCCCTCATGTGCCCATCCCTTATCCAGCAATTAATCCTGTCTCTTTCCCCCCTCAGTTTTGTCCTCACTCAGCCCCCACCCTCAGTTCAGTCCCTGCACCCATCAGCCACCACCCCACTCAGTCCAGACCAGCCCCACAGCCTCAGCTCTGCTACTCTTAGGGTTCTTCAGTCCTTTGTTCCTGACCTAGAAGGGGCCTTCAGCAGGTCCCCTGTTCTCTTACCAGGCTGGAGGAGGCAACTCAAGGGGCTTTTCAGCTCTTTTTGCCCCCACTCAGGCCAGGTACTGCAACAGGGGAAAGAGAGGGGGTGAAATAGAGACCTAGTTCTGTCTATGTTTCTCACAGGAGGTGGGAATAGAGTTTCTCTGAGCTGCACATAGCCCTCCCCTGCCCTTCCTTGTGAGAATAGCAAGTCAAGGGGAGAGACTCAGCCAGCTTCCAAGTATGGTTGCCAGGTGTCCAGTTTTGAATCGGACAATCCGGTATTTGAGCTTTCTGTTCAGGGAAACAAATTGAGAAAATATAAATGAGAAAATATAAATGTCCGGTATTTTCTCAATAAGATGTAATGTAGATTGTGATGTAATGTCAAGTTTGTCCAGTATTTTTGTTGAAACCATCTGGCAACCCTACTTTCAACAGGGCTGAAATTCATAAGAGGGCAGGAGCTTCTCGCATTATCATGACATAAGCTCCAAATCCCATCACTCACAAAACAGTATCAGCATGACCATTACCTGCATTGTGATCTGATAACCCTGGAAGGCCTTCATTCGCTCTGCCTTCTCCTCTTCTTGTCCCATGCTTATCCACGTGTCTGTGACTAGGACGTTGGCTCCACTTGCAGCTTCCAAGGGATCAGTCGTGAAAAACAGTTTGGTGCCATACTAATATGAGTAAGGCAGTGGAGGTCAGACAATTTCATTTAAAACATAAAGTAAACAATACGTAATATATCAACTCGTACCTCTTTGGAGTATTCTTCAGCTACTTTAATGATGTTGGGGTCCGGTCCAAAGCCCTGTCAAAAAGTTGATAACATTACAGTGCACATTTGCATTATTATTTTATTGAGCTGGTCAAAAAACTTTGATGGAACCATTTCCCACAGGAGAATGCTTGTTCTGTCAAAATCAAAATACTCCTCAAATCTGTGTCAATTTTCCTGAAATCCATTTGGGAAAAAACTGAGGAAAGGTTATTTGGGATTCCCTTCAAGAACTCTTACCACTTGGCTTCCCAAGAAATCTGCTCTACTTCAGACTTTGTCACACATATTTTTAGTTGGCAAGCAGCAAGGCTAAGCTGCGTTGATCAGACTTGAATGGTGGGTAAGACATAGCACACATTCAAAGTTACCCAGGAAACCTTTTTCTCTATATAGATTTGGACATATTGCATTACATGCTTTGGGATTGATTTGGTTACTTTGCAGGAACCAATTCCTGTGTAGCATATTCTGTCTATATAATGTTATTCTTGTTCCTATTAAATGTTTCCCTGGCTAGTCTCCCTCTTATCTTAGCTGGCTCATACATTCTGTCTTTTTAGTCTACTGACCTATTTACTTATCTTATTTAGCACAAATGTTTCTGTTTTCAGCCCAGTGATCTATCATCTCCCTAATCTTATCATCCAATAAATATTGAGGCCTTCTTCCAAATGTTAGTCACTTATCCCATGCCAGGCCTCTCAAACAAGGCATTACAACACTTATTCAAAATTCCAGTCTGACATTTTTGAAACAGGATATTTCAATTTTTTATTTTGATTTTGTATTCTGTGTTATACTATATGTTATCAGATTTTAAGATAAAATTGAAACAAACAATTTTGTCTAAATGAAACATTTCAGTCAGTATAAAGCAAAGGGGTTCTTTGTAATTTTCACTCTCAGAAAATTCTGAAACTTCCAAGTTTCATTTTAATTTGGAATAAAGCAAAATTTTGAACTTCTTTGGGAAGCCAATGTCCTTCCCCTCAAGTCTATTGTTTATATTTAAGTAGGTGCTGAAAGGCCCAAGTCAGGATCAGTGTTCCCTCTAAGCTGCATGGGAGCCCTGAGCCTCTGACTGGGCGGGGCTGATTAATCACCTGTGAAGCTGCTTAGAACATTCGTCAGGATCAGGACCTCATTGGCTACATCTAGACTACATCCCTTTTTCGTAAAAGGGATGTAAATTAGACGTATCGCAATTGCTAATGAAGCGGGGATTTAAATCTCCCCCACTTCATTAGCATAAAAATGGCTGGTGCTTTTTTTCGGCACGGAGCTTTCCCGGAAAAAAGCACCAGTCTAGACATGGATCTTGTGGAAAATAAAGCCTTTTCCGAAAGATCCCTTATCCCTCTTAAAATAAAGGACAAGGGATATTTCGGAAAAGGCTTTATTTTCCGAAAGATCCACATCTAGACTGGTGCTTTTTTCCGGCAAAGCTCCGTGCCAAAAAAAAGCGCCAGCCATTTTTATGTTAATGAAGTGGAGGAGATTTAAATCCCCGCTTCATTAGCAACTGCCATACGTCTAATTTGCATCCCTTTTCCGAAAAAGGGATGCAATCTAGACGTAGCCATTCAGTATAGTGCTGAACAAACATATTGTAGAAGGGCAGTCCCTAGCCCAATGAGTCATGTTATATTTTAATTATTTATATAGAAATGAAAATCTATGTAAAAAGTCTACTGAACGAAACATGCACATCCACTGAAATGAAGGCAACTCAGATACCAAATAGGAAAGGCAAGAAGTTTTATATTCCAGGTTGCCACTCTCTTCCTCTCAATCTAACTGTGTTTCTAAATCAGAAAGGAAATTGGGGGCATCATGAGATGTCAAAAATTTTACTATAAAACAAAGAAAATCTTGCTCCTCACTCCCCCCTACACACTTACCTCTGAAGGGAAGTATTCTCTGTCAACCCTTCAGGACACACACAAATCTACTATATATTTGAGTTTGTCTCACTATATGTGTCTGTTCCTAGCTGGGAGACATGCCCCCATCCCATGGCTATGCCCACTGCAGGAGCAGTAGCCATGGACAGGTGCTTCTCACCCGGCTGCAAGTTGCTGAGGTGAGAGAGGACTGGGGTTGTCCTCTCTCCCAGGACAGCCTGCATACTGAACTCCTCATCCCCAGTCTCACCCCAGAGCAATGATTTAAATAGAGGGAACAGCCCCTTTCCACCTGAGGCACCGCCCCTGCTGGGGGGCTGGTGTCAGCTCATGACCACAAACCAAAATTCGTGAAGTGGCCCCTCCCTGCAAAAATTATTGACCATCGCTGGCCTAGCCAGATGTGCAGCTTCTGGGAAGCATGCAAGTGTCTGAGACTGGAACTTGAGTCTTAGAAAGTGTTGCTTCCCTTCCTCCAAGTTCAGGACTCTCTTACCTTTGGAGTAGCAACATGCAAATGCATCCCAAATTTAGCAGCACTCATCATGATGGAGTTCAGGACATTGTTGCCATCACCAATCCAGCTTATTGTGAGCCCCTTCAGACAGCCATAGTGTTCCTGCCAAGCAAATAGCAATACCACAATTATGAATTTGGTGATTCAGCAAACAAGTGGCAATGGGTGCCAGGAGTGGTTTACAGCCCTAGGCTGAGTCAGTGTAACTTTGCCACTTTTAATTTCGAGTAGCTGTCATGTGTGGAGCATTGCTTTGATCAATCCTGTAGCAGTCACAGAACAGTCACTCCAGGAACAAGCAATAATATTTTACAAAGCTGAGCAGAAGAAAAAGCATCCTACAGCTGAACTTAAATCCAAGAAAAGTCTGCTGAGGGAATCATAGAATCATAGCGCCTGAAGAGGTCATGTGGTCCACTCCCCAGCATTCACGATAAGGCTAAGCATTATTCTAGACCCGTGGTCCCCAACACGGTGCCCGCGGGCGCCATGGCATTTCTCGGCCCTGGGCACATGGCGCATGCGCGATGCCGGAGTCGGCCCCGGGCGCGTGGCGCACTGTGAGCGCCGGCCCCGGGGCGCCGCGGATTCACCCCCCACGGTGCATGGGGGGTGGAGAAAGCGCTAGTGCCGGCCCCGGGCGCGCTGCACTTGGGGGACAGAGCGCCAGCGCCGGCCCCGGGCGCACGGCGCTTGAGGGGAGAGTGCCGGCCCCGGAATGCGGCTATGGGGGGGCCCCGCCCCCCCCCGGGCGCCCGGCGGGCGAACGGCCACGCCCCCTGGTGCCCGGCAACCCCAAACGGTTGGGGACCACTGTTCTAGACATTCCCTGACAGGTGTTCATGGGCATCCAGTGGCTTAGGCAGGGGAAGGCTTTGCCTTCCCAAACTGCCAGCCTGACCTCGCCCTCGCTCATGCTCCGCCCCTAGAGTGCCTGCTGTAGGTGTTTGGGGGGCAGAGTATTGCTGCCCCAGCACCTGCCCTCCCAGTGCCCTGAGCCAGTGAGGCTGGAACCGTGCAGCATCCTCCCTCCCCCAGTGCTCCAGGGAGGCGGGGGAGGGGGGCCCAAAGGGGAGCCATGCTGCACACATGTGCTCCCTTGTCTTTCTCCCCCTCCCCCAGTGCTCCAGGGAGGCGGGGGAGCTGCGCTGCATGTATGCACTCCATCACCTCTCTTCCCTGCCCCAGTACTCTGAGGAGGCTGGGGCACATGGCGTGCTGCCCCCGCCTCCTCCCCTCTCGGAGGCGGGCATGATCGGCATGCTGCCCTGCCTCCTCCCCTCCCTGTCCAAGGTGGGGCCTCAGCAAAGGGAGAAAGACTTTAGGTGGTGCTGGGGTCCTGCCTCCCAGGGTATGTCTAGACTACATGGCTCCGTCGATGGAGCCATGTAAACTAGTTTACTCGGCATAGGCAAAGAAGCGGGGATTTAAATAATCCCCGCTTCCTTAAAATAAACATGGCTGCCGCACTGTGCCGACGATCAGCTGATGTGGCACAACGCAGCAGTCTAGACGTGGATCTGTCAGCTGGGGAAGCCTTTGCCGACCGATCCCTTATGCCTCATGAAACGAGGTTTACAGGATAGGTCAGCAAAGGCTTCCCTAGCCGACAGATCTGTGTCTAGACTGCCACGCTGTGCCAGATCAGCTGATCGTCAGCACAGCGCGGCGGCCATATTTATTTTAATGAAGCGGGGATTATTTAATCTCCGTCGACGGAGCCATGTAGTCTAGACATACCCCCACAGTCCAAGCTGCAGCAACTATTCATGTAGGTGTTTGTCAAGCCAGCTCTTAAAAATCACCAATGATGAGAAATTCCACATGCTCCGTAGGCAATTTATTCCAGGGCTTAACCACCCTGACAGGAAATTTTTCCCAAAGTCCTACTTAAACCTCCCATGCTGAACGTGTCCTGTTGTTTTGCACTATAGCAGAGTGTTATTGCCTCGCTTTGACTTAAATTTTGATGTAAGGTTTTCATAGCAGAAAAATGTGTGTGTATATATATATATATATTTAAAAAGATAAACAGCAGGATTTATGAAGTTGTATTGAAAGCCAAGGAGAAGTGTGCTTCTGTGACACTTAGATGCTTTGACAATCCCACTCCAAGTCTCTTGGGAGTAAAGTAGCGTGAATATTTCTATTTTTAGTTTTGCAAGTATACCAAAAGTTTTAGCAAGCATCAATATTGTAAAACCAACTATGGACACTCACAGTTAGCCCTTGTCTGCACTGAGGATTTGCCTATTTATAGGCTAGCAGCCACTGGTAGAGCAGCAGTACACATTTGTGTAGTTAAGGAAAGCATATTAAACTGGAGTAAATGCCGTCAGTACATATAGGGGTTTGTATCATATCAGCAGTATCTGGCCACTGATGGCTGAAAATGGGGGCAAAGAGTATAAGCAAGAAGGGGCAGTTAGAAAATGAGCTCCACAGTTCTGCTAATCAACCAATGGAAGGTCCTTTTCAAAAAAGGGGCTTATTTAAAATAAGCAAATCTGGATGTACCACAGTATTTGGTCAATGTACTTTTTATAGAAAGATAAAATCAAATATTTTCACTGTTTTCCTTCTGCCCCCATTATGTCTGGGAGGACTTGAAACATGATATAGGGTGCTTCATCCACAGGTCACCAGTTCAGGCTCAGGTTACTGTTGTATTTAGGGATGTAAAATCCTGTTTAATTGGTTAACCGGTTAAACTTCATATTTAACCAGTAAAGTGATTAAAAAGGGGATGGACAGGGCTGGAGTGCCACCCCCCTCGCCTGCTGAGGCCATGCTGGAACAACCCTCTTCCCTTCCTTCCCCCCCCCTTGCGCCACAGGCAGGTGCTGCTCCAGCCCAGCAAGAGCAGGCCCTGCCTGCTGGGTGCCTGGGTTCCCTGTGGACAGAGGCTGTGCCAGTGGAACAGCCCCTCCCTACAGGATGCCCAGGCCCACCTCAGACAGGGATGCTCCAGACAACAGGAATACCTCCTGTCTGCAGCATCCCCCCGGCCCTCCCCGCCATGGGGCTGGAGCATCTCCAGCCTCCACCAGTTAACTGATCAATAGAAAAGGGCAACAAAAATGATGAGGGGTTTGGAACAGGTTCCCTATGAAGAGAGATTAAAAAAGCTTGGACTTTTCATCTTAGAAAAGAGGAGACTAAGGGGGCATATGATAGAGGTCTATAAAATCCTGACCGGCATGGAAAAAATGAATAAGAAAAAGTTATTTACTTATTCTCACAATATAAGAACTCGGGTTCACAAAATGAAGTTAATAGGCAAACAAACAAAATAAAGTTTTTCTTCACACAGCACACAGTTAACCTGTGGAACTTCTTGCCAGACGTGGTGAAGGCTAGGACTTTAACAGGGTTCAAAAAAGAACTAGATAGATTAATGGAGGTTAGGTCCATCAATGGCGATTAGCCAGGATAGGTAGGAATGGTGTCTGTCCCTAGCCTCTATTTCTCTGGAGGTGGGTGACAGGGGAGGGATCACATGGGGACTACCTGTTGTTCCCTCCATCTGGGGCATCTGGCATTGGCCACTGTTGGCAGATAGGATACTGGGCTGGATGCACCTTTGGTCTGACCCAGTATGGCCATTTTTATGTTCAGCCTCTCGCATCCCTAATTTTATTGTAATAGCCAAAAGCATTTGACACTGAACAATTGTTTCAGCAATTTAAATGAAAGGAATTGGGGCATGGCACAGTGGATAAGCATCCATTGCACTAACTGGCATTCATGTGGACAACCTCAGCAAAGATCCCATAAGCCTGAACAAGAATGGAAAAGGAACTACCCTTTCTCTCCCAAAGCTAACTTTTGTGAATGTGTTCCAAGGCAAATATACCATAATTTCTGTCACTGAAAATAGTGACATTAGGGATATTTAATGTAATTAGTCTAAAAGTGGCTGACTTTATTCTTGGCTCCATATTGTCCTTTGGGAAACTTCACAAATTCTCAGTTGCGAGTCCAGCATTGTCCATTTCATTTGTCCTTGTAGCTGGCAATCAATTGTACCTCTTCCTGGCACAGCTACAACCATTTCACTGGCTGGAATCTTAAGTGCAAACAACTCCTAGTCAGATCACAGGCTGAAAGGATATTTCTGGCATACTATTACCAAAAGAACAGGCTAGAACCTGGTTTATTGGAGCATAACATCTGTACAGATTTTCCAGCACCCCCAAAAGTTTCACTGTATCCTGCTCTAGTGGAGTCCTCAGAAAATGACATGCCATGCCTCTAATTTCAGAGATTAATTTGCATCTAAGGTACAGTAGCAGCAGGGTGCAACTCACAACTGGGAGCTACTTAGTTGCAACTGTACCTCATTGGGCTCATAATTTTAAAACTGAAGTTACAAATAATAGCGTGTGAGGCATTTGCTGGTGGGCCATGGAAAGCTGCCCACTCTTCTGGTACCAGCTCCTCTTTATTTTCAGCTGCTAATTTGCATTAAAAGAAGCAAATCTATATTAAATACTTTCCCATGTAGCCCATCTGCAACAGAAATGCTATGGGATGGCACTGGAGTGGAGATGGTCCATACAGCCATCTTTATATTAAAATGAAGGTCATACTAAAACATGGCAAAATTCATCCTGAAAAGGTGGTTTCAAGATACCAGATAATTGTGCTCACCCAAACCTAGAGAAAGGAGTTCTGAGTTAGTTTGGAGATACCCTGTACGGTTTGTACTTCTCATCTCTTTATTTATAATTCACTGCTTATAAAGTGGCACAGAAGGAATACAAAGGCTTTTGCTATAATGGTATTGATCTAGGTTAAACTATAATACGTTACATCTACACTGCCCCTGTTTACACTGCTCCTTTTTGAGCAAAAACCCCCTCTTGCGCAAGAGCCATTCTTCCTGGAAAAAAAGCAGCAGAATAGCTCTTGTGCAAAAGCCCCTTGCACAAAATGGCAGCTCATTAAGCATGTAAATGAAGCGCAGCGATATTCACCGCTTTGCCTCATTTGCATATTTTCTTGAGCAAGAGAAGACAGTGTAGACATAGCCTAATTGTGACAATCAAGCCAAAAAGTAACATGTTCATACCTGAATCTCACTGCACTTCCAATCCGAATACGTTCACTTATTTTATCCAAAAGCTTCAGAGAGGTAGCCGAGTTAGTCTGTAACAGGAAATACTTAAAAAACAACGCATAGTCTAGCAGTACCTTAAAGATTAACAAAACATGTAGATGGTATCATGAGTTTTCATGGGTAAAACTGAAGAAGTGCGTTTTGCCCACGAAAGCTCATGATACTATCTACATGTTTTGTTAGTCTTTAAGGTGCTACTAGACTATTTGTTGTTTTTTATTTTATCCTGTTAGCTGAGATTGCAGTGTGGTTTCCCTTTACATTTTAGGCATGATAACCAAGTATTTTGGTTTTTGAGTAAATCCACAAAAACTGACTGTTCTTAAAGTCTGGAGCCCTTTCCCCCACATGATTGCCTCCCTTTAGCAGTCTGGTAGTACTCTGAAACACAACAGGACTTGGCATCTGCTCTTTTACTGAAAAGACCCACCTAAATTATTAAAGTTGCCCATACAATCTCTTTTCATGTTATTTTTCATTCTGTTCTTACCCTTGGCTGCAGGTTATCAGAGAATCTCAGAAAAAACACAAACTGAATAGACATGAGTTGGTACCTTTGTTTGCTTGCATATTTTAAAGAAAGCCAGGCCACAAGCCTCTCTTCCTGAAAGTGGAAGAGGCTAGTTTAGTTCATTATGAAGTTTCAGGTCTAACTTATCATCTGATTTGATTTCTAGTGGCACCAGCTTGAGTTGATACTATAAATTATTGGCAATATTAGTCATACAGGATTCAATTATAGCATGCATTTGAATAATGAGTCAATAATTGGCATAACTTGAAATGTAAATCAAAGGGGGTGGCCAGAAAACAGATTTGCACAGGAGGCAGTGTAATCCAGTGGGTAGTACTTCAGTGTGGGAGAAAGGAGAACTGTCTTCTATTCCTGGTTCTGCCACAGACTTGCTGTGACACTCTGAGCCAGTCACTTCACCTGTTTCCTATCTCATCTATTTAAATTGTAAAGTCTTCATGACAGTGACTGTCTTTTACTATGTGTATGTATCACACCTATTTCAATAGGACCTTGATTTGATTGGGATCTCTAAGTACTATCATAATATAAGCGATCATCACTTGATAGGTCTATTAATGGCTATTAGCTAGGATGGGCAAGGATGGTATCTCTAGTCTTTGTTTGCCAGAAGCTGGGAATGGGCCACAGAGAATGAATCAGTTGATGGTTACCTGCTCTGTTCATTTCCTCTGGAGCACCTGGCATTGGCCACAGTCAGAGGACAGGATACTGGACTAGATGGACCTTTGGTCTGACCAAGTAAGACCATTCTTATGTTATGTTCTTATAAAGTGAGTGATAAGGATCTCTTAGTTTGGGTTTTGTGGGCCATATAGTTGATGGCAAAATAAGTTAAAGGGGATCATAAGGCAACCGTCTTTGATTTGGGCAATGATGCAACAACTCATTCTAATGAAAATACTTAAAGAGGAATATCCCATCAAGTCAACAACAACAAAGGTGTAGAAAACATAAAGGGGGAGAAGGACCGTGTTATAAAAGGTTTTGAAAGAAAACAAAGTCAAAACTAGGAAGATCAGAGAGTGACAAAAATCTAAAAAAGCAACATGGTATTTGCATTTCCTGACATGCCTAGCATTCATTATCTATGAGGATGGAGCAGTCACTCAGCAATGGCAGAAATGGACAAGCAGATTCAGGAATCCGTCAGCTGTACCTTCTATTGAAATTCCAAGTTTCATCTCTGCTACTCTGTGAATAAAGAGGTCAGTGACATTTATATATCACTGATCAACTAACCAGATATCAGAGGTTAAGGATCATTTTCAGAAAGAGTTAGCAATGTGCCTGACCCACCTCTCTCCAAAAGGGATTGTGGTATAGGAAACATTTGATTTCAGACAAGGAAAATAAGAATGAGGTGAGATATTGACAAACTGACATGTGAGCCATCTGACCTGGACAGAGAAATGAAGATCTACAAAACTGTTCATCAGCCAACCTTCACAGAACACCTCTTACTAAGCCAGGGTATGTCTACACTACCCAGTTCGAACTAGCGGGGTAATGTATGCATACCGCACTTGCTAATGAAGCCCGGGATTTGAATTTCCCGGGCTTCATTAGCATAAGCGGGGAGCCGCCATTTTTAAATCCCCGCTGCTTCGAACCCCGTGTAGCGCGGCTACACGGGGCTCGAACTAGGTAGTTCGGACTAGGGTGCCTATTCCGAACTACCGGTACACCTCGTTTCACGAGGAGTACCGGTAGTTCGGAATAGGACCCTAGTCCGAACTACCTAGTTCGAGCCCCGTGTAGCCGCGCTACACGGGGTTCGAAGCAGCGGGGATTTAAAAATGGCGGCTCCCCGCTTATGCTAATGAAGCCCGGGAAATTCAAATCCCGGGCTTCATTAGCAAGTGCGGTATGCATACATTACCCCGCTAGTTCGAACTAGCGGGGTAGTGTAGACATACCCCCAGAGCTTATACTAAACAATGTTAAGTACTGGATGAACTATGGAAGTGGCTGTCAGGATCCTTAAGCATGGAAGAGAATGGGAAACCTGTGTGTACACTAACGGCATATAAGCCTATAGTCCTAGAAGGCCAGGTCTCAATAATACCCAAAATTGTCTCAAAACACTGAAGATCTGTTGGGTCACAACTGCACCCAGGAGAATACTTAGCTCACCAACCATTTGGAAAGGATGGTCATAATCGTGACTAGAAAAAACACTTAATTGCACAATGCTTATTCTAGGTGAGAGCTTTAAGCTGAGCATTGGAAAAGGGAAAGCTGTCTCGTGGAGTTAATGTGTGAAAATTCCAGCTCAGTCAGGCAATGGCTATAGAATAAGAAGACACTGAATTTGAGGCATCTGAACACAGTCTTTGTGAGACTGGAGCACAACTCACAGCCTGTCAGAAATGCAGTGCTCTGAACACAGGACAGGAATAGAGAAGGCTCTAAAAATAAACCAGAAGCATTTTCTGGAGTATGTGTGTATAAATGGATATAGTAAAAGTGATGCTGTAAAAAGGAAAAACATATTGATGGGAATTATAACAGGGAAGAATAAAATGATATTAAAATATGAAAGACTTGAGGAAAATGGAGATGCAATGACACACACAGAAAAAGAAAAATCAGTCTCCTAATGGAGGAATTCTGGGGGTACACTATTGAAAGAGAAATTGCAGAACACTATTTATAAAGCTGAGGTAATAAATGTTACTAAAGAATTTTTTTCCTAAGGTTAGTCTTGTTTAGATAAACATTTACTTTAAGGTTTCTTTGTCCCTACTGCATTTTGCGTGTACATCTATCTAACAAATTTTATATGTACACAACCTATCAACCTAGATATCACAACAATGCCTTTTTAGCTGATTTTAAAAATAACTAGGCACATGCTCTACTAGGTTAGTCTTCCCAAGGTCAGCATTCAGATAATATATATCTTCACCTGCCTGAAAACCTTGCAAGAAACTCTGTAGTCCTGTTACAGGAAGTAACAATTGGACTTTGTGAAGCCAATGGTACCTGTGCAATATACTACCTCTGTTCTTAGAACTGGGGAAATTCACTAAGTTATTAAGAACCGTTTTTTGCAAATACAACACAGTGCACAACATGGCTCTTATGTTCCCCACTACTGAGCATGAGGATGAAAACTAAGTAAATCCCACAGCAGAAAGGCAAGACAGAGAGGAAAAGAGACTTTGTGGGTAGCCACCTGCAGTAGTCTATGAATGAGATTTTTACTCATGCTTCACCCTTTTCACTCTGGGAAAAAGGGCCAGAGCAGTATAAAGGGAGGGGGCCAAAAGTCCCACATCAGGCTAGGGGAAGATTCCTTTGGCAAAGGAAGTATAGGAGACAGCTATGAAGCTGCTTTCTGAAGACACCCCACCCCCCCAGGCAAACCTTGACAGGAGGACGTCGGTGGTCGGCAGGGGTCTTTCAGGGTCGGTCTACAATTTGGGCAGCCTCGTAAGGGTGAAATAACGTGAACAGGTCCCCAACCTAATCTAAATTAGGCAGAAAGCTGTAGCACAGTCCAGAATCAGGAGTGTCCTAAAGTGGCTTAGCTCCCACTCCCTCTACCCTTCAAGTTGTGTACTGCACCTCTCTAAAACACAGAATCTCATCCTATATATCTATCGCAGGGATCTCAAAATCATGGCCCACAGGCCATCTATGGCCACAGTATTTTTGCAATCTGGCCCAGGAGTCCTGGCTGCCTGGTGTATATGTATCTGTACCTGTCCCCCAAGCCCTGCTCCTTCCTGCCACACCTACCCTCTCCTACCCTATTACACCCCTTCCCCCAAGAGACGTGGCCTTGGGAACTACCAGGGGGCTTGGTGTGGGGAAGCAGCTGGTTCCCTATGGCTCCTGACACTACAGTGAGTACAGGATGGCCCGACCCCTGCTGCCATCTCCAAGGCCATGTCCCTTAGGAAAAAGGGCTACTGAAGGGAGGGAGAAGGTGTGGCGGTGGCGAGAAGAGAGAGGTTGGGGGACGGGAATGGATACTCCTCCCTCCCCCGCCCCGGGCCACCAGGATTCCCAAGCCAGATTGCAGAAACACTCCAGTGATAGATTGACTGCAGGCTGTGAGTTTGAGACCCCTTGTGACGGGGTGTGCATATGCCGTGCTAAGACAGAAGGGGTTAAAACACTGTGGGCAGAGGAAGTCCCACACCTCCAGGCAGACTGGACATGCTCCAAGTGTTGGGGCAGTATAAAAGGGAGCAGCTCAGCTCAGTCTGGCCTGGACATTGGAGAGGAAGGACCTGCTGCAGGAGTTCCAGAGGTAACCTAGCCAGAGACCTGGATGATGGGAGCCAGGAACCCGGGAGATCGCCTCGAGCCTCCCAAACCAGTGGAACCGCAGGGAGAGACTGGAGCCAAAGGACCCTAAAACCATCTAGATAACCCCCGCTCCCCCCCCCCCCCCCGCAATGCCAGAACTGGTAGGAAGTGATCCAGGGAGGGTGCACGAATGGTATCTCCCACCCAAGTGGTATGTCCCGTCCTGGGTTGGGGCCCAGTGGAGTCGGGTTGGCCTGGGCCCCTACTAAGGCTGCTGCCCAAAACTCCTAATATGTTAGCTTTTAGGGTGCGCTGCCTTGAATCCTGGGGCTGTGTTACTGACTCTAGCCATTAGGCTGTACTGCTCTGAACCCTGGGGCTCTGTTATTGACTGTAGCCATCAGGCTGTGCTGCCTGGAACCCATGGGCTATGCTACAGACTCTGGCCATTAGGCCATACTGCTTTGGAGTGACAGTCTGTTTCAAATCACCTATGAACCAACTACAGTGTAAGCAGCATCCAAACACCCCTGGGCCTCTTCCTGCATGTGATGGGGTGTGCATACACCGTGACACCCCTGCTTAACCTCTCCTGGAAAACCACAGGGCAGGACTGTGCACAGGAATGGGAGTCAGGAACTAGCTACCCTTGAGTCATGTTTTTCTCTCCAAGCACCGAAGAAAAATCAGAAAAACACAGAAGTTAATATTGTGTGCTATCTAAGCTCCATCTAAAGGCATCCCAGGGTACAAGTGACAGTGCAGGAGTGAGTGGCAGTGCAGTTGGCAAGTAGAGACTATTAATACCATTATATAAAACATATGAGTCATATATGACTATTGAAAACTTGCTAACCTTTGGTGGGAAAATAAATGCTGGTAGGTAAAGTGTTTGTGAGACACAAAATAAAAGCCCAGATGAAACTATTTACAATTACACTCTGCATTTAAATGAAATAAATTATGTTTATCATTTCCAAAGTTCTAGTTATGACTCACAGCTTTATTTAAGTTAAGTAGCACCCTAAGGCTGGCTCAGTGTATCTCTCTCAAGTGTACCTCACTCTGAGGATGACTCATTTCAGTCCCAAGGTTACTTCTGTTCCATAAAATCTTGGTGTCACCTCAGTTTTATAGCTGAACTGAAGATGGCTTCTAACAAAAACAGGCTCATTGCATGCAGAAGGAGTTAGTTACACTGAATCAGTGATACTCAGACCAAGACCCCTGAGCCTCAAATGGCTCATACTGTGTCTCCTGCAGCTCTTTGCAGCACATGATATTAAAACACTGTGCGACTTAATTATTAGCCAATTGTAGCTGATAAATTAATAATACTTGGTCAGTCATTTTGCTGTGAGAATAATCTATATCTATATAAAAACTACATATTTCCCGTCTTTAATATTTAAATGTGAATACATGTACGACAGCACATGAAACAATGAATTCACACTAGTAGGATTTCTTTGAGTAGTGTTGGTAGGTAATTTGACTCCTGAACCACTGAGGTCTGAGTATCACTGAATTGAAGGAATGAGACCAACAACATTTAAAGTTTCCTGCATGAATAATTTCCTCTCTACGTCATTCTGGATCTCTGCCACACACTCTCCTCCATTTGGGCCTGCGTCAGCTGAGGGATGACTGAATGATCTAGGAAATAGATCTCATTCATACAAAATAGCTTCTATTCATTTAGAAGTAAGGAAGAGTTTGCCAAAATTTTCATCATACCCTACAATGTTCTGATGAATTTTATAAGCCAGTTCTTCAGCTGGTTGTAAATTGGCATAGCTCTATTCACTTCAGTAAACTACACTGACTTGAATTGCATAAGGATCTGGCCCTGTCTGTATATAATTCCATATAGTTATCACATAAAATACTGTATTAAAATCAGAACAACAAAATATGGTCCTAAGTTGTTCCGTCTCGGTATACACAAAGTTTAAGTGCATCTTCCCTAGAGATCTGTACTGGTTTAACTAGATTGATTTAAAAATCAACCTAGTTAAACCAGTTCACCTTTCTAGTATAGACAAAGTCTCAGACTGAACTATAAACAGGTTAGGGCAAGAATTTCAGTATGAAATGCTGGCTTCATGGCAAAACTTACATTGAGTTCAGTGGAGAGAGGACCTAACCGTTATCTTAATATGTAAAGAACCCTGCAAATTGTTTGCACTATCCAGCATGAAATTTAAGTATAAATTTAAACCCATTCCCACATAAATTGATGGGATTCTTCAATTGCTTCAAGTGTATTGTTGGACTGGGTCCTCTATAATCAACAATTGTTCTAAGTTATATATCAGGTCCATCTCAAAATATCTAAAGATAAACTGCTTGGAATAAGACTTCTCCAAATATTTAGCAAGACCAACTTCTTTCTAAGAGTTGCTGTTATAAAGGCAAAGTATTATTACCTGAAGTGTAAGGTAATCAGCTAAAATCTGGATAGGATGGTATGAATCAGACAACCCATTGACTATTGGGATGGAGGCTTCTTTTGCCAACAGATCCAAATCCGATTGTTTATAAACGCGGGCCAAGACTGCATTTGTCATGCTAGACAGCACCCTATGGTACAGCAAAAATATAAAAGTCAAACATAATCAACTTATTATTGCTACTTTATTCTTCAATCTACAATCCATAAATATTAATAAGTCGTGATAATGAATAAAATTTCCCCATCTCCCTGAATAATATATGATGTCTGCATAATTCACTAAAATGCAAACATTTAACAAGCTATAAGAAGTAAAAGGAAATTATTGTTCCACACATGTACCCCCATTCAATGATTTTCTGTTTCATCTTTGAACGTAACTCCAGCAGAACAAATGATGCATCATTAATAAATGTGCAGTTAACAGAGGTGAATGTTTGACAATATAAAATGACAGGGAGTCGATAACTCAGAGAGACGTAAAGTATAATATTTCTCCTCAGCAATTTGGCAATGAACAAATACAATATTACAGAATGTGACTGTTTTTGTAATGTAGACATACATTTGCCTTTCCAGGGTTTAGGACTTGGATGATCTACTTGGTCTTTTCAGTTTTAAGTGTGATATTTTAATTATCTTAATGAACATTGAAGTCAGAGAACAACAGTACCATCCTAATGTGTAGCACATACAATTATATAGTGTGACATGCACAGTAACACAGTTAAAATAGCATCAAAGTTCTACACTAAACTACAGAGCTAAAGTCCTTGGGCTGGAGCTAATTTGAAAGAAACAGCACACAGCTGGGTTTCCCAAAAGGAGACACTTAGACTAAGAGACATTTTGAGAGAAGCTAGAGGCAATTAGGGTATTTGTGAGTTTCTGAAGATGATCAGAGGGGCGAGTCCCAGAACTCTGATGGAGCTATCAGTGATGACCCAGTATCAAGGGACGTTACCAGGATTCCTATGTTAAAGCGTGTAGCTCTTATGTTCTTTGTGAGTTTTGAGATGTTTGGTGTTTTTCTTAAATCCGTGGTATCCAACACACTAGCCACAAGTGGCTATTTGGCCGGTTGAGTATGGCTACCTGGTTTGAACAATGTGGCTATTTGGCCGATTGAGTATGGCTAGTTTGCTATAGCAGTAGCAAACTACTACTATAGTGGCTACTGCTTCGGAACTGATTAGACATCCTGGTATTAAAACCTCCAGGTCCTGTAGACATGTGCTTACAGGTGAACCTCAGCTTGTATTGAAAAAAAAGTTTCTATCCCTAATGCGGGTTGGGGAAAGGAGAGTGGATGTCACACTTTCCTCCGTGTGCCAAGTGCATTTTTAAAGGTTCAAAAACCAAAAGGCAAAGAAAAAGTACTTCAGGGTTTTAAAAATCTCCTGCTTTTAAAGCTAATCTCAGGATTTGGGAGCACTGGATTGGGTAATAGTGCAGACTCATGGAACAGCTCCCAAAAGACCAAGGAGATAGGGAAGTGTTTCTATCTAAAATCTATATCCCTACTGTGTATTGAATAAAATGGTTTAATCTTCTAATAAGGCTACCAAATCACTAATACAGTTATTAACAGTGGCTTTGGGCATATTTGTTCTGCATAAGTGGTGGACAGGTCAAAGGTACAAGCCTACATCTTATAACTGTAGATATTGATCTCTGGTAATCTCAGTGGACTGTCAAGTTTACCCACTGACTGCTTTAGTGCCAATGCAGCACCTCAGCATCTATGTTGCAGCACCTGTATGATGGGCCAGCATGCATTGATTACACAGCAGAACAATACAGCACAGCTGGTATATGGAATACTGGCAGCGTTTCAGTTTGCTTGATTATATCAGCCACACTAAGCAGCAGTGAAAATGTTAAAGACCCTTCATAGGATAGAACTCTGTTACTATGTAACTGTATGTCTTTAACAGCTATTACAGAGCACAGAGGAGCTTTGTTATGGCCAAATTACAAGCTACTAAAATGTGTTCTCAGTGGAAACGCTGACAAACACTTAACTGCAACAGGACTATATTTCAACTGTAATAAAACCTGGGGGCCTTTTACAGGCCTCTTTCCCCCTTTACATTAATCATCAGTCTCTACTATTTCTAAGCCTTGGAGCCTTAGGTATGAAGCCTCATAGACTCAGAACACTAGAACTGGAAGGGACCTCGAGAGATCATCAAGTTCAGTCCCCTGCCCTCATGGCAGTACCAAACACACTCTATATCATCCCTGAAAGAGGTCGAGCCAACCTGCTCTTATATATCTCCAGAGATGGAGATTCCACAACCACTGTAGGCCATTTATTCCAGTGTTTAACCACCTGGACAGTTAGGAAGTTTTTCCTAATGTCCAACCTCAACCTCCCTTACTGCAGTTTAAGCCCATTGCTTCTTGTCCTATCCTCAGAGGCCAAGAAAAACAATTTTCCCTCCTCCTCCCTGTGACACCCTTTTAGATACAGGAAACTGGCTATCATGTCTCCTCTCAGCCTTCTCTTTTCCACACTAAGGCCGTGTCCAGACTCAGGGGTTTTTTCGGGAAAAGTAGCTTTTTCCCGAAAAAACTTCCCCTGCGTCCAGACTCAAGCCGCATTCTTTCGAAATTATTTCGAAAGAACGCAGCTTTTCTTTCGATGGCGGTAAACCTCAATTTACGAGGAAGAATGCCTTCTTTCGAAAGTTCCTCTTTCGAAAGAAGGCGTTCTTCAATGTAAAGAGGCCGTCTTCGAAAGAGAGCATCCAGACTCGCTGGGTGCTCTCTTTCGAAAAAGCGGATTTCTCTTTCGAAAGATCCGCCTGCAGTCTAGACGCGATCTTTCGAAAGAGGCTCTTTCGAAAGATGCTTTCAAAAGAGCCTCTTTCGAAAGAAGCCTGCAGTCTAGACATAGCCTAAATGAGCCCAATTCCTTCAGCCTTCCCTCATAGCTCATGTTTTCTAGACCTTTAATCATTAATGATTTTTTATGCTCTTCTCTAGACCTTCTCCATTTTCTCCACATCTTTCTTGAAATGCAGTGCCCAGAACTGGACACAATACTCCAATTGAGGCCTAATCAGTGCAGAGTAGAATGGAAGAATGACTTTTCGTGTCTTGCTCACAATGCTCCTCTAAATGCATCCCAGAATCACACATCTGTGGTTTTTAAAGCTCTGGCCAACTTCCTATAGCATCCAGTAGGGGAAAAACCAAGGACTCGATTCTGCCTCACTGGATAGAAAAAAAATGCAAAAAAACGGATGAATGAATTTTGCAAACTGCAAAAATGTGGAGAATATTGGTGAGTCTTTGAAGTTTCATGGAAACCAAATACTTGGGGACTCTAAAATCATTCAAAAAGTTATCAGCAACCTGGCATGTTTATTTCACATTTTCTCACCAATTTCAGACAGATCTAGCACTCTCACAAACAATCCCATGATATTTTACCAACCGTGCTGTATCTGTGAGGCTCTCGTTAATACCCAAATGTATGTCTTGGGTTGTGAGGAAACAAGGATGTCCCCCAAGGAGAGCAAAGCCTGCAAAGATTAAAAACAAAACATTCTAAATGGTTACAGCTTGAAATTTAAAAATAAATCTGATAGAACGGGTATTTGCAACAATAGCAGTAAGCGGGGCATTCCACATTTGGAACATTTAATGCCAGACTTCCCAAAACACTGGTTACACTAGGGTGCAATCCATTCAAATACAGAGAGCCCTACTAAAAGCCTCAGATATAATTTCTGACCTATTTTCAAGGCAAAATCCATGCGAGTTGAGACATCATACATGATCATAACCACCCCTGAAGCCCCACCATAAGGGCTGGATTATCCTAGTCTCACACCAATTTATAGCCACCGATATTACTGAAGGCACACATGTGTGGAAATCTAGTCAAAGAGAGATTAGGATTAGTCCCTAAGGATGAAATTCACTCCTGTGCGGGCACAAGGCCTCTGCATCCTTTTAAGTGGGATGTAAGTACTGGGCCTCTGCACTGACGTGAATTTTATCTTATGGGCCAGATTATAGCCTCTGTTTTGCCTACTTTTCACTGTTCCAGTGTGTGATAGCTATTGTAAATCAGATGGCTGAATTATCCCAACATAAGGGAAAATCACACTCCACCGCCTGCCTTCCCAGCCTCAGTATGTTGGGCACAAGTCTGGGTGAGAAAGGCCTGACGGTAGTGCTGCTCGAGGGGCTGTTGCGGAGAGGCATAATTTAGCACCACTTTGACAATGTTCTAAATTATATGGTTGGGGGAATACAAGGCTGGCTTAAAGCCACCTTTGTACCCCAACTGAATATAACAGAGTTTAAAAAAGAGCTAGATAAATTAATGGAAGTTAGGTCCATAAAAGGATGTTAGCCAGGGGGTAAGGAATGGTGCCTCAGCCTCTGTTTGTCAAAGGCTGGAGAAGGATGGCAGGAGACAAATTTCTTGATCATGGTCTTCAGTCTACCCCTTCTGGGGTACCTGGTACTGGCCACTGTCGGAAGGCAGGATACTGGGATAGAGAGACCTTTGGTCTGACCCAGTATGGCCATTCTTATGTTCTAACTGCTCAGACGCATTGGGTGTAGCTCTGATGCAGCTGCAGGTCTGGGTCTAAGGATTTATAGTGGGCGTGTGTTGCCTTGTGAGGCTCCCTCTGCATTGGAGTGAATTTCATCATTAGAGAACAGCTCTTCCCTAGCAAGAGAATGGACTAGGTAATCTAATAGGCCTCCCATTTTGATTACAGGAAGAAACCAACCAAACTCTACTGTCATCATGGCATCCTATAGGCAGATCAGTAGTGTCACAGTAATTTGCTGTCTTCTGGAGCGAAAAAAACCTCTTCAGCAGTTTTTAAAGAGGAGCATGGATCAGTGTTCATATTGTTCTCCCCGTCGGTACCTGGCCTGGGCCCAGGAGCCAATGATCCAACCAGTGGATCAAATTCGATGATCAAATTCGGTGATGAAATTCGGTGGTCACGTGTCATCCGAGGCACATAGCAGCCCAGTGTCTGAGTCTGTAATGCCGAAATGCTGGCTGTTCCCTCTGGGTGGCCTGTGTTGCATGGGGAGTGCGAGGCCCAAATGGCCGCTTGCGCTGCTTGCTCCCCCATGGCAGCCCAGCTGAGCGGCGCAGAAGTCAGCCAAGTGCCACGGTGGGAGGCGAAGGGGGGCGGGGCAGTGACGTGCGGCATGATAGCGGCTCCAGGCCCCGCCCCCTGGCCGTGAACGTCACCATCCCGCCCCCCTTCGCCTCCCGCCATGGCGCTCGGCTGACTTCTGTGCTGGTCAGCCAGGCCGCCGTGTGGGAGCAAGCAGCACAAGCGACTGTTTGGGCTCCACACCCCCTATGCAGCACGGGAAGTGCTTAGCCCAAACGGCCATTTGGGCTCTGCGGTCCCCTGAGTGAGAGGCAGGAGGCGGAGGAGAAGTGAAAGAGAGAGAGGGGAGGCAGTAGAAGGAGGAGAGAGAGAGATGGAGCGAGAGACCGGAGGCTCAGGAGAGAAGACCGACGTGGAGGAGAGACCTGAAAATCCCGTCTTATGACGGGCTAATTGGCTAGTATGCTAAGAAAGAGTAGTTTAAACACAGATGGTATTCTATGGAAAGAAGCTGGCATTATTTTTCATTTGGGAATACGAGGGGGCCACAGAAGCTATAAAAGAGTTAGACCTTCTTGTCTGGAATGCTGTAATCCAAAAGGTGTTGGGCAACTGTTGCTAAACTTGAGGAATTTTTAAGTAGATCAGCTTTGTTCCCACCAGCAGATGGCAGTGCAGTCATTGCCATTACTACAACTTTTCCACGTGTTTTTGTAAGAACCTACATACACACATATATATATATATACATACATACATTTTAGAGTGTATGTGTGTGTGTCTGTCTGTCTGTGTGGCTGTTTGTTCAAGAAGTCCTCCTAAACAGTAAAAACTAGGGCACAGTGAGGGGGGACATGATACTGGTAGTGGCTACCGGAGGCAGTGAGCACAGGGGAGAGCTATTCTGCAGAGTGACCTCTGGGGGCACCACCAAGAGAGTGGCCAGCTGGGCTAGAGCTCACCATCTCGCCTGCCACCAGAATGGGGAAGTAGCTCCCTTTGCCCAAACTCTTCCTTCCCCAAGCCCTTGTCTGCAGCACCAGGGAGAGGGGGACAGAGATAGCCTTGCCAGATGTGGGGTGAGGCCCTGCTGACCAGGATGGCAGGGGGAGAAAAAAGATCCCTGTTGGCTGGGGCAGCTAGGGGGGTAGAGAAGGCACCTGCTAGCCAAAAAATTCACATTAGTGCAGAGGTCCAGTACTTAAGTTCCACTTAAAATGGTGCAGAGGCCTTGTGCCTGCACAGGAGTGAATTTCAT
The DNA here is from genome assembly GCF_052426305.1 of Pelodiscus sinensis. Classification (NCBI taxonomy): domain Eukaryota; kingdom Metazoa; phylum Chordata; order Testudines; family Trionychidae; genus Pelodiscus; species Pelodiscus sinensis. Next base: position 201,448,198 of record NC_143052.1, read on the forward strand.
CCTTAGGGCCTGATTCTAATCTCCAACCTGGGATGCGGGACAGAAAGCCCCACTGGATGGGGCCTCCTACCCTGAGCCCCTCCTTATCCTACCCCCAACCCTCACTCTCACCCCCTCCCACATCCCCAGCTCCCTGCCCTGAGCACCTCTTCAACCCTCCCACCCTGACTCCTGTTCCCCCTACCCCCCACATCACCTGCCCCCTGCCCTGAAGGACCTGGGCAATGCCGGGTAAGACTTCTAGTATTAACTATTAAAGGATAACACCACAAGAGTTGCTCTTTACAAATGATTGATCTTGATGTGAATATTAATAGTTAAAGCCAAATAACCATGGTGAAGATCTAAGCTCATGCCTCAAAGTAGAGACAGGTTATGAAGCCAGACTTGTGCTTCTTACTCTGGCCACTTAAGTATATGTCCATGGAGAAATATGTGTACTCTTTGTGAAAGATATGTTTCAGTAAGATTTCCTGGAGCATAAGTCAGAGAAGAATGTATTCCTGTACGTCCCACAAGTCCCTCTCCTTAAAATCATTCAATATCTAGCAGCCTTTTAAGGACTATAAGGTCAGGGGTTACCCAACCCTGATTACTAAATATGCAGCTCAGGCAGGGTGCGTCTACACAGCAACATTATTGTGTGTCTACAAATATTGTGTATCTACACAGCAATCCCTTTATTTCAAAATAAATTTGTAATAACGGGCTTCTTACTCCGACTTCTGTAAATGTCATTGTACGAGGAGTAAGGGAAGTCAGACGAAGAGTGCTCTATTTTGAAATAAGTGCTTTGTAGATGCGCCCAAATTTGAAATAAGCTATTTCGACTTAAGCTCAAGTTGCGTAGTTTATTTTGAGTTTAGCTCTGCTGTGTAGACATACTCATAGTTTCCTATGAAGAACAGTCGGTGGGTAGAGTGAAGGGGAGAAAGTTCAGGAAATAAGAAAGGTGCTTTTAGGAAAGTACCTGATAGATAAAGGAGGCAGGAGAGGTTAGGTACAGATGAGGGCTGACAGAAGAATGACGCTGTGGCCAGAGGGCTAAGTTTCAGTCAGAAAGACAGGGATTGGCAGCTTTGGGTGGAGTAGTCTGGGAAAGAGGAAGAATTCCATGTATAGCAAAAAAACAAGGGTGGATACTCAATTGGCTTAATCGTGTTATGGTTATAGAATTTATTTGGGGCATTTTGAAGATTGTTTGAACCATTTCTGTTATTACACCAGCCCTGGGTGGAGATGCGGTCAACCAAGAGAAATTCTGTGGTGTTCTTAAGGGGCCTGAGAGAGGGAGCTTACAGCGAAGGGTGCCTGGAAAGTGACCCCTACCTATGAAGGGCACTCAATAAAATTGCCACCCTGTTACAATCTCCTCTAAAAAGTTTTCTGGGGGCTTGTTACAAGATGTGACGTCAAGGCTGGAAATCCATGGACCACACTTCAGCAAATGTGGTGGAAGAGGTATGAATACTTCCCACCCCGGTGCAAATACGCTGCAAAAACAGTTCTTGGAGGTTTTGTTGTTGTTTTTGTTGCCTTATATAGCGTCCACCTATGCAATCCATTTCTACTGAGATGATGAATAGTTGGCACAGAGAGTTGTGTTGTCCTATCATTGTAGACACACGGGCTGAGATCCTTTCCCACAGAGACCCCCAACAGCTTGTTCCTACTATGGAGGGCCGAAGGAATAGTCTCTCTCACAGTGGCCAATTTCCTCATAGCACTTTCACTTCTGGCTGTGAGTTGACTGGCACTGCCTGACAGAATTTGGCATGTAGTGTAGAAAATGCATTTTGAAAATTTAAAATGAAAAACTCTACTTAGCAGCAATTAAGGGAACATTCCTAAAGGCTCTGAAGTCAGAAAGCTAATGAGTCCTTTTTAAGAGTAGCTTTGGAAAAGGATTGCAAGGTACCAATGTAATCTGCCTTGGCAGTATTAGCCAGTTTAGACAATATCCGCTACTGGGCACCCTAGCCAGGAAGTGTATTCCCTGATATGTTTCACTTATATATTAGGATAATGTAACTTTGAGTATATATGTGTACATGATGGCTATGTCTACACTGGTGGCTTCTTACGCCAGAAATATGCAAATGAGGCTAAGCGTGGAATATCGCCGAGCCTCATTTGCATACCTAATGAGCCACCATTTTTTTCAGAAGAGGCTCTTGCGCAAGAAGGAGCGTCTACACTGCCCCTTCTTGCGCAAGAAAAACCCTCTTGCGCAATGCTGTTATTCCTGAAAATAATCAGCGTAGCAGCATTGCGCAAGAAGGTTTTTCTTGTGCAAAAAGGGGCAGTGTAGACGCTCCTTCCAGCGCAAGAGCCTCTTCTGCAAAAAAAAAGGCAGCTCATTAGGTATGTAAATGAGGCTCAGCGATATTCCACGCTTAGCCTCATTTGCATATTTCTGGCACAAGAAGCCGCTAGTGTAGACATAGCTGATGTGTTTATACCATCAGGGATCTCAATGTTTTTCCACACTGGTGTGAGTTGGGAGTAACTCCTTTGTAATCAGTGGTGGTACTCCACTATAGAGGAATCAGGCTCTGGGTCTCATGACATGAAAGACCTCTGAGGGGAGGGACATACAAATAATATTCCGCACAGACCTCCACAATTTCAAAATTGCAGGATATTGTCCATATTTCAGAGTCTGTAAAAAGGCCTGATTTACTACCAGTCAGTTCACTGATATGTAAGTGCAGTTACAACTGGGGAGGCAGGGCATGATTGAGAGGTGGCATGATTTATGCCAGATACAATGGAATGGCATTCACCTTTATACCATGACAGAGAAGAAGCTTTGTTTTACAGACAATGCATAACCATGTGGACTGCATTTTTTTTTCAGCACGCAAGGACTATGTTTACATAGAATGAGCATGGAACTGTGATTCCAAACAGATGACATATCCCACTATAATAGACTGTGATAATAATGAAATTGGCGGGAACTGAAAAAAAACTATTTGTTTTACATAGACTAAAAGTTATTGACAATTCTTAAATTACATTAATAGTTTAAATCCAAATACATGCTAAAATAATATATGTACTAGCAGTCTTCAGCATATCGAATTCACATTAAGATTGTATTTGTTCAAATAAACAAGATGACAATAAATAAAATAATACATTACCAATTCTCTATTAGACTTCAAATCCTATCAGAATAATGGGTTAGAGATAATAGACACTGGAAGAACTACAAGTGTAAAATATGCTGTCATATAGACATTGCAAATTAACATTGATTGTTCAAGATATACGGTTTATTAAAGATATGAGAGTGGCAGGACCTCTTTCTTTTTTTAAGATTTCTACAATGTTAACACACATCAGTTTTCTCTTAGATATTGTGCAGTGAAAAACACTGATTTCCAAATCAATTGTCCAACAGCTAAACACAGTGTTGTAATGTTTGCTTACGTAAATTGATGAGGACTGATTACTAAAGCCTTTCTCCACACATGATCTTTTTCAAAACCTCAGGGTGACTGGTGCCTGTGGAAATGCCATTAGAGATAATGTATGCCTCTGAAGTCTTGCAAATCACCATTGTGGGCCTCACTTACACTTTAGAAAATGGGTAGGGAATGAATTTATATCACAACAAAAGAGGATGTGGCATTTGTTATGATTGGAGAGGGAGCTACCATTTCACTTTAAACAGTACCTGGGACCTAAAGAACTACCATGGGGTGAGGGTGGGGGGATATTTGAATTTGCTGTGGAAGTCGGATCTAAGTCCTGGTCTATACTGGGAGTTTAGGTCAAACTTAGCCACATTAGGTCAATTTTCTAAACAATGAGTCCACACCACCAAGCTCGTTCCATCAACTTTAAGGCCCTTTAAAGTCAATTTCAGTATTCCTGCTTTTCATGAGGAATAATGGGAAATTTAACCTTGTACAGTCAACTTTAGGGTAGAGCAGACACAGCACTGTAAAAGTGAACGTTCTTGGCCTCTGAGAGGTGTCCCACAGTGCCATGCAGTGACCACTTTGGCCAAGTCTTTCAATTCTGCTGCTCTCTGGATGCACAGAAAAAGCCATGAGGAAATTTAAATTTCATTTCCCATGTGGCCAGCATGGTGAGCAGACCTCAGAGCAGGCAGCACACCCTTGCAGCACACCTGACATGAATGCCCAGGGTCGCAAACGAGCACCGGCATGGAACATGTAGGAGATCCAGGACTTCATTGCTATGTGGAGAGCGAAATCAGTTCAGGCAGAACTATGAAACAGGAAAAGAAACACTGATTTCTATGCCAAGATCACAAGGGCATGGAGGAGAAAGGATACACCAGGGACATCTGACAGTGCTGCATGAAAATAAAGGAGCTGAGGCAGGTGTACAAGAAGACAAAGAGGATAAACAGATGGTCTGGGTCATCTCTGCAAACTTGCCACATCTATGAGCAGGGGCAGATGAGAGTTTTGCTGGGCTCAAGGCAGCACAATTTTGTGCATGCGCCATGGCCACAGCCAACAGGCGTGTGTGCGGGGCCTATTGAAGTGCAGGGCCTGGGGCAGCCGCCCTGCTCTCCCTGCCCTATATCCGCCGCTGTCTATGAGCAGCTGCATGGGATTCAGGAGCGGCCCGAGGCCGGCTGCAGCAGCTGGCGCCCTAGGCAGAGTGGCGCAATAGGCGTCCCTGCCTTCACGGCTGTCAATGGCCGTGACGTCATCATCAGGCACCCGGTGCCCCGTGACGTCATCATCGGGCGTCCGGGCCAGTGGCGTACTAGGCAGCTGCCTCGCTCGCCTAGGCTCACGGGCTGCCCCGATGGGATTGTATGTGGGGGGGGGGGCACCCAACCAGTTTCCCAAGCCAGTCTGTGGACTCCTCGCAAGACATTCTTCAGGCAGCCTCAGACAGCATTGTAGAGGATAGTGTGGATGAGGAAGAGGCTAGTGATTGGCAGGCAAGCGGGGCATCCAAACTCACTGACAGCCAGGGCTTTTTATAACTTTGGAGACAAACCCCTCCTCCCAGTTTGTCTCGCTGACAGGCTCTGATATCAGGGAGGGCACTTCTAGTGAGTTCACATTTTTTAGCATGCTACAAGTGGGTTAAGGCAATTTGGTGTGATTTGTGGTGGCCACTCTGCCTACACAGAAGAAACCGCTTGTTAACATGTCTGGAAATGGAGCCAGAATCCTCCCTGCACATTTCCACACTGCTCTCATAGAGGAACTCTTTCATCCTTCTCACAATGATTCTGGGGAGGCCTGCTTTATTCCGTTCTCCATGGTGGGACACCTTTCCACACCAAGCCAGCAGTAATGGTCTGGCGTCATTGCAGCACAAAGCATGGCCACATAAGGCCCAGGTTTCTGGCCACATTCAGTCAGCACCCATTCCCTATCACTCTTTGTGATTTGGAGAAGACTGATATCTTAAATGGCAACCTGGATGAAGCAGGGGAAACTATTACCTGGTGCCCCTGCAGTAAACCTCCATTTGTTCGTTCCCAATGAAGCCTGGCTTGAGCCCCTGCTCTTCTGCCATGCTCAAATCCCCTTCCCTCTCCCACCCACATGCTCATGAGGAAAGGGAAAGTTGCACTCTCCTGGCAAACAGGGGTGCTGAACCCTCAGTCACCATGTAAGCCCCTGCCCTGGATTGCTGCCTTGCCCAGACCTCCTCCTGCCCACAGATTCAAGTCTCAGCCTGTTCCTTACCATGCCTGCCACCAAACTGAGTCCAGCTGCTCCCCTAAGATCTTTGTGGTGTACCTGCTGCATAAGAGACAAGGGCAGCCTCACACTCAACCCCCAGGGATGTACCCCAGAATAAAAGGCTGTCCTTTCCACACCTGTAATTGCTGCATGGGGCACTGTAATATGCCAGTTTCCCTTCTCTCCCCCACCAAAGCTCCCACGCTGAATTCCTTTTCTGTCCCTGCTTCCTTGTGTTCCCTAAATAAAAACACATGATTTCTCAACAACAGTCTCTTTATTGCTTGTGCTGCATGGTGGGGGAGAAGGAAGGGGGGAAGGGTTACAGGGTTTAGAGGAAAGCACACTTACTATAGTGGGCACCTCATTAACAGCAACATGCATGACTGTCATATCACTGTCTGGCCATTCACAAAACTTTTTTCCAAAGCATCTCTGAATTCCAATATCCCTCATTGTGTTTTCCTGATTGCTGCAGTGTCTGGCTGCCTCAGTCCCTCTACCCTGGCATAAAACTTTCCCCTTTACCTTCACAGATATCATGGAGCACACAGCAGGCTGCCACAATGGGAATGTTGCTTTTGCTGAGCTTTAATCTAGTCAATAGATTGTGAAACCTTCCCTTTAAATGTCCAAAAACCCATTCTATCACTATTCTGCACTTGCTCAGCCTATAGTTGAACTGCTCCTTACTGTGGTCCAGGCTGCCTGTGTACAGCTTTGAAAGACACAGGAACAAGGGGTAGGCAGGGTCTCCAAGGATCACTATTGTCATTTCAACACCTCCAATGTTAATGTTCTGCTCTGGGAAGAAAGTTCCAGCTTTCAGCTTTCTGAAGAGACGAGTTCCTAAAGATGCACGTGTCACGCACCTTTCTCAACCATCCCACACTGGTATCGGGGAAATGATCCTTGTGATTCACCATCAGCACCATCAAGAAGTACCCCTTGCAATTTATGTACTCTTTGGCAAGATGACTGGGTGCCAAAATAGGGATGTACATTCTGTCTATCGCCCCACCACCGTTAGGGAACTTCATTGCATCAGTCTCATCCACCACGACTTGCACATTTCCCAGAGTCACTATCCTTCATAGCAGAAGGGTATTGATTGTCTTCACTACTTGGATCACAACAGCTCCCCTTGCAGATTTCCCCACTCCAAGTTGATTCCTAACTGGCTAGTAGCTGTCTGGCATTGCAAGCTTCTCCAGGGCTATTGCCACTCTCTTCTCAACTGTCAGAGCGGGTCTCATTCTGGTATTGCTGTACTTCAAAGTGGGCAACAGCAATTCACAAACTTCCATGAAAGGGGCCTTATGCATGCAAAAAATTTGCAGCAGCTGCTGATCATCCCATAGGTGCATAACTACTATGCAGTCCCACCAGTCGGTACTTGTCTCATAGCACCAGAAGCAGTGTTTGTGTCAAGAGGATTGAAACCTGCAACTCAAGTGCTTCACAGAAGAATATATTCATGGCTCCCCGAGATTCTTCCTCATTCTGGTGGCCCATGGATATGCTCTGGACCAGTGTTTCTTAAACTTTTTAAGACCGCGGAACACCAAACAATAATTTTTGTTTATGCAGAACACCGGGAGAAAGTTGTTGAGCCAAAAAAAACAATGGTCACGGCCCATTTAATTGCCACGCGTGTTGACCCAACTGAGCTTTCGTCTCCGCCAAGGGGCGGGGGGAGTTAAAAGGGGCCATGGTAGACTGCTGACTGTCTTGCAGCACACCAGTGTGCTGAGGCACACAGTTTAAGAAACACTGCTCTGGACATAACTCCAGCATAAGGCACACAGTGGTTAATATGATTGTCACAGCATTTTGCTGCTGAATGGGTACCCTGCTATGGTGTCTGCATGGATAACCACGGGGGGAAAAGGGCACAAAAAGACTGTTTGCCATTGCTTTCAAGTGTGCGGGGAGAGAGGAGATGAGTGCCTTCCGGGACACTGACCAGGGCTGGCCCACAACCATTTTGGCATCTGAGGCGAGGAGCTCAAATGACGTCCCCATGCCTACTTTTCTCCTGCCTGCCTGTTATGTCTCTTGTGCCTTCCTTTCTCCAGCCTAGCACTCCACCATCTCTGTGCATCTAGAGCATATGCACCAGCAGCAGACACAATTTTCTACACTCTGGGTCCTAGTGTCCCCTCCCCCCTCCACAGTCTGGCACATGAGGCAGCCACCTCAGTTCACCTCACTGATGATATATACCCAGAACCATCTGCTGCACAGTTCTGGTCCAAGACTGTAGTGGGACCATAATCCAGAATGCAAAGTGGTGGCAGGAACTGTGGGATAGCAACCAACAGTCCATTGCTCTCAAAGTCGACAGTAGCCACCTTACTAGGGACGCACTATGTCAAACTATGTCGAATTCTTTTGCACAGTGAGGACATGCACCTTTGACTTTACAAATTCGGGTGCTAGAAAATTGACCTTAATAAATGTGACTTTATAAATTCGACCAGTGTAGACAACAAGGCCTTAGAAACCAACGGCTATATAATGCCTATATCTGTGCTTAGATGAAGAAGACAGTGTGGGAAACTGACACTTTCCTGGTGCACAAGTTCAGGAGATAATCGTAAGGTAGCTCTAGGAGGAGGTTGGATGTACATGGGGGAAGCTGACCTTAAAGATACCTATGGGTACATTGGTCAGTTATGAAACACCTATGAAGCTAGGCTGATCACGATCTGGAAGGAGCAGAGATTGGCATGAAGCCAGCATGAAGACACAGGACTCCATAAAGTCAGCCTCTAGTGCCATAAATTGCCTAAGAATATGTGAATATTGCAGGAATCTTCAGACTTCAGAGTACAACAATCTTCTCCTTTCTCCCCTTGTTCTTGTGTTTTCCCTTGCTTCCTACAGAGAAATCTGGTGGAAACTCAATGAGAGTGACCTTACAATATTATCTGTCCTCTACATGGGAGAAGTTTACTTGAGGAAGATTGGGTCCAGTACAGTTTATTTTGGTGTAAATGTGGGAAAAGCAAAGATTTCCCCATCTGGTGAGTTGAAATGAGGACACTAATCCCAAAAGATTTCTTGGATGCAAAGTTATCATAGTCTGCTCAAAAAAACATTATGGGCCCAATCATGCAGACATGTAAGCATCTGCTGTGTACATGAGCAGAATTATGTATGCGTTTATTATTTTAGAATTCATGTCTACACTGCCTAGTATTATTAAACCAATATTGCAGTTTCTCCATCCCATCAAATGCGTTTCTCTAGAGATAGTCATGAAGTTTTTTCTCTTTTCTCTCATTTAAATCAAGATGTTGCTACAAATCTCAGTCTAAACACTTAGGCTACATCTACACTGCGCTGATTTGTGCAAAAAATAAGCAAATGAGACAAAGCGTGGAATATCGCTGTGCCTCATTTGCATAATTAATGAGCGGCCACTTTTGCACGAGGCTTTTGTGCAAGGGCTGTTCTGCTTTTTTTCAGGAAAAACAGCTCTTGCACAAGAGGGGGATTTTGTGCAAAACAAAGCTGTGTACACGGCTCCTTTTTGCACAAAAGCCTCTTGTGCTAAAAGTGGCCGCTCATTAATTATGCAAATGAGACAGCGATAGTCACCGCTTCACCTCATTTGCATATTTGTTTGTGCAAGAGAGGGCAATGTAGATGTAGCCATACTCTGAGGCCTTGTACTTGGAGCTTGAGTATGCAGAAGGGAAGGCCGCTGTGTGAATGGGCAGTGCTTAAACTTTTGGCGCACTTACTAGTTGTAGGGACTGTGGTGGCACATTAGGGAGCTCCCCGACCCTGCAACCCCGTTCTCAGCCAAATGTGTCTTTCTGTCAGCCAGTAGAGTAAAAATGGGTTTATTGCTTCTCCAAGATACAGCACAGTGTAGGTTTGATGTAGGCATAGGATAGGCTAACAGCCCTCATTCCCCTGGGGGGACGGGATTCACAGGCTCCTGAACCCCCTATACTGGTTTTTAGTCTCCTTCCTCCATGCTTCCCCATACTCTGACTACCCAGCTCCCAGGCCCTGCCCCCAGCCAGGTGGCCACCTCCACCTCCCTTCCTTTGTTTCTCCCTCTAGGAAGAGCCTTGTTAACTGCTCAGGCTGGGACTAGGTGTCTGAGCCAGTACACATTTGGGTGAGTCAGTGGTAATCACACATCACAGCAGAGCGAGGTGGGGACACTGGATTACAGAGCAGACAGCACACCCACTACGTCACAGGAACCTTGATGCTGCTCATTAAAAATGCTATAGTGTGCTCTGGTGTACTGCTGTTTCAAACAACAGTATGCCAAAACACACTACAGAACCTGGAGTGTACAGTAGCGGGGTCTATGTAGCGACTTAACACATGGTAGGCGTGTGAGCTGTACATTCGCATCCTGGTTTACCACACACTAAGTCTCCAGATAGACAAGCCTCAAGATTGACAACATTCATGAATAAAAAATTAGAAAGATGTTGGTTATGACAGCCTGGGCAGGATGAAATTGGTGATACTTGCTAAAATGAGTGTACGGGTAGCTAATATGGCATGAAGCTTACACCATGAAAGCCTTCTGCTTCTTATTGTTCTATTTCAGTTCTACCTTGCCTAGAGTTGACCCTGGGGAATTTTAGTGATCAAAGAGATGTGCCTGCAGTATTCATGAGGCATAATGGAACAACACACTGCTCTTACTCTCCAGGAAACTACCATTTCCCTCAGACTTGAGTTTCATCCTTGCTGCTCTGCAACCTCAGATGCCTTCTGAGTAGAAATAGCTAAGTATGTGATTAAGTCATGGTTTCATAATATGGACTAATGAACTCTGTAGAGAAAGTATTTATTACATTTTTTTGGTCTAAATTTACCTGTTTCTGTAGATAATCTTGTTCGGGTGCTTCTTTTCTCAAAAATCATGGCTAAAGATTTTCCTTGCAACAAAGGCAAATACTGAAAAACAAGAATGGAAGAGGATGTGGAAAGTGCTGCACTGGTTAATGGCTGAAGAAAATAATACAAATGGTCATTGTGTCAGTTCCAGACCCCTACCCCTCCAAAGCAGTCAAGGAAGAGTTTTTGAGAAACCCTTAAAAAATGAGGTTTACAGGTTCTTTCTAAAAAAGGTGTTTTTGTACAAAAAAACCCACGTCTAGACTGCTTGTTTTTGCACGACAGCCTCTTCCGAAAAAAGGATTGGAAGAGGATATGCAAATGAAGCATGAGAAAATGCTAATCAGTGCTTCATTTGCATTTCCTCTTTCAGAAGAGGAAAGCAGTCTAGACAAGCCCTGAGATTGGTAGGGGCAAAAAGCATCTATAGGTTTTTTTGTTTTGTTATTTTAAACAAATGAAAGAAACTTCTGACTCTTTTCTTGCTCCCACACTACATACAGAATAGTGTTCCTATTTCTGCAAATCTTTATTTCAGTGGGTAACCCAATTGAAATCATGGGGAATATCCAATAACAGGGAATTATATGACTGCTGATAACAAAGGGCACACACTTTTATAACAGCATAAATCCTCTACTTCATCCAAAGAGCAAAACTTTGCCTTTTACTGGATGGCTGATGTAAAATTTACAATATTTAAGGGTTGAAGTGATTGTTTAGAACAAGCCAGTTTAGTTGCTGATTTACATTATCTTGTAAAATAATCTTTATTTTGTGATCTGAATGACTGAACAAGCAAAGTGGATTTTAATTGAAATTTTACATACCTCTCCCTTGTACTTTATTCTTTGTTTCAAATCTGATGCTGTCCATAGCAAATACTTTATTTCTTCTGCTGTATAATTTTGTAGAGTTAGAAGGTCACGACCTTTCAGATTAACACTAGTTTGAGTTGGTTGCCCGGACCTGCACCAAAAACAGGCTCCTTGTCATATGGATTAATTGGTTATTCATGTGAAAGCTAATGTTCAAGCAGCTAAACCTCTTTCACTGCTACCATTTGATCCAGAGAAATAATTTGCGTGGCCTGTGATAATTACTTTGTGACATTTCTTCCCACACAGCCACAATACTCCCTGGTTTGCTATATTATTCACCATGGTAACCATCTCTCTTTTTATCATCAATGAACCTGATTTTGTTTCTTATAACTTCTAATATTTGTATCTGGGCTATGTAATCAAATAACCCAAATGCAGAAACCCATTCAGGGACTGGTTAAACACTTAAAGTTGCATAGTAGCTTGCTTTGCACAGGTGTGCAAAGTGTTAGGGCAAGATGGCTCCCAGAGCTCTTTTTCATAATCTCAGCTCTGGGGCACTGGCACAGGACTAGGCATATGGGTATAAATAATGTTTCATTTGTGAACCACATGCACAAATTTTCAAATTCATTTCCAGAAACTGATATTGCCAATAAGAGAATCCAGCAGCACATTGCTCAACATTTGATGAGGGGGTAGGTTTGAGGGATATTTTTGCTGGGCTTATTCCAAAACCAAATGAAATGCAATGTTCATAGTCTCCCACAGAAGTGACACTGCAAAGTTCATATTACCTTAGATGGCACATGACTTGATCAAACAGCAGAGTAAAGTCAATGTTCCTATCATTTTAAACCAATTCGTGAAGACAGAGAGCTAATTTAACCCTTTCTCTGCTAAACAGGGATCAATTATATCTGTAACTCTCTTTATTGTAACGCAACTTGTACTTCACTAGTAATGAAGTTTAGAAGGTCATAAGCAGTGTTACCTATGAGCTATGTGCTTGGGCAGTCACCCAGAAGATATTCAAATACCGCCCACCTGATTAGCAGAGTGCCCACAGCCACCCACAACAGGGAGCATGTGTTTCTACTGGTTGCACATCTGCTCATGTCTTGGTGCACATAACAAAATGTATTCCACACATGGACAGAAAAATAAGCCAAGTATGCCATTCTCATTAACTGCAGTGACTTTAATTAGATCAGAGTGGAAACTCCAAGAGGAATAAAGAAACAAATGAATTGAGTTGGTGGGATTTTATTGGAAAATATTTCCAACTTCAGTTCCTTCCTGTGTGAGCCTCAAGCCAATGCCCAGTTGTGACTGTTTCCATTTGACAAGTCTCTGAGGCCAGCTCTTTGCTAGGAAATTTCACAAAAACATTCCCAGAGGTGCTACGAGCAGTTGCGCTAAATGGGAGGACTGTGCTATATGAAACTCCGGTGACTTCTGCTGTCTTTACCATCACATCTTTTCCTATAAATTCCCTGGCATAGGCAGGACATGGAACTCTGCACGCTCAAGAGTCCAGACCTTAACACTGTGGTACCACACACAGTCACCACGGTCCTTAAATTTTCATATGCATATACTACAGCTCTCATCGTTTGTCACTTTTTCAACCCAAGAAGCAGTAATTCTCCTTGTAGCTGAAAATATTCATTGTTAACACTGCTTTATTACTGGACCCTTGAAAAATATCTGCCCCACCAGCTAAATTCTGTCCCCAGCTCCTTGAGCACCCAGGGCTTCTCTGCAGTGGAAATGATGTGATAGCTGCACAAGCAGGAGCACGATGTGGGGCGGTTGCCCTATGTGGAATAGAGCCCAGCCTATTGGCAGTCACTATATGCTTTCATACAAAGAGGTGCTGGGCTGTAGGGAGGTGCTGGCTCACCACTGGATCCACTGCTAAGATAACCTCATTCTTATCCCCATGGGCAAGGAACACTATCCCCAAAGAGTCTGCATGAATCATTAAAGATATATGCTGCAAACTTGCTCCCACTCAAGTCAATTGCACAACTCCCATGGATGTCAGTGGGTGGAGGATCAAAAGAGATTCCACTGAAGTTGGCACAGGAATTTCAATTGAAAACTCTCCTTTTTAATAAGATGTAGAGTTTACACATGGTCAGAAGCAGGCCTGCTGACAGGGAGAGAAAAGGGAGCAATTGTCCCAGGCCCTGGTGTTTCAAAAGGGCCCGGTGCTCCCAGCCACAGCTATTGCAGCAGCAGCAGTGCCTGGAGCCTGTGGTTGGCACTCCGGGCAGCTCTGAGAGCTGGGGTGGGCATGTCGTGGCCCAATAGCACTGAGGACTAGTTGATCCAGCCCCGCTCCTTCTGTCCGAAGCCCCACCCCTTTCGAGAGTATGGAGCCACCCCTCCCACATCTTGGCACAGGGCCAGTAAGGCTGTCAGCTCCCCGGTCAGAAGTGGTCAATACTATGCACTGGCATCTATGTCTGATCCTGCACACATTCTACACATTCCCACTCAACAACTGTTGACATCAGAGAGTTTTGCATATGAAATAACTGCACCATCAACCTGGGAGTTCCCCCAGCCTAAAAAAATAACTGTGACGTTTGTTTCAGGAGACATGTGTGGCATAGAGACAAGGAACAAGAGTAGTCTAGGGTGATCATATTTGCCAAAGAGAAAATGGGACACCCTGTGGGGCTAAACTTAGCCCTCCTCTCCCCTCGACCATGGGTCTGGCTTGTGCCATTCACCCAAGTCCCCCTATTCCTCCTATGTGGAGCTGGCCCAACTACCCATCCCTGCACCAAGCTGGTGTTACTGATTGCAATCCCATTTGCCCTTTCTGCACGAGGCTGGAGCTGGCATTACTGCTCACTCGAACTCTGCCCATTCCCCTCCCAGAGCCCTGCCTCCAACTCTGTGCAGGGCTGGCCTTGGCCCCCTCACATTTATCCATACCCCACTTTTTTGACAGAAGTGGGCATTTATTCCATTTGCTCCTGCCAACTGACATTGCTTAGAAAAGGGTCTATCACAGCTAAAACAGGATAGATGGTCACTTTAGAGTAGCCCATATTATTTTTGTAATCTGGCACTAATAGGTTGTAACAGGATGGAATCTTCGTAAGCATTGGCATAACTGTGCAAAGTCAGTAGTAAAACACTGACTTCCATAGGAGCAGAGTAAGGCCAATCTCGAGCACTTTTGGAAACCTCACCCATAATTATTTTACATTTGCTTAGTAACAAACATCTGTTAGTTGTATTTTAGTAGCTCTGAGCCAGGTTTACAAAAAGAGGCACCTAAAGACATTCATAGTAAAGCTGGTTGAAAATTTTCTGACAGAACACATTTCCTCCACAAAATGGTTTGTGGGAATTGAAACATTCTGTGGGATAATGCTAAATCCATTAAAACTTTCCATAGAAACCAGCCTGCCTAGTTTCCCACCAGCTCAGGCTCCCCAGTTCATTGAGCAGTTGCGTAGCTTTTTTTGAGGTTATTTTGAAATAAAGCACTATTCCAGTAAATCCCTTAACCCTTGTGGAATGAGGATTACAGGGATGCCGGAATAGTGCACCCATTATTTTGAAATATATTTCAAAATAATGGGTGCATTTAAAGATGCGGAATTGATATTTTAGAATATTTCCAGTATCCTGAAATAGCCCCGCTGTCTAGATGTAGCTGGAGTTGTCAGGCAACATAATGAGTTAGCTGCCTTAGGAGTCACCAGAAATAAGCTTACATTTCTAATATCTGGTTCTCTCAGAAGGAATTTTTTAGAATTTTCCTCTCTGGAATTTTTTTTTTCCCACTTTGCTTTGACTTGAAATATTTTTTTTTCTCCAAATCATGGTCATTTTCCACTGGGAGGGAAATTCTATTTTCTTGCCAGCTCTAGCAGTCAGTCTTGTTGTGTGATATACAAAAGCACTTAGCTCTCATGATTAGGAGATTTTGTAAATCCCACTACATGCCTAACCATATATGTAGATGCCTAAATCCCTTTGGAAATCTGGATCTTTGAAGTTCACAAAGTTTATTAAACTAATATATTCTAATTTTTGAATCTAGATATATCTACATAAATATATGTAGTGTTATCCTTAGCAGAAGATTTCTGAAGGGGTGGGTTTTGTGGGTTTTCTAAGTCTATTTATACATTCACCTAGCAAAATTTAAAAGTAAAATACAATAAAAATATAGCAATAAAATAAAATTTCAACTAAGAAAATCACCCAAAGCCCTCAACGTTATTGTTGGAACCAATACAGGTATGATATAGGCAGCAAAATTATTTACTTGCATTTGTATTCAAGTACTCAAGTTGATTTTAGAAGATACACACTGACATACACCTGAGTGCTGAAGGGCAAATATGAGCCTTCGTATATTTTGGGTAGTTTTCACAGCCTCATGAAAAATAATATAGTAAGGCAGACTAAATAAAATTAAATGTGATTCCACGTCTAACTTCCATCAATATATCCTGCAACGAAACTTTATTTCTTAATTGTTTCCATTTTTTTAGATTAGGGCAGAGGAAGCAGGACAGTGAGCTACCATAACTGAAATATAAAGATTTGACTTTTTTTGTCTGGATACCTTTAGGGAGCAATGGAAATATTCAGATGTTAGACTCCAGATTTTTAGCAGATCATCTGAAGCCTAATGTTAAATGTCTCCCAGATTTGGGGCCCATGCATTAGTTCTATGTCTGCATCTCTGCAACCTCTTGCTGATAAGTCACTCCACTCTCCCTCACTGAGTTGTCACTAATATTTTATTGTTTCTATCCCTGAAATAATTTCAGTCTAATTCTCTATAACCTCTACTGCTCTTCAAAATGTATTAGCTATGGTCTTCAGCAATTAGTTCCTTTTAGGGCTACCAATGTATTTTTCAAATGAAGCATAACTGACCGAATAAATAGTACTGGCAATTAGTATACAGGGAAGCAAAAGTAAAATATAACATGAAAAATCATAAGCTAAATAGTTTTCCTCTTTTTTGAATGGGAATGGCAATTTCCTTAAGATTACTGACTTCCTGGAGCCCTAAACCCTCATTTGCTTAGCTGGCAGTGATGAACACTTATGGTGATATCTTAAGACAGTAATTGTTATGTTAATATAATCTCCTTTATAATCTGATTTATGGCTAAAAAAGGGAGTCTATAAAAATAGCATAGGGAGCCCAATTGAGTTAGGCAGCCACATCTGAGAAAGGAGAGCCACTGTAATTATTTCACCATAATGACTTCTATAGCAAGTTTACTAACAAAAGCAAGATTTTGCTAGTCACCAGCAACACAAATTCAAAGCTGGGCTACTAGGGCACATATACAGAACAGGACTAAAGCTGAAATAAGCTATGTCAATTGCGTAGCTTAAGTCAAAATAGCTTATTTTGGCTTTTGTTGCTGTCTACACAGCAGGAAGTCAAAGGAAGAACACTCTTCCTCCGACTTCCCTTTCTCCTTGTGAAATGACGGTTACAGGAGTCACAGTAAGAAGTCCTCCAGCTCGACATTATGTCGAAATAACTGCTTATAGTGTTGCTGTGGACTATGTTATTTCAGAATACAGGCAGTCCCCGAGTTACGCGGATCCGACTTATGTCGGATCCGCAGTTACGAACAGGGCTTTTCTCGCCCCGGAGGACGGGAATGGCGGGACGCCCAGATGAGCCGTGGTCCCGCCACCCACGTTCTCCGGGGCGAGTAAAGCTGCTCCCCGTCTCCCTGGTCTGCTGGTCAGACCAGGGAGACGGGGAGCAAAGCCGCGGAGGACGCCCGCAGCGGGACAGCCCAGGCGCGCCGCAGACCAGACCAGCAGACCAGCAGACCAGGTAGACGGGGAGCAAAGCCTCGGAGGCCGCCCGCAGCGGGACAGCCGCGGCACTCCTGGGCTGTCCCGCTGCAGGCGTCCTCCGCGGCTTTGCTCCTCGTCTCCCTGGTCTGACCAGCAGACCAGGGAGACGGGGAGCAAAGCCTCGGAGGCCACCCACAGCGGGACAACCATGGCGCGCCTGGGCTGTCCCGCTGCGGGCGTCCTCCGCGTCTTTGCTCTGCGTCTCCCTGGTCTGCTGGGGGGGAGGCGCAGCTAGTGCCCCCTCTCCTCCAGCAGACCAGGCTTTTCTGCCCACGACGCCTGGGGTAGAGCAGCTGGGGCGCTGCTGGGTTGGTCCCGCAGCGCCGCTCCTCGGCGCTACTGGACCAACCGGCAGCACCCTAGCTGCTCTGCCCCAGGAGTCCTGATTCAGCCTCTGCTGGTCAGTTTCAGCAGCGGCTGAATCAGGATGCCTGGGGCAGAGCAGCTGGGGTGCTGCTGGGTTTGTTCCAGTAGCGCCGAGGAGCGGCGCTACTGGAGCAACCCAGCAGCACCCCAGCTGCTCTGCCCCAGGCGTCCCCAAGTCAGCCGCTGCTGCAACTGACCAGCAGCTGACTACAGTAAGCCCGAGGCAGAGTTGCTCTGCCCCGGGCTTCCTGGAATCAGCCGCTGATCAGTTTCAGCAGCAGCTGACTTGGGGACGCCTGAGGTTCTTAAGTTGAATCTGTATGTAAGTCAGAACTGGCATCCAGATTCAGCCGCTGTTGAAACTGGACGCCAGTTCCGACTTACATACAGATTCAACTTAAGAACAAACCTACAGTCCCTGTCTTGTACGTAACCCGGGGACTGCCTGTAACGTCAGTGCAGACGTACCCCTACAGGGCTTTCTTATATGTCGATGAATAAATCAGAAAACTCAGAAAACATTTTCAAACTGGTCCAAAGGAGAAAAAAGACAAATGGAAATGGCTTTTATGGTTTAATAGGGTCTGTCGGTTTGTAACCCTTGCATACAGTTTTTGAACACTTAAAACTTGTTATATCCTGTTCCCATCAGAATCAATGACAAAGGGCTCAAAAAGTTCAGTGATTCGCAATCAAGTCCAAAGTCTCTAATGTTAACTTGTTCCTCAAGTTGTGACAGTAATTGAAAACCGTGTAATTAAATATTGTCATAGATGTATTTTTCAGAGGCCCACCCGAGGTGCCAAATCTACACTGCTGAAACAATTACAGCAAAGTGCTCCTCTCAGATCTCCATGGTTAATCTTGACCCTGATATTATGCTTTTCCTGCATGCATGGATTATATGGAGAGAGAGATCACTAGAGCTGAGATTCATCATGAAACTGTGAAAGGAGAATTTCCCCCTTCAAATATTTGATCAAAATACTTGTCTGTAGAAATTACAGCCTCTTACATTATATTCAGGTATATGATTGGATGTTTATGATACATGATGATGATACCTTCAGCATTGAAAGATTAATTGAATTTAAGAAAAAACCCAAATTTTTTGAAGTATGCTGCTAGCCATTTGCAAAGAATGCAACACGATTCCATGAAGACTAAAATTGAAGGGCTAAAACACCTCCAGTCTCACATGCAATTACAGTCTGCTGCCTGAAAACAAAGAGCAAAACAGCTCTAAGAACACTAAAGGAGGCCTTTTAGCTGAGATGAGACACTGATCTCTCTACAGAACTCATTACTTTAGTTTCCAGGTTTATGATTCAGTGTTGCTAACTGAAGGACAATTCTAAATGATACACTTACCGAAAATGTTGCACCAGTTGCTTGCTGCTCTTTCTTAAAGTTGCAGCAGTGAGCAGGTTCCGCAAATTAAAGAGCATTTTCTTTTAGAATGAAAGTTGACTTATTCCTGGGAGCAAAGTCAACTAACCTGAAATTACAGGAAGCAGAAAATGCCTTATGTTTCAGGGAGAGAACAAAGGTAGTATCATGATGAGGCAACCTTATCTTGCATTTTCCTAGTTGTGAAATTTCAGCCAGCTCAGAGCTGACGTTGAATCCCCCCCAACTCAAATTCTACAGACAGACATTTCTCACAAGGTCAGTTGCACAGCTCATTGTGCATTTGTTTCAGGCAGCATCACATTATAGTGTATCAATGTAATTACTTAACAATGCCATCCTGTTAGTATTTGTACATAAGAGTAGTACAGAAGATAAAACTAAGAAGAATGAAAAATAGCTAAATTTATTTTGAAATGTTCTAAAATTGTTTGCCTTTCAGGGTAAACTTTCAGATTATGCCATGGTACTCTACATGCAAGATTGTCAATGAGGCTAAATAGTTTAATCATTTTGTTTACCTCTGGAAGTTTACACCTTCATCTTAAGCTGTTTGAAATACTTGGTTAGGGTGATCTTATTTTGCAAAGGGTAAACAGGACACTAGCCCATCCCATGCACAGGGTGAGTCCAACCCACTAACCTGAGCCCTACCCGCTGTCCCTGCTCCTCCACCCAGAAGGCTGGGGCATGGTCACTTCTCACTAAAGCCTAGCCTGCATCCTATCTGAGTCCTGCCTCCTCCCTGCATGGGGCTAGCATTTTTTCAAAAAAACTTCACCTGCGTCTAGACTGCAGCCGCGTTCTTTCGAAATTAAATCGAAAGAACACGGCTTTTCTTTTGATGGCGGTAAACCTAATTTCACGATGAAGAACGCCTTTTTTCGAAAATGCTCTTTCGAAAAAAGGCGTTCTTGAATGCAAACAGGGGTTTTTCGAAAGAGAGCATCCAGACTGTCTGGGTGCTCTCTTTCGAAAAAGCGGCTTGCTTTTTCGAAAGTTCCGCTTGCAGTCTAGACGCTCTTTTTCGAAAGAGGCTTTTTTGAAAGTATCTTTCGAAAAAGCCTCTTTCGAAAGAAGCTTGCAGTCTAGACATAGTCTCAATGCTAACTGTTCTTCTGCTTAGGCAGGCTGGACAACTGCTCCCTCGAGGGCATTGCTAGTATTATCTCATGCCTCATCAAAAAGAGTTGTAATTGTCCTACTTTTCAGCCTGCTTGCCCAGAAAACAAGGGCTAGCCCTGAGACTGTTTTAACAAGGCTTTCTTTTATTCATTCAGCCTTTGAACCAAATTATTTTATCTTAATGTTATAAATGTCCTTCCTTTCATAAATTGTAGTTGGCACCTGGCTCTTTACTTTGCTAAATAAGTCACATTGAAAAATAATTTGTGTTAATTTATTTGCTTAGTTGAACCTTTGATTGCTTTTTCTCATTTCACCAATGCAACCCATATCTTCTTTTTAATCAAGAAATTCCCCATCCTAAAAATATTCAAAATGTTATGAGATGCTGGATGTTTCATTAGATGAGAAAATCAAGTGTCTTTTGAGGATATTAATAGTGTTCCTTCTAAAAAAAAGTGGAGGGAGGGAGGGAGGGAGAGAGAGAGAGGAAACTATTTTCCTTATTCTAATAATTCTATTTCAGGGATTTGGAGGAAGACTTTTTCTTTGATTCTGTACCATGACAGTCATGGAACAGTTCTGTAATAACTTATAAATACTGCATGTTGGCCTGGCTATTGAAATATTTATTTATATGAATAGATTGGTTCAGTTTATTGTGCGCTGTATGGAAAAACAAGCAGAAAGGAAAAAAGAATGATTCATGATAAGCCACCCCTCAGCAAACATTTGAAAAGTAAAAGGCAATTCCTGGTTTCTTAGCTTTAAAGACTTTAGCTCTCCCCAGCCAACCTGGAAAAGTATGTTTGTTCTGAAGGACCAAAGTCCAGGAATTCAGAAGAAAAAAAGAACTCTGGCATTGTACAAAGGATCTCTCTCTCTCAAGAGGGAAGGAGTTGTTCAGGGGACCAAAGTAGGGTGCAGGCACCTACAAGGTTCCCTGCAGAAGTTAGGCTTTTCTAGGTTACCATCCTGGCTAGCAGGGATTTAGGTAAAGACAAACCTTATTTTTCACTATTTGATCTGAGGAAGTGGGTCTGGCCCATGAAAGCTCATCATCTAATAAACCATCTTGTTAGTCTTTAAAGTGCTACATAGTCCTGTATTTTGTTTCAGCTACACCAGACTAACACGGCTACATTTCTATCCTTGTTTTTCAACTGTGCTTGCTCAGGTGGCAAACCCCACTGGATTTGTTTAGCACAGAGCAGAGGCTAAGAGTGGGAGAATGATAGAATCCCATCTGGGAAAGGTAAAAGGCATAAGATCTGGCAACCGAAGAAGAGTATGTAGAGACCAAGGAGGGGAAAGAGGTGCTCCTCGCACTGCAACTGACAACATCCACAACTTCAGGAAGCAGATATCTAGATTTAGCAGAGACAATTCTCCCCTCACAGCTTTGACTTCAGTGATGTTACTCTTTATTTACGCTGGTGTTAGAGGCAGAGAATCAGGTCAAGTGATTCCAGAAGATGACTGTGATAGATTTCTGAAATGCAATATTTTATTATCCACAGATTACACTACCCTCTTTGCAGTCACGTTACTCAAAATGTCTTCTACAAAGACATGGCTACATTATATCTCTGGTTCTGGGAATGTTCTATTATTTATATATTCTGGACTCAAATCCACAAATGTTATTTAGACATAGACTGAATTCTGGTTATTTTAGTCCTTTATTATGCTCTAGACTACTCTGTTGTGCTCTAATGGGGCAGAGTAGTCCCAAAGTTCTGGAGGATTGCTCCTAACAGCAGAATTCTTAGGTATCTCAGAATCATCACAGAAGCTTCTAGGCCATGCCATTTCTAGCCACCAATTCAGGGAGTGCAGCTGGGGGAATAGAGGCCTGGCCAGGACATCGGGAGTGGCAAACTTTACAGCAGTTCTGAGATGGATCCAATTTATATTGAGGTCTACACTGGTGGTCTGATGACCCTAGAATTAGATGTGAACCCAGAGGATTACTGTCCCCCCTCTGCTTGGCACTGCTGGGTGCTATTTAGCAACAGCTTAAGATCTGGTCTTAGGTGCCAGAAACACTACAGCTAAGGAAACATTTCAGTATACAGACTTGGAGGCTGAGACTTGTCAAGAGAAGTAACATTGACTAATACAATGATAACTTAATTAGACATAGAGTGACATGCAGGAGGTTGGCATCAATAGAGAATGTCTCTTCTTTAAGCTGGAGCTATATGTAAAAGTAGCTCAGCTGCTGTCAAAAGTCAGGGAGCATGGAAAAGTGCAAGATAGTCTCACCGACTGCTCCTCCTTCTCCTCACTTGTTGACTTCTTGGTATAAGTAATCTTGTTACAAGAAAACTGCTAATTCTACAGCAGCAGTCATTTCATGTCCGGGGGAAGTTGATGGCTAAAGAATGTGAGCATGGCTGTGACAGTGTTCGGAGAAGCTTTGGATACACATGAAGATGGGGCTATTTAATTGAAACCAAAAGTGGGAGAGAGTACAGGCAGTCCCTGGGTTACGTACAAGATAGGGACTGTAGGTTTGTTCTTAAGTTGAATCTGTATGTAAGTCGGAACTGGCATCCAGATTCAGCCGCTGCTGAAACTGACCGCCAGTTCTGACTTACATATAGATTCAACTTAAGAACCCCAAGCTTCCCAAGTCAGCTGCTGCTGAAACTGATCAGCAGCTGATTCCAGGAAGCCTGGGGCAGAGCAACTCTGCCTCGGGCTTCCTGTAGTCAGCGCTGGTCAGTTTCAGCAGAGGCTGACTTGGGGATGCCTGAGGCAGAGCAGCTGGGGTGCTGCTGGGTTGCTCCAGTAGCGCCGCTCCTCGGCGCTACTGGACCAACCCAGCAGCACCCCAGCTGCTCTGCCCCAGGCGTCCTGATTCAGCCACTGCTGAAACTGACCAGCAGCGGCTGAATCAGGACCTGGGGCAGAGCAGCTGGGGTGCTGCCGGGTTGGTCCAGTAGTGCCCAGAGCGGCGCTGCAGGACCAATCGGCAGCGCCCCAGCTGCTCTGCTCCGCTCCAGGGTCCAAAACAAAAGCCTGGTCTGCTGGGGGGGGGGGCACACTAGCCGCACCCCCGCCCCCCCCCAGCAGACCAGGGACACGGGGAGCGGTGCCGTGCCTCTGAGGCTTTGCTCTGGCAAAACCTTAGAGGCGCGGGACCCCTCGCGGCTGCGGCTTCAGTCCCGGTGCCTGTGGTCTGCTGGGGACGGTCCCCAGCAGACCACAGGCACCGGGACTGAAGCGGCAGCAGCGGCGGGTTCCCGCGCTTCTGAGGCTTTGCTCTGGCAAAGCCTCAGAAGCGCGGGAACCCGCCCGGTGCCCCTGGTCTGCTGGAGACGGTCTCCAGCAGACCAGGGGCACCGGAGCAGCTTACGAACGGGGCTCTCTCGCCCCGGAGATCGCAGGTAGCAATCCTCTACCTCGACCTCCGGGGAGAGAAAGCCCCGTTCGTAAGTGCGGATCCGACATAAGTCGGATCCGTGTAAGTCAGGGACTGCCTGTATTTGTTAAAATACAAGCATGAAAAAATGGTCATAGCCCATTCCACTATAAGTAGTCTCTGTAGTACCTTTTCTGCATACCTGTCAGTTTGTTTCCATTCAGCTTTTAGTGTTGCTGAGATTGAAAATTGACATCTCAAAAGTTGGAAAATTACACCTTTCTCACTTAATGTACAAGCTTAATATTTGAGAATAACAAGAATATAAGGCTTCAGATTAGCAATCTGACTAGTTTGGAAACACGTTATATAAAATACGAGCTCAGAACCAATAGGCAAAACTAAAATGCATGCTTAGTTTAGTGTTAGTAAATGGAGACATGCTTGGTTAGTGTTAGTAAATGGTGTTGAACTAGCAATTTATTATGATTTGATAATACTTTTCTCTCATTTTTCACAAGGATGGAAAAACTGTCAAGGGTGCAAAGCAGTGGAGAATTATGCCTACTTGTTCCAAACTAAGCACTTGGCCCTGCAAACACTTGTATGTGCATGAGTACCTATTGACTTCAAAGAGATTACTTGCATGCTTAAAGAAGTTAAGCACATGTGTAACTTTGAAAAACTGCATTTATGGTTGTGAAAAATACTTATGAAAACCACAACCATTGAAATCTGAAAAAATTGTGAAATGCCAACAGAGGAGACTGGGAGGGAAGCATCCCTTAAATGTGACTAAAGCCTGTCCTTATTTATGTCTGAGCAAAACCTTCACATGTGTGAAATTTCAAATACAGAAATTTTCTGACAAAGAAGATTAAATGAAGATCAAATGATTTTACAAAACTGTGCAATTGTACATATGTGAAAACTGCTAAATTGCAAATGTCTTTCAAAAAGCAACTTATGACAGCCCATACATTTTGCACTTACTTTTTTTGAAAGATTGTGAAAAACTGTTGGCTATTTTCACCCAGGCTTCCCAGCTTCAAACTCTAAACTGTTCCTCCAGTATCAGGCCTTGGTGAATTGGGCCAAGTCTTGCAAGGCTGGCAACTGTATCCTGTCTTTTTTTTCAGGAAGCCCTCTTAATGGTTTTTATAAAATGAAAGCTGGTAAATGTCATTAGTCCATATGGTTATAGAGAAATGATGCAATGATGTCTGCGTACACCTCCAGAAATATTCAGACACTAGCTATGAGAGTTATAAATGGCCCCATTAATCTAAATGTAGTATCAACTCAGATGCTCATGCTTGAAGATGTAAATGTCAACAGGCTTAACTCTTCCAGTGCTGTCAAAGCATATAAGAAAGGAGAGGAAGGATCATATTATAAATATACTATCCCTTAGTTTGATGCCACAAATGGTAGGTAGGATTGCCAGGTGTCCAGTTTTGAACCAGACCGTCCAGTATTTGAGCTTTCTGTTGGGGAAACAGATTGAGAAAATATAAATGTCCGGTATTTTCTAAATAAGATGTAATATAGATTGTGATGTAATGTCAAGCGTGTCCAGTATTTTTGTTGAAACCGTCTGGCAATCCTAATGGTAGGTGTATGAAAGAATAACATAGCTTTTTTACCCCAGTCTAACCAGATGTGAAAAAAGCCATATGGAAAGGATAAAATCAAGGAGTGCATCCCGTTATTGGGACAATCTCTTAGGATATGTTTACACAGCAAAGAAAAATCCAAGGCTAGTCTGTGCCTGCCAACTTGGGCTCAGGCTGCAGGGCTGTTTCATTGCTGTGTAGACTTCTGGGCTCTGGGTGGAGCCTAGGCTCTTGGGCTACGTCTAGACTGCAAGCCTCTTTCGAAAAAGAGCGTCTAGACTGCAAGGAGTACTTTTGAAAAAGCAAGCTGCTTTTTCGAAAGAGAGCACCAAAGCAGTCTGGAAGTTCTCTTTCGAAAAACCCCTGTTTGCATTCAAGAACACCTTTTTTCGAAAGAGCGCTTTCGAAAAAAGGCGTTCTTCCTCGTGAAATGAGGAGTACCGCCGTCGAAAGAAAAGCCGCGTTCTTTCAATTTAATTTCGAAAGAATGTGGCTATAGTCTAGACGCAAGTGAAGTTTTTTAAAAAAAAGGCTACTTTTTTCGAAAAAACCCTGCAATCTAGACACAGCCCAAGTAGCCTTTTTTCGAAAAAACTTCACCTGCGTCTAGATTACAGCCGCGTTCTTTCAAAATTAAATCGAAAGAACGTGGCTTTTCTTTCTACGGCGGAAAACCTCATTTCACGAGGAAGAACGCCTTTGTTCGAAAGTGCTCTTTCGAAAAAAGGCGTTCTTGAATGCAAACAGGGCTTTTTTGAAAGAGAGCATCCAGACTGCCTGGGTGCTTTCTTTCGAAAAAGCGGCTTGCTTTTTCGAAAGTACTGCTTGCAGTCTAGATGCTCTTTTTCGAAAGAGGCTTTTTCGAAAGTATCGTTTGAAAAAGCCTCTTTCGAAAGAGGCTTGCAGTCTAGACATAGCCTTGGACTCTGTGGGAAGGAAAAATCCCAAAACTCAACCCTAGCCTGGAGATCTAAACAGCAGTGAAATAGCCTGAATCCTGTGAGTCTGAGTTGGCTGACGTCATGGCCAGCCACATTTATTTATTTATTGCTGTGCAGACAATATTCTTTAGTTCTGTCTTCTCTGCACAGCTAATATGGGTGATTGGTACTTGGCTGGCTCAAATGTTTTGGATCCCTATAAGAACTATGCGGGGTGTTGCTTTTTTTTTGCTTTTCACGTGTGTGCGGCCCCGACTGATTTTTTTTGTGGGTCCGCGGTTCCACCCCCAAAAAGGTTCCTCCCTCCTGCATTAGAGCCAAGTAGGGTAGAAAACCCTGCAAGCCGCCCACTCCACCCAGACAGGGGCTTGGCGGCCAAGGAGCCGCCCCGCGGCCGCTGCCCGCCAGTGCCACTGGTGCCCGCCCGGCCCCATCCTAGCGCCGGCCGGCAGGGGGCGCGCGCCAGGCAGCGTCGCGCGCGGCCTCTTGGGGCGCGCGGCTCCCCGCGGCCGGGCCCCGCCCCGCCCCCCGTTGCTAGTGGCAGGAGGTTTGTTTACTTCCGGGATTCCTCCCCCCACCTCCCCTCCCCCCCCGCACAGCAGCGCGCGCCGCCATGGGGGAGGCGGAGGAGCCGGTGCCCGGTGAGTCTCGCGGGTCTCTCTCCCCGCCGCTGGGGGGGCGCTGGCTGGGTGCGAGCCGGGGTGACCCCCCCGCGGGGACAGGGGCGAGCGGGGCCCTCCTGCGGGGGGGGGGGCAGGCTCGCGCCCGGCCCATGGAGCCGAGTGCCGGCGGGGGAGGCAGCGCCCGGTACCTTCGTGTTGCAGCGGGAACCCCCGATGCCCGGGGCTGCGGGGCAGGAGCAGCCGGTGACCAGGCCCAGACCCGCCTCTGTCCCGGGGGGGGGGGGGGGGCTGTTACATTCCTCGGCCCGGCCCCGCCGAGAGCTTCGTTCGGGCGCCTGGGGAGCTCAGCGTGGCCCGGGAATTGTCCTCCTGAGAGCTGGCGGCTCTGCTCTCCCCCCAGCCGGGGCTCCGCGCCGCAGTGCTCGGGCTACAGATCACGGGAGCTCTGCTGGCCGAAGTTACATGCAGTTGCCCCCGCCTGTATCGTAGTAGCTCTCACTAATACAACTTCAGCTTCTAATTAGGGATGTAATAGTGCAGTAGCCGATTAACTGATTAGCCATAAGCAAAAGCTTGTAGGTTAGTGCAGTAGTTAGTAGTACTGGGTACACGATTACCAAAAGTACCCTATCCTAGGAAGTGGGTCTGGCCCACGAAAGCTCATCATCTAATAAACCATCTTGTTAGTCTTTAAAGTGCTACATTGTCCTGCATTTTGCTTCAGCTACCCCAGACTCACGCGGCTACATCTCTATCCCTATCCTAGGAGACTGTCTTGCTTATGACAATCTTGCAGCCCACTAACATGAAGGAGGACCACTCATGCATCCCGCTCACTAGCCTAGATCAGTGGTCCCCAACACGTGCCCGCGGGTGCGCGGCGCTTGGGGGGAGGTGCCGGCCCCAGGCGCGCGGCGCTTGGAGGGGCACACGGTGCTTGGGGGGGGCGCCCTCTGGCGCCCAGTGGGCGAACAGCCACGCCCCCTGGCGCCCAGCAACCTTAAATGCTTGGGGACCACTGGCCTAGAAAGTCTATCTCTGTTTCAGTGCATGGCTTTGCATTCCTGCCCAACCTGGCTAATAGCTATAGATGGACCTATTTTCTGTGAACTTACCTAGGTTTTTTATTTAACTGATAACCTGGGTTTATCAGTTAATCCAGTTGACTACATGCATGTTAGTGTATGTATTGCCAGGAGGGGGGAAATATGTGTTTGTTTTCATATATATAGGACTTTTACTTTTCTCAACCTTTTTTTTTTTTTTTTGGTCTGAAGAATGGTGTAATGGTTAAAGCACAGGACTCAGACTTAGGTGGTCTTAAATTTTGGTCCTGGTTCTGGCTTTTCCTCTGTCTTTCTGCATGATGTTGGGCAAAACCATCAATTTATATGCCCATTTCCCTACCTGTACTACAAGGATGACATATTAACTTAAAATTAAAAGGTTATGGTAAGAGTTTAATTCATAAATGTTTGTGAAACATTTTGAGATACTCTAAGGCTATGTCTGCACTATAAAGGTTTTGTGCAAAAACGGCTGTTTTTGTGCAAAATCCAGCAAAGCATCCACACCTTTTGCGCAAGTAAATCAGCAGAAAAGAAGACTTTTGGCGGTACAGTTACTCCTCTCCCCACAAGGAATAACTCCTTTTTGCGCAAGAGTTCTTGAGCAAAAAGGCAAGTGTTGACGCTCCGCAGGGGTTTCTTGTGCAAGAGCCCCCTATCCGAAAAAGCACAGGTGCTCTGATTGCCATTCACAGAATGGCAATCAGAGCTTTCTTGCGCAAGAGTGTCCATGCAGTATCATCGCTCTCTTGCGCAAGAGCACATTGCTTTTGCGATGTGCTTTGAGGTCTGGATGTGCTTTTGCGCAAGAAGTTTTTGCGGAAGAACTCTTCTGCAAAAGGCTTCTTGTGCAAAAACCCTAGTAGACGAAGCCTAAAATAAGGCACTCCCAACGTGTGGTGTATTTATTTAAACAGTTTAAAATGCATGTATACTACATGATTTGAAACAATAAGTTTGAGACTCTTTTGAGTTCCAAAGTGGGAAGAACTGTGACTGTTAGAAATAGAATTCTCCAGGGTTATATATTTTTTTAAGATCATAATTTTAAAATGGAAGTTGATTTTTGGCAACCCTTGTTTCCAAGGGCTAAGAGTCTTGCTTTTAGGGGGCAATTTTTAGATCAAACATATCTTTTCAGATGAGTGAGGAAGAGTTGTCAGATTTGGAGCCTATCAACCTTTTCAGTGTCTGTCTAATCCAATTTGGAAAACCTGTTTGAATTCAAGTGTAAACGTAAGTGAGATTTTTTTTTTGTCTCAACCTGCTTTCAGGATGAGCTTTTTGTGCTTTGCTTTTTTTGAGTCAAAATTTTCATTTTTAAGCCCATATACATGTAGCAATTTTGCTATATTTCTTAGAGGATAGTGGTAAAGGACAAAAGAGTTTGGTTATATCCTTAAAGGAAAATATATCTATAGCTATCTCTAATCTATTAGTAGCCTTGAAATATGTGACTCAGAGAAACCACTAGAAGAGCATTAAAGAAATAAGAAAAGACAGTGGAAAATAAATAGGATGCTTGGATTAGTGAGAAGTTACTTTTTTGGATAGATGAGGTATAGCTAACTTGCACTAATACTGAAATTGTCTTATTTATGTTTTAGAATCAGGTGCTGTTTTCACATTTGGAAAAAGCAAATTTGCAGAAAATATTCCTACCAAGTTCTGGTTTAAAAATGACAAGCCTTTGTATATATCATGTGGAGATGAACATACTGCTATTGTTACAGGTTGGTATTGACACAGTTTAAGGAATGTATTTTGTAATACACCGGCTTGTAACTGTATTGGTTAATTTCAAGTCTGTGGTATAGTTATAAACAAAACCCTTCCTCTGTTCTTTGAAGGAGTGCTTTCATTCCTGTTGGAGTCACTAGGAGTTAAATTCTGAGCACACTAAAAAGGAGATGTCAGGGTCCCCACGAGTGAGTCTTTATCGCAAAATGACAATATTGGATCAAAATAAGAAGTCATACTGGGTTAGACCAGTGGTCCACCTAGCCTAGTATCCTAAGCATATGCTTTCAGATAACTATTCTCAGTAGCCCCAAGATTTCTTCCATGAGCAGTATCAACTAATTTAGGTCCCCTTATTTTGTATGTTATGTATAGCTAGTATTAAGTTTTCCAATGTTCATTATTTTGCATTTATCTGCATTGAATTTAACCTGCCATTTTGTTTCTCAACCACATGTATAGTGAGATCTCTTTGTAACTCTTCACAGTCAGGTTTGGACTAGGGATGTAAGTGACTAGTTGGCCACCTGATATTCCTAGGCTTATTGGGTAGTTGAGTCACTACTTGATTAGTCGATCTCTTCCTCCTCCTCCTCCCCCCCCCGCTCGCTGCCTTGGTATTAGAGGCAGCAAAGGGGGGAAGCAGGAGCTGGTGCTGGGGGGGAGCCAGCTTAAAAGTTGGTTCCCCCAGCACTGTCTCCATGGAGAGGCAGAAGTGCCACAGGGGAAAATGATGCGAGCAGGGACTGAAGCAGTCTCTGCTCATGTGGGGTCCTGACTGCTGCGCCTCTCCCTGTACATTTCAAAGGCAGAGGTGCAGCGAGATAGTAACTGCCCCCCTTATCAACTAATCGGGTAGTCGATGGAATTTCCATCGACTACTCGATTAGCTGATTAATGAAAATTTAGCATCCCTAGTTTGGACTTAACTATCTTCAGTAATTTTGTATTGTCTCAAACTTTGCCACCTCACTGTTTACCCCCTTCTTCAGATCATTTATAAATCTGTTGAACAGTACCAGCCCCAGTATGTATCCTTGGGGGACCCTCCTATTTATCTCTCTTCACTGTGAAAATTGACCATTTATTCCTACCCTTTGTGTTCTGGCTTTTCACAAGATACTAATCCATGAAAGGACCTTCCCCTCAGGTATCAAAATGAATTTGGTCAACTTGAAAAAACACTCACACAATGAAAGTATCTAATAATCATTCTTAGAGTAGCGATGTTAAATATTGGTTAATTGAATAGTTGAGTTAACTCATGAATTATTGGTTACTCAACTATTCTGTCGTACCTGTGGGTGAGGCTGGCAGCCAGTGCACTCTGGCCCCACTTCTGAGGAGCCCCCTGACACTCTGTGCTACTGCCTCTATATCAGAAGCAGCAGCATGGAGTGCCAGGCAAGAGCTGGTCTGCAAGGGGTGCTAGTTTAAAAAACAGCTGCCTGTCGCCCCGTGCGGCTGCCTCTAATACAGAGGCAGTAGCGCAGGGTGGCAGCAGCTCCTGTCTTGGGGGGATCTGAGCTCCCAGACCCGGTACGAGTTGGAACTGAGCCAAGCTGCCTGCCTGCCTGGCTCCTAATATACTTTAAATGCAGAGCCACAGCAGGAGTAGGTCCCAGACCCATCGCAAGCCAGGACTGAGCTGGGCTTTTGGCCAGCCTGCTAAAAAAAAATGTACTGGCTGGAATGCCGGGGGGTCAGGGCATGCGTGTAGTCTATAGCATTAACCTATAAGCTTCTGCTTATCGGTTAATCAACTACACTGATACATCCCTAAAATAGAGAAAGTTTATGTAGTGGAAATCAGGACTTGAACTGAAAATGAACCTGGAAGGTTGTTTTTTGTTTTGTTTTGTTTTTTTGCTTGCTTGCTTGTTTTTGTTTGAGAAGCTACATTGAGTGTAACTGGCAAAAGTAAATAGAATCTTTGTCTGAAACTTAATATTCAAGATGGTATATGTCTAAAATTAAAGCTTTTTAGACTTATAAATTATATATGAATGGAAAATAGCACTATGGTCAATCCCAGAATATTTAAATAAATGCTGCTACTGTACAGTAAATTACAACACACAGAAAAAGTTTTGATGCAACACAGTAAACATACTTTTAATAACAATCTTATTTTTGTTTCTTTGAAATGCCAATAGCAGGAATCAACAAAGAATTAGAGTTCTGTTTGAACAAATGCAAAAGCCACTAAAATTTAGTTGGTGATCATGTCAATTAATTATTTTGACACTTCATTTCATGTAAATGCTAGCATTAAAAATTGAAAATAGAATTTTGATACAGAAAGTCCAAGCTGTATTTTCAGAATCAATTTTAGTTTTGAGGCAGCATTCTCCCTATATGCCAACCTAGAACCTTTGAAATAGGTGTTCTTCCTGGTTACTTCTGTGTTCCTTAAATGTTTGCCCATTATATAGGTGTTTTTAGGATCTCATGTGGGTCCCCATGCTAACCTGATTATAACTGCATTTGGGGAAAAGTGGGATTTGTGAAAAACAAGTGTTTTAACAATGAATCATAGGACTGCAAGGGATCTCAAGAAATCTTCTAGCCCAGTCTTGTGAAAATGCTTTTATGCCTTTGTAACATACTGCAAAACATGTTGTAGTGAAAAACAAAAGTCCTTTCTGCACTGCAGTGTTTTTCCAGTCCAACACCAGTGAAAATGATACTAGGATTTGATTATACTTGAACAAAACTTCGAAGTATTTTTTCAGGTTGTGGAAGTTTTATTAAATAGTTTCTGTTTACTACTTATGATTTCTGGTAAGCTAATCCTTTATTTCTATTCCTCTCCAACTTTATTGGCAAGACACTACATTGGGAAAGGATGGTCATTACCATCCCTCCTCCCTCCAACAGTTGTTTTTGAGCTTTGTGTTAAGCATTATGGAAGTTTTAAAACTGTACAATGATGTTAAAAATCTTTTAAAATGAAAATGTTTGTAGTGTAGAATTGCTTTTTCTGTGGCATTTAAAAATGAAAACTGACTAACTTTTACATTTTGAAAGTTTCTGTAACCCAAATTCAAAACCTTAACTGGGGAACCAAATTCTGCTCCTCTTATTGGGAAGCTCTGCAAATGAGTTGTGGAAACACTGCCTTTTTCCTCATAGGAGTGAACTTCTGGGAGAATGTCTACGCAACACTTAGGAGACAGACATACATTCACCAACTCTGCTTGAGGCAGCATGGCTGTAGTGGCAAGGGTGGCAGCTTGGTCTAGCCACCCAATTATAATCCTATCTGACCCCTGGACATATGCCTATGCAGCTAGCAGGAGTCACTATCAGTGCCTTCAAAGCCATGCTGCTATTCCTAGCATGCTAGTGCCAGCAACCAGATTTTAACAGGGCACTGAGATTATTGAAGAGATCAGGCCAGATTCTACATTGTAATTTTTTTGGCAGAAGAATGCATTCACAACAGCCAAATTGTCTCAACGGTCCACACATCCTAAAATGTGTCTCACTGTTTTGTAAACCATAACAAAACTAAACTGTTCTGTTTTGGATAAGGCTGTTACAGCCATGACACAAACTATAATTTCAGGCTGTTTTTTTAAGTCATTTTCATTGCTAACCGTGGCTGACCAAGACTGTGATGTTAATTTGTAGAAAAAATTCAATTCCATGCACATGTATTGTAATTGACTATATATTTTAAATAGTCAATTAAATATTAAATAGTGTTAAACAACTTCATTGTAAAATAAAGAATATTTGATCTCTCTCGTAATTTTCCTAACAAAAAGCTTTAATAATAATTATTGTGGTCCATGAATTGATGGCCATCCTTAATGATGGATGGTCTGCTGGAAGTTGTAGTATAGCCAAACACTTTTATGAGTTTTCATGGATGTCTTTATTTTGCAGGAAATGGTAAACTTTACATGTTTGGCAGCAATAACTGGGGCCAGTTAGGACTAGGAACAAAGAATACTATCAACAAGCCAACTTGTGTGAAAGGTTTGTCTTACTTTCTTCTATGACTTTTTGTTAGATGTCTTGAATGAAAAAGTGATTTACAGCAGTGTTTCTCAGCCTTTTTTTTTTATAAAGTACCCCTTTTAAAATACACATACACACAGTACCTACAGTTTTCAGACACACAACATTATTTTCTACTATTGCAACACATTTGTTTAAACAAGTTAATCGTAGCCAGGAGGGCGATGACATTTTTGGGTGTAAAAAGTAGTAAAGCGCTGTGTTGACATACCCCCAAGGCTTCTCTCAAATACCCCTAAGGGTACTCATACCACTGGTTGAGAAACACTGATTTACAGTATCGATTTCCAAATTAAATACAAGTACCCTACTTGATCTTCTATCCCCTTACAATTCTAGGTCTCATAGAGTTTGAAGACTACTCCAGATAAACAGATTCCAGTCTTTTGGATACTATTAAGAATTCACATTCAGTGTCATCTCTGTTTCTGTTTAACTTCATTCCATATGAAGGGAAGTTATTGTACTGTTGATCTCTGAAGTACTGTCTAGTGCTTAGATACCAAGAGAGAGTATCACTGTATGTGTGCATTGTTATAGCCATGTTGGTCCCAGATTATCAGAGACACAGCCGAGTAAGGTAATATCTTATTGTGCCAACTTCTTTTGGTGAAAGAGACAAGCTTTTGACCTTTCACAAAGCTCTTTGTCAGTCTGAAATCACTTCACCCACCTTGGCTATGTCTACGCTACAGGCTTCTTGCGCAAAAAGCTTTTTGCGGAAGAGATCTTCTGCAAAAACTTCTTGCACAAGAAAGAGTCCACACTGCAAAAGCACATTGAAAAAGCAATGTGCTTTTGCGCAAGAGAGCATCCAGACTTCATGGATGCTCTCTTGAAAGAAAGTGCTGATAGCTGTTCACAGAATGGCCACCAGGGCACCTGTGCTTTTTTCTATAGGATTTTTTTGTACAAAAAGAGGCAGTTCCCTATCCCCACACACCTTTTTGTGCAAGAGCTCTTGCGCAAAAAGGAGTTATTCCTTGATCAGGAGTAAGAAGAGCAATTGGGGTAATTTCTATCAGTAATGCCCAAACTGTCAGGCATGCTACATGAACTGTATAGCAGGACTGGTATACTCTGAAGTCTTGTACATCTGGCTACCATGGGAGCACTCCTCGCCTTTCAGGCTATAGATGACAGGAAACAGGAGGAGGTGGTACATAGGGGAGAATGCAGGCTTCTGAGGAGCTAATTCAGATAATCTTCATACCCACAAGAGGCAGAATAAAGAGTTCTCTGCACATGCTTCTTGATTCCACAGTACTTCCATGTTCTTCCGGGTCCAGCTCTTTGAACTGAGAAGAGCATTATGATTTCTGAGTGTGGTGTTGGTGTGTGTAGCATAGGATGGAAAAGGGTCCAGACGATGGAGGATTTGTGTTTGAGTGGAAAAGTTCTAAGCCTTTGAGTCTGGCAGGAGAGGGGATTTGGAGTTGAGGGAATAAGTCTGAGCTGTGTAGTGAGTGAGTAGAAAATGAAGGAGTCAAGAAGGATGGGGGTGTCTTGGAGCTGGTGGAAGTTGTTTTGTGGGAATATAGGAGTATAAGAATGGCCATACTGGATCAGACCAAAGGTCCATCTATCCCAATATTCTATCTTTTGACAGTGGCCAATGACAGGTGCCCCACAGAAAATGAACAGATCAGGTAATCACCAGGGCTACGTCTAGACTGGCATGATTTTCTGCAAATGCTTTTAACGGAAAAGTTTTCCGTTCAAAGCATTTGCAGAAAAGAGTGTCTAGATTGGCACTGACGCTTTTGCGCAAAAGCACTTTTTGCGCAAAAGCGTCCGTGCCAATCTAGATGCGCTTTTGCGCAAAAAAGCCCCAATCGCCATTTTCGCGATCAGGGCTTTTTTGCGCAAAACAAATCTGAGCTGTCCTCACTGGCCCTTTTGCGCAAAAGCTTTGCGCAAAAGGACTTCTGCCTGAACGGGAGCAGCATAGTATTTCCGCAAAAAGCACTGATTTCAGACAGTAGGAAGTCAGTGTTCTTGCGGAAATTCAAGCGGCCAGTGTAGACAGCTGGCAAGTTTTTCCACAAAAGCAGCTGCTTTTTCGGAAAAACTTGTCAGTCTAGACCAGTGTTTCTCAAATGGTGCTCTGCGGAACCCTGGGGTTCCGCGAACGTAAGGGTTCCGCGAGAACCCGAACGCTCCCCTCCCCCGCCCATAAAGAGACAGAGGAGCCCGGCGTGCAAAGACGCTGGCTCCTTCCCCGCTCCCTTTTCAGACATCTTCCGCGTCCCCCGCTGCCGCTCTGCTTTTACCACCGGAAAAGTTGGTCACTCCAGCTTCTCTGCCCCAGGTGTCTCCGATTCAGCCGCTGCTGGTCAGTTTCAACATTGATATTGATAAAAATATGAAAAGAGTAGCTGACTATCTGGAATGTGCAACGTTTTATTAAAAATGTAACTATCAACCTGTTTGTAAACTTATTCTCTGACCTTAATTCACAGCTTTAAAACCAGAAAAAGTTAAACTTGCTGCTTGTGGGAGAAACCACACTTTAGTTTACACAGGTATGTAATCTGCATTATTTATATATTAGGGAAATATTTTAGGCAAAATTCTGCCCTTGATTCTAATTCTATAATGGGAGAATCCTATGTGCATCTAGGGTAAAAACTTGGCAGTGAAAATTCAACCACTTATCATGCATTCTGTGCTCTGAGTTCTTTAAATAGCTTTTCCATGCCATGGTATTTATAAATGAATTGTATATAGGAATTGGCAAACACTATCCAGCTTGAAGAATTTCCTCTTGCCTGATTTTAATGTGATGGTAACAGTTTTGTATAATTTCAGTAAAGGTCTGGACGTACAGAACATAACCTTTTGAATCAATGCTCTCCTAGTCTTCTTAAAATGCAGTATACTTTGTCTCTCACTGTTGGGTTTAAGAAATTAGTTTGCTAAGCTTTAGAAATTGGCACTTTCACTTTACAGAATCAATATACAATAAATTGATCCAAATTCTTGACATGTTTTTAAATTTGTAGAAAGCAACTACCTTCCTTATGGCACCAATATTTGGAGCTTGCAGTGATATGAAGAGAGTGGCTGATTTCTAAGGGTTTTAATATATGTGTGATCTCAGGCTATAGTAAACTATTGTTACAATATAATGGAACACTTTAATAAGGATTGACTATAACTGAACAAGGTATAGGTTTACAACCTGAAACAGTTATTGTGGTAGGATAATTTTTGTGACTACCGTTAACATTTGTAGTTATGCACATTAAAATAACATTAAAGATAATTAAAACTCATGCTTCAGTGCACAAGTTAATTAAATCTGTGGCTCAGAAGGAAATTCTTTCTCCTGCCCTTTTTGTGGTGGTGTACACCTAGAAGGATCTATTTATCTATCTATCTTAGGTGCCTATATCGCCCTCCCCCAATCTCTATAGTATCTGAGTATCTCACAAAGTTTAATGTATTTATCCATCACAATGCTCCTGTGAGATAGGGAAGTACTGTAATCTCCGTTTGACAGGAGGGGAACAGGCAGAGAGGCTAAATGGCTTGCCCAAGGTGTCACAGGAAGTTTGTGGTAGAGCAGGAACCTCTCAAGTTCTACTCTAGTGCCCTAACCACTAGACCATTGTATCTCTTATGGAGTCTCTTTGCCTTCTCCTGTTGACTTGTAGTGGAAGGATAAGGTACTGTTGACTTGTAGTGGAAGGATACTGAACTAGATGGCCTAATTGGTTCAGACTGGTATGGCAAATCCTACATACTGTAACTGTTTTGAAGATATGTATTTTAAAGAAATGCCCATTGTAATGTAAACCTTTTTGTTACAATTGGCATTTGACAGAATGTTAGAAAAGGAACAGTAATAGCGCACATGAGATTTTACATAGTTTTTTGAAAATTTACAATACACAAAAAAATTGAAACACTAGTACAATACATTATATAGCTACAGGGGAGTATAGTAGTTGGTAACAAATGCAGTATACAAGCTAAGTATTATTAAAGCCAGAATATATAGACAGCATTTTTTCAAAGTAATGATCTAGTGAAAGATGGGACCTTTTTATCTCTCGCTTACCCCTCACCTGCTTTGAGAATCTCTTCTGCTGTGATGCCTGTGAAAAATCAGCTAGATTGGCTAGCTCAGAAACAAAATCAATGGGACTTGTGCTCCTAAGACTTTTGACTGCTTCTGAAAATCCCATACGCGAATACCTAAATATGTAGAGTCATGCAAATCTGCGTGTATCTGCAACCACAGATGTTAATGTGGGTACCCAGAGCTCATTTTATGGACGTGGATACCAATTTTGTATCACCAGTACTCTGCAAATTTGTGGATATCCACTTTAAATCCATGTTTATCCGCATCCATGTATATCTGCGGATCATTTTTGCATATGCAGATGTAGATTCCAGTTTTATATCCATGCAGGACTCTATAAATAAGTGTTTACAAACTTACCAGTAGAATCCAAATTTTTAAGAATTTTGGTCTCTGAGTACCTAACAATTCATAATAACAAAAAGCCCCCCACGTCTGGTCCCCTAATACTTTTAAATTCAGATCCAGGGTAGCGTAATTTAAAATAAATGACTTTTTAAATTATTAAATTGTGTTGAATGTTTGTATAGCTAATTTGAAGAACTGTGTTACTAAATTTTACATTAACATTTATAATGTTACATAGAATATTTATAATGTTACATATGCTGTTTACATAGAATGCCACTAATTGAAAAATGAATGCTCTCATTTTTACTTTACAAAACTTCTATAGCTGCACACTAGCAATGTTAATTATTGTGTAATTGAATAGTCGAGTAACTGCATGAAATCTTAGCAGTTGCTCAACTATTCTATAGTCCCCGAAGGCAGAGCCAGCAACCAGTGCAATCCAGCCTCACTCCCGGGGAGCCCCCTACTTCCCTGCGCTACTGTCTCTGTATCAGCTCCCTGCTCAAACCAGCTGCCTGCAGCAGCACAGAGTGGCAGCAGCCCCTGTCTAAGGGGGAAAAAGTACAGAGCTAACAAGGAGTAAATACAAATGTGATTTAAATAACACTACCTGGGTCATCTAGCACGCCTCATCATATTACTTTTTAAAATTAACATATTTTTATCTACTCTGTTCAAAATCATCGTGTTATATTCAGAACTAATTTATATAATTAGGTGATTTTAATATTGTTACTCTGGCCATGCCTCCCCATTTGATTCCAGTTTCATCGCACTTGCTTATTGTGTTTTCTCTAAAAGTAGATTGTAAACTATTTGATGAGGTAAAGACTTTGTATTTCTTGGGCCCCCCCCCAGACCAGGGTGATTTCATGTTAAAACACTGTAAATTAATAAGAAACCTTAATAAGAATGACTTAATTCACCAGCTTAATTTATCCTTCTCCCTCCCACCCCCAGTTACTTGTACAGGCAGTCCCCGGGTTACGTACAAGATAGGGACTGTAGGTTTGTTCTTAAGTTGAATCTGTATGTAAGTCGGAACTGGCGTCCAGATTCAGACACTGCTGAAACGGACCGCCAGTTCTGACTTACATACAGAATCAACTTAAGAACCCCAGGCGTCCCCAAGTCAGCTGCTGCTGAAACTGATCAGCAGCTGATTCCAGGAAGCCCGGGGCAGAGCAACTCTGCCTGGGGCTTCCTGTAGTCAGCGCTGGTCAGTTTCAGCAGAAGCTGACTTGGGGACGCCTGGGGCAGAGCAGCTGGGGTGCTGCTGGGTTGCTCCAGTAGCGCCGCTCCTGGGTGCTACTGGACCAACCTAGCAGCACCCCATCTGCTCTGCCCCAGGCGTCCTGATTCAGCCGCTGCTGAAACTGACCAGCAGCGGCTGAATCAGGACCTGGGGCAGAGCAGCTGGGGTGCTGCCGGGTTGGTCCAGTAGTGCCCAGAGCGGGCGCTGCAGGACCAATCGGCAGCGCCCCAGCTGCTCTGCCCCAGAGTCCAAAACAAAAGCCTGGTCTGCTGGGTGGGTGGGAGCACACTAGCTGCCCCCCCCCCCTCCCCAGCAGACCAGGGACACGGGGAGCAGAGCCTCTGAGGCTTTGCTCTGGCAAAGCCTCAGAGGCGCGGGAACCCCCCGCGGCTGCGGCTTCAGTCCGGGAGCCTGTGGTCTGCTGGGGACGGTCCCCAGCAGACCACAGGCACCCAGATTGAAGCGGCAGCAGCGGCGGTTCCCCGCACCTCTGAGGCTTTGCTCTGGCAAAGCCACAGAAGCGCGGGAACCCGCCCGGTGCCCCTGGTCTGCTGGAGACGGTCTCCAGCAGACCAGGGGCACCGGAGCAGCTTATGAATGGAGCTTTCTCGCCCCGACTTCCGGGGCGAGAAAGCCCCGTTCGTAAGTGCGGATCCGACATAAGTCGGATCCGCGTAAGTCGGGGACTGCCTGTAAATGCACTGACCAGTAGTCCAAGGCTATATACCAGGTAATATATTAAACATGTTTGTTATGCAGTATCTATATCAAAACATAATTTTAGTACATTTTAAAAATCCAATAAAAATAGTTTAGGTGAAGTTCAGCAGCAAGTAGACTCCAGCATAAAGCCTGTGCACTACTTAATACATTCAAATAGTTTATCTGGGACTTAAGGATTGCATAGGTCTTAACTGGATCTCTGCATAAAAAAAAATTACTTATAGTGACTTATAATATTTGGAGGAATTTGGCCCTCTGTAAAATTAGGGTAAACAAATTTGTGTTATGCTATTTGGTTGGAATATTCCTTGTGATTCCTGTGTAACAACTGGTTTACTTTCATAGACTTTGTAACTGCTGAGTTTTTCATTATTTTCACAGCAGGTGAGATTTCCCCGTGTTTTACATTTTTAATGTAGCATGTCTTGAGGGAGAGCTAAATTATAAATCTCCTTTTATAAACTTTATGTACAAGCAACAGTCTAACTGGGAAATGTAAAACTCTCTTTTTATGTACACAGATAGAGAAACCAAGTCTGATACACAAGAATTGAAGAAAACTATAAGACGTAACAAACTTCATCCTAATTTTAGCTAGTTACAAAAAGGTTCTTTTATTTTTCCATTTATTTTATATTGCCTTTGGTAACCTGGGATTTCCTGCAAGTACTCTGTCTGCAGACACTTTTAACTCAGTGGCCTTCCAAGATGATTAGAGCTCCAAAAGAACTACAGACTACATAGGAGCTTAGTTCCTTTACTTTTGACTTCTCTCTCCAAGATGGTGGAAAACCCAGCCTTCTCGAGATGCATGTGTATTCTAAAATAGAGAACAGTGTTAGACTTTCTCCATGTAAAGTACCGAGGAAACCATCCTGGAGAGTTACAATAGCAATTTTTAATATCAGCATTAGAATATTTTAGTACAGCTTAACACAACTTTTCAGTACTTTTTTCATAGGAAGAAATTGAGCTTGAATTTTCTGATTTGCTGTTGCTTATTCTACATATTACATGTGCTTTTATATGCGCAGAACAAGGACACGTATATGCTGCTGGAGGTAACAGTGAAGGACAGTTGGGATTAGGTGACACAGAGGAAAGAAGCACGTTTCGTCTAATAAGCTTTTTTACCAACCAGTACAAGATCAAACAGCTGGCAGCTGGATCTTACACATCAGCAGCATTAACTGGTGAGTTCAACAGCAAATAACTAGTGCCTTTGCCATGAAAAGATAAAGAATAAGCAATATTGTTAACTTTCTTTTCTGATAGCCCTATTCACTCTGACAGAGGCTTTATAGCAAGACCTTTTGTTTTCCAAAAGCAGCAATTGGCAATGGAGACTTGATACATTCATGTGGTGGTAGAAAGGCTTTCAGCTATCTGATGCTAGGCCTCTTTTCTTCCTTTGCAATCTATTCATACTTCTTTCACAAATCCGACATTATAGCAGCCATCTCTGCATTGGTGGAATGAAACAGTCTGTGTACCAAGGCTGTAATTCCGGAGCGTATTCAGCTATTGGAAGATATAATAAGATGTGCGCTAGGCTGTTCTTTCTGCCAAGGCCTAAGGCTCTCCTGAGATTTGTGAAGCAACCATGCATCGTTCCAAATAATGTCCCAGGAACTGCTGTAGTTTGAGAGGTTATATGCAGAGCTAGCTTCCCACAATTTGGAATTGCTGTATAGAGAAGGCTGGATGGTGACTGAATGTAACTTCATCATTCCTTTGCCTTAGCTGCTCTTTGTTGCAGACATGGGTCCCTCTGTAGATAAGAGTTGGTCTGAGATAAATAGGAGAACAGTTACTCTGAATGAAGTTGGGGTGGATGAGAGAGGGATAGGAGAAAGCAGAGAGACCAGGAGAGAATTAGTGGAGTGAGTGCAAATGCTGGGATCGAGAATCAGTTTGAGGGAAGGAAAAATGGGAATCCTATTGATGAAGCAAGTGGAGGCATGCCATCCTGAAGTAAGATTGTTCAGTAATGGTTAATTGACTAGTCGAATAGTCAATGGAATTTTCACTGACTACTCAACTAATCGATAGGCACTTCTGCATTCCTCTTTTGAAATGTACAAGAGCCCTTGCGTGCAGCCCGGAGCCAGCGGGAAGTCCTGCTGACTCTGTGCTGCATGTGGCATGCCAGTTTTGAAAAGCACAAGAGTCCCCAGTGCGGGCTTTTGTGCATTTCAAAGCAGCAGTGCAGCATGGAGCCGGGGGTCAGCATGGTACTCAGAGTCCCCTGCTGACTCTGGGTTCCATGCTGTGCTGCCGATTTAAAATGCCATGTGGAGCCGGGTTCAGCTGGGAACTCCTCAGCTGGGGACTCTCCAGCTGACCACAGGTTCGGCGCAGCATTTCCCCAGAACCCGGGGTCAGCTGGTGACTCCCTAGCTGATCCTGGATTCTGAGGGAATGCCACGCTGGAGCCTGGGATCAGCTGGGGAGTCCGCAGCCAACCCCGGGCTCAACGCACAGCTGAGCGCAGAATCAACTGTGCGGCGCTGCCCCTTTGAAACACGAAGGCGGCATTCAAAGCAGCAGTGCCACACAGTTGATCCCCGGGTCAGCTGGGGAGTACCCAGCTCACCCTGGCCTCCATGTGCGGCAGCGCCACACAGCTGATCCCGATCTCAGCTGTGTGGCGCTACCATTTTGATACACTGAGGGTATGAACTAGGGTGGTAGTGTAGTTTGAACTAGGGTGGTAGTGTAGACATACCCTGAGGCAGCGTTTCAAAGCAGCAGCGCTGCACAGCTGAGCAGTGATCAGCTGTGCAGTGCTGCCCCTTTGAATGCTGCCTCCGCTTTTCAAAGCAGCATTGCCGCACAGCTGATCCCAGGCTGAGCTGTGCTTTGAAATACTCCCTCTACCCCCCCTTTTCTGCCTCTTTCTGATAGAGGCAATGGGGAGAGGGGAGGAGGGGGGGAAGAGTCAACTAGTCCTTAACATCCCTATCCTGAAGTTTACTCATAGGAATAGGGACAAGCCTACTGCGTTCATTAGAATGCATGTACACAGACCACCAGCAACTTGTAAGTCTGACAGTCTCTAATTTTATTGCTTACTGGAGAAACATATGTGGAAATACATTTTAAATGTTGTACTGGTATGGTCTAATATCACTAGGTCATTAAATATTCCATGGCACATTTAAGAAGATTCTGGGGGATGGGATGCCTTGATATCCCTGGCTCTGTGATTTGCTGTGTTGAGTGGCAGTTGATAGCTGTTAAGCAACAGCTACATTTCAGTACTATCATACAACAGAGTGTGTGAACTGCCTCTGCATGATGGAAGCAACAAGTAAATGTAAATATTATTGTTAGCCCTGTTTTGGTTT
Source organism: Pelodiscus sinensis (assembly GCF_052426305.1). Classification (NCBI taxonomy): domain Eukaryota; kingdom Metazoa; phylum Chordata; order Testudines; family Trionychidae; genus Pelodiscus; species Pelodiscus sinensis. The sequence goes on from NC_143052.1 coordinate 201,491,526, forward strand.
TAAATCTGACTTTCTGCCATTTTATTTTAGAGGATGGGCAGCTTTTCGTGTGGGGTGACAATTCTGAAGGTCAGATTGGCCTGGCTGGTGAAGCCAGTGTATGTGTACCTTGTCAAGTGGATGTTGGAAAGCCGGTTTCCTGGATCTCCTGTGGATACTATCACTCTGCTTTGGTAACAAGTAAGATGATGATACATTATGTAATAGAGATAATAATACCTGTGGTTCTCTAACATTGGTCTTTTTCACCTGCCAAATTTCATTAAAAATAGCTAACAATACATTAAATACTTACCTCATAATCTATGCCACAAGTACATTATATAATTATAACTAGAAAGGAAAATGGTGTGTGTACTTGAGAATTAAAGGGAAGTCTTACAGGGAATATCTATTTAAAATGTGTTCCATACTGTGAAATTTGGGAAACTGATGGTCATTGGAACTTGATCTAACACTGGTTTTATTAACACTGCCTTCTAAATGCCTAAGTTGGTTGCAAATTAAGGCCCAGATTCACCAGGACCCTTTAGCTGCTTTGTGCTGCTCTGGGAACACAAACCTAATTGGTCCATGCACTCTGGCTACTTTGCTGTACCACTGAATTAAGTTAAAATTATCTTCAGATCATTACAAATATTGCATATTAGCATTCTTTGCCAATTTCTTTTTTCGTAAAGCTGCTTAAAATGGAACTAAGATTGAGAAGAAGTAGCAGTAATTTAGGGGTGAACAGTGTTTCAGAGTTGTTGTAATTATCCCCAAATCAGCACTATCAACCAGGAATTTCAGACTTCACTGGATGTTGAAATAAAAAAAATCCCAATTAAGGCATGCAAACAACCTTAAATTTGCTCTGTACCAGCATTATGAAAGGAAAGGGGGGAGTGAAGAGAAAAAACTTTATTGAAAAATCATTTGTATACCCTGTGCAAGATCCAAGCAGATTTACAATTGGAGTAGCGCATGGCTTGTTCCCTAATTAATTCCTCCAAGGAGCTGCTGGCAGGAAGAAATGCTGTATTTTACACGAACTTCTGGGAACATTCTGCTTTTCTGAATACTTCAGTACTTGTGGGTTCTCTGCTATCCTTTGCTATCCACTGATTGCTGTTGACACAATCCAGCCGCAAATAGATAAAAATGGAATTTTCACAAAAATGAAACATCAGTTCAGTAGAAAAACACAATGGGCCAAATACAGTCCTGGGCAACTCAGGTGATTTAAAGAGAATTGCTTCAGTGATTAATTTGACCCACAGCTCTGCAGACACAGTGTCTTGTAAAGGACTAGATTCTGAAGTCTTCATTCTGTTTTTAGCTATGCAAAACACTCACTGACTTTGTAACTCAGCAGGGAAAGGGGGAGCCATTGTATGGCTCAACTTGGCGGAGGAGGATGCAACTAAGCTGGGCTGCGAGAGGAGCCAGGAAGCCTTGGGGGAGAGGCAAGGCAGAGGGTGGGGCTGGCAGCAGGGTGGCCTTACAGGGCAAAATCGCTCATCCGGGACTACTCAGGTTCCAAGGGTGCTGGACCAGACAAGTCCAACATGTAAACAGTGCAGGTATTTACAGGCTAGTGTTTTGGAGTCTGTGGTCTGCATTTTTCAAGAGTGTTTAAAAAGTAGTTTTATGAAAGTGTGTTTTGAATTCAGAGTATTTGAATATGATCCTTTAGAAGGGTTTTCAAAGTTGTCACGTGTCCACTCATGTAAGCTGCTAGGAGGCACTTTATGTAATTGTAAGAGCACTGTGGTTCGCCGTTTCCAGCCATGGGAAGCTCCAGGAAGCAGCAGCCTGTCCCATACCGCTTCCCACAACTCCCCTTGGCTGCAAACAGTGAACTGCAGCCAATGGGAGCTTTGAGGATAATTAGATCAATACAGGGTCTTGCAGCCTGCCAGCAGCTTACCCATGCGGGCTTGCAACCCAACTTTCAAAACTCCTGCTTTAGAGTCTAACATTTGCTGTGTTTATCAGTATTGCCTTTTAATTCTGTAAATGAGGTTTATTCATGCTTAAGTTTATTTGGCTATAATTATGGAAGAATTAGCATATCTCAGAAATGTACTCTAGATAAGTATCTATAATTAGGTTTTAATAATGGGTCAGTTGCCAAGTGTTCTAAGTAATAGCTACAGTCTCATAATTAACACATTTCCCTGAACACCTAGCCTTTAGTCTAAACATTTATTTTTTTTGGATTTGCTTCATAAGAGAAGTTTATTTATCCTCTTATTTTGGTAAATCCATCTGTGATTAAAAACAAAATCAAGTTTTTTTTAGAGAATACATACTTCTATGGTGATCCTTTCTGCCAGTTTCCTACCTCACCTAGTTGTTCACCACTCCCACTGACTTCGATCGATGACAATTGAATGTGATTGAGTAAGTGGCGAATGTTGCCCAAATGTAAATTACTAACCAGTCTTACTTCTGGAAAGATTAAATGACTTTGTATAAAGTTTGCTTGATATAAAGGCCCTGTGCATGATAACTCGATAATAGTAATAATATGTAACACTCTAGTTGACTTCAATAGTGATTAGAATGGGAGTTGTGATACCTTGGGATCTCTAAGAATCAAGTGTTGTTTTGCTTTTCTTCTTGAGAGACTCCTAGCATAGGGAAATGCTCTTGTTTTCTTGAATTTATATTTTTTTAAATCCAAAAAGCAAAGGGTAGTCTAACAGTTGTGAAATCATGAGAAAATAACTTGGCCCAGCCCTGCCTTTTTAGTGAAGTACAGGCAGTCCCCGGGTTACATGGATCCGACTTACATCGGATCCCTACTTACAAACAGGGTGAGGCAACCCTGCACTAGCAGCTCCCCCCCAGCAGACCAGGGAGACGCGAAGCTAGCACCCCCTCCCCCCCCAGCAGACCAGGGAGACGCAGAGCGGCTTTTCTCAGCGGACACTTCAGCTTGAGAATAAAGGACTGAGGGAAGTGAGGTGTGGGAGAATAAAACTGAGCTCCGGAGAAATGTTTGGCTAGAGTTTCCCCTACAATATGTACCAGTTCCGACTTACATACAAATTCAACTTAAGAACAAACCTACAGTCCCTATCTTGTACATAACCCGGGGATTGCCTGTAATATGAATCCAGCTCTGTTTTGTATTTCCACAGGAGATGGTGAGCTCTACACTTTTGGAGAGCCTGAGAATGGGAAGCTGGGTTTGTTGCCTGAACAACTGAAAAATAATAGGGTTCCACAGCCTGTTCCTGGAATTTTAGAAAGAGTTAATAAGGTTGCTTGTGGGGGAGGACATACAGTGGCACTTACAGGTATGCAAACTGGTTGACTTTTCTCTGATCCTGGAGTTAAAAAATAACTTTGCATGATAGAACAAACACTCTTGCAAAATGTCAAATAATGCCTAGCCAAACTTTTGTTTTCTCTTATTTGACGGAAAAAAACCACAAATATCATTTTTAGTGAGGTTTCTAAGAAAGCCTCCTTTTTGTAAATGACCTTGAATATGAGGTAATTAGCAAGTCACTTTTCTGACTATAACCACTCTTTAATGGCTGTGAAGAAAAAAGCATGATCCAGGACTGGGATCCAATCCAGGACTGGGATCCAGTGTTTCCGCTATTCTTTTCCATGCATGTGAGGATTTTTTTCTGTCCGGCTACGTCTAGACTGGCATGATTTTCCGCAAATGCTTTTAACGGAAAAGTTTTCTGTTAAAAGCATTTGTGGAAAAGAGCGTCTAGATTGGCACGGACGCTTTTCCGCAAAAGCAGTTTTTGCGGAAAAGCATCCGTGCCAATCTAGATGCGCTTTTGTGCAAAAAAAAGCCCTGATCGCCATTTTCGCGATCAGGGCTTTTTTGCACAAAACAAATCTGAGCTGTCTACACTGGCCCTTTTGCGCAAAAGCTTTGCGCAAAAGGACTTTTGCCCGAACGGGAGCAGCATAGTATTTCCGCAAGAAGCACTGATTTCAGACAGTAGGAAGTCAGTGTTCTTGTGGAAATTCAAGCGGCCAGTGTAGACAGCTGGCAAGTTTTTCCACAAAAGCAGCTTGCCAGTCTAGACAGCCTCCATGTTTTGAATACTTTTGTATGTGCACGAAAGCATGTACAAATGTGCACCACTAGTAAAAACAAAAAACCTAACTGTGGGTGTTTTGCTAATCAGTTGGGCAGCATTTGAATCTCTCCTGAGTTGCCACAAAAGCACACAGCCTACAAGGAACACAGCTGCTTTCTAATCTACTCTTGGGGGAACTCTGCTCAATGTGGATGTGCAGAATTCATGTTCCCAACTATCCCCCCCCTCCCCCCCCCGAAAATAATTTCTGCCCCAGAAGTGTTGCTGTTCCATCTTTTTCCCACCAGAGGCCTCTTAAAAGCAGCCAGCTGTTCTGGCCCACAGCAGTTTCTGGTGTGCGAAAGGTGGAATTGTGTAATACTTCTGGGAGGAGGGAGGTAGGGAAATTCTGTGTGTGCCTACCGTTACAGAGTTCACTTGGGAGTAGAAGTTCATCACAGCACCCTGCTTGCAGACCCAGGTTAAGACCGAGGCCTCCTGGGGAAGAGGGGAGGTGTCATAGACTGGGGACTGAAGTTCAGAATGGCAAGTGGAGGTTCAGACTGGGGCACAGGCTCAAGAACTAGTGGGGTGACATTGTTGACCTTGGTAACAGGAAGGTTAAGAGGGTGCAAAGACACATGGGGGTAGGAGTTGTGGGGACAGGGACACATATGTCAGACTGAGTGGGAGAGTCTTGGAGTCAGTCAGGGTCTGCATGGGAAAGACTCCCCATAAACACCCTAACAATCCTGCCTCTCCATCTGCCTACTCCAAATATCACTGTTCCATATTTCTCCCACCCATACCTTACAACCCTCCCGGTTTACTCCAGACTCCTTCCCTCTCCTTCAGCTCCTCTGTTACCCCAACTCTTACAAGCCTTTAGGGATGTTAAATATCAGTTAATTAAGTAATCGAGTAGTCAATGGAATTTCCATCAACTACTCGATTAGTCGGTAAGATGGGGAAAAGGGACCGCTCCTGCTGAAGCTTTGCACTTTGAATGTATTGAAAGTGCAGAGCTGCAGTGGGATTAGTTCCTGGGGGCAATGCGAGCTGGGACTGAACAGCGCTGCCCCCAGGACCACTACGGCTCTGCCTCTCCTGCCCTCTTCCTCCTCCTGCCCCGCACCGCGGAGACAATATTAAGGGGAACCAGCTTTTAAGTTGGCTCCCCCCAGCACCGGCTCCTGCTCCCTCCTTTGCTGCATCTGATAGAGAGGCAATGAGTGGAGCGGGGAGCCTATGCTTATTGGGTAGTCGCTTGACTACTTGACTAGTCGCTTATATACCTACAAGCCTTTGCACTGTTTCTGACCGTTTTGTATTGTAATGTAAAAGAAATACTCAAAGTTGTGCATTAATATGCCTAGTAAGGAATTTATTTGTCAGAATCTTTTTTTGATCTGTGTTGGTACAGATATTCTTGCTTACATATATCTTGAAATAAATTATCAAAATAATTGCTACTGGCATGATTGTATTGTTATTTTGACAAAATATACAACATTTAGCAGAATCTTAAAATATTGTGTGCAGAATTTTCAATGTTTTGGTGCAGAATTCTCGCAGGTGTACTAATCCTAGTTCCAATGTAGTCCTGCTATGGTTTTATACACAGTACTTAATGTCTCTGCCTCCATATGTGATGCTATTATATAATACCTCTCAGGGATTCTTTGAGAATGTATTCATTGTTTGTATAGTGCTATGAAGTCTAATACACAGTGTAGGCTATTGCTAAACTAACTTTTCAAACAGAAAAATTACACTACTAGCTCTTCACTTTCATATTTCTAACTTTTGGCATTTTTATTTGTTTTCTTTATTCTTACTGAATTCTTAAATTAGATCATTCAGTGTTTGTTCTAGTTATACTTCAGCTCAATCCTGCAAATATCCCACTTTCCTGGGAGGAACAGAAGCTTCTTGGGTGACTGGAACCAGTGCCTTCAGTTTATATAAAATCTAAACTTTTAGCTAAAACAAAAGAGGAATAAAATTCTCTCTCATGGTTTCATAGACTTTATGGCCAGAAGGGATCATTGTGATCACCTAGTCTGACTTCCTGCATATTTCAGGCCACAGAACCTCAGTCACCCACTCCTTTAATGGACCCATAACCTATGGCTAACCTACTGAAGTCCTCAAATCATGGTTTGACTTCAGGTAACAGAGTATTCACCATTCACACTAATTAAAACCTGCAAGTGACCCATGTCCTGCCCAGAGAAAAGCTTAAAAAAAACAAAAAAAACAAACCCAGGGTCTCTTGCCAATCTGAGTTGAGAGAGAATTCCTTTCTGACACCAAATATGGAGATTTGTCAAACCCAGAGCACGTGAGCAAAACCCACCAGGCACATACCTGGGAAAGAATTCTCCGTAGTAACTCAGCGTCTCTCCCCATCTAGTGTCCCATCTCCAGCCACAGGAGATTGCTGCTAGCAGTTGCAGATCTGCTGTATGTCCTTGTAGGAAGTCTTATCATGCCATCCCCTTCATAAACATATCAGGCTCAGTCTTGAAACCAGTCAGGTGTGTTTTGTCCCTACTTCTTTCCTCGGAAGGCTGTTTCAGAACTTCACTTCTCTGATGATTAGAAATCACTTAATTTCAAACCTAAACTTGTTGATGACCAGTTTATAGCCATTCATTCTGGAGTCTACATTGATGCTAAACTTAAATAACTCTTTTCCCTCACTGGTATTTATCCCTCTGATGTATTTATAGAGAGCAATCATATCTCCCTTCAACTTTCTTTTGGTTAGGCTAAATAAGTCAAACTCTTTGAGTCTCCTAGCATAAGGAGGCAATATAATGGACAATTGGGAAATATAATGGAATTAACTGACATTCAGCTGCCTAAAATGATCTAGCAATGTTAGTTTTCCTGAAAAGAGAAGAAAATTCAGGCAGTGTGCAGAGTTTATTTTCAAAGGTCTCCTGAAATTCAAAGGAAAATGAGGAAAATGAGAGTTATAGGCTAATCTGGATGGGGAAGGAATATTTGTAATATTTTGATAGCTCTCCTTTGAGCTCTCTTGTTATAAAAAAAACAAACTCCTCAGATGTGCCTTCATGCTTCATACCCAACCTGTATCCTTCTAGAAATCTCTGTCCATCAGGGAGTACATGGATCTCATCTTGAGCAGTGGAGCACTCTTCTAAGGAATCATGGTTCCCCTACATCCTCATTTCCTCTAGCTATGGACACTGCAGATCAAAAATGTGAAAATTTCCTGGATTCTTTGACTACCATTGCTTTATCTGTAATCTCAGCTACCAACTTCGAGGTGAGGCTTAGATGTACCTATTGACAATTGTATGAAGGTGTAGATCTCATGAATAATGTGATAGTGAGGAAGAAAGATTGAGGTCTTTGATCATTTGCCAAATGTCCCCCCTCCGCATGCTCAAAGCCAGACTGATGAAAAGAAATCTCAAACATTGACTCATAAGTCTAGACCCTATTACCAGAAGCACAGTTATGCTGCTTGTACCTTTGTTTTTCTGCTGTCAAACAGAATGCTTGATGGTACACTTGAGTCCTAATTCAAGCCTTCTTGAACATATCCCCTTTTAAAAAATTTTTGGGGGACCATCTTTATCCTATTAAGGTGGCATGGTATGGAATCTTGTTCAACTGTAAGTGCTCAAGATAGTTTGAAACAGTTTTGCTATGCCTTTGCACTCTAGCCACCAAAACTACCTCCCTTTCTTACCCATTTACAGGTATTCCTTTCATGAGGAATTGCTGAGAAGGATATAGTCATAACCCTTCTGTCCTGAGTAGAGTTACAGAAGTTATTCCTCAGCAGAATCAGAGAAAGAGGTGCTCTTTCCAGTACTACTTTCGCCCTAGTATTTTTGCTGGGTTGGTGTTTTTTCTATTACCGGCTCAAACACTCAGCAAATGCAGTATAGAGGTCTAGGCCTCAATAATTGCATTATAAATCTAAGTGATGGTTTCCTGACATTTGTTTTTATGTATTCCTTAAAGACTGCTCACAAGAAATATTCTTCTTTTCTGTGTTGGAGAGGATCATTACAGGCAGTCCCCGAGTTATGCGGATCCGACTTATGTCGGATCCGCACTTACGAACGGGGCTTTCTCGCCCCGGAGCTTGCAGGCAGCGGGACCGCCCAGAGCGCAGCGGTCCCGCCACCTCGACCTCCGGGACGAGAAAAGCTGCTCCGGGTGCCCCTGGTCTGCTGGGGACCGTCCCCAGCAGACCAGAGGCACTGGGAGCAAAGCTGCGGCTTTGCTCCCCGTGTTCCTGGTCTGCTGGGGAGGGGGGGCGCAGCTAGTGCGCCCCCCTCCCCCAGCAGACCAGGCTTTTGTTGTGGACCCTGGGGTAGAGCAGCTGGGGTGCTGCTGGGTTGGTTCTGCAGGGACCTACCTGGCAGCCCAGCTGTTCTGTCCCAGGCTCGAGATTCAGCCGCTGTTGAAACTGATCAGTGGCTGATTCCAGGAAGCTGGGGGCAGAGCAATTCTGCCTCCAGCTTCCTGTAGTCAGCCCTTTGTCAGTTTCAGCAGCAGTGGCTGAATCTGGAGCCAGTTCCGACTTACATACAAATTCAACTTTAGAACAAACCTATAGTCCCTATCTTGTACGTAACCCGGGGACTGCCTGTACCTATATTTCTTTTTTCTTCTGCACCTGAAAATTCGCTTGAGAAAGTAGGGAGTACTTTTCATCTCATTCCATTGCAACTGACTGTTGAAAGCACAGATGTTCAAAGAGGCTAAATTGATTTGCCTTGCAGAAGAGCATGTTTCATATCTTGGTGTAGCTGTAGACCTAGAGAACAATACAAGAAAACACACAACTTAAGCTTATCACATGTTTATCATGGCAAGGTCAAAAAAGGCCTTTTTACCTCCAAAGAAATGTCAAGACATATTTGAATGTTTTTAAGACCTTTAGAATTTATGACCTCATGAATCCTGGAGCATCCATTGACAGACTGAGTGTGAGTCTTCAGTTCTGCTTAAAGAAAGTAGCTATTTCAAGAATAATCCAGTCTTATCTGGGAAGTCTAGTTATCTATCAGTTCTTCTGTTAATTGGAATTAAGGGATCTCTTTCTGATTTCTTACTTGAATGGTTTGTGATCCTATTCTGGATAATTTTCCTAGCACTGAATCTTCCAGCAGAGGGAGCTTTAATATTAAATATAGTAGGAAAATAATTTTACAAAATATTTTACATGCTTAATATACAAAGTAACTTTTTTCATGACCTTGTGATTTTGCAGATGAGACCCTTAAAACTGTTTTTAAAGGGTGGTGAGGGGAAAAGATATCTAGTAAGCAGAAATATTTTTCCAGATTTGTGTTACAAGGCCTGATCCTCTGTTATTTGTTGACTTTATGGTACAATTGAAGTTAATAAAATATGTTCCGCTAGTAATGCAGGTTCTGCTCCACCTCTGTTTTTTCCCCTATCCCTCTTCTCCCACAATAGAGATAAGGTGAAGGTGGGAAAGTGGTTGGGAGATATAGCACTGGAGTAAATGTAAAGTGTGGTTTGTGTTTAAATGTGCTTCCAGTTTATTGCTCCTCTGAGAAGGCAGCAAAAAAATGTTCAGTTATTTTATGTAGGTATGCAATGCCCTGGTGTCTCCCCTGGAAGAGTTTGTGCTTGCCCTGCTTCTGGTGTTCTGACATGGCATCTAGCTCCCTGGGCAGGAAGTGTTTCTGCCCCATTGTGGCAGTTTGGCTTTTACCCCACAAGTGTGAGGAGCAGCTAATCGCCCTGCTTCTGGTGTGCTTCTGCTTACACTGTGATCCCACAGGAAATCAATGTATGTTCAGACATATTCACTTCCATTCAGAAGTCTGGTGTTCTCCATTTCTGTTGGTAGTAAGATATGTGGCTCTTTTAATTCCACTTAAAAATCATCAGATATTTTCAACGTGTACAAACATTTAAAAAATTGTAAATAGTTTTATTTGCTGAATTTAACCTTGACATCTGAATTATCTTGATTTGTGAATAAAGAGGAGGTTTCAAAAAGCAAATGTTCCTGGCATCTGCTGGTAGTGGTATGGATAACATATATGAAGAGGAAAATTAAGCTCCACATATATTGCAATAACAACATTGTCAGCATTTTTAATATTTAAGGAATATCAGAGCTGCAAAGATTTCGATAATAGATAAAAGGCTGCCCCCGACTTGTGACGCGATTGGTTCCTGGAAAGCGTCGCAAGTTGGGGGCATTATAACTCGAACCCTCATTTACAGTAGGCGCCGTATGCCGTCATAAATGTGGGCCAAGGACGTAAGTCGGGGGGGGGGGGGGTTCAGCCCCTTCCTCGCTTACAGAAATGGTTGTCAGTGCGGGGGTTCGTAACTTGGGCAGTTGGAAGTTGGGGGTTTCCTGTAATAGAGTTTTGTATGTGGCAAGAGGTTCAAGACTAGGCAATTAAGGAGGAAAATATACATAATGATTTTTAAATAATTGTGCTCTTGTGTTGATCTCAGGTATAATATATAACATTGTATAACTTTCATTGGCTGATTTTTACGTGTGCATATAGTCAGTAGCTTATTATGCAAAATATGTCATGAAATAAAATACATAGTAGCTCATGCCAATTTATTTTCTGTATGTTTTGTTAAATGTTTTGGAGGGAGGGCAATTCTTAATTTCATTCTCCTTTTGATTTTTTCTCTTTCATTAGAATCACACTTTAAGAATTGATAAAATATTTTTTTCATTTTTTTTAATGAAGTTGGAGGGTGATTGATTTCTGTTTTGCCAGTAGCAGGAAAGTCATAGTTGGGACATATGTACTGTTTACTTTCCATGTATAATTTTCAGAAACAGATGTATATACCTTTGGCCTTGGACAATATGGGCAACTTGGACATGGTACATTTATTTTTGAAACCTCAGTACCAAAAGCTGTGGAATATCTGAAGAAGCATAAAATATGTAACATTGCATGTGGGGAAAATCATACAGCTGTAATAGCAGGTATGTATGCTGAAAATTCTGAAATGTAGTTAAAATGATAATGTTTTAGAATTTATTATATGAAATTTTTTCAGTACAAAATGAGTATAGTGAAGAATCAATATACAAATTTAATTTAAGGTCAGCTGACTGCCCAAAGTTACAGAGGGATCAACGGAAGAGCTAGATTGGAATTCAGGAATTTTCTTTTTGACTTTCTGTATATTCTTATTTCTGTAGACAGTTCTGCTTATTAAGGAAGTTGTAGCCTCACAAACTCCTTCCTACCACTGATGTATCAGTCTCAATTTTGCTACATAGTGGTATTACATTTTTATTAGCATATTTTTTTAGTTATCAAGATTAACAATTCCAGACAATACTTTTGTCTGAAAATGTGTTTATCTTCTGAACCATATTCAGCAGTTTAAAGATCATACAAATATTTGTTTGGATTTGATTTTTGAAAATTAAATACTCCTTGGTTTCAAAATATATTTAATTCTAGTCTTATATCTATAACAATTTTGTCACATGCTTTTAATATACCTTCTGTGCCCACAAAAGCTTGTGATACCATCTACATGTTCTGTTAGTTTATAAAGTGCTACCAGACTATTTGTTGTTTTTTTAAGTTTATCCTGTACAGACTAACTCTGCTACCTCCTGAAGCTTCTGCATTAGTAACATGTTTCTTTTTCCATGGAGACAACGGCCTTATGTTTACTTTTGGAGATGGGCGACATGGCAAATTAGGACTCGGAGAAGAGAATTTTACTAATCAATTCATACCCACCTTATGTTCTAATTTCTTGAGGTTTACAGTCTATTTGGTAAGGCTTTGCTTTGTTATCTTTTCTCAAGATTTGAAATGCACACTCTTTATAAACATACCTCACTAAAGGAAATCTGAAGTTTAAAATCATGTTTGTAATATTTCTTGATAGTATTTTAATAATACTGTAGATTAATACTGAAATAATGTTAAAAAGTTTTGTTTTATCTACCACTTCTCAGTCGCTGCTTCGTTTCTTGCACTGTGATCAGTTTGGACCATAAAAATAGACATGTCAGTTTTTCCTTCAGATTATTATGTGCTTACACAATAATGCAATGTTAAGGTTGTAAACACTTTAAAGAAATCCATAAAATTAAAACAAAAAGCTTTTTAACATTTTGGTGAATTTAGGAATAGACTCCATCCCAGTGTCTGGACCTTAATATCAAATATTATTTATAATATAGGTTATTTATAAATGTTCAATAACATGAAAATATATAAAAAAAATGTAATCAAAAAATGATGAGAAAAAGACAATATTGTTCTCTTACTTTTTTTAAAGCTTTTTTTTTTTTAAAGCTGCTGGTATTTAAGAAAAGTGCTGTAACGCCGGATCCAAATCATTCAGAAATTGAGGCAGGCCCCCCAAAGATCATGAGGGCCATCAGCATACCCCTTGGCTCATGTTCTCAAGGTTTTATCTGCAACACTGAGAGCTAGAAACTTTTTTTTTTAATAAAAGCTGAGGTTCTCATGTAATAAGTTGTCTCCCAGACTGGCTAGGGCTCCAAATAAAATATCAAATATTAAGAAACTTGTGGTAACTTGCAAGGTTTGGTAACATTGTATATATGTCATATTGACTAGCATAAAAATGATTTACTAAATTCCTTTGAAAACAGATGAATACTTTTTTGCTTGCTTCTACAGGTTGGACCTCTCTGGTCCGGCACCCTTGGGGCCTGACCAGTCCTAAACAAGGGAATTTGCCAGATATGGGAAGGTCCCTGCTAAAGGCCACTCAGCACACCTCTTCTCCCCACCATCGGCCCCACCCCTCCCCGCCATGCTGCTGCAGCCCTGGCAGCCCGGACTGCCGCTTTTCAGCCCCGCTACTGGGACTTTGGCCCTCATACCAGCCCCAGTCCTGCCGGGCTTCAAACTATCAGCCCTCTTGCCACTGAGTCTTCCAGCCAGATTCCCTGTTCCAGGAACATCCATGGTCATGCCAGACTACAGATGTTGCCAGACTAGAGAGTCCCAGTTTTAGGAGGTCATAGTATCTGCTTTTAGGAGGTTCAACCTATAGAAAGTTTCCCAATTCTATGCTGTTTTACAAAATGTTGTACTTCAAAAGTTTAGAACTATTATGTGTTATGTACTTAAAGTTTAGAACTATTATATGTTGATGGACTCAAACTCTTCAGTTTCATACTCTATCACCATGAGAATCAAGAAGTTTGATTATCAACATCCAAAGGTCAGCAAATGTCGCCAGGGATCAAATCTGTTTATTATAGTTGTGTGCTTTACCATATTGAAATTTGTAACTAAGCGTGGAGAAAATATTTGGAGCTTATAACCTATTTCTTATTCCTTGTGTCCAGAAGATGAATGCAGGCTAATGAGATCCTGTTGTGTTTACTCTGTAGGTTGCTTGTGGTGGCTGTCACATGCTAGTTTTTGCCACTCCAAGGCCTAACGGATCTGAAGAAATACTGAAAAATTTACATGAAAACTGTTTGTCTGCTACTATCTCTGAACCAGGTGGTGATTCATTAGTAACCAACACCTTGCAGAGAACGTTATCTGCCCGAATGCGACGGAGAGAGAGGGTAAATTCAGAGCTGACTAAAAAACATAATAAATGTCAGAAATACAGGAAAAGAAACTTTTTTAAAAACTAAGATCATAGCTTACTCATGCCACATCAACACCCCTCTTTGAAACAAATGTGTATTTCAGGGTGGTTCTTTGAGCAATGTCCTGTGAGTGCTTCACTTAAGGTGTGTCTGCACCTTAAAGTGTGGAGATTTTGGTAATAGTGCCCATTCAATGCCCCACATGTCCTTGTGCCCTGCATAAAGAATATATATATGGCTGCATGGGCAAACCACCCTCAGTTCCTTCTCAATCGCCTTCCACAAGACACAGTGCCTACTGTATGTGCCTGTTATCTTTATTATTAAGCATTTAGTTAGTATGTAGTTAATTTATAGTGTTTGTAGTTGTTGGATTCTGTCAACTTCATCACAAATTGTTGATATCATATCACTGAAGGGAGCAGAAAAGAGTACTTTCTCCAACCACCTCAAGTGAGCAGGGCCCTGGCTTCATGCCCCCGGAAAGGGTAGGACCTTGGATGGAAGGGGCCAGCCAGTCCCAAGTGCTGCCCAGAGTGTGCCACACCTCTCTCAGGTAACCCTCAGTGCTACCTGGAGTGCACTGCACAGGGCTCCAGCAGTGATTTAAGGTCCTGAGTTCCAGCCACTGCCATGGTTGGGACAACCCAGATTCCCCTTCAGAATTCCCCCCTCCGGCCCTAGAGCCCACCTGCCATAGCTTGGCCCCAAACCCCCCCTCACACTGTTGCACCCCATCTTCTGCCCCGACCCTAACCCAGAGCCACTCTACTGCCAGCCACAAGCCCTTGTACCCCAATCCTCTGTCCCAGCCTTCAGCCTCCTATTTATGGCCCCACCTCAGAGCCCGCATCCTCAGACAGAACTCTCATACTCTTGCAGCTAAACCCTCTGTCCCAAGCCTGCCCCCTTCCACATTCATTTTGTAATGTGGCCTGTAGCTGCTCCTTCCACATAAATTTTGTTATGTTCATCAATATGAAGGTGATGTGTCACTGTGACAGGGAGCACATACGCCGCTACACTCCAATATTATTGACTCTAGCCAGTGGGCTGTGATGCCCTGGGCTGGGGGCTCATCATTGACTCTAGCCAGTGGGCAGTACTGCCCTGGATTGAGGGCTCCCTATTGACTCTAGCCAGTGGGCTCCCTATTGACTCTACACAGTGAAAGGTCAACTGTGTAAACGGTTAACTGATAAGCCCGGCTATATGCAGGCTCCCGTTATGCGCGGAGAGCTGGCTTAAAAGCCAGTCCCTGCAGGCACCAGTTCCTGAAGAGCCACCTGCCACCCTGCGGTGCCACCTTTGATACAAAGGCAGCAGCATGGGGTGACAAATGGGAGCCAGTCTGAGTGGGGAGCCGCAACAGTGCTGGTCAGCAGGCCGAAGCCGGTATGCATATTCCCATGTGCATTGGTTCCCAGAGAGCCAACTGCCACCCTACATGTAATCCTGTAACCACTGAAATTTTCAGCAGTTACATGTTTTTTTAACTATACACATTTTAATAACTCTAGTCGTCTGTAGTATCTTATAGGCAAAAACAAACAAACAATTCCCCCCTTCCCCTTTTTCAGGCCCCTTCTTTATCAGAATGAGGAAACAAGAAATCTCACAAGCCCATTTTTTTTCCCAGAAATTGGCTTCCAAGCTTTTGTTTGTGCTAAGTCCTGATACAATTATTATATATCATGTAATAAAACATACCATAATATTTCTACAGATCCTTACATTTGAAATGAGTGTAGAAATGTATGAAATTTTGGATTTTGACATATTCAAGTTATCTTCTTTTTACCTTTAGTTTACATTTTTTATCATGAAGGGCATTGGGCCTTTTCAAATTCTGAAATCTAGTTTCTATTCGACAGACTGTAGATAATATGAAATAAAGGGAAAATACTCTGTTTACTTAAATTGTGGATTAAATAAACTCATTCTTCTTAAGTTAAAGTAGAAGCTTTTTTTCTTGTTGCTTATTTTTAAGATAGTGAACAGTTATTTGACTATTGTGTGGAAAGCATCAGCTTACTATATCTGTCAATTTTTTGGGACCGTAAATAATTGATGTGTACAGTTATCATAATTACAGTATTTACTTTTATCAAATATTGTAATTAAAGTATGCAAAGGTGATTTTCTCTTATGTCTTAGAATGTTCTCAACATTTTCTTTAAAAAAATTTTTAAGGAAAAATCTCCAGAACAGTTTTGTCGAATGCTGCGAACATTACCTCCATTGGGAGAAGACTCCCTAAAACCTTCTTTACGTGCTAGCAGCAACACTGTCCCATTCAGTTTATCCACTGCAAACTATCCTGATGTCACAGAAGCAAATAAAAAAAAACCTGTGGACTGTGAAACAGGTGAAACATAATGTTTCTGTTTTGTTGTTGTCTTCCAAGCTTGCGCGCGCGCGCATGCTCTCTCTCTCTCTGTCTCTGTCTCTCGTTTATATTTGTGTGAGAGAACCACTCATTTTAGGAATGAAGACCATCACAACTTGAAAATGAGCACTATCCCTCAGTCTCAACCCAGTATTTGCTTGCCAGAGTCTGAGACAGAGCTAAAATAAAGGCTGGAAAGTACTGTCCATGCTAAGCTGGGAATCTGTTCCTCTCTAAGCCATTTTGTGGGAAAGAAGTTTAAAGAATCCACAGGGAGAGTTAATTGAAAGGAACAACAACTGCTATTGTTTACCCATAGCTCCTGTTATATAAGGAACTCAAACATACATGAATTTAGCCTTACAAATAGCCCTGTAATTGTTATCCTCATTTTATTATAAAGAAACTGAGACATAGAATGAGTAAGTGATGTGTCCAAGACATTTTATGTCTCTGTGGCAGAACTAGGAAGAGATCCTGGGCCTTTCCCAATTCTGTACCTTAAACAAAATACTGTTTCTTCCTTTGAAATTAAAAAGTACAGTGTTACTAAAAGTTTTACCCAAAAGTAAATTTATTTCAGATGTTTTGTTTTTAATTGAAAATCTGCAAATATGAACTGAGACTTTCAATGGCCTGGATTGCATTGGCCTGCTGAACTTCATTCTAGTCTTAATTTAAACCAGGAGTAGGGAACCTAAGGCCCCGAGGCCAGATGCAGTCCCAGCTTGTCTGGATCTGGCCCCTGAGGCTCAGTGCTTCCCCCCCAGCATTGGGGAGCCTGTGCTGATGCTCTAGCCTCTCTACTGCCTCACCAAGTGCTGGAGCACACACATTCTACTACCCCTCCTCCCTCCCCCCCCCCCCCCCCCCAGGCTCATGTGTGAAAAGGGAATGTGGGGAGTGTCATTCTCCTCAGTCAGGGGCCACATCAGTGAGGGTTTAGATTTTTTTTTTTCATTTCTTACTTGTATGTGGCCCCAACTGATTTTTCTGAGGGTTAGCAGTCCCCAAC
Source organism: Pelodiscus sinensis (assembly GCF_052426305.1). Classification (NCBI taxonomy): domain Eukaryota; kingdom Metazoa; phylum Chordata; order Testudines; family Trionychidae; genus Pelodiscus; species Pelodiscus sinensis. The sequence goes on from NC_143052.1 coordinate 201,508,583, forward strand.
CCAAAAACGGTTTCCCATCCTTGATTTTAAACTAATAAGAAGGAGCTGCTACTGGGGGTTAGGGGAAGAGGTGTGTCAGAGAGCTAAGGCACAATCTGAATAATAAGGATAATACTTACCTACTTTAAGCCCTGATAATAATATTTACCCTGGAGATGCTACAGAACAATACAGTCACTGAGATAAGCTCTTGGAGGGCTCCTCTTCAGGGACTTGCCACAGCACCCAGATGTCTACCATAGATATTGTTCAGGCCAAATATTTTTTAGCTTAGGTTCAGCAGTTCTTCTTTCCCTCCCCTCAGTTCTAGACCTTTATTTTCAGGTGTTTTCAAATATCTCTTTAAGGGGGAAGGTAGAGGAGAAGCAAACTGAAGGCCCTGATTGTTTCTGTCCCCCTTATATAGAGTTTCCATAAGTCAGGAATTCCTTGTTTGAGTCCCCATATCCCAGTGGAAAAGTGCAGCAGTCCAAAATAGTAGTTAGTATCAGGTGACCAGGCCAGCTGACTCTGTAGTGTCGCAGTGTCCATGAATCAGTGACAATATGGAGCATTCATAAGAAGGCCATGCCTTTTCACAATATCCTCACTGAGGAGCCATCATCCCAGTCTGATTCTTCATTCTAGTGCTTAAAGTGTTAGCAGGGCATGTCACCCAAAGTGGCATATATGAAATACAGACACATGGTCAATATTCCTAGCTTCAGATACAGAAATGATACAGGTATACACATTGGATAATTACGTTCAGTAAATTGTAATCTTTCTAATGGTATCTAACAAGAGCCGTCTTGCATAAAGTACATCTCAATTGTATTATATCCATATCATTAGCATATTTTCATAAACTATATGGAGTATAACATCATTCTTACAACATGAGGGTGATGTTTGGATTGCTATATACCATGTCCTCCAATTTATTGTACTTAATGTTCATATTTATTTATTTTCTTGTTTTATTTTTAAGAGGACGAGAAGCAAGAAAAAGATAAACCTGAAGAAAGTACCACAGAGGAAGAATCAGATAATGAAAATGATGACCGAAGCCTTGGAAACACAACTGATGTGCTAAATATGGTAAAATATCCACTACTGAAATTGTGGCTTAGCAATCATCATTTTGAGGGAGAACATAACATTTTTTGTATTATAGCTGTAATAAGAGTAGTCACCATACCTTGGTACCCCCAGGTTCTAGAGCTCCCTTTATGCCAGCACAGACACCATTCTGGGGCATATGTTACTTCAAGGCCCATAATCTCTTTATGTCCTGGACAGTGTTCCCTCTAAGCTGTGTGCGTGGGTGACCGCACAGAAGAGATTCAAAGGTCACCCTGCTGATTAGCAGAATGCCTACAGTCAGCAAAATGTGTTTTTTCTGGTGGTGCACATCCGCACATGCCTTGTTGCACATAACAATTATTCTGTACACTGCTGGAAAAAAATAAGAGGAACATTAGTCCTGGACATTTTTGAGCTAGTAGACTCCATCTCCTTGTTTTTCCTCCTCAGAGGATATAGGTCCTTTTATGTATAGATAATTAGCACTTGTTTCTTGAATATTAATATCCACATTATAATTGTATTTAAACCAGATGTTATTCATTTAAGACATAGAAGAAAAAAAAACAAAAAACAAAATGGTAACATCAACTTTATACTCATCTAAGCAAGAATTGCACAGAACCCTGCTAAAATTGCACCTCTCGATTTTTCATTAATTCATGATTGGAGCCTGTCATAGGGCACAGCTCTCATAGCCGAACAGGTGATTCCTGTAGGTCATGCTGGGGATTAGCTTGAGGTCAGCACACATATCCATAATTTGCATGCTGGCACTCTGTCTCTGCTTTCATCTACGGCTCCTCTCTTGGCTTTCAGCACCACAATGCCCTCTTTTCAACTCATCCCTCTGGCTGTGTCACCTTCTTGTGGTGTGTGTATCTCTGTGTAACAGTCCAGCTGCTTGCCCAGTCCTGCCCACTACTCTGGGTCCCAATCCAGGAACACAGTAAATAGCAGCCTCTAGCTACTCTTCTGTTATCTCTATTGGTGCTGCTCTATTTCTGTGGGCCACTTTCTTATGGCCCCCGCACATTCATCACCCTCATCTCAGGGCATTCAGCTGCTCAGTCCCAGTAGTCAGCCACTGCTCTGTCCAAAGTGCTTACAGTTGTCTCAGCCCTCCAGGGATGCAGTTCTTATTTCCTGGGCTCCCATCAGCAACTCTCTACTCTGCCCTGCTGTTCCCTTTTATCTGAGCCTACTGTGGCTGGATTGGTTGCTTTCTGAAACTCCTGCATGATTGGCTGCACTTTGTGCAGCTTCTCTGGGTGGCTCAGAGGATTTATTCCACTGCTGTCTCTAGGATGGAGCCTAGTTAACCCCTTCTGTGCCTGTCTGAGGTAGGCAGGAATCCCATCACTGTGCCCATTAGGCCGTTGTTTTTACATCTATCTGAAAAATTGTGTGTGTCTGATGACAGGATGAAACTGTCCCATAGTCGATGAATCATTGTGCTTGTTCAGACACCCGTACCAGGTCAAGACATCTAACATCCATGTTTTACCAGGACAGTTTTGGTTTTTCATAGAATCATAGAATCCTAGGCTGGAAGAGACCTCAGTAGGTCATCGAGTCCAGCCTCCTGCCCAAAGCAGGATTAATCCTAACTAAATCATCCCAGTCAGGGCTTTGTTAGTCCAGGACTTTAAAACCTCTAGGGATGGAGATTCCACCACCTCACTAAGTAACCCATTCCAGTGCTTCACCACCCTCTTAATGAAAAAGTTTTTCCTAATATCCAACCAAGACCTGCCCCACTTCATTTTGAGATCATTGCTCCTTATTCTGCATCCATCACTATTGAGAACAGCCTTTCTTCATCCTCTTTGGATCTCCCTTCAGGAAGTTGAAAGATGCTATCAAATCCCCCCCTTGCTCTTCTGCAGACTAAATAAGCCCAAATCCCTCAGCCTCTCCTCGAGGGTCATGTGCTCTAGCCCCCTAATCATTTTGGTTGTCCTCCACTGGACCCTGTCCAGTGCATTCACATCCTTTCTATAGTGGGGCAGCCCAGAACTGGACGCAGTACTCTAAATGTGGCATCACCAGTGCCGAATAAAGGAAAATAATAACTTCTCTAGATCGGCTGCAAATGCTCCTCCTAATGCACCCTAATATGCCATTAGCCTTCTTGGCTACCAGGGCACACTCTAGACTCATATCCAGCTTCTCATCTGCTGTAATCTCCAGATCCTTTTCTGCTGAACTGCTACTTAGCCAGTTGGTCCCCAGCCTCTAACAATACTTGGGGTTCTTCCATCCCAAGTACAGGACTCTGCACTTATTCTTGTTGAACCCCATCACATTTGTTTTGGCCTAATCCTCCAATTTGTCTAGGTCACTGTGGACCCTATCCCTTCCCTCCAATGTATCTACCTCTTCCCCCTAGTTTAGTGTCATCCGCAAACTTGATGAGAGTGCAATCCATCCCCTCATACAGGTTATTAATAAAGATGTTGAACAAAACCGGCCCAACAACCAATCCTTGGGGCACTCCACTTGAAACCGACCACCAGTCAGACATCGAGCCATTGATCACAACTGTTGGGCCCAACAATCTAGGCAGCTTTCTATCAGCCTTACAGTCCATTTATCCAATCCATATTCCCTTAACTTGCTGGCAAGAATATTGTGGGAGACCATATCAAAGTTTTGCTAAAGTCAAGTTATCACGTCCACTGACTTCCCCATGTCCACAGAGCCCGTTAACTCATCATAGAAGCTAATCAGATTGCTCAGGCATGACTTGCCCTTCGTGAATCCATGTTGACTATTCCTGATCACCTTTCCCTCTTCCAAGTGCTTCCAAATAGATTCTTTGAGGATCCCCTCCATGATTTTTCCGGGGACTGAGGTAAGGCTGACTGGTCTGTAGTCCCCTGGATTGTCCTTCTTCCCTTTTTTAAAGATGGGCATTACATTTGCCTTTTTCCAGTTGTCCGGGACCTCTCCTGATCTCCATGAGTTTTCAAAGATAATGGCCAAAGACTCCTCAATGACATTTGCCAACTCCCTGAGTACCTTCAATCTGGACCTGTGGATTTGTGTATGTTTTAGTTTTTCTAAATACAGTAAATACAGTAAACTTCCGATAATCCGGCACCTTTGGGACCCAGAGGGTGCCGGATTATCAGATATGCCGGAGTTTCAGGAGGTACTCTGGAAGGGGGCTGTAAGAGGTATGGGGGGGGGGGTCGGCGGGGAATGGCGCAGCATGGGGTGAACCCTCCATCATTATGCAGGGAAGTGGGGGAAGCCCCGTGCAGCTGCCGGTGACAGGCCAGCTGGGGCTGCAAGCGGCAGTGGCGACTTGGGGAAGCCGTGGGGCAGAGCAGCTGGTGTGCTGCTGGGTTGGTCCTGCAGTGCTGCTCAGGTGAGGGGCGGCGCTGCGGGACCAACCTGGCAGCACCCCAGCTGCTGTGCCTCCGGCTTCCCCAAGTCCGCCAATGCTGAAACATATGAGTGGCGGACTTGGAGAAGCCGGGGGCAGAGCAGCTGGGGTGCTGCCGGGTTGGTCCCACAGCGCCGCCCCTCACCCTCCCGCTCGGTGCCCGTTTTGTACATAGTCCTGATCATAGGGTGAGGTGTTAGTTACTGCCATTCAGTTGGAGAGTGATCTGGTTACAGCAGTGAGAACTGCTTCCTTTTTGGAAGAGAACTGATTGTGAATGAGAGAAACTGAGGATTCCCCCTCCCCTTTTGTATTTAAGTAAAAAGGTACTACACCACTAGTGAGAACTCTGTGATGCATGGACGATGGATCCAAAGTATATTTGTAGATGGTTACCTGCTGCTTCATGAAAAGCTGAATTATTTGCTAAAAATGATAATTATGCAGTCTTTACATTATTTTTTCACAAGCTGTGTGCATTCTGGTATTAAGATGTTCACATATTTCCATGATACCGTGCAATAGCTGTTTTGGACCCTGAAACGGCCTTGTTTCCCCTAGACGGTTTTCTCAAAACTGTAGCAGGACACTTGGAAATAGGATAAATGCAGAGGTTAATTTAGTAAACATCATTTTTGGAAACTGCAACTTTTCTCTTAAATCAAAACACATCTTTCCTTGACTCAGCAGTTTCTTCAGATCCTTGTTGGTCTCGACAGTTCATTAGAAAAAACCAGGTATTGCTGCCTGGCATTTCCTCATGCCTTTTCTTTTTAAAGATTCTGCCCCTTCCCCTCTTTGCATCCAGCTCCACTCAGTAGCTAGTGTGGAGAGACCCTCCTCTAGTGGTCTTTGAGCTTTTATCTCATACAGGACTATTTTGCCCCTTGCAAGGTCTCTCTTAACTGAACTCCTTCCTGGCCTTTTAGCTGAGAACAAGGCAACTTGCAGCCTCTCACCTGATCCCGACCTTCAAACTGTTCTTTTGGGAAGCAACTAATGAGTCTGAGGTAATACCAAGTCCTCATCTTCCCATAAAGGTCCATACAACCCTGTGACATGCTGTACATTTCAGCGTAGATGCAAAAATTAAGCTCCATATAGTGAAGATCTGCAGCATGAAACAAGCAGGTTCATTTTGGTAACTGAGCACAAGAATCTTTGGTTAAATGTTAAGAACATTTGGCCTACTAAGGTCTCCATTCCATTGAAAGGTATTATCTCAAAAATTGTTATCTTACTACTGTCACTAAGAACTCTAAGGGTACGTCTAGATTACACGCCTCTTCTGACAGAGGCATGTAAAATAGGCTACGCGACATAGTCAGTGAAGCAGGGATTTAAATATCCTTGGCTTCATTAAAATAAAAATGGCCGCCACGCTGTGCCGGCTCAACTGATCGTTGGCACAGCGCGTGAGTCAAGACGCGGATCGGTCGACAAGGGAAGCCTTTGTCAACCGCTCCTGAAAACCTCGTTTCACGAGGCATAAGGGAGCGGTCGACAAAGGCTTCCCTTGTCGACCTATCCGCGTTTTGACTGTGCCGATGATCAGCTGAGCCAGCACAGCGCAGCGGCCATTTTTATTTTAATGAAGCCGGGATATTTAAATCCCTGCTTCATTGACTATGTTGGGTAGCCTATTTTACATGCATCTGTCAGCGGAGGCGTGTAATCTAGATGTACCCCAATAGTGTGATGGTATAAGCTCTCACAGATCAATCTTTAGTGTGTGTGTGTGTGTGTGTGTGTGTGTGTGTGTGTGTGTGTGTGTGTGTGTGTGTGTGTTTGAATGATTGCTAAATTAATATACTATTCTGTAGTTTTTAGACCATATCGGATTTGAATAATTCTAGGCCAAGATTTTAACAAGTGTATGTCTGAAATTAGGCTCCTAAATCTGTATTTAGCCACATAAGACAGTGGTCTGGATTTTCAAACATGCTTAGCATGCAGAAATTCACAGTGAAAAACAGTGAGAGCTGTGGGGTGCTCAAGACATTTACTATTATGCAACTGATTTAGAAGTCTATATTTAGGCACTTCCGTTTTAATACAAAAAAAAGTACCCCCTTGTCATAGGATCATGGAATGAGCACAATCTGAATATACTAGAGACCACTTAAATGTGATCCTGTAGCGTATTATTTTTAAATGGTGTGAAGGATTCAATTTATATAATTTAACAATAGACTACATTTCTTCACATCAGTTTCAATTGCCATTTAATAGTGAGACTTAATGTTTGGGAAATACTTAAGCTCCTTTGAAGAAATATATTAAATGTAAATAAGGAATTATTCTTATTCAGTTCAATTTTTAATTAATTTATAATTCATTCTTTAATTTTGTCCTCATTCTTTTCAGACACATGTGATGAGACTGAATCCCAGTGACCAATCCTTAAAATTATCACCAGTTCAAAAGCAAAAGGTATTGTAATTAATCATTTATGACATTTAGAAAATGTATATTTCTTTTTGTAGGGTATCATCTTTCTTTTCTCTTTTTTGCTCCTAATTCTTATACAGTAGACTGCAATTTCCTACATTAGACTACTTCCTACATTAAACTTTTAGTCCTGGATCTTGCAAGCAGTTTCACTGGGTAAAACCCCGAGCTTGCAAGGAGGCCTTTGAAATCATTGGATTCTCTATAGATGCAGGGATCTGTCTGCTTGGAGCAGTTTGAGATAAAACATTATAATATTACTGCAAATGAAGGAGCAGTATACTGTAACTTAAATTATATATTTTGTAATGTATAATAAAGATAACTTGCCATTTACTTAATTAACTGCTAGAATATTTGGATTAAAATCCGGGTAAAATATATGCAAAATAACCAGGTTTACAAAACGTATGTAAATTTACAGTGAAATTTAATGATTCACAGCACAATAATACTTTATCCATTATAAAGTTGAGACTTTTGTATTACCTACAACATTAATTTTAAAGTAATAAGAGAATTTTGATATTACATTGATTATATCAATATCAGCTCATAATTTTATGTTTCAAAATTGATTACACAAAATATGGTTGGTAAATTGAGTATATAAAAAAGAAAATTTTAAATTTAAGCCAAAAAAGCAAAGGTAATTTTAGTCCATTGTAAATACACTGATCATGGAATAGGTACAGTACATTTAATCTAATCAAGAAGTAAATTTTATTTGGAATGTCCCACATTTTATGCCTTTTTTTAGTCCTATCAGACAAATCTTTTCTTAATCAAATGTGCCATGTAGTTCTTTCCTTTTGCTCTCATTTAATTTGTTCTTAATACTTTCCTTCTTTCTTTTTAATTTTCTGCTTCTCATGTGGAATAGAAGAACAATAAAAATGTGAAACTGAAAAATGATGGTAAGGGTGGGCTGAAAAAGACTGCTCTTAATTTAATGCAGGAGGGTACAGAATCAACTGATAGTTCTTTGCAAAAGCAATTTTTAAATTCATTGTCTCTTGGAAAGGGTTCGGATTTAGAAAACAATGGTAATGATGCCTTTGCGGAAAAAATTAAGGCTGATAAAAAGCATATAAAAGGTAAACTAGAACCAGCACGCACTATTGGCAAACTGAAGTCTGATGTTCAGCAAACTATTAAGCATCACATCAAATCAGTGAAAGGGAAGAAAGATTATGCAGAAAATCTTAATCCTAGTAAACAAGACACATTTTATGGTCTTCCCAGTGATAAAACTGAAAAATCAAAAAAAGCTATTAGATCTAAGCAAATCCCTGAAACAGATACACTGCCTTCTTCAGCCTGTTACAAACCAGTGACCATTTCAGTAACTGCACAAAAATCTGTTAAACACCAAGAAAATAAAAGAGGAGTGTATGAAGTTAGGACATCTGATAAATATGGGAAAATATGTGTCAGAGGCGAAGAAAGTAATGAAGAACAGAGAGAATTAAAGAAAAAGGAGAAATTCATTAAGCAATTAGCAGTAACTGGGTCATCATCTTCAAGTGACGAAAGTAGTAAAGATTTTGCAAAATACGTACATCAGAGGAGAAAAAACCACAAGAATAGATATAAAGATATAGGAATACAGAAGGAAATAGAAGCCATTAAAAATATGAATTATTTAGAAGAAAAAGATAATGAAACTGAAGACGAGCAAGATACAAATAAACAGAGAGAGAGTGAGGAAGAAACCAGTATAAAAAGCCCGAGTGAAGACAAAACAAAAGTGAAGGGGTTTGGTTGTAAGTTTGTTGAGGCCCCACAGCTAGATGCTAAAAAGGAAGATTTTAATCAGGAGCAGAGGAGCGAAGAAAGTGAAATGGGAATGAAAGAGGATGAAAGTGAAAAGGAGAAACAGGATGAAAAAGCTAACAGTGAAGAAGAATCTGGAGTGGGAGAAGATGAAAAGGAGGCTAGAAAAGATGAAATCTCAACAGTGAGAGATGGTGATGAAGAGGAGAAATGTAATGGAGAAGAAAGTGAGGAAGCTGAATCACAGTATGAAGTGGAAGATGATTGTGAGAAAAGGACAAAAGCAGAAGGGAATCATCATAGAAGAGGCACAGAGGAGAGAAATCAAGAGGGTTATTTTAAAAAGGGTAAGGGAGAAGAGGAGAAAGATGAAGAGAAGGTAGAAGAAAGGAAGGATAAATATAGGGAGGAGCAGTGTGAAGACACAGAAATGGAGACTGAGAATGAGGATGGAAAGGAAGATGAGGAGGAAGAAGAAGATAGTAAAAGTGAAGAAGAGGAAGGTGAAGGGGAGGAAGAAGAGGCAAAGAGGGAGGATGAAGAAGAGAGGAAAGGGGATGATGAAGAAGAGGGGGAGAAATGGGAAGATGAAGTGGAGAAAGATGAAGATGAGGAAGAGGGGGAGGAAGGGGAGGAGGAGGTGGAAGGGGAGGAGGAAGATGAAGGGGAAGAAAGGGAGGTGGAAGCTGAAGATGAGGGGGAGACGGAAGCTGAAGCTGAAGATGAGGGGGAAGAAAGGGAGGCGGAAGCTGAAGATGAGGGGGAGGCGGAAGCTGAAGATGAAGGGGAGGCGGAAGCTGAAGATGAGGGAGAAGATGAGGGGAAAGAGGAAACTGAAGATGAGGGGGAAGAGGAAGCTGAAGATGAAGGGGAGGCGGAAGCTGAAGATGAGGAGAAGATGAGGGGGAAGAGGAAACTGAAGATGAGGGGGAGGCAGAAGCTGAAGATGAGGGAGAAGATGAGGGGGAAGAGGAAACTGAAGATGAGGGGGAGGAGGAAGCTGAATCTGAAGATGAGGGGGAAGATGAAGATGAGGAGGAAGATGAAGATGAGGAAGAGAAAAATGTTGGGGGAAAAAATAAAGAAAATAAGCACCTGCAAAGGCATAATGGAAACAGAAAGCAGGAGAAGAAAGAAAGTACTGTACAAAGCTCTAAACAGAAAGTAAAGTCTAAACAACATGTGAATGGATTACACAATTCAGAACAATTCTGGAACAATGTGCTACCTCATTATTTGACACTAAAATAATGTAGAATGTTGGAGGTTTACTTCTAATGGATTCATTCAAGATATTGTGCTATAAAGTTTATTTTGCTATAACACTTTTTAACAGTGATTTTTTTAAAAATAAAAGTCACGATAAATGTATTATATTAACATCAAGTGCCAGTTTCCTAAAGGACTAAAGACAGCGTTAAGACTTTGGTAACTTTATCAGATCAAACTATTAGAGATAAATTCTGGTGAAATTGCTCATGTCTTTACTGTGCACAACCCTATTAAAAATGCAGAAAGTGATTCCCTAGGAGACAAAGAATTTGTTTGACACTTTTTTTCATAACTTTAGGATGATTATATGAATTATGTGTTTGTATTAATGTAATTTTCATTGCTTTTGTAATCAAATTTCTGAAGCTGAAACATTTAGTTTTGATTAGGAGTGACTAATATGTTGATGTGCCTTACATAAATATAATATCAATAAATCATACACATTCAGTTTTGAGAAATGTAAAACTACAAGTGTTCCCTCTAGTTATTTATGTCCATGTGCAGATTGACTTTTGTGTGCACCAATATGGAGATGACACATCACATAAAAAAAAAGTTATTCCACACATGGACATGTGTGCCAGGGGTTGGGACTAAGGGGTTAGTAAGCCTCACAAGTGCGCCCCCCCCCCCCCCCCGAGCTCACATTGGCCAGGGACCAGTCATTGGAATTACGCAGCTGGTGTTCAGGGCTGACGCAGCATACGGAGTCCCATGGTTCCCATGCCTAGAAGCCAGACCTGCTGTGCTGGCTTCTTCACCTCCAACCCCAGCACAGAGGTGCCCCAGCACACTCTACCTCAGGTAACAAAGGATTGGGAATTTGAATCACTAAGGTCTTGATCCTGCACACATGCAAATACTTAACTTTACTGCCATGAATAATCCCAAGTGGGTCTACTCACAGTACTAAAGTTAAGTATGTGTGTAAGTGTTTGCAGGATTGGGACCTAAGTGATGAAAGGGAGCTATAGTAAGCCAAGAATCTAGATTAAATAGAATGGAAATTGGCATAAAAGATCTAGACAGCTGAAGAGAGAACTGTTTTTAATTTCTAAAAGGTTTAGTGTTCCCTTAAATTCTAAATAACCTACATTCTCTTTTTTTAAATTTTCTAAACTCTTGTCAAATAATGTGTGGATTTGCACTATTTCTATAATGGCATATCTAGTGAGGGAAGGGGGTAATTTTTTGTCATCCAGCATTTTCCTTAATACAGTAAAACTCCCAATAGTCCGGCATCCAATAGTCCAGCACTCCTGATAGTCCGGCATCAAAATGGCAAGAGCCTAGTGAGTGAGCTTTGGCAAAAAATGAGTCACAAGGTAATAGCGGCATCAGCTGAACTAAGCAAAAAGGGTTAAAAAAACTAAAACATTACAGTATACTGTATACAGTATGTACAATAAAAAGGGTTAAGATCACTTTATATACAGTATACAGGCAGTCCCCGGGTTACGTACAAGATAGGGACTGTAGGTTTGTTCTTAAGTTGAATCTGTATGTAAGTCGGAACTGGCGTCCAGATTCAGCCGCTGCTGAAACTGACCGCCAGTTCTGACTTACATACAGATTCAACTTAAGAACCCCAAGCGTCCCCAAGTCAGCTGCTGCTGAAACTGATCAGCGGCTGATTCCAGGAAGCCTGGGGCAGAGCAACTCTGCCTCGGGCTTCCTGTAGTCAGCGCTGGTCAGTTTCAGCAGCGGCTGACTTGGGGACGCCTGGGGCAGAGCAGCTGGGGTGCTGCTGGGTTGCTCCAGTAGCACCGCTCCTCGGCGCTACTGTACCAACCCAGCAGCACACCATCTGCTCTGCCCCAGGTGTCCTGATTCAGCCACTACTGAAACTGACCAGCAGCGGCTGAATCGGGACCTGGGGCAGAGCAGCTGGGGTGCTGCCGGGTTGGTCCAGTAGTGCCCAGAGCGGCGCTGCAGGACCAATCGGCAGCGCCCCAGCTGCTCTGCCCCAGGGTCCAAAACAAAAGCCTGTTCTGCTGGGGGGGGGGACAGTAGCTGCGCCCCCCCCCCCCCCCCAGCAGACCAGGGACACGGGGAGCAGAGCCGCAGCGGCAGCGGGGTGCCGCCCCTCTGAGGCTTTGCTCTGGCAAAGTCTCAGTGGCGCGGGACCCTGCCGCGGCTTCAGTCCCGGTGCCTGTGGTCTGCTGGGGACGGTCTCCAGCAGACCAGGGGCACCGGAGCAGCTTACGAATGGGGCTTTCTCGCCCCGGAGCTCGCAGGTAGCAATCCGCCACCTCGACCTCCGGGGCGAGAAAGCCCTGTTCGTAAGTGCGGATCCGACATAAGTCGGATCCGCGTAAGTCGGGGACTGCCTGTATACTATATACAGTATATACATAATCATTTTATATTACCTCCTGATATTCCGGCATATCTGATAATCCGGCATCACCTAGGTCCCATAGGTTCTGGATTATCAGAAGATTACTGTACATGGCTAACATATACATGGCTGCTATAGGAAGCACTAAAGTAGACAATTCTCTAATGACTAACCTATGGAGTGGTCTTGACAGTATCTGAAGAGAGTTCCTTTAACCCTCTTTTAAAATGAGGATAACGCAAGGAGGATATCAAAATGGGGGGGAGGGAATAAAAGATAACAAAATAACGTTGAGGTTATGAAACATTTTTAAAGGTGTTTTGTAGCATCTTACTATTAAAATACTTTAACTTATTTCTGGAATTTTTTTTTCCAGAAAAGGCTGTAGTAAGTTAGGAATCACCAATAGCTTTTAATCAGCTGTACTAGTTGTTCACCTATTTTTTAAATAAATCATTCATTCCTTTTCACAACTTCAGAAGATATTTTCACTGTCAGTAACAGGAATTTGTCCAGTGCTTTCACAACCTACTTAATTTTGTAGCTTAGAATTCTGAAAACAGTTGTAAATTTCTAAATTTTTCTAGATTGTGCTTATTCAGGGTAAAGTACTCAAATGAAAAGAACTTCATATGCAACTATTTTTCTAGCTAAGGTGCATACATAATGTTGATCTGTAGACATTATTGGTTTGACATCAGCATGTGTAAATCTTGGTAAAGGGATTCATATATGCATTCTTGCATCAAAGTAGAGTGGCCTGTTTAAAACAATATGGGTGTGTCTATACAGCAGGGCTTACCTCGAATTAAGTTATGCAAGTTGAGCTATGTCAATTGTGTAGCTTATTTCAAAATTAGGAGCATCTACAGCACTTACTTTGAAATAGAGCACTCTTCCTCCAAATTCCCTCACTTGTCGTACAATGAAGGTTACAGGAGTCAGAGTAAGAAGTCCTCCAGCATGACAGTATTTCAATATTATTTCAAAATAACTTCCTGCTGTGTAGACACAGACTGTCATTTAGAAATAATGTTGCTGTGTAGACCTACCCTAGGTGTGTTGCATCACAGAATAAATGCATTAGTTGAGGTATTGAAAACTACCTTTTTAATGAGGAAGTTTCATTTATATTGCCAACGTGCTGCAAAAGCATCACTAAACTTTCAGTGAAAGTATTTAGATACAATACTACATTGAACTCACGGGATACATTGCCAGTCCTAGGGCTGCTGGAGTATTGCTGTGATGCACCTTACGGTAATGCTGAAAAGAAGTTTGTATAGGACTGAAATGGTTTTTCTTAGACTGAACACTTGGCATAATTATTTCTCTTTTAGCTCTAATAGTTTCCTTCCAGGCCTCTATCTATCTGTGCTATGTCTAGTGATAGATATTGGAGATTCTTCTTTAATTTAGACAACAATCCATTGCTTTTGAAGCCAATAATCTCTAATTCAGATCCAAGTCGGGACTAATTCTTTGATGATAGCTACAATGTTGCTTTCAAGCTGGAGTCCTGTGTAAATGTTGTGCGAGGGGGGAGAATGCTTTTCAACATCCATTAGGAATGAGTAGTTCTTGGCATTGTCCCTTCCCAGTGCTTCCAAAGGGAGGAAGGGAAGCTAAGTCATGGCCTCATCTCTCTGGTGTGGGAAGCTGGAAGAGCAGCCTCTTCTACTTGGGGTGCAGGTATTAACATTGTGAATGGCATCTCTATAGCCATGTGGTAGAACAGAAAGCTTTTCTCTGACCCATATGGAACCATCACGTGGGCCTGACTGAAGAGGAATGATTAGAGCGAAGAGGCTGACTTAATATTGCTCTGTGTGGATCACTCCTTTTTTAGGGGATAAGCATATTACAGCTGCAGCACTTCTAAGGATTTTTCAAGGCACTGTTACATAAACTGCACAATATTCCAACATTACTGGGCTCTTGTGGGACTTTTAACTTCATTAACATAATTGGAATTGACACCTATTCCGCCCTGCTCAGATTTTTCATTGTCGTTCAGTTGTATAGTACTTCCCTTGCAATACTACGATAGTTCAGTCTGGATTAACTGTTTCTCAGCAAATACACAAAGGTTTATGTGTAGGATTTAAGCAGCACTGCGGCAGTATTTCTGATATTTTCTTTAGCAGACTGAAAATTTTGAAAGCAATGTCATCCCTTTCATACTTCCAAACTTGCTTGAATTCAACAAAAAGTAAGTTTTGGCATGACTCTATCTGAAAATGCCAACATACATAAACATAGTAATTTGTTCAGACATTTCTGTGCCTTTTAGTAATCTTTACACGGTCAATGCTGATTACCAAAAACATGGAAAATATGTCCTGTCAACTAGAGAAGATGTTTATGTATTTTACTTGTTTCTTTTCAGCTTTTCTCATCTGTGAAGGCAAATCACTATCCTTTAGGAGACATTTTTGGTGGCTCTAAATGCCATATTGTGGCCTTCTGTGCTGCAGCCCTGTTTTCAGCATAGACACATGGTTCAGATTATATGCTGCACCAGACAGTGGGACTGTTTTAGTCAGATATACAGGCTGGATTTGTGCCACCCTCAGCCCCAGTGCAGGTAAAGCAGCCTGATGACTGTTCTAACCTCTGCCAACTTGCCATGGTCCCACAGGGCTTGTCTACACTGCAGCTGAGAGTGAGCCTTCCAGCCCAGGTAGACAAATTTATGCTGGTGGGGTTCTAGCTAGCACGCTAAAAGTAGCAATATGGACACATTGCTACTCGGGCTCTCAAGTCTGAGACTGAGCCCAACCTGTAACATCCACATTGCTATTTTTAGTGTGCTAGCTAAGCTTGTACATTAGGCTGGGAAGCTTGTTTCCAGCTCCAATGTGGATATACCGTCTTTTAGCGAATATATCCTGCAACCGGGGTATACCCCGCACCCAAATATACCCCGTGGTGTTTGCAGTTTGAGTAAAAAAAAATTGTGTATACCCCGCACACGAGTATAACCTGCAGGGTATACAAGACTTTTTTTCAAACTGTGCAGGGGGGGGGGCATCTGTGGGTCGGGGGGCGGAGTTAGCCACCCTCTGGACGGGGGAGTACTCACCCCCTGGGTCCCGCGCGGACACACATCCTCCAGATGGGGAATGAGAGTGCTCCCCCGCCCCTTCCTGCGGCTGTGCAACTGCCAGCCTCCAGGTGGTGGAGCGCTAATCCCCCGGTTCCTGCGCAGCCGCAGGAAGGGGTAGGAGGAGTGCTCCTGTGCAGGAACCAGGAGATGAGTGCTCCCCTGCCCAGAGGCTAGTGGCTGTGCAGCAGGGAAGGGACGCTTTACTATGGAATCACAAGCAGTGGCATCTGTAATGTATCATTTAGACAACTGTCATTGACACAAGATAGAAACTTCTCTGAGTATGCTTAAGGTATTGTTTATTGAAACGCATAAACAAGTTTGTGGGGAAAAAATTGTTAGTAAATAGCCTAAGAAGGTTCTTAACTTCATTTTCTCTTTTCTCTATTAATAAAAAAAAAAAAGGCCATGAGTGGGCCTTTAAGAATGTTCTAAAAAAATTATTTGTCTGGGATTTTTTTGGTTTCCTTTTTTTTTTAATTGCTGTTGGCTAAAAAATTGTAGTTAGCTTTAGTTTCTATTTCAATCTGGAATTTAAAATAACTCTTTGGGCTCATTAGCCACATAACACAGAAATTCCTTACCCTCAGAATTGCAAACAGCTTATAAATTTTTAATCCTTAATACAGAATTTTATTTTTATTGGTTCAATATGTGGATTAAACTAGTTATTCTTGGGTAAGCCCATAAGAATAGTAAGTACATTTTGTACCTTGTTTTTTCTTACTGCAAGAATATGTTGAGGTTTGTTGTTTAAATACAAGAAAGAGAGAAGAAGGGCCGAGCATCTTATTAACTCATTTTTCCTTTTTCATTAATTTTCATATAAACAAACCAGATAATTGCCTTAGAAGTGATGGCCTTATGTCTGTCTGGGCTTTCGTTTTTAAAGTTTTGGTATCTCATTTCTTAGCTTCTGAGAGTCTAAACTCCAGGCTCTTTTTGGGTTGTGTGACAGGGCGCTTGCCCTGCACTGGCCCTTTAAGGGCAAAAACCCAGCCCTGAGTGAAGGCTGAGACTGAAATCCCAGCTGAGGCAGTTGTTGCTAATGATGGGGGCTATGTAAAGAAGGGCTCCTGGAGGGAGAGGGGAACTTAACTGCTGCTCTGAATAGAGAGCAGGAGGGACCTGGCTGCCAGGGAAGCAGAGCAGTGCTGGGGAAGGAAGGCAGGGCTGGGGAAGCTCTAGCTAAGCTCTTTCCCAGGCTACAGGGCCTGAAACAAGGCCTGAGACCACTAGGGCTGCAGAGAGGCAGCCGTGGTAGGCAAAGGCAGCAGGTCCACACTCCTTTGCCAGTGATGAGTGGCCATGCCAGACCACACTTTGCCCCTGAGGAAGGATCTAGATGAAGACTGGCCGTGGGTCACTGTGGCAAGGTGGGTACAGGGGAACTGGGTGTTCCCTGGGAGGAAAACTGGGTGACCCTTGGGAGGGTAGGACCCTGGAGTGCAAAGCTAGATAAACACCTACACCCCTGAAAGGGGGCTCAGAGACACTAGAGTGAGGATGCTGTGGTCCAAGAATGACACAGGTCTGGACTAGAGAGGGAAGTGAGAACATGGGGAGACACCAGCTAGAGGGAGGCATCCAGTGAGTCAGCGAGCTAATTCCCAGCTGGCTAGAGGCACCGAGGTGGTGAGTTGGCCCTGTGACAGGGTTGCATTACTTGTGAGAATTCTGTAGATAAAGTTGCTTTTTCTTTTAAAGACAGAAATCAATCAGACAGGGTATCTTCCACAGTTAATTACACTCTTAATAAAACACAGACAAAACTTCAATTAAAACCTGTAAAATGGCATATGCAAGCATTGATGTGTATCTAGGTTAATGTGACCTGTAGTGCTTTAGTTAGATTAAAGATAGGATTTCCAAAGGGGGCTCAGTGAGCCCAACCTCTTTTAACTCTCACTTAAGCGTCTCGGAAATCCTGGTCTGAATGTTTCACCTTATATAGTGTTAGATTTTAACTTTAAAATCATGGCCTGCATTTGCGGATTTGAATAACATGCTGCTACAGAAACCATGGGAGGCACCGTGGCTTGTTCCGCCAGAATTCTTCAGAGGTTTTTAGGGAGAGTACATGATGGAATGGTTACTTGATCAGCTTTTGCAAGCATTCCATGTATACCATTCACCTGACCTTCTGTCAGGTCCACAGGCCAGACTAGTCTGGAGCAGTCTTTATGGCTCATCACTGTCACCTTCTTCCCTTTCTAATTTATACAGGCCCATACTCTGGCCCACAGCTTTCTCCTGTGACACAATATGAGAAAGTCAAATTATGTAGGATTTTATTTTTGTGACACATCAAGAAAGAATTTCAGCATTTCTTTTGGCTTTGTGCGAAGATTTAAGAAGTCTGGACTAAAATTGTTTTTATCTTGTATAGTTTGATGTTTCCTATATATTGATGGTATGTGTATATATATATATATATATATATATATATATATATATATATATATATATATATATATATATGAAAGCTAAATAAAAGGAGACTGTGGTAATATAGAAATATGGAATTTGAATCTGTAAATAGGTTTTGAACTATTCATTACCATTTCAATTATAGAATAAGTACAAAAAGAAACTTATACTGACATTTGTTTACCATCCTGTTGGTACACTGGAAATGCACCCAGGGTCTGGCTCTGTATCCACTGAAGTCACTGACAACATTGCCATTCACTGACTTAATTTGGCACAGGGTCGACTCCATATATAGCAAATCATGTGAACACCTGACAGTCTGGTCATTTGGGAGATCTGTACATTTTAATGGGATGTTCAGAAGCTGATGAACGCTAACAAACTGTCTTTTGAAACTAATTTCTAACAGTGCAATGCAAATATATGTAGGGTTGCCAAATGGTTTCAACAAAAATACCGGACACACTTAACATTACATCACAATCTACATTACATCTTATTTAGAAAATACTGGACATTTATATTTTAATTTATTTCCTGAACAGAAAGCTCAAATACTGGACTGTCCCGTTCAGAATCAGACACCTGGCAACCCTAAATATATGAATGTTTGGTATTGTGGCATCAAAGCCAGATACTTTAATTGTGCAATTTGGAAATCTCCAGTATTATCCTGAGTTAGATTTTGCAATATGTTCTTGTTGGAGATGCTCAGTGAGCCCAGAATATGGTTGCACACTTAAACCTAAGCTTTTGTATGTGGAAGTATTTGGATGAGGTCTGGGTATTTTTGTTTCTGAAAAATTAATTTGTACTGCTGAGAACTTCATATAGACTAACCAGTAGTCTATAGCAAAAAGAAAAATAACAAGTGTGCTTAATCTCTTTCATTTAGAGATTTGTAACTGTGCCCACTGCATTATTATTTAGGAAGCTTACGCTAATTCATACCTGTCATCAAATTACTTCTCAAGAACCCATTCCTTATTGTTGAGAATATCTAGATATCCAACTTCTGAATAACCAGAGTCTGATATTGAATCCTGAAGATTGCCATTTTCCCTCATGGAGAAAGATCAAACATGTTTGCCCTCAATTGCCATTACTTTCCCATCTATTGAGTCTTCTACTGAAATACTGCGTACCACAGTATTTAAGGTTTTATAGACTGTAACCAATATTCTGCACTCCACCTGGAACTGGACAAGTAGCTTACAAAGAGTATAAGGGATTTGTTATATATTCACTATGTAACTGATACCCTATTAAAGGGATGATCTTCTGTGTTCTACACTTCCATATGCTTAGCAAAGGTAGCTTTAAATAGGACACGTATTAATCTACAATCCTGTGGTTAGAAGGGCTCAGTGCTGCAAGAGCAGCTTGGGGAATCCACATTACAGACTGGCTAGAGGAGGAAATGTGGGTGACGCAGGAACTGAGTTGAAAACGGAGTCTTGAGGGGCTTGCAATATTCTATGTCAGGAAAGAAAAGTCCAGTCCCATGAAAGATTGGAGGGGAGGCTGCTAAACTGCTATCCATGGAGGTGTGTCTATGTGAAGCAAGAATTTATTAGGAGAGCTTATAGTTCTGCTGCCTTTTCTCTTCTCCTTTTCCTTTGTGTGGCTCTTTCTTCATCCTTGTCTACTGTTGAAGAGATGGAATAAAAGACAAAGAAAAATAAGAAACAGCTGGATATGATCACTGAGACAAAGTGTCTTTGTTTCCAGGCACAAAGGGTGGAGATTGGGGTGGAAATTAGAGGTGGGAGTAGAGAACTGGAGGAAAATGCATGGACTGGGATTTACATTTCGGGCTTGACTGACAGATCTTTTGCCCTGTTTCTTGGTGGGCAAAATCATGATTGTTTGTTCTCGACTGGCTATCTCTGTTTGTAGGATAGGAGAAGGATGCACAATAATATTATTTTTTTAAATAATATTATCATCATCTTCAAGCAATTCACAGGACTCTTCATAATGTACTGCAAAAGTTACAGTGGTTGCATTGTTGGAGGTAAAGACTGCTCAAAAACCTTGATCTTTAGTGCCCAAGCAAAGTAAGATGGGTAAGTGCTTGGACACAGATCCAGTCTCTCAAACAGAAAGAAAAACACAAGTTTTTTTCTTTATATTAACAGCAGTTCTAGCTTGGTAAAACCCCTTAGCCAGCTCCCTTACAGAGATGCTCAGGAGAATATTTATCTCAGTTTATGAAGCAGATATACAACAAAAGCCCTAAAGGTTTTCAGCTACACTGAGTGGGTTGAAAGGTACGTTGTAAAGCATCTGACTCTCTAGTAGCCAGTAGAGCTGAAAGAATAATTATTTGGTTTGGTCACTCACCACTTAAAACACCATAAAGATGCCTCATTTTGTACACTCGCCCATTGAAAATCAGACTTTTTAAGATGTTTCTTTTTAGATATTTAGAAGAAAAAAAACCCTGAGGCATCCAAAATCACTAGTTGGCCATTTAAATTAGAAGATCAGTTATTCCTGTGGCCATCTAAGTTTTATCTGTTTGCGCTTTCCAAAAAACCCGTGTCCTTTCAGAAGATAGTTCTGTTTATTAAGAACATAGCATACCTGAGCTATTTTTTATACTGATTTGCTCTGGGAATATGTAAATAAAAATCTTTCGAACCTGATGGAGTTAGGTAAACCTCTGGACCCACTTTTGGCAGAAAAGATGTTAAAAGTCCACTTGGATTGCTTATAAAATAGAAGGGATTAAGCAGATACAAATACTCATACAACAAACTATAAAAGTACAGTAGCTGTTTATGCTCTGCTTGGATAAGATGGCGAAGACTTAGCCTTCCTTTGGGAGAGCCACAGCGACAATCTACCAACACACTTAAGACATAGAATGAACAGAAACAGCTTGGTCCAATACAATATGTGTGTCCCTGCTTTCCACTTAAAGTATACGCTCCTGGCAAAGCACTGAAACAATGGATAATTACCAATTTCAGATTTATTAATCAGTTCCAAAAATTACATTAATCTGAGACAGTGTAAAAGAAGAAATTAGTATTTAGTATTAAGTATTAAATGTGTTAAAGGAGTTAGTTTCCCATAAGGGAATGAACAATAGATGATTATGAATCTACTGTACTGTATTCTTAGCTGTACCTGTGAGGGAAGCACAGACAGGATGATATATTTTGTAATTTGTATGATTTGTGTTTCTCTATGTGCTAATGTTATGGGTAAAATTTTCAAAGGTGCCTAAGATTCCTTAGGCCCATATTCTAAAGTGCCAGAAACATGAATACCACTTAAAGTGACTTTTGAAAATAGGACTTATACTCCTAAGTCTTTTAGGCCCTGTCTATTCTACAGATAGGATTGAAGCAACGACAGTTGATCTTCCATGGTTTGAATTAGTAGCAGCACTAGTAAAAACACACTAATAAGAACTGAGAGGGCGCTCCTGTTCATGTCGGTAGTCCTGCTTCTACAAGGAGTAAGGGAAGTTGAAGGTAGAGTTGCTCCCTTCAACTTCCCGCAGTGTGGATGGTGCCAAAATTTGAGTTAAGATACTTTGGCTACGTCTAGACTATAAGCCTCTTTTGATGAAAGAGGTTTTTTCGAAAGATACTTTTGAAAAAGCCTCTTTCGGAAAAGAGCGTCTAGACTACAACCAGTACTTTCGAAAAAGCAAGCCGCTTTTTCGAAAGAGAGCACCCAAGCAGTCTGGATGCTCTCTTTAGAAAAAGCAGTTTGCATTACATAGTGCGTCTTTTTGAAAAAGCACTTTCAAAAAAAGCCAGTCGGTCCCCAGCCTGTAACAATGCTTGGGATTCTTCTGTTCCAAGTGCAGGACTCTACACTTGTCCTTGTTGAACCTCATCAGATTTCTTGTGGACCAATCTTCTAATCTGTCCAGGTCATAAGAACATAAGAACGGCCGTACTGGGTCAGACCAAAGGTCCATCTAGCCCAGTATCCTGTCTACCGACGGTGGCCAGCACCAGGTGCCCCAGAGAGGGTAGACCGAAGACAATGATCAAGCGATTTGTCTCCTGCCATCCCTCTCCAGCCTCTGACAGACAGAGGCCAAGGACACCATTTTATCCCCTGGCTAATAGCCTTTTATGGACCTAACCTCCGTGAAATTATCTAGCTTCTCTTTAAACTCTATTATAGTCCTAGCCTTCACAGCCTCCTCTGGCAAGGAGTTCCACAAGTTGACTACACGCTGTGTGAAGAAGAACTTTCTTTTATTAGTTTTAAACCTGCTCCCTATTAATTTCATTTGGTGTCCTCTAGTTCTTCTATTTAGGGAACTAATAAATAACTTTTCTTTATCAGCCCTCTCCACACAACTCATGATTTTATATACCTCTATCATATCCTCCCTCAGTCTCCTCTTTTCTAAACTGAAAAGTCCCAGTCGCTTTAGCCTCTCCTCATATGGGACCCGTTCCAAACCCCTAATCATTTTAGTTGCCCTTTTCTGAACCCTTTCCAAGGCTAAAATATCTTTTTTGAGGTGAGGAGACCAAATCTGTACACAGTATTCAAGATGTGAGCGTACCATAGTTTTATACAGGGGCAGTAAGATATTCTGGGTCTTATTTTCTATCTCTTTCCTAATAATTCCTAGCATCCTATTTGTCTTTTTGACCGCTGCTGCACACTGTGTGGAAGTTTTCAGAGAACTGTCCACGATAACTCCAAGATCTTTCCTGATTTGTTGTAGCCAAATTTGCCCCCATCATACTGTACGTATAGTTGGGGTTATTTTTCCTGATGTGCATTACTTTACACTTATCCACATTAAATTTCATTTGCCATTTTGTTGCCCAATCATTCAGTTTGGTGAAATCTTCTTGGAGTCCCTCACAGTCTGCTTCTGTCTTGACTGTCCTAAACAGTTTTGTATCATCTGCAAACTTTACTACCTCACTGCTTACCCCTTTCTCCAGATCATTTATGAATAAGTTGAAAAGGATTGGTCCCAGGACTGACCCTTGGGGTACACCACTAGTTACCCCTCTCCAATCTGAAAATTTACCACTTATTCCTACCCTTTGTTTCCTGTCTTTTAACCAGTTCTCAATCCAAGAAAGGACCTTCCCTCTTATCCCATGGCCATGTAATTTACACAAGAGCCTTTGGTGAGGGACCTTGTCAAAGGCTTTCTGAAAATCCAAGTACGGTATACTATATCTACTGGATCCCCCTTGTCCGCATGTTTGTTAACCCCTTCAAAGAACTCTAACAGATTAGTAAGACAGGATTTCCCTTTACAGAAACCATGTTGACTTTTGTCCAACAAATTATGTTCTTCTACATGCTTCACAATTTTATTCTTTACTATTGTTTCGACTAATTTGCCCGGTACTGAAGTTAGACTTACCGGTCTGTATTTGCCAGGATCGCCTCTACAGCCCTTTTTAAATATTGGTGTCACGTTGGCTACCTTCCAGTCATTAGGTACGGAAGCTGATTTAAAGGATAGGTTACAAACCACAGATAATAGCTCAGCAATTTCCCATTTGAGTTCTTTTAGAACCCTTGGATGAATGCCATCCGGTCCAGAGATTTGTTAACATTAAGTTTTTCTATTTGTTCCAAAACCTCCTCTAATGACACTTCAATCTGTGACAGTTCCTCAGATTCATCACCCACAAAGGATGGTGCAGATTCAGGAATCTCCCCAACGTCCTCAGCCATGAAGACTGAAGCAAAGAAATCATTTAGTTTCTCCCCAATGGCTTTATCGTCTTTGATTGCTCCTTTTATAGCTCAATCATCTAGGGGACCCACAGGTTTTTTATCAGGCTTCCTGCTTCTAATGTACTTAAAAAACATTTTGTTATTTCTTTTTGAGTTTTTGGCTAGCTGTTCCTCAAAATCTTTTTTTGCTTTTCTTATTACATTTTTACACTTGATTTGACAGTGTTTATGTTTTTTTCTATTTATCTCACTAGGATTGGACTTCCACTTCTTAAAAGATACCTTTTTGTCCCTCACTGCTTCTTTTACATGGTGGTTAAGCCACGGTGACTCTTTTTTAGGTCTCTTGCTATGTTTTTTAATTTGGGGTATACATTTAAGTTGGGTCTCTATTATGGTGTCTTTAAAAAGTTTCCATGCAGCTTTCAGGGATTTGGCTTTAGTCACTGTGCCTTTTAATTTCTGTTTAACTAACCTCCTCATTTTTGCGTAATTCCCCTTTTTGAAATTAAATGCCAGGGTGCTGGACTGCTGAGGTGTTCTTCCCACCACAGGAATGTTGAATGTTATTATAGTATGGTCACTATTCCCAAGCGGTCCTGTAACAGTTATATCCTGGACCTGATCCTGCACTCCACTAAGGACTAAATCGAGAATTTCCTCTCCCCTTGTGGGTTCCTGCACCAGCTTCTCCAAGAAGCAGTCATTTAAGCCATTGAGAAATTTTATCTCTGCTTCTCTTCCTGAGGTGACATGTATCCAGTCAATATGGGGCTAATTAAAATCCCCCATTATTGAAGAGATCTTTATTTTGGTAGCCTCTCTAATTTCCCTTAGCATTTCAATGTCAGTATCGCTGTCCTAGTCAGGTGGTTGGTAATATATCCCTACTGCTAATTTCTTATTATTGGAGCATGGAATTACTATCCATAGCGATTCTATTGAACATGTTGATTCACTTAATATTTTTATTTCATTTGATTCTACATTATCTTTCACATACAGTGCCACTCCACCAGCCACCCGGCCTGCTCTATCCTTTCTATATATTTTATATCACTCTGTACCCTATCCCTGCTCTCCAGCGTATCTACCTCTCCCCCAGCTTAGTGTCATCCGCGAACTTGCTGAGGGTGCAATCCATCCCCTCATCTAGGTCATTAATAAAAATGTTGAACAAAATCGGTCCTTGGGGCACTCCGCTAGAAACCAACCGCCAACCTGACATCAAGCCGTTGATCGCTACCCACTGGACCCAACAGTCTAGCCAGCTTTCTATCCATCTTACAGTTCATTTATCCAACCCATATTCCCTTAATTCTTATGTCGGATCCGCAGTTACGAACGGGGCTGCCCTAGAGTACACAGACTGCGGGACCTTGCGGTCCTGCCGCCCGTGTACTCTGGGGCTTTCTCTGCGTCTCCCTGGTCTGCACACCAGGAAGACGCAGAGCAAAGCCGCGGAGGGGCTCGGGCAGCCCAGGGGTGCCTGGGCTGCCCTCCCCCCCCTCCCCCCACGGCTTTGCAAAGCTGCGGGGAAGCCGGCAGCGGAGCAGTCCAGGCGTGCCTGGGCTGCCTCGCTGCCCGAGCCCCCCCCCCCCCCCCGCAGCTTTGCAAAGCTGCGGGGGGGCTCGGGCAGCAAGGCAGCCCAGGCGCGCCTGGCCTGCTCCGCTGCCGGCTTCCACGCGGCTTTGTAAAGCCGAGGGGGGGGCTCGGGCAGCGGGGCACCCCAGGCGCGCCTGGGCTGCTCCGCTGCCGGCTTCCCCGAGGCTTTGCAAATCCGCGGGGGGGCTCGGGCAGCGGGGCACCCCAGGCACGCCTGGGCTGCTCCACTGCCGGCTTCCCCGAGGCTTTGCAAAGCCGCGGGGGAAGCTGGCAGCGGGACAGCCTAGATGCCCCGCGGCTGTCCCGCTGCCGGCGTCCTCAGAGGCTTTGCTCCCCGTCTCCCTGGTCTGCTGGTGTCCAGCAGACCAGGGAGACGGGGAGCAAAGCCGCGGAGGACCCAGGCGGCGGGACCGCGGTGCGTCTCGGTCCGCCGCCCGTGTCTTCCTGGTCTGCTGGGGTGGGGGGTGGGGCGCAGCTAGTATGCGCCCCCCCCCCCCAGCAGACTAGGCTTTTCTCCGGACGCCTGTGGCAGAGCAGCTGGGGTGCTGCCAGTTGGTCCCACAGCGCCGCTCTGGGCGCTACTGGACCAACCCAGCAGCACCCCAGCTGCTCTGGTCCTGATTCAGCCGCTGCTTCCCCGCAGCTTTGCAAAGCCGTGGGGGGAGGGCAGCCCAGGCACCCCTGGGCTGCCCGAGCCCCTCCGCGGCTTTGCTCTGCGTCTTCCTGGTATGCAGACCAGGGAGACGCAGAGAAAGCCCCAGAGTACATGGGCGGCAGGACCGCGAGGTCCCGCAGTCTGTGTACTCTAGGGCAGCCCCGTTCGTAACTGCGGATCCGACATAAGTCGGATCCGCGTAAGTCGGGGACTGCCTGTAGTTAGAAATTTAAATTATGCTCTCCATTTATCATGGTAAAAGGCTGAAAAGATTGGGGTTTAAAGATGTTAAGCTTGCACTTTACTCAATAAGGGAATGTCTACACTGCACAATTATTTTGGAATAAGCTATTCCGGAATACTTATTCCAAAATATCTTATTTTGAAATAGCATGTCTACACTGCAGGGAAGCCTCAAAATTAGTCTGAGGCAGGTTTCCCTAATGTAGATGTGCTATCTCAATTTAGAGCCTTAGAAGGAATAACTTAGAATGGCCCTGGTGAGGGGCTATTTCGAAATAGTAGAAGTGGAGCGTCTACACACACCGTATTTCTACACACAAATAACTATTTTGGAATAGGTGTTATTCCTCGCGGAATGAGGTTTACAGATTTCTCAATAAGTCGTCTGTTATTTTGAAATTATTTTGAAATAACGGAATTGCTGTGTAGACACTTTCATAGTTGTTTCGGAATAACAGCCGTTATTCCGAAATAACTTTGCTGTGTAGACACACCCTAAAAGATTACCAAATGAATTTATTAGCACTGATAAGAGCTTTAGAAAGCAGTATCTCTAGTCATAAAAAGTTACCCAAGATCAGAGCACTGAACACAAGAGTATTAAATTAATGTTTTGCAGTTCTAGACACCTATGTATGTATCTAATCCTTTGAGGGTTAACCATAGTCAGATGCATTTTTTTAAAATGACTGGCCTTATCCAAACTCAAGTAAAAGTCATATTTAATTCGTCTTGGAAGGATTAGATTATTATATGTAAATATCAGTAAATATCTATTTCATCATACTGACACAAGCTGTTGAAAATTTCTTTCCATCGTAAGTAATAATAGATATATTTACAAAAAGACAACGTAAGAAAAAAAGCTGCTTAAGAATCTTACTAGAGTTCAGCATATTTACTTTCTATATTTTGACAGGTGGTATTTGTTTTAATGTTTATAAAACTTTAACTTTTTTAATCTCAACATCTACTGTCATTAAAAAATAATGGTCTCCTCCTTGTTGCTTACACCCCCTCTATAATTTCCCACAACTGTAAACATTTCAATTGATAAAAATAAAAAGGAAAATCGATAATTGTGCACAATCATGAAAATATAAATTGATAAAAATTAAAAAAGCATAAAACATAGTTATTATCTGTCAAAATGATACAAAATGAATTCTACTAAACCTCTATTTAATAGTGTTAGAACAAGGGCTTATCACATTTTAATTAGCACGATACTTTCCCCCTAGATAGACAAGCCCCTCTAGGGCAAAATCCTGTTTTTGCCATTTCTGAGGTGCTCTGGAGTTTAGAACAATGAAATATATGCCAAGCAGAGGATTCTGCGCAGTCCTGCCGCAGTTGGGTAGGATAGTGTGTGGCAATCGCTCCTCACTGCTCATAAAAAGATTAGTGTATCCCTCATACCTCATGATGAAGGTAGCATGTGCCTTGGCTGTGTGCCCATTTCAGCTGACCATGCTCCCTTATATCCGCAAGACCTATCTGCTGCTCTGTCTGGCTATGTCTATACAGTAGCGTTATTTCGGAGTAACATCAGTTACTCTGAAAAAACACAGTGTGCATCTGCACAGCAAGCCCGTTATTTTGAAAGAAATGTGAGATAACCTCTAAAGAAAGTTGGGGGGAGAGTGCTCTATTTTGAAATAACTGCTTTGTAGACTGCACCAAAAATCAAAATAAGCCATTTCAACTTAAACTGCAAAATTAACATAGCTCAAATTGCGTAGCTTATTTTGAGTTTAGCCCTGCTGTGTGAATGTGCCCTCTGAGTGCCGCACCTAGTTCGCGGGGCATTGCTAGGTGTATATTCTGTCCCACTGCTGCATGGGAGTGCAGTGAATGTCTCAAAATCTCAAACTATCTACATGCCTTCCCCCCCCCCCCCCCCCCGCCCACACTGGGAGGAGCCTGACAGCCAACACAAGCTACCCCAGGGATAGACCTGGCTCCTGCATTTGGAAAGCAGGGTAAGGGACCCTCTGAAATTAAGGAGGTGGGGTGGATGATGCTTGAAATGCTTATTTTGCAATAGGCCATGACTTTTCAGTATTTGTGAAGTTTTAAAAGAGGTTTATTCCCTTAAGGAAAAGGGGGTGGGGAAATGGGATGAGAGGAGAATCTGACTTTCAAAAAAATCTCAAAAGCCATGAGCCTATTGGCCATATCCTAACAAGATTATCGCATAAACCCCAATTCTTCAGTTTGCTTGAGCGGTACTTGGCACAAAGCCCAAAGTGTGCACTATAGGGAATAGAATGAGCAAAGGTATATTTATATCCTCACTCAGCTCCTCTTTACTAGGGGCTGCTGGATTGGTTTGGCTCCTTGATATAATGTAGATCAAACAGCTTTAAATATGCTGCTTGTAAAAGCCTAATTTGGTCTGTTACACTGAACCATGATTGCCAGATTGTTGGGACGGTCTGGCTGCATCCCCTCCCACTGCTAACAGTTGGAAGACAGGGAGGAGCTTTGCCAGCTTTACATTCGCCCACAGTGAGGCCACCTATTTTGGGAAGTATTCTAGCCCTTTTGCAACACCCAGGCACCTCACTGAGGGACCATAGTGCAAGCCAGGGGCTGACCCACTGGATCTAGTTTCTGGTTTCTTTAAAAGGTGATACCTTAAATTTAAAAGCCTCATATGAAAAAGGTGACATTTGAGTTTGCAAATTGTTCATAATAAACCAGGAGGTGAACAAAAAATGACTAATTTATCTGCTATGTGGAATTGCAAAACAAATACAGCTGCATAAACATCTCTAAAGAACAATCTTTAAAACTGCAATGTAGCCAAAAAATTAGAACTAACTTTTGACTATTTTTCAAACTTTTCACCAAGGAATAGTATGCATGACAAAGCAGAATCCAGTTTGTATTTCTACCTTTTAGAAATTATGCAGCAACAGATGATTTTCTGTCTGCAAAGCCTTTTGAGTTACATAATGCTATAAAGCTGCTCTCTCAAATATACTTGTGCTTCCTTTGGTTGACTTGGTGTGAAATGGCACAGTAATTGGTAAACTTTTTCTGAACTGTTGACTTTGAAGGTAATGTGGTTGGAGTTTGTTGGGATTGAGCCTGTACAGCAGAGGCAGAGTGTTGGACAGTTCAGATGAGCTGGATGGTAGTGAGGGAATCTGTTCATGCATTATTGAGAGGGCTGCTGAATAGCCTCCGCCTGATTCCTGTTTATTAGGAGGAGTGGACCATTCAAAGAGCACATAGCTAAGTGCCTCATTCTGTCTCCTCTGTAAGTCTTCTTTATGGTAACTGGGGAGAGACCAGGACTTTGCTCTGAGCCTAGGTTTATGACCAGCCCTCAGGGAGAATTTCCCAGAATTCTCTGTTTCCAGGTGACACATAAAGCAGTCTGCAGGGGTCTCTTTGTAGCAGAGCTTTCACAGGGTTTTAAAAAGACTTTCATCTAAATGTCTGAAATGAGTATCCTCACTGGTTTCAAAGGTTTTCGTCTCAAAACTGATAAACTGAAAACAAACAATAAAATCTTGACTTTCTGAGAAGGATTTGAAGGACAGCACCTTTTCTCCTTTTTCAGAAATTGGAGACACACATGGGGGGAGTGGAGGGTCCCAGCAACTCAGCCCCCCAGCTGGTGTATGGGAAAGGCCATGAGGAGACAGTTCAGCAGGTTTCATTAGTACTTGGATTCTAGTCAGTGTGTGGTTGAGACCCCTATGCAAGATAAACTGCAACATGAAAATTCCCTTCACTGAGCCCAAACCAGTGGCATAGAACTGAGGCTAAATTTTATTTCAAAATCCCTCTGCCTCTTCTCTAGGCATCCCATTCCCACAGTTTGCAGAGCAACCATGAAAGTTTCTCCTAAACTTCCTGAATCGTGGCAGAAGTTCTCTCTCTAGCAAGCAGGATGAAGAAATTCCTGCTGCCAACTTGGCATGGTCCGATCTAAGGTGGTTGTGAAGGCTACAAGATATTTTTCTTTCCCAAAAGCTGTTTTAACTGCATGACCTTAGCTGTTATGAAAGGTGTCAGCTTCTGTAACCTCTCTGATAGCAAAGAGTAGTGGATGCAGGTCACTGTCCACTTAGCCTAAACCCAGTAGCAGGGTGTATGGAGCATTTTAGATCCTCTTCCCAGGGGTGTGACAGGAGGTCATAAAGTGGCTACTCTTTTTCCTTATATGGGGACATGCAGGATATATGCCTGCAAACTGTCCTTCCAGTCTCCTTGGTAATTCTCCTCTTTTTATGCACCACCCACACCTTGCATTCATGGTTTTGGCTCAGGGTCTGGTGAAGAATGTTGTTCACAGTCTTAAAACCTCTTATGAGAAAGTCTGCCCTCTAGATCCTCTAAAGAGAGGGACAGAACTCTAGAACTGGGATTATGAACAAGATACCTTACTATTTTAATTAAGCTTCCCAGAAGTAAATATGAATGGGAGGCCTAACTTTGTAGCTGCTTGTGTTTTTAGAAATTGAAACACAAAATGCATTACAAACACATTTTGCAAAGTTGAAGAACTGTAATTCTTCACCTAGTTTATAATAGTGTGATGAAGATGTAAGTAAGAGGTCTTCATTAATCTGCCTAATGTTAAGCCTACTTCTTTCTATTAAATAAAGGGCATAGTTATAACAGCCGAGGGAGTATTGCTGTCAAACCCACAGGCAGAAGAATAATGTTGCTGGCACACCGTGCCCGAGGGGGGCAACAGCTGGGTTCGTTGCCCGGTGTGCGCGCTCCAATAAACACACCGGTGTGGAGAAGCAAAAAAAAGTTTATTTGAACGCTCAAATAGGTGCCAGGAGACTAGACCTCAGATCAAGCACACCAACGTAAGCAGTTTTCCCTCCTTATATACCCACGTTGTTTACTTGCAGGAATATAGTGAACTGTAGCAAGTTTCCCACGCTGGGACATGCTGCCAGCCCCCCTCCTCCTCCCTTCTACAGAAACACATCTGAATTCTTCTTCTATACCACTGATAGTAACTAGGCACCTTCAAGGTCTTGCAGTTCCCAGCTGTTAGCGAGCTAGAGAAAAGTTATGTCTGGGGGGGAAGAGGCGGAAGTGGGGGGAACGGGGCTTTTAGGATGCTTGGGCCTAGAGTGGGGGCGCTTCATTGATCCATGTGATCTTCCACTCCCCCGAGTTACCTAGGATCATGCCCAGTGACCCCAACAATAAGATCACTTGGGCTACACTTTAGTCTGAAAATATTGACTCTGGTCTCTTATTGGTGTCCAACTGGAAGGTTATTGTGAACAAGCACAACCCCTCCCCTACAATCCCCACCTTCCCAAAATCCACCACAGAGAATATACTTTGAGCTAGGTTTCCCCAGTAGCTTTTTCAGTGCATGATCTCTCACCTGATGCTGACTTGCTGGATATACAGAACTTTTAAAGACGTGTCTTGGAGACAATTATGGCTTCAATGGATGAACTTGGAATTGTGTACTAGCATCTAATATCCTTCCAAGTATTGTGTTGGTAAGCTCTTTGGTAAGTACTGAGACAAAGCAGCTTCTGGGCCCTTTAGAGAAGGGAAGTCTCTCCTTTCTTTCAGTAACAGACTCTTCAAACCATCTTAATTTAACAGGTGTTCCTTTTGAAGCCACTGTCATTCTAGGTTCCAGCATAGA
The DNA here is from genome assembly GCF_052426305.1 of Pelodiscus sinensis. Taxonomy (NCBI): domain Eukaryota; kingdom Metazoa; phylum Chordata; order Testudines; family Trionychidae; genus Pelodiscus; species Pelodiscus sinensis. Next base: position 201,540,268 of record NC_143052.1, read on the forward strand.
GAGTGCACAATAGGAGGCCGCTGCTGCTTTTCCTGAGAATTGGAAGATCCCATCTGGAATTTCTAGAAAACCATCCAACCCCAAAGGCTTTTCTCGGGTTTTTGGATGTTTGAATGGAGCAGCGCAAAACTTATGACCCATTAATTCCTCAAAATAGGATTAAAGAGGGACTTGAGTGCTGCATAGGCTTTTTGCTAACTCATTGCACAGTGACACATTTCACTCTTACTTACATATAGGTTCATAGATTTTTTTTAAGGCCAAAAGGGATTATCACCTAGTCATTTCTTCTACTAAAATGTGGAATTTCACTCAGTAGCTTCTGTATTAAGTCCATTGTATCTGGTTGAGGTGAAGCATACCTTTTAAAAAGACATTCAGCCTTGTGCATATGTGTAATCTCTCACATATGCATTGAAGTACAATCAACTTATGTAACGTACATGCACTTGCAGCCTGCATGTGTACCATGCTAAAGACAACACAGCTATTTCTCAGAACTGTGAGATAAACATTTCCAGCTTTTGTCTGTAAATTCTTTCTTCTTAGAGCTGGCCTGGAAAAGGCTGGTTTTGCTGATCCCTTAGTATTTTTTCATTACTTTATAGAAGCTTGAATAAATAGTAGAAATTAAGCTATTGTATAGAGAATATTATTTGTAACTTAATGATTAATAAGTTCCTCAGTAAAAACAAAAGTTCAACAAAATCATACTTTCTTGTCCATTCTTCTCTTATTTGTTGCAAAACCCAGCAGGCATGATTCTTGCTGGCAGTTTATCAATATGTTGAAGCTGATGACTGCCCACTATGTGATTACCTTGGGGAATTCACTGTTGGCTCTCCACTTGCAATCTGCAAAGCTTGTTGCCAGGAAATCTGACAATTATATGCAAGTTTGCGAGACCCAATGGTAACTTAAAATATTATAATTTAGGCCAAACCAAGTATTGTATCTGTGGTCAGTGTCTTTTATTGTACTTGATGAGCAAGTGGTCTATAGTAAATCACTTGGGTTGCTTGTGATTTCCTTTTTTGTGTGTCAAGGTTCTGTATGGCATTTTTCACTGAGGCTTCATCTACACTGCTGGTTTTGCCAGCAGTGAGTATGCAAATGAGGAACAGATTAGCATATTGTCTCATTTGCATAATTTATGCAAACTGTTTTTTGCGCAAAGGGTTTTTTGTGGGAAAAAAAGTAGTGTCGACGGGTTTTTTTTGCGCGCAAAAAAAGCCCATACTACTTTTTTTCCCCCATAAAAACCCTTTGCACAAAAATGGCTTGCATAAATTATGCAAATGAGACACCGCAATATGCTAATCCATGCCTCATTTGCCTACTCACTGCTGGCAAAACTCACAGTGTAGACATAGCCTGATTGAAGACTATTCTTATAGAACGAGATAGTTATTTCTGTAGTGTAATCAGTTGGAGGGAGCACAGGGCGGGGGTGGAGGTTCTCAGTGAAGGCAACACATCAGAATTTCTCTTGGGAAGTGAGAGCCTGCAGTGCCTATCAAAAACCCCACAGATCCCCAAAGATCAGGGCCATACACATCAATTCTGCCTTTCCTGTATTTCCCCTGTTTTCCTTACAGTGCTGCTGTACTAGTAAGGATTCTTCCAGGCCATGACTGCCCATGACCACTGCTTAAATTTCATTCCCCAACATGGATAAGGCTCGGCAGGAACGTTAATATATTACCAGGTGGCATTTGCTTTTCAAGCTAATCTCTGTGGGATCAGTATGGTGATTATTTGTGTCCATATGGCCCAACTTCCACTCGATGTCAGCTTGTTCCTTTGAGCCCGCCTCCGCAGAAAGCAAAGTGCCATCTGCTAGGTCTTGAGAGAGAAGGGGTTGCTGCTGCAGAAATTATTCCCCTCAAGGTGGAAGGGGGGAGATCCTTGTATGGATCATGGGGACATTGTCTGGACCATTGACATTAAGCTGACACGATCTGTGAGTTCATGAACACTGCCACCCCACAACAAGCAGAATTATCCTGCTGGAAATTTAATTTTCTCTGCTTTGAAATAGGGGGACACGCACTTATATAACATGTAAACATATCCTAGTTTAGGATTTTATCAATGTTCAAAGGGAGTTGGCTTGATTCCCCCCTTAAATACTTATGTATGCATTGACTTAAGTGCAAGCTGCACGTATGTACGGAAGGTAATGCTTTTCAACCTGGAGAGCACTACATTGGTCCATGAAATGTGGAGCAGTGGAAATGTGGAAAGCTGCATGAAGCTGGATTAACTCTGATAATTCTCTGGAAACATGCTGCTGCTGTGGGTAAAGTGGTTAGCAGCTTCTTGAAATCTGTCTACCCTTTCTGCTCTTGCAACAGCCTCTAATGCTCCTACCCATAAGAGCAACTCATCCAGAGAGCTAGAGGCCCAGGAAGGAGCTCATTAACTCAAGGTTTTGTGTTCATATTCATGACATACAGCTTGGCTGCAAGATCCTGTACCCCAGCCCCACAGACCCACTAATGCAGGGCTACTCAACTTGGGAAGCCCCAGGGGCCACAATGATACTCATAGCACATGCCACGGGCTGCAAATTAAGTGTAGTTGCATATACATGCAGATTTATATGCAAATATACACAAATAGCTTCTTTCACACTGACGGGCATGAATACAAAGATTCTGGCATGTAAACCCAGGCCAGAGGATAAGAATTTGGAAGTAACGAATTTCTTAGTGGATTAGAATTAGCCAGGGTCTTCTATTAATTTTAATTTATTAATTTACTTTAATCTATTTGTTTTCATTTGCAGTCACGTACATCCTCCTTTTTATACTCAATAAAAACACTTTTGTTTATTATCAAGGCCAGTATAAATAATTATCTGAGGAATGGGGGAAGAGAGCAACCACTGTGCACCTCTTTCTTTCATTGATAAAGGGGACTGACATTCTGAGCTTTCTCTGTAAAATTTTTACACAGGGTAAGATGGATTTATTTGTAGTTTTGGTCCTCTTTGGGGTCTCTGCTGAGCCCTTACAGGTGAGCCCTCGCAGAGTTGAGCTGGTTCAGTGTCCATGTTGCTCTGCTGGGGGGAAGTAACCCCAACTCTGGCCCAGCAGGTGGTGGGGAATCCTAGAGGGCAAGAAGGCAGGCATTGATGGCTTGATCAGCAAAATAGGGGACAACCTCAAGGGGATTTCTGTGATCCAATCTGTCACACCCCTGGTTATTTTAAAAAAAAGTATTTGTAGAAAAGCCTAGATATGTAGAGGTGATAGAGAGGTACTGCGCTGGGTTGAGATCAAACATGCTGTGAATGATAGCCTCTACAGAGAATCAGTGTGTTCCATTTGTTATGTCTTAGGTATTTGAATAAACTTTTTGAAGAACAGACCTGGCATTTAACAATTTCTTTTTGTTAAAATGTTGGAAGCATTACAGATTTTATTATTCAGACAGACATCAAATAAAAGAAAATCCAGAGTTTCCAAAAAGTGTTTGCTTTTATTGTTTTTCTGTTATAAGGGAACATGTGGTTTGTCAGAAAAGGGGTTTTATGGAGTGACTGGTTAGAGCTTCAGAATTAAGGCTGAGTTGAGTTTTGTACTTAAAGCAGGTATTAAAATAAGACTCTAGAGTTAGAATCTAAGGGTACGTCTAGACTACATGCCTCTGTCGCCAGAGGCATGTAGATTAGGCTACCAGACATAGGAAAATGAAGCGGCGATTTAAATAATCGCCGCTTCATTTAAATTTAAATGGCTGCCGCGCTGAGCCGACAAACAGCTGATCAGCTGTTTGTCGGCTCAGCGCGATAGTCTGGATGCGCGGGTGGCGACATCAAAGGTATTTGTCAACCACCCAGGTAAACCTCATCCCAGGAGGCATACCTGGGTGGTCAACAAATACCTTTGATGTCGCCACCCGCGCCTCCAGACTATCGCGCTGAGCCGACAAACAGCTGATCAGCTGTTTGTCGGCTCAGCACGGCAGCCATGTAAATTTAAATGAAGCGGCGATTATTTAAATCGCCGCTTCATTGTCCTATGTCTGGTAGCCTAATCTACATGCCTCTGGCGACAGAGGCATGTTGTCTAGACATACCCTAAGTAATGACTCATACTCTGAAATAAAATGCTTTTGTCTTTTTCATATTTTCAGCTGTCTTTGAAGGGAACATTTAAGTTCAGGACATGAGGCATAAAGTTATTGTAGGGTAGGCAACTGGTTACCATTGCTGCAGAACACACAGTTTTAAAACTTTATTCCTTCCATTTTTTATAGGATTGGAAAACTTCAGAAGATGAAGAGACAGATGACGATGATGAAGAAATAACAGACAAAGAAGAAAAAGAGGAGGAGGAGGAGGAGGAGGAAGAAGAGGAGGAGGAAGGTGATGAGGATGATGGGAAAGTGCATGAAAATGAGGACCATCACAGTAAAACACTTGAGGGAGAAAGAAACACCACCACTGTGGAAACCATAGAGGTAAGCCATACGTTTCTTTTAAGTTGTACTGTGAAGAAATTTGCCTTTATAATTCCTTAAAGCATGCTGTTAAACTTCTGGGCTCAGCATGGAAAACTTACCCCCTGTGTTTGAGTCCAAAGTAATTTTTCATTCATCTGTGGTTTTCATAGCACTAGGAGTGCAGTTATCATCCAATTATTTTATTTTTTAGCCAAAGAAAATATTATGGAATGCTTGGTCTTTCTAGCTAAATATATTTCTTCTTTTTTAAAAAGATTAGCTACTTTGATGAACAAGCATATTATTATTTTCATCCTATTTTATCTGTTACCAATGAATTAATACCTACAGTGTTAATATACTTTTTCAGGAATTATACCAATGTAATCTACTATGTATTTGAGAGTGTTTGTCTGTTTGTTCAAGAACTCCTCCTAAGTGGAAAGAGCTAGGAACACCAAATTCAATATACAGTTTCCTTTTATCATAACTTAAAGGAACATAAGAGTTTGGTTTTGTCAGGAAAAGGAGATGTGCCAGAATGGGATTGCTTCTCATAAAACCATACAGAAAAGAGACAGAATCACCAGGCAGGTGAAAGGGGCTGGCTGGGGGGTTCTCCCCACACCCAATTCAGGATTACCCCAGCCAGTGGGTGCCTTTTTTGGGGGACAGGAGAGTTGAAGCTCCCCCCAAGCTCCCCAGATTTGTACTGGGACATTGCTGGCTGTTCCCTTTTGTCAGGGAGATAGGGGAAAGTGCATGGTTTCTTGCATGCCTCACTGTGGCTGGGGAGCTTAGGGGACAGACAAGCTGTACACTTTGTTCTTATTCCCTGACAATGACAGGAAAGGAAAGAGCATGCATCCCTGGTATGAATTTCAGGGAATGAGGGGCCTTTGGTCCCCTGCCCATCCTCCTACACATACATACACACAATATCCCCTGTTCAGAGGCCCTCCTCACCCCCCTACATCGAATGTTGCAGTTTAAATGTTTTTGAAAGGGTTTGAAAATATGGCATACAGATTTAATTATATTATTTATTATTCATAGGAAGAAAAAAACACCCAAGAAGATAAAATACTTCAGCAAGGTACAAAACCTTTCTGTTCAGAATCTAACCATTACAGTTATTCTAAATACAAACTACACATTTTATCTAACAACAATTATATATGTATCTAATCTAGGTTATATAAATGTTAAATTATGAAGACACTTTGTAAGACACGCAAAGCAATGCTCTCTAGCCAGCATCACAGCAAAGTTACCAGTTTTATTTTTCTCAAGAAAGGCACCTTTTTTCTCAAGAGATTTTGAGATGTGTAATAGGGGAAGCTTATCATAATAGAATGCACCTTGCAAGAATATTCTATATTTTAACATGCTTATTGCCACAGGCAGACCATTAAAGTAGAATTCATAGAAGTTCTAGCTGACAGGTGACAGACTGATTGTAGTGACCAGTATTTGTGCTGACTGTTTGGCACAGGGAACCTGTTGTCATGCTTTTCCTTGCCTCACCTTCTGGAGATCCTGTATCAGACCAACAGATAACTTCTCTGCGCATCCTTAGCTGTCTGTGTATTTTTGAGGAGAAAGAGCCTTACAGAGCTTCACACCCTGCCTTTTTCAGTTGTCCTTCAGTAACTAGTATCTATGAATCTGTATGGGGAAGACTCAGAAACAGAGGATGAAATTAAACCTATATGGTTATGAAAACTGTAGGGTCTGATTAGCTGCCTGATTGATTGCCACACTAAAGAAAAAGATAGACTGCCATTCGTGGATTAATTAAAAAGGTTCAAAATTCTTGAAAAGACTATGGATAACATTTTCAAAAGCACCTGAATGACCTAGGCACTTAAGTCCCACATTAAAAGTGAGTTAGGAGCATAAATGTAAGATTTAGGTTAGTAGAAGACTAAGTTATTTTTGAAAATTGGACTTAGGCTCCTAAATTAACGTGGGAAAAATTTTCAAAAGCCCCGTATGTTTTTACACTCTGTCTAGCATACCATCAGTTTCCTTATTTGAGAGTTATCCCATTCCTATTGTCTTCTGAAATGGTAGCTGAACCTTGCCAATTTTAAACTGTGAGTGACATTATTGAAACCAAATCTATTAATTGTGCAGGGTCCTGGACCAACTGTAGGGAACTGATTGCAGAGATAACAGCATTAGAACTGGGGTTTTCTGAATTATTGTAGTTATCAACTAGCAAAAAGGAACAGGAGGGAAGTTATAGTTCTACTCATCATTTTGCCCATCTCTGGGAATTCTGGGAAATTCTGCCAGTTCTAATGCCCCCATCCACTTTACAATAGTAGTGGAAGGAGAGTCCATGAGTATAGTGTCTCAGGCTCAATGTAGCCCTGTCCTCTATTCATACACAGTGAACAAGGGGAAGATACAATATTAACTAATGTACAGTACCTTGTGTGGAGGCATCCTCATCTTCCGATTACTTAGCTCCATTCTTTGAATCATCAGACCCTTCTTCCAGCTGGTCTTTGGGCTGTAGGACACAATCATTTAAGTTCTTGGTGTGCAGGCTATTCTCACCTTCCTGGTTGATGTTGATAAACCAAAAAACTGACTTCATGTATATACCTAATCAGGTGGCATTCTAGTCCCATTGAAGTCAGTGGCAAAACTCCTACTGACTTCAGTGCGGCCAAAATTTTATGCAACGTTTTTAAGAAAGGGATGGGTGATGCTGCAGTATTCCAGATGAACATTTCTGTACTTTATTGTACCCAGAACATTAGTCCTTTCATCATAAGCATTTTCATCACTAGCCCCTTCAGCATTGGATGGCATTTTGCATGAAGGTCAGTTCATAAGCTTCTTCACCACTTGGGGCATGTCTAAACTACATCCCTCTTTCAAAAGAGGGATTTAAATTAGGCAGATCGAAAGTGCAAATGAAGCGGGGATTTAAATATCCCATGTTTCATTTGCATAATCGCATCACAGTGTCTTTTTTGAAAGAATGCGGTGACGCGATAATGCAAATGAAGCACAGGATATTTAAATCCCCGCTTCATTTGCACTTTCGATCTGCTTAATTTACATCCCTCTTTCGAAAGAGGGATGTAGTTTAGACATAGCCAAGGAATTAGATCAGATGGAAATAGCCAGCCAACTCAAAATAGGATTTTTTTCTACCACCACCACCACCACCGTGAAGGAGACAATCCTCTCAAATGAAATATGGACATGTTAGACAGTATGCAGCAACATTGATGTACTGAGCATAAAGCTTTCATACAGTTTTGAAAACATCAGAGAAGATTATGCTATTCTTTGGAAAGCCATTGGAATGGCAGCCTAGTACCCTAATTTTTCAATACCCAATAATTCCGGGGTTCTTTGACTCTAGGAGAGGGGGTTATATAATTAAGGCTGGCTCTAGAGGACAGTTTGGTTATGTGAAAATCAAGTTGAATGCTGTGCTTTTCCTGGACTCTTGCTACAGAATAAACATTTGTGCTGAAATACAATTCTTGCAGCAGGATTCACCCTCTTCTGGTTGGGATATGTTTCTTAAATTCACATGCAACATACTGTCTTCTGTTAACCATATGCAGTTGTAGGTGAATTAGTCAAAATCTTTTACAGATTTTCCAGTGCAATCAATATCAATTATGCTTTTGAATATCAAACATCTGGGACACGGTAAAAAGATATAAATAGAAGTCAGAAATATAAAAACAGAATTGTTCAAGTTTGGCTGGGTGTCAAGTTGAACTGTATATTCTATTCTGTTTGTTCTATTATAGATGCAGAGCTAATTTATGTGGCTGAATGTTAAAAATAATTAAAAGCATGGGTTTCTTTTTTCAGTTGTGAAAAAAAAAGTTGAATATAATGTCTTCTGTTGTTTTAAAGAGAGAGAGAATACCAACACTAATCCTGAGAATAGTTCTTCAAGGACAATTTCACAGAGTAGTGATGACAGAGTATCTGGAGGAATCCTTGGAAGGACTAAAAAGGTAAACTCTGAGTTTTCAGTTCTGTTTAATTTAACTATTAATGAAATAATAACAATAGTGATGAGCAGTTAATGAAATTTTTGATCTTTGTCCCCACAAATGAGCCCATTATCATACCAGACTGAAACCCCTCAATCAGTTACTCTAAAAGAGTATCCATTATTGTGAATCATTTTTGGAATTTCAGAGGACCTGAGAGAATCTTACTCACATTCAAAAGTAACTTACTTGAATGAATGATTCCATTGACTCCAATATGCAGATAGAAAGGATAAGACATCATATGAAAGCATTATGAGTCACGATCCCATAATGTAAGCAAGGCAAGATGTTGAGAGAGAGGCAGAATATCCAAACTTGGACCACTCACAACATAAGCTAGTATTTAGAGTGCGTACGGCTATAAGGATCTGATCTTCTGTCATTCCAGAAATGATCCACAATAATGAATAACTTGTATGGGTCCATGCTCTGATAGTATTCTGGTTAGTATTAACTTTAATATGTAAACCACTGGAATTAAAAGTGGCTACTAATATGGAGCAAAATGCAGGACTATGTAGCACTTTAAAGACTAACAAGATGGTTTATTAGATGATGAGCTTTCGTGGGCCAGACCCACTTCCTCAGATCAAATAGTGGAAGAAAATAGTCACAACCATATATACCAAAGGATACAATTTAAAAAAATGAACACATATGAAAAAGACAAATCACATTTCAGAACAGAAGAGGGGTGCGGGGGGGGGGAAGGAAGGAAGGTAAGTGTCTGTGAATTAATGATATTAGAGGTGGGGAAAGTTAGATGTCTGTGAGCTAATGGTATTAGAGGTGATAACTGGGGAGGCTATCCTGGTAATGGGTAAGATAGTTGGGGTCTTTGTTCAATCCGCCCCCCCCAGAGAGTGTCAAATTTTAACATGAATGACAGTTCAGAGGATTCCCTTTCAAGTGCAGATGTAAAAGGTCTTTGTAGAAGAACGCAGGTAGTTAAGTCGTTGAGACAGTGTCCTTTCTGGTTGAAATGGCAAGAAATAGTTTTTTCTTTGTGATCTTGTCTGATATCTATTTTGTGGGCATTAATCCTTTGGCGAAGTGTCTGAGACGTTTGTCCAATGTACATAGCAGACGGACACTTTCGGCACATGATAGCATAAATTATATTTCTGGATGCGCAGGAATATGTGTTCTTGATCTTATAACTCACTTGGTTAGGTCCAATAATGGTATCAGCAGAATGAATATGTGGACAAAGCTGGCAACGGGGTTTGTTGCAAGGGAAGGTACCAGGGTTGGTATTAGTGTGGTATGTCCTATGGTTGTTGGTAAGAATCATCTTGAGGTTAGCTGGTTGTTTATAGGAGACTATGGGGGTATGTCTACACTACCCCCCTAGTTCGAACTAGGGGGGTAATGTATGCATACCGAACTTGCTAATGAAGCCCGGGATTTGAATTTCCCGGGCTTCATTAGCATAAAGCCGGCTTGTTCGAACCCCGTGCCGCACGGCTACACGCGGCACGGGCTAGATAGTTCGAACTATGTAGCCATTCCGATCTATCTGTACACCTCGTTCCACGAGGCGTACAGATAGTTCGGAATAACTACGTAGTTCGAACTATCTAGCCCGTGCCGCGTGTAGCCGCGCGGCACGGGGTTCGAACAAGCCGGCTTTTAAAAATGGCGGAGCCAGCTTTATGCTAATGAAGCCCGGGAAATTCAAATCCCGGGCTTCATTAGCAAGTTCGGTATGCATACATTACCCCCCTAGTTCGAACTAGGGGGGTAGTGTAGACATACCCTGGGTCTGTCTCTGAGAGCCTCTTGGAGTATGGTATCCTGTTCCAGTATAGGCTGTAGTTTATTGATGATGTGTTGGACAGGTTTAAGTTGGGGGTTGTAGGTGATGACAAGTGGTGTTCTATTGTTGGTTTTCTTGGGTCTGTCTTGAAGTAGATGGTTTCTAGGTATTCGTCTGGCTCTTTCAATTTGCTTTTTTATTTCTCCGGGTGGGTAGTTGAGATTTATAAATGCTTGGTGGAGATCCTAATATGGAGATCCTAATATGGAGGGAGACCAGGGTTATCTCTTAAGTATCCTGTATTTGCTGTATAGATCATTTGTTTGGATATTTCCCTTTTTGTGTCGTACCATCTTCGTATGTTTTTTATGTCCCACAGTTTTACAGCAGATTACTCCTCTTCCTCTGGTTATTCCCTCCTGTGCTCATAGTTTTTGGTAGAGCAAGGAGTGAAGCAGAGGCTAATCAGAGGAAGAGTGGATCTGACAGAATATGAACAGTTTTAGGAATACTCAGGATGGAGATGCGGGGACAGCACAATTTGACTGGTAAAGATTAGGGTTGTTAAATATTGGTTAATTGAATAGTCAGTTAACCTCATGAATTCTTATAGGTTAGTCGACTATTCTATAGTCCCTGGGCAGCCTTTGTTCGGGGAGGAGGGCATGAGCCGGAACTGAGCTGGGCTGCCTGCCTGCCTGGCTCCCAATACACTTTAAATGCAGAGCTGCAGCCGGGATAGGTCCAGGACCCAGTGCAAGCCGGGACTGAGCTGGGCTGCTGGCCAGCCTGCTAAAAAATTTACTGGCAAGGGTTGGGGGAGAGGGAGAGGGGAATGTGTGTAGTCTATAGTATTAACCTATAAGCTTTTGTTTGTCGATTAATCAGTTAATCGACTATACTATTACATCCCTAGTGAAGAGCCTCTGGGTATGTCTACACAGCCTGCAGCAGTGAGTCTCCCAACCCAGGTTTTATAGATATGGACTTGTGCTACTGAGTTAAAAACAGCAGTGTAAATTGTGCCTGAAGTTTGTGATTTAAACTGGATTTTGAGCTCTGAAGTCTGAGGGGTGCAGGTGACTTTAGAGTTGATGTTCCGGCCCAAACCACAACTTCAGAGGACTGTCTGCCCAATTGTTCTTAGCACAGTAGCATGAGCTGGAGTGCATGGGCCCCCAGGTTGGGACTCTGACTGCTATGGGCTACATAGACATATTTTGTGGGGGAAAGGGACAAGCAAAGGGAAAAGCGATGAGAGACCAAAAAGACAGAGATGGTTTAGAGGGCACAGAGAGAACATTATCCCCCATTTCAAGGACCTGGGTCCTACTTGAAGTGTTGAAAATGTAAAGAGGTCTGAGAAGATGTAGCCAACATAGTTGACAGACAGTACCTATTGCTATGGAAACACCAAGATGAAATCCTAACCCTACTGAACTCAAATGATGACAGAATTCCCATTGACTTAAATGGAGCTAAAATTTTACCCCTCTCATTCAGAGGTTCTGATGCTTCAAAACCTCCCTCCAAAGCAGAAAAGACTGTAGAAATATAAGAGAATATTATAACCATTAGTCACACCATAAAAACAGGTACAAGGAAGTATTTAGTTAACAATTTATTTGAATAAATATTACTTTGCTTCTAGCAAGGGAATATGTCTCACCTGCCTCTCCCACTGCCATTCCCAGAGGTTTTACTTTTTGGATCTACTTCAGATATTGTGGGGAAGAAGTATTGTGAAGCTGAAAACATTTATGTGCAGAAAAAGAAGCTGGATGTTTTAAAAGAAGTCTCCTGTAGCTATGTTGCTTTCTTTTTGAAGCTTTAAGTAGGCTTTCTCTAAATTAATAGAAACGCAAATAGTCATACAAAATTTGTAATAACAGAAATAATAACAGCAGAATAAAATACTGTCAAAAGATAAATATCACCTGCTTTAAAAGTAAACATCTTTATTCCATCCCCAGATTTTTAAATTATTTTCTGTCTTTTCCAATATATTTTATACAGTTTCCAAAGAACGTGCATATGAACTCTGAACCCTTTGACACACACAATCTTCCCTATACTGGCAAAACAAAAATGAAGTAATATTGGTTAATCAATTTCAAAAGCTATTTTAAATAGGAATGTGAATGGTTTACCGGGAAGTATCACCCTTACCGGGTGATGCTTAGTGATTACGGTTAACTAGCAGCCCAGCAGGGCTGGAGTAGCTCCCCCCCCCCACCCACAGTGCAGTGCAGTGGGCCTTGTTCGGTTACATCAGCCCCTGGCCATGACAGGTGTCACTCTAGTCTGGCTGGACCTGCCATGCCATGGGTGAGGACACTCCAACCCATCCAGGCTGGAGCAGCTCCCTACCCACCAGCAGTGTAGAGCAATGGACTTGGTCCAGCCAGAGCAGCCTCTGGCCATGGCAGGAGGCCCCTCTGGCCATGGCAGGAGGCCACTCCAGCCTGGCTGGTCTGCCGTGCCACGCTGAGGGTAGGTGGTGCTCCAGAGGGCCCCATGCCCACCGCTGTTTAAGTGGTTAACAGGTTAAGCATGTTTAAGCAATTAACTGATTAAACAGGAATTTACATCCCTAATTTTAAAACAGATACCGGATTGTTTTGTTGTATAAGTAACAATGAATAAATTAGAGAACTGCTAAGGATTTTAGATTAAACAATTTTTTTAAAAGTGCTGAGCTTGATGAAACTCTTACTTACATGATTACTCGTATTGACTTGAATTAGATTTGCCTAAATAAGAGCCAATATTTTTCAGGGTTTGTGGGATTTAGCACATATTTAGGATCTGATTCAGCTCCTATCAAAATCATTGGAAGTCTTTCTGATTACTTCAGTGGAAGCTGGATCAAGACCATAATTCTTATTTGACTTTATACAAGGTACCTCAAAGAAAGAAATAATTCAGCACTTTGAATTTTACTCAGATGAAAACTTAGAGTGGTTATCCATGGAGTTCTTTATAGGAGTGCAGGTAACACCTTGGATGGAGCCCTTTGTAGGGTTAGAACTCAAAAGGAATGAGAACTTTGTCCCCAATCCAGCAAAGCATTTAAGCACACACTTAGTTTTAAGGAAATTAGTAGTCCCATTAACTTCGTAGTCTGTTTTCATTGATTTCATCAGGACTGCCCACATACTTAAAATTAAGTGTGAAACTAAATGGTTTGCCTGTGTTCATGAAATATCTTTGTAGGATCTGGATTTAAATTATTAATAGGGCTGACAAGCAATTTAAAAAAATAATCATGATAAAAATACATCAATTAATCGTGTGATTAATTGTGTTGTAAACAATAATAGAAAATCATTTCTTTAAATTTTTTGTTTCCTTTATTTTCAAAAATATTTATTTCTATTACAGAATACAAAGTGTACACTGCTCACGTTATATTTATTTTTATTACACATATTTGCACTATAAAAACCAAAGAAATAGTATTTTATGTACTAATTCAAATACTTCTCTTTATCATTAAAGTTGAACTTACAAATGTAGGATTATGTACAAAAATATTATTCCACTAAAAAATAAAACAATGTAAAACTTTAGAGTCTACAAGTCCAGTGAGTCCTATTTATCATTCAGCCAATCACTCAGACAAACAAGTTTGTTTTTCATTTGCAGGAGATAATACTGCTTGCTTTTTTTTATAGTGTCATCTGAAAGTGAGAATAGGCATTCACATAGCACTATCATAGCAAGCATTGCAAGATATTTATGTACCAGATGTGCCAAAGATTCATATGTTTCTCGTGCTTCAACCACCATTCCACAGGGCTTGCATCATGCTGATGATGGGTTCTGCTTGATAATGACGCAAAGCAGTGCAGACCAATATACGTTCATTTTCATCATCTGAGTTAGATAGCACCACCCAAAGGATAATTTTTTTTTTGGTGATTTGAGTAATGTAGTTTCCACATCAGAGTGTTGCTTTTTTAAGACTTCTGAAAGCATGCTCCATACCTCTTTCATCTCAGCTTTTGGAAAGAACTTCAGATTCTTAAATCTTGGGTCAAATATTATAGCTATCTTTAGAAATTTCACATTTGTATCCTCTTTGTGTTTTGCTATAACATGAAATATATGGCAGAATGTGGGTAAAAGAGAGCAGGAGACATACAGCTCTTCTCCAAGGGGCAACATGCATCATCTGCAGAGAAACATATCCTCTGGTATGGTGGCCAGAGCATGAAGGGACATATGAATGTCTAAAAGCTGAGTTCGAGCCATGGACCATCTGTAAGGCAGATATATATATTAGAGTGCATCCATCTTTCTGCGCATCTGTTTGTCCATTTGTTCAAGAACTCCTCCTAAACTGTAAGAGCTAGGACCACCAAATTTAGTATGCAGCTTCCTCTTACCCTAACTTAAACCAAGGTCAAGGTTTGGTTGTGCCTGGAAAACGGGAAGTGCCAGGAATAGGACTGTTTTCCATTACATGGAAAGGGAACGGACAGAGTATGGACTAATGTGAAAGGGAAGGGCACAAAGAAGAGAGACTACTCAGTGTAGTCACTGGGGGCAGCTGTAGCATAAAGAGAGGAGGGCTGGATCTCTGCCATCTTGCCTGCCTTCAGACTGGATAAGGAGCCACCCTTCCCCAAACATGGGGCCTACCCTCCCTCCCCTGAGGAGAGCCAACAGGTTGGGGGGAGGGACCCACTGGAGGAGGGGGAAGCCCCCAGAGCCTAGCCCCTGCCCAGACAGCCTGCAGGACACGGGGGGTGAGGGCTGCTGGAGGCCAGAGGCAGCTCCCAGAGCTTCACCCACCAGCCAAGACTGCATGCAAGCCACAGAGGGCTTCTGGAGGGAGGCAGCTGGAAGGGGGAACCTGCCCCCCAGACAAATCTGCAGGCTGCAGGAAGGGCCTAAAGGAGGAAGCAGCCCACAAAGTCTTGTCCCTCCCAAACAGCATGCAAGCTGTGGAGGGGCTATTGGAGGGCGGGGTCAGCCTGCAGAGCGCTCCCTCCCTCCGAACCAGGCTTCAGGACAGTGTGGACACTGCCTCAAGTAAGGCTCCCTGCCCCCCCCCCCCCCACCCGAGCAGCTGGGGGGGGGGGGGGGAGGGACAGCTGCAGGCCTGGGGCTGCCCGCTCAAACAGGCTGCAGGCCGGGACTAGAGTTGGTGCCAGGCTGAAGGTATGCAGGATAAAGCAGCTGCTGAAGGTAAGGTGCTGGGGCGGGTCTTCCAGTGGCCTAATAGATAAGGCCTCGACTTCTGGAGCTCCCCAAACAGGCTGGGGGTGGGGGGCAGCTCTGCCCTAAGCCTCTCCTTATACCTGAACCCTCACTTCAGCCTTCATTTTCCTTCATTTAAAAAAAAATAGAATCATTGAAATAAAGCATGTACATTTTGCATTTATTCCCCCCCCTTCCCCCCCAAAAAACAAATAAACACACAAACTTTAGTTAAAGACCTGAACAATTCTGGATACATCTGCTAGAAGTAATATAAAGTGAGCAGTGTACACTAACATAGAAAAAACATCCAAAAATTGAATACATTTCAGTTGATATTCTATTTTTTAACAGTGTGATTAAAACTGTGATTAATAAATAATTTGTATCACAATTAATTGTTTTTGTTAATTGCAATTAATTAACAGCCATAATTCTTAAAACTGAAAAATTATTGCAAATTTAATATATATTTCATTTATTATGTTTGCTTCTTGCTATTTTCTGAGTTTGGTATTTATAAACTGAGTTGTGTTATTTATCAGTGTATGCTCATTTTAACTTTCTAGTTTTTATACACTTTTGCAATACAGCAACATTTGGGTTACAAATACTTCAAAGGAATGTTATCCATTTAACATTTTTAAAAGATCGTGGTAACATTTGTGTTTACATTATGTTTTGGAAAGGTGAATTTGTTATTGTTTATTTTATCAAACATAACTGTGTAGCCTAAGTTCATTTTAGACTGTGTGTGCAGTCTAAACTTGTATGCAGGCTTTTTTGTACATCTTTGAAAATGACTTAATTGATTAGGGTGGTAATTTGTTACCTTTTATTTTAGTTTTCTCTGTTTAAGCAAAAGTCGTTGACAAGTCAGAAAAATGTACATAACAGCAATGAAGGGAAATCTGAAAAGCCACTCCACGGTGAAAAGGAAAAAGGAAAGGAAGCAGATTTACCTGCTGACAACAGGAAAGATGAAAACCAGAATCACACTACAGAGAATCCTAAGGAAACTCCAGCAACCCAGGGCAGAAAGCCCTCTACTTGTATAATACTGTGATGCTGTCAGAATATATATTTGACAGACTGCAAGCACGTTGCAATTTTTACTTGAAAACAATTATGACTTCTTATTGTTACAGATGACAGATTTTTTTAAAAAATGATTATGTTGTTTGCCTTGGTTTTGGTATTTATTTCTATTGATAATTTTAGTAATTGAAACTGATAAGCTTATCAGAATTTTACTGAAGTGTGTTGTGGCCTTAATGTTGAAATAAAAATATATTTTTGTATGTGAAAAGTTGGATTCAGGAATTTTAATGTTTGCTAAATAATTTTATCCTATTCTTGAATTTACATGGTACCTCTCTGATATGATGCAGAGCTGTAAATAGGTACTGTAATGCATTATTTTGTTTGGAAAAATAGCTAAGAACATTATTTAGAAATTAAGACGTTTATTGAGCCATTTAGAAATCCTCTGTCTTGCTCAATTTTGAAATAGAAAGATAGCAATAAAGTATTTAAAAATATGGGCCCTGATTCAGTAAGGTACTTTCAGCATGTGCCTAGCTTTATGCCTATGTATAGTTCCAATGAAGTCAATGAGGTGCCTAACTGAAAGTAATGTGTATGTGCTTTATGTATCTGGTCAAATCAGGGCTTCACAGAAAAACTACTCATTTTTTAGATATACTGAGTGCCTTCAGCTCTTGTTAACTCTCACTGACATAACTCTCACTGATTTTATGTTAGAGAAGAAACAGGTGACCCAGGAGCAGATGGGGTAAACAGAACTGCTTTACTGTCCACGCATGTTTATCTTGGACATTCAACACAACGTCCGAATGGCAACAAACTGGCATTAGTCATACTCTTTTATCTATTTTAGTATGTTAATTCACATGTCTATCACTGCTTTTCCTAAAATCTTATTTAGTAATGTTAACTCCCATAAAATGAATATTCATAAGCAAATAATGAATACAATTATACCCACCCCTAATTACTATTTATATAATTTCTAATTAAATCAACACCTGCTTCTGTACTACAAACTTTCTAAATCAACAGGTTACAGAGATTACAAGGAATTTGACCCTGAAGATGTGTTATACAGAGCCAATGAGGACAAGCAAAAACAACAAAATAAAGCAATTCTATACTTATCTGGTTTCTTAGGCTACAACAACAAAGAGAAAGAACATGTTTATACATCAGAAAGGAAAATACTGGTTTTGACAGGACTCTTCCCAAACTACAAAAAAATAAAAGGAAAAAGCATGTTTAAAAGGTAATGCTGTGGCTGACCCCTGAATTACTAATGTAGAGCAATTTCAGACCTCTATTAATTTTTTACATATCCCAACAAGTTGTTGAGGGGATTTGCATCCATGTAGAATCAAGGCCACGGCAGATAAAAATAAAATCAATTGCCAATATTACCATTTTACCATTTCATTGGGGGCCTAATCCTGCATTCCTTAAGCACCCAAATCTTTATTCTACTGTAGTAGAGGTGGAGTTTTTTTGTATGTTTTTTAGCAAGACAGACTACAGCATCAGAGACCCTTAATTATGTTTACATATGGTGGACATCTTGAAGTAAGCAAAACTTTTCTGAATATAAAGTAAACACATTGATCATACAAGACAAAGCTATTAAGATATTCATGCTTATACAGCAGCTGATTTCTTGTGGGAAAATTTTGGAAGGCATTCAGTAGTATTAAATCACAATTTTCTGCATTTTTTCTTTTAATTTTATGTAGGACATTTGCAGAAAAACATTTTTATAATTAACTATTCATGTGTTGCTGTTGCCTGCTTAACACTTGCAGTTATGATCCTCTGTATGGGACATCTGAATTATTTGGAAAATACTGATGTTGCAAACAGATCACTATGAGCTAACTCCCTCTTGTTTTTCTCAGGCAAGTACTTTCATTGGCTTCAGTAGCTTTGTTCTATGGGAGGAGAAGGGATTTGGCCCTCCCTTAGGTAGAGATTATGCAGAAGGAGGAAGTGAATGCTTCATCCAATTTCCAGATAGATCAGTGGGATGCAAATTTTTTTTTGTCTTTCAGAATTCGTCATTTCTCTTTGTTGTTCACATTTCTTGCATTTAACACACAGGTCTAATTACCAGATTCATAAAAAGACTTAAAGTCCTTAAAATTCAGTTGCAAATAAATAAGAAAATAAGACTGTAATTATTAATAAATGTAAAAAACACATCCCGTGCTGTGATTTATCTGTTCCAGAATTGTGTTTTTTGTATTTGGAAGTCCCTAGCTATCAAAAGATAAACATGTGAAGTACAACATATAATGTAAAACAAGAATTGTAGCCAAATTGAATCCTTTTCAAAATATTTCATAAGACGTGCTGATCTTTAAAAAACAAACCAGGAAAAAATTATTTATTTTTTCTGACATCTGCACACTTCTGAATTTGCCTTTCGCCCAGCTTCACCTCTGATTTAGTTTTTTTACCTAATTTCAGGGCTGCATAGGCTTTATATAGCCCTGTTGCATGTGACTAGGGTTCTTCTTGCCCCAGAATTTGGTCCAACTGAATGCTTCATCCCTATAAGTATGACAAATACCATGATACTTTAAAGGCGCCTCCTCTGGACTGCATCATATTTAAAGCCTACATTCTGTGACATCCTTTTCCAGAGTTAATTAAAATCCTGTCATTTTGTTATGCTATTTTTCCATGTGGCAGCTTTGAGTTGTACAGATGAACATTAAATAAGTTATTTTCTTTGTAGAAATCTACATGGTTTTCCTCATTTCCTCAGTGCACATTTGACTTCTGTTCTGTTTGGATCCTGCTCTGACATGGAAAAAATCTTGGAAGTGGAATGATTTAAAATAAAATGGTTTCCTTCTGCGAGTTGAAATTAGTTTTACATGTTTAAAGGAGGCTGGAATTAATCTCAAAGGAAGGTACCCTAAAGACTATTCATTTATTTAAATGTGAGTTCAGTTAGTGAACAGTAATTCTCTTAGGCTACATCTATACAGCGGAGCTATTTTGGGATACCTCTGGTATCCCTAAATAGCTATTCTGCATCTTTAAATTAACCCATTATTTCAAAATATATTTCTAAATAACGTGCATTTTTCCAGCATCTCTGTACCCTTGTTTCATGAGGGTTAAGGATTTGTCGAAATAGTTCTTCATTTTAAAATTTGGCACTGTGCAGACCACACACAATTTCAAAATAACCTTGAAATAAGCTATGCAATTTGCGTAGTGCAAATAGCATAGCTTATTTAGAGGTAAGGGTGCTGTGTAGATGCACCCTTAAATATTATACTACTTTAGGAGGGAAGAGTTTGTTAAAGTTATTGACGCAACAAAACACACTGAGAAAAATGTTCTATAGTGATCCAATTTATACAGCATATTTATCTATTCCCTT
Source organism: Pelodiscus sinensis (assembly GCF_052426305.1). Taxonomy (NCBI): domain Eukaryota; kingdom Metazoa; phylum Chordata; order Testudines; family Trionychidae; genus Pelodiscus; species Pelodiscus sinensis. The sequence goes on from NC_143052.1 coordinate 201,560,171, forward strand.
TTGTCCTTCCAAGTTGAGCTACGTGAAAAGGGGATGCTTGATAACATGAAAGAAAAGTCTCTAAAAGGTAGTGCGCATTGACTAAAAATAAATGATTTTTTCAGCTTTTATAATACAGTACCACATATGTATAGTTTCCTGCATGTTTAAAAGATACTTTTCACTGAAAGGTATTTTGTCAGCTAAATGATAGCTGAAGGTTCCATCATAGAAATGTGTTGGAGCATTGCTTTAAAAAAAAAAAAAAAACCCTTATTTTCAAAGCTAAGTATTTCAGCATAAATCACTCTTCTTGGATTACATAGTCCTGGCTCATACCAATGGGATGACTCTTTAAACTTCATGTAAAAAAGAAATCTCACCATCAAAATTACCATGAAGTAGACTTTTGAGTGCTCCGCAAAGAAGCTATGGTTCCTCTGTGTTTAAAGTCGACTCTTTTCCTCTCTCTGGCCCCTGACCAGCAGTTGAAGTTGCTCAATAGTCCTGCAGCTTTAAATATATCTTTTACAGCTTTCTATCTTTTTGAGAAAATGCATGAGTGTTACTATCCATAGTTCTTTGCTTTAAGATGGCATAGCTAAGGCTTTTTATAATGCCTTTTTAAAAGATTGAGCTTATAGAGAGATAAAAAGAGTACGTCTATAGTGTAACACTTTCAAAGTAACTAACACTATTACAAAATAACTCAGTCCGCATCTACACAGCAGACAGTTATTTCGAAATAGTGTCAAAATACTGTCAAGCTGGAGGACTTCTTACTCCGACTCCTGTAACTCTCATTGTAAGGGAAGTCAGAGGAAGAGTGCTCTATTTTGCAATAAGTGCTGTGTAGACGCTCCCTATTTCTAAATAAGCTATTTCGAAATAAGATATGCAATTGATGTAGCTCAATTTACGTAATTTATTTTAAATTAAGCCCTGCAGTGTAGATACACCCTAAATTAGCACTGATGTCCAAAGGCACAGGATCTGGTCCTTTAGCTACCATCACTTTGCAGGTGTTCAAAAACCCTTTCTAGGCTCAGGAGACAATACAGCCCACAAAATAATGTTGGTGATATAATAGCAAAACTCCCATTGACTTTGTTGGTGCTGAGTCGCACACTTCTGATATTTTTCATATGTTCAAAGGGCATAGTGCTATGCTCACTGCGTGGTAGGTAGTTTTATTACTTTCCCCCCTGGATGGTTTATTTTGTGTCCATTCCTTATTTGTAGCTACCCAGGAGAAGTCAATGGAGTTGAGATAAATCAGATCACATTTTGGCATGTTTACCATGTGTAAATGAGTCTATCTGCTCCTAAGGCTGTGGGCAACATAAATGTGAGTTCAGGTGGAATTTAAGCATGAGTATGACTTTGAAATGGTTTAGCTAGTCACAATTTGATTTTAACAAATGATGTCCAAAGGAACTTTAGGCTGCCTGTTTAGTGTAGTTATTAGAAACACACTTACAAAAAAGGCATGGAATTTGACATGTTCTATTTCTTTTAAAAACACCTCTGTGTTACTTCAGTTGTCCCAAATTGAACAAATATTACCAGACTTTCTTTCTCAAGATATTTGTTGTTATTGCCAATAGCATATCCAATTGAATCATTTTGTTTTATAATAGAGAAAGAAACTTCTATTTCAGTTTCTAATGCTTATGAAAAGGAGATTTAATAGCCCTAGAAAAAAGCCATTGTGTTGCTAATATGCTTCTTCCTCAAGTGACTGAGTAATTGCAGTTTAATATTGACTTATAACACCCTTACTTTTCTAGCTGTGGAATCTCATGAACACAACCTTGCTGTAAGTATCAAGTTAACAAGTTAGCAAATATCTTTAAACTAATGACAGATTTTAAGGTTACATTTTAATAGACAATATATTTCCAATCAGTTTGCCGATATTAGCTTATCCATTTCTTCCAAAGTAATTGTTTTGGAAAGTTTTATCATAAATGTATTGAACGCAAAGGCTTATAATCTTTTAAATCCCTATAATATATACTTACAGTTAGACCTTTCATAGATATAACCAATGAAATTCATTTATGGAGGGATGCATCTCTCGCTCTCTCTCTCCCTCATTTTAAATGATGGACTAGCTTCCCATTAAGCCTCATTTTTTCAATCCCACAAAGCAAATTATTCTTCCTAAAATTTTACATGCTACATCCAAGGATATTTTCCTGTGAAATGTAAAAGCTGTCATTTGGCAGCTCTTCTATGAGCCCCTTTCAACACTCTTAATGTGACAATGTTTTTCAGATTAATCACCATGCTGCAAACTTTCAGTATAAAATGGCAGTGGTACTAAAATTTAAAACCATCCTGTGATACAAAGTACAAGAATAATACTCTCACACTTGGAAGCAATAGCTTGTTCCTTCACCTTTTTAGCAGAAGAAGGTATAAATATTTGATGACCTACTGTGTCAGTCGCATATGTCCCATTTTAAGAAAAATTGTTAGGATCTCTCCTAAGGTGGTTTTTGCAAATGGAGAAACGACACTCTTAAGTGGCACTAGCAACTTGCAGTCTAAAGAAGAATTATTAAATGTCTTTAGTTCCATATTATTCTGACAGTTTTATCCAGTGATTGAGATAAAAACCTGGTGATGGGCTGGCCTCTTGTGGTTTCTGTCTGGTTGTAGCTTAGGAAGGACAGCTGACTGCTGCTTCCCTTGCTGCTGAACTTTAAAACTAGAATGGCACTGACAGAAAAATACAAAATGAGTAAGTTCTGTTCTGCAGATACAGTATAGAGAATTGTTCCAAGGCATTTACTGAAGAAGCTGGAGGCCTATGGAAAAATACTGCATAATCATGTAATTAAGGACTGTATCATAATGCAGGAACACAAGGGGAACGAATTAAGGTTGAAACTGAAAAAACACATTCTGTTGTATGGTATCGTATTGAGACCTGCATGGTTCATCATCTACTGAATAGCCCTATGCCACTTGATCTAATGGAATAATTGATAGTAGTACAGGGTAGTAATTTAGGTTGTCATTCTTTGTGTGAACCAGCTTTAGAGGAGGATGTGCACACACTTTGCCATAGGGGTTCACCGATATTTGCAGACAACAAAGGAATCCTGGGGTCCATTCCAGGCTCTGGAGGGGAGTGTTTTTGAAAGGGTATAGAGTCTTCTGTCCCTGTCCCCTCTTCCCCGCGCCCTGAAGTCTGAATACTTCTACCTGTATGTCCTCCAACCAGTCCAATGTCTCTCCACTCAGCTTCTCATCCCAGATATCCCTCAGTCTCTCATCCCAGTTCCAGTCTTTCCTTCTGATATCCTTGTACAAGTCTCAGAAACTTTATCTAAAAAAAATCAGCTTGAGGCAGACATCTTCAGGGAAAACATCAGCTCAGATGCTTTACATTTGACAGAGCCATAAGCAACTGAAAGCAGCATCTTATAATGGAAAGTGTTGGACAATCTGAACTGTTGGTCTCTCTAGCTATGCTTCCTGTAACAAATTGTTAATTAAAAGTAAAAAAAAAAAAAAAAAAAAAAGGCAGCTCCTAAGTGTTTTATCTAAGAATGTTAGCTGTTTTATATTTTTAAACAAATATTTCCTGAATAGTCCTATTTCTGCTGCAATCTATGGCCTGACCCCATAAACCCTTGCACCAGTGAGTAATTTTAAACATCTGAGCACCTTCTTTGAAAATTTACTCATGTGAATAGGCTTATTAAAACAGAAGTGTTTGCAAGGGTAGACACCAAATTTATCACTCTCCCACCATGACTACCATCAGCATCATAGCCTAGGCTTCCAAAAGCCAATTACATACATATGTATTAAAAACAACAAATAGGCCTGTGGCACTGTAGCCCTCGTCTACACTAGAGCGTTATTTCAAAATACCTGCCCTTATTTCAAAATAAGGAGTGGAGTGTCCACACTGCCAAGACCATTATTTTGAAATAAGGAGCTGGTTATTTTGAAATAATTCCTGCTTTCCACTAGGAATTCAGATGCTCCACTGCTGCTATTTTGAAATAACTACTCCCCAGAGTCATTCACAGTAATTATTCCCCAGTGCTTCCTAGGGCTCTAAGTCGAGTTAGCATGCTCACATTAAGGGCATGTCTACACTAGGAAATTATTTCAAAATAACTACATTTGAAATAACTCCTTAATTAACTATTTTGAAATAAGCTTCCCTTCCCGCCCCCTGGAAAGCAGGGAGTACAGATTTAGAAATAACCAGCTAGTGTGGGCAAGCTATTTCAAAATAGTTATTTCAGGAGTTATTTAAAAATAAATAATTTCCTAGTGTAGACATGCCCTTAGAGACTAACCAAAATGTATAGAATCATGAGCTTTCATGAGTAAAGCTCATGATTCTGTATATTTCGGATAGTCTCTTAAGGACATATCCACACTAGGAAACTATTTTGAAAGAGTAACTCCCAAAATAATGATTTTGAAATAGCATGTCCACACTATAGGGAAGCCTCAAAATCAGTCCGAGGCATGCATCTGACAACGTGGATCTTTGCCCATGAAAGCTTATGCTTCAATACATCTGTTAGTCTATAAGGTGCCACAGGACTCCTTGTCGCTTTTGCAGATCCAGATTAACATGGCTACCCCTCTGATACTTGACACCATGCACAATAACTGTAACATTAATAATTATGGAATGTCATTTGCAATTTCTAATATGACAAAGAGTTTCCTGCTTCTTTTCTTAGCAGGTGACTTAAGACTTGCATTTGAAATCTTTGCCTTGATTATTTTAGAGATAGTGCCATAACAGAGGCATAGAGCAAGATATGTGTTTTGCAATAGCTATGAGGTTTAGTCTCAAATTACAGCTGGATATGGATACATGCCTCCAAAACAGGCATGTACACAGAATCACTCAATCCAATATGTAAATTACAACTGCCTGTGTCAGCCTGGCCTCTTGTAGCATCTGAGGGATTGAAGGGAGAATGGGCAGATTTGCCACTGCCATTCTGTTTGTATTTCGTACTGAGTGGGCACGCAGTGTTAATTAATAGAAGAGGCTGCACAAGAGATGTGCTAAATCAACACCTATGCTTTCAGTTGTTCTGGGGCCAGGGGTCTCATTTCAGAAAAATTCAGGGATGATAGAGATAGGGTTGCCAGATGGTTGAAACAAAAATACTGAGCCCCCTCCTCCCAAAGAAAAACTGGGAAAAAATTCTTTTGAAGAGAGAAAAAAAAGGGAGGGGGGGAGACCAAAGTTGTTGAGCCAAAAAAAAAAAAAAAAAAAAAGGACTCCAAGGGCTTATTAAGCATTGCTTCCCCTAGGTCTTTTGGCTCGCAGCCATTTTGTGCCAGCAGGCTTGGGGAACCAGGTAAGCATGGGTGTTGGGAGCTGAGGGGGACTCAGAGGGAGGCCTGGTGCTGAGTGTTTGCAGGGTTGCCAGGTGCCCGGCATTTTCGTCTCTTGGCCAGGGAAAAATTCAGAAAATAACAGCCATCTCGGGTGTCCGGTATTCTCTGAATTTTTTTACCAGACAGGAGGCGAAAATACCGGACTGTCCGGGTGAATACCGGACACCTGGCAACCCTAGATAGAGAGGGGCAAAGCTGTGTCAGCATCTAGAACATTATATGTGATTATAATACAGTTTGCAAAGACTTGAGAGTTTTGTGTATGTGTGAGTAACTGGCGCATAAATACTTATGAAAATCTGAGATTGGAGGAAGCAAAACAAGGTCTGGGAGACGAGCAACTGTTTCCCTTGCCCCATAGCAAATGATGACCCTGACTGTACCCCTCCCTCCTTTGCAGAGAAGGTTGCAACTGCATTCTGCAGCTCAGCATCTCCCACAATTCTTAATGACTGGGCTGCTCTCCTCTCTTTGCAGCAACCAGAAGCAGATACGAATTTTGCTTCTGCTTACTTCTAGTTTTGCTGACTGCTGGTTTTTACAGCTGTAGCTTTCATATCTTTCTAAGGGAGCTTTCATATTGGGGCAGTGATGAGCAGTGATCTTCCACCCAACTCTTCCACTCCCTGACAAGTTTTTACCCAGGTGTTAGACCTCCCTGGAGCTTCAGCTAAAGTGCTTCCTTGCTGGCTTTTCTGCACCATTCATGTATAGCAGAGTAGCCAAAAAAGCACTAAATGAGATCCAGATGGCGCTCCAGCTGTAAGACTGCCCTGCCCCCCCAGGCTTGGCAAATGATGAGTTGTGTGTCCTGCCTGCACCTAGTCTTCTATCCCTAACTCTCTTAGGCTACGTCTAAATTGGCATGATCTTGCGCAAATACTCTTTTAACGCAAGAGTTCTTGCGTTAAAGTATTTGCGCAAGAGAGCATCTACACTGGCATGTGCCTTTGTGCAAGAGATGTGCTTTTGCGCAAGTCCATCCGTGCCAGTGTAGACGCTCTCTTGCACAAGAAAGCTCTGATGGCCATTTTAACCATCGGGCTTTCTTCCGCAAGAAATTCATGTTGCCTGTCTACGCTGGCCTCTTGCACAAGAACAGTTGCGCAAGAGGGCTTATTCCTGAGCGGGAACATCATAGTTCTTGTGCAAGAAGCACTGATTTCACACAATAGAATCTCAGTGTTCTTGTGCAAGAACGACCCACCAGTGTAGACAGGCAGCATGTTTTTGCGCAAAAGCAGCTGCCAATGTAGATACAGCCTTACGGTATGTCTACACAGCAGTGTTATTACAAAATAATATAGTCCACATCTACACTACAAGCAGTCATTTCAACATAATGTGGAAATAATGTCAAGCTAGAGGACATTTTACCCAGACTCCTATAACTCTCATTTTACAAGGAGTAAGGGAAGTTGGAGGAAGAGTGCTCTTTCTTGGACTTCCTGCTGTGCAGACAGAGCCAAAAGCTGAAATAAGCTATTTTGACATATGCTATGCAACTGATGTAGCTCAAGTAGCATCTCTTATTTCAGCGTTAGCCCTTCTGTGTAGATGTGCCCTTAGATCCCAGGACTGTGAGTTAGGTCCTAGTGAAAGGCATATGGATCCCCTATCCACCAGAGAAGCCACAACTCTGACATGGAAAAAATGAACCAGGAATCTATGGGCAGAGCAAGGTGACTATCCTCAATGAGCAAACTAACACCTTTAAAAAAAACAAAAAAAATTCCTCAGTTTGGCACCCTCACCTGTTTTGCTGAAGCCTATTCCAAATCTTACTCTTGTCTATAGCTGGGCTCCCAGGTTTTGACTGAAATCTTTCCTTTTACTCTCTTAGCCAGTCCTGTCTTTGAGGGCAATATGCCAGCTGGACCACTCCCTTTTCCTGTCCCTTCAACATTATTTTACCCATATTAGCTGCTTCCTTTCTAGGGTGGGGTGAGGTGAGTTCTTATTCTAAAGCTACTGCCAGTCCACAGTGTTGCCAATTCCCATGACTTTTATCATGAGCTTTGGCAACTTTGATATTTTACTTAAAGTCTTTTGGACCAGTGATTGATTCCATGAGACTCTGCTTTCATTAAACAAACAAAACAAAAGTTTTGTAAAGTTTCTGGCCCTTGTGCTTATGGAGGAAAGCCTGAAAATGTGACCCAAGAGCAACCTCATTGCTCAAAACCCAGGGACAAATACCCCTCCCCCCTCAAAAAAAACCCTTGATTTATGATATTCCAGCACTTGAAATTGACATTACTAGAAACTGTTGAGCAACCAAAACAGCTCAAGTGCAGAACATTTCAATGGGAGCTATGGGGAGTAGACTTTATTTTCCAGGCCTAAATTGGCAACAAGTGCCATCCCTCTTGTCTCACGGCTGTTGTAAGAGAAGTTCTGAGCTGGTACTCTTTTGCTATTTTCTCTGGTCCCACTATTGCCAGAGCAGTGTATTTCCTTTCCCTCAGATAGCTCCTGAAAAGGAATCTGGACTGACAGCCACACTAATGAAGGTAAAAGGAGATCTTGTAGCAAGTTTTCTCTCGCTGTTACCACACTAAAGAGGATAGTGGTCCTGGCTTACAAATTGCTGAGTCAGTGCCAGATGGTATCCCTCTCAAGGGTCCGTAATATAGATCAGAACATGGACATCCCACATATGGCCCTGATTTGTAAAGTTGTCCTTTGGTCTGCCATTGCCTTTGGAAAGTCCCCACTTTAGCATCAGGATACAACCATATCCTGTGGCAGATGCCTCCACCTTGCCCGGTATACATCATGCTACCTCTACTCCACTACCCTCTAAGGCAGCATGTAGTGAAGAATGTTGGCAGGAGACCATGATAAGCATGGATAGCTTGGGCAGGGTTCAATTTGGGGGAGAATGTCTCTGACAGAGGAGAGGATGTTCTGAGGAGCTCTGACCCAGAGGTCATAGAATGGGGAGGGAATAAGGTAACTATGGCCCTGCTGTTCCAGCACAGAGGGGCTGAACTTGATGGCCTCAGGCTCTCAAGCTTCCCCTTCCCCCCCCTTTCCATCATATATATAGTAGCCCATTGTCTCTGAGTCTGTAACGCTGACGTACACTGCCATGCCCCTGGCCGTGTACGTCAGCGCCCCGCCCCCCTTCCCCTCCCTCCTTGGCGGTTCGGCCACCCCCACTGAGGATGGGGGGGCTCGGAGGAAGGGGGGAGGGAAGCAGTGCTGGCGGAGGGTATCCGGGGGGCCGTGGGGCTGGCAGGCAGGAAGAGGGGGTGGGAAGCAGAGCTGGGGGGTGCTGTGGGGCTCAACGGGAGGAGGGGCGGGAAGCAGACCTGGTGGAGGGGTGGGGGTTCTCCCCTCAGCCAGGCCGCCGCGGGAGGGGGTGGTGGTGACGTAGACAGCCCCGCCCCCTGGCCGTGTACGTCACTGCCCTGCCTCTCCTCCCCCACGGTGGCCCGGCTGAGCGCACAACACTCAGCCGAGCCGCCACGGAGGAAGGGGATGGGGGCGGGGCAGCGATGTACATGGCCAGGGGGCAGGGCTCTCTACATCACCGCCCACTCCCCCCGCCGCAGCGGCCTGGCTGAGGGGCGCACCACTCAGCGCCACGGCGGGAGGAGGAAGGGGGGGTGGTGATGTACACGGCCCCACCCCCTGGCCATGTATGTCACCGTCCCGCCCCCCCTTCCTCTGGGCAGCCTGGCTGAGCAGGCAGCACTCAGCCAAGGGCCACAGCGGGGGGGACGGGGAGAGACCGAGGGGAGAGAGAGGCAGAGGAGGAGGAGAAGAGAAAGGGAGAATGAGAGGCAGGAGGGGGAGAAGAGAAAGAAAGAGACAGAGAGAGAGAGAGGCAGGAGGCAGAGCAGAGCTGAGAGAGAGGGAGGAAGGCAGTAGAGGGGGGGGGGAGAGAGAGAGAGCAAGAGCTCAGGAAAGAAGACCTGAAAATCCCATCTTATGACGGGCTAATTGGCTAGTTTCTAATATTGTGATCAGAGCAAATGTACTATTGCTTGTAAATAATGGCTTTCCACATAACATGGCCTTCAGTAGTGAGAACTGAGTTTCACCGTAACATGTTCCAGGCTATTTGCACGCGTGTACACAATATTTTAAAAATAGTGTGTTCACTATGGGGGGGGGAAGAAAGTCCCTCATTTCAAAGTTTGCTGTCCAACAATTTGAGGGTCACAGCTCCTCTTTCCAGAGTCTGGGGATTGAGAGGTCAGTGGGGAGGTGGGGGTCCCAGGGCATAAAAGGTGGGATCCTTTCACTGGTGATTCTGCTGGACGGAGCGAGGGGGGTGGCAAAAAAGGGCCGCAACAACAGCCTCTTAGTGGGGAGGTGAAAAAGAGAGAGCCCCGCATCCCCAGCTGTCTGCCCACCCAGGGCGGGGTGTGGGGCTTGACTCGCACTTGGATCCTTTCTGGGGCGGGGGGAGGGGGGGAGCCCTTGAGCAGGGCCCCTGGCTCCTGCAGAAACTCCTGTAAAAGGCGCCATCGCCAGGGAGCGAACCCAAACCCGCTTTCACGTGCACGGGCCGGGAGTGAGACTCGGCGGGCGAGATGCAGCTGGGCCACAGGCGCCCTGCGCAGCCTGCAGCTTGGCTCGGCGTCCCGGGCCACAGGGGGGCGCGGGCCGGGGGAGCTGGCGCGCGTGTCTGCGCGGCGGCGGCGGCGGCGGGAGGAGGAGTTTGCCGCTGAGCCCCTGAGCCCGCTCGGAGAATGTCTCTGTCCCGCTCCCCCGCCTGCCCCCTAGTCTCTCAGCCTCCGGCAGGGACAACGCGCCGCCGCGCAACATGGGCAGCCGCTCGCTCCGCGTTGCCTTGCTGCTGCTGACCTGGGGCGTGTGCCTGAGCCTCGCCTACCAAGGTAGGGGAGCGGGGCGCCTGACTCTGCTGCCGCCGCAGGCGCCTCTGCTGGGGCAGGGCGGGCTCCGGCCAAGGGAGCCTGGGCTCCTTGCCCTCTGCTTGGGAGACGCTGCTGCTGCAGAGGGGAGGGAAGGGAAGCAAGGGGGAAGGTGCTCCGCAGGCACAGCAGCAGCGGGCTCCTCCTCGTGCCCCGTTGCTTTCTAGCCTCTCGAGTCCTGGCCCAGCCTGGGGGCGCCTGGCTGGCTCTCCGGGCGGAGTCCTCGCTCCCCCTTGCCAGGTATTAGCTGCCCCCCTCCCCAGTGGGACGGGAGCGAGATACGGGTCTTGATTCCCCAGCGCACAGCCCGACCTAGGAGCGGATCCTTGCTTGGGCTCGCGTTCATTCAAACGCTGCTCTGTTGACGTGGGACTAGCTGTGAAAATCTCTCGCACACACTCATGCAAACGTCTAGCTACATCAGCACTGCAGGAGACTGTAGGGGCGTGCTGGCCACTTCTTGTGGTTGGCCTGGCAGGCCCCCTCCTGTATTGACATGGAAGTCACTCGTCTTTCCAGGACTTAGTCCTACACAAATTAGGCACTGAGAGGCAGTTGCTAACCTGGAAAGGTTTTCTGTATTTCCATTGAAGTCAGCCCTTTCTGAAGGAAATACGGTCCTGGGGAGCGGGGGAGAGGGAGCATATGGGATCTGTTAGTTTGTGCTAGTAAAATGTTAAGTGATCTACATGTGTTTTTACAGAAACTCAAACTCAGTGTCATCTGCTTTTCAATGGCTTTTTAATATTTATTGATTTTCCATTCCTTGTGGCACCCTGTTACTGTTTGACAAATGTGTGCTATTTTATTTGGCAAATGTGGATTTATTTTGTGTTTCTAATGGCACTGAAATGAACAAAGACTGTCTTGTTCTTTCAACTCCCTTGCGTTGGTACCAGCATTATAAAAATTATCAGAAGAGCACTCTTGAAATAGTGTTTGTTACTTACTTGCTATATGGGAACTGGTAAGAGATCTGTATACCTTTTTTTAAAATTGCTCATGCTGACAAAAGTGGGAATAAAAAAAGTTAGATAAAATCTCTGTGACAGACTTCTGGGTCAGATGGTTTTAAAAACGTGCATTTTTTTGTTTTAAAACTCCTTAAAGAAATAGTGTTCATGGTGGTACCCCAAAACACATTTATGTATCAGAGCATCAGCCTTCCAAAGTCCTGGCTATAAAACTCTTTAATTGGGGGCAGGGATAAAACCAGCATACCTACCTACTGCTTTGGATTTCTTGCTCTACGGATGTGGGACCTAGTGGTATGGTACCTTGACTCATCACACCTTTTTTCCTTTAAAGTTAGTGGAAGCTTCCTATAGAATCTCATGTAAGGAGCATGACACATCCATGGTATTTGTTGATGGGAGAGAAGGGCAAATATAGTATTTCTCAGCCTTCCCAATGTTCTTTAAGGATCTCAGTACTTGATAGAGAGTTACTGAAGACTGCTTTCCTTCCCCATATTCCATCTGTGACTGGGCACAAATAGCATTAGTCTTAGTTTACATTTTCAAAGAACAATGGGTATAGTACAAGCTAATTGGACTGCTGTATAGGAATACTTTCCCCCCCTTATAGCAGTTGGAACAGAAAAATGATCATGTGTAAGCATTTGTTTTCAACTTTTGGCTTTGGTTGAAGATATTTTAGCAATAAAAAATTAGGGGAATTATTATTATGCAAGTCGCTTTACGGAAGAAATGAAGATGAAAATCCTGATGAAAAGAGCTTACAGGATTATGGTCTTAATTTATATCAACATGTGGCAGCGTAGATGCCATATTGCTACAGGGGGCCTCTCTATATTAGCAGATTCTGGTTGCAGATTCCAACCGTTAGTTGAAACAAGAGCAAGGAGAGAAGTGGGAAGGGAAGGATGACGGCAAGGACAAAAAGTTTGCATGGTGGTGTGGTTTTGCTTCTTAGTGATTACAGCAGGTTGCTTTTATTTGTTTTTGTTAATTGTTTAAACGATAATTAACTAAAATAATTTTAGAAATAAAATAATCTTATGGAGCGTAACAACTGGGCCATAAATATGTGTTATATCCATCATAGTCCTAAAAAATAGTATTTTTGCCTTCTCTAGTGCTGTCATTCTCAAAGTATCACATGTATTTTATCAAGTTTTAAGCAGGAAACTGAAATTTGGGTTCATTCCCAAGGCAAAAGGAAACCAGAGTATGTAGTGATGTCCACTACTTTAAAACAACACCATCTTGCCAAATTAATGTATGTCAAGATGGCAACAGTGTAACTAAGAGCAACAGAAACTGACCTACAGCAACCACATAATGCCGATCTGAAATTAATGCACAAAAACAAAGCTATTCAAAACTAAGGGATATTTGTCAATTCAGCTAAGGATGTATTTGTTTGGGACCACAGAAGATAGAAGCAGTAATCAGGTAAGTGTGATTCATAATGCAATCTAGGAATCTACGGCTGTAGAACATATGCTCATTGGCAATACAAATTGTTTTTTGATCCAGAAGCATTCTCTGTTTGAACAATAGTCCTGATATTCAGGGGCAGTAAAATTAGGTGTGTATTATAATTAGCTGGAGTTTGCCTATTTTTGTTGGAATGTTTCAGTTTATTTCCTTCCAACACAGAGATGCTGGAACACAAATTTGTATTGTTTCTGGAATAAACACTAAGGTATTGGAAACATCGATTGCTAATTCAGTGAAGACAACAGAACTATCTGCCCTGCCATTTCCATGAGCATTGCTGCTGCCAAACTCTGATTCTTTTTTTGGGAGAACAATTGAATACATTATGCTGCAGGTCATGTTAATGCCATTCTTTAACCGATCTGCATGAGAATGCTAATATTCAGTGTTTGGCTTTCTTTTTAAGAGCCTGAACATATCACTGCTGCTCTGTGTCCAGTCTCAGTTTACCCAGACTTCAAAAATCCAAGTCTTTGCCCATGATCTTAGAGTTGACTGCACAATAGCATGCTTGTTTCAGCTTTCACTGCATTTGAAAATCCTTTTCCTTCTAGTTGTAGTGGCAAAGACAGGCAGTGAAAATCAGCAGCAACTGCATCGATAAGCCTACTGTATAGTTAAGAGATTACTCATTCAATCGGCCTTATCTTTTAATATAATGAAAATGTTTTTCTTCTCAAATCTTTTTTCCCATCTTTATAAAATCTACTGTAATTTTAAATAAGTGATTACCCCCCAAAATTATTTTAATCTGGAATTGTTAGCTGCTAAATATGGAAAGCCTTTGAGTAGACAAGAATAGGCTTTTAAATGATGAGTTAAGAAATCTAATCAAAGTCTGTGCTATATTAAAATAGATAGATGTACTGTATAGCATAATTAACAGTTGCAGTCCATGAATTTGGTAGTTGACCATTTCTGCTGATAAAGAAAAGCACCCTATGTTAGATCCAGGCAGAGCTTCTGTTATTCCAATAATAATTTGTTACCTAAACATGGAAAATAGTTTGTTTTGGCTACTGCTCTTGGAGTGAGACAGTACAGTTTGCCAGCTTATTAGCAACGCTGTGTTTCTGTGCCCTGTATTCTGAATTCAAGAGTATACAGTATTGAGAGGTGGTGTTTGCCCTTTGGGGGCCCTAAGCAGGAATACCCCCCCCCCCCAATACATACCAAAAATGAGAATGGGGGCCCCATTAGCTGCTGGGGGCCCCAAACAGTTGCTTAATCTACTTATATCGGGTGTTGATTCTGACAGTATTCTAGACACCACACACCAGATACTTGAGTGAAGACATTGTGAAATGAAGCTTTCGAATAACTGTTGATGGCTCTACTGGTGGTCAGTAAAAACCACTCAGGGTCAGATTATTTTAGCCTTGTTTGTGATGATCCCATAGTATTATCTATACTCTGTATTTTCCTATCACTTTGCTAATCACCAAAATTATTACAGCATCAGTTTCAGAGTACTGTAGCTGGATTCCTTGTAACAGTATCAAATCCCAACAGGGTAACACAGCCCTTTGTCTTTTGGAGATGGTTAAATTCAGTGCTGTGCAGTTTTATGATGGCAAAGACTTTCTGATGAAGTCTGCATTACAGGAGACTGTTGTGCTCTTCATGAACATTAAAAGTGCCAGAGCGTTTTTTAGTATTTGGCTAAATCTTCTTTCCAGAGATGAAGAGAGGGAAAATAATAAATGGAACCGTTCCTCGGAGGCTTCTGTTCTTTGTAGTCTCTTCCTGTGGAAATTCCCTCTTCTGATATTTTTTTTTCTTAGACAGTCTTAGGCTTTAAAGGAGGATTCAGCAGCACGATTAAAGTTTTAACTGTTCCAGAGGTTCTTAAACTTCATTGCATCGCAGCCCCCTTCTGACAACAAAAATTATTACACAAACCCAAGGAGAAGGGAGCTAAAGCATGAGCCCACCTAATCGCTACCACTTTGAAGGGGGGAGGACAAAGTCTGAGCCATAACACCCTGAGTGGGACCCTGGGACCAAAGCCCAAGGGATTCAGCCCCAGGCAGGCCGAAGAGTTGGTGATGCCCAAGTCAGCATGCTGACAACAGGGCCCAGCTGGTGGATGCTCTAGTTTAAGTCAAACCCAGTTGAGGAGTTACAGAATCCATCCCGGGCAGCACAGGTTGCTCACTGGATATATTCTACAACACCTCTAGATTTTAAGAAAAATTTCAACTGGTGTCTATTTCAGTGTTATCTGCCATGCTTTGACTGTTCACTATGATGTCATTATAAACAAGCGTAAAATTTGTAATAGAAGCCCCCAGTGTCTGTTAGCACAAACCATTCGAGACCCCCGGCTTGTATTCAAGACCCGGCGTCTATTAGACAGACCCGGTGTTTATTAAAACATCTGGTCAGTACTCCTGGCATCTAACAGTAAAAGGCTTGAAGGTAAATGTTTTCGTTTTGTAGGTTATTGTACGATTTTCTGCGACTTGAGACCATTTTCAATATGATTGAAGATGATTGCGTCAACTCCATGTTTCAGTAAGCTGGTGAAATGACATGTTGCTGACATCCCAGCCTCTATAGAGACCTGGCTCGTATCAGAGATCTAGCATCGATTAGTACAAATCGCCCAAGACCCCTGGCTTGTATTAGAGATCCAGCGTTTATTTGAGACATGTCTTTTATTGGAAGTTTTACAGTACATAGGATCAGGGTGTGTCAAAATAAAACATCCACGTAACTGAAATAATTAGGTTTTCATATCTGTGCCAAATCACAAACTTCGTAAAGTGCAAAATAGTAAGAAATAGTCTCGGCAAGCCTTTTTTATATATTGAAGATGCTTGGAGCTAAACAGTTTAATCAATAAGCAATGCTAAAACAACTGTTAGAACAACTCAAGATCTGTGCAGTTCAAGAAATCTAATTGGCAGCTAATACCCCAATTTTTTTTGTCAATTGCAACGTGGGGCCTTAAAGGCGCAGAGCTGCAGGAAATCACTTTGTCCAAAGGCCAGGCCTGCAGGCAGGGGGCCTGTAACATGAGTGCCGCTGTCAGGACTGAAGCCCTCATGGTTCATTTTTGACCCCAGGCAGTGAGGTGTGGGGTTAGGCTCCAGGAAGTCTAAACCAGCCCTTGCGATCCACTTTGGGATCCTGACCCACAGGTTGCAAACCGCTGATCTAGTCTGTATAGTTTGTTGTACTATTCTCATCACCATAGTATCTGAGCGCTTTCTAGTTGTGCATTAACCAGGGGAGAACACAGCTGTAGACAGTGCCTTGAGCAGTAAAATGATTCCTGTATGTATATATTTAATCAGTTTTTTAGGATAGGACACTGACTTGCGTATATGCTATTCGTGAGAGGAACTTGAAATACGATCTTTCTCTATGCCACGTTACTTTCAATGGATGGAAATGAGGAAAACCATATTTAAATAAAGTTAATAGAAAGTAGGCACACAGTTTTAAAGAGATCTGAGAGAGGAACAGACCGTAAGTGATCAATGGATGGACCATTAATCTTTTGGGAGATTGTCTTGGAGAGAGAGAGAAATCAAAACAATTTAAAGAGTGTATCAAATACTGAAAACAAACCAGTCAAAACTTTTCAAAATTAATTATTTTGAGGAGGCTATGTCTATATACTCATATCATAGTATTTCTCAATCTCCTAATTCGGTTGATGTTTGAAAAACAATAGTTTTCAGATATTGCTATATATGTTACAGTGATGTAGACACCCTAACTGCTGCAAACACACGCATACAGTCTCTGCTCTGAAGAGTTTTCAACCTAAACAAAGAGTGAGAGGGGAAACTGAGGCAGAGATGTTAAGTGACTTGCTCAAGGTCATGCCACAGGATATTGGCAAATTGGGGTTAGAACCTTGCCTCATCTTTGATTTCCAAATCCAGGCTTATGTCCACTGAACCATATTATATAGACTAGAGCAATTCTTGGAATACCTACACTACTTGAGCTATGAATCACATGGTTTTCAGCTTTCCTGCCTGAGTATATTAGTATTGTTTTCAGATGTAGTCTGCTGTGTTTTTGTTAAGAATCATGAAGAAAATTGTGTGTATGTGTAGGATCAGTTAGTGCTTTTGGATGTGCATACATCACCTCTGTGAAGTTCAGTGGCAGCAGCACATATGTATCTTAAGGAAGTAGAGACTAGCTGGTACCTTCTATTTGTTAATTCCAGAGGGGGGTTAATAAATTATTTTTGTTTTTCCAGTAAAAAAGATTTCTATATTCAGGGAACTGTTGTTAAAAATGACATAGCAAAGTGTGCAAAAATGAATCAGAAATGTGTACTTATTTATGTCAGGTGATAATCTGAGTGCCTCATTGATTCTGGGTGTTTTGGTATGTTTTAGAATACACAATATCAGATTCCCAACATACCCCCATATAACGGCCCATCTGCATAATGTATATTATTTCTCCAAAATAGCAGTAAACTAGGAATGTTAACGGTTAACCAGTTAACCGGTAAGCCTCACTCTTAACGGGAGAGGCTTATCAGTTATGGTTAACAAGTGGGTGAGGTCTCCCACAGGCGGAGAGATGCTTCAGTCCCCACCTGTGGAATGCCCAGCCCAGTGTGGCAAGGGCACTCCAGCGTGGCAGAGCAATCTTTGTCTACGGTGGAGAGGGAAGGAAGGAGACGGATGGGCGCTTCAGCCTGACCTCCCCCTCTACCCTCCCATCCCGGTCACCCCCGTTTAATCGGTTAACTGGTTTCCTTACTGTTTAACTGGTTAACTAATTAAATGGGATTTTACATCCCTACAGTAAACCTGTAGTCACTTTACATATGACTAACCAGTGCTCTTTTGTGATGGTACTGCCCGGTACACAGTGCCAGCACCTCCAGTCAGAGCTTACCTGGAAAGAAAGGAGCATACCGGCGCCTCTGTAATGAAAATGTCCGACAGCCACGTTTCTTAAAGTGGCCGCATCTCTTAAAAGGGCAAAGGCGGCCCCACTGCCTTTTTTTTTTTTTTTTTCTCAACAACTTTTCTTTCCCCTGGAGTACCGGCACCTTTTTTTCCCAATAAATCAAAAAAGCACTGTGAATAATCTTTTCCCCTTCAATTCACTTCCTCACCGAAAGGTTCCCTGCACAAAGAACCACAGTAGAGCCATTAAGTCCTCTGATAGATAGACTTAGCCTGCTAACAATTCAGAAAAATCTTGGGAACTGTGCACAGATAAGAAATCAAATGTGATCATATAACTAAAAGGGTGAGGTTTAAAAAAAATCATTGAGTATACGATGGCCAATGTATTATTTTAAATGCATTGAAATAGACCTTTCTAGAGGGACTCTAGCGTATGTAGAATGAGCACATAATGGCTTGGATAGGCATATGTATGGAAACACTGCTGATGGCAAAGCAGGAAGCTTGCAAGAGAGCTGCTGCTGACAGATTACTATAAGTTAGTGATTCCATTAGGGATATAGGAGTGTAACTGTTTAAACAGTTAACAGATAAGCATGAGCTTATCAGTTTCTGTAATGGTTACACACTGATTCCGAGCCCCACTCCTGGGGCACTGGCAACTGCCCTGTGCTGCTGATTCTGTATCAGAGTCTGCAGCGTGGGATGATAGCCAGCTCCTCAGGAATGGGGCTGGGAGCTGATGTGCTAGTAAGCTGGCTCCAGCTGCCAGCCTTGCTCCCAGGAAGCTGGTTTATACTGTACAGCCCACAGACAGTAAACATGTAACAGTGAGCTTTGTTAATGGTTACACAGTTATATTATTAACAGTTTAACATTTCTGAAATCCATTTTATTGTTATAGCAGAGATGAACTTTGACATTTTTACAGGCTTTGGATATCTGTGTGACCGTTATTCAAGCAATGGTCTTGTATATTCTTTTTACCTGGATGTGTTCCTAGTTTAACTGATGAAGCTGGACATCTTGCTTGTATGTATCCAACTTGAGACTGGAGTTTTCTACTGAGACGATTCATTGATAGCTGCTGCTGTCACATTAAGGAATTATTTCTGATACAAAGGTGATGATGACTATGTTGTTATACAGGGCTGTGACAGCATCTTGGCAAAAAATACTATGTAGCCTCGAACATGCATTTGCTTTTTGGATTTTAAACTGGTTCTTGTCAGTCTCTGAATTACTTTATTTTGTTAGGAGTGAAATGCTAGGAAGTTTTGATAAATCATCTTTTAATCAAGGCATGGATTTGTTTTTAAGTGCAGTAAACGAAAAAATATGCACAGTGTTGCTGGCTGGCAGTGAGCACTTGTTTACAGTTTCTAGCTATAAATTATATTTAAAGGAGAAGCATAAAAATTGTTCAGACTAAAAATTTATATTGCTGGACCTTAAAAGTGGTTCCATATTATATGTTTTTAACTTCCATGATTCTGATCTTTGCAGTACAGGCAGTCCCCGGGTTATGTACAAGATAGGGACTATAGGTTTGTTCTTAAGTTGAATCTGTATGTAAGTCGGAACTGGCGTCCAGATTCAGCCGCTGCTGAAACTGATCAGTTTCAACAGTGGCTGAATCTGGACGCCAGTTCTGACTTACATACAGATTCAACTTAAGAACCCCAGGCATCCCCAAGTCAGCTGCTGCTGAAACTGATCAGCGGCTGATTCCAGGAAGCCCGGGGTAGGGGCTTCCTGTAGTCAGCCACTGGTCAGTTTCAGCAGCGGCTGACTTGGGGACGCCTGGGGCAGAGCAGCTGGGGTGCTGCTGGGTTGGTCCAGTAGCGCCACCGCTGGACCAACCCAGCAGCACCCAAGCTGCTCTGCCCCAGGCATCCTGATTCAGCCGCTGCTGAAACTGACCAGCAGTGGCTGAATCAGGACGCCTGGGGCAAAGCAGCTGGGTTGCTGCCGCGTTAGTCCCGTAGCGCCCAGAGCGGCGCTACAGGACCAACCGGCAGCGCCCCAGCTGCTGTACCACAGGCGCCTGGAGCAAAGCCGCGGAGCACGGGGGCAGCAGGACAGCCCAGATGCGCCGTGGCTGTCCTGCTGCCCTTGGGCTCCGCCGCTTTGCTCTGCTTTGCTCCCCGTCCCCCTGGTCTGCAGACCAGGGGGACGGGGAGCAAAGCAGAGCAAAGCCCCGGAGCCCGCGGGCGGCGGACAACCCAGACGCGTCTGGGCTGCCCGCCGCCCGCGTGCTCCGCGGCTTTGCTCTGCTTTGCTCCCCGTCCCCCTGCCAGGGGGACAGGA
This sequence comes from Pelodiscus sinensis, assembly GCF_052426305.1. Lineage (NCBI taxonomy): Eukaryota > Metazoa > Chordata > Testudines > Trionychidae > Pelodiscus > Pelodiscus sinensis. Next base: position 201,580,106 of record NC_143052.1, read on the forward strand.
AGCAAAGCAGAGCAAAGCGGCGGAACACGCGGGCGGCGGGCAGCCCAGACGCATCTGGGCTGCCCGCCGCCCGCGTGTTCCACCGCTTTGCTCCCCGTCCTCCTGGTCTGCAGACCAGGGGGACGGGGAGCAAAGCAGAGCAAAGCCCCGGAGCACGCGGGCAGCGGACAGCCCAGACGCGTCTGGGCTGCCCGCTGCCCACGTGTTCCGCCGCTTTGCTTCCTCTCCCTGGTCTGCTGGAGACCAGGGAGAGGGCCCTGTTCGTAAGTGCGGATCCGACATAAGTCGGATCCGCGTAACTCGGGGACTGCCTGTAATTTGAAATAACTGCTCATAAATTGAGATTTCCTGGAGCTTTAAATAATCTGAAATTCTGATACATTGTTTGTTTTTTCTGTGAAGATGGGCAGGGTGATTCGTCATGTTCTTAAGAGGGTTCTGCCAATATGAAACTGCTAAATTTTATCAAATGAACAAATCATTCTAGCGAAGCTGTCCTGCCCCTAAGTTCTGCTGTAATATATTTTAACATATTTGCTTTGTTTCTTTTTGTGTATGGCCTTGTTTGCTTTTGTGTTGTTTTTTTAATGTTTTCTTTCTCTTCTTTGCTATGCAAATGACACAGGCAAACAGGGAAAAGCAACTATTGTCTTGACATAAAGTGCTGTCAAATGTACTAAATACATTTTTAAAAGATTCTTTCTTAATCATAGTATAAAATTGGGGGTTACTTGATAGCAGTGCTTTTTTTTTTTTTTTTTTCAAATAAAAGTGTTTGATGTCCAGAAGTTGATGTCAACGCAAATTCTTGCATAATGAAGAAAGGAAAAGAGAAAGGGCTTTATGATTATCACTCCCATCATAATTGTTTAAGATGAGCAGCATACATAACTGAATATAGCAAACAACCCAATGCTAGCTAATATTGACATTTGCTATTTCTGCTGGAAAAAAAAATGTTCCGTGAGAAAAGAATCACTAGTGGTTACTGGTTTTATTAGTCTGTGTTGGTGTTTCTGTTTTGTTGTATATCAGCTTGTCTTTATGGATGTGTTGCCACCTAATATTCAACATGCCAACCTTTATGGTCCATTTGTTAAATTATCAAACACACCCCTCCACACTTTTTCCCACAGGTAGGATGAGCTCTCTGTAAACATCTGCAAAGCTACCTCTTTGTACTTTCAAATCCCGCCTTAAAACTCTCCTTTGCTGTGATTTCTACAGAATAATGACCGTGTCTACCCATAATATACCTGGCCAGTATTGTCTCAATGTTATTTTGTGTGCCCCTCCTGTTTTGTTTTATTATGGCCACCTGTTGTTTCTTGGCTTATACTTAGATTTTAAGCTTTCTGGGGAATGGATAATCATTTAGTTCCGTGTACAGCATGTAGCACAATGGAGTCCTGATCTGTAGGGTTGCCAGATGGCTTAACCAAAAATACCAAACCCCCCCACCCCCCCCAAAAAAAGAGGGAAAAAATTCTGTTGAGGGCAAAAAAAAGGGGGGGAGACCAAAGTTGTTGAGAAAAAACAAACAAAAAAGGATCCCGAGAGTTATTAAGCCTAAATAAATAAAAAAACAAAACAGCATGGTCCCATTAAGTGTGTGCAGAGTCAGAATAGGGAAGGAAGAGGGGAGAAGTTGAGCACTAAGATGCAGGGAAGGCATTGCTTCCCTTTGCTTCAGGTCTTTAGGCTTTTTGCTGGTGGCCATCTTGTTTTCTTCATCAAGCCAGAAGGCAGCTTCCCTGCGGAACCAGGTAAGCAGGGGGGTCCGAGACGGGGTGTCAAGGGGCTCGGACCAGTTGCTGAGTGTGTCGTAGGATTGCCAGGTGCCCGGTATTTTTGCCTCCTCGCACGGGGAAAAAATCAGAAAATACCGGACATTTTAGGTGTCCAGTATTTTCTGAATTTTTTTACCAGACAAGAGGCAAAAATACTGGACTGTCCAGGTCAATACCGGACACCTGGCAACCCTACTGATCTGTCATTGGGTCTCTCAGCACTACCATGGCACAAATAATAAAGAACATAGGTACTGACACTTATTTTTCCACCACTTCCCCCAGGGCTCCTCTCTTGCTCAGCCTCTTCCTGCCTCCACTCTGCCTCCTCCCTGTGATCAGCAGTGCTGTGGAAGAGCTGTGCAACCACCATTTTTTTCTCCTGCAGGCTCAGCATTGTCAGGATGGGACTTGGATACCCTTCCTTCTTTTTCCAGACGTGTTAATCTGCAGTGAACTAGACAAGTAAAACATCGGCATTGTTATCATTATTGGGCCCCTTGCTGAGAGGGGGACGTGGCCTGTTTACACCTCTTCAAGCTACTGTTTCTGCTGGCCCTTGGTCGACTCAGGCCAGTAGCATTGCATTGGTTATACTTACTTCATCTTCTCGGGAGCATCTTCATAATCACACAAGCTAGTTTTTTTAATTAAAGCATAAATTGTGCAGTTCACCATGGCAGCTCCTTCAAAAATAACATGTTGCTGAGCCATTGCAAACCACTCCAAGTCAAGGTGGATTAAATAGGACGTTTTTTGGTGAAGTTATGTATCCTAGTCAGTCAACAGGGGCTTGCTCCAAAATCCGTTCAAAGGAAGGATTTCTGTTGGCCACAGTATACATATACATACGATATGATGGGCACTAATTTAGCTAAACAACTTGAGAGAGATCTTGGAGTCATTTTGGATAGTTCTCTAAAAACATCTATTCAGTGTGCAGCAGCAGTCAAAATAGCAAATAGAATGTTAGGAAGCATTAAAAAAAGGAATAGCGAGTAAGTCAGAGAATATCTTATTGCCTCTGTGTAAAACCATGGTACACCCACATCTTGAATACTGCATACAGATGTGGTCGCCTCATCTGAAAAAAGATATATTGGTATTGGAAAAGGTTCAGAAAAGGGCAACAAAAATTATGAGGGCTTTGGAACGGGTCCCATATGAAGAGAGATTAAAAAGACTTGGATTTTCAGTTTAGAAAAGAGGAGACTGGGGCGGGGGGAATATGATAGAGGTCTCTAAAATCATGAATGGTGTGGAAAAAGTGAATGATGAAAATGTATTTACTTGTTCCCATAATTATATTTGGTCACCCTTAGTTCTTATATTAATAGGTAGCAGGTTTAAAACAAACAAAGGAAGTTTTTCTTCATTCAGTGCACAGTCAACCTGTGGAACTCCTTGTCAGAGGATGTTGTGAAGACTAGGACTTTGACAGGGTTCAAAAAAGAGCTAGGTAAATTCATAGAAGTTAGGTCCATCAATAGCTATTAGCCAGGATGGGTAGAAACGGTGTCCTTAGCCTCTGTTTGTCTGGAAATGGGTGATAGGAGAGGGCTCACATGAGGATTACCTGTTGTGTTCCCTCCCTCTGGGGCACCTGGTATTGGCTACTGTTTACAGAGAGGCTACTTGGCTAAATGGACCTTTGGTCTGACCCAGTATGGCTGTTCTTATGTACAGTACACTAGGCTCTGTCTAAATCAGGCAACACATATGAGTAAAAATGGTGAGTGTATGGATGCTACAAATGTTCACGCATCATTATGCCTTTCTGTGATCGCTTAATCTCACTCTATCCTGAGTTGCTTAAAACAAGAGCATACAAGTGGCTGGGAAGTCTTGATGTAACAAAACATTCATGTGCTATTTACGCTTCTCTTCATGAGTAATGGAACCTGACAGCTTGATGCTGCTGATAGTTTTCAGAGACACAATAATCGTATTCTCTGATACAATAAATTGCATTTGCTTTTTTGAGAAGAATGTCGTTTGATAGTTCCTTTAATTAGCCATCTATATATGATATAGGTATGTTGAAATAGGTTATTGATATTTCCTGCAATTTTAGCTCATACAGCTTCCAATTTTGAATTATAAATGTATAAAAATACTTTAAGAAGACAGAAAACAGCTTTGAGCTTTACAACTACATGGCTGAAGATGAATTAGACATAAATTGCATGATCTTTGGTTTCAGGAAGTAGCGTGGCTAAAGTGTAGCCATGTGTGAATGCTAAATATGCGTGAAGTTGCCACAGTTAGATGAGACCATTGCCATTGTAGAAGGAAAATGTATTTTTTCTCGATATTGATAAATTGTATTGCTTACATAGTAGATAGCATTTGCATGGACACCTTTATTCAAATCCTACATTTGAGAAGACATGATTAAAGCAGCAGGCCCTCAGAAGTACAATATAAATACATCTGAGATTTCTAGGGATGTCATGACAAATTTGATGTGTAGATTATTAGTCTGGAATAAAACTAGATAAATACAGGATGTTCCTCCCTTCCCCTCATTCTTTTTTTTTTTTTTTTTTTTTTTTTTTTTTGACTTTTCAGGAAATAGCATTTCCTTTTAAGGAATTAGAAGTAGGCATGTGGTACATATGGACTCTAAGAATAGCATTATAGTTTGAATGTAGTTATGTATCATCCTATCAGTCAGGTTTCTTCAGCACCGCTGTGTCCTGATGAATGGTTTACTCAAAACCTACATTTAACCAGTGTGGGCTAGCAAAGTCTGAGTCAGTGTTAACCAAGTCTGACTGTACCACCACTGTTAAATCTTCCAGGGATTGTGGTCCATGCTGGCATCATTCAGAGGATCTTTGTCAGACTTGTCGTCATGGACTTGCCACCTAAGATGAGACATTGTCTCCAACTTCTTTCAGAACTCAGTTACAAGTCTAAATAAGTTCTAGTTAAGTTTTTATTTTTTGGTCAGGAAAAAATACTTAAAATTAATTGCTGAATATTTGTAAGGAATATTTAATTTGATTCTCATCATCTGAATATGTGCATTCTCTCTGTCTGGCTTCGCTCTGTCACAAGTAAAACAGGCTAAAATGAATATGCATTCATTTGACCGCTTTACAAGTTTGACACATCAGGACTGAAAACAGTCAATGTACCAGACATGCCCTTATGCTGAAGGGTAAATGCTCCTGCCAGAGACAGATCCCAAAGATAATGTGTTTATCTCCAAGTTCCAGAGACAGTGCCCTGGCGAGGAATCCAGTCTCCCCAGCCTCTACATGCGCCTAGCTGATGTGAAAGGAGTAGATATTGAGTGTCTGAACCCGGACTGTGGACTCCATATTTGATTAGTAAACGTTTGATAAATGTGAAGTCTATTCCTTTCTCTCCACTGTACCTGTGTGTGGCTCCTGGAAGTAAGAGAATTTTCTCTTCCACACCAGAGCTTTGAGTTAGTAGTTGAGATTCTACTGTTCTTCCCCTACACTACCATCTGTTTTGGGGTTCTTTTTCTTCCCATAAATACCTATTCAGAACTCCAAACCAGCAGTGTATCTCTGCTGATGCTCGGGAAAGCTAGAGATTCAGTAGCCTGCCTCAGCTGCTCATATGCAATATTCCCAAGTAACAGCAGAAACATTGAATAGATTTGGCTCTTAGCTGTGTTGCTGTTGTGGCTAGGCTCTTGTTAATTTCATTCTGCCACTACTTGCTTCACTTGCATCTCCTCCTGAACTCAGTCTCCAAAATCTTAAGTAAGCTCTCTGTCCATATGCTTTTCCAGATCTTACAGATATTATGTGAAATGGAGTTATATTTCTAGAGAAAATGGAACATCAGTTTAAAAAAATAGTCAAAGCAAGATTAAACGTCTCCCTTCTGTACGAACAGTCATTTGTCCATTGTAGAAACTGCCTGGTCTCCAGTATATTTTCCTTGTTCCTGTTTTAGAATAGAAGAGACAATGTACTGAAGGTATCATTTTAGTTGATAGGATAAAATTGTTTAACCCGTCTGTCTCAGATCTTCAAAGGTATGTCAGTACCTAATGCCTGTTGATTTCAGTGGATGCTAGGTTACTGTATTTGAGAATTTAGGCCTCTGTGTCTGTCTCCCTCTCTGTAAATGATATTTATCCTCCACGATAAAGCACTTTGAGAGCTTTGGCTGACAAGCACTGTATAAGTGCCAAGTATTGTTACTATATGTGCTGCAGATTTTATACTCTGTTTAGTTACAGAACTTTAGAGAGCTCTTGAGCTATTTTTAGATCAGGGATCTCCTTGTTCCCTTAAATCTCTGAAAGCATGAGATCCATGACTAGCACTGTGCCTTGGAGTTTCATATCTACCCTCTTCCCCCCATCTGTCTTTTTGTTTCATTTACAGCTCTTTGACACACATTCCACTAAACATAGTTTAACTGGTTAACATTTTAAATGGGATTTTACAGCTGGCTGCTCCAGATTCTGAGGCCTCGTCCACACTACAAAGGTCAGCATAAGCTGCCTTGCATCAGCTTAGTTATGCATATATTCTCATTTAAATTTGTCTGAGCAATATACGGTAAAACTTGTGTTATCCAGCACACTTGGGGATTAGGGTGTTCCGGTTATTATAAATTCCAGTTATCTGAGGGTCCCATCAACCTAGGAAAAAACAATGGACAATAATAGTAAAACTCAAGTTTTTAATATTGGTAGTTTTGTAGTGTGAGGCAGTTGATCTCACATTTCTATTTTGAGTTAAAGATGATTCGTACTTCTTAACTAAAAAATTGTTAAGCCAATCATGGTAAACCAAGCCAGGCCTATGCACCTGAAGATGTGACAGTATTGTGGCTGGGGGCACTGCCAGATAACAAAGTTTTCTGGTTAACAGAGAGAGGGATAACAAAGCTTTCACTGTAGTGCCCTATTAGGGTGATGCAATAATACCCACCTCCCCAAATGGTGTAGAGCCATAATCAATGTTTGAAGCACTGTGAGTGTATTCACTGTGTTACCTATGTCAACTCTAACAGTGATCTGGCAGCTGTCCTACAATGCCTAATGCTGACCACTCTGTTCACAGTTCTGAACTCTATTGTTCAAGGGTCATAGAGATCTGAAGCCTGTCCACCAGCCCTAAAACTCTGGTAATTTTAATTAATGTATCACATTTCTATATATTTGCTTCTGCAAGTTTTCTTTGCACTTGTGCTACTCAATAAAATTATCTTCTTTGGGAAATAATTTATCTTTATTAGTTTACAACATACTCTGGAGAATGCCCAGTGGTAGAGAAAGCTCACACGCTTGTTTTTTACAGTGAGACAGAACTCATAGACTCAATTACAAACACAGTGTAATAATTTATATATGTACAGCAAGCTCCTCAGAATTAATAGGCGCATCAATAGCATGTTATTCATAGATGTACATACACCAGGCACCAAACAGTTCTTAAAAGGTCCTCAAACTAGAGGGTCAGAGCACAGTACACCAACACATTCCTGGGGCTCGCTGGTAGAGTGCACTTTCAAAGCCTCCCTCAGCTGTATAGCTCCATGTTAATCTCTCCAAATAGCTCTTGCATCTGGTTGTTTATATTCAGCAGACAGCTACTTTACCTCCATCACAGGGGCAACTTTTCCTTCTTTACCTTACAGATACTATGCAAGACACAGCAGTCATCTATAACCCATTGGTTCTCTATGGAAAAAGTATCACATCTTGTGAATAAATGCTGTTGCTGTCATTCTGCACATACCAGGCCAGTAGTTGAATCTTTTTTTGCTGTTGAGGTGGCCAATGAGGCAGGAAAGTAAGGGGTAGGCTGGGTCCCCCAGGATCACTGCTGGCATTTCAACATCACCAGTGGTAATCTGCTGGTCAGGAAAGTCTCTGCAGTTTTCAAAGGAGTCATGTGTTCTTGAAGATGAGGTCAGCTGATGTTGGTGAAACATCCCTGGTAATCTGCTAGTGCTGCATAACCATAGAAAAGTATTCCTTTCTATTGATATATTTGGGGCAAGGTAAGCAGGTGCCAAAATAGGGATATGCATGCCATCTATTGCTCCCCTGCAGTTCAGAACTCTCCTGTTGCAAATTCATCCCCTGTGCCTTGCACATTGCTGAGAGTCACAGTCCTGCATAGCAAAAGGTAATTAATGACCCTGCCCAGTTGTATAACAACAGCACTGACAGTGGATTTTCTAACTACAAAACAAATTTCCTACTAACCAGCCATAATCTAGCATTGCATTTTTCCACAGTAGGATCGCTATTCATTGGCCCAGTATCCGTGCAGCTCTCATTTTGGTATCTATGCACTGAAGGTCTGGGTGAGCTCATCACATAGGTCCAGGAATGGGCCTTTCACATTGGAAATTTCTGCAGCCCATGCTCATCAGCCTAAGCCAGCATCATGATGTGATCCCACCACTCACTGGTCGTTTCTCAGGCCCAGAAGCAGCATTCTGCTGTTTGCAGCTTCTCCATGAGTGCCATCAGTAACTTCAGCTGGTTTTTCACTATGTCCCACAGCAATCTGTCCTCCATGAAATCTTTGGGCTGATGTGGTTCTTGTGGCTCTGCAAATACTGGAAGATAGAGCCATAGAATTTTACAACTGGAAGGGACCTTGAGAGGTCATCAAGTCCAGGCCCCTGCCCTCATGGACCAAGCACCATCTAGATAATCTCTGACAGGTATTTATCTAACCTGCTCTTAAAAATCTCCAATGACGGAGATTTCACAACCTCCCAAGGCAATTTAGTGCTTAACCACCCTGACAGTTAGGAAGCATTTTCCTAATGTCCAATCTAAATCTCCCTTGCTACAATTTAAGCCCATTGCTTCTTGTTCTATCATCTGAGGTAGGGTTGCTGGATGATTTAACCAAAAATACCAAACATACTCCTCCCCCCCCCAAAAAAAAAACTACCGGGGGGAAAAAATTCTGTTGAGAGGAAAAAGGAGGGGGAGACCAAAGTTGTTGAACAAAAAAAAAAAACCCCGAGAGCAAAAAATAAAAATATATATATATTTTTAAAAACCAGCGTGGCCCCTTTAAAAAACTTTTTGGCCCTAACAGGCTGCTGACGGCCGCCCGCCATCTTGCCTCCATGAACTGGGCCGGACGGCTCCCCTGTGGAACCCAGAAAGCATCCAAGATTTTCACCTCCTGTCCGGGAAAAAAAATCAGAAAATATCGGACATTTTAGGTGTCCAGTATTTTCTGAATGTTTTTACCAGAGAGGAGGCAAAAATACCAGATTGTCCGGTTCAATACAAGACACCTGGCAACCCTAATCAGAGGTTAAGGAGGATAATTTGTCTCCCTCCTCCTTCTAACACCCTTTTAGATACTTGAAAACTGCTATCATGTCCCCTCTGTCTTCTCCTTTCCAAACTAAACAAACCCAATTTTTTCAGTCGTCTCTCATAGGCCATGTTTTCTTGACCTCTAATAACTTTTTATGTACATCCTGTGCTTACAACACTTGTGGCAATAGTGCACAGTTGTAGTGAAGGCTCCATGCTTCTATCCACGATGGTGGATGAGGAAGAAGGCTATCTGGGCTGTCAGCCTTTCTTTTCAAAAAGGCATGAAAATTATGGATATGGATGACATAATGCAGTAGAAAAAGTTGCATTGATCTCAGTGATTCAGAATCAGGTTCTCAGTAAGCACTGTAAACAGGAAATAAATGCATTCCGTCAAGAAATCTGAGTCAGTTGCCTGGCAGTGACAGGGTGTGTGTGGCCCAGTCCATTGTTAAGCTTTTTCCAGGGGCTCTGCTGTCTTCATATCTGACATGAGAGACTGTTCCTTCAGAACACTAATATTTATGTAATCTTCAGTGGGTACAGAACTGCGGCATCAGTGTTCTTCCATTACCCCAAAATAATTCTGAGAGCTGTTTTCTGCATGTTTTGGCTTCTAGATCAGGTAAGAAATTAAAACCTTTATCGTTTTATTGCCATGTTGCATTCTGTGCTCCATCACCATTGCTCAAGCCCTCCACAACTGTTAAGATTGTGGCCATTCCTCCATTTTTTTCCTCTTATGAGAGGTAGGTGACTTCTGATACGGAGTCTAGGCCTTTTTTCCCATCACGTCAGGATGTATTTTAGTGTGCTTTGCCACGCAACTCTGATATTTACCTAGGACTGCTCCATGTATGTATTTCCGATCTTTGGTCCCCAAATGGATCTCTGCTATCTCCAGCTTACTCTATAAATTATGACTTTTAATATTGCTTTGTAGAGTATTTTCCTGTGTTTCCTTTTACTGCCTTAATACTCTGCCCCTGTGGATTACCCATTGAAAGTAACATCAGGCCTGTACACAGGTGGGGTGTGTGTGTGAAGGGTGTGAATGCCCCCCACCATGATCCTCCAAGTAAGTGTGAGGCTGGGATGGCATGTTGCAGCCTTCCTCCCCCTCTGCTTTGGCTAGCTACGGGAATGCAGGAACTGATTCTCTGCCCTCCACCACCAGGAGTGAGGCTGGGGACGGGACTGGGTCACGGGAGTGGGGCAGCCGCCAACCCCTCACATGGCTCATGCCCCCTGCTCCTCCCCTCCCCCAGAAATTACTGCGTATGGGCCTGAATTTGCTCCCTTCATGTGTTTATCAAGTCCATCATATTTAGTGGAGAAGCTTAAATTTTGTCAGCAGGTCTGTAAATGTGCAAACACTAAAGTTCTTGAGTGAATTGTTCAGACTTTGATGTCTCTATGTCATGATGACAGTGTGGTGAGAAATATAATTGAGACCTGATTCTGTGTTCTCTGAAGCAGGCAATATGTCGCTTTTTCCTCTTTCTCTTCCTCTTCCCCCCTTGCTCTGGGGAAAAAAAATTTCTGAGATATGGGATATCTTAAACATTAGTTAAGCAATAGCTTATGAAGATTATAAAATTGTCAATAAAAACTATAAGAACAAACAAAACTGTAAATCTTTTTAAAAACCCTTAAAGATGACAGCTGTTTTTCTTTGAATGTTGTCTACACGTCCTGTCCCAACCTCCTTTCTAACCTTCATAGGGTCTCTGGATGCTTTGTATGCAGTGTGTATGATGTTTGGACCTTTCTTGCATTCTGTAGTAAATAGGTGTTGACATTTCAGTAATCAAGGGACTGTATTCTTTTATGGCAAGCTATAATGACAAATTGTTGAGATTAGCGTGTGAGGTTCTTTTCCAGCCGACTGTCTGGTGTCGGTAATGCTTGCCAAACTTTCTTTTACAATAATAAAAATATTTTTTTAAAGAATGGCTTTCTCAGAACACATTGCCTGGAGAACACTAATATTTATGTAATACATTGAGCACTGTAGTGTTACGTTTTATACAATGCAACTTCAGCTATGTCATAGAAGCTATTCAGAAATTCTGCTTTACAGAATTAAATGATAGAGAAGTTAGCAGCAATGGGTGAGGGCAAAAGCATGATTAGTTGAGATTTGAAATGAGCTGGTGAGTGGAAGAGAGAGGGAGAGAGCGAGAGGAAGGCTGTATCAGCAGACAGTGCAGTGGAGAAGGACCCTGAATCAACTGTGTCCATGTAGTGTGGCATCAAAGGAGCAACAGAAGTAGTGAGGGAGAGAAGGAGCCAGAGAAGATGAAAGTAGCAAAGGAGAAATAGCTGGAGGACTGGGAACGGGGAAGGGAGAGGTAAGCATGCCTGACTCACTTTCCTCACTGCACTACTGCTGCCTGTGGTGATGCCAGAGTCTAGGGCTCCTAGTTTTCAAAAGCACTTTCAAAAAGATAAGCATGGGAGCTCTGCTGAACACTGAAAATCATGGAATTAATAGAGGGACACTGGATTCATGGCATATTGCCACCAGCTGTAACCCACTAACAACCAACCCAGTTGCTTTTGCCCCTTCTTTTGTCCCTTATGACCGGAGGAGTATTAATAGACCACTTCACTTTGAATGCTCCCTTGAAATTTGTGTTAACTGCTTATGCTAACCAATCTGTTTCACCTTGATTGGAGCTGTAACATTTTCAGTACCTTTCCCTGACCTTCAGATAAGCTCTGTGTGGCTCAAAAGCTTGTCCAATAAAAGATGTCACCTCACCCACCTTTTCCTTTTCCCTTTTTGGTATATGTAACCCATGGCTTACAAAAAAAAAATCACGAAACTAAGCAATAACCTGATTTGGCCATGCAGTAAACTGTCAGGTTGCTGAAGGAATGGTTCACCTAAATAAACACACATTATATACACCATCTTTTCATTTGACTTTGTAAATTAAGGAATCAAATAACTGTTACATTTTATTGATTTACATATGAGCAAATTGGTAACCTTTTATTCTCTTGACTTGTTGCTTCATGGGATTGTGACAATTCATGGTCACTGTTCCTTTGTTCTAGCATTGTCCGCTGAAGAATTCCTTAAATCAAAATCAAATTCTTATGGCTTTTCTTGCAGACTGAACAAAAGAAATAAACGAAATATAAGCTGCTCATTTGGCACCCTTGCTTTAATGAATGTTGAGGCAAATAGTCTATTCTTAAAGAAAAGTTCTTGCTGTTTTGTTGACAGATATACCAAGGAGAGATTGTAGTTGCTTTTCTCTTCCATAGCCTGCTCTTTGCAAGGTAATTTAGGAATGGCTTGTGTAACTCTAAAAGTGGCATGGGTGGCTGAGAGGGCACTGCCAGTCAGACCCCTCTGAAGTCCCTTCTATTAGGGTTCCTTTGTAGCCCTGGCTATTATCTAAAGTTACTACCTTGGTAGTAAATCCAAAGGGAAGGCAGTGGCCATATCACCTGTAGGTGTCATACTCGTGTATTATATCTCTTTGCACAGCCTTAGTGACTTTGCCCAGTGTGTTTACTAAAGATTCCTATAGATCATTGGTTTTAAAATTTATTTGATCATGCCCTCCTTCCTTGTAGTAGTTTATACTTCCCAACCTCCTGCCACGCAAGTACTTCTACTGATATATGTGGCGGTGGTATTTCACTTGAATCAGTTTTTTGTTAATACCACTATGGTGCCTGATAGGAGCAGTACTATGAGTAGCTCAGACCCCCATTCTTCTCTGTGGGCTCAGTCCAAAGGCTAGAATACCTCTCTGTCACGGCATACTACAGTTAAACCTCTTGTTGAGCCATTGTGGCACATCATGAGACTTATTAGCCACAATGCACCATGTGAGACATAGCCCAGAGAGGAGAATAGGAGCATGTATGAGGAAGATGAAGTAAAACTCCCATGAGGCACTGCAGTGACATTTCTAAATTTTTTGGGGAGGCTTTCATGGGGTTTTTTTGTTTGGATTTTTTTTGCAAAATGTCAATTTTTTTCATTAGACAACAGATCGTTTTCACACACAAAAATCATTTTGTTGAAAACCCAATTTTTCCCATGAAAAACACTTTTGATAGAAATGTCTATCACAAAGAGAAGATTACCTGCATCTGGGCTAGCCTCATGGTCTACTAAATCAGCAAGCTCAGTGCAGGATCAGAAATGTATTATTCTCCTTCTAAGTCTTCAACTCAGTCATACAAGAAATAACTATGAAAACCTTAACTACCAGCAAATCCTGCAATTGTACTTCCACCGCCTCCCCTTCCTCGATGATAAAAGAGAGTAGGAAAACACTTGGTCCTTCAATGAAGGGAACCAAAAAGGATGCAATAAACTGACGAGGGATGTTAAAATGTGTTAATTTTTGTAATCGTGTAACTGCTGAAAATTGCTCTAATTTTACTTCCTTCTGTCCATGCAAAAAGGTAATTCATCTCTACTTTACTTTTCTGCTGGACCTCTCTGACATTTAATGCCATTGATTACTGAGTGCCCCTGTTCCACCTCCACTAGCCTGAAAGAACAAATAAAACCCCACTGAACAAGATATGGTCTATAAATCATTATGGGCAACTGTCCTTTCTCCTCAGCAGTAACCCGTGGAATCACACAAGGGTAAGTCCTCTTCATATTAGTAAACCAGAGAGACCATTGGGACAGCTTATAAGACAACATGGGCGGAAGTGTCAACAATGCACAGAAAACACTCAGATCCACATAATTTTATATCAAATGTGAACAACACCATCTTCCAAATTCCTCAATGCCTAGCCTAAATCACTACCTGAGTGAAGAGCAGCAGGTGATGCCATTAGGCTGCACATTTCCAATCAGGTAAGGGGCCTAAAAGCTGTATAAACATTTAGGGAGACAAGATCTCAGTCCTCAGTATGTTACAATTTTGTTGAGAAAAATCAGACACTACAGTGATGAGGCCATAGCAATACCTATCCAGATCAGTGCTGTTGGCTAGTGTTTAAAACTTAGAGTACAGGCAGTCCCCGACTTACGCGGATCCGACTTATGTCGGATCCGCACTTACGAACGGGGCTTTTCTCGCCCTGGAGCTCACGGGTGGCGAGTCGCCACCCGTGTACTCCGGGGCGAGAAAAGCTTCTCCCGGTCCCCCTGGTCTGCTGGGGGGGGGGTCCAGCAAAGCCACTGGACCCCCCCAGCAGACCAGGGACACCCGAGCAAAGCTGCAGCGTGGGCGGCTTTGCTCGTTTGCACGGGAGCAAAGCCGCCCAGGCAGCGGGACCCCCGCCGCTTGGGCGGCTTTGCTCCTGTCCCCCTGGTCTGCTGCAGGGGTCCAGCAAAGCCGCCTGTGCGGGATGCCGCCTGTGTGGCTTTGCTTGGGGGCAAAGGAGCAAAGCCACATGGGCGGCGGGTCTCTCTGCCTGTGTGGCTTTGCTCGGGTCTCCCTGGTCTGCTGGGGGGGGAGGGGGTGCAGCTAGTGCGCCCCCCCCCCCCAGCAGACCAGGCTTTTGTTGCGGGACGCCTCGGGTAGAGCAGCTGGGGTGCTGCGAGGGTTGGTCCTGTGGGAACCTACTGGGCAGCGCCCCAGCTGTTCTGTCCCAGGCTTCAGATTCAGCAGCTGTTGAAACTGATCAGGCTGATTCCAGGAAGCTGGGGGCAGAGCAACTCTGCCTCCCGCTTCCTGTAGTCAGCCCCTGGTCAGTTTCAGTGGCAGCAGCTGAATCTGGAGCCAGTTCTGACTTACATACAAATTCAACTTAAGAAGAAACCTATAGTCCCTATCTTGTACGTAACCCGGGGACTGCCTGTATATCAACCACAACAGAGCTGTCACTCTTTCTTGATCCACAAAACCAGAGGTTACCAATCAGAAAATAAAATTAAAAAAATCTGTTCCACTAATGCCAACTTTCATAGCTGTTGGCCTCCTAGAACCCCAACTGACCTTGCAAGGAACTGAAGAGTGTATCATAGGTGCAAAACATCATATGGAATAGAGATAAGCATATTTCAATATTCTAACTGTATTTAAAAAACCCAAACAATTATGTAGCCAAAAATTAATCAGAAGGAAAATTCACTCTGGGACACCACTTGGTGGAATTATAGCTTGTATAACTAGCTGTAGCTTTGTGTTTGTTATTCATATGACATATTTTGGAATTCTCTTTCCCGATACTCAACAGTCTCACGTGACTTTTTCTTAAAAAATCCCATTCTGAGTCCTTTGAGGGACTGGGAGTATTTTGCATACAAAATACAAGCCAGTTTATTACATACTTTGTTCCTTAACTGCCTATATGCAGCATAAAAATGACATTAACACTCATTTTGGGGGGAGGGAAGAAAATGTTCTGCGTTAGTGACAGATTATGTAGATACCTTAAATATCAATTTTTACCCGAAAGAAGACTGGTCTAATTTGAATCTTTTAGGGTACAGTAGTGTCAGGATGACCTTCAGCTAGGAAATGTACAATTTGTCAATTCACAGTACATTCGGAAAAGTCTTACCTATATACATTCATGAAAATGTATAAAGCTACCGGTACAAGTTTTTATTCTTCACTGTGTGAGAGGTAACTTTTTGTTTTAAATCTCCAATAGGCAATCACAGGAGGGATGGTTGAACAGTCAGGGGCATTCTGTGTGAGTGGAGCTGAGATTTCATTTACTATTAAATAATTCAGTGGTTATTTTCATAGTCAACTTTCACATATGCTGGTGAAGTGGTAATCATGTCAGCCCTCAATTCATATCTCTGCTGGCAGAAATCACCTGCAGAATTTCTTTATGGCCCAGTAGATTACCAAGGGGCAGGTGTCAAAATCTTTCTGGAGAGAACCTAAGCTCTGCATCCCAAATTTCGTTTTCCAACTCATAGTTCCTGTGTAACCTGATAAGAATGAAAGTCTCCTGTGTCTAAGCAAAATACTGATGGCACATACATTTATCAGTCATCCCTGATCTCTTTTGAAGTTATTAATTGCATGGTATTCAGTTCTTCATTTCAGTCACACATTGTGTCAGCTTGAAAGATATTGTATTTTTTTAATTCATGATATCCATCAAAATGTAACTCTTGAATGCAAGTTAAAACCAGTCATTTAAAATCTTAGGTGTGCATTTTAAAGTATACTTTGAGAGTAAATGGAGCTACATACAGCCCTTAGGGATTTTCCTCATAAGGAATTTTCTTCTGCACCTGAAATAACCTACACCTGCAAGCAGTAGAAGGAAACTTCTAGCATATGGCTTGAGGCAAAGGGGATAGCAGAATTGATCTCTGTTTTCCATATGAGTATGTCAGTTAAGGAGAACTCTAGAGGTTTCTGAAAGCTGGGTGTCTGAGTTTCCAAGCTGAGTATGAACTAATTGGAAAAACTCTAAGCCATGCCAGATGAATGAACTGAGTTCTTGTAATTCGTCGTATCACCTGGGGTGCAGTCTGGGACCCATTGGAACTCCCTGACCATTCAGCTGGGATGGTGCCTCTCACACTGTTCTGCTAGTAATAGAGATGTAGCCGTGTTAGTCTGGTCTTGCTGAAACAAAAGACAGGACTATGCAGCACTTTAAAGACTAACAAGAAGGTTTATTAGGCGATGAGCTTTCGTGGGCCAGACCCACTTCCTCAGATCAAATTGTAGAAGAAAATTGGCTTACCATATATACCAAAGGGATACAAGCAAAAAAAGTGAACACATACAGGTCCTATTAACACCCAGCACAACAGCAGGAGGCACCACACAACTTTCCTGCTCTCCAGCCTTATACCCCTGCTGAAGTACAAACCCAGAATTATTTAGTTGCCTACTGCGCAGGGATCTGTACAATGCAAGCTCATTAATATAGTTCACATCCCTCTCAATTTGGGAAAGATGTACCAAGTCTTTGTTAGCTGAGTGGAGATTTTCCCAACCACGTCACTCAAAAACACACTGCTTAAGATAAAATCTAAAACAAGTTTATTAACCACAGAGAGATTATAAGTAATAGAAAATCAAAGCAGGTTACCCAGGAAATTAACTGTAAATGCAATCTAAACCTTATGTACTAGATAGGATTTGGATCAGCAGTATCTCATTCTGACTGATGATACAAACAGACTTGCAGATTCTTGAGGGACAGGCTGTGTTTGCTATGCATCCTGGGTTCCCTAGTCCAAGTCCAGTGTCTTCCAGAACTTTTTTGGCATGTTGGGTTGTGGGAGAATGAAGATGACATAACGTCACTCCTCACCTTAGATAGTTTCTCCATAGGGTGGGAATCCTTTGTTCCAACCTAAGTTTCCAGCCCAGCTTGTGGAGAAATACAGGTTCCAAAACGGAATTCAATGTTGTGTGGTCACATGTCCTTGCATGTCTTACTGAGCAATGGCAGCCATTATTCTTAGAATGGCTGACATGTTCCCAGGGGAGGACAAATCTTTCCCATGATCCGTTGCCATGCTGGTGAGGAATTAGCACTAACTAACTAATTGTTGTGCCCGAAAGGCTAGCCATGGGTGTTTCCAAATTCACAACATTTTTTAGTAATACATAGATAGCAAAACTTCATAACTTCACATGCAATGATAACACCTACAACCCAACAGGATATTAATGTTCAACAGATTAAGATTTTTTTAGAATGATACTTTACAAGGCATACTTTGTACAAAATACCACATAATTGTATTATCGTACTATAATTATATTACTGTGATGTATGTGGGGTGTAGAGTGGCATGGCTCTTATTTCTGAACACACTATGGTACACTTGATACATAGCACCTCACAGTCCGATGGAACTCTGGTATAATAATAATAAATAAATAAAAACTTTGCAGCTTCTCTGCAGCTTCCATGTTCTGTTTTGCACTCTGTTCCTCTGAACTCATGCTCAGGACTGTTGTCCTGACTTTACTCAAGTAATAGCATGCAGTGTAGCCAGTTATTGCACCCCATGTGGAGGTCAGATGTTATACTGTATTTATCATAAAAAGTTACAGTAGGGTTGGAAGGTGAATCAGGATATGTTATTTTCATCCTGTTTTTATAGATTTGCTGTTTATATTAATGAAAATGTTTAATCATTGCTTTGGTTAAAAAAAAAAAAATCCTGTGAATTCTCTAGCTCAGTTGATACTTTAGAAAATGTATTGTAATCTCAAATGTGAACTGGGCTTGTCTGAGCTATTCTATACAAAATGAACACCCAATAAAAATTCAGTTTCAGTTGGCACTCCCTAAAAGGTATCCCCCATCCTAATTTTTATTCCTCCACCCATTCTAGCACTGAATGAATCTGAATAAATAAAACTAATACAATCACCTAACAGATTCAAACCTGCCTTCCTTAATTTGTGTGACTCCCTCAAAGACTAAGATAGATGTGAAGAAATTAGTTAAATATTTCCTCGCTACTCATTCCTCTACTGCCAAATTGTGTTTTACTTTTCAGTGTATTTTGTGAAGTGCTGTGTCCTCTTAGAGGCACACATAACATTAAGCACATGCTTAAATTCCAATGACTTCCACTAAGGGTACGTCTAGACTACAAGCCTCTTTCGAAAGAGATCTTCTATACAGCCCCAAGGGTCTTGAAAAAGCGATCTGTTTTTTTGAAAGAGAGCACCCAGGCAATCTGGATGCTCTCTTTTGAAAAAGCCCTGTTTGTGTTCAAGAACAACTTTTTTCAAAAGAGCTCTTTCGAAAAAAGGCATTCTTCCTAGTAAAAGTATGTTTACCAATATTGAAAAAACGGCCCCGTTCTTTCTATTTAATTTTGAAAGGACACAACAGCAGTCTAGATTCAGGTGAAGTTTTTTTTTAAAAAAGGCCACTTTAAAAAAAAAAAAAACTCAATCTAGACACACCCTAAGTGCTTTGCAGAACTGCGACCAGGGGGCAAACTATAAATAAGAAGTGTATGTTTCTGATACAATCATATACAACCTATATTCACAACAATTACTGCCGCCTTCTGCAAAATTGGTGACCATTCTTCCTGCATTCCTTTCCTTCCTCCCTAATATCTCTGTCCAACTTACAGGTTCTCAAAATTTAGTTATCCCGGCCTTCCCGGAAGAGGGTCTGCAGAATTAGACAAAACGGGTTAGCTTCTCTATTTATGCTTTTTTACATGGTTTGTATTACTATAGAACATAAAAATTCTATTGTGAGTAAAGAGAAAAATTAGAGGAGACTTGATTGCAGTATTAAAAATTGATGAATGAAAACAGATTAGCCCTTTTTTGTTCTTGTGCTTTAGGGTATAAACTGGTCATCTGGTCAGTTTGGGACAATTTCCTAAACAATTTCTAAGCTGTTTCCTATGGTACAGTTTACTCATAATTGGATTAATGAGCAAAACAGGGATGTAAATGAGTAACTGGTTATCTGGTAAGCATCACCATTACCAAGTGACGCTTACAAGTGACAGGTTAACTGGCATCTAACTGGAGTAGTCTCCTGCCAGTGGGTTAAATGGTTAATATTTTTATTATTTTTTTTACTCCCTAGAATAAAGGGTATGGCATGATTCACACCTTTTTTCAGAAGGTTCAGGTATTGTCAGGGATAGGGACAGTAGACCAGAGTAGATGAACATACAAGCTTATTTTGTAAACCTTTAATTCCTAGGTTGTATATGTGCAAGGACCTTAGCAGCAGATTTGTGTTGTTATTTTGGTTCCCCTGTGAGAGATGCCACACATCTGAATTTAGAATCTGACTTTTGAAGTGCTTTAAAAAAATCAAGCCTCAAAATGTGAAATGAACTGATCCTCTCAGAAAGATGTATTTAAGTAAATTAGTTCTGTATTTAAGGCTGTAAACTTCAGTAGACTATAAAACTGCAAGTGGCATATTGTCCTTGGCTGTTGATTTTACTGTGTATACTATACTGTAATTTTATATAATCCTCACACATCATGGCAAATCCTGAACAAAAGAATGAGTAGGAGAGAAAATCTTGAAGTAATATGTCCAGCTTATTTGGCAAAAATAGCACTGGGAAGCACACCCAAACCTTTCTTTATTATTTACCAGTAGAAATACCCGGCATCGCCCTTGGAAAATATTGTAAAGGGTGTGATGAATGAACTACGTCAATTACATTAACTTAGCATATTTTATTGGAAATACTTTTCTCTGATATATTACTTTAAGAAATTAACATAGGTATGCTTACAAAATGACAAATCCCATAGGGTCTCTCTTCTCAATCCCCACAATCAGAAAGGCCCGTCTTCCCTTAAAGACTCTATGCAAACCAATGCCTGCAAACTCCTTGCCAGAAGCCCTGAGAAATGGAGGGGCTCTGCAACAGCAGGAAGTCTCTGCTCCCCAAGGAGTCACTCCCCAAGTGCCTTCAGTGTATGCTCCATGTGGCAACCTGAATGGAATTCCTAGTGGCAGCTGGACTAGTTGCATTGATCAGACAAAGCAAAACACCTTCAGACCAGGTGCAGTTAGTGATATCTACATGATCCAAACGTGCAGCACCTGAACATACCTGTTCTAATGAGACTAGGCTGTTCTGAGTGTACCGTGTCCTCCTCAGGGTCCACGGTGCTCAAAACCGTGTCCTCCTACCCACCTCCTCTGTACTGTGAGCTGAATCCTACAAAGTGCATAATGCCTGTGGCACTTGCTGATAACGCACACAGCCCTGCCAGGAGAATGCACGCAGCCCAAAGGAGGGTGAGTGATGAGAAGGCTCGTTTAGGTGTGGGGAGAGGGAAGCAACTTTAATTTTCAGAAGGGGTTCAGTTGGAACCCAGCTGCGTGAAGATGTTGAGAGGCTGTGATAGCTGGAGGCTTCTCCCAGCCACAATTAGCAAGGCTAGACCCCACCAGCATCAGCCACATTTGGGTCTGTCCTGGAGACCTGCTGGTGCACTAGTATAGGGGTGGTTGCTGATTCTCTGCCGCACTGCAGCCTCTCCCCCCTGGGCTTTCCCTTGATGGTGCTGCAGGTGCCCACATGCTTTATCCTCTAGGATCTCATAGTTGCAGTTTATGAGACACGCTTAACAGAAAAGTCCAGCAAATGCCTATGATCAGGCGGTACTAAAAGCTAATTATCAGTGGATCCAATTGGGGCTCTGGGGGAACCAATTTCGAGATATAACCAATCCAGTTATTTAAGTTAGGAAATCAGTAGTATCAGTGCAAAATTTGGTGTTTCTAGCTCTTACCGTTTCGGAGATCTTCCAGGACAAACAAACAATCTTTCAGTAATATTTATAAGATTATTTCTTTAAAGTTTGTCTCTTCCCCCTAGTGTCAAGCTGGTGAATGGAATACTGCCTCTAAGAATAAAGCCTTTAGTCTATTTTAGCTTGTAACCATGTTTGGGACCACTTCTAAGTGGTGTAGTCCTGTTTGATGTTTTGGCACCAAAGCTAACATTGTCCAATTTCAACAAATTGTGGAAATTTATGATTAGTTTCAAGTAATATGAAGGTTATTTTAGTTGTGGGCTTAATCTGACAACACAGAAGTGGTCCCTGAAGATTCCCTCTCATGTTAGTCTTAGTAAAAATAACTCTGTGGTCCCTGGCCCAACCCCTCCTTCTTTTTCTGGCTGTACTTTATTATTTATTCTAATGTTAACACAATATACAATAGAACCTCAGAGTTGTGAACACCTCAGCAATGGAGGTTGTTTGTAACTCTGAAATGTTCATAACTCTGAACAAAATTATTTCAAAAGTTGACAAATGAACATAGACTGAATACAGCTTTGCAACTTTACTATACTATACAGATGAAAATGCTGCTCTTCATCTTAATGTAAATAAACACTGAATTCCCATACCTTGTCAAATCTTTTTTTAAAACTTTCCCTTGTATCAGTTGTTTATATTTAATCCAGTACTGTACTGTATTTGCTTTTTAAAAAAATCTCTGCTGCTGCATAATTATGTATTTCCAGTTCCAAATGAGATGTGTGGTTGACTGGTCAGTTCGTAACTCTGGTTTTCGTTATTTTGAGGTTCCACTGTAATGTGTTAGATGTTGTTCATGTACAGAGGAGGGCATAGTCCCTGCTTCAAAGAGATTGTAATTTTAGATTCTGATCCAAGCAGATGCATGCAGATGTACTTTTGCACCATGCAGTCCCTCATTCCGTTACAGGGTTCCACATAACTCCAGGTTCATCCATGTAAAACCACTTGCAGGTATAAGGCATATCCAGTAATGGGACCAAAGATTTACCTCTTGCACTCCCATTATGCATATGAATAGTCCAATGGAGTTTAACTGAAACCCTTGCATGTAAAGATACTCACATGTAGAAGTGTTTCCAGGCCTAACATTTCATGTTTTGTATTTAACCTTCACCACCAATTTAATGTTTAAAACTTGTATTGTTTATGTTGAACCTTTGCCCATTTTTAATAATTATTATTTAATAATTGACTTTAGCAAGGCTTTTGATACAGTCTCCCACAATATTTTTGCCAGCAAGTTAAGGGAATGTGGATTAGATAAATGGACGGTAAGATGGATAAAAAGATGGCTAG
Source organism: Pelodiscus sinensis (assembly GCF_052426305.1). NCBI lineage: Eukaryota > Metazoa > Chordata > Testudines > Trionychidae > Pelodiscus > Pelodiscus sinensis. Next base: position 201,602,698 of record NC_143052.1, read on the forward strand.
AAGGCTAGGCACAGCGGGTAGTGATCAACGGCTCGATGGCAGTCGGTTTCTAGCGGAGTGCTTCAAGGTTCGGTTCTAGGACCGGTTTTGTTCAATATCTTTGTTAATGACCTGGATGGGGGGATGGATTGCACCCTCAGCAAGTTTGCGGATGACACTAAGCTAGGGGGAGAGGTAGATAAGCTTGAGGGCAGAGATAAAGTCCAGAGTGACTTAGACAGATTGGAGGATTGGGCCACAAGAAATCTGATGAGGTTCAACAAGGACAAGTGCAGAGTTCTGCACTTGAGACGGAAGAATCCCAAGCATAGTTACAAGCTGGGGACCAACCAGTTAAGTAGTAGTTCTGCAGAAAAGGACCTGGGGGTTACAGTGGATGAGAAGCTGGATATGAGTCAGCAGTGTGCCCTTCTAGCCAAGAAGGCTAATGGCATATTAGTTTGCATTAAGAGGTGCATTGCTAGCAGATCCAGAGATGTCATTATTCCCCTTTATTCGGCTTTGGTGAGGCCACATCTGGAGTATTGTGCCCCCCACTATGAAAAGGATGTGGACGCATTGGAGAGGGTCCAGCGGAGGGCAACCAAAATGATTAGGGGGCTGGAGCATATGACTTATGAGGAAAGGCTGAGGGAGTTGGGTCTATTTTGTCTGCAGAAGCGAAGAGTAAGGGGGGATTTGATAGCAGCTTTCAACTACCTGAAGGGAGGTTCCAAAGAGGGTGGAGAGAGACTATTCTCAGTAGTGACAGATGGCAGAACAAGGAGCAATGGTCTCAAGTTGTGGTGGGAGAGGTCCAGGTTGGATATTGGGAAAAACTATTTCGTTAGGAGAGTGGTGAAGCACTGGAATGGGTTACCTAGGGAAGTAGTGCAGTCTCCATACCTAGAGGCGTTTAAGTCTTGGCTTGACAAAGCCCTAGCTGGGTTGATTTAGTTGGGATTGGTCCTGCCTAGAGCAGGGGGCTGGACTTGATGACCTCCTGAGGTCTCTTCCAGTTCTATGATTCTATGATTACTGTAACCCTGGTGATCTTGAGCAAGAAGCTTAGTATGACTCTGTGCATAAGGGAATCTTGTAGCATAGAAGGTGAACTTCTGAACAAACTGAGGGAAAGCAAAAGTCCTCTTAAAATGTCCTCTACAATCTGGTTTCCTCCATCTTCCTTCTGCCATAAACCGTACAATCTGTTAGGAAGATCATGTCTAGCTAATCATGTTTGTAAACTGACGGTGCGTTTTACACACACCCCTATACATTCTTGCGTGCCTTGTTAATAGGTAATAGATGAAGGACATGACATTTATATGGAGATCATTAATGACTCTGAGACGTAATAAAAAAAAAACCTGTTACCTACATCCCTGCCTGTTTTGGCATTGTACTTTGTATGTATAAATTGAACCATTTATTCATAAAATGCACTGTTTGTGAATCTGAACCCTTTATTGTAGTGCCTACTGGTTCAGTGAAGTAGTCACAATCTCATAAGTTTGACCTTATTTTGTCAGTTACTGTAGTAAGGCCCCATGATGATTAGGAGGAGTGCTGGCTAGCACTCAGTGACTAAAGGGTTAAATTTAGGTAGCTAAGGATGATGCACCGGAGTCAGAAGAACCAGTGGGATGCAGTGTGGAAATTTGAATTGTAAAAATTACCTGCTTGCCCTCTCCCTTTGTGTGAGCTTTTAAAACCAGAAGCTGAAGGGAGGATGATTTAAATCCAGGCAGGATTACCATGGCTCCAGTAAATCTGGGGCATGGAAATGGACTGGACTGTGAAGGGATTGTGAGTAAATAGGGGGGAAATGTATATTTAGTTGCGATTGGGGTATTTGCTTTGCTTTGTTGTTTGGTTAAGCTTCTCTGTGTGGATTCCATGTGCTTTCCCACCCCCATTCACCATATCTACAATGCAGCCCAGAGAGCCTATGTCTTTTTGTGTTTTAATCTGTTCTTTTCTCAGTTCCTCTGTAACACCTAGCAACCAAGTATGTTTTATCAAGTATATCTTTTTGTTTTGTTAATAAAATCACCCCCCCTTTTTAAAACGATTATTTGATTCTTATGTCCTGAAAAGTAACAGGAGATCTGTGTGTGTGCTTGCCTAGACTGAGAGGTCAGCTATGAGAGATTGCAGTTGTTTTCCTGTGGGTTTTTTGTCTTTTTTTCAAACTCTCTTGTGGTAAAAGAGCTTGGGGTACTCCTTGGGAACAAGTTCAACTATTTCTTCCTGGTTTTCAGGGTTTTAATTCACTTGATGGTGGCATCTTATCTCCCAGTGCCAGTAAATCTGTGACTCTTGTGAGTTTTTGTAAGCAGAGCCTATCGAGGCAAGGTATTTTTAAAGTCTCTTGCAGGCCCCCATCTTCTGCACTCGAGTGCCAGAGTGGGGAACAGCCCTGACAGGCCCCAACCCAACAAAGCACTTGAGAAGTGCTGCTGAAGTCTGTGGGACTGTCCATAGACTACATCTGTGTGCGTAGGTCCCCATTCAGCAGAACATTTTACCATATGCTTGACTCCATCCCTATTCAGCAAAGCACTTAATTGTGAGTAGTTCCACTGATGACCTCACATACTTAAAATGAAGCATTTGCTTAAGTGCTTTGATGAACTGGAGCCAATGTAGCGTGCTGCATCAGGGTCACAATTTAGAACATTTTAAGCGTATTTGGCAGGTCGTATGCCAAAAGTCTGTTTCACAAAATGTATTTTTTAAAAATGTTTTAAGGACATATGTACACAAGTGCCTCGTTTACTTATGCTCGACAAATTACACACAAGGGTATAATTAGTGAGGGGCAATCTGGGCTACTGAGTGGACCACATGAATGGCCTTCCTTCATCTCAGTGGGCCACAAGATTGTCATAACTAAGATGGTCTCCCAGGATAGGGTAGTTTTGCTAACTGAGCTTGCATACCTAGAATTTATGGGGTGTGCTGATGGAACTGTAGTAGTGCTTTGATTGGCAGCAGAGGGAGTGCACAGCTCTCGCAATGTTCTGGACAATTAGCCCTCGCCTCACTTCATGTGCCCTTGTTTTATGTGCACGTCACTGCAGTAATACCAGTAGGGGAAAAAAACTACACAGACAAAAACTAACAGAATCTGACAACCCCGTGCGTGGGCAGTGGTAAACAAAATGTCTCATGGGCCACACATAGAACTCCAAATGGCCATATTCATCCTGCAGGTTGCCTATCACTGATATATTTTCACATATTGATTGTATGTAATTTATTGCCTGTACATACTAGTGTGGTCTGTATATTTGAGAATTGTACTGTATTGGTCCAATGTATTGTTTCAGTTCCTTTGCCAAATGTTTCTCTGAGTTTCTTTATCAAGTACAGACTGATAGTTAGGGACAGTCATTACCAATCATTTTCTCTTGGCCTGAATTTAAATCTATTTAAATGTTATGCTCTAATAAAATATATGTGAAAAAGTAGACTCTCCTCCTCAAATTTAAACTTGCTGATTATTCTGTGAATACCAAAGTCATTTTTCCTAAAGCAAATATGATCATCAGAGTCCATAGATGAATCTTGATAATAGTTTCTTGTTAAAACCAAAGTGTTTTATTTTGTGGCTTTTGCTTGTACTTAGTTGGAATGAGAGATGCAGCCAGTCTTTGCGAGACACTGCCAAATATAAAGCATGCCATGGATGTGTATTAAACATAGCATTGTGCTCCTCAAATATTCATATTACTTACTGCTGTAATAACATTATTTAGCATTTCATAGCAAAACATTGAGCAAACATTAAGTAATGAACCTTCTCAACACCCCTGAATGGTTCGCAGGTGCATTTCTTATTTTAGAAATGGTATAAGATCAAAGAGTCTGCACAGCTTGCCTTCCCATGTGCAGACATAAATAGGCTTGGACAGTCGGACACACGGGAAGTGCAGACCTGAAAGTAAAAACTGTACATTAATAAAGCTGTTTTTCCTAGAGGCTGGCATCAAAGGAAAACAGAAGAGGGGAGTTATTGTTGTTTCTGTTTTTAAATACGAGGGAAGTGTTCGGACACTGCCTATGATGATATGTACCTCTCTGCAAGACAGATTGATTTTGCCTAGCCAATGGAAGCTGCCGTGACTTTGACTTCAGGAGTGGCTGCTGGTGAAAGTAAGCCAACCTTTAGCTTGAGTGACCAAGGAAGACTTGATGCAACACCAAAAAACCTTTTGATAGGGTAGGATTATGTTTACAGGGAATATAATCAGTGTTTTACTATGGCTGTTCTTCAGTCACAGGCATTTAATGCAGCTGGTTGGTTGGCAGTTTTACTACAGCTGGTTGGCATGATGGCTGTTAACAGCCACTTAACTATGGAACCATCTTACAGTGAAATCACTGTGTTGTCTGACTCCCCTTGTCAAATAACTTCACATTTAGAAGTTCCTTCTATGACAAATTATGATTTGCATTTTGCAATACATGTTACATAATAGCAATCTGAGGTATTCGTTTAACTCAATTATAAACAGTTTTACTCTTTCCAAATTCACTATAAACTGGTTCCACTATAAATCTAATGATCATGGAAGCTTATGCTGTCAGCATTGCTTAGGTTGTTGCATTCTAATCTGACTTGCACGTCTCTGCAAGAGCTTTTCCTATTCTTTTTTAAAAATATATTTCCTTTCTTGCTGCAGTTTTTCTTTTCATTTTGTATTGTAGGATCAGGATATTCACCCACAGAAGATGACGAAGATGTGTATGCGCGCAATAGATACAAAGGTGAATGCTTGGCTTCTGTGCTAAAAAGGATCAGCTGGTTGCTGGGAGAGCTTCTCTCTTTCCTTCCTGCATCATAAAGTCTTAGAATGATCCCGCTCCGTGTTTGTGTTCAGAGTTTCTGAGAAGATAAGCTTTTTATTTTTTTCTAAACAATGGAAAATGGAATGAGTACTGTGTATTGTTTAGCTTGTGTGAGTAAATTGCTAGTTTTTATTGCCTTCACTCTTGAAAATCAAGCTGCTAGCTCATGAAAATTAAGTCATTTTCTGCTTATTTCATATCCCATAACCAAAGCCATTAATGATAATTAGTGTTTCATATCGGACCTGTTGATGGTAAGTTATGGAAATACGTGAAAGAGAGCTCGATTTTTAGAAGCTTCTTAATATAGTCCTTCATACTTCAGGTAGGCATGTTACAATTATGGTTAATTGGAGGCTGAGCTGGAGGAGCTGGCCCACCCAGCGCAAGTGGGTGGTTGTTCCCACCTGGCAAGGACCATAGCACTGCAAGTGGAGAGTGCTTCAGCCTGCCCAGAGCAGCCCATGATGTGGTGGACTTGGCTGGGCTAAAGCAGCGCTGTGCTATGCCACAGGCAGGAGGCCACTGCAGGGTCCACCGTGCCACAGGCAGAGGCCCCCTCCAGTCCTGCCAGGCCCATCACACCACACCACACCATGCTGTAGGTGGGGGGAGCCATGTAACCAGTTAACCAATCGACATTTAACTAGTTAACCAATTAAACAAGATTTTACATCCCTAATTTCAGGTTCATCCTGCAACTTGGAATGAGTAAAATGTGTTCACTAATGAACATGCTTTGATCAAAATGGACATTAAACAAAATATGCTATCACCATAGTGAGAGAATGGAATTCTGCATGTATATAAATCAGATTCAGATTTTCTTTCCTATTCCAAACAAGTTTACTGACCAGTGTGATCTGATAGAAAAATCACTGGTGAATCTGACACATCTGTACTCAGGTCTTGAAGAATCTGGTTCCACACTCAGCCTCATACCTTCGTCTCTACCCAAAAAAGTCATTTTACTGAGGGTTTGCATCAATAAATTTGTCTATGCACTTGCAAGAAGACATGATATTGCATTGTTGAGAACCTAGAAATATTGGGCATTAGTGTAGCTTTCCTTAATGTTGGTGCTGGAGAGAGAATAAAACAGGATTTTTACGCCAGGATATGCTTGCAAACATCAGCTATTTATGAGTACCAAAGGAGAAGATATAGACTACTGCCCATCCTATGTTATTTATTTTATAATTATTTATTTTGCTCCCCCATCAGAGTGTATCTCAGTATGAAAATCCTCCATGTAAAAGTATAATCAGAAAAACTGTATTTACTGCTAGCTTTTTATGGTAAATTTGTTGAATTTTATCTTTAATATTTAATTCTCTGTAGTTTCTTAAAAAAAGAATTCACATGATTTAGTAAAGATAAAGGAATGCTGGCAGGACTGTGGATAAGTGGTCAAAATGTAGACTCTGCCTAAGAACTGTCTTTTAGAAAAGTGATCCAAAACAAATTATTTCAGTGGTTGCAAGGATGTCACAGTGGTTTGGGAAACACCGTGGTGTATTCACACAAATATTAAAAACTATATTGAATTTGGAAACTCAGATGTGAGCTTTAGTAGCAGATTAGACAACTCAGATCCCAAAACCAAAGACATACAGCTGAGAAGACCTAAATTGTATTAACTTGCCTGCACTTATTTGAGCTGAGAAGTGGGTTACTTAAAACATAAAAATAAAACAGACATGGACCTGAGTTGCTAAGATTGGATCTGGATCAGAAGTTCACCAAACTTATCCAGGGTTTTGGTTATGGACCATCTCTCCTTGTAAAAATTTCATAGTATCAAATATACTAATCACTATGCATGCCTTTTGAAAAATGTACATTAGTACATGCCCACACGGCATGGTGCGTATTTGCATATTAAGCAGAGTTTTGTAAACCTATCAGATTTTCAGTTCACAATGTCTGCAAATTAAACCCTGTAGTTTATTTGCTAAGGGTTGACCACATGTCAAATCCTGATCCTCATCTGGATGTTTTTCAGCTAATTTAGACTTCCAAGAAAACATCCCCTACTGCATTCCTTTCCAACAGGTTAGTTAAGAGTTCCCTTCCTCCCTTCTTATCCCTCCGTTCATCTTCCTGTAACCATGCCTTTGTGGGTCACAACTGAGAATACCAAATTCAGGACAAATGGCTGAGATATAGGGCAGACAATTCCCAAAGCTGATGGGATAAGATATACCAGACCAGCAACAAAAGTAAACTTCTGTTTCACCACACTGGCTAACAAAAAGTCAGAAAAGCAGTTTCCTTAGGCATTCTAGTCCTTGTGTCACTACCAAAACCATTTAACTTAATGATGAGTGGTTATGTAAAAACAATTTAATCAAATAATTAAAATCAATTTAATCTGATCTCAAAGGACCAACCACACATCCAGGTCAATATATGCCTCCGATTTTACTCACTAATCACACTGTGGCCAGTCCTACAGTATCTATAATCTAAAAGTTCTTTTATAGAAAAAGGAAAGGTGAGAGTTATATTGGTTAAAGGAGTCGCATGCATACAATCATTGCAAAGTTCTTGGGTCAGGCTTGAGGCAATGATGGAATAAACTGCTGGCTTGTTAAGTCTATAGCTGCTTCCAAACCATTGGTATGTCCCCAATCCTTTGGTTAAAATGCTTCCATTAATACAAATTTATTGTTCAGAGGTTTGAGCAGGCAAGCGTCTGGAGCAGGAAAGAGGCAAAATAGTTTTGTAGCTTCTGCTGTGTGGAGGAAAATCCATTGTTTATTCAAACAAAGCCCTCAACACAGCTAGTAGAAAATAACAGGGAACAAGGTGGAGTTTGGCAAGTCACTTGTCCATGCATGATTTCTCCTAGACATAGTATAAATCATTACCAGTACCCCAAGCAGCATGTTAGTCACAGGAAAGGATGTTCCATGTAGGTAAGCATCTTCCATTGTAAGTTAAATATTCCTTGATGAGCCGCTTAATTTAAATAGTCCCTTCAGGATGTGCTGGCTAACTTGCCATTACCACAAGATTGAACATACTTGAAATACAAGTGTAGAGCCAATAAATAGTCAGACTTCAAATACAAAATGGTACATGAATACAAATAACATAATTGTATTCAGCAAATCATAACCTTTCCATGGGCATCTTATATGCCACATTTATCCAAGATTTGTTGCAAATATATGACAGTGGTTGCAACAGTCATCTATATGGTCATATTTTAATTAGATAACATCACAGTGCCTAATCAACCAGTGGGCCCCATTGTATTAAAAGGTTCAAATGCATTTTGCCTTCAGAACTTACAGGAATACTGGTCCAAATCCAGCATTTTGACAGTGCTGACAGACACTTTGGTAAGTGCCGCTGTGAAGAAGAATGTTTCTCCCCTGACCTGTCAGATGGCTGCTTTACGTAGGATTCCCATGAGGAGAAAAAGCCTCCAGAGTGCAGTATTTCTCTGTTCACCACAGCACACAAGCCTTTAGGCCCTTAAGGCCACATCTACACTGCAGCTGGAAGTGAGCCCCCCTGCCAGAACAGACAACCATGTGTTGGTAGGACTTGAGCTAGTGTGCTAAAAATAGCCATGTGGCTGTTGCAGTTCTGTCTGAGAACATGAGCATGTAATTGAGTTAATTGAGCTTCAGAAACACACTATGCTACTTTAAAATGTTTTTTTGTGAAATAAACTAAAACCCTGGCAGTCACACACTTTTCCATTCTCAGTCTCTCTGCTTCCACTCTCCAGTGCTGTTTCTGTGGTTCTGGTAAAAGCACGGTAGAATGTATGTGGAATTTTAAATTTCCATTGGAGGAGACCTAAAAATCTCTCACCATTTTTATCTAGAGGAATTATACACTGAAAAAAAATTACAATGTGTGTGGTAGATGAAATAAGAGCACATTAAATATGCTCATGGAACTGGTCCCAAGCATGAGGAAAAACATTTGCAATGCAGAGATTAAATTAATCGACAGCAACAACAGAGCCAATAATAAATATCTATGAAACTGATTCCATTTGGAAAAGACAACTTTTAGATTGCTCTTGTGGTTTTGCCACTGTTTAGGAATGAGGTTCTGGAAACCTTCCCAGATCCTATAAAGGCTCATTATATGCCTTCTGAATATTGCATGCTATGTGATGTTTCAGTGCTTGTCTTCTTTTTGGCCTACACTTCTACCTTCTTAGCTGTGTCCTTGTCAAATCCCAGAGCTATACAGAGTCACAAGTCATTATCTGGATAGAAGACATCTTCGGAAAACTCACTTGTCTCTCACACCATGCTCCTCCCTCCCCAAAAATAAGTTGTTTTGGATGCCTAGGAAAGGTTGGTAGCTGACACCGTCAATTGTATGTACTGAATCAGTGCCCCAGCATGTATTAATGAAAGTTTTGCTCATGGAGGATTTCTCTTGAATATGTATAAGTATAGTCTTGGCCATCTATAGTCATTACATTTTTGTTAATAGGTCAGTATGGGCATTAATTCCAGGATTGTGGCCAAATTCCAAATCTCCCTGTGATCCATTAATTCTCATGTCTGATCAGTACTGTATTTTAGCGAATATAACCCGCGGGTTATATTTGTTTTTACAGACCCCGTAGTATACCCCGCAGGGTATACTCAGGTGTGGGGTATGCAAAACTTCTTTTACTCATCTGGGGGTGAGTGCGGCTGCGTGGGAACCGGGCAGTGAGTGTTTTCCATGCTGGGAGGCTTGGCCTCTGAAAGCTACCAGGTGGGTGAGTGCTCCCCCGCCCGGATCAGGCTCACAGGCAGGCGTCACAGGGCACAGTGCCGGGCAGGCCATGCAGCATATGCCTTGGAGAATGCCCCTAGAGCGCCTCTCGGCTGAGCCTTTGCTGGGCTGAGGTGGAGAGCTGCAAACACCTTTGCCCCCGTAGAGAGCCGGGGCCGGATTGAACAGCCTGCGGCTGAACAACGCGGGGAAACTTACAGGGGGGAGCGCAGCCCCGTAACTTTTTCCTGGCGTGGCTCTACCAAAAGGGAGAATGGGGGGCAAAGTCTTCCCGGGAGCCCAGCTCGCTCTCTGGGAATACTCCAGAGCAGGGGCAGAGGCATCCCCAGCAGAGGCGCAAGGTGGGAGGCTCCCAGCCTGGGCTGACACAGGGAAAGAGCCCGGAGCCCTGTCCCGGGTGGCGGGTGGCCTGCGCTGCAGATCACTGCAAATCACCCGCACTCCCTGGCAACCTGCTTGCAAATCCTCCTTGTAGCCCCCTTGCCACACTTCGGAGCAGCGGGAGGCTGCAGATGGCCACCGTGCACAGGAGTGGGGGCAGGCAGGAATATATCCGCACCCAAATAAACCCCGCCCCCTGCCCCTGCAGGCTATACAGGGATTTCTAAACCCAAACGGCAAAAAACGCGGGGTATATTCGCTAACAGACGGTACTTGATGCCTTAGAGCAGAGGAGGGGAACCTTTTTTGTGCCAAAGACCACTGACCTACAGAAAAATCAGTTGGAGGCCATATGCAAGTGAGGGAAAAAAAATCCAACAACTCTTACTGACGTGGCTCCCAACTGAGAAGGAGAAAGACACTCTGCACATTCCCCTCACACACCAGAGGCTAGGGGGACCCAGCACTAATAGATATTGTGTGGTGGTGAGCAGCGGCTGGAGCATCAGCATGGGCTCCCTAATGCTGGGGTGTGTGTGGATTCAGGCAAGTTGGGGGACACACGCATCTGGCCCCCAGGCCTTAGGTTCCCCAACCCTGCTTTAGAGGAAGATGAAGCACATATTTCAGGCCAGTTTTCTATGTTTCTCCATTTGTATGCAAAGTTCTGGAATGGGCGTTAGCAGGGGACTCAGAGGGTGTATGTAGTCTACAGGGTTTTTTCGAAAAAAGTGGCCTTTTTCGAAAAAATGTCCCCTGCTTCTAGACTGCTGCTGCATTCTTTCGAAAGTAAATCGAAAGAATGTGGCAGTTTTTTCAACTGTGGAAAACCTCGTTTTACGAGGAAGAATGCCTTTTATCGAAAGTGCTCTTTCAAAAAAAGGCGCTATGTAATGCAAACTGTGCTTTTTCGAAAAAGAGCATCCAGACTGCCTGGGTGCTCTCTTTCGAAAAAACGGCTTGCTTTTTCAAAAGTACTGGTTGTAGTCTAGATGCTCTTTTTTGAACAAGCCTCTTTCGGAAGAGGCTTGCAGTCTAGACGTAGCCAGACATTTTTTAGCCAGAAGATTCTTCTGTTCTGGCCCCAGTCCTCAGCACAACTTGGAGCAGCTCAGCATAGTCACTGAAATTTGAACGGCTTAGCATCAGGAAACTAGAGCAAGGGTTGGTGGGATCAAAGCCAGATTATCCATTAGGCACAATAGGCATAGTGCCTACAACGTTTAGGCCCTAAAAATATTCATCATTGACTCAAAAATAAGAAAACTGCTAAATCAAACTTACTAATTTGCTATCGTTAGTCAACAAACACAGGTACATTGTCATATCTGATGATTGTAAGCACCGTCACTGCATGTGCAAGGCTTTAGGTTACCCACTGTGATTCTTTGAGGTTCAACCTATCCCCAAAATGGGTAGTGTCACCACTTGCTCTGAAACTCTGAGATTCTTAAATGCTATTCTGTTGTGGCTCACAGTCCTGACACCAACAGCTGGCAGACAAGCAGGGTAACCCCAACATTGTCCGATCCCAATTTTCTTCAAAACTGTCTGTCCTATAGGGTCTAACCTTCTTGTTGAACACTTGCAGGAGTTCAATTCTCTGCTCCTTTAAAAGACAGTACACTGCACTTATTAACATAACGGGGGTTGACAAATGCTCCACTTCAGTCCAAACGCTGAATTGGCTTATGGTAAAAGCAAAACAAGTTTTTTTAACAAAAGGACATAGGTTTAAATGATACTAAGTAGAAAGAATGGTGATGATAATGGTTACAAACCAACAAAAGTAAAAAATGCTTCTAAGACTAAAATTTAACTTAGCTAAAGTTCTTGTCCAAGATGGCTTTGTTCAACTTGCATGTAAATGTGCCTTTCTTTGTCTTTGGTCACACCTTCTTATTTTAGAATGAAGTACTTTGAAGTACATCCCGCGCCACTTTCAACAGCAAAAATTAAAAGTGTACAGGCAATAGACGATAGGGCATTTCTCCCTTATATATTTATATATAATCTAATTTAAAGGCCTGCAATTGTGAGAGTGCCTAGGATATACAAAGACCTTAATCCGGCTGTGGCTGAGACATAAGAATGAAATGCTGAGCAGTGTGAGAGAAGCCCTTATGCAGAGTGCTGCCCAGAAAAGGAGACAGGAAAACTAGACCCCTGACAGTGCTTAAGGAACAGAGAAGCAATGGGCAGATGCTGAGGAAATCTAAGTGAGAGGATGGATACTTCAAACTCCAGAGCATCCCAGAAGCATCACAATCAGCTCTTATTAAAACCTCTAAAAAGGGACAGTTAGCATCAGGCTAGGCTGAGGAATATTCCCACTGCCTACACCATCTTCGTTGGTTGCTTGGGCCTTCTTCCCCAAGCTTGGTGACTTCCTGATGGGATCTCTCTACCTCCATTCCCTACATTGAATTTGGGCAAGGTATTCTTTACTTCCTGAATGACTGTATAGAGTTGCTGGTGGATGAATGCCACATTTCAAGAGCAGGTAAAAGCCTGATGGCATATTGTAAAGATGTGCTGAACCAAAACTCAGATTCAAACTCTTCCGATTTTGGAACCATTTAAGATCAGGATATGAACTTAGCAGCTCAGATCCATTTCCATATGTGCGTGCGTGTACATACACTTGTGCTAGAAATAACACAAGATGGAGTGTACATTCATCAGTTAGCATAAGCACATCTTGAAACATGTAAGATATTGGCTGACATTCAAGCCCAGTGCCTAAGTGTATACATTGTGCTTGGAAACTTTGTGTTAACATTGACTTAGAATTGATGGAGCTAGTTCTTAACTCTCTAAGGCAGGGGAGGGCAATAATTTTTTTTTCCCCACTTCAAAAATTTTTGAGATAGCCCTGGGCCACCCCAGAAGGAATGGGGCCTAACTGGAAAGGGGGGGGGCTACCCATGATTGGTCTGGGGTGAGGGAGCCCCTTCACCACCATCCCTTCCCGCTAGGCACCCATGCTGTAGAGGAGGCTTGGCATGCTTCCTCACCCCCAAGCCAATCAGGGCCTGAGGGCGGTGGAACATGGGAAGCCTTCTCCTGCCCTGCGAGGAGCACATGACACTTTGAAGTGCCACGGGCTCTTTGCAGGGCCAGGGCAGGGCAAAGGAAGTTTTACACAGCTCCCCCACCCCCGGGCCCTGATTGGTCTGGGGGCGGGGGAGCGCATAAAGCCTCTGCTCTCCTCTCCACCCCACGCCCTGCGAGCAGTGCACGGCGCTTCAAAGTGCCACGTGCTTGTGGCAGGGCGGGAGGAGGCTTCGCATGCTCCCCAGGTCCTAATTGGTCTCGAGGTGGGGGAGCAGCAGGGCCTCTGCAGACCGGATCCACCTGCTTGGCGGGCCGGATCGGGCCCGCGGAGGCCATTTTGCCCTGCTCTAAGGCCTGGTCTATACTAGACCAGGAAGGTCAGATAAAGGTATTCAAAATGCGTAGCTAGAGTCAGCTTACCTTAAACTGAGCCTTGGCAGCGTCCACATGGCGGGAGGCCAGCGGGAGAAAAGGCTTCTGTCAGCTTCTCTTACCTCTTGCAAAAGGAGGAGTACCGGACACCCGCAGAGGCTCCCCACAGCATTTGATTTATGGGTCTCTACTAGACCTGCTAAATGGAACCTTAGAAGATTTGACCTCTACAGCATCGATCTTGCGATAAATATAGATGTGCCTTAAGAGCTTTTGTTTTGGTTTGTGAGACCTAGGGATGTAAGGGAGCAGTCAACTAATAAGAGGGGGCAGAGCTGCAGCGTCTCAGAGCCGGCGCAAGTCAGGACTTTTCAGTCCTGCCTCATGCCTTCTCCGGGAACTAACTCTGTGGTGTCTCTTCAGTTTAAATGTAGTAGGCTGCTGTGCATCCAGCTCCTACTATATTTAAACTACAGAGCCACAGTGGGCTTAGCGAGCCCCCTCCCCCCATTGACTAATGGAGTAGTTGATGGAAATTCCATCGACTACTCGATTAGCTGATTAACTGCAATTTAACATCCCTAATCAGACCTGGAGAGACAGATCTACAGATTTAGTAAGAAAGACATTATGCCCATTTGCATTTAGGTTTTCTTCACAATCAGGCTGGGAAAATTAGGATATTTTAAATGCAATTTGAAATATCGTGGAATTGATGGGGCCATCTGAGACGTGCTATTGTGGCCTGCTGGTAAGTTTTGGCTCAATTTGGCATCTGAGAGGGAAACTGGAAATTCATTCAGAGCAAGTGAAATACATATATATATATATATATACACACACACACACACACACCCCCGGAGTCTCTGTTCTTCTTGTGTCCAGTCAACCAAACTTGACTTCTCTCTAATATGATGTATATAACAATGCCCTTCATAAATGTGAGGGAGCTTTAACCTTCATGGAGTTCACCAATGGCAATGTCTGTTTCTTTGGTGCCCTGACATGCATGTATTTGCTGGTTCTGAAGGAAGTTTCGAATAAAAGGGTATTAAGATGAGAGTGAGGAAAATAAAATTATGCCACAGATAAAGATAAAGCTTCATTGGGGATGAACTTGCATTTCGATTGTCAGCTTTTGTCACCAAAGGGAAGATAAATGCATCCTCTGTGGGGTATTAAAATATATATATATATATATATATATATATATATATATATATATATATATATAGATAAACACCGAACTGTCCACATGGTGGCACACTTATTCCACCAGCATGACATATAGACACCCAATTCAATAGAAACCGCCATTAATTTGTAGCAGGCATGACAGTTTACCTTTAGAGGCCTGATGCTGTAATATCTTTAGCATCTTTCTGGATCAGGCCAGTAAGTTACATCTCTTGGCGTGCTTTTTTTACATTTTCTTTTTTTGATAAACTCTCTCTACACCATCAAACAAAATGACTGTGAAATTGTGACTTAAGCCAATTGGTCTTTGTAAAATGTGTGTGTTCTGTGTTTGTTTTTCCATTCTTTTTGCCAGACACGCCTTGGTGTTCTCCCATTAAGGTGAAACATGGTAATGCAAACTGTAGAACACCTCAAGGAGAATATTACAAAAATGTCTTGGGGACAAGATGTGATATTCGTTGTCAGAAAGGCTATGAACTGCATGGTCCTCAGCAGCTTATTTGCCAGTCGAACAAGCGTTGGTCTGGGAAAGTTTTGTGTAAACGTGAGTAGATCATACTTGTCTGTGCATATGTATCACTGTGTGATAAACTCATCTGTGTATTATTGCTAATGTCGATGAGTAGCTTTTATGTTTGTCAGTGCTGGGATGGGGAGAAACTTAACTGACAGGAGTTGGTCTTAGAATTAATTCTATTTAATCTTTGGACTCTCAACCCCATTTTGAGTTTACAAATAATTATGTATATGTGAAGCCATAGCTAACTTAGCTGCATCCGTTTCAGACATTATTTACCTAGCACCTGTGATGAACATAGTGCTTTATAAGTCAGCTGTGCCAAATAGCTGAATGCTGAGGAGTTGACAGACTAAAATCATGGCAGGTGGACATAGAGGAGGAGTACAAGTCCAGAGTGGAGAGCGAAATTAAAAGCAGGAGTGCTTCATGGAATAGATGGATTTTAAATCTGTAGAAATATTTTTCTGAATCTGATGAGTTATCAGAATTCCCTTTATAAACATATTACAATACTGTGCATTCTAGACACACTGTTAATTGTATAGTAATAGAGATGTAGTCCTGCATAGTCCTGTCTTTTGTTAATTGTATGTCATTTTGTAACGTTTGAATGCCACCAGGATGAATGGGCCTAAGATGACTAGATAGCAAGTGTAAAAAATTAGAATGGGGTGAGGGATAATTGGTGCCTATATAAGATGAAGTCCCGAATATCAGGACTGTCCCTTTAAAATCAGGGCATCTAGTCACCTTATGAGAGCCCACTGTTAGTTGGTGAGTGAAAAAATTTTGACCCAAGAAGGGAATGGGAACCTGGCATTTCCTTAAATTAATTTAATTTAACTGAGCTAATTTAGCCGTGTAACAGTAAAATTTGAAGTGTGTTTGAGGAGGGTAAATCATATTAACAGTTTCACTAACTCTGACTGAAAAATTCCTAACTATGTTTTGTTCACATACAGTACAGGCAGTCCCCGACTTACGCGGATCAGACTAATTTCGGATCTGCACCTACGAACGGGACTTTTCTCGCCCCGGAGCTCACGGGCGGCGGGTCGCCACCCGTGTCCTCCGGGGTGAGAAAAGCTTCTCCCGGTCTCCCTGGTTTGCTGGGGGGGGTCCAGCAAAGCCGCTGGACCCCACCAGCAGACCAGGGACACCAGAGCAAAGCCGCGGCCTGGGCGGCTTTGGTCGTTTGCCCAGGAGCAAAGCCGCCCAGGCGGCAGGACCCCCGCCACCTGGGCGGCTTTGCTCCTGTCCCCCTGGTCTGCTGGGGGGTCCAGCAAAGCCGCTGGACGCCCCCAGCAGACCAGGGACACCAGAGTAAAGCCGCCACCTGGGCGGCTTTGCTCGTTTGCCCGGGAGCAAAGCCGCCCAGGCGGCGGCTTTGCTCTGGTGTCCCTGGTCTGCTGGGGGCGTCCAGCGGCTTTGCTGGACCCCCCAGCAGACCAGGGGGACAGGAGCAAAGCCGCCCAGGTGGCGGGGGTCCTGCCGCCTGGGCGGCTTTGCTCCTGGGCAAACGACCAAAGCCGCCCAGGCCGCGGCTTTGCTCTGGTGTCCCTGGTCTGCTGGTGGGGTCCAGCGGCTTTGCTGGACCCCCCCAGCAGACCAGGGGGACAGGAGCAAAGCCGCGGAGCACGCCCGCAGCGGGACAGCCCAGGCGCACTTGGGCTGTCCCGCTGCGGGCGTGCTCCGAGGCTTTGCTCCCCGTCTCTCTGGTCTGACCAGCAGACCAGGGAGATGGGGAGCAAAGCCTCGGAGCACGCCAGCAGTGGGACAGCCGTGGCGCGCGTGGACTGTCCCGCTGCCCGCGTGCTCTGTGGCTTTGCTCCGTGTCTCCCAGGTCAGCAGACCAGGGAGACGGAGCAAAGCCGTGGAGGACTTGGGCGGTCCCACCACCCCCGTCTCCCTGGTCTGCTGGGGGAGGGGTGCAGCTAGTGTGCCACCCTCCCAGCAGACCAGGCTTTTCTTGCCTACCCCTGGGGTAGAGCAGCTGGGGGCTGCCAGGTTGGTCCCGCAGCGCTGCTCCGGACCAACCCAGAAGCACCCCAGCTGCTCTGCCCCAGGCGTCCTGATTCAGCCGCTGCTGGTCAGTTTCAGCAGCAGCTGAATCAGGACGCCTGGGGCAGAGCAGCTGGGGTGCTGCTGGGTTGCTCCAGTAGCGCCGAGGAGCGGCGCTACTGGAGCAACCCAGCAGCACCCCAGCTGCTCTGCCCCAAGCGTCCCCAGGTCAGCTGCTGCTGAAACTGACCAGTGCTGACTACAGGAAGCCCGAGGCAGAGTTGCTCTGCCCCAGGCTTCCTGGAATCAGCTGCTGATCAGTTTCAGCAGCAGCTGACTTGGGGACGCCTGGGTTTCTTAAGTTGAATCTGTATGTAAGTCAGAACTGGCGTCCAGATTCAGCCACGGTTGAAACTGATCAGTTTCAGCAGCGGCTGATGCCAGTTCCGACTTATATACAGATTCAACTTAAGAACAAACCTACAATCTTATACGTAACCCGGGGACTGCCTGTATTGCACATCTGTTTCACCGCCATGCCTCTAGACTGGATAACAGAAGGTCCTGGATACATTTGTTTTCTTTTACAGAAATACGGTGTCCAACGCTGGCCATGCCAATTAATGGAGGGTTCAAGTGCATAGATGGTGCATACTTTAACTCCAGGTGTGAGTATTACTGTTCCCCAGGATACCAGCTAAAAGGAGAGCGGACAGTAACATGTATGGACAACAAAGTTTGGAGTGGCAGACCAGCCTCCTGTGTTGGTAAGTAAGATGAGATTTGCACCACCTATGGAGACTTTAAATCAGGACTGGTTCTCTTTCTAAAATAGCTCAGACCAAAATTAAAGGCTAGATGGAGAAATCACCGGAGCTCTTAATAGTTCCTTCTGTTTTTGCCTTCTCCAAAGCCTGTTGTAATTATTGGTGCTTCCTTAGCCACATCTTGTACACACAGCATTGTGTCACAGCCATTGCATCATAAGCCTAGAAAAGAATCAGAACTAACCAGTATGGTGGGACTTCTTCAGTTATTTTTGCATCATGGGGTCATGGGCTCCCAGTGAATTCTGAGGAAATGCGGATGGATTCCAGTGCAGTTAACGTTAACATGTTGCTTGCCAAGCTCACATCATTCTTCTTTGTACTAACAAGATGTCATCAGGAGATTCAGCTAAAGTGTCTTCAGCTGCTGCTCTTCTTGGGAAGCTCCTGATAAGAGGTTCTTTTTCCAGTCACCGGGATGTGCTGTTTATTAGCCACTTGAATTGGCCACCAACAATTTGATTTCATGGCTGGAGCAATATTTGTGTGTTGAATGATTTGTGTGTGCTCCTATGGGTTTCCTCAAGATGCCTGTGGCTCAGTCTAGATTAGTGGGTAAAACAACACTGGAGTCTCCCTGCTGTGGCTTTACATACATGAGGTTTGTTGGATTTTTCCTGTTACGTTCTGTCTTGCCACTGTATACGTGTTCCTGCCTGTCTCTAGATTAAGTTTGTGGTTTGTCTTGTGTTTTATATGCAAATTCAAGTCTGGTTCTTGTGGAGGGTTTGTTTTATGTGTGGTGGGGGAAGGGGAAAGTGTCATCTTTTCTACAACCTCACCAATTTGTACTGCTGACGTGGGCAACTTACTGCAAAAATGGCAGTGTAACACACGTATTGGAAATGTTCGTTAACAAATTCAGATGATCAATATTTATAACTTCACCACATGTGAGGATGTTCTATAGTAATTCTGTAAGACAGCGCCAAAGTCCTCAGTGCAGCATGTTGCTGTTTAGTACAGAGAGACACCCTTCCCTCTCACTTCCCTCCATGTTTTAGGTGCAACTAGTGGAACATGCAGGTTAGCAAAGTGAAGGTGCCGTGTCTGGCCTCTTCAAAAGAAACTCCAAGATTTCAGAGACACGTGACTGTATATGACCATGCAATACAATGCAGTTTGCGATTAAACTGCTTTCTCTGAGGCAGAGCAGGTGTTCTGCATGGCCTTTACTGTACTTTCTTAATACAGAAAAGAGGTTCCCAAGTTGTGGTCTGTGAAGAACTTGCTGGTGGCCTGCAGAGAACTGGCTGGTCCCAGGGTTCTGTCTCTCCTCCTTAAGTTGAGCTCAGAGAAATGGAACAAGTAGGAGGGAGGGAGGAAATGAAGATCAAAAGGAGACATTTTACTTGTTACTTCCTTTGTGAAAGCAATTCCTATAGATGCCCCAGGGGCATTAAGCAATCATGAATGAAACAGGAAGTGGGATCCACCCCGCTTTGAATGGGAAGAACGGTACCCGGGGAATCTCTTGCTACTTCATGCTATGCAAAAAATATTTAAAATCCTGATTTAATGCTGTTTTTGCAAAATGTCAGGTTTAGCTCCACCCTTCGTTACTGTAGCTCAAAACAACTGTAACTGAATCTTGGCAATCACAATCATTTAAAACTTTTGGGTACAGTACAGGTTGAACCTCCCAAATCCAGGACTCTCTGGTCTGGCAACATCTGTGGTCCAGCATGGATGTTGCTGGACCAAAGAGCCCCAGGAGCAGGAGCCAGCCAAGAGAACATGGGGTTTGCGGAGTCCCAGCTGGACATGGAGTGGCTAGGCAGGGGAACTCCAGTGTCCCTGGGTCAGGCAGCTGGAGCGGCCCTGACAGCTGGGCCGGTGACAGCCAGGGAACACCAGGAAACCCTGGTGGGGATTGGGATGGCCAGGCAGCCCTGACCGGGAAACCCCCAGCAGCAGCGGGGCTAGGCAGCATCAAGGAGCCTCCACCCCAGCTAGGGAACCCTGGATTCAATGGGGTCAAGCAGCCAGAGAGCCCCTAGCAGTGGGGCCAGCAGTGGTCGGGGAACCCTGGGAAACCTCGGTGGCAGCGGGGCTGGTGTTGGCTGGGCGAACCAAGGCTGGGAAACTCCAATGAACTGCTGGAGGTAGCGGGGCTGGCAGCAGCCAGGTGGGCCCTGGCTGTGGAGCCCCAGGTGCAGCTGGCAGGCAGCAGGGTGGAGAGCCTCGGCCAGGCCAGCTTTAACAGTGCAGCAGCAGGGCGGGGAGCCCCAGCCTCGAGAGGTGCAAGGAGAGATGCCATCAGTGGGGCAGCTAGCAGGGAACATTGACCTTCCCTGGTCTGGCAAATTGCTTGGTCTGTGACAGCTCAGATCCCAAGGGTGCCAGACCAGGGTGGTCCAACCTGTATTAAAATGCAGTTACATACAGAAATCATGATGTCAATTTCATATTATTCAGTGAGATTAGTTGAATTTATTAGCCCATGTACCCCTCTCTCTCTCTCTCTCTCTCTCTCTGTGTGTGTGTGTGTGTGTGTGTGTGTGTGTGTGTGTGTGTACATATATATATAAAAAATAAAATTTCCTGCAGGACAACAGTGACATCATCATGTCACTCTGCATCCCATCACCCCTCTGCCCTCAGCTGCCCTGCCTCTTCCCTCTCTTTGATGCTCTGGCCGGGCAGGAGCTGTACAGCCTCCCCCTCCCCAGTGCTCCCTGCAGGCAGATGCTGTGAGCCACACAGCCTCTGCCCCTTCCTGCTCCAGTGGGGTGGGAGCCGCGAGGTCTCCCTCCTCCCAGGGTGGGTGGGAGCTGCATGGCCTCCCCTCTCCCTGCATCTCCTGCACCCTCACACACACCCCTCCATCGAGACCATGTACCTCCAGCCTGCTCCTGCCTCCTCCTCTCTAGACAGACACCTACACATAGCCTGCTCCTTCACCCTCCTCTGTTCTTACACTCTCCTCTTCCTCCCCACGAGACACCCTGCCCCTAGCCCACTCCTGCACCCTCCCCTGGCCAGACACCTACCCCCCGAGAGGAAGGGGTTGGCAAGCGTAGTGAGCAGGGAGCACAGCCTCCTGGTTTATTTAAAAATATGAATTCAAAAATTTGAAAAGCAAAATAGGATTTAAATTGGGGTGAGAACTGGTGTACAGACTGCAAGGTATTCATTTATCCAAAGCCACACATGTTCAACCATAAAGGAAAGGAAAGGAAAAAGGTCAGGTTTGTTATTCCAGCTCAGTGCCCATGGTGTAACACTGCCATCATATTTGGAATAAAATAACCGACATTTAAAAGTAGCACTAGACACAGATTTGCTCTTAGCAAAATAAGACTTTTTAATTTCAGGCTCTGGTTATATTTTTCTGACCCTTTTAAACACACATGCTGATGTTTTTAAACCTAAAGTTAGGCCTCTAAATCTATATTAAGGTACTTAAATAGAAATGGTCTGATTTTTCAGAGATAGCAAGTATCCATAAGCTCCACTGAAATCAATGGTGTGTATTGTGGCACAGCCCCCAGAAAATCTGGCCTGGACTAGAAAGTTTAAATATAAACACCCATAAGGGGGGACATGATAGCGGTTTTCAAATACAGGCAGTCCCCGACTTACGCGGATCCGACTTACGTCGGATCCGCACTTACGAACAGAGCTTTCTCGCCCCGGAAGTCGGGGCGAGAAAGCCCCGTTCGTAAGCTGCTCCGGTGCCCCTGGTCTGCTGGAGACCGTCTCCAGCAGACCAGGGGCACCGGGCGGGTTCCCGCGCTTCTGAGGCTTTGCCAGAGCAAAGCCTCAGAAGCGCGGGAACCGCTGCTGCTGCCCCTTGAGACCCCAGGCACCCGGTCCCCAGCAGACCACAGGCACCCGGACTGAAGCCGCAGCCGCGGGGGGGGTCCCGCGCCTCTGAGGCTTTGCCAGAGCAAAGCCTCAGAGGCGCGGCTCCCTGCTGCCGCTGCGGCTCTGCTCCCCGTGTCCCTGGTCTGCTGCGGGGGGGGGGGGGGGGGGAGCGCAGCTAGTGTGCTCCCCCCCCCCCCAGCAGACCAGGCTTTTGTTTTGGACTCTGGGGCAGAGCAGCTGGGGCGCTGCCGATTGGTCCTGCAGCGCCTGTGGGCACTACTGGACCAACCCGGCAGCACCCCGACTGCTCTGCCCCAGGTCCTGATTCAGCCGCTGCTGGTCAGTTTCAGCAGCGGCTGAATCAGGACGCCTGGGGCAGAGCAGATGGGGTGCTGCTGGGTTGGTCCAGTAGCACCCCAGCTGCTCTGCCCCAGGCATCCCCAAGTCAGCTTCTGCTGAAACTGACCAGCGCTGACTACAGGAAGCCCCAGGCAGAGTTGCTCTGCCCCGGGCTTCCTGGAATCAGCTGCTGATCAGTTTCAGCAGCAGCTGACTTGAGGACGCCTGGGGTTCTTAAGTTGATTCTGTATGTAAGTCAGAACTGGCGGTCAGTTTCAGCAGTGTCTGAATCTGGACGCCAGTTCCGACTTACATACAGATTCAACTTAAGAACAAACCTACAGTCCCTATCTTGTACGTAACCCGGGGACTGCCTGTATCTAAAAGGGTGTCACAAGGAGGAAGGAGAAAATTTGTTCCTCTTGGTTTCTGAGGACAGGACAAGGAGTAATGGGCTTAAAGTGCAGCAAGGGAAGTTTAGATTGGACATTAGGAAAAAATTCCTAACTGTCAGGGTGGTCAAATATTGGAATAAATTGCCAAGGGAGGTGGTGGAATCTCCCTCTCTGGAGCTATTTAAGAACAGGTTAGATAGACATCTGTCAGGGATGGTGTAGATGGAGCTTGGTCCTGCCTTGAGGGCAGGGGGCTGGACTCGATGACCTCTTGAGGTCCCTTCCAGTCCTATGATTCTATGATTTGAAAATATTGACCTTCTACTCCTGGTCAGTTATGGTATTGATTTTTGTTCTTTTGCTAAAATTTTGATCTGGTCCCTTACTGTACTGCGTGGCTCAAGACCGCAAAGGTAGAACTGAGGACAGAATTTGATCCATTGCATATTCTGATGGTTCTTGATGATATAGCCGTTCATTTTGCACTAGAAAATAAACTTTAAAAACCCAATCTCTGTGCTGCTATGGCTTCCTCTCTTTATGGCCATCATCACAAGAGGTTGGGGTTGTTGGAATTTTTATGAGCAAAAAGGTTTTAGCTGAAAACAATATCTCAGTTATGAAACATCCATGACAAACTCTTGACTTCTTTGGAATGTTTTGGTATTTTACAAAATTGGTTTGAAATTTTTTATCAAAATGATTAAAAGTTATATTGGAATCATCAAAATAAATTACCAAAGTGCAGCACATTTTGGTAACAATTTTGAAAAGAATTTGGTTCAGCAAATAGTTAAAAATGTTCAGAAAGAATTATGAGAAACAAAATGTGTGTCATTTTCAGACCCTGAGAAAAGCGGGTGTCAGGGCTGTTCCCCACTCTGGCACTCCGAGTGCAGAAGGTGGGCCCTGCAAGAGTTCTTAAAAATACCTTACCTCGATAGGCTCTGCTCACAGAAACTCCCCAGAGTCAGATTTATTGCCCCTGGGAGATAGGCTGCCACCAGCAAGAGAATTAAATAAAACCCTGAAAACCAGGAAGAAACACTTGAAATTTTTCCAAAGGGGTACCCCAAACTCTTTTGCCATGAGAGAGCTTGAAAAAAAAAAAATACAGAAAACAAACTGTGTCTCTGATAGCTGACTTCTCAGGCTAGGCAGGCACACACACACTTCCAGTTACCTTCCAGGATATACGAACCAAAGCATTATATTAAAAAAGGTGATTTTATTAACAAAACAAAACAATATACTTGGTAAAATGTACTTGTTTGCTAAGTGTTACAGAGGAACTAAAAAAAGAACCGATCAAAACACAAAGAAACAGTCTCTTTGGGCTGTAGCTTAAATATGGTGAATGAGGGAGGAAAGCACATGGATTTCACACAGAGAGGTTTAACCAAACAGCAAAATAAAGAAAAAGTAACCTGATCACGACTAAATGTACATTTTCCTTGTAGTCACAATCTGTACTGATCCGTACTTCAAGGCCCAGTCCATTCCCATGCCCAATATTTTTTGTAGGCATGGTAATTCTGTCCGATTATTTCATCTTCCCTCCAGCTGCTAATGTAGAACTCGTGCAGAAAGATAGGCGGCAAGGTATATATTCACAATTTAAATTTCAGCACTGTATCCCATTGGGTCTCCTGGCTTCCTGCCAACAACCTTCGTTACCTGAGTTTAACCTTTTAGTCACCAAGTGCTGGCCAGTCCTCCTCCTGTCCATCACAGACAGTGCTGGACGGGCTGGCCTAAACTGGCTGTGATTTCTTCCTGGAAGTCTAGGATAAAAAATTGTTAATAATGCACATACACACATTACATTCACTACTGAATACACAAAGAACTAAACAAGATGTCCTGCATGCATGGAATACATGACTTAGATATAGGGAGAGATTTGACTGGCTTAGTCTGGGAAATTTTAACAGGAGAGTGCATCAGCCACTTTGTTAGAAGCTTCTGAGATGTGTTGTAAGTCAAAGTCCTGGAGAGCTAAATTCCACTAAAGGAATTTCTTGTTAGTCTCTTTGACTGTGTGAAGCCACTGAAGAGCTGAATGGTCAGTCTGCTGGTGAAAGTGTCATCCCCAAATATACAGTCGTAGCTTCTCTAGAGCGCATACAGTGGTGTAGCATTCCTTCTCGGAGACAGGCCAGTGGCTTTCCCTCTCAGAGAGTTTTTATTGAGGAACACAACAGGGTGGAATTGTTGATTTGGCCCTGTTTGCATCAGAACTGCCCCCACACCAAGTTCTGACGCATCCATGGTAAGGAAGAAAGGTTTGTTGTAATCTGGGGCCCGTAGGAGAGGGTCAGAAACAAGAGCAGCCTTAAGATGCTTAAAAGCTTCTTGACACTTCTCAGTCCACTTAACTGCATTTGGTTGCTTTTTTCTGGTCAGGTCTGTTAGTGGTGCAGCTATCTGACTGTAGTGTGGTATGAATCGCCTGTAATATCCTGTCAAGCCTAAGAAGGATTGGACCCATTTTTTCACTTAGGGACAGGCCAGTTTTGGAGAGGGTTACCTCTTTGACACCACCCTTGCCTTTTCCATCGTAGTAGGCTCCTTCAGACCACTCAGCGTCATCTCTCTCATGGGCTGTGAACTGATGAACTTAGAATCCTTGGGATTAAAGGGCTTTAGAGAATTAACATGATATATTTTAGGCTTAAGGTTAGGGTCTGGAAATGAAATGAGGTAATTAACTGCTCCTATGTGCTCTCAGACCATGAATAGTGTGTCCCAGGATGCTTCCATCTTATTGGTCTGGAGCGCCTTCAAGACCATGACTTACTCACCTGTCTTGAAGGAATGTTCTCTAGCGTGTTCATCATACCAGGCCTTCTGCTCTTGCTCAGCATTCTGTAAGTTTTGTTGAGCAAGGGCTAAAGAGTCTCTGATGGTGTGCCTACAAAATCCACAATGTTCCTGGAGAGGGGGTAGCCCCCTCCCATTGCTGCTTCACTAACTGCAATGGCCCCTTAACTTTGGCCATAAACAAGTTCAAAGGGAGAGAATCCCAAACTGTTGGGGAAAAAACCCTTTTTCGCAAGATCCTGGTAAACCTCATTTTAGACATAGTCTAACTGCTGAAACACCAGGTCCCAGTCATTGGAGTGTTCGTTTACGAATTTGCGTATCGTGGCTCACAAAGTTCCATTAAATCTCTCCACTAGGCCATTTGTTTGGTGGTAGTAAGGGGTGGCAATCAAGTGGTTCACCCTGTGAGCTTCCCAAATAAGTTCCATGGTCCCTGCTCACAAGTTAGTCCCTGAATCCATAAGGATCTCGGTGGGCCAACCTACCCTGGCTAAAGTACCTGTTAGTGCCTGGCTGTGGTGCTCCTTAGAACTACTGCTTCAAGCTATTGGATGGCAAAATCCATTAAAGTCAGTATATACTGTTTTCCTGTGGGTGTCTTTTTAGGGCAAGGACCCAGAATATCCACAGCCACACGCTGCAATGGAACCTCTATTATAGGGCGTGACTGGAGAGGCACCTTGACTTGATCTTGGGGCTTTCCCACCTGCTGGCACACCTCACAAGACTGGGAATAACTAGACACATCCTTGCCCATTCCCTACCAGTGGAATGACTTTGCCAACTGGTCTTTCGCTCTGTTTACCCCAGCATGGCCACTAGGGTGATCGTGGGCTAAGCTCATAAGCTTTTTTCTATATTTAGTTGGAACTACCAGCTGTGTCTGAGGATGCCAGTCCTCCTTGTGCCCACCAGAAAGAGTCTCTTTGTATAAAAATCCACTTTCTACCACATACCTGAACCTGTTAGAAGAGCTGAGAGGTGGTGGCTCGCTCCAGGCCACCATCCAAGCTCCCTTGAGGCTCTCATCTGTTTCATGCTCTGCCTGGAACTGCTCCCTTGATGCTGAGACATCAGCCCCCTGCTGGGTTGTATACTTGGTGCTGCTTGTCCTGGAAGCGATGCAGGTGATGTGGGCGTCTCTGCTGGCTGCGAACCGCTCCCAGCTGGTGCAAAACAACCCAGTGCAGGCACCGGTGGTGTGTCTTGTGCAGGTGCAGTTGCTGCTTCAGGCTTCATGGCACCTTCTGCTCCCGGTTCCAATCCTGGCACTGACTGCTCCTGCAGATGCAGCTCTTGGGCTGGTTCCACCTGGATTTCAGGAACCAGATCCACTGCTGCTGTTCTTGTTGGTCTGGGGTCTGGCTCCGCCAACTCCGATTGGGTCTCTGGCACTGGGGTCCCTGTAGAAGGCTCAAGAACAGGGTTAGGCATGAGGCCTGCTTAGCCCTGCTGCGGGTGACCACTCCCACATTCTTAGCCTGTATCACATGGTTGGCTAAGTGCTCTCCCACCAGCATAGGAATGGGATAATCATCATAGACTGCGAAAGTCCAAATTCCTGACCAGCCCTTGTACGTAACAGGCAACTTAGCTGTAGACAGGTCAGAGGAGACTGCCTTGACACCGCTGTAGTCAGTCGTGTGTGTGTGTGTGTGTGTGTGTGTGTGTGTGTGTGTGTGTCCCCACGCTTATAAATGTTTAAAGACAATTGAAGTAGCCGCAGACAATAACCTTTCCAGTGATTTCAGTCCAACCAGAAGTGCACACTAACCCAAGGCGCCTGGTGATGCAGTTCCCATAGTAACTTAGTTTTGTTGTCGTAATAAAAGTGACAGTTCATGGTTGTTCATACAAATCCGTATCCTCTGTTACTTAGTGCTGGAATTTTCTTCTTGATTAACTAAAATAGTGCTTAAAATAGTGAGTATCCTAAATTCTGTCCTTCTCCTTCTCTCATCATTTGCATGGTATTTTATTTAGTTATATGGTGCCCTTAATACCAATGTGCTAGATGGTGGCTACTAAGGATACTTAGTAACCTGCCACAGAAAGACAAAGAAACAACTAAAACTTTACTATTAGTAGCATCACTCCAAATGCAATACCAGCCATTGTTGGAATTAATTAATTGTATTATTCATTATTATTGATATGTATTGCTACATAATCTGTTCACTGGGAATTACTTGCGCACTATAAGCCTGTTATCTGCCTTTCTGCCCTAAACCCTGCCCGCTCACCTCACTGCCCGCTGTGAGAACCCAGTTGCCTGTCATTCACTGCATCCCTCCTGTTTCCCACAGCAGACCCCTGTGCCCGTCATGAGACCTTCCTCGCCTGCCTTTTTTTTACTGGGTCCCTCCTCCCCTACCAGCTTCAAGACCCCTGCCTTCCACTCACTCCTCACTTCCCCACCGGCCCCTTCCTGCTGTGACACATGCACACAGGTTCACCTCCTCACTTACCCACCTTCCGCTCATCTCCTCCCTCCCCCCTGGCCCACTGTGAGACCCCTGCTCACCTCTGGCTTCCCACGTCCCTTCTCACTCCCACACAGAGGAGGAATGTGGTTGAGTGGTGGGGACCTGCATTCCCTCTCATTTTTCTTGTACCTGAGTAGAATCAGTTTCCTTATGTGCACCATAACAAAATTCATGTGTTGGGGATGGGGCCGAGGGGTTCTGAGTATGGGAGGGGCTCAAAGCTGGGGTAGAGGGTTGGGGTGTAGGAGTGTGAGGGCTCCAGTTGGGGGTGTGGGCTCTTGGGTGGGGCTGTGGTTCAGGGCTGGGACAAATGGTTGGGTTGCAAGTGCTCTGGCTGGGACTGCAGGTTCTGGGGTGGGGCTGAGGGGTTTGGGATGCGGGAGGGGGCTTCCCGGTTTCGGCAGGGGTTCAGGCCTGCAGGTTGGTGTGCAGGAAGGGTATAGGCTCTGGGTGGGGGTTGGAGTGTAGGGGATGGAGAGTAGGAGGGGTTAAAGGCTCTGCGTGGGGGTGGGGAGCTGTGGGGTAGAACCAGGGAGGAAGGCTTTGTGGTGCATGAGGGTGCTTAGGGCTTGGGGAGGGAGCTCAAGGTGGTTTGGGGTTTAGTCTTACCAGGGCAGCTCCCTGCTGGGGCTGGCGAGGAGGGGCCCCTTTCCCCCAGCTGTGGCAGCTCCATACTAGGGCTAGTGGAGAGGCCCTCCTCCCCACCGCCCCTGGCAGCTTCAGAGCTTGGGGAGAGATATCTCTCCCTACTGCAGCCCTGAGCCTCTGCACAGAGCTTTATGGGAAGATGCACAGCCATGCAGCTTAGGGAAGGAACTTAGGCAGGAACCTCAGGAAAGGGGGTGATGGAAGGAGGGAGCCTTACTGGACAGTGGGAGCCCCAGGGAAGGGGTAGAACAGGGAGCAGAAGAGGTGGGGCGACCATGACCCAGATGTCTAGGGTTGCCAGGTATCCGGTTTTCACCTGGACAGTCTGGTATTTGCAGGCTCCGCCTGGTAAAAACAAACAAACATGAAATACCGGACATGTGTACTGTCCGGTATTTCCTGTTTCCCTGGGACGGAAGCCCGGCAAGGACAGTTTTCCCCTGCCGCGTCTGGTGGGAGCGCGGGAGTGAGGAGCTCGGCAGAGTCTAGGGAAGGGGGGACAGGAGGGGGACATTTGCCGGGTGCCGGGCTGGGCTGGGAGTGGAGTGCACGCTGCTCTGGCCCACATGACCAGCAGAGACCAGGAGCTGGCCCCGTGATGCCTCCCTCTCTCTACAATGTGAGCTGAGGCGGCCGGGCGACAGGAGCAACCTAAAAGTTCCTCTGTGCCTGGCTTTGCGGGGGAGGGGGGGGGAGGGGAGGGGGGGAGATTTGATTGGAGCAGGGGCCCCGACGCTGAGGATGCCTGCCTCAGGGGGAGGGGGGAGTGCACTGGGATGTGGGGGGGCACTAGAGGGGGCCTGGGTCTGAGGCAGGGGAGAGTGCATTGGGATGGAGCTACTGGGGGGCCTGGCCCAGGGGGAGGGGTGGGTGCATTGGCGATTAATGTGTGATCCCAAACTGGACAGAGTGGTGCAGCTTTTGCTTATCAACTTTGGGGCTCCCCCCCCCTTTTTTTTTTGCTTAGCAACTTTCGTCTCCCCCTTTTTTTTCCTGAGAGAATTTTTTCCCAGTGGTTTGTTTGTTGTTGGTTTTTTTGGGGGGAGGGGGTGTTTGGTATTTTTTGTTAAACCATCTGGCAACCCTACAGATGTCTGCTGCTGGGGTGGTGGTGGCGACACTAGGGAACCCTAAGGCTAATTATACCTGCCACGACTAGACTTCTCTTCATACAATCTAAACTTGCATTTGCTTTTTTTGCAACAGCATCGCATTGCTGACTCACGCTGAGGTTGGGATCCACCACAGATCCTTTTCAGCAGGGCTGCTGCCAAGCTAGTTATCCCCCATCCTGTACTAGTGCGTGTGTTTTCTCTTGTCTAAGCACAGCACCTCGTCTAGACAGCAGGGTGTAAAGCTTGATCAGAATGTACTTTGAGAGCAAAATAGTGAGCAGTGGTGAAAAGAATTAAACGCTGGGTGTATTTCTCTGGTGCCTATTTTAACAGATACGGAACCTCCTAGAATCCAGTGCCCAAGTGTGAAGGAGAAAATGGCTGAGCCAAATAAGCTGACAGCCCGAGTGTTCTGGGAAACTCCGGAAGGAAGAGACACTGCTGATGGTATTTTGACAGAGTAGGTTAAACTGTATATTGTACTAAGTGAAACCTAAAGTCACTTGCTTTACCTTTGTCTGGATACACCTCTATTACTGAGCTAGGTGACAGGCTTGGCCAGCATCCTTCCCCCATCAGTTCTGTGAAGGAGTGAGCAGTAGCTATTTGGTTCATGTGACCCTTCAAATTATAATGCAGGCATAGCTGAAAAAGAAAAGTTGACTATTCAGACACCCCCTGTTGGAGAGAAGTGGGTTGTTTAGGAGTTGGCACATAAATAGCCAGCTAATAGGCATGTTAGTTTTAAAGCTGGTGAAATAAATTTGTTAGCATTTTTTACCACAACTGTGTCGCAATCAATAGAATTGCAAAGGGCCTTTTATGGCTCTGTTCTCTCCTCAGGGCAATACTTTGCTACAGCACCTCTTGGGTCTTGTCTCCTCTTACCAGGAGATTGATGCTGCAGGGATTGATCTCCGGGAGGTCAATTTAGTGGATCTGGTAAGGACCCACTATATCAACTGCCGATTGCACTCCTGTCGACTAGTTCTCCACCAGGTTGTGAGGAGTAAGGGAAGTTGGTGTGAGAGTTTCTCCCATTGATCCCCTGTAATGGGGAGGCCATGGAAATTCAAACTAAGGAATGTTGATTCCAGCTATGCTAGCTTGACTTTGCCCCCAGTGTAGCCTTGGCCCGATGTATACTAAAAGTGAGATGAGGAAAACTGTGACCATGCTGAAGTAAACAAGATTACTGCATGCTAATAACAATCTCATCTGCATCTTTATTCTTTCACATAATACAGCATAGTTGCCAATGATACCGAGTTCTTTAGTAAATTACTTTTAAAGTGACACCATCAATTTGAAATCTATAAAATAAATTAAATATAGTTGCAAGTACCTTGGAGACCTTACCACTTGTAGTTTTACAATCACATTTCCTTTCTCCTTTCAACTTTTCCCTCACCCCATCCATGTTTTTTCTTGCCTGTTAGCATGTTAAAGAACCACACAAACAATTGAGGAAACATGGTTAAGTCCGAAGCAGACTGTGAAGAGCTCAAAAGGATCTCGTGTACTTGGTGATGAAGCAGCAAAATGGCCGATGACATTCAGTGTTGATAAAGCAAAGTAATGCACATTGGAAGGGAGGGGACGTGTCCCTGCTGGCTAGGAGAGACTGGCTGCTCTATCCTCAGCAGGAAGCTGCTTCTCTCACTGAGGAAGAAGTGCCCCTCCCCCAGCCAGGCAGCTCCGGGCATGGAGCCCTGAGACTCTGGCTTGGAGGGGGCTTGCTCTTGAGGTAAAATTATGGACCTGGGTGGATCCAGTACTACTTGAACCATACTTAGTCTGGCCCTGGTCCATGAGAGTTTAGAATTCTCATAAGATATACTTTGGATGGGAATGAGCAACTGAGCGGAAGCCTGCAATGAGATCCCTACTTTTCTACTACGGAAAAGAAGAAATTAAATCTTGATTCCCCTGACCCATTTTGTGTGTGTAGTCTGGCACAGAGAGGTAACCTTATAAGTAGCACTCAAAAGGCATACTGCAGTCTTAGCAGATAACTTTTAAAAAACGAGACAGACAAGATAGGCGAGGTAATATTTTATATTGGACCAACTTCAGCTGGTGAGAGAAGTCAGCTTCCGAGGTACACAGATTTCTGTGGAGCTTGAAGGCTTATACCTTCCACAAACAGAAGTTGGTCCAATAAAAGATATTTCATCATCCATTTTCTCTCTCTCATATCCTAGGACAAACATGCAAGCAAACAAAGGATAGTACTCTACTAGCCCTGACCTATGCTCAGATCTTGTACAGTTTACTTCCGTTACCAAGAGTGAGGCTCAGTTGATCAAAATTCTCCATCCAAGTTTTCTTGGTTCCATGGAAAGGAAAAAGGCATGAGTTTGTTTAACTGTTACTTGAAATTCAAATAAATGAATAAAATGCCATTGACAACTGTCTTACAGTAATGCCACTAGCTCTTAGCTGTTGAAAGTAGTGGATAATTTTGCTGGGAGTAGCTATGTTGTTGTGACTTTAGCTCTTAAATATTGTAGACTCTGCCAATCAATCATCTTCGTCTTAAATTTTGTGGGCTGTAACCCCGTGTCCTGGTGGTCACCCCGAGTTCGGGTGACCCTCGTCCTAACCAGCTGATCGGACTCCTGGCCCTCTGTCCGATCCTAGCTCCCGACCGACCGTGTGGGATGTCAGAGCCCGCACTGGCTCGCAGACGCCGGGAAGGGGGCTCGGGCCCTCCCTCACTCCGAGCCCCGACCCAGGGCCCTAAGACGGGGACGCTAGTCCCTAGTCAGTGGAGGGGGTTACGTTCCCCCAAACCCTCCACTCGCGGGGACCACGGCCCCGCCCTGGGTCACTTCTTCCCGGCCGGTTGTTCGGCACTTTCCCCCTCCCAGCAAGGGGACAGACTCACCCGGAGCCCCTGTCTCGGGTGGGGCTTCAGCCGTCGCGGGTAACGTCTCTCCTCCCCAGGGTCTCCCAACGGGCCCGGTTCCTCCGTCCTGCCTCCGGCGCTCCTCTCCCCCGGTCCATGGCCAGGCGCCTTTTGGACGGCCCGCTCCCCTGCGGACGCTGGGGCCGGCGTGGTCCCGTGACTCCAGGCCCCGCCCCTCTCCGCGCTCTCCCCGTCGCCTCCTGGGACGTCATCGCCCGGCGCCGGGGAAAGCGGCGGGCCGACGGCCGCCTCGGCCGGGGCTCCTGTTCCCGGGTTCCCCGTCTCAGTGCGGGGCGGCGCGGACCCTGTGCCTGCCCCGTCACATGGGCATTGCCAATCATCCTCATCTTGTTTTCTGTCATTCTATAGCCAGACAATCTAAACGTTCCCCAATGACAGAAGAGCTTTCGACCCAAAGATTGTTAAAGGTTCTCCAGTAGAAAATATTATTGTACTTAATTTCTGATCATCTGGTCTATTTTATTTCATTTTTAGTGTGATTTTGAAAGGCCTTCCCCCTGGTTCACATTTTCCAGAAGGGGACCACAAAATCCAATACACTGTGTATGACAGAGCAGAGAACAAAGGCACTTGCAAATTTCTCGTTAAAGTCAAAGGTAAGAACAATGTCTAATTGCATAAACAAAACCAATCAATATTTATTTAAGGATCTAAGAGAGGAGCAGTACTTCTGTATAATCTCTGCATGTGTGTACATTTACCTCCCTGGCAGATTGTTCTCTGTCTCACGTCACTTGAAAATGCTCAAATCAGTTGAGCATTAGCGAGCCAGGGAACTGAGATCTGTGGAGGAGTCAGATAAGGGTCTATGGGACAGGTAGGAGTTCTACCAATCAGCTCCTGCCCTTCAGCAGCTCTGCTTCCCAAATCTGTGTCTCCTCCGCTTCCTCTCTCCATTTCCTCCCATTATCCAGGCCTTCCCTGGTCCATGTCTCCCCCAACACCTATTCCCATAGTTGTTGATCAGCAGGTGAGTCAGTGGAGGTGAACTTCCTCAGACATGTCAGACAAGGTTGTTGTCTGACAAACTACAGGGAGACTATTTGTCAGGGAGAACAGCTGTTTTGGTCACAGAGTTGAAAGCTGCAGGTCTCTTCCAACTTGGACATCAACTCCAACCTCAGCTTCCCCAACCCCATGTCACTGACACATAAATCTGTGTGTATGCACACATGATCCACGCGTCAATAGCTGAACATAGTAGCTAAGTTAAAAAAGCAGTAAGTGCTTGGTTTTCTTTGAAAGCTGGTATTAAATCAAAGAGCCAGAATGTCACCTTACTATTAGTATAGTATAATTTTATTAATAGCACTGCTCCGGAGATGGGGGATTATTTGATGTTCTGTCTTTTTTTTGTATTTAAAGTTAGGCGCTGTGGCAAACTGAATGCTCCAGAAAATGGCTACATAAAATGTACAGGGGATGGAGATAACTATGGTGCCACATGTGAGTTTTCCTGCATTGGTGGATATGAATTGCAGGGAAGCCCAGCCAGAGTGTGCCAGTACAATTTAGGCTGGTCAGGAACGGAGCCAACCTGTACACGTACGTGAGTACTTTATCTCCTGTAAGGTCAGCAAACAGGTTTGCTTGTACTAATTGCACAAAGAATTTGCCTGTGACACTGCACACAGATTCATGACTTATGCGTATGACACAGATGTTGTCATTTGTTCAAAGGCTGTCCCTGGGTGTGTATAGAACCAACCTGGATAGTTCTGCTAATGAATAGCCACCTGTAGCAGGTTTCACAAGTCTCTCGGTAATGGTTTGGAGCATACAGTGTACTGAAGATGACAGAGACAAGCCAACATGCTCTGCTGTTAATTACCTAAAAGCTTCTTACTTCCTTCACATCAGTTCTGTCACATCTCCTTGTAAGTTTGACTTTCTCTTCTTTTTCTTCCACTGGTATTGTGTGTGTAAAGATTTCCTTATTCTGGCTTTTGAGTTTTCTTTTATTCTCCTCTAGTTAACATAGCACTCTTTAGAAACCAGGTCTTTTGCTGATAAAATTGATTATCCATGCACATTTGACTCCTGAATGCCCTACAGTGACACTGGGGACAGGCAAGTCTTTCAAACTAGATCTCAGTTGGCATTTGGAATATGATGATTGTTACTGGATTGAGAGTGGGAAGGTAAAGCCACATTGTTTTTATCCCTTAAAAGTAACAAGTGCACACACGTAGATCCACCAATTTGTGCTGATTTCTACAACTTTATAGAAGTTGCCTCTTTTTGCAACTTTATCCCTAGATGAGGATAGCACCTTACAATTACATGGTGCCTTTTATATCAAAAATCTTTACAAGCTTCTCATTCCGGTCTCATTACAGCCAGCACTAAAGTAGAACATAGTGACTATTTAATTGCACCCAGCAACATTACACAACAGTTTTTTAAAAAAGGAATGGAAAACAAGCTAGTGGCCAGTTGAAACCATATTAATGACAGAGGGTAAAATTTCAAAAAGCACCTAAGTGACTTAGGCATGTAACTTAGACATCAAAGTTACTCATGCATGATTGAAAATGTTATCCAAAATCATGAAATCGGACAGCTTTAAAAAGTATTGTGCATAGTGCTTTTTAAAATTTCTCCATTGCCGCTTCAGGAATAGAATAATAATAGATTCCTAAAGATGCTTTCAAATCAGTTCTGCTTAAGCTCTAGAAATGTGCCCAGTGTTGTGCAGGACTGACCATAAATTTGTGTTTTTTAAAAACGAGGGGAGGAGGATCCTCACAGAATCAAAAAAAAAAAAAAAAAAATGGGTAATGATTTCCAATCCAGGCTAAATTTTGAATTCCTCAAGCAATCAGGATCCCACTATTTGCCAAATGAAACTACAGGTTGGCCTACTCTGGTCTGGCACCCTCAGGACCTGGCTGGTCCCAAATGTTTGCTAGACCAGAGGAGGTCAATGCTGGCCCCTCTGCTACTGTCTCAGCTGGACTCCCGGCCCTAGCTGGGCTCTCATCTGCCATTCCTCCTGCCACTAGACACCCAACCATGGCGGGTCTTCGGTCCACAAACATCCACGATCTTGCTGGACCATGGATGTTGCTGGACCAAAGTCTTTGGTTTTGAAAGGTTCAGCCTGTCTGTATTCTACAGTCTGGTATGTCCTACCATCTGGAAAAAAAAATCTGCTCAGTCTACATTTTGTTTCTCCATGACGTGGTACCTATGTATACAATTGAAAACTGCACGGGTTATTTTTTGCTATCAGATCACTTTGCAATTCAGCTCTAGCCTGCTGTTTTTTATCTTCCCTCATGCTGTGTCAGCATGATTGTTTCCTGTTGCCTATTCTTATTGTATGTTTGTGTTTGGTGTCTCTTTTATCTAGAGGTATTGCCTTATTTTTCCCAGCTGAATCTTATTTTCTGTCCATAATCCTAACCTCTCTAGATCCCATTACACTGGTTCATGCTAACACCGTTTAGTGGCACCTTTAACATTCATTAATGAGCTGCTTTTTTATATAATCTCTTACAGATCATTACTGAGGAAGCTGTTAAATATGATACAATCCTGTGCCAACTCTGGGAGTCATTCCCCCCTATAGAGTGTCACTAAAAATCTTTACTCGCCAGTTAGATACTTTTCTGTCCGTAATTATCCTTACTTGTCTTTCTGGCAGTTTTCAGGTCACAACACTGCTAATTAGCCAAGTTGATTGGCACCAATTTTGCACAAGTATTTATTTCAAATGCTAAATACTAAAAGACACAGTGTATTATACCTACCCCTTTTCCACTCCTTTTCTTATTCTAAAACAACCCCCCCACCAATGTAGTTCATCCTGTTGACTTTTCTTCCCCCCCCCCCCCAATAAATCCATGCTGCTTATCTTTCATAGTCCATTTTCTCTTAGCCTGGCTCTAGTATTGTACTCATGAGAGAAGCTGGACCTCAGGTGCAGTGAGACAGATTCATTCTTCTTTCCCTACTGTTCCTATTGTGTGGGAGGGAGCCTCGTATGCTCATTCACTTTTCATTGCCATAAAAGCTTCTATAGGTTTGGGTGGCACTAAAGCCATGTCTGCACTTAGCGACACACTTGTGCTAGCTCTCATGCAGCTAGCAAGCTAAAAATAGTTGTGTAGCCATGGTAGCAGAGGGAGCAGTGAGCAGCACCATGAGTTAGCCACAGGCTCCAAGTGGGTTTATAGGCAGGGGCAGCTAGCTCTACGCGCTGCTGCTTGTGCTGCTATTTTGAGAGCACTACATCAGTGAAAGCCAGTATACATACATCTGTTGGAGATGCAGGTCACAGTCCCAGCTCCAAGCATAGACGGCCTTAGAGAGAAAAGGAGACTGTTTGAAATCCTGGCCTCATTGCAGCCTACGGCAAAGCCGGCATGGATTTCAATGGGACCAGGATTGCACCCTTGAACTTTGGCCTTTTCACATTCATACCTAGCTCCTGCCTATTTCTCAGGGCACGTGTCTCCAGCTGATAGCTGTGCCTGCTGCTTAAAATGAATCTGCTTCTGAGTGCGCCATGGTTTTTATTTTTTAATTCAGCTATGAATATTAACGTCGCTGTGAGAACTGCAGCAGCACTTTTGGATCAGTTTTATGAGAAACGGAGACTACTTATTGTATCAACTCCTACTGCAGCCAACTTTTTCTACAGGTTGCAATTGGGAATGCTACAGGTAAGGCATGGTCATTTTTTCTAGATTTTGAAAAAAAAGTTCAAGAGAGCCAGATCCTTATTTGCTATGAATCAATCAATCTTCATTGACTTGTCCTCTCACTGCAATGGAGTTCTGCCAATTTATAATGCTGAGATCTGGCCCAAGTGCTGCTAGTTTTATAGTAAAAATGAATGCAAGACTCTGAAATAGCATCATTTTCAACATTGCTCTAAACTGGGTCACTCTTACTCACGGGCAGAGTAGAGTTCCCTGGGATCCATGGACCAAACATTGGCCTTCACATGGATCTACTTTAACCCTATCCTGTCTTCCCAAGAGAAATGAATGTGCTCATAACCAGCAAATACCTACGTCTCCATCCAATTCTTACCAAACTCCTGAAGGATTTTAAGGGAAATTCCAGTCATTGTTGGTGAGGTTTGTGTTGGCTGTCTGCAGAAGTAACTAATACACTAGTAATCAAAGGAGTGCTGAATCCAGCATAGTCATCAGCAAAACAATATAGTCTCAACATAGCCTTGTTTCTAGGGCGTGCAGAAGGAGCCCCAAATTATTTAAAATAAAGTCTGTAATTGTGTTTTTCTCAAGGTAAACTAAGATCAGTCTTTACAGAAGAGAAACATGTTTGTGGTGTTTGCTTCAAAGACATGGAATGATAACAGGCTCAGTTATTCCCATTGAAATTAATAGCCCTGGGGTGCCAGATTGCAAATCCCTCCCTAACTGTGCCTCGGTTTACCTAACTGTAAATGTTATTCAGGCCACTAACAGAGTTTGTGACATGCGCTAAGGATGGACAAGAAGAGAGTGACATTGCTTGCCAGCTGGGAATGGAGTCATAACTGCATGATTGATGGCCGTACAGACTGTACATTTACTGCCTGGCACCACTGGCCCAAATTTCAGCAGTGATAATTGTGTTGCTTGCAAATCTGGACTTCTGCTCTAACTCTGATTTCCCCCCATTTATTCCAGAAGCCAGCTGTGTGATGTCAGAAAACCATTTAATCATGTTTCACTATTTTATATTTAAAACAAGAGTGGCTTATCTAGCTAATACAACCAAACTCTCAATTCTTAGGTGACCTTTTTACCCGGTTAAATTTACGTGATGCAATCTTTTTTTCCCCACTGCTCTTTGTGATCCTCAGACAATTTGGCATAAGAGAACACTTTTCTATAGCAGGCTCACATTTCACATTCTTTGTTTGGGTGCCAGAGTAAAGAGCTGGCACAATTTTTAATAGATTGGCATCTTTTCAGTTCGTTTTTTTAATAAACTAAGTATCCATTAATAACAGAACTGCCACCTTCACAACTCCAGAAAACATTCTTAAATTCTCACTGCTGACTTCTAAAATAACAGCTATTTAAGAGAAACGAGGATTTTGAACTCTCGGTAGAACATCACATTATTATGCATTTAATGATTTAACGTAAACAACTGTTCCAATAAAGATCAGTCATGATGTATATTCCTGGTTTTTCTCTTGACTCCTTCAGCCAGAGCAATGTGGTTTAGACCTCCGACATGTTACAGTGATCGAATTGGTTGGTGTCTTTCCAGCACAGATAGGAAGAATAGGAGTAAAGTTGTTGCCTCCAGCACTTGCTTTACAACTCAGGTAAAATGAAAAGTCTCATTGTCATTCAGTCACACCTCAGCCCTTGTGGATGGAATATATTCCTTTTTGTTTCTTGGATCCTTTTTCTAGCAGAATGTTGTTTATCCAAATTTAACAGAGGCCATAAAATGTATTTGTGTGAAAAGGATCTAACAATACACATCATTGACCTACTTCCAAAAATGAATTTTATATAGACTGGGTAGTACTGAATAATATCTTGAGGTAGGGGGGTTACTATCGGGGGGGGGGGGTAACTACTTGTAGTACAGCTAAGTTTCAGAGTTCATTTGGACTTGTGATCCAGCTACAGGTTCAACCACTCTAGTCCAGCAACATCCAGGGTCTGGCAGGATTATAGTGAGCCAGATGTCCACATATAGACATCTGGTGTGGCCAAACTTTGAGACCACGGGAACCAGTGGTTACAGCCACCAGTCCTGGCTCTCAGGTGTTCTGTGCTGTTATTTAGCTCTAATATACCCCTAAATGTCTTCTAAGAGCCCAGTAAGCAGTGGGAGTGTTGGTAATATTGCTAGACAATGTTGACCTCCTGTGGTCTGGTAAATTCTCTGGTTTGTCACCATCAAGTCCTGAAAGTGCTGGTCTAGAGAGGTTCAACCTGTCCTACAAATTCATTGTAAGCTGGTCTTCGCTCTCTGTAGAAGGAATGTCAACAAAATGCACAGATGAACTAGCACTTCAAAATGCTTCCTATTGAAACATGCTGTGAATATTTGACTCTCTCTGTGTTCTCTGTTTTGTTGCTGCTTGTGAAAAATAGGTGGTCAGAGCAGTGAGAGAGACTCTTCTCATCACTTTCTCCTGCTAAAGGAGTCCTGACAGAAGCAGTCATGTCAGTGGTGTGACACTAGTCCTGTTCAATGACTACAGCCTAGAATGTACACTCTGCAGAGCAAACAGTCTCTCTGGCTTATAGTTTGCACTGTTCCTGGCCCAGAGACGGAGGCCTTGCAGTGCTCCTTCCTGTCCACGTAATAGCAGTTTGATTTCACAAATGACATTTAAAACTAAGGTGTGTAGAGAGTTGCACTGGAGCATCTGTGATAGTTTGCTCCTCTCTTCCCCTCCAGCCCTAGTTATGTCTGCTTGTCTTGCAGGCAGTTGGGGTCTTTATTAAAGGCTGAAATGAGAAACTCCTGTGTCGGTGCCCAGTGTGTGTAGTGCTGCTGAACGATGCAACCAGCCTGGGAGCGGTTTGCCTTTGAAGTCCCGTTTGTAAGAATGCCACAGGCAGGGGCAGTTCAAATGGGAAACCACAGTGGCCTCGCCTGGCCTGTTTGTGGCATTCAGCAGTTACAGAGGTGCCTGGGCTGCTTTAACTGCAGTTAGGCTGGACTGGGAGTGGGTGAGATTTTTCCCTTTCAGTGGTTGCTGTGGGGGAGGGCAAGCAGAGCGGCAACTGTACATGATGTGTTACACTCACTGCTCAGTCATGCCAGATTGGGCATCATCTCTTTCAAGTCCACTGGCAAACCTTCTAGGGAGCAGATTCTTAGGGAACAGCTACAGTGCGTGCTCCTTTTGGCAGCGTGCGGAGTACATAAGGGCTGTGTCTAGACTGGCAAGTTTTTCCGCAAAAGCAACTGCTTTTGCAGAAAAACTTGCCAGCTGTCTACACTGGCCACTTGAATTTCTGCAAGAGCACTGACGATCTCATGTAAGAAATCAGTGCTTCTTGCGGAAATACTATGCTGCTCCCCTTCGGGCAAAAGTCCTTTTGCACAAAAGGGCCAGTGTAGACAGCTCAGATTTGTTTTGCGCAAAAAATCCCTGATCGTGAAAATGGCGACTGGGACTTTTTTGCGCAAAAGTGCGTCTAGTTTGGCCACGGACGCTTTTCTGCAAAAAGTGCTTTTGCGGAAATGTGTCCGTGCCAATCTAGATGCTCTTTTCCGCAAATGCTTTTAACGGAAAACGTTTCTGTTAAAAACATTTGTGGAAAATCATGCCAGTCTAGACGTAGCCACACAGCATCACTCCTTTTCCCAAGCTCGGGTATAAATAGAAGTGTATAAATAGAAGGCCAGGCACTGCTGATGCAAGTAAAGACACTGCTGTGCCCTATGGGTGCATCCCTACCTGGCTCTCCACTTGCCCAGCGGTTATTCCTGGCTTACAGTGAAACAGTTTGCAGCTGCCTTACCTTTCTTTAATATAGTGACACAGCCTGCAGTACCTGTAAGTCCCTAAGTGTCACCTGCCCGTGTGCTCTAAGAGGAAGACTATAGTGCATGCTAGAATCTGTATTGCCTGCAGACCTCATCTCCAAAAGCAGCACAGCTGTGGTGCACACTTTGAAACTCTGTCCCCGATAACTTGGCCACTCCCACTCTCCTTTTCATCCAAATCCATGCTGCTTTCCAGCATATTACACAGTCACAGGGCTGTACGGTAATGATGATGTTCAAAATGAGATTTCTTGATTTTTTTCAGGTTGTTGCTACGCATCCCACATTATAATTTCAATGTAGTGGTGATGGACAAGCACGGCATGGACAAAGAGCGTTACCTCTTCCCAGCTACTGCTGCCCAGCTCTTTGCGCTCATTGACTCCTTCCCCTTAAGAAAAGAAGAGATGAAATTGCAAGCAGAAACTGGCCAATTGTGTACCTGATTTAGAGTTATGGGGTTTCCTTTGTTCATGAATTGTACGATCATCCCTAATTCCCCCTAGAGCTACACAATGCATGGCTTTTTAAAATCATTGATGTACAGATTTTTGTGTATTTTTAAGACTGTTTTATTGTGTAGCTTCTCTGTATATGTCGTCTGCATGGTGCTTTTTGGTATTTTCAGCCATCTTTACAGAAATTTGTACTACTCCCCTGTGGAAAACCTTGTACAGCTGTTAAAGAACTTAGTCACGGCTCTAGCAGTTATTTTGGATGTTTCATGCAATGAAGTTTCTTTCTTACTCTTCATTAATAAAATATTATTTTGCAAATTCAGTTTTGACTAAAATTCCTTTTATGGGCAAAGGTGGATTTCAAAAACTAGGGAGTCTGGCCAAATCAAAAGCCCGGATCCAAATACAGAGGGCAGTGTTGAAAATTTTGTTCCAGACTTTGAAACACTGGTCAAAATTCAGAATCCCTCAACACAACTAGTTATCTTCTGCTCCAGTTGTACAATGCAGCTCTGAATTGTAGTGTTCTTTATCTCAGATGCTTTGCAGAGATTAATACCATTACAATAACAAACAGTGGTTGACATGCAGGTAGGTGCACAGGCAATGCTGAACAGATCTTTTTT
Organism: Pelodiscus sinensis; assembly: GCF_052426305.1. Classification (NCBI taxonomy): domain Eukaryota; kingdom Metazoa; phylum Chordata; order Testudines; family Trionychidae; genus Pelodiscus; species Pelodiscus sinensis. The sequence goes on from NC_143052.1 coordinate 201,644,778, forward strand.
TCATAGAATTTAAGAGTGGAAGGCTGTTGCAGATGGCAAGAGCTGCAGAAGAGAAAAGGTGGCACCTACACAATCAGGCTATGTCTACACTGGCGGGTTCTTGTGCAAGAACACATCCACACTGCCATGTGCTTTTGTGCAAGGACATCCATGGCAGTTTGGACACTCTCTTGCACAAGAAAGCTCTGATGGCCATTTTAGCCGCAGGGCTTTCTTGTGCAAGAAACCCCTGCCAGGTGTCCACATTGCCTTCTTGCGCAAGAGCAGGCAGACAGTGTGGACGCTCTGCAGAAGAACAGCCGTTCTTGCGCAAGAACCCACCAGTGTAGACATAGCCCCAGAGATCTGAATAGGGAGACATAGAAGGGGTTGAAAGAGAGTAGAAAGTCACCTGCTAAAGTAGAAATCTTGCTGTAAGGTTTGTAAAATCAAGAGCAATTCTAACTGGAATGAGAAATGAACAGGAAAGCCCTGGGTTTTGGGAGAAAGGAAGGGCAATGTTTTTGCATTTCGTGCTGTATGAGTAAATGGAAAAATGTTTTCTCCCCATAGATGTATTCTGCTATTCCTTCACCTTGGAGACAGACCAAGCTTTCATTTGGTGACAGGCTCTTCAGATCGCCCACTCTGCATAACTTCACACACACTCATACAGTTGGTGCCAAAGCTGTGAAAACACTGAACTACATATTATCAATTTAGGAATTAAGCCATTCAACACTATTCTTTCCTTAGGAGGATTGGAAGTGTTTGAAAGGTTTCTACTTTGTAATTGGTGCCCTACAAGCCTGCTAGTCATATGCAAGAATAGTCACTCCGCTGGAAGCAAAGTGAGCGTCACAAGAATTTCTATACACAAGTTAACTGTGAAACAGCAGGAATACTAGTACGTGCCCTAGGGGTAGTTGACGATGCCTGAATGTCCCTTTTATATAATTTTCTAGGCTACATCTACATTGGCAAGATTTTGCGCAAATACTTTTAATGCAAGAGAGCGTATACACTGGCATGTGCTTTTGCGCAAAAGCATCCATGCCAGTGTGGATGCTCTCTTGCGCAAGAAAGCTCTGGTGGTCATTTTAGCCATCGGGCTTTCTTGCGCAAAAAATTCATGTTGCCTCTCTACACTGGCCTCTTGCACACGAAGGCTTATTCCTGAGCGGGAGCATCAAAGTTCTTGCGCAAGAAGCCCTGATTTCACACTTCAGAACGTCACTGTTCTTGTGCAAGAACTCCCCACCAGTGTAGACAGGCAGCATGGTTTTGCGCAAAAGTGGCTGGTTTTGCGCAAAATCATGCCAATGTAGACACAGCCCTACAGTCTGAGGGCTAATTGCCACCTCATAGTCTTATGTGCTAATAGCTGTAGTGGGTGGTGGAGATGTAGATGAGGGATATGAATGGTTAACCAGTAAGCCTCACCCTTAATAGGTGAGGCTTACCAGTTCTGGTTAACCAATGGGGCTGGAGGTGGTTGACTGTTTAACCAATTAACTGGGATTTTACATATCTGAAGTAGATCCTCTTGTTTTATACGCTTCTGTTACATGTACGTTGATTCGGCTTTGCCTTTCCAGAAGGCTCCTGCAACTGAGAGAACATAAAGGGCAATTAGCCCATCTGTACCTAGCCTTTACAAGAAAATGTGTAAATTATCCTACAGCATCAGTGGGCCAATTTCTTCTTTTTCTGCTGCTGCTCAGCAAAGGACAGCACCCAAATTTCAAATACACTTTGAATTACAAGCTGCCGCAGCTCACTTTTGAAGTACATACAGCTGCTATTCATGCCAGTAATTCTCAAAAGTGACATCACTGGACCATTAAAAGGAAATTAATTGAAGTGGTTAAAAATGTAGTTGTGCTCCTGATTGAAGCGCAGAAGTGTAGTTCCATGAGGGCCATGTATGCCCCTCTTGTGCATGATGAAAGCAGCTGCTCTATCTGATTACATGGAGGTAAAGAACAATTACGACCAAATATTTGACATTTGGTATTGTGCTTTCTAATGCAAATGTGTGGGGGAGTTGGACCTTTTGTGCTCACTTTTTTCATCCTCTCTAGCCCCTCTGTTCTGCTGTTAAATAGCTCTTCTCCGTTCTGACTATAAATGGGGCCAGAAGACAATGGTTTTGTCTGTGTCTTGAATTGCATCCTCTCTCTGGAGAGAGAGTTGGAGGCCATCCTGAATGGGGGAAGCGGTGCGGTCACTAGACCAAGGCTCTGAAGACACCGGGTAAAGTCACTAGACTGAGGGGGAGGCCCTGAGTCTAGATGCAAAGACAATTATTTGTATGTGAGAGAATTCCCTGTGGTGCTGTCCCTTAGGAACAGGCACGTACATGCCCTTCAGATGTAGAAGACAGAAATCCCAGGGAACAATTTGTGTAAATATATACTAGATCTGGCAATTTCTATATGGAAGTTGAATCTGCTCATTTACTTATCAAGAAACATGATGCTGGATTATGAACTCACTTATGTAAATGTACATCAGGCATGCTTCCAATTAAGTTAATGGCATTAAAGCATTGAAAATGGCATGAGAAGCTAGCTCTCAAGGTATAACATTCCCTTGACCTCTCCGGCTCTCATTGGGGTGACAAAGAATTTAGGAAAAGCGACGAGGAGTCCTGTGGCACCTTATAGACTAACTGAAGTGTAGGAGCATAAGCTTTCGTGGGCAAAGACCCACTTCGTCAGATGCATGTAGTGGAAATTTCCAGAGGCAGGAATAAATATGCAGGCCAGGATCAGGCTGGAGATGACGAGGTGGATCCAATCAAGGAGGATGAGGCCCACTTCTAGCAGCTGATCTGGAGGTGTGAATTCCAAGAGAGCAGAAGCTGCTTTTGTAGTTAGCAAGCCATTCACAGTCTTTGTTTAATCTAGAGTTGATTGTGTCAAACTTAAAGATGAACTGTAGCTCAGCAGTTTCTCTTTGAAGTCTGGTCCTGAAGTTTTTTTGCTGCAGGATGGCTACTTTTAGATCTGCAATTGTGTGTCCAGGAAGATTGAAGTGTTCCCCTACAGGTTTTTGTATGTTGCCATTCCTAATATCAGATTTGTGTCCATTGATTCTTTTACGTAGGGACTGTCCTGTTTGGCCGATGTATATAGCAGTGGGGCATTGTTGGCACATGATGGCATATATTACGTTGGTGGATGTGCAGGAGAATGTACCAGTGACAGTATGGCTGATCTGGTTAGGTCCTGTGATGGTGTTGCTGGTGTATATATGTGGGCAGAGTTGGCACCGAGGTTTGTTGCAAGGATTGGTTCCTGAGTTCGAGTTATTATGGTGCAGTGTGTAGTTGCTGGTGAGAATATGCTTCAGGTTGGCGGGTTGTCTGTGGGCAAGGACCGGCCTACCTCCGAAGGCCTGTGAAAGCAAGGGATCATTGTCCAGGATGGGTTGTAGATCACTAATGATGCATTGGAGAGGTTTTAGCTGGGGACTGTAGGTGATGGCCAGTGGTGTTCTGTTGGTTTCTTTCTTGGGCTTGTCCCGTAGCAGGAGGCTTCTGGGTACACGTCTGGCTCTGTCGATCTGTCTCCTCACTTCCTCGTGTGGGTATTGCAGTTTACAGAATGCTTGTTGAAGATCTTGTAGGTGTAGGTCTCTGTCTGAGGGGTTGGAGCATATGCGGTTGTACCTCAGTGCTTGGCTGTAAACAATGGATCGTGTGGTGTGTCCGGGATGGAAACTGGAGGCATGCAGGTAAGTATAGCGGTCGGTAGGTTTTCGGTATAGGGTGGTATTGATATGACCGTCACTTATTTGTATCGTGGTGTCCAGGAAATGGACCTCCCGTGTAGATTGGTCCATGCTGAGGTTGATGGTGGGGTGGAAGCTGTTGAAATCATGGTGAAATTCTTCCAGAGTCTCCTTCCCATGGGTCCAGATGATGAAGATGTCATCGATGTAGCGTGGGTAGAGAAGGGGTATAAGTGGACAAGAGCTGAGGAAGCGTTGTTCCAGATCAGCCATAAAAATGTTGGCGTATTGTGGGGCCATGCGGGTGCCCATAGCAGTGCCACTGGTCTGGAGGTATATGTTGTCACCAAATCTGAAATAGTTGTGTGTGAGGATAAATTCACAGAGTTCAGCCACCAGTTGTGCTGTGGCATCATCAGGGATACTGTTCCTGACAGCTTGTACTCCATCTGCATGTGGGATGTTTGTGTAGAGAGCCTCTACATCCATGGTGGCTAGGATGGTGTTTTCTGGAAGATCACCTATGCATTGTAGTTTTCTCAGGAAATCCGTAGTGTCATGAAGGTAACTGGGAGTGCTGGTGGCGTAGGGTCTGAGTAGAGAGTCCACATAGCCAGACAGTCCTTCAGTGAGAGTGCCAATGCCCGAGATGATGGGGCGTCCGGGATTTCCAGGTTTGTGGATCTTGGGTAATAGACAGAACAACCCTGCTCGGGGCTTTAAAGGTGTGTTGATTTGTTCCTGTGTTTGTTTAGGGAGTGTCCTGAGCAGATGGTGCAGTTTCTTAGTATATTCCTTAGTGGGATCTGAGGAAAGTGGCCTGTAGAATTTGGTATTGGAGAGTTGTCTGGCAGCCTCCTTTAGGTAGTCAGGCCTGTTCATGATGACAACAGAACCTCCTTTGTCAGCCTCTTTGATTATAAGGTCAGAGTTGTTCCGGAGGCTGTGGATGGCATTGCGTACTGCACGACTGAGGTTACCAGGCAAGCGATGCTGTTTTTCCACAATTTCGGCCTGTGCACGTTGACGGAAGCATTCTATGTAAAGGTCCAGACTGCCATTTCGGCCCTCAGGAGGAGTCCATGTGGAGTTCTTCTTCTTGTGCTGTTGGTGGGAAGGTATCTGTGTGTTAGTGCATTGTTCAGTGTCGTGTTGGAAGTATTCCTTGAGACGGAGACGGCGAAAGTAGGCTTCCAGATCACCGCAGAACTGAATCATGTTAGTGGGGTGGCGGGGCAAAAAGAGAGTCCCCGAGATAGAACAGATTCTTCTGCCGAGCTGAGTGTGTAGTTGGAGAGATTGACGATATTTCTGGGTGAGTTAGGGGTACCATTGTTGTGGCCCCATGTGGCAGGTAGGATTTTAGACAGCTTACAGTCCTTTTTCCTCTGTAGAGAAGTGAAGTGTGTAATGTAGATCTCCTGTCTTAAAGTCCACTTGTGCAGAAGGTTGGTGTTTTATGAGAGACTCCAGATTGGAGAGCTCTTTTTTGATGTTTTCCTGTTTGCTGTACAGGATGTTGATCAGGTGGTTCCTCAGTTTTTTGGATAGTATATGGCATAATCTCTCACTATAGTCTGTGCAGTATGTAGATAGCAATGGATTTTTCACCTTCAGTCCATTTGGTATAATGTCCATCCGTTTGCATTTGGAGAGAAAGATGATATCTGTTTGTACTTGTGCAAGAATTTAGGAATACACTATACATGTGTTTTAAAATGATTTCACTCTACATCTGAGAGTACATGTAGCTCCCATATGGGTTTTTTTGTTTTTAATTATCCTTTGGTTTTTGTGGTCATGAATTTAGGTAGAGGTAGATTCAATTGCATATTGCACATCCTTGGGAGATCTGTTCCAGTACTCAAGGCTTACATTAATCGACACTGTTTCGGCTCCAGCAGAAATAACACTGTGCAATGGTTCCAAGCATTAGAGAAACCTACAAAATGGGTATTTAGTAAGACAGTTCATAAGTACCAGGAACAGAAAATTCCTCCCTGCAGGAACAGCATTGGCTTGTGTCTTTTCTCTGATACATTTCCCTTAGATGTGCAAGTAATAGGTTTGGAATAAAAAGGAATGCCTACTTCAACAAAAACTCTTTTAAAACATGGATACGTGATAAAGGATACAGATTGTTTCCAGAAGCAGGACCCACAGAGATTTCTCATCTTTTACTGAGAGGGTTTGTTTCATACAACAAACTCTAGCACATAACAAGGGCTTCTACACCAACACTGCACCGAATGAGAAACTAATTCCTCTTGCAAACACTAGCATATTAAAGCAAAGCCAAATGTTTTAAGCCAGGAAGGCAGTTCACTTTCTCAAGAAATTGTGATGGAAATAGCAGCTATCATTGGTTATGTTAGACAGCATTTTTTCTTAAGCATAAACCAATTCTGTGGCATAATTTTCCCACACACAGTGGGAACCTAACTAGCTGTTTATAAGAGAAACCTTACTATTCTCTCTCTCTCTCTCTCTCAAGTACTTGAAGTCTAAAGGGAAAAAGGAAATATCTGTGTCCTTATTGTTGAAGTTTGCTCCTCCCTCTGCCCCCCGAGGTTAGTTTTTATATTAAAATACAAATAGCTTGTTGCTCTAATGTCAGACAACTCACTGATAACATCAGTCTGCAGATTTATTATAGCTCAGTACCTTGATGAGAAAGTGTCAAATTATACAGCAAACAAATGAAAATGGAGTAAACATTTCAAGAGAGGCAAGGTGCAGCATTCTACCCCTCCCTAGTACTAACACATACCATTTTTACATATGCGCACTCTAATGAAGATAAACCAGTGTTTCGTAAACTGTGTTCAGTAGCGTGCCACAGAGAACAGAGTTCAAAATGGCTGCCCTTAAAGGGGCAGGAAACTCTTTTTTTTTGCTCAGTAACTTCCTCCGACCACTTTCTCTCTCTCTCCTTAACAAAAAATCCTTGGTGTTCCTTGGTCTTAAAAAGTTTAAGAAACACTGAGAAAAACACTAAATTCTGAGAGTTGACCACCTTATTTAGTTTCAACACCGTATCATTTCTAGGCTCCGATCCTTACCTCAGTCTTTTGTTCCCTAGCTTGGCAGGTGTTTTCAGCATTTCAGATATGACTCAAGGATTAACTCCTTCCATCAGCATAGTCCCTATAGGCCACTTTGGCTGGAACAGGAAGCATCAACCATGGCAAAGTTGGTGCCTTGCTCCCTGAAGAGGGAGTGGGACTGTCACATTCTGGAGTGCAATTCAGACCAGTGAGAGGTTGTGTCATCACTTGTATTATAATCCTGAGTGCTGTAAAATGCTGTAGTTATTCATAGCTTCCTGCTTGGGAGAGCAAGACAGCAGTCAGCATATATTACATTTTCTGAACATTGGACAGTTCTGATTCAACCTCTTTCGATTCAACACCCTGCCAGCTGACAGACACACTCTAGTCTTCGCCAGTCTTAGTTTATGGGGAGCAGATGATTCTAATGCACCACAAGTCCTAAACTTTCCCAAATCTGTGTGCTCTGCATAAGAATATAACATAAGAAGTCAGCCCCAAAGGTTCATCTTCAAAGGTCCATCCGTATCTTGTCTTCTAACAGTGGCCGATGCTAGGTGCCCCAGAGGCAATGAACAGAACAGGGAATCATCAAGTGATCTTTCCCCTTTCACGTATTCCCAGCTTCTGGCAAACAGGTTAGGGACACTATCCCTGCTCATCCTAGCTAATAGTCATTGATGGACCTATCCTCCATGAATTTATCTAGGTTTTTTTTGAACCCTATTATAGTCTTGCACTTCACAACATCCACTGGATAGGAGTTTTTCAGGTTGGCCGTGTGTTATGTGAAGAAATATTTTAACTTCTTGGTTTTAAACATGCTACCTATTAATTTCATTTTGTGACCCCCCCCTAGTTCTTGTGTCATGGGAAGAAGTAAATAATTCTTCCTTATTCACTTTCTCCACAACAGATGTGATTTTAGAGACCTCTATCATATCCTCCCTTAGTCGTCTCTTTTCCTAGCTGAAAAGTCCCTGTCTTATTAATCTTTCATCACATGGCAGCCATTCCATAGTCCTCATCATTTTTGTTGTCCTTTTCTGAACTTTTTTGAGATGAGATGACCAGATCTGCATGCAGTATTCAATATGTGGGCATACTATGCATTTATATACAGGCAATAAGATCTTCTCCGTCTTATTTTCTATCCTTTTCTTAATGGTTCCTAATACTCTGGGTTTTTTTGCTGTTGCACAATGAGAGGATGTTTTCAGAGAACTATCTACAATGACTCTAGGATTTCTCTTGAGTGATGACAGCTAATTTAGTCCCCAACATTTTATACGTATAGTTGCGATTATGTTTTCCGATATGCATTACTTTGCATTCATCTGCCATTTTGTTGCCCAGTCACCCAGTTTTGTGAGATACTTTAGAAGTCCTTCACAGTCTGCTTTGGACTTAACTATCTTGAGCAATTTTGTAGCATCTGCTAATTATGCCACCTCACTGTTTACCCCTTTCTCTAGATCATTTTATAAATAGGTTGAATAGGATGGGTTCCAGTATGGACCCTTGGGGGACACCACTGGTTAACACTCTCCACTCTGAAAACTTACCATTTATTTCTACCCTTTGTTTCCTGTATTTTAACCAGTTATCAATCCGTAAGAGGACCTCGCTGCTTATCCATGACAACTTACTCTTTTTAGGAGCCTTTGGTGAGGGACCCTGTCAAAGGATTTCTGGAAATCGAAGTACGCTATAACCACTGAACACCCTTTGTCCACATGTGCCTGTTGGCACTCACAAAGAATCCCAGTAGATTAGTGAGACATGATTTCCTTTTACAAAAAACATGTTGACTTTCTCCCCACAAATTATATTCATTTATGTGTCTGACAATTCTGTTGGTTTCAACCAATTTGCCCGGAACTGAAGTTAGACTTACCAGTCTGTAATTGTCAGGACCATCTCTAGAGCCCCTTTTAAAAATTGGTGTCACATTAACTATCTTACAGAAGCTGATTTAAAGGATAGGTTACAAACCACAGTTAGTAATTCCGCAATTTCACATTTTGAGTTTTTTCAGAACTCTTGAGTAAATGCCGTCTGGTCCTGGTGGTCCTCAGCCATGAAGACGAATGCAAAGAATTCATTAGTTTCTCCACACCAAACTTATCATCCTAGGGTACTCCTTTAGCATATCAATTGACCAACTCAGGGCTACAATGCTTAGCTCTCCACGCAACATTCAGAGGAATAAGATCCATTTGCTACTTGACAGAGATAAAACTTAACAGCTTGCCGCATCAACTGGCGTTAACATTTACTTTAATTCAAACACAGTGCTGTTGGTACAGATTCATAGTAAAAAAGTTTATTAACAGAAGCAGGCAGGATTTTAAGAAAGTTCGATTATAAGACAAAGTTAGAAATGCAAATAAAAGTGAAAACTTCACCTAGCAAGGGACAAGCTTTGTTCAAGATGGCTCTTCTCATCCTTATAATCTTCCGGCAAGATGGTGGCTGACTCCACACTCCATTGGGCAGGATCTCCCTCAGAAGCCCTAAATAGCTGGTTCTTTTGTCTTCTTAGGTGAAAAGGAGAACTCTGGGTTCTCTGCCTCTTTCATTTACAGTCCAGTGCACTTCTGAAATGGATTCATGTGAAGCATACTCCTCTAAGTAAAGTTTAGTGAAGCAGTGAGAAAGGCATGATGGACTTTGATGATAAAAATTTCCTGCTCTCTCTTACTCTGCTGGTGTTTGATAAAATGCAAACAGTTCTGCTTCCTGCAGTCTCCCACCTCCCTTGTTAGTGTGATGGTTCTCTTTGCTGCTTATCTATAAGTTGAGGTCAACACATGCACCTTTGTTAAACAAGTCTCTCCTAAACAACTCCCCCTGACCTGCCTGCTTTGAACACACTTTAGTCATACTTCCAGCACACAACTCTTAATGCACTTCATATATGTACATCATATGAGAGTGTTATGTCATACTGTCTAGACAGATTATTACAACAATTTACAGGACATAGACACAGGGATTACAGACAGTCCTAGGGTTCTGTGTCATTTTGGAAGGGGCACATCAGCAGCAAGGCTGCATGGCTTCAAAGAAGAACGGGAGACGATTTTTAAGTCTGCATAAGGCATGTCTGTGTTGTTTCGGGTTAATCCCTAAGCACTGGGTTTCTCATCCATATCACACAAGAAAACTGGTACAAGCAGTGATGTAACTGGAGATTATTTTGATATGTAGCTTGTTGCCACTCACTGGTGCTACAGCCCCCAAAGTTTACAAACAGGAAGGCCCATGGCACTGAAAGGAGTAAGTGGATAAAAAGAACTCCCACTCTAAAACCCAACAAGTAGCCAATTATATCTAAATAAAACTAAGCAGTAATACACAAACATAGAGGAATACCAGAGAGAAGCAGGAGCTCCAGGAAGGACAGCTGGCATTTGTACTGAGCACAAAGTGCATACCATACAGATTAGTAAATCACAAGAGCACTTGGGTGGAACTTTTTTTTAAATGGGTTCAGGTCAGTCCATATGTATTGGGATTTACCCAGAGAAACTGGGGTCAAGTGTATCAGGTGAGAGAAAAGGGGAGGAAGTTATGAATAGGAATTTGCAGGCCGGCTATCAACCCGTCAGGTTACATTTGCAGAAGCTGTGGGAGCCAGAGAGGAGCTGGAAAAGGGTTCACAAAGCTCCCCTCTGCCACACTTGCAGCAAGATTGTTTTAAATTTGTGGACAACTTGGGAAGTGCCGAGCCAGTCGTGTACACTAGTTAGATAGGAATTGTGGGAAAAAGGAGAAGCAGAGGCTTTTTGTAGTATTGAGTGACCTGCTGGGGTGAGAAATAGGTAAGTCGTGCCAACATCTATGAAGTTGACAGACTCAGTCAGAGGTGTAGACTGCTGTGCTAGCTCAGAACCAGGTGAGCAAGGCAGGCCCAGAATCTCTCATCAGAAGATGAAACTTTATCAGGGGTGGGAATTCTCTGTCTTGACTCGTTTTTTGGTCAGTCAGATCAGAAGAACAAACCTCACTAACCTAGCCAGTTAAAGCTAACTGGACCAAGTAAGAGAGCAATCTAGAAGATGAGACCAGGACATTCACCTGGGCAAGCCAGAGTGATACTGATAAAGCCAGGTTGGTACAATTTCATTACTCCACATCTGTTGTATGACATGAATGAAAGTGTGAATGAACCTGAAACAGAGCAGTGTTGCTTATACAGACAAGTAATGCTTAGTAAGAACACAAAGCTGTAAGGTTAACCCTTTGAATACAACTGGATTTCTAGGTGGATGACACCTTCACATTGGATGTATTTAGAAAGGACCGGGTGCTTGTTATAATGTAACAGGTAGAAGAGGGTCCTTATAGAGGCCTTGGGCCAAGACTTTTTGTGATGGATAGTGAAGAATAATGTATTCCTGGCTCAAACCAGCACTAGTAAACGTTCCTTTCACAAACATTAAATCTACTCATAACAAAAAAAAAAAATCTAAAAATTAACAAAAAAAGGAACAGTTAAGGGAGGGAGAAAAAATGACACACATGGCAGGAAGGAGAAGAGAAAAGAAGAGAAAAGTACACACGAGAAGTACAGTGAAATTACACCTATCAGGTCATAGATCATAGCATACATTTAGTATTACTAGCTGCATGTAGATCAAATCCCTTGTTCATCACTGTCAGAAAAAGGCAACAGCATGTTCACTGTAAGGGGATTGATGTAACGCATTTCAGCGGAGACAGGAACAAATACCATGTTTAATTAGTTTAATTGTAGGAGAAATAACATTGTGCTTTACAATAACTACAAATGGGTTCACCATCAACCTTCTTCCACAATCCACAAGTCTGAATGTACAGTACACAGGAAAGGACAAGAGCATGTTAGGCACAAACATTTTGGCTAAATTTTGGCAGCGCTTATAATGCGATGTTGCTAAATGCTAACAGTGTTCATTTCCACTCTAATTGTACCCAATGGAGAACAAGCAACAGAGCCCAAATAGGAAAGAATTCAGAATAAAAGGACACAGGGTATTCTCTAACTGTTGCAACAAAGACTAATTTTGTTGTTAAACCCCAAAAATAAGTAAAAGAGGATCTCATACATGCCATTTAAAACAGTCTAAAGCTAAAAAGCATCAAGTTCTTCAGAAGTCTAGAGGCATGCATTGGCGCATAATTCATGGTCACAAATGAGAACTACTGTAATAGCTAATCAAAATCTTGACAGGATGGGAAATCTCAAAAACGAACCAAAAGCCACTTGTTCACAAGTTCAGGTTCATGTATTAGCATTAGTATACACTATGTAGCTCCACATACATTATGACCACCACATTAGACAGAACCCTTCATCTATCAATCACTAGGCAGGGAACCCATTGGGCACAGTGTTTGGAATCTGCTAACATGGTCCAGAGCATCTCATGGACAATTAAGAAAGAATACATTATTACTAGTCACAGCTTGCCATACGCCACTGGAATTGTTCAGATTCAACCCCTTCCCACAGCCTGTATCCCAGACGTCCTACATTTTGCTCTCAGCATCTCTCAATATGTTTTGCTTTTAAAAACCTAAGGCGTAAGGGTTTCCAATGCATTACTATCATTCTGCATGCAGGTCAATGCTAAGAAAGAATCATTTGATTGGTGGTGGTTGTTGGGTTGAGTGTTAGTGTTGTGCTATTGCTGCAAAGAGCTAAAAACCAGTATTCCAGGCTGGAACGTAAAACTTCATCTGTCTTTTACACTGAGGAAGAGAAGTAGGGCTAGTATGAAAGTGGGCCCGTGACAGCTCAGGGTCCTTACCATGTGAAGCCAGCATTTAGAGGCAGCAATGAATTTAAGAATATGACTTATCAGTCATGATCCTTAGTAGAGGACTGACAGAGGTCTAGAGGGAGGGATGCATTGGGGAGGGAGAACTATGGGAAGATTCAGGTGCAATCTTCACTGTAGCATGTGAGCTGAAAGACACTGTGATACTATGACTTTGAACCCCCTTTTTAATGGTGGATGTGATCCAGAATTAAAAGGAAGAGAAGATGGAATCAGGGAGGGAACATGGTTTTTAATTGTCTGCATACTATATTGCAGTTCTTTCCAATGAGTGATGTAGGATATTCAAAGCTTACTTCACTATTGTACTTTTGTAAACTTCTTCCAGAACGTTACACAGAAGCATGGCAAATGACACAGGCTAACCAAGCAGGGAAATACAGAATGTAAGACTATACATATGTAAATCTTTAACACTTGTGTTTCAGGGTACCTTTGTGTCTCCTTAGTGTAATCTTTATCGAAGGGGATACGATGCGATAGGATTCTAATTTAATCAATGCACCATGATAAACAGCTCTTACTACCCAAAGCCTGCCTCTCAGGTTTGCCAGCAAAAGCCCCTCAAAAAGGGTGGCATCAAATCACTTTGCTGAGATGCCAACTGAGGAAGTGATGTTGGAACCTCTTGCGATGGGATCACAGAAAAGAAATGACAGCAAAAGTCTCAAAGGAGGATGGAATGACACCCTCTAAGTTTTTGCAACATCTCTTCCATGGTCCATCAGCTATGCAAAGAAAAGGCGTGTGTTGATCAAATGTCCAGTCTAATTAAAGAAAAGATGCCTGGGCAATGGGCAAAGACAAGGCAGTGTAAGGAACTGTTTGTTGCTCTGGCTCAAAATTTTACAGGGATATTTGTATTTTATTGTGTTTTATTAAAATATTTGTAACGTTGTGCTTTTTTTAAAATAAGTCAAACCCATTGACTATTGGGGAAGAGTAATGTAGAGAATGAAGCTTTGTAGTTAAATTGTTAGAAAAATACATATTTTAATACACTGCATTGTGCTTGACTCATTTTTAAAAATCAATACTGTTTAAAATAGATTCTTGCTCTCAAATAGCAATACAAAACTTTGTGATAGAAGAGTTTAGAACTATCAACTGTGCCAGGTCTTGTTATTCAGAACTAGAATGTATAAATCAAGGTTATATTTAAGAGTAATTCGATTAAGATTTCTGCAGAAATCTTGAGTAATTATTCATGTAGTTTCAGTGCCACAAATCTATTCATAAGGGAGGCTTTAACCTGGTCTCTTATTGACCATTTTAGTGTTCAGTCTGGTGATCACAGAACATAATAGCTTGGAATTATAAACAATTAATCAAATGTCTGGAAAACAAAACTCCAGATGTACAATCAGTTCTCTCATGCTTTTCCCCATCCCATTCATCATTTATATAAAGGAGAGACAGAACAGGTACATAAAGGGTATTATTAATGTGTCAATGTTTTCCACACACCAAATGCTTTCTACAAATGTACTAATGACACTTCTCCAGATCAAAGTTTTCTGTGTTGCTGTTGGGATTTACAGCATTGTTTTTTACTGAGCATTAATTCAGTTAGAGCCATGTGTGACAGGCCTACATTAAAATAAAACAAAAAATAAACTGTATTAAGCTGTGGACATTATTACTGCACTGGCCAGATCCAATCCAAAGAAACAAACAACAGCCTCCTAAATGAAATACTTCTCACTTGGAATGTAGGATCTTATTCCACATACTTAATATAACCTACAGATAATGGATGGAGCCTTTTTATTATCTGACTCATATTACACAAGCTTATAGGGTCAGAGTGAAATCTTGGATTAGTCAGTGGCAAAATCCCCACTGTCTTGAAGAAGGTCAGAATTTTACCCTCAATCATTTTCTTTAGTTTAATAGCTGTTACCCTTTTTAAAATTTGGCCAAACAACAAATTTAGCAAATGAAAACAGAGCTTGAGCCTCCATGTCAGTATAATGTAACCACTCCGAAAATAAACATCTGTTTGTGATGTAACCCCTTAGGGAAATCCAGACTTTGAGTCCGTTAAAGAGAAGGGGTAGGTTAGGCCCCAAATGTAGGGTATTTTTGGGAGAGAGAACTGTTGAAGAATTTTAAAGAATTATTGTGAAACAAAAGAAACATTTAATAAAAGATTGTATCAGGGCATACTTTAAATTATAAATTCATTGTGGCTTTTGTGAATAAAAGTACCCCCTCCTCTGAAAATGCATTAGAACAGGAGAGTAAAATTGACTAGAAACAGATTACTCTCCTTTTACTGCCCTGAGTGAAACTCCAAAACCAAACAAATGTAAACAGACACACAGAATAAAGAAATTGAAGCCAAGATTTTCTAAAGCAACTACTGATCTTGGGTACCCAACTGGAGCTACTATAAGGGGGTATGATTATTAGAGGAGATGAGTTAAGCACTTCTTAAAAATCATAGCCCTTTAAATGATCTCAGATTAGGCAACTAAAATCACTCGCCACTTTTCAAAATCGTGTCTTAAATTTTTAGAAATCTGTTTTTCTGTTTCATCAATTTCAGATACAAAACTAAAGTTGATGTTATTTAGCTATTAATATTTCAGGTTATTAAAACTTGGAGCTTCAGCTATTGTTGGATTGTGAATGACAGGATTTTTACCTCTTAATTAAGAATTATTTTGTTAGCACTTCTTTAAAAAAAGCTTTAGGTTCTGAATTCTGATAGTATGAGAAACGAAGAACAGAGAGAGAAGGACTTATATATGCAGTGGAGACGACAGGGTTTTTTATTGGCTGTTGGTTTTTTTTTGTGGTTGCTAAATATTTTTCACAGTGATACTGTCTTACTCCCAAAAGTAAATTAAGGATGAGAGCAGCTGTAAATGCATTTACAGCTGATGACAGGGAGCAAGTTTTAATTATGGACCATTCAGATGAAATTTAATTTACTCAATTTATTGCTGTCTCTGAAGTTTGTATAAGGTGCCCATAACTATAGCATATAAGTGCTGAATTTAGTGAATCACATAAATCTGAAAATACCATATTTGGTAAGGATCAACTGTTCTGCCTTTCTATAGTTCTGCTGTTGTACAGTCCATCAGCATATATAGAAAACACTGCTCTATCTGTACTGGGGATGTAACCAATTAACAAGGAAGCAGCTTACCAGAGGATGATTACCAGTAACTGGTTAACCAGCAGTGTGGCCAGGCTGGAGAAGCTCCCTATCCAATGTAGGCAGGGAGGAGAGAGGACTGCTCTAGTCCAGCCGGACCCACCATGCCATGCTGGGCTAGAGCAGCCCCCTGCCTTCAGGATCTCAGTTAAGCAGTTAACCAGTTAAATGTAATGTTTAACCGGTTAACTGATTGAGCAGGATTTTACATCCCTAGCTTGTAAACATGAGAGTCTAGTTCTTAGCAAGCAGAAAATTTAAGATTGATGGTGTGTGCAATTCCCTTGTGTACTGAAAGCAAGACAGATCTCATTACACAAAGCAGTCGTTAGGAAACCAAATTAATAAAGAACAACTATACCATCTAACAAGGAGCAACTGAAATGGTAAGACATTTTATATTAAAATGCATTAGTAATATAAGTGCAAAGACTCATATCATTCCAGCAGCAAAATACCACTCCTAATCATATCATGATTAGTAATTAATAAATCAGCAAGATATGCTTGAACAGGATTCCAACCCATTTAGAAAACTTCCCCATTTAAACCCCAGTTCAGCAAAGCAGTTAACCATACACTTAATTACATCATTTCCCTATACGCTTTGCGGAATTAGGGCCTTAGTCATTAAACCTAAAACTGCACGTGTAGGAAAACACTATCATCTCATGAGTTATGGCACTTGTTTGAACTTCTCTCCGCCTCTGTACAATGATATCTGAATTATTAAATGAGTTATAAACAAAAGTTAAAAGGCAGCCATAAGTGATGGCACTTAGTTCTGGAAGCTGCTTAGCAATGTCTAATAATCTGTTTTCATAAGAGACTCTTTGATATGGGGAAACCATAGCTTGAATGGAGCACTGAAATATACCTTGCACACATCAACACAGAGTATGGCATTCCTGTTATTTTGTAGCAGCACATCTGTCACCTATTTCTAAATACCCAAATGGCTGCTGTTTTTCTTGTAGTGATGCTTGTTGCAAAGCTTGCTATAATGAAACAGTTCAAATTACTGAACATATAAGGGAAGGGATGTTGTTAATTATTCATTCAGACTGCTTGGAATCTAGTGGTTTTGTAATCTCATTTTGAATTCCAAACTTGCTTCAAATTAGTGTATACCATAAATAATCATTAGTCATCAAATGACTAATGCATTTGCTTGCTCCATATTCTTCATGGATGTTTACATTATTAGACCATATTTCTGTCCCGAGACAAACAAACAAAGCCTGATTTTGTATTCTATATTCAGGTAGCTTTCTCACTGACTTCAGTAAGAGTTTCACTAGTATAAGGAACATCGGCTTAAGAACACAGATGCAGGAAAGTGCAGAATGCATTATAATCCAACTCAGAAGCCTCAAAATCCAAGGCAAAGAGGAGTCTTTCTTCCCCACTTACACATGTGGAAAGTTACAACGGACTGAATTCCACTAATGCCAGGTGTCCTTGTGGTACCCCACAAGAGTTAAGAGTCACATCAGTTTATCCTTATGCAAGCCATTTGCTCTCAGAGTCTGCGTTTTCCCATGCTAGATCTCAGCATTAATATACCTTCTACAGAGGTGCCAGGATTGTCAATCATCTTTTGCCAGAGGTGCTGTTCTTCCCCATGAGAGTCCATCCAATCCACTTCCTTCCCGTTACTTAAACCTTGCAAATGCAAAAAATATGGAGAGTTTTGGCATGTTAGTGAGATGTAACTCAATATGGCTCCTTATCTGTTTCAAGAAGGTATATGCAGGATTGTTGTACTCCTGTCACTTTCAAGACATTGGAGAGACAAGGTGGACAAGATCATATCTTTTACAGGGCCAACTTCTGTTGGTGAAAGAGAGAGAAGCTTTTGCGCTTACACAGAGCTTTTCTTAAGGTCTAGGAAAGGAAACAAGGGTGTCACAGATAATTACTTATGCTAAACTATCTGTTCAATCTTTGGTTTAGTTGTGACACTATAGGTACCTCTCCCAGACCTGAGGATAATCTCTGTACAGCTCCAAAGCTTGCCAGTGTCTCACTTACAGAAGTTGGTCCAATAAAAGATATTACCTCCCCCCACCTTGTTTCTCTCAAGAGGATACAGAAAGACAACACTCTCCTTCACTGCACTACTGCGTGCAAGACACACTATAAAGCATGTGCCTTACAAAAATTGTGGATTATTTTCTGGGGAGGAGAGATTTTACTTATCTATCGAAGAAGAAAACCTGGCAGATTATAAAAGGAAAATAACAACAAAGAAACCAGAAGAATTTCAAAAGTAAATGAACTAAGTTTTTAAAATTATCTAAAAAATAATGATGTAATAAAAAGGGTGATGTGCCAGCCTGGATTTGGCTGGGGTTTAGCTGTAAATCCAGTATCCTCCCATTGTGATTTTAAAAAATGAAACTATATAAGTTTAAAAAACAAAAAGCAATGTATTTATCTGATAACCTAAAAGGCATTGGAATGTCACCAAGGAGCTAGAACAGGGCTACTCAACACGTGACCCATGGGCCACATGCGGCCCATGGCCCATCTGTTTGCAGCCCGTGATGCAGTTTGGGTACACACAGCCCGTGGGTGGGAGCCAAAACAAAAAAAGTAGTCATTGATATGCGTTTTAGTAGTTAAATTCCTGGACTGTCATTACTCATTAAAAGTGCTGTCATATGTGTGGAAATCAGGTAAATATTGCATTTTATTAATATCAGCAGAACTGACTTAAATGGGGCCTGTGTGTTGTGTAGTTTTGCTGTAATCTTTGTACTCACGCCCGTCAATGTGAAAGAAGCTTATGAATATATATTTGCATGTATAGGAAACCACGCTTAAGTTGCGGCCCTCGGCATGTGCTGTGAGTATCACTGTGGCCCCTGGAACTTCCAAAGTTGAGTAGCCCTGACCTAGAGACTAAATTCCTCTTGGTAGTCACAAAATACATGGGCAGAAACCAGCAACATTTCCCAACGTGGTTCTATCCTACAACCACTATCCACCAATGTGAGGAGGAATGGATGATTCACTCTCCACAGCAGCTCATTCATCATCCAGAAGGGTTACTGTTGAGTAAAATGAAATTCTCATATCTCAGATGGTAAGATGTGTTTTCCTAGTTCTTCCAGTCTTGGTTGACTTCAGAAGCATAGTTATAAGTGGGTAGCAAACTCATGTCTCTCACTTGCTATCATAAGGAAGTAAATTGCCTTTTGGCTTTTAAGCCACCCCTTTTTTCTTTCAAATACCACCTCTGTGCCCTTCATTCACAAAATTCACATACTGTACATGGCTATGAGACATGTGCTGAACAAAATAATGATTCCCAAATGGGGCCCTTACCGCTTCCAGTGCTCAAACGGACACCTCCCAGAAAGATGTTGCTGGAGAGTGACTCCTTGTCCCAGACTGTCAATTCTAGGCAGACGCTGTGTAGATCTGCAAGGTTCAGGCCGCTGAAAGTGAAGGTGTGATTCCAGTGGGGATTCACACTCTTCTTTATTACAGGAGTTTTATGTTTTGTTGCTTTGCTGTTATCTGGGAGCAGATACCTGAGGGAGACAGAAAGAAAGACGAAGAGAGGAAAATAAACAGGTAGATGGGAGTTCAGGTCAGTCATCCTTATCATTTGTATTACAGCATCACCTAGAAGTCCAACCAAAATCACAGAGGGCCCCATTGAGTTTTGAATTAAGTACAAAGATATAGTAAGAACTGTCCATTCCCTGATGAGCTTTTCCTCTAAATAGACAAAACAGAGCAAAAATAGGAGAAAGGAAGTCATATCATCCCCACAGATGGAAACCCAAGACACAGAGAAATTCCAACTGCAAATCAGCAAAGAACCCATTGAAGTCAAGCTAAGCATGCCAAAAAGCGGTGTTGAAGTGAGATCAAGTAAGTTGTCCAGGTTGTCCGGGTCTAAGACAGGAATTGAATCAGCTTTCCTGTATCTCAGGTTCAGATGCTGCCTTTAACCACACAACTCTACATTTCAATGGGACTCCTCATGGAAAACAATACCTTTCCATGTGAGTAAGCATTTCAGATTCATGGTGAGAAGCAACACTATTATGTGATAACACATTTAATTGATCTTGGGCAAAAATAAGTGGGTGAGAGAGAAGGAATTTAGCAGCTGGTCAGTGAGATGGTATCATCCCCTCTGCATTGACATAACTTTATGTTAAGGATGTTAAGTAGCGTGTATTTCACTAATTGAATAGTTTATGCATTTTTGCATTGACTATTCGATTAGTCAATAGTGGCATTTCAAAGGGGCAGCGCCACCCTATGTCATTCCAAGGGGCAGCACCACACTGAGCCCGGGATCAGCTGGAGACTCCTCAATTGAGCCCAAGCTCTGTGGCACTGCCCCTTTGAAACACCGTGGTGGCATTTCAAGGGGGCAGCGCCACATGGAGCCTGGGGTCAGCTGGGGACTCTAGATGATCCCGGGCTCTGTGTGACGCTGCCGTTTTGAAGTACCCTCCTTTTTCTCCCCATTTACTGCCTCTGTCTGATAGCAGCAGCAAGGGGGGGAAGCGACTAGTTGACTATCCTGTCATCTATCCGAGAAGCAGTTTCTTATCGGATAGTCGATGTTTACATTCATACCACAGATCTAATTCCTCACTAAAACACAAAGATTCTGATGCTATGAAGTCTGATGATTTTTTCAACTCCATAAGATTTCTATTTTTACCAGAGTACTCTTTTCTTGAAAATCTGTAAACACAATATATTATTTTTAAAGTCAAAGTAGTAGACAAATCTCTTTAATCTGAATTTACCCTTCTCCCAGTACAGTTCATGGGTTGATCTGAGCTATAGAAAATATATTTTAAAAAACCTGGTAACCTGATGGAAAATTGTTTGTCCAAAGGAAACTGGTTCAAACTCCACTTACATAAAACAACCCATGCCAACAACAGCAGATGTGTGTGATGAACTAACCAGAGACAGTTCAGGGAGTCAGCAACAGTGATATGCTGCCAATTTGTAAACTAGAGGCTCCAAAAACAAAAAATCCTCTTAGTCTGGTGTAAACTCCACATCTCATGTGTGTACAAGCTGCAGAGAGGAGAGTGGGGGACCAGATAATTTTTCCTTGTTTCTCTATTTAAACAAAAACACATTTCTCATAACTAAAGCCAACCACAGAGAAAGCTGCACTGGGCAAATCAATGTAAAATAAGCCTATAGATTGCTCTTTGTACCTCAAAAAATGTTCTGAGTACATTGATAGAACAGCACTTAGATCATGTGAATGGGAGGTGTAGAGTGAAAACCTTACAATGACTTCTAAGTATATCTGCTCCAGGAAAACTTGCAAAAATCAATTTGTCATTTAAGACAATTTTAGCTATTGCAAAAAAGTAAAAAAAAATTCCTCAGAAATATGTTTACGACCCCAGGAACAATTTACCATTCTTGGAGGAATGGCTTAGCTATGTCCAGAGAAGAGGTGAAACTTGATCGAGGTGTTCACTTCAACAAAAACATGCAGACTATAACTAACACACCACTGTACATAAAACAGGCAACTATGAAAGCTTTTACTGACAGAAAAATGACAAGGATGAACATTCTATTCCCCATTTTATTCATTTAGCACCGGGGTGGGCAAAAGGGCCTCCACGGGCCAGATCCGGCCAGCCAAGAGGTTTGATCCGGCCCACGGAGGTCCTGCTGCTCCCCTGCCCCCAGGCCAATCAGGATCTGGGGTCGGGGGAGTGTGTGAAGTTTCCTCCACCTTGCCAGGAGCACGCAGTGCTTAGAAGCACCACACGTTCCTCACAGGGCAGGAGAAGACTTTGCAAATCCCCCACTTCCAACCTCTGATTGGCCTGGGGGTGGAACGGGGAGTACGTGAAGTCTCCCTCCCTGCCAGCAGCTTGGGTGCCTAGGGGGAACCTCTGGGGGGTGCAAAGACTTCACAAGCTCCCCTACCCCCAGACTAAACAGGGTCTGTGGGTGGGGAAGTATCCTGGCCCCGCCCCTTCCGCTTGTGGCCCTGCCCCTTCTTGTGCAGCCCGGGTCCACTTCAAAAATTTCTGAAGTGGCCCCCAGCAAAAAATGATTGCCCATCCCTGATTTAACACCTTGAGTGCCATGCTCAGAATTATGTTTATATTATAGATACAAGCATGTACCTATATCAAATATTTGTTGTTTATTCAGGAAGTTTATTTGAATATTAAAGTTCATACTCTAAATGCTGAAAGATAAATAACAATCAGGCATATGTATATAGCAAAAAACCATACACACTGCATGATTGAAATCATACTGTGTTGCAGACATGTATATATAGCAGGTGTACATATATCACATACTCATGGGTTTTTTTAAGTGTTATCTTTAATGTTACCTTTCAAAGCCACATGTTGAAGTCTACAAGTAAAATTAAAGCTCTTATTTCAAATAATATATTATTACTTAAATTTAAATACTGCAGACAAAGAGAATTTAAGGTTGAACTCCATTCTGAGGTGCAAGTTCTTTTTCAGGAGTAAAGTTCAGTATCTATCAGACCAAAATGGTACTGATCACATAAACTAGGATTCAATGCAAAAGTTAGTTTTACTCTTGATGTGCTGTATAAAATATCAGAAAATAAAAATTACCCTTTAACAAATGTGTCAGAGGTGCCTCCTGATTTCACAGCTGTTAAATTTTTGGCTTCTTTGATAATGACCTCTAACATACCCCCAGAAGGCAGCTGTGCAGATCCTTTCCTTCCCTTTCTTAAACTCTTCTTTCCTGTACAGAAAACAAACCAACAACAAAATCAAGGACTACAGGCAGTCCCCTGGTTACGTTCAAGATAGGGACTGTAGGTTTGTTCTTAAGTTGAATTTGTATGTAAGTTTGAACAGGCGTCCAGATTCAGCCGCTGTTGAAACTGACCAGCAGCGGCTGAATCGGACACGCCTGGGGCAGAGCAGCTGGGGTGCTGCTGGGTTGGTCCCGCAGCGCTCCTCGGCGCTACTGGACCAACCTGGCAGCACCCCAGCTGCTCTGCCCCAGGAGTTCCCAAGTCAGCCGCTGCTGAAACTGACCAGCGGCTGACTATAGGAAGCCCGAGGCAGAGCTGCTCTGCCCCAGGCTTCCTGTAGTCAGCCGCTGGTCAGTTTCAGCAGTGTCTGACTTGGGGACACCTGGGGCAGAGCAGCTGGGGTGCTGCTGGGTTGGTCCAGTAGCGCCGCACCTCGGCGCTGTGGGACCAACCCGGCAGCCCCCCAGCTGCTCTATCCCAGGCGTCGGCGAGAAAAGCCTGGTTTGCTCGGGGGGGGGGGGGGGAGGGCGCACTAGCTGCACCCCTCCCCCAGCAGACCAGGGAGAAGCGGGCGGCGGGCGGCTTTGCTCCACGTCTCCCTGGTCTGCTGGGAGAGTCCCCCCAGCAGACCAGGGAGATGCGGAGCAGCATTTCTCGCCGCGGAGGACGCGGGCGGCGGGATCGCAGCGCGTCTGGGCGGTCCTGCCGCCCGTGTCCTCCGCGGTGAGAAAAGCCCCGTTCGTATGTAGGGATCCGACGTAAGTCGGATCCACGTAGCCCAGGGACTACCCGTATATACTGAAAAACCAGTTTGGAAATTTTCAGAGGGGTAGCTGAGTTAGTTTGTAACTGGAAAAACTTAGAAAACAACAAATGGTCTGGTAGCACTTTATAGACTGACAAAACATGTAGATGGTATCATGAGCTTTCGTGGGCACAGCCCACTTCTTCCATTTGAAAATGTAAGCTTTTTGTGGCCAGATTCTGCCACTCAGTTACTTCAACAAGACTATTTGTAGAGGGAAATGCTGCCTGGCTCTTTATTTGCCAACAATCTGGCTCTTTATTTGTAAACATGATGGGGAAAAAGAGCAGCTCACCACACTCCTGGTAAAAAAAACATTGACTCAGACATGGTTGATCCTTGACAGGGAGGGGCTGCCTGAAGTCTCCAAGTACAAATATGGTACTGCTAATATGCTGAAGGGAAAAGGTCAATTTTTCTTTAAATCTTCTCTTCAGCTATTATAAATATTTTTCTAGCCAAAAGCAACTAATAACATTCTATGCAGTGGCAGCAAAGAGATCTTATCAGACAGCCTCCTCCCATAGTCAGAACCTGAAACATCTAAAAGTCTGCTATCCAAACGTATAGGGTACAAGTTCACTGCAGAAGAGAGACCTGGCTGCATGCAGACTAAGGTTGCCAGGTGTCCGGTATTGACCCAGACAGTCCAGTATTTTTGCTTCCTGTCCAGTAAAAAAAAAATTCAGAAAATACAAGACACCTAAAATGTCTGGTATTTTCTGTTTTTTTCTCCCTGCCAGGAGGCAAAAATACCAGACACCTGGCAACCCTACAAACCCTCAGCAACTAGTCCCAGCCCCGGGGCCCTCCCACCCCCTGCTTACCTGGTTCTGCAGGGCTGTCTTATGGCTGGAGCAGAAAAACAAGATGGACACTGGCAAAAAGCCTTTTCTTAAAGGGGCCATGCTTTATTTTATTTTTTTGCTTAATAACTGCTGTCAAAGTCCTTCCCCAGCCCCCCAACAACTTTGGTCTCCTTCTTTTTTTTACTCAACAGAATTTTTTCCCAGTGTTTTTTTTGGGGGCGGGGCGAAGTTCGGTATTTTTAGTTAAACCACTTGGCAACCCTAACACAGACAGTTTAGGCTACATCTACACTTGCAATTGATTGACAAAACCTTTGTTATTCACTCTCCTGCTGACAAAGCGAAAGCTCTTGGTCAGGGCTAGAAGTATTCTAACAAACAGCATTCACACATGCTGACCTTTAGCAACAAAGGGCTGTGTCAACACAGCCTTGCCCTAAAAGCCGGATAGCGTAGACATTCCTTACAAAGAACAGCCTCTCACTTTGAGCAATAGAATAAGCATGCTGACACTGAACAGCTGCTACAGTTTCTAACAGGTTTATCAGCAGGAACCCCATGAACCATTGATGTTCCTGGACCAAAGAGCCCAGGAACAAGGAGGGCTGGTGGCCGGGAAGGAGCACGGTAGGGGGCACCAGCGACTCATCTGGGAGCCCAGTGTCGGGGGGGAGGGGTGTGTAGATGGGGAGCACAGCAGGGAGTTCTGGTCCCAGTGGAGCTCCCTGGCACCAGCAGCCAGGAAGCCCCAGCTTGGCAGCAGCTCTAACCCCAACAGCAGCCAGGGAGCTCAGGCCCTGCCCCAGATGTGGAGCTCCAGCCAACCCCCTTCTGGCTTCAGCAGCCTGGGTGCTCCAGCAACAGCAGCACTCAGGAAGTCCTGGCTCCAGCTGTGGAGCTCCAGCTCCTGTCGCGGAGCCAGGCAGCTGCGGAGCTCTGCCCTGGCTGTGGAGCTCCGCCCTGGTTGTGGAGCTCCGGCAGTGGGGCTACGGCCCTGGCAGCAGTGGGGCCGGTGGTATCAAGAGAGTCCTGGGGATTGGGGCAGCAGCGGGGGCAGGTCGGAGCCCTAGTCTGGTGGCAGCACGACCTTCCCTGTTCCAGAAATCCTAACCTGTATCATCCTGGACAAGTGATATCATTTATTTCCATTCAAAATAAGTTTTCAAAAATTAATTTAATTAAAATCTAGATTAGTGAATTTAAAAACTGCTCAGCTCCATGTGCTGTGAAGGCCATCAGTTCACTTCTGTGTTGTCGCAGTACTTTGTAAATAAGATGAATATTTAAGAATTCAAGAAATCAGATGCATACAAATTACAACATGGAACAACTGGCTTCCTCAGACCAAAGACTATCAGATTATAGCGGAGGACTTGGAATTTTCTGCTAACAGACTAAATGGAATTAATCTGAGAAAAGAGCCTAACTTGCTACCAATTCTTGCAAAGTAGTATTGTGTCTTTTGGCAATAAATTCCTCTTGTGCTCAAACTGTGAGTGTCTAAGGACAGAATTACTATCTGATCACTTCTACCTATTTGGATCATTACTTCTCTGGACACTACTGTAGTACATGTAGTAACTAATTATATTTTCCTCTGAAGAAACACTACCCATTTCAGAGGGTTATAATGGACCGCCCTAAACAAGTCTAATGGGATGCTAAGAGATATAATAACAGCAGGAAGAATGGGATGAAACTGAGCAAAGGAAAATGTAGATTAAATAGTGTGAAAAGGGTCTGAACAGTGAGATATGTGTCACTAAGGTTGCTCCCCTGAGAGGAACTGTAGTAACCCTATTACTTTGACCAGCTATGCACTGCTTAAAACAAGAACACAATGTAAAACACAGCAATAACTCTGGATTAGAAAACTGCTATGGCTAATGACTGTGGCTATTGACCAGCTCGGCCGTTTCAATCATGTCACAGCCATCATTCTGCTGCATTACCTCCTAATGGTGTATAAATGCTGTCTCATTACAGGGGGAAGGGAAGAAGCATCTTTGTTTTGAAAATTTCCTCAGATACAGGGTACCTACTTCACTGCCACAGAACTTCACCTCTCTGCAGTACTCAGAGGGTGTTGTTAAATGCTGCCCTCAATATTCATTTTACCTTGAAACTGTCCAAGTGGAAGCATTAGATTCTTCTCAGGGGGAATGTAGCGTAAAACAACTATCAGCTCTCCTTTATATTGAAGCCCAACATCTGCTGCAACCTCCAGCTAATGGAGAGGGGAAAAAAACAGAAATCCATCTAATCTTAATAATTTATTCATTAATTTTCAATTATTTGTATTCTATAAGTAATCCATGATATATGCTTCATAAACAGGTCATGTCACTGTACAAAGCTCACAGCGAAATAGCCTTCACTAACTGAATGCAGACAACCACATTTTTGAAAATTTCATAGTCTAGGGAATGCAAAAAAGCTCAGAAGAGCAGATGTCACGTGCCTCACACTAGAAGCTATTTGATAAATATACATAGGAGAGAAATATGGTTTGTTAGAATGAAGGAAAAGTTCCAACCCATGTCACAGCAAACAAAGAGGTCAAAGTAAACTGGATACATAAACTGTAGCTACTTTATGGGGCAGTTTTTGATGACACTCATTCATGTTGATTAATACCTTACTCCGTAACTAGCCCCACAGATTTCAGTAGAATTATTCTTGGAACAAGGGGGCATAATCTGTCCTTGAAAGGGGGGGAAAAAAAGAGATTTACAGAAATAAATATTACTTCTCAAATATCATTTCTCAACTTTCCGCATCTCTTTTTCCATTAAATTTCTAAACCCAATCCAAGAGTATGCGCTATGCTTTTTTATAGCACATTAATTGAAAGCAATATTAGATTAGCATTTTTTAATTAAAATAACTAATTATAAGCTCATGTTTAGAAACTAACTAGTTTGGTAGGTCTCTCTTACCCATAAAATAAATAAATATGTCAGTAAAGAGTGTTTTCTCCTAAAGAAGTGGAATACAGAAGAGAAATTGCCCATGAAACATCATTAAGCTCCCAATCATGTGGAACATTTAAGCATGTACCTAACTTTGCTTTCACAGGCAGCTCCATTGATGGCAGCGTGACAACTCATGGAAACAGAGTTTATAAATTGGCTTCAGAAACTTGCATTTAAGCATGTGTTAGATTCAGATCTCATGGACTTAATCTGCTGCAAGGGAGAATGAGGTTAGATATTAAGAGAAACTTTGTAACTATTAGGAGGGAGGAATCTGGCACAGGCCTCTAAGGGAGGTTGTGGCATTTCCATTACTGGGGGTTTTAAGGACAGGTTGGGCAGACACCTGTCAGGGATAGTCTAGGATTACTTGGTCCTATCTCAATGCAGACAACTGGACTTTTTGACCGTTCCAGATCTCTTTTGTCACTACAGTTCTATGAATCTATGATACATAAAATGCTGCCCAGCAATGTTCCTTTTAATCTTTTTCCATCCACTGTGGAATAAATTTTATGTGCACCAAGGCATTTGTGAATGTGCACCACCAGTATAAAGAAAAACAAAAACCTAGCTATGGGAGCTCTGTTAATCAGTTGGCTAGTATTTCAATCTCTCCTGAGAGGCTACAGAAGAGCACAGCTTATATGGAACACTGCTGTGCAGTATGACAACACTGAGTGACTGGACAATACCTAGAATTACAGTCTGAGCACTGCATCGAGGTACTACATTGCTGATGAAATAATTATACTGGTGATAATATACATCCAAAACTTATCCAACTTGCCTACTGATCCCAATTACTAGGTAAATAATTTTACGGTTTGGGGGGGAAAAAGTCCCAGCCTCAGACAGAAATACACAAGAAGCTAAACTGCAGGTAAAGGCACTATTACCTGATTAATAAAAATATTTAGGGCTAGATCCTGCCATCATATACAGGGATGGGATTTAGAGGAAGATGCAATAAACCTTGTAGTGGAAAATTGTGGAATAACCTGACTATAGGCGGAAATTTCATTTGAATAAACCCTGGCCATCAAGGAAGCTTCACTGTGGAAATAATAAATTCCCCCCATTTCACAGATGGGGGAAGTGAAGCACAGAAGTTAAGGCCCTGATTTTCCTGGAAATAACACACACGTCTCCCAATCCCCAATCCTGAACTTTAACCCTAAAGCTCTTCTCCCAACTGTTCTGATCTGACCACACACCCCTAAGAGGATTGATCATCGCATGCTAAGAGGATACATGGATCTTAATCCTCAACTTTTTTTTTATTAAAACAGCTAAGTAGCATCAGATTACAACAAATGTCACCCCTTAGCACTCTTGACAGAGACATGGAGTTCATATTGTAGGACAGTATTCTGCCTAGCATATGTATAAATAAAACCTGTCCTTAATGCTGCTTGCAATAATCTGTCATTCAGAAAAATCTCTTATTTGCCTACAATGAACTGAGTTCTGCCTACAAAAACAGACAAATCATAGAAACGGTCAGGCTGTAAGAGCCCATGAACAGTCAAGTAGGGTAGCCCTCTGCACTGAGGCAGGACCTAGTAAACCTTGACCAGTCTGACAGATGTCTGTCCAACCGGTTCTTAAAAACCTCCAATAAGTTGGAGTCTACAGACTCCTTTATAAACTTATTCCAGAACTTAACTCCCATTATGGTTAGAAATTTTTCTTAATAGCTAACCTAAATCTCCCTTGCTATCGATTAAGCCCATTATTTCTTGTCCTACTTTCATTGAACATGGAGAAACATTATCTCTGTAAACATTATCCAGATCATCCTGGCAGACAAAGGAGACATATTCTCGTTCTCTTTTACTTGGAAATGAGATAGAATTAATAACTCTTATAACGAGTTTGGAAATAATCACACAGCATTTCCTAGCTGGAATGGCTGAAATGCTCAGACCTCTTTACTTTTTGGTCTGAGTGAAAGAGCTCCATCAGTGCCTTCGGTGTTACAATTAAAAAAAACAAAACTAAAATGATGTGAAGTAGAACAGACACCGAGTCACAACTCTTACAGTCCAGTAGTTTCATAATGTAACATTATGATTAGCCTGCACACAAAATGTGTGTCTCTTTGTAAAATTCTCAATTCTAAATAAGTGCAAAATTCTACACTGCTCCAGGGCTGGTACAAAGAAATAGGAATGCTGATAAATGTGCCCTCTGCTCCAGGGCAGGCCATCATGGAACCAAGCTGGGAAAAGCACTGCTCATGATAATTTATCAGTAAGGCTATGTCTAGGCTACACTGAAGTTTCGAAAGAGGATATGCAAATTCCGCAGGAATTCGCATATCTTTCTTCCAATCTCACTTTTGAAAACATTTTGAAAGCACTTTTGAAAGCATTAATCAGGATGCATTTTTTTCAGCAACTCCCCTCCTCTTTTTCAAAAAACCGTTCTTCCTCAGACAATGAGGTTTACGTGGCTTTTCGGGGGGGGAGGGGGAGGAGAGAGTTGCCAAAAAAAAAAAATCCTACTACTTTCACTTTCAAAAGCTCTGCTTTCAAAAGTGAGATCAGAAGAAGATATGCAAATTCCCATGGAAAGCATTTGTGTCTAGCTAGTGCAGGGTGCTGACTACAGAGAAAGTAATTATTCACCTGGGGCAATCATGATGATTCTATGAGATGCGTCCTTCTGTGGGGTGCTTCACTATAGGCGTGCTTTGTCTCTGCGCTGCTGATTAGAGCACTTCAGTAACAGTGTCGGTTAGACCCACACATGTGTGCTGTCTCTCCTCATGCCTTGCCACGAGGCTAGCCAGATCAGGCAGACTAACCACCTCTCCCCCCGCAGAAGGAGAGTGGATTGTAGAACATCCATATGGACATACATCTTAAAGAACCATCATTACTGCACAAGACAAGTAATTACTACTACTTTGAATAGTGTCCCTACGGATACTCCTCTGTAGGTGACTACCCAGTAATATCCCTACTAGAAGGCTGGGGCTTCAGAGTCTGGTCACTTAGAGATGACAGAGCTGAAGATGACATCAGAGGCAGTCTCTCTAGTGATTGCAAGATGTTCTGTGAAGGTATAGAATAACACCCATTTCATCACTCCACAGTTTTTAGAGACAGGCACTCTCCTGAAAGAAGCGATGGATGAGGTTTTGCCACTGCCATTTCCCATAGAGCCCATAATTCCTTTGATAGCCACTGGTATATATGCAGTTATAAAGTGGATGCCTGAGCAGGGCTAGAGAACTCTGGCTACTAGAGCAGTAAGCATATTAGAAGCATATAATCTTAACATTTATAACAACTCTTTAGAGTTGCTCCAGTTCCAAAAACAAACACTTTAGCTCCTCTCTAGTGAGGTGTCAGAAGACAGAGTTAAGCACTAAAGATGCCTTATTCTATAGAGTTTCTGGCTTGTGTACCAAATAGCAGGATACTATACCTTCCTATCTACTCAGCATGTATAAAAGAGCAATGTTGAACCTCACTACCATAGAAAATGGTTAATTGCTTAAAAATGATTCACAAAGAAAGGTGCTGTTTGAGAGGCTAGCAGGTGATTGTTTGAAAGCGGTCCATTGCTTCATGTGCTATTTCTTTAACAGGTCCTTTGGGCTGCATTTACTATTGGATGTATGTGTCTGTAGAGCTGTCCCATCCATTGGAGGGTTCGGGGCTGTTGCCCCAGGCCCACGCAGAGCAAAGAGCCACAGGACAGAGAGCATGGGCAGTGCCACTGGCCCCGTTCTGCCTTGCTGGCTCCAGGAATTGTCCAGGAGAAGAGGAGTTGGGGGGGGGGGGGGCTGAGGAAGAGATGGAATGGAGTCAGACGAGGGGTGGGAAAAGACATGATGGGGATGGAGTAGGGGCAGTAAGAGGGGTGCAGGGCCTGGGTTAGAGGGGGAGGTTGTCCCAGGCCCTAGTTCTCCCCACAGGGATGGCTCTCTGTGTATGTTCATTTCTTTAATTGGTTTTGTTTAGTTATGAATGGGCATTCATATATATACTTACCATATGTGTTGTTTTGTTAGAAGTGTTATTTCTTTTACAGGTCCATCCCCAAAGTAGTTTATTAGAAATATATCATTTTGCAGTGTCACAGCAGTGAGAGAAAAAACAAAACCTCACTGATTTTGCTTTACTGTTATTCCACTGAAACTAGAGAGCCTCACCTTGGGTTGAAGCACAAACCATTCATCTGCCTGATTTTCAAAATTCCAGGAGTCCAAAGGAATTTCTACCTCCCCAAGAAAGCTGTTGTGCCCAAATCTGTCATAGTGCCAGACAGAAAGCTGTAAGGTCCTGGTCTCTAGCTGTGTATGACTGATGACATACTATTAAAAGAAAAACAGAGTAAAGAAACTATTTAATGAGAGTCAAGTCCAGTTCCATAACGGCACTATATAATAAACATACTAACCTAACTCTATGGTAGCTGACTAATGAGACATGGAAGAAACATCTATTTTCCTTACAAGTAAAGATCAATTCAGATACAGGAAGCTATTATTCAAGAGAAATCTATAAAGGAGAATTGTTCACCATCCAGCCTGACTGTACCTTTTTACATTATTTTTGTTGTTTTGTCATTTATCTGTATTATTTCTTTACCAGGGTAATTTTCACTGAAAAGGAAACTACTTAATTAATATTTATTTAATTTTTACAAAGTAGGTTCCACATTAATTAAATAGAATCATTAAGATAAAAGTCTATTCTATAACAAAGAGCCTTAAAAAAAGTTGGCAGCATCTTTAATAAGTTATCTAAATAAAATTCACCCTCTTCTCAGTAAAGAATGTCCACAATTTTTCAAAAGTCCATATGGTTACAGTGATAACACTTAAAATAGATATATTAACTAGCAGATTGTAAAAAGCCAGCAGTTACCCCGTTAAAATGATGAGACTTTGTCTTGAAAGCCTGAAAAGGCCAAAAGGATCAATTCTAAGAGAGTTTTTATATGATAATAATGGGAACAGTTAGGACAAACAGTTCTTCTGCTACTGAATCTAGCTATTTTAGCTCTTACTCACAAGTCTGAGTAAGCCACCTTTGTCAGAACACACACAAACACATATATAACATGTCATCAGATTATAAGGGCCCTTTTATACGAAGTTTGGAAATCATGTTAGGATTGAGCTACAGAACAGCATTAGATATGAGATGGATACTCACTCATTTTTCCCCGGTGCAGACCAGACTCAACTATACTATAAACCATTTTACAAATAGTTCTATAAAACAGGTCTCCCCTTGGTAAGCAGTCTGGCCAGACCAGGGATATATAGTTTTAAAATGATTTTATAGCCAGCGTAGGCCAACTATACTGGCTGAAAAGTTATGTTAGCCCCTTTAAAAGGAAACTTCTTTACACATTTTTATTAGCCTCTATAGAAAAAAAAATTAAACATTTGAGGTGGGATTTTCAAAGGTCTGAAGGACTTCAGAGTATAAATCCCACTGACTTTCAATTGGACTTGTGAGGTCATTTAGATACTTTACAAACTCCCATCACCCTTGCTTAGAAACTCACAGAGAGGGGATTTTAAGGGCTGTGAAACACACCCATGAAACTGTAAAAAGGAAATGGTTTAATTTTAAAAGTTATGTTGTACCTGGAAAGGAAAAACAAAATAAATACTCTCCCTCAATACTAAAAAGCCAAAAGCTTCAATCATTATGACAGCTAGAGATTTTAACTCAAATATTTTCATTTTAAACTTCATTTCCCAATGTTTAAAATCAATTTTCCAATCTGTGGTATAAATAAATGAAAAAACAAATTAATTTAATGGCAAAGTTTAGCTTGGATTACAGGCATGTCAGTGCTCTCACCTTTAGTGTTTCATTAAACTCTGGATTAGTGGTGTTACTTTTGATTTTGGTCTTGCGTTTACTTTGGCGAGATTTGTCTGGCAGAAGGTATGCTTTGACATAGCTGCAGATCAAGAAGTAAATTATTACCAGAGAATAAAAACAACCAAGTCTGTGGAAGCCAACTGGCAAAACCACACCAGAAATGTTCGCACTTGTAGGAAAGGCAAGAAGAAAATTCTCTGTGCTTACGGATCTGTTCTTTGCTTCTTTTCATCTGCTATGGCCAGGTTTCTGCAGTTTTTTACCAGGATGTTTAGGGCACCAGTTTTGTAGCTGTAGTTGATGTGGAGAAGTATTTCCCCACTGACTTTCACGTTGCCATAGTCCCCAGTTTCACTGTAAACACTCATCATGCTGTTAATGCTAGTCTGAAATAAAGACCAAGAAGATGACTTGGAAGCTCAATCATTCTCTTTGCAGAACCAGCTTTTTTTCAAATAATGAAAGCCCTGCAATTACTGTTCTGCTGAACCTGCTATGAAAACTAGGATATCAAAGGCCAAACAGAATTATCACTTGCTTGCTATAGAAAGGTATCACAATATCTCAAATGCCTGCACAGTGTTTCTTCAGATGTTAAACTCAAAGTGACTTATAAAGGTGGGTAAGTTGGTACAATCACCATTTCTCAATGGGGCAGCTGAGTAACACAGACATTAAGTAAATTGTCTATGATCACATAGCAAGCCCCAGAAACAGAGAAGTGCCACACTTGGGCACCCCAATGGTTCCTCTCAGTCAGTATGCTGTCTTAGGCAGTGGTCAGTACCAGATGCATCAGAAGAAATGATGTGAAACCCCCTAATGGAAAGGACATAAAAACATATACCTTTTTACAGTAATGTCACCTAATCATGGGTACTTCTAAGAGCACAAACACATGTCACCAATTTTTTAATTGTCCCTAATACACTTACTGGGAAAGAATGAAATCTTTGTAATACAAAAATGAAACAGTTCGTACGCTGTAGAAACCCATTTTTAAAAAGTCTGACATACATTTTGTGTTGGGTTGTTAAGTAATATTGATCAAAAACATATCTAATGTTTGGTGTCGCTAAACTGTTGTATGTATAAAGCCTATATCAGCCACTAAAAAGTTCTCAACCAAAAAGAAAATGAGAAGGAATGAGAGGGAAACTCTAGAATACCAGGAAAGCAATTCAGAGGAAGCAAGAAAACTCACAGTATCACCATCTGCTTCAGGTACATTTAAGAAGGAGCATTTCCTGTCAGAGCCTTCAGAAAAGTTCTTTCAGGAAGACAGTGCAAAGGTCAAAAGAAAATAGCATTAGAAAGCTGCAGTAAGAATTCAGAAAAGCAATGACAAGCTCTACAGACTACACAGGTATGTATAGCACAGGTTGAACTTCTCTAGTCTGGAAACATCTCTGGTCTGGAAACATCTGTCATCCAGAATGATTTTGATTAGCTGGATGTTCACTTTTCATGGGTGTGACCAAATTTCCTGCGGTCCCATGAAGTTTGTTTACAGCCAGCAGTCCTGGCTCTCAGTGTTCTGTGCTGTTATTTAGCTCTAATTTACCCCTCAATGTCCTCTGAAAGCCCAGTAAGCAGTGGAAGTGTTGGTAATGCTGCTAAACAATATTGACCTCCCATGGTCTGGAAAATTCTCTGGTTCAGAACTGGTCAGGTCCCAAGGGCTGGATTAGAGAGGTTCAACATGTAGTGAGGTGCTGCTAAACCATAGTGCTATAGTACTTTTAGCAGTGAGGGACTAAGGTGTAATTAAATCCCCCTCCACTAATGAATTCCATAACCATCTAACAAGTGAAAAAGTGTCACCTACTTAACTGGAGCAATATAAGTTAGTTGCAAACTTAGACAGAATCTGTAGTACTAAAGTAGCACCAAACAAATTAAATGTGAATACCAGCTTGTCAGACAGATTTGCAATTTGGTCCTTAATCCTGGAAACACATGAGTCAATTCTGTATGTGAATATTCCCATTGAAATTAGTGGTCTTGTGTGAACATTTAAGTGTCTACGTAAGAGTTTGCAGCACTGGGGCCTTCATAAGAAACTAGAATTGTGATTAGATCAAGCTTTTCCTAATACTTGCAGGTTGAGAGGTTAATTCTGTGGCGTTTTTAAGGCTACATATAAACACAACCTTTTTCCCGCATTACCTTTCATTATTCCTTTAAAATGGGCCCCAAATTTTGTGAAAAAATGACATAACAAGAATATCCCAGGCTCATTTTCCTCTTGCTGATGAAAGACCTTGGCAAGGTGACTGAAGGGTCTCCCCAGCAGTGTTCCCTGGAAGCTGTGCAACAGCACAGCTTCACAGGTAATTAATCAGCCCCACCCAGTCAGAGGCTCAAGGCTCCATGAATGGAGATGACTGACTGGGCTGGGCAGATTAATCACCTGTGAAGCTGTGCTGCCTCCAATTTAGAGGGAACACTGCTCACCAGTGAGGTCACAGGAGTTTATAAATTGATCACCAGTTCCTTTCTAATCAGAGGGAGAATGTCTGAGGCACAACTTAAGCAATAACCTCTTGTGATATTACTGGTTAGGCCCTCCAAACATCTTGCTAAGGTCCTGCAGCAAAGAAAGAAAAGGAAGGGCCAGTGTGGATATTATTGATACCTCAAATCTTAAACCCCTCCCCCTCCCCCCCAAAAAACACACCACACACCCAGGAAGTAACTTTTTTTTTTTTAAGAGAAAAAGTCTGATGTTAATTTTATACATCATAAAAGTGCTCTGGCTCTTTCTTGCTATCTGTGTGTTTTGTACTGCAGTTCTGCTATGACACTAGAAGGATATGGAGCTACCACTTTCTAGTCAGAACAAGGTATTTGTAGTAATTTATACACATTGGCTCAAATTCCTACGATAGGACTGGTTCAGATCACCATGCAATCAATAGTCTGCATTACTGATTAGATTTCCATCTAGTTTCAATACACTTAGGGCTACATTTTGAAGGGTGTTATCTACGGTGCACCCCTAATATTTATACATCTCAATCATTATGCACATAAAATGGGGTCATTTAAATTTGAATGTAATTATTTATTCTGTGCACAAAAATATATATTTACTCATGTAACATAAATGTACTGATATAAGTGACAGCCTTTGAAAATCTGTTCCTCACATGTTTATGTTAAATCTGTGGAAAAAAATAATTGTTCTTTGATTAATCTGAGCCCGTTTTTTAATCTGTTGAGGAATACATGGGGAAATGAACATAGCTAAAGCAGTCACAAGTAGAGTCCAGAATTGAAACAGAAAATCCCTGCATTCCTAACAAACCATTCATAAAATCACAAAGACTAATTTAGAAAACATTTGATAATTGAAATATTTCACTTCTTACAATAAAACCCTTTTGTTTTGTGGGATTTATGCTGAGAGTTGTGTTAAATATGATAAATATTGTTTAAAGAAAATATAATCATGTGATAACTGTAAGTCGCAAATACCACAAAGAGTGCTGAATTTCATTTTACTAAACACCTAAGCCCCTGTATTTATCAGCTTAGCATTTTACATCTTATTGGTAAAATATAAGACACTGGAACAAGAAATCATTCTGATGCCATATCATGACAAGTTATGATGTCCAATGGAGGAACCCACGAAAAATAATCTCTTCACTTTTAGCCAAAATACTGTGGTTTTGATTTTCGGAGCAAATAAGTTTCTACGCGCTAATCTCCTTACTTGGCTTTCTATAAAATTAGAGCATATTTTGCATTTACAGGTTTATTTTAGGCCACAGTACAGTAACTAGTAATACATTATCAGAGGCTAAAATTCATCCTCAAGCAAATTTGAACAACGTTGAAGGATGAGATGCACAGAATAAACTAAATAAAATCAGAAATGCATGAATATTAAAGATAAGGAATATAATCAATGATATACATTCAGAGTAAGTCACAACAGACTTGGAAGACTGATCCCCACCAGGAGGGAAGAAAAGCTGCTTGCTGATAGAAGCTTTTCCATTACCGTATCATGCAGTGATTTTAATAAGCATGCTGGGATGGACGTGAAGAGGAAAGGAGCACTGAGGCATGAGATCATCTCAGTTCTATTGCAGAAGGAAGGCTGCATTTAGATTAGGAGAATGGTCAAAAGGAATCCATATAGAAAGAAAAAAGCTGGTGCTGAAAGCGCCATGAAAAATGTTCATTAAATACGGATACCATTTAAGGGCCCTTACCAAAAGAGTATGAGCTTCTGCAAATCATGTCTTAGGGTTCAGAAGACCAAGGAAAGAAATTAATCTATAAAACCTATAGACTAGTAAGCCTTTGGTGTTGGCACTGAATCAAATTCAACCTTGTTTAAGTGGGTGTAATTCAATTGATTTTGATTCAGTTACAGTTGCTTACTAGGGGCTGATCTGGCCTGAAGTACCCAAACCTCTTTACTCCGATTCCTTGAATTCCTTGGGACACTGGAATCTGAAGTTTGACTCAGCCCTTTCTCTTTCCAAAGCAAGCTGAATACCATGCTGGCAACTGACTGCACGTCTTTTAGAGATGACCTCTGACGGAATTCTGTCCACTTTGTGTGGAGCATTAAAAATGCAATATCACACTCCATAAAAAGAGTTAATTTCCTAGTGTTGTGGTCCAAAATTTCCTTTACATCAAATGTCCAGATCACTAACTGCCACCCTCCAACCCAGAGATTGCTGCATTCCACTGGCACTGTGTATATTTGCCACTATGGATTCAAATGGTTAACCAATAAGCCTCGCCCTTATTGGGTGACACTTACTGGTTCCAATTAACCTGTGAGGGCTGGAGCAGCTTTCCACCCACCACGAGCAGGGGGCTGCTCCAGTCCTGCAGGGTCCACTGCAGTTGGGGAGAACTCCAGCCCGCCAGAACAGTCACTGTCCAGGGTGGGGCTTCTCCAGCCTGGTCACCACAGGTGGCAGGAGCAGGAGGGCACTCCAGCCCAGCTGGGCTGAAGCATCTTCCCCCTCCCGCCCCCTCTTTAATTGGTTACCTGGCTACCATGTAACCAATTAAATGGGATTTTATATCCCTATTTGCCACAATCTTGGGTCTCACACAGCTCTCCTGGCATAAGATGTAAGAGAGGGTGGGGCAAGGATGGCACTTTTGCAATCTCCCAGTCTCTGGAGCTGCTGGGGAGTCAGTCAGTCATCAGATCTCAGAAGTTAGTTATAAAAGCCTAAAGATGGCTCTAATTTATGTGCACCAACCACTCCCACCAGCTTGCCTCCTATTTCAGTGAGTATAAATTGATTGGCTACGTCTACACTGGCACCCTTTTCCGGAAATGCTTAAAATGGAACAGTTTTCCATTAGAAGTATTTCTGGAAAAAGCGCATTTACATTGGCAGGATGCTTTTCCGGAAAAGCGTCCGTGGCCAATGTAGACGCGCTTTTCTGGAAAAAAGCCCCGATCGTCATTTTCGCGATCTGGGCTTTTTTCCGGAAAAGACTACTGTGCTGTCTACACTGGCACTTTTCTGGAACAGTTTTTCCGGAAAAGGACTTTTGCCCGAACGGGAGCAGCATAGTTTTTCCGGAAAAACACTGACAATTTTACAGTAGATCGTCATTGCTTTTCCGGAAAAGCAAGCGGCCAGTGTAGACAGCTGGCAAGTTATTCCGGAAAAGCGGCTGCTTTTCCGGAATAAGTGGCTCAGTGTAGACACAGCCCTTGTGTAGAGATGATTACACCAACCTTTATTCCATCAGGTATTCTCCTGCTCTAAGGGAATGCACATCTGATCACTTAATTTAAGGCTGATTTTCACTGCTGGAATAGCAAAAAGCAGCTTTGTTAGAACTAAGAATCTGGTTCACAGAATAGAAGAACTGGAAGGGACCTCAAGAGGTCATCAAGTCCAGCCCTCTGCCTTAATGGCAGGACCATGCACCATCTAGATCATCCATGATAGATGTTTATCTAACCTGCTCTTAAATATCTCCAAGAATGGAGATTTCACAACCTCCCTAGGCAACTGTTTAACAACCCTGACACACAGGAATTTTTTTCTACCATCCAACCTAAATTCCCTTGCTGCAATTTAAACCCATTGCTTCTCGTCCTATCATGAGAAGTTAAGGAGAATAATTTTCCTTCCTCCTTAAAACCTGAAAGATGCTATCATGTCCCCTCTCAGTCTTCTCTTTTCCATAGAGAATGTAATAACTTAAAAGTTTATCATCAGCTTCCAAGATAATTACATATGCGTTGTACTATGTTATTTTCCTATCAACTTGTCTAACTGAATTCCAAAGAACACAAAGAACAAGGTAGCACATTTCCTTCCCAACCTCACAAACACTATTACCTGCTGCAGACTGCGACACATAGAGCTGTGGACTCTGCAGCTGCTGTAAAATGAGAGAAGGCATGCAGCTTAACTGGGAGAAGTGACTGGCAGAAGCAAGGTGGTTTATCTGCAACTGCTGTGGTTTCACTTTACAGACAGCAGGAGGATCTGAGGTGGTTGCAGACTTTGTACTCAGTGAAGAGGTAGTAGTGTGTGTTCCAGCTACTGGCTATAGTTTGTAGTGTGTTATGGGAATGAGTTGCAGAGGCATACAGTAGTTATAATGGAAAGCAAAAATGTTCTCTGCAGATCTGATCCCCAAATATTTTACTCTAGACATATGAAATGGCATAAAACATATGAGTCATGCTGGACTATGTTGCCTAGAGAATGGAATATATGAGGATGGTCAGAGCCACCATTAGTACCAACTCCATATGAGTTTTGAGGCTACTAGCACATAATCCCAATGCACAAAGGAAAGCACTTGTAAATTGTTGGGAGTTTAAAAAGCTACTCGGCTTTTCTCAAAGTGAGCCCAACCAATCACAACCTCCTCAAAGGCTGCAATGAGAAGGAAGGAGAGACAAAACAAGGTGAGATCCCATTCTAATGAAATAAAAAGGATGTAAGTCAACCAGTACACTTAAGCTAACTCTGAAAAACTGAGCTCACTGCACACTACAAATCCCTATTTTTATTCTCTCTAAGCATAAGCTTGGTAGTATCTCACTTTATCACTTGTCAGGAGCGCATGAACAATGGCAATAATTTACTCCTTCCCTCCTTACCCACAAACAACAGCCTCAATCCTTCAACTATCAATTAAAATCTTTTCTATCATAAGGATATCTGTGTGTCTCTTCCCTTTCTAATGCCTCAGAACTTGGGAAATTTCCACTGCCACCTATTAACAAAACTATTAAAAAAGAATCAAATATAAGCATTTTCTTTCCTGATGTTTGACATCCTTCTGATCAGAGGATTATCATTACAAGTGACAGAGGATTTTCTTTTAAAGCCATACTATCTCTTTATATCAGTGTCAGCTATTCTAAGTTTGCTCATTTTGACAGAGAATCTTGATTGACCAGATGTTTCAGATTTACTACTCTATTTTTTAAGTTGTAATTTCTCATTTTTTGCATCACAGTTAAAATTAATTACTATTAAGAACATGGTATTCAGTGTCCCTTCCATACTTCTTTTGGGACCATTTCAAGGTGAGGGCACTCAACACCTTCTGCAAAGTGCTCAGTGCCTCTGGAGACCAGCTCTCAAATCACTAGTGTGCAGGGAGGATAGCTACACTATAAACAACAAATGGATCTTTGCATCATTAGGGATTGTAGATAATGGGATTTTAACTATATAGATGAGAATACTAAAACACAGTGCACAGAAATCACCAAGAACTCAAAGTTACTACTAAACAGCAGCAGGGAAGGAGGCTGGGATATGAATCATTACAAAAAATGTCTAATGAATTAAATGGAATGCTCAGTGTGTGTGCTGCGTCATTAGCCCAGTTCTGCTTCAACAAGAAACTGTTTGTTTAGTGAGAGACAGGGAATTCTAGATGTTTTCCAATGAAAAACTTACTGTTGATAATCCACTTGCCAAGGCTCCACGATGTCTAAGATAATGAGAGGCCACAATGTCATCTGCGTCTTCCTCTATCTCATCCAGGTAATCCTAACCACAAAGAAAGTCACTCAGTTTAGGCAAATCTTCCTTCATTGGGTTTTATTCCATATTTTTCTGATTAAGGAAGATGGTGTCAGCACACCTTCCAAACTCAAATCTCCAGAGTTTTTTTATTTACATTTTTAACCATTTGCACACTCACAAGCAGCACAGCAGGAACAAAGGGCACTTTTAGTTCATCTTTCAGCTCTTTGAAAACTGAAATCTCCAGTCTTCTATGTCCCTAGCATAGGAAACTGATTTTTGTCTTTTATGGTGGGACACTGCACCATGAAGTCAATTTTCAAGCACTCTATATTCTCAGTAGTACACCTGAATTACCCAGAATTCTGCTATTACTGCTAAATACCTTCACACATGCATTTAGTTTTGGAGCCTAGGGAGGGATGGGACTAAATCCCTAGTCAGAGCTGTCACACACCCTCTAACCCCAACCCTCTGCCCTAACCATGAGTTACCTCCCATATTCTGAATCCCCTGGCCCTACCCTTGCCACATACCATCTCCATATTAGTGCACATAACAAAATTAATTCCGCTTGTGTATGGAAAAATTAGAGGGCACATTGTTATTGACTGATGCTTCAAGTCATAGTTGGGGCCATTGAAAGAAACGTGTTGTTTCCAGAAAAGTTAATTTGGAAATTTCCAAGGACATTAAATTCATGGTTCTTTCTTCTTCAGCATTATAAAATTTTAACAAAGACATTATACTGTATTTTCATAGGTATGAGTGTGTATATATTTTTATTTTTGTAAAACACAATTTGTTAATTAGGGTACGTCTAGACTACATGCCTCTGTCGTCAGAGGCATGTAGATGAGGCTACCAGGCATAGGAAAATGAAGCGAAGATTAGTAGTCTGGACGCGCGAGTGTCGACATCAAAGGCATTTGTCGACCACCCAGGTATGCCTCATTTTAAGAGCTAGCTTTTGATAAAAACGGAAAAAAATCAAATGAACAGAAAGTTACTATGCTCTTATATGAATGGTGTGGAGACTCTAGGGGTTTTAACAATAATTGTAAAGGTTATTCCTCAGATTTTCAAAGCTGCTGCCATTAGCTTTAACAGGAATTGACTACTCAAATCTCTTAGGCAGATGTTTTGAAAACTGGATGACAGCATCCAAATCCCCTTAGGACTTTGAGAATCCCACCTACATGCTGATCTAAACGTGGATTGTGAGCATGTTCTTGAAAACAAGATATTGCTGGGAAAGCTAGCATTTTACCTCAGACTCTCTCATTTGCCATAAGACCCATAGTTCATTTTACACTGCAGCAAGTATATTTCTCAAGGGTGCTATAGAAGCATACCCACATAATTGGTTACTGTTGCTTATTAAAGTTCGAAGTAGTAGAAGACTAAGTAATCTTCATTGCCTCTGTCAGGGTTATAAACACATACCTAATCTAATTACTTCTCCTAAAATGGCTGAGGAAGTGGTGAGTAATGATTTGTATTGCTATAAAGTGGCTGAATAGGTGTTTCTTTAAATAGACCTTTAAAAACTAATTTAGTTTGCTGATACACTTTTTAATTGATTGTTTTAATTCCTTGTTTTTCCCTGTTCTGACAGAAGTATTTTTTGTCAGTAACCCAAACATGAACCATCAGAGGACGTTCTCTCAACTTTGATGCAGACACCACTATTAACTCTACCCTCCTCACTCCTGCCCCCCCCCCCCGCCCCCCCCAGAAACACAGTATTCAATTTTTAAAGTCTATTTAGAAATTGCACCCAAGAAGCCTTATGGAATCAGAAAAAGAAAAGACCTGTCAGTTTTCTAGTTCTTCTCCCTGAGAAAGGAAGACAGTGCCCTACCAAAACCACTACTAGATGATTGGAAGCAAAGGAGGCAAGTGACTTCCTTCACTCTTTCAGACCACTTGATCCAGGCAACCTGCTTCTCACATCTGTGCAGGACATTCCCCACACCAAGAGCAGCTGCAACCATCTAGGAACAGACACCGCAGGAGTAAGGGAAATAGAACTGACCAGGAGTAAGGGAAATGAAACCTTCTCAACCTCTAGGAGCGGATTCTTCGTTTTGCCCACTACCCCTCAGACATCCCTCATCTTGTTTCTCACCTCCCACACCACTTTCAGGAAACCTAAAACACTGTGAAGGCCACAACCTTCACCTCATAAACACAACATTGGTGCTTAACCTGTCACTTTGGGACAAGGGATCCTGGGGCCAGTGTTCCTGTCTTTCTTAGGTACTTATATGCCCATTATCATTGGGGTATTTGAGCACCTCCCAGCCTTGAATGAATTAATTCTTATGCCACCCCCCTCGTTCAAGCCAGGAAATGCTGGCAACCCCACTGTACAGCTGGGAGACTAAGGCTGTGTCTAGACTACACCTCTCTGTCGACAGAGTGCTGTAGATTAGGCATATCAAAAATGCAAATGAAGCCAGGATTTAAATATCCCACGGTTCATTTGCATAAAGATGGCTGCCACTTTTTTTTTTTTTTAAACGGGGCTTTTTTGGAAAAAATGGCAGTCTAGAGGGGATCTTTCGAAAATACAACTCTTTTTCGAAAGATCCTATATTCCTCCAAAAATGAGGTTTACAGGATCTTTCGAAAAAGGGTTGTATTTTTGAAAGATCCCCTCTAGACTGCCGTTTTTCTTCTGAAAAAGCCCTATTTTAAAAAAAAGCAGCAGCCATCTTTATGCAAATGAAGCATGGGATATTTAAATCCCGGCTTTCTTTGCACTTTGGAAGTGCTTGATTTGCATCCCTTTGCTGACAGAGGGATGCAGTCTAGATGTAGCCTAAGTGATTTGCCCACAGTCACACAAAGTCTGTGGCAGAACAGGGAATTGAATATGAGTGTATTCGGTCCCAAGCCAACACTCAATGGTGCTGTAGACAGATCCACAGAGGGCCACGTCCTTCACAGGGCCTGATAAAATGCATCCTAGAGTAATCAAGGAGCCAAGAGAAGAGGCGTCTAAGCCTTTAGCTATTATCTTTGAAAAATCATGGAAGACGGGAGAGATTCCAGAAGAATGGAAAAGGGCAAATATAGAACCCATCTATAAAAACGGAAATGAGAACAACCTAGGAAACTACAGACCAGTCAGTTTAACTTCTGGGCCAAGAAAGATAATGGAGCAAGTAATTAAGGAATTCATCTGCAAACACCTGGAAGATAATAGGGTGCTAGGTAACAGCAAGCAAGGATTTGTAAAGAACAGATCATGTCAAACCAATCCGATAGCCTTCTTTGATAGGATATCAAGCATTGTGGATAAGAGAGAAGCTATGGAAGTGTTATATTTATATTTAGTAATGCATTTGACATAGTCTCGCATGACCTTCTTGTTAATAAACTAGGGAAATGTAATCTAGATGGGGCTACTATAAGGTGGGGTCATAACCGGATAGATAATCATTCTCAGAGAGTAGTTATTAACGGTTCACAATCCTGCTGGAAAGGCAAAACAAGTGGGGTTCCACAGGGAGCTGTTTTGGGATCAGTTCTGTTCAATATCTGCACCAATGAGTTTAGATGATGGCATAGAGAATACAATTATTAAGTTTGCAGATGATACCAACGTGGGAGGGGTTGCAAGTGCTTTGGAGGATAGGGTCAAAATTCAAAATGATCTGGACAACTAGAAAAAATTCCTTACTGTCAGGGTGGTTAAACACTGGAATAAATTAATTAGTGAGGTTGTAGAATCTCCATCACAGGAGATATTTAAGAGCAGATTAGACAGACATCTATCAGGGATGAAACAAAAGACAGAACTATGTAGCACTTTAAAGACTAAG
The DNA here is from genome assembly GCF_052426305.1 of Pelodiscus sinensis. Classification (NCBI taxonomy): domain Eukaryota; kingdom Metazoa; phylum Chordata; order Testudines; family Trionychidae; genus Pelodiscus; species Pelodiscus sinensis. The sequence goes on from NC_143052.1 coordinate 201,689,594, forward strand.
AAGATGGTTTATTAGGTGATGAGCTTTCGTGGGCCAGACCCACTTCCTCAGATCAATATGTGGAAGAAAATTGGCACAACCATATATACCAAAGTGATACAATCAAAAAAATGAACGCATGTGAAATTGACAAATCAAATTTTAGAACAGAGTGGGGATGAGAGGAGAAGATAAGTTTCTGTGAAGTAATGACATAGGGGTGATAACAGGGGAAGTTTCTGTAAGGTAATGACATTAAAGGTGATAATTGGGGATGTCATTACCTCACAGAAACTTCCCCTATTATCAGGCATGGGAATGTCTGTGAGAAGTTAAAAAGTAATAGAAGGTGACAGATATCACTGGGGAGTGGAGACAGGGAGGGTGACATTTTGCAAGACTAGAACAGACAACCAGAAAGAAACAAGGTTGAGGGGCTTTGATCCTGAGTATAACTTAGTATAAAAATAAAATATCCAATATGGCAAGAATTAGTGAAGATCTGAAGTGCGTAATGTATTACATCATTCTAAGATGAGACTCCATCCACTTATAAACTAAAAAATTCCCAGATGAATAGCTTTATCATAACTATAAAGAGCCTTAAATGTAGCTATTACTTTGAATCAATCCATACACACCATGCTTGGAAAGCAATGCTGTCCAAGGACAACATTTTTTAACTGATCACAAAATTCCATGGAACTGACACACCTTATTGCCAACACCTCCTCCCCCCCTACCCCGCCCCAAACACATTTGTCTCCATTAATCCAATACTATTCTACTCCAATTTTTAAAATGACTGTAGTGTGAGGTGCTTTAAATTCTTATGATTGCAGCATAAGCTAGATGCAGGCTTGAATTTATAAAAAGCTAAATTCACTCCTGTGCAGAGCTACAAGTTTAAAGATTATACTGACTTCAGAAGCTAGAGTAACAATTTTTCCACCTTGTGAGAGTTAGTGTCATTTCTAACTCACCAGGTTCTGGTCTAAAGCTTCAGGTACAGATTTACTTCTTAAGCTTATAGTATCCTTGTTTTCTTCTGAGAAGGACCCACTCAAATCTATCTCCGATCTGCTGAGATCTGGAAAAAAAAGAAGAAAGGAAGATGTTCATTAGTCAAAACTCTTCTTTTCATATTGCCACTTTTTAGTAGTAGTTGCTACAACACCAGCATGTTTTTTTTTAAACCGAATTAAACTCATCTCCGTCCAGGTATTTGTGCCACGCACTCGATTGTGGTATAGAAGCATCTTCACTGAATGAAGGAAACGTGATTTTTACCATAGTGTTCAGCTTTTTGGATATCTCCTTTCCTCCAGCACTATTCTTTGCTATATGGTTCTGTCCCCTGTGGGTTGGTGTGTGCCAGTTGTTGGTGTCAGGACTCTGAGCCAGCACAGCACAAAGATACCCAAGATTACAGGGCATGTTGTGACAGGACATTTACTGGTCCATGTGAACCACCAAAACATCACAGATACCAGAAGGCAGTGAAAATGTCTATGTCTGGTATTGCTGGTTCTCATGTGGAGAGAAGGGAAATTTCTCTGGGACATGGGAGACCTTGACTTACCAGCTAATGGCCAATAGTGTAAAACATATTGGCTGTTTTTTGGAAGATTTATCTTAGGGTACGTCTAGACTATATGCCTCTGTCGCCAGAGGCATGTAGATTAGGCTACCAGACATAGGACAATGAAGCGGCGATTTAAATAATCGCCGCTTCATTTAAATTTACATGGCTGCCGCGCTGAGCCGACAAACAGCTGATCAGCTGTTTGTCGGCTCAGCGCGATAGTCTGGACGCGCGGGTGGCGACATCAGAGGTATTTGTCGACCACCGAGGTATACCTCATCCCAGGAGGCATACCTGGGTGGTCGACAAATACCTTTGATGTTGACACCCGCGCGTCCAGACTATCACGCTGAGCCGACAAACAGCTGATCAGCTGTTTGTCGGCTCAGCGCGGCAGCCATGTAAATTTAAATGAAGAGGCGATTATTTAAATCGCCGCTTCATTGTCCTATGTCTGGTAGCCTAATCTACATGCCTCTGGCGACAGAGGCATATAGTCTAGACGTACCCTTAGTTCTCTTCTAACGAATATTCCATGCTGCTGCAGCTGTTCCCCATACAAAGAAAGGAAGGAAGTCACTTTAGGCCCTAGGTCAAAGAAGTTTTGACTTGACCCCTTCACCTTGGGATGCAGCTCATGCTGGTTTGGGTAAGGATTTCTCTAGTTCATCTTCAAGATCCTCGAAATAGGAGAGGAAGTTGCAGGGCCCAGGGCTGGTGACTCTCATGTTTCTAGCATGCCTATGATTACTTTCAGCCTCCTATTCACCTTGGTGAAATGAAGCTAGTGATCTTTTTCCAAAGAGACTTTATTGCATCAGGTAATGTGAAAGAAGGAGAATTCCTCCTTGCACAAAGAAAGCAGCAATCAGAAATGCCTCTTCCTACTGATGCAGCCCCTGTTCAAAGGTACTTTGCTGCTTTCAAGCAGAAAAATCTAAGGTGAAAACATCGCTCCTTTGATTATCTCTGTGGGATGTGCTACCCAGTCTCTAGTCCAGACTAACTCATCAGAAATAAAGTGGCTCAGCCCTGCTGTGATTTATAGACTGGCTCATCACTCTGAAAGGCTGAACAGGACAGATTATGGGAATGGCTGAGCAATGGGAAGTGAACGGACTTCTGTCCTCTGTTTCAAATGAGAAAGAGAATGATCTTCACCAATTCCTATAAAATGGCTTTGGGTGAACCTTATTGTGTCAATTTCAGCTACTCACCATCATACAATGAAAGAATCATTTTATCTGTCCCTCTTCAAGAGATAATGAAAGAGTAACAGTTTATTAAATTAGGTTCACACTTTTCCCCCATATGAAACAAGGAAAGGGTATTTTCTTCCCTTTTATAAACCTGCTAGTGTCAGAATTAACAACAGTAAACTCAACTGTGCTTACAGTCATCTCATCTATTATTCATTACAGCAACAGAAAGAAAGTATGTAGGGAGGTCATATGAATAATAATATCACAGAAAGGATTAGGACTACTAATGGACACTTACCTGATGCTAGAGATGCTCTAGAAACTGCTATTGAAGGTGTTCCAGATGCATTTCTCTGGTGCCTCTTCACTAAATCTTCAGGTACACTTTCACTTTCAGGCACAGAAGTGCCATTTTTTAAACCAGGGTCCTGATGAATAATATATATTCCTTAAGCACTGAGCACAATAAGAGCAAGCTCATTTATGGTCAGTCTAATTCCCATAACCCAAAAGAACACTACTAATATGTGATCACTTATTAAATGTTCATATTATAATTAATTTGCATTGTGGCCCCATTATATAAAGGGAAATGGCAAAGCAACCCCTGCATACAACCTAAACTTTCAATTTAAGCAGAAAAGCAGGGAAAGAAGGGTATGGGTAGGCAAGGAATACAATCAAATATATAAATTTGCCATTTTTTCAGCATTCTAAATATACCTAATTTACACACCATTTTTATACAACATGCCTTTTTTAGTTAGGAATACAAATCTTTGACATAACTACAGCCATACAAACATTAGCAGTTCCTGTACGTAAATAGCTACAGACATAACTGCATTCACATTAGTGTGGTTGTATGACCCTTGAGTGTAGATAAGGCCATAAAGAAAGTAAATGCCTATTTATTTATCTCTCCCTGAGTTAAACTGTCATATATTGACTGATTTCTTCCAGGTGTCCTTGTACAGGTGATTCACAAGGAGAGATATGAAGGCGAAGAAATGGTAGAGCCCTTACAGGAAGGCATTCTAGCATAAAGGGCAGCATGGAAGAGGTGCAGAGAGCAGCTGACAAACACACAGGCATCTAACATGTACAGAAATGAGAATATTATAATCAAGCACATTATTACCAATAACTGTGTTAGGCATGGGCACAGACACAAAAAAAAGGCAGGATCCATGTTCCAGATAGTTTTTACTCTAAGAATGCAGAAGGAAGGAAAAGGAGGAACAACAAAAATACTAAGGTGAACAGCCTGTGATGTAGTGGTTGGTTACCTACTGATAATGTAAAGTTTTTAAGAACACAAAGGTAAACAAATTTCTCTTCCCCACAATCTGTCTGTTGAGTTTTTAGAGTTTAAAATCCTCAAAACACAGACTGTGCTTTCTTTTGTATTTGGATCATACCTAGCATACTCTGAATTCTATTGGACATAAACAACAACGTAAGTTTGATAGCATATTCTGGCTCAGATCAATGTGTGGGTTTTCACTGTTAAATATCCCTAAACAAAAAGACTAGATTTGTTCTAGCCAAGAATATGAAAAGACATCCTGTGACATTAAGGGGAAACAAAGACTACCTCACAATTAAAACAAAACCAAAAACTGTGGTGCAAATGTTTCTCAAATGCAGACAGCAAGGACTTTTCTTGCAGCCACAGTTTCTAGCAGTGACTGGAGGGGATAGGGCTGGCAAAGCAGAGGGCCATTCCCCAGACCCTCCACTGGAGATACAAACACTGAAGGCGCAGGCAGCCAGTGAGTTCTCCACCTTCCCAGAGGCACTGGGGTTGGACTTAAGCCCTGGGACTTCGGCTCCATCCCCTTCACTCACTCCCTCCCCTCCACTGCCTCTCCCCCTGCTGCCTCCTTACCCATCCAGGATTGAATTAAAAAAAAAAGGACTACATTAGAGATAATGGGGGATTAATAGCTATGTATATTCAGAGAAACAAGGCAGGTGAGGTAATATCTTTTATTGGATCATCCTATGTTGGTGAGAGAGAAGCTTTCAATCTACACAGAGCTCTTCTTCAACTGGGCTCTATATATTGTCTCTCTCTCACCACCTGAAGTTGGCCTAATAAAAGATATTTCAATCACCCTGTCTCTCTAATATCTTGGGACCAACACAGCTACAAGAACACTGCATCTATCTGAGCATGCGCGCACACACAGTGGTAAAATGGGAAAGGTAATATATTTTACTTGACCGACTTCATGATCTAGATCAGGGCTATTCAACTTTGAGCCCTGCGCAAACCCAATCTGCACCGTGGGCCACAAGCAAACAGGCAATGGGCCACATGTGACCCACAGGCCACATGTTGAGTAGCCCTGATCTAGATGATGCTTGGTCCTGCTGTGAGCGCAGGGGAATGGACTCAATGACCTCCCGAGGTCCCTTCCAGTTCTATGATTCTCTATTTCAGGTCTGGAATAGGTCCTGAGTGTCACAGCTAAAGGCAAGGTGGAATAGATTGTTCAACGCATATTCTAAGGGACCATTCAATGTGAAGAAGCTCATTAACTTCCCTGTAGGCCAAAGCAGGTTTGCGCACGCACGTCCCCTCACCCTTTTTCAGGAAACACTTAAGTGTCAAGTGGCATTAAGTTAAGATAGGGAATCACTTCCTTCTTATTCTAGTGGAGAGAAGCTGCTTGTTGGTGATTCGTTTCATCTCTTCATGGGTGCTAAAGTCTCTTCATCCAATGCCCAGAATCTTTTGTAGGCACTTATCTTCAAAAACATCTAGTTTTTTTATCTACTGTTTTAGAAGAACTCTGACTCTCACAGCTGCATGTTAGCACTGCTATTACAAAATTCTCAGTTTTATTTTGGTAATGTATCTCTTTCATGTCCATAGGTTGTTGAGTTTAGTGAATGCTGTGGATGCCTTTCCTATACCTGATATTGTTTTTTCTCCCTGAGATCTCTCTCTTGGCTAGGGTTGTCAACCCTCTAGAATTGTCCTGGACTCTCCAGGAATTAAAGATTTTTCCATGTGATGAAACCTGCAGGAATATGTCCAACCAAAATTATTAACCCAACTAGTACAGTACTGCCCAGATAAATGAACTGTTCTACTTTCTTGATGTGTTTGGCCTGCTATTAGGATGTTCCTGCTTGATGTCTGGTTTTCAAGGATGTTTGTTTTGGTATAAGCGATTGATCCCTGTTGGCCTTTGCAAAGACATCTGCCTTCATAGCTTTTCTGAAGTGTTGCTTAATAGCACAATATTCTCAGCAAAGTCTGTGTCTTCCTGGCATTTGCCACTTCCCAGGATATGCCAGAGTGTGTATGCTAATGAACATCTTCATTATTCAGTGTATGACAATGCAAAACAGCAGCAGAGATGCCAGTGTCCACCATGAACAACTCTGTCACACGGTTGTTCACCCTTCCACAGCCCTTAGCATCGCTGTAGAAAGCCTTGATGATCTTGCTGACTTTAGCTGGAATTCCACAAGACCGAAGAGTATTCTGCTCCATATGCCTTTAGAGGCTGTCAAACACCTGTGGAAATTGGTAAGGGGAGCCCGCCATTGTTCTATTCCAGGCTTCAGTGTGAACATTTGATCTACGTGTGATCACTTGGGCTTGACTCCAATCTATCCTTCTCTAAACATGCATCTACTACTGCCTCTTTTATTCCATATAGTTGTAGTATTGCAATAAAGACTTTCCCTACAAGAGACTAGTGCAACTCCTCTCCAGCTGTTACTGTCAGTAAGATCACCTTTTTTTGAGCAGTCTGACAAGTAAGCCATGTTTTCACTAGTTGAGGAGGAGTCTCTTCCTCTGAGACTTCACTGAACAGCTCTGTCAGTTTTGCTAGTGTAGTAACATCATGCGCACTTCGCATTTCTTGCTGTGATTTGATCATCAACCTTGGCTTTGTTGTTTTTCAGTATCTTGACTTCAGCCTGTACTGCTCTATTGGACTGATGTTGGTAGAAGGCTAACTAGCTGCTATAGAACACTGTAAGGCAATTTTGGGATGAGAAACCTCCACAAATGTGAGGGTTTTGTGCTAATTAGGCAGCAGTAAGAGCAATTTCCTTGATCACACTGCCCTGCTAAATGACTGTTGGGGATTATAGCACAACACAATGGAACTACATGAAACAGAATTGCACTAAAAGGCTATATTTCAAAACCTAGCACTTTCCAAACCTGTGTACATACATCACTGCTTATAAACAGATATCTTGCAACAGCTTTTAGTTCTTTACCTGCTCCAACCACTTTTTTTAAAAAAAATCAACAACAGAGATTGACATAAGACTGTAAAAGAGGGGCTTGGAATGCCAGTTGAGCTAGGTTGGAGTGCTGGACTTCCTGCCCCCTGCTTCCATGGCTGATGTACCTCATTTTAAGGGGAGGGGGAATCATAGGACCTAAGTCCTCCCACTCCACCTGGTCCCAGCCTCAGGCCCTAAGTAAATCAATCCCTAAATAGAGGAGTTCAAGTGGGGAGTCTATGTCCATTGGCGCTTCTTACATTTTAAAAATGACTATTTAAGATGTAAGTAATAGCTGTTGATAACAGGGCATTTTAGAATAAGAAAAATATGTTTGTCGATCCAAAACCCAGGTAATTGATAATGAGTTGAACACATTTCATTATGGTGAGAGAATGTCTCACAATGGGATTAAGGAATAAACAGAATTAGCCATGGAAGGCCTAGCCTTTCTTGGTTACAAGCTGACCAGGTACTGACTGTGGTGTGTATGGTTATGGTGTCAGAAGAGCAGATGTGCTCAGTCAATAGCATTGCCACATTTACCCTGCTGTAATCTGAAGTCATGCTGCGTGTGCTCAGTGCTGGTGACCTTGGATGGACTGGAGTGGAGGCATTGCTTCGGTTCACAGAGCTCACTGTGCCTTTCACGTTACTGGGAAGGGTCTCTGGGTCATTGTTGTTCAACGAAAGAGTGCTTCCCCTGCGGAAACAGGACAAACAAATCTCTGTTCTCAAAACACAGTCAGCAAGAGGGAAAAACAGGAAGCAAAGTTTACTAGAACTATCTTGTACCATACATGCTTTCCACTCTAACGATGGATCAGCTACAAACACCACATGGAAACTATGACTCCATATCTGGTGGCATGGAGAGAAGAATTAGGTGATGGTTAGAGATATTGTCTGGATATATTGCTTGATGCTTTTGTTCTCAGAATTAGGAACATTTTAAACATCTCTCTGGCACACAGTATTAAAAGCATCCAAGAACTGCACAAGATTTGTTTTCCTGCATGTTTATTTCATAACTACAGCAGCTGATTCAGCAGTCCTGCACGTGACACTCTCCATCACACACCTCTTTTTGTCCCCTCTAACCCTTTCCATTGGTGGTCCTGAATCACACCAAATTTTTTTTTACTAACCTTGCAGTCATTCAACAAGACTGACAGAAAGAAGCAGCATTCAGAATACAGAAATCTACCTATTAAACAGTGCTATCATCTGTCAATGGGCACTGATACAGTAACTCCAGTTCCTGCCACCAGGAAAATCTCATCACAATAGACACTGGGATAACAATAAAAAGGTGATGGAGAGAAACATTGCTAGAACTGAACTGGCTTTTTTACCCATTTAAACAAAATGCCACTAGCCTGCTTAATAAATCCGCAAGGATCTGTTGGCATTCCCTTCATGCTACACATGAAGGACACCTTCGCTTTGTTTATCCTGTCATATCATGTTTTGAATAACTGCACTGAAATGCCCCATTGCCAACTGGAAACTTTTAAAAGAGCCACGGCTGAAGTGAGGAACAAAATTCTTGACTGGGCCAGCTCATGTTCCTCTAGCAACTTAAAATAAAAGATCATTTCAGAAGCTCAGGGTTTTAGTCAGACTGCACCTGTCCTGTTCTGAGAGTTTAATGCCCCTTAATTAAAAACAAACAAACAAACAAACATTGGCTTCTTGTCTGTGAATGTAAAACTAAAATACTCTGCCACTCCAAAGAAAATGAAATGTTTTAGGAACAGCTAGGAGGTGATCGCTGTGTACTGAAGACCTTTGGATTTTAGTTCAATGATGGTTTCATTATTTTTATGTGTTTCTGAAAAGTTCATATCAAAGAATAATTTTAGGGTTCTCTTCCAACCTCTCCCATCACCCTAGTGGCTTGTATAAAGACCTGGGTCTTTACTGTTAGGAAATAAAGCTAAAATTATTGTGCATCACCTGTACACAAGTCAATGGCATAGCCAGGATGTGACAAGTAGATGAGCACTGACTTCAGGTGGGCAGGCAATGATGGGCCAGCTTCCCCCCTTCAGTTAGCCATGGGGAAGGGACCCTGTAAAAACAGGTCTTCCATTCTTCACCTGGTACTCAGGGCTTGCTGCTGTGGGGTGCTCCTGCTAGGGGCTTGTTCTGCTCTGCTCAACCAGTGCCACCAGAAGGGAACATGATCTGGGTGTGGGCCCTGCTCAGGCCCCCCATTCCCGGTGCTGGGAGTGGGGATTGGGAGTAGGACTTGCCTTGTTCCCAACCCAGGGAGCTGGGTCAGGGCTTGCCCTAATCTGCCCTCCCCCACTCAGCCCACCACTCCCAGAGGGGAGCAAAGTCTGGGATAGGAGGCTTGCCTTGCTCCAGTGCTCCAAGCAGGTGGCGGGGTTGAGGCGCTGGTGTTTGCATTGGCTCCAGCCACGAAGCAGGGTCTGGGGATTGCCCCCCTGCTGGAGAATGGGCTCGGGGCATGGGGGCACACAAGTCCTGCGAGGGAATGGAGTTGGGGAATGCCAGCCGAGAAGAGCAGGGCTGGCCCCTCAGTCCACACCCCAGGCCAGGCTTGAGCACTGAGCAGATCGGTGCAAGCCCCCATATCCAGGTGAGAGCAGACCCACCTGGGGGAGGTGAGTGGCCCGGGATCCTAAGTGGGTGGGTCACAGCCCACCCAGGCCCACCAGTGGCTATGCACCTGATTCTAGTGTTGCTCTTGGGTTTAGATGCTCATACCTGAAGTTTGGATGCTAAAACTTCAAACTGGCCATACAAATAACCAGAATTTGGAACTCTTGGATTTTGTTGCATGTCCCACCATAAGGCTACGTCTACACTGGCCCCTTTTCCGGAAGGGGCATGTAAATTTCATGAGTCGTCGTAGGGAAATCCGCGGGGGATTTAAATATCCCCCGCGGCATTTAAATAAAAATGTCCGCCGCTTTTTTCCGGCTTTTAAAAAAGCCGGAAAAGAGCGTCTAGACTGGCCCCGATCGTCCGGAAAAAGCGCCCTTTTCCGGAGGCTCTTATTCCTACTTTGAAGACTTTGCTTTGAAGTAGGAATAAGAGCCTCCGGAAAAGGGCGCTTTTTCCGGAGGATCGGGGCCAGTCTAGACGCTCTTTTCCGGCTTTTTTAAAAGCCGGAAAAAAGCAGCGGACATTTTTATTTAAATGCCGCGGGGGATATTTAAATCCCCCGCGGATTTCCCTACGACGACTCATGAAATTTACATGCCCCTTCCGGAAAAGGGGCCAAAGTGAAAAATTGTAATGGTTTTAACCAGAAAACTTGTTCCTTAAGATATTTTCTCATTATATGAATTAAAAATAAAAGCTGTTCAAAAAGAAAGTTAGAGAAACAAATTCAATAATGTGTAACCATAAAACACCTGCATGGATCATAAATTGGATTTAAAAGCAGGAACTTCAGACATGCAACACAGACCTCTATAAGCGTATTTTCTCATTTACCTGTTTCAGTCAAAGCTAGAGGGGAATGTGACCTATTTTGTCACTTGTTTACACAACTATTTGTTAGACAGCAGTGAAACACAGAATCAGGAAATCCTAATTCTGTTCCTGGCTCTGGGTGTGTGTCTACATGGAGTAAGATGTAATTTCCAGTTTAAAAAAACATATCCATGCTAGCTCTAATCAAGTTGGTGTGCTTAAAATAGCACAATCACTGTGGTGCAGGCAGCAAAAGGGCTCAAATACACCTAGGGTCTTGGATGAGATCATGCTCAGGTAGCTGGACTGTCTCATGGCTACACTTCTGTTTTTAGCCCGCTACCTTGAACAGAGTTCTACTCAGTCCAGAAATTACGCACACTGGCACCAGTACAGACATACTCTGGGAGGGAAGGTAGTCCTGCAGTTAGAGGAGTTACGACCCACATGTTAGCCAAGCACACAGTCTGGTGTTCATTCAGGCTGGAAGGGCAGGGTGGCTAAGTAAATGAGACTTAGACCTTCTTTTACCATTTTTGCTAGAAGTCGCCATGTACTTGATCTAGTTGATCCATGCCAGACTACTCCTGCTAGCATGACTACCCTGCTACTTATACTCATAGCAGCTCGATGTGAGTTCAAGTGAGTTATGTTCACGAGAAGGGGGATTACACCCCTCACTGGTAGCCTATACTTTTGCACCATGCTCACCACAGCAATATCTGAACACCCACTGCAAAGCCCATTTTGCCTGCTTTGCAAAATTAAATGAAGAGGTTCTCTACTTCTTGTTCTTTCTTTGGACACTACATAACACATGTTTAACAGTAAGACAGTCAGAATCTTGAAAGCAAAACTGTGTCACTTCAATCCTTCAAGCGAAGCAGGAAAAAATAGGTACAAATCAAAATGGAAACAGCAAAGAGCCCACATCTGTTCTAATAAACTTTCCAGGCATAGATCGTGGTTGTGTACAAATAGTCTGATTACCTAAAGAAAACTACATTTGGATTCAAGACAAGAGTTGACTTTAAAGTTGGCCTGGCTAATGAGATCTGTTCAGAGTGGATAAAAGTGGATTGGGAGAATCCAGGGAGACTATAAACCTCAATCTTTCATCTCCGGCACTACAATTATTAATTATAGTCAATAAATCAAAGGTCAGAAGGGGAAATAAGTGTCTTGTTTAAATAACAGGACTCATCTGTAATACATCAATTGTTAGAATGCTTATTTTCACCTAATACTCTTCATGATGAATTTATCAGAATGCTGCCAAGGAGATGAATATTTAAGTCGCTGTTCATTTAACTGGCTTGAAAGTTTTATATTTGAAAAAGCTATCGTTTTATTTTTATTCTTGGAAGAACACAAATATTATGTCAGGTTTTTTCCCTATCATCTGGGACCAGATTTTCAAAAAAAGCTTAGATCCTATTTCAGATACCAAAATAAGTGACCAGACCTTACAATCTCTGAGTGCTGAAGTCCAGAAGAAACCATTATAATCATTTGGTTTGTACACTTGCATAACTCAGACCCAAGAACCTCACATAATAATTTCTACATCAAGTCCATAATTTCTGATTTGGCTATCACATGTATTTTAAAAATATATCCAATCTTGACTTAAAGTCCCCAAGTGAAGGAGAAGGCACCATGTAACTGGATATGTTGTTCTAATGATTAACTATCCTTGCTGCTCAAATTTTGCATCTTCTTTCTGTTCTGAATTTGTTTAGCTTCAGCTTCCAACAACTGGATTTCATTATTCCCTTTTCTGCTTACAATGGAGTGGAAAGTAAGGCTGCTCTGCAGTGCCCTCATCGGGGCCACACCTGGTACAGCAGGCCCTCCCACATGAGTCTGCAAGGAACAGCTGCCTATAGCCTGTGCTGTAACTCTGTCAGTCTCTAAACTGTCAGGTAATAAAACTGCACCTGTGAAAGGGGAAAAAACACTCTGAAATGCAAGTGCCTAGATCAGGGGTGGGGAGCTTAAGGCTCAGCGGCCAGATGCAGTCCTTGGCTTGCCTGGATGCAGCCCACGAGCATTGGGCAGCCCGCGCTAGTGCTCCCACTCCCCACCTTCCTGTGGGGCTGGAGTGCACAAAATCTACTAGGCTGGTCCCCCCTAGGCTCTGGTGTGCGAGGGGAATGTCTTTCTCCTCAGTCGGGGGCCACATCAATGAGCGTTGTTGGTTTTTTGGGGGTTTTTTTTGCTTCCCACTTGGGTGTAGTCCCTGACTGACTTGTCTGTGTGTCGGTGGCCCCCACCCCTGGCTTACATCAAGGTCCTGGCCTCGGGTTGGATTAGCCCTGAGGTTATCTCCTCCTGTGGCCCCATCTCACCCAGCTCTGCTCCTGACCAAAAGCAGTCTTGCCTTCTTAAACTGGCCTTGTTCTTCCCTGGTCAATAATTTTTCTTGGCCCTTCTAGGCCTCTGGAGGACTGTGTTTTTGGTCACCTGGTCTGAGTGCATTGCCTTTGGGTAGCAAGGGCTTATCTAGACTATGCTAGAATGTCGAAAGAGGATATGCAAATTCTGCAGGATCTTCTTCCGATCTCACTTTCGAAAGCGGAGCTTTCAAAAGTGAAAGTAGTTTAGACGCAGCTTTTTCAGCAAACCCACTCTTCCTTTTTGTCGAAAAGCCACTCTTCCTCAAAAAATTAGGTTTATGCAGCTTTTCGACCGGGGGGTGAGTTCGCTGAAAAAGCCCTGTCTAAACTGCTTTCAAAAGTGAGATCGGAAGAAGATATGCAAATTCCCACGGAATGTGCATATCCTCTTTCAACACTCTAGCATAGTCTGGATAAGCCCCAAGTGTCAAGGTGCCGATGCCCCCAGCAGGCGACAGACAAGGTCTGACACACTCTGTCACAATTGGGTGCTGAGGTCTTTTGGCAACAGGTTCTCAATTGGAATAATATGTCACAGCTCCACCGAGGTATGACAATTTACAGCGCCTGATCACGTGCTCCTTTCTCTTTTATGCAAGGGCTGAGTGCTACTAAACCTAAAGTCTGTGACTGCTTGGAATTACCATCACAGTGCACCAGGGACTGCGGGTCTTGGCCAGCAACACCACACAGTCAGAAAAACTCACTGCTTAGCAAGAGATTAATAATAATTTTAAAAAGCACTTTCATGTGTACTCTGCTCATTCTGTTTCCTTTTTATGGAACAAGCCTTGCAGAGTATTAGGAACCATGCATTACATAGCAGTGGGATCAATTGCCCTCACTAGATAATGAGAACAGAACAAGCAGTAGTGAGCAGCTCAGAAAATGTACTTTCAATTGCATAACTGTTCCTGTAGTTTATGAATAGATCCGACTGCTTTGGAAAACTATGGAATTCCCTTCACTTCAGAATAATTATGGAAAGACTATAGAAGAGAAATGTTACAGAGCTCAACTGACATTTTGCCCAAGTTAGGTAGTGCTGTCAGCTTTACCCTTGACTGACTGTGGGCTCAGTTCTGTAAAATGCTGAGCAGAGCTGACCAAAACAATTAACAAAAAAGAACAAAATTTTCAAGAAAAAACATTAACTTTTTCAACCAGCTCTAGTAGTGGTGAGCACACAGGAGTGAAAAGTGCAACACAGGTCTGCTCAGTGACTTTCTAGACCAAGCTCTAAGCTATCAGCAGACTTTTTTGTCCCTTACCGGTCAGAGCAGGGAGTTGACCTGACACTGCGTAAACTTTGGGCGTCGGCTTCTGAACTGCTGCTTCTTCCGTCTTCGGCTTTCACATTTGTGATTTCTCCTTTGGTCATTGCCCTCAGGGCCTTCCTGATAAGCATAAATGAAAGAAATAAAATAGGGTGAAAATGTAAAATACACAACACTTGAGCCAATGTCATTCTTGTGAAATTTTTCCTGTTAGAAAAGGGAGCACACATCGGTTCTGATAACACCATGCTGTACTTTTAGTGAACAAGTGTTCTGAGTATTGTTGAGGTCAAAGATGGAACAGGCAAACACAGGTTTACTAAAACTTTCACCTCTTGTCTCTCTGACTCTCATAAATAATCATAGAGCTGTGTATATTACTGTAGCACTCAAAGCATGCTAGGAGCTCTGCCAACACACACAAAAAACCTGAGCTTCCTTCAAAGAGTTTATGAACTAAAAAAACCAAAAAACAGAAGAGGCAGAAAGGGGTATGATTAAGGCCCTACTCGAATCATGGGATGATTGTCAAATAATTGCAGCTGAGTTGTAGACAAGACATGGAAAAATGTGGAAAAGTAGTAATACACCTTTATTAATTGTGGTAATATGAAAAAGCAAGAGAAGATCTATTTATTTTTTAAAAATTGCTGGAACAATATAAACACCCAACTGTTATATTACGCCTTCTGATTTTGTTGAGATGGTTTGCCGCAACTATAGTACAATCATTAAAAGCCCAGCTGGGATCCTGGGGTATGTCTAGACTGCATCCCTCTGTCGGCAGAGGGATGCAGATTAGGCAGGTCGACATTGCAAATAAGGCAGGGATTTAAATATCCCATGCCTAATTTGCATAAAAATGAGTTTTGTCAACTCAGCACTTTGTCAGCATAAAGCAGCAGTCTAGAGGGGAATTTGTCAAGAAAGAAAGCCTTTTTCGACAGATCCTGTAAACCTCCTTGCAGAGTGTAATGTATCAGTAAACTAGTATTTATTGTTCTTCTCTTTTTAGCCCTCTTAGATAGCTGCTAGATGCATGCTCAGCAAGCCAACAGGCCCAGTGTCTTCAAGGAGAGAAGACATTCCATGATAAAAGGGATCCCAGGCTCTTCTGGAGGGAAGCTACTTAGAGCACAACCTTCTCTAAGCACCAGATGGAGGGAGGCTGGGTTTGGATGGTTGGTTCTGCACCCCTGTTCTGAGACAGTGCCTTCAGGAACAAGTATAGATGCATGGATGGGTATAAAGCCACCAAATTGTCTTGGCCATCAAGGTTCCATCAGGATTATCGTTGCCTTCTCCTTCTTTGACCTTCCTGAATACATGGGATGGATAGACATGCATTAGGGGGACTTGACCACTGTACCTGAAAGGCCTTCTCCTGAAGTCATACCCACAGACAGTCAGGACCTGTAGGTATCTCCTGTTTGTTTGGGTTATAAAGTGGTCTAACGATGGGAAACTCCTCTGCCAGAAAATGCCCTGGGCCAGAGAAAAATGGAGCTCCTACTTGTGATCCTGGCGGAAATGCTTGGTTAGACTGTCTGCTGAGGTATCCTTTGTTTCCAGGAGGTGTGCTGCCAAGAAAGTAATCTGAGCAGTTCCAAGGCTCGACTGCTTCCATGCAGAGTGGAACAGACTTTTTATCTCCCTGTTTGTTTAAACAAAATACAGTAGAGCCATGTTGTCTGACATGAGTTGGAGATGTGTGCGCTGGAGGAAGGGGAGAAGCCTTTTGAATGCTTCATGCACCGCTGATGTGTAGTTTGGATTCTTGCAGAGTCCAGAATCCCTGGGCAGTATGATCATCTGGATGTGCTGACCAGCCCTGATGGGAGGCATTTGTTATGAATATCTTTGTGAATGGTGATTGGGGTGGGGGAGAGGAGAAGGAGGGACCTCCTCTGCAAACAGTTCCTTTCATTTCCCACCGGGTAAGAGATGTGACGGTGCTTGGAGGAAGTAAAGCTCATTTGTCCAGGGCATCTGTGCTTGGGAGAATGAACTGTTCACAATCATGCCAGGAGGCATGAGTGTTCGAGCCTCATGAAGGATGTAGTATAGGTGCAGGTGGCCATATGACCTAGAAAGATCAGGCAGGGCAGGACTGCCATGTGGGGGCTGAATCAGAGCTGGGTGAAGACGTCCCTCATCATGCAGATTCTGTCCAGTGATAAGAAAGGTAATGTCTTACTTCAGAGGCTGGGCCAGCCAGACTCTGCTCTTAGGTTTGGACGGTAACCAAGAAGACACAGATCGCTTACTGCGAATAAATGCAAGGTTTATTAAATGAGATAAAAAGAAAACAAGAGGAGGCTTACAACATCCCTTTGGCTTGCTGGGGACTCCGACTCAGCAAAGGATGGACTTCCCAAAGGACCTGTAACTGTACAGAGGTGCCTTTCAGACCTGGCCCAGGAGTCTGTCCTTTGCTGAGTCAGAGTCCCCAGCAAGCCAAAAGGATGTTGGAAGCCTCCTCTTATTTTCTTTTTATATCATCTAATAATCCATGCATTTATTCGCATTACGCTATTTGTGTCTTCTTGGTTACCCTCTGAACCTGAGAGCAGAGTCTGGCTGGCCCAGCCTCTGAAGTAAAACAGGTTTGATCAAAGTTCAGTTCAGATTCATTCTGATACACTCTATAACTTATGCGAGAATTAAGTGGTCTTTTCTAAGGAGAGGACTACTATGTGGCCAACTAATAGTGCTGCCCCATGAGCAGTGAATTGTTGGTGTACAGAAATATTGGGCTGGCTGGACAATGCCGATATGCCACTATGAAGCCAAACAGAAGAACTCTGCACTGAAAATGATCTCGGTGCACCATAAAGTGTGGAACTTTCTTGTGAACTGGACGAACGTCTGTATGAAAATATGCATCCTTCCGACCAAGGACTGCAAGTCATTTTTTTTCTGTTATGAACGGGATTATTGAGGCTGAAGTCCTCAACCTGAATTTTGCACAGTGTATAAAGACCTTGGCTTGTCTGAGGTCCAGGATTGGTCTCCAGACCCCTATATCCTTTTGGGTACAAGGAAATGTCTTGAGTAATAACCCTTGTCCCTGTGCTGAGAAGGCTCTACTGCCCCGAGCTGAATTATAGGGTTCACCTCCTCTTTGAGACACTTCTTCTGAAGAATGATGGGGATGGGTGGTTTTGGAGAAGAAGCGGGAAAGAGTAATATGGCGTAGCCTATCAAGATTTTGTCTAGGACCTATTTGTCCAACATGACATGGTGTCATATTGGGAGGAAATGGGCCAGGCAGCCACCAAAGGGTGTGGGAATAAGTGGTGGTGGTACAGAGACTGGCTTGACGGCTTTCAAGCATCCCACCAAAATATCTTTTTGACAGGAGAATGGGATTAAAGAGAGGAAGCTAGTGGTGCATTCTGACTGCTGTGTTGTACATGTGCCACTTCCTCAGGAGCTCAAAGGCTCTTTGATGATAGCAGGGCAGAGAGCAGTGTTCCCTGTAAGCTGAGAGCTTGGGTGGCCACCCAGGAGAGATTTGGGTGTTGTTTAGCTGATTGGCAGAGCTGGCAGCATGTGTTTATACTGGTGATGCACATCTGCACATGCCTCGGTGCACATAAAATTTATTCTGCAAATGGGATGGGACCCTTTGCTTTGTGATATTCTAGATGGTAGAACGAACCAGTAAGTGGTGTACTGCTGGCGTTGGAGCCCCTACACCATGGCTGGTACTCGGAACCAGCAAACACCAGACCATCATTGCACAGATGTCCCTGAGCACTACTGGGTCTGAAAGAATCAATGACTCCGGACTGCGAAGTCCTTGAGAATGGAATATGTGGGTGTAACAGGTGAAGAGTATGAGGGTCTCTGGGCTCTAAGCGGATCCCTCAGTGCAGTTTTGTGCAAGGTAGTCTTCAGTGGCTTGGTGCAGAAAGTGAATGACCTCTTCTCTGTAGGTGGTGAAGGGATCAGTCACATGCTTTTTATCAATGATTTCAGAGCACTCATAGTTCTCAGTACCATCAATGCCAACACATCATTCCTGTGAGTTCCAGACACACACACACATGGGTGGGAAATCCCACTTGGTAACGAGGCTAGCGGAAAAGCAGTTCTGCTCTTAGAGGACTAGTGAGGCAATTTATCCCTCTTCTTATGGGAATGGTACAGACTAGAGGGGTTCAAAGAAGGATGAGGAGAATGATTAGAGGAGCTGGAAAAATGCTCATGTGGCTGAAATGATTGAGATTCGTTATCATAGAAAGGAGATAAATAAAAGGTGGTATTACAAAAATATGCAAAACAACAAAAATGGCTGAGAAAAAGTAGATCAGGAGCTTCTATTCTTCCTCTCTCCTAACACAAGAACAAGGGGACACTCAAATTAAAAGTAAGCAAATTTACAATTGATCAAATAAAATACTTTGGCTGTAGAAGCAAAGAATTCATCAAGATTCAAAAAGCTATTGAATATTTACATGTATAACAAGACTGTCCAGTGTTCTGAAGAAGAATGATACAATTTTGGAGGGTCACTAAACCTTGTGTCTGGGGATTCAGCCAAACTTTAACTCTTAGACACCAGGGTAAGATGTAACAAGAGGGACAGATTACTCCAAATTGCCTAGTGAGAGCTTCGTACACTTTCCTCTTGAGTACCTGCATTGGGCCAAGGTCAGTGACAGGATACCAGATTCGTTGCAGTTTGAGTCTGATCCAATGTGACAATTCCCATGTTTTCCTACCTTCTGATTTGTCACTTGAAATACTGAACTTTTTATCCATAACAGATTTTCCCTTTCGGGTGTGAATTGCAATCAAAAAGGGAAGATAAGAAGCAGGCATAAATCAATTTGCTAATTATTTATTTACTGTGCTATAAACTATTCACAGCAAAGATGGTAAATGTTCCACTGCAGTAAGGAGGCAAACTTTCAGTATACCTTCACCATGACTATTATCTGCATAATTAATCCATAATTAAATGCAGTTTTTAGTGCAGCCAGTTCCTTAAGTTGTACCCTCTTTATCTGCACAAAGGTACTCAGAAGCAGTAGCTTCTTGTTTTATGCAATGTTAATGAGGCAAAATCAAGTAACGTTTCTGATCGTCAGAAGTCCAGTTCATGTCTCTATTCCCTTGACCATCACAGCCCTCATAATTTACATATACTATATGCTGTAGGTGCATCTGGATAGCAACTCAATCAGTAGTAATTACCAAACTCTTAAAAACGTGCTTTTCCAATGAAAAGTGACTACAGGATCTATATTACAAAGTTTGCTCAATTTATGCCCCAGTAATAACTATGTAACTCCATAACACATATATTGTTTGCTCTCTGCAAACAGTGCTATTGAGGGGATATCCTAAGGATAATGGGTTGCATAGATATCACTGAGGCCATAACATTCCAAACAATATCTTTATTTATTGATGAGGATTCATTAAAAGGAAAACACAGCTCTCAGACCCCAAGGTGAGTTTATCAAGCTGGAGGTTAGGGGCAAAACAGCATTTCACTTGTAAAGTGAGCTAATTTTATGTGAAAGCCACTGAGAGGAAATAAACATGGATCTTCAGGGTGCCATTTTTACAGCCATACCTTCAGAATACAAGCACACTTATAGACTATTTAAAGTGTAACCTCTTACCAGGAGGAAAAATCCAATAGTTGCCACTGCCTTTTGCTGCTACCTTGTAGCAAAAGGTAATTATAGCTGCATTTCCTAGGAGACTGCAGTCTAATTATAGCAATTGTTTCAAAGTAGAATGTATCTAACCCTGGGAGATCTTGGTCTGATGTGGAATATTGGAGAGAGGCTGGAGAGACTCAAAAGAAAATCTGATCAGAAGTTATGTACTTGAATTATTAGTTTCCAAAGGTCAAGGCTTTACCCTATCTTCCGGGGTCCACTGAACATTGATTTCTGCCCACTTGTGGAGGAAGCTGGTGTATCTGGCCTTTGTTCTACTTTCTCCTGAGCATCATCTTTAGCTTGTCCTCCTTCTGTCTTAACAGGAACAGTATCTGGAGAAGAAAAAACATTAAAATAAATAAAAGCAACATATGCGAAGTGTTCATCTGATATACTAGAAAGTCTGTTTTTAACTAATAAAAAATCTTGTTAAGACTATCACTAAGCCGTTTTTGCATAGCTCCCATTCCTTTTTTAAAAGGGAAAGCATCACATAAATAACCAATTTTAATGTAGTTATTTTACAAATTTGGTGCAGGTGGACTGTTGTTGTTGAAAAACAAACCAAGCAAATAAACAACAACATTTCCATTGGATTATGCCCCCAACTTTGGTTCTGATAAATTAATAAATTAAATAAATTTAGTGATGGGAGAACATAAAAAAAACCCACTTTGCAGTTGATGGCTCGTTCACTGCTAAGTGAGAGAGAACACATTCTCTGCATTAAAAATATTTTCAACAGGGAGGAAAATGTTGACACAAATACTTTGGACATTACTTTTTCTTCTCATTATACAGCTAACAAAAATATAAATATACAAGTATAGCAATAAAAAACAAAATATACATCTTGAAATGTTGCATGAAACAAATAGAAAACCAAGATGCAAGTTATATGCCAATAGATAACTCCTAAGGTGGCACACACACCAGACAGGTCAGTATTTTCCCAAATAAAATATCAGAATTCATAATAATTATTTTTTAAATGGCAGTCAGCCCTCCTGCTTCCTAAATGCATTGTAACTTAACTGCTGAATATGATAAATACTACATGGTAACACAGATTGTACTCAGATGGTGGCACCTGGATCAAGTGTTAAAATAGTTCAGATGAGAGACGGGATCCTTGTATTCAGAAATAAGTCTTAATCTTTAACCTTGTGAAGCTGTAGTGAAGGTGAGACGTGCAAGCAGTTCTGAGACATGTCTTATGCTCTGTCCCCTGTAGGATCAGTGAAACAGACCACGTTATTCATGCCTCAACATGTTTGTGCATATGCAGCGGGTAGACAGGAGATGGGAAAAATCAAGATGTTGCCTCAGAATGAAGAGGTAGCCATAAGCTGGTATACAGCCAGTCATCTCGTACTTAGTGAGTCTTCCCCCAGGAAAAATAAGAAGAAAGTCTAGTACAGTACAGAGAATTACAATTTAGAATTACAGTTTAGAGCAGCATTATTCACGCTAGAATCTCTGGATGTAAGGACTGAGAAAATGAAATCTGAGAGATTTTTCACTACTCAATAATTTGTCTAGGTTTATTTAGGTCAAGAGCTTGGGATCGTGTAAGCTCCTCAGGGTGTTCTTTTCATTGTTCTGAATAAAGTATCTAGTATTGTTCAGACCTTAATTGAAAAATTAAAAAGATCACTAATGCATAATTAGTATTTAAGTTCAGTGATAATTGAGAATACTTTAGGAATACTTTACTAGAAGCCAAAGAAGCCTCAAACCCAGCATCAAGAAGGTCACATTGATTTTAAAAAGCAATTGGGTTTAGAAGGGAAGGGACAAATAAAGACAAATGGAAAGTTGCTAGTAATGAATATGAACTATACAAAAGGGAAGCAAAGGGACAAAGGGAGAAATCTATGGCCAACAGAATTAGGGACAATAAGGAGATTTTAAAGTATAGTAGGAACACAAAGAAACCTAAAAATGGTATCATTCCATTCAGATGAAAATGGTAGAATTATCAATAATAATAAACAAAGGAAAAAACTCTTCAATAAGTATTTCTGTTGTGCACCTGAGGAGGAAAGATTAGGTAATCATGTCATAGGATAACACTCTAACTTTCTCTTGAAATACTAGAGAAATGAAGAAATAGAAGCTACTAATGTTAGACATTTTAAAATCAGCCTATCAAGATAATTTGCACTCAAAAGTTTTAAAAGAGCTGGTTGAGGGGTTCGGTAGACTGTCAATATTGATTTTCAATAACACTTGGAACACCAGGGAAGTTCCAGAAGAAAGCTATTGACCTGCCAATGTTTTAACAAGGTAAACAGGATGATCCAGGTAATTCCAGGCTTGTCAGTCTGATATTGATTCCCAGCAATATAATGAGGCAGCTGACATGGGACTCAATTTATAAAAAAAATAAAGGAGGGTAATATAATTAGTGCCTATCATCAGCATGGATTTATGGAAAGTAGATCCCATCAAACTAACTTGATACACTTTTTTGCTTTGGAGATTAATAAAAGTTAAATTGATAAAGGTAAAGTGTTGATGTAATAGACTTGGAGCTCCATGAGGCAGATGATCTGGCACCACACAACATTTTATTTTAAAAGCTAGAATGACATAACATTAAAAGGGCACACACTGAATGGATGAAAAACTGATGGGTCTCAGAATGTAATTGTAAATGGTGAAATTATCATCAAATGAGTATATCTCCAGTGGGGACCTGCAAAGGATTGTTCTTGGCCCTTATGCTATTCAACACTTCTAGTAATGACCTAGAAGAAAAACATGCAATCATCAATGATAAAGTTTGTAGAGCAAGTAGTAATTAAATGAACGGGAGAGGTCACATAGATATCTAGATTTATGGTAAAGTGGGTGCAAGCAAACAATGTGTGTGTGTTTGGCACTGGTGAAAATTAACCATTAGACAACTTTTAAATCTAGACTGAATGTTTTACTAACAGATATACTCCAGGAATTATTTGGGGGCATTTCTGTGGCCTATGCTGTACAGGTCGAACCTCTCTGGTCCACCACCTTCTGGTCCAGCAACATCTGTGGTCCGGCATGAGTTTAGTTGGCCAGATGTCCACTTATAATTATAATGGGTGTGGCCAAGTTTCCTGCAGTCCCATAAAGTTTGTTTACAGCCACAAGCCCTGGCTCTCAGTATTTTGTGCTGTTATTTAGCTCTAATTTACCCTTAAATGTCTTCTAGGAGCCCAGTAAGCAGTGGAAGTGTTGGTAAAGCTGCTAGACAATATTGATTTCCTATGGTTCAGCAAATTCTCTGGTTCTGTGCCAAACTAGAGAGGTTCAACCTGTACAAGAGGTCTGACTAGATGACCTTAAAATCTATGATTCTTCTAAAAAGTATTGACATGGGCTATTAATTCTAAAATATGAAGGATAAAGCACTTAGCCAAACATTTTGATAAGTAGGTTTAAAACATAGATCTACGCAGAGAACTTTTCTTGTGTGTTCTTATTTTTTACCTGGAACTTTGCGTAGGATGGACTGTCTGACAACATCAGTTCCAAGGAGGTTGGATTGTTTGAAGCGCTTTGCTCTTTCTTCAAAAAACCATTCACCTGTCACTATTCTTAGCTGTCTACATGAGAAAGAAAGAAAAAACAAAATGTACACATGAACTCATCCAACCAGCCAAAACTGTTTCGTAAATCCTCAGGATGTTGTCCACCCAACATACACATATACAGCTGTGGATTACAGTTGTACAATACAAGCTAAAGAAACATGTTAGCTCAACAAATGTAATATAAGAGTGAATATATCTAGTAGAAACATCATGAACACTCCCATTCCCCAAGTGAAAAGTGGCTTTTTGGTTAAATGGAAGCTTGCACAAAAATTCATTTGGATCAACATTTTCAGGGGTTCAGGAAAAAACAGACATCAAAACATTTGCGATCATAAACAGAAGTTAGAAGTTCTTGGGTTTTTATTTAAAGTACAACAAATATTTTCAGTTTTTAGTTTTCTATGTCATCCCTCAACAAATGTCTATTAAAAGATAGGATGGGGGATAGAGAGGAGGCAAGGAAGGCATGGTGAAGAGGCAAGTTGAGGCAAAAAGGAGTAGGAGACAAAGACAAGCTCAGGGCCAAGGAGCAGAAGGTTCTACCAGGGAAACCCCCACCAGACCAACCCCCACCAGACCCTGTTGTCTGCAGAACCTCTGCTTTGTTTTTGCAGAAAAGTTGGAAGGTTTGTAGCGCCTGAGGCAAGGAACTGCAGGAAGAGAAAGGAGGATTTTATGATTAAGGGAGATGAATGTTGCTCTGGGGAATTGGTATCTATTGCTGCCTCTGCACAGAGTTCCTGTGTGATGCTGGGCAAATCACTTACAGTACATCCAAATTTTTCATGGGTGTTCCACTGTTTCAGCCAGCTTAGGAGTAATGGCTACTGTCACTCAGCCAAGGCATTCAAGGGAATGTGGCCAGGCCTCAGGACACTAAACTCCATTTTGGTATCTGTATTTTTCCACAAACTGAATGCAACTTAGCTTCAAGCAAAGAGTTTCCATGATATGAAAAAGCTAAATAAGGTGGGGAGTGACATCTCAGGGCACAAGAGAACTCCTGGGAAAAACATGAGAAACAAAAATTGAATTGAGTAACGGGATTTCTAGCCTGCGTATGAAAATTTGGTGGACCGTATCATCAGTAAGGGTGAGAAATTGCCAATACAAAACCTATGTAAATTGTATAAAATTTAGTTTGTGGTTTTTTATTTGCTTGCTGGGTAATCTGCTTTGATCTATTTACTATAATTTATAATCACTTAAAATCTATCTTTCTCGAGTTAATAAATCTATTTTATAATTTTATCTAAAACACTGTGTATTGTCTGAAATATGAAAGAAAAGCTCTCAGCTCTGTGAACAACAGCTGTTGCATATCTTTCCCACATTGAGGGGAAAGTGAATATATTAATGAGCATATATTGTACAGATTTCTGAGCACTGCAAGATGGTATAATTCTAGGCTTAAACTCCAGCAAGGGGGAAAGGCTGGGGAGCGAGCTGGGTAACTGACTGTTTCATTGTGTCTGTCCTTGAGTGGGTGAGGTAAAGCACTCAGGTAGCTCACTTAGATGTGTGATTCCACCTGCTCTCGTGTCAGGCAATAACAAGGCCTGGACAGACTGACAATCACCAGAAAAGCAGTGTGAGAGAGACCTGCTCACTTGGGGGATTAGAGAGCACAACTTTTTTCACAGCTCCCAGACTGTAACCTGAAGGTGACAACCTGTCACACCAGAAAGTTCTCAGACTCTGTCTATTGAGTGGCAACTTCATTTGATTTATATTCCTGTCACTAACACTATCCCATGAAGCAATATTATCTACAGTGCTTCTTTCTCTACCTCCATCCCTTTCCTGCAGGACTGGGAGGAACAGAAGTCTCCTTCCTTGAGATCTCTGCATACTCTGGGCTCCACTGGACTTGGTTACCCGTGTGTTCCCTAATACTTTCTTCCTGTGTCCTTTTTATACCGATCTGCTGATTGGCTAATTGGCTAAGCCAACCTCCCATTCTAACCAGCCAGTTACCTTTCACATCCCCAGTCAGCCTTCTCCGGGGGAGCTGATTGATGCCTAAGTGATCAGAGTGCTGCTCACCAGCTAGCTCCCAGCACTCTGTCATAGGTATAAAACTACAAAGCAGCTCTACACTTCTATGGCTCCGATAGCAACACCAAGTGACCAAGAAAAATCTATGCACTAAAAGGACAATTTTCCCTCTCCTGGACAAGAATTATTCCCACATATAAACATTAAAATACATTTTAAAAATCCTACTTTAACATCCTCCAAGTTAATTTATGTTGGCTACATTTCCAGTATTCTTGGCTTATAGCTTGTGAAGAGTATCACTTTCTACATCCCTTAGCTGTTTTTTCTCAGGCTCTTATAAGACTATATCTTGACAAATCAAGAAATATGGAAATACAGTCAATATTGGTTGACAAAATCCTTGGTACTCCGAATTGTTTACACATTTACCCCAATAAACTTTTAAATTTTTTAATAAAAGTTAGTGCTACTCATACATGAAACATTAATGTCTGTAAAGCACTCTTCCAGTCTGTTAAGAAACCTCTTTTCAAAACATTTGCAATTGACAGCACCTGGGTCAATTAGTTACAACGCCCAAGTTCACAATAAGTACATTTTGTGATAACTACTGATCTGCAGAATGCTGCTTCTCTGAGGCACCTAGAAGAATGCCCAACCATGAGAGTCTGTTCAGGCAGCAAAGCAGTCCTATGCTGTGCTGTAATAGTCTGTAAGATGTGTTGTTGATGTTAATTGCTAGCTTTACAAATGCAAATGATAGTACATGGTCCTATTATGTGTTGCCACTCTCATTGACACCTCAATGAATACCCTCCAGACATGTTTAGTTGCAGTGTGCAACCAATGTTCAATTTCAAACTAGTTAAGACTAGACTAGATACACTCTTCCCATATTATTCCCCAAAGAAATACTGCATGACCAGGTGCTATAATTTCTGTAAAATCTTGTAACTGTTAAGGGCAGAATTGTATGCTGCATTGAGCTAGGGGACGCTGAGTATTTCCCATGCGTGCTCACTCAGAACACTGATTTAGCTTCATTTGTGTTCATGACCAATTTGTGCTTGATTACCATGATATCCAAGCCAACACATTTATTCGCCTGTTCACAGAAACATCAAATGCACTTGAACTTCCGTACTCCAGTTGTCCCTAATCCAGGAACATCCAAGGTATGAAAGAAGCAATTCTGCGCACTGCTACTCACCCTCCCATGTGGTGGGTAAAAGGCAGAGCGGCAATGTGCTTCCCCAGAAGCTTTTCCTTGCCACTCCCATAGTGGTGCAGAGTGAGGCCCGGGAGTGGCAAGGGGGCCAAGTCATGTGTGTCCTCAGGTAAGCACCCCACCCCCATCTAATTCCCCTCACATCCAGACCCCGCAATGCCCTCCCTGGCCCAGAAAAATATTTAATCCCATCTTGTCCCTTTTCTGAGGGAAGGGAAGGATTTCCCAGGAGCGAATCCATGGCAGTAGATGGCCACTGCATGACAGAATTTGCCTGTTCATTTAAAGAAACAAATTCTGAGTAACTGTTCTTGTTTTTAAATCTTGCACTACTCCATTAGAGCATGATTTTCCCAAAGCTGCATTATTTACAAACATGTGAGCTCAAGAGAATCATATTTAGTTTGCATGTGGATGGATATGATTACAGATAACTCTAGGGCATTGGTCAATTGTCCTTACTCAGACAAGACTCCAACTTAATAGAGATAGAAATGTAGCCGTGTTAGTCTGGTGTAGCTGAAGCAAAATACAGGACTATGTAGCACTTTAAAGACTAACAAGATGGTTTATTAGATGATGAGCTTTCGTGGGCCAGACCCACTTCCTCAGATCAAATAGTGGAAGAAAATAGTCACAACCATATATACCAAAGGATACAATTTTAAAAAATGAACACATATGAAAAGGACAAATCAAATTTCAGAACCGAAGGGGGATGGGGGGGGGGGGGAGGTAGATGTCTGTGAGCTAATGATATTAGAGGTGATAACTGGGGAAGCTATCTTTGTAATGGGTAAGATAACTAGATTGTTAGATTGTTATCTTACCCATTACAAAGATAGCTTCCCCAATTATCACCTCTAATATCATTTGTTCATAGACATCTACCTTCCCCCCGAACCCCACATCCCCTTTCGGTTCTGAAATTTGATTTGTCCTTTTCATGTGTGTTCATTTTTTTAAATTGTATCCTTTGGTATATATGGTTGTGACTATTTTCTTCCACTATTTGATCTGAGGAAGTGGGTCTGGCCCACGAAAGCTCATCATCTAATAAACCATCTTGTTAGTCTTTAAAGTGCTACATAGTCCTGTATTTTGCTTCAACTTAATAGAGAAGTTTTTTTTCCTCTGGGTAAAGTGTGAGAAGTACTGAATAGGGGTCTATTGTCAAAGAAGCATTCACACTAATACAATTCTCTCACATCCACTTATAGATTAATTTTATTTGAGCATTACCAGTATAAGTTAAAAAAAAATCAAAATACAGACACATGCCTGCAAATGAGATAATGAAACATTAGTGCCTTATCTCTTTCTTTGCAGCCTATTGATGACAATGCAACAAAAATAAATAGAAATCAGTCATTGTCCGAAAGGCATAGAGAAAATCATTTCCACTCAATTATTTTGTTTTGTTTTTAACTCAACACAGTTTAGAAAATAAACTGATTCTTCACTGGAACTTCTGATTAGCAGGAACAACAATTTTTCCTGGGTGTGATAATGAATATGTATTATCACTACTCACCAAGATTTAATGTAAGTTTAGTATTTTACATGCGTCTCGTAACATTCTGTCTTGCCTTTGACCCATTCCAAATTGAGCTATAAAGTTCATTAACTCTTTCCAAGGTTACTCCCGAATCTGACATTGAAACCCCAAGCTGCTGTTTCTTTCTTACTAGAATATCTTATTTTCCCAAGTCTTCTATCACCAAAATTTCCTTTAATGTAAGAAAGCAGGTGCATTCCTTCCAAACCACACACTCGGAGACTTTCAGCCAGAAGAGACCATTATGATCATCTAGTCTGACCTCCTGAACATTGCAGGCCACAGAACCTCACTCACCCACTCCTATAATAAACCCCTAATCCAGTGTTTCTTAAACGTTTTAAGACTGAGTTAGTTAGTTTCAGAGTCCCTTATAACACTTCACTGTCACATGGTTTCATGCCTACTCAAACTAACATGAAAAGATTTCTTTTACAACCCCACTCCCTCTCTGTTTAGCTTTCAGTTTCCGTTTTCAGGAACAGTGATCTGAAAATTTTCTCAGGAGCAAGGACTTCTGCAAGTAGGGCACCAGCTCCATATTTGTGAGTGGTGGCTCTACTAGTAGCTTTTGCAGCAAGAGTATATCCTAAGATAGAAATCATTGTGTGGAGGTGTTAGAAGTTAAAAAGTTGAGATGTATTATGTAAAGGATCTGTTACAATAATTAACTTTTTGTTCTTTCTCATAAATAGAAAATAGGCTATTTTAAAAGTAGCAGTGCCCAACATGCTTCAAAAATCTGTACAGTTAATTTTTAGGCAATCAATTGGCAAACCACCCAAAATTCATCTGCAGTTCACCAATGGTCTGTGGGTCATGGATTGAGAACCAGTGAACTAACAGATTCCTGGTGATGGGCAAATCTTGTCTGACATCTAATCAGTCATGCAGATCTCACAATGAAGTTTCTTCAAGATGAGAAGGATGTATGCAACTAAACAGAAGGGTTGTTAAAGCCCACAAAAACAATGTCTAGCCTTATTAAATGCTTCAATTTAGATAAAACGTCCCAACAGCATTTGTTGCCAAAATTAAAGTGGAATTTCTGTCAGCGGCTTCTACTTGTTCTGCAGGCAGCACAAATTATACTAGACATTTGCCACATCCAATAAAATCCAAATGTAGATTTTGCTTTTAGGTGCCACTTGGAGAGAGTACTGATGATTCAATGAATTGCCTTTTCTAATTAAATGAACTCAGATATCCTGTGATAAACTTGGCTGAAGCATTATTGCAAACTGGGACCGTGTTGGGGTCTGGCATTGCAATTTATTATGAATGGAATAGCAAAAAATAGGGTAAAAACAGATTTGGTGTTTTGGGGCAGAAATATTGCCCTTTGTTTCAAAACTGAACAGCAAAAAATGAATTTTTGTTTTATTTTTGCCAAATATTTTTTGTTTTGAGCATTTGAGTTTTTTAATGAAAAATTATTGTTATTTATAAAAGCAGACACTGTTTTTAAAACCTTCATTTTATTGAAAGCTCCATTTTCCATTGAAAATAGTTTTGATAGAAAAGTTTTGACCAGCCCTACTATAAACAGGTCCAGTCATTTAAATTGTATTTGAATGAGATGGGGTACTGTATATTTTATTTTGGGTTTCAACTGAACTATCACATATTAGTCATAATCTTACCTAGTCCCATGTCCAGAACTAAATGCCTCATTTGTGTGTGCCATTATTCAAAAGCCTACATTCCCAAATAACATATTCACTTATTCTCTGCTGCCAAAGGATGTTGTATTTGGTAGCAGACTCTTCTAGAACTAAGAAAATAAGTTTTGGGGATGCCCATGTCCATTTAATTTAAATTTAACATTTTTCAGCCTCTGTCCACCAGGAGCTCGGAAATGTCTCCTCCTCACCCCCAGCAGATAGGGGGTGCTGTTGGCATAGCCTTTGGCTGCGGCCAGTACTGGCACCACCATGGACAGTGACTGCTTCACGGCAACAGCCCCTGTACATAGGGCTCCCAGCCTCCCCACCCCATGGGGTCCTTCCCCCTCTTCCTTCCCACCCCCCAGCAGCATCTGGGACTACCACCACCCCGTGCTGCAGCATCTGATACAGAAGCAGCAGCATGGGATAGCAGGGGGCTCCCTGGGAGTGGAGCTGGAATGAACTGGCTGCTAGCCCCCATCCCCAGGGACTATAGAATAGTTGAGTAACTGATAAGATTTCACGTGGTTACTTGACTATTCAATTACCCAACAGCTAACATCCCTACTCTTAACATTTCATGGAAGTGAAAGTTATGAAATGTTGACCTTTTATCCCCACTCAGGATGAAAACAAATGTCTAAATAGTAGAATTTTCAGACAGGAACTCATCCAGTTTTACAACTTACTTTGAAAAAGTATCATTGGACAAGGAGGTTAGTTCCAGAACTGTGCCTTGAGAGAAAACAAGGGCTGTAACAGACACCCTTTAAAGTAAAGTGGTTAACTCTGCCTTTCTTCTTCTCTCTCATTGCACAGATGTTTATGAAGAACCTATTAGAAAGGCTGATGGGGAACCATAGGTAGGAGAAAACATCTAATAGAGGCAGGGCTCCACACTCATGATCTGAAAACTGGATTCAACCAGGGCTGATCAGGGACTTTGCTTATGGTAACTTGCTCCACTTTATGGTTAGTGAGATTTGCTCCTGGTGATAAAACTCTCACTGTTAACTACTATCTAGTCAACCAACCATCTTTACACACCCACACGCATGTGCAAGCAAACACACAGACCCCTTTCTGTTTCCACACAGAATATCTGCAATATACTTTTGAGGAAAGAAAAAGAAATTGTGTAATTTAAATACAAAAGTTAATGAAATTGTCACTGTAGAGTCACTGAACTTAAAAACAATTAAGAACCACAATAAGATTTTTGTCTTGACTTGTTTGAAAATTTTCAGGTTTTAGATTTGCTGTGCTATCAAAAGTAATTAACATTACTAATGACTTTTCCTGTTACTTGGAGACAGCATACTTATTTCAAAGATTCAGAGAAAATTCCTCATTTCTGTTTTGTACTGCTATGGAAACTTAGCTGGCCAGGCATTTAACCTCACTTATTTAGTCATTCACCAGAACTAAAAGATGTAGGGCTTGTAGGCCATACACATATAATTAGGAATATTTATAGCCTGAAGTTTCAAACCAAGCTTCCTAGTATTTTGACCGCAGAACAGGACTTTGCACAAACTATCACTGGCACCTCGATAAACAGATGTGTTTAAAAACACAAACTAAGATTTTATTGAGGGAATTTTAGTAAATACACCAAAACATCCAGTTAAAATGCAAAGCTTCAATCCAAAAATAAACATTTATCAGTTACTATTCGCCTGAGAAAGCTACTGATACAACGGGGTCCTTATGCAGGAACGGGAGAAGAGGAGAAAACTCTCTGAAGACCATGTGGGACCTCACAATATTGATTCAATTTATCCAGGAAGTACTTAAATACTACTGTGATTAAAACTATAGAAGATCTTAACTTTATGAAGAGGTGACTAGAAACTATATTTAGTATTGACAGGATTGTTATTAGTAAATGTTAGTAAACATGGACACAAACCAGCAAAAACATTTCCATCAATAATAGTAAAAAAATTAAAAGGTAGGTAAAGTATGAAAAATGCTGTTTGAGAACTTATACAAATAAAATATCCTTAAATCAATCTCTAATATTCTGACATGTGAGGGTTACAATGTGTGTTTTAATGGTTGTAAAACTTTAATTTTTTCAATCTCAAGATATATTGCTTCTCTCTCCCCCCAGTTACCCTCAACTGTGAAAGAGAAAATTTTGGGAAAAATGCTTCAAAATAAACAGCAATATTAGGGTGTGTCTAGACTACCTAGACTACCGCTGAGTTCTGTCGACATAACATCGACAGAACTCAGCAGTTTTGTCGACGCTGGTATACCTCATTTTACGAGGCATAACACCTTCTGTCGACAGAAGGTGTTATTGCCTGTAACACTGCGTCCAGACTACGGAGTTCTGTCGACAAAGCAGCTTGCTTTGTCGACAGAACTCAATGTGTCTGGACGCTCTTTGTCAACGGAAGTTTTGTCGACAGTATCTGTCGACAAAACTTCCGTCGACAAAACGCGGTAGTCTAGACGTACTCTTATCTGTCAAAATTCTATAAACAAAATATTGAGTTTGACAATCTTAGCTATGTTGCATTACACAGGGCAACAAAACAAAGAATGTGGGGCAATCTGAGTTTGTATTCCATGACTTTTTGGGAGCTTTTGCAACTTTGATCCACTTTAATTTAAAATGGGGATGCTCCAGGTGATAAGATAACTGATTCTCTTGTTTCAGACCATGAATAAGAGTGTTCAGTTTTCTAATGACATATAGTTCTTTTAGAATATAATTTGCATATAAATCCAGGTTTTTTATGTTGTAGTTAAAAATACTTGAGGAGCTCTCGCTGATTTATATTTAAATTTCCACCCACAGAATGTGATGAAATTCTTCATAAGGTGATTTTCTTCTGAGGGTTCTAATATGTAGCAAATGTATTGTAATGACCGCCTCCCTTCCTCCACTAGCAGGGCTGAAGGCAAGTGTGGTTTGAGAGACAGCGTGGGGCAATTAAAACAAAGTGGTGTTCTGGGGGAGCTGGAACTATCTGTTGGCACTCTGGGAAAGTAAATGCTGTTGTGGGGGTTTGACGGTACTAAAGTTTTGTTGAAATTTTAAGACATGGTCTTTCCTCTTTCCTTCAGATACTATGATGCTGCAATATTATTCTTTCCATTTGTCTGATAAGTAATTGCATATTTTATCATTTTCTTTAAAACTATAAATATTTAAAATAATTTGGAGACAAAGGCAGAGTATTTATAATTTGCCTAATTTTTCTCCAGATTTTTTGACATCTGAATAGAAAGCCTCTATAATTTTAGAGTAGTGCTGAAAATCTGTTATGGATTATGTGACAAGATGTCTTCTTATTGCTCATGAAATGCCATGGATTCCTCTGATGGTAGGCAGGACCGAGATCAAATAAAGTGAAAGATGGAAATTTATTAAAGAAAGAGATAGGGATAACTGGCAGGTGATGTTCAGATTTCCTCTCATGGCTGTGGTTTGACAACCATTTTAATTTGAATATATACTTAGATCAGAGATATGTCCAGCCATGAGGGAAAAGCATGGGTCATTTTTTCAGTAAACACACCAATAACAATACTTTACTGTACCATAGTAGGCTTTGCAATGATTTGAACAGAAATGCTTTTGAAGCTTACTGTAGAAAAAACAGATGATTCAAACATAATGAGATGCTGAGCCATTCACCTACAGATCATGGGTTAAAACTATGGACTACAATTGCAATGACTAATAGTCTTTCTTGTCCAATAGCAGCTTAATGTCCCATGTAAGAGCACTTGGTTGATCTCATTTCACAGCAGACAGGTTTACAAGTCCAAAATAGAAGTTAATAGCACATAGGTGACCATTTCAGCAGGAAAGTCACAAATTAGATTACCAGAGCAAAGAACTGGAAGAGTAGTGTCAAAACTGCCCCCTTAGGCCATGGCTACACTACAGAGAAGAGCAAGCTGCCACAATCAATCTTCCAGGGTTTGAATTAGCGGGTCTAGCGAAGACATGCTAATTCAATCTGAGAGGGCACTCCTGTCAATGCAGGTAGTCCTGCTCTTACAAGGAGTAAGAGAAGTTGAAGGGAGAGGGTGCTCCTGTCGACCTCCTGCTGTGTAGATGGCACCAAAATTTGATTTAAGATACTTTGACTCAGACTATGTAATTAACGTAGCTGGAGTTGTGTATCTTATTTCGAACCTACCCCCATGTAGACCTAGCCTCAGTCTTACAAGGAGTGTGAGCAGGATAGGGATGTTGCCCATGCTGCATCATTCTTGTGAATAGACAGAATTTCATTCTTCAGTGGTGTCAAATTTGGAATCCTCTGTGAATACTAAATTAAATTTAGTTTACTGGAGGAAAGAGAAACAGTTTTGCCAAGATACACACACAATGCAACCACTATGAAGGAATTAGATAACTTACACTGCTTCACACCAGACAGCTGAAAAATAACATAAGAGGTCTTTGCCCCTTTAGTCTCACCTCTTTCATTCCCTGCAAACTGAATGACTAACTATACCCCTCATGTCATGCTCCCACTCATTTCAGTGCCTTCTCCCTCTGTCATCACTTATCCCTCTCCTCATTCAAATGCAATTCTTTCAAAATACCTAAAACTCTAGTCTTAGAAAAAAAAACTTAAATAAGATTCCTACAAATACAAGTGAACAAATCCAAACGAGAGCTATGGCATAATGTTGAGGGATTCTGCCATCTTGCCTGCAAGCACTCCGAGTAACTAGTTCCCTATCCCAAATTCTTTCCCCCTCTCCCAGCTAGGGTTGCTAGATGTCCAGTACTGAACCGGACAGTCCAGTATTTTCGCCTCCTGTCCGGTAAAAAAATTCAGAAAATACCAGACACCTAAAAGGTCCGGTACTTTCAGATGTTTTTCCCAGCCAGCAGGCGAAAATCCAAGGCTGTCCAGCTCAAAACAGAGGCAGCCTGGCAACCTTAGTGCTTACTGGGTTCCGCAGGGGAGCTCTCCGGCCCCGTGCAGGGAGGCAAGATGGTAGGTGGCCGTCGGCAACTTGTTAGGGCCAAAAAGCCTCACCACGCGGTTTAAAGGGATCACTCTGGTTTTTTTGCTGAACAACTCTCAGGGTCCTTTTTTTTTTTCCTGGCATGTTCCCCCCTCCCCCTGCACTGGCTGCAGGACATGGGGGAGGGGAGACACTGGTGGCTGGGGCCAGCCCCAGGACCCTCGCCCTTCCCCACTGATAGCCTACAGGCCACAGGGGACCTCTGGGAGGTCTGGATTGGCCCCTAGAACCTCTCTCCACCTGGTGCAGAGAGCCTGCAACCCTGAGGAGGTCACTGTGAGCTGGGGCCCACCCTCAGATCCTCACCCCCTGCCCAGGAAGCTGCAGGACATGGGGGATTAGGGAGTGCTGGAAGCCGGAACTGGCCCCCCGAGTCTCACCCACCCCCAGTCCAACTACAGGCCGGGGCTAGCCTATGTAGCCCCAGCCTCCCAGGAGGAGCCGCTAACAAGGGACTGCAGCCTTGGTCCTGCAGAAGGAGATGCTGGCTAGAAAGTGCAGCCCTGGGCCCTTAGGATGAGCTGCTGCCACAGCAGCACCACCCTCGCTACCCTAGGCAACCCCAGTAAGCTCCCCGCCCAGCCTCTCAGCCCCCTGCCCTGGGCCCCATGCCCTCACTTCCAGAGTTGTTGACTCGAGTCCCACGACTTGAACTCAAGTCCGACTTAAGTCACCTAGGTGACTCGACTTGACACTTGACTCGGGTTCATTGTTTGTGACTTGAGACTCGACTTGAGACTTGCTAATTTTGTTAAATCGACTTGGTGAAAAAATTGTCCGAAAAATTGTCCGAAAATGACAACATTGATGGCTTGTACAAAAGTGACTTGACATTTTTAAAATTAAGACTTGAGACTCGACTCAGAAGTGACTTTAGGGACTTGAGACTCGACTTGAGACGAACTGTAGTGACTTGAGACTCGACTTGGACTTAACAATGACAACTTGAAGACAACACTGCTCACTTCTGTCTGAGGTCCCCCCCAAATCCAACCCATTCCCTGAGCCACACTCTCCCATCCCCCTGTCCTATACAATCATGTAAATAAAGCATGGGCATGTTCCTTTTAATTTACCTCCCCCCCCCCCCCAAAAAAAAAAACATTACTGCTATTAAAGACCCAGGCGATGCCGGGTACATCTGCTGGTCCTCTATATTCTAATGGAAGAAAAATAAAGGTTGACTTACCCTGTTCATTTGGCAGAATGCCATTCATTTCAGAATTCTAATTTTATAGGCACGGCGAGACATGTTACATTAAAGCCTTTCAAACAGACGTGGAGGTATTAATATCATAGAGGCTAAGGAGGTAGGGATATAAGTGTTGCTGAAAGTATTTTTACTCCAATTTTTGCATCCCTTCTCTTTTGCAAAATAACAGATCATATTAGGCAGAACAATCTGGGACCTTACATAGTTTTAGTTGTAATATTTACATTATTGGATTTTTTCCTTAATAATGTAAACAGATGTATCATAAAACAATAATCTTCACTTATTTTTAGTTCACTCACTCCAATCATTTAGCATCGTAATGACAGGAGTACTATTTAACCATTCTATGTGTGCGAGCTATGTTATGCCCTTTTGTCACAGAGAGTCAAAGAGCAGCATAAACTAATTTATAAACAGATAAACTTTAATTCCATATTTACAAAAGCTTCAAAACTTACGCAATCTTGGCACACACTGTGCACTTCCAGTTCCCATCATGTCCCAAAACTCGACATTTGTTGCAAACTCTGAGTTTACATTCATAGCACTGGTCCCCCCTGTCAAAGATAAAGCCCAGGTTTTTTTGACAGCGAACACAGACCCTGCCACGGTCCTGATGGCAATGGCGGTTTCCACCTTTCCGTCTCACTTCCAACAACTCATTCTTCAATTTCCTGGAAATAAAAGAAAAAAAGAAGGGCACTTCAAATCTGAAATACCAGTGAGTTCATAGCTCAGAGGCTAACAAACTAAGGGAGTGCAGGCAGATGTATTCGGCTACAAGAGGGCACTTGCAGGAGGTGAGTGCCACCCCGTTACACTATTGTAAAAGGTTTCTGGGGTGGGCTGCCTTACTTCTTGCACTGCAATATGAAGCTTTTCCACATCGCTCCAGTATTAATTCAGTTGGCTCCATGGCAGTACACAGCAGAAGGAGACAGGCTGTACCCAGAGGCTTACAGCACCTGTTCCCTTCCCACCTCTGTGGCTTTCAAGAAAGTGATAATAGCTAGAGCTGCCTAGGGTAGATGGTGAGAGTTTTCATTGCGATTGTTTGGACTGAAGACCATAGTGCATCCGATCTCACCCCTATTGTGCTTTTCTGCTTCTTCACAGTTTCCCAGACATGTTGGTGGTTTGGGTGGCAGGGATCAGCATTGAGGCCTGGCGCCTGGCTAACAGTGAACAGACAGGAATAGAAGGGGGTTGAAGGGAAGGGAAATGTGTTTGTGCACTCTAACCACCACACGCCCACCCCCGGTGTTGCCTCTGTTAAGGCTTGAATTTTCGGAGGGTCAATGGTGGCCCCCACACAATATTCATGTTACAAAGGGCAGGGGGGAATGCCACCCATGCTACCACCATGAGTTGCTCACCGAATGCCACAGATGGCCCAGATGGCACCCACGCCCCCATAGCTGGTACAAGAAGCCAGTTCAATGAATACAGTAAACTTCTGATAATCCGGCACCTTTAGGACCCGGGGGATGCTGGATTATCAGATTTGCCGGACTATCAGAAGGGGGGGCTATGAGGGGTCTAATAGGTTTAAGCAATACAAGTCCAGGTCCCAATAATAAAATAATCGTTATTACTTCATACCATGGTTGAAAGGTGTGAAGGAAAAATACAGGGAAACTGAGGAAATGAAAAAGGGATTTGTTGAGACAGAAACCCAAAGGCACAGCAAGGTTTACAGTATGGGAAGACCCAAAACTGAGAAGCAGGACACATCACTGTGGATTATTTCATGGGTTTTCAAAACCTCCCTGAGCTGCAGTGGTCCATGCTGTGCCCAGGTATCTGGTTACAGGAGGCCCCTGACTTGCGACCGCCCAAGTTCCGACCCCCCCACACTTACAACCATTTTTGTACATGTGAAAGGGGCCGAACCCCCCTGACTTACGTCCTCGGCCTGCATTTATGACGGCGAACGGCGCCTATCGTAAATGAGTGTTCAAGTTACAACGCTCCCGACTTGCAACGCTTCCCCAGGGACCAATCGCGTGGCAAGTCAGAGGCCTCCTGTACTCAAAATCTGCAAACAGCTAATCTGCATTCACACCTCACATGTTCTAAGGCTAAGCTGTTTGCTTGGGTATTTACTTGAGGTGAGAGTTGGAGAAACTGGATCTCTTGTGGACATTTTAGGGTAGGAGCGACGAGGAGTCCTGTGGCACCTTATAGACTAACTGAAGTAGGAGCATAAGCTTTCGTGGGCAAAGACCCACTTCGTCAGATGCATGTCAGATCCTCGTTGCTTTTGCAGATTCAGACTAACACGGCTACCCCTCTGATACTTGATTTTAGGGTAGGTTTGGGAAGGGGGTGTTGCTGCTACTGAAATCAGGGTTGGATTTGTGTCCTTATTGACATTGGCCCGATTTTCATTATTTCTTTAACTGGAATACTTAGAATGTTTGTGTACATGTTTAGCGAAATAGAGTACATTTTGATGTGCCCTTCGTCTTTTCTTTTATGGGAATTTATTGTTAATGTATTTGCTAATAGAGTGAACATGTTTAAGAGTCTGATAAGCCTGAACCAGAATTCTAGCTCTAAAACATTTCCTCTTTTGAGGAAAGTCTGATCTAATTCAGAATTTCCTATTACAGACTCTTTTCTAATAAATATAATAAAAGTAATTTTTATTCCAGACTAAAAGGTCCACATGGGAAACTACTGCCAAATAATTATAAAGGAACAGCTTATTTCAGCATAGCTATGACATCAATTTCCCCTTATAGACAAGGCCTAAAAGGAAGAGAGACTCTGTAACAGGGCTACTCAACTTTGGAAGCCCTGGGGGCCACAATGATACTCACAGCGCATGCCGAGGGCCGCAGCTTAAGTGTGGTTGCATACACATGCAAATATATGCATAGCGTCTTTCACATAGACAGGTATGATTACAAAGATTAAGCAAGACTACACAACACGCAGGCCCCATGTAAGTCAGTTCTGCTGATATCAATAAAATGCAGTATTTACCCGATTTCCACCCATATAACAGCACTTCTAATGAGCAACAACAGTCCAGGAATTTAACTACTAAAACACATATCAACAGAAGACCATCATATTGACTCCTTTTTTGCTTTGGCTCTCACTGGCAGGCCGTGTGTTGAGCCCCACATAAATCCAAACTGCACCATGGGCCGCAAACAGGCCACGGGCCACATGTTGAATAGCTTTGCTCTATAAAATAAACAACAGTGAATTCACTTAATTCCCTAGTTAAGAATTATTCCTCGTCTTAAAGCTATAATCTTTTCTTGTTGGAGAAAGGGTTTCTTTCTGAATAAGAATATATTTAAATTGCTAACAAGGGCATGCTTATGAACTCAAATTATGTCCTACTATAAAAGGTAGTTATAGACTAGAGGATGAAAGGAATCTATACCAATGATGCCTAGAGCATGCTGGTTCCACTGCTGTTAAAGCCTTTGGAAGCCTTTCTAGAATTAAATGCATTGAAATTACTACTGAAGCGAAACTTTTTAAAATTTGAAAATAAATTGAAAGAGCAGCTGATGCTTGCCATACTGATCACACCATAATTCAGGGGCACATCTCTTCCAGGAGTCTCATCCTTCAAAGGCCATGTTCCTTGTATGCCACATGACACTGAAGTCTACAGCAGTGAGAGTCAGACATAGAAAACACTCCAATTATGGGAAAGGAATTCCAGCACAGTCATCTCTAGCAAACAATACCTTTTTTTCTCTATGAGATACTTTCAATTACAGCTAGCACTGGTCATTAACAAGGTAGAATGAGATTTTTATGGTTCCCCTTATATAGCTTTGTGTTGATTTTTATATTTTAGTTTTCTGGTAGCTTCAATATCATTTTAAATGGTTGTACGGTATTCCCAAGTGTCTCAGTATGTATTTGTTCTATGTGTACAATTATTATCTGTAAAATGCACTGCCAGTGAAGTGTCTTCCACTTGCTATATGTGAAGTACTGTTACTGGTGTTTTAGCTTTGTAAATAGATTTACTGATGAATCTGCTAATTATTTCTTACCCCTATAAACAAAGTTCACTTACAGATTGTGTCAGGAAGGTCCAAACCTGACATTTGCAGACTCTCTCAAGAAGGATTAGCCAAATAACTAAATATTCTGATCAGGTGACAGTCCTCCCCTTCCCCTTCCTCCGCCCTCCCCCCAGCAACCCTCTAAACGAACAAATTTTGTTTCCAGTCAATCCAAACCAAACACATTTGAATTTTCAGTAAACTGAAACATCAAAACATTTATGTCAAGCAAAACATTTTGGTTAACTCAAAAGAAAATGTTTAGTTTTGATGTCAAGGTTTCTAAAAACATTTTAATTTGTTTTTAATTAAAATTAGGGGTTAATACATAATAATAAAATAGGTCAACACACAAATTCATAATTTGTTTCAGTTGACATGACTGCATATTTTGTTGTAGAAAGGCTTTTCTGACAAATTTCAGCCAGCGCTAATCTCAAATCTTACTTACAAAGTACAGCAGAAAATACATAAAACCCTATTATTTCTGCTAATTTTTGACACAATGAAAGCTTTTTTCTCCTGTCCAGCAAAAAAGAGACTAGTCAGTAGGTGCATTGATGACTGTGTTGGACCTGAACAGAAGGATTTCCTGGTCCTGCAGAGGGATCTGTAGGAAAGCATCTATCAGAGTGACTATGGAAAGAGACTACTTATAGTACACGTTCAGATTCAGTGGTGTCTCACTGTGAAAGGGAATAACCTCTCTGATTTTGAACTCTTGTGCATCATTGCTCTGATTTCTAAGATACAAAGTACAGGTTGGACATCCTTGGTCTGGCACTCTCTTGGGGTATGTCTACACTACAAAGTTAATTCGAACTAACAGGCGTTAGTTTGAATTAACTTTCATAGGCGCTACACGTACAAACCGCTAGCTCGAACTTAATTCAAACTAGCGGAGTGCTTAATTCGAACTAGGTAAACCTCATTCTACGAGGACTAACGCCTAGTCCGAATTAAGTAGTTTGAATTAAGGGCTGTGTAGCCACTTAATTCGAACTAGTGGGAGGCTAGCCCTTCCCAGCTTTCCCTGGTGGCCACTCTGGTCACCACCAGGGAAACTCGTCTGCTCCCCTTCCGGCCCTGGAGCCCTTAAAAGGGCACGTCCTGGCTACGGTGCCCGTGCCAGGTGCAAGCCTGCCAGCACCCAGCCAGCAGACCCTGCACCTGGCACGGCACAAGCCAGCCACCTGCTGCCACCCAGCCCTCCGCCTCTTTCCGGGACCAGGCTGGCGGCTCCCAGGAGTCTGCCCGGGGCCGCAAGAGGTGGGCGCCCGCCTGGTCTAGTGCGGAGATCGTGGACCTCATCCAGGTTTGGGGGAAGCCTCCAACGTCCACGACCTCCGCACTAGGCACAGGAAAGTGGCCGTCTAGGGCAGGATAGCTGCCAGCCTAGCCCAGTAGACTGTCTGCCAACAGCAGCCAACACTAGGTACCCTGGAGGGGATGGACCGAAGACAATGACCAAGCCATTTGTCTCGTGCAATCCATCTCCAGCCTTCCACAAACAGAGGCCAGGGACACCATTTCTACCCCTGGCTAATACCACTCCATGGACCCAACCTCCATGACTTTATCTAACTTCTCTTTAAACTCTGTTATTGTTCTAGTCTTCACAGCCTCCTGCAGCAAGGAGTTCCACAGGTTGACTATTTGCTTTGTGAAGAAAAACTTTCTGTTATTAGTTTGAAGCCTGCTACCCATTCATTTCATTTGGTGTCCTCTAGTCCTTCTATTATGGGAACTACTGAAGAACTTTTCTTTATGCACCCTCTCCATACCACTCATGCTTTTATAGACCTCTATCATATCCCCCCTCAGTCTCCTCTTTTCTAAGCTGAAAAGTCCCAGTCTCTTTAGCCTCTCTTCATATGGGACCTGTTCCAAACCCCTGATCATTTTAGTTGCCCTCCCCTCTCCCACCCTTTCTCTTCCCCTCTCTTACCTCCTTTTCCCAGTCTCCCCGAGTTTTGGTCAATAAAGAGAGTTTCTATTTTTGACCACACGTGTCCTTTATTTTGTACATCAGGAAGGGAGGCTAGGGAGGGGTAATGGAAGGAGGTGAGGGAGGAATGGAATACGAGCCTCCGATGGGGAGGACTGGGGTGGCTCTGCGAGCTCCTCGGGGTGGAAGCTCTCCTGCAGCCCCCCGATTGACACCACCCCTCCGGATGGCAGCCTGCGGCAAGTGTAGCCAGGCTGATGGCTGAGTGCTGTGATGTGCCGAGTGTGGGCATTCAGGGCACTCCAAGCCAGGACTGCTTTGCTGTCCCTCATCGAGTTAGACAAGCGAGTGGGGAACCCCTGAGAACTGTCTGTCCAGGGTGGGGGTCGGGTCCCTTTAAGCACAGCCCTCGGCTAGCCTGAGACAGCAGCTCCACTCTCTAAGTCCTAATCTGATGCCCTGCCGGCACTGCTTCCAGCCATCCTTAACCTCGGTTCAGGGTCCACTCAATGTGGACATGCTAGTTCGAATTAGCAAAATGCTAATTCGAACTAGTTTTTAGGTCTAGATGCACTAGTTCGAATTAACTTAGTTTGAATTAGTGCTGTAGTGTAGACATATCCTTGGAGTTAGACCCGTCCCAAAGGAGAGAATTTGCCAGACCAGGAGAGGTCCCTGCCATGGCCCCTCAGCTCTCTGCCCCTCCCTGACACCAGTTCATTCCTTCCCAAATGGGCTTCCTGCTGACAGTCCCCAGCCCCAGCTCTACTCCAGCCCCAGCTGGACTGCCCCACTCTGGCCCCACGCCAGTTGGACTGCAGCGGCCCTAGCCTCACTTTCAGGTAGTAGGTGGCTCTGGCCCCTTTGCCAGCCGGGCTGCCGCAACCTCAGCCAAGCTGTCCCTGCTGTGTTGCCGTGGCTCCAGACCCATGCCACCAAAAGACCCACGGCTTGGTCCCTGACCCCGCTACTGGGCAGCACATAGCTGTAGTGGCCCTGGCCGGGCTGCACCAATCCCGCAGGTGATCGAGCTGTTGTGGCTTCAGTCGGTCTGCCATGCCTCCAGCCCCACTACCACCAGCCCTCCAGGCTCCCAGCTGCTGGCCGTCCTGCCCCAGGGCTCTCTCATCCAAGAATATCCGTGGGTCCTTCCAGAATACAGATGCTGCTGGACCAGAGGGTCCTAGTTAAAGGAGGTACATCCTATAGTGTTGCACTGTAACCTTCCAGTAAGTATACACAGAGAAGTTAGATAAAAGTCTATGTATATGCTGTGAACATAAAAAGCGTCATGACAAAAATCCTTATTCATAAAACTTATCAAAAGAAATAGCTCAACTTCACGCCTGTTTTAGTAAGTCAATCCTCATAACTAAATTCTCTGAAGTGATGGAAAACTTTGTTTTGCTCAAATTGCTTTACCAACAGAAGCCCTATTTCTGAAACAGCGTGATTGCAACTATATCATCAACTATATTCACAAAGTTGAATACAGCCAGTGCATGGAAAATTTGTTTAGAGTCCACAAGCTTGACTTTTTCTAGATACTAACCATCTTGAGTTTTGGGATTCTTGCCTTTCTCTCCAGTTCATCCATTATCTACAAAGTTATCTACTGAACAAGCATCAGTGAGTGCTAGCTCTGCCCTTCTGCTCCTCTTTGATAATGGGTGTGTCTTGGTATCTCTGGATTTCTAAATGATGCTTTGTTGATGCTTTGAATAGAAAGGTGGGAGTTTTCTTGCCTTTTCAAGTCAGGCGTCTTTAGATCAGAACCTAAGGCCCAGAGGTTGGATTCCATCTCGCCTGGATCTGGCCCACAAGGCTCAAGGCGCCCCTCCTCTATGCCTCTCTGCAAGGCGCCCCTCCTCTATGCCTCTATGCAAGGTGCCCCTCCTCTATGGAGTCAATGGTGGTGTTCCAGCTCTACAGCTCCCTCTCTCCACCTCCCGCAGGGCTGCAGTGCCAGCGCCAGCTTCCTGATACGAGGGATGGGGAAGGAGGAGCCCTGAGCTTCATGGGTTGGAGTCAGGCAAGCCAGGGCCAGATCTGACCCCGGGGTTCTACCTGGCGGGGGGAAGAAGTGGCTCCATGTGCTGCCACTCCCCATCCCGCCCTGGCTGAGGAAACGACAGCACAGCAATGTGCCACCTGGAGACTTTCCCCCCGTTGCTCTGATTGGCCATAATCATGGCCAATCTGAGGAGCAGGAGGCAGTGCCTGGGAATGGTGGGGAACACAAAATCAGGTGCATCCCTGGGGAGCTGTGCCAAGTAACCATTTCCTCATCACCTAGCCCCTACATCCCATCCTGCCCAGACCCCCCCCCACCACGCAGCCCGCTCCTGAACCCTACTTCCCACCCAGACCCTGCCTAGATCCCAAACCTCCTACTCCACTCCTGCAACCTACCTCTTGCCAAGTTCCCCCGCCCCTATTCCACTCCTGCACCTTACTACTCTCCCAGATCCACCAATCCCAAATCGACTCCTCCCTCCTACCCAGAGCCACACCCCAAGCCCGCTTCCTAGCAGCCCCCTCACACACTGAGACCCTCATTTTGGCCCCACCCTATAGGCAGGGGGAGGGGCCCTGCTAGGCTCTGGTGTGCTGTCTTTCTCCTCATCGATCGGGGGGCCATGTGAGTGACGGGTTTTTTTCTTCTCATTTTTGTGCTCCCCCCCCCCACAACTGATTTTTCTGTGTATCTGCGGTTCCTGGCCCTAAAAAGGTTC
The DNA here is from genome assembly GCF_052426305.1 of Pelodiscus sinensis. Lineage (NCBI taxonomy): Eukaryota > Metazoa > Chordata > Testudines > Trionychidae > Pelodiscus > Pelodiscus sinensis. Next base: position 201,734,423 of record NC_143052.1, read on the forward strand.
CTCACCCCTGCTTCAGATATTAGTAAAATGACCTAATATTTGTGCAGGTACAGTTTTTGAGGCAGTTAGATTCATTATCTCTGACCCTTCAAATATTTTTTGTTTGTGTTTTATCCAATACAACATAGGCCTCTTCAGTAGGAGTCCATACAATTCATGGGACTCTAATTCTTCTCACAATGCGCTTGTCTGTACCCTGCACAGGCATTACCATTAAAGGTAACCCACACAGGATTTTCTATTTATACTGGTAGGATATGTGAAGATGGTCTGGGAGCTGCTGTTTTTGTTGTTTTGGTTTTTTAATCTGCTTGTTTCATTGACTTTAGAAATAGCTAGCAGGAAAATCAGCGCAGTTGCTTTCCAACTGCTGTAGGGTTTGTGGGATTCTCAGTGGATGGATATAATTAGCTCTCCTATCTTAATTGAAGAGCTAAAATGCTGAATCGTCAGCAAGAGCTTCATTTCGTGGCAGTGTCAGGCAGTCATTACAGGTAAACCAATTAAAAATCCAGAATTATAAATTGACTAGCAGTCTCTCTCTTGGCTTGTAGTATCACTTCCTCAAAAGTTGTCCAGTCACTATAGAGTTTTACAGGATGAATAGGATCTGAGAGTTTAATATAAAAATAATCCAAAAATAATTCCTCAAAATTTTCTGGCCTTCTTTGTGAATTATAAAGAAGCAAAACTGGGCATTTTTTTTCTGGATTACACAGCACCTTTAAAATGTAGAAATCCATTTGGGTCTCAGCTCAAATCAGTAAGCAGTTCTCCTCTATCAAAGTGGAAATGTTTCCTTTAAAAGTTAACATTTCTTATATTGACTGAAGTGTTAGTCTCTCCTTTGGTACTAAAGTTAGAGAGGCAGTATCCTTATTTTGTAGTAATTCCATCTGAACAAACAGTGTGGTACCACAGGACTACTTGTTTTTAAAGTTACAGATTACCCCGGCTACTCATCTGAGACTTTCATCTGAACAGCAGTTCCTATTCTTTATCCAATACGACTTCTTGAATGATGACAGTCGTTCTGCTAAGGCTATTCATTTTGTAGACTGACTTTTTTTTAAAATGTGTTAGTATCTTAAAAGCAATTTCCCCTTCTGACTTACTCATCAAAAAAACATTCAGGCAGCTGTGTTGGTCAGAAGCTTTGTTTTCTGATTCCTTGCAGAGGCTACGAGATTGAACCACAGATAGACTGTAGCAAATGGGGTCACATTTCAGAATATGAAGAATTAAGTGTTCCAGGGGCAAGGAAGAGTAGGAGGTAGTAGATGAGTCATCTGAAAATAATCCATCATCACAGCAGCCTCTAAACAACTACTACATAGCTGTGCCAGTTAAAATTTACCAAAAAGGGATTGCAAGTGTAACACTTAGATGGAATAAATTAATCATAATCATTTCTACTTGTAGCACAGGCATTAAATTTTCCTTAATTCTAAAGCAACAGAATTTCAGGCTACCAGTTAGAACACATTTGTAGACACACATGCTGTATAATAATTTAAAGACAACCAGTACATTTTCTAGGACTACAAAGAGAATCCAAAAGAAAAACCCAGGAGAGTCCCAGTTAACAAACTGTTAGGAGAATTATCTTCTAATACCCTAATCATTCTAAATTAACTATAATATTAGGGTATGTCTACACTACCCCGCTAGTTTGAACTAGTGGGGTAATGTAGGCATACCGCAATTGCAAATGAAGCCCGGGATTTGAATTTCCCGGGCTTCTTTTGCATAAACGGGGCGTGCTGCCATTTTTAAATCCCCGCTCGTTCGAACCCCGTGCCGCGCGGCTACACGCGGCACGAACTAGGTAGTTCGAACTAGGAAGCCTAGTTCGAACTACCTAGTTCGTGCCGCGTGTAGCCGCGCGGCACGGGGTTCGAACGAGCGGGGATTTAAAAACGGCGGCGCCCAGCTTATGCAAATGAAGCCCGGGAAATTCAAATCCCGGGCTTCATTTGCAATTGCAGTATGCCTACATTACCCTTCTATTTCAAAATAGGAGGGTAGTGTAGACATACCCTTAAGAGATCTGATAGGAGAAGACACATGCATTAAATTTCTCTCTGCTAAAACACAATGCAGGTGGTTTAAATTTCTTTCTTTCATTTATTTTAAATGCAAAAGATACATTAAAAGCACCAACACTTCAGAGGGGACATACCACGTACACTAGAAATGCATTTTGTTCCTTATATCCAATATCTAGGCAGCACTAACAGAGTTAATAACCTAAACCTTTCTAAATGGGAGCATAAAATCAAGGAATATGCCTTCATAATACATCAAAGTGGAAGGCAGAAGTAATCTTAGTCTACAACATATCTGATAAATGACTCAGAAGAGCAATGGCTAGGATACTCAATAATATCCATGTGATAAGCAACACTGTAAACATGATGACTTTTATATCACCACATTTTCTATACTACTGAATGCAGAACTTTTTTTCCTTTTTATCCTTTTGCCTACCATAACTTTTCAGAACTATTTCAACCTGCAAAAAGAAGAAGAGGAAGTGGTCCAATTTTCCTTTTGCCATTTTAATTGTTCCAAAATTTGCAAAATTACAAACTGTTGCAGACAGAATAAAAAAAGAGGAAAAAAATCTAGACATTAAATGCACTGTTAGTTCATTCACTGGGGCAAATGGGAGGAAAAGGACAAAAATAGTGGTTGGATTAGCCCCCAAGAAAGCTCTGCATTCTGTACAGATCAACTTCTACTCTTCTGTTAAGAAACTTTCTTGAGTTGCTAGCCACCTCTTGAAGCCACTGGTGTTCTTTAGATATCCTGGGACGAGGCCATGAACAGGCTGAAAGGGCTAATTCAGTCATAGAATAACAGAAGCAACTATAAAGTGATTCTTCTTGCTCCCACATTTATTCCCAGCACACAAACAGGTGCAAAAATTAATTGTATTAAGAACCAATATATCAACTAATAAACTCACAATGATTTCAAGTGGCATCTCACCCCCTGAAAATTAGGCCATTTAAGTGCCTAAATATGGAGCATTCTTAATTTTTAAATAGAATAGAGAACACAGACAGCTGCATTTATGGTAAAACAGTAACTGTTTATACAAAAGAAGCATAATATATCAAATAATAATGTTCTAAATGGGGCAATTTACTTGTCAGATATGATAGTTACTAGGGATGTTATGTAAGCAGGGGAATGGTCCCGCTATTGCGGGGAACTTTCCTGGCTTCTATACCACCCCAGTGAAATGGGCCAGCGAAAGGATCTGAGTCCCCACTCCCACTTCCTTTACCCCACGGCCTCCCTGATCCTGAGGGCTCCCCTTCCACTCTCCTGAGTAGCAGAGTCCTCGAAACCCCAACAAGGCTGGGCCCAGGTTTCCTGGGGCTTAATCCCCGACCCTGTAGTCACTTGGGGCAGGGGCTAGGGTGTCCCCACTCCAAGGTGCTCTCCTCACACTGCATGCTTTCTTGGCCCAGTGATCATTTCATAAGGTTCTAAGCAAATACAATTTATTAAACATCAACTGATTAAAGAGAAAAGAAGAAAAAATGAGAATGGTTAAATGAGAACACACAGCCCTGTTCTGTAGCACGGGGACATCACAAACAGCAGTCTGCAGAGTGTAAGGACAGTTCACAGTCTCTTCTTTATAGGCCCCTTAAAGGCCCTGAATGTGCTGCAGGGGGGCTGCAGGCTGGACACGCTTGCTTTGGCAGTGACCATACAGCTTCAAATTCTAAGTGGCCAGACCCCTCTCCCAGTCTGGCCTGCTGGGCCTCTTGGCTGGTGATATCTCCCTGCCCAGAGCCTCTCCCCGCACTTTGTTGGTCCCAGCTGCTCACCACACCCAGCTGCAGGCTGTGCTGCTTTTCCAGTCTCCAGCTCCTTGCCTTGCTTCTCTGTCCCTTTTGGCTCTCTGAGCACTGCCAGTCTGCTGCTCAACACAGGGTCTGCGCTCCTTGGGCTGTGTGTGCCTGGCTCTGTTGCTGCAAAACTGCCCCTCAGCACAGCTCGCACTCCTTGGGCTATGTGTGCCTGGCTCTGTTGCTGCAGGACTGCCTCTCCACACAGCTTGCACCATTTATCTGTCTCTCAGCTCTCTCCTTGCTCAGAGACACCCAGAAAAATCCCAGCTCACACTTATGACGGGGCCTGGCCTCTTACTTTCCTCGCTGGCTTGTCCAACCTGTCAATCAGGCCGAGCTGGAGTGTTGGCTGCTTTCCATTGTCTCTGGGGTCTGTCAGTCTCAGGGCCCTGATTTCTCATGGACCCTTCCCCTTTTGATACTGGGAGCTGGCAAACCAAAAACTCCCACAGAGTCCCACAGAGTTTTAGTAAGGGGCTAACAGTCCCCTTACAGTTAGATATCGATTCATTTAATAATCATGTTACCCCATCAAATCTTAGTGGTTATACAATTATAAAATAGTCCCCGTGGGTGGGGCCAGCAGCCAGTGTATCAGAGACAGCAGCACAGGGCAGCAGCAGTCCTTGTCCATGGGTAGCCCAAGCTCCCCGCTTACAGAGGCTCCGCTGGAACCCCACAGAGCAGCCTCTGTCTGCAGTGAGCCTGGGCCTGGCATGGACAGAGGCTGCTTCATGGCAGTCTCTCCTGCCTTCCCCCGCATGCTGCTGCCTCTAACACAGACAGCAGCAGGGGGTGGGGAGGTGGCTCACGGAGCCAGTACTTGGGGAGAACTGGCTTTTAAGACAGCTCCCTCCAAGCAGTGGCTCCTGCCTCCCCTCTCCTGTCCCCCCCCCCCCCCCCCCCCCCCCCGTGGGAGGAATCAAGTGAGGGAGGCAGCTCTACAGAGTCGGCATATGTGGAGAGCTGGCTTAAAAGTCAGCTCTCCACACATACTGGCTCCTGCCTGTCCTCCCATCCATACTGCTGCTTCTCTATCAGAGGTATCAAGGGGGGAGGAGTGCATGTAGTCAATAGGATTGACCCAGGCTTTTTGGTTAATTGCATAGTCAACTACACGTTGACATCCCTAATAGTTACTAGTCAGCTTTTCTCATCCCAGGGCTTGAACATAAGACATCTAGTTCCTAACAAAAGCCTTTACTGTCTGAGCTACAAAAAGCCACTTCTGTTGGTCAAAGGTTTCATAAACATATCAATCTCTGTCTATGGACAGCTCACCACTGCAGGAGGACAGAGAGCATCACTCTGAGTGAATTACACACAGAATGGATTTGTTTCACCCTTGAAATGAACAAACACTAACTAGCTTCAGGGGGTAGCCACGTTAGTCTGTAGAGGATAAACTTAAAAAACAAAACCTGGTCTGGTAGCACTTTATAGACTAACCAAACATATAGATGGCATCGTGAGCTTTTGTGGGCACGGCCCACTTCTTCAGATGACCAGAGTTTTGAGTTTAGGATGTGCAGACCCAAAATAAATAGGGGAGAAGGGAAAGGATGGGAAGGAAAAAAGAGAGGGGGGTGGGAAACAAGGAGCAAAGGTTATGAAAATATCAAAAGGGAAGAACAGGAAGGCAGAACAGGCCATCAGTAAGCACCTGAAGACTGGACAGTTAAAACAAAGCAGATAAGGATTAAAGACAATAGATACGGATGACTGGGCAAGTAGATTCAGTGATTTGTCGAGCCCTGATAATACCTATCTATATATTTTAGAGTGTGTGTCTGTCTGCAACTCCATTTGTTTAAGAACGCCCTGCTACTATAAGAGCTAGTACCACCAAATTTGGTACGAGGTTTCTTCTTCTCCTAACTTAGCTCAGGGTCAGGGTTTGCTTGTGCTGGGAGAGCCAGAAGCCCCAGGAAAAGGACTTTTTTCCATAACATGTAAAGGGAGGGGGCTGCAGTTCAGGGGGACACAACATGAGAGTGGGCACTATGGGCAGTGAGCCCGCAGGGCAGAGCTATCCTGGAGAGAATCCACTGGGCACAGCCATACACCACCAAGGGAGTGGCTAGCAGACCTGGGGCTTAGCAATCTTGCCTGCCAGCACACCAGTAAGTTGCGCCCCTGCCCCAAACCCTTTCCCACCTCCAGGCCCTTGGGCACAGCACTGCGGGGGAAGGCGAAATGTGCCTGGTGGCTATGGGAGGGTTGGGAGAGAGAATGGTTCTGTGCCAGATGGATCCTCTCCTTCCCCTTAGCTCCTTCTGATGCCCCAAACATCACTCTCACAATCCTCCAGCCTCCTGCACTGCCCCTTCCCCCACATTCCCAAGTCCTGCCCTGATTCCTGCATCCCCACACTACCAGCCCCCTGCCCTGAAGGACCCAGGCAACACTGGGTAGGTCTGCTAGTAATACTATTAAAGCTGTTAAATACAACACGGGTATAGAGCATCTTGCCAGAATGAAAAACAAATCCAGTGTAGAAGACTGTGTTCTTCTGTGAAATATGTTTTGATAAGGCACACACCAGATTGCACCACCTGGCATCCCAAGGACAAAACATGTTCATCAGAAGTATATTTCTGAGCCAAGGATAACAGATATCCTTGATGGTGATAATTTAGCTGCAGAGTGACAATTTCTCCCTGGAAGTAGGGTAATCCTCCTAGCCCCCTCTTCAGATCCAAACATAGCTTGGATATATTGTGAGATTGTTTAAGGTCTTGGAGTTTGATGTTATCAGATACAGGATGCAAAACACATTTGAGGGACAATTCTCCAAATAACCTGAGGGACTTGAGTTCACTAGCCTCTGAAGTTGCTGGAAAGTATGCATGCATTGCACTAGATTTAAGTTTTTTTTCCCCAAATGGTTCCTCTTAATTATCAGGATCTTCACATTAATTTCTGTTTTCAAGATGTTCAGGAGGTCTTCTCCTACTAGATAAAAAGCCTATAAATCCTCCAATTACCCCCTTAGGCAGAACATATCACCACTTTGCTAAGCCACACTCAAAGGGACTGGCAGGCAGGGTTTTTAAGAGACCATCAAGGGACGGGAACTTAGCACAACCATCAGAGCTTGAGAAAGGATGACAACTGAATGCGGAAGCTGCTGCAGACAGCTTAGGAAGCCAGTGGTTCATTGACCTACTGGAATTGATGCAGGAATCTGCTAGAAGCATATAAGCATGATAGCAACTTCAGAGATACCCATGTAGCTCAAAATTCCCTATCAGAGGCATATTTCTGAGCCAGCTGCAGAGCCTAAATGCCCAACTATGAGCTTGCAAGTCTTCTAATTTGCAACATCCCTGTCTATTAAGGCTGATCCTGCTCCAAGAATAAGCACCATTGCTAGAACAAACTGTGTCTCAAATGTTGCTGGGTCTGCACTTCCTTTCTTCAACTCAGTGATAACCATGATTAGAGCAAATTAAGTACTAATGCCACGGCTGCCACTCCATTACTCTACTCCTACATTAACTGATCCAGGCTAGGCTTAGGCAAAAGGAAGGGTTTTCTGTTTACTCAGGCTGCCACATTTCTCACTGGGTAAAGAGGCTGTACACAGCAATGGGTGCACCGCATTTACTCTAGTTACCTCATTTACCTGGGCGGGAGGAGGGAAAAAGAAGTTAATACAGACCCACAACTATACAATTGTATCTGGATCAATATCCAGCGACCTCAGTGGGTGCTGAATACACATGTCTGTGACACTTGCCAATCCAAGGAGAAAAACAAGGCACAGCCTTTGAATACAGAAGTAGAAACAAATGAATATTTTTTTCTCAGTTTGCAACGTGGTATATCTTGCACATTCTAAACGAGCCTTCCCTGATCAAGTGACACATATAAATGCATTCCTAAATTTGTTTCTCAGAGCCAAACAACACAAAAATGTAGGGAGAAGCAGCATCAAAATTTTCAGAGGATGGATCGGGGTGAGCAATAATTTTTTGCCAGGGGCCACTCTGAAAATCTTTGAAGTGGCCCTGGCTGCACAGGAAGGGGCAGGGCATCAAGTAGAAGGGGTGGGGCATCAGGCAAGATATTTCCGTGTTTCCCACCGCCAGACACTGATTGGTCTGGGGGTGAGGGAGTGCCTTTTCCCCACTCCAAGTTCCCCCAAGGTGCCCATGCCCCTGGTGTGGGAGAAGACTTCCTTCACTCCCCTACCTCTTGACCAATTAGGGCCTGGGGGTGGGGGAGCTTGCAAAGCCTACTCTGCTCTCCCCCATCCCCTTGCGAGCAGCACACGGCGCTTCAAAGAGCCACATACTCCTGGCAGGGCAGGAGGAGGCTTTCCACGCTCCCCCGCCCCCGGGACAATTAGGGACTGGGAGCGGGGGAGCAAGCGAAGTTTCTCCGCTCTGCCCCCGCCCTGCGAGTAGCACCTGTAGCTTGAAAGCGTTGCGTGTTCCTGGCAGGGCGGGAGGAGGCTTTGCGTGCTCCCCCACCCCCAGGCCAATTAATTGGAAATTAATTGGCCTGGGGGCGGGGGAGCACGCAAAGCCTCCTCCCGCCCTGCCAGGAACACACAACGCTTTCAAGCTACAGGTGCTACTCGCAGGGCGGGGGCAGAGCAGAGAAGGCTTTGTGCGCTCCCCTGCCCCCAGGCCCTAATTGGCCTGGGGGTGCGGAAGAAGCAGGGCCTCCACGGGCTGGAACCACTCGCTTGGCAGGCCAGATCTGGCCTGTGGAGGCCCTTTCACCCACCTCTGGGATGGATGTTTAAATGAAACAGCCAAATTTGAATTGTCATCTGAAATATCTGCATCCAACCCCACTGAACATCACTGTCCCCGTACAATCCTCTTCCAATTCTAACCTTGTGTAATCTTTCAGGAAAGCGCAGGGTTACTAACTCTTTAGCCTCTACACCTTTCTCCATGGTCTTTTGAGAACTAGAAGGCAAGGGTCCTCTCCTAACATCTTGACTGACAAAACCCCTTCCCTAAACATTATCCGGGGAAAGCAGCATGGAGCTATTTCTTGTTGCTACCACTGACATTTTGTGTACTCTCTCTCTCTCAATGGCTCTGAATGAACACAAAAAAATAATCACACTCTCAGAGAAGTGTCCAAAAAGTTTTGTTTAATCCTTCTGAGTGCATGGGATAAGTCCAAAGATGGCAGCAGAATCAATATCATGGGATATTTTCCAACTCTGCTTGAAATACAAAACATTTGCCATACATTTTTCCAGTTACCTTCAGCGTGGGAGTTAATCAGGCTGTCAATAAAAAAATTATCTTGGTAACATACTAGAAAATAAATACTTTAATTTTTATTGTAGAATAGCCACCATTTTACCAAAATTCAATATTAGGCTATGTCTACACTGGCGCGATCTTGCGCCAGAAGTATGCAAATGAGGCTAAGCATGGAATATCACCAAGCCTCATTTGCATATCTAATGAGCTGCCATTTTGCAGACGAGGCTCTTGCGCCAGAAGGAGCTGTCTACACTGCCCCTTCTTGCGCAAGAATAACCCTCTTGCGCAATGCCGTTACGCTGATTATTTTCAGGAATAACGGTATTGCGCAAGAGGGTTTCTCTTGCACAAGAAGGGGCAGTGTAGACAGCTCCTTCTGGCGCAAGAGCCTCTTCCGCAAAATGGCAGCTCATTAGATATGCAAATGAGGCTTGGTGATATTCCATGCTTAGCCTCATTTGCATACTTCTGGCGCAAGATCGCGCCAGTGTAGACTTAGCCTTAGTGTCTAACTGATGGCTTTCTATTCTAGGTACACACAGACAGAGGCATGACAGCACAGACTTTGTCATTTTGGAACTCACTGAACATTTCTGTGGGAATCAAACAGGAATGCTGGGATCTTAAATATGGAATTAACATCAATCAAGAGAATTTGTGCATATGTTCAATGCAAAGTATTGGATTTCATTATGCCAAATCTTTATCAAATTTATATCCTACGAAGCTATTTAGATAATCTTTTGGCAAATTTCCAAGGTATGCAGTAGATCTAAGTATCATTAATTCTCAGCATGCATTTGCATTGTGTTGCAGGCTACCTTGCATTGAAGTAATATTCCTGCTTAAGAAATGAAACAAAGAAACAACAAACCTACAGAATTCATTTTTCTGTGTTAACAAAAATGACTGGATTTAAGTTTCCAATGATTCTGCTATCCAGGATATCATTCTCCCCACTCTTATACCTGTAGCAATGCATGAGTCACACACATTTACATAAAGATGCATTAGTAGCATTTTCTCCCCACCTACCACTTCTACCATACTTCTATTTGCATGAGACTAATTGAGCAGATGTGCTAAAGTCACTCTTGAAATTCAGAACTCCACACAGCAGCAAAAAGACCCTCAAATCAGACCCCAGTTTTAGAAATGGCAACTTTATAATGATTAAAAATCAGGCACTCCAACACAAGTGCCTCGCCATTCACTTCTCTTCCTCCTTTCCCTCATCACTCACTACTCTTCTCCTACCCAAATTGGGAGGGTTTCACCTGCAGACCTGGGAGCTGCAAATGCCTGACAAAACTAGGAGGCAGCGTGAATTAAGCAGGGGAGTGGGTGATGAATCAGTACCTCCCTGCCTTCCCCACACTCAGTAATCAAACATTGGGTATCCAGCCAATAGATCTGCCCAGACATTGTCAGGTCTCCTTTCTGATCGGACTTTTCAATCAAAAACAGCGTCTAGCACTCTCCTGTATTCTAACAACTCAACCAAGAGAGAATGAAAAAAAATTTTAAAGAAAATTTAAAAGATTACCTTATCCTCTTATCTTCCACTTTTTTCAAATACTCATCCCTCTTCAATACTCCCAGTATTGTTTCCCTTTCATGTTCCAATAAAAATGACAAATTGATGATCTCCAGGTTTTTTGACATGATTCTTCAAATAGTGATTTTTTTAACAGTTGGCTCTTCCAGAGAATGAACTGTTTACTGCAAATTTCAAAGGCACATTTGTCACAAAGGTCCAAGATTTACAAGGTCACCAGACAGCCTGATAGGGAGCTCGTTAGTAAATTAGACAGATATCAAAAATGTGTGACCACGTCTTCCAGCTGCATGACAGAAAGGTTTCTGGTGTGTTCTCTTTTAAGAAATTCTCTCATCTTCCCGGATGCATAATGTTCATTGCATTTTTTCTGGTCTTTCTTGACATGCTGGAGGCCTTCAACCCACATTCACTGATGGCGTCTGAGTTAATCTTTCAACACATCAACGGTAGTCTGAAGAACCCCAACAGCTGGATATTGAGATTCAAACTATCTGAAAGTCAAAAGAAATAAAAGAAAGTGATTTTAACACTATTTGGATCTCATTTAAGAGACGCTAAATGAAATAATATCTTGGGAACTGCCGAAAAATCAATATCTAATCACCCGCCAGACTAGCAGATTGCCCCCAGGGTCATCAATGGCCCTGCTTTCTGTATATTTACTCTCAAATGTTTGATGATCATCATGCAGGCACCCTCCTTGTGTAATTTCATTTGCAATTACTTGCCAGTTGTGGAAGTCCTGAATTTGCTAAACACACTTTGGACTTGATTTTGCTGTTCTCATAATGGCCAGCACCAAGCCACACAAATGGTCCCTGGATTTCAGTAGAACTACTTGAATAGAAAGATGCTTGACAGATGGCAGAATTTGGCACTATGTGTCTTTGTTTGCTCTAAAGGACACTATAGTGTCCTTCCTCCTCCTTTTCCTCCCTCCCCTAAACACAGTAGAACTTAACTACAAGAATCCCAAATGTCTCTACCTGAGTACTATAACCCTTTTAAACACATGAAACTCTGTTTCATGTGGTGCATGACAATATAATTAAAACGACAGGGGTGTTAATCTGGAAGTTCTAGTCATCACTGCCTCACAGAATGGAATAGCACCTTACTGAAGGAGGGGCATGACTGATACAGCTATTTTTATATTTGTGAGAGCCTGAGTCTCAGTGTGCCAGAACAGACTAGAGCAACCAATGAAAATCTGATGCAGGAAGGGGATGAAAGGCTGGGTCCAATGGAAATGTGCAGTGCTCGTATACAGCACCTGCAGCTCTCCTTCCTTATTAAGCCTACAGTGGAGTTACTTTTGAAAGCTTGCCTTGCCTCTCTTGCATCTTTCCTATAAGCAAAAGGATAATGGCATGTGGTATGGAGGTGGAAGCAATACAAATCACATAGTTAAAATGTACAGCCATAGACTTGAGGAAGAGTTATGTGTCGCTTGAAAGCTTGTCTCTCTTACCAACAGTTGGTCCAATAAAAGATATTACCTCACCTACCTTCTCTCACCAATAAGAATTGAAAAACTTATGCTTTACCACCAGCTCACCACCAATGAAAGCAAAACCACAATACAGTGTAACTGGATAAAATGAAAATTTTCTTTCCACTAAATTACTTAAATGTAAGTACAGTAATCCTGAAAAATGAGTGTTCAAGTGTGACGCCACTCCCCTTCAAGCTTGGCTGTGAGCTTATAGTAAAGCAAGTAAAATGTCATACTTTCAGAAGATTCTGCCATGCATTAACTTCTGTTACCACAGGGATTATGTCTGACATTTTATAACCTCTTCTCAGAATGCTCTTTAAAAAAATCTCAGATCAATGAAAAGCTTACATGATCTGTATACAGCTCCTCTACAGAGTATTGCTTTTTCTCTGAAAGCAGTTCAGTTGCAACATTACAACTTTTTTACAAAACAGTGTTTTTATGGAAAGAAAATATTGTAATAAAATAAATTGCATCTTAACAGTACTACTGTGATTCAAACAAATATATTATCATGCTCCCTTTCGAGAGTGAAGAAAGTTAAGACAAAGAGGTCAAGTGACATGCCCAAGGTACACAGCAAGTTAGTGACAGAGTTAGGAATAGAATCTAAGACTGACCCATTCCCATCTCTGTGCATAGCCCTCTTGGAGAATAGGAAACAAATATTTGAGTCATGGACCAGCATATATCCTTTGTCCAGAATGTGATTTATTTTAATATACCATAAAATTAAAATATAGTTTTAAGCAATGTTATAATCATTAATAGTAACATGTTTGATATGTGGCTTTTTAAGAAAAAAAGCCTCAAAAGTGAACAGTTTCTTTTAACTTCCACTTGATGAAGCCTCTACTCACAGTTGGCAGAAGGAATATCTGAAAAATGTAATGCTACCAGCTATTTACAGAATTTACATTTGCTGGATTCCATTCAACATTTATGCCCTGGCCATGTCCCACTTCCACCACAAAATATTCAGCTTTTCCTCTCCCTTAGCCAGACTAATTTCAGTGTGCAGGGAGTGCTTAAGTGCACCTTCATTATTGAGTACAGTCCCCATCTTCTCCTGCTATATGCAAGTGCTGAACAAATGGTAACTGCTCATTATTTGGTTCCCTATGCTTTTTAGCAATATTAAGTAAACAAAAAGACTGAACCCTTTAAGAGCAATCACTTCTAACATATGAGCTGCATGTGCAATACAGTATTACAGTTCTTCTTGGCAAGTAGAAAGCCATATTACAGTACTTGTGCAGCTAGGAGACTAAGAACAATATGAAAAAAAATATAATTGCAAAGTGCATGTCCTATTACTGAGCTTTAATTTCACAAACCATTCTTTCTGGAAAGCCCAATTGAGCAAATTTGAAATCTAATTCAATTTAATTTACCAATCAGAGAGTTATACTATACTACGAAATATAGGATTCAGAGAAGAATTAGGTATTAATGTGGATAATGAGAACACACATGGTTACACTGGATAGAGTAACTCGTGCTTCAGGTATAAGCCAACTACCAAATGACAGGTGCAGTCCTACTCCCATGGCCAGGTTATCCATTTTGTAGTTTCTTACTTTTCTCTCAAAAGTGTCCACTGATGGTTATTTTCAGAAACAGAAGACCAAACTGGATGGATGCTATGTATGACCATATCTGTGTTCATATCTGACTATTTGCATTATAAGCTAGTGGGTTAAAGCCAGCTGTATCCCCATAAAAACCATTATAGCTTTATTTGCGAAGTCTATTGAAACTAAATTGACTTGCATCACAGAACATCTTCCGGAATATTATATTTACCAAGTGGGCAGTTGAACACAATTGACATGTACATTATCCAGATTGAAAAGGTGTTTATTGTTAAAGTCTACTCTTGTATAAAATCTTGGTTATCGCCTATTATATATCAGGAAAGGTTCATTTTATTTGAAAATTGTTTTCCAAATCTTTTACTGAAATAGTCTGGGGACAAAGACTCCAGTCCTTTCTCATGATAAAAATTTCCCTGATTTCAACAGTGACTGTACCTGAATAACAACTTCGGGATTTGGCTCCTAGTGCTGCAGGCTTCACTTAAAGTTACTGTTTTGTTCTGACTTTATATTTACAAATTCTACCCTATATGAAAATTGTTAAAACTACTTTGAATAAAACACTATTATCTTTCCTTCTTACCTAAGGCTAAATGTATGGGGGGTTGTTAATGCTGCAGCAAAGGGGAATAAGGGAGCACAAGGCTACCTAAAAGCCTTAGTCATGGACAGAAAATAGGACCAGGCATTACAGAAACAGAACAGAACACCAGGCACTTTGCAAGGGAAGGGGGAGGAGAATAACAATTTCCACAGGACCACAACTCCCATTCACTGCCCTCCTTTTCTCAGTGCGTGGGCAGAACCCCCAACACACATATCAAGGCAGCAGTACCAGAAGAAATATTCTGTGCTAGGCAGAGTCTTCTTAATTCCCTGCCCTCAGCTTCAGTGGGAGTTATTTGGGCAAGATATAGGTTCTCCCCTGCTACCTGAATTGGCAGCAGGGAAATTGGGAAGGTGCTTGTGACTGTCACGATCCAGTCCCTGGGTTGCTCCTGGGCAGTATTTAATCTGGTTTAAAAAGACTTGGACCATTCCACAATTTAGAACCACTGGATTCATCAGCCAGAACATTTTGCTGAACAGTAACTATACTGACCATACAAATTTATTGACGGGCATCAAGGCCACAGTTCAGCGACATGTGTAAGCACACACCTAACTTTAAGCACACGAACAACTGCCTTTGGCTTCATTTGAACTACTCACATGCTTTAAGTTAGAAGACCTAACACACTGGAGGCCGAATAAGAAGTAAATAAATGGCATTGAATCTAATAAGGGTTTGATGAGTCTTGCAAGGACCAGGGTTGAAAATTATTTAGTATTTTCACCTCTGGGTTGGAACACACACATATCCCAAAGATAAAAAGCAGCAGTAAATGACTGGAAGAAGAGATAAAGTGCAAATGGGCCAGAGTTCAAATGGAACAAGGGAATAATATTCCAATTAACAAGAATTAAAATAAAATGTAGTATTAAAGAAAGATTAGAGTCAGGCTCGTTCAGTGTTTCTTAAACTTTTTAAGACCGAGGAACACCAAACAATATTTTTTTTAATGAGGAACACCAAGGATTTTTTGTTGAGAAAAAAAAGTCAGGGGGAAAGTAATTGAGCGAAAAAAAGAAATCGCCTGCCCCTTTAAGAGAGGCCATTTTGAACTCTGTTGTTCTCCACAGCACACCGGTGTTCCCCAGGACACAGTTTAAAAAACACCGAGGTAGTTAGTTCTGTCCTTGACACCCCCCACTAAAGGAAAAATAGGTGAATGCATTTAAGTTCTATGATTAACATTAACAGTCTTTTATTACATTAATATTTAAATATATTGAATCATAAGCTTTTAATGTATAGGTTGAACCTCTCTAATCCAGACTTTCTGATCTGGCAACATCTGTGGTCCACCATGATTTTAGTTAGACTGATGCCCACTTATCATGGGTGTGGCCAAGTTTCCAGCAGTTCCATAAAGTTTTACAGCCACTAGTCCTGGCTCTTAGTGTTCTGTGCTTTTATTTAGCTCTAATTTACACCTAAATGTCTTCTCAGAGCCCAATAAACAGTGGAATTGTTGGCACTGCTAGACAATATTGACCTCTTGTAGTTCAGCAAATTCTCTGGTTTGGCACGGGTCAGGTCCCAAGTGTACCAGACTAGAGAGGTTCAACCTGTACTTGCTCTTAAATTCAGGCTCTGCTCACTTACAAACATTTGGGTTGTGCTATAACTACAGTGTTTTAATAATCTTTTAGATAAACACACATCTGCTGAAAATTTAAGGTTAGATTGCAGCTAAACGATCTACCCTCAGTATGGGTCAGCAGGAGGTAGTGCTACTTTGGAGCAGCTCAGTCATGTTCTGCCTTCTTGCTCTCCTTTGCTTCTCTTAGGGGTAGACGGAAACTAAACCCTACTAGGCTCATCCCTGTCATAGTGCAGTTGTAACCCACACACCCACTGGGTGTGGTTCACTAGCCCACGTAGTGGCACTTAGACCACTTACAGAGAGAGAAGAACAAGTGAGATCTACAGCGTTAGTGGACAGCCAGCTGACTTTATACCTCAAAGTGCAGAGGCTCATGCATGAAGCTCCAGAGGTCCCAGGTTTGGTTCTGCAGTGGAGGCTTATCCAGGATTTCAGCTGAGTCTCTGAAGCTTGGAATATGCTTCCTCATCTAGGAATATGCTTCCTCATGCAGCTCTATCAGCATAATAAAACATTGCTACAAGAGCCAGTAGCTGTGTTGATAAGAGAAGCTCACCCACTAACTTAGCACTAGGGTAACTTACGTTGTTCAGGAAGGTGGCTCATCCACATCCCTGAGTAATACAAGTTATGCCAACACAAACTATAATGTAGACAAAACCTTAGACATGTATCAGTAACGGCAGGAGTTTTTGCTCAATGGAAAGAAAGCTACAATTGCTAATTAATGGTTTGATACTGTTTACAGCGAAATAACACTTAATTGCTACTGACAACACATTATTAAGTATTAGGCCTGCTTTCCACATATAGGCCAAAACAGAAATAAGTCTCAACAATCAGATTTCTATTCTTCTTTCACATTCTCCTGTTTCCACTTAATTGCCGAAGTATAGTGGAACCTCAGAGTTATGAACGTACTGGGAACAGAGGTTGTTTGTAACTCTGAAATGTTCTGTAACTCTTAAGAAAGAGTTATGGTTGTTCTTTCAAAAGTTTACAACTAAACATGGACTTTAAGCATCTTTGAAACTGCAGAAGAAAAATGCTCCTTTTAGCCATCTTAATTTAAGCAAAAAAAGCACCTTGTCAAATCTGTTCTTTGTAGGTAGTTTATGTTTAATATAGTACTCTTGTGGGAGGGGGGATTGTTTTGTTTTGTTTGTGTTTTGACCTCTGCTACTGCCTGTTATGGTTTCAAATAAGATGTGTACTTGATTGGTCTGTTTGCAACTCTTGTGTTCATAACTCTGAGGTTCTAGGGTAGTCAGGAAATCATTTAATATCAGCTAAATTCCGCTCAATAGATGAGCACACACAGGGTAAAACAGCAACTTTTGGAAACTACGTTATCTGAGCATCCCAGATTCTCTTAAATATTTGTTGGGCTTTCATTAGGCAGTCCCACAACTGGTTATCCTGCAGTTATCTTCATCCCAAGTGGAACAGAGATTTCACATTAAGCTAGCCAAAGGATTTGAGGCTTTTCTACAAAACAAATTAAGATGTGAGAAGGAATGTGAAGTCCCCTACAGAATGAACATGGTTTTATTCTACCTTTTCTTTTGACCAGACCTCCATTTTTGTGGCAGTAGGACAGAACCAGCAGAGTGGCAAACTAGAAATGGGCACACCTTTCAATTTGTTTTTCACTGGGCATTAGGTTTGGCACAAAACAAAATATTGCCCCCATAAAAAGCAGCAGTTGTTGATCTCTCTTATTAGGATTAACACGATCCAACCTGCCTTTCAGCACAAAATAGTTGACCACCACAACAATGCAGGCCATTGCAGAAATGAAATTTTGTGGGCCTTGACTCTTTCCTCCCACAATTCCCAGAGGGAACCGACAAGTTGTCTCACAACATCCTGCAAATGGGAGCACAGAGCAGCTAGGGTTACCATGTAATCTCAAAAAAATACCAGACACACTTGATCGGGGATGGGAGGGAGGGGAAGGGACCGGCCAGGAGAGGAGCAGGGCTGGTGGGAGGAAGGGGGGTCTGGGAGAAAGAGAGGGGCTGGGAAGCAGAGCTGGCGGGGGAGGGGGTCAGGGGCAGCGGGGCTGGCCGGAGGATATCGAGGGGGGGCAACCAGCAGGAAGCAGAGCTGGTTGGGGTGGGGGTCAAGGGCAGCGGGGCTGGCCGGGGAAGATCAGGGGAGTGGTGGCCAGCAGGAGCGGGGCTGGCTGGGGTAGAGGGCGGGTGTCAGGGGCAGCGGGGGTGGCCGGCAGGAGCAGGGCTGGCTGGGGAGGGGAGGGGGGTCGGGGGCAGTGGAGCTGGATGGGGGAGATCGGGGGAGGGGCGGCTGGCAGAAAGTAGAGCTGGCGGGTGGGAGGTCAGATGGAGCAAGGCTGACTGAGGGGGGGAGGAAGAGCGAATTGGCTGACAGGGAGCAGGACTGACCCGGGCACGTGCAGATTCCAGGGCACTGCCTGTCCCACGCACAGTCCTGGCAAAGCAAATCCAGCTGCAGCTCCACCACACGCTTGACCAGCGCTCAGGAGCAGGGACAGGGCTTCCCCTCCTCCTCAGGCGCAACCAGAGGCTCCCAGTGCTGATCGCGCCCCGCCCCCCAGCCACTCCCGCATCCCCACCAGGCTTCCATCTGGTGCCCTGCCGGAAAACCAGAAAATACCGGACATTGCACATGTCCGATATTTTCTAATTTTTTTTTTACCGTACAGAGGGCCCAAAAACCGGACTGTCTGGTAGAATATCGGACACTTGGCAACCCTAAGAGCAGTACAGTGAGTTGTACTGCTATGAATACTGGGATACCTGCCCAGAGAGCTGCATTGCTTATCATGGCAAGATGCAGTGGACATGTGGGATAGGACGGAAGAGTGATGTGGTTGCATTATTGCAGGTTAGGTTATCATGGATTCATTTACCCCAGGATTTGCATGCAGTAAAGACAGTCTCTGACAAGTTCTTAGCCAGTCTAATGGTGCCACCAACCTTTACAAACACAATTGCACATATGCTTATACACAAAATAAATCAGGAATCTCATTCCATTCAGAACTCCCTGATCTAAAATCTCCAGTGTTTCTTAAGTAGAGTCCCTCTGGATTCTAGGGCAACTTTTGAAGGGGGAGAAGGATGAAAATTTAGTCCTGATGAACTTTCTGACTGCTGCCACTATCAAATAGCTCTTATTATAGGATATCCCTCCCACTTCTAAACCATTATGATTATTTAGCCTGAAGTCTATGCAAATTCAATTACCATGATACAGTATTGCAGACCATGGTTTTGGTATGCTTGTTAACATGGCAGTACTGGAACTCAAGTGTCAAAATTATAAGGCAGCACACCTTCATTTTCACTGAAGAAAGAGCTACACTCTAAAGCTATGTCTACACTGCAGGCTTTTTGCGTAAGAAGCTTCTGGCGGAAGAGATCTTCCGTAAAAACTTCTTGTGCAAAAGGGCGTTCACACCTCAAAAGCACATTGCAAAAGCAATGTGCCTTTGCACAAGAGAGCGTCCGCACTGCATGCACACACTTGTGTAAGAAAGTTCTGATTGCTATTCACAGAATGGCCATCAGAGCACCTGTGCTTTTTCTGACAGGCTCTTTTTGCACAAGAAACCCCTGTTGAGTGTCTACACACACCTTTTTGCACAACTCTTGGACAAAAAGGAGTTATGCCTCATAAAAAGAGGTATACCTATACCGCAAAAAGCCCTCTGTTCTGCTGTTTCACAGTAAATTTTCTGGCGCAAAAACGCGCTTGAGGTGTGGACACTCCATGGGTTTTTGCACAAAAACCCTGTAGTGTAGACATAGCCTAAATGTTTGCTGGACAGTAATATCGATTAGAGTTGTGGGCTGTTTTTTTAACATTCCTATACTAGCAAAAATAGATGCAGTTAACAGCAATCTTATACCATTTCCACAAATGCAGTAAGCTACAGAAGTCAAGTCACTCTTTTGGCAGTATAAGATGAATGTCCACTAATAGAAGGGGTTTGCTAATACAGCTATTCCAGGCAAACTTTTTCTACAGAACATTAAGCTTGACGTATTCACACAGAGATCGAGGGTCTCTTCTACTCCAATACAATTTATCAAGAAAGAAGTAGATCCCATCCTTGAATCTCCATTTTGGTGTAATTCCCTACATCCACAATCTAACATGCTGGCTTTGACACTACAGTACCTTCAAGAGCACCGATACATATATTAAATAACTTAACATACTCCAGTTACCACATAGCAAGCCTGTGTACACACCAGTCTCACTCACTAGGACAGTGGTCCCCAACGCTGTGCCCGCGGGCGCCATGGCACCCGCCGGGGCATTCGTGTGCGCCCGCCAACAACCTGGGCCGGCCCCGCCCCCAGCGTACGGGAGGCGCCAGCCCCAGGCGCGCGACAAACACCGGCGCTGGGTGCGCGGCGCTCGGGCGGCCCCAGTCCCGGGGCACATGCGGGCGCTCAGGCGCGTGGCTCGGGCAGCGGTGCCGGTCCCGGGCCCACGGCACAAGGCGCTCGGGCGGCCCCATCCCCGGCCCTAGGGCACACGCCGGCGTCGGGTGCAAGGGCATCCCAGTCCCCTGGCGTGCCGCAGAACGCATGGCCCCGCCCCCGGGCGCCCAGCGCGTGAGTGGCCCCACCTCCCGGGCGCCTGGGAGCCTCTAAAGGTTGGGGACCACTGCACTAGGAAGTCAAAAATGGCATCAAGAACTATGAAAACACATTTAACTAAACTCTGAAAAAGCACACCCTACAACTATCCATTTGTTCAGGACTTTTGCCTCTTTCACAATCTGGGCCAACATACAATTGCATACAAGAGAAAGAGAGGACTGTCACTGTCATGTCTAATGAGTGCCAGCAAAATAATTAAAGTTATATGTCATACTAATAACTTTAACACGCGTAAATCTTACCTTTTTTCAAAGTGTAGCGGCTGGTCCGTCTGTTCTAACTGTGGAATACTGCTATAGATAGAGAATGCTATATGCAGGAACTAGAAAAACCAGCCTCACTTCCCCCAACAATGTATTTGCACAATGCACACACCCAGCTGTGCAACGTAATGTTTGCCAGCAGCAGTCATTCAGCTACCAGAGTACCAGGAAATACTTGTCGCACTAACCCACTGAGTTTTCATAGGCACTAGAAGTGCCTTCTTCTTTTAAGAGCCTATTTGGCTAACTCTGAAGTGTAGTGGCACAGTACTTGTCAGAGGAGAATTACTAATTTATTTCAATAGACATAGGGTTTATGGGACACAGAGTCCTGAGTCGGGCTCCCAGGTGTTACCATAATAAAATAAAGTTCACTCATGTTAACATTACTGCCGTAGTATGAATAAAAGCCCATAAAAGGAATACTGAAATCTCCAAATTCTTTAATGAGTATCAAATACTATAGTTAAGTATTATGCATTCTGTCAGTATGTTTGAGTTCAAAATAATAAGAGTCGTGTCACATTCATCATGCAAACATAAGCATAACTTGGAAGACGTTCTTTTATAACTGGAATAATGCCAACTTTCTTACACTGTCTAGGCAAAGCTCTTCCCATACCTACAAAACTACTATTTCCATGATCAGAGCCAAAACTTCAAAGTTGTGTCTAGTTTCCAGCACAGGAACGTACAAATAAGAGGTAGAGTTTCAACAGTTATAATGTTTGAAGATTTAGAGTGTTCTGTTAGCCATAATTAATCCTAAAGCATTCCACTTCACAGTTGAAAAAAAGCCAAACAGAAAGGTAATGTGACTTGCACAAGGCCCATATTAATGACTAGGGTTGCCAGGGGTCTGGTTTTGAAACAGACAGTCCAGTATTTGAGCTTTCTGTTTGGGAAACAAATTAAGAAAACATAAATGAGAAAATATAAATGTCTGGCATTTTCTAAATAAGATGGAATGTAGATTGTGATGTAATGTCGAGTGTGTCCGGTATTTTTGTTGAAACCATCTGGCAACCGTATAATGACAGAGCTGAGACTAAGCACAGTCCCTGACAACTAGCCATTTACTCACTCAGCTAAACTACACAGCCTCACCATGTTGTTATGTGTTTATTTTGATCTATTTTTAAGGCTTCCAAAGGTTCCACTAGAAACATTCAAAACCCACAACAAACTGTTCAGTTCCAGTGCAGGACTTCAGCCCTACCTAGCTCCAAAAAAACATATTACAGGGAGTTCACTATTTGAATTGAAGATATCTATTTCTAGAAAAAATATTTAAAAACCAGATTTTAGATAAATAGTAATAAACTGGTGCAACTCTGCATGACTGTGTTCAGAGTCACTACTACTTATGTAGCCAAACATTATGAAGAAGAAGGGCTTCTAAGTTGCTTGGAAAGCAATGGACACTATTTACAGAATCTACTGACGTATGAATAATTTTGTCATTTGGTACACTGAACACACATGGTGAATGTCCATAAAACTAGCTAAAATATCCAATATATAAGCAGGGGGCAGTGGGAAGGAATTAAATAATTGAGCTATAGGAATGTAAAGAGTTAACTGGTTAACCAGTTACTCGGTCAGCATGTGCCTTACTGGCATGCTTAACAGAGTAACTGGTTAACCACTGCTCAGCGGGACTGGAACAGTCCCCACCTGTGGCATGGTATATCAGGCCCTGCCTGGCCTAAGCAGCCACAGTGCGACAGGCCCAGCTGGACCGGAGCAGCCCCCCACCCACAGTGCACCACAGGCAGGGGGCTGCTCTAGCCTGGCTGGTCCCACCACAGTATGCCGCGGGAGGGAGGCTGCTCCAGCTGGGCTGGAACGGCCTGCCACCCCACAGGATCGGTTAGCCAGTTAAATATGTTTAACCGGTTAACTTTCTAAACAGGATTTTACAGCCCCACTGAGCTGCCATTGCCATCAACTTTGTAACATGCTCCTCCTCTGAGCAGGACTATACTCTGAAAATTAAGACAATTAACAGCCTTGCCCTCTAACTACACTCCTCAGCTTCTAGATACAAAAGTAATTCCACTCCTCCTCTCTCCCAGATGGACATGCTCTTCTTCATCAATGACCAACAGTTCAGACTGAAACCTGACCACAGAGGGAACAGCTACTCAGCAATTAAACAGCCGTGGCTGATTTGGTCAGCGGAGTCAGGCCCTTGGGGGCTGTAAAACTTCAATGTAGCCATCCAGACTCCAGCACACACCCGCGCTCTAGAATCTGGAGCCTGAACAGCAGTTTTTAGTCCCACAGCCTGAGCCAGCTGCAGGTGTCTGACTACTATGTAGATGTACCCAGTGATCCACCCACCCTGACCTTCAAAAGGACTCCTGTCTCTGGATTATGGGGTTCTTTCTACCTACTGAGATGTGTTGGGGGGAAGGCTACAGTTGAGTTCACAACACAGCAGCCCATCTGCACACCTAAGACAGGCCATTCAGAACTCATCACTGCAACACTCTGCTCTCTACATAGCTTCCCCCATGACTACTGGTCAAATTCCAGGTTTTAGCCCTCGCCTTCATTGTTCTCCCCAGAAGTGGCCCAAGATACCCAAGGGATAACCTCATCCCTGATTTCATGAGCCTCATCACAATGGCACCATCAGCGTCAGAGTGAAACTTGAAGCTCTGCAGAGGACAGGGCTTTCTGGGTCACTGGCCACAAATTCAGATGTCAGACCTAGGAAACAGTAGAATGACCAGGAACCTTCAGCTCTTTCAAAATCTAGTCTAATTTTCACTCTTCAACACAGACAAATCAACCAACCCAATTATGGGCAGGAGGGAAAAGGAGGCAGCTATATCTTTGGCTGTGTCCAGACTCCATGCCTCCGTCGACGGAGGCATGTAGATTAGCCAGCTCGGAAGAGGGAAATGAAGCCGCGATTAAAATAATCGCGGCTTCATTTAAATTTAAATGGCTGCCCCGATCTGCCGATCAGCTGTTTGTCGGCAGATCGGGAGAGTCTGGACGCGATGCCCCGACAAAGAAGCCTTTCTTCATCGACACAGGTAAGCCTCGTGAAACCAGGTTTACCTGTGTCGATGAAGAAAGGCTTCTTTGTCGGGGCATCGCGTCCAGACTCTCCCGATCTGCCGACAAACAGCTGATCGGCAGATCGGGGCAGCCATTTAAATTTAAATGAAGCCGCGATTATTTTAATCGCGGCTTCATTTCCCTCTTCCGAGCTGGCTAATCTACATGCCTCCGTCGACGGAGGCATGGAGTCTGGACACAGCCTTTGTGTGCACACTATCAGTCTGGTAGGTGCCCAGACACCACAGTGTTTTAAGAACTTATACAAACAGTACCAAGATCCTTGGTCCCAATGAGCTGCCTAGACAGCTGAAAAGGAATGGAAAGTCACTGTAACTGGCCACCTGGCCAATGGAGGAATCCATGGGTGCTACTGAGCCAGAGATATCCCAACTGCATGGTCTCTGGCCTGGGAAGCATTAGGAACATAGATAAGAAGAGAAGGAACATCAGAGGACTACTGTGCTCCAAAGATCCAGGACTGGTGAAATGACCTTTTCAGAGCAATTAATAGTTGACAGACATTAGAATATCCTTGAGGGTCTGAACCAACTCCTAACAGCCAACAGAGGAAGAGGGGAGCACACTGATATAGAATATAAGACCACCTTTGTAACCACGTCTCCACCACCAGATTCTGCACAGAGCGCATCTTAGCCAAACCAGAAATCCAGGGTCACAGATTTCAGACTGAGATATACGAAGCTTGGCTTGAGTTTTGCCTTTATGATGAAACTTGAAGGCAAACAAAATCCTAGTTTCATTATGTAAGTAGTACCGCCCAGCTTTTAACATGTTATATTTAAAAGCAAAATGGGGAGGGGGGTAAGTAGATGGGAATACAGAAAGTGACAATTTTTCTCCTTTTGTTTTGCTTACCACTGAGTAAATAAGAGTTCATTTTACTGGCTGAGTATTCAACAGAAAGAGACTGCAAATGAAAACAAATTCAATATCTGCTTGCAAAATTAAACAAAAACCAAAACCTATCACCATCATGAAATAAAGGAAGAAAAATGTTTTTCATTTGCTACTGCAAAACAAAACAACAACAAAAATCTGTGTGATGTGAAATCATCCAGAAAGAAAAAGCTTGGGAAATGAGTCACCTCAATTTTATCATTTTGCATGCAACGCTTGTTAAAGCAGCATTTATACAGAGCTCCAGCTTGCCTTGTTATGTTTAAACAATGCCCTGTCTCATGTTGCTTTTTTGATGAAATGCAAATGTAGTGAAGGGGATAGATTTAAAACTAAACCATGAAGCACAGCTCATACATACATTCTGTTCAAAAGCCTGCAGTATATCTAAAATACCAATGGTTAAAATACTAATCCGATCTGGGGGTTATAATTA
The DNA here is from genome assembly GCF_052426305.1 of Pelodiscus sinensis. Lineage (NCBI taxonomy): Eukaryota > Metazoa > Chordata > Testudines > Trionychidae > Pelodiscus > Pelodiscus sinensis. The sequence goes on from NC_143052.1 coordinate 201,759,752, forward strand.
TAACGAGCAAATGGAGTTTGCCGATATTGGCTAGTTTACTTCTAACTACATATAAGGGCCCCTCATATTAAAGCAAGAGATATAATTTGGCCTTTGGACGTTAAAATTTATTATTGGATAATAACGTCACTTGGGATGGTAATAAACAACAAGTATAATAATATGGAACTTTCTGATAGATTCCCTTTTTAGTTTTCCCCACTATAGCCTATATTATAATATTCCAAATGTACAGAAAAAGTGAGGGTACACTGTCTGAGGTGTTTGGTCCAATGGACAGGACACCATTCTGGGATGCAGGAGACCACACTGTCTCTGCCACTGACCTGCTATTTGGCCATGAGAAAATCACCTGACCTTTCTGTCTGTATCTCTGTTTCCCTTCTCACTTCTTTATCTGTCTTGTCTATTTAGATTGCAGGCTATTTTGAACAAGGATTATCAATTATTATATGTATTTGTACAGTGTAAAGCACAATAGGATCCCAATCTATTTGGGCCGTTAACTTTACTGTAATATTAACAACAGGAAGATGTTTGACATATATTTACAGCTTATACAGTAAAACTAAAGTGAAGAATTACATTCTTTAACAAGATGCTGCCATCTATTCTGATGTGAAAGACATCTGTTTCATTCAGACAGCCAATCACTTACTAAAGAAGACAAAATAAAGATTATTTCTTTGACCATAGCAAAATATTTCCTAAAAATAGTAAGTAGAGCTGGTCAAAAAATTTCTGACAACAGTTTCCTGTCAGAAAATGCTGATTAGATTAAACTACAATTTTAGTGGGAAAATAGTGAGTTAGTCAAAATTTTCAAGGCAGTTTATTTCACCTTTATTATTTTGACTTTTATGTCATAATATGAAAGTCAAAATATTCCAACTAACATAGTCAAAACAAAAAGTTGTATGAAATATTTTGCTAAGGACAAAAAAATCTTATTTTTTTTTTGGTCCCACGCTGAAATTTTTCATGTGAAAATTTCAATTTTTCCCTCCAAAATTGATTTTTTATTGGGAAAGTTGAAATGATGGCTACCCTCTGGTTGCCCCTGGGAAGACTCTTATCAACTTAACTTTCTGCCTGCAGGAAGAAAGTGAAATTGACAAGGACTTTCCAGCTGGATAACCAGGCAGTCAAAACATTTAATTTCAGTTCTCTTGAAATGGAATTTTTTCAAATTTGTTCCACAAAGAATGTAACTTTTTTTTAAAATCCCAGCCAAGAGAACACTTTTCCACAAAAACAAGTTTCTAAAGTTAAGGCTATGCCTGTAAACTCAACGGTGGCATTCCCTTACTCAAGTGACTAATAGTACAACCAGTGCTTCTTTTGTGATGGTACTATCTGGCACCTCCAGTTAGAGCTTACCTGGAAAGAACGGAGCGTACTGGCACCTCTGTAATGAAAATTTCTTAAAGGAGCCGCGTCTCTGAAAAGGGAAATTCTGGGCTCACCACCGGCTGAACAACTTTTCCCTGGAGTACCGGCACTGGTTTTTTTTTTTTTTTTTTTTTTTGGTAATAAAATAAGCACTGAGTACAACCATAACATTTCCTTAATGGAACTACTGGTATACCATTCAGGGGTGGCCCGTGAGCATACGCAGACTCAGCAGTAGCCTGGGTCGCCGCCTTCAACGGGGCGCCCAATGATGACATCCCGGGGCGCCCAATGATGACGTCACGCCATTGATGGCCATTCAGGCAGGGGCGCCAATCGCACGTTCTGCCTGGGGCGCCAGCTGCCGCAGCCGGCCTTGGGCCACTCCTGATACCATTGTCTAGTATGTTGGCTCCTGGACAATGGCAGGATCAAGGTTTTAATGGGCTTTAACATTTTACACATATGTGATATTTAAGAGTCTTGTAAATCTCTTCTGGGAAATTTATTTACAGCATAGGTACAATGCAATGTTGAGTGTCACCAACAGGAATAAAATGTAAGATAAGAGGCTATTAGGAAGCTTTTCTCATTAAAAAGTAACAGCTTTTATCTTGCTGAATTACTAATCAATAAGGACCTGGTTCAAAGCCACTGAAGTCAAGGAAAGATTCACTGAGTGCAAGAAACTTGATACTCAGTCCTAATGACAGTAATATATATATTTTAGAGATTTGTGTACCTGCCTATCTGTGAGTCTGTCCGTTTGTTCAAGAACACATCCTAAAAACGGTAAGAGCTAGGACTACCCAATTTGATATACAGTTTCCTCTTATCCTAACTTAAAGCAAGGTCAGAATTTGGTTGTTCAAGAAAATGGGACATGCTGGGAATGGGATTGTTTTCCAGAGCATAGGAGGATCACAGAGAGGATGGACGCGATTCTGAGAGTGACCACTGGAGATGCCAGGGGAGGAGGGCTAGAGGCAGAGAAAAGTCCCCTTGCGGCCAAGGGAGGGGGCTTTAATAGTAACCTGTTTGATTCTCCTTGCCTAAGTGGTAAGGATGTTAAATTGCAGTTATCTGGATTATCATGTAGTCCAGTGTTTCCCAAAGGGTGCTCTGTAGAACTCTGGGGTTCCTTGAAGTGAAAATAAGGATTCTGCAAGAAAATTCCATTACAATAACATTTTATGATTTAAATAAATAAATAAATAAATAATAATAATAATAATAAATATTTAAGCATTTATTAATGTTATTGAAAACAATTTTCATTTGTGTTTATCTCATGACCTTGTTTAACATTTGTTTATTATTATCTTTACTTATTTGTGGTCTACTTTTTTCAGCTCCATATATAAGACTGTTATTAGGTGTTCCACAAAATTCTTTCGAATTTAAAAGGGTTCAGTGGCCAAATAAAATTGGGAAACACTGGTGTAGTCGATAGAACTTTTATCGACTAATCATCATTTAGATGATTAGTCGATAAGGACTGCTCTTTTCAAACCCGGCTCGAACCAGCTCCTCAGGTGGGTACTTCCAGTACAGCTCTTACTACATTTAAAATGCAGAGGCACAGAATCCTGAACCAGCGCAAGCTGGGACTGCTCGGTCCTGGCTTGCATTGAGTCGAGCAGCCCCAGTTCATGGCCTCCAGGGTTCTTGTACATTTCAAAAGCAGGGAGCATGGGGCTAATTGAGGACTGCTTGAGTCCCCCGCTTGCCCACTGCTCCCCTAGTGCTCCTGCTTTTGAAATATACAAGAGGTCCACTCTTGCTACATTTCAAAAGCAGAAGTGCCACCAGTTCCCACTGCGCCCCTGCACCTCCCCCACAGAGATGGTGCTGAGGGGAACCAGCTTTTAAACCAGCTCTGCCTAGCACCAGCTCCTGCTCCCCTCCTTGCTGTCATTCCCTGATAGAGGCAGCAAAGGGGGGGAAGCGACTAGCCAAGTCACTAGTCGACTAGTCCAGGGGTGGGCAAAAATTTTTGAAGTAGTCCCGGGCCGCCCTGGAAGGGGCGGGGCCTAAACGGGAAGGGGCGGAGCTAGCCCCTTTGTCCCCCCCTTGCACCTATGCCCTGGAAAAGGCTTGGCATGCTCCCCCATCCCCAGGCCAATCAGGGCCTGAGGGCGGGGGAGCATCTCCCACTCTGCAAGGACCATGTGGCACTTTGAAGTGCCGTGGGCTCCTTGCAGGGATGGGGCAGAGCGAAGGAAGCTTCACGCAGCTCCCCTGCCCCCAGGCTGATTGGCCTGGGGGCGGGGGAGCATGCAAAGCCTCCTCCATCTCCCCCAGGCCCTGCGAACAGTGCACAGTGCTTCAAAGCACCACATGCTCCTGGCAGGGCAGGAGGAGGCGTCACGCGCTCCCGCGCCCCCAGGCTAATTAAGGCCTGGGGGTGGAGGAGCGCACGAAGCCTTTTCTGCTCTGTCCCCGCCGCGCACTGCTTACAGGGTGTGGGCAGAGCAGCGAGGGCTTCGGCTGGTTCCCTGTCCCTAGGCCCTAATTGGCCTGGGGAGCAGCAGGACTTCTGCAGACCTGATCCATCCACTTGGCAGGCTGGATCTGGCCTACGGAAGCCCTTTTGCCCACCCCTGGACTAGTCGCTTACATCCTTACCTCATCCACATGCACCATATTTGAAAAAATAAGCTGTGGATATCTGTAGATTTGCAGGGCTCTAGTTTACCAGGATCCAAACTTCTGCAGAGGTCAACTTAGTCAGTGCATAGACATCCAGCTTGAAAAGAGCATGGAGAAGAAATAACAGCTAGCTGTTTCTGAAAACCTTAGGTCAGAGAGTACAAAGAAGAAGGGAGGACTAGTGCCTCCCCTCTCTTTTGCTTATTCCCCTCTATAATGAGTCATCTCTGTGCTTCAGCTGGTGAGTGTTCTGAGCCTGATGAGTCATCCCACAAACCTGGGCTAGTGAGTCATCTGAGGTAATTACCTGAGTGACAAAACAGGCCAATACCAATCAATCAGGGACCAGTCAATCAACCAACAGGGGGCTAACCTGTGCCCACAAGGCAGCTATACATGCTCCTAATGAAAGCAGCCGCTCCAATCTGCTTAGTTCATACCTTTTGTGAGAATTCCCAGTTGCCTGGTAGGTTTTACACACTGCGCCAGTCTGTGTCCATTCCTGCACCTATTCCTGCTTCTACTCCAGCCTCAGTTGGCCACCAGGCAATCCTGACAGCCTTGTGAAGAAATGTGCTTCCTCTTCTCTTTCCTTTCACCCCAACAGCATCTGCAATTACATGTGGTGCTAAGAAAGGAGCATCAGAGAACAGGGTGAAGGGTGCTGCTGAGGCTAACTTCCAAAAGAAGAGTAAACTCTCAGGTAGGCTCTTCTTGCATCAGCACCCAAAACTATTGAGATCTTCATAGGTGCGGTCAGTTTGGTGCCACTTTTGATTTAGTCAGTGATGATGCTGATGGGCACTGCCAGGTAAAAGATCTGTTCCCTGTGTGAGGCGGAGGTTATTCTCGTCTGGAGCCTCATGACAGAAGACAGTGCTGAGATCAGAACAACAAGTGCATCTTGGGTCGTGTGTCAAAAGAAGTTGACACGAAGGCTGGTCCTGGTACCTTCAACAGGACCATTAAGATAGCAAACTGTAGGCTTTTAAGAAGCCAGGTGAGCCTGAAGCCTCAAAATGTCTCTTTATTCTGAAGTACAGATGTGGCAACCAGTACATTAGGTTACCAAGTGAGCCTCCCTCAAATAGAGAGGGCACTGGAAATGTATGTTGGTATCTTGTATGATCACAAGAGTGCCCCTCCTACCTGGTGAAGCCTTTACAGAGCTTGTGGCCCAACATGGACCTGCTTGAGAACCAAAAACTCCCAGGATAAGGGACAGCTACATACAGTAAACTATCCTAACATCTCTTCACAAACTAACTACAAAGGATAAATTAATAATAATCATCTATACTAGAAGACCGTACCAAAGACACAAAAGAGGAGTGCCATTCACTCTGCAGCAGACGTGAAGGAACTGAGTCAATGCTCAGAGTCACTCCTTTATACAGAGTAAAGCAATAATGTCACCCTCACTCAAAAACCTCTCGTGTGTCTCCAATGGACATGGCTTTTCATGGCAGTTCTGCAGGCTGACCATTTTGTATTTCAGACACAGTTTCAGATCCCAGGTGATACCGTATGGTTTACTTCCTTCAGTTTTTCTGGCTAACTCAACTAGTCCAAGAGGCATTAAAAGAACTAAAAGATTTGGAATGTGAATTTCTAGTGTTTCTCCCCACAATGTTAGTTACTGTCCAAATAGGGGGAAGAGCAGAAGGAGGCCAAAGTCATCCAGTCAGGGTACGAGTACGTAGATGTAGTGGCAAAAGACATTAACTGGAAAAAAAGACACTGTAGAGCATATAATGATACTATGCAGGTTGAAAAAAAACCCCTTAAACAATGGTCCTATAGCACTTTAGAAACTTTACAAAAATATATAAATAGTATCATGAGGTTTCATGGGCACAACTCACTTATTCAGACCCACAAAATAGCACATTTTCATTGATCAAATACTGCACAGAAATTGGACACATATCCTTTAGTTTAAAACACCAAGATTCCAAAGACAGTATTTCTTTATAGCTATAACTGTATATATTATGCAGTGACTAGTCAATGTGTCAGATACCCTGGAAGATTACATGCTAGCAGTGAAGAACAATTTTAGCCTAAGGCCAAGCAAATCTGTGCAGTTTCTTAAAGCAGTGTAATACCAGCATCAACCCACTCAATCTGAGCCTGTTTTGCTTTTCCTCCCCTACCTCTTGCATTCATTAGCTTATCAGCCTGTTTTGGTAAAAAGTTCATGTTCATTATCTTGGAATAAGATTCCAGAGGGATTCCCACAATCCTTTTCCCCAGTGCATCCTCATCTCCCAATAAGATACAGAGTGTGCACTAAGAATGGGATAGTACACCTTCACAGTTACGTGCAGGCCTCCTCTGCACTGCCGCCTCTCTATCAAAGGCAGCTGCAAGAGGGGTGTGGGAGCCGGCTTAAATTGGATACATATCTAATTCAGAGGCAGCAGTGCCGGGGGTGGGGGGAGACTATGGGTATGTCTAGACTACATGCCTCTGTCGCCAGAGGCATGTCGATTAGGCTACCAGACATAAGAAAATGAAGCGGCGATTTAAATAATCGCCGCTTCATTCAAATTTACATGGCTGCCGCGCTGAGCCGACAAACAGCTGATCAGCTGTTTGTCGGCTCAGCGCGATAGTCTGGACGTGCGGGTGGCGACATCAAAGGTATTTGTCGACCACCCAGGTAAACCTCATCCCTATGTGTAACCATAAGGGTCAACCAGTGAGTCTGAGGGAGGGGGCAGGAGCTGGTACACACAGGGAGCCACCTGCCCCCTGCATGTAAACATGTAAATTTCAGCAGATACAAGTTTACCTGAATACACACATTTGAACATCCCTAGTGTCCAACTCCAAGGGAGCCATTTATGGAGGTTTTAGAAGGGAGGTAGCCCCTCCTGAAATTGGAACCCCTGGAATTCATACTTGAGGTCTGCTTAAAGCCCATGTCCTGACTCCAGAGGCAGTTCTTAAATGCAACAGAGTTTGAGCTGCTTGCAGCTTTGCCTTTGGGGCAGGGAGTTTGTTATAAAAAAGAGAGAGGCAGGTGATTAAGAATAACAAAAGGCTGGGCATTCCAGTCATTGAAGGAGTTAGATCATCATGAAAACATTGCCAGGTACTCCACTTAAAGGGGGGGGGGAGAGAATGAGTATTGTGATGCTGGGATTTGCATTTGGACTACTGCTATTAAATTTATAAATGTTCTTGAAAAAGAGGTGAACAGGGAATAATTCAAAGCTGACTGCAAAGAGTTACAAAGGGATCTCACAAAACTGGGTGATTGGGCAACACAAGGGCAGATGGAATTCAGAGCTGTTAAGGGCAAAATAATGCACATGGAAAAATATCATCCCAGCTATACACACAAAAATGATGGGGTCTAAAATAGCTGTTACCACTCAAGAAAGAGATCTTAGAATCATTGTGAATAGCTTCCTGATAACATCTATTCAATGTGCAGTGACAGTCTAAAAAATAAAAAGCTAACAGAATATTGGGGATCATTAGGAGAGGAACAGATAATAAGACAAAATACCATATTGCCTCTACATAAAGTCATTATATGCCCACATCTTGAATACTATCTATATTGTATTTAGAAAAACTACGGAAACGGTAACAGAAATGATTAGGGGCAAGGAACAGTTTCCATATGAAGAGAGATTAACAACACTGGAACTTTTCAGCTTGAAAAACAAGCACTAAGGGGGGGGGAGTTAGATGTCTAGATATCATGAATGGTGTGGAAAAATAGAATAAGGAAATGTTATTTATTTCTTCACTAACACAACATGAAAAGCTGACACAATTAAATGTATAGGCAGCACATTTAAAACAAGCAAAACAATTTATTTCTTCACAGTCAACTCTGCCAAGAGATGGTGGAAGTGCCCAAACCATAAGAAGGGTTCCAATAAGAACAAAGTAAGTTCAAGGAGTATAAATCCATCAATGGCTACTAACCAGAATGATCAGGGATGGTGGCTCTAGCTGCTGTTTGCCAGAAGCTTGGAATGGGCAACAAGGGATGGATCATGATGATTGCCTCTTCTGTTTATTCCTTATGAAACACCTGGCATTGGTCACTGTTGGCAGACAGGATACTGGGCTAGAAGGATCTTTGTCTGATCCAGAATGGCTATTCTGATTTTCTTATATAGAGCTGATATGTATCTGCCCCCTTGCTGTAACCACTAGACCTCACTCCCTTTCTAGAGATGAGAAAGGGGCCAGGAGTACTGACGGGCTCTCTCTTTCTCCACAGAGTTAGTAACAAAGGAAGTCTATACATTGAAATGTTAAGGCTAACCAGTGTCCCTTAAGTGACCTGTCACAAGATGTCAGAATACATTAGTGTTAGAGCTGAGTGAATCTAACAAGTACTTAATTTTCTTTCTTTTATATAGGAATTAGATACAGTGCTCCTGTCAGCTAACTGCTAAGTTGTCTGCCAAAAAAGTAGAATGTTTTCAGTGCCTTAACAGCCCCTGGATAGAGATGAAGTCTGTGTGGGGGAGGACAGATGGTGCTGGCTACCCCCTCCCTCCCTATTTGATGCTTGGCTTGTACTGAGTATGCTCAGTAACACTACTGAAGCCTGTGTCCTCAGTCATCCCCCCCATGCTCTCATTGTCTTCCTCCCTCAACACAGCATGTATAGATCGCCCTCACCCCCCATAAAAATCTGAAATGGCGCCCCTGTCCACCTTCCCATCTCATAACGATAACTATAATTAGGAGGGAAGGGGACTGGCAGTGATTGGCTCACCCATCACACCTGGGGGTAGGTGGGTCTTCCCTCTCGGTATTCAGAGATTGTCTAAAATCTGCTCTCCTCAGCAGGTTTCTACAGGTAGGCTGCTGCTTTCAGAAATCAGGTTCCTCTCTGTAGCCAAATAGGCAGGAAATGAGAATAAGGCTGTATTGCAGGTGGGGGGTATTTGGCGGAGGAGGAAAGGGGTAGAAGGACTGTTGTTTTCTGAGGGAGGTGTCTGACATTTTTGTCAGATCCAGACCCTATTGAGATCTTACTGTAAAGTCGCAAGTATAGTGCGCACTTTTTTTCCCATTTTTTTAATGTCAAAGTCGGAGTGCGCATTATCCATAGGAGTTTTATTTCAGAGTTTTCTTTTGGCGGTTCCGCAGCACTTAATTAATCGCTGGACACCAGAGGTTAAGTTGATTTTTATTAGCATTGACAAGCAACTATATACACAGTTTCAAAAAGGTAAGTTAAACAAATTAAATCAACACTGCAGCGCAAACAAGCAAATACCATATGTTAATTGATCTTCTACTCATCTTCGAAGCCCTTGAATTTGCATTTGTTAGAATCTTCCTCAAACAGATGAGCAATATCTTCCAGGGTATAGCCCTCGACATCTTCATCCAGGTAATACAAATCATTGTCATCTTCGCATACTGGTAATTCGCCCTCGGACGATTCATTGTCACTCGGATCCATCCACAAGGCATCATCCTCGCTGCCATCCATAGCATTAGAGATGCTGCATTTCAGAAACCCCTTCCTTATGATAGCGGGATCAAGTTCAATCCAGACATCCGCTATCCACTTGGTAACATCTTGCAGCATCGGTGTTTGCATATGTCCACCTGCAGTAAATGTATGTTCACCTTCCAACAACCAGGTGTTCCATTTCCTGCTTAGTGCATCTTTCATTGGCTTGTTAACTGTCATGTTAAGTGGCTGCAATATTTTGGTCATTCCACCAGAAATAATTGCCAAGTCTGTTTCGTCCTACTGAAGCCTTTTCTTGACGGATGGCATACAATGACACCAAAATGCATCCAAAACTATTAGAGACCACTTTCTCATAAGTCCACCTAGCCGCTTCACCCAAACCGTCTGTAGCCAATCAAGCATTAAAGCTTCGTCAATCCAGCCTTTAGGGTGAACACGCACGTGAACGGTGTTTGGGAATATAACATTCTTTGGCATTGTCTTGCACTTGAACACAATATAAGGAGGCAGCTTCGTTCCGTTGGCCATGAACGCAAGCATTATGGTAAACCTAGACTTTTCATGGCCTGTGGTAGCAATGGAGATGGTCTTGGCACCTTTTACTTCAAGCGTTCTGTTGTAGGGATTATCGAAATGTAATGGTGTCTGATCTGCGTTACGAATTAATGAAAGGTTGTAGCAGTGCTGCTTGCGTAGTTTTATAACAAACTTTTGGAACTGTAGTACCTTGGTGTCTGAGTCCATGGGTAGCTTCTGTGTAATTGTTGTTCGGCATCGGACTGACAGGCCATGGCGATTCATGAACCGATTGCCCCAGCCATGCGAAGCTTTAAACCCGGCTGTGTTAGCGCACATTTTGGCAATGGTCAAAACCTTCATTCTAACCTATGCTAACACCACCGCCTTGCTATCTATGCTCAGCAATCCATTCAACAAGCTTGGCCTCCAACTCAGGATATGCAGCGCTTTTACCTTGCTCAGCCATCTTCATCCGAGGAAGTGCTTGCAGGTGCTCTTTCTGCCATCTCTAAAGCCAAATGTTAGACTCTGCTATACTATCAAATTCACGGCTGGCAGCTCTGTTGCCATGAGGTTCAGCATAGCTAACAACTTTAAGTTTTTCAGAAGTCATGTAAGATTGCCGACAATTCATGGCATCCCAAAGAGAGCATGGAAACGCCACGCACCGTATACTCGTGTGCTCACGTGTGATTACTCGGCAATACAAAAAGGCAAGACAAAATACGGCAAAGTCGGGGTGCGCATTATAGATAGGAGTTCAGTTTATGCTGGAATTCTCATGTTTAAAAGGTAGGTGAGCATTATGCATAGGTGTGCATTATAGTGGGGATTTTATAGTAATTCGTTACTGCTTTTACTGTCTCTCTCCTCGTATCAATAGTAAGACCATTCATTACTAGACCTAACCTGTCCTGATATTTAGCCCCCAACCCTTTTCTTTTAAACAAGGTTTCTAAACTAACTATGTCTGAAAAATGTAGTATAAGCAAAATAAAACACTGCGGTATATAGGATGTATAGGTGGGAGGACCAGAGTAACTCTGGCTCCACCACCTATCAATGATACAGCCATCCCAAATTCAAGCCAATAAAACTTACGTAGCACCAAACATCTACAGTTGTGTGTAATAGTACACATTTTATTCCACTCTTTTAAAAAGATCTAAAAGAATACTGTCAATGTTGCATTATCAAACCTGCAGAAGTTAGGAAATTCTATAATTTGCCCCCTTTGTGCATATGCATTATGGGAGTGTCTTCAATTACATGACCACAAACTAATCTTTCCAAAATTCCTGTCTCATTCAGTGCACAGAATGCATCATGCCTAAACAATGAGGCAGCTGTTCAATATTTCTTTTTGTTCTCATCATTCAGCATGTGGGCCATATCTTATTTATGGTACACCATGCAAACCCCGAATACACAATTATTAGTCGCCTCATGGGCTTTTCCGTTGCACCGTAAAGTGCAGTATCACAGTACTTTGTAAACTGTGATCTTCACAACAACCCTAAAAGGTAAAAAAAGTATTATTAGAGCCTGGTGTTTTTTTGCAAATGAGAAATAAATACAAACTCAACCCCAAAAAAAATCAATGTACAAAACTAAATAAAACAAAAACCTAACCTCATAGCCACAGCTCCTGTCCTCCAGTGTTGGGCATGGCTCCCTGTTAGCCATTGTGACCTGGTGCAGGGGGTCATGGCACCACTCCATCACATCATGAAAGAGGTCAAACCTCAGGGACACCATGACTCTGTGTGCCAGTTGTATCACCCAGAGCAGAAAGGCAGGCCCAGAACACTTGCGCAAGAGGACTTATCCCTGAGCGGGAGCGTCAGAGTATTTGTGCAAGAAGCACTGATTTCATACAGTAGAACATCAGTGTTCTTGCGCAAATACTCGCGGCCAGTGTAGACAGGCGGCAAGATTTTGCGCAAAAGCAGCTGCTTTTACGCACAATGTTGCCAATGTAGACCCAGCCCTTGAGTTTAGAATTACAAGCACACGGCACCTCTAAAAACTGGGTCCCTGGACTATAAAATTCTTTAGGGTTAGATGTGTAACAAAAAAATACATAGGGAACTTTCTAAAAACAAAATCCCCAAGTTGATACAGGAAAAGCAGATTTAAAATATGTTTTATACACACAAATATAAACACAACTCTGAAAGTGAAGCAATGAATGACCAAACTCATTTCTGGAATAGCTATTTGGCACACGAGTTCAAGACCCCAGGCAAACCCAAGTTGAAAAGAAGTTGGAAGCAGCCAAATAATACATATTCATTTAATTCCAACAATGCACCTGAGCCTAATCTGAAATACGAAGCCATTCCCTCAAATGCTTGTTTAAAAGCAGAATAATACAATAGATACAGCTGCTCATTTCCATTGCTCAATTGACTTTCATTTGCTATATAGTTGCTACATTACTTTGCTTTGAAAGACATTAAAGATAGCTAAAATTGTTCTTTTAAGAGACGGGGAAAATGTGGAACTATTACAAAGAAATTTAGAGCTATTTTATAGAAAAAAATTAGGATTACTTATACACAAAATGAGTATTATAAACCAGGTCAGGTAATTTAGAAATATATATCCAGCAGTTAAACATGATAATATGAGTGGCTCATTAGTTGCATGCACAAAAATAAGCCATTCAACTGTTATTACTATACTGAGAATAAATTTCAATTTTAATGAAATTCCTTACATGTGCACTGACCAAAAATAAATTGCATTTTATTCTAGAAAATGTTATTGTGGTTGTCAAGGCTTTTGCCCACTCTGAGTGCAGAAGTGGAAGCCCGCAAGAGGCCTTAAAATACCTTTCCTCTATAGGCTTCTGTTTATAAGCTCCCCAAGGTCACCGATTACGTGGCCTGGGGAGACAGCTGCCACCACCCAAGTGAGGGGGGGAAAACTTTCTTCTTGAACCCATGAAGAAAGCACTTGGGCACTGTGACGGCACGTTGGGGGTTCCCCGTCTCCTGCACCCCGAAATGGCACAAACAGACTGTACCAGCCAGTGGAATTGAGGGTGGTTTATTGCTCCTCCAGCACAGCGCAGCACAGATGTAATCTGGTTACAGGAACTGGGCTAGGATGCCTCAGGCCCCCTTGAGATGGGGGAGACTGGGCCCCTAAAACTCCAGCTCCTCTCCCTAGGCTGTCTCATCCATCCTCACAGACAGCCACCAACCAACTATCCCACTTCCAGCCCTGCCCCCCAGCCAGGGCCGCATTCACCTTCCTTTGTTCCTCTCCATGGGGGGTGTCTGGCCACTGGTTCAACCAGTTTGTCCTTACCTCTGCCTAGTGAGGTTTTCCCTGCTGGGTCTTGCTCCAGACAGCAGAGGTCACCACATCCCAGCAAGTACCCCCACTACGTCACAGTTCTCCCCCCTCCGAGAGCGAACTGAGCAGGGTCACTCCGCTCGTGACCTGGGGAAGTTCGGGCCCCTCGCTACGGGACAGCGCGTCGGCGATGATGTTGGCGCTCCCCTTGACGTGGATCACTTCCATGTTGTAGTCCTGCAGGAGCAGGCTCCACCGCAGCAGCTTGGCGTTCGTCCCTTTCATCTGGTGTAGCCAGGTCAGGGGGCAGTGGTCGGTGAACACCGTGAAACGCCGGCCAAACAGGTACGGCTGCAGCTTTTGCAGGGCCCACACCATGGCCAGGCATTCCCTCTCTACGGTCGCGTAGCTCCGCTCCCGGGGCAGCAGCTTCCTGCTCAGGTACACGATGGGGTGACGTTCCCCTTTCTCATCCGCCTGCATCAGCACCGCCCCCAGCCCAGTGTCCGAGGCGTCAGTAAACACGATAAAGGGCTTGTCGAAGTCTGGGTTTACCAACACTGGAGCCTTGGCCAGGGCTCCCTTCAGTGCACAGAGAGCCCTCTGGCACTGCTCCGTCCAGACCACCCTGTCGGGCCTCCCCTTCCTGCACAGCTCTGTGATCGGGGCAGCGATGGAGCTGAAGTTGGGCACAAACCTCCGGTAGTACCCCGCCATCCCAATGAAAGCCTGGACCTGCTTCTTGGTCTGGGGCACAGGCCAGTCCCGGATGGCCTCCACTTTGGCCGGCTCTGGCTTCAAGCAGCCGCTCCCCACCTTATGGCCCAGGTAGGACACTTCGGCCATTCCAACCTTGCACTTCCCAGCCTTTACGGTCAGCCCAGCCTCCCTCAGCCGATCCAGTACCTGGCTGACCTGGGCCACGTGGTCCTCCCAGGACTGGCTGAAGACGCAGATGTCATCGATGTACGCTAGGGCACAGTTCTCCATTCCCCTCAGCAGCTGGTCCACCAGGCGCTGGAAGGTGGCCGGCGCCCCTTTGAGGCCGAAGGGCAGGACCAGGAACTCATAGAGCCCCAGCGGCGTGATGAAAGCCGATTTCAGTCTGGCCTCCTGGTCTAGCGGCACCTGCCAGTAGCCCTTGGTTAGGTCCAGGGTGGTGAGATAGCGAGCTCCCCCCAGCTTGTCCAGGAGCTCATCGGGCCTTGGCATCGGGTAGGCGTCGGACACCGTGATGGCGTTGAGCTTCCGGTAGTCCACGCAGAACCGGATCGACCCGTCCTTCTTGGGAACCAGCACCACGGGAGAGGCCCAGGGGCTGGAGGACGGCTGGATCACCCCCAGGGCCAACATGTCCTGGACCTCTCTCTCCAGGTCCTGGGCTGTTTTCCCTGTGACCCTGAATGGGGAGCAGCGCACCGGGGGGGTGAGTGCCCGTCTGCACCCGGTGGACAGCCAGGTTGGTGAGACCCGGCTTGTTGGAGAACAGCTGCTGGTGGGAGCGCAGCACCTCCCGGATCTCGGCCTGCTGGGCCGGGGTGAGCTGGTCCGAGAGGGAAATTGACTCCAGCGAAGAGTCCTCTCCGGTCCCAGGGAACAGGCCCACCAGGGGATCCTCCCCCTGCTCCTCCCAGGGCTTACACATGGCCAGCACCAAGTTCTCCCTGTCCCAGTACGGCTTCATCATGTTAACATGATATACCCGCTGGCCGCGCGTCCGGCCCGTCAGCTCCACCACGTAGTTCACCTCGTTCAGCTGCTTAACCACCTTGAAGGGGCCGTCCCAGGCGGCTTGCAGCTTGTTCTTCCGCACGGGGATCAGGACCATCACCTGGTCCCCGGTAGCGTAGGCGCGGGCCCGTGCATTGCGGTCGTACCAGACCTTCTGCTTCCTCTGGGCCCTGCTCAGGTTCTCTCTGGCCAGGCCCATGAGCTCGGCAAGTCTTTCCCGGAATGTCAGGACGTATTCCACGACCGGCTCACCCTCCGGGGAGACCTTCCCCTCCCACTCGTCTTTCAATAAGTCCAGGGGGCCCCTCACTCGCCTCCCATATAACAGCTCGAACGGCGAGAACCCCGTGGACTCCTGGGGCACTTCCCTGTACGCAAACAGCAGGTGGGGTAGGTACTTGTCCCAGTCCTGCGGGTGTTTGTGCATAAAGGTCCGTAGCATCTGCTTCAGAGTCCCATTGAACCTCTCCACCAACCCATTGGTCTGGGGGTGATACGCCGAGGCCCAGGTGTGTTGCACCCCACTCTTCTCCCACAAGCACCGGAGCAGGGCCGACATGAAGTTGGATCCCTGGTCCGTGAGAACCTCCTGGGGAAACCCCACCCTGCTGAAAATGGTCAGCAGTGCGTCTGCCACCGTGTCTGCCTCGATGGAGGGCAGGGCCACGGCCTCGGGGTAGCGGGTGGCGAAGTCCACCACCACCAGGATGTATTTCTTCCCTGTCCGGGTCGCTCTGTTGAAGGGCCCCACAATATCCATCGCCACCTTCTGGAAAGGCTCCTCTATGATGGGCAGGGGTCTCAATGCAGCTTTCTTCCTGTCTTGGGCCTTCCCCACTCGTTGGCAGGAGTCGCAGGACCGGCAGTACCGCTGGACAGCTGCAAACATCCCCGGCCAATAGAAGTTTTGGAGCAGCCTCAGCCGCGTGCGCCGGATCCCCTGGTGTCCTGAGAACGGGATGTCATGGGCCAGGTGTAGCAGCTTGCGGCGATACCTTTGGGGAACCACCAGCTGCCGCTGGAGCCCCCACTTGCCTACCGTCCCGGGGGAAAGCCATTCCCGGTACAGAAATCCCCTCTCCCACCGGAACTTCTCCTGGCAATCTCCTCCTAGGGGTTGAGCGGCACCCAGGTCAGCCCGGTCCCTCAGGGCCTGCAAGGAGGGATCCGCTCGCACCTCCGCCTGGAATTCAGCGGCTGGGGCTGGGACAGGGCCGTGGTTCCCCCCACTGCCTAGGTCCAACTCTAGGTCTGCTGGGACGGGGCCCTGGGCCCCCTGTTGGGGAACCTCCTCGAGTTCCAGGCCGCAAGCCCCTCGCTTGCTCTGGCTACGGGTGGTGACCAGCGTCCTGTGGGGTCCGTCTGGCCACTCCTCTAGGTCACTCCCCATTAGCACGTCGGTGGGCAAGTGCGGGTGCACCCCCACTTCCTTGGGGCCCTCCTTGGCCTCCCATTTCAGATGCACCCTGGCTACGGGTACCTTAAAGGGGGTGCCGCCTATGCCCCTCAGTGTCAGCTGAGTGTCGGGTAGCATACGGTCTGGGGCCACTATGTCGGGCCGGGCCAGCGTCACCTCCGCCCCCGTGTCCCAGAAACCCGTCACCTTCCTGCCATCCACCTCCAGGGGTACGAGGCAGTCCCTCCGTAGGGGCCGCCCCGCCCCCACCCGGTGCACGGATAAATCTGTCTCCCGAGGGTCAGACCTCCCAGGGGAGGTGCACTGAGCATCCTTCCCCCCTCCCCGAGCGGAGGTTTGCCGGCCAGCCCCTGCCACTGGGGCAGCCGGCCCTTCCTCCCGCCCCAGCCAGTTAACCCTGGAACGTCCCAGGTCATGGGACCTGTTCTTGCGCCTGGTGCATTGAGCCCTCTTGTGGCCCCGTTGCCCACAGCGATGGCAAGTTAGGTTCTGTGGGCCCATTCGGGTCGGCTCTGCCCAGGCCCTGGCTGGTTTTCTGGGGTATCGAAGACTGGTCCTGGTCCCTGGGGCTCGCCTCGGAGGTGTCTCTCTCCGTTGCTCCGCCGAGAACCGGTCTCTGCGCGATTCTCTTTCTCTCCAGGACTCCCGTTCACCCCCGGACCGGCTCTCCATGAACTCATCCGCCAGTCTCCCAGCCTCCTGGGGGTTCTCTGGTCTCCGGTCCTTGAGCCACAGCCTCAGTTTGGGTGGGCACGCTTCATAGAACTGCTCCATCATGACCAGCTTGAGCAGCTCCTCTGCGGTCTGGGCTCCGACTCCCGAGACCCACTTGCGGCAGTATTGCGCCAGGCGGGAGGCCAGATCCACATAGGTCTCCCGTGGCCCTTTCTGTACCCCCCGGAACTTCTTCCTGTACAGCTCGGGGGTCAGCCCGAACTTGTGCAGCAGGGCCTCCTTGACTCGGTTGTAATCCCCTGGCTGTAGGTCCTCCAGCTGACTGAGCACTCCGGCCGCCTCCTGGTTCAGTGCGGGGATGAGCTCCTGCAGCCAGTCAGCTGGGGGGACCTGTTGCAGCCCACAGGCCCTCTCAAAGGAGCTGAGGAACCCGTCTATGTCGCCCACGTCCTTCAATTGGGCCACCGTGAGCCTCTCCAAGCGCCTGGCATCCCCGGGACTCTGGGGCCCATCCACTCTTGGCGCAGCCGGGGCCCCGCAGGTTCTCCGCTCTGCCATGGCCAGCTCATGCTGTCGCTGCCTCTCTCGATCTTGGCGCTCCTTCTCTCGGTCCTGTACTTCCAATTCCTTCATCCGCAGCTGGATCTCCAGCCGCCGCAGCTCCGCTGGTCTGGCCCCTGCCCTATATGGGCTACGGCTTGCAGGCCTCCCGGGAGACGCTGTCTCATCTCTCCGGTGGGTTCCAGCGCTCCTCCCCCTCTCTGAGCCTGACACACTCTCAGGTGGGGTCTGGCTGCTTCCCCTGGGGACAAGATCCTGGCCCCGTGGCTGGTCATTCTCTTCCAGCTGGGTAATCAGCTGGGCCTTGGTTGCTTTCCGCACAGGCAAGCCCCTCTCTCTGCACAGCCCCACCAGCTCTGCCTTCAAGAGTCGGGCGTAGGCCATCTGCCCGCTGGTCCCCTTGGTGCAGACTCACCAGTCTAGTGCTGCAGCGCCCCACGATTCCCAGGAACCGCTTCGCTCTGTCTCCAGCACGCCTGGCTCCAGGGCTCTTGCTTCTACTGCGCCTTGTCGCTTGCCGCTGGGAGCTTCATCCACGGGGTGCAGTGCATCCCGCTCCTGACACCAGTGTGACGGCACGTTGGGGGTTCCCCGTCTCCTGCACCCCGAAATGGCACAAACAGACTGTACCAGCCAGTGGAATTGAGGGTGGTTTATTGCTCCTCCAGCACAGCGCAGCACAGATGTAATCTGGTTACAGGAACTGGGCTAGGATGCCTCAGGCCCCCTTGAGATGGGGGAGACTGGGCCCCTAAAACTCCAGCTCCTCTCCCTAGGCTGTCTCATCCATCCTCACAGACAGCCACCAACCAACTATCCCACTTCCAGCCCTGCCCCCCAGCCAGGGCCGCATTCACCTTCCTTTGTTCCTCTCCATGGGGGGTGTCTGGCCACTGGTTCAACCAGTTTGTCCTTACCTCTGCCTAGTGAGGTTTTCCCTGCTGGGTCTTGCTCCAGACAGCAGAGGTCATCACATCCCAGCAAGTACCCCCACTACGTCACAGGCACTTCTTCCAGGGAGATATCCCAAGCTATTTTACCACAACAGAGCTTAAAAAAGAGAGAGAAAAACTGCAATCTCGGATAGCTGATTTCTCAGTTTTAGGCATGCATACATGCAAAGAGCTCCTCTTACCTTCTAGGACAGACAAATCAAATCATATTCTTTTAAAAAGGTGAGTTTATTAACAAAACAAGAAGATATAGCTAGTAAAGCATATTTGGTTGCTAGGTGTTTTAATGCAACTGAGAAAAGAACAGCGGCTGAATCGGGGTCCCTGGGGCAGAGCAGCTGGGGTCCTGCCGGGTTGGTCCCGCAGCGCCGTCCTTTGGCGCTGCGGGACCAACCCGGCAGCACTCCAGCTGCTCTGCCCCAGGCGTCCCCAAGAGCAGCTAGGGTGCTGCCGGGTTGGTCCCGCAGCACCGAGGGGCAGCGCTACAGGACCAACGGGGCAGTACCCCAGCTGCTCTGTCCCAGGCGTCCCCAAGAGCAGCTGGAGTGCTGCTGGGTTGGTGCCTTAGCGCCGCCCCTTGGCACTGCAGGACCAACCCGACAGCACCCCAGCTGCTCTATTGCAGGCATCCCCGATTCAGCTGCTGCTGAAACTGACCAGCAGCAGCTGAACCAGGGACGCCTGGGGCAGAGCTGGACTATCGTAAGGGGGGGCTATGAGGGGTCTGGGGTGACATCTCCTCCACCCCACTCCAGACTCCTCATAGCCCCCCCTTCTGATAGTCCGGCATATCTGATAATTCGGCACCCCCTGGGTCCTAAAGGTGCCGGATTATCGGAAGTTTACTGTAATACTCTTTCCATTTCACTAGTAGCTCAGGAGGATATTAAAAAGCAGCTACTCAAGTTATACATTTTTATATCAGCAGGTCAAAATAACTTGTTGCAGCCACAAGTTTTAAAAAGAGTTGGAACCATCGCTAAACCATTAATATTGATTTTTTTCACTATCTCTTGGGAACACAAGTGAACTTCAAAATAAAAGGTATAACATGATCCAACAGCTGGAAGCTAAAACTAGACAAATTCGGATTGCAAATAAGACAAAATTTTAACAGAGTTAAATAACCACTGGAACAACTTGCCAAGATTGTGATAAATTTTCCATCACTGGCAATTTTTAAATCAAAGGTAGATTTATTTATATCAAAATTACATCAAAGTTCTATAGCTCGAATTGTACAGGAGGTCAGACTAAATCATGATAATGGTCCCTCCTGGCCTTAAAAATCAATGACTTAAAGATCATTTGTTGCCTATGATCAACACTTACTTTCTCTGTAAAAATAATTCAGGGTTAACAGACATTAAATCTTATTTTAACTTGCTACATTAGGCAAAAGTGTATTTCCAATGCTTTCTCTCTCACAGCCTCTAGTTGGTACAACAAAAGCTGCCAAATTTCACAGCAGAGCCAGTAATGGAGTTTCAGCATTATACTGAAAAACTGCAGTTGGGTAAATAGAGTTAGTATCCCATCCTATAGGCCACTACCTTCCACCCCTAAGGGTACGTCTAGACTACAGAGTTTTGTCGACAGAAGTTTTGTCGACAGATACTGTCGACAAAGCTTCTGTCGACAAAGAGCATCTACACTACATTCAGTTCTGTCGACAAAGCAAGCTGCTTTGTCGACATGGCAGTGTAGACGCAAGGGCAGTTTACATGCAATAACACCTTCTGTCGACAGAACTCTGTCGACAGAAGGCGTTATGCCTCGTAAAATTAGGTTTACCAGCGTCGACAAAACTGCTGAGTTCTGTCGACGTTATGTCGACAGAACTCAGCGGTAGTGTAGACGCAGGTATAGTTTTGTCGACAAAAGTCCACTTTTGTCGACAAAACTCTGTAGTCTAGACACACCCCTAATGAGTCAAACTAGGAATTCCCTCTTATTACTTTCCACTGACTATGCATTGATTTCCAGTAAAAGTTTCCATCCCCCACTTCCCTCAGATTAGGTTTTAGACAGAATTATTTATATTGCATTGTATATTCTTGCAAAATACCAGCACAGTATGTTACAAAATAATACAGGATAGAGGATAGAAGAGCTATCCCCTTAATTTAATTCATAATTGTTTAGCAACCTGTTTGATCGTGCAACTCTGTGGTGAATCATGCCATCCCATAGGTCAAACACAGTGTGAATTCAAACATTTGCAGAGAGTCCACAGGACACAAGGCTGTTTGCATAAAACATCCTCTGTAAGGTGTTCGGTTCTTCCTGTGTTAAAGAAAACATGTGGTATTCAAGCAGGAAAGAATATTCCCTGAAATGAAAAATAGTGGCAGTTTAACTTTTCTTTTTAAACATTAAATCAGTGCTTAGGGGGTTTTAGGTAAAATTCACTCACTCAAAAAGAATTACCATTTATTTTCTACCATTGAAATATGAGAGCAATAAATCATGGAAAAATGATGAAGGAATTTTGTCTAAATTATTCATGCTTCAAGCAACATTTTTGTTAAGATACCATCAGCTATGTGTAGTTTTAAATGTAATACAGGTTGAAATGTTCTAGTCCAGCATTCTCTGGTCCAGCAACATCCATGGGTTTAGTTAGCCAGATGGTCACTTATCATGGGTGTAACCAAGTTTCCTGCAGTCTCATAAAGTTTCTTGGCTCTCAGTGTTCTGCTATTATTTAGCTCTAATTTACCCCAAAACACCCCAGAGCTCAGTAAGCAGTGGAAGTGTTGGCAATGCTGCTAGACAACACTGACCTCCCGTGGTTCAGCAAATTCTCTGGTTCGGCAACAGTCAGGTCCCAACGGTGCTGTACTAAAGATGTTCAACTTGTACAAAAATGGTAGCTTGTTCACTAGCCAATGTGAAATGAATTGGTGATCTCAGTCTAGTTCATATTCAACCTTTGTGGTTAGCTTGACAGAGTTCAGAACAATCTTCTGACCCACCAATTTATTATTATTCAAGGTACATCTTGATGGGTTATACATAAATGTGCATGTATTCTGCCTATTTCTATTAAAGAAGCACTCAGATACCCCACACATGAGGGAAGCTCCATTGCACTGGAGGCTGTATGAAAAAAAAAGTCCCTTGCTTAAGGTGTATTAGATATAGAAACCCCCAAAACATCCCCCACACATAGAAGCCCTATGGCCAAAAGCTCCAAGGGGGAGGAGGGAGCAGTTAAAAAACAGACTGCTATGAGAAACTGCTGAGCTGAAATTCATATGCAAATTTCACTTCCTAAACCAAGGTTTAAATGCAATGAGTAGTCCTGTGGTACCTTAGAGACTAACAAAAATATATAGGATCATGAGCTTTCATGGGTAAAACCCACTTCGTCAGATGAATTGGGTGGATCTGAAACGCTGCTGTGAGCCACACTGAAGCACTGCCTTGACTACCAGTGAGTTTGGAGCTGGGTGTGTAAATAAAAATTCCAGCCCCTTGGATGGTACATAGTATTTGTGGTCAGCCCATCTGCAGGTAGGTAGGTGAACATAAGAACACATTTTCTTATGTTCTTATGAGATAGGTGGTCCATGGGCCAAAAAGTCGGAGAACCACTGTTCTAGAGGACTGCAGAAGTCTGTGCCAGACCGGGAATGGTTGAAAAGGAATTGAGGATGCCAGCAGCACACGTGCTACTTCAACTTACAACAGAGCACACGTTGCCTGCAGGGTACTGCTATGAAACTCTCTAATCAAAGGCGCTTAGATAGCACCAAGACCAAGAATGAAGCACCCACGGGGGCATCTCTCAAAGCAGAATCTTCAGTTTGGTTTTGGTGGTTTATTTTGAAGATTACCAGACTGTATTTAAGCTCCTGAAGGTGGTCCTGACTTTACTGATTTTGTTTCAGGTGTCATGGCTTATTCCTCTTTCTTGGCTGATCGTGCTGCCCATCACGTAAATGTTTCTATATTGCTGAGAAAACAATCCTCTATCTAAACTGATGGTGGTGAGGAAATATTAAAGGTCGTGGTATTTGTCTTACTGCGGCTGATTTTCAGTCCAATTTGCTGGCTTGAATGTGTTAAGTCTAGTTGCTTTTTCTTGTATGGTGTCCGGTATGGGATGGGAGAGAGAGAGATCATCTGTGAATTCTGTTTTCAAGGAATAAGAAAGTGTAAAGGGAGGGGGGGTGGAGGACACCCACCCCCTCCCTAGTCCCGAACGGTTTGTGGGGTAGGGCTTGCCCGCGTTCACTCCACGGAGGGGCTCCCCACTACCCCTTTCCCCTTTACTCTCGGCCAATAGGGCGTAGTAAGGTTCCCTTATGCCGGGATCACTCCCGTTATGGCTGGAACCCCCCTACTTAGACCCTGGGGCCTTCCACCTGCCGGGTCCACGCGGTCCACCCAGTACAGCTCCCTCTGGTCCGGGGGACCCACCTCAGGCAGGTTCACCACCCTGGGGTCTCACGTCACCTGTTGGCTCCTCAGCGGTTGGGGTGGGGCCAGCTCCGGTGCGAGTTCTGCCCAGCCATCCTCAGTTCGCTCCTCCGGGCATCGGAAGGTCGTCTGGACACTCCTGGGCCTGTCTGCCGCGGACACCCCCAGCGGGGTTCGTCGACGGCCCCCGAGACCTCCGCGCCCCCTCCTCAGCATCTCTGGCCCAGGCCTTCCGCCGGCGGCTGCTGTCTTCCGCCCGTGGGTCGGTCCTCCCCCCAGGTGTGCCGGCACCGCATTTAAAAGCGGACCCCGGCTTGCTGCGCATGCGCGGCAATACAGCCGGCGCTCCTCCAGCTTTCCGCTCGCGGTGCAAGCTGCCGGCGCTAGTGACGGGGCTGGCCCGTCACAGAAAGGTGTCCATGAAATGTCTCTTGGCATGTCTGATGTCGTATGCTGCATTACCCAAGCAATGGCAATGTGAAAAGGCTTGTAGACATTATACACTCGAAACTTACTCCTGTTTTGACTTCAAAACTGAGCTCATGCTGCATGTAAAAGTTGCATGATCTACACTGCATGTATATGACCGCTGTGCTATGCATATGCTGGTCCTATGAAAACAGTCAAAAGCCTTCTCAAAGTCTATGAAGTTTATGTAGAGTTGCCATTGCCATTCCAAGCATTGTTCTGTTATGTTTCATGGAGTAAAGATTTGGTCTGTGCATCCACGCCCTTTCCAAAAACCAGCTTGCTCTTTTCTGAGATTGCTATCAACTGCCTCTGATATAAGCGGGACTATGATTTTACACAATACTTTGCTGGTCCCAGGCTATGTCTACACTGCAGGCTATTTTTAGAAAAAGGTACGCAAATTGTGGTTCACAATTTGTGTACCTTTTTCCGATTCTTTTTTCAGAAGAGGCTTTTCTGACATTTGGCCCATCTATACAGGACCAAGTGTGGGAAAAACCTCCTCTTTCAGAAGAGCCCTTATTCCTCATAAAATGAGAAAGAGAGCTTCTGAAAGAGCATGCTTTTTTTTTTTTTTTTTTTTTTTTTTTTTTTTTGGGAAACTGATCCGAAAAAGTGGATAGCTTCCCTCCTGGACACAGCAGAGTTTTTTCGGGTTACACTCTATAGTGTAGACAGAGCCACAGATAAAAGTGTGATACCATATCAATTATTGCAGTCCTAGAGAGTTCCTTTCTTTGGTATTTTCACTATAACCCCACTGGTCCACTTACCTGGCACTTTTTCCCTTTCCCAGACTGATGTAAATAGAGGGGCTGGAGAGATGCTGCTAACTCAGGACTTACGTTGAAGAATTCTGCATTCAAGTTATTTTTGCCAGGAGCTTTCCCATTTTTTTAAGGATTTGATGGCTTGAATGATCTTTCTTAATTGGAGTGTCTGAATTGATATCAAGACACCTAGATGTTTGCCTCCTCTTTAGGTGGCTCCTTGTTCAGCCTTCTTTGAAACACTCTGTCTAGCATATTTCTTGGCCATTTTAATAAAGACCTGCATAATATCCCAGGGAATTATACTGATTTCTTCCAGTCTTACTTCTTCCTCAAGATTAGCACATCTGAAAGCTGGCACTTCATTTATTCGGAGCTCTTTGAAATTCTAATAATTTTTCCAAACCATTCAGGCTCTCCCATAACAACACGCAATGATTACTGCAATTCATTCAAGAGCAAACAAGTTTAACATTTTTTCTAGTTTGTCACTTTAAAATCACAAATAATTTGTGGTTTCTCAGTAAATTACAGACAGATTTTAAAAATTTAACTCATAGAACACACATAGTATCAATGTAAAGTCTCTGATTCTTCTTGAAAAGCTCCTTAAAATACTCTTTTTCTGTGATCCATTCCAATCATAAATGGTCATTCAACACTCTATTGCTACACAATTGGAACTTATCAGAAAAAAAAAAAAAAAGAGTCCAGTAACTGGCATACTTGCTTGAAACTTTGGAGATGCTGATTTAAATCCCACTCCACTGTCAGCTCTTGGGACAAAAATCACTTTGGATCTCAGTTCCCCACCCACAAAATGAAGATAATAGCATATATATTCACACACACACATACATACATGCATACACACACACAGCCAAGACTGTCAGATGCTATAGTAATGGTACAGGTAAGCTAAATATCTAACAGTGAAACCTTATACACCTCTGTCTGCTCTCCATAGCTAGAAAATAAAGCCCCATGCAAAATCCCTTTTTCACCTTTGATTATAAATAGCCTTGGCAGAAATCAATTGTCATATAATATTGATGGACAACTGTCAGGGCTGTTCCCCATTCTGGCACGCTGAGTGCAGAAGGTGAGGGCCTACAAGAGACTTTAAATACCTTGCCTTAATAGGCTCTGCTTAAAAAACTCCCCCAAGTCACAGATTCATACACTTTGAGAGGTAGCTGCCACCATCTAGTGATTTAATCCCTAAAAAAAAAAACACAGGAAGAAACACTTGAGATTCTTTCCACAGGGTACCCCAAGCTTTTTTAGCTCAAGAGAGCTTGAAAAACAAACAAAAAACACAGAAAACAAACTGTGTCCTTGATAGCGGACCTCTCAGGCTAGGCACACACACACAGATCTCCTGTTACCTTCCAGGACACAAATCAGCCTTAAAAAGGTGATTTGCCTTGGGGCCCGGCAATTCTAAAGGGCCCAGAGTTCACAGCTGCCTCTACTGCCCTTTAAATCGTCACTGGAATGCTGTGCGGTGTACTCTGGGCAGTACTAAGGGCTGGGAAGGGGGCAGCAAAGCATGCTGAAGGTGGTGCCGAGAGTTGACCTCCCCAGCCCCACTGGAAGTGCAGAGTCGTCCCCCCGCCCTTTGCTCAAGGTCCTGGCGTGGCTGTCAGATGCTCTGCTTACTGATATAAATCTAATCATTCAAAACCTAAGTATAAGTGAGGCTGGCAGCACATACACACACACACACCCCATTGTTATGGGGCATGATGGGGATAGGGGACACTTACCTGGCTCTGTGCCTCCTACTGCTCTTAGACACCGTCCCTCCACTCTCGCTTTTCCCATTGGCCGTGATTCTGGCTATTGGGAGCAGTAGGGAAAGCCTCCAGGCGAGGAGTTTCCTGTGCTATAGTTCCCCTAGCCAAAGTGGGCATGGGCTGGAGAACCAGCACAGCCTCCCCACTGTGGGGAGGGAGGGAGCCCTAAGCCTGCACCTGCAGACCACACTTTGAGAATCTCTGCTCTAAGGGGATTGCTCATGTAGAGTTTGATCAGCAGTAGGAGCAGGGGATGAAGTTCAGTTAAGGTGGAATCTTTACCAAATTTGAACTGCCAAACTCTAACAAGTCTCTACTATGCACAAGCAAACAGATTTCTGGAGCTCTTGCCTTGACAAAACGTGTGTGAACTTTTAAAGCAGGAAACATTCCTGACATTAGGGAGACTCCCTGGAAAATTTAAAATCCCTGATCCAAAGTAAAAGGAAGCTCTAGAGCAGAAATGGGTAACCACGAATAGGCCCTCCATCTCAGTGGGCTGGAGCAGCCCCCTCGCTGTCTGCTCTGCTCCCCTGCCCTCCCCTCCATGCCTCTCGGGCACTAAAACCTCAGACTTCCTACTTCTCTTCCTCCCTTCCAGCTAAGGTTGCCAGATGGTTTCACCCAAAGTAAGGGACATGCTTGACATTACATCACAATCTACATTACATCTTATTTAGAACATACCGGACATTTATATTTTCTCAGTTTGTTTCCCGAACAGAAAGCTCAAATACTGGACTGTCTGGTTCAAAACCGGACACCTAGCAACCCTACTTCCAGCACTGTTGGAGCAGCTCTGGGAGGAAGAGGGATGGAGCACAAATCAGCAGATTCATGGAGCTCTGAAGTACTGGGAGGGAGGGGAAGGAGTATGAAGTGCGGGACTTCAGTGCCCTACTGCACAACAGGTATGTGGGAGGGAGGGCAGGCAGGAGGGCCGCAGATGGAGTCCTAAGGGACCACATGTGGCCCACGGGCTGCAGGTGCCCACCACTGCACTAGATCCTCTAATGAAACAGCATAATTTGTTCTGAAACATGGGAAAATAAGATATTTTCCCCTTTGACCTCATTCTCATAAACTGCTGAACTACATTAAATGAAACTTCTACAAAAATGTCAGCCCAGACATCTGACACCGAAAAATTCAAACTTTTAAGCATAGTAAAGTCATAAGCAACTGAAAACAGGGTCTTATAATAAGATGTGTCGGGCAAGCTTAACTATAAACATTGCAAACTATGCTACCTAGAATATCTCCAGCCCACTCCTCCCATTGTCTTACTGTCCTTATGGTAAAGATTTTTCAGGTGCAATCCGTCAGCACCCATGTCCCCGCATAAACAACCACATTCAAGTTACAGGCACAGTTAAAATACTGTTCCCTTAGGTAAAAAAAGAAGGAAAAAAGTCATCTGAGCTCATCTTTACCTAGACTGGGGTGGGCTATGAGCAGCCGTTGGATGCTTTATTTACCTGTGCATCCACAGGTTCAGCCACATGCAGGTCCCATTGGCCATGGTTTGCCAATCCCAGCCAATGGGAGCTGCAGGAAGTACCATGGGCTGGACCACTGCTTCCCACAGCTCATATTGACCAGGAATGATGATCTGCGGACAATGGGAGTGGCAAGCAGCCATACCTGCAGACATGTAGGTAAATAAAGCATCTAGCAGCCCACCAGGGCCTAATCCTGGCAAACTGGGGGCCTTTTATTGCCCATCCCTGATCTAGACTATGAAAAGCTGCAGTAATATGGGTTATAATAAGGTAAATATAAATCTTCCATGCTGTTCTCGTCTTTTTGGTTTTTTTACTTCTTGCTCTTTCCCAGATGCAGGCAGCTTGTAACCTCTGTTTTTGTCACAGTATTTCTCTATACGCTGTCATGAGCCTACACTGACAGTCATACAGGGCAGGGAATGTATAATACAATAGTGTTCAGCCATCCTACTGTGCCTAATTGTTTCTGCTTACGATGCTATATAAATAATAGTAGTACCTCAATTGGAGTAGAATAGTATATTGAAAAACTTTTGCACTACAGATTGAAATGACTCCAGATATAATGGGTTGTGAGCAGTTCTGCAGGGGAATTGTGAGAAAGTTTTCTTCAGTGTTGTTTCACATCAGTTTTTGCAACATGCCCAAGCCTCACCCAATACAATGCTCAGTTTTGAAAAACCTAATAATTAAACCCCACAGAAAAACTACTAAGTTTCACCCAGTGTCACCCCAGCAAGTTACAGGAACTTTGGAAAACCTATAGCGACTTTTAAGTTTGTCATTAAAATCTGCCCAGGTCAGTTTCACATGGTTTGAGTTTTGATTAACAGATGTTAAAAGTGCAGTTTTATCATCATATTGGCTGAAGTTTCTCTCTGTGAAGGAGAAAAATAACCCTTTAATTGGAGTCCCCCAAGCCTACCAATGAGGACTTCTGCCAAATCCTGCACAACAGTTCTTTATGGCAGTCTTAATAAGAATCCACTCAAAAAGATGAATTCCACTCAATTGCTTTGATTACTGAGGGTCAGTTCCTCGGCTGGTCTAAGTGGATATGGCTCAAGGAAAGTCAATGAGGAGATGGGAAGTTAGAATTATGCTGATTAACATCTTCTCTAACCTCAAGGGTTCAATTCAGTTCCTAGCATCTCTGCGACCCAGCATCTCAGTTCAACACTGGGTCACAATGGCCAGGGAGAAGATACATCCAAGGTACCAGGAGGTACAAAGAATCAGGCTGCTGCATAGGCAGCTTAGCACATTATCAATAAAGTGTTCTCTTCTTTTGCAGAAGCCACAGGGGACCCTGCTCAGGTAAAATCCTTCTGAGGTGAAGGGAGTTAAAAATTCCATTTTTTTCTAGTAAATTTCAGAAATATCACAAACTGTCATTGAACATTATCCCTCCCCTTAACAGTATTGTTACTTGGCCTGCTTGCATTATACCACTCATTTAAGTTTCTTGACACGAAGAGGTTGTAAAAAGTATCTTCCAGCATTGTCAACCTTAGTAACTGAAAATCATCTTAATGTGCTAAAGCAAAATCCACTTTCAGAGTCAGAATGCTGCAGCTTTGAGGTGAGAAGATCATCTACTCAATTATTAAAACTAACGTCTGAAGTCTAGCAGGTATTTACAGGAAAGGAAGATCTGACGAATAGGGTCAGAATCATGGAATTGTTTATATACAAGCTTAAACTTGTCTGTAACCAGGCTAGCAGGCAAGTTTGGCATGTTTGCATAAAAGTCTTACCCAAAGGCAAACAAAGTTAATGGAATATCTCTCATTGACTTCAGGATTAGGCCTTTTATACTCTGCACTAGTCAAATTAAATTAGAATAAACATGGATAGTGGAGGTTGTGACATCCGAGCTATAGAGTATCCTTTCCATATCACTCTATTGCCAGGTAATCTTAAAGCAAACCCTCCTTCTCTGTAGACCACTTTAAAAATATAGAAGAAAGGTGCAGATATACAAGATCTATAAGCCTGAAAAATAGGTATGCATCAGGAAGTGGAAGTAAAAAAAAAAAAAAAGTCTAGACATTCTCTCTAGATTGCAGAGCACAAGCTCTTAGCTCTTACTACCCTCCTTTCATTTTTTCTCACTGGGGGTATCTCTAGACTGCAAGCTTCTTTTGAAGGAAGCTTTTTTGGAAGAGCGGGAGCGGTGACAGGACCCAGGTATGCCATCACTTCACACTTGGTAGCACGTTTTCGCCCTTCCTGCACGAGCTGGTCCCACATGCGATTGCACCACTTGGCGTCATCGCGTACCTTTTGGGCCAGGGTTTGCTGCATGTCACGCAGGACTGCAACGTGCTCTTTCACGAGGTCTTCATGGAGCCTCCAGCGCTTGTGGTTCCCCCAGCTTTGGGCGGCTGCCTGTGATAGCGTGGATCGCCCTTCAGTGACAGCTGGTTCAGGCTGTGCAGGACAAGAGGGAGAGGCGGTCAGTCGTCCATGCAGACACTATCCCTGAAGCCGTGCCCTCCTATGTGAGTACGGAGCAACCGTTCTTGGAACAGGGGATAGTGATATCCCGAGAGCAAGGCCATGTGTGGCATGCACAGCAGGCCCTGCCTCATAGGGGCTCCAAGGTTCCTAGGGGACCATCCTGCCCACTTTCCAGCCTCCCCTCTGCCCCCCATAGACAAACAGGCCAGGGAAGTGTCCCACCACAGTAGAATCCCATGTGCGAGAGAGGGGCCTGGAGCAGCCTGGCCCTCCTTGTGGCCCGCACATACACCTGCATCTGGCAGCGCTGCCCATGGGAGCAGATGGTGCCTCACGCATGCAGGCATGACCATGTGCTCTGTGCGGCACTCCTTGGTCTGTGTGGGGTCATGCTGCGTGCGCCCTTGTGCCCAGCCTGCTTCCAGCAGTGGCTGGCGGGAGGAGGACATCCCTCCCAGGGGTCAGACGTCTGCGTGGCCTCCCCCCCAGGCTGTGAGCAACAGCCTTTGTGTGTTCAAGGGCTGGCTCCTGATACCTCGTGGTGCACACTGCCACTGCACATGCTTGCACATGCATGGACAGCTGCACGCTGTCCAGGCCAAGCATGCCGAACAACGATTGCATCCCATCCCCTCTGAGCCCGCGTCTCCCGCCCTGTGTGTGTCTGACAAAATGAGAGCACTCACCTGATGATCCCTCCCAGGCCTCAGCCTGGGAGATCTACTGGGCCTGGGGTATCGGCTCCAGGCTGAGGGTGACGATGCTGCCAATGTCCTCCTCTTCCTGCAGCTGTTGTTCCTCGTCGTTGTCCTCCTCAAGGAGCTCTGGCCAGGGGAGCTCTGGTGTCTACACATCCAAGTTCCCCAGGATCTGGTGCAGCTCTTCATAGGGGCAGGAGTGGGGTCCTGCCCCAGAGCGAGAGCTACACTCCTTGGCCTTTGCATAGCCTTAGCATAGCTTCTTGACCTTGCTACATACTTGGTCCAGCGTGCAGGCGTGGTGTCCCCTCTGGGCCAGAGCTTCGGCCATCAGGCCATAAATGTAGGCATTTCACCTCTGGAAGCGGAGATCCTGCATTGTTTCCTCCTCCCCCACAACTCCAGGAGGGACAGGATCTCCGCCCTGGTCCAGGAAGGCGCCCAGCATTTGGTGCTCCTGGATGAGTCCTCGGAGTCCTGGTGCTGCCCCCTGTGCGGGCCATGAGGGTTTTGGGGGGCTTGTGGCTGCGTCGTGGGTCAGCAGGCCTTTAACACTCAAGCCACGTGGTCAGGGTGCTATTGCAAGGCTGGCTTCCTGCCACAAGGCTACTCCAGGGTGCCAGTAGCTTTAAGAGCTGGCAAGAGACAGGAACTAGAGCTGTGATTAGTGTGGATGGACTGTCCACCAGGGCACCTGTGCTATTTCCTGGAAACCTCTTCTTTCGAACAAATTCCCTCTTCCACGTCCACACAGGCCTTTTTCTGAAAGAGCTCTTTCGGAAAATGCATTCTTCCTTGTAGAATGAGGTTTACCAATGTTGGAAAAACCCCTGTGTTCTTTCGTTTTTCTTTCAAAAGAATGCAATAGCGGTGTGGACGTTAGTGAAGTTTTTTCGGAAAAACAGCTGTTTTTCCGAAAAAACCCTGTAGTCTAGACGCATCTTGGGATGTGCTGCTGCCACTCATTTGCCCAAAATCACCACTTAGCAAGCCATATAAAACATTAAGTAATAGTTCATAAATCATGTAATCCACAGGGAAGGAAGCAAATTTAGAAAAGCAAAAATAGATTCTCCTTCACCACATATTATTATTGATAGAGAGAGAGATGAGAAGGTTAATATTAATTTATTTCCTTGAGTTTCCATAAAAAGAAAAAATTCTGATATTTTCTCTCCATAAATGTTATATAATACACTGCTTTCTAGGCCTCATATAATCTTTATTTTCTCTTTATCCTCACACATAGATCCACTTTACTACTGCATACTGTATATTATTTTAATTTGCAGTTTTTTAATATTTTCTCCATGGTTACAAGAACACAAAATTGCATGGAAACAACACTCATGGTAGGATCACACATCAAGGCCAAAGAATATCAGTAATAATGACAAGACAGATCTCGTAGGTTTCTCTCACAGTGTTTTATGTAAGAGTAGTAATGGAATGTCAGCTCGTCCTCAGGCAAGAAACTTGGTCTTACAATATATATTTACATAGTTAATATTAATAACAATTTAAACTTGCATATTAATGTCAAGCAGGTTTTTAAAAAAACCTTCTTTTGCTCATGAAGACTTCAGCTCTGATCTTGACACAAACCACAATTAAACTTGGATATTAAACCTTGAAGCTATGTCTACACTGCCCCCATTTTGCACAAAAATATGCAAATGAGGCAAAGTGTGGAATATTGCCACAACTCATTTGCATAATTGTGCAATATTCCACGCTTTGCCTCATTTCCATATTTTTTACGCAAAATGGGGGCTGTGTAGACATAGCCTGAGAGTTCTAATATACTCTTGATCCACTTGACAGCTACGCACCTCCTCCATGAACATGAATCCTGGGCTATATTATACAGCATATGTCAACCTAAATCTGTAAGCATGTATACTAACAAGTAGCTCCCACCAATGTAACTTACCCATTACACCAACTTAATAATTTCTAAGTCAATGTAGTTAGGTTGACTCAGTTGCTTACAAAAAATATTGCTGCCTTTAAGAAACTGTTGCACAATGCTCCACCGTTGCAGTTAAGTTGGTTCGAGAACTGGTGAGGACATGCATCGACACAAGGAACATACAATGGTTGTGTAAATCCAGTACAAGAAATCCCCAAAATACAAATGGATTGTGTTCCAAAAGTTCATTTGTAAGTTGTTGTTTGGAACACGGAACACATATTCCCACAGAAACAATGATATAAACAGTAGGTTGGTTCCTAGACTGGCCCACAAAAGCCTATTTAAGCCATCATGTAACTGAAATACTGTATATTTGCAATGAAAAATAGTAGAAATAGCTTTTTATTAAACCTTGAATGCTGGTGCTTGAAAAAAGGCAAGTTTAAATAGAGGAGGATGAGGAGGGTAAATGGAGATTCTGAAGAGGACTTCTGGGCATCCCCCAGCTGCCACACAGACACCCCAGGTTCTGCACGGAGCACTCCAAGGAGTTGAGGGGCCAGCAGCTAGAGAAAAGCAGTGAATTCCCTTTCAGGGTGCCACTTCTCTCCAGCCACCAGCTGTGCAGCCATCCCCTGCTCCTCCAGCCAGCACTTGTGCCCCTCACGCCCACCTGCACCTCTCACCTGATCTCCTGGGGCTGCAGGCAAGCTTTTGGTTGTATGTGCGAATGTTCGTAAGTCAGATCGTTCTAACTCGGGGAGTGCATGTGTTGTGGTGGCAGTACAAAGATGTAACTAGAGATATAAAAAGATGGTTAAAAAGATAACCGGGGAACCACTAAAAATCTTAGCGGCTACACATGCTGCAGGCTCTGCTACATAAAGCTTATTTAAATAGTGTGTGTAACTGCTACTATTTTACAGCCACTGCAACAAGCATTCCTCAGGTTACCTGGTTACTCATTCATGTCCTTAGTTCTGATCCCGTTTTGAGTTACTGATTCTGTCCGTTAGCTTTCACCTGTATAAGTCAGGCATAGCTCCATTGAGTTCAGTGTAAAATTAATGTAAATGAGAGGAGAAAGAGACTCACTGGATTTAATTATCCCTGAGGGTATGTCTACACTAGTTCAAACTAGCGGGGTAATGTATGCATACCGCACTTGCTAATGAAGCCCGGGATTTGAATTTCCCGGGCTTCATTAGCATAAGCGGGGAGCCGCCATTTTTAAATCCCCGCTGCTTCGAACCCCGTGCAGCGCGGCTACACGGGGCTCGAACTAGGTAGTTCGGACTAGGTGCCTATTCCGAACTACCGTTACTCCTCGTGAAACGGGGTTCGAAGCAGCGGGGATTTAAAAATGGCGGCTCCCCGCTTATGCTAATGAAGCCCGGGAAATTCAAATCCCGGGCTTCATTAGCAAGTGCGGTATGCATACATTACCCCGCTAGTTCGAACTAGCGGGGTAGTGTAGACATACCCTATCATAGTACTGAAGAACAGAATAAAATATACATCTGGATTCCTTTAAAACCACATCAAATTCTAACTTGGGATTAGAACATGTTGGCAGAGAGTCTTGAAATTATTGTTTCCCTTCCCATTCCTTTGTACTTGATCCTGGAACACTACTTAGAACAATCCACTCTTTGTGAGCTGCAGCTTGTTCTTTCATCTGTATCTAGATAGAAAGAGCCTAAAGAGGAGATTTTGTAAATGCCAAAAGCAAAGGTTGGATCAAAACACATGCAAGTGTTGTATGGGATGCATCAACCTGATGAGCAACATAGATTAAAAGATGATAAATCATATTCTTTCATTATTTTTGGCCTTTGAGCACATGAGAGTAATTAACCTTATACAGTATCTGCATTGCATTTTATAGACTGAAATTATTTTGCTTCTAGAACAACATACTAAAAAAAAAGAGCTTGGATATAATAGATTTCAAATCTGAGACTATGCTAGAAATTCAAGAAATCAATTGGTCTTATGCAGGATGGCCTTCATTTCATCATCAAAGGATATAAAACTTTTGCTTAATTTTTATATTGAGAAACTGCTGAACTTCGATTGACATTAATACTTCTCTAAAAGGGTAAATAGTACCACGATGGGTATTCCCAACCAGAGCCACAACAAGAGCAGGGCAGGTGCATCGTAATCAGGGGTGCAAAGACTCACTAAGTAAAAATAATATGCTGCAAAAGTAAAGAGCATGGTGCCTGCTAACCTAAGGAAAGGGGACACATAATTAATATTTTGTCCTGGGCACAAAAATACCTAGTTTCGGCACTGTTCGCAACAGAGGGGAGGCAGAATAAAAAAAAATCAAAAAAATCAGCTGCTTAGAAGAATACCACCCCCAAGTGAAAGGAGACACATTGTTGGAGGAATGGGGAAATTTTACAACTTCTCAATAAACAGCTTTGTCTTGGTAACGTCAGTCAAGTGGCAGGGTTCACTGACCATTTAAGATTAATGATGCCAACCTCTGGATAGGAAAGCCCATAGCTTTTACTCAGAGAACACACCAGAATCACAAAACACAAGGGGAAAGAGAGAGGGATTTCATCTGCAAACAACAAAGCTAAAAGCAAATTGAACAAGGGGAACTGTATTAAATGCTGTGGACCATGGATGTCTCATCAATACCACAAATAGTCTAGGAGCACTTTAAAGACTAACAAAACATGTAGATGGTATCATGAGCTTGATATCCCATCAAGAACAGTTCCTTCCTTGGATTACTGTTCCACTTACCTTAGTACAAAAGACAGGCATTTTGGAAAGGCAATGCATAATTTGGGAAGCAATTCCAGGCTGGTTGTGGTACCTTCGTTTAGGGCTCAAAATAGGAGACTTCAGTCTTAAGTGCAAACCCTCCAAAGACTCAGACTATTTTTAAATGCCCTTTCAAACCTAACTGTGCTCTGAGATGTGACTACTGTAGTTAAAACAGTACTACTTATTCAACATTTCTGTGCATTAAAATTATTCAGAAAAAGTAACTACAGTAAAACTCTAATAGTCTGGCATCCAGTTGTCCGGCACTCCTGATAGTCCGGCATGAACTGGAACCCGGAACTGCTCAGGTCAGCCACTCACAGCCTGCGCCATTCCGCTCATGGTCCCCAGCACACACAGTGTCCAGCCTGCACATACTAACAGCCGGCCGCTAAGCACAGGCAGCTGCTTCGGGACCCGGACATAAGGTTGGGGGAGAAGATGGATTGGGTGACAGTAGGGAGGGAAGGTGTTTGGCTCTGGGGAACGGAAGGGGAGAGGAACGGGATTGGGTTGCGCACAGCGTCCCGGCCAGCTCACTGAAAAGCTGGCCGCTCAGCGCATTTGCCCCAGCACCTGGAGGGAGATGCACAGCTGTACCAGCGGCTCCGGGACCCGAGCATAAAGGGGGGAGGGAGGGAGATTGGGATGGGAGTATGCCCCCTTATAGTACCTCCTGGTACTCCGGAGATATCTGATAATCCAGCACCACCTAGGTCCCAAAGGTGCCAGATTTTCAGAAGTCTACTGTATTTCAGTGACACAATAAATTAGTCACTATTAGTATTCTTTGCTATTATTAACTCAGGGATTCAGATCATATTAACTAAGGATACTTTATTCATCATCACAGAAAATACACCCCCAAGCAAATACTTTGTTGAAGCTGAGCAAGATTCAGTTCTGCCTTCCACATCATCAACAGAACTAATAACTAGGAGCTTTTCTACATGAGAAGTTATTCCAAAATAGCTAATTCTAATTAACTCCCTACATAGACATTCTTATTCCAGAATTG
This sequence comes from Pelodiscus sinensis, assembly GCF_052426305.1. Taxonomy (NCBI): domain Eukaryota; kingdom Metazoa; phylum Chordata; order Testudines; family Trionychidae; genus Pelodiscus; species Pelodiscus sinensis. Next base: position 201,796,282 of record NC_143052.1, read on the forward strand.
GAGTGCTCCAATTTAGCTCAACCCACTTCAAGCATTCTTATTCCAAAATAAAAATGTCCACATACGAAGCTAAATCCGGAATAGTTAATCTGCTTTTAACTGACATCCTGCCTTATTCCAGATTAATTTTCAAGTGTGGACAAGCCCTAAATTTCAATTTCAATAACTACATCTGCCCTAAAGTATGCATCTGTTATTTCACTGTAAATTGAACACATTTGACAAGGAAGCAGTGAACACAAAATGTCAAAATGCCTTTCTCCTTCTCAAAATGCAGTTCTGCTCTGAAGAAGTTAGATATGTCAATCACCAGCAATCATCTGCACCATTGTCCTGATGCATTGCTCACTGAAATAAATGAAAAAACTTCCACTGGCTCCAGTGGGTATTGCATCAGACCTGAATCAAGAGTGAAACTGTTTACTTCTAAATCCCAACCCTTTTATAGTATGTGATATTGCTATGACAAACTGATTAAATATTAAAACTATCAATGTGCATTATAAAATATCCCACAGAAACCTACATAATTTTAGTTTACCTTTAACAATAGAACAGTGATTTACTTACATCAGACATTTAACTGAAAATATGCAATTAGCAAAACTCATTTCTTTGATATGGCCCTGATTTTGACACACCCCTCCCCCAATTTCACCACCACAAAACTGATCCACCTGTAACTTCACAAGAGGCCTTAGACTCAGGCTACAGCTTTTCTTGAATGTCTGGGGTAAATAAGAAGTATCGTAAGAAAATTCCTAAGCAAAAAAACTGAGTTACATTTGAACAGATACAATTTCTTCAGATAATGCCTTAAAACAATCCTGTGGTTAAAAAAACCTCAGGAAGTCAAGAAATCCAAAGTTACGGTTATAATTTAAAACCATTTAGAAAACTGTACACTGCATATGAAAATACACAATTACTGTACTTTAACCCAAATAACCCTAGTTCTGATTTGTATATCCATCCTGAAAACAACCAAAAATGTAAACAAAGGGCTAGCCTATACCAACGTGCTACATCAGCACAGCAAGTCTAGTGAAGATGTGCTATGCTAAGGGAGAATATTATCTCCTCACCATAATTACTCCTCTTCAGCAAGAGGTGGAAGCTACGTCAGTGGGAGAGAGTCTCCTACTAACTTAGTGCTAGCATAGACAACACTTTGGTGGATTTAACTTGCATTGCCTGGGAAAGGGGAGGTGACTTTTTCCATACCAATGAATGTAATTACATCAATTTAAACAGTAGCATAGACAAGTCCAAACTATCTACAAAAAGCTTAATTTTGTCAGCAACACCACCCAGAATAATTTTTAATCTTACAGGAAACTGATTACACATGACGGTATCATCAAAACTAAACTCCACCTGTGTTTACATAGATTATGCATAATACTTCTGCTTTCTTTATGCCCACATTCAATCCATTGAAAGAGATTTATTTTACCACTTCCTGAAGAGAAACGGAACACACCCAGTAGTCACTCATATAGCACACATATGATGACTATTAAATATTAATTCTTAAATTTTTAAGATGTACAGGATAAAAGAAAGGAGGGATTGCACACTTTCAGGGATAGATATGAATAAAAACAGTACAATTCTGTAGTCTACACTTTTTTACAAAATACCTTTCAAGTAAGCTTGCACGTCATTTACAGTAAAATGTTCATGTTAGGACTAAGTTATCTCAAATCTTATTTAATAGATTTTTTTAAGATAGGAATTATGTATCCAATTGTGTGAAATATTGAGTGACACTTGAGGGAACTCAGAATCTTACAAGATTTGGAATTTCTCTTCATTACTTTAATAAATTGCTTGTCATAGTATCAATTTCATGCTTTGTCATTTATCTTAATAGCAATTACAGACTTTATGGAATCAAGTTAGACACAAAGAAAAATATTAGGAAAGTATTATATTAAGTGATCCATTTGTTTTATTCAGTGTATTTGCTAGTATTTTGAGAACATGATTAAGGCTTTACAATATTTTCATTTACAGAAGCAATAGTTTATCCAACCAATTTTAAATGGCCTAGACAACAGGACACCTATTACTCATCTTGGGAATAATAATCTATTTTAGGTACTTATCAGGCAACTACCATTGATTATTAAATTACTGTATCATTCTATCAAAAAACTCTTCCCAATATCAAGCTCAAATTTTCCATTTTGTGTCATACCAGGACTCCTACCTATAGCCTCTTGTTCCACATTAAACATCAAAGCTCCCTCTCTGATGTGTACTAGCTTCATTGTCTTTAGACATTCATGTTCCTAGACTTCAGTTACTCCTTTTTAAGCTTTACATATTTGGCTCTCAACCACTTCTTGCAAGTCATTACCCTTCATTACTTTAATCAATGTTTTTGGTGTGGGTTTTTTTTTTTTATTCTTTCAAAGAGTTAACGTCTTCCTAGTACTACTTGACCAGCATTCGAATTATGGTCACACCAAAGGTATAAGCTTTAGGAGGTAGCCGAGTTAGTCTGTACAGGAAAAAACAACAAATGGTCTGGTAGCACTTTATAGACTAACAAAACATGTAGATGGTATCATGAGCTTTTGTGGGCACAGCACACTTCTTTAGAAGAAGTGGGCTGTACCCAGGAAAGCTCATGATACCCACTAGAGGTGTAGTTTGTGATGTTGCTAGCCTTTTTCCCCTAAGATTTCCTTGTAGTGGGTAGCCATGGTGGGATCACTTTGGTCTATCCTAGAGCTAACAGCAAATAGATGATAACTACAGTAAAGGCTAACACTACTCCAGGCAGCACAAAGGTAGGTCCAGGCAGCACAAAGGTTGAAATATTATCGTCACAAGCACCTTATCTGCCCTGGGGCTCCATCTATGGATACAACCAGTAGATCTGCAGATTGCTGGACATGGTAAAATGGGAAAAAGCAAGTTTAGACAAAACCAGAAAGAGGTACAATTTGACTATCAGTTCTACTATGCATCATGTATGCATGTTTTGGATGATTTCCTCTTAGAATCATTGTTCAAGCATCAATCTTATTTTCTGCCCTTTCCCCTCATTTCTCTGGATCACTATGCATTATTTCTTGCCCATGCTAACATTTACATCTCTCTATTTCATATCTGTAGATGTCACTAACTCCCTGTACTCCTTCTTGCAAATTATTAATGAAGGTGTTTAAATCACAATTTGCAAACTGAGGTGCCTAAAACGAGGCTTATTAATTCTTATTATGGCTCCTAAATAAAAATGGGTTGACATTCAGGAGTTCCTAGCACCTGTAGCTCACATTACCATAGGAAGTCAGAGGTACTTAAATTTTCTAAAAATCAGACCAAGTAACTATATCTTAATGAAACCAGACTTTTCATTGGTCCCTGAAATACCCTGCTGTACACATCCTCTCCCTGCCCTGGTTACTAAGCAGTTTTTCTTATTATATCTAGTTTACAGTGCTTTGAATAGTTTTAAATCCATGTGATAATATTAACATACTGACTTGAATTAATAAAATTTCACAAGATGCAGTATTAAATACTCCATTAAAATCCAGGAATTCATCATTTTATCTTGTCTATTAATTTTGTTATCCAATTTTCAAAATATCAGATTCCACTGGTAAATTTTACTTTTGTAAACCCATGCTGTTTCTAACTCATATTCCCATTTTTCACTGGATCATTTTTTTAAAAATATGTATTCTATACTTTACTAGAAAAGAGACAGGACAATAATTTCCAGGACACAATTTTCCTTTTTTGAAAAATCAGTATGTTTGTTTTTCTTCAGCCTTCTGATACGATACCTATGAAGGTATCCATGACTTTGATATCTTTGACTTTTCAGAAATAGTTATCATTAACACATTTTAAGATAAAAAAATAGACCAAAGATAAATATACTGCGAAACAGGTTCAATTTCTTGTTTCCCCATTTACTTCTCCTTACCTGCCCCTTAAAATTGACCTTGCTATGCTCCTGTAGTACAATGGCTTCAGAAATAAGGGACCAACTCCAACGTAAATCCCACTATAGCACAAAACCCACCATCCTGACACGTTATAACTACTAATACTATTCCTAAAAAAAGCACAAAATGACAGATGGACTGCTTTCAAACAGCATTTTCTCCCAGAAATCTAATGCCAAAGCCTTGGCGACACTGTTTCCCTTATAGGCAGTGGCTTCCATAGTGTCTGGATGATACCAAGAAAATCCAGTAATTTACAGGAAGGAAGAAATCCATTCATGTTGCATGGTTGTTCCTCCAGTTGATCCCCTGGCTATAAGATTGCTGTGTACTGATACTATGCACCATAATCCAACTACAGTAAACTTCCAGTAATCCGGCACCTTTAGGACCCAGGGGGTGCCGGATTATCAGATATGCCGGACTATAGGAAAGGGGGGCTATGAGAGGTCTGGGGTGGAGTGTGGGGGGATGCGCCCCTCCACGCTGTGGAACCAACCTGGCAGCACCCCAACTGCTCTACCCCAGGCGTCCCCAAATCAGCCGCTGCTGAAATTGACTAGCGGCTGACTCTGGGAAGCCCGGGGCAGAGCACCCCAGCTGCTCTGCCCCGGGCTACCCAGAGTCAGCCGCTGGTCAGTTTCAGCAGCGGCTGAATCGGGGAAGCCGAGGGCAGAGCAGCTCCAATTGTCTGGCTGCCCAGAGCACTTCTGGGTTCCAGATGGTGCCGGACCATCAGGAATGCCAGACCATTGGATGCCGGACCACTGAAGTTTTACTGTAATACCATTGTTATGAGACATCACTTGCCTTGAAGAGATTTCCTCCTTCTTTGCAGGTACTTCGCTGTTCCCATGTTTCCCTACATAGTATGTAGTACACACTGAGTTGTAAGGGTCTAACTCTAAGGTCCCAATGGGTGTCTTCCCATTGACTTCAGTGGACCATTATTAATCAGCCCATCACACAATGCAATCAGTCCTCTAAAGAAAGCCATTCCCCACCCCACAATAGCTTTCACCACAGCCTTTTAGTAACTCCTTATATATACAAACTAATTATGTCCCCTCTGGGGCAATGAGCTGATCCGGAACCAAGATCTGTAGCAACGTGTCTTAATAAACAATTAGCTGAAAAAAATCAGTATAATCCATTTCTGTCTGTAGACACAGACACCTGAACATGGAACTTTCATGGGGAACTTAAACATTAATCTAGAGACATATTTAATTGAGATAAAAAAGCCATTTTGCCAGCCCTCCCCTGGAAACATAGTGCTCTAAGTCAGGCTCCTATTAACATGTGGGAGTGGTATAAATTTTAAAGGATTTTTATCTTATCTCTAAGATCTACTAGGGTTATATCAGCAATACAAAAGATAACACTATCTAAAAGATAGGACAGAAATTACAGCTGAACTGAAAGTTACAGATTGGGATCACAGCGGCAAATTACAGAAAAGTGACAGGGAATTGCCGCCAGATAGTCAGGGTCTAGGCTCTTTCAGCTATATTTGCGTGCTCCCCTCTGGATCTGAGGCTTCACATGGGAGACTGAACAAAATGCAGCCATCTTCTTTCCCTTCTCTTTCTCTTTCTCAGTCCAGCAGTACAAACTTGAAAAAAAACCTTTAAAAACAACAAATAGTCTTGCAGTACCTTAAAGACTAACAAAACATGCCGATGGTATAATGAGCTTTCATGGGCACAGCCCACTTCTTCAGATGAATCAAACTTAGACAAAAGTGGCATAGTCTGTTTTGTGCCAAGTCAATTTCCTTTTCCACCCAGAGGGATCAGCTGGGTTCTGGGGAAATGCCGCAGGAGCACAGAATCAGCTGGAGAATCTCCAGCTCACCCTGGACTCCAGGAAGCTGTCCCTTTGAATCACTAGGATGCATGGTTTATTGGGACAGCCACCTAACAGCTGATCCGTAGATCAGCTGTGCGGCGGTTGTCCCTTTGAACCACATATCAGCACGGGGAGCGCAGAATCAGCAGGGGAGTCCCCCGCTGACCTCAGGCTCCATGGCTTTGAAATGCACAAGAGACCCCGCTGGGGATTCATGTGCATTTCAAAGAAGGAACCCACGTGCAGCCAGAGTCAGCGGGACTTCCCACTGGCCCCAGGCTGTATGTGGAGTTCTGCATTCCTCCTTTGAAATGTACAAGAGCCCCACCGGGGGCCCGTGTACATTTCAAAGGAGGGTGCGCAAGTGCCTATCGACTAGTTGACGGAAATTCCATCGACTAGTCAATTAACTGCTATTTAACATCCTTAGCGGGAGTCTGGCACAGAGGCTGCTGGGCTGCCTGGCGCGGCAGAAGCAGCCAGGCTCTGCAGTGGCAACCCAGAACACAGAGGCAGCAGGGATGCACACCACGGTATTCAGAGCCCAGTGCACGAAGGCACTGGGGATGCCGGGCACTACAGCAGAAGCCTGGTGTGTGCACAGTCGGGAGGGCTGCCTGGCCCAGCAGTGGGAACCTAAGGCACAGAGGCAGCAGGGCTTCCTGGCACAGCAGCAGGAGATGGGAATGACAGCAGGAGCCCAATGTGTATAGGTGGCAGGGCTGCCAGGTAGGGAAGTGGGGGCTGACAGGGCAGCAGGGTCAATGAGAAGGGAGAGCCAGCTGAGAGGGCAGGAGACAGGCCAGGGCTATAGGCGGGGAGGCCAGAAATTACCACCCCTGGTCCAGCAAAATCCCTCATCCAGGACAGGTCAGGTCCCAATGGTGCCGGACCAAGCAGGTCCAACCAGTATCAAATCCTGTTTTCGAAGATATGTATATGTTACTACTCATTTTGATAATTTCTTCACTTCTGAGCTATAGAAAGGAGTTAAAACCTCAAACACGATGTGTATTTTTTCAAAATTGACATTATGTGCCTCAGGGTGGTAACCCACAGATACTGAAATACCTGGACAAGTTACAAAGCAAAAAGACAACCGATAAAAGACCATCAGACCTTCCAAAACAGGCAGCTCACACAGTCATTTACAAATCTAGTGGTCAAGACAGAGTAGGGATGTAAATAGTTAACCAGAAAGCATCACCCCTTCCAGGTGACGCTTACCAGTTACGGTTAACTGGTGGGGACTGGAACAGTCGTGGGCAGGGGCCTGCTCCTGCCCAGCTGCAGCAGCCCCCTGTGGCAAGCCTGGCCCAGTGCACTGCAGGCAAGGGTGCTCTAGCCCCACCAGAGTAGCCCCCACCAACAACAAGGAGCCGCTTCAGCCTGGCTGCAGCAGGTGAGGGGAACTGCTTGATTGCCCCCCCCTCCCCACCCCCACCACTCCCAGTTAATCAGTGAACTGTTTAAACATAACATTTAACTGGTTAATTTAACAGGATTTTACATCCCTCAGACAGAGAGAATTTGAGATGGGGAATTCAGTTGGCAAAGAAACACCAAGAGGGAGAAATGTTAGGGTTCTGGAAGTAGTCATGAAAAATGGAAGACAGCTCTTAAAAGCTAAAAAAAGAGCATATTCCACCAATGACTTTTAAATGCTTCTCGTTAATCTACAACTTAAACCACTATGCTGGGACTTAAACCACTGTCTCTCCTTCCAGGCTGGGCCATTCTCACTTCAGCTATCTCTGATCTATTTTGCCACTCTTTCCCTTCCTGAGTGTGGGAAAGGTAATCAATTTCCCCCTCCTTCATACTACACAAGGTCCACTTGCAAAAGCAATAAACATAGTGAAGCAAAACTTTAGGACAGGGGTCAGCAATCCACAGCACGCGTGCCATAAGTGACATGCGAGTCGATTTTTAGTGGCACACTGGGCAGGAGCTCAGCCCACCCTCGCTCCCCTGGCAGCTGCTGGGGCCTTGCGGTCGCCATGCAAGTGTAGGCTTGAGAACCAGCTCCAGCTTCCTACTGGAAGGGCAAGCAGGGGCAGAAGAGGCGTGGGTGTGTCAGGACCAGATCAGCCCGGCAATTGGAGCGGGAAAGCATGACCCCACACTGGGCTCCACATCCCTGGGGCTGCCCCTGCCCAGCCTGGATCTGCAGCTCCCAGGAGATAAGGGGTTAACACTGCCCTTCAGCCACAGGCTCTGCTACCTGCTCCAGGAGGCAGCGGGGCTGGAGCTGCTCTGCAGATCCGGGGGTGGCCGGTCATGAGTTGCTGCCACCTCCATGGGGTGCCGGGATCTGGACTGTGCCACGCTGCTCCCCACAGTGTGTGTGCAGGCGCGGGGATCCCCTTCCCCAGCACCCTGCTGCGCCTGGCCAGGCTGGAACCAGCCCCGAGCAGCCCAGGGCTCTACCTGCCCCAGCCCCAGAGGTGCAGCCTGCAGGTGAGGGGCGAGTCATGGCAAAGAGCTAGGCCAGGCATGGAAGTGACTCTGTCCTTGCCCCAGCACTGCTCCTGCGGGCTGAGAGTCCCAGTGCTGCTGCCCTAGCAGTGTGCACACTGGGGGCACAGGGTTGTAGAGGTACAAGGGGGGTGAAGGAGGATGAGGGGCATGGTGGGAGGGAGCAGGGATTGCACTGAGGGGGATGGGGCGATGCAGGGGATCATGCTCTGGGGCAGGGGAAATCATGGGGTTGAGGGGAGCAAGGTTGCAACAGAGGGAAGATGTGAGGAGGGGGATACAATTTTACTTTGCAGAAGCTGCACTTTTCTTTACTCCCCATTTCTTTACCTCCCTCCCCAACTAGCTATTTGGCTGCATTCTCAGCCTCTCACCTTTTCTGCATTACTCTCCCCGCCCCAAACTCCCTCTTGTACCCACACCCCACACCCTCTCCGGCCACCAAACTCCCTTCCAGACCCTGCCCTTTTCACCCCATCCTGCACCACACCTCCCACCCAGATCCTGCATTCCTATGCCACTCACTGGCAGCTCTGTCCCACATATTGAACCCCTCATTATTGTCCCCACCCCAGAGCCTAAGGAGATCCACAAAATCCACTAACTCCAGAACCCCAGAAAAGTAAACCTGACTTATGGGAAGCTCTGAACCTCAGTCCTCCCTGTCCCTTCCCTTCACTCGTGGGGCTGGAGTGCCAGAAGAGTGAGCTATCTCAGTTAGGGGCCACATCAGTGAGGGTTGGGGGTTTTGGGAGAAGTTTTATTTTTGCTTCTCACTTGTGTAGTTCCCAATTGATTTTTCTGTGGGTCACTGACCTCACCCCAACCCTAAAAAGGTTCCCCATCCCTGCCATAAATAAAGAAAACATGTCATCATCTACAGTCCACAACTTAAACCCTTCCAAGGCTTTATCCACAATCTACAACCTGTCCTGGAAAATGACCCCTCATTCTCAAAGGCCTTAGAGGAAAGGCCAATCCTCGCCTACAGACAACCCCCTAACCTCAAACCAATTATTTCCAATAACCGTTCAACACACCTCCATCATAATCATCCAGGAACCCACCCCTGCAATCAGCCCCTGTGCCAACTCTGCCCACACAGTTACACTAGTGATTTCATCACTGGACCTAACCATATCAGCCACCAAATCAGAGGCTTGTTTAACTGCACATCTAACAATGTGATCTATGCCATCAAATGCCAGGATTGCCCCATGTATATTGGCCAAACTGGACAATCCCTACAGGAAAGAATTAATTAACACAAATCAGATATCCAAAAAAGCAATGCACAAAAACCTGTTGGAGAACACTTTAATCTACCTAGAATAGTGATAGAAATGTAGCTGTGTTAGTCTGGTGTAGCTGAAACAGAAAACAGGACTATGTCGCACTTTAAAGACTAACAAGATGGTTTATTAGGTGATGAGCTTTCGTGGGCCAGTGGAAGAAAATTGTCACAACCATATACACCGAAGGATACAATTAAAAAAATGAACACATATGTAAAGGACAAATCACATTTCAGAACAGAAGGGGTATGGGGGGGTAAATGTCTGTGAGCTAATAATATTAGAGGTGATAATTGGGGAAGCTATCTTTGTAATGGGTAAGATAATTAGAGTCTTTATTCAAACTTAGATGTAAAGTGTCGAATTTAAGTATGAATGACAGTTCAGAGGATTCTCTTTCAAGTGTAGTCTTAAAAGACCTTTGAAGCAGGATACAGGTATTCAAGTTGTTGAGACAATGTCCTTTCTGGTTGAAATGGCAAGAAACTGTTTTTTCTTTGTGATCCTGTCTAATATCTGTTTTGTGGGCATTGATCCTTTGGCGAAGTGTCTGAGACGTTTGTCCAATGTACATAGCAGACGGACACTTTTGGCACATGATAGCATAAATTATATTTCTGGATGCGCAGGAATGTGTGTTTTTGATCTTATAACTGAATTGGTTAGGTCCAATAATGGTATCAGCAGAGTAAATATGTGGACAAAGCTGGCAACAGGGTTTGTTGCAAGGGAAGATACCAGTGTGGTATGTCCTGTGGTTGTTGGTAAGAATCATCTTGAGGTTAGGTGGTTGCCTATAGGAGACTATGGGTTTGTCTCCCAGAGTATCTTGGGGTTTAGTATCCTGTTCCAGTATAGGCTGTAGTTTATTGATAATGTGTTGGACAGGTTTAAATTGGGGGCTGTAGGTGATGACAAGTGGTGTTCTATTGTTGGTTTTCTTAGGTCTGTCTTGAAGTAGATGGTTTCTAGGTATTCGTCTGGCTCTTTCAATTTGCTTTTTTATTTCTCTGGGTGGGTAGTTGAGGTTTATAAATGCTTGGTAGAGACCCTGAATTTTCTGGTCTCTATCAGTGGGATTAGAGCAGACGCAGTTGTATCGAAGGGCTTGGCTATAGATGATGGATCGTATGGTGTGTTCTGGATGGGAGCTGGAAGCATGTAGGTAACTGTATGAGTCAGTGGGTTTTCTGTAGAGACTGGTGTCTAATTTTCCATTGCTATTTGTACTGTGGTGTTCAGGAAATGGATCTCTCGTGTAGAATGGTCCAGCCTGAAATTGATGGTGGGGTGTAGGTTGTTAAAATCTCTGTGGAATGTCTCCAGTGTTTCTTGGCCATGTATCCAGATCATAAAGATGTCATTGATGTAGCGTAAGTAGAGAAGGGTAAAAGGGGACAGGAGTTGAGGAAACGTTCTAGGTCAGCCATAAAGATATTAGCATACTGTGGGGCCATGCATGTACCCATGGCTGTGCCACTGATCTGGAGGTATAAGTTGTTCTCAAACTGGAAATAATTGTGGGTGAGAACAAAGTTACATAGGTCTGCTATCAGGTTGGCAGTGGTGTCCTCTGGGATAGTGTTTCTAATTGCTTGTAATCCGTCTTCATGTGGGATGTTGGTGTATAGAGCTTCTACATCCATGGTGGCAAGGATGGTCTTATCGGGGAAGTTATCGATGTTTTGTAGTTTCCTTAAGAAGTCAGTAGTATCTCAGAGATAGCTGGGGGTGTTGATTGCATAGGGTTTGAGAAGAGAGTCTACATAGCTGGACGTTCCATCATCTCTGGTATCAGCATGCTCACTACTGGTTTATCCAGCTATGTAAACTCTCTTCTCAAACCCTACGCAACCAACACCCCCAGCTATCCCCCTTATTTATTTTTGGATCTGGACTTCTAACACTCCTGTCATCTGACAAAGTAGGTTGTGTCCATGAAAGCTCATGATACCCTCTACATGTTTTGTTAGGCTTTAAGGAGTTACTAGTCTATTTGTTGTTTTTTAAGTTTTTCCTGTTACAGACTAATTCGGCTACCCCCTGAAGCTTTTGAACAAAGTTTTAGTGTGGCAAATGCACGTATGCATGCTGATTTGCCAGCATCAGAGACACTAATGGGGGTAGAAATATGCTCTACATGCTCTTCATTCATACATGCTCTTCATTCATACATGCTGACTTTTAATGACAGCTGTGTCAACACAGCCTTGTCGCTAAACGCTGCATAGTGCAGGCATACCCAAATTACTGTAATTTGTTTTTGAAGGAATGAGGGAGGGGCAATCTTGCAGCACCATTCCCTCAAGTCTTTCTCAGAGTTACTGCTTCCTAGGATCCTATTAGCATGGTTTGCATTCTTTGTTCCAATATATAGGACTTAACATTTGGCTGTACTGAAATGTGTATTGGTTACATCCTCCCAGTTCCCCAAGCAAGCCAGACCCTACCCTGTTCATTATTTACCAGTCATCCAATCTGTGTGTCATCGACAAACTTCAGCAATAACAATTTTATTGTTTTGCTTCCAAGTCATTGATAAAAATGTTTAAAAGCACAGGACCAAGCACAAATCCCTGTGGGAACCCATTGTAAACACACCCACAACGATAAACAATAGCAATTAGTTCTCTCTCTTACAATGTCTCGCACAATAGGAGAGAAGAGAAAGATATTAGGATGGTACAGGCTACTCCCACCAATTTATAGAGCAGTTTTACATGGGGGAGAGGTTACCCCACTGGTCTGTATTACTATAAATTCTTAGATTTCCTGCCAAAGGGAAAATAATATGATCCACAATAAATTCTTTAGCTTTTTTATCAGCTGAAAGGGGAATGGGTGTGTTAAATTCTCTGCAGTCATGACCCTCGCTTGTAGTGTTCCAGAGACGTGGGTCTCCAATTTACTAAGGACTGATTGCAGCGTCAGTCTCAGGACAAGGGGGAGACACACCTCGCTAATTTACTAGACCACCGGAACTCAGCGATCAATTGCAAGGCCAGGCTCTCATCCACACGTGCCAACATCACCCAGATTAGCACGCAGGAAGCAGGGAGAGAGGAAGATTGAGCAGCCCTTGGTCTCGGCTACTCTTGCCTCTTTAAAGTCGCGCGAGCGAGGACCGGGCTTTGCCAGCGGTGCTGCCTGCCCCCCGTTTAGATATGTGATTTCTACCTCCGTGCTCCTTCCCCCGGGCGCCCAGAAAGCGACGATCGCACCCACCCCGCAACTCCCGTTAAGAAATGGGCTTACCTGGAACAGGCTTGTTCCGGCAGCATCCTCCTTGGACTGGCTGCCGAGGCAGCCCGGGGCAACTCTGCGTAATTCAGCCGAGCTGGGCGGCGGAGCGCTCAGCCCTACCTCGCTCCCCACACCGGAGCGGGGCCGGGAGGGCGGCAGCGAGCCCGGGCGCTCCTCACGCGGCCGGGGCAACACGGGAGCAGCCCGGCTCTGAGGCGGTGGGGTAACGGGGGAAAGGAAGAGCAAGGGACTGGGGCTGGCTCGGTGCAGAGCCCCGGCAGTGGGAGTCTCTCCCAGGGCGGCCCGCGGTGGATACGCACAGGCACCTGCTCCCGCGAGCTCCCTCTGCAGGCCGGAGCCCGGGGAGCGGGCGGGGAGGAGTGGCCGGGGTCCAGCCCCCTTTCCCCGCGCGCGGTTCGCGCAGCGCGCAAGGAGCCGCTGCCCGCGGTCCCCAACTTGCTCCCAGGGAAAGTCTCTGTCCCACCTACCTGCCTCCCTTCCCGCCGCCGCTCTGCACCTGCGGGAGCGTCCCCGGCCGAGCGCAGCTGGGGCCTGGGCTGGTCTCCAGCCCTCACCGGCAACGCAGTGGCCGCCGCTGCCCGCGGGAGCCCGGCGCGTCTCTCTCTTGCCTCAGCCTCGGAGCCGCGGCAGCTGCCAGCCCCGAGCGCCTCCCCGCTGCCAGGGCAGCCGGCGGGGCCGCGCAGGGTGTCAGGCGGGGCGGGCGGCAGAGCATCCCTGAGCGCGGCTGCTGCTGCCGCCGGGCAAGGGCTGGCTGAGGCGCGGGAGGAGGCGGCCAGCGCGGAGTTCGCTCTCTCCCCGGGCGCGGTGCAAGGTGCCCGCTGCCCCCGTGGGACAGGCCGCTCCCAGCCAATAGCCGGACTGGAGGGAGGCTGGTCGGCGATTGGTAACAACGCAGCTAAACAAAAGAGGAATCCGCTTTCCGGGGGCCGCCTGCAGGGCTGGCAGGTTGGCAGAAAGGTTGGTGGTGCCCAGTATGCACCTCTCCATCCCCACCTGCCTACGGCTCTGGGAGGGAGTTTGGGTGCAGGCTGTGCTGGGGCAGGAGATTGGGGAGCAAGCTTTGGGAGGAAGTTGGGGTGCAGGAGGGGGGTATACGGGGCTCTGGGGACAGGAGGTGTACAGGCTCTGGGAAGGAGTTTGGGTGTAGGAGTGGGTGAGGGATACAGGCTCTGGGATGGAGTCTGGGCACTGGCAGGAGTTGGGGTCCTGGGTGCAGGCTCTGGAAGGAAATTTGGGAGCTGGAGGAGAGTGTGGGGGAGAGGATGCAGGCTCTGGAAGCAGTAAGATGCACAAGGGGGTGGGGGTGCCACACTTACCTAAGGCATCCTCCTGTGGCAATGGCTCCTAAGGGCCGTGTCTCTGGGCACTGCTGCCCACCTGCTGCCTCCACATGCTCTCTCTGTCAGCTGTGCGTGCCACCCCCAGGCAACTAAAAATGTTCCTGGGACCCCCACTGCCATCAGCAGCAGCACAGCAGGGCTAGATCGGCTTCCTCCTGCTTGCTATGCTTGGTTGCCAACACATCTATGTGGCCTAAGGAGGGGGTGCTCTCTGTGCACTTCTCCAGCTGCAAAAGCAGCACACAGCAAGGAGACACCACACCCCCCAGGCCACAGGGGCTACATGTGCCAGCAGCCACAGGGAGTAAGCTGCAAGAAGCCACTCTATCCCCCTCCCCATACACACACCCCAAGCTGTTGGTGGTGTTGCCAGGGACCTCCAGGGTTTTTGAAGTCACCCAGGGGCAGTGGGTGAAGAACACACAAGTGGCAGGCATCCAGCTTTGGTGGAGTCTAACCCATGGCCAGCAATATTACTGGTGCTGGGGAATCATGGGTCTGTATAACTCAAGGCCTATGGCAGCTTGCTCTTGTAAATAATGCACAGTATGCAATTTGGGCAGAGTGGGGAGCTCCAGCCACCCCGAATTTCATATAGGAGCTTTCCTGGCTGTATGGATCCTAGCCTCAGGCAGAGCTCACTTAACTGCCCTGCAGCCTCTGTACATCCTAAACTCAAAATTCCAGTCATCTGAAGTGGGCTGTGCCCACGAAAGCTCATACCACCAGCTACATGTTTTGTTAGTCTATAAAGTGCTACCAGATCATTTGTTGTTTTTTAAGTTTATGTGGAATGTGAGTTCATCAGAGGAGAAGTGCTGCTCCCGGCTCCTGCCCTGGGTCAGAGGGTCAGTGTTTTGTTTACAGACAGAAGCAAGATGAAAAAAAAAGGGGCTGGTAATTAAAGTAAGTCTCAGCAGGGTAGCCCTGTTAGCCTTTAACTGAAAAAAAAAAAAGTTAAATAATGAATGGTCCTGCAGCACCTTAAAATAAAATAAATTAAATTAAGGATCTGGATTTCTTAGCCTATAAAACAGGAATCCCCGGGAGGTGGCAGGAGGAGGGGTTACATCCAGAAAAGGGAGTCATTAGGTGAAGATGGGTGGAAAGAAGGGGCTAAACCCAGGAAAGAGCTAGTAGACAAGTATAGGCAAGGTATAAACAAGGTATAGTAGACAGGTATAGACAAGTTCCCATTCTACCTGTGGGACCAATCACTGAGGCACACACAGACTAAAGGCCAGATTTTCAAAGATATTTAGGCACCTAGTGGGATTTTTAAAAGCACCTACAGGACTACGTTCCTTGTAAATCCTGGCAGCAGCTAGCTGCACCTTAGGGTGCCTAAAACATTTGAAACTCTGTCCCTAAAGCCATACAGGAAGTCCATGACAAGAGGAAAATATAGGTCTCTGAGAGCTAGCTCTCTGTCCAGTGGACCAGCTTCTCTCTACTACATGCTGCCAAAAGAGAGAGAGAGAACTCTAATTATAGATGGGAGAAACTCCAAGAATGGCAGTTCTCTAAGACTCCAGCAAATGGTCTCAGCTCAATTAGAAATGATGACACTTAAAAAGCAGCACAGAGGAGAGAAACGATAAAGAAAGAGAGAAAATGCGAGTCAAATGAGAAATTATTTAACCCCTAAAGGGTAGCAGATTTAGCTCCAGGCAGGCCCATAGAGTAATGGCTGCTGTGAAATTTTATGTTTAACTGAAAACTATTTTGTATAATTTTTTGTTCTGAGTCTGAGGAAAGGAAGAATTGAGAAAGCGTCATATGAGTATTAAATATATTTATGTCTTAAATTCTTATGCTCTCAGCAATATTCAGGCCAATTCCAGAACAAAGAACAGAAACTGCATCCATAGCATCTATAAAGTTGATGATTATTGTCACGATTTGTATTATTCATGAGATTGTATTATTGTATCTCTAGCATCTGTTTGCCAGAAGCTGTAAATGTGTGACAGGCTAGATTACTTAATGATTACCTGTTCCGTTCAGTCTCTCTGAAGCAGCTGGCATTGACCACTGTCGGCAGATAGGATACTGGGCTAGATGTATCACTGGTCTGACCCAATATAACCATTCTTATGTTCTTATTCACTGACACCAATTGCATGCTCAGCACTGTTCTCAGAAAAAACTACAGTCCCTGAGGCAATGCGGACAAAATGTGTGGCCCTGGATAAGATGGCTCAGGTATCTGAGTAAGGACTGGAAGATTTGATGCTCCAATTTTTTTTCAAAAGAAAGAGCTCCTCAAAGCTCCTATGCCTGCTTAATTTCTTTTCCTACCTGAATTGACCATGATATACCTCATAAGTCTTTTTTTCCTCAACTTTAAAATGTGGAATTTTCTTCTTGCTTCATTTTAAATATTCTCTTGAGAGAATTGAAACTGGACCCTGTAATATTTTTCTTAAGAGCCTTCTGGAAAGTAACTATCTTTAAACAGAAGTGAAACTGCAGTATTGTCAACTCTGATGATTTTGCCATAAGTCTTGTGCTAATGAGTGTGTTCCTTAAAGCCCCAGCTCCTGGAGTCAAGAGGATATGTGATTATTTTAGCCTTCATTCTTAAAGAAAAAGTATGTTTTTAACTCTTGTGGCTGTGGAGAAAGCTTCAAGATGTAATGCCAGCACACCTGAAACGCTCAAAATGCAGAAAGCAAATTAAAAAACAAATCTATTACTTTTACATATTCACAATATTTTTAAACCATTCTCATAATTTTTTATGAGCCTGACTCATGGTGTGTAATCGGAATGTTAGAGTTCAATCAATTAATGGTTTAACCAATAAGCTGATGCTTATCAGTTAATGTTATTTGTTAAACTCTGCTGCCCTGTCACTAGGAGCAGAGATGGCAGCCCCTTCTGGCCCAGCTTTATACTGCAGAGTCTATAGCGTGTGTAAACACTAAGATTTTTAGCAGATACATGGTTACCTTTTTACATCTCTAGTGCTTAAACATTTGCGTTGGCACTACTGTGAAAGTGATTCAAACATGTCAGTTTCACTCCTGTTAAGTCACTTTATAGTCTATTATTTTACAATATGGAAACACCTCTATATCCTCAGGCAGATGCATTATAAACACATGGCCTTGCCCTAGTAGGATGTTTCCAAACAAATGATCTATTGTAAATTTGGTGAACTGCAAAAAGAACGTAGACTAGATGATAGAAAGTAATCTAAATTTTTCAACAATTATTTCAAATGTAAGAGTAAGAATATATTTTAAAAATATATTTTAAAATTGAAAAGCTAATCAATGTCCCTTAAGTAGCGTGCCACAAGTTGTCAGAATATATTAGTATTAGAGGTCATTATCTGAGATTCTTTTGAGAGAGAGAGAGAGAGAGAACATTTCTAAGTTACTCTCTGCAAAAAGCTTGAGTTTTAAGCTGCCTAGGTAGCCTCTGGAATCACAGTTAAAGTTGCTCCTCTCTACCAAAATCTGAATGTCACCCATGATAATTCCCTCATTTAAAATGCCTCTTATTTTTCTTGTGTGTTTTTACCCAGCCATCCTTTTCCTTGATTCATTTATTATACATGACTGATATGAGAAATGTCAGCTTATGAGTTGAATCATGAGAACTAGAAGTGAGCCCAGTCCATAAAGTTCAGCTCCAAATTTCCCCAGAGATGAGATCTCTGGAATAGAGATGTTAAAATGTGTTTAAGATACCACGTAACCGCTAAAAGTGATTACATATGGGGTAGCAGTCAGTTCCCTGAGAGCCGGCGCATGCAGGGAGCTGGCTTTCCCAGCTTCCTGTGCATACCAACTCCCACCTATCCCCACCCTGTTGTACAGAGCCAGCAGTGTGGGGCAGCAGGCGACTCATCAGGAGCTGGTGCACATGGGAAGCCAACTTTTAAGCCCGCTTTCTGTGTAATCAGAGCCTGCATGTAACTATGAACATTAATTGATGAGCCCAGACTCATCGGTTAACTGTGTACTCAGTTATACTTTCACATGCCTACTCTGGGAGCAGAATTTTCATTTACATTACTGATAGTGAAGGAGGCAAGGGCACTGGAACCTGATAGATGTCTATAAAATCTTGACTGGTGTGGAGAAAGTGAATAAAGAAGTGTTATTTACTCATTCAGATAAAACAAGAACAAGGGGGACACTTAATGAAATTAATAGGCAATAGACTTAAAACAAACAAAAGGAAGTACTTCACACAATGCACATTCAACCTCTGGAACTCATTGCTAGGAAATGTGAAGCCCAAAAATATAACTGGATTCAGAAGAGAATTAAGGGCATGTCTACCAAGTTTTGACAGCAAAAAAGCCTTTTGGTGACAAAACTCGGATTGCATTCACACTGCAATGCAACAAAGGCTGCAAAAATGCCCAGTTTGGATGACAGAAAATTTCCACGTCCACCAGGGACTTTTTTCTTTTCCTCTCTCTTTACTGTCAACAATCAGACATAGGAGGCTTTTTTCACCTTTATTGATTGAACTCTAGGATGTTCCCCAAAATGCCTAAATAGTCGTTCTGAGTAGCACTTTGAACTCCACTGCCCTGCAGCCAAGTAAACAGTAATCTGCCCTCCCTCTCTTGCCAGCCCCAGGAAATTTAAATTCCATTTCCTGCTGGCTGGCTCAGCCTGGAGTGTTCTCAAAGCATCTTCCCAGCTGACCAGGGCTCGCTCTCACACTAAATGCTCTCTTGCTTGGACCACTGCAGAGCTTTTGAATTTTATCAGTGTGGGGAGGTAGGGCACGGAAAGGTTGGAGGGTAGCAGTGTTTTTCTGAGCTGTGCATAGCCCTGCTAGACATTATGTTCAAGCAGGGTGTTAATGCACACTTAGATCTCAAATTAATCCTGCAGAGAGGCTCTGGAAACTTTGCCTGAGGTATTTGTTGATTTTTCTGTTACAGGTTCCATGGCAGTGCAGCCATGTTTCCTGCCCCACCCCCATGATAGACAGTGTTGCAGGAACCAAAGTGACACATAATTGGTCTGCATAATGAGTAAAGCAACACCTGCTAGCATCCAGAAGTAGAGCCCTGGTTTCCCTGCTTACCCTCATCAGTGAGCTATTAGCAAGAGTGAGATCTGCCTGTGGAGAAGTGTGGCACATTAGAATGATTTCTGTGCAAACCTGCAGCACAAGCCACAACTATTTTCTTACGTCCTGTGATGAATGGGAGGCGTACTACCCTGTCATAAATAGGAGCTGCTAAGGAAAATCTGATTTACCTGGAGAGTGAGGAAAGGGTTAAGCAACTGACAATGCCCCTGATAAAGGGGGCTTTGGGCAGTCAGCCAATAAAAATGCAGTTAGGAATTTCAAACAGAGAGAGGGTTTTTTCTCTCTCTTCTTTGTTTGAGACAGAGCAGTTTTTTCTGGGTATGGACAGAGACAGGCTTTCCCAGGAATGGACTTCTTGAAATGTGTAAGTAGGGAAAAGTTTAGATAGTCTGTCAGTTTTATTGTAATGTTTTCCTCATTTGGGGGGTTTAGAAATCGTGTGAGCTAGCTAATAGTTTTTCTCTTTTGTAACTAAGGATTATAACCCAGGGATTTCCTGAGTCTATTTCACTCCATAGCTATTAAACACCCAGTCATTTACCATGCTTGCAACAGTAGTTTTGTTTTGATTGCTGTGTCTTTAAGCCTACCTGCCTAAATCGTCTAAGAGGAGCAGAGCCCATTGTTCTCTGCGGATTCCCTCTGTTTGTTTTCTCAACTCCAAGCAAAACAGAGGTTGGTCCAAGCAAAACAGAGGACAGGCGGGAGAGCTTTGCCTTAGGGAGGGGATTCCCAAGTGATCTCTTCCCTGGAAAAGGGTTTATTTTATATTTTCTTTTACTCACTTGGGGGGGGGGGTGGCAGCAAGCATATCAGTCTTTATCTTTTTTGGATCTCAGAGAGACTGAGACTGGACAAGTTTGTCTGGGAATCACAGCGACAGGTTTTACAGAGTTTATTCTACTAGCTGGCTCCCCATCTCTGCACTCGCTGTGTCAGGTTGGGAAATTGAGCCATGATATACCCTTCTCTGAACATTTCAGCCATTCTGTTAACTAAATAACCTAAATGAGTTAAAACTGTAAATAGTGGGTCCTAGAGAGTCTTCAGGAATGCTAGGTAAGTAGGAAATGTTGGCAGGAAGCCAGAAGAGCCAATGAAAACAGAGTGTGGGCTTTTGAATTGGAAGCAGTTATCCTCCTGTGGGAGTCCATGTGACCAGTGCTAGGAAACATGAATTAAGCCAAGGTATCAGGCATGGAATATTCAGCGACATCCATGCCTAGGGAAGAACTAAACCTTGGCACAACAAATATGTGAGTAGAATAGGCGATGTTTAATCAGATGTGTGCATGTGCCCAAGGGGATTGTGTGATTGCAAGGTCAGCTATTAAGAAATTACAGATTGGGTTTTTTTAAACTCTCTCCAGAGGAGGATTAAAGAAGTTGAAGGTACCCCATAAGAAGATTCTCAAATGTCTTCCTGGGCTCTCAAAGGAGTTCTTGTATTGGGTGGTGGCAGAGGTACCATTCAAGGTCAGGAAACCTGTGATCTTGGGCAGTCTTCAACTAGAAATCTTTAGTGGTAAGGTATTTTAAAGTCTCTTTCAAGCCCTTACCTTCTGCATTTGAAGTGCCAGAGTGAGGAACAGTTCTGAGATGCCCCTATGCACACTCTCAACCCCCATTCTTTCCCCCAAACTCACTGTTTTCAGTACCTGCAGAAACGTGTATCTTGATCTTGCAAGGGCCAGCAGGGAAAGTGGCTGTGTAGCAGGGCATGCCTCACTACAACAGGCACCTCCTGGGAATTAGTGTTTCAGTGCCAGAGCTCCCCCTTTTGGCTGCTGTCTCACCTACTGTTACCTATTCTTCTCCACCACCTAGGCTGTGTCTACACTGGTACAATCTTGCGCCAAAGTGGCCGCTCTTGCGCAAAAACTTGCTGCCTGTCTACGCTGACCGTGTGTTCTTGCGCAAGTAAACTGACGTTCTACTGTATAAAATCAGGGCTTCTTGTGCAAGAACTATGATGCTCCCGCTCAGGAATAAGCCCTCTTGCACAACTCTTCTTGCGCAAGAGGCCAGTGTAGACAGGCAACATGAATTTCATGTGCAAGAAAGCCCTATGGTTAAAATTGCCATCAGAGCTTTCTTGCGTAAGAGACCATCTACACTGGCATGGATGCTGTTGTGCAAAAGCACATGGCAGTGTAGACATTCTCTTCTGGAAGAGTTTTTGTACAAGAACTCTTCCACAAAAGAGTTCTTGCGCAAGAAGCTGTCAGTGTAGACATAGCCCCTGTGTTAGGACCCACATCCTTCCCAGACCGTGGCATCCTCCCCTTTGGGTACTGCCTTGCTGCAGTGCACCCACCCTTCGGTTCCTTCCACATCCCCCTGTGCCCACCTTGCCTCAGTGGCCCACTGCCAGTCTTCATCTAGCCCCTGTCACAGGGGCAAACTGCAGTCTGAAATGGCCACTCATCGTTGGCAAGAGGGTATGGACCTGCTGCTTTTGCCTACCCTGGCTGCCTCTCTTCAGCCCTAGTAGCCCCAGGCCTTGCTTCAGGCCCTGCAACCTGGGAGCCTCCCCAGTCCTATTCTAAGTCACAGTTCCTTAGCAACTAGGGTCCTCCTACTTCATCACTAAAGCAAGTCTCTCCACCCCTCCAGGAGCCTTTATTTATACTGCCCTCTGCTGGGCCCTAATTGGTTAATTCCTGCCACAGCTGCTGAATCCACAGCTCCACCCCTCTCCCAGGGCTGGGTTTGAACCCTTAAAGGGCCAGGGCAGGACCAATGCCCCATCACAGAATGCATATGTTGAAAAAGGTGCTTAGGAGTAAAATGTTTTAATTTTGAGCAGGAATTTAACAATCCCTTTATTATATTCCATGTTGCAAATGAGACCTTGAGAGCTAAGAAGACTGCTGACAGGTAACAGACTGTGTCAACTAAGAAGGAGACCTAATAGGCTGAATCTTGTCAGGGAAGTTCTGAACCATTACTCCGTTGAGGCACAAAAAAGGGAGGAGTGATGCATGAGTGAAAGGTGTGAAATAGGAAAGATGCCACTGAGCACATGATCAAAGTTATGGAGGAGCAAACCCAGATGCTCAAGTGTTTACTCAAGCTGACAGGTTAGCAGACCTAGCCTCAACCTCCCCTGTGACACATACAAAATTCTCTGTCCTGCAGCCCATGCTTGACACCCAAACATTCCTTTTCACCAGGGGTGGCCCGTAAGCCTAGGCGTGCTAGGCAGCTGCCTAGGGCGCCGCTGGCCTGGGCGCCTGATGATGATGTCACGGGGCGCTGGGGCATCCCGTGATGATATCATGGCCATTGACGGCTGTGCAGGCAGGGGTGCCAATTGCGCCGCCTCGCCTAGGGTGCCAGCTGTTGCAGCCAGCCTCGGGCTGCTCCTGCTTTTCATTATTTCACATTCCTCAGTTTCCACCACATGCCACTCCCTATCACAACTGTGACTATGATAGCTGGACCTACACACAGTTGTGAGGCTTTACCCTAACCCAACTCCTCCCTTACTAGCAAACATTGATCCTTAGATCCTTAGTCTGACCATGATTTCATCAATAAAGGCAAACATTTAGGCTGCGTCTACACTGGCAAGTTTTTCGGAAAAACTTGCTAGCTGTCCACGCTGGCCGCTTTGAATTTGCGCAAGAACACTGATGATCTAATGTAAGATTGTCAGTGTTCTTCCGCAAATACAATGACTCTCCCGTTTGGGGGAAAAAGCCCTCTTGCGCAAAGCATTTGCACAAGAGGGCCAGTGTAGACAACTGAGAACCGTTTTGCACAAAAAAGCCCCGGTGGCGAAAATGGCGATGGGGGCTTTCTTGCACAAAACTGCATCTAGATTTTTTGTGGAAAAGCATCCGTGCCAATCTAGACGCTCTTTTCCACAAATGCTTTTAATGGAAAAACATTTCCATTAAAAGCATTGCGGAAAATCATGCCAGTCTAGATGTAGCCTTAATGATATGACAACTTTATTTTCTCTTTCACAACCCATACCAGTCCTTCAGGCTCCAGGTACAAGCTGCTAAAGCCCTTTCTTTCACAGAAATGTGTTATTTGGAATGAGGAATTGGATGCAGCAGGAAGCAACCCCAAAGAGAGAGACTTCAGTGCACCTCATTGTCAAAGTAGTTCTGCAAAGCCTCCCTGATGTTAATGACAGCCCTATGGGTCCTCTCACAGCCCTAGTGTCCAGCTGCTCGATCTCTGCACCCAAGCGCTGTGCTCCACCCATGAGCAAACATTTCACCCTTATTTATCACACAGATTATGCTAAGAACAGCAAGCAACTATAACCATAGGGCTATGCTCCTCCATAAAGTCTAGCCTGCACAGATACATCCCTATCTGCCAAAGGCACATTCCACTATTATGCAGCATCAGCTCAGCCTCTTACACTGCTCTCTTAGGGTGTGTCTAGACTACAGGGTTTTGTCGACAAAAGTGGACTTTTGTCGACAAAACTATACCTGCGTCTACACTGCCGCTGAGTTCTGTTGACGTAACATTGACAGGACTCAGCAGTTTTGTCGACGGCTGTAAACCTCAGTCTGCGAAGAATAACGCCTTTTGTCAACAGAACTCTGTCGACAGAAGATGTTATTGCATCTACACTGTCCTTTGCATCTACACTGTCATGTCGACAAAGCGGCTTGTAATCTGGTTGTAATCTAGATGCTCTTTGTCGACAGAAGCTTTGTCGACAGAATCTGTCAACAAAAGCCTGTAGTCTAAATGTACCCTTAGGTGTGGACCACCACACTCACTCCAGGCTGTCTTCACCACTACCAGGCTTTATTATACTATACTAGCAGGCCATTGCATTAAGCGTTATTTACAAGTCCCAGCCAGCTCCCCTTTTTACTTCTTACAAAAGACTCACATCCTCTGCCTAGGGACAACCTAGTAATTTCATTTCAGAGAAACTTTCTGGCATTGTAGGCTGCCGAATGCTCTGGAATTCTGAAGGTTAGTGCTAGATAGCTTGGCCTGCTTCCAGGCTAAGGAAGGAAAAAAAGAGCACCCATAGCTCTTCGAAGCAGTAACTGAAAAGGAAGCAAAGATAGGTAGAGAGGTTTGTGTCCATTTATGTTACTGAATAGAGCTGAGAGAAGGAGAGGCTGTGGACCTGGCCGCATTTAAAACCACTACTAGTAGTGGGATAATGTTGTGGCTGTCTCTATCTGCAGTGACGACAGTCCAAATCTACATTCTCTTTCTGGTGTGTAAAGTTGGCAGCTGCATTTCAATGGCAAACAACTCTTAAAAAATCAGCTGTTCCTATGAACAAGAGCTTTGCCCTTGCACTAAGGTGGTTATGAATGCGGACTGTTACTCCTCTCAGAGCTCTCTCGTGTGGCAAAGATCACAGCAGGGATACTCTACTGGAGCAACACGCAGCAATGAAGCAGTTGCTGCTGAGTCATGGAATCAAAGTTACTAATGTCTCTGAAATAATGGAAGATTGGAAATAATCCTGAGGTTTTCTAAGCGGTGCTGAAACTCACCTCTCAGTTCTTTGCCCCTTCCCAATAGGTCCTGGATTTCTACCACTATAGGTCTGAGATGGATCACACAGAGGACACTTGATGGATGTAAGCCTTGCAAAATTCATGATGCCAAAATATCAGAGAATTCCAGTTTGTACAGGAAGAGACAGGTGGGCACACTGTTCTTCAGCAACAGGGAAAGAATGGTGTATCTGCTAACTATTTCTCTGGAATTGTTCCACTCTATGCAGAACTAGCTGATGAAGTTGTGCCCCGAATTATGAACCTGTTGTTGATTCTGCAACTGCCTCAGCTGCCCAGTGATAATGGCTAATTATGGTCCTTAAAAGAGATCAAAATGCCTACTTGATGTAAAATGATACCTCTTTTGAGGTTTGTTTTTTTTCAAAGACACAGCAATTTCTTTTTGATCTTATCATTAAAATACAGAAAGACTTGCAGAACACACACTGGAGGTAGCCCATTGTTTAACCCTTTTATCACCATGCTTACAGTTCCCTTGTGAAAGCAAGGTAATTTATTTGCACAACATTATTTTGTTAATCAGCATCCACTGAATTTTAATAAAAAGCAAAACATATTTTTAAAAATGCAGTAGAGATGTTATCTCTTGACAACTCCTGTTTGTCAAGTGATTGGGTAAAACTGTTTTAGTTATACATTCCATTGCTACCGATTGATGATGAATGAGAGAGATGTTCCTGCTGGGATATGGAAATTTGATCCTGATGCCTCTGAACACAGGCACAGGTGAATGAGGCCTGTGCTTTTTATAATATCTGCCACCTCTCACTGACAAATTAACTCTGGGCTGTAAATCACTGATGTTAGGAACACTACCCTAAAGTTACACTTGTTTCCGTGTTCCTTTGCGCCTTCATATGCAATATGAAGAGGGGAACAGAATATACCTTTTGAGATGTCCAGGAAACTTTATAACAAGTTCTTTCTTTTTTCTTTCAGACATTAATCTCTCTCTAAGCACCTTCTCTCCTTTACAGTTCTTTCTCCCCTTCTTCAAGACAGGATGACAAGGAAGGGTAGAAGCAGGTCTGGGTTAATGAATATCCATTCAGTGTACTTATCCAAGATCCCATTTTAGCTCCCTCCCCTCCAAGTTCCCTCTAAGCTGTGCAGCCATCCAGCCACTCAGCTACCCAGGTCCATCCTTAGGATTTACAGGGCCCTATGTAGTACTATTAAGCTCGGCCCCTATGACCCACATGGCAGCCAGGGACGGGGAGGGACAATGATTTTTTAAGAGATGTGATTTTATAATCTTCAGCAACACACTCATGAAATATTTTTAAAACAAATTTTAAATTAAGGAACTGTAGACCAGTGTTTCCCAATTTTATTTGCCCACAGAACCCTTTAAAAAAAAACTGATTGTGGGAGAGAGGGACTGGTCCACCAAAACAAAAACAAACGAAAAAACAAAAGGTGGAGCACTATTTGGGAAACACTGCTGTAGACTAACACAGTAAATTCAGAAACTGATAGGCCTGTTAAGTGGCTTCATTACCATGTGAATGGGCCTGACAGGCTTTTTCACTTTTAAGTTAACTAGATCCTCTCTGGAGGAAGCAGAGCCACAGAACAGAAACAGGAAGAGGCAGGCATATGGATATGAAGAGCCAATGGTGTCCCAAATCTTTGGGTGCCCTATGTAACTGGGGTATTGTGCTGTCTAACAGGCCCTGCAGAGGGACTCATTGTGGATGCATAGAGTGCTGCCTCTTCCTGCTGAGCCCTCTACCATGGAGCTGCTGTGGCCAGGGCAGAAGCATCTCTCTCTGCCAGCCCCAGCATGAAGCATGAGGGAGCGAAGTAGGAAGAGCAGGGCTCCAGTGCTTCAGCATGCGAGTGGGGATGTGGGGAAGACAGGGGATCCGCAGGTCACAGATTGAATCCCAGTGGGCTGCAAGCAGCCCATAGGCCACTGGTTGCCCACAACTGCCCTACAAGTACAAGGTACTCTTTAAAGCTGTGGTTCTCAACTGGTGATCCATGGTGACTTTTTTGGTGGTCCACAAGAACATTGTCCAAAGTCACATGGCATAAACAGGCGCTGCCATTAGGCTGTTTTATGCCATGTTCACAAGCATGTGGCGCGTCATCCATAGCGTCACCTAGGAAGCAACCGCATTGTGTTGCCAATAACTTCCATCTGAGGTTCTGAGCATCCGTGTAGCTGCCGCCGTCATGCTGAGCGTTTGCTGTGTCGTTTGTCGTGTGCTACATGTGCTGTTTTACAGGTGTGCTGTAGTTTGTTTATAATGGCAACAGCAGGAAGAAATGTCAAGCGCAAGTATTCGGAGGACTACATCAAATTCGGCTTCACTTGTCAAGAAAAAGGAGGAGTGGATTTGCCACAATGTGTTATTTGTTTCAAAATCTTGGGGAATGACTCAATGAAGCTGACTAAGCTGAAACTCCATCTCGAAAAGTGCCAGCCCAACTTGATGCAAAAGGATGAAGATTATTTTGAGCAGCGGTTATCAGGTCTGAAACGGCAGCGCCTCAACTCAACAAGTGTGTTCTACTAGAAGACAAGCAATGCAGTGAGCGCTTCCTACATTGTTGCATACAAAGTTGCACAGGCCAAGAAGCCTTATACCATTGTAGAGCAACTTGTGCTCCCCTGTGCAAAAGAGATGGTGTGGCTTGTCCTTGGCGAGGAAGCAGCAAGGAAGCTGAATGATATATCTGTCTCTATCAACACAGTATCGAGATGGATAAATGAGATATCACAGAACATCAGTGAACAAGTTGTGGATGAAATAAAGAAGTCTCCATTGTTTGCCATACAATTGGATGAATCGACCGACGTCACATTGTGCTCTCAGCTATTGGTGTTCACACGATACATGGTTGAGGGAGACTTCAAAGACGAGTTTCTTTTTTGTAAGACTCTTCATACCACCACAAAGGCTCAGGATGTGATGGAAATTGTTAACAATTTTTTTGAAGTACATGGCCTGGATTGGGTAAATTTTGTGGGTGTCACCACTGATGGTGCACCTGTCATGCTGGGCTCAAGATCGGACTTCCATACGCTGGTGAAACCGGAGTTCATTGCTTCATTCATAGGGAAGCTTTGATGTCAAAAACATTGCCTGATCAGCTGAACACTGTTTTCAAAGGGTTGGTGAAAGTGGTGAATCACATCAAATCATCAGCTCTGAACACCAGGCTGTTCAAAAGATTTTGCCTAGACATGGGTTCTGACTTTGATGTGTTGCTGTTCCACACTTCTGTACAGTGGTTATCAGCAGGGAATGTACTCAACAGAGTTTTTCAATTGAGAGAGGAATTGGATTTATTTCTCCTGGCTCAAGGAAAAGAGGAATTCTGAAATGTGCTGATGCAGTCAAATTTAGAACTTGTGTATCTTGTCGATATTTTTGGAATCTTGAAGAAACTGAATCTTCAGCTGCAAGGGAAAGGTGCAAATCTGTTCTCTCATGAAAGCATCATCAAGGCTTTTCTTGACAAATTGGAACTCTGGATCGTAAGAGTCGAAGGCAATAATTTGGTTCAATTTCCATATGTGGATGCCATGCTTGGGGAAAAGGAAGCCACTTGGATGCAAATTCTCAATCATTTACGGAAGCTATGAGATGAATTCCAATGATACTTTCCGGAGGTGGACAGGACAAGGGATGGATTATCTTTCATCAGGAATCCATTTACAATAGATGTTAATAGTGTTCCAGAGGATCTGCAGGAGGAATTCTTGGATCTGAAAAATGATTTAGCGGCTCAAGACGTGTACCAGCAGTCTACCATAGAGAAATTTTGGGCCAGCGTGACCAGGAGTTACTCAAATCTGTCAGCACACACAGTCAGATTTCTTTTGCCATTTGCATCAACTTTATATGTGTGAGACTGGATTTTCATGTTTGTTGCATATTAAGTCCAAACAGAGGAATCAGCTTGCATTGGAAAGCGATATTCGTTGTGCATTATCAAGTACCACTCCAAACACTGAAAAGATTGTCAGTGAAAAGAGAATCCAAAAATCTGTAAGTAAGAAATACATTTCAAACCAAAATGTTCGTTGTCTGCTCTTTTTTATCTTGTCTCAAAAAGGAGGTGGTCCACGAAAATTTTTTGATTGGCCTGGTTGTCCATAGACTGAAACAAGTTGAGAACCACTACTTTAAAAGGACCATTTTCAGCTATGGAGACAGCAATAACGACAATGACTCAACTAAGAATTCTTATTTCATAAACATTTAATTATCTAGGAAGCCACCACAGTTTTCTTTAAATATTAAAAAAAGCTCTTGACAATACATATGCACAATGGGCCAGACTCTGAACTCTTTATTCAAGCAGGAGTCTCGTTAGACTTCTAGCTGAGTTAGACGTGCAGGACATGCCCAAACATGGCAAAGAAAGCCAGACAAACTAATGCCAGAATTCTACTCCTTTTGTCTCTCGCAGTTTAAGGTAGACCTCTATTGTTTAACTATAACAAACTTTTAATAAAAAGTGATACAAAAATATCACTTGATACTTTAGCAGCACGAGTATTGACTTTATATTGCCTCCTCTTAAACAGAATAGACTCTTTATAGACTAATACTACTCCCATATGTAAAGTCATCTTCCTTTCAAATATTTACTCAGTATCTCCAGAATGATTTCATATAAGCATAGTTTCAAGATGCTCTGTATATTCTCTGCATTTATGAATTTCTGTTCCATATTTGAATGAAGAAAGTCTGTGGTGCATGAAAAGAGTGAGTTCAGGGATCTACTTCTGCTTCATCTCTTTCAGCACAGTTCACATTTCCTTTTACAAGTTGACAGAATTATATTGCCTACTCATCTTCACTTGCCAGCTTATAGTTCCCTCTAGTGTAATAAAGCAATAAGTAGCATGATCAAGCAAATACACCATGGAACAGGGGTTCAAAATATTTCTTTTCAATTTACCCATGTTTTTTGTGAGAGTATTAGTCAATTATTAGAATTTTGACTGTTGAAATTAGTTTAAAGATAAATCTCTCTGAGACAAATAAAATACACAATGGAAAAAACAATAGCATCAGCTATTGGAAATAGATGAGATTATAATCAAAAGCACAGGTGAACTAGAAGCTATTTTCATTTTATAGTTTCCTATATCCTGAAAAAAAGACTCAGAAGCAAAAAACAACACCCCACCCAAGAAAAAAACAGCAAAAATCTTTTATGAATTTGGGCACATCCCCATTTCACGCTCCTGATTTCTTCTCTGCAATGCTTCTCATGAGGGAATATTTTACACCTCATATCTTACATAAAACTTCTGTTAGTTTAAATTCAGCAAGATGGAATGTTACTATTTGCTGTCATAGTAACAATTCATTTGATAAAACTCTTAATATTTTGATTTACTAGAAATAGCTTGAAAGCATGGAGTCCCGAGAAAATATTGCATGGGACATTAAAAGGAAGTGCTGCGATACAATAGAAAAATGAAATACATTATGTTGAAAAACTATAATAGCTTCATCTATTTTTCCATTATTACGTTTCCATTTGTGCTCTCTCATAGCAAAGGCTCTTAAGCAAAGTAAGCTGTCATAGGATAAGAAGGAAGGTACTCTCATGGAATAATAACTGGTTAAAAGATAGGAAACAAAGGATAGAGATAAATGATAAGTTTTCAGAATAGAGAGAGGTAACTAGTGGTGTCCCACAGGGACCTGGACTGGGACCAATCCTGTTCAACATATTCATAAACTAGCTGGAGAGAGGGGTAAACAGTGAAGTGGCAAAATTTGCAGATGATACCAAACTGCTCAAGATAATTAAATCCAAAGAGGACTGTGAAGAGTTTCAAAAGGATCTCACAAAACTAGGTGACTAGGCAACAAAATAGCAAATTAATTTTAAGGTTGATAAATTTAAATTAATGCATATTGGAAAATATAATCCCAACAATACATACAAAATGATGGAGACTAAATTAGCTATTACCACTCAAGAGAGATCTAAGTCATTGTGGATTGTTCTCTGAAAACATCCCTTCAATGTGCAGCAGCAGTCAAAAAAGCAAACAGACTGCTAGGAATCACTAAAAAAGGGATAGAGAATATTTTATTGCTCTATATAAGTCCGTGGTACAGTCACATTTTGAATACTGTGTGCACAGGAAGGTGGTCAACTCATCTCAAAAAGATATCTTGGAATTGGAAAAAGTTCAGAAAAGGGCAACAAAAATGATTAGGGATATGGAACAGCTACCATATGAGGAGATATTAATGAAACTGGGCCTTTTCATCTTAGAAATGAGGTGACTAAGGGGGATATGATAGAGGTCTATAAAATTACGGCTAGTGCGGAGAAAGTAATGAAAGAAAAGTTATTTACTTGTTCCTATAACACAGGAACTAGAAGTCACCAAATAAAATGTATAGGTAACAGATTTAAAACAAACCAAAGGAAGCATTTCTTCATACAATGCACAGTCAGCCAGTGGAACTCCTTGCCAGAGGATGATGTGAAATCTAAGACTATAAAATGGTTTTAAAAAAGAGCTAGATAAATTCATGGAGGATTGGTCCATCAATGGCTACTAGCCAGGATGCGGAGTACTGCAGTGGTGTCCGTAGCCTGTTTGTCAGAAGGTGGGAATGGGTAACAGGATATGGATCACTTGGGCTACACCTACACTACAGAGTTTTTGCTCAAGAAGTCTTTTGGAAAAACTTCTTGCACAAAAGCATGTCCAAATTGCATGAACACTCTTGTGCAAGAAAGTTCTGATTGCTATTCACAGAATGGCCATCAGAGCATCTGTGCTTTTTCGGATAGACTCTTTTTGCACAAGAAACCCCTGCAGTGTATCCACACATGCCTTTTTGTGCAAGAGCTGTAGTGCAAAGAGGAGTTATGCGCCTTGTAGAAGGAGGTATACCTACACCGCAAAAGGCCCTCTGTTCTGTCAACTGACTGTAGATTTGCTTGCGCAAAAACGCACTTGAGGTGTGGATGCTCTGGGTTTTTGCGCAAAAACCTTTATGATTATCTTGTTCTGTTCATTCCCTCTGGGGCACGTTGAATTAGCCACCGTTGAAAGACAGGATACTAGGATAGATGGATCTTTGGTCTTACCCAGTATGGCCATTCTTATAACAATATCCGTTTTAAAGAAAGCATTTTTTCCTCATGATCAATTTTCTCCTGCTCTGTGACATTGGGGAGTTTTTAAGCAGAAGCCTAAAGACACAAGATATTTTTAGGTCTCTTCAGAGTCCCCACCTTCTGCAC
Organism: Pelodiscus sinensis; assembly: GCF_052426305.1. Classification (NCBI taxonomy): domain Eukaryota; kingdom Metazoa; phylum Chordata; order Testudines; family Trionychidae; genus Pelodiscus; species Pelodiscus sinensis. The sequence goes on from NC_143052.1 coordinate 201,828,318, forward strand.
TGGAAGTGCTGGAGTAGGGAGCAGCCTTCAAAGAAAGTGACTGAAGTAAAAATACCAAATTATCATTTTATTTTTTTATATTTTCAAAGTGTTATGCAAAATTAATCTACAAAGCACCCCTGTCTGGCAAGCAGGTGTATATTAACCCTATTAGGTTACCACATAATCTAAACTAGGATTAGAACTCAGAAGTTCCTGATTTGCAATATTGATTTTAGACCTAAATATCTATTTCAAATTAGAGGTAAGGGAAGAAAAGAAGAATCTTACAATGGCTAATACTTTCTGTGTTCTAAACAAAATAAATCAATCACAAAAGTAACAACACTGAAAAGTCTCTGTACTTTAGTGCTCCACCGTGCAATATTTTGCCCTTCCTGTGTCTTGAACAACAACAGATAGTGGTAGATTCCTATGTATACAACTTATATTCATTGTGTTATGTGCAAGAACACAAAAAGTCAGTATTAACCTTTTCAATTAAATGCAGCAATTAGAGAATATCACATTGCAATTTACTTTTAATACTTGTCTGTAAAATGGTGACTTTGCATCAGATGCATGGTAGGGTCATGCAGATAAATTCATCTTGAAGCAGACGGGAAAAAATATTGCTCCCATGAGGAAGCATCTCATTTACAGAATGACTGTGCTCCCTACCCGAGATAAAAATAAATGGCCTTTGTTATTTTTAAAGTGAGATTGTAAATGCCTCACTGAAATGTCTTGGAAGATCTTACCATGCCTCAGTGGGTCACAGCTGAGAATGTTCAGGATAGACTGCTGAGAAACAGAGTAGACTCATCCCAAACTGATCATTATTCTATCATTAGATTATACCAGGCCAGTAACAAAAGTGAACTTCTCTTTCTGTCTCACCACACTGGTTAACAAAGAAGCCAAAAATGCAACCTTCTTAGGCATTCCAACCCTTGACTCACCACACAGACACTAGACTTTATGATGAGTGGTTACTGAAAACAAATTTAATCAAATATAGGGTCCTTTCAATGTAGGGTGGGCAATAAATGGCCCATGGACCAGATGCAGTTCACCAAAGTTAGCTCCTGGCAGGCCTCTAGATGCTTTATTTACCAGTGTTTCTGCTGATACAGTAGTTCATAGTGCCTGTTGGCCACGGATTGTTATTCCTGGCCAATGGGAGCTGTGGGAAGCAGTGCATGCACTATTTCCCGCAGCTACCATTGTCTAGAAATGGTGAACTATGGCCAACAGGAGCTGCAAGCAAGCAGCTGTGCCTGTAGATGCACAGGTAAATAAAGCACCAGGGGCTAATCCTGGTGAACCATGTCTGGCTCACGGGTCACTTATTGCCCACCCCTGTTCTAATCACAAGGGACCAGACTTAGTCAGACCTTACCCAATAATCATATTGATGCCAGTCCTTTAGTAACTAAAAACTAAAGGTTTAATTATAAAAAAGAGAGTTATAAATAATTAATAGATTATATACACACGTGATTTTTCAGTGTTTATAGATCAGGATTATAGCAATAATGGAATAAACTAATAGTTTGCAAAAATCTCTTCCTGGAATTATCCAGATAAATTGGGGGTCATCAGACCTTCCTTGTTACAAATTCAGTCCAGAGAAAATGAAGACATGTCAGGATCTTCTTATGTCTTCTTTTATGTGTATGGAATGTTGTTGTCCCAAACTAAACTCAGACTCAGGTGCCTGGAAAATTATTGGCCCAAAGTGGAGTGCAGTGTCACATGAGCATATCACATGCACTTACATGCTTTGATAACTCACAGAGAGTGGCCACTCAAAGGATAATGAATTGGCAGGAAGAGCTATCTAGGCCGGATGAATTTCTTCTATGGCCGACTGTGAGAGTAAAGCGCCCTTGATTGCCCATCAATACATAGCTGTCTGGTACCATTGTAAATTCTGTCTGGTAGGTGTTACCCAGGACTGCAGCACATTGAGGCTATGGCTACACTGTCTTTTTTTGCGGAAGAGGATATGCAAATCGTGCTCATTTGCATATCTTCCCATTCTTTTTGTGGAAGAGGTTTTTCTGATAAAAAGCTCCTTGTAGATGGGGCTATTTCTTGGGGGAAAAAATCCTCTTTCGCAAGACCCTGTAAACCTTGATTTTTGAGGAATAAGGTGTCTTGTGAAAGAGGGTTTTTTAATCGTCAAATGGCCCCATCTATACGAGGCTTTTTATCAATAAAACCTCTTCCTCAAAAAGAATCAAAAGGAGATATTCAAATGCAAGCACGATTTGCATATCCTCTTCCGCAAAAAAAAACAAAAAAAACCCACAGCAGTGTAGCCGTGTATATGTTACAAGTTCATTCCCAATATTCATAACTTTAGATACAAAGATGATACCTGGATTTACCCAGGATAATTATATTTGATAGACTGTAGCTTTTCCATTGATATCTTACATACATATTTTGTATAAGATTTGTTGCAATTATATAACATAAAATCAAATATATAAATGGTCATAGTCAATCATACAGCACCACAAAAGATGCCTTCAAAATTATAGAAGCACCACAAAAGATGCCTTCTAAATTATAGAAGCATTCCAGATAAGAAGTAAAAAGAAAATGTCACCCAATTCTAGGGGAAATCTCAAGCACCATATATACCAAAGGATACAATTTTTTTAATTGTATCATTTTTAAATTGTATCCTTTGGTATATATGGTTGTGACAATTTTCTTCCACTATTTGATCTGAGGAAGTGGGTCTGGCCCACGAAAGCTCATCACCTATTAAACCATCTTGTTAGTCTTTAAAGTGCTACATAGTCCTGTTTTTTGTTCTGATTCCTTGTATGTCTTTGTGCTGTTGTTGTTGCTTAGTTTATAAGTATTTAATTTACCCTCACTGTTTGCTAAGTGGTTTAAAAGAGACAGGTTAGAAAATATATTGCTTAGTTGTAACTTGTACCTTTATCATTTGTCAGTGTTCAGTACGTTTAAAAAAACAGTTTTTGAAAGGTGTATATATTTAACTTAGCTGTAACTTAGGTAAAGTTTTAAAAATTGTTGTGGTTTGTTTTGTAAAAATATTGGGTAATTGCTCTTTTTAAATTGTTCAGTTTAATAAATCATTCCATCTTTGATTAAACTTGTCGTCTTGCCATCATTCGGTATTTTTCACTGGATATTTGGCTTTAAGCCTCTGGGACTCCTGCCACTAACCGAGAACCAACAAGGGTCACTACAGAGAACACAGAGTACTACTAAAGGTAAACTGAAACGAGGAACGGGTTTCATAGGGTGCATCTACACTGAACCATAACTCAAAATAAAATACTCAATTTGAGCTATACAATTGCTTATTTTGATGCTATTTTGAAATAGCTTACTTCATCATTAAATTAAGCACTATTCCGAAATGTCCCTTACTCCTTGTAGAATGAGGTTTACAGAGATGTCAGAATAGCAAGCCCAAAATAATGCTGTGAAGATGTGGGATAGCTATTTCAGGATACTCTGGTATATCCTGAAACAGCACTGCAGCGCAGAGGTATACTCATAGGCAGTGTCTACATTGGCATGATTTTGCGCAAAAGCAGGCACTTTTGCGCAAAAACATGCTACCTGTCTACACTGGCGGAGAGTTCTTGCGCAAGAACACTGACATTCTAATGTGTGAAATCAGTGCTTCTTGCGCAAGAATTATGATGCTCCCGCGCAGGAAAAAGCCCTCTTGTGCAACTGTTCTTGCGCAAGAGGCCAGTGTAGACAGGTAACATAAATTTCTTGCGCAAGAAAGCCCGATGGCTAAAATGGCCATCAGAGCTTTCTTGCGCAAGAGAGCGTCTATAGTGGCATGGATGCTTTTGCGCAAAAGCACATGCCAGTGTAGACACTCTCTTGCGCAAATACTTTAACGCAAAAACTCTTACATTAAAAATATTTGCGCAAAATTTGCCAATGTAGTCGTAGCCATAGATTTGTATGCTGATATATGACATGATTCTTATCACTCTTAAACACTAAATATCCAGGGTTTTACCTACCCTAAAACTCTGTTTATGAATAACAAATGAAAGAGATTATGAGGTTCCAAGAGGAAAAATGAGCAACAGAGGGCAAAAGATTTTTTTTCCTCCAGCTGTTTAAGATATTTAAGTGGGGAAAGCCCATCTCTGAAGATCCCACTATGGCAGTCCCAAAAGCTCATACTTAGATAATTTATACCGCAGTGTTCACCACCAGATCGCAAAGTGATTTAACAAAGGTGTCCGAGCCTCGGCTGCAGTTTCCACGAGGGAAGGTTTAAGCACAGAGAATATAAAGAGTTGTCCCAAATGACACAGCTCTAGCACGGTGGAGCCAGGAAGAGGAGCCAGTTTGCCGGTGGTTTGTAGATCACCGGCCCCCTGGCCACAGCGCGCATCTGAAATCTCAGGAGTTCCCTAGCAAAGGCGGGGAAGCCAGGCTTGGAATGCCTCAGAGGCTATGTCTAGACTGCAAGCCTCTTTCAAAAGAGAGCGTCTAGACTGCACGCGGAATTTCGAAAAAGCAAGCCGCTTTTTCGAAAGAAAGCACCCAGTGAGTCTGGATGCTCTCTTTCTAAAAAGCCTGTTTGCTTTCAAGAACGCCTTCTTTCGAAAGAGCACTTTCGAAAGAAGGCGTTCTTCCTCGTGGAATTAGGTTTACCGCCGTTGAAAGAAAAGCCGCGTTCTTTCGATTTAATTTCGAAAGAACGCGGCTGCAGTCTAGACGCAGGTGACGTTTTTTCGAAAAAAACCCTGAGTCAGGACACAGCCATTATAGTCATAGAGATACAATCAGAACAGGAAATACAGCAACTTCACAAGCCCTTCCCAGCCTTCACTGCCCGCGGGGGGAGGGGGACTCGCCCATTTGCCCCTTTTACAGGCTGACACGCGGCGGCGCCAGGCAGCAGAGGCGGGCGCGTTCCCCGCGGAGCTGCCCGTTCAGGGGCGGGAGGCGGGAGGCAGCAGCGGCCCCGACAACTCTCCTGAGCCACCCCCGCCCCCTCGCGTGTCCCCATCGGCAGCCCGCCCGGTGCTCTGCCTCCGGCGCCCGCCAGGGGGCGCTGCCGCGGGAGGCCCGCAGGCGGCCGGGCCGGGGGAGGAGGCGGAGCCGCGCCCAGAGCCGCTGCCGGAGCCGGGCCATGGAGGAGTTTCACCCCCACAACGACGAGGTGGGAGCGCGGGGGCGGCGGTTACTGATCGGCCCCCCCCCGGCGCGGGGCCTTTCAGCCGCGTCCTTCCTGGGCTGAGCGCCCGGGGCAGCCAGGCTGGGGGAGAGCGCAGGGGCCTGGCAGCGCCCCCCGGGGAATCGCCCCGGTCCCTCCCCGCGCCCATTCCCAGCCGCCCACAAGCGCCCTCCCGCCCCGCTCCCCCGTGGAGCACTGGCCCGCCGGGCGGTCTGGCTTCCTGCCTGCGTGCTCCCTGCTCTAGACTTGGCCCCCAGAGCATCCTGTGGCAGAGCCCCCCCCCCCCCCATGCTGACTATGCAGAGTGAAGAGACGCCGCCTCTTGTTTTTAATTCTGTTTCTTGTTCATTTCATTACATGACCCCACCCCCAGGTCTCGTGTTCGGAGAAGGAGTGACTAGTGCAGGGATTCCTCATTGAACACCTTCCCAAGTAACATGCTTTCGTGATAGCACCATTATTTTTTTTTTTTTAGGGAACATTTTTCAAACAATATGACCCCGTCCCCGCAGCAACACGATTTCTCTAGGGCCGGCTGGTGGCTGGCAGCTGTGCGAGGCTTCCCCTGCCTCTGCTCCAGCGCCCTTCCCCGGTGACCCCCTCTGGCCAGATGCAAGGCATCTGACCGGGGAGGAGCTTCCTCTGCCTCCTTACAAAGCGGCACAGGTTTGCCACTCGCCATGCCGTTCCCCGGTAACCCCCTCCGGCCGGACGCAAGGCATCTGACCAGAGGGGGTCACCAGGGAACTGCATGGCGAGCGGCAAACCTCCGCCACTTTGTAAGGAGGCAGAGGAAGCCCCATGCAGCTGCTGGTGACCAGCCAGCTGGGGAAATCCAGCCTCCAGCTGCAAGCCCCCTCCCCTGTCCTTCCCTTCCCTTCTCCAGAGCCAAACACCTCCCCTCCCTGCTATAACACAGTCCGCTTTCTCCCCCAACCTTATGTCCTGGTCCCAGCTGCTAACAAGTGCAGGCTGGAGCTGCGAGTGCACGTGCGCTTGAAACACAACCCCCATCTTTTCCATTATTTTCAATGGGAAAATTGACCCTGCATAACACGTTTGCACTTAGCACGATCATTTTCTGAAACGTAGCTACTGTGCTAAATGAGGAATTACTGTACTTCCGTGTCTACTAAAGATGTTAAATTGTGGTTAATTTACTAGTTGAGTAGTTAATGGAATTTCCATCAACTACTTGGCTAGTCGATAGGCACTTCCACATTCCTCCTTGATAGAGGCAGGGGGAGAAGGGGTAGTCAACTATTCTTTAACATCCTTAATGTCTACTGAGGGAAAGGTTCATATTAAGATGAGGCTGGGAAGAAGCCTGGAGTCTAGCAGAGGTGGGAGTTGCAGTTAGTCAGATTGTACCGGCAGTTGCTCCATGCAGCTCCCTTGGTTCTGAGCAGGCAAGGATTTGAAGCAGAGCTAAATACACTTATGCGCCAAAGAACATAAATTTACCAGTTGCTGGAGAAAAAGGTATGAACAAATTATCTGCAGGAAGACTTCAACCTCTCTGTGGAAAAGGCATGCTGAGTGGGATGGGCAAACAAGTGCAGAAGGTTCTGTTTATGAAGTTTACTTTGAATGACTCCATACAACTGGTTTATTTCCTCTCAGTCTTCCTGTGTTTAAAAAAAAAAAAAAGAATATAGTCATAGTTTTAGGTAGGATGGCTTAGCCTAGGCTTATTGAGTAGTTGAGTCAACTACTCACATTCTGTTCCCCCTCCTCCCCCCCCCCTTGCCGCCTCTATCTCAGAGGCAGCAAGGAGATGTGAAGCAGGAACCAGTGCTGGGGGGGAAGCTGGCTTAAAAATTCTATCAGCTACTCAATTACTAAAATAATCTAATGTAAACATCCTTAGTCTTATGAGAATTTTGAGCTTTGAAAGAGTGCAGAAAAGTTGAACATGGCAAAATGGCTTTAGAAGGAGTTGTTGATTTAAAGCTAATTCCCACAATTGGATCTGCTTGCACAATGCCCTATTGATAGCAGTAGCAGGGATCCACCTGCATAACACCAATGTCAGGATATGGCCTTTTAAGAATTAAGGGATGATCTTCCTGGGGTATACTGTTAAAATAACCTTTAGAAATCCTACAGGTTTATTTATCTGTTGGTATTTACATCAAGTTGGTAATCCCATAACATATGACAGAGTTTTTTTTTTTAACAAGAAATTCAAAAAGCTTCTGGATCTATTCTAAGAACAGTAAATAAATCAATAAATCGTGTTTATTTCATTTTGCCTTGCTGTTCCCCAGCCAGAGTAGAATTAAACTAATCAGATTTAGTTTAGTCCAGTGTTCCCAACCTTTTTGATATTGTGGACCTGCAATCCCATTCATAAACTTTTGATGGACCGGTAACATTTTAGTTGCATATTAACTATGCACATGATTAATATGTATATATGCAAATAAAACACATTACCAGTCTGCCAAAAGCGCAGCCCACAGAGCCCCCAGTGCCAGCCCTAAGACCTAGAGCCCCTCACCCCTCCCCTATCCCCAGCGCCAGTCACTGACTCCAGAACCCCTGCACCTAACCCCTCCAGTGCCAGGCTTCCACCCTCAGAGCCCCCAATGCCAGCTCCCTATCCCAAACACCTCAGTGTCATCCCCCCGCCCCTTAGAGCCCCCCCCACCAGCCTCCCCAGTACCAGTCTCCTGTTTCCAGAGCCGCACTACAACCAATTCTCCCAGTGCCAGTCCCCAATACTAGCCCCATTCCTAGAGCCCCCCCAATGCCAGCCCTAACCCCATAACCCCCCACCCTCACTACTAGCTCAGCCTCTAGAATCCCTGGTGCCTGCTCTGCCCCCTTCACCTCGCCATGTGTTGCTGACTGCCCTTTCCCAGTGTTGGTTGGCTGAGAGGCAGGGCAAGAGCCGTGTACCTCCCAGTTTGGTGGTTGGGAACTGCTATTGCAGTCCAGTGTTCCTCAACCTTCTTTTAATAAAGAACCCCTTTAAAAAAAAACCCAAAAAGGTAAGTACTCCCCAGTACTTACAGTTTTCAGACACACAGGTTTTTTTCTACCATTGCGACACATTTGATTAAACAACTTAATTGTAGCTGCGTGGGCTGTGTGTAAAAAGTACAAAAATAATACAACGCTGTAAAACTTAAAAATTCAGTTTTCTCCAAATTCCAATTGTGTTGACGTACCCCCCAGACTTCTCTTGAGTACCCTTAAGGGTACTCGTACCACTGGTTGAAAAACTCTGGCTAGTCAACCATGCTGCTCCACTTCTAGGAACCATTAGAACAAAGTGAAAATGGAAATGACTATGTTCTCATTGGGTATTCTGCTTGTGCACCTTTTTGTCTATTTTTTGTACAGCGCCCAATATCCAAGTGTTATGTACTAGGTAAAGAATGTAGGAGAGTGGAGGGAGAAAATAATGTGGAATAAACTAATGGAGGGAAGGCAACAGAGAGAAAACTTAGGAAAAGATGAGAAGGGAGGGCAGGAAACAACCACAGAGAAGCTTGGTGATTTAAATGAAAACAAAATTCTGATTAAGTGACTTGGAATTCTAAGGAAACCCAGCTGTTGTACTAGGATTAGAGATGTTAGAGTATAACCGAATAATCGTTTAATTGATAATCTGATACTTATAAGTTAATGGTCTGGGTTACACTCAGCTGGCTCTGGGGAGACAGATTCGCCATGATAGGGCAGCAAAGCTACCTTCATGGGAGCTGGGTTGGCAAGGGCTGCCCAGAGATGCCTTCGCTGTGGGCTAGGGACACGATTAATCAATAAGCCTGGATTTATCAGTTAATCTTGTCAACTACATTCATTCCCCCTCCCCTTGCTGCCTCTGTATCAGAAGCAGCAAGGGGGGGAATGGGAGCTGGTGCCTTGGAAGAGCTAGTTTAAAAGCTGGCTCCTCATAAGCACCGGATCTGCCTGCTCCCCCGTTACGTGGTTACCCTGTTACACAATTTTGAACATCCTGAACTACGATTGCAATCCACTGTTTTATAGTTTGCTAAAATTTATCAATAGGAATTCTAATTTCAGTGGGATTGGGATCCCTGTGACAGGAATTCAGTTCGGTTTTGTTCTGGTAAATATTCATGATGATGTGTAAGACATGCCTAGAGTTATGGTATGAGAATCTTTTAGAATAGGGGAAAATGTTGGTTCCTGGCATCCAGGCCTCAGCTTTTTAAAGCCTCTCTTTTTGAGGGGGTTGTAGCACAGGGATTCATGCAAGATGGCAGCTGTATTATGGTGGAGAATGTATAACTATTTTTTAAAACTATTTTGATCTAGGTCATGTTTAAAATATAATTTAACTTAATATGGTGCATAGTTTATGCCTTTTCTAGTTAAGGTAAGGAAAACCATATCAAGGTTTTCTTTTATTCTCCAAGTAATATTAAATGCTATAAGTAACTGATTATACTTTTAAATTGTAGATGATCTTCAATGCTGAGGAAGCTCACAACATCGTTAAGGAGGTAGGCTATGTTTTTAACAATTTTAGTGTCTTGAATGAAATACAATATTTATAAAGAGTGACAGGTCACTTTCAATGATACTTTCAAGCTTTTTACATATATTTAATAAATAAATATGCATGTAATTTTGGAATAAGTTTTGAAAACAGATTTTTATGTTTTTTCTACAAAGGCAGAGTAGGCTACAATGAATAGTCTGTAATATAATTTTTTAAATGCAACATCATGGCAACCAGTAACTGACTAATGCAGAGTCTATTGTTTACTGGCCATGTGAAGTTCTGTAGGAGATTCCAGAAGGACTTTGGAGCCTGCAGGTCCTTCTCTGCACATCCTGTCAAACTGCACATTTCAAAAACTGTTCCAGTATGCATAAAAACAATGTCAGACACAGTTCAGCTCTTTACACAATTAGACTTTTAAGGGAAAGGCATATACTGCACACATTTTTTGCATCTGCTACTGGGTATTAAACTAAGCATCCATTCCCCATTTAAAAAATGTAGCTAACATTACCATACTGTTGTCTAGCATTAATGCAGATCTAGTAAGACAAGACACTTTGCATATTTCTTTTGAATAAACATTCATAAAACAGTAATAAATAGAAACCTACAGCTCTTAATTTCTTTACAATTTGAGATTGTTTGATATATTTTGTTTCAGCATATGAATTCAATTGGATGAATTTCTTTTTGAGAGAGTCTGTGATTTAATTAGAATTAGAAGGGATTACATTTACATGGAGAATACAGCACATTTCTTACTATTTTAGGTTTATACTGTTGGGTTAAACCAATGTATATTGTTTCCATTAGATATACTCCTTCACTGAAAGTTTAGGTTTTTTTAAATGTTCCAGTAGCACTTAGGAGCTGCAGTGCTCAAGCAGTGACACCTCAGCATTCCAGGCAACCACAAGCTATGGCATCTATGGATGCAGAATTTATATACTTTTTTATTTCCCAATTCAGCATGCAGTGAGCTAAATTACAAATTATTTTACGATGCTTGCCTTGCAAATATTCTGGGATTGTTTAGCACGTTTTTCGAGTTCCCTATAGTAGAGTTAGTCTATTAAATAGGACTTGTTTTGAGACATTTCTTATTGATGTATTATTAGTGCAATTGATTTCTCTATTTTCAGTGCATAGAAGGAATTTTGGGCAAGGTCGATTACAATCACAACAAAGTCAATCAGTGGACTGCAACTATAGTGGAACAATCTTTAACACATCTGGTAAAACTGGGAAAAACATACAAATATATTGGTAAGTACCAGTATTCATACTTTGCCTTGTACAGTTTGTCGCAACTTGGTTCAGCAATGTGGTGGGAGCTCCAAGGGTTTAAAGCCGACTACCCAGTGAAAACTACCGGATAATGGTGAAACAAATGATTTTTTATTAAACAGAATGATTCTTTTATTAAAACCAAATGACTTTTAAAAAAGAGTTTTAAACAATCAATTGCCTAATGCTTTTTCAAGGGGGAAAACCTGAACTAAACTGCACTTAACTGGTTACAAACTCTGTAATTACAGTTCAATTATATCAAATTACTGTCTCTAATTCGCTTGAGGCAGTGCAGCATGCAAGCAAAAAATACAAAAAACAAAGCCAATGTAATAATAATAACTCCGCCCACAGCCAGTCCCTCTTGTTGTTTTTGGGCAGCTGGTGGAGGTAGTTATTGATTTACTTCTACAGCTTAACAACTCCTGGGTTTTTATTTCAAACACTTATACTTGGCCTAAATACAACACTATTGCACAACACAAGATTATACAATTTACACAGTGTAATTAATAGGACTCAGTTACACTCTACGGAATTACACAGTGATATTAACACAATTCAACTATTAACTAAACCAATAATTAATATATTTAAGTGATATTTACCAATCCAGCAGTGATAACAGCATAAAGACATACAAGAACTCGGAGCATGCTCAGGACTCGCGCATCCCCTATCTTTGACTTGGAGGTTGGGGAGGCAGCCTCATAACGTCGACAGAACTCAGCAGTTTTGTCGACGACGGTAAACCTCATTCTACGAGGAATACAGGCAGTCCCCGGGTTACGTACAAGTTAGGGACTGTAGGTTTGTTCTTAAGTTGAATCTGTGTGTAAGTCGGAACTGGCGTCCAGATTCAGCCGCTGCTGAAACTGATCAGTTTCAACAGTGGCTGAATCTGGATGCCAGTTCTGACTTACATACAGATTCAACTTAAGAATCCCAGGCATCCCCAAGTCAGCTGCTGCTGAAACTGATCAGCGGCTGATTCCAGGAAGCCCAGGGCAGGGGCTTCCTGTAGTCAGCCACTGGTGAGTTTCAGCAGCGGCTGACTTGGGGACGCCTGGGGCAGAGCAGCTGGGGTGCTGCTGGGTTGGTCCAGTAGCGCCAAGGAGCAGTGCTGCGGGACCAACCGGCAGTGCCCCACCTGCTCTACCACAGGCCTGGGGCTTTGCTCCGCATCTCCCTGGTCTGCTGGGGGGGAGCACTAGCTGCGCCCCCCTCTCCCAGCAGACCAGGGACACGGGGAGCAAAGCCGCAGCAGCGGAGTCCCGCGCCTCTGAGGCTTTGCCAGAGCAAAGCCCAGAGGCGCGGGACCCCTCCGCCTCCCCGGCTTTGCTCCGGGTGTCCCTGGTCTGCTGGAAACGGTCCCCAGCAGACCAGAGACACCTGGAGCAAAGCGGCAGCAGCGGCGTGGTGACGCACCACTGAGGCTTTGCTCTGGCAAAGCGTCAGATGCGCGGGACTCCGCTGCCGCTGCCACTTTGCTCCGGGTGTCCCTGGTCTGCTGGGGATCGTCTCCAGCAGACCAGGGACACCGGGAGCAAAGCCGCAGCAGCAGCGGAGTCCCGCGCCTCTGAGGCTTTGCCACAGCAAAGCCTCAGAGGCGTGGGACCCCTCCGCCTCCCTGGCTTTGCTCCGGGTGTCCCTGGTCTGCTGGAGACGGTCCCCAGCAGACTAGGGGCACCCAGAGAAGCTTTTCTTGACCCGGAGGTCGAGGTGGCGGGACCGCTGCGCTCTGGGCGGTCCCGCTGCCTGCGAGCTCCGGGGCGAGAGAGCCCCGTTCGTAAGTGCGGATCCGACATAAGTCGGATCCACGTAACTCGGGGACTGCCTGTAATGCCTTTTGTCGACAGAGTTCTGTCGATAGAAGGTGTTATTGCATCGACACTGTCCTTTGCATCTACACTGTCATGTCGACAAAGCGGCTGGCTTTGTCGACAGAAGCTTTGTTGACAGTATCTGTTGACAAAACTTCGTCGTCAAAAGCCTGTAGTCTAGATGTACCCTTAATGCCTACCCCTGCAGAGTTATGTCTATACTGTGAGCTAGGTGTGTAGTTCCTTTTATGTATACATACTCATGCTAGCTCTCAGAACTAGCATGTGTAGAATAAATAGGGTAGCAACTGTGTGAATGAGCCTGAAACTTTCCTTGTTTTGAGACCTACTTAATAGGTAAATGAAGGCTTGTAGGTCAGTAAAATTCAAGTTTGTAAACAGTGTGATAAAAATATCTAGAGGGAAGAGGCTGTCATTTTTGTTTTGTCACTAAATGCATGTGTCATTTTAACTGTTTCAAAGCTTCCAATTATATTTTTCATTGTAGTTTCACTCAAGTCTGCATATTCATCAGGCTTTTGTTTTATTAATGAAAATACTGATTTTATTAATCTGTCTTTCAGTGACCTGTGCAGTGATGCAGAAGAGTGGAGCTGGTCTTCACACAGCAAGCTCATGCTTTTGGGATACCACGACTGACGGTAAGTTTCCCTCATCAAGGTTCAAGCCAAATAAGACATTGAAGTGCTACCTGTAGTTAAGCTGTTGCAAATAGTATTTTTGACAGTGTGAAGGACTGATTACAAAAAGGCACCAACTCCAGAACTGGAAGCCTTGTTTGCATTTTCAACAGATGCAAGCAGAATTGAATGAACAGTAGGTGGCTAGAGAACACTGAGTGCCTGCATACACACAGTATGACAAAATTAACAACACCAGTGGAGCTGTCTCCAATATGAAAGAAAGATTGTGCAAATTAGTCTCCAGAGAAGATCCTCAGTTATAGGACACTGACTTAATTAATAGCATGTGCTATAAATGCAAGTTTGCAAGCCTGAATGTCTGCCTGCTTGTAATAAATGGACTACCCTACTCTAATGGAGAAGTTGGCATGAATAAAGAATTGGCTTTTTTTTTTTTAGCTAAAGCAGAAATAGTTTGACTAATGTTATAATAGCTTTTATTTCTTTTCAGTTGCCATGTTCCTTTATTTCATTCTTCTGCATTATTTTCAAGTTCCTCTATTTCAGTTCACAGTGGGGTATAAAATTCTTAGAATGCTTTCACGCTTACCAAGGTTCAGTTCCTCAGGTACTCTAGAAAGGACTAAAAAGAGGCAACAGGATTCTGCTGTAAAAAGGTTAAAAGACTGCATTTAGCTCACAAGACTGAGTTGAGGCATTATTTAGAAAATCAGTTCTAATTAAGTACATTCAGATCAGAGTTTTGTGTGTGTGTGTATACATATGTAGTTGACTTTTCAGTGTCAGAGCAGCTGCTTTTTGCTCATTTCCCATTATGTTAAAATCTTATTTATGTTATTAATGTTGTAAGCGTAGTATGTTCTATTCTTATTGTGCCATTGAAGATTCTTTTAGATGCAAAAGAGTCAAAAGGTACATAAAAGGATTTGAATATATTGGTTCAATGGCTGAACATGAAGGGAGGGGAAATTCATTGTTGGCAAGGTACAAAGAACTATTTCTTAAATTAGTTTATTTAAAAACTAATTCTTAGCCAATCTTCTCTTCCTACCTGGTACAGTCACAGGGATTGAGCTTAAGTAATTATCAAAGACTATATAATAATTGACTTGGGAGAGCAAGAAATGATTTTCTGGCATCAGGAAAATTAATAGTTCATGGGGACAGAAAGAAGTCATTACTCAAAGCTTTTTACTCAATTCTTACACTCCACAGCAATGTACATATCTCTGCTTTTTAGTTGCAGAATAAAAAGTTGTAGGAAAAGCTATTTTAGTTAACAAACAGAAAGATGCAGAAGCTCTGTAACAGAGAAACAGGAACATTAGCTAGAACTTAATTTATTATATTGGTGATTTTATTTATTTATAACTAAGTTTTAGTAAATAGTAGTATGTGTAAGTTTGATGCTATTTTGATGGTATTACAGTAGACCTCCGATAATCTGGCACTTTTTGAACCTAGGTGGTGCCAGATTATCAGGTTTGCCGGAGAATCAGGAGGTCAGGTACAGCTGCACGGTTTAACAGCTGGCTAGGACACAATCTCCCTCCCTCTCCCTCCCCTTTCCTCTTCCTGTCTTCTCCATACTGTAACCTGATCCTCCTCTGCCCTTCCCTCCCCTTTCCTCTTCGCTGAAGCAAAATGCTCTTCTCCATACTGTAACACGATCCCACTCCCCCCCCCCACCTTATACTCCCTCTGGTTACAACCAGCACATGTGCTGAGTGACAGGCTTTTTAATCAGCTGGTCAGGAGCGCTTGGCATTTTGATACCGGAGTATCGGGAGTGCCAAACAGGTGGATGCCGGACTATCGGGGTTTTATTGTAGTTTCTGTATTCCAAAGAGATAAAGGTAAAAGTAAATTCATCTTTATGGACAGGATTACAAATTCTTGTTATATTTCCTCAGAAAAATTAGTATAAGGGTTTTTTTTAATCCTAAATTTCTGGTCTTTTGCACTGAAATGTAATAGAATTTAACAGAACAGGCAGGGGGAGGAAGCTTATTTTCTGATTTTTAAAATTATCTTTTAGGTACCTGCACAGTGAGATGGGAAAACCGAACTATGAACTGCATCGTCAACGTTTTTGCCATTGCTGTTGTCCTGTAGCTGACTGGAGGACAAATGTTAAGTTACACCAAAGCCTTTTAAGATCAGAAAGTATCAAAATCTCAAAGCATATTGCCATTATTTAATACTTTTTCTCTTTAGTGCACAAACGGTATTTAGCATGCTTTAAAGTTCACTATTCAACATATGCATTCTGAGCAAATTCTTTCAATTTAGCTAGCAACAACTAGCTTTTCTTTAGCAAATTTTAGCAGTTTAAATATTCCATATTGATATGTTAAACTGGAGGTACTATGATATTAATCAAATGAGAATATGGATACTTGCATCAAAGAATTACATCTACCATGTCAGCGAAGGTATGACTAGCACAGGTAGGCATATCCAAGCTTGCCTTAATCTAGGTAGCACAATAGTATATATGTGAATGTACAGGCTAGCTGCCCAAATACAAACCCATGAGATAACCTGGGTATGTACTGAGGTTGCTAGCCCATGCTAAAACCTGTGCCACTAAGCCTACACTATCATTATCATATTAGCTAGATTAAAAATAACACAGGTATGTCTACCCATACTACATAAATACCTTCATATGCAGTGTATAGGCAAACTGACATTTTACTCACAGGGAGATGGAGTAATCTAATCAGCAGAAGGAAGGCGAAAGGGAACAAGTGTTAAAGAATGAGATTAAAATGCAATTGAAAACAGACTAGGAATGGTAAATATCACTGCCTCATATGTGATGACACAAAGGCTATTTCCATATTATGCACTAATGCTTCATGTACACCACAGTTACTTGATCAAGTGTAAAAAGCCCCAAAAACTTAAAATTTATGCTTTGCTGCTTGGGACACAGAATGACTTTGTCATGCTGAAGCATTTATTTCTTCAGTGGACTCTAGTTCTTTTAAAGGGTGTGAGCTGTCTGCAAATACTATTTAGAGTGTTATCACTGAATTCAGTGGAAACATAGTAGGGTCCACTTTTCATTTGCACTTAATAGATATTTTTAAGAAGAATTCACCAAATTATAAAACCAATTTAAATCTGACCTGTTGGTACAGGTCAGACTAGGTGAATGTAGGAAAATTCATGACATTAGCGCCTTAAACGTTCCTGATCCAGTTTAAATAGTTGATCGTTCCTAACTAGGAGCCCAACTCTATACCCACTGACCTCAGCAGAATTAGGGTTGGGCTTCAGTTACTCAAAGTTATTTACTGCAATCATGTAGAGCAAAAAAATTAGTTTAAGTAGGTAGATGCCCATGTTTTTTAAAAGGGCCTTATTCTCTCTTTAAGCACAAATAAATGATATAGAACATATCCTTAAATATTTATAAATAAGTATTGCCTGTACTCCACATCTAAAATTATGTAATAACTGTGGAGTACTTAGTTAAAAATTAGTAACTTAGCTAAGGCCCTATCTTGCAAACATTCATACATGTGCTCATGTCACTGACATGAGCAATCCTATTGACTTGTGTAAGACATTCACAGGACAAGTAAAATTATTTTGTATGTAAGCAATTGCAGGATCAGGGCCTACATTTTAACTTCTGCATAAATTATGTAAATTTTCAAGTATTTGTACTGATCATAAAAATATCTAAGTTGTTACTGCCAGTGAATGGCAGCTATTTTAAATTCTGCCATATCTCAAACACCATTTAAAGATGTTTTTCTTATTTATTGCACATCTTTAGATAGTAACTATGTAATAGTTGCTATAATAGTTGCTTTGCATTTTAACATGGAAAATTATTTTAGGCAGTTCTGATTTTTTTTAAATTATTTTTCAGAGCTACTCTGATTTGGTCAAATAGCAAATATGTTCTTTAAAAAAATTATAACAGCCCTGGTTGTTCAAACTGTATTAAAAATTGGTATATGGTTCAAAAAGTGAGAACCTACATACATCTAGAATATACAATGTTAGTTCAGAATCTATTGCTTTGCAGGCACAAAAATACATCTTTTGTATGAGCATAGATCGAGTAAAGCTGTAAAACATTGCATTTGTCTAGGAGACAGATATAGTGTGAAAACATTTGCATGGTGCACTGAATTTCAATTTATATATAAAATAAAGTAATTTAAGAAAGATTATCTGGTTTAGGGTAAGATGTGGATAGGTAAAAATATAGGGATAGCTACTATCCCATTAATTTTATAATCTTTAGCTGCCATGACTGTAGTAAATATTCCTAATAGCCATTAACTTTGTTAGTCTTTTTTTGCCATACTTGAAGATAAAATACAAAATGATATCTTGTTTGGTGTAAAAGCTCACTAAAGATCTTTAAAATATTGATTGTTGTAAAGTTACTTCATTTTGTATCTACCAAAGATAAAGATGGTTTGACTTGGTTCTATTTAATTTTGTATTATCAATTATAGATAGCAGCTTGCGGCAGTATTCCTCTTCCACCTTTAGTGCTTTATAAGTAAAACACAGCTGCCTAGATATTTTGGAAACTATGGATCTGACCTGGCAAGTGTCCCAAAATTCATGGAGTATTGCCAATTTCTCATATCCCTCCTCAATATTACATCCATCCACTTATTGCCTTTCATAGTATTTTACAAGATAACTTTTACTGGATTAACATATAACCTTAATTACAGAAACTTTAGGGCCAGAGCACTTTATTTCACATTGTTTAATTGTTGTCCTTTAGAAGATGGGTGCGTGCATCTATGAAGAAACAGGAGTAAGAAGAAAAAAAAGTTTTAATGAATATACAGTCATTTGAGACTTTTTTTTTTTTTTACAATAAAGCATTAGGGTAGCTTAGAATCCATAGTCACATGAGCTCTTGGTGCAATGTGCTATGCACCAGACAAACAAATGAATCAAAGGAATTAAAAAACTCCAACCTTAGTGGAAGCTGGTGAAATGGAACAGCTGGTTGAATGACAGGAAGCTCTCTTTCAATCAGCAAGCTTTCCTCCTCATGGTTTTACACTCAGTACAGTAAGAATGAATTCTAAATGACTTTACATCACTAAAAAAGAAATCAGGAACAAAAAATACCTGTAGTATAAGTCACTCCTAGAATAAGTTGGTATGAAATATACCCTTCCTACAGCCCTATTACCTCCCAAATAGCTGTTCATATGGAATTTTCTGAATCCGCTCCTCCTCTCCCCCCCCCCCCCCAGTGGCCTGATTGGAGTTTGTGTGTCCAGCCCTGTTTCATTTCTTGCCCAAGACCACCTGTGCAAGAACCAGGAAAGAGTTAATTCTTTGTTTGCTGGAAATCAGGGAGACTGTGTATCCTATCACAAACAAAAGGTTGTAAATAATGGTGTAGGAATTTGCATTGTTTATGTAGTATTTTGGATTCATCTGAATTGGAACTGGAAAATACCAACTTTCCAGTTTTTTCTTCTTCCTAGAATTTCTGGATCACCCAGTAGGGCCAGATTTGGATCCCCTGAGTTAAATCATCCCCCTCTGAAATTTGGTTTCAAGATTCTGGGTTTGATCCATCTCTGATTAATCATCACCTGATAGTTCGAGATTGAAAAAACCTTTTGTGGTTTTGCAAAGTGCTTTGGCATATGACTACTGTACTATGAACAACTGCATATCTTGATGTGCATACTGCAGTATTTTCACATGGACCATTTTATTTTCTAGGATATAACTATTAGAGATGTTTTGTTAGCCATTAGTGTGCTAAATACAGACTCTTTCTAAAGAAGAATATTCTGAAACTTCAGTTTTAGATTTTTTTAAAATTTGATAATGAAGTGCATGTATTCATGGATGTTTTCCTTTAGTAGCCTTCTGACAAACCTTCATACAGTAAAACCTGTGTTATCCGGCACGCTTGAGGATTAGGACGTTCCGGTTATCTAAACATTCCAGTTATCTGAGAGTCCCATCAACCTATGAAAAACCAATAGACAATAATAGTAAAACTCAGGTTTTTAATATTGGTAGTTTTATAGTGTCAGGCAGTTGGTCTCACATTTCTATGTTGAGTGAAAGATGATTAGTACTACTAAAATAAAAAATTGTTAAGCCAATCATGGTAAACGAAGCCAGGCCTGTGCACCTGAAGATGTGACAGTATTATGGTTGGGGGCAATGCCGGTTAACAAAGTTTTCTGGTTAACGGAGTGCCAGATAACAAAGCTTTCACTGTACTTGTATTTTGCCTTATTATGTGATATGTCATTTGCCTGTGCTCATCTCAGCATCATGCAGCTAAAATTCTTAGAATAATATAAAAGTGATCATTTGAAAAGTTTAATTCAAATAATTTGTGCAAATACTCAACTTCAATTAATGCAGTACAAATGAAACACATATAGGTCACTGTAGAACAGGGGTGTCCAAACTTTTTTCAAAGAGGGCCAGATTTGATGAAGTGAACATGCGTGAGGGCCGACCATTTTGCCTGACATTCTTTAAACCATTAAAATTAAATGCAAATTAACTATTTTATGCAAAGTTTATTGCAAACGGCATACTTTTCATTTCGTCACATGGATGACAAATCTAAACAGGTGTTAAATCACTCTGCCTTTCATATCTGAAGGCCAGATGAAAAAAAAATCCAGGAAGCTGAAATATATGTCAGGAACATTGTAAAGTACATTACATATTATTGGTAATAAAGGTTGTCTGTCAACTTTTAAGTTAAAAAAATATGAACAGGAACAGAACACCAAGTATACATGTTGTGTCCAAATATATTTATAACTGATTTAGACCAACTGACATTAACTGAGATTTTACAATGTATTCATCTCAATACATATGGATTCGTTGGGGGCCATAAAAGATAGATATTGCCAAATTACCTGTGGGGCCGTATTAAACCGGAACATGGGCCGCAATTGGCCCGCGGGCTGGACTTTGGACATGCCTGCTATAGAATGTATTTCTACCTACATTCTCTGAGTTTCCTTTTGGTCATTTGTTATGAAAGATGTTATTTGCAAATTGTGTGTAAAAGTCTCTTGTCTGATTTCCAGACAACCACAATGTGGGTTGCACTAGGAGAATTTTGTCCTCATATTTAGAAAGCCTCCTGGGATATTTCTTTTCTCAACCAGTAGATGGAGTCATATCTTTGGTTAATGCTTTAACAAGCTGAACACTCTTAATACTTCACTGCAAGGTGGTAATAATAATATTCTTGAACTCTATGAGAAATTGAAAGCATTTATTAGGAAAGTTGAACTGTGGCAGAGCAAAATGGAAAATTCAAGTTTAGACATGTTTCCTACTTTAAAACAATGTATTGAAAGCAATAACACACATATTAGTGAAGATGTGAAATTTTTTATTTTAAATTACCTAACCCCTAGAACAGGGGCTCCCAAACTTTTTGACACAGGGACCAGTAAATCCATTCACCAGCTTTTGGAGGATGGGTAACATTCATTTGCATATTTGGATATTCATTAAGCAAATGATGAATATGCAAACAAGTTGTTTCTGGTCCTCCCAAAGCCCCCAGTGCCAGCTTTAGCAAAGCTTTTGATATGGCCACCCACAATGTTCTTGCCAGCAAGTTAAGGGAATGCGGATTGGATAAATGGACTGTAAGATGGATAGAAAGCTGGCTAGATCAGGGTTTCCCAAACTTTTTACTTCAGTTGGAACCTGTTTTTTTTAGTACTGTTTTTTGCAGCCCTAAAATATAAATGCATATAAAAAAAGGAACGAAAAATGAATACATTTTCACTGTTTCACCCGGCTGCATCCTCCGCCCAGCCCGGGTCAGGGTATGGGGGACCTGGTGCTGCACAGGCACTCCGGGAGGTGGGAGCAAGAGCAGACTGGTGGTAGGGTATCTGGCTAGGAGGGAGGGTGCAAGGAGGGGACTTGGGTAGGAGTTGCATCTCCCTGGTCTGGCATCCTGACTGGTCCCAGATGAGGGATTTTTTTTGGACCAGGGGAGGTCATTTCAGGGCTCCTGGTTCCCCACCTCCCCACTAGTCTTCTTTGCACCTCTATCCCCTGGAACCCAGCTGAGCTGCCCACCCATGCTGGTTCCCTGCTCCTCCCCCAAAACCGTCCCCCACAATCCAAGGGAGTGCAGCACCAGTTCTCTGCCGCCCCTCACAGCCTAGCTGAGCTTCTGTTCCCTATGCCTTCCCCCATTCACCTCAGCCTAGCTGAGCCCAGCACTGGTTCCCTGCATGCCTTCCCCACAGCACAGCTGAGCCCCGTTTCCCGGCAACTCCCCCCAAGCCCTGCAGAGCTGCTGAGCCTAGCTCTGATTTCCTGACCCTCCCTCCCCTTCATAGGCTTGCGCAGCACATTTTATTAGGGTGTGCACCCAGGGATTTTTTTTTTTTAAAGGCCAGCATTTATTGAATCCTCAATCATAAAGGACATTATTTTTATTCATCAAACAAACTAAAGAAACTAAAACTTAACTAAACTTTTTTTTTAAATTAACAACTAAACTTTACTTAAACACAAACTTAACTATGGGACATTGTACTTCTTAGTTTGTTTTTTACATATGCAATTTGGCACTTATTGCATAATACAGCAATCCATACTGTAAAACTAAAAGAGTGTATCATGCGATTAAATTAAAATGCAAAGCCACTTTTTTTTTGAGACAGTATGGGGTTACCAGGTAGTCCTAAAAAAAAATAAAATACCAGAGACACTTCATGGGGGCGGGTAGGGACCAGCCGAGAGGGAAGCAGGGCTGGCTGGGAGGAAGGCTGGGGGGCTGGGAAGCAGAGCTGGGGTGAGAGAGGGGGTTGGGGGCTGGCAGAGGAAGATCGTGGGGGGGACTGACAGAAGGCAGAGCTGGTCGATGGGGGGAGGGGGCAGGGCGGAGCGTGGCCGGGGGAGATCAGGGGGAAGTGGGGGCAGCCAGCGGGAGCAGGGCCGGCTGGGGGAGCTCAGGAGGAGGCGGGGAAAACTGGCTGCCGGGGCAGCGCTCATGGGGGGGTGCAGCGGGACTGGCCAGGGAAGAGTGGGAGGAGGAACTGGCCGGCGAGAGGTAGAGCTGGCGGCGGGGGCAGGAGTTGGGTACAGCGGAGCTGGCTCAGGAAAATAGAGAGAGGAAGGGAGAACTGGCCACTGGAAGCAGGGCTGACAGCGGGTGCAATGGGGCTGGCCAGGGAAGATCGGGAGGAGGAGTGAAGGAGAACCAACTGGCCAGCCAGGAGGGGGCGGTGGGGAGCAGGACTGAGTCGGGCAGTGCAGATCCCAGGACGCTGCTGCCCCCCGCATGGTCCAGGTGAAGCACGAGTCAGTCCGGCTGTGGCTCCACCACGCACTTGACCAGTGCGCAGGAGCACGGACTGGGCTGCCCCTCCTCACATGCAACCAGGGCTCCCAGCACCAATCGCACCCTGCCTCCCAGCCACCCCCCGGCAGGCTTCCGGGAGCCCAGTCGGAAAACCAGAAAATACTGGACATTGCACATGTCCAGTATTTTCTGGATTCTTTTTACTGGACAGAGCCCCCCAAAAATGGACTGTCCGGTAGAAAACCGGACACCTTGCAACCCTAAGACATTAGGGTGTGCCTGGGCATACCTGGCGCACCCCATATGCAAGCCAGTGATCTCCTTGAGTCTAGCCGCAGTTCCTGGCATTTTCCTCCTCCTGCAGCCAAACTGAGCTCTGAGCTCTGCACCTCCCCCCCGTGCAGCCCAGCCCAGCTCAGCCCAGCACCCCTCACCTCCCCACTCTTGCAGCCCAACCCAGACCCGCAGCTCTTCACTCTCGTAGCCCAGCTGAGCTCAGTTTCCCTGCACCTCCCCCTAAACCGGGCAGACATGCTGAGCCCAGCGCTGATTCCCTGCCCCTTCCTCCCTCCCTCCCCTTGAGTCCAGCGTCGGGTTCCTGGCACCACCCTCCTCCTGCAGCCCAGGTGAGCCTAGTGCCCCGCACCTCCCCCCCAGCCCAGCCTGGTGCCCCCGCCCTCCCCCTGCTCCCCCCTTGCTGTGCCTCTGCCAGGAGCCCAGAACACCCAGCTGCATTCTCAGCCCGGCCCAGGGCTTGGGGTACCTGGTGCTGCACAGGCACTCCGGAAGCCCGGAACACCCCAGTAGCTATGCTGAGGCCTGGTACTTTTTTCCCGCAGACCAGTACCGGGCCGTGGCCCATAGTTTGGGAAACGCTGCCGTAGAAGATCTTAGCTAGTATTCATATCTAGATTAATGTCTACCTAAAGTTGAATGAAAAATTCAAGGTTGAAATTTATGTTTCTCTTCTGGTAAGAGAAAGCACGGACCTCATTCAGGGGAAAAATCTCTCTAAATATTTCCCTCATTGGCTTCAGGTGTACAGTTTTGATTGATCTCTTTTCTTAGGACCAATTCTGCCCCGGTTGAAGTCATTAGAAAAACTCCCATTGTCTTTAGGGGGTGCAGGATCTAGCTCTGACGGCAGTCAAAGGGAACCAAAGAATAACAACTGTTTGCATGTACTTTCCACAAATAGGGCCTGGCTCAACACCAGTTGAAGTCAATCCTAGATGTTGGATTGGGTCCATAGTGAGAAATAATGGATATCCAGACCACAGTGTATATTTTGCATTTTTCCCTGTGCCACTGCACATCAACTGTGGTATAAGGGAGAGGAGTGGGCATATCAGGGGAGCTTGATGAGGCAGAGTATGGTAGAACAGAGCTTTCTTACCCCTAATCCTCACTGGTGGAAATTACAGAGTGCCCCTTGCTGCTCTAATTTCCACCAGAGTCAACCACTCAGGGTCTGAGGAGCTGCAAGTGGATCCCTGTAGCCACCATTCTCCCCTCAGTCAAGTGCATCTCACACATAGTGGAAACAGGTGGCGTAAAATTACACAGTAAACCAGGAGATACACTCTGACTAGTACGGATTATGTATGACATAGGAAAACATTGATCCAGTATATCAATATCATCCCAGATTTCATGCTTATTGTATAGCTTTTCCGTTCAGAGAGCCCCGGTTTTTTCTCTGTTTCTGTAGTGTCAGTCTTCCTGCTTTTGAGCACTTCAGGACTTTAATGAGCAGCAATCAAGCTAATCAAGAGGACTTTCCTGAGAATGTAGTTTGGCTTGTAAGTGCTGCTTCTAGAATATAGCCTCACCATTATTCACACATGGTGTACTATCCCTACTAACCCTTATGCCAGAGTCTTTTTTAGGGCCATCTCAGAGTCCTCGCAATTGCTAGAACAGGAATTGAATGGAGTCCACATTTAGTCACTAATTAGATTTTCAATTGTCCTACAAATGCCCACTTGTGGAGGGGAGTCAAACTGGGTGTGTCTAGAACATAGTTAAGAAAAATACACAGGATTAGAGCCACAAACGGGACTTAGGCTCAGCATTGCAATGCCTAACTTTAGGTAGCCTGCTGCTTACTAGCATGAGCAGCTCTTATACAATACAGTGCTCCCAAGCTCCCTATACCAGTGGTCACCAACCAGTCGATCAGGATCTACTGGTAGATCTTGGAGCCTCTGACAGGTGATCCTGACTGGTTTGGCCAAGAGACTGTTATTAAGCGTCCACACCTCAACTGCCCCTCCCAACTCTGCTGCACATCTCCTGCCCTTTGCCTTGGAGCTGTCCCCTCAGGAGCCTCCTGCTTTCTGTGCAGAGCAGGGGAGGGTAAGGAGGGCTGTGTATGTCAAAGTGCCTCCTCTCCCGCTTTGTATCCTGTCTCCACAGAGCAGAGGGGGGACACAATAGGACTTGGGATGGAGTTTGCTGGCTGTTTTTGGGAGTGGTGCAGGGCCAGGGCAGGGGGGAGCCTGCCTTAGCCCCACTGCACCACCACCCAGGGGCTACCTGAGGTAAGCAGTGCCCAGATGGAGCCCACATCCTGAAAACCTACCTCAATCATGAACCCCCTCCTAGCCCCGAGCACCCCCGCATCCAGCCACCCTCCCAGAGCCTGCACCTAGAACCCCCTCAAACACCCTCGACTGCCTGCCCCAAGGTCAGCTCGGAGCCCTTCTCGCACTCCAGATCCCTTAATCCAAAGCCAGAGCCTGCACCCCAACCCTCTGCCCCAGCCCGGTGAAAGTGAGGGAGGATGGGAGATGGAGTGAGTAAGGGCAGGGCCTTGGAGAAGGGGCACGGTATTTGGGTTTCAGGTAGATCTTGGATTGCACTTAAATTCAAAAAGTGATCTCATCCATAAAAAGGTTGGAGACCACGGCCCTATACAATACAGTGGAGAAGTAGGAATGAGAGCCACAAAAGCCAGCAAGCTGAGTGGGGAGCCACTGAGGCTAGCCAATAGGAAATGCAAGGAGAGGAGTGTGTCTTAAGCCCTGCCCCTCTCAGGGACTTGCTTTGGAGCCTGAGCATAAATACGGGGCTGTTCATGCTATTCGGTAATAGGCTACTGTGCAGAGTGGTAACATTTTACACTCACTTTGCTCAGGTTTAAGCGAGTGCCCAGAATGCAAAGCTGTGGAGAACTGGGCCAGAGCTCTCCAGAGGCTGCAGCTGGTGCCGGGCTTGAGCTGGACTTCCAGAAAGACTGGTTTAGTGGTCAGAGGAAGAGCCTTCACCACTGCCTTATTCTGTGCCAATCTCACTCCCTCTTTAGCCAGACGAATTCTTAAGTGGGAGATGATCTAAAGGAGTTACAAATGCCACAGTGTTGGCTCCACTACCAAAAACCAAAGGTCCAGTTCTCCACTGCTTTGCGTCTCTAGCAGTTGCTTAAACCTGTAGAAAGTAAGTGTAAAATGCTGCCTCTCTGCGCAGTACCCTTTGACAACCACCTTGTGTGGGAATAAATGCCCACCCATGCTACTAGGTAGTTGGTAATCAGGAGTGAGAGTCCAACCCAACTGTGCTCCCTCTGCAGCTTTTAGCTTTCCAACTGGGTTGCAGAACATACAGTCAATTTTCCATTGATTGGCAATGAGCAGTTTGTCATTGGCAGGGGGAGAAGCGAAAGCCCAATCTGATGGTCAGTATCTTGAAACCGTCTGAGCAGCTAAGCAAGGAAACATCTGTTACTTCTGAAGGGGAAGTGGTTATCTCATTGGATTACATTTTACTCTTTGCATATGTTGATAAAATCAGAACAGCTTTCACCATTTTCTTGGTTTCAGCATTAGTTTCTGCTCTTTAGATGATCAACAAGTATATATAGTCCCCTTTTTTCTCTCTTGCTTTAGCTGAAATTCACTGAAATTCATCCCTGTGTGAGGAACAGCATGCAGAAGGCTTTTGGGGGACTGTCACTAGCCCCCGGTATGGTCTTTTGAGTGGGGTCTCTGCTGCCCCTGATGGGCCCTCCTTAATTAGTTTCTGGTCAGGGCAGTTCTTGGACCCTCACCTCTATTTGAAAAGAAAAGTAAAGGACAAGAAGAGAGATGTTAAATGGTCAAAGCAATCAGATACATACATATGACTTCAGAGACCATATATCAAGTTCTCGGCAGCACTCGTGAGTTTGCTGGCTTGTGAAATCCCTCTGGAGCACATCCAAAGTTTAGATAGGCCTGGCAGTCCTTTGTTCAAAGCTTCAGTTTGTACAGAAGATATTAGAAGTGAGAAGCAAGACTGAAGACAAAATGGAGGCGATACAGCAACCTTTTTATATTCTCTGCCAGGTGGCTTGGACATCCTTTGTCTCAAACACAAGCTTACACTGTATGGATATGAAAAAGTACTTGAAGTCCCCTATGCATAGGCATATCCCCTACATGTGCTGTTGCTTCCAAGGCATAGCCCCTGGATTCTTACAATGGATTCATTGTATAGCTAATGGCCCTTGATGGGCCCATTAGGCAGGCTGGGTAGTGCTGAGGTCACTCTATAGTGGTCAGTCTATCACCAGATACACAGCACAAGCTTGAGATATCAATATACCACACTTATTTATAACTCACAATACAAAGATGATACATGTAAACAATTGATCATATTTTGCAAATTGTACTTTTCCACTGATATCATACATGGCATCAGATTCATTGTGATTTTGTAATAATGGTACCTATAATCAGAGACAGATTAAGATTTATTGGGGCACAAAGAACATTTAGGTCCCCCCTTGCAGTAGGACTTTGCCCCCTGCTTCTCTTGTCCCACCCTTAGACCCTGGCCAGAAGCTAAAGTCAGGCAACAGTAACAGTTAACCAGGGAGTCCAGGCCTCTGTGGGATTTTCTGAGTACTCCATCTGCCCTGGTGTAGCACACATTGGAGGGTGAAGATACTGGCCAGGGGTTGTTCTTGAGCCCTCTACCTTCCTGCCCACATCAGCACCTCCCCAGAGGGTATGCTAAGTTGAACATTCCAGTCACTTTTTCTTCCCTCTTAAAAGGGACAAGGGCCTGCCAAGTCTGGATCCTGTTCTAGGTTTGGGTTCTGATATCGGTTACTTCACTTTAGATCAGGCCCAAAAGGTCAAAATCTCAATCCCAATCATTGGCAAAGTCTGTGTTAAATTCAAAGGGACCAGGATTTGATGCTACTTGTGTGCTTGTTGAGGCCTGACCCTTGGGATGATACCCTCTTCTCAGACTTCACTAGCTGAATCTTGAGAGATTCTGTTTTGGGTAATTTTTTTTCCAGTTTTCAAAAATCAAAAAACGTTCCCGCATACCAAAATGGTTTCACTTTTTCAGTCAAAACTTAGAAACCTGGGTGTTTTTTTTTTTAATGTTTCCCCTGTTTCTTTTTAAAAATTTCCAGGGAAATACCATTTTCAGACCTGTTCTGTACTCCTGACTCTTCTGTCTGCTCAGCTAGTAGGGTAGAGAAAATCATTTCCGCTATGTCTTTATTGCAAAAAGATGTGTTTTTACATAGAGATCACTAACTTGAGATAGTGCTCTTGTTATAAAATTCTAGGAGAGACAAAGCACTGTAGCTTTGTACACTGTAGCACCATGTCTCTGTAGTTAACTGAGGTCAGCCCCCTATGTATGTGGCATTGCATTGAGTATGACTGGCTACCTCAAGGTAAAAATATGCCTTTATCTTGTCTTCACAGGGATTTCACATCAAGATAGAGATCTCAGTATATTTATTGTTTGTATTCTCATATCACCTACCATCCCTAGTGATTCTAGATGCCATTCTGCTAGCCACTATACAAACAGAACAAAATGATAGTGCCAATGTTATGCTTATAAAACCTCACAAACTTTTTGGAGGGGACAAGGCAAAATGCTGCATTTATTCAAAACAAATTCTAAACAAGTATTAAAATCAGCATATGCATATACGCATTAACACACACCAGAAAGGTTCTGCAGCTGATGTTATAGTTGCCAGTCCTTCTCATTGTTCAAGTCAGTCTAGTGGCCAGCTACCCTGAACATGAATGGGAACAGGTCTCTGTTGGATACGCGTACTGATGCTCTGTAGTTTTTGCATCATGAACCCTAAGCCTCCTAGCTCTCACCCCTCTTTAATAGGAGTCGATTCTCCTGTTAGGCCTTGTCTAAACTGGCAAGTTTTGTCACCAAAAAATCCTTTTTGGTGATAAAACCCAGGGAATGCTCACATTGCAATGTGACAAATGTCACCACTATGGACATAATAGTGTAGTCAATTAACTGATTAACCGATAAGCAAAAGCTTATAGGTTAATGCTATAAACTACATGCATTTCCATCCCCTCCCTGCTGCCAGGAAATTTTTTAGCAGGCTAGCCTACCCCCAGTGTGGCTCTGCATTTAAAGTGTATTAGGAGCTGGGAGGGCAGGCAGCCCGGCTCAGTCTTGGCTCATGCTGGATCCAGGAGCTCAGACCCTTCCCCCCCTATACAGGGGCTACTGCCACCCCGCACTGCTGCCTCCTCTTTCTCAGAGGCATCGGCACAAGGCAACAGGCAACCAGTCCATGAGGGGAGCTTGTTTTTAAACTGGCTCTCCTTGTGGACCAGCTCCCGCCTGGCATCCTGCACTGCTGCTTCTGATACAGAGGCAGCAGCACAGAGTGGTGGGGGCTTCTTGGGAGTGAGGCTGGAGTGCTGGCTGCCAGCCCCGCCCCCCCGGGGACTATAGAATAGTTGACTAACCAAGAAGAATTCATGGGGTTACTCGACTATTCAATTATCTGATATTTAATATCCCTAGTCTCAACAAGTGTCTAGTTTTGGCAACAAAAAGCATCCAGCACAGTGAGGGATTTTTGTCTCTTCCGCATCTCTTTACTGATGACAATCATGCAGTGTATACTACAGTAGATTTTTTGTCAAGTTTATTGAACTCCAGTGTGTTTCTCACAATGCCTGAGTAGCTACTCTGCCCAGCACTTTGAGTTCCACTGCTCTGTAGCCATGTACACAGGTAAATAGTGACAATCTTCTCACCTGCAAATCCTGGGAACTTTACATTTCATTTCCTGGTAGTTGTCTTCTTGGTGTCTTCTCAGGCAAATAGGGGTGGCTATCGCTCAAGACACTCTTTTGATTGGAGCACCCCAAAGTTTTGGATCTTATCAGTGTGTGGGGTGAAGAATCGGTGCAGTCACAGCTGCAAGTGACCTATAGAAACTGGGACACGTACAGTCATATTGCTTGAGTCCTGTGTGAGACGGGGTACGATTGAGACACCCTGCAATGCAGAAACAAGATAAAGGTACTCAGGCAGCCCCACCAGAAGGCAAAGGAGGTCAAACAGCTGGTCTGGTGCTGCATCCTAAACATGCCATTTTTATAAAGAACCGAATGCAATCTTGGGTGGGGTACCCCACGTGCACACCCCAGGAGAGTGTGGATACTTCCCATAGCACAGAGTCAGAAACAGGAGTTATCCCGGAGACAGACGTTACTGACGAAGAGATAGAAGCAGACGAGGCTTTGGGGTTCTGTCCAGTGATAATCTGTGCGCCTGTTGGTGAGGAATTGTTCTCAAGTCCCGAAGTTTGTAAGGACTCTCAGCAATGGTATGTGGAACATGAAGCAAGTGAAGACATGCAGGTTAAGTTGCTGTACAGGCGGGGATGGTGGTACAGGCAGCAGCCACATGCGGTGATAAGCTGCTTTAGTGCAGCTGGGGAAAGGGAGGTGGCAGCTATGTGGGGTAGTAAGTTCTAGTGCAGGTGGAAAAGGGGGGTAGCGGTGGTGGCGCAGGGCAGTAAATTGGAACCCCCCATTCAGGTAGTTGAAGGCTGCTATCAAATCCCCCCTTACTCACCTCTTCTGTAGACTAAATAAGCACAAATCTCACCTTTTCTCATAAGTCATGTGCTCCAGCCCTCTAGTCATTTTTGTTGCCCTCTGCTGGTCTCTCTCCAATGCAGCTGCATCCTTTCTATAATGGGGCACCCAGAATCATGGAAGCAGAATATTAGAACTGGAAGGGACCTTGAGCGATCATCAAGTCCAGTCCCCTATCCTCATGGCAGGACCAAACACGGTCTATATCATCCCTGACAGATGTCTGTCTAACCTGCTCTTAGATTCCACTGCCTCCCTAGGCAACTTATTCCAGTGTTTAACCACCCTGACTGGAATTTTTTCCTAATGTCCAACCTAAACCTCCCTGGCTACAGTTTAAGCCCATTGCTTCTTGTCCTGTCCTCAGAGGCCAAGGAGAACAATTCCCCCCCCCCCTTCTCCTAGTGACACCCTTTTAGATACCTGAAAAGCACTATCATGTCCCCTCTCAGTCTACTCTTTTCCAAACTAAACAAGCCCAATTCCTTCAGACTTTCCTCATCGCTCATGTTTTCTAGACCTTTAATTTTTTTTTTTTTTTTGCTTTTCTCTGGATCTTTTCCAATTTCTCCACGTTTCTTGAAATGTGGTGCCCAGAAGTGGATGCAGTACTCCAACTGAGGCCTAATCAGCACAGCATAGAGCGGAAGAATGACTTCTTGTGTCTTGCTTACAACACTCCTGTTAATGTATCCAGTTATTCAGCCAGTTATGCACCCACCTTATAATAGCCCCATCTAAGTAGTATTTGCCTAGTTTATTGATAAGAAGGTCATGTGAGATGGTATCAAATGCTTTACTAAAGTCTAGGTATACCATGTCCACTGCTTCTCCCTTATCCACAAGACTTGTTAACCTATCAAAGAAAGCCATCAGATTAGTTTGACATGATTTGTTCTTTACGAATCCATGCTGGCTGTTACCTGTCACCTTATTTTCTTCCAGATGTTTGCAGATGAATTCCTTAATTACCTGCTCCATTATCTTCCCTGGCATAGAAGTTAAAGTGACTGGTCTGTAGTTTCCTGGGTTGTTCTTATTTCCCATTTTATAGATAGGCACTATATTTGCCCTTTTCCAGTCTTCTGAAATCTCTCCCGACTTCCATGATTTTTCAAAGATGATAGCTAAAGGCTCAGATACCTCCTTTATCAGCTCCTTGAGTACAGGCAGTTCTCGGGTTACACGGATCCGACTTATGTTGGATCCATACTTACAAACGGGGCTTTTCTCGCCCCGGAGGACGCGGGCGGTGGGACCGCCCAGACCCACCGCAGTCCCGCCGCTCGCGTCCTCCGGGGCGCGAAAAGCTGCTCCACGTCTCCCTGGTCTGCTGGGAGGAAAGCCGCGGAGGACGCAGGTGGCAGGACCACCCAGACGCGCCGCGGTCCCACCGCCCGGGTCCTCCGTGGCTTTGCTCCGCGTCTCCCTGGTCTGCTGGGGGGGGCCCCCAGCAGACCAGGGAGACGCGGAGCAAAGCCACAGAGGATGAGGGCGGTGGGACTGCGGCGCATCTTGGTCCCGCCGCCCGCGTCTCCCTGGTCTGCTGGGGGGGGGGGGGGGCACAACTAGTGCACCCCCCCCCAGCAGACCAGGCTTTTCTCATGGACGCCTATGGTAGAGCAGCTGGGGTGCTGCCAATTGGTCCCGCAGCGCCGCTCCTCAGCGCTACTGGACCAACCCAGCAGCACCCCAGCTGCTCTGCCCCAGGCGTCCCCAAGTCAGCCGCTGCTGAAACTGACCAGCGGCTGACTACAGGAAGCCCGAGGCAGAGTTGCTCTGCCCCGGGCTTCCTGGAATCAGCCGCTGATCAGTTTCAGCAGCAGCTGACTTGGGGACAGCTGGGGTGCTGCCAGGTTGGTCCCCGCAACGCTGAGGTGTGGTGCTGCGGGGACCTACCTGGCAGTGCCCCAGCTGCTCTGTCCCAGGCGTCCAGATTCAGCTGCTGTTGAAACTGATCAGCGGCTGATTCCAGGAAGCCCGGGGCAGAGAAACTCTGCCTCAGGCTTCCTGTAGTCAGCCGCTGGTCAGTTTCAGCAGCGGCTGAATCTGGACGCCAATTCCGACTTACGTACAGATTCAACTTAAGAACAAACCTACAGTCCCTATCTTGTATGTAACCCGGGGACTGCCTGTATTCTAGGATGCATTTCATCAGGTGACTTGAAGACATCTAGCTTTTCTAAGTAATTTTTAACTAGTACTTTTTTTATTTTAACTTCTAAACCTATTTCATTTCCACTAGTATCCACTGTGTTAGGCATCCCTTTGTCATTGAACTTCTTGGTGAAGACCAAAACAAGAAGGCTACGTCTACACTGGCCCCTTTTCCGGAAGGGGCATGTAAATTTCACCAGTCGTCGTAGGGAAATGCGCGGGGGATTTAAATATCCCCTGCGGCATTTAAATAAAAATGTCCGCCGCTTTTTTCCGGCTTTTAAAAAAGCCGGAAAAGAGCGTCTACACTGGCCCCGATCCTCCGGAAAAAGCGCCCTTTTCCGGAGGCTCTCATTCCTACTTCAAAGTAGGAATAAGAGCCTCCGGAAAAGGGCGCTTTTTCCGGAGGATCGGGGCCAGTCTAGACGCTCTTTTCCGGCTTTTTTAAAAGCCGGAAAAAAGCGGCGGACATTTTTATTTAAATGCCGCGGGGGATATTTAAATCCCCCGCGCATTTCCCTACGACGACTGGTGAAATTTACATGCCCCTTCCGGAAAAGGGGCCAGTGTAGACGTAGCCGAAGACAATTGGATGCAATACTCTAGATGTGGTCTCATCAGTGCTGAATAAAGGGGAATAATAAATAAAGGCGTTGTTTAGAAAGAAGTTTTCTCAGTGTAGAACTGCTACCTATCTCTCTGAGGTCCAACTGTGATAATATGTAGCAGGCACTTGCCAATCGTACCTGAATGAAGTTGTGGAAGACCTTACGAACTGGTTAGGATTGCTCTCATTCTAGTCCCCACTGTCCTGGTGGTAGACAGAATAGTAGTCACACATTCAAATAATTAAATGTGCCACAACATTAATTAAAATAATTACAGTAATGGCTTTATTTTCATAAGCAATCATTACATTTACATAATTCAAATTTTGCTGTATGTGCCTCAAAGTGTGTGAAACTGGAAATAGGGTAGAACACAGAGAGAAGAAAGTGTCAGAAATTATATGTTGATTGAGTTTCTAGGTTCAGCAAAGAAAATATGAATCAGCTGGAAGTGCAGCATATATGGGTCCTACACCAAAAATACTCCAAGGCAGTTGTAATTTATAGATTAGCCCTATCAGCATGTTTTCCTTATGCTTCCATTCTTTACTGATGGAGGAATTTAGCTTTCCAGACATAACTCATAGAGAACAACCAGATAATCATCCACATATTTACTTCATCACTTGCAGTACTAGTACTTTGCAATCTGGATAGTATCTTCTTTATTATTAGCACATGACAAAACACAACACAAAAGGACAATGAAAGCTACTTCTGGACCAAATGTTTTTTGTTCTTGGAGGATTGGCCATAGAAATTCTATTTCTCATGGCTGGCTTGGATTTGCCTTCTTAATTATTTCCTTGCTGCTGCCTAGGCAGGATTCAGATCTTAAAAGGCTCATTTGGACTAATCAAATAAACAGGTTGGTCTTTTCAGGTCTTGTCTTCACTGGTTACCAGGAGTGAAAGGGAGATAAAAAGGTAAAAGGATAATTATGACAGGAGTGGGACAGCAATGTTATTCCGTGATGGTTAGAGCTTTCAAACCCGAAAGAGGCATCTGGCTTACTCCACAGAGCTGTAGGCACAGGGAGCTCACACATACTCATCATCCACTATACTCGCCACTCCAAAGGGGGCATGATAATGGCCCCACTTCACTTCTGTACCTAGGGATTTTCAGAAGACTAGCAATGAAGGGGAGCAGGGAAGGAGTGGGTAAGAAAAGGGCAGTCACTGGTAGATGATGCATGGTGCTGAAGAGGAAATATGAGTAACAGCTAACTAGATGGATAACAGCCATCTGGGCAGAGCTCAGAGCTTGAGGGGGAGAGGCAGAAGAATGCTAAGAGAAGCCATAGAAAAGTGGGAGGGAGGGATGAGGGGGAACAGTACCTGCAAGTGCTTGCTAAAGAAAGATGTAGGCCAAACAGTACTAGAGCTGTGCTAGAGCACCTTCACTCCTGTGCTGTACAAGCCCTCCTACTCCAGACCTGGACTCTCTGGCTATGTCTACACTGCAGAGCTTTTCCAGGATATCTCTGGTGTCCCTGAAGAGCTCTGCCATGTCCAAGAAACACATCTGCTTTTCCAAAAAAATGTTGGAAAAGCAGACGCGTTTTTTCGGCATCTGTGTAAACCTCAGTCTACAAGGAAGAAGGGATGATGTAGGTGTAGACGGGCCAAATGTTGGAAAAGCCTCTTTCAGAAGAAAAGTGGAAAAGATATGCAAATTGCGGTTCGTAATTTACTAATTTGCATATTTTTTCTGACTTTTCTTTGTAGTGTAGACATAGCCTCCATGACAGATCTTGTGGTACCTTTGTCATGTGGATATTAATCAAATCTCTAAGCTCCTGCTTTCCTCACTGCCAGGAATTATTTATGTTTTAAGGGCGAGAGGGGAATTACAAAGGGGAATTTTTAACTTCTCTTTCTTGCATTAGATTTGTTTTAATTCTTTTTCAGTCTCTTAATTCTACTTCAGTCCCCACTCTTCCCCACCTCCCTTTGGTATGGGAGAAATAAAACTAATTTTTAAACATCCTTGTATTAGTTAGCCCAGAAGCATAGGAGTGAGAGACCAAGGAAGAGGTTGGAAAAGAGAGACATGGTATTTTCT
The DNA here is from genome assembly GCF_052426305.1 of Pelodiscus sinensis. Classification (NCBI taxonomy): domain Eukaryota; kingdom Metazoa; phylum Chordata; order Testudines; family Trionychidae; genus Pelodiscus; species Pelodiscus sinensis. Next base: position 201,863,813 of record NC_143052.1, read on the forward strand.
AGAAATGAAAGTGAATTGTTCCTTTAAGTGTTATTCATCTTTTTATAGGTCTTACAGACATCACACAGAGCAAACAACAGTCTTGCTGTATTAGGTTCATACTTACTATTTATTTGATTGCTGTGAATATTTCCACAGTCATTAAAATAAGATTAGAGATTTCTCTCATTGCATAACAACCAGTGGAAAGCAAAACAAAGTTAAAATTTATACAGACAACTGCCTCTTTCATTTTAGCAAACCCACTCCAACCTAGCGACTAATAAAAATCTGAATATTCATAAGATCAGGTTATGCATTTCAATGGGATTATCTACATGCTTAAGTGTTTTGTTGGCTAGACATGGGCTTATCAGCATTCTTAATTTTAAGTACGTGCATAAGAAAATCAGAACCTTAACTATGTGGATGTAAATATGTCACATAAGACTAAGGGTATGTCTACACTGCAGCATTATTCCAGAAAAATAATACTTGAGTCCACACTGCAATAGTGTTATTTCGACAAAAAGTTGAAATAACGAAGGGCTTTTTCTGACGGTGGCAAACCTTATTCTATGCAGAATAACACTTTTTCTGAAAAGCTTTTTCAGAAAAAGGCGTGTGTGGATATGGAAGAGGGAGTTATTTAGAAAAAAGAGGCCTCCAGGAAATAACACAAGTGCTCTGCTGGCCACTCCATTCAGACTCATCACAACTCTGTAGTGCCTGACTCCAGGCAGACACCTGGGACAGGCCTTGTGGCAGGAAGCCGGGTCTGGGAGCTTCAACTCACCACGCGTCTGCCAGTTCCACAATTGCAGGAGCCCATGTCCCAGCCATAATCCCCCCAAGAGCCCACTGGCCCTCCCAGGGATCATACCTAGGGCTCCCAGGAGCCTGCCAAGGGCAGAAAAAGGCATACGCTGTCCTGGTCTGGGGTGGAGATCCTGGCCCTCCTTGAGGTGCAGGGTGAGAAGGAGGCACTCCAGGATCTCTGCTCCAGATGGCACAATGGCAATGTATCTGGCTAGATGGCCAAGACTCTGGCCATAAGAGGCTACCACCACAGTCTGGAGCAGGTGCGAAGCAAGTGACAGAACTCTGGCAGGGCTATGCCAGGACCAGGAAGAATTGTTCCATCAAGCTAGCACTGTCTATATGGGGATTTAGGTTGACTTAACTACCCCTGAGCAACGCAGATGGGTTGAACTCATTTTCTAGTGTACACCAGCCCTTAGATGATCATCTGAAGAAGTGGGCTGTGCCCATGAAAACTCATGATACCATCTACATGTTTTGTCAGTCTATAAAGTGCCACCAGGCCATCTGTTGTTTTTTAAGTTTATCCTGTACAGACTAACTTGGCTACCCCCTATAGCTTAGATGTAGGGTACATTATGCAAATTTAAACAGATACAAAATAGAGCAATTGGATAGCTATTGTAAAGGAACGGTATGAAAAAAAAAGACAGGAATAACTTTGAATATATGGCATTTCAAAACCAAGCAATACTCCTTGTACTGTTCTGGATTTCCTAAGGGAGCTAAATATAGTAAAGTCAGTAGTCATTTTGTGCTGGTGTCACCTTTGGGATAATGCTACATGTTATGGCACTGTGAATATCAGAAAAGAGACCCCACCCTCCCCAAAGGAAATAAAACATTGGAGGACTGTTACACCATAACATCTTTCCACACTTTAGAGTAATGTTTGCTCTCTTACACATAGCTAATAATTTCTTCAAATACAGCATTGGATCAACTGTGTTCATAGAGACTAAAGACATTAGGTCTTACCAATGGAATTGAATCCATTATGAACAGTCCAACAGATTTCAATAAGGCCTAGAGCTGCAAACACTTTAGATCCATGAGCAACTCTATGCACATGAGTAATTACTTTGAACATATATGTGTGTTTGAGAGATCAGGGCTTACATTTGACATTCAGACTTATAAGGAAATAACATTTGAAATTGATTTTAAAAAAATCTTCTGAAAATACTGGGAATTAATATTTAAGAATACCCATTACAGAAGACGAATCCTCTGGGGCTCAAAATGAGGCCATGACACTATTTGTTATGTGCTCAGAAAGACCCTGCATTATAGAAGGGAAGCTTTGTGCTCTTACTAACTTAGTTTAACTATGTGGCAGTGGGCGTTCACATGCAGTAAGGCCCTACTCTGTTGGGAAAGTGTTACATAACTGAAAAGAGGAATCGCTATTCTGCAACAAGTGTGGTTTCCTCTGTGATGTGCAATGGCAAACATTGCATGGGTAAGTTTCTTACTGAGTTTATAAAAACCTTGCTGGCTCTTTGGTCTTATATGATAATACTGATCTTTTAGGTAGGCCTCTTTAGGTATATTTGTGTATGCAAAACACCCACTATTACTTGGAACTATTAAGCCAGTCACTAAAATAGCAGAAGTTTCTGGATTTGTGTGGGGAACATTCCATATCCAGGCCCTTATTTTCTTAGTACAAAAATACAGCAACACAGGTAAAAACTTGCTTCAAAGAGAATTCCAGTAATCTCTCACCTTGCCTTGCCTGCTGATCATTTAAATATTTGACAAATACATGAAGTACAGAAGCAGTACACGGATTTCTAAAATTATGTTCTCCAGGTCATAAAGTATCCCAAAGAGTAAAGGCTGTGCTTTTCTCTTAACTCCCTTAACGCCCACCAAAGTCAATGATGAGTTGTAATCGCTCAGTACATCTCAGCATCATACTTGCCAAAGATAAGCATTACTGTAATGATTAGGGTTGCCAGGTGTCCAGTTTTGAACCGGACAGTCTGGTATTTGAACTTTCTGTCTGGGAAACAAATTGAGAAAATACTGGACATATAAATGTCCGGTATTTTCTAATTAAGTAAGTTTTATTATTATCATGAGCAGGGCTCGACAATCTTATGTAATCTACGCGCCATGGGAAGAGCCGGGTTCGGGCCATCTGCGCATGCGCAGAACGTCGGACAGCGCGGCTGGCAAGTGGGGCTCGCCGCGGCTCGGCGAACCCTGATCATGAGTATCAGTACGTACTTGTGTAGTGCCCGGCTGGTAGACCAGCCAGGCACTATGCAACTATGCAGTAGAGAGGAAGAGGGTGGGAGTGGGCGTGGGGCCGGGGCAGGATGGAATCCCAGGGGCTGGACTTGCCCGTGCGCCCCGCTGGGACTGTGCACAGGAGGGGCAGCACCCCAGGAGGCAGCTCCACTCCTCGCTGGCTGGTTCCCCCCTGACCGGCCACGCTCTCCCTGACCCCCTTCCCGGCCAGTCCTGCTTCCCACCAGCCGGTTCCCCTTCCCCCCCCGATCTCCCCCGGCCAGCCCTGCTCCCCCCAAACCCCTTCTGGCCAGCCCTGCTTCCTGCCAGCCCATCCTCCCCCCCCCCCCGATCTCCCCTGGTCAGCCCCGTTCCCCCCAATCCCCTCCCAGCCTGCCCTGCTCCGCTCCCGGCCAGTCCCCCACCCTCCACTTCTGAGATCATGTGTGTCCTGTATTTTTTTGAAACCCATCTGCTAACCCTAGTAATGATCTGTGTTGACTTTGCACCAGCTAGTTCAAAGTCATTAAACCATTGTCACAAGATCTTGCCCATGTTGAGTCATGTGGGGCTTTTACTGTAATCTGACCTATGAAAGTGAAACATCAGGGTTTGGGTTAGATTTCTTTTGGCAGTTGTCCAGCTGTCGAGCTTACTGTTCCATGCCCTTGTGGTCTAGAAGAGTGAATGCAGGCCAAAGACGGCTCCTCAGCCTCATGCCATAGAACTGAGAAGTACTGCAGGATGGGAAGTGGGGAACTCACCGGATTCCAGGCTGTCCAGCAACACCTATCCAAACAGCTGGCTTGCATGGGGTTCCATGTCTTTCTTTTCCTCCTAAAGCAAAGCCACTTCTGTGCCTTCTGTGGTGATTATGACTCAGAAAGTTGTACCTATTTTTGTCTTACATGTCTTCAGTCAATGAGAACCAAACACACCAGTTAAAAATAGGCGGGCAGCTGCTCAGTGCAGCCTTACTAGATGCATGGCCAGATGTGCACAGAAAGCGGGAATATTACATAAGAGGGAAGGGAAGTTGAGTTTAGTCCCTACAGTCAGATTATGCTGCTGACAGTATAAAGAAACCTTAATATTAGTGGGACAATGTTCCTGTTAATTAAAGAGTTTATCTTGTTAACATACTATTACTGTAGTTGGTTTGATTCTCTGTAATTTTTTGCAAAGCATTTTCAAGTAAATTGTTGAGCACTGGTAGAACATATACAAGCGATGCCTTTAGAGTTTGAAGCCCTTTTCTATAGTCTCCAAACAAGGACAGCACAGGTTTGATTTTAACTGCAGGTCACAAAAACATCCCCTATTTCTATTAACATTGTTATGGATACTGAAAGAAATACTGGAGCTCTCAGCTATTCTACACTATAAGGATGAGACCTTGAACCGCTACTGCAGGGCTACTCAAATTTGGAACCCCTCGGGGCCACAATGATATGGCACATGCTGAGGGCCACAACTTAAGTGTAATTGCATATATGTGCAAATATATATGTGCAATAGCTTATTTCACACTGACAGGCATGAATACAAGGATTAAGGCAGGACTATACAACACACAGGCCCCATTTAAGTCAGTTCTGCTGATATTAATAAAATGCAATATTTACCCGATTTCTACCCATATGACAGCACTTTTAATGAGCAATGACAGTCCAGGCATTTAACTACTAAAACCCATATCAACAGAAGACCATTATATTGACTCGCTGTTGTGGAGCGTGTTCCCAATGGAGGCCATGTTCAAAGGATCCCACCCACGAGCCATGTGTTGAGCCTGGCGTAAACCAAAACTGCACTACAGGCCGCAAACAAATGGGCCGTGGGCCGCATGTTGAGTAGCCCTGCACTACTGAGTATTACTATAACAGGCTTTCTTTAATAGGGTCCAGTAAAAACATCAACTTGGATAAGGGTAAGACCCTCTCAGTTGCTGAACACCAAGGCATTCAGCAGTTGATAGGTGCAGAATGAAGTGAGGGTGTGACAAGTCTTTCCCCCCCTCCCTTCTTTATGGAATTGGTTTATGAATATAAATACACATAACTCAAAGATGTTTTGGACAAAATTCTTCATGTAACCTATCAGTCTTAGAGTTACAATCTGCTGGATCTGTATATCTTATTTGTATCATTCCTGAATGTAACATTAGACATATGAAGCATTAGATTGTTTATGGTTTTAAATGTGCAAATGAGAGCCATCAGTGGTGCACCAGAAGCCTTAACAACTGGGTGATCAACTTAATGACTTGAGAACAGTCTTCTTTGTCCTTTAAGTCTACTCTAAGCAGTGGTTGGTCCTAGGAAAAGGTGACCATACCACTTAGTATTGGGATACCAGTTTGACCAGGTTATTTTCCCTGGAAAGAGGGATAGAGAACAAAAGATTTCCACTCAGTGGAAGTCTATTAAAACAATGTGAAGCTATCAATCCCTTTGTCTTTGGCTGGTGTGACACAACCAAAGGAAGGGCTGAGGACCCAAGTCAGAGAAAAGAACATCTTTGACTGGGAAGCATGCCTAAAACAAGAGCCGGTATTAGGGTAAGTTAGTAATAAGCTTTAGTGTACTAAAACCAGCTCTGTGCGTCTTTTTATTTTAATTCTGTACTTACTTTTATCTGTCTGTTTTCACTTGCAACCACTTGAATCCTAGCGTTTGTTCTTAATAAAATCACTTTTGTTTACTTTCAAGTCAGTGTAAATAATTGTTACCTGGGGGTAACAATCAGTGTGCATATTCTCTCTTTCATTGATAAAGTTGCAAACATCCTTATGAGCTTTCTTTGGGTAAAACTTTTACTCAGCGAAAGATGGATTTATTTTGGGTTTGATCCTTTTTAAAGATTGGTTTCCTGATGCTGTGTCCTAGAACTGCATTCTCCTAGAGTTGAAGGCCGTGTCTACATTGGCACCCCTTTCCGGAAAAGGGATGCTAATGAGACCAGTCGGAATTGCAAATGCCGCGGGGGATTTAAATATCCCCCACGGCATTTGCATTTACATGGCTGCCGCTTTTTTCTGGCTCGGGGTTTTTGCCGGAGAAAAGCTCCAGTCTAGTAGGAATAAGGGATCCTCTGGAAAAGGGCTTATTTTCCGGAGAATCGCGTCTAGACTGGCGCTTTTCTCCGGCAAAAACCCCAAGCTGGAAAAAAGCGGCAGCCATGTAAATGCAAATGCCGCGGGGGATATTTAAATCCCCCGCGGATTTGCAATTCCGAAGTGTCTCATTAGCATCCCTTTTCCGGAAAGGGATGCCAATGTAGACACAGCCGAAGTGTTTGCATTGTTCTTCAGTAGGGCAGCTACCCCAATTCTGTGCCTTGTCTGGGGGAGACCAGAGAATGTGTCCCAGCAAGAAAGAGTGTGTGTGGGGGGAAACTGGTAGTGGGGAATGCTAGGATTCAAGTGGTTGCAAGTGAAAACAGACAGATAAAAGTAAATACAGAATTAAAATAAAGAGAGCAAGAAGGTGAGTGTCAGTGGCATAATCAGCATGGCAAGGAACAGCCCCAATGGATCTTCTGTGACCACGGCCTGTCACAGTGGGAACATTGCATTACTATCCATTTAGCCCACACCAAATTTATGGTGCTTAACAGTATCCTGCAAAGCATTGCATGTGCTTATCTGCTGAAGGCCACTTACAACTTTTCTTGAAGAAGGGATGTTTTGTAACCCCGGAAGGATGCTGCAGAAGATTTTTTTGCCGTCAGCAATTTGCACGTGAAAGTTTCTTTTTTTTAATCATGAAAATTTAAAAAACATTTAGGGCTAAATAATCGCTAGTAGGCACAGCCTGCAGTAAGTGGGTGTGCAGAGTCACACCACCATTGGTGGAACTTTGAGTGACAGTCTGCCTCAGACAGGCACAATGCTGCCCTGATTTCCCAAGGTCATAATTTGTGACACCCATTTAAAGGGTGCAGGATATCCATGCTGCATGGCCTGTCTGCTTTGACATCCAGTTTGGGGGGGAGAAGGGGGAGGATGTGGAACCATGGCTTTGTCTATTCCCACCATTTCTGGTGAAAAACTTAAAAAACAACAAATGGTCTGGTCGCACTTTATAGACTAACAAAACATGTAGATGGTATCATGAGCTTTCGTGGGCACAGCCCACTTAGATACTTTTGTGAGGAGTACCTTGGGAGTGGCTAGGTGCAGAATCCCTTACATGGGGCAGGCCAGTGGAGAGAGAGTACCTTGCTTCTTCCCTGTCCCATAAGGCAGGATAACTAACTCTAACAGTACCTCAGCATTCCTCTGAGCTTGACTGATGAATGGAAGGAAAAGGATAGGTTTGTTTCTTCTGGCTGTTTCTCCAGGTTGCCAATTAAAGTATCCCATACATAAATCTTTATACTCAGACCATGATTGATAAATTGTCTTGTTTGCTGTCTGAGGCATCAAACCTTTAAAAGCAATTGAAGGAATCATATAGTTATGTTGACTACAAGCCTCTCCCTCTTCACCCCGTTTGGTTAAGATTTGCTAATTCTTCTATGATTTTGGAAAGTGGGGATTAGCAAGTGTCTTGGGATGTTTTATTCTGAATTAAAGATGACAAAGATCTTATGCTACAGAAATAAAATACCACAACAGGGAACCTTACTATATCCGAAGGAAGCAGAAAAGATTGTGGGAGTCTTGAAAATAAATATAATGGCACCTTTTAAAAAACTAACAGATGAAAACAAAACTATTAAGTAAAAAATAATGAAAGGCAAGATTCTTAACATACTAAAACACTATGTAATTATTAATTGCCTTTCCTTTTGCTACTCTTCTCGTACACTTAGGCTGTGTCTAGACGGAAAAGGGATGCAAATTAGACACATTGCAATTGCAAATGAAGTGGGAAAGGCTTTATTTTTCGAAAGATCCGCGTCTAGACTGGCGCTTTTTTCTGTCAAAGCTCCGAGCTTTGGGGGATTTAAATCAGCGCTTAATTTGCAATTGCGATGTGTCTAATTTGCATCCCTTTTCCGTAAAAGGGATGCAGTCTAGACACAGCCTTAAAGTCTGATCCTGCTCCCATCGAAATCAAAGGCAAAACTCCATCTGACCTCAATAGTGTGAGATCACACACTTATTTTGTTTAGGCAAGATTTTTACATTTTCTTAAGAAGAAACTCTTCTTTCATTCTAACTAAACTATATTCTGACCTCCTGTCAGAGCTGCATATTTTAAAATTGTTTTTGAAGTGGTGTTGTAGTTGTGTTGGTTCCAAGATATTGGAGAGACAAGGTGGATGAAGTTATCTTTTGTTGGACCAACTTTATTTGGTGAGGGAGACAAGGTTACAAGCAACACAGAGACCTGAAGAAGAGATTTGTGTACCTCGAAAGCTTCTCTCTTTCAGTCTTCAGAAGTTCAGAAGTAAAAGATATGATCTCACCCACCTTATAACTCAGACTTAAAAATGTCCTTGCAGAACAACAAAAGTTGGAATTTACAAGCTCCGGGCAAAATGGCATTTTTTTTCTCCAAACAGTGATATAATTGAAAACGACATTTAACAGCTCTGAGGAGCTGACGTTATTAAATAAGAAATGGGAAGCTATGTTTCTGAAGTACTTAAATATAAGCTACTTGCATAAAATAAAGATGCAAGATGGGGGTGATGAATACCCTGTCTAATAACACATTTTGTACAATCAGAAGCCTCTGCAAACATGGCTGGAATTGAAGAAATAGGTAGTCACTTGATAACATTGCTACATGATTATGGCTGCAAGGTCTAACTGGTGTAAAGGAGCTCCAGGGGACTGCCTATCAGCTGAAAAGGCAGCAAGAAGGCATTGCACTGCGGGAATATAAACTAAAGCCAGAAAACATGCAGGGAACCCCATAGCACATTAATTTAGCTGCTGGAAGCCTTTTCCCTTCGGTGGTTGGTTAGTGAATGTGTTTGTCTCTCTACTGAGTCTGCACGAAAAATCCATTTGTGTAGGCTCCTAATTCATCTTATTTTTGCCTCTCCAGGTGGCCCATCACGTTTCCTTTAAAGCACTGTTCTGTATGTGGGTGTATATAGAGAGCTTTATGCATACAAATCACAAATACAGCCCACAGGAACTCCTCTTTTCAATACCTGTCTCTCTTATCAAAGAGAAATAGCTCAGCAGCAGGATCTGAAGAATCATATGCATTTAAAAATTCCAAAGAATGGACCCATTTAATCCTTTGATGAGCACTTTCACTATTTCAGAGCTGTCCTTGAAAGCAGAGCTAGAGGAGACTTTGAAAACATGAACCCTATTTTTGCTTATATTTCTGAGCCATGAACATAAAAGTATCAAGCATTCAAAGACTTGAGTGCTAGGGAGGGGTGCATTGTCAGAAGTTTGAAAGCTCTTAGTTTCAGGCAAATTATGACCATCACAGTAACCTGAGCTGAAATATACCAGAAAAACACCAGGGAAAATATAGCTCTTTATGAAGGTATCACTTGGAACAAACTGGATATTAACAAAGCTGAGGAATGAAGGGAGCAGACTAAACCACCTCATTTCTGTCCTGGATGTGCTTTATTCCTACTTATTTATTACAGTAGCATGGATAGAACCCATTAAAAATAAGTACCGGAACTGTATAAACAAACAGGTAGACAAGGTCTCTGCTTCAAAGAGCTTACAATCTAATTCAGTGCCTTTAGAACATTAAAAATGTGTAGCCACAGCAACAATCATCTGTACATTCCTTTTGCCAACATGAACAGCAAAGAGTTGTGTTTTAGAGACTCTCTCTTTTAGGTAAGGCTATACCTACACTATTGCACTGATGCAACTGTGCCAATTTAACACTTCTGGTGAAGATGATCTAAGCCGATGGGAGAGGGCTCTCCTGTCAGCTTAATAACTCCTTCCTCTGGGACAGGCGGTAACAGTGTTGGAAGTCGTACAAAGTAATTTGTAATATAGACATAGCCTAAGAAATGTCAACTTGGATTTGATAGCTTGAAAATGCTAATGTACAAAGCAGCTACTAATCTTCCTGTTGCAATGAACTGTCATTCCCATTCACTCCTCTCCGAACCTCTGTTTCCATGCAACCAAGATAAACTGCATGTTAAGTAGCAAGCATTATGATAAAACACTTTTTTGTTTCATAGGACTAAGCTATTATCAGTGTAAACTTGCTCCAGAAGATGCAACCTCTATTGGTACTCTGAGGATGTCACTAGGAATGACAGGAAGCTAACAGTAGTTAACTGAGACAAATCCCACAGACATCTGCTAAATTATTCAAAATGTGGGGGCCAATGCAAGTAGACCCATGGTCAAACTGGGCTCTTAGTTACACCAGTGTAAATCCAGGGCAATTTCACTGAAGCAAAGGGTTACATTAGTGTAACAGAAATCAGAATCTGGTCCATAATCTCCAAACTCCAACAGAAAAGCAAACAAGCTGTTTGGCTTTTGGGTTAGCATTCCTGTGTCCTTTTGAGGCCAGCAAGTTAAAAGTTTTCCTTGTTAAAAATGAAGTGTACTCCTCGAGGGTCAGCAGCTGAATTGCTGATACACTGCTTGTTAAGTGTTTCAGCCAGGGCTTCCGGTCCACAGAGGAAAACACCTACTCTGGAACTGTTAAGAAAGAACATCACATTGTGGTAAGTAATCAAGCAGGTAATCAATCCACAGCCACATGAGTTGTGTGGGTGAGCAAATGGATCATTTGATCTGCAGCTGACAACCATTAAAGGCACTAAAATAGAACCTTGTATTACAGAATCAGCTACATAACATTAATACATTTAACATCTCTTTAAATCTTCACAGTGCTCTGCAAGGAGGAACTAATCTACCCCCCTAAAAGCCATGGGGGAAAACAGGCAAGATTTATAACTGCTTTTAAAATAGATGATGGGCTAAATCAGGGGTGGGCAATAATTTTTGAGTGGGGGCCACTTCAAAAATGTTTGAAATAGTCATGGGCCACTCTGGAAGTGGCAGTGCCTTGGACGGAAGGGGTGGAGACTTTAAATAGCAGGAGTTGAAAGGGTTCATGCCTCCCCTGCAGCTCCCAGGTATCATGTTAGCGAGCTGCAAGCCCTTTCAATTCCTGCTATTTAAAGGGCTCGATACTCCCGGCCTCGCTGCTAGTGTGTTGCCTAGAGCCCTTTCAGCTGCTTCTATTTAAAGGGCTTGCACCTTCCCTGGGGCTGTTTCCTGCTAGCTATGGGAAGCTGCAAGCCCTTTAAATAGAAGCAGTCGAAAGGGCTTTCATGTCCCTGGCTCCCAGGCAACAGGCTAGTGTGGGGCCGGAGCTGTGAGCCCTTTCAATTGCTTCTATTTAAAAGGCTTGTGCCTGCCAGGTAGCTACCAGGTAATGAGGCGCGAGCCCTTTAAATAGAAATAGTTAAAAGGGCTCACAGCTCCAGCATCACTAACGCATTGCCTGGGAGCCAAAGACGCACAAGCCTTTTCAACTGCTTCTATTTAAAGAGCTCGCGCCTTCCCCGCGCCTGTCAGGCAATGTGTTGCCTAGCAGCTATGGGGAAGGCGCGAGGCCTTTAAATAGAAACAGTTACAAGAGCTCACAGCTCCGACACGTGGCCTGGGAGCCAGAGACATGGAAATCCTTTCAACTGCTGCTATTTAAAGGGCTCGCGCTTTCCCCACAGCTGCCAGGCAATGTGTTGTCTGACAGGTGTAGGGAAGGCACGAGCCCTTTATATAGAAGCAGTTGAAAGGGCTCATCTGGCTCTGGCTCCCAGGCAATGCGCTAGAGGACGGGGCCTGGAACAGCCGTGCAGGCTGGACCAAAGCCCTAGGTGGGTTGAATGTGGCTTGCTGAGTGGCTTTTGCCCACTCCTGGGCTAAATCCTGGTCCTGCCAAAATCAAAGGCAAAATTTCTATTGATTTCAATGGAGTGAAAATTTGACTCAGTGAAACTGAGACTGAGAGGGTAGGCCCAGATTCTCAAACGCTGCCTCTAATTTTGTTGCTTCAAATGTTAGGTGTTCAGATACAGCTCATCCATCTTAGGGCCTGTTTTTAGCAGTATTAATCATCTGTAGCTCTCACTGACATCAGCTGGAGTTCCAGGCATTTAGTACTTCTAAAGACCAAGACCACCTGGCATGTTGGTGAGGAGCTAGACTTTGGGAATTCCTGGCTCTGAAGTCCACATCCAGTCTGTTGGATCACTTTGCTTCAAAATATTGCCAACAGAAGGAGTAAGGTAATTTTTTTTGATGACACAGACACTATAGATCTGAATCCTGGTTTACCTTGGGTGCTGACTTGCAATGGTTTTGAACTCATTGTCCCAGTTGGGTCTGCCATACAAGGTTTTCTGTTTCAGACCTGTAATCACATCTTTCTCTTCATCATGGTGCACTGTAAAATGAGTGGCCTATGGGAAAAGAAATAAAGACTTTAGGGAACCTTGTAAAGAGAACTTTAGAGATGGCTGCTTTAGTGCTAGTTTAAAATGTTCACCCCATTAAAATGCAGTGGAATTATATGCAAGCTAGAAGAGTTCCTTTGGGATGTGGAATTTATGTTTATCTCAGGAATTGGAAATACTGGATCTTAAAGCTAGTAAAAAACAACAAATAGTCTTGCAGCACTTTAGAGACTAACACAAAATGTAGAGGGCGCCATGAGCTTTCGTGGGCACAATACACTTCTTCAGATGAATGGAGTTTAAGGGGTCCAGTTTTCAAATAAATAGCACAGAGAGGGAATGGGGGGTGGGGAAGAGGAGGAAAAAGAAGAAAAAAAAAGGGGAAAGAAATTGTCAATTAAAGTTTCCATGCTAAACGAAGAGGGTAAGAGTACTTAGTACTCACTTTAAGTACCCTTTTTTTAATGACATTAGCAGGGCTCGACAAATAATACAATCTACTCGCCCATGGCGAGTAGATTGTAACCTGGAAGAGCCAGGTTCGGGCGATCTGCACATGCGCAGATCGCCGGACAGCGCGGCTGGCGAGCGGGGCTCGCTGCAGTTCGGCGAGCCCTGGACATTAGGATGTGGAATGTAGTGAGCAGGAATCAAACTTGTAAATGAAATGAAGTTCTGTAGCTTCCCTGTCAAGCTGTCTTGAAATTGGTTTGAAATAATACAGTGATTTTGAGATCCATTCATCTGAAGAAGTGGGTTGTGCCCACGAAAGCTCATGATGCCATCTACATTTTTGTTAGCCTCTAAGGTGCTGCAAGACTATTTGTTGTTTTTTAATTTTTCTAGTTACAGATTAACATGACTATCCCTCTGAATTGTAAAGCTAGTAATTAGCTTTCTGTTGTAATACATTGCCTGATTTAGGTTCTCTAATGCTACAGTAAGGACAAGATTCTCCCCACGGTTATAATGGTGTGGCTTTATTGAGGTTGCACTAGCATGTCTGAAGGGAGAATTTGTCCCTCTGAACTCTTATCTCTTCTCCCTAAGGTGACCAGACATCTTGTTTTAAAGGGACAGTCCCATATTAAGCCCTCCTGTACGTATCCTGACTTTTTCTTAAATATGGGCAAATTGTCCCATATTTTCTGCTTGTACCAGTTGGTTGGATCCCTGCTAACCAGCCACCTGCCCACCCTCAATGAGTGGGGTGGTCCAATAGCCAATGATGGGGGTAAGGTGTGTGTAATGGACGAGAGGAGTGCTTACCAGCACCCGGTGACTAGGGGTTAAACTCAGGTAGCTAGCAAAAGTGTTGGCCAGGGGGCTGGGAGGAACAGGGAGATAGAGGGATGAAATTTAACTGTATAATTATCTCTACCTGCTTTCTTTGTGTGGGAAAGAAAAACCTGGAGTTAAGACACACAGAATGGTTTAAACCCAGACAGGACTACAATGTCTCCAAGGAATTTGGGGCCTGGAAGTAGACTGAATAAAGAGAAGATTGGAAGTAAGTAAAGGGAAAAAGTGAACCTAGTCATGTTCAGGGTATTTTTTCTTTATTTTATAGTTTGGTTTGAACTGCTCTCTGTGAATCTATGCCTCCCCTCCCCATTTACCATATAGCATTGTGCCCAGAGACTTTTCTCTGTTTTAATTTATTTTCCTTAGTTGCTCTGTAACATCTAGCAACCAAGTATGCTTTATAAAGTTTATCTTTTGTTTTGTAATAAAAATCACTTTTTTAAGGTGATGGTTTGATTCTTGTGTCCTGGAAGATCTGTCTGTGTGTATCTGCATGCCTCTGCCTGAGAGATCAGCTACCAGGGATTGCAGCTTGTTTTTCTTTTTTCAAGCTCTTTTGGGGTAAAAGAGCTTGGGGTACAGCTGGAGTAGGTTCAAGTGTTCACCCCTGTTTTTTTAGGGATAAAGATCACTTAATGGTGGCAGTGATTCCCCAAAATCTATGTATTGTGATTCTGGGGAGAAGTCTTTTGTAACCAGTGTCTATGGAGGCAAAGTTTTCTTTTTTCTTTTTGAGCTTTGCAGGCCCCCATCTTCAGCACTCAAAGTGCCAGAGTAGGGAACAGCCCTGACAGTCTGAAAGACTGCTGTGGGAAAGGGAAGGCTGCAGTGCAAGGGACTAAGTTGCTCCCCGTGAGGGTCTGTCAGCACAGCCCCTGCTATGTGCCAACTCTGGAAGGGGTGCAGGGAGACAAGCGTTTTTCAGCCTATTCTGATCCCGAACCTGCAGGCTCCACAGCAGTCACCAGGGCAGTGGTATAGCATCCTTCTCCTGCTCCCCACTCCCTGTTCTGGGTCCTGCCTTCAGGGAGCACAGAGCTGCTCTGTACACTAGGCACTCTCCTCTGCTGAGCTACCTCTCTGGACAGGCTTTAGTGCCACTGAAGCCCCTGCAGTCCAGTCCCCTGGGCTTGTATGCATAATGTGTCCTGAGTGCTTAACCTTTTTCACCTGCACTGCAGTTAGGGGACAGGAGGTGGCTGGTTATGTTGGTGGCCAGTAGCAGCCTGGAGGTATTAGTTGCCTTTCAACACTGTGTGGGCAGCAAGAGATGAGAGCTGCTTCCATCTGGAGCGGGGGAGGGTATCAGCACATGGAAACTTCTCAGTTGGCCATAGGCTTGTGCAACTTGGTCTTTCTGATAAAACCCATCTAAAATTAAAATCTTGACAGGCACAAAGGGCTAGAAAAATGGTACAGCTCCTTTTTGAACGTCTGTGTCTTCACACAAACAAATCAAACAACCCCACACAATGTTAAAATAGTAAATAAACTCCATGAGCCTTAAGGGACTGACATATTCTCCAGAGTGATTTACCTGAGATTCATCCCAGCCTGTAAGGTAGATGTTGTAACTGAGAAAGTCTGCATTATCCCTCTCCTGCATTTGAATCTCCAGGGACTGCAAGAGGTCAGCAAACCATTCAAAGGCATGAGTGTCTCTGCAGAGCCAGTAAAAATAGATCTGAAAGAGACAGGATTAAACTCTTATGTTCTGTTTGCACTTATGCATTTCTACTATGGTTGCTGGTCAAAAGGGGGATTTGTAGAGATACAGTTTCCTGGTGCTTTAGAAATTCCCCTTGTTACCAGAGTTGATGGGAAGCTCAGCTAGCATAACAGTTTATAGGCTGGAAGGGCAGTGGGGCAGAGTTAATTATGTGAGAAGGAAAACTGTTTCCTCTTTTCCCTCCACACAATTCTATTCATTGGATCGTGCTGCCCCTCATCCGGGCTTCCTCAGAGTAACAATTTGTCAAGCCTTTAAAAAATGATGGGGTGGAGAACTCGCCTCCATCTCTGCAGCCAGTGAGAGCTCAGTAGGCAGCAGAACTTGTCCAGTTCCTCCAACTGAGGTGGGCAGAGATAATGTGACCTCAGGTGGACAGATGAATTGTGGGAACTTCCTGTGCCCCAACAGACAGGGTGATTTTGAAAGCGAAATCATGGCTGGTGGATCAGTGACTATTAGTTCCACTGGTCTAAAATCCCACCCCTGGGGGAAGATTGTAGCAGATGCCAAGGCTATGGCAACCTGAGACTGGCAACAGAGCAAAAGAGGTAGTGAAATGGCTTTACTGCTGCCCTCCTCAATCCAGTGGAAATCTATGTTCCATGTTGCTGTGCCAAGTCCAGGACCTTGTGGCTGTTGCTGCTGTCATCTTGTCCTTTTGCTGATGACACTTGTCTTGTTAAATCTTTGGACTCTTCTCCCAGCAGGCAGGCACATCTTTGGAGCAAGGCAGCCTGTTCATTAGGTGTGCTGTGCCTGTTTTGATGGGTTTCCTCCTGCCCCCGATCATTGGGAAGGTTTTTTACTCCCAGGGAAACATACCTTTTTGAGTTTTAGATTGGTCGCATCATTGCAGTATTTGTACCAGACAGACTTGAGTATCGAAGCAAATGGAGTGACCCCTATTCCAGCTCCAACCAGCATCACAGTTTCATAACTGAATACATCTTCACTAGCTGTGCCAAAGGGGCCATCCACAGCTATCCTAAAAGAAGGAGTACAATTAATAATATTAAAAATATCATCTACGTACCTATCACCATGCACAGCAAGTGTGGGTTCTAGTCTTCCCTATGTCTAAGTACCTGTCGGTAAAGGGTATGAATGAGGCACTGTAAAACTAGTTACAGCTCCCTGATTCTGTGACACCCAGTCCTAATATGACATAGAGCAATCTAGGGGCTGCTCTAATTTACACCACTGGCTGGTTGGTATAACAGAGTTCTCCCCAATCAACCCCTTTGCTGATGATAGGAAAGATCATTGGCACAGAAGCTGGTTCCACTAGTTTTATATCAGTGGTGAGTTCTCCTCCGCTAGTGGAATTCTCCACTGGTCACTTAGGCTATATCTACACAGCAGCATTATTTCAGAATATCTGAGGGGTATGTCTACACTACCCCCCTAGTTCGAACTAGGGGGGTAATGTATGCATACCGAACTTGCTAATGAAGCCCGGGATTTGAATTTCCCGGGCTTCATTAGCATAAAGCCGGCGCCGCCATTTTTAAAAGCCGGCTAGTGCGAACCCCGTGCCGCGCGGCTACACGCGGCACGGACTAGATAGTTCGGATTAGGCACGTGGAACGAGGTGTACAGATAGTTCGGATTAGGCTTCCTAATCTGAACTATCTAGTCCGTGCCGCGTGTAGCCGCGCGGCATGGGGTTCGCACTAGCTGGCTTTTAAAAATGGCGGCGCCGGCTTTATGCTAATGAAGCCCAGGAAATTCAAATCCCGGGCTTCATTAGCAAGTTCGGTATGCATACATTACCCCCCTAGTTCGAACTAGGGGGTAGTGTAGACATACCCTGATGTTATTGCAAAATAACATAGTGTGTGTTTACACTACAAGCAGTTATTTTGACATAATGTTGAAATAATGAGTTGGAGGACTTCTTACCCCGAATCTGGTAACCCTAATTTTATGAGGAGTAAGGAAAGTCGGAGGAAGAGTGCTCTATCTCGGACTTCCTGTGTGCAGACAGCGCCAAAAGCTGAAATAAGCAATTTCGATTTAAGCCATGCAATTGACATAGCTCAAGTTGCGTAGCTTATTTCAGCTTTAGCTCTGCTGTGTAGTAGTGCCCTTCAGAGAGAACTGGAGCCTGAGAATCTGGCCCATACATTTAAGGTTGCTGAAGTGCATTTTCCATCGACAAAATCACTCAGAAATCCAGGCAAACACACAATTTACCTCCTCAGAAACACTTGTCCCTGGTCAGCAAAATGTGAATTTTAAGAAAATTGATTTTTGTGAGCAAGCATGGAATGAAAATTTAGAGAGTAGCCATCCGCCAGGATGAGGGGAGTGAAGGAATGTGGGACACATGCCTCCAAAGAGGGTAGGTCTAATTTTAGGCCTAACATACTTGATATAACATTGTGGGTACGGCTAGACTGGGGAGGGGGAAGGGAAGGAGGCGGGGTGTTCAGGATACCAGAGGTACCCCGAAAAAACTCCACCTCATCCAGGAAACACATTTGCTCTTCCGCTTTTTTCTGCGGAAGAGCAAACACGCTCTTTCAGAAGCCCCTCATTCTATGAGGAAGAAGGGGGCTTTCGAAAGGGTTTTGAAAGTCTAGACGGGACAAGTGTCGGAAAAGCCTCTTCCAACAAAAGTATCGGAAAAAGCTATGCAAAATGTTTGCGTAGCTTTTTCCAACAAACAGATGTAATCTAGCCGTACCCTATTCTCTTTTCAGAGATTACCATGGAGATTGCACATACTTTGGTAATTTCCATGCTTCTTGAAATTCTTGTTTATCACATCCACACACATTGGCCAAGCCCTCTGTCCAGTCTCCTACAATACGGATATGAATGCTGAAGTAATCCTCTTCAGGGGCCGAAGTCAGTGTGAAAGGGTGCCACTCCAAATGAGACACTGCAGGACATTTGACAAAAATGTACTGCCCAACTTCCATCTTGAAGCCCTTTTTCATCATCTGGAGCTCAAATGTTTTGAAGGGATGATTGACCACCTAAGGGCACAAAATACCAAAGGCTGTCAAAAGCTGCACCATCACCCCATCCACTATCACCACATCCATCACCATCTGAGGTCATATTTCATTACGGGAGCAAATTAATCTGGTCAAACTGTCTACAGGAGACTGTACAATGGTCTAAATTGTTGATAGAAACATTTTCATACCATTTTGTGACTATTCTTTATCATTTTATACAAACTGTTCTAAGGCAAACAGCTACATCTAGTATACTGCCCATGCTGGATACATGTGTGACTAGTTCCAGGTGCAGTATGTCAGTGCCACAGAATGGATCATGTGTTCATGAAGTTCAGGGATGGGAGATAACACCCAGGCAGGGCTTTGGATTGACAGAACTGGAAACTGAAGTCTTAAGTTTATTTCCACATGGGAGCTATGGTATGACCATTTGCCTTGCCCTTGTGGTTTTTTAAGCCTAACTAGAAATGACTATCTTGAGGGGCAAGATAGAAATTCAGTCTCCATGACTATTTAACATTGACCTCTCCACTGAATCTGCCAGCAATTTTCAGGAGAGGTTTGGAGGAGGAGTTCTAGTCTATTGGCTAACTTTGGAACTGGCAACCTTTGTAATTATTTTGTAACTTCTAGAGGCCCAGACTAGAGAGGACCCCGAATGTGGTTGGCACTGCACAGACACCTAGTGAAAGACATTTCTTGCCCAGGAGAGCCCACAGTCTAAACAGACAAGACAGAGAAAGGGTTGGAGAAAGGAAGTATCATTATTCCCATCTTGCAGGTGGGCAACTGAGGCACAAAGATTTAGAGTATTTCAAAGAGCACATAAATAAACAGAAATGCAACTGTACTGCTGAAGGGACCCATTTTTGTTAGTAGCACTCAGTACACGTCCCAACGGTACTTTGTCTAATAACATATCCTGGGGGGTGGAAATCCAGGCCTTTTCCTGCAGACACTCACCATACTGTATTCTTGACTACTGACAACAAATAATGGGAGAACTGAGGGACATTTTGCCTAAGATAAAAACAACATTGATACATACCTTGGTGATTACAACTTTCTGCTGGGATCGCCAAAATCGCACCATCCTCTCAAAGAAGTACAAAATCATAGGAACTATTACCCACTTCCATGTCTGTTAGCAGAATAAAGATAAGAAGAAAATGAGAAGAGGAAGCAAGATACAAGTTGATCAGTTACTTTACACAAAATATTGGCGGCTTTACACAGAAATTAATTTCAGTGACTTCATGCTTTTCATCAGTTAGTAGGAACTTGAAACATCAAACCAACTTCCTCCTCTGAGGCTATGTCTACATTAGCATGAGTCGCAATGTCATTAGCAAGGCTCGACAAATTATGGAAAACCCTACTCGCCAGACAAAAAAGGGGCTCGCCACCTTCCCCCCCCAAAAGTGTTTTTAATAGCATAAATTCCTAATAAGAATAAGAACAGTAATTACTAATAAGTTATTAATACATATCACCCAAGTTATTAATAAATATCTTATAAACCTCTACCTTTTCCCTCTGCTGCCATGTCTCCTCCCCTTGCTCCATCAGCTCCCCGGTGCCTGCTGCCCCCCAACCCCTCACCCTCCTCTGCTGTCCTGACTCCTGCCCTTCTCATTGCTCTCAGCCTTCCTGAGACCTGTCCCCCTCCACCAGCCCTTCTCTCCCCCCTGTGCCCACTCCTCCAGTAGCCCCACTCTGATCATGTGAGCTACCCCTCCTCATCCCCTCTCCTAACACCTCCCTCTACACACCTGCCCTGTCTCTCTCCTCTGGTGCTGGTCCCTCCCCTGCAGGTGTCTGCCCTTCTGCTTCACCCCCAGAATCGCTTGGCACCTGCACCCTCCTGGTGCCTCCCCCTTCCCTCCCTGCCCCTGCCCTCTTTGCCCTCTTTTTCCCTGATACCCGCCCCCTCACCACCCTCGGCCCCCGTTCCCCTCATGCCCCTGTGCCCTCTCACATGCCTTGCTCCATCCCGGCCTTCCTCATGCCCACCCCTTCTTTCAAGCCTTGGCAGGACTGGAGCCAGCAGGGTGAGGTGGGGCCTGGCTGCGCCGTGCACCGCAGCCAGAGCCAAGCTGCCACAGCCCTTTAAAATTGGTGGGGCCACATCATGCCAGAGCCCTGGTGTCTGCCGGTGTCCCGCCCTCTGGCTCACGCCCCGCCTCCTCGTGCCAGATCTGCACACAGGCCCCCGGTGGCAAGAATCGTCGCACTTCCCCCTTTCCAGTGGCACTCTGCTCCTCCGCTGGCCAGCGGATCGGATGGGGCCGCGCCCACTGGGCCAGTCCACCCCTGCACTGGCCAGCTCGTAAAATCTACTCACCACGGGCGAGCGGGGAGTGTATTTGTCAAGCCCTGTTGCACAAAAAGATGCAGTGTAGCCTCTTCCGTTTTGTGCAAAAAAAACCTTTTGCACAAGATCCTTATGCCTCTGCTGCAAAAACTTGCAGTGTACACAAAACCTGGGAGTGGATTTTCCCTCTAGCAGGTGCTAGAGATGGATTTACAATCACTAAAGTACAGCTGGCTGGTACAGAACAGTATTCTTCTATGGGTGTTCCTTCCCCTTTGGCTAACATTCAGAGTGCCTTTGAGCACAACGTAGGTTAATCTACTATATACTAGCAAATTAGCTCATCATAAGACAGGATTTTCAGGTCTCTCCTCCACGTCAGTCTTCTCTCCTGAGCCTCCGGTCACTTGCTCTGTCTCTCTTTCTGTCTCTCTCTTCCTCCTACTGCCTCCCCCTCTCTCTATCAGCTCTCTCCGCCTTCTGCCTCTCTCTCCATCTCTCTCTTTCTCTTCTCCTCCTCCTGCCTCTCACTCTGTGTTTCTCTTCTCCTCCTCCTGCTGTGTCTCTCTCACTCTCTCTCTCACTGTCCTCCGCCTCCTCTGTTCTCCTCTCTGTCTCCTTCGTGTCCTCTGTGGCTGCTCCGCTTTCCTCCTTTGGAATCCAGCGCCCTTTCCTGACATCACAGATGCACGCTTGTCCAGGCCCCGCCCCCGGCTGTTCCCTCTGGTCGGCCCTGTTGCCTCCTGCCGTGGCGCTCGGCTGACTTCTGCGCTGCTCGGCCGGGCCGCTGCGCGGGAGCAAGCAGCGCAAACAGGGGTGCTGCATGGGGAGCGCTGGGCCCAAACAGCCGCTTGTGCTGCTTGCTTCCGCGCGGCGGCCTGGCTAAGCGATACAGAAGTCAGCCGAGCACCACGGCGGGAGGCAACAGCGCCGCCCAGAGGGAACTGCCAGCATTTCAGCGTTACAGAGTCACAGACATTGGGCTACTATATATATGATTTGAGAGTTTGTTTGTTTGTCTGTGTATCTGTTTGTCCGTTTGTTCAAGAACTCCTCTTAAACTATAAGAGCCAGGACCACCAAATTTGGTATACAGCTTTCTCTTACGATCATTTAAAGCAATGTCAGAGTTTGGTTGTGCCAGGAAAATGCAATATGCCTGGAATGGGATTGCGTCTCACAAAACCATACAGAAAAATGATAGAACCACCAGGCAGTGAAAGGGGCTGGCTGGGGTATGCCTTCTCTGCTCCCTCTGGCTGGGACTGTGTCATCCCCAAATCTCTGCCCCCTCAAACCTCCCCCCCCCCACCCAGCATGCTTTACAGAGGGCAGAGAATGCTGAAGCTCCCTCCCCTATTAATACAGGAACATTGCTGGCTGTTCCCTTCTGTCAGGGAGCAAGGGGAAAGTGCACAGTTTGCTGAATTCCTCACTCTAGCTGGAGGGCGCAGGGAGCAGATGAGTCTGGACCTGACCCATACACCCCTTCCCTGGCTGTGCCTCCTGGAGCTGTAGCACCCATGGAAAGGTGCTTCTCAAGCTGGCCCCAAGCTGCTGTGGTAAGAGAGGGCTGGAGTTGTCCTCTCTCCCTGGGGCAGTCTGTCTACTAAATCCCTCACTCCCACATGCACCCCAGAACAATTATTTAAATGAAGAAAAACAAAAATTACTTGAGTTAAGGACCTGAGCAATACTGGGTAAATCTAGCATGGACAATTTTTTTTCTTTTAAAGCTCAGTTAGGAGGCAGGGTGAAGATTCTCAAATCCCAGTGTGAGGATGAGAAGACTGGATGAATAGGAGGCCCACATTTTGTGGCTAGGATTCTTCTGAAGTGAAGAGTTTAGATCAGCATGTTTACACTCTCTAGAAACTTCTGAGGTTAGTTCGAATTGGTCATTCCTAGTTTCAAAACAGAGGGCCTGGATTTTTCAGGCTTTCTATGATGGAATAAGCATAACTCTGCCTTTAGAGTCAACTCCTTACTCCACTCAGCATTTATTTTTCTCTTGCTTTTTGACTCTTTATGTGCATGCAGTATGTGATATTAAGAATACACTAGCAAGCTGTGCTCCCTGCTCACTACACTTGCCAGCCCCCCTCTCTCTGGCGGGCATGGGGGATAGGCCGCCCCAGCTCTCCCACCGGCTGCCAGGGAGGGCCAGGCTGACGTGTGGCAGCCCTGGCCTGTCCCCTCCCACTGCGGCTGCCAGGCCGAGGCAAGGCTGCCAGCTCTGCTTGTTGTAGGCCCAAGGCTGGGCCAGTCCTGGCTCTCCTGCCCCTGTAGCCACTGGGCAGGGCCAACGCCACGCCAGACCCGTCTCTATCCCCTTCTCCTCCCAGCTGCTGAGGAAGGCTGAGGCCTCACCAGGCCCTGCGCTTTCTCTCCCCCCAGCTGCTGAAGTAGGAGGCCAAGGCCACAGTATGGCAGCCATGGCTTCCCCCCAAGTACCAGAGAAGGAGGAGG
The DNA here is from genome assembly GCF_052426305.1 of Pelodiscus sinensis. Taxonomy (NCBI): domain Eukaryota; kingdom Metazoa; phylum Chordata; order Testudines; family Trionychidae; genus Pelodiscus; species Pelodiscus sinensis. The sequence continues at coordinate 201,887,019 of NC_143052.1, forward strand.
AGAGAGTCCAGAACATGGCAGCCCCAGCTCCCAAGCACTGGTGAAAGGAGAAGGGGAAGGGAGGGAGGAGGCAGAAGGGATGTGGAGTGACATGATGAAGTCGTTCTGTCATCCCGCAGGAAAAGTTTTTTTTATATATAAAGAGAGGTTTACTAAAATCATAAGAATAAATTAATTAAATTTCCTGTGCTTCATTTTCATATTCACATCTGAGCACTATTTCAAAAAAGCGTTTTTTGAAAAAAAACAAAAAACAAAAAATCCCCCGCAGTCTAGATGGGGTTATTTTGAAATAAAAATCCTTTTTCGAAAGAACCTGTACTCCTGAAAAAAGTACGGGTTCTTTCGAAAAAGGGTTTTTATTTTGAAATAACCTCATCTAGACTGTGTTTTTTTTAAAAAAGCCCCTTTATTGAAATAGCGCTCGGATGCAAATATGCAAATGAAGTTTGGGAAATTTAAATCCCTGCTTCATTTGCAATTTCGAGCTTCTGCAATTGCATTCCTCTTTCGAGAGAGGAGTGCAGTGTAGACATACCCAGTGTGATGAGTTCATTTCCAAAGCATGGCGGAAAGAGATCTAGGGGTCATAGTGGACCACAAGTTGAATATGAGTCAACAGTGTGATGCTGTTGCAAAAAAAGCAAATATGATTCTAGGTTGTATCAACAGGTGTGTTGTAAGCAAAACTCGTGAAGTCATTCTGCCACTCTACTCTGCACTAGTTAGGCCTCAGCTGGAGTACTGTGTCCAGTTCTGGGCGCCACATTTCAAGAAAGATGTGGAGAAATTGGAAAGGGTACAGAGAAGAGTGACAAGAATGATTAAAGGTTTAGAGAACATGACCTATGAAGCCAGGCTTCATGAACTGGGCTTGTTTAGTTTGGAAAAAAGAAGATCAAGGGGGGGACATGGTAGTAGTTTTCAAATATCTAAAAGGGTGTCACAAGGAGGAAGGAGAAAATTTGTTCCTCTTGGTTTCTGAGGACAGGACAAGGAGTAATGGGCTTAAAGTCAGGGGCGTCCAAACTTTTTTCAAAGAGGGCCAGATTTGAAGAAGTGAACATGCGTGAGGGCCGTCCCCTCACTCTCAGCCCCAAGGCGGAGGGCCCGCAGGGTCGGAGGCAGGCGGAGAGCACAGGGCACGCCGGCCTCACGGCGGCCCGGGGGCAGGGCGAACCCGCAGCCGAGCGGGGGAGCGGGGGAGCGGGGCTGCGGACATGCCCTACAGGGCAGGCTCTAGGACCATGGAAGCCATGGGCGGTGGCAGCGCAGCCGGAAGTGGCGCGCTGGGTGCGCCAGTTCAAAAGAGCGCCGGGGAGCCAGGAGAGGGGGAGGAAGCGGGGGCCGTAATAAATCGGAACACGGGCCGCAATTGGCCCGCGGGCCGGACTTTGGACATGCCTGGCTTAAAGTGCAGCAGGGGAGGTTTAGATTGGACATTAGGAAAAAATTCCTAACTGTCAGGGTGGTCAAATATTGGAATAAATTGCCAAGGGAGGTGGTGGAATCTCCCTCTCTGGAGATATTTAAGAACAGGTTAGATAGACATCTGTCAGGGATGGCGTAGACGGAGTTTGGTCCTGCCTTGAGGGCGGGGGGCTGGACTCGATGACCTCTCGAGGTCCCTTCCAGTCCTATGATTCTATGAGTCTATGATTCTATGAAAACATTTTCAGAAATGGGACTGATAGGTCGAGTAGCAAGCCTGGGACTATTATAACATTTTAAACCCCCCCATTATGATCTAACAAATTTGAAAAGAAATCAAGAACAAGTTGAGTATAGACTTGCCCCTCTCCATTGTGAATGTAATGGGGAAAATTCTGCTCTCATTTATACACATGCAACTCCATAGCTTTTACTTGGAAAATGAGTCTGTTTTTGTCAGAAAAGTACTTTTTTTAATAGCAACATAAAACACTGGAAAATAAAAGTCCTCAGCATGTCAGAACTGGAACTCTCACCCTCTCCTATGATTATACTCTCAGTGGATGATACTGAATAAGGCCTGGCACTTCTGTTGATGTCTTGATATGAATCTGTGCTCGTCTCCCCTCACCTTCACAAGAGTGTGATTCCTACTGATAGAACTGGATGGAAGCTGAGATCTAGTCAAGAGATGCTGCTGCTCCGTTGGAGATCAGGTGGGTTCCAAAAACTTTGGTAGCACAGTAAAATCACCAATGACAGACATGAATTGAGTACCTAGACAGACTACTTTAAGACTCTCTTTGGAGTTTGCCATAATGAGGAGCCAAACCAAAAACATCCTTAAAATGAACATATTAGCCTCAATGCTTCCGGAGTCATTGTTTTACATTAATGCATGGTACCTATCTAATATGAATTTTTCCCTCTCACTATTATTTGCTATATGCATTACCGTCTCACCTAGAGATTCCAATCATAGGCCAGGAACATCATTGTGCTACCCATTGTACAAACACAACACATGGTATGTCTACACTTCATTCCTCCATCGAGGAAGGAATGCAAATGTAGACACCTGAAATTGCAAATGAAGCAGGGATTTAAATATCCTGTGCTTCATTTGCATAATCACGGACTGGTGCTATTGTGAGAAAAAAAATGGGGTTATTTTGAGAGAAAATCCTTCCCTCGAAATAACCCTTACTCCTCAAAAAATGAGGTTCAAGGATTATTTCAAGGGAAGGGTTCTCTCTTGAAATAACCCCTTTTTTTCTCGCAATAGCGCTATTTCGCAATACCACCACTCTGCAATTATGCAAATGAAGCATGGGATATTTAAATCTCCGCTTCATTTGCAATTTCGGGTGTCTACATTTGTATTTCTCTCTCTCTCTCTCTCTCTCTCTCAGAATGAAGTGTAGACACACTCACAGAGACTCTCCCTACCCTGTGAAGTTTACTAACATATAATTTTGAATATACCCTGCAAGTTTATGATTATATTCTAGAGAATGGTTCTCACATTTTTGGCATGTTAATTGTGTTCAATTTCATTTTGTTCATCCTGTTAAATATGAACATTTTATTTTAGAGGTGGTCTGGACCAATTCAGGAAACTTCAATTGTCTCTGAAGAAGAAGTGTTTAGAGAGCCACCGATGGAACCAAGAGCAGAATTAATCCAGATGGTAGTTCATCCAACTTGAACGAGACTGGATTGGTACTGTCATCTGACATATGATCACTCAGTGTGGACTGGCCAGTGTTTTTACGTCAGCTGTTTTTCCCAGTTCTTCTTTCCCTGGTAACCCACCCAACAACAATATACCATATGGATCCTGGCCTCCAAATATCAACTCAAAAGCAAAACACTAAGGGGATACCCTACACATGCAGTACAGTTGGGGAGTCTTTCCTTAGTCTGTCTTTGATTACAATTGGACATTTTAAAATGTTAAAAACAAGTGATTTCCTACCAAAGCTTGTGGTTTACTGCATATCTAGATTCAGATCAATCTTTCTATAGTATCTATACATGTTGTTTAACAAAAAATTGAAGATTTTGAAGACTTTCATTACTATATTTGTACTCAAGACAACAGAACATACCATAGGAGGATTTCCAGCAAACTGGGGGATAGGACATTCAGATTTTATTCCCCACTGCATGAAGTGCTTTGCACATTTTTCGGGATCATGCTGTTTCAAACTTTCTTCTGTCTGTCCACGTACAATACGGCTTTAAGATAATACAAAATGTTAATGTCAACAAAATTATATCTAGTATTTATAGCTATTACATTCAGCAATGTGTTTCTCCACTGTTAATATCCCTTTTTCTGGTAAGATTCCACTTCTCTGTTCAATCTGAAGATTTGCTACTAAGGGTATGTCTAGACTACATGGCTCTGTCACCGGAGCCATGTAGATTAGTTTCCTAGACATACCCAAATGAAGTGGTGATTTAAATATGCCTCATGGGATGAGGTTTACTGGGGAGGTCGACAAATGCCTTTGATGTCGACCATGGAGCGTCCAGACTACAGCACTGTGCCGCCAAACAGCTGATTGGAACAGCGCGGCAGCCATTTTAATTTAAATGAAGCGGCAATTATTTAAATCGCCGCTTCCTTTGGGTATGTCTAGTGAACTAATCTACATGTCTCTGGCGACAGAGCCATGTAGTCTAAACATACTCAAAGATAAGGCGAAAGGAGAGGCAAACCTGTGTTGACTTCCTAGGGGAAATCTCCTCACATAAAACATCAAGTGAAGAACTGAGAAAGAGTTACAGTTATAATGTGCAATAACATGGTCACAAAAAGAACATTTTGTTTAAACTAAAGCCAGATTTTTCCTTCTGCCTGTTCTATTTCTATTCCTTTAAAATAAAAGAGGTGGAAAGATCAGGCTTCTCAGTTTATCAGTGACCATAACTAGAATTACTTAAAACAAAATTCAGCTGTATAAGCAATCTTCTCCTATGTCTTGGAAGCTGTGGGCTGGCTCTGCAGTTAGTCAATCTCTCATTTCCTAGCTCATGCAAAGACGTCAATAGCACAATGATACTGGACATCAGTATCTCCCTCATTTCTAGCATCAATGTTGGTTATTACTTTTCCATACACAGATGGCACACACCTTTGTATTGCCTTAGATTCAATGAGTTGTATATTTTCCAGCAATCAAACTATACAGAGTCTGTCAGCTCGTGGTTACCCTGTGACATCTATTCTTCATACATGAAAGACTAAGGGTGCATCTAGACTACAGGGTTTTGTCGACAAAAGTGGACTTTTGTTGACAAAACTATACCTGCGTCCACACTACCGCTGAGTTCTGTCGACATAACGTCGACAGAACTCAGCAGTTTTGTCGATGCTGGTAAACCTCATTTTACGAGGCATAACGCCTTCTGTCGACAGAGTTTCTGTCGACAGAAGGTGTTATTGCATGTAAACTGTCCTTTGCGTCCACACTACCATGTTGACAAAGCAGCTTGCTTTGTCGACAGAACTCAATGTAGTCTAGACGCTCTTTGTCGACAGAAGTTTTGTCGACAGTATCTGTCGACAAAACTTCTGTCGACAGAAGCCTGTAGTCTAGACGTACCCTGAGTCTTTCTTCTAGGTGAAAAGTCTTCTGTCCAGTATTTCTGATTACTTTATCATTCTCCTGATTCTCAAACTTCAACTTTACTCCTAAGGCTAAATACACTGTAATTATCTTAATCTCAATATGATCCTTCCTTCTAACATCTCTCATCTCTGTACAACTGCCTACTACCTGGAAATCATAGCTACAGCTTAGCCTTTCCTGATTTGCCTACGTAGCTCGAATTAACGAGCTAATGTAGACATACCCTGACTGGCTGTGTCTAGACTGGCAAATTTTTCCACAAAAGCAAGTGCTTTTGCGGAAAAACTTGCCAGCTGTCTACACTGGCCGCTTCAATTTCCTCAAGAACACTGACTTCCTACTGTCTGAAATCAGTACTTCTTGCGGAAATAATATGCTGCTCCCGTTCAGGCAAAAGTCCCTTTTGCGCAAAGCTTTTGCGCAAAAGGGCCAGTGTAGACAGCTCAGATTTGTTTTGTGCAAAAAAGCCCTGATCATGAAAATGGCTATCGGGGCTTTTTTGGGCAAAAGCGCGTCTAGATTGGCACGGATGCTTTTCCGCAAAAAGTGCTTTTGCGGAAAAGCGTCTGTGCCAATCTAGATGCTCTTTTCCGCAAATGCTTTTAACGGAAAACTTTTCCGTTAAAATCATTTGCGGAAAATCATGCCAGTCTAGAGGTAGCCACTGTGTTTGTCTGACTGTGTGACGGGGCGTATCAACCCAGCACTGGGCGAGTAGAAGCACTCCTCCCTCCGATGGAGGTGGAGAGCCCCTGTGACAATCTATTTTCTAACTTCTCCCTGGGGTCATTGACATTTGAGGGAGGAAGGGTTTTTTTGCACTGTCATCTTTACTGACCATTTTTAAAGAACTCTTTCCCATATTCTGGACAACTCAAACTCTCATTTTAAAGGTCACATCAAACACTTCCTCTTAACTGTAGTTTATGATCATGAGCTAAGAAAAGCTGCTTGTGACTAAATGCTATTTATTTTTCTGTCCTGCTTTATGCATCTGTTCTGCTTTTTTGGAAAAAAATATTCCTGTTTGGAATTAAGGAGCTGTCTCTAAGCCACAACAATTAATATTTGTCTATAAATAAAACTGCAACCATTGAATCCAATTTTGAAAAATTAATGGAAAGTTAGGATTAACAATGTTAGTAAAGATAATTGGTTGTTAGATTTAGCATTAAGGCAACAAATGTATGCTTGTTGTTGTGTTATTTCCTTTGGATAATTTCAGGTGGTGTGTTACATAATTCCTTCTAGGAAATAAGGCTGAATTATGTCATAGAAAGAGAAATTCTATAAAGGAAACAACTTTCTAATGAGAAAGTCAAAAAGTGTGTATCTGTGAGTCCATATATGACCAGCACTAGTAAAGATTTATGCATATGAACAATTTGCTTCTGATATGCATAAGTGTTTGTAGGACTGGGCCAATAATCACTATCAAGATAACAGCTGATAGCATCCTAAAGTTGGGCTTCAATTTATACTATATGAACAATCTTGTAAAGAATGCAGTGAATATTTACAAATACTTACCCAGCACCATGAATGACAAGTCCAATAAAGAAGATGACAAAGAGATGGTGGGTGAACCAAAATACTTCAAAATAGGACCTTCGAATGGTTTTAGTGGATGATGTGATAATTAATATAAGGGCCAATGTAATGATGACACCACTGAGGCCCGCCAAGTATGTGAAAGCTACATATAGGCCACCTTCGGGGTTCTGTGAAATAAACACACAAAGGGGTTTAAATGAAGACAATTTATCAAAATTGAATTGGGCACCATCAGTCTTTTTCATTTCAGAATCTTTAAGGAGAGGGCATTTAGTGAAACAGCAGGACTGAATAGTTAATGTGTCCGCATTGATCAGAAGCTCATAGGAAAAAAGGGAGAGGGATAGAGGACGCCCTCTGGACTCGTTGAGGATGATAACGATGCAATCACACTTATTTGTATTATTTCTGACATTTTGGATTAGGGATATGTCCCAACCCCATCCATGTCATTACAGCTATAGGCATGTCCAGAAAGCTTCTAGAATACACACCTGTTGGGTTACAAGACGATGTTGTAGGGACACTGTGGTTACGGCATGTTAAAAACAGTCAAAGAAATATATTTGACTGATAATTGGAAGAACCCTTTGAGCAACAGAAGCTTTGACCTGAACCCAACATTCATCTATGCTAGAGGTGAAATTCTGGCCCCAGGGATTTCAAATCAAAGAGAATTTTGCCATTGACTTCAGTGGAGTCAAGATTTTACCTTACAGTTGGTATTTTCAAATGCTCCTAAGTGATTTAGGAGAACAAGTCAGACTGATTTCCAAACAACCTGTAGTCCTAAAGCACTCTGGTGTTTATGCACATCCTATGTCTGCTACACGTCACTTGTACTGAATCTGAGTAAACTAAATAGAAGAGGGAAAGAAACTGTTTTCTACTCATTGACACATGGAACTGGATGTCAGGAATTCTGGGCTCTGTTTCCAGCTCTGCCACTGGCTAGTTGTGTGTGTGGGAAAACACGCAAGTTCATACTTTAACACAGTGGTCTCCAACCTTTTTACACCCAAGATCACTTTTTAAGTCTCAGAACAGGCGAAGATCTACTGCCCCGCCCCTTCCTTGAAGCTCCGCCTACATTACACGAGGAAATCTAATGTAAATGTACTGCGCAGGTACGCAGTTCAGAGAGGGCTCAAGAGCTACTCTTAGAGCCCCTGAGATCTACCGGTAGATCGAGATCTACTGGTTGGTGACCACGGCTTTAACAGATGTGTGTCTAAAGTTAGGAGCCTACATTCATATGTAGACCAAAATGAACAGTCTGCTTTTCAGTGGTGCTGAGCACCTACAGCTAGCAATAAAGTCAATGGGAATTGTGGGTACTCAGTACATGTGTGTGTGTGTATGTAAGGTGGTGGTGGTGGTGGTGGTGGTGGGGAGGGGAAGGGATGGACAAAACCAAGACCTTAATTGTAGGAACTCAAGTTTTAAGATTTTAATTTTCACATCTCCCACCTGTAAATTGGGGGTAATACTGATGTTTATCTAACTACCTTGCACAGGCACAGTTTAACTAATTACTTTTTCTAAAGGACTGAAACTGCCAGATGACATATACGAACTATTACTAAGTTCATTATTGGTATTACAAAATATTGCCAAATGCAGAGTTCATTTGTGTAATGTGTTTTAAACACAGATTCAGTCAACTAACCATACCAAATAACTCAATGTCTTCGACACAATTGCATGCATGAATATTCCACATGGCACAGGATCACTTACCTTAAATTTTTTTCGGACAAAATTCAGATAGGATTCATCTTCATTGTCACCAAGTTTAGAAAGAACAGCTTGAATAGTTCCATTTGCTTCAACACGGGCATCCACACACCTCTCTACATTAAATAAGTGTGCAACAGTGTGTATTGCTGTGAGTGATGGAGAAAACAACACAGTTTATATTAGGTAAGTGTTACACCGTTTTCTGTAGGTACCTCAAAAAAAGTGTCTGGCTTTTGAACACTAGGATCTTATTCAAACTATGAAATAGAATAATCTAGTCACAATCATTAGTGGATTTTATGTCCACAACTACCCTGTCAAGAAGGAGAGTGGTAAGCCCATTTTACAGATGGGGTACTCAGGCACAAGGCAGACTAAGGGCACGTCTACACAGCTGGGTTAAAACCAAAATAAGCTATGCAATTTGAGCTATGTCAGTTGCATAACTTAACTCAAAATAGCTTATTTCAGCTTTTGGCGCTGTCTACACAACAGGAAGTCAGAGGTAGAGCACTCTTCCTCTGACTTCCCTTACTCCTCGTAAAATGAGGGTTACAGGAGCCGGAGTAAGAAGTCCTCCAGCTCAACATTATTTTGACATTACATTGAAATAACTGCTTGTAATGTAGATGTAGACTATGTTATTTCAGAACAACTGACATTATTCCAAAAGAACACTGCTGTGTAGACGTACCCTAAGGATGTGTCTACAGCAGGGCTTAACTCAAAATAAGCTATGCAAATTGAGCTATGCCAATTGCATAGCTTATTTCGAAATAGCTTATTTTGAGTTTTGGTGCTGTCTACACAGCACTTATTTTGAAATAAAGCACTCTTCCTCTGACTTCCCTTACTCCTCGTACAATAAGGGTTACAGATGTTGGAGTAAGAAGTCCTACAGCTTGACAGTATTTTGACATTATGTCGAAATAAATTTTGGCTCTATTGATGTGGACTATGTTATTTTGAATAATGTTGCTGTGTAGACGTAAGTGATCTGAGTGACACAGAACGTCTGTGGCTGAGTCAGGAACTGAACCTAGGTCTCTTCAGTTTTATTGCAGTGTCCTGTTTTCTAGTGTATCCTTCCTGCACAATGATAATGTTAATTAGCAACAGCTGCTGCTGCTTACGGTTTATCCTTATCTACCTTTGTAACCTCTTTCAGCACTAGTTCAAGTGGGGATAGATGCTCCACATTTTCTGAAATCCAGTTCCTTTGATATGTTTTTAGTTGGGCACTCAAAATCACTAGTCGCATTTGAAAATTTGGGATGAGGGGTCTGATCCGGCACCGATACATAATTCAGGTGGTCTGAGTTGTGTTCCCTACTCTGGCACATATTTCCTGCTTGACCTTGAGAAAGTCACTTAATTGGCTTGTGCCTTAGTTTCCCTTCTGTAACATGCCAATAATAATATAACAGCTGTACTTCAAGAAAGGCCCAAAGTGGTAGTGTGAAGTTCAATTAATTCTTGTTTGTGAGATTTGCAGATTCTGTGGTGATCAGCAACATAGGAAAGTCTATGGCCAGTCTACATATCAGGTAGGGGAAAAGCCTATTTACCCAGCCCTTTGTATGTAGCTTGTCTTTCCTCACTCTCCTTGTTTACTACAAACATCACAGTTTGGAAACAAGCCTCAGTAAGCATTAAATGTTTGGTACCAATTTTTAAGAGGGCATGGATTAATAGAGCTACAGTGAATTGTCTTTTATCACTTGTCCTTTGTTTTTTGCTAGTTTCAGACTAGCATTTAGATACTAATTTAACTCATGTCATGGGTCATTCTCTTAGTTTAGTAAAATGAGGCGCCAAGTCATAAACTCTAAAGACACTGTTTCCATTTGGATTCTGTGCAAGGTGAAATGATAAAGCAATGATCAAGAAAACTCTTAAATACCTACCAGTATGAAGGGCGATCATCCAAGCCACCATTTTGTGAAACGTGAGGTTCCTGTCTAACTGTCTCCTGATACGGGTTGAGCAGCACTTTGGGTTTAAAAAAAATGAAAAGCCTCTGCAGATTATTTGTGGTACGAAGGACATGGTCTACTTAACTGGGGGAATAACCCAGGTACATTGAGCACAAGACTTGCTGAAATTGATGTAACGATTAATAATAACATGAACTAAATGCTCCAGTGTGGCACTTTGTCATATAAAGATGCCGAATAATGCTGTAAGGCACTTGATTTAATCAAGTTACTTGATGATGGGAGGGTAATTCAAGATGGCGAAAAGAGGCCATCTAGTTTATGTTAAATCAAGACTTACTTTTATAAGAGGATCAGGGCCTGGGACAATTCGGTAATATCAGAGGTATTATCATGACTATTCATGCTAGGGAAGTGCCCAGAGGCCCCAGTCAGAGCAAGATCAAATTTTACTATGTATTGTGCAAACATATAATGACGGAAAGCCTCTGCCTCAAAGAGTTACCAGCCAAAAGTTTCTAGGCACTTTACAGACACATATGAAGATATGGTTCCTTCCCCAGAATTGCTGATCTGATAGTTATCTTGCCCTGAAGTTAACCTACCCATCTAGGAACCTATCATTAAATGTCAGTGTTGTTCCAAACAAATACAAATCTCCCTGACACATAAATACAGGTGAAAAACCTGACTCTTAAAAACGAAACAGAGCTGACAGCTTTGGTAAAAGTCCTGACACTAGCTAGCACATATGAGGCCTGATTCCAGAGCATATGGAAGTCAGTGAAAGTCAGTACCTTGTCCTCCCTTTACCAGTCATGAAAGACAGTGACCAGGAAACATGATGCAAACTGTCAAACATTAACATTTATACATTTCTGATGCAACTTCATTGACTTTGGTGAAGTTACACCAGAAAGGAATTTGGCCTTCCACATCAGTCTCGATATAGGTGGACATCCACTATACCAATACATGTAAATATATTAGCAGGCAGCAGCTGCTAGTTTCAGACTAACATTTGGAAAATGACTTAATCTTAGTTCTCGCGTTTTACTCTTTTTCTAGCTGTTACAGTAACTTAAATTAGAGGACAAATCTGCCTCACATGCTAGTTGTTATTATAGTGACTTCACCAGTTACAGCACGATAACAAACAGATGGGAGAGACTGGCCTTCCAATGTCAGTGGAATAGAAATTTTTTTCTCCTGGCTGCCTGTGTCTAAGCTGTGCAAAGAGGAACTATGAACTCTTTAATTTCCTATTTGAAAAGGCCAATCTGTAAAGCCCAATGATGGCAGTACAGTTCCCCTGTTTGATTAAATACATGTTGATTCAATAAAAGAAGTAGAATTCCTGGCATGGAGGATGTACATAGAGAACTCAGTTGTTCTTTCAATAATACAACAACACTTCTTTTGTGGTTTTAGGGAAGGTTTGCTGTGCAGTGTTATCGAACCATCTTTGTTTTCTGCTCCGCTCCCTGTGAAACATCACTTAGCAAGAAGCCCACATTTTAAGTCATTTTAAAATCATACAATAGGATATAATCATGTGTTTTGTTGTGGTCTTTATGCAGCTGGCATCTGGATGCAATTAATTAAAAAAGAGCACACAAGCTGTGGGATTCCCCAGCCTACTCCAATCAAAATTTGCATCAAATACAAAAATCCTCTCCTTCCTGATATTAACTTTCTTATCAAAAAAGTATCTTAAATGAAATAAGTCCAACTGCCTAGGAGTCCTACTGTACAAACTCCCTCTGCAGGGTCCTAGCTCCCTCATCCAGGCATCTACTGTGACCCAGTGATGCTGACAATTCACAAGCCCCACATGTCTCACTGGGCACGGCAACAAGAAAACTCCCACCACCCTAATACAGGCAGCCAAGACAGCAGGGTTTTCCTGAACCTCTGAATGACAATAAAGGAGAGACAGCTTTATAGGGACATGAAACAGGATGAGCTGCACATCTCGAACAGTGAGCAATTTAGTAATAGAAGCAGTTCTAACTAAACTAAACTAAACTAAACTAAACTAAACTAAACTAAACTAAACTAAATACTTGTTTATTGGAATCAATTCCAACCCTTCCATAACACCAGATGTTGGCTTTTAATCTTGGTTGATATTAGCTAATCTGTCACAGTTCAGGGAAGGAATTACCACAGGAAAATAATTTTATATGTGGACAATAAAACTTACTGTTCAGTGTTTACATAAGTGATGGGGATGCAACCAGTCTCCACTCCATTTGTACCATTCCAGTGATGGAAGATGAATAGGGAGAATCAGGCCCCATGAATTCAAATTCTACCTCTTTCACTGACTGATTTTAATATTTCTATGTACTTTACAACAATTAAGCTTTGGGAGAGTTGGAAATAGAACCTAGAGCTTTAATATGGTACATGCAAGGCCCATCCATATCACCATGTTCCTTTCAGATAGAAACACTTGGTTATGGGTATCTTTAACCACTTTTCTTACCACTAGACCATACTCTTCTTTCAGGGCCTGGAACAGTACACAGGAATCCTGAAGGTCAATAGTTTACTGCTGTCTAGCAACTCACTGGAAAGGTGTGTGTCATGATCCCTCTAGCAGCAGTTCCACATAAAGGATAAGTTATTACCAATTACCCCTCTAACACAAGTGGTAGGAGTCTGTAGTATGGATGCGAGAGTCTTGTGTTCATACACTGCTGACAACACATGGAATGCAACTACATTTCTGTGGGTAGATATTTTTCATTTCTCTTTTTATTTAAATCTAAGAAATGTAATACAAAATAAAAAGAACATTAAGTTTTTAAAGACAAGTAGTCTTCAGGCTACCTGTGAAACCTTACATAATGAATAGTAACAGAGACATAGCCGTGTTAGTCTGATCTTGGTAAAACAGAAGTGGGTCTGCCCCATGAAAGCTCATCACCTAATAAACTATCTTGTTGGTCTTTAAAGTGCTACATGACTGCTTTTTTTGTGAAACCGTAGTTCACCTGCTGGTGTAAATGCTTTATGATATACTTTTAAAATAGATGATTGCTTAGCATTTTTCCATATGATCCTAATGAATTCAGTGGCATTTTGTAATATGCACATAATGCAGCATCAGCTTTTATAAGTCTATGAGTCTATGTAATGCTGTAACCCAGTCCCCTTTTTCCCCCAACCTTATGTCCGGGACCCAACAGACACCACCGCTTTAAATGCAACCCCCACCTTTTCCATTATTTTCAATGGGAAAATTGACCCTGCATAACATGTTTTCACTTAACACGATCATTTTCTGAAATATATATATAGTGTTAAATGAGGAATTACTGTATAGGGTTTTCCCCTCCCCCCTTTTCAGTAAATAAGTGCTATATGCCATTAGGAAAGAACAAGTTATCTGCAAAATGAGAAGTGAAACTTTCACAGTACAGTGCTTATGGAGCAATGACAGATATATGGAGGCTGGACATTAACTCCAATTTTAACTCCAGTAAGTTAAAAGAGGTTTTTTTAAAATTAAAGTTAGATTTTTGGCCTCAAAGATCCAGTCTTGTATGCTTTGAGTTTCTAGATTTACCCAATGAACTGATGGAAATAGCTTGAGTCAAGCATAAAGTAGTAGACACTAAGGTAGCATTTTCCACACAGTTCTGCCAAGTCAGCTGAAGAATTACCAACAAATAACACCTCTGCTATATGACTCCTGGGTCTCTCTGGACATGAAACTAAAAACTGCATCGAAGTGTCCTTATTTTTCTAGTGATTTTGGTGATGTGGAAAAATGACCCATGTTACAGCCCAGGATGAGGCCAAAATCCTCATTTATTTTTCATTTCGCTCACAAGATCTGTGAAGCTGCATTTATTACAAATATTGCTAGACAAATATATCCTTCAAATAGAAAAGAACCCCCTCTAGCCTACACATAACACTCAGTGCCCCGGCCTCATGAAAAGGCCTAGAGAAACCTGACAACATATTCTTTAGGTCAACAGCCTCAGGCTGAGGGACACCTGTTAAGAAAATCCCCATTGGAGGTCTGAAGAAACCTGATAAGAAAATTCCAACGGATCTCAGCCACTGGGATGGCATAAAAATATGCAGGGAAGGCATCTCTAAAGCATGAAATCTTACATGGCTTCACAGATCTAAATCAACACCTCAAACTGGAGCCACTGGCTACACATGTGCTTATGCTGAGGAGTACAGGAAGAAAGATGAGGGCTACGAAGAGGTTTTGAATGCAATTGATATCAATAGGAGAGGACAGATAATGCCGTATTTCTCTTTCATTAGACCATAATAGGGTAGTATCTTTAGTTTCCCAGTACCTGCCATTGGTTTTAGATGAGAACAAGGTGATCAAATGCGATTCAGATAAAGCGGAGGTGATATAATAGGGTTGGAAAGGGAAGTAACTGGATGAGATAGTATCTCCGTCCTCAACTGAACACTTTGTGCTAGTAACATTTGCAACCTGAGATTCCTTTTGGAACCCTGACTATACTAGCCAAGGGTAGGTTTCTCCATTTGTGCTAGGATAGGATATTTTACTCTCAGGTATCCATGTCTTTGTCACTGTTGTATTAGACTGCTGCAGGGTGTACTGGTTAGGACAACCATGGAAGACCACTCAAAAATTTCAGCTAGCACAGAACACCACTGAGTTGTGCTCTCAGGCCACATCTATACTTGCAAGAAGATCACTCTGGCCATCAATCTTCTAGAATTCTATATAGTGGATCTAATAAAGGCCTGCTAACTTGAATGAGGAGGGTGCCGCTGTCAACGCTGGTACTCCTTAATTTGTGGGGAGCAGAGGTAATGCTCCTGTCAACCTCCTACTGTGAAGATGGCACGAAAGATCAAATTAAAATACGTCAACTTCAGCTACGCAATTAATGTAGCTGGAGTTGCATATCTTAATTTGAACTTCTGGGTAAGTACAGACATGGCCTTAATAGTACATCTCATGTGCAGTCTATTGCACCTATGCTCCATTGGCCAGAGAAGGTCATAAGCAATTTCAAGCTGAGTCTGGCGTAAACCATGTAGAGCAGCAAAGAAGGAAGAATGTAACAGAAAGATCAAGTGTGAAAATCCAGCTCTAACAGCTTTGAAAAAAAGTCAGTCAGTCTTTCTTTCTTTCTTTCCACAAAATTTGAAGCTGGGGGCATATTCATCTCTGGCATAAATGGATTGAAAGCCAGAAATGACATTTTGAAAGTGTGGCTGTATGTGATTTTGTTGTGTTTAGTGTATATTTCTGTTCTGCAGCAAAACTCTGAATTCTGATGCTTCTGAAAAGGGGCATGTAGAAAGGAAGACACATTTGGGGAACTCGAGCTCAATAACACGGGCTGCTCTCTCAAGTATTCTGAAAGTCTTTCTTCATCTTACCGCACTGGATCCTCTAAGGAAGGAGAGCAGGTTTCGACAGACTGGCAGCAGAATCAGCAAGCAGTTGAAATTCAAACAGGCTGCAGGCGCTCGTGCCCAAGGCAAAGCAGACTGTAATGCAATGTAACAGAGGGCAGTATCAGTACAGCACAAAAGGGCATGCCTACACAGCAGCTGGGAGAGTATTACCCAGCCTGGGCAGATTGAAATGCTAGCTCTGCTTGAGCTAATATGCTAAAAATAGCAGTGCAGCCATCGCCAACCTGACTGCTGCTGCCTCCAAGCCAAGCTAGCCCGTGCTGCAACATTCACACTGCTGTTTTTAGCATGCTAGCTCGAGCAGAGCTAGCACCCGTCTATCAATCCATGATAGGAGACACATTCCCACCTGCACTCTAGATCTAACCTTAGTCCTGACCCTCACCCACTCCAAGGCTTCTTTACTCCTAGCCAGAGTATAAATTAAAATTAAAGAGTTCGTTCATATCAGTTGGAGCTCATCCCAGTTTCTACTGTACAGCGCAGTTGAACACACATAGCAGCACAGAGATGCCTTCAAATAAAACCTTGCTTCTTTTCTCAGTGTTTACATGATCTTATTATTAGGGGTGTCAGTTGACCTGCGTTAATGCCTGCAATTAACGCAGGACAAGATGAACGCATTAGAAAAATTAACATGTTAATTGCAGGTGTTAACACTGCGCTGTTGCTTTGAAGTGCTGCTCCGCTTTCGTTGTCCCTTTGAAGTGCCACTCCAGCGCCTTAATAGGGCAGCCCTGCATGGAGCCCAGGGTCAACTGGGGACTCCAGCTGATCCCAGGCTCCATGAAGCGCTGCCCCATTGAAACACCGCCACAGCATTTCAAAGCGGAGTTGCAAGTGATTAATCTCACGATTAATTGCGATTAACATTTTTAATTGCTTGACAGCCCTACTTATTATTTTAAAGGCTACCTATTAGGTCTGACAGCTGAGGTCAAGCACAAAGCAAATGTAACCAGTTAGCAGTGTTCCCCATCTGATGACCATTAAAATGTTATCTGATGACTATTGAAAAGAAGATTTGGAGGCAGTCACATGAAGAGGGGTACAGCACACTAGGAAATTGTATCTTACAATACGTTTATTCAAGAAGAAACCAGGTATAGATTTAGTTCAACAATTTTCTGTAAATACAGGTTTCTTTTTGTTTTTATGACCGGTGCCATTTAAAAAATTACTTGTATCAATCATCATATTCCTCATGGTTTCAGATTTACAACTTTCACCAAGATCATCAAAAAAGGGATAAAGAAGCTTGTGCCTTTTTAAAAATTAAGGATGGAGGAAAAAATTGTAAATCTCCATGCAGATGGAGCAATTTTGGGGAAAAAAACCCTGCTTTTTTCCCCCCAAAAAAGCACAATTTCAAAAGGCTGTTGCACCTTTATAAATAAGAGCAGAAATTGACCAATATGTACTAATGTGAAAGCGAGAGCAAGATTCCCAGCTTTATTGAACCAAATCAGTAAATCTGTGATCATGTTGTTTTATAATTCAGAGCCAACAGTAATTTGTGCAAAAATTTTTATAAAATATGAGTAATCCCTCTCACTAACTTCTCTGTAATATATAAATACTAATTGAAATCAGCTTGGTTTGAATCTCTTGCAGCATCTCACAAACTGGCTTTAGCAACAATCTGCTTCATTGTGCCAAATGTGGTAATATGGTTGGAAAGCTTTGGAAACAAGTTTACAATAGGTCACATGACCCTTCTGGTACTCCAAGGTCTTATTGATAGATATATTTTGATATAAACATAAATAACAACTAGTCTTCTGGGCAAACAGGTGTGTAAACTATTCATTTCAGGATAGAAAAATGATTCTATTAAACAAATTATTAAGATAGTCTTCTTTTTTAATTCCAAGGCAATACTTTGCACAGCTTCTGCTTAATAAAGCAGTCACGCTCTATGTTCTGTTTTTTAATTAAACAGAGTGTGAATCTTCTGGGAAGACATCTCCAAAATGGGATTTGTCTGCTCTGCTTTGCATTTTTCTGTCTGAAAGCACAATTTGTGTTCAATTATCTATTTCTGTGAGTTTTGAACTGCTACTGTCTCAGCCAAATAGAGCTGAGGTATGTGCCATGATAACCCAGGTATGCTGTACTTACCCCAAGAAGCTCTCTGCTGTAGTAGAATTTTTTTGGAACATCATATACTCTGTAGTACCACCAAAAGAGGAAGGCATTTAACCCCAGCCACACAAGCTGAATGAGAAAAAATACATTATTAGATGCAATCAGAAGATGGCTTTGAGTCACACATAAATAGGGCTCAATACAGGAGCTACTGGATGAAACTCTGTGGCTTCTTACATTCAGGAGGTCAGACTAGATGATCTAATAATCCTCCCTGGCCTTAAATTTTTCACCCTTCTTCACCTCGTCAATAAACATAAACATAACATAGGCTGACATTTCCTCAGAGTCAGTGATTGATGTGGTTTTTAATTAATATTATGTTATTATTATTCATTTTGTGCTAAGGGTTCTTTTTAATTGCCTTTTCATTCTATCTTAGCATTTCCCCACACTCCACCCTGGCTCCCATCCCCATGAAATCCCCTGTTCTCTCTCTAGGCATATATACTAATGGAATAACTCTACAGCAAACTGTGCTACAAATATCTTCCCTAAGATTAAACAGGGTAGCATACTGTCTAACATATATATGTACCATTGCCCTGAATTGGAGGCAACATTAGACCTTCTTAAGTGTGGGTGTTTAGGCCACTCTATCCAAGGTTGTAGGCCTATGGAGGAAATAAGCCATAGTACTGCAGCCGTTCACTGAGCATCCCCTTTAGCTCAGGTGCGGCCATGTGTGGGGCCCCTGAGGCCATGTGTGTGTGTGTGAGCTGATGACCGTTACTAATGGCAGATCTTCAGTCAGATTCCCCTTGTTGGCAGCCAGAGTTGAAGCTGCACCAAAGGGCTGGGGTCACTTTAAACTGTAGGGTGACCCTCTCCCACAATTTCCACAGGTAGTTATAAACTTATTCCGAGTTTCTGTGAAATCCCTGCCAGAGCACACAGCTCAGCAGAGCTCACTGCATTCGCTCATTTCTCTGTGGCTTGCCCCCACCCTAATGATTCAGATGTGGTTTCTGCAACAGGCCCTGCCTTCCCCCATCCCCTTTCAAGCATTGTAATAAAGATTAGGGCCAGCCAAGACTATAAAGGCCTATTTTTGCTCAATGGAGTTCCACTAGTATTAAACGGAATGCATGAGAAGAGAATCAGGCCCCGGATCTCCATTAGAGTCAAAGTGCATAGTAGGAAGGAAAATGCAGAAGAACTCCTAAGGCTGCATTTCAAGTCCTACCAGGGGAACAACACCCAAGCAACATGTAGTAACATAACAATGAACAGTGCTGAGCACAGTTCCAAACAGACCCTCTAAAGAAGCCGTCCCTCAATGCATTTCTAGAACTGCAATCTATTTCAAATAACTCTTTCTTTTTCTTACTCTAGTGAAAATACACTTTTGTTTTAATTCAGATTGTATTCAGCTCTTGTGAGGGAAACATGCCAGAACTCAGCTACTGTGAGCTTCTGCTCACTCGAATCACTGACCATGACAGCTTGACAAATCAATGTATGTATGTGCTATCTGGATGTCCTTACTGCATATTCAAATGTGTCATTACAGGCAATAGTTAACAGTAAATGACAGGCACAAACCATTCCTACAAGTTCACATTTCAGCCACCACAGATGTTACATTTCAAAGTCTACATTTTTTCCTATTGGTATACAGAACATTAGTTTTAACAGCATCTGGCAGCAATTCTGTGACTAGCTCTAGGTACTGTTATTACAGAACTAAAAATCTGTATCTTTTTAATCATTAGTATTTTCTTAAGACAGGCTCTTTAATGTGAAAAAAATGTTCAGCTGAGCTTTTAAATATGAAAGCATCATTTATTTTGCCTCTGGTAAATTAAGGCCTAGATCCTGCAAACACTTGCTCACATTCTTAGTATGTCTACACCGAATTCCTCTTTTGAGAGAAGAATGCAAATGCAGCTGAGCGAAGTTGCAAATAAAGCGTGGATTTGAATTTCCCATGCCCCATTTGCATAATTGCATCCAAGCACTATTTCAAAATACCCTATTTTGAAAAAAGAAATGCTGTCTAGATGCAGTTATTTCGAAAGAAAACCCTTCTTTTGAAATTACCCTTAAACCTCAAGTAAAGGTAATTTCAAAAGAAGGATTTTCTTCAAAATAACTGCGTCTAGACAGCGTTTCTTTTTTCAAAATAAGGTATTTCAAAATAGCGCCAGGACACAATTATGCAAAGGAAGTGCTGGAAATTCAAATCTGCACTTCATTTGCAATTTTGTTTGTCTGCATTTGCATTGCTCTCTCTAAAGAGGAATGCAGTGTAGACATACACTTAATTACAGGCTCCTGAGTAGTGGTTTCAGTGGGACTGCTCAGGTGTATACAATTAAGCATATTCAAAAGTATTTGCACTATGATTTTCCAGACCAGTTTATAGCTATTCATTTAATAAACCTATTACACAACATTAGTATTATTACATTATTTTAAGAAATTTGGAAAACAAATCTAAAAATCAGATTTATGATGTTCTAGCAACTCTTTTGGAGATATACAATCACTATTTCTCATAATTACACCATATATAAAGCCAGATTTTAAAATATCTTTAGATAGAAATCAACTGTTTGAAAGGAAAATACAGGCCTATACTGTAACAGGAATCAGGTTGAATTCATATCCTGGGTGTACTGGTATGTGTATACACACATATGAATACATTCACTATGTACTCTGAACCAATCTTTTGGAACATTTGGCTTTATTGATAAAATCAAACAAAATACAAATTATTAACCCCCTATCAAAGTTTTCATCACCAAACTTGACTTTTCCAGGTTAATCACTTTTTCCCAGACCCTAATTTCCCAACACAAGAGAGGATTTCCAACCACTTTTATATTCTGCTTCGAGCTAATTGAAACCCCTGGCTAGAATGATACAAAATTGTTTTCGCTGCATTTCCATGCAAGAGTCAAGCACAGCAAGTCTAAACAAAGTATCTCCACATGCAGAATCCCAGAATTTGCCAGTCTGATATAAATAGCCTACACTGAGTATTATTTATTGTATAATTCAGTTTCATTAGCATTTATTTCTAGATAGTCTGGTAAGGTATTGCCTTTTTTACATTCTTGGAATTTACATTGAAATGTAATACATCTTAGAGGGGTAGCCCTGTTAGTCTGCAATTTTAAAAACGAGCAGTCCTGTGGCACCTCAGACAAAGTGGGTTTTACCCACAAAAGCACATGATATAACATATTTGTTAGTCTCTAAGGTGCCACAGGACTGCTCGTTGTTACAGAAATGTTATTCTCTCTCTCTCTCTCTCTCTCTCTCTCTCTCTCTCTCTCTCTCTCTCTCTCTCATATATATCATGATCACTATCCCATCCAAACACTTAACATATATAACAAATCAAAGGAGACTTAAAATAGAGAAAGGTATTGTACTTACAATGACAAAAATGGAGAGTCCCTCGTTCACCACCCAGTTGCCCATCGTTGCTGGGGAAGAGTGTGCACTGACTTTGCTCCTTTTCAGACAACTATTGTATCTCCTCACAGAAGGAAGTGAGAGCAGCTGCCTTGTTGCAACCTGTTTCCTCTGTCATTCATCTAGAAATTAGCTAACCATTGACCCATGCAATGGTTTGAATTTGCTATCTCTGAAAACACAACAGTGTAAGAACCCAGCCATAAATAAGGAGAGCTTGGAAATGAACAATTTCTTTTTCTTGTGTATGAGTTACTTTGGGTTATGCAAATGTCATTGGAGGGCGTTTCCATCCAACAACTTGGAGTGACTTTTTATAACTACAGCATTGAAGCCCTTAGTGCAATGAGAAACTAAACATGGTCATACTCCTCCTCAGTTCATTCCCCCGCCCCAGCATTACTCCCTGCCCCTCGCACACCTGCTGATCCAGTCTCCTCCTCCCCATAATATGTTACATTCCTCCAGCTCAGCATCCCACAAACGCCTCCAAAGATGATTTACCCTCCCCTTCCCTGATAGGCTAGCAACTCTAGCCCAAATCCTGGCTGGGATTTAGGCTCCTAACTTCTAGTGTTTTCAATGGAGGTTAGGAACCTAAATATGTCAGAGGAACGGGATGTCTTTTCCTACGGGCTGCTCTGCGCTTCAGTCAGTGCTGTGTGGACATGCCCCTCAGCTAGCCTGAAAGTGTTGCCAATTCTCCTGAGACTTGGGTGCTTTTTTAAAACGTCCAGCTCCTGAAAGCATGTGATTATGAGAGAATCTCATCTTAAGTTTTTGCTAACAAATAAAGTGGGGGTAGGGGAGACTCTAGACTTCATGTTTGCAGAGTGTGGAAATGTGGCCTCGATATATCCTATAGACTCAGGCACCAGACAGCAAATACAGTGAAGGCCTCCCTCCTTCCCCCACCTGTAATGCCTTTTGAAAAGCTCATATTTTTTCAAGACCATCTCATGATTTTTGGAACACTTAGCACGGACGATGATGTGAGTCCCAAATACAGTAAACTTCCGATAATCCGGCACCTTTAGGACCCAGAGGATGCCGGATTATCAGATATGCTGGACTATAGGAAGGGGGGGGCTATGAGGAGTCTGGGGTGGGGCTGGGGGGGATAAAGGGGTGGTGCTATGGGACCAACTCAGCACCCCAGCTGCTCTGCCCCGGGCATACCCAAGTCAGCCGCGGCTGAAACTGACCAGCGGTTGACTCGGGGAAGCCCGGGGCAGAGCAGCTCCAATTGTCCGGCTGCCTGGAGCACTTCTGGGTCCAGGTGGTGCTGGACTAGCAGGAGTGTCGGACCACTGGATGCTGAACAACTGGAGTTTTACTGTACTGTCCAAAGCTGGATATAAATACTAGCAAAAAGGTAGATAGGCAGTAATGGGAATCAGAGATCAAGGATCAGGGAATCTCAGATAAGATCAGGACTCCTGCCTGTGATAATTTCCCACTTCCAACAGTGTTCCCCACCACGAGCATTTCTGATGTGATCCACCTCCCATACCTAGGCAAACAGAGAGCTCCCAAGGCTCTGTCAATTGGCTTTGACAGAAATTCACCAACTGATACCAGCTGAGGATCTGGCTGAATGTTTTGAAGATAAACATTTGCAGTAGTTAGGTGCTGATTTTGGGCTGCTCCCCGGTTCCTCTGCACAGCCAGAACCAGTCAAATTTCCCCATCAGAGAAAATCAGGCCTCCATTTTAAAGGGGATTTGCTATTGCCATAGAATGGCCCTAAGGGAGAAAAGAAGGTGTCTGGCCAGACTGCCCTAAGTTCCAGCTGTTCTGGGCTTCCAGCCAAACCACTGGACTCAACTGAAGCCAGGGCATAAGTTACATGGACCAGGAATGATTCCTGGCCTCTCAGGAATCCAAGAATCACCAAGCTTAGCTCAGCCATGGCCCAGAGCTGACTGCAGCACTTGGCAATGTCTGATCCATGGCATTTCCGAGCAGAGTGGACAGCTCAGACATCTCGTTCTGGTTTTGTAATGTCCCGTTAGCACAGGTATATGGACGGAAGAGCAATTTCTCCTTTGCCATGGTATGTTACTGTATAATTAGCGTCAGAATAAAAAGGGTGGTAGTAAGGGCACAGTTGAAAAAAGGCTGAGACCCTCAGACATCAGGGAAGGCAAGTGGAAAGGCCACTTAGATTATTTGACGATTTTCTTCTGTAAATAGAAGCTCCCAGAGAAGAAGAATGTCAAATGCCTCACAGGAAGCGAAACTTAACAACTGAAAATATTATTCTCTTCTATAAGCAAGCGAAACATGCTTCTCTCCAGTGGGTCTGACAACCCGAAACTACCACACTCATGATTACCTCACAGAATATGCGGTAACTGGCCGCCTGAGGTACAATGCCCCCACTGAGCTGGGACAGCTGCTCGGGAACAGACTGGAGCAGTACACTCAGTAAGTCTAAATGAAAGATGGATGTCAGCAACTCTCAGAGGTGATGTGTTCTATGGGAGAAATCTTGGCCCCATTGTAGTGAATGAGAGTTTTACATTGACTTCAATGGGACCCTGATTTCCCCATGGGTGACTAATTCATAATAGGCAACTGAACCCTGAGAAGCCCTTGGTTCCTTCCATGGTACTTCCATGTTCTATTATAGTTACTGAACTTACTCAGTAAGTGTTCATAGAATATAGAATAATGTTCTATTATAGTTAATGAAACTCCCTGCATCATGTGGGTGTAAGCTTTGTGGTCTGCTTGCATTTACCATGCATGACACACAAGACAAGGAAGCATTGTAGGGAGGGTTCCTGGGAGTGAGTTAGATGGGCCGATGGTGCCCTGACACTAGAAATATTCCAGCAAAACTCACTGCCTGCTCCCTCAGCCTCTTGCATCCCCCAGCCTCCCTGTTGCCCCCACACTCCCACCGTGCAAACCCCGGCCCTGCCTGCCACCCCGGGCAACTTAAAATATCCCAGGGGCCCCTGCCATCACCACCAGCAGTGAAGCAGGGGTAGGGTGGCTTCCTCCTGATAGCTCCCTGCGGCTGCTGGTATGTTTATCCCTGTGGCTGGTGTGTGTGTGTTTCTGTGCACTGCTCACACTAGGGGACACCTGGGGTGGGAGCAAGCAGGGGTAGCAGGCAGGCAGCTGTTCCTGGAGACCACCACCCCCTCCAGGAGCCACTGCCGGGGGTGGTAGTGCCTCAGGTTGGTGTGGCACCCCACACTCCCTCCCTCCACATGCCATTATGCACTACACTCCCTCCAAAACCTGCGCCTTCTCCCCACTTCCCTCATGTTCTGCTCCCAAACTCCCTCTCAGAACCTGCATCCAGGCCCCCAGTGCCTCAGGCCAGAGCCAGCATCCACATTCCCTCCCAAAGTCTGCACCACAGATCCCCTTCTGCACTCAAACTCCCTCCCAGAGCCGGCACCTTGCATTCTTCCTGCATGCCAGTGCCCTGATTCCATCTCAGAACCTGAATCCCAGATCTCCACCTGCATCCAAGCCCCACTGAACTCCACCCCTCATCCTTCCTGCACCCAAACTCCCTCCCAGAGCCAGTAGCCCTTTCTGCCTCTAATTCCCTGTTTTGGCCCACAGCCTGCACCTGGCACCCAAACTCACTTCCAGAGCCCTAACCCCTCCCCACCCAAACTCCCTCTCACAGCCTTAAGCAGGAGATTAAATGGGGGAGGGGAGTGAGCTCTGGATATTCTGAGTACCAGCAACATTTCTGCAAACCTGCCACCTCTGAAAGAGAGGGTGAGATTGCAAAACAACAGCATTTCCTGTGTTTTCATGCTTTACAATTTTCTGTTTGCATAAAGGTTTAAAATGGCCAGTTGAATAGGGAAAGATCTATGCACAATAGCTTGCACATCTTTGCAGTGAAAACTTTCCCTTGTACAATGTCCCCTAGATACAGGTCCTTGTGACGGGTTGGATCGCAGAGGTCCCTATGGGTTTGTTATCTGTTGTGCTGATCAAGTCACTGATGCCTGCCTTCCTGCCCTCTGGTGCTCTCCATACCCTGTCCTGCTGGGCCAGAATCTCTGATCTCCTCCACCCAAGGTTCAGAGTTTGGCTCACCCTAGCAGAGCTACACAGATACCAAACTAGCTCAGCCCTGGGAGGGCTCACCTATAAGACTGTTGGCAGCACCCAGGAATACAGCCCCCCCAAAAGGACTGAAACCCCAAATAAATCCATCCTATTCTGTAGAAGAGTTTTACGCAGAGAAAGCTTATAAGCTTGCCTTCTTTATCAGTGAAAGAGAGATATACAGAGGTTGTTCTCCCCTCCCCCTGCATTTGATAATAGAAAAAAGTGGGTTTATTAAGTATAAAAAGTAGGATTTAAGTGACTGCAAGTGACAGATCAAAGTATGTTACTTAGCCAAAATAAACAAAACACGCTATCAAAGCCTAATACACTAGGGCTGTGTCCACACTCAGGGGTTCTTTCGAAAAAAGTAGTCTTTTTTCGAAAGAACTTCCCCTGCGTCCAGACTCAAGCCGCGTTCTTTCGAAATTAAATCGAAAGAACGCGGCTTTTCTTTCGACGGCGGTAAACCTCGTTTCACGAGGAAGAACGCCTTTTTCGAGGGAGATCCGTCGAAAGAACGTGAGTCTGGACGGGGGGAGCCCTTTCTTTCGAAATTATTGGCCTCCAGGAACAAGCCCTGGTGGACAATCTGGGCCATGGGTTGCACATCTGTGGTTCCTGGCTGCAGCCATTCCTTAAAGGGACAGGCACCCTCACAGCCATTTGTTGCAGACAAGGAGCCAGAGCACACGGCGACCTTGCTGCAGCATGTCACAGCCCCAAGAGCGTCCTGGCCCTTCCTCCGAGCCTTCTGGGGACCCAGCCAAGGGCTCCAAGCGCCGGGCACCATCCTGGTCTGGCCCAGAGATCAAGAGCCTGCTGGAGCTGTGGGGAGAGGAGGAGGCCTTACAGGCCCTCAAAAGCCGGCGGCGAAACGCCGACATTTATGGCCGCATGGCTGAAGCCCTGGCCCAGAAGGGCCACTACCCCCGCACCCAGGACCAGGTGCGCTCCAAAGTGAAGGAGCTGCGGCAGGGCTACTCCAAAGCCAGGGAGGAGAGCTCCCAGTCTGGGGCAGCCCCCCACTACTGCCCCTACTACCCAGAGCTGGACCAGATCCTGGGTGGCAGTGCAGAAGCACGCACACCACGGCGGTTCGTGCAGTCTGGACTGGCAGACCCCGTGGTGGACGCTCCAGAGCGGGAGCTACAGCAGTCTGGAGACGGGGACATGGGCCCAGAGGAGGAGGACACCGAGGAGACGGCGACCCTCACCCTGGAGCCAGTCACCCAGACCTCTGAGGCCTCCCAGGCGTCATCTGGCGCGGGAGAGGAAGCAGCAGGTGAGTACAGTGAGTTTGTGTCACACCCGGGGGGGGGGGGGGGAGGTAGGTGGGTGGGTGCACAGTGGGTGATGCACAAGGGAAACCTGTCATGCTCAGGCTGATGCCCAGGTCACACACACACACACACACACACAGTGTGACCTTCAGAATGTCTGCTTCCCCTGTCTCAAGGGAGAGGGCATGCCCTTTTGGACAGCTGTTGCACACATGACTGATTGTGATAGAAATGTAGCCGTGTTACTCTGATCTGAGGAAGTGGGTCTGGCCCTGGAAAGCTCATCCCCTAATAAACCATCCTGTTAGTATTGTAAGTGCTACAGAGTCCAGTTTATAGGACTGATTGTGTCTTCTTCTTTTCCTCCACAGCCGGACCAGCCGTGCAAGAGGGCCGCAGCACCCCAGCCCCACCTCCATCTCCATCTCCACCTCGGAGACATGGGAGCCGCAGACACAGGCGTGTCTACGCCGACATCCTCCGGCAGCACGTCGAGGCTGTGCAGGAGCAGAACGCCATCCTGCTACAGAGGGCGGAGGCAGAGGAGCGGTGGCGTGATTGGCTCATGAATGAGCTGGTCCTGCAGCGCACGGTGCTGTACGCCACCCTGAGGGAGGTCAGCGGCTTGCCTGGTGCTGTGCCTGGTCCTGCTCCTCCAGCACCCCATGACCCCACCCCACCAAACCCCCCTTCCACAACAGCAGCCCTTTCCCCCCTTGGACCTCCCTCTCCCCCAGCCCCCCCAGCTCCCCAGCCCCTCTCTCCCCCTGGCCCTCCTCTCCCCCAGGCTTCCACGTCCCAAGAGCCCCCCAGCAGCCAGCCAACCGACAGGTGCATCACCCGATCCCGTAGCCGGGGAGCACCCCAAACACGAGGCCCAGCCAGGAAAGGGAAATCTGCCAAGCCCCGTTCAACCTGATCCCCTTCCCCCCTCCAGGTTTCCAGGCCCCTTCCCCCCTCCAGGTTTCAATCACCCCCATCACCCCAGTTAAAGCACAAACAAAGGGTTAAAGGAACTGTTTGTTTATTGTATATAGTTTGGCAACAACAAAAATGAAGAAAATTTTTGTTATTTTGCCACATTGTTTGATTATATGTACAAAATTATAAATAAGTAAAGAGAACATTTTATTTTGAAACACACCCTGGTGTAAGTGATGTGTCCAAACTGGGTCAGGAGATGGGTTGTGGAGGGAAGCTTCTATTGGGGGCCAGGGCCCAGTCCCCAGGCAGAAGCCCCTCAGTGCACTCAGTGGCCTCCACTGGAGAATTGCTCCCGGAGGGCCTCCCGGATGCCAACTGCAGACCGGTGAGCCTGGCGGATGGCAGCTGTCCGGGGCTGGGCAAAGAGCCTCTCCTGGGCATCAGCAGCTCTCCCCCACCCTGGTAGGAAGGCCTCCCCTTTCCTCTCCACGAGGTTATGGAGGACGCAACACGCGGCCACCACCTCGGGGATGTTGGTCTCCCCCATATCGAGGCGTGTGAGCAAGCACCGGAATCTGCCCTTTAAACGGCCAAACGCACATTCGACCTGGTTGCGAGCCCGGTTAAGGCGAGCATTAAACTGCTCCTTGCTCGCATCCAGCTGGCCGGTATAGGGCTTCATCAGCCACGGCATCAGGGGATAGGCGGCATCAGCCACTATGCACACCGGCATGTGCACATCCCCAACCGCAAACTGGCGATGGGGGAAAAAAGTTCCTGCCTGAAGCCTCCGGTACAGGTACGAGTTCCTGAAGATGCGGGCATCGTGTGCCTGCCCTGACCACCCAACACAAATGGCCGAAAACTGTCCACGATGGTCGACCAGGGCCTGGAGGACCATAGAAAAGTAGCCCTTTCTATTGATGAATTGGGCTGCTCGATGGGGCGGTGCACGGATGGCAATGTGTGTCCCATCGAGCGCTCCTCCGCAATTGGGGAAGCCGAGGGCAGCAAAGCCGGCCATGACGCTGTCCAGATCCGGTAGACAGATGAGCCTGTTGAGCAGGTCCGAATTGATGGCCCTCACCACCTGCAGAACGAGACAGACAACAAAGTGTTAGAAGGGGTGCCTTATGTCTTAGGAGGAGAACCCACCGCCCACCTTCCCTCTCAAACACCCCGGGAATCCCCTCCTCAGAACCCCCCCCCCACAATTCAGGGTGAGTGGAGGAGCTCCCTCCCACTCCCACTCCCACTCCACTTGGCCCTTCCTGACAGTCTCCCTTCCCCCCACCCCAAACTGTGACTGTCCCCAGACAATGACTTACCTCCATCAAGACGGCCCCGACAGTAGATCTCCCCACTCCAAATTGGTGTCCCACGGAGCGGTAGCTGTCGGGGGTTGCCAGCTTCCAGAGGGCAATGGCGACCCTCTTTTCCAGGGGGATGGCGGGCCGCAGGCGGGTGTCTTGCCGTTGCAGAGCAGGGGCGAGCCAGGTACACAGCTCCTGGAAAGTGGTCTTTCTCATGCGGAAGTTCCGTAGCCAGTCTTGGTCATCCCAGATCTCCATCACGAGCCGGTCCCACCAGTCAGAGCTGGTGTCAAACCTCCAAACACGCCTGTCCACGAAAAAGTTCGGAGGCAAGGGCAGTGTGGCTGCCGGACGGGGGAACCCCTCGTCCCTCTGGTCTGGGTCCAGCTCGGGAAGGAGCCTCATGATTGTCTCACGAAGATGCAGCAACAGCTGCAGTATGGTGGTGTGGGGCCCTCGCCTGCCCAGGGGCAGCTCTGGCTCCATGCCACAAATAAGGGTCTGCAAGCAGAAAAACCTCAAAAGAAAAAAGCTGCTGGGGTGTCCCAGGAAGCTGAGCACTCCAAAGCAGCACTGCAATGCCTTGCAAAATTCCTCGAGGGACAGCAAAGGCAGCTGCAGGAGCAGAGCAACGGGTGTTCAGGAGTGTCCCTCTCACCACGCGTCTCTGCAAAGGGCAGGCAGGCAGCACCCGGAAGGAAATGCTGCCCCCATGCCCTGGCAGAAGCAGTTCCAGGTGGCTTTCAATTTCGAAAGAGCGTCCGGCAGTCTGGACGCTCTTTTTCGAAATAGCGGATCGATCTTTCGATCCGCGCATTGTAGTCTAGATGCGCTCTTTCGAAAGAGCCTCTTTCGAAAGATGCTTTCGAAAGAGGCTCTTTCGAAAGAAGCCTGCAGTCTAGACACACCCTAAGAAACTTGTTAGAATACCAAATCTTACCCTAAAGAATTATCCTTATCGCAGGCCAGAGTTGAACTTTTTCTGATCTAGGTGCAGCAGCTTTGCCTTCACTCTTGCCCTACAGTTCTTTGTTTCCATGCCTCTTCATGTGTATCCTCTCAGGGTAGGGGAGGCAATTTTAAAAGCCAGTTATTTTTCATTTCAACTGCTGTGAATCAGTCACTTCCGCCCTGACTTGATTAGCCTCATTAATACAAGTGCCTTCTTTCTTTTTGTTGTCTTTATATATATATACCTGTACGTCGGTAAATAAACTCTACTCCAATTCATCTGATGAAGTTCTTTCTGAAAAAAATGAGGAAGAACAGCTCTTGCACAAGAGGGGGTTTTTGCGCAAAAAGGAGCCATCTACACAGCTCCTTTTTGCTCAAAAGCCTCTTGCGCAAAAGCAGATGCTAATTAATTATGCAAATGAAGCATGGCGATATTCCATGCCACGCTTCATTTGCATAAGCTTTTCCAGAAGAAGGCTACAGTGTAGACATAGCCTCAGTGGATGTTGTTAAAGAACTATCCACAATGACTCCAAGATCTCTCTCTTGAGTAGTTACAGCTAAATTAGTCCCCATCATACTGTATGTATAGTTGGGATTATTTTTTCCAATGTGCATTACTTTACATTTATCAACAATAAATTTCATTTGCCATTTTGTTGCCCAATTAATTAGTTTGGTGAGATCTTTTTGAAGCTCTTCACAGTCTGCTTTGGTCATAACTATCATGAGTAGTTTGGTATAATCTGCTAATTTTGCCACATCACTGTTTACCCCGTTCTCCAGATGGTTTATAAATAGGTTGAATAGGATTGTTCTCAGTAGGAACCCTTGGAGGACACCACTAGTTACCTCTCTTCATTCTGAAAACTTACCATTTATTCCTACCCTTTGTTTCCTGTCTTTTAATCAGTTATCAATCCAGGAGAGGACCTTCCCTCTTATCCCATGACAACTAAGGTCTTTCTAGGATCAGCCACAGTTTGGGTTTATAGGAAAAAAATAAAACCATTCATGGGTCATTGGTTTGATTACTGAGCCATTAAGTCCCTAAAGTATCACTAATGGCCCTCATTAGCACATTTAGAATTAAAAACAAATTCACACTTTATATTTCTAATTTCACATACAAGAATGATTCATGATCTATTTTGCATAAAGCATCTTTGAGTTATGCATATTCATATTCATTTTTCATTTTAATGTTCTTAAAGCAATGGGGGCATGATAGCACAAATGCTTTGCAAAAATCTTGGAATGTATGAATATTTTACACACTTCTAATACAAATTCACCGAGTCCATGTCCCTGCCAGCAGAGCATTATTCCCTTTTATTATACATTTGTAAAACTATTTCCTCATATAAAGCCCATACAGTTGGACCCATGTGTAAAACACGTACCTGAATGAAAGAATGTATCCTAAACAATACACAGCTGTGAAGTGTTGCACATATAAAAACAAGGACAGTGATCACAAAGAACCTGATCCTGCCTTACTAAGCAGCTGTTAGGTTGCCCCTATTTAGTAGCAGAAGTAAAGTCAAGGAGGGAACCCATAACTGTGCTCTTCCTTTGCAAACTGACCGTACCCTGGACTACATCTCTCTTCTAGTATACTCATTCCTGTGCACAGTCCACCCCTTTATTGCTTTGCACTACTGGGAAGAAAGAAGTGGATAGTGAAAGGCCTTGAGAATTATTTGTGCTCAATTCAGAGAACTAATGCTTCATGCTTTATCATGCTGGCATTCCTGGATAGCAGTGGCTCACACTTGCGCTGGAGTGCAATCTTGCCGTGCTTTGCAAGGAAAAGTCCTGTGCTTATGGACTGGTGGAAATGGTCACTGAGTCACTCTGTTATTACTAATCCCACAGTATTCGGCGACGTCTTGGCCTTGTTATCAAAATTACTAACCAACCGCATGATTGTGCCAGGGAGAGAGAAAGGGCACGATTAACAACAACAACAATGAAAACACTCCAAAGCCTCATTATGCCGAGTGGACATGAATAGCACACGGAGAGGGAGGCTTTCTGTGGACACAATGGATTTCACCGGAGGCTGTTTATGACAGGCCCAAACTGCAACAAACCCCCAACCATTATCCCTTTAGCCCTGCAGCCTTGTTAAAGAGAGACTGCCGTGGGAATTAGCAGGTCTATATTCTATTTCCCCTGGGCTCCAAATTGTCCTTTTACAGTTCTCAAGGCTCATTATTATCCTCTTACTTATAACATTTCACAACATCCTATTTCAAGCAGGCAGGCAAGCCACGTGCAGGCCTCCAACAAGCTGCAGGATCAGGAGCACTGACCTGGATTAACAGAAAGCATGTGTTGTTGGTTTCAGCATCTGACAGTGGTTTCAATGGTATTAGTAGGCCTATGCTACATAGAGGAATAGCACCCTCACACAGTGTATCCTGCACAAGTACTATGGAAATACAGTCCTGCATATATTCTCACCTAACGTGGAATGGTTTCCAGGCAGATGTTCACTCGGACATTATTCCCATAGTAGATGCAGAGCTGTGGTAATTTCTTACAGGGAAAATTCACCCCCTCCTTCTATGCACAAAGTCAGAAGCCAAAGTAAACTGGGTTTGGATAGGATTGGGGAATTCAAATCCACCTACAAGGACACATGACAGCTTCATAGCCCCTCTGTAGATGAAACAGAAAAGATTCCCAGATTAGAAGTTACAGGAGTTAAAAGTTAGGAAGGACAATGCAATCTGGAAGAAATGTCAGATCCGCAAGCATGCAGGGTAGTTGTTGCTGTGTCTATATTACAGAAACAAGGTGGGTGGATGGTCTCTTACATTATGTGCTAACTACTTATGCTAAACAATCTGTTCTACCTTGTACTTATCTGGACTACTGCTCTGTAGTATGAAAGCCTGCCTCACTCACCAGCAGAAAAAAATATATCACCTCCCCCACATTGTCTCACTAAAATCCACCAAAAGATTCATACGAGGCAAATTAGACATATACAGTTAATTCTACCCCTTTCTTCTACCCACCAAGACACTAGATTATTCATCTGCCTTATTCTGTTACTGTCCTGTATTTGTTTCTGTAATCGTCATGGTTACAGTGACCTTATTTCTCTATGCTGAATACAGAATGCCTGGTAGAATTACTCGTATTCAGGTGAGTTCAATGGCAATCGATCAGAACTATGTAGCACAAATGTTCAAATTAACCTTAAGTTGACTGAGCCCCCGGTAAAAAAGAAATACTGGGTAATTGGATTCTTTTTATTTACCTTCTTATCTTTAAGACTTTTTAGTTCACACTGAGAGGGGGCATACACACCCTGCCTCCTCCCCCTTCACAACATACAGGGAGAGATGACACACACTGACGCCAATACCTCTCTTTCAACATGGAGGGTTATGGACCAACCAGTTCTCCCTGCCTAGTGCTCTCTGCCTTCTATGCCTTGCTGGGCCCCCAGGATGGACCCACCTCTCTTGGTACATGACGCCATTTCTTCCCAGGGCAATACTCAGGAGGGGCACATAGGGTCAGATGCCTCCCCCTCCCCCACCTAATTTCTTCCAGGATTCACACCAGAACATGGCCAGCAGCTGCCTTTTGGCACTGTGTGGGAAGGAAGGGATGGGAGATGCTTCCAGCCGAAGAGGAAGGGATGATGTGGTCCGTGTCTTTGCAGTGCTCATTCCTTCCTCCCATCTCCCCCCACCATCACTGGAAGCAGCTTCTCTCCCTTCTTACCTGCACAATGTCAAAAAGCAGCTAACACCTCTAGGCTGCTGCTGGCCACCAACGTAACCCAGCCATCTCCTGCCCCCTGGCTGCAGTGCAGGTGGGAAGGGGTTAAGCCCAAAGGACACACCATGCACCAAGGTCCAGGGAACTGGACTGCAGGGCGTCAGTGGCCACAGAGCCTGTCCTGAGAGGTAGCTCAACAGGGGAGGGCGCCTACTGGGGTGGAGCAGCCCAAAGCTCCCTGGGGAAGGAGCCCAGGGACAGTGGGAGGGGGACAGACAAAGAGGGTGCCGACTCCCTGCCTGGAGTGCTGCTATGGAGCCTGCTAGTGTGGGGGTGAGAACAGGCTGGAAATTGCTTCCTCCCCCTCCAGAGCTGGCTCACATCAAGGACTGAGCTGATAGACCAACAGGGGGAGCAGCTCAGTCCTGTGCACTGAAGCTTCACCCCACCACCAGCCAAGCACACCCACCCCCATCATCAGCCACTGGACCGCCCCCTCATCACTGGTGGGCGGGCAGTTGTTGAGCAGGGATCTAGCCAGCAGGACCCACTGGCACTGATGGGAAGGAGGCAGAAAATATTGGGCAATTTGTCCATTTTACAAACAAGTCAGGACAACTGCAGGAGAGCTTAAATGTGGAACTGTGCCTTTAAAAATGGGACGTGGGGTCACCCTAGCCACAGTACCCTGCTACTTCTATAGACAAACCAAGTAAACACTGCACTACTGAGGTCCTCATTTCTAACTTAGACAAGAGGCAAAGAAGGTCAGAACAAAAAGCTGTCAGGGAAGCTCTGTTTCAAGAGAGCAATTTAGAAACATACAGGAGAGAAAACAAGAGCAACAGGCTGCAGCCAGAGCCAAGCACTGAGAAAGCAGGCAGCTAGCATCCTGAGTGAGGAGACAGTGCCATCTGGTGGACACCAGGCACTGGCACAGGAATTGCATTTGGATTCTGTGCAATCAGGTATCTTAGGTCACATCTTCACTAAACAGAAGATAGAGCTGCTGCGATCTATCTTCTGGGCTGTGTCTAGACTGGCTAGTTTTTCCAGAAAATCAGCCGCTTTTCCGGAAAAACTTGCCAGCTGTCTACACTGGCTGCTTGAATTTCCGCAAAAGCACTGACTTCCTACTGTAAGAAATCAGTGCTTTTTGCAGAAATACTATGCTGCTTCCGTTCGGGCAAAAGTCCTTTTGTGCAAAACTTTTGTGCAAATGGGCCAGTGTAGACAGCTCAGCTTTGTTTTCCGCAAAAAATCCCCGATCGTGAAAATGGCGATCGGGGCTTTTTTGTGCAAAAGCGCATCTAGATTGGCACGGACGCTTTTCCGCAAAAAGTGCTTTTGCGGAAAATCGTCCATGCCAATCTAGACGCTCTGTTCCAAAAATGCTTTTAACAGAAAACTTTTCCGATAAAGCATTTCCGGAAAATCATGCCCGTCTAGACGTAGCCCTGGAGTTTGATTTAGCGAGTCTAGTTAAGACTTGCTAAAATGAACTCAGAGGGTACCCTTGCCAGTGGCTGGTATTCTGCTTCTGCAAGAAGTATGGGAAGCCGATGGGAGTGTCTGTTCCTTTCAGCCTCCTGCTGTGAGTACAGCGGGAAAACTTGAAAGAAGTTACGTCAAGTCTAGCTACGTAATTAATGTTAATACTAAGAGAAAACTTAACTTTTAATACCAAGAGAAGTGGTATTAACAGTAGCTGTGTGTACTGTCTGCCTCTATGTCATCCTCCTCATTATTGTGATTTTGCAATTACATTTTCCAGTTTTCTAAGGTGGCTATATTTGTAGCAAGGACGTACAGGACAGGCACTTTGGTTGACAGTACTGTGTATCTGCTTTCAAAACATTGTCAAAGGGGGTCTAAAGCTGCCTTGAAATTCCCAAGCATCAGAGTTGAAATGGCTCAATCATACAGCTTGGCATATAGGCGTGATGTGTAAACTTATTTTAAATGTGGCTCTGGGATCCACTTTTCTTTTCCCTAAAAATCTTTTCCAGCCTTCCTACCCCCGCCCAGCAGATTATGAATGCATTAGAGCAGAATGTTGCTAGCAGTCTGCACATAATATAAACCAACGATAGGTGGCCAACGCAAGTGAATGGACTGTATGAATGGCCTTCCTTCATCTCAATGGGCTGCAAGATTGAAATCAGGTACGTGCACTCACCATGACGCCAAGAATAAGATTAAATACATTGTACTTGATTCTCCTTCTTTATGATGCCTGTTCAATACAATGTGATCCGTTATTAGGGGCTGTGACGGGGTATATCAACCCTACACTGGGGCTGCGAGGATAAACCCTGGCTACCTGAGAAGGCCCCGCCCCTACAGTCCCACTGGGCGTGCTCCAGCTGGAGGCCAGCTATAAAGGCCTGTGGAGCAGCTCTTTCTGGGCTGACAGGTGCTCTGGGAGCTCCTGAAGGAAATATGCAGGTGCACCCGGACTCTGTTGCCAGTCAGCAGGAAGCTGCAGCAGAAGCCACTGGGCTGGAGGAAAGAGATGGAGAAGACCATGCTGGAAAGACTGGTGGGAAGTAGCTCAGGGCAGGGAGTTGTACCCTGGGAACTTGGTGTGTTTTTTCAGTGGGATTCCCTGCTGAGCTACTGATGGTCCACTACACTACTGACAGAGCCCTGGAAGGGGACCCGGTGGAGAGGGTGGGTATGGGTCCCCCTACCCATCCCTCACTGATCCCACCAGGGACTCTACCTGCTCTGTTGCTATTGATTCTACCTGCTAGGCCATGCTGCCCTGTGGGAAGGGAGCTTTGCTATGGATCCTGGCTGCTAGGCCTGATTCCCCTGCTGAAAGAGGGTGTTACTGTGATGCTGGCCACTAGGCGTGACTGCCTTGATGAGAAAGGGCTTTATATTGATTCTCCCCATTAGGAGCCATGTGGGGTTGAGCACCACTTGAGGGGCCTCTGAGGAATGATAACACCTCTCCCCCCCCTCCCCGCAAGGGGAACAGCCTATGACAGGGACATATTACATTGCTGGAGAAAGTAACCCAGAAGCAGAGGGAATACATGGGTCTCACGATGATGTGTGCAATGATGAGAATGCACCTCCCATGTGCCTTTGCTTTAAATATGGGTCACTTCCCATTTTGCCAAGGGCTGCCCAACCCTCCCCTCTGCTTCAGGCCCTGCCCCCACTCCACCTCTTTCCTCAACCGCCCCCTCCCCCGCCTTTTCCTTGCCTCCTCCCCTGAGCGCACCCTGTCCCTTCTCCTCCTCCTCCCTCCCAGCATTTCCGGAGTAGCATGAAGGGCCCCCAGTGCCCAAGAGTTGTAGGGGAAGGGGGTTACATGTAGAATCCTGATGGCTGCAGCTTGCACGCCACTGGTATAAACCATTTTCAGGGACATGCAAGCTTCTCTACACTCCCATTTTCACAACAGTGGCACTGATTTAAAAAAAACACCTATAAAAATGATGTGACTATTTTGTTGTTCCTTTCTGAAACAGCACTGTATTCTAATATTACCTCCATAATACAATAAACGACAGGGGGGAGGGGGAACAGGAGGAAATACAGCCTAAAGAATATAAACAAAATTTATTAAGGTCACTGATTGTAGAGCAGCAGATGCAAGCATATATTCTTTGTATTTGTTGCAGTTACTGTGTTTGGCACAACTCAGCATACAGAACTGATGGTCTATTTACAAGTACAGAGGTGCATACATAACCATGACATATTTCCAGTGTCTTTTCAATGAGATGCTGTAGTCCTCATTTAATGCTCAAAAGTTAAAGTGAATTAATCTACAATCGGACTGCTTCTTTGCTGTCTGGTTATCAATATATACCATGATTCATTTTTTGGACACATAATTTATGGATGATTAAAGCAGTAGACTGACAGGAGAGATTAGCCAGATGAAAAAAATAGTTGAAGACAATTTTTAAAAGCTAACAGATGAAACACATTATGTATTGCTATTTCCTGCTAATGTGCATGTGGATTTTAATGCTCATGAAAGTGAGGACCTAATAGCAGATGTTTAAGATAGATGTATTATGTGCATGCACTGTATACTGTTTCCCCACAGAGACCCTGAACACCCCTATGGCAGATCAGTGTCCTATATTTCAGTGAGCTAATCAGCTCTGTACCTGGTCTCAGGTCAAACATCCTATTTTTGCCTTGAATGTCCTATTTGGAGAAAATAAAGGAAGGTTACTCTTGGCCAAGATTTTCAAAAGTCACTAGTGATTTTAATTGTCTCAATTTTTGGATACCCAGCTTGGGAGGCCTTAAGGAGCCTGTTTTTCAGAGAGTAGCTGCTCGGTACATCATGAAATTTAGGCCCGATCGGGCTGCCGCAGCCCCAACCCTGCTGCTGGGTGGCACGTGACTGTGCTGATTCTGCCAGGCTGCCATGGCCAGCTTCCCCTCTCAGGCTTCTGTGGCCATAGTCCTGGCCCCACTGTTGGGTGATAGGCAGCCCTGCCTTCTGTGCGGCAGACAGTCCTGATTGCGCTCCACCCAGGCTCCTGTGGCCCCATGGCTAGCAGTCTCACAGGGCTGCACTGGACTCCCAGCTGCTTGCCCTCCTGCCCCAGGACTCTCTCATCCTGGAACATCTGTGGTCATGCTCTACCACAGAATTTGCTGGATGAGAGAATCCCAGATTTGGAAGGTGCAACCCATAATCACTTTGGAACATCTTGGGATACTAAAGACAAGCAATCTCAACCATCGGGAATCTGTGCAGATGGCTCGTGTGTACCCAGCTATTAATATTTTTAGACATTATTTTCTATTTACATTTCAGACACATGCTATGTCTGGTCTTGTTTTCTCTGTATTCACTTTAATTAAAAAGGTACAAAACTGCAAACACTTGCTGTATTATTTCACTTGCTCATGCAATGATGAGTACCTTTTAAAAAATCTCACCAAGCAACAGCTGGCATCCTGCAGTTGGCTCCCATTTCTAAATTTACTTTACTCCCAGCCCACAGTTAAAACTCTGCAAGTATGCACTGCATTCATATATAAATTAAAAATTTCACAAAACCTTGCTATTCAATTAAGGGGAAAATACTGCCATTTCTGTCAGCAATAATGAATCCGACTATGGAGTGGGTACAATTTAGGATAGACTAGAACTGATAATTTGTTTTTTGCTATTTTTATAAAATTTGGATGCTCCCACTCCAGCAATATAATAGGTTGACTGGCTGAACAAATGGCCTTTCCTTTTATCCAGAGGGCCAAGAATTTACGGTGATTTTGCGAAATATTTAATTTTTACTGAACTGAAATTTTGGGGGCAGTTAGAATTCACATGACCCTTGTATTTACTCCTTTTCCAGTCCTAGGTTTCTTTTGACTAACTCTGCTTGCAGCTGTGTTCCGAGTGCAGGGCGGAACAGGAGCAGTCCAATGATTTTCTCTTTCTTTATTCCCCAAATGGAGTGGCTCACTCAGCTATCAGATACTTCCCAGAGCATTGAAAGGGGAGAGGTGCATGCTTGCAGGGCAGCAGAGATCACAACACTAAGCACAGCCATCAGGGCAGGCATTGTGGGATACTGGCAGAAGCCAGTTATCTCAACAAAACAAACACCAGAGTCTATACTGACTCTTTGTGGACAATAAAGGAAAGGAGAAAGACAAAATTCCCTCATGGAGCTGGAAGTTCTTTGTAGACAAAAATGTCTACTTTTAGCGACAAGTCACACTGTAGTGTGAACACTCACGCAGTTTTATCAAAGGAAGACACTTTTCCTTGACAAAACTTGCCAGTGTAGATAAGTCCTGGGGGCAACAGTACATACAGCTTTTGCCTCTATTTTTCCTTTATACATTCTCTTCCCTGCAGCAGTGGTAACACAGTTAATATATCTATATCTATCTATATATAAATAAAACCATCAGATAACACAGATATATATAGCAGCTGTGTTTATCTGATGGGTTTATTTAACCTCTGATGACTGTATATCTGCAGGCTGGTAGCCTGAAACAGTAACACTTACATGGAAGAAGTGTTTGATCTAGTATCTCAGGGTATGTCTACACTACCCCGCTAGTTCGAACTAGCGGGGTAATGTATGCATACCGCACTTGCTAATGAAGCCCGGGATTTGAATTTCCCGGGCTTCATTAGCATAAGCGGGGAGCCGCCATTTTTAAATCCCCGCTGCTTCGAACCCCGTGTAGCGCGGCTACACGGGGCTCGAACTAGGTAGTTCGGACTAGGGTGCCTATTCCGAACTACCGGTACACCTCGTTTCACGAGGAGTACCGGTAGTTCGGAATAGGACCCTAGTCCGAACTACCTAGTTCGAGCCCCGTGT
The DNA here is from genome assembly GCF_052426305.1 of Pelodiscus sinensis. Classification (NCBI taxonomy): domain Eukaryota; kingdom Metazoa; phylum Chordata; order Testudines; family Trionychidae; genus Pelodiscus; species Pelodiscus sinensis. The sequence goes on from NC_143052.1 coordinate 201,926,974, forward strand.
AGCCGCGCTACACGGGGTTCGAAGCAGCGGGGATTTAAAAATGGCGGCTCCCCGCTTATGCTAATGAAGCCCGGGAAATTCAAATCCCGGGCTTCATTAGCAAGTGCGGTATGCATACATTACCCCGCTAGTTCGAACTAGCGGGGTAGTGTAGACATACCCTCAGATATAATTGGCTACTAGGCATGTTACATTTTGATTAATCAGCTAATCGATAGTCGATAAGGGGGAGGAGGGGCGCTCATTATCCCAGCTGCGCCTCAGCCTTTTACCTCCCATGGCTCTTATTACATTTAAAAGGCAGATGAGCAGTGGGGAACTGCAGCGCTACAGCTTATGCTTATCGGTCAGTCGACTAGTTGCTTACAATCCTCTTGGCTACCTCTGCATAACTGAGGCAAAGGCAACATAACTGCAACAAAACTTATATATAGTCATCATGATAATTATCTAATATATTCAGTAGCTTCCACATGCATTTCAACAGACCAATCCAAAAATAGTAAGTAACATGGAACATTATCTAAAAATATGCATAGACAGACTTCATTATTGTGGGTGTAAAAACTATGTGTATACTAGACTCTCAGATGTCAGCTTTTGCTATTATTTATTTTAGCGTGGTATAAATATCTTACTGACCTGAATTTGGGAAGATCACATTGTTCCCAAACAGCAAAATCACAACACCATTATTTATCCCATAAACCATATGAATTACAGGGAAAATGCTTTGGAAATATCTTAAAAGAGCTTCACTGGTATTATTTTTAATATCCCACTTGTGGGAGAATTTTGCAATGATGAATTTATGCAGAAATTAGTGGGTTTTTTGTGCACAATTTCCTCCCCCTGCCCCAGAAATGGGTTGCAGAGCTGTTAGCTACCATGATGGGGGTGCTGTACCCAGCAGACCTTTGCAGAAATCAGCTTGCAAATAGTGGACAGTACTGGGTGAAGGGGAGGGTACTAGAGGGTGCCAGAGAGCTGCAGTTCCCTTCATGTCTTGAAGGAAGGAGGCACCATGCATGAAACTCCACACAAGCTGGGACTTAGCATAAGACTGTTTCTCCTTCTGGATCCCAGTGCTCTGTGTGGGGGGAACAGGTACAAACGTCTGAGTTGGAGGGAGCTCAGCTGGGGTTCTTGTGGAGGGGACATGCAAGTGTCTGGGCTATGGGAGCATGCTGCAGCTGGGCTCTAGGGGAAGGGGCAGTGAAAGAGGAACTGAATTGTTGTAGCGATTTCATTTACTCTCTACTCCTGCAGGATTTTTTTGTGTATTTTTCAGACATTGGACCGGTCTACACTAACACTATCACTCTGAAATGTTCGTAATTCTGAACAAAAACATATGGTTGTTCTTTCAAAAGTTCACAACTAAATATTGACTTAATACAGTTTACAACTTTATTCTGCAGAAGAAAAAATGCTGCTTTCTCTTTATTTTTAGTAGTTTGTGTTTAACCCAGTATTGTCCTGTTGGGAAATAACCTGCTGGATTGTTTGGGGGTTTTTTGGTCTCTGTGGCTGCCTGACAGTGTACTGCTAGTGCCAAGACAGGTGTGTGGTTGTCTGGTCAGTTCATAACTCTGGTGTTCATGAGTCTGTGTTTCTACTGCATGATGGGACATATTCCCTTGTGTATCCAACTGTACAAAGTTGGAAGAAGATGAGAACATTTCTACACTACATTCCTAGTTGGTGTAAATCACTATAGCACCATTGAAGATAATTCAAGCTTCCACACTCTGTTCCTCTAATTCATTGTTGAAGAAACCTGCAAATGACAGAATGTTTTTTCCTACACACTGAAATACTGCAGTCTCCCCAAGAATGTATTCCACACCTTCTTGGAGAAGGAGACTAATCAACAGAGTAGGTGTCAGCCCCACTTGTTTCTTTTAAGGACTTCATGATCTACTTTAAAGTAGAATAGAAACTTAGCCAATGATGGTAAAAGAGATTCCAGCTAATGAATTTCTATTTGTTTTCGGTGGTATCCACGGTGTGTAAGGCTCAGGACAAACAAAAGGGGCTGAATCACCCAGGAAAGTCTGAATAAGTGAATACAGTCTTCAGACTATCTGTCACTGTCTTGCTGTTTAAAACAAAGCAAATCTCTTTTTAAAATGCTCCTAATACGTTGTCTTTCCTGAGTGCCCAGCATTCTCAGCAACATGAGGAGCACGTGAATAATCAATATGTTGTTGTGCCAAAAGGTCTTTATGCTCCTCTTTTAAAAGAACCCAAATCTGTGGAACTTCAGAGGCCAACAGGGCAAGGCAGTCCAAAATAATGACACAGTGATAATCAAAACACAATGTAAAATAAAAAAAGATGGGGCTGAATTTCTTCTGCTTCCACATGACCCATGACGTAGAAGCCCCACTCTTCCTCTAGTTAGAGAGGGATCCAGATACATTGTATTGGGACATTGATAATGTACATTACACTGTGTCCATTCAAGGCTTTAAACATGACAGTGTAAATTCAATCCGCAGACTAAGCAGGAGCAAATGCAGAGAGTGAAGGGAGGTTCCAAAGCAGATGGAGAGAGGCTGTTCACAATAGTGAGGGATGGCAGAACAAGGAGCAATGGTCTCAAGTTACAGTGGGGGAGGTTTAGGTTGGATATTAGGAAAAACTATTTCACTAGGAGGGTAGTGAAGCACTGGAATGGGTTACTTCTAGGGAGGTGGTGGAATCTCCATCTCTAGAGGTTTTTAAGTCTCTGCTTGACAAAGCCCTGGCTGGGTTGATTTAGTTGGGACTGGTCCTGCCTTGGGCAGGGGTCTAGACTTGATGACCTCCTGAGGTCTCTTCCAGTTCTACGATTCTATGAAGTAAGCCTAATGCTCTCTGCCCATTCTCAGAAATAATCACGCTCTAGCACTAGCAGCAGGGCATTGGGTTGCATTGTAGCCAGCTTAGTATAGAATGCCTTGCAGCAGTCTGATCCTGATGTCACAAAGGCATGTAGTATGGATGGCATCACAGCAGTCATGGTGTAAAAGTTCATTATCATAAAAACTGAATCACCTGCACCACAGCTGATCATCTACAATTACTAGGTAGACCACAACTCGGCTCAGCTTCCATGCTGAAGTGGCCGGCTCTCATCACACTCTCTAAATTTAGTAGGTCTTCTCATTTTCCTCAGACCTTCTGAAAGAACCAGACCAGTGTCAGGCCCATTTTGCTATGTATTTAAAGACCTCACCTGTGGGGATCTCAGTCCAAGGAAAGTGTCAGTTATTTCTAAATAATTTTTGGCATCCCTGTAAACCTCATTCCACGAGGAATCAGGGATGTCTCAAAATAGTGCTTTATTTTGAAATTTGGCGCTGTGTAGAAATAGCCTATTTTGAAATAAAATTGAAATAAAAATCGATTTTGCGTATCTCATTTCGATTTTAGAGGGCAGTCTAGACATTCCCTAAGATGAAAAACCTCTGTGTGGAATCACCACAGAATATAAATCCACAAGCAGCAGTGGCCATACGTGTACACACGTCAAGGGTGCCATCTGTGTTTGCATGTCAGAGCACACAAGCAGTCCTGCTGCACCACCAGAAAAATTAACCAGGCTCAGAGTTCAAGATATGCAGTGCTTTGGGTCAGTGTGCCGTAGCTTTCCGGTTATGCCTGCTTGCTACTAGCCACTTCACGCATTGGAAGAAGCACTCGGGTGCGGATTCCCATTCTGAGACTCATTTGTCTTATAACTGGCTTGGGCATCATCATCAGTACCATCCGACGATTTCAAGTCTGCCTTATCCATAGGCATAGCAGCCGCAGGTGGTTTGCAAGCAAAGCAGAGGTATTTGAAACAAGACAGCAAGCCTTCTGAAATACTGGATGAGAAAAGCTTTTTGCAGGGGTGGCAGAATTGGTAGAACACCAGCATGAAGAGGACAGCCATGCAATAGCCAATCAGCAGCTGCAAGACTAATAAAGGGGCACACACGTACAGGTAGACGTCTGTTCTATAGGCATACCACAGCAAAAGGAGGAAAGCATTCTCAATGAACCTTAGCATGTAATATACAGCCAGTCGGTACCAGTTCTGGGATTTGTTAATTAAGTCAGAATCATTCAGCTTCAGCTGCACTGCTGACCAGCAGAACATGTTAATGCCAGCATACAAGAAGGTAAGGAGGCACAATACAATAGTTGTGCCCACCCGGCTCAAAGCCTTCTCTATATTTTCAGGGAAAGGGGATTTGCTTTGCCAAAAGAGAATCCAGGGGTAAAAGAAAAAGCCAAAGAAATTCAGGAGCACCACAGGCAGGACCCAGATTTGAAGCACAGAACTGAAAAGAACCAGAACTACAACCCGGGTGGCAATCTCAAAGCTTCTCCAGAGGAATATGCAGAGGTAGGCTGCAGGTTTCACGCTGACATCATAATCATCATACTTAATCTTAATGGCCAGGATGTTGCAGCGTAATGCGCCATATACAATCGACAGCAGAGAAAGAACCATGAAGATGCCTGGGAAAAGAGAAGATTTTCAGAACCTTCTGTTTTAGCAAACAGTAAATGCAACGTATTCAAGTAGTACAAAGCAACTGGAAAGCTGCTTTCAACAGGGAAGCTGGTGATGCCCCTTCTATAAGACAGTGGTTCCCAAACCACTGAAGGGTGGGGGCATGGAGAAATATTTTGGGGGGGATGCAGTGGGACCCAACCCAGTCCCCAATGGGGTGGGGAGGAAGTGCTACCCTGCTCTGTTCTGCCCCCAAACCAGCAGCTCCCCCCGCAGCCACAGCTCCACTCAAGCCCCAGCCTGGCTCTGGTCCCAGCAACAGTTCTGCTCCGGCTCCAGCCCAGCTCCACCCCATACCAGCTCTACCCTCATTCCCTCTCTACTCCTAGGCCAACATCACCTCTAGCCCCAGCTGCTCCCCCATTCCTGTTCCCCCCCCAAACCTGCAGTCAAAACCCCTCTGCTCAGTCAACTGTGCAGTAAGGGGAAAGGGAGAAGAGTGCACCCCACTGTGCTAGGGGAATCCTAGCAGCCTTTCTACACCACCCACTCCTGAAGAGTGTTCCCTGTAAGCTGGGCACTTGTGTGGCTCCTCAGGAGAAATTCAGATGCTATCCGGCTGATTAGCAGAGTGCCCGCAGCTTGATTTGTGTTTCTACTGGTGGTGCCCATTCAGACATGCCTCAGTGAATGTCATAAAACATGTTCTGCACATGGATGGAAAAGATTGGAGTTTCTTCTGACGCCAGCCTGCCCCTGAGCTAGGAGATGTGGGTGGGAGCATCACCAGTCTGCACTGTGCTCTGGCAATCGGGGGCTGACAAAATGGCCCCATGGAGTTAGTGCAGCCAGCACGAGTTAGAGCCTGGGAGTTATTCTAGCTTCTGCCAAGGGCTAAATCAGTTCATGGACGGCCCTTGGGCTGGGGGTTGAGCGGGAGCAGAAAAGTAGCAGAAAGCAACACATGTCCCGTCCTTCCCACCCTCCTCCAAGGAAAGTCTAGCAGTCATGGGTGTTTGGTAGCCTAGGTGGGGGAAGGCTTTGTTTTCCCAAACCGCCATGCATGGCCCCATCCCCAGAACACCTGCTGTGGGCAGAGTGGTGCTGCCCCCAGCGCCTGCCCTCCCGGTGCTCCTGGACAGGGAGACTGGAGCCATGTGGCCTCCTCCCTCCCTCCCTGTGCTGGGGCCACACTGCGTGCCCTCCTCCTCCTCCTGGTGCTCTGGGGGCCAGGGAAGCTGAGGGGCATGCATGTACTCACCCCCCCCCCCATCTCTTCCCCTCCTCGTGCGGGGGAGGGGCCCTCAGCAAAGGGGGCGGGGCTGTAAGTGTGGCTGGGGGCCTGCCTCCCTCAGCCCCAGCAGCACCAACTGCCCATGCTAGCAACGCAGTCTAAACATGCTACCCCATTCTTACAGAGGGAGCCCTTCTCCCTGCCAAACATGCACACTAAAAGCAAGGGTGAATTTGGGGGGCAAGTAATACCTAACTTATTTTGTCACAAAAGGAAAAAGATCCAGCTAACTGCACTGGGTGGATCAGACAAGGATCTGCAGGCGCTCACCAGCACCCTATCCAGTGTGATCAGAAAGGTTACTTGGGTGGATAGTAAGGATGTTAAAATTCAGTCAAATAGGTAACCATGCAACTGCTGAAAATATCAGTGGTTACACGCTGCGGGCTCTGCAGTATAAAGACAAAATAAGCAGAGCCAGCAGTGAAACCTCTCCAGGAACGGGGTCACCCGCCCGTGTCCACCCAGCTCCTGGGGAGGAGGTTTCACTGCCCTGCCGCAGCAAAGCCGTCTCCCCAGGAGCCAACACCATTAACCAATAAGAATCAGCTTACTGGTTAAACGGTTAGTCAGTGACACTCTAACTTCCTTAGTGGATAGTCTTTGAGCATGGGATTTCAGCAATGGTGCTCCCCAGTCATGGAATCAGCCACCCATCCATGAGTGTTATTAGTAGGCTAAGTGAATTTTGCAAATCACAGCTCACGGTGCTTTGATCTGGCTGTAAATTTGAAAATGCCCTGGGACATTTGTAAAAACAAAACAAAACAAACAAACAAAAAACCCCCCAGCTCTACACACTATGTAATCCTCTAATAAAATAATACTTTGCAATAATACAGTGCGTTTCCCATCTAAGAGTGCATTATCCCTATCTCCTAGACCAGGAATGCTGAGGAAACCAAGAGATTTGAAGTATTTTATGCAAGCTTTGTGTAAAATCTAACTATGTGATGTACTTATATCCTCCTCCCTCCCCTGTCCCCACTGTAGTATCTGTGTGCCTCTCAATCTTGAATGTGTTTATCTTCACAACAACTCTGTGAGGTAGGGCATTCTTACCAAAGGCGAACTGAGGCACAGAGACTTGCTCAAGGTCACATAGGAAGTGTGTGATGGAGCTAAGAATTGAAGCCACATGTTCCAGGCCAGCACCCTGGCCACTCACTCTCTGTTTTCTCGTGGAAAAGATAAATATGGCATTTGTTCACCTAGCTGCATTGTATTTTCTTTATTTGTCTCTCTCCCCGCCCTGTCTCTATTATATAACCTTAGACTGAATTTAGAGATGCTGACTTGTAAGTATGGAAATCCACCCTTCTGTGTTTTTCCACACCTACTTATGATTCCTCAGGGGAAGAGCTTCATTGTGATTTAAACATGGCAGAGTGCGGATGGGGCTACTTGGAATCTGGCATCCAAAGTGACAACAGGTGGCACTAAAACGTTACTGTGATGGGCATCTCCTTACATAGCTCCCGGGCACGTGAAACAGCAAATGCAGCCTCTCGCACCATGAAAAAAACATGGAGATTGGAGTTCACAAATGTCATGCAGCATCTGAGCTCAATGTCATGTGAAACTGTGATAGCAGAATGTTAGATACTCCATAATATCAGAAGCTTCAGGGGGTAGCCGAGTTAGTCTGTTACAGAAAAAAATGGTCTGGTAGCACTTTATAGACTAACAAAACATGTAGATGGTATCATGAGCTTTTGTGGGCACGGCCCCCTAACTCTGGTAATCTGAAGAAGTGGGCTGTGCCCACAAAAGCTCATGATACTATTTACATTTTTGTTAGTCTATAAAGTATTACCAGACCATTTGTTGGTTTTTTCCATAATATCAGTTACTAAAGTGCTTTTTTATCTGACTACAGGGAAGTAGGAGCTGTGAATTAAGATACCGAAAAAATGCATCCACAGACTGAAATATATTAGCACAGAGCTTTCATACCTGATGTCTAAACTTCAGACTCTTCAATCTATAATTAGGCACCTAAAATAAGTGGCTTGCTTTTTTAGAAGTGCTGAGTAGCCAAGCCACTGTTGGGCACTGCATACGTTCAGCACCTATGAAAATCAGGCCACTTTTATTTTAGGAGTTGAACTATAAATTTAGGACACAAGTTTTAAGCATGCACGTTTGAAACTTTTAGCTTTAATCTTTGCATTTTCATACAAGGCGTATTTTAAATGCAAATAATTAAAGTAAAACTCATAAATTATATAGTCATTTTTCAGAGGGGCAGCCATATTAGTCTGTAACTTTACAAACGAGTAGTCCTGTGACACCTTAGAGACTAACAAAATTATATATAGTATCATGAGCTTTCATGGGCAAAACCCACTTCTTCGGAAGTAGTGGGTTTTGCACACAAACGCTCATGATACTATATATATTTGTTAGTCTCCAAGGTACCACAGGACTACTCATTTTTTAATCGTCATTTCTGTTAGCATTTAGAAGGAAATATGTGCTGAATATTAATCTGGTGATGCTACAGCACTTTCTAGTTTATCAGATAAAATGAGATTAGATAGATTTCACTCGAGTCAATTATTTTAATTTAGTGCTTAGCAATCAATGCTATCTGCAACTTCCAATTAGTTTGTTTTATTATCATATAAAAGGACCACATTTACTGCTTTATTACAGCTATTTAACCACACTTGTGCTATTGAAAGGAATTAAGCTCTGAGCATGACTCTAAGAAACTGAGATATTTTAATATCTTTGAGTGATTAGCTAGTGAGCTTTTCCCTGTACATTTTAACTGCCACCTTGTCTTCAAACATCTCTAAATTCATTTTGAATAGAATGCCTGACAAAGAATTACCGTATTTTCCAGCGTATAGGGCGACTGGGCGTATAAGACGACCCCCTATCTTTTTAATTAAAAGATAGGGTTTCATCTTATACCCCAGCGCCCCTCCGCCTCCTTTGCTCCCGGTGTCCCTGGTCTGCTGGAGATGGTCCCCAGCAGACCAGAGGCACCGGGAGCAAAGCCGTAGCAGCTTTGAAAGCCTCGGGGGAAGCTGGCGGGGGGGCATCCCAGGCACGCCTGGGCTGCTCCCCCGCCGGAGCCCCTCCGCGGCTTTGAAAGCCTCGGGGGAAGCCGGCGGGGGGGCATCCCAGGCACGCCTGGGATGTATACCCAGCGTACAAGACGACCCCCGATTTTTGGGGGATGTTTTTTAACATCAGAGGTCGTCTTGTACGCCGGAATATACGGTATCCATGTACCTAAATACCCAGTATCAGCTTGTAAGGCTGAATAACCATGACAATTGTATAATGGTACAGTCCATATTCCATTGTGGGGAAGGATTTCTCCTGTAATATGCATTCTGTGTGTTTGTTTATTGCTTGAATTGTTCCCCATTTTTCTTTAAAAACAAATTATGTTTTATATATGGCATGAGGATTTTTTTAAGCACTGTATCCTACAAAGTAATGGCCAAAAGCAGACTAGCAAGTGAACACAGTGAGAGCCTGTCTTTTCAGCACTCTTAGAAATCTTTGCTCAAGATCAAAACTGGTTCTGGAATTCCAAGAGCAAATACTGACAAGAGTTAATTAAGCAAAAAATTGTTTCTGCAATTTTTGCAAAGCGAGTGCTCACACTAAAAAAGTCTTCCTATCGCAGAAAGATTTTACGGAAAAGCTGCCTGCAACCTGTTTGATAAGCTGGCAAGTATTCAGAACACAACCTGGTCCCTTTTAGTGATTCAAAAGAAATTATTTTAGCCCAAATCTGCCTTCCCAGCTGGTGGAAGCTACTTCCTATTCTGAATGGGTGTTTTCCCATTGGTAGCAATCTTGTACAGCAGTAGGCTGTAGTAGCCCAAGCTTGCTCTTTTACCTGAAGTCCCATGCTTGTAACAGCCTGCCAGCCATCAATCCAAATGCCACAATCAAACCAGTGGGGATGACACTGTTGGGCCACCAGGGAAGAAAATATAAAGGACTAGTACTGCCTGCAGTGAACATGTACCTGGCTCAGCACCCATCAGTGAGGAAGGGAGGGGCTGATGGAGTCAAATATTTTCCCGTGAAACTGTCTTACACCCCTTGATAGCAGTGCTGTGTGATGAAGGATTTCATTCTCTTGGAAATTTGGGGCTGTATTCTTTTTAAGAATGAATGGTTTGAGTAACACTCTGTCTTCCAGCACTACGAAGTAAGTTTTTGGTTTTTTAATGACTTACGGCTGACAAGCTCTGTTCTTCCCCACTTCTTGGTAACATAAGGGCGACTACTGTCCTAAGGCAGTCATATAATAGTATGCTGATAATGCTGATACCTGGTAGAACCCAGCTGCTAAATCTAGAATGTTCAATATTTGGTAGGTACAGTTACCTGTACCTATGCTCAGGCCACTTACTTTGGTACCTAACATTTGGGACCTAGATATGAAAATGTGGTTGACATCCATAATTTTCCATGTTAATAAATACATTAAAATACTCAAAAGTATCCCACACCTCTTAAAAATGTTGTCCTAAATTCTGATAAGGAAGTGTTCTGTGGTTGACAGATTGCTGGGAAAGCAGACTCTGCAGCAACATCTTAATACTACCTGGCATTGGCAATGATAACAAGAAATCACTTTTTGCTTCTCAGTCCTTATAAAAAATCCTAATTTATATTTACTAGGATTGTCACGTTGCAGAAACAAATGTGTTTTGAAGGCCATGTAATTAAATATGGCATCTTTTCATAATGTCACTATTACTACCTTCTTTAACAAAATCTTTTTCAAAAGAAACTGCTGCAGCTGTATGAAATCTATCTATTCCTTAGATGGAGGTCAAATAAAACAGTAACTGAAGGTTATTTTAACTCTACTGATGACTGTCTAAGCAAGGCAACAAAGGAATGGAGAATTGTAGAGAACTTGATACACTACAGACATGTGCCTTTCTGTGAATAATCCATGAAACTTGATTTGAGATTCCAAAGCACTTTACACATTTGTGTAAGTATTGTACACATGAGAAAGAAACTGGGACACAGGACATTCCATGTTTTACCCAAAGCTACATACAAACTGAGGAGCAGAGTGAAGCACAGAACTAAAGCCTCGTGATTTCTAACCCCCAGGTCTAACCATCAGCCCATGCTCACCCAATGCTCCAAATCACTATGGTACCTTTCACAAACAATTTCAGCACAAATAAGTGGCGAGCAGATAAATAGCACCACGTTTAACTCTCGGTCCTTCTTATGCTTGATTTAGATCCACTTCTGTATTACAGTTTATGAGATGAGGCACCCAGGGCAACGTGCATAAATTCACAGACTAGGCAAATGCACTCTGGCTAACTATCAGCATCCTGTTTAAGTTGGTGTTAAGTCCAGTTTTGAAAGTTAGAGAAATGTGAATAAGGCCCAAATGTCTAAGGGAAGACAAGTGCAATGCTTTCCAGCTAATAAGTTGCCTCCTTGCATTCAGTATTATATAGTAACATGATTTGCTCTAGGCTTCCTCAAAGTTAGGGTGTGTTTGTGTGTGTAGATGTGGCATGCATGGAAGTTGCTGTCTTCGCCCAAGAGGAGGAATTTGCCTATGAATTTGTCATTTAGAACTCTGTGAAGTTTCTTCACTGCTCTGCTTTTGGTGGATGTACCAATTACCTTTGTATTTTTTTTATTATTCTCTATCAATCCGAGTGGCCCGAGACAGCCTTTCTCCTTGGTGACAACTACTAGCAGCCAACAATATTGGCTGGGGGAGGGAAGAGATGACTTTTCTCCAGCAAAGGCCATCTGCAGATCAGCACTTGGAGACCGAGTGCTGATTATGTTGCTCAATGCAGGATACTTCCATTCTGTTCTCATCCTCTTGCCATGGCTCAGCCTGCACGTGATTAATTCATCTTAGCTGTCAGGCACAATGAAGTACCCAGAGCAATGCTTTGTCTTTCAATAAGCTACAGCGCTGTGCCTAAATAAGCACTTTAGGTGCCTTTAAAAATAAAGCTGGCAGCTGCTAAAGCTGACATACTATCACTGGATGCTGATTAATTCTTTGGTGCCAGCTGCTTTACAGGCATTTGTGCTGGTAATGGACACTGTGGTCTGAGAATCCAGGTCCAATGCTTTTGCAAGGTCTGGAAAAGAAACTTTGTTTTTGCTGTTTAAAAAAGTACCACTGCCAAAGGCTAATTGACTAGCTCTGAATAAGTAATTTGTTCAGTGATCTTAGTCCAGTCTCTTGTGACCATTTCACTAAATAATAATGCCAAAAAAATTCAATGTATACTCACAACATGGACAAGAAGGCTGCTGCCAGTCAGTAGAGAGATACATTGACAGATCTATAGTGCTTGCACTACACCTGTATGCTTGCACTACACCCGGCCATAACTTAATCAGTTGAAATTTAACTCTTTCAATTTCTTTGCAAGTTTAGGTGTGCCTTGAAACTAGAAGGCATCACACCCAAATCAGCATGGTTGTATTGCTAAAGAATACAAATGTATGTGCATGGGGCTTTAGGAACACAGCCTTACCGGATACGCAGACCATAACTGGCTTTAAAAAAAAATTGTGTGTCAGTACCATGGGCACACTTGCCATATGAGAGACCTTAGTCTACAGTCAGTTCCACATATTTATTTTCTGCATGAGATGATACAGGGAGCAGACAGTGTGATGGGGGAAGGGCCCATCCCCTCCAAAAGGAGCATTTTGAATCAGTTGGCAGACATGTGGTTGAATGCTGTCTGTCATACAGCACAAGTGAGAAGCATAGGTGTGCGCATAGGGTGTGCGAGGCGTGCCCAGGCACACCCTAATCATGTCTTGGGCCGGCTAGCGGCTGCTGGAGAAGGAGAGAGATTTGTGACAGGGTGCCGCAGCCCCTCACTTTAAATTCCCCACAGCCATCTACGGGGCACTGTGGGGCAGAGAGAGCACATGCGCGGCGTGCTCAAATGCCACACAACAGATGAGAGGGGAGATGCCCGGGCGTGGCGTGATGTCACAGCCTGGGACTTTAAAACCACGCAGTCCAGCTCCAGAAGCAGCTGGGGCACGATTAGAGACGCCGGCCAGTTGGCCGGCACCATTTTTCCACCCCAGGCCCCAGCAGCACTACGCGGCACCCCTGAGGGGCCCCCGCCCAACCCGGCAGCACCACGCAGCACCCTGGTGGCACCCCGCGCTAGGGCCTGGCCGGCCTGTAGCTTGAGCTGGCTCTGACTCCAGCCCCACGAATTGGAAGGCAAAAGCCGAAGGTAAGGGAGGGCAGGGGAAGGGGGGAAAATAAGAGGAAGAGGTGGGAGAGGAACGGGCTTGTGCTGAGGGGAGGGGGGCAGGTCAGGAGAAAAAAGGGGAAAGGACCAAGGGACAGGGTAAAGGAGACACAAATGCCAGGGGGCCAAGTGGAGACAGTGAGGAAAAGGGAAGGAGGGGAGGTGTCAGTTGGAGGGGGGACAGGGTGATGCTGGGAGAGGAGAGGGTAAGGGCATTGGGGATTAGAGGGGGAGGAGGAGGTGCTGGGAGAAGGCTTGAAAGAAGGGGTGGGCATGAGGAAGGCGGGGATGGAGCAAGGCATCTGTGAGGGCACGGGCATAAGGGGAACAGGGGCAGAGGGTGATGAGGGGGTGGGCATCAGGGAAAAAGAGGGCAAAGGGGGTGGGGGCAGTGAGGGAAGGGGAAGGCACCAGGAGGGTGCAGGTGCCAGGGGATTCTGGGGGTGAAGCAGAAGGGCAGACACCTGCAGGGGAGGGACCAGCACCAGAGGAGAGAGGCAGGGCAGGTGTGTAGAGGGAGGTGTTAGGAGAGGGGATGAGGAGGGGTAGCTCACATGATCAGAGTGGGGCTACTGGAGGAGTGGGCACAGGGGGGAGAGAAGGGCTGGCGGGGGGTGTAGGCAGGTCTCAGGAAGGCTGAGGGCAGTTAGAAAGGCAGGAGTCAGGACAGCAGAGGAGGATGAGGAGTTTGGGGGGCAGCAGGCACCAGGGGAGCTGATGGAGTAAGGGAAGGAGACATGGCAGCAGAGGGAAAAGGTAGAGGTTTATGAGATATTTATTAATAACTTGGGTGCCACAGTGGCACATCCAAACAAGCCACATTAACTCAGTACTGGTACACAACACAAAATTAATTCTGCGCATGGGAGGAAACTTAGAGGGAACACTTCCCCCAGCCTCTCCATCCCCGAGTTAATGTCACACACATTGGTGTAATGCAATTGCAGGATAGTTGCATGAGAGGGGTTCTGGGGGGGCAAACTAATCCCTATTGGTAGGAGGATGGTGGGAAAAGTCCTTCGAGGGGGGTATCACATGACACCTTTTACTTCTGGTCATGTGTCCATCTTGCTCCGAGAGTGTTACCTCCAGAGGTGTGGCCAATGGGGGTCAGGGGCGTGGTTAACAGGGGTCAGGGGTGTGACTAATGGGGGTCAAAGTACATTTAAAAAAAATTCTTTGGGTGCACACCCTAATGAAATGTGCTGTGCACGCCTATGGTGAGAAGTGTTATAAAAACAACAAAGGGTCAGTTGTTGGTCAGTGGGGCACAATCATCTGCCTCTGAACATCATCTTAGATCTACATCTGGTACTTACCAAGTTAGGAAGCTGACAGTTGCCACCACCACACTGTCCTCACTAGCGAGCCACAACCTGTACTGGATACCTGCTCTCCCCTATAGTCACAGCTAAAGTACAATATTTAGATAAGCTGTTACATGGGGACTTTCTGAAAACTTCCCCAGCTGCAAAACCAACCAAAGTCTATCACCTGCCTGGGCTTCCCAGCCAAAGGAGCCCTTTGGTAATCTATCTGGGAAAGAGACACCTAAAACTCGCATTGCTGCTCAAATACTACTACTTCTCACCTGATTAGTAGGGCTGCCAAGTGACTAAAAATTAATAATAATTAATCACAATGTTAAACAATGTTAGAATATTATTTATTTAAATTTTGGATATTTTCTACATTTTCAATTACAATACAGAGATACAGGGCTCACTTTATATTTTTATTAAAAATATTTGCATTGTAAAAAAAAAAAATGAAGTATTTTCCAGTTCCCCTAATACAAATACTGTGGTGCAATCTCTTTATCATGAAAGTTGAACTTACAAATGTAGAATTAGGTACAAAACATAACTGCCTTCAAAAATAAAACAATGTGAAACTTTAGCGTCTACAATTCCACGCAGTCCAATTTTTTGTTCAGCAAATCACTCAGACAAGCGAGTTTGTTTAAATTTGCTTGCTGCTTGTTCACAATGTCATCTAAAAGTGAGAACAGACGTTCACTTGGTACTGTTGTAGCCAAGATATTTACATGCCAGATGCACTAAAGCTTCATACTTTCCTTCATGTTTCAACAACCATAGAAGTGTCCATGCTGATGACGGGTTCTGCTCAATAACAATTCAAAGTTGTGTCAGATGACACAAGCAGAAGGTTGATTTTCTTTTGTGGGGGTTCAGGTTCTATAGTTTCAGAACGCTTAAAAGAGCAACACTCTGATGCAGAAAGTATGCTCTACATCTCATCCCTCTCAAATTTTGGAAGTCATTCAGATTCTTAAACCTTCCGCTGAACGCTGTAGCTATCTTTAGAAATCTCACATTGGTATCTTCTTCGTGTTTTGTCAAATCTGCAATGAAAGTGTTCCTAAAACAAATATGTGCTGAGCCATCATCCAAAACCACTAGAAGATGAAATTTATTGCAGAATGTCAGTGAAATAGAGTTGGAGACACACAATTCTCTCCAAAGGTGTTCAGTCACAAATTTAATTAACACTTTTTTTTAAAACGAGTGTTGTCAGCACGACATCTGGAATGGTGGTCAAAGCATAAAGGTGCATACAAATGTTTAGACTATCTGTCACGTAAATACCTACAAAATTGCCATGAAAATGCAAATGCCTGCTATCTGGTGACATTATAAATAAGAAGTGGGCAGCATTATCTCCTGTAAATGTAAATAAACTTGTCTTAGCATCTGAACAAGAAGTAGGACTGAGCAGACTTGTAGGCTCTGAAGTTTTGCATTGTTTCATTTTTTAGTGTAATTATGTAACAATTTCTACATTTGTAAGTGGCACTTTCATGATAAAGAGATTGAACCACAACATTTGTATCAGGTGAACTGAAAATTATTTACAAACATATGCACTGTAAAACGATAAGACAAATAATATTATAATGTGAGCACTGTACACTTTGTGTTCTGTGCTATAATTGAAATAATTATATTTGAAAATGTAGAAAAACACCTAAAAAATTTAATACATTTGAATTGGTAGTCTTTTGTTTAACAGTGTGATTAGAATGGTGCTTAACTGATTGCATGAATAACTGTGATCAGTCAATAACTCTACTGATTAATAATTGGATCTTACAGAACATCAGCAGGCAAGGCATGGACCATGTCCTTCTAGTGCTATAACAGAAGCACGTGCTACCATGGCAACAGCCAAGGAAAAAGAAATCTTTTAGGGTGTCTCTGTACATATTTTATTTTTATTTTATTTCTTAAAGTAGTTCTTCCTTGTGCCAGCATGGGGGACACATGTATTACCATGTATCCCTGCCAAGCATTTAAGGGGGAATCCAGGGCAATTTTTTTCTCCTTGAATATATCTCAGTTACTCTGCCTCCTTGATAATCTATCTCCTTATCTTGCCATGAATGTGATCCACAAGATTACTTTTTATGGAGCACCCTAAATATGCCATAAGAAGTGCTTTAATCTAAAATTTAATGGAGTGGAGGAGAACAGGTGTAGCACAAAGTAATTGCTGGCTGAAACATACTGGAATATGCCCAGCAAATGAAGTAGTTTCCAACTTGTTTCTCCAGCTGAGGCAAAAGTAGGCAGTTTAGCAGAGAGCAACCTCTGACCCTCCACCTCTTTTTCCCACCAATACACAGATGGAACACAAACTGTACATACTTCTAGCTGCTGTGATCTCCTGTTGCAGGACACATATATACAGCTGAAGAGTCAGCTGCGGTGCAGAGCCAAGGAAAGCCTGGATCACAGAGGCCCTGCTGAATGCAGATCTATGTGTAAACAGCTTTCTTTCAGCCTGGCCTACTTCTTTTTCCACTTCTTCTGAATGTCCATCTTTAGGCATCTGCCTCTTCTTCGTGATGCTGACATAAGGCTCTTCAAACCTCCCCGCATGAAAGTAAATATAAAAGACTTCCACACACCTGGAAATAAATTGATAGAGAAAGTGTCACAGAAAAAAAATGAAAGGGCTTGCAATAACCTTATTAGCATTCTGTACCATTTCTACAATTGCTAATAGTGTGTGCTCTACTCTCTGAGAACCAATTCATCTCTCAACTTCTGTATTATGACAACCACAAACGTGACCCAGAGAGGGTGAACCACCCTGAATTTGAAATTAAGTACGTGAGCAAGATTTGTGAGCCTAGTGTAATTTCCTGTGAATGAGGCCAGTTCTAGTAGCCCTCATAAAACAAGTTTAGTACATATCTGTGGCACTAAAGTGGACTACGCATTCACACGCAGCTGCATCACAGGGTTAGACCCAGATCCTCACAGTTAATACCTAATTCCAATTGGGATCTAGGCACATAATTACCTTTGAGAAGCTGGCCCTCAGTTGGCTCACAGGAACAATCATTGGTTCCATTAATTTCTAAAATAACCACTTGCCAACTACCCTATATAAGAAGATAAGACTGGCCATATTGGATCAGCTCAAAGGTCCATCTATGCTGTATTCTGACAGGTCCCCCAGAGGGAATGAACAGAACAGAGAATCATCAAGTGATCCAACCCGTCACCCATTTCCAGCTTCTGACAGAGGCTAGGGACACCATTCCTGCCTATACTGGCAAATAGCCATTGATAGACCTAATCTCTGTGAATTTATCTATTACTTTTTTGAACCCTGTTAAAGACCTGCTCTCTTCATAATATCTCCTGGCAAAGAGTTTCACAGTTTGACTGTGTTGTGTGAAGAAATACTCCCTTCTGTTTGCTTTAAACTTGTTACCTGTTAGATTGTATTTGGTGACCCCCAGTTCTAGTGTTATGGGAACAAGTAAATAACTTTTCCTTATTTATTTTCTCTACATCAGTGATGATTATATAGACTCCTATCATATCCTCCCTTGGCCTCCTCTTTTCTCAGGTGAAAAGTTCCAGTCTTACTAATTTCTCCTAATATTGCAGCCACTCCATACACCTAATCATTTTTGTTGCCCTTTTCTGAACTTTTTCCAATGCCAAGTAACTTTTTGGAATGAGACGACCAACATTTGTACACACTATTGAAGATGTGGGTGTACCATAGATTTATATAGAGGCAATAAGATGTTTTCTGTCTTTTTCTCTATCCCTTTTTAAATGATTCCTAACATTCTATTTGCTTTTTGACTGCTGCTACACACTGAGTGGATGTTGTCAAAGAACTATCCACAATGACTCCAGGCTCTCTCTCTCTGGAGTGGTAATAGCTAAATTAGTCCCCATCATTTTGTACATATAGGTGGGATTATGTTTTCCAATACGCATTACTTTGCATTTATCAACATTAAAATTCAACTGCCATGTTGTTGCCCAGTCACCTAGTTTTGTGAGATCCTTTTCAAGCTCTTCATAGGGTGCTTTGGATTTAACTATTTTGACCAGTTTAGTATCATCTGCAAATTTTGCCACCTCACTGTTTACTCCTCTCTCCAGATTTTTTTTGAATATGTTGAATAGGATTGGTCCCAGTACAGGCCCCTGGGGGACTCTACAAGGGTATGTCTACACTTGTACCCTCTTTCGAGAGAGGGATGCAAATGAAGACATTTGAAATTGCAAATGAAGCTGGGATTTAAATACCCCATGCTTCATTTGCATAATTGCGTTATGACGCTATTTCAAAATAGCGCTATTTCGAAATAACAGACACTGTTAAGACGCAGTTATTTCGAGAGAAAACCCTTCTCTCAAAATAACCCTTATTCCTCATAAAATGAGGTTTAACCAGTTATTTCGGAAGAAGGGTATTTTCTTGAAATAACCGCATCTACACTGTGTTTTGTATTTCGAAATAGCGCCATAACGCGATTATGCAAATGAAGCATGGGATATTTAAATCCCGGCTATATTTGCAATTTCAAAGGTCTTCATTTGCATCCCTCTCTGAAAAGAGGGTGCAAGTGTAGACGTACCTCCTAGTTATTAGGAATGTAAATTATTTTAAAAGTTAAATGGTTAAACACTATGTTTAACCGATTAATCATGGAGCAGTTCCCCACCCCCACTTGCAGGACTGGCTGGGCCCATGACACTGCACCATGGGTGGGCGGAAGGAGCTTCTCTGGCTGGACTGGCCCCACTGCACTGTGCCATGAGTGGGGAGCTGCTCCAGCCTGGTTAGAATCATAGAATCCTAGGGCTGGAAGAGAGCTCAGGAGGTCATCAATCTAGCCCGCTGCCCAAAGCAGGACCAACCTCAACTAAATCATCCCTGCCAGGGCTCTGTCAAGCCAAACCTTAAAAACCTCTAGGGATGGAGATTCCACCACCTCCCTAGGTAACCCCTTCCAGTGCTTCACCACCCTCCCAGTGAAATACTTTTTCCTAATAGCCAATCTAGGCCTCCCCCACTGTAATTAGAGACCATTGCTCCTTGTTCTGCCCTCCATCACTACTGAGAACAGCCTCTCTCCATCCTCTTTGGCCTGGTTGGACCATCAGTCGCTGGTTCGCATCACCCAGTAAGAGTGTACTGTGCAGACTAAGGCTATGTCTACACTGTAGCCTTCTTCCGCAAAAGCTTATGCAAATGAAGCGCAGTGGCGCATATCGCCACTCTTCATTTGCATAATTAATTAGCAGACATTTTTGCGCAAGAGGCTTTTGCGCAAAAAGGAGCTATGTAGACGGTTTCTTTTTGCACAAAAACCTTCCTCATTTTTTCAGGAAAAACGGCTCTTGCACAAGAGGGGGTTTTTGCGCAAAAAGGAGCCATCTACACAGTTCCTTTTTGCCCAAAAGCCTCTTGCGCAAAAACGGCTGCTAATTAATTATGCAAATAAAGCGTGGCGATATTCCACTCTGCACTATTTGCATAAGCTTTTGCAGAAGAAGGCTACAGTATAGACATAGCCTTAAAGTGTGTAACGATGTGGCTGGTTTTCTGGAAGAAGGTGTTCTCTCTACCACTGCACTATTTACACAATAGATCAGTACTGGTTAATAGCTTTATAGGCAGGGCCTGACGGAGGCATGCGCGCCCTGGGCAGCTGCCCGGCTCGCCAACTGATGGGAGGCGCCTGAGGGCAGCTGTAAGGGACACGTGGTGTTCCTTACAACTGCCGTGAGGCGCTGGGCGCCCGGCTCCCGCAGCGCCCACATCCCTGCGGTGCGGCCAGCAATGCCCTTCCCCCCACGGCCGCGGCGCCCTATATGGCCCAGCGCGTGCGCCAGCAGCAACAACTGGGCCGGACTGGGCCGTGCCTGGGAAGCCAGAATGCCTCGGGCCGGCCCTACTTATTGGGATCTGTTTCCTGTTCTACTGGACCAAACTAGGATTTGTGCAAGTGTGGATGGGGGGAATCAAGGTAGAAAAACACTGTGAACTTATTACCATTAGCTTCCTTATTCTAACCACTCTCCTCTCACACATACATTCTCTTTTTGATCTCTTGATTGATTATATTCTTTGAATATAAAGAGAACATTGATTTACTAAGCTTCTATTTTTATTATGTAGGACAGTGTCCTTAGTGCTGTTGCTATAGAGGGAATTTCATAAATGAAATGAATATATTTATTTTTGTGAACAGTAGTGAAAATCCGATAACCTCTAAATTCTCTAGAGCTATCATTCAGTTCTTTGCAAATCTACTATATATTTGAGAGAGACTAACAGATGAATAGACAGATACACACAAACTGTCCAAGAACTCCTAAACGGTAAGAGCTAGGACCACCAAATTTGGTATTCAGATGCCTATTATCAGAAGCAAGGTAAGGATTTGGTTGTGCCAGGACAATCGGATGTGTCTGGAATATGATTGTTCCTCATAAAAAGGAAAAAGAGAGTGAGAGAGAGTTATACTATATAATGACCACTGGGGAAAGCAAGGGGTCAGAGATGGGGGCCAGGGCAGTATAACCCCATTGAGGCAGAGGTGGAGAAAGGAACAGCTAATCTATTATATATTTTAGAGAGTGTGTCTGTAGCCCAGCAGAGGGACATCAACCCCTTCCATAGCTGTGTCCGCTGGCGCTGCAGTGGCCATAGAGAAGCGCTTCTCACCTGGACCCAAACTGCTGTGGTGAGAAAGGGCTGGGGGTAGTCCTCTCTCCCTGGGAAAGTCTACATACTGAGCCCCTCATTCCCAGGCTCATCCCAAAACAACTATTTACATGAAGACAAACAAAAATTATTTCAGTTAAGCACCTGCGCAGCACCATGTAAATCCTCTAGTGATTAAATATATGATAACCAGTTTAAAGACAATCTAGTTCCAAAGTGTAGCAATGACGACATACATGAACAGGGAAACCTCCATGGAAATGACAATATTTCTGTAGGGCCATGCTAACTGTACTTGCATTTTGGTCTTGATCAACACATCACAGAATGCTTACTACATAATGTAATTTAAGACTCAGATACTGTAAACAAACATTTATTTAGCTATATTATTGAAACACTTAAAGATGATTAAAAAAGAGGTGGCAGAATACTAGAATCATAGAATACTGGAAGGGACCCTGAGAGATCAGCAAGTCCAATCCCATGCACTCATGGCAAGACCAAGCACATGTAGATCATCCTTTCACTTCAACATGGTTAAGATTTCACTCACAGAATTTTTGAAATTTTTATTTATGTCACTATTTAAGCTTTTTGTTTTCTTTTTCCATGTCTCTTGTCTTAGGAAATGAAAATTGATGAAGTCAGACTAGTTTTCGTTCATAGTCCTTTTCACTTTGATTTCACTGGCAATATTTTATTTGGGTTTGGAACTATTTCTATTGGACTTCGTTTTTAGAAAATCTAGAACATAACTTAAATTTTGGGCCAAATTTAAATTGACAGTATCTCACCAAAATAATGAATGAACAAAAAAAATTCAGATTTACAGATGGCTTTTCAACAAGTTTTAAAATCTTTGAGCCAAACCCCTTCTCCTTTCCATATAGAAATTTATTTTTTTTACTCTTTTTTGTTGATTTTTGAAAAATGACATGCATATGTATACTTATGCAGATAAAAACATTGTAAAGAGTCATGGCACATAAAAGAAAAAGAGAAAATATGTTGTTATAGGCTTATATCAAATGACCAAAATATTTTTCTTGCGAATAGTATTATTTCAAAGTGCATTTTCAATGCAATATCTAAAGTGGAATTTTGGGCTCGCTTGTTAAACAGAACACACCTTGTGGAAGAAAGGAGTCTTGAAAGTTATAAATACTAACATTAACTATGGTTTCATTATCACAAAATATTTAAATTAAGCCACATTAGGAGTTTCCCTTTGTTCGTGTTACATCATTCTGATGTATGCCACCACTATGCAGAAATTTGCAGTGAGGTATAGATTACACATTCACCACAACTATCAAATGGCTTATCTCATTCACAAGAGTCAAGCAACTTTAGAGAAATGGCCCCTGTCTGCACAAACAGAAAATAGCTTCTAGAGTCCATCTCAGCCTCAGCAAAGGTGTCACTATTTAGAAGAGAAGACTGTTTGCTTGCCACTTGGGAGGTGTAGTGTGGGGAGAGGGACTCACAACCTATTTTCTTCAATGCTAAGTGTTAAAATTTGTGGATTCCCAAGACTGACCAAATACTACAGCCTTTCCCTGAATTAGTCCTGTCTTTTGTTGCAGCAAGACCAGACTAACAGGACTACCTCTCTATTACTTTTCCCTGTATTAGCCCTCAGGACAGCAACATAAATCATTCTGACTGAAAAAAACAACAACAACAATTAAAGCATATTCTACAGTATTACTGTTACTTTGAAGAATGCAGGTGCATAGGCACAAAGCCTTGTAGGGGAGTTCATGCAGTTGGGGAGGTTGTGCAAAGACACACACAACATGCACAGATCTAGCTGATATGCATAAACATGGCTGTACCTATTAGCACCCACACAGAACCCAAACACCCAGCATATGCACATACACACAGCTCTCTGCAGACACACAGGACAGGGATGTGAAGAGAGCGAACGAGCATGCACACACATCTGCGTGTATTACAAAGGCGTCACCGTGCTGCCATCCCAGGAACACAGCGGCAGCTGCAACACAAATCTGAAGACTGCGCCAAGGTAACACATGTAACCGCGCGCGCTGCACATTGCAAACCTAGACACGGCTGCACCGGACACGGGGGGCGATTACAGGGCCGCCGGGGAGGGGGGGGGGGGGGGGCAATTTGCCCCCCCCCCCCCCACTAGCATGTCTGAGGTCTACAGTATTTTTTTACGGAAGGGGCCCCCGAAATTGCTTTGCCCCAGGCCTCCTGAATCCTCTGGGCAGCCGTGGGCGATTATGCACAAACGCAGGGAGCTCGCTAGGCTTCCGAAAGCGAAAAAAAGCTGCAGCAAATGAGCTCAACGCTGCAGAGCGAGCGGACAGCTCCGCTCCATGGAGTCGAGCGCGGCTGCTCTCCGGGCAGCCCCCCGCTAGAGCCCGCGGGGAGGAAGGGAGCGGCGGCTCGCCGGGGATGCCTTTTAACCCAGCGAAAAGGGCCAAGGCAGGACTCGGTCCCCCTACCCCCGGCCCGGCTCCCAGCCCAGCAGCCGCCCCCACCTGACGACGGGCCCCAGCTGCAGGATGTGCAGCAGCAGCACCAGCGGTCTGTCCCGGCTCAGGTCCCGGTGGATTAGGACCAGGTTGAGCTGCACCAGCACGCAGGGCAGGAGGGCGAAGAGCAGGGTCAGCCCCTGCCAGATGCGGTCCCCGGCCGAGCGGTAGGTGCTGCCCAGGTACAGGGCGGTGCCCGTCTCGGCCACGAAGAGGAGCAGGGAGACGAGGACGGAGCCGGGGAATTTCATCTCCGCCCCTGCAGGCAGCCCGCGCGTGGTTATCTGTGTGCGGCAGCCGGCTGGGCAGGGCCCCCGCTCCCCGGCCGGGGCTCCCCGGGCTGCCTGCCGCGGGGGTGTGGCGAGCGCCGAGCCCGCTAGAGGGAGCCTCGGGGCGGCCGCCTGCTGCAGCTGCCCAGCCGCGGGCCTTTGGGTGCCCCCGCCCGCCTGGCTCCTGCCCGGGCAGCGGCACCTCCAGCCGGGGCGGGGAGCAGCCAGGGCTGCACGGCAAAGGGGCTCGGCCAGCCCAGGCCGAGAGGCGCCCGCTTCTTCCTTTGTGGGGCGGGGAGTAAGGGCCCGGGCCCCCGGAGGAGTCAGCTCCAGGGGCCCAACAGCGGGCGGCGGGGACACGGTGTATAGAGCGGGCGGTGCCATTGAACCCAGTTACCCCCCTAGGCTCTCCGACCTCATTGCACTGCCACCCCCTCCTGACAGCGACCCGCAGCCAGCAACGCTCGGGGGAGAAAGGTGGAAGCAGGAGGGTGGAGAGGACTCCGGTCCTTGTTGCCTACCCCTAGTTCAGCAAGCCCTGAGTTCAGCAAGCCCTGCAGATGGGTAGGGGAAGGGTAGCTTGCCAGTGTCATAGAATCATAGAATCATAGGACTGGAAGGGACCTCAAGAGGTCATCGAGTCCAGCCCCCCGCCCTCAAGGCAGGACCAAGCTCCACCTACACCATCCCTGACAGATGTCTATCTAACCTGTTCTTAAATATCTCCAGAGAGGGAGATTCCACCACCTCCCTTGGCAATTTATTCCAATATTTGACCACCTAATGCCTAATGCCTCCTCAAATGACTACTCCACCAACTGCGGGACTAGGAGTTGTGTTCCTACAACACCCAGCACAACGGGTCTCTGATCCTGACTGTGGGACATTAACATCATAGTCAACACCGATTGTGTGCTCAGCAGGGATGGGCAGACCGCTTCAGAAAAGACCTCCATTTTCTCAAATCAGACGCCAGCTATCACGGATTATGAGGGAATGTCTCACCACAACCCTCCTCTGCAGAAGTCCCAGTAGGCTCCACACATTTTTATCCATCCGGCAGCGAAATCGTCCTGAGACACATCTCCACCCTCAAAGAGGCTGTCATTGATATTAGTCCACGGTAATTATAATGTGTCATCTAAGTTAGCAGAGACAATCATTAACAAGGTTCATGCTGAAAAGGAGTTTTGTGGCTAATCGCTGTGCTCTCTCCCAACGATGCCACCCTGATTACATAACTTTTTAATAAACCCATCTAGTAATTAAGGCGTTTCAGATGCCCAAAGAGAAATGCTGCTTTAAAGGTTAAGACCATTAATTCTTAGTTTGGCCACCTGCTCCACAGAAACAGCCACTGCTATTGGATGGTGACACATACTTCTTAAAGAGGAATGAAGATTGAAGCTTATAAAGGCAAGGTGAACACATCTGCATCAATAGGGTGGCTTTAAAGAAAATAAGCTAATGACCAGAAAGAGCAAGTGGTATTGTTTCACTTACTGGGCAAACTGCGCCTTCCTGGTCTCTGCAAGCTCATCCCCTCTAGCTTTCAGGCCTCAAGGCATCACCAGTTTCATAGCAGAATTGTGAGATTGTCCTGCTCTCAGATTGGGTCCTGGGTTCCAGTCTCCTCCTGAGTAACAACTGTGATTTAACTCAGCAGCATGGGCAGGGAGTCATATGGACAAGAGTGTCCTGGCTCCAGGAATATTCCTGGCCTGGGAACCCTGCTCCAGCAAAGTTCAAGACTGAGGCTATGTCTACACTGTGGGGCTACGTCTACACTGGCCCCTTTTCCGGAGGGGCATGTAAATTTCATCAGTCGTCATAGGGAAATCCGCGGGGGATTTAAATAAAAATGTCCGCCGCTTTTTTCCGGCTTTTAAAAAAGCCGGAAAAGAGCGTCTACACTGGTCCCGATCCTCCAGAAAAAGGGCCCTTTTCCGGAGGGGCTTATTCCTACTTTGAATTCCTGGTTTATACCCAGTTCAGCAGCCCCTGCAGACAGTGTACTTTCAACCGTGTGCTTGGATACTCCTATAGGAGAAGCTATTGTGACACCTGCCTGTCTACACTGGCTGCTTGAATTTGTGCAAGAGCACTGACGTTCTAATGTAAGAATTCAGTGCTTCTTGCACAAATACTTTGACGCTCCTGCTCAGGGATAAGTCCTCTTGCACAAGAGGGCCAGTGTAGACAGGCACCTTAATTTTTTGCTCAAGAAAGCCCAATGGCTAAAATGGCCATCGGAGCTTTCTTGCGCAAAAGCGCATCTATACTGGGCACGGATGCTTTTGCGCAAAAGCATCCGTGCCAATCTAGACGCTCTTTTGCGGAAATACTTTTAACGGAAAAACTTTTCCATTAAAAGTATTTCCGCAAAATCATGCCAGTCTAGACGCAGCCAGTCTGTCTCCACCTCATCCCTCCCTGCATCCCCTTATCAATTTAAAAATGGTCCAGCCCCTGTTCCCTCCTCTTCCTCGCCAGCACAACAGGGCTAGAGTGGCGTCCTGCTGCTAACTCTGCATGGCTGCCAGCATGTTCTTGTGGTCCATTTTCTCCATGTGCTGCCCCTGCTCAGTGCCACTGTGACCAATGGAAGCTTCAGGGCTCCGTACAGCCCCCAGCTTCCCCTGTATCCCTCAAGCTCCCAAAGCCCCTTCCAGAGCCTACATCCTTATCTCCTGCCCCCACCCAGAGCCTGCATGCTACACCCCTTCCCATACCTACAGTCCTTTCCAAAGCCTGCACTCTGCATCCCCTCATGCCCCCAAACCTTTGTTCCAGCCCAGAGCCTGCACCAGCACCCAAACTCCCTCCCAGATCATGTACCTCCTCCTGCTCCAATCCCCTGCTCCATCCCAGAGCCCGCATCCAACACCCAAAACTTCCAGAGCCTGCTCCCCTCTCCCACCCAAACTCTTTTCTGGAGCCTTAGGCAGGGGATGCATGCGAGGCAGGGGCTGGGTGAGGAGTTTGAGTGAAGAAAGGGTATGGGCTCAGCAGGTCTGACTTCTAAATCCTGCAATTCTTTCTAAGGATGTTAAGAGGCGAGTAATTACGTAGTCAATACAATTTGTATCAACCACACAATTAGTCGATAAGGAAAGGCACTCAGAAGGAGCTACCCCCACTGCGGCTCTACAGTTTAAATGTAGTAAGAGCTGGACGTGCTCCTACTACATTTAAAGTGCAGAGTCAAAGTAGGGGTAGCTCCTGGACCTGGCATGTGCCGGGTTTGCTCAGTCCTGGTTTATACCCAGTTCAGCAGCCCCTGCAGACAGTGCACTTTCAACCGTGTGCTTGGATACTCCTATAGGAGAAGCTACTGTGACACCTGCCTGTACAGAGCCGCCAAACTTGAGCTGCCTTAGTGCATAATAAACATTCCAATAAACCCATAATTTGCCATTAGTGGCCAGGTCACAGTGTTCTTAAAATTATTACAGAGCAGTATTCATAACATTATGTATCAACTTCAGATTTGTTACGAGTCTTCTGAGAAAAAGTGATAACTGTCTTGTTCGCAGATTTCTAGATCTGCATCTGCACTGGCAAATCTAGAGCTCACAGTTTACCGCAGCTCCATAATTTGTCACTCCACAGGTGATAGCACAGAGGGAAGCTATAGTGAAGAGAGGGCTTAGATATTTTTTTTTAAATGTGCTAACATTTTTCACAAGGTAACTGAAGGTGCTCTGAGGATTGGGCTCTTTAAATAAGGAAGAGGGAGTGTGTGTATGTATGTATACACAATTGGAAACTGCCCAATACACCGAAGATTACCTGTCTTTATTATTATGAATGCTGTCATGGGATCTTTAATGACCACAGATGGTCCAGACCTTGGTTTTACTTCTCATGCGAAAGACCTCATCTCCAGCAGCACAGTGCCACCAAGAATGATACAGGCAGTCCCCGAGTTACGCGAATCCGACTTATGTCGGATCCGCACTTATGAACGGGGCTTTCTCGTCCCGGAGCTTGCAGGCAGCGGGACCGCCCAGAGCGCAGCGGTCCCGCCACCTTGACCTCCGGGGCGAGAAAAGCTGCTCCGGGTGCCCCTGGTCTGCTGGGGACCGTCTCCAGCAGACCAGGGACACCTGGAGCAAAGCCGGGGAGGCGGAGGGGTCCCGCGCCTCTGAGGCTTTGCCAAAGCAAAGCCTCAGAGGCGCGGCACCCCGCCGCCGCTGCGGCTTTGTTCCCCGTGTCCCTGGTCTGCTGGAGGGGGGGGGGCGCAGCTAGTGACCCCGCCCCCAGCAGACCAGGGAGATGTGGAGCAAAGCCCCGGGCCTGTGGTAGAGCAGGTGGGACGCTGCCAGTTGGTCCCGCAGCACTGCTCCTTGGCGCTACTGGACCAACCTGGCAGCACCCCAGCTGCTCTGCCCCAGGAGTCCTGATTCAGCCGCTGCTGATCAGTTTCAGCAGCGGCTGAATCAGGACACCTGGGGCAGAGCAACTGGGGTGCTGCTCGGTTGGTCCAGTAGCACCAAGGAGCGACGGCGCTACTGGACCAACCCAGCAGCATCCCAGATGCTCTGCCCCAGGCGTCCCCAAGTCAGCTGCTGCTGAAACTGACCAGTGGCTGACTACAGGAAGCCCCTGCCCCGGGCTTCCTGGAATCAGCCGCTGATCAGTTTCAGCAGAAGCTGACTTGGGGATGCCTGGGGTTCTTAAGTTGAATCTGTATGTAAGTCAGAACTGGCGTCCAGATTCAGCCGCTGTTGAAACTGATCAGTTTCAGCAATGGCTGAATCTGGACGCCAGTTCCGACTTACATACAGATTCAACTTAAGAACAAACCTACAGTCTTGTACGTAACCCGGGGACTGCCTGTAATGGGATATTGAGTCAGTATTGATCTGAAGGGGTAAAAAGTGGTACCTAAAGCAAGTATTCTGAAGAATAATTAATCAATCAATACAAATATCCATAACATTTAAGATTAGGCTTTTATTGTAAAGCAAAAGATAATCACAGCTTTTATATCATCAATGTGTGTATACATAGATTTTTCTCTATCACTGCTAAGCTAATATTAACATGGCTTTAAAAGGTTCTATTACTCTGGCTTCTATTACTGCATGTATAATATACAGTACAAAACTAATACAATAAACTTGAAAGATCACAGTGTTCCCAACATTATAACAGGGTGTTTAAACCAATAAGGTGCATTTTTACAAGGATAAAAATCACTTTTAGTTCTACAGGAACTATACCACGCTATGGCTATGTGCAAGTGTCACCGAGAAAAAAAATGAAGCTGAGATATAGCACTTGCTTACTACCCAAGAAACAGATACCATATGTCATATGCTGGAATATAGCCAATGATCAATGTATAGCAAATGATCAAGATATATGAAATAATATCTATGTTAGCAATGCAATATGCTTTCCCTCAACTTGCTGGTACTCATGTACATATATTTTTTAATAAATAAGGCAAAAGCAGATGTAAAATGCTAATCAGACAGGGCCTTGGTCATACAAACATGCATGATATGGTTAACTGTTCTCATACAAATAATCTTCTTGACTTCAACAAGACTTGATGTCAATGGGCAACTCATGAATACGTTTAAATGCACACATAAGGGTTTGCAGGTTTGGGGCCCAGAATGGTAGTTTTACACCTACTTCACATACATGCAACGATCTTATCCTTCATCATTGACATCAACAGGAGTTTTACCACTGATTTCAATGAGACAGAACAGGCCCTAAATAATTACACAAATCTGAACACAGCAGAAAAATCAATCCCATTATTAGCACAAACCTTCTCCCCCACATCAGATGTGTTTAAATAAGAATGAAGATTGAAGTGCAACATAATTTTAATTCATATAGTACTCTTGCTTGATATGAAACATATTTAAGAAGACTTTCTATATCCCCATATATAGAACACAACTGACCCCAGGATTTCTATACAAAATGTTTTTGGTATGTGTTACATAACATTGTTTAGGAATATAATTGTATTATAAAATATCTGTTATTCAGCTATCAACACACTGCTATGCAAAATATGCTTTAATTAAAAGTTTTCTGCCATATTTTTTGTATTGCTGTATTTGAACCAAATTGCCATATCTTTCTCTTTGAGTCATCACATGAAAAATGTCACCGGGCTCTATCTATTTGTTAGACACTAGAGCCTTTCATCTTTTATGATAAAGCAGCTTCTTGCGTTTTGAGAAATCAGTGCATCAATGACAGGATGTATTACAAACATAGTACTCATAATGACAACTATCACCATTGTATCAGGTCAAAAAGCTTGTGTTCTTTAACCCCTTTTTTCTAGAATGCTCACACACACTGAGCATTTTTTCATAATTGCACGTATTAAATTAATCTATGTGAATGGACAGAAGTAGGTACAACTACAGACAATTCCTATATGAACAGAGTTTTTTTCAGTGAATATACCTGTGATGACTTTGCTATAATTGGCATTGATTCAAGGCAGCAGAAATATGTTAAGTACAGTGAATACTGTATAATATTTGTGCAATGAAGCAAACTGTGCTATTCTCTTGAAAAATGCCTATTTGTATCCCTAAAATGCAGTATTGTTTTGTGGGCCCTGAGTTTTTCTGGCTTATGGCTTTGCAGTATGTTGTTCCCATAGTAATGTGGTTTTTAGACATTTTCTCATTTCTTTACATTTTAGTCTTAATGCTACTTTCAGCTCAATCCAGAACATTTAAATACAAACTCAAATTTCTTCTCACAGTAACGTAAACCACTGTTGTTAACCAATGGTTGTTCATCCATGTGGTTCTTTACAACAAGTTTCATCTCTTAAATCTGTACAGCAATGCTCATCTCTGACTTTGTGATCTTTGTATAGGAGAAGAACACCCTTTGGTATTATGTCAATTGATGTTCAGGATATGCAAGTGGAGTAGACCATCAGAACTGAAATCTGTCTGAAGCATTTTGTCCATGACCATAAATATTACTGATTAAATTTTAAAAAATGGTCAACTCAGATGTACTCTGAATAATGCATGCATGGGTCAAAACAGGAAACTACATGCATAAAACATTCAATTGTGCTTGTAAATCCTGTAACTACATCTGCAAATGAATTTCTGCCTAAAGAATTAATCCCATTTGCACCTACGAGTCTATATTTTGCATACAGTGGTAATGTTACCTTTGTATTTCTGATGCTAAATATATGGAAATGTCATTAATGACATGAAAACATGGATTATTTTCAAAGGTAACTGTAAAATCCTTAAGGGTACCAGTGTGTGTGTGTGTGCACGCATTTGTGCATATTTCCCAGGACAGTTTAGGTGTATATTTTGGAACATTAGACCATTTTACCCAACATCTTGAGACTGCCTAAGTAAAAATGAGTTACAGCAGAACTGTGCAGATTCTCTACAAATTCATTTCTATTATATTCATGGATTTGAAAAGACAGTAGCAATCAATATACAGTCCCATGATTATAGCTAGAATCATGGAAGTGCCAGAGCCAATGAGCAGAGGTCAGCTGAGAGTGAGAAAGTAAGGTAATATAAATATGTAGAAAACCTCCTTTTACTCTAAAATAGATGATCTTACAGTAGTGAGCTTTGCTTTCAAACACAAAGGAGTTGGGCTGCTAAAACAGCCTTCTGAAGTGACTCATAATATGGATGAGGGAGGAAAAGAAAAGAAAAATACAGGTAGACAAAGCTGTGATTTAAAACAATAGCATAAAATAAATGTATTCCTGATGATGAAAGCATGAGTGCTGGAAAACAATACATGTTAGAACTCACTTTTCTGTTGCTGAAAATTACACATTGTACCAGGTTTTATGCATTCAAAAAAAATCACACAACCTCAGTATTTTGGATCTAGTGTTCTAATGCCAACTGAAATGAATTACTCAACGGTAACAATTTGCAGATGATTTGCCAACAGTCATAAATAGTATATAGCTACATAGTCTGATAGCTATTCTACAGCTTCACACAATAACAGGATACATACACACCATAAATAAGCAACAACATACACAATGAATGATAAAGTATAACCCTTTTGCTTAAAGAAAAAAATCAGAAACTCTATTATGTCACTTAAATTCCTAGGACCTATACTTCAGCAACCAGTCACATTAAGAGACTTTACTTTAATGAGTAAAAAAGATTCTGCCATTTCATGTTCTACTTTTAGTAGGTGGGTGAGGTTCTCCTAACATATATCACATCACAGAGTTAGAAACTGCACAGGGTTATGCTTCCAACTGTTAACTTCTGGTTCTGAAAGAGGTAACTTCTGCTAGATGTTTTGTCTGCGCCTGGAGCTGAATCCAGCATGCAGCTTGCCTGGATGTGGCCTGCATGGCCCAGGGCTCCTCCCCACCCCAGCATTGGGGAGCCTGCACTCGCGCTCCAGATCCCTGCTGGGGATGGGGGTAGCCCTGAGACTTGTATGCTAGAGTCAGGCAAGCTAGAGCTGGCTCTGGCAGTCTCTGCCTGGAGTGGGGAGGAAGTAGCTCCATGTGCTGCCACTCTCCCTCCCACCAGCTGGGGAAGTGGCAGCACAGGGAATTTCAAGCCTGGATGCTTTTCCCTGCTGCTCCCATTGCACGCGATGACGGCCAATAGGAACAGCATGGGGCGGTGCCTGAGAGTAGCAGGGGAGGGAGGGAAGCCATGTGTCTCCAAGGAGCTGAGGAAGTAAGTGCCCCCTCATCGTGAGATCCTGCACCCCCACCCCATTCCTGCACCCCTCTGGCTTAACCTCCCAGCCCCAGTCTGCTCCTGCCCCCTTCCCACCCCGATCTCCTCCAGCCTGCTTCCCAGCAGCTTCCTTCCACACACTGAACCCCTCGTTTTTGGCCACATCCAAGAGGCCAGGGGGTCCCACAAACTCTACTAGCTTGGGCCTTCCTAGGCTCTGGTGCTGGAGTGTGAGGGGAATGAAGGGAGTGTCTTTTTTCTGCTTTTTAGTTGGGTGCCACATCAGAGACTGTGAGGGGTTTTTTTTGCTTCTCACTTGTGGGGTCCCCGACCCAAAAAAGGTCCTCCACCCTAGTCAGAAGGCAGTAAGTATGAAACATAGAAAAGTGTATCACTTTGTGGTATCTCATTCACAGAAGCACTGACATCCGCAGACAAGTTGTTTAATTATCTACCTGTTAAAAGTAACAATAAAGATTGCAACAGGATAAGTATGAGGGGAATTTACAAGTAGATGTGAATTAGGAGGAAAAAGTTAAAAATCCAGATTTACATTATGGCTAGCCTTTTCAGAAGTGCCTAAGTGAGTTAGGTGCCCAAGTTCTAGAGGAAATTAGGTGTCTAACTCCTTTATAGGTTTTTGACAATTTCACCCTACATATCTCACTGTACATTATTACGATCAACACATGAAATTGTTTGCTACTAAAGAAATATTGAAAAATATGTCCTTACCCATCTGCAGGATATGCAGTTGCACAGGGCATCTGAAAATTTAGAGGTACCGGGTGGTGCCCTACACTACGATGTTTGCCGGAAGAGGCAGTGCAAATGAAGCGTGAATTAGCATTTTCTCGTACTTAATTTGCATAATCTCTTCCGATCTGTATTTGGGCAAGGGTTTTTTGCGCAAGATCCTTATGCCTCAAAAAAGCATAACGATCTTACACAAAAGGATGGGGGGGGGGCTTGCACAAAAAGGAAATGGTCACACTGCTTGTGTTTGCGCAAAAACCCGTTGCACAAAAACAGATCGGAAGAGATTATGCAAATAAAACGTGCAAAAATGCTAATCCAAGCTTCATTTGCATTGCCTCTTCCGGCAGACATTGTAGTGTAGACGTAGCCTTAATGTTCACCCACCTCTTTCTATCTCTCTTCTGTGGCTTCTGCTTCCTCCAGAGAGGATCTAGTTAACTTTAAAGTGAAAAAGCCTGCCAGATCTATTAGCAGAACACTGAACTTGTGATAGAGCTATTCAAGTGGTTATGAAGCCATTTAACAGGAATTTGCCAGCCCCAGGTATATACTGTCAGATTCTGAATTTACTGTGTTAGTCTACAAGATCGTCATTTAAAATTTGCTTTAAAAATATTTCTTTAGTGCATTACTGAAGATTCTAAAAAATCATCTCTCCCTCCCCTAACTATCATCAGGCATTGGGGCACCAGTTTAATAGTACTGTGGAAGTAGCGCCCCTTAAATCCTAAGGACAGCCCCGCCTGCAACTCTTACACAAGTATTTGCTACTCTCACTAGCAGCCCCAGTTGACATTACCCACATGGCTAAGGATTATGAGCAATATTTACAAGACAAGCCTGGAAACTTTTTTTCCCCTATTGCTTTTAGAATATACAGCAAATTAGAAGAGATTCCTTACTGAATGTAAATCAGAAAGAATGAACTCTGCAAAAGGACAGAAATGGAAAGCCATCAGAGCAGATGATGGATACTTAACATTTTTAATTCCTGCCATTTATATTGAAAAAGTTAGAGATCAACAGAACTATACTTATTGGAAATTAAACAGAATAGCAAAGTAAGAGTGGTCTAACTCACTGCCTTTACAGAATACTTTAACTTTTTTTCTGCATGTTTAAAACATTATGTCACCGTATTCCTATTTGAAAACTTAGGTCTTGTATGTAACAACATCAAAATACTTTTTGCCTAGCATCTGAATTTTTCTATTTATTCCCATAACCTAGGTTTGTGTGGGATTTTGACGTAAATTTCCATCTGCAGTGGAGATTCCTGAGATATAACTAGTGGATAATAATTAGGTTTTGTGGTGCCAGAGATCATTATGAAAAATTAAATTTTGATGATTGCTGTGCTAATATATATATATATATATATATATTCCATTAAGGCTGAAATTCTAGATCTTTTGCTTGTGACTGAATTGGGTGCACTATGGTTCTTAGGGTGTATATATAAAATACACTGTTTTCTTCCATCTGCACCTATAAGTAAGGCTGTGGCTAATAAATGCAGGATTAAAACAGCCCTGAGTCCAGATGATGGCAGAATCCATTTCTCTTTTGTAAGAAAAAAAATATTTCCAAGATTGCTTTTTATTCTACTGTGAAAAACAATTAGATCAGCTCTCTAAATACTGCAACATCGATATTGTTACTCTTATATTTTAACTGTGGGAATACTATGTACACAAGTTTATACTTCATTATCATATATATAGTAGCCCAGTGTCTGAGAGTCTGTAACACCGAAATGCTGGCTGTTCCCTCTGGGCGGCGCTGTTGCCTAAAATGCTGGCTGTTCCCTCTGGGCGGCGCTGTTGCCTGAAATGCTGGCTGTTCCCTTTGGGTGGTGCTGTTGCTGAAAAGCTGGCTGTTCCCTCTGGGTGGCCCGTGTTGCATGGGGCGTGTGGGTCCCAAACAGCTACTTGCACCGCTTGCTCCCCTGCGGTGGCCCAGCTGAGCGGCGCAGAAGACAGCTGACTGCCATGGCGGAAGGGGAAAGGAGGCGGGGCGGTGACGTCCATGCCCAGGGGGTGGGGCCTGATCATGTACGTCACCGCCTCACCCCCCTTCGCCTCCTGCCGTGGCACTCGGCTGATTTCTGCGCCGTTCAGCTGGGCCACCACGGGGAAGCCCAAACGGACGCTTGCCTCCCCGCGGCGGCCCGGCTGAGCGGTGCAGAAGTCAGCCGAGTGCCATGGCGGGAGGCAAAGAGGGGCAGGGCGGTGCGGCGTGACAGCGGCTCCAGGCCCTGCCACCTGGCCGTGAACGTCACTGCCCCCCTTCGCCTCCCACCGTGGCGCTCGGCTGACTTCTGCACCACTCAGCCAGGCCGCCGCATGGGAGCAAGTGACCGTTTGGACTCCGTGGTCCCCCGAGTGAGAGGCAGGAGGGGGGAGGAGAAGAGAAAGAGAGAGACAGAGAGAGAGGCAGGAGGCAGAGGAGAGCTGAGAGAGAGAGGAGGGGGAGAGAGACCAGAGGCTCAGGAGAGAAAACCAACGTGGAGGAGAGACCTGAAA
Source organism: Pelodiscus sinensis (assembly GCF_052426305.1). Taxonomy (NCBI): domain Eukaryota; kingdom Metazoa; phylum Chordata; order Testudines; family Trionychidae; genus Pelodiscus; species Pelodiscus sinensis. The sequence goes on from NC_143052.1 coordinate 201,962,806, forward strand.
ATCCCGTCTTATGTCGGGCTAATTGGCTAGTACTTCAATAATAACAGATTACAAAGAAAAAAACATGACAGGTAAAAAATTTCACCTTTCCTAAACACATGTTTAAAAAAGCCAGATTATGAAAAGTCTATTAGCCATCCAAAATAGGGATACAAGCTAGAAAAGGATCCCAATATCTCAGATGGGCAATCCATTAGATTTGGAGTGCTGGGGTGACCTCAGATTTTGGGCACACTTCTGAATACACTGTGACAAATCCCACTCATTTTATTTATCCTAGTTCTCACCATGACTTCTGGTTTCAGAACAACAGGTACATATACATGTTTGCAGAGACACAATGCAAGAATGAAGCAAATAATGATTCACTTTGCATTTTGACTGTGCTCTGCCACTTCTTGTTTTTGAGTAAACAGACTAGCATGACTATCCCTCTGATACAAAGTGCCTAACAAACTGATTCAGAAAAAGATTGTTTTATCCATCACTGAAATGCTTTGCTGAAAATGCAGCTACTTCTGGGATGAAATAACTACTTAACAATGCAACACAATGTCATATAACATGGAACTGATTCTTCAGCCCTTAAGTCATCCCATTAAATCAATTAATGCGAAAAAGGTTATGGGAGTGAGTAAGGTTTACTAACATGTGAAAGGGCTGCAGGATTTGATTTTGTTCTATAGCCCTATCCAAAACCCATGGACACCAATCATCCTGAAAGAATCAGGCCCTAAGAAAAACTCAATCTTAAAATTAAAAATGGAAGGTGAATGGTAGGTCTGCAGAGTACTGGGATAGGGTAATGCACATGTGTTAGTTCATACACATGAATCCATTAGGTGTAATTTTTGACCCATCAGCTTTCCTACTTTCTCCTAAAATTCAATTTTATTTCTGTATTCCAGTATAAAGAAATATATTAGTTTGATGTATCGTAAATTCAGGCATTTGCTCCTACAGTATTTTAAATCTACATTTGTGTTTTGTTTAAGTTTCAAATAGCACCCCTTCCCCCTGAAAATAGGGAATACAATTTTAACTTATCTATGGTAGCGCATTGTTATTGGACTATCCATAGGTCTTCATAGCCACAAATCACTTGGGCATTTACAATACTTTGTGTGGTACATTAGCAACATTATTTTGTTAATAAGAGAAATAAGTGGTTTTCATTTAAAACTTATCATCCTTCTCCTAAACCCAGTACTCAGGGTAGCATAAAAGATCTGTGATACAATTTGTATCTCTGAAATGTATTACTCCATTTCATCAGGACTTACTTTGTCACTTTTTCTATCATAATATATATGCTACAGTTCAAATAATGCATTAAAGACAATTTTTTTATGATTGGCAATAAGCAATATTACCTACTATCTGATGCTGTGGGAATAACACTTGATTGTATATACTTCCTATTTGCAGTTTTGTTGTGGCCATGGTAGCCCCAGGATATGAGAGAGAGACAAGGTGGATTAGATAATATATTTTATTAAACCAACTTCTACTGGGGAGATAAAACTTTTGAGCTCTTCTTCAGGTCTGATCTCAAGTTGTCCCAGTAAAAACCGTTAGCTCGCCCACCTTGTCTCTCTCTCTGAACTTTGCTATAGAATTTAGTGATCCAAGTCTTCTACATGGATTCTGTTGATCTTTTTCATGAAAGAGAAGATAAAAAGGAATACTACACCTGTAAGGTCGTGTTGGGGATTAGTTTTTCTCCCCACACACACAATTTTGAAACCCATGGTCAAATGTAACTGTCAGTTACATATATGAAACCCCACTGACTGCAATAGGAATGTGGCACGTGCAATTAGAGACAGATGGTTGCTGTATAATTGTTATTATATACATAGGACTGTGAAAAGATTCCAAGATATAGGTACTTGTAGAAAATGTGGTACTAATACTAGGAAATGTTTAATTAAGAAAGCCCAGATTTTGCCTTTTCACACTTTAAGTGACCTGTCTGTGTCACCTACAAGAGCATAGCTGTGCATTGTCCTATTTTGTGTGCCACTTCTTATGCTATTGGCTTAATTATTTTATTTCCCTTGCATGACCCTAATATTCAGATTTCCATTTTGGTTTTTTTGTACAACTACCATGTTAAAGATTACTAATGCCTCTGTCACTCATTTGAATAATGAAAAGACTTTACTTCCCTTGGTAAAGCTGAATTGCTATCCCTTCACTTTTGAAAAACCACTTCATTTTCCCCTTTTAAACTTAATTTTTTTAAACCACATACTTCCCTCCCTAAGTCACACTCTATTTCGTCTTCTTCCTAGCCCCTCAGCAAAATTAAGGCTAGCATTAGTGTTAGCACTGAATGTGGCTTATTTTATAAATAGCCTCCCTTTACAGATAAATAAAACTGCAAGTGCCTAGCTGTTCCGATATGGCACTGGAGACGGTTCTTCTCTAGACAAAGACACTGAAGAGAGGGAACTCAGCCTGGTTGGGTTGCAGCAAGTCAATCAGGAAACACACAGTCCCTGAGAAGCCTTCATACAGACTATATATGTTTTCTAATGCCCGGGAACCAGCTTTAAATTCTTCTGTAAATAAGAACTCCGCAAACCTAAGAAACAGTAAAAACAACATATGAAGTCTTTATTATCTCTTTCTTTATGCAACTAGCTTTGGAGCCAACCTTGTGTATCAGTTCATTTGTCAATAGAAGATTTCACATCAGCACATTCACTAGGAAGAATCTTAATAGTTTCACATTTACTAGTTACCTGACACTTGCAAATTTGTTTTTATCTTTTCCTCTCCATTGGATCAAAAAGAACTGAAAAATGCCCATGTGAAATCTACAATGCCTCTGTATAACATTTATTAGTGTATAAATGCAAGGATTTTGTTTTGAAAACATGTTCTTATATTGGTCTGCATTTCATAAGGACCCAGTGGGGCACAGAACAGCAATGTTTTCTAGATGGATGCGAGAAGACCTGTTTTGCAGAAATGCTTGAGCAGGAGAAACACTCTTAAAATACTATATAAGGAGCAGCACCAAAAATAAGACATTGTGACTACTGACCCATCCCCTCTTGCTAAGGAAAATGAAAACAAACACATCATTTAAAAGAGCTACAATGTGTCAGGAAAAAATGAACTAAAAAGCACTGCTCCCTGCTATAGTTCTATTTAGGCCCCATCCTCATCCCATTTAAACCAGCATGAACAGTAGTTGATCAAATTACACAGGTATAAAACTGGCGTAAATGAAAGTTAAATGAGGCCTGCCACCTTCAAGTACTCCCTCTTCCCTCCCACTCTGCTGCCTCTATATGATAGAGGCAGCAAGTTTGTGGGGTGGGGTAGGGGTGGGGGAGAAGGCGGCAATCGATTAGTCAACTAACTATCTGATAAGCATTTGCTTACTGGATAGTTGACTACTCTTTAACATCCCTAGAGCCAGCCCTCTAACCCTCACTCTTATGGCAACCATAAGGAGAGGTATAGAAAGTCAATGAAGAAGCATGGACACTTTTGAGTTTAATCCCAGAAAAGGTTTTGCAGAATTCCACTAGAAGTATCTCATCAATTAATGTAATCAGTTGCTTATGATCCATTTGGATAAAGACCGTAGAGAGAGGCCAACATAGGCTGAGGAAGAAATAGGTAGTCAGAATGTAAAATCTGTTTGCATATTCTTCTCTAGAGACAAAATGCCCCTATTTAAAAATATTTTGCATTCGGCTGGTTCTGACCACATTTAGATCTGTTTTGGATGTTTAAAGATTTAAATACTTGACAGGACTGTGGCCATAGACTATGCAAGTCTAACACTTTTGCAAGTGCTCTTTTTATTTTACAAAATCTCTATAATAATAAACCCCAAAGCCAAAGTGAGGTGAGTGAATTATGAGAATACTAACCTTTGTGCTCTGTACATGTATTTAGAGTTTCCAGTAAGCCTATACAGGAGTAGGAACACATAGGCACTACCAGCCACTCCATGACAAATTCCAGGTCCCTTCTTCAGCAGGCCTTTCTGCCATGTCAGTTCCCCACAGCGGATGCAAGTGTCTAGATACTGAGGCTTCTTGGAAATCAGATAAGCTTTAGCGAACAGGTATGCAATACCTAGGGATACAGCAGATAAATCAGTTTTGTTTTTGTAAGTACAGTTAAGTTAGTAAAATATTATCTGATCAATACATAAGAGAATTTACATATTCTTCATCTATGATATATATTCAACAGCGTGTACATGCCACATATATGAAGGTGTTTGCCATCTGATAGCCTTGTGGTAAGTTGCATTTATCACACACTTTTAAAAGCCTCATGTGCACCACTAGTTCATTCCAGAACTAGCTTTCCATTCCCTCTGAACAACTTAAAACAACAACCAAGTTTTTGTTTAAATACTCCTAAAAAGTAGAGTTCTTCCACCAAATCACATTATTTCCCATCATTGATCTTGGGTCAGTTAGTCTTGCAACAGTGACAGGTATAAGACCCAGTAGCTCTCATTTCTAAGAGCTAGAAATAGGAAGTAACTTGCTTTCCAGGGGGACACACTAGTTTATTCTAGTCCTGGCAGATCTTGAGATGCTGGATGTCAGTCATGTCCTTTTTATGTATGAAAAAGCCATTTTAAATCATTTTTAGAGGTGAAGGGGGAAGGTGGGTGTGTAGCAGCTGGATCCTGGCTGCAGGTGGTCAGCAGGGGTACCCCAGTTAAACCCTCCGGTGGTGGTAGCATCCCATGCATTCCTAGTTTTCACACCTAAGCATCAAATGAACAATACTGGAGCACTGTGTCAATTTTGGCTGTTAACTCCTAAGTTTTGGTCACAAACCCACTAATGTGTCTTGGTGGAAAGTAATTTCAATTTCCACTGTTAGAGCAAGAAAGAGCACCCTCAGTTAGGGTCAGTCACCATGGAACTCAGATGGAAGATTCCCGTCCATCCCCAGGCCTCTTCAATTTGGGACAATTCCACAATTAATATTTTATTAATGAATACTCATAGACCATAGACTTTAAGGTCAGAAGAGATGATCATGATTATCTACTCTGACCTCCTCCTGCACATCGCAGGCCACAGAGTCTCATCCATCTACCCCTATAATAGACCCCTATCTTCTGGCTAAGTTACTGAAGTCTTCTAACCATGCTGAGCTTCACGTTACACAGAATTCACCATTTACACTAATTTAAACTGGCAAGTGACCCATGGACTATGCTGCAGAGGAAGGTGAATACTCTCCCCACAGGGTCTTCACCAATCTAACCCAGGGGAAAATTCCTTTCCAACCCCAACTATAGTGATCAGTTAGACCCTGAGCATGTGGGCACAACCCACCAGCCAGACACCTGGGATAGAATTATCTGTAGTAACTCAGAGCCCTCCCCATGTAGATGTCTCATCTCCAGCCACTGGACATATCTGCTAGCCCTTTCCCCATAAAATAAATCCTCAGGTCAGATCTGTTCACGAGTATACATTAGTAGTAGACAAAAACTGGCTATATTGAGGGGGAAGAGACAAAATACTCTTTTCCAGGCCCACCAATAAATACTAAGTCTGGCATTGGCTAGGCCTTCTTTCAGTACACCAAGGCCACTTCACCCTCCAGCCAAGCAGGATTTGCCTTGGCACTCAAGCTATATCGTGCACTAAAGTCCTGCCTCTCATGAGAGCAAGGGGATTGGAATATATGTATCATACCTGGGCTACTTGTATAAGAGTACAGGATATTATAGCTAGATCACCAGGTGAAATACTGTGCTACTGGATTTTAAAGGCTTTTATAACCTATTTGAAAATATCTCAAAGAGTTCTGGAAACTTTCTTCATTGCCTGATCCTCCACCCATTTCCGTAATAAACAACTGAAAAAACCCATTAACAATTTTCCTGCTTCATGTAAAAGGTAAAATCAATAAAATTTGACCTGATAGTATTTTTCTCAATAGAACAATTTAGTGTGAAAAGTACTGTAATTGGTAACATCTGGCTACTTCACAGCATCAATGTGAAAAGGACCTGGAGCTCCATGACACCAGTGCACAAGCTCATTCTCCCGCTCAATTGTCTCTCCCAGTTCAGGAGGCCAGTTGCAGTTCTGTTCCTGGTCCATAAGAAAGTCAATGCTCTGCCACACAAGCTCCTGATCTGCAGGCTGGAGGTACTCGTAATAGGACAGCAGCATCTGAAGGATGGATGAAAGGCCATGTGCTGCACCTATAAAGAATACAAATGGTTAAAATAAAAATTCTCTTTGCTCACAGATCCATCACGCTACATCTTTCTTCTGGAAATAATTTCTGTGTGGTTCAGATGGGTGTCTTGTTTTGATAGTTATAATGTTGTGTTGAGTAAAGGTCTTACTCAAAGATTCGTTACCACTTACATCTTTTAGATGCATACATTCAAAGAAAAATCTGTACTAATTCACCCAGTCTCACTACAGAGCGACAACATTTAAGAATAATGAAAATTAAAGTGCAGATAAAAGATTTCTTGCCTGCATTTCAAAAATACATAACAGCTGCAAACTCCTTAAGAGAAGCAAAGGCCCCAACTAAGTGAGGAATTTCACAAAGTTAAAGGATTTTCCCCTCTATCACAAGTTTTTCAGAAGGGAAATATCTGAGCCTGATTGGAATATGCAGTGTACACCTAGAAGCATTAATCACTGTGTTAATTTTAGGTGGCCACCTATAGGTAAGCGGATAGATATTATATGATCATTTGTTAATTAGGAACAACAATGATATACTGCTTGCCTGTCAATGTCTTATTTCTAAGTGGCTTGTTACCTTAGTGTCAGAGCAATGCCTTGGTTTCTAAGTGTCTGGTGTGTTCTACTCACCAAGGTATTCTGTTCCATAGTAAGAGTACATGAGTGGGCATGGTTTCCTCTTCTTCACTGCATACTGCTTCCCAGATTCTAATATAGCCTGGCAAATTGATCTGATTTGCACTGGGGTCAACACCTAAGCAGAAAACACCGAAAGAGACAGACTGTTACAATTTTTCCTTTTAAAATGATAAAGTTCCTTCTTTCTCATCCTTGCACACGTATTAAAACATTGCCTCTGTAGGCATACTATTATGTATTTTATAATACATTAACAGTAACAATCATTTATATAAAAAATGAGTGGCCCTGTGTCACCTTAAAGACTAACGAAGTATATACAGTATGTGTGCGGAGAGAGAGAGAGAGAGAATATGAATCATGAGCTTTCGAGGGCACTTTAGAAGCAGGAAAAGGGAAAAAGGGGATTTGTGCATAGCCATCTCAGGTTTGTTACAAGCTAACCCTAGCCCTAACCCTAATAACGCGAGAGTTGTAAGAGATGCTGCCTCCGTCTCTCTTTAGCAGATAAGAATAGAATGCTGAGGTAGGCAGGAACTTCGAGATAAGGAAGCATCTGGAAGGAGTTTGTATAAACAAACAGATAACCGTTAGCTGTTGATGTATGTAACGGGAAGGTATATATACTTGTCTTTTACTGTTTGTACTTTGAAGATCTGCCTAAGGAAGGGGGACCCCTCTGTCCGACCACAGTCTTTCCTTGCAATTGCGCGAATAAACTGCTTCTAACTCATTGCTTGAAAATTCAGAGTGAGGACTTGTTTTCTTCCACAGTTTGGTGCCGTGACTTGGATGGCAACGCCTGGCTGATAAGCGGAGGCTGCTATGGACCGTTCCCCTTCAAAACCTAAGGCGCCAAACGGGAGGTAAGAGACCTTTTGAAATCTCTACTGGGATGTCGAAGGAGGACTTCCCATGGGGCTGTCCATTTCTTTTGGGCTCACGCCATGCAAACTTACTGAATCTGCAACAAGGTCAGGTGCAAAGTGGTGCTGAGGAATTTTTGCCACCTCATATAAGGGAAAGGTTATATTAAGTCCGGACATAAGGTATTAAGGTTATGGTTAAAGGAGATGCATCTGAATATTGGGAATGAATGAGTATGAAGTATGAGTGAGTGAGTGAAGAGTGAATGCCGCTGACCAGGTCTGAGACTTAAGCTGACTCCAGCTGCACCAGGGCTACTCTATGAGGGTATGTCTACACTAGAAAGTTAGTTCGAACTAACGGACGTTAGTTCGAACTAACTTTCCTATGCGCTACACTAGCGCTCCGCTAGTTCGAATTTGAATCGAACTAGCGGAGCGCTTAGTTCGAACTAGGTAAACCTCATTTTACGAGGACTAACGCCTAGTTCGAACTAGCTAGTTCGAACTAAGGGCTGTGTAGCCCTTTAGTTCGAACTAGTGGGAGGCTAGCCCTCCCCAGGTTTCCCTGGTGGCCACTCTGGCCAACACCAGGGAAACTCTATGCCCCCCTCCCGGCCCCGGACCCCTTAAAGGGGCACGGGCTGGCTACGGTGCCCGTGCCAGGTGCAAGCCTGCCAGCACCCAGCTAGCAGACCCTGCACCTGGCACGGCACAGAGCCACCCACCCGATGCCCCCCAGCCCACCCCCTCTTGCCGGGACCAGGCTGGCGGCTCCCGGGAGCTTGCCCTGGACCGCAAGAGGCGGGCACCTTCCTGGGCTAGTGCGGACATCGTGGACCTCGTCCACGATCTCCGCACTAGGCACAGGAAAGTGGCCGTCTAGGGCAGGAGAGCTGCCAGCCTGGCCACCCAGGACCAGGTGTGCATGAAAATCAAGGGGGTCCACTGAGACCCCCGACCCTGAGCCCTGAGCTTACAATGGCCGTACTGGGTCAGACCAAAGGTCCATCTAGCCCAGTAGCCTGTCTGCCAACAGCGGCCAACCCTAGGGACCCTGGAGGGGATGGACCAAAGATAATGACCAAGCCATTTGTCTCGTGCCATCCCTCTCCAGCCTTCCACAAACTTTGGGCAGGGACACCACTCCTACCCTCTGGCTAATAGGACTCCATGGACCCAACCTCCATCACTTTATCTCACTTCCCTTTAAACTCTGTTCTAGTTGTAGCCTTCACAGCCTCCTGCAGCAAGGAGTTCCACAGGTTAACTATTTGCTTTGTCAAGAACAACAACTTTCTCTTACTAGTTTCAAGCCTGCTACCCATTCCTTTCCTTTGGTGTCCTCTAGTCCTTCTTTATGGGAACTCAGGAAGAACTTTTCTGAATGCACCCTCTCCACCCAACCCCTGCTTTTAGAGACCTCTATCCTGTCCCCACTCCGTCTCCTCTTTTCTAAGCTGAACAGTCCCAGTCTCTGTAGCCTTTCTTCATCTGGGACCTGTTCCCAACCCCTGATCATGTTAGTTGCCCTCCCCTCTCCCAGCCTTTCTCTTCCGCTCTCCCACCTCCTTTTCCCAGTGTCCCCCAGTTTTTTTCAATAAAGACAGAGTCAATGTTGGAAGAAACGTTATCTTTATTTTGTACATCAATAAGAAGAGGGGCTAGGGAAGGGTAAGTGGAAGGAGGTGAGGGAGGAATGGGGTACGAGCCCCCGATGGGGAGGACTGGGCTGGCTCTGCGGGCTTCTGGGGGTGGAAGCTCTCCTGCAGCCCCCCAATTACTCCCTCTCCCCAGATGGCAGCCTGCGGCAAGTGCAGCCGGGCTGATGGCCGAGTGGTGTGATGTGCCCAGTGTGGGCACTCAGGGCACTCCAAGCCAGAACTTCTTTGGAAGCGGGGCACCCCTTAGAACTGTGTGTCCGGGGTGGGGGTCGGGACCCTTTAAGCGCAGCCCTCGGCTAGCCTGAGACAGCATCTCCATGCTCTAAGTCCTCCTTTTATGCCCTGCCGGCACTGCTTCCGGCCATCCTTAAGCCCTGTTCAGAGTCCACTCAATGTGGACTTACTAGTTCGAACTAGCAAAACGCTAGTTCGAACTAGTTTTTAGTTCTAGACGCGTTAGTTCGAACTAGCTTAGTTCGAATTAACTAATTCGAACTAAGTTAGTTCGAACTAGCGCTGTAGTGTAGACGTACCCTGAGAGAGTCCTGAACACAAGGGGTGTCAGCCGAGCCTCATGAAAGTGAGAGAGTGACTCTCCTTATTTAATGAGCTGCTGATAAGGTCGCATCTCGAGACCCAGCAGACCCATTCTCTGGAGCGTGTAAGGATAGTCTAATATGAGCCGCTGAGCAGATGGGAATGAGCCGCTGAGCGGACAGAATACTCCCCTGTGAGATTCTAAGGGTAAATTGGTTGCTGGTTTTGCTGTGTGTTCTTCATATTCTGTTATCGAAAGTGCTTTTCTCTCTTCTGTATTGTCAGCCCAGGTTGCTGAGCTCATTGCTTTAACCCGAGCCTGTATTTTAGCTCAAAATCAAGCTGTTACTATTTATACGGATTCTTGATATACTTTTGGAGTGATACATGATTATGGTTTACTTTGGAAACACAGAGGCGCTCTCACATTCTCTGGTTCCCCTATTAAGAATAGTCTGTATGTATCTGCTCTTTTAGATTCCCTTTTATTACCCAAAGCTATTGCTTTGTAAAATGTATTGCTCACCAAATCCCCTGACGATGAAGTTACACGTGGAAATGCTTTGGCTGATTCAGCAGCCAAGAATGCAGCCCTTTCTGCCCCTCAGGCTGCATATACTTATGCCTTGATTGAGCATCCTCCGCTAGCATCCCTTGACGATCTCGCCAGCATCCAAGAGGTGGCGCCTGATGCTGAAAAATATTCTCGGAGTGTTACTGGGTGCACTTTACACCCTGATCACCTTTGGCGCTCTCTGGATGGCCACCTGGTTGTGCCTAAGGTGCTCTTGCCCTATTTTGCTCATGTGCACCATGGTGGGGATGATTGCTGTAGTTAAACGAGACTGGTATTCACCAGTTTTTTCTTCTGTAGCCCAGCACTACTGCCAACAATGTACAATCTGCCAGCAACATAATGTTGGTAAAGCCGTTAAAGTTGGGCAGGCAGCACCTCCCCCCACCTTGGGGACCCTTTGTAAATATTCAGATTGATTTTATTCAAATGCCTAAATGTTGTAATTATGAGTATATGTTAGTATTAGTTGATGTTTTTTCAAGTTAGGTTGAAGTCTTCCCCTGCAGAAGGGCAGATGCCAAGTCTGTTGTGAAAATCCTGCTGAAAGATTTTATACCAAGGTTTGGTATACCTATTGGTATCAACAGTGATCGTGGTACTCATTTTACTGGATAGATTGTAAAAGAGCTACGTGCAGTCTTGCAGATCCAACATAACTCCCCTGCCCCCACCACCCGCAGTCTGACAGGACAGTGGAACATCAGAATGGAATTCTGAAAAACAAACTGGCCAAGATCTGTGCAGAAACAAACTTAAAATGGCCAGATGCCCTTCCATTGGCATTGATGAGCATGAGGACCAACCCCAATCGGAAGACTGGACTCAGCCCTCATGGGATCCTGACAGGGCGCCCGATCCGACTACCAGCAGCACCCCCACTGGCCCTTGCCCAGATAGACATTCATTTAATGGATGATACAATGCTTAATTACTGTCAAGCATTAATGAAATGTGTTAGGTCTCTTTATTCACAGGTAAAGAAAGCATTACCCAAGGACCCTGAGCAACCTTGTCATCTGTTGGAACCAGGAGACTGGGTCTACATAAAGGTCCATCAGCGAAAGACTGCTCTAGCCCCACTCTGGAAAGGCCCTTACCAAGTTCTGCTAACCACTACTGCTGTGAAGTGCCAAGGATTGACTGCCTGGACCCATGCTTCTCACTGCAAAAAGGCCCCTCCATCTCAAGATGATTCTATCCCGACTGCTGACAAGTCTCTCTCTCCTTCTGGTCCTGCTTTCCCTCCTTCTGGGCAGCAGGAGACAAAGACAAGGTGAAGTGCTAGTAACCTCTCCCTTGTCCACTGACAGAATTACCATATAGTCAGTATCTGCTAGAAAAACTAAAATATTACAGGGTGACATGCTAGTAACCTCTCCTCTGCATGATGCTGAACCACAACTGCTTCAGGAAAGAAGGAATGTCCACTCCACTGACACCACCACAGTCCAGAAATTTCTAACTACAAAAGACATTGAGAACTGGCCCTGGTGGAAGAGGCGGAGTACTGTACATTGGCAGGGAGGGACTTGCGGGGACCGTTCTTGGGAATGTGGTGTTGAGTGGTAGTTTGGGTTTCTTCCAGGGGCTGAGCTCTGCTCTTACAGACAAGTACCGTCCGAATATACTGCCCTCCCCAATTGGCTTTCAGATGAGGAATACCAGAAGCGCCTTGATGCCACTGTCCCCACCATCTCCTCCACCTCCACTACCGCCCCTGTTACGTACCCAAATACAGACGATACCATATATTCTGATAAAATTCAATGGCCAAGGCCCTCACACCTTAGTGATTTAGCTAAGTATTGTTCGGAAAATGTATTCTTTAGGGTTCAGAATATCTCATATGAGCGAACAATTGAGTGGAAAATAGATGGATCAGTAGAGATAGAAATATATATCACTACAAATGAGCATGAGCCGCAAGAATCCGAAATTGAGGTTAAGAGGTTTCATAGTGGGGTTGACATGATGGCCATTCCTGGGGTTTGCAGTATATCGGAAGGAAGGGACCCCTACTGTTATTTGGTTACCCAATTAGTCAATAATCAAATTCATACTCAGAGAATGTGTTCTACTAATGGCAATTTTACCAGTACTGCAAATCTGAGGTACTTGCAATGTGCTGGTGAATGGATATGTGGAAATACGGGTCCTGGAGGTCGAGAGTTGATAACCAATCCTCTTTAAGGTGGGAATTATAATGGATAGAGTGACCATCTTGAATCCTTGTGGTTATGTGTGTCTGTTGAGCTTCCTGAAATCGAGAATCGGTCTCCCACCATCTGACTTTTTCGATGTGAGAAAGTAGTGGGAGTAAAATCCTTTTCTTTTTTAACAACGTGGAACAGGTTCCACTGCTCTGAGGTGAGGTAGATGGTCGATCCCCTGGAGGAGAATGTTCTGGTGAGATGGGTCCTCAAAGCAGGATGGGGATAGAAAAAAAAGGATGGGGATAGAGATGGGGGTAGAAAAAAATGTGAATGCAGTTTCCATTCTTTATAACATCCAGTACCCATCTGTCAATTGTGATGGACGATAATTGATGGTAAAAGGGTGCTAGATGTTGACGGAATAGATGGACAGGATGGGGTCACTATAAGCAGAGAGGTGTTACTAAACCCTTGATCTGACCTTCAAAACGTTTGTTTTGAGGTAGATGGCTGGATGGTCAGTGTTTTGCCTCCTTCTGTTCTGGCGCTGCCTCCTGTTACCAAATTGCCTTTGCTCTTGGCTATAAGGCATGGGTCTTTACCTCTGAGTAAAGGTTCTTCCCTGTTTGCATTTCACTGCAGAGACATGAATACCTAGCATCTTCAAGGTAGTACAGGAGTCCTTGAGTGAGTGAAGAGAGGTGTCAGTGGTGTTGGTGAAGAGCTTAGATCTTCAAAAGGGAAGATATTCTATTGTAGCCTGCTCCTCCCTCAGGAAAAACTGAACAAGTGTAGCCATGATGACCTCCTCATCACCACTTCTGTAGCGATGGAGCAAGACACCATGTCAGAGGCATCCAGAGCAGCTTGAAGGGCCGTACATGAAATCAAGGTGCCTTCATGGATATTGGCCCTGAACTGGTCTCTTCTGTTCTCTGGGAGAGAGTCAATAAAATGTGCCATCTGCTCAAAAATTGCAACAAAAATGTGGTGTATGTATTTGGCGAGCATAGCTGCATAGTTGGAGAGATGCTGAAGAATATGCCTTCCTCCGCCTGAGATCAAGGCATTTCCCTACTTGTCATAGGGAAAGGTCCTCGTCGCCAGTGTTCTAAGATATTCAGACCATGAGTGGAGCAAGTTTTGGCTTGTGTACCAAGGTTGAGGTCGTGTACTGGTTTGGATGTGTGCCACCGTGGCACCAAATTTATTAACACATACATGTTCCCAGCTGCCAAATCAGAAACGCCCTCACTGGGACAACCCCGGCCACCACCCCACTATGCTGCAGCAGGTCCTGGCCCCCTGCCCCAGCAACTCCCTTACTATGCTGTCTCAGCTGGTCTTGCCCTGAGAACAGACACCTGCTGTGTGAGTGCCACTGCACAGCTCTCTAGAGGAGGTGGAAGAAATTTTGTGTACAATCATGCACCTTAGTATGAACTATGCTCATCGCAATTGGTTTTCCCCTTTGGTTCACAGCATTGACCATTAAGGAGCTAAGGGGTGGGCGCGACGTAATATTTGTGGTCTGAGCAGTTGCAGACCAGACAGTGGTATTGTCGCAGGTGTCTGCCAGATGGCTTTGCCAGGGTCCCTGAAGGCTGGGTTTTTTTGGTGACAATGGGAGGTCCAAAGAAGGCATCACTGACTTTGCCTTCAGTGGTACTGAATTAGAGTCTGGTGGTGCCGACTTTGACTTAAGCTTCTCTGGTGCCCTCGCACTTGCCTTTGTGAGGTCCTTGGACCATAGGGAACCGTTGGAGCCAGACGGTCCCAGTACCTCCCTGTCTGGTGACCTCGCAAGGGGTCAGTGCAGGAGGTATTTTGAGTGTTTGTCCCAATTTTTTTTTTTCTGAGGAGGAGTCATCCTTACTTGATTCATGGGATCTCTTCCTGGGGTGGTATGAGGAAGAGTTCCTAATGCCAAAGCTTGAGGGAGCCATCTTGTTAGACATGGCCACTGGGGAGAGCTGCTGAGGTGGGGCCAAGGTGGGGTGGAGTGCTCCGGGCCCAAGGCTGGTCTTACTGTGTTTTCCAGGGAGATTAGCTTCAGTTGTAGCTCCCTGGCTTTCTGTGTCTGGGCCATTAATTGCTTGCAGTGCTGGCATTGGACTGTGGCATGGGCCTGCCTGACACACTGCAAGGGCCCTGACACAATGCAAGTGCCTGTCTGAAACCGGGATGGAGAGCCGGCAAGACAGGCAGCGTTTAAAACCGAAAGAACCTGGCATCCCAAAAACGTCAAGGTGAAAACTGGCCTCAAAGAAAAACAAAGGAGTTTTCTCCCTTCACCCCCCCCTCCACTAACTGTTTTAACTATTAGAACTATAAAGAGCAGCTGACTATACTAAATTACACTAACAAGAACTGAGTCTTTTGAAGCAAAGAGGTTGGAGAGCCCTTGTGGTTTTGACCAACACTGATGGCAGTAGAGAAGGAACTGAAGGGACAGTTGGCTGCGCATGTGTAGTTGTGGCACTGCGCATGCCATCTGCTTCACATGTGCAGCCTAGCAGAAGGCACAGCTACCAAAAATATCTGACTAGCTGCTCAGCGGTGGTTACACACCTAAGGTGGAGCACCCACAGGGACACTCCTCAAAGAAGTGGATTGTGCCCACAAAAGCTCCTGATTACATATATATTTATTTGTTAGTCTCCAAGGTGTTACAGGACTACTTGCTTATTTAGGTTACAGAATAACACAGCTACCCCTCTGAGACTTTTAATCATTTATATAGTGTGGTTTACAAAATGTTTCTCAAATGCAGACCTAAATCCTGCTTCAACTACATCAGTGACAAAATTTACCTTGATTCCAATGGGATCAGAGTAAGGCCCAATGGGGGTGGGGGAAAGACTTGTTCCCCCTTCCAAAGATTTTACAAACTAAATGATATGTGATAAAGCAGAAGATGAGACACAAAAACAGCAGCTCAG
This sequence comes from Pelodiscus sinensis, assembly GCF_052426305.1. NCBI lineage: Eukaryota > Metazoa > Chordata > Testudines > Trionychidae > Pelodiscus > Pelodiscus sinensis. The sequence continues at coordinate 201,978,399 of NC_143052.1, forward strand.
GAAACAGAGTGTGCAGTTACTAATGACAAGGAGAAAGGAGAGATTGTAATGAATGCTGATGGACTGTTCCAGAAAAAGGAACAACAGCTTTTTAAACAACATACAATAAAACTCCAGTGGTCCGGCATCCAATGGTCTGGCACTCCTGATGGTCCGGCACCATCTGGAACCCGGAAGTGCTTGGGGTAGCCAGACAATTGGAGCTGCTCTGCCCCCAGCTTCCCCGAGTCAGCCGCTGCTGAAACTGACTAGCGGCTGACTCTGGGAAGCCCGGGGCAGAGCAGCTGGGGTGCTGCCAGGTTGGTCTCCTAGCGTCGCCCCTCGTAGCACCCCAGCTACTCTGCCCCGAGCTTCCCTGAGTCAGCCGCTGGTCAGTTTCAGCAGCGGCTGACTTGGGGATGCCTGAGGCAGAGCGGCTGGGGTGCTGCCGGGTTGGTCCCGCAGCGCGGAGGGGCGCATGCCCCGCATTCCATCCCAGACTCCTCATAGTCCCCCTTCCGATAGTCCAGAATATTTGATAATCCGGCATCCCCTGGGTCCTAAGGGTGCCAGATTATCAGAAGTTTACTGTAATAGGAGAGGGTATTCAATTGGAGGAAGAACATTCCATTTTCTTGTTTGTTTCATTCATAGCTGTAAATGAAGTATAGGTACAGTAGACACTTCGGTTAAGGAACATCCTATCACACAACATGCCGGCATGCATACTTCTTATCACAAGGAAACATTACCGGGGGGGAGGGGAAGAGTAAGGGTAAAGCCTTGCACTGCTGCTTAGAAGGTCACTATGTTTGCAATGCTTTATCACTACAAACAGGTCAGTGCTGTCTTTATGACTATTGATTGGTAAATAATTGGATGAAGGCCTACCTTACAGGCCTAATTAGGAGGGAAAAGGTGGCTACATATTAATATGTTTCATATGGGATGGATCTTTTCAAGTGACAGACTTTCTATCTCAGTAGTTAATTAGGAAACTGTTTTACATTTTCTTAATTAGGATTCTAATGATATACACTTTTCTGTGTTCATTAGCAACTTCTTTTGTGCCACTCACATCTGTCACTAGCTGACCATCACCAAGGAAGTGGAGGGGAGGGGAAGCATTTCACAAATAATCCTTCCCCTCCCCCTTGTAAAGAGAGAAATAGAAGAGTGACATCAGGAGACAAAGAAATTAAAAGGAATATCATGAACCCCGACAGGACTAGTCACAGAAATAAAAACCAATAACCTTACTCTTGCCACCTTCAGACAGTCTCAAACTATTTGTGCTAGAGCAGCAATGGGGAATGTAGCTAGTGAATGGGATGAATGAGGGGCCCTCCAGCTCAGTGGGCCACAAGACTGTTGCAACCAAGACAGTCTCCCAGGATTGGGTAGTTTTGCTAACTGTGCTTGAACACTTAGAATTTGCGAGGTGTGCCAATTGAACCAGAGAAGTGCTTTGATTGGATGCAGAGGGAGCACACAGCTCCCACAGTCAATGTTGTGTGCAATCAGCATGCTCCTCACTTCATATGCCCTTGCGTTACATGCATGTACTTTTTTTTTGCACTGGTATTACTAAAATGACATGGATAGAAACCAGCAGAATCTGGCAACCCTGTGCATGCATAATGGGATACAAAAATGTCTTGTGGCTGCACATAGAACCCTGATGGGTCACAGGTTGCCCACCCCTGTGCTATATGATTTATTATGAACTTTTCACATTAAAAAAGATTCTAAATTGTCCAGTATGCCGGTAATATTCCCAAAAAGCCATGTACCCTTGACAGATGAGCAAAATGAAGCTAAGGTAGTTGGTGGTGTTTTCTTCCTGTCAAGGCCTAAATGATTAGAAAAATCTTTCTCTGTTTACTTCATTTCTATCCAAATACAGTATTCTCTACTTCAAACTGCTCAAAATGCCTGATATTTGTACAATCCCTTGCACAACAGAAACTTGATCAAGTGTTACTGCACTTACAAATGAATAATAATAATTCATAATCACAGATTTCACTTTTTTAAAATAGTGTTTAAAACTAGTCACATCAGGTTCACTGCATTTCTACCACTGGCTCTGAATTCGTTTCAGGTTTGTGATGATCATACAATCATAGAAATATAGACATGAAGCAGGATGAGCAGAGGTCCAGGTTTTGACAGAAACATCTGCTCAAAAAGGGATCTTAGTGGCTCCAGTCAGCACTGACAGGGCCATTGACGGTCTGGTTGGTGATGATGCACAGTCGAGCTGGCAGGTTCCCGGCTTGTTTCCATGTTGCACAGTCCAGGAAGCAATCAACATTATTTCTGCTCCAGCTCCAAAGTGTAGTGACTGCCACAGAGTTCCACTTGCTGCCCCCACCCCAAGTGCCATGCCACCACTCCCACTGGCTGGGAGCCACAGACCATGGGAGCGGTGAGGGTGGCATCAGTGTATGAGGCAGCACAGAGTCCCACGGTCACACCGTCTCAGGGGAGTTGGTGGGGAGGGGGGACATACTGGCTGCTTACAGGAGCTGCTTGAGGTAAGCACCACTCAGAGCCTGTACCCCTGAGGTCCCCTCCCATGCCCAACCTCCTGTCCCTGCTCTGATACCCCTCCCACCCTCCAAACCCTTTGATCCCATCCCGAGCACTCTCCTGTACCCCAAGACCCTCACCCCCATCCCAGAGTCTGCCACACCAGCCAGAGCTCTCAAACTCCTGTAACCCAATCCCTTACCCCAGCCCATAGCCCGCTCCTGTACTCGGAACTCCTCAGCCCCAGCTCAGAGCCTCATCATGCCCCCCAAACTCCTCATTCCGAGCTGCACCCCAGAGCCCACACCCCCACTCAGACACTCACCCCCTCCCACACCTCAGACAGGTTGGCAAAAATGAGCAAGTGAATGAGGATGGTGAGAACAAGCAACAAAAGGAAGGGGGATGGAGAGGGTGGAGGCAAGACTTTGGAGAAGGGTTATGGCATGGGCAGGTCCAGAGGAGGGGCAGGGCTTTTCAGTTTTGTGCAATTACCAAGCTGGCCATCCTAAGTGGAAGAGATCTTGAGAGGACATCTAGTCCAGGCCCCTGAAGTGAGGTAGTGCTAAGTATACACAGCTCATAGGCATGTTCTTAAAAACCTTCAACTACAGGGATTCCACAAACTCCCTTGGAAACCCATTCCAGAGCTTAACTATGCTTACAGTTACAAAGCTTTTTCTAATATCTCTAATCTAAATCTCCTTTGCTATAGATTAAGCAGATTTCTTGACCTACCTTCTGTAGACATACGTCCTCTTTGTAACAGCTATTAACATATTTGAATATTATCAGGTCACTCTCAGTCCCCCAGAGATCAGGCTCTCTCAATCTCTTATAATTTGTGTTGCTCTCCTTGGGACTCTATCCAATTTGTCCATAACTTTCATAAACTTGTCCATAACTTCCATAAACTGTCACGCCCAGAACTCTAGCTAAGGCCTCACCAGTGCCATGTAGAGGAAGATCATTACTTCTCTTGGCTAACATGACAACCCTGTTAGCCTTTTTCACAGCTTCATCACACGGTTGATTCAAATTCAATTTGTGATCCACTATAACCCTCATATAAGGGGTAATCAATAGGCAGATTGAGTCAAATCTGGACTGCCAGATTCTCTTGAACAGACCTGAAACATTTACTTCTTGTTGTTAGGGTTTTTTATTACTTTCTCTGTAGTAATTTGGACTTTGACAAAAAATAAATTATCCCTTTTTTAGTGGTATTATTGCCTAGCCATTTATCTCCCATTTTGTAGCTGCTCATTTGATTTTTTTTTCTTCCTAAGTGAAGCAATTTGCATTTGGCTTTACTGGATTTAATCTTGTTTGTTTCAGACCAATGTTCGAATTTGTCAAGGTTGTTTTGAATTCTAATCCTGTCCTCAAAAGTGCTTGAAATCCCTCCTGTCTTGGTGTCTTTTGCAAGTTTTGTAAGCATACTCTACACTTCATTTTCCAAAGTCATTAATGAAAATATTGACTAGTACTGGACCCAGAACTAACCCCTGCAGAACCTACTGGATACATCCTTCCAGTTCAATAGTGAAACATTGATAATTACTCCTAGGACCTTTTAAAAAATATGAATTAGGGGCTTGTCCACAGATCCTCCATCACAAGATCTTTTTTTTTTTTTTTTAAAAAGCGTAATTTAATACTGGACTTCAACACTAAAATTCATTAATCATAAACCATATAATCATTGGATTGTGTTATTACAGGGCAGACTTAAGCATGCATGGGTTTCCTTAATGTACATTTGCATACCATAACACACTTGGATTTCTTTTAATTTTAGCTCAGAATTTCCTGGGAAAAATTACAACATCCCTGTAATATTCTAATCCTAAACCATTGTTATATGCTCTCAATCTTAACTCCATCTTAATGTATGTTTTTCTGAGAATTACTATAATATTTCATTTTAGTTTTGAGCCAGCAAAAAAAGTCGTAAATGCAACTGCAAATTGCTAGGAAGGATAAACTGTGTACAAACTCCAAACCATCTATGAAACCTATAGAATACTTTGATGGTGAAAAAAATAAGGCCAGTAGAGAAATGCTCTTGCAAGCCATAAAAATACTTGTGTTTGAGACAGTCTGGGGAAAACAGTTTCCGAATTACAACTACTTCAAAGGCGGTTGCATTTAATAGGAGTTGGTCATTCAGTAAGTGGCTTTATTCCCTTTAGCCAATAGCTGAGTGGCAGTAAGAGGCATTGCACTTCTCAAGGTGCAATCTTTCAGATTAGACTTTTGTGGGTATAAAAAGTCCTGTGGGATCTTTAATAACAGCAGAAATGTTAATTACAATAGCCTCCCTAGGAATGAAAAATCCCATTTAATTAGTTAATCTGTCAATCTTGATATTTAACTGGTTAACTGATTTAATGGAGGCAGACGGGTGGGCTTGTTCCAGTCCATCTGGGCTGGAGCACTCCTGCCCACCCAGGCTAGGCCTGCTGCAGATGTGGGCTTCTCTGTCTGCTCTGGAGTGCATCTCCCACAGTGCATCAGCCTGGGTGGGCCATGGGCTACTCTGTCCAGGCTGGGTTAGGGTTAGGATGGGCCCCATACAGCTGCTCCAACCCCTACTGATTAACCATAAGAGTGAGGCTTACCACCAGTTAGCCGGCTACCCATTCACATCCCTAATCCTTACTACATTTTAATGCAGATCCTTACAATTAGTCTGCCTAAATTTCCCCTGCAATTTCAGTTGAATAAGTCTTTCCCTGCTTCTTCTGAAAAGTTTAATAATGTTGCAGCGTACTGTTCAATAGCCATTGTTTTTGGTGATGTAGTGATATTACATGTGTCTTACTTTCTCAGTCACCCTTAAATACAACATTTAGGGTATGTCTACACTACAAAGTTAATTCGAACTAACAGCCGTTAGTTCGAATTAACTTTGATAGGCGCTACATATGCAAACCGCTAGTTCGAACTTAATTCAAACTAGCGGAGCGCTTAATTGGAACTAGGTAAACCTCATTCTACGAGGACTAAAGCCTAGTTTGAATTAAGTAGTTCGAATTAAGGGCTGTGTAGCCACTTAATTCGAACTAGTGGGAGGCTAGCCCTCCCCAGCTTTCCCTGGTGGCCACTCTGGGCCAAACCGGGAAAACTCTCCTCTCCCCCAGCCTTGGGGCCCTTAAAGGGGTAGACTCTGGCTAGATGGCACTTTCCAGAGACAGCCCTGCCAGCAGTCTCTGCCCCTGACCCAGTGGCCGCACGATGAGCCAGGCAGACAGTGCCAGCGACATGTCCCCTGCCCAGTCCCCCAGCAGCCAGCCAGGGGCCGTAGACGGCGCGTGGCCTCCTGGACTGGTGCGGAGGTCATGGACCTCATTGAGGTTTGGGGGCAGGCCCCCAATCTCCATGATCTCCGCACTAGGAGGAGGAACGCGGCCGTCTATGGCCGCATAGCGGCTGCCATGGCCCGCAAAGGACACAGGCGCACGCAAGAACAGGTGCGCCTGAAAGTGAAGCAGCTGCGGCAGGCGTACACCAGGGCCACCAGGGGTGGCGCCACAACAGGGGCTGACACCTGCCCCTACTTCCCTGCCCTTGATCGACTCCTGGGGGGCGGGGCGGTCCTCGCCAGCCCGGGAGGCAGCGATCCGGGACCGGAGGGCCCTGACCCGGGCACACCAGAGGGACCACCGCCAAGTGTTCCGGCACCGGAGTCAGCAGGGTCGGCCAGGAAGACCAGGGACCGCGCGCGTGGGCCATGCCTCCCAAGGATCATACAGACACCTGTGCACATGTGAGCACGTGCCATGCCACCTTTGGGCAGGTGGCTCCACCTGCGTGACACCCAGGGGCCGTGGCCCAATAGGCACATGCATGTGTGAAGAGACCTGACACACTCCCGACCCCGGAGCAGGACCCAGCAGGACGCTCTCCCTTCACACGCCCCCTCTACACTGAGGCAGGGGACACCTCTCCCCTGCCCCAGCCACACTATACACGGCATAGGGACATGGGTGCAGTCTTGGGGCAGCTCCCAGTCCTGGGGAGAGCCAGACATCCTAACCATGGCCTCTGTACAAACACAACGGCTCTGACGGTGCAGGGCACGGTTGCCCTCACGTCGCAGGGGGGTGCTGGGCATCATCCACTGTGTCCCCAGGGAGAACTGACCACTTCTCTCCTTTCTCTACAGCTGCACCAGCTGCTCGTGCAGGGCGCACCACCCAGCCCGGGACATGCTCCCGCACCCGCGGCCTGCTCCGGAGCAGGAGTACAGGGACCAGCACCTGGGGTCCCTGCGAGCCCTGAATCGCACTGTGGAAGCCTGGATGCGGGCAGACCTGCAGCTCTACCAGGAATGATACGCTGCAGGCCCTGCTGCAGAGCATGGTGCCCCGTGCCCGTCCTGCACCTGCTGCCCCCCCCAACAACTGTCCCTCCTCCCACTCCTGCCCCCCTCCCACCTCTTCCTTATCAACCTCCAAACCCTCCTCCTCAATGTCCACACCCCCCACCTCAACCTCCGCATCCTCCACCCCTCTCCCTCGGGACGCTAAGGCCCCCTCCCTCACCATGCTGGGAGGCGGTTGGCCCGGCGAGACCCACACCCTGATCCCTGAGTGTCCCCTCCCCCTCCTTCCCCTTGCTTCCCCCTTTCAGCTTTCCCCCTCCCCTCTCCCACCCTCTCTCCTGCCCCCTTTCCCCAGTCTCCCCACAGTTTCATTCCCCCTCCCCAGTTGTGTTCAATAAACAGAGTTATTTTTGAAAATACGAGTCTTTTATTTGACATCAGGAAGGGGGGTTAGGGAAGTGGACTGAGGAGAGGGAGGAATGGGGCACGAGCCCCCGGTGGGGCAGACAGGGGAGACTGTTAGCACTCCTCAGGGTGGAAGCTCTCCCACAGGGCCCCCTGGATCCAGACATCCCCTCGATGGTCCTCCCGGATGGCAGCCTGCAGACAGTGCAGCCAGGCTGCCGGCAACGTGTCCACGAGACGCAGCAGAGTCCCCGGGGGCAGGTCTGGTTCCATGTTGCAGAGTCCCATGGTGCCCCGGGTGAGGGCAAGCAGAGCACTCAGAGACACAAATGCTTTGCTGTCCCTCAGTGAGGTAGACAAGCAAGCAGGGAACCCTGAGAACTGTGTCCGGGGTGGGGGTCGGGTCCCTTTAAGCACAGCCCTCGGCTAGCCTGAGGCAGCAGCTCCACGCTCTAAGTCCTAACCTGATGCCCTGCCGACACCTGTTCTGGCCAGCCTTAACTTCGGTTCAGGGTCCACTCAATGTGGACATACTAGTTCGAATTAGCAAAACGCTAATTTTAACTAGTTTTTAGGTCTAGATGCACTAGTTCGAATTAGCTTAGTTCGAATTAACTAATTCAAACTAAGTTAGTTCGAATTAGTGCTGTAGTGTAGACATACCCTTAAAGAGTATGGTGAGACTCAATTAGGCTCCGTCCATAGTCTCCCCATTTATCTATTAGGTAGTTAGGACTGACAGATCTACTTTCATAAAGACCACCTGTATTTAGCAATAGGTCTCCAACTAATTTAAGCCAAGCATGCCATTCAGTCAGTAAATAAAACTCAACTAAACAAATCATTGGGAAGTTTTTGGTCTATATTCAAACTCATGTCTGCTCACTACCACATGGCAGAATGCATCTCCCTTTCCAGGTTGGAAACCCTTTATTCAGAGTAAAAAATAGAAAAAGCATCAGTGAGGTTAATATTAAGCCTACACTTTGTGTACGCGCACATGTGTGTTTTGCGAGGCTGACAGAATACTATCTTGAAGGGTAAGAGCGCATGGAGAGTGGAAGGTAGAGATTTGCTTTGCAATAATTTGTTCAACTCATGAACTTTCTGAATGCATTTGGGGTTATAACTCCTTTAATGAGAAACACTACTATACAGTACTGAGTACCATACCTGATGCCTTTATACTGTAAATGCCTAAAAAGGAGAACCTTATTTGTTTAGTTACAACTCTCTTGTACACAATGCAGTACATCTATGACAAAAAGCACTAAGTACGTACCTATTATTAATTATTAAATAATCGGTGAGGGCATAGTTCTAGAGCAGTGATTTTCAAGATGTGGTCCATTGGCCCATAAATGTCTACAGACTATGGCTAGGCTTGCCAGATAGTTGAAACAAAGATACCGACCCCCTCTCGACCCCCCCAAAAAAGAACCACTGCAAAAAAATTCTGTTGAAATAAAAAAAAGAGGGAGGACCAAAGTTGAGGAAAAAAATTAAAATAAAACATCATTAAAACAGCATGTCCCCTTTAAGAGTGAGTGCAGGGATAAGAACAGGGGAGTGGTTGAGCACTAAGACCCTTCCCCTTGGTCAGCAGCCATTTTGTGCCAGCAGCCTTGCAGAACCAGGTAAGTGGGGGGCTCCGCTGGGGAGAAGGCTGGGCGCTGAGTGTTTGTAGGGTTGCCAGGTGCCCGGCATTTTCGCCTCCTAGTTGGGGAGGAAAAAATAATAATCAGAAAGTACTGGACATTTTAGGTGTCCAGTATTCTCTGAATTTTTTACTGGACAGGAGGCAAAAATACCGGACTATCCAGGTGAATGCCGGACACCTGGCAACCCTAAGTCTATGGCTAAGATTTTCAAATGGGTCCTACTTCATTGAAAAATGTTTATGGATTGTCAAATAAAAAAAATAATTGAAAGCCACTGTTCTAGAATGTAACATTTACATTTATGGTATTCTACTGCAAGTCTTGTTTGTGCATGTAAGTTACTAGATATAGACTTAACAGATCAAATCTCTCCCTACTGTTCCTCTAATAAAGGGATCTAAAGAACTTCAATCCTATGCTTTTTAAAATATTTTATAACAATGTCAAAAATAGCAGTTGAAATTTCTGATAGCAGGGCACAAGGCTTTTGTTTTGAAATCTCATAATGTGAACACCCAGCAGAGGGAGCTTGTGAAGCAGCTATGACATGGCACAGCAGCTATAAAATGAAGAAGGTTTTTGTATTCAGGAGGCCAGCTGACTCTAGCATAAAGATGGGCTGGGACCAGCCCAGTAGTGTAATGACAGCGTGCTGCATTGCAGGACACCAAAATTCCATTCTCAAGCCTTGTCTTTACTGCCAGAGCCAACAGGAGATGTGAATGTTTCACGGACCTTTTCATGGAACGTACTGCTCACTCCTGTCGCCGGTGTTCCCAAAACAAGAGCCATAACTGCATGGGTGAGAGATGTGGACTCTCCAGGGAAACTAGAGGCCTCCCTGTATGGATTAGAAGGCTTTGCAGTTACAAAGATGGCTAGGGCCTAATTCTCCACAAGTGTTCCCTCTGTTTGACTGGTATACAGCTATTGTAGTGTAGAAGTGTTTTGCTATGTGCATTCCTTCAAAAGAGTGGCAGACACTTCATGCTTTAAACACCATTCGCAGAAGTACTGATTCTGAAGTGATACCATCTAGAGTGGCACTTCACTATTGCGGATACCGATTGGAATACTTCCAGGTATTACATTGTATCACAACTACATGAGTGCTCAAGGACACAAGGGGAAGGAGGATTAGGTCAGTTCTTATATCCATTTCTACTTAACTGCAGATCTATTCTAGGTAAACTACAAATCACCATAAATCCGGTTGATATGAGCTGGGTGAAACCTTGTTATGGGTTGAGTTAAAACCTCAAACGGATGTGCGAATAAGCCCTTCATTTAAGATAGTTATAAGGTGGAACACCTAAAACAAGGTCTAATAAACTCTGCACAGAAACTAGCACTGGGGCGGATGAGAGTGCCGCGGGGCCCAGGGCAGCGCTGTGGGGCCCCGGGCAGCAAAATTTCACGGGGCTCCCCCATTTAACACAGCGCATGTGCCCCGCTCACCCTGCCCTAAATCCGCCACTGACTAGCACCATTTGGGCAAGGGTTTCCACTGGCTAGTGAGACCTGGCGAGTGAGTGAAACGCCTCTTTCTCCCCCACTTCTGCCTCCTCCCCTTCCTCCCAGAATATACAGAAACTGATAATAGACAAAGACAGAGAGGGGGAAGGCAAAAAACGAAAGAAAACCAAAGCCAAGCTATAGCTTGTGAGCGCAGTATGACCCAGGAAAAAACCTAGAGTGGGGGTGGGCAATAATTTTTGACAAAGGGACACTTCAGAAATTTTTTAAGTGGCCCCAGTACTCCCTGGAAGAGGCGATGCCTCAGGCGGAAGGGGTGGGGACAGAACACTTTCATGCTTCCCCACCCACCGACCCTGATTGGTCTGTGAGTGGGGGTATGTCTACACTACAGAGTTAGACTGGGCTGGCTCTGCGGGCTTCTGGGGGTGGAAGCTCTCCTGCAGCCCCCCAATTGCCCCCTCTCCCCAGATGGCAGCCTGCGGCAAGTGCAGCCTGGCTGATGGGCGAGTGGTGTGATGTGCCCAGTGTGGGCACTCCGGGCACTCCAAGCCAGGACTGGTTTTCAAGCGGGGCACCCCTGAGAACTGTCTGTCCGGGGTGGGGGTCGGGTCCCTTTAAGTGCAGCCCTCGGCTAGCCTGAGACAGCATCTCCACGCTCTAAGTCCTCCTCTGATGCCCTGCCAGCACTGCTTCCGGCCAGCCTTAAGCCCTGTTCAGGGTCCACTTAATGTGGACATGCTAGTTCGAATTAGCAAAACGCTAATTCGTACTAGTTTTTAGTTCTAGACGTGTTAGTTCGAATTAGCTTAGTTCGAATTAACTAATTCGAACTAAGTTAGTTCAAACTAACTCTGTAGTGTAGACATACCCTATGTGAGGATGTGAAGTCTTTGCCTCTGCCTCCTGTGAGAGAACTACCAGTTGTTCTTCTTGGCAGTGGGATGAGATTGACCTGGAGTTGGGGGGGGGGGGGGCACACAATCAGGGCCTAAGGGGTAGGGTGAGCATGCAAAGTCTCCTTCCACCCTGCCTCTGTTCTGCAAGGACCACGCAGCGCTTCTAAGCTCCGTGCACTCTTTGCAGGGCAGTGGCAGGGCAGGAGGAGACTTTGTGCACTTCCCTCTGTCCCCAGGCTCCAATTGACCTGAGGGCAGGGGAGCACGAAGTCTCTCACTCCCTGCCCTCCAGTGTGTGGCACTTAGAGTCAACCCTAGCAGTTGACTCTGCCACGTGCTCCCCCGTCTCTAGTCCCTGATCAGCCTGGGGGCAGGGGAGTTGCAGGACCTCCGTGGGCCAGATCAACCTGCTTGGTGGACCAGAACCAGCTCACAGAGGCCCTTTTGCCTGCCCCTGACTTAGAGTGAGTTTTTGGGTCTTCTGGTTAAAGTAGTTGAATGTTAAGGTAACTGCTCCTTCAGATCTTCATTTATCCTGTATTCAGAGAAGCAGAACTCTGTTTCTTGTAAATAAACAAGATGACATCAAAGAGATATAACCAGGCTATCAATTGAATTTTCCAGCTGGTAATAGAAGAGCCCCACAATTTGACTAGTTGCTCAGGTTGAGAAAGGGCAATGTTACTTTTCTTAAAAAGTCAGATCCCCTTTTTCCTCTTCCTCTGACTCACAACCCTTGCCTTGGCAACAATACATTAAACAAAAGGGCCACTCTCTTTTATGATCCCAATTCTAACCTGAAACCACAGGCTGCATTTTATTCCTGGGAAGAGGATCAGATACTTGCTCAGGAATCCAGGGCAACACTCTGATAACTGCTGGTTTGCTATAACAGCTATGTATCTCACTTGCCTGGTGCAGAGAGGATGGTCCTCAAAGTCATCCATTTCTGCATTCTAAACTTTCCTTTAAGAAAACCAAAAAGTAAGTTTCTAGGACCAAGGGCTGCAAACAAAGTCTTAAACACAACAGGAGCACAGCTAATGACATGGCTACCAGGTTGGGTTGCCAGATGGTTTCAACAAAAATACCGGACACACTGGATATTTATATTGTCTCATTTCCCAAACAGAAAGCTCAAATACTGGACTGTCCGGTTCAAAACCGGACACCTGGCAACCCTACTATCAGGCAGTGAGAGAAGGAGGCATTGGGCCTCCACCTATTCACTGTCTCAGTTCAACACCTGAGCAAGTAAAGGAAAAATTGCAGCCATCTTGCTCGAATCTCCACTCTCCCCCTACCCTGGGTTATCCTAAAGGAGGAAACAACAGACATCAGCAGGTCCTCAAGCCTCCCCGCTTCTAAGCCATTTCCTGTTCATCACTCAGTCCTACACTTAGATGAAGGTCAGATCGACAGTACAGTTCTACTGCACCACAACTTCTTCCTATGGCTCTGTCTGTAAGCCACCTAACTCACAATGCATTTCCTAGCCCTAAGGAAGGGAACAGATGGTCCCAGCAGCTCCAGCATCCCTTTCCAGCCAAGGGAAGTGGCAAAGCAAAGCTCCCAATTCTTCCCGTGGGACTGGGAAATGATGCTGCAAATGGGAGTAGCCAGGAGGGGTCTCTGGACTATGAAATTGGCTTCTATCCTCCTGTCACCACCTCGATGGAGCCGTGTAGTCTCAGACCAACTATCTGCAAAAATACCGTCCCTACCTAGAGTTTTTCCTGCAGAAAATGCTGCTACAGACTACTGCTCAGCAACATACTTCAGAGCTAAAATTTTAACTACATATGGTTGAGAATGCTCCCCAATTAAAATATTCTGGGATGAATGAAAGAGCATGTCTAAAAATAACAAGCATGTGAGATTTGCAAATTAACAGACAGCTATAGCCTTGCTTAGTCTGATGAATCCTCTTGCAAAATTCTACCCATTCATATGGCACAGCCAATTTTGCTTAGTGAAATACCTTTAGTTCTTTCATTAGCAAACTTAACACAGAGTGGTGGCACGGGTGGGTGATTTGGGGACAGATGTTGGATGGTCAAAATGCACACAGCAAGTGTCAGCTTTGTGCTCTCCTCTTCTGGGATCTGGTTTACGCAGCACCAGCCCTCCCACAGAAATTGGAGCAACTCATCTGCTAACACTGCAGCATTTGGTGCTACTTAGTCGTGTCCTGGCAACACTGCTTTGCCTGCATTTATGTCCCCTTCCCTGTTTGGAGAGCAGGGAGGGAAGAGGTGCCAGGGCCTGTTCACCACTGAAGGAGGATCCCTCCGTCTTGGGGTGATCCTTCTCAGTACTTTGCTGCTGCCAGCATTGCAGGTCTTCACCACAAAGTGGCCATATCATGCTGGAGGATCTGGCCTTCTGTATTTGGGCTTGTAAATTTTCCATGACAGTTTGTCAAGTCTGGATTACAAATGTAAATATTTCCTAAGGTTAGCACCTTGCAATTTGTTTTATGGGCCCTAGTTGTTGCTCTAGGCACACAGCAAAGACCAAAACTCTATCCTTCTTTCCTCCACTGCATCAGAAAGGAGAGGGGAAATGTATGCTGTAGCAACTTTTTTTTAGCCACAGCTTACTTCCTCCTCACAAGCAGATTGGGTGAATTTGCTGCAGGGTTCCCAGGTGTACAGTATTGGCCCGGACAGTCTGGTATTTGCAGACTCTGTCCATTAAAAAAATGGACAACAGGAAATACCAGACATGTAAAATGTCCAGTATTTTCTGTTTGTCTCAGGCGGAAGACCACTTGGGACATTCTTCCCCTGTCACATTTGGTGTGGGTGAGGGGAGAAGGGTGGAGCAAGGGGATTTAAAGGTGCAGCAACTTTTTTTGGTGCTCTGGATTTTTTCGCTCAACCAGTTCCCCCCCATCCCCCCCGCCTTGTTTGGTATTTTTTGTGAAAGTATCTGGCAACCCTAATTTGTGTCAAGTATCCAGCAATCCCCTATGCACCAACAAGAGAGAAAGATCATTCCTTTCTTTGCACTTGGACTGGTAATTCAAGTAACCTGCATAGAAGAAAGAAGAGGTCTTATTTCCGCACCCCTTTTCAGGGAGGCATAAGGCATCTCACAGCTGAGTCCCAACTTCGCAAAAATGTGCCCCCAAAAAACAGTTGCTTTTACGGATGTTAGAGATCACATGACTATTCAGTTAACGGCATCAAATATTGTGACTATTAGATAGTCCCTGGAGAAGGGGGGGTAGCAGCCAGTGGCCTCTGAAACAGACAGTAGCACAGGCAGCCTCTGTCCGTGGCAAGCCTGGGCCAGCTGCAGTGTGGGGGGGTGGAGGAGGCAACTAGACAAACCTCTTCTCCCTATCTCAGCACTTGTACTCATTCGTAGGTCACAGAAGACAAGTCTAGGAGAAAATGGCCCTCAGTGGAGTGCAACTTCTATGCGCAAATGTGTGTATATAAACTCATAATATTGCAAACAAAAGCACTGAGCTCCCACAGGTCTTTTAAATTTACTTCTGCAGGAGTTAAGAGTACTCAATCTCACAAGATCAGCTCCAATGAGGTGTAAATTTTTAGTGTTTGGTTCTGTATAAATGTTCTCAGAGAAATTTTCAAACAGAACAGCCCTACGCTGCGACTATTTCACAAAACACACACTTAAATTCAAAAGTACCATTAATAAAGTACAAGAACAAAACTAGCCATTGGAAAATACAGTTGTCAAGGAAAGGAGGAAGTACACTACATTATCATGTGTACATGTATTTGATCTGAGGGATATAACACGGAATCCTAGAAGTCTATTAGACAAATGACAATGCACTGAACATTCTTCCAAGTCGACCCTCAGTTGGAAAAAGCAATGGGCTAAGTATTGTACATCTTTTCATACACCCAATTTGGAGCATACTTTTATCTGGAGCATACTTTTAATCTTTTCTGGACTTTCTTAATTTTCCTGGAGAGACAACGAAAATGAGTGAGCATGTTAAATCTATAAGATGGGCAGCTTCTTAATTTTTTTACCATATTCAAGCACACCTACATTTTCCAATAACAAACAGGATGTTATTGTTAATTGCAAATGTAAACAAAACAGGAACAGAGCAGATGCTAGCAGATGGTAAATTGCCAAGGCACTGTGAACTGCCAACTTGATATAGAACTGTAGAGCTATTATGGGGAGGACGGCAGGGTTGTTTTATTACGTTATACAATGTGGTAGTATTTTGTACTCTAAGGAGTTATACTTAAGCGGGAATTTAAAAAACTGCCACAGCAGGTAGGATTTCACCTTCAATGTTTGTCAGCTCAGGAACAAAAGCAAACATTTTATACGGACAACAGTAGCGTTCAGTCAATAACTACTAAACAAAATCAAAGAAAAAGAAAGTCTGAAGATAAAGTTCAGAAATAGAGTGCAGTAATAACACTATACAGATATAATCCCCATTGTGGATCATTTTAAAAAACAGTATAGACTTTAGGATGACTTGCTATTAAAAGATTAAATAGTTGCTTTTTCAAATGTCATTGATGGAATCTGATTTACTTCATCTCTGCAGAGAAATACAGGGAATAGCTATTAAAATCCTAGCAGTTTCACTATTTACCCAGCAAAAAGTTTAATTTATACCATAAACAGACAATAATTCAAACATCTGTATTTCTCAGTCAGAACATATGTATATATGAATGTGTTTTTCTACTGCACTAACTATGGTGTCTAAATGCCTTCTAAAATACTGTATTAAACTAATACAGTAAACCAATTTACTGAACATAGTTCCAGTTTATTGTATACTTCGGCTTTACACAGTAATTGTGTAAGTCATTAAATTCTGCCCATCACTTTTCCTTAGAACAGCCATGGTAGTTCAAAAAGGGACAGAGAGAATTTTAGAAAGGATTAAGTTAGAAGAAAATCAAGTGACATCATGAATAAGACATGCCAGGTTGAACAGTGCTAAAGCTTTTGTTTCTACTTCTTTGGGAATATTTGCTGAATACACTCCTGGCTCAACTAATAGCATCATTTCAGGGAAGATATTTGCACCCCACACAATCTCTAGTCAATTCATAGGTTAAGTTAGGATAATAATATTGACCAAAATTAGGGATTTGAGCAAACACCTGGTTTCATTAGAGTTGTAGGGTAAAAATTTCTGAGACAAGCTATGATATTCTGTTAAGAACCCCTATTCTAAATTTCAAGTCTGGAACAGGCACACAAGACATCCATGTCTATCTAAAAGACACAGTACATGAAGGTTACCCCTCCCCCTGCTTAGTCAATTGGAGGAAGGTCATCATAGCTAACAATCCAGACAATGGGTGAGACAGAGGACATACATAACACATTCAATGGTTCTAGGAACAAATGCTTACTGTCTCTGCTTTAATCTCCAGGTGCAACACCAATGGATCACATCTGTGCAAAGATACCTTCCTGAAGGTAAGAGACATCACCACTTAACACAACTGACAATTGATGTCTGCTTTAAGTACTTGTTTAACGAGATACAAGGTATCCCGTAAACTCTGGGCGGAAAACACTATGTAACCTTCAGATTATTGCTCTCATTTTGCCTTATGGTTAGCACTTAACCGGGGGATCTTCCCCCCTCCCGTCACTTCATTCGCCCATTAGCATCCTATATAATCAGTTGTAACCTATTGTCTGGCAGTGTTCACCAAGCCTAATAAGTGACACTCCACCAATGCTGTGTGTTAATAAACCCTTCTGCTTGCCTCATACATGGTGTCCAGACTCTGTTCCAACAGAGTCAATATCAAAACTCACTGACTTTAATAATGGGATCAAGATTTGATCCCTTACTGCAGACAAACACTATGTGACCTTGAAAAAGCTACCTAGCTACTTAATTCATATTGCAACTCCTCAAAGAACAGACAACTGCCACAAAAATATTTCAACTCCACAGGCAAGATTCTGACCTTGCAAACACCAATATAAAGCTGGAGTAACTCTGCTAGTGTAACCCACACACCCAGGCTACGTCTACACTGGCGTGATCTTGCGCCAGAGCTATGCAAATGAGGCTAAGCGTGGAATATTGCCAAGCCTCACTTGCATATCTAATGAGCCGTCATTTTGTGGAAGAGGCTCTTGTGCAAGAAGAAGCAGTCTACATTGCCCCTTCTTGCACAAGAAAAACCCTCTTGCGCAATGCTGTTACGCTGATTATTTTCCAGGAATAACGGCATTGCGCAAGAGGGTTTTTCTTGAGCAAGAAAGGGCAGTGTAGAGCCAGCTGGCTTTTAGCTCAGAGGGTAGAGGCTCCTATACTCCACTTCAAAGGTCCCAGGTTCAAATTCTCCCCGTGGAGGTCACTCCTATGATTTGTCTTAAATAATTTGCTTGGTGAGCTCCAAAACAAAACTTCTTTAACAAGATTCAATCCAATCATTGCCTCGTGCACAAAAATGGGGCCTCATTAATTATGCAAATGAGGCACAGCAATATTCCATGCGAGATGCATGCTGACAACACTGACTGTAAAAGCCATGCGTTCCTTCTGCATCTAATTGCCACACCCCACAAATTCTAGGTATGCAAAACACAGCAAAGCTACTGTATCCTGGGAGACCATCTCAGTTACAACAATCTTGTGGCCCACTAGGATGAAGGAGGGCCACTTGTGTGACCCACTCACTAGCTTAGGTCACCCATCACTGAATTAACCATGCAGGAGGCATTTTTTTTTGTCCTGCTTGGATTTCAACTCAGATTGTGTATGCTCTACATTTAAGTAGAAGCAGGTTAGACATTTTTGAAAAAATATCCATTAAATATTTCAGAGGCTGAGAGTTATCTCAAGGAGGCTTCAGGCCACGACACACACCGTCAGAAACAAAATATTGGACTAAATGAACCAATTCTCTAATCTATTATAGCAATGTCAGTGTTCTTGAATCATGTACAGTTTGATCAGTATCACTGCATTGTAAGACATCTCCATATTAGTCCTGGGGGAAATTCTGCAATTTTTCTATAGCTCCAAATGCAATAATTGCAGAATTCCTCCAGGATTAGTATATGTAGCCCAAAGCAGCAATGGCTTTCTTGAGGCCAGATTGCACTGCACCGCAAATTCATGCTTATTTGTTTGATACTGCACAACCTTGCATCTACTGTAAATTATTTGTTTCTACACAGACTGAGTGCAAAGCAGGTGTGAAACATCAGCCCCGGTATAAAAAAGCATAGATTCCTGTAGAAGCATGTTTACACCCACCCGGCATAGGCATAAGTGACTGGACAAGCCAAGGCACTGGCAGATCAGATTCCAATATGTATTCAGAAGGGCTTTCCCAGAATTACTTGGGCTTAGGTTTTGCTCTTAATCTGCAACACAAATATTCAGTGTCTTTTCCACAGATAAAATAAGATTCAGTTCTGAAAAAGTGCATGCTCATCATCTCTCTATTTTTAACCTCTTCAGATCTTATTGTACTTTTTCCTCTGTTTTTACAGGTATTTGTCACTTGCCTCATCTTAGAAGCCAATGCAAGTTTCATCCTTCTTACTGCCACTTCTGGATCACTAATATGACAGCAAATGAGATTGGACCAAACATCAAGCTACAGTCTCCATTAGAGATCATCCCTCAACTTTATGTATTACATTTATCATTACTTTTGCATATGGTCTTTCAGCCAGTTTCCAACCCACATGACAATGATCATGTTTAAATCAGCTGGGATTAAATTTTCAAGGAAGATTATATTTGACATGGCATCAAAAGCTTTATTAAAATCTAGAATAGGGTACAAGTACTCCTTTTTCCATCAGTCACTAATTCTGTATTTTGGTTAAGAAAAAGGGAGTTTGGTGTGCAATATTCATGCATCTATGTAAGTCATGCTACTTTATATATTTATAGGAAGAATGCCATCTACCAGTATATTGAAGTAGTCATTGAAGGGAATTCGCCCACCCCATCTCCCGCAAAAAAAAAGTAAGCCACAAAATAAGTTTATTACTTTTGAATAAGTTTAAATGAATCATTTTTAGGCAATATTAAGATCTCTACTAAGCAAAAACAATAGATGAGAACTCCATATTGGCTCTATGCCATTTTTATTTTGCTTGCTGATTAACAATCTGGGCTGTGTGTAAGGGGACTGTTACCCCTTACTAAAACTCTGTGGGAGTTTTTTGGTTTACCAGCTTCAGAAGGGGAAGGGTTCATGAGACTGACAGACCCCAGAGACAATGGAAAGCAGTCAACACTCCAGCTCAGCCTGACTGACAGGTTGTAAGTGGGGATTGTTCTGGCTCTCTCTGAGCAAACAGGGAGCTGAAAGAGCAGAGCGAGCTGTGTGCAGAAGAGATTCTGCAAAGACAGAGAGCTGAAAGAGGAGTACAAGAAGAAGTCCTGCAGTGACAGAACCAGACACAGACAGGCCAAGCAGTGCAGACCCTGTGTTGAGCAGCAGACTGGCAGTGCTCAGAGAGCCAAAAGGAACAGAGAAGCAACACAAGGAGCTGGAACTGGCCAAGCAGCACAGCCTGCAGCTGGATGTGGTGAGCTACTGGGACCTGCAAAGTGTGGGGAAAGGCTCTGGACTGGGAGAGGGGTTTGGCCACTTAGAGATTGAGGCTGTGTGGTCACTGCCAGTGCAAGCATGTCCAGCCTGCAGCCCCTTGCAGCACATCCAGGGCTTCTAAGGAAGAGACTGTGAACTGTCCTTACACTCTGCAGACTGCTGTGTTGATGTCCTTGTGCTACAGAGCAGGGCTGTGTGTTCACATTTAACCATTCTCATAGTTTCTTATTCTATTCTCTTTAATCAGTTGATGTTTAATAAATTGTATTTGCTTTGAACCTTATGAAGTGATCACTGGGCCAAGAAGGCCTGCAGTGTAAAGAGAGCACCTCAGAGTGGGGACACCCTAACTCCTGCCCCTAGTGACTACAAGGTCGGGGATTAAGCCCCAGGAAACCTGGGCCCAGCCTTGTTGGGGTTTCTAGGGCTCTGCTACTCAGGAGAGTGAAGGGGGAGCCCTCAGGATCAGGGAGGCCATGGGGTAAAGGAAGTGGGAGCAGGGACTCAGATCCTTTCGCTGGTTCATTTCACCGGGGTGGTATAGAAGCCAGGAAAGTTCCCCACAATAGCGGGATCATTCCCCCGCTTACATGTGCAAATAAGCAGTTGAGTAGAAATACTAGCATAAGCTACGGAAAGTATGCTGATACTGTACAAGAGTGAGATTATATGAAGGTTAAACAGCCCTCTAAATAATGTGAATTTTAAACTACTCCTTCACTCTAACCAATGGAAGTAATTTTGATCTGATGCCAGAGCTAAACTCTTCCTCCTATGCATAAATAATACTGACACAAAGAATTCTGAAACAGAACATGAGAGAGTTTTCTGTGGCGAGAAGAGGCAGTTGTCATTGCCTACAACTATGCCCATTAATCTAGATACAATTCTAATCAGCCTCAGATAAGGACAATTCAGACATTTATGGTTTGATACTGCCACATTTCAAGGACAAAATTAGGATCAAGGGATTCAATTGAGGAAGATGAGTTGGTGATATTTTAAAAGAGAAATTAGTTAAAACTGAGTAGTACAACAAACCAGAAGGATTCTCCTTGTAAAAATGTTTAAACCTTACATACAGACAAGGTGAAAGCCTTGTCATTCTTCTCTTTTTGCAGCTGACCCTCAGCTGCAATGGTACAGAAGGCAGTACACCTTGGGGAAAATGAGACTGCTGTGTCAGATGATGTGACTCAGGTTTCTTTAAACAAATCTCACACTTCAACAAGAAAGAAGGACAAAAAGCAGCCACCTCTAACCAATAACGACCCACTGCATTTCTATATGACCTGTGATCTCAGAATCTTGAAGTCCTGTCATCATCTCTGCCTAGTGATTGCATGGCACTAATTGTCCTGTAGCACTACTTTCTCTGCTCTACCTCCAGTGCATCTGTAGTCAGAAGGAACAGCGCTTTTCAAGCTACTTAAGAACATGATCATGGCATTTGTTTCATGGGTCAAGGTGAGCCAAACTACATCTTTTAATTTAAGACCATTTCTATGACTCTTCTAAACATTCCAATGCCTACATATTAATGTTTTAATGCCCTCTGAAGTTGGTGCTCTAAGGGTGGAGGGGGGAGAATAACAATTTTAGACAGCAATGCATGACATGCAGGCCTGAATATCTGCTCTGCTGGCTCAGTCCTGAAGAGTGCCAAGTAGATCTGTTTAAAAGTTTTCCCATCCACATTTCTTTTTAGTTAAAAATGGCCCTTTTGCCACAAGGAAAATTGCTATTATTTCTAATTTTTGTTAAAATTATCCTGTTGTAGACAAAACAAAAACTATAAACTTGAAAATTGTTATTAAACAAAACCATCTTACATACATACCCCAGAATATTTTCCACAAAGTTGCAAACCACATGAAATTATTTTTCTTTCAGAGTTTCTCCCAGAGAATATTTACCATTTTCTGAGCAGTTGTGATGTCCAGCAAAGTACTTGAGCAGGGCTGAATTTGTGAGCAGCCTCATTTTCTGTACCTCTTCCTTACCACATGAAATGTATTAAGCTCTTAGATGCAACTCATGATGCACACACAGCACAAAGGAAAAGCAGCAAGCCATATTAACCTCATGCATGGTTGCTCAGCAATATATATATATGCATGCCCTCTCCTAGCAAAACTTAACAAAAAGTATGGTCAATTTCAATTTGCAGGTCTGCTGCACAATTAGAACAGTGGACTTTAGCAAGGCAAAGGCAAACCTTGACCAGGGAATGAGAAAATGATCACAAATGGAAGGAAGTAGTAGCTAGAGATTGATGAAGGGGAAAAATAGAGGTAGAGGGAAAAAAAATGAAAAATGTATGAGACAACAGGCCAGGCACAACGAAAAAGGTCAATCAGAACAAGGAGGGAAATGCTGCTTCAGCCAGACCAAAAACAAAACAAAAACAAAAAAGGAAAGACTAATAAATCACACACAGATAAAGCAAAATGTGTCCCCCCCCTTCCCTCCCGGACCACAAAGAAAGAGGAACAACAAATCATTTATGAATGAAATAGAAAGAATAATGTGTG
Source organism: Pelodiscus sinensis (assembly GCF_052426305.1). Taxonomy (NCBI): domain Eukaryota; kingdom Metazoa; phylum Chordata; order Testudines; family Trionychidae; genus Pelodiscus; species Pelodiscus sinensis. Next base: position 202,000,782 of record NC_143052.1, read on the forward strand.
TAAATATAGGTTAGCATATCTTGGCTTCACCTGTTCTCCAGTTTGTTATTGTTTTCCCCTTTCCTGCATTTGCCCTACATGGTTAGAATGTTAGATAGCTGCACAATCTCCATAACCTTATCTGTCCCTTTCTATCAATTACATGCAGGTTGCGTCTAGATTAGCATGATTTTCCGGAAATGCTTTTAACGGAAAAGTTTTCAGTTAAAAGCATTTTCGGAACAGAGCGTATAGATTGGCACGGATGGCAGAAAAGCGTCCGTGCCAATCCAGGAGCGCTTTTCCGCAAAAAAGCCCTGATCGCCATTTTCGCGATCGGGGCTTTTTTGCGGAATACAAATCTGAGCTGTCTACACTGGCCCCTTTGCGCAAAAGCTTTGCGCAAAAGGGACTTTTGCCTGAACGGGAGCAGAATAGCATTTCCGCAAGAAACACTGATTTCTTACAGTAGGAAGTCAGTGCTTTTGCGGAAATTCAAGCGGCCAGTGTAGACAGCTGGCAAGTTTTTAAGTAAACTGCAGAATACCATCAGTGCAGAATTCTACCAGTGGAGAATTCAGGCCACCCACCATTTGCACTAAATGATGCACTGACTAAATCACAGAAGTCTGCTCAAATAAGCTCTTTATGCTTTTTCTATCCCCAGACCCACATATTCTTAAGAAAAGCTGCTACTTCCTAGGCATCAGAATCTATGCATGACCATGCTTACACTTCCTGACTGCTGTACACCAGGGACTGAGTCACTACCCTCAAGTGTACTAGTTACAGTTAAACACCTGGCATGTAAAGCCACTGAATTAGTGAGGGAAGAAAAGTTTCCAGTTGTTGACAGTAACTTAGTTTAAGATCAAGGACATTTATAATCATATGGACACTGAAATCAAAATGGAGTCTTGGATTCCACACAGAAATCAAAATGGAACCCAAAGGACTGAGAGACCTTTTTACCACCAAAACCATCACCTGCACACAGCACTATTGCTCTGCACCAGGAACGCTAGTTTGCACTCAACACCACACCTTGTGCACTAGAGATACTCTAGCTGTTTTCCCACCTTGGGATCTTTATAAGCGCAGCTCCCTGAAGAGGTCGGGTTCCTTCGGTTTGTTGTTTCCTGTTCGTCAGCAGCTTGCTGTTCCCAAGGATCGTGGTGAAGGCCGGGACCTACTCCAGGCCAGACCACCATCCCAGCTGCTAGCAGGGTGCTTCAGTTCACCACTGTGGCGATAGCCCAGTGTTGTGGGCTCCAGCTATCTGCACCACCGAACCAAGCATACCACCTAGTTTCACTCCGATTATTGTGGTGAAAGTCCTTAACCCCGGAGCCAAGGACTAAACATTTCCATCAGGTGTGTGTGCTACTCACGTGCTGTTCCACCATCGACAGAGCATCATCAAGTGGACTCCTCAGTGTTTCTCCCCTGAGGCTGCCTGAGCCAAAGGGTTGAAGGTCTGCGCCTCAGCTGTCACCTCCATCCTAGACAGACTGAGTATAGTTTATGTCTGCCTTTATACTGTGCTATCCCCTATTATTTCAGAGGGTGAGGTGTTGGATTTCTTTGTACAGTGTTGTATTCTGGGTTTATTCATTCTTACACTGCTATCGGTTGTATTCAATATATATTTTAAATTTGATATTCGTGTCTGTGTTTATTTCGGACTGGAGAAATCTGCCAGTGATAGATATGGTGGTTTCCAGGTCGGACCACCTTCTGGGACAAAGGCATTTACCATCTATTTGGTCCTACACCAAATTTAGCTTACTAGTGCACCTTTGCTAGTAATACAGTGGAAAGATAAATCAGCCATACCAAATAGCTAAATGCCTCGAACAGCTCGAGGACATATTTAAAATTCACTGTCATGATTAAAACTTTTCTTTTGTTCGTCAGCAATGCTTTATGACAGTCACTTAATCTCGTCCACAATGCATTGCTCATCAGCAAGAGATATTAAGCCATTAATATCAGGGATGCTGATTAACTGCAAAAAGAAAGCATTATAATTCTTCTCACACACTAAATTATGCTGAATTGAGAAACAGCACATGACTCAGCAACAGACTGGATTGCTAGGAAGACACTTTATTATTATATTTTTCTACAATGAAAGAGCTATTTTAACTGTTTTGCCATTGCTATTCAGACAACAAATTATTTTCAGGCAGCAATTACTGAATTGATTATCTTACACTATAGGTATGAAATAATTGCCTTTGGGAGACTATTTTAATTATATTCTATTATGCTGGACTGCAGTTGAAGTATGCTGGACTGCAGTTGCATAACACAATGTGGCATCCCATTCCCATCAACATTCAAAGTATCCTGTGACAGATGCAGATAAAAAGGCAATTTGACACAGTCTCAGCAGAAATTGTCACCTGACAAATTCAAACCAGCTGGAAAATAAGATCCCAAATTATGATGAATGCCTTAAATAATTTGCCTACATATTCCAAACTGCAATAACCCCACAACAGCAACATAGGCCTATGGAACCTCAAGACTTAACTATTCTAATTCCTTCCCAGTTCCTTCGAGCACCCCTCTTCCACCACTTGCAGAAAGTGCTGAATGCAGCAGCATCCCTATTCTCTGGATTGATGAGCTGTGAGCACATGGTTCTTAGTCCTGTGGGAATTCGGACCAAAAATTAAAAATTCTCTGCCAAAAATTTAAAAATGTTCACATTTTAAAATTCTGCTAATTTTGTCAGAACACCACAGTATAACCATGCCTGTTTCAATTATTTTGGTAATTTATTTCATACTACCTCCCAGCAAGTTTGTCTGTAATACAACCAAAAAGGATTCAGAATTTTTTTTAATAGATTCCATATCAGGCGTATTAATACAGAACTTTGAGTAGTAATTTAAATTAGAATACCGTATATTCCGGCGTACAAGACGACCTCTGATGTTAAAAACCATCCCCCAAAAATCGGGGGTCGTCTTGTACGCCGGGTATACATCCCAGGCGCGCCTGGGATGCCCCACCGCCGGAGCCCCTCCGCGGCTTTGAAAGCCTCGGGGGAAGCCGGCGGGGGGGCATCCCAGGCGCGCCTGGGCTGCTCCCCCGCCGGAGCCCCTCCGCGGCTTTGAAAGCCTCGGGGGAAGCCGGCGGGGGGGGCATCCCAGGCGCGCCTGGGCTGCTCCCCCGCCGGAGCCCCTCCGCGGCTTTGAAAGCCTCGGGGGAAGCCGGCGGGGGGGGCATCCCAGGCGCGCCTGGGCTGCTCCCCCGCCGGAGCCCCTCCGCGGCTTTCAAAGCTGCTGCGGCTTTGCTCCCGGTGCCTCTGGTCTGCTGGGGACCATCTCCAGCAGACCAGGGACACCGGGAGCAAAGGAGGCGGAGGGGCGCTGGGGTATAAGATGAAACCCTATCTTTTAATTAAAAAGATAGGGGGTCGTCTTATACGCCCAGTCGCCCTATACGCCGGAAAATACGGTACAGAACTGTATTTCCTGCAAAGGCTTGGGGGGAGTCAAGAGTAATCATAGAACTTCCAAGGCCACCTAGCCACCCTGCACTTATGGTAGGACTAAGTATTATCGAGACCAGTGGTCCCCAAGCTTTTGGGGCTGCCGGGCACCCGGGGGTGGGACCCATATGCCGTACGCCCAGGAGTCGGCAGCACCCATGCGCCACACACCTGGGACTGCCCCTTTGCCGCACACCTGGGGTGGGGCCAGCCCCGATCACTCAGCGGGTGTACAGAAATGGCCCGGTGGGCACCATGGCGCCTGCGGGCATTGCATTGGGAACCACTGATCTAGACCATCCCTGACAGGTGTTTGTCTAAACTGCTGTCAAGAATCTCCAATGAGAGAGATTCTACAACCTCCCTAGACAAGTTTATTCCAGTGCTGAATCACCCTGACAGGAATTTTTTCCTAATGTCCACCCTAAACCTCCCTTGCTACAATTTAAACCTATTGCTTCTTGTCCTATCCTCAGAGGATCAGAACAATTGTTCTCTCTCCTCTTTGTAACAACCTTGATGTACTTTAACTATTATCATAGTCCCTGTCTTCCCTTTTCCAAGCTGAACAAACCAAATTCTTTCATTCTATCCTCACTCATAGCTCATTTTCTAGACAATCATTTTTGTTGCTCTTCTCCGGACTTTTTCTAATTCACCAACATCATTCTTGAAATGTGATGCCCAGAACTGGACACAACACTCAATTTGAGACCTCATGAGCATAGAGTAAAGTGGAAGAATTACTTCTTGTATCTTGCCCAAGACCACTGCTGCCAATACAACCCAATGAGGATTGATTTTTTTTGGCAAGTGTTACACTGTTGACTCATTTAGCTTGTGGTCCATTATGATCCCTAGATCACTTTCTGCAATACAGAATGGGAAATGACTGCCTTGGAAAAAGTGTGTGAGAAACTGATTGGTCCTTCCTAAGTGGAGTACTTTGCATTTGTCCTTATTGAATTTCATACATTTTTTTTCTAGAGGAGCTGAGGGAGAGGGACATAAATGCTAGCAAGGAGCCTAGAAATGAACTTGGAGGGTTATAGGAGGTGGGTGGGAAAAGTATGGAACATTATTTTTGGGAGGAGGGAAGAAGGGGAAGGAATTGTTATGGAATGGGGGAGCCTCCCATGCAAACCCTGCCTCCCCCATGTCCTTTCACCTCCCTCCTCATCCCCATGTGACCCTATCCCCTGTGGCCCTGCACTTCAATTCCTAATCAGCTCCTGCCCCATCTCTTCTCCACTACTCCTTTTGAACCCCAGTCTATGTGACTTTCCAGAAGCCCCATATACCCCACTCTGTCAGTCCCATCCATAACCTGGGTCTCCTCACCTGGCCCTGTGGGCAGTGTTGTGGGGAATACATCTTCTCCTCCTCCCTCTCGGCATCTGGCTGCTCCTCCCTAGCACCAGCAGCCCCTAGTGACGAAAATGCAAAACTGCAGCACCTCTCAGGCAGAATGAACTTATTGAAGGAAAAAAAAAAAAATCATCAGAAGGGGGATATGAATTTCTCACATGCTTGGTGGTGGCACATAATTCCCACAGAAGTGAATCTCCACTCTTTATACTTGCTGCTTTTAAAGTGATGGACTGATTTTAAATAGGCTTTGTTGAATTAACAGAGAGAAAGCTGGCCCTGTTAGTTTAATAGGGAAGAATGTCTATACCTGAGAAGACATGATGCATATCTGTATTCAATCCACCCCCAGTTCAAAGGTCCTAACTTTTTATCTTAAATTCCTTAGTCCCTGGAATACCTGCCTCAAGTCAACTCTTCTCACTTTTAAAACATCTGAAAATGCCATTTTTTCAGAAAAATATTTTCATTTGTATTCACTGTTGGCCCCCCGTGACAGATACCACTCCCTTCCAACTCCCCTTTACTGGCAGCACATCCTCTGGCTTTCTAATCCTCTTTTATATGATTTGATCTGTGCTCTTTTTAAACTACATTTTACTTTAAATTATTCATGCAACACCCTGAGTGCCTTGACAAGGGCTAGTCCATTATATATAATGTAGCAGGTATATAAAGTGAAAAATGTCAATGTTAAAAGGAGCATAGTGATAAACATTAAAAAGCCACTATTTACCACCTGATACCGCAGAGTTATCCTAGTTATTTCCTGCAAGCAGAACCAATAGCTGCTCAGATACTACTATGCATAAATTCTGAAAATAATAGTGACTTTCCCATATGCATCTGTGTAGTTTGTATGAAGGGGGAAAAAATGATCACAGGACAGCAAACAAGCAAGGAGAAAAAAACCAGTTGACAAGGCTTTAAAACACAGATGGTACACTGCTCTAGGGATCCTAATTAGATGAAAGGATTCAGAGGGGTAGCTGAGTTCGTAGTTTAAGTTTTTCCAGTTACAGACTAATAGTCTACTTGGGCTGTACCCATGAAAGCTCATGCTACCATCTACATGTTGTTTTAGTCTAAGATGCTGCAAGACTATTAGTTGTTTAAGTTTTTCTAGATCAAAGGATGAAACTCAACAGCAGCAGCCTAGGCATGACCAGATTTGAAAAGTGAGAAAACAATACACCTATTGCTGAAGTGGTGAGGGTGAGAAAACCAAGGAGAGTTTTGGTCACAGTGAGTTCAGTGGAAGAAGAGAGAAATGCCAGTTCTTTCTCTTTTTCAAACAAGGAACCCTCCCTCTTACCCAATCAGCTCCTCTTTCAGCCCCTCTTTCACAATAAAATTCCCCTGGACAAAAAAAAAAGGGGGGGGGGGAGTAGAGTTGGAGAAAAATGTTTGCTATAGCTGACTGAAAAGTCGGGACATAATTCATTAACGTTTTCACTTAATGTGGCCTTGTTTTTGACAAAAGAAGTTGAAATTCAAGTATTTTTCAAGCAACTCTAGGGATTTACCTCTCTAACGCTATCTCTTATTGAAAAGGGAAGATGCTCATCATAGTCCCAGCATGTATACATATTTTCTAGCCTCTGGGCTAGATTTTGAATTGCTGTGAATTAGCATAGCCCCACTGCAATCAATGAACCTATGCCAACTCACACCAGCTAAGAACTTTGCAAAAAGAACCTGCTTTAATTTTTTTAAGACTATAGCCTGCTCCAGATTCTAATTTATTTCTTGCTCTTATTCTATTCCTTGTGGAATGTTGGTTCTTATACTTTTATGCTGTTTTACTCTGTGTTCCCTCACCCTCTCTATTCTCCCTCTATTTTTCCATCATCCCCTCTCCATCTTCTCACCTCCCAGCTCTCTCTCACATTCTCTGCTACATTCACTACCCCCCCCCCCGCCCCCAATCCATACTCATTCACACTGTTTAATTTTCTAAACTTGCACCTAATTCTATCCCCTGCAAGGCAGGATGAAACTTTATGTAGCTAGGAAAAAAAAATAAAAAAAAAATCAAGCATTCACATTAATGTTTCATAAGAAGGGGGTACATACAGCGTGACAAATATAGCTATAAAGTAGTACTATAATGGCAAAGAACTTTCTTACGTATTTACAAAGTTTGTAACATAAGAATTTGAGAAATGGGACACGGTTATATTGTATGTTACTCCCTGAAAATGTGCTTAAATTCCAGCATTAGACTGAGCATGCATTTCTGAAAATATGAACAATAAGATGAGCACTTCAGGATAACTTGGAGTTCCTTGGATACAAATGCTTTGTTGGCTCTGAATACATACAGGGACTGGTTACCACTCTGGCATGCATGTAACAGTCTCCAGAGAATGAATTCAGATTCATCTCCACAAAAACATACAAGCCCTGATCCCATTTGCCTGCAAAGCCTCCTAGTGCTTGCACAGTGGCATACATGTCATCTTTGATGGCAATACTATGGATAAAGTTCATTTTAAAAAGGGGCTTTTGAGCCTTCTCCAGCACTTATTACAGAAGTGAGGTTAGCATTTGTACCACATAACAATGCGACATCTTCCACCAATCCTTTCTGATGCATTCTGTCAGATGGATCTCTGCACCATTTCCCATGGGAGGGAGGGAGAAAGGGAGGGGAGGCAGACAAGCTCACAGTCATTGCTCCACTGCATCCCCTAGGCTGGGAACATAACACTCAACTATGCAGAGAAGAGAAATGCTTTGCATGCAACAGACACCCCTCTAGCAGTTGAAAGGAGTGACACTGATTAATTTAAGGGAGACATAGTTCTCCATGATGATGATGTATTTGTTGAGCATGACAGTGTGCTAGACTCAGAGGAACAGTATCTATAGCATGGCCTCTCCCAGAATGGAGGAGGTAAAGAAGAGGGATGGAAATGCAGTGATCCAGTGTGGATACAGGAGGCTTCCTGGGGGGCGGGCAGGAGGGAAAGAGTCAGTCAATCTCTCTTAAATATGACTCTGCCATTTGAATTATTCACAACTTCATCTGCTTCTTCACTATCTTTTAGCTGAAGTACAAATATTTCTTCATCATCATAAAGAAATGTAGATACACAACAACCATTTGTGCATGAAGTTCTCCTATTACAATACAAGAACGTATGACCCTGTGTAACACAGTGGGACTCACCACCAAAGCACGTCCTGCTGTTCACTCTGGGAATTAGCTTCTTGGTGTGAGAGCATCCCCTTCTGGCTGTTGTGTCTGCACTCTGTGGTCCTCCCCGTCTGGGAACCCACAATTCCCCTATCCTCTCCTGGCCTCAGTGACCCACTGCCAGTCTTCAGCTAGCTCCTTACCTCGGGGCAAACTGCAGTCTGAAATGGCCACTCATCATTGACAAAGGGGTGTGGATCTGCTGCATTTGCCTACCCTGAGGCCTTGCTTCAGGTCCTGCAGACTCAGAGCTTGCCTGGCCAGAACTTCCCCAGCTCTGCCTGACTTTCCCCAGCCCTGCTCTAACTACAGCCCTAGGCTACATCTACACCGGAATGATCTTGCACAAAAACTTTTGCGGAACAATTCTTGTGCAAAAGCTCTTCCAGAAGGGAGCATCTACACTGGCATGTGCTTTTGCGCAAGAGCATTCGTGCCAGTGTAGACGCTCTCTTGTGCAAGAAAGCTCTGATGGCCATTTTAGGGCTTTCTTGCACAAGAAATTCATGTTGCCTGTCTACACTGGCCCCTTGCACAAGAACAGTTGCGCAAGAGGGCTTATTCCTGAGCAGGAGCATCAGAGTTCTTGTGCAAGAAGCACTGATTTCATACGCTAGAACGTCAATTTACTTTACACAGCCAGTGTAGACAGGCAGCAAGGTTTTGCACAAAAGCGAATGCTTTTGTGCAAGATCACGCCAGTGTAGACTCAGCACTAGTGCTCCGAGGCTCATCTCAGGCCCTGCAGCCTGGGAATGAGATCAGGCCAAGAGCTCCAACTCTTCCTGCCTCTTTCAAGCACTATTCTATATCAGGAAGCCTCCCGCTTCCCTAGCAGCCGGGTCCCTCCTGCTCCTCCAACCAGAGCAAGGGTCAGTCTATCTCTCCTCCCTGCTAGGAGCCTTTAATTTATACTCCCCTCAGCTGGGCCCTAATTGACTAGTACCTGCTTCAGCTGTGGGGCTTTGCTCTCATCCCTCTCCCAGGGCTGGGTTTTACTTTTAAAGGGTGAGTACAGGGCAGAGGCCCTGTCAAACCCAGAACCTCAGACAGACAATCAAGATGGGTGAGGTAGTATGCTTTTTTGGACCAATATTATCTCACCCATCTTTTGTCTGTAATCAACAAATTCAGAATGTAAAATACCATTTTACAGATGTCAGCTATCAAAAGCCATACTACTACTGGATGTAAGATTGTCTGCATACCTTACAATTTTGTGTGTCAATCAAATAGCCAATCCTGGACAGCTGTGCTGTGAGATGTGTATGACAAACATTTCACTAGCAGCAACAGATTTGAAAAAAAAATTCAACATTTTAAAAACAAAAGTCTGCCTTTTATAGTTGAAGTAGATAATGAAGCTTTCACACACACTGAGATGTACCTGTGATGCAACTGAGATTTTTGAAGTTGATCTAATATTAGACATGAATCACAGCCTCAGAGTTTGGATTCTGACTTTGAAAAAGTGTGGCTTTGTTTTGGCCCATCGCAGAGATAGAGGTCAGTTCTGAAATTCCAATCTGAACTGCATTCTCAGTCTGAACACACACAATATTCAGGATACTTCAGATCCAAGGAATTTGTTTAGGCCTATTTGTATGTCAAATCTCCCATCTTAAACTCCCAATTTAACTCCACTAATAAAAACATTGATGTGTAAAATCTAGTCAACTAAGTGCACTAAACAATCAGGGAGCATTGTTTCAGAGGACTGGTGTGAGAAGGAAAACCCTTTATCTCTGTAGGTAACTGCTTTAAAACCAGTTCTAGTTATGCAACCATCAACAGGTGCATAGTAGGCTGAGTGAAATGAGAGATATTATAGATTCAAGTAGTGTCCAGAAAACCACCACAATACTTCATGCTAGTGGGCAGTTTAAGCAAAGAGCAAATATTGAATGAGAATGGAAACAATCAATCTTTGACCTCAAAATTAGTCTTTCCAGATGAGAACTGAGTTACATTAGAAGAGCAGTGTGGGGAAGTCTGCGCTGCTGGGGTTCATTCTCTCTCTTATGTAGAAACAGGGACGTTGACAGACTACAGAGTGATCCTTCCAAATATTGCATTCATGATTAAAAAACAAACAAACCAAAAAACCCTAAATACAAATGTCTTTAAGTTTTAGACTTGTGGATGCCAGGAAGGTTTAAGAACGGAGCTAAAAGAGTAGGTGGAAAAACTAATGAGTGAAAGGTATAAACAGAAGGATGCAAACCAAAATTTTAAAATGCTAGGTACAGAGAGTATGTGGAAGGAGGTAGACCAACAAGAGATATATGGGGAACTGGACAAGAGCAGCAAAAACAGCTTTTTCATTACACTGATCTCCTTGTTACACCACTTTGAAATCTACCATTGAGAAGCACTATAAGATAGAGAGATTAGTCTTTCAGGTTGTACAACATACATTTTGATTCAAGCATGGAATACACTAGCCTCTGTCCTAGCAGCAGAAAGTTCACCCAGATATGGGCATGAGGAAGCAAAATACTTCTGCAACCTCTGCACTACTTGGAAGCCTTTGCCCAATCAAAACAGCCCCAGAAATGTATGGCTCAGACCAGGGAAGTGGTGTGGCCATGTTGCCCAGAAAAAGTGCTTATTCAGTCTCTTCTCATGGTGCCTCAAAAGCAGTCTAAAGCCACCATTCCCTTGTGGAAACTTCAGGGAAGAGCAACCGTACAAACCCTGCTTGTTCTCACCCATATCATACTGCTATGGGTCACTACTGGTACACCCAACGCCAACAGAAGTTAATCAAGCAAGTAGATGTTAAACGTGTCCAGATTGAGAGAAAATCTCAAGCCTATTTAAAAAGAGACTAAAAATCTACAGGGTTTGATCATTTGAATTTCTTTGTCTTTCCTCCATTTTCTGACAGTGACAAGGATACCAGTAAAAGAAGATACAGGGAAATTAACCAATCAGCTAATGGTATGCTTCCTAAATAGGGTAACAGACAGAAACATCACCACTAAAAAGAAAGGCAGGGAGCAATGTTGTATAATCAATAGAAAGAATACAAATAACATTTTAATAGACTTTTACCACTGTGGGCATCTGTGGTGACATATGGATTCTGTGGGATATCTAACTACTGAAGCAGCATAAGAAGTGTAGAGCGTTGGCAAAACAGATTTATCTTTTTTTTTATCCTCCCCCCCCCCCCTCCGTGACTCAATATCCTTTTTCAATGTGGGAAAGGATTAACTTTTCCTTGAAACAAGACAAAGAAAATATAGTGACTGAGGGGAAGTCACTAAAGATAAATAATCAAGAACTAACATACGGGGTAATTAATGTAGGCCTCTAGACAAGCAAAAAAAAGGGGGGGGGGTTGCATATCTTAATTTTTAACCAGATTCAGAGGGCCCAACAAACCTAGAACTAAGACTTGTATAAAATGGGCAGCCTGCTACAGATATAGTACTACCACAGAATGAAAAGGACCCTCATTGGACCCTGTGACCAAGAAGGGCTTACCTTAAAAAATGGGTTTGAAAGGCTTTGAAATTTACCAGCGTTTTCATGGGAAAAATGGGTGACCTGGTAAAGGCACTTACATATAATCTGTTTATTAAGATGTTTTCTTTGTAGTGCTTTTGTTCTAAATAGTTTGGTTTATGAAAGCTAGCTGGTCATTGGCATAGCCCCCTGGGGAAAGAACAGCACAGCAAGTGCTGAACTAAACTCAGTGAATGGCAGGAGCACTTGCAGCCTATTTCATAACCGGTCTGCTAGTTCCCATACGGAGAAAGTTCTCAGGCCTTAAATTAGTGGTTCCCAACCTTTTTTATGCCACGCACCAGCAAACCCATTCACAAACTTTTGGCAGACTGATAACATTTTATGTACATATTTGCATATTCATTATGCAAATAAAATGTTTCCTGTCCACCTAGCCCCAATCCAGCCCCTTGCTCCCCTTGCGCCCCTTGCTGCCTAATACCCTTTGACTGCCACCCCTATGCCCTTTGACCCTTTAGTCTGACCCCTACAGCCCATGCCAAAACCCTCTTGCCCTGTGATCCCACCACTCCTTTGCCCTCACCCCACCGTCCCCAGAGAAAGAGGCTGTCCTCCTCTAGGAAGCATAGCCTGCTGCAGCACGGGCAGGGGAAGTGGCCCTTGGCAGAGCTCACACTCCCTCCTCCTTTGCGCCCCCTCCCTTTCTAAGCACGTCTTGCACCCTCATGGGAAGGGAGTGTGGAGCTCCAGCTGGGCCGCCATTACTGAGGCGGGAGGGAGGTGCCTCCTGCTCTGTCTCCTCCTGCCACCACCTCAGCCCCAGAGCTGTCAACATCAAAGTTGGCTGGGAGGCGGGGGTGAACAGAGCCCTGGCCGAGCCACTATTGCCAAGTAGGGAGAGAGGTGCCTCCTCCTTTGCTTCCTCCTGCTGCCACCTCAGTTCTGGAGCAATAAAAATAAAAATAAAAATAAAAATGTCTGCCAATATGACTGCCAGAGCTGAGCTGCAGCAAACAGCTGGCTTCAGTTCCGACAGCCGCCGTGGCCTGGTGACCAGCTGTCTGCCAACCAGTGGTTGGGAACCACTGCCTTAAACCATCACTTAAATGGGGCAAACTTTAAAGGGGCAGTGCTTAATTTGTGTCAGGGTTGGGCCTCATAGCACCACTTGACAATTCAGAGCTGGCACCTCTGGGCTTGCTGCATCAGTTATGAATGTAAAAAATTGCTTGAGCCCCAGAAACGGTTTCATTACAAATTAACCACTCTGAAGGGGTCAGAGGTAATGTTATCTTAGGAACTATGACAGGAAGCATTACAAAAAGATGAAACAAAATACAGGACTATGTAGCACTTAAAATACAGGACTAACAAGATGGTTTATTAGATGATGAGCTTTCGTGGGCCAGACCCACTTCCTCATCTGAGGAAGTGGGTCTGGCCCACGAAAGCTCATCATCTAATAAACCATCTTGTTAGTCCTGTATTTTGTTTCAGCTACACCAGACTAACACAGCTACATTTCTATCACTATTTTACAAAAAGATGTATTCCAAAGAAGAAACAACTGGAAAAAAAACCCCTAAGTATAGTGAAAATACAAAGAATAAAGGACCATGTACATTATAAAAATGTAACAAGCACAAAAGACACATTCACTATCAGGATAATATTCCACTTTCCTCTCTGTGTGATGCTTCAGTTGCAATTTAATGGAACCTAATAAAAACCCAACAGAATACATATCTTATTACTCCTAATGAATAGTATCACCACATGTCAAGGGCCAGATCCTGCATAATCTCACTAAGGTAAGCAATCCCTATTTGCGTAAGTAGTTCCACTGAAGTCACTGGGACAACTTGTGCACTGTCCTAAAACCTTTCCTAACCAGCACCAAGAAAATGTCTCCTCTTTTCATAAGCTCAAGGGTATTCAATTGAATTCACCTTGTAAACCCTTTGCAGGCCAAGTGGAAATTTAAGTCACCAGAAGCAAAATCAGGACTCAATATTTCAGCTAAATTTGTATCCACTATAGTAAAGGGGGAAAATGATATAAACTGAAAGAAGTATAAAGCATTTCTTCACAAATGAGGAAATTCTCAAAATCTAGGTAGTAGTTTAATTTAATTGAAGAGCAAAATTATAGCAACAACAAGGGCCCTAAATGAATGTAGGAGATAAATTTCACTTGTGCTACCAATATTTACTTGGCAGCTTCAAGAAAATAAAGAAAATACATTTGGGAAATAAGAAAACATGCTGCAAAAAGTAAAAAGTGAGATTGTACATGATCAAATTATGGGAAGTAGCATTCTGAGCTAGGACAAATTGTTGCCATTTCTGACCTTGGGTACCAAGTGATATGTAAAAGACTACAGGATCTGGCCCTAGCAGGTGCTTGCTGAAATATTCTATAGCACAATGGGAACTTTGATTAGCAGACAAATTATATTAGCACAGGTATATACTACAGGCTAAGATTACTTTGAATATTTTCAAGTGTGGCTTTAGTTATTTTGCTTCTTTTTCCCTTTCAACATTAGTAAAAAATTAGGATTTGGTATTGGGATATGTAAAATTATAATGTGGGAGGAAGTACAGTTTATTAGTAAAAGCACACAGACAAGGAGTCATGAGATTCGGATTCTATTTCCAGTTCTATCACACTCACTGCACGACCTCTGAAACATGACCCTCTCTGTGTCTCTATTAAACCCATCTGTTAAATAGAGACCACAATATACATACATCACTGGGCACTTGTTAGGCATCACTCAGTAGTGCCAGGCAGACTGAGCTTCACCTTTCAGCAAGTGCTGTTGAGTAGGCAGCAAAAAGGATCTTTTGTTTCCTTGAGTTACCCTGCACAAGAGCCCAGCACAACTGCAGTCTTCAAACTCAGGAGAGGGACAAGATTGCTCTCTGTTTGCATTATAAGGGCACAAGTCAGGATGAAAGGAACAACAGGGCAAGAGCTGCATTCATTCCTTCACACAACACCACATCCGTCCATCACAAAGATAGGAAGAACCCTACACCATCATAAGCACATGTATGAGCAATGTGCATATTCCCCTTGTGCATCTTGAAACTCCAGAATGGCTTGCACCTTTCAAAGGCATAATCCTCCTGGATTCACCCAGGGTGGTACTGCTCTGGACGGTACCCAGGTGTTGAGCTGTGCCTACAAACTGCCCTTTAGGTCTGTACACAGCATCATCACATGAAAGGTGCTATCCAAGTGCACAATATTATTTTTGTTATATATCTCTGGTTAATAAGCTATACAAGAACAAAAAATAACAAACAGTATACTACAGTGTCTATCACTAAAAATTTTCAGACAATCAAGAAATTCAAATGGCTTAAGTTCTTTAATAGCTGCTTAATTATGCTGGTGTCCTCTAAATCCTCCATTGTATGCACTTCTTTGGGCCACCACTGCAGTGACCACTATAAGAGAAGGCAGAACTGTTTGTGTTTACAATTTTTTCCCCACAGTAGTTGTTTTGCTTCCCAGGAAGAAAAAACGGAAGCAGCATAAGAGTTTGCAGATGAGTGCTTTACAGAAAACACCTCTCCTCCCCAAAGATCTGACTTGACAAGAGGACAGGGGAAAGAATTTAACAGATGTTTGTTCAGATACAACATTGACTACTCTGACAAACTTTATTGCAAATGAAAATTATTGTTTATTGGCATGGCAGTTGTGATTGCTCAGCAATGATCAGGATAAGGTCCAACGCCCACCAAATTGTCATGACAATTTACACCAGCATAAGATCCTCCCTGCAACAAAATTCTGTTTCTATTCAAGTCAATGGCAAAGGCATCCACAATTTCACCCTACATTTTCCAAATAATTCACCTCCCATTTTGGCACGAAAATAAGTGGCCAGCATTTTCAAGAATCTCTCTGCAAACTAGATTCTGAGCTCTTTGAAATTTCTCGCAACCAGAGTGATTGAGCACTTCAAAATAGGAGTGTTTTTGAAATTCTAGCCCAGCCAATACAAAGCATATAATTGCTAGTTATTATATGAAAACAATGCTGATTGATATATCTGCTTCATATTATGAGTACCTTCCCTGGAAATACAAAAGTAATTCCCTTAGTTCATTTTAAAATATAGGAATTGGCCGCCACCACACACCCAAAAATGGACTGGACCTGCACAGTGAAGGCAGAGAACTTTATTTGCACCAGCATGCCACATTTTACCTGCTTTTATCCTCAGCTGTCCCACTTACCATTTAGTTTCCCAGAGTGTATTGCTGCTGCATCCTTATTTTAGGCTGCATTTAAACCAGGGACAAGAAAGGAAATCCCCCTCCCCCCCCCGACCCTTTTCCCCTCTTTGGAAAAAAATCGGATTCTTGGGTGAGAGTCCAACAGTAATTCACTAAAAAAAAAAATTAATTGACTTTGGTATCCTCGACCAGGAACTCAACCCCACAGCCCTGGCGGGAGAGTGACCTGTTGACAGCGACAGACCCTGCCAGGGACACCGGAGTGCCTGTGGAGCAGGCTGCCAGGCAGCTCTCGGGGAGGGGGGGCCAAGCCTTACCTCGGGAGGCTCCCTGAGCAGGACCCGGCCCAACACAAGAGCCGCTGTCAGAGCCCAGAGGGAGCGCCCCTCCGGAGTCCCGCCCGCCCGCCGGGGCAGCCGTGGACCGAGAAGCGCGGGAGCCCCTCGTTACCTCCATGCCCAGCTGCTGCTTGAGCACCAGGGCGGCGCACAGGTAGCCGGCGCGGCCCACGAAGAGCTCGTCGGAGCCGCACTCCAGGAAGGTGACGGGGGCGCAGACCTGGCTCAGCTCGCGGAAGCGGCCCAGCAGGCGGCCGAAGTCGGGCAGCCCCAGGGCTTGGTAGACGAGCGCGGCCACCGCGTAGACCCCGGCGCCGCCGAGCAGGAAGGCGGCCCGCGTGTCGGCGTCCGGCTCGCCCCACTCCTCCTCGGAGCGCACGCAGGCGTCCACCAGGCGCCGGGCCACCCGCAGGTAGGTGTCGCGGGCCGGGGCCAGGGGCGGGCAGCGCCCGGCGCGGTGGAGCATGTAGGCCACCCCGGCCAGCCCGCCGTACAGCCCGCCCCCCGCCGCGCCGCCCTCCAGCGGCGGCAGCTCCGCCAGGATGCGCTCGATGGTGGAGGCCACCCAGGGCACCACCGCCTCCTGCCGCTGCCCGCCCGCCAGGCTGCCCGCGTAGTCATCGAAGCGGTTGGCGAAGCAGCGCTTGCTCTCCATGCCCCGCGCTGCTGCTGCTGCTGCCGCTGCCGCCGAGACGGGGCGGCGGCGAAAGCGGGCTGGGCTCGGGAGAGGGCTGGTCCGCCCCCCGCGCAGCGCGGCGCCCTTCGCCAGCCGAGTGTGCGGGCTGGCTTCAGCCTGGCTTTAAATGCCTTGGGGGGGAACCACCCACCCCTCCGCGCCGCCGCCTCCTCCTCCTCCTCCCGGTGCTCAGAGGGAGACTGTGCGCTAGCCACAGGCCGCCTCTCTCGGGCCGCGCCAACCCGCTGTCGTCCTTGGCTGCAGATGCGGCTGTCAAGCGGAAGGGCGCAGCACCTGCCCGAGCCGCCTCCACTCCCCCCCGCACTCGTAGCCGAGGGGGTGCGAGGAGCAGAAGGGAGGGAAGCCAGTGGAAGGAGGCAGCCCGCTAGCTGGCCCCGATCCTCGCTTCCTCGCCGCAGGCAGAGAAAGGGGAGCGTGGCCCACACTGGCTTGGATTGATCCAGCCCTACACATCCAGAAGGATGGCGATTCCTTTCTTCTTGCCTGCTCCTCCCAGCAGGCGTTTGGATCTTTCTCGTTCCCTCCCAGAGGCGGTGGATCTCCCTTGTGGCCGTCCTGCGCGGGCTAGCCGGTTCCTGAGCCAGGGTGTGTTCTTTCGCAGCCTCTGGAGGCCATTGCAGCTGCCTAAAGAGGCTTTCAATCAACAGAAACCATCCCCAGGGAATTCCCCCCCCCCAACCTCACTCCCCCCACCGCCTGAGGTGGTCCCCTTCACTCTCCATTATTCCTCCTTATAAGGTGGGTGTGGGGTTGCCAGCCCTTTAGAATTGTTCTGGAATCACCAGGAATTAAAGATTCGTTCTTTAATTAAAGATAATGTCATGTGATGAAACCCCCCCAGAATATTTCCAACCAAAAGTGGCCACCCTTGGTCAGGAGCCAGAATGAGCTGCAGCTATTATTGCTGGTGGAACAGCCCTTAGGGAGCCAGAACATTAGAACACATTGGAAGGAAAGCAGTACTTAGCAGAACAGAAGGTACAGGAGATACAGATGTGGCAAAAATCTCCTTTGGGCCTCCTTTAGTCATTCCTGCACACATTGAACTTGGGAGGAACAGAGATCTTGGTCCATTTTCAGAGGAATAACTCATTCTGAATTTACATTAATACTGTAGGGTGTCCTAGTTTTAGCATATATAACTCTCAGAAGCCATAGTACCAAATACTATCTGTGGCCAGGGCCATATCTTTTCCTTCTTATGTGAAGTTGCACAATATGAATACACTTACCTTCAATGCTATGTGACCTCTAGTCTCCTATTGATTTCCCATGCAGAAGGTGGGGCAAGTGATGGCATGGAATGGCCATAGTCTATGATTTCTGTTAAACCCAGGGCTGTGAGTTCAATCCTTGAGGGGGCCATTTAGGGATCTGGGACAAATCTGTCAGGGATGGTACTTGGTCCTGCTGTGAGGGCAAGGGACTAGACTTGATGACCTCTCAAGATCCTTTTCAGTTCTATGAAATAGGTATATCTCTCTCTATATATATATATATAGAGAGAAGCAGTGGATATAAAAATTGGTAGGAAAAGAGTGCAAAAATGAGACCCAGCTATAGCCATTCTAGACCTCTTCACTCTTGGACCCAAAACAATAAAGGAGAGATCCTTCCTCCACATACACACACTAGTTCTGGGGAAATCTATAGCTAGGATAGTATCTCCTTTCCCTCCTGCTATAGGGCCTGCAGAGGCAGCCAAAGCAGGGACCAATAGCCTCCCCAGGAATTGAAATTAGAGAGGGTGTTTGAATTTACAAGGGGTGAGGGTGTCAGGGCCGATGAGGGGTGAGACCTTGAGGGTGAAGGTGGGCTGTATGGCACCATAGTTAACAAAACTGGGGGGGTGTTGGGGAAATTCAGGGGGGGTATACACCCCCATCGGGGGGGGGGGGGGGTATAAGGAAATCCCTGGCAGGGACCTTTGCGTACAGAGAACATCCTATAGTTTTTTTTATGGCAATATCTTTTCCCTGTGCGGATTTGGCTGTTTTCAACTCTCCTTATACTTCTTCCTCACAGTCTCCTTATTTCAGTTTTATTCCACATTTGCTTCTCTTCTCTCCTGCCCTGTCCTCCTCACCCTTTGCCTTTTCAGTAAGGAAGTTAAGTATCAGGTAATTGATCGGGTAGTCGATAGGGCACTTCCACCCTAGGGCTGTTGCTACACTTCAAAGGTGCTCCTGGGCTCCGCAGGACACTGCTGCTTTAAAATGCCATGGGAAGCCCGGTGTCAGGCTCCTCACGGCATTTCAAAGTAGAAGCGCCGCACAGAGTCTGGGTTCAGTCCCCATCTGATCCCGGGCTCCATGCAGAGCTGCTGCTTTGAAATGCCACAAGGAGCCTGACATCAGGCTCCCTGCAGCAGTGCCACATGGAGCAGCTGAGCCAGGCTTCATGCAGCGCTGCCACTTTGAAGTACCCCTCTCTTCTCCCCACTTTTGCTGTCTCTGATAGAAGCAGCAAGGTGGGGGGGAAGTGACTAGTCGACTATCCTATAAGCATTTGCTTATCAGATAGTCGACTTGTTGACTAGTCCTTTGCATCCCTACACTTCAGTGTCTCCCTTTCCTTTCCTTTTATTTTATTTCCATTTAACTGATTTCCTACTAGCCAAACTATCCCCCTCCCCCCCCGCCTTGGTGGAATTAACATGCCATTTGCTGCCTTCACATTGGTCCCAGGTAGAGTGAAGAGGTGGATGTGGGGTCCAAGACTATGGCCTAATCACTTTTAAATATGGTGTAGGTAAGAGGGGAGATTCTCCAGTCAAGGAAGACTTAGGATCCCTATGGGAGGAGAGGGGTGGATGAGTAGGGACAAGAATGGCTGAGGGAGGAAAAAGGAACTAGAATTTCCTATCCCCACCATAAAATATCTGAACTGATGTCACTGTTCTGTCCATTCTGCTTGTGTGTTCTACCCCGTGCTGTATGTCTTTTCTAGTTATTTTGTG
The DNA here is from genome assembly GCF_052426305.1 of Pelodiscus sinensis. NCBI lineage: Eukaryota > Metazoa > Chordata > Testudines > Trionychidae > Pelodiscus > Pelodiscus sinensis. The sequence goes on from NC_143052.1 coordinate 202,020,563, forward strand.
TGCCCTTCAGGGCAGGAAATATTTGCTACTACTCTGTGGCTGTGTAGTGCCTATCACAATGAGGAGGTACCGATCTTAGTTGGTCCTTATGCACTACTACTACTGTAATAAATATGATTAATAATACAAGAAGCTAGTCAGTCTTCAAACCTCAAAGATCTTGGTGTGCATATTACTAAGTGTTTTAATTCCTGAAACTGGTAGCATGGCTGCCTCAGATGTTGTCATGTTGTCATTTACTGCAAGTGCATTTATGAGGTTCAGAGTATGTAACTTAAGTTAACACAGCTATGTTACCCAACACAGATTTTTCCATCATAATTTCTGATGGCTGATTAGGAGGAATGAACCAGATACAGTGAAGAAGAATCATGCCCAACATCTTTTGTTCTTTTTAAAATATCCCATCAGGAAATGATAATGCTAAGGTTATTTGACTTCAAACATGTATTTATCAGAAAAAAATTGTTTTAAATCTGATTATGTTTTTTTAAGGTTTATTAATTCTCCAAAGTTTAGGAGATTTTTGTAATTTAGATATAAAGTAATAATGTACATAAATCAGAGTACATTTTGTAGTGGGTCAGTATGTAAGTATGACAAAAGGTGATATCAATCATATACTAATATAAACTAATAAAGATGCTTGTTCTGAATGTCATTTCTGAAAACAAAAATACTTATTGTTCTGACAGTACATGGTTCATGATGCCTTTAGCTGTACTAAACTTTTGTATATACGTATTTACTGCTGCTCATAATATAAATATGAAATAGTCTCAGTATTGCCAACCTCGAGAATTCAGAAATCATGAGACTGGCTTATATATCATGAAGTCTTTTTAAAAAAAAATGTGTAGGTTTTTTAATATTTTTTCTTCTGGTTTCTGAGACTTTCAGATGTACTTGTATCACATTTTCAAGCTTTGTCTACAGTATTATGAGAGAGAGAAACTTTTTAAAGAAAGCTGAGATTCTCATGCAATATTTTGATTCCAACAGCGGGGACAAAATCATTAAATATTATCAGAAAAATCACAAGAGTTTGAAACACTGTCGTTTAAAATACTTATTACTGTAACATTTTTATTGTCAGTATGAAGAAACCATTATTATGCACAGAAGAGGAGCTAGTTTAATGTAATGCTTTTGGAAGTCATCTATTCATAAAGTAAGGAGAGCATAAGCACAAGCAATGATGATCTCTTGAAAGAGGTAGTGTAACAATTTTTGTTCTGTCATTTCTTCAAAGGCATTATAATAAAGAGAATTCAGAAACCTGTATTGGAATGATGTAATTTAAAAAGGAAGTCAAATCTACTTTTAAATACGACATTTTCTTTATACTTGCTCTAACATATATTCTGTATAAATGTTTAGACTTTACATTGAGGGGAATATGTGTTTCTTCATTTTGTTTTCAGACTTGTTTGGGAAATGTCATTCAGATATCATATATTGGAGCACTTTTGCTCTTCCTCAGCTGTGGTACTGGCGGACTGAAGCAACTATTAACTTAATATACTCCCTCCTGCACTTAGGGATGTGACCAGGTAATTGACTTGCCCTAGCATGTGTCACAGTTTCTTTTCAAATAATGATGTGGCTGATCTTTAAAAAATAGTCTGTCATATGCTAGCTATGGGGACTTTGGAATCTTCGAGAATCACTTCCAGAAGAGTTACAGACTGCCACTCTTTATGAGGATAAGTCTAAGTATTCTCTAGTTTAAACAGATCTTAAAAGTTTTTATTTAATGTCCGAAGTTGAACTGAAACTGGGTCTCAGAAGATACAGTAATGCTACATCCACTAAGAAACTCAGTCTTCGTGACTTTTGCACATCCTCAATCAAAGAATGTAGCAAGTTTCTCTTAGGTAAGCAGGATTGGTCTGTGGTTAGGTGCCAAAGCACTTCAAAATCAATTTTTGTTCACATTTGTTTACTGCTCTTGCTCTTAACATGCTGTCTGTCTTCCTTTCATTGCTGCAACTCACTCTGATGTGGTTTGCAGAAACTGTAGGAGTCATCGTCCATACCTATTGTATTCCATGCATTTTATTTGTTCAGCACAAAACTGGTGTAACATAATAAACATTGCTGGCATTGCATTATATTTTTTGACAGAAAGTTAGTAGTTTGACATTTTAAAGCAAGAGAACATGAGACCAGGTTTAGTATTTACTGGTGTTTTAATAAACAGATGTCATTTTATTTTTCTTTCTAATGCTTAAGGTAAGACCTAGCAAATATATATGAATCGCAATAATTTTATGCAAAGGCCTTGCTCTCATTCTTAAGTGTCTGTAAAGCTGGGGCCTTAGATTGAAATGCAGTACTAGTATGCATTTTAATTTTCTTAGTTTTTCTGTTTGCTAATGCTCTTAAGAAAAGCTAGAGACTGTAGAAGACAATTCACAGCATCACGAATTGTGTAGGAAGAAATTCCAGTTCTTTGTTGCTAAGGCAAATTAATTTAGACATATTTGGATATGATGTTCAAAAATGTTTTTGTGTAAATAAGCTGAAGTAATACACCACTTAAGTGAGAAGGACTATGAATGTATTTAAAGCAAAGCACATGTTCAGTTGTTTTGCTGGATCAAAGCTATACTGCTGATGGCACTTGCATTACAACTTCTGCATTTTGTATAGATTACTGATTAACACACATGGTATTTGTGTCCCAGAAACCACACAGAAAAATCGTAAGTGTCAAAGAAGGTTAAGGCTGACATTTTCAGAGCCATGTAAGTGTTTTTGGATACACAATACAGATTAATTTTCATTATTGGTATACACATCCCATAGGTAGCTTTGAAAATTTCAGCCTCAAATTATAATGAAGTAAGTCCACTGGACTTAGTCTTGTTTGAAGTTGACAGTAAAGTTCTAATTAGTCATGCAGTTCAGAGGTAGCAGAGAAGAGCAGCCATAAGAAGCAGGTTGCAGCAACTTGCATCCTGTGGTGGGAACATTAGGCTGCAATGTTAACTAGTGTATATACTGTCCTCTTTTTTTAACTTTGCTTGAGTGTGAAATGTGGGAGCAGAGGAGGCATACTGGAGTTTTAAAATCACACTTCTCAGTATCTCAGAAAGGTTTGGGTGTGCTTTGGTTCGGGGAGATGGATCAAGGGGTAAAATAAGGGGCTCTCATGTTGTTTCCTCATTCCTATCTTATATACTCAGGACAGGATCTGACCAATACTCTGACTGAACCCCAGACTCTCTTCTGTATTAAGGCCCCTTTCATACTACTCTGGCAGTGTAAAGGGGTCTAAGTTTAAGTGAGAATCAGGCACACTATTTTGCCCAATTACACATCAGAATACTTTAGCAAGAAGGAATTGAGTCTCTCTACAACAGAGAAGAGGAACAGTAATGATTCTTATGTGCTCACTTTTGTCTGGTTATGGCTATTCCAAAGCTTTCTAAAGCTTTATTTAATCCATGTGTGCCCTTCTGGAGAAGGCAGAGGGCAAAAGACATATGGATGATGATACAGTTTCACCCAAGATTGTCTCTAGCATTCAGAGATCACACAAGCGGAGTATGAGTGCTTGATACACCAAGGTTGAATTACTTCCTTATGTCATTGTGACAGTGATGCTCTGCTCACCACTGGGGTACCACTTGGTGGTCTTGGCTGGGGATTAGTTCTGAAAGTCTAAAACCCCTTCCTAAGCTCATCCATACACCCTGCCACTTACCTTTCTCTCTTTGCCACTCAAATGCTCCCTTCCTGACTTGATGTCTCCCTTTTTGTGGCATTGCCCTCCATCCAGATCACTGTAGTTTTCCCCTTCCAGGGGTCCCAGAGTCCCACTGGTCAACCATTCCGGGCAATCTTCTGCCCTGTTACCCAGTCTACTCCGTACCACTTCTCCAGTGGTCAGTAGGCAAACCCAGGTCTGCCCTCTACTAGAGGCTCCAGTCCAGGGACTCTACAATGAGCCGCCAAGGTACGCTTAATCCCAGAACATGGTACTGTTTCCCTGAGCACCTCCTACTTGCCTCTGTCAGGCTCTTCCTCCAACCTCCCCTCAGAGCCAGCATCCGAGGACTTTTCGTCTCCTACTGTTTCCTCTTTTCCTTCTCTGTGACTAGAGGGTAACTTGTGGCATCTACACTACACTTCCTTCAACTTCTAACTTCCTGGCTTTATCATAACACTTCCTGTTCCTTCTCAGCTGGGCTCCCTTCACAGTCAGGGGTTGCTTATCCAGCCTAATTCCCCTCAAGTGTAGCTTGTCAAGGTAGTTGCTCCCCCACAAGCCTTATTAACCCTTTCAAATTTGGTATGGGATAAATATCCCATCACAGCTGTCCATTTAAACTGATTACAATACTGAGGTCCCAGAATGTTATACAATATCAAACTTTTTATATAATTCAGAATTTTTATAAATCAGAAATGTCAGAGCTGCAAATTGTAATTAGGGCAGATGAGCTCTCAGGTAATAATCAGCAGGCTATCCCCCTTCCCTAGTTCCCAGAGTGTCATCTGCTCTCATTTTCAATAATGGCTACATACAAAGCACATTAATGCTTCTATCTTCTCTAACTCTTCACTGCAGGCCCCAGGCTGCTCTCCCGTTCTATGAATCACTAAATGCAGATTATCAGTCTCTTCTCTCCAAGTTTGCACTGCAGTTGTTGCTAGTGCAGCTCCTACTGTTGTAGAGAGGTTACTCTGAAATTACCTTCAATAGCAAAATAAAAACACATACGCACTAGGGAAGTTAAATTTCGTTTAATCAACTAATTGACTAGTCGATTTTCCATAGACTAGTCGATTAGTCTAAACTCTATAAGCAGGAGAGCCGCAGTGGGATTAGCTCCTGGAGGAGCTAACCCCACTGTGGCTCTATGCCTTTTAATTGCATTGAGAGCCTTTTAAATGTATTGTATTAAAAGCGCTGTTGTCATTCTGGTGTCAGGCGCATGCCGTTCCTGTGCACCTCAAGCAGAACATAGACCAGGACCACACATCACAAAACTTGTTACTCTATGAGTAACCAGTCTCTTCCATGCCTCTTCTGAACATTAATTCCTTTCTTCAAGACTAGTGTCTTCACGTCTGTGTCCACTAGAGCACTTCTTACTGAGTTCTCAACTACAGTCACTTAAGTTTGGGAAGGAATTTTTTACTGGTATCAGATTGGCAGAGGCCTTGGTATTTTCTGCCTTCCTCTGCATTGAGAAGTTATGTGCACGTGACTGAGGTCTGTGCATCCCTTACAACTACATAGGCAGGCTGAACATTTGTCTATAAATTCTGAAGATGTTTTCCACCCTCCTGTAGGTTTAAGGTTTATAAAATTAGGTATTAGGAGGAGTAGGATCCCTGCCAAAATGTGGCATAACAGAGAATTCTTAAGAATTCATAAATGCAGTTGGAGAAAACACCATGTTTCTGAAAATGAGATCAGGACTATGACAAAGGCAATCAAATGTTTTGCAGCAAAACAAATTAATATATCAAGTCATAGAAAATAATATTTAATCTAAGAAATATTATAATTTGAAATGGAGGAGTTAATTTAAGAGTAGTTTCTCCAGTCACTGAATGACTATGCAGCAACATTTAAAGAATCACATACACAATTTTTAAAATGGAAGCCTGAGGAAGAATGACTTACTATTTTTGCATGTTTAGTGAAATAAACTTTTCAAGGATAGGCTATTTCCCTGAGAAATACAAGGGAGACCTCTGGTGACTAGATATGGTATTTTTATATATCAAATTTACTCTGCTCCAATCTGGAATTTATCTTTTGAGTCAATGTTCGCTGACATAGACATACTAAACACATGTACACACAAACTCCAACCCTGGCATCCCCATGACTTGATTTATGACTTTATTCTAAATTTTCCATTAAACTTCTATTGCATCAGACGCTCATGAGGGAGGGAATGATAGAGCACTATGATACTTCTCTTATCAGATAATACAGTAGATGTAGTTAGCGTTGGGGAAATTAAAATGAAATCGGAAGGGAAGAAAGAAAACCTGCAATAAAAGTACAAAGACACCACATTGTAAATCCTGTACCAAAAGGAGGGAACAAAATAATGTTGGGGGATTGTTATGAGGTTCTTCCATTCCCTCTTTGAGCTATTTTAATTAAAACAATTATTATAATGACACATTAATGACCTATAGTGAAGATTGTACATTGCTTTCTATTTAAAAGTCAACTCTTCTAAGCCTTCTAAAATCTGCATGCTTACTCAGATTATCTTATCATTTGCTGTGCCCTGTGGGGACTGATAAAATGTCCACTGGTGTTTATCACATGTTATTCTGCAATGCCTACAACGTGGAAATGACAGTCTCAGCTTATGGAGTGAGGATGCAGGTTGGAGCATAGTCAGACCCTGCACCCTTCTCCAGATGAGTCACAGGATGTTTTTTCATGTTTGGAAGAAATCTGACACTGCGAAGCACTGCGAAGTGTGACAATTGTGGTGAATTCTGTGATTCAGAATGGATAACACAAATCCAGTGTTTCTCAACCAGTGGTACTAGTACCCTTAGGGGTCCTTGAGAGAAATCTGGGGGGGGTACATCAACACAATTGAAATTTGAAGAAAACTGAACTTTTGTTTTTAATTTTACAGCACTTTATTATTTTTGTACTTTTTACACCCAAAAATGTCATCGCCCACCCGGCTATATTAAGTTGTTTTAATGAATGTGTTGCAATGGTAGAAAAAAAATGCTGTGTGTCTGAAAACTGTAGGTACTGGGAGTACTTTATAAAAAAAAGGTTGAGAGAAAACTCGCTAATCAACCCCCAGCGCCTCTGCTCAGCTGAAGCCATTCAGTAGGGAAGCGAGCATCCCTTTGGTGTTCAATATATTCCTGGTTATCCAAAACCATGTTATCTGAATCTCTGCACTGTCTGAATTCCTTCCTTGTTCCTCATGTATCCCATGCTGGAGGAAGGAAGAAGGATAATGCCAAAGTACAGATAATAGAACAGAGACCTCACAGGAAGAGGAGGATCCTGGCCTTGGGAGAGGCCTCCTTGCTACTGACTGGCTCTGTGGCAGTGTGGGGTGCCCCTGTATCTCTGCAGTCGGGGGAGGAAATGGGTAGGGACCCTCGAATCCTGCAGGTACAAGGATGGGAAAGGCTGCAGTCCTGGCCTTCTGGGATAGTGCTGGATGAGGGTCCCTGCTCTGCCTTACACCTCAAGCCTGCTGGGACTGGGTGTTCTAGCAGTGCCGGGAGCCCTCTGCAGCCCCACTGTCATGAGAGTGAGTGAGCAGGTCAGAGCAGAGAGCCTGGCTGTAGCCAGACACAAACCCCATCTTGTTTTTCCACGAACCCCATCTTGTTTCGCCCCCCCCCCCCCAGAGAGCAAGAGAAAGGCAGTCAGCCTTTGATGCCCTGGAAACGCAGGTGTGGTGCCTGTCCCTGACTCTACCATAAACAGAAACCAGACAATAAATGGGCTAGCTGACGACTGGGAGGCCTCCCGTCGCCGTGATGGCTAGTATCAGTAATTGACACGCCTGTACTGTCTCAGGAGAGGAATCTTCACCCATCACATACCAGAGGTGCCCATTGTCTGCATCTTCCCAGGTGTGAATTATGCTTTGCACCCTTCGTGGGAAACTTGGCATTCAAAGCCATTTTTCCTAATTGGCCACTTGGGACCAGGAAGAAGCCCATGTGACCCAAGGGGTATAAAGAGGGTTTAGTTGCCAACCCCATTTGAGCTCCAATCACCTACACCTGCTGGCAGGTACTGATTGTCTCCCGAGGTCCGTGGGACGCCCAACCTCGCCCTACTTCTTCCCGAGGGATTGAGAGAAAGACGCTGGCCATGCCTAGTCTGGAACGCAGGGGTGAGAATTGTACCTGCAATGTGTTTTCTTTATGTGTACACTCTAATTGTCTCTCTGTTGTAAGTTTAGTTACTTTATAGTTTCTTAAGGCAAACTGCTTCATTTCTATTGTAAACTGCCTTTGGTAAGGTGATTTAGCTATAAACTTTGGGAATAAGTGGGATGCCCTCATTCACTTATAAAATATATATATATTGAACCAAGTTTCTTTTATTTTATTTTCTCTTTCTTTCTCCTATAATAAGCCAGTGAGTGTTAAGCTTCTGACTTGAACCCATGCTGCTATACCCGAACCAAACACAAACAAAAGAACTTCAGCTGGTCAAAGGGACAGGTATAGGGAGAACTTGGGCGTTTTGGATTGTGTCACTCCCCAGTGGCAGATCCATTGGGGCACTTCTCAGTCTTTCCCTAAGGCTGCCCGCTGCGAAGGAATCTTGGATTCTAGCAGCTAAAATCTGAGGTGTTATAAGCTCTCCCTATAAACTTATTGGGGCGCCCGTCAACCTCCTCCAGGTTGCCCACTGCAAGGGACCCTGGTCTCAGCAGTTGAAGTCTCGGGTGTATAGCGCACACACACACCGGGGCATCTGAGAGCCTGTTGGCTGCCCTCTGCGACGGGACCCCGGTCCTAGCAGTAAAGTCACAGACGTTAAACTATTTTTCGGGGTGCCCTCCAGCCTCCTAGGCTGCCCTCTGCAACAAGACTTTGCGTCTCAGCAGTTGAAGACTTGGGTGTAACACGCACACACACACACACACACTGCCCTGACCATTTCGGCTGATACTGGCTGAGACTGCAAGAAGGTGTGTGAGACTCCAGCCAGGGGGGAGATGATCCCTCTGCTGAATGGCTGCTGCCTACCCTCCTGATTATCTCATCAAAATCTGTGTCCCTCATGTGATGTGGGCAATTGGGCGCATGCTGTGTGCTGCTTCTGCAAACGGTGCTTCTGCTGGTTAGAACCGGCAAGCAGGTGATCTTGGCTCTATTTCTACTCCTGTTTCTCACTTGCCAGTGACCTTGGGCAAATCACTTCACTTCTCTGAGCCAGAGTTGTTCCATCTGTAAAATGAGGTTGACGGTAATTACCTGCTTGTGAGAGATGACATTCATCGAGGTTTCTAAACCATTTTGAGGTCCACTGAGAAAAGGCACTATATGCAAATGTAAAATATGAATAAAGAGAGGAACGGCCAATGCTTGGCTATACCTGTGGTGCTTTGGCCTGAATAAACATTCATCTGGGAAAGGAAAACATGCTTTTGCTGCTATGTGGGTAACAGAGCTCACTTCCTCTTAGGTGCCCCCACATGGCCAGGAGTGGCATCTTAGCTCATTCTCAGGGCTAGTACTCCTGCTGATGGTCATTCCAGCATTGCAGTGATTTCTGGGTCTGGTAATTTGGCCCCGTGGTTAGCTCATCTTTAGCTCTTTGCTTCCAGGGCCCCAATTGTTTCACTGAAAAATGTCTTCAACAGAAACAAAATGTTTATTTCTTTGGCTTAGCTTTCTGCCCCCTTCCTGCATTCAACAACCCCTACAATGGGTTTGAATACCCCCTTCTCTGAGGCCTCAAGGGAATCCAGTCCCACCCTCTAGTCTGGGTTCCAACCCCATACCCTGAACCAAACAGCTGTGTCTACTCTTTTACATTTGCTGCAGTGTTCCTTTAGTCATGGCATAACAACAGGCATTTTGAAAGGATAAAAGAGTTTCAAGTAATTTCCAAAATCCCTGAACCGTTGCCAAGGCACAAGATGAATCTAGTAAAGTGCAGTGCAGGTTACGTTTTTTCATCTTTCTCCTACTTTGTAGGAAGAACATTTATGTAAAGATGATTGCTTCAGTGGTTTTTACAGGCATTTACTCCTGGTGCTGACAGCACAGAATGCAAAAATAATGTCTGGAAAGAAAAGTCTCTAATTAGGCTATTGCATAAATGATAAATATGGGTAGTTCCTTGACTTGATTCAATAAGTGATATCTTTCAACTGTAAGCATGAATGTCATAACTCTACATCCTCCACCTTACACGGGATCCTGAGAGAGCTATTATAAGTAGTTTGAAATAAAAGAAAGTCTTTTTAATGATAAGGTGGTCAGCTTCTGCTGTATCAGTCACATTGTTACCATTGCAACTTCTTCCAAAATTGCCCATGCTACAATTCCTGATGGAGCAGCATCAGTGTACAATGAAGTTTCTGTCAAAAAGCTTTCATAATGATAATAGAGCCGTCAGTACATTTCAAAATGAAGGAACCTAACAAGTTTAAAAATTCAACTGCCTGTTCATAATGATTATATCTTGGCACATAAGAATATTAGAACTTTTAAGTACATCAGAAGCAGGTAGCTTACTAAACAACTGGACGATCAAAATAACAAACGAGCACTCAAGGACAACAAAACAATTACGGAGAAACTAAATACATTCTTTGAACTGATCTTCATGGATGAGGATGTGGGGGAGATTCCCAGGCTTGAGCTATTCTTTTTAGGAGCCAAATCTAAGGAACTGTCCCAGACTGAAGTGTCATTAGAGGAGGTTTTGGAACAAATTGATAAACCGAACAGTAATTAGTCACAAGGTCAGATGACATTCACCCACGAGTTTTGAAGGAACTCAAATGTGAAATTGCAGAACTACTAACTGTGGTACGTAACCTGCCCTTTAAATCAGTTTCTGTTCCAGATGACTAGGGGATAGTTAATGTGATGACAATTTTTAAAAAAGCCCCCAGAGATGATCTAAGCAATTACAGGCTGGTAAATCTAACTTCAGTATCAGTTAAACTGTTTGAAACTATAGTAAAGAACAGATTTGTCAGACACACAGATGAACATGATTTGTTGAGGAAGTCAACATGGTTTTTGTAAAGGGAAATCATGCCTCACCAATCTACTAGAATTCGTTGAGAATGTCAACAAACATTGGGACAAGAAGGATCCAGTGAGTTTAGTGCGTTTAGATTTTCAGAAAACCTTTGACAAGATACTTCAACAAAGGCTCTTAAACAAAGTATGCTGTTATGGCATAAGAGAGAAGACCTTCTCACGTGGATCAGTAATTGGTTAAAACAGGGGTTCCCAAACTTTTTGACATGGGGACCAGTAAATCCATTCACGAGCTTTTGGTGGACTGGTAACATTCATTTACATATTTGCATATTCATTAAGCAAATGATGAATATTCAAATAAGTTGTTTCTGGTCCTCCCAAAGCCCCCAGCGCCAGCATTAGCAAAGCTTTTGATACAGTCACCCACAATATTCTTGTCAGCAAGTTAAGGGAATATGGATTGGATAAATGGACTGTAACATGGATAGAAAGCTGTCTAGATCAGGGTTCCCAAACTTTTTACTTTAGTTGGAACCCGGTTTTTTTTAGTACTGTTTTTTGCAGCCCAAAAATATAAATGCATATAAAAAAAGAATGAAAAATGAATAAATTTTCAGTGTTTCACCTGGCTGCATCCTCCACCCAGCCTGGGCCAGGGCTTAGGGGACCCAGCGCCGCATGGGCTCTCCAGGAGGCACGAGCAGGAGCAAATTGGGGTAGGGTATCTGGCTAGGAGGGAGGGTGCAAGGAAGGGTAGGGTTGCCAGGTGTCCGGTTTTGTACCAGACAGTCTGATATTTGAGGGTTTTGTCCGGGAAACAAATTGAGAAATTACCAGACATATAAAATGTCCGGTATTTTCTAATTAGGTAAGTTTTATTATAATTAGGTGTATCCGTCCTTAGCTGGGAACTGCCTGGCTGGTAGATGAGCTCACACTGCCTGAGTGTGTCTACCTGCCAGGCAGTTCGCAACTACTCGAGGTAGGGTATGTGGGGGGGAAGGGCAAAATGGAATCCCCGGCCAGACTCACTCATCTGCCAGGGTCTGTAGGGTCTGCATGTGCCCGGGTCAGTCCCGCTCCCCCCCTTCTCCTCCTGATCTCCCCAGTCCAGCCCTGCTGCCCCCATCCGTCCCTGCTTCCGGCCGGTGGCCAGTTTCCCCCACTGCCACCAATCTCCCCCGGTCAACCCCGCTCCCTTGATGACCCCCCCGACCAGCCCTGCTGCCCCCGTCCAGCCCTGCTTCTGGCAGCTGGTTCTCCTGTCCTCCTCCTCCTGATCTCCAGCACTCCCTCCCTCCCCCCCTGCCCAGCCCTGGTTCTGCCGCTTGCCCTCCCCGAGCTCCACGGGACAGCCCTGCTACCCCTAGCCCTGCTTCTGCCACCCACCCTCCCGCCCGCCTGCCCTGATCTCCGCAGGACAGCCCTGCTACCCCCAACACTGCTTCCCAGCAGCTGGTTCCCCCCCGCCACCTCCTCCCAGCCTGTTCCTCTCTGCCCCACTCTGCTCCCCTCCCGGCAGCCACCAGGCACACACAGGCCCGGTATTTTTTTCCCATGGCCCGATACCGGCCCGTGGCCCATAGTGTGGGAAATGCTGGGTTAAAAGATAGGAAACAAAGGGTAGGAATACATGGTCAGTTTTCAGAATGGAGAGAAATAAATAGTGGTGCCCCCCAGGACACCGGTACTATTCAACATATCTATGAACGATCTGGAAAAAGGAGTTAACAAAAAGATTGCAGCATTTGCAGATGATATAAAACTGTTCAGGTTAGTTAAGTCCAAAGCAGATTGTGAAGTGCTTCAAAAGGATCTCCCCACGTTAGGTGACGGGGCAACAAAATAGCTGGTTAATTTTAATGTTGATAAATGCAAAGTAATACACATTGGAAAACAGAATCCCAAGTATACATCTAAAATGATGGTGTCTAAATTATCTGTTACCATTCAAGAAAGCGATTTTGGAGTCATTGTAGATAGTTCTCTGAAAACATCCACTCAATATGAAATGGCAGTCAACAACATTAACAGAATGTTGGGAATCTTTAAGAAAGAAATTGATAAGGCGGCAGAAAATATCTTTTTGCCTCTATATAAATCCATGGTACACCCACATCTTGAATACTGTATGCAGATGTGGTTGCCTTATTTCGAAAACATTATTTTGGCATTGGAAAAGTTTAAAAAATGGACAACAAAAATGATTAGGGGTATGGAACATCTTCCATATCAGGAAGATATCAGGAAGATTAGGGGTATGAAATGTCTTCCATATCAGGAGAGATTAATAAGATTTGGACTTCTCATATTGGAAAAAAGATGACCAAGGGGGGAGGGGTATGTCTGTAAAATCATGTCTAGTGTGAAGAAAGTAAATGAAGGAGTATTATTTATTCATTCTCATAACACTAGAACTGGGGGTCACCAAGTACAATTTAACAGGTAGCAAGTTTAAAGCAAACAGAAGGGAATATTTCTTCACACAACACAGTCAAACTGTGGAACTCTTTGCCAAGAGATATTATGAAAAGACCAGGTCTTTAACAGGGTTCAAAAAAAATAATCGATAAATTCATAGGGTATGTCTACACTACCCTCCTAGTTCGAACTAGGAGGGTAATGTAGGCATACCGCACTTGCAAATGAAGCCCGGGATTTGAATTTCCCGGGCTTCATTTGCATAAGCGGGGAGCCGCCATTTTTAAAACCCCGCTCGTTCGAACCGCGTGCAGCGCAGCTACACGGGGCACGAACTAGGTAGTTCGAACTAGGCTTCCTAGTTCAAACTACCATTACTCCTCGTGGAATGAGGAGTAACGGTAGTTTGAACTAGGAAGTCTAGTTCGAACTACTTAGTTCGTGCCCCGTGTAACCGCGCTGCACGCGGTTCGAACGAGCGGGGTTTTAAAAATGGCGGCGCCCTGCTTATGCAAATGAAGCCCGGGAAATTCAAATCCCGGGCTTCATTTGCAAGTGCGGTATGCCTACATTACCCCGCTAGTTCGAACTAGGAGGGTAGTGTAGACATACCCATAGAGATTAGGTCCATCAATGGCTATTAGGCAGGATGGGCAGGGATGGTGTCCCCAGCCTCTGTTTGTCAGAAGCTGGGAATGGGTGACAGGGCTGGGATCACTTGATGATTCCCTGTTCTCTTCGTTCCCCAGGAAATACCTGGCATTAGCCACTGCCAGAAGACCTTTGGTCTGACTCAGTATGGCTCTTTTTATGTTTGCCAAAGATTTTATAATTTTTTAACTAGTTACAGTAAACAGTTTGTGGTCTAGACATGAAAAGTATTTTATAAAAGTGAAATATCAGTATTACATATCAGACAATCTAAGTTAAAAACTTGTTCAAGGGCCAATGGATTTGGCCTTTGAGACATCCCCTCTCACGAAGTGAATAGTTAAATAAATACTGTGGTAAGTGACATATGGATATCAAAAATAAAGAAGATGCATAGATAACACTATAGAAAAATAAAATTATATCTACAGCAGTTATATTATTATATGCGTGTATTATCCATATATTAATTACATCTACTATATATTTTGGAGAGTTTGTGCATCTGTCTCTCTGTTTGTGTATCCATCCGTCCGTTTGTGAGTCCATTTATTCAAGAACGCCTCCTAAATGGTAAAAGCTAGGACCACCGAATTCGGTATGCAGTTCCTCTTATCATAACTTAAAGCAAGGACAGGGTTTGGTTGCACCAGACAATGGGATGTGTGTGGAATGTGATTGTTTCCCATCAGAAAGGGAGGAGTGTGAGAGCAGAGACAGTTATACTAACATGACCACAGGGGACACCATGCACAGAGGACAGCTATATTCACAAATGACCACTGTGGGGGCGGGGTAGGCAGCAAGCACCCCATCCCTAGGAGCAGCTGCTGGCCGGTAGCATGGCCCCCACCACACCAGGCCACCCATGGGCTACCATGGCAGATGGCTCCTGCCTCCCCAGGCTGCTACCAGTAAGCAGCTGATGACTGGGCTCCACTGTCCCCAGGTGTGCCCAGAGAAAAGCTGGCAAGCAGGCAGCATAGCCCCCACTGCCCTGGGTCAGCTCTGGACCAAGGCAATGCCAAAAAAGTCTTCTAGTTCGGATATAGTTTGAGAGAGAGGGAGAGAGAGATATATATCTTCTGTTTCTGGTATTCTGAACAATGACAAAGAACAAATAGCAGCTTGGGACTTTATGAAAAGATAATCATGAGAAACGACACCAATAACAACTGTCATTATTTTCGCTTGCTATTTAGACCACTCCGGTATAATTCCTCTAGACAGTGTGCTCATAACATCTGGGGAGAACAACACAGGAGGGGGGTTGTTTTTTTCGCTTGTGGCATAAACCCAACCTTCATTGTTTTTTTATTCTGTGCAACGGAGATAAGTTAGTATTTCTTCCAGATGGCGAATTCTTCATCATATGGGGAAACTGTAAAAATGATCAAATCAAACAGTGTTATAAGATGCAAAATATAAAATACAAATCTAAAAATATAAAAGAAAAGATCTTGGCTACATTTCTGTTTTTTCTTAGTTAGAAACTCATTGGGAAACGATAGGCACTTTGAGGAATTTAAAATGTGTAAAACAGGGGTCTCAATCCCAGCATGAAAGCCAGTCCTGGATGGAGCAATTGCACAATCTGACCTAGGACTCCTGGTGGATTGGGGAGAAGCTGTCAAGTACCAGCCTGCAAGTTCCACCCCTTCCTGCCATTGTGCCACCCTCTCCCCCCCATGGCAACCCATCCCCCGAGCATGTGGCTTTGGGGATCACCAGGGCAGAGGGTACAAGGTATGAGATTATTTCGTCAGCCCCAATTCCATGATGTGGGTAAATGTTACACTCATCTGATCTTCTTATGAACAGAAGCATAAATTATGCTTCAGTTTGGAAAAGATATTGACAGTGGAAATGTTGTGATACATTATCCTTTTTTATTGTCTTTGTTGACACACTAATTTGCAAAATTACAGTTTGTATTGGGTGTCCTGTTCACTAGTGAGAATGTAATGAGGTTCTTCAGGGATGGTGATACTCATGTGCTAACTTATGACACTTAACACTTGGGCCATCTCACCTCCACACTGCCTACTAATCCATCTGTACTTTGACTGTGGATGTGTACATTTCAAGATGGGGGTGTTATTCCCAACTCAAGGGGACGTACCTGCGTTAGCTCTCATCAACCTGGTGCACGTAAGTGTTCTCTACACAACAGAATTTTGCGGACAAAGATTATGCTGACACTCAGAAAGTGCTATAATAAAAATCGGTACAGGTTCACACTCGCTCTCTCTGTCGGCAGAATGAGCCCACAGTTGGATTTTTACCCCCCTACCCTCTCTAAATAGTGCCTGTGTCCCCCCTGCACTGCTCCTTCACTCCAGTCCCCTGCCCTGATTCCTGCATCCCCCACATTCTTCCGTACCCTGAGCCCCCTGCATTCCTAGCCCCCTGTTCTGACTCTTGCACCCCTCCACAACCACTCCAACCCTCTGCCCTGAGCCCCTCCTTATTTCTCACAAGACTGCACCCTGCACACTATCAACCTCCTGCCCTGACTCCTGCATCCCACACCTTTCAGCCCACGGCCCTGAGTCCTTCTACATCCCAGCTCTCTACCCCAAACCCCTCCTCACCCCCCAACCCTGACTACTGCATTACCCACCCCCTGCCCTGAGCCCCCCCGCACTCCACCCCACACTTAAATTTCATACAGTTAGGGTGTGTCTAAACTACATGGCTCCATCGAGGGAGCCATGTAGATTAGGCTGATCGGCAAAGGGAAATGAAGCCGTGATTTAAATAATCGTGGCTTCATTCAAATTTAAATGGCTGCCGCGCTGAGCCGACAAACAGCTGATCAGCTGTTTGTCGGCTCAGCGCGCTAGTCTGGACACTCCCATGCCTACCTGAAAGCCCTTTATCGACCTCCCCATTCTGCCTCGTAGGATGAGGTTTACCGGGGAGGTCGATAAAGGGCTTTCATGTCGGCAGGGGAGCGTCCAGACTAGCGTGCTGAGCTGACAAACAGCCGATCAGCTGTTTGTCGGCTCAGCGCGGCAGCCATTTAAATTTAAATGAAGCCACGATTATTTAAATCGCGGCTTCATTTCCCTTTGCCGAACAAACAAATCTGCATGGCTCCGTCGATGGAGCCATGTAGTTTAGACACACCCTTACTGTCATATTACAATGCCTCCTCCCCCCAATCTCTTGCCTTGAGGTCCCTCCAAGGGGTGCAATATGACAGTACCTATAAGACATTTAAGTTACTTTCACTCCTGGAAGGGATGGATCTTGCACTGCTCTCCTATGCTCTGATAATTGTCATTAAGACAGCACGGATGGCAGTGCAGTGAATCACAAAGGTCCTGACTAAAAAAGACTCCCTGTTGCCTGACATGCTGTGTGATATGGTTAGGAGCAGCTTTAAATTGTTTTTGGCATTCACAGAACAGCTGCAGACTGTGAACTGTCACTTTTGTGCTTAAGAAACAAGCACTGAATGGTGGGATCGTATCGTCATACAAGGCTGAGGTGACGAACAGCGGTGACAGAACTTCTGAATACAGAAAGCAGCCTTCCTGGAACTGTGTGCTTAAATTTGCCCGAGCACCATGGTGCAAGAACACCAGAATGAGAGCTGCCTTTTCAATAGAGAGGTGTGCCAGTTGCTGTTTGGAAGTTGGCGACTCTAGATTGCTACCGGTTGGTTGTGAATCAATTTGGATTGAAGGAGTTGACTGTTGGGGCTGCATTAATACAGGTGTACAGGGCAATTAATCACATCCTACTACAAAGGACTATGACTCTGGGAAATGTGCGTGAACTAGTGGATAGTGTTGCAGAAATTAGTTTCCCTAATTAGGAATGTGAATGTATAACTATGTAAACAGTTAACCGATAAGTCCAGGTTTAT
The DNA here is from genome assembly GCF_052426305.1 of Pelodiscus sinensis. NCBI lineage: Eukaryota > Metazoa > Chordata > Testudines > Trionychidae > Pelodiscus > Pelodiscus sinensis. The sequence continues at coordinate 202,038,219 of NC_143052.1, forward strand.
CGGTTAATGTTCAAGGTTACACGCAAGCTCCTGTCTCGCTCCTGGGAAGCCGGCTGTCACTCCTCGCTGCTGCCTCTGTATCAGAGGCACCAGTACTCCTTGATTTGCAAAGAGTAAGGGAAGTCAATGGGACCATTAGCTCCTGTCAGCCTCTTGGGGTATGTCTACACTACCCTCCTAGTTCGAACTAAGAGGGTAATGTAGGCATACCGCACTTGCAAATGAAGCCCGGGATTTGAATTTCCCGGGCTTCATTTGCATAAGCGGGGAGCCGCCATTTTTAAATCCCCGCTGGTTCGAACCCCGTGCAGCGCGGCTACACGGGGCTCGAACTAGGTAGTTCGGACTAGGTTCCTATTCCGAACTACCGTTACTCCTCGTGAAACGAGGTGTACCGGTAGTTCGGAATAGGCACCCTAGTCTGAACTACCTAGTTCGAGCCCCGTGTAGCCGCGCTGCACGGGGTTCGAACCAGCGGGGATTTAAAAATGGCGGCTCCCCGCTTATGCAAATGAAGCCCGGGAAATTCAAATCCCGGGCTTCATTTGCAAGTGCGGTATGCCTACATTACCCTCCTAGTTCGAACTAGCGGGGTAGTGTAGACATACCCTTGCTGTGAAGACAACGCTAAGCTTGGTTTAAGGTATGTTGACTGGAGTTGCATACCATAAGCCGACAGGTCTAGTATAGACCTGGTCTAAGGGAGAAAGGTTTGCTCAGTGGTGGAACGTTGTTAATGATTAAACAATTAAAATTATATAATTTAACTGGTTACCCATGGCCTTGCAGGCGGGGTCCTGCCAGTCAGGCCTGCTGTGGCTGCGGGCAGCAGTTTGCTCTGGCCGGCCATGGGTGAGGAGCTGCTCTAACTGGGCCAGTTAATCCTACCAGGTAAGCAGGTTGATAAGTCTACTGCTTACCAAATAACCTCTTACATACCTTCCTCAGAAACTTTGTTAATGTGGACCAAATAATTACCATAGATAGCTAAGCAAAGGCAATTGTAAAACCACCAGATTTGTCAAGGGTTCTCAAAAGCAGATGTAGTACCTGAAACTATGGTTTTTTAAATGTCTCTTTACTACTTCATAGTATTCATCAAGTAACTCTTTTATCTTTGTGTAATTAACATACTTAGGAGCTAATGCTAATTACTGGATGTTAATAGAAAAGTTAAAAAATCCAGCTGTTGTGTTGAATTGTTTCAGAACCGTATGTGTGAGAGAACAGTGCAGAACAGAGATAACACATAGCAGGAGAGGCAATTACAGCACTCTGTGGTAGGTGTCATCATTCATAGTATTGTATAGTGTAAGGCATGACTGGCACAGACTTCTCATTCATGGCATGTCATCTTCAGCTGTGGCATGCACTTCACTTGCATGCTATATGCCACAATATAAAGTAAATTACAGCTTCCTTTGGGAACCTACTTTGCTGAGTGTAATTATAACTGAATGGCGAGTCTAGGACAAGAGTTATATAATATTTGGTCTATTTGTTGTTTTTACATTTTGTGATATTGTGTAATTTAATCTATTGAAGAATAGTATTTCAGATTAAGACAGAGGAGAAAGTAAGTGGGTACATCCTGGTGTGCAGCTGTGGCAAGAGCTGGATGAGCTGCGACAAAAGCTAACAGCGACCCGGGTTGCAATAGGACAGTACCTGTAAGAAATTTTAAGTAACTTTCACCACTGGATTAAGCATTGGTTTGTCAATACCATTACGTGAATTGTTATTCTTCTAATCACTATTCCTAGCTAACCAGATCATTGGGAGTCCATGGAATGAACTGGCTTGAAAGCTGTCCTGTATTGCAAAGATAGAAATAAGAATACTGCAAGAAAAAAATGGTTAGGTCTGGACCTAGATTTGTCTAGTTATTTGACCAAATATTCATCCTGTGTGTCAAATCTGCAGATCTCTAAACTCTTACGTCACCCAGATTAGACCTGAGAAATATTGGGGTATGTCTAGATTACATGGGTCCGTTGACGGAGCCATGTAGATGAGTTTACTAGACATAGGAAAATGAAGCGGCGATTTAAATTGCCACTTCATTTACATCAAAATGGCCGCCACGCTGTGCCAGTCAGCTGTTTGGCGGCACAGCGGGACAGTCTGGACACTCCGCGGTCGACAAGGGAAGCCTTTGTCAACCACTCCATTATGCCTTGTGAAATGAGGTTTACCGGAATGGTTGACAAAGGCTTACCTTGTCGACCGCGGAACGTCCAGACTGCCCCGCTGTGCCGCCAAACAGCTGATCGGCATAGCACAGTGGCCGTTTTGATGTAAATGAAGTGGTGATTATTTAAATTGACGCTTCGTTTTCCTATGTCTAGTAAACTCATCTACATTGCTCCGTTGACGGTTCCATGTAGTCTAGACATACCCTTGATTACTTACAGGGAAATATCTAGTATAAATTAATCAAATCTAGATAAATCTGGTAAAGTAATTTTTCTCTTACTGTCTTCTTCAAAAGGGCAGATTTGTTACTTTTAGGGTACATTTACACTGCATACCTATTTTGGAATAAGTTATTTTGGAATAGAAACTCCAGAATAGTGCGTCTATAGAGCAAATGCCCATCAAAATAGCACTGCGCTGTTTTGAAATAGAGAGTCCACACTCATTGGATGCTGAATAGCATTTAAGGCCATCTGGAAGCACTTCAGGCAGGGCATTAGGACAGCAGTCACTTCCTGGAGCTGCTTCCTGAGGCTCAAGCTTAAAGGGACCCCACCTGTACAGCTGTGCCTCAGGCTCTTCTCCTTTGGCCATATGAAAGGGAGGTTCCACTGCTTCCTCATCTTCCTGGACCTCAGCGAGTGATCTCACAAGTGGTGGCAGCCTGTTGTATCTTCCACAATATATGCAAGAACAAGGGGGAGACGTTTCTGCCGGGGGTGGGGGCAGAGGCTGAGCGATTGGTCAGGGCCTTTGAACAGCTGCACATAGCTGCCATCCGGCAGGCCCATCGGGGGGCTGTGCGCATCCAAGAGGCCCTGAGGGAAAGTTTCAGACAAGGACTCCAGTGACACTTTCCTTAGGGTCTCCTCACAGGGGCCTGTGCAGTGGCCCTCTTTGCCTCCCCCCCGCTTCCCCTGCCCTCCCTTTTCCTCTCTCCCGCCTCCTCCCCTGTTGATACAATAAAGCAGACCTTTTGTTTTTGAAACAAGGAACTGTAGTTTTGGTTTAACTAGGGTAAATGTAACTGGGGAAAGAACCTGGGAGGGGGAAGGAAGGAAGAGGGAGGCTCAGGGATCGGTCTGGGAATTGCACCTGCCTCAGGTGGTCTCACTGCCTTGTGTGCAAGGCCCTTGGCAGCCATGGGGTGGAATAGGGAGAGAAGCCAGAAGGGCAGGAACTGGGGCAGGAGCGGCCAGCAGGCAGTCGACTGCAGCAGTGTAAGCTGCACACATAGTCGACCTGCCACTAGAACTCCTGCCAGATGACGTGTCGCAGCTCCATATCCGCCTCCAAAGACCACTGCAGGGCACGCAGGATGGTGATGTGCTCCCGTTCCAGGTCCTCATGGGCTTGTCTATGGCGGCAGCCCCACGGGATTGGGAAGCTGGTGAGGGAGATGTTGCAGGCACCTCACTTGAAGCTGGTCCAGCTGTGAAGAATAAAGAGAAGGGCAGTCAACCCAGGACGCAGGGTGCGTGAAACCTAGCCCTCATCTCTAGGCCGACACCGAAAGGTCTCGGGTAAGACAAAGATGATGTGCTTGGAGCAAGGCCATCAGTCACCTAGAAAGCAGGCCCCTTCCTGCAGGGTCACAGCTCCCCGGGGGAGCCTCGCTACTCCCACATTTCAGGGACAAGACGGCACGGGAAGGTGCCAGCCAGGCCTGTGGGAAGGAGGCGACGGGACGGCTCAGCTTCTCTCTGTGCCATGTACATCTTGGGACTGGCAGTGGCAGCATCTGACAGGGAGAGGACTTGTACCCCTGCCCGCTGGAGAGGGGGCAGGGTGGTGGGGGGAGGTGTGTGTGGGCGGCAGACGCTGCTTGCTGGGGAGGGTGCTACTAGGGTCCCCTTCACTTCCTTCCCCTCCCAGCTGGCTCCCTTAGCAAGGGCTCAGTGTCCTCTGCCTCACTATCCTCGCCTGGGAGTGGATGCTGCCCCCAAAGTGTGGGCCTGACCATATGCCGTGTGTGCCACTGCTGTGTGTGTGTGTCCAGGACCACAACCTCCTTAGTGGTGGCTTGTGGTGGGAGGGTGTCCCACCACGGGGTCAGGACTAAGGAAGGCCTGTGCAGGAACCCTGTGAGCAGGAGCACATGGGTCCTCTATGGCAGCCTCCTGGGGCTGTGCTCTCCAGACTGATGCTCCACGTTCCCCCTTGTGCACTAGCAGCTGTGCGATGCCCGGTTTAAGAAGGCCGAGTGAGGAGCACACAGCCTCTTGCTGTCTGCTGCCTTCTAGCTGGCTAGGGACATTCATGGAGCTCACTTGATGGGCCTTCTCCTGTGTCTTTCGATCCCTCGACGACAACCTGGGGCGGGGGGTGGTACCGGCTCCAAGGATAGGGTGAGATCCTGGCTGGAGGCAGGCATTGTGGACCTCATGGCTGCTTCTCTTCTCTTCTCTTCTCTTCTCTTCTCTTCTCTTCTCTTCTCTTCTCTTCTCTTCTCTTCTCTTCTCTTCTCTTCTCTTCTCTTCTCTTCTCTTCTCTTCTCTTCTCTTCTGCTGCAGGCCTGCCCTCTGGGAGGATACAATGGGCGTCTCCCACCCAGAGTCCACAACCAGGGGAGGGAGGGACTGACCTCCCTCTCCCAGAATGCGGTGGAGCTGGCTGTAGTATTGGCAGTTCTGGGGTGCAACCCCTGAGGAGGAGCTTCACTCTTTGCCCCTAGTATAGGCCTGCCTGAGCTCTTTAACCTTCATCCACACCTGCTCCTGGGTGCATGTGTGTCCCCTCTGCCCCAGGCTGTCAGCCATTTGGCCATAAATGTCCGCATTCCTGTGTCTGGTGCAGAGATCCTGGAGGTTCACCTCCTCTTCCCAGATCTCAATGAGATCCGTGATCTCCACACCAGACCAGGATGGTGCCCACCTTGGCTTCAGAGCTGCCTGCAGCTGTGCTGGCAGCCGTAGGGGGCTCAGGTGCAGTGTTGTGATCTGCAAAGGCAGCAGGGCTGGCAGATCTGGGTGCTGCTGTGTGGCATGGTGCAAGTAGGGCCTGCCGTGTGCCAAACTGTCTCCCTTGAGGCTGCACCTTTAAAACCTGAAGGAGAAGGGGAACTATAGAGTCCTGATGAGTGTGGACAGAGTGGCCTAGCTCTTGTCTGTATAAAATGTCAGACATGGTTACGTCTATACTGCAGAGTTTTTGCACAAAAATGGCTATTTTGCGCAAAAACTCGTGGAGCGTCCACACCACTCGTGCGTTTTTGTGCAAGAAAAAGTACAGTAGATCGTCAGAAGACTGGGCTTTTTGTGCAAGAGTTATTCCTCTTTCTATGAGGAATAAGCCTTTTTGCGCAAGAGCTCTTCCGCAAAAAGGCATGTGTGGATGGACAACGGGTCTCTTGCGCAAGAAACCCCTATAGGAAAAAGCACAGGTGCTCTGATGGCCATTCATAGAATGGCCATCAGAGCTTTCTTGCACAAGAGCATCTGTGGCAGTGTGGATGCTCTCTTGCTCTAAAGCACATTTCTTGAGCAAAAGCACATGGCAGTATGGACACACTCTTGCACAAGAACTTTTAGCAAAAGATCTCTTCCACAAAAAGTTCTTTCACAAGAAGCCTGCAGCCCATGTGAAGAAAGACCTTGCCAATCAGGAATCTTTAACTGTCTCCTATGGACTTTTACCACTAGAGGGCAATATGGTAATACATATATGATTTACATTTCCTTTTTTTAAAAATATATAAGCCAGGCTATTAACAGAACATTATTAAGTCTGTAGAATCAAGCACTCAAGTTGCAAAATGCTCAAATTAAGGTTGCCTGTGCAACCTTAATTTGCTCTTCTTATGAATGTGAATTATGACACACTCTTGAATTACATGATGATCACATACTATTTTGTTCCACAGAACTGCTGCTTTATTCAGTTCTGTGGAACAAAATAATATGTGATCACATAATTAAAAACTGTGTCATAACACATTTATAAGAAGGGCAAATTAAGGTTGCACAGGGTGGACCTGCTCTGGGGATGAGCATGGCTGAGTAGTGAAGGAGACTGTTGTCTGTCAAACTCTTGATTTTATTTATTGCTGAAGTTAGAAGGGGCATAGAGAGAAAGGCAGGAGATAGCAGAAACAGAAAGGTTAAAACAGTGGAATGAGCCACAGAGTTTCTGTGTGGTGCTGGACAACTGACAAGTCACTGAAACCAGACATTTCATAAGTGGCCACTGTGTGTTCCTCATAAGTGGCCACTGTGGGTGCCTGATTTGAGACATGGGTCTGATTTGCTAAACTGATGAGCACTCATAGCTGCTAATGAAGGCAGTGGGAGCTGGATTTAAATATATTAAGTTCTCTAGAATGCTAAGTACTCTGAAAAATCAGACATGCATCTCAACATGGGTACTCATAAACTGTGGATAATTTTGATCTGAATCTACCTGGGCTAGATCCACAAAGGGATTTAGGCACCTAAATGCCACTTAGAGATTTCAGGTGCCTAATTCCAAACTTTAGGGTCTTCACCACTCCCTACCACTTCCACTCAGATGCACCCTAACTTTACAGACATCTAAATTCCCTAAATGTCTAAGTTTCGTAAAGTCCCTCAGACACCTACATTTCTGCCATTGGACATGTGCACAGTCATCTAAATCATTAAGGCCACTCAACTATTCTGCACCTAAGCGCTGGTGGGATTCATAGGATAGACATGCCCATACCTGTTTCACTTTTGGGGCCTGATTCAGTAAGGGTGCTCAGAGCATGGCTTACCTCCATAAAACCAGCCAGCCAGAGGAGATAGTAGAGCCTCCTACAATACCCAAAACTCATTCAGGTTACAGCTCTTACCACAGGCGATGACTTTGTCATTTGCTTTGGGGTGCTTGATCTCCACTCCGCCCCTTCCCCCAAACTCCCATTTCCACCCTGCCTCTTCCTGTCCCCATTCTGCTCCCTGCCTGAGCATGCCTTTCCTCATTCCATCCCTCCTCTCCAAGTGCCTTCTGCATGCCACAGAACAGCTGATTGTGGCAGGAAGGAGGCTCTGAGAGGGAGGGGGAGGAACAGGCTGCTGGAGGGTGGGAAGCACTGGGGGGGACGGAGGAGCTGATTGGCAGGGCCACTGGTGGGAGGGAGGTGCTGGGAGGGAGTGGGAGTAACAGTTCAGTAGGGTCACTGGCAGGCCAAAAACACTAGGAGGGCCGGAACACCCTATAGAGGAGGTGCCAGGGGGTGTTAATGTAACCGCCACCGGGTGGATTTGGTTCCATACTAGGGCTATGTCTACACTGCATCCCTCTTGTGCAAAAGCCTATGCAAATGAAGAGTGGATTAGCATATTGCTTCATTTGCATAATTAATTAGGGTCCGTTCTTGTGCAAGAAGCTTTTGCACAACAAGAAGCCGTCTACATAGCTCCTTTTTATGCAACCCCCCCCTCTTGCGCAACAGCCATTCTTCCTCATTTTTTCAGAAAGAACAGCTCTTGCGCAAGAGGGTGTTTTCTGCAAAAAGGAGCTGTGTAGACGGCTCCTTTTTGTGCAAAAGCCTCTTGTGCAAAAACGGCCCCTAATTAATTACACAAATGAAGTACAGTACTGCAATATGCTAATCTGTGCTTCATTTGCATAGGCTTTTGCATAAGAAGGATGCAGTGTAGACGTAGCCCGAGTGTGTGGATTACACTAAGCACCAACTATATTTTCTCCCTGAGTGCTCCAGCCCCACAGCACCCACAGAGTCAGTGCCCATGGCTCTTACCCAAATTCACATTTTCCCTCTACCTGATGTCAATCAGGAACTTGGTGCTAGGTCTCCTATGGCCCAAGTGAGTGTTCTAGCTATTGGGTATTTTGAGGCAAGGGCTTCTCATTGTATCCTGTTGAAGCTGTTTCCCTTTGTATTAAAAAAATACGTGTGAGACAATCAGGGTTCAGACACTCCAAGGAAGAACAGGGAATCTGAACCCCAAAAAGTAAGCAATCAAATTAACTGATGTATGCAAGGTTATTGTGCTATAGAAATGTACTGAGCACAGGTCTTTTTTAAAAGATTCATGGTGATCATGAATATCATTGTGTGATGTATAGATGGGCAGCGTAGGGGAAGAGTTGTGTATGTATGCTGAAAATATCAGAACATGACGACAGCCGTACTGAATCAGACCAAAGGTTCATTTAGCTCAGTATCCTGTCTTCTGACAGGTATCAGAAAGGAAATGAACAGAACAGACTTCTGGCAAACAGGCCAGGAACACCATCCCTGCCCATCCAGGCCAGACCTATCCTCCATGAATATATTTAAGTCTTTTTTGAGTCCTGTCATAGTCTTGACCTTCACAACGTCCTCTGGCAAAGAGGATCACAGGTTTATTGTGCATAGTGTGAAGAAATCCTTCCTTTTGTTCGTTTAAAACTTGTTGCCTGTTAATTTCATTGGGTGACCCCCAGTTCTTGTGTCATGAGAATTAATAAATAACACTTCTTTATTTACTTTTTCCACAGCATCCATGATTTTATAGACTTCTATAATCCCCCCACTAATTTGTCTCTTTTCCAAGCTGAAAAGTTCCAGTTTTATTAATCTCTCCTAATATGGAAGCTAATTATTTTTGCCCTTTTCTGAACCTTTTTCAACATATCTGCACACAATATTCAAGATGTGGGCGTACCATGGTAATATAGAGGCAATATGATATTTTTGTCTTATTATCAATCCCTTTCTTAATGATTCCTAACATTCTGTTAATTTTTTGACTGCTGCTGCATGTTGAGGGGATGTTTTCAGAGAACTATCTACTCCCTTTCTTAAGTGGTAATAGCTAATTTTTAGACCCCAGTATTTTATATGTTTAGTTGGGATTATGTCTTCCAGTGTGCCTTACTTTGCATTTATCAACATATGCCCCTACACTGTGTTTTGGGGGTAGACTAGATTTTTAATAATCCCTCCCTTAGACAATGAACTGTGAATTTACCTGTTAGGGTAAAGCTTTGTAAGCCACAGACAATGAATGCACATTTATGTAGAAGGTAAACAAAGCAATCCAGCACCAGAGGAAACATTTTGGTGTGCATGTCAGAGTCAGAATCCCTAAAGGTCTACCTAGGTCTTAAGGCAAAGACAATGTGCTTTGGAAAATAAAAGTGGAACAAAAAGACACTTTAATTATTCATCATTGAGGGGGAAGGAGGAGGCAGCACACTTTAATTCTGAGAATGTCAGATGGTCCTACTGAAAGGACTGGAGATGCTCTTAGCTTGATGTAAATGTGAAAGCTGTTTAGGCAAAGATTGCAGTTTGCTAACGTTATATTGGGGACACTAGAAAGCGTGTTTATACTTTCATTTTCAGCTCAGTTTCTGTTACTCTTGCTCAGCATCATTTCAATATATTCTCTTTATTGATAAACTTATGCTTTGTTTTACTGTAAACCACCTCAGTGCTGTATGTTAAAGTGTGACTCCTCACTTCAGCTAGAAGGCTGGCATGTGCACTGTCTCTTTGGAGGCAGTGGGCTTGTTAATTTATGGAGTTTCCAATGAGAGAGACTGGACACTTCAGAGGGGCATATGGGAACTGGAGTTCACAGAACATTACTTGTCAGGCAAGATTAAGACTGGCAGAGACTCCAAGAAGTATGCAGGAGAGGCAGAGTCAGTGGTGGCAGGCATCTGAGGCAGAGGGGTACCACAGCGACTTATGGGAGGAGCATCTTGAGAAGAGCATCACAACTTGAGTATTTGTTGGGCTGTTAGGACACTCACTTTAGGGACCCAGGTTACAGTCTTTGTGCCAGTTAATTTATAAGTATTTTATACAAAGTGGAACTTTAGGGACCTGGGGGTTATGTCTGTGAAACACACACACACATATATACATTTACACTCACAGACAGGTGGTGCAACCAACTTCATCTAAGGATACCTGACACTTTCAGTTATAAGACCATATTTTCAGTTCATTAGAACTTTACCAAACTTCAATTATTCAAGTTGAAATTTTCCTCAGGTAGAAATTTTCTGTGAAAGTTTCAGCTAAAAGAGTTCTGCCTTGTCCAAAAACAAGATTAAAACTCTGATCATCGGAAGAGGTGGGCTGTTTTGTTAGTCTATAAAGTGCTACCAGACCATTTGTTGTTTTTTAAGTTTATCCTATTCAGACTAACTCGGCTAGCCCCTGAAGCTTCAAGATTAAGGAAAAGAGGCATTTTTTCACCCATGTTGAAAAATAATCTGTTTATTTGAGATGTTCTGGCACCTTCCTGGATTGGAGATGGGACTCAAAATTGTGCCTCTTGCTAGGAATCTGCCCTTTACTGTGTCCAGGCAACTGCACCTATATTTGGTCAAGTTATGGGCCTTTAAAAAGAAAGTTTCTCTTCACACAAACTATGACATTCCAGGATGCAATATGAACCAGTGAAGCGCAGTGATGCTGCATGCTTGGTCCTGCAACTTGGGATACCGCACAATGCTTTACTGCTATAACTCCCAGCTGGGCTCCACTCAGACAGCATGCAGCTCACATGCTGAGGATCTGTGCAGAGCTGCATCTTCGGTCGAGCCAATCTGACACCAGCAGCCTGTTAACAAACAGGCACATTTTGGCTTTCAGCAGCAGGTGTTACTACCTGCAGGATGATCCTTAGCGTGCTCTCAGTCCTAGATTTATCCCCCAAAATGTGTTTTGCACTGCCCAACCCTCTCTGGGATACTCCACCTATATTAGCTCCTAAGCAGGAGACAATCTGCTACCTTAAATGAAGTATCCTAAACAATTCACAACACTGGATTAGATTGAATTAAATATATTGAATTAAAGAATAAAACAAGTTTATTTAACTATATAGAGATATATTTTAAATGAATGCAAGATAAGGCACTAAGATCAGAAATGTTTACAACAGAAAGAGATTAGAGCTGTCAATTAATTGCAAGTTATCCCATGCAACTAACTCAAAAATTAATTGCGATTATTCACAGTTTTAATAGCACTGTTAAACAATAGAATAGCAATTGAAATTTATTAAATATTTTGATTTTTTTTACATTTTCCAACATATTGATTTCAAGTTCAACACAGAATACAAAGCGTACACAGCTCAATTTATATTATGACTGTTGATTACAAATATTTGCACTGTAAAAATGAAGGAAAATATTTTTTTTCAGTTCACCTCATACTTGCAGTGCAATCTCTTTATTGTGAAAGTGTAACATACCTATGTAGTTTTTTTATTGCATAAATGCACTTGAAAATAAAATAGTGCAAAAATGTTAGAGCCTAGAAGTCTACTCAGTCCTATTTCTTGTTCAACAAATCACTAAGACAAACAAGTTTGTTTATGTTTGTGGGAGGTTATGTGGACCACTTTTTATTTGCAATGCCACCAGAAAGGAGAACAGATGTTCACATGGGACTTTTTTAGCCAGCATTAAAAGGTATTTACATAACAGATATGGTCAACATTTCTATGGTCCTTCATCCTTCAGCCACCATTCCAGAGGACATGCTTCCATGCTGCTGACACTTGTTAAAAAAAAAATCGAATTTGTGTCTGAACACCCTAGGGAGAAGTGTATGTTTTCACTTCTGTATTACGCACATTCATTAGTTTTCAAATGATACCTCAGCAGGCATATTTTACACAAAGATTTCTACAGCAGTACAATGGGTATGACTAGAGGGGTGCATTCCATCATACATGCTCACAAGAGATTTGTTTGAAAGGGAGCTCAAGTCTCTGAAAATTCCATCTACTGTACATGGAGCATGCTCCAGCTCAGAGCAGCAGGACTGAAGAGCGCTTTCCCTACAGTGGTGCCTTCAGGTAGAGAAGGGCAGACACAGCTATGGCAATTGCAGACAGAAACTGAAAGCTGGGACACTATTTGTCCTGCGTCCTCGGGCTATGTCTACACTGGTGGGTTATTGCGCAAGAACTGCCATTCTTCCGCAGAGTGTCCACACTGCCCACCCACTCTTGTGCAAGAACATTTACAGTAAAGTGTGGTAGGAGAGGACTTCTTGCACAAGAGCTATGCTCTTTTCTAACAGGTGTAAGCTCTCTTGCGCAAGAGCTCTTGCTCAAGAGGGCAGTGTGGACGCAGGGCAGGGGTTTCTTGCACAAGAAAGCCCTATGGCTAAAATGGTCATCAGAGCTTGCTTGCGCAAGAGAGCGTCCACACTGCCATGGTCACTCTTGCGCAAAAGCACATGGCAGTGTGGATGTGTTCTTGCGCAAGAGTTCTAGCACAAGGAGCCGCCAGTGTAGACATAGCCTCAGTGTTCTCCTGCCAACACTCAGGCAGCAAGGAGGAAGGAGGAGCGATCAGCCTGACTCAGTGCAGATGGGCTTTTGGGAGTGAGAGGGAGACAAGAACCATGAGATATGGTAAGGAGCAGCTAAGCTAGTTCTCACTGGCTGGAACTGGGTTCTCTGGGCCACATTCTCCACTGTCATGTAGCCATATACCCTGGTGGCTGTAAGAGGCTTCTCTTGTGATTTAGTAACTAGGGCAATGGCAGATCAGACTCTTCCCCCTCGCTATTCAGCTGCACATACACAATGCAGGTAACTGGTTCATGTTCCAGCAGCCGCTAGCGCTGAGTGACCCAAGCCATGGCTAATTGTATCCATCCAGAGGAGACATCCTGCTGGTAGGGAACTTGATGCTTGTAACAGTCCTGAGCAATGAAATCCAGTGCTGGCCTGGCAGAGAGTCTAGCAATGTGGGATGCTCCAGTCACAGAGGAGGGGTAGGGGACTGTTCAGTCTGGAGCAGGAGGAAACCAGTTCCCAACCTCCTTAGGTTCTAACTGGAAATATTAGACTCCTAGGGCTGTGTCTTTACTGGCGCGATCTTGTGCCAAAGCGGCCGCTCTTGTGCAAAAACTGCTGCCTGTCTAAACTGGCCGCGAGTTCTTGCGCAAGTAAACTGACGTTCTACTGTATAAAATCAGGGCTTCTTGCACAAGAACTATGATGCTCCCACTCAGGAATAAGCCCTCTTGCGCAAGTGTTCTTGCGCAAGAGGCCAGTGTAGACTGGCAACATGACTTTCTCGTGCAAGAAACCCCGATGGTTAAAATGGCCATCAGAGCTTTCTTGCGCAAGAGAGCGTCTACACTGGCAAGGATGCTCTTGCGCAAAAGCACAGCTCTTGTGCAAATGCACATGCCAGTGTAGACACTCTCTTCTGGAAGAGTTTTTGCACAAGAACTCTTCAGCAAAAGAGTTCTTGTGCAAGATCATGCCAGTGTAGACGTAGCCCTAGGTAAAGGGACATGGCCACAGGTTCCTCTCCTGCTTTCTCCTGAGAGGGGCCAATCAGCCCTATCTCATCCACCACCACCCAGGTTGCACCTGCAGGAGAAAGGATTGTGATGAGCCTGATCATTCCCAGCTGCTGGCTCTAGGAAGGTGTTAATAGGACTCAGGGGGAGGCCAAAGCTAGTTTCACCTGGTCACTGCAGGAATTTTCATCTGGGCTCTGCCCAATCAGAGCAGCCTCTGGGCTATAAGGGTGCCAGGCCAAGAGTAAGTGCTTTATGGCTTGCTGTTAGGAAATGAGCATGGCTGGTGCAGGGCAGGCTGGGTGCCCTTTGGGGGCTGTACTCTGCTGGGTGTTGTGTTGTTCCTTGGCTTTAGGATGGTGGGATGGGTTTTTAGAGGATCCTGCCTTCTTGGTCTGTGGGCAGAAAAGCCTGCAGTTTGCTCTGCCTCCTGACAAGGGTGGCAAGATGTCTCTTGAACTGACTGCTTGGGGTAGGTGAGGGTAATGTTTTGAGAGCCAGAATGTTTTCCTGTATCAGTGTGTGGCTGCACTGGAAAGGAGCAGAAGTGAATTTTTGCCTTTGGCTTTTTTTGTTCTGTTAACAAAGGCCTGTTGAACAGCAAACTCAACCCTAGTGTAACTAAGTAACTGCTTACATGAGTCAAGTGTTCATGCTTATCCCCTACAGAAAGCTAGAAGGGAGGAGGCTGCAGAGCTATGAACTAGCAGTTAACAGCCTCATTGCTCATCTTCTACTGAACTTGTTACAACCTACTTTTTCTTGTCTTTCTCTAGATACTTTTGGGAGGCCACACACTCTGCAGAATGATCCCTCCTGTGGGGTTTGGGTGTCTCAAACTCTGGATGGTTCCAGGAAAGTAGATGCCTCCTATGATGGCTGTTATGTGTATGAATGGGTGAGTGACCTGGTGGTGCCTGCATGGGGTTCTGCTAAGGCTGAACCAACAGTCCTGACTTGTATTTTTTTCTTCCTCAGAATGGTAGTTACCTGATGGCAGTTAGGATTGAAGGGACAGATGCAGGTGGGCACAGGGCCCTCCATGAGGAGAAAGTTCTCAGGTGCCCTGCAGCCTGGCCAGGTAAGGGTTTAGTATGTTTGTTTTCATGTGACAACCTCTAACTGTGGCACTACAGATGAGCAATTGTTTTAGCTAAACATGGATGTTCTCCTCCCCTTATGCTAAGGGAGACCTGCATGGGGAAGGCTCATGTATCTTCTTTCTGTCCTCCTTGTAGAAATCATGGTGGGAGGGGTAGGAGATGCTCTCTGGACTCCTAGAGTTCTTATTCATCCTTTTTGGCAAGAGTGCCCCTGGGTGGCTATACACTTCAGAGCCTGGAGTTAATTGTCTGTGTTCCATCAGGCTGCTTTGAAGCTAATTTTAAATAACCAGCAGAGTATCACTGTTGCAAGTTGTAGTGGAGCCTACCAAACCTGTTTCCTTTCCCACCTTTCAATTTATCAAGATGTCAATTTAGAAAGAACATGCATGAATTCAGCAGGTATCTTTGAGCTTGGGACTATGCAGATTGAGGGGCATGAGTTGCAGGTCCAGGCTCTGAGCTGAATGCATCTGCCTTTCTAATACTTGCCTACACTGCCCTTTCACTAGTCTGAAGTGCTTCTTAAGCTTGATGCTTACCTCACAGGGACAAGGGGAGGGATTTTGAAGCAGTTTTTCCCAGTCACTGATAGAGGCTAATAGAAAAAGTCATGCCAGTGTAAGATTTGAACCTGGGATCTCTGGAGCTTAATATAGGAGCCAGCTGGCTCCCAGCCCATTCTGTAGAGGTCTCTTGGTCTTAACTATTGCTGTGGTCTATATGCCACTGCATTGGTTGGTGAACCACACTAGGTGTGTGGGTTACCCCAGGATTAGCTTAGGGTTTGGTGAGAGGAGGGAGAAAAGAGGAAGTGGCTGCTGTCTCCTAGCCTGATGCTTCAGATGCTGGAGCAGGCCAATTCCCAGTAACTCAGCTGAGCCTTGGGACCCATGCAATACTTCCCTCATGCCCCTGATCCAGTAGGGCACAAACTCAGTGGCTCACCTCTTGCCCCACCCAGCTCTTTTGTCTTTCCCTCTTACTCTGGTCTCTGTATAAATTTCTTATGGTCTCTCAGCCCTCGATGCTCCAAGCCCCAGTGTCTGTGGTGCTGTCCAGAGCCAGGACAGACTGCCCTGCACCTCTCCGCCTGTGTCACAAGGGGAATGTGAAGCCAGAGGCTGTTGCTACAATCCTACTGATAGGCTGAAGCCTTGTTACTATGGCAACACAGGTGAGTTTCTAGGCACATGAGTGGTCAACACAGCTGACTAATGCCACATGGGGGAGGAGGAAGAGGGGTTGGCCAACTGAGCATCTAAACCAGAATAGGGCTTGTAGTAGACCTTGTTGTGCTGGCTACTCATTACTCCTGGTAGTCAACTAACCTCATCCATCATTAGACTGTGCTTCTAGTGCTGCTATGAACAAACAGCTTTGTAGGCCAGAAGGCATGTCATTGTCCCTGTGGAAGCTGCAATAACAGTCAGTTGCAGGTGTCCCCCTCCCCCCACACTCCTCCAATGTAGGAGTCTTTGTCCCCACTCTGTCTTAAACTGTCACATGTTCACTTCCAGTGACAGCACAATGCACTCCCGATGGCCAGTTCTCTATTGTGGTTTCTCGGGATGTGACTCTACCATCCCTGATCCTGGACTCGGTGCATCTGGCCAGTGGAAGCAGTGCTGGCTGCATCCCTGTGGCAAAGAATGATGCCTTTGTCCTGTTCCAGTTTCCACTTTCTGCCTGTGGCACCACTTTCCAGGTAAGGGTTGGGGAGACTGGCTTAGACTGGAACAGCAAGACTCTCTGGGTCAGAGCTAGTTATGATCTCAAGTCCCTTATGATGCCTATGTCCATCCCAATGACTGTTGATGGTGGGTAGAAATCTCAGGTTTCCTAATATCCAACTTGCTATGAAAGCAGCAGAGCTGCAGGGTGACTGGCTGATCTTCCATTGCAGATGGATGGGAGCCAGGGTATATATGAAAACGAACTGGTAGCAGACCAGGATGTGAGAACCTGGAGTCGAGGATCCATAACGCGGGACAGCATCTTTAGGTAACCTCATGAAATTCACCCGTCAGCATCTACAGAGTGGTCTCTCCAATTAGCCCTGTTCAGATCATCGTTGTCAGAAGCCCAGGAACAGATTCATTCAGCAAATGTTTGCAGTGTAAATACCGAAACTGCACAGTCCCTGCCTCTCAGTCTCGATTCTCCTAGGTCACATGATGACCTGGCCTTCCCTGAGGCTGAAAGAGCAGACTTAAAGCCTCTCCCTCCAAATTATCCAGAGGCATGACAGCCAGTCAGGACCAACCAGCCCCATCCTGCCCCTCCTCCCCAAATAAAAGTCCCCAGGGTCCAGCTGGTCCTGACAGCTGTTAACTTCATGGTTTCTCACCCCCCAGATTGCACGTCCGCTGTAGCTATTCTACTAGTGGCAACTTCCTCCCTGTGAGCATCCAGGTCTTCACGCTGCCACCACCCCTTGCTGTGTCCCAGCCTGGCCCCCTCTCACTGGAGCTGCGCATTGCCACAGGTAGCAAACTCTTCCTCCTGTGTCTGGGTCTCATTTCTCCTTAATGGGAGAGAAGGGCAAATCATAGACTCAGAGTATTCAGACTTGAAGGGACCTCGGTCATTGAGGCCAGTCCTCTGCCCTCATGGCAGGACCAAATACTGTCTAGACCATCCCTGACATTTATCTAACACTCTTAAATATCTCCAGAGATAGATTCCACAACCTCCCTGGGAAACTTACTCCAGTGTTTAACCACCCTGACAGGAATTTTTTAAAATGCTGTGTGGGAAGTCAGGACTATCATTGGCATGGGTTCAGTCCAAGAACGCTACTGCAGTTAGAATCAAACTAGCACTCTTCTTGCTGACAAGGAGTTGCCTATTGGAAAATTTTTTTAATACAGTAGCAGAGCAAATATATTCTGGGTAGGCTTGTCAGTTAGCAAGAAGGTGTCACCCCGATATCAGCACCTGACAATCTTTTTGATTGCCCTTGAATTCCTGGAGGGTTGGCAACTCTAATATGGGTTATAATTAAAAATAGGGATATGCTTCCACTTGCCATATGAAAGTTAGGCATTTTCTAGGTTGATGCAGGCTATTCCTGTTAGAAAAGCCTTAGTTGAAGCCGCTGACCTGCTGTCCCTCTGGCTTGTTGCAGAGCAGGGTTATGGCTCCTACTACACAGACAGAGATTACCCTGTGGTGAAGGTCCTCCGTGACCCCATCTACGTGGAGGTCCGGATCCTTCAGAAAACTGACCCAAACCTGGTGCTTGTTCTTCACCAGTGCTGGGCCACTCCCAGCGCCAATCCTCAGCAGCAGCCACAGTGGCCCCTCTTGGTGGATGGGTGAGTACCTGGGGGTACCACATGAGGAGTGTCACAGGGTCTGGCCAGAGCAGGACACTCTCTAAATACTGCTTTGCTCATTCCTAGGTGCCCCTATGCAGGAGACAACTACCAAACCCAGCCGGTGCCTGTAGGAGCTGCGTCAGGGTTGCAGTTCCCGTCTCATTACCAGCGCTTCATCATCAGCACCTTCACCTTCGTGGACTCTGCTTCCCAGCAGATGTTTACAGGCCCCGTATGATCCCTCATCCATAAGGGTCCTTCCATATGCATCATGTGGGCTTCCCTCCTGGCTCCTGCATCAGGGAGGGGCGAGGGCTCTGACGCCCCAGCAAGCTGTATGGGGGAGTGGTTCTTCCCTAGTAGTGGATAGTTAGACTTGTCCCTCTGACTTGTGGGAACCCTTTCCCACAAAGACCAGCTTTCAGCTGGAAGTTGGGAGAACCACTCACGCACAGGGCTGTATCTGTTCCATGTTGCTCCAAGCCATGGGGTCAGAGCTTATGTACAAGCAAGGAGCTGATCTAAAGGGTGGGAGGCATCCAGTAGCTGAACTACAACTCCAGTGAGGCCATGCATTTCCATAGCATAATGTACTCACAGGAGAATGGAGTACAACAAATACTACAGGCCAAGAGTAAACTAGATTGCCTCAAATGTCCTGAGGGGAAGGTGGGACTTAGGACATTACTTGTTGGCTGTGTCTACACTGCACCCTTTTTCCGGAAAAGGGATTCAGATTAGACCAGTCAGAATTGCAAATCCCCCCCCGTGGCATTTGCATTTACATGGCTGCCGCTTTTTTCCGGCTTGGGGATATTTAAATCCCCCATGGATTTGCAATTCCGACTGGTCTAATCTGCATTCCTTTTCCGGAAAAAGGGTGCAGTGTAGACACAGCCGTCTAGTCTACTGTTCTGTTTTACAACTCCCAACGTGGGCTTCATTCACCCTTGAATGCAAACCCATTCAGTGGAAGTTATCCATGCAAGCAGAGAATCTTCAAACTCTGCTGTTTGAGCATGTTTTGGGGATGAATAACTCCAGCACCTCAGGGTGTTGCTACATTGCTTGAAGGGCCTTCCTATGCACTGAGCATCACAAAGCATTGGGTTGTGAAAAGGGGTTCTGTTAACTTGGGCAGACATCACACCTGTATCTGCTGGACATGCTGACAAAGATGCAAAAGCTGCTTCAACCTGTTAAGAGCCTTTGGGGACTGTCCCCTGTCCCCCTGCTGACTAGCAAGAGCAGTAATCTCCTAACCACTCGCCTCTCCCTAGGTGTACCTGCACTGTAGTGCCTCAGTGTGCCAGCCTTCCCTGCCTGCATCCTGCACCACCACCTGCCCTGCTGTAGCCCGTGAGTATTCTGGCCTTTCTGTTTCTCTCTGTAGGGTGTGATTCATGTGCCTGGCAAACATCATGAGGATTTCTCTAAACTAGGGAGTGCAGGGGTGCTTCAAACTGAATTACACCATGGCCCTCCTGACAAAATTCTATACAACTTGATTGTGGGGGAAGTGAGGGTGGCACTGAGCCTGACCAACTCCCACTGCCCATGGGCAGGGTCAAAACTGAAGCCCTGAGACATCAACTCAGGGCCCTAGCAAGTCACAAGCTAGGCCTGGTGACATGAATAAATAGCTGTGATTGTCTTTGGGGTCCTGATGGGGTTTGAGAACCCCTACTTGAAACCTGGTCTTAGAGGACACTCCTAGTTCCTACTTGACCTGCTCCTGTCTCAAAGCTCTTCCTTCTGCATACTACTGGGGACTCTGTATCACAGGGGATAACTTCAGTCATGCATAGAGAAGCTCCCGTCATCCACTACCTCTTACAGGGAAGCGAGAATTGGGCTTCCCTATAGAAAGGATGTGGCACTCAAGGCTGGAGCAGTGGACTGTCCTAGCCATGACTCAAGCTCTAGGAAGCTTTGGATTTCCTGCTGACCCAGCAAGCTGTGTGGTGGGGAACCCCCCACTACCACCACCAAGCCTTGCAGCTAACCTTTTTCTTGCTGTACAGGGAGCAGAAGGAGCTTTCAGGAGCACCCTCTGGATGGCCTCTCAATCACCAGCAGGGGGCCTGTGATCCTGCTCCAGGACAGACCAAAGAGAGAAGGTGCCGTGGATGGACTGGGTAAGAGCTGGAGTCATGGTATAGGTCAGGTCTGCAAAGCCTGACCTTGCCCTTGAATCCATAATTGCTCCGTAAGGGAGGTGCTGTCCAGTATTACAAAGGTCAATTCACATTAGTGGCCTCTGAACATGTCCTGGCTCACTGTTCAAACTGACTCACTACTATTGTCTGCATCATATGGAGGTGATGCCTAGGTGCTAGAGGCATGGGAGTCTGTCTTGAGCAGCAAGATACTAGGTGTGGGAGGCTGTTTGACCACATGATATCTACTCCTCTCCCTGAGCTGAGCAGGCTGGGCGCATGTATAGTAACAGTATTTCTTTTCTGGCAGGCTTGTCTCTGAACACTAGCACATCCTGGACTCTAGTCTGGGCCAGTGGAGCAGTTCTGGGGACGATGTTCCTGTCACTCCTGGCAGCTGCATGTTGGAGATTGAGGAGAAATTTGGTGTTTGAATCCAGTGTGTCTGAAAAATAATAATAAAATCATTCCAGAACATCGGTCTGTCTCTTCATTGCCCCTCTAGTTTTGAGGTGCAGATGCCAAACTTGAGAAGTTGCTGGGAAGGGTAGGTGGTTTGGTTAATGAAACTTCCATTCATAGACTATTTTTCCAGTACTGGGGTCCCAGCAGCACAGGCTACAGTCATCAACTAATGCTGCTCAGTTTAGCTTTGAACACGAACTGTCAAGTCCCGCTGATAGAAGTTTGTGCTTGGCAAAAGCTGGGCCTTGACATACTCCTCTATCAGCAAGAACTTAATATGCCTTGAGGTGGGTGGTGAAATAGCACAAAGAAGCAATGAACGCCCTCTACAAGGAAAGCAATTGCTACATGACCTTCTCAAATAGGTTGGTGATAGCTGTAATTGTTCAGCAACGTGACAAGTTGGGATCTGATCACTGGGGCATATAAATTTGAAAAGTCACGCACGATCCTACTAGTAGCGGCATTGTAATTTTCTGCAGGAGTAAACCTTAGTGTATAAACCATCTCTCTTCTCCACAGAACCCCAGTGCACTAGGTAAGCCCCCTCTGCTCTTGCTCACTCCCAGGCCCTTCTTGTAAAAGGACTCGAACAGGTCACTCCGACCTGTCTTATTAAAAATCCTGCTGAATCAAGCTCATTCCTCAGCTGACACAAGTCCAAGGAAAGCAGGAGTGAGGAGAACAAATACTCCACTAGCAGACAAGTGTTCCTCTGGCCTGAGGACATCAATGATAAATGGCAGGTAGTACAAACTAATCCCTTTCTATCTGGACCACAGTTGATTGTGGTGACAGGATTGAGAGGAAAGCATATGTAACCTATTATACTGAATTGGACAATTTTAATTCTGGCACTTGCTAACTAGTTCAGTAGCATTGGTTCTGCATGGGGGGGGATAGGATATCATACCAGTGCTTTCAAGGTATACTTATGAAATCAGAGGAAGGGCAAGAGTATATAGGGAGGGAGAATTCCTTTGTACTCGTCTGCATTTAGGAGACTACATTTACCTCCCTCTAACCAGCTCTACTCCCATCAACTTTCTGCTTGCAGAATTTGTGGCCATCCCACCCTATTTCTCACACATGGTCTCTCTTTCCTCCACTACTGGTCCAACTCATTTCTCTTCTCTTCCCCCCCCCCCTCCCTTTTTTTTTCCCCCCAGTGTAGACAGGCAGCAAGTCTTTGCGCAAAAGTGGCTGCTTTTGTACAAGATCACGCCAATGCAGATACAGCCTGAGGGCTGCAGCTATGCCTAGACACTAGTCCAGTGACTGACAGCAGCAGCTTGTTGGCAAACATCAGCTACATACGGGCTTCCAGCAGCTTGGGTTACTACCTGCAGGGTGGTGATACGCGGTGAAATCTAGGGTGATACTCGGGCCTGGATTTGGCTCCAAGAGTGTGTTTTGCACTGCCCAGCCCTCTCTTGGACACTCCACCTATCTTAGCTCCATTGCCCCTCTAAAGCAGAAGTTGAAAACCTTTTCTGGGGTAGGGACCACTGCCCCACAGAAAAATCAGTCGGGCTACATGCAAGTGAGAAACAAAAACCACACAGACAGGGCCCTGGACTGATAAGCAGGGGGAAAAAAGACACTCGCATCACTTGTACAACTTGTGGGAAGGCATTTCAGTTCAGGGCTTTTCCCCTCCCCTGGATTAACTTTTCTGGAGGACCAGAGCTATTAGATTTTTGGGAGGGGCCCCGTTATGCTGGGGGGCAGTTCCAGAGGGGATGGAGATAGTTCTTTCGAGAGAGAACCCTTCTCTCAAAGTAACTGGTAAACATCACTGTATGAGGAATAAGGGTTATTCCAAGAGAAGGGTTTTCTCTCAAAATGCCTGTGTCTTTACAGTGTCAGTGCTATTTTGAAATAACAATTTTGAAATAGCACCATAATGTGAATATGTAAATGAAGCATGGGATATGTTAAATCCTGGCTTCATTTGCAATTCAAATGTCTTCATTTGCATCCACCTCTCAAAAGAATTAGTTAATTCGAACTTAGCTAATTCGAACTAACGTATCCAGACTACAAAACTAGTTCGAATTAGCGTTTTGCTAATTCGAACTAGCATGTCCATACAGCGTGGACCCTGAACCGGGGTTAAGGATGGCTGGAAGCAGTGCCGGCAGATGAGGACTTAGAGCATGGAGCTGCTGTCTCAGGCTAGCCGAGGGCTGTGCTTAAAGGGACCCGACCCCCACCCCGGACAGACAGTTCTCAGGGGTGCCCCGCTTGCAAAGCAGTCCTGGCTTGGAGTGCCCTGAGTGCCTACACTGGGCACATCACAGCACTCGGCCATCAAACTGGCTGCATTTACTGCAGGCTGCCATCTGGGGAGAGGGGGCAATTGGGGGGCTGCAGGAGAGGTTCCACCCCCAGAAGCCCACAGAGCCAGCCCAGTCCTCCCCATCGGGGGCTCATACCCTATTCCTCCCTCACCTCCTTCCACTTACCCCTGCCTAGCCCCCCTTCCTGATGTACAAAATAAAGGACATGTGTGGTCAAAAATAGAATCTCTCTTTATTGAACAAAACTGGGGGAGACTGGGAAAAGGAGGTGGGAGAGGGGAAGAGAGAGGGTGGGAGAGGGGAGGGCAACTACAATGATGAGGGGTTTGGTACAGGTCCCATATGAAGAGAGGCTAAAGAGACTGGGACTTTTCAGCTTAGAAAAGAGGAGATGGAGGGGGGATATGATAGAGGTCTATAAAATCATGAGTGGTGTGGAGAGGGTGCATACAGAAAAGTTCTTTATTAGTTCCCATAATAGAAGGACTAGAGGACACCAAAGGAAAGGCATGGGTAGCAGGCTTCAAACTAACAACAGAAAGTTCTTCTTCACAAAGCAAAGAGTCAACCTGTGGAACTCCTTGCTGCAGGAGGCTGTGAAGGCTAGAACTATAACAGAGTTTAAAGAGAAGTGAGATCAATTCATGGAGGTTGGGTCCATGGAGTGGTATTAGCCAGGGGGTAGGAGTGGTGTCCCTGCCTGAAGTTGTGGAAGGCTGGAGAGGGATGGCATGAGACAAATGTCTTGGTCACTGTCTTTGGTCCATCCCCTCCAGGGTCCCTAGGGTTGGCCGCTGTCAGCAGACAGGCTACTGGGCTAGATGGACCTTTGGTCTGACCCAGTACGGCCATTCTAAGCTCAGGGCTCAGGGTCGGGGGTCTCACTGGTCCACCTTGATTTTCATGCAAACCTGCTCCTGGGTGGCCAGGCTGGCAGCTCTCCTGCCCTAGATGGCTGCTTTCCTGTGCCTAGTGCAGAGGTCGTGAACGAGGTCCATGATGTCTGCACTGGACCAGGCGGGTGCCCGCCTCTTGCGGTCCTGGGCAAGCTCCTGGGAGCCGCCAGCCTGGTCCCGGGAAGAGGAGGAGGGCTGGGGGGCATCAGGTGGCTGGCTCAAGCCGTGCCAGGTGCAGGGTCTGCTGGCTGGGTGCTGGCAGGCTTGCACCTGGCACGGGCACCGTAGCCAGCCCGTGCCCCTTTAAGGGCTCCGGGGCCCGGAGGGGGGCATACGAGTTTCCCTGGTGTTGGCCAGAGTGGCCACCAGGGAAAGCTGGGGAGGGCTAGCCTCCCACTAGTTCGAATTAAGGGGCTACACACCCCTTAATTCGAACTAGTAAGTTCGAACTAGGCTTAGTCCTCGTACAATGAGGTTTACCTAGTTCAAACTAAACGCTCCGCTAGTTCGAATTAAGTTCGAACTAGCAGAGCGCTAGTGTAGCGCCTATCAAAGTTAATTCGAACTAACGTCCGTTAGTTCGAAATAACTTTGTAGTGTAGACATACCCTGAGAGACTGTCCAGTTTGTCATGGCTTGTCTTGAAGAAGCATAATCCTTGGCACTTCACTGGCTCTGTCAATTTATTTCTTTGCTTCCCCAGGTGGGAATTTAAGTTTTAAGAGAGCCTGATAAAGATCTTGTAGGTAATATTGGTAATAAAAATAAATATAAACTGAATAGTGTATACTGTTAGGCTGTATCTAGACTGCATCCCTTTTCCATAAAAGGAATGCAAATTAGACACATCGCAATTGCAAATGAAGTGGGGATTTAAATCCCCCTGCTTCATTTGCATAAACATGGCTGCCTTTTTTTCTGGCTCGGAGCTTTGCCGGAAAAAAGCGCCAGTCTAGATGGGGATCTTTCGGAAAATAAAGTCTTTTCTGAAAGATCCCTTATTCCTTTTTTAAAGAGGAATAAGGGATCTTTCGGAAAAGGCTTTATTTTCTGAAAGATCCCCGTCTAGACTGGCTCTTTTTTCCGGCAAAGCCCTGAACCGGAAAAAAGCAGCAGCCATGTTTATGCAAATGAAGCAGGGGGGATTTAAATCCCCACTTCATTTGCAATTGCGATGTGTCTAATTTGCATTCCTTTTATGGAAAAGGGATGCAGTCTAGATACAGTGTATACTGTAATTGAAATGTCTATATTTTAAATATAGAAAAATCCAAATACATTTAAATAAGTGGCATTCTATTGTTTAACAGTGTAATCAACTGTGATTAATTTTTTTAATTATATGAATAATTTTTTAATAGCTTAACAGTGCTAAAATAAAGGTAAAATACATTGTGGTATTAAAACATAACAACCTAGACTGAATTCAAGGTAAAATTCTTACCAACTGCTTCCAGCAATAGGTCATGAACTGCTCCCAAAATCCAATGGCTGTTTGTTTTGTTGTCTTAAGTGGAAAGGAGAAATAGACGGGGAAAGACTTAGGGGCTATGTCTATGCATATTTTTTTGTTGTGCAAAAAAATATGCAAATGAGGCAAAGCATGGAATACCATCACCTCATTAATTATGCAAATGAGGCTCCATTTTTGTGCTAAACCCCCTCTTGCGCAAGAGCCGTTCCTCTTTTTTCCACACTTCACATCATTTGCATATTTTTTGTGCAAGAGGGGACAATCTAGACATAGCTGAAATGTTTTGCCTCTCTCTTCTATCTTTTATTCACCTTTTGAAATGCACTATCCTGAGTATTGCTGCCCTCCCCCCACCCCAAAATCAGTCAGGAAGCCTCATAGTGAATGAAAGAGGCTTCATGCTATCATTTGCTAAAATGGAGATTTGCCTTATCTCCCTCTTGCTTTTCTAAGGATCGTTTATACTACTTCTATGTTAAGTGAGTTAAATGCATACATCTTTGTTTAAAATGTGATTGACGTGTTCTGCTAATCAGGACTACCTGGGTTTGAACATGTGCCACCAATATCATTCATAACTTACATACATCTTGCTATATACATCTCATCATGATATTATTGACCAGTGAGTTAAAAGGGTGTTATAAGGAGAAGGGAGAATTTCTCCTTGACCTTATGAGAATAGGACAAGAAGCGAATGGCTTAAATTGCAGCAAGACAGGTTTAGGTTGCATATTAGGAAAAACTTCTTGCCTGTTAGGGTAGTTAAACACTGGAATAAATTGCTTAGGGAGATTGTGGAATCTCCATCACTGGAGATATTTAAGAGCAGGTTAGACAGACACCTGTCGGATGATATAGACCATGCTTGGTTCTGCCATGAGAGCAGGGGACTGGACTTGATGACGTCTCTAGGTCCCTTCCAGTTCTATGATCCATGAGATAGGAAAATGAGCAGTTCAACTAGTTCTCACTGGCTGGCACTGGGTTCTCTGGAACACATTTTCCACTGACATGCAACCATGTGTCCTGGTGGCTGTAAGAGGCTTCTCTTGTGATTTAGTAACTAGGGCAATGGCAGATCAGACTCTTCCCCCTCACTATTCAGCTGCACATACACAATGCAGATAACTGGATCATGTTCCAGCAGCTGCTAGCCCGCTGTGTGACCCAAGCCGTAGCTAATTGTATCCGTCCAGAGGAGACATCCTGCTGGTAGGGAACTTGATGCTTGTAACAGCCCTGAGCAATGAAATCCAGTGCTGGCCTGGCAGAGAGTCTAGCAATGTGGGATGCTCCAGTCACAGAGGAGGGGTGGGGGACTGATTCCACAGCAAGGCGCGGCTCAGCAGCTCAGTCTGGAGCAGAAGGAAAACAGTTCCCAGCCTCCCTGGGTTCTAACAGGAAATATTAGACTCCTAGGCTGTGTCTACATTGGCAAGATTTTGCGCAAAAGCAGTTGCTTTTTGCAAAAACTTCCTGCCTGTCTACACTGGCTGTGAGTTCTTGCACAAGAGCACTGACGTTCTAATGTAAAAAATCAGTGCTGCTTGTGCAAATACTCTGACGCTCCCGCTCAGGAAGAAGCTGTCTGCGCAAGAGGCCAGAGTAGACAGGCAGCTAAGACATTTTGCGCAAAAGCAGTCTAAACGGAAAAAAGCCCTTGTGGCCGCTTGGATGCTCCGTACCTGCAGGCAGCTCCAGACTTCCTGGTAACCTGAGCCCCCTTAAAGGCAGACTCAGCCTGCAGAGGCCATGAGGCAGAAGCAGCTTTGCCACATCTGCCCAGAGCTCTGCCACGCAGCTCTGCTCCCTGCAACGGCCACCAGCCCACCGAGGATGGCCGCTCCGGGGGGGGGGGGGACAACGCGCACCCCCAGCGCAGGAGGCACCAAGGCGCACAAAGCGCTGTGCCCCTTCCTGGTCTCCAGGGGAGCTCGATGCCCTCCTGGACCTCAGGGCCAAGGAAGAGGCCCTCCATGACCTATGGTCCCGTCGGCGCAACGCGGACATTTTCCGCTGCATGGCCCAGGCGCGCTCTGACCAGGGTCATCCTGCCCGGACCCTGGAACAGATCCGGGCTAAGGTCAAAGAGCTGCACCTGGGCTATATGAGGGCCAGGGGGCAGGAGCCGACACCTGCCTCCACTACCAAAGGCTCCACACCATCCTGGTCCAGACACCACCACCCCACGGACTCTCGGTGCTGGTGGACACCTGCAGGCACCTCCCCATCACCAGACCCAGTGAGATGGAGGAAGCACACGGTGGGAGGTGGGTAACCGAGTGGGCCCAAGCCACATTAATGTGGTGTCACCTGGGTTCAGGGGTGGAAGGCATGGGATGTGGGGACAATGGCTGGGCTGCCTGACTGACCCATCCTTTCTTCTCTTCCCTGCAGCGGGACCAAGCAGGAGCAGGGGACTCTCCAGCCCTGCGGCAGTGGCAGCAACCCCAGCCGCCCAAGCACCAAGTGGGCAGGTCCGGCAGTGGGACCAGCTCCTTCGGCACCACGTGCAGGCCGAACGGATGGAGACAGCCATCACGCGCTGGGTGGAGGCGGACCTGCAGTGGCGCCACCAGGCCTGGGCACCTTCCACACCCAGTGCATGCGCATGGCAGATGCCATTTCCACCCTCACCGCGCACATTGGCCATGCCATTCGTTATTGCCCCATGCACCCGTCATCCCTCCCATGGCAATGCCCGTGCCTCCTCCTGTTCCCCCTCCTGCTCCCACAATGCCCCCTCCTGCCCCTGCCCCTCCTGCCCACCTCCCCGTGGCCTGACCCCCATGTGCAAGTCCGCCCCCACACAAGCAGTCGTAGGGGCCACCTCTCCCAGCAGTAGCTCTCCGCTCCCAGTTAAGAGCCTCCCACCCTACATTTACCCCCTCCCCATTGTAAATAAAAAGTTCAAACGTTGTGTTCCAAAAAAAACCTGTGTTGGTTGTTTATTGGGAGGAGGAAAGGGTAGGGTTGGGGATGGGAGGGAGATGTCAAGGGAGACCGAGGCAACCCTACCATGGGGCCTGGGAGAACATCTCCGTCAGGGCCTCCCAGATGCGCACCCCATTGTGGTGCACCTGGCAGATGGCAGCTGTGCAGGGCTGTTCGAAGGCCTGGCCCTCACCTGCCATCCATGTCGGGAGAAAGGTCTCCCCCCTCTGCTCCACAAGATTGTGGAGCACACAGCACGTGGCCACTACCTTGGGTACATTCTGCTCACCCATCTCCAGATGGGTGAGCAAACAACGGAACCTGGCTTTCAGACACCCGAAGGTGCACTCCACTTGGTTGCAGGCCTGGTTGAGACGGTCGTTGAACTGGGCCCAGTTGTAGTCCGGTCACCCCGTGTAGGGCCGCATTAGCCAGGACAGCAGGGGGTAGGCTGCGTCCCCCACATTACACGTGAGCATGGTCACTTCCCCAACAGTAAATCCCCGCTGGGGGAAGTAAGTGCCTGCCTCCAGCCTCTCACACAGGCCAGAATTTCTTAGAATGCGGGCATCATGTGCCCTGCCGGACCAGCCTGCATAAATGTCCGGGAAGCGGCCATGGTGGTCCACGAGGGCCTGGAGTACAATGGAGAAGTACCCCTTTCTGTTTATGAAATGGGCCGCTCGATGCTCTGGGGCACGGACGGGGATGTGGGTTGCATCCAGGTCTCCCCCGCAGTTGGGAACCCGAGGGCAGCGAAGCCAGCCACCGTAGCCTCCACGTCGCACAGGCGGATGACTCTCCGGAGCAGGACGTCATTGATGGCACGGACGACCTGCAGAAGGGTGCAGAGAAACACAGGGGAACACATCATGTAAGGCAGGGTGAGTGCGTGCTCCCTTGGGCCCCCCCCCCCCCGTGATGCCCTCTGTCCACACACACACACACACACACACACACACACACACACACACACACACACCAGGGCCCTCTTGCCCCACGAGCTCTCCTCCCCCCCACCAGCAGGCCTGTGCAAGGGAGGGACGGCCCAAACCCCTGGGTGACCCAGCCTGGAGTCTTGCCTGCCCCTGGGCATGGAGTGCAGCACCCTTCCTCCCACTCCCCCTGGGACTTACCTGCATGACGACGGCACCGACAGTGGATCTGCCCACCCCGAACTGGTGTGCCACTGATCGGTAGTTGTCCGGGGTGTCCAGCTTCCATAGTGCGATGGTGACCCTCTTCTCGACGGGGATGGGTGCCCGCAGCCGGGTGGTGCTTCTCTGGAGCGCAGGGGTGAGCCAGGCACACAGCTCCAGGAACATCCGCTTTCACATGCGAAAGTTCCGGAGCCACTGCTGTCGTCCCATTGCCCCAGGACCAACCAGTCCCCACCAGTCGGTACTGGTGTCCAGTCTCCACAAGGACCTCTCCACGGTGGGATGGGGATGGCACAGGGGTGCCACAGCCTCCCTGGTGAGGGAGTCCAGAGCGACCTGCGCCTCGAGGTCCTGGAGAAGGAGTGCAGCAGCCTGGAGCAGCAGCTGCAGCCACTCCAAAATGGCCGGAAGGGGCCAGAGCAGGCACAAGGCCACCCCTGGCTCCATAGCACACGAAACAAGCTAAGATAAAAAAAAAAAATCAGCTAAAGGCACAAGACAGTGGTGTCCAATAAGGCAGAGGGCAACCACAACTAGAACTGCTACAGCTGTCAGTCCCTGCAAGAGGTCCTAAAGCCCACAGCAGCAGAGAAACGGCTGTCTGGGGAGATCCCTTTAAGCACGTGTCTCAAAGGAGCTCCAGCCCCCACCCCTAGAAAGGGCTGGTGCCCTTTTGCCCTCTTCAAAATGGTTCCGAGCTTCTGCTTTTGCGCAAAAGCGTCCCGCCAATGTAGATGCACTTTTGAGCAAAAGCGCATCATCCTTAACGATGAGTCCCAGACCAATAGAGACGCTCTCTTGCGCAAATACTCGAACGCAAAAACTCTTGTATTAAAAGTATTTGCGCAAAATCATACCAGTGTAGACGTAGCCCTAGGTAAAGGGACATGGCCACAGGTTCCTCTCCTGCTTTCCCCTGAGAGGGGCCAGTCAGCCCTATCTCACCCTCCTCCTAGGGTGCACCCACAGGAGAAAGGATTGTGATGAGCCTGAGCATTTCCAGCTGCTAGCTCTGGGAATGTGTTAATAGGACTCAGGAGGAGGCTGAAGCTAGTTTCACCTGGTCACTGCAGGAATTTTCACCTGGGCTCTGCCCAATCAGAGCTGTCTCTGGGCTACAAGGGTGCCAGGCCAAGAGTAAGTGCTTTATGGCTTGTTGTTAGGAAATGAACATGGCTGGTGCAGGGCAGGCTGGGTGCCCTTTGGGGGCTGTACTCTGCTGGGTGTTGTGTTGTTCCCTGGCTTTAGGAAGGTGGGATGGGTTTTTAGAGGATCCTGGCTTTTTGGTCTGTGGGCAGAAAAGCCTGCAGTTTGCTCTGCCTCCTGACAAGGGTGGCAAGATGTCTCTTGAACTGACTGCTTGGGGTAAGTGAGGGTAATGTTGGAGGAATATTGGCTGCATTGGGAAGGAACAGTAGTGATTTTTCTTTCTCTTTCCCTCCCCCCTGCTTTTAGCTTTTCTTTTGTTATTTGTCAAAGCTTTGTCTAATGGCAAACTCATCCTTAGCACAACTGAGTAACTGCTTAGAAGAGTAGTACTGTGACTGGTGTTTTGTCCGAGGGTTAGGTGCCTGTATGGGACTCCTCTATGTTAGACTCTTTGTAGGCACTAAGGTTTTGGCTAGTCTGCTCTCCTCTAGAAAGCTAGAGGGGAGGGGGCTGCAGAGCTATGAATTGGCAGCTAAATGTCTCCTTCACCCACCTTTTACTGTCCTGGCTACTAACTTCCTTGTTCTGGCCTCCCTCTAGATCCTCTTGGGAGGCCACACACTCTGCAGAATGATCCCACCTGTGGGGTTTGGGTGTCTCAGACTCTGGATGGATCCAGGACAGTTGATGCCTCCTATGATGGCTGTTACGTATATGAATGGGTGAGTGACCTGGTGGTGCCTGCATGGGGTTCTGCTAAGGCTGTTCCAACAGTCCTGACTTGTGTGTATATTTTTTTTCTTCCTCAGAATGGCAGTTACCTGATGGCGGTTAGGATTGAAGGGACAGATGCAGATGGGCACAGGGCCCTACATGAAGAGAAAGTTCTCCGGTGCCCTGCTGTTTGGCCAGGTAAGGGTTTTTATATGATCACTCCTAGCTATTTGAGTACAGATGAGTAACTTCTTCATCTAAAGATGGCTGTTCCTCTTGTATGGAGGCTCAGACACTTTACTTCTCAGCTCCTTGTGGCAAGTGTGTCAACTCACATAGTTCTTGCTCCTCCTCCTTTGCCTCTAGCTGCACTCTTCAGAGCTTGGAGTTAATTGTATTTGTATTCTATTAGGAACTGGAGACTCCATTTGGGGACTGCAAGTGATTCTAGGCTAGTCATACCTGGACCTCGGAGGAGGAGAAGTTAAATTAGCCATCTTCATTGCCCAGAAGAGCCGAAGGAATACAAATATATTGTTTTACCTGCCTACTTCAAATTCGTAGTATTTCCTGGAGCTGCTCTGTCCCATATGCACAGAATATGAACTCCAGGGGGTTGAAAATACTAGGCAGAGCTCTGTCCCAGACAGCACTGGCTGAATTTAAGCTCCACATAATTACTCAAAGAATGACCAAATATTAGTTCTTTGAATACTTTCTTTAAGAACATCAGGATACTCTTACTGGGTAGCTAAAAATCAGTGTTTTTAATACATGCCCCCAAAGAACTGTGGGACACTGGGAACTACTTGCAGCTCTTGAACACCAGTCACAGTTCTAGGCTGTAGTGGAGCCTACAGAATCTCTCCTTTCCCACCTCTCAATTTCTCAAGGTGTCCCACTTATAAAGAACATGCATGAATTCAACAGGCATATCTGAGAATGGGACTCATCTCGGGCTCATTCTCTGCTCAAGCTATCTACCCTTACAATACTTGCCCTGACCTCTGCATTTCCACTAGTCTGAAGTGCTTTTGTAATGTTAATCCTCCTCCTCCTTCACTGTGAAGTAAGCAGTTGGAAGTAGCATCTCCCAGTCACAGGTGGGGATTAAATACTTGTCCAAGACCACAAAGGAAAAATCTATTTCAGGGTTAGGTCAGGATTTGACTCTAGGAGGGAAGGAAGAAAGGAGGTGGCTGCTGCTTCTAACATAAGAATGGCCATACTGGGTCAGACCAAAGGTCCATCCAGCCTGGTATCCTGTCTGCTGACTGGCCAATGCCAGGTGTCCCAGAGGGAGTGAACCGAACAGGTAATGATCAAGTGATCTCTCTCCTGCCATCCAGCTCCACCCTCTGACAAACAGAGGCTAGGGACACCATTCCTTACCCACCCTGGCTAATAGCCAGGGCTTGACAAAGTATTGAATCTACTCACCTGTGGCGAGTAGTTTTCAGCCGGGCGCCCTGTTTTCAGTGGTGCACATGCGCTGTGCAGGGCTGGAGAGTGGCTTTTGCCACAATAGTCGAGCCCTACTAATAGCCATTAATGGACTTAACCTCCATGAATTTATCTAGTTCTCTTTTAAACGCTGTCATAATCCTAGCCTTTAAAACTTCCTCAGGCAAAGAGTTCCTCAGGTTTGACTGCACTGTATGAAGCACTTTCTTGTATTTGTTTAAAACCTGCTGTCCACTAACTTCATTTGGTGGCCCCTAGTTCTTGTATTATGTGAACAAGTAAATAACTTTTCCTTATTCACTTTCTCCACACCACTCATGATTTTGTAGCCCTCTATCATATCCCTCTTAATCTCCTTTTCCCAAACTGAAAAGTCCTAGTCTCTCATCTCTCCTCATATGGGATCCGTTCCAAACCTCTAATCACTTTAGTTGCCCTTCTCTGAACCTTTCCTAATGCCAGTATATCTTTTTGAGATGAGTAGACCACATCTATACATTGGCTCGAGGTGCTGGACTATGCTACGATCCAGTAACTCAGCTGAGCCTTGGGCCCCATGCAATACTTCTCTCCATGCCCCTGGTCCAGTAGGGCACAAACTCAGTGGCTCACCTCTTGCCCCACCCAGCTCTTTTGTCTTTCCCTCGTACTCTGATCTCTGTATAAACTTTTTATCAGCCCTCGATGCTCCAAGCCCCAGTGTCTGTGGTGCCGTCCAGAGCCAGGACAGACTGCCCTGCACCTCTCTGCCTGTGTCACAAGGGGAATGTGAAGCCAGAGGCTGTTGCTACAATCCTACTGATAGGCTGAAGCCTTGTTACTATGGCAACACAGGTGAGTTTCTAGGCACATGAGTGGTCAACACAGCTGACTAATGCCACATGGGGGAGGAGGAGTTGGCCAACTGAGCATCAAAACCAGAGTAAACCTTGTGCTGTGCTCCCTTATGGTAGACCAACCTTCCAGCCATCATTAGACTATTACTCTACATGAAAGCACATGCAGCCTTGTAGCCCACAAGGCACACCTTCGTCCCTCCTCGAAGGACCTAACCGATGCAGACTCAGTTGTAGCAGCTCCTTGGGGCTCTCTGTGTGGAGGGGGGGGGGACAGAGGGGCTTGGTATTCTGGCCCAGATAGAGGCCAACCTTTTGGCTGATGAATCACTGTTCTGATAGTCTCCCTCACCCACCAAGATGTGGGAGTCTTCCCTCCACTCACTCTGTCTTAACCGGTCACATGCTCACTTCCAGTGACAGCACAATGCACTCCTGATGGCCAGTTCTCTATTGTGGTTTCTCGGGATGTGACTCTGCCATCCTTGATCCTGGACTCGGTGCATCTGGCCAGTGGCAGCAGTGCTGGCTGCGTCCCTGTGGCAAAGAATGATGCCTTTGTCCTGTTCCAGTTTCCACTTTCTGCCTGTGGCACCACTTTCCAGGTAAGGGTTGGGGAGGCTGGCTTAGACTGGAACAGCAGGACTCTCTGGGTCAGAGCTAGTTATGCTCTCAAGTCTCCTATTGGGAGAAATCTCAGGGTTTCTAATATCACTTGCTGTGATAAGGGCAGAGCTGCAGGGTGACTGGCTGATCTTCCATTGCAGGTGGATGGCAACCAGGGTGTGTATGAAAATGAACTGGTAGCAGACCAGGATTTGAGACTCTGGAATAGAGGCACCATTACCAGAGACAGCCCCTTCAGGTAACCTCACAAGGTTGACT
The DNA here is from genome assembly GCF_052426305.1 of Pelodiscus sinensis. Lineage (NCBI taxonomy): Eukaryota > Metazoa > Chordata > Testudines > Trionychidae > Pelodiscus > Pelodiscus sinensis. The sequence goes on from NC_143052.1 coordinate 202,072,543, forward strand.
TCTCAGCATCTACAGAGCTGTCTCTCCAGTGAGCACTGTTCAGATTGCTGAAGGAATCTGCTTCTGACAAACTTTTCTAGTGTAGATCCTGGAACTACATACAGACTGCTCCTCCAGCCTGGCCTCCTCATGATTTGGCCTTACTGAAGCTCAAGGAGCTCACTTAAGAAGATAACAATTCAGGATCTAGGTGTATTGATTTGCAGTCCATTCCTTGTAGGGGAGATGGATTCCTGAGAGCTTACCCGACCTCTCCTTTCTGACTGTCCATCTACACCCCCAGACTAAAAATCCTCGGACTGGCTGGTCCTGACTGGCTGTCAACTTCGTGGTTTCTCACCCACCAGGTTGCACGTCCGCTGTAGCTATTCTACTAGTGGCAACTTCCTCCCTGTGAGCATCCAGGTCTTCACGCTGCCACCACCCCTTGCTGTGTCCCAGCCTGGCCCCCTCTCACTGGAGCTGCGCATTGCTACAGGTAGCAAGTTCTTCCTCCTGTAGCTGGGTCTTATTCCACCTTAATGGGAGAGGAGGGCAAATGCTGTGTGGGGTAGTGAGGACAATCATTAGTATGGGTTCAGTCCAAGGATGCTATTGCATTTAGGATTAAATTAGCAGTCTTCTTACTGAAAAGGAGTTTGTTCTGCTATTAAAAAAAAAAAAAAGATGTATTCTGGGTAGGCTTGTCAGTTCTGATAGAAAGGAGTCACCCCAGTATCATCACCTGACAATCTTTCTGATTGCCCTTGAATTCCTGGAGGGTTGGCAACTCTAATATGGGTTAAAAATGGGGAAATGCTTCCACTTGCCATATGAAAGTTAGGCATCTTCTAGGTAGACGCAGGCCATCCCTGTTAGAAAAGCCTTAGCTGAAGCCACTGACCTGCTGTCCCTCTGACTTGTTGCAGAGCAGGGTTATGGCTCCTACTATGCAGACAGAGATTACCCTGTGGTGAAGGTCCTCCGTGACCCCATCTACGTGGAGGTCCAGATCCTGCAGAAAACTGACCCAAACCTGGTGCTTGTTCTTCACCAGTGCTGGGCCACTCCCAGCGCCAATCCTCAGCAGCAGCCACAGTGGCCCCTCTTGGTGGATGGGTGAGTGCCTGGGGGTACCACATGAGGAGTGTCACAGGGTCTGGCCATTGCAGGACACTCTCTAAATACTGCTTTGCTCATTCCTAGGTGCCCCTACGCAGGCGACAACTACCAAACCCAGCCGGTGCCTGTGGGATCTGCGTCAGGGTTGCAGTTCCCGTCTCATTACCAGCGCTTCATCATCAGCACCTTCACCTTCGTGGACTCTGCTTCCCAGCAGATGTTTATAGGCCCAGTATGATCCCTCATCCATAAGGGTCCTTCCATATGCATCATGTGGGCTTCCCTCCTGGCTCCTGCATCAGGGAGGGGCGAGGGCTCAGCCCCAGCAAGCTGTATGGAAGAGTGGTTCTTCCCTAGTAGCGCATATTTAGAACCCTTTCCCACAAGGACAGGCTTTCATCTGGGAGTTGGGGAGAACCACTCAGAAGCACAGGGCTGTATCTGTTTGGAGATCATATGGGACTCGGAGTAGTGTTCCATGTTGCACTGACTCATGGAGTCAGAGGTGAGATCTTGTACAAGCAAGGAGCTGATCCGAGTCTATAGCGTGTGGGGCATCCAGTAGCTGAACTACAACTCCGAGGCAATGCATTTCCATAGTCCTGCACCAGTTCAATATTTTCCTATCAACACCAAACCTTCCAGCTTAGTCTTAACCTGTTTTGGCTCAAGTGCCCTGAGGAGTTGATACTACTTGTCTGTCCCGCTGTTATCTTAACTCCTAATGTGGGTTTCACCCTCCCACTGACTGAGTATAGTGCCCCACAGCCTCTGCTGAACAAGAGCAGTAGGCTCCTAACCACCTCCTCTTCCTTAGGTGTATCTGCACTGCAGTGCCTCAGTATGCCAGCCCTCCCTGCTAGAATCCTGCACCTCCACCTGCACTGATGCATCCCGTGCGTATTCCAGCCTTTCTTCTTTCCTTACCTGTATCCTACCCTGCAGAGTCTCGGCAGTCAGCATGGGGTTCTATAAACTAGAGTATCTCAGGCATTCTTGCATAGACTTGCTCCTGTCATCCACTGCCTCTGACAGGGGAAATGAGAACTGGGCTTCAATGTAGAAAGATTCTGAGCAGTAGGCTGTCCTAGCCGTGGCATGAGGAATAGGTAACTTTGCTGCTTCAGGAGGGAATCCAAACTCTGAGGGGTTTGTGGCAGGTTTCCCACCTTAACCTTGCAGCTAATGTTTTTGCTTGCCTTCCAGGGGGCAGAAGGAGCTCTGAGGAGCACCCTCTGGATGGCCTCTCAATCACCAGCAGGGGGCCTGTGATCCTGCTCCAGGACAGGCCAAAGAGAGAAGCTGCCATGGATGGACTGGGTAAGAGCTGGAGTCATGGTATAGGTCAGGTCTGCAAAGCCTGCTGGCAAATTACAATCCATAATTCTTCCATAAGAGGTGCTGTCTTGTGGTATGACAGTCAATTCATCACACTAGCTGCCTCTGAACATGCTCAGTGAGCAACGACAAATTGACTCTCCACTATTGTCTCTGCCTTACGTTGAGGTAATGCTTCTCCCAGCACCAGGCATGGGAGCCTGTCCTGAGCCATGAGATACTGGGTGCAGGAGCTTGTTGGGTTACATGATTCATTACCCCTCCCTTAAGCACAGTAGGCTGGGAGAATGTATAACAGGTTTCTCTCTTCTAGCAGGCTTGTTTCTGAACACTAGAGCATCCTGGACTCTAGTCTGGGCCAGTGGAGCACTGCTGGGGGCTGTATGCCTGTCACTCCTGACTGCTGCATGTTGGAGATTGAGGAGAAACTTGGCTTGAGAATCTAGTGTCAAGAATAATAAAAAAGCATTCCTAGCCCTAGGTCTCTGGCTCTTCACTGACCCTCCCTTCAGTCTCCTAAGGTGCTGACACCAAACTTGAGTTGGTGGGAAGTGTAGGCAGCTAGTTTAGGGAACCTTTCATCCAATAACCTTTTTTGGGCTATTGCATTTCTATGCTAATGTTTGATTTAGAATGTCTCTGTTGGTACAGGGTGGTGGCAGAGCTATGGGGCTCTGTTTGGGTGTCTCTACTGCACCATATAAGATGCTGTTTGAGCTATGAAAATTGCAAATCTTATTTTTGAGGTTTTCAAAATAGCTTATTTCTAGACCATGTCAACCTTTAAAATAACCTGTTCTGAAACGTCCCTTACTTGGCATGGAATGAGGTTTAAAGGGATGTGAGAATATCAAGCTCATTATTTTTATTTTTAAATGGGCTTGCTGTGAAGACATGGGATAGCTATTCTGGGATACTCCAGTACACTGAAATAGCTGTGGTATAAAACAGTCAAGTCACTCAGCCACAAGCCTTCCTGCTTGTCCTTGGCCAAGTGATGACAAAGTCGATGAAGGCAATTGGAGAAAAGGTGAAGTTCTCGGTAGAGAATGTTCTCTGTAATGCTCCCTTGTGCTACTGCACTGGCCTCATGTTCTGAATGCTTTCAGAAAGATGAGCATGTATATCTGAGTCTTGCCAGCAAAGAGCTGGAGTTCAAACCTTAAGGCTACATCTGCTCTGCAATGCTATGTGAAAGGCTACTCTCCTGTGACCACCCCACTAGGAAGCAGATGCTTCATCCAACTCATAGCAGCATCAGCATCACAACTAAATGTTTGAATTGTGGCTCTTTGGGCATTAAACACTCTTCTATATAACCCTACTGCAGTAATAGGCCCCTCTGCTCATGTAGAGCCTTGTCAGAAGGCTTTAACAGGGTCACACGGCTCTTAGTACTGATTCAAACTGAGCAATGAACTTGACAGAACAGAAAAGGGTAGGTGGAGTAGAATAAGTATTCTGCTAGTAGGCATGTGTTACTTTGGTCTAAGGCAGTGGTTCCCAACCTTTTCCAGATGGGCACCTATTTTGACAATTCAGGAAGACTTGGTGACCCAGGGCAACTCAAACTGTGTGAAGGGCTCCTTAAGAGCCACCTGGGGAGACACCTGGAGCCCCTTTTGAAATGTAATTGTGACCCATATTTGGGTCCTGACCCATAGGCTGGGAACCCCTGGTCTAAAGACACCTAAGTTAAATGCAGGAACTGTAGTACTAAGTGATCCCTCCTCCTTGGTCATTAGTGACTTTTGGAAGCAGGCTGGTGCCATGACAGAGGTGGAAGGGTATGTGCCCTTTGTTTCCCTCCATTTCTTTATGGAGAAATTGGAGAAGGTCCAGAGAAGAGCAACAAAAATGATTAAAGGTCTAGAAAACATGAGGTAGGAGGCAGGGCTGAAGGAACTGGACTTTAGTTTGGAAAAGCAAAAACAGAGGGCAACATGATCACGGCTTTCAGAGATCTAAAAGGGTGTCACGGCAGGAGGGGGGAAATTGTTCTCCTTGGCTGCTGATGGGACAAGAAGCAATGGGCTTAGATTGCAGTGAGGGAGGTTTAGGTTGGACACTAGGAAAAACTTCCTGACTGTCAGGGTGGTTAAACACTGGAATAAATTGCCTAGGGAGGTGTGGAAGCTGTCACTGGAGATGTTTAAGAGCAGCTTAGACACCTTTCAGGGATGATCTAGACTAGGGGTGGGCAAAAGGACCTCATGCAGGATGCCAACTACTGTTCCAGTGGAAGTAAAACTCCTGCTTCAATCGGAACAGGGGAGTTGTAGCAATGCTAAACTTGCTCTGAGGTGCCCATTCAACAATTGTTCCATGGTTAAAATCCAAACCCATTATTTTAACTTTTTTATTAGATACTATGTATTTGTACAGAAATGGAATGTGAGCACATGGCAGTTAAGTGTATGCCCTGCATGCTGTTTAATGTTTCCAGCTATGGAAGCAGGAAACAGTAAATCCTTAGTATAGATCTTGGCAGGTCAACGGAGGCATAACTCTTTCAAATACTTTGCTTAATGGGTCAGGGATAATCAACCTAGTCTTTACCAATAAGCTATTTTTTTCAAAATAAACATTTTATTCATTTGTTGTATAAAACATCAGTAATTTAGTCTTTATTAAACTTAAATAATTTCAATAACTAGTGCTGAAATGGAGTACTGTTACTATTGCACAGCACTTTAATAATTAACTGAATAATTGTTCAGCTGAGCAGCCCTCAGTCTGTACTGCATAACACACTGGGACCAATTACAGGCTGCAGTAACAAAAACCAAATGGTGTCTTGCATTACAAGGGCTGCCACTTGTGGCAAGCACACACAGTCTAGAACAGCCCAGTGAAAACAGTTAGCAAGCTGTGAGATTGCTTTCAGCAAGTGAAGAGCAAACAACTCAGCAGTGATGCAGCTCAAAGCCTGTACAGCTACCCCTTCCTACCTCCCCCCCCACCCCCACATTTCTCTAGAAAAGCCTAGTTTATTTTGTTTGGCTCTGAATTGGTACCCCCATCTTGTGCCTTTATTAGCTGTCCCACTCAATTCAAGAAGTGTCTCCTGATTCTGAATTTTTCCAGTGACTACCTGATGTTTAGCACATTGATGGAGTTGTTTGTTTTAACACAAAGTATATATGAAAGCTTAGCAGGGTTGTTAATGAGCTGCAACCCAGCTCTGCAGCTGCCAAATGAGCATGTTTTTTTTTGGGAAACAATTAGTAATTATAGCCTTTCAAACCCTAAACCAGCAAATCTCTCAACTTAAATATTCAGTAATGTAGAATCCATGTACCTGAAAAGTATAACAGGAGCATTAGAAAACACTCTATGCCTAAGCACTTCTATTATACATGTAAGCAGGGGCTGAACTGCTGCTTGCTGTCAGCCAGCTAAAAGGAGGGGTGGGCATGCCCAGTACAGTTGTTTAGCTCTGCAAGGTAATTAACTGTTAACTGTTGACATGTAAATACAGCTCAGGAGAGAATCTGAGGTGTGGCTATGTAAATCCCATTCAGCCAGGGCTGATGGAAGGTCAGTGTTGGAATGGAATGTGGAGAAAATTTGGGACTGTTGTGGGGGTCACTAATCATGCTACCCCTAAATGTGGGAACTGTAAAACATCTCTCCTGCAAGCACTGGTGGCATACCACCATCATGGTCAGAGGTCTCAGAAGAACAAGCCTCCCCTCTTCCGGAGTTGAGTAAACAGAGCTGGGGGAAAGGGTTAAAGGGCTTGAGTCAGCCTGCTTCACACTAGCCAGGTGTGAGCTATAAGACTGGCCCAGCCTGTACCTTTCCCCCTTTGTTTTAAGGACAGACCTAAAGCAGACTCCCTGAAGAGTCTTTTCTTTTGCTAGTCCAGTGAAAGCTGGATTCCTTTGCCAGTCCAGCTGGTGGCCAACAAGTTGAAATCACTGAGAGCTGAAATCACTGGTTTGGCTGAGTGCTAGACCTATTGCAGCCAGTGAAGTGGGGGCAACCAGCAGTGTGGTGTGGAGCGGCAACAGGTGAGAAGCGGTGACCAGTGGCGTGGAGCAGCAGCAGTCGAGGGGAGGCCACCAGCGGTGTGGCGTGGAGCAGTGGCAGGTGCCCAGCGGAGTGTCCAGAGGTGTGGAACAAGACACTGGTGGAGCGTGGCGGAGTTTCGTATAAGGTGCCCTCTATCTATCTCCCCCACCCCCATTTCTACCCAGGATGGGAGTGAAACCCTGCGATGAACTTTGGGACTCTGGGTGGCACGGACCAGGGACAGAGACTTTTGGGGTGTCGGACTGTTTTGGACTTCAGGCGATTCTTGGCTGGGGTGGGGGCTTGGCTCATGTTTGGGTTATGAACTGTTTGTGGTGTTTTCCCCAAGTTAATGCCATATGACTTTGTTCTGTTTCATTAAATGTACACTCAGACTCAGTGCTTGCGAGTGGGGAAGCATTGCCTCTCAGAGGCGCCCAGGGGTGCGTGAATTTCCCAGATTACTGGGTGGGGGCTCGAGCCAGTTCTATGTATGATGGCCCCAAGATATTGAACCTAGGCCTGGTTACTGCCAGGCCTACCCAGCAGAAGGGTTACATACATAAAGCATTATAAATGCATATGACGGTTTAAGCAAAAATATTGTTGCCGTGTATGTAAAGCCTGCAATCAGAAACCAATTAAAAGACAAAAGTTGCAACATGTTTACAGGTCATCGGGAGGGAAGAAAGGAGGAGGAAGATAAGTAATAACAGTTAGGGACTCCCACTAAGCAATGCAATGAAATCGAGGCCTGAAGGGAGGGGGCATATAGGCTGCTTCACAGAACCTGCTAGAGGTGCCAGCCTGAGGCTCTACCTGCTGTACCCCTACTCCCCTTCCTACCTTCCAAATCCCACAGTACCAGCCCAGAGCACCCTCTTGTCTCAAATATCTCATCTCTACCCTCACCCCGTAGCTCACCCACCAGCCAGGGCTCTCACCCTCTTGCGTCCCATCCTACCTCCTCAGCTTGGAGCCCCTCATCCTCACCCCAAAGCCCACACCCCTCCAGCCAGAGCTCTCAGGTCCTGCTGCACCCCTGCCCTCTTTGCCAGTCAGGTGAAAATGAGCAAGTGTGAGGAGAGAGGGAGAGTAGGAGAGGGGACTGGAGTGAGCAGGAGCTGGAATGAGCAGAGGCAGGGCCTCATAGAAGGGGCAGGGCATGGGGGGGGGGGGGGGCAAAAGTGTTTGGTTTTGTGTGAGCAGAAAGTTGGCAACCTTACTTCAGTAAGTTGTTTAATGGACATGGATAAGATCGTTTGGGTATGGGAAAGCTAGTTTTCCAGCTGAGAAGCTAGTGCTAGTAAGAAACAAACAAATGGCACACATTTGAAAGTCTATGCAGCCTTAAAGTGAAATCAATGTATGATGTCTTTAGTGTTAAATCATAGCCTTTTAAACCAAAATAAACGTCAGGGGAGGCTTGAAGAAAAAGATGATTTATAAAAGACCTATAAACAACCACACAGCTTTAAAACTTTATGACTTTTTTTAAAGCACTGCAAACAAGACAATACAACTGTGGTACAGAATTCAGTACGTTACCCACTCAATTTTTAACTTAGCAAACTAGGAAGGATGTATGGATTATGGTTTATCTCAGGGCGATTCTCTTTCAAAGGAGAATAGTTGGTCTTAATAGCTGTGTCAGATCAGTTACAAGAAATAGCTTGTGGTGATTTAGGGAAGCTGTCTATGGACAACTTACGAATTCTGATTGATGTTGGAAACTGCTATACTATGACAGGCATGGCCAAAGAGTTTGCAGGGCCCAAGGCAGCATGCTGTGGCTGGCTGCGCAGTGCAGCTCATCCCCCAGCCAGGGCAGTGAGCCAGCCATAAGGCAGATGGGTGCTGGGCAGCGCGTGGGCCCTGAAGGCGTGGGGCCCAAGGCAATTGCCTTATCCTGGAATGCCTCACTGGATGTGGAATCTACCATATTTTGTCAGGGCTGTGTGTCATCCTCCAGAAATAGGACAACAGAGAGGCATTTTCTTTAGTGATTATGGTCTGACTGAACAAGGAATATGCTAAACAGGGTTGCCTGAGCAGGGAAGCCAGTTCACCCCCATTTGTTTGCAGAGCTAGGATTTGGCAAGAGGAAAATTCCCCCAAGCAGGCGATTAAAGCCATGGAGCAGGGGTCTGTAACCTTTTCAAACTAAAGAGCCAAACTACATTAAAATTAAAATTCAGAACACAAAATTCAGTCAACAAAGAACCTGTATAAGAACACTAGGGTTGCCAGATGGTTTCAACAAATACTGGACACACTTGACTTACATCATAATCTACATTACATCTTATTTAGAAAATACCAGACACTTATATTTTCTCAATTTGTGTCCCAAAAAAAAGCTCAAATACTGGACTGTCCAGTTCAAAACCGGACACCTGGCAACCCTAAATAATGCCTATTTGCATGACTGAAAACATACAACTTAATATTATTGATAATTGACATAAATGAAACAGTGCACTCACAGACTTTATGTAAGGTGGAGGTGTATGAGGGGCTCAGGGGGTTGGGGTGTGGGGGAGATTCAGGAGCCTGGGTAGGGGGTTGGGGATGGGAAGAAGAGTGGGGGTGGTCTGGGGCCAGATTACCTTACCTGGCCAGGTCCGGGCTGCTAGCAGTGGCTGGAAGAGGTGCCAGGCCAGGATTGCTGCAGCTGGATCATGGCCTCCCTCCCACCCATGCTGCAGTGGGGGAGAGGGGACACCATCAGCCCTTCCTGCAGCTAGACTGTGACCAGACCATGAGGCCTGCCCCATGATAAGGGCTGGGGGCAGGATGCTGTGGCCAAATGGGGGGGGGGGGGATTGAGCTCTGACTGGGGACTTGTTGGCTAGGCTGCCACAGCTGGGCTGTTGCAGCAGTTGTGGGGTCACCAGGGCTGTGCTGCGGGGTCTGCCCCAGGAGCATGGCCACTGGGGACAGACAATGGCAGTCAGATAAGGGCTGGTGCCAGGCTGCCACCAGCCCCTCTCACTATCCTGGCTGGGAGCGTGCATGCATCCCCTACAGCCCATCCTTACTTTCACCTCTGGTTAAAGGTGAAATAGACACACACACAAGACCATCTTGACATGAGTGATTATGTGTTTTTGAACATTTTGAATTCATTTTTTGTTTTAATTTAAACGTTGTGTGTATTTTGGGAATGACAAAAGAGCCATAATTGGATCCATACTGAGCCATATTAGGCTCGAGAGCCGTAGGTTGTGGACCCCTACCACAGAGCTGAGAGGTTGAAGGGAACACACAGGAAGCTTGCACAGGAGAGCAGAGCATGTTTTTGTAGTCAAGGGATACTATTATGCTATTTAACCATGGAAATAGCTAAAGTCAAAGGAAGGTGAGCACAGTGTGCCTGCGTCTAGACTGGCAAGATTTTGCACAAAAGTGGCCGCTTTTGCACAAAATCTTGCTGCCTATCTACATTGGCTGCGAGTATTTGCGCAAGAACACTGACTTTGTACTGTACAAAATCAGTGCTTCTTGCACAAATACTCTGATGCTCCCACTCAGGGATAAGCCCTTCTGTGCAAGTGTTCTTGCGCAAGAGGCCAGTGTAGACAGGCAACGTTAATTTCTTGCGCAAGAAAGACCGATGGCTAAAATGGCCATTGGCGCTTTCTTGCGCAAGAGAGCATCTACACTGGCACGGCTGCTTTTGCGTAAAATATGTGCTTTTGCGCAAAAGCATCCGTGCCAGTGTAGATGCCCTCTTGCGCAAATACTTTTAATGGGAAAACTTTTCCATTAAAAGTATTTGCACAAAATCATGCCAGTCTAGACGCAGCCTGTGTGTGTTGGGTGTGAGGTGGGGAGGAGTCCATGCTTTGGAGATGAAGCATAAGCTGCAGGAAATGGATCCTGGGCACTCTAAAAGGATCTTGAACAAGACCCAAAAGAATGCTCCAGAGAGGTGAGGAAACCGAGGCAGGGTAATGTATATAGCTGTTATTGATTTATTTATTTATGATGCTGAATCTGTATCTCTTGTGTGCAGTCTATGTAAATAGCTAGGTCTAGAAATCTTTGCAAAGCCTACCTGTCTCCATTTGTTTTACTTGACACTAACCTGACATAGGATAAGAAGGAAGGTCCTCTCATGGATTGCTAACTGGTTTAAAAAATAGGGGGGAAAGGGTAGGAATAAATGGTCAGTTTTCAGAATGGAGAGATTTAGCTAGTGGTATTTTGCAGGGGTCCATACTGTGACCAATCCTATTCAACATATGAATAAGTGAGAAATGGATAAACACCGAAGTGGCAAAATTTGCAGATATTAAACTACTCAAGCTAGTTAAGTTAAAGCAGACTGTGAATAGCTTCAAAAGGATCTCCCCAAACTAAGTGACTGAGCAACAAAATAGCAGATGAATTTTAATACTGATAAATGCAAAGTAATGCATATTGGAAAACAAACGCAACTATGTGTATAAAAAGATGGGGACTAAATTAGCTGTTACCACTCAAGAGCGATCTTGGAGTCATTGTGCATAGTTCTCTGAAAACATCCACTCAATGTGCTGCAGCAGTCAAAAAGAAAAAAAAGGAAAACAGAATGAATCATTAAAAAGAGAGCATGAGTTCCCAAACTGGGGGCATGCCCCCCCGGGTGTGTGTGAAGAAATTCCAGGGGGAGCGTGGAGAGGTTTCAAAAATCAGAAAGGGGGGCCTGATGCTGAAAAGTTTGGGAACCACTGAGATTGAGAATAAGACAGAGAATATTTTATTCGTCTGTATAAACCATGGTATGTCCACATCTTGATTACTGCATGCAGATGTGGTTACCTCATCTCAAAATAGATATCTTGGCATTGGAAAAAAATCAGAAAAGGACAATAAAAATGATTAGGGGTTTGAATTGTTGCCAATGAGTAGAGATTAATAAAACTGGGACTTTTCAATTTAGAAAAGAGAGAAACTCAGCGGAGATATGATAGAGGTCTATGAAATTATGGCTAATATGGAGAAAGTAAACAAGGAAAAGTTCTTTACTTGCTCCCATAACACAAGAAATTACCAAGAAATTAGGGGTCACCAAATGAAATTAATAGGTAGCAGGTTTGACACACACAAAAAGAAGTTATTTTTTCATACAATGCACAATTAACCTGAGGAACTCCTTGCCAGAAAATGATGTAAAGGTCAGGTCTTTAACAGGGCTCAAAAAGAGCTAGATAAATTAATGGAGAATAGGTCCATCAATAGCAATTAGCCAGGACAGGCAGACATGGTGTCCCTAGTCTGTCAGAAGCTGGGAATGGGCACCGGGATGAATCACTTGATCTTTACCTGTTACGTTCATTCCCTCTGGGGCACCTGGTATTGGTCACTGTTTGAAGACAAATTACAGGGCTAGATGGACCTTTGTTATGGTCCCGAGGAGTTAAACTTCAAGGTTGAATCTCTGGGCAAGAGTGTGCTTCAGCTATTATGAAGTCAGCACCGGAGCCAGGGGCCTGTGCAGTCGGACCCTGTTTCTGTGAAGGGGGTAAAAGTCCATGCCTCAGAAATATGCCAGAAAGGCTAAAGGAAAGAATGCTGTAGCCTACAGGGAACAAGGGGACCTTAGGAACACATGAACCCAGCATGATCATTAGACAAGGCTGCTTGCTCTATATAAAAGAAAGCCACTGCCAAGACCAGAGTTAAGAATCAGAAATTTGATACACATCCATAACTGACAAACTTGTCTGTCATGTGCTTGTTTCTGGACCATGCCAGTCATCCTGTTAGCGGAATCAGTGGCTCCTTGCTGGAACTTGTTGGTAGGTGTTCTTTGGAGGCTGTGTTGTGCTTTTTGCATGCTGCTTGCTTGAGCTAAACCCCCAGAGCAGAATCTAAGTCTAATGGTGGCCAATAGAACACAAAAGGGCTGTGTCTAGACTGGCCAGTTTTTCTGGACAATCAGCCGCTTTTCCAGGAAAAACTTGCCAGCTGTCTACACTGGCTGCTTGAATTTCCGCAAAAGCACTGACTTTCTACTGTAAGAAATCAGTGCTTTTTGCGGAAATACTATGCTGCTCCCATTCGGGCAAAAGTCCCTTTTGCGCAAAACTTCTGCGCAAAAGGGCCAGTGTAGACAGCTGAGATTTGTTTTCTGCAAAAAAGCCCCGATCACGAATATGGCGATCGGGGCTTTTTTGCGCAAAAGCGCGTCTAGATTGGCCACGGATGCTTTTCCGCAAAAAGTGTTTTTGCGGAAAAACATCCATGCCAATCTAGGCGCTCTTTTCTGAAAAGCATTTCTGGAAAATCATGCCAGTCTAGCCGCAGCCAAGGAAAAATGGCACTTCAAGGAGAAGATTGGAAAAGGGAGGATGAATAAGAGACTGGAGAAAGCTTTATGTATGGCCAGGAAAGCCCAACCATTTCAGAGACAGAAGTGACTGACGATGTGAGAGATTCTGCGGAGAACAATTCTGAGTCCTGAAGTCAGCAGAGCAGGAAATCTCATTCTACACCATCTGTCCCACCTCTGTGTCAAGAATCAAGGGTCTTGTTTGGATGAATTGAATTTCACTGACTGAATCTGTTTATCTAGGTACTTACAAGGTGATGCCAATCATTATGGAGGAGTTAGTACTGAAAATTAAAAACAAAACAAAACAGCAAGATACCAAAGTGCACTCTAAAGCTACGTCTAGACTGCAAGCCTCTTTTGAAAGAGCATCTAGACTACAACCAGCACTTTCGAAAAAGCAAGCTGCTTTTTCGAAAGAGAGCACCCAGGCAGTCTGGATGTTCTCTTTCGAAAAAGCACAGTTTGTATTACATAGCCCTTTTTTTTAAAGAGCACTTTTGAAAAAAAGGCATTATTCTTCGTAAAATGAGGTTTTCCGCGGTCTAGACACACCCTAAGAGAGTTTCTTGATTTTGTCTTTCAGACATAGACTTAGTAAAAAAGATAGAACTTGTAATTTGACCTAAACAGAGAAGTACTCAGATCTCTGGTAGGACATTTCACAGGCTAGGTATCTATCACCAGAACTCCCTGGCTAGAATTTGTCACAGTTTCACCCTTTATAGTTTCTTTGTTCTAGAAAGAGGCCCAGCTAATTATGTATTTATATGTTGGACTTCCCTCCAAGACCTTTTCCACTTGTCTTATTCAGAACAACCTTGTCCAGTTCTGGAAGAATGCTTCATCCAGTTCTCTTGGATCTAAGGAATTCTGTTCAGCTCCAGATTTCATCACTGAGATTCCTTTATCAGGCACATATCTGAAGTTTCACAGAAAACCTCTTCCTTTATATACATTTACATAGTACTGTACTTTGCTGTTGATGATGCGCAACTCTCCCTCACTTTAATCAAATTTACTCGCATGTCACCCATGTTATCATCCATTCCTTCACCCTAAGTCCTGCGGCGATGGGCTAGCTGCGAAACGGCAGGTGTGGATACACTGGCAGCCGCAGTGGCGAACCTGCACGCAGGCGGCTCAGGCTATAGGGTCGTCTTCCACTGATCTGAAGCAGCAGTGATTTTTGGCAGCCACCTGGGCGACTGAGCAGTCCTTTTTAGGATAGCGCTGCTTACCTCTGTAGTCTGAGGAAGGGCCTAGAAAAGGTGCCCTAAAAAATGCCTGCTTCACCAATCCTGACCAGCTTACCGTGGCTGGTGGGAATCCCGCTTATGCGGTCGAAATACAAAGAAAACCAGTAACACTCCACTCATTCTTGGAGCGTGGAACATACGTACCCTCATGGATCATATGGATGCCGACAGACCCGAAAGGAGAACTGCCCTGATTGCCAAGGAGCTTGCTTGCTACAACATCAATATAACAGCTTTGAGTGAGACCCGGCTGGCAGAGGAAGGACAGCTGACTGATACTGGAGCAGGTTACACCTTCTTCTAGAGTGGGCGAAGAATAGACGAACGCCGCGAGTCGGGAGTTGGATTTGCTGTGCAGACAAATCTGGTGAATAAGCTATCCAACCTACCAAGAGGAATCAATGACTGGCTGATGGTGCTGAAGTTACCTCAATCTGGGAAAAAGCAAGTCACATTTATTAGTGCTTACGCACCAACAATGACTAACCCAGAAGACATCAAGGACAAATTCTACCAAGACCTGGAAGAGCTGATTGCTACAATACCAAAGTCAGACAAGCTGATAATCTTAGGCGACTTCAACGCCAGAGTTGGTTCTGATCATGATTCCTGGAAGGGAGTCATTGGTAGATATGGCATTGGTAGCTGTAATAGCAATGGACATCTGCTCTTGAGGCCATGTGCAACAAATGATCTCCTGATAACTAATACCGTGTTTCGCCTGTCCAAACATAACAGAACAACTTGGATGCACCCCCGCTCAAAGCACTGGCATCTAATTGACTATATAATAGTCCGTAGGAAAGACCGACAGGATGTCCGTGTGACCAAGGCTATGTGTGGCGCCGACTGCTGGACGAACCACAGACTGCTCATCTCAAAGATGAACCTTAGAATTCAGTCCCCCAGACATCCACAAGGCATTATGGTCCCAAAGCACCTAAATGTCTCCAGACTGAAAGACAGCAGCGTCCAACAATCACTTGCTGACGCCCTGGCATTTAAGCTGGAAGCCACTGGAATTGACGCTGATATAGAGCCCAGCTGGGCAGCTTTCAAACAGCTGGTGTACTCCACTGCCTCCGAGTTAATTGGCGTCACCACAAGAAAGCACCAGGACTGGTTCGACCAAAACTGTGGAGAAATCAAGGCATTGCTGGATGAAAAACATCGTCTCCATCGTGCCTACAGCAGTGACCCTAAGTCTGTAGCAAAAAAAGTTGCCTTCACGAAGATATGTCAGACTGTACAGATGAAGCTACGTGAGATGCAGGACACATGGCTGAGTCAGAAAACCGATGAGATCCAGGCCTTTGCCAACAGACACGATATGAAGAACTTCTACAATGCTCTTCAAGCTGTGTATGGCCCAGTCACATCTGGTTCAGCCCCTTTCTTGAGCGCAGATGGTAATACTTTGCTCACTGATAAGGACATCAACAAAGTGCTCTACCCAGCGATCTTCTCCTTAACAGGCCCTCTTCTATCAACGAGGAGGCAATAAACCGCCTACCTCAGGTGGAGATCAACGAAAGCCTGGCTGATCCTCCAACCGTACTGGAAACTCAAAAGGCCACTGAATTGCTCTCCAACAGTAAAGTTCCTGGAGCTGAATCTATTCCAGCTGAAATTTATAAATCTGGTGGACCCAAGTTAATTAAGAGGCTTACTGAAATGTCTGTGAGATGTGGAAACAGAAACGCGTTCCGCAAGACTTCAAAGATGCGTCTATACAAGCGCAAGGGAAATCGCCACTCTCGTGACAACTACAGAGGAATCACTCTGTTCTGTGTTGCAGGAAAGGTCCTCGCCAGAATACTTTTAAGCAGACTCACACAGCACCTTGACCAAGGTCTCTTGCCAGAAAGTCAGTGTGGCTTCAGGAAAGGACGAGGTACTACTGACATGATATTTGCCACCAGACAACTACAAGAAAAGAGTCAAGAACAGAATGTCCAGCTCTACACTGTCTTTGTGGATCTAACTAAAGCATTTGACTCTATCAGTTGTGAGGGCCTCTGGAAGATTATGGCCAAATTTGGATGCCCAGATACCTTCATTGAAATGGTGAAGCAGTTCCATGACAGCATGCTTGCCAGAGTCCAAGATCGTGGCAATTATTCAGAGCCATTCGCAGTCACAAATGGTGTGAAACAGGGATGCGTCCTGGCCCCCAGTCTCTTCAGCCTTATGTTCTCTGCTGTGCTGATTGATGCCTTTAGAGAAAATAATGTCGGGATCGACTTGCGCTACCGTTTTGATGGAAGGCTATTTAACTTGAGGAGGCTTCAGAACAGAACCAAGGTCCAGGTCGAGACCATTCGTGACTTTCTATTTGCAGATGACTGCGCCCTCAACTCAGATACGCAAGAAGGCATGCAACACTGCATGAATCTATTTTCCTCAGCGTGCATGAGCTTCAGCCTCACGATCTCCACCAAAAAAAAACAAGGTTCTGCATCAGCCCACTCCTGGCTGTGACTACACTGAGCCATCCATCACTGTCAATGGCCAGAAGCTCGAAAATGTGGATAGGTTTACATATCTTGGCAGCACTCTATCGAAGACAGCCAACATCGACGAGGAGGTGAATACTAGAATCGCCAGAGCCAGTGCAGCTTTTGGAAGGCTTCAACTTAATGTTTGGAATCGAAGAGGCATTAAGACTAAGACCAAGCTAAAAGTCTACTCGGCGGTTGTCTTGCCCACCCTCCTCTATGCTTGTGAGACCTGGACTGTATATAGTCGTCATGCGAAAAAGCTGAATCACTTCCACCTGAACTGTCTACGGAAACTGCTGAAGATAAGCTGGCAGCATAAAGTTCCAGATACTGATGTTCTTCTACAGGCTAATATGACAAGCATTCACACCATGCTTTGCAAGGCACAAATCCGATGGGCTGGCCATGTTGTGCGCATGTCCGATGATCGATTGCCCAAGAAGATGCTCTATGGTGAATTACAACACGGCAAGAGATCTCTTGGAGGTCAAAAGAAGAGATTTAAAGACACCCTTAAGGCCTCCCTTAAGAACTATAACATAGATCCTGGAAATTGGGAGAGTATTGCTGATGATCGTTCTGCCTGGTGCAGACGAATACATGATGGTGCAATAGCCCACGAACAAAAGAGACTGCGTTATGCTGCAGGGAAACGTCTTCTTCGCAAGTCCAGGGCTGGTATCTTCTCTTCCCCCGGTCGGCAGTCCAATATTTCATGTCCCCACTGTAACTGTCAATTTCGGGCTCGGACTGGACTAATCAGCCATCTCCGACCCCACTCGCAACTAAACTGATGACACTGGGTAGTCCTCATCGACCTCAATGGACGAACAGCAGCATAGCAGCACTGTACTTTGCAGTACAGGTTTTTAGATTGGTTTGGTTACAGGAACCAATTCTTTTGTAGCATGCTCTGTTCATGTATATTCCACTTACACCCTACTCTTTACTTCATCTCTACGTTCCTGATTTTTCTAGTCCTGTTGTTGCTAAATGGTCCCCCGATGTTCTCCCTCTTATCTTAGCTGGTGCCTATTGACCTTTTCACTTCTCTCATTTAGCACATTCTGTTTTCAGTCTAACAATCTGTTTACCTCACTAATTCTATCATTCAATAAATGAATGCTCCCTCCATGTGTTAGTTACTCGTTTCAGGTCAGGCTTCAATTACTGTATACTGTGATCATCACACAGGTATCTGAGCTCCTAGCACTGCTCCCAACATCAGAACAACTAGCACATCAGTCATTCTGGTCTTGTAGGAATTTAGCTGTCCTTTTAATCTGTGTGGTTCATCTGCTGTCTTGATTCTTAGAACTGAGAACCTGCTGGTGATGTATAGGAAACTGCTACCACACAGCTCTCAAAAATGTAGAATGTTTGGAGGGAAAATGGGGAGCAATGCTGACAAGAAATGTTAAACACCCACTCCCAGCTCAGAAGGATATTTATCATGCCAAAGGGTTAAATTTTCAGCCCATAGCCTTCACTTTTGCAAAATTTCCTCTGCATTTTATAGGCACAAACTGCACAAGTGCCTGAATAAATGGGAGAAAAGGATACTGTGGGAGTTAACTTTACCATGAGAGCAAGAGTGGTTATAGTGTATGAATTAGTGCTTAGGCATTTATTTATTAGGGCAATTTTTCTCACATCGATTAGGATACTTTGATACAAGCCCAGCTGAAAAATGCCCATTAAGCTTTCCAACTTGGCCTGGATTTTTGTCTGTGCTCCTGCAGTATCAGAATATCTGGTCATGTCACTGATAGGGATTGATGGGTGGGGGAGACACTAAATGATATGGTAGTTAACCTGTTTAAAATCTGTAGAATGCCTCTAAGATAAGAGTACATAGCCCCCACAATGAGGGCTAGCCAGGGCTGACTTATCCATTAGGCACAGTAGGCACAGTGCCTGGGGCCGATGATACTTTTAGGGGCCCACAACAATGTTTTAATTTCTTTTAAAATCAGAAGAAAAAAAAAGAACTTTTAGGGTCAAAGAAAGTGTTTTTCAACTGCGTTGGTATAAAGACGAATATAATCCAGGCTTCATACCAACGCAGTCGTAAAATATAATTTTTAATATTTTTTTTATGGAGGAAGGGGCCCACAAAGGCAAAAGTGCCTAGGGCCCATGAAAGTCATAATGCGGCCCTGCTACTGCCCATGACCTTGTCACTAGTTCTCCATTAGGTTTTTAAAAACGCCTTCATTTTTTTTAATACCAAGGTGCTATTAACATCACAAGAGTTTTTTTAAATAATCAAACTTTAGCATACGTATATCTTTAAAAATGCACTTTTAAAAGACTGATTTTAAACATACTTGATCTAGAAATGTAACATTGCCAACTGACTGGAAAGCATAGTTGAAATGACAAACACGGAAATAACATGAAAACAGTTTAGAGGGTATTTGTGCTTTTGTTGCAATCAGTCAGATATGGAGTAATATTAGAAGGACATTGTGAACTTCAGTACAATTTGTTTACATTTTTTTACAACTAACATTACTTATCATAGCTATTAGAGGAAAAAAATCTTTTTTCAGTGTTTTGACTTTTGACTCTGCATATAGTCAGTTTTCCTTGTTGGTGAGGTTCTAGTCTTCACAATAAGAACAAAATCCACATTTTAATCATTAGGAAAGGGGTGAGGTATAGTACCTCAAATTATTTTTTACTCTTTCAGAAACTGACTAGATTTCAAGATGGTGTCTCTTTAATAGTGTGTGTCCTAGAGCAATCCTCTTCATAGTCAAATATACAGTTTTGTAACTTTCTTTTCTGTCGCTAACAGATCTTTGTGCTAAAGATTCCATAGGAGTCTGCATGGATGACACACTGTGGAATTGGGGCCTTCACCCATACTAAGTGAGTAACTCCATATATCAGTAAGTCCTGTTAAAACTATTTAATTACTTTAATGTTAGTGGCGTTTGCATACCACTACAGCAGCTTTAAAATTATTTCCCATTTTCTTCATTTTGTTCTCCCCGCTCTGAGCTGACTGGTTCCCAGGTTTCCTTATATGATTTCTATCAGCCATTGAGTCATAATATATCTTGCCCATAATGTTTACCTATGACTTTGAAAAGGTTGGTAATTCCTAGGAACTGAAGTTAAGACAACAGATCAACAGTTAGTCTCAATGGGAGCCTGACGTCAGGTCCCCTCACCAATAGATTAGATAATGGACATTTATTTCTTTTCAGAAAGAATGAGGAAATTATGCATTCATTAACTGTTTGACCTATGTATGATGTCAGTGCTCTATCAGATTTCCAACTGCTTTTGCAGTCTGAGCCACTGTAACCATAATTGGGTGTTTTATCTCCAGTCTTTTAACACAAGATAACAAAGAAAAATTTGTCATGTTGATAGTGTGGATTTCTGTTCCCACAGTTTGCAGCAGGGCAGTATAGATTAGTGGTAAATTCACCTCATTTCCCAAGCTTCTGAGCTTAACTCTTCTAAGCATTATATGAAAAAGAACTGTGAATTTGCATTGCTTGTGCACATAAACAAAACCAGAACAAGTTGCTTTTATCCTTTTCTTCTTAAATGCCACTGGCATCCCTTGCTGCCAGGCTGGTGGTTGCTGTAGCTAGGGTACACACATGATGAATGCTGTCCCCATGGAAGTCAATGGCAAAACGCCAATTGATTTCAACAAGGTCAAGGATTCACCCATGATTTCTATGAAGAAGTTTGCCAAGGTATCAAAATGCGTGAAGCAGCATTCATTGAATGGTTCAGAAGGCATCCCACGCAGCCTTTTTGGGTCAGCTAGGTGCAGGTCAGAGGATGGTACTGGCAGAAAGAGAACAAGCAGGAAATAACAATGGGAGTCTCAAAACACCCCAGAAAAGGTGTCCTTTTTGCTTCCTCCCCACAAAGAGAATGTTTAGAAGACCTTTCACAAAATGGTTCCATTTTATCAACATTCTGTTGTCTGATAGCAAAACCAATTTCATAAACAGTCTATAGCTCCTCCTCTTGCTTCTATTTTTATTTACTGGAATGTTGTCACTTTAGTTTTTGGCTGAGGGTAGGCCATTCATTTTTTTCAAGCTTCTTAAGAATAGGATTTGATGAAAAGGAGATGCCATCAGTGGGCATGTCTATATCTACAAAGACAGAAGTATATGGGCCTCATTGGGGAAGGACACGGGAATGTTAGAATAACTAGGCCTATAATTAAGGACATTAGTACATTTGATAAAACAATCTTTCCTGGATTAGTTTTCAAACAATTTTAATATGAAAAACACCAGACCTGCCTAGGTACACATGGTCTGTGTTTATATATTGCTTCATTTTTTTTTTAAAGTGTGATCTAACCTACTGTACCATGTTTTGAGAAATCATATCAAAAGACTGTTTATGCCACTAATGCTCAAGTATTGCCATTGTGTTGCAACTTTTTAAAAAAGTCCTTTATTCCTGATCTGTGACTGCTGGCAGAAAATATCTCCAGAGGCTGGAGATAGACACAACATGGCGAGGGCTCTGAATTACTACTGAGAGTTCTTTCCCAGGTATCTAGCTGGTAAGTCTTGCTCACATGTTCAGGATCTAACTGACCACCATATTTGAGGTTGGGAAGGAATTTTTTCCCTGGACAGATTGTCAGAAGCCTTGGGGTTTTTTTTGCCTTCCTCTTCAGTGGGCCACAGGTTACTTTCATGTTTAAACTAGTGTAATTTCCTTTAAATTACCTGAAGTCTGTAACCCGAAGTCTTTAAATCATGATTTAAGAATTTTGGTAACTCAGTCAGAGGTTGCGCTGAGGGGGGGTCTGTATCAGGAGTGGATGGCTGATGTTCTGTGGTCTACAATGTGCATGAGGTCAGGAGTTCTCAGAACAAAAATTTTGGTGGCCTGACTGGGGTCACCAACTTTTGCTGGTGGTCACTCTGACAAATTTTCCTAAAATGTCTAATTAACTTTAGGAAAAATAAATATGTATACATGTCCAGATCATTGTAATTCATTTATGTAGATATTTTTTGGTGTAGAATCAATAATAAAAATGATGTACAGTTGTATTTTGGTGCACTTATCCCCTGCTGCCTCCCCCACCTTCCCTACCCATTGCCTCTAAGCCCTCACTGCCTGCCCTAGCCCCCTCCCCATCATTTCTCCCCTCCTCCCTCCATCCGCCACGGCCCCTACTTGCCAGGTACTGAAGTTAGACTTACCAGTCTGTAATTGCCAGGATCACCTCTAGAGCCCTTTTAAAAATTGGTGTCACATTAGCTATCCTCTTGTCATTTGGTACAGAAGCTGAATTAAAGGATAGGTTACAAACCAAAGTTAACAGTTCCACAATTTCACATTTTGAGTTCTTTCAGAACTCTTGGGTGACTGCCATCTGGTCCCAGTGACTTGTTACTGTTATCGATTTGTTCCCAAACCTCCTCTGACACCTGAACCTAGGACAATTCCTCAGATTTGTCACCTAGGAAGAATGGCTCAGGTTTGGCATTCTCCCTCACATCCTCAGCCATGAAGACCAATGCAAAGAATTCATTTAGTTTCTCCACCAAGGTCTTATCGACCTTGAGTGCACCTTTAGCATTTTGATTGTCCAGTGGCCCCACTGGTTGTTTGGCAGGCTTCCTGCTTCTGAGGTACTTACTTTTTTTTTGCTATTACTTTGAGTTTTTGGCTAGCTATGCTTCATATTCCTTTTTGGCATTCCTGTTTATATTTTTACACCTAATTTAGCAGGGAGTATGCTCCTTTCTATTTCCTTACTAGGATTCAACATCCACTTTTTAAACAATGCCTTTTTATCTCTCACTGCTTCTTTTACTTGGTTAAGTCATGGTAGCGTTTTTTTGTTATCTTACTGTGTTTTTTAATTTGGGGTATACATTTAATCTATTGTGGTGTCTTTGAAAAGTTTCCATGTTGCTTGCAGGGATTTTACTTTGGCTCTGAACCTTTCAATTTCTGTTTAACTAATCTCCTCATTTTTGTGTAGCTCCTCTTTCTGAAATTATATGCTAGTGTTGGGTTGCTGTGGTGCTTTTCCCACCACAGGGATGTTAAATTTAATATTATAATCACTATTTCCAAGTGGTCCAGCTATAGTCCCCTCTTCGACCAGATCCTGCATTCCACTTAGAACTAAATCAAGAATTGCATCATCTCTTGTGGATTTCAGAACCAGATGCTCCAAGAAGCAGTCATTTAGGCTACGTCTACATTGTCATGATCTTGTGCAAAAACTCTTCCAGAAGAGAGCGTCTACACTGGCATGTGCTTTTGCGCAAGAGATGTGCTTTTGCACAAGAGCATCTTTGCCAGTGTAGACACACTCTTGCATAAGAAAGCTCTGATGGCCATTTTAATCATAGGGTTTTCTTGCGCAAGAAATTCATGTTGCCTGTCTACACTGGCCTCTTCCGCGAGAACAGTTATGCAAGAGGGCTTCTTCCTGAGTGGGAACATCATAGTTCTTGCACAAGAAGCACTGATTTCATACATTAGAACGTCAGCATACTTGCGCAAGAACTCGCGGCCAGTGTAGACAGGCAGCAAGTTTATGCGCAAGAGTGGCCGCTTTTGCGCAAGATCACACCAATGTAGACACAGCCTTAATGTGTCAATATATTTATCTCTGCCTCCATTCCTGAGGTGGTTTAAATAGGATTTAAATGGTTGTAAGTGGAAGCAGACAAATCAAAGTAAGTTACTAAATAAAATAAAACAAAACATGCTAACTAAGCCTAATTCACTAAGAAACTTGTGACATGCAATTTCTTATCCTAATAGTGTTCTAAACACCTTTTCTCACAAGCTAGGCAGCCTCCCAGATTGGCTCTGATTCTTCCTCTGTTTAGTTTTAAATGCTTCTAGCAGTCATCTTAAGTGATAATCAGGGGTCTGCTGGCATCTGGCAGAAGCCCCTTTTGTTTGGTTTCATACATATATATATATATATATTTTGCCCAAGGCAGGAATCCTTTCTGTTCAATTCAAACTTTTCTCATCTTGAGTGGAAAAAGTACAGCATCCAAAATAGTTTCCAGTATCAAGTGGCTTGGTCATATGTCTTTGTAGGACCATGCATAGTCCAGGCTCACAGGAGTTACAAGACTATTCACAATTCATTGTTCCAAATATCGGGCCATTAAGTTCCTTCAATATCATTAATGGTCCTCATCAGAATGTCGGGTCAATAAACAGGCTTATGCTTCATATATCTAACTTCAAATCCAGGAAAGATACATACACAGAAATAGGATATACACAGTCAAGGGATTACAAACTCTCCAATGATAGGTTCAAATGCAATATTTTTTATAAAGCATATTTTGAGATAGGCATATTTATATTTATAAGCATATTTTCATCAAGAATATGAAATACACTGTGACAGATGCCACAGCCATAGGATGCCTAAACCAAACAGATATTGGGGAGAGCTTGGAGGACAGGGAAGCGTGAGGGGAAAGAAAGGCAAGTAACTTTCTTTTTTCTAACATTCATAATTGCACTCGCGTTTTAAAAATCCTCCAGATTTAGTGTTTATAACTATCATTGGCATGTTCTTTGCCTTTTCATTGTAAGGCAGATGGCATAAATGCACATTGCAATTTTATTACTATAGTGATAGGGTATATTTCAACATCCCTTGGTCAAATAGATAGGCTTATTCATATCACAATAAAGCACTCCATTCGGCAGAGTTTGCAATGGATGCACTGAATATAATAACAAGGTAAAAGTTGCTAAATCAATATTCCATTATTTGTAATTTAGTAGTTTTAGTAGTCATAAAAGTGAAGCATAGAAAAGATAAAAGCTTATATGGGTTACTCTGAAGGATATAATGAAAATGAATTCATTGTATACAACCACTAAGTTTTTAATATTTCACAATGTTTCTTATTACAAACATAAAACATTTCTTCGAATATGATTAGACAAAGTTGCTCCTCTGTTCTTTGTGGGATTAGTCAACTAGCAGCTAAAAGGTTCTTTTCAAGGTTAAGCATAAATAAAAGACTTGTTCAATTCTAAATTCACCGTGACATAAGCTAAAATGAAAAAGTACCATCTCTGTGAACAAATATTCCTGATATTTTAATTCAAGAGGTATGTAGATTAGACTAGAGGGAAAAAACTTGAAATAAATAAGGCCATGTGTACACTACAGAGGAAAAAAACAAGCTGCTGCAGGAAATCTTCCGGGGTTTGAATTAGTTGGTCTAGTGAAGACATGCTAATTTGAACTGAGAGGGCACTCCCATTAGCTCTGGTAGACCTGCTCTTATCAGGAGTAAGGGAAGTCGAAGGGAGAGTGTGCTTCTGTCAGCCTCCCACTATGTGGACGGTGCCAAAATATGATTCAAGATACTTCAACTCCAGCTATGTAATTAACTGGAGTGCTATGTAATTAATATAGCTGGAGTTGCGCATATTAAGTTGACTTTCTCCTTTTGTGTAGACCAGGCCTAAATGAATAAACTGTATTTTTCTTTATCAGTAGTTTGCAGGTTTAAGATTAATGCCAATGCTTTTTACTCACAGCGAAAGTTGTGGTGTTCAACACCTTTTAATTTCTCCAGAACGGAAGCAGATACAGTAGTAAGACTTCAATTCTCTACAGAATTTATTTCCATATCCAATGCTGATCACAAATGATTATTGAACATTCAAATGTCTGTACAAACAAAAATTTACTCTCATTTGATTTAATAGGTTGGAAGAAATTCACTTGAACTCTCACACAATTTCAATATCACACCCTAGTTTTTTAAAAGAAAACAAGAGGGTTGCACAAGAACTGTTTTGAGTAAGAGTTCCTGTGCAAAAGGTCTTGCGCAAAAGTGCATGCACACTGCCATGTGTTTTTGCGCAAGAGATGTGGTTTTGTGCAAGAGCATCCATGGCAGTGTGGACGCTCTCTTGTGCAAGAAAGCTCTCATGGCCATTTTAGCTATAGGGGTTTCTTGCACAAGGAACCCCTGTTGCCTGTCCACACTGCCTTCTTGTGCAAGAGCTCTTCCACAAGAGGGCTTATTCCTCATGGGGAGAGGAATAACTCTTGTGCAAGAAGCCCTCTGTTCTGACGCCTTACTCG
Organism: Pelodiscus sinensis; assembly: GCF_052426305.1. NCBI lineage: Eukaryota > Metazoa > Chordata > Testudines > Trionychidae > Pelodiscus > Pelodiscus sinensis. The sequence continues at coordinate 202,098,181 of NC_143052.1, forward strand.
CACAAGAACACACATGCAGTGTAGACACTTGCACAACTGTTCTTGCACAAGAAGTCTGCAGTGTAGACGTAGCTGAGGGCATTAATAACAGGAATTCCCTCTGACAAAAGATACTGTTTTAAGGTAGGGGATCATGTATAACACAAGTATGCAGGGGCATGATTAGAAAGGTGATGGCACAAAACAAGCTCAATCTAGATAGAAACATAAAGGGTAACAAGAAGATGTTCTACAGGTATAGTAGTAACAAGAGGAAGACCAAGGATAGGGTAGGCCCATTGCTCTGTGAAGAGGGAAAAACAATAACAGGAAACTTGGAAATGGAAGAGATACTTAACTTCAAACAAAGTTCTCTGATAGTCTAGTAGCACCTTAAAGACTTATTTGTTGTTAAGTTTTTCCTGTTACAGACTCATTCAGCTACCCCTCTGAAGCTTTTTAACATAGTGATTGTTAGTGGAAATGGGGTTGGTTTAGAAGTTAAAATAGGAAAAAAAAAACAAGTTAAAATTACTTAGAAAAGTTAGATATCTTCAAGTCACCAGGACCTGATTAAATGCATCCTAGAATACTCAAGGAACTGACAGAGGAGGTATCTGAGCCTTTAGCTATCATCTTTGAAAGCCATGGAAGTCAGGAGAGATTCCAGAAGACTGAAAAAGGGCAAATATAGTGCCCATCTATAAAAAGGGAAATAAGGACAACCCAGGAAACTACAGACCAGTCAGGAAAGGTCTGTGCCAGGAAAGATAATGGAGCAAGTAATCAAGAAATTCATCTGCAAACATCTGGAAGAAAATAAGGTGATAGGTAACAGCCAGCATGGATTTGTAAAGAACAAATCACATCAAACAAATCCGATAGCTTTCTTTGATAGGATAACAAGTCTTGTGGATAATGGAGAAGCAGTAGACGTGGTATGCCCAGACTTTAGTAAAGCAGTTGATGCAGTCTCACAGGACCTTCTTATCAATAAACTAGGGAAATGCAAACTAGATGGGGCTACTAAAAGATGGGTGCATAACTAGCTGGATAACTGTTCTCAGAGAGTAGTTTTTAACAGTTCAGTCATGCTGGAAGGGCATAACAAATGGGATTCCGCAGGGGTCTGTTTTGGGACCGGTTCTGTTCAATATTTTCATCAATGATTTAGATAATGGCATAGAGAGTACAATTATTACATTTGCAGATGATACCAAGCTGGGAGGGCTTGCAAGTGCTTTGGAGGATAGGGCCATAATTCAAAATGACCTGGACAAACGAGAGAAATAGTCTGAGATAAATAGGATGAAGTTTAATAGGATGAAGGGCAAATGCAAAGTACTCCACTCAGGCAAGAACAATCCATTTCACACATACAGAATGAGAAACGAATGTCTAGGAAGAAGTACTGCAGAAAGAGATCATGGGGTCATAGTGGATCTCAAGCTAAATCTGAGCCAGCAGTGTGACACTGTTGCAAAAAAAGCAAATATAATTCGGGGATGCATTAACGGGAGTGTTATGAGTAAGACCTGATAAATCATTTTTCTGCTCTACTCTGTGCTGATTAGGCCTTGTTGGAGTATTATGTCCAGTTTTGGGTATCACATTTCAAGAAAGATGTGGAGAAATTGGAGACGGTCCAGAGAAGAGCAACAAAAATGGTTAAAGGCCTAGAAAACATGAGCTATGAGGGAAGACTGAAAGAACTAAGCTTGTTTAGGAAAGAGAGGACTGAGAGGGGACATAATAGTGGTTTTCAAGTATCTAAAAGGGTGTGACATGGAGGAGGGAGAAAAATTGTTCTCCTTTGCCTCCAATGATACGACAAGAAGCAGTGGGCTTAAATTGCAGCTAGGGAGGTTTAGGTTGGACATTAGGAAAAAATTCCTGTCAGGGTAGTTAAACATTGGAATAAATTGCATAGGGAAGTCGTGGAATCTCTATCACTGGAGATATTTAAGAGCAGGGTGGATAGACATGTATCAATCAGGGATGATCTAGATGGTGCTTGGTCCTGCCGTGGGGGTAGGGGTATGGACTTGATGATTTCTCAAAGTCCCTTCCAGTTCTATGATTCTATGTACCATGAACATTATCAATACATTAATCAACCATAATATATGTATTGACAAATTTAAAGGGCCATCAAATTATCATATTTGTCTGAAAATGTACTTTACTATAGTAAAGAACTATGATTTGTTAAACCTGAAACTTAGCATAAAAAACGGTCTCTTTTCTAGTTTTATTTTCTCTCTGAATTTTAGAGTAATTGGTGTATAATCAGGTTAATTATTTCTCCTGACAGTTAGCTTCTTCCTTACTGAAAAGATTTTTATATGCATTAGCAAAGGAGCAGAAAAATCACTAATTAAAATGGAGGAATATAAAAAGTAATCAGGACATGCTATTTCAAGGGTGCACTAGCTGAATATGGAATTTTTTAAAAATAGCCAATTTAAAGATTCAAGTTGACAGTTTCTTTTTAATAGAACACATCTGTATAAACATAAGATCATTATCACTACGAAGGTAAGCTGCATTGCAGTTTCAATTGCCTGAGTACCAAACTTCGTGCCAAAAGAACATTACTTACCTGTCAAATTTCTTCTGAGGATAAATAATGTAATCGAGTCTTAGCTCCTGTGACTCCAATATGAAGTGAACTCGGAACTCTCAGAGCTAAGCCATTTTGAGAGTTGCTGACTCCATTGGCCATGAGAATAGTGAATGTCCAGTGGCTAGTTGCTTTGGCCTCTTGCTCAAAATAGATTACTTTTTTCTCCTTCAGATTTGACATTTAAAATGAGGAAAAAAAAACCCATCTGAGAGCAATGTTCCCTGTATTTTTTTCATCCATGTGCAGAATAAATTTGGTTATGTGCACCAAAGCATGTGCAGATGTGCACAACCAGTAAAAACATATGCTGCTGTGCAGTCTCCTCCTAGCCTCCCCCCTACCTGGTGCTCTGGGGATGCAGTGGGGTCAGGCCTGCCATGCCGTAGCCTCCTCCTGGCAGCTGGGGGGGACAGCCAGGGCTACCGTGGCCTTGGCCCAGCCCTCCCTGTTGGTCGGGGGGAAGGCCAGGGGCTGGCACAGGCTTTGCCTGGAGTGGAGGGAAGATCTGGGGCTGGCAGGGTCTCAGCCTGGCAGCCAGGGGTTGGAGACAAAGCCAGGTCTGTCCCACCTTGGCCTGATAGCTGGGGGGGAGGCGGGCCGAGGGGGCAGGGAGAAGAGCTGGGGCTGCCTCTGCCTGGCTCTATCCAGCAGCCGCGGGGAAAGCTAAGACTGGCGCTGCCTCGGCCTGGCCCTGCCCGGTGGCTGGGGGGAAAGCCAGGGTTGGTGATGCCTCAGCCCAGGAAAGGGGAGAGGGGCTGGTGAAGCATCAGCCTGGGGGGAGGAATCCAGGGCTGGTGTGGCCTCAGCCCAGTGGCCAGGGGGAGGAGGAAAGCCGGAGCTGCCTATTCCCAGAGAGAGGGGGGTTGGTGAGGATAGTGTGTGTGGGGGGGTGAGGGGGTGGGGGGGCGCGGCGCCTTAGTATGTATTAGCCAGAAAGAACGGCAGGGCGGCACCCTTCAGCACTCCACACTCGGGGGCTCCGAGAAGAGCAATATCCATGCCTACCTGTTGCATTTTAAGTGAGAATAGAGAAGCCATTGACAGTAGCCTCATCCAGGACAGGTCGAAACTCTCTCAACCGGGATTCCCTCATCCAGCAACATAAGTGTGCCAGCGAGACCACAGATGTTGCTGGACTAGAGAGATCTGGTGGAGGGCCAGAGGCAGGAGCCCTGTGGGGGCCAGGTACCCAGCCAGGCTGGCTGCAGGGAGGCGAGTGACTGGGAGCCCTGCCACGGGAATCCAGCTGAGCTGCTGGCAGGGTGGCCGTAATGCTGGTGGGCTCTGGTGAGGCAGCAGTCTGCTGCGGTGTGGCCAAGAGCCCTGGCGGCAGGGCCAGTGCTGCTCTGGTAAGGTTGGCAGGGTTGGGAATCCGGGTGACTGAGTGGCAGTCTGCTAAGGGAGGAGGGGGAGGCAGGCTGGAATAGCTGTGAGTACTGGCAGTGGGTCTATGGTTTGCCGCTGTGAAGCTGAGCGCCCCAGCGGCAGGACCTTGGGCTGCTGTGGCAGGCCAGCAGAGCTGATTGCATGTGCGGAGCCTGCCAACAGGCCAAGCCAGGAGCAGAGCTGGGCCGGGCCGGGGGGGGGGGGGGGGGGGGGGGGAGGAGTAGTGGAAAGGGGGCAGAAATGACCTCCTTTGGTCTGGTAAAATCTCTCCTTCAGGACCTGAGGGTGCTGGACCAAGGAGGTCCAACCTGTACTATCAGATGAATGAACACCACCTCATGCTCCACTGTACTAAATGCAGATGATAGATCTACTCATGCCAGCACTGACAACTGGAATCAGAGCTGTACCTATTGCTCCAGCCCCTATGGGCCAGATAAAAGAGCCCTTTCTGTGCCAGGATTCCCCCAGAGTAGGCAGCTGCAAAACTGACTTCAGAGGATTCTCCTATCCGCCCCCCCCCCCCCCCAGTTGAGGCAGCTGTCATAGCTTAGATAGGACCCCATAGCTGCTTACAGGAGGGGTGCTGCAGGGGCAGACTCAGCCCAGCAGCAAGAGAGCAAAAGTAGCTTAAACCCACCTTAAACAGCCTGGAGGTCTGAGAGTTCTGTGTTGGCGCAGCACAAAATTCTCTCTCTAGTATTCATTAATCACTAGGAGAGCAGCACTGCACTTTCTGCACAAAAGCAGCTTTGTAATCCAGATTGATGTACCGTGGGAGAGGGGGAAATGGACCTCCCATCCAAAAAACCCCAAGCAAGATTTAGTTTTTTGTTTTGAAGCCACCTAAGAAAGGCTGAGGAGAAGAGGCGACAGGAGGAAGAGGAAGTAAATGAGGTCGAAAATTGTTTTTCTAAGTGCCTTTGAAGACGGGCTGTTGTATCCAAGCAGCAGAGATGGCAGCTATTAGGCATGTTTTGTCGAAAGCCTCCAGGAGATTTGAGAGAAGAACTGAACACGGACCATTTTTCAGTTATATTTTTCTTTTAAAAAAAATGCATTGCAGAAGTTAGCAGCAAGGAGTAATAGGAATGCCACAGGGTAGAGCAACTAGGCTGTGTCTACCCTGGCACTTTTGTTGGCAGAACCTTTGTCAATTGGGTTCTGAAAAACCAACCTCCCCCCCCCAACCGCCATAAGTTTTACTGACAAAAGTGCCAGTGCACAGCACTACTGGTGCGAGACACTCTGCTGCTGACGCTGCTACCACTGCTTGCTGGGCAAGGGAGGGGTGTATTATGTTGGCAGGAAAGCTCTCTGCCATTGGCATAGAGCAGCTACAAAGGAGACTTTACAGTGGTGTAGCTGCAGGGGTATAGCTGTGCTGCTGTAAATGCTGGTAGGGTAGATGCAGCCTAAGTGGTAAGGCTTTGTATAGTGAGAGCACTTACCTTTCTGATTGTATTTATTTTTAAAGTTTTGGAAAAATAGAGGGAGCCTGAGATGTCACCAAAACACTAAAATTCCCATGGCATGTAATCAAAACCAGATCTTCACCCTTCCCTCCAGCAGTTGCATGCTGCTCAGGCAGTATAAAGCAACCAGAAAGTTTCCCCAAAGGCACAGCTGGAGGTTCTTGGTATGGCTGCCTTCAGACCAATCACTTCTCTCAGCAGCATCGTTTGTGCATCTGGCCAGGGAAGAGCACTAGGAATAGGCCCACAGTGCACTGTGGGGCAGTGGTCTCCAACCTTTTTAACCACAAGATCACTGTTTCAATTTAAGTGCAATGTAAGATCTACCTCAGACCCAAATACCCTTGCCCCACTTCCTTTTCGCTCCTTCTTTGAGGCCCTGCCCCTGCTCCACCCCTTCTCTGAGGCCTCACCCTGCTCACTCCATCCCCCTTCCTCACTCACTTTCACCAGGCTGGGGTAGGGATGTAAGCAACTAGTCGACTAGCCAATAAGCTTTTGTTTATCAGACAGTCGAGGGATTAGTCAACTACAGGCAGTCCCCGGGTTACATGGATCCGACTTACATCGGATCCCTACTTACAAATGGGATGAGGCAACCCCGCACTAGCTGCTTCCCCCCAGCAGACCAGGGAGACGCGAAGCTAGCGCCCCTCCCCCCCAGCAGACCAGGGAGACGCGGAGAGGCTTTTCTCAGCAGACACCTTAGCTTGAGAATAAAGGACTGAGGGAAGTGAGGTGTGGGAGAATAAAACTGAGCTCTGGAGAAATGTTTGGGTAGAGTTTCCCCTACAATATGTACCAGTTCCGACTTACATACAAATTCAACTTAAGAACAAACCTACAGTCCCTATCTTGTACGTAACCCGGGGACTGCCTGTAGTTGCTTTCTCCCCTCCCCCCGCTGCCTCTATCAGAGGCCTGTGCAGGGGGGAGCCAGCTTAAAAGGGACACGCCTTTGCTTTTTAAATGTATTAAAAGCTGATGTTTAAAAGGCAGAGCTGCAGTGGGGTGAATTCCCAGGTGGGAGCAAATCCCACTGTGGCTCCCCACTTATCAACTAATTTACTAGTCGATTAAATTAAATTAACATCCCTAGGCTGGGGGAGGGGTTGGGGTTCAGACTCTGGTCTTGAGTCAAGGAGTTTGGGAGGGGCTCCAGGCTTAGCCCAGGGAGGGGCACTGGAGTCTGGGAGGGGCTTCAGGGTGCAAGTCCTATGAAGGAGTTTGGGTGCAGGGGGACTCACATTTGGGGGCAGGAGATTTGTGGGTGATGAATCTGAGGAACTGTCCCGGATTGAAGTGTCATTAGAGGAGGTTTTGGAACAAATAGAAAAACTTAACGTTAACAAATCTCTGGGACTGGATGGCATTCATCCAAGGGTTCTAAAAGAACTCAAATGGGAAATTGCTGAGCTATTATCTATGGTTTGTAACCTATCCTTTAAATCGGCTTCCGTAACTAATGACTGGAAGGTAGCCAACGTGACACCAATATTTAAAAAGGGCTGTAGAGGCAATCCTGGCTATTACAGACCAGTAAGTCTAACTTCAGTACCGGGCAAATTAGTCGAAACAATAGTAAAGAATAAAATAGTGAAGCATGTAGAAGAACATAATTTGTTGGACAAAAGTCAACATGGTTTTTGTAAAGGGAAAACCTGTCTTACTAATCTGTTAGAGTTCTTTGAAGGGGTTAACAAACATGCGGACAAGGGGGATCCAGTAGATATAGTATACTTGGATTTTCAGAAAGCCTTTGACAAGGTCCCTCACCAAAGGCTCTTGTGTAAATTACATGGCCATGGGATAAGAGGGAAGGTTCTTTCTTGGATTGAGAACTGGTTAAAAGACAGGAAACAAAGGGTAGGAATAAATAGTAAATTTTCAGATTGGCGAGGGGTAACTAGTGGTGTACCCCAAGGGTCAGTCCTGGGACCAATCCTTTTCAGCTTATTCATAAATGATCTGGAGAAAGGGGTAAGTAGTGAGGTAGTAAAGTTTGCAGATGATACAAAAGTGTTTAGGATAGTCAAGACAGAAGCAGACTGTGAAGGACTCCAAGAAGATCTCACCAAACTGAGTGATTGGGCAACAAAATGGCAAATGAAATTTAATGTGGATAAGTGTAAAGTAATGCACATCGGGAAAAATAACCCCAACTATACATACAGTATGATGGGGGCTAATTTGGCTACGACAAATCAGGAAAGAGATCTTGGAGTTATTGCGGACAGTTCTCTGAAAACTTCCACGCAGTGTGCAGCGGTGGTCAAAAAGGCAAATAGGATGTTAGGAATTATTAGGAAAGGGATAGAAAATAAGACCCAGAATATCTTACTGCCCCTGTATAAAACTATGGTACGCCCACATCTTGAATACTGTGTACAGATGTGGTCTCCTCACCTCAAAAAAGATATTTTGGCCTTGGAAAGGGTTCAGAAAAGGGCAACTAAAATGATTAGGGGTTTGGAACGGGTCCCATATGAGGAGAGGTTAAAGAGACTGGGACTTTTCAGTTTAGAAAAGAGGAGACTGAGGGGGGATATGATAGAGGTACATAAAATCATGAGTGGTGTGGAGAGGTCCAATAAAGAAAAGTTATTTATTAGTTCCCTAAATAGAAGAACTAGAGGACACCAAATAAAATTAATGGGGGGCAGGTTTAAAACTAATAAAAGAAAGTTCTTCACACAGTGTGTACTCAACCTGTGGAACTCCTTGCCAGAGGAGGCTGTGAAGGCTAGGACTATAATAGAGTTTAAAGAGAAGCTAGATAATTTTATGGAGGTTAGGTCCATAAAAGACTATTAGCCAGGGGATAAAATGGTGTCCTTGGCCTCTGTCTGTCAGAGGCTGGAGAAGGATGGCAGGAGACAAATTGCTTGATCATTGTCTTCGGTCCACCCTCTCTGGGGCACCTGGTGCTGGCCGCTGTCGGTAGACAGGATACTGGGCTAGATGGACCTTTGGTCTGACCCAGTACCGCCGTTCCTATGTTCTTATGATTGGGTGTAGGAGAAAGTTCAGGGCAGGGACAATCAAAAACCAAAAATAACCCACTCTGCAAGCAGTAAAAGTAGTAACAACCCCTCCCTGTATGTGTTGGGTTAGGAGAGGAATGTGAACGACAGTGTGTGTTTGCGAGAATGACACACACACACACAGTGTGAGTGACAGAGATTTGCATTGCCAAGCTCCTCCTCCTGTGCCACGAGCACATAGCACTTAAGAGTGAAAGTGCCACATGCTTCTTGCCTGGTGGGGGCAGGAACTGAGTGATTTCCCATGATCCCCCACCTTCACTGACCTGGGGGTGGGGAGAACACACAAAGTCTCCTCCTGCCACCAAGGGCGCAGGTGCCTAGAGGGAACTGCCAGCTGTTTAGCTGGCAGTTCTCTCTAGGTGGGGAAGACTTCATGTGTTCCCCCACCCCCAGGCCACTCAGGGCCCATGGGCAGGGAAGCATAGAAGTGTCCTGGCCTTGCCCCTTCTGGGGAGGCTTGGGACCAGTTAAATTAGTGAAGTGGCCCCATCTAAAATTATTGCCTATCCCTCTGTTAGGGTCTCAATTCCAATAAGTCAACTGTACAGCAATGGCCAAATGTTTAACTAGTACTATGCATGCAACATAGCTGAAGTGAATTTGTATAAAGTAGTTATAAAACTGCTCAGTTGCAGACATTTAAACAAAAATGCTCTCTCCCCCCAAAACCCTATTGAATGTCCACAGGATCAAGAATAAGTCAATATTACTTGCTTTAAATATGTAAAGGATTGAAGAACATAACACTTCCTCCTCTGAAATGGATACAGAAACATGACCAAAGAATTCTCCCTTCTAGAATCTAAGTTACTGAGGAATTTTGACACACATATGCCCAACAACTTGATCATATCTAACTTTTTCCATCCTTCTGTTCTGAAGCCATTGCTTTGAGCTGTGCCAAATAGTGTTCATAGGGAAGAAAGTGTTAAAATTAGTAATTGACCCACATTCATAGAGTCACTCTCACATTCTTTGTAGATTCATGACCTACTGGTTTGCACCTTTGTCAGGTCCATATGCTTCAAGTCTGTAATGTGGGTTGATGTAGTTTTACCAAGTTTTGAGGTCTCTCGGGGCTTCAGATAGTTTCCTAGATGGATAGTATGAAATATCTGGGAGATAAGTTTGTCTCTTTAGCAACAGCAGAACAGGTCTCATACATCCATTATAAGACATTGTTTTCTTTTTTAGAAATAAGATTCCTTTGGTTTCTAGGGAATACAGTAAGGGCATTCTGTACAGCTGCAGGACTTTCATTGTACTGGATCTATTGCCTGCTACCAATACAAAATTCTGCCTCAGCAGGGTAGGCACGGCAACCATTTTCTTTTAACCTGCACTGTTTTTTGGTCCAAGACACTTTCTTCTACATTATACAAAAACAGTGTAGCTGAACAGACTGTTGTGGAATTAATGCTTAAGTTCTCTGTAATGCTTTGTCCCCTTAAATATGCCACCAAAAAAGTCTCCATTCTCTCTGAATATTGTCCTCCAGCTGGCCCGTTATAAGATACTGTATGCTTTCATATTTCACATATACATTTATATTAATTTTAAAGCTACAACTTAGTAGTGGTACTACTTCTGTTTTAAAATTAATCAGCTGAAAACTTGAGAAAATATTTTCCATCAAGATGAGACAGCAGAAGTTAATACAACACCTCTGTTATAGAAATCATGTTACTTTTATTCTAACTCATAAAACTGACAGAGACATTAGAAAATTTCAATAGCTTTATTTAGCATGCCAAAACCCAAACATTAAAAAAAATTCTATAAACAAGCAAAATATTTAAATACCATAATTTAATGTAAACCAGATCTTAAAAAAAGATTTAATACTGCAATCAAATAGGCTATTTACACACAGAGGAGATGGAACTACCGCCCCACAGGTGTCCAAAATTAAACTAATCTGATTTCCATAATTTATTTAAAAAGTCACCCATCTCCATGTTGGTCATTAGTAAACAATTTTAGTTCCGTACAAGATTCACCTCTCCGTGTTACATTCAAAGCAAGGGAGTGCAACACCCTGAATTTTCTGGTAGTCAATCAAGACATGTTCTTACTAGTAAAAGATTCAGAGAGGTAAGGCTGTAGATCTTACTGTCACATTTATTGCGGGTCAATGCAATTACAATAGAAGAAAATGTAGAAGCTATATTTTGAAAAAATAAAGCTTTATATAAACCACAAGACAAAATGTCATTTTAATAAGATCAGAAAGGCCAAGCATAAGTTCTTTAACTTGTTACATTTAATAGAACCCTTAAAACTTTTAAAGCTAAAAAAATATTTTTTGTAATTTGGAATCATTCCAGCATATGAGAAAGAGCACTTATTGTCTTAGTAGAGGAAAGACTATTTTTAATAAGGGTTTTAAGCAAAGGCTTTTGTTTAGCCATGTAAACCAAGTTTGCAGACTTTTGGCCAGTGAATTTAAAATTGTGCTTGTGTAGAGTCTTCGAAGAACAGCATAGTTCTGCAAGTTATAATGGATTAGCATGTATATTTGATCTTTCTATTTAAAAAAAACAAGCATTATTTCTTTATTGCAAATAGTATCTGCACACTGTAGCAACACATTTTAATTGAGGAACACAATTTAAAACAGGGGTTGAGTTGGTTCAAGAGACTGGTAGTGGAATATTGAGCATTACAACTTTCAGTCATTGGCACGAATCCAGGGCAGACTGGACATGACCAGAAATTATTTGACAACCATGTAATGGCCTGTATGTGAAATGACTGAGCCGCACACATTTCCTAGGTGAAAGAAATCCACATAAACAGTAATTAAAAAAAGACACCATGGCAATTGGCAGCCTGTTGGCAGGCTCAGAAGAGACCACTATTTGTGTTGGCATGAAGAGTAAACTATGTCCACCCCTCCCCCAGGTGATTTTGTCAGTGATGCGGCACATAGGCTTGGTACTGTGTAGCCAGAGGGAGTGCTTTAACTCTAGTGCAGTGCAAAGAATTATCTCTGGAGCTGTCTGTCTCCAGGGTGCACCTGCCTGGTCTGGGACACACTGACGTTGTTGGACCAAAGAGCCTCAGTGCCTAGGAAGAGGGGGCAGTTGGGAGTGGTGGCTGGCAGCCCATCAGGAGCAGAGCTGGTCTCATGGGCCGTGGCTCAGAGCCCAGCTACAGGGTTGGGAGCAGAATCGGTCCTATGGGCAAAGGGCCAGCGGCCTGAAGGGGGGAGGGGCTGGGCAGGACCAAAGCAGGATTCAGGTCAAGGGACCAGGAACAGAGCCAGTCCTGCAGCTTGGAGGGAGGGGAAAGGCAGGATCAGAGCAGGAGTTTGGCTGATGGCTGCCCCCCAATCAGCCCATAAGCTGGTTGGAGGGGCCAGGAACAGAGCAGGAGCTCAGCCAAGGGTCTGGGAGCAAAGCCAGTGCAATAGCTGGGAGCCCGGCCAGCACTGGCAGCGGAGCTCAGTGGCCAGGTCCAGCAGCTGTGAGGGGAGCCCCTGGGGAAAGATAGGAAGCTGCCAGCAGAGAGGCCAGAATTAACCATTCCTGGATTGGCAAACTCCCTCATTTGGGACCAGTCAGGTCTAGGGTTGCCAGGTGTCTGGTTTTCACCCAGACAGTCCGGTAATTGTGTCTGTCTGGTTTAAAAAAACCCCAGAAAATACCGTACATGCAAAATGTCCAGTATTTTCTGTTTCTGGGACAGAAGGCCGGCAGGGACATTTTTCCCCTGCCGTGTGTGGCAGGGGAGGAGGTGGGGTGTCCTTGGGGCCACTTAAACTTCCCCCAGCCTCCCCTGCTGCTTGGCCAGATACTTCCGGTTCCTCTCCTGCATATGGGAGAGGCCGCACAGGAGATCTGGCCTGAGGGAGAAGCTCCACATGCTGGAGCCCTGCGGCATGTCAGCCAGGCGGCAGGGAAAGAGGCTGCTGCTTCTTCCCAGGCTCAGGAAGCGGACAGCAAAACTGCTTTTGCCAGGAGCAGAATGAGAGGAGAGGGGAGGGAGGGAAGGGATCCATTCCCAGAGGGGGAGGGAAGGGAAGCCCCTGATCCCCTTCCCTGCATGGGGCACCTTTTGGAACTAAGGGGAAACCACCACAGGGCCAGCTCCTCCCCTTCCCCTCCCCCCTTTCCTGAGTAGGCTGGCTCGCCTTTGGCAGAGTGGTTAAGGAAGCATGCAGGACTGGAGGGAAGGGAGGAAAATACCTTCCAGGAGTGGGAAGGAAGAGAATCACCCCCAGCCGCTTCCCTGCATGGGGTGCATTTAGGAGAAAAGGGTGGCCACATCTGGGCAAGCCCCAGAACTCCTTCCCTGTAATAGGTTGGCTGCAGCAAGGAGCAGTGTCTTATACTGCCTTCTGCATAAGTACAGCTGATGTGTTCCAAACTTTTAATCTCACTTATTGCAACCCTGTAAATATCCTATTGCAACCCCATAAATATCCTATTTAAGTTAAGTGAATAGGCTATATTGTTCACACACATAAATATTTTCTCTGTCTTCCAAGGCCCAAGGGTAGGATAAAATGTGTGACAAAGAGCCAGAATGAAAGACGAAAATATTCATGTAAGAAACTTAAAATTACGTAGGCCATGACCCTTTGGTTTAAATAACGTTCCATCACCAGTGTTTGATTCTAAAGTAAATTTTCCACACTAAAAGGGAAGTGACGACAGATTAGTGTGGAACACAGGCAATATTCAGGCTAAAATGAATTGCAACCCTCAAAATGGAGGGACATTTGACAGGTATGCACGGACAATTGCATTTTTATCTGCTCCATGCTCAGTATGGATTCCCCACCTTTAAAATTGACATGGGAACATGCACACACAGAGGGAGCAGGGAAATAATATACAGTATGAGTCCATTAAATTATACAAATGGTAGTAAGCTGCATTAAAGTGCTACAAAGTTCTCTTAGTAATTTTTAAAAGTTGCTGCTATTCTTCCTGCTTTACTTAATACTGGTAACAGGAGGCATTACAATGGCCCTAGTTGAGCTGGAATTTATGATGTCTTCATACTGTGGGGGTGGATCTAAATGGTGTTCCGTTTCATTTCTTATGCTGGTTTCAGCAGTGGCTTCTTCATATGAAGGAGGAGGGTCACCATTTGATAGCCTGGCTGATATTGTGTCTGAACGTCCATCAGGAGATCCCAAATATCCTGGAGACAGCCCACTGCCTTCATACATTTCTTCCTGTGGGGAATGAACAATGCTGAGAGGCTGGGGAAGAGCACTTCTACCATCAGCAACAGCACTATCACCAACGGCTTCGCGGGCTCCCCTATGCATGTACACAGACTGTCTACGGATTTTCTTTTTAAACAGACATCTCCATGTAAGAAAGATGATAATGAGGATAACAAAAAGGCCGATGATTAATGGAAATGCAAGGTAAAATGAATACCAATTATCTCCTGTGTTACTTTCTCCATGGAGTCCATTTGTGTAGTCTTTCCAGAACTCCCTCTAAAACAGCAAGACAGAATTAATCAGAAGCCATTAAAAATAAAATGTAACGGGTCTGCTTTCAATCACAAAATCGAAGCAAGTTTTGTGGCTTCCAATAAATGATCACTTCGATCTTCAATTGGTGCAGATATTGTATGAAAAGTTTCCTGACTCCTTTCTGGTGTCCTGAGTTTTTTGGAATTTTTTAAATGTCTCAACATTTCTGAATTTGCACTGAATAGTCACAAATTGGGATTTATTTTGGAATTAAGGATTATGAAGAAGGCATTTTGACAGGGAAACATTGTTTCAGAGTGATATTTTAACGCAGCATAACTATGCTGCACTGTCATCCTAAAATTCAGACTTCCCCGCCCTCTGGTTTATAAAATAAGAGCTGTCAGCTATTTACAGCTAGACATAGCTTTTGCAATATATGGATAACAATACAACATATACTTAAAATAGTCTAGAAACCTTGGTATCTTAACTGAAGATAGATGAATCAAAAGAGTGAGTAATGGAAATATGAATGAGGGGTGAAATTAAGAATGACATTAAGTACTTAAGATAATTTGTTATTTTATTAGTATTTTAAAATTACAATGGCTATTGCAATAGCACCAAGAAGCCCCAGTCAGAATCAGGGTCTTTGTTTATTTGCAAAATAAGAAAATATAGGAAAACATGCTGCCTGTACTACAAAGATGTTTCCTCTGCCTGTATCTGTGTTGTATTATCCATAGTTGATATAGACCAAATGTAAGACACAGGTAATGTTATGTAAACCTCATCCCTTTGTTTCAAACAAACATTTAAACAATTTATATTCTGTTCTTGGAGAAAATACAAAATCTTCTAGTAATAAAGGTATCTGTACATGTTATATTGAGTCCAGGACTTTCTATGTAAAATAATTAAGTGATTTCCCCCCCCCCACACACACTTTTATTTATATATATATATATATATATATATATATATATATATATATATATATATATACACACACACACACACACACACACACACACCCACACCCACCCACCCCACAAATCAGATCACTACACATTCTTAAACATAAAATTTAAAAAAACCCACACAAGCAAGAAACTTAGGGTTTACTTAGGTAATGAATTAAAAGTGCAAATAAGCCATCTTAACTACCTTTGAAAATATCAAATGCTACACATGAACATTTATCTTATTGGCACAATTCCACCGCTCACAAGGTAATATTATGACCACACACACACACACACACACACACACCCACCCACCCCCACCCACCCCAATGCAACGGCCATTTCTTTCACAGGAGAAAAGTCTATCATGCAAAAAAAACCAATCACACACAAAGCAAGCTTTGGTGTTCTCTAGATATAATCTCGTGGAAAAAAAATCATTCAACAAACAAGGTTTTTGGGCAGATGGGGGAGGGGCTGCAGAGGTGATCCTGGTAATTACAGACAAGTCTAACTTCAGTACCAGGTAAAGTGCTTGAAATTACAGTAAAGTACAGAATTGTTAAACACATAATTTGTTTGGGGAAGTCAACATGGTTTCATCATATCTCTCTAGTCTAGTGGAGTTTTTTGAGGGGGGCAACAAGCATGTGGACAAAAGGGGATCCAGTAGATACTAGTGTACTTAGATTTCTAGAAACTCTTTGACCAAAAGCTCTAAGCAAAGTAAGCTGTCATGAGAAGAGGTTAAAAGATGAGAAACAAAGGTTGGGAATAAATGGTCAGTTTTCAGAATGGAAAGAGGGGTCTGTATTGGGATCAACCCTATTCAACATATTCATAAATGATCTGAAGGAAGAGGTAAACACTGAAGGTGCATCTACACTGCACCCATAGCTTGAAATACGCATATTTCGAGTCAATTTCAAAACGGCTTATTTTAAAATTTGATACTGTTTACACAGCACTTATTTCAAAATAAAATTGCTATTCCAAAACATCTCTTACTCCTCATAGAATGAGGTTTACAGGGACACAGGAATAGCGAGCCTGTTATATTCTGAAACAGGCATGCTCAAAAGATGTGGAATAGCTATTTTGGGATACCTCTGGTCTCCTGAAATAGCTCAGCAGTGTAGACATAAGCCTGAGGTGGCAAAATTTATAGATATTGACCTTCTGATGAAGACAGTTAAATCCGAAACAGACTGAGAAGCTGCAAAAGGATCTCACAAAACTAGGTGACTGGGCAACCATATGGTAGATAAATTTTAATGTTGATAAACGCATACTGGAAAACATGATCCTGCCGATACGTACAAAATAATAGAGACTAAATTAGCTATTACCACTCAAGAGAGATCTTGGAGTCATTTTGGATAGTTCTCTGAATACATCCACTCAATGTGCAGCAATGTGCACTTCATAGGATGTGCAGCCTGGGACCAGCTCTTCCCTAGTCTGTACCAGATCCAGCACAGATAACAATTCAAACCTAATAGATTGCATATTTTGCAAGTCTCAACTGACCACACACCTTGATTTTCCTCATTATGTGTAGAATAAGTGAGAATAAGGATCACAACAGTTTAACTACAAATGAATCTTTAAAGTTTAGCATCAGTAGAAATTATTTTGGGAAATACTATTTATATATTTACATATGTTTATGAACACAAAGCATTCTGAGACTATAGAATACACCCTTCTTGTTTACTACAGAGTAATTTCTTTTCTTAGTTGCATACTACACCTTATCCAGTCAAACTTTTAGGTAAGGATTTCTGGTTAATAAATTTGTTTGCAAGAGCCAGTTTCACAGTCCTTATTACAATTCCATCGCATTATATGTAACTAGCCATGTAAAATCCCAGTTAACCAGGATCCCACAGGTGGGAGACCATGGCGTGGCGTGGCAGGACTAACCAGGCTGTTCAGGCCAGATCCACTGCACCGTGGGTCATGCTCCAGCCAGGCCTGCTGCGCCATGCCATGGACAGAGGGGGCCCTGTCCAGGCCAGGCCTGCTGAGCCATGGGCATAGAGTGCTCCGGCTGGGGTAGGCCCACTGTGGGCAGGAAACTGCTTCAGCCCAGCAGCACCCCCCAGCACAACATAGTAGACCCAGTTGGGCTGGAGCAGTGTCAACAGTTGAGAGCTGCTCCAGCCTGACTGTGCCATCAGTTAACTGGTTACAGGTAAGCATCACTCAATGAGTTAATTGAGTAACTGTTGAGTATCCATCAGTTTCAACTGTCCATTATGTTCTGTATCTCACTCTGTAAATTTTTAAGATAGATCATGGACTCAAAATGTTATTGTTATGCTGATGGCATTCAAGAGCTACAGTAATGACTGTAGTAATACCTCATGCAAATACCACATGTAGGTTTGACTTTTGAGGAAAATTAACACAGAGCTACGCGGTAAAGACAAATAAAAAAAAATAACTTGTTCCCTGTTATGCATCCTTGGTATGTATCCAACAGGCCTGAAAGTTCTCTTTTGGGTTTTTTTGAATACTAGAAATTCAGGTGCTGCCTGTTTTGCCAAAAATATCCCATGGGAAACTGAAAATACCAATAAACATAAGAACGGCCGTACTGGGTCAGACCAAAGGTCCATCTCGCCCAGCATCCTGTCTGCCGACAGTGGCCAGCACCAGATGCCCCAGAGAAGGTGGACCGAAGACAATGATTAAGCGATTTGTCTCCTGCCATCCCTCTCCAGCCTATGACAAACAGAGGCCAAGGACACCATTTTATCCCCTGGCTAATAGCCTTTTATGGACCTAACCTCCATGAAATTATCTAGCTTCTCTTTAAACTCAATTATAGTTCTAGCCTTCATAGCCTCCTCTGGCAAGGAGTTCCACAGGTTGACTACACGCTGTGTGAAGAAGCATTTTCTTTTATTAGTTTTAAACCTGCTATCCATTAATTTCATTTGGTGTCCTCTAGTTCTTCCATTTAGGAAACTAATAAATAACTTTTCTTTATCAGTCCTCTCCACACCTCTCATGATTTTATATACCTCTATCATATCCCCCCTCAGTCTCCTCTTTTCTAAACTGAAAAGTCCCAGTCTCTTTAACCCCTCCTAATCATTTTAGTTGCCCTTTTCTGAACCCTTTCCAAGGCCAAAATATCTTTTTTGAGGTGAGGAGACCACATCTGTACACAATATTCAAGATGTGGGTGTACCATAGTTTTATACAGGGGCAGTAAGATATTCTGGGTCTTATTTTCTACCCCTTTCTTAATAATTCCTAACATCCTATTTGCCTTTTTGACCGCCGCTGCACACTGCGTGGAAGTTTTCAGAGAACTGTCCGCGATAACTCCAAGATCTCTTTCCTGATTTGTTGTAGCCAAATTAGCCCCCATCATACTGTACGTATAGTTGGGGTTATTTTTCCCGATGTGCATTACTTTATACTTATCCACATTAAATTTCATTTGCCATTTTGTTGCCCAATCACTCAGTTTGGTGAGATCTTCTTGGAGTCCCTCACAGTCTGCTTCTGTCTTGACTATCTTGAACAGTTTGGTATCATCTGCAAACTTTACTACCTCACTGCTTACTCCTTTCTCCAGATCATTTATGAATAAGTTGACAAGTGAAACCAGGAGAACAAAGAGATAAAAGTGCTGCTAGTCAGACTAAGGATTTAAGAGGCAGGTAATTGTATAGACTGCACGATTATTCAATTTGGGAAGGTGCTCAGAAGGCGCTACCCCTACTGAGGCTCAGCAGTTTAAATGTAAATTTAAACTGCAGAGTCACAGCGGGGGGAGCTCCAGGACCTGGCATGAGCTGGGACTGAGCCAGGCTTGCTCAGTCCTGGCTTGTACCAGGTCTAGCAGCCTCTGTCCATGGGGTGCAAGTGGCAATCTGGGATCCCCCCCACGGTCAGAAGCTGCTGCAGCACAGCCTCTGTTTGCGACCATCCCCAGCCAATGTGGACAGGAGCTTTTGCTGGAGCAACCTCTTTTCACGGAGGCAAGGGACCCACGTAGGGTGGGAGGGGAGGCAAGCGGCACTGCAAAGATGGTGCTGGGGGAGAGCCAACTTTAAAGCAGGCTCCCCCCAACACTGACTCCTGTTTCCCCCTCCCCTTGCTGCCTATGATATAGAGGCAGCAAAGGGGAGGAGAAATGCAAGTAGTCAACTTGACTACAGGAAACCCCCAACATGCAACCGCCTGAGTTCCGAGCCCCTGTACTAACAACCATTTTTGTAAGTGTGGAAGGGGCTGAAAATTCCCAACTTACGTCCTTGGTCCGCATTTACGACGGCACATGGCACCTACTGTAAATGAGGATTCGAGTTACAACGCTTCCCCAGGAACCGAATGCGTCACCAGCTGGGGGCCCCCTGTACTCTTTTACATCCCTAAGTCAGGCAGTGTAAAACTGAATTATAAAAAGATTTTTTTTTTTAAAGTATGTGTGTCTTTTTTTTTTTTTTTTTTAAACAGAGTTAGAAGGAATTATCTAATTAATTCTCAGAGGGGTAGCCAGGGTAATCTGTAACTTTAAAAGTCCTGTGACTGTGGCACCTTAGAGATGATAATACACAGAATTATGAGCTTGTGTGATTTTATTGAAGACAACATTCTGAGCCTTCATTTAATGTCTAAGAAAATTCCTATTCCAGTCCTCCATTTTTCCAAAGACCAAGAGGAATATTATGTTTAAGATAAACCAAGTAGTTAAGAAATGTGGGTAAAAAAAACTAAAACACTGTTTGGCCTCCTTTATAAGCTACACATGGAAAAGGAAATGAGGAATTAAGGCCTTTAAAACACCTGGTTTTAGGATTTCACGCAAATGCATACAGCAGAAGTATTACTTTTTAATACATGGGCCAGAAAACTATGTAGTGGTTGTTACTCATGCCACTATAAATGTCAACTTCCCTGCTAATCAAAAAAAAAAAAAAAAAAGTGCTTTTACTCTATCTGGAAATTCCTCCCATTTTCATCCAGGTTTACAGTGTACTCAGGGATGCATCTTTCCTACCTTGCTGTTTTCTGTAAATACAGGCAGTCCCCGGGTTACGTACAAGATAGGGACTATAGGTTTGTTCTTAAGTTGAATTTGTATGTAAGTCGGAACTGGCTCCAGATTCAGCCGCTGCTGCTGAAACTGACTAGGGGCTGACTACAGCCGCTTTGCTTCCGGTGCCCCGGTCTGCTGGAGACGGTCCCCAGCAGACCAGGGGCACCCGGAGCAGCTTTTCTCGCCCCGGAGGTCGAGGTGGTGGTCCCGCTGCCTGCGAGCTCCGGGGCGAGAAAGCCCTGTTCGTAAGTGCAGATCCGACATAAGTCGGATCCGCGTAACTCGGGGACTGCCTGTACTTCAGAGTAACCAATGTATCATGGTCCAAGACTGCTCACATTGTTTTACTTGTTGTAGGCAGTTTAAATAAAGTTTTTGTGCCAACTGCTTTGTAAGTGACAGCTACTCTGCTGATGTGCAGCTGCAGCTTCAGGAAAGGTACTTCATTTCTGCTAGTTTTAGGAATAATACAATTGTCTTTACTAGGTAGTCTGCATTTTAGCTGCTCTCTATCATGGCTTTAAATGCATGATTTGAATAAGATGTCTGTGGCATGCAGTACACTCCTCTCTTTCATAGTAAGATGCTGACTATCGCAAAGTGGAGTAGCTTACTAGTTTAATCACAATACATTTAGTCAGAGTAAAAGTAAGTGGGTGCAGCAAAAGCCTTCAGGAAACTGTTTAAAGAGCTGGCAAGGACCAGCAAGAAGAAATTTTAAATTACTTTCGCTGCTGCATTTAGTAAAAATGAATAAGCTAAGAAATCTAGTGGAATGTAGGAAAGTTAAGAGGCTAGAAAGCGCACACACTTAAGCTTGTATTAACTAGTGCAATGTTTTTTTTTAACTTACTGTCTTTTCATCGTTTTCAAAAGCTTCTCTTGCTTCCTCATAGGTACACTTTTCTTCTACACACTCACGTTCTATGCTCCCTTGCTTTAGCTCTTCCAAAACTCCATTGGCTCTTGGATATCTTTTTAACACAGAGTTGGCTTTGTTCTCTGTTAGGAACACTGAAAAAAGAAGAGAACATAAATAAAGTGACTCTTGGGAAAGTAGCCACACTATTTTCAGAATTTTAAAATAAAACTGCACAAAAGAAAATATGTTGTGTGGAGAGAAAAACTTTTCAAAACAGTCTCTTTACATAAAAAAGTATGACGGCTCCTTCAACTGTTACTGGCTATTAAAAATATTTTTCCATAGACAACTGAGCATTGTAGGTACTATGCCACAGCTTGTTTAAATGCAACTACAGGCCCTGCTTGAGCCCAGCATCCCTATTCAGCTCATGCTTAAACTCTGAACAATTCAAGCAAATCATATGTAGTTGAACAATTACAGTAGCATGGTATGAAAAAGCTGACCTTGTCTCTGGAGCTCTTCAGAGACTTAGTCATTCACCCTCTTGGATCTGGAGTGTTCCAGACCTGCTCTGCATGTATCAGCACCATCCTGATTAAAGTGGAATTTAAGTTTAAATGCTTCCTTTCCTGGCTACAGAAAGCAACTGATACTTGGCTATGAACTTCCCCACAAAAAGTATGTGGAGGATCATACCTGAATTTTTCAGAAGTTTTATGCTGACACATTGTCTATAATACCTCATGAGAATCACTCCAAAATGGCTGACACTTTTTCAAATTGAGTCTACATAATTTCTTATGCAACACTGCACTTCACTAGATACCATGGCATTAGAAACACCGGTCTTTTTGGAATAAAATGGCCTCAAAAGAAAAAAAAATCAAAGCCAAAACAGGACGTAATATGTTAATATGACACTTCAATTATTAGGGTGACTTGTTATTCCTTAGATAAGACATTTCAGCAAACAGGTTAACATCACTTTATGGTTCAACTCACTCACTAGTAGGATGACTAAATTTCAGACACAGATCACCTTTATCACTTGAAGTAGTTTCACCCAGGTGTTTTCTTCCTTTCTTGAGCACCTCATTTTCTTCCCATCTGGCTTTCCTGCTCATTCTCTGGCCAAATGTCTTATCTTACACCCTGAAACCACACCTCTGGCATGCACAGACCTTTTTCTCCTCCTCCCCCACATCGTTTATGGTTGACTCAAGCATAAGCCGTTGCACCTGCTTCCCCATTGTGCACATGCTGGCATGCACCAGGTCTGGAACTCTCCAAATCCAAAGGTGAATGACTAACTCTCTGAAGAGCTCTAGAGGCAAGGCCAGCTTTCATACCATATTTCAGTAATTGAAAAACTACAGTAGGTAGGGTTGCCAGGTGTCCAGTATTTTACCAGTCAGCCCGGTATTTGCGCTCTTTGTCCGGTTTAAAAAAAAAAAAAAATCAGAGACTACCAGACATGTGCAATGTCTCTGATTTTTCTGGCTGCGCACTGGATGGAAGCCTGGCGTAGGCGGGGGAACGGCTGGGAGGCAGGACCGCCATTGGAGCCAGGAGTCCCAGCCACTCCCCCCGTCCCACCAGGCTTCTGCACAATCACAGGCTCCCAGCGCCGATGGCAGCCCCGCCTCCCAGCCACTCCCTTCGCCCCCACAAGGCTTCTGAAGCACCCAGAGCCGTGACTGCAGCTCCGCCTCCCAGGTGGGGAGTCCCAGCTGGTAGGCGGGGCCGTGATCACTGCTCGGGTGCTTCAGAAGCCCAGCCAGGGTGGGGGGGAGTGGCTGGGACTTCTGAAGTGACTCCCAGCCACCCCCTCCAGGCTTCTGCATAATCACGGGCTCCCAGCGCCAATTGTGGCCCCGCCTCCCAGCCTGGGAATCCCAGCTGGGAGGCAGGGTTGCTATCGCCACTCTGGGCGCCACAGAATGGGGGGGGGGGCTTATTATCCCGCGTTCCTTTTTTTTTTTGCTTGACCAAAAAATACTGCGTGTCCAGTATTTTTTGGGAGACCATCTGGCAACCTTACAAGTAGGTGTGTCAACTAGATGATTAACTAACTGATAAGTCTAGGCTTATCGGTTAATCTTGTTGACTACTTGCATTCCCTTCCCCTCTTGCTGCCAATATCAAAATTAGACTAAGAAAATAAATCCAATAGACATTTAAGTTACATTTTAGTTTTTTAGCTTGAACTGTGTATTTCTTTCTTAGCAAGTCTTTAGGTTCAGGGGTTGCAAAAATGTGTGTAACTCTCTTTTAAAATTCAATGTGACCATTAGATCCTAGGGTTGCCAGATGGTTTAACCAAAAATACCGAACACCCCACTCCCACCCACAAAAAAAACACTGGAGAAAAAATTCTGTTGGAGGGGAGGGGATACCGAAGTTGTAGAGCATAAATAAATAAAGCGGCATGGTCCCTTTCAGAGTGCGTGCAGAGTCAGAATAGGGATAGGAACAGGGGAGCAGTTGAGCACTAAAACTAATACATCTGAGACTAGGGTTTTTGATTTCAAAAACGCTAACTTTAATAAATTAAGGAAATTAGTTAGGGAAGTGGATTGGACTAAAGAATTTATAAATCTAAAGGCGGAGGAGGCCTGAGATTATTTTAAATTAAAGTTGTAGAAGTTATCAGAGGCCTGTATCCCAAGAAAGGGGAAAAAAATTATAGGCACGTGTTTTAGACCAAGCTGGATGAGCAAGCATCTCAGAGAGGTGATTAAGAAAAAGCAGAAAGCATATAATGAGTAGAAGATGGGAGGGACCAGCAAAGAAAGCTACCTTATTGAGGTTAGAGCATGTAGGGACAAAGTGAGAGGCTAAAAGTCATGTAGAGCTGCACCTTGCAAAGGGAATTAAAACCAATAGTAAAAGGTTTTAATAGCCATATAAACAGGAAAAAAAAAATGAAGCGGGACCGCTAATCACTGAGGATGGAGTGGAGGTTAAGGATAATATCTAAACAAATACTTTGCTTCAGTCTTTAATGAGGCTAATGAGGAGCTTAGGGATAATGGCAACATAACAAACGGGACTAAGGATATGGAGGTAGATATTACCAGGGCTCGACAATTAGGGCAATCTACTCACCTCTGGCGAGTAGATTTTAGTCTGGCGCGGATGCGCAGCGTGCAATTCCATGCAGCTGGCAAGCGGGGATCACTGTTGCTTGGCAAGCCCTGGATATTACCATATCCGAGGTAAAAGCCAAACTCAAACAGCTTAATGGGAGTAAATCGGGGGGCCCAGATAATCTTCATCCAAGAATATTAAAGGAACTGGCACATGACATTGCAAGTCCATTAGCAAAAATTTTTAAACAATCTCTAAACTCAGGGGCTACGTCTACGTCTACATTGGCCCCTTTTCCGAAAGGGGCATGCTAATTTGACAGGTCGTAATAGGGAAATCCGCCGGGGATTTAAATATCCCCCGCGGCATTTAAATAAAAATGTCCGCCGCTTTTTTCCGGCTTTTAGGAAAGCCGGAAAAAGAGCGTCTACACTGCCCCGATCCTCCGGAAAAAAGCCCTTTTCTGGAGGATCTCTTATTCTTACTTTTCTAAAAGCCGGAAAAAAGCGGCGGACATTTTTATTTAAATGCCGCGGGGGATTTTTTCCCTATTACGACCTGTCAAATTAGCATGCCCCTTTCGGAAAAGGGGCCAATGTAGACGTAGCCAGGGGTTGTACCTTTTGACTGGAGAATTGCTAATATAGTTCCAATTTTTAAGAAAGGGAAAAAAGTGACCCGGGTAACAACAGGCCTGTTAGTTTGACATCTGTAGCATGCAAGGTCTTGGAAAAATTTTTTGAAAGAGAAAGTAGTTAGAGACATTGAGGTTAATGGCAATTGGGACAAATTACAACATGGTTTTACAAAAGGTAGATCGTGCCAAACCAACCTGATCTCCTCCTTTGAGAAAGTAACAGATTTTTTAGATAAAGGAAATACAGTGGATCTAATCCACCTTGATTTCAGTAAGGCATTTGATATAGTACCTCATGGGGAATTATTGGTTAAATTGGAAAAGATGGGGATCAACATGAAAACTGAGAGGTGGATAAGCAACTGGTTAAAGGGGAGACTATAGTGGGTCATACTGAAAGGTGAACTGTCCAGTTGGAGGGAGGTTACTAGCGGAGTTCCTCAGGGATCAGTTTTGGGACCAATCGTATTTAATCTTTTTATTACTGACCTCGGCACCAAAAGTGGGAGTGTGCTAATAAAGTTTGCAGGTGACTAAGTTGGGAGGTATTGCCAATTCAGTAAAGGATCAGGATATCATACAGGAAGATCTGGATGATCTTGTAAATTGGAGTAATAGCAATAGGATGAAATTTAATAGTGAGAAGTGTAAGGTTATGCATTTAGGGATTAATAACAAGAATTTTAATTATAACCTGGGGACACATCAGTTGGAAGTGACAGAAGAGGAGAAGGACCTCGGAGTCCTGGTTGATCACAGGATGACTATGAGCCGCCAATGTGACATGGCTGTGAAAAAGGCTAATACGGTCTTGGGATGCATTAGGCGAGGTATTTCCAGTAGAGATAAGGAGGTGTTAGTGCCGTTATACATGGCATTGGTGAGACCTCATTTGGAATACTGTGTGTAGTTCTGGTCTCCCATGTTTAAGGAGGATGAATTCAAACTGGAACAGGTACAAAGACAGGCCACTAGAATGATTCGAGGAATGGAAAAGAAGAGGTTACTTACTTCGTAACTGTAGTTCGAGATGTGTTGCTCATGTCCATTCTGATTAGGTGTACGCGTGCTGCGTGCACGGATTCCAGAGCTTTTTTCCCTTAGCAGTATCCATAGGGTCAGCAGGGAGCCCCCTGGAGTGGCACCGGTATACCGGTGCATATATATCCCTGCTGGCCCCTCCACTCCCAGTTCCTTCTCGCTGGCTCCTTCCGACACGGGGAGGCGGGTGGGATGCAGAATGGACATGAGCAACACATCTTGAAGAACTACAGTTACGAGGTAAGTAACCTCTTCTTCTTCGAGTGCTTGCTCATGTCCATTCTAATTAGGTGAATCCCTAGCCGTATCCCCCCCTGGAGGCGGGATCAGAAGGTGACTACCTACCTAGGTATCCTTCCACAGATCTCAAAACTGCCCTCGCAATGGCAGCATCCTCTCTGGCCAGTTGAGTAATCACATAATGTTCCGCAAAGGCATGCACCGACGACCATGGCGCTGCCCTGCAGATTTCCAAGATCGGCACATGAGCTAGGAACGCCGCCGCTGTCGCCTGAGCTCTCATGGAATAAGCCATTATGCGCTGCGGTGACCTACCTGCACCCTCGTAGCATAGCCGAATGCAGGAAGTAATCCACGAGGATATACGCTGCGCCGAGACTGGCAACCCTTTCATTCTTTCTGCCACTGAAATAAACAATTGAGGTGATTTACGAAACCCTCGCGTCCTGTCTATGTAATAAGCCAACACCTTTCTAACATCCAGGCAGTGCAAAGCCTATTCCATGGGTGAGGCGTGTGGCTTGGGGTAAAAAAAAAAAAAAACCAGTAGATAAATATCCTGGGAGAGATGGAAGTGCGAGACAACCTTGGGTAGAAACCCCGGGTGTGGATGCAACCTCACTTTGTCTTTAAAGAACATCGTGTAGGGTGGTTCTGAAGTCAGCGCTCTAAGCTCTGACACCCTTCTGGCTGAGGTAATGGCCACTAGGAAAGCTACCTTCTAAGACAAGTGCTTCAGAGAGCATGATGCCAGAGGCCCGAATGGTGGCATCTTAAGGGCAGTCAGGACCAGGTTAAAGGTCTCAAGGCGGGACCGGCAGGCTCTCATATGGCATCATCCTGTCAATTCCCTTCAGAAACCTTTTAACCATAGGATTAGCAAAGGTGGACCTCTGACTCTCCCCGGGGTGAAAAGCCGCTGTAACCGCCAGGTGTACCCTCAGGGAGGCTGTGGCCAGGCCTTGCCCCCGCAGGTGGAGGAGGTACTCCAGAACAGTCGGGACCACTCCTTCATCCGGAGCAAGCGTTCGGCCCCCTAACTATGAGGTAAACCTCTTCCGTTTAGCCTCGTAAAGAGCTCTAGTGGATGGCTTCCTACTTTCCAACAGCACCTCCTGGACTGCTCTGGGGCAGGCTCGCGCCGTAACCGAGAGCCACTAAGGAACCACGCCGCGAGGTGCAGGGATGACAGGCTTAGGTGGAGTGCTACTCCGGCCTCGCAGCTCTGCGTGATTAAGTCTGGCACGAAGGTAGCCTGAGTGGTCTCTCCACGGTTAGATCTAGCAGGGTGGTGAACCAGTGTTGGTGAAGCCACACCACCCAGTTTAGGGCTTCAAAATGAAGGCTTAGTCTGGTGGCCAGGTGGCGGCCCTGCGCCTCTCTCGGAGTCTGACCGAGGACCTCTACAGAGGTCGGGGCGGCTATTGTTGGAGCCCCTATTAGTGCTTTGCCCCCACTGAAAGGGTCTGGGATAGCTTCTAGCCTGGAGGAAACACCTCTGGGGGGCTGGGTTGTGTATCCCTAGTGACTTCAGTGTCGCTCTCAAGTCCTTCAAGCTATGAAGCTTGGAGTCAGTCTGCTCTGAAAACAGGCCTGACCCTTCAAAAGGTAGATCCTGGATAGTGGTCTGCACCTTGGACAGGATGCTGGACACTCGTAGCCACGCACTACGCCTCATAACCACCCCAGTAGCCATAGTGCGGGCAGCTGAATCTGCCACGTCCAGAGCCGCCTGGAGGGACGTATGTGTCACTGCCTTGCCCTCCTCTGTCATGGCCCCGAACTCTTGTCGGGATTCAGGGGGAAGCTGGCTGCCAAATTTTTGCATTGACGCCCACATGTTACAGGCATAATGCCCCAGCATCACTTGCTGGTTTGCTATACATAGCTGAAGGCCTCCCGTGGCATAGGCTTTCCGGCCAAGCAGGTCCAATTTCTTGGGCTCTTTCACCTTTGGGGTGGGGCCCGGAGGCCCTTGACGCTCTTTCTGCCCAGCGGCCTGCACTATCATCGACCCCAGGGCTAGATGGTTGAAAAGATGTTCGTGCCCCGCTTGAGGCACGTAGTACCGCTTCTCCACACCTTTCTGGATCGGCGCAATGGAGGCTGGTGTCTGTCACAGGGTCTTTGACAGCTTGTCCACCATTTTATTCAGTGGGAGCGCCACTCGCCCAGGGCCCGCTGCCGTCAATGTCCACCATATGATCTTGGTCCTCGTGCTGGACTGCTAGGTTAACTGCCAACCTTCAGCGCAGCTCCTGGTGCGCCCTTGCGTCCATTGAAGGGTGCTGAGGTGCGGAGTCCACCAGAGCCTCATCCGGCGATGACGATGAGGACTCTCTCGGCGGGACTACCTCTTCCCCACCGAGCTGCACCTCCGGTTCCCCTCCAACCGAAATGCCCATATGGGCCGAGCCCGGCTGGACTGTGGCCTCCTGCCCTTGGCCGATTACTTGAGGCCTAGGCATTGTCGCCATGGGCGGGCTCTCCTCAGGAGGAGGGGCTCTTAATGGGGTGGTGGATGGGGCGCTACTCCTTTGGGACGACCCAACCACTGACACCATAGGAGGGGGCCCCTGTGCCTGGTGGTAAGCCCAGGGCATCCAGAATGTCCACTGAGGTTGTCCCTGCCACTGCTGCTGATCTGCTGAGTCCCAGTGACCTGAATTAATAGTTGAACGAGACCTATGACGGGATTGGGACCTGTACGATGACCAGGCTGATGTCACCGATTCAGCCTTGGACTCCCACGAATAGTCTGATGCCGACCAGGGAGGAGCCGATAACGCTTGCACCCTTTGCTGCGCTGCCATGGCTGACGGCTTGCCCCCGTGTTCCACACGCAGTGCTGGAGGGGGCATAAGTGAAGGCACTTGCTGCGGCACTATTGTGCCCAGCTGCATTTGGTAGGCCAGTAAATAACCAACCAGTGCCACCATTTGCTGCTGCACCACAGTCTGGTGCGGTCCCGGTGCTCCGATGGCATGAGCTGGGATCAGTGCGGGGCCTTGCATCACCCACGGGCTCGGCTGCGGTGCTGGCCCCTGCACCAGTGCAGTATAGGCCGTTGGGTGCCCCAGTACCGGGGCTGTCGGTGCCGCAAACGCACTCGCTCCCGGTGCTGCTGCTGCTGGACAGGGGGCCGGGGTTGAGGCCGGTGTCTGTCCAGGCTCCAGTGCCAGTGCTCTTGCCGGCACCAGGAATTGCTGCTGGTGCTGGACCGAGGCCTGCACCTCGCCCAGAGAGTCCCACGGCCCAGCTGTCAGAGCCAGCAGCGCCAGGCCCTCTCCTTCCTCAAAAGTTTCTGGGGTGGAGGGACGACGGACCTCCCCTATCCCTGCGGCCTGCCCCGGGCTCCTGCCCTTGTCTGGGCTGTGTCTCTTCTTTGAGGCCTTAGAAGACAAGTGCCCCTCCTTAGGGCGCACCTTCTGGGCACTCCTCTCTGTTGAGCGTCCCCTCGAGCCCTAGGAGCCTCTCAGCGCCGGGGACTGCAACCTATGTCTCAGTGCTTTATCGGCCTCTGACCAGTGCTTGGCCAACACGGGTGCCGCTGACGGCGCGCTGCGGATGGAGTGGGGGCCCTCCTCACCTTGGGGCTGCAGTGCCAACTCTATTAATAGGAGTTTCAACCGGGAATCCCTCTCTTTCTTGGTCTGGGGCTTAAAACTCTTACAAAGAGCAGCTTTCTGCTTGATGGGCTTCTCCCAGGCACTCGGGAGTGAGCATCTCCACAGGGCATAGGTTTCAAGCAGGAAGCACAGAGTTTAAAGCCCTGGGGCCCTGGCATGCCCTCCCCTCACTGGGTCCCCTAATTAATTACACTATTTACAGTACTTAACAGCTGCTTAACTAGATAAAACCACAAATTTAACTATAGTACAACAGATAAAGGAAATACAATTGCTAAGAGACAGGCTAATAGCCTGAAAGCATGCTCCAGCTACCTTCATGGGCAGTAAAAAGGAACTGAGGGGGTAGAGGGGCCAGCCAGGGTATATATGCACCGGTATACCAGCGCCACTCCAGGGGGCTCCCTGCTGGCCCTATGGATACTGCTAAGGGAAAAAAGCTCCAGAATCCATGCACGTGGCGCACGTACACCTAATCAGAATGAACATGAGCAAGCACTAGAAGAAGAACCTGTCTTATGAAAGGAGACTCAAGGAAAGAACGGTTACTTACCTGTAACTGTTGTTCTTCGAGATGTGTTGCTCGTGTCCATTCGAAGTAGGTGTGTGCGCCGCGTGCACCACGTCTTCTGGAGCATTTTCCCTAGCGGTACCCGTAGCGCCGGCGGGGTGCCCCCTGGAGTGGCGCCCCCTGGAGTGGCGCCGCCATGGCGGGGCATAAGTACCCCTGCCGGCGCTGCCCCACCTCAGTTCCTTCTTGCCGGATACTCCAACGAAGGGGAGGTAGGGTGGGAGTCGAATGGACATGAGCAACACATCTCGAAGAACAACAGTTACAGGTAAGTAACCATTCTTCTCTTCTTCGAGTGGTTGCTCATGTCCATTCGAAGTAGGTGACTACCAAGCTAACCCCATGGAGGAGGGGTCGGAACAGTCATAGCACCAGAGTCATAAGGGAAGGTGAACAATAAACAGATTTATTTGAACAATTAAACAGTGACAAGTTACCAACCCAGAACAAAGACAACCAGATCTATATATTTACATCACAGATTTGAGGACTGCAGAGCCCACCCTTGCATCCTCCCTGGCCTGTTGAGGTAGCGCATAGTGTGTTGCAAACGTGTGAAGGGAAGACCAGGTGGCTGCCCTGCAAATTTCTGTGATTGGTACCTGGGCACCAAAGGCTACCGAGGATGCCTGCGCCCTGGTAGAATGTGCCTTCACCCTGGGTGGGGTTTTACCAGCCAGTTGATAACACTCTGCTATACATTGCACCACCCATCTTGATAACCTTTGCGTAGAAATAGGTGAACCTTTCCCTCTATTCCCAAACGCAACGAACAATTGTTGGGATTTACGGAAGGGCTTGGTTCGGTCAATATAGAATACCAGCACTCGCTTGGCATCCAGGGAGTGTAGAACGTGCTCCTTATGGGAGGCGTGTGGTTTAGGGAAGAACACCAGTAGATAAATCTCCTGAGACAGGTGAAAAGGAGAAACCACCTTCGGGAGGAAGGCCGGATGAGGCCGTAGCCTTATGTTATCATGCGAAAAAACAAGGTAGGCGGTTCTATAGTCAGCGCCCTTAGCTCTGATACCCTTCTAGCTGACGTAATGGCTACTATGAAAGCAACCTTCAATGAAAGGTGCTTCAATGAACACGTAGCCAATGGCTCGAAAGGAGGGGACATAAGCCTGTGAAGGACCAGGTTGAGGTTCCAGGCAGGGTATGGAGCCCTCACCGAGGGGTACAATTTCTCCAAACCAGTAAGAAACCTTTTAACCACCTGGTTAGAAAAAAAGAGAGGCTCCTGCCGTACCAACATGGAAGGCAGAGAGAGATGCCACATGGACTTTAATAGAAGAAAAGGACAGGCCACTAGAATGGAGTTGAAAGAGATAGTCGAGAATAGTTGGAATATGGGCCGAAGACGGGTGTACTCCTCTCCGGGATGCCCAAGACGAGAAGCGCCGTCACTTGGCAGCATACGACCATATAGTAGAGGGCTTCCTGCTGCTAAGGAGCACCATCTGTACCTGTCGGGAACATCCCCTTTCTGGTTGGTTCAACCATGGATAAACCAGGCCATTAGGTGAAGAGACCGGAGATCCGGGTGAACCATTATCCCCCCCGTCCCAAGGTTGGGTTAGCAGATCCCGAACTGGAGGGCGTGCTATAGGGTCTTGGGTCAGCATGTCCACCAGGATGGGGAACCAGAACTGTCTGGGCCACCTGGGGGCTATGAGAATGATCGAGGACCTGAAAGTTCTCGCTCTGGTCAATACCCTGGAAATTAGTGGAAATGGGGGGAAAGCATAGAGAACGCCCTTTGGCCACGTGGTCGTTAGGGCGTCTCCCTTGGAGAATTTCCCCAGCCCCAGCAGGGAACAGTAGTTCCTGCACTTGGCATTGCGTGCCGAGGCAAACAGGTCTAGGTGGGGATAGCCCCACCTGTGGAAAACCTGACTGAGGACAGAGTCCTTGAGCGACCACTCGTGGGCTCCAAAGGATCTGTTCAGTGTGTCTGCAAGTAGGTTTTTGCACCCGGGGAGGTACTCCGCCTGAGGCGTGATATTGTGCATGACACACAAGTGCCAGAGACGCAGGGCCTCCTTGCATAGGGGTGGCGAGCGTGCCCCACCCTGCTTGTTGAGGTAGAAAACCGCTGCAGTGTTGTCCATACGCACCAGGATGGAGCGGTGGGAGAGCCTCGGCAGGAATGCTTCGTAGGCCCTCCTCACCGCCCGCAGTTCCTGGACGTTGACGTGCAGGGACCGTTCGGAAAGGGACCAGAGGCCCTGAGTTCTGTAGCACCCAATGTGTGCACCCCATCCCAGGTTGGACGCATCGGTGACCAGCGTCAGCGAGGGGGGGAGGGGCGTTGAAGGGAACCCTGCTGCGCACCACGGATTCCTGGGTCCACCAGAGTAGGGAGTCCAGAAAGTCTAGGGGCACTGTGACTATGGAGTCCCATAGACCCTTGAACTGGCAGAAGACCTTCGCCAACCACGCCTGCAGAGGTCTCATCCTGGCATGTCGCACCGTGTAAGTACATGCCGCCATATGGCCCAGGAGCCTGGAGCAGACCCGAGGTGTCGTGATGGGGGACCAAATTAGCCCTGAGATCAGCTCCACTATGGAGAGGAACCTGCTGTGGGGCAGGAACGCTCTTGCCACCTTCACATCGAGGAGGGCTCCCACAAACTCTATGCTCTGGGAGGGGGGTCAGAGATGACTTCGACATTTATCATGAGCCCTAACCTTAGGAAGAGAGCTCTTATGAGTGATACGTGAGCTTCTACCTGCTCGTACGAGCGACCTCGGATTAGCCAATCGTCGAGGTACAGGAACACGTGTACCCCTCGATTGCGCAGAAAGGTGGCAACCACAGCCATACATTTTGTAAATACCCTTGGTGCAGTATATAACCCAAAGGGGAGTACCATAAACTGAAAATGGTAACGGCCCACCATAAGCCGGAGGGACCTCCTGTGACTGGGCCTGATAGCCACATGGAAGTAGGCGTCCTTTAGATCGCGAGTCGCGTACCAGTCGCAGCACTGGGATGACCGAGGCCAACATCACTATTCTGAACTTGTGTTTTACAACCACCTCGTTTAAGTATCGAAGGTCCAGGATAGGACGAACTCCCCCTTTTGGTTTTGGAACAACAAAATAACGGGAGTAAATCCCCCTGCCCCGCAGATGCGGGGGGACCCTTTCTATTGCTCCTTTTTCGAGGAGCGCCACCACTTCCTGAAACAGGATGTGTTCGTGAGGGGTGTCCCTTACTAGGGACAGGGTAGGGGGTTTTGAAGGCGGTGGGCCCAGGAACGGGATAGAATAGCCCGTATGTACAATGTTCAGGACCCAGGCATCTGATGTTATCAGGGCCCATGCCTGGGCAAAACGGGATAGCCGGGCCCCAAATGGGGGGCCAGGGTGGCAGACTGGTACGGGACTCTTGAATACAGTGTCAAAACTGGGGCTTGCCCTGATTGGAAGGGCCGTGGGGACCTGTCCGCTGGGGATCTGACCTGGGGCGACAACGTCGACCCCTAGGCCCGAGGATGTGCTGCCGCCCCGGAACCTCCACCGGAGGCCCGGGAGCGGCGCCTCCAGAAATCCCCACGGGGGAGCTGGGGCTGCGCTCTACCCTGCTGCCTATACGGCAGTTGTCATCGCTGCGTGGCCAGCATATGTATTCCTAAGGACTTCAAAGTTGACGTAGTGTCCTTTAGGGTATGGAGCCTGGAATCGGTGTGCTCCGAGAACAAGGCCTTCCCTTCAAAGGGCAAGTCCTGGATGGTGTGCTGCAAGTCCGAGGGAATCCCCGAGACGTGGAGCCACGCCCTGCGGCGCATAACGACACCAGTCACCATGGTGCAGGCTGCCGAGTCCACAGTGTCCAATGCCGCTTGGAGGGCAGTTCGTGTAATGACTTTACCCTCGGAAACCATAGCCGCAAACTCCTGGTGGTCCTCCATCAGGAGTCGGTCTCTAAATTTTTCGACCGCCTGCCAGGTATTAAAAGCATACCTGCTCAGCATCGCCTGCTGGTTAGTGATATGGAGCTGCAGAGCACCTGTAGCATAGACCTTACGGCCCAACAAGTCCAGCTTCTTAGGCTCCCTTGCCTTTGGAGAAGGCCCGGGCTGAGGAAGCCTTTCTTTTTGGGCCGCGGCCTGTACGACCAATGATCCCGGGATGGGCTGGGAGTAAAGGAATTTGTGACCCGACTGCGGGACGAAATAACACCTCTCTACCCCTTTTAAGGTAGGGGTCAGAGTTGCTGGCATTTGCCACAGGGCATTAGTAATCTTTAAAACAGTTTTATTGAGCGGTAGAGCAAAACGCGTAGGGGTGTCCTCAGTGAGGATGTCTACCACTGGATCGGTATCCTCAATTATGGGCTCAACCGGAACAGCCAGGTTGGAAGCCATGCGCCGCATGAGGTCCTGATGTGCTCTGGCATCCATTGATGGCAGCCCAGGCGCTGGGTCCGCCCGTGCCTCATCGGGGGAGGATGACGACGACAACGACTCCTGAATCAACACGGGAGCGGTCGTGACCAACTGTGGGGCCGGTTGGACGGTCTGAGCCTCCGGAGGGCCTGTCTCCGGTACCGGTGGTTGCAGTGCCGCAGGATCTTGTTGCGGCACTCGAAGGGGGGAGGGAGGCACCCTAGACAGGGACGCAGACGAGCGGGAATGGTGCCCTAAAGCCTCCGACCCCATAGATGGTGGCGGCTAGCCCTGCCACTGATGATAGGCCCAGGCAGTCCAAAAAGGCAACTGCGGATGAGGGGGCCACATCTGCTGGTTGTGGTCCCTCCGGTGTCTGGATCTGGACCTGGACCTGTGGGTCGAGGATGCTCCCAAGGACCCCAACTGAACCGACACCACGTCCGAGTCCAAAGAGTAATCGGACTCCGGCCAAGGCGGAGCCGACGAGGAGTGTGGGGCAAACTTGGCCATCGACTCAGGTTTGCCCGCATGAGCATGGCGAGGACGTGCTGTCTGCGGCACCGGGGGACCCATTCCCGGTGCCGTAAGGGCCGCTGGTAACTGCGGCACTGGGGGACCCAGACTCGGTGCAGCGAATTCTGCCGAGTGCGAAACAGTCAGCTGTGGCACCAGAGTGCCCAGGCCCGGTGCCGTTTGCGACGCCACCATCTGCGGCACCAAGGTGCTCAGGCTCGGTGTCGGTTGCGATGCCTGGAGTTGTGGCACTGGGGTGCCTAGGCCCGGTGCCGAGTGCCACGTGAGAAGCTGTGGTACTGGGGTGTCCATGCCCGGTGCCAATTGCGTCGACTGGAGCTGCGGTACCGGGGTGCTCAGGCCCGGTGCCGGTTGTGTGGCCAGCAGCTGCGGCACCGAGATGCTCAGGCTCAATGCCGCTCGAAGCTCCCTGAGACTGACGGCTCGGCGTCGTGAAAGGTGCTGTAGTAGTAGTGGGAGCCGACCCCACCAGGGGTGGTCCCGACGCATAAACCACCATAGCATGCCAACCCGGGCCATGCATGGGCGACAGCGGTGCTCTCCGAGCCTCCAACGGGGGCGACCTCGACCCGTCCGAGTCGACCGACGACGGCGGGGAGGTCATAAGACTGATTATGTCCTGCGCCACTTCAAAGGTGCCCGGCGTAGACGGACGACGAGAGGGCAGGTGACCAGGGCTCACCAGGCCCCCTCGGTGCCGACGCTGCACCGGAGGGGAAACACACACCGGTGAACTGCCGCTACGGTGTCCAGCTGACGTTGGCTTTTTAGACGGAGACCTGCCCCGGGACTTCTTCATCCTCTTAGATGGTGGAGAGTGAGACCGGTGCCGGGATCTCAACGTCGATGCCCGAGGCCGGTGCGCTGTGCACCGCAGGCTGGTCCGGCGGTACCAGTTGAAGCGCCGTCTCCATAAGGAGAAGCTTCAAGCGGGAAACTCTTTCTTTCCTCGTACGGGGCTTGAAAGACTTGCAGATTTTGCAGGCAATTGCCAGATGAGCCTCACCCAGACACTTAAGGCAGCTGTCGCGTGGGTTGCCCCTGGGCATAAACTTCCTGCAGTCAGCGCACGCCTTGAAGCCTTGCGGCCCTGGCATTCCTTACCCCCCAAGGGGGGGGAAGGAGCAAAAACAAAAAACCTAACTATCTAAGTATCAGAGGGGTAGCCATGTTAGTCTGAATCTGCAAAAGCGGCAAGGAGTCCTGTGGCACCTTATAGACTAACTGTTAGTGCCACAGGACTCCTCGCCGCTCTAACTACACAAACTATTTACAATGTGAGAAACGGGAACCATTAACTATCTAAGCCTAAACAGAGTGAGAGAGACGCTCCAACGACCGACACGGCAGTAAGAAGGAACTGAGGTGGGGCAGCGCCGGCAGGGGTACTTATGCCCCGCCATGGCGGCGCCACTCCAGGGGGCGCCCCGCCGGCGCTACGGGTACTGCTAGGGAAAACGCTCCGGAAGACATGGTGCGTGCCATGTGCACACCTACTTCGAATGGACATGAGCAACCACTCGAAGAAGAACTTGGCTTGTTTACCTTAACCAAAAGAAGGCTGAGGGGGGACATGATTGCTTTCTTTAAATATATTAGAGGGATAAATACCAGGGAGAGAGAGGAATTATTTAAGATCAATATCAACGTGGACACAAGAACAAATGGATATAAACTGGCTATCAGGAAGTTTAGACTCGAAATTAGACGAAGGTTTCTAACCATTAGAGGAGTGAAGTTCTGGAACAGCCTTCCCAGGGAAGTAGTGGGGCAAAAGACCTATCTGGCTTCAAGATTAAGCTAGATGGGTTTATGAAGGGGATGGTTTGATGGGATAGCATGATCTTGGCAACTAATTGACCTTTCACTATTGGTGGTAAATAGGCCAATGGTGGGATGATAGGAGTTACTGTAGAGAATTTTTTCCTGGGTGTCTGGCTGGTGAGTCTTGCCCACATGCTTAGGGTTCAGCTGATCGCCATATTTGGGGTCAGAAAGGAATTTTCCTCCAGGGTAGATTGGCTGAGGCCCAGGAGGCTTTTCACCTTCCTCTGTAGCATGGATCACTTGCTGGAGGATTCTATGCATCTTGGGGTCTTTAAGCCATCATTTGAGGACTTCAATATCTGAGATATAGCTGAGAGGATTATTCCAGGAGTGGGTGGGTGAGATTCTGACCCCCTGCACAATGCAGGCCACAGACTAGATCATCATAATGATCCCTTCTGATCTTAAAGTCTATGAGTCACTAAGACCCAGGGAAGGCATTGCTTGCCCGTGGTCTTTAGGCTTTTTGCCGGTGGCCATTTTGTTTTCTTGATCAAGCCAGAACACAGCTTCCCTGCGGAACCAGGGGATCCGGGGGCAGAGGGCTTCAGGGGAGGCCAGGGGCTGGGCTCAGTTGCCGAGTGTGTCGTAGGGTTGCCAAGAGTCCGGTATTTTCTCCTGCTGGCTGGGGGGGGGGGGGGGGGGCATCAGAAAATACCTGACATTTTAGGTGTCTGGTATTTTCTGAATTTACCAGACAGGAGGTGAAAATACCAGACTGTCCGGGTCAATACCAGACATCTGGCAACCCCATTAGATCCCCAATCAACTGAAAATCCAGGAGTAGAATGGAAAGCCTGATCTCAGTGTGAGGACTCCATGTGAATCAACTATTTGCATACAGAAATAACCAGTTTGATGCAAGACAGGAATTTACATATGCATGTGCTAATTGTAAATGTGCAGTGTCAGTAACTGTGTGCGCATATTACAAAAAACTGGACATGCAGTCGGATTGAGAATCAAGCCCTCAATTAGATTTTAAGTACAACTACACCTTCCAGCCTTTTCTACTGATGTTCTCTACTGTTTTACACCACATGCTAACCACATAATAGAATTTACAAAAAACATTAGCCAGCTGAGGTGTGAAACAGTGTAAGTCTCACTTTTCTATCACTCCAGAAAACAATAGTGTGGAAAACTGGATAACAGAAAACAAAGGATTTAAATGGCAGCCTCCACACAACAGTCTTTCATTAGAATTTGCCAAATGAAATAAAAAGTTACTTCCTAAATTCCAGATGGTTGAAAAGCTGTTCTTACTAATGAAATGCTCTATTTTGTGGATGGCAAGTAAATTAGTTTCTTAAAAGTTCAATTGATAATCATTGGAAAAAAATTTAAAGAAAAATTGAGCTCCAATAAAGGCTCTAAACAACTTTTCCAGCATGATTTTTTCGTCTTTCAACTTGAAAGGCATTGTGTTTAAATAGTTTACCTAACTCAGAAATTCTTTTGAGTGCCCAAACTGAGGTATCTTAAAAGACCATTTTTAGTCGAAGTGTTCTGCAAATCAAGTCCATTTACAGAAACCCAACTTAAACCCCAAACTGATGCACTTAAAATTACTCTTGAAAATGTTGTGTCCAAATCCATCAGAGTAGTTACAGCATTAAACCAAGACTATGGAAAAAACAAAGTTTTCTTCATTTGCAGTTTGCGCTCCCCATTTTAGTACTCCGCAGAAGACAGAAGAAACCAAACAAGAGCTAGATGGACACAGCCAACTAGTTTTCAACTTGTTTTGGCATTCAAAATACAAGAGTCAATGGGTTGGGAAGCGAGGGGAGTTAATCCTAGCAATCACCAAGAAACACAAATATTCAGGTAAACACATTCAGTCTGGAATATATTACACCAGAAGTGTTTATTACCAGCTAATAGCTAATTATGCTTAGTATAGTGAGAACATTTTTAACCTTAATGGAACCTTTCAAATTCCTAGGCAGAACAACAATAATTTTCATATTCAACTTTGGGGAAGAAAGGGGATTAAAAAAGTGACCCCATACATAGTGCTACTAGACTATTTGTTGTTTAGTTTTTACTCATACCTCTTGTTCTCTCTCACCTACGTAGCCA
Organism: Pelodiscus sinensis; assembly: GCF_052426305.1. Taxonomy (NCBI): domain Eukaryota; kingdom Metazoa; phylum Chordata; order Testudines; family Trionychidae; genus Pelodiscus; species Pelodiscus sinensis. The sequence continues at coordinate 202,137,083 of NC_143052.1, forward strand.
AGTTCTTGGATGAAGTCTTATGAGGCGGAAGCTAGATCCTATCTACCAGGAAATGGCTCTGAAGGAGGATCCTTGCCTGATCCTCCAAAATGGAAATCTAGACTCTAGCCTACTGTGGTGTTGTTTGGGAAAGAGTGGGAAAGAAATGCAGGGTGTAAAGGCAGTAGTTGCTGGAAAAAGAACAGTAGCCAGCTGGCCTTATTTATAAAGAAAGGCAGGAGAGAAGAGAGAAAGGACTGAGGAGAAGCTGCTTGGTGGGTGCTTAGCAAGACAAAAGGAAAAGTAATTACTCAAAAGGGCAATGAAGCATGAAGACAATGTATTTGAAGGAACAGATTCCTGTTCCCCTCCTCCCTCATCACCCTGACGCTTATATTTAACCATTTTTAAGACTCCCTTTGTAGAATACAGGCACAGTAAATATAACCTGTGGTAGGTGAGCATGGATCTGTGTCATCTTCTAATCTAGTGCCTAGCTCACACACAAGTTTAATAGCGCACACAGAACTCCACACAACTTCAAGCCTGGGGCCCAGTGTCAAGCTTTTTCTCCCTCTGGATCCCTGGGCTCTGGAGCAGAGGGAGACAGGCATCTGGGCTCTGGGGTGCAGGCATTTAGGCAAGGGGGGGGGCCTTGCAGCTGGACTCGAGTGGGGGAAGTGCTGTTGGTATCTGAACAAGGGGGGACCTTGTGACGGGGGGGGGGGGCTCAGATGGGCCTGGTGGGGGAGAGAGGGTCTGGGTATCTGGGCAGCGGGGGGGGGGGGGGGGGGCCTGAAACTGGGCTCAGCAAATTGAGTGTGACTCCCCCCATAATGGCTTGGCTCTAAAAGGGAGCAGAGAAACAGGAATTGGATTGTCATACGTGTTTATCTATCTCTGTCTGGGGATGTTAATGAGACAGTGGTTTGGCAATGGCATCAGAAAGAGCTGACTTGGAAAAGCTAGAGCAGCTGTTGATGGGAAGGCAGAGAAGCAGGCTGCAGATACAGGTGGCTCTGCAGGTGATCAAAGGCTACACGTACAGCATATCAAATAAGTGAAACTTCATTTATACAAAAGTTTTCGATTTACCACTAAGGTGTCCAGTGGGGTCAATGATATAAAGCAGGTACTTTCATGAAGTATTAATTTATTGATTGGGCCTAGTTTCTAAGCAGTGGTTTAATATTTCAGAATCAGAAACTACTGCAAATGAATTTCACTTAACTCACAGCATAAAATGTATCACTTCTGCTTCAAGTGCATCAACAAGATATGAGGTATTAAAATAATCCATTATTCAAGTATGTTGGATCAATGTCTACTTGTAATATGTAGCTTACTTTAAAATAGGTTTCTCTTCCCTCCTACCAAAGCACAAGAACTTGTATTTTAGTGATGTAGAAAAGCCCACGAAGAAGCAGAAACCAGATGCTTAGTTAGCACTGTAGAGATGTAACTATCAGTCCAGCTCACCTACTGTCACAGACCATGGAAGGCTCGATAGAATGAAGCAGAACTAGTCTGATGCAATATAATCACTCGTGCTTATTAAAGTCATATGACTGTGACTTTTCAAAGGCCTATTTAGAGATCAATATAAACATAGCTAACATCACACAAAAAAAAGTTCTTGTCAAGGCAATCTTTTCTCCTGGAATAGTAATAGAAATGTAGCCGTGTTAGTCTGGTGTAGCTGAAGCAAAATACAGGACTATGTAGCACTTTAAAGACTAACAAGATGGTTTATTAGATGATGAGCTTTCGTGGGCCAGACCCACTTCCTCAGATCAAGTAGTGGAAGAAAATAGTCACAACCATATATACCAAAGGATACAATTAAAAAAATGAACACATATGAAAAGGACAAATCACATTTCAGAACAGGAGGGGGATGCGGGGGGGGGGGGGGAGGAAGGAAGGTAAGTGTCTGAATTAATTATATTAGAGGTGGGGAGAGTTAGAGGTCTGTGAGCTAATGGTATTAGAGGTGATAATTGGGGAAGCTATCTTGGTAATGGGTAAGATAGTTAGAGTCTTAACTATCTTACCCATTACCAAGATAGCTTCCCCAATTATCACCTCTAATACCATTAGCTCACAGACCTCTAACTCTCCCCACCTCTAATATAATTAATTCACAGACACTTTCCTTCCTTCCTCCCCCCCCCCCCGCATCCCCCTCCTGTTCTGAAATGTGATTTGTCCTTTTCATGTGTTCTTTTTTTAATTGTATCCTTTGGTATATATGGTTGTGACTATTTTCTTCCACTACTTGATCTGAGGAAGTGGGTCTGGCCCACGAAAGCTCATCATCTAATAAACCATCTTGTTAGTCTTTTCAAGTGCTACATAGTCCTGCTTTTCTCCTGGAGATGGTGATAACTGTAAATCAGTCACTGTCCCAACACGTTTGTACAAAGAGATGTTACTGTATTCTGGAACAAATTGGACGTGTTAGTATTCTGAGGCCATCATATAAACATGCAGCTGTGATTTCATACTTGTTTGCAGATAATCTTATGTGTGATGCCATATAAATAACAAGATAGCTGAATTCACTATTCTTGCACAGCTCAAGGTAAAGAAAGAGCTGCACATGTTAAGCATCACTATCCAACAAGTCCAGGATCTCCAAAATGCACAAAGAAGAGATAATTATGTTTGTAGCAGCATGACTGAGTAAAACTAAGTATTTTAAATACAAGTATCGTCACTGGCCTTTTGGGATCAATTTAACTGAATGTGGCAGTCTGTAGCTACCACACTTAATTAAACCAATTACTATAAACTGTTTGCTGGCTTACACAAAAATATGGCACTAACATCTCTGCCACCAGAAGATCTGGAAGAGATGCAACATGAAGGCATCTTGTTTGCTGTTCCAGTATCAAAAGGTAATTGCAGTCTTGTAAATAACCATCTCCTTGCTAGGAAGCCTGTGAACACAAATAATTTCTTCCCTAAACACTAGAATTATCCCTCCAAGAGGAAAAGGGGAAAAAAAAGGAAACCAGCAGAGAGCTAACTCTAGCATCAGTGTCTCAGCAAGAACAAATAGGGAAGAAAAGTTAAATGAAATTAAAATGGTTGGTAGTAAACAGTGCATCTGTATGCATTTCAATTGTAAACAGAGGACAAGGGAAAAATAAAAATATATATATTTCTGCTGTTACTCAGAATACCCTCAAAAATAACTCATCTGATGAAGTGGGAGCAACTCAGCAGCACCCCAGCTGCTCTGCCCCAGGCGTCCCCAAGTCAGCTGCTGCTGAAACTGACCAGCGCTGACTACAGGAAGCCCGAGGCAGAGTTGCTTTGCCCCAGGCTTCCTGGAATCAGCTGCTGATCAGTTTCAGCAGCAGCTGACTTGGGGACGCTTGGGGTTCTTAAGTTGATTCTGTATGTAAGTCAGAACTGGCGGTCAGTTTCAGCAGCGGCTGAATCTGGACGCCAGTTCCGACTTACATACAGATTCAACTTAAGAACAAACCTACAGTCCCTATCTTGTACATAACCCAGGGACTGCCTGTAGATTGAAAAAAAATGTTACTATTAAAACAGTGTTGAAAATGTTTTATAGTGCTTTTTACATGAAACCTTTCTAAGTCCATTATTAATTCACTCTATAATACAAGTGACTTTACTGTCCCTTTTGTGTTTTTTCTACTGCCATGGAAATTAGTGACAAGTCTCAGAGGAGTAGCTGTGTTAGTCTGTATCTGCAAAAACAAGTCATTCTGTGGCACCTTAGAGACTAACAGATTTATTTGTGCATAAGCTTTTATAGGTAAAAAGCTCTTCATCAGAAGTAATTAAAGCTTTTTGAGCCACAAAAGCTTATGCCCAAATTGATCTGTTCATCTCGAAGGTGCCACAGGACTCTTTTTTTTTTTTAATGGAAACCAGTGAGATACCATACATTTAGCATTATGACTTTTACTCCTATATTCTTAAGTCACAGTGGGCTGGAAAACAATGCTCAAGGAACTGGCAAATGTGACATTCATGTATTATGTAAACCTGGAGTTTGCTGTACGTGCTACGTGAAAGCTTCCCTGCATGTTAAGACCATATAGCAAGCTCTAAAAGCTCACTGCATGTGCTCACAAAATGGAGTTGCACCATAACTAGCGTCAACATTCTACATGAGACACATAGCCCAAATTAGGTCAATCCCACTTCAGCCCAAGTGAATGACATTTTTACCGCCTCAGCACACTGTGTGTCTGTGCACATTACTGTATAGTTTCTGAGTTCTGCTTATTATAGAAGTCCTAGTTATAAGGTACAATGCTGTATATGTCTAATAGTCACCACTGAAATGGACACCAACAAAAATCTGTCAGGAAGATGAAATTTTTCTAGATCCCCACAAAGCTATATTTATCAACAACCACCACCACCCACTTCTTTAATACCTGCTTCCTACGATTTCTTATTAAAAAAAGAAGAAATCAGGGTCTACTGCTCACATACCTCCACAGCTAGGAGTGGTGGAAAGGAAGAGCTTGTGTTTCAAAAGCAGAATCGATGAGTCTAGCATAAGTGGGTAAAAGAGTAACTGCTTTTTCCCCTACTTTGCAGAGGTTTTTACAGTCTTCTGGAAAGCTGAATTCATATCCCCAAAGACATCCCCCCACACCCAGCCTTTAACTTTTATACACGTTTTATATGTGGACCATTATAGAGTGTCATATTAGAGAGCAAAGCTATAAGGGAGAGAAAATTTTGAATGAAGGCATGAGGATGATCAAGGATAATGGGCAGGAGGATGTAAGTGTGATTGGTTTCATCAGAGGTCTCTTGGGACTGTGAACCTGGTGTGCTGATCATGACACTGAGCCCACCAATCTTCCCTCTGGGGCACTCCACCACCCTGTCTTGATGAGTCAGAAGCTCTGGTCTCCCCCAGCCAAAGCACAGGTAACAAACCCCCCACCCCCATAGCAGAGCAACACAGACACTGAACTCACTCAGCCCTGAGAGGGTTCAGTTGATTTTGTACATAATTGTTTTCAGCTTTGTGAACTGGCCCTTTAAAAACACCAGATGTGGACTTTGTGCTGTTTGCATTTTATAAATGTAAAGACCACTTGTACTTAAGCTACTATTAATTTTTAGTTCTGTGACCGGCTCCTTCATCTGCCAAGATGAGTTCTAATGTAGGATGAGGGGTGAATTACACCAATCTATAGCAGAAATATGATTATCATCCTTCAGGACTAAACAGACAGGAAGCTTCCTCTGAACAAGAACCACTTTATCAAGGCAGATGTCAACATTTCTAAAAGCTATAAGCTGAAGACAGGTTTTGGTACTTTCTTTTGGAGTGTGGTAAAGTCTCCATTTAAATAGAATAACTATAGATATATGCATGCTCAGCGTTGCTTAAGCAAACACTTACCACTGCCCATGGTTTTCATGGCCCAGGCAGAGAACTGGAAAAAGGAGAGTCTGTAAAGAAAAAAAGAAGGGGGGGAAGGGGAGAGGGAAAAAACCGCTGTCAATTTTGTAAAAGTGATTATCTAGGAAATACTCTTCCTAGCACAAAAAGTTTTGTGTTTCCTCTTTTGAGGGACCCGGGAGATTGTTCTTCAAAAAAGGGGGAGATTTCCTGCACAGAGGATAGAGTCTGTCTGAAACTCCCATACAGGTTAAGGATGTCTGCAGGCGCCATCCTGACAAGTACCGTTGCAGGAAAAGAGTCTCCAGCTCTGGTGTGGTAGGTCCAAGCACACCTACCCTGTAACATATGTCCGCCATTTCAAGAAGAATATTGTGTGAAGATAATGCTATACTGAAACAATGGACACTGTTACCTGTTTAGAGCGCTTTTCAGCTTAAGATGACATTACATCATCTCTTATCAGATACCTTCAAAACCAGGGATGGGCAAGATATGGTCCATGGTTCAGATCAGGCCCACCAAGCCTTTGGATCTGACTCACTGAGTCTCAGGCAGGCTTGCTGCCAGCCACAGCCATAGGTCGCTGAAATCGGTCAGCTGTTGGGGCCACTTGGCTCTCTGTTGAGACTTTGCATCAGCTGCCCCCGCCCCAGCACAAATGTTGCAGCTCCAGCCAATGAGAGCTGCAATGATTTTGTATGTGCTGCCCCCACTCTCAGCACTAAGTCTCTGCCCCCCCACCTCATGCATAGCACAGAGAGACACTTGGAGTAGCCAGCCACTGAGTAGCCTGGGGCTGCAGTAGGCAGGGAACCTGCCTGAGGGTCCTGCTCGGCTGCTGGCCGGGAGCCACTTAGTAAGCGCCTCCCTGCCAGAGCCTGCCTCTGGCATCCTACTTCCCCCATCCCAAATCACTGCCCCAGATCACCACCACCTCTTGCCTCAGGGTTACCCAAATCCTCCGCACTTGCTTATTCCCCAAATCACAACCCTTCCTGCATCCTAACTCCCTCTCCGATCCCAAACCCTCTCCTGCAGCCCAAACCAACTCCAAGCCCCCTTCTTCATCCAACCTCAATTCCAGACCCTGTATGATCTCCATAGAAAAGTGCAGTCCTTGACCACTTACCAAAATCTTGAAGTGGCCCCTAACCAAGAATTATTGCTCACCCTTGTTCAAAGCTAGGGATGTTAAAATGCAGATAATTGACTAAGCATGTAACTGCTGAAAGTTTCAGCCGTTACATGCAGCCGCAGAAGCTAGCTCCCTGGGAGCTAGTGCATGCTGAGAGCTGGCTTAAGTGCCATCTCCCTGCTCATACCAGCTCCCACCTACCACCCCACCCTGATGCTATATCATAGGCATCAGTGCAGGGTGATAGTCAATTCCCCAGGAGCCAGACGAGGAGCTGTCTATAACCTTTTTGGTAACAGACAAGCTCATGCTTATACGTTACCCTTTTAAATGGCTTACATCCCTATTCAAAACCATAAAAAGGTAGCCTTGCATTCTACAGAATCAATCACAAAAATACATTAAGATGAGATTTGATGCCCCTGATGTGTATCAATATACAGTACTTTCTATCGTGGTACCCTACCTTTTTAAAACTAGCTATAGAATTAACAATGTATTTCATATAAACCAAGAAAAGCAATAATTTCAAAATGTCACTGTTCCAGTGTCTCAAAATTACAAATATAGCGTTGGTTGCTATATATAACTGGAGTTCACTGACGCCAGAATCCCCTTTAAATGAAAAAGATCATTTAGTGAGAAGACCAGTGAAATCTTTTATAATACCCAGAATTTTTTCTATTTTGATTATAACAATCCCAGAATTTGGTAAGTCTAATATTGTAATATTGCAACATATTTTAAGTATTTGCTCCAACAATGCTTGTGTATAATATATGCATGAACTATGGGAACACCTCAAACCTTTTTGAATCTTTTATACAACAAAGCAGATGGTGGAACTGAAACAACTTGTGACAACTTCCATCAGTCAATAACTGTGTTGAACAGTTCAGGAACAGACCTGTACCCTTGACAGTCATCACTGTTGTACATCCTAGTACCTAAGCAGACATGGACCTCTTGGTACTGCACATCTACAAAAAGACTGAGGAGTTTACCAGTCAGTCACACCAGCAACTTACAGGCAGAGCCAAAGAAGAGATTATCAAGACTCAATTAAGTCTATATACACAAACCTCAAACTTCCTGTGCCGAAACACTCTTGGGTTTATTGGTAGTGGCAAACATCCTTCTCATGGAGCCCCTACTATAGTATTCCATGGAGTGTGATTTCTCTCAATCATGGTTTCCAGCTCCCCAATTAATCTCAGGAGGATACAGGGAATGAGGGTAGGGGGTCTTTGGTACTATGAACCGCACATGAAATATTACACACATTGGAACCCAGAACACACCTCTTCATCAAATGATGGGCTCACAATTTTTGGACCTTCACACACAATGTAGATTTGCTGTTTGGAACATACTCGCCCTGAAAACTACTGGTGCCCCTACCCTTTTGTCATGTGATTTGAACCAATACAACATGTCCATGACAGGACTTGGAGACTTGCTGGAGAGGTGCCAGCAAGATGATTATTAGCAACACCTACAATTACCTGTGATAGCAGCCATAAAGAAAACGAAGTTGAGGGCAATTCAAAGCAAGCTTTCCATTTGTCAAAGACACATGGCTGAGTGATTCTGCTGTCAAAATGGAAAACCAGGCTGAAATCTGCAAGTAATTTCAAACCCTAACCTTTGCAGATGAAAGCACTGAACACAAACAAATGCACCACTTGCAAGACTGTTGTTAACCTACTATTATGGGGGGGAGGAGAAATGAGGAGGAAGGGGACAAAGGTCTGCCTTGAAGCAGCCTCCGTCCATGGTGGTTCAACATAAAGGGCACTATATTCTAGAAGAGGGAATGTTCTTTCAGTGCAGTCTCCCTACTTACAGAGGATGATTTTCCTAGTGTACAGCCCAAGGTTCTGATCCTGCAGTTTCTTCTGTCTAGGTGAACTCATTAGAGCACAGTCCACAAAAGACAATTCCACTGCAATGGCAGAAGTCTGTCCACACACAAGAAGCCACAGGATCAAGACCTAACACCTTTCCTATATTAATGTTTAAAAAGCTACACGGAGTAAAGAATATCCATTATTCCTGTGTTGTTCTCTCCCTTCTACTTGAAGCCCTTTTCATGTTCTCTCCCCTTCCCAGTCCCAACAAAAAAAACAAAGCCTTTTTAGGGATTTTCCATTTTAGGTCAAGGCATATGTACATAAGTTCTTAGTTTCCTAATACACCAGTCTATATCTGATATTACTCAGTCGGTCCTTTGGATTTAAGGATTAAAAAAAGTCAAAAGAAAGTTGTACAGAGTTGGGAAACCAAGATCTGACTATTTGAAATATCGCATAATATGCTTAACTCATTTTTATATACTTTCAACCATTTAAAATAGATTCTACCACATTCCCTCAATAACGCATAATTCTCTTCATAAGTTACCAATGCAAATATTTATGTAATTATGTTTCAGAGTTCAGAATGATTTCACATCTCAAAATAGTTGTCTCTGTTTTGGGATTCCCTCCAAACCTTTATCTGGTTGGCTTCCCAAGAACTGAGCTCAGCTGCAGCCTGTGTCACTCAGTTATCTTTATTTGGCATATAGTCATGCTACACGTAGTGGGTCACACTCAGACACAGGAGTATGGATGCAGGATACACTCCAGCTCCTGTTACACAGAAACGTGTCTCTCTTTATTAACATAAAATATGTCATTGTATTTAGTGTTCATTGTGTCACACATTTTAGCTCTGGCTTTGTTATTTAGTAAGAACCAAACCCTGTACCCATACTATCTTTTGACTACCTATTTACCTCAGCTCTACATTCCTAACTGTTTTTGTCCCTTGTTATCTAGTTCATAGTAAATAGGGCACTGGGTGTTCTCTCTTATCTTGGTTGACTCTTACATTCTCTCTCCTCAGCTTATTGACCTATTTGTTTATTGTATTTAGCACAAAAGTTCTGTTTTCAGCCTGATAATTCATGTAACTCCCTAATTCTAGCCTCCAAGAAATAAAGCCTCCCTCCAAGATATTACTCATTCATGTCATGCGGAGGCTCAACTACTTTCTTTTTAGGCTGTGTTTTATATTAGCACTCATTTCATTTGCATTATATTCTGCTTTTTTCCCCCATCTTTTTTGTTAATTGCCCAGCAGTACATTCCCAAAACCATTTTAATCATTTGAACCACCATTAAAATAAGCTCCAAGTACAAGCTCATCTCCTCTGGCACAGCTCACCAGGGTGTATGCACTGTCTGAACGCTATTATCCCCCATTTCTTTTTGCTCTTTTAATTAGAGCTAAGAGTGCTCATTGCTCCATCTTCCTTTGTGCCAGAAGAGTGGTGTTAATGGACAAGAGAGGTAAGCGTGCAAATAGACTTGTTACCAGTAATTCCCATTTGGTATTGGCTGTCAGATTTTCCATTCTCTCAATCTGAGTCAGAGGGGTGAGGTACAGTCAAAATCCATCTGAAAAGCAGTATTAATTTGCATTTTTGATATTTCCCTATTCAAAACCTCAGTCTAGTAACCAGGACTATTATACTGCTCAGAAGTTTATGCAATTGCATATTCTGCACTCTACCTTTTATGCAAAAGAGACAGAATACAAGCAAGGAAGCAGATATCAGGAATTTATTTAGAAAAGCAGTTTCTATGGTGCTTCATAGGGTCATTACAGATTCAGCCCCATCTCCTACACTTTCTACGTCTACGATAGTTGATGTTGATAACGATGACCCTGAGGCACTGCAAGATGCTGAAGTACCTTCTGAATCCAAGAAAGATCAAATTTATGTTCAGTGTAAGTTTTAGCTGTAAGTGTATTTTTAGTGATTTGAGTGTATGCCATATGCTGCGTGATGTCATAAGAACCCACAGCATGGAAAACTTTAGCTGTACATACCTAAATGATTCAAGAGACCAATCACTCTTTAATACAGTACTTTACTGGATTGGTGAGTACCTGTATACTATTTTATACTTTATTCATTTTGTTGTATAATAATTCTCTGAAAATTGGTATTTATTGCATGGATAAATGTAACTTAGCCGGACTATTTCATTAACTGGCACCTCCCATTCCACCATCATGATGGAGAACAAAGCTTTTAATGTATATTGCAGACTCATAAGCTTTTAAACCATCTAGTTCCTTCCCTGGTTGTCCATGTTGGCCCTTAAATGCCATCCAAATGTACCTCTTGTAATTCTCCCATCACTAATGAAACTCCTGTGTTTGACAAGACAATTTTTTTTAGAAAGGTAAATCAGTTAATTGTTTATCTATAGACAGGATTGTTAAATTGTGTTTAATCAACTAAATCAACTCATCAATTAGTCAATAAGGGGGAACTGCAGAGTCACACCTGACAGGCTCTTAATACATTTAAAGGCTGAAGCGCAGCTGGGGAGGGGGGAGAAAACAAGCGTGAACTGGGATGGCTGATTCCCAGTTTACACCCGGTCTCCCATTTCCACCAGGGGAGACAGTCCTGGGGGAAACTGACTTTTAAACTGGCTTCCCCCAACACTGGCTCCAACTCCCCCCCTTTGCCATTTCTGATAGAGGCAGCAAGGAGGGGGGAAGCAACTAGTCAAGCCTTATTGGATAGTCAACTAGTTGCTTACAACCCTAAGCTTGAGGGTGGTTGTAGTATCAGCTGTAAATATGTTCTCTTCCTCATGTGCTCATGGCCAATAGGGGCAGCAGGGAAAAGCATCCGGATAGCTGGGGAAACGGCAATTCAGCAAAGTGCTGAGGGTAAGGGGAGGAGGACTGGAAATGACAACGCACAGAGGTACTTAGTCCTTAGACAACGCACAGAGCTCCAGGGTTGGATCTGATCTTGGCTTGCCTGACTCTGGTCTGAGAGGCTCAGGGCTCCTCCTCTACTCCCTCCCCATCCCAGTGGAGAGCTGGTGTTGGTGCTCCAGCACCACATGGGGGCTGGACTGTAGGGCCAGTGTGGCTGCAGGGGGAAGCCCTGAACCTTGGGGGCTAGATCCAGCCCACAGACCACAGACTTTGTAGCATCCTTGGCTTGGCTTCTTAGCAGAAACCAATCCATGTACCACATGCTCCATCCATGCAATGCCCATGTTTCCACTGCCTCTACCTCATCTCAATGAAGGACAAAATAAGGGTTATAATCTAATTCATAGTAAGTTGCCTGGGCATTCTCCCTCTTGTCTTATTTGGCTCATACATTTTCTTCTTAGCCTCTAACCTATTTTGCTGACCTTGTTGATGTTCTGTTTTCAGGCTAATAATTAATTTACCTCCCTAATTTTATCTTCCAAGAAATAAAGCCTTCCTCCATGCATTAATTACTCATGTCAGGCCAGATGAGCTACAAGGGGACTTGAAAACATTCTGGATCATCTCTCATTTGCCAGTTTGACTTTTCACAAACACTATAAATACACAGAATATGTGGTAATTATGTGAAAAAGATCCTCTGAAGAAGCTAGTCTATTTAAGAAAAAAAAAAGACATTCTGATCTACATCAGAATGTTGGTATATTTAGTGTTTGCTTGGTGTACACAGAATGACTTACAGATCGCTCCATGTAGAGCAATTAACCATGAAAGGGTAAGAAATTTCTCGTTTTAAGTACTACACGAAATAAGAGAAGTTTGAAAACATGCTATCTTAAATGTTCTGCATTGTAAGCAAGTTTAGACAAGTTCCTGCCTTACCTGTTTTCTCCCAGAAACTAAGGCCCATAAGATAAATTTACTAAGCAAAGTACTAATGGGATTTTTCCAGTCCACTGAAATTAGCAACTGTAAATATTTAAGTGCATGGAATAGCAGCCATGCAAAAAAGTCAGACATTGTTAAGCATTTCATCTACTCATAATAAACATAGAAAGCCTACACGCTTATTTGAAGAAAAAGAAAAAAGGACAAAGATATGCAAACTTACAATAGTCAAACAAAATCAGGACAAACGCTCACAGCCCTGTAAATTCTAAAACATACAGAAGAGGGATCAGCCATATGAAGAGGGGAAAAAAAACCCCCACAACCTTTCTAAACTGCTGTTTTTCCCCAGACCTAAGTGATGTGGGAGGTTCCATGTATATGTATTTTATAAATACACACTAGCTCTATCTACAGTAGAGGCATTTCCACATATTTTTTGTTCCTGATAGGATTTTAACATATGCACACAAAAGCACTGTCTACTCAAAACAACATTTAGCACACAACGCTGCAGAATTAGGGAAGATGTGTGGGGAAGTGCACATGCCATGGGCAGAAGGGGCAAAGAGTCAGCCTCTGGGCAACATAGGAGCGGGGAGGGGGGGAGAAGGCTGGCACATGCAGAAAGGGTCCAATCCCTTCCTCCGCTCACCATCAGCAGAAGTGAAGCAATGAAAACCCAGCTCACGCTGCTACCCTCCCCCTCCACTAACCACTGGAAAGCCGTGTGATGTAGCCAGAGGAGCAAAGCAAGCTGGAGTGGTGTTGCTCTGTTTCCCTCCCTGTTGCCGGTGAGTTAATGAAGAATTTTACATCCACCCACTCAAGTCACTTTATATATGTAACACTGCAGTGATATTAATTTGCAAAAGTAATTAAACTTAAAAGACTCTCTCAAGCACATAGATAAGACATTTGTAGATTCTATGAAAATTATAGTAAAAATGCTATCACCCAACATCAGTTTCCACAAAATTTAAGCTCTCATTTAAAAAAGATACCTATCAAGACACATGATTGCAAAGAAAGCCTCCCAACTGGAAAGTAAAATAAAGCTCATGTATTGTTTACTAAAACTATAAATCATTCCACTGCCTCTGTTGCTGCTGCTTATAGCTCTGCCAAGAACAGCACAGTGAAATTAGCAAGACGAATCAATTTCACAATTGTTATTCAGTAAGGAATGAACAGTAAAGCCTGATGTGTTGGGTCACAGAAGTCCCCTTCAGACTGCCACTTGGATGGGCTGATAATATCACTGAGCCCGCTACCTACCTCTTGGGGCACATCACCTCCCTATCCTGCTGAGCCAGAAGCTCTTCTCCCACCCAGGAAAAACACAGAGTTGGGGTAACAGCCTCCAACAGACAAATGAGAGCAGCTCAGTTTTGAGAAGGTGCAGTCACAGGGTACACAGTCCTAAAGGGATCAGAACCACAGATAAATCTGTCTTACTTTGTATAAAAGTTTCACACAAAACTCATGAAGCCTCCTCCCCCTTTAACAACAAACAAGGTATGTACAACTGTTGTCTCACTCCTCACTCAAGTAAAGATTATTTACACTGGATTTAATATAAACAAGTGATTTTATTATGAATAAAAAGTAAGATTTAAGTGGTTGCAAGTGATAAAGTAAGTTAACATACCAGCTAAACCTAATACACTATGAGAAATTGTTAAATCACAATTTTTCACCCTAATTCTTAATTCAGGTAAAGTCCTTTTCAGGACAGAGCTATTCTTTCTAAATTGGGTCCAATAGCTCTTCTCCTCCCCTGTTAGAGTTCTTTTGTTTTCAAGTATGACATATAGCCTCTCAGGGTGGGGAGCAATCTGTGATGCCAGATGAAGACAATCATTGTTTACTTCCCCTTCTCATATACAGAATTTCCCTAGGGCAGGAAGTCTTTATATAATTCCCCACACCGCTGTGGAAAAATGCCAAATTTAAGATGGATTCCAGAAGAAAATGGCATGATCACATGTCTGAAGGACCAATCATAGACCAGGCTTACAGGAAAAACAAGATTATTCAGAAAAAAGGAGGAATCCTGTGACGCCTTAAAGGTTAACAGATTGGACATGAGTCCTTGGGCAAAAACCTGCATCTGATGAAGTGGGCTCTCTCTCACAAAAGCTTATGCCCAAATAAATCTGTTAGGGTACGTCTAGACTACATGCCTCTGTCACCAGAGGCATGTAGATTAGGCTACCAGACAGGAAAATGAAGCGGCGATTTAAAGAATCGCCGCTTCATTTAAATTTACATGGCTGCTGCGCTGAGCCGACAAACAGCTGATCAGCTGTTTGTCAGCTCAGCGTGATAGTCTGGATGCGCGGGTGTCGACAAATGCATACCTGGGTGGTCGACAAATGCCTTTGATGTCGACACCCGCGTGTCCAGACTATTGTGACAGAGGCATGTAGTCTAGACATACCCTGAGTCTTCAAGGTGCCACAGAACTCCTCTGTCAGATACAAAAAGTGGCTTGTTCTGATATTTAAGCCTATTTACAGATCACTGTCTTGAGCAAGGGTCATTAAGTTCCTTAAGTACCTCTAATGACACCTGAATCAGTAAATAGGTTTCCTCTTCCTATTTCCAACTTCAAGTACAGGAATATACATACATATAAATAGAATATACATGTTCAGTGGATTACAAGCTCTCCAAGGATAGTTTACATTCCCCACTTTGTATAAAGCATATTCAAGTGATGCATATTAAAAAACAGATTTCCATAAAAATGAGTGTAACATCACAGTAAGAACCTTAAGAATAATGCCACTTTCAACTGTAGTTTAAGGGAAGAGGCAGAAGACGGGCACAAGAGTTATCCGTAGAGATTAAAAAAAAATGGAGAACTGGGGCAACAGCAGAGATCTCTTTTCCCTATCACTCCTCAAAGCAGCCCAGAGTCTTGAGGGAGGGGACTAGGGAAAGGAGAAACAAAAAGCTGATACAGAGGCAGTGGAGCAAGGCAGCAGGTGGGAGCTGGTACACACTGCTTAAAAGCTGGCTCCCTGGAAACTGCCTCCTGCCCTGGTATCAGGGGCAGCAGCTGGCTCCCCAGAAGCAGTGTGGCAGGCAGGAGCTATTACATGGTTAATCAATTAACACACATTTTAACAACCCTACTCAAACACCAAAACAAATATACCCTAACAAACAGAGTTTGGAAGAGGTATATGTCCTCATGCTGTAGGACACAAAGCTAAACAATAATGGCTTGGGTTAAGAAACTTCCCCAGTGACGATTTATTTCCTGACTGCCTGCAGTATGATTTTACTGACAAAAGAAAGGTGCATTTGAGTCTGATCTCTGCTGAAGAAGCTATACTGGAATAAACTGATCATTAGCCTAAAATGTTACAGGATTGCCTACTTTTGTTTACCGATCACTTAAAACAATGTTACTTTAAATAGCAATTAATACAAAAAGCTTAATTTGCTCATTCAGATCTTTTAGAATTCACCAAATATGCATTTCACACAACTGCGGCATCCAAGACCCCTTTTCCCACCTCAGCCTCAAATATGAATGCTAGAAACACCTTAATTTTATGCCAAAAGTTTTCCCCTAGGTTAGAAATAGTAGTAGTGCCACCATAGCTTGGTCCTGCCTTGAGGGCGGGGGGCTGGACTCTATGACCTCTTGAGGTCCCTTCCAGTCCTATGATAGCACCTGGAAAAACCCTAGTCATAGACAGGGCCTCACTTTGTTAGGTGACATATAAACACAGAACAGAATCAGTCCCCACCTGATGTTACTAACATACACCCAATCACATTTATAGCTCCATCTAGAATTATAAATACTTAAGCTACACAACAAAAATCATGTTCTCTACCACTGTAATCTAGTCACTCCTGCTGTGAAATACAACAAATACCACAAAACAACACTACAATAGCGAAAGGCAGAATGTGAACGTTCAGTCGGATTTTAGGCAGTTAACATGCAGCTTTTTAAAATTCTAATTTGAATTTACAATTTTATATTAGTAACTCAATTTTGCTGACTACTACAGCACTGCAGATAATTTGATCATCAGCACCATCCATAGTCAACTGCAAAGGGGGAAGGACCAAGCACTCACCAAACACTGAAAACAAACAGTTTTACTATGTACTAATAATCAGTCTTGTTAAATAGAGTAAACAAGGAAATGGGCTATGGGCTAAGTATTGTAAGGTTAGATTTGAAAAGGTTAAAGTTACCAACATTTGAACTTGAACAAAAATATCTGGCAGGGACAGCAGAAATTAGACATTAGGTCATTTAATCCATCCTTTGCCACTCCTCTGTTCTCCACTTTTTCAAATAGTTTATTTGGAATGTAAGGGGCAGCATGGAAGAGGACACAGAAAATGGCTATGGGAGGCCAAATAGACTGTAGAAACACTACGCTAGGACACTGCATCCTGGAAGCCTTTGGATAGTATTTCATTAAGAAGGGTGTAATTATAAGCATGAAAAGTCAAAAAGAACAGAGTAGAGAATCTGATATTTGGCATAGAAAAAATAAAGTCCTTTACAAGTCATACAACAACAGAGTTAAGGAAACAGACACCAGATTGCAGGGGGTCAAAACATTTACCACTCAGGAGCTTTCTCTCTCTCAATTAGTCAAAGGAACTATTTCCAAACTACTGCCTACATTTCCTTGCTTCATCCTTATGGAGAGAACCAGTTTATAGTAGAATGCTCATTTTAGTTTCTCACTCTGCTCCTTGTCTCCTTTTACTTAACCAGCCTCAATTTCTCCCCTCCAGCTTCTTGTTAAATCTCTCTACCTTACCTCACCTCCCTCTCCAGCCCCACAGGTTCTCAGATCCATGGTCATGCCAAATTCTGGAAGAGAATTGATCTGAGGAAGTGGGTCTGGCCCACGAAAGCTCATTACCTAATAAACCATCCTGCTAGTCTCTAAAGTGCTGCATAGACCTTTCTTTTGTTTCAGCAAGATCCAACTAACACGGCTACATTTCTATTACTATTCTTTGATCAGTCAGACTGGGTCTCTGCATCCGATCTCAGTTTCCATCCACCTAATGCTCCCGATCCCAACGTCCATCATTCCCTCTTCACTAACAGTCCCCAATCTCCTTGCCCTGCCAGCCCCAATCGTCCCTCAATCTCAACTCCAGGTCCCCCTCTCCCTGCTAGTCTCTAGTCCTCGAACCAATGGGCTTTGCCCACTCCAGTCCTGCTCTTATCCCCTCTGCATTTGGATCTTCCTCTTTTAATTTGCATGGGCCCTTCAATAGTGTCGCAGAGTACAGGGTAGTAATAGAGATAGCCGTGTTAGTCTGATCTTGCTAAAACAAAAGGAAAAACTATGTAGCACTTTAAAGACTAACAAGATAGTTTAATAGGCAATGAGCTTTCGTAGGCCAGACCCACTTCTTCAGATCATATTCTGGAAGAGAATTGGTGCTCAGATACAGAAACCCAGACGTGGCATGGCCTGCAGCAATCCTGAGCTACAACAGGAAAAGTTCTGCTTAGCCCTTGTCTGAAGCATGCCCAGTGTGGACAGAATCTTCAGGAAATTTAGCTAAAAATCTTAGAAGTGTTTACCAAGCATATACTAACTGCAATTTTTCAACACTTGGCCAAATTTGGATGGTAAACAATTTTCTTCCATTATTTGATCTGAGGAAGTGGGTCTGGCCCACGGAAGCTCATCATCTAATAAACCATCTTGTTAGTCTTTAAAGTGCTACATAGTCCTGTATTTTGTTTCAAGAATGCCTAAAGGCAGATTTGTAACAAAAACCACTTACATGCCAAATTTCAAGTCCCCAATCCAAAGCAAGTTGAAATGGTAGTTGACATTTCCAAAGTAAAGGCTGCTAAAATTTAACATGGGCAGGACAACATAGTCTTTCCTAGCCTTGTTGAATTAAAACAATAAAATTAAAAAAAAAAAAACACACCACCTGCTGCAGATACTCAGAGATGGAAAGCTACTACCCCAACAATTATAAAAAACAATAAATGGTCTGGTAGCACTTTATAGACTAACAAAACATGTGGATTATATCATGAGCTTTCGTGGGCACAGCCCACTTCTTCAGATGACCAGAGTTATGAGTAGGGGATATGAAAACTCAAAATAAATAGGAGAAGGGAAGGGGAAGAGGAGAGGGGAGAAAAAGAAAAAAGGAAGGTGGGTGTGAGACAGAGCATCATTAAGTATCTGGAGAATGGGTACTTAAACTTAAGCAGATAAAAATAACCACTGAAGGTGCTAACAGCTCTGAGTGGTATCCTTCCTGTCTTTAGCAATCTCTCTATTGATTTAGATTTTTAACTGCTTAAGTTTAAGTACCCATTCTCCAGATACTTAATGATGCTCTGTCTCACACCCACCTTCCTTTTTTCTTCTCCCTCCCCTTCCCCTCTCCTATTTATTTCGAGTTTTCATATCCCCTACTCATAACTCTGGTCATCTGAAGAAGTGGGCTGTGCCCACGAAAGCTCATGATACCATCTACATGTTTTGTTAGTCTATACAGTGCTACCAGACCATTTGCTGTTTTTTTCCTGTAAAAGACTAACTCAACCATTCCCTGAAGCTCCCAAGCAATTGAAGTTCAGCAAGGCTACAACAAGCAACAGAAAAGCAGGTCATATAATGGCAGTTTCAGGCAACATCAACTGGCAGATCCATCAAACACACTTTGAATTTTCCTCATCAATCTCCAGACGGTTACTGGGTTTCATTCTTTCCTTAAATTCCATCTTCCTGCTACCCAGCTGCCTAAACTGAATATAGTACTGAAACTACAGTGGCAGACTCAAACACTGGGACCTCGGATTCAAAAAAAGTCAATCTATAGTTATGTCAATCCAAGGCCGGGCAAACATCCACAAAACAGCTCACAGTCACAAACACACCCCACATCAGATGACTAGGCGGAGTGGGGGAGAGAAGCGCTGAAAGGACCTTTTTTCTGACCTCCCAGAAGAGACAATTACTGAACAGATAATGTGAGCAAAAGCAGCTCCCTCCCCCTCTTCTGCTACACGCTGCTGCCTGCAAAACAATCACCCCCTTTGTTGATTTTCAGCAGAACAATGGGCCGGAATAAAGATACAGCAGTCGGACAAGGAAGCCCAACAGGCGCCCCCAGAAAGCCAGAGCACTGCAAAGCGCCCCGACACACCGCACACAGGCGAGCTCAACCAAACAGTCCCACCGCGAACTTCCCCAGCGCCGAGCCCCTAAGCGAGGAGAACACAAGGCAGGGCCAACGGCGAACCTTTGGGGCGGCAGAGGAAGGGCTTGGGGAGACCCACTGAGCAAGCAGCCAGCCCGCACCCCGCCTGCCCCTGCGCCCCCAGCACCGCCTGCCCCTACTCACGCCCACATGCCTAACGACCCCCACCCATCAGCCCAGCGCCCCACCACGCACCCCCGGTGCCGCGAGTGCACCCGCCGAGCCCAGCAGCCCAGGCGGCGCCCCGGCAGGGGCAGCTCGGAGCACAGACCTCGCCCAGCCGCGCCGCGCTCCCCTCTCGGCTCCGCTCCGCTCCGCTCCGGGGGCGGCGCACGACCCAGCCCGCCCGGCGGCAACACCCGCAGCCACCACGCGCCCTGCTCCCAGCACGTCCCCGCCGCCTCTGCGCAAGCGCCGCGTCTGCCAGGCTCCAGCCCCCAAGGCCTGGGACAGGCAGGGCGCCAGGGGCGGGAGCTCCGCAAAAGCGGGGCGTGGTGGAAGGGCGGGGACAGACTGATTGACTGCTCCCGCCAACCTCCTTTCTTGGGAGGCTCAGTCCCCATCTCCCTCCTCTAGAGCAGTATAGTGATAGAGATGCAGCCCTGTTAGTCTGGGGTAGCTGAAACAAAAGACAGGACTATGCAGCACTTTAAAGACTAACAAGATGGTTTATTAGATGATGAGCTTTCATGGGGCAGACCCACTTCCTCAAATCAAATCTTTGATCTGAGGAAGTAGGTCTGGCCCACGAAAGCTCATCATCTAATAAACCATCTTGTTAGTCTTTAAAGTGCTACATAGTCCTGTATTTTGCTCTAGAGCAGTGATACCCCTTTCCAAAAAAACTTAAAGTACCCCTTTACATATAAAGTACCCATTTACAAAAAAAAGTATTCCCAGTACCTAGTTTTCAGACACACAAGCTTTTTTTTCTACCTTTGCAACACGTTTGTTTAAGCAACTTAATTGTAGCCGGGCGGGCGGTGACATTTTTGGGTGTAAAAAGTACAAAAATAACAAAGTGCTGTAAAACTTAAAACAAAAATTCAGTTTTCTCCACATTTCAGTAGTGTTGGTACCACCTAGACTTCTCTTGAGTACCCCTAAGGGTACTTGTACCACTGATTGAGAAACACTGCTTTAGAGCCAGTCCCAGCCCCGCAGGGAGAGATGGTGTTGTAGAAAAGGTTCGTCCAGGCGTAATAGGGGGGTTTTGTATTTCACCATCCTTCTGTGTGAGTTCATGCAAGAGGGTCAGGCTCATTTGCCTTCATCCCCTAGTTATCTTTGGGGCATTTAGTGCCCTGGAGGAGGTACACTGCCTGTAGTGATAGGCAAACATGGGGCCAATGGGTCTGAGAAGGTACTCATGCCTTAGCCGATTTTTCAATACCAGTCCTTGAGGAACCCTGCACAACAATGACAAATACCAAGCCTGGGAACCTAAATCCATAATTCTGCTAGCTACCAAAACGCATGGTCTTGGCAGGGATGCTGGTTTTATGACTCTACAATGTGCAATACCCCATACTACCCTTCATTGCCCATTTCAGGGCAATCCTTCGAGGACTGGCTTGGAGTCTCTGGGAATGAGCATCAATCTCCCATGACCAGTGACTTTTGAAAGCAATCTGGGAGATTTTAATAGAAATTTTAGAAAATGACATTATGTCATATTGGGGGACGGGGAATCTCCCAGAGTAGCTCCAGGCAGAGTTGTCAACCCTAGCCCCTTTATGAATTACGATTTTACTAACCCTCAATTGATCACTTTAAGAGACCATCTCCAACAACTTTTTTAGGGCTCTGCAAATGAAAAAAGTTTGAACGTTCAATGTCCTCATGAATGTTTCTTTAAAAAAATATCGCTTTAGCTGGCAACTTAGCTATCAGAGAGGTTGATGAGAGATACTGAACCTAAGACAATTTCTACACTAGCACTTTTTGCATGTAACATTTTTGTAGGATTGGAGGTAGGGTTGCCAGATGGTTTCAACAAAAATACCGGACACACTTGACATTACATCACAATCTACATTACATCTTATTTAGAAAATACTGGACATTTGTATTTTCTCATTTATATTTTATCAATTTGTTTCCTGAACAGAAAGCTCAAATACTGGACTGTCCGGTTCAAAACCGGACAACTGGCAACCCTACAGCTGCGAAAAAACACATCCCTGACCAGCCTAAATTTCACTGACAGTGTGGACAGTGCTATGTCAGAGGGAGATGGTCTGCTGCTGACATTAAGGCTGCTGCTTGTTGGGGGTGGCTTAATTATGCTAACAGCAGAGCTGTCTCCCATCAACAGAGCTATACAGGTAAAATTACAGCAGTACAGTTGCAGTGATACAGCTGAGCTGCTGTTAAGGTCTGTACTAGTATAGATATACTTTGAACCTATCTCTCCCCAGAGGTAATAAACTCTTTTAAACAGGGTTGAGGTATCCTGACAGTGTGCAGGATGCTGGAAATTTACATTGCTATTGCCTGTGTTATGGTTTCAGTTGTTCAGTGGATTATGATTTTAGTTTCCAGAACTGTCTGTCCAGCATCTTTCACCTTTACTATTGCAAACTAGCAATTAACTGACAATCAGCACACAAAGAAATGTGCTAACAGTGCAACAGCGGAGGTACACTTACATTTTTGGTAATAGAAAATAAAATATATAATTCATTGTGATTTAAATCTACCTCAATCTTTTTATTGGAACTGGATTTAGAATTAAGATAGATTCCATATTTTCAAATGTATTTCACAGCCAGTAGACATAAATGCTACCATGTTTTAGCACAATTATAACCAAAGAGAAGAAAGACTGAATGAAAATAAATGTTTTGACAGACTTAACCAGTAAACAAGGAACTGTATCTATCCTGAAAATCCCTTGAGCCATTGAAAGAAGCAATACATTACTTTGTAAGGAAAATAAATTCCCATGGTAATAAAGTGAACTATTAAGGCTTATATAGCCAGCATAACCTTTTTAATGCCCTTTGCTTCATCAGAGTGACATTAATTTAAGGGGAGAGAGGAGGATGAATTATTGTGTGGACAGTGGTTTATTTTCATAATAGAGTTATTTTAGGTTTAAGCATATTCATTACACTCTTCCTAGATAACCACTTTTCATAGCTTCTAAATCTTCAGCTTTATCTATGGGTCTTCTACCTGTGATGCTTTTTAATAAATGGGTCTTATTTCACAGAAAGTAATCATTTTCAGCAAGCAAATGAACTGTTAGTCAAGAATGATTTCCTGCAAAATTAATTTTAAAAGGCTACATATTAAAAACAGCTTCTAAATAAGCACCCACTTAAAAAAAAAACACTCATTTAAGCATAAGAATGACAGAATGTGTATTGCAAACAGTAACCACTAATCCGAACAGGAAATTCAACATCATTTACTTAAGCAGATTTTTGCAAGCAGAAATTTTATACACACGAACAGCAAGTCTAAAATTACTGGTTGAGTTCAGGAAGGTAGTGAGGGAGACTTTGAAATTTTCAGTCTAAAAAATTAGAATCTTATTGCTGCTGTAATAAACCCATTTTTCAAGGCAAGATAAAATGATGAGGATATAGAGATGACAGACAAAGGACGTGGATACCAAAGAGAGAGAGAACAACATGAATAAATATTAAATGTAATTCAATACTATTTTTTGGCAAATTCACCTTTTTCCATATGTCACAATAATTTAGTCCATGTAGCACACTCTAGATTATGAACAGGTGTATCTTACTGGACAGCTATATACCACACTGTTGTGAAAAAAAGATGTTATCAAGGAGAGACCTCAAGAGAATCAAGACAGAGAGTTTGAAGACTGAGTTGCATATTATTTGCTGCTGAACATCAATATATATATCAGTGTCTGGGGCTAGACTGTGATTTTCATTATACTAAATTGAAGTAAAATAAACAATTCAGTTTGATGAGCCAACCGGTCTTAAATTCTTACCTGAGATTTTTCCTTACCGATGTCACTTCAGAATTGAAGAAGGATTTTTGTTGGTAATCTGGCCAACACTTTGTTTTAATTTGTCCTCTATCAAAGTTAAGCTTCCCTTTTCCATGTGGTGACACATGAAAGAAAGAAAGAAAGAAAGAAAGAAAGAAAGAAAGAAAGAAAGAAAGAAAGAAAGAAAGAAAGAAAGAAAGAAAGAAAGAAAATACTGCTGCTTATATTGCTTATACTTCTTATAACTCTTTGCCTGATGAGTTTGTGGTTATTAAAACTACTGGAAGAATAAATTTCTTCTGGAATACCTTACTTGCTATCTCATGAGGAAAGGACTGTTAATCACATTATAAAACATCTAACAATGTCTAACCAGTAAGACCACTAAACTGTGGTTTTTAATCTAGTGCTTCTTTATTTGCCAGAAGAATAATGAATGATTGATTGTAAAAGTTGATGTGAAGCTATTTAATATTTTATTGAAAATATTAGTGATATAGATACTAAGACATTGTAATAGACTGATAGACGTAGTAAACACATAGCTAATATATGTAAACGTATCTTCTAATATATGGATATAGCATAAATCCATCTAGTACAGAAAGAAGCTGATTCTCAGCAACAGTGTGTACATGAATCCATCAGGAAGCTTGGGAACGAAGAAAACTAGTCACAGCGAGGTTGGTGGAAGATAGGGGAATCAGACGCATATAAAATAATCACATTTTAAATGATATTATAATTCCATTTTGCAGTTCAGATGATTACAGAGGCCACCTGCACTTTGATTTTATGGTTTGACATCATCAGAACCTTTTTGAGAAGTATAGCCCCATTATTCACAACTTTTTCCTCCCCAAAATGCAACAGCGTAGTGCAATGGCATATAGAGAAGCCCAAGGGATTCAAATACAACTATATAAAATAAGGAAGAAGACATTTTGCTACCCTGTTGTTTATTTCTGACTGATAATCACACATACATTTATAGCATATTCCCTAGAAACTAACTACAGGCAGTCCCCGGGTTACATACAAGATAGGGACTGTAGGTTTGTTCTTAAGTTGAATCTGTATGTAAGTCGGAACTGGCGTCAGCCGCTGCTGAAACTGATCAGTTTCAACCGCAGCTGAATCTGGATGCCAGTTCTGACTTACATACAGATTCAACTTAAGAAACCCAGGCGTCCCCAAGTCAGCTGCTGCTGAAACTGATCAGCGGCTGATTCCAGGAAGCCCAGGGCAGAGCAACTCTGCCTCGGGCTTCCTGTAGTCAGCCGCTGGTCAGTTTCAGCAGCGGCTGACTTGGGGACGCCTGGGGCAGAGCAGCTGGGGTGCTGTTCGGTTGCTCCAGTAGCGCGGCTCCTCGGCGCTACTGGAGCAACCCAGCAGCACCCCAGCTGCTCTACCCCAGGCGTCCTGATTCAGCCGCTGCTGAAACTGACCAGCAGCGGCTGAATCAGGACGCCTGGGGCAGAGCAGCTGGGGTGCTGCCAGGTTGGTCCGGAGCGGCGCTGCGGGACCAACCCGGCAGCCCCCAGCTCCTCTACCCCAGGGGTAGGCAAGAAAAACCTGGTCTGCTGGGGGAGGGGGGCACTAGCTGCACCCCCCCCCCCAGCAGACCAGGGAGACGGGGGTGGCGGGACCGCCCAAGTCCTCCACGGCTTTGCTCCGTCTCCCTGGTCTGCTGACCTGGGAGACGCGGAGCAAAGCCGCAGAGCACGCGGGCAGCAGGATAGTCCAGGATAGTCGTTTGCCCGGGAGCAAAGCCGCCCAGGCGGCGGCTTTGCTCGGGTGTCCCTGGTCTGCAGGGGGGGGTGCAGCGGCTTTGCTGGACCCCCCCAGCAGACCAGGGAGACCGGGAGAAGCTTTTCTCGCCCCAGAGGACACGGGTGGCGACCTGCTGCTCGTGAGCTCCGGGGCAAGAAAAGCCCCGTTCGTAAGTGTGGATCCGCGTAAGTCGGGGACTGCCTGTACACCGCTGGCGAAACTATGCTGCCAAAAACAAGTTGGCTTGAAGTTTGTAGTAGAGCAGAACAAATCAAAACTTGTCAGGGAGAAGAGTAATAAAACTACATAAACATAAGATTTTCCCCAGTACAGATGTCTAGTCCTTCTTTCCCTAAGCAGAAAATCACCCCCACTGTTCCCCACAACCAAGGGGTCACTTCAGTCTGGCTGCTCCCAAACAGCTGGCTCCCATCTCCACTCCCACAAAATGTCTCTGGACTTCACCAGTGAGGCCTATGTAAGGATGAGACCGCCAAAGACCTTAGTGCCCCCTGATATGTTGCTGTGGGAGGCACCCCGCATGTGCCTCTGACTTCTCCCTTGTGTGCGTCTTCGCAGACCCTGAAGACTGCAGGTAAGAGAGCACCCCTTGAAGCAGGAGAGGAAATAGAGGCCATTGAGGCCATTCACAAAAGATACTTAAGCATGGAAATTATGGCCTGGGATTTAGTGTTGAAGGTTCCAGGGCACATGAGGAGGTAGAGAGCACTTAGTGGCACTGGGAGGAGACATCAGAGGCACATGTGTAGGGACAGGACACATGGGGTGCTGCAGAGCCAGCTGCTACTGAGATCAAAGAACTGAGGCTCAGCACAGATTAGACATCTAGAAGGCAGGGAGAAGAACTCTGTGCAACTGAGGCTGAAGGGCCAGATTGCTCTCTGGACTATGTAGCAGTTGAGACAGGTTGTTCTTCTCCAGGAAGCAGGTGAATAGGTAAGAGCTAAGTTCACCTTTTCATCAAGGTGTCAGATGTTAGTAAAGCATCCTCATAAACTAAGTCGGGATTCTAGGGATTTAACAGAGTTTCCATGGAGTCTGGCAAGGAAGCTTAAGTGGCCCATCTTGTTAGTCTTTAAAGTGCTACATAGTCCTGTATTTTGTAAGTGGCACATGATGAGTCACGAGCTAGTAGCTAACTTCCTAGTCCAAGCTGCATGTGTGAGGGACAGGGAGTGGCCTTGCAACAATTTAGGAACATTGAATGTGATCTGTTTATATTGGAATGTGTGCTGTATGCATATGTTGGTTTACTTTAACAGCAGGCAGCTAGGGAAATAATCAGAAAGGCCAGACAATGGCTCCATAGAAATCACCTCCTGGTAAACACATCAAGGGTTAAGAGACAACAAATGCCTGAGCTATTAACCATGAAGATCCTACTTCCTTGGTTTCAGTCAAGTTACACAGCATGTTTGTCAAAGCTGGGAGCCAAAAGTTCAAAAGCATATTAAAAATGCAAAAGGCTCTCTGACCTGAGATGTCAGGGAGATGTCACAGAGACTAGTATACTGACACAGATGACTACTTAGGAGTTTGAAGGAAGTAGGCCTTTCACTTTCTAGCACTAATAGTGAAACTTAGTTCAGGGGAAAATGTGTAGACTTTTTATTGTTTTAAAATAATTTTTCATTGTATATTACCCTTTTAAGCTGCATGGTCAATACATAGGCATTGCAGTCCAGATTCTAGTAAAAAAGTACACCAATTGAGGGATTCCTCCCCAGGAGAGGAAAAGGCAAAAAGCATGAAGCTTATGCCTCTTGGGGTACCCTCAAGGACTCCAGAGGGGTCAGCAGTGCAGCCAGCCCTGAAACTGTGACAATGTGTATTTCTAGAAATGAAACCATTACTGCAAAATACACTGCTTACGTAAGCATTGACATAGGCATACAAAGAAAATATGAAAACATTTGGCTACACGAACTTCCTTTTTCTTGTGGAAGTAGCAAAGAGCAATATGATCTTTCATCATTCTAGATGCCTTTAGCACAGCAACAGAACTTGCTTGAAACAGCTGAGTTAAACCCATGAACAGTGAGTGAACCTCTGGCTATGGGCGGCAGCCCTCCTGCTTTGTCCCTTTCACCCGAAGCCCTACCCCTTCCATGTCTGCTGGCTCCAGCCCCATTCTCCACTGTGGCCTCTGGCCCCTGCCTCTTAGCTCTGGAGTCCACGGTTGCTGGGTAGAGTGATCCCAGGCCCCTGGCCCTGGAGCACTGGAGAGCCAGGTGGGCAGAGTGTCACAGCCACCCCAGAGCACAAGGTGGGCAGCCCTCCCACCCAGGAAGCGTCTCTCCCCAGCCAATCTACCAGCCCCAGCACTGGATGGCCAGAGCAGCCCTCAACCTGCCTGCCTCAGCCTCCAGGAATGGGCAGGAGGGGGTCTAGAGGTAGAGTATGGGTGGGGCCTCCTCAGACAGTTTGGGAAAGCAACAGCCTCCTGTACTTATGATACCCACTGAACTCCAAAAGAGAGGTGAATTATAATGTAATGTATGTAATAATCTTTGGGTTCATTAAAAAACAAACCAACAAATGAGACAGGAATACAACTTTTTTATTAAAAATAAATTATAGCACTTTTATGAACTGCTGTGCATATGGCTACACTGTGTTTTCCACCCGTTTCTAGAGCATATCTCAATTCCTATGTTCATAATACTGTCTTTTACAAGGGAGCCTCTGTAAATTATAATCTTGCATAATCATATCTCCACACTGTATGCAATCATAAAGGGAGAGGTTATTTTTTAGCATCCATGATATTTTTGCTGTGCTTCCTACAATAATATAAAGGCAATTTGAGATGCTAAATTCCCTGTGCATCATACTGAAAACGTTTCCTCTCTTGTTTCCATCATATACATGTAACAAATTGATCATCTCTTTGTCAGTAAACAAAATTATTGTATAGGACAGAAGTTTATAAAATTTTGTATCAGGCAGCTGGCACCAGTGTTCACATTATTCAAAATTTCTTGCGCTATTCATTTCCTTTATCTCTATGACCAGAATCACACATTTTAGCTCTTTGCTATGAAAGGGCTGTAGCTGAAATTTATATTGGCAAAATACAAAGACTGTTTTTCAGTTTTGTCACTTCAGTTTGAAATTACTTGGAAAGTTCTACTTACGACAAAGGAGAAGCAGTAATCAATACACAGAATTCTACAATAATTTGCTTATTTCTTCCTCCTCCAGTCCTTCTGCTTCAAGATACTGTGCTATTGTAGCTTTCCACACAGCCAAGAAGTGTTGTAGTGGTACAGATTAGCATTTCTGTGGAGCCCATTAAAACCGCTCCTTTGACAACCAGAGGGCTTGAGACTGATAGCAAAACATTCCCAGGAACTGAGTTTATTGCCTTAGCAAACCCTGATTGATGCCACTGTTCACAGATGCTATTGCAGCAGAACAGTGTCTATCAGGCTTCACATCACTAGTCAAGTCTAACTAGACAGCTGCCTGTTACATTAGGTGGATTTACAACACATTTGTGAATTATAAATTGTTGGATTATTTACATTGGTTGAAGTGTGTTTAAACATTACTATCTGTATAGTACATTAAATAAACTCAAATCTATTCAATGTTTAAAATAATCCATTATTACTCCAGCACATGGTCATTGGAATGTCTGGTGTTCTGAATAGCTGAACAATGAGGTCTACATGCTTTCTGCACTTTGGCAAATTAACTTGAGTTCCTGTGTTCCCTTTCCAAACAACTTACTTTGACAGGTTCTTTCTCTCTCTCAAGACAATAGCATCATGTATTGTCATCCAGTTATATGTAGAGCATTGTGTTTTATATCTCACAAGAAATACACTTGTATCTATATAAATGTCACCACAGTGCTGTCGATCAGTTCCAAATACTTTAAAATATCTGAAGAAGATACGGGTATCCAACAACCTGTATTAAGGATTGTGTAATCCACTGACAAGGGGAGGAAGAGAGGAGGGTGGGAAAGCGGACAGCTATCTTGGGGCCTGGCGATACGCAGGAGTCTCCGGGCCCTTTAAATCGCTACCACCAGAACCCCATGTAACATGTTTCAGGCCTCACTGAGGCTGCCTGGGGGATGCTAGCCCCAGCCCTACCACTTCTGCCTGAGGCCCCACCCCTTTTATGAAGCATGGAGCCACCCTCTCCCTCTCTGCTTCTGCCTTGGTCAGGGTCCTGCCAAATCTGTCTGCCCCCCTGGGTGTGTACTTCAGGACACCTACTGTTGTTTGTTTAGTATATACCTCAAGTGGATTGGATCCCTCTAACGTGGTGCAGCATTTGACTTTCTTAATCACCTCTGAGGAATGATTAAAGAAATGGGGACTGGTTTAGCTTTTCAGTTTCTATTCACTCCACAAATTCTAACACTGTAGGTCTGATGCTGCAACAAGCTTAGGCCAAAATGTTCATACCTCAGAACCTAAGATCAGGCATCTAAATCCATACTGAGGTACCTAAGCACATGTCTCCACAGCAAAGGAAACCCCTTGGCTGGTCCAGCTAACAGGGCTGTGGGGCTATTTCATTCAATTGGGGTTTCTGGGCTCAGGCTAGAGCTCAGTTTCTAAGACACTGTGGAGTGGGAGGGTCCCATATCCTGGGCTGGAGCCTGAGCCTGAACGTATACGCAGCAATGAAACAGCCCCGCAGCCTGAGCCACAACACAGTCAATACAGATAAGCTGCGGACTATATAGTCATATCTTAAGTGGCCTGAGAATCAGAGCTGCACCCTCGCTTCATTTCTCACTGAAGCGAAAGATCCATAATCCACAAAATAATTTTACTCTTAAAATGTAATCTGCCAGCTGTGGGCTAAATGTTGGTTTCAGTACTTTTTGTGAAGATCAGTGGTGGATTTAGGGCAGGGCGAGCGGGGTGGCTGCCCTGGGCCCTGCGCTTCCCGAGGCCCCTCGCATGCGCCGTGTGAAAGGGGGGGGGGGCCCGCAAAATTTCGCTGCTCGGGGCCCTGCGGCACTCTCATCCGCCCCTGGTGAAGATCCATGATTTTCATGAAATTGCTTTGGCGTCACACAGCTGTGATGAAGAAGAGAATCTCACACTGTAAGTGTAAGGTATGTTTCCCAAAACTGGGGGCAGAGCAGAAGTAATTCTTTTATTTTCTAACCTACATACATATACATACATATATAGAGAGAGATTTCTGCATCTAGCTCTGAGTCCCCTGTCTGTGTATCTGTCTGTGAGTGTTGTTCTAGAACTCCTCCTAAACAGTAAGACCACCAAATTGGGTATGCAGCTCCCTCTTATCCTAACTTAAAGCAAGATGGGAGTTTGATTGTGCCAGGAAAATGGGACATACCTGTAATTCAATTGTTTCCCATAACATGGAAAGGGAGGGGGCAAAGAGAGGAGTGATGTGATAGTTACAGTCACCACCGTAGGCAATGAGTGCAGGGGAAAGTTATCCTGAAGATTGTCCACTGGGGGCAGCCACACCAAGGGAGTGGCCAACTGGATCTAGGGCTCACAATCTTGCTTACCACTGACCCAGATAAATGGCCCCTCTGCCTTAAAGCCCTCCCCCTGGCCCTTGGCCCTATCACCGGACTGGGAGTGTGTGTGAAAGCCCCAGCCCCACTGCTGTGGTTCCCCCCCTCCCCGTGTAGGAGCACTGTTGGAGCTGGGCTGGGCCATGCAGCCCCGCCTGTCTCCCCCTCCCCAATTCTGACCCTTGGCTTTGACCATTTGTTCTGTGATTCCTGCTCCAACCATTAGGATTCACTTTCATGTCATGTTTATGTGACAATGACTAGAGATGCAAGGCACAACTGTAAATCTTAGTATAGACATTCTACAAACATTCATTCCAGAACTGAAACACTTGGGCTGCGTCTAGACTGGCATGATTTTCCGCAAATGCTTTTAACGGAAAAGTTTTTCCGTTAAAAGCATTTGTGGAAAAGAGCGTCTAGATTGGCACGGACGCTTTTGCGCAAAAGCACTTTTTGCGAAAAAGCGTCAGTGCCAATCTAGACGCAGTTTTGTGCAAGAAAGCCCCAATCGCCATTTTCACCATCGGGGCTTTTTTGCGCAAAACAGTTCTCAGCTGTCTACACTGGCCCTCTTGCGCAGAAGCATTTGCACAAGAGGGCTTTTTCCCGAATGGGAGAGTCATTGTATTTGCAGAACACTGACAATCTTACATTAGATCGTCAGTGTTCTTGCACAAATTCAAAGCGGCCAGTGTAGACAGCTGGCACGTTTTCTAGCTTGCCAGTCTAGACGCAGCCTTGAGGTCTACCAAAGGCTACATCCACTAGGTGCTACCTAGATGAGGATACTAGGTGGTTTTCCCTAGGGTTCACCTCTGCCAGTTGACTTGTTAAAGTACAACTTGCTGTGGCAACATTAGTGTTTGAGAACATGTTAAAGTATTTCAGCTAACATGTTTTAAAGTTACATCTCCTATCCTACTCTAGACAAGCTCCAGGGCAAACCACAAATGTTTGTACAGTGTCTAAACTACTAATTAAAACCATTTTAGTTAACCTAAATTAACTGACACTTAACTGAGTTAAAGCAGGACCACAAATGCTACTGTAAGCAGGGGCTGAACTGCTGCTTGCTATCAGCCAGCTAAAAGGAGGGGTGGGTGTGCCTGCTACAATTGTTTAGCTCTGCAAGGTATTTAACTATTAACTGTTGATATGTAAATACAGCTCAGGAGAGAATACGAGGTGTGGCTATGTAAATCCCATTCAGCCAGGGCTGATGGAGGGTCAGTGTTGGAATGGAATGTGGAAAATTGTAAATAATTTGGGACTGTTGTGGGGGTCACTAATCATGCTACTCCTAAATGTGGGAACTGTAAAACATGCCACCAGTGCTTGCAGGAGAGACACCACCATCATGGAAAGAGATCTCGGAGGAACAAGCCTCCCCCTTCCAGAGTTGAGTGAAAGAGCTAGGGAAGAAGGGTTAAAGGGCTTGAGTCAGTCTGCTTCACACCTGCAAGATTAGCCCAACCTGCCCTTTTTTTCTCTTTTGTTTTAAGGACAGACTCCCTGAGGAGTCTTTTCTTTTGCTAGTCTAGGGGAAGCTGGATTCCTTTGCTAGTTCAGCTGGTGGCTAAAGAGTTGAAATCACTGGTTTGGCTGAGAGCCAGACCCATTGCAGCCAGTGAAGCAACAGT
This sequence comes from Pelodiscus sinensis, assembly GCF_052426305.1. NCBI lineage: Eukaryota > Metazoa > Chordata > Testudines > Trionychidae > Pelodiscus > Pelodiscus sinensis. The sequence goes on from NC_143052.1 coordinate 202,169,465, forward strand.
GGCCAGCAGAGGGGCTGGTGCAAATCACTGGCTGGTGATGTAACGTGGCCGGTAGGAGCAGGAGCGGCAGCAGGCGAGGAGCGGTGACCAGCGATGTGGCGGGGTGACCAGCGGCTTGGCATGGAGCGGTGGCAGGCAAGGAGCAGCGACCAGCGGCGTGGTGCGGAGGCAGGCGACCAGTGGAGCATCCGGTGCCGTGGGATGAAACAGTTGGTGGAGCATGGCGGAGTGTCGTGAGGTGCCCCCTATGTATCCCCTCACCCCCCTTTCTACCCAGGTTGAGAGGTGAAACTGTGGTGGTGAACTTTGAGACTCTGAGTGGCATGGACCAGGGACAGAGACTTTTGTGGGTGTTGGACTCTTTGGATTTCAGATGATTCTTGGCTAGGGTGGGGGGTTTAGCTCATGTTTGGGTTATGAACTCATGTTTGTGGTGTTTTCCCCAAGTTAATGCCGTATGACTTTTCTCTCTGTCTCATTAAATGTTTCTTTCCTACACTCAGACTCAGTGCTTGCAAGTGGGGAAGCATTGCCTCTCAGAGGCACCCAGGGGTGTGTGAATTTCCCAGATTACTGGGTGGGGGCTTGAGCCGGTTCTGTGTGAGATGGACCCCAAGATATTGAACCCAGCCCTGCTTACTGGCAGGCCTACCCAGCAGAAGGGTTACACTACACTAGAGGAAAACCTTATATTGTGAGGAGACAGAAAGATGGGGTTAGCAAGAAAGCAATTTACAACAGTGTGTCAGACAAATTTAGGGAGGAGAGGTATATAATTTAATTTACACCACCTTGATAGCTGATTTTCTTGCTAAACCCCATTTTCTCCATCATCTCAAAATGAAGGTTACAGCCTTTACACCATTGTGTCATCTCTGAGCCTATCCTAGAAAGAAGACTGTTGAGTTATCAGTTCAGAATGCAATACTGTCTTCTGCAGCAGCTCCCACTCTAATCTGACTATTAACTGAACACACTGCAGTTATATACCATTTTATCAATGTTACTCTGATAGACTGTTCCCAGGCTTTTGTAGACAATAGAAACTATGTAGAGACAAATTCAGCTTTGGTGAAAACCAAACATTTTCATGCAGTTATCCAAGTGAGTATCTTATGCTTCTTTATTACAGAGCCGTATAATATTATTAAAATGTACAGCTTCCTACTTTTGATATTAAAACAAGCATAATGATGCTGTATATGGTATTGTATGTTGTTTCTCTTTAAATAATCACCTATGTTTTGGTTATTAGATAAAGGAGTCTAAAACATGTAGAAAACAAAGTATTTACTTTGCTTTTAAAAACAGATCATAAAGCCTGTCTCTATTCTTAGTATTACAGGGCTCACCTAATATCTAATCTAACATATAATATCATCTCTATATATATAAGAGTTTTGTATGGAAAATCATTAACTTATCCATATAAATTGCCTTTTAATTTCAGAAATTAATGCCAGAGGATTTACACCACAGCTGAACATGGCCCATGGATTCCTGTTCATATGAACACATTCTAAGAACTAATTAAAAAGCACTCTTCTATTTCAAAAAATCCTGTCATAAGCTCCTGAGCTTATTAAAAACTAAAGATTTTAAAAATCTGGTTTGTTATTAGATATTTATGCTTCTTTTACTTTCTTTATATCTCATTCTGGAAAGTGAATATAGTCTTGTCAATTTTTTTCAGCTTTTTATAACACTGATATTGTTAGATTGTAAATACTGCAGGTGAAGGTTATTAAAAATCACATTTGTATAGGAATTTCCAAAAATAATTAGAAACTCTCCTGTTGGTCTTAGGTAGGTTTGATTGTTCAAAACTTAAAATTTGAGCCAAAACTTAAAAGTGAATTGAATATCCTCCAATAGTTTAAATATACCTTGAAAATATACTTAAAAGATAAAAGTTTCTAAAATTGGAGACTTAAAGTTGGGAACTTACATCTGTATGTAGACACTTAAATAATTGTGGACTGATTTTTCAGTGGTGCTGATTATCATCTGTATCTCATATTAGTGACAACAGAAAATATAGATGCTCCGCACTTGTGGCTCCTTTCATTAAAGTACCCAATTTTGAAAATGTTGCCCAGTGTGTTTAGGAAACAGGCATGGAACAAACCATTTGATTGTTTTGCCACTTATATTAAACCCCATTGATTATAAGGAATCATTTTTAAATCAGACTGCTGTGGTTTCTAGAGACAGACAGTTCCTGAATATTTTTCTGTGGTTTCAAGAAGTGATTTGTGGCTTCCTGCATACTATACGATATACAGAAAATGAATATTTAGATTGCTGTTCTTCTTCACCACTAACAGTTACAGCATGATGGATTCAAAGAAAGAAGATGATACTGATGATATTGCTAATGTACATATTCACTAATGGCTGATTAAATTGTTTTCTACAACAAGTGCTGTTGTACTCTATTGGCCTTTATGGCTGACTTGTTGCAAAATGCACCCCCCCCCCCACTATATTTTGTAGAAAATTTAATAAGTGAAATATAAGACAAGTTTTTCCCCTCTTTACTTCAAAAAACACTCTGCAATTTAAAATAGGATTAATTTGATTGAAATAACAGATGCTTAATGATTTTGCCAGTATGCTCTTTCCATCTTGTCAATGACTACTATGATCCTTAGAGCCAGTGACTGGAGATAGTATCATACTGGCTTTGCAAATATAAGTCCCATCCTTCTTAGAAGGACATAATTTGTTAGGGAAGAATCAACATGATTTTCGTAAAGGGAAATCACGCCTCACCTATCAACTAGAATTATTTGAGGGGGGTCAACAAGCATGTGGACATGGGAGATCCAGTGAATATAGTGAACTTAGATTTCCAGAAAGTAAGTAAAATAAGCTGTCATGAGATAGGAGGGAAGGTCTTCTCCTGGATTAATAACTTGTTAAAAGATAGGTAACAAAATGTAGGAAAAAATGGTCAGTTTTCAGAATGGACAGAGGTGTCCACCAAGGGTTTGTATGGAGACTTAGGACCAATCCTGTTCATACATGATCTGGAGAAAGGGATAATCAGTGAGATCGCAAAATTTGCAGATGATAAAATATTGCTCAAGATAGTGTTAAGTGCACAGCAGACTGCAAAGAGCTTCAAAAGGATCTCACAAAGCTAGATGATGGGGCAACAAAATGTCAGATGAAATACATTGTTGGCATATACAAAGTAAGGCATAATGGAAACCATAATCCTAACTATACAGATAAAATGATGGGATCTAAATTAGCTGTTACCACTTAAGAAAGATCTTGAAACCATTATACATCTCTGAAACGATCCTCTCAAAGTGCAGCGTCAGTCAAAAAAATTAAGAGCATGTTTGGAATCATTAAGAAAGGGACTGTTGTTAGTAAGACAGAAAATATCATATTGTTTCTATTTAAAACTATGGCAGGCCCACATTTTAAATACTGCTTGCAGACATGGTTGCTTGACCTCAAGAAAGTTGTATTGGATTTGGAAAAGGTACCAAAAAGGGCAATGAAATTATTAGAAGTATAGAACAGCTTCCATATCAGGAGAGATTAATAAGACTAGTATTTTCTGGTTGGAAAAGAGGTGACTAAGGGGGGATATGATAGAAGAATACAAAATCATGATTGGTGTGAAGAAAGTAAATAAGGAAAAGTTATTTACTTCTTTCACAACACAAGAACTAGAGGGTTACCAAATTAAATGAATGGTTCAAAAACAAACAAAGGAAGTATTTCTTCACAAAATGAAGAGTCAATCAATTTCCTATCAGATAATGTTGGGAATGCCAAGATTTTAACAGGGTTCAAAAGAGAAGTAGATAGGTTCATGGAGGATTGATCCATCTATGGCTATTTGGGCTACAAATGGGCAAAAGGGGATGGATCACTTGATTACCTGTTCTGTTCATTCCCTCTGGGACACCTGGCATTGGCCACTGTCGAAAGACAGGATACTGGGTTAGATAGACCTTTGGTCTGACCCAGTATTGCCGTTCTTATATTTTTATGTTCTTAGAAGTATTAGTGCAGGGCTACTCAACATGTGGCCTATGGGCTGCATGTGGCCCACAGCCGGTTTGTTTGTGTCCCCCGGGGCCGTTTGGGTTTATGCAGAGCTCAACACGCGGCCTGCAGGTGGGGTCCTTTGAACATGGCCTCCACTGGGAACATGCTCCACAACATCGAGGTGTCTCCCAGGTGGGATGAACATTGAAAGACGCAAGCGGGTGGGCTGGCTGGAACAGATGGGTACAGGGTTTCGGTGTTTCTAGCCCCCAGAGAGGTGGTGCCAGGAGTGCTGGGGCATTGTGGGAAGTGCTTTGTATTCATGCCCGTCAGTGTGAAAAAGCTATTTGTATGTATATGCAACCACACTTAAGTTGCGGCCCTCGGCATGTGCTGTGAATATCATTGTGGCCCCTGGGGCTTCTAAAGTTGAGTAGCCCTGCATTAGTGAGTACAGTGTTAGCTCATACTCCTTTTGCAAACAGATATATGAAGAAGCCAACTCAGGAAATTTAGTGGATACAAATGTCTACCCGTGGATCTGGATATCCATGAATAGACACTGGGATCTGCAAGGCTCTCCTTCCAAGAGCAACTGCAGACAATGGGGTGGAGCTTGGTCTGATTGTACCTGGGAGCCAGTGCCCTGATTGGCAGCTCCTCCCGGCAGTGTGGCTGTACCATCCCCAGTCCTGCCCCAACCATGGCCTCTCCTATCTGGGGTTGTACAGCCCCACTGGCGGTGGGGTCGAGGGTGATGCAGCTGTGTTGCTAGAAGGAGCTGCCGACATGGAGTGCTGGCTCCCAGGTGTGATGGAACCATGTTCCTCTGCAGTGGCTTATGGGAGTAGAACCCTCTGGATCTGTGATTCTGATGTTTATTCATAGCTACGTCTGTGAGTAAGTAAATAGTTCTATCAGCGAAGGGCTCTACAAATCAATATATAGTAGCCATGCATTGGATACGATTTTGAGTTAAGTTTATAAATTTCAAACTCTGAATACTACTTTTTTCCCTTTCTTAATACAGAATGATCTGAACAGTAGCCTCACCCAACACAATCGTTAAATAATTTATTTTATTTTTACAACGCCAACTAAAAGACAAAGCTCTTCCCCCCCTCTCAAATTAAGAGATCAGATTCTCAGTGAATGTCAGTCATTGCAATGCACACTAACTGGCAATCTGGCCAAATGAACAACAAGAAATATTCCCTCAGCCAAAAAAGACAGTTGGCCTAATTTCAAAGATGCTGAACATCTGCAGCTCTCTGATCACTGGGATTTGTGGGTAATCAACACCTCTGAAAAACAGACCTCATGTAATTAAAGTCTTGCAACAGTCTCTGAGGGTTGCCCTGTCAGACTAATGGGACTGAATCCAACTCCAGAGTGATAGCTCAGCTGTGTTCAAAACCAGGAGGAAATTTGAACTGGTTTTGCTATCTGACCTCAAATTCTGTAATATTCTTTGAGAAGAAAAGTGATCTCAAGGATGGTCATGGCCAAAACAGAGGTTTATAGATCAAAACCAACAACTCATAATTCACCCAGAAAAACAAAGTGGAAACTAGTACAGATTATAAAGCACAGATATTATCTTGCTCCTATAAACACCATCACTGCATCTCCAGACAATCAGTCACATGTTATCAGAGCTGACAAAAAGTTGTCCCCTCATATGGGTGGTGGGTATCAGAGGCATCAGAGGCATGGGGAGGCATATCTTGCGCAACAGCCAGATATGGCCCATCTATGCTTCACTCCCAGTCCTCCTCCTGCTTCTGGAGGTCTCTCTGTCTCTGGATGGCTGGGTCTGGAAGGCTGGGTCTGTGCTGTCCTGCAACCCCATGTTCTGAGGCTGGGGGAACTGAGGCTGTGTGTAGCCTGTCCTCCACCCTGGTACTCTGGGGACAGGAGGGCTGGAGCCACACTTCCTAGCCTCCCCGTGCTTTGGGTCTGGGAAGGCTGGGGCTACACTCTCCTGCCCTCCCTCCGCCCATGCTCCAGGGCCAGGAAGGATGTGGATACACTGTCGAACCTTCCCAACGCTCTGGGGGGGAGGGAGCCAGCTGCTACAATGGGAGAGCTTGAGGTATAGGGTAGAATTTAGTGGCCCCAATGGGCGGGGAGGGGCGGTTCTGATAGGCACAGAAGGGGCGGAGCTTCAGGCAGAAGGGGAAGGGCTTGGGGGTGATAACCTCTCCAAGACGGCAGTGCACTCACTGTCCATGTCTCCTCATACCAATTCTCTCACATGCTCGCCAGCATTCATTTCTGGATTTGGATCTTTCAGATCTATTGAATCAAATTGATGAAAATTTAAATTTGCTCTTTTGCACCTATTTACAGCAAACAGAAAGGCTGTCATTTTAAATAAGCTCTGTTCTGATTCACTATTTGCACATTTAGGAGCTTATGCATAGCCCACTGTAATAAATTTGACATCAGAGGGCTTTGACTCAGGCTCCTGGTTTCTAGATTAGCTTTTCACCTATTATGCTGGGAACATATAACAGCTTTCAAGTATCTAAAAGGGTGTTACAACGAGGAGGGAGAAAAATTATTCTCGCTAATGATGATAGGACAAGAAGCAATGGGTTTAAATTACAGCAAGGGAGATTTAGATTCCACATTAGGAAAAACTTCCTAACTGTCAGGATGGTTAAACACACAGGCTACGTCTACACTGGCAGCTTCTTGCGCAAGAACTCTTTTGTGAAAGTGTTCTTGTGCAAAAACTCTTCCAGAAGAGAGCGTCTACACTGGCATGTGCTTTTGCACAAGAGATGTGCTTTTGCACAAGAGTATCCATGCCAGTGTAGACACTCTCTTGCGCAAGAAAGCTCTGATGGCCATTTTAACCATAGGGGCTTCTTGCGCAAGAAATTCATGTTGCCTGTCTACACTGGCCTCGTGTGCAAGAACAGTTGCACAAAAGGGCTTATTTCTGAGTGGGAGCATCATAGTTCTTGTGCAAGAAGCTCTGATTTTATACAGTAGAACATCAGTTTACTTGCACAAGAACACATGGCCAGTGTAGACAGGCAGCAAGTCTTTGAACAAGAGCGGCCGCTTTGGTGCAAGATCGCGCCAGTGTAGACACAGCCATAGGCTATTCTACACTGGCGGGTTGTTGCGCCAGAAGTATGCAAATGAGGCTAAATGTGGAATATCGCCGAGCCTCATTTGCATACCTAATGAGCCGCCATTTTGCAGAAGAGGCTCTTGCACTAGAAGGAACTGTCTACACTGCCCCTTCTTGCGCAAGAAAAACCCTCTTGCGCAATGCTGCTACGCTGATTATTTTCAGGAATAACGACACTGCGCAAGAGGGTTTTTCTTGCGCAAGAAGGGCAGTGTAGACAGCTCCTTCTAGCACAAGAGCCTCTTCTGCAAATGGTGGCTCATTAGATATGCAAATGAGGCTCAGCGATATTCCACGCTTAGCCTCATTTGCATACTTCTGGCGCAACAACCCGCCAGTGTAGACATAGCCCTGGGGAGGTTGTAGAATCTCCACTATTGGAGCTATTTAAGGGCAGGTTAGACAAACACCTGCAAAGGATTATCTAGATGGGGGAGGGGGAAGAAGGTCAAATACTGGCCAGATCTAGTCCACCAGGGTTAACCCCTAGTGGGCCCCCACTGCTATATTTGTCTGTGCCTCTGCAGGTATGGGCAATACAAGTCTGTGCTGATTCCCACCACTCCCATTAGCCAGAAACAGCGATCTGCATCCAACAGGAGCTGCAATGGCCATACCTGCGGAGGCATAGGTAACAGGAACTAACCCTGGTGAACTGCTGTCATTGTATTGCCCAATCCTGATCTAGATGATGCTTGGTTCTGCCATGAGGGCAGGAGATTGGACTTGATGACCTCTCAGGATCCCTTCCTGTTCTAGTATTCTGTGAATCTATGTTTTTTCCTTTTACTCTTTATCTAAAAGAGAATCAAAATAATTTAAGAAAAAAGTCCCCTCTCCTTTAATTGGGAGTCCTGATTAGACCTAAGCAACACTTCCACTTCCTCTTGTGCAAGTAGTAGGATGAGCTAGCCAAGAATCAATGTGGCTTTACATTTCATACTTTTTCCTGCACAGAAGGAAGTCGAAGGGTTGTTAGATCTCATCTGTACTCTTGTATAAGAATGAAGTTTGCTTAAGATGATTGAGCACTTTTTAATTCAGTAAGAACATTTTAAGTCTGCTTTACATTTGAATTTTGTAGAAAGAAAAATAAATTTAAGTAATTTAGTGCTACACATAAGATTGCCAAAAGTCCAATTTTCAACCAGGTATTACCCTTGCAGCTCCGATTGGTGGCATAGCAGGGGCCTGGGGCTAAGGCAGGGTCTCTCCCTGCCTTGACTCCTGTGGCTCTCAGAAGTGGCTATCAGATGCCTGCAACCCAGAGGTGCAGAGAGACTCTGCCTGCTGTCCCTACCCTGAGTGCTGGCTCCACAGCTTCTATTGGCTAGGAATTGTGATTAATAGAAGCTGCAGGGGCAGCGCCTGTGTGTGAAGGCAGAGCACAGAGCATTCCAGGATGCCTAGGGGCCACAGGGACCTGGCAGCCATTTCGTAGGAGATGCAATAAGCATTGTCAGGACTCTGTTCTCCGAACCCCCTCCTACGGCCCCATCTTTCTCCTGGAAGCTCTACTCCCCCATACTCAACCCCCTGCCCAAGCCCAGAGTCCCCTTTTGCACCTCAATTCCCTTATCTCTGGCCCCACCCCAGAGCCTACACCCCCAGCCAAAGCCCTCACCCCACCTACCCAGCCTGGTGAAAGTGAGTAAGAATGGGGCAGAGTGAGCAAGGGAGGGAGGGAGGATGGAGCAAGCTGAGGTTGGGGCCTTGGAGAAGGGGAAGGGTGAGACAGGCTTCAAGGAAGGGAAGTGCACGATTTCTGAGAAGGGGCGGGGCAGGGCAGAGCTGTTCAGTTTTGTGCAATTAGAAAGTTCACAATCCTAGCTTCACACCCACGTGCCAGCAGGGAGTCACTGAGAGCACAAGAGAGACCGGTTCCCTGCTCTCTCTTCAGATGTCCCAGGGAAGCCCTTCTGAGCCCCAAAGGCCTTTGGATGGAGCATACGTCGTCTGAGCAGCACTAGGTACTGTGTAAGGCTCAAAACATACTCTAAGAACATGTGCAAATTAAGATTTTTTTTAATGGGTGATCATTTAGATAGATTTTATCGGTGATAGCAAAAGGCACATCACTGACAAAAAAGGTCACCTTCCTGTGAAATTTCAAGCTCCTGCATGAAATTATAGGGGCACTAGAAGCATTTCAAACACACCATCACTGGAATTTTTAAAACCAGGACAAAACAATGTATTCTTCCCAAGCCTCGTTCTCAGAAATTGTTGAACTGTTTTGACTGATATTTTCGGCAAGACTTCAGTCAGTAGCAGACCCATAGCATGGAAAATGTCACCACAAAGAGCTGGAGTTTTCAAAGTTATAATCAATTGAAAAGAGGATGTTTATAATGGGACGTTTTGGGCAAACTAAGTAGTAGGCGATGCTGCCAGCCAATGTTCCCTTTCACCTTTTCCATCCATGTGTGGAATAAATGTTTATGTGCAGCAAGGCATGTGCAAATGGGCACCACCAGTAGAAACAAAAAACTTGGTTGTGGGTTCCCTGTTAATCAGCTGGATAGCATTGGAATCTCTCCTGAAGGGTGGCACAAGCACACAGCTTACAGAGAACACTGCTGCTATACAGAATCTATATAGAACCTATATAGAATCTGTTCAGCTCCTAACCTTTGGAATGATGCTAAACATTTGAACAGAGCTGTTTGGCAGGCCTTGTATTTTCAGGCCCTGAACATTCAAGCTATTTTGAGAGAGCTTCAAAATGCTCACATACCCAGGCCAGATACACAAACAACCAAACCCGAGAAATATTGTATTGTTTAGAGACAGGGAGCCTGCAGAGAGTGCTCAGAAAGCAAATAATAAATCTGGGTTACAGTTGTGAGTTTTCTGATTTACAGACCCTAGAAACCCTTCCTTAGCCATGAAAATGAAGTGGCTGTGTAACAGGCAATGTGACAGCACAGGGTGCTGTGTTAACTTACAGCAATGTGTTCCATGCTGTCATCGCCAGGCACTAAAATGCACCTTGCACAACAGTAATTGGATAAGCAGGAATAGCAAAAATCTGTCACAAGACAAAGCCATATCCCGTTAGATCTGGCAAATTAAACAGCTTGTGATGACTGAGCAAGTAACTCAAACATGATCTCTTAGTCGTTTCTTGAATAAGCAATGGATTTCTTCAGCCAGCATGAAGCTGGTACATTAAAAAAATCACTTCTTAAACACCATAGAAAGGGCTAAATCTAAATTGAAATCCAATTGGCAAAAATTTTACTGAATGTGTACATAACTCCCAGCAGACTCAGAGTTTCACTTCCTGTACTCTGGGCACTGGCATCCTATTTCTTCCCTTCGCTGAACTAAATTATTCATCTTCTGCTCATATTACTGCTTTCCCTCCCAAAATCCTATTTTCTAGATTGACATCACAATAAGCAGAAACAATACAAATATTAGAGTCTAATATATAAAACAATGTGCTACCTCTCCTTATTGTTTCCTAGTAATACTATAATTAGCACCCTGTGACTATGTGCCCTTCAGACAGTGGAAATCCTTACCACAAGGAAAACATCAGTGTTCTACTGAGGGCTCACAGGAAGTAATCATCTCAATTTCTCCTTGGGAGTTATTTTGAATTGAAGGAGATTTCTTAGGTTTAAATGTGCTAAGGAGTGGTTGAGGGCCAGGAGAAATCAGAAATATAAAATAATTCAGAGACATCATTACTTCGAGCTGTGAAAATTGTATCCAAAGGATTCTTGCATTGGAAATGCTATGCATGCCACATGAAAGTTGCATCCCTGGTATGTGGAAACAGTACATTTGCCTCCAGCTGGTACAAAATACTGTTGCTCACTTCCACAACGTTTGGGCTTCTGTGAACAATGTTCATATCCCTCCACTGATTTCCAGTCTACTTTCAACATTAGGGTTGCCAGATGGTGTCAACAAAAATACTAGACACACTTGACATTACATCACAATCTACATTACATCTTATTTAGAAAATACCGGCAGACATTTATATTTTCTCAATTTGTTTCCTGAACAGAAAGCTAAAATACTGGACTGTCCTGTTCAAAACCGGACACCTGGCAACCCTATTCAACATGGCTTTAAAGCTTTGGGCCTATAATCTTCAAAGCTATTAATGAATCAAACCCCAGCCAGCTACATTAAAGATTAAATTTTGATCCATGAACCACTGAGGCACCTGCTCTCCTCTGGGACAAATACAGATAATAAAATCTCAGACTGAAGCCTCTGGGAAGTTGGGAAGAAAACTTGCAGAGGAGATTAGCTGAATTCAATATCAGACCATTTCTAGGAAACACTGCAAAAACTCTGAAGTATAACAAGAATGATACTTATGGTAGTAATATCGCCTTCAATTTACCTCAGATCTGGTCAGCAGAAAATAACACTACCCTAAGCAAAGTTTTTAAATCCCCCTAAAATGGAAGACACCTGGTAGATCAAGGAAGCTCACTAAAAACTTTGCTGTTACCTACTGATTTTTCAGTCAGCAGCAGCATATGTATACTGACTAATTCCAGAAAAAATTATGACTTTTATTGCTGTTATGTGGAATGAGACTACAGGCAGTCCCCGGGTTACGTACAGGATAGGGACTGTAGGTTTGTTCTTAAGTTGAATCTGTATGTAAGTCGGAACTGGCGTCCAGATTCAGACACTGCTGAAACTGACCGCCAGTTCTGACTTACATACAGAATCAACTTAAGAACCCCAGGCGTCCCCAAGTCAGCTGCTGCTGAAACTGATCAGCAGCTGATTCCAGGAAGCCCGGGGCAGAGCAACTCTGCCTGGGGCTTCCTGTAGTCAGCGCTGGTCAGTTTCAGTAGAAGCTGACTTGGGGACGCCTGGGGCAGAGCAGCTGGGGTGCTACTGGACCAACCCAGTAGCACCCCAGCTGCTCTGCCCCAGGCGTCCTGATTCAGCTGCTGCTGAAACTGACCAGCAGCGGCTGAATCAGGACCTGGGGCAGAGCAGCTGGGGTGCTGCCGGGTTGGTCCAGTAGTGCCCACAGGCGCTGCAGGACCAATCGGCAGCGCCCCAGCTGCTCTTCCCCAGAGTCCAAAACAAAAGCCTGGTCTGCTGGGGGGGGGGGGAGCACACTAGCTGCGCCCCCCCCCCCCAGCAGACCAGGGACACAGGGAGCAGAGCCGCAGCGGCAGCGGGGTGCCGCGCCTCTGAGGCTTTGCTCTGGCAAAGCCTCAGAGGTGAGGGACCCCGCCGCGGCTGCGGCTTCAGTCCGGGAGCCTGTGGTCTGCTGGGGACCGTCCCCAGCAGACCACAGGCACCCAGACTGGAGCGGCAGCAGCGGCGGTTCCCCGCGCCTCTGAGGCTTTGCTCAGGCAAAGCCTCAGAAGCGCGGGAACCCGCCCGGTGCCCCTGGTCTGCTAGAGACGGTCTCCAGCTCCGTTCGTAAGTGCGGATCCAACGTAAGTCGGATCCGCGTAAGTCGGGGACTGCCTGTATATATTTTTTTAAAATTTGGTTGGTTATCAGTGTTGTATGTAACAACATATCAGAAATAATACAGACTCAACAGGATGACAATAACCTATTCAATTTTCATGTGTCTGTTGAACTAGGTTATTAAGTCATTACAAGGTGACTGAGTACAGAAAAAATCATTTTGAACTTCAGTGATTTTTTCCACAATTATTTCCTGTTCTAAGGCTTTGTCTGCACAGCAACTCATAATAGCATAATGGAATAGTTATACCAGTATAACTCTCCTTGGGACTGCTTTATTCTAGAGAAAAAGTGGCTTTGACAGTGATCAGAGTGTGGGTAGTTATGCCTCATGGTTACATCAAGAGGAGATGGCCAGAAATCAGAGCCAAGGGTCAGAGCCAGTGACAAAAATTGGAGCTGAGGGTCATCAGGACCCAGCTATTTGGAGTGAAGTCAGGCTCCCAAAGATGGAAGGAGGCAGATTCAGGCACTATCACACCAACAGGCAACTATTTCAAGCAGTGACTAAAATGCTGTTGCTGGGCTTAAGAGCCAGTTGTCAGACTCCTCTAACCAATGAGGTGGTGCAGTGAATCATGCAGGCTACTACGGTTCAGCTGCATATGTCAGGTTGCCTGGAGACTGGGTCTGTTGCTGGCCTTGCTTCCTGAAGGTCATTACTCTTTTTTAGCATAAGTTACCTGCAAAACACCATAAACAAAAGGCATTCACATTGCAATGTGTCCGTATGTGGGGCTATACTGGTACAACCGTAGCATCGTGCATTGGAGGTTATAGCAGCACAAGCTGTGAATTCAGGCCATAGTGCCAATAGCAGCAACAAGATCTGGGTTCAGTCAGACTGTAGAGGTTTATCTTTAAAATAAACTATGAGTCAAGCCCCACCCAGAATCCTAGTCTTATTTCTGGCCATGAGAACTAAAATAAAACCTCCCTGGTCATCTTGGTAGGCAGACCTCCCCTCCCCACTCCCACAAGAATACTTTGGGGAAAGGAAATCTGTGCAAACAAACAAATACACACCATTGGAAAAATGCAAGTGCAAAGTTGAAACATTATTCATGATGTTTCATAATTTAGCTAATCACTTCTGTCTCATTTGAGCATCTGTGACTTTTTCCAGTTCAGTCCTGCCTTTAAGGGTTCAATTTTACAAGTCTTTCATCTCTCTGAGGGGAAGTCTACATAGCAATAGCGTTATTTCGAAATTGTTTTGAAATAACGGTTGGCTTATTTTGGTGTTGGTATACCTCATCCTATGAGGAATAACGCCTCTTATGACATAGCTATTTCAAAATAGTGGCTGTGTAGACAGGGCAGCGGCAGTTATTTTGAAATAAGGGGCCTCCAGCCCTTCCCAAGGTGCCCTGATGGCCACTCTGTCTACACTCAGCAAAACTCTATAGTCCCCACCTTCTCCTGGAGCCCTGCAGCTGCCATAGCTTCCCTTTGGGCAACACGAGCCAGTCTGTGGCTCCCACCCAGCCCCCAACTGCTCCCAGGGATGGCTCCCAGGCACCTGCCCAGGGCTGAAAGAGCTGCGCGCCTTCCTGGTTTGGTGTGGAAATCCTGGACCTTATTGAGGTTTGGGGTGACAAGACCAACCTCCAGGATCTCTGCACTAGATGTGGGAATGCCAATGTCTACGGCTGCACGGCTGAGGGCCTGGCCACCAAGGTGGAAATCTGCACCCAGGAGCAGGTGAGGATGAAAGTGAAAGAGCATCTGTGTCTGCCAGGGCAGCTCCCAATCTGGGGAAGAACCACACACCTGCCTCTATTATATGGACCTGGACCGCACCCTGGGGGGCAGGTCAGTCCCTTCCCCACTGCCGGTAGTGGACTCATGGCTTGACATGCCCATTGTGGTCCTGCCAGGGGATAGAGCCAGTGAGGAGGAGGAGGCAGAGGAAGAGGAAGAGGAGGCAGACGAGGTGAGCACTATCACCTTCCTGACCTGGAGCCAGTAACTCATATTGTGAACATGTCCCAGGCATTGTCCGAGGCCAGGGAAGGAACATCATGTGAGTGCCGTCGTATTCCCTTCACGCAGGGGGTGGAAGTGGTGGGTGGTGAGGGGTAGCTCTGTGCTTCTTGCTCAGCCCTTGTGGCCTGAGGATCATGCAGCAGCCTGTGCATGTGGAAGCACATGCCATGCTGCTCTGGCGCACACAGCCCCAGGAGGCTGCCACATGGGACCATTGTGCTATTGGCCGCAGGGTGTCTGGAGAGGCCTGCCATACTTATGGCACCAGGGTGGGACACAAGCCACCACTAGAAAGAGCCTGGGGACATGGACATACATAGCAGTGCTGCACACGGGACCCGGGCATGCCCGCACTCTCAGGGCAGCATCCACTCCCAGGGTATGTCTACACTACCACCCTAGTTCGAACTAGGGTGGTAATGTAGGCAACCGGAGTTGCAAATGAAGCCCGGGATTTGAATTTCCCGGGCTTCATTTGCATAAAGCCGGGCACCGCCATTTTTAAATGTCCGCTAGTGCGGACTCCGTGCCACGCGGCTACACGCAGCACGGACTAGGTAGTTCGGACTAGGCTTCCTAGTCCGAACTACCGTTACTCCTCGTGAAATGAGGAGTAACGGTAGTTTGGACTAGGAAGCCTAGTCCGAACTACCTAGTCCGTGCCGCGTGTAGCCGCGCTGCACGGAGTCCGCACTAGCGGAGATTTAAAAATGGCAGCGCCCGGCTTTATGCAAATGAAGCCCGGGAAATTCAAATCCCGGGCTTCATTTGCAACTCCAGTTGCCTACATTACCACCCTAGTTCGAACTAGGGTGGTAGTGTAGACATACCCCCAGGGACAGCTCCGTGAGGCACAGGAGTGTTTGCCACTCACACACACCACCTCTCCCAACACCCTGCCCCCTTCTCCTCAAATAGGCAGGGATACAAGTTCCTCTCACTGCGGGACACCCCCACCACCAGACACAGTGTGTGTGTGGGGCATGGAAGGAAGCCTCACTGCCCTGTGGCCCCGTCTCCCCCTGCAGGATCTTGGTTTGGTTTGCACCTTCCCATGCTTGCTTGTCCCCGGGACATGGGAATGGTGAGGCTCTCCCCATCCCGGGGACATCTGGGACCCTTCAGGCAAAGGCCCACTGGCTAGAACATACATGGCCTTGTTCCAAGCATATCGCCTTCATCTGAGCCGACAACTCGGTCTCAGCTCAGAGATACGGGTTAGGCTTCAGGCACAGTATCCCCTGGGATGACTGACAGTCTCTCTTTATTCTCCACAGCCAGACCAGCTGGTAGGGGTGTGGTTGACACCACCTGGGGACCCGCAGGCACCAGAGACCCATGGACAAGTTTATTGTTTCCCAAAAGAAAAAAGTCTGTTTTATTGCCTCTGCGTGGGAGGGTGTGGGAGGAAAGGCAGAGAGGGGGAGGCCCAGGGGACAGTGTCACTGGGGTCCTTGTGAGAAACTCTTTCTCAGGGCCTCCCAGATGCGCATGGCCCCTTGATGAGCCTGCCAGATGGCAGCCATGCATGGCTGATCAAAGGCCCTGCCAATGCGGTCAGCCTCTGCCCCCCCATCCTGGCAGGAATGCCTTCCCCTTCTGTTCACAAATATTGTGGAGCACACAACATGCAGCCATCATGCATAAGATGTTCCGCTCCCCGATGTCCACTCGGGTGAGGAGGCATCTGAACTGCATCTTTCATCACCATGTGGGCCCTGCTGAACCTGGCGTGGAAGTGTTCCCTGGAGTTGTTAAGGTGGCCAATGTAGGGCATCATGAGCCAGAGCAACAGAGGGTAGGCCGCGTCCTCCACCATGCACATGGGCATGTCCAGATCCCTGACCCTAATGGTGCTGTTGGGGAAAAAAGTTCCAGCATGCAGCTTCTGGAACACGCTGGAGTTGCGGAAGACGCGAGTTTTGTGCACCTTCCCCGACCACCTGACGAAGATGTCCATAAACTGGTCCCAGTGGTCCATGATGGCCTGCAGAACCATCAAGAAATACCCCTTCCAGTTGATGTAGACCAGTAGTCTCCAACCTTTTTACACCCAAGTTCACTTTTTAAATGACAGAACAAGACAAGATCTACCACCCTGCTCCTTCCTTGAAGCCCCACCCTCTCTAGTCTCCTCCTTTCCATCCTTTGCTATCCCCAACTCTTATACTGCTGCTTTTTTTTTCAATTCTTCTGTAGGAAGAGGTTTTTCCAACATTTGGCCTGTCTAGACTTGACCAAATGTCAGAAAAACCCCTTCTTTTGGAAGCCCCCTTATTCCTCATGGAAAGAGGAATATAGAGGTGACCGAAAGAGCATGTTTGCTCTTCCACTAAAAAAAGCGGAAGAACAAATGCATCCCTGGATGCAGAAGAGTTTTTCTGGGATATCTCCGGAATCCTGAAACACTCCTGCAGTCTAGCCATACCCTCGCTGCGTTGAGACAGTATGTGTAGGCTCTGGGGTGGGAATGAGGGATCTGGGTGTGGGAAGGGGTGAGAGGTGCAAGCTCTGGGAGGAAATCTGGATGCAGGAGGAGGTGGATAAGGGAACACTGGCTCGGGGAGGGGACTCCAGGCCGGGCAGTGTTGGGGGTCAGATGTAGGGTTGGGGTACTAAGCAAGCCACAGGTTCGTGGATGTGAGGGTTCAAGAATTTTGGTTGGGGTATGTGAGGGGCTCAGGGCAGGGGGTTCCAGTGTATGATAGGCTCAGATCTAGGGTCTGGGGGGAAGGGGGAGTGCAGGAGTGTTATGATGCTATGGCCAGATGGGGGCTTGGCCTCAATTGGGGGTTTGTTGACCAGGCTTCATTTTTAAATAAAATACTATGTCAAACACAAAAAGTTTCTGCATTGTCTTTATTTATGAGAGGGGCAGGGAACCTGTTTTGAGTCAGGGGTCACTGACCCAAAGAAAAGTCAGTTGGGGCCACACAAGTGAGATGCAAAAAAAAAAAAAAAAAACCACCTCCTCCAACCCCCCCCCCCAAGCCTCACTAATGTGGCCCCAACAGTGCTGGTGGGAGCAGGGGACATGATACTGAAGAAGGGTGCTAGTGGGTGCTGGGGCAAGGCACAGGGTGCCAGTGGGGGCAGGGTTCTGCAGCTGGGGCAGGGGAGAGGGAACAGGGTGCCAGGAGGTCAGGGGACAGGTTTCTGCAGCAGGGGGTAGGGTGCTAGTGGGGACAGAGTTCTGTGGCTGGGGGCAGGGAACAGGGTGCCGCGATGGCAGGGGACAGGTTTCTACAGCAGGGAACAGAGTACCAGTGGGGACAGAGTTCTGTGGCTGGGGGCAGGGAACAGGGTGCCGGGAGGGCAGGGGACAGGGATCTGCAGCAGGGAGCAGAGTGCCAGTGGGGACAGTTCTGTAGCTGGGGGCAGGGGAGAGGGAACATGGTGCTGGGAGGGCAGGGGACAGAGTTCTGATGCAGGGGTCCAGTGGGGGCAGAGAATCCTCTGTGCCCGCCTTCTCCCAGGATTCCCCCCCCACCAGAGGTGGGAAGCCCTGTCGTACGCCTTCTCCGGGCCCGACTCCCCACTCCCACAGAGCAGGGACGCCTGCGCACATGCCCCCTCGGGGCCTACCCCCCCTCGCGGAGCAGGGAAGCCCCCGTCTCATGCTCCCTCTGGGCCCGACTCCCCCCTCCCGCGAAGCAGGGAAGCCTGCTCATGTGCCCCTCAGGGCCAACCCCCCCTCCCGCCGAGCAGGGAAACCCCCATCATGCGCTCCATCCAGGCCCGACTCCCCCCTCCTACAGAGAAGGGAAGTCCCAGCACGCACCTCTGGAGACTCACCTGGTAAGTTCCTGGAACGCCACAGACTTGGGGCAAGGAAGCAGCCAGAGCATTTCCAGAACCCCCGGAAGTGACGCGCAGCTGCAGGACTTCCGTCCACCCTGCGGGAAGCTGCTACTACCTCCATTGTCGCTCAAGGTAGGTAGTGGGACTTCTTGGGGGTATGGGGAAAAAGGGGGCCCAGAACGCTTTGCGATCAACTGGTTGAGGCCTCGCGATTGACCAGCCGATCGCGATCGACTGGTTGGTGACCACGAATGTAGACAGATGTCCGGAGGTTGGTGGCCTGGATGGGGATATGGTTGCCATCAATAGCTCCCTGCAGCCCATGTCGGCAAAGCCAGTGATGAAGGCGTCCATGTCACTGCGATGGATGACCCTGCACAGTAGGATGGTGTTGATGGCCTGCATCACTTGTAGAAGGAGACAGACAGACAAACAAACAAACAAACAAACAAACGAACAGAGGATCAGAGGATGGCCAGAGCCCTTGGGAGGTCCCCAAGTCCAACCCTCGTCCCCCTCACACCAGGAACAACCTTTTACTTACCCCATCCCCCGGCAGGGCTTAGTGAAGGCAGGACTAAAAAAATCTCCCAGGGAGAGGGCTTCCACCCCCACCGTACACCTCTTCCCTTTTCCTAGGGTATCCTATTCCAGCAGTCCACCCCCCTCCTGGTACAGTAGCCCAAGAGCGCTATACCTGCATGAGGATAGCCCTGACATTTGATCTTCCCATGCTGAAATGGTTCCTGACAGATCGGTAGCTGTTCAGCATGGCGAGCTTCCACAGGTCTATGGCAATCCACTTCTCGAGGGGGGGGGTGGGTCTCATGTAAATGTCCCATTACCTAAGGGCAGGGGTGAGCCACGCACAAAGCTCCAGAAAAGTGGCCTTCCTCATGCAGAAGTTGTGGAGCCACTGCTGGTCACCCCACCACTGGTCAGAACTGGTGTTCAGACACCAGAAGCAGCTGTGCACAGTGTGCAGGGAAGGGCGGGCAGAATCCAGCCGCACGAACCACTCCTGCAGAGAGCCGGGGAGGATCTCCAAGTGGAGCAGGGGGTTGGGTTCCTTCAGGGCCTGGGAGGCAGCCTGCAGAAATTGCTGCATGAGCTGCAGCACAAACTGCAATAGCCATCAACTACTCAGAGGCAGCTCTGGCTCCATATCTGGCAAGCTGAGGGGTCTGCAAGGGTAACCGCAGCAGGCAAAATAAAAGGCTTTGCTGTCCCTTGAGGAGGTAGGCAAAGGAAAAAAGGCTGAGACACGGCTGTACAGTGGGGGGTCTCTTTAAGCATGATAAAACTCCACCATGAAAATCCATAGGACTAAAACCTGGATATATGGGTTCCTGAGCAACTGTTGTATTTACACTGACATCCAATAAATCTGCCAAGGCGATGATTAATGGGCTTGGAGCCTTGTGGGGCCATGTACCACTGGATATTCAACAGGGGCCCTAGAGTTGTCTTATGTTTGCTATTTAAGGCCTAAGGAAAATAGCTGCAGGTTGTCTCTGTAACAAAAGTGGATCCTTGACTTGCTCCAGCCCTGTCCCAACCTGACTTTTTCCTTTCCTGATTCCAGATAATCTGGTTCTGACTCTTGGGACTGACTCTGGTTTGAACCCAGTGGATCAGGCATTTGGCCTCTGATCCACTTCTGATCCAGCTCTGATATGACCTTTGCCTCTAGCATCTGGCTTCAGATTCTGGTTCTCACCCCGCAATTTCCACATTCCTTCTTGTCCTAAGGCATATCTGACTGCCGATGCCAGAATTCCTGCCAGAGGCTGTTGAACTCATCTTTTATAGCAAATTTCTCATACAATTTCTTGCGCACAATAAAAATCATACTCTCCATTCAAATTAATGCCATTTAATTCACACATACTCTAAACAGACCAGATAACTCATTGCTATATTTATACAATTCCCACAGTAAAACCACATTCTCTGATTTAACCAAGGACACCAGCCATGAGTGTAAAAGGATGGCCACCAAACAGATAAACTGCATTTCCTAAATGGCTGTATGCCTAAATTCATAATATCCTTACAGATATGCGGTGCGCCAACTTGTGGCCATGCCTATATTACAGAGAGTCTGGGCTGCAGGAAAGACAAGCCTTTGTTAACTGGAAGCTTCCTCTTTCATGGACCACCATTTGGAAAGAACCATAAGCAGAATAAGGCAGCTTTAAGAATACTTTGAATTGTGAAGACCCAACCGTGTAAAGACTAATACAAGTAGGTAACTACTTAAGTGGTTCCACTGAAATAAATGGGAATATTTACTTGAGCAAGGTTCATCTTATGCATAAATCTTTGCAGAATAACCCCCATCTTTCTTTGTGTTCTGACTTTTATAATCAATATCTTACTTACTTACTCAGCCCCCAAAAGAACAAATCATTTCTAAGTCCAAAGTCCTCTTAAAACTAAGTACATCTCTTAAGCAGCCCTTTTACTCAATATTTACCTTCTGAGGATAACATTCACCAAAACGAAAAAGATCTGCTGGCAAGTAAAAGAGCAAATAAAAGCCATTCAAACCTATTGTACACCACAGCCAGACTATCAGTGTATTGCCTTTCCTGGTATGTGAATTTCTACTCTCTTATCCAGTGTGCTATCGGACATAGTACTAAAGGCAAGCATTTCAAACAAAACTTAGTTGGTTGGAACTACTGAGTTTTGGGACAAATTCCTGATTCGTGTACATTGTCAGTTTTCACCAGCTGAGAATGTACCCCTCTACCTTTTATTTTGTTAGCCTGTTTGTCTTTTGGCAATGGTCATCATTGATCTTTGCTTTATACATGGATTATATTGGCTAATTTACAGCTAATTATAGATATTAAAACTAGCTCATATAAGAATTTTCCCCAATGGGCAAGCTGGGTTCAAAGTGGGGAAGAGAGGAGGGAAGAAAACAATGAAAATCTACTCATTTGAAACATCTGGAAAAATGGAGTGGTGGGTGGGGAGCGAGAGAAATGAAATTTCTAGAAAAAAATTACTAGTGGAGGATAAAGTGTGAGAGGAAGTTTAAAAAAGAAAAAAAAAGGGCGGGGGGAATCTCCCCCGAAAGAGTGAATGGAAGCATTTGAAACATGTTTATTAATTTTGTATTGAAATTATAAAAATTCCAGAAGAAAAATGAACAACTTTTTTTAATTCTTACACAAAAGTTTGACTTGATATTACAGACAGTAACAAATGTGTCTTTTTTAAAACCTAGTGAACCTTTTCATTTCCAATGCCTGCTGTTTTGTTTATAACAGTACCAGCAGTAGTTGTACTCATCACTATGTTAATAAAGAGAATGTGAAATAAAAAGGAAATAAATTATTATCTTTTGAAATATTGCACATTAGTTTAATGTGAAATGTGACATATAAAACAGAACAGAAATGAGCCTGTGCACTTTTTGGGTTTCTTTTTTGGCTTCCTGATTTTGCTGGAGAATTTCTTTAAAGAGCAGATGTATGTGTGGGAGTTTTGTCCGTTCTCAAGTGAAAAGGTAGCCAATCTTTAACAAAGTCGTATTTGTACGTGTTTAAACTGAATACAGTAAATTACCAAAAACAAAGAATTTTGAGCAGTCTGCCCAAAGAACATTTCCCCTTTCAATTGGTTGGGTTTATTCTTGGTATTTGCCATATCATCACTTCCACTCATTGTTCCATCATATACAGATGGGTAGGAAAGACTTAAGTTTCTAATGGTAGCAAATCAAACAAATACCCTGTCTTCCAAAAAAGCCAAAGTCTTTCTATTCTTCCATTCCCACTGAAAAATTTAAAAATAAAATAAAAACAAAAATGAACATCTGCCCCATAGTTTCAAAAATATTTGTGCCCTTTTTGTTCTACGCAGTTTACCTTTAAAGAAGATCTGTCACTCTGGACTGTCCAATGTGCAACTCCTCATATTCTCCATAAAAATATGAGTCGTTTGGGGCCTCCAATTTTTCACATATTTCCAGAGGATGAAGAAGTCTGAAGCTCCATGTGACACTGACCCACATATATATCATAGTAATATTATTATTATATGATTATGGCATAATTATGATATATTTTTACAAGATAAGTCATGTGAGGTGTCATTGGAAAAGTTATGATCTGCTGAATATGATTATCCTATTTGTATGCAAATATCATTTTTGTAACTACTTATGAATATTGACTAGGATTCTGTATTTCAAACGGGCTTACTCTGGAAAACATTCATAGCCTGCCATTCAGGCACAACAATTAGGAAGTCAGCTGGGGCTGATGGCTCATCAGCAAAGACAATTGTAGAATAGCTTAACCTTCCTTTGGGCATTTTGGCCAGCTGGTAAGCAATAGCTGCTCTAACACTGCAAGGGCATGTGACTAGATCACATGTCTCTGGACTCCATCTTGGGATGTCAATATTTTCCACAAACCAGTCTGGGAACCAAATTTTGAGCAAAGGGTTTCTGCCATATGCTAAAGCTATATAAGGCAGGCACTGAAATACTCTGTTATTCAGGTCAGGCCTATATTAAAAGGGAATGTCAAATCAAGATACACAATTCTAGCTATGTTAATTATGTAGCTGGAGTCAATGTATCTTATTTCGAGTTTCACTGCCGTCCCCACAGTCTTAATTAGATTTGCTAAACTGAACTGTGGAATATTGATCGTGGCAACGTCGATCTTCCATTTAGTGAAGACATGGCTCCACTCTCCTTATGAGAACATTCCTGAGGACTGGGGAAGCACTAGATCCAGGCTAAAGAGATTTCTAGCCTGTGAATGGAAGTTGAGGATTCCAAACTGTAAAGCTTTATATCGATGGATATCCGCTTCCGCGGATATTCATGGCTCATTTTTGCAGCTACAGATGCAGATACAAATTTTGTATTCATACAGGGCTCTGGTTATTCGTCTGGAATTGGAAGAGGAATTAAGTCTCATACAAAACTCTCTCCAGGATCCATCATCCCAGAGAAAGGGAGAAATTTATAACAGGGGAAGGAATTGGTGCCAAAGCCCAGAGAGAGAAGTTGTGACACATGCCCTCAACCTGGGCTTGCTGGGTTGTACTTCCTGCTCTAGCCTCTGGCACTTGTGTAGTGGGGGTAGCGCCGGCTCCTGGCCGTAGGGTTGCCAGGTGTCGGGTTTTGAACCAGAGAGTCCAGGATTTGAGTTTTCTGTCCGGGAAACAAACTGAGAAAATATAAATGTCCGGTATGTTCTAAATAAGATGCCATGTCGATTGTGACGTACTGTCAAGCATGTCCCTTACTTCGTGTGAAACCATCTGGCAACCCCACCTGGCCAGCGCATCTGTTCCAGAGCCCGCAGGGTAAGCGAGGGGGCTTGGCTATTATTGACCCGCCCGCCTCCCCAAAGCCTCTCGCCCTATTGGCTGGATTGGAAATTCCACCCATAATCTCCTCCAATCGGAGTTTTGTTTTCGTTGCCCGGCGACCGTTTCCAAGCAGTGCCGGCTCCCTTCCTGCTACCTCGGGGCCCGCAGCGTTGCCAGGCGCCCAGGACGCTGCCGGCTGCGCGGGGCCATGGCGGGGTCGCGGGACGTGGCCGGGCTGCGCCTCTGCCCGCCCGAGCTGCTCTTCGTGGACGCGGTGCCCGGGGGCCGGTACCGGGCGCTGCTGAGCGTCCAGAACCTGCAGCCCGGGAGCCGCCGCCTCCAGCTGCTGCCGCCGCGCTGCGCCCAGGTGAGGGGCGGGGAGGCGGGTCCCCCCCCCCCCGTGCTCCGCGGCCTTTGGCTGCCCCCGCCCAGTCCTGCCGCGTCCTGGGTCATGGGAGAACCAGGGCCCGGCGGGGGATTCGCTTCGCCCAGGCCGCCGGGGCGGGGCAGGTTGCGGGGCGCTGGTGTCATGTGGCTTTCCCCGCTCGCTGGTCTAGGGGTGGCAGCGTGTGATGCCGGGAGTCTGAGGGGGTGTGTGTCACGTGCCACAATTTCTGGCTCCCACTTTCCCCGTCTCCTGCACTGGGGTGTGGAGGTTTTTTTTGGGGTGTGTGTTAAGGTAGCAAGTTGAGATGGTTGGGGCACTCCCCTCACAATGTACTTACAGCCACGGCGACGTTTCTGTTTTACACGTGGACACAAATACATTACACGTAGTCCTGTGGCATCTTCGAGGCTAACAAAAATATATATATGGTCTCATGAGTTTTCAGGGGGCAAAACCCACTTCTTCAGGCTGTGATAATTTTGTCATCTGAAGAAACATTCTACAGAGGTAAATTGCAGTGTTATTGTGTATAAAAGCCTGATGGTTCTGTTTTTTTCGTTCTTTGTTCCTTTTGTAAAGGAGAAAATGTAGGGGCTGTAGTAAACAAACATTTAATGATTCCAAAACACGAGAACTAATGTAAAGTATGGTAAACAGTATTTTGAAATAACTTTTATTGTGTACTTTAAAGACTAACAAGATGGTTAGTCTTTAAAGTCTTTAAAGTGCTACATAGTCCTGTATTTTGTTTCAGCTACACCAGACTAACAGGGCTACATTTCTATTACTATTTTATTGTGTATATATTTTAAACACAAGCTATTAGGAGGAGGAAAAAATTGATCATTATACCCTCTTTTCTTCCCCATTGTCACTATTACACATATTGGTCAAATTTTCAAACTAAATTTGTACTTTTGAATTTTGATATGAATGTTTGTGCATATTGCCCTTTAATCTTATTCTAGAGAGTTTTTTCAGGCCCCCTTCCCCCCAGATTTTAAAACTTCTCTGCAAAGATGGGATCCGGGCAAAAAGGACACCTTGACATCAATATTCCCCTATTCCAGGAAGGTCCTGGGAGCAGCTGCTGGATGGAGCAACATGGTGGGAGGAGCATCTGCAAGGCTGTCCCTGCCAGTAGGCAAAACATGCAGCTGCATAGGGCACCACATTTCATGGTGTTCTATGCAGCCAGATGCTGCCTGTAGCCGCTGGCTGCCCCCATTCCATGGCTTCCCTGCTCCCGGTCAGTGCGGGTCTGGCAACCGTCTGCCCCAGCCACCCCTCCAAGGCTCAGTGTCCAGCCCTGGCTAATCAGAAAAGGCAAGTGGCCATCATGGGCTGGAGGACTGAGCAGGGGACAGACATGCAGTGGGTGGTTAGAGAGAAGCAGCACTTTCCCCTTAACAGCGCTGCTTCTCTCTGGCTGGCTGTGTCTCTGTCTGTTGCTCCTTCGACTTAGTCCTCTCTCTTGGCCCTGCTCCAGGTTGCCAACTCTCCCAAACTGGATGAACCGGACATCACTACAGTAAATGCGGTTTGATCCAGGAGAGTTGGCAGCTGCTTTCCCTCACAGCTTCGGCCCCCTGGAGAATGGGGGTTACCAGTACTGGGCTATCTAGGGCACCAGCTCTGGTTGGGATGGCCTTAGGCACCTGAACACATGCTGCTGGCTGTGTATGCTCTGCTAATTAGCTGGGCAGTAGTGCAATGTCTCCTGCACTGCTGCTCAAGTGTGCAGCTTACAGGGAACACAGGCACTTGAGGAGGGCAGGGTGGGGGTTGGGGCAGAGAAGAGGTGGGTTGGAGGTGGGGACTTGGGAAAATGGGTGGGGTAAGGGCAAAGCCTGGGGTGGAGTGGGGGGGGGGGGGCGGGTAGAGTACTCCTGGGCCTGGAGGAAGCCAGTGCCTATGATGTCATCCAGATATGAATCTTTGTGTCACAGGTTTGAAAACCATGTAAGTGAGGTAATGTTTCAGAGCAGGCGGAGATCTAAGTTCTATAGAATACTTTTCCTTTTTTTAATATGTGGAGGGTGGCTGCTTATGTACATCTACTCTTTGCCAAGTTGTCAAGTTGCTTCCTTCGCTTTTGAGGTCCATGGAAAAAATTGGCAGGACTCATACTTGCTCTAGTCTGGACTGGACAGAGACATTGTTTCTTTCAAAGAAAATCCCATTTTTTTCCTGATATCCTGCATCTCTTTTCTTCAGAGAGTAGATTGGCCCTGCATAAATGTATCAATTGTTTTAGTTGTTTATTCTTTCTCATCACTATTGTTTCCAAACACCTCAGTTATTAAGCTGTTTATCCTCACAACAGCACAGTGAGTCAGGGAAGTGTTGCTACTGCCATTTTTCAGATGGGAAGCTGAGTCACTGCGATTGAGAGACTTGGACAAGCTCAGATGGTATGTTTGAAGCAAAACAGTGAATTCAGTTAGTTATCCAGTGTCCTGTTTCACAACTTTACTTACAGGCCTTCCCTCTCCTTCATCTGCTAACATGGTTTCTCCAATGTTATCAGGATGAAGTGGGGTGGGCTATTCAGTTTTTGAGCAACCAATCTTTTCACCATCATTCTGTGAGGTTACAGCTAATATTTATTTAGGCATCCACGCTAGACAGGCATCTAACTCCATATTTAGGTATCTGAAGCTCCTAAATAAGTGGCCTGATTTTTGGAGATTTTGAGCACCTATTCCCCCATTTAAAATTAGTTACCATCACTTTCTGGAGGAAGTAAATAGGGAAAAGTGATTTACTTGCTCCCATAACACAAGAACTAGAAGTCACCAAATGAAATTAATAGGTAGCAGATGTAAAACAAACAAAAGGAAGTATTTCTTCTCACAATGAACAGTCAGCCTGTGAGACTCCTTGCCAGAGGATGTTGTGAAGACCAGGAATTTAACAGGGTTCAAAAAAGAACTAGATAAATTCATGGAGGATAGATCCATTAATGGCTATTAGCCAGGATGTGTAGGAATGGTTTTCCTGCTCTCTGTTTGTCAGAAGTTGGGAATGGGCAACAGGGGGTGGATCACTTGATGATTCCTTGTTCTGTTCATTCCCTCTGGGGCACCTGGCATTGGCCACTGGTGAAAGATAGGATATTGGGCTAGGTGGACTTTTGATCTGATTCAGTATGGCCGTTCTTATGTACTTCAGCTAGGAGAATTGATGACCTCCATAATGCTGGCTATTCTTATATAATCTTTCACAACAATACGGTACTTTTCCATCCATAGTCTAATTTTTCCCATAGGGTATTCATACTATTCCTCTTTATTTTGCTCCAAGTCTTCACCCCTTTAACTGCTTGATTTACTGAGGATGCCAGATTACACAAGCACTAAGGCCATGTTTACACTAAACAGAAGATCATTGCTGCCTCGAAAGATCTTCTGGAGTTTGATTTAGCGAGTCTAGTTAAGAATTAGAAGCTTAAAAACCATCTCCCTGAGAGCACTGGCTCCCACCTACTCCCTCGCCCCATGCATTCCCGGGGCTGCAGAGGATCCTGGGGCCAGGGCTTTCCCCATCTCTTCTGCCAGGGATCACGGTTGGGATGCTGGGGCTTCTTTGATCCTGTCTGCCTGGTGCTTCTGCAATAGAGCACAAGCACTGGATCTTTCTTGCCCTGCATCTTCTGATGGAGATGGCGCTGGTGAACCTGGGGGTTTCCCCTGCTGTCCCAGGGCTTCTGTTAGGGGATGAGTTTGGAGGGTGCTGGGACTTCCTTCACGCTATGGCTTCTGCTGGGGGACAGGTTGGGGGTGCTGCTGGGAAATGGGGTCAGCATGCAGGCACTTCCCCCATATGGTGACCAGTACTTTGGGCTTCTGCTTCCTGGCTGTGGATTTTTTTTTTCTAGCCCTCCAGTTGTCTGGAGCTAACCCACCATTGAATTCAGCTATAAGATTTATGATGATTTAGCTGATTGGAAAGACCAAGACAGGCCCCCTTTTGTGAGAGGAAGAGTGGCCACTCTTGGCTGCGTATATAATACATCCTTCCCTAAAATTGGCAAAGTTACTACTGGAGCTCAGTTCACTCTTTCACTAGGAAATATTGGCTTGACTTGGAGGCTATGTTGAGTGCTCATTTTAAGAGAGTAGTGCTTGAATATTTACTTAATTAGTACTTCTCAATTCTATTAATGGGTTTTGTCATATGCTAAGTTTTCTAAAGTGGAGATCCATAGAGGCATTTCATAAAAGAGAATGAAAGATTTTTCATCCATAACTGGAGTCCCTGTGAATATATCATTTGCAAATTCATATTGGAATTGTTTGTTTTATGCCTAATGTTTTGCTTGTGTTCTGGGAAGAATGAAGGACTGAGGTAAGGGGCAAGGATGCATTTTATATATTAAGTTCTGTATGGTAATTGGTCTCTGCCTCCCCTCTCCTCCATGACTTTTACTATTATCAATGGTGTGTGACAGAAGGGACAATTTTCTGAGTCAGTCCACTTGGAAAATGAAGGCACTGTTACATAACCTTTTTTAGTCAGGTATTTGAGCTTTTAATATATGCATGACCAAGTAATGCCATCTATGGAAATTTAGCACAAAAAGCCTTTTTCTACACATGTCATAGAGGATTGTTTAGGAAACATTTGTTTTGCCCTTTTACATGGTGAAGGTGCCTGGCTGTTTAATTTAAATGGTGTCTAATTCTGAGTCTAGCAAAATGCATTGCACGCAGTTCTAAAATTAAGCATGCTTTCATGCTGCAGTCCCTGAAACTTATTAGTCTTAAAATCTCCCGGGGCATACTGTTTAAAGCACAACTTCCCCTAACTTTGTTGATACTGTTATGAAAAAATGTATCAGTATGGAAGAAAATGCTCAGGTAACAGTTAAGTAAAAATGTTATGTGTATGGATTCTTAATATTAGGACTGTCAATTGATGTGTGTTAATGCCTGCAATTAATGCAGGGCAGGATTAACACAATTTTTTTAATGCGGGCATTAATGCTGCACTGCCCCTTTGAAATGCCAGAGTGGCACTTGAAAGGGGCAGCGCAAGGCGGAGCCAGGGATAAGCTAGCGCGCTAGCACTTTAACGGGGCAGCACTGCACAGAGCCCAGGGTCAGCTGGGAATTCCAGCTGATCCCAGGCTCCTAATGCACTGCCCCTTTGAAGTGCTGGTTTTTGCAAAGGGCAGTGAGGCATGGAGCCGGGGTCAGCTGGGGATGCCAGCTGATCCTGGGCTCCCTGATGCTGCCTCTTGGAAATGCCGCTGCAGCGTTTCTAAGGGGTGCAATTAATCATGATTAAAACATTTAATCATGTGAGTAATTGCGGTTGATTTGTTTTTTTAAATATCTTGAGAGCCCTACTTAATATACAAATGAATACAATAAACTTAAAGCAGAGTGAGTTTTTTCCTTTTTAAGATATAAACATTTGGTAATATGAAGCTTTGTACCATCAGCTGTGTGACTTAAAAGATTTAACAGAAACTTATTAGCCAGAGGTTAATGTGATAAGTGAAGGGTAGAGGATACCAGTAGTGTCCAAATACCTTGGTCACAAACCTAGGTGCCCATTTCTACTCCATGAGAATTTCTGTTGGCATTTCTACTGAGTTGTTCAACATGTCCCTTAGTCAGGAGAGTGTGTTCAGGGGAGGGGAGGAAGGTGGGAGTCTTGCTAACTTTTTATATTGACTTCTAACTAATACACATGTAATGCATTTGTAGTCCAAGGAAGAGAGATGTTCCCTTTCCACTAAAAAAGTACTCCTTCATTGTTGATTTTTTGGGGTTTCTCTTCCTTCAGAGGGTATGTCTAGACTACGTTTTTCTTTCGAAAGAAGATATACAAATTTTTTTCCTTCACCTTTCCCCCCACGGAGTGTGTGCTGTGGCTGGCAGGTGAGCTTCTAATCAGGGTTTGAAATCTAGAAGCCTCTGCTCATTGGTTGAGCCTTAATCAGGGGAAGGGGCTATCAGGCAGTCCAGGGCTTTATAAAGGAGATGAAGATTTCCTCGCTAGAAGGCAGCGTTTAATCCTGCTGACATAGCAGGCTGTAGAACTAGTCAGGGCAGTACAGGACAAGGAAGAAAACTGGCCGTATGTAACCTCTAGAGTCGAGAAGAAGAAGATGGTGAACTCAGGTATCCCCCATTCATGTAGAGATAAGTAACCACTTTCAGGCTCTCTCCACAGGCACTGCAATGGAGAATGCTTTGGCAGGGACCTCTCAGGGAAGAAATCAGAAGGAAATTCCATCTACTGGAAGTCATGGGATGCGTAGTCCTAGGGATGGGGGTTCCATGATCACCATCCCCAAAAGAGGAAGATGGGTGGTGGTGGTAGAGGACTCTCTCCTAAGAGGGACTGAGTCATCCATCTTCCGTCCAGACCTGTAATCTTGAGAAGTGTGCTACTTACTGGGAGCTCGCATTCAGGATGTGACCAAGAGTCTTCCAAAACTGATTAAACCTTCAGATCACTACCCCTTCCTGCTTCTCTATGTAGGAACTAACGATATGGCCAAGAATGACCTTGAGTGAGTCACAGCAGATTATGTAGTGCTGGAAAGAAGGATCAAGAATTTGAAGCACAAGTGGTGTTCTTGTCCATCCTTCCAGTTGAAGGAAAAGGTCTAGGTAGGGATTGTCGAATTAAGGAAGTAAATGCATGGTTGCGCAGGTGCTGTTGGAGAGAGGGCTTTTGTTTCTTTGACCATGGGACTTTGTTCCGGGCACAAGGATTGTTAGGAAGAGATGGGATCCATCTAACCAAGAGAGGGAAGAGCATCTTTGTGGGCAGGCTTGCAAACCTAGTGAGGACAGCTTTAAAATAGGTTCGTTGGGGGACAGTGACCAAAGCCTTGAAGTGAGTGAAGGGAGTTGGTTACCAGGAAGAAACAGAAGGAGGAACGAGCAACAAAGGAGGACCCTCTAAGCGAATGGTGAAGGTATGGCAATCAACTGCTATTTAAGGTGTTTGTACACAAATGCAAGAAGCCTGGGAAACAAACAGGAAGAATTAGAAGCCCTGGCCCAGTCAAAGAACTATGATTTGATTGGAATAACAGAGACTTGGTAGGATGACTCGCGTGACTGGAGAACTATCATGGAAGGGTATAAAGTGTTCAGGAAGGGAGGGGAAAGGGGGAGGAGTTGCATTGTATGTAAGAGAGCAGTATGATTGCTTGGAGCTCCAGTTTTTAGAGGGAGAAAAGCCTGTTGAGAGTCTATGGGTTAAGTTTAGAGGTGGAAGCAACAGGGGTGATGTTGTGGTTGGTATCTGCTATAGACCGCCGGATCAGGTGGATGAGTAAACGAGGCTTTCTTCAGACAAAACTGAGAGAAGCTTCCAGATCGCAGTCTCTGGTTCTCAAGGGGGACTATAATCACCCTGACATCTCTTGGGAGACCAATACAGCAGTAAACAGACAATCCAGGAAGTTTTTTGAGAATGTTGGGGATAACTTCTTGGTACAAGTGCTGAAGGAACCAACCAGGGGCCATGCGCAGCTTGACCTGCTGCTCACAAACAGGTTGGAACTAGTTGGGGAAGTAGAGGTGAGTGACAACCTGGGAAGCAGTGATCATGAGATGGTAGATTTCAAGATCCTGACCAAAGGAAGAAAAGAGAGTAGCAAAATACACACCCTGGACTTCAGAAAAGCAGACTTTGACTCCCTCAGAGAACAGATGGGCAGGATTCCCTGGGATGCTTACATGAAGGGGAAAGGAATCCAGGAGAGCTGGCAGTATTTTAAAGAAGCCTTATTAAAGGCACAGGAAGAAACCATCCCAATGCGCAGCAAGAAAAGCAAATATGTTAGGCGACCAGATTCGTTTACCGGGGACATCCTTTAAACACAAAAAGGAAGTTTACAAGAAGTGGAAACTTGGGCAGATGACTAGGGAGGAGTATAAATATATTGCTTGAGAATGCAGGGGAATTATCAGGAAGGAGAAAGCGCAATTGGAATTGCAGCTAGCAAGGGATGTGAAGGGTAACAAGAAAGGTTTCTACAGGCATGTTAGCAATAAGAGGGTTATCAGAGGGTGATCAGAGAGGGTGTGGTGCCCTTGCTGAATGAGGGAGGTAACCTGGTGACAGAGGATGTGGGAAAAGCTGAGGTACTCAATGCTTTCTTTGCCTTTGTCTTCACGGACAAGGTCAGCGCTCAGACAAATGCACTAGTCAGTGCAGTATGGGAAGGAGGTAGACAGCCCTTGGTGGGGAAAGAACAAGTTAGGAACTATGTAGAAAAGCTAAACATACACAAATCCATGGGCCCAGATTTAATGCATTCGAGGGTACTGAGGGAGTTGGCAAATGTCATTGCGGAACCTTTGGCCATTATCCTTGAAAACTTGTGAAGATCTGGAGAGATCCCGGATGATTGAAAAAAGGCAAATGTAGTGCCCATCTTTAAAAAAGGGAAGAAGGACAATCTAGGGAACTACAGACCAGTCAGTCTTACTTCAGTCCCCAGAAAAATCATGGAGTGGATCCTCCAAGAATCGATTTTGAAGCACTTGGAAGAGGGGAAAGTGATCAGGAATAGTCCACATGGATTCATGAAGGGCAAGTTGTGCCTTATTAATCTGATTAACTTCTATGATGAGGTAACTGGCTCTATGGATATGGGAAAATCAGTGGCCGTGATATACCTTGACTTTAGCAAAGCTTTTGATACCGTCTCCCACAATATTCTTGCCAGCAAGTTAAGGGAATATGGATTGGATAAATGGACTGTAAAATGAACAGAAAGCTGGCTAGACTCTCAAGCTCAAAGAGTAGTGATCAACAGCTCGATGTAAGGTTTCTAGCGGAGTGCCCCAAATATCAGTTCTAAGGCCGGTTTTGTTCAACATCTTTATTAATGACCTGGATGAGGGGATGGATTACACCGTCAGCAAGTTCGCAGATGACACTAAGTTAGGGGAAGAGGTAGATACGCTGGAGGGCAGGGATAGGGTCCATACTGACCTACACAGATTAGAGGATTGGGCCAAAATAAATCTGATGAGGTTCAACAAGGACAAGTGTAGAGTCTTGCACTTGGGACAGAAGAATCCCAAGCATTGTTACAGTCTGGGGACTGAATGGCTAAGTAGCAGTTCTGCAGAAAAGGACCTGGGGATTACAGTGGATGAGAAGCTGGATATGAGTCAACAGTGTGCCCTTGTAGCCAAGAAGGATAATGGCATATTAGGGTGCATTAGGAAGAGCATTGCCAGCCGATCCAGAGAATTGATTATTCCCCTTTATTCGGTTCTCGTGAGGCCACATCTGGAGTATTGTGTCCAGTTCTGGGCCCCCCACTATAGAAAGAATGTGGACGTATTGGAGAGGGTCCAGAGGAGGGCAACCAAAATGATTAGGGGGCTGGAGCGCGTGACCTATGAGGAGAGACTGAGGGATTTGAGTTTGTTTAGTCTGCAGAAGAGAAGAGTGAGGGGGGATTTGATAGTAGTCTTCAACTTCCTGAAGGGAGGTTCCAAAGAGGACGGAGAAAAGCTGTTCACAGTAGTGATGGAGGGCAGAACAAGGAGCAATTGTCTCAAGTTACATTGGGAGAGGTCTAGGTTGCATATTAGGAAAAACTATTTCACTAGGAGAGTGGTGAAGCACTGGAATGGGTTACCTGGAGAGGTAGTGGAATCTCCATCCCTAGAGGTTTTTAAGTCTCAGCTTGACAAAGCCCTAATTGGTTTGATTTAGTTGGGATTGGTCCTATCTTGGGCAGAGGGCTGGACTTGATGACCTCCTGAGGTCTCTTCCAGCTCTGTGATTCTATGAAATTTGGCGGTAATTTGCATATCTTCTTCCGACTGCTTTTTTGAAAGAGGTGTTTTTTTTTTTTTTTTTTTTTTTTTTAAAGCAAGCAGTTTAGATGCGGTTCTTTCGAGGGGGGAAAAAAACCCAACCCTTTTTTCGAAAGAAGTTGTAAATCTCATTTTTTGAGGAAGAAAGTTCTTTCAAAAAATTTTTTTTTTTTTTCAGAAGAACTGGGTCTAATCGGCTTGCTTTTTAAAAAAAGCTCTTTCAAAAAAGTTATCGGAAGAAGATATGCAAAGTACTGCCAAATTTGCATATCTTCTTTCAAAAGTGAAAGCAAAACTAGACTTACCCTTAAGGTCTAATCTGACTCTCATTGAAGTCAATGAGAGACTTCCCTCTGAGCTAAATTCTCCACATTGAATATCTATCTGCACTGGAACAAAAAACAGGACTATGTAGCACTTTAAAGACTAACAAGATGGTTTAATAGGTGATGAGCTTTCGTGGGCCAGACCCACTTCCTCAGATCAAATAGTGGAAGAAAATTGTCACAACCATATATACCAAAGGATACAATTAAAAAAAATGAACACATATGAAAAGGACAAATCACATTTCAGAACAGAAGGGGGATGCGGGAGCGAGAGGGGGAAGGAAAGTAAATGTCTGTGAGCTAATGATACTAGAGGTGAGGAAAGGTAAATGTCTGTGAGCTAATGGTATTAGAGGTGATAATTGGGGAAGCTATCTTTGTAATTGGTAAGATAGTTAGTGTCTTTGTTGAGACCGACACGTAGAGTGTTGAATTTTAGCATGAATGACAGTTCAGAGGATTCCCTTGCAAGTGCAGATTTAAAAAACTTCTGGAGTAGGATGCAGGTAATTAAGTCGTTGAGACAGTGTCCTTTCTGGTTGAAATGGCAAGAAACTGTTTTTTCTTTGTGATTGGACAAACCGCATCTACTCTAATCCTACTGACAGAGACCAGAAACTTCAGGATCTCTACCAAGCATTTATAAACCTCAACTACCCACCCGGAGAAATAAAAAAGCAAATTGAAAGAGCCAGACGAATACCTAGAAACCATCTACTACAAGACAGACCCAAGAAAACCAACAATAGAATACCACTTGCCATCACCTATAGCCCCCAACTTAAACCTGTCCAACACATTATCAATAAACTACAGCCTATACTGGAACAGGATACTAAACTCCAGGAAGCTCTGGGAGACAGACCCATAGTCTCCTATAGACAACCACCTAACCTCAAGATGATTCTTACCAACAACCACAGGACATACCACACTAATACCAACCCTGGTACCTTCCCTGGCAACAAACCCTGTTGCCAGCTTTGTCTACATATTCACTCTGCTGATACCATGATTGGACCTAACCAAGTGAGTTATAAGATCAAGAATACATATTCCTGCGCATCCAGAAATATAATTTATGCTAACATGTGCCGAAAGTGTCCGTCTGCTATGTACATTGGACAAACGTCTCAGACACTTCGCCAAAGGATCAATGCCCACAAAACAGATATTAGACAGGATCACAAAGAAAAAACAGTTTCTTGCCATTTCAACCAGAAAGGACACTGTCTCAACGACTTAATTACCTGCATCCTGCTCCAGAAGCCTTTTAAATCTGCACTTGAAAGGGAATCCTCTGAACTGTCATTCATGCTAAAATTCAACACTCTACGTGTTGGTCTCAACAAAGACACTAACTATCTTACCCATTACAAAGATAGTTTCCCCAAGTATCACCTCTAATACCATTAGCTCACAGACATTTACCTTCCCCCCCCCCCGCATCCCTCTTCTGTTCTGAAATATGATTTGTCCTTTTCATATGTGTTCACTTTTTTTTTTAAATTGTATCCTTTGGTATATATGGTTGTGACAATTTTCTTCCACTATTTGATCTGAGGAAGTGGGTCTGGCCCATGAAAGCTCATCATCTAATAAACCATCTTGTTAGTCTTTAAAGTGCTACATAGTCCTGTCTTTTCCCTCATGATCTGGCTGGCTGGGGAAGGCTGGGGCTGATTTTTCTCTCTCTCTCTCCCACAGGAGCGAGGCCAGCCCCTCTCCTGGCCTTACTCCTGGGAGAATTGCAGTGGGGGGAATGAGCCTCAGCCCCAGCTGGCTTGACCATGGGAGAGGTCATACCGCTTGGGCAGCATACCGCTCCTGCCTTTCCCTGGCAGCCCAAAGCACACTTATTTGGGAGATCATGAGGGACCTTTGCACCCCGCTGCATATGGGCCTGCATAATATTCTGAAACCAGGAAACTGGTCAAGTCCTTCTTAATTTAGTTTTGTTGTTTGGGAAAGCTAATAGCAGTAGCACAGGCAATGCAGCTGTCTGTTTTCAATCTCAGGATGATAGTAGTGCATTAGTTCATGTTTAGTAGGTTATCCTCTTGATCACACACACTAAAAATAATATATTGTTAAAAGAAACCTAATTTTTACAGACATTAATGGATCAGTATTCTATTTGCCATTGGTGAATAGTGAGTGGAATTTTAAAACTGGCGATCATAATGTTAATTATAAACATAAACTCTAACATACTATGCTGCAAATGGGCCACCGAAATATAGAGGTTTATCTAGAAATATTTAAAAATTAATTAAAAATATTACTGTTTTTTTCATTGTAGTTTAAATTGATTGTGGAAAATCCAGATAAACCTGTTGCATCTGGTCTTCAAGTTACAGCTTCCGTGGAATACCATCCGGACAGTGAGAAAGACCTTCAAGATAGATTACTCCTTTTGGTAGAAAAAGATATAATTGAGATCCCTCTGATAGGGTATGTCATTTAAAGTATACAAACTGCTAATTATATTTTTTATTTTACTTTAAAGGGAAGTAGCTAATACATATAGCCATCTATAATGATGTAGTTAGCTTGTTACATGAATTTTGAAAACAAATGGTGAATTTCTTTGTAATGGATAAGTTTCTGATTTTTAAGTATGCAGAACAGGTAGTTTGTTCATTTTGGTGATGTCTTTTGATGTTGGCAAATGATTTAAATATGCGTACTTGGTTTTCATATTTAAGAACTTGGATTTATGTTCATATCCATGCTCTATATTTTTAACCTATGATGATTTTCATAAATGGCTTTGCCTGCCTGTTACTTTCCAGTGGTATAATTGGAATTGAATGGGATGACCTTTTTCTTTTTTGGATATAGTCATTATTGAGCCACTGATATGTATGCTTGTAATTATTGCTCACGTGTTTGTGACTGGATTAGAGTGAAGCATTTATAACAGGACCTCATTTTATAGGATAATCTATATCTAGTTAGAACCTATGCTTTCTAAAAAATAGTGCCCAAGGTAATAAACAACTGAAAACAATAGTTTTTATAAAATGATCACTTAAATAAAAAATGACCTAGACAGGTAGTAACAGAGTCTTCTCCAGAATAAGTGATATTTCAAACCAGTAGAAAAAAACCTGTCTTTCACAGTTCTATCAAGACGTGTGTAGGGTATTTGGATGCTTTGTCCAGGTTATACTTATCCCAGCACTTCTTCCTCTTTGCTTATCTGTCACTTCTACTTACGATTCTCTGATTTGCTTCTCTCCCACTTTTAATACTCATACAACATCAGTTGAAAAGTATTTAAGTGTGCTAGAAACTGATTAATGCTAGAATCAGACTTCCAAATTCAGTATAAATAATGTCATTTTTAGCAAGATGGGAGTCACCAACAATAGACACAGAAGTGGCAATTTTGGTTAGGAACTATATTTTCATTTGTTGTTATAAGTACTTTATGAGCAGTGTTCCTGAAATTTAAAACAGCGTATTAAAAATATGGCTACATTTTTTTTTCTGAACTTACTCATGCATTGTGGTTTTAACATGTGAAGTAGTTTAGTCACATTTTTGCTTGTGAATAGGACAAGCTTCAGTTAAAACATCCATATGCTAAATGAAGAAAAAAAATTGAGTATACAGTGCATTTCCCAGAATGGCCTCCAGATCTTACAGATCATTTTTCAGACTAAGTATGTAATTTTAGTTCCAGATCTTTACCAAGCCAAAAATTACTTTGCTGTTATAGACTAAGCTAAATTCTTGTTCTATCATCTGCCCCCAGACTAAGGAAGTTGCTTGTTCTGTAATCAAGAACTGTTCAATGTTGACCAAATGAAATGTGAATGCCAAAAATGCCATTCTCTGGCTAATGTTTCTTGACTGAATATAAAGCAAAAACATTTCAAAGCTATTATAATTTCTGGTTGTGTCCTGGTTTATTTTATTTTATTTTATTTTATTTTATTTTATTTTATTTTATTTTATTTGTCTGAACTTTGAGTTGCAAGTCAAATAAGTAGTGACTAAGAAATTCCATGACAGATACTGAAATTATTATTTCTGTTTGTCTCACATAAAATTAAGGTCTATTTGGATATCTTTTAAGTTTGTGTGAACCATTCATGATCTCCCCCACGTTCTTCTAAAGTAGGAAACAATAAATTGGTTGTCTATGAAACAAATTGGATTTGTCCCCCGGCTATTGTTTTTCTTTCTCCTCCTGCTGATGATTCTAGATTTCTTTTTGAAAGGCAATATTACTGATAACTTCTGAAAAGAAATCGAGGGGTTCATCTAAACAGCACCCTTCTGTCAGACTGAGCTATGCAATTTCCGTAGCTTATTCTGAGTCTAAATTGAAAGAGCTTATTTTGAAATTTGGCACTGTGTAGACAGCACCAAATTTCAAAATAAGGCGCTATTCCGACAAATCCCTTAACCCTCGTGGAATGAAGGTTACAGGGATGCTGGAATATCGCGTCCTCTATTTCGGGAAACAGCGGGTGCTTTTAAAGATGCAATGTTGATATTTTGGGATACTTCCAGTATCCCGAAATAGCAATGCAGTCATACTAAGTCTCATACATAAAAATTAGAGGATGTTTTTAAATTTCTTTCATTTTGAAATTGAAAAGTTGTCCATTTGTTGCAGAAAACAATGTACAGAATAATGCATACTACCTGTTCTTATGGTGTGTGTCCCTGCAAAAGAAAATAAACTTTGTGGCCTTAATTTTGAAAAAGTCTGTTTCTTCCCCAGATAATGTTGATTACATTGGTGTCTTGTCCTTGATTCCTCTTCTCCATCCCTCTCTCCCCTGCAATTGTTCCCTTCAGGACTGCCCTAGACTTTGTAAAATTATTGATTCAAATCTAGTCTGTAGTACATCATAAGGCAGAATGTGAGAAAATGATACAGTTCATTTTCATTGTCTGCTCAGCCGAGCTAAAATTGTAAATTTGAATGTGGCCTTGAGAAATAACATTCTGCAGGACTGCTCCTGATTGAAAATGAGATTTTTCATTTTCAGCATTTCAGACCATTAAAAGAAACATTCCAATGGAATCTCAGGCATAGACTTTATATATTTTGGATAAGATCATGAAAAGGACCTGCCATTTTTTGGAGTACTTGATCTCTCAGAGTTAAATGGCTATTACCTGTCTTCAATATTGTATTTCCTTTGGTGATTGTTGAGTGAGAAACACCTTCCCTATTGGTTTATCCCTAATCTGCTTTATCTGAAGCAATTGTACAGATATATAAATTCCATTTTTACTACTTGTGGTGTAGTTTTGAAGAAGGTTGATAAACACTCCAAATCTAATCTAAGGCTTTTGGAGAAATGTTCCAATCTGAAACAACCTTAAAATTAATTTATGAAGAGAGTATTTAATATAATAAAATGGGGAAATATTTAGGCAGGTTCACATGGTCTCCCTAGAGCACTATGTCTCATTGCTGGCTAAATTTATTGAAACAGTTTTACCAAAGATTCAAATCTTCTGAAATATCACTCCTGGAAGTTTTTTTTAAATATAAATTTATTTCAGGGAAGCATTTAGTAAGGGAAACATAGAGATGACTAAATCTTAATATTTTTTCTTAACTTCAGATATAACTATTAATGGGAGAGTAAACTTGAAAAGGAATTGAATGCCTAGTATTATGCCAAAGAAACCTCTAATTCAGAGATTTCACTGGCCTTTTGATAAAGACCTTGCATTCCCTCCACCCCAAATACCAGTCCTGAAAATCTGACCTGATCTAAGCCAATCAGACTGGGTAATGTCTACCTCACATACTGCTATAGTTTTTTTGCAAGCCAAACAATGTGCTTGGTTACATCTGTACAGCAGCAGAATCTTCAGATAATACCCTCCATGACACATGTATAATATTGCCAGAGCTTGTAAGTGAGTGAAGTTTTTTTTGTTTTCACGAAAGATTTATATAAAAACATTTTCACACTTTGTTGACATTTTTTTTATTAAGTTGGTTTTTTAAAATACAAGCAAACCATTTTCATCTCCCCCTGCTAATTTTTTTTGATTAAACAATTTCTACCCCAATTTTTCTTCAAAAATAAAATGATCTTTTTTAGTTAAAACCTGAAAAATGTCTTGGAAATTGGACAATTCTTGCAGAAATGCTCAATTTGACAAAATGACATTTTCAACAAAATATTTTGACCAGTTCTCCCAATTGCCTCTAACTCAGGTTGCTCGGGTGGCATTGGAAACATAATCTATAGCCAGTGGAGTTACAGATTATACCTGTGTGGTCCAGGACTCTCTGGTCTGGCAAGACCATGCATGTTGGTGGACTAGCCCCAGAACAGAGGTTGCTGGTGGCTGGGAGCAGAGCTGATGGTGGGGACATTGGGGCAGCGTAACCCATGGGGCACCAGAGTCCTCAGTTAGCTGGCTAGGGAAGCCAGCGGGCCGATGGTGTCTGTGTGGCAGGGGAAAGGGGGCAGGCATAGAATCTGCAGCTGGTAGGGCTGGGAGGAGGGGTCCACAGAGCCCAGGGCTTCCAGGGACAAGAGCGCCAGCAACACAGAGCTCCTGGGGTGATGCAACTGGAGGGGGATAGGGCAGCTGTGCCAGGTAGCTGATGAGAGGAGCACAGCACATAACCCCCCTCCCCCGACCTTCCCTGATCTATCAAACTCCCTTGTCCAGGACCAGTCAGGTCCTGAGGTTGCTGGATGAGGGAGGTCCAACCTGTACTCATTTGAGCATACTCCAATAACCCACACATAGAGTTGCCAGATTCCATGTAGTTTTCCCCCTCAGCAGTATTATTAAAGTAACATGAATGTGAATCAAGGGCATGTGAAATGAGGTGCATGCTGACTGCACACAACATGAATTATAAGAGCAATGCACTTGCTCTGCATCTAATCAAAGCACTGGTATGATTTAATCAGCACATCCCACAAACTTTAGGTACGCAAGCATAGTTAGCAAAACTACCTTATCTCAGGAGACTCTTGGTTATGACAGTCTTGTGGCCCACTGAGATGGAGGGCCAATCATGCACCCCACTCACTAGCCCTAAAACAGTGATGGTACTTGAAAACTTATCATGTCCCCATTCAGTCTTCTCTTTTCCAGACTAAACAAATCCAGTTCTTTCAATTTTCCCTCATAGGTCATGTTTTCTAGACCTTCAGTAATTTTTGTTGTTCTTCTCAACCTTCTTAAATTCGTCCACATCTTTCCTGAAATGTGGAACTCAGAACTGATCACAGTGTTCCAGCTGAGGCTTAATCAGCACAGAGTATAGAGGAAGAATTACTTCTCATGTCTTACAATATTCCTGTTTATGCATCTGAGAATGATCACTTTTTTTTTGTAGCAGTGTTACACTGTTGACTTGTATTTAGCATGAGAGCTCTTATGACCCTTACAAATCTTTCTGTAGTACTCTTCTCTAGTCAGTCATTTACCATTCTGTATGTGTGTTCCTTCCTTCCGAAGTAGAGCACTTTGCATTTGTCTTTATTAAATTTCACCCCGTTTACCTCTGACCATTTCTCTAGTTCGTCCAGATAATTTTGAATACTAATCCTATCTTTCAAAAAGCACTTGCAACTCCTCCCTGCATGGTATCATCTGCAAACTTAATAAGTGTACTTTCTATGCCATTATCCAATTCATTGATGAAGCTATTAAAGGGTGCTTCTGCACAGCAGGGCTTAACTTGAAATAAGCTATGCAAATTAAGCTACATCAATTGATTAGCTTATTTCAAAACAGCTTATTTTGAGTTTTGGTGCTGTCTACTGAGCACTTATTTCGAAATAGAGCACTCTTCCTCTGACTGTTCTTACTCCTCATAAAATGAGGGTTACAGGAGTTGGAGTAACAAGTACCTCAACTTGACAGTATTTCAACATTATTTCAGCTCTAGATGCGGACTATGTTATTTCGAAATAATGTTGCCGTGTAGACATAGCCAAAAAGAACTGGGTCCAGAACTGATCTCTGCAGAATCCCTTTATGTGGATGACTTGCTACAGACATGCAGGTCCAGGGAAGAAGTCATTTCTTATGTACACATCACACTGTACTTACACAATTGTTTAGGTCTCATTCTAAACACAGGAAGGTCAGTACTGGTCCCACACAGAACTATATCATTCGCAAGTTACTTTCTTTGGAGGTGGACATATAAATACTGTAACTGTTAATTAATTTTAAAATATCAGCATTTACAGAATCTGTTCATTTCAGAAAATTTTCTTTTATTCCTTATATAAGAATAATTATTGCTTATTATGATATGGTACCTTTGAACTCTCTCCCATCTGTTCCTTGGATCCACTTATTAGATTCCAATCTGGTCATGGACTGTCTTTTGGCTGTCTGCTGTGCTCATGTGAAGCCCCACTCACTTTGATTGGGGAAATTACAGAATCATAGAAAAGTAGGATGGAAGGGACTTCAAGAAGTCAAGTGTAGCCCCGTGCAGGACAAAATAAACCCACATCTTCCCTGAGAGATATCTGTCCAACAGAAACAAAAAACAGGACTATGTAGCACTTTAAAGACTAACAAGATGGTTTATTAGGTGATGAGCATTTGTGGGCCAGACCCACATTCTCAGATCAGAAAATAGGCATGACCATATATACCAAAGGGATACGATCAAAAAAAGTGAACACATATAAAAAAGGACAAATCACATTTCAGAACAGAGGGGGATG
Organism: Pelodiscus sinensis; assembly: GCF_052426305.1. Lineage (NCBI taxonomy): Eukaryota > Metazoa > Chordata > Testudines > Trionychidae > Pelodiscus > Pelodiscus sinensis. Next base: position 202,212,460 of record NC_143052.1, read on the forward strand.
AGGGAGGGAGGTAAATACATTTGATTTGTCATTTTTATATGTATTCACTTTTTTTGATCGTATCCCTTTGGTATATATGGTCATGCCTATTTTCTTCCACAATTTGATCTGAGGAAGTGGGTCTGGCCCACGAAAACTCATCACTTAATAAACCATCTTGTTAGTCTTTAAAGTTCTACATAGTCCTGTTTTTAGTTTCAGCTAGACTAGACTAACACAGCTACGTCTCTATTACTGTCCAACAGGTTCTTAAAAAAACCCTCCTTTGGAAATCTATTCTGTGTTTAACTACTTATAGTTACCAAGTTTTTCCTAATATATAACCTTAATCTCCATTGTTCCAGATTAAGCCTATTACCTTTTCACCTACCTTCAGTGGATGTGGGAAAACACGTGTTTGCAGTCTTCTTTATAACAGCACTTCACATTTTTGGAGGATAACCACCAATTTGGAGTCTTTCCTAGCCGCCCCCCCTTTCTTTTCTCAAACAAAACATTTCCAGTTTTTTTATCCTTTCCTTATAGGTCAGGTTTTTGTTGCTCTCCTCTGGACTCTTTTTCCAATTTATCCACACCTTTCCCAAAGTGTGGCACACACAATTGGGCACAGTAATCCAACTGAGGTCTCGCCAGTGCCAAATAGAGCAGGACAGTTACCTCCCATGTCTTACAACATTCCTGTTAACATAGCCCAGAAAGACATTAGCTTTTTTTGCAGTTGCATCATATTGTTGATGCATATTCAATTTGATATCTGGTTTGCTTTTCACTTTTTAGTGAAGATGGATACCATCAGTTATTAGCTCTCCTTTAGAGAGGAACTGGGGTTTCCTTTGTTTTTCTTTTGTTCCTAATTTAAAAAAATTCTTCCTATTTTATGCCCCTTGCTAGGCGGTAACTCATTTTGTTCTTAGCTTTTCTGATTTTATTCCTACATGCTTGTGCTATTCTTCTATACTCATTCTTAGCAATTTATTCACATTTCTACTTTTTAATACAGTAAATTTCCAATAATCCGGCACCTTTAGGACACAGAGGATGCTGGATTATCAGATATGCCGGACTATCAGAAGGGGGGGCTATGAGGGGTCTGGAGTGGGGTGGGGGGATGCTACCCCAGACCGCCTCATAGCCCCCCCTTCCGATAGTCCGGATCTGCCCCAGGAGTCTCTGATTGAGCCGCTGCTGGTCAGTTTCAGCAGCGGCTGAATCGGGACGCCTGCAGCAGAGCAGCTGGAGTGCTACTGGGTTGGTCGGGTAGCGCCGACCCTTGGCGCCGCTAGACCAACCCGTCAGCACCCCAGCTGCTCTTGGAGATGCCTGGGGCAGGAAAGCTGGGGTGCTGCTGGGTTGGTCTTGCAGCGCCGCTCCTCGGCGCTACTGGACCAACCCGGCAGCACCCCAGCTTCTCTGCCCCAGGTGTCCCCAAGTCAGCCGCTGCTGAAACTGATCAGGGGCTGATTCCAGAAAGACAGAGGCAGAGCTGCTCTGCCCTGGGCTTCCTGGAGTCAGCCCTGGTCAGTTTCAGCAGCGGCTGAATCAGGACGCCTGGGGCAGAGCAGCTGGAAGGCTGCTGGGTTGGTCCCACAGTGCCGAGGAGCAGCGCTACTGGACCAACCCAGCAGCACCCCAGCTGCTCTGCCCCAGGTGTCCCCAAGTCAGCCGCTGCTGAAACTGACCAGTGGCTGACTCCAGGAAGTCCGAGATAGAGCTGCTCTGCCCTGGGCTTCCTGGAGTCAGCCGCTGGTCAGTTTCAACAGCAGCTGAATCCGGACGCCTGGGACAGAGCAGCTGGGGCGCTGCTGGGTTGGTCTGGTAGCGCCACACCTCGGCACTGCGGGAATCAACCTGGCAGCACCCCAGCTGCTCTGTCCCAGGCGTACCCAAGTCAGCTGCTGCTGAAACTGACCAGCAGCTGATTCCAGGAAGCTGGGGCAGAGCAGCTCTGTCTCGGGCTTCCTGGAGTCAGCCGCTGGTCAATTTCAGCAGCGGCTGAATCGGGGACAGCTGGGTTGCTGCCGGGTTGGTCCCACAGCCCCGAGGGGCAGCGCTACGGGACCTACCCAGCAGCTCCCCGGCTGCTCTGCCCCGGCTTCTCCGATTCAGCCACTGGTCAGTTTTAGCAGCGGCTGAATCGGGGAAACTGGGGGCAGAGCAGCTCCAATAGTCCGGCTGCCCGGAGCACTTCCGGGTTCCTGATGGTGCCGGACCATCAGGAGTGCCGGACCATCAGGAGTGCCGGACCATCAGAGTTTTACTGTATATACGTTATTTTATGGCTCAATTAGAAGCTTTTTTGGTCTCTTACTATTTTTCTTATCCTTTTTTTTTCCACATTGGGATAGTTTGCTGTTGAATGCAGGAGTCTGCACATAATCTACTGAAGGTTTGGGATGCTTAAATTTGGGTCAGGTTAGTGTGGTGCCTAGTACAATGGAGACCTGAAAATATAATTTTAACATGATTTCATCAGCTTTTTTTATTATTGAAACTACATGATGTATGTTCATAAATAAAGAAGATTGTTATGACTGAAAATTCCATAAATTTTGTTTCACTAAGATGTTCACATCTTGATAAATTTTAGTTTGGCCAGCTACTATTAAAATGTGGCTTATCTTTATCTTAAGTACTTTTATGCTGGAATTAACACAAATGAGTGAAATATTTTTAGATAATTTATATTAAGGTCTTGTGCCATAACACTGGAATTAAAATGTAATTTATAGCTTCATTTTATTTCAGCTCATTGACTGGAATTAAATTAAATTAAAGTAACAGTAATTAAAAATAAAAAAAAAACCCAGATGGACAGCTTAATAAGTAGGTCTTTTTTTTATGTCTTCCATGTATTCACAATACTGCTGATGTGAGTTGTATAACTAATTGTGTTATTAATGGAATCAGGAGGAATACAGATTTTTTTTCATTGCATTGTTCAAATATATTCCTTTTAAAAATTACAAAATACTTGAAATTCTGGGAAAAATAATTAAAGTATCTTTTCTCTGTAGATTAATTCCATGTTGTTATCTGGAAATTGAACCGGAGATTAATTTTGGCACAGTGATTGCAAACAGTAAAGTAATTAGTAAAGAGATTAGTATTACTAACCATGGATCATCTCCAGGTAAATATCACTATGCAATAAATTACATAAAGATTTGATTTTTATTTTGAAAATGTAGTTTTTGTGCAATTTAACACTTCAGTGACAAAGGAGTTTAAAATTTTATTCAGGAGAAAATAAATCTTTGATTTGAACAGGACTGTGAGTGTACAGTTGCTGGCTTTATAAAAGTCCCCTCAGATTCTTAAGCTCAGTAGTGAGGTGTTGTGGAACTGCTCAGAGGGGAGTTCATGTAAAACTTTTGGTAGCTGTAAGATTTCTGATTATCCAAAGATACATTTGTAGTAGTCCTCCTACTCTTGAGTTTAGACTGGGGCCTTGTCTATACTACACTGTTAGGTATGGAGTAAGGCAGCTCATGTCGATCTCATTTTGTCAGTGTACACACTAAAGCTTTGTCCCACCAAGTGCCCTAGTTCAGTGACCCTGTGACAGTGTAGTTCCCTACTACAGTGGCAATCTATGAAAATATATACTGTAGATCTTCTATTATACAATGTAGTTTGTTATATTCTGGAACAAAACTGCTTTGTAAGGGGCATATTCAGAGGTTACGGCTACACTGGTGCGTTCTCACACAAAAACTCTTTTGCCGAAGAGTTCTTCTGCAAAAACTCTTCCAGAAGAGAGCGTCTACACTGGAATGTGCTTTTGCGCAAGAGATGTGCTTTTGCACAAGAGCATCCATGCCAGTGTAGACGCTCTCTTGAGCAAGAAAGCTCTGATGGCCATTTTATCCATAGGGCTTTCTTGCACAAGAAATTCATGTTGCCTGTCCATACTGGTCTCTTGCGCAAGAACAGTTGCGCAAAAGGGCTTATTCCTGAGCAGGAGCATCAGAGTTCTGGTGCAAGAAGCCCTGATTTTATACATTAGAACATCAATTTACTTGCGCAAGAACACGTGGCTGGTGTAGACAGGCAGCAAGTTTTTGCGCAAGAGCAGCTGCTTTTGCGCAAGATTGCGCCAGTGTAGACACAGCCTAAGTGTCCACTGAAATTTGTAATTGGTTGTGTGTTTTTTGTTGAGATGTCTTTGCTGCATTTTATTCTTCTAAATTGGGAAAACTAATGGTGCTGTAAATTGTTTACTTTTAACTGTAATTTCCCAGAACATATATTATGTGATAGATCACACTTACTCACCTTTGTTCCCCCAGAGAGTTCTGTTCTAAAGAAAACATTTTACAAAACAGACATAGTTATTATATATTTATATGTTTGTATTTATTTATTTTAAGTTAATACTATTGTTGGTTTTACATTTCGTTTAGATGAAGGAACTCCCAGTTCAGAGTAAATAGCCTTTCCTTTATATTTTGCACTATAACCTTGACAAATACTCTTTAGGGGAAAAATATTGATGTTACTATCTTTCTTTCCTGCTAGCATCATTACTGAGTAAAATGTTTAATGCTAGGAGCTGTTTTTACTAACCATTTTGGCTGCGTCTAGACTGCCATGATTTTGCACAAATACTTTTAACGGAAAAGTTTTTCCGTTAAAAGTATGTGCGCAAGAGAGCGTCTATACTGGCATGTGCCTTTGCGCAAAAGATTTGCTTTTGTGCAAAAGCATCTGTGGCAGTGTAGACGCTCTCTTGCGCGACAAAGCTCCAATGGCCATTTTAGCCATCGGGTTTTCTTGCCCAAGAAATTAACATTGCTGTCTACACTGGTATTCTTGCGCAAGTATTCTCCCCTGAGTGGGAGCGTCAGAGTATTTGCACAAGAAGCACTGATTTTGTACATTACAACGTCCGTGTTCTTGCGCAAATACTCGCGGCCAGTATAGACAGGTAGCGGTTGGTTTTGCGCAAAATCATGCCAGTCTAGGCGCAGCCTTTGAGTGTACACAGATTTCATATGTTTGTTTTTGTTTCATTTTTTGACTACTGTGAGCCTGGAACTTAATATATAATATGTGTATTATTTTTTAAATCAGCCATTACTAACAAATGCTCATGTATCTCCCAGAACAGAAGCACTTGTGTTAAAAGTGCTGATCCTTAATCAGTTTTGAGCATATACATAATTCACATGAAGTGAAGTTGAGGCTGGTGTAGAAGAACCATAGCTTTCTTCACCATTTTTATCTATCTATCTATCTATCTATCTATCTATCTATCTATCTATCTATCTATCTATCTATCTATCTATCTATCTATCTATCTATCTATCTATCTATCTATCTTCACCATTTAAGTTCTGTGGTGCTAGATGAGTTGCTGATGTAGGATTAGGAATGTGGAGGTGCTTTTGTATAAGCTGGTGCAAAAGTACAATATTGAGGGTAGGCAAGGAATGGATCACTAAATCCAGGATTATGTGAGAGCTAATACTGGCGCTAATACTCTCTGCAAATGAGGTTGAGTGGCAGTATCCAGACACTACAGTAATGTCAGTGGAGGTGAGGGTGTACCTTGGCTTCTGACTGAGAGGGTAGATTACATGTGTCCTGATTCCATGCTGGCAATGAACATAAAACGTGAGTAACCAAGCATTATTTTGTTCTGCATTTTGTTAAAAATCTCAGAATCATAGAATTGTAGAATTGGAAGGAATCTTGAGAGGTCATTTAGTTCAGTTCCCTGTACTCATGGCAGAACTAAGTATTATAGGCCATTTGGCATGGATTCTCTTGTCATAATGACAGGAATACATCCTTTTATCTACTCTATTGTTCAAATTGTTAATTTAAAAAAAAAGTATTCTACAGATGTGCTTAAGTTTTTCTCATTTGTGGTATATTACATTACATACATACACAGTTGTCAATTGCACAGAAGGAGACAATAGATTTCTCTTTGGTTAAGCTCTTAAATATTTGGCTACTACAGTTAAAGGGGCTATGTTTCAAATTTGCCTCGTGTACAAAGTGTTGCTAATAGCTGTTGTGTAATACAGTTAGTTTGGGTCATTTTGTGATTACCTTGTATATTGCAACTATAACGGTATGAGGGCATTGTATATTGGCATCTGAAATTTGAGGAAAGCCAAAAAACCCACAAGTCTTAAATGTTAGATGAAGATTTTTGCAACTTATAGTTACTATACAATTTAATTTTTATAAGTTATTTTATGTACTATTTATGAAATTTAGTTTATTCTAAGTGTTGACTGTTCACTAATTATCTATTTAAATGTTATATGTAACATATAATATTATATTAATCGTAGGTGCATTTAAAATAGACTATAACAGAAGTGTTCCTGTTAACATAGTACCTACCAGTGGAGTGGTGGAACCCAAAACATTACAGTTGGTTAAAGTGGATATCTGTACAGATATACCAAGAGTCATTAGGGAAGTGGCAAAGTAAGTGTCAGCATAAAGTTTTCTCATTTTGAATAATTTTTTAATGTCCTGTATTATTTCAAAAATCTCTTCAGGATAGCTATAGTTATCCAAATAATGAATAAGTGGAACCATAATGTGTCAAGAAGTTAGCTTCCCAGACATCATTTGCTGTTCCCCTAGTTGCCCAAGAGTTTGCTTCATTAAATAGTTTTGCTGATGATATTAGCGCCACAGAGCAAAACTGTAGGAATTGTGTGCCTGGCAACACTACAGAACTTTTAAAAACAACACTGACAGTCCATGGATGCATGGCTCTGTAGCCCAACGTTTTTTTGACCCCATCATACTCTTGCACCGTTGGTTCCTGTCTCTGCAAATTGATGCGATGTGTGGAACCTGGTCCTTTCTCTTTTAGTGGAATAATTATAGAGGATGTATTTTAAAAATAATCTTTGCAGGTTTGAGAGACACTAAGGGTTCCATTAGTATTCCCACTTAAAGTGTGTTGAATCTCTGAGATCAGTAGAATCTTTCAAAAAATAAATATTTTTAAATGAAACTACAGTAGCTCTTCCTTTTGTATAGAGTTTTAAAAAAGATTTTTTTTTTAAAGCTAGGACTTTGATTAGCACAAAGAAAGTTAGTTTAATAACGTTTTTTTTCTAATTTCAAGTTGTGGATCTCACCTTCCAGAGTGGACCTGGAGCAAATAGTGCCACATTTATTCAGACAAATGTTATTGTTAACAGGCATGCCATTTCTCCAGTTCTTTGAGCGGTTGTACATCATGTAAAGTCTTGTCTTCAAGAACTTGAAGGATAGGAACAATTAATGATCAGTTCTCTTAGTTCAGGAGTCCAAGAAAAGCACTTTTGAGGAGGCAGCTTTCTGGCCCAAATAAACTAGGTTGTCCTGTTCCTTGGCTTTGAACCAGGATCCTCAGACAAGACCAATCCTGTTAAAGGACATCACTAGCTATGATCCACCTAAGATGGTTCAGTTATTTAAGGATTTAAAATCTTCAGATCCAGCAAAATTGGAGGCTGAGTTTTTCTATTCTCAGCAAGTAGAATGTAAGGCTCCAGGGACATGGTTTTCACCCACCTCCGAACTGCGGGTACTGCTCAACCCCCAACCGCTGCAGTGTTCTGAGTGAGATTCTTCCACAATGATTCTGCTGAAACAATGGACTCAAAGAACACAACTTACAATGGAACTTAATCTCTTTGTTTATTTTTGTGCCAGTGTGATTAGTTTGTTTACTATGAGCCTTTGATTTAGTCAGTTATATCAGAGAATGTAAACTGAAGTGTCAATAAAATTCATGGCTTATTCTTGAATTAATTTTAGATATGTACCTCTCATTTTCTCTATTGCTCTTTCCAACAGAGTGGAGCTGCAGGGTCGTGGTATCACAAATGTAACGATAGAAGCTCATATAGTTGAACAGGTTCTTGAATTATTAGGTATACCTTATGGAAACACACTAGAATGTATTCATTTTGGATCTGTCTATTTTGGAACTTCAAATACTGAAAAAGTGATTTTGTACAATAAAAGCCCAGAGACCATGAAGTGGGTGGCAGTGCTAGAGGACGATGCTGTTGGAGGAGAGATGGTAAGGAAAAAATTGTAATATATAATTTCAGCGCAAAGATGTTTTTGATGACTGCTTTTTCTTCTCAGTTTTTTTTTGATGTCCCTTACCTTGCTCTTCTTTTGGTCAGTACAGTTGCTGAAAGATTTGTCCAATAGCAGGACTATCAAGTAACATTTTCATACCAACAAGAAATTGTCAACTTTAAAAAAAAAGAAAGTCAATTAATTTCATATCTCCCCACTAATTTCTGTGGCTTTTACAGTAGAAATTGAGAGAGAGATTATAGTGTTGTGTTTTCCTCCTACTTAAGCATTTTGTGCTTCTGTTTCTTGTTGCTGTGTGAAAAATCCACAAAAAAGGGGAAATTGACAGACTTATAAGTATATTTCACATTTTGGTGTTTTTACAGGGAACACAACTTCAGAAGAGTACTGATGCTATTTTACAAGAAGTGAACTTCATAAATAGAACCAAAGAGCTAGATGTTTCAACTTTAATCTCCTGTATTCCCAACCAAGGAACCTTGCTACCTTATCAGAAAATTCTGATTACGCTGTGCTTTAGTCCAAAGTTAGTATACTGTTCAACCTTAAGAAGCTGATACAATAAAAGATGTAATTAATATAAGTGCAGGCAAATCTATTTGCAGCTGTGTTACATATCTTAAATTTACCCTGATGTCTCAAATTATTTCCTCTCAATGTGCACAGATTAATGCTAGTTTACTGCTTATGGACAGTTTAAAATGAAATTATTAACCGTATTTCTTATATACAGAGTTGAAAATACATTAGTTAAAAGAACACATTTGTGTTTGATAAATAAAGATGTATACATTTTTCCCAGACTAAATTTACAAATTTCCTTTAGTTCATTCTTCAAAGTAATCACAGAACAACTAAGACAAGAAGGTTTGATTTACTGTTCAATTTTTAAAAAATGCTTCTAGCTGGCTAAAAATTTTGGTGACAGAGGCTTTCAATGTCCTCCCTCCATTTTTCATCCAGGTAATCTCTTGAATTAGAGTAGTTTCTCACCTTCAAGTTTGTAGTGCTTGCTGTATTCCCCATTGAAAATGCAGCACACTACAGCAACTGATGATTTGGTGTATGCATGCCAGCGTGTATGCATATGTTCTATAGTAACTTGTCATCCTGACACTATTGACAATACTAGAAAAAAAAAACCCTTCCTACCTGTGAAGTAGTTAATTATTTGCTCAGATTTACCTCCTCAACCAGAAAGTTGGATAACTTTTTTGTTTGTTTTTCTGGGCAACAAAAAGGGAATTATTCTGCAGAGGAACTGATTCCCTCTTCCCCTGATTGAATATGGAAAAATGGATGTGAGACTCCCACTGTTTCAAGTTTGGTAACTTCCTTTAAGTTGAATGTCACTAGAGTAATGTCAACTTGGTAATTTGAAAGAACAGAACCATCACTGCAGGCTGTGTGTAGTGCAGCTACCGGGCTTCTTTGCCTACATGTCATTATAGTTTATTTGTGAGACATTAAGCTGCAGACTGCTATATGTGAGTAGTTCCATCCTTTTTAGTACAGTGTTCAACTTTTGTCTGAATTGTAAAAGGAATATTGGAGAAATCAAATGAACTGATGATTAATTGATTAGTAATTGTATATATGGTATTTAAAGATTGTGAATTTTACAGGCAGTTTAAAAGAGATGTTGGACTTAATGAATTTCCACCTAGACAAGATTATGCACTGTTTTTGAGATTTGAGGCTTTAGGGAGTAAAGATGGCTTTCTGCGGGCTCTGAATAGTGACAACATACTCATCAAAGGTATGTTATCAGAAATATATAGTTTTCATATGGAAGATTTTGAAGTTTTAATTTTTCCACATCTTTAAATTAGTAATTTTAAAGGGGACTTATATGTTTGTTATGGAGAACTTCACATGTAAATTAAGAGAATTGGTGCTGAATGCCACAAATAGTGAGGAAAAGGGCAGAGCTGACTTTATGGTTTCTAATTAGTGGGGAGGAGAGGAAAGGGATGATACATGTAAAATCATTTATGTCACGAATGTACCTTTTGTTTGCAAGTATTTAGTATTTAATTGTAGCTTTGATTAATTTAAAAATAGGCTTGCAAATCACTAATGGTTATGGTTAGGTTAAAATGATTGTGCTTTTCCATATGGATATCAATTAATCCCAATTTTAATAAACCAAGAGGGTTTTAAATTATGTGTTAGCCTATATAAATAAACGTGCATTTTGCATTAAGTTTGTGGTAAATCATATTAACAATCTGAAACATGTATTAGAACAGAATTTTATTTTACACTTTTTTTGTGGATTGTAAGTGTCTAAAATTGTTTCATGTCTTTTTTTAATTCATTATTGTATTTTATGCGCGTTTCTGACTCTCTTGTGCAGAGACTTATCCTCATCATGTGGAGTTGGCTTTGACAGGCTCAGGGCTTCCTGTCATGTTAACTTTCAGTCCAGGACCAATTGTTAATTTTATGGACTGTTTCATGGGTGAACACACAGAGATTATATGCACACTCAGAAATGAATCAGAGTCACTTCCAATAATATTCAGCTTCCACAAGACAGCACATTTTAATATTTGTCCTGAAAAGGGGAAAGTTAAAGAAAAATGTACAAAGGTAATGTAAATGTTCATATTTCTCCCTGTAAATAGATACTTTGATTGGAATGATGAGGACACCATAATGTTCTATAGTGGATCATTGTAAGACTTTAAATTGTTTTGTTTGCACATTTTAAGTGGTGAATATTATAGCCACTTAAGGAGAAGTTCCAAATGTCCTTTTGCGTGAGCCAATATTGTCAATATAGAACCATCATTCTCCAAAAAGCAACAAATACTACAGGTTGTGCTTCCCTTAACTGGGAGTCCCTGGTCTGGCAGTATCAGAGGTCTGGTATGGACTACAGATATTCCTGGATCACAGAGCCCAGGAACAGGGAAATCTGGCAGTGGGGCAGGAACACTGTAAGGGACACAGGTGGCTCAGCCGGGAGCCCAGAATATATATATATATATATATATATATATATATATATATATATATATATATATATATATATATATATATATATATATGGGGGGGGGGGGGGATGGAGGAAGACACACTGCAGCAGGGGCTGAATGGGAATGAAGAGAGATGGGGGAAGGCATGCAGTGCCATGTAGGGATGGGAGGTGGTTGAGTGGGGCCACAGAGAAAGACATAGGCAGATGGGCCTGGGGGTTCACGGCCACATGGGCATGGGGAGAATGGGTTTCTGAGTGGGGGTGGAGGGACACATGTACCTAACTGAACTGGAAAGACTAGGGGGTCAGCCAGAGTCTGCATGGGGGAAGTCCGCTAACAATCTCTCCGCCAAAAAAAACCTTCTTCCATACTTTTCTCATTTATATCAACAACCTTCCAAGTTCACATCCAATCTCCTTTCCACTAATTTTTCCCTTTCCCTCCGCACCTCCGTTACCGTTGACTCCTACCAAGGTTTGCACTGTTTCTAGGTGGGTGTGGGAAATAAGGTTTTGCATTGTGCAGGTTGGACCTCCCTGGTCTGGCACCCTTGGGACCTGAGCTGTCCTGGACCAGGGAGTTTGTCGGACCAGGGGAGATACGTGCTCCCCTGCTGGCTGCCCCACTCCCTGGCTCCTCTCCTGGGGTTCCCTGCCTTTCTGCTGGCCCGGCATGGCTCCCCATCCTGCTACCCACCCACTATCCCGGGGTTCCCAGATGGGGCCACATAGCTGCTGCTGGTCCTGCTGCCAGCAAGAGTTCCCCAGCTGGGGCCTCCTGACCTCCCTGCCCCACTACTAGGGCTGGCCCGCTGCTGCTGGGGATTCCAGCCTCTAGCCTTCACCAGCCCCTTTTCAGTCGGGGGCTCCCCAGCAGAGGCTGCCCAATAACCCCAGCCCTGCTGCCACCAGAGGTTTCCCAGGTTTCCTGGTCAGGGCATCCTGGCCATTGACAGTCCTGCTGCAGCTGGGGGTTCCCTGGCCACGTGGACCCTCTAATGTTGGGGGTTCCCCAGCAAGGCGGGAGTTCCCGGGCTGCTGATGCTTGGCATTCTCCAGCTGGAGCTGGGGCTCCCTGGACACTCCCTGGCCCTGTTGATGCTGGGAGTTCCCCAGATGCTGCCTGGCCCAGCTGGGGTGGCTCCTCAGCCTCTGCGTTACTCTGGGGCTTTTTGGTTCGGCAACATCCCTGGTCTAGCAAGACCAGGGATGTTGCCGTAATAGAGGGTCCTGGATTTGGGAGGTGGAACCTGTAGTCTAAGTGAATTATTACTCAGGTTCCTTAATACGCATATGAACACAGAACACTATTTGTCAAAAAACATTTTCTAAATCTTGTTTGTTTGTATTGTTAGACATATTTGCTGACTGGTATTTTCAAATAAATGATCAAAAATAATTGAAACTTGTGTTATTATATTGTGTTATTTTGATAGCTAAAATATGCGGAATTTGAAAATATTATGTGCACCATTTTAGTTTTTGGTGCAGAATTCCCCTAGGAGAATATATTCGTCTAGAGCAGTATTTCTCATTGTGGGCTGCAGACCCAGATTAAGAAATCTACAAGCAGGCTCACGTTGCTTTGCTCACATGAAGGGTCCATAGCCATGGAAACTCGTGGCTCCCATTAGCTCCAGTTTGCCGTTTCTAGCCAAGGAGAGCTGCGGGAAGTGGAGGCCAGGGCCACACTGCTTCCTATGGTTCCTCTTGGCTGGAAATGGTGAACCAGAGCTAATCGGAGCCGAGGGGCTCCATGGCTATGGACTCTTCAGGTAAACAAAGCAGCATGGGCCCATTAGAGGCTTTCCAAAGTGGGCTGCAGCCCACTATGAGGAACACTGATCTACAAACTTAAGGTTATTAAATATATGCCTAGTAGTTCTATATTTTTGAATTTGCTAAATTACATGTAATTTTTAGCATTTTTTATATTACATGTAATGTTTAGCAATTTTGAGCAAGTAGTACCTTTACAATACATTTGAATCTGTATGAGGTAACTAATTTATAATAAAAAAAAACTTTATTATATCTCTCTGGTTGCTTTATTTCTAGTAAAAATGTTTCATAGAAATGTTCATTTTTTTTCAGGATGTGATGTTTTCATTTGCTCCGCGTCAAGTAGGAACCTTTAAAGTGAAGCAAGTTGTAGACATTTTTGGTTCAGTGCCAGAGGAAGATAACTTAGAGTCTTTGAAGATCAAACCATTTCATCAAATACATTTAAGTTTTACTGGTGTATGCAAACCTAAACCCAAGAAAATTATGTTTAAAATCAACCCTGGTATGTTACTAAGCAAAAAATTCTGAATTTTCATTTTTAGAAATATACTTCTTAACAGTCTTAGTTATGAAGTCAGTTCATATTTTCGCCATTGTTAAAAAAAAATTCTTGAAAGCTAAAAATGTTAAAATATATCCGTGGTAGTATTTTTCTAATTTTTACATGATTTATCTAATCAGGATTTAACGTTGTGGTTCTTTATATGATCCTGAGGATTTGCAATCTTATGCTTTACATTAAGAATTATTTTGCAGTACTTTTATATTTAATCATCTTGAAGAAGTCTGATAATTTGTAATGTACCTGTTAATACCCTCCACCTAAGACTTGAGAAAACATTTAGGAGCCTAACTCCCACTGAATTAGGTGCCTTAAAAATCTTTGAGAATCTGCACCACAGTACTTATTTTACCAGAATAAATACATGGAGATGGTTATTTACTAAAAGGAGCACCGTTAGATTGAAAGTTTTATGTTTATGTATAAAATATGCATATCTGTGGTGAACTGAACTTTGGATTATTGAAACTCAGATTGATTTAGAAATTAGTGTAGGCAAGGCCACAAGGTTGACCTCCAATTTCTGTTCAAAGTTTTGGGTTTTGTCTACCAAGTATTCCTCTACTTCACGTCTTTTTCTAGGGCTCGTCAAGACTACGCTGAAGTTTTGAAATAGGATATGCAAATTCCATGGGAATTTGCATATCTTCTTCCGATCTCACTTTTGAAAGTGGAGCTTTTGAAAATGAAAGTAGTCGGGACACGTTTTTTTTTGGCAACCCTCCCCCTTTTGAAAAGCCACGTAAACCTCATTTTTTGAGGAAGAGTGGCTTTTTGAAAAAGGGGGGGAGGTTTCCAAAAAAACATGTCCCAACTACTTTCACTTTCAAAAACTCCGCTTTTGAAAGTGAGATTGGAAGAAGATATGCAAATTCCTGCAGAATTTGCATATCCTCTTTCGAAACTTCAGCATAGTCTAGACATAGCCTTATTAGTGTTGCTGCTTGACTCTCTGTATAAATGGGTAAGGAGAGGAAGGGGACTGAGCGCTCAGTAGCTGCCTCCTGCCCAATTGAAGATATAGCTGACTGATGTAATAGAGAAAGGCAACCTCCCTTCTCCCCAAACCTCCCCGACATGGAGGGGAGGTGAAGACAGAGAATAGATTGATACACAATTAAGAGTTGTATCCCTGGGATAAAATGAAGTGCTGCCCTCAGGCATGCTGTACTTTCTGGACACATCAGAGTGGGAGTAACCTGCCCTCCCTTTCAGCCCACAAGAAAGTGCAGGATAATCTGGGGATGTGAAGAGGCCACAGGTCAGGGTAATCAATTATAATTTGCCAAGGTCCAGATTTCTTGGTCAAGGTATAATCAAGGTCTAGATTCTATAGAAAATACAAAATTAGTAACTAAGCATGATAATAAGTTATTAAAGAGATTTTGTAGTCTGTTCAAAATGGTTTGGTAATGGGCTATGTCTTGGTAGTTCCACAATGTCAGAGTAGGAAGACCTGGCCAACTGTAGCACTGGCCACAGTGGGAGTATGAAGCTGAAGTTAGGTAGATGGAAAGGCTGATGATTTAAAAGGGTCTGTTAGTTGGCCAGAGTAATTTTTTCTAGGCATTTTAGGCAGGAGTGGATTCATGGTTAGATAGGTAAACCCAGTGTGCTTGTGATTTGCGGGATTTGTTTTATTCTGTGGGATAGTTCAATAATTATTGTAAAGCCATACACTTTACTGATTGTTTTAAATTTATGTAAATTGAAAAGTGAAAGGTGATGAAAGAAAAGATGTGGGCTATAGATGTTTGTTTAAATGGTTATTTATTTTAGATGTGGTTTGATGGTTCTAATGTACTTTGTGTATGTGAGTAAACACATTCATTTATTTCATGTGCAGGGAACTTGCTTTGCTGCTCATGTCAGCTCCTGTTTCTTTCTTCCTTCCTTCCCTAACCCTCAGGTTTCTGGACAATCATATAGCATAGTAGCACTGACTTCCTACTGTAAGAAATCAGTGCTTTTTGCAGAAATACTATGCTGCTCCCGTTTGGGCAAAAGTCCCTTTTGCGCAAAAGGGCCAGTGTAGACAGCTGAGATTTGTTTTGCGCAAAAGAGCCCCGATCGGGAAAATCGTGATCGGGGCTTTTTTTGCACAAAAGTGCGTCTAGATTGGCCATGGACGCTTTTCTGCAAAAAGTGCTTTTGCGGAAAAGCGTCCGTGCCAATCTAGACGCTCTTTTCCGCAAATGCTTTTAACGGAAAGCTTTTCCATTAAAAGCATTTCCGGAAAATCATGCCAGTCTAGACGTAGCCTTGTTGTTATGTGTGGAAACATATATATCGAGGTCCATCTGACATCAGTGCTGCATTTTGGTTTTTGTTAATCAGATACTACAGAAGGAAATCATTAGCCCAAAATATATGCAACCTAAATATAGAAGAGTGATGAAACATGAGAGAGAGAGAGAGAGAGAAAGTATTAGGAATTAAGTACTATGAGGAACTGTTGTAAAGAGTGATTCAGGCCACAATTCAGCAAAACATTTTAAGCACATGTGTAGTTTCACGGACTTTAATGAGTCTATTCAAGTGCTTAAGTTTAAGTGGTTTACTGAATCAAATGACTTGTTCATGCTACACAGGGAAGTTTATACCAGGAGCAGGAACTGAATTCAAGTCTGATGAGTTTTAATCCCTTTACCACAATACCATCATTTCTTCTCTTGAATGAGGATAATGTACTTTTGTAAAACAGGTGTGAAAAGTCAGAACTCTTATTTTTAGATGTGATTTTTATTGTAATAACATATGAAATATATATATTTTTCTGAATTAAAATATTACTTTGTACTTCTCATTGGAAAATGATAGCTTAATTGCATATAACATATTTTATTTAAATCCTAAGGCATAACACCAATGATTACCAATGCAACTGGACAGCTGGTAGCTGATGAGATTGGACGATTTACTGATTTTGCACCAGTAGCAATGCTTCGATCAGCTCAAACACAGATGCATACTCACCAGAAAAATAGGGACTGCATGAGTGATGCACTTATAGCCTTTCCTAATGATCGCTCAGCCAGCATTAGGCCTGGTGAACGACATAAAAAATATAGGTAATGTTTAAATAAAAAACAGTATTAACAATTCTATTACTTGTTTCAAAAGTAGATCAAGATCAGTAACTTATAATATTTTAGTATATTTTCAGAGTTTAGACAGAAGATTGTTTTTACTTATAGCTTTCTTCTGAGTTGCTTCTTATTGGAAACTGCAGGTGCAACTATGAATTCTTGCATTTTGTTGTTGTCTTTATAAAGTCAAATACTGATAATTACCAGTAACATAATGGGGATTTGCAATAAAATATTTTTGTGACAAAATCAGTAATATTTTCAAAAACCCTAAATAATGAATGTACATAATGAAGTTTTATTTCTCTCTAAATATGTAGGACTATTTTTACGAAAGCTGACCGATATAATTATGTGGATCCAGATTTTGCCTATACTGACTATGAAGAACTGGAAAAGCAAGCAAATAAGCAATACTACATAGATTTTATTAGAAATTTAAGACAGCGTCGCTTACAAAAAGAAGCTACTAGGTAAAATTTTATTTAACAAATGAAAAATACCTAAGGCCTTGAAGCAGCAAATACAGATTCTTAACTTCAGTGGGAGTACTCATGAACTTAAATTTAAGCACTTGCATAAGTGTTTGCAATGTTGGGGCTTTAGTTTTTAATGCATTCCAAAAATTTTACTGTGGTGGTGGTGTTTTATATACTTAGGGTTGCTTTACTGGTCAAAGCTTGTGGGCAGAGGCATAACGAGAACAAGTGGTTGAAAGCCAAAGCTAAACAAATACAGAGTAGAATTAATGTGCGTTCTTTTAACAGAGAGGGTAATCATCTATTGGAATAAAGGCTTCTTTTTTACCTTGAAATTTAAAAGATCTGGGCTTGATGCAGGAATCACATGGTAAAATTCTATTCACTGTGTTATGCAAGTGGTCAGAATAGATCTGGGTGCGCAGTAATTTTTGCAGGGAATCCACTCCATGAATTTTGTAAGTTGCCAGGGGCCAGCTCTGGGCTCAGAGAGAGAGATAGCTGGCTGCTGGAGAAATCTTAGAAACAGTGCACTGCCCCTTAAGAAAGGCAGTCATCTTGGTCACTCACCATACTTCAGACTAGAGTAGCTCCGTTGTGTGTGTCCCTCTCCCCAAATGCTATTCTACAGAGATGGCGTACAGATGTAGGAGGATACCCTTAACTTCAGCACTCCCTCCTATGCATCTAATAGGTAGGTCCTAGGAGAAGTTGGGCTGCAGGATAGAGCAAGGTGGAAAGGGGGAAGGGACAAATGAACACACGCTGCTGATACGCTCTGTTAATCAGCTGAGCGGGCCAGATAGAAATGCTGGGTGGGTGGGATCCAGCCCACCTCTAGATTAGATGAACACAATGGTTCCTTCCGGCATTAAAATCTGTAAAATTACCTCACTAGAATTATCTATATTTTAAATTATAGTTTTCTGCAGGGAAATGAGGGAAAACCAGAGTGGACATTCCTGATTCTTTTTTAAAATTTACTCTTTACTCCTCTTCTACATACCCACAAAAAGGAAAAGTCAGGGACATTTTTTTATTTAGTTCTTTAAAGTTCTCTTTTCCCTTTCCGATTGCTTTAAGAAATCACAAAAATGCATGTGGACACAATTGCAAGTGTGGGTTTATTAATCTGTATCTAAATATTGCAAATGTGTTATAATAGCATTGGGAAAGTTTTATCTATCTTTGTAGAGTAATCTGATCAGACATACAAAAATCTCAGATTTAACTTCTAGTTAAATCTTTACCACAGTTTTTAAAAAAAATTGAAAATAAGGTTTACAATGTGAAAAGTCCAAGTACTAGTGATTATTTTCTATAACAAATACTGTAGTTATTATAGGCAGCAAATGATGCCTATAATTAAGGTTTCCTGACATTCCTATTACAGTAGAAAGCCCCTTTCCACTTACAACTTTGCCAAATTTTAACCATCTGGGTTGAAAATTTGTATGAGAGATCTGCTTCAGGCTATTTTATTTTATTGAAAGTTTTCAGCTAAAATGGTTCACTTGCTTCGATGAATAAGGCTAGGGAAAAATAAGTTCCACCCTCGTTAAAAAAATCTTTTAACTGTTTCTCTAAGACACTACTGCCTCTGTGGCTATGTCTAGATTGCAGGAATTTGTTGACAGAGGCAATGCAAATGAAGTGCTCATTAGCATTTCTCACACTGTCATTTGCATAGACTCTTCCGATCCCTTTTGTGGAAGAGGATTTTGTGCAAAAAAAGCAGTGTAGACGGGGCCATTCTGTGCAAAATCCCTTATGCCTCAAAAAAGGAGGTATACAGGATCTTGTGCAAAAGGGGTTTTTTTTTTGATGACCCCATTTACACTGCTTTTTTGTGTGCAAAAACCTCTTCCTCAAAAAGGATTGGAAGAAACTATGTAAATGACAGCATGAGAAATGCTACTGAGCACTTTATTTGCATTGTCTCTGCCAACAAATTCCTGCAGTCTAGACTCAGCCTCTGTTTTGGAGAAAGAGCTTGATGTTTGACGGCTATTATACCATGTCATCCTTTTGCTTCCCCTATAAAAATTGTTTCAAAATTGACCAGGGTTTAAGCCTCTGAAAAAAATCTCAGTGCACACATGTTTAGCTGAGACTTGCAATTAAATTCTCTGAATATTCCATTTGGACTGATTGTGCTCCAGTTCTGGGTGCCATAAGCTGAACAAGTGTTTCTGTGCAATTGCGACTGTAGTTGCTCATGCTAGCAGCCAGGGGCTGCTGCGGCATCAGTCACCTGAACAGAGAGCAGGGAAAACAACAAATAGTCTGGTAGCACCTTAAACACTAACAAAACATGTAGATGGTATCATGAGCTTTTGTGGGCACAACTCACTTCTTCAGATGACAGGACAGATGACAGAAGTGGGTTGTGCCCATGAAAGCTCATGATACCATCTACATGTTTTGTTAGGCTTTAAGATGCTACTAGACTATTTGTTGTTTTTTAAGATTTTCCTGTTACAAGACTAACTTGGCTACCCCTCTGAAGCTTGAGAGCAGGGAGACTGTTTCCCCTTTGCTCTTAAAGCTCCCACTGCTGTGATCTAGGACCTGAACTGTCTGAAGAGCAGTGAGGAGTTGGGGGACAGAACAGCAGGAGAGGCTGTAGTAATCCAACGATGGTGAGAATCCACGGGGGCAAGTTGCAAAACGGAAGACAGGAAGTGATGAGAGGGGACAGGAGGTGGTGGGGAACAAATGGATCAGCAACAGAGGTCAGGATGTGGTAGAAGAAGGTGTGGGGAGAATAGGCAGAGAGTGGGACTGGTTTAAGATAGGGAAGGTTGGATGGAGGAAGAGGCAGGGAGCAGGTGGGATTGAACAAAGGCAAGTGGGGGTAGTGAAGAAGGATTGTCGAGTATGTGGGCAGCTTGCATAAGAACAGAGGAAGAAGGAGATAGGAACCAGCGAGAGATGTTGGATAGGAGCAGGGGGCAAGTACTGGGATGGTGGGGAATATGGGGAATATATAGAAGAAGAGGGGGGCAGAAGCTAGGGTTGGTGTAGGTGCAAAGAAAAAGAGAGAGTGTGGGTTAGGAGTCATAGGTGAATAAGAACAGAATGGGAAATGTGTTTAGAACTGAGGGGTGAGCATAAAGGAGCAGAGGGGGATAAAGGCTTATGGGGGATGGTATGGAAGGGTCTATAACTAGTAGTACATACTCCCCTACAGTACCTGGAAATGAATACATGATTTTCTACATTCTTCATCTGTTGGCAACTAACTGTGAAACCCTCTGGCAAAGTGTGTCTCTCATCCCCTATGATGGCTCAGCTCCATAGAGGATAACTGGTTACTACTGGTGCCAGATACTTTGTTAACTTAAAAAATAGAGACGAGTAAGTCCTATGGCACTTCAGTGATTAACCACAATATATAGAATCTTGAGATTTTGTGGTCAAAACCCACTTCACCAGATGGATTGGAGTGGAAATAACAGAAATCAAGATCTATCTATCTGTCTATCTGTCTTTCTGTTATTCCCAAGGGAAGGATCTGACACCTTTGGGACATAGGACGGATAAGGGAGGCCCAGAATGTAGGGAGGTTGGGGGGTTCCTCCAGTGGCACAGTGGATGAGGTACCCACCACCAGAGGTCAAGGGTTCAAGCACCGCCCATACAATATATATATAATTTAATATTATTTTATATATATAATATAATGTGTGTATAGCTGACAACTGTAGCACTCCTGTTAATGAGGCTAATTAAGTGGACTGGATGTGCCCCATACATAGCTTTTGATGTGGAAATGCAGATGTTAAAGGCAGGATTTCAACATCAAAAGCTATCTATGGGACACATCCATTTCACTAAATTAATCTCATTAATGTTTCAAAGGCAATCAGTAAAAAGTTAGAAAATGCAGAAGTTTGCTTCTGCAATCTTATTTCAGTCCCTCTATGTGTATATGGTGTAATACAGTATTTATTTATAGAATCACCTACAGTTTTTAGCACAAGGCTAAATCAGTGCATATGATCGATGGTGCTCTGAAAATTAGTGTTGTGTAATGGATCAGCTCTTGCCTGTAAGACCTCATCTCATTTGCTGTAGAAGTTAGTGTCTATTGAATGGGTGGGGAATTGCAGGAAGAGAAAGGATGGTCTCTTGGTTAAAGCTGAATGCTATCTGGAGAACTGGATTCTATCTAGAGTTTCTATGTGATGCTGGGAAAGTCACTTAAGCCAAAATATTCACAGTTGGTCATCAGTTATAGTCATGTTTTCTGGATATTCACTGTAAGACACCTGTGGCCAGATTTGAAGGAATTCTGAGTTCTTGTGACTGCAAGTGAAGTTGATTACAGCTATACTTTGAACATATGAAGTGCAGTGTAAATGCTAAGTACTGGAAAAATTAGGCCCTAGGGGGCCGAATTAACAGACACTACATAAGTTGGACATTTTCTAAGTTTCTAACTTTGCACCCTTAACATTCTTGGAGTTTGAATGCAATTTAACTTAAATTTTGCAATAGTATCAAAAACCTCACAATCCAGGTTAGGCTCCATTGTTCTAGGTACTGTACTGTACAATCCAATAGTAAATGATCGGCTGTGCCTCAAAGACACTACAGTAGAATTGCTCAAAGCTTTTGATACAATTGAAGAATTTTTCTGTAAAGAAATATGCTATTCCTAAGAACTACTTGAAATATTTTAAAATCTTAATTAATTTTTCATATGCATAACATGGGACATTTGTTAAGTTTTCGGAAATTTGGACTTTAACCTTTTGATTTTTCTAAAGGCAATATAACAGTCTTAACAATCCTGTGAACATAGGCCTAAAACCAGCTTCAGGGCTCAGGTCACCAAAGATCACAATCTCAGATTTATACAAGGAGAAACAGAAACTAGAAATAACTCCTTTAAAGGCGGACTGTCTGCTAAGTAGTCGAAAGCTAGCAGCACTTGAATCTAAATCCTTAAACAATGAGGTAAGTTGGGTATTTTTACATATTATGAAATATACATTTTAAATAAAAGAATAATATAACATTGAGAGTAACTGAGAGAGCATTTTCTCTGGCTTTCCATAGGTTTGTGATGGGCTTAATGCTGTGCCATCTTATCCACAAGAGAAGGAAGATTGTAGTATAACTTTGACACCAAAACAGCTTTATCAGATACTCATTGGTAAGATATTACTGAGGTTACAGCATTTTATTTTGCTAGCATTAAAGTATTTAATAATAGTAGTTTAATCGACACATTATAATTATTTGTGTTAAATATTATGTGCTTTATATTCATGTCAGTGCTTGGCAGTGTAGAGGTGCAGAACATTTAGATTTGGAAGAACTGATGTATATCTCCCTTTGTAAACTCGTGTGGACTAGTCGTGGGGTGCGATCACCCCCCTACCGAGTGGGCAAGGGGGCTCAGCGAACCCCCTCGTCCTCTAACCCAGCCGGGATCCTTGTCGTGTGTCCTGTAAGATGGGTGTGATCACCCCCTCCCTGCGGGGCAGGAGAGGGGGGTTCAGCAGACCCTGTGTCTATACCCCGCCTTAGTGGAGGGGGAGGAGGCTTGCACGCCGAGTCTTGCCCCTCAGAGAGGCGATACCCTGGCTGGCCCTGCCATCTGGCCGCCGCAGTTCGCACGTCAGTGTGCGTTCTGGTTCTGAAAGAGGTCGGGTGCTCAAGGGGGGTTGGGAGGGGAACCCAGGACCACCCTCTCTCTGGGTCCCAGCCTGGGGCCCTAAGTGCAGGAGCTCGCTGTCGCCCCTGCACGGCAGATGGGGGGTATTTCCTCTCGTAACACGTCTGCGCACGGTTGCCAGAAGGCCCCCGCCCCGGGTTGCTTCCTCCCGGCCCCCGGAGCACCCCTGCCATTCCCCAACGCCTACCGGGATTCTGGGGTCCGGGTCCGGGGTTGTTCCGCAGGGGTCCTGTCGGTCCTTCTGTTCCTGTGGATCTTGTCCCGGCAGGGTCGCTCTCTCTGCGGGCCGCGAGGTTTGTCCTGGTCATCCTCCGATCTGGGACTGACTGACCGACCTCCGGCCATGGGGGCTGTCCCAGGAGTCCCTGGGATGGGGATGGGCCGCCTGCTGGTCTTGGGCACGCACCCGGTCCGTCCTGAGCCCCAGTCTGTCTCTACCTCCCTGGGAGGAGGCTGCCCCCCTCCTCTCTGCCAACGGGCCTTTTTAAAATGGCCCGCCAGGCCGGCTGCGATCCAGAGGCCCCACCCCTCCGGTGACGTGGCGGCTTTCCCAGCCACGTCCCGGCTGTCATTCCCCACAACGGCCCCTCCTTGACCTCTCCCGGAGGAGGGGCCGGTGGCCTCCTGCTGGCGCAGGCGCAGCGGCAGGTTCCGTCCCCGCCACCATCCTCCGGCGGCCCCGCAGCGCGGGGGGGGTTCTTCCCGTGGTCCCGCTCATCTCCCAGCGGCCTTGGCCGCTCAGTGTGTGGGCCGTTCGTGGCACGTCACACTAGCTATAGTAAGTCATACTACAAGTGTGATATACATATGTCAATGGATGAGGGCCATTCATTCTCTGAAGCTTCCCCATGATATGTGAAGAAACATTAATATCAATAGGAGTACCCTGTCAGTAGTTGTCCTCCTAGGAGAGGATTCTGGGAAGGAAACATATATAGTGATATTAGAATAGAGAAGGATGACTTAAAATCTTTTTTTAGATCAAATTTCAGGATGGTGTGGTGTGACAAGGAAGAGACTTGTTACCATAAATATTTGTTTGATTGCACTGTAAATATGTACAGGCCATACAATGTAATTTTCCTGAACTTATAATACAGACTCATTGATATTTTTTGTTTAAAAAAACCCTATGGCTTGACGCTGGAACAATTCAATTTGTGTCTGCATATTTAAGTGCGAAGGGAAAGGTAGTCTTTGGGTGTTCAAACTTCCTTTGTGAGGGTATGTCTACACTACCACCCTAGTTCGAACTAGGGTGATTAATGTAGTCATGCGAACTTGCAAATGAAGCCCGGGATTTGAATTTCCCGGGCTTCATTTGCATGTTGCCGGGCGCTGCTATTTTTAAATGTCCGCTAGTGCGGACTCCGTGCCTGCGGCTACATGCGGCACGAACTAGATAGTTTGGAATAGGAAGCCTAATCCAAACTATCTAGTTCGTGCCGCATGTAGCCGCAGGCACGAAGTCCGCACTAGCGGACATTTAAAAATGGCGGCGCCCGGTAACATGCAAATGAAGCCCGGGAAATTCAAATCCCGGGCTTCATTTGCAAGTTCGCATGACTACATTAATCACCCTAGTTCGAACTAGGGTGATAGTGTAGAGATACCCTGACTGTGTGACTTGCATTATCCCCATCTGCTGCCCCTAGGGTTTTATTGTTGTATATAGATAGCCTCAACACAATTTTGATTAGGGGTTTTCATTGAAGCCTCCTGCTACCTAAAGGTTAATCTTCAGCCACTGAATCTACTCAAAGAAGCCTTCTATCATGGAATTCCAGCTACATGACTAACTTAAGAGGTCTGGTATTGCATAGCTTTAGTGGCAAACTAATGGAACTTAGCAAGTAAAATGCATTCTGGCAGTTTATTCCATGTAACAAAAGGAAAGCTATACCTTGCACTTGCTTAAGATCTAACCACCTGAGATACGAGGAAATCATGAATACTGGGTGGCTAGTAGTTAGAGGGAAAATTTCAGGTTTTATTCAGATTTATCATACATTTGAAAAACAGAAAATAGATCTTGTCAAATAAACTTGATATTACTTTTATGAAATTATAAGTTTGTTGATAAAGGTTACTTTGTAAACTTCTATGAGACATTTGACTTAGTACCACATGATTGGTAAAGTTTGTAGAAGACATGAAGTTTTGGTGGAATGGTAAATGATGAAAAGAGCAGGTCACTTACAGAGAATGATCTGGATTGCTTGTTAAACTGGCACAAATTACATGCGGTGACACTAAGCACATCTGTATTCACATCCCACAATCTACTGTAATAATCTGTATATAAAATACCTATTGTGAGGTATCAATTGAAAACTAATGACTCAATGGTCATTAAAGTCTTGTATGATGCATATGGTGGGGATTAAGAGTTATGGATACATTCTAGAATTATGATAAAAACGAGTTTAAATCAGGAATGTCAAGTGTTATTAAATGGGTCTGCCTTAGATAAAGGAATACATATTTGATTGTCTGACCAATCTTCAAAGAGAAAGAACATCAGTTTTTATATATGAGGTAAATAAAACTACTAATCTAACAAGTGAGGGAAGAGAGACTATGGAGCTTCCTTCACCAACAGACTTCATGTTGTCTTTCTCACAGCTTGAGTACATTTTACGTTGAGGAGTAAGGATCAGAAAAATCCTTTTAAAAATATACATGTCCCCATCTATAAAAAGTCAAATGTCAAACCAATCTGATAGCTTTCTTTGATAGAATAACGAGTTTTGAGGATAAGGGGAGAAGCGATGGACATGGTATACCTAGACTTTAATAAGGCATTTGATATGGTCTCGCATGACCACCTTATCAATAAACTAGGCAAATACAACTTACATAGGGCTATTATTAGGTGAGTTCATAACTGGCTGGATAACTATTCTCAGAGAGTAGTTATTAACGGTTCACAGTCATGCTGGAAGGGCATACATAACAAGTGGGATTCCAGAGGGGTCTTTTTTGGGACCAGTACTATACAATATCTTCATCAATGATTTAGATGATGGCATAGAAAGTATTCTTATTAAGTTTGCAAATGATACCAAGCTAGGAGGGGTTGCAAGTGCTTCAGAAGATACGGTCATAATTCAAAATGATCTGAACAAACTGGAGAAATGGTCTGAGGTAAATAGAATGAAGTTTAATAAGGACAAATGCAAAGTGCTCCACTTAGGAAGGAACAATCGGTTTCACACATACAGAATGGGAAGTGACAGTCTAGGAAGGAGTACTGCAGAAAGGGATCTAGGGGTCACAGTGGACCAAAAGCTAAATTTGAGTCAACAGTGTGACGCTGTTGCAAAAACAAACATGATTCTGGGCTGCATTAACAGGAGTGTTGCAAGCAAGACACAAGAAGTCATTCTTCCACTCTACTCTGCACTGATTAGGCCTCAGTTGGAGTATTGTGTCCAGTTCTGGACATCACATTTCAAGAAAGATGTGGAAAAATTGGAGACTGTTCAGAGAAGAGCAACAAAAATGATCGAAGGTCTAGAAAACATGACCTATGAGGCAAGGCTAAAGGAATTGGGCTTGTTTAGTTTGGAAAAGAGAAGACTGAGGGTGGACATTATATTGGTTTTCAGGTATCTAAAAGGCTGTCCAAGGAGGAGGGAGAAAAATTGTTCTCCTTGGCCTCTGAGAATAAGACAAGAAGCAAGGGGCTTAAATTGCAGCCAGGAAGGTTTAGATTGGACATTAGGAAAAACTTCCTAACTGTCAGGGTGGTTAAACACTGGAATAAATTGCCTAGGGGGATTGTGGCATCTCCATCATCAGAGATATTTAAGAACAAGTTAGACATCTATTAGGGATAACATAAGACTGTGCTTGGTCCTGCCATGAGAACAGGAGACTGGACTTGATGATCTCTTGAGGTCTCTTCCAATTCTAGTATTCTATGAGTCTATATACTGGCCTAGAAAGACAGGGCATCTAAATCTCAGGTGAGAAACAATTTAAATAATCTGATTGCATACAATATTAGGCTACGTCTACACTGGCATGATTTTCCGAAAATGCTTTTAATGGAAAAGTTTTCCGTTAAAAGCATTTTTGGAAAAGCACGTCTAGATTGGCAGGATGCTCTTCCGCAAAAGCACTTTTTGCGGAAAAGCATCTGTGGCCAATATAGACGCGTTTTTCCGCAAAAAAGCCCCGATCGCCATTTTTCGCGATCGGGGCTTTTTTGCAGAAAACAGTACTGTGCTGTCTATACTGGCCCTTTTGCGCAAAAGTCTTTCAGAAAAAGACTCTTGCCCAAACGGGAGCAGCATAGTATTTCTGGAAAAGCACTGACGATCTTACATGAGATTGTCAGTGCTTTTCTGGAAATTCAAGCGGCCAGTGTAGACAGCTGACAAGTTTTTCTGCAAAAACAGATGATTTTGCGGAAAAACTTGCCAGTCTAGACACAGCCTTAGAGTATTATAAGAGTGTATAGAGTGAGGTCTCTTTTGAAAGCTAATGACACACTAGTGATTACTATCATTCATTGCCAAATATGTTAACAGTGTATAAAGAAATATGGGAATGTGATGTTATTATGCTTTAATGTCTGTGGCCAGACAGGAGGAAACAAGTCTTTCCCAGAAAATAAATAAAAACTGCTTTCTGTGTCTCCTATGTAAATTAAGCATGGTGGAATCAAAATAGTGGAAGCCTCATTCCCATACAAGGAGATGGGAAGCCCACTGGAAGGGAAGGATAGCACGAAGTCATTCTGCCACTTGAAGCAAGTTCATTAAATATTGGAAGGTTATTAGCAAAGACAGAAACTATCTTTGACATCTATCACTAGATAGACACAAAGGAACAGAGCTCTTGCAAGTTGAGAAAGATGGTTCCTGTTTTTGTACTATAAGCCAACCCTGCTGTGTTGAAATGGAAAGGTATAATTATCCCACTTAAGTTAATAAGCTATGATATTCCTTTTATTTCTTTAGAGGAACAAATGAACTTTATTATTGCTCTGAAGCCTCTAACAGAGGCTGAACATTACGGAGCACACAGGTTTTGGAAAATTCAGGACCAGGAATATATTGGGGTTACCTATCAAGTAGTGACCAACACTGGTGAAAACTAGAATGGGGCTGTAGGGCTGTAGATAGGCAGCTGGAATCAGAGCTGCTGAAATAGGTATACAGGAACTCAGGATATGACCTGCACACTTGTAGGCTGGTTGTGACCATCCTAAGTTGGAAGCTGCTACAGCAAAGCAGTGTGAGGCACTCAGGGTTACAGAGCAAGTGGTGACACAACATCTTTTCTGGATTACAGCCCCAAATGCAATTACACTTGCATCTTAATGGAACCAAATACAAGATCATAGATTGAGTACAAATATTACTTCTGTTTTTTGTAGGATTGGGGTATTGTTTCTTCAAAAGCAGTGACTCTGAAAAGGACTTAGCAGTCATGGTGGATAATTAAGAGAACAAAGCTCCCAGTGAAAAGCTATAACTAAAAAGGCTAATGTGAATCTTGCTATGTATAAAAAAGAATATTGAGTAGCGATCAGGAGGTAGTACTGTATACAGCACTGGTGAAACAATTACCGTATCGATACCATTTCTGGTATCCACACTTTCAAAAGGATGTTGAAAAATTAGATAAGGTTTAGACAAAAGCCACGTGTTAAGAAGTTAAATCTGTTTAGTTTATCAAAGAGATGGTTCAGAAATGACAGAGAGAAAATAGATTTGGTGCTAGACGGCTCTTTAACTTAGCAAAGGCATAACAAGATCTAGTGTCTGGAATCTGGCACACATTTTTAACAACAAAGATCGAATAAAACTTATAAAGTGATGGATTCTCCATTACATAAAGAGCTGAAATCAAGATTGATGTGTTTCTGACATATATGTTCTAGTTCAATCTAAAATCATAGGTCTTGACCTAGTAATGTCTGGGTGACATTCCGTAGCTAGTGTTATGCGAGGTCACATTAGGCGATCATTACGGGCCTTTAAAAAAATCCCTATGACTTGAAAATTAATAGAGAAGTTGAGAAATGAATATAATATGGAGACATATTGTGTATATAAGAGGCGGAATTGAAAATAGTAAAATCGTCAGTGGTCCTGAAGAGAGATGGGGTTGGGTTTATACAGATTGTTGTGTCTGTAAGGATATTGACAAGAGGCCAAATGTTTGAGTTTGAGAGGGAAGCTGTTAGTCACTGATGAGGTTTACATATAAAGTGAGTGCATGTACAATTAAAGCTGGAAAAGTACAACTGGAAACGTTGTTTGCATAATGTTTTTACACTCAGTATTTTAACTTATTAATAGCTTTTTCTGTAAATATTCATAGATAAAGTGATTAAACCATTCAACAGTATCAAATACTGTTGCTTTAAGTACTGGAAAGTAAAAAGCACACAATCCTTTGAGCCTGGTTCATAAACATGAGCACACACATACATGTGGAGGAAAAAATAGCCAAATTGCTAGCAGCATTACCTCACACTCTGTCAAGTGATTGGTTTCATTAGGAAGATGTTGGCCCAATATTGCCCTTCATTTCTGTAATTTTGGACTGAGAAGTAACAAGTTGCATAATTGGAGAAACAAAATTTTTTGTTTTTTTGTTTTTTTTGCTAATGCATTTGTTCTCTTGTCATTAGCTAAGCTGCGGAAATGAACAAAGAGACTTCTTGAAATGTGATTTGAAAAGTTTAGATTCTCTATTTAACAAGGAGTCTGTTAAAGGCTAAAAGGCTGTGGTTTCTCAGGTGTAATTTCTTAAAAAGATTATTGTATGTAGAAATTATTACTAACTGTTCTAATACATGTTTAATTCAAACAGCTATATTTTAATAAATTATCATTATTGGAACCTTCAGATACAATAATGATATTTTGCATATATATTTCTCCTGCAATATTTACTTACTGTTGTAGGGAAGTGGAATTAAGATGTAAAATGTAGAACTGAATTTTGAACCATGCCACTGCCTACATACAGAATGGAGGGTATTTGAATCCTAGGTTTTGATTTCAGTCTGTTTCTACTACTGCAGTTTATTTTATTTTTTTCACATTTGTGTAATTTGATGAACAAAAATTTAGGATAGTGATATAGATTAAATAGAACTAAACCAGCAAATTTGATTGTTTCTTTGGCTGTTTTTGTTAATGTTTAAATATACATTTCACTTCATGTATATTCTAGGGCCCTCCACCATAGACTTTGGTGAAGTTTGTGTGCACTCCTCATCTATGAGAAAAATGCATATAATCAATAATCTGTCTGTGCACATCTGGATACAAGTAGAAATTGAAAGTGAGGAGCTACAACAGACTAGTCCACTGTCCCATGTGTTGCCACCTCTTTCGAAGACCTACATTCCAGTAGTATTTGAGACTAATGCCTTGGGGAAATTTCAAAAGTAAGGCTATTTGTTTTTTGATTCAGATATTAAGTGGCAAAAGAAATGTACACATTTTTCACATAGTCAGTTTAAATTAAATATTATTATAATGAAAGTTTTGTTTTGTATGTAATGATTTGTTGATGTATACATCCAACACCTAGTTTTACACACACAGCTTTTGCCACTATAATAATATTTATTAGTGATATGATTTTTATTCTTTTTGACTGGCAAAAGTTATACTGGCAAAAACGTGCTTTTGCCATGATATCTTATTTCATTTGGAAAAGCTGTGCTGTCCGCAGTATAAGCTGTCTACCTTAGGAAGATTTGCCAGTTTAGCTATACCGGAAAACCTTTTCTAGTGTGGGCCATGTCTCAAGATGAAACACTAATTATACCTATACAGTCTTGGAGGGTTATCCATGTTTGTCTGTTACTTTAAAAACAACAAGTAGTCCTGTGGAACCTATTTTATTTGTGCGCACACACACACACACACATGGCTCGACAAATAATGCAATCTACTTGCCTGTGGCAAGTAGATTGCAAGCTGGAAGAGCCAGGTTTGGGCGATCTGCGCATGCACAGAACGATCTGTACATGCGCCGATCGCTGGACAACGCGGCTGGTGAGCGGGGCTCACTGCGGTTCAGCGAGTCCTGTGTGTGTGTGTGTGTATGTGTGTGTATAGATATAGATATAGATATAGATATAGATATATAAAAACCAAAATACAGGCAGTCCCTGGGTTACCTACAAGATAGGGACTGTAGGTTTGTTCTTAAGTTGAATTTGTATGCAAGTCGGAACTGGTACATATTGTAGGAGAAACTCTAGCCAAACATTTCTCCAGTGCTCAGTTTTATTCTCCCACACCTCACTTCCCTCTGTCCTTTATTCTCAAGCTGAGGTTTCTGCTGAGAAAAGTCGCTCCGTGTCTCCCTAGTCTGCTGGGGGGAAGCAGCTAGTGCGGGGTTGCCTCACCCCGTTTGTAAGTAGGGTTCTTCTTCGAGCAGTGTCCGTGGGTGCTCCACTGTAGGTGTCGGGCTTGTCCACACGCCGCAGATCGGAGAATTTTTGTAGCTGTAGTCCGCCGGACCGCACATGCGTGAAGCGCGGCTCGTGCTCTTTCATGCCGTTAGTGTTCGCGCGGTCCGGCTCCCACCAGTTCCTCCTGACCGTCCTCGGCCGCGGACGGAATACTGTTTTCTCCTCAGACTCTGTCAGGCTGAGAGAGAGAAAGGACCTTTAGGATTTACTTAGATTAGTTCATAGTTAGTTATTTCCAGTTATTTAGTGACATTAGTGTTAGTCGTAGTCATTAGTTTTACAAAAAAAATAAAAAAAAATTTTTTTCTTCAGCAGTTACCTGTAGATAGTTTCTTCTTTACTCCTGTCAGAAGAAGACAGAGGTGACCATGCCGGGTTCTCCGGGGTTTAAAAAGTGCGGCTCATGCCGCGAGGCAATGCCTGCCTCCGATGGTCACTCTTTCTGCACCCGCTATTTAGGTGAGGGGCACATACCCCAGAAGTGCCCTCACTGCTCCAAACTTACTGCGAGAGCGAGGAAGGACAGGGACAGGAGGCTCAAAATGCTCCTCTTTGACAGGGCATTACAGCCACAAGAGGGAGCGAATCCCGGATCCCTCCCTGCTCCTTCAGCGGAGCCGTCCCAAAAGAAGGTGAAGAAAAGACCATCGCCTTCTCGGTCCCTTCCCCCGACACATGTTAGCATGGGGGACGAACCTGGGACCTCGGGCGTGCATGGCTCTAAGGCAAAGTCCAGCCACAGTACCTCGGTGCCGCAGCCCGCGACTATTCGGGCGCCTAAGTCATCGTCGGCACCGAAACTGTTCCCGGCACCAACTGCACATGCGGCACCGAGAACACCCGCCGCACTGCTGACAGCTGCGGCACTGACGCAGACCACTCCTACGGCACCGATCCCCACCTCGGCACCGAAGGAACCTTCAGCACCGAACGCGTCGCTGGCACCGCGTCGCCCATCGGCACCGTCAGATGCTCGGGCACTGCGCACTTCGCTGGCACCAAGTAACTCGCCGGCTCCGAGCAACTCTTCGGTGCGGGAACTCACTCCGGCTCGGGAGTCTATTCTCCCACAACGTTCTCCGCCTCCTGACATGGCACTGCCGGCATCGAGGGAAGGAAATGTGCAGTCTGCACGACCTTCTGCAGGACGAACTGCTTTATCCACGCACTGAACATCGAGGAGAATCATTACACCTTCTCCCTCACCAGATAACATCCAATTTTCACCTGAACCGCCTTCTCCTTCATCAGGACGCTCTCCCTAATCTATCAGGCACGTGCAGAGGGTTTACCATTCCCCACGTGTCTCGCCAAGACGTTATTATCACCGGTCACCTCCACCGACCCTGCGATCCAGAGAACGATCTCGATCTCCCCGGTCTCCATCACGCTCCGGGCGCTATGGGTATTATACCTCTCACAGATCCCGTTACTACTCTGGATCTCCACACTGCTCCTCATATTATCATAGGTCACCGGAACATCGTTATTATAGGCACTATTCCCAGTCTCGACATTCCTCGGTGTCCTACTCTCCTCATCATTCACACACACCACCCAACAGGGAGTGTCAGTCTTTACCAGCAACAGCCAGACCACCAACTCCATCAGGTATCCCGGCGCCCCAACTACCTGAGCCTCAGGTACTCCTACAACATACCACTGAGGATGAGTCTCAACATCAATTCCTACTGACCAATCCTCTTCCTCGCCTGATGATGCCATATTTCAGAAAGACACATCTCCGTCTGACGACCTTCATCAGTTTTGAGACCTTTTCAGAAGAGTGGCGGTATCACAGAAAGTATAGCTTGCGGAAGTTCAGCAGAAATCCCACCACTTGCTTAGAAACCTTCATCCTTCACAGCAGGTGAAGGTGGCTCTCCCATTGGACGATGCCATCCTGGAGATTGTTGATGACATATGGCAGCTGCTGGCTTCTGCACCGGCCACCAACAAAAAGGCAGACAAAAAATATTACGTTCCAGCGAAAGGGATGGAGTTTCTTTTCTCTCATCCTCCACCGAATTCTCTGGTTGCCGATGTGGCCCAACAAAGAACGAGGGGCCCGCAGCAAAAACTGAGTGGCCAGGACAGGGACATGAAACAGCTAGACCACTTCGGTCAGAATGTCTATTCGTCTGCTACCCTTTCACTCCGGATGGCAAATTATGCGGCGCTATTAGTTAATCATAGCTTTGATAATTATGCCAAACTAGTGCCACTGCTGGAGCATCTACCTGAGGGCAAAAGGGAGGTCCTTAAAGCGGTGGTCCAGGAGGGCTATACAGCTTCCAGGACAGCTCTTCACATAGCTCTGGACATGGCTGACACCGCAGCGCGTACCACAGCTACATCAGTGGTCATGCACAGAGCCTCGCTGCTACACCAGGCAGCAGTCCCTAAAGACCTGCTGACCAAAGTTCAAGACCTACCCTTTGACAGACAGAATCTCTTTTCTGACAAAACTGATCAGGTGCTTCATTCCGGTAAAGACTCTAGATCCACACTCAAGACTCTGGGCATGTATATTCCTCCCTTCCTTCGGAAACGGTATACTCCCTATCAGAGACAGAGACCATTCGCCTTTCAGCCATCCCAATACAGACAGCAGGACCAGCAATGTAACCGACAGCGCCAGCAGAAGAGAAGGCCTCAGCCGAAAACATCTGGCCATGTAAATGCCAAGCAACAAGTTTGACATCCCAGTTGAGGGACTGTACACCATTCCTCTAAACACCCATCCCAGACTTCCACAGGAGCTATTTCACCACCACGTGAGACCTTTCGAACATCGTTGGTCTCACATCACCACCGACAGATGGGTGTTGCAAACAATCACACTAGGGCATACCATTCTATTCACCACTCTACCCCCACCCAATCCCCCCACCCCATCCCTTTTCAGGGACCCATCTCATGAACCTCTCTTACAACAAGAGGTCGATCGCCTCCTCACCATCGGAGCAATAGAAATAGTACCAAAACAGTTCTGGTGACGGGGGTTCTATTCCCGATACTTCCTAACAGAGAAAAAATCAGGGGGATGGAGACCAATCCTCAACCTGAGAGGATTAAACCGGTACCTGCGGAGGTACTGCTTCAGAATGGTTACCCTAGCCACTATCATTCCAGCGCTTCACAGCGGAGACTGGTTCACGTTCCTCGATTTACAGGATGCCTACTTTCATGTAGCGATACACCCAGCTCACAGACTATTCCTACGCTTTCAATTAGGAGCAGGCCATTTCCAGTACAGGGTCCTGCCCTTCGGTCTCTCGTCGACTCCCAGGGTTTTCTCCAAGATGCTGGCAGTAGTAACGGCGTACCTACGACGTCTAGGCATAATAATATTCCCCTGCCTAGACGACTGCCTAATCAAGGCGCCTTCAGCGGCGGAGGCTCTGCGCATGACACGCCTCATGAAAACAGTTTTCGAAACTTTGGGTCTCATCATCAACATTCCAAAATCAGCCATGACACCACAACAATTGATACAATTTATAGGTGCACAACTCGATTCAACCACTGCTCGTGCTCTATTGCCAATAACCAGATTCCAAGCAATGCAAGACCTTATACAGGCCATCACCATCAGTCCCAGACCCTCGGTCCTACAATGTCTTTGGCTTATGGGACACATGGCAGCCACGACATACATCGTCGAGCATGCAAGACTACACTTCCGTTGCCTTCAGCACTGGATAGCTACGGTTTATACTCCAAATGTTCGAGATGTCCAAAAACGGGTATCAATCCCCGGGCACGTCACAAATTCTCTAACTTGGTGGACAGTCCCCAAGAACCTGATGTCGGGTGTACCATTTCATCGCCAACACCCGACAATGCAGCTGACCACCAACGCATCCTTAATAGGCTGGAACACAATCAGGTACAAGGGCTTTGGTCCCCGGAGGAGTCGATGCTGCATATCAATCTCCTAGAATTATGAGCGGTGCGCAATGCCTGTCATCATTTTCTCCCAAAGATTCGTGCCCAAACCGTCCGAATTTTTACCGACAACATGACAACAGTATACTATATAAACAGGCAGGGTGGGGCCCGATCCCGATCACTCTGCGCCGAGGCAATTGCCTTATGGAATTGGTGCATCCACCACAAAATCTCCCTGATTGCAGAATACTTACCAAACTAGTGCCACTACTGGACTGTATAGCCGATGCACTAAGCAGGCATTTTTCCCTGAAGCACGAATGGGAGCTTCACCCAGAAGTTCTCTCAACCATATTCCACTCCTGGGGATTTCCAACAGCAGACCTATTTGCGACCCTCATGAATGCCAAATGCCCCCAATACTGTTCAAGGGCAGGAATAGGTCGGAACTCCAAGGGAGATGCCTTCCTATACAATTGGAGTCACCAACTGTTGTATGCGTTCCCTCCCACACCTCTAATCTCCAGAGTATTAGAAAAGATACTGATGGACAAAGCCACTGTAATCCTGATAGCTCCCTTTTGGCCAAGGCAAATGTGGTTTCCTTACCTCCATCACATGTCAGCGCGTCGTCCATTCCCTCTGCCCAAGAGGCGCGACCTCCTCATCCAGAACAGGCAGCGCCTGCTCCATCCCCAGATCGATCTTCTGGCACTGACGGCATGGTTCCTAGTTGGTTCCAACAAACAGAAATGATCTGCTCGCAAGAGGTCAAACACATTCTTTTACATAGGCAGAAAGTTATCCACGAGATCCACCTACCTTCACAAATGGACACGGTTTTCTGCATGGTATGCGTTGGCATCCCTGGATCCCTACTCCGCGCCCATCCACCGTATCCTGGACTACCTCGTGCAACTCAAGACCTCTTCTCTCAGCTGCGCCTCTATTAGAGTGCACGTCGCCACAATCACTGCGTTACACCACACCGTGGAGGGTTACTCAGTTTTCTCTCACCCGACAATGTGACATTTCATGAAAGGCTTAGATAATCTCTTCCCACACCGAACACAACCAGCGCAACCATGGAACCTAGAGCTCGTTCTTAATACGTTAACTCAAAAACCCTTTGAGCCCTTGGCCACATGTGACTTCCGCACTCTCACAATGAAAGTTATCTTTCTCACAGCTATAACCTCCGCAAGATGGGTGGGTGAGCTGGCTGCTTTATCGGCTTTGCCCCCATATACTCTGTTTACTGATCAAGGAGTTATTTTACGTCCCCAACCCACTTTCCTTCCGAAAGTGAATTCGAAATTTCACATCAATGAGCCGATAGTGCTTCCCACTTTCTACCCAAAGCCCCACATCTCGGCAGAACAAGCTCGGCTGCACACTTTGGATGCCAGACGTGCCCTGGCTTTCTACATAGACAGAACTAGGTCCATCAGGAAGACAAATAATCTATTTGTGTCTACAGCCGATCGTTCTAAGGGTCAACCGTTGTCAGCACAGCGCATTTCGTCAATCATAGTGAACTGCATAAAGGAATGCCATACCTTATGTAGCAGACCACTGTTGCAGAATCCGACAGCGCATTCCACGCGTGCAGTCGCTGCATCAACTGCATTCCTGAAGGGAGTACCTCTAAAAGACATTTGTAGGGCTGCTACATGGTCGTCAAACTTCACCTTTGCCAAACACTGCCATTCCCAACCTTCACCTTCCAGAAGGAGCAGTGGCAAGAGCGGTGCTGTCCACTGCCGCAGCACGATAGCTCCGAACCCTCCTCCTTGTAGGGGCTACTGTTGCACATTCATCTATAGTGGAGCACCCACGGGACACTGCTCGAAGAAGAAAAAGAAGTTACTCACCCTGTGCAGTAACGATGATTCTTCGAGATGCGTGTCCCATGGGTGCTCCACGACCCGCCCTCCTCCCCTCTTCGGAATTATGATTTTGTCTTTCAGACCAAGAGGATCAGGAGGAACTGGCGGGAGCCGGACCGCGCGAACACAAATGGTGCGAAAGAGCACGAGCTGCGCTTCGCGCATGCGCGGTCCGGCGGACTACGGCTACGAAAATTCTCCGATCTGCGGTGCCGGGACAAGCCCGACACCTATAGTGGAGCACCCACGGGACACGCATCTCGAAGAATCATCATTACTACACAGGGTGAGTAACTTCTTTATCCGATGTAAGTCAGATCCATGTAACCCGGGGACTGCCTGTATTTGACTCAGACTACCTAGAAACGATACATCGTATATAGTTTCTAACGAGGTGGAGTCAAGTATTCATGTGCATGTGTAGAAGGAAGATTGACAGTTAGGTTAACATTGATGCTGTGCTATTGTAGATGAACAGTTTTAGGGTAAAAGGTTTCCAATGTAAAAAGCCTAGGGCAAAGGTAGGAACAAGTAATACCGTAAAATCGCAAGTATAATGCGCACCTATGTATAATGCGCACCCTGATTTTGGAATCTTAGTGTAATGAAAAAATCTGAACCCCTATGTATAATGCTCCCTAGAGTTTGAAGCCATCGAGCTTAGCAGCCCCACAGCTTCTGCCAACAGGTGGCTGTCCCATAGCCAGGAGCTGACTCTCCAGCACCGAGCCCAGCCTCACCTGCTTCCTGGAGGCAGCCCTGGACTGCAGAAGAGTGGGAGGGAGGGACGCACCACTTTGCAGGCTCGCCCGGGTAACACACGCGGCTGGGTAACACACGCGCAGCCCGGGGAGCGAGTGGCAGAGTTTGAAACCTGCCTTCTACCTCTCCAGACAGCTGCCCGCGCACTGCGCCAGCACCAAGCCTAGCATCTCCCGCTTCCTGAAGGCAGCCATGGGCTACAGGAGAGTGGGAGGGAGGGACACGCCGCTCCCACCTGCAGGCTCACCCAGGAAGTTCAGGCTGCACAGCCTCTTCCCTCCTTGGTGCTTGCTGAGCTTGCGCCAGCTACGGGGACCCCGGGCACCTGAAGGAGCACTGGGCAGACAGCAAGCCAGGGCGCTGCCAAAATAAAACTTTAAAAAATAACACCTATGTATAATGCGAACCCCAAAAAAAGTTGGGGAAAAAAGTGCTCATTATACTCGCAATATTACGGTAGTTGCTGAAATACTGTCTTCATTGCTTTCAGTGAATCCAGATTTTGTTGAGCTGTGAGATTTCAGGAGAGTCAGAGACACAGAGATTCAAGATTAATATTTTAGCTCAGGTTTCTGCAAAAGAGCATTATCTGTGTGGAATTAGTAATCACCTCTGTTTAGGGAAATAGGTATTGTGTACATTTTATAAATTAACTAATTATATTAGAACCTCAGAGTTATGAACACCAGAGTTATGAACTGACTGGTTAATCACATATCTCATTTGGAACTGGAAGTATGCAATCAGGCAGCAACAGAGATACGAAGAATAGCTAATACAGTACAGTACGATGTTAAATGTAAAACTATTAAAAAAAAAAGGAAAAGTTTTTTTAAAAAAAGATTTGACAAGGTTTAGAAACTGTTTCTGTGTTTATTTCATTTAAATTAAAATGGTTAAAAGCAATATTTTTCTACTTGTAGTAAAGTTTGAAAACTATTAAGTCCAAACACTGCAAACTTTTGAAAGAACAACCATAATGTTTTGTTCAGCGTTATGAACAACCTCTATTTTTGAGATGTTCATAACTAAGAAAATAACCTGAGTCCGAGTCACAGGTTTCTTCTCTAAAAGGAATCTGTCCAGAAAAGCCCGAGTATGAAAAAACACTTAGCAAAGTAGTGACAATATATTTGATTAATTAAACTTTAATGGTCAAAGTTATAGAAACATTTTTGTTAAAATTTAATGATATTTTGCATAGCGTAAAGAGCAAAAACAATTACAAGTAACACATTTTTATAATCTCATTAATTAAGTATACTTACAATGTGTACAATATTTTCTCTGGGTATTTTACTCCTAGTGACTATATTTAATGTAAGTGCATTGCTGAATATTTTAATATACATAACATTTATTAGAAAATATTTTTCTACATTTCAGGTCTTTCACTTACACCATAAA
The DNA here is from genome assembly GCF_052426305.1 of Pelodiscus sinensis. NCBI lineage: Eukaryota > Metazoa > Chordata > Testudines > Trionychidae > Pelodiscus > Pelodiscus sinensis. Next base: position 202,251,530 of record NC_143052.1, read on the forward strand.
CAGCAAACATACTGGGCATGTGCTGGTAGTTGCAAAAGTGGTGCCAGTTGCCCTTGAGTTATCTGCAAGGGAGCTGATTCTAAATCCTACCCCTGGTTTCCTTGTGGCAACGGGCTACACAACAACAGTTAGAATATGCAATCACAGAAATTATCTTGCAGAATTTAGTTGGAAACCTATAGTTACAGAAAAAGGAATAGCATTTTCTATACGGCCAGCCAAAGGTATAGTATGTTTTAAAGCTTTTTAAAAAACATGCAAATAAAGTGTTGTGTGCGTATATTTATCTTAAAGATGGCTGATGTCAAAGGTAAGAACATAAGAATGGCCATACTGGGTCAGACTAAAGATCTATCTAGCCCAGTAGCCTGTCTTCCAACAGTAGCCAATGCCAGATACTTCAGAGGGAGTGAATAGAACAGGAGAGACAGCTCAGTGGTTTGAGCATTGTCCTGCTAAACCCAGGATTGTGAGTTCAATCCCTGCGGGGGCCATTTAGGGATCTGGGGCAAATCTGTCAGGGATAGTACTTGGTCCTGCTGTGAAGGCAGGGGACTGGACTCAATGACATTTCAAGGTCCCTTCCAGTTCTAGGAGATAGGCAATCTCCATTAATTTATTTTAATTTAAGTAATCATCAAGATCCCTCTCCTGTCATCCATTTTCAGCCCCTGACAGACAGAGGCTAGGGACCCCGTTACTACCAGTTCTGGCAAATAAGTATTGATGGACCTAACTTCCATTAATGTATCTAGTTCTTTTTTGAACCCTGTTAAAGTTCTGGTCTTCACAACATCCTCTGGCAAGGAGTTCCACAGGTTGATGGTGCGCTGTGTGAAGAAAAACTTCCTTTTGTTTGTTTTAAACCTACTACCTATTAATTTCATTTGGTGACCTCTACTTATGTTATGAAGGGGTGGGCAAGACACCTTTCACAGGCCAGATCCAGCCCCCAAGCCACCAGATCTGGCCTGTGGACCACCCTGCTGGGACCCTCAGGCATTCAGGAGCTGCAGTTTTAATCACAGGGCTGCTCTGTGTGGTTCTCTACTCGGGAAGGAGTGGGAGGCTTTGGGTGATCTCCCCATCCGCAGCCTAATGCTCAGCTTCTTTTTGCTGGAAACAACCAGCCAATAGGAACTGACCCCAGCCAATCTCTCGGCTCCTATTGGCCAGAAATAACCAGTGCAAGCTTCCCCTCCCTTCCAGAGTTCAGAGCCACATGGAGGGAGCCCACAGTTTTAAGTGGTTTGGGGTTGCAGAAGGGACACCTCTCCCCCAGGCCAGAATCCTCTCCTGCACACACACTACCTCCCTGACCCCAATCTCCCGATCCAGGTTACAACTCCCTCCTTCATCCAAATTCCCTCGCAGACCTCACACTGTCTCCTGCACCCCAGTCCCTTACCCCGTGAGCCCTTCTGTACCCAATCTCCATCTTATACCCTGTACTGCTTCCACAGAAAAATGCATCCCTTAACAATTTTCCAAATTCTTGGAGTGGCCCCCCACCAAAAATTATTGCCCACCCCTGTGTTATGGGAAAAAGTAAATAACTTTTTCTTATTCACTTTCTCCATACTTGTCGTGATTGTATAGGCCGCTATCATATTCCCCCCCTTTTCCCTCTTGGTCTCCTCTTTTCTAAGGTGAAAATTCCCAGTTTTTAAAATCTCTTTTCATATGTCACCTGTTCCAAACCCCTAATGTAGATGTTCGTTTGGCATAGTAAAATATTATTTTAAGGTTTGCATTAATACTACTTCAAGTCAGAACTTTGGTCAGACCCCAGAGGTCATAAAAGCAAATAAAACTCTGAATTTTGGGGCCCAAACTAATTTGCTTATACAACCTCTGGAATTGTACCACGGTCCCAGCCTGCTATTTCTGTGCCACATTAATCAGCTCTTCACAATAGCTCAGAGGCAAAGCGAGGGTATTATGCGCCCGGGGGCAAAGGAAAAATTTGCGCCCCCCCCTCTCCTCCCGCCGCCAGGTGGCATGGCCCTGAACCTGGTGCACAGCTGAGGGGAACTTGTACTGCATCTTCCCCCGCCCCCTACAGTTTGGGGCCAGGCTCCCGCATGCACTAACCCGCCGGTGGAGATGGAAGAGGGTCGGGCTTGGAGCAGAGAGGCAGGTAGGAGGCTCTAGCTACTGATGGCAGGCGGAGTGGGAGCACGTGAGCTGAAGGGATAACGGGAGGAGCAGAATGGGATTAAATTGGAGCCTCCCTAGCATGGTGCCCAGGGGCCACTGACCCCTCTGGCCCCCTCGCTACGCCACTGCCCCCACCCCCTTGTAGATCTATCATCTTATGCATGTGCAAGATCTGTGAGAGCCGTCCCATGAATCTGCAGTTAGTGTCTGTGGTGCCTGCTTCTGGGCGGTGTCTCAGTGCTGCCACATTCACCTGTAAAGAAGGGACTTCCCAAAGCAGGCCCTTGCTGCTGACCCCCAAAGCATCCACAGGTCCAGACTTCTTTCAATGAGCCCACTTCCTAGGGCTCATCGATCTTGGATCTGGCTTCTATGCCCTCTCCAACCTTTTCAACTGCCCAGAGGTGCTCACCTTCTGCCTTATACATTCCCACCTCATTCACCCCACAGGGACAGTCTCTGCCTCACTTGTCCTAGGGACTATTCTACCAAGACTTAATACAAAGTTTCCATGTAAAGGACTCAATACAAAGCTAAAAACTTCAATGAGAGAATGATTAATACAGAGACGTGCCTACATCTGCTGCAGGGAGAGACCTTTGCCTGCCTCCACCCCTTTCCCCCCAGAGTCTACAGCCCCATTGCAAAGTGGGGGAGGGGAAGAAAAGAGGCTGAGGCCCATCCAAAGGGACTGAAGCAGTCATGAGCAAACCATGCCCGGAAGCCATTCTCCTGTCCATTGCTGGTGCTGTGTTGCTTCAGGCATGCTGAAATGCAGCCACCTCTAGGGTGGGCTGGACAGCTGTTTAACACCTGCACAAGGTTTCAGGCAAGGAGCAGTGTGGGCTGCCTTACTGCAGAGCCCCCATCAGAACTACTGTGCCCTCCTGCCTTAGGAAAAGAATACACAGGATTGGAAATTAACCCGCCCAGTCTCACATCCCCTAGGCACGGACTAAGCCATCTACATTAGGCCCCAGCTGGAGTATCATGTTCAGTTCTGGACGCCACATTTCAGGAAACGTGGAGAAACTGGAGAAAGTCCAGAGAAGATCAATACAAATGATGAAAATTCTAGAGAACATGAGCTATGAGGCAAGGCTGAAGGAATTGGCCTTGTTTACCCTGGAAAAGAGAAGACCTAAAAGGGACATGAGAGCAGCTTTCAAGTATCTAAAAGAGTATCATAAGGAGGAGAAAGAAAAATTGTTCTCCTTGGCCTCTGTGGTTAGGATGAGAAGCAATGGGCTTAAATTGCAGCAAGGGAGGTTTAGGTTGGACATTAGGAAAAACTTATGGTTAAAGTGGTTAAACACTGGAATAAATTGCCTAGGGAGATTGCGGAATCTCCATCACTGGAGATATTTAAGACCAGGTTAGACAGACACCTGTTAGGGATGAGCTAGGGCAACTTAACTTTGGAAGCCCCAGGGGCCACACTGGTACTTACAGAATATGCTGAGGGCCTCAACTTAAGTGTGGTTGCATATGCAAGCAAATATATACAAATAGCTTCTCTCACACTGACAGGCATGAATACAAAGATTAAGGCAAGATTACACAACACACAGATCCCATTTAAGTCAGCTCTGCTGATATTAATAAAATGCAATATTTACCCGATTTCTACCCATTTGACAGCACTTTTCATGAGCAATGACAGTCCAAGAAATTAACTACTAAAACGCATATCAACAGAAGATCATTATACTGACTACTTTTTTGTTTTGGCTCCCACTCGCCAGCCACATGTTGATCCCCACATAAACCCAAACTGCCCCGTGGGGCGCAAACAAACTGGCCATGAGCAGCATAACAAGTTATTAATAAATATTTCATAAACCTTTCCCTTTTCTCTCTGCTGCCATGTCTTCTCTCCTTGCTCCATCATCTCCCCTGGTGCCTGCTGCCCCCTAACTCCTCATCCTCTTCTGCAGTACTGACTCCTGCCCTTCTCACTGCCCTCAGTCCTCCTGTGACCTGTCCCACTCCACCAGCCCTTCTCTCCCTCCTGTGCCCGCTCCTCCAGTAGCCCCACCCTGATCAGGTGAACTACCCCTCCTCATCCCCTCTTCTAACACCTCCCTCTACATACTTGCCCTGCCTCTCTCCTCTGGTGCTGGTCCGTCCCCTGCAGTTGTCTGCCCTTCTGTTTTACCCCCAGAATCACCTGGCACCTGCACCTTCCCTTAGCCCTGCATCCTCCTGGTTCCTCCCCCTTCCCTCACTGCCCCTGCCCCCTTTGCCCTCTTTTTCCCTGATGTCCACCCCTCACCACTCTCTGCCCCCATTCCCCTCATGCTTCTGTGCCCTCAAACATGACTTGCTCCATCCCCACCTTTCTCATGCCTACCCCTCCTTTCAAGCCTTCTCCCAGTACCAACCCTTCCCCCTCTACCCCCAATGCCCTTCCCCTCTCCTCTCCCAGCATCACCCTGTCCCCCCTGCACTGACATCTTCTCTTCTGCCCTTTTCCTCATTGTCTGCACTTGGCCCCCTGGCATTTGTATATTCCCTCTCCCCTCCACCTCTGCACAAGCTCCTCCACTTCCCTCCCCCCTCCACACAAACCCCTTCCTCTCCCACTCTTTCCCCCTAGTTTTCCCCCTGCCCTGCCATACCTTCTGACTTCCACTTGTGGAGCCGGAGTCTGCGCTCAGGCCCCAAAAGTCCCTGGACTCCGAACTGGAAGCTAGGCAGGCACCGTGCGGCACCGCACACTTTTAAAGTCCTGGGCCATCATGTCAGGTCACGCCCAGGCGTATCCCCAGTCACCTGAAACGCTGCGCAATGTGTGCAGGCAAGGGGGAGCTGACTGAACACTGGCACGGGTGGCGAGTTCTATAGCCCTGGCCTATCCCTGTTGTGCGCAGCGTGCTCGGGCAAGGGGGAGCCGATTGAATGCTGCGCACGGCAGGGACTTCCCGAGGCCAGGGGGTGGGGGCAGCCATAGAACTCGCCACCCACGCCAGGAGAGCCTGTGCAGTGTGCGCTCACTCTCACCCTGGCCCGGCGCCCCCCTAGCGTGGCGCCTGGGGGCAATTGCCCCCCACCCGCATCTCCTTCGCTATGCCTCTGCAATAGCTATATTCGGAGCTCAAGCGTTTAAGTGGCCGACTGTTAGAATAGAAGAGGCAGCTATTTAACAATACATAATACCTTGCAACCATAAGGTTAGGAAGTAATAAAGAAAGTCATACACATCAAAACTGCTAAGGAGTTTAGGTAAATAGAATATAATACCACAAAATTAAAATCTGATCAAAACATGAAAGTTAGCACACCCTTACTCTTGTATAAATTGCCATTGGATAAATAATCAATGATACTACATGAGCTCAGGACCTTCATTTTACATCTAATTTGAAAGATGAAGCTTCCAAAGGCAGAGTTCTCTTTAAAACACCATTGGAATTGAATAAGAAAAAGATTCAATTTACACTTACTTCAGATCCACTGAGGCCCCGTTATGCATCTGATTCCCATTGATTTCCCATATAAATCCAGGGGAGTTAGGTGTGTTAAATACCTTTGGCTGACAATCAAATTAGCTAGTTTGGTATAGCTTTGTTTTAAACACAGTTTGTCTTGACTGAATTTGGAATGCCTCAGCATCCGGGAAGTAAGGCAAAGAGATTTTTTAATTTAAGGCATGAATGAGTTCTGAGAATGTTGGAATGTTGTTTTCTTATTAATTAATACTCGGTTATTATCAACCAATCTAGATATTCCTGTACTTGCACTCATTTCTGTATTATTTAAGCCTTAGTTAGAACTCTAAAGCTCTGGGTAGAGCCTTGCATGGACACAAAACATATATCCATGGATATAAATTTGGTAATTAGAAAAATAATTCTAAATAAAAATAATATTTTGTGGATAAATTTATACACTCAAATAAATCTATTTCATTTATTTTTTTAAATCAGTCTTTTAAAATAGCATTAGTGTGATTCACATGCATAAAGATTGGTATATTGTGGATACATTTTGCTGAAGTATATTGATAAACTGGGCTATGCAGTTGTTATGAGAACTTTGAAGCAAGGTTTAATTTAGACTAAGTATATTGCTCTGGTAAATCAGGCCAGATGTCTATAGTAATGTGAACCAGTCACATACAATGAGTAGTCCCGTGGCACCTTAGAGACTAACAAAGGTATAGCATCATGAGCTTTCATGGCTAAAACCCATTTGGTCAGATGAGTTGGAGTGGAAATACAGAATTCAAGATATACAGGCAGTCCCCGAGTTACGGGGATCCGACTTACGTCGGATCCGCAGTTACGAACGGGGCCCTTCCTCTTCCTGGTCTCCAGCAGACCAGGGAGAGGAAGCAAAGTGGCGGAGCACGCGGGAGGACACGTCTGGGCTGTCCGCTGCCCGTGTGTTCAGCCGCTTTGCTCCCCGTCCTTCTGGTCTGCAGACCAGGGGGACGGGGAGCAAAGCAGAGCAAAGCTGCGGAGTCCGAGGGCAGCAGGACAGCCACGGCACGTCTGGGCTGTCCCGCTGCCCCCGTGTTCCGCGGCTTTGCTCCAGACGCCTGTGGTACAGCAGCTGGGGCGCTTCTGGTTGGTCCTGTAGCGCCCGCTCTGGGCGCTACTGGACCAACCCGGCAGCACCCCAGCTGCTCTGCCCCAGGCGTCCTGATTCAGCCACTGCTGGTCAGTTTCAGCAGCGGCTGAATCAGGACGCCTGGGGCAGAGCAGCTTGGGTGCTGCTGGGTTGGTCCTTTGTACTGCATTAACTAATTAATATCTTTATTCAGGCCCAGAGAGACATTGTCAAACATGCAAATAAATGCCAGTTCAGCAGATTCTCTCTGTAATTGGGTGGTGAAATTCCTTTGTAGAAAAATGGCTATTTTTAAACCCATTATAGAATGGCCAGCGAGGTTAAAATATTCCCCTACAGGTTTATGTGTGTTAACATTTTTTATGTCTGATGTGTGTCCATTTGTCCTTTGTCTCAGATACTGTCTGAAACAGCTAATATACATGGCCTGGGACATTGTTGGCACTTGATGGCATATATCATATTATAGGACATGCAGTTGTATGAGCCCCTGAAATTGTGGGTTATGTGGTTAGGTCCTGTGATGGTGTCACTTGCATAGATATGTGGCTAGAGTTGGCAACGGGGTTTGTTGCAGGGTCAGGTTCTTGGGCGAGTGTACATGAGATATGGTGTGTGGTTGCTAGTAAGAATTTTGTTCAGGTTGGGGGGTTGTCGATAGGTGAGGATTGGCCTGTCTCCCGAGGTCTGTGAGAATGAGGGATCATTTTCCAAGATAGGTTGTAAATTGTCAATGATGGAGGGGTTTAAGCTGAGTACTGTAGGGGACGACCAGTGATATTCTGTTGTTTTTCTTGTTGGGCCTGTCTTGAAGGAGGTAATTCTTGATACTTGTCTAGCTCTGTCAGTGTTTCCTCACTTCCCCAAGTGGGTATTTACATTTTAAGAATGCCTGATAAAGATCTTGTAGGTGTTTGTCTCTGTCTGTGGGATTGGAGCAGAGCTGATTGTATCTTAGGGTTTGACTGTAGACAACTGATCATGTGATGTGTCCTGGGTGGAAGCTAGAGACATGTAGGCAAGAATAGCAGCCAGTCGGTCGGTCAGAGTAAACTCAATATTTTAAAGAAATTGTAAATATTTACATGTTTATGAACATTTATCTAGGTATTGTAGAAGCATACTCAGACCTGGAGTGTGAAGTGGTTTGGCACCCAAATTTCTGCTCCTCAGAAACAGGAGAATTCAACCTGTGTGTACGTGAGGGAAACACAATAAAGCTAAAATGCGTTGCAAAGGTAATGCTTAACCCAAATGGTATGGTTGGGCACATTTTGAAAATTTTCAATCAAAATTTCCTTGTTTTAAATTTATTTTAACCTCTCATGTTCTATGTCTTGTACATTGATCAAAATAGTAGAAATTCTGTGGCTCATAGCGCAGACCATGATTCCTTCTCCTCTCTGGTTGTGAAACCTAATCACAGTTCACAATTTTTCTGGAAATATGGCTGTAGGAAAGGAAAGGAAAGGAAAGTGAAGGTGTGTTGTATTTAAATTGATTGGTTTGTGTATCTGGGAGGTTTATAGAACTGCTAGTAATCTTTGCTGAGTGAGGACTGGTGGCTGCTCTAGAAGGGAAAGTCTTTTCTTCCTGGATCATTGAAGGGTCTATGAAAAGTGTAACTCAGATGAAATCTGTGCTGGTGGAAGAATGTTTAGAGTTATTTCATGTTGCTTTCACCAGTAGAACACTAGACTGATTCTCCTAAGTGTGATAGCAAACAAGACAGAGCCTCCCATTACATTTTCCAAAGACTTATTTTTTTCTGAGCTTGGAACGTCTTATTCTCACTACAGTTAGAGCCAGGTTGACAGGAGGGTAAAGGGGGCAATTGCACAGGGTCCCAGTGGAACTATGGCAGCCCTGACCCGGTCGTTTTAAATAGCGCTGCTGTAGCAGTGTGGCAGCTGTGGGGAGCCCTGTTGTTTGGATCCATGGAGCAGCAGGGTAGGAGGGAGACCCAGAGGTTTCTGCTGCTTGAAGCCCAGAGCTCAGATCAGCAGAGCGGCATCAGCAATGCAGGAGGGGCAGGAACTCCTGGCTGCTTTGAACTCCTGCTGCCCATCTGCAGAGCAGCAGGGCAGGGAGAGGGGGGCAGAATGTGTTGGGAGGGGCGAGCCAGGCTGGGAAGAGAGGGAGGGAGCCGAGCTCTGGGAGTAGAGGGGAGAGCCAGGCAGGGGAATGCTGGTAACTAGAGGTGAAGAGGGTGGAAAAACCTGGGAAGGCAAAAGAGCAGACGAGTGCAGGCAGGAGGAGATAGGGATGGCGGGGGGAAAGAAGATAGGGGGCGCAGTATCACTAGAGGGGCAGAAAGTGGAAGGGGGGTGGGAGAGGCATCTCCAGGCAGGTGGGAGGGGATTGGTGCAGTGACCGACCAGAGGGTCTTCTAATTGAGGGGTGGTGCTTGGGGCTTCTCTGGGCAGGGAGGGAGGTGGTTTGTAGCTCCCTCCAAGGGAGGAGTATAAGAAGCACTTGTGCCAGGGCCTGGAATTCTTGTCAGCAGGTCTGGTTGGGGAAGATGAATTGGTACAGCTAGTTAGAACATGGTCTGTGCTGTAGCATACTGAGATCTAGAAAAACAATTGTAATCCCACTCTTGCTAATTTCTTCTATGTGTATACAATAGCTGACACCTAGGGTACGTCTAAACTACATGCCTCCGTCGACGGAGGCATGTAGGTTAGCCAGATCGGCAGAGGGAAATGAAGCCGCGATTAAAATAATCGCGGCTTCATTTAAATTTAAATGGCTGCCCCGCTCTGCCGATCAGCTGTTTGTCGGCAGATCGGGGCAGTCTGGATGCGTTGCGCCGACAAAGAAGCCTTTCTTGATCAGCACAGGTATGCCTCGTGAAACCAGGTTTACCTGTGCCGATCAAGAAAGGCTTCTTTGTCAGCGTGGCGCGTCCAGACTGCCCCGATCTGCCGACAAACAGCTGATCGGCAGAGCGGGGCAGCCATTTAAATTTAAATGAAGCCGCGATTATTTTAATCGCGGCTTCATTTCCCTCTGCCGATCTGGCTCATCTACATGCCTCCGTCGACGGAGGCATGTAGTCTAGACACACCCCTACAGTTGCTCACGCCAGCCAATTGGACTTGCAGGGCTCAGGCTGTGGGGCTGTTTCGTTGCTGTGTAGATGCTTGGATTCAGGCTGGAACTTGGGCTTTAAGACCTTGAAAAATGGGAGGATGCCCTCCACTTCAGATGAGGAGGCATCATAAATATACAGATGTCTGTCAGATCAGAGATCAATCTACAGAAACAGAGGGGGAGTGGTAGATGGTATTGAGGACTGTGATTAGATCCTGCATATCAGACAAAGTGAGGAGAAGGAATGCATATGCTATACTGCTTTGGTCAAGCCACCAAAAACAATTTAGCATGTAAATAGGGGCATAATTTATTTTGGTTCACATAATTATCTCTACACCGCTTTAAAAAAATCCCCCAAAATATCAACTTTTGCAAAAACTTCATACCTGAATTTGATAGCCATGTGAAACTTTAACTGAAGTACAGTAAAATACAGGAAAAGTATTAATTTTCAAAGGAAAATAAAACATGTTGTATTGTTTTGATCTTTGTGGTTTGGCAAAAAAATAGAAAAATTTTGTTACCTTTTTACGTTCTTCTTCAGTGTTTAATTTATGTCTCTTCACAGTTGTCTTATTGTAAAATCAAAAGAAAATTAAGATATGTTGAATTATTTATTTACACTCAGAGATATGTTTGCTTTCTTTCTTTCTTTCTTGTTAGGTTGGACCAACCAGTGTTCAGTTTATGGAACAAAGGATATCTTTCCGTTGTGCTCCTCTAGGTTTAACTACTTGCAAGATTGCCATTCTTCAAAACACAGGACATAATCATGCATACTTCCAGGTGAACTGAATTACATAGCTGTACATTTTTTTTCTTGTTTTGGACAGCTTTTCATATCTTACTAGAATTCATGTTCTTTCTGGTATACTAATTAATTTATTTTCCTTTTGGTTGCTTTAATTTGTATTGTACAAAATATAGTTATACTTATTAGAATCCTCTCCTCTTTAGGACTCATGGGAGTATGTGGCTAGTTTGTCTTGTACTCTATTTTTAGCTTGCTTTCATTGTGGGTTGAAACTCTGTAATCTGAGACTCCCTGGTCCGGCAACATCCGTCCTCCAGCAGGACCACAGATGTCCCAGGACCAGAGAGTCCGGGTGGAGGCTTGGCAGCTGGGCTTCCCACAGCTGGGCTGTCCTACATATCACATCTGGGCAGCCAGGCACAACTCAGAAGGCTTGCCTGGGAGGGCCAGGAGCCCAGCATGCCTCAAGTGGGGCTGCCCGGCAGGACCAGGAACCCAGTGCGCCACAGCAAGGCTGCCTGGTGGGACCAGGAGCTCAGCATGTCGTAGCAGGGCTTCCTGGAGGGGCCAGGAGTCCAGCACACAGGGAGCTGGGCTGAAGCTGTGCTGCCCGGCTTAGCAGGGAAGGAGGTGGGGGGAATGGCAGTACAGCAAGGCTAGCAGCAAGGGGGAGCTAGCCAGGAGGCTGGTCCAAGGCCTGCGCAAAGTCGGTAGCAGGAGAGTCAGATATGACTTCTCCTGGTCAGGCAAAATCCCTCATCCGGGACCTGTCAGGTACTGAAGGTGCTGGACCAGGGAGGTCCATCCTGTAGTAGTTCTACCTGTATTAGCTCAGGCCCTCCTGACCACACTGAGTGTGAGATAATACACTTATTGCAACACTGTGCTTATTAAAAATAAGAAAACAGTTTAAACTTACATGGCCTCTGAGAAGTTAAGCAGACATGACTGGATAGGAGTCTTATTAACATTTCTACCGTGAATAACTCACAAATAATTTTAACTCAGCTTGTATTTATCATGAGATTTTTTTTTTAGTTGTAGTAAGTCATAATTTTCTGGTGTTCAGGAGTGCTTGTAAGGAAAAAAAAAAATTCCAAGGACCAAGTTTTCAAAGCTGGGTTTGCAGATTTTCAATACTTCTGAAAATCAGATCATTTATGTGGGTTCCTGGGTATAGATTTAGGAGCTTAATTAAAAAGTTTGTCCTAAACTTTTAGGACCAGGTTAAACTCATAGAGTAGGATGGTTACATTAACTAGATTGTAAATGGTTCTGTATCAGAAATATTTTTCCCAAATTTTGTAAAAGCATACATTTACAGCATTATTAATATTTTATAATGATTATTTGTATTTGAAGGTTCTTGATTCGAACCCCCTGCTTGGAATGACTATTACTCCTTCTCAGGGGGTAGTACCTGTTGGAGGCCACACTGATCTCAAAATCTACTTCATTCCCAATGCAGTAATGAAATTTGATACCAGAGTGGAGGTATTTTAAAAAATTCTGAACATTTGAGTATTATCTCACTAAAAGTATGTGTATGTCTATCTATACATCTCGCTCTCCATTAATTCAATCCAGCTATATATTTTTTCTAAAAATGTTCATTACTGGTACTGCAGTTTATCAAAAGGAATATCTGTTTTTATATTTTTCTTTAAAATCAATTTTAACTGCTCTCTTATTTATATTCAAAAAGTATATTGTATTTGAGGTGATGATTTTGTTATGAATACATATGGATGTGAAGAGTGTCCCTTTTTTAAAGTTTTGTTGGAATAGAATCAAATGTTTTATCAAAGATAAACCATCTACTATGTAAATAGGTCTTTTCCAAGGATTGAAAGAAATGACAATTATAGGAAAGATTTAAAAGTGTCAAATGTGATTGATTTACTCTATGGGTGTGAGTGTGAGAGTAAGGAGCATGAATTTATCTTTCCAAATGCATATTTTAGGTTATTTTATGCCATGTCATTTGTTTGAAAAAACTATTAGAATTTATTGTTTAGCAAATACAGAAATGGTAGACTAAATCTTAATAACTGACTTTCTTAAGCCCAATTCTGGGGTGTGACTTTCATTCTTCTAATAACATGGATCTCTCTTCATTCTGTATAGGATGCTGTGATTAAAGACCATTAAAATGTATTCATATAATAATTATAGCAATATTAGTAAAGAAAGAAAAAGATCAAAAATAGGTAATCATTGTTTAGGGATAATCACAGAAACATGATTTACTAAAGTGTATATTCTGTATTAGAATCATAGAACACTAGAACTGGAAGGGACTTTGAGACATTGTTGAGTCCAATCCCCTGCCCTCACGACAGGACCAAGCACCGTACAGACCATCCCTGATATATGTCTATCTAACTTGCTCTTAAATATCTCCAGAGTGGGAGATTCCACAACCTCCCTAGGCATTTATTCTAGTTAGGAAATTTTCCCTAATGTCCAGCCTAAGCCTCCCTTGCTGCAGTTTAAGCCCATTGCTTCTTGTCCTATCCTCCGAGACCAAGGAGAACAATTTTCTCCATCTTCCTTTTGACACCTTTTTATATACTTGAAAACTGCTATCATGTCCCATCTTGGGCTTGTTTAGTTTGGAAAGGAGAAAACTAATTCTTTCAGTCTTGCCTCATAGCTCATGTTCTCTAGACCTTTAATCATTCTTATTGTTTTTCTCTGGAACTTCTCCAGTGTCTCCACATGTTTCTTGAAATGTGGTGCCCAGAACTGGACACACTACTCCAATTGAGGCCTAATCAGCACATAGTAGAGCGGAAGACTGACTTCTCGTGTCTTGCTCCCAACACTCCTGTTAATGCATCCCAGAATCATGTTTGCTTTTTTTGCAACAGTATCACATTGTTGACTCATATTTAGCTTGTGGTCCACTAAGACCTCTAGATCCCCTAGATTTGTTTCTGTAGTACTCTTTCCTAGACAGTCCCTTCTCATTCTGAAGCAAAAGACAGGACTATGCAGCACTTTAAAGACTTAACAGAATGGTTTATTAGCTGTCGTGGGCCAGACCCACTTCCTCAGATCAAATTGTGGAAGAAAATTGGCATGACTATATATACCAAAGGAATACAATCAAAAAAAGTGAACACATAAAATTGACAAATCAGATTTTAGAACGGGGGGGGGGGGGGGGGGGGGGGGAGGGAGGGAGGTTAGTGTCTATGAGATAATGATATTAGGGGTGATAATTGGGGAAGCTATCTTTGTCATCATCACCCCTAATATCATTATCTCATAGACACTAACCTCCTCCCTCTTCTCCCCCCCCCCCCGTTCTAAAATCTGATTTGTCAATTTTATGTGTTCACTTTTTTTGATTGTATCCCTTTGGTATATATGGTCATTCCAATTTTCTTCCACAATTTGATCTGAGGAAGTGGGTCTGGCCCACGAAAGCTCATCACCTAATAAACCATCTTGTTAGTCTTTAAAGTGCTGCATAGTCCTGTCTTTTGTTTTAGTAAGACCAGACTAACATGGCTACATCTCTATTACTCTCCTTCCCATTCTGAATGGGCTCGTCTACACTGGCCCCTTTTCCGGAAGGGGCATGTTAATTTCAGCTATCGTAGTAGGGAAATCCGCGGGGGATTTAAATATCCCCCGCGGCATTTAAATAAAAATGTCCGCCGCTTTTTTCCGGCTTTTAGTAGGAATAAGAGCTTCAAAGTAGGAATAAGAGCCTCCGGAAAAGGGCGCTTTTTCCGGAGGATCGGGGCCAGTATAGACGCTCTTTTCCGGCTTTTCTAAAAGCCGGAAAAAAGCGGCGGACATTTTTATTTAAATGCCGCGGGGGATATTTAAATCCCCCGCGGATTTCCCTACTATGATAGCTGAAATTAACATGCCCCTTCCGGAAAAGGGGCCAGTGTAGACGTAGCCTATGTGTGAAACAGATTATTCCTTCCCAAGTGGTTTGTTAGTTACAGTCTTTCCTCTTTGTTTTTCTGTGGATAACTTTTAACAGAGATTACATTTTGGTGGATGTACATCACTCCAAAAATTACACTGAAAGTATCATAAGTAAATAAAACAGCTTACCGTATTTTCCGGCGTATAAGACGACTTTTGATGTTAAAAACATCCCCCAAAAATCGGGGGTCGTCTTATATGCCGGGTATACAGCTTTGCGGCTTTGCAAAGCCTCGGGGGAAGCCGGCGGCGGGGCATCCCAGGCTTCCCCCGAGGCTTTGCAAAGCCGCGGAGGGGCTCCGGCGGCGGGGCAGCCCCGGTGTGTCCTCAGAGGCTTTGCTCCCGGTGTCCCTGGTCTGCTGGAGACGGTCCCCAGCAGACCAGAGGCACCGGGAGCAAAGCCGAAGCGGCGGCGGGGTGCCGCGCTTCTGAGACTTTGCTCTGGCAAAGCCTCAGAAGCGCGGGACCCCGCTGCTGCTGCGGCTTTGCTCCCGGTGCCTCTGGTCTGCTGGGGTCCGTCTCCAGCAGACCAGGGACACTGGTAGCAAAGCCGGGGAGGCGGAGGGGCGCTGGAGTATAAGACGAAAACCTATCTTTTAACTAAAAAATTAGGGGGTCGTCTTATACGCCCAGTCGCCTTATATGCCGGAAAATACGGTATATATGAGCAGAATAATTTAATTTAAGGGTTGTTATATCATGGATAACCTAAACAGTTTATAAATGAGCAAAGAGTAATCTTAAGTAAGTCATATGAATCCAAACAGTTTTTAAATCCAGTACTTAAAAGAAGGCATTCATAGAATACTAGAACTGGAAGGGTCCTCAAGAGGTCATCAAGTCCAGTCCCCTGCCCTCATGGCAGGATCAAGCATTATCTAGACCATCCCTGATAGATGTCTAACGTGCTCTTAAATATCTCCAGTGATAGAGATTCCACGACTTCCTTACACAATTTATTCCAGTGTTTAACTACCCTGATGGGTAGGAAGTTTTCCCTAATGTCCAACCTAAACCTCCCTTGTTGCAGTTTAAGCCCATTGCTTCTTGTCCTATCCTCCGAGGCCAAGGAGAACAGTTTTTCTCTCTCCTGCTTGTAACACTCTCTTAGGTTCTTGAAAACCACTATCATGTCCCCCCTCAGTCTTCTCTTTTCTAATCTAAACAAGCCCAATTCTTTGGTCTTCCCTCATAGCTCATATTCTCTTGACCTTTAATTATTCTTATTGCTCACTGTCATCAAGTCCAGTCCCCTATCCTTATGCTAGGACCAAGCATGGTCTGTATTCAAGGAATTGTCTTGAGATAGGCAATTTATAAATATAAACAATCTTAAATCTGAAATTAAATCCCACTAATTGTCTCTGTTTATCCAGTTGAGTTTGTTTCTTTTCGGAGTATACACAATTTTCTCTCTCATGTATGGCAGGATCTGACTATCCGTACAGGATATTAATATCCTGGAATCATGAAATTGACATGAAAGCCAAGCAGCTAGAACCTGTCTTTTCCCAGCTTTCCATTCCCAGCTGGGCTGCTGTCTGTTGGCTACCTGATAAAGGAGCCAAGAAACCCGATTGGCTGCCTCCTGCTGGGAGCATGGAACTGAGAGTCTGGAAGTGGGCAGCAGGGCTTTGATGGGGAGCTCCATGAATCAGAGAGCCCTGATTTTCAGCCGTCCACATTGCCCGTCCTTAGTTGCAGGAAACGCTTCTGGCGAGGATGTGTACCAACAACAGTAGGCAGGTAGTGTGGATGTCAGTCACCACAGTAATTATTGCAGTGTCTACAAGTCAACCTAACATAGGATGACTTAGGGCTGTTGTGTAGACATTCCTTACTGTTTCAATTATTTTTTACTTAGTCAATTTTCAGAGATTTTCCTTCACTGCCTTCCAGGTTTCATGGGAGTTGAAATTTTGTTTTAAATTAATCTAAAAAGCCTTATGATGTGTATAATCTTTCAGCACTCAAAACAGTCTTTTTCATCTCACTGCTTAAAGACAGTTACTTTAAATAGCCATCCAAGAAAGTATTGTCTCTTCTTGGCAGGCTCTAGAGAGGAAACTCGTGTCTTTCTGGGTATAGTAAGTAAGCTATCTGTCTATGCTTCAGCAACTAATTTCGCTATTAACATTTTATATACTTGTGTTATATTTTATTAGTAACTAGATACACGTATCAAATGACTTTGCTCTATTTGAACATAAAACATCTCCCATTCTCATGAAAATGACATTAGGAAATTATGAACTATGAATGTAGATGCAAATTAATATCACAAAATACATTTATTGAAGCATTTAAAGAACAAAGGGTTTTCATCTTTAAGCAGCCATGTGAATTTAGAAGTTAGAAAAGCCTTGTACATATAATTTCTCAACCATAAATGTTCTCCTTTACATCTAAGGAATGAAGACTTTACCTCTAAAATAACATATTTTAATATTTCTGTAATTTTTGTGAGGGTTTTAAAACTTAGGCATTTTCTTTGAAAGGGGATGGGTGAAGAGCCACGTTCTTGGCTTTTGAGAACATAAAGCATCCTAAATAGCATTATAAAAACTGTTGCTTGACATAAAATTAATCTCTTCTAAATTCTCCCTCATACTAGAGGGATGTGCTTTGGACTTTGTTTGGACAATCTTGCTGGTATTCTAGCCCAGTGGTTCAAGATATGCCATTTGCAGTACATTTACAACATACACTTAACTTCTATTATGTATTTTATATAAAAGCATAATAACCAGTATTTATCTACATCTTTAAAAACAATGCACACAGCATGGCTACGTCTACACTGGCATGATTTTCTGGAAATGCTTTTAACAGAAAAGTTTTCTGTTAAAAGCATTTTCGGAAAAGCGCGTCTAGATTGGCAGGACGCTTTTCCGAAAAAGCACTTTTTCCGGAAAAGCGTCCGTGGCCAATCTAGACACGCTTTTCCTCAAAATAGCCCCGATCGTCATTTTCGCGATCGGGGCTTTTTTGCGGAAAACACTACTGTGCTGTCTACACTGGCCCTTTTCCGGAACAGTTTTCCGGAAAAAGACTTTTGCCTGAACGGGAGCAGCACAGTTTTTCCGGAAAGCACTGATGATTTTACATTAGATCGTCAGTGCTTTTCCGGAAATTCAAGCGGCCAGTGTAGACAGTTGGCAAGTTTTTCCGGAAAAGCGGCTGATTTTCCGGAATAACTTGCCAGTGTAGACACAGCCCATGAGTTTAGAAAGTTAAAATGGAGGTAGACATTTGTCAAAGTTGCATTTCAAAGCCTGTATAAAACACACTTAGGGGCTATCTTTATTTGACATTTAGGGAGCCTGTCACTATTAAAATGAACTTTTCTTAGGACTCTCCTATAGCATTAACATTTAATATAATTAAATAATCTACTGAAAGTATAAACTTGTGTGTGTTCTTTAAGCATTGTGTGTTTTAAAAAAATTGTTAGTATTTCTTAAATTCGGTAAAGGCACAGGCAAGTTTGTATTGAACCAACATCTTAAGAATACTATGCAATCATATGTGTATATTATAGAAACTATGCAATCATATGTGTATATTATAGAAACAAATTCAGCATGTTTAGATTTCATTCTAAAATTATTTTCCATGAAAATATTATAATGGGGGAAATTCTTTTTCCAAGAACTTATGTAGTAGAATTCCATGGCTGTGTCTTTTTGTTGTCTATTATTTAAAGCTATCTTTATTTAAAGTTATAATTTACTATACAGTACATAATATAATGGAACAGTTGTGATGGAAAAATAGTGTAATAATTACAATGTCAGTAATTTTACTTTTCTTTCAACTAGGTAGCAATCCGCCATGGAAAAGTATTGGAACTTAGGATTGGTGGATCTGTAGAGGCCCCTGAAATAGGCATTAATGTAGTAAGTATTTGGTGTCTTTTATTACAGTAATTATTAGTTCTAGGTAAGATTTGTATTGTTCAGTTTGGTGTCTCATGAGGGGGGAGGCAATGTAGGATTGGTGTGTGAGACGGGCCGTAGGGAGGAGCCCCTGAAAGCACACATCACAGCTTGCCTGTCCAACCAGCCACAGGAACTATCCACTTTCCTGGTACCCTCCCCAGAGTGCTTCTGGGGGCTCTAAATCTGAGGTAGGCTCCAGTCAGTGTGGATGCGCTATTTCAAAATAATTCTGATCTGTTTCGATGCTCTCCTGTACTGGGGACATGCTGTTTTGTGAGTTATTATTTCAATTTTACTTATTTTGAAATTATTTCCTAGTGTAGACATGCCTGGAATTGGATAGTCAGTTGGTAAATTGAGGCCAATGTTTTCTCTATTTTTGCATCAGTGTGCGAGATAAATTTTGTTATGTGCACTAAGGCATATGTACATGTGCACCAAGGCATATGTAAACGTGCACCACCAGTAGAAACACATGTTGCCAGCCATGAGAGGTTATGAATGCTCTGCTAATCAGCTCGGAAGCATTTGAATCTCTCCTGGGCAGCTGCTTTAACAGTCAGCTTACAGGGAACACTGGCTGAGATGCCAATTTATCGTAGGATAACTTATGGATCTCTGAATGCAGTATTTCAAAGTACTCACGAAGTAAACATATAACCTTACCATGCTCTTACATTGTTAGTTTTTTCTTAAACTCAACAGGAATCCTTTAAATTCAATGGTGTTTATGCTGGTTCCACCCAAGGAATTCCCTTTTTGCTTCAGAACAAAGGAGTAGCACGTGCCAAGGTGGAGTTTGATTTATCCAAGTACAAAGACTTTACATTGACCTTCCAAGACCAGTCGGGTACTTTCTTTTGTTATCTCAGAATTGTAATTAATAGAAAAATAGATAATAGTAAAAGAAATCTAAGCGGAAGTTTTTCTTGTATAATCTTACTTATTCAATGTTGTATAGAAAGTTTAAAAGGATAATGTAAAGTAGTTCCTATTTCTTAGCTTTTAATATAAATTAGTCCATGATCTATTTTTGTAAAATGACATGAATTTTACCTTGCCTGGACTACTTTTTATATTCAATATAAGAGTATCTTCTACAGAAACGATAGAAATGCTTTGGAGCAGGGGTGACGTGGGGGGGCGGGGGTCGGTCACAAGTGTGCCAATACCTCCAATTCTGTGGATGGGAAGGGCAAGGGGCTGCCCAGCAGCTGGTGGAGCTGGAGTCCCTGGGCATCTAGAGGAACTGGGGGGACCCTGGGGCCTGCAGTAGGGGTCTGGACCCCACATTCACTGGGAGCGGTGGGTGAAGTGGAACAGTGTAGTCTCAGCTCACTCTACTCCCCCTGGCTGTGTTGCTCTGTTTCTCACTGGTGAGTGTGGGTTATGGTTCCATCCCTCCTCCAGGGGGAAGGCCAAACTACAGGCTTTTGTCGACAGATACTGTCGACAAAGCTTCTGCCGACAAAGAGCGTCTAGACTACATTCAGTACTGTCGACAAAGCAAGCCGCTTTGTCGACATGACAGTGTGGACACAAAGGACAGTGTAGATGCAATAGCGCCTTCTGTTGACAGAACTCTGTCGACAAAAGGCATTATTCCTCGTAGAATGAGGTTTACAGCCATCGACAAAACTGCTGAGTTCTGTCAACGTTATGTCAACAGAACTCAGTGGCAATGTAGATGCAGGTTTAGTTTTGTCGACAGTACTGTAGTCTAGACACACCCCGAGCAACATGCTGGGAGAGCAGAGTGAGCTGGGGCCGCACTGCTCTGCTTCCCCTGCTGCTTCTGATGAATGCAAGAGGTGAGGGGCTCTAGAGAATTTACTGGATCAGAGAAGTTAATGCCGGCCCCTCTGCTGCCACTATTGTCCACAGCCACCCTTTCTCTTCCACCAAATGTTCCACCCATCTCCACTTCTCCCCCCTCTCTTCCTGAGCTTGAATGCTGCAAATTAACTGTTTGTGGCACTCTGGAAGCTCTGGAAGGGCAGGGGAAGAGTTGCTGAGTATGGGGCCCAACTTTTCCCTGTGAGTGCTCCAACCCACAGGGAAACCAGACCACAGATGTTGCCAGACGAGGGAAGTCTGAAATGTAGTACAGGTTGAATCTCTATTATTATTTTAAGCATCCATCTTGTATAACTTGCATCAGAACAAATAGCCTTCTACATTACTAGGGGACTGCACCCCCTGCTCGCTACACTTGCCAACTCCCTCCAACCTTCCAAAAACCCCAACTTCCACTGATGTGGCCCCCAACTGAAACACCTCACTCCCCTTGTGCTCCTGCCTCATGGTGTGAGGAGGGGCAGGGAGGACTAAGTTTCAAGGCCTCAGGTGAGATGAATTCTTCTGGGGTTCCAGGGTTAGTAGATTTTGCGTCCCTCGCTAGACTTGGGGGTGGGGCCAAAAATGAGAGATTAAGTGCGCAGGTCATGGCTGCCAACGAGTGGGATAGGGATGGGGGTGCAGGATCTTGGCAGGAGGTGGGGTGCAGGAGAGGGTGAGGGTGCAGCTTCTGGCGAGGATGGAGGGTGCAGGGGAAGGCTGGGAGCAAGGTGGCTGGGCAGGAGGGAGAGTCCAGGAGCAGGATTGGGGTATGGAGTCTGGCCAGAGGGAAGGGTGTAGGAGCAAGGGAGGATGGAGGAGCAGACTGGGGGTGGATAGGCTGGGGGCAGGGTGTCTGGTCAGGAGGGAGGGTGCAGGAGGGGCTGGAAGTGTGGGGTCTTGTTGGAGGGTGTGTGTGAGGGTGGTGGAGGTGTAGGGTGTTGGCTTGGGGGGTATGAGTGAGCCATTTGGGGGTGTGGAGTCTTGGATAGGCTGTGTGAGGGGGTGGGGGTGCAGGGTCTCAGCTTAGGGGGGTATGAGTGCGGGGGCTGGGAGTACAGTGTCTAGGCACAGCATTGAGTGAGTGGGCTGAGGATCGGGGTCTGGGCATGAGGGGAGGGGGACCACTTACTTGCTTTCATGTGGCTCCCAACACGGTGCCCCAGGCATCGCCTCCTGCTGCTCCTATTGTCCAGATTCTGAAGCAGTGGGAAAAGCCTCCAGGAAGCACGTCTCTGCGCTGCTGTTCCTCCAGTTGGGGAGGGGGAAGGAAAGCGGCAGCATGTGAAACCATTTCTGGCTCCGCTTCTTCCCCACAAGCCAGATCCAGTGGGAGCCCTTGGGGCTTCCTCATCCCCTTCTGCAGGAATCCAGTGCTGGCACTCCAACCTTGTGGGAGGTGCTGCAGGGCTGGAGGGCCAACAGGGACTCCCTGCTGTGGGGGCAGCGAGGGGAGTCTGAGTTGAAGCTGCAAAAGAATCATATTTGGTTCAGAAGGTGGGGCTTTCTTGACAGAGTGTGAGAGAATGTGATGATGTCATTTTGTTATCCATCAAGAAAAACTTTTTTATATAAATAGAGAGAAAAGTATAATAAACCCTTCAAGTCAATACTGCTCAAAATCAAAACCGAACTAAATCCTGCTGCCTATTTAGCTTATGATTTGTAAAATCATATCACTCAGAGCTCAGCAATTGCAGTTCTTCTTCGAGTGATGTCCCCGGGGGTGCTCCACTGTAGGTGTTGGGCTTGCCCCGGCGCCACAGAATGAAGACTTTTTTGCAGTAGTCGTACTCCGCTGGACCGTGCATGCACGGTGGCATCTTGCGGTGTTCGCGCCATTTTGAGTGCATGCGCGGTCCGACCCCGCCAGTTCCTCTCAACCACCTCAGGCTGCAGATGGAGTGAATTGCATCTCTCCAATCTTTTTCTCCTTCGCGTGAGATCCCCGCTTAAAGTTGTATATAAGTTCATTTTTCCTCTAATTCTTCCTTTTCCCGTCACTATCCTCCTAGTTAACATAAATAAATAAATAAATAAATTTAATACCTCAGAGTTGTTCCCTTCTCCTGTCCATACCTGTTTCATTTTTACGGTGTCTCCCTTAATGTACATAGTTCTGATAGTACAGTTTAGTTATACTTATTCAGTTAAAAAACAAACAAAAAAACCCCATTGACATTGAAAATGCCGTTGTCACCCGGATTTAAGAAATGCAACACTTTCCGCGAGGCAATGCCAGCCTCCAATGGGCACTCCTTGTGTATCCGATGTTTGAAAGAAGCCCATGTTCCACAAAAATGCCCACATTGCTTGAAGTTGACCGCAAGGGCCAGAAGAGATAGGGAATGAGACTAGATCTTTACCTACTATCCCGCACTCCAGAGTCAGCAAGGGAGACAAGCCTGGTACTTCAGGCACTGAGAAACCGTGTTCAAAACTCCCGCAGTATCAAAGCCAAAGAAACTGGCACAAGTGGCACTGCCGGCAGCACTGAGAGTTGCTTTGGCTCCACCCCCTACCAAACCTCCAGCACTGACGGACATCTCGGTATCGAGTGCATCGTTAGCACCGACAGTAACATTGTCGGCACCGGCAGGCACTGCCAGCACCGATTTCTCATTCCGGTGGCACCGGCGCTAGTGCCTTGGCACCGAGCACTCCCCGCCACCAAAGCCGTTCCCCATCAATAATATTCTCACCGTCACCATCTCCACTGGCACCGCGATCCCCAAGACCATACCGTGATCACTGGCACCGGTCACCATATTCTCCACACCAGTGTCTACCATCTCCCTTTCTGGCATCCTACAGGGACCATCAACATCATCAGTACCAGCAATTTTCGACTTTTCCAGCTTCCTCCAGACGCTCATACACCCGTTTCCGATCTCCACGTTCTCCTCATATTCATCACTGGGAATATACCCACAGGTGCTCACCACTGGACAGCCTTTATCGACGCGATGACCGGTACCGTGATTCACGTAGTAGGTTCTCATACCACTATAGATTGAGATTGCATGGTAGATCATGTTGTGACTGCCTGTCTTCTAGGCACTCACCGGCTCCGGCCCCTCCTACCCCAATGGGACAACCAACGTCCCAACCTCAACTGCCATTAGAGCCAGAGGGCACCCACCCTGCCACGGAGGATCACCCACCAGAGTTGTTTCCTACCGATCAATCTTCCTCACCAGATGAAGCCGTGACAAACAACCAGAAACACTTACCTGTCAAAATGGTGCCGATTCATCTCCTGGTGCTCCACACACCACGAACTCCCGAAATCGACCCCTCTGCATGTGGTTCTCAATTATTTACTCCACCTAAAACACACAGGGTTGTCACTGGCATTCTTCAGGGTCCACCTAGCGGCAATCTCGGCCTTCAGATAGCCCATTGATGGTTCCTCCCTCTTTGCCCATCCAACCACGAAAAGATTCATTAAAGGTCTTCTGAACTTAAGCCCTCCCTGCAAGCCTACTCCCCCCCATGGAGCTTAGACATCGTATTTGAGGCTTTAGCTGCTCCACCTTTTGAACCACTCGCTACTATACCGCTTCAAACATTGACCATGAAGTTGGTCTTTCTTCTTGCAATTATGTCGGCACTCAGAGTTGGGGAATTTGCATCTCTTATGGCAACACCTCTGTATACCATTTTCAATAAGGACAGTATAGTCTTAAGACTTCACCCAGCCTTTATCCTGAAGGTATCATCAAGTTTTCATGTGAATGAACCAGTTGTCCTCCCATCTTTTCACCCGAAACCGCATACTGCCCCACGAGAAGCGGCTTTACATATGCTTGACTTTCGGAGAACTTTGGCCTTTTACGTGGATCGCACAAAATCTTTCAGAAAAACTGACCGATTGATTGTGTCCCTGGTTGGGAGCTCAAAGGGACATCCAATATCCTCCTAGCGAATTTCCAAACTCATAACCAGCTGTATAACCGAGGCCTATGCCTGAAGGCATATTCCGCTCCTGATACAGCCTCGAGCCCATTCTACAAGGGCAGTGGCAACTTCAACGGCCTTTCTCAAGGGTGTCCCCTTGAAGGACATATGCAGAGCCACAACCTGGTCCTCTCATGACACCTTTATAAAACATTATGCCATACACCAGGAGAGGCACTCAGATACTACGGAGGCATCAGCAGTGCTCTCTTCAGCAGATAAATAGGGACTCCATTTTCCCCTCCTACCTGCTCGATGGAATACTGCTGTTTAGTCACCTAACGTATGTCTAGACTACATGGCTCCATTGATGGAGCCATGTAAAATAGTTTACTCAGCATAGTCAAAGAAGCGGGGATTTAAATAATCCCTGCTTCACTAAATAAAAATGGTCGCTGCACTGTGCCAACAATCGGCTGATCTGGCACAGCGCGGCAGTCTAAATGCAGCGCGGTTGACAAAGGAAGCCTTTGTTGATTGCTCCAGTAAACCTTGTTTCAAGGAGCCTTTACTGGAGTGGTTGACAAAGGCTTCTTTTGTCGACCGTGCCGCGTCTAGAGTGCCGCGCTGTGCTGGATCAGCTGATTGTCGGCAAAGAGCGGCGGCCATTTTTATTTAATGAAGTGGGGATTATTTAAATCCCCGCTTCATTGACTATGCTGAGTAAACTACTTTACATGGCTCTGTCGACGGAGCTATGTAGTCTAGATGTACCCCACAGTGGAGCACCCACGGGGACATCACTCGAAGAAGAAAGCGAAGTTACTCACCTCGGTGCAGTAACTGTCATTCGTCAAGATGTGTGTCCCCATGGGTGCTTCACTTCCCACCCTCCTCCCCGCTTTGGAGTCCATTTTTCCTTTATGCCTTTCAGATTCCAAGGTGGCCTCGAGGAACTGGCGAGGGCCAGACCGCGCATGCATTCAAAGTGGTGCGAACACCGTGAGATGCCACTGTGCATGCGCGGTCCGGCCGGGTGCTGCTACTGAAAAAAAGTCTCCATTCTGCGGCGTCAGGGTAAGCCCAGCACCTACAGTGGAGCACCCACGGGGACACACATCTCGAAGAACGACAGTTACTGCACTAAGGTGAGTAACTTCGCTTTTCTTTGCACTAACCACCAGCTCTTTGGCTTATGGTTGTTTATCCCAGTGGCGGTTTGTGTGTTGAGGAAATTAGCAGTGTATTTCCATCTGACTTTATTGCTCAGCATTTGCAGTCTTCTCCCAACTGCTAGAATGTCAGGGGCTGAGGAGGAAGTATTTGCCTCTTTGTCCTGTAACTGTCAGTCTCCAGGCTTCCTGCTCAGCACTTTTTGTTGCAGTCTGTACTGTTCCATTGATTTAAAACCCTGCTAAGGTCTCGGTCAATATAACTGTTTGATGCATGTGGTGAAATGTTTTACCAGTCAGAGGGGAAAAATCATGAGTATTAATTCCTCTGGGAGATTGCTTGGGTTTTGAAGTTGATCAAAAAGCTCCCCAAACAAGGTTAAGAGATTATCTGCATTGCCCAGTGTGAGTTGCTGATAAAGAGGTGACTGAAGCTGATGATACTCTCAATAGTCCAGCTAATGCAAGGGACTGGGAGTCTGTTCTCCCTTGGAAGCATGTAAGAAGAATACAATCACAGGGCTACAGCGCTTAATTTTTGCTGGGTCTGAGTCCCCACACATCTTGGCTTGGCAAGTCACTTTCTGTGCCAACCTAAGAATATATGAGGTGGGGAGAGGAACAACAACGACAGGTATTCTCTGACTTCAGGTTAGTTTCCCCATATTGGCACAGGCGGTGGGGTCCAAGGGCTAAGGGTAAGGAGTGAGTGCAGGAGTTAGGGGCATAAGAGGGCTTTCCAGGCTTCCCAGCCAGTGCTTACTTTATGCCAGAGCTAAGCCTTGACACCTTTTTCAATATAAGTTTAGTACTGCAGAGATATCTACCTGCCCTGAATTGTGTTGTTATATGTCACCTTTGGGACAGCTGACTTTCTCTGAAATGTTGCTGGGTAAAAAACATTAAACCAGGCAATTTCTGGCTTATATGAAGTATAGTTATCCTTAATTGTGTGACTAAAGACAGCGAAGGCTCTCTTGGAGGATGCACTGTGTAACACTTTGTGCCTGAAGCCAACACCCTGGCTGTGGCCCTTCACACAGCCTCTTTCTCTTTACAGGAGGCAGGGTGCACAGCTTGCTAAACCATACTCATCACAGGCAAAAGTGAAAGCCACTCTATAGTTCTGGACTCCCTTCTCAGAGCAGTCTCTGTGTTGGTGCTGAGGAAGTTTGTTTTTACTTCTAATCTGGCAGCTTCTTCCCTGGGCCACTTACCCAAACAACTCCTCCCAGTGCCTCCCCCGGTACCTGCGAGTGAGTGTGAGTGTACATGCACATCCTCCTTCTGGTCCATCACTCCTTGTCTTTCTCCTCTCCTTATCTTGGGGGGGGGGGCAGGGGGAGAACCTTTTAAAGCAGCCCCACCAGCTTTAATTGGCTGTAGGTGTTTAATTAGCTTACTTCTTCCGGCAAGCCATTAACTAGCCTCAGGTGTCCACCTGCCTTCATTTTGTGGCAGCAGTCTCTAGGAATTCATTCAGGGAAGAGAAAGCTATACCTGTTTCTCTTCTGGTTTGGAGGCTTCTGGTTTGGAGTCTGTTACACTTATGAGGTATCATTCTAAAAGTCTTGTTCTGTTAAACATTAGTGCCTCGGATTGTATGTGCTATGAAGTTTGCTAGGTATATTGTACTGAAACATGTTGTGAGGTTGAGTACATCCACATGCCACTTTTCAGGTACAATAATAAAAGGCCAAACAATGTTGATGGCTTATGGAGGAAATGCACACAAGCACAAGGATTATCTCAGGAACTATGTACAATAGAAACATTTCAGAGATAGCATTTCACAATGGGAATTTTTTGACCCAAGTCACAGCAAAAGAGCTTTCCAGCATGTTGGAAGAAGATATAAAGGGGGGAAGTGACACCATGACTGTACTTCACTGTTCCTTACAACAACATACCTGAAAGTACAGGAGGAAAAGAGGGAAATAGTAGGGGAAGAGAGGAGAGGAGAAGTGTTGTCCCCAGGCAGGAAAGAAAGAAGCCTCTGGAAGTAGGATTTCAGAGATGGAGAAGCAGCTGTTTGCAGCTCATAACCTATGTGGCTGATTACCTGACTTTAAGATTCTATACAGAGGCTCAGGAAATATACAGAATAAGTGGTGGTAAAAGATCAGGACAGGGAGCAAAACCCCCCATGCTGCTTTCACAGCATTTTAAGCTGCCACACAATTTAGGAAAATTATCCTGGCTTATTGCAGTATCATGTCTGTTGGAGAGAGAGGCAGCTGTTTCTGCACAATAAATCAACATGAGGGATTTAATGTAGGATCCAGAGAGGGGAAGGCAGCTTCATAGACTGAACTGCAGATAGCTGCTTCCCTAACTTTGAGATCCTATATTTAGAGACCTACACAGGTAGAAAATTTATATCTGTATCTGGTCCACAATCTGAAAAATGGTCTGTGGATGTAAATATCCATGGGTATAAAGTGGATATCCATGGATTTTCATGGCTGTACTGTGCTGCTGCCCTTTGAAAAGAGTATGTGTCTTCCATTTTTAATAGAGTGGATTGCAGATTGTTGGGTTAGAGAGGGTTTAGGAATTTGTCCCATGAAATTATGGGATAGTTCTGAATGACACCGAGTCAAATGGGGCTGTATCTACACTGCAAAATAATAGCTCTTGGATCTTGGATCTCATCTTGAATTGATGTTGGACCCCTAGCCCTGTGGTGTCATGGGACCCTAGGTCTGGGCATGGGTAAATGCAATTGCAGTGTAGTTGCATGGTGGGGGAGGAGGAATTAGGCTTGAGCCTGGATTTATGCTTTAGTTTATGTAGACATATCCTCAGTATAGGCAGGGGCAGCCCATGGATGTAGGCAACCTCTGCAGTTGCTTAGGGCGCCGCGTTAAACACGGCGCCCAATGATGATGTCATGCCATTGAGGGCTATGGAGGCAGGGTCGCCGATTGCGCATTCCTCCTAGGGCGCCAGTTGCTGGCAGCTCTCCTCGAGCCGCTCCTGAGTATAGATACTCACTATAGCAACTGGAGGGGTTCTTCCGTCACTGTAGTTAGTCCACCTCAGGTAGAGGTGGTAGCTTAGGTTGACTGTAGAATCCTTATGTTGGCCTACTGGGAGTTAGGCTGGCTTAACTATGTAGCTCAGAGGTTGGATTTTTCATGCCCTTTAGTGACATAGCTGGATCGATCTAACTTTTTAATGTGGATCTGGCCTCAGAATCCTTCTGGGGGAAAAAAAAAGCAATTGGTTAACATTATGACAATGAAAAAAAGAGTTAGAAACACCAGTGATAATAGCCCAATCACAACAGCAGCAGGATATCTATTTTTTTCATTTTTTTTTCATTTTTACATATAAATTTTAATAGGCTTGTTGGGGAACTCTTCCTTCTTCTGCAATCCAGGAACTCAGAGTATGTCTACATTGCAGAGTTTTTCCATCAAAACAGCCATTTTTTCTGGGAAAACTACCCTTATATCCACACTGCAATTGCATTCTTTTGACAGAAAGTCAAAAGAATGCAGGGGGTTTCCTGACAGCTGTAAACCTCTTTCTACGAGGAAGAAGAGGAAGAAGCCTTTTTCCAGAAGAGCTCTTTTGGAAAAACATGTGTGTGGATAGGAAAGAAGTGTGTTTTTTGTTTGTTTGTTTGAAAGAAGAGGCCTCCAGGAAAAAGCACACGTCCCCTAGTGGCCACTCTGTCCATAGTAATCACAACTTAAATGCGAGATAGTGTCCAATAAATGTGGACACTATCTTTCAAAAAAGCAGATTGCTTTTTTGATGCACTTTTGCTGTGTGGACGCTCTCTTTCAAAAGAAGTTTTTTCAGAAGATCTCTTCTGAAAAAGTTTCTTCCGAAAGAAGCCTGTAGTCTAGATGTAGCCTCAATGGTGGAAGTTCTAGAGATTCACGTGTAAACAACCGGCATGTGAATGGGATATGTCATGCATTGACTCTCGTACCATTAATTCAGAGTGTAGTTTAGAAACCCTTTGAGCTAAGGTAAGACTCTGTTGTGTTATCTTCAGTAGCACAGAATGAACATAAATATTCTTGTAGGTTCATTATTTTAGTAAGTATTTTTTCCTGGAGCAATCTTTTTAAAATGAAAATTGAAGATAAAAGACATGATTCTCAGAGGTACTAGCACACCCGATCCTGATGATGTAAATGGAAGCTGTTGATGACCAGCACTTCTCAGGGTTAGATTGTATCTTACCACTAAGAAATAGTGAATTGAGCCATAATACATCACCAAGAAAATTATATCCGCCCTATATTGGAAATCATTTTGTAGTATAGTTGCTTTTACAAATGTTTGACATATACTATTGTAACACTTAATTATCTCTGTATTTTGTCTCACAGTGGTTGATTATTATCCTTGGAGGCCATATTTATATTCTGTGGAGTTAGAAGGGAAGTCGACATTGCAATGTTCATTGTATTTCACGCCAACAGAAGTAAGTTTTATAGAACAGCAGTAATGATAATAACTTTAAATGATGCATTTAATACATTTTCTAAGATCTGAGAAAATAGACATCCTGCATATTTTGGGTAAAAAGAGTACTTAGTAGTTAAAACCAGCAAATATTTAAATAATAATGGCCTTGGAAGAGTCTTGAAAAAATAATCTTGTTCTTAAGGAAATAAATTCTGAAGTCCTATATAACTGTTACTTTTTACTTTGTCCTTCAGAGTCATATAATAAGTTTAAATTTATTGCTTCAAGCCCTTTGTACATATTTTGGGTTTTTGGTTTCTGCTGATGGTGCACATTTGTACAGTCCCGCAGTATTAACAAATTTATTAGGCATAAACATTCATGAAAGACAGCTCACTTTTTCAGATGCTTGAAGGGGGAAAAAAAGGGAGTGTGACATCAGTGCTGTTTAAATCAGAGCAGATGTGGCTCCCCTCCAACAGTGGTAAATAAGTTGTATTCCAGCAGTTAGACCCCACTAGGGACTTAGCTCTGGGAAGAGGCATGCCTCACTCCCCTGGCTTTTAAAGTATGCTTTAACTGCGTCAGGCCTATGCCAGTTAGCAACCCTCATGTTGTTTGCTTTCACTACTTCTGAGAAGCCCACATCTTCGAGAAGTGTCAGATGTGCAGACCTTTTTGTCCCTTGACAATAAAAGGCAGGGTCATCCTGTTAAAGGCCCTACTCATAGAGTTCACTCTTGTTCCCCAAGACCAGTGCTCGGCTCGGCAGCGAGCACCAGTGCCTTGGTGCAGAATACTCCCCCGGCCCTGTCAATCTAGCACCAGGCATCTTCAGTGGTTCCATCCAAGAGGTCCAAAAAAGTGGGCAAGGACACCTTTCCTTGTAAATTGAAGACAAAGTACACAAGGCAGCACACGGGAGAATATGAACCTGACAAGACACCAGTCCAGGTGGAACAGGACAGCTCTCCTTTTTCCCCGCTGTCCACCATGAGTATCCAAGTTCCCTCAATCCTGAAGGCATTTCAGATGACTCAGGACTATGAGTTGGCACTGCCTGGGCCTCTACATAGAGGGAAGTCATTGTGTCTGGTGCTCTTGCTTTCCTACTCAGGTGGAGAAGAGAGCCCTCCCATTGCCCCGTATGGTCTGTGAGGGAGATATCAGTAGGTCTGAACCATTATCAATGCATGGTACTTCCCTTTGGACTGGCCATGACCCCAAGGGTGCTTACAAAGTGCATGTTGGTGGCAGTGGCTTATCTGAGGTGCCAGGGCATCCAGGTCTATAGCTATCTCGACAGCTGACAGCTCGGAAGCCAAGATTCAGGAGGGTGTCACTCTTCTGCTGAGCATGTGTTAGAGGTTGTGGCTCCTGGTAAATGACAAAAAGTCGATGTTAGCACCAGTTCAGAGGTTCATGTTCATTGGTGCAGTGCTGGACTTGACCATAGCTTGAGCATCACTTCCTTGAGGCCTTGATGATCCTTATAGCACAAGTCTCCATAGTGCTGCTGACCATGGCCAGGGGCTACTTTTGCATCCTTGGACACATGGCAGCATACACACACATGGTGCACCTCACCAGGCTCATGAAGCTGTGGGTGGCCTCGATGTAATCTCCTGTAAGACACCCCAGAAAATCCAGGACTGGGTGCTTACCATTTTGCATCAGGTCCTTCCCTTAGGTGGTAGTCTGTGCTGGAGAATGTCATGTCAGGCATACCCTTCCAGTTGGCTTAACACTCCATAAAACTGGTATCCGACCCTTTGGATCATGGATGGGGCACCCATCTTGGCATGTTCCAGATGCAGAGAGAGTGGTCTCTGGATGAATCAGACCTCCATATAAATATCAAGGAGCTTATGGTTGTTCATAGGGCGAGTAAAATGTTCCTCCCTTACCAGTCAGGTCCGAGTCCTCACAGACAACATGGCCATGATGTTCTACATCAGCACGCAGGGAGGGGCCTGCTCTGTGCCTACTCATTGCCCTACCAGCCTGCTGCCCTGCCAGCCTGCTGGACATATGTATGTTGCTGGACCAGAGAGTCCTAGTTTACAGAGGTTCAACCTGTACTGACTTTTTACTAGTGCTTTTTATGTAGCCTGTTAAGGTAGGCAAGTTATTTAGATGAGTTGATGTATCCCCTGGAAGACCTCTGTGTACCCAGTTTAAGAACCATTGCTCTAAGGCATGATTCCTGATCCCATGATTTCTTCATCCACTGAAGACAGAGTCCCTTAGGCCATTATTTTTCTGATGGGGGTGGTGGTAAGGAAGCCAAACATCTCTTCCCAGAGTGCTTCATCATTAAATAATTAAAAATCAAAATATAAAAAAACATACCCAAAGGAGGAATTGAATGTGCAACCCATCACTATTCCTAGCACCACAGTTTTGCCGTACTATTTTTTTCCCTGTGGCAAATCCTAGGGTAGATTAAAAAGTAGAAGTGCCGACACTGGCGTTGCTAGATGGTGCAGTGATAAACTTAGTGCATATCGCAGAGATTTATGCTAGTGGCTAAAAGACCTATGAACATAAAGCTACTGTAAGTTATTTTCTGTATTTAATTAATTGTAATATTCAATTACAGTTGTCACATGAATTGTTGCTTGGTATTACCGAAAAGTAATTTTTAATATTTGTTCATACTGTAATGTTGCTTTATTACAGCTATTGCCCAGCAATTGATATAATTTGTGATGTTAACAATAGGAGTATCTAACTTCAGAGAGTCTTCAGCAGTTTTCATTCTGTTTTAAAATGGTCTAGTAGTTGAAAGAAAATCTTATAATATTCAATTAAACCTCTTGTTTAATTATTTCATTTTTAAATTGATACACCATTGTTAAATATCAGAGTTAAAGGTTATAGTCTCCTCCGTAGGAATGTCACATCTCATGTCAAAAGTATGACATTTAAGAAAGAGAGATACATCTACTGTTAGTGTGCTCTGTGCTGTACATGACATAAATAAGCACAACCCCCAAATCCCTTATTCACATAGGTGGTTGTATTGAATCCATTGTGGATATGCATGGAAAAAGGATTTTTCATTAATAAATAGTGCTGGATAGGAAATGGTTTGGGTATTTTTAAAGGAAAGTTTTAAAAAAACAGTTTTGGTTTTTGATTAGAAGGTTTTTAGTCAGTTTTTCAAAGAAAAATCAAAATTTCCCATGTAGATCAGAGGCTTTAAGCCAAAAAAATTATCTAGTTCAAAAGCCCAATTTTCTGTCAAAAAACAATTTACATGGAAAATTCTTGATCATCATCTCTAATAAGTAAAGATTTACAAAGTCAGGTGTTGTATGATGATCATAAATACAAATAGTAGATACAATTTCAGGTTTCACAAATTATTTATGTTTAAGAGAGCTGTCTGCACTTTTTTGTCACCTTTTAAATGATAGAGCATGTTTGAAAAATGATGCTCAAGACTGGAATTAATAGGGGTATTACAATTATTTTTATAGAAACAAAATTATAGAATAGTGAACATAATCAGTGTGTAATTTATAATGATGTCATAAGGAAACTAACAAAGGGAACCTGGGGTTTATAAACAGTTACCAGGTGCCTCTTTCATGAGCTGAGTTTTTTTTATTTTATTTTAATGTATTCTTTTTCAATGTATCTCCATTTTATTTCTCCCCCCCCATGTATACACTTTCTCAATCATTCTGGGTAATCATGCTAAGCCATGAGAGCAGCTAATTTCCAGTGAGTATATTATTGTCTACCTGGCAGGGGGCAGCTTACTCATTTACAAAGCAAGGCGTGCTACACTATGCTTAAAATTTACAACCCTGTGGTGGCTGCACACTGATAGTTAATGTAATAGCTGATAGCTGGCAACAGTAGCACTGCCTAATGTTAAATGGAGACAGCTTTGAAAACTATTCTTGTTGCCCAGTATGGCAGAACCGAAGGCAGCATCTGGAAGTGTATATACCTCCCTAGCATGCTTTAGCTTTTCTTTAATTTAATTCATTGAATCTAAAAGTGGTTTTTAAAGTTACAGACTAACACAGCTACCCCTTGGAGTCATTTAAAGTAAAATACTAATAAGAAAGTATATTTCCATGAAGAAAATAGATCCAAATCCAGTATCTCTTTCCAAACAGAATTTATTCAGTCTTAAGATCCTTATTAACCCTTTAACATTCAGAATGAATATATTTTTTTTGGCTTTGCTCTGTTCTCTCCTCTCCCCACCTGCCTTTTCTACAACTCTCTCACTCTTAAGAGCTCTAATATGCTCTTTCCTTCCAACTATCCCCCGGGTCAAAACCAACTTTGACCTGCTTCTCAACTGCCAATTCCTTACTCTGTTTCTCTTCTTGAGTATCTGTTCCCATGACCTAATGGTCACTTGTGGGTGGGTATCTGCTTCTATCCAACTTGTCTTCCAGGATGTGTCTACACTGCAGCCGTAGCTTATATTGTTTCAATCTTATTTCAATGTTATATTGAAATAAAGCGCTATTCTGAAACGTCCCTTAATCCTTGTGCAATGAGGTTTACAGGGTTGTCGTAATAGTAAGCCCATTATATTTTGATATAACGGGCTTTCTCCTAAGATGTGGAGTAGCTGTTGGTATCCCAAAATAGTTCCGCTGTGTAGACATAGCCCCAATTGTCAGAAGGCTTCTTTTCCAGTGGAGATGCATCCTTCAACTTTTGTCTACTTCTGCCAGAACTGCAATAAACCCTTTCTGCTCTTGTTGTAGACATAATTTCCTACAGAAATGACTTCCGAATACAACAAATACAACTTGCAGTTTAAGATTTACATTGTTCCTAAGAAACTAGACATGAGAAATACCATACTTTAAAAAAACAACTACTGAACTATTCACAGGTTGTTTTTTTTCTAGTTGAGTTGACCAAGGTTACAAACAGGGTCGGAGTAATGCAAAATCCATGTATCCCACATTTCAGTTCTTTTACTATGTGAAGAAAAATAAAGCAAGATTTTATGCAGCTTTTAAAAACCTTGAATGCAATTAGTGGTTGCTCTAGCTAATAATAAGCTTGGTGAAGGATTCCTACCTGCCCCCAAAAGCCCCTAACCAACAAACAAATAAAAAAATAAAACAACAGTGTTTGTCTCAACAAATCATATGACCATTAGCAGAACTTTAGTAAATATGGTTGTGTGAGAGTCCAAACACAGACATTTAAAATTATTTATTTTTTGGGCCTACAAAAACAATGTAATTAATTAGTGCTTCTGTGATTAGATATCCTAAATAGAATCAAACAATATTAGTACTTTATGACAAAGGATTGCTAGAATGATGACCAAAGAGGTTCTGCTACACGGATTACATGCTATTCCAACTTCTTATAGGGGTTTACAGTCCCCAAGACTTTCAATTTCGTTTGAAAGATTTGGATTTTTGAGTTTAATGGGAACTGGTGCAGACCCTGCCATGAGAAAAAGCAGCATATATCATTAAAAAGACACAAGCCAAGGACACCTTTTCAATATAATATCTGTATATACCCTGTCACATCTAAAAAATTCACCCTTTTTTCTCCATTTCAGTATGTTTTTATATGGTTTCCCTCATAAGTGATGATTGAGTTGTATATTATATGTTGCATTACTCAAGATGAGTTATTTTTTCAAAATTTACCATGTTAGACTGTGTAGCCATTTGGGGATGGTGATTTTTTGCTTGGTAGCTTATGTGAGCTGCTGAGGCACAATGGGACTAAATTTTGTGGCAGCAACACATAAATTACATAGCAATATTATTTTATTATACTATTGTGAAATACTCTTTATACTTACCATCACTCCTACTTATGGACATGCAACTTTGACCTTACATTGACAATAGCTAATGTATTTTACATCAGTGACTATTTTTCACAGTGATTATTTTTTGAAACAAAAGACAGGACTATGTAGTAATTTAAAGACTAACAAGATGGTTTGAAAGCTCATCACCTAATAAACCATCTTGTTAGTCTTTAAAGTGCTGCATAGTCCTGTCTTTTGTTTCAGCTAGATCAGACTAACACGGCTGCATCTCTATCATTATTTTGGCTGCATCTCTATCATTTTTTTTGAGGATGTGTTTTCCACTGGCCTCCCCAGACAGTCCAGCTCTGCTTATAGATCTTCAGCTTCTGCAGACAGGCTGTTTAGACAGCACAGTGAACCTCATTCCATTGTGCCAAGAATGGGGAGTGTGTTTAAAAAGCGGCTCCCCAGGCAGACTAGCTCCCGCCAACCAGCCCACGCTGCTATCTCGAATACAGAGACAGCATCATGGCATGGCAGCAGCCTCTGTCTGCGGGGGACCCAAGCTTCCCGTGGACAGAGGCTGCTCTGGCATCCCACGGTGTAGCCTCTGTTTGTGTTGGGTCTGGGTTTGGGGAGCTGATACAGAGGCAGCAGCGCAAGGTGGCAGGGTGCTCTGGGGAGTGGGGCTGGGAGCGCACTGGCTGCTGATCCCAACCCGGGAGTGGGGGAGGGGAGAGGGGGAGAAGCATTTCAGTAACCTTGTAATCACTAAGAATTGTTGCGATTACATGATTACTAAAATAAACAATTTCTAACATCCCTAATACAAACACATAGAAAGCTTATCATTTCATTAATAGAAAATGACATGCACAAATTTTGTTGTCCCAAATGGAGCTTCCCAAACACTTCCATCCAAATCCACACTAGTTCAGATGAAACAAATGAACCAAATTTATTAAATACAGAAAGATAGTTTTTAAGTGATTACAAGTAACAAGGCATACATGTTAAGAGTTGGTTACAAAGAAATAGAAGCTAAAATGCAATCTAATATCTAATTTAACAAGCTAAGTGAGTTCAAAGCAAAATGTCTCTCTCATCATATGATTTTTTGTAAAAGCGACAAGGAGTTCTGTAGCACCTAATAGACTAACAGATGTATAGGAGCATAAGCTTTCGTGGGCAAAGATCCACTTTGTCAGATGCATGTAGTGGAAATTTCCAGAGGCAGATATAAATATGCAGGCAAGAATCAGGCTAGAGATAACGAGGTAAATTCAGTCAGGGAGGATGATGCCCACTTCTAGCAGCTGATCTGGAGGTGTGAGCACCAAGAGAGGAGAAATTGCTTTTGTAATTGGCTAGCCATTCACAGTCTTTGTTTAATCCTGAGCTGATGGTGTCAAATTTGCAGATGAACTGCAGCTCAGCAGTTTCTCTCTGAAGTCTGGTCCTGAAGATTTTTTGCTGCAGGATGTCTACCTTTAAATCTGCTATTGTGTGTCCAGGGAGATTGAAGTATTCTCCTACAGGTTTTTGTATATTGTCATTCCTAATATCTGATTTGTGTCTATTTATTCTTTTGTGTTGGGACTGTCCAGTTTGGCCAATGTATATAGCAGAGGGACATTGCTGGCACATCTTGTGCAGGTAAATGAGCCAGTGATGGTGTGGCTGATCTGGTTAGGTCCTGTGATGGTGTTGCTGGTG
The DNA here is from genome assembly GCF_052426305.1 of Pelodiscus sinensis. Lineage (NCBI taxonomy): Eukaryota > Metazoa > Chordata > Testudines > Trionychidae > Pelodiscus > Pelodiscus sinensis. The sequence goes on from NC_143052.1 coordinate 202,288,832, forward strand.
TAGATATGTGGGCAGAGTTGGCACCAAGGTTTGTTGCAGGGATTGGTTCCTGAGTTAGAGTTACTGTGATGTGGTGTATAGTTGCTAGTGAGAATATGCTTCAAGTTGGCGGGCTGGCTGTGGGCTGTGGGCTTGGCCTGCCTTCCAAGGCCTGTGAAAGTGAGGGATTGTTGTCCAGGATGGATTTCAGATCACTGATGATGCATTGGAGAGGTTTTAGCTGAGGACTGTAGGTGATGGCCAGTGGTGTTCTGTTGGTTTCTTTTTTGGGCTTGTCCCGCAGCAGGAGGCTTCTGGGTACACATCTGGCTCTGTTGATCTGTTTCCTTACTTCCTCGTGTGGGTATCATAGTTTCAAGAATGCTTGTTGAAGATCTTGTAGGTGTTGGTCTCTGTCTGAGGGGTTGGAGCAAATGCGGTTGTACCTCAGTGCTTGGCTGTAGACAATGGATCGTGTGGTGTGTCCGGGATGGAAGCTGGAGGCATGAAGGTAGGCATAGCGGTCAGTAGGTTTTCGGTATAAAGTGGTGTTTATGTGACCGTCACTTATTTGTACCGTGGTGTCCAGGAAGTGAACCTCCTGTGTAGACTGGTCCAGGCTGAGGTTGATGGTAGGGTGGAAGCTGTTGAAATTGTGGGGGAATTCTTCCAGAGTTTCCTTCCCATGGGTCCAGATGATGAAGTTGTCATCAATGTAGCATAGATCGAGAAGGGGTGTGAGTGGACAAGAGCTGAGGAAGCATTATTCCAGGTCAGCCATAAAAATGTTGACATATTGTGGGGCCATATGGGTGCCCATAGTGGTGCCACTGGTCTGGAGGTATATATTGTTGCCAAATTTGAAATAATTGTGTGTGAGGATAAAGTCACAGACTCAGCCACCACTTGTGCTGTGGCATCATCAGGGATACTGTTCCTGATAGTTTGTATTCCATCTGTGTGTGGGATGTTTGTGTAAAGAGCCTCTATATCCATGGTGGCTAGGATGGTGTTTTCACCAATGCATTGTAGTTTTCTCAGGAAATCAGTGGTGTCACGGAGATAGCTGGGAGTGCTGGTGGCGTAGGGTCTGAGTAGAGAATCTGCATATTCAGACAGTCCTTCAGTGAGAGTGCCAATGCCTGAGATGATGGGGTATCCAGGATTTCCAGGTTTGTGGATCTTGGGTAGTTTATAGAATAACACCGGTCAGGGCTCCAAGGGTATGTTTATTTATTCCTGTGCTTGTGTAGGGAGTGTCCTGAGCAGATGGTGCAGTTTCTTAGTGTATTCCTCAGTGGGATCTGAGGAAAGTGCCCTGTAGAATTTGGTATTGGAGAGTTGTCTGGCCACCTCCTTTTGGTAGTCAGACCTGTTCAAGACCTGTTCATGACGACAACAGCACCTCCTTTATCAGCCTCTTTGATTATAATGTCAGAGTTGTTTCTGAGGCTGTGGATGGCATTGCATTCTGCACGACTGAGGTTGTGAGGCAAGCGATGCTGTTTTTCCACAATTTCTGCCTGTGCATGTCGGCAGAAGCATTCTATGTATAGGTCCAGACTGTCATTTCAACCCTCAGGAGGAGTCCATGTGGAATTCTTCTTGTGCTGTTGGTGGGAAGGAATCTGTGTCCGTGCGCTGTTCAGTGTTATGTTGAAAGTACTCTTTGAGTTGGAAATGGCGAAAGTAGGCTTCCAGATCACCACAGAACTGTATCATGTTTGTTGGGGTGGCGGGGCAAAAAGAGAGTTCTCCAAGATAGACTCTTCTGCCGGGCTGAGTGTGTGGTTGGATAGATTGATGATATTGCTGGGTGAGTTAGGGGTACCACTGTTGTGGCCCCATGTGGCAGGTAGGATTTTAGACAACTTACAGTCCTTTTTCCTCTGTAGAGAAGTGAAGTGTGTAATGTAGATCTCCTGTATAATTTTAGTAAAGTCTGTTTGTGAGGAAGGTTTTTTTTTTTAGAAAGTTTCCAGATTGGAGAGCTCTTTTTTGATGTTCTCCTGTTTGCTGTACAGGATGCTGATCAGGTGGTTCCTCAATTTCTTTGATAGTGTACGGCATAATCTCTCACTGTGGTCTGTGCAGTATGTAGATAGCAATCAATTTTTCACCTTCAGTCCATTTGGTATGTTGTCCATCCATTTGCATTTGGAGAGAGAGATGATATCTGTCTGTACTTGTGCAAGTTCCTTCATGAGATTGATGGATTTCCACTCCATACGGCTAAATGCAGTGCTTTGCATGGTGTCAAGTATCAGAGGGGTAGACGCGTTAGTCTGGATCTGCAAAAGTGACAAAGATCCTGTAGCACCTTATAGACTAACAGATGTATAGGATCATAAGTCTTTGCCCATGAAAGCATATGCTCTTATATATCTGTTAGTCTATAAGGTGCTACAGGACTCCTTGTCGCTTTTGCAGATCCAGACTAACATGGCTACCCCTCTGATACATGATTTTTGTAGTTTTCTTGGCTGGATACTTTTCAGCCAGGACTCCTTACACAATCCAATGGTGCTTTCCTTATTCTTCAGTTATTGTGGATGTCACAGGCACAGAGAAATGAAGGAGAGAGGTGATTTGAGTCTTCTGTTCCCCATTTTTATATCTTTCCCTTTTCCTTTATAATAATTTCAAATGGGGAGTTCAGGAGACAGCAGATATGGGAGATGGAAAGTTCAAGCTGTTTCTTTCCTAATATGTAAATCTCTCATTTATGGTAACATTCTTGCCAAAATATGGCTGCTTACTCAGGTGATAGTCCATTTGATTTTGCTGGCACCTGACAGAGTCAGTGGCTAGCATTTTGTCTCTGGGGAACTGGTTTAAAGCTATTTCCATAGACTTGGAAAATGGCTTATAAAATTCTGTTGTATAACTTTACATAAAATGTTGCCACACATGTATTTTAGCAGTACAGAAATGAACAAATGATGAGTTTTCATATGATTACTCATAAGGCATATTTTGTACAAAATGGGTTGTACTCTTGTAAAAAGGAAGAGATACAGACTGTCACAATACACTATTCATTAACAAAGTTGTGATACTATGCTAAGCAGTGCTTTTTTTGTTTTAAAAAAAAAAGGTGCCAGTACTCCATGGGGAAAGTTGCTGAACTCTAACTGGAGGTGCCAGTACTGCGTCTGGAGGTGCCAGTACTGTGTACCAGGCAGTTCCATCACAAAAAAGTACTGATGCTAAGGAATTTTGACTGCACTAAAGAGCTGTGTATGCACTGAGACAAAAACAATGTCAAACTGGAGTTAAGGTTGAGAGTATGTATCTGCACAGTTAAAACACCCAAAGTCCTTAACTTTGTTTTATAGTGATGCCATTGTAATAATTATACAGTTAATAATTATACTTAATTGAGTTTAAAATACTAAATTAAAATTATTTTTATTTTAGACACATTAGATTATTTTCTCCCACACAATGTTATTACTGAGTGTAGTTAAGTTGCTTGGCTACTTGAAGTGTGTCTTTTCACAGCTAATAACTTTACATATTTCAATTTCTTAATTTTAACCTTAACTCTGAATTTCCTGGATTTATAACACTTGCTTTTGCAATAATTATATATGTGGAATATTTTAAGTCCTAAGTTGTATGTTCTAAACCTTCATTCCTAGCAGTAGTCATTTGTTTTCATTTTCTTTTCATGAATAATGAAAAATTATTTATTTTAGTCATCATGTATGTAACTGAAAGAGAATGTTACCATGTGATAATTGTAATGATTTGAAGATATTTAATGTCAATCTCCAGCTAAGTTCTCAGAAAAGAGCAAGTGCTGTAACTTTAGGAAGATACACAGAAAATCTGAATTTCTGTTTTAACAGAAAAACTTGACTCATTTCAGCCTTACCAATGAAACTGCAAGCAGCACTTGTAGCAATTAAACAGGAGTCTGTGCTTTTAAAGGACAGAGATAACATGTTCTTCTTCAAGAGATGTCCCCATGGGTGCTTCATGTTTGGTCTTGGTGCTGTCCCAGCACCTGGCCTGGAGATATTGAAGCAGTCCCTTCACAAGCCACACATTTGTGGTGCTGACGGCACGTACTATGCTGGTTGGAACTGCACATACGTGGCCTGAACCCTCCAGTTCCTTCTCTACTGTCTCCGACCTGAGATAGGGCTCTCTGCAGTTCTCCAAAAAGATAGTTTCAGTATAGTGTTAGAGCTGTTATCCAGTTTGTTGTTCTTTATTTAGTCTTAGTTAGTCAGTTTGTGTTCTTTAAAAAAACAACAAAAAACCATTTTTTCTTCTTCTTAAAATGCTCAGTTCCCTGGGCTTTACGTGTTGCACCTCCTGTAGGGAATGCAATGTCTGTGTTGGGTGGACACTCCTGATGTGTCCAATGTCTTGGAGAAGATCTTATAGCCTAGGACTGTCCTCATTGTAGCAAGCTCACGGACAGGGTTTTGTGCCTGAAACTGATCCTCCTGGAGAAAAACCTTCACCTTTTGTCGGATCCAGAACCACAACTCACATTTGTGAACCACTATGCACTCTCCTATGGTGCCACAGCCATCACCTCTGTGGGTAGAGCAGTAGTCCCATTGGTATTCTGCAGTATTCCAAAGCCCCTACCATCAGAGGGTGAAACTGCTCATTAATTACCAGACGTGGAATGCCCACAGGGTCATCTCTCTTGAAGAAACGAAGATTACTCTTCTTTGGAGATAGGGGGCCTCCGATGTGGAGAAGGCACTGGAGAGCTCGGGCTCTGCATGTGCGGTTCCAATGGGCATGGCATGCGCCGTTGATACCATGCATGTGCAGCCCATGCAGGGACTGCTTGAAAATCTCTGGTCCAGGTACCAGGATGGCACCAAGACCAAATGTGGATCACCCACAGGCACACTCATCTCGAAGAACTTCCATCACTGCACAAGGTGAGTAACCTTTGTTTCTTGCATTGGCATGCTGAATGGAATCAGAATTGAGGCAACTATTTCGGATGTTATTTGAAGGTGTTTTAAGCAATTAAAATGTTTTCTTGCCCTTATTCTTTGTAAATTTTTCTTCAAGGATTGAAGTTTCCATTCATCTTTTTACAAAAGACCATAAATATATTAATGTATTTGTCGTGCTTGCAGGGCTAGGAACACTTATGTCCCTTTCTGTTCTCTCTGGGTATGTCTAGACTACATGGCTCTGTCGCCAGAGCCATGTAGATTAGTTTACTAGACATACTCAAATGAAGCGGCGATTTAAATAATCGCCACTTCATTTAAATTAAAATGGCTGCCATGCTGTGCCAATCAGCTGTTTGGTGGCACAGAGCGGTAGTTTAGATGCTCCGCGGTCGACATCAAAGGCATTTGTTGACTGTCCCGTTATGCCTCGTGGGATGAGGTTTACCGGGGCGGTCGACAAATGCCTTTGATGTCAACTGCGGTGCGTCCAGACTACCATACTGTGCGCCAAACAGCTGATCAGCACAGCACGACAGCCATTTTAATTTAAATGAAGCGGCGATTATTTAAATTGCCGCTTCATTTGGGTATGTCTAGTAAACTAATCTACATGGCTCTGTCGCCAGAGCCATATAGTTTAGACATACCCTTTGAGTGCACCGCATCAGCTGTCAGGTCTCAGCCCTTTACCTGTACTGGGATGGAATTCCACTATTTCTATACCAGGCTCTTGGTTGCAATATACTGGTTTTTCTTCAGAAGGTTCAGCTGCATTTTGGTGCCTGTGGTTCTTTCCTTTATGAGTCTGTGATCAGTGGTACACAGCAATCACACAGCACTCTTAAATCCAATTTTTTTTTTAGTATGAATAAAACATTTAGAGAAAAAGGGCATTAAAACAGGATTCAAACTTTGTCTGCATTGGCAAATGTGAAGTACTGGCTGTTATAGTGCTACTCACATAGTGCTGCAGGGAACAGCTGTTGTGTTTCCATACTGTCAGCTTCCAGTGCAGTAGCATGATCACACTTGGAGTGATGCACTCTAAGCAGCTATTCCACAGAACACCTCTTTTTGTTGCTGAAGCTTGTGGGAAGGGGGAGGAGGGAGGAAGGAGGAGGATCCCAGGGCATCCTGAGTACTCTCCCAATGCCCTGTGGTGCAACACTTTGCATCCCAGAAACCCCTGTTCACATTTGGTGCTGTCTTTAATGGCTTTTGTGCTCTGCAGTCTGCCTCCTTGATCTGTGAGAATGGATTCTGAACTGTTGAGGAAAACTCTGATAGGTCTCACTAACATGTTAGAAATGACAGTCAAGTTATTCTCTAAGCCAGTGGTCTCCAACCTTTTTACACCCAAGATCACTTTTTAAGTCTCAGAACAGGCGAAGATCTACTGCCCCGCCCCTTCCTTAAAGCCCCGCCTACATTACATGAGGAAATCTAATGTAAATGTACTGTGCAGGTGCGCAGTTCAGAGAGGGCTCAAGAGCTACTCTTAGAGCCCCTGAGATCTACCGATAGATTGTGATCTACTGGTTGGTGACCATGGCTCTAAGCAATGAAGCAACAACGAGGAGTGCAACAATGATCTTGCCACACGTAGTAGCTACAACAGAAAATGTCTTGTTGCATTCAAGGAAGTGTTGACTACAGTGGAATGTTGCTTTTGGGATTGGGAAACAAGCACTGAGTGGTGGGATCACATTGTCGTGCAAGTCTGGGATGACGAGAAGTGGCTGCAGAGCTTTTGAATGAGGAAAACCACTTTCATGAGATTGTGTGATGAGCTTGGCCCTACCCTGTGGTGCAAGGGCATGAGAATGGAAGCTGCCCTACCAGTGGAGAAGTGTGTGGCGATTGCACTGTGGCATCTGGCTACTCCAGCACCAGAGTGGCAGTTTGCTTCCCATGCCTTGAGGTAGGAGTTCTGTGGCTCCTTTGCTTTGACCCTACACTGCAATACATCACAGACAAGTCCTTTTGGCCATTCATCTTGATATTGGCCCATAGGAATTATGGAACCTATGACTGGAGCACAGCTGGGACTGAACAACCTCCTCTCTACAAATGCTGATTGAGGTCCAGCTCTTCAACATTGCTCTAAGTAGGGGATCACTTGGTGCTTGGAGCACACATGGTCACTTTGAAAGATGTGCTGAGAGCACTCCATGCATCATTGAGTAATCAGGAAGAGGACTTTCAAAATTTGCAAGGAATCTAAGGGGTGGATCTGAGGATAGAGTTCAATCTGATGATCAGAAAGATAAGAACAAGCATTTTGGAACTGGTACCAGAGGCCAGTCTCAGTACACCAGGATGTCCACACTGTCACCCAGCCCTGTAGCTCTATGCAGCAAGCTCTACATCTCTTGTCAAGGTGGTTTACCTAGAGTATTTGTCATCTGAAGAAGTGGGTTGTGCCCATGAAAATTCATGATACTATCTACATATTTTTGTTTAGTCTCTAAGGTGCTACAGGACCATCGCTGTGTTTAAAATTTTTTTACTTACAGACTAACACGGCTACTCCTCTGAGACTACCCAGAGCACAACAACTGTGGTGTTAGTGTGCACTAAGTGCCTTGCCAATGTGGACACCTTGGGAGTTACAGCACTGGGAGGTGATTTACTGCTCTGAAACTTGCCAGTGCACACAAGGCTATAGTCTACACATGTGGCTTTATTACTGATAGGCTTACCATTTCTGATGGTCTTCTTGGCAGGCCAATCTTTTGTCATACTCCCCCAGGGTATGTCTACACTACCACCCTAGTTCGAACTAGGGTGGTAATGTAGGCATACCGCACTTGCAAATGAAGCCCGGGATTTGAATTTCCCGGGCTTCATTTGCATAAGCCGGCCGGCGCCATTTTTAAATGCCGGCTCGTTCGAACCCCGTGCCGCGCGGATAGACAAAGCACGGGCTAGATAGTTCGAACTACCAAGCCATTCCGCACTATCTGTACGCCTCGTGTAGACATACCCCCAGAAAGTTGCTGTCTCAGGCTGGATCCCCAAAACAAGTGCTACTCCTCCCTTAGAGTGTATTCCTTTGTAAGGGTGCATCTACACAGCATCCTTACCTTGAAATAAGCTATGCAATTTGCATAGTGCAAATTGCGTAGCTTATTTCGAGGTAATTTTGAAATGGCTTATTTTGAAATTTGGCACTGTCGACACAACGCCAGATTTCAAAATAAAGCACTATTCTGACATGTCCCTTAACCCTTGTGGAATGAGGATTACAGGGATGCTGGAATAGCACACCCATTATTTTGAAATATATTTTGAAATAACGGGGGCATTTAAAGATGCAGAATTACTATTTTGGGATACTTCTAGTATCCCAAAATAGCCCCACTGTCTAGACGTAGCCTAAGTGTGTCAAGTATTTTGATCTATATTTGGACACCTCATTGTGTCCTAATTCTAATAAGGTTTGCAGTCTTACCGAGAAAGCAAAATCTCTTAACAGCCTTCCGGTGTTTGCAAAGATGTCACTTGAGCCATTTGTCCCCTTTCCTGTGTATTTTTAAAGAAAATCTTCTGCAGTGATAAAGCAATATAGTTACACAAAAATCAATCAGATCAATGTACAGTATTCCAAAATTATTACAGAACAGCTTGAAATCCATCATAGTAATAACTTACTTTTTTTAAATGTATCTTTCTAATCACTCTTCTGTACAAAATATGCAAGATAATTTGCTGTGTGGTAGCAAGGAATTCCTCATTATGGAATTTCTTTAGAAATAAAAACCAAAGCCTAGAAAATTCCATTAGGGAAATAAAAGATGTTAAAAGATGATTGAGCTTGCAAAGTGGTACACTAAAAAGAAATACAAACTTAATTATACTCCCTTGTCCATAAATGTTATAGTATATGTGTAATGGACATGACTGTTGATTTTTGTACAAGACCCCTACTTCATTGATTGTGTCAGTTAGGTATTGCACTGTTAATTACACACAGGTAGATAGTAAACAAGAAGCAAATCTGAGCTTTTTTTTTCCAGAAATGCATAATTATTTTTATAATAAATCCATATAAGATTTACTCTTAGTTTACACCTCTATTACTGAGAGCAAAATTGGGTTCTCAGTGGACAAGATGTTCACGCAGGCCAGGCCTATACTAGACCTGGAAGCCTGGCTCAAGGTACACAACTCTAGCTACCTAGAATATGTAGCTGGAGTTGACTTACCTTAAACTGAGTTTAACAGCATCTCTACAGTAGGAGGCCAAGGGAGCAAATGCTCCTCTCAGCTTCCCTTACTCCTCACAAGATTAGGAGTACTGGACACGGTTGGGGGCATCCTCTGAGTTCGATTTAGCAAGTCTTAACTATAATCACTAAATCAAACTCTGGAAGGTTGATCACTGCAGCATCGATCTTCCATGGAGTAAAGAGAAGGCCTCAGTGTGCAGAAACTGAGCGAAGACCTTGGACAGCTCTGTTTCTTTAGTTTTACAAAAGTTAGATGATGGGTAGTGCATGAAATATTGACTGAACAGTGAGGATAAAAATGCCTTTTGTAAATCTACTTTTTTTTCACTGCACATTGTCTAACAAGTAGCAAATATAGAAGCATTAACGCCATTTATGATGGAGTTACAGACTGTATTGAAATGCATAACCAGAAGGAGGCAGAGACAAGGTGCTAGGTTTCTAATCTGCAAATGTTTTGCCTTGTGTCTGTATAGATGGTCTCTCTCTTGCAGGCAAAAATTAAAAGCATATTTTCAATGTGAAGATTGCAAAATTTAAAAAAGTTCTTGATTCCTTTATTCAGTATGTCTAAAAGACATTGGTAATCTGTCCTATGAGGGCCCAAAAGTAGCTACCATTCTAGTTCATAGCACTTTTGTAACTTATATAGGAAGTTAAATCTTCAAACTACTTCACAAACAATCATAGAAACTAGAGATGAGAAAAACCTTTTAGCTCTTTTGGTTCACCATATCTCTGTGCAGTGCAGGATCAGACAAGTCCCGTGATGCAGGGAAGTGTTATCCCAGTTTTACAGATAGGAAGTGAAGACACATAAGGATCTGCAGAAAACCACAGAATGAATGTCAGATCCGGAATTAATTTACATGCATTCTTGGTCTCTGGTCCATATTCATTGCACTACTCTACACTGCTCATGAGATTGAACTGTTATTTAATTATGCAGTTATTCTATTACTGAAGACTCCCTCTATTAAAGTTAGATCTCCTGGGACATTAGCCAGCAAAGCAAATACCTTAATGATTTATATAATACTAGCAGAAATACCCGTCGTCGCCCGGGGAAAATATAGTAAAAGGGGTGAGGAATGAACTACGTCAATTACGTTAACCTAGCATATTTTATTGGAAATACTTTTCTCTGATATATTACTTTAAGAAATTAACATAGCTAGTGATGTGCTTACAAAATGCATTTACATTTAATTCATTTCTTGATAACAAAAGGTGTGGTGAATGAACTACGTAAATTACTTTAACATAACATGTTATTGGAAATACTTTTTCTTTTATCATATTACTTTAAGAAATTAACATAGCTAGTGTTGTGCTTACAAAGTGCATTCCCCAGTGGACAACAGATGAATTTCTTAGTTTGTAGCCAGAGGGAAAAGATCTCATAGTTGCAGTTTATGTGACATGCTTAACAGAAGAGTCCAGCAAATGCCTATGATCAGGCGCTACTAAAAGCTAATTATCAGTGGTCCCAATTGGGACTCGGGAGGAACCAGGGGAACCAATTTTGAGATATAACCAATCCAGTTATTTAAGTTAGGAAATCAGTAGTATCTGTTCAAAATTTTGTGTTTCTAGCTCTTACAATTTCGGAGATCTTTCGGGACAAACAAATTTTCAGAAATATTTATAAGATATATAGAAAATATAGATCATTCTATATAGAATATAGAACAAACTTTTGTGTTCTGAAATGTTAAAATGACATCTTTTAAATAAATTGCCACTGGAAAGTTTTATGACTCTCTCTTGGGTACAATAGCAACTATAAGGGGCATCAATAACAATATCTTCTTTCCTCTCGAGGTCCCATCCAGTCCTAGTATTCTATGATTCTAACCAAGATCTTTTTCTTTTTTGGAAAATATTTCAGAAGTTTTAAAGATAAAAATAAAATAATTATTAATTTCAGATTTATGGAGAGATTATTGATCAGTAGTAATTTTCCCACAGCAAAGATTGCAGCTATAATCTTTCCATTATAATAGTAGCGTGGACATATGTAATTTCAGAATATTTAGGGGTTAGGGAAACCATTGATGTGCTAAAGAAATAGTCCATTTCACTCCAGATTTCAATTATGTAGTTTTAGGAAAATTTTTGTGTGTGTGTCATGAAATTGGAAGTAAAGCATATAGATGGTTTTTGAGATAATTAGAAGAATTGCATGAAATAAAGTTTAAGAAAATTAATATAACTTTTTAATTACACTGTATTTTAAAGATAATTGGTTTACAGTTTTAAAAAGCGGAGTTCTATATTTTAGACATTACTCATTGCTCAATTTGAAACACCAGCATGGTTCATTGGTGATTTGAATGAAAATCCACATAATATGCACATTCTCTCCCCCTTAGCAAACACACACAATCCTCCCAATGCCTTACATACATCTGCGTTATTGTACTCAGTCAAGGGAGTGTGGTTCCTGCATGAATTAATATAGAGCACACTAATCCTGCAAGAACACTGGAACTTATAAGATGTGCTTTAGTTTTGTTGTCTAAACGGTTCACAGATTGGCTGATAGAGCTAAGAAACTTGAAGAATCAGTGGGATTGTGGCAACTCTTTTTTTCTCTCCCCATTTAAATTTTTAAATATGTTCACCATTCACTGTATTGCACATGAAAATCAAGTTTAATGTACTTATTTCTTCAGAATCTGTAAGATCTTCAGCTTCTTAAAAGCTTTACCAGAGTTTTATATATTAAAGGGCTCTAAGAAGTGCATAAACCTTGAGTCTTTCCCATGCTGATTTTCTTGGTTATTCATATCTTTTGTTACATTGAGAGTAAACTGCTATCGTGTGTGCTGTATGGGGCACCTCTGGAGAACCCTTTTGGAAACAAGACTATGTGAAACATGGCCACTTGCTTATCAACCAGCGCATTGTGAAAGAATCATTTTATATCAGTGCTTTTCTATAGGCATTAGCTGCTAGCAGTTTTCTGAAGTGAGTTCAGTATGTTAGCTTTAACCTATAAAATCCTAAATGTTTTGGGACAGATTCTGAGTGAATGCCTTTCTTTCATGTGATAGTACTACAATTAGGATCAATGAAAGCACTGCACTTTGAACTGCATCAGTGTAAATGATGGTGTCTTTGTGAAGGGTTCCTGACTTTGAAACTTATTTCTTCTTATCCCATTTTTTGTTAAGGTTGTTAATGGCATACTGAAGTTGAGGCATTCTGTTGAGCAGTTGAGGAGGGTTTTCTTCAGATCAGTTCCCTCTATCTCCTTCGCTGTTATTGATTATGGACTGAAATCCAACTCAGATATCTTTGTCTGCAATAATACATCAAAAGGAACAAAGCATCCTTAAACAATGATGTATTAAAAGTCTCATCTAGAGCCACAGTATAAATAATTTTGATATTTTTTGTCCCATTATAACTTTCCATGAGGGACGAGGAGAAAGTTGATCTTTGGGTACTTAAGATGGCTGGCCACATTTGGCAAGAGATGAAGCTCCAATTACATCATTGGTACACGATCAGGTCTTCAGGTTAATTTTCTCAAAAATTGTTGTAGTAATTCTGCTACAGTGCAGCATAAACATGTTTCCCTCGCCGAGAAAATGACCACAACCATTTTCTTGTCCATTAGGTGGCAGCATATGACTTCAGTCTTCCAATAAACATTAACAGTGAGGTTCCATCTTCTCAGCAAACCTCTACAGCTACGACACCTTGTGGGTCAGGAAAGCATATAATTGTTCCTCGTCCTCAAATTGTGACTGTGACTGTCCCATTATGTACAGTCCAAGCAACGGGTACGTAAACTGGAAACATTAAACTGTGTGTGTGTGCGCATGCACACTCTGCATAGCTTTTTCAGGGGTTTATTTCTAGTTTTAGCAAAGGAAAATTAGAAGCTAAATAACTGAAAGTAGAACTCAGTAGGTTAATTTAGCATTTATTATAATACCAGATAATTAGAAAATGTAATAAATATATCTGTATCTATTTACTCCATTTAAAATATATATTTCTGATGCTGGAATTATATTACTATAATTTCTAAAAATTAAAAATCACAATTATAGAAATTCTGGGTCATCAAGTACCAGCCTTCTCTTGGCCAGCCAGAGCTTGGGGGAGGGAGGGCTCAGGCAGCACACCCCTCCTGCCTTCCCCCTGTTGGCCAGAGCACGCTTATTTGCGGGATAATGGGAAGGGTGCGTTTGCACTCTTTGCACCCTCCTGTGTATGGGCCTGTATGAGATGAAGTAAATAACTCTTTCTAATTTACATTCTCCACACCAGTCATGATTTTATAGACCTCAATGATATCCCCTCCCTGAGTCTTCTCTTTTCCAAGCTGAAAAGTCCTAGTTTTATTGATCTCTCTTAATGTGACAGCTGTTCGATACCCTTAATCATTTTTGCTTCCCTTTTCTGAGCCTTTTCCAATTGCCACACAATGTTATATAGTAGCCACCCTACAGACCTTTAGTTCTCAACCTACTTACCATTTTGGGACACGTACAGCTCTCTGTGTTATATTGGCCTCATTCACACAATATATGTGTTACCCATAATCTAAAAAAATAATGTTTAGTATTGGTTATACAACAGCAATACAATTCAAATTAATGTAGTACCTTACCTATAAATAGCTAAAACATTAACAGTTAAAATTAATCAATTTTAGGGTGGCATGGCACCATGTATTGCCAACTTCACTTCCACAGCGGTTGTGTTGAGCGCCCAGAGAGCATGACACTGGAGCCTGCTGGAAAACTGGGGAGCCCTGCTTGTTGGGTGTGCCCTTGAGCTAGAGACTGCCCTTGTGCACTGAGCCACCCATGCTCACAGCTTCTCAGGGACTGTTCCCCATGCATCCAGCTCTCCTACCCATGGAATACAGTTAATGCTTTGTTGTAAATCATACATCATTTGCTTTCTTTACTGTGGTACTGGAGAAGAGCAATTACTGTATTAAATGAAAAGTAAATCTCTTGCGATAAACTTATATGGATTCTTTGGTGAATAACAATCTACATAAAGTATCACAAATTTAATTAACTTTAAGAACTATTAAAAATAGGGAGATAACAATAGGTGTATCAAACTTATAGTAGCCATTTAGAAAAATGAAGCTAATACTATTGAATTCTCCGTCATTATAGAAGGTTAATATTCATTGATAATGAAAATAGATTAGCTCAAAGAAACCTTTGTTAACTCTTTTAAATTTTTTTTAAGTAATTGATTGGATTTCTAGAGTACTTGTCCTTCTTCACGTGGGATCTACTCTGACTCCCTTTTGTGTTAATCAGAAATACAAAAAAAGTATTAGTCTCTCCTGTTTAGATTAGAGTTATAAAGGAAAATCATGGTAATTCTGATTTTAAGCCTGACCTAAGCTTGACTTCCCTTTTGACAATTGACATTTTGGTGGGTGCAAAATTAATGTCACACAGATGTGTGTCCCTTTATGGAGGGTCATACTCAAGTAGACATTTACTGTGCTTGCAATTTGTAGACAATGAAAAGGAGGGCAGATTTTAAAAGAAAGAGAGAATCTGTCAGTTTAAGAATGCTGTTATAGTTGTGTTGGTCCCAGGGTATGACAAGGTGGATGAGATCTTTTATTGGACCAACTTCTGTTGGTGAAAGAGACAAGCTTTTGAGCAACACAGAATTCTTCTTTTGATTGTAAGAATGTGTAAAGTAGAAATAAAGCTTTAATGGAAGAAGTTTTAGAAATATTTGTCAAGATGTTCTATAAACTTTTTAATTTCTTCTACAGCACTGCAGCCACCACTTGAGTTCTCCACTTCACAGCTGATATTTGAGACAAGAAGCATGCATTTAGGTATTGCTGATGAACATCAAAGCACTCAGGTAAATAAACATATATGCTTTTATCATTATTCTCAACTATGTATCTTAGAAATAATTTATTTTAGTAATCTTGTAACTGCAACTATTCTTAATGGTTACTAATTGTTCTCCCCTGGGGGCAGGGCCAGCAGCCAGTGTCCTCTCAGCTCCCAACCCCACTGCTGGGGATCCCCCTGCTACTGCCACTGCTGCCACTGTGCTGCTGAGAACCCCAGTGGTCTGCAGGCTGCTGCAGCCCACTGAGGTGAAGGAGGGCCACTCATGTGGTTGCCCATTGCTACTACACATCCTAAGGATTCCCCAAGAAGCCTCTTGACAGTGTCGTTTTGGAATCATGAAAGAGATGAGCTACTTCTGCTTTAATAGTCTGTTAAGATACTTGGGAAGTGTGATGGAGCCCTAGGGCTCCACACTCCCATGGCCCTGCCTGCTTTGCAGGGAGGAGAGGGCGAGGGCGGACTGCAGGCTAGCAGCACAGCTGCTGCTGGAGCTGTCCCGGCGGAATGTGCGTCGGCGCCGGGACCTGACATCACGTGGTGCGACCTGCCAGCTGAGGCGGGCGCAACGCGAGGAGCGGGGCTGAGCTGCAACGCCGGGCAGGCCGGTCGCATCATGTGGAGGCAGCAGCCGAGAAGAGGGGAGAGGGCACCAGCAACTCTGGGCGGCAAGCCAGAGCAGAGGGTGGAGGCCGACTGAGGGGAACCAGGGAAGGCCCCCCTTTTCCCTCACCTTTATACCAGGAGAACTAAAAGCGGGGAGGAAGTGACCCAGGGCAGGGTGGGCGGATCACCCATGAGTCAGCGTGTTATGGGTGGCTGCCCTGCCGACCATAAGGGGAGTGAGCAGGAGTGCTTCCCTCCCTTAGGTCCCTGGGTTGGGACCCAGTTGTGAAGGTGGGCCCAGGTCCCCCTACCCTCCTCGTAGTGCTATCTGGCGACTTAAACGGAGAGAAAGGCCAATCACTCGGGAGAGACGGGCACGGGACAAATTGTGACGTGGATTAAACACAGTGTTTGCAGACTTTGGAAAATGATGTGAACTTTGTACGTGAAGTCTTGCCCAGAACAAGGGCGAGGGCGGGGGGAGGGGAGGAGGTTGCCCTGGAACAGGAACTCATTGTGTTCTAGCAGATCCCCTGAACTTCTCGATCTGAAGGGTGATATTTCTTGAATTAAGAAGATAGAGGAACTCTATCCTTTTCCCTAGGTGTCTCCTTGATCACCTCTCACTTCTCTTCTACTGGTTTCAGCATGACCTTCCAGCAGATAATAGTGTGGGGCAGTTTTAATCTATGGAGTAGGCTTAGGTAGATCAAAATGCATGTCTGGCTAAGTCTTGATCCTCATGAATGTTAGTTCTTATAGCTTGCCTGCAGGGTCACATTTACTCTGTGGCTGAGAGTTTGCTTCTCACCTTATGTTGACACTTTAGCACTAACTCTGCTCAAGGTAGCACATTATAAATAGCATCATAGCCAGAGGTAGATTAGACAGTTTTTCTTGGAATGCTTGTTCATGCAGTTCCAGTTAGGTTTGCACGCATCACATGCATGAGTGTCTGGAACTTTTATCCCTAACAGCTCTCAGCTGGAGTGGTGCTTGCCATAGCATCCCGTGCATACCATTACCAATCTGACCCCTCTTCAGTTCCTTCTTGGCTGTGATGTCATTGGAACTTCTCCCTGTCTTGCGTCATCAAGTCTCTAGTCCCTAGTTATTCAGTACTTCTTTACCTTATGTTTAAGTCTTGAATTCTTTCAGTTGTAAAATCAGTAGTTTGTAGTGGACAGATTCGCCCACACCTTTCACTCTTCCCGGGTGCATTCCAAAATTCCTGGTGTTTAAATCCTGCACAAGTGCAAAAAATCTATAACAAACAGTGACATGCATAACCCATGTCTGACATGCCTTCAGGAAGAGCACCGAGCTTAGAAGTGTGTGTGTTGCCTGCATCAGTTCCTACTGGAGTCTGCTGTTAGACTGACATATTCAGACTGTCTAGGTGCAATTTAAATCCATAATGCACTGGGATCTGTGCATGAAATGGCATTGAAGAAAGACGGTTGCTAAAGACTCTCAGCACTGTAGCCTGAAGGCACTGCCGATGTTGGCAATGAGGCACCATGTGACCACCGTGCTGCCACATAGTCACCATAAGACAAGTAGAGGGTTCTCTCCTTGTAAGCAAGAGCCAGGCCAGTGCAAGATGACATTGACGCACAAGGCTCACCGAGAGAAGCCATCAACTCCAGTATCCATACGGGCACTGTTGAGTTAAACACAGAGTGCTTCTCCAAAGAACCAAAGTCCAGTGCAGATGATAAACTCCCCATCTACCATGGATACCTATGAGGCCATGAGAGACCTCATAGAAATCTCCAAATCCAGAGCTCACCTAATGCAGGAGAAACCACTAGCACTAGCTAGGGTGCCTCAATCTAATGGCAAGCCTGCCATGTTTAGGCGCCCTGCATCAATGGACCATCACTGGAGTTGGTTGGTCTTATCCTCAAGGTGCTTGTCCTCCCTGGCACCGTGGGCTTGAGGTCCTTCCCCGGCCCTGGAGAAGAGGGACAGCTCTTTGGTACCAGAAGGGGTATGGCACCAAATGTTCATCACTGGTCTCGATTCCACAGTAGTTGGCACCAGTTGTTGTCAGCCGATGGTCAGGGCAGTATGTGTGTGTGTGCTGAGAAGAGATTTAACGTCCGTGACTTTACTGCTAGGACCGGGGTCCCGTCGCAGAAGGCAGCCAACAGGCTGACATACGCCTTGGGCCTATAGGAAAAGCCTATTACATCTCAGATTTTAGCTGCTAGAATACAAGATCCCTTCGCAGTGGGCAGTCTAGGAAAGACTGAGAGATGCCCTAACGGATCTGTCACCTGGGAGTGACACAAATCCAAACGCCCAAGCTTCTTCCTATAACTGCTAGCAAATACAGATCTTATGGTTACAATGGCTATTGCTCTATTTCTTAACTGCTAGCAAATATAAATCTTAAAAATAGTTACAAAGAAAATAAAGATAGAAAATAGAAATAATGGTATCAAGTGACAGCTTAATTTTTAAAGAGCTCTAAGTCTATGTGTACACTTAAGACAAAGGACCACATCCAGGTACAATTTTTACCCCCTTCTGTGCCTCTCGACTGCAGCGGGTCAAGCCAGGGCCGGTCTCTCAATTCCTAGGAAAGACAAATACGAGGTGGGCATCCCCTTGGAACCTCGGGAGGTCAAACACCTAACCTGACCAGCAGATAGATGGTAGATTGACACTCAAAGTAAATGTGCTGCTGGACCCATCTTTATACCCCTGGGGACCCGTATCCTCTTTCTTATCTAAGATGCCGAATTGTACTGGTCCGTTTTGTGGCGCCAGTTCTTACAAGCAAGTTTCAAGTTAATTTACACTTGCAAGAGAGAGAACTAAATTGTGAGTACTAGACATTTTTTTTCCGGGAGAGAGATTCCTCCCCCCGCAGGCGGCTGTGTGTTCGTATCAATATGGGATTAAGTCAAGGGCACTCCTCAGCAGCCTCTTGGTCAGCAATTGGCGTATCTCTGTTTACAGCCATTCACAGTCACAGCAGCCTGCCATATCCTGAGTCTCCTGCTCCAAGGCTTTCTGCTTTGTGTGCCCTGCGTGCTCCAGGCAAGCAAAAATGGATGTTACAAGGGGGGTTCCTGTCTGGCTACAGTTGTCATCAGGGTCGTCCTGGTACCACTCACCAGCATTGCTGACATCCAGGTCCAAACCCCTGGCACCTGGCTTATCAACACCACTATGGTCATCACCATCAGGGTCCGAATTGTTGATGTCATCTATATATTTGAGCTGAAGCCAGATGAGCACAGGCAAGACACTGGAGCACCTCCAGAACCTGCTCCCATGTAGGCCCAGGACTCCTCCCAGGCTACAGTCACAAGCTAGGTGCAGGATCAGGAGCAAGGTCAAGTACAATCTGACCCTCTGTTGCCATCGGTGTCCTTATCTTCCTCTCCAGGTGAAGTGGTGGCAGGTACCTCCTCAGTAGGACCCTCACTCATCGACCCTAGGACCTACCAAAAACTCCTCTGGCAAATGGCCCGCCATATGAACTTGCAGATAGAAGGATTCTCAGATTCTTGGACCTCTTTGGTGGACATTCTAGCACCAGAGGGTCCTTCGAGGATGGCCTTGCCTATAATAAAGACCATCCAGATGAATAACAGCATGCCGTCGCAAACAGCCTCAATTCCCTTTACAGTAAAAGGAGCGGAAAAGAGATATTTTGTCCCCTCTGAGGTATACAAATTCCTTTTTACCTATCCTCATCCTACTTTACTTGTGGTGTCTGTTGTGAATGGGAAGGAGAGGCAGGGCCAGCAAGCACTGGCACTGAAAGCCAAAGAGGCCAAGAGATTAGACCTCTTTGGGAGGAAGATATATGAGGCAGGTGATCTTCAATTGAGGATAGCTAATCAATAGTCTATTTTCAACAGGTACTCATGTAATTTATGGGAAACTATGGTCAAGTTAAAAAAACTCCTTCCTGTAGATTCTAGGGAGGAATTTTTGGGCTCTCACTGAAGAGAGCAGGACTGGAGCCAGAACCTTTCTGTAGGCTTTATTAGATTCGGCCGACACAGTAGCTAGAACTCTGTCCGAAGAAATAGTCATATGCTGCTCCTCATGGCTATAGGCCTTTGGACTGCTGGTGGAGGTCCAGCAAACCTCCAAGACTTCCTGTTTGAAGGGAGAAGCGACTTTTCAGCACGAACTGATTGAAAGCTTCACTCACTGAGGGTATGTCTACACTACCCTCCTAGTTCGAACTAGGAGGGTAATGTAGGCATACCACACTTGCAAATGAAGCCCGGGATTTGAATTTCCCGGGCTTCATTTGCATAAGTGGGGAGCCGCCATTTTTAAAACCCCGCTGGTTCAAACCCCGTGCAGCGCGGCTACACGGGGCTCGAACTAGGTAGTTCGGACTAGGCTTCCTATTCCAAACTACCAGTACACCTCGTTCCACGTGAATAGGAAGGAGAGGCAGGGCCGAGGTGTACCGGTAGTTCGGAATAGGAAGCCTAGTCCGAACTACCTAGTTCGAGCCCCGTGCAGCCGCGCTGCACGGGGTTCGAACCAGTGGGGTTTTAAAAATGGCGGCTCCCCGCTTATGCAAATGAAGCCCGGTAAATTCAAATCCCAGGCTTCATTTGCAAGTGCGGTATGCCTACATTACCCTCCTAGTTCGAACTAGCAGGGTAGTGTAGACATACCCTGAAGGACTCAAGAATTACCATGAAATCTCTTGGTAGGAATAGTCCAGCAACCCAGAGAAAGCCATTCAGGCTTCAACCACTACAACAAAGACAAGAGCAGTTCTGTCATTGGAACAGGAACTGTAGGTGCAGGCCCTCTAATCAATCCTTGGGCCAAGGCAATAGTGCCTCTAAGTCTGCAGTAAGTCCCCAAAAGGGGTTTTGAAAGTGTGTTCTTGGATGGCATACCACTTCTGTCCCAGAATCCACATCCTCTCTTTCTGAATAGACTTTCCTACTTCGACCATACAGGGTCCCATATCAAAACAGACCAATGGGTTTTGTGCATGGTTGCAATGAGATATTCTCTTCAATTCTCCTATTCCCTCCCTCCCAACTTCATTCCGTGCTCCTCTTTAGGGACTTCTCTCACGAGTAACTCGTTATTTAGGATTGCTTCTCATGCTAGGTGTGGTTCAAGAGGTTCTTTGCAATGTAAGACACAGGGTTTTACTCTTGATACTTTCTAATCTCCAAGGCCAAGGGAACTTTGAGGCCTATATTGGACTTAAGAGACCTCAATTAATACATGAGGATTTTACATGGTATCTCTAGCCACCATTATTCCCTTGTTGGATCTGGTAGAGTGCTATGCTGCCCTCAACATGAAGAATGCATATTTTCATATCGCAGTTTTACCTGCCCACAAGTGTTACCTCAAGTTCGTGGTGAACCAAAACCAGTTTCAGTTTACAATTCTCCTGTTTGGCCTGTCAACCACCCCATGCATGTTCACCAAGTGCATGGCAGTTGTAGTAGCCTTCCTACACAAGAGAGGAGTCCAGGTCTTTCCATATCTGGATGATTGATTGCTGAAAGGCCATTCCAGGGAGCAACTACAGACTCACATTCTCCTGACTTTGGCACTGTTTCGCTCATTAGGTCTTCTCCTCAGTGAAGAAAAGTCCATACTGACTCATATTCAAAAAATAAGAGTTAATTGGAGTAATTCTAAACTCGACTTAAGTGAGAGCCTTTCTGTCCAGCTCCAGGTTTCAAGCCATGACCAGCATTGTCTGATCACTCATTCAGTACCCCCTTACAGCAGCAAGAGTATGCTTATGCCTACTAAGGCACATGGTGTCTTGTTCTGATGTGATCAGACATGTAAAGCTATGCCTCAGACCTCTCCAGGCTCAGTGTACTGTCCAGTGCAGGACAACCTGGACTTGGTGGAGACCGTTCCCCCCAGCGTGATTGCTGCTCAACTGCTGACTGGACCCACACTGCATATGTGAAGGAGTCCCTTTTGCACCCCCATTTCCTACATTGATGCTGGTAATGAATGTCAGACATCAGGTGGAGAGCCTGTTTAGGGAACCACAGGACATAGGGAAGTGGGGCCCAGCAGACTCCAATTTACATATCAATGTCAAAAAGCTCAGGGCAGTCATGTTAGTCTGCTGGGTTTTTCAGCCACAAATTCAGGGCTGGTGTGTAGTAGTATTAATGGACAACACCATGACAATGTTTTATAAAAACAGACAAAGGGGAGTGAGTTTGTTCCCTCTCTTCCAGGAAGCCCTACATCTTTGGCACTTCTGCATAGAAAATTCTATTCACCTCGAGACCCAATACCTTGCGGGCTTGCAGAACAGTCTAGCGGATGTCCTCAGCAGAATGTTTCTTGCACACAAGTGGTCTATCAGAACAGATGTTATCTGTTCAATTTTCCAGAAGTGGATGTTTCCCGGACTAGGCTTATTTGTCACCAGGATCAAGAAGTGCAATACCTTCTGTTAGTTTCAGACCAATAGCCTGGGTTCATCCGTAGATGCGGTCATGATTCACTGGGGAGAGGAAGTTGATGTATGCCTTGCATACAGTACTGGTGATACACAAGGTCCTACTGATGGGCCTTAGGAACAGATCAAATGTAATACTTCTGGCTCCAGTATGGTTTACCACCCTGCTAGAATTGTCAGTGGAAGCCCTGCTAGTTCTCCCACTGTACTCGGACCTCATTTTGCAAGATGAGGGTCATCTCCAACACTCAGACTTCCAGTCCCTTCATCTCATGGCATGGAGACTGCATGACTTAACTCTTTAGAGCACCAATGTTTGACTCAGGTTCAGCAGGTACTACTGGATAGTAGGAACCCCTCAACAAGGGCTATTTACCTTGCTAAATGGACAAGATTCTCATGTTGGTGCACTTAGCATGACCTTTTTCCTATACGTGCATCTGTTCCCTCATTTTGGATTACCTCCTCCATTTACGAAACCCTCCTTGATTAAGGTCCACTTAGCAGCTATCTCAGCCTTTCACCCTTGTTGTTTCCAGCGTTCTTTTTCTGAGGACCCCATGGCAGTCCATTTTAGAAAGGGCCTGGATAGACTCTTGGCATACTCATGTCCTCCTGGGCCTAAATGGGACCTTAATTTAATTCTCAATAGACTTATGTGGCCTTCTTTCGAACCACTGGCTAGGTGTTATATGCTGCGACATTTCCTTAAGGTTTCCTTTCTAATATTGATTACATCCACCAGAACGGTATCTGAGCAATGAGTGCTCTTTTCAGAGCCTCCAAATACTATTTTCCATAAAGACAAGGTGCAGCTTAGACCACACCCAGCTTTTCTACCAAAGGTGATCTTACAATTGCACCCTGGACAGGATGTTTTTCTTCTGATTTTTTTTACCTAAAACCAAACGTAAATGCCAGACAACAGGTGATGCACACATTAGATGTATGTACGGCACTTTCCTTCTATACTGAATGCACAATGCCCTTTCAAAAGTATACCCCGCTATTCATGGCAATAGAGGATCATATGAAGGGAGACCTGGTCTCAGCTCAAGGTATATCCTCTTGGATATCTGATTGCATATGTATCTGCTATGTTCTGGTGGAAATTACACTGCCTTTGGTGATGGCCCACTCTATAAAAGGTTAGGCCTTATCCACTGTATTTCTGGCACAGGTTCCCATTCAGAAAATCTGTAAGACAGCAACATGGTCTTCTGTGCATACATCCATGGCTCATTGAGCCATCAATAAATAATTGAGGGCTGATTCAGCAGTTGGGAGAGCCATAGTCCAATCAATTATTCTTCACTCTTATCCCACCTCTAGAGTGTAGTGGCTTGGAAGCCACCTGATTGAAATTGATGTGAATGAGCTCTCAAGAAAAGACAGCTACCTGTTTTCTCATATCTGGTGTTCTTTGAGATGTGTTGTTCATATCCATTCCTGTACCCATCCTTCTTCCCTTCTGTTGGAGTAGCCAGAAAGAAGGAACTGAAGGGGGGGGAGGGTGGATCGGGTCGGCAGTGGTATGTAATGGCTGCTATAGCAGTGTCACTCTATAGGACTCCACAGCTGACCTGACAGGAGCTAGTAGGGGAAGAAGTTTCTGATGGTCATGTATGCTACACAGCTGATTGGTGTTCTTCAAAATGTGTTTTTCACATCCATTCCAGTTACAAGAAAGCAAGTAATCATCTTTTCTTGGGCTAGCAGCCCAAGTCATACCCAAAGAGTCTGAAAAAGTCTGTACTCAGTTGGCTCAGGCAGACGAAGCACATATCTGTCTATGCAGCTGCAGTGCAGATGTACCCTGACAAGCAGGCTAAGAGAACTAATGGTCATGAGAGTCAAGACTTAGCCAGGCATGTGCTGCCTATAATGCATCTGAAGTTTTGTCTCATTCTCTAGCTTATGCTGTGACCATTAAGATATGGCTCAGGAATTCAGAGAAAAGTTCTAGAATTGCCTTGAAGGCATGGAGTCTTTCTTCTGTTAAAACAACTGATCATTTGAGCAGACTCAGAGACTAAATTTTTGAAACAGCCTTTTAAGGCATTTTTAGTCTGGGTATGTCTATACTATCCCCCTACTTCGAACTAATGGCTAATGTAGGCATTCGAAGTTGCAAATCAAGCCCGGGATTTAAATATCCCGTGCTTGATTTGCATCTTCCTGGCTGGTCGCCATTTTTGAAATTTACAAGTCTGACTAACTGCTCGCGTCTTCACACGACAGGGACCCGGTATTTCGAATTAAAGCCCTAAATCAAACTACCTGTTATTCTTCCTGCAAGGGGCTTCCACTGCCTCCCCACAACCTGGCGGAGGGTTTGCCCCTCACCATCCCCCACCAACAGCCCCCTCTCACCTGCCCGCCTTAAACAGCTGCCTGCCTCTTGCCCCCTCACCACCACCGCTGCTTACAAGTTGCCCTGCTTGCAAGCCGGTTGCATGGGACTCCTGAGTGGAGCACAGGATCAGGCCCAGGAGATAACCATTACAGGACTGCTTGGGAATAGTGACCATAATATAATAACATTTAACATTCTTGTGGTGGGAAGAACATCTCAGCAGTCCAGGACTCTGGCATTTAATTTCGAAAAGGGGAATTACACAAAAATGAGGAAGTTAGTTAAACAGAAATTAAAAGGCACAGTGACTAGAGCCAAATCCCTGCAAGCTGCATGGAAACTTTCTAAAGACACCATAATAGAGGCTCAACTTAAATGTATACCCCAAATTAAAAAACATAGAGACCTAGAAAAGAGTCATCCTGGCTTTACCACCATGTAAAAGAAGCAGTGAGGGACAAAAAGGCATCTTTCAAGAAGTGGAATGTGGTGTATGAAGGCACGGACTCCGGCCGGTGCAAGCATGAAATCCTTTTATTGCAAGATTACAACTATCTTTATACCCTCTCAAACTTCCCAAAAGTCCACAAACTGCTTTTTTACAAACTGCTTTTTCCCAGTCCAAAACACAGCATTCTCGAAGGTCATTGACTCAGGCAGATGTTGTTATTGTTGGCTCAGGACTCTTGCTTGGTTTCGTACTTGGGACGCTCTGTCACGTGGCCAAAGCAGTATACTTGCCGATTCTCTACAGTGGAAGTCCAATCCTAGTGAGATAAATAGAAAGGAACATAAACACTGTCAAATCAAGTGTAAAAATGTAATAAGAAAAGCAAAAAAAGATTTTGAGGAACAGCTAGCCAAAAACTCAAAAAGAAATAGCAAAATGTTTTTTAAGTACATTAGAAGCAGGAAGCCTGCTAAAAAACCAGTGGGTCCCCTAGACAATCGAGATATAAAAGGAGCAATCAAGGATGATAAAGCCATTGTGGAGAAACTAAATTATTTCTTTGCTTCAATCTTCATGGCTGAGGATGTTAGGGAGATTCCCAAATCTGCACCATCCTTTGTGGGTGATGAATTGGAGGAGCTGTCCTGGATTGAAGTGTCATTAGAAGAGGTTTTGGAACAAATAGAAAAACTTAACGTTAACAAATCACCGGGACCGGAAGGCATTCATCCACGGGTTCTAAAAGAACTCAAATGGGAAATTGCTGAACTGTTAACTGTGGTTTGTAATCTATCCTTTAAATTGGCTTCCGTACCTAATGACTGGAAGATAGCTAACGTGACACCAATATTTAAAAAGGGCTCTAGAGGCGATCCTGGCAATTACAGACCAGTAAGTCTAACTTCAGTACCGGGCAAATTAGTCGAAACAATAGTAAAGAATAAAATAGTGAAGCATGTAGAAAAACATAATTTGTTGGACAAAAGTCAACATGGTTTCTGTAAAGGGAAATCATGTCTTACTAATCTATAATTAGGCTATGTCTACACTGGCGGCTTTTTGTGCAAGAATATCTTGCGCAAGGGTTCTTGTGCAAGAAGTCCTGCACAAGAAAATGTCCACGCTGCCATGTGCGAGCTGTGCTTTTGCGCAAGAGCACCCATGACAGTGTGGATGCTCTCTTGCGCAAGAAAGCTCTGACAGCTATTTTAGTTAGAGGGCTTTCTTGTGCAAGAAATCCCTGCCAAGCATCCACACTGCCCTCTTATGCAAGAGCTCTTGCACAAGAGGGCTTACACCTGTTAAAAAAGAGCGTACGCCGTATTGTAAATTTCCTTGCACAAGTGTGGGTGGGCAATGTGGATGCTCTGCGGAATCTTGTGCAAGAATGGCCAAGAGGAGTGTAGACATAGCCTTAAATTTCTTTGAAGGGGTTAACAAACATGCAGACAAGGCGGATCCAGTAGATATAGTATACTTAGATTTTCAGAAAGCATTTGACAAGGTCCTCACCAAAGGCTCTTGTGTAAATTACATTGTCATGGGATAAGAGGAAAGTCCTTTCATTGATTGAGAACTGGTTAAAATACAGGAAACAAAGGGTAGGAATAAATGGTAAATTTTCAGAATGGAGGAGGTAACTAGTGGTGTTCCCCAAGAGTCAGTCCTGGGACCAATCCTGTTCAACTTATTCATAAATGATCTGGAGAAAGGGGAAAGCAGTGAGGTGATAAAGTTTGTGGATGATACTAAACTGTTTAAGATAGTCAAGACAGAAGCAGACTGTGAAGAACTTCATCTCACCAAACTGAGTGATTGGGCAATAAAATGGCAAATGAAATTTCATGTGGATAAGTATAAAGTAATGCATGTTGGAAAAAATAACCCCAACTATACGTACAGTCAGACAGGGGCTAATTTAGCTACGACAAATAAGGAAAAAGATCTTGGAGTTTTCGTGGATAGTTCTCTGTAAACTTCCACATAGTGTGCAATGGCGGTCAAAAAGGCAAATAGGATGTTAGGAATTATTAAGAAAGGGATAGAAAATAAGACCCAGAATATCTTACTGCCCCTGTATCAATCTATGGTACGCCCACATCTTGAATACTGTGTACAGATGTGGTCTCCTCACCTCAAAAAAGATATTTTGGCCTTAGAAAGGATTTAGAAAAGGTCAACTAAAATGATTAGGGGTTTGGAACGGGTCCCATATGAAGAGAGGCTAAAGCGACTGGGACTTTTCAGTTTAGAAGAGAGGAGACTGAGGGGGGATATGATAGAGGTATATAAAATCATGAGTGGTGTGGAGAGGGTGAATAAAGAAAAGTTATTTATTAGTTCCCATAATAGAAGAACTAGAGGACACTAAATGAAATTAATAGGTAGCAGGTTTAAAACTAATAAAATAAAGTTTTTCTTTACACAGCGCATAGTCAACTTGTGGAACTCCTTGCCAGAGGAGGCTATGAAGGTTAGGACTATAACAGAGTTTAAAGAGAAGCTAGATAATTTCATGGAGGTTAGGTCCATAAAAGGCTATTAGCCAGGGGGTAGAATTGATGTCCCTGGCCTCTGTTTGTCAGAGGCTGGAGATGGATGGCATGAGACAAATCGCTTGATCATTGTCTTCGGTCCACCCCCTCTGGGGCACCTGGCCACTGTCGGCAGACAGGATACTGGGCTTGCTGGACCTTTGATCTGACCCAGTATGGCCATTCTTGTTTTTATGTTCTTCCACCGCCTCCCCACAACACTCCCCGCACCATTCCCTGCTGACCCCTGCATGCAGTGTGTATCCTGACAGATCTGTCACAGCACCCCGCCAGAGTACCTCCCGATACTCTGGCATATCTGATAATCCGGCACCTCCTGGTCCCAAGGGTGCCGGATTATCGGAAGTCTACTGTACGTTGAAAAAATCAGTGTCCTATTTAAGACTTGAGAAAATGGTTTTCATTCCTGGGTACGAAACATTGCTCTTTGTGAATAGTGAATGGCTGATAAGAGTGCTACCTGTGAACAATGAGGTATGCTTATTTTCTTACCTCACAGATATAAATTGCATACTCTATTGAACTCTGTGTCAGTTATTTCTTATTTGAAGTTAAAAAGTACAAAATATGTTAATAACTTGACTTGTTTTCAACAGGAAAAACTTAATATTTATTTGTTCTATCATCTTTCATTCTTTACCTACAACTATTTACAGAAGTTTGACCTGAAGAATATCTCGAGGCAACAGGTGACGTGGAAATTAGATCTTGATGGTGGAGGAAAAGCCATAGAAGATGGGATTTTTAAATTCAGTCTGTGTGCTGGAGTTCTTGATGCAGGAGAAAAAACTAGTATCACTGTAGGCTTTTGCCCATGTAAGTATTATTCTGATTTTTGTCAACTTTTATATGTGTTTGCTAAAATGAATATTGTTTGTTCAAGACTCCATTTTCAGAGATGTATTTAAATCTCATTTCACTGTGAATCAGCACTTTTTTTCTAAAATATGTTTGAAGAGCTTTAAACGGACCTTTCTTGAATTCCAAAGTTACATAGTTTGAAACCAGGAAAATAAATGTAACATTTCCTATCCATACTACCTAGTGCTACAGGTTCTGGGGATTGTGCCAATGGAAAAAAAAATCAAAACCCTGTTGAAGTTCAGAGAACTAAGAGTTGTAGTCTGGATAGCTGAGGAAAAGGGAATTGCTTGAAGTATTTCTGCTGTATGTATAAAATAGGATACCTAACACCTTTTTCTTTGGGAAAGCATAACTGGTTAAGAAAAGATTTAAATAAACGAATTCCTTTGTGAATTTGAGGGACTCTGGTTTAAGGCCTTCTCATTCTAGGACATTCTGTAGGTCTGAAATAATATGTAATCATCTGTGGAAAAATTTTCTTTTTAATGATTCAAGTAGAGCAAAATATTAAGTGGTTCCTTTCCATTAATGCATGAAACATTTCTAGGAAACTACCCTGGAAAGCATATATTTCTCAGAGACGCCTAAGAGGGGATTCCATAGGGGATTCAGTATCCTTAATCTTCAGACATTAGAAATTCACATTATCTACATATATTTGGGCTTTGTGAAATAAGTTTTTGGTCTCTGCTTACTTATCTATGAACAGATGTCCATATCACAATAATCTCTGCTATTGGCACAAACTGGAAACATTGTTGGTAGTATGGATTAGAAAGACCAACATCTAAATGGACACAGAATCTATTCATTCAGGAGTAGAGGCAATCCCTCTAAGTTGTGAATGATGTTTATTACGTGGGTATGGAGGAAGCTTGAACAGTTGCTTCCTGTACTGCGTTTGTTCAGTAGATTAAGTAGTTCCTATTCTCTTCTGTGTTGTCAGTCCAGCACCCTTAATGAGCACTTACTTTAAGTGAAGTAAAAAATAAAAACTATATCGACAAAGTAGAATTTGGTGTATTTTTTCTAATTAGCTAAAATATAGAAATAAAATGCAGTTTATCTCTTCAGAAGACCCAAGATTGGAACAATAATATATTTTTTGAACAGCCTTAATTGATTTAGACAAGTAGATTTTATGTATAAACGGGAAATCCTCTCGCTACCAAAATTCAGGAAGAAACTTTGAAGATTATAGTCACTTAGGCTATGTCCAGACTGTAGGCTTCTTTCGGAAGAGAGATCTTCTGAAAAAACTTTTCCAAAAGAGAGCGTCTACACCATAAAAGTGCATCGAAATAGCGATCTGCTTTTTTGAGAGAGCGTCCCTTCAGTGTGGACGCTATCTCGCATTTAAACTGTGATTACTATGGATGGAGTGGCCACTAGGGCACCTGTGCTTTTTCCTGGAGGCTTCTTCTTTCAAAAGAACTCCCTCTTCCCCATCCACACATGCCTTTTTCCAAAAGAGCTCTTTCAGAAAAAGGCTTCTTCTTCATAGAAAGAGGTTTACCAGTGTTGGAAAGAACTCTCTGTTCTTTCAATTTTCAGTGTGGACGTAAGTGAAGTTTTTTTCAGAAAAACAGCTGTTTTTCTGAAAAAACTCTGCAGTGTAGACATACCCCATGAAACCTTACATTAGGAAGTAATTACAATGACAGAAATTACAACTAAATTCAATGTCTCTGGGGATCATACCGAATTTATGTATCACGGTGGGTCAAGGATTGATTGCAGCTTCAGTGGGGGGGTGATTATCATGGCAGCTCCAGGAATCACAAACAGTGGGAGGTGATTAGAGAGAATCACCCTATGTTGTAAACACTTCCAGACAGTTATATCTCCCTGGAGAGGCTTGTATATATTGACCACAAAGTCTGGGTTTTCTAAAGACCAACAGACAAGGGAAGACCTTTTTTATATAAAACTTTATAGGAACTTTTATTGTATTTATTCTGTTACGCTTTTACCTTACAAATAAAAGTGCTTGCTTAAAAAGAGCTGTATAGTTGCTTGCATTTGCGGCAAAACACTGTTCTTAGCTTTCTTAGAGAAAGCAAAACCACAGGCACTGGCTTCTAGGCAATTGGCTTGCTGAGAGTATTGTAATATATGCTAAGGCAGCCTTAAAACACTTGTTAGGAGAGAGCAAGATGTGGGTTTCTACTAAGAGCGATGGCACCCAGGAGTCAGACGCCTTAAATAGGTGCCCACCTAGGGACCACACGGGAAGAAGACTGCTGCACTCACCTTGGAACTGTGACAGTTATACTGCTGGAAAAATAGGAAACTAATTTTAAAATGTCACTGTTTGTGGTGCTGCATTTTGGGTCTTATCTTATATAATTACTCTTTCCCTGGACAATATGTCCAGAATTAAAAAGAGGAGGAATTACTTAATTCCATGGATTCCATCATCTCTGGGGAAAACTAGGTGGACAAATTTGCAAACACTTAAGAAACATCACCAAGGAAGATTCCCGAATCTGCTAACAACTTTTTCGTTACCATATAGCAAAGATGGTGGAGTATAGATAGTAGCATAGCACAGGCTTTGCCTGTGGTCAAATAAGCATTTCCCATAGTATGGTAGACATGTATTGAATATTTTATCTGGAACCAGACTTGCATACTGGTTTAATATGATTATCTTAATCCTCTTGTTACTCAGTTAGTGCTGTTCTGTAGTAGTAGCATTTTTTGACCTTTATAAGAAAGAAGCAGAATCTGGACAAGATTGTGTGAAGAGGAGGACAAGTGGAGTGGGAGTTACCAGTTTTCTCTGATTTTGAGAAAAAGTCATATTTAAAGAATACATAATGCCTGTAAACTCTGACACATGCATCTGAATGATTGAAGTGAAAATGTTGGACAAGTGGAGTAGTAGAAATGAGAGGAAAAAGTTTGTGAGGATAGTTTGCTATTGTTAGTATATGATCAAGTAATTAAGATATCTGTTAACAGAAAGGAAATCAAAAGCATTTAGCAAAGTTTTGCTATTTTCCCCCAGGTCTCCTGCCTCATTTAGTACACAGGATGGAGCTGCTCTGGGAGAGTATGTTTAAACTATGTGCGTATTTTAAAATAAGTGATTTTGGAATAATAACTCCTGAAATAGCTATTTCGAAATAGCGCATCCACACTACAAATCCCCATCAAAAAAGTGCAGAGCTATATCAAAATAGCACATCCACACTAATAGGAGGCTGAATTGTATTTAAGGCCCCTTGGAAGCTCTCTGGGCAGGGCATCAGGACAGCAGTCACTTCCTGCAGCTTCTGCCTGAGGCTATCATGCTTAAAGGGACTCCCCTCTACAGTCATGTCTCAGGCTCTTCACTTTTTCCAACCTCCTCAAAGGACAGCAAACTCATCTCACTGTGTGCTGTGGTTGGCCTTGTGGACACCACAGCACTCCAGTCATGGAGTCATATCTGCTGCAAAGCACTTGCTGGCTCTTAGACTTAGTGTCGCACCTCCTGGTGCAGTTACTGCAGGCTGCCCACGTGGCACTGCAAGACCAGGACCTGCAGCTCACTGTGGGGCACCTCCTCACCCCACTCCATGTACTGCTCATGCAGCACAGCCCTTCCCAGCCTCCCCTGCACCTCGTCGGGACCAGACCATGGGACAACCAACAGTGACTCCTGAACTTTCACATGTTGAAGGACACCTTCATGAAGCTGTACGAGTGGCTTGCCCCTGCCCTCTGGCAATGGGACACCCACATGCGACCTGCCATCCTCCTCCAGAAGTGGGTCACCATTGCACTTTGGAAGCTTGGCATGCCAGACAGCTACCGCTCCATTGGGAACCAGTTTGGTGTAGGGAGATCAACCGTCACAGCTGTACATGCAGGTTTGACTCTCTTGCTATTGTTCTAGGAGGGTGGTGAACTACTGGAAAGGGGTTCCCTAGGGAAGGGGGTGGGGTGGACTCAGTAGTGCCTTAACAAAGCTCCACTGGGGATGGGGTAAGTTGGGGCTGGGCCTGGTGTGGGAAAGGGGCTGGGCTCAGAGAATTCCTAAGGACTCTGGCAACCCTGTGATTCTATGTATGTATCTTTCTACAGGTGGTGAGGGCCATCAACACCATCCTACTGAACAGGGTTGTCATCCTGGGCGATGTGGACTCTATCATCTTTGCTGCCATGACAGCATCCTTATCTTCATCTCGGCCCCCAACCACTGGGCCTCCAATTCTATCAATCAGAAGGGGTACTTTTCAATGGTCCTGCAGGCTCTCATGGACCACCAAGACCGGTTCGCCGACATCAACCTTGGGTGGTTGGGAAAGACACCCAACGCCTACATCTTCAGGAATTACAGCCTGTTCCAGAAGCTGCACACTCACTTTTTTCTCTGACTACACCATCAGGGTTAGGGACATGGACATGTGGATGTGCATCATGGGGAACACAGCCTACCCTTTGCTCCTGTGGGTAATGAAGCCCTGCACGGGACACCTGGACCCCACCAAAGAATGGTTGAATGCCAGCCTCAGCGTGGCCTGCATCATGGTGGAGGGTGCCTTCGGCTGTTTGAAAGAGAGGTTTTGCTTTCTCCTCACCCATCTGGATCTTGGCGAGCAGAACATCCCCCAGGTGGTGGCCTGCTGTGTCCTGCACAACCTTTCGTAGAACCATAGAACCATAGAGCTGGAAGAGTCCTCAGAAGGTCATCAAGTCCAGCCCCCTGCTCTAGGCAGGACCAATCCCAACTAAATCAACCCAGCCAGGGCTTTGTCAAGCCGAGACTTAAACATCTCTAGGGATGGAGACTCCACTACTTCCCTAGGTGTAACCCATTCCAGTGCTTCACTACCCTCCTAGTGAAATAGTTTTTCCTAATATCCAACCTGGACCTCTCCCATCACAATTTGAGACCATTGCTCCTTGTTCTGCCATTTGTCACTACTGAGAACAGCCTCTCTCCATCCTCTTGGAACCTCCCTTCTGGAAGTTGAAGGCTGCTATCAAATCCCCCATCACGCTTTGCTTCTGCAGACTAAACAGACCCAACTCCCTCAACCTCTCCTCATAAGTCATATGCTCCAGCCCCCAAATCATTTTGGTTGCCCTCCGCTGGACCCTCTCCAATGCATCCACATCCCTTTTGTAGTGGAGGGCCCAGAACTGGACACAATACTCCAGGGGTGCATCTAGACTGGCAAGATTTTTCGCAAAAGCAAGCGCTTTTGCACAAAAACTTGCCAGCTGTCTCAACTGGCCGCTTGGGGCACTCCACTAGAAACTGACCACCATCCTGACATCAAGCCATTGATCACTACCCCTGGGCTCGGCCTTCTAGCCATCTTTCTATCCATCTTACTGTCCATTTATCCAATCCACATTCCCTTAACTTGCTGGCAAGAATATTGTGGGAGACCGTATCAAAAGCCTGGCTAAAGTCAAGGTATATCACATCCACTGACTTTCCCACGTCTACAGAGCCAGTTATCTCATCATAGAAGCTAATCAGATTGGTCAGGCACGATTTTCCCTTTGTGAATCCATGCTGACTATTCCTAATCACTATCCTCTCTTCCAAGTGCCTCAAAATGGATATCTTAAGGATCCTTTCCATGATTTTTCCAGGAACCGAGGTAAGACTGACTGGACTATAGTTCTCTGGATTGTCCTTCTTCCTTTTTTTGAAGATGGGCACTACATTTGCCTTTTTCCAATCATCGGGGATTTCTCCCGATCTCCATGACTTTTCAAAGATAATGGCCAAAGGCTCCTAAATGACATTTGCCAACTCCCTCAGGGTATGTCTACACTACCACCTAGTTCGAACTAGGATGGTTAATGTAGGCAACCGGAGTTGCAAATGAAGCCCGGGATTTGAATTTCCCGGACTTCATTTGCATATTGCCGAGCGCCGCCATTTTTAAATGTCCGCTAGTTCGGACTCTGTGCCCGCGGCTACATGCAGCACGAACTAGGTAGTTCGGATTAGGCTTCCTATTCCGAACTACCAGTACACCGCATTCCACGAGGTCATTTGTCCAAGTTTTCACTTTTTGTAAGCTTCCTTTTTGTGCTTAAGTTCACCAAGGATTTCCCCTGTAAGCCAATCCGGTCTCCTACCATGTTTGCCTCTCTTACTACACAGCGGGATGGTTTCTTTGTGTGCCTTCAATAAGGCTTCTTTAAAATACTTCCAGCTGTCCTGGACTCCTTTCCCCTTCATGTTGGCATCTCAGGGGATTCTGCCCATCAGGTCTCTGAGGGTATGTCTACACTACAGCGCTAATTTGAACTAACGGATCCAGACTAAAAAACTAGTTCGAATTAGCGTTTTGCTAATTCGAATTAGCATGTCCACATTAAGTGGACCCTGAACCGGGGTTAAGGATGGCCGGAAGCAGTGCCGGCAGGGCATCAGATGAGGACTTAGAGTGTGGAGCTGCTGCTTCAGGCTAGCTGAGGGCTGTGCTTAAAGGGTCCCAACCCCCACCCTGGACAGACAGTTCTCAGGGGTGCCCTGCTTGTAAAGCAGTCCTGGCTTGGAGTGCCTTGAGTGCCCACCCTCGGCACATCACAGCACTCGGCCATCAGACCGGCTGCACTTGCCGCAGGCTGCCATCTGGGAAGGGGGGCAATTGGGGGGCTGCAGGAGAGCTTCCACCCCCAGAAGCCCACAGAGCCAGACCAGTTCTCCCCATTGGAGGCTCGTACCCCATTCCTCCCTCACCTCCTTCCACTTACCCTTCCCTAGCCCCCCTTCCTGATGTACAAAATAAAGAAAACGTGTGGTCAAAAATAGAATCTCTCTTTATTGAACAAAACTCGGGGAGACTGGGAAAAGGAAGTGGGAGAGGGGAAGAGAGAGGGTGGGAGAGGGGAGGGCAACTAAAATGATCAGGGGTTTGGAACAGGTCCCATATGAAGAGAGGCTAAAGAGACTGGGACTTTTCAGTTTAGAAAAGAGGAGACTGAGGGGGGATAGGATAGAGGTCTATAAAAGCATGAGTGGGGTGGAGAGGGTGCATACAGAAAAGTTCTTCATTAGTTCCCATAATAGAAGGACTAGAGGACACCAAAGGAAAGGAATGGGTAGCAGGCTTCAAACTAGTAACAGAAAGTTGTTCTTCACAAAGCAAAGAGTCAACCTGTGGAACTCCTTGCTGCGGGAGGCTGTGAAGGCTAGAACTAGAACAGAGTTTAAAGAGAAGTGAGATCAAGTCATGGAGGTTGGGTCCATGGAGTGGTATTAGCCAGGGGGTAGGAGTGGTGTCCCTGCCCAAAGTTTGTGGAAGGCTGGAGAAGGATGGCAGGAGACAAATGGCTTGGTCACTGTCTTTGGTCCATTTCCTCCAGCGTCCCTAGGGTTGGCCGCTGTCGGCAGACAGGCTAGTAGGCTAGATGGACCTTTGGTCTGACCCAGTACGGCCATTGTAAGCTCAGGGCTCAGGGTCGGGGGTCTCAGTGGACCCCCTTGATTTTCATGCACACCTGCTCCTGGGTGGCCAGGCTGGCAGCTCTCCTGCCCTAGCCGGCCACTTTCCTGTGCCTAGTGCGGAGGTTGTGGACGAGGTCCACGATGTCTGCACTAGAGCAGGCGGGTGCCCGCCTCTTGCGGTCCCGGGCAAGCTCCCGGGAGCTGCCAGCCTGGTCCCACGAAGAGGGGGAGGGCTGGGGGGCATCGGGTGGGTGGCTTGAGCCGTGCCAGGTGCAGGGTCTGCTAGCTGGGTGCTGGCAGGCTTGCACCTGGCATGGGCACTGTAGCCAGCCCATGCCCCTTTAAGGGGTCCGGGGCCGGGAGGGGAGCAGACGAGTTTCCCTGGTGTTGGCCAGAGTGGCCACCAGGGAAAGCTGGGGAGGGCTAGCCTCCCACTAGTTCGAATTAAGGGGCTACACACCTCTTAATTCGAACTAGGAAGTTCGAACTAGGCTTAGTCCTCGTAGAATGAGGTTTACCTAGTTCGAACTAAGCGCTCCGCTAGTTCAAATTAAGTTCGAACTAGCGGAGCGCTAGTGTAGCGCCTATCAAAGTTAATTCGAAGTAATGTCCGTTAGTTCGAATTAACTTTGTAGTGTAAGACATACCCTGAGGGAGTCAAAATCTGCTTTTTTGAAGTCCAAGGTGTGTTTTTTACTACTCTCTTTTCTTCCTTTGGTCAGGATCCTGAAATCTACCATCTCATGATCACTGCTTCCCAGGTTGTCACCCACCTCTACTTCCCATATTAGTTCCTCCCTGTTTGTGAGCAGAAGGTCAAGCTGCGCATGGCCTCTGGTTGGATCCTTTAGCACTTATGTCAAGAAGTTATCCCCAACATTCTCCAAAAACTTCCTGGATTGCCTGTGTAGTGCCGTATTGTTTTCCCAACAGATGTCAGGGTGATTGAAGTCCCCCATGAGAACCAGGGCCTGCGATCCGGAAGCTTCTCTCAGTTGTCCGAAGAAAGCCTCATCTACCTCATCCACCTGATTTGGTGGCCTGTAGCAGTCACCAACCACAACATCACTGCTGTCGTTTGCTGCTTTAAACTTAACCCATAGACTCTCAACAGGTTTTTCTCCCTCTTTATACTGGAGTTCACAGCAATTATAGTATTTGCTTACATATAGTGCAACTCCTCCTCCTTTTCTCCCCTGCCTGTTCTTCCTGAACAGTCTATACCCTTCCATGACAGCGCTCCAGTCATGCGTGTCATCCCACCAAGTCTCTGTTATCCCAATTAAATCATATTTCTTGGACTGGGCCAGGGCCTCCAGTTCTTCCTGTTTGTTTCCCAGGTTTCTCGCATTAGTGTACAAACACCTTAGGTAACCGGTTGATCGCCCTATCTTCTCCATTCGAATCAGGGGTCCTCCTTTCTTGCTCGTTCCTCTCTGCATTTCTTTCCGGTATCCAACTTTCCCACTCCCCTCAGGGTTTTGGTCACCATCCCCCGACGAATCTAGTTTAAAGCCCTCCTCACTAGGTTTCCAAGCCTGCCCGCGAATATGCTCCTTCCTCTCTTCATTAGGTAAATCCCATCTCTTCTTAACAATCCTTGTGCCCGGAACAGAGTCCCATGGTCGAAGAAACCAAAGCCCTCTCTACTACACCACCTGCGCAACCACGCATTTACGTCCTCAATTCGCCGATCCCTGCCCAGTCCTTTCCCTTCAACAGGGAGGATGGACGAGAACACCACTTGCGCTCCGAGGTCTTGGATCTTTCTTCCCAGCGCTACATAATCCGCAGTAACCCGCTCAAGGTCATTCTTGGCCATATCGTTAGTTCCCACGTGGAGAAGCAGGAAGGGGTAGCGATCTGAAGGTTTGATCAGTTTGGTAAGCCTCTCAGTCACATCCTGAATGCAAGTTCCCTGTAAGCAGCACACCTCTTGAGATTCCAGGTCCGGACAGCAGATGGATGGCTCAGTCCCTCTTAGGAGGGAGTCCCCGACCACCATCACCCGTCATTTTCTTTTGAGGGTGGTGGCTGTGGAACCCCCATCCCTAAGAGTACACATCCCATGCCTTCCAGTAGATGGTGTTCCCTTCCGATTTCTTCCTTGTGAGGTCCCTTCCAAAGCATTCAGCACTGTAGAGCCTGTGGAGAGAGCTTGAAAGCGATTACTTACCTCTATAGGATTGGGGGATTCCCATGCTGGCCTTTTTCCCCCTTCTAGAAGTTACATGCTGCCAGTTCTCTTCCTGGTCCCGTACTGCCCTTTCTGGCTCTTCCGCCTGCCATGCTTGAAGGATTAAACGCTGCCGTCTATCGAGGAAGTCTTCATCCTCTCTGATCGAGCGTAGGGTCAGCACTTGGGCCGTCAGTCCTCTAAATTTTTCTTCCAAAATGGCGACCAGCTTTCACTTAGTACAGATGAAATCCATTCTTTCTTCCGGGAGGAAGACGAACATGGCACACGCTGTGCAAGTAACAACAGCAGACCTATCTCCATCCATCGCTGTTGTCCTAGAGAAGGGATTTAAAAAGAAAGAAAGGCAAGAGAACCTCGCCCCCTTCCCAGCTCCCTCTCTAATCTCCCTGTTAGTACTCACCTGTTTGCAAGCTCCTTGGTCGCTTGTCCACTGCCTTATAAAGACCTGGAGTGCCTGAAAGTCCCTCCCCCTACCAAGGCACAGCCAATCAGCAGAGGCTTCTAAAATTCAAACTTTAATTAGAAGCCAACAGTTTCCACCTGCCAATCACAGCACACACTCCCTGAAGGAGAGGAGGAAGGCAAAGGGGAAGTGAAGAAAAAAAAAGCCTCACAAACACAGGGGAAAAAACAAACAAAAACAAAAAAACCCACACACCAACCCTCACTCACACATACAAGCTCAGCACAAAGCAAGAAAGCCCCAAACACAACACACACTTCCCTCAAGAGTCCTGTATCTGCTTCTCCTCTACTTGGAGAACTCCCTCTCTAAAGGGAGAGAGAGAGAAAAAAAAAAAAAAACAAAGGGGAGAGTTTTTCCTGCCAGGGTGGGGGGCAGAGGCCAATTAGTTGGCCAGGGCCTTTGAGCAGCCATGCATCACTGCCATCCAGCAAGCCCATCAGGGGTCTTTGTGCATCTGGGAGGCCCTGGGGGAGAGTTTCAGACAAGGCCATCTGTGACACTCTTTCCCTTGGGCCTCCCACAAGGGGCCTCTGCATTGCCCCTCTGTGCCTTTCCTCTACCATCCCTACCTTCCTCTGTCCTCCTTTCCCACTTTCCCCTCCCTCCTTCCATGAAGGTACAATAAACCAGTTTTTTTGTTTTTAAAGAATAAACTGTTTTTTTTTTAATTTGGGGTAAATATAACTGGGAAGGGACTCGGGAAAGAATCTGGAAGAAGAAGGGAGGAAGGGAGAGCTGGGGCTCAAGGATGGGTTTAGGACTGGTGCTTGCCTCACATGGTCCCTAGTGTGCAGAGACCCTTGGCGGCCACAGGGAAGGGTTAGGAAGAGAAGCCATGGGGGGCCAGGGCAGGAGCGAAAGCAGGATTGGGTGTGGGAGAGACTTGGGAAGGAACAGGTGTTGGGGGAGACTGCTGGACTGCTCAATGGCAATGACCAGGCAGTTCATGACAGTGGTATATGCTGTGCACATTCTTCGACCTGCTGCAACAGCGCCTGCCAGGTGGTGCAGCAGTGTTCCAGGTCAGCATCCAACCTCTGCTCCTGCCGCTCAAGCGACCACTGCAGGGCATGCAGCCAGGGAATGTGTTCTCGCTCCAGATCTTCCCAGCGTTGCCAGCACCTGCAGTTCTCTCAGTGTTGGGAGGCTGGCACGGGAGGTGTGGCTCATGCTCCAGTCACAGCTGGTTCAGCTGTGCAGAAAAGTGAGAAGGGCTGTCGTCCCAGGAGACACTGTGCACGAAACCTAGTCCTCATCTCTGAGCTGACACAGAAAGTTCTCAGTTCAGAAGAAGGGAATGTGCTTCGAGCAAGGCCATCTGTGGCCTTGACAGTGGACGCTGTACTGCAGGGGCACAGATGTCATTACCCCTACACCTCAGTAGTAGAACTGAGTGAACATCTTGCATCCACTTTCCTACAGATGATAGTCATTTGTAGGTGGAGTAAATGTCCTAAGATTTCTGTTGAGAAATAGTAATTTATTGATGACTGCTATTATCAGTAATACAGCTGAAACCATTAGGATCCACTCACATAGATTTAATTGAAGGATTGGGGTCTAAATTAGGATGATCAGAAAAAGTATT
The DNA here is from genome assembly GCF_052426305.1 of Pelodiscus sinensis. Lineage (NCBI taxonomy): Eukaryota > Metazoa > Chordata > Testudines > Trionychidae > Pelodiscus > Pelodiscus sinensis. The sequence continues at coordinate 202,328,789 of NC_143052.1, forward strand.
TCAAAATGTTTTGTCCAGTAGATTCCATTTTGTGCAAATAGATTTGGAACTAAAGCTGATTTGAACAACAGAACAATTTGGTAAATGTTGAGGAGCCTGTGTCAATATTGAGGAGCCTGTGTGTGGTAGGGGGCCATGCCATGCACACACCAGGTCCAGCAGTGGCGGTGTCCCACAGAGAGAGGATTTCTATCCCTGTGCACTGCGAGGAGAGGGGTATGGTAGTGGAGGAGGTGTGCGTAAGCGGTAGATGCCATTTTCTGGGGAGTGTGGTGGTGGGGTCCCCTCCACTTCCTTCCCTCCAGCAAGTTTCCATGCAGCAACTCAGTGTCCTCTGCCTTGCCACATTTGCCCAGGAGTGGATGTTGCCTTGGGAGTGTGGGCATGACTGTGTGGTGTTTGTGACACTGCTCTGTGTGTCTGTGACCTCAGTCTCCTTAGTGGAGGCTTGTGGTGGAAAAGTGTCCCACCACAGGATTGGGAGTATGACAGGCCTTCCAGAAAACCTGTGAGCAGGAGCACAAGGTTCCTTTGTGGCAACCTCTTATGCAGCTGTCTGCTCTGAACTGGTGCTCCATGTGGACTTATGTGCACAAGCTGCGCTGTCTATGATGAGAAGGCCGAGTTAAGAGAATGCAGCCCCTTGCCACCCATCGCCTCCCCCTGCAGTGTCTAGGGGAAGTGATGGAACTCACCTGATGGGCCATCCTTGGCTTTGTCCGAACACTGGGTGACATCCTCGGAGGGGGATACTGGCTCAGGATGACCTTCTAGCTGGTGAGCATTGTGTCCGTGCTGGCCTCATCTTCCTCCTCCTCGTCCTCTTCTATCTCCTCCTCCTGGTCCATGGGCCCGCCCTCTAGGAGGCTGACAATGGGTGTCTCCAGGCCAGAGTCCACAACAAGGAAGGGGGGATGGAGCGGACTCCTCTCCCAGGATGTGGTGCAGCTGCTCATAATAGCAGCATGACTGGTGTGCCATCTCTGAGTGGGAACTCTGCTCCCTGGTCTTCGTGTACACCTGCCTAAGTTCTTTAATTTTCATGTGCACCTGCTCCCTGGTGTGCATGTGGCCCTTCTGGCCCAGGCTGGTGGCCATCTGTCTGTACACATCTGCATTCCTGCATCTGGTGCAGAAATCCTGAAGGTTTGCCGCCTCCTTCCCCCAAACCTCAATGAGATCCAGGATCTCTTCCCCAGACAAGGAAGGGGCCTTCCTCTTCCAGTCCTGGACAGGGGCTTCAGAGCTCACTGCCGGCTTGCATATAGCTGTGGGGGGTTCGGTGAGAACGTGAGGGTCTGTCATGGCAGCAGGGAAGGCAGAGCAGGGCACTGCTGTGTGATACAGGACTGTCAGGGCCTTCCTTGTGCCATAAGCATTTTTCCATGTGGATGCAGCTTTAAAGGCTGCAGGGGAAGAGAAACTATAGAGATCTGAGGGGTATGCACAGAATGTCTACCTGGGGCAGCTGTCAGAAGCCTTGGAGAACAATTATTTTGAAATAACCACAGCTGCCCCATCTATGCACACCTATTTCAAAATAACTATTTCAAAATAGGCATTATTCCCCACGAACTGAGGGTTTATTATTCCAGAATAAGAAGCCTGTTATTTCAAAATAATTTCAAAATAATGAGCTTGCTGTGTGGATGTTATCCTTATTTCGAAATAACATTAGTTATTTCAAAATAAGGCTGCAGTGTAGACGTATCTGGGATGTCTGTCTAGAGAACTGACTTCTATGACTGCCTCTGCCACAGAGTTGCTAAATGTTGCTGGGCATGTCACCATAAGCCATAATTTTCACAGCTGGTCATTATGTGCTCTTAATTTTCTGGGTATCCAACTGCAGACATCGAGAGTCTGAGTTGAAGAGATGCTCAATAGAACTGAGGAAATAGTTGATTTTTGGTATAGAAACCAGATGGAAAAAATACCTTTCCCCTCCAAAATTGCTTAGTTTTAAACCCAAACTTTTTTTCCCAGTTATTTTTTGATGAAACAAGCAAATAAAAATGGAAAAAGAATTTTGGATCAAATAAGTTGTTTTTGATGTTAACCGCATTTTCAAAGTCTTGTTTTCAATTTGGTCAAAAATAGTTGCTAAATTCGATTTGAATTTGCAAATAATTTTGGTGCACTAACAAATGTGGGTTTTTTTACGGTAAATGTTGTATCTCCTGCTCCCGCCCCTCCCCCAGAATTACTAAGCTCTAACGCTGAGCACTCATAGCTGTAGCTGAAGGCTACAGATGCTGCGCGTGAAGCATGTAAAGTGATATAAAATGCTAAGTATTCTGAAAAATTAACTCCTAAGGTCTTAAATTGTCTGTCACTCAAAATTAATGGAGACTTGCTAGTTTTGGTCTTCATTTTCCTTACCTCTTTGTGATATTGTAAAGTGAATTCATTGAAGAAGTATCATACCATCATAGACAAGGCTATGACAAAATTAATAACTGAGGTTTAGATGATGTGCCATAAATAATACACAGAGACACACATTGAGTAATTAAGATGAAAAGAAACACTGAATAGTACCTTTTCAGTGAAAACAGTCCAAACTGCAATGAATGAGGCAGAGGTCATATGGAAAATTATCTGATCAGATCAGGTAATTAAAGACTGTATCATAACATATGCACACATAGGCCTAGTTAAATTAACCATTAATCTAGCATTTCCCAAATTTTGAGTGTTTGTTTTTGCAAACCTGAAGGGTTTTTATTTTAATTATTGTGGATGTAATAAATATATAGGATGAAATCCTGATCCTATTGAAGTCGGTGTAAGTTTTGATACTTATTGCTGTGCAATGAGAATTTCACCGTAGAAGTTTGTTGTGTATTTGCAGATGAGACTTGAGAGGCATTTTTAGGTTAAAAAACAGTACTTTGTAATCTGGTAGGTTGAATTTATATTTTAAGATAATGGATCTCAATGTTATATTGTTGATTTAGAGGTCCCGTATGGCTGCCTGAGAGTATAAATAGAAAGGGATGGTGTCACATTTCATGGTGTTTAAGAATGGATTTCAGAGTTTCCCTGCTAATAAACAATATGCAATTGGGTTCTAAGATTCCAGGACAAGTCACTTGTAACTATTTTTTCTTCCTAACTTATCTCAGTAGACAATATTCATGGAATAGCAGCTTTTTTTCATGTTAGACTTGTTTTTATGTATTTTCAAAACAAGAGCAATATGCTTGATTAAAAATTGGTTACTTGAAATGATTTATTTTTATTATTTTAGTATATGTGTTTGATTGTTCAATTTTTCATCAGCTTGTCCTGGGACATATGGAGCTGAAGTGCCAATGTTTCTGAATGATAATACATCTCATTACAAACGGTTAACTCTGTCTGGTACTCTCAAGTCACCCAGGATAAGCTTTGATCCCCCGCTTTTGATATTGGTGCCAGTTCCTCTGGATATGAAAACAGAGACATATGTCAATATCATTCCAAAAGACTACTCAAGGTAAATCTTCAGTTAAATTTCAGATTCATTTCCCATGAGCACTATAATTATCATGCTTTTCCACTGCAGAAGGCACTTGATAATTGCTGGACAGATTGGTGTTCATAGCACTGCTCAGTGGAGGAAAATACCATACTTAGTAGGAAATGGTGGCAGTTAAAAGCATTTTATATCCATAGTGTATCATTTCTTTACTAGTTCTGTTCTCCCAAAATGTGTCACATGTTTTTTCACTTCTTTGGAAAGCACAGCAGAACTATGAAAAAAGTAGCAGCTATGCGAGTTTCTCAGTTACTTCAGCCAGAGATTCATGTCATAAGCCTGTTATCTTTGTGTCCTGATTAGAAGAAAACATTGTAGCTGTTGTTTTTCTCTGGCAAATTGATTAGAAATCCTCATAAACAGTTATTTTGGGTCAATATGATTTTGATATACATATCATTCAGTTACACTGGATATACTATGATTTCATTATCTATTCAAGGCTGTACTATATCTCAACAAAACAAACTGTTGATAATTCATTAATGTAAAAATGTGTATAAATTAGATTTATTAATGTTTGTTCTTTTAATTAATTTTTTAGATATCCAAATATCCCACTATTAAATCGAAGTTTTGAAAACAAAAGCAATCTTTCCCTTAATCTTCATTCTGTATAACAAAATGTATTAGTCCAGAATTGGGCAATACTGTGTTAACTTATACCTTTCTGAGTTGTTTACCATGGGTTTCATACCATATAACTTTGTACAGCTTAGTATTTTTGAATAATAGGTCTTGTAATGATATCCAGAGTTTTTAAAATTTTAGAGCACCAGTTCAAATAGGGGTCAAAGCAATAGTGATTTAAGTTACCATCTAATAGTGTTTTGTTACATGAGGTAAATGATTATATGTCCTCACCATAGTTTCCAGTGAATAGGTGCTAACATATCAAAGCTAATACATATTGGACCTCCCTGGTCCAGCACCCTCGGGACCTGACCAGTCCCGGATGAGGGATTTTGCCAAACTGGGGTGGTCATTTCTGGTCTACCTGCCACCAGCTCCCTCCAGCCCTGGCTCCTCCGCCAGCCTCCCAGCTGGCTCCCATTGCCCTGACAGCCCTCACTGCCCTGCTGGGCAGCTCCAATACTTTCACTCACTGGACTCTTGCTGCAGCACCCAGCAGCCCCGCTGCCTCCACATGCATTAGGCTCTTGCTGCTGCCCTGGGCTCTTGCTTCAGTCTCCATTTCCTGTTGTCATGTTCGGCAGCCCAGCTCCCTCTGCTCTACTGGGCAGCCCCACTATCACATGTGGAACTCCCACTGCCCTGCCAGGAAGCTCTGCTGGCACATGTTGGGTTCACACTGCTGTGCCAGCCTGCAGGGCTCCCAGGAATTAGCACTCTACTTCAACTCTCTGGTCCGGAAACATCCTTGGGCCTGCCAGACCACAGATGTTGCCGGACCAGAGAATCCTGGTTAAGAGAGTTTCAACCTCTACCACAGCTGTCAAGTATCAGAGGGGTAGCCGTGTTAGTCTGAATCTGCAAAAGCGACGAGGAGTCCTGTGGCACTTTATAGACTAACTGAAGTGTAGGAGCATAAGCTTTCGTGGGCAAAGACCCTGCATCTGACGAAGTGGGTCTTTGCCCACGAAAGCTTATGCTCCTACACTTCAGTTAGTCTATAAGGTGCCACAGGACTCCTCGTCGCTACCACAGCTGGTGACACTGTTAGGATATTAGACAGAACTTGAATTGCTCCCTTCCCTAGCACTAGTCTCTCCAAGCAAGAGCTGAGGAGCACTGGGATGACCAGTGTTAGGAAGCTTGTATTCCTCTATCTGTGATGCACTTTTTCTGTGGTAAAATAGTAAATTTCATTTTCCAGTGCAGTTAGTGGCAGATTTCTGTGTGTAAGTATTGCTCTGTCAGAGAACTGAGTGAACATTTTGCATCCACTTTCCTACAGATGATAGTCATTTGTAGATGGAGTAAATGTCCTAAAATTTTTGTTGCGAAATAGTAATTTATTGATGACTTAAAAAACAAAGACTGGTCTGGTAGCACTTTATAGACTAACAAAACATGTAGATGGCATGTCCTCACCATAGTTTCCAGTGAATAGATGCTAACATATCAAAGCCATCTACATGTTTTGTTAGTCTATAAAGTGCTACCAGACCAGTCTTTGTTTTTTAAGTTTATCCTTTACAGAGTGACTTGGCTACCCCCTGGAACTTATTGATGACTGTTATCAGTAATACAGCTGGAATCATTAAGATTCCATATGGGCCATGGGATCCACTCACATAGGTTTAATTGAAGGATTGGGGCCTAAATTAGGATGACCAAAAAAGTATTTCAAAATGTCTTGTCCAATAGATTCCATTTTGTGCAAATAGATATGGAACTAAAGCTGGTTTGAACAGTAGAACAATTTGGTAAGTGTTAATACAATTTAGTCAATATTGAGGCAAGCTTTAGCAATAGATCAATTTTAAGGAACAAATAAAAGCAATACAGGTGGTTAGGTCTTTGTGGTAACAATGATCTGTAAAATTTGTTCTGTCAGAATGCTGAGTTGCAACGAGTCACTACAGAAAACTAACTGCAGTACTTTTGTAAAAAAACAAAATGCCATGTTAAATGTTAAAAGACTTATAATTCTTTCAGTTAGTTTCTGTTGACTAATAATTTAAAAAGCAAATCTGTGTTATGATCATTGTTCATATATCTACCTGCAAAAAGCAGTTTAATTGATCAATGAATCAGGTTTGTTACAGTTGCCCTTTGGGAATAAACATCATTATTATTGATTTTTAACACAGGCCATCAGCATTACAAGTTGAAGTTCCAGTGCTTGAATTTGAAGATGGTGAAAGGATTAATCCCCTTTCTGTGCAGTTTCCAAGTGGCCAAATTATTGCAGTTTCACCAGAAGGGATAAATGTAGGACTCACTTGTTATATCAGCTTCAGGTCATCTAGGCCAGTATCATTTTTAGGAAACCTATTCTTCACTGATGATGAAAAAAACAGGTAATGCATTTAAAATAAATTCATTTTGTAGATAGAAGGGTAGGCTGCATGTGGGGAGAACTGTGTAAGACAAAACCTCATGACATTATCAGGGGGAAAAAATCCTAAGGAGTCCCTACCATAAAACTAATACATTTGAAAGTAAATTGAACAAATACATTTTGTTTTGAGCTGGATTCCAATTCCAAACAACACTGTTCATCTTTGTCTTTATGCGCTAAATCATTTCAGAATTTTGTACTGTACTTTGCTCATACTTCACTCAGTGTTTCTCTGTTTTTGTTCCCTCATCTTGGCTTTTCTAAGTGTTTGGTTGAGTAAACAAATCCAACTATTTTTGGTCCAAATAATTTTGTTGTTTTAAAAAAGTCTTCATTGGATATTTTGTGTTCATTTTAAATTATACTACAGTCAAATAGGAGGCAGTATCAGCATGAAAACAAGGTGTTCCTATCAATTTAAGTTTGTAAAGTGCTTTGCAGACTTCCAAAATGAAAGTTTCTTATTAACCTAATATATCATAATTTTAATGCATAATTCATACAATACAATGGAAAAAGACCTTTAGAATTCCATCTAAAGAATGAAATGTTTCTGACTGTAAGTCTTCATGAACCTTGTAGGACTTGTTTTGTGCAGTTAAATTGTCTGTAGCAGTTGGCAGCAACCCAACCGTGGTTGGATTTTACGGTCACTTGAGTTTGTCTTGAACCCAAACCTCTTTGAAATCATCAGCTGTCTTCCTGTCCCGGTGCTAGGAAGTCTCTTCCTCCCATTCCAATGCTCTTTAAGGCATCAGGGAGAGCTGGTGATCCTTTTTTCTATCCTGCAGATCTTTAGGTAGCTCCCAGGAAATGGCTATCACATTAATAAATTCTGTTGTGTATCTAGATGTAGCTCCTGCCCCTTCTCCATGTACACAGGATGTAGGAGACAGAATCTGACTGAAGTTTCTATGAACATGTTTTGCATAACACTGTTTCAGTAAGGTTCTTAGTAGTCCTATACTAACTTATAGCATAGAATGTGAAATCAGTAAAACCACAGTAAATGTTCAGGATCAGGATGCAGGTATGCTAAATCCTCCTTCCCTTCCCCACCCCTCCAAAAACAACTTTAGCATTGCTTTTTTTGTAGTTTAACTTACTAATTGTTGTTAGATGCTCACTATATCTAGGTTCCATCACAGATACCTTTCTGCTGCCCTGAACAGGAAAGCTTTATTTATGCTTTTTCCCCAGTCCTACATAGTGCTTCTGAAGGTCATGTAAGACCACACCATGGCCCTGTCTCTCTACTCCAGGGGTTCCCAAACTTTTTGACACGGGGACCAGTAAATCCATTCATGAGTTCTTTGAGGACCAGTAACATTCATTTGCATATTCATTAAGCAAATGATGAATATTCAAATAAGTTGTTTCTGGTCCTCCCAAAGCCCCCAGTGCCAGCGTTAGCAACGGTTTTGATACAGTCACCCACAATATTCATGCCAGCAAGTTAAGGGAATATGGATTGGATAAATGGACTGTAAGATGGACAGAGAGCTGGCTAGATCAGGGTTTCCCAAACTTTTCACTTTTGTTGGAACCCGTTTTTTTTAGTACTGTTTTTTGCAGCCCAAAAATATAAACACATATTAAAAAAAAGAATGAAAAATGAATAATTTTTCAGTTTTCACCTGGCTGCATCCTCCACCCAGCCTGGGCCAGGGCTCTGGGGACCCGGAACTGCATGGGCTCTCCAGGAGGTGGGAGCAGGAGCAGACTGGGGATAGGGTAGTTGTCTAGGAGGGAGGGTGCAAGGAAGGGTAGGGTTGCCAGGTGTCCGGTTTTATACTGGACAATCTGGTATTTGAGGGTTTTGTCTGAGAAACAAATTGAGAAATTACCATACATATAAAATGTCCGGTATTTTCTAATTAGGTAAGTTTTATTATAATTAGGTGTATCTGTCCTTAGCTGGGACCTGCCTGGCTGGTAGTTGAGCTCACACTGCCTGAGTGTGTCTACCTGCCAGGCAGTTCGCAACTACTCGAAGGAGGGTATGTGGGGGGGGGGGGCAAAATGGAATCCCCAGGCAGACTCACTCCTCTGCCAGGGTCTGTAGGGCCTGCATGTGCCCAGGTAAGTCCCGCTCCCCTGCCCCTTCTCCTCCCAATCTCCCAGTCAAGCCCTGCTGCCCCCGTCCAACCCTGCTTCCGGCAGCCAGTTCCCCCCACCAATTTCCCCGGTCAGCCCTGCTCCCCCAACAACCCTCCCCCCAACCAGCCCAGCTGCCCCCGTCCAGCCCTGCTTCCTGCAGCTTGTTCTCCCGTCATCTTCCTCCTGTTCTCCCCCGTCCAGCCCTGGTTCCGCTGCATGCCCTCCCTGATTTCTGCTGGATAGCCCCACTGCCTCCAACCCTGCTTCCGCCACCTGCCTGCCTGCCCCCCCCTCTCCGCAGGACAGACTCACTACCCCCAACGTTGCTTCTGCCCCCTGCCAGCCCCCCCATCTCCGCAGGACAGCCCCGTTGCCTCCAACCCTGCTCCCGCCGCCCACTTGTCCCCTATCCCCCATCTCCGCGGGATAGCCCCATTGCCGCCAACCCTGCTTCTGCCACCCGCCCGCCTGGATCTCCGTGGGACAGCGCCGCTGCCTCCAACCATACTTCTGCCGCCCGCCGCCCGCCCACCTGGATCTCCACGCGACAGCCCTGCTACCCCTAACCCTGCTTCCACCAGCTGCCCACCCACCTGCCCTGATCTTCGCGTGACAGCCCCGCTACCCCCAACTCTTCTTCCCGGCAGCCGGTTCTCCCTTCCCACCACTGCCACCTCCTCCTCCCAGCCCACCCTGCTCTGCTCCCCTACCGGCAGCCACGCTGAGGCCGGTATTTTTTTCCCACGGCCCAGTACCGGGCTGAGGTCCATAGTTTGGGAAATGCTGCTCTACTCTGTTGGACCCTCTTCTCTACTGGACCTCTTAGTGTTGATTCTAGTCTCGCTTCCATTGCACCCCAGTTTGACCACTCAAGACCAGTCAGTTTTTCCACCAAAACCTGTGTTCCCTTCATTTAACAGCCTGGAAATGCAATGGCTAAATGCCAGAAAAGAGGCTTGTTTTAAGTGAATTTGCCAAGTCTTACTAAACAGTAGAAATTCCTCCAACAGGGCTGCCTACCTGTGACAATGGAAGTGTTTTTGGTCTGGGCTTGACAAACTGGAGTTTCTCTGATGCATTCATCCATCTGACATATACTATTTGTTGCACCTGAAACAGCAAGGCTTAGCAATTTCCTCTATCGAGAGTTCACCTGGCAGCAATATCAGCTTGCCACCTTCATGTGGATAACAGTCTGTTTCTTCAAGTGATATGACAATCGGATTCCTTAAAAGTCTGGAAATGTACTCTGTCAGGTGAACCTGTCCCCACTTGGGGGTTTATCCTGGTCTTGTCTAAACTTATGACACCACCATTTGAGCCTTTAGTAACCTTGTGACGAGGCAGCTAAGGTTAAATGAACTTGCGGGCAGGGCCCAGCTGGCTGAGAGGGTCCAGCTGGCTGAGAGTGTCCCTCCCCCGTGGCCTTGTCGGGCATGCTCACTGGTGAGCCGTACTATAAAAGGCTCTGATCCAGTTCACTTGGGGCTGATAGCTGAAGGGCAAGGCCTGAAAAGGCCAGCTCCTGACCCAGAGGAGTCCATGCAGCCGGAACCAACTCTGGTTGGGAGGGAGGTCCCGAGCGAGGGGAAGCACCTCTTGACAAACCTGCTTTTCTAATAGCCATCACTTCTGCCAGAAGTCTCTGGTACTTAATATTGCAGTAAAATATGTTGCACAAGAGACTCAATATATCTAATATATCATCAGAGTGGCACAAAGAACAAATAAGCACTACCCTAGTTATTTGCTGGTCAATGATTCAACTATGATCTAAATTTTCAGAGTTAAACATTTTGTCCTTTCGGATCTTATGAGGTTACAACATATAGTACAAAATATAGGTTTGCCCTAAATATAAAAATAAATATTTATATTTTGATGCAAGAATTACATGAATACTTAAATAATTGTATCTGCACAAATTCTCTTCCCTTTTTTGTAGACCCATTTTATTTACTTCTAGGTTAAACTGTTATGTGGGATGTGGTTTCTTTGTAAACCTTTCAGTATTTGATAGGAAAGGATAATACAAAAATATAATTTTGAGGCTTGAAAAATAGCTGCTCAGCAGGTGCAAACATTAGTTTCATTAACTCTTTTATATGGTTCAGTAGCAGCTTATAAAATCTTGTATTGAAGGGATGAACCGTTTTACTGCATAATAAACTTTTGTTATCTGGGCTGCCATTAAAATGAAAGAAGGAATACCACCATTCACTGAAAGAGTAATTTAATTAAAAACCAAATTTAAATATAAAGCTGGCATTAAAGTAATGTTATTTGTGATGGTATAGATGTATATTCAATACTGGTGTGCAAACAACTAGTGTCCCAGAGCTGGAGAAATTTGCTTAGCAGTACTTGTAGAGCTGTGGCGCACACACCTCCTGGCAATAACTCCTCTCCTAGCTGATAGTGGAAGGGCAACCCTGACCCTCCTTTACTTCCTTCTTCTTGCCTATAGCTGAGTCGGAGCAATGTGTGGACTTCACCTCGTAATTGCTCAATGAATTTAGTTTTTTCTCGATGTATATATTTAGTAGTACTATTAGTATTAGTTGTAGTAGTTTGTTTTCTCAGTGATGCCCTCAATGGGGTTTAAATGTCCTTTGTGTAGGGGAGCAGTCTCCTACAATGATCTCCACACATGATGGTTTGGGTTCCAGAAGTGCTATCGCTGCACATACCAGACCAAGTTCCTCTCCAACTACAAGTAGGAGCATTTCCTTGTCAACTGTGCTGAGGAAAAGATTGCATATGTCTTGGTTTTGAGCAGACTCTTTTGCTTCTCTCTGGACTGACATGGAGTTGGTAGTGAGAATGTTAAAGACTAGTCTACTATCCGATAAGCAAATGCTTATTGGGTATTTGAGTTGACTAGTCGATTTCGTCCTCCTTTCCCCCTTCCCTTGCTGCCTCTTATTAGAGCTCTGTGCGGTGCTACTGCTTTGAAATGCTAAGGTGGTGTTTCAAAGGGCAGCACCGCACAGCTGAGCCCAGGATCAGCTGTGTGGCACTGCCCCTTTGAAACGCTGCCATGGAGTTTCAAAGTAGCAGTGTCGTGTGCAGCTCAGGGTCAGCTGGGGACTCCCCAGCTGATCCTGGGTTCCAGCACAGCATTTCAAACTGCGCAGAGGCCAGGGTCAGCTGGAAAGTCCCCAGCTGACCCCGGGTTCTGGGAAAATGTCGCATGGCATTTCAAAGTGTCAGCGCAGCATGGAGCCCAGGGACAGTGGGGGACTTCCTGTATTGGGAACGTCTTGTATTGTAGCCTGGGCTCAGTGAAGCAAGGAGGAGACCTCCTGCTTATATTCTCAGTTCCTGGCTCTTGAAATAGTGCATGTCTTGCTTGGCTCACTTTCCCCCTGCATGTTGCTAATACTACTGGTAACCATGTGGGGAGCTGCTCCCTATAAAGAATTGCCCTTGTTCCCCTATCCTTAGCAGTTCTATCAGATAGATAGGCAAAAAAGAAGTTAGATGAGGGCAGCAATAAAATGACTACTTAACTGAATGTTTCATTTATCTGCAAAAGCTCCTTCACTGTGGAAAACTCACTACAATACTTGAAAAAAAATCAGTGACAATGTTGTGTGTTGTGTTGCACTTTGGTTCTGTGATGTGATGGGAGCCTCAAGGGTTAAAGCCGACTACCTAGTGAAAACTACTGGATGATGGTGAAACAAATTATTTTTATTAAGTGGAATGATTATTTTTAATCAAAGCTAACAATTAGCAAATGTTTTTTTTAAACTAGCAATTGCCTAATGCTTTTACAGGGTAGAAAACCCTAAACTTAGCTGTACTTAAGTAATTACAAACTTCTTTGATTACAATTCAACTATACCAAATCACTGTCTTTAATTTGCTTAACGAAAAATACAAAAACAAAGCTATTATAATGATAATAAAAAGTTCGTCCAAAGCTACCCCCTCTATGGTTATTTTAGGGCAGCTGGTGGAGTTAGTCATAAATCTACTTTTACAACTTAACAACTCCGGGGCTTCTATTTCTAACACTTATATTTAACCTAAATACAACACTACTACACAACACAAGTTAATACAATTTATACAGTGTGGTTAACAGAACTTAGATACACTTTATAGAATTACACAGTGAAATTAACACAATTTAACTTAATTAAACCAATAACCATACATTTAAGCAATACTTACAAATCCAGCAACGATAACAACACAAAGACACACTAGAACTCGGAGCATGCTCAGGACTCGTGCACCCCTATATTTGATTCGAAGGGTGGGGAGGCAGTCTCAGGGTGATCAATCCTTTAGTCGGGCAAAAAAAAGATATGTGCCCTCAATATACGGAACCTCCGTTGAACAAAGGGGTAGAGGGTCTTTTATACAAAAATTTGGTGTCTAATGCCATGCTAGGGTCTGCATTTGGCAGGGCCTAATAGGCTAGTGATGAGGTAGTATGACAATACTGTGCTATAGGAATTTTCGTGATATATGCGTGATCCCCTCATGGACAGGACCAGATGGGGCATAGTTAGTGTGAGACAGTTGTGTTTTATTACCCCATGTTTTCTTTTTCTCTTGCCCCTAAGACCGGTCAAGCTACGGTCAAATGAAGCTTATCTGTAAGTGTAGCTAGGCGTTATCTAGTTATGCTCACCTCCCTGTTTTCTGGTGCCTCTGAGTCCCAGGATGCCTGTAAAGTCAAATTCCATTCACAAAAACTGCATTGTGCTTCCCATGCTCCTCTGAGTATCTGGGTTTTGTGTGAGGGGCCTTGTGTGGCAGGATGGGATATACGCAAAGGCCGTGGACAGAAAAAGCCTGCTTTACAACATGTTGTTGGTCTGGATTTCCAGTTTTAATACACATTACTCTTTGTTATTAATTTTATTTATTTGACTACACAAAATGCTTTAGTGGGACCTAGGTAAGAGTAAATGTTTCCTTTCCGTCACCATGGAAGAGCCAGAAGATAGAACCCAATTCAGTTCTGGTATATGTACTAGGAGAGGAGAAATAAAATGCCAGGATCTCACCTCTGAAGCAGTGTTGGGCAAAATTTCTTCAGCTAGTAGTTTATTAATCAAGAATATGTTTTAGGTTAGCTGAATTCAGTCTAATTTGTCAAATAATTTTGACTAAATAAAAATTGGTGAGTTGGGTGAGTGTAATTCAGAAAAAGTTTGTTTTAACATTTTTTAGATGAAGCATTTTGACTTTTTGTTTTAAAAGCTATTTTGAAATTTAGCTAGATTTAACTGCTCCCTCCCTTCCAAAAGAGAAGGAGACCCCAAAAGACCTTAAAGTAAAATGCATGATTTTATTTGGGGTCAAAGAAAATATTTAATTTCAGCCTAAATAGCTTTTTTCACAAGTTATTCCATTATATGGAAAAAAAAAATCATTTGGGGTCAAACCAAAATAATTCTGTTTTTCAGTTTAGCCATCGAATAGAAAACATTAGTTATTTGCCCACTTATAGGCTGACATCTGCAGTTGCAATACTGCTATGCTCTGCTGGTATTCATTCGCTGTACTAGGTTGAAGCACCTGACAGATCCATCAGCCTTACTCTTAGAGAGGTGAAATATAGGAACTTCCAGAGTTTACTGTAGACCTTTTATTGCAGTAGTAGCTACAGATTAACTCCACTGCTGGTTTCTGGGGAGCAGATTACTTATGTTAACTCTGGCAGTGATTTCCTGTACCAAACCCATTGTGTTAGGCTTGATGTAGTTAATAGGATTTGACTTATGTTGTCTAGTTTTAAAACTTGGATTTTAATAATACCTTGCATTTGTCATGGCCTACCTGTTTCCACAATGGGCTTGTGCAGTCCATGGGGATAATGGCACAGTCCACTTTGGCATTGTGCCTCAATGGATCTTTTCTTTTGGGAAGTTTGCATGAGCTGTGGAATCTTCTAAGCTACATCTCCACAGACAGCAGCAGTGAGTCTTAGAGCTGGAGTTAACAGACTAGTGCTCACGCCACAGTGCTAAAAATAGCTGTGTAGATGTTTGGGCTTAGTCTGGAGCGCTTGCTTTACAACATAGAGAGGAAGGTTGCATCAAAGCCCAAGCTCCAGCCAGAGCCACAATGTGCTAAGACTAGTTGTGAAGAGTAGACCATAGTGGGATCCTGAGATGTTTTGACCAGGACTCTGAGACTTGATAGTGTGCGCTGGGCAGATTTACATCTTGTCAGCAATGTCTATTGATTTTAAGAGCTCACACTGGATATGTCTAGACTACATGGCTCTGTCAATGGAGCCATGTAAACTAGTTTACCCGACATAGTCAATGAAGCAGGGATTTAAATAATCCCCGCTTCATTAAAATAAAAATGGCTGCCACGCTGTGCCGACAGTCAGCTGATCCAGCACAGCGCGGCAGTCTAGACGTGGCTCGATTGACAAGGGAAGCCTTTGTTGACTGCTCCTGTAAACCTCGTTTCACGAGGCATAAGGGAGCAGTCGACAAAGGCTTCCCTTGTCGACCGATCCATGTCTAGACTGCCACACTGTGCCGGATCAGCTGATCGTCGGCACAGCGCAGCAGCCATTTTTATTTTAATGAAGGGGGGATTATTTAAATCCCCGCTTCATTGACTGTCGGGTAAACTAGTTTACATGGCTCTGTTGACGGAGCCACGTAGTCTAGACATACCCATTGTGTTGAAGTGCTATGCCTGAGTGAATGGAAAGGACTGTGGCTCAATTCTTTTTGATTTGTTAGATGTGGGGAGAGTCAGTACTCATTTTTTTATTTTGATGTTTGCATCATCCATTGTGTCTTCCATAACACATATTTTATTACTGTATTTACTTATTAGTTGAGATTGTGGGGTGGGCAGGTTTAAAAACAATCTCTCTTCAAATTCTACATCCTATACTGTGAAGGAATTTTAGTCCCATTGGGTTATTCCCTCCCTTTTCCCCCGTCACTTCCTGTTAAAGTATCTTGGTTCTGAAGGAGTTATACTTGGTCTTGATTGGCACCATAGAAACTGTACAAGCTTTTAATGTTTCACATCATGTAAAATCATGATGTCCATCACTGGTCATTATTGTGGTGCAATAGTAGTGAAATGCCCAGTCCAGTAAGGGCCCCACTGTATTTGGTATTGTGTGCATATGAATTAAAAGGACAATTGTTCTCTTGCTGATCTTAGGTGGAATATCTTCTCCCATACCTTCATGCCAGTTATGAGTTCTTGGTCTAATCAGAGTTGTTCTCAGAGGGGTAGCCTTGTTAGCCTGTAACTAAAAAAACTCATAAAACAATGGCCCTGTAGCACCTTAGAGGCTAACCAAAAATATATAGATAGTATCATGAGCTTTCATGGGCCCAATCCACTTCTTCAGAAGACAAATATGAAGCAAGAGGCATAGAGGTTCAAATATAAAGCAGAAAAAGAGGGAGAAAAGATCCTGTCAATTAAAGTGCCTATGCTAAATAAGGCTAATAGAGTGGGCTGTAAGTGCCTGATACTTAGCTTTTGATGTAATTTGGGTGCTGAATATAACAGCCCATCCAGTTCATGTCTTTGCTCAAGCCATGAGAGATAGTGACAGATTTGCATATGAAGGCCAGTTCCTCAGACTCTCTCTAGTTGATTCCTGCAACTATTTTGTAAGAGAATAGCCACCTTTAAATAGTTGTTTGGAGTTGTTTTGTCTGCTACACGCTATGGTGCCTTTGGCTCTTCAGGAGTTTATAATCATCTGAACCTTATGTTCTTTGCCCTTTTGTATTTTGGAAGCACTCTCGTTCTCATTGCTCTAAACAGACATTGCCATTTCTTCCTGTATTCTGTGGAATCCATCCCAGACCATGGTGATAAAAAGTTTCCCATCAAGAAAATCCTGATGTCTTTGGGCTATCTGTCCTTTTAGAAAGCTTTTCATGGCTGACAGTGTGCATCTGGCACTGAATTATCTTGGAGACGGGACAGTTGATTGATGATCTACTATGACATCTCAAATGTCTGTGTCAGTCACATTTTAGCTACTTTAATTCAAAGTATGTCACTCATGTATTTGTATTCACTGAAACAAAGTGCCTGAAAGTCTTCAGGACAAAATTTAAAAAAGCATAGATTTTTTTTTCGGTTAGTGAGTTCTGCTTCCCTAAATAAAGTATTACAAAATCTTAGGGTTAGTTTAATGAAAATGAACAAACTACATTTATATGTGTGTGTGCACCATTGCTGTTAAAGTTTTAATTTTTGGTTACTAGCAGGTTGCAAATATTGATTTAGATAATATACTTGATGGCTATTGCCTCCTCTTTGCATTCTTTGGACATATAAATTTAAGGAATAAGTGTGCAAACAACAGAGCCACTAATGCTTCACGGAGAAAACAAATACATTTTGATGTTGCTTTATTAAGCATTATAAAGCTGATGCTATGATAGCTCATTGGTTTGAGCATTGGCCTGCTAAACCCAGGGTTGTGAGTTTAATCCTTCTGGAGGCCATTTGGGGCAAAAACTTGTCAGGGATGGTACTTGATTCTGCTGTGAAGGCAGAGCACTGGACTTGATGACCTTCCAGCTTTAGGAAATAGGCAATCTCTGTTAATTTAAAAGAAACAATATTTTATGTCTTCACAATGGCTATTGATATACACCAACTTTCTAAATTGTGGTCTCACACCAGTGCGATGCTACTGACCACACCACTGTATATGAGAGCATAAATTGGCTGCATATCTTATTTTTAATGTTCATTATTGCTATCATAATAGCTGTGTTTACTTTATTGTTCACCATAAAATAGCTAAATATAAGGCACCCTTAAAAATTAGATGTCCATAAAGAAATCTGGACTGTGAAATATTTGGGAAAGTTAACAGAAGATTAACCATATTAATAGAAAATACTGAAAGAGAATTTTTCATATATTGAAATCTATGCTTCTCTCCTCCCCTTCTTCTCTCCCCTCCCCACCGCCAAAGGTTCTCACTTCAGGTTGCTGCAACAGCAGAGAATTGCCTTCTTACCATATATCCATACTTGATGCTTCACCGCACAGACCAGCAAATTATCTTGACAAGTGGTAAGGGTAGTGAATGTTTCCTCACTTAATCTTTTTAATAATGTTATTTCATTGTAGTTATGTTAACTACAGAAATCTATCATTTTTATCCTGATAGCTACTTATTTAATTAAGAAAGCATTTTTGCTTGGTAAGCATTTTTAATAGTATGTTTGGACTCATACAGATTTAGGCTTGTTCTTATTGAAAGTAGGTAGGCAAAATAAGTTGGATATTTATAAAAAATATCACAAGTCTAAAATGTATAGAATAATTTTGCTAATATTGGAGTAAGAGTAGAAAAGATAACATAACTATATAGAGGAAAATAAAATAATTTCACTATAGGCAATTTCTGTGCCACCTGTAATTGGACAATTTATGTAAAAACAGCAGAGAAGAGAGCAACATAATTGAATGGTATTCCAGAATAATTATATAATGGTTGGAAATCATGTTCAGCATTTTTGATGATCCTAGAAAAGATATCAGGATTGGATTTTTTAAAATGTTTTGTTCAATTGTATTTGAAATATTAAAAAACCTGAACACATCAGATTTGATTAATGTGGGATTAACTATAGTGAGTAAAACTTTACATGGATGAACCCTTCTGACTGAAAGGGGATGTCCATGCTTTAGAATCTGGATAGAAGAACTGAAATTGTCTTTGTAGAAAGATCAAGGTAAGGCAGATAACTGGAATGTGTACAATGGTGAAATTATATTCAGAACCTCCTGCAAACAATTCAGCAACAGGTTTATGTTTGCAATGTAGTATAAATGAAGCTAAATTAAATTCTACGTTGACAGTGTGGCTCTGTTTTTCAGTCTATTATGTAGGTCCAATCCTGTGAGTAATAATGGGCAGGCAGAGTACTCTATCTGTAAGAACCCAATTTGATAGCAGTGGGACTGTCTGTGCATATACACAGATGTGGCCACATATTGTAATTTGTAGGACTGGGACCTTACATTTCTCAGAATGACAAGAGCAGGTTGCTAATTCTAGGAAAAAGAAAGCATAACATGACAGGTATCTATGAATTGGGACAATAACACTATTCATTAGCATCTCAAGTTTATCATATCTCTGTGGAAGTTTGAAGCTGAAACAAATAGAACTGAATAAAACCTCAGAAAATGACCCCAAGAAGGAGGATCCACAATTGCCGCGAGACTCAAATAATGTTTAGAATTTATTTAGGTGCTTCTGAATCCTTTAAGATCCCGGAATGAGTAGCTGCCTGATGTGATGCCCCCACTTGTGGGGTGCAACCTGGAACTGGGGTACCACAGAGCTCTCTGTTTCATTAGCCTGGGCTCTATGTCTCATTGTGCTGCTTGTAACAAGCTGCAGACGTGCTCTTGGTCCTGCACTCACCCAAACCTTTACTCAGGAAGGGACACATCCAGCGTAGAACTCCAGACCTGTACAATCTTCCCCTGATCAAAGCCTGATCAGTAAGTGTATTTCCTGGTCTGTTCCTCCCTCAATGTCTTTTGCTGTGAAACAAGTCTCCCTTGCATATGTGCTATCTCTGAGAGGATTCCATTGGGGTAATCCTCGGCTACGTCTACACTAGCATGATTTTCCGGAAATGCTTTTAACAGAAAAGTTTTCCGTTAAAAGCATTTTCGGTAAAGCGCGTCTAGACTGGCAGGACACTTTTCCACAAAAGCACTTTTTGCGGAAAATCGTCCATGGCCAATCTAGACTACACGGAACGGTCGAAAGAGGATATGCACATTCCGTGGGAATTTGTATATCTTCTTCCGATTATACTTTCGAAAGCGGATATTTTGAAAGTAAAAGTAGTTTCGACGCGGCTTTTTTGGCGAACCCCCTCCTTTATCAAAAAGCAGCTTTTCTTCAAAAAATGAGGTTTACATGGCTTTTAGACAAAGGGGTGGGGTTTGCTGAAAAAGCCACTTCTAATCTACTTTCACTTTCGAGAGCAGAACAATTGGAAGAAGATATGCAAATTCCTCTTTCGACCATTCCACATAGTCTAGATGAGCCCCTGGTGTTGCTGAATTCATCTCAGTACAGCTGAGGGTTTTGGAAAGGCTGCTTTAGTATTTGTTTTGTGAAATGTGTGAGATTGGTAATACTTTGAAAAGGCTGACTATGAAATTGTAAGACTCAGTGAATGAGGAGCTGAGGTAAGATGGATCTTAAAAGGATATTTGGTTCTTCGCTTAGGCTACGTCTACAGTGCAAGTCTTCCACAAGTCTTCCACATGAGAAGGGGGGCAGGAGGCAGGGGGATGTCTGAACTGGGAGGGGGGATCAGGACTGGGCGGAGTAGTGGGGTGGCCTGTGCTGCCAACTCGGGTGCAGGCATATCTTCGGGGTTGGATGAGTCTGGGGACCAGAGAGGGTTGGGCAGGAGGGGCATGTAGAGCTGGGTCAGCGTTGGTGGGGGGACACGAGGAGGGACCATAGGCATCACTTGGGGAGGGGGCATGGCGATTGGGAAGGGAGTGAGCAGAGGCATGGCATGGGGAGGGATGAGAGGCATAGCAGGATGGGCGGATGGATGGGCAAGGGCCATGGGGAAGCAGAGGGTGGAAGGCAGGAGCAGCAGCATCGGGCGCGTGTTCCCCTGTGTGGGACAGGATGTTACAGATGTTGTCGCAACACGACATCATCTCAGTCCACACACGCTCCCGCCATTCTAGGTCCACTATGAGCCTGCATGACAGGGTGTCATGAATCTTGCACATGACGCTTACATGTTGCTGCATGAGGTCTTCTGCCACTTTGGCCTGTCTGCGGCTCCCCCGGACTCTGGGAAGTTGCTGCAGCGGTGGTGTGGCTGGGCCCTCTGTCCCAGCTGGTCCAGCTGTGGAGAACACAGAAAAGGGAGCGGTCGTCAGTCCACCTTGCGCACACATTCCTTGAGGCTGTGCTCTCCTGTGTGAGCAGCAACCACACCAGTCCATGGCCTGCAGGAAGGGGATGTCCCGGGTGCAAGGCCATGTGTGGCCTGTACAGCATGCCCTGTATCACACAGGCCCCGAAGGGGCCAGAGGACTATGCTGTCCTCTTCCTGGTCCCCCCAACCCCCAACACACACACCATGGCTAGGCAGGCAAGGGAAGTGTGTGGCCACAGGGGGATCCCTAATGGGCGGCAGAGGAGCCGTGAGCAGCCTGGTCCTCCCTGGGTCTGCTCACACAGCTGTGGCTCGCTGGGCTATCATTGGGAGCGGCTGCTGCCTCACACATATAGGCATGACTGTGTGCTGTGTGCAGCACTCTGGGGTGTGTGTGTGGGGTTGTGACTGTGCCCCTGTGGCTAGGCTGCTAGCAGCTGGGTGTGCCCCCCTCTCCCTTAGGGGCAAGACTTGTGTGGCCACACATGAGGCTGTCAGCAGGCTCCTGGATATGTTGAAGGGCTGGCTGCTGTGGCTGTGTGCCACACCCTCCCACTGCATGTAGTAGCATGTACCCAGACTGCAGCAGCATGTGCTGGCCAAGCGGCCCACGCGATACTGTGCCCCACGCCCCCTGTGCATCCACCTCCCCCGCCCTGTGTGCGTGTATGTGTATGTGTGTGTGCACGTGTCAACGTACCAGAAGATTGCTCCCAGGCCTCCGAGGAGGCCTGGGAGATGTCCAGGATGGCAGGGACTTAGTCCAGGGACAGGGTGACAGTCCCAGTGTCCTGGTCCTCCTCCTCCTCTGTTGGGGGCTGGACTTGCCCCTCCATCTTCTCTGGCTCGGGACAGGTTCTGGGTGCTGGAATATGGGCTACTGCAGCCCAGAGTCCGCTATGATGGGGGGGGGGAGAAGAGGGTTCCCCACCCCAAGGATGTGGTGGAGCTCCCTATAGTAGGGGCAGGTGTGGGGTCCTGCCCCTGAGCGTGCCCTGCACTCCCTGGCCTTTACATACCCCTGATGGAGCTCTTTCACCTTTGCCTGGATTGCTTCATGTTCCGGGTAGGGTGACCTTGCTCCGCCAGGGATACGACCATGTGGTAGAAGATCTTTCAGATCTTCTTCAGAGCCACTTCAGGTGGGGGCATGCCTTTTTGTCCCCCTGGGGGGGGGGGGGGGGTCCTGTGACCCCTGGGGCTGCTCCCTGGAAGGGCCAGAAGGGTCTTGGGGAGCTTGCTGGGAGGCCATTTGTGGCAGAAACAGAGCTGTACAGTGAAGGCAGCTGGTCCCTGCAAACTTCCTGCCACAAGGCTTGTGCAGGGTGCCTGGGGTTTTAAGGGCAGCCAGCAAACAGGAACTATAGAGTTGCGATTGACTTGGCTGAAGCGGCCAAGAGGCCACCATTTTTTTCCCTGGAGGCCAGTTTTTGCACAAAACTGCCTGTTGAGCATCCACACTTGCCTTTTTGCGCAAGAGCGGTAGTGCAAAAAGGAGTTATGCCTCATAGAAGGAGGTATACCTACACTGCAAAAAGCCCTCTGTTCTGCCAATTGACTGTGGATTTTCTTGTGCAAAAACACACTTGAGGTGTGGACGCTCTGCGGGTTTTTGTGCAAAAACCTTGTAGTGTAGACGTAGCCTTAGAATGTAGAGTTGTGAAAGCTCGTACGGGGTTTCTTCAGCAGGTGCCTAGACCTGAGATGTACAGATTAAAATTGGGGGTGGGGAGAAAGTATGCATAATTAGTCTTCAGTTATTGTTTAGAGAAGTGCCAAGTTATCAGCCAAACTGTAAGTGTTGTCTGATAAACTGAAGTGCAAAAGAAAGATTTAATAGCAGATACTATGTATATGAACCATTAACACACAGCACATAAAATAGATGTCATTTATTGTTCATTTTAATGAAACGTCAGCTCAACATTTGTATTTTATAGATGACAATGAGATAATCTACTGCAATGGAAATGTTGTTTTGGATTCCCATTATTCTCAAGGATCATTGTCCCTTAGTACTTCCTTCAGTTCCCTGTGTGAAGACACTAATTCAGCCTATGAAAGTTCTTCTTCAGGTACAATAGTTTAAATACATAGATTTCTATAACAGTTTTTTTGCTTACTACTGCAGTGTTTAATTTTTTTAAAGAAAAATATCTTATTGTCATGCAACATTGCAGGCTACACTTATGTCTGCTAACATCTGCAAAACTATCTCATCCCATCTAAGCAGAGATTGGAATGTCTGGAAGACATAAACACAGAGGGGGAAGACGTATTGGAATTGGGATTAAACTGAGTACACATTATGTCTAGGAGTTTTGTTCATACAGGTAGCCCCTCTCCCCATATTTAATTGGTTACAGGATAACAGCCTTGTGCCAGACTACGTTGCCGAAGGGGCAAAAGTTAGCTGCCACAGTCACTGAGTTTTAACCTTGTGCTAGGTGCACACAACCTGTGGTTGGATTCTACTGTGCCAATAAATGGTTACAAAGTCTGGGCAAGTTTATGCATTCTTACTCACACAGGGAGATGTGATATATGACTGGAGCCATCCCGCTAAAATATGTGAGACTGTTCTAGGAACAGTGGCACAGTCTTGTCCTGTCTGACAATGGCCATGCTGCCATTGTCTAGGAGAAATTCAGACAGAGCTCTCCAGTGAAAAGTGAATTTGCAATAAAGTAGATCTTCATCACATAACTAACCCAAGGTTTTAAAAAGGGCAAATAGTTGACATGAATGCTTCCCTTTTCATACACTAAGCAATGATAAAAACTGGTTTAGATTAAAAAACAAAACAATGAATGTTAATATCTGACAGTGAAAATCAGAATGAATTATTTAAACTAATCAGACAAAAATACTGATAATAAGATGCGTTTTAAGAAACTGAAACACTGAGATCATTAGTGAAACAAAAAAAATCTATTATAGTCTCACAGTAGTTAAAGTTGCATTAACATTGTATTTTTACAAGTCCCATGCCTTTTTTTTTTGCCCCCATACCATGGGGAGCTTGAACTAAGGATGTTAGACTAGTCGACTATCACATAGAGGCAGCAAAGAGGGAGAGGATACTTCAAAGGGCAGCGCCACACATCGCCCCTTTGAACACCACCTCGGCGTTTCAAAGCAGCAGTGCCACCTGGAGTCTGGGGTCAGCTGGGGACTCTCCAGCTGATCCTGATCTGTGTGTGGCATTTCCACGGAATCCAGGATCAGCTGGGGAGTTCCCAGCTATCCCTGGGCTCTGGAGAAATGTGGAGCAGAACCTGTGGTCTGCTGGGGAGTCCCCAGCTGATCCTGGGCTCCATGCGGCATTTCTGCTGAACCTGGCAGTGCAACATGGAGGAATAAGAAATCCTCCGGAAAAGGCTTTATTTTCCGGAGAATAACGTCTAGACTGGCGCTTTTCTCCGGCTTTTCTCCAAGCCGGAAAAAAACGGCAGCCATGTTAATGCAAATGCCGCGGGGAATATTTAAATCCCCTGTGGATTTGCCTATTCCAATGTGCTACATTAGTATCCCTTTTCCGAAAGGGGTGCCAATGTAGACATAGCCACAGAGTTTAGTTAAGCTTTTCCTGTGCTCCTTTGGGCTTGTAATGGGGGTAAGACACATTGATTCTTTTCAGCGGGTTGTTTCTTGCTTTCCTCAGAAAGGATTACAAGAAAATTAGCTATAAAATTCTAGCTCTTTTTCTTAAGATTATCTGTCTGATCCTTCCAAATTGGGGTCTATGATTTTCTGAATATTCACATTTGAAAAGAAGTAAGAAATTATAGACATCTGAGTCATAATCTTATGTTATGTATTTTTTTTAAAGGACACTGAATTTCAAGCAAAAAGTTGTGTTTGAATAGTTTAATTATTTTTCAGTTAATAGTGAGTGATGTAATATGGAGCGCCACAGAGACTACTGTTACAACAGAATATATATTGAAGGCAACAAATATGTTAAGGCTTTCTTATTTACAAAGCACATATGTAAACTATTTTTTGTATTAAAATGCTAGGTAAATACATAAATGAATGTATTTAATGTAAGTAAGATTGCTTTCCTCTGTAAACTAAATCATAAAAGAGCAGGAAATCTAAAGTTGAGGATTAAAATGTAGCCAAATCAAGCACTCTCATGTTACAAAATGTCAGAATGAACTTTGTCCATGTAATTTTAATTTGGTCTCTTCATATGTATACATTAGGATATGGTGTTTAATTATGTGATCCTATACTAGTTTTTACACAAGCACAGGATAGGAGATGAATTAGGGCTCTGTAGTTGTGGTGCTTTCTGGGGGTACCCAGAGTTGCGAGGCACTTTGCTGCCACCTGCCCTTACTGTGGGGAAGCCTTATTGGTTGCCTGCTGGAGGACAGCTCTCTGATGCTACAAGCATCATGAACACTGTGCAGGTTCTGCTGTCTGTGTGCAGATTAGTGATAGCCATGTTCCAATCCTCGAGCCCTCTGAGCATTTTCCTGGAGTGTCCTGCCCCTGTTTCACTGGATACTCACAGTAGTTACAGTTTGCTACTCCCAAAGAACCAGAGCACTCCAGCTTACTGGCTTCATTTCAGGCCACTGCTCTATTTAACACACAACTATTAGATTTGTTTATAGTGAAAATAAGCAAAAGTGAATTTAACCAAGATATAAGATTAAAATAATAGAAAATAGGTAGAAATGTTGGAAACAAATGTTTACATATTCAATAAAATCATATGCTCTTGCCAAAGACCTACCAGCATTTTCAGCCATGCCTGGCTGAAATCCATTTTTTTTTCATGAGACAAAACTTGCTACTAGCTTGTCCCTTACTTAAAGCATACTGTATGTTTCTTTGCCACCCCTGGGGTATCAGAAATGCATCATGAGACATATGATACACAATGAGCAGACACAGATTAGTGTTTGACACCCTTTGTCTAAATAGAATCTTCTGATGATCTGCTTTAATGTCAATAACTTAATGTCATTATAGATATATAACCTCTTAAATATTATCTGTGCATACCTTAACAGTAATTATGGTGACCAGTGAGCTATTTACTCTTGGTAGAGATCATATATGTCACCCCTTGGTGAATTATTGTGCATATAACAGACCCAGCAGATTGCTGTAAAACTCTGTGCCCCCTGTGCCCTTTGCTAGTGAGAACAAAGAGGTTCCTCAGTCACAGTAGCGAAGGAATCTGCTATTAATAGAAACTCTGCCTCATTGTTGCAGAAGTTGGAAGCTATGTGTGAAAGAGGAGAGGGTTTGCAGGAAGAGAGAGAATGGTTTCATGGCTAAGGTATTGGAGACTTGCATTCTATCCCTGCTTGTACCACAGCATCCTTATATGGTGCTGAGCAAGTCACTTGCTCTACACATTCCTGCATATAGTTGAAGGCTCTGTCACAGTATATATGCACAAGGGGGCCAAAGTAAGACTGCATGAGCAATATATTTTTCTAACATCAGACTGCTTGATTTGACAAAATTCTAATCATTAACATCGTATTTCATAATTTTCTATCGTTTAGGCATGATAGTAATAATATGAAGATTAGGATTCAACCATATCAAGTTTTTTGGGAGGTGGGGGCAATGATAATACACATTAAATTGATGTTGGAAAAGGCTTGTTTGTACTGTCAGAGGCTTATACAGTATCCAGTAATTTAGGCAAAGGTGACTTAGCCAAGTTGTGCATTTCTACATTACTGAGGTATGGAACTTAACTGGACAAACTTGGTAATCAATCCTTATTGGAACCACATCTAAGAATAAAAAACAGGACTATGTAGCACTTTAAAGACTAACAAGATGGTTTAATAGGTGATGAGCTTTCGTGGGCCAGATCCACTTCCTCAGATCAAATAGTGGAAGAAAATTGTCACAACCATAAATACCAAAGGATACAATTAAAAAAATGAACACATATGAAAAGGACAAATCAAATTCCAGAACAGAAGGGGAACGAGGGAGTGGGGAGGTAAATGTCTGTGAGCTAATGATATTAGAGGTGATAACTGGGGAAGCTATCTTTGTAACGGGTAAGATAATTAGCGCGTTTATTTAAACTTGAGTGTAAAGTGTCGAATTTAAGCATGAATGACAGTTCAGAGGATTCTCTTTCAAGTGAAGTCTTAAAAGGCCTTTGAAACAGGACGCAGGTAATCAAGTCGTTGAGACAATGTCCTTTCTGGTGGAAATGGCAAGAAACTGTTTTTTCTTTGTGATCCTGTCTGATATCTGTTTTGTGGGCATTGATCCTTTGGCAAAGTGTCTGAGACGTTTGTCCAATGTACATAGCAGATGGACACTTTCGGCACACGATTGCATAAATTATATTTCTGGATGCGCAGGAATATGTGTTCTTGATCTTATAACTCACTTGGTTAGGTCCAATCATGGTATTAAAAGCTGTTAAACCATCTTGTTAGTCTTTAAAGTGCTACATAGTCCTGTTTTTTGTTTCAGCTACACCAGACTAACACGGCTACATTTCTATCACTATTCTATATCTAAGAATATTTTGACAGGATTATTGCCTATGATTTTATATTACAAGTTTGAATGGTCAGTATTTACCTTTTTCTTCTTTTCTAAATAAAGATAGGATTAGAAATGCAAGATTTGCTATTTCCAAAATTATATCTTGTGATTTGTTAGGAATAATCAAAGTAAATAACAGTTCATATGGTTCCTATATTTTATTTCTTTGCTGTCTGAATAAGATGAGTATTTTTAAAATGCTGTTTTTGTCCTGGGAAATGGCATAATGAAATTTTGGACTACTTTTTGTATTATTCAGGATGGGAAAATATTCTTGAAAATGTAAGTGTGAAGAAGAATGAAGCTGACAGCCAAAGTCATGAGAGAGAAAATACATTTCAACAATTGCTTTTTCCTCATGAAGAAAGAGGGGAATACATCTTCCAGAAAGTGATAACTGCAGTTCAGAACTGGTTCACTCTCTTCGGTTGGTCTAAGGGACCTAATCCTATTTCTATTCCTCACTCACTAAGACGGTAATAGTATTTTGTTTCTCAAATGTTTCTTAGGAAAATGTTGCATTGTATCAATGTTTGTTCCATCATTAGAGATATTTTTGGATGGCAAGTTATTTTGAATATGCAACTGACTAATTAAATGGAGAAATCCAAAGATATTTTCATTAGTAATGTATTAAAATTCTTTATCAATTGTAAAACAGAAAGATCCACATTTTCTTTTTTGTTTGTTTTTTTTTCTGTTTATAAAATGTTCCCAAACAAGAGGCTCCGAGAGCACATAGAGCTCTAAAACCATATACAATGCTTATTGTAACTGAAATTGAGTTTTATCCCAGAGTGAACCCAGTTTCTTACAGTAACAACTTTATCAAGACCAAGGCATGAAAATTAAGTGTTCTTCCTTTCCACCAGCCCAAAGGGTCAACAAATGGATTGATGGGGAAGTACATTCTAGTAAATAGAGCCTTGTCAGCAGCCCTTTGAATATGATATCTATCAGCAGTTAGGTGAATCACCTGAGTTAGTCATAGCTATTTGATAGCACTGAAAGAAAGAGGCATTCTATCATTTGATTGATTCCCAAATGTACTGGCTTTTATATACGGTGAAAATGAAAGCTTTGAATTATACTTGAAATATAATGGTGACTACCTCAGACTCTATTTATTAAATTATTTATTAAATAGTCTAACCAATTAAAAATCCTGTGCTCTCATAACATCTGTATAGAAATCAAGAAGTACTGTATTGCTCACAATCCATTCCCCAGGACTTTACATAATGGTTTATTAAGGAATTCATCACAGTTAATGGTTCAATAGATATGTTTAGTGCAAGCCTATTTTAATATCTTTAAAATGATAACGTCAAGTTTTTTCCCACTATTTAGTGATGTGTGTAAAATCCAGATGGCTTCACCTGATGAAAAAGTTTTTAAACAAAACCTTGGCAAAGATACAAAGACTGTTTATGACATGCTACTCCATCTGAGTGGACAATTGCTACCAGGAATTACTTCGAGCCAGTCATTGCCTGCTGATCCTATTGAAAGAGTGGTCCAGCTCCACTGGCAGCATTCTACAATGCTCACTTTTCTCAAGTAAGCTTTTGTATAAGTAGATATGCTAAAGTTATTTTTTTATTATTTTCCTGTTATGTTTCCTATTGAATAAAATGCTTTTCCTGATTTTTTTCAGGTCATTAAAAGGGTAATGTTTACAGTATATTACAATGAACTTGATAGTAATATATTCTGTGAAACTTGTCATGTTATGTAATATTAAATAGTAACTCTAAAGCTGAGGAACTAATTTTGTTTTTGACATGATGGCAATACCCGTCATTTGAAAAAAAAAAACCCACCACTCTAATATCTCCTTAGAACGTTCTGTCAGGTTATTTCTCCTTAGATGCATGGCCACATTGTATCACCCAACTGAAAAATCAGTGTAACGAAGACTGAGAACTTGGAGAGAGGAACTTTATGAAGCTTCCTTCTTACATTAGAAAGAGAGAGAGAGACAGAGAGAGTGAGTGCAGATCCTAGGAATTTATGGATAACTTGACTCTTATCCAGTGTTCTCTCTAATCATTTTCATCCATGTGCAAACTTTTTCCATCCATGAGCGGAATAAAATTTTTATATGCATTGAGGCATGTGTGAACATGCACCACAAGTAGAAACAAATAACTTAGCTGTGGGCACTCTTCTAATCAGCTGGGCAACATTTGAATCTTTCCTGAGTGGCCACACAAGTGCCCAACTTACAGGGACCACTGATCTCACCTTCATAAATCTCATAGTCAGTGCTACTGCTTCATTATGCTGTGTTTGGTGTCTTAGATTAAAACATTTTTGGTTAAGAATTTGGGGTGATTTTATCAAATTTGAAATCTGGATAATCTGATACACTATGAAGCATTTGGACACAATGAACCCAAAACATTCCATGCATATTTTGGTGTTTCCTCTTGATTGCTGACAGAGCATAACTCTGCTGCAAGGAAAACAGACTACAGTAGACTTCCGATAATCCGGCACCTTTTGGACCTAGGTGGTGCCGGATTATCAGATTTGCCGGAGAATCGGGAGGTCCGGTACAGCTGTGCGGCTTAACAGCTGGCCAGGACACAATCTCCCTCCCCCTTTCCTCCCCTTTCCTCTTCACGGTGTCTCCGTGCTGTAACCTGATCTTCCTCCCCCTCCCTTTTTCCCTTCTTTGAAGCAAAATGCTCTTCTCCATACTGTAACACGATCCCGCTTCCCCCAACCTTATGCTCCATCTGGTTACAGCCAGCATGTGTGCTGAGTGGCAGGCTTTTTAATCAGCTGGTCAGGAGCGCTTGGCATTTTGATGCCTGAGTATCGGGAGTGCTGAACAATGGGATGCCGGACTATTGGAGTTTTACTGTAGTTCCTCCCTGATCCTAAACTATGACCTATCAATTTACACTTGTAAACTAAATTCAAATTATATAGCACATTAATGCACATCTATAATGCTTTTAATTTGCAATGAGAAGCAGGTTACATAAGAAGATAAATTCAGCTGGTTTTATTCACAACATTTGAAATGTTGATACTAAAGGAATTTAAAATGAAAAGGCCTGTGAAAATCTCTCTGAACAAGAAGTCAGAATGCTTTTGTACTCTGAGTAAAGTAGACTTGAAAGTTATTCATGCTTCCCAAGTAATGTTTCTTGATATTCTATTCTTTGAGCTAAAATACAGATTTTTTAAAACTAGCAATTGGGCACACCAGAGCATCATTTATGTTTTATTACTATCAGTTCTTGTGATAATTACAGCATTATTGTGGACTTGAATTCTTCTGGCTCTGACACCGATAAGGATGCTCAGTCTATGTTTTGATGCTTCAAATTAAAGAACAATTATTGGACCGAAGGCAACTTGCTCAGATTTATATGTACTTTTCAAATCAAAGTTATGCTTTTTTAGCCACATTGGCTGAAATGAAAGTTCATTTCACGTAGGAATTGCCCTATATAAGTTAATAGAGTTGGCTTATTATCCCAAGATGCACTCATATATAACTTGAAACATCTATAAAACTAGTTTATAAAGTGATCCTGGTTAGAAGTTCAATTCCAAATGTGAATGTCTTATTTGGAAGGAAGGATATGCCTTTAAACAATTCTTCCTTTTAAAATGAAAAGTGTGGGGTTTTGGTTTTTAAGAAAAGCAGTTTGGAAACCAAAATGAAAAATGCTTCACTGTGTATGAATTGTGAAATATCCTTGAAACCTAGGCTGATAATGTAAAACTGGCATTTCTGAAGTGAGGCGTGTCAATATTCTTGGGATTCATAGCCTGAAAAGAAAATGTTATTGGAAAAACAGATTTTTATCTCACTGTTATACTGAATTGTTAGTCTGGAATAGGACACATCTTGCTCCCTGTGAGTCCCTTCTTTTGCCTGTTGTTCTTCTGGAATGATAGACCCTTCTTCTGGGAGCCCACCCTCAGGAGTTAGCTCTGTCTCTGTGACTCTGCTCTCTAGCCATAGCCAGCCCCAAACTTCTGGGTTTTCCCCTACATTAGAGTCTTGCTTTTCTGCTTGTGAGGCTGAAAGATCTAATGGACCATCATGTAGCTCAGCCCTCTCTGGCCAGGAGGCAATCTGTGAGTTACACCACAGGTGTGATTATGTCTCTAATTGGTTTTTTTCTTCCTGCTGTACAATATGGATGGGGAGATTTCATTACAGGCCTTAACATGGTGGTTACATTTTTAAGACTAAAAAACCCATCTCCTACGGTCATAGCTAGTCTTCTAATGGCATACTAAGATTCTGAACTAGAGGAGTCTCTGATGTGACTCCTCAGCTAAGTTAAGAAGACTTAAGTCAATGTTCTTCTCTCATTCTCAACTGATATATCAGTCTTGTGAGGATTTGGCCTTAGCTTGTTTTGAAGAATCCAGTTTTACAATGTAAGTGCAGAGTTGCCGCAAAGCTCATTGACACAGGGGAGGGAAAAAGAGAGAAATAGTTACCCTGCAGTCAATAGTTTAAAAGATTGCATAGCCTAAAAAGATTATTGTGATCCTCTAATCTGATGTCTTGTATAACAGAGGCCATAGGATTTCCAGCCCTGCCCCTTCTGCTGAGGCTAGGGTTGCCAGATGGTCCCCCCCAAAATACCGGACATGCGGTATTTTGGTCAAGCAAAAACCAAAACAAAACCTCAATGCGGGCTAAAATTTTTTGTTAAGCAAAAAAAACAGAGTGCAGGATAATTGTGGGGCTGCAATTGCGGCTCGGTCCCGCCGCCCGCGTCTCCCTGGTCTCCTGGGGGGCGGGGGCACAGCTAGTGGGCCCCCCCTTCCCCAGCAGACTAGGTTTTCTCGCGGACGCCTGAGGTAGAGCAGCTGGGGTGCTGCCGGTTGGTCCCGCAGCGCCGCTCCTCGGCGCTACTGGACCAACCCGGCAGCACCCCAGCTGCTCTGCCCCAGGCGTCCTGATTTAGCCGCTGCTGAAACTGACCAGCGGCTGACTACAGGAAGCCCGAGGCAGAGTTGCTCTTCCCCGGGCTTCCTGGAATCAGCCGCTGATCATTTTCAGCAGCAGCTGACTTGGGACACCTGGGGTAGAGCAGCTTGGGTGCTGCCGGGTTGGTCCCCTAACCTACCCGGCAGCGCCCCCGCTGCTCTGTCCCAGGCATCCAGATTCAGCTGCTGTTGAAACTGATCAGTGGCTGATTCCAGGAAGATCGGGGCAGAGAAACTCTGCCTCGGGCTTCCTGTAGTCAGCTGCTGGTCAGTTTCAGCAGTGGCTGAATCTGGACGCCAGTTCTGACTTACGTACAAATTCAACTTAAGAACAAACCTACAGTCCCTATCTTGTACGTAACCCGGGGACTGCCTGTACAGGAAAATCCTCTTTTGGCAAGGCCAGAGCCTCAGTTGCTAGAAAGGAGGTGCATAGGGAACTCAGATTCTGCACACACTATCTGCTTCCCTTTTGGGATTTTTGGTTTATTTTGGAAGTTTTTTAACCAAAATGTTTTCTTGCAGGCTAACTAGCTAGTATTGTAATCTTGCAAACAGACTGCTATCAAGTAGAAACAATGTAGACCTTCAAATGCTGGGAGCTGCTGCAGGGCATTTCTACTTTAGGCAGTCCAATCAAAGATTGCTTTGTAATGATGGCAATAACATGATGATTTTTTTGTCCTCTCCGCCATATACTTCAACATCTGTGATTTCGCTTTCAATCCACTTCTCGCTTCCCCCCACCCTGTTCCCTGCTCCTAAATCTATTGTTGAACAATGGGATATGGTGCATTTTTATGCTAATATGGTCGTTCTGTACTTGTTGAAATTATAACTATCTGGTTTATGAGCATATTTTTTATGTTCGTGGCTGTTTTTTCTCTCTCAGGCTATGTCTACACTACAAAGTTAATTCGAATTAACAGATATTAGTTCGAATTAACTTTGATAGGCGCTACACTAGCAAACTGCTAGTTCGAACTTAAATCGACCTAGAGGAGCGCTTAATCCGAACTAGGTAAACCTCATTCCACGAGGACTAACGCCTAGTTCGAATTAACTAGTTCGAATTAAGGGCTGTGTAGCCACTTAATTTGAACTAGTGGGAGGCTAGCCCTCCCCAGCTTTCCCTGGTGGCCACTCTGGGCACCACCAGAGAAACTCTTCTGACCCCTCCCAGCCCCGGATCCCTTAAAGGGGCACGGGCTGGCTACGGTGCCCATGCCAGGTGCAAGCCTGCCAGCACCCAGCCAGCAGACCCTGTACCTGGCATGGCTATAGCCAGCCACCCGCTGCCACCCAGCCCTCCTCCTCTTCCCAGGACCAGGCTGGCGGCTCCCGGGAGCCTGCCCAGGTCCGCAAGAGGCAGGCACCCACCTGGTCTAGTGCAGACATCGTGGACCTCATCCACAACCTCTGCACTAGGCACAGGAAAGTGGCCGTCTAGGGCAGGATAGCTGCCAGCCTGGCCACCCAGGAGCAGGTTTGCATGAAAATCAAGGTGGTGCAGTGAGACCCCCGACCCTGAGCCCTGAGCTTAGAATGGCCGTCCTAGGTCAGACCAAAGGTCCATCTAGTCCAGTAGCCTGTTTGCCGACAGCGGCCAACACTAGGTACTCTGGAGGGGATGGACCGAAGACAATGACCAAGCCATTTGTCTCGTGCCATCCATCTCCAGCCCTCCACAAACAGAGGCCAGGGACACCATAGCCCTGGCTAATAGCACTCCATGGACCCTGGCTAATAGCACTCCATGGACCCAACCTCCATGATTTTATCTAACTTCTCTTTAAACTCTGTTATAGTTCTAGCCTTCACAGCCTCCTGCAGCAAGGAGTTCCACAGGTTGACTATTTGCTTTGTGAAGAAGAACTTTCTGTTATTAGTTTGAAGCCTGCTACCCATTCCTTTCCTTTGGTGTCCTCTAGTCCTTCTATTATGGGAACTAATGAAGAACTTTTCTTTATGCACCCTCTCCATACCACGCGTGCTTTTATAGACCTCTATCATATCCCCCCCTCAGTCTCCTCTTTTCTAAGCTGAGAAGTCCCAGTCTCTTTAACCTCTCTTCATATGGGATCTGTTCCAAACCCCTGATCATATTAGTTGCCCTCCCCTCTCCCACCCTCTCTCTTCCCCTCTCCCACTTCCTTTTCCCAGTCTCCCCAAGTTTTGTTGAATAAAGAGAGTTTCTATTTTTGAACACACATGTCCTTTATTTTGTACATCAGGAAGGGGGGCTAGGGAGGGGTAAGTGGAAGGAGGTGAGGGAGGAATGGGGTACGAGCCCCCGATGGGGAGGACTGGGGTGGCTCTGCGGGCTTCTCGGGCTGAAAGCTCTCCTGCAGCTCCCCAATTGCCCCCTCTCCCCGGATGGCAGCCTGCGGCAAGTGCAGCCGGTCTGATGGCCGAGTGCTGTGATGTGCCGAGTGTGGGCACTCAGGACACTCCAAACCAGGACTGCTTTGCTGTCCCTCATCGAGTTAGACAAGCGAGCAGGGAACCCCTGAGAACTGTCTGTCTGGGGTGGGGGTCGGGTCCCTTTAAGCACAGCCCTCGACTAGCCTGAGACAGCAGCTCCATGCTCTAAGTCCTAATCTGATGCCCTGCCGGCACTGCTTCCGACCATCCTTAACCCCGGTTCAGGGTCCACTCAATGTGGACATGCTAGTTCGAATTAGCAAAACGCTAATTCGAACTAGTTTTTAGGTCTAGATGCACTAGTTCGAATTAGCCTAGTTCGAATTAACTAATTCGAATTAAGTTAGTTTGAATTAGTGCTGTAGTGTAGACATACCCTCACATTTCAATTTGCATCTTTTGCATTCCAAAAGCATATATATTATTTCTTAACAGCAACTCCTACTTGTTAAGCAGTTACAATAAATTATATTCCCTTTTTAAGTAGGAAATATTTGTACTAGTCACGAAGTAAGTTTAGTTCTTGGAGTGCTAATCTGTATACATGTTCCACTGTTCTTAAGTGTATATCCAGTGCTCACACATCAGAGAATTTTTTAGTCAGCAGTATATACTGGGACAGTGCATGCATCTGCTGTCTCCTTGTACATACCAATGAGAGTTTAAAGGCTGGAGCTGCACTGCCACAACCCAGTTCCTTTTTTATCACATGTGGTATGTATCACAGCAACCCTTTCTGGATCAACCTCTACTTAAGTATTTGTAATTAGGTAGCAGTACTGGTTTAGTTAAGGTAGGGAAGCTCTAGAAGACACCATAGGGAGAAGTGGCTCTCTTTCCCCAGGGTCACTGGGTCACCATGGTTACTGGTGGTGCTGGCTGCCATGACGGCACATAGAAGATACCCAGGCTTCAAGAACTGCCTGTCCCACAAGGCAAATGTGACTCTGAACTGTGGACACGTGAAATATATGTTTTGCCTTGATGAGGGACAAGCTCCAGAATGCTGTGAAATCTGTAGTTCCTCTTTGAAGTGACCTAGGAAGGCGATCTGCCTGAAGGCTTTTTTTTAACGAAGCAGTTGATTTGATACAGACTCTGATCCTTCATTCCAGGTGTCCATAGGCTGTCAAAATCTGTCCCTGCATTGACTTTGAAACTGGCTGAGGGATTGCTCAGGCTAGTTTCCTGTCAAGGAATGCATAGAGGCAGGTAGGACTCAGAGTGAAAGTCTTCCAAGGAGAAAAAGAGGTTACTGCCCTCTGCTGTCCTGACTCTGAGGCTACATAAAATTATCATGCTGTTGGACATTAATGATGCCTTAAATCTTAGGAAATGTTCCTTGAGCACTGGAGCTGGTTCCAATTGAGTGGACCCAGCTGTAGAAAGGTCTTACCCAAAGTCAGCAGGGCCGACAGCGACTGTGGATCCCGAATCAAGGTGTGTGTGGGGAACTCCAGCTCTCCAGTCCCCGGAGTCATGTGAAGCGATTCGAAGGATCCTGGAGCTCCGGCTGCAGCTGTTGCTACTGTGACAATGGAAGCAACTGGAGTCTCCAGGCTCCTTTGCATCACCACGCTCTGGAGCCAATTGTTGGGTCTGTGTTCACCTCTTCGGTAACCAAGACAGTTGAAATGATCACCAGCTGCTACAGGACCTGGCAGAAGCCTTACAATAGTATTTGCTGTCCTGAGTTCTTCAGCACAAATACTTGCATGTTTACTACCATACCTACCCATAGGGGCTCTTAGAATAATAGAATAGTAGGACTGGAAGGGACCTTGAGAGGTCATCGAGTCTAGTCCCCTGCCCTCATGGCAGGACCCAGTACTGTCTAGACCATCCTTGATAGACATTTATCTAACCTACTCTTAAATATCTCCAGAGATAGGCTTCCACAACCTCCCTGGGCAATTTATTCCAGTGTTTAACCACCCCGACAGTTAGGAACTTTTTCCTAATGTCCAAGTGTGAAGGAGTGAAGCAACCCCGCACTAGATTGGGGCCCCGTGAGCCACAGGAAACGGGGCTGAATGAGGAGAACCACCCCATGAAGTCAAGTATCAGAGGGGTAGCTGTGTTAGTCTGAATCTGCAAAAGCGGCGAGGAGTCCCGTGGCACCTTATAGACTAACTGAAGTGTAGGAGCATAAGCTTTCGTGGGCAAAGACCCACTTCGTCAGATGCATGTAGTGGAAATTTCCAGAGGCAGGTGTAAATATGCAGGCCAGAATCAGGCTGGAGATGATGAGGTGGATCCAATTAAGGAGGATGAGGCCCACTTCTAATAGCTGATCACACCTCCAGCTCATGACATCGCCCACCAGTGCAATGGAGACATCATCGCCAACTTGCAGGAGCCCCGCGGCAGACGTGAATGTGAGGCGGGACGTTCTAAAAGGGTGCCCACCGTCCTAGAGTGGGGGAAGCACCGGCTGGAGCTCCAGGCGGGAATGGAGGTATGCAGAGGAGGCAGGTAGGAAGTGGCCCAGGCGGTGTCGTGTAGCCCGCGGACTGACATGTTTAGGGGCAACTCCCTTGTCAGTCAGGCAAGGGAGATAGCTATCCCTGCCTTAGGGCCCTGCGCCGGGAGTGAGGGAGGGCCCGGGTCCCCCTATCTCACCATTGCTTGTCGGGATTCTATTTCTGGAGAGGAGCAACGTTAGCGACGGAAGCTAAAACAAACCCAGATCCCAAATGGTGTCCTTTAACACCAACCTAAAACTCCCTTGCTGCAGTTTAGGCCCATTGCTTCTTGTTCTATTCTCAGATGCCAGGAAGAACAATTTTTCTCCCTCCTCCTTGTGACACCCTTTTAGATACATGAAAACTTCTATCTTGTTCCCTCTCAATCTTCTCTTTTCCAAACTAAACAAGCCCAATTCTTTCAGTCTTCCTTCATAGGTTATGTTCTCTAGACCTTTAATCATTCTTGTTACTCTTCTCTGGACCCTCTCCAATTTCTCCACATCTTTCTTGAAATGTGGTGCACAGAACTGGACACAATACTCCAACTGAGGCCTAATCAGCGCAGAGTAGAGCTGAAGAATGACTTCTCGTGTCTTGCATACAACACACATGTTAATGCATCCTAGAATCATGTTTGCTTATTTTGCAACAGCGTCAAACTGTGACTCACATTTAGCTTCTGGTACATTCTAACCCCTAGATCCCTTTCTACTGTACTCCTTCCTAGACAGTCGCTTCCCATTCTGTATGTGTGAAATTGATTGTTCCTTCCTAAGTGGAGCACTTTGCATTCGTCCTTATTACACTTCATCCTGTTTACCTCAGATCATTTCTCCAATTTGTCCAAATCACTTTGAATTATGACCCTATCTTCCAAAGCACTTGGAACCCCTCCCAGCTTGGTATCATCTGCAAACTTAATAAGCATACTTTCTATGCCAATATGGGTATGTCTACACTACAGCGCTAGTTCGAACTAACTTAGTTCGAATTAGTTAATTCGAACTAAGCTAATTCGAACTAACGCATCTAGAACTAAAAACTAGTTCGAATTAGCGTTTTGCTAATTCGAACTAGCAAGTCCACATTGAGTGGACTCTGAACAGGGCTTAAGGATGGCCGGAAGCAGTGCCGGCAGGGCATAAGAGGAGGACTTAGAGCATGGAGATGCTGTCTCAGGCTAGCCGAGGGCTGCGCTTAAAGGGTCCCGACCCCCACCCCGGACACACAGTTCTAAGGGGTGCCCCGCTTGCAAAGAAGTTCTGGCTTGGAGTGCCCGGAGTACCCACACTGGGCACATCACACCACTCGGCCATCAGCCCGGCTGCACTTGCCGCAGGCTGCCATCTGAGGAGAGGGGGCAATTGGGGGGCTGCAGGAGAGCTTCCACCCCCAGAAGCCCGCAGAGCCAGCCCAGTCCTCCCCATCAGGGGCTCGTACCCCATTCCTCCCTCACCTCCTTCCACTTACCCTTCCCTAGCCCCCCTTCTTATTGATGTACAAAATAAAGATAACGTTTCTTCCAACATTGACTCTGTCTTTATTGAACAAAACTGGGGGAGACTGGGAAAAGGAGGTGGTAGAGGGGAAGAGAAAGGCTGGGAGAGGGGAGGGCAACTAACATGATCAGGGGTTGGGAACAGGTCCCAGATGAAGAGAGGCTACAGAGACTGGGACTGTTCAGCTTAGAAAAGAGGAGATGGAGCGGGGACAGAATAGAGGTCTCTAAAAGCAGGGGTTGGGTGGAGAGGGTGCATTCAGAAAAGTTCTTCATGAGTTCCCAAAAAGTAGGACTAGAGGACACCAAAGGAAAGGACTGGGTAGTAGGCTTCAAACTAGTAAGAGAAAGTTGTTGTTCACAAAGCAAATAGTTAACCTGCGGAACTCCTTGCTGCAGGAGGCTGTGAAGGCTACAACTAGAACAGAGTTTAAAGGGAATTGAGATCAAGTCATGGAGGTTGGGTCCATGGAGTAGTCTTAGCCAGGGGGTAGGAGTGGTGTCCCTGCCCAAAGTTTGTGGAAGGCTGGAGAGGGATGGCACGAGACAAATGGCTTGGTCACTGTCTTCGGTCCATTCCCTCCAGGGTCCCTAGTGTTGGCCGCTGTCGGCAGACAGGCTACTGGGCTAGATGGACCTTTGGTCTGACCCAGGACGGCCATTGTAAGCTCAGGGCTCAGGGTCGGGGGTCTCACTGGACCCCCTTGATTTTCATGCACACCTGCTCCTGGGTGGCCAGGCTGGCAGCTCTCCTGCCCTAGACGGCCACTTTCCTGTGCCTAGTGCGGAGATCGTGGACGAGGTCCACGATGTCCACACTAGCCCAGGAAGTTGCCCGCCTCTTGCGGTCCAGGGCAAGCTCCCGGGAGCCGCCAGCCTGGTCCCGGGAAGAGGGGGTGGGCTGGGGGACATCGGGTGGGTGGCTCGAGCCGTGCCAGGTGCAGGGTCTGCTGGCTGAGTGCTGGCAGGCTTGCACCTGGCACGGGCACCGTAGCCAGCCCGTGCCCCTTTAAGGGGTCCGGGGCTGGGAAGGGGGCATAGAGTTTCCCTGGTGTTGGCCAGAGTGGCCACCAGGGAAACCTGGGGAGGGCTAGCCTCCCACTAGTTCGAATTAAGGGGCTACACACCCCTTAATTCGAACTAGCTAGTTCGAACTAGGCTTAATCCTCGTAAAATGAGGTTTTCCTAGTTCGAACTAAGCGCTCCGCTAGTTCGATTCAAATTCGAACTAGCGGAGCGCTAGTGTAGCGCCTATTAAAGTTAGTTCGAACTAACGTCCGTTAGTTCGAACTAACTTTGTAGTGTAAACATACCCTATCTAAATAGTTGATGAAGATATTGAACAGAACCGGTCCCAAAATAGACCCCTGTAGAACCTCACTTGTTATACCTTTCCAGCAGGATTGTGAACCATTTACAACTACTCTGAGAATGGTTATCCAGCCAGTTATGCACCCACCTTATAGTAGCCCCATCTAAGTTGTATTTGCCTAGTTTATTGATAAGAATATCATGTGAGACCATATCAAATGCCTTACTAAAGTCTAGGTATACCACTTCCACCGCTTCTCCCTTATCCACAAGATTTGTTATCCTATCAAAGAAAGCTATCAGATTGGTTTGACATGATTTGTTCTTTACAAATCGATGCTGGCTGTTCCCTATTACCTTATTATCTTCCAATTGTTTGCAGATGATTTCCTTAATTACTTGTTCCATTATCTTTCCTGGCACAGACATTAAACTGACTTTATTTTCCTGGGTTGTTCTTATTTCCCTTTTTATAGATGGGCACTATATTTGCCCTTTTCCAGTCTTCTGGAATCTCTTCTGTCTTCCATGATTTTCCAAAGATGATAGCTAAAGGCTCAAATACCTCCTCTTCAGCTCCTTTAGTTTTCTAGGATGCATTTCATCAGGCCCTGGTGACTTGCAGACATCTAACTTTTCTAAGTGATTTTTAAGTTGTTCTTTTTTTATTTTATCTTCTAAACCTATCCACTAGCATTCACTATGTTAGGCATTCCTTCATCAGATTTCTCGGTGAAGACTGAAACAAAGAAGTCATTAAGAATCTCTGCCATTTCCAAGATTCCTGTTACTGTTTCTCCCTCCTCACTGAGCTATGGGCCTACCCTGTCCTCTGTCTTCCTCTTGCTTCTAATATATTTATAGATCTTGTCACCCCAGATCATGGCTTGTATCTCTAGGGTGGATGTCCTTCTAGCTATTGGAGATGCATTTGTCCTAATGCTATCCAGATTCCTGGACCTAATTGCCTTAATGTTTCCAGCACCCTGTCATGCTTCCCTTTCACCCAAGGAGTGGGCCTCATCTTTCTTGGATGACGACTTTCTTTCACCTTTCAGCTCCCAGGAAAGTCAACAGCCATTCCTAGCTAGGCCCCATGACTTGGGAATTTTGATCTTGACCCAGGATATACCATGGTCTAGTGGGTAGAGAGGGTATTAACTTGGCCCAGCATATGGATCAGATGTTTTCAAAAAGTGTGGGCCACTTACTGCATTGCAGCTTTCTAAGACTATGGCATATGAAGCATGTAGGCCAGTTGGAGATAGCAATATTATTTTGAGGTGGCCTCTTCTGCACATTTAAGGAGTAGACTGTCACCCCCATATCTGTCCCTGCTCTGTCCCCAGAATTAGGACCAGGAACAGGTGACTACAGTACAGCAAGTTCATGGTGAAAGGCAAGATGTTCCAGTCACTACAGCCTCATCATGCCCTGATGGTGCCTTGGCAAAAAAGATCAGTTGATCACTATTCCCAGGGACTATTTCAGGATCACATGAGACAGGAGATGATAATATTGGAAATACATGCTGAGTAGGCCCGGGATGTGCCACATGAACTCCTTCTCTTATATTTGTCAGCCCGGGAATGGCTGCCCCATTATTATGTATAGCAATCCCAATTATTAACAGTTAACATAAGCCAAGAAAGATTAGAAAGCTGTCTTGGGAGCAAGACTCCTATTATATTTTGCAGTTAAGGGAAATAGAGCTAACAAAGAATGGAATTTTACTGTGTTGTTACACTTCATCTATTTTGAAAGTTGTTTGAAAAATATATTTTCACAGTGCACTAACTGCAAAATGTATAACAGATGAAATTATCTCCAACAGGGTATAAATACTGACTAACCAGGTGTTGAGACAGTTGGGAAGTTGCAATGGAGTAAGGAGGCTTGAAAATTAGAAAAGGAGAGGTACATGCCAGGAAGAGAAAATAGATAAGGACCAGAATGAGATATGATAAGGGCAAAAAGGGTACAGTTACTCCTAAATCATAGAGGAAATGAGACCATTAGCAGAGTGAACATAGGGTGTCAGAAACTGCAAGGAGTATCTTTCACAGCAGTTGGTAGTCATAGGCTTCTGTGTATATGCTGCTTTGTTTAAATCTAATCAAACCTGACTTGTCCAGGGTCTGGCATTATTAAACAAAAGAGAAACTTGAGAGTCCCTAACTCATGAAATATATAATATCAATTAAAATTCTTGTTGATTATTGGCTATAGATTATTGACAAATTGCTGATCATGAATTATTTATTATCAACACAATCAGTAAAGGACTGTTGGAGTATGCAAAATCCGTATAGCAAATGCCAGCATCAAAGTGAGCAGATGGATAGCATTAGGTCCTGGTTACTGGATATGAAAAGTTCAATTCACACATAATCCCTAATAGTGGCCAATGAAAGAACTCTCCAAGGACACCAGAAATCAATGCCTAAGGATAGGGAAGCGAAGTCTTTCTACTGATGGGCCAAAACTCTTACTCCATCTTAAGCCTCTAAAAGAGGATCTTGAACTACCATGCTATCTGGGCAAAATATGGCCACATAAACTAGTGAGCCATACAGTAACTCGTTGACAAGCTGCTGCAAGAACATAGGGTTGATTTCCAGACTATCCCAGCTGATGGATATTTTCTGGCCAGAACTGTGGTGTAGCTGCCCTGGATGTGGCAGACACAAGGCAATGGCTTCAGAGATCATGATGTGCTGTTTTGTGTAGCTGAACATGGCATGTATACCTAAGGAATTACAAACAACTATAGAGGACCAGCTGTTCATGGTCTGCTCACTGTTGCAGAGCAAGACTGATGAGCCAATGAAATTCCTCAAGGACTCTAGGGCTACCTTCAGATCTTTGGGTATTTATACCCAGCCTCTAGGACAGTGGTGGGCAATAACATGGCAGTTAGCCTCTGGCCAACAGGAGCTATGATCGCTGTGGCAGTTCAGGTAAATATAGCAATGGTGGGTGCCCCAACATGGGATCTTAACCATGTCCTCTCAAAACTGATGAGGACTCCCTTTGAACCCATGGCTATTTGCTCCCTGTCCAATCTCTTCAGATACATTGCCTTTCTCATGGTGTTCACACTGACCAGGAGAGTTGGGGAGCTGTAACCATTAAAGATGAACCAACCTATGCAGTCATCTAAAAGGACAGAGTATCCATAAGAATACCTGCCAGATTTCTTTCTCAGGTGGCATCTAAATTCCATGTCATTGAGATCATCCATCTATCTGTATCCTTCTTAATGCCTCATGCTGGGGGAGCGGAGCAGAATTTGAGCATACTGGAGATGTGCAGAGCTGGATTGTTCTGCTTTGATAGGACTTCATCATTATATATAGACAGTCAAGGGACAGGCTGTGTCTATACAAATGCTATAGAACTAGATCATCCAATATGTCAAGACATGCTGTTGGCTATGGGAGCAGTTACCAACCAAGGTGATAATCCACTCCACCATGGCTCAGTTTACTTCGGTAGCCTTTCTAAATCTGCTAATCTAAGACATTTGCAGTGTAGGAACTTGGTCATGCATACAGATGTTTCTGAAGCACTATGCATTGGTGCAAGCAACCAAGCGTGATGCTAGATCTGGAAGGTCTGTGCTGCCGTCCGTACTCACAGACATTCCTCGTATTCATTTCCACTGAGAGTTTGGGAATCACCAACTGTGAAAATTGGGAGAAGAAAAAGAGATTACTTATCTTTACAGTAACTGATGGTCTTTGAGATGTGTAGGCCTTATCCATATTCCACAACCTACTCTCCAGCCCTGCTACTTCTGAGTCTTGATATCACAAGTTCTCATAATGTTCAAGGAGCTGTGTTGTGACAAGGAGGCTCCACTATTTATATGCTCATTGGAATACATATAGAGAGGAAGGGCACATACATTGCTCTGGTGGATATTGCTGACCAGAAGGTTCTCTGATGTGTGTGCAATGGATGTGCACTCAGCAGCTGTAGAATATGTATACAGACTACACATCCTGAAGAACATCCATTACTGTTCAAGTAAGTAATCTCCTTTCATAGGAACTAAAAAACCTGTTATACAAAGCCTATTGAAAAAAAGTCTTCTCAGGCTCCTTGGCCATTTTTCCAAAAACGGGAGATTTCAAAACTAGCAATGTTTCTTAGGTCTCAACCCCACTCTGATTTAGTACTGATTTAGCAAATGATAGTTCAAAATCTGAACATCTGACTTGTATGTTCAGCCATGTACTTGGTCAGATGTCTGCATTCTGTTGTTTGTGCCGTAAGTTGATTGTAGCTGTGGGTTTTCACCTACAGTTACATAACCTGTAAAAAACTGTGGGTGTGAAATTAGGGACAGTCTTGGAAAAGATCTTTCCAATCTGCTTATTTGTATTTCTATATTATTTCAGAAGCCAAGGAGCATGCCTTCCTCATGTTATGCCTGAATTTCTGCTTCAACCTGATGAGTATAAGAAATGGATTGGATTGCAAATGGCACTGAAGGTAATTGTTATAAAACAGCCTACATATGTGGTCCTTTTTCCTGTAAACACTTACGTACATGCTTAACTATCTGTACAGTGAATTGTCTCATTAACATGAGTGAGTTATTTGCTGTGTGTAAAATTGTGCACATGCATATGCCTCAGCAGGAAGAGGACTGTAGTCTGATATTTAGTGCAGTTGGTCTCACATGCACATGTAGGAGTTTGAGCTATCTAAAAACTATTTAAGAGTAGATTTTTTTAAAAACATTTCTTTTAGAAAAGAAATAGTAACATAGGAATTATCATACTGAATCAGACTAGTGATCATTCTAGTCTAATATTCTTTTATTCATAGTAACTAATTTCTAGTCTTTGAGAGGAATTTGCTATAAACCATGCAATAGGCAATTACAGGATGACCTACTCTTAGGAAAAGTTTAATTCTGGTTCCCAATAATTAAAGCTAGTCTTAAGATGTAAAACACA
This sequence comes from Pelodiscus sinensis, assembly GCF_052426305.1. NCBI lineage: Eukaryota > Metazoa > Chordata > Testudines > Trionychidae > Pelodiscus > Pelodiscus sinensis. Next base: position 202,373,546 of record NC_143052.1, read on the forward strand.
AGGTTTTATGTCTCTTTAAACATTTATGTTTTTTCAATATTTACTGTTATAATTCTGAATATTCTTCTTCGGGTAGTGTCCCCGTGGGTGCTCCACTGTGGGTGTCGGGCTTCTCCCGGTGCCGCAGTTTGGAGATGTTTCAGCTGTTGTCCGCCGGACCGCGCATGTGCGGTGGCCATCTTGCAGCTTTTTGTGCCGTTTCTGCTCACGCGGTCTGGCCCCGCCAGTTCCTTCTGACCGTCTTCAGGAGCAGATGGAGAAATTGCTCCCTCTTGCGATGATCCTGTCAGGACTGAGAGAGAGGAGAGTTGTATATAGTTTCACAATTTTAGCTAATTTTAGTCTTTATAGTTCATTAGTCTTAGTTAGTTAGTTAGTTAGTTAAAAAAAAAAATTTTTTTTCTTCAACCATGCCCGGCTCACAGGGCTTCAAAAAGTGCCTGAACTGCAGGGATTCGATGCCACCTCAGACGGGCACTCTTCATGCATTAAATGCCTTGGGGAATCTCATATTTCCCAAAAATGTCAGCATTGTTCCAAGCTGACAGCAAGAGCTCGGCATGACGGGGAGATGTGCCTTAAAATGTTGTTATTTGATAAGGCGCTCTATCCGCAGACAGAAGCCACAGAACAACCGGCACCCCCGCAGTCCCCATCTCGGCAGCCTTCCCCTGTGGCATCAACACCCCATAGAAGCCGTTCCCCATCTTGCTCCCTACCAGCTGCGATTGCTAGCTCCAAAGATAAACCGGGTTTGTCCTATAAAACAGTGGCTCGAAAACCTCACAAGGATAAGCCGGTGAGAAGTATATCAGCAACGAGCTCAATGGTGCACATGGCGCCGAAACCTAAGACGGCACCGAAGCCGCTTTCAGTACCGAAGCCGGCATGGGAGCTCCCGGCACTGCATCCGGCACTGAGAGAAACCACAATGCCGTGCCCCGTGCCCAGTTCTTCGGCACCGACGCCGGCACAGAGAGAGCCAACGGAGCCCACTGACGCTCCAGTACAGGCACCGCCGGCACCGACACAGACCATGTCATCGGCACCGATGTCTCGACCAGCAGTTCCCTCGCACGCGGCACCAGAACCACGGCACCATTCAGACGCTCTCCTACATACTCCCACAGGATTTCAACACCAAGTGCATCTTCACCATTACCTTTGATGCAAGTGTCACCGTCTTCCGTGGGCGCTTGTCCACCCATAAGCCCAGGTATAACAGCTTTCTCCCCGGAGCCTCCGCCTCCAACTCGCTATCATTAGAGGTCCAGATACAGCGTCTCCCCATCACAACACCATTATCACAGCTGGTACCAATTGCCATCTACCTGCTGCTCTCATCGCAGATCTAGGTTCCCGAGGTCTCCCTCCTATTCACGCAGCTACAGGGATGACCACAGCCATTCATACCGTTCCCAGTATGATGACCATTGATGCACACACCATGACCATAGGCATCATTATTCATGATCAATCCACTCTTCATCGTCACCAACTCCATCACGGTTCACTCATGCCAGAAGTAGGTCATCCACCCCGGCGACAGCCAGACCACTTACTCCGTCCGGCGATCTTACTTCCACAGGACAACCCATCACTGACCCACCAAAGGTCATGGAGGTAGAGGCACCACATCAACCCTCCCCCACGGACGCCGCTTCCTCCTCCCCAGATGACGCCATACTTACTGGAGACACGTCACCCTCCGATGATCTTAAAGAGTTTCAAGACCTTTTTCGCAGAATAGCAGACACTCAAAATTTAAAACTAACAGAGGTCCAGCAGAAACAACACCATCTGTTGCGCAACCTCCATCCTGCCTCACATGCTTCCAAGGCTGTACTGCCTCTGGATGAGGCTATATTTGACATTGCCAATGCCATCTGGCAGAGCCCTGCCACAGCTCCACCAACGAACAAAAAAGCCGATAAGAAATATGTGCCTGCCACGGGGATGGAATACCTGTTTACTCATCCCCAGCCAAACTCGTTGATTGTGGATGCAGTGTAACAGAGCACAAAAGGCTCACAGTATAAACCATGAACTGGCGACAAAGATAACAAGCGCCTGGATATACTGGGACGGAAGGTATATACTTCAGCCACATCCATCCTCCGCATGGCCAATTACTCTGCGCTGCTGGCCAACCACAACTTTGACAACTACGCAAAGTTGGTCCAGATACTTGAACACCTGCCGGACACAAAGCGCCAGCTGCTTAAGGCCATTATCCAGGAGGGCTATACAGTATCCCGCTCAGCGCTGAACATAGCCCTCGACACGGTGGATGCTGCAGCTAGGACGTCAGCAACATCGGTTGTTATGCGCAGGGCCTCGTGGCTTCATATGTCGGCAGTTCCCAGGGAACTTCAATCTAAGGCAGAGGACTTGTCATTCGACAAAAAGGGCTTATTTGCCGAGAAGACGGACCAACTACTTCACTCTGGCAAGGACTCATATACCACCTTGAGAACTTTAGGCATGTATACGCCACCATATTGCCGCAAGAAGTATGCTCCCTATCTGAGACAAAGGCCACCCGTCTATGCACAGCCACAGCAATATGAGCAACGTACATTTTGTCCCCCTTAGATTTAAATATCCCAAGTGATGAGGCTTCTGCCACTTCCTTTAAGAACCTGAAACAGTCTTAAAAAATCTCAATGTCAGGAAGTTTTTCTTGGTATTTAGTCTAAATTTTCTTTCCCTTAATTTTATTCAATTGCTCCTACTCAAATTTCCATAAGTCGCCTAACTAATTAGCTTCTTTATCTTTACATCTTTCTAATCAAGGTTCAGAAACAGTACATATCCATATGCCATTCAGGCTCCTCTCTGAATCTGCTGTCTTGTTCTCCAAATCTCATAATTAATTTTAAAACAAAAAAGTCTTTAGATACAATTGTTGCAAAGGCAATTTCAAAAATATGAACAGTTTAGTGATGCAGCGATAAATCTGCAGAGAGCCTGGAACAATGACCCTGCAAGGAGTGACCTGCCCCATTCATCTCAGTGAAGTGATTATACAGATGTCCAATTATGATGACTTAAATGTCAGCATTGTTATCTGTTTGATCTGTCACATAGAAAGGAGAGAGAAGATCACAGATCTGCATAATTTACTGTGAGTGATGGTTCATTTCAGTACCTCAAATACCAGATGATGAGCTATAGCACTTCCCCTTCCCACCTACTCCACCCAAAAAAGGAAAAAAAATCCAAGGAACCCAGCAGAGATCATGGCCATATTTAAATCTCATTAAACTTGTAGTGACTTTTTTGCTGATATATTAACAATTAAACAGGCAGTAACTGGTACACCTAAGTCTCTGTCAGCATTGCTACTTTTCATATTTCTCCCTTCCATTTAATATCTATATGTATGATTATTTCCTCCCAAATCTGTTAGTTTTTATTTTGTTCAGGTTAAATCATACATTCATTTTTAGCTATGTTTTTAGCACTTCTGGGTACCTTTGTATTACTTGTCCTATACTCACTGGTATTTGCAGTTCTGTGCTATTTATTTCCCATTTCAGAACTTTAATAAAGAGGTTTAATGGTCCTAACACTTATCAGTGTGGAAGTACACTGGATGTGCAGTGTCATTTATCATCGTGCTTTGCTTATGGTTCTCCAGTGAGTTTTCAATCCATAGTGTTCTCTGTCATGGCTCCTTCCCCACTCTGGCATGATAAATGCAGAAGTGGGGGCCAGCAAGTGTACCCCAAAGCCTTATCTACCAGGCTTTGGTATAAAACTTCCCCCCAAGATTTTAAAAACCTAGATCTTGGGAATAAAACTTCCTCTGCCACCACCCAAATGTTGATAAAGAAATCAGGGGAAAGATCATTTGGGAAATCTTACCCCTAAAATAAAAATCAAGGCACACAATTAACCACTGCCAGGTTAATAAAAGAAAAGAAAGAACCTTTATTATTACAATAATATTCCTGTTGCAAACATAATGACTAGATAGGGAGGTAACAAAATATACTCATGGAGAAACTCCATGGGCCTAGAACTTAGTTACAAAGAAAAGCCAAAACATCTTTTAAACAGTGCCAGATCTCAGATCCCATGCCCAATCCTTAAAACAATAAAACCTAACGAAACTGCCTAAACTTTACCCTACTTACAGAAAATGAAGAATGGTGTCTTGGAGAGAGAGAGAGACATGCTTGTCCCTCTCTGTAGTTGCAGAGAACTCTCTGAGAGACAAAAGGGAGAAGAGAAAAAAACCCAAATTCCTTTGTCCCAGTTTGAAAAGTCCCACCTACATTCTTATTGGTCACTCCACCTGGCTAGGTGTAGTTAACCCCTTAATCCCCAGGCTGCTGGCTAACCCTCATAATCATGACATTCTCACCATAGAAAGCTATTTTGTGACTAAGATTCTGTGAGAGATACCATTATATACTTTGGGGTAAATTTCTAATATACTGCATTTACTGCTTTTTCTTTATACACTAAATATGTAATTCCATCAGAAAAAGCAATTATTAACCTGACAAACTTTTAAAAGCCAGTACTGGCTGTTGCTCAGAGTTATTATGCTCTATACTGTATATGTCATATTTTAAGATAAAGAGTAGATCTCATTGTCTTTTATCTGAAGGTTCAGATGACTGAGATGCAAAAAACTAGTATGAAGAACTCTGACATTCTTAACACTAAGAGTCTGCTTGTTTTGGATGACAATGCATTCGAGATCTTGAGCAAACGCGTGTGGACTGATGTGCTACTCCAGGTATACAAGGTACACTGAAGACATTTAACATCTTATAGTGCTAAGCTTTTAAATGTTATTTGCAAACATTCCAGGAACATTTCGAAGAAGATTGAATGGAATAATTCTTTACTTTGAATATCCCAAATGTTTTAGCAAATAGAAAAAGAATTAAACTGCTTAGTTAAGATGTATTTGATCATTTTTTATAATTTCTAATTACATGGTCCATAGCTGAAATTATGCTCATATTTCTTGACATGGAAATGATTTTCCTGATATTCATGTGTAATTTCAAAGAACAGATTCTGAGGAAAGGCTGGACCCTAAGTCGTGAAGACTACTTTAATTGGACAAATAACATGAGAGCAAATAGTTGCAAAAGGTTAAAGGGAAAATTCATTATGTTGTTATATATCACTCAGTTCAGTAATTAATGGAAAAGAGAATAAATATATTTATCAACAATTACATCATGAAAAAAATATTATTTAGATTTTTACTAGTTCTGTGACTTTAAACATTTTAGGTCTTGCTCCTATCATTTTGAAACATAACTATGCCATAAAGAATAACAGGAATCTCTTGCAGCAAAAATGCTTTCTTGTATCACATGCCTTTTTATGGTGTTCAGAATTTGATTGTTTTTTGGAACACATTTTAGTTTTAACATACTACTGCTTATTGAAATAAAAAATAATACCTTTATCGCTAGATTATCACAAAAATATACACTTAATATCCAATTCATTTTGTTTTAGTTGGTAAGATTCTATAAAACATAAAGCTTTAAAAATGGCTTATAATAATTTAGATTTATATTGGTCTAAAAGTGGTTAATCCTAGCATAGTTCATGTGCTCAACATATGCATGAACATAGCAAAACACAATTTTTAGAGGAAGGCATCTATACACCACTTCATTACATTTTATTTTATTCTTCCAGTTTTAGATCTGGAAATTAGGACATAGTAGGAGCTTCAATATACTTTTTTTCTTTTAGGTTATGTCTATATAGTCCTCACAAAAAATAAAAATAAAAAAGATGTGTTCTTAACATGAGTTAGCTAATTAAAACAGCAGTGAAAATGTGGTATCTTGTTTTTTTAAGTTTGGGTTAGTAGTTGGAATTAAATCTTCTAAAGGAGCCTGAAGTTAAATTTGCACTACTAATCCAAGTTGCTATTTCTTCACTACTATTTTAAATCAAGTTGATTAACTAGAGGTAAAAACACACTTCTTTTTTTGCAGTATAGACATACCCTGAGTATCAGTGTTATAAAGGACCCTTAGCTGATTCCATTTTTGGAGTACAGTTAATTTTTAATGCAATTAATTGTGTTTGCTAATATACTTAAATACAGTGGTGGAACTTAAAACATGTAAATGTTACTCTGTCCACTTGCAAAATAGGAGTCTGTTCATAATGCGAGCATTCGTTAAATGTACTATATGCTTCAAGAAATTATAGATTTTTTTCACATTAGTAAGGCCTTCCCAAATTAATGGCCATAAAAAATGTGTCACAATCATGAAATCTGATCTCCCCCATGAAATATAGTGTGCAGCTACCTTGCATAGGGCTACAGTCCTGGTAGAGGATGAGAAAGAACAAAGACTTCCTTTTCCCCTGCAAGATCACTCTGGGTGTATGGTTGCTAGGTGTCCAGTATTCACCCGGACAGTCCGGTATTTTCGACTCATGCTCAGTAAAAAATTTCAGAGAATACCGGACACCTAAAATGTCCGGTATTTTCTGATTTTTTTCCCCGGGCAGGAGGCAAAAATGCCGGGCACCTGGCAACCCTACAAACACTCAGCGCACGGCCTCCACCCCCACCCAGCCTGAGCCACCCCTGGCCCTCAACACCCCTAGCCCCCCGATCCCAGACCCCATGCTTACCTGGTTCCGCAAGGCTGCCGACACAAAATGGCTGCTGACCCCTGGGTCTTAGTGCTCAACTTCTCCCTGTTCCTATCCCTACACTCACTCTTAAAAGGGACATGCTGTTTTAAAGCTGTTTTATTTTATTTTATTTTTTTTGCTCAACAACTTTGCCCCCCCCCCCTTTTTTTCCTTCAACAGAATTTTTTCCCATTTTGGGGGGGAAGGGGTGTTTGGTATTTTGTTTCAACCATCTGGCAACCCTACTCTGGGGGCAGGTCAAATCTATCTCCAGGGCCTCCCCTGGCAAATGGAGCTTGGCTGCTGGATCTGCTATTCCCCACTCCTGCATGAGGAGGGTGCAACTGGAGCTATGATTCCCTCACTTAGGCCAGCTTTGTGACTTTCCCACTTTGACCACCTTTGTGGTCTGTGTCACTTCCCCAGTGGCTTACAGGGGAATCCAGACCACTCTCTGCTTGGGATTTTAGCTCCAGAGTCCTCGCTTCAGCAGACAAGATTGGCACTATCCCATGCTTTGCTGCTTTTCTCCTGAGCCTTGCTTATATCTCTGGCTCTCCCCTTCTCTGTGTTTGCTAGATCAAGTTTTCTCCTTCCTGGGAATAACTTAGGGTTACCAGGTAGCTTCAGAAAAATACCGGACACACTTGATCAGGTGGAGGGGGTGGGCAGAGGGACCGGTCGGGAGGGGAGCGGGGCTGGCTGGAAGGAGGAGGGGGGAAAGGGAAGCAGGGCTTGCTGGGAGGGGTGTCGGGGGGAGCAGGAATGAGTGTGTGGGGGGGAGGGAATTGGCCAGCAGGGAGCGGGACTAACTCAGGCACATGCGGATCCCAGGGCGCTGCCTGTCCCACGCACGGTCCTGGTGAAGCATGAGTGAGTCCAGCTATAACTCCACAATGCACTTAAACAGCGCTCAGGAGCACGGAGCATTGTGCATGTCCAGTATTTTCTGAATTTTTTTACCGGACAGAGGCCCCAAAAACTGGACTGTATGGTTGAATACCAGACACCTGGCAACTCTACAATAACTTAAATTTTTCCACCCCCAGAACAGATAGCCTGATGTAATCCAGCTTGGGTTGATGGTCTAGGAAGGTGAATTAAATGTTTTCTGTGCAGAAACATAGAGGCTGTGTCTACATTGGCATCCCTTTCCTGAAAAGTGATGCTAATGAGACACTTCGGAATTGGAAATCCACAGGAGATTTAAATATCCCCCGCGGCATTTGCATTTACATGGCTGTCACTTTTTCCGGCTTGGGGTTTTTGCCGGAAAAAAGCGTCAGTCTAGACGCGATTCTCCGGAAAATAAGCCCTTTTCCGGAAGATCCCTTATTCCTACTTGAAATAAGGAATAAGGGATCTTCCGGAAAAGGGCTTATTTTCCGGAGAATCGCGTCTAGACTGGCGCTTTTCTCCGGCAAAAACCCTGTGCCGGAAAAAAGCGGCAGCCATGTAAATGCAAATGCCGCGGGGGATATTTAAATCCCCCGCGGATTTGCAATTCCGAAGTGTCTCATTAGCATCACTTTTCCGGAAAGGGATGCCAATGTAGACACAGCCATGTTGTTGATCTTTGGAACTTACCCGCTATGAAACGTTCCCTGAATAGTGATATCAGAGGAAGACATATAGGAATCTATTACATGATATCTCCTCCATTTGTAGTACAAAGGTTGGTGAGAAAGTGGAGGTTCAGAATTTATGGGGTTGAAGTTCTGAACTTTGTGTATTTTGTGAGAGTGCATAAACCCAGCTGTTAACTTTTTGCAAACTTTGCAGTCTAATATCTCTGTTTTGCTCACATTTCATTGTGGATACCTTAAATCTAACATGGCCAAAATTGAATTCCTTTGTGGGTGAGTTATTTCCCCTCTCCTACATTTGTTTTCAGTGGTGATTGTACCACTGTTTGTCATTTCTATCAGGCCAATAACCCTGGGAGTTATTTCTCTTTCTTGCTTCACATATGTAGTGTCTCTGCCAAAATTTTACCGTTGTTCAAATCTTGCCATTTCTTCATGTATGACATTTCTAAAATTTGAGCTTTTTTTTCTCTAGACAGCTAAAATTGTCCCTTCAAGGTCCTCATCTCCCCTCTTGAATGCTGTGACTTCCTCCTTATTGGAATTCAGGGCATCCATGTTGTGCACGTTCTCATTCATACACAACTCATATGCTAAGAACATCTTGTTTGCATATGGGTGTGAACACATGACTCCTTTTATATTAACCCATTGCTGCTACTTTGCCACTATATCAGACTGACGCTTGTTGTCTTAACGTTTAATGTTCTTCCCATCTCTGATATTTGCTACTTATTTATTCTGGTCTCTTTGCACATTCTCCATTATCCTTTACACTGTGTCAATGATACTAACTCCAGCAACCAACTTCTGTGCTCTTTCTTTAAATATCTTTCTGCATTTTTCCAAGTTGTCATTTATGCTTAGAAAGCAACACCTTCTTCCTCTCAATGCTCTGTAACCAATATCTGATAGCAAGGATGAGAGAAAGTTGGGAAATAAAAAATAGCATGTGTTTATGAAAAAAATTGGATTGCCTCTTTCTCCACTGTCTATAAAAGGCTTTCTTTAGATTGCAAACTCATTGACGCAGGAGCTACATCAATCCCTGTGGGTATAGGGGCCCTAATAAGAAGGGTCGCCTTAGTAACACCATAATATAAATTTAATAATGACACTAGAAGAATGTTAAAGAAAAACTGGAAGGTGAATTTTGCTCCAAAAATTAAATGAGCTACGAAGGAGATGTTGCAAACATTGTCAACAGATTAAATTGGTTTGCATTCATAAACATGATTTAAGAAATAATTACAGGATTTATTAGTATTTCAGATGTAGCTGGATTCCAGACTTACTCTGGGAATGCAAAAAGTTCAGATTATTTTTTACCAACTCATCAAAAATAATTGGAAACGAAGTATGTGTAGAATCTTCCATTTGCATTTTATTTGATCCAGGAATTAAAGGAACCCCTATAGAAGAATCTGAAATAATATCTGCTATGTTACTGATTGCTTAACGGATAACCGAATAGAGACTAGAGAAGGATTATTTATTTAAACATAGATCTTATAAAATGTATTTTGGTTAGAAGACAAATTGCATAACATTAACAGAATGCTTGATCCATTTCTAACAGTGATAAGGAAAATTCTGAAGATTTTAGGAAAAATGGTTTGTTCACTGTTGAATTTAAATTATAATTGTGGAAAGAAAATGCATGTGAATATGTCATATTTGTGTATTTGAGGATGGAAAAGCAACTTTAATCCTATATTTGCATAATTATAGGCAGGGCTCGACAAATTATGCAAAACCCTATTCGCCAAACAAGAAAGGGACTCACCCCCCCCAAACTGTTTTTAATGGCATAAATTCCTAATAAGAATAATAATAGTAATTACTAATAAGTTATTAATAAATATTAATAACTATCACCCAAGTTATTAATAAATATCTTATAAACCTCTACCTTTTCCCTCTGCTGCCATGTCTCCTCCCCTTGCTCCATAAGCTCCCCTGGTGCCTGCTGCCCCCCAACCCCTCACCCTCCTCTGCTGTCCTGACTCCTGCCATTCTCACTGCCTTCAGCCTTCCTGAGATCTGCCCCTCTCTGCCAGCCCTTCTTTCCCCCCTCTGCCCACTCCTTCAGTAGCCCCACTCTGACCATGTGAGCTACCCCTCCTCAACCCCTCTCTTAACACTTCTCTCTATACACCTGCCCTGCCTCTCTCCTCTGGTGCTGGTCCCTCCACTGCAGGTATCTGCCCTTCTGCTTCACCCCCAGAGTCCCCTGGCACCTGCACCCTCCTGGTGCCTCCCACTTCCCTCACTGCCCCTGCCCCCTTTTCCCCTGATACCCACCCCCTCACCACCCTCTGCCCCCATTCCTCTCATGCCCTTGTGCCTTCACACGTGTCTTGCTCCATCCCTACCCTCCTCATGCCCACCTCTTCTTTCAAGCCTTCTCCCAGGACCTCCCCCTCCCCCTCTAATCCCCAATGCCCTTACTCTCTCCTCTCCCAGCATCACCCTGTCCCCCCTCCCACTTACACCTCCCCTGCATCCCTTTTCCTCATTGTCTACACTTGTCCCCCTGGCATTTGTCTCTCCTCCACCCTGTCCCTTGGTGCCTTCCCCTTTCTTCTCTTGACCTACCCCCTCTCCTCAGCACAAGCCCCTTCCCTCTATTTTCCTCCCTTCCCCTGCCCTACCTGGCTTCTGCCTTCCAATTTGCAGGGCTCCAGGAGCCTTTTTTAATCCAGCGGTCGCCGGACATGACGTCACGATGCCACGTCACGTCAGCGTCCTGGTGTCTGCCGACGTCCCACCCTCTGGTTCGCACCCCATCTCCTCATGCTGGAGCGGCACGCAGGCAGCCTGGTGGTGAGAATTGCCACACTTCCCCCTCCCCAGCGGTGCTCCGCTTCTCCACCCGGCCGGCGGATGGGGCTGTGCCACTCGTAGTACACAAGCCTATGTCTATAGCTACTCTCCAGATGGTAATATCTACTCACCGCAGGCAAGCGTATTTGTTGAGCCCTGATTATAGGTGCATATAGGCTTGAATTCATGCCTAGGCTTTTTTACCTCATGATTTTTTTTTCTTGGTGTTTGATGAGATGGTTAATTTTCATGCTCTTCAGTATTTGCAAATGATACTCTTGAAAGAAAAATAATTTAAACTATTTTTAAAGCTGGAAACTGATAGCTCTACCTCATTAATGTAACATGTCTTTGTCACGTTACTGGATTTTTAAGGGGAGCAGCCAGATTATGCTGCACCCATGTGGGGGGCGGGCGTTTGCCCCAAAGTGTATACAAAGGGGGCCATGTGAGGTGTCACATGAAAGCTTCTGTTCTACTGATTCTGCATGCGCTATTCATGTAATGGTATAATATCTGTATGTGGAGTTAGAAACATGTATTCTGTATAGATGCTGGAAAATTCTCTGTGGCTGAGCAAAGGTGGAAGGAAAGCTCAGCCTATGGCTATGCTAATTAGCAAGGAGACAATGAATCTCTAGGTGCCAATACACATGTCAGGAATGTGACTGATACCTAAGGGCTACCAGCATGGAACACAGGGATAGGCCACTGACCAGGTGACCTTGTGCAGCCAAGAAGATGCCAGGAGAGGTATGTAAGTGCCAGGTGGCACCCTCCATAGGGCCTTCAATTTTGATCCTGATCCCAGATTCAGCCTTGCAGGGAACCACGAGCCAGAAAGAACTGTGGACCCATCCTGACATAGGATGTACACTGGAGACTTTTAAGATAGCAGTTTATAACATCACTGCTAAGGGCCTGTATTGAGAACTGGGTGATTCAATGCATGTAATGTACTATCTTTTAACAATGTACTTACTCTCATGCTTTTCTTTCTTTTAGTAATAAACCTTTAGATTGTAGATTCTAAAGGATTGGCTCAGTGTGGTCTTGTGGGTAAGATCCAGAATGTAAATTGATCGGGACCTGTGGCTGGTTTCTTGGGACCAGAAGAACCCGTTCAGGGTAGGTGAGATTGGGTTCTGTAACCCCTCACCTATGTGTTAGGTTCAGGGCTGATTGGGGCACAGGAAGACCTGGGGTATCTGAGAGGTTTTGCTCGTGAGGCTTCTGGCTGGCCAGATTGGAAGCTGAAGTGCTCGGTGTGACTGGTTTGTGGCCTATTTGGGAAGGTCTCCAGTCTGGGGCTGTAAGGAGCCCCAAGTTTGAGCAATTCACCCTAAGTGGATGCCCTCAGCCGTGCCCAGACCTGGCCTGGTCCGTCACAGTCTTTATGCCAATTTAAAATCTATCAGGTAGCTTTAAAACTGAAAGTATTTCTTTATTTGAAAAATAATTATATTTTTGTGTTTTATTACTTCTACTTGGAATTGCAATTATTATACTTCTTAGTAAAAAGAGGAAATATTTTTCTAATTTCAGGTTTTGGTCCTTGCACGTATATCATCACTTACTATCAGTGATCTGTTGAACTCGGAAAGCCAGCAAAGCATGCCAAGAATAAATACTGAACCTTTATCCAGTAATATATATTCTCCATCTGAAAGACTCCTCCTTATCTGGCTAAATACACATTATGAGAAAACCAGAAAAATTGTGTGGAAGGACTGTCAAAAAGGTAAAGTAATACTTGGACTATTCGTTCTTCCCTAGTAATTTTGCCCCAGTTTTGTTAGGGATGTAAGCAATGTTCCCTCTCTGTGCATGGAGCCCTGAGCCTCTGACTGGGCAGGGCTGCTTAAACACCTGTGAAGCTCTGCTGTTGTGCAACTTGGAGGGAATACTGGATGTAAGTGACTAGTCAAGTAGTTGACTACCTGAAAAACATATGCTTATCAGGTAGTCAAGTGACTACTTGAGTAGTTGCTTCCACCCCCTTGCTGCCTCTATCGAGGCAGTTTGTCAGTTCTATCGAGGCAGCAAGGGGAAGAGCAGGAGGTGGTGCTGGGGTAGCCTGTTTTAAAAGTCAGTTTCCCCGAGCACCATCTTCATGGGGGGGAGGGAGGAGGTAGGGAGGACAAGGGAGTCACAGATGTACCTGGCTCTTACTATATTTAAAAGGCAGAGCCACAGTGGAGGACCAGGCGCCATTTGGGAATCAGCTGATTCCCAGCTTGTGCCTAGTCCTAGACACTGCGCTTCTGCTTTAAAAGGCAGAGACACAGTGGGGTTAGCTCCCCGCACATATCCCTCTGCAGTTCTGCAGTTCCTCCCTTTATCAACCGATTGAGTAGTTGATGGAAATTCCATTGACTACTCAATTAGCTGATTAAACAAAATTTAACATCCCTAGTTTCTGTATATCTTAAGGGTATTCTGACAGTATGTCACTGAAAGTATGGTACTTTGATTATGCGTCCATAAATTTACATGCACATGCATCCCATTTGCTCAAATGGGAATTTTTGGCCTGCAATACTCACTGGAATCACACCTGTGCCATTTGTGTCCTTGTGTTCCTCAACCTAAGGCTAAAAGGGCAGAGTGGGGGAACAATTTGTCATTGGAACTAGGGTATCTGTCCTTGCATCACCCCAATAGCTCTGCTCCTGTACAGAGTAAAACAAATCTTACCAGTTCATCAGAGCAGATAGTTCTCATGTGATCAGGAATGATCAATAAAGATTCCATTATTCAGACCTACTTTCACAAGTGTGGTCACAGTCATAGATCTATTTGCCACAGAGACAAATACAAGGTGTCAGGGTTTCTGGTCCTGAGTAGGGATGTAAAATCCTGGTTAATCAGTTAACTGGTTAAATGTTAGATTAACTAACGTTTAACTGGTTAACCAACTAAGCGAGATTCAAGCTGAAGAGCAAACCCTGTTCGCAGCAGGGCTGGAGCAGCCTCATGCCCTCAACAGGTGGAGAGCTGCCCAGCCCCCACCGGTTAGCATCTGTAGTAACAGATCAGTAAGCATTGCCTGGTTCTAGTTAACCTTTCACATTCCTAGTCCAGAGGGGTATAAGTCTAAATTCTGGAAGAGAAGCTTGCCTCATCTTGTGGACCCTGGAGACAATGTCTATATATTTGACTCTATGCAACTGACAAAAAGTGGGTTATTGTCCACAAAAGCTTATGCCCAATAAATCTGTTAGTCTTTAAGGTGCTAAGAGGACTTCTTATAGTTGTCAATCCTTCTTATACCAAACGTCTTAAAGAAACTGAGACAAGATGTAGAAATGCTGATTGTAATAGCATCAGCCTGACTGGGAAAATTCTTGTCGTCTTATCTGAAAAATTGTCAGTTCAACTGCTGGAAACATTACCTCTGTTTCTAGATATGATTTCTGTCAGTGTGTCAATGTGGATCCCATTCTATGGCTATGTCTACACTATGCGGTTTGAAAAACCTCACCGTCTTCAGGGAACACGTCTGCCCTTCCACTTTTTTTGTGGAAGAGCAGATGCACTCTTTTAGAAGGCCTGTCTTCCTCCTTCCACGAGGAAGAAGGGCTCTTCCGAAAGAGGAGGTTTTTCTTAAATTTGGCCCAGTGTAGATGGGCCAAATTTCGGAAAAGCCTCTTCCGAAAAAGCTATTGGAAAAAGGTACGCAAATTGCAGAGTTTTTTCTGATAGATCAGTGTAGTCTAGACATAGCCTAGGTATGCATGCATATGTGGCATTCTTTTTTGTAGAAGTAAACAGTGTCTGGTGGAACTATTCTTGCACTCTGTTTCTCCTATACAAGAGCATAAAAAGGGTGGATTGACCCTTCTACCATGCCTTTTTATTGCCAGCAAGTCAGAAGCTGGTGGTGTTCTACTAGTGTCTAGATTTCTACCGAGCTTTTTCCTCAAAAAAGCCTCCGAAATCCTTAAATTGTACTGAAATACATCAAAAGTCCTCCATATCAATGTCCTCTTCCCCTCCAATACAGATCTCCCATATAACACAGTGAAATTCAGTGCAGCAGATCACGAGAGACAATCCGTCAGCAATGCATTATATCAACAAACCAGGTGCCATACACCCATCTCATTTGAAGCTAGTAGCCATCGAACTCTGAGAATGTTTCCAACTATATTAGTAACCCTAATGGCACTTTACCTCCCAGGAATATACAAGAGTGTGTCAGACTTACTAAGCAAGAAACTGGTATCCAACCTTATGTAATGATTATGAGACACCATAATGTACCCTATCTTTCAGGTATTGGGAGACCTGGGCATAGACCTGTTTTACATAAGCAGGGCCTGCCAAATGCAAGATGCTCTGTTCCAGGGAAGGCATACGTGTGAAATCCCTAATGATGCATTCTTCCTCCTGTGGTCTAAGAGCTTCCTCTGTCCATTCCCTCTGGTTCTGCTGCTTCACAGGATAAAAAAGGTCTGATGGGACACAGGCACAGTGATCTTGAAATCCCATATTAGCTGAGACAGTTCTGGCTCTTGGATCTTCTCCGGTAGTCCAGTGAACCTCCAGTTATCTCCCTGACTGTGTGGACGTAGTGTTTCACATTTAAGGCCAAATACTGCTATATCTGATGGTCTGAGTGCTTACTGGAAAAACAATATGAACTGTTTAAGAATGCCTCCACAGTAAAAACCTATGCTGCAAAATCTGAAATGATTTTCTATATGGGCAGCCCAGGTCAATGTGGACCCAATTGAAGCTTAAAAACCAGTGGTTCTAGCTTATATATTATCCCTGAAAGAAAATGGCCTTGCATTAAGTTCCCTGAAATCCGCTTAGCTGTAGTCTCTGAATGTCATACTCTGATTGTGAGAAGACTCGGGGGGTAGCCGAGTTAGTCTGTACAGGATAAACTTAAAAAACAACAAATGGTCTGGTAGCACTTCATAGACTAAGAAAACATGTAGATGGTATCATGAGCTTTTGTGGGCACAGCCCACTTCTTCAGATGACGGAGTTCTTCTCACTGATATGTATGTGAGAACACTGATACTGACAACCCAGTGTGACAAGATTTCTCAAGGACTTTTGCTGTCATAGTGCCCTGTCAAATACCTAGCTTCTTCTTGGGATCTCAACATCATCGTCCTTCTGTGGTTCATGGAATCCCCATGTGAGCCTCTGGCTTATTTGAATGTACTGATGTCTGGAGGGCATCTACTTGGAGTCAATATATATTAAACGCATTATTCCCTTGTCTGTCTTAGTTATTTAAGTAGACTCTGAGCTCCTGGTGATGGACCTGAGTAATCAGGGACCATGTCCCCTCACTTTTTAACAACAGAAATGTAAGCCGAGAATTCATGTCCCCTGCAGATCCCCTTCCTGCCCTCCCTGCCCCCAGCAAAATAATAGATTCTGCTGGGGAGATGCTGCAATTATACCTTTCACCTGGCTGCTGTAGCACCAGAAGAGAGAGCAGCGTCGAAGAGGGAAGGGGAACTTTGGCCTTGGCTCTCCCCACTTCTGCAAAGGTTCCAGCACCTTTGGAGAACACCCACTTCCAGGACTGCTTATGAGTAATCAGAAATAAAATATATATGGTCAAACACTTGAAGTAGAGAAAATAGTTACCCCTCCAGTAAGTGGGTTTTTTTTAGATGTGTTCTCCATATACATTCCTCAAACAATCCTCCTTTTTTGCTACCACAGAATCTAAGAACACTTGAACTTCTTATCAGTGGGGGAATGAAGGGGCAGTTGGTCCACACTTTTCTCTGTATGCCCTCACGTGTGTGTGGTGGTGGTGGTGGGGGGGGGGAGGATAAGGGCACAGGGTGAGTTTCAGTGGACAATGCTGCTTAAAAGATTCTGAGCTCCAGCACGTGGGGATGCATGCAAAATGGAAGCAGAATACTTGTGAACAATACATATTGAAGAACCACAGTTCCAGTAGGGTAAGCAACAATTTTTTTTGCCTCCTGGCAGTACTTTGTAGCTTAGTATCATATATTGTTTTTAAAAATGAATTAGTACTGTACAATTTATCTTCAGGTCTAAAGCAGGATTAAACAATTATTTCGTTCTAAGAGCTTTCTACAATAGGTTTAGAATTGGCACTCAAAAATGATGACAAGTTTAATTAGGTAATTGGATACTCAGAAATAAAATGTTTGTATTAAATCATCATAATGGGGCAGATGGCTCAGTAGGTTAATGTGCTCATTTGTGAAGAATTGGTTTCATATTTGGCCATAGATAACAAGTGAAAATGAGTTTTATGGTCATTGTCTCATCCCTCATAGACACTTATATACCACAAAGTCCCCTCACAATTTAGCATAATTAGTATTTTTCTGTTTTCAGAGAAGTCTCGGACTAGAAGAGCAGAAGTGGTGTGTGTGTGTGTGTGTGTGTGTGTGTGTGTGTGTGTGTGTGTGTGTGTGTGTAAAATGTATGTATTCTCTGTGTGGAAGTTTACATCGTGACTGCTTTGACTATACCTGCTTTTAGCCAGTTTTTTCAGTCCGTTAGTTTTTATGTGTCCTCTCAGCAGTATAATGAAATTGGTTAATGTAATGTGTTGCCAGTGCACCCTTCATTTGGCCCCTTATTTGTATGCAGTATGATACAATCTTTAATTATATGATCACATACTTTATACAGTCTTTATACAGGACATCTACATTATTTAGTGCCTTGAATGGACAGTGTTCATTTCATGAGGAGCTTTTTAAATATTTTGTTTTTTGCTCGTTATTCAGCATGTGACTCTAGGCCAGTGTTGGGCAACCTGTGGCCCACAGCTCAATGCAACCCACTGGGGCTTTGCCTGCAGACCTCCTGCCTATGCCCCTCCCCAATGCAGCGGTGGAAAAAGTACCCCAAAAAGTTACTTGAGTAAAAGTACTGCTACTTTGAAAGTAAGTAAAAGTCAAAGTATTCTTCTGGAAAACTACTTGAGTAAACGTATAAAAGTATCGCATCTTAATGGTACTTAAGTATCCAGAAGTAAAAAGCCGTCCTATAGTTAACCACCCGAGTTATTGTAGGGTACCATTATTTTTCACACACACACACTCCTATATAGTGCATGTGTATATATATATACTAGTATGTGTGTATGTATGTATGTATATTATATACAGTATATACTATATACACACACATACTATACATTTATATTTCAAATCTGGAATTTAAATGTGGTCACAGCCTTAATTTATAAAGCTGAAGACTGACCAAATTAAATACAGGAATCAAATTACAGAAATGTATTTATTGTGACTGCATTCACAGGTATGAATTTTGAGCCTTTGCAGTTTTGTATCCAGCTGGTATAGTGCAGGAAGCAGCCATCCCATTTGTGCGTTGGTCTCTGTTGGAGAATATTTAGTGCCTTCGACATTGGGTCTATGACCATGGCATATTCTGCCAAGAAGGCCAGCTCTGTTGCATTCAGCCTGTAGAATAGTTAATAGACGTTGTTAATTAAGTTAAATACAGAATGATCAGGGTTTTTTTAAACAAAAATAAAAGTGTAAAGCAAAGAACTGCTACTTACATGTTAATTTTGAGTGCTGGAAATACATTTCTGATGGCCCCTTCTCCTTGTTCATTCAGTATGTGCAGAATTCTCTCTACAGCCATGAACATAGCATTCTGTCTTGTCTTGTTTGGCTGAATGAACTGTAGCTTGCATTCTGCTTCTACAATTTCTGCTCCAATAACTCAGTCTCCAGTTTTATTCCACAGTGCTTAGCATTTGGCAAAAGTGGACCTGGACAGCTTTTTGTAGGTGTCATTTGATTCAGCCTGTACCACCCCCTCCCAAAAAAACCCCAACCCTCACTAATGTGGCCCCCAACTGAGATATCTCGCTTCCCTGGTGCTCCAGCCCCAAAATGGGGGAGGGAGGGGAGAGGAGGTAGAGAGTACCAAGCTTTAGGACTTCCCACAGGCCAGATGAACTTTTTTTGGGTCTCAGGGTTAGTAGATTTTGCAAGCCCCCCCCAACCCCCTGTTTTGGGATGAAACCAAAATGAGGGGTTCAATGTGTGGGAGGGGGCTACCAAGGAGTGGGATAGGGATGGGGGTGGGGATCTGAGTGGGAGGTAGGGTGCTGGAGCGAGTGGTCTGGGAAGGAGGTGCTGGAGAAGGCTGAGTGTGGGGTGTCAGGAAGGGTGGGAGGGTGCAGGAGCTGACCAGGGCTGGGAGAGCTGGGCAGGATGGGGACATGGGAGAAGGATGCAGGTGAGGGGACTGGCTATGATGGGAGTGTGAGGGGTGCTTACCTTGCTCTGCGCTCCCCACTGCTCCCATTGGAAGAAATCTGGCCAATGGGGGCAGTAGGGAAACCCTCCTATGAGCAGTTTCCAGCACCGCATTCTCCTAGCCAGGGGGATGATGAGCAGCAACGTCTTCTCCCTCATGCACTGGATTCAACCCATGAGGCTTGGGGCTCTCCACCCCTGCATAGATACTGTTTTTAAATGAAAAGTTATTGATGCAACTGTTAAAAGGCATCTTCAATGGCAGGGTCATAGTGTTTGTTAATTGGCTTTTTTTTAAAAATCATCACTGCCCAACGATTGGATGCTTCGCTCATTTGCAGAGGCGCCATTTCAGATTTTTTTACATGGGTAACCTGTGCATGTCCCGATTGAGGGAAGGGGGAAGAATGAGAGCATGGAGGGGGGCAGATGAGAACAGCAGCTTCAGCAGTTTTACTGAGCATGCTCAGTACAAGCCAAGCAGCAAATGGGGTAGGGTTGGAGGTGGGGGGAGGGATTACTTAGCAATTATCTGACAGGAATCTTGTATCAAATTCCTATTTAAAAAAAAGAAAATTTAAATAAATATTAGATCCACTCAGCTCTAATATTAACGTGTTCTGACATCTTGTGGCAAGTCACTTAAGGGACGCTGGTTAGCCTTACAATTTTAATATATGGTCTTACTTTCTTATTAACTGGGGGAGGAGGGAAGGGAGAGAGACAGACTGCAACACAGATAGACTGAGAGACTGAGACTGACTGAGGGAGAGGCTGTTAGGACTCCTGGGCTCTATCTTAGCTCTGTAAGGGGAGTGGAGTCTAGTGGGTTACCTCAGAGTGCAGGTACATTTAGGTGCTATATAAAAACATTAGAATAGTTTTACTGGGTCAGACAAATGGTCCGTCTAACCCAGTATCTGGTCTTCCAACAGTGGCCAATCTAAATGCTTCAGAAGGAATCAACAGAAGGGGCAATCATCAAATGATCCATCCCCTATCGCCCATTCCCAGTTTCTGTCAAACAGAGGCTAGGGACACTATTCCTACCCATTCTGGCTAGTAGCCATTCATGCACCTCCCCCTCTTTGAACTTATTTTTTTCTTATTGGAACCCTGTTACAGTTTGGGCCTTTCCACCATCTCCTGGCAAAGAGTTCCATGTGTTGAAGAAATAATTTGGTGTAAATCTGCTGTCTATAAATCATAGAATCATAGAATATTAGGACTGGAAGGGACCTCGAGAGGTCATCGAGTCCAGTCCCCTGCCCTCATGGCAGGACCAAATACTGTCTAGACCATCCCTGATAGACATTTATCTAACCTACTCTTAAATATCTCCACAGATGGAGATTCCACAACCTCCCTGGCCAATTTATTTCAGTGTTTGACTGCCCTGACAGTTAGGAACTTTTTCCTAATGTCCAACCTAAACCTCCCTTGCTGCAGTTTAAGCCCATTGCTTCTTATTCTATCCTCAGAGGCCATGATGAACAAGTTTTCTCCCTATTCCTTATACCATCCTTTTAGATACCTGAAAACTACTATAATGTCCCCCACCCTCCAGTCTTCTCTTTTCTAAACTAAACAAACCCAATTATTTCAGTCTTCCTTCTTAGGTCATGTTCTCTAGACCTTTAATCGTTCTTGTTGCTCTTCTCTGGACCCTCTCCAATATCTCCATATCTTTCTTGAAATACAGTGCCCAGAACTGGACACAGTACTCCAACTGAGGCCTAACTAGCACAGAGTAGAGTGAAAAAATGATTTCTCATGTCTTGCTCACAACACACCTGTTAATGCATCCCCGAATCATGTTTCTTTTTTTTGCGACAGCATCACACCGCTGACTCATATTCACTATAACCCCTATATCCCTTTCTGCCGTACTCCTTCCTAGACAGTCACTTCCCATTCTGTATGTGTGAAACTGATTGTTCTTTCCTAAGTGGAGCAGTTTGCATTTGTCTTTATTAAACTCCATGCTGTTTACATCAGACCATTTCTCCAATTTGTCCAGATCATTTTGAATTATGACCCTATCCTCCAAAGCACTTGCAATCCCTCCCAGCTTGGTATCGTCTGCAAACTTAATAAGTGTACTTTCTAAGCCAATATCTAACTAGTTGATGAAGGCATTGAACAGAGCTGGTCCCAAAACAGACCCCTGCGGAACCCTGCGGAACTTATTATACCTTTCCAGCAGGATTGTGAACCATTAATAACTACTCTCTGAGTACGGTTATCCAGCCAGTTATGCACCCACTTTATAGTAGCCCCATCTAAGTTGTATTTGCCTAGTTTATTGATAAGAATATCATGCAAGACCGATTTTAATTTATTTTAATTCTTGTGTTATGTTAGTGAAGGAGTAAATAACATTTCTTTATTCTCTTTCCCCACATCATTTGTGATTTTCTAGATCGCTAACATATCCCCCCATCATTTAGTCATTTCTTTGCCAAGCTGAAAAATCACAGTTTTATTAATCTCTCCTCATATGGATGCTGTTCCTTACCCCTAATCATTTCTGTTGCCCTTTCTGTTCCTTTTCTAAATCCAATACATCTTTTTTTTTTTTGGAGGGGGTGACCAGATCTTCATATAGTATTCAAGATGTAGTCATACAATGACTTTATATGTCATTTATATGGAGGCAATATGATATTTTTTGTCTTATCTATTCCTTTCCTAATGATTCCCAATATTATGTTAGCTTTTTAGTTTTTAGACTGCACTGTATATTGAGCAAATGTTCTCAGGGAACTATCTGCAATGACTCCAAGGTCTCTTTCTTGAATGGTAACAGCTATGATGGCCAGCAGCCTGGGGACTTAAGGGTTAACTATGTCCCTATACCTAGCCAGGTAGCATTCAGCCAATAGAAATGCAGATAGGAATTTGAAACTGGGACAAAGGAATTTTTGGTTTTTCCCTCCTTTGTCCCTGGTCAGTTGTCTCTCCAGATACTGAGGGGGACAGACAACACATTTATCTCCAAGAAGACTCTTTACCATCTGTAAGTAGGGTAAAGTCTAGATAAATCTGTTTTATTGTTTTATGGTTTGGGAATGGGAATCTGATGTCTGTGCATTTAGAAATGGGTTTTCCTCTCTTTTGTAACTAACTTTTGTTCCCATGGGAAAATTCCCCATGAATTATTAATTGGTGACTCTTACCATCTAGCCAATCCAACTATGCTTGTCACAGGAGTATTGTGGTGATAATAAAAGTTCTTTCTTTTTTTATTAACCTGGTATTGGTTAATTTTTGTGTCCTGGTTTTACTTTAGGGATGAGATTTCCCAAGTGATCTCTTCCCTCGTTTTCTTACTATTACTTGGGTGGTTGCAGTGGATTTGTATTCCCAAAATCTAGGTTTTTAGGATTTTGGGGGGAAGTTTTATACTAAACCGTGGAAAGATAAGGTTTTGGGGTACTTTTGCGGACCCGCACTTCTGCATTCATCGTGCCAGAATGGGGCATCAGCCTTGACAAATCCCATCATTTTTGTGTTCATAGTTGAGATTATACTTTTCCATATGCAATACTTCTAATTTATCAGCACTGAATTTCATCTGCTATTGTGTTGCCCAATTACCTAGTGTTGTGAGATCCCTTTGAAACTCTTTGCAGTCAGCTTTGGACTAACTATTTTGACTTACTACAAAATTACTCAAAATAGTTATCTGCAAAGTTTTCCATCTCACAAATCCAAATCCTCCTCCAAAATTTCCATCAGTGGGGATACCCAAAATAGATTTGCTCACTACCAACCTGAACATCAAATGAAAAAGATTTTGCTTCAAGCTAGAGTCTGGGTTCATTAATAGGGGCATTTCTCTTGCTATAGACCAATCATTTGCTATATGTATTTCCTTCTGTCCTCCTTATCCCTGTGGTACTCAAGAACCTGAACACAGACAATGCAATATTAATCTTAGCAGCACCAGAACATCCAAGACAGTTCTAGTTCACAGATCTATATCAGCTTTCTATCAGGGTACCAACTGGCCAGCACCTATTTTAGAATCAGGACAGATCTGTGCATGCCAGCCTCTGAGCTCTCCACCATACTGCATAGTTGATGCCTGAATAAAAGCGCATGTGCTCAAGAAATGTTCAAATTGTCTTAGGGTACGTCTATACTACAACGTTAATTCGAACTAACTTAGTTCAAATTAGTTAATTCGAACTAAGCTAATTCGAATTAACGGATCCAGACTAAAAAACTAGTTCGAATTAGCGTTTTGCTAATTCGAACTAGCATGTCCACATTAAGTGGACCCTGAACCAGGCTTAAGGATGGCTGGAAGCAGTGCCGGCAGGGCATCAGAGGAGGACTTAGAGCGTGAAGATGCTGTCTCAGGCTAGCCGAGGGCTGTGCTTAAAGGGTCCTGACCCCCACCCCGGACAGACAGTTCTCAGGGGTATCCCACTTGCAAAGCAGTCCTTGCTTGGATTGCCCGGAGTACCCACACTGGGCACATCACAGCACTCGGCCATCAGACCAGCTGCACTTGCCGCAGGCTGCCATCTGGGGAGAGGGGGCAATTGGGGGGCTGCAGGAGAGCTTCCACCCCCAGAAGCCCACAAAGCCAGCCCAGTCCTCCCCATCGGGGGTGCGTACCCCATTCCTCCCTCACCTTCTTCCACTTACCCTTCCCTAGCCCCTCTTCTTGATATACAAAATAAAGGACAATTGTGTTCAAAAATGGAATCTGTCTTTATTGAACAAAACTGGGGGAGACTGGGAAAAGGAGGTGGGAGAGGGGAAGAGAGAGGCTGGGAGAGGGGAGGGCAACTAAAATGATCAGGGGTTGGGAACAGGTCCTATATGAAGAGAGGCTAAAGAGACTGGGACTTTTCAGCTTAGAAAAGAGGAGACGGAGGGGGGACAGGATAGAGGTCTTTAAAAGCAGGAACTGGGTGGAGAGGGTGCATACAGAAAAGTTCTTCATTAGTTCCCATAAAGAAGGACTAGAGGACACCAAAGGAAAGGAATGGGTAGCAGGCTTCAAACTAGTAACAGAAAGTTGTTCTTCACAAAGCAAAGAGTCAACCTGTGGAACTCCTTGCTGCAGGAGGCTGTGAAGGCTAGAACTAGAACAGAGTTCAAAGGGAAGTGAGATCAAGTCATGGAGGTTGGGTACATGGAGTGGTATTAGCCAGGGGTTAGGAGTGGTGTCTCTGCCCAAGGTTTGTGGAAGGCTGGAGAGGGATGGCACGAGACAAATGGCTTGGTCACTGTCTTCGGTCCATCCCCTCCAGAGTCCCTAGGGTTGGCCGCTGTCGGCAGACAGGCTACTGGGCTAGATGGACCTTTGGTCTGACCCAGTACGGCCATTGTAAGCTCAGGGCTCAGGGTTGGGGGTCTCAGTGGACCCCCTTGATTTTCATGCACACCTGCTCCTGGGTGGCCAGGCTGGCAGCTCTCCTGCCCTAGCCGGCCACTTTCCTGTGCCTAGTGCGGAGGTCGTGGATGAGGTCCACGATGTCCGCACTAGCCCAGGCGGGTGCCCGCCTCTTGCGGTCCCGGGCAAGCTCCCGGGAGCCGCCAGCCTGGTCCCGGGAAGAGGGGGAGGGCTGGGGGGCATCAGGTGGCTGGCTCAAGCCGTGCCAGGTGCAGGGTCTGCTGGCTGGGTGCTGGCAGGCTTGCACCTGGCACGGGCACCGTAGCCAGCCCGTGCCCCTTTAAGGGGTCCGGGGCCGGGAGGGGGGCAGACGAGTTTCCCTGGTGTTGGCCAGAATGGCCACCAGGGAAAGCTGGGGAGGGCTAGCCTCCCACTAGTTCGAATTAAGGGGCTACACACCCCTTAATTCGAACTAGCTAGTTCGAACTAGGCTTAATCCTCGTAAAATGAGGTTTTCCTAGTTCGAACTAAGCGCTCCGCTAGTTCGAATTAAATTCGAACTAGCGGAGCGCTAGTGTAGCGCCTATTAAAGTTAGTTCGAACTAACATCTGTTAGTTCGAACTAACTTTGTAGTGTAGACATACCCTAACTGAGCAGCAGGAAAGATTCCATTGGAGCAACATACACTACTAAATGGAAGGGATTTTCCATGAGGTCTTGATCTCATTTTTTATCACCCTGTCTCTCAGACATTAGTCACATACTGAATTACTTTTTTCATCTGAAATCATCCATCCTTTCAGTTAGCTTCTTAAGAGTTTATTGTGTTTCTTGTCTGCAGTTAATCCATCAATAAAGGGGTTTTCTAATTTTTCTCTCACGCTCTGGTGTCCAGATTTTGAAGGTCTAGTCAACGATTACTATCTGGGATTTGATAAAGTGCCATCATGAATATTAGTTCTGTCAAGGTTAATGGTAGCCCCCTTTAAATTCCTGGCAACAATGTTGCTATATCTGTTATCTGTAAAAATTGCATTTCTGGTAGCAATTATTTCTGCAGGAGGAGTTGTGGCTGAGTTATCTGATGTTTCCTGTGGATTTTATTTTTACAAGAATGAGATTTTTCTCAGACCTCACCTTAAATTCCTACCAATGATGGTGTTACCCAAACAATTTTGGGTCCTTCCCCTGAGTTCAGTGGCTTTCTATTGGCCAATGGGATATTTTCCCAGTGAAAGAGCCTTTACACAGTAATACCCTTAACCAGTATTTATTATTAGTTAATCTACTGAATACACACACCAAAAGTTCAATGCTCAGCACTCCCAGTGAAACAGATGTACTTCTCCTGGTATCTAGTCAGTATTGGATCATCTGGGGCTCTGGGGAGCAGGTTTAAAACTAATAAAAGAAAGTTCTTCTTCACACAGCGTGTAGTCAACCTGTGGAACTCCTTGCCAGAGGAGGCTGTGAAGGCTAGGACTATAATAGAGTTTAAAGAGAAGCTAGATAATTTCATGGAGGTTAGGTCCATAAAAGGCTATTAGCCTGGGGATAAATTGGTGTCCTTGGCCTCTGTGTGTCAGAGGCTGGAGAGGGATGGTGGGAGACAAATCGCTTGATCATTGTCTTCAGTCCACCCTCTCTGGGGCACCTGGTGCTGGCCACTGTCGGTAGACAGGCTACTGGGCTAGATGGACCTTTGGTCTGACCCAGTACGGCCGTTCTTATGTTCTTATGTATGTTCTTATGACTTATGTATGGTATGGTTATGCAGAATATCAAAGTTCCAGTAGCTTGTTCTGTGTCCTATAGTTAGGTTCACCAAACTTGTCTCTTGACCAATGTTCCCTCTAATCTTTTCCATCCATGTGTGGATTTTATATACTTTTATGTGCACCAAAGCATGTGTGAATGGGCACCACCAGTAGAAACAAAAAACCTAGTTGAGGTTCTCTGCTAATCAGCTGAGTGGCATTTGAATATCTTCTGAGCAGCTGCACAAGAACACAGTTTACAGGGAACACTGCTTCTGAGACTCATATAATTAAAATCAGACTTTTCCTTATCGATACCATAACAAACTATTTCACTCAGTGTAACTATACAATAGTTATGTTTTGTACTTTAATACTTAAGAAGAAATTTGTTGGTGCTTAAACATATAAATAGGCTGGTGTTACTCTATTCTTTACTGTTTGATTGTCATCACAAACAGATCACAAACTTTCTTTATGTATTATAGAAACTGCCTTCTTGTTTTTGCCTGCAAATATAGTAATTGACGTTTCAAGATCTAGTCTAATAAGCATTCAAGTACTTAGGAGAGACTATAGTCCTTTGAGTACAAGTATTAAACTGTTTTTACTTGGATTTTAATTGCACACTGAGTCATTAATTTAACCAATTTCATTAACTTAGAATACTTTTTCATGTGTGCAAAATAGAGCAATGCAAAGAAAATTAGATGCAAGAAAAGGAAGGTTTTGGATTATTTGTGTGTCTATTTTTTTAGGAATCTAGGGTATGTCTAC
This sequence comes from Pelodiscus sinensis, assembly GCF_052426305.1. Classification (NCBI taxonomy): domain Eukaryota; kingdom Metazoa; phylum Chordata; order Testudines; family Trionychidae; genus Pelodiscus; species Pelodiscus sinensis. The sequence continues at coordinate 202,400,740 of NC_143052.1, forward strand.
ACTAAAGCGCTAATTCGAACTAACTTAGTTCGAATTAGTTAATTCGAACTAAGCTAATTCGAATTAACGCATCCAGACTAAAAAACTATTTCAAATTAGCATTTTGCTAATTCGAACTAGCATGTCCACATTAAGTGGACCCTGAACCGGGGTTAAGGATGGCTGGAAGCAGTGCTGGCAGGGCATCAGATGAGGACTTAGAGCGTAGAGGACTTAGGCTAGCCGTGGGCTGTGCTTAAAGGGTCCCGACCCCCACCCTGGACAGACAGTTCTCAGGGGTGCCCCGCTTGCAAAGCAGTCCTGGCTTGGAGTGCCCTGAGTGCCCACACTGGGCACATCACAGCACTCGGCCATCAGACCGGCTGCACTTGCCGCAGGCTGCCATCTGGGGAAAGGGGGCAATTGGGGGGCTGCAGGAGAGCTTCCACCCCCAGAAGCCCACAGAGCCAGCCCAGTCCACCCCATCGGGGGCTCGTACCCCATTCCTTCCTCACCTCCTTCCACTTACCCTTCCCTAGCCCCCCTTCCTGATGTACAAAATAAAGAAAACGTGTGGTCAAAAATAGATTCTCTCTTTATTGAACAAAACTCTGGGAGAATGGGAATAGGATGTGGGAGAGGGGAAGAGAGAGGGTGGGAGAGGGGAGGGCAACTAAAATGATCAGAGGTTTGGAAGAGGTCCCATATGAAGAGAGGCTAAAGAGACTGGGACTTTTCAGTTTAGAGAAGAGGAGACTGAGGGGGGATAGGATAGAGGTCTATAAAGGCATGAGTGGGGTGGAGAAGGTGCATCAAGAAAAGTTCTTCATTACTTCCCATAATAGAAGGACTAGAGGACACCAAAGGAAAGGAATGGGTAGCAGGCTTCAAACTAGTAACAGAAAGTTGTTCTTCACAAAGCAAAGAGTCAACCTGCGGAACTCCTTGCTGCAGGAGGCTGTGAAGGCTAGAACTAGATCAGAGTTTAAAGAGAAGTGAGATAAAGTGATGGAGGTTGGGTCCATAGAGTGGTATTAGCCAGGGGGTAGGAGTTGTGTCCCTGGCCAAAGTTTGTGGAAGGCTGGAGAGGGATGGCACGGGACAAATGGTTTGGTCACTGTCTTCAGTCCATCCCCTCCAGGGTCCCTAGGGTTGGCCGCTGTCGGCAGACAGGCTACTGGGCTCGATGGACCTTTGTTCTTACCCAGTGCGGCCATTGTAAGCTCAGGGTCGGGGGTCTCAGTGGACCACCTTGATTTTCATGCACACCTGCTCCTGGGTGGCCAGGCTGGCAGCTCTCCTGCCCTAGCCGGCCACTTTCCTTTGCCTAGTGCGGAGGTCGTGGATGAGGTCCACGATGTTCGCACTAGACCAGGTGGGTGCCCGCCTCTTGCGGTCCCGGGCAAGCTCCCGGGAGCCGCCAGTCTGGTCCCGGGAAGAGGGGGAGGGCTGGGGGGCATCAGGTGGCTGGCTCAAGCCGTGCCAGGTGCAGGGTCTGCTAGCTGGGTGCTGGCAGGCTTGCACCTGGCACGGGCACCGTAGCCAGCCTGTGCCCCTTTAAGGGCTCCGGGGCCGGGAGGGGGCAATAGAATTTCCCTGGTGTTGGCCAGAGTGGCCACCAGGGAAAGCTGGGGAGGGCTAGCCTCCCACTAGTTCGAATTAAGGGGCTACACACCCCTTAATTCGAACTAGTAAGTTCGAACTAGGCTTAGTCCTCGAGAATGAGGTTTACCTAGTTCGAACTAAGCGCTCCGCTAGTTCGAATTAAGTTCGAACTAGCGGAGCACTTGTGTAGCGCCTATCAAAGTTAATTCGAACTAACGTCCGTTAGTTCGAATTCACTTTGTAGTGTAGACATACCCCTAGATACTCTGTCCAAATTGGAGAGAGTTCCAGGACACTTGATTCTCAACAAACTGGCAGTTTATATGTAAGAACAATCAGTTCTAAGCACTTAGTCCTTAATAGAAAAGAAAAGAGTATGCACATTATTGAGTTTAAGATTTTTTTATGTAAACCTAGTTGCACTGGGTAAACCTTTTGAATCTTATATGCTTCAGCTACTTTTGAAAGATCTTTTAGATGTGAAATCCAAAAGTCACATTGGATAGGCAGATTAGTGTAGTTTGGTTTAGTCATGTCAGTGAATTAACTGTTTAGCTGTTTAATGTTGTGTATGTGGGAATCACTGTTGGCTATGTATGTCCAAAGAATTTCGTATAAGTAGGGTCCTACCAAATTCAGAGCCATGAAAAAAGCATCAAGGTTTGTGAAATGTAGCCCCCCTCATGAAATTTAGTCTTCTGTGTACGTTTACCCTATACCATATTGATTTCATGGGGGAGACTAGAATTTCTCAAATTGGGGGTCCTGCCCAGTGTGAATTATAGGGGGTTACAAGGTTATTTTAGGGAGGAATCATGGTTTTGCCACGCTTTTCTGCACTGCCACTACTAGGACTCTGTCTTCAGAGCTGGGCATCCAGCTAACAGCCACCGCTGTCCAGCTGCCCAGCTGCCCAGCTCTGAAAGCAGCATAGAAGTAGGGTTGACAATGCCATATCACACTTCCTTTATTTCTGCATGACTGCTTTCAGAACTAGGTTGCTGGACAGTGGTGGCTGCTGCCTAATGGCCCAGTTCCACAAGCAGCAGCATAGAAGTAAAGGTGACAATACCATTCCATGCCATTCTTTCTTCTATGTTGCTGCTGGCAGCAGCTGTGCCTTCAGATACTATTCCATGCCATCCTTGCTTCTTGGCTGGCCAGCTCTGAAGGTAGCACCGCTGCCTGCAGCCATACAGAAGTAAGGACATCCCGTCTACAATAACTTTGTGACCCAAACACAACTCCTTCTTGGGTCAGGGCCCCTACAGTTACAATACCATGACATCTGACATTTAAATAACTAAAATCTTGAAATTTATTATTTTTAAAATCTGAAGACTTTGACATGGATCAAAATGGGCCATGAGTTTGGTAAGATCCTACATATCTATTTTCAGTAATAAGCAGTATATTTTCATTATTTCACATTCTGTGCTGACATAAAACAGCATGCTGAAAGATGAGAGGAATGTAATAATCCCTAGAAATTGGCTGTCTATCTTGTCTTATTTGTGTGTTGAAATGATACACAATATTTAAATAAATAAGGTATTTATGTATTGGGGTATATTTATTCAAAATGGCCTATATAATATTGGGTCTAACCCAAATTAGGCTTTTAATTGTTTTTTTAGCTAATAACCTTGAGAAACAGACATAAATGATGAGAGTTGTCTGGTCCAAATGCTTGACAATACATATAATTTTGGTTTTCTTAATGAAAGAAAAATGAATGATAAACATGTTGCTGTTGAACTGTGAGAAAAATAGTATCTGACTATTCAGTGACAGGTGAATGACAAATAGTCCAGCCATGCCAGGGGTTCTCCACATCTGCCTAGCACAGCAGAAGGCCGGGGCTCCCCTCAGCTGCCCCGGAGACCCCAGCTGTGGCAGGAGACCCTTGAGCACCCAATCATCTTGGATTGAAGGGACCCTGCTGCTCTCCAGAGCTAAAAGCTTAGCCTTATCTATGATTAGATCTGATACATATTTGTGTGAAAAGTGTGTGTAGTTACTAGACTCTTCTGCAGTTTCTAGCATGAACTCTGGTGTTTCAAAGGTGGGGAATCTCTGCTTAAATATTCATTGGAATTTTAATCAAAAGACCCATCAATGCAATCAGAATGTGAAAAACTAAAATATATACGCATGTAAAAATAATGTCCTGTTTATGACTTCTGATTTCCATTGTTTATCAGCATTGAAACTGAGTAATTATGTTTAGAAAGTTTAATTATATTCAAGCAGCTCGTCTGAGGCTTTAATGCTGGACCTGTAATTATAATTAGAAAAGATAACTAATTTTACATTTTGTTCTGTGACTAATTAGTTTATTCCCAGGTTTTTTAGACTAAGTAAATTGCTTGATATTAGAACTATTAACTGTTTCCAATACAAAAAAAAGTGCTTGTAAACATGTTTAAATAGTTAAAATGTTTTATCATGTTTCCCCTATTTTATTATAATCTAATTTTACAGTGAGCTTTACTGTTAAATTATAAATATAAATATAATTTGATTAACATATTAGTGTAACCTTTAACCACAGTGTTCATGTTCATTGATTTACTTAGCCATATATGTGAAGATGTTATCGGTGTAACAAAGTCAATGAGTAATACACACATGGGGATAACTAAAATGAGTAGAAGGTGTATTGTGATGAAATGATTAAAAAATTGGGGACAGGCGAAAGGGGGTTGTGGGCTAGGCCACAAAAAGAAGCAGAATTGTGTTAGCTGAGCCTTCTGGGCCTATTAGTGATATAAAATTTGACAAAAAGAAAATTATTTAATTGTTAGCAGTCAGAGAGATAATCTGGAATACAGAGAATTGAAGAGAACAATTACAGAATTTTCATCTTCAGATTAAAACAATTATTCCTACTGAAAAATACAATCTAATCAAACTGAATCTTTTGTTTGTAGGAAAAAGTTAATCCAGAAAAAAATTTTTTTCCAATAAAAAGTGTCCAAAATGAAAGCTTTTATTTGCCATCAACAAGTCAAAATGAAATGAAAACTGAAATTGTATTTTCTGTCAATTTAGAACAACAGTTTTCATTGTTTTTTAAAGTAATTACATTTTCATTTTTTTTAACTGAAAATGTCAGGTTCAGGCCTGATGCCTATAGGAGAGTGATAGAAGGCAGGTACATTAGTCCCAGATTGAACAAGTCATCGTTTCCCTCCAGTAAACTGAAAGAGATTAACTACAGGTGACTTGATTATTCTGAAGTAATCAAATACCTGCTAGAACCAATTAAGGTAGGCAGGCTAATTAAGACTCCTGAAGCCAGTTAAGAACCTGCTAGTACCAGTTAAATAGATTTCCCTCCAGTTAGTTCAGTGTGTGCAAGGAGCTGGGGTAGGACTGTGTGCTGCCAGAGAACTGAGCAGCACAAATGCTATCAGGTACCAGGAAGAAGGCCCTAAGCTAAGAGTAAAGAAGGTCTTGTTGGGAGGGGCTATGGGGAAGTGGCCCAGGGAATGATAACTGTGATGCAGCTAGTTTAAGAGATGCTTTAAACAGCTGTTATCGATAGCAGTGTTTCCGAGTTGGTGCTCTGCAGAACCCCAGGGTTCCATGAAGCAAAAGCAAGGGGTCCGCACAAACGTGGCAGTCCCCTACCCCCTCTTAAAGAAACAGAGTCTATTTTGTACCTTTTTAAAAAAAAATTTTGCTTGACAAATTTTATCCTGGAAACCCTAGGAGTTCCTTGAAATTCTTTTTAGCTGAAAAGGGTTCCGTGGCCAAATAAAATTGGGAAACACTGATCTACAGGGTCCCTGGGCCACTGGAACCCAGACTAGAGGTATCAGGGCTGTTCCCCACTCTGGCACTCCAAGTGCAGAAGGTGAGGGCCCGCAAGAGAGCTTCAAAATCTTGCCTCTAAAGGCACTAGTTACCAAAACTCCCCCCTTAACCACAAATCACAGTACACATATTTTGGGGAATTTCTGCCACCATCAAGTGCTTTTTGTTCCCTAAAAAACCAGGGGTAAACACTTGAAATCACCCCCAGGAGTCCCCAAAGAGCTTGAAAAAAGAAAATAGAAAAACAAGCTGCAGGCTCTGGTAGCTGGTCCCGCAGTCAGAGGCATGCAGATACACACAGACAGACCTTCCAGGACACAAGAATCAAATCATCATCTTAAAAAAGTGATTTTTATTACAAAACAAAAGGTAAACTTGATAAAGCATACTTGGTTGCTAGATGTTACAGAGCGACTAAGGAAAACAAATTAAAAAACAGAGAAAATCTCTAGGAACAATGCTTAGATGGTAATTGAGGAGGGGAGGCATAGAATCGCATAGAGCAGTTCAAACCAAACCACCAGATAAAAAAAAATTATCCTGAACATGACTGGATTCATTTTTTCCTGTTATAGTGGACTTCCGATAATCCGGCACCTTTTGGACCTAGGTGGTGCCGGATTATCAGATTTGCCGGAGAATCAGGAGGTCCAGTATAGCTGCACGGCATAACAGCTGGCCAGGACACAATCTCCCTCCCTCTCTCCTCCCCTTTCCTCTTCGTGGCTCCTTTGTGCTGTAACCTGATTCTCCTGCTTCTCCCCTCCCCTTTCCCCTTCGCTGAAGCAAAACGCTCTTCTCCATACTGTAACACGATCCCAACCCCCTCCCCCCAACCTTATGCTCCGTCTGGTTACAGCCAGCACATGTGCTGAGCGGCAGGCTTTTTAATCAGCTGGTCAGGAGTGCTTGGCATTTTGATGCCGGAGTATTGGAAGTGCCGAACAGTTGGATGCCGGACTATCGGAGTTTTACTGTACTTACTTCTAATTTTCTCTTTGGCCAGTCCACTCGCATTCCTGGAATTCCTTGGAGGCATAGTGATCCTGCCTGGCTACATCTACACTGGCCCCTTTTCCGAAAGGGGAATGCTAATTTTCAACTTCAGAATAGGGAAATCCGCGGGGGATTTAAATATCCCCCGTGGGATTTAAATAAAGATGTCCACCGCTTTTTTCCATCTTGGGGAAAAGCCGGAAAAAAGCGTCTAGACTGGCCCGATCCTCCGGAATAAAGCCCTATTCCAGAGGATCTCTTATGCCTACTTTGAAGTAGGAATAAGAGATCCTCTGGAATAGGGCTTTATTCCGGAGGATCGGGCCAGTCTAGACGCTTTTTTCCGGCTTTTCCCCAAGATGGAAAAAAGCGGCGGACATCTTTATTTAAATCCCGCGGGGATATTTAAATCCCCTGCGGATTTCCCTATTCTGAAGTTGAAAATTAGCATGCCCCTTTCGGAAAAGGGGCCAGTGTAGACGTAGCCCCTGTGTTTAAATCATTCTGTCTGTCTCAACTCCTGGTTTATCTCTCCCACACAAAGAAAGCAGGCAAGGAACCTATATCCAATTCAAATTTCAACCCTCTATCTCAATTGGTTTTCTTGGGCCCTCTAGACAACACCTCTGGTAGGTGAGCTTAACCCCTTAGTCACCGGGTGCTGGTCAGCACTCCTCTTGTTCATTACAAGAGGGCAGGCCTGGGTTCCTCCTGCTGTCTCCTCAACTTCCTACTTGCTATGGGAAAATTGACTTGGACACATAGACTAAGGGGGTTATTCTCTCCTCTTTCCTCCATGCTGGCCAATGATGAGTCTAAGGAAATGACAGATTTGAGATTGCCATGAGCCTCCCGGCAAGCAGTTTCACCAGAATTGCAGGACCCACTAAGGCAGAGAAGTAGCTCTGACACATAAGAAAAAACTCAAAATTTCATTTTAAGTCAAAATGAAACATTTTTTTCATGTTGAACTAGTTTGATTTTTTCCTTAAGGAAAAGATGATAATTTTGAATAAAAATTTCATATAAGGATTTTTTTATTTGCAAGTTCTTGTGGGAGGAATTTCCATTTTCTGACTAGCTCTGTAAACTGTTGGAGTTGACTGTTCAAACATGAAAGTGGGACAAAACAGAACAAAAGCAACAAAAGTTTTATCCCATTCTTGAACTATGATAATTGTTTGAGAGAGAAAATAGAATCATTGGAAGCAAGAGTAAGATTTAGCTTTTGATCCAGACTTTTAGCCAGGCTTCAACTTGTATTTTAATATTATGAATACTGTTTGTTCTTGCAGTTGCCCTTATTTTGATATTAACTCTCTAATTAGATATAAATGTTGGGAAACTGGACATCAATATGAGATCAATTGCAGGCATAAATAATTAAAATATATGAAGGAAAGAGTTAGCATGTTCTGATCAAATACTGTAGTTTGCAATGATGGTTCTAGGTTTTATAACTTAGTCCAGTGGCTTTTCACTTCTTCAAACCTGAGTTTTAGTTATATCTTAAATCGCCCAAAATATTTTTGGTTCTTCTCTTAACCTCATAGAGTCATAGAACCATAGAGCTGGAAGAGACTTCAGAAGGTCATTAAGTCCAGCCCCCTGCTCTAGGCAGGACCAGTCCCAACTAAATCAACCCAGCCAGGGCTTTGTCAAGCCGAGACTTAAATACCTCTAGGGATGGAGATTCCACTAGGGAATGGAGATTCAGTGCTTCATTACTCTCCTAGGCTATGTCTAGACTGCAGGCTTCTTTCGAAAGAGGCTCTTTCGAAAGCATCTTTCGAAAGAACCTCTTTCAAAAGATCGCATCTAGACTGCAGGCGGATCTTTCGAAAGAGCAATCCGCTTTTTCGAAAGAGAGCACCCAGCGAGTCTGGATGCTCTCTTTCGAGGAAGCCCTATTTACATTGAAGAACGCCTTCTTTCGAAAGAGGAACTTTCGAAAGAAGGCGTTCTTCCTCGTGAAACGAGGTTTACCGCCATCGAAAGAAAAGCCGCGTTCTTTCGAAATAATTTCGAAAGAACGTGGCTTGAGTCTGGACGCAGGGGAAGTTTTTTCGGGAAAAGCCTACTTTTCCCGAAAAAACCCCTGAGTCTGGACACAGCCCTAGTGAAATACTTTTTCCTAATATCCAACCTGGACCTCTCCCACCACAACTTGAGACCATTGCTCCTTGTTCTGCCATCTGTCACTACTGAGAACAGCCTCTCTCCATCCTCTTTGGAACCTCCCATCAGGAAGTTGAAGGCTGCTATCAAATCCCCCAACACTCTTCACTTCTGCAGACTAAACAGACCCAACTCCCTTCTCATAAGTCATATGCTCCAGCCCCCTAATCATTTTGGTTACCCTCAGCTGGACCCTCTCCAATGCATCCACATCCTTTTTCTAGTGGGGGGCCCAGAACTGGACAAAATACTCCAGATGTGGCCTCACCAAAGCCAAATAAAGGGGAATAATGACATCTCTGGATTTGCTGGCAATGCTCCTCTTAATGCAACCTAATATGCAATTAGCCTTCTTGGCTACAAGGGCACACTGTTGACTCATATCCAGCTTCTCATCCACTGTAACACCAACGTCCTTTTCTGCTGAACTACCACTTAACTGGTTGGTCCTCAGCTTGTAACTATGCTTGGGATTCTTCCGTCCCACGTGCAGAACTCCGCACATGTCCTTGTTGAACCTCATCAGATTTCTTGTGGCCCAATCCTCCAATTTGTCTAAGTCACTCTGGACCCTATCTCTGCCCTCAAGCATATCTACCTCTTCCCCTAGCTTAGTGTCATCCATAAGCTTGCTAAGGATGCAATCCATTCCCTCATCCAGGTCATTAATAAAGATATTGAACAAAACTGGTCCTAGAACCGAACCTTGGGGCACTCCGCTAGAAACCGATCGCCATCCTGACATCGAGCCATTGATCATTATCCGCTGAGCCCGGCCTTCTAGCCATCTTTCTATCCATTTTACCGTCCATTTATCCAATCCACATTCCCTTAACTTGCTGGCAAGAATAATGTGGGAGACCGTAACTAAAGCCTTGCTAAAGTCAAGGTATAACACATCCACTGACTTTCCCACATCCAAAGAGCCAGTTACCTCATCATAGAAGCTAATCAGATTGGTCAGGCATGACTTGCCCTTTGCGAATCCATGCTGACTATTCCTAATCACTTTCCTCTCTTCCAAGTGCCTCAAAATGGATTCCTTAAGGATCCTTTCCATGATTTTTCCAGGAACCGAGGTAAGACTGACCGGCCAATAATTCCCTGAATCGTACTTCTTCCCTTTTTTGAAGATGGGCACTACATTTGCCTTTTCCCAATCATCCGGGATTTCTCCCGATCGCCAGGACTTTTCAAAGATAATGCCCAAAGGCTCCTCTATGACATTTGCCAACTTCCTCAGTACCCTCGGATGCAATAAGTCCGGACCCATGGATTTGTGTACGTTTAGCTTTTCTAAATAGTTCCTAACCTGTTCTTCACCCACCAAAGGCTGTCCATCTTCATCCCATCTTGCATTACTTAGCGCTTTAGTCCGGGAGCCCACCTTGTCTGTGAATACAGAGGCAAAGAAAGCATTGAGTATTTCAGCTTTCCCCACATCATCTGTCACTAGTTTACGTCCTTCATCCAGTAGGGGCCGCATACCCTCTCTGATCACATTCTTCTTGTTAACATGCCTGTAGAAACCCTTCTTGTTATCCTTCACATCCTTAGCCAGTCGCAATTCCATTTGTGCTTTCGCCTTCCTGATAACCCCCCGGCATTCTCGAGCTATACATTTAAACCCCTCCCTGGTCATTTGTCCAAGTTTCTACTTTTTGTAAGCTTCCTTTTTGTGCTTAAGTTCACCAAGGATTTCCCCTGTAAGCCAATCCGGTCTCCTATCATGTTTGTCTCTCTTGCTACGTGTCGGGATGATTCCTTTCTGTGCCTTCAATAAGGCTTCTTTAAAATACTGCCAGCTGTTCTGGACTTCTTTCCCCTTCATGTTAGCATCTCAGGGGATTCTGCCCATCAGGTCTCTGAGGGAGTCAAAACCTGCTTTTTTGAAGTCCAAGGTGTGTATTTTACTGCTCTGTTTTCTTCCTTTGGTCAGGATCCTGAAATCTACCATCTCATGATCACTGCTTCCCAGGTGTCACCCACCTCTACTTCCCATATTAGTTCCTCCCTCTTTGTGAGCAGAAGGTTAAGCTGCGCACGGCCCTTTGTCGGATCCTTTAGCACTTGTGCCAAGAAGTTATCCCCAACATTCTCCAAAAACTTCCTGGATTGCCTGTGTAGTGCCGTATTGGTTTCCCAACAGATGTCAGGGTGATTAAAGTCCCCCATGAGAACCGGGCCTGCGATCCGGAAGCTTCTCTCAGTTGTCCGAAGAAAGCCTCATCTACCTCATCCACCTGATTTGGTGGCCTGTAGCAGTCACCAACCACAACATCGCTGCTGTCGTTTGCTGCTTTAAACTTAACCCGTAGACTCTCAACAGGTTTTTCTCCCTCTTTATACTGGAGTTCAGAGCAATTATAGTATTTGCTTACATATAGTGCAACTCCTCCTCCTTTTCTCCCCTGCCTGTTCTTCCTGAACAGTCTATACCCTTCCATGACAGCGCTCCAGTCATGCGAGTCATCCCACCAAGTCTCTGTTATCCCAATTAAATCATATTTCTTGGACTGGGCCAGGGCCTCCAGTTCTTCCTGTTTGTTTCCCAGGCTTCTCGCATTAGTGTACAAACACCTGAGGTAACCGGTTGATCGCCCTATCTTCTCCATTCGAATCAGGGGTCCTCCTTTCTTGCTCTTTCCTCTCTGCATTTCTTCCCGGTATCCGACTTTCCCACTCCCCTCAGGGTTTTGGTCACCGTCCCCCGACGAACCTAGTTTAAATTCTTCTTCAGTAGGTTTCCAAGCTTGCCCGTGAAGATCCTCCTTCCTCTCTTCGTTAGGTGAATCCCATCTCTTCCTAACAATCCTTGTGCCCAGAACAGAGTCCCATGGTCGACGAAACCAAAGCCCTCTTTACTACACCACCTGCGCAACCACGCATTTATGTCCTCAATTTGATGATCCCTGCCCAGTCCTTTCCCTTCAACAGGGAGGATGGACGAGAACACCACTTGCACTCTGAATTATTGGATCCTTCTTCCCAGTGCTACATAATCCGCAGTAACCCACTCAAGGTCTTTCTTGGCCGTATCGTTTGTTCCCATGTGGAGAAGCAGGCTGGGATTGTGATCCAAAGGTTTGATCAGTTTGGTAAGCCTCTCAGTCACATCCTGAATGCGAGCTCCCGGTAAGCAGCATACCTCTCAAGATTCCAGGTCCGGACGGCAGATGGATGGCTCAGTCCCTCTTAGAAGGGAGTCCCCGACCACCATCACCCATCGTTTTCTTTTGGGGGTGGTGGCCGTGGAACCCCCATCCCTAGGACTACACATCCCATGCCTTCTAGTAGATGGTGTTCCCTTCCGGTTTCTTCCTTGTGAGGTCCCTTCCAAAGCATTCAGCACTGTAGAGCCTGTGGAGAGAGCCTGAAAACGATTATTTACTTCTATAGCATTGGGGGATTCCCATGCTGGCCTTTTCCCCCTTCTAGAAGTTACATGCTGCCAGTTCTCTTCCTGGTCACGTAGTGCCCTCTCTGGCTCCTCTGCCTGCCATGCTTGAAGGATTAAATGCTGCCTTCTATCGAGGAAGTATTTATCCTCTCTGATCAAGCGTAGGGTCGACACTTGGGCCTCTAGTCCACTAATTTTTTCTTCCAAAATGTCAACCAGCTTGTACTTCATGCAGATGAAATCCGTTCTTTCTTCCGGGAGGAAGATAAACATGGCACACGCTGTGCAGGTAACAACAGCAGACCTATCTCCATCCATCGCTGCTGTCCTGGAAAAGGGATTTAAAAAGAAAGAAAGGCAAGAGAACCTCGCCCCCTTCCCAACTCCCTGTCTAATCTCTCTGTTAGCACTAACCTGTTTGCAAGCTTCTTGGTCGCTTGCCCACTGACTTATAAAGACCTGGAGTGCCTGAAAGTCACTCCCCCTACCAAGGCTCAGCCAATCAGCAGAGGCTTCTTGAATTCAAACTTTAATTAGAAGCCAACAGTTTCCACCTGCCAATCACAGCACACAGTCCCTGGAGGGGAGGAGGAGGGCAAAGGGGAAGTAGGGAAAAAAACCCTCAATTTGTTAGATATCCACATTTAAACAAAACAATAGTACTGGAGAAGACCCATGCTGGAGTGGCTGTTGATGTTACAGGCTAGGACTGAAGTACATTTTTACAGCACTATGGGATGCTGTGTAAGCTTACTACTCATATTCTTTGTGCATACGTATTTAAATAGCTGCAAATAACTCACATAGAATGACAAACAACTAAATGAATATTTCAGTCCCTGAAAGTGTTTCTGTTCTATATAGTCACAAAAGATGTATGAAAATGTGAACGTTTTGTGTTCTATTGTGTAGTCGGGTATTTTGTTATATTTTGATTGTTTTATAATGTGGTTAATTATTAATAAGCTAATTACTTTCCTGCTGTCCTCTTTTTCTTTTCCAGAGCTTTTGAGATTTTGTTTTTCTATAAAGTAGACTGTTGAATTAATTTAAAAAAATCACAGGACATTCTATGTCTTATGCTCTGCATAGTTGTGTGATGGCTTTAGTATTAAATAAGTTATACTAAACTGCATCTTTAGTCTCATATCATTGAACATGATCATGAGATTAAAAAAGAAGCCTTTGAACTGACTGTCATTGAGAAGTATGCTAAAGTGGTAGGTCATAAGTTTGATCTTAAAGGACAGTATTTCTTTCCTTTATAGTACAGTGAGTCATAACCTTAGGCTTTTTTTCTTGCTGCACGAACATTAACTAAATTTTTTTGCTACAGAGCACTTTTTCTGTACAAAATGACAACCTCTTAAGACATGACACTTATCCAGCAGATGAGAATGTCTGTACAAAATTGCCTTCTAAATAATTATTTTTGACTGGTGCTTCAAAAGCAGTTTTGGATCATGAATAGACAGCTAGATTATTCCCTGGTAATCCTGTACTTCTGAACTCAGCAAAATATAATCTTTACATTCTAAATGACATTTCTGCTATGAATTAAATATTTCTTTCACTGTGATGAAAATTTAGTGGTCAAATATTTTTATGTAAATCTGTCTGGAAAGAGCATCTGTTCTCCAGAAATAGAACTGTATAGATTACAATCAAATTACTTACCTGTTTTGATGAATCCGTTTCAAAATATAATTTTATTATACTAGCCTGCATGCATTGAATATGAAGATTCTAGTTCTGGGTCTGCATTAACAATCTTTGAAGTAACTCAAAAATTCTTCCAAGATGCATATATGTGTAATATGAGATAATTTTATCAGTGTGTTGTCTAGATTACTTTATGAGGGCAAAAGTATTTAAAATAACTGTCCCCCAACCATTGCTTTTTATTTGACATGGACTGTTAATATATTTAGTTTGCAGTACAACAAGACTTGATGGGAGCCTTTAGCATCTAAATAATTAACTTTAAATTAATAGTAAAATATGTTTTGTTTCTTGAATCTGAAGCATCATAAATGTAATGTCTGCAGAATTACTTTTCTGTATCAGTTTTTGATTGGGACTCAGTACATGCATAAATAGCAGTGGGTTGAATCAGTGGTGATACCCATAGCTGTCAATGAAAGGGCCCTTCTTTGTGTGATATGCATGGTTGTATGTAAACTCCACATAGTGAGGAACAATCATATTGATGAGTGGATATGTAACATTTTAGATATTGCTCTAAAATTTGAGGGATCCTTTCTTTCTGGCCATTGAACAGACAGTGACAGAAGAAGGAAAGGTATGGTAGGACCCTCAGCAGGCCCTCACACCAGAATCGGGCTTTAAATTGTAACCCAAAATCAATGGTGATGTATTTTCTCATGGCCCCGAATGTAAACATAATACTGGCCTCCACGTATGTGCTCAAGCTAAGATGTTGTGCCACAAGCTCTGTGATATACTCCATTGTGAAGACATTCAAATCTGATCCTGGGTCATTAAAACATTGTGTTTTTTTTTTTATTATGAGACTGGTAGCTTGTTTGTCAACCAGAATTTCTGAGGCATTGTCAGAACAAAGTGTGATGAGATTCTGGCAAAGAACACTATTCAGGAAGTTGAGGGGCTTGAGAATGAGAGCCATTTCCTTGTTAGGTCCATGTGGTTTTAGTATAAAGGCTCCAGGGGAAGGCATTGTCCTTGCTGTTTCTGATTCTAGAGCAATACGTGATGGTGAAGTTGAAACATAAAAAAATTGAGCCCATTAAAGGTGTCACTGATGTAATACCTCTGTCTAGCACTGATACTCCAGGTTTTTGTGTCATTTTATATCTGGACTGTATAGTGAGCTCCTTCCAAATAATGTTGCTGCTATTCAAAGGTCACTGTAGTGGCTTGGATTTCCTTATCCAAGGTGTCCTCATTATATTTGAGAGTAAGCTTCCATGAATAATACGTGTGTGGGTATAGTGTTTTGTTCAGGTCTGAGTTGCTGGGACAGTATGACTCTGCTGTGCTAGAGGCATCAGCTTCTATTGGAAAGTTTCAAGTGGTATCAGGGTGGGCCAGTATGAGTGCAGTGATAAAGATATGTCTTAACTGATTGACTGCATGTTGGGTTTGGGACCACTGGAACTAGACATTCTTCCAGAGCAGAACAAAGAGAATCAAATGCACATTGCTTAGGCTTAGCATAATCCATGTGCATGTAAAGTCTCATGAACTGCTTAAGCATGACCTGTGTGCTGGTCAGGATTGTCTCATAAGACCAGGATATTGTCTAAATAAACTAGTATACATTGGTCCAGAATTTCCTGAAACACTTTGTCTATAAACTGCTGGAAGGGAGTGGGGGCTTTGATCAGATAATACATTTTGCACCACGTATGCAAAATGACCACAGTGCATTTGGAGGATGGTCTTCCATTTATCATATTTCCTAATGTGCATGAGATTATATTCTCCCTGGAGGTTCAGCTTTTTAAATATATGCACAGATTTAAGTAAATAATTACTTTAAAGGTTTTAAAGAATATTTCAAGTCAAGATTTAGGTAATTAAACTGTTCACTTAGTTTGTTAGCATTTTGTGTTTTAAGAGTGGGGAAATATATATTTTTAAGCAGTGATGTGTTAAATATTAAAGGTACAAAACATAATTTTCAGTTATGAAATATGGAAAACTTAATTGAGTGATTGCTTTTCATAGAAACATCAGAAAAACAAAAATGATTGAATTATGTGCATATGTTGAAGCAAAGGTAGAGCTATTTGTCTGCTTAATTATGCATCAGTAAATGGAAACTGTTCAGTTTCATTTACATAACATTTGTTGATTAATTAGTGCCAAATAATTGAATGGTTTAATGAAATAACAAAAAATCCAAGTTCCACTGACATGGTTTACATGGCTTATCTCTTACTTATTCAAATATTTTCTTGAATTTCAGGGGCTATGTATCAATCTCAGTATAAATCTCCTTCCCTGTGAATGGAAGGAAGCTATGTGTGTGGCCACTTGCAAGTATGGGACTGTGTACATGCATGCAAACATGTAAACCAAACACTTAAACAAATAGAGTTAAGGACTTCATAAAACTTAAACAACCCACATAATGAATTGGGACCCCACTCACCTGCATTTCTTCTCTGCAGTTGCAGAAACCTTTATTTGTATTTCAAGTGACTGAAAAGAACTGGGGATGGTTATATTAGAAATCCCTTTGTGTTGAATATTCAGATGCATAGTATGCAAGTAGTCATTTCTGTATGCTTGATGGTTCTGGCACAAATGCAATATGTTTCCAACAACATCATTTTACAGAAGAGATACTCTGAGAACTTGAGTTACAGATGAATAACATGTCTTAGTTATTTCATAGATCATCTTTTCTATGAAAAGTTAAGGGAGAAACTTTCAAGGGAGAAGGATAATTCTAACCTGTATTATGTTGTTTCAAATAGGTGAAGTGCCCCCTGTGAGATGGATAGTAAATTTTGACAGAGATCTTCTAGATGGTCTTGTATTGGCAGCACAGGTGGCAGCTTATTGCCCATATTTGGTAAGAACTTTTTCATACCTTTTTATTTTTAAAAAAATTACTTTTTATATTTGGACACACATTAGTCTATTTATTACTACTGTTATTACCCACTTTCACTTTGAAACACAAGGCTTGAAGGAACTTTAAAAGATGAAGCTCCATATAGTAAGTCTTGATTATTTCAGTGATTACTCTTTTCTTGAGTATGCACTGATATGAACATTAAATGTATTAATGAGGACATGAAAAAATATGAGTTTTATTTTATCTTCTACACAGATCTCAACTCACTTTGTGAATATGTATACTAAGCCAAGAAGTCCAGAACAATGTCTGCACAATTGCTTGATACTCGTGAATGCTTTGCGTGCTATCTGTCTTTATATAGATGTACAGGTAAATGTTTTAAAATCACATGTGCTACATACATTTTAAATACTTTTTGTTATTTTATTAATAATACTTGGTATATTGTTTGGGTGAGAATCAGATGAATTGAACTGTTTGTGATGCACTTTAAAAAGTAGAAACTGAAATACTGCTTTATGTAAGACACTTGCATTGCTTTTACATACCCACATCCACGCTATATGTAATGAGACTGATTCCATTGAGGGGGTATGATATCATACACCACACAGTTGAGTAGTTTATTAATGTTGATGATCCAAGAATAATTTATAGAAAAATTGTTTGTTGCCAGACCTGTGTGCCTGGGGGCTCTCCAGCTGGCCTCGTCTCTGGGTAGGGGGGAGAACAAAGATAAGATGGCTTCATTAGAGCCCTGCCCCCAGTTGGCCACTCCTTTTACTTTCACCTTTTCTGATGTATCTCCTATCACCTCCATAGTGGAGCGTGTAACAAAATTCATCCTGCTCCGTGGCAAAATATTAGCGGGAACACTGCTGTACATCTGCCAGCAAGAGATGCCAGCTGTTAACTTGGCTGTGTTGGCTGCCCAGCTGCATTTGCAGATTTTTAATAGTTCCATTCCTGAGATCAGGCGCAAAAGTATATATGCTCTTTGATCAGAGAGGTATTCCCCATCTTCCCTGAATAACTCAGCTAATGAATATGGTAATTTTTTGTTGGGTAGTCACTGATCCATTCGCTAGCATGCAAATTTAACCACCTCCTGAACCATGCACCTTCTGACCTTGTCAACCTTTGGGGCCTCAACACCTCTCCACTGCAACATTTCAGACCAATTCCCAGTTACCCTGGGATCTGCTTTGAATCTTCATGCCAACATGATTATGTCAACCCCTTTATATAATTTCAAATTGTTTTCATACACCAGAATGTCAATCCTTTCAGATGACTGCTTTCTGTGTGCCAAAGAGTGTGAGTGGGACATCAGCTGTCTCCTTGGCACATCCCCTTCCTTGTCAATTCAGAATCACTTCACCTCTGAAGCCCTACTGTGAATTGCCAGGGAAACTGGTTGCCTGCCTGTGGACCGAGTAATAAGACTGGGCCCATGGATCCAAATACTTGCTTTTTCACCCAGTTTCCTTGCTCCTCAAAATTGTCAACAACAAAAAATTGGCACATTAACACCATTGGTGTTTGGTTTCAATCAGGGGCCTCAAGTATGTCGTGTATGCCTTCACATGCCATCAAACTATTGCCTGTCTCCCCATAGCATTTATTCTAGTTGTGCTGCAGATGTGACCAGGTACTGTATATTCCGGCGTACAAGACGACCTCTGATGTTAAAAAACATCCCCCAAAAATCGGGGGTCGTCTTGTACGCCGGGTATACATCCCAGGCACGCCTGGGATGCCCCACCGCTGGAGCCCCTCCGCGGCTTTGAAAGCCTCGGGGGAAGCCGCCGCCGGCTTCCCCCGAGGCTTTCAGAGCTGCTGCGGCTTTGCTCCCGGTGCCTCTGGTCTGCTGGGGACCATCTCCAGCAGACCAGGGACACCAGGAGCAAAGGAGGTGGAGGGGTGCTGGGGTATAAGATGAAACCCTATCTTTTAATTAAAAAGATAGGGGGTCGTCTTATACGCCCAGTCGCTCTATACGCCGGAAAATACGGTAAGTCCTGGAAGAAATGTTAGGAAAGAATGAGATCCAAATTTGCCAGAAGGGAAGCTTGATTGCATAAGCCCTTTTTTTGCATAAGCCCTTTTTAAAGACTTCCACAAACTGCAATTTTTGAAGTAGTTCCTGTTATCATGAAGAAAGTGTGGTTATCTGCAGCCCACCTCAGCCCTATCTAAATTCATCTTGTGCAACTGGACAAGTCCTAACTTCCCCAAGTTTGTGCACTACTGTGGACTCACCTTCCCATCCCTGGTCTGCCTTGGCATCTTAGGGTCAGGATGGCTGTTTACTCACTCAGCTGTAAGTCCCTACATTCCAAATCCTTGTGTGACCGAGGCAACAGATTACTGACTTTGAATGATCCCAAATATGCCAATGGGAGAATTGCCTTAGACAAAGATGCTTCCTGGTCACATCATCATACAAAGTAAAGAACTCCCTCCAGATTTCAAACAATCTGAATAGTGATGGATCTTCTCTATCACTGGTGTATTATAACCACCCACTTAATAGTCTCTTAATTAAAAGCCCACCAGAAAGATCGGGATAGCATGATACTATGCAAATGTGATGTCTGATAAGTGACTAGAAATGGCCAATGTTCCTGGTCTTCAGGAAATGGTCAGTTTACCCAGGATTACTCTAATTTGAATTTGAGTAAATTCTATAAAATAGCCAGTATAAGCCCTAGATTTTCATGTTGCTACTAATTGCTACACTAATCCAAGAGAAGCCATGAGGCAAAATTCCAAAGAGCTTGCAGTATTTGTCTAGGTTGTTTGTTGGCATCTGGTGACAAGTTTTGAAATCTCTCCAACTGTAATAGAGCCAAAGCATCTACTATGCTGTTATCAATCCCAAGGACTCTTTTAGCAACAAAATAGATTACATAAATTAAAACACTGCAATGAAAACGTCCTAGCCAACATCATAACCCTGCGTGATTTGCAAGGCTGGCTGTTTAACAACATGTATCATTGCCATGTGGTCACTCTAGGTCTTACTATTTTTTTTTCAGTTCACAAACTCTTTCCCCTGAATTGTCACTGCTATGAAAATAGGGAAAAATCCGGAAATACTTTTATTGTTAACTATCCTCATTTGTTTCCACTCAGTGGACCATCCGTGGGCACATCACCTGCAGTGGTTAAAATCTTCAAACCCAGTGCTCCCTGAGGCATCTGCCTTAACTTTAAGGATTAATTTTAGCAATGAATTATGTCTTTAAAAATAAGCTTCATTAATGTGAGTTAGGCAACATTGCAGTACCTTTGAATCTTTCCTCATGTCTTTGTTCACTCTTGTAAAATTCATCCTTCTTATCCCTAAGCATGCACAACTTATATAATTGATCAAGACAGCTTATACAACCAAGAAAGTTACTTTGCATCTATTACTGTTCATGATGTGATTGCAGAGGCATTGGCCATTATCTTTTGAAAACTCATGGCAAGTAGGGGTGATTCTAGACAACTGGAAAAAGGCAAATGTAGTGCTCATCTTTTAAAAAGAGGAAAGAAGAGGAATTCAGGGAACTACAGACTGATCAGCCTCACCTCAGTCCCCAGAAAAAAATAATCGAGCAGGTCTCTAAGGAATCCATTTTGGAGCACTTGAAGGAGAGGAAGGTCATCAGGAATAGTCAAATAGATTAACCAAGGGAAATTCAGGCCTGGGTAGCTGATTGCCTTCCATGATGTGATAACTGGCTCTGTGGATACAGGAAAAGCAATAGCTGTGATATACCTTGACTTTAACTAGCAAGTTAAAAATCATGGATTGGATAAATGGACTGTAAGGTAGATAGAAAGTTAGCTAGATCATTAGGTGTAATGAGTAGTGATCAATGTCTTAAGGTCTAATTGGCAGCTGGTATGAAGTGGAATACCCCAGAGATTGATCCTATGGCTAGTTTTATTCAACATCTTTATTCATGATTTGGATGATGAGATGGGTTGCACTCGCAGGAAGTTCATGAACAACATTAAACTGGGGGAAGAGGTAGATATGTTTTTAGCAGGATTTATGTCCCTCTGGGGTCTCATAGTCTAAATTTTTATATATATATTTGTATTGTGTTTTAAAATTTTTGTAAGCCGCCTCAAATATTTTAAATAGAGCGGTGGTGTAAAAATATTTAAATAAATAAAATAAATAAATACACTGAAGGTTAGAGACAGGGTCTAGAGTGACCTAGACAAATTGGAGTATTGGACCAAAAGGAATCTGATGAGATTCAACCAAGACACGTATAAAGTCCTGCACTTAGAACAGAAGAGTCCAACTGGCTAAGTGGCAGCTCTGCAGAAAAGGACTTGGCGATTATGTGGACAAGAAGCTAGATATGAATCATCAGTGTCTACTTGTTGCCAAGAAAGCCAAGAAAATATTGGAGGGAAGTGATTATTTGGCACTGGAGAGGCCACATCTGGAATACTGCAGTTTTGGGCTGCATGCTACAGAAAGGATGAGGATAAATTGGAGAGAACCCAGTGGAGGACAATGAAAATGATTGGGCACATGACTTATGAGGAATGGTTGAGGCAACTGATTTTATTTAATCTACAGAAAAGAAGAGTTAGAAGAGGATTTGATAGCAGCCTTCAACTACCTGAAGTGGGGTTACAAAAAGGAAAGAGTTAGGCTGTTCTGTCATATGATGGCATATGGCAGAACAAGGAATAATGGTCTCAAGGTTCAGTGATGGAGATCTAGGCTGGATATTAGGAAAAACTACTTTAGTAAGCGGGTGGCAAAGCACTGGAATGGGTTATCTAGGGAAGTGGTAGAAACTCCATCCTTAGAGGTTTTTAAGGCCGGGCTTGATAAAACCCTAGCTGAGATGATTTAGTTGAAGTTGGTCCTGCTTTGAGCACAGGGTTGGACTAGATGTCCACCTGAAGTCTCTTCCAACCCTCATCTTCTATGATCCAGTTATCTTAATTTTGCTATGACTCAGCATGCAAAATTAATATGACCAAGTTTATTTTCAGGGAGTCTGGAGATACCATCCTGTGTATCTAACTCTAGCGCTAAGTAGGTCAGCTTGCTACAGGGACCCTATTTTTCTTCTGCCAGAATTACTTTCAGGTACTGGCCAAGTCCTGAAATGGGGCCTTCAGGCTGGCATGCTCTTTGGAATTTGCCCTACCTGCAAACAAGGAGTTATCAAGCTAATGTGTATAACCCATCTTCAGCTTGGCTCCTGTGACAAAACCCAGTCCTTCACCACATTGACATTTTTAAATGCTGAGCATGACAGTGTGTCCAGTAGGCATGGCTTTGTCAAAATGAAATTGATTTTAAGAAGGAAAATATCTTTTATGATGTAGTGGTGGCAGCCAAAAATTCCTACTTAGTCTCATTTCACTAATATTGTTCTAGAACTAGGTAGTCCTCACAATGTTCACAGCAGTGTCCAAGGGAGATTAGCATATTGAACAAAGTTCTGCACCTGTTGCCTTTCTCGCTGAACTTCTTCATCATAAAGGGCTGATGGATTGAGCAATATTCCCCCTGTGTCTTTTTGGGGACCAAATGTCAGAAGGGAACTCACAGGTCAGACATGGGCAAGAGTATGAATGGTCCCACAATTTTGTTAATGGTTTATTTCTTTTTCACTTTACTATGTGACTCAAACTTTCAGTAGACTTTTATTTAGAAACTGAGTATGAGTTCTAATTCCTTTATATGGTATCCTGAATTAAGGATGTTAAATCATAGAATCATAGGGCTGGAAGAGACCTCAGGAGGTTATCAAGTCCAGCCCCCTGCCCAAAGCAGGACCAATCCCAACTAAATCAACCCAGCCAGGGTGTTGTCAATCCGAGACTTAAAAACCTCTAGGAATAGAGATTCCAGCACCTCCTTAGGAAACCCATTCCAGTACTTCACCACCCTCCTAGTGAAGTAGCTTTTCTAATATGCAACCAAGGCCTCCCCCACTGTAACTTGAGACCATTGCTCCTTGTTCTGCCATCCATCACTACTGAAAACAGCCTCTCTCCATCCTCTTTGGAACCTCCCTTTTCAGGAACTTTGAAGGCTGCTATCAAATCCCCCTTCACTCTTCTCTTCTGAAGACTAAATAAGCCCAAATCCCTCAGTCTCTCCTCGTAGGTCATGTGCTCCAGCCTCCTAATCATTTTGGTTGCCCTCCCCTGGGCCCTCTCCAATGTGTCCACATCCTTTCTATATTGAGGGGCTCAAAACTGGACACAATACTCCAGGTGTGGCCTCACCAGAGCCGAATAAAGGGGGATAATCACATCTCTGGAACTGCTGGCAATGCTTCTCCTAATGCACCCTAATATGCCATTAGCCTTCTTGGCTACAAGGGCACACTGTCCTTTTCTGCAGAGCTGCTACTTAGCCATTTGGTCCCCAGCCTATAACAATGCTTGGGATTCTTCCATCCCAAGTTAAGGACTCTACACTTGTCCTTGTTGAACCTCATCAGATTTCTTTTGGCCTAATCCTCTAATTTGTCTAGGTCACTATGGACCCTATCTCTGCCCTCCAGTGTATCTATCTCTTCCTCTAGCTTAGTGTCATCCACAAACATGCTGAGGTCAGTTTCTAGCAGAAACATCTACCAACCTGACATCGAGCCGTTAATCACTATCCGTTGGGCCCAATAGTCTAGCCAGCTTTCCATGCATTTTACAGTCCATTTATCCAATCCATACGTCCTTAACTTGCTAGCAAGAATACATATCATATCCACCAACTTTCCCCTATCCACAGAGCCAGATACCTCATCATAGAAGCTAATCAGGTAAGGCTGACTGGTCTGTAGTTCCCTGGATTGTTCTTCTTCCCTTTTTTAAAGATGGGTACTACATTTGCCTTTTTCCAATCATCCGGGATCTCTCCTGATCTCCATGAGTTTTCATATATAATGGCCAAAGGCTCTGCAATGATATTTGTTAACTCCCTCAGTACCCTTGGATGCATTAAATCCGGACCCATGGATTTGTGTATGTCTATCTTTTCTAAGCTTTTGGGCATAGCCAAGTTAGTTTGTACAGGATAAACTTAAAAAACAACAAATGGTTTCATAGCACTTTATAGACTAACAAAACATCTAGATGGTATCATGAGCTTTCGTGGGCACATCCCACTTCTTCAGATGACCGGAGTTTTGAGTTTAGGATGTGCAGACCCAAAATAAATAGGGGACAAGGGAGGGGGTAGGAAAGGAAAAAAGAGGGGATGGGCAGGAAACAAGGAGTAGAGGATATGGAAATATCAAAGGGAAAAACAGGAAGGCAGAACTGGGCATCTTCAGGTGCTTACTGATTCCCAGTTCTGCCTTCTTGTTTTTCCCTTTGATATTTCCATACCCTCTGCTCCTTGTTTCCCACTCCCCCTTTTTTCTTTTCTCCTCTCTCTTCTTTCCTATTTATTTTGCGTCTGCACATCCTAGACTTAAAACTCCAGTCATCTGAAGAAGTGAGCTGTGCCTACGAAAGCTCATGATACCATCTATGTGTTTTATTAGTCTATAAATTGCTACCAGACTGTGACAGGGCTAACCTGCCCCGCACTGAGCAGGAGGAAGGGGAGCCCATTTATTGGGCAGAACACGCCCCTCCCCCACAGCCCTACTGGGCATGCCCGAAGTGCAGCCTCGCTATAAAAGACTGCTGGGCTGCTCAGTTGAGGCAGAACACTGGGGAAGCAGGAGCTCCGGCCCGAGCTGCAGGCCCGCCGCCGGACCTGCCGCCAGAGCCGGAGGAGGCGCTGCTGCTTCTGCCACCAGTCCCGGGGCGAGCTCGCCCTCAACACCGACGCCCGTTGGCCACCCGCCCCGCTGCAGAACGCCCGGTGCCGCTGCCCCAGGGACAAGCCCGTCGGACGAAGATGCTGCCGGCAACCCAGCATCGCCAGGTGGGACCTCCGTCGGCTACCAGATTGGGGGTAGGAAGCAACCCAGGGCAAGGGGCCGGGAAACCCCCCCCCAGTGGGCTTAGCATGTTTTGGGGGAGGATCCCCCGCTGAGCCAGTGGTGGGAACCACCCACCACTATCAGGGCCCTGGGTTGGGGTCCGGTGGAGAGGGAGGGCCCGGACCCCCCTACCCCACCCCGCAGTGCTGGACTAGGCCGCTGGGCCTGCCGCGAGTACTGGACTAGGCCGCTGGGCCTGCTGCAAGTACTGGACTAGGCCGCTGGGCCTGCCGCGAGTGCTGGACTAGGCCGCTGGGCCTGCCGCGAGTGCTGGACTAGGCCGCTGAGCCTGCTGCGAGTGCGGACTAGGCCTCCGGGCAGGGGGTTAACGCTTGGCTCCCCAGGGGAAAGGGAGCGGAGGTGGGTGGTACCCCGCCACACAGACCATTTGTTGTTTTTTAAATTTCGCTTTTCTAAATAGTTCTTAATCTGTTCTTTCTCTACCAAGGGCTGCCCACCTCCTTCCCATACTGGGTTGCCTAGTGCAGTAGTGTGGGAGCTGACCTTGTCTGTGAAGACAGAGGCAAAAAAACGTTGAGTACTTCAGCTTTCCCCACATCATCTGTCACTAGATTACCTCCCGCATCCAGTAAGGGCCCCATGCTGTCTCTGATCATCCTCTTATTGCTAACATGCCTGTAGAAACCTTTCTTGTTACCCTTCACATTCCTTGCTAGCTGCAATTCCAATGCACTTCAGCCTTCCTGATAGCTCCCCTGCATTCTCGAGCAATAAATTGTGGTTACCTAGCTAATCATATAGTCGATACAATTTGTATTGACTATACGATTAGTCAGTGGGACCACTAGGCTCTTGCTGCTTTTAAAATGCAGAGGTGCAGCGTCCCGGACCAATGAGAGCTGGGACTGCTCAGTCCTCACTCGCGTGGAGTCCAGCAGCCCCTGTTCATGTGGACAGCTCTGCTTGAGTCTCCTATCATCCCTTGCTCCCTGCGGTGCTTCTGCTTTTGAAATGTATCAAGAGCCTCACGGGGAACCGGTGAGCGGGGACTGTTTCAGTAGGAACTGGTGTGAGCAGGGACTGCTCCAGTTTCTGGTCATGCCATTTTCCCACTATGCCCCCCGTGGAGGCGGTGCTGGAGGAGAATGGCTTTTAAGCTGGCTCCCCCCAGCACTGGCTCCTGCTCCCCTCCTTGCTACCTCTGTCTGATAAAGGCTCCAAAGTCGGGTGTAGGGGGGGAAGTGACTAGTCGAATCACTACTCAATTATCCAATATGCTTGTGCTTATTCTTATCAGATAGTTGACTACTCACTTACATCCCTATCCTGAATCCTAACATAAACCCTTCCCTTAAATCTGTCCCATCTATCTGATTAGAGTAATCTCTAAGGAGTACTTTAAACACCTTGAATTTAATGATGAATAAGTCTGTCCCATGACTATGCTATTTGTTCCACTCTGTAATGATGGGTATGAAAGGGGTGCATTCTGAATAACTCTCTTTTTTCATAGTGGATTGGCACTTTCCCTGATGGTCAAGGTAATTGTAAACTATGTGTATAATAAAGTAATGTTCGAAGAGCCTATGTGATTAAATTGGAGATAAGTAACACTGCTGTAGTTGAGAATTCAGAGTCTGACACAGAAGTATTAGTAGGTAGGGGAGGACCAACATGGGCATGTCACATATTTTGATGATGAAACTGGAATTTTTCTTTGTCACTAAAAATCAAGCTTTTCCTTGATTGGAAGCTACATCAAAATTTTCAGAAACCACATAGGTACTGGTGCTATAGTTCAATTAAAATTTACAACAGCATAGAAAGTGTTAGTTCTATTGTATAGATAGAATAGCAAATGCAGAGAAATTTAAGTATTTTGTTCAAGATTACATGACCACTTAGTGGCAGAGCTAAGAACATAACTCAGGTCTCCTATACCTGTGCTTTAACCACTAAACTAGACTCCCAAAAATAAATGCACATATGAAAGTTAAAAATTGACTGGATATAGGGAGTACATATTTTAAATACATTTATTGGTATCCATCATATATTTTTCTCTAATAATAATAATGTAAATATCCTCCTTGAATCCCTGTTCTTCAGTAATTGGAGTTTACAGTGAAATACATGAATACTATTGCTGAACTATCCTCACTTGGTCTATTACTGGGATGCTCTTGTCTCATAAATTCCATAGTTTAAGGCATTCCAGCAGTATCAACAGGCTGCTTCACCATATCAAGCTGTCACCTCACATGAACCTTCATGGCATTATTCTATTTGATGCGGATGGTGGTGAAAGTGCAATATGTAACATTTATTAGATCTGGAATGGATGACATTTTCAATCAATTTCTTGGGGAGAGTAGCTAAGATTCTGTGATCACTGAGAAGTTCAAGTGACTGAAGACATACAGCTTCCTACTATAAGTTTAAATGATTAATCTGTAGGAGAGTTCAGGGCCTTTAAAAATATTTCCATTTTGGCTGAGATTGAGACTTATTCACTCAAGATGGATTATTTGTGGAAGAAGAAAATCCTCCCGTGTTTCAAGTGCCCAATCATAAATAACAGTATTATCTTGGAGTGGTAATGGAAGATGGGGGAAAGGATAGATTTGTTTTATTTTTCTGTATTTTATTACTAGATTTTGAATTCCAGCACTCTGCTCAGAAGAGCTTGTAGTTGGAAAAATAAACATGAATATCACAAGATTGGAGATCCAGAGAATCATGATAAAATACTAGTCAGATTTAGGTTACCCCCCTGCTGAATAGCTGTGTGAGAAGGACCAGTGTAGAAGAGGAATCCACTTGAGGCATTCCAATGTGCCCTGGTTTGTCTGATTGGTTGAAGAAAATAGTGTTGCGTCTATTTGTTTTGATCAAAATAAACTGGAGTCATGTGGTACAAGAGAAACCATAGAGAAAATTTCTAGTAAGCAATGCCAGTAATTAGGGCACGGACAAGGGCTTTGTCCATTCTTAAAAAAGTAAGAGATACAATTTCCTTTTGTTGTAGAGTAAGATGCAGTAAGACTTGGTGACTACCTGGCCACATATGGAAAGAAGGGAAAAAAAAGGGGGAGAAGTCAAAGATAGCCCCAAAGTTCTGAGCCTAAATTAGGGAAGGCTGAAGATGATGTCAGTAGCAATTAAGAAAGGCAGAACAGGAACATGCCCATCAAATTGCTTAAATCTCCAGAACATCTGAGGGTTTATCAAGAGACTGGTATCGGTTAATGTGTTGGTCACCAGGGGAATAACTGATATTATTCATCTGAACTTCTAAGTAATTATAAGATAGCTGATTCTTTTCCTGGGGCCTCATTTAATGTGTCATATAGTCTTTTACACCAAGTATCTTTCCTGATTATCTATGCTGCTTGGTCTTCTTCATTTTCCCCATATTTCCCCTTAGGAAAGCACTCTCAACCACACTTCTTAAAGGAAAAGAGTTATTTCAAAATCCTTGGATAGATTATTAAAATCTAAGGAATGTTCTAAATATGCAAATTGAAACTTTCATATGCCAATTAAAAGAAATTTAAATTAAAATCCTTCTCAGTTTTGGCTGACACATATTTAACATTCATGTTATATCTGACATAATATAAGCAAAATACAGAAGAGTACAAAAAGAGCACCTTGCTATGTGTTTGCTAGACCAAATGTCTTTCTGTATGCAACTGTCCATACTAAACTGTGGCATTTTTAAGAAATACTTCTCTGTATTTGGTTTTGAGAAGCGGAGTGTTCCAAGGCATTTTTCTCATAGTGGATGTAATAACTATTCCCGTTGATCTATGATCTTGATAAATCAGAGCCTCAGATAAAAGTACATTAGCCAGAAGTTCATCTTCAGTAGTGTTCATTAAAATGGAAAGGACTAGTGAAACACAATAATCTCCAGCAACCCTTTTCTCTATCTGGTCATCTTTAGTTTTAAATTCAGCTAGAATTATTCTTTGATGCACTATGGAGTATTGTGAAAGAGAGTGACTGACAGTGAGTATAAAAAAGGAACTTCACATCTCTAAGAAAATAATTGGTACTTATTACTGCCACAGGAAAAGAAAATCAACGAAAAATTCTTTTCCCAAAGACAGGTAATATTTTTTCCAGAAAGATTTTTAAAGAACTGTGAAGAGAGATACAATATTTTCAAGTAGAATATGTAGGTCTGTTGGGTGGGTGTTTTCATAAATAAGGAAATTGAGGGAAAATGATCAAGATTCTAAAACATGGCATACCTAAATATTAGGTTGGGCTGGAAGGAGTTCTGGCAGGTGAACAGTCCTTCCACCCCAGTAAGTGTTTGTTCTCCAGTTACTAATTCTTGAAGTCTTTGGCTCAGAACAAACACACTCATGAAAAGTTTTAGTCTCTCCTGTATACAGCTACAGTTTTTGATTTGGGAATAGGGAATTTGTAGATAGTGGGTTTCTTCTTAGGATATAACTTCCAAAAAAGGCTGGGTTTTTATATACAGAAAGTGGAAGAGCTACACTGGAATATACTTCACCCTAGAGACTTTGTAGTACATCTGTTAATTTTAAATATTTACATTGTTTCAAAGAGTGCTTTCATACTCATAATACTTCAGAAGTTTACATTGATCAGGTCTTGCCCCAATGGTATTAGACATAATTCATAACAATATATAAACACTACATATGCATTTGTAATGCAATAAATTCTTAACATATATAAACTTAATGTAATCAGGTTAATTCAGGATGTGGCAGAAAGTTGCCATATCTGTCAAACATAGGTTTATGAAAAATAGACACTGCTAAACTAAATTAATATATTTTGATGAAGTTACAAAATTGGTAGCACTACTGTGTTAAATTAAATGTAGCAATATAGTGTTAAGCTTCTACAAGGTGTTTGAGTTGATACTCTATGCATTTGTATAACAAAACCTAGAAAGATTAAAAAAAATACAATACATGTTAAATGGATTAAAAGTTGGCTGATAGGTCTCAAAATGTAGTTGTAAGGGAGTCATCATTGTACAGGTTTGCTTAATGGGGGCTTCTGTAGTGATTGGTTTTTTATTCTATTTTATTTAATATTTTTTATTAATGACTTGGAAGGAAACATAAAAACATTATTGATAAAGTATGCATATGACAGGAAATGGAGGGAGCAGTAAATAAGAGGACAGGTCACTTGATTCAGAGCAATCAAGATTACAGTAAAACTCTAATAGTCCGGCACTCCTGATAGTCTGGCATCAAAATGGCAAGAGCCTAGTGAGTGAGCTTCGGCAAAAAATGAGTCACAAGGTTTATAGTTTATAGTACCTCCTGATAGTCCGGCATAAATGATAATCCAGCACCACCTAGGTCCCATAGGTTCCGGATTATCGGAAGTCTACTGTACTTAGTAAACTAGATGTTTGCAGACAATATGCGTATTAGAATGGTTACATGTAAACATATATAGCTACAAAACAATGAATATAGGCCATACTTCATAGAATGGCAGACTATCCTAGGAAGCAATGACTCTGAAAAAGATTTGTTGGTCTTGGTGGATAATCAGGTGAACATGACCTTGCAGGACAACATTGTGGCCAAAAGAGCTAAAGCAATCATTCTATCCATAAACAGGGGAATCTGCAGCAGGATTAAAGAGTTTGTTTCACCTCTGTATTTGGCATAAATGCAGCTGCTATTTGGAATACTATGTCCAGTTCTTATGCCCATAATTAAAAAAGGATGTTGATAAATAGGATTGGGAGAAGAGCCACAAAAACAATGAAAGGATTAGAAAATGGGCCTCAAGCAGATCAATCTGTTAGTTTTAAAAAGAAAGGCTAAACTAAACTAGTCTGTAAATATTTAAATGGAGAAACAGATATATAATAGACTCTTCAGTTTAGCAGGGAAAGTTATAACAGGATCCAATGGCTAGAATTTGAAACTAAACGAATTCAGAGTGGAAATCAAGTGCACATTTTTAATAGTCAGAACTTTTAACCAGTAGAACAACTTACTGTGGTTTCTGATGGATTCTCCATTAATGACCATTTTAAAATCAAGATTGAATGACTTCCTGAAAGATCTGCTCTAGGAGTTATTTGGGAAGCTCTATGATCTTTGTTATAGAGGAGTGTGACTAGATGATCATAATGGTACAATGACACTGCAAAAAAAGACCTTCAGCACTTACTCATGCTTGCATGCCTTGTGCTCTGGGGCTAAAATAGCAGTGTGAGGTTCAGGCTTGGCCTGGAGGACCAGCTCTGAAGCCCAGTGAGGCAGGTTTTTTCAGAGCCTAGGCTTCAGCCTGACCTTAAACTTCTACATTGTATAATTATCCCTGCAGCATGAGCCCAAGTCAGTA
The DNA here is from genome assembly GCF_052426305.1 of Pelodiscus sinensis. Classification (NCBI taxonomy): domain Eukaryota; kingdom Metazoa; phylum Chordata; order Testudines; family Trionychidae; genus Pelodiscus; species Pelodiscus sinensis. The sequence goes on from NC_143052.1 coordinate 202,431,590, forward strand.
GACCTAAGTGCTGAGATTCACTGCCTTGGCCCTCCCACACATTTTGGCTGTGTCTAGACTGCACCCCTTTTGCAGAAAAGGGATGCAGATTAGCCACAGCGCAATTGCAAATGAAGCGGGGATTTAAATCTTCCCCACTTCATTTGCATAAACATGGCTGCCACTTTTTTCCAACTCGGGGCTTTGCCGGAGAAAAGCGCGTCTAGACGGGGATCTTTCGGTAAATAAAGCCTTTTCTGAAAGATCCCTTATTCCTCTTAAAATCAGGAATGAATCCCCGCTTCATTTGCAATTGCGCTGTGGCTAATCTGCATCCCTTTTTCGCAAAAGAGGTGCAGTCTAGACACAGCCTGTGTGTGTGTGTGTGTGTGTGTGTGTGAGAGAGAGAGTGGGGTGGGGTGGGGGACAAAGTAGATATACCTAATGTTTTCTTCTGGCCTTAGAATCTATACATTGAATTATTTCATTTTTTTCTGATGACACAAAACTGCTTAGTAAACCAGAGTTACGAAAGACTGTGCAGATGTATCTAAGCAAGGTGGAGGCCTTGGGAGCATGGTAGTACATACAAATTAAAAGAAAACTGTCAACTTGGAAACTAGAGAATTTATAATAGGAGGTGAAAGTAATTTCAGGTCTCTGAATCCCACTGCCAATTTTGGAGGATTTGCTATCACATTTTCCTGTATTTCAATCTTTTTCTCTATCCTGCTGCTATATAAAAGAGTCATAAAAATCAAACTGAGTATGCAAAAGAGGCTATGAAACTGAGACCATACATGCTGTTCTAATGAACAAAGTAGACGAAAATAGAGATTTTTTTTTCCCTCTAACTTTTCCCAGTTATAGTGATCCTAGTGGTTACTTGGAACATTCATAGATAAAAACTGTGCCCCTTGTCAATGTGGTTTGTTGAACCCTGGAGAAAATGATCCCAAATTCTGATGATGATAACTTACGAAATTGAGGAAAAAAACCTGTAGAAGACTGACTATATCCTGAGGACACCTTATGGAATTAGGTTAACCCTATTGAATTAGGGTTAATACTTTAAGGGCTCATTTATTTGTGTATGTGTTGTGTAATTATAACTACCTTCTCTAGTAGAGGCGATGTACTAATATACTTTCTCTGTTATCAGCTCTTTGAAGTTTCTCCTCTACTATGCTAAGAGAGACCCATATAGTAGTTCAAACTGAATTCTCTAGGTACCAAAAAAATTGCCTGATTTTAAACTGACTGAGGGCCTCCTTTCTGATCCAGCAATTGTACAGGACTCTTGACTGATGGAAGGCACTACTGCTTTGGTTAGTGTTCAAAGAACAGGGCCAACTGAGTCTCTATAAGACTATGTCTAGTTCTGAACTGAGGCAGTGACAAACTTGTGAACACAAGGGAACTATGAGTGAGGTTTTGAAGGATTGTTCCTGCATGGGCCTGGGTTAAAGGTGGGGTGATGTCTGGTAAACTTTCTAGCATGTGTTTTAGATTCCTTTATTATATTTCATATATTTTCTCTATAGTGCTTTTACCCTAATAATAAAATAAGCTTGCATAAAAAGGAGCTGTTTACCATCTCTAAAGAGAAAGCAAGCAGGCATGCTTGAGCAGCCTGTCTCTCTGGGGAGTAATAGATGGAAAGCAGAGAATTATGCAGATTGGAAATATCCTAATCAGAAAATGGCAAGAGATTCAGTTCTCTACCTGGAAAGACAAGGGCTGAAGAGCTGAAAGCCTGAGGGTAGGTGTCTTTGCAGAACCACTGAAGAGAAATAAAGGTGCAGTTGTCCTGAACTGTGACAGAATCCTAGGAGATATCAAGCATAATTTAAGGAAAAAAAATCTGCCAAATGCTGGATTTAAAAATAAAATATCTCAGGATGCGTGGCTGAAGACAAAAGAAAATATCTTGGAAATATAACATTGTTTAGAAAGAGATTATGCACTATCACTTGTTTTTGTCATGTGTCTTAAAATATTGAGAATGGAAAAATACTCCTGGGGATATGACTTAAAATGATAAGAAATCTGTATATATTGGAGAAAAGAACCCTGAAATTATTTGATTTGGAAAGCAGAAGGAAGGGGAACTTGATGGAGATGTTCAAAATTACAAAAAGGTTCACTATAGAGAAAACAGTTGTTTCCCTTTACATAAGCAAGGGGACATTCGGTAGAACTAAAAGACAGTAAATTTGTGGAATGAATTGCACCAGAATGTCATTAAGACAGTTTATGCTGCTGGATTTTTGACAAGATGTCATAATTTTGACCATTTTTCAATTAAAGACGTTAAACTTGATGACCTGAAAGATCAAAGAAAAATATTTACCATTAGCTGGAGTGTCAGTACATTTGTGGGATTATTTTGTTCTTCAAGTATGTGTTTGTATAGATCCCACTCTATACATGAGTGCAAAACTGGATTGTTTTAATAGTAATGTTTCTTAGGGCCACATGTGTGTCTGTTCCACGTTGTGTTTTTATATTAGGGCATAAAAGGTGGGGCTACTGGAAATATCCTTCTGTACCCTCATAGGCTACATCTAGACTGGCGTGATTTTCTGCAAATGCTTTTAATGGAAAAGTTTTCTGTTAACAGCATTTTCGGAACAGAGTGTCTAGATTGGCACGGACGCTTTTCCGCAAAAGCACTTTTTTGCAGAAAAGTGTCCGTGCCAATCTAGACGCGCTTTTCTGCAAAAAAGCCCCGATCGCTATTTTCGTGATCGGGGCTTTTTTGCAGAAAACAAATCTGAGTTGTCTACACTGACCCTTTTGTGCAAAAGTTTTGCGCAAAAGGACTTTTGCCCGAACGGGAGCAGTATAGTATTTCCGCAAGAAAACTGACAGTCTTACATGAGATCGTCGGTGCTTTTGCGGAAATTCAAGTGGCCAGTGTAGACAGCTGGCAAGTTTTTCCGGAAAAGTGGCTGATTTTCTGGAAAAACTGGCCAGTCTAGACACAGCCATAGTGTTTGTGAAAGCAGGATAGAAGCTAGCTGGTGTCTGACGTACTAGAATTTACCTTAGGATAAACTTCTCAGAAACCATTTAAATCTTGTGAAAGTCTTCAGAATCATCTTTATTTTTTTTACTTTTATCACTTAATCTGCTTTAGTGATTGTCAAACTAACTTTGTTGGAACAAAGCGCTGTTGACTGGATGTTAGAAACAGAGGACACAGAACCCACAGTGTCAGGCCTTGTCCATTCTGTAGTGGACTAATTCCTCTGAGGGACTGGCACAACAAATGCTTGATCTGCTGGGAGAGTCTCACGTCCTAATCAGGTGCACACTCCTCTGTAAGTACCTGTAAGTGAAGAGATGGAAGGTGTAAGTGGTATCTCCTGGAGCAATTGATGAGAGAAATGATGAGAGAGGCATTGGATCAAGTAAAATTGAGCTTGAGGACTCTTCTGATAGTCAATCCCACATCTTCTATTGCTCCATCCAGCAGGCAGATGACTCCAAAGACCTTGACAGAGAAAGTGGCACTAAATTCATCAGTGGCCCCAGTGTTGAAGTTGACAACTCAAATGTTAAAGCAGAGTTCTGAATGGGACTGCTGCAAGCACCAGGACAGGCACTCAAGAATGAGCTCTGTGTCCCTCCCATAAAGAGGGACACCAGGGTATATTGAGACAAGCTGGCAAAGTCGTAGGAGGTTGTTGAGGACAAGCAGAAAGAAGCAGACTGCAGCACAGCAGACTCCACAGGTAATGGATTTGGTACAGTAAGTACCCCTTTCAGTGTCAAAACTTGTACCAACAACACAAACTCTGTGCACCTTGGACCCATGCTCAGCACTGAGATACAGACTATCACTGGGTACTTCCTAGCACCAATAATATCTTACCAAAATGTATAGAAGAGATAAACTCCGCACCATCCTTAACATGCATCTTTTTGTTGGCATCCATCAGGGAATTGTCTCTGATAAATTCTATAAGTTGTACCACCGCAACCCTGACCTTCTTTATATATCTATGCCACTAACCTACCAGGACTGGCATTGGTTTGGCCATCAACCTAGTAGTCCACAGTACACATATGAAATGCTAGTCTGGTACTGTTAAGGTTATTGAGGCCTATCATCATGGGAGGAGAAGTTCCCCTCTTCTGTGGTTTGACTAGCAAGACCTCAGTAGCTGGAATACACAGCTCAAGACCTTTTGTACGGATTTAGATGGACTAAAGGTGTTCACATAGTACAGTTGTGTCTAACATTAAACATTGAACATGGTTTGGTGTAGAGACCTCAGCCTGTGTGGTAACATGGGGCAAACAATAACATCTCTTCAACCATTTATTAAAGATAAAGAAAAAGAAGGAGAAACAGTTAAAGCATTTGAAAAATAAAGTATTAAATAAGACTTTTATTTTTAAACAATATCCTGTGTTCCCTTTCTCTTCAGTTAGAGAGATTTGTAGAACCCTTGGTTACGTCTACACTGGCATGATTTTCTGGAAATGCTTTTAACGGAAAAGTTTTCTGTTAAAAGCATTTTCGGAAAAGCACGTCTAGATTGGCAGGACACTTTTCCGGAAAAGCACTTTTTGCGGAAAAGCGTCCCAGGCCAATCTAGACGCACTTTTCTGCAAAAAAGCCCCAATTGCCATTTTCGCGATCGAAGCTTTTTTGCGGAAAACAGAACTATGCTGTCTACACTGGCGCTTTCGGGCAAAAGTCTTTTGGAAAAAGACTTTTGCCTGAATGGGAGCACCATAGTTTTTCTGGAAAAGCACTGATGATTTTACATTAGATCGTCAGTGCTTTTCCGGAAATTCAAGCGGCCAGTGTAAACAGCTGGCAAGTTTTTCTGGAAAATCATAAGATTTTCCAGAAAAACTTGCCAGTGTAGATACAGCCCTTTTGTTTGATAGTTGTAGATAGTGTCAAAAATAGTAATAACTGAACTCTTGAGTAAAGGACAAGAAATTAATTGAGATGATTTGGAGCTATTGCTGTTAGTCTAGTCCCATTTCATGGCAGGTGATATTTAGGATTCAGCTGCAGCTGGTAGGGGTGATGCCATCTGGATTTCTCTCATTCTCTCTCTGGTTAGCCCAGTTCAGTCAGGACATCTCACAGGATAAGGATGACAAAGGCTCAGGGTCCCAGGAAATGTTGGAGTTGGCAGCCATGCTGGTGAAGCTCTGTTAAGTAGCCTGTGTCTGTTCTTCCATTTTGTCCCCAAAGTTTCTGTCTTTAAGGACGAATACTGGATAGAATAACCCATCCCTTTATTATTTTATCTAATATGTTAATTTTATTTTGTTAATTTTTGATTCCACATACACCATTTTCACAGATCATGCTCAGAGTAATTCCATTTTTCTGTTTTTCTGTTTTCCTTTCTTTCCTTTTCCTATCAATATATGTTGTTATAGGTAAGGCCCTGAGTCTGTCACAGGAGTAACTGATTCCATGACTTTCTGAGACGTTTGTGACTTCTGCAGTAGCCGCTGCTGCTATCCCTGGGGTTGCCTGTGCACTTCAAGCAGCTCCTGGGCCATCTGCACTGCCTGCTGCTGAGTCAATATTGGGCCTCTGCATCCCCTCTCCCAGCAGCTGGAGTTTAGGTGTGGGAAATGTGAAGGTTGGGGATTGGGAGGGGTCTGGGATGGTTTGAGGACTCTGGGTGACACTTATCTTGGAGGGTTCCCTGGAAACGGTGACATGTTCTTTGTTCCGCTCCTATTCCATGTACTTGCTCTGTTTGCAGGCACCCCCCAAGGTGGTCGAGGTTCTTGGCCAATGAGAGCTTCAGAGCTAGCACTTGGGCTGGGGGTAGCACACGGTGCAAGGAGATGAGGGAGGGATATGTTGCCAAATCTTGTGTTCCTGTCAATCAGCATGAAACCATAGCTTTGAGAATCAGGACAGTACAGAATTGTCAGCTTCAAATCATGCTTTGACTCTCTTACAACCAATTTGAAAACTATTTCATAGGACCTCTGTGGGTTAGAAGAAGCTGATTAAGAGGGTCAGCTCCTTTCTGCCTCATGTTCCCATGAAAACTCACTGTATATATTTCTGAATTCAGGGATAGACCTCTTATGTACCTATTCCTTGATTTTGTTTTTTTGCCTCAGAGAGGATATACGCCTGGATACATCAGATATCATCAACTTCTGGAATTTTGAAATTGAGTTGTCTTGTTCTTCACAAGTACCAGAACAATGTGCTTTCATGTAAAATGATTTGGTAATCTTGTAATAAAGATATTGGTCAAACTGGTAGGTAAGGGGCAGGAATCCACCCAGGGGTCTGTTCTTCTGGATCCCAAATGCATCAGACATACAAAGTACAAGATATACTAGTAAGATGCCATTTTGTTTCTCTGTGACATGTGAATGTGCTGCGCAACTACATGTGCATCCAGTCACTAGAAAGATTGGCCCACCACTAATAAAACTGGCCCACTCTTAGGACAATTGACATGTTTGCAGGAAAAAAATTTCACTTCATTCCTACATACATTCCAACATTAGAGATGGTATGAGAAGGAAAACATTTAAAAATGGAAATACAAATTTTCTTTTATTCCTAAACTTTAAATACATCCTTGCTTTTGTCAATATTGTTAATAACTGTAATCCTTAAACTCACACTTTCTTTCACTAATATTTGCAAGTTGAGTAACCACAGTTACCACAAGTTCCTTATAATTAGAAAGCAATTTCAGTTTGATTTCAAGGCTGAAAATAAGAATACCTGGGGAAATAAATCTTGCCCACAGAGTTGCTTTTCAGAGGTGACTACATTAGGCTTATTATCTTCCAGTGTTAAGACATTATCTCAGTTGTTTTGAGGCAGTTATAAAACCTAGAACTACTCATATAAAACCTAGAACTATGCATTCACTAGAGTTTTCTGTTTCTTATAAAAATTATGTTTCTGAAATCATTTAAAATATGCTCCTTTGTTTTTTAAGGAAATCAGCTAGAAACTTTTATTATAGTTTTGGGGAGTATTGATTGGGAAAGGAAGAAATATCTGTAGACACCACCTCTAAGTGACTTCAGCTTTATTATAGGAGTGAAAATTCTTAATCAAACTCTGTCCAGACAAAAGTTTAAATAACCTTGATTCATGTTATATATATTTTTTTAATTTTTTAAGATGACAATATAGCATTCGTACCAGATACAAGATATGGCAAAACAGCCATGTTATATTTTTAATATGCAGTTCTTATCCTATCATCATTACATCGATGATAGAATTGGTTGATCTAGTTGTAAACATATTAAAGCAATATAGTATGTAAGGCTAATAATGTTGCTTTAGAGCTTCACATCAGGAAGCAAGGTTTGGACAGGACAGCTGTTAAGTTTCTCTTTTTTATTTATCCTGTTCCACTGGAAGTTTTATGAATTTTCATGATTAAATTGCTGGATAATACTCAGATATTGGCAAAGATAGTTAGCTATCAAATGCATTTGGTGAGACTTTATTTCCGTTTAAATATTTAAAGAGCTTTTTCTTTAATACCACAACTACTTCCTTCATTATTAGAATAATGGCTTAGAGTTTGTAGTAAAAATAAGATAGACACTATAGAGGATGCAAAATTTAGTCCTATGGAAAATTATGATAAATGTAGTTAATCAGAATAAATGTTTAGTAATTTTTATTTGTGAATGACTCTGTCTCAATGCTGTATTACCATAATTGTGTACAGTATTTTGGGTGAAACCAGACAATTACTGTGTTCTGAAATGAACACATGCAGGAAGCTGACAAAAAATAAAAAGACCTTATCATCTGTGGATGAACACCTCACAACCTCTATAGGTGACCTATCAATTTTCATTCTCAAAGGAATCTACACAACACTTTCAAAAGATCCTGAAGCTTAAATGCAATACTCTACTAGACACCAGAAATCATGAACAGTGACACTGGATCTATGGTTTATTGTAATAATCTGTAACCCATTAACATTCTCGTTTTGTCTTATGACTGCACAGATGTTAACAGGCCTCTCTATCTTGAATGGTCTTTTAGAATATGTGCTAACAAGTTATGATAAGCTATCTGGTCCATCTTGTGTTTAGCTGTGATGCTCTTAGTTTCTTTCCTGGTCCTGAGGAAGAGCTCTGTGTAAATGTAAAAGCTTGTCTCTATGGCCAACTGAAGCGGGTCAGTTATCGCACCCACCTTGTCTCAGTAATTAGGATCAACAGAGGGATTAGAGTTAGGGTCCCCTTGATTTAATCTGTGAGGAGTGTCTCTGTGAGGGACCCTCAGTTTAGAACCTTTCCCATTCTTTCACTGAACTATACCGTATTTGGTGATGTGTTAGGGTATGTTAAAAGGCTTATCTATTAATTTAGATTGGAAGGAAGTAGGAATTTTGGAGTTATTATGGTGGGGGAGAAGTAGTCTTTGTGGGGGAAAGGGGCTGTGTTGTCTTTGGTTTGCCAGTGAATTAGCTGCTGGCGTTCACTATCATTGATGTTGCCATATAATTTGTTGCTGTTGAAATCATGACAAAAATGTGGCTTATTAGAGAACTGCTTAAGAAATATAATTCTCCAATCACTGAATTTTATCTGCATTTTCGTTATATTACACTGCTAATCAAATGATTGCCTGTTTTCCTCCAAACTGTGGAAGAAAAGTGCACAATAACTTTCTTCCTTTCACAGTATAGTTCATGAGAGTTCTTACTAGATTATATAATTGATCCTTTTGACATTTTTAATATGCTGAGAAAAGATTCATATTCAAGATGGTAATGAAATTGTTCATATTAGTTATAAAACTAATGCAAAACTTTAAAAACTTTTTTGAAAATAAGTGTGTACATTAATGAGGTATTTTGTATTTAAAATTCTGTATCTTGAGATTAGACTAAATATCTGGTGGTCATTTTCCCCCCTTTTTAAAATTAGGCCTCCGACATCTGTGATCCAAACCCGATCATGATGCTTATGCTCTGCGTCTATTTGTATGAAAGGCTGCCTCAGTATTTACCCAAGAAGACTATTGAGTTTACTGGAGCTCTCCATGCTACTGTTGTTAGACAGGTACTGGTAGATCTAAAACACTGCTAGCACCAAAACTTACTCTTTATTTACATAAAATATTCATTTTCATCTTAATGGAGCATATGTTCCCATATGCTACTCAATGCTGAGATTACAGAATGAGGAATAATGGTCCTCTTTTCTTCTGATTTGGGTTCCTGATTTCCTCCACTGCTTTCAGTCAGCACAGCAGCTTCTCCACGAGTCTAGTGGTGATTATAGAGAGAAACGAGAGAGCAGCTGTTAATGTGGGGTTATAATGTTTGAAGGATCCAATGAGAGCGAAATTGCTAAGAGCAACAGAGCCTGAAATATCTGTGGGAATAGAGTCATAAGAACATAAGAATGGCCATACTGGGTCAGACCAAGGGTCCATCTAGCCCAGTAGCCTGTCTGCCGACAGTGGCCAACACCAGATGCCCCAGAGGGGGTGGACCGAAGACAATGATCAAGCGATTTGTCTCCTGCCATCCTTCTCCAGCCTCTGACAAATAGAGGCCAGGGACACCATTTCTATCCCCTGGCTAATAGCCTTTTATGGACATAACCTCCATGAAATTATCTAGCTTCTCTTTAAACTCTGTTATAGTCCTAGTCTGCATAGTTCTGTGTGAATTATTAGGAGATCCACATGAATGGCACAAAACATTGGGCCATCCTGATATATGTTCAAAGATTTTATCCAGGGTAAGAGTCTATTACTTTATTTGTAGCTAAATGCTATGTCTACACTGCAGGCTTCTTGCGCAAGATCTGTTTTGTGCAAGAGTTCTTGCGCAAAAGGTCTTGCACAAGAGCACGTCCACACTGCCATGTGCTTTTGTGCAAGAGCGTCAGTGGAAGTGTGGATGCTCTCTTGCGCAAGAAAACTCTGATGGCCATTTTAGACATAGAAGTTTCTTGCGCAAGAAACCAGTGTTTCCCATCCTCGCTGCCTTCTTGCACAAGAGCTCTTGCACAAGAGGCTTATTCCTCATGGGGAGAGGAATAACTCTTATGCAAGAAGCCATCTGTTCTAATGCTTTACTGTATATTTACTTGAGCAAGAATGTGTAGACGCTCCGCAAGCTTTGCGCAAGAACAGCTATTCTTGCGCTAGACTTCTGGGGTGTGTCTAGACTGGCAAGATTTTGTGCAAAAGCAGTCTCTTTTGCCCAAAAACTTGACAGCTGTTTACACTGGCCACTTGAATTTGCGCAATAGCACTGACTTTGTAATGTACAAAATCAGTGCTTCTTACGCAAATACTTTCATGCTCCCGCTCGGGAAAAAGCCCTCTTGTGCAAGAATACTTGCGCAAGAGGGACAGTGTAGACAGTGAAGTACTGTTTTGTGCAAAAAAGCCCCGATTGCTAAAATGGCGATCGGGGCTTTCTTGCGCAAAATCGCGTCTAGACTGGCCACGGATGCTTTTGCGCAACAGCATCCGTACCAATCTAGACGCGCTTTTGCGGAAATACTTTTAACGGAAAAGCTTTTCCGTTAAAAGTATTTCCTCAAAATCATGCCAGTCTAGACGCAGCTCTGCAGTGTAGACGTAGCCAAAGTGTATTTTCTATGTTACATGTATGCCCCGCAAAACAGGACAATGGATACATTTTTCAGTTTTAAAAGTAAATAAGTAAAAATTGAATAAGTTTTATCTATTGTCATGATAGGTGCGTCTGAAAAACCCGAGCTTGAAACCTTTGGTGTACAGTGCTACAATTGTAGGAAGGGAGTTTGCTGATTTCTTATTGCCAAAAGGAAACACTGTCGTCATTGCCCCAAAGTAAGTACCAGCTGTTTTGTTTTATTGAATGTGTCATCCTGATAGATTTAGCTATGTCACGTGTAAGTATAAAAGTAATCAGTAAACTTTGTTTGTAGAGAACAAGATAATGTGTTCACTTATGAACACAGACAAAGAATAAACAGTAGAAGGATCAAATTCTATTTCTTTGGAACACATGAATGGCATATTTTCAGATTAGCTCAGCAGAACTCACAGGCTACGTCTAGACTGGCATAATTTTCCGCAAATGCTTTTAATGGAAAAGTTTTTCCGTTAAAAGCATTTGCGGAAAAGAGCGTCTAGATTTGCCAAAGGTAAAGCATCCGTGCCAATCTAGACATGGTTTTGCGCAAGAAAGCCTCAATCGCCATTTTCGCCATCAGGGCTTTTTTGCACAAAACAGTTCTTACCTGTCTACACTGGCCCTCTTGCGCACAAGCATTTGCGCAAGAGGACTCATCCCTGAGCGGGAGCATCATAGTATTTACTCAAGAACACTGACAATCTTACATTAGATCGTCAGTGCTCTTGCACAAATTCAAGCGGCCAGTGTAGACAGCTGGCAAGTTTTTCTGTAAAAGCAGCTGCTTTTGCGGAAAAACTTGCCAGTCTAGACGCAGCCACAGAGTGCATATCTTCAGTCATAGCAGAGGAGTTCTTTTGTCCCTGTACATGTTTTTGTGCCCAGCCTTCTGCCCATCATGAAGAAAGCTTTAAGCTTGAGCTGAATATACTATTCTGAAGCTTTTTTTCCCCCCAGCCAGAGCTGTCCATGCCCCTTAGAAAGTTCATCCAGCTTTTAATGTTAACATTAGGTCTGATTGTGCAGTTAAAAACCATTTGCAATGGGCTGTTTGTTTTGATTACTCATTGTTACACTCTAGCAAGACTTAGGGGTTCCAAAGGGATTTTTAAAATGTTTAGAAACTTTTGTTGGAATAATATTTACTAGTTGAAAACACAACTTCTATGTCTAGCATGCGTCCCTCTCCTCTGTGTTTGGTTATGGAATATTCTGTAGTTTGTGATTGGCCATATGTCTGAATACAAGTTTTTCAGTGCAAAACAGCAAAAGTGATGAGTAGTCTCACTGGAGGTAAACAATGCTGGACCCTTTGAGCAGTGGAAGTGCAGGTGATATGCATCATGTATGGAAAACAAAGGTCACAGTTTGTAGGAAAATACATTTTTATTCGAGCACAAATTTTTAACAGGGAGAGTGATTAACCACTGGAAAAAGCTACCAAAAGTAATAGTGGATTCTATATCTCTTGATGTCTTCAAATCAAGACTAGAGGCCTTTCTGGAATATATTCCTTAGCTAAACCAACTTACTGGGCAAAGTACAAGGATACCGAGTAAAATTTAATGATATGTGATAACCAGGAAGTCAGACTAGATCATTTAAGGGTCCTTTCAGATTTGAAATTCTGTGAACCCATGACACTCCTAATACAAGCAATGTTTTTTTCTGACTCTTTCTATGTAGAAAACCAAAACTGCTTAATTAAATTAAAAACACAGAAGTTCATGTTTGGCTGAGTTGTTTGTTTTATGATAATTAACCTAATCATATACAGTCCATTATGATTTTCAGAGGTCTCAGAGCACTTTATAACATTCCTGCAGCAGTGAGTTTGTGGTGGAAACAGCTACTAAAGTAGTGAGAGCGTTATCTGGGTTGGTCATGTGAAGAAACTGTTCACAGCATAAGGAAGAATATAGCTCCACTGAAGTCAAGCTATGTTAACTTTCAGCAGATAAAACCTGACCTCTTGATCTGAAAGAAATTAAGCATGTTTCACATAAACCCAACTTTTTAGAGCACCATTGCAGTAAAGACTGGACAATTTCTGGTAACTCCTAGATTTTGCTTCCTGTCTTTCAAACTTCACAGCTTCCCTCATATGATTTGCCACAGCTCTGCCCATATAGCGATGATATCACTCCCTTCATCATGCTGTTTGTTCTGATCACATTCTCTTGTTGCTCCCTTTGTTTTCTCTTTTATTCAGTTCTGTAACTTATTTTCATGGTGGTCTCTATGTCAGTCAAAAAGTCCTTTTTCCTGAACCAAACATCCTTTCTGTTCACCTTTAAACCCACAATTTTTGCTTTCCATGCTACCACTGACTTATATGCCTGTACTATTAACTCTTCGGTTTTTTACTTTTCTGATACATTGTTTCCATACTGTTTTAACTCTCTGTTACCTACTCACTTTACTTTGTCTGTTTTGTTTGCTCTCTGTGTTTGTTAATTTAGATTGAAGGCTCCACAGGACAAGGCCATACCTCCCTTCCATCTCTGTATAGTTATTATCTATACAAATGTTGAATGATTAATATTTATTTTACAGTTAATAGTAGTTAATGTTAATATTAGTAGTTCATTTCCAGCATTCATATATTTCCTCAATCCCCACTTAATAAGTAATTTTTTTAATACTTATATCACCCTGGTTCAGTACAGGCAGTCCCTGGGTTACGTACAAGATAGGGACTGTAGGTTTGTTCTTAAGTTGAATTTGTATGTAAGTCGGAACTGGTACATATTGTAGGGGAAACTCTAGCCAAACATTTCTCCAGAGCTCAGTTTTATTCTCCCACACCTCACTTCCCTCAGTCCTTTATTCTCAAGCTGAGGTGTCTGCTGAGAAAAGCCGCTCTGCATCTCCCTGGTCTGCTGGGGGGGGAGGCGCTAGCTTTGCGTCTCCCTATCTGCTGGGGGGAAGCAGCTAGTGCGGGGTTGCCTCACCCCGTTTGTAAGTAGGGATCTGATGTAAGTCGGATCCATGTAACCCGGGGACTGCCTGTATACCAATACAAGCTCCGCTTACATTTTGGATTAACACAATGCATTACACATATTGCTTCAGAAACTAGTATTGCTTAGGACAACCTTACATCATTTGCTGAATCTTTGCTGGCTTTGGGCAACCTTACATTAAGATGTCCTAAATGTGTATCTTCTATTTTGATCAGCTTTACTGTGCTCTTGACTTTGTTGATGTTTAAAATACATAGAGTTCTCAAGTACCAAAGCATCTGAGATTTGTAGTATCTTGCCTTTTTCTAAAGCTTCTTCAATGAATCTGCATGGCGCTAGTATTAACCAGATTAATTCAAAAGTATTAACCAGATGATCTCATAATTTAATTTTTCACTTCCTTCCACTTCCATTTTAAACTATTCCAATTTAAGCAGCCTACAAAATTTGGGAGCCTCTTCTTTCTGAGTAGATGGACTATTACCATAATTCATAGCATATAATGCCTTTATTTTTTTTACTGAATCACTGAGTCTGTTTAGCTTCTGTAATTCCCTTGCTTTAAAACAGCCTTTTGTTTTTCACTCATGCACTGTTATTTTTTTGACGTTGGTACCATTTTAAGATGTTTGATGGCCCAAAGTCCTAAGAACCCAAGCATATTAATCAATAATTGTAATAATAATTAATATTTTTATTGTTCCAGGGCTAGGGCAAATCATACTTCCTTCATCTCGGTTAGAATCTTATTCTATGTGAGCTTTTTGGTTAAAATTTGCTTTCTGGTTTTGTGGTTGTATCAGTTACAGAGTTTTCATTTACATGAAAGCACTTTTCCCTTCATCTCCAGTTGTATACTAACTCCTGAAATCCTTATTTGCTTTTACTTAGCCCTCACCTAATAAAACTTAACTGAGAGACTTCTTAAGGACATCTGGATTTGGCCCAAAATAATTGTAGTAAAGCATCTAATTGTTTAGCTTCTAAATTTCTCTTGGAGGTAACACAAAATAAACTTAATTATGGTCCTAGAAGAAAACTATAAGGAAAGGGTGGCACTTTGTGCACAAGAATATAAAACCAATAATACTTAATATTTAAACTTTATTATGATACTACAAGTGAACAAACACAATTTTCCATAATATTACTTCTCTCCCCTCCTTTTTAAACAAAGAAACAAAAACAGCTTTTGGACACAATTGCATATTGGCAAATTCAACAGTAATTTTCCTTTTCTCCACCCTCTTCAAAAATCTTTTAAAAATGTTCTGTAGGTACTGACATGGCTATATGCTCCATGTTCTTTGCTAGTAATTTGTGAGTCTGATTTGATTGATTCTAATAATAAAGTGATTCTTTTATATTTTTAAAATAGGAGTCAGATAAATATAAATATGGAATTCACTAGTCGCTTTCTACATCCTGCTGAAGCAGTGTTGTTGTTGGTTTCGAAGACTGTAAATGGAATAGGAGGTACATCAATGACTTTCTCTCTGAAATCTAAAGTCACCCATATTGACCCTGCTGTAAGTACTGTGTATACCATTTGAAAAAATGTGAATGTTCCTGTAAATGACTCACACAATGTCTTAGATATATATGATAGGCCGAGTTGGCAGTAAAACAAAAATTCAAATTTGTGAAAAAAATTTCACTGTTTCAGCATTGGTTTCCATTCCTTACCAAAAAGAAAATTATATCTTTTTGACATAA
Source organism: Pelodiscus sinensis (assembly GCF_052426305.1). NCBI lineage: Eukaryota > Metazoa > Chordata > Testudines > Trionychidae > Pelodiscus > Pelodiscus sinensis. Next base: position 202,446,891 of record NC_143052.1, read on the forward strand.
GAATTAGAGAGACAAACTAACAATGTGAATGGTTGACCAGTTAAAATATGACCCTTAGTGCCTAGTTATTTTTGAAAATGTAACAAATTGAACTGGGGTCGCTACATCACTTACATGCTTTTTAACATCTTACACTTGGTGTTCAGTCCATAGCTTTGCAAGATGGAAATCTCTCTCTCTCTCTCTCTCTCTCTCTCTCTTTATATATCTATATATATATATATATAACTTTTTTTCCTGTGGGCCAACAGAGTGATATCATCATGTCAGTCTGCGTCCCACCAGTCTCCTCCCTCCCTCTCTTCTCCCCTCTTCCCTTGTGCTCGGGGGGCGCTGGGGCTACCATGTCATGCCCTTGCCCCCTCCCCAGTGGCCGGCGGGGGAGAGCGCAGGATCTGGTGAGACCTCAACCTGGTCCCCTCCCCACCAGTGGCTGGGGGGAGAACGTAGGGTCTGGGGAGTCCTTGCCCAGTCCTCTCCCCCACTGCCACTGGAAGGAGAGAGCTGGGGCTGGTGAGGCCTTGGCCGGCCTCCTCTCCCCAGTCTGCTGGGGGCGGGGTGAGCATGGGGGTCTGGCAAGGTTTCAGCCCAGCCCTCCTCCCCTCTGGCAACTAGGGGGAGAGTGCAGGGCCTGGTGAGGCCTTTGCCTGGCCTCCCTCCCCACAGTGCCTGGGGGAGAGGGTGGGTGCGATGGAGTTCAGTCAGAGAAGACTCTTTGGGGGTGCTTTCTGAAGTGCTGACACAGCCACCGCCACTCTCCTTCCCGCACTCTGGGGCTTTTCACCACCTGGTGCTGCTGTGACAGCTCTGCTGGTCTCCCCCAGCCAGGCCCCTGAACTGAGATCTCTTCCTCACCGAGAAGCAGTACAGATACTGAACCTTTTCAGGTCCAAGGGGAGTGCAGTTTTGGGCCCACCTTCGTAGATACCACTGCCCAAATGGGATCAAATCCCCCAGTAAATTATTTATGTAAGCGCCCGTTAGCAATTAAAGGGAGATTATACACACTAGATGTCCCTCCATGTAAGAATTATTTACACTGGGTTTGTTAGAAAATAAAAGTGATTTTATTAAGTACAAGCAGTTGGATTTAAGTGGTAATAAATGAGAACAGAAAGTAGATTACAAATCAAAAGAAACAAAAATGCTTAGCTAATTTTACACTGAAACCTCAGTACAAACTTTTCAAACACACCTTAAAACCTCTTTTCTGGCTGCCCCTCTGAACCAGGGCTGTCTCCCCACTCTGGGGTCTTCAGCTCCTTCCTACAGGTGCAGCCAAACCAAAAGACCTCAGCCCCTGCTTTCCTATTCTTTTTTAAGGAACTGAGGCCACTCCCTACTAACCACTGCTGAGACTTAAGGACAAAAGAGATTGTTTAACAGTTTCTCAATGCCTCTCACTCACACATTTAAAAACCCACAAAGTATTCCCCACTCCATGTCTAATTTTATGCACAAAAATGATATATATGTCAACGTAGGATAAACAGAACTAGTGGATCATGACATGAAGATAGGTTGCATGAAATAATTTGCTCAATGCACCTTTGAGTTATGTATATTCATGTCCATAAGTCAATTTCATAAAGCATGTGCGGGGAGGGGAGGGGGTCCATCACAGCAGGATCTGGCATGGCCTCAGCCAAGGTCCCTGTCCACAGTGGCAGAGTGATAATGGGGGGCCTGGAAAGGCCTTGGCCTAGCCCCCTCCCCATCAGTCACCAGAGGGAGAGCTCAGGGCCTGGTGAGACCTCTGCTCAGCCCGCTTCTTCTCGGGTAACCAGGGGGGAGAGCATGGGGCCTGGTGAGGTCTCACCACAGCTTCCCCCGCAACCCCTGGCCAGTGGCTGCGGGGAGAGTGCAAGGCCTGGCAAGGCCTCAGCCTGACCACTCTCCATCCCAGTGTCTGGGGGGAGAACGCAGGGCCTGGTGAGGCCTTGGCCCATCCCCCTTCCCCTCTGACCTCTCCCGCCAGCCAGTGGAGGGAGAGAGCCAGGGCTAGCAAGGCCTTGGCTCAGCCCCTCACCCCCCAGGTCACTGGCGGGAGGGAGAGCGTGGGGCCAGATGATCAGCTGGGGCAATTCAGGGGGCAGGTAAGGTCTGCAACACCTCAGCCTGGCCCTCCCCAGCAGCTGGGGGGGGAGGGGGAAATCTGGGGCTGCCTAACCCCAAAGAGAGGATGGTTGGTGACTGTAGCAAGCAGGGGGCGTAGCCCCCTATTTTACATCTTGGAAAAAAGCACTATGGATAGGCCCAGCATGTCTGGTACGGCACCGTCCAAGACACCGGTACCGCACATGAGAGCCTATTCGGAGCCGAAACAGAGACCATCAGTACTGCCCGCACCAGCAGCACCGGATACACCTACGGCATCGGCCACACCGGCCAGCCAACATAAGGATCGCTCGGCACTGGAACAGCATGCACAAATAGCACCGATGTCCATGCCGAAGAAGCCCCACACCGACATGCCTCCACCGGATCATTCGGCACTGGTGCTGCCATCGACACCGAGTAAACCACACGCCTTGGCACCAACTCAAGAAGAGCGCATTACCGATCCCCAGTATGAAGCCACACGCCAACGGCACCGATTTCGCTGGGCTCCTCCATTCACTCTGTGCGGTCCCGCAGATCATCGAATGTCTCACGATCTCCGAGTGAGATGGGCATGGAATCAAGGAGTAGATTTTCCTCCTAACACTTCAGTCCAGCTCACAGACCTCCCTCTTGGCAACCCAGCTCAGTGCAATACGCATACCCTCCTTCACCACCATCATGGCATGCACAACAGTATGGCTACCCATCACCACCATACGCCACTCAATGGCAGCCGTGGGAACAACACTCCAAGAAGAGCCACCACTGTGGCCCTTCTACTATCTCCAGACCACCACCAGCTTCACCTCCAATTACTGCTTCGGTAACTGAGCCGAATTCTCCAGCTCACTCCGAAATACAAGACTCCCTGTCAGAAGGGGAAGACAGATTCCCCTTTGCACAATTCCTTATCTTCACCCGATGAGGCAGTCATAGCCGAAACCCAACCATCCAGTGATGACTCAAGAAAATTTCAGGATGTTTTCAAAAGGGTGGCCTTAGCGCAAGAGCAAGATCTTTAGGAGGTACAAGTGAAGCAACACCAGCTCTTACTCACACTGCAACCTCCCACTACTTCCTGAATTGCACTCCCCATGGACGAGACTGTTATGGACCCTGCAGATAACATCTGGCAGACCCCTGCATCCATTACCCTGACTAACAAAAGGGCAGACCGCAAGTACTTAATTGCTCTTAAAGACAAGGATTTTCTCTTTACTCCTCCCCCACCAAACCCCTTAGTCGTAGACTCTGTTCGGCATAAGGGAAGACAGCCTAACCTCAAGACCACTCCACAAGACAGAGACCACAAAAAAGTCGACATCATGGGCCGCAATGTCTATTCCTTGGCCACCTTGCTCCTTAGAGTGGCAAACTACATGGCGATGCTCACAGATTATGACCATGCCAGTTATTTGAAACTGCAGGACTTGGTTCAGCACTTACCAGAACATAAGAGACAAACTCTACTTAAAATCATGAAGGAGGGCCACACCATTTCCTGTACTGCCCTACAGTCTGCAATGGATGTAGCAGACACTGTGGCCCGTATTACAGCATCTGCCATCATACTGCACAGGATCTTGTGGCTGCAGGCATCAGAAGTCCTGAGAGATTTACAACAGAAAGTCGAATATCTACCCATTGAAAAGACCAACCCCTTCACTGCTAAGACAGACGAAGTGTTACATTCCATGAGGGACTCCCGTACCACCCTCAGACCCTGGGAATGTACATTCCCCCCTTTAAAAGAACAAGGTACTCAACCTACCAGAGGCCTAGGGACCCTTTCAGACAACAACCCAGATATGATTTCTATCAAAAAGAAAAGCCACAATGTTGCAGCACCAACAGCAACAACACTCCTCTGCGACCCACCCACCCATGGCGAAACAACAAATTTGAAAAATATGTCGACAGCCAGAAAACCACCCCAATACCACTTGGGCCCTAGTCTTTCTCAATTGAACCATTCTCTCCGAGATTTTTCCCATTGATGGACCAAAATCACATCAGACAAATGCGTCCTAGAACTGATCCAACATGGTTATGCCATCCCCTTCACTTCCTTGCCTCCTACCTACCCTCCCACTCCATCCCTCTTCAGGGACCTATATCACTAAACCCTTCTCCACCAAGAAGTCTCGCACCTTCTACAGTTGGTGCCATAGAACAAGTACCACCAGAATTCCAGGGGTCGGGGCTTCTATTCAACCTACTTCCTAACCCAGAAAAAAAGTGGAGATTGGGCACCTATATTGAATTGGAGGAGACTCAACAAATACATTGCCTACCACCGCTTCAAGATGGTAACCTTAGCAACAATTATCCCCACATTGGATCAAGGGGACTGGCTTTTGGCTCTCGACCTCCAGGATGCCTACTTCCACATCACAGTCCATCCCGCACACACACGCTTCTTACGATTTCATGGTGGGCACCCAACACTACCAGTACCGAGTGTTCCCCTCTGGCCTCTCAACTGCCCCCAAGGTATTTTCCAAAACTCTGGTGGTTGTAATGGCCTCACTTCGGCGTCAAGATGTCATGATATTTCCATAGCTGGATGACTGCTTCATAAAAGGGTCGTCCCTTAAAGAAACCAAGGCCATGACCGACATGACCACGGACTCTCTGGTCAACCCCGGCTTCCATATAAACCATTCAAAATCCACGCTAGATCCAACCCAGAAATTAGAGTTTATAGGGGCCTTCATCGACACGGTGGCAGCAAAGGCAACTCTGCCCGAACACAGATTCAACATCATTCACGACCTTATCACAAGTGCACAATCAGCTCTGACCATGATGGTACGCGAATGACTTAAAATCCTTGTATATATGGCTTCTACAACATATAGCATCAAGTTGGCCAGACTCCACATGAGGGGCCTGCAGTCATGGTTGTCCACAACGTACAAGCCCTCCAGGGACCAACTGTCCAAAATAGTGACTATCTCACCACATATTCTTAATTTCCTTCAATGGTGGACAAATACTTGAAACATGCTAGACGGCGTACCATTCTAGCGTCCTTCCTCCATACTCACACTTATGACCAATACATCACTCATGGGTTAGGGAGCCCACATAGGGATCATCACAGCCCAAGGCAAATGGTCCTTCACAGAACAAACTTTTCATATCAACCTCCTCAAATTACGAGCAGTCAGATATGCATGCCAACACTTCCAACCGTACATAGCTCACAAGTCTATTACTATAATGATGGACAACACCACCTGTATAGTACATCAACTGGCAGGGATATGCACGATTGCCATCCCTTTTCAGGGAGGCCATCAAGTTATGGAACTGGTGCCTGGCACATCAGGTCACCCCGATAGCTTCCTACCTTCCAGGAGTACTCAATGACACAGCGGATGCCCTAAGCTGCACATTCCACAATCAACATGAATGGGAGATAGACCGACATGCACTCGCTCCACTATTTCACCAGTGGGGCCAACCAGACATAGACCTCTTTGCCACAAAAAGCAACAGGAAGTGTCACCTCTATTGCTCCAGAGCAGCCTTAGGGAAGTACTCCCTCAGTAACGCATTTTCTATCAGGTAGGCTGCTCCTCTCCTCTACTCCTTCCCTCCCTTTTCCCTCCTATGCAAGGTCCTTAACAAGATCAGGACAGACCAAGCTCGGGTCCAGCGTGACCCAGACAGACATGGTATCCTTACCTTCACAAGATGAAGATGGTAGACCCATATGCCTTTCCACCCCATCACGACCTCCTATTACAGAATTATGGGAGAAATCTCCATCCAGAACTCTACAAACTTCATCTTCACGCCTGGCTCCTTCATGGCTTCAGGATGCCGAAAATACCTGTTTAGAGCCAGTGAAATAGATACTGATCAATAGTAGAAGACAATCCACCAGAAGAACATACCTCTATAAATGGAACAGATTTTCTCACTGGTTTAAATGCTCACATACGACAAGTCCAGAATCCACTCCTCTCCCCATCCTGTTGAACTACCTATTATCCCTGAAACTGTCAGGCCTCACTCCTAGCACCATTAAAATTCATGTTGCTGCTATAGCAGCATTTCATTACGACGATCAAAGGGTTTCCTTCCTCGCAAACCTGATAAACAAAAGGTTCCTTAAGGGCCTTCAGAACACTTTCCCACATGTCTGCCCTCCAGATCCCGTCTGGGATCTGAAACACATTCTCAAAAGCTTGACAAAGCCACCCTTTGAACCACTAACCACCTGCTCTTGATCACATCTTTCAGTGAAAGTGTCCTTCCTTGTTGCGATAACTTCCAGTTGGAGAGTGAGTGAACTTGCCATGTTGATGGCTGAACCCCCGTACACGGTGTTCGCCAAGGACAGAGTGATACTCCGACCTCACCCGAAGTTCCTCCCCAAAGTTCCTTCTCTCTTCCACATCAACGAACCCATACGCTTACCTGCCTTTTTTCCTAAGCCGCATGCCAATCCAGTGCAGGCCCCATGGCACACTCTTGACGTCTGCAGAGCACTTGCGTTTTATGTGGACTGTACTTGAGCCTGGCAAGCCTCTCCTAGGCTGTTTTTGTCCTATGCAGAATGATCAGAGGATCTTGTAATGGATCTCCTCCTGTATTTGAACATGCTTTATATTATATGACAAAGACTTACCTGAAACCATCACAGCACATTCCATCAGGGCGATGTCTTCCACAACTGCCTTACTCATCAATGTCCCTCTTCAAGACATCTGTAATGCCGCCACCTGGTCATCTGACCACACATTCGCACAACATTACGCTCTCTCCTCTTCCGTTTCATCTTCTATGGCGGTGGGGCAGGCAGTACTATCCACAGTGACTACCACATGGCTCCAAACCCACCTCCGCGGGCTGACAACTGCTGTGTAGTCACCCAGAGTGGAGCACCTATGGGGACACCACTCGAAGGAGAAGAAAGAGTTACTCACCTTGTGCAGTAACTGTGGTTCTTTGAGATGTGTGTCCCCTTGGTGCTCCACTACCCTCCCTCCTTCCCCTGATTTGGAGCTCTATGCTCTAACGGGGAAAGAAGGAACGGAGGAGCCGCACCATGTGCACGCCTAACAGATTCCAACGGCATAAGGGGGTGCTATGGCACGTGCACGGCGTGGTGGAAACTGCTGTAAAAGTCTCTGGTCGCCGATGCGAGGACGCACCAGCACCCAGAGTGGAGCACCCACGGAGACACAGATCTCGAAGAACCACCATTACTGGACAAGGTGAGTAACTCTTTCATCTTTTGAAAAAGGGTGGGTTTTTTTAAAGAACTGCGTCTAGACGGCAGTTTCATTTTCGAAAAGCCCTTTTTCGAAAGAATGCATGGCCAACATTATGCAAACGAAGCACAGGAAATTCAAATCCTGGCTTCATTTGCAATTTTGATCTGTATAATTTACATCCCTCTTTCAAAAGATGGATATAGTCTAGACATGCCCTCAGTGAATAGTTCCTCCGAGTTCAACTCTCTCCTCCTTAGGACCAGCAGACAAGTCCCTCCACTGCTTTGGTTTTGGCTCTCTGGTTTTCACCTGCCCTTTTCTTGGCTGACTCAGTCTACGATCTAAGACTCACTCACCAGGTCTCTTTTCTGTTTCTAGAGCCCAGCTGGACTTCTTTGCCTAAAGATGTGGTTCTCAAACCACGGTCTGCGGACCACTAGTGATCCACAGCCACCTTCCAGGTGGTCTGTGGTTGGAGCTCAACTCCTACCCCTTTCCTCCTTCCTGCGAGGTTGAAGCACTAGTGCCGGCTTCCCGTGGGTGACTGAGGGAAGGAAGAAAGCATGAGCCTTGCTGTGCATTTGACTTCCAGGGAAGAAATGGGGCCAGAAACGGCTCTGGATGCTGCCACTCCCCCACTCCTTCCTCCAACTCGGGGAATGGCAATGCATGGATGCACTTCCTGGAGGTTTTCCCTGCTGCTCCCATTAGCTGCAATCTGGCCAATGGGAGCAGTGGGAGGCCATGCCTAGGACATGGTGCCTGGGAGCAGCATGGGACACGAAGGCAAGTAAGGGCCCCCTTCCCCTCATTCCCAAACCCCAAGCTCCCACCCTACTTCTGCACTGCCCCCTGCTGAGACCCCATACCCCCAGCCTATTCCTGCACTCTCCCTCCTGCCCATAGAGTGCACCTTCCTTTGCACTTGCCTCCTCCCCTCTGTCCAGACATTCTACTCCCAGCTTGCTCCTGCACCCTACCTCCCACCCATACCTTGCACCCTTGCCCCTTCCTGCACCCCACATCCTGTCCAGATCCTGCACTGCCATCCCTATCCCACTTGCTGGCAGCCCTGTCTCACACACTGGGCCCTTCGTTTTTTACCTCACCCCAGTGCATAGGGGTGTCCACAATATCCACTAACCCTGGAACCCCAGAAGAGGAAATCTGGCCTATGGGAAGCTGAATCTCAATCCTCCCTGTCTCTCTTCCCCCCTCGCCCAACCGCCTGTAGGGCTAGAGAGCCAGGAAAGCGAGGTGTCTCAGCTGGGAAGGGGGCACATCAGTGAGGGTTGGGGATTTTTGGAGGGTTTTTTGCTCTTCACTTGTGTGGTCTCCAACTGATTTTTCTGTAGGTCAGTGGCCCCCAACCCAAAAAAGTTTCCCCACCCCTACCATAGATAAATAGTGATACCGTTGGACATAAATTAATATTTTACTTTATTTAAAATGAAGTTTGATAAACTAACATTAGAAAGTCTAAGTGCTTAATCTGTTTAATAATTTAAATTAGTATTTCCTGTCCTACTGGGTAAATTAAACTATTCTCGCTAGCTGCAGCACTAACAAAATGGCTCGAGTGTAATTATTTAAATAACGGCAACTTTCCATTATTAACTAGTGGTTCCATGGAAAGGTTTGCATACAGTGGAGTGGACCACAGGCCAAAAAGTTTGAGAACCACTGACCTAGAGGGAGGTAGCAAGACTCTCTTATGGGTCATTGTTACCTGTGCTTGTCTCAGTCATGCAAAGACTATGAAATGTACTTAATTTTATGTGCTGTAACTTTGGTGGGACTACTCAGAATGCATAAGACTAATGTATTCATAAGTCTCTGGAGGATTGGGACCAAAACCAAGCACTGAACAAGGGATCAAAAAAGTGATAAAGGCAAAAACTTATTTTTATGAACATGTATCCACATTTTCAACAAAAATAGACATATATCATCTCCAGGTATTCCTGAAACTCACCTTCATGAAGTGGTTGGCTTTTTTGTAGGCATCAGGGAAGCAGTAAGCCTTGAGGAGAAGTATTGTGGAAGGGTTTGGGGAGGGCATTTCATGTATAAGAACTAGTGGGTAAGAAGATTTTGGAGAGGGGAGGGCTGGGGTATGGTGAGGACAGATGTGATATGAAAAAAGATGGAAAATAGCTTTTCCTCCCCATAACCCTTAGTCCTACTGTATAAAAATTATGAAAAGTGTGACTGGAGAGGCCTGAGGTGAAGCATATATATTTAAAAGGAATTGGGCCTTTAATCTTCTTTCATATATTGGCAAAAAAACTTTTATATGTTGATTATACTAGTGATATTCACAGGGAATGAACTGCATCATGTATATGGAATATTTTGTTGCCTAATTACTAGTTTATTTTTTTGTCAAATATGGACTGTTTTTTAATTTTCTTACACTAAAATAACTTTTTTTTCTCTTTTAGGGTATATTAAAATGCAAATCCCCATGTTATGAACTGAAGAAAGTTAGTCTGAATGTTACTAGCCCCTTTGAAACTGATGGAATATTCAGGTAGACAATATTGTAAAGGCAAGCTCATAGCTATAATATTATTTATATTTATCCTTTTCCATAATTTTCTCTTGTTTAAAAATGTAGTAAAATTGAAGTTAAATTATAGTCATTTGCATTGCCAAAATACTATGATAATAAAGAAGATAAATAAACCTTAATTGAAATCCATTGTAAGCTTTCATCTAATGGAGTTCAAGAACCCTGCTTATATTTCTGTGTTTGGCTGAGGTTCGGCAGAATTCCAAAGAGAAACAAACTATGTGAATAGGTTTTTTTCCCCCCCAATCTGCTTTATTCTGCTGGCTAAATGGCTAAACTGAAATATTCATACAGAAGAGAAAATATGCTTTTGCTCAGGGGCTCACATCACCATCAATTAATCTAATTTTCTCTTTTTGTATTCACAATATATGAAACATCTCCAGAGCTGTAAATGGTTTGCTAATATGTAGGAAATAGTATCAGAGGGGTAGCCGTGTTAGTCTGAATCTGCAAAAGCGGCGAGGAGTCCTGTGGCACATTATAGACTAGCTGAAGTATAGGAGCATAAGCTTTCGTGGGCAAAGACCCACTTCGTCAGAGGCATGTAGTGGAAATTTCCAGAGGCAGGTATAAATATGCAGGCCAGAATCAGGCAGGAGATTACAAGATGGATCCAATCAGGGAGGATGAGGCCCACTTCTAGTAGTTGATGTGGAGGTGTGAATTCCAAGAGAGCAGAAGCTGCTTTTGTAGTTAGCAAGCCATTCACAGTCTTTGTTTAATCCAGAGTTGATTGTGTCAAACTTGAAGATGAACTGTAGCTCAGCAGTTTCTCTTTGAAGTCTGGTCCTGAAGTTTTTTTTTCTGCAGGATGGCTACCTTGAGATCTGCAATTGTGTGTCCAGGAAGATGGAAGTGTTCCCCTACAGGTTTTTGTATGTTGCCATTCCTAATATCAGATTTGTGTCCATTGATTCTTTTAGGTAGGGACTGTCCAGTTTGGCCGATGTATATAGCAGTGGGGCATTGTTGGCACATGATGGCATATATTACATTAGTAGATGTGCAGGAGAATGTACCAGTGACAGAATGGCTGATCTGGTTAGGTCCTGTGATGGTGTTGCAGTAGCTAAAGAAGTTGCTTTCACTGCCCCACCATTGTGGCCTGATCTGAATCACCTAAGCAATCAGATGAATCAGTTCAGTTTCCATGTTTGTTCAGTCCTTAAGCAATCAGCATGAGTACCTGCTGTGGCTTTTAGGGTATGGAAATCTGTCTACCAGAAAGTAGATTAAGGCTACCAAATAAACTCATTTCACCTGGATCATTCTGTGGATATTGGATCACAACTATTTTAAATAACTGCAAGCTACAGGGGAAAGGTTCCATATCACATTATGAGTATTCTGAATCATACAGACCTTTCCTGGGAATTCATTTCCTTAACTAAGTATATGGCCCAGCAAATTTCATGGCAATGAAAAATGTATCATGGACTGTGAAATAAATAACAGAGGGGTAGTTGTGTTAGTCTGAATCTGCATAAACAATGAGAAGACCTATTGCACCTTAAAGACTAATGGATTTATTGGAGCATAAGCTTTCGTGACCCACTTTGTCAGATGCATGTAGTGGAAATTCCAGAGGCAGGTATAAATATACAGGTATATGAAAAGAGTAGCAATCAAGAGTAAGGCTAGAGATAATGAGGTCAATTCAGTCAGGGAAGAAGAGGCCCACTTCTAGCAGCTGATGTGGAGGTGTAAACAGCAAGGGTATGTCTACACTACAAAGTTAATTCGAACTAATGGACGTTAGTTCAAATTAACTTTCATAGGCGCTACACTAGCGCTCCGCTAGTTCAAACTTAATTCGAACTAGCGGAGCGCTTAGTTCGAACTAGGTAAACCTCATTTTACGAGGACTAAGCCTAGTTCGAACTTCCTAGTTCGAATTAAGGGGTGTGTAGCCCCTTAATTCGAACTAATGGGAGGCTAGCCCTCCCCAGCTTTCCCTGGTGGCCACTCTGGCCGACACCAGGGAAACTCGTATGCCCCCCTCCCGGCCCAGGACCCCTTAAAGGGGCACGGACTGGCTACGATGCCAGTGCCAGGTGCAAGCCTGCCAGCACCCAGCTAGCAGACCCTGCACCTGGCATGGCTTGAGCCAGCCACCCGATGCCCCCCAGCCCTCCCCCTCTTCCCGGGACCAGGCTGGCGGCTCCCGGAACTTGCCTGGGACCGCAAGAGGCGGGCATCTGCCTGGTCTAGTGCGGACATCGTGGACCTCGTCCACGACCTCCGCACTAGGCACAGGAAAGCGGCCATCTAGGGCAGGAGAGCTGCCAGCCTGGCCACCCAGGAGCAGGTTTGCATGAAAATCAAGGTGGTCCACTGAGACCCCCGACCCTGAGCCCTGAGCTTACAATGGCCGTATTGGGTCAGACCAAAGGTCCATCTAGCCCAGTAGCCTGTCTGCCGACAGCGGCCAACCCTAGGGACCCTGGAGGGGATGGACCGAAAACAGTGACCAAGCCATTTGTCTCGTGCCATCCCTCTCCAGCCTTCCAGAAACTTTGGGCAGGCATACCACTCCTACCCCCTGGCTAATACCACTCCATGGACCCAACCTCCATCACTTTATCTCACTTCTCTTTAAACTCTGTTCTAGTTCTAGCCTTCACAACCTCCTGCAGCAAGGAGTTCCACAGGCTGACTCTTTGCTTTGTGAAGAACAACTTTCTGTTACTAGTTTGAAGCCTGCTACCCATTCCTTTCCTTTGGTGTCCTCTAGTCCTTCTATTATGGGAACAAATGAAGAACTTTTCTTGATGCACCCTCTCCATCCCACTCATGCTTTTATAGACCTCTATCCTATCCCCCCTCAGTCTCCTCTTTTCTCAGCTGAAAAGTCCCAGTCTCTTTAGCCTCTCTTCATATGGGACCTGTTCCTAACCTCTGATCATTTTAATTGCCCTCCCCTCTCCCACCCTCTCTCTTCCCCTCTCCCACCTCCTTTTCCCAGTCTCCCCGAGTTTTGTTCAATAAAGAGAGATTCTATTTTTGACCATACGTTTTCTTTATTTTGTACATCAGGAAGGGGGGCTAGGGAAGGGTAAGTGGAAGGAGGTGAGGGAGGAATGGGGTACGAGCCCCCGATGGGGACGACTGGGCTGGCTCTGCGGGTTTCTGGGAGTGGAAGCTCTCCTGCAGCCCCCCAATTACCCCCTCTCCTCAGATGGCAGCCTGCGGCAAGTGCAGCCGGTCTGATGGCCGAGTGGTGTGATGTGCCCAGTGTGGGCACTCAGGGCACTCCAAGCCAGGACTGCTTTGCAAGCGGGGCACCCCTGAGAACTGTCTGTCCGGGGTGGGGGTCGGGTCCCTTTAAGCACAGCCCTCGGCTAGCCTGAGGCAGCAGCTCCACGCTCTACGTCCTCATCTGATGCTGCCGGCACTGCTTCTGACCATCCTTAAGCCCTGTTCAGGGTCCACTTAATGTGGACATGCTAGTTCAAATTAGCAAAATGCTAATTCGAACTAGTTTTTTAGTCTGGATCCGTTAGTTCGAATTAGCTTAGTTCGAATTAGCTTAGTTCGAATTAACTAATTCAAACTAAGTTAGTTCGAATTAGCGCTGTAGTGTAGACATACCCCAAGAGAGGAGAAACTGCTTTTGTAGTTGGCTAGCCATTCATAGTCTTTGTTTAATCCTAATTTGTCAAATTTGCAAATGAATTGTAGCACTTTATTTTCTCTTTGAAGTCTGTTTTTGAAGTTTTTTTGTTGCAGGATGGCTGATTTTAAATCTGCTACTGTGTGCCCAGGAAGATTGAAGTGTTCTGCATGTTTTTTATATGTTACCATTCCTGATATCTGATTTGTGTCCGTTTATTCTTTTACGTAGGGACTGTCCAGTTTGGCCGATGTACGTGGCAGAGGGGTATTGTTGGCATATGATGGCATATATTACATTGGTCGATGAGCAGGTGAATGAGCCTGTGATGGTGTGGCTGATCTGGTTGGGTCCTGTGATGGTGCAGCTGGTGTAGATATGTGGGCAGAGTTGGCACCGAGGTTTGTTGCATTGATTGGTTCCTGAGTTAGAGTTATTGTGGTGTGGTGTATAGTTGCTGGTGAAAATTTGCTTCAGGTTGGGAGACTGTCTGTGTGTAAGGACTGGCCTGTCTCTCAAGGTCTGTGAGAGTGAGGGATCATTGTCCAGGATGGGTTGTAGATCACTGATGATGCATCGGAGAGGTTTAAGCTGGGGAATGTAGGTGATGGCCAATTGTGTTCTGTTATTTTCTCTGTTGGAGGCTTCTGGGTAGCCATCCTGCAACAAAAAAGCCTTCAAAAACAGACTTTAACAGAGTCTAGTCACGTAAAGAGAAGCTTAAGAGCACAAAGATACTTTGTGGTAGGACAAAAACTCAGCAGCTGGTGAATATCTAAAAGACGGAGCTTTACCAGGCCTATAGAACAGGTGCTCCTCAGCCAAACAAAAATGGCAGAAATTTGGCCATTAGGAAGCATGCTGGCCCCTTCATATAGCACACAGTTTACTTTTCCTGATGAATGAGTCTTAAAATTGTTTTTCATACTCTTCAGCTGTCTACATATTTCATTGGCACACTAATACATGAGTAAAATGCAATAATGCTCGCTATCTTTTTTGGCAATGAAACATCAAGAAATAGCCTTGTCTAATTTTCATTTTGCTTTTGCATAGCTCATGGTTACTTGAATGTTACCTTTATGAGAAAAGACAGTTGGCTGTTTCATTTCATTTAGTATAGAATAAGTATCAGGATATGTAAAATTTTGGGAAAAATGGTTCTATTTTAATATTAATACCTCTGTTCTGTTAAGCTTTGGGATGTTGCTGAATCTTCAGATTTTTATTTTCTTTATTATGGCTAAGGATGGGTAGAAAGTTATGCCCTATGAAATTAGAGAAGTATTTCTTCACTGATTTTCAGTAGGGACTCCAAATTGGCCTGTGATGTAGATAATAGACAATTATTTATAAGATGCTCCTTGAATTGGTAGCTCCAAATAGCTTCCTTGAGTGATTGTACATATTCATTCCACTCTAAATTAGAGTGTCTTTCCAGTTCATGGTCGTTTATTTCTTCAGCAGTACCCATTAGGGCAACTTGAGTGCTTTCTTCTGCTACACACCATTGCATGCAAGTGTAAAGGATGGATCATCTCTTACCTCAGTTCCTCCTTACTACCCATGGTGCATTTTAGAGTGATTGTAGACTTGTTACTGCAAGTTTATCTCTATTTTCTTGTTAAATATACTCATGTTTACTTAGAATAGTCTCATAATTAGAGTTTTAGGTAGTAATTAATTATAGGTTTATATTGGAAGAGCAGTGTGTGTGACAAATGTCAAATGTTTAAAGGATTTAAATTGTGCTCAAAAAAGAAAAAGCAGCTGGGCTTAAGCGTATTCTTATGGAGGTGGTTCTTTATCTTGCCTGGGAGCTGTTCAGTTTGTAATGGGCTATAAGTATGTCAGCATTGGTATGGCATTCTCCACCAAAGTTATCTGAATTGAGAGCTTAATCTCTATTGCTGATGCTGAGGAAGAAGCACAAGACATCCAAGAACTTGGTATCTCACTTGACAAGATCCCCAGTACTGAGGCCTTCTGAAGGCAAAGGACTAGGAGGGTCATTTTGAAAGAAGATATTCCCTGTAACATACTTCAGCTGAAATTGACTGTTGACTCCAGAAGCTGTGTCTGATCCATCAAGAGCAACCTCTGAAGTGTCTACTGTAGCATCATCAAGCTATCTTCTGGGACCTCAAGAATAAAAGCCATTGCTGGCATTGTCAACATCAGAGGCATACCCAGAGAGCTACTTACCTTTTTAGTGCTTGTTTTTCCTGCAGTGCAGGAATAATATCAGCTGGTAGAGGTGCCTAGGAACCCTACTTTGGCTCCTCTGAAGCATGTGGTAGTGATACCACCTATACTTTCTTATCTTGGAAGACCGTACAGTTGAGAGGCAAGGCAACTATAACTTCTCCGCTATCTCCATCTCTGAGTTTTGGCTATCTGTCTTCTGTACTGATGGGTTCTCCTGTTATTGGAAGACCCTTAGGCTATGGCTACACTCCAGCAGTAATTCGAACTAACTTAATTTGAATTAGTTAATTCAAACTAAGCTAATTCGAACTAGTGCATCTAGACCTAAAAACTAATTTGAATTAGCGTTTTCCTAATTCGAACTAGCATGTCCACATTGAGTGGACCCTGAACCAAAGTTAAGGCTGGCCAGAACAGGTGCCGGCAGGGCATCAGGTTAGGACTTAGAGCGTGGAGCTGCTGCCTCAGGCTAGCCAAGGGCTGTGCTTAAAGGGACCCAC
Organism: Pelodiscus sinensis; assembly: GCF_052426305.1. Lineage (NCBI taxonomy): Eukaryota > Metazoa > Chordata > Testudines > Trionychidae > Pelodiscus > Pelodiscus sinensis. The sequence continues at coordinate 202,463,124 of NC_143052.1, forward strand.
CCCTACCCTGGACAGACAGTTCTCAGGGTTCCCCGCTTGCTTGTCTACCTCGATGAGGGACAGCAAAGCAGTCCTGTCTTGGAGTGCCCTCAATGCTCGCACTCGGCACATCACAGCACTCGGCCATCAGCCTGGCTGCACTTACTGCAGGCTGCCATCCGGGGGAGTCAATCAGGGGACTGTCAGGATCCAGGAGACCCTGCAGGAGAGCTTCCACCCCGAGGAGCCCGCAGAGCCACCCCAGTCCTCCCCATCGGGGGCTCGTACCCCATTTCTCCCTCACCTCCTTCCACTTACCCCTCCCTAGCCCCCCTTCCTGATGTAAAAATACAGGACACGTGTGTTCAAAAATAGAAACTCTCTCTATTTAACAAAACTGGTGGGGGGGGATTAACCTCTGGGGAGACTGGGAAAAGGAGGTGGGAGAGGGGAAGAGAGAGGGTGGGAGAGGGGAGAGGGAAACCTGGGAGGAGGGAGCTGGAAGAGGGAAGCCAGGGGAAGTATAAAACTATGGTATGCCATATCTTCAGTACTGTGTACAGATGTGGTCTCCTCACCTCAAAAGAGATGTTTTGGCCTTGGAAAGGGTTCAGAAAAGAGCAACTAAAATGATTAGGGGTTTGGAACAGGTCCCATATGAAGAGAGGCTAAAAAGACTGGGACTTTTCAGCTTAGAAAAGAGGAGACTGAGGGGGAATATGATAGAGGTCTATAAAATCATGAGTGGTGTGGAGAGGGTTCATAAAGAAAAGTTCTTCATTAGTTCCCATAATAGAAGGACTAGAGGACACCAAAGGAAATGAATGGGTAGCAGGCTTCAAACTAATAAGCGAAAGTTCTTCTTTACAAAGCAAATAGTCAACCTGTGGAACTCCTTGCCACAGGAGACTGTGAAGGCTAGAACTATAACAGAGTTTAAAGAGAAGTTAGATAAATTCATGGAGGTTGGGTCCATGGAGTGCTATTAGCCAGGGGGTAGGAAAGGTGTCCCTGGCCTCTGTTTGTGGAAGGCTGGAGATGGATGGCACAAGACAAATGGCTTGGTCATTGTCTTCGGTCCATCTCCTCCGGGGAACCTGGTGTTGGCTGCTGTTGGCAGACAGGCTACTGGGCTAGATGGACCTTTGGTCTGACCCAGTACAGCCGTTCTTTTGTTCTTATGTTCTAAGCTCAGGGTCGGGGGTCTCACTGGACCACCTTGATTTTTATGCAAACCTGCTCTTGGGTTCGCATGTAGCCTTTGGTGGCCAGGCTGTCAGCTATCCTGCCCTAGATGGCCACTTTCCTGTACCTAGTGCGGAGGTCATGGACGTTGGAGGCCTACCCCCAAACCTCGATGAGGTCCACGATCTCTGCACTGGACCACGCAGGCGCCCGCCTCTTGCGGCCCCGGGCAGGGTCCTGGGAGCCGCCAGCCTGGTACCGGGAAGAGGCGGAGGGCTGGGTGGCAGCGGGTGGCTGGCTCATGCCGTGCCAGGTGCAGGGTCTGCTGGCTAGGTGCTGGCAGGCTTGCACCTGGCACAAGCACCATAGCCAGACCGTGCCCCTTTAAGGGCTCCGGGGCTGGGAGGGGGGCAGAAGATTTTCCCTGGTTTGGCCCAGAGTGGCCACCAGGGCAAGCTGGGAAGGGCTAGCCCCCCACTAGTTTGAATTAAGTGGCTACACAGCTCTTAATTAGAATTACTTAATTCGAACTAGGCGTTAGTCCTCATAGACTGAAGTTTACCTAGTTCGAATTAAACGCTCCGCTGGTTCGAATTAAGTTCGAACTAGTGGTTTGCAAGTGTAGCACCTATGAAAGTTAATTCGAGCTAACGGCTGTTAGTTTGAATTAACTTTGTAGTGTAGCCATACCCTTAGTTGTTGGGTCCAATGTGTCCCAGCCTAGAGAGGAAATACAGCCTTTATTGGGGACTTATGCTCCATGATTCCTACAGCAGCCTCAGCAGTGGCCACAAGAAAAGGGGCAATGGGAGATGTCAATGGCCTTTCTAGTCCTTGTGAGATTTCTCCATAGCTGCTAGTTCATCCACTCATCCATCTCAGTCTGTCTCCTTGGGTCCATATCAGGAGCACTTGCACTGGAGACATCGTCTTTCTGTCATTGGTACTGGTGCCAAGCAAGAGAGTCTCTTCCTGGAAATTCCTCCGAAAAAGGAAGTAGATCAAATTCTGCCTCAGCATCTCTGCGTTTCCTCTTTCCCCATCACCTGAGGTGTCAATAGAGGCATTATATAACTATTTCACACCAGATGATTATACAGTTCACAAGGACTTGTTAAAAGGTGTAGACATTACTCAATTTACCTTTGCTGGGCTGGGACGCCTAGTCAATGTGAACAAAATATTACTGAAACCAGTCCAGAGAATTTATTGGAACAGTCCTGGACTCTGTGAAGGACAGAGATTTTTTTACCGCAATGAAAGTTAGAAATACTGTGGGCTTGATTCTGAAACTAAAATTATATTATGGAAGCACAGTATGCAGCTGTCACTGGCTCCTAATGCATATGGCAGCATACCAGATTACACCTAAGAAAGCTACAAGGATGTCTATCTTCCGTGTATTCCCTGCTATGTCATCATCATATAGCTATTGTGGTATGAGTACCAATGCTAATCTTGTCGTCTCAGGACTGGTGATTAAGAGACTTTGTATGGGGATCCCCTTTATCATAATCAGCCCTTACTTTAGGCAGAGATCCATTGGCCCTTGATTGGGGATCCCACACTGGAATCCTGCAGTCTTGATCTGTCCAAGATTTGAAGACCTATATAAATGTCAGATAATTGTGAGCTGTTCATCTGGCACATTTGATCTTCCTTCCACATGTAAAGGGAAAAAATCTGCTAGTGTTAACAGACAACGTAGTAACTTTATTTTATTTGAACAGACATAAGAGGAACCTGATCTATATGATTGTGACAGGAAATGGTTGTCCTTGGAGAATTCTTCATCACCAACTCCATTCATCTCAGAGTTGCTTACCTTTCAGGGATGTAGAATACACTGACAGATCAGTTGAACAGGTCCTTTGCCAATCACCGCACATTGTCATTATATCTATGGGATTAGATAACACCACATCAGTTGCTTTCTTGACACAAGTACTTATTTTGGACATTTGCAAAGTGGTGACTTGGTCATCAGTGCACACATTAGCCATCATTATACTATTGCTATATGTCCGGGAATTATGTGAGATTTGGGCACAGTGTTCTACAATCATTGTTCAGAGAGACTCTAACTCCACCTGCAGATCAAATTGTTTGTGAGCCACCTACATTGGAATGGACATATTCAATCACTCAAAGCAAAATGAGGAGTACAGGATCTTTCGAAAAAGGGTTTTATTTTTGAATGATCCCCGTCTAAACAGCCGTTTTTCTTTTGAAAAGCACCTTTAAAAAAAACCCATGGCCGCCATTATGCAAATGAAGCACAGGAAATTTAAATCCCACCTTCATTTGCAATTTTGAAGTGTCTAATTTACATCCCTTTTTCAAGAAAAGGGATGTAATCTAGACGTACTGTTAGTCTGTATCTGCAAAAACAGTGAGGAGTCCTGTGGCAACTTAAAGACTGACAGATTTATTTGGGCATAAGCTTTTGTGGGTAAAAAACACTTCATCAGTATGTATGTAGTTATAGGAAGGCTAGTAACTAATTTTTCCTACTATTAAATTACATAGAAGTTAATTATGACATAAGATTTGAGAAATATTTTGGAATATTTGTGAATTTTAAACCTGAGTTATAATTTAGAAGAAAAGTAAAACTTCTTGTCCCATATATTTTTTTGACATTTTATGAATGTTTTCCAATATGAGGATAATAATAATTTTCTTCACAAAGTACATTTCAGATTTTTAGATAAAGTAGTAAACTTTCATTTTGTAAATACCATGTATTGTAAGACTGTCTGTTTGCTTCCCCCCCTGCCCCCAGGGTTATTTTAGTGGAATCTACCACTTACTTAACAGTGCCTGAAGAATTGCATCAAGCCATCCAAGTAAAGCAAGCTGAAACACACAGGTAGGTTTTAAAACTCAGTTACGGATTTTATATTGTGATGTAATTCAACTTTATTGGTATAACATCTTAAATAGATCTGTATCCCTAAGTACTCAAGCATTACAAATTGTGATTTTGGCATATGGTAGAATTTACATAACATTTACAAAAAGACATTTTATATATGAAAGAATATAGTCATAAGCATTGGAATATATATAAAGTTAAGATCTGAAAAGATGAAAATTTGTTGAGTATGAGAGATAAAAGAAAAGGTTGACTTCAATGGTAGGAAGAAACAAAAGAATAGGTAAATATTAGAGCTATAGTGATGATGTGTGAAAAGACAGAGAAGACAGTGGTGCTAAGTGAATGGAGAAAGTCTGCCTTAGTGACATTTTAAGTTCATTTGGAAGCTTAAAAACAGGAAGAGAGCTTTTGGATTGAATGGGGTCCTGAACTGAATAGGGTGGAGGTGTTTGAGGAGGGAGTGAGATCTTCAAATTTTTTTAGTATGTGGGAAGAAAGATGTTTAACATCTTATAGCTGTGGAGGCCATAGACTATGGCTTTGCAAAAATGAAGATGAAATGAGATGAATTTATATACAGAGATTTAAGTTGAAGCAGTTATATGCATAGCCATTGTTACGTAGGTGACTGTACCCAGATTTTTTTATGCAAATGTGAAAGGAGGAGAAGAATTGAAGGTCAAGATGACGATGGTAAATATGGCCCATAGTTAATGTTAGAGACAAGTTACAATTTGAGGGTACATCTACACAGCAACATTGTTTCAAAATACCTAGCGTTATTTTGAAATAACTTAGTCCACGTCTACTCAGCAGGCAGTTATTTTGAAATGTCAAAATATTGTCAAGCTGGAGGACTTCTTACTCCGACTCCTGCACCCGCAGTGGGGAAGGAATGTTGAAGAAAAAAAATGCTGTTTAAGGATACTCATCTCGCCCAAAAGAAGTATTTTTGTCTTCACCATCTGTAGCTGACAGGAAGTGAAACTAATATCCACAAGTTTTATTTGTCAAGACAGAAGAGATGGAACAGGTAGTATATGTGTGAAAGAGAGGCAGATGACTATAACAAGATTGATAGTTATAGATACAAATAAGGAGAAGATAGAAAAGAGGCTTTAGAACTGAAACTTGTGGACTCCATCCAAATGACTGTCATGGCATGTAAGCGGAACTACCACAGACATATAAAGAAAAAGTTTTAACTTGCCAAGAGATTTTGAATTACTTATGGTTTAATAATCACTTGAATTTAAGAACATTACTTATCAAATCAGAAAACAAAATATATTTTGAAATATTCAGTTTGCTTTCTAAGTATTCTTGGCAGTAAAATTTCCCATTCACATACTATGGATGCTATCTATATAGAAGGCCTTTTCTTATTCTGGTTTTCTCTTTGGATTGTATAAATCTTTCACCTTTTATCTACCTTTCAGCGCATGGCTTATATAATTTATTTATAAGATATATTACCGTATATTCCGGCGTACAAGATGACCTCTGAAGTTAAAAAACATCCCCCAAAAATCGGGGGTCATCTTGTACGCTGGATGCCCCGCCGCCGGAGCCCCTCCGCGGCTTTGAAAGCCTCGGGGGAAGCCGGCGGCGGGGCATCCCAGGCGTGCATGGGCTGCCCGCCCGCCGGAGCCCCTCCGCGGCTTTGAAAGCCTCGGGGGAAGCCGGCGGCGGGGCATCCCAGGCGCGCATGGGATGCCCCCCCGCCGGAGCCCCTCCGCGGCTTTGAAAGCCTCGGGGGAAGCCGGCGGCGGGGCATCCCATGCGCGCCTGGGATGCCCCCCTGCCGGCTTCCCCCGAGGCTTTCAAAGCCGCGGAGAGGCTCCGGCGAGGGGGCAGCCCATGCGCGCCTGGGATGCCCCCCCCGCCGGCTTCCCCCGAGGCTTTCAAAGCCGCGGAGGGGCTCCGGCGGGGGGGGGGGGGAAGCCCAGGCGCTCCTGGCGGCTTTGCTCCCGGTGCCTCTGGTCTGCTGGGGACCATCTCCAGCAGACCAGGGACACCGGGAGCAAAGGAGGTGGAGGGGCGCTGGGGTATAAGATGAAACCCTATCTTTTAATTAAAAAGATAGGGGGTCGTCTTATACGCCCAGTCGCCCTATACGCCAGAAAATACGGTAATGAATCTAGATGTCTGCTTGATGATAATGTGTAAACTACAAACAATGTAACTGAAGATTAACAAATCTGGGCTCTAGTGAATAACAACGTTCAGAGTTAAAAACACTTCAAGAAAAATGCCTTAGCAGCAGCTGTTTTCCACTTAAAAGAGGTGTGTAAGAGGATGCAGCTCAAGTGTCTCTGCCGATCACAACTGCAGCAGTATTGCATGAGACGGATAACCCAGATCCCAAACAACTTAAGCTTTTTAGGTAACAACATAGAATAATGCTCTTATCCTAACAGGTACTTTGTTATCTACACTTGTTATCAGTATACTGTGTAATGTTTCCTTAATAAGCAAGGAGTAGCGACTGGTACTAACTTCAGCTTTTAAATGAGTCCATTTTAGCCCCATGTAAAGCCAATTGCAGCCATCCTATGTTGGTAGCAAATGTATGGATAACTATAGCAATAACAATATCCAGGGAAAGTAATCATATCGTGGTAGTTTCACCAACATCAATTAAAAGAATATTCTTGATCATAATTACTACTTTAGCTACTTTAAATCTAACAAGACCTCCAAACTGAGTCTTTGGGACAAATGCTGGACTAATTGGCTCACCAATACTTTGGGATGATTACTCCATTTTATCTCCATTTGTTCAATCTTGTCTAGCTCTATCTTTCTGAATTATCTTTATCCATCTCTCAGTTGTCCTTTATCCAGCAGTAGATTCATAGCTTTATAGAGTCTAAAGCCAGAAGGGACTGTTATCATCATCTAATCTGAGCCTCTATACAGCACAGACTTCACTAAAATCATTCTTACAGCTTATGTTTTAGAAAAAAATCCAATCTTGATTTAAAAATTGTCAGTTACAGACTCCACCAGAACTCTTGGTATATTGTTCCAATTATAATTTATTCTAATAATTAAAAACGTATGGTTTCTCTTCAGTCTGAATTTGTCTAACTCAATTTTCAGACATTGGATCGTGTTAGACCTTTGTTAAAATGAGGAATCCATTATAAAACATTTGTTCTCTATGTAGATACTTATAGACTAATCAAGTCACCATGACCCTCTCTTTTCTAAACTAAATAGATTGAGCTCTTTTAGTCTGTCACTAAAAGGGATGTTTTCTAATCCTATAATCATTCTCATGACTCTTTTCTGAAACATTTCAATTTATTAATATTCCTCTTAAATTTTGGCCACTAAAATTGTATTCTAGCAGCAATGGTACCAGTACGAAATACAGAAATAAAATGATCTCACCACTCCTATTTGAGATTCCTTTAGGATACTTTGCAGGATTGCATTAACTCTTTTGGCCATAGGGTCACACAGGCAGTTTATATTCACTTGATTATCCACCTCCCAAAAATCTTTTTCACTGCTTCCCAGGATAGATGTCCCTATTTTATATAAGCATGGTCTATATTTTTGTTCTAGATGTATAGATTTACATTTAACTATATTAAAACACCAAGTTTACAAAGTGATCCAGATCAGTCGGAGTCAATGATCTGTCCTTTTTTATTTACCACTGCCCTAATTCTTGTGTATTCTGCAAACTTAATAAGTCATGACTTGTTTTTTTCCAGGTTATAGATAAAAATGTTGAATAGAAAAGTGCCAAGAATCGATTCCTGCAAGTTCTAAGTGGAAGCAATTATAGTTCATGATGATTCCCTGATTGCAATTATATTTTGAGACCTATCAGCCACTTTTTAATCCATTTAATGTTAATTTTATGTTACATTCTAGTTTTTTAATCAAAATGTCATGTGGTCTCAAATCAAACACTTTACAGAAGTCTAAGCATATTAATTCAACACTGTTACCTTTATCAATCAAATTTGTGGTCTCATCAAAGACAATATCAAGTTAGTATGACAGGATCTATTTTCCATAAATCCATGCTAATTTGCTGTAATTACACTACCTTTCTTTAGTGTATTATTAATCGAATCCCATATTTGCTACTCCATTATGTTGCCTGGGATCAATGTCAGACCTGTAATTATTCATGTCATTCCATGTACTCTTTTTAAAAATTGGCACACCATTTGACACCTATTTTATAGTCTTCTGGAACTTCTCCATCATTCCAAACCTTATTGAATATCAATATTAATGGTCCAACAAATTCCTCCGCTAGCTCTTTTAAAATTATTGGATGTAAGTTATTTGTACCTGCTAATTTAAAAATGTCATCTGTTTTCTCCTACTATGGAACAGAAATATTTATTGAACATCTCTTTCTTTTCTGCACCAGTAATGATAATTCTACCATGTCCATCTAGTAAGAGTCTGATACCATTGTCCAGATTCTTTTTGTTCCTAAGATATTTAAGAAGCTCCTTATTGTCTCTAATTCTACTGGCCATAAATTTCTCCTATGTCTCTTGGCTTCTGTAATTTTTTTTATAATTCTTAACTTCAGATTTATATGCATTACTATCAAATTCTCCTTTCTTTCATTTGTGTATTTTATTTTATTTTTTACAGCTGCCTTGTCTTCTCCACTAAACCAGGTTTTTTTTAACCACCATGGCCTTTTTACTCAATTGTGGGATTGTGGCCTTTGGCGATTGTTGGAGGGATTAATTCTAGGATTGCCATTTCTTTAGTGTGGTATGCAGTTCCACTCTGGTGACACCATCATAGGACCTAACCACATCAGCCATAAATCAGAGGCTCCTTTACCCTGCACATCTACCAATGTGATATTTGCCATCATGTGTCAGCAATGTTCCTCTGCCATGTGCATTGACCAAACCAGACTGTCTCTCCACAAACGAATAAATGGATATCAAGAAAGGTAACATTCAAAAATTAGTAGGAGAACATTTCAATCTCTATGGACACTCAGTAGCAGACCTGAAAGTTGTCATACTTCAGCAAAGAACCTTCAAAAACAGACTGCAGAGCTGAAATTCATATGCAAACTTGACACTGTCAGTCTGGGTCTAAATAGAGACTGGAAATGGCTCTCATTACAAAAGTAATTTTCCCATTTGTGGTTTTCTCAACATCTTATCAACTGTTGGGAGTGGGCCACATCCATCCCGATTGAATTGGCCTCATTAGCACTAGTCTTCCACATAATAATGTAACGCTCCCATTTTTGTATGTATGTATATATCCCTGCCAAACTGAAGTTTCCACTTAATGCATCTGACAAAGTGGGCTCCAGCTCATAAAAGGTTATGCTCAAATAAATTTGTTAGTCTTCCAGGTGCCACAGGACACTTTGTTGTCTTTGCTGAAACAGACTAACATAACTACCCTTCTGTAACAAATCCTTAAATGATTTCTAATTATTCACATTTTTCTGATGAAATTCTTCCTTCCAACTGATATACCTTATCATTATTATCAGCTTTGTAAAACTGGCCCTATTAAAGCACCAAAGCACAAAATGTATAGATTACTGCTCTGGCCTTTATTCATTTCATAAGTTTGATCATGCATGTCACAGTCACTAATATTAAGCTTCCCTTAACTTTTAGTTCTGTGATCAGTTCCTCTTTATGTATTAGGACAAGTTCTAATATAGAATTCTTCCTTCCTCTCCCAGTATGCTGAAATGCTTTTTGAGCTAGGAAATTGTCATCTGTAAAGTTTAGAAATGCCAAGGATATTGTGTAGATATCACGCATCAAATTCTCTATTCTCTTATGTTACCATGTAAATAGCGTAGAGACTCAATCCCTTTTTCTACATGAGCCAGGTGTGGTGAAAGTGGAAGGCTGAATGTCTTCAGCTTACACCACAGTGGATATCCTCTCACCAGCCCACTCCATCTCAGCTTTAAACAGGATAGAATAATGAAACAGGAGACTGCTGCACCCCAGTTGAGAGCAGGCTCAGGCAGAAGATTGATTGCCGCCAACTATCCTCTGAAACCTTTTATAGAAAAAGAAATGGAGTCACTGAAGCAATTCAAACCACATTTGCAGACATCAACAAAAATGTGTAGTCAGGGGATGTCAGAAACTGGTAAGGCAGATGCAAAAAATCAGTATGGGCACTTTAGCTAATCCAGTGTCAGGAGATAATCAACCAGTTTAACAAGTGCAATTTCTTTCCCTTACCCTGGCCTAAACATGATTGAAATGGGCTTGAGGAAACTGTAACACATTGGTGATTTCTAAAGTTGCTCCACCACAACTTTGCTAATGTTTTTACATTGATGAATCCTCAGTATGTGTTTTTAACAACATGTCTAAAACTGAAAATAAATAACTCACAGAGTGCAATATATGCTCTTTTATAACAAAGATATTCTCTGGTCAATAGTTTTGTTTTGATCAGACCAGAAATAGTAAGTTACCTGTAAAGTTACCTTCTTTTGGTGCCCAAAAGCACCAATCAAGGTGGGGGCCCAGTGTGCTGAGCAGTGTATAAACAGACAATAAAATAATCCTCCCCCCTCCAACATCTTGTCCTTATACAGAATTTAACAATTTTCTATAAAACGCAAAGAAGGGGGAAAGGAAAGAGTGGGGGAGACAAAGGGTTACATGAATACAGTTTGGCCCTCCCTGGTCCCAAATGAGGGAGTTTGCTGGACTGGGGAGGTCAGTTCCATCCCTTTGCTGCTGGGACTCCAAGCTGTCCCAGGGTCCCAAGCAGACCTAGCAGAGCTCCCCTACTCAGAGGCCACTGCCTTTCAGCACTGCCTGCTAGTATCTGCCACGGCAGCTCTACCGTCTCGGGGCCACCAGGCCCTCTCCTCATCAGGTGCTGTTGCTACAGCCCCAATGCTCCGGGACCACTGGGACTCCGATGTTCTGGGGCCACCTCAACTCCACAGTCCCAGGGCCACTCAGACACTGGTACTGCCACACTGGTACTGCTCTGGGGCTACTGGGGCTGTGCTCCCCAAGGCTGCTGGGGCTGCCTCAGCTCCATTGCCCCAGAGCTGCTGCAGCTAACCTTGTGGCCACCCAGGTCTCTAGTCCAGTGACAATCTGTTCCAGCAACATCGATGGTCCAGCAGGATCATGGATATTGCTGGACCAGAAAGTGCCAGACAAGAGAGATTCAACCTGTAGTAACAAAGTTACATTTATTAGCTAATCTTAGATTTCTTTGATTTTAAATAAGAAATTGGACAATACATTTTAGAAAGTTGTGAAGTGTCCTTTTACCTGACCATTATCATTAAGCAATTAATCATGAGTTTCATTGTAAAAGGGGATTATTAGAAGTGTTTTATGACTGTGAAAATAGATTGGAGAATAAAAAAAAAAACTTGTTGAAATATTTTTCAGAACTGCTTATTTAAAAAAGAAACACACACAGATTGTCAGCTTATCTCAAGACCAGTCCTGTCAACATATAGTATATACCAAATTATAGTTAGTTTGTTTACTTCCAAATTGGTAAATTATTTTAAAATTCAAATATTCAGTATATCAGGAAATAGTCGTACATTTCTTAGTTTGGTTCTTATGCAAGTTACATCTTCAGGCAGACTGATGTGTGAAGGAAGGGGTCATACTAAATTGAGGGCATCATTAGTATTTCTTGTCATTAAATAAACAATAGAAACAGAAATGTGCAACTTTCAATGTATAAATGTAGAAGATTGTGAGATATCAGTCCAACATTAATAGCTTTATTCTGTTATTTTCCAAAAGTATATTTTAGAAAGTTACTACAGTCCATACTTGTATGATACAGACTTCCCTCTTCTGGCAACATCTGTGGGTGCACCAGGAATGGAACACTCATGAGAAAAAGCCAAGGCTCTTATGCTCAGCCAGACCTCCCCAGCCCTTCCAGAGTGCTGCAAATAGCAGATTGGAAGCATTTAAGCTCAGGGAGAGAAGGGAAGGAGCAGGAGCAGAAGGACACTCAGGATAAGAGGTTGTGTGTGGGGCTTCACAGCCAGGAGCTGGGAGCACAGCCTTGTAGCCGGTGGCAGGGGCTGGGTGTGCAGACGGCCAACAGTGGGACTTTGCTTCTGGCCCCTGCCCACAGGGCTCTACAGTTGCCCCATCTCTCCCACTGAGTGTCTCACCCCCCCACTCTTGCTCCATCAATGCCGGCCCTTCTGCTGCTGCTTGAGTGGAGTCCCGTCACCTGTGGTGTCAGCAGAAGGCTGACATTGACCTTCTCTGGTCCAGCAAATTCCCTGATTTGGTACCAGTCAGGTCCCAAGGGTGGCAGACCAGAGAGGTTCTAACTGCACTAGGAATCATTGCAGTATTGCTCAGTTACTGATGTATTATAAATTGGTTTATGCTAACTTAAGACATTCTACCCCATTTTATCTATTTCTATAACATCAGTTGCTATTGTCAGTTTTGTGGGGGCATCGTAAAATAGATCCTGCAGGGACATGGGATTTTAGTGGGTATCTTGTATTAAGCTCTTTGCAGATACATGGTTCAGTATTTCTAAGAACATTAATAAAATGTTCCCTTGGATTCCTTATTTCTCTGATTAATAATGTATTCCCTTGTTTCTGTCCTCCTAAGCCTATTGATGAAGGAGCTGCTATGCAGATTTAGATATGCCTATGGTACCTGGCACTCTTCCACTTTACTGTATACCACAGCGATGCATACACAAAACAAAATAATTCTGGCTTTGTGTGTGGGTGTACCAGAGAGAAAGTTATATCAGAATGCTGTTTTCAACTTTTCTTCCCCCTGCCAACACACCTCTGTCAGACTAAAACTGGGTTAAGAGATTGTCTTGGAAACCCGTTATCACGTCTATTGGTTCTCTGTGACCCTAAAGGAATTCGGTCAATTGCATGACCCTTAAGTTCCTCCCACACATGCACATGTTGACAATGGGCAGTAGGTGGGAGTATGCAATTCCCTGTGTTTGGGAGAGGCAGTAAGGTACTGTTGCACACATTTTATGTATCTTATCCTTGCATTTGCAGGCAGGAAGGGTCAAGGACCCATCACTTCTCTGCAACTTTTCGCTCACCTCTGCCACATCATACTCATAAAGGAAGGATGTTGTTTTTGGTAGCACATCAAATCATTGAAATGGGCATTTGTGGTATTTGTATCTGATGAAAGCTGAATAAATCCTGTTGAATAACAGTTTGCAACATACTCTTACAAGTGGAAGAAAGACTCTGTATGGTTTAAGTTTACATAATGTTTACAATTTTAACAATAATTTCTTCACATTTCATTTGGATGTTTTATTGTCTGTACAGTGATTCTGCTGCAGTTGCCATGGTTTATGAAATCAAGTTCTTCATTCTTTCTTTATATGAAATTATATATATCAAAACCCCATTTTTCTGTGTTTTTTACATATATGAAATCCATAATAATTAATATAAAAATTATTTTATTTTCATGTAGTTTATAGAAGAGTTTTCCTTTTATTTTTAAAATAGTTCTGGAGTACTGTTAAAATGCTTTCCAAGGGCAATATATTGCAAGGATTTTACATGCTTATTTTGGTACATGGCTGAAATATTTTTTTTAAGCCATGCAAAATAAACAATTGATTTTAAGCCAGAGCCTATAACTACCAAATTCAGTGTGTAAGAATTGTATGGTATACTACTACAATGGTTTACTATTAAGAAAGAATGATTTTTTTATATGGCTATTACTAAATTTGAGTATAGAGCTAAAAATTTATTCACAATAATTCCTTGAGATAATATACCAGTAAATCTTAAAATTAGACATGTGCACAACAGTTGATTTTATCAAATAAACGGTGATTAATGGCAATGGGTGAAATGTTATGCTAACTTTAATGGGAGTTTTGGCACTGACTTCACTGGAGCTGTATTCCTCTCATCTATCCAAGATCAAAATAGGACTTATACCAGAAAGAAATCCTGCGGAAGGTAGAAACACAGAAAAATTGCTAAGGAGAAGTGCAAAAGAATACTTTGATCATGTGGGGATGGAATCAGAAAGGCTAAACCATGAAATGAAATATGTTCCTTGCAAGGTATAAAAATATAAGATCCATCTGCCCATTCCCAGACTCTGGCAAACACCATCTCTACCTATCCTGGCTAATAGCCATTGATGGACCTGATATCCATGAACTTATCTCATTATTTTTTGAACTCTGTGATAGTCTTGGCCTTTACAACATCCTCTAGCAAGGAATTCCACAGATTGACTGTGTGTTGTGTGAAAAAAGGGATGTAAAAGAGAAGAAGAGGGTCTATAAATACTTTAGAAGCAAGAGAAAGATTAAGGGTGTGTCTAGACTACTGAGTTTTTCGACAAAAGTGGACTTTTGTCGACAAAACTATACCAGCGTCTACACTACCGCTGAGTTCTGTCGACATAACGTCGACAGAACTCAGCAGTTTTGTCGACGCTGGTATACCTCATTTTACGAGGCATAACAACTTCTGTCGACAGAGTTCTGTCGACAGAAGGTGTTATTGCCTGTAGGGTTGCGTCTAGACTACAGGGTTCTGTCGACAAAGCAGCTTGCTTTGTCGACAGAACTCAATGTGTCTGGACGCTCTTTTGTCGACAGATACTGTCGACAAAACTTCTGTCGACAAAACGCGGTAGTCTAGACATACCCTAAGAAAAGTGGAGGAGACATATCTGATGACATCAATAGGGCTGAGGTGTTTAATGTCTATTTTGCTTCAGTCTTTAACTAGAAAAGTTAAGAAGGTGACTAGATGCTCAACACAATTAATACTAATAAGAAGGAAGGAGGAGCACAAGTCAAAATAGGGAAAGAACAGATTCAAGATTATTTAGATAAGTTAGGTGTACTCAAGTTGGCGGGGTCTGATCAGTTTGTAAGAATCTGCAGTATAATAGGTCTATAAGGAATAGCCAGCATGGATTTATCAGGAACAAATGCCAAAGCAATTTAATTTCTTCCACAGTTACTTGCCTAGTGGATGATGGGATGCAATAGATGTAATCAGAGACGTGTGTGTGTGTGGTGGGGAGGGAGAGAGGGAGCGAGGAAACAAGGGGTTATGTGCCCCAAACACCATGGGTGAGAAGGGAACACCTGTCCCATTGGGGGGGAGAGTGGAACTGCAGTCACAGGCAATGGTGGAGGGAAGTGGTACAAGATGGTCCAGCTGCTTTGCCCTTGTAGCACACCAATCCAGGAGAGGGTGGGACTGCCTTGCATACCCTATGGGAGTGGAGCAACATGGCCAGGAGAGCAAAATGAACTGGGGACACCTTGCTCTGATTCTTATACTACTTCCGCAGGGGAGCGGAGTGGAGTGCAGGGGAGGGGAGGGAGACAAAGGACCCCTGCTGCTGCTGCTGCAGGCCCCTAGCCCTGCTATTCCCTTAGGCTGCCTTGGTTGGGTGAAGAGGCAGGGTAGGGGCAGAGCAGAGGCAGGGTAAAACGGGGTCTGTGGAGAAAGGAGGGTTGTTCTATCCCATCCTTGGGCAGGGGGAAGGGGCTAATCACATGGCTGATGCCCTCCCTTGGGTTCCCTCTCTCCAGTTGCCTCTGGATGAAAAATATCTTGTTTTTAGGAAATCTTTTGACAGAGTTCTCCATAATGTTCTCGTAAACAAATTAGAGAAATGTAGTCTAGGTGACATTACCCTAAAATAAATGCACAATTAGTTGAAGGATCATACTAAAAGAGTAGTTATCAGTGGTTTGCTGTCAAACTGGGAATACATATTTAGTGGGGTTTGCACAGGGATTAGTTCTAGATCTGATACTATGACACATTTTCATTAGTTACTTGGATAATGGAGAGAAAAGTAAGCTTATAAAATTTGTAGATTAGAACTCAAAATGACCTTGACAAATTAGAGTGTTGGGCCAAAATCAACAAGATAAGATTCAATTAAGACAAGTGGAAAGTATCTCTTTAAAGAAGAAAATATCAAATGTTCAGTTCCAACACAGAGAATAATTGGCTAGATGGTAGTACAGGTGAGTGGGTCACAAAATTGACTATGCAGTAACAATGTAATGCAGTTGTCAAAAAGGCTAATGTCATTATTGGATATATTAACAGGGATGTTGTATGTAAGACATGGGAGGTGATTGCTTTTGTGTATTAGGGATTGCATGAACCTCGCTACTGGTAAGTCTTAGCTGAAGTATTGTATCCAGGACCTATTAAGAACAATGTGGAAAAATTGGAGAGTCCAGAAGAGAGCAACAAAATGATAAAAGGTTTAGACAACCCTCCCTATGATGAAATGTTAAAAAAGGGCATATTTAGTCTTGAGAAAAGAAGACTTAGAAGGGACCTGATAAGTCTTCAGATATGGTAACGGCTGTTATAAAGAGGGTCATAATCAATTATTCTCCATGTTGATGGAAGGTAGGAGAAGAATTAATGAGCTTAGTCTGCAGCAAGAGACATTTAGGTGAGATATTTGGAGACGCTTGAAAGTTGTCCAACTATAACCATAATTACATTCCAGAATTTATTTGAGGGAAGTTGTGAGATTGGAGGTTTTAAGAATAGGTTAGACAAACACCTCTTAGGGATAATTTAGATGTATTTGGTCCTGCTTTGGTGCATGGAGCTGGACTTGATGACTTTTTGAGGTTCTTTCCAGCCCTGCATTTCTATGATTTATACTTAGCTCTCCTCCTACCCTAGGTAGAAGGCCTACATTTTCCTTCATCTTTGCCTTGCAGCTAATTTATTTAAAGAACCTCTGAATTTCTTGTTAGGAGTAACTTATTTTGTGCCTTAGCCTCTCTGATTTTGTCCTTATTTGCTTGTGCTCTTTTTTGTACATTTCTCTAGGAATTTGTCCATATTTCTTTTTTTTGTGGGATTTATTTTTTATTTTCAGGTCATTAAAGAGCTCCTCATGTCTCTTACTCTCTATCTTTCCTTTTTGTTGGGATAGTTTGTAGTTGTGACTTTAATATTGTATTCTCGAGAAACTGCTAGCTCTCCTAATTAATGATTGTTTGTTAAGGAAGCCACTGAATACTATACTACATCCAAGTAAATACCTAGAGGATTTTTGTTGTTGTTTTTTGGTGTGTTTGTGCAGGATGAGGGAGCAGGGTGGTTTAACACCCTTCCCCCCATTAAAGGTAAACATTATTAAAGTTACAGCCATCCAGTTTAAAACCATTCTCCCAACACGTTTTGGCTGAATAAGATGCAGAATATATCCTTATACATGCTTGTACCATTATTGTAAATAGAATTTGGACTCTTCAGAACACTTATGTTGAGCACTCAAGAATTGGGTATAACATTAGTGGTTATGTGGAATTGCAGATACTGGTTTCGTAAAGTGAGAACATGTAAATGGGAAGAAAAATACAAGTGAACAAGTCAGCATTTTTTCAGCTAACACATTTGTGTACACTCTTGCAGTAGGTCAGGTACAGAAAGCAAAAATGTATAGAAAATCCAGTCTAGTCATACTTTCCAACTGCATTTTAAGATACCTAACGTAATCCTTTTAAAGTAGAAAATAGGGATGTCAGGTATTATGACTTCTATTTACAATCAGGTGCATACAATTTTATATGGAAAATAGTAAAGATGATTTCTAGCCAGAGTACTTTAGATGTTGGTTGTCAAAAAAAATAGGCAGAACCTGGAGTGCTAAGGGAAAGTATGCTAAGCAGGGGAAATATTCTGGTGGAATATTTCTCATGGAAAGCATTATCTCTGTCTGCAAGGCTAGTTTTTATGTGAGGAAAAAATGGATAAAAATCAGAAGTGGGAACAAAACCTAAGAGTGCTGACTCATTTTGTGACCCAAAGATTGTGTGGGAACTGTGACCCACAAAGAAAAAACTATGCATGTAATAGTGTACCAGAGTACTTATGTCCAATAACAGCAAATATGGAATAAGATGATAGAGAATAAAATGGAGAGGAGACCTATTTAGATGATCTAATCCTGAACCATTGAATAACTGTTTATTTTAAACGAAGACTGAGGATTCAGGTGCTGTATTTGGAAGAGTTCCTTTAGTGACGAGAACTCATTGGGCCAGTAAGTATGATGGAATAGTCTGCCCTCTTAAGGGCTGTGATTCCTAGTGTTACAGCTGGCAATTACAACCCAGCCCAAGAAATGTCCTATCTTTTGTAATTTCAAAATATCAGTAATAATGTTAAGTGAAGCATGCATTGTAGCCTTCCCATTTCTCTTGTGACTTGGTTAGTTGAAATACATAAAGTTAGATCCGTTTTATAACAGTAATTTCTGTACAGGCAGTCCCCGAGTTACTTATATCAGATCCGCAGTTACGAATGGGGTTTGCTCCGCGTCTCCCTGGTCTGCTGGAAACCAGCAGACCAGGGAGACGCGGAGCAAAGCCGCAGAGGACCCAGGCGGCGGGACCGCGGTGCGTCTCGGTCCGCCGCCTGCGTCTCCCTGGTCTGCTGGGGGGGGGGGGGGGGGCGCAGCTAGTACGCCCCCCCCCCCCAGCAGACCAGGCTTTTCTCTGGATGCCTGTGGTAGAGCAGCTGGGGCACTGCCGGTTGGTCCCGCAGCACTGCTCTGGGCGCTACTGGACCAACCCGGCAGCACCCCAGCTGCTCTGCCCCAGGCGTCCTGATTCAGCCGCTGCTGGTCAGTTTCAGTTTCCAAGGAGCGGCGCTACTGGAGCAACCCAGCAGCACCACAGCTTCTCTGCCCCAGGCGTCCCCAAGTCAGCCGCTGCTGAAACTGACCAGCGCTGACTACAGGAAGCCCGAGGCAGAGTTGCTCTGCCCCGGGCTTCCTGGAATCAGCCGCTGATCAGTTTCAGCAGCAGCTGACTTGGGGACGCCTGGGGTTCTTAAGTTGAATCTGTATGTAAGAACTGGCGTCCAGATTCAGCCTGTTGAAACTGATCAGAGGCTGATTCCAGAAAGCCCGGGGCAGAGCAACTCTGCCTCGGGCTTCCTGCAGTCAGCCGCTGGTCAGTTTCAGCAGCGGCTGAATCTGGACGCCAGTTCCGACTTACATACAGATTCAACTTAAGAACAAACCTACAGTCCCTATCTTGTACGTAACCCGGGGACTGCCTGTATTTCCTATGTAATTTACAATTGTATGTATTAAATCTAATGCACTACAACAGTACTTTATAGTACATGTGCATATAAAGTGTATATGAGCTTATAATCTCTCTCTATATATACAAAAGTTTTTCTTGTCGGGCGACAGAATGACATCATCATGCTCTCACATCATCATGTGGCCACAAAAGCCTCTAGAGAAAGGGCAGGTTGGCAAGCGTAGCAAGCAGCGGGTGTAGCCCCCTAGTACCTTTTAAAATTCAAATTTGCAAACAGAATTGTGTAACTAGAAAAAGGAAAGATATGGAGTGAATAGTTTTTGCATTCATTATTATAACTCACAAATGATAGATAAAAACATTTTATTTTCCACTTATAAGGCATGATGGTTCATCAATTAAAAAATGAGGCAAATTATGCAAAATCAATCCATTGTATGTTGTATTTTATGCATTACCAATTTTAGGGACACGTTTTAAGATGAGACACAGTGAGCATATTGAAAAGATATTAAAATGCGTGCATATAATCAGATGTAAAAAAAATCCTGAAATCTGCATGAATATGCTTCAGATTAGAAGATGACACTTCCTCTGTATTGATGAATTTGTCTAATTTTGTGTAGAGCAGCACAAGTCTTTAATTGTTCATATTAATTAATATTGACAGGAAACATGTTTTTTGATGATTTTATGTTCAAATGAGAAATCCTGAGATTTGTAAGGAACTAGTAAAGTAAATTAAATAGCAGTTATTCAAATGATTCAATAGCAGATTGCAATTTTAGAAATTTGCCCCCACCAAAAATTCCTTATTCAATAATGATATTATACAATCGATACTTAAATATCATAGTCAAATTCTGCCCTTATTACACCCTGTTGATTGACTGACGTGGAAGTAGAAAACACAAAACACAATTATTGGATGCTGATCTTTCCTTAACAATCAGTGCAGCAAATAAGAGGACAAATTGCTGAATGTGCTCTTTAATCACTTGTGCATCCATTGTAATGGCTTCTAATGTTTATTTTGGCTTAACATTAGTAATACGATTTATAAGTGTTTAGCGTTGCCAGGTGTCCGGTTTTTGCCTGCACAGTCCGGTAATTGATTCTTCTCTTCAGTTTAAAATTAAAAAAAAAGGAAAATACCGGACATGTAAAGTTTGCCCCTCCCCCTTTTTTTTCTTTTGCTCAACCAATTTTTTTCCCCTCCATGTTCAGGATTTTTTGTGAAGGTATATGGCAACCCTATAAGTGTTGCACAGGGAAAAGATGGAAAGTTGATTTTATTGTGGTTGTTGAATAATGTTTCCCATTGGTAAAAATTTCCAAGTTCTTATTGTTTAATACATATTACAAAAGTCCATCAAAAATGACAAAATACATGCAGTTCAACTTGTGGTGTCTGATTTTTTTTATAAGTAAATAACAAGCATTGAAAACAATAGACACTCGAGGGGGGAGGTAGCCTAACAATAATTAATGACATAAGATAAATTTCAGGTATATTGAAGTTTAAAATGTGAGCAGTAACTAAGGCCTCAATCCTTCATTGGGATCTACTAGCATAAGCTCCTTCTTCACTAATGCATACCCCCACTGAAATCAGTGGAACTTTGCACAAGTGGTAAAGTCTGCACTAGAAGATACCAGTGCAGAATTTGGGCCTAAATAAGTAAAAGCCAAATGGCACATTAACTTCATTTGATGTTTCTTCACCTGCATGATGTGCTAGCCCAGATGACTGTGATACCAGAAAACTTTGAGCTTTAAAACTCTAGCTCAATTAATTGAACTAAATGAGATTCTCCATTCATATAATCCCAACATCTCTTAAGGTTCTGAACATTATGGGCACGTCTAGACTAAGTTTTTCTTTTGAAAGAAGATATGCAAATTTGGTGCGAATTTGCATATCTTCTTCTGATCGCCTTTTCAAAAGAGGTTTTTTGAAAGAGCAAGCAGTCTAGACATGGTTCTTTAAAAAAAAAAAAACTTTTTTTGAAATAACCCTTTTTCCTCAAAAAATGAACCCACTTTTTCAAAAAAACCATGTCTAAACTGCTTGCTTTTTTGAAAAACCTCTTTTGAAAAAGCAATCGGAAGAAGATATGCAAATTCACACCGCATTTGCATATCTTCTTTTGAAAGAAAAATGTAGTTTAGACATGTCCTATGAGGGATAGGCAGTTATGCTTCTGTTGCGAATTACCACAAACCCTGCTTTTGGAAATCATTTATTCCACAAGGACATTCCTGGTGTTCTTATTCAGATATGTCTTCATTGACTGAAGACAAATCACCTAAAACTTGGAACTGGTATTACTTAGTTTGTTAAATCAAAGTTAATAATAATATAATAAATAAAATAAAAAGTGGATTCTGGATCAAATCTTTCAGTCCTCCCAGGAAATTTGGGTGTTCAAGAATGGTAGGATTTGGCCTCAAGTTAATTCATTTTTATTCACTTTGATTTAATACTGTAAATAATATCAATCTCAGATTATAGTCACCCTGACAACTTAATCCTGACCGGCGATTGTAAAACATTAAAAAAAAAAAACCCAACCCTTACACATCTACTGTATAATTTGGTATAGTTTATCTTTACAGTCTTACAACCAAGTGCTCAAGTAAAAAACACAAAAATGCAGGATCTGTTGTTGTTGGGTACAGGTTTAAGCAGTGCTCAACATTTTAATGTCCTCTAGTGAATATAAAATCACTTTGATGTAAAATGCCTTAAATTTTTTCAGCTTTCTTCCTTCTCCCTCAAACATAAAATTCCCCAAAATATGGTTCATGTCAATACACCTCAATCTGACTAGTGAAGCACTAACTTTTTTTGGTAAACAAAATGAAACATTCCTTTGATTAAATAAGAATCTAGATCAGGGCTACTCAACTTTGGAAGCCCCGGGGGCCACAATGATACTCATAGCACATGCCAATGGTCGCAACTTAAGTGTGGTTGCATATACGTGCAAATACATGTGCAAATATATGCAAATAGCTTCTTTCACACTGATGGGCATGAATACAAACATTAAAGCAAGACAATACAACACACAGGCCCCATTTAAGTCAGTTCTGCTGATACTAATAGAATGCAATATCTACCCGATTTCCACCCATATGACAGCACTTTTAATGAGCAATGACAGTCCAGGAATTTAACTATTAACACACATATCAACAGAAGACCATTATATTGACTACTTTTTTGTTTTGGCTCCCACCCACGGGACATGTGTGGAGCCCCGCTTGAATCCAAACTGCACCGTGGGTCGCAAACAAACAGGCCATGGCCTGCATGTTGAGTAGCCAAAATCTAGATCATAATATCAAATCAGTAGTCCGCATTGTTACAAGTCATGCTTCATTAGTTTGCTTGCAGATTAAGTGAACTTTTCAGGAGATGTTCTAGCCATGGTAGTAATATTGTTCCTATAGCTGTAGTATCTGAAAGTTTCACTTTGTTTTAATATATTTATCCTCTGATTACTGCTGTGAGGCAGGTTAAGTAAGTGGCTTATGAAAGGTCTCACAGCAATAAGTCTGTCAGAGAATGGAACTGAACCCAGCTCTTCTAAGTCTGACACAAATGTCTGAAATGTCTTTTCCGTGTGTGTCTTATCCCTTTATATACTGCAGCTAAATGTCTGCCTAATACATTCTTTTCAATATATTTACTATCATGCCATAATGTATATGCACAAAATATAGAATTACTGTGAAAGTGGAAATTGTAACCCTGAATGTCCTGTATTCTGTAGTTTCAAAATGTTAGTTTTAATATACTCTTTGGATTAAATAGTATTTAATCCCCTTGGAAGAAAGGCCATGGTGAATTTATAATTAAATGAATTCTTATAGGTTTCTATTAATATCAAGATTGGGGGAAAGGAACTGGGACTATATTTATTTGTATTAACTTCAAAATAATTATCAAGAACATACTCTTTGGCCTATTTGTCAGTTCATCAGCAATTTTTTAACTTGTTACCTGCTTTTTATATATATGGAGTGTGCTTATTTTTCCAGTCTGAACAAGAAAGCATGCAGATGAATTGAAGAAGGAATGTAACTGTTTTTGGAGACAGAAGTAATAATAACTGAAGAACAGAATACAATTCAGTATCTTCTATAAATAGATTATGCCAATGTGACTTAAAAAAACCAGATTTGTAGGATATTGTCAGTCATTTGTACACTTATGTATGGAATGTGAAGAGAACATTTTATTTAATATTCTCAATTGCAGCTCAGTTATTATATTGATTTTTCTCTCTTCTGCCAGTTCTGAAAGTAACATACTGACTCGTACAAGTGATGTAGTAAGTGAAGATGTATTGTGTCACAAAGAGAACAACTTAAATGGCTGTAAGTACTTCTAAAATGGACGCTTTTCATTTTTCTGCAATGGTTTGTTTTAACTATTGAGTTTTGGAGTACAGTACATGGGGAACCAATGTGAATGAACAGTATATATTATTGTATATATTTTATTACAGATCTATTATCTGTAGACATTTTGAATTTAGATACACAGTGCATGTCATGTTCAGTAATAAAGTTTGGGGCTACAGAGTTTATTTAAAAAATAAAAAAAGCTGAGATTCTCTTTTATAGGACTCAGAGTATGGCTCTTCTAACAAAGACTCCTGTAAGACCCTTCTAGCTCATCAGTGTTGGATGTGAAAGAATTATTTAAGAATGATTGATTGTCTAGAGGTGCTTCACCTTCATTCCCTAGTAGTTTTCCATCAAGATATATGTCAAGATGTATTCATTAGGAATTATGGTGCTAGTATAGGTAGTTACCTTTAAGAAAGTCCATGTGCACAAAATCTCCAGGGAAGTTCCTTGAAGTTCACTGCATACTTGAACAAAATATTATTGCAATTACACATGGTGCTAAGGAAAATGGAGACTTGCTATATCAGTAATATTAGTACCAGAATATTTCTGAAATACAAGTACCTAAATTGACATATATTTGACAATGTGGCTTCTGTATTGTAATGTTCTCTGTGTTATGTGGAAATGTTTATATTTGGTCTGTGAAAGCTGTACTCTGTATATTAGTAATATAGCAGTGTGGTCAAATTGTATAGTTGGAAAGGAGGGCTATTGTGATGGTTCTTAACATTTTTGTGTATCTTATGATTTAATATGGTCTCCCTCATCTCATACTCTCTATCCATTTAGCAATATGGCAAGAAAGGGCTAGTTGCAATCTCCTAACACTTGATTGTGACTCATGGTTTAAAGAGTAAAGACCTAGGAAAATTGAGCAGCTAGATATATCTTCTGCAGAATTTTCTGAAAATACCTACTGATGCAAAATATAATTTGTGTGTGCATGTGTGTGTAACCACTCCTGTTGGCTAGCCCAGTGTGAGGTTATTCAGCATAGGGGAAGCCTTGTGACTTCTTACACCACTGTGGGAGGCTAGGCCTGAGGCTGTTTGGTGTGCTCTGCACTTTGTATTTGTGAGTGAATCTCAGACCAGACCCACTCCGACAAATCACCAGGAACAGGCTTTATTCTGTAAAAAACATAGAACAGGAAAACAGTTCAGCAGCCCCTTCTCTCAACATGCAGCCTGTGTGCTGCTTCTAGCACAGTCCTTGCTGAGACCCTGCTGCTGGCAGAGGGCACATCCTGGCAGGAACCAGGAAGTTCTCCCAACATGCCACAGTTTGTAGTCCACAACTTGTAGTTCCCAGGGCTGCTGCTGAAACACACTGGACCTTGGGCTACATGTGTAATTGCTCTTCACAAATCTTTCTACAAGACCCCAATATTAAGTAACTTTATATCAAGGATAATTTTGCAGTATCTGTAAAGGAGGAGGGTGCTATGAGAATCTGGGAAATCAGCTTAATCTTCTTCTCAGTGTGAACCTGGAAGCTCTCTCCAGCACACCATTGAGCATGCCCCTTTCAAGGTGCACTCAGAATCATCTAGAAAGCTGTAGCTGTTAGAGCTGTGCAAGTGTTGCATAAATTGCTAGTTTCGTCCCCTGGAGGCTAGTTCAATTTGCCTCAAGAAGAGAGTCATACTTTCAGGCTGGGTCCAACTCTATTTTATTGTTTGCAAACGAGGACGGCCAAGGAGCTCAGTGCTCAAAGCAGAGTCGACTTTGAGCATCGCCTGAGCTGAAACTTTTATAGATTTCACATTCCTTCTGGTCAGTGTGTCACAATGTGATTGGTCACTGCAAGTTTACTCAGTTCCCTGGCAGAAAGTTTAGCAGCTTCTAAGACATGCGCAATCAGCTAAATGATACGTGCTGTTTCTAGCTTAAGCAATGGAAGGGAAGAAGCACACTTAGTTTTTACTACACAAGTGACCACTCAGCTATGGAAGTGTTTGGTATAAGTACAAAAGTGGATTTTGGAAGCATTGGGCCTTCATTTGTAGCACTACGTTGGTTGTTATTGGACCTACTTTAGGATAGTGAAATTGTCTTATTTGCAGTTATTATGTAGAAAGTGGTACGTGATGTTTCTGTTTGATTTTGGTTTCTTGCATCAGCCACTTTCTAAAGGTCAGTTTTCAATATTGATTAGTTCCTAAACGAGCACTATATATATGTAACCCTTCTGCCAGGACAAGTTAATTGCAGCAAGGGCCGGGTTCAATATCTAGGGGTCTCCTCCCAACAACATAATACAACACTGGCTCGAGCCCCCACCCAGTGACCTGGGAAATCTTACATACACCCCTGGGTGCCTCAAAGAGGCAATTCTTCCCCTCTCGCAAGCAGAGTCTTGGTATAGAAGCAAATCTTTAATAACACAAGGTAACCGACATCAGCATTGAAGTGGGAAAACACCACAACTCAGATTCATAAACCAGACATGAGCAAAGACCCACCCCCCCCAGCCACAAATCACCTAAGGTCCCCAAAAGTCCAACACCCCAAAAGTCTCTCGAGTCCAGCAACCCAAAAATCACCCAAAGTCCCAAATTCTGATACCCCAAAAGTCTCTGCCCCGGGTCAGTGCTTGCCCCAGGGTTCAAAAGTTCACCTGGCAGGATTTTACCATCTCAACCTGGGTGCAATAGAGGGGGCAGGGGTTGATGTACCTTACGCGGTCCGCCGGCAGCTCTGCCTCTCCATAGGTTTCTGCTGCCGCTGTTGACACAAATCACTCCACCACACTCCATCTGCTGCCCTATGAGCTGCCCCAGCCGTTCCACGGAGCAGTGTCTGCTTTGCCAGCCCTCCTTGGTCCATGCTCCCCGGCCACCAGCTGGTAGGTCCCGCAGTTGCTCCACCGGCTGCCCGTCGGTCATCCCCGTCAGCTGCTCACTTGCATGCACCAGTTGCCCCGCAAACTGCTCTGCTAGCCGTCCCACAATCTGCTTTGCTAGTAGCTCAGCAACAGTGATTTCAGCTCATAGTAGATTTCAGCTCTTCAGCAGTATGGCACCAGGCTCCCCTTAGTACACAGTGATTTCAGCTCTTCAGTAAGTTCAGCTCACAGTAGAAGAGCCTCAGTGCAAGTGCACCATTGGACCACACTGAAGCTAGCAAGAGAGGAAGACATGCAATTGGTGTGTTTTGGGCCCTCAGACAGGACCCCCCACCACCAGATACAAAGACCTATCCCCAGCTTCTCTCAGTCTGACTGGGTTTGGAACCCAGGCCCCTTGTCTAGTGAGTGCTACTTAGTTTATGGCGAAACAGTTCCACTAGTTGATTCACATAATCAGGGTAACAACACTTCATCCCCCCTGCCTCAATAACAGAGAAACTTGAGATCCCACAGTGGCCAAAGTGACCATTGGGCTACTGAGAGCACATACTAGGCAGGGTGGGTGTACCTATGCAAATGAATCAGTCCCTGAAGTCTTTTTGCATCACTTGCCACAGTTTACCCCCAGATGTCAGGGTAGGGCTTATCTTGACCCTGACTTGCCACAGTTCACCAACAGATGTCAGGATAGAGCTTATCCTGACCCTGCTTACATATATTTCAGTGCTACCTCTGACCCATTTGTTTTGACTTCATTTTCACCTGACCTCTGATCAGTTCATTGCCCCAGAAGTTTGAGGAGGCTAAGCTTGAATACAAATCAGAATTTACAGCATTATTTAGATGCAAAATGTATGCATCAGAGCTGCATATTAAATATTTAAATTTTCTGGGCTAAAGAGACTTTAAGGGTACTTGGCTATGCCAGATTCACCCACTCATCCAACATATAAGGAAGTGTCTCATGGAGAAGATGATTAAGTTCAGTCTTTTGTACTTTTTCAGGCTGATATGTTACTGAATCTGAGATACGACACAGATCCAAAGCACTCTTATTGGCATACTAGCCTGATTTAAAAAAAATATTTTCATGTAATCTTTTAAAACACTTGAACTACCCGAAGTGCGCCTATTATGCTATAAATATTGCCATTCTGAAGCAGGAATAAGGAAAACAGAATGAAGCATGAATAGAGTATTATAGACCTGATAAATTAAAATATTGCTAGTTTGGGGAAAAAGTTTCATTTATGTTAAGTATTGAAAGACTATCTAATCACGTGTGTTATTTTTGAAAATGAAAAAAATTACAGTACAAAATGTAATGCATAATATGTTGTCATCATGTTTTTAACTTACTTAAAATGCTGTCTTCCAAAAGCAATGGTCTACCAGTTTTAATTTCTGTGCATTCTTGACCATTTCCCAATGTAATACAGGTTGAACCTCCATGGTCCTGCACCCTTGTGACTGGAGAGGTCCTGAACAAGGGAATTTGCTGCACAAGGGGAGGTCAGGCATTCCGGCTCTCTCCAGGGGCTCCCCTCCTGCCTGCTGCTCTGGGAGAACCTGGAAGCCTGACCTCCTGTGGCTCATCTGTCTGGCGCTGCTGCTGCCAGCCTGCTCCCAGGGCTCTGCTGCTCCCTGTCCCTACCCCCGTGTGGGGCGGGCAGCAGCTCCTGGGGTTTCCCAGCCGTGTATGCAGGGTGGCAGCTGCTCCCAGGGTTCTCTGGCATCATGTGTGGTGGCAGTGCTCCAGAGCTCTGCACTTAAGCTTTGCTCCTAGCTGCTCTCAACCTCTGTAGCCAGGGCTCTCTGGTGTCGTAATATCTGTGGTCCTGCTGGAACATGGATGTTGCCAGACCTGGGAGTCCTGGATGAGAGAGGTTCAACCTGTATTGTCATGAAGCTAGTCTCATTGAGGGAGCAATCTTATTCATTTGAAAAGTATAAGGTAAAACTCTTGCCTCTCTCAGGAGAAATTTACGTATCTATTATACATTGCTAAAGATTTTTATTTTTTATGAATATAGAATGGTAGTTGATCCAACAGAGTCTTACTCTTTCTGAGCTGTGCAGCTAAAAAGAGGTGTATGTATTTGTATGCATAGGCTTGGCAAGTGTGAAAGGAATGAATTAGCATAATTTGTTTATGTAACCTTTGTATAAAATACTGTTTTACTGCTTTTGTGATTTGAGAGAACCTTAAATACTAATTCCTAGGGTATACTATAATGGGTTGCTATGTTTTTATATTGGAATAGTTACTTTAGCCTTAATTACATTTGCTACTGTGTATAAGCAGCCCCTAAATCATGTTTTGGCAGTTAATCAAGTCCATCACTTGCAAGAGTTCTTCAGTCCAGTATGCACGCTACTCTTGGAAGGGAGAGGTTCTGCATATCTGGATCTTCACTTTCTTCCTTTTAATCTGGAAAAGCGTTATTGCACCATCATTCTGGCCAATGAGCTGGTAAGAAAAGAATATGTGTTCTGTAGATGTCTTTGTATGTTAACATTGTTAATGATATGTACAACAGTTATGACATTTGTAAAACTTTGCACCAAAGCTGTCCCTGCCAATTGCATGCCTCAATTTGTGCAAAATGGATAACTGTATACAAAATTGGAAGTTGTGCATGTGCCATTATAGGCAATAATTACAAGTTAAATGCATTAATATGTGTTTACTTGTGTATGTATTATTTTGCAGGTTTAGGCTTTGATATTTGCATATTTAGTTATTTATTTTGTCATTAATGGTATCATTTTCTCAGTGTATTTTTTTTTCTGATTGGAGTGGATAGTCATGGGAGTTGGATATTAACAGGATATGCCTCATTTCATCTTTAGGTTTAGGTTTGTTAGATCAGTAGCAACACAAAGTTTATCACCAGCTAATGTCTGTCTGGTTTATGATAAGTGACTTTGATGGCAGCAGTCTTCTAAGAACTGGACAGGAATCCATGTTAGTAAAATACCTTTAGGCTGTGTCTACATTGGCACTCCTTTCCGGAAAAGGGATGCTAATGTAGACTTCGGAATTGCAAATTCCGCGAGGGATTTAAATATCCCCCGCGGCATTTCCATTTACATGGCTGTCGCTTTTTTCCAGCTTGGGGATAAGCCGGAGAAAAGCGCCAGTCTAGACGTGATTCTCCGGAAAATAAGCCCTTTTCCGGAGGATCTCTTATTCCTACTTTCAATAAGAGATCTCTTATTCCTACTTTCAATAAGAGATCCTCCAGAAAAGGGCTTATTTTCCAGAGAATCACATCTAGACTGGCACTTTTCTCCGGCTTATCCCCAAGCCGGAAAAAAGCGGCAGCCATGTAAATGCAAATGCCGCGGGGGATATTTAAATCCCCCGTGGAATTTGTAATTCCGAAGTCTACATTAGCATCCCTTTTCCGGAAAGGGGTGCCAATGTAGACACAGCATTAATGTTTATGGATGAAGAGTGCTATATAAGAGGAACTTATTTAAACTATTAACAATCAATACCATAGTTGACACTGCTTGGCAGACTGAGTAGATAAATCAAATTCTTAATGACCATGGAAATTAAACTAGTCTCCTCATGTATCGGGGGTTTTGCTTTACATTAAAATTGTGACACATTGGTGGGGAAGTTGATGGAAGCTTAACTGTCCTGAAACTCTGTTACTTTGTCATGCTGTCTTGAGTGGTTCATGACCTAGAGTGCCAACCTCAGGGCAGATTGTCAAAAGCAAGGCAGGAACTGGTTGTATCTTCTATAATTATTTCACCAACCCAATATCATGTGTGAACTCCTAAAGTACTATAACAGCCTTACCATGGAGAATAGTAATAGAGATGTAGCCATGTTAGTCTGGTCTTGCTGAAACAAGACAGGACTATGCAGCACTTTATAAAGACTAACAGGATGGTTTATTATCTGGGCCATGAAAGTTCATCACCTAATAAACCATCCTGTTAATCTTTAAAGAGCTGCATAGTCCTGTCTTTTGTTTCAGCCTTACCATGGAGTTACAGATAGTCTCTTTGGGCATTCCAATGTATCTTGCCCCCTGTGCAGGCTGAACTATGAGATAGATCAGGGCTACTCAATTTTGGAAGCCCTGGGGGGGGGGCACAATGATATGCATAGCACATGCCGAGGGCCGCAACTTAAGTGTGGTTGCATATACATGCAAATATATATGCAAATGTATGCAGATAGCTTCTTTCACATGGAAAGGCATGAATACAAAGTTTAAGGCAAGGCTACACAACACACAGGCCCCATTTAAGTCAGTTCTGCTGATATTAATAAAATGCAATATTTACTGGAATGCCACCCATAAGAAAGCACTTTTAATGAGCTATGACAGTCCAGGAATTTAACTACTAAAACACGTATCAACAGAAGACCATTATATTGACTGCTTTTTTGTTTTGGCTCCCACCCCAGGCCTCGTGTTGAGCCTCACATAAATCCAAGTGTCACTGTGGGCTGCAAACTAACAGGCTGTGGGCCGCATGTGGCCCATAGGCTGCGTGTTGAGTAGCCCTGAGATAGATGGTCACTTCTGAGCCCCAAAGGACCAATTGTACTCAGATCTCAAACCAAAGACTAAGCCTATAGTTAATTCTGAAATAAAGTAACTAAACATTTATTAACTGAGGAAAAAAGTAAGGGGAGACATTTAGAAGGTTAAAACAAGAAATATACACACAAAGATGAATTGCAGTCTTAGGATATGTCTAGACTACATGCCTCTGCTGACAGGGGCATGTAAAATAGCCCAGCTGACATAGTCAATGAAGCGGGGATTTAAATATCCCCAGCTTCATTAAAATAAAAATGGCCACAGCGCTGTGCCCGCTCAGCTGATCGTCAGCACAGCGCGTGAGTCAAGACGCGGATTGGTCAACAGGGGAAGCCTTTGTCGACCGCTATGTTATGCCTTGTGGAACGAGGTTTACAGGAGCGGTCAACAAAGGCTTCCTCTGTTGACCGATCCGTGTCTTTATTCACGCGCAGTGCCGATGATCAGCTGAGCCGGCACAGTGCGGCAGTCATTTTTATTTTAATGAAGTTGGGATATTTAAATCCCCGCTTCATTGATTATGTCGGGTAGCCAATTTTACATGCATCTGTCAGTAGAGGCAAGTAGTCTAGACATACCCTGAGATTTAAAAAGGTAATAATAACTTCTATAATAAGCAGCTGACTCATGCCAAACGATGTGAGGATCTCTTGCTTATGTTTAGGAATTTTAGCCCATCTGAGTACACACAGCATAAAGAGACCAAGTTTCTCCTTGTCAGGAATTTTTATCCCCTTTCACTCCAGAATACAAGCTGATGGGATGAGATCACAAGCAGGTATTCAACGAGGTCTGTGTACTTTGATGCTACACCATGCCTCATTTGCCTTCATTGGACTATATTGTAAAAAGTATAAGCTCTTTACCTTAATGTGGTGTTTTAGATGCTGCTTGTAATTATTAGAACTGGGAGCACTGGCTGTTGGGAATCTGGAAGCACAGGAAACAGGAAGGAGAGGGGAGGAGATGGGCCAGGCCTGAGTGAGAGCTACAGAGTGGAGCAGCAGCAGCTTTGTAAAGAGGTTTCACCTTTGTTAAATAAAGGCCTGTTGAAGTTTGTTACTACCTTGCTTGCATGATACAACATTTTGGCGAAGAGGATGGATCTTCTGCCTCTGAACCCACCTGTACCCTTTCTGCAAAGGCCAGGTGAGCCTCCAATTTCTTTTACTGCCTGGATCCATATGTTTGAGACTTATCTGCTTGCAATCAGTGCTACAGAGATTTCTGAAGTAAGAAAGCATGCTCTGCTAATCCATTGCCTTGGAGCAGAAGGGCAGCATGTATTTTACACTTTTCCCCTTGCAGATGATAAATATGAGACTGCACTCACAGCATTAAAGAACTTTTTTGTGCCAAAAGTGAACGTAGTAGCTAATCGCTACAGATTTTGCCAGCGTGAGCAGAAACCAGGGGAGACTATAAGGCAGTATATTGCTTCTCTGAGGAGTCTGATTGTTACTTGTGACTTTGGGAATATGGCAGATGAGATGATTAGAGACCAGCTCATTGAGAAAACAACCATGCTTTGTGTAAGGGAACGCTTGCTTCTAGAACCACAACTTACACTGGAAAAAGCAATAACAATTGCTACCGAGATTGAGTCAGCTATAGCAGAAGCCAAAATAATGAGCATGGATACAGGAGGCCCAGTCCAGGCTGTGACTCCTTTGCAGAAAAGTCCACTATTGCTGCAGACAAACAATCACAAGGGAAAACTAATGAAAAACCACAATATCAGCAAATTCAAAGCACAGCAAAAGCATGCTTTCGCTGTGGATCCCCACGACACCTTGCAAGCTACACAAGATGTCCTGCAAAAGAAGATCAGTGCAATCATTGCAAAAAGATTGGGAATTTTGCTAAGGTGTGCTGCAGTAGCCGGTCCAATCAACAGGTGCATGTAGTTACAATATCAGATGTTACTGTGCTGTGTGTTGACAAAGTCACTACTGCACATATTCCAGA
Organism: Pelodiscus sinensis; assembly: GCF_052426305.1. NCBI lineage: Eukaryota > Metazoa > Chordata > Testudines > Trionychidae > Pelodiscus > Pelodiscus sinensis. The sequence goes on from NC_143052.1 coordinate 202,496,070, forward strand.
ACAGGTAAGATGCACTGTAAATATTTCTGCCATACCTTCAGGCAAATCACATCCTATTCAGCTAATGTTGGACACTGGTTCAGCAGTATTTTACTACCTGATTCTATCTATTTGCATTACTTTAAAGATATGCCTCTTATTGAACCCAAGCTTCACTTGGTGTGCTATTTGAAAAACCAAATTCCAGTACATGTCTGCTTGCCAGCAACAGTGACTTTTGGTGATTGCTGTGTCAATGTAGAGTTCTACATTGTTCACAAAGGCACTCCTGTCCTTGGCAGAGATTTATTGGCTGCTTTAAACCTCAGGGTAGTTAATGGACGGATTGATCTTCCTCAGCAAAGCACTCTTGCAGTACGCACACCAGTTTCAGCTGGGACCCAAGACCAGGTTGAGGAGAAACTTGGCTGTGCTTATGGGTTTGTGCATAAAGTTAAAATGCGACATAACGTGATGCCTGTATGTCAGAAGTTCCGGTGCTTACCATTTTCAGTCAGGGAAGCTGTGTCAGAGGAATTTAAAAAACTTGTTCAAAAAGACATTATTGCAGAGATTGACTCCTCAGAATGGGTAGTGACACAGAAAAAGGATGGAGGCATTCGCCTTTGTGTGGACTGAAGGGAGCCAAATAAAGCTATTTTGATTGACAGCCACCCTCTTCCTCACATTGAAGAAGTATTTGCAGAACTCCATGGAGCAAAGATGTTTTCTACTCTTGACTTGCAGAGTGCATATCACCAGGTTATGTTGCATGAAGATGGCAGAGACCTCACAGAATTTATTACACATGAGGGACTATTTCGTTTTAAACGGGTTCCATACGGTCTTGCATCTGCCCCAAGTGCCTTCCAAAAAATGATGTCATTGATTCTGAAGAATCAACATGGAGTTCAGTGCTATCTGGATGATATTATCATGTTTGGAAATACTTCTGAGGAGCATGACAATAATCTGCAATCTGTACTAAACTGCATCAGCACAGCAGGCCTCAAGCTCAATATGTCTAAATGCAAATTTAGACAAACAGAACTCTCCTTTCTGGGGCATACAATTTCACCGGCTGGACTAATGCCTGATTCAGATCATATCCTAGCAATTTCAAATGCTTCTCCTTCATCAGATTTGCAAACCTTACGTTCCTTCTTGGGTCTAACCTCCGGGTATGCAAAATTCATTCCCAATTATGCTTCTGTCATTGAACTATTACGAGAATTACTATGGAGAAGTTCAACGTTGGTGTGGCCAATGGATGCACAAGCTAGTTTGGAAACTGTGAAAGACTTGATTGTACATAGTCCAGTACTTGCACTATTCAGTCCTGCATTGCCCACAATTGTGACTACTGATGCTTTTGATTATGGACTTGGGGCTGTCCTCACACAACTTCATGAGGACAACACAGAGAGGACTGTTGCATTTGCTTCAAGGACACTGAGTGATGCTGAGAGAAAATATTCTACAGTTGAAAAAGAAGCACTTGCTTGTGTCTGGGCTACTGAAAAATGGAGAACTTACCTGTGGGGCCGCACGTTCAAGTTGTGCACAGACCACAGCCCTTTGACAACTTTGCTAACCACGAAAAGACTGGGAAGAGCAGGGAATCGTATTGCTAGATGGCCTGCAAGACTACTCTCTTTCAATTATGAACTGGAATATAAGCCTGGAAACCAAAATGTGATAGCTGATTGCCTTTCTCGCCTGCCTTTGTCTTCACCAGATGGTCCACCGGAGGATGAGGTTGAAACAGTTGCGCTTATTACAAGCACTCTTACTGCAGTAACAAGAGAGCAGATCCAAGCTGCTTGTTCAGCATGTCCAATTCAACAAAAGCTACGGGAATTTCTGACAAAGAGATGGCCCAGTAATCCTACAAACCTTGACCCTGTTTTGCTGCCTTATTTTAGAATTCGGGATGAACTCTCTTTGCTTGATGGCTGTGTGCTACAAGGTACACACCAGCTACTTGTGCCAGAAGAATAACAGCCAAAACTCATACACCTGGCACACGATACTCATCAAGGTATTGTCAGAACCAAACAACGACTACGAGATCTGTATTGGTTGCCAGGGATGGACTCCCATATTGAAGCAATCATAAAATCCTGTGTCACTTGCGAAATGCATGATAAGACAGCAGTGACATGTACCCCATCATTACAGCCTGTTCCTCTTCCAGATTCTGCATGAGAAAAAGTTGCGATTGACATTGTAGGTCCCTTTGATACTGCTCCAATTGACTGTCGTTATGCCATCACTTTAATAGACTATTTCAGTAAATGGCCTGAAGTGGCGTTTACATTGAAAATTTCTTCTGATACAGTAATTAAGTTCCTCTCTACAGTTTTTAGCAGGGAAGGTAACCCCAAAGAACTGGTGTCAGATAATGGTTGTCAATTTACTTCCATGGAATTTGAAACTTTTCTAGCAGAGAGAAACATTTTACATAGAAGATTGTCCCTGTATTACCCTCAAGCCAATGGGGAAATCAAAAGGTTTAACAGAAGTTTGAAAGAGAGTTTGCAAACGGCTAAACTGGAAGGGCACTCATGGATAACCTTCACTACTGATTTCTTGCAAGCTTACAGGGCTACACGACATGCCACAACACAAAGATCACCCGCAGAGTTACTGCATGGAAAACAGATGAATACTAAGCTGAACATTGCTGGATTGTTAAAGACAAGATCTGATGCACTAAATGAGGATGCTGTGAGAAAAACAGTTGAACAGAAGCAAGCAAAGTATAAAGCTTTCATAGACAAACGGCGGGGTGCTAAGGAACATAAGTTTGAGTGTGGTTCCTTTGTTAGAGTAAGAAAACCTGGAATTTTACACAAAGGGGACCATAAATTCACATCTCCTCTTAAAATCATAGCGAAGAAAGGACCTTACACTTGTCGACTTTCTGATGGGTGGGTATGGAATGCTTCTTATCTTGCACCTGCCTATGCACCAAGAGGAGATGATGCTAACACCCAGTATGACTTCACCGTAGCACCAACACAACAAGACATTGCACTGGAACCAGGGTTTGGGAGACAGTCTGTCAGACCTAGACAACCACCAGTCTGGATTAGAGACTATGTTCTGTAGTATTTACAGTGTTTTCAGTGTAATATTTCTGCCAACAGTATAATGTCTTGTTCCATATTTGTTGCTGTGGTTAGAACAATAATGTTTATTTTATAATTGGGAGAGCTTCTTGAGGAGGGAATGTGGTGTTTTAGATGCTGCTTGTTCTTATTAGAACAGGGAGCACTGGCTGTTGGGAATCTGGAAGCATAGGAAACAGGAAGGAGGGGGGAGGAGATGGGCCAGGCCTGAGTGAGAGCTACAGAGTGGAGCAGCAGCAGCTTTGTAAAGAGGTTTCACCTTTGTTGAATAAAGGCCTGTTGAAATTTGTTACTACCTTGCTTGCATGATACAACATTTAATTACACAGTTACAGAGATTTTTAGTGCACAGGCATGCTGATGTTCGGAGGTGATGGTGGTGGTGTGCAAATGGAACAACTGCTGCAGGGCCCAGCTAGTCAAAAGGTCCTGAGACTTGGGCTGCTGTCACTGCTGCAGTAGCATCTGGGAGCCTCATGCCCTTTAAATCACCAACAGAGCCTCAGGTAGTTCACTCGTGGTGGTACTAAGAGCTGGGTGGCTGGGTGTGGTCCAGGCAGTGCTGAAGACTCCTACAAGCATTCCTTAATATCTAATACTAAATACATTCTTGTAGCACGAGTATCTATTTAGCTGTGCTAACTCATGAGTGAGCCAGACTAGTTTCCAGCTATGTACTTGTCAGCATTCAGTGAGGCTTTGGACTTTTGGGATGAGCTGGTGCTTGCTCTGCCAGCATTACATCCTACATCATCAGCTAATAGATTTTCTAACCTGCATATCTGGTTAGAAAGAACGGGTGTTTTATAAAAGCTGCTTTTACTTCCTCTCCTGTTACTTTCTCTTGGTGTGCCTAGTCTGGCTTTTGCCCTCAGGACATTACTGAAGCTGCTTTCACCAAACACAGCACTGAATTGGTTTATAATAAAATAAAACAAATGTATTGGCAGTAGAATACAAGTGATTCTACATAAAAGGAATAAAGACAGAAAGGGTACAATCCATATATATATATATATATAAAAGTGAAGACAATTACCTACAAGTCTAAAACTTAATCCGGCAAGATACAGGATTTGTAAAAGATAGTTTCTTTCACCAGTCATTTTTCTTCTCAGCCATGGCTAACTTTCTGTCAGGACCTTCTACAAAAGTATAAAGTGCTGGCTTCCGTTGTCATCTGAAATGAAAGATCTTTACCTAAGTATGTTTCTCACCTATATTCAGTTCTTAGAGTTCAGCACCCTGTCCTCCTCCCACAAGGCTAAAGGGTCCATCTTTTTCAGCTTTCAAGAGATTTGGTCCTTTATGTGTGTCCAGTGATGGATACTAAAGATGGCTTCTTTCCTTGCTTATATATTCCAATGTTCAATGAACTTGTTTCAAGATACTGGGTGATCTGATGCTGTTCTTCCATTTCAGTGAGCTTCACACACAGATGTATTTTTTCTTTGTAAATGAGGCTTCTGTTGTTTACATAAGAGAGAAGTAGATGGCTGTGACATTCCCTTTTCTCTGGGAAAACAGTGCAGTCTATTATCAATGAATATCCATAATTCCTCACATAGTGTCAATACATACATTTCACAATGATATTAATCTCTAAAATCTTATTAGTGTTCAGAAAAAAAGCTCACTATATACACTCTTTTAATAAAGTAATATTGTATGCAATCAGTTGATTCAGTTGCTTATCACTCAAATTCAGATCATCTTTATAGACTAGTAAACCTTTGGAATGATTTACCCTCCCTCCAAAGCAAAGTTTATTCGAGCTGCAAGGAAACTCCACGCACAACCTGATGGTGAAGAAAGCTGCATCACTTATTTCTGCCACTTGTATTTGCCGAAATAACATTTTTTCTATTTCTTACCATTACCTCCCCCTACTGTCTTGATCACCCTGTTTCTCTTATGTAAATATACACCTTTGTTGTCTTTACCTGAATATTGAGATGATCAGAGAATTAAACATATCTTCCTTAAGGTATGTCTAAACTACGTGCTTATTTAGAAATACACTATTTCGGAATAATAACTCCCGAAATAACTATTTTGAAATAACACATCGACACTACAAATGCCCATCAAAATAGGGCAGAGTTATATCGAAATAGCACATCCACACTGATTGGAGCCTGAATTGCATTTAGGGCCTTCTTGGAAGCATTCCAGGAAGTTATTACCTGTAGCAGCTGCCTGAGGCCATCTAGGGCTTGTGCTTAAAGCCCCCCCCCCCGTACAGTTGTGTCTCAGACTCTTCATCTTTACCTACATCCTCAAGGGACAGCAAACTCATCTCACTGCCTGTTCTGGTTGCCCTTGCGGACACCACAGCACTCCAGCCATGGAGCTGGACCTGCTGGAAAGCACTCACAACTCTTAGATTTCATGTTTCACCTCCTGGTGCAGTTACTGCAGGCTGCCCACATGGCACTGCAAGACCAGGACCCTCCGCTGACTGCGGGGCACCTCCACACCTGTCTCCACATGCTGCTCATGCAGCACAACTCCTCCCACCCTCCCCTGCTCTCCGTGCACTGCTGCTTCTGGCAAAGGAACAACAGTTCCTATTGGTGGGACCGGATAATCATAGATCCATGGGATGACCAGCAGTGGCTCCAGAACTTCCGCATGTAGAAGGACACCTTCTTGGAGCCGTGTGAGTGGTTCACCCCTGTCCTCCAGCGACAGGACACCCACATGAAACCTTTCATCCCCCTCCAGAAGTAGGTCACCGTCACACTATAGAAGTTCAACACGCTGGACAGCTACCTCTCCATTGGGAACCAGTTTGGTGTGGGAAGATCAACTGTCAGAGCCATGCTCATGCAGGTATGACTCTCTGACTATTGTCCTAGGAGGGTGGTAAACTACTGGACTGGGTTTCCCTAGAAGGTTTTGCAGTCCCGTCTTTACAAAGCTTTGCTGGGGATGGGGTATTTGGGAGTTGCTCCTGCTGTGAGAAGGGGGTTGGGCTCAGGGACCTCCTCGGGGCTCTGGCAACCCTGTGATCCTCTGTTTGTATCCTTCTACAGGTGGTGAGAGCCATCAATGACATCCTGCTGTGCAGGGTCATCATCCTGAGCAACATCAACCCCATCGTCGCTGGCTTTGCTGCCATGGGCTTCCCCCACTGCGGCGGGTGGGGGCCCTGATCACCAGGCATCTAATTACATTAACTTGGAAGGGGTACTTTTCTATGGTCCTGCATGCCCTTGTGGACTAGAGAGATTGATTCACCGACATTAATGTCAGGTGGTCAGGGAAGGCACATGATGCCCGCATATTCAGAAACTCCATCCTCCATGTGTTACAGAGCCAACCTCTGTGACAAAAAGAGGGAGATGTTCCTGCCAGTGTGGAGGGTAAAGGTCAAGCACAGCATACCTGGTTTACACATTTTTATCATAATTCCATATATATAAACTCTTAATACAAACTGCATACATACATACATCACACTGGAGTATTAATGATCAGTGAGTTATCAATTTTAAAATGAGACTATAAAAGGTATAATTTGTACAAAGATTGTTACAGCACTGTGTAGGATGTGAACACAGGGTTGCTTGTTGTACCAGGTTTCCAATATTATAATTGTGCCACTCCATCATTAATCTGCTATATCATTTAGGGAGTTTGTCTTTTTGATCAAGATCTCTTCCTGAACGATAGGAACTAGGACTATCAAATTCAGTATGCAGCTTCCTCTGCTCATAACAAAGTAATTGAAAAGTTTGATTGTGGCAGGAAAACAGGATGTGCTGGACATGGGGTTGTTTCTCATAAAACCAAACAATAGAGGGAAGCAATCGCCAAAGCAAGTACAGTCCTCAAAATTGATATAATTGAATGAATGTTGAAAAAGACTGAACCAAGATTAGCCAGAAAAATAGGATGAACCTGGAATAGGATTGCTTCTCAATAAACCTGACAGAAAAAGAGATAACATGGAAAATTGGGAGTAGTGTTCTGTTTTGGCACAGCTAAATCAATGCTTAAAGTGTGAAAATTCCATATAAACAGTAAGAGCTAGGACCACCAGATTCAGTATACAGCTTCCTGTGATCATAATATAAAGCAACACAAGGGTTTGGTTGTGCCAGGAAAAGGGGATGTGCCTAGAATGGGACTGCTTCCAATAAAACAAAACAGAAAAGAGACAGAATCACTAAAGCAGGGTAGAGTCCTCAAAATTGATAGGACAGCATGGATGTTGAAAGAGACTGAACCCAGATGAGCCAGAAAAATAAAATGAACCTGGAATAGCATTGCTTCTCAATAAACCTTACAGAAAAAGAGATAAAATGGAGAAATTAGAAGTTGTGCTCTGTTTTGGCAGAGCTAAATCAATGCTTATGGTCTGAAAACTAGAATAAAATGTTATTGTAAACCAAATTGATTATAGACCCTTTTTTAAATACAGAGTAAATGACAAGAGTTTATAGGGATGAAGAAAAATACATTTGATGGAATTCTCATTTTTAAAAAGATACAAAAAAAGGAAAAAGAACACTGTATTTTTGAAAAATGCAATAATTTAAATAAAGCATGTATATTTTTCATTTATTTTCCAAAATAATAGCTCCTTAATTGAGTTATGGACCCAAACAATCATGGGTAAATCTGCTAGTAAACTATAACTCAGAGCCAGTGTAGACTCTGCTATTTGTTTTGTTATCAGAACTGGCTTCAGACCATATTCCACAGAGCCTGCCCTGATGGCTCTGCTCCATTTTGATCTCTGAAAGCTTGCAGGCATGCACCCCTCTCTTTTTAAAGCTCTAGGAAATATCTGAGCTTTGTGTGAGCTGTTCTGTTTGGGGAACATAAGATCGGCTGTACTGGGTCAGACCTAAGGTCCATCTAGCCCAGTAGCCTGTCTGACGACAGTGGCCAGCACGAGGTGCCCCAGAGGGGGTGGACCGAAGACAATGATCAAGCGATTTGTCTCCTGTCATCCTTCTCCAGCTTCTGACAAACAGAGGCCAGGAACACCATTTCTATCCACTGGCTAACAGCATTTTATGGACCTAACCTCCATGAAATTATCTAGCTTCTCTTCAAACTCTGTTATAGTCCTAGCTTTCACAAAGAAAGAGCAAATAATTGGGCTGCTCCTTTTCTTCCCTGCACTAGGAACACAGTGGCAGGCAGACTGCTGCTTCATGGGGAGGGAGACAGGCTAGTGTGCTGCTTTAATATTCCTCAGTTTGGAGAGCTCACAGAACTACTCATGATGCCACTCCCAGCAGCTGAAGAAGCTGTGGAAAAACTGAGGGGGAATCCCAAGATACACAGGGATCAGCTCTGGCCTTCCCACAGTATGGCACTGTGGAATACATACCCACACTGTATTGCTCACATTTTGATGATAGATGAGTGTGAACATGATCTATAGAGAGAACAAGTGTGCGCACCCTCTGGTGATTTTTTGTTGTTGATTTTTGGGTGCCAACATAAGTTTAGTTGACAAAACTTGGTAGTGTAGACATACCCTTAATGTTGAACAAGATTCATGACAGGAATCTAGCTTGTTTCAGAATCTTTCTTTTTTCTCATATGCTAGCACAATTGTTGCACTGGCTAGATAATGCTGCTTTTAAAATCATTAACAAAACATTGTTTACCTCACTATTGGCACTGTAGTGGTCTTCTTGAAATGACAATGAAAGTTTAACTTACTTATAATAACACTTATTAAGTGATTAATTTTTAATATTCCTTTTGCTATTTAAAAGAAAAATGGAAGCTCTGACACATCCTTCAAATATTAATGTAGCTTTTTTCACATGAGGAGTTGTCGAAAAAATATGTATTGCCTGACACAGTGAATTAATGATGCGGCCTTTAGTAATAGATCTTCATTTGGGGGGGTTGGTTCACATGCCAACTCTTTATTTAAGTGACTAATAGTCATTATAAAGTTATAGTTTTAAAAGTGTAGTCGAGATTATAAAGTCCAGGCTTTGTCCATTTAAGTATCTTCTGGAGGGAGAAGGCTTCACTGTCTTTCCTCTTTGCTGTGCAATTTAAATATTTCTTTCATGTAGTGCTTTATATTCTGTTGGGAATTATCAAATGGTATTTCCAAAAGGTAGTGAATAGAATTAGATTGTCTTCATTGAAGACAGAAAATGTGCTTTTATTTTACTGACCTTAGTGTTCTTGCTGGGGGCCCCACTGTAGGTGATGTGCTCGATTCAGGTGTGCAAGCTCAAAATTTAGGAATAGCAATGATCATTGTGGTTGTGTATGTATCCTACCTACATCCTTGTGTCTCATAGCCGAGCATATATGAAGAGCTCAGTCCCAAGTGCCTCCCACTTCCTTTTAATTGCCACGGGAAATGAATAGGAACTCAGTGATATCCTTTGTTTCCTCCGTCAGTAACTTTACACCTATCCTTTTTTCTTCCAGAAGATATAGCATTTAAAGACACATCTGGCTGTGCTTCCAAATGTACCACTATAAACCTTCATAACTGCTAAATTTTAACCATTTGGGTAGAAGTTTTCATGCTTGCTCTCTAGCTTGTGCTATTTTTTGTTAAAGCTCAGCAAAATTCATGCACTCATTTTTGAGCATGAAGCTAGAGAGAAACAGTTTTGATAGAATTATATCTTCTCAACCATTTTAAAAAAACATTAGCATTTCTTGTGCTTTTAGTAAGGACTTGAGATTTGATGAAGGGAGTAAGTATGCCTATGTAAGCGGGGGAATGATCCCACTGTTGTGGGGAACTTTCCTGGCTTCTATACACCCCGGTGAAATGGACCAGCGAAAGGATCTGAGTCCCCACTCCCACTTCCTTTACCCCACGGCTCCCTGATCCTGAGGGCTCCCCCTCCACTCTCCTGAGTAGCAGAGCCCTTGAAACCACAACAAGGCTGGGCCCAGGTTTCCTGGGGCTTAATCCCTGACCTTGTAGTCACTAGGGGCAGGAGTTAGGGTGTCCCCACTCTGAGGTGCTCTCTTTACACTGCAGGCCTTCTTGGCCCAGTGATCACTTCATAAGGTTCAAAGCAAATACAATTTATTAAACAACAACTGATTAAAGAGAAAAGAATAAGAAAAAAATGAGAATGGTTAAATGAGAAGACACAGCCCTGCTCTGTAGCACAGGACATCAAAACAGCAGTCTGCAGAGTGTAAGGACAGTCCACAGTCTCTCTCTTAGAGGCCCTGGATATGCTGCAGGGGGGGCTGCAGGCTGGACACGCTAGCTCTGGTAGTGACCACACAGTTGCAAGCTCTAAGTGGCCAGACCCCTCTCCCAGTCCAGAGCCTTTCCCCACACTTTGCAGTTCCCAGGTGCTCACCACATCCAGCTGCAAGCTGTACTGCTTGGCCAGTTCCAGCTCCTTGTGTTGCTTCTCTGTTCCTTTTGGCTCTCTGAGCACTGCCAGTCTGCTGCTCAACACAAGGTCTGCACTCCTGGCTCTGCTGTTGCAAGACTGTTTCTCCACACAGCTTGCACTGCTTGGCCTGTCTGTGTCTGGTTCTGTCGCTGCAGGACTTCTTTACACAGTTTGTACTCCTCTTTCAGCTCTCTGTCTTTGCAGCACCTCTTCTGCACACAGCTTGTTTGTTCAGAGAGAGAGCCAGAACAATCCCAGCTCACAGGGAGGACGGGGCCTGGCCTCTCCCCTTCCTCACTGGCCTGTCCAACCTGTCAATCAGGCTGAGCTGGAGTGTTGGCTGCTTTCCATTGTCTCTGGGGTCTGTCAGCCTCCTGAACCCTTCCCCATCTGAAAGTGGGAGCTGGCAAACCAAAAACCTCCCACAGAGTTTTAGTAAGGGGTAACAGTCCCCTTACACCTAAACTATATGCTTGGTAATGCTGATTATAATCAGTAGATCACATTTCTGAGTAGGGAAACGACATCAGCAGGCCTGCTGATGGAGTGGGGCAGGGGGCAGCTGTATTGGCACCCAGCAATTCTTGGAGCTCTTGCCACTGCTATCGCAGGAGTGGTAGCAGCCTGAGCCCTTGAAATCACATTAGAGTGCCACACACGGTGCACTTTGGGAAGTTCTGAGGACTGGCAGGATGGGGGAAGGAGTGGGCAGCGTGGTATGTTCCAGGCAGCACTTGAGGGTTGGCTGCACCAGCCTTAGCATTCCTCTACTGACTACTACATAGCTATCAATAATGTAAATGGATTTATTTTCATTTTGTTTTCTTAAACATGTTCATACAGAAACTTCTAAAAATAATATTAAGGCTGGAAAATTAAGTATTCTAAAATGAAGAATATTCACCAAACCTTTCAAAACACCATGACCAAGTTTCCTCCTTCTTATCTTACATTGTTAGGAAAAAACATGAGCAAAAAGAAAATTATGTTTATAGCTATTGGAAATGAACAAATTCAGATTTGATATACCAAGTTTTGAATTGTGAAAGCTTCTTTTTACACAAAAGTAAGTTAATGCTATTGATGACAGAGAAAAAAGACACACCAATGGAGCTTTAGCGACTGGTACTTTTATTCTTATGGAGCCACAACACTATCTCAAAAGAGAATAATTTCTGCTTAAATTGGTTCCCTGATTTAGTAATTATTTTGTTCATGATAAACAAGTTATACCAAGGATTTTACTCTCTTTAAGAAAAATATATTTGAACTCGTAAAACACAAAAAGGTAGATAAATGCCATGGAATTTGAATAATTTTCTTTTAGCAAAGTTAGAAAATGTTTACATCTCTTACAAAAAGTAGCAAGGAAATTTAAAATAAAAAATATACTTATTTTGGGTCACTTAGCCCATTTTACAGGGAGCACTTGCAGGGGAGGGACCAAATTACATAAAAAAAGCTTATTATCTTTGTCTACCTACCAAGAGCAAACAACCAACCAGAATTCCTAAGCAGATTCACATCGATTTTGCTTGTACAAATGTTGGTGGAGACCCATAATGCAAATGCTGTGTCAGGAATTGAGGCTGTGGCCATCTGAGATGATTGCATACTCCCTTTGCTGGCAAGCAAGACTTCTGAAAGTCAGCGGAGTTCAAAGACGTGGGTGGTGTTAGCTTAATGGGATGTGTAGAAGAGAGATCATTCAAGCAGTGGAAATATATTATATTCCTGCTGTATGGAACTTTGGTGGAAGTAAGCTGCCTCCAAAGCAGAAACCCAGAGGGTTACATTGCCTGCTCTCTGCTGATATGACATCCACACAGTGACATGGAACTTACTGTTGCTTGGAGGTGCAGTTTACAGAGTTGTTGACTCGAATCCCACAACTTGAACTCGAGTCCAACTTAAGTCGCCTAGGTGATTCAACTTGAGACTTGACTCGGGTTCATTGTTTATGACTTAAGTCTCGACTGAGACTTGCTAATTTTGTTAAATCGACTTGATGAAAAAATTGTCTGAAAATGCCGATATTGATGACTTGTACAAAAGTGACTTGACATTTTTTAACTTAAGACTTGAGACTCGACTTGGGACTTGACTCGAAAGGGACTTTAGGGACTCGAGACTTGAACTGAAGTGACTTGAGACTCGACTTGGACTTGACAATGACAACTTGAAGACAACACTGCAGTTTTCACCACCTTGCACCATTTCTTTGGTGTGTTTTTTTAATCTAATCACTGTAGGATTCTGTACACAGGCAGCTTCACATGCATTTGTATTGTACACTTGTTCTTTGTTATGTATGTTTGAAGGTATTTGTTCATCAGTGACTATGTCCTTTCCATTTTGGGAAAAATTATTGTCCCTTCTTTCTCCCCTAGTTTTTCTGTGGGTTTTTTTTTTCGTTTGTGCAGTGTCGTCATCAGTGATTTTGGTATAACTCTAAATTCAGATTCATTAGTTAACTCCCTCAATTAGTGACAATTATAATTAAAAAAAGGCAAGTGGAAAATACTCAATAACATTAAAAGACTGTCAGAACATATAACACAAGCCCATTCTCATCCCCGCTTATTTTTTGCTAGAGAAATACAAATTGGTTAATAAAACGTTGCTGGTTCAAATTTAACATATGCTTTTTTTCTAATTAAATAGCTGATTTGCTTTAAACTTTACAAAATGCAGTAATTATGTAGTTTGAAATATTTCTGTGCATCCATTTAATTAAAACTGTTTCATCCTTGAATGTATCTATGCCATCAAATGCCGGCAGTGCCCCACTGCAATGTATATTGGCCAAACTGGACAATCTCTACGGGAGAGAGTTAATGAACACAAATCAGATATCTGAAAAGGCAATTCACACAAAAACCTGTTGGAGAACACTTTAATCTTCCTGGACACTCATTAATGGATCTCCAAGTCGCCGTTTTGTTTCAGACCAATTCCACAAACCAAATACACAGAGAAGGATTGGAACTTAACTTCATTCACAAGATTAATTCTTATACAAATGGTCTGAATTGGGATATAAATTCACTATCTTCCACCTTTTAATGACTTAACCAACCAGCCAACCAATGGAGATATTAATGGTTCTTAACAGCCTCTTGTAACTATTTGAACTATCTACTCACTGACTCTCTTTTTCTTCCTCCCCTCCCATTTTTCTCTCCCCCCCGCTCCCCCGCTTCCCTTATTTATTTTTGGATCTGGACTTTATTATACTCTGGTCATCTGAAGAAGTGGGTTTTTGCCCATGAAAGCTCATGATACCATCTACATGTTTTGTTAGTCTTTAAGGTGCTACTAGACTATTCGTTGTTTTTTAAGTTTTTCCTATTACAGACTAACTCAGCTACCCCTCTGAAGCTTTCATCCTTAAATGTGAGCTATCTAGATGATTACTCTTGTTTGTTTCAAACAGACTATGGGCTTTAAAAATGGCCACTGATATGATCAAAATATACTTTTTTGTCTGATGTCTCCTTTGTGGCTCATGCTATTGTAGCTCAGGCATTTAGGTGTAATGGGATGAGTATATAAGAACTGAATTACTGTTATGAATTGTCCATCCCCGAGAGCAATGCAGTGAATTCAAGAGAGACTAGGTGGTTTTAACAATTTATTGAAAATTACAACAGGAATATACAATCCTAGACTACACTTAGTAAAAATAAGTAAAATCTCAGGCCTTGTTAGGTGGTTGAGTGAGTTATACTGGCTGCGGTACCTAGAATTTGCAGGGTTTGCTGATTTGAATTGTTGCAGCACATTGATTAGATTCAGAGGGGACATGCAGCTGTCACAGTCAATGTTGTGTACAATCAGCATGCACTCACTTCATGTTCCCTGGCTTTACATGCATCTCACTTTAGTAATACCAGTAGGAAAAAAATGACATGGGCAGAAACCAGCAGAATTTGGCAATCCTTCACGTGAACAACAGAAAACAAAATGTCTCGTTGGCCGCACATAGAACCCCGATGGGCCACAGGTTTCCCACCTCCTGGTATAGAGTTGCCATCACTCTACCACATAAAGAAGTTGTTAATACTATATATTCTAGGCTAGCAGTAAGTAGGAAAACTGCTGGAATAATCCAGATTGCTAGGAACATTTGAATGGACCCTGAAATATTTTTATTTTTTTATTATTATTATTTATTATTTATTTTCTCTTATGATTTTATGAGTCTGGACCTTGACTAAACCTTGATGAAGAAATTTGGATCTTGACAAATAACAACTGATACTTCTGTTCTAGGCTAAGCATGTGCCCTGTGACATAGACTTACAAAGGATGTTCAGACATGCCCAACCATGGTTTCCCGTATTACTAAACAAATAAACACTAAAAACAAGAAGTGTAATGGTGCCTCACCCAGGAACACAGGATGTCTAAGGGTGTGGCCCATATGAGGGCTCTCCAGTTCCCTCACACTATAGAATCTTTCATTTCTTTTGTTTGTTGTAATGGTTTATAATTTGTTCTGCATGAATTGCTCTCTGAATTGAAATGCATATGCTCCTTTGTTTCAGATTGGAGAATTTGTTTACCTGGTAGAGGGAACATGTGGCATACCTTTGCCTTCAGGCTTGCTTCCAATGGATAGTCCAAATGTTCTGCCCATTAGCAGCACATTAAAAGGTAGAGTAAACGAAAGGGAAACAATGAAATAAGGAAAACATCCTTTATAATGTATTGAGTTCTAAGGCACTTACAGGAAGGAAAATAAATACACTAAGAAAAATGAGCCATTTTATAATGGAATGAACCTTAGAAAGGCATTGCAAAACAAACATGATCTAAAATTGTTCCTCTAGTCATATGGTTTAGATTTTCTTTCCTGCCCAAATCTTTTTCCAGTTATAGGCTGCTTGTAAGCCTCCTAACCTGATATGTCTCTGCAAATAAACTAGAGTAAATTTTCAGCTTGGCCATATAAAAATTTTTCATACCTACTTTCCAAGATGCCTCAATTCTGTAGTACTGCAGCAGTAATTGGCAATACTTGAACCGGTACAAGCATTTCTTGCTTGTCTTAGAATTCTCCTGGATAGGAAATATTGGCACATTTGTTATGTCGTGATGGGTATTCTGATAGCTGTATTTCCTGGAACACAATGAACTAAAGCCAAAATGGTGTCAACTGCAATGTCTCAGAAATATCTCAGTCAAATAAATATGTGTAGCTCTTAGTTCGAGTTCCTTATGGCTGCATGATATGCAGTGGTGTAGCAAGGGAGGCAGGGTGCGGGCAGTTGCCCCCGCATGCCACACTAGGGAGGCACAAATTTAGCCCCCCTCTCCTTCCCCTGTAATCTCTTGGCTCTCCTGCTCCACCTCCACCTGCTACCACTGCCTGGAGCCTCCTCCCCACCTCTCTGTCCCCAGCCCGACTCTCCTCTATCTTCACCAGCAGGTTAGTGCATGCAGGCACCCAGCCCCAAACTGGAGGGGGTAGGGGAAGACGTGATACAAGCTCCACTCCTCCTCCTTCCAGGGTTGGGCTCAGCCGTGTGCCAGATTTGGGGCCCTGCCACATGGAAGGGGGGGGGGCGTAAATTTTGCTTTTGCCCCCAGGCGCATAACACCCTCGCTATGTCTCTGATGGTATGTTATTCAGTATCAGCTGCAGTGTAAATTCTAGTGTGCATGAGCGGGTCTCAAAAACTGGACTGAGAGGTCCCTTTTGATGTGTACTAAAAGTTCCATAATGCATGTTAACATAGTTGTGTTTCAAACAGCACTGCATAGGCTTCACCGTGGAACTTTAGCGAATGCCAGCAGGGTCTTCATGGATAGTTAATCTAATAACATACTGGTGTGCATTAGAATTTACACTCTAGCTATTGCACACACACACACACACACACACACACACACACACACACACACACACACACACACACGTTATACAAGTCCTTACTTACGTTTATACAGCATTACGTCCTTGACATTTTATTAAACCCTTAGTTTAGTTCTGGAGAACAATCCTGCAGCTTTGTTCAATTAATATTGTTCAAATTCACCACCTTCAGATGTTGTTTCTGCTTGCTAATGGGCTGGGAATCTATGGAGGAAATAGAGAAGGAAAGGTTATTTACCTAGAAACTGTAATTCGTTGTCTCTATAGCTCTTTGTTCACTGAATATAGATCCACGCAGCAAATTATATGAAGCAATGACAGTTACTTGGGAAGTGACCTTTCTTTCATAGGTTGTGATTCAGACACATTTTTGCATGACCATTTAATGAGGTCTGAACAACTCTGTCAGTACTGGACTATTTCTCATGTGGATAACGTGCCTCCAAGAGACGGGGCACTTTTAATAAAATACAATCTAAGAGAAATTCAGCATTTATTTAATCAGTTTAGAAACATCTGTATTTAACCACCTCTAAACCATTGGTTTGTGCCCATCTCTCTTTAAAATACATAATTTTTGAAACATACTCATTTTTTGTGAGGGAAAACTAGCAGTTTGTGCAGTAAACTCCTGAGATGATGCCCTCTAATTAGGAGTATATTTCTCTGCTGCTTTTGGAAGTGTGTTAATCATCATCTGCTCTGTCTTCTACAACACATACAGCCATAGGATGAAGACCGCTTTGCAGTATAATGAACTTGATGGCTTACATGAGCTGTGCAGAGACCGTTTTTCCTCTGGGCAGTCATCTAAAGAATTTGTGCTTTCACTCACTATCTCTAAATAAATGCCAGTCAGATTAATTACTGTAATATTCAAAAAAATGAAACCGAAAGGAAAAAATAAGGAGAAAGTCATATCATGTCTGAGTATCGATGACTGTGTCCTGTTAGGTACCTTTTTAAAGATTTAATACATTGTAGCCTCTCAAAGTGAGCCATTTGTAGCCAGGCAGTGCTGAGTTTCAGAATGATGTTGTACATTACTGCTATCATAATTACAACATTTATAGTGTGGTCTGCGATTTTACTGTTATTTTCTGTCTGGTGCCAGTTCCTGCCATGTAAATAATTTGTGAGTGATTCAATCCTGAATGATGTATTTGAAGAGTATATGGTTCAGCCATTTTAAAATCACATAAGGCTGAAAGTTAAAATATAGATCCACAGATGGGATGCAAATGCTAAAAAACCTCTAAGATGCACACTCTAAAATGTGACTCTGTGATATGCATTTCTGTGAGATTACAAGACTTCCTTTCATCTTCCTTCCTATTAGCTCACTTCCTCCTGCTTTTCTCTTTCATTTCTTTCAATGGTGATTATTGATCCTGCACTATCAAAGCACTCTGCTGTCAGGGTTAAGTATTCCATCAGGAGCTGTTCCTGCCTTCTGCTGTTCATTATGGTGATAGAACTAAAGTGAGGCTTAGAGCAGCAGTATAAAGGCATGTATCAACCATAAAACCCACAGTGCTATGGTGCCTGGAGCCAACCAGCAAAGTGATCTTGTGTTTAAAACTCAGAATTAGAATCCAATTCTAATTCCCAACCTGGATTCCATTCCCAGCTCCAGCACAGATTTTCTCTGTGATCTTGGACAAGTTATTTAATGTTTCTGTGTTACACTTCCTCTGTCAAATGAAGATAAAGTTCTTTTCTGCTACTCTTTCTTTGTTAGATTGTAAACCTTTGAGACAAGGGAATTGTCTCTCACTATGTGTTTGAACTGTATTGCCACAGTTTTAGCCAGGGTTGTAAGTGCCAAGGTAATATAAATAAATGGATTACCTTACTCTCCAAAATGTCTTCTCACTATAGATATGTTCCACAGGAGGGGCTGAAGGAGGGTGTGTGTGTGTTGACAGAGCGAGCGAGCGAGAGATCTCACTAACAAACATACCGTGCAATTCACTTTCAGAAGACACTGAAATCACCACAAATTTTACTTCCTGCATATCATAATCCTATCAATTTGACTTAACCTTCCCATCAGAACAATACTTCTGAACTAATGGGAGGAGGATGGTAAGGAGAGTAATGACTGGAAAGGACGTATAGAAAGACATGCAAATTATAAAGTAAACCACAGTAAATATATAAGGACTTCTGACACCCCAGTGATGAGAGCAATATGAAAGCTTTAATAAATAGTTAGTAATAATTACTCCCATAAATGTAATGAGATATAAAAATATAGTTAAATATATATTTTTGTTTATTATGCAGAGCAACTTTCAATTTGGATTACAGTCTGTGTTTTCAATCCTTTTTCATGGTTGTAAGTTATAATTAGTCTAAAACTCAAACTATTACAGCAAAGCTTACATTGTTACATTAAACTCTGAATTTAATATTTTTGCTTGTGCTCTGGTCTGGGCTACTGAAATAGCAGCTGACAAATGGCTTTGTGTATTGCAGGTCAGGGTATAGTACAGCCAGTTCTGTGCTTTAAATGTGGTCTCACTGATGTACTTGAAGAAAAGCTGAAAATCCCGTTGGTTAATGAAGCTCGGGAGAAGGCTCTGGCCATTGCAGCACAGCAGCAGATGTCAGCTCTCGAACATAAGCGAAGAAAGGTCACAGGAACACTGGAGAGCAGCAGTGTTCGAGTTGCAGTTGCAGCCTTAGGGCTGTCTGGAATTGAGGTAAAAAAACATAGTAAACCTGGCAGAATATTACATAGCTTCTCTTTATTTGTGAGGTTGGGTTGGTTAAATTTCAGAAAGTACCATTAAATAGATAAAGAAGTTATGGCTTTTTCATACACAGAATAGTCTTCAAAGATTTTATTTTGTGTGTTCCCTAAGGTACTGCATTATATCAACTGTTTTTTAAAAAATAAAACCTGAAACGCCTCATTCCACGAGGAGTACAGCTAGTTCGGATTAGGAAGCCTAATCCGAACTAGCTACTCCGTGCCGCGTGTAGCCGCGCGGCACGGGGTTTGAACTGCCGGCATTTAAAAATGGCGCCGGCCGGCTTCATGCAAATGAAGGCCGGGAAATTCAAATCCCGGGCTTCGTTTGCAAGTGCGGTATGCCTACATTACCCTCCTAGTTCGAATTAGGAGGGTAGTGTAGACATACCCCTAGAGAGTGATATGTTAATTTTTCAAGTCAAATTTTCTTATTAGTAAATCCATATTCTGCAATGTCACTGAACATACAAACATATTTCCATTATGAAAATAAAATGTAACTGTATATAGATCATGACCAAAGCCATGGTCTGTATATTTTAGCTCCTTCTGGATCTTGGAGCCAACTGACGAACAGGTAGATCCCTGGGTGGCTCTTTGTTATGCCAGCTGTATAGCCATGCTCTGCTTTTTCTGGATGTGACCCCAATGCTCTGTGGTAGAGGGTAGAAGTGATCTTGCTAAAGCTGCCTTCTGCCACTAGAGGATTCCCCTGTACAAGGGAAATCCTCTACTAACAGTTACATTGGCTGTAATGCTGCTTTGTGCTGTCAGAGAAGTCTTACTGGGGCTGAAGAGCTTGCCTTTTACTACATAATATCTATTTTAATAGGTGAAACATTGATACGGAAATTGTGTATTGCTCCTCTGTATTTGAGAGCATTATGGTACGGTATCTGTTAGTGGAAGTATTCTTATGAAAAATAATTATGGTGTCTGAAAGAAAAAGAAAAGAGATAAATGCCATGTAACAGTAAAGAAAATTAAACTATTATGTGTATGTGAATGTATGACAAATGAGGCATGAAAACAACTCCTCCTCTTTCATGAAGTTTTCTTTTAAACAGTAATATTTCAACAATAATATTTCAATTATTATTATTAATAATTAATAATAATAACTATTTCAAGAATAATCTATAAATGATGCATCCATTTACAAGGTGTTTCTTACTATGGGGGGAAATCCTGACACTGTAGAACTCCAACTGACGTCAGGGGGCCATGATAGACATCCATGGTATTGAGACTTAAATTTCTTCCTCTAGGATGCTAGCTAATCACTTGCTGAGGTGACATTTTTGGAGTATTTCATGCATATCACTTTTGTACCTTTTAATATATACTGCATATATTAATCTGCCATATTGGAGCATTAACTGTGAATTTAATCAGAATTTGTAATATAATCAGAGTAAGTATAGTATCTTGTACCAGAAGTCATGCTAAAATCTAATGATAATACTAATACGATATGAATCTTAGGGTGGTTGATAAGAGTCAAGATTAGGTGTGAATATTTAATGGTAAGATGTCAAAATATTTGAAATGTCATATTTGAGAATCAATAATGAAAAGTATGAGGTGAATATAATATGCAGAGAGCACCCTTTTTCTTGTGCAGGAAATATTCTTTTGTCAAATATTTCTTCAAGAGAAATATCACGGAGCTTAGCTTTGATTGATGTAGAAGAGATTTATTTAACAGATTAAAACCAATATATTTCTCCATTTGGTAAACCATTGTAAAGTTTAAACTGCAAAAAGCGATCATAATAAAGTTTATAATAAATTCACATTTATTAGACACATAAAAACAGTTCACAGTGTAGAAGTTATAGCAGAGTTTATTGAAGATGCTTGCAAGTAAGATTATGTTTCACAATTGAGTCTGAAGCTCAAGGTCTAAATTCAGGTTTGATTCTGAATTACCTAAAAATCTGTAGTTTGGCAAATTTATATAAATTTGTGAAGTCCTTTAGAAAGGATTTTATAGCTTGCATAAGTAAGGAAGCTTTAGCTACAGGCACAATTACACATGTGAACAGAAGGAGAGGTGCTACCTACATTATTACTGCTTGCCCTCTCTACCTGAATACCTCTAAAACCAAAATGATTTAGATCTTTATTTTTAGTAATGGTTGTATTTGCCTTTTATTTTGTACTTCTGTAAAGGAGCACAGTTGTGACTGAAGAACTTGTCCTTCAGAATCAGAGTAAAAATGCAGGTTCATTTCTGTACAGTATGTGACCTTAGTCCTTACACATAGATGGCCTCTATTTTTTAACTTCTTTGCTAAAAATTTCTCCTGGTAATTATTTTTTTGTGTCATACAAAGAACAGTTTATACAGAGTCCCTGAAAATTGTGTTTATTAGAACAATAATACATAGCTCTTTCCAGTGAAACACTGATTATTTACTTATTCCATTGTGCTCCTGGCCAAAGGCTCTAAATCAGGAATGGCACAATATTGTGTTGGGTAGTATACAAGCAAAGTATAGGAAGCGACAGTCTTCCTCTGGAGTTGTGGTCTAGAAGAGGTGAACAAGGGGTTCTGTCTTGGTCTTTGTCCAGGCTCACCACTGTTCTGTTCCCTTCAGAGCTTGGAATCCAATAAACACAGAAACAAAAAACAGGTGGGAGGAAAAGGATAGAACATACAAGTAAATGATCCAGGTGATAATCATTATGTGAATTAGTTGTTATTAATGATGAGTGAGGGAAAATGGTAGGGAAGGATGCTTATGTAAACAAAACAAAAAATAGGAGGAAAAGAAAGGAAAGGTAAATACTGAAGAGAGACAGGAAAGAATAGAGAGGAGAAGGGCAGGATGGGAGGGCTGCCAGAGAAGGGACTATGGTGAGTGGAGGAAGCAAGAGGTTGGAAGGAAAAATCAACACACAGTACAAAATATCTCGAATGAGTAGTGTAAAATAACACTGTGTTGTCATCACTGCTTCTGGGAAATGAGTAGGTCTGGAAATTTGGGAGAGGCTCAGATATGATCCCTTCTTTCTTGTGTTTGTATTAGTGCCCTCTCTCCATAGTGAATGTCTCAGCTTAAGAAGCACCTGCCTTTCTTCCTCCTATAGGGGACCCAATGCATGGGGACCCAATGCATGATTAAGCCCTAGATGAGTGAAGTAATTTTGGGGAGCCAGCTGAGGCTCTCCCCTCCTACAGCTTCTGTTGTGTTGGAGTCTCTGTTCTGGGGGTTTCTCAGTTCTTTCTCTTGGGGATGCTGGGTTTTTGAGACTAGAGTTGGAGTCTAATGAAAGTGAACAAGGGGTTCTGTATTGGTCTTTATTGAGGCTCACCACTGTTCTGTTGCCCTGATTCAGTCCATTGTGGGAGCCCTTTGCTACAGATGCTTGGCTCTGACCACAACTTTTATCTTACCACCATTGATCATGTGACTCAAAAGGGGAAACAACTAGAATTTGGTGTATTTTAAAAGTACATTTTAAACAATAACAAAAGAAATCTTGGGTCAAATTCTGGTCTCAGTTGCATTTTTGGAAAACCTCCAGAATAATTTTGTCCCAGTGCTCAGTGTCTGTCTTCTATCAAAGTGAAAGGGTGATGTATATGCGCGCGTGTGTGTGTATCTATATCATCTATCATAGCTTACTGCAGGCTATACACACAACCATAAATAAACTACATAGATTTTAATACATCATTCAGCCAGCATTTGTTGATATACAGGTTGGAACTCCCTCTTCTGGCACCTTCAGGATCTGACTGGTCCCAAACGAGAGGATTTGCCAGACCAGGAGAGGACCCTGCCATTGGCCTCCTCACCCATCCCTGCTGCTGGCTGCTTCTGAACCGTGCTCAATCCCATTTCCCCCTGGCTCGGGTTTTGGCCCTTGCCTTGCTGCTGCTGGGGTATGGCCTGAGCGCCCCCTGCCAATGGCCCAGCTGGGGTGCCTTGCCATTGTGGTCGGAGCTCCTTGGCCACTGGGACCGGAGCTCTCCAGCCGCAAGAACTCTGTCATGCCACTTGCCCCTCCTGACATAGGGCTCCCAACTGAGTCACGAGCCCTCAATGCTGTGCTTCCAGCCCCACCATCAGACCTTCCTTTCCCTGGGCTCAGTGATCCAGGAAAATTTGTGGTGCTGCTGGACTATGGATGTTGTCGGACCAGAGAGTCACAGTTTAGGGAGGTACAACCTATGCAGTGAAAGCTGGTAGAATATCCTATTTCAGACAATGTTTGAGCACAAAAAATAAACATACAAACAAAAACCCTCCAAAACCATGAGAGTCCGGACATAAAGTTGTTTTATTGGCGAGAAGTTACAAGTCATAGGGTGGAAGGAACAAACCGAGTTAAAATGAGATTTAAAAACCATTTGTGAGACAATTACATCCAGGGAAGCTGCCATATTGCCTCAGTCACCTATAGCAAAAGTATCTACAATGCAAAGAAATCGGGGGTCGTATACTTGAACAAACAGGATTTGCCGCAAAGGAGAAAAAGCCAGAAAGACAAGAATGGCTAATATTCAGAGTATATTAATAAGTTAAAGAATCTGATGCTTGTAACAAAGTCTATTATTCTATCTACTCATACTGCAAACTCATCCAGGGAACTGAAAGTCAATTATTTTCTTCACCACTAATAACAATTTCATATTTTGGAATATCATTAGCAGTTATGTTGATACACAAGCCAGAATAAAATCTGCCTCACTCTCTAACAGCTCTATTGGCTGTATAGTGATAACTGGAGTTAAAATTAGCAAACATTTGTTTTTATCTCTAAATAAGCAGATATGATTTGGATTACATACAAAAGGAACAGATCTGTTGAATCACAAGGTACGTTTTGTCACCCTTCCAGTGTTAGCTATGCCTTTGTCACCCCTCCTACTCTTTCTTGGGCACCTACTTAAAAGTTTCAGGCTTCCTAGCCTTCTGCTGTCTCAGGCATAGATTTGCATCAATCTGTCTCTTGAAACTGGGGGTTTAGGGTTGCAGTTCCTCTGTGCTTCAGTGTGATTTCCACTGAAGGTCTGAGGTATGTCTACACTGCCACCCTAGTTCAAACTAGGGCAGCTAATGTAGGCATTGGAACTTGCAAATGAAGCCCAGGATTTAAATATCCCAGGCTTCATTTGCGTGTTCCCGGGCGCCACCATTTTTACATGCCCCGTAGTTCGAACTACCTGCCTGCGGCTACACGCAGCACGGACTACGTAGTTCGAATTAAAGCTCCTAATTCGAACTACCGTTAAACCTCCTTGCAGGAGGAATAATGGAAAAAAGGGTTTACTTTTGACAGATCCGCGTCTAGACTGCCATTTTTTTTTAAAAAAGCTCAGTTTCGAAAAAAAACAGTGGCCAAATTTATGATAATGACGCACGGGATACTTAAATCCCTGCTTCATTAGCAATTTTGACGTGCCTAATCTACATCTTTCTTTTGACAGAGAGGTGTAGTCTAGACAAAGCCAAAGGCTCTAGCAAAATATATTTATACATAGGATAAAACATTACAGAGTAAGCACATTAAAAATAATGTTCTTTTGTGATTGCTAAAATTTTATTAGAGATCACCCATCAATCTTATGGGACTTGAGTAACTTAAGGTCTTTCCAACCTTTGCTCAATTATCTCCTTTAATAAAATTTGACAATTTCATGTCTCATGTCAGAGCCTGGGGAGGAGCTATTTTGAAATAGCAGCAGTGAAGTGTTCACACTACTGGTATTCCATAATAGCTATTTCAGAATAGGCATTATTCCTCATGGAATGAGGTTTACAGTAGTTGGAATAAATGGTCCATTATTTCAAATTTATTTCAAAATAATGGAATTACTGTGTAGACACTTGCATTGTTATTTGGAATAATGGGCGTTATTCCGAAATAATGGTGCTATGTAGAAGCACCCTGACTGAAGTAAAATGTTGGAAAAATCATCTGATATCAATATCATCCAAACTATGGCTTCCAATTTGTTATTCAAATATCTCATAGATTTAGAGACAAAATAAACATTAATTTTTTGTGTGGTTCTGTGACTCGTGTCACAAAAATAACACTCTTATTTCAAGTTTTCTCTAAGCCCTTGGACTGGCTAGTTGAAATAGATTATTGCTACTATCACATGAATGATTTGTTTCAACTGTTAAATTTTGAGAGTACTATCAGTGTATTTCCAGCTAATGAAGTCATCCAGTTTTTTACCTCAAGAAGCAACTCCGCTTGCCCCGCTTGTAAATATGTCCTGAAAAAATGCACACTACCAAAAAGTATTGAATTTTCTGCTTAGGTAAAAGTAATGCCTAAGTCTTTTATGACTATCCAGTTATGTTTCATGCAGAGGGGATTTTGAATATGTTTCAACATTTTTATATGCTGTTGAGTAAATAAGGTATTTGAAGTAGAAGTTTAACAAAAGACCCCACATTTTCTCTCTGCTTTAAGATTTCACAGAAGTTGACTCTCTCCCTCAAAATAATGGAGAGTAAAGTATATAGGCCATGTTCTACCCTCTCCTGCTTGAATTATTAATTCAAACAGTACTTGATAATATCCTTTATAAATAATATTGTATTCAGTATCTAACTTTTTGGATTTTTCTTCTTCACAAATCCTTTCCATAATTAAAAAATGCAATGTAATACATTTCTTCCATCAGCAATTGTGCACATTTTCTATTAGTTTTAGTAAGAGTTGTAACATTTGCACAAGAAAAGGGAACATCTTAAAATATGAAAAATATTAAGTATCTTAATATTAACTTAACTAATAGAAGGATCAATTTTAAATTCAAATACTCTTTTGTAAATTCCCTCTACAGCAGGGGTCGGCAACCTTTCAGAAGTGGCGTGCCAAGATTTAACTTACTCACTTCTATTTATGGATCTGCATGCCATTGACACTTTTAAAAGTCAATAATAGTCCTACTTACATTTTAACAGCCTCATTAATCCCTCTCAGTAGCCTCAAGTGTGTGCCACATCTTCCTTCACCCCCCTTCTACTCCTACACTGCTGTGCCTCCAGCACACACACTGGCATGGTAGCAGCACTGGAACTGCAGCCCTCTGGGAGCAGTGCTGAGGCGAGGAGGGGCTGGGGGGACAGAGTCACTTCCCTGCTCGGACCGGCCCTTTGTCTGGGGCTTGCCCTTCATGTGCAAGCTGCAGCTCTGGGGCTGGGGCAGGTAGAGTCTGGGACTGTCCAGGGCTGAGTCCAGCCCCTGGCTGGGCATAGTGGGGTGCTGGGGAAGGGTCTCCCTGCACATGGGGAGCAGCTATGGCTTAGCCCAGGCCCCAGCACCTTTTGGAGGTGGCAGCAGCGTGTGACCAGCCATGCCACTGCGATCTACGGAGTAACCTCAGCCTTGCCCACTCCCGGAGCAGGAGGCAGAGCCTATATTGGGGGAGGGAGATGTTAATTCATTCGCTCCTGGGAGCTGTATTCCAGGCAGGGGCAGCCCCAGGGACATGAAGCCCAGTGCAGGGCCATTTGCCCAGTCCCTATGCCATGCTGTGCGGCGACCATGAGGCTTGACCCACTTATTGGACTTTCCTCGTCCCTACCATTGTTCAGGAATTTGGAAGATTTGGTGAAAAAATTCCAGAACTTTCCAGTTTGGGGTAGCAAATAAAGAAATACATAATTGCTTTTAAGTCTCAGAGGGGTAGCCGTGTTAGTTTGTAACTTTAAAAATAACAGGTAGTCCTGTGGTACCTTAGGACACATTTACACAAGTAGTCCTGTGGTACCTCAGGCACATTTACACTGTAGGGCAAAAATCGAATTAAGCTACGCAACTTCAGCTACGTCGATTGCGTAGCTGAAGTCGAAATGGCTTAATTCGGCTTTTGGTGCTGTCTACACAGCAGGAAGTCAAAGAAAGAACACTCTTCCTTCAACTTCTCTTACTCCTTGTGAAATTAGGGTTACCGGAGTTGGAGTAAGAAGTCCTCCAGCTCGCCATTATTTCAAAATAATGAACTGGTGTGTAGACGCGCTCTTTGTTATTTTGAAATAATGTCAGTTATTCCGAAATAATGCTGATATGTAGACATACCCTTAGAGACTAATAAAAATTTATAGAATCAAGAGCTTTCATGGGTAAAATATATTTCATCAAGTATTACCCATGAAAGCTCATAGTTATATATTTTTTTGTTAGTCTCTAAGGTGCCACAGGACTACTAATAATTGTTTTAGTATATTTTCTTGTTCCTATTTTACTTGACTTGAAAAGTTTTAAAGATTTATAATTTGTCATTGAGAAGCATGAGTACTTTTTCAGGCCCACGTAAGGAGGCTTATATATAACCAATTTTGTTCGCCTCTATAAGAGAAAGAATTGCCAGATTTATTCTATTAATTTGAGTAATAATTTTGCAATTTAAAATTAATTGTAAGGGGAAACCAAACCATCTGTAGTAATATTTGCAAAAGTTAATAATCAGCTGTTCTACCTGTTTAATTATAACCCTTATCTTGTTTAAATCCAAGTCTCTAAAACAGAATTTATTCACTTTTAAAGTCTTTATTATGGGTGCACTTATTATACAAAGTTACATAGTGTTTCTTTATTTGCAGAGAGAAGTGCTGTGTTGGCCTAAATACCCCCCAAAGTTAAAATCCGTGGACTACAGTGTACAAGTGAGCATGCCAGAATATTTTGAAATCCCTGAAAAGCTCTCCATTCCTGTGTTATCAACAAGCAGAGTTAATTCTAGAGCCTTTTCAAAGGAAGGCCATCAAGCTGCGAAAGTAACAGGTAAAAAATAGCCTACTGTTTGAACTGCAACTGATAACTTGTGCTTTTTAACCTTAAACTTTCCTTCTCCCATAGTGTCCTTTCCATCCACTCCCCCCAATTCTTTCCCACTATATCCACAAAGGGTATGTCTACACAGCATTTTGGACTGTGTGATGACAGCAAGTCTCTCAGCAGGGGCGGATATACGGCAGGGCGAGCGGGGCGGCCGCCCCGGGCCCCGCGCTTCAAAAAGCCCCGCGCATGCGCTGTGGCGCCACCGCGCATGCGCGTTGCGTCACCGCGCATGTGCCGTGGCAAAGGGGGGCCCCACAAGATTATGCTGTCCTGGGCCCCACAAAACGGTCATCTGCCCCTGTCTCTCAGCACAGGTATTCCTCAGTGGTCCATCTGATTTTAATAATCCTTCTGGATGGGTGGAGTTTCCCAAGTTCAGAACAAACATTTTCAAAGTTTATAAAGGAAAACTTACATATTTTCTTATAGCATGTAATATAGACATTGCAAGTGAGATTAGTGCATATGCAGCAACTTAAAAGTATTTCAGGCAGTCTAAACACATTGTTATAAGACTTGTATGTATTTAGAGCAAAACTAACATACAGATGCACAGATTGGTCTCTAGAGTTCTTTAGTTCTTAGCTAATGCCAGTAGACTGGGCAAGACCTGGTATCTGGCCTGTCAGCTTCACACTCTCTGCCTCTTTACTTTTTAACTCTTCTGTTTTCTACTGAGATTTTAAATATTTTCTTCATTGCTTAGTGCCTATTAAGTTTCAGTCTCCTTCTGATATTTATTTTTTTGAAAATGCATTACTACCTTTATACAAGATTTTAAGCAGTTGGTATACAATCTTATTTTTCAATTTGCTATAATTTGTGTGTCATGGTATCTGGCAAAGATATAATCGTGTAATAGTCTCATGAAACTCATGCTGATGTAGCCTTTTGCTTCAAGTTTCAGTGCATGTCTTGTCTTCGCTCATGGTAGTTAAGGTTGCCAGGTGCCCGGTATTGACCCGAGCAGTCTAGTATTTTTTCCTCCTGTCTGGTAAAAAAAATTCAGAAAATACCGGGCACCTAAAATGTCTGGTATTTTCTGATTTTTTTTCCCTGACAGGAGGTGAAAATACCGGACACCTGGCAACCCTACACACACTCAGCAACTGGGCCCAGCGCCTAGCCCCTCCCCCCCGCAAACCCCTCTCCTTCCGCTTACCTGGTTCCACAGGGGAGCTGTCTTCTGGCTTGGAGCAGGGAAACAAAAAGCTGGCAAAAAGCCTCAAAGGCCTTTCTTAAAGGAGCCATGCTGTTTAAAAAAAATATACATATACAGGCAGTCCCCGGGTTACGTACAAGATAGGGACTGTAGGTTTGTTCTTAAGTTGAATTTGTATGTAAGTCGGAACTGGTACATATTGTAGGGGAAACTCGACCCAAACATTTCTCCAGAGCTCAGTTTTATTCTCCCACACCTCACTTCCCTCAGTCCTCTATTCTCAAGCTGAGGTGTCTGCTGAGAAAAGCTGCTCCGCGTCTCCCTGGTCTGCTGTGGGGGGCGCTAGCTTTGTGTCTCCTTGGTCTGCTGGGGGGAAGCAGCTAGTGCGGGGTTGCCTCACCCCGTTTGTAAGTAGGGATCTGATGTAAGTCGGATCCATGTAACCTGGGGACTGCCTGTACATATACATATACATATACATATACATATACATATACATATACATATACATATACATATACATATACATATACATATACATATACATATACATATACATATATATTTATTTGATTTGCTGTTGGGGTCCTTTTTTTGTTGTTTTTGCTCAACAACTTTGGTCTCCGCTTTTCTTTTTCTCAACAGAATTTTTCCCCACATTTTTTGGGGGGGGAAGGGAGGTTTGGTATTTTTGGTTAAACCATCTGGCAACCCTAATGCTAATGGAAGGCAGTTGGGAGCCTTCTACAGGTTACGTTTGCATTGTCCTGGATCCTCAAAACTCCATCTGTCCTGTGAGAAGTGAATACTGTCCACAGTCCCAGAGACCATTAATTTGAGAACTGCTAGCATGCCTAGTCATTCAAGATATTAGATATGTGGAATATAGCTCTGACAATTAAATGTCCTTTTGCTTTCTTAAAAAAACAGAATGAAAAAATCACAGTTGCCCATTCATATTAATCTTTACAGTATCGTTCCAAATAGGTTTTGAATTTAATGTTTCATTGAGACATAGCATGCTTTGCAATCATATATTGCTCATCGATGAGCTGAAAAGGATGAGAAAGGAGTGAGTTCACATTTCTTTTTCTCCAAGTCTGTGTTAGCTGGATTACAATACATACAAAAACAACAGAAGATGAGGATATCAGGAACAGGAAAAAAAAGTTATTTTTTAGTCTTCTGGATGACTCTGTTCTGTGTGTTTAAATGAGATTTGTGTAACATCCCCTACCCAGATTTTACCCAGCAGTAATTCCTGGATTGGACAGTCCAGCCAGAGACAGGTCAGGCTGTGTTTTGTGAGGTTACAAAAGAGGAGGTCCTTGCAAGGCACTTCTAAAATCTAAGGGCCTGATCTCGTGAACAGACCTTGAAATCGTGAGAATCTATGCATGAGGAATGATTGGTGAATGTTGGTCTGTTTACAGGAAAGACACTTAGGCATGATGAGTGTCTAGTCACCTGATAAATATGCTGATAAATTATTTTGATAGCTTATTTCTTTAATTTTTAATTTTTACACAAACATAGCAAAAGGCCACAGAGCTCGCTAAAGACTTTGCATGCAAAATTTGAAGACTTAATTGCTCAGCCTTTTTCCAATTATTGATCAGCAAAGAAAGTCTTCAGGTGTTGTATTAGGAACTTAGTAATTGCCATTCTGGATCAGACCAGTGGTCCATCAAGTCCACTGTCCTCTCTCTGGTAGTGTCCATTACCAGATGATTCACAAGAAGGTGCAAGAAATCTCAGAGTGGTTATAGGACAACCTTTCTACAAGGAAATTTCTTCCTAATCCTATGGTAAGAGATTGACTTATGTCCTGAATCATATTCCATCCAAAGTATATGTGTAGTTGTTCCTTCACCCCCACATCTTTCATTCTTCACTAGTTGAGAAATTAGGGATGTAAAATTCTGTTTTATCGGTTAAGTGGTTAACTGTTTAAATGGGATCCCATAAGAAGGGAACTGCTGCAGCCCAGACGGACCTGCTGCACTGGGTGGGCAGTGGCTGCTCCAGCCAGCCTAGAGCACCCTTCAACCTGTCTCGGATGGGGGGCTGCTCCAGCTCAGCAGGGCCGCTGGTTAACCAGTGACATCTCTAGATGTTGATTAGAAATGTTGAATTAGGTCTTCAAAATTTCATTCTTGTTAGAGTTCCCTGAGGATAATACTAAAGCACAAATAGCATCAACAATCTTAAGCTCTTTCTAAAGCCACAATACTATTAATATTATTATTATTAGTATATTTATTTATTGTATTAACAATAACACTTTTAATCTCCCACTGCAATTATAATCTTGTACTGAACAGACTGGTTAATTATTTTCTTATATCCTTTGGAATGGGGAATTTTATATTTCCTATGCAAAGGTGGCCTTTTTGGTATTTCTGTTGGCTTCTGGAACAGTGAGAGAGGCTGTTTTGTCTTCTCTTCCCTTCTTGAACTTTATAAAAACAAAATAGCTTTTTGTCCAGGTCACATGTATTTAACTAGAGTGGTTTACAGCTGTTTCTGAAGTGGTTAATCTCATTGTCATTGTTTCCCCCCCCCTCATTAGCATTAATCTGAAACCTAAATTCACCCTGTATACATGTGATGTGAAATAATTAACCAGGCACAATAATTCATGAATCTTTGAACAGATTGAATACATTATTACACAATAGTTATTCCAGAATATTTGCCTGTAAGAACACTTTATTCCAAAATAAAAATTATTCAAGAATAATTACTGTGCTTTAGAAGTTCACTAATTATTACAAAATTAAATGTGATTTTATTCTGGAATAGAGTGTCTAGATGGGTAGCCATTCAAAAAACTCTGTTCTAGTAAGTGTCCTTATATAGAAGCCCTAAGAAATGAGGTAGCAACATAATTCCGCAATACCTGCAAGAGTGACAGCATCAAGCTATCAGACAAGGAAAACGGACTAAATGTCTAAATGTCAGAAGTAACGCATCACTAAACTTAAAGTAAACAGATAGATTTATGCGTAGTTCTCATATAACTGCTATTTAAATGCTTCTGCTTTTACCTGGCTGACTTTTTTTTTTTCAGTCCTTGATGGCAGAATAGTTTTTCCTGAATTAGCAATAAGGTAAACAGATTCAGATATATCTTTGGTAGTTCAAAAATAACCATAAATGAAAGGCCAATTGCATTGTAGACTCTTGGTACTGTACATGTTATGCTTTTGACAGTCATCATTCAAATGCTGAAATAGATATTTCAAAGGTTGGTTTTCAGTACTGGCAAGAAATCGGAGTGGGAAAGCAACTGACTGCATAAAGTTAAGATAGTATTGAATACTCAAAATTATTTCTTAGAATTTTATCTTGAATAGAGATTGATGAAAATGTACTGGGTTAAGCCTTATTTTGTTTAAATGATATATGGCAGAATATCTTATGTGGGACACATGGCCAAAATTTCTTTATCCAAAGAGTTACAGAATTACAGATTCTCCAAATAACTACTGAAAATCTTTGTGACAGATACAGGAAATCTTGAAAATTAACAAAATGGAAATCAAATGTATTAGGGAATCTCTTGCAAGCCTCTTGACAAGATAAAATATATACACTGCATCTGAAAAGAGCCCTTAGCTTTTATGTGAAGCAGGCAACACCTTTTATGTAAACCAATTCATTTTGACACCAGTTTAACTGTCCATATTTTTTACAAACTTTTATGTGTAAATATTTTTACATACTTGTCTTCATATATTTTACATTATTATTCATTGGTATAATTGTGGCTTGAGGACAAAATGAAAAATTATTTAACCAGAGTTGTGGCAATGACAAGAGTCATCTCCAAGTCCATTCAGCCGCTTGAATTTTCAAAGCAACCACTTGGAAGTCATTGGATTATATTAAAGAACAATACTGTTCCAGCACTGTGGCATGTAAGGAATACAAAACTGGCATTGCTATACTGCATGAAAACTCATCTCTCTTCTGTCTTGCGTGAGAAATTTCTACCTCCTTTGTGTTAAATGAGTCTTTATATAAAAATATATATGACCTAATTTAACTAGGAAGTATTAACTGTTTCAGTTTTTGTATCTGTGCTACTGGTATGTTTTTGTAAGTTATTTAATTATTAAGGGTTTTTGTAATTAAATTGTTTCCTGATTATGTGATGATTGATAATGTATTAAATGGCATATTTTGAGGTATCGTAAATTACGTGACTGGTAGAAATATCTGTTTCTACAGAATAGAAAATGGTCAGCTTTGGTGGATGGGGCCTCTGGATGTTTCAGAAATAGAAATATTTAATATTAAATGTGTGTAAAATGTGTATACACTTAAATATATGTGTATGTACCTAAAAGATATCGGTTTATATATTTCAAATATTAAGTGGGTTTATACCAGTATTTATTTATTCTCTCAGTAACGGATTTATGTGTCTGTTAAGTGTTCCTCTGACACTCTAATGTATTTCCATGATTTCTGCATGCCCCCTCCCCAAATCTACGAAAGTTGCTTTTTATGAGTACTTTTGGAAAAGTTTGACGTTTTTATTATGAATTGGTTTCAGGTGACCCAAAAAAAGCATTAGGCTGATTTCTGAAAAAGGAATATTTAAGTCCCCTTTTCTCTGAAAATGTTGTGAATTTCTTTAGATTTTCCAGGAAATTCTATACTAGGATGAAATGTAATGTGTGAAACTTGTGATGGTTTTGTTAGTTTTTCTGGGGAAGTAGAGTGGGGAAGAAATCAAGTTTATAAACCATCTTTAACCTAAGCTCTGCTTTTGAAATGGGTATGTAAACTTCTAGACCTAATTAATTCATTTCAAAAGATGTGTGCATATAGATCCAAAAGCGATAATTATGTCTGGATGGTGTACACCTTAAAATATTCCAATAATAAACAGTTTGTTTTTATTTAGTGCTTATGAATGCTTTTGCATTTGTGGTAAAAACTTTTATTTTTTAATTTACTCCATTTTTCAAAGCTTGTTCATGAATGACTTAAGGTCAGTACTAAGGAATGAAAACTAGGTTAGGTTTTAACTGCAGGCTATGTTGTGTTTTTAATTTCTTTTTAGGGGTATGAGTATTTTTTGCCAGTTTTGTTAAATAGTAGTGTGAATTTTTTAGTTGAAAAGATTATTTAGATAGTTCTGGTTTTAGAAAAAAATGAAAACAGTAGTTTGCTTTTTAAAAAAATGTATTTTGAGCATAATAAACGTTCATAATAAATTAGTTAGGGTTCAAATCTGCTGTTCTGAAATACAAATGAAGTTGACCGAAGTTCAGAGTACAGATAGATAGCAGGATTGTGCATTCATGAGCTGTTATCAGTGTGAAGTAGTCTGTCATCTTTATAAATGGCAATATATATTGCCATTGGTCTTGAGTAGGCATACAAAGCTTTTTTTTAGTCATCACAACTGAAAACTGAATTGATACTGTCCTTCCAGTCACTATGCATAGAGCCACCCTGAGGACTTTTAGCAAAATAAGTGCACATCCCAAATGTAACCTGAAGGACAGAAGAGAAATCTTTAGCCCGCCCCCTCCTTGCTGCAAACTCCTGCTGCAGCAGTTCTGAAGATCTGTTCTTTTTTTTAATAGTAGCGATCAGTTCACACCTGTTCCTCCTTTCTTGGACTGTCTTTACAAGGCAAATGGTTAGAGACATTTATTCTTTATTCAAATGAAAGCTGGAAAATCTTCTTTACATTTCAAATTCTCCATAAACTAGAGAGAACTGTGGCCTTCCTGGGACTTAAAGGCCTACTCTGAAAATGTCATAGGATTTTTCCAGGAGAGCATAGCATACTATGGAGCAATTAAAAGAGAAGCTGTATATGATACAGAATGTTATGATCAGTGTTTCTTAAACTTTTTAAGACTGAAGAATACCAAACAATAATTTTTTTTTATGGGGAACACCAAAAAAAACCCAAAAAACACCGGACCTGGAAGACCTCGGGGTTGCAATGTGCCATGACCCCACCAGGAAGACTGCCCTAATAACACTCTGGTACATGGAACTGAAAATGTAGACCACAAAAAAGTAAGGGGTAGGGTGTCTGACCAGGAGTGGGTAATGGGGCAGGGTGTCTGGCCAGGAGGAAGGGTGCAGAAGGGGACTTGGGGCAGGGTGTCAGTGCATTCCCAGCTTGCTGGGTCTCGGCAGGGGGAAGGGAGTAAGGGGGTTTGGGTGTGGGGTCTGGCATGAGTGGGAGGCTTACCTGGCTTTGCACCTCCTGCAGCAGAGAAAGCCTCCAGGGAGCATGCTCTTGTTCTTTGTGGAGAGGTGGGTGGAAAGCTCAGTTCCCCTCCCTCCCCCCAGCCTATGTATCAAGTAACTCAGCGCAGCTGCAGCACCAGGCCAGGCTTCCCACTGGCAGGGCAGGGGGAGGGAGGAGGAGTAGAAACCCTGACCGTCCCCAACAGATTAAACTCTGCCACTTCCCCAGCAGGCTGGGGAGGGGCGCCGGGGAGAGAGACTAGCAGCGCATGGGGGGCAGCAGAGCCCAACTGTGCCCCGTCACCCACCTTTTAACAAAGCCCATCAGCTTATGGGCACATTCCATATAAGAACAATCATTGGACATCCTAAAACTCCTGAACTTAACCCGGTGGGATTCAGGGGTAACCCTGAACTGCTTCAGTGCATAGTCCTTAAACCGCCAGTAGTCTAACGCTTCTTCCTCCCCCATAGCATTGAATACCTCCCTGGCCTTGCCAGTCAGTTTGGTCATCAGGACAGGCATGTGCTGCTCATCTGGGATCTGGTCCACATTGCAGATGCGCTCGAAGGTGGCTAAAAACTCCTCAATATCATCATTATCACTGTAGATGGGACAGATCCTTTCCCAACTCTTGTTGGCAAGTGGGGCTGGGCTCGCAGGTTGCTGTACCCTTTGTTGTGCCTCCAGTATCTGGTGTTGGTGCCACTGGGAACTCTCCTCCATTTGCTGTACGTGGGCCGCTCTCTCCGCTTCTGCTGATTCCTCTCTCCTTTGCACGTTTCTCTGCCAGGGCCCTCTCGTGTTCTAGCTCCATTTTCCTCATTGCCTGTTGCCTCTTGATTTCCTCTGTAACCGCATCCATGGCATCTGGTGGGGGCCACTTCTTGGCCCACAGGTCATCCTGCATCAGCAAAACTGTCAACTGTTGCTTAGTAGTTCTCTTTAGGAAGCCAGTGCCCCTCTGTGAGCACAAATCCTTTAGAGGCTCTTTGCTTAGGCTCTCATACTGGTGCTGACTCATTTCAGTTGCTCTTTATCCAACCAAATTCTCAGTACCAAAAATCAAATTTAGACAGTGAGGGGGTCTTGATCCAAAGCTCAGTTGACCAAGATCTGTGGATCCTGCCGACTACGTCACTGTGACTGACTGGGCCAGGTCTGGGTACAGCTTAAGGCATCCGCTCAGGGCGAATTGCTCAAGTTCGAGGCTCCTTACAGCCCCCAGACTGGAGACCTTCCCAAACAGGCCACGAACCAGTCCCACAGAGCGCTTCAGCTGCCTGCTTGAAGCCTCACGAGCAAAACCCCTCCGATACCCCAGCAATATCCATGCCCCAGATGTCCCCGGGCCTCATATACAGGTGAGGGGTCTAAAACCCAATCTCACCTTCCCTGAACAAGTTCTGTCCGGTTCCAAGAAACCAGCCACAGATCCCCGATCAATTTACCCTCTGGATCTTACCCACAAATCACGCTGAGCCAGTCCTTTAGAATCTACCATCTAAAGGTTTATTACTACAGTAAAGAAAAGCATGAGAGTAAGGTTGCTAAAATATCATACATTACATGCATTGAATCTCCCAGTTCTCGATGCAGGTCCTAGCAGAGATGTTATAGCTGCTGGTTTAAAAGTCCTTGTTGCGCATCCTAGGTCAGGATGGGTCCACAGTTCTTTCCGGCTCTTCGATCCCTGCACTCTTGACTCTGGGATCAAGGGCTGAGCTGAGTTCCAGATGGAGATGGCCACATGGCAAATTTATATCTCCTTCCTGGTCTCTTCTTGGCTGCAGCAGGTCACCTGGCCAGAGGCCTATCCCTGTGTTCCCTGCTGGTAGCCCTTAGGTGTCATTCCTCATTCCCGAGGTGTGTCCTTGGCCCATTGAGTGCTATTGTTTCACAGAGCCTCGCTAATTAACATGTCTATAGGCTGAGCTCTGCCCATTGCTCAACCACACACAGAAAAATATTTAATACTTGCACAAAGTACATACTTATAACTTCACACGCAGACATTATACATTTACTTGAATGGAATATATAAAATTAGCAGACAGTAAGCTTCTATTCGACATCTTGCATGGCCTCCTTTATACTACTTTTGGGACCAACAGCCTCCCCCCCACCATGGGTGCAGCAGTGATCCAGCTGCCTTACTCTAATTCAGTAATATGACAGGAGGGGCGCAGGGGAGAGAGACCAGCAGCATGTGGAGGGCAGCAGAGCCCAGCCGTGCCCCGAGGAGGTGGGGCAGCAGAGCCTGGGGGGCGGCAGAGCCAGAGCCGAGTTCCCCGCAGGTGGCAGTTTTAAAACGCCAAGGTCTGGAAGCGACTCCTTGGCTCCAGCCACCCCTCCTGCTCCCAGCAGCAGCAGCCACTGTAAAAGCTGTCTCCTGCACACATGGAGGAGGAGGAGGCTGTGCAGCTGCGGAGGTCCCGTGGGACAGGGGCCGTCCTAAGGGCTGGGGGAGAAGGGAGGCAGCCACAGCGGGAGCTGTCTATGAGCTCTGCAGAGAACAGGGGAGCAGAATTTTTTCTGTTATTTCCGCAGCACACCGCCGACTGCCTTGCGGCACACGGGTGTGCCGTGGAACACACTTTAAGAAACGCTAGTTATGATAATATGTATTTGTAAGGCACCAATTTCCGTATATAGGTGCCAAATTATAGCATTCTTTGTTTTTTTCTTGTAACTATCCAAAATATAATGCTGCAAAATCAGCATTATTTTGCACCCATCTTTTTTTAATTAAATATTTGCATTACAGTAGCTTCTAGAGTCCAC
This sequence comes from Pelodiscus sinensis, assembly GCF_052426305.1. Taxonomy (NCBI): domain Eukaryota; kingdom Metazoa; phylum Chordata; order Testudines; family Trionychidae; genus Pelodiscus; species Pelodiscus sinensis. Next base: position 202,534,181 of record NC_143052.1, read on the forward strand.
AACTGATTTGTCCAAAGAGCAGGAGTGAACTGAGCAGAGGAAGATGTGTAAGGGCTATGTGCAAATCAGGGAAGTATCCACTAAAAATCACTCTTCATGGCACCTGAGCTTCATCTAGGAATGTTCTTTCCTGGAGGACCCAGAGACCACGTGGAGCATCCCCTTCTTCTCCACAATGTTGTGTCCTCCACATGGCACCAAGAGAAAAGCTGTAGCATCCAAAAAAAGCAGGTCAACCACAGCCCACACTGTGAGAGCTTTGCTGTCCCTTGAAGAGGATGGTAAGCATGCAGCAGAAGCAGAGAAACAGCTGTCCAGGGGGCCCCTTTAAGCATGTGCCTCTGCAAGGCTCCAGCACCAGCACTCGGAAGCAACTGGGGACCTAAAGCCATGGTTGAAGTGGTTCCGAGTGGTCTTTTATGTGAGAGAGCGTCCAATCAGTCTGGATGCTCTCTTTCAAAAAAACAAAAAACAAAAACAACAGTTTGCTTTTTCAATGCGCTTTTGTGTGTGGACGCTCTCTTTCGAAAGAAATTTTTTTGGAAGATCTCTTCAGAAAAAAACTTCTTTTGAAAGAAGCTTGCAATCTAGATGTAGCCTAACAGGGCCCTGGGTGAGGGCCCAGTGGAGTAGGTTAGGCCCAGGCCACCCTACTGGGGCTGCTGCCCCAAACCCGTGACTCTAGCCATTAGGCTGTGTTGCTCTAAACTAAGGGCTGTTGTTACTGACTCTAGCCATTAGGATTTCCTAGGGAGGTTGTAGAATCTCTACCACTGGAGATATTTAAGAGCAGGTTAGATAGACAGGGGTAATCTAGATGGTGCTTGGTCCTGCCATGAGGGCAGGGGATTGGACTTGATGACCTCTCAAGGTCCCTTCCAGTTCTAGTGTTCTATGATGTTCTGTCCTGAACTGAGGGCTGTGATTACTGATTCTAGCCAATAGGCTGTATTGCTCTGAACCCTAGGACTGTATTTAGCCATTGAGTTGTACTGCCTTGGGATGAAATGTGTTTGTGACAAAGTGATTCCCCAGATAGTGCACATACTTGCAATAGCTTGATGAGAGCGAGATGGATGCAAATAGCAGCAATATTGTGGGCACCAGCAGCATGGCTTAGCCATGCCACATACACATCCCCCTGAAACCAGTCATCATGTACTTGCTGCTGCCGCCCATGGCTATCCTACTATTTATACTTTTGGGAGCTCTCACTGAGCTACTGTGAGCATGTGTACTTGAGCAGAGGAATTACACCCCAAGCTTGTAGTGTAGCTTTAGCTTTAGAAAAGCTTAAAAATGTGGATACAGTGGACCAGATTCAGCTCTCAGTCCACAGTCATGTAAATTTAGACTGAGTACAAAGAGTTACACATTCCAGCAACAGGGCTACTGCCCATTATATTTTTTTTAGAAGCTAATCCAATATACTCAGCTTCTTGAGTGAAGGAATTCATTGTCAAATTTGAAAAAAAGACAACCCCTCCCCCCACCCCAAAATGCTATCTCCATTTTGACAGCACAAAGCAGAATGCTTTTTTTCAGAAAACTTGTGAAAAGCCATGTTGCTTAGTCACTTTGGAAGTGACCTGGTAGCCCAGGAGAGACAGCAGTTCACTGCTATAATAGCAATTAATTTCTGATTCTGAGAGTGAAGAATGTCTCCTTGTTCGGGAGTATGTGAGCATTGCATGAGTTGGGGGGCAGGATATCAGAAAGATGGAGATGGTAAGTAAAGACTGTTAAATACAACACTAAAGGCTTCTATGTTTTCTGCTTCTTGGTCTGGAGTACTGCCCCACTACAACATTAGCTATTGACCAGGAAATTTAGGGTTGTTTTTTTTTTAAAAAAGAAAGACTAATGACCTGTACATAGCCATTTAAACACTTCACAATTTTTTTTTCCAGTACAGGTCTTAAGTAGTGGTAGTCAAGTGATCAGTAGAAAGTAGATCTGGCTTTGGAGAGTCTGTGTCTTGGGTTCACTCCTCATACATGCTGAAGGGCAAGTGTGCTTTTTTTTTTTTTTTTTTTTTTTTTTTTAGTGGAGGACATAGTAAATTTCCTGTATTTGATGAGGCCAATGCTTCATCTAGTGTGGAATCTGATCTCTAAAAGAGGCCAGAATCAGCCTTATGATAGTCCTTTGTGCATAAACTGCCCCCAGAGAAAGGTTCCTCCTAACTTCTGGTCATTATACATTTGTTTATGCCCTGAACCACAACAATTTATAGTCCTTCCAAAATGATTATTTATTTGAGGAATTGGGTTTGCTCATGAAAGCTCATGATACTATCTGTCTGTCTGTCTGTCTGTCTGTTAGTCTCTAAGGAGCTACAGGATTGATCATTATTTTTTTACTAAAATGTGGACATTCTTGTAATCTATATAAATGCCTATTCCTTTTCAAAATCCTTCTAAACTCATCATCTCAATTATGTTTTGTAGCTATGAGTTACACAGTCTAATTGTGCACTATGTGAAAAGTATTTTAGGGCAAGTGACACTAGGTGGTGCTCTAACTTACCATTTCCTAAATTTGTGATGCTTGATGATGGGCAGGCATTCAATGTAGTTAATTTTTTACAAGAAAGGTTCAGAGGAGAGGAAGATGTGCAAGCAGCAGAAGAATTTGCTTTCCACCTTGGTCTCTGGTGAGAGACAAGTAGTCAAGAAGCAGTTGCTTCCAGGGATTTCAGCATCCAGGTGATGGGCTGAGACTGTTGGAAGAAAGGATTGTACTGCGTGTTGTGTTTGACTCTCATGACACAGGACTGGTGTGTCATGTAAAATTGAATAAAAAACGTTATACGTAGAGTATGTCCATTGAACACCAGGCTGCAAGCAGCCAGACATCTGCTACCATGTGACAGCAGAATGACACTGGTGTCAAAGTAGGAGACTGATGTCATAACTAAGAGACAATGAGTTTTCTTTTTAGTCAGTTTTGAACTTAGCTTGGCACCTTTCAGTTTCACTGAATGTAGCCTTGAAGTTGTATTCAGACAGGTCGAATAGAGTTTACTTACGGGTTTTCTCTCTTCCATTCATTATTTTCTATACTTTTGTGATATCTCCATTTATTAATCTTCTTTCTAGGGTAAATAATACCAATCCTTTCAATCTCACTTTATGAAAAGTTTTCTATCCTGCTAATCAGTTTCATCATTGCCTCTGGCAATGTTCTAAGTCAGTAATATTAATTTTGAGACTGGGTGACTAGAACTGCACACAATATTCCAGATGAGGCTGTACCTTATATTTATAGAATAGCATAATAGTATTTTTTATATTTTCCATTCCATGCCATATGCATTGTAGTATTTAGTTATTTCCTCACATTGAACAGAGATCTACACTGTGCTGTGCCTGTTGTTTTTTTCTTTCCCTAAATTGATGTAATTCATTTAGAATTCAGTAAGGTTTATGGATAGTTCAAATAATGTCCTTGTAGTGAAGCAGTTTGGCCTTCCTCTGACCTGGAAAGAGAAGGGCTCCCTAACACTCCTTGGTGGGTGGGGCCAGACTCATCCGGACCCACTCACAGGAAGCAGGAAGGTAGGACCGGGAGTATAAGAACCAGAGCTCAGAGGTCAGTTGGAGCCTGGCTATAGAGCCTGCCAGATGCTGTGCCCAAGCTCCAGAGGAGGAAGACCCAACTGTGCTGCCCTTGAGGAGGACTGGGTTGGGCTACCAGGGCTTCTGTTGGGCCTAGAATACTGACCAGGACCCCCAGAATACATGCTGGGCCCTGAAGACTGAGCTGGGCCACTTGGGCCCTTGACTGACCCTGACCCAGAACACATGGATATGCTAACATTACCTTCGTCCCCAGCAGACCCCACAGAACAGAAGTAGAGCTGGGTGGGCCCCCAGGGGACACCAGGAAGCAGCTCAGGGTTAGCTGACCTAGGGCTAACTGAGGAGATGGAGGTCAACAGGGCAGTAGATCTGACCTCCATTCAGTCTACAGATAGGCTTGAGCTTTGAACTGTGTGACTGTTTGTGTGTTGCCCCGCCCTGACTAAGGGCTGGGCTTTATAAACTATTGGCTCTGCCTGCTGAGTGCCTAGAGCCGTTAACAGGGTCAGGGCAGGGCAACAAACTGCAACCAGGTTTGAGCCCTAAACTGTTTTTTTTTTCTTGCTCCACCCTGACCAAGGGCTAGACTCTCTAAAGTGCTGCTCAGCCTGCAGCCAGGCTTGAGCCCCTGAATTGATTGTTTATTGTCCAGCCCTGCACCAGGGCCTGGGCCTACCAGCAAACTGTTGAACTGCTGTTTGTGTGCCTGCCACACCCTGAACTAGGGCCTGGGCTGGCTTAAAGACTACTTATTGTGTATTTGGTTGCCTACCCTGTCCTGCACCAGGGCATACCCTATGTCTTCCAGTGTGCACTAATTGGCAATTATCAATAGAGGGTTTCATTTGCCATTGTATTGCCCATCCTTCCATCTTAGTAAGTCTGAGAATGAAGCAGGTACAGAGAGGGGCTGGAGGGGAAGCCTTTGTAAAGTAGATGCTTGAGGTGGTAGTTTAAGCTTTAGATTAAAAAAAATAACTGTAATAGTGACCCAACACCTCCATCTGGCCTTCTGCTTGCACAAGTCTTACTATGAAGAGAGAGGATCTCAGGAAAACTAAAAACATGTGTGAAGTGGGTAGAGAGCTTGAAAAATAGGAATTCCACCATTGAAACAATATTGCCAAATAGATACAATGTCACTACCATGTTTGGGGCAGTCAACCCTAGTGGTCAAAGTGGGAGCTGGGCATCAGGCCTAGCAGAGGATGAGCACGCAAGACAGGCCAGACAGCAAACTAGAAGCCAAGTGTCAGGAGGCAATCAATCAGGGTCAGAAGCCAGAATCTGTGATTTCTCATACACAGCGTCTGAAGGGAAATAGGCAAGCAGTCAGTATTGTTTCTCAGCCAATTCCCTATCATGGATTCCTGGCTTACACACCAGTGCCAGTCAATCAGTGGGCTGTGTGGAGGTGCTACTCAGGTCCTGCTGGGCAGTACTTCCTGCTGATTCCAGCTTCACTGGATCTGCTTGCAGGAGCCCAACCTAAGCCTCGTGTGGTGATATGGAGGCATCAGAACCCCCATGTTCTCAGAACCCTGCAGGTTCTTACATACAAGTCTGTTCTGGATACAGCAAAGATGTTGAGCGTTGCAGCTAGAGCAATAGCTTCAATGTACTTTACCTGCCAAAAGCCTTTTCTGGAAACTAGCTGTCAGATGTCCTACACATCTATTTGAAGTGTAACCAGAGAATAATGGACTGGATTCATTGGACCTTCCTAACTCTGAGACGATAGCCAGGAAAGAGATATAAAGAAAAACATTTGTACAAGTTGCACAGTTCCACAGGCAGAGCCTGGAGACAATTCAGTGGCAGGAGAGATTAGAAGTTGAGAGAGGCCAGAACTGTATTAACATGGACCATTTGGTTCAGCTTCAAATAGGAAAAAAAAACCCATAAAGAAGCATTTAAAAGAAGTAAGCATGGAATATGTATTGTTATGATAAGCCACATGGAAGGTATTTCAGGGCATGAGTGTATCCACCAGTAGGCCTTAGCATCCAGGCCCCCCCTCAATCCCAGCTCTGCTTTGGCTCTAGTGCTTATCCCACTCTGCCACCTGCCCCATGCTCCAGCTGGGGAGTGGGGTTGGGGTGTGGGAGCTTACCCCACTCTGCCCAGTGTTCCAGGCAGTGAGTGGTATTGGGAGCTTGCTCTGCTCTGCCCACACAGTACTCCTGCTGGGGAGTAGGGTTGGGACTCCGTCTGGTGCTCCGGCCAGGGAGCAGATCAGGACAGAGGGGCTTGAGCACAAGGTGGGCGTGCAGACCAGGGCGAGCCCCCCCCCCCACTCCAGTTCTGTTCCTCAGCTGGAGTGCCAGGTGGGTAGGTGGAGCAGGGCAAGCCCTGTGTTCCAACCCTGCTCCCTGCCTGGATTTTTGGGTAACTGAAGCTGGGCAAGCCCCTGCCACGGCCTCCTGGATGGAGCCCCCACACTCTATCCCGTTCTTTGAGTGCATGTTTGGGATCTGGAAGGTGGGAACAGTTCAGAATTTCCATCACCCCCCACAAGTTGAGGCCTGATCCCTCCTGCCTGCCTGTTCCCTGTCATTGCCAACACACCCAAAGTTGGGGCCCACTCGAGTTCCATTCTGTCTATGCTACTGTTTCTGGATGAACCAGGGCATATCACATTTTCAAGAAGCTCGGAGAAGTTACTGTATTTATCTGTCACCTAGGAGAGGAGAGACCAGCCTGGTGAGCAACCAGATGGCTAACAAAACTGGAAGCTATAAAGATTTCCTGACAGAAGCTGCTATTTAAGCATAAGATCTTTTGGTGTTTACATACTATTTGTTGTCAGGTTAAAAATAAATGTTTGTGTTTGAGATAATGAGAAATGTGTGGAGGTGAATGAGAAAAGTTACAAATGACTTTGTTCAGAGAAAATAATGTAGGTGATATGCAAAGAAATAGTCTAGCAGAGATGACTTCAGATATCCACTCCCACAACTCTCACCAAGACACAATATTACCAGTATTTTATCCATGTAATAAAATGTCATTGTCTGGCCAGTGATCCTGAGTGCAGGTCACTGTTGCTTAGCTACTTCTCAGATGTGACTTCTAGTGTTTAACCACCTGTGAATGTACATACCACACAGTTTTAAAAGGTTAATTTGGTGAAATTATTAATGGGTGCTAAACTGCTTTGGAGAAACTATTGCAAGTCAAGGAAGATGTTATTTTTCTGGTTTTATTTATCGATGAGAGAAGGAAGGGAAAAGAACCTGCCCCAGGAAGACATACGGGGCAAGAAGAATGTTTGTGCTATGAACAGTGTAGAAATAGACATGGCAGGCTGAACCTCTCTAGTCCGGCACTTCTGGTCAGGCAACATCCGTGGTCCAGCATGATTTTAGTTAGCTGCATGTCCACTTATCATGGGTGTGGCCAAGTTTTCTGTGGTCCCATGAAGTTTCTTTACAGTCACCAGTCTTAGCTCTCAGAATTATGTGCTGTTATTTAGCTCTAAACTACCTATAAATGTCTTCTAAGAGTCCAGTAAGCAGTGGAAGTGTTGGTAATGCTGTTACATAGTATTGACCTCCTGTGGTTTGGTAAATTCTCTGGTTTGGCACCAGTCAAGTCTGGAGGGTGCTGGACTAGAGAAGTTCAACCTGTATCAATAAACCTCGCTCATCTATTGCTGATGGGACACAGAGGATAAATGTTGTACGGCCAATTGGAAAATATATTGTTATGGCAAGAGTCACCAGGTGGAATTGTGGGGGGTGAAATCCTGGCCCTGTTGGAGTCAATGGGAGTTTTACCATTGACTTCAATGAAGTAAATATTTCACCTGTGGCTTTATATGTCTTTTTTTAAGGTGTGAGTACCTTGTTTGAAGAAAGACTGTGGTGGTATTAGTTTTATGATGTAGATTTATTGGGAGCTGTTGCAAATGGCAAGGAGTTTAAGACAGAGTAATCCAGTTCCAGATTTGCTTCCTGAAAATTAAACATTAAAGTTTGGGTTGTGAAAAAAAAGACAAGAAAAAAAGTGATTGTCTGTATGCTGTTTGTCGCCACCCCTGTTTGAGGGCTGGTTTACTTACTTTATAATTACAGGTTACATTGAAAATACCTTGTCTCAGGATCATTGATATCTTCTGAAAATGAAAACCAACTAGCATGTCTCTGAAATCTGCTACTGCTCAACAAAAGGGTGACCTTACTCGTTATTACTTAGTGGAATTAAAGTCCAAAGCAAAATTCTGTAGTTATTAAAATATCTAATGTGCTGTAGGATTAATCTAATAGAGAAAATTAAAGTATTAAACAAAGTATAAAATTTGAGGCAATATATGTGTAAAGGTTTTCAGCAATATAATGGTAAAGGTTAGAGTCACACTGTCTGGATAATTTATGACTGTGAGTGCCCACCACAGGGCAGACTGTTAGAAACAGGGCAAACACCCTAAAGTGTTTGTATATTCTGTAATTAGATTTCACCAAGCCAGTAACAAATATGAACACGTGGATTGCAGTACAAGTCTTACCATGGAGTCCCAGGCAGTTCAATTAGGGTCTGTAGTGCAAGCTGGACTTAGTGATAAATGGTCACTTACACCAAAAATCACAAAATATCCAGGATGTTTACAGTGCCAAGGGAGCATTCACTTACCCCAGATCAGTTTGTAATCTAGATCTTATACTAAATACAGTACCTGTAACTGAGTTTGTAAAATAAATTATCTAATGTTTTATTAACTAAGAACATAAGAATGGCCATACTGAGTCAGACCAATGGTCCATCTAGCTTAGTATTCTGTCTTCCGATAGTGGTCAATGCCAGGTGCATCAGAGGGCATGAACAGTACAAGGAATCATCAACTGATCAATTTTCTGTTGCCCATTCCGAGCTTTTGGCAAAACAGACTAGGTACAACTATCCCCAAGAAAAAGAAATAAAAGTTATTTACAGGCTCAAGCAAACAAGTTACCATGGGCAAAAATAAGTTACCATCTGTGATTTCTAAAGATAGAAATATAGTAACCCGTTAATCTAAAATGTTGTTCAGGGCAGAAGCCAGAAAACCCCTTGAAATCTCTGCCTTAGTTTAGTGTCCCTGGCTCTATGAGAATCCAAACAGCAAAAAGGTGAAAAACTTTCTTGTGATTTGCTTTATCTTCCTCATTTGATCTTCCAGCCTATGACATGGATTCTTTGCACATTTCCAAGACGTGATAGCTCCATTCACTAATCCTTTGATAGTGTGATGTTTCCTAATGGCCTGTTTGATCTTGATGAGCTTCTTTCCTCCTCCTCTTTTGGGGGAGGGGTAGCAGGAAGCTGACCTGAGTGGAAAGGTGTTTCTCCTGCCTGGGTCCACAAGTTCAGAGCAAACATTTCTAAAGTTACTAAGCAAAACTTACATATTTCCTTATATATAGCATGGAATATAGATAGCACAAGGGAAATCAATGTGTGCTTCAATTTAACAAGCATTTCACACAGTCTGAATACTAACTACATTCTTATAAAAAGTCTCAGAGAGGTAGCCGTGTTAGTCAGTATCTTTAAAAACAATGAGTAGTCCTGTGCACCTTAGAGACTTAAAAATATATATAGGATCATGAGTTTTTGTGTACTTATCTGATGAAGTGGGTTTTACCCACAAAAGCTCATGATCCTATATGTTTGTTAGGCTGTGTCTAGACTACATGGCTCCATCGACGAAGCCATGTAGATGAGGGTTTTAGGCAAAGGGAAATGAAGCGACGATTTAAATAATTGCTGCTTCATTTATATTTAAATGGTTGCCGCGCTGAGCCGACAAACATCTGATTAGCTGTTTGTCGGCTCAGTGCGCTAGTCTGGACGCTACCCTGCCGACATCAAAGCCCTTTGTCGGCAGCCCCGTTATTCCTCGTGGGATGAGGTTTACCGGGGCTGCTGACTAAGGGCTTTGATGTCGGCAGGGGAGCGTCCAGACTATCACGCTGAGTGGACAAACAGCTGATCAGCTGTTTGTCGGCTCAGCGCAGCAGCCATGTAAATTTAAATGAAGCGGCAATTATTTAAATCGCCGCTTCAGTTCCCTTTGCCCAATAAACAAATCTACATGGCTCCGTTGATGGAGCCATGTAGTGTAGACGTACCCGTAGTCTCTAAGAGCATGTCTGCATAGCAGGGCTAAAGCTGAAATAAGCTACACAGCTTGAGCTACATCAATTGCATAGCTTAAGTCGAAATAACTTAATTCGGCTTTTGGTGCTATCTACACAGCAGGAAGTCCGAGAAAAAGAACTTTTCCTCTGACTTCCCTTACTCCTTGTAAAATGAGGCTTATAGGAGTTGGAATAAGAAGTTCTCCAGCCTAACATTATGTCTATATTATGTTGAAGTAACTGCTTGATATGTAGATATGGACTATGTTATTTTGGAATAATGTCAGTTATTCCAAAATAACACTGCTATGTAGACATAGCCTAAGGTGCCATAGGACTACTTGTTGTTTTTACATTCTTATAAGACTGTTTTAACAAATCTAACATAGAAGAGAGTGAGTTTAGTTTCCAGCTATGAATTTGTTAGTTCTTAGCTAATGCCTTTAATCATGGCTAGAGCAGGCATTTGTTGTACCATTGTTACAGTTAGTAGAATAATTGTCATAAATAGAGCTCTTGTCTGATAGGAAATAATCTTTTTGTCCCAGAGGAAAGAGCAAAAAATTATTTTAGCAAACATAGTATTATTTGTCTGTAGCCTTTCCCCTTGACTATTAGCTGTTGTCTGTCTTTAAGGGTGCTCGAGAGGGGGAGAAGTAAACATGGGAATAACAAAATGTGTTCATATTGCCATTCTAACCACTATGTTTGTGTGTTTATATCATTTCCACACTCTTTGTTAGTTTTTGCCTTTTAGTATTTTAACATCTTCTGGTTAGGTCAGTCTATTATTGTGTTTGTACAGCAACTAATCCAAGGGGATCCTGATCCTGATCCTGATCCTGATCCTGATTTGGGAGATATCCTTATGCTATCCCTAAATATAAATGACATAATAGATAGTGGAGAACATTCTCTTTGGGCTTGTTTGTAATTTAAACAAATCATGTGCTGATTTAATGTTTGTGTTATGATAGCTTCCAGAGGCTCCAAAGAGTTCACACTGCAATTTGTCAAAACACCAATTTTATATACCTGTGATGGTTTGACACTCACCCGCATGCAAGTGGCCCCCTTTGGCTGAGTGTGTGTGCCTGCACTCTCTGCCATGGCGGTCCTCCTGTGACCCAGCCCTCCAGCTGAATGTGTACCTCTTGAGCTCCAAAGAGGAGCTTCCTCACTCTAACCTACTGATGGGAGGTGAGAATATTCTCTGGAGAATATTCTCTGAGAATGAGAATATTCTGAGACTATTCTCCAAAAGATTATTTCCTGAGAATTTTTGAGAATTTTCTAATTTTTCATTTCCTCTTGAAATAATATACTGTATTCAACTTTTAGAACACCCTGAATGTTAAAGAGCTTTCTTGATCATTCAAGATAGTTTGAGAATATTATAGAACGCTCCAGAATGTTATGGAACTTTTTAGAACATTCATGAGTCAGGAATTCTGACTATTATGGAACTTTCTGGAAGCATCACAACAAGTATATAAAGAGGCAGTAACACATTTATTCTCTTTTGTGAAAGGTGTATTTGTGTTTTCATCAGTATGAAAAGAAGAACTAAGCCTAAAAGCGATGGGTGGGATTATTTCCTTCATAAAAGAGTTAAAGACAATGTGTTATATGAATGTAAGTACTGCAAGGCTGAATACATCAGAAATGCGACAAGGATGAGAAAGCATATTTCCAGTTGTTTGAAGACTCCTGCTTACATCAAAGAAAAGGCAACAAAATTTTCTGAGTCCAGAAGCAGATCACCTCAACCGTAAACTGCATCAACATCTATAGAACACTGTGATAGTGCTAGTGAATTTACATCACCACGTTCCACATCTAGTTCAGCCAAGGTGTGTCACTCTATAAGTCGCTACTTTGATTCTGTGAATGAAACTGAAAACAAAGTTTTGGATGAATTTTTTGCACGAGCTATATTCTCATCAGGATCACCTCTTTCACTGGTTGAAAACAAAGATTGGATTACTTTAATGCAAAAATTAAGACCATCTTACAAGATGCCATCCAGGTACACACTTTCTAACAAACTTTTGGAAGCTGAATATCAACGTGTTGATACTCTTATAAAAACAAAAATTGCTGAAGCCTCTTCTCTTGCACTGCAGTGTGATGCCTGGAGCAACCAAATAAATTAATCTGTTATAAATGTTATTATATCAACAGCCCAAACAGTGTTTTACAAGACAGTGGCAACTGATGTTGAACTCCATACTTCTGAGTATATGGCATTCTGTATGGAAGAAATAATAACAGAAATAGGCACTGAAAAATGTGGTGCCATTGTCACTGATAATGCTGCAGCAATGGTGAAATCCTTATCAATGCTTAACGAAAAATACAATCACATTGCTATGTACACTTGTGCTGCTCATACACTAAATTTGTTAGTTGGTGACATCAGTAACTTAAAATCTGTTCAAGAGACTGAAGCTACCTGTAAAACTATTGTGAAGGAAATTAACAAATCACAAATTTTATTAATTCATTTTACTGCATTTCAAAAAGAGAAAAATAAAACTTGTGTACTTAAATTGCCAGTTAAAACTAGGTGGGATTCCATTTTATATTGTTTGAAAAGCTTATTGAAATAAAAAAATGTCTTAAAATGCCTTGCTGTCCATAAAGATTTACAGACTAAACTGAGTAAACGTACCAGGAATTCAATCCTGGGTGAAGATGTATTTTGAGTACGGGTCCAAAAATTTCATGCACTGACAAGTCCTATTGTTAAATGGATTATGTTGCTTGAATGTGACCAGCCAAAAATGAGCAAAGTTCCTGAATGTTTCAGGGAATTAAGCGATCATTTCGATAGGCTACTTCCCAATAGTCCACTTACCAAACAAGAAAAACAGGATGTGATGAAAAGTTTTGAAAAAAGAAAAGATATGGCTCTAAAAGACATTCACTATGGTGCAAGAATTCTAGATCCAAAATTCAATGGTGAGTACCTTACTAGAAATAAATAAATACAAGGAACTGAATTCATCAATAAATTAGTCACAAGAATGTATGGCACTGATTACTCAGCAAAAGTCATTGCAGAGCTTGCAGAGTATCATGCTAAAGAAGGTTTTTTTGGAAAATCATATGTAACAAAATCAGCTGGCTCAGTAGATGCAGTAACATGGTGGAAAGGTATTTGCTATGGATCAAAATTAAGGAAAGCAGTGACCAACATATTGAATATGCCACCAACAACGGCAGCAACTGAAAGAAGTTTCAGTACTTACAGTATCATTCATAACGCAAAAAGAAACAAGTTAACACAAGAAAGGGCAGGCAAGCTGACATTCATAGCCCATAATATAAAGCTTCTTAAAAACCCAAATGATGCTCCATTGAAATCCGCAAGAGAAAAAAGGAAACAGAACCAGAGAAATGAGGAAGAAGAAATTGATGATGCTGAAGAGAAAGAAGAAGTCGAAGAATAGGATATGTATGAGGAAGAAGAAGAGAGAGAAATATATGGGTCAGATTTGGAAAGTGCAGATTCTGATTAGACTTATATTCAATCCAGAAAGTTAAAAATATTTGCATCCTGCAACAGAAGATTTGTAATAAAAGTTCTAGTAATTTAAACCTCTGTCTTTTTTTTACTTTCCCAAATTTTCATTTTAACAATTAGAAACTTTCATGATTCTTGAAGTTTTATTAAAGAAAGACATTATCATAAATAGTAACATTCTTTAAAAACTATTTAACAAGTATTTAAGAGAAAATTCTCAAAAATTCTCGTATTGGAGAATATTCTCAAGAACAGTCTCGAGATTATTCTCCGAAAATTTATTCCCGAGAATTTAACATCACTACTCTGGCCCAGCACTTCCTTTTAACTGCCTTGTTGGGTCCTGGTTGGTTGCTTCCTTTGTGCTACTCTAGCTTGCCTGGAGGACTTCTCTATTGTTTTTTAGGGCAGGGTGTGACAAGGCCATAAGTCTCTAGCTGGGGGGCCTGGTCCACCCCATCACAATCTCCTTGCTGTTTCAAAAGTATGATGTAATCTTTAATATCCAAAAGTGTTCAGGATCACTGTTTAATATTGAATAAAAAAATCTTCAACAGCAACGCGATACCCTCAATGTCATACTGGGATGTTGGTTCTATAACTTAAAGAAATGTGATAGAAATGTAGCCGTGGTAGTCTGAGTGCTACATAGTCCTGTTTTTTGTTAAAGAAATGTGTTACTGTAATCGGGTGGCACTCACCTCTTTTAGGTACTATCTGGGTCAAGTGTGTGCATCCTGTAGTTTTTCTTTGGTTTCTTGATTCCCAATACCCCACTCAGCTGCTGCATTTGTCAGGCAGGTCTTTGGTGACTCAGTCTTCCAGCCAAGTCACGCTCAGTGCATGTGTGAAAACTAAGCAAAACAAACCCCCTTCTGGGGTACTCTGTCCAGCCAAATTCTATCTCAAAGCCCTCAGTAATGTCCTGCAGCCCTCCCCATGCTCAATCCTTTCATGGTCTAAATATCTATCACAATATTCCACTGCTGGCAATGTCTCTGCAGCCTTCCCTGTTCTCCAGTGCTCAGTCTAACTCACGGGATGTATGTTAGTACTCTTTGGCTAGTTTACATGAAGAGGTTCCTGCTCTGGCATGGAGCAGCACCTTCAGGGCTTCCTCCCTGGAAGCTCTTCATCTGCCATTCAGTCTTCTGAGCCTAGCTCTCTCAGTTCAATGCCCTTTCAATAGGTAATAATTCAGTGTATAGTCCTTTTCCTAGGCCTGTCTACATTCCCTTTTCTCAGGGCACAGTCACTTCCCTAATAGCTGTTGGAGAGGGGACCCAGGCCCATCCACTAAACAACTGCCATGGGCCATACCCCTTTAACTAACTGCATTTCTTTGAGCCACTTCCTTATAACCCCTCTTAAGTCCTGACAGCCTCAATTCCCTCACTTCATCAGTTCCTGCCAGTAACTAACTGCTTTCACTCTTGCAGCCATCCTGCAGCACCCCTTTCTCCCAGGTCCCTGCTAGAAGACTGAACTCACTTTGGCCCAGCAGCTCCTGTTGCATGAGCCTGTTGGAGCCTGATTGGCTGCTCCCTGTAGCATGCTCTAGGCAACTTGGAGGACCTATCTAGTACTCCTGGTGTGGATGGACTCTGAAGCCTTCAGCAGAGGGCCTTTGTGTCTAGACTTCCCTGTCAAAATTAGATACTGAATTGTCAAGCATAAAATATCAGTGTTGTCAAGACTATTTTTCATGTAAACTAAAATTTTAGTGAAAAATACAACACATTTTATTGTTTCATTGCTATAGTTGGCAATCGAGAGCAGAACAAACAGTCAAATAAGAATTGAATTTTACATCATTTGACAGTTTTACAAAGGCTGCTACATCATGCTATACATTTTTCACTTAGTATAGAAAACACTTCAAAATTTTTAAAGATTCTTTTACCCTCACTACCATCAATCAGATATGTTAAATAGAAACTATTTTTATCTTTAGTATTCTTTTTCACAAATAGTACATATTTTAATAACACTTTCAAGTAATTGTATTTTGACTGAATAGGTTTTAAAATATTCATCCATATTTTTTTCAAGAGCTGGGGCCAGCCTTACCTTTTTCTCTGTATGTCTTCTAAATCATAGAATCATAGAATCATAGAATAATAGGACTGGAAGGGACCTCAAGAGGTCATCGAGTCCAGCCCCCCGCCCTCAAGGCAGGACCAAGCTCCACCTACACCATCCCTGACAGATGTCTATCTAACCTGTTCTTAAATATCTCCAGAGAGGGAGATTCCACCACCTCCCTTGGCAATTTATTCCAATATTTGACCACCCTGACAGTTAGGAATTTTTTCCTAATGTCCAATCTAAACCTCCCCTGCTGCACTTTAAGCCCATTACTCCTTGTCCTGTCCTCAGAAACCAAGAGGAACAAATTTTCTCCTTCCTCCTTGTGACACCCTTTTAGATATTTGAAAACCGCTATCATGTCCCCCCCTTAATCTTCTTTTTTCCAAACTAAACAAGCCCAGTTCATGAAGCCTGGCTTCATAGGTCATGTTCTCTAAACCTTTAATCATTCTTGTCGCTCTTCTCTGTACCCTTTCCAATTTCTCCACATCTTTCTTGAAATGTGGCGCCCAGAACTGGACACAGTACTCCAGCTGAGGCCTAACTAGTGCAGAGTAGAGTGGCAGAATGACTTCACGAGTTTTGCTTACAACATACCTGTTGATACAACCTAGAATCATATTTGCTTTTTTTGCAACAGCATCACACTGTTGACTCATATTCAACTTGTGGTCCACTATGACCCCTAGATCCCTTTCTGCCATGCTCCTTCCTAGACAGTCGCTTCCCATCTTGTATGTATGGAACTGATTGTTCCTTCCTAAGTGGAGCACTTTGCATTTCTCTTTATTAAACCTCATCCTGTTTACCTCTGACCATTTCTCTAACTTGCTAAGGTCATTTTGAATTATGTCCCTATCCTCCAAAGAAGTCGCAACCCCACCCAGTTTGGTATCATCTGCAAACTTAATAAGCGTACTCTCTATGCGAAGCGGACAGGGGACTGCAGACAGGGGAGTTGAAGAGGGAGAGCAAAGCGACCCCACCGCCGAAGAGGCTACCCGGTGAGAGTACAAGCTGTGGTGTGAGTGTGTGTGTGTGCCTGACTGTTTGAATTTTACAGTTTGAAGTGTGAATTGAGTCTGATTCCAGGGAGTGCTAGCAGTTTCAGTTTCAGCTTCTGTGGCAGTTGGGACTGAGAGCCTGCCATTGTTCCCTTGATTGCCTCTGATTAGCCTCAGGCTCAGCCTTCCCCTGTGTGACTCAGAAGGGGGCAGGCCTGACCTAGGCAAGCAGGCTTTAAAAAGCCAGAGCAGTGCGACCAGGGGAGCGAAGCGGACAGGGGACTGCAGACAGGGGAGTTGAAGAGGGATTTGTGCAGAGGGAGTGACTGATGGTGATGAAGACCCGTAGCGCTTGTGCCAGTACTTCTCCTGTCTCCTCCACCTGTGCCTGTATCCAGACAGAGAACCTGAGCATGGATGCCTCTACCCAGGTCCTGGTGTGGTCTTGCTGTATTTGTGGCTTGCAATTCCCACTGAGTGATCTCCAGGCTGGGGGAGACAACCGTTGTGAAAGGTGCCTGCTGGTGGAATCTCTCAGGCAGCAGGTGGGAGAGCTACAGGAGGAGGTGGCCAGGCTGAGGAGCATTCGAAGCCATGAGGAATTCCTGGACAGTATTCCTGTGGAGTCCACGGAGGTCACTGTCCTAGGATGTGGGACTGTTGACCAGCCACTTATGGAGGAGGCAGTAGTGCAGGGTGAGCACTGGCAGCTGGTTACTTCCGGCAGCAGGCAGTGTTCCACCCCTGCTCCTAACCCTCCCACTGTGTTGTTACATAACCGTTACTCTTTACTTTCAGCAGGAGACAAGGAGTCACCCCCCACAGTGGAGGAGACCAGGCCTTGCACCACCAAGGTTGAGCAGTCTCCTGCCACCACTGCGAGGAGGAAACGTAGAGTAGTGGTGGTTGGAGACTCTCTTCTGAGGGGAACGGAGGCACCCATCTGTCGCCCTGACAGCTCATCTCGAGAGGTATGCTGTCTGCCAGGGGCCCGTATCCGAGATGTTACGGAGGCATTGTCGAGGATTATCCGGCCCTCTGACTACTACCCCATGCTACTCATCCACGTGGGCACAAATGATACTGCCAGGTGTGACACTGAGCGGATCAAGTGTGACTACAGGGCTTTGGGAGTACGGGTGAAGGAGTTTGGAGCGCAGGTGGTATTCTCTTCTATCCTTCCTGTCAAAGGTAGGGGCCCGGGCAGAGAGAGGTGCATCCTGGAGGTGAATGCCTGGCTGCGACGATGGTGTCGCCAGGAGGGATTCGGCTTCCTTGATCATGGGGTGCTCTTCCAGGAAGGACTGCTTGGCGGAGATGGAGTTCACCTTTCCAGGAGCGGGAAGGCCTTGTTTGGACACAGACTGGCTAACCTTGTGAGGAGGGCTTTAAACTAGGTTTGTCGGGGGCAGGTGAGCAAAGCCCACAGGTAAGTGCTGAATGTGCGGGACTGGGAGATGGGTTGGAAATGGGGGGGACTACGGCCTATAATGGCAAGGAGAAAGGAGGGTCAGGGCACAACAGGGAGGCAAGATCAAATCAGTATCTTAGATGCCTATATACAAATGCGAGAAGTATGGGTAATAAGCAGGAAGAACTGGAATTGCTAACCAATAAATACAACTATGATATCATTGGTATTACAGAAACCTGGTGGGATGGGACGCATGATTGGAATATTGGTATGGAAGGGTACGGCTTGCTCAGGAAGGACAGACAGGGAAAAAAGGGAGGAGGGGTTGCCTTGTATATTAAAAATGTACACACTTGGACTGAAGTGGAGCTGAACGTAGGAGATAGCTGTGTAGAGAGTCTCTGGGTTAAGCTAAAAGGGGTAAAAAACGAGGGTGATATCATGCTAGGAGTCTACTACAGGCCACCTAGCCAGGTGGAAGAGGTGGATGAGGCCTTTTTTAAACAATTAACAAAACTATCCAAAGCCCAAGATTTGGTGGTGATGGGGGACTTCAACTATCCAGACATATGTTGGGAAACTAACACAGCGAGGCACAGGCTATCCAATAAGTTTCTGGACTGCATTGGAGACAACTTTCTGTTTCAGAAGGTTGAAAAAGCTACCAGAGGAGAAGCTGTTCTGGATTTGGTTTTAACAAATAGGGAGGAACTAGTTGAGAACTTGAAAGTGGAAGACAGTATAGGGGACAGTGATCACGAAATAATAGAGTTCATGATCATAAGGAAAGGTAGAAGGGAGACCACCACAATTGAGGTTATGGATTTCAGGAAGGCAGATTTTGATAAGCTCAGAGAACTTGTAGGTAAGGTCCCATGGGAAGCAAGACTGAAGGGAAAAACAGCTGAGGAGAGTTGGAAGTATTTCAAAGGGACGTTGTTAAGGGCCCAAAAGCAAACAATTCCGTTGTGTAGGAAAGATAGAAAATATGGCAAAAGACCAGCTTGGCTTAACAAGGAGATCTTGCATGATCTCAAAATAAAAAAGGAGTCATATAAAAAATGGAAACTAGGACAACTAACAAAGGATGAATATAGGCAAGCAACACGGGAATGCAGGGGCAAGATTAGAAAGGCAAAGGCACAAAATGAGATCAAACTAGCTACAGGCATAAAGGGAAACAAGAAGACCTTTTATAAATACATTAAAAGCAAGAGGAAGACCAAGGACAGGGTAGGCCCACTGCTTAGCGAGGAGGGAGAAGCAGTAACAGGGAACTTGGAAATGGCGGAGATGCTCAATGACTTCTTTGTTTCGGTCTTCACCGAGAAGTCTGGAGGTGTGCCTAACGTAGTGAATACAAGCAGAGAGAGGGTAAGTTTAGAAGATAGGATACACAAAGAACAAGTTAAAAATCACTTAGGAAAGTTAGATGTCAGCAAGTCACCAGGTCCTGATGAAATGCATCCCAGGATACTCAAGGAGCTGATAGAGGAGGTATCTGAGCCTTTAGCTATGATCTTTGAAAAATCATGGCAGACAGGGGAGATTCCAGAAGACTGGAAAAAGGCAAATATTGTGCCCATCTATAAAAAGGGGAATAAGAACAACCCAGGAAATTATAGACCGGTCAGTTTAACGTCTGTCCCAGGGAAGATAATGGAGCAGGTAATTAAGGAAATCGTATGCAAACACTTGGAAAGTAATAAAGTGATAGGGAATAGCCAGCATGGGTTTGTGAAGAACAAGTCATGCCAAACTAATCTGATAGCTTTCTTTGAAAAGATAACGAGCCTTGTGGATAAGGGAGAAGCGGTGGATGTCATATACCTAGACTTTAGTAAGGCATTTGATACGGTCTCGCATGATATTCTTATTGATAAACTAGGAAAATATAACTTAGATAGGGCCACGATAAGGTGGGTGCATAATTGGCTGGATAACCGTAGTCAGAGAGTTGTTGTTAACGGTTCTAAATCCTGCTGGAAAGGGATAACAAGTGGAGTTCCTCAAGGGTCTGTTTTGGGACCCGTACTATTCAATATCTTCATCAATGATGTAGATATTGGGATAGAGAGTACTCTTATTAAGTTTGCAGATGATACCAAACTGGGTGGGGTTGCGACTTCTTTGGAGGATAGGGACATAATTCAAAATGACCTTAGCAAGTTAGAGAAATGGTCAGAGGTAAACAGGATGAGGTTTAATAAAGAGAAATGCAAAGTGCTCCACTTAGGAAGGAACAATCAGTTCCATACATACAAGATGGGAAGCGACTGTCTAGGAAGGAGCATGGCGGAAAGGGATCTAGGGGTCATAGTGGACCACAAGTTGAATATGAGTCAACAGTGTGATGCTGTTGCCAAAAAAGCAAATATGATTCTAGGTTGTATCAACAGGTGTGTTGTAAGCAAAACTCGTGAAGTCATTCTGCCGCTCTATTCTGCACTAGTTAGGCCTCAGCTGGAGTACTGTGTCCAGTTCTGGGCGCCACATTTCAAGAAAGATGTGGAGAAATTGGAAAGGGTACAGAGAAGAGCGACAAGAATGATTAAAGGTTTAGAGAACATGACCTATGAAGCCAGGCTTCATGAACTGGGCTTGTTTAGTTTGGAAAAAAGAAGATTAAGGGGGGACATGATAGCGGTTTTCAAATATCTAAAAGGGTGTCACAAGGAGGAAGGAGAAAATTTGTTCCTCTTGGTTTCTGAGGACAGGACAAGGAGTAATGGGCTTAAAGTGCAGCAGGGGAGGTTTAGATTGGACATTAGGAAAAAATTCCTAACTGTCAGGGTGGTCATATTGGAATAAATTGCCAAGGGAGGTGGTGGAATCTCCCTCTCTGGAGATATTTAAGAACAGGTAGATAGACATCTGTCAGGGATGGTGTAGACGGAGCTTGATCCTGCCTTGAGGGCGGGGGGCTGGACTCGATGACCTGAGGTCCCTTCCAGTCCTATTATTCTATGATTCTATGATTCTATCCCAATATCTACATCATTGATGAAGATATTGAACAGTACGGGTCCCAAAACAGACCCTTGAGGAACTCCACTTGTTATCCCTTTCCAGCAGGATTTAGAACCGTTAACAACAACTCTCTGACTACGGTTATCCAGCCAATTATGCACCCACCTTATCGTGGCCCTATCTAAGTTATATTTGCCTAGTTTATCAATAAGAATATCATGCAAGACCGTATCAAATGCCTTACTAAAGTGTAGGTATATGACATCCACCGCTTCTCCCTTATCCACAAGGCTCGTTATCTTATCAAAGAAAGCTATCAGATTAGTTTGGCATTACTTGTTCTTCACAAACCCATGCTGGCTATTCCCTATCACTTTATTACCTTCCAAGTGTTTGCATAGGATTTCCTTAATTACCTGCTCCATTATCTTCCCTGGGACAGACGTTAAACTGACCGGTCTATAGTTTCCTGGGTTGTTCTTATTCCCCTTTTTATAGATGGGCACAATATTTGCCCTTTTCCAGTCTTCTGGAATCTCCCCTGTCTGCCATGATTTTTCAAAGATCATAGCTAAAGGCTCAGATACCTCCTCTATCAGCTCCTTGAGTATCCTGGGATGCATTTCATCAGGACCTGGTGACTTGCTGACATCTAACTTTCCTAAGCGACTTTTAACTTGTTCTTTGTGCATCCTATCTTCTAAACTTACCCTCTCTCTGCTTGTATTCACTACATTAGGCACACCTCCAGACTTCTCGGTGAAGACCGAAACAAAGAAGTCATTGAGCATCTCCGCCATTTCCAAGTTTCCTGTTACTGCTTCTCCCTCCTCACTAAGCAGTGGGCCAACCCTGTCCTTGGTCTTCCTCTTGCTTTTAATGTATTTATAAAAAGTCTTCTTGTTTCCCTTTATGCCTGTAGCTAGTTTGATCTCATTTTGTGCCTTTGCCTTTCTAATCTTGCCCCTGCATTCCCGTGTTGCTTGCCTATATTCATCCTTTGTTAGTTGTCCTAGTTTCCATTTTTTATATGACTCCTTTTTTATTTTGAGATCGTGCAAGATCTCCTTGTTAAGCCAAGCTGGTCTTTTGCCATATTTTCTATCTTTCCTACACAGCAGAATTGTTTGCTTTTGGGCCCTTAACAACGTCCCTTTGAAATACTTCCAACTCTCCTCAGTTGTTTTTCCCTTTAGTCTTGCTTCCCATGGGACCTTACCTACAAGTTCTCTGAGCTTATCAAAATCTGCCTTCCTGAAATCCATTACCTCAATTGTGCTGGTCTCCCTTCTACCTTTCCTTAAGATCATGAATTCTATTATTTCGTGATCACTGTCCCCTATACTGTCTTCCACTTTCAAGTTCTCAACTAGTTCCTCCCTATTTGTTAAAACCAAATCTAGAACAGCTTCTCCTCTGGTAGCTTTTTCAACCTTCTGAAACAGAAAGTTGTCACCAATGCAGTCCAGAAACTTATTGGATAAATGTTGCCTTGGATTATTGTTTGCTGTTGGGCTTGATCAGTGCAATCTTTTATTTCAAAGTAATTTCCTGGGGCTTTATATTTATTTTTCAGGATACTGTTATCAGTGATCCTATTGCTTTCCTGCTAATGTTCCATGATCTATATGCTATATAAGTACTCTATCATTTTGTTGTTTTACATTCAGAAAAGGAACTTTCTTATGTAAGATTAACCAGCAACCTCCCTAAATGTATTACCTTCTGCATACTCTTAAGAGTTCCACTTACTGTATATACATTCTGATGTTGCAAATTAATTCTCACTTCTTCTTATATTAGGATTCCATCACAAGTGACTTTGCGATTACTTAATTTCCATTACTATACTCATAATTAGAGCTACATTTTTCTGAATTATTTATTGAGAATATATGACAGCAGATGTCTTTAAGGAGTACATGGTTAGGGTTTTTTACATCTCTTCTTTCAAATAAAGTTTTGTGGATAGTGTGATTCTCCTTTGAAAAGTGACTATGAAAATATTATAGGTCTCTATCTTTAGGTCTTAATTTGTATGTCAGATGTGTTCAGTTAATAAGTAAAATATATAAGTTGCTAGCCTTGAAAACTCAACATGGCCTGTAAAATACAAAGTGAGTTCTTTCCTTTCTGTGTATTAACACCAATAAGAATGACATCAGTGTCGTATACTCTTTCTTGTAACACAAGAACACAATGAAATGAATAGGTTGCAGGTTTTTTAAAAAGGAAGTATTTTTTTCACACAATGCATGGTCAACCTGAGGATGTTGTGAAGGCCAAGACTATAACAGGGATTGAAAAAGAACTAGGTAAGTTCATGGTGGATACATCCATCGGTGGGTATTAGCCAGGATAGTCAGGGATGGTGTCATAATCTCTTTGTCAGAAGCTGGGAATGGACAACACTAACGGGATGGATCACTCGTCCTATTCTGTTCATTCTTCTAAAGCACTTAGCCACTGTCAGCAGACAGGATACTGGGTTAGATGGACCTTTGATCTGTATGGCCATTCTTATGTTCTTATCAGGAAAGTGACACATGTTCAGTCCTTTATCGAGAATCCAGTGTACAGGTCTGCAATTCAGCGCATCTAGGAGAGGCTTGCACACCTTGACACTATGCTGCCAGTTAGGCATTCACTCACAGAACACATCAGGATAGACAATTAAGGCTTCAGGCCTGCTTCACCAGTGAGGACTTTAAGATACTGGCCTTAGCATGAGCGATTCAGATTGATAATGCAGGTTCTTGTTGACTTACTTTGGCACTGAAATTATTGGCGCCTAAATGAGTGAAACCTTTAACATTATTTTCTTTGCTTTGGGACCAATCTATGGGAGATACTCTAATATCTCAGTTGGCTCTGGTGATGTCCACTCCTTATTATAGATGACAATTGGCCTTCTCTGAGCCTTCTTTCACTCAGGCCTGGAATGAAGGACATCTTGCATTCTGTGATCTCAATGGACACTTTATAATTACTGGTGATTGTTCTAAGTCATCTTTGTAAGTGCACACTTCCTGCCTACTCTTCCCTCTATCTTGGTATTCTTATCTCACTGTACAGCTCTTTGGATCAAAACAAGGAACTGAATTGGTCAGGGGCTGAATTCCCTATGCTCAAAGTCTGAGGTGACATCATTAGGGGATGGTTGTTCACCTCCAGTTTTGGTAGAGGTTTTGTGAGTTTAGTTCCAGGGAATGCCAGTCCTTCAGGCAAATCACAAAGGCAAACAGTTACCATTAAGGAATCTATAGGGTTTTTAAAAAACAAATACAGCATTGTTGACACCAGTGCATCACTACTACCTTGTCTTGAAGCTGACAGTGACACCTCAGCAATGAGGTAGACTGGGGTGGGCAATAAAAAGCAGCAGTTAGTCCCTGGCAGGCCGCCACCGCTATGTTTATCTGTGCTTTTGCAGGCATTGGATGATTGCAGTTCTCTTTGACTACAAATCATCATTTGCAGCCAATGTGAGCAGCAGTAAGCAGTATGGACCGGGATGCCACTTCCTGTCACTCACGTTGACTGCGAACAGTGATTCACAGCCAACAAGAGCTGCAATCATCTGATACCTGCAGAAGCACAGGTAAACATAGTGGTGGGGCCCACCAGGGACTTACCCTGAGAAACAGATCTGGCCCACAGGCCGAAATTTGCCCACCTCTGACATAGAGAAGTGTAACTAACTAAGTGGAATTTAGTAAACAATTCTTTTAATGATACACACAAGAAGGAATTGAGATTGATGAATATTCCTATCAATGTTGATCTTGCAGGGTAGATGTAAAAAATGATCTTGGCTGCTATCATAAATAGATACAACTCCAAATGTTATAAATGGATCTACTGAGTATAAAGTTGCTATTTTTATAGTTACTTTTCAGGATAGAACAACATTTAAACTTGAACTATTAGCCAAATTGCACAGAAATTTTATTTGTGTCGCTTTTAAATACAATTTTCAGAATATTGCTTATAGTTGGACATATAATTTTTCATAGACTATTTGGGATATATTTGTATGAGTGCAGTCCTGATTCATTTAAATATTTCTTATCCAGAAGACTTCCTGCTCTGTTGGGTAAATTCCACCATTTAGCACTGTGTTCCTATAAAAAGAACTTTCTTTTCCTACTGGTCAATACATTTTTAAAGGACCAAGATTGAATTAGTTATTTTAGCCAATTTTAACAATGAGTCTGTAAGCTACAGTTTACCTTCAATATATTTCCTGTTCTTTTCTAGCAATACAATGCTAGTTATGGATTGGAGGAATAGACTTGCTATCTGCCATTATAAAACAATTAAAAACCTTTGAGGCAATGAAGGACTCACTAGATATTATAGGTACAATCAATAAATATCAAATGGAGCAGAAATATTACAGAGGAGCTGCAAGATTTTAGGGTTAACATTTATTGGTTAAAATTCAAATTTTTTAGCTTTTATTTAAAACTGTGCCAGACTAAACTCTGATATGGGTGAACAACATCCTACACTTAACTGAAAATATTTAGCCAAAGTTTATTTTTCATCCTTCTGGCCCCATTTTTAGGAGACCGATTGAAAACAAGTTAGATCTAAATACCAGATTAGGTCTTGCAGATCAATCTACTAGGCAAAAAACAAACAAACAAACAGCCCCCCGCCCCCCGCTACCTCCTTCTTCCCCCCCCCCCCAAACTGCTTATTGATTGTTTAGGCATTTCTAAGTAGAAGTCACATAAAAGAACTTCATCTAAGAGGAATAGGAAGAGGTCAGATAGAATCCAGGTAGGGACATCTCTGAAAATCTGGGTTTCCCACATAGTCAGCTGTTGAGGACCAAGTCTAATGGGCAAGACATATGACTCAGTGGCGTATCCAGAATGGCCCATTTGGATGGGCAATAATGAGGGGAGACAGGGACAGTGGAATGGAGGGTAAACCACAACCCAGACCTCTAGGATACTGTTCATTAGCATCTGTATAATTAGACCCCAGGAATGTCATTTGGTATTTTATACTAAAGCCTAAAATCTCCGAGTCAGTGTGAAGTGATGGAAAGAGCTACAAGCATGAATGAGATCTCTTGTGATATGTCTACACAGCAGCATTATTTCGGGAATAAGGGCTTATCTAGAGTACGTGGAACAGTCAAAAGAAGATATGCAAATTCCGTGGGAATTTGCATATCTTCTTCTGATCGCACTTTTGAAAGCAGAGCTTTCGAAAGTTAAAGTAGTTTAGACATGGAATTTTTGGAGAACCCCTGCCCCCTTTTGTCGAAAAGCCATGTAAACCAAGATTTATGTGGCTTTTTGACAAAGAGGGGGTTTGACGAAAAAGCCACGTCTAAACTATTTTCACTTTCAAGTGCGATTGGAAGATCCTCTTTCGACTGTTCTGTGTAGTCTAGATAAGCACTTACTGATGTTATTCTGAAATAGCAAAGAGCGCACCTACACTACAAGCCTTTATTTCAAAATAATGTCGAGCTGGAGGACTTCTTACTCTGACTCACAGTAACCCTCATTTCAAGGGAAATAAGGGTTCTTCCTTTGACTTCCAGCTGTGTAGAAAGTGCCAAAAGCCAAGTTAAGCTATTTTGACTTAAGCTAATTGACGTAGTGAAAAATTGTGTAGCTTAATTTGATTGTAGCCCTGCTGAGAAGATGTACCCTTGTTTTAGAATATCGCTAGGGTGAGTCATTTCTAGCTTTTGTAGTATGTTACCATCCAGTTTTTAAGTTCTTGGTAATTTTGACTTTACCAATTATAGCTTATTGTATACAGCTACAGTAGGGAATGCTTCTGTGTCATGCCTAGAGTCCAAGATCATTGTGATATCAGAGGTAGCTCAGCCAATCATCACCCTTACATTACACATAATGTAAATGCAACATTTCATTGAATGTGTGGGAGAGACTGCACACATGGTAGATTACTTGTCTGAGCTGCGAACCCCACAAATGTACAGTGCTCCCAGCTCAGACTTCCCTTCCCCAACACTAATCAACACAACTGTCCCCAAACATAACCAGCCAGGGGCTATAAGGCTTGCCACTTAAAGTGGGTGGATCATTGACCAGGCCCCTCTAAATTCATGGTCCATTTTGGTTAAATTCATGGTAATTGGATTTTTAAAATTGTAAATTTCATGTTTTCAGCTATTTAAATCTGAAATTTCATAGTATTGTAATTGTAGGGATCCAGACCCAAAAAGGAGTTGCTACCCTTGCTCTTTACTGGTGTTGGTGGTGGCACTGCTTTCACAGCTGGAGAATGGTGGCTACTGGCTGGGAGCCCAGCTCAGAAGGCAGAGCCACCAGCAGCAACAGCACAGAAAGAAGGAAGGCAAGGTATGCATTGCCACCCTTACTTCTGTGCTGTGGGGCCCTTAGTTAACAGCCACCACTCTTGGGTCACCCAACTCTAAAGCCACAATACAAAAGTAAGGGCAGTATGGTGCGTTATTGCTACCCTGACTTCTGCAATGTTGCTGGCAGGGTCCTGCCAGCTTTGAAGGCAGCATAGAAGGTTGGCAATACTATGACCTCCTAATCAAAACCTACAGTTTGAGAAACACTGTTTTCTCCTGTGAAATCTGGATAGTATAGGGTAAAAGCACAGAAAGACCAGATTTCATGGGGAGAGATCAGATTTCATGGTCCGTGACACATTTTTATGGCATTCATTTGGTAGATCTGCTCCCCCTTCTCTACCTTCCTCTTTCCCTCTAGGACACAATCCCCTCCCACCACAGCCTGATCCCTGGCCTGTGATCTCCTAAGCCCACTCCCTCCAAAGTTGAGTGTTTGGAGTCATTGTGTGCATTGGTCACACAATCCACTGAGCTGAGGTGGAAGCACCCAGCCGATGCCTGAATAACATTTAGGCCATGCCAGAGCTGAGTGGCATTGAGATCTAGTGCTCAGGGGTTTCAATGCCACTCACTCAGATCTGGCTCTGTCACATCACTGTGCAGCCAGACGAAATCTGAGTGTGTGGCATTGCAATCTGACATGGGTTTGCAGTGCCATTCAGGTTTGGCTTGGCCACACAGTAATGAGGCACTGGTAAAGGTGCCCCTCTAGGCTTGGTGGCTTGTGGCCAGCATCAACAATAACTGCAAACACACGTAGCACAGCACCACAGCATGAATCCCTCATTCATGAACTGCACAAATCAACACAGATCTTGCAGTGCAATCTGTCCCTTTATGAGCTAGATGGGCCAAAGAACAGCTAATCCTGGGCTGGAGGGAATCCCAGCAGGTTCAGAGAATCAGCTGACCCAGGTGAACAGCTGTAATGACTGGGTCTGACTGCCAGCTAGAGTATATAAATAAGGGCACCAGTTCTATAAGGCAGGCTATTGAATATACTCTATTGTGGCTGCAGCAGATAGCTGCCAGAGAAAAAGCAGGCCCTGCAGACACCTCTAGTCTGTGGAAGGTCCAGCACCCAGACCTGTAGTTAAGAACAGAACTATATCTTTGGGGTAGTTGTTTCATGTTTCCCTTTATGTATATTTTAAAGAATAAACTGAGCTGTGAGGAAAAGCTACAAAATGGAACCAGACATGGATTTTTGTCTCACTCTGATGGTTAGGACCACCAACTTACAACCCTAACACCCAAATCAACACTGCATAATCAGCATGCACAACAACCCCCCCCAACACAGTAGCCCCTCACCAGAGCACACATCTTTTATTTGCCATCTGCTTACCAAGTCAGATATACTCCAAGTTCTTTCCACTCCTCCTCACTGTTAGGGTATGTCTACACTACCACCCTAGTAGTGGTCTAGGTCTTCGGACTAGGTAGTTCAGATTAGGCTCCCTATTCCGAACTACCGGTACACCTCGTTCCACAAGGAGTAACGGTAATTCAGAATAGGAAGCCTAATCCGAACTACCCAGACCATGCCGCGTGTAGCCGCGGGCATGGAGTCCGAACTAGCGGACATTTAAAAATGGCGGCGCCCGGCAATATGCAAATGAAGCCCGGGAAATTCAAATCCCAGGCTTCATTTGCAACTTCGGTTGCCTACATTAACCACCCTAGTTCGAACTAGGGTGGTAGTGTAGACATTCCCTTAGAGTCTTTTATAAAATAGGAATTGAAAACCCAATTAGGAAAATGGAAGAAAACACATTTTACATTTTGAACTACAGAGTTGTAAAATTGTTTTTTGGCAATTATTTGAACATTTCAATTGTCCAACTGGAGGTGGAAGTGAATTTGTGCACTGAAATATAGTACACTGAAAATTGTTCTTAAAATGAAAGACAGTGTATTGCATCTTGATATTTAGTTTAGGTTCTGTATCAAAAACTAATAAGAGTTCTATAGCTTCCCCTGACAAGATTTAACAATATAGGCTACCCACCATTTTATTTTTAAAGAATGTCCAATAAGAGACTTGATTTTATTTTTTCAGTTAATGGTGTCAGCCGATGGTCAGGGCGGTAGGTGTGTGTGTGTTACACCCAAGTCTTCAACTGCTGGGACACAAGGCCCCGTCGCAGTGGGCAGTCTAGGAGAGACTGACAGGTGCTCCGAGGAGTTTAACATCCGTGTCTTAATCCGCTAGGATTGGGATCCCTTTGCAGAGGGCAGCCAATAGGCTGACAGACGCCCCAGAGTTTATAGGAAGAGCTTATTACATCTCAGATTTTAATTGCTAGGATACAGGATCCCTTCGCAGCGGGCAGCCTAGGGAAGACTGAGAGATGCCCCTATGGATTTTTCCTCTGGAAGCGACATGATCCAAATCCTCCAGCTCTTCCTATATCTGTCCCTTATAACCGGCTGAAGATTTTTTAAATTGTGCTTGGTTCTGTTACAGCAACTGAAGGAGTCAGGTTAAAGCTTAAACAGTTACAGGTTTATTAAAGAAGCTTATAAATCATATGGTTACAATGGCTATTGCTCTATTTCTTAACTGCTAGCAAATATAGATCTTAAAAATGGTTACAAAGAAAATAAAGATAGAAAATAGAAATAATGGTACCAAGTGACAGCTTAATTTTTAAAGAGCCTTAAGTCTATGTGTACACTTAAGACAAAGGACCACATGCAGATACAATTTTTACCCCCTTCTGTGCCTCTTGACTCCAGCGTATCAGGCCAGGGCCGGTCCCTCAATTCCTAGGAAAGACGAACACGAGGTGGGCGTCCCTGTGGAACCTTGGGAGGCCAATCACTTAACCTGACCAGCAGATAGATGGTAGATTGACACTCAGAGTAAGTGTGCTGCTGGACCCATCTTTATACACATAGGGGCCCGTATCCTCTTTCTTATCTAAGATGCCAAATTGTGTTGGTCTGTCTTTGTGACGCCAGTTCTTACAAGGGAGTTTCAACTTAATTTATACTTGCAAGGGAGATAACTAAATTGTGAATACTGGACATTCTTTACTGGGCGAGAGATTTCTCCCCCCGCGGACAGTGTGTGTTCGTATCAATATAGGTTTCAGTCAAGGGCACTCCTCGGCAGCCTCTTGGTCAGCCTCTATATCCGGGTCACAGCAGCCTCTATATCCGGGCCTTCTGTTCAAGGCTTTCAAAGACTATGCTGTTTTACTGCTCTATGTGCCCTGCATACTTCCAGGCAAGCAAAGATGGATGTTACAGGGGGGTTCCTGTCTGGCTACAAATGGATAAGAAGTATTCTGTAGAAATACCGACAAAAGTATTTGGTGGGGCGGGTTGCGGCGTGGCCTAGGGGTTGCAGTGTTCGCCGGTGGGGGGTTCTAGTTCCGCCCACCCAGAGAGTGGCAGGATAGCCAACATATAGTGTGCCCTGGTGAAGTATTTGGAGTTATCTTCATCCTGGATGCAAGGATGATGTTTGTCAGTGGAGTTCACTGTTGCGTTTTTAAGTGGCTGAGGAGCTCAGTTCATGAGTTGCAGATTTCCCCACAGAAGTGACAGGTGTAGTTTTGGCAGAGACATAGTTGTTGGCTAGATTGCTGTGCCCTTTCTTTCCTCCCTTAGGGCTTTGTCTACACTGCCAGTTTTTTGCGGCAGAAAAAAAAGCCACAATCTTAATAGCATGTTTTCTGCTGTTTCTTTTTGCGCAAGAGGTTTTTGCACAAAAAGAAGCAGTGTGGATTGATTTTTGTGTGCAAAAACTCCATTTTGAGCAAGATCTTTATGCCTCTCCCGAACAAGCAGAAAGAATCTTGCTCAAAACAAGGGTTTTGTGCAAAAAAAAAAAAAAGCCCATTCTGCTTCTTTTTGTGCAAAAACCCGTTGTGCAAAAAGAAACAGCAGAAAATATGCTAATGACATCTCGACTTATGCTAATGAGGGACTCATTAGCATATTGCCTGCCACAAAAACTGGCAGCATAGATGTAGCCTTATTGTTTCTCTGTCTTGTAAGTATGTCTGCTCGCCTCAAAGTGATTTGTGGCTTGGTATATGGTGTGGTGCTACTTCCATTTCACACCAAGTACTCCCTGTTTGCTGTGCTCAGGCAGGGCAGATAAGCTGTTAGGAAGCCCAGACCCCTGGTCAGGATGGGCAGCAAAATACTCTGAGAGTTCAGACCAGTTTACTCAGGCTGAGCATAAAATAGTCCAATAGCTCATGGCCCTTTCCTAGGAGAGGTGGAGACTGCCATCCATGGCTTGGCAGAGGGGGTATGTCACAGGTTCAGCAGGGATCCAAATCACCACATGCTGACTCACTATGTGTCAGCGTTGCTATCACACAGATGTTCACTATCCCTGGGCCTCTTCCACACTCCTCCTCTGGGTGTACCTGTTGGTCCAGCAGGATATCAGGGTTGGCGAGAGCCTCTGTCACCAGTACAGCTTTTCTGGGGTCAGGTCAGCCAGAGGTCTGGAGTATGGACCAGTCATCTGCTTTGCGATTAGGTCCATGTGGTCTGGGCCATTCATCTGCTTCCTCTAGGTCTACTGCAGCCTTCCAGTGTGAGGGCTCAGGGGAAACATCTGCCACCGCCAGCAGCTAGGTTCCAACTGAACCTTCTGTCTGCTCTTTATACTTCCAGCCACGCTCCTTGGTTTCTGGGAGGCAAGGTCAGAGTGGCATGGCCCCACCCACCAGCATGCAGAGATATGCTCCTTCTCCTCCAGATCTGTGGATATCCACTCCACCTCATTACAGGTTGATGCCTCCCTTTTAAAGGTGTACTTTCAGTATGTCTTTGAAATGCTTCCACTGCCCCCTGCGAGCCCTTCTTCCCTGACTTAGCTGAGAGAAGAATACTTGCTTCAGGAGGCGAGTGTCAGGTATACATACACAGAGGCCAGTCTAGTGGAGTTGTTGTTTCCTGTGCTGTACTTCTATACTGCTGATGTTGTCTGCAGAGAGAACAATGATGTCAGGGCATCAGCCTTCCCAGCTGATCCTGAGACTCCTCCTGAGGCAGCACTGCTGGACCCATTTCAGCAACTTGAGATGGTTACCCAGGCCTTACACTCAGAGAGAAAGGTGGGGATTACAGTTGGCTTGTAAACCAAGATCTTGGTGCCTGTTTGCAGCTCCCTATCAGTGCATAATCATGTGAGTAGTGTGATGAAGCTGGGCTAAAGGGCAGCAGGAGAGTGGTAGATGGGAGATAAATAAGCGCTAGGAAGTTCAGGGATATTTTACTTGTGGACTTAAGGAGAAGTTGCTACAGGTTATTTAGAAGAAACGGAGCCAATTAAGACCCTGCCAGAGACCTAATAAAAGCCCCTTGCTTCGTGACACATCATTTGCACATACTTCAGTGATGCCAATTCTTGTGATCTTAGATTTTGTAAGGGGCTTGAGGCCAGTAAGAGATCTGATTATAGCTTGGCGGTGTACTGGTGTTGACTAGAGTATAAGAGTTTCAGGCAAAGGGAGACCCTACCCAAGATGGGCAGAGGGATTTCCACAGCACAGAAGATTGAGAGAAACCCTGACCAAGGGGAAAGAGAGTAGGAAGCATGCAAATCTGAAGGGTCTTATGTGACATGATTGGATTGAGATATGTGTTGAAAGATAGTTGCTGCAAGCCCTGCTATATTTTTGCACCAAATCTTGGCTAAAGTATGCCAAGTGAGATGTCTGTAGAAAACTTAAAGAAATTAACATTGTCTGTGTGCCTATATTTCAGATGTTAGCTCCTTGATTCTTGAACTATAAGTAGCCTTGTCTCTAAGCAATTTGCCCTGATTTGACATGGCAAGAGGGTTGAACTCAATGACCTCCTGAGGTCTTTTCCAACCCTGTGATTCTATGATTCTCAGAAGTGCTCCCAGAAACCTCCTGTATTTTACAGGTAGGAACAGAGTAGAGGATGGACCTTGGTCCCTTTCCTGCTTTGCTTCTCACCCCCTGCACGGCACCAGTGCAGGCCAAGAATAGGAGCAGGAGTGGTGCCCAAACTCACCACAAAAAGGAAAAACATGGGACCTACCACAATAGCATTGGCCATTTGCCACAATGGTCTTCCAAAAGATGTGCTGGCACAGTGGATCCAATATTAAATTTCTGGTTCTATGCTGGTTGTTTGGGAAAGGTGGCTGGTTGTTTGGGAGTCATTCTCCACTGATGGTGATTTGTGGAATACAAAGAGAAGTTTGTGCTGGTGAGGGCTAGTAGAGTACCTTGGTTTTCCCAATGTTGAAAGATCCAGGCTGTGATCTACAGAAATTATGGTAGTTTGCAGGTCAGCCTCTATGTATCTGAGAATGACACAGTCATCCACATACATCAGTGATGCCAATTCTTGTTGTGATCTTAGTCTTTGTTTGGAAATGTCTGAGATTGAGGAGTCCGCCATCTATTCAATGCTCAATCCAGATTCCATCAAGAAGGTGGTCATGGGTGAAAATCAGGATCACAGCAAGGTAAATGGAGAAAAGTGTTGGAATAATGACACAACCCTACTTGATGCCTTTGGGTATGTCTACACTACCACCTAAGTTCGAACTAGGGTAGTAATGTAGGCAACCGGAGTTGCAAATGAAGCCCGAGATTTGAATTTCCCGGGCATCATTTGCATAAAGCCGGGCGCCACCATTTTTAAATGTCTGCAAGTGAGGACTCCATGCCGCGCGGCTACACGCGGCACGGACTAGGTAGTTCGGACTAGGAAGCCTATTGCATAAATTGCATATCTAACTTCAAGTTTAGGGTGCTGTGTAGACGCACCCATATAAGTGGAGATTTCCCAGTTAGTCTCTTTGGGTATGTCTACACTACCCCACTAGTTCGAACTAGCGGGGTAATGTAGGCATACCGCACTTGCAAATGAAGCCCGGGATTTGAATTTCCCGGGCTTCATTTGCATAAGCGGGGAGCCGCCACTTTTAAAACCCCGCTGGTTCGAACCAGCGGGGTTTTAAAAGTGGCGGCTCCCCGCTTATGCAAATGAAGCCCGGGAAATTCAAATCCCGGGCTTCATTTGCAAGTGCGGTATGCCTACATTACCCCGCTAGTTCGAACTAGGAGGGTAGTGTAGACATACCCTTTGAAATATTGGGAATGCCTACTTATTTTCAAATTCCTTTTGAGACAAGTGATCTCTTGGTGCTCCTTAAACAATTACATATTATGATTGGATCTAATAAGATAAATATAACAACAAATATATTTTATTTCAGAGGAAAATTAATCTACAAAGAATAGATAATAGGTTTTCTGAAGACTTTCACTAATTTGTTCTAAAATTAGATTTTCACTTGAGTAAGATGAAGATAATATTTTGATTAGATGGATATATAATTACTGTTCTTTTTAACCCAGCTCAGCAGGACTTGAGGAAATCTTGAATACTGCGTATATATGTGGTTGCCTCATCTCAAAAAAGATATATTGGCATTGGAAAAGGTTCAGAAAAGGACAACAAAAATGATTAGGGGTTTGGAATGGGTCCCATAGGAAGAGAGATTAAAAAGACTTGGACTTTACATCTTAGAAAAGAGGAAACTAAGGTGGGCAGGATATGATAGAGGTCAATAAAATCATGATTGGTCTTGAAAAAGTGAATAAGAAAAAGTTATTTATTTATTCCCACAATATAAGAACTAGGGGTCACCAAATGAAATTAACAGACAGCAGGTTTAAAACAAACAAAAGGAAGTTTTCTTCACTCAGTGCACAGTCAACCTCTGGAATGCCTTGTCAGAGGATGTTGTGAAGACTAGGACTTTATCAGGGTTCAAAATAGAGCTAGATAGGTTCATGGAGGTTAGGTCCATCAATGCCTATGAGACAGGATGGGTAGGAATGGTGTCCCCAGCCTCTGTTTGTCTGGAAATGGATGACAGGAGAGGAATCACGTGATGATTACCTGTTGTGTTCCTTCCCTCTGGGGCATCTGATATTGGCCACTGTCGACAGACAAGATACTGTGCTAGATGGACCAGACCCATTATGGCCGTTTTTATGTTCTTATGTTCTTAGGATTTCCATAAGGGTGTGTCTAAACTACATGGCTCCATCAATGGAGCCATGTAGATTAGACAGATAGGCAAAGGCAAATGAAGCTGTGATTTAAATGATCGCAACTTCATTTAAATTTACATGGCTGCTGCGCTGAGCCGACAAACAGCTGATCAGCTGTTTGTCCACTCAGCGCGCTAGTCTGGACGCTCCCCTGCCGACATCAAAGCCCTTTGTCGGCAGCCCCGTTATTCCTCGTGGGCTTCATTTGCCTTTGCCAAAAAAACAAATCTACATGGCTCCGTCGACGGAGCCATGTAGTTTAGACGTACCCTAAGAGTCCATGCATAGTTTGAGAATGTTTTAATGCTAAGCTGTTTAATAGAGTTCCTGGTTTCTGTGTGCATAAGTACTTTTTCTTTTTTTTTCTTTTTAGAGCTTACTTTCCATTGGGTATACATTCACAAAAGCTTAAGGCATTATTTATGCTGTTTGCCCTTTTCCATTTAGCAATTTTTTAAACTAGGTGAGCACAAATTATCATAAATCTACTTCGTTCTTTATTTGCATACCACTAGCATTAGTGTTGTCACTGGAACTTTCAAAATGTTTTTTTAATTAATTCATACTTGATGGTTGATTCTGCTGCATTAGGGCAAAAATGTATATGGTCAGACATAAAATAATGTAGGATCATTTTTTCGATGAATTATAATTTCAAGGAAGAATAAGTAAAACTTTGGCCCTAATTACTGAACAGTGTTTTTTAATGCTAACCACTAAGTAAGGCTATAGTTTTGTTTTATTTTTTATTATACTAACAAAGATGAC
This sequence comes from Pelodiscus sinensis, assembly GCF_052426305.1. NCBI lineage: Eukaryota > Metazoa > Chordata > Testudines > Trionychidae > Pelodiscus > Pelodiscus sinensis. Next base: position 202,570,114 of record NC_143052.1, read on the forward strand.
AATTTACAGGCAGTCCCCGGGTTACGTACAAGATAGGGACTGTAGGTTTGTTCTTAAGTTGAATTTGTATGTAAGTCGGAACTGGTACATATTGTAGGGGAAACTCTAGCCAAACATTTCTCCAGAGCTCAGTTTTATTCTCCCACACCTCACTTCCCTAAGTCCTTTATTCTCAAGCTGAAGTGTCTGCTGAGAAAAGGCGTTCCGCGTCTCCCTGGTCTGCTGTGGGAGCACTTGCTTGGCGTGTCCCTGGTCTGCTGGGGGGAGGCAGCTAGTGTGGGGTTGCCTCACCCCTTTTGTAAGTAGGAATCTGATGTAAGTCGGATCCATGTAACCCGGGGACTGCCTGTACTTAGAGAATAATGTTGATTTCTGTGCAGTTAGTTCTGTGGCACACCAGATTCAGCATATCATGACACTAGCTGTAAATATAAAGAAATGTTCAGAATTTTTTCAAAGAATTAAGAAGATCACAGAACTATCGGATCATGTTGCTGACTATTTAATCTTTATTTTTAAGATTCTGTCAGTATTCAGTTTGACACACAGAGGCTATGTCTACACTCGCAGCTTCTTGCGTGAGTAATATGCAAATGAGGCTAAACATGGAATATCGCCGAGCCTCATTTGCATACCTAATGAGCCACCATTTTTTTCAGAAGAGGCTCTTGTGCAAGAAGGAGCGTCTACACTGCCCTTCTTGTGCAAGGAAAACCTGCAAAGAAAGGCATTGCGCAAGAGGGTTTTCTTTGCGCAAGAAGGGGGCAGTGTAGACGCTCCTTCTTGCGCAAGAGCCTCTTCTGAAAAAAAATGGTGGCTCATTAGGTATGCAAATGAGGCTCAGCGATATGCCACGCTTAGCCTCATTTGCATATTACTCGCGCAAGAATCCGCGAGTGTAGACATAGCCAGAGTGTATTAGTATAATTAGATTGGATAAACTTCACACTGGGTGGAAAATGTGGAAAATTCTCATAATATTTTTAATATATAATTTAATATTAATATTTAATAGTATCAGAATGGTGGAGTTGTATTGCCCCTCTAATGGACAGTCTGGAGTTTACAATTTAAGCTATCAGAGGGGTAGCTGTGTTAGTCTGAATCTACAAAAGCGACAAGGAGTCCTGTGGCACCTTATAGGCTAAAAGATTTATTGGAGCATAAGCTTTCATGAGCAAAGACCCACTTTGTGCATGCATCTGATGAAGTGGATCTTTGCCCATGAAAGCTTATGCTCCAATAAATCTGTTAGTCTATAAGTGCCACAGGACTCCTCGTCAATTTAAGCTATGTTTACACTTATACTGCTGCAGCTGTGGCACTGTAAGGTTCTCGTAACTGCTTTGTGCCAATTGGAGAGAGCTCAGACTTATGAGGCTGTGGGGCTATAAAATTGCAATGTAGATGTCTGGGCTTGGTATTTGCTTTGCTGAGCAGACCTCGGAGCCAATTAAAGCAATATATAACTATTGGGGATGAGAGTTACTTTTCTTTACTTTCAGCATTCTGCTTCCTCTAATATTTAAAGGAAAATGAGAGGACCTCAAAGCAGTTTTATCTACTGTTTTTTCCTTTTCTTTTTCTTGTTTTAGAAATTGTAGACCACAAGTTGTCCTACAGGTTGAAACCGTGCTAAAGTTTATACTCACTTTCCCCTGGCTAGGGATTGTTCCAAAAAGAAATGTTTGCATTATGAAGCTATACTTGTTAGTCTTTTGCCATAGGGATGAGCAAAAGTAATGCCATGAAAGCCAGAAGGTTGCTCATTGGTTACTGTTAGTCTCTGATGCAGATGTAAAACCAAAGAAGAAAAAGCATGGCTAAAATTCTTTTGTGCATGCTGAGGATTGCTCTTAAGCTCAATTCCTTGGAAATTCCATGGAAATCTCTGGTTGGCCCCCTGATCCCATCTTACTTTTGCCATTCTCACTTGAAAATAAGAGATCAAAAGTGCAAGAGACTGGAGACTTAATTCTGCTGAGTGCCAATGGACTATACCTAGCATCAGATTTTCAACAGTGCTGAGTATGCACAGTTATGGCTAGAATTCCAAAAGAACTTCACTCCCATTTAAGCACCTATATGAAGTGGTCAGCTTTTCAAAAGCTCTCAGCACCCACTGAAATGAGAACTTTTGAAAATCTGACTGTTTTTATAGATATTGAAGTGTAAGTTGTTGGGTGTTGTGCTCTTGAAACCATGGGCATTATTGTTCTGATGGTCAGTTGAGCCCATACTAGTAACTTAGGGTATATCTACACTGCCACCCTAGTTCGAACTAGGGTGGTTAATGTAGGCATTCGAAGTTGCAAATGAAGCCCAGGATTTAAATATCCCGGGCTTCATTTGCATCTTGCCGGGCACCGCCATTTTTAAATCCCCCTTAGTGTGGACTCCGTGTCCGTGGCTACACGCGGCACTGAGTAGGTAGTTCGAATTAGGCTCTCTAATTTGAACTACTGGTACACCTCATTCCTCATAACGGTAGTTCGAATTAGAGAGCCTAATTCAAACTACCTACTCCGTGCCGCGTGTAGCCACGGGCACGGAGTCCGCACTAAGGGGGATTTAAAAATGGCGGCGCCCGGCAAGATGCAAATGAAGCCCGGGATATTTAAATCCCGGGCTTCATTTGCAACTTTGAATGCCTACATTAGCCACCCTAGTTCGAACTAGGGTGGCAGTGTAGACATACCCTTAATTACTATACTCGAGCACAACAACCATTCACACCTCCCCATTTGCGCCTCAGTGTGCACTGTGCAAGAGCTTGCAGAATGCAGGACTGAAACCTCTCTGTCCTTTCCCCTCCCATCTCATGTCAGTTTGGTCTCTCTTATTAAATGATTATTTTAGACCAGTGGTGGGCAGTAATTTTTGGTGGGAGGCCATTCCAAGACCTTAGTAAGTGGTCAAAGGTCACACCTTCCTATGGTATTAGTGGTGGAGACATGACTCTGGGATGGAGTTTGGGTACAGGAGGGAACTCTGGGTAGGGGACTGAGGTACACAAGGTACAAAGGTCTGAGAGCGAGTTTGGGTTCAGGAGTTGGTTCTGACCTGGAGCAGAGGTCCAGGAGGGGGTGAAGAGGGTTTGGATTTATGGAGGGATTGTGAACTGGTGTAGGAGGGGAGAAGGTGCCATGTGCAGACTGTCTGGAAGGCTCATACCATAAGTGGCTCTCAGTCAGCAGCCCAATGGGACTCTCGGGCAAGCTCTCTGCCTGCTGCACCCCCATACGCTGCTTATAGCAGTCAGATTTTGGGGCCAGTGTATGTGTCTCTGTACAGCATGCCCTTTTAGTGAATGGGGACAGCAGGTCTCCGCATACTGCACATGCCCACAAGCACCATACCAGCAGCTCCCATTGGCTGGGTTCTGGCCAATGGTAGGCTGTGAGGATGGTGCTGCAGGGAGCTTGTGGAGACCCTCTTCCCACCAAGGGGTGTGCTGCACACACACATTGTCCCCACAGCTGGCCACTTTGAGGAACATTTGCAGCCATGGCAGCCAGGGAGCCTGCCTAAGAATCCTGCTGGGCTGCAGTGGGCCAGATCCAAATGTTTGGTGTGCTGGATAAAGTCCGCCCCTATATCAGGCTATTTGCTATTGTAGAGATGACCACATTTCACTGATACAGTTGTTAGCACTACAGAAAGGATTGACTGAACCATGAGATTATCTTTAGAGGTGATCACACTAGATCAGTGTGCCATAGGTATGCTCGCATAGAGAAAAGTGTATTGCTCCTATTTGTCTGTCCTATCCTTGTCATGGGACTAAGTTGAGGTTATTCTAGCAAAGTTTCATAAATGAATGAAAGGAATGACAAGGAATGAAAGGAACAGACAATGATCAAGTGATCCATTCCCTGTCACCCATTCCCAGCTTCTGCCAACAGACACTAGGGACACCATCCCTGCCCATCCTGCATCATGGATAAATCCATTAATTTATCTAGTTCTTTTTTGGACCCTGTGACTGTCTTGGTCTTCACAACATCATCTGGCAAAGAGTTCCACAGGTTAACTGTGCGTTACCTGAAGAAATACATCCTTTTGTTTGTTTTAAACCTGCTGCCTATTAGTTTCATTCGATTATCCCCTAATTCTTGTGTTATGAGAAGAGTAACTAGTACATTCTTATTTATTTTCTCCTTACTCATCATAATTTTATTGACCTCCATTCTGTCCCCCATAGTTGTCTTTTTTCCCAGCTGAATAGTCACAGTCTATTAATCTCTTTTCACATGGAAACTGTTTCATACCCCCTATCATTTTTGTTGGCCTTTTCTGAACTTTTTCTGTTCTTTTTTTTTTTTTGATCGGACAAAGAGATTTTCAGCACTATTCACAGTATGGATGTACCATGGAATTCTGTAGAGACAATATGATATTTTCTGTCTTATTACGATTGCCAACTTTTTGTTAGCTTTTTGACTGACCGTTCATCAAATGGCTATTTTAAGAGAACTATCCACAATAATTCCAAGATATCTTCCTTTTTTTATGGGAAAAGACTAAAATAGGCTTCCAGAAACATAATATCACTTCTTGTCAACCTTAAAACTTAGGAGAAATAATGCAGAATTTTATCACAGAGTTAAGTTTAGAAATCCAAGTTAGCTCAGCCAAAAGTGATGAGTCAAAGAGAGAGAAAGGCATATTCATAGAAAGACTAGGGCTTTGTGTAAACCAGAGTATTTGCAGACAGGCTGTCATAATTATAGCTGGGTGATTCAAAGTGCTGTGGAAGTTGAACCTCAGCAAGACCCAGGTACTGTGAGTTTGAGTCCCATCCTTGTCTTCTAGAGAATGGGTGTCCTGCACATTAAATGTTCTCTGACTGCATTCTGAAGGTGTTTCATTTGGAAACTCTGTCCTGAGACCATTTCAATGTAAATTAATCATCCCAAAATGTGTACGTTTTGAAAGTTTATGTTCCCAATTTGAAGAATCTGTGCAATATATCTTGTATATTTTTGAGGGCATTATGCACCTTGTAAAATTATATCTAGATAAAATGAAAACACAATTCATCCATATTTTAATGGCGGTAATATGTGATGTTGAAATAAGTTATTTTTTTTAGAAATTACAATGTGTAAATGGGTCATAAATTGTTTGTGTAGTCAGAATGACAAGCTGAGAACATATTTAAAGAAAATTAGTCATAAAGATATCAGCATACAAGGAAATCCATGTATAATTATACACACGTCATAGGAGAGTCCTTTAACTCTGACTTTTTCAAGAAATTGAGGAAATCAATTTGACTTGATTTACAAAAAGCATCTGTAATTCTCAGAGTTACTAGAATAACACCCCTATCTCCCCGCATAATCACTCTTGGGAGTTAGTTCCTTCATAAAAAAATGCTAAATGTTTTCTGTGGGGGAGAGTGCTAAGAATTTCAAATTTAGGCAGATTTCCATTTGGGTCCCCAAACAACATGGAGAAATCCCTATCTCCTCTATTTTGTTCTTTTCTGTCTTTTCCCAGCCATCAGGAATTGGGGAGCTTCCAGAACAGTGGTGGGCAACTGGCAGCCCTAGAGCATGTGGCCCACTGGGGCTCCATCTGCAGCCCATGGACCCCCCAGCTGGTCCCCTTCCCCACAAACCTCTTTTGCACTGGGACACCAGAGCCCTGCATTTACCTGCTCCCCCTTCCCTGCAAGCACTTTTGGAGTGTGCAAATCACCTGATTTACGCTTGGGATGTTGACGACTACTTGATTAGTCGACTATCTGATAAGCAAATGTTTATCGGATAGTTGAGTAGCCACTCGACTAGTTGCTTCCCCCTCTTGCTGTCTCTGCCAGATGGAGTGTGAATCAGGTGATTTTCATGCTCCAAAATTGCTGGGAGGGTGCGGGCAGAGTTCTAGTGCCCCTGTGTGTGTGAGGTGCATGGGGACAGGAGGCAGCCTGGAGGCGGGGTATGGGGCTGCGGGTGGAACACAAGTGGGCCATGGGACTGCTGCGATTCACTGAGGTGAATTAGGGCTTCTTGTTTGGCCCACTCATGATTCTTGTTTGGCCCACTCATGATATGCGGCTACGTATCACTGTCTCAGAGCATCCAGTTGTTCTATCCCCCACAACCCATGCACACTGTCCCTGCAAAGGAAAATTCTCTACCAGAAGAAATTATACCCACTGTTGCAGTGGTTCTCAAACTTTTTTCCTAATGGTCCAGTTGAAGAAATGGTTGATGCCCAAGACCCAATAGAATTTGACTAAAGTGTGGACTCGAGGGTGGGGCTGAGGATGCGAGCTGGGGCTGAGGAGAAGGCTCCGGCTTTCAGGGGGAAGTCATGGCTAGGGCAGACGGGGATTACTGTGAGTTCCCAGTCAGTATTGCAGCAGGGATGCTAAGGCAGGCTTTCTGCCTCCCCTGCCCCCATAGACCATGCTGTGCCTGAGAAGCAGCCAGCAGCAGTTTCCCAGCCAGTGGCAGTGTGGAGCAGTGCTCAGGGCTGGTGCAGTGCACGAAGCCCTGTACGCTCTCCTCTGCCACACCTGGGAGTTGAACCTGTTGCTGGCCACTTCTAGAACATCGTGCAGTCTGCAGTGCCAAGACAGGCGGGTAGTCAGCCTTAGCATCCCCACTGGTCATCTGATTCCCCTGCAGCACTGAGACCCAGTCCCTGACATTCCACGCCCCAGTGCTAGCTTGCGACCCCTACTTTGAAAACCACTGCACTATTGCTTATGTTCTTTGCTTCTCATTGGGTGCAGAGAGAATATTGGAGCCATTATTTGCCTCCAGGAATACAGGTTCTGCTATGAGTAGGTGGTGTGGCTGTTATCAACCATCCCCACATTTCCGTATGTCCTGTTAACTGCTGCCCTTGTTGCTTTTGTTGTGTCAGAGATGATGATGATGATGATTTTGGTAGAGGATTTTCAGCAAGTTTGTGAATGTATCCCCTAGTCTAATCTCTACAAAGGCATTTATGCTTATTACAGTGTTAGAGTCAGAAAGAAGACGAACATTTCAATTTGAGAAAACTGTAAGTCCTTATTACCTTACTGCATACATTTAAAAGTAGCATTCTGCAGAAGGGAATGACCTTCCTATATCTCAGAGGATTTTTAGGGAGTAGTTGCTATAATTGATTTGACTTGAAGATCCCATCTCATTTCAATCATTTTTGAAGGAGTAAAGTATTTGTCTATATGATATAAATGCTACACATTTCCTTGCTTTCCCTTTCATTGATCATACTTATTCAGATTACCTATTCCTGAAGTTATGCACGTGGAACGAATAGTTTAATTAAAACACTGGCCAAACCAAATGTTGTAAATACTGGGCAGCAACCATAAATGGGTCTAGTGCAGTGGTCCCCAAATTATGGGATACCACCTACTAAAAGGGTATGGAGGAATGTTTGAGGGAAGGCATGGCCAACCCCCTCAGGGCACAAGGGGGGGCACACTACCCAACTCTGCTCTGCCCCAGCTTTACTCTGGGCCCACACTGCAGTCCCAGCTGCAGAGTTGGCCCCAGCCTCAGCCAGCAGTTCCTGGATCAACTCTCAGCAGCCATTCTGCTCCTGGCTGTGGCTCCTGACTCCCACCACAGACCCACATGTAGCTGCATCTCCAAGGCCTGACCATAGCCACACTGCTGTCTGAGGGCCCAGCTGCATCACTGGCCCTGTTTCCAACCACAGACCCACTCCCAGCCACTGCTCCTGACCATAAGTCTTGGAGGGGCATGAACCAGGTAAGGGGGAAATGAACAAAAATGTTTGGGGACCACTGGTTTAATGATTGGCTATTCATGCATCTCTATATTACAATTAATATTTAAAATGAAGTATATAAGTTAATAATTTGCTACATTTAAACCTGATTAATATTGTTGGGCTTGAGTAGTTTGTGAAACACTTGAATGTTCTGATTAAAAATAACATAGGAAATAATCTTCTCAGCTCAGAGCCTGTGTTGGCAGAATGCATTTCCACAGGACCAAGGAAGGAAGAAATGTTTCCCCAGCCACTGCTGCAGCCCATATCAATGGCATGTGGGGGTCACAGATGAAATAGAATTGACTCTGTTCTGGGTTAGTTAAGAGTGGACTCTAGTGTCATGTCGATACTTACTGGAAGATCTACACTCCAGAGGTCGATATTCTGGTGTTGAATTTAGTGGGTCTAGTATAGATCTCTAAATCAAATGCTGAGGGCAGCTCCCACTGGCATCCAGTACTCCTCCTTTTGCGAGGAGTAAGGGAAACTGACTGCAGCATTTGCTCCCTTCATCCCCCTGCAGTGTGGACACTGCCAAGGCTCAACGTAAAGTAAGCCAACTTCATCTACGCATAGTGCATAACTGGAGTTGCGTACCTTAAGATGATCTTCCTGATCTAGTGTAGACTAGGGATGTGAACGAGTAGTCAACTAAACAATTAACTGATAAGCCTAGGCTTATTGGTTAATCTAGTGGACTACTCACATTCCCTCTCCCTTGCTGCCTCTGTGTTAGAGGCAGCAATGGGGAGGGGGAAGCAGGAGCCGGTGCTGTGGGGAGCTGGCTTAAAACCCACATCCCACAGAGCAGCCTCTGTCCATGGGGAGCCTGGGCCTGCTGCAGACAGAGGCTGCTTTGCAGGAGCAGCCCCTCTCCATGGGGGGGTCCCAGCTCCCTGCAGACAGGGGCTGCTGCCAGAGCAGCCTCTGTCCACGGCCAGCCTGGGCCTCCATGGACAGAGGCAGCCTCCCCTGCCACATCCCCCCTAGAAGCCTCTGTCCACAGGCACCGCCAGGGGCTGTTGCCACCCCATGCTGTTGCCTCTGTATCAGAGGCAGCAGCGTGGGGTGGCAATCAACCAGTCCACGAGGGGTGCTGGTTTTTTTAATTGGTCTCCTCACTGATCAGCTGCTGCCTGGCAGCAGTGCAGGGTGGCTGGGCGCTCCCCGGGAGTGGGACCGGAGAGCACTGGCTGCTGGCCCCACCCACGGGGACTATAGAATAGTCGACTAACTGCTAAGAATTCATGCGGTTAGTCGACTATTCTATCACCTTCTATATGCCATCCCTAGTGTGGACCAGGCCTAAATGATAATAGGGGTATACAGACAGAGAAGCATTTACCCCAATAACAAGCTTCTATAGTATATAACATTTTAAAATTCCTCATATTGTTTCAAAACATTTTGGAGCTTCCCAGCCATACACAATATATTACAGACACGGTATATTGACAATATCTAGACTTATGTAAGAACAGATATTCCATCTTACCTTGAAGTAGTGCAAGTACTTAAAATATATCACTAATGATTTAGATACGGTATGTATATTGGTTTGAATATCCTCTATGTACTCCAACAAATTGACTGATCAGATAAGGTTACAGTCAAATTTGCAGGAAATATATTTATGAATCAGAAATAAGAGAGGGAGTTTTATTACTTGCAAAACTGACAAACCTGGGACATTTTTGTGGAAGATAGCCGTTGGGGATAATAACTTAGTGACAAAACAGAAAAAGGGTAATAATTCATAAATTAGCAGGTCATTAATCTTGTCTTTATGAGGGAACAAGGTAATTTATTTCAGAGAAGGTTGAACCTGAGGTGCAATCTATAATCTTTTTGATAGCTTAGTAATGTGGAAAGGCTCATAATGTAATGCTATATTATTCATCCTTTGAACTTGAGCTATTTCTATGAAAGTATGGAGGGTACAGACAAGAGAAATATCAACTTTTTGGAACACAGTAGTAAAGCAAGAAGTTTTGCTGAACCATTTTCAGAGAGGTGAGAATTGAATAAGTGGGAAACATCATTTGTGAAAGTCATCAGCATTGTAAATGGAGATTGATGACACTTTTAAAATATAGTAGTTGCCATTAAAACAGCATTTGAAAATGATGTCACACATTGAGCTTGATTGCCCCCTTTCCACAAAATAATCCAGTGGGGAGTAGAATGGAGGAGGAAAACATAGTAAGAGTTATTTTCCAAGCTCTTTACCGAGGCAAGTGGCGTGAAATAAGTCCTTGTCTATCAAATTGCATCGTGGTATCTTCAAACCCTGTGTATCTCAGTTCTAACTGTCTAGAAGTTCTGTGCCTATGTACTACTCTCCACTCTATGTAAGTCTTTCCTTACTGGTAGTCCTTGGAAGTCCTACCCTTGAAAGTTCTCATAAAGGGGGGTTCTTCAGCATATTGGGGAACAACTGAGACACTATTGTCCCTGCAAGCTGCATTCACTTTTGCAAATTCTCTGAAGAGCTGTAGGGAGCTGATTCTGGGAATAGTCATACCTCTTTCTGCTCACAACCACTGTCTCACCTCACATATTTCCCCCCACTTTTCCACTGAGGACCCTGTGCAGAGTTGAGGGAAGGAGAGATGATTTGATGGAGGTGCCCTGGATCATAGAAAGAGAGATGTGCAGATTACAGGGGAAATGTTGCTATCAATAGTATCTCCAATATTATATTTATTTTCTACACTGCATTGTGTCTTGGCTGGGTTCAAGACTTAACTTGAGAAGTTTATGGAGGGGATGATATGATGAAACTGCCTACAATGGAATGTAGCTAATCTGCAACTGCTAGTAATAAATATCCCCAAGGGCCACTGATGGGACATTAGAAGAGGATGGCTCTGAGTTACTCCAGATAATTCTTTCTTAGGTGTCTGGTTGAAGAGTCTTGCCTATATACTCATGGTTGAACTGATCACCATATTTGGAATTGGGAAGGAATTTTCCCTGGGTCAGATTGGCAGAGATTCTGGACTGCTTTTGCTTTCTCCTTCAGCATGGGGAACAGTTCACTTGAAAGTTTAAACTACTGTAAATGGAAGATTCTCTGTAATATAAAGTCTTTAACCATGATTTGAAAACTTCAGTAACTCAGTCAAAGGAGATGGGTGAGCAAAGTTCTGTAGCCTATAATGTGCAGGAGATCTGATTAAATGATGATTAGATTAGATCATGATGATTTTTTTCGGCCTTTTATGAGTCCATGTCGGATAGCACTGCATGATAAATGTTAAGAATGTTTTTAAGTGGTAACCTCTATGTCTATGGTACCTGGGGGAAAAAAACATACACAATAAACTTTTCTGTGTGTAAGAAGTAAGTAGATCTTTTAATATATTTCTTCTATGTAGAACAAGAAATTATGCAAAATATTTTATTTGGGATCTTAAATATATTCATAAGTTTCTTTCTAGCAAAATAAACTTGCTTATGTATAAGTGAAAAGACTTTTGTGATTCCAGAATCACTTATGAGGGGTGCAAAGAATCTTCTTTTGCAAACTGCATATGCTTTTCCAGATGTTTATTTGTTAAATATTTTTGGAATGTTTTACATAATTGTATTTTTTTTTTTTAAGATATAGATACGGCAGTTGAACTTCCTATAAAGTTTATTCCACAATATCCTGGTCGCTATCCCTGCCAGATTCTGCTGCAGTCTTCCTATGATATTCGGGTCTATCTGATTGAGTGTGTGGTGAATACGGACAGTGCAGAAGCTGAGCTTGAGTTTGTAACACCAGCCTATCAGGCAGTGATTCAGGACATACCAATAGTAAGTTTATTTTACAATTAGAAGGTTAAATCAAGAGTCAGAATTATTGGATTAATCCTTTTAAATTAAAATTAACGTCCATGTATCATAGAACGCACAAAAGCACAGAAATATGGATTTTGTCTTATTATCCAAAGTCTAATGTTATGCAAACATAAAACTTGTTTAGGGAAAAGAAATTGTTGTATACCCTCAGTAATAACTTTAGTCAGTCATTCCTAATGATTTTTCTTCTGTGACTGATACTTATTAACATACTCTACATTGCAAGTGGGAGGGAGGGAGTTGGTTTGAATAGTATGAATATTAAATGTAAGATTTCTGGCAATAGATGAAAAAGCTGAAATCTGAATTTAAGAGCTTGACAGCAGAGTAAAATACTGTACAAATCATACTAGTGTATTTTATTTCCAAAAAAGAAGTTGCTTAAAATATTTAAGAGAAATCTGAGGGAATAAATAACTTGTAATATAGATACGTAGAGTGTATTAAAAAATTTGAAGCATTTGTTACTAAGAGAAGGATACAATAATTAGCATAGTAGATTAGAATAGTCATTAATCTAATCTAATAATTTATCTCTAGGAATGATCAGCACCTGATGCTCCAAAAACTGATGCAAGAAATCCCCTAGTGCATAATTATAGGGCTCGTCTACACTGGCCCCTTTTCCGGAAGGGGCATGTTAATTTCAGCTATCGTAGTAGGGAAATCCGTGGGGGATTTAAATATCCCCCGCAGCATTTAAATAAAAATGTCCGCCGCTTTTTTCCGGCTTTTAGAAAAGCCGGAAAAGAGCGTCTACACTGGCCCCGATCCTCCGGAAAAAGCGCCCTTTTCCGGAGGCTCTTATTCCGGAGGCTCTTATTCCTATTCACAGTAGGAATAAGAGCCTCCGGAAAAGGGCGCTTTTTCCGGAGGATCGGGGCCAGTGTAGATGCTCTTTTCCGGCTTTTCTAAAAGCCGGAAAAAAGCGGCGGACATTTTTATTTAAATGCCGCGGGGGATTTAAATTTCCCTACTATGATAGCTGAAATTAACATGCCCCTTCCGGAAAAGGGGCCAGTGTAGACGTAGCCATAGTGTAAGATGACAGCCCAAAAAAGATAGATGAGAGACTGACTGAACTGTAGGGTTGTATAGCTTCTTCAGAGAAGACATTTTCAAGGCCATTTTTAGGCCATCATCTGACTGTTTCAGATTAAAAGATAGAGAGAAAAGGATGGGGTGTAAAACACCATGAGGATAATGCATATGCACAAAGGCAACCTAAATTTTGGCATTTCCTAACATTTTAGCATTTGGCATTTCCTAACATTTAGAGCTTGACCATAATAATGCTCCTTTAATGTAGCTGGTTTATTAAATTTCCTGGTTGTTTTAAAAAGTAAAATCAAACTGTTATTTGCAACTACATATTGCAACAGTTTTTTCTGTTCTATGTATGTTCTATATATGTGGAAATTCTGCAGTATCTTAGCCATAATAATGTGATTACTGCAGATAAATGCTGACCTTTAAAACAGTTACACTGTACTGTACTTCCTTGTGTGGGCAGCTCCTTCTTCAGCACAACCTTTAGCTATGGAAGAATTCCAAAGGTGCTACTGTTTCTCTTCTCTAGATGACAGATCTTTTCCTGCTTGAGGCCAAAGAGAGACGTTAACGCCACCAACTGGTATCTGTGTCTGTACTGACAGGAGAGTCCAAGGCCATTCTTCGTGGGTGACAAAAGAAGTAGATCTGTCAGCCATAGGAAGAATAATGGAGCAAAATTATAATTTTTCTTTGATACTTTGGGTCTCTGCAGCAGGATAGTCTTTCTACTGAATAATTTTAGTGGGTAACAGAGTCAGTATCTGAGTACATATGGCTAGATTGAGCCTGTCATTTATAAGTACAATCAAACTTCTTTTATGTTATGAGTACATGATACATTAATTTTTGGATCTAACCAAGAATATTTAACCATAAAAGAATTTCTATAAGTATATACAGTGTTAGCATTATTGAACATTTGGTTGAATAAATTTCATCATTTAAAAATACAATATTTATTTCCCTAAAACCTGCTCTTAGCTGGCATTTTTTAAAATATAAAGATTGTGAGCTGATTTGGTGTTCATTCTAAGAATTAGTGGTTAGAAATGTAAATGTAGTTGCATTTACAAATAAATGTATGTGGTAGCTTTAAATGTACCATTTGGATGACATCTCTTTCTTTTATTTTTCAGAATAATATGTCTAATCAGGACTGGAAACTTCAAGCCTTCCTAAAGGGACATTATTTTTATGGCCCTCCTCTTATATATGTGTGCCCAGGTGAAACAACACAGTATCCTCTCATGTTTAAGCCCATTGCTGAGTGTGTAACTGTGGTAAGAGAAGTGATTTCCATCATTTATAAGAAGTGCTGCTCTGCATAAAACTTACACCTGCACTCCAATTCAGCAAACCCCTTAAGCAAGTGATTAACATTAACCATGTGCTTTAATGGTTTTCTGAATCAGGATTATTCAGGATAAGACTTTTTCCTGGGGATGTACATGAAAGGAATGGCCTTCAGTGGAGCTTGGGCTAATATTATGTGTGGCCAATTTCTCTTTTCTCTTGGTCCCGCACCTCCTTCTCTGCCCACACAAATTTAATAAAATAAATAGATATTCTATACAAATTGAAAACACTCTTAATTACAAATACATATAGTGCTTCCCATCCTTAATGTAAATACATGTTATTTAATTTCTTTAATCTGTAAATTCAGTGAATGCCAATTTTAAGGTACTTTAAAAACACCAACTATCCCTCATTGCAAATATATGCTATGGAGATTCTACAGGAATAGATGTTATACAAGTTCACTAATTAGTTTCTATTGTTAATTAAGTCATTGGTCCCACTGGGGTGGATTCTCAGGCACTCTCTCCTTATGGTAGTTGTCATTCTGGATATTATGAAATACATACCAGGTTAATGTTTGTTTTATCTTTTAATGGCACGTGTTTTGTGCATTCCTGCCTATCCATTAGCTGGGCTACTCTGGCAATTGGGATACCATACAAAAATATAAATTTACAACACCACTCCTTTTCCTAACACAGAGTAATTACTATTCTACAAACTGTACAATAATCCATCCATAAGCATTACTAATGTCAGTATAATGTACTTCACAAATCCAGTGACATAAATAGAAATTGAACAGTCCTAAGGACAGGTTTCAGAGAAGTAGCTGTGTTAGTCTGTTTCAGAGAAAACAACAAGGAGTCCAGTGGCACTTTAAAACTAGGGTATTAGAGTATAAGTTTTTATGAGCTACAACTCACTTCTTCTGATGCTAAAGGGAGAAAGAAAGAAAAAAAACAGTGTGTGACAACAGTGCTAATTAAATCAGAATGAATGTGGCTCATCTCCAATAGTGGTGAGAGAGTACCTGTATGGGAAATTACCTATAATAATGTGAGAACTATTCCGTGTGTTTATTTAGACCTTGCTTTAGGGTGTGAAATTTGCATATGAACTCCTGCTCGGCAGTTTCTTTCTGCAGTCTGCTTTTGAAGTTTCTCTGTCTGAGAATGACAACTTTCAAGTCCAAAACTGCATGCCAGGGAAGTTAAATGCTTCACTACTGGCTTTTGGATGTAGCCATTTGTGTCCATTTATTCTTTTGCATAGAGACAGTCCGGTTTGTCTTATGTACATGACAGAGGAGCATCGTTGGCATATGATGGCATATATTACACTAAATGTGCATGTGAATGAGCTTTCCATGGTATATCTGATGTGGTTAGATCCTTTGATGGTTTCAGTAGGGTAGATGTGTAGACAGATTTGGCAATGGGGTTATTGCAGGGATTGGGTCCTGGATTAGTGTTTTTGCTGTGGGGTGTGCAGTTGGTAGTGACAGGACAAAGTCACCTAAACTGAAACAACCCACGCTAGGGAGTATGGAATTATTCCTTGGGAACACTGCCATTACACTGGTGCAAAAGTTAAGATTATTGTTGGTTGTACTTTTTATTTCCTATTATATGAGAATCTGAATTGGGTATGATTTATTCTTAGCAATTATTGATGATTTTCAATAACCTCTTTTTGTATTTGAATTATATATTGTGTTTGAAAAATAATATAAGTTATAAGGAGAAGTCATATTTTAAGTATGTGTAGATAGATAGATAAAATATAAATATTTAGGGTGTATACACTTACTCAGAAGATGGGCACCACCTGTAGATCCCTGCACACCATATGCCAAAAATGAAACATCAGTGCTTTGGAATCCCAGGCTACATCTACATTGCAACACTATTTCAAAATAACTAGTGCTATTCCGAAATAACTTAGTCCGGGTCTACACTGAAGGCAGTTATTTTGAAATAGTGTCAAAATACTGTCAAGCTGGAGGACTTCTTACTCCGAGTCCTATAATCCTGATTGTATGCGGAATAAGGGAAGTCAGAGGAAGAGTGCTCTATTTTGAAATAAGTGTTGTGTAGACATTCCCTATTTCAAAATAAGCTATATCAAAATAAGATGCGCAATTGACGTAGCTCAATTTTCATAGCTTATTTCGAGTTAAGCCATGCGGTGTAGACTCACCCTCAGTTTCCTAGCAAAATGTCAAGAGATAGGTCACTGACACAACACCCAGGTCTTCCCGCCCAAAAGACAGACTTTGTCACTTTTGTGGTGATTTCCTATTTCTCCAGCATGGGGTAATTTAATACCCTTGTCTGTATGCTAGTGGTGAAATCTTGGTTCCACTGACATCAAAGGTATTAGAGTATAATTTATTGATTTCCCCTCAGGTCCTCACTGTTATGAAGACTTCATCAGCAGGTCCCTGTTCTCTCAATACTCCTACAACTCTCTCTCTCTCCCTCTCTCTCTGTATAGAATCAATAAATCTTCTTTATATCTTTCAAACCAGAATGAGGATCCCCCAAAATGGTGTTGGCTTATGAATGAAATCTGTAAATGCTGGAGTTTTGGGAATAGTTCTGATTGCATTTTCTTTTTCTTTTTTTAATTATAATCCTTAGGAATTTGTCCCAAGTCATTATAATACATTGATGGTTTTCAGAAGGATGTTCATTTTTTAAAAAACAGTCTGAGAAAATCACTTCCTTTGGGACCAAACTCCACAGACAGCCAAATTTAGCTAGATCCAAAGATTTTTCCTCTCAGGCCATTGACTTAAATATGATCAAAATTTAAATAGCCAAAAATTATGAGTCACCAACAGGTCAGATTCAGCCTTATCACTTACTGCTTTTAAGATATCGCTTGTTTATTTTCATCCATAAAAGTTTCATCTGAAGAAATGGATTGTGCTCTTGAAAGCTCATCATGCCACTTACATGTTTTGTTAGAGTTTAAGGTGCTGCTAAACTATTCATTGATTTTTTAAAAGTTTTTCCAGTTACAGACTAACTCAGCTACCCCTCTGAAGATTTTGTGTATCTGTAATTACCATTCAAAAGAAAATAACATTTCATAGGCTTTTGGGGTGGATACTAATGATCTTTTTTCTCATTTTGTAATTTTCCCAAAAAGTTAGAATTCTGGCATTCTGATCGATGCATTGGGCAAAGCTACTAGACAAAGTTTTTCTGTGAAAACCAACAATTATATTGAAGTACAAGGGGGAAAACTGCATAGGGAACATTTACTATAGTTTATTATGTTAGAGGATTCAGACAACAGATAAAAGCAAGAGGTGTGTTATCTCTTCCTTGTGTATGGTAAATAAAATTGACTCAAAAAGTTTAGTATCAGGACCCACCTGCTACACAGGATTCTACTAGTTAGTTACAGCTGGAACAAAAAAGTACATTTTCTTCTACTTTTTCGTATTTATTAGGAATAGTGATGGCTCAGAAAATATTTTCTTGGAAGGTATTTTTCTTTACTAAGTAGAAATAAACAAGTCTATAATCAATAGACTTGAGGCACTATATTGCTAAATCTCTAACATAGAAAAAAAAGAAAAGGTTTTCTTCCTTAAGTTTATCTTCATTAATTCAATAGAAGTGTTTACGTATAAGCTGGAAAATAAACAGGCAATGCCTCCCTGAAAACTTGTTTCACTTGGACTCAAGATTAATTACATTAAGGGAGTTTGTCTGGCAGTCCTGGAAGAGTCACACATTGCTGAAATGCCCTCATTTCTTCTTTTGTAACAGGGCAAACTTATTCTACAAAATGAAACAGATGGCACTGCGCACATCTTTGGCCTTAAGGGAATAGGGAAGAAACCTCTTGCACTGGATCATATCATGATAGACTGTCAAGTGAGACAAATTACTCAGAAGGTCTTAATGGTGCCTAATTTTACGACGAACAAGTTGACATACAAGGTAAATTTGCAGAATGTTATAATATATGTGTCTTTGTTTAAGACGATACAAGCGATGATGTAAAAATAACATTGTAAGTACATTGTCATCATTCCTATATATTAACTTTCATGCGGCATCATGACTTTTTTCTATATTTTATAGAATTTAGCTTTAATTTTACTATATTTGATGTTTCTATAGTGAGAGATTCATTTTACTTTAGTGCATGATTTATTATACATTTCATGAAGAAGGTTGTAATAGTTTTTTACTATTACATAATTTAATACTTTTGGTTTTTCAACCTTTTCACTCATATGGATTTAGATATTCCCATTTTAATATCTAAAATTAACTGCTGCAATTTTGCAAGTCTTGTATAAGTTTGCTAACATGGGTATCTTGTAAAGGGAGTCTGCATCTAGAACTTAGAAATCTCAGTATTCCAAAACAATGAATACTCAAAGAAATGTAGGTCTTAGTTAAAATGACATCTATGTGTATGTTCATCACAGGCCATTCAATGGGTTTGGGATGAAACCCCCTTTAGTTCCAGTCTCCCTTCTCACTGGTAGACTCTGAAGAGGTGTGGGGAGAATGGGGAGAACCCAGACCCATCCACTACTCCAGGTTCTGGACCAGTGACCCCAAGACAGTGACAACAGGCATGCTCTTAATAGACATGAGGTGTCTGCCTGATTGTGCTGCAGCAGCTCCTTCCCTGGTCACTCTGAGAAAAGAAAATTATTCACCCAATGGCCAGTATATCTACCTTCTATCAGGCTACTATAAGACCTTGTGGGCCAGTTTGTACTTCACCTTGGTCCTGCGGCCTGCTGGGGACATCAGCTGGTGGATCTTGCATGGATCTAAGCACATGGGGCATGGTTCACCCTTATCCCTGATACTGGCTCCTTCTGTGGTGTGAGAGAACACCTGGTGCATGTCTATCTTGAGTACACCAGATTAGTTCCTATTTCATCTCTTCCTTTAGCTGTGGGCGAGCTTATGCCCACCCACTTCCTAAATCTTTTTAAAGACACCATAATAGAGGCCCAACTTAAATGTATACCCCAAATTAAAAAACATAGCAAGAGACCTAAAAAAGAGTCACCGTGGCTTAACCACCATGTAAAAGAAGCAGTGAGGGACAAAAAGGTATCTTTTAAGAAGTGGAAGTCCAATCCTAGTGAGATAAATAGAAAAGAACATAAACACTGTCAAATCAAGTGTAAAAATGTAATAAGAAAAGCAAAAAAAGATTTTGAGGAACAGCTAGCTAAAAACTCAAAAAGAAATAACAAAATGTTTTGTAAGTACATTAGAAGCAGGAAGCCTGATAAAAAACCTGTGGGTCCCCTAGATGATCGAGCTATAAAAGGAGCAATCAAGGATGATAAAGCCATTGCGAAGAAACTAAATGATTTCTTTGCTTCAGTCTTCACGGCTGAGAACGTTGGGGAGATTCCTGAATCTGCACCGTCCTTTGTGGGTGATGAATCTGAGGAATTGTCCCGGATTGAAGTGTCATTAGAGGAGGTTTTGGAACAAATAGAAAAACTTAATGTTAACAAATCTCCGGGACCGGATGGCATTCATCCAAGGGTTCTAAAAGAACTCAAATGGGAAATTGCTGAGCTATTATCTGTGGTTTGTAACCTATCCTTTAAATCGGCTTCCATACCTAATGACTGGAAGGTAGCCAACGTGACACCAATATTTAAAAAGGGCTGTAGAGGCGATCCTGGCAATTACAGACCGGTAAGTCTAACTTCAGTACCGGGCAAATTAGTCGAAACAATAGTAAAGAGTAAAATTGTGAAGCATGTAGAAGAACATAATTTGTTGGACAAAAGTCAACATGGTTTCTGTAAAGGGAAATCCTGTCTTACTAATCTGTTAGAGTTCTTTGAAGGGGTTAACAAACATGCGGAGAAGGGGGATCCAGTAGATATAGTATACTTGGATTTTCAGAAAGCCTTTGACAAGGTCCCTCATCAAAGGCTCTTGTGTAAATTACATGGCCATGGGATAAGAGGGAAGGTCCTTTCTTGGATTGAGAACTGGTTAAAAGACAGGAAACAAAGGGTAGGAATAAATGGTAAATTTTCAGATTGGAGAGGGGTAACTAGTGGTGTACCCCAAGGGTCAGTCCTGGGACCAATCCTTTTCAACTTATTCATAAATGATCTGGAGAAAGGAGTAAGCAGTGAGGTAGTAAAGTTTGCAGATGATACCAAACTGTTTAGGATAGTCAAGACAGAAGCAGACTGTGAGGGACTCCAAGAAGATCTCACCAAACTGAGTGATTGGGCAACAAAATGGCAAATGAAATTTAATGTGGATAAGTGTAAAGTAATGCACATCGGGAAAAATAACCCCAATTATACGTACAGTATGATGGGGGCTAATTTGGCTACGAC
Source organism: Pelodiscus sinensis (assembly GCF_052426305.1). Lineage (NCBI taxonomy): Eukaryota > Metazoa > Chordata > Testudines > Trionychidae > Pelodiscus > Pelodiscus sinensis. Next base: position 202,590,449 of record NC_143052.1, read on the forward strand.
AAATCAGGAAAGAGATCTTGGAGTTATCGCGGACAGTTCTCTGAAAACTTCCACGCAGTGTGCAGCGGCGGTCAAAAAGGCAAATAGGATGTTAGGAATTATTAGGAAAGGGATAGAAAATAAGACCCAGAATATCTTACTGCCCCTGTATAAAACTATGGTACGCCCACATCTTGAATACTGTGTACAGATGTGGTCTCCTCACCTCAAAAAAGATATTTTAGCTTTGGAAAGAGTTCAGAAAAGGGCAACTAAAATGATTAGGGGTTTGGAATGGCTCCCATATGAGGAGAGGTTAAAGCGACTGGGACTTTTCAGTTTAGAAAAGAGGAGACTGAGGGGGGATATGATAGAGGTCTATAAAATCATGAGTGGTGTGGAGAGGGCCGATAAAGAAAAGTTATTTATTAGTTCCTGTGGGGGTTTCGGGGTGTGATCACCCCCTCTCGGTTCGAGAGGGGGGATCAGCGAACCCTAGTGCCCCCTCTTAGTGCCTATCGGGCGTCCGGGGGGCCCCCGTCGGGGAACCCCCGATGCTGGGTGCGATCACCCACTCCCAGGAGGAAAGGGGGGGTCAGCGAACCCGTCAATAGTTACCCGTCTCTGCGGGGTGGGGCAGCAGACCCCTGGTTCAGAGTTTCCCCTTGTGGGGTTGTGGCTTGTAGCGTCTCTCTGTTCAGGCCGCAGGGAGTGGGGTGTTCCCTTCATGGAGGGAGGGGGACCCGGTCCCACCCTCTCTCCGGGTCCCACCCACTTGCTAACGCCCCGACGCGGTGGACGAGGGAGTTAATCCCTCCGCAACTCGTCCACCCAAGGTCGCCAAAAGCGCCCTGCCCCGGGCTCCTTCCTCCCTCCGGGCGGCTCTCACCAATCATGTCCGTCGCCTTTGAACCTACCCTGGTTCGGTGTCCTGGGGTGTGTCGCTCCCGGATGTGGCCTCTGGGGAGCGCTCTGGGGTGCCGTTCCGCCTCCGGATGTCCCGCTCCCTTTGGGTGCGACGAGGTGGGGTCCGCCCCCCGTCGGCCGAGGGGCTGAGGGACCGCCAAGGGCAGTGGCTGTCCCAAAGACCTCGGGACCAGCGCTGGGCTGGCAGCCGTGGGGTATGCCGCCCGGGCTCCGTCCTGCCTCCGGGTCTGCTCCCCTGCTTCTGCCAGGAGCCTGCCTCCTCCTCCGTCGGCGGCCAGCCCTTTTGAGCTGGCCCGCCGCGCTAGCCGCTCCCTGGGGCCCCGCCCCTTCCGGGCACGTTACTGCGCCATGCCCCGCTGCCCAGCTGGTTTGCTCCCCCCTGCCCCCACCATCCGGGGACGCGGGAAAGGAGCCGTAGCGGCGCAGCCGGCGCAGGCGCGGGGGGAGTGCCTCCGCCCGCCGCCGCCTCCCGCTAGCGTTGGGGAAACGCCGGGGGGTCCGCTCCCAAGTGTCGGCTTCCTGCCGACCGGGGCTCCGGCCGCCCTGCCCCCCGACCAGTGACAGGCTGTCACAGTTCCCTAAATAGAAGAACTAGAGGACACCAAATGAAATTAATGGGGAGCAGGTTTAAAACTAATAAAAGAAAGTTCTTCTTCACACAGCATGTAGTCAACCTGTGGAACTCCTTGCCAGAGGAGGCTGTGAAGGCTAGGACTATAATAGAGTTTAAAGAGAAGCTAGATAATTTCATGGAGGTTAGGTCCATAAAAGGCTATTAGCCAGGGGATAAAATGGTGTCCTTGGCCTCTGTCTGTCAGAGGCTGGAGAGAGATGGCAGGAGACAAATCGCTTGATCATTGTCTTCAGTCCACCCTCTCTGGGGCACCTGGTGCTGGCCACTGTCGGTAGACAGGCTACGGGGCTAGATGGACCTTTGGTATGACCCAGTAAGGCCATTCTCATGTTCTTATGTATGTTCTTATCTTGATTGCACCAGATTAGTTCCTATTTCATCTCTTCCTTTAGCTGTGGGCGAGCTTATGCCCACCCACATCCTAAATCCCAATAACATCAGGCTACTGTAATCACTGGTCTGGGTCTGTGTGAACCCATAGAGAAGTCCCCCAAGTAGGCAAGAGTGGCAGCAAAGGAGCCAGCCAATCGGGCCAGGAAGACCTACAAAGGGAGCTGTAAAACAAAATAGGAATCTGTGCAGGTCAGAGCTCAAGGAGAGCAGGCTGTGAGGCTGGTTGAGGAAGTTGTCTCCAGGAAGGAAAGTTCTGGAAGCACTATTCTATCCGATTGGGAAAAGAGACTGAGGGGAAGCCAGCTCCAAGAGGAGAGCTGGATAAAGACTGATAGACTGTGATGAGTTAGGGGCAAGGAGTTGTGTCCGGGAGGAGAAGCCCCTCCCTGAGTGGGGAGCAGACTTGGAGACACTTGCAGGGAGCACTGGGATGGGCCCCATTTAAGTGTGTTCCCCAGAAGGGGGTTGTATTGTACAGGAGTGTGACTTGGCTAGAGGTCTGAGTAGCCTAAAAGACTTTTTAAAATGGCAGTGCAGGAACACATATTTGATCAGTCCGGGGCACTTGCAGGAAGTGAGTGCCATCCTGTTACAGTGTGTCACAATATATATGACAAATTAATTATATATATTATTTAATATAAAGTTTCTATTAATAACAAAAACACCTGTGTTAAAAGAAAGCTATTTAAGTTGTATCATAAAGTGCTTGAAAGAACAGATTTATAGTTACCTATGCAACACTAGTTCTGCCTTCACACTGAAAATAATGGGGGTCTAAGTTACAAGAATCTTTGATAATAGAAAGTGTTAAGCAATGTACAAAGGTATCTTCTCCCCATGTAATGTGTCTCAAATGGTAAATTTTCTGCATGTTATTAGAGGCACATCCTGTGTCATTTGTGGATATATAGGACACCCAGGTAGTTGGAGTTGCGTCCCTTAAGCTGACCTTCCCAGTCTAGTGTAGACCTGGCTTAAGATTGTAGTATCCTCTGTCATTGAGAACAGTAAATTTTGCGAGACTAGTTGGAGCCAGGCCAGTTTCCCCAGTTAATGGCTTCCCCATTTTCCCCAAAGAATATTGATACTCTCTAATAGTACTTTATCTTTGCCAGGGTTTTCCTTTTGCTTTCTACCTTCTTTGATTAAACTCTATGCAGGAAGGCAAGATAATATCACATTGGGGAGCTGAGGTACACATGATATTTATTATTTGAAAGAGATCATTCTTCCCAACAATTAAGTGCAGATTAGGTGTGAGATTCGTAATACTGATACGTACCAGTAGTTGGGAAACCATAATAATTTGCATTATTGTTCATAAAGATTTTACTGCCCAATTAGCACTTAGAAATTAGGTAATTTTGTCTTGAGGGATGTAAATCAGTATCTCTGTTCCATTTTTCATAGTTAGATATATGAAATCATTAATTTAACAAAAAGGTAATTTAATTAAAAAGTTAATTACCTTGTTCATATATTCCCTAGCTTCTGAACAAACATATATCTCTGAGTTGTGCAGCCCAAATAAAGGTGATAGGACAAGGGTTAAATAGAACATGAGAGAGAAAAGTTCCTTTGTTTCTGAATCAAGCAGAAAAATCCTCTTCTCCTTGAAACTTGACTGGCAGTGCTTTTCTGTCACCTGGCAGGTGAACATATTATTCATATCTGGAGCAGGATACATGTTTTAGTCTGCATCTATTGTTTGAATGTCTGTGTACCCACCAATTCAAATCAAGGCTGGGATTTTCAAAGCCACCTAAATGATTTAGGTACCCATATCCTATTGAAATTCAGTAAGATGTGTATGCCTGACTCATTGAATCACCTTTGAAAATCCCACTTTAAGTAAAGGTATGCATTTTAACTGTATACTTATCTACAGAGTTTTCAGTGACAAAAAAGACAATGCAACCCTCTTAATTTATTTTAAGCTTGAGAATACAATTAAAGAAGTTTTTCTATTGCTAAAAATACTGGTGTATATCAGGCAGAGGTAGATCAAAATCATGTAGCAGGGAGGCCAGAGTATGTGACGTCCCTCTTACCCTTCCACACAAAGTCCTATTCTAATCAGAATGTGTTCTTTACATCATTTATTTTTATATGTAGTTTATTTCATCCTGCTGCAGATTTAATACTTTCAGCATCATGTGAATTTTTGTGTTGATAATTACATTGTAGCAGTTTCCAGTGAAAAGATTTTGGCATCTGGTAGGACATTCGTGGGGTTTGGAATTCAAGAAGGCCTGGGGACTTACTGTTGCTTTTCAGTATCTTGAAGGAGAGTAAGGCTTTTGGTACTGAGTTCTCTTTGTTTAAATTCTTGTGAACTTGGTCAGGGGCAGAAGTCACTTCAGATTTTGGGAAAGGAAATTTGAAAACTCATTCACCACCTACTAGCCCTTCACAGTCCATCAAGGACCTTCACAATTCTCTCCCTTTATATTTATCCACATTACGTATGTGAAAATGTAACTGTGTAAATGGTTAACCAATAATCCTGGTCTTATCAGTTAAAGTTCACAGTTACACACAGGGGCCCGGTATGCACAGGGAGCTGGCTTAAAAGCTGGTTCTCCGTGTGCACCGGCTCCCGGGGAGTTCTTGGTCTCACTTCCAGTTTCTTCTGCCCCTATAGCTCATGCTTCAGGGTTTCAGTAACCAAGGTGCAGAAGTCAGGAAGGGATTTTCCTCATGCAGTATGTTCTGGGAATGTTTTTTATCCCCTTCCTTTCACACACATTGGGTGGGGAGGGTCAGGGCTCTGAGTTGGCACCAAGGATTCTCTCTCTTAGGTGATTAGCTGGCCTGTTCTCATGTAAGCCACATATATACTGAATGTGGTGCACTGACACAGCTAGTGGCACTTACATCACTTACAGAAAAAAAGAATGAGTGAGCTCTACAGCCTTAGCTTAGAGCCAATTAGCTTTTAGCTTAAGCGGTAGAGAGTCATGCATGAAGCATCAGAGGTCCCAGGTTCGGTTCCACCTTTTAGTGCCACACTTGCTCACATGCTTAGTCAGGGCCTAACTGATGATCATATGTCAAAATATTTTCCTGTTTCTGGATAAAATATTGCAATGTGATGATAATGCATTAGAATACTGCAAATGCTTCTTTTTAAAAGTAAATCATGAATATCCCACCAACTTTCCCTTTGATTTTTATCTTTATGGAATGCTTTCTAGAATTATCCTGATTAAAGGCATAGTCAGAAATCTAGTTATAATAAGTTTAAATCTCTGCTGGTTGAAATTTGTTTTAATTAATATAAAAGGGATGTTTCCTCACCTATCCATTATTTCCTAGAACTACAGTTTCCAACACAGAAGCAGCTCCTCTGGTATAAATTGACAGAGAATAGTTCATAGTGAGAAGAATTGTATAATGTAAAGTTTCTTACTTCACTCCAAACCCAAGATTAAATGGATGTCTATGTAATAGAATGTGTGCAGGTCTTTTGAGATACCAGTATGTGTTTCGGTGAAGGTGGAAATTTCTATTCCAGTTTTATTACGAGAGAGAAACCCTGTCCATGTCTTTGGATTTGGCTGATCTCAGGGAGTGAAGCTTCTCTAGTGTGCGTAGACTGGAGTCACTCCTTCAACTATACAAAGCTGAGGATATGTCTATATCACTAAGATAAGTCAACCTAATTTAGGTCAATTTACAGCCACTGGAGTAGGGAGGGAAGCCTACAAAGGCCTCTTGCCTTCCTATTCCCCAATGGCAAGGGGGTGTGAAGCAGCCTGAGGCTTTGTGCCCCTGGAGTACTGCATTCAGCAGCCCTGGCTTCTCAGTCCCTCTCACTCCCCACCAGAAGCTGGGCAGCCATACAGGTTGGATTGGAGAGGTGACACGCAGCCCATCTGGGCTGTGGGGGAGGCAGGTGAACTGGGAAGCCCAGCATGCAGCTCAGCTGAGCTTTGGGGGGAACCAGGAAGCCCAGTGGAGGCCGGGGGTGGGTGGGACTGGTAGCAAGGGAACCAGAAATTACCTGCCCTGATCTGGCAAATTTCCTCATCTGGGATCAGTCAGGTCCTGAGAATGCTGGATCAGGGAGGACCAACCTGTATTAGAGCAGACCGAAGATCCATCTATCCCATTAAGCTGTCTTCCAACAAACACTAATCTGTCTAGATAGACACTATGTTGCCTGAACACCGCCATTATAACCCTACTCCTCTTGTTGAGGTGGTTTATTATTTTGGGTTAGCAGGGGAGTTATATCATCAGCAGGAGCATTTCAGTGTGTACACTTTCACTTTTTGGCCCACAAAAATTGACTTTTGTCAACAAAACTGTAATGTTCACAAGAACTGAAGAAAAGCAATAAGTAGTTTGCTGAACCTGAATTAATAACATCAAGATGGGATTTATCATTTATTCAAAAACTCATAGAATGTTCTGGTTTTGAGATGGTGATAATAAGGGGTAGAGTGTGTGTTGTGTGTGTATGTGTGTGTGTCCATGTGTGCATATACATATGTGACAGAGAGAAAGTGAATCTCTGAAGAGAAATGCTGTTAAGGGGAACTCTCAGAAGCTTTTTATTAGGAAATACAGTAATAAAAGGAATTACCTGTGATTACGCCATATATATAATCCACAGCAAAATTCATAAGGCATTGTGTACACATTTAGCGTTGGGCATGGAGCAATTTTTTATCTGATGGTGAATGAATGTGAGTGGATTGTAGTGGGCATAAAGTTAGATTCATATCATCAGACTACATTAGAAGTAAAAAGTAGTATTAAATTATTTTATCTTTTGGTCTCATGATAAAAATCTCGATAAAGCAGCATTTCCCTTCAGAAATTCAATAGAGCAGCACCCTGCCACTCTGGGGAGGGAGCTGCTCCATCCCCATGGGGCCCATCGTAGGCAACTGCTATCCATGGCAGGCCAGGCCAGTCCCTCCACCGTAGGTAACACACTGGCTTCCAGGAAGCTCAAGGAGGCTCCACTGAAGGCTCTGCAGTATAAAGTTTATTTAAGCTTAAATACACTTTATACTGCAGAGCCTGCAGTGTGTTCAACCACTAGGATTTTTAGCAGTTACATGGTTACATTTTTAAATGAATTTTTACCTCCCTCGTTCAGTGTCTCTTCCACGTATACAGGCAGTCCCCGGGTTACGTACAAGATAGGAACTATAGGTTTGTTCTTAAGTTGAATTTGTATGTAAGTCGGAACTGGCTCCAGATTCAGCCGCTGCTGAAACTGATCAGCAGCTGACTACAGGCAGCCCTAGGCAGAGTTGCTCTGCCCCAGCCTTCCTGGAATCAGCCGCTGATCAGTTTCAACAGCGGCTGAATCTGGACTCCTGGGACAGAACAGCTGGGGCGCTGCCGGGTAGGTCCCCGCAGGACCAACCCATCAGCACCCCAGCTGCTCTACCCCAGGCGTCCCGCAACAAAAGCCTGGTCTGCTGGGGCGGGGGGGGGGGGCGCACTAGCTGCGTCCCCTCCTCCCCCAGCAGACCAGGGAGACCCGAGCAAAGCCGCGGAGGCACAGAGGTCCCACCGCCTCTGCGGCTTTGCTCCTGTCTCCCTGCTGTGCTGGGGGAGTCCCCCCCAGCACAGCAGGGAGACTCGAGCAAAGCCACACAGGTGGCAGGACCCCACTGCCCATGCGGCTTTGCTCCGGGGCAAAGGCGCAAAGCCGCACAGGCAGCGGGGTCCCGCCACCTGTGTGGCCTTGCTCCTGTCTCCCTGCTGTGCTGGGGGGGAGTCCCCCCCAGCACAGCAGGGAGACCCGAGCAAAACCACACAGGTGGCGGGACCCCGCTGCCCGTGCGGCTTTGCTCCTTTGCCCCGGAGCAACGCCGCAGAGGCGGGGGACTCCGCTGCCTGTGCGGCTTTGCTCCGGGGCAAAGGAGCAAAGCGGCACGGGCAGCGGGGTCCCGCCGCCCGTGCGGCTTTGTTCGGGTCTCCCTGCTGTGCTGGGGAGTTCCCCCCAGAGGACGCGGTGGCGGGACCGCTGCGCTCTGGGCGGTCCCGCCACCCGCGAGCTCTGGGGTGAGAAAAGCCCCATTCGTAAGTGCAGATCCGACATAAGTCGGATCCGTGTAAGTCGGGGACTGCCTGTACATGTATATTCATAGATTGTAAGGCCAAAAGGGACCAATGTAATTATCTAGTGCAGGGGTCTCAAAATCATGGCCTATTGGCCATCTACAGGCCTGGAGCATATTTCAAATCCTGGCTGGGAGACCTGGGGGGCCTGGGAGTCATGTCCAAACCCATCCCTCAAGCTCCATTCCTTCCTGCCACTGGTCCACCTTCCTCCCCTCTACCCCCCTCCTGGCATACCTTCCCGAGTGATATTTCGAAATAGCGTTTTGGCTGTGTAGATGCTAGGAAAGTTATTTCAAAATAAGGGCTTTTATTTTGAAATAACTTTGCTGTGTAGACATACCCTTAGTGAATTAGAACTAGCTCTGCTTTTTTCATTTTAATTTAGTAACTTACTTTGATCTGTCCATATTCACTTGCACCACTTAAATCCTACTGTTTGTATTTAATAAAAACACTTCTGTTTACTATCAGCCCCAGTATAAATAATTGTTGGGGGAGCAGCCATTATGCTTATCTCTCTTTCACTGTTAAAGGGAGCTTACCTGATAGCTTTTCCCTGTGTAAAACTTTTAAATGTAGAAAGACTGATTTATTTGGGGGTTTTGGCCCCATTTGGGGGTTGGTTTCCTGAGCTCTAGAACTGCATCCACCCAGTTCTAGATGAAGTGGTTCAGTGTCTGCATTGCTCATCTGTGAACTTCATTGGCGATCATTTAATGTTTTCTTTTAAGTCACTGACAAAATTTTTAAATAGCATAGAACCAAGAATTTATTCATGTAGCACGCCACTAGAAACACCCATTGGATGATGATTTGTGGTATACAGTTACATTTTGAGACATATTAGTTAGCCAAATTTTAATTTAATTAATGCAGGCCATGTCAATTTGATATTCTAGGTTTTTTAGTCAAATTGTTACGTATTATTAAATCAAATACCTTACAGAATTCTAAGTACATCACATCAACCCTATTACATTTATAAGCCCACTTTGTAATTTCATCAACAATTATATCAAGTTAGTTTGATGGGATCTAGTTTTCATAAATCCAATCTGATTTGCTTAAATTATGTTACCCTCTTTCCATTATCTTGCTCAGGATCAACATCAGGCATATAATTCCCCAGGTTATCTCATTTACCATTTGAAAAAAACTAGTACAACATTAGCTTTTTTACAGTCTTCTGGAATTTCCTCGCCGTTCCAAGGCTTGCTGAAAATTAATATTAATGTTCCAGTTATTTCCTCAGTCAGATTTTTTAAAATTCTTGGATGCAAGCTATCTGGACCTGCTGATTTAAAAATGTCCTACTGTGGTATCTTCTATTTAACACCCTCTAAATATACTAGTAGAATAGAAAGAGTACTGTCATCAATATGATTTGACAATATCATCTGTTTTCCCTCAATTATAGAAAAGAACTATTTATTGCACACTTTTGCTTTTTCTGCATTATTATCGATAATGTCACCATTTCCGTGTCATAATGGACTTTTTGCCATTGTTAGGATTCTTTTGTTCATAATATATTTTTTAAAATTTCTTATTGTCTAATGCTGTTGGCCATAGATTTCCTCTTGTATTCCTTGGCTTTCCTTGTCAATTTTCTACATACTTAATTCATTACTCTCAACTTCCCCTTTCTTTCATTACTCTTTTAATATGTGTGTGTGTGTGTGTGTGTGTGTGTGTAGATAGATAGATAGATAGATATATTTACAACTATCTTCAGTTCCCCTTTAAACCAGGTTGATTTTTTAACAATCATGGCCTTCTTTCTCAACTGTGGGATTGTGGCTTTTTGGCCATTTAATAAGGGTTGTTTTTTTAAATGATGGGAAGTTATCATTCACATTTGTTCTGGGATCAGTCCCTCTTTATTTAGTAAGGAAAGGTTTTATAGGGTATGTCTACACTACCACCCTAGTTCAAACTAGGGTGGTTAACGTAGGCAAGCGGAGTTGCAAATGAAGCCCGGAATTTGAATTTCCCGGGCTTCATTTGCATATTGCTGGGCACCGCCATTTTTAAATGTCCGCTAGTTTGGACTCCGTGCCCGCGGCTACACGCGGCACGAACTAGGTAGTTCGGATTAGGCTTCCTATTCCGAACTACTGGTACACCTCGAAATTTAAATCCCGGGCTTCATTTGCAACTTCGGTTGCCTACATTAACCACCCTAGTTCAAACTAGGGTGGTAGTGTAGACATACCCATATAGAATTGAGTTAGGAAATTGTAATCTGTGTTTAGAAATATCAAGTTTCTTTTAGTACTGGCAGTCTGAAACCTCCAAAATGTGTCACTCCAAGTGAAGATGCCCATGATCCCACAGGTTTTTCTCCTAAATTGTATATAGTTAGGTGTGTAAGGAGACAGTCATCTTGTTCCTAGTGTGATTTGTTTGTCTGTATCAGATACCAACGAGTACCCAATGTTAAGTTTTATCTGTTACAACATTTATCCATAAACATTCAGGATTATATTTGTCTAAGGGTATGTCTTCACTGCCACCCTAGTTCGAACTAGGGTGGCTAATGTAGGCATTCGAAGTTGCAAATGAGGCCCGGGATTTAAATATCCCGGGCTTCATTTGCATCTTGCCGGGCACTGCCATTTTTAAATCCCCGTTAGTACGGACTCCGTGCCCGTGGCTACACGCGGCACGGAGTAGGTAGTTCGAATTAGGCTTTCTAATTTGAACTACCGTTACTCCTTGTGGTATCAGGTGTACCGGTAGTTCGAATTAGAGAGCCTAATTCAAACTACCTACTCCGTGCCGTGCCTAATTCGAACTACCTACTCCGTGCCACATGTAGCCGTGGGCACGGAGTCCACACTAACGGGGATTTAAAAATGGCGGCGCCCGGCAAGATGTAAATGAAGCCCGGGATATTTAAATCCCGGGCTTCATTTGCAACTTCGAATGACTATATTAGCCACCTTAGTTTGAGCTAGAGTGGCAGTGTAGACTTACCCTCAGTTATCAGTGGCTTTGGAATAAATAATGCTGTTTTTGACATAAGGTAGTACTCTCCCTTCCCTTTTATCCACTTGATCCATTAATTGTTAACATTCCAATCATGCAAATCATCCCACTAGATTTTAATAATAGCAGCTAGATTTAATGTATGCTCATAAATTAGCAATTCCAGTTTCTATTGTTTGTTTCCTAGGCTTCTAGTATTAGTGTAATAGCAATTCAGGAATTTCTTCTCATGTCCTTTGGTTTCATGATTAATTTTGTTCTCAACATCTTGATTTGTTTGCTGAGTGCTCATCTCTTCCCTCTTTTTATCTTCCCCTTTCCTATTACTTTAACCCCCTCCAGCTACTGTAGACACCCTGGGTATGTCTACACTACCACCCTAGTTCGAACTAGGGTGGTAATGTAGGCAACCGGAGTTGCAAATGAAGCCCGGGATTTGAATTTCCCGGGCTTCATTTGCATAAAGCCAGGCGCCGCCATTTTTAAATGTCCGCTAGTGCGGACTCCGTGCCCGCGGCTACATGTGGCACGGAGTAGGTAGTTCGAATTAGGCTTTCTAATTCGAACTACCAGTACACCTCATTCCACAAGGAGTAACGGTAGTTCGAATTAGCCTAATTTGAACTACCTACTCCGTGCCGCGTGTAGCCGTGGGCACGGAGTCCGTACTAACGGGGATTTAAAAGTGGCAGCGCCCGGCAAGATGCAAATGAAGCCCGGGATATTTAAATCCCGGGCTTCATTTGCAACTTCGAATGACTACATTAACCACCCTAGTTCGAACTAGAGTGGTAGTGTAGACATACCCTGTGTCAGTTGGAATGTGACAGTTGATTAGAGGAAGTGGGAGTAACTGCTCTGTGGAATAACAGAGCTGCTTGTACTTCAAGCCAGGGGACAGCTCTATGCACAAGCTTTGGGGAACATGTACAAACAGCAGCATGGCTCATTACAATGCACTAGATGAAAACAAGAGCTTCATTTTTGGCCTTTTTACAGACATGACTTTGCAAATGACTTGCAACTACTAGTGAATAAGGAAGTGTCTGTGTAGGATGGAGTCACTAGATCCCCACAATCCTCCAACTGCAGGAGTGGAATTCAGTTGCTTGTTCCTTTCAACCATTGCAAGTAGTTTGCACTAATTGGAGTTATTAAGGCTATCTTTGCAAGGGAAGGAGCAAGAAGCCTTTTAAAATGAAAGTTATCACCTTCGTGAGACCAAATATCAGCTCTTTTAACAGTGGACTTGCTTCAGCTTACCAGTGTGGCTATCCTTTGTCATTCTCCTTTATTCTGACCTAATTCATGAAGTGTTCTTCTTCGAGCAGTGTCCCTGTGGGTGCTCCACTATAGGTGTCAGGAGCACTCACAGGGACAGCTGGCGCCACAGATCGGAGATCTTTTTCAGCCGTAGTCTGCTGGACTGTGCATGCGCGATGAGCATCTTGTGCTGTTTGCACCGTTTCTGGGTGCGCGGTCCGGCTCCTGCCAGTTCCTCCTAACCGTCCTCAGCCGTGGACGGAGTGAACACTCTCTCATTGGATCCTGTCAGGAATTGAGAGAAAAGTTGTTCATAGTTAATTGCTAGTTATATAGTTGTTCAGTTGTAGTAGTAGTTAGTTAGTTTGTTCATAGTTGATAGCTTTGTTTAAATAATAAATAAATAATATAGATAATGTATTTATAGATACTAGATCTGAGAAAACTTAGTCCTCTCCCTGCGTTAGAGGACAAAAGATGCTGCCTGATTGAACCATGCCGGGTTCTCCCGGCTTTAAAAAGTGCGGCACATGCCACAAACCGATGCCTGCCTCAGATGGGCACTCGCTCTGCCTACGGTGCCTTGGTGAGGGATATATTCCCCAGAAATGTCCCCACTGTTCAAAGCTCATAGCTCGAGCTAGGTGGGACAGGGAGATGAGGCTGAAAATGCTCTTGTTCAACAAAGCATTACAGCTGCTTGAGACCGATTCCTCTCACCCCCCCAGAATCGGCTGTACCAGCAGACACTGACCTGCTTTGCCCAAGTCTGGCCATGCAAAGAGGAGGCCTTCTCCCTCACGCTCCTTACCCCGATGCATATTAGCACAGGGGAAACCAGGCACTTAGGGCATGGCTTCCATTTGCCGGCCTGATAAGCACAAATATGGCCGGAGTACCTCGGCACCCGACCTGGTACCGTCCAGAGATTCGGCACTGAAAACCACTGCTGCAACTCGACCGGCACCGAGCCTTGAACCGGCGCCGACATCGGCAACACAACTGGCACCACCAAGTGTCAGCACTGAACACAGCTGGCACCGCTGCACCGCTCATTGCCAGCACCAACTTCACATACGGCTGCACAGCCAGCACCGATGCCCATGTCGACACCGGCATAGTCTCCACATGAACAGTCTCCAGCACGACTAAAGTTGTCAAAAGTCGCACAAACTGCCAACCCCATTGCCATGTCCAGAGCACACTGAGATTTCTCCGGAACCGCCTTCACTGTCTCCAGCTCGGTCATTTACTTCCAGTCATTCACCAAGACACCAGACCACAAGGTGAAGTTATTATTCACTGTCTTACACTTCCTCCCATTACCATCATCGGCACCAAAGTTCACCGGCATCTTCTACACATTCAAGGGGCAGATCGTGGTCACCCAGGTCTCCCACACTTTCCAGCTGCTATAGACACCACGATTTTCACAGGAGCAGATACTCCTCCAGACATTCGCAACCTCACGCATGGCACTATGACCATCCATGTAGACACACTTATTATAACAGATATCCCTCATACTCTCCATGACATGACACAATAAGATCACCTTCCTGTCACCAGCCTTGACCCTCAGATAACAGGACAGACTCTCCTGCCCTATCAGGAATGAGACCTCATACTCCCACTGGAATCAAGCCCCCTGTTCCATATCATTCAGAACCAGAAGGGGGCAGTTGTCGGATCATGAGAAGCCACAAAGACACTCGCCTACAGATCTGTCTTCATTGTCACCTGATGACGCTGTCTTCCCCGGTGATGTATCACCCACTGAGGACATCCGGCAATTTCAGAAGTTGTTCAAAAGAGTCGCAGATAGCCAACAGGTACAACTCTCCGAGGTCCAGCAAAAGCAACATCATCTACTTAGGAACCTGCACCCATCCCAAAGGTTAAAAGTTGCACTTCCAATCGATGATGCAATTTTAGTAATAGCAGATGACATATGGCAAACGCCGGTCAACTCCTGCTACAAATAAGAAAGCAGACAAGAAATACTTTGTCCCTGCTAAAGGCATGGAATTCCTCTTCATCCATCTACAACCAAATTCTCTTGTTGTGGATGCAGCACAGCAGAGAGCTAAAGCTCTTCAATATGGGTATGTCTACACTACCCCGCTAGTTCGAACTAGCGGGGTAATGTATGCATACCGCACTTGCTAATGAAGCCCGGGATTTGAATTTCCCAGGCTTCATTAGCATAAGCGGGGAGCCGCCATTTTTAAATCCCCGCTGCTTCGAACCCCGTGTAGCGCGGCTACACAGGGCTCGAACTAGGTAGTTCGGACTAGGGTCCTATTCCGAACTACCGTTACTCCTCGTGAAATGAGGTGTACCGGTAGTTCGGAATAGGCACCCTAGTCCGAACTACCTAGTTCGAGCCCCGTGTAGCCGCGCTACACGGGGTTCGAAGCAGCGGGGATTTAAAAATGGCGGCTCCCCGCTTATGCTAATGAAGCCCGGGAAATTCAAATCCCGGGCTTCATTAGCAAGTGCGGTATGCACACATTACCCTCCTAGTTCGAACTAGGAGGGTAGTGTAGACATACCCTATAAGAGTGCCAACAATGACAAAGACAGTAGGGCTACGTCTACACTGGCACTTTTTCCGGAGGATCGGGGCCAGTCTAGACGCTCTTTTCCGGCTTTTTTAAAAGCCGGAAAAAAGCGGCGGACATTTTTATTTAAATGCCGCGGGGGATATTTAAATCCCCCGCGGATTTCCCTACGACGACTAGTGAAATTTACATGCCCCTTCCGGAAAAGGGGCCAGTGTAGACGTAGCCAACGTGTTTGGACCTTTTTGG
Organism: Pelodiscus sinensis; assembly: GCF_052426305.1. NCBI lineage: Eukaryota > Metazoa > Chordata > Testudines > Trionychidae > Pelodiscus > Pelodiscus sinensis. Next base: position 202,605,542 of record NC_143052.1, read on the forward strand.
AAGAAAAGTTTACTCATCAACCACTTTAACTCTAACAATGACCAATTATTCTGTCCTCCTGGCCAATTACAAATTTGACAATTATTCAAAGTTAGTTCCAAGCCTAGAATACCTGCCAGACAGTAAGCATCAGGTTCTCAAGGTGGTGGTACAGGAAGGATACAAGGCTTCTCGAACAGCCCTTCATATAGCACTTGACACTGTGGATACAGCAGCATGAACCACCACTGGTCACGTGCAGAACATCATGGCTACACCAGGTGAAAGTGCCAAAAGATCTCCACTCAAAGGTGGAAAACCTGCCCTTTGACAGGCAGAGTCTCTTCGTGGAAAAGACAGACCAAGTCCTCCATTCTGTCAAGGACTCCAGGACAACACTCAGGACGTTGGGCATGTATACACCGCCATATCATCGAAAATGCTACATGCCCTACCAAAAGCAAAGACCCTTCTCATATCCAATGCCTCATTACAGACAACAAAAACACCAACAAAGCAGACAACGACAGCAGAAACAACATCCACAAATGAGAGCCTCCAATCAACAAAACACCAGGTAGCAGGTTTGATGCCTCGGTCAAGGGACTACAGACCATTCCGCTGATCGCCCACCATCGTGCCACAACCGCACATTTTTCACCATCGCCTGAGGCCTTTCCACTAATAATGGGCCTCAGTGACCACTGACCGATGGGACCTGCAGCTAATTGCTTTGGGCTTCACCATTCTCCTTATTTCACTTCCTCCTCCTACCCCTTCTTCCCCATCCCTCTTCAGGGACCCATCTCATGAGTCTCTCTTGAAACATGAGGTTACTCATCTTTTAACTATTGGAGCGGTGGAAAGGGTACCGGAAGAAATCAAAGGCAAAGGATTTCATTCCCACTATTTCCTGATCCAGAAAAAATCAGGGAGTTGGAGGCCAATCCTAGACCTTCGTCTACTAAATCAGTACCTTAGCAAACAACGCTTCAAGATGGTGAGTTTAACAACTATCATTCCACCACTAGACAGCGGTGGTTGGTTTACGTCCCTTGACCTGCAGGACGCCTACTTTCATGTGACCATTCATCTGGTTCACAGGCGCTTTCTATGTTTTGAAGTTGGTTCAGAGCACTTCCAGTAAAAGGTTCTGCCTTTCAGCCTTTCATCAGCCCCCAGGGTTTTCTCGAAGACACTGGCGGTAGTGATAGCCTACTTACGATGTGCGGGAATCATCATATTCTCTTACTTCAATGATTGTTTAATGAGAGCGCCTTCTTTCGATGAAGCACTTCATGCTGCCAACACAATAAGAGCTGTATTCGAAGCACTCAGTCTTATAATCAACATTCCAAAGTCATCCATGATACCGTAGCTATCCATAGAGTTCATAGGTGTAAATCTTGATTCTACCACAGCTCGTACATACTTACCTGCGAACAGATTCCAAACTATTCAAGGCCTTGTACAGGTTCTCTCCATCAGTCCCAGAACCCCTATACTTACCTGTCTACAACTCATGGGACACATGGCATCTACAACATACGTCGTAGCACACGCAAGATTGAACTGCAGATGCCTTCAACATTGGTTTACCTCGATATATATGCCAAACGGTCACGACGTCCACAGGAGGGTGATGGTACCTTGCCACATAAAAGAATTGTTAGTATGGGAGACCATCTTGGACAATTTGTTGGATGGAATACCATTTCACCAACCTCAACCAACTATGCAGATTACCACCGATACATCGCTGCTGGGATGGGGCGCACATTTACAAGATCATCAGATCCAAGGCTGCTGGTCGGCTCAGGAGTCCTTGCAACATATCAATTTCCTCGAGTTGAGAGCGGTGTTCAATGCCTGCAGACACTTCCACCCCCTGATTCGTGGTGGTGTTGTTCGTATCCTTACTAACAGTATGACAACGGTATATTATATAAACAGACAGGGAGGAGCTTGGTCCCGCTTCCTTTGCATGGAGGCGATGCGATTATGGAATTGGTTCAACCAACACGAAGTTGTGATTATCGCAGCGTACCTCCCTGGCGAGCAGAACGTCACAGCCAATGCCCTCAGCAGGCATTTTTTGACAAATCACGAATAGGACTTACATCCAAACATGCTCCATGTGCTTTTCCACTGCTGGGGATATCCATCTATAGACCTCTTTGTCATGCATCACAACGTGAAGTGCCCTCAATACTGCTCGAAAGCGGGAATCAGACCGAGATCGAGGGGGGAGATGCTCTCCTATGCAACTGGAGACAACACCTTCTATACGCCTTCCCCCTACTCCTCTCGTTCGCAAAGTTCTGAAGAAGATAACCATGGAAGAGGCCAGAGTAATACTGGTGGCCCCCTTTTGGCCACGTCTGACGTGGTTTCCTTACCTATGTCGATCCATCCTCCGTATCATCTTCCCAGATGTCGCAATTTGCTGACACAGAACCACAGGCGCTTGGTACACCCTCAGCCAGACCACCGCGCTTTGACTGCATGGTGCCTAGTTGGTTCCAACAAACAGAGATGAGTTGTTCCTAAGTGTTAGACACGTCCTGTTACATAGTAGAAGACTCAATACACGTAACACCTATCTCCATGAATGGCAGTGGTTCTATTCATGGTGTTCTACTTCGGACCTGGATCCCTACTCAGTTCTTATTCATCGCAATTTGGATCTGTGGCACAGGGACAAGCCCGACGCCTACAGTGGAGCACCCACAGGGACTTGCATCTCGAAGAACCATCATTACTGCACAAGATGAGTAACTTCTTCTCTCAGCTTGGCATGCTGGAATCAAAAAAATATTTGAATCAGCAAATGTTGATTTGAAGGTGTTATATGTAGTTATTGTAAGTGAATTCTCTAGATATTAAATATCTCAATGGTGGGGTAAGGGAAGAGCTGGAATATTAATACATTATTAATAATATTTGCATAAAATTAAATAATAAAATACCATGTTTAACCCACATCAAATATGCTATTTTACTTGCTTCAGAATATCAAACTAAGTTGCAATAAAAGGGTCTTTTCAAACAAAGGGTAGTACACAATGTTGTTATAAAACAGAAAAACACAGTTTAAAATATAAACATACACAGACATTTTAACTTTTGCTATCTTGAATTCTGGTTAAATGAACGTAAATAATCCCTAATGCCATCTGGAACAGCCAATTTATGAATGCATTTATATTTTATTTATCATCCCAATGTGGGCATTTAACTATACACTGGATTCCACTTTTAATGTGAAAAAAACCTGCAGTTTTGAGTAAATGGAGTTTTGATGAACACATAAATTGTGTTTTTCTTAAATTGCTAAGAAAAATTGAAATAGATTTATTTCATGTTCTTTTTATTTAAATATACCTTAGCTCTGTCCCACAAATTAAATATTTATCCTTTATTTACCTATACATTGAATTGTTTTCTTTTCTAAAAGAATAGTTAATATGTTTCTTTATTTTATTAAATACCGAGATAATTAAATACCAAGATACGGCTGTAATCTATCGATGCTGTTTGCAAAAAAACTTGCTAAAAAGAATAACAGCTATTATGTGATCATATTTCACAGAAAATAAGTAGAATAGTTTTAAATAACAATTTTACAATAAAGGTAACTACAAATAACTGTTATTACATGAATAGCTTAGATATACCTAAAATTTAAAAAAAAAGCATTTTGGACAATTGGGGTTTGAAAATTTGAGTTTAACTGTGTTCATATAAATACCAGTGTTGTCTTCAAGTCGTCATTGTCAAGTCCAAGTCAAGTCTCAAGTCACTACAGTTCAAGTCTCAAGTTACTACAGTTCAAGTCTCAAGTCGAGTCTCAAGTCCGTACAGTCACTTTCGAGTCAAGTCCCAAGTCGAGTCTCAAGGCTTAATTAAAAAATGTCAAGTCACTTTTGTATAAGCCATCAATATCGATAAATAACAATAATCACTATCTGTTTTCATTTATTAACATGAATCCGAATCATACTTGTCGTACTTGCTAACTACTAGTAGTAGTGTTTAGTTTTTGACTACGCAGCTAAAAGGTAACAAACTGCACACTTTATGTATTTATACAAACATATTCATAGCAGCCTTGAGCAACAGCTATGTAAAACTAGGTGCACAAAATGAAATTAGAAATAAAAAAAGTCTTCATTCGTGAACAAAGTTAGAATTCAGTATTACATTTGTGATATATTCTCTTTTCCACCACATTATCACCCAGTCTGGTACGATGTGGGTGCATTACAATCCCTCCTTGGCTAAACACCCTTTCAATTGCTGCACTACTGGCAGGAACCATAAACATACTCATATCAGCCTTGTGCAACAATGGAAGGCTTTCCAGAAAGACATCACATCAATTCCGGACTAAAATGAAAGTGATGATTTTCTGCTTCTAGTCCCCAAACAACTGCATAGTTCAAAAAGGACCTCAACTGTAAGGCTGCCTATTATCCTCTCTTAAGGTTGTGGTTTGGAATATCAGGGGGTATGTCTACACTACCCCGCTAGTTCGAACTAGCTAGTCCGTGCCGTGTGTGGCCGCGCGGCACGGGGTCCGAACTAGTCGGCATTTAAAAATGGCGCCGGCCGGCTTCATGCAAATGAAGCCCAGGAAATTCAAATCCCGGGCTTCATTTGCAACTGCAGATGACTACATTACCCCCGCTAGTTCGAACAAGCGGGGTAGTGTAGACATACCCAGAAAGACTTGAAAATCTGCAGTTAATTCTCATTCAATTAAAGGATAAGACAACATTGGATTTACGCATCAAATGATTAATCTTTTCCCCACAGGTTACAGAGTTATTGTCTTTCAGTAACTTCCTCACTTATTCTCCCTGTATGGAGTGCTGCTACATAGATACCAAGCATTTCAGACTGATAGAACAAATATTTCAGAAATGGTAATTATAACGACCCTTCCTGATATTAATAGTATGTTTATTTTTATTACTCTCATTTTCATTCTTTTCTGTTTTTGAACAATATGCAAACTTCATCTGAGGAAGTGGTTGGTTTTTATAACCATTTCTCCTATATGTGTGCTTTGTGACCCTGAACAAACATCTTAATGTATATAATCTTTATTTTCCTTCTCTATAAAATTGGTATAATAATATCTACCTTTCTAAAACACTGGCATTTTTATAAATTTTTGGGGGGTAGGGGCCTTCGTATTGTTGTGTGTGTGTACAAGTGCCTAACACAATGATTCTTGATTGGTGGCTTCTAAATGCTACAGCAGTATAAATAATTTAAGACAGAATATAATTGACCCGAAGTATATAATTGACCCAAAGCATTCCCAGCCATTGTATCTAATATGTAGTTACAAATATTAACTTTCTCATAAAGATACTGGCCAAAGTAATAACAAGAAATTATTTTTATCAAAATCTTAAATAACTGAATTTTGGTCTAGAATAACACTATAATTCTGTTCCCATCCTGATTGCTCTTGGGGATATAATACAAGATTTTAAAAAATTGCTAATGGAAGCTGTGAGAGTCCAGTAGTGTGTAAGATACTGAGTGAATCAAGTGCTTTAAAAAACTTTATTCTGAATGTGAGTCATTATTGTAGTTGCAAGCATCTGAGCAGTGCAAACAGTTTACTGAATAGAACAAAAAAATGTCTTAAGTGATGGCTGCAGTATGTTTATGGTTGTCAAGGTTTCTGATAAAGGAGATAATTTTGTTGTGAGCATTGTTCGGAAATTAGGCCTTTGAAGGCATGAATAGCTGAAAGAGACAGTTAGAAGTACTTGTAAAGATAAATGAGTAGGAGCAATTCATTGATGACAGATGGCTGGTATTTGAATCTGTGGGAGACATAGCAGAAGTTGATGAGCTTATTAGTGAGTTCCATAGTAATTGCATTGGGGCATGCAAGTGCATGGCCTCTGGGCAGCCCAGCAAGTGTTTCTTCACCTCAGTTTCCATTTTGATTCCTCACATAGTAACTCAGAACAGCCTTTGAAGCATATATGTTGCTCTCTTTACACAGTTAATTTATTACCAAAGGCCCCACTACCGTAAATCAGGCTCTCCCAGCACAATCCAAACATTACATTTATCTCAACAGTCCAAATCTGGCTCTGGTGTCTCGTACTTACACCTCTGCTCAGCTCTCAGGTACGACTTTGACCTCCTTCACCATTCTTCAGTAGTTAGGGTGTTACTCTGCCCTGTGTCATTCATGGGAATGGTTCTACCTCTTGCCTAGATACATAAGTTGGGCTCAGCCCACCATTGTTCCCCTATCTTCAAACCTTTCTGGTATTCCAGCTTCAGGTCACCAGCTCCGAGACCTGCAGCCATCTCGCTTTGCTGATCTTAGTCTGCAAGTCCTCTCTGACCTGGCTTTCTTGCCTGGGGCCAGTTACAGCCTGCTGACTTCAATGTTCCTGCCTTCTACTTTCACTTGTCTGACCTGGCTCCACTGTTCAACCAGGGAATTTTCACCACTCCTTGTTTCAGTGTGTGCCTTCACTGAAGCTGTCAGCTGTGTTCTGCTCTTCCTCTGAGCTTTTCTGGCTCTAAGGTTTATGGGTTCTCTTCCTTTTTAAACTCTGAGCCTGAACTTTCTATGCACTCTTTTAAGATGCTGGGCACTGGGTTCTGAACTCCCCTGTCTGGATTTTGAATTCTCCTTTATAGCTCCTCAGGCAGCCTCAACTTCCTCATTACACCCATTACACTGAACTGGAATGGGGGAGTTGAGCCCAGTTTTGTTTAGATCAGACTGATGGAAGATTGAGGAAATACCAATTTCAGATGGCATTTGGGGGCCTGTTTCACTGGCCACTGAAGCAAGTGGCAAATCTTAAGTGGTAGATCTGGATAATCAGGTGAAAGAAAGACAGACAGACACTGGGATGAAGTTAAGGATACAACATTATTAATTTAGTGCTGCCACCCAATTTTATGTGCTCACTCTTTCTCGTATATAAGCAGTTATTTGGGCCCCGTGCAGGATACAAGACTTATACCATATAACTAGGTGTAATCAATAACTCTTCAGCCAGGTCCCTACAACTCAACATACTTAGCATCTTCTCACCCTAACCCCTTTGAGGAGTGTGGAGTGTATCATAGTGGATCTCAGACTGGGATACTTCAGGTCTCTTTCTCCCTACCGGTAATCAGTCCTACCAGTCATACCCTCAGTCTCATTTATCTGTGGGAGCTGGCCCTTTAGCCTTTATTCTCACTGGACACAAGTATCAACTAATTAAATATGCTTATACTGCTTCCTGTATTTAAAATTCCTAATTTTACTGTTTTAATATAAATTGTGCACACATGCAGCTGCAAAGAAGGTGGAAAATCCACTGGATCCCTGCCAATTTGGTCTAATGGGAAAAAATATATCAAGAGAGGCAATTGGTCAGATCTCTGGCATCCTGGAAAGGCAGGTCAGTGTACCTCAAATACAAGGAAGGAGGGCAGGATGTCAGTGATGGCAAGATCGGGCTCTAGTCACCTGCAAAAGCTTTAATTTGAGGGGACTTGTGAGAGCCAAACAGATCCTTTCCAGCTGTCCAAAGCACAGTCCTGTGTGTATGCTGAAACACAAATTTAGGCACAGCACTGGCATGTCAAAGGACTGGTCCACATTATGAGCTAAGGTCGACATACACTCATTACAAATTTGACCTAATGCCGAGTATCTACAAAAGATTTGATATTAAGTTGAAGGTCCTTTAACTGATACAAAGATAGAAAAGATGAACCAATATTTATATAAAATACAAAACTATTACAGTATTTAACTTTGAAGTCATACAGTTGAAATCACAAATTGGTAAAGAAGTCTAAAAAGATTAAAATAGTGATTTTAGTCTGTCCATGTTTCACATCCTCTGATTTTATAGTATGTATTCTACAACATAAATGAAAGAAACTACACCTTTAATCAGAAAACAAGAATAAAAATTACTACCCTCCTTTTGGAACTTTGCTTTTACATGTTTTACAGTGTTTCATTTTGACTCTGCAATTTCTTTGTATTTAATTTCCTAATGTGCTCAGTTGTAATGGGGAGAAAAAGAAAAAAGCTCAAATTATTTGACTTGCACAATTTTAAAAATATCACCTTGTAAGTTCCTTCATTCATATCTGGCAGAAGTATGAGACAAGAGACCTTAGGGGAAAATGAGGGAAAGAGGATCAAGAAAAGACAGACAAAGAAGAAAATTTCAATATTATATGGATTTTAACACTGCAGGAGCATATTTTGTGTAACCAGTTAGATGTATATATGTCCAGGGAGAAGTCTGATTATAATTGAATTAGCAGGCAGTTGGTTAAACCAAGGCATTACAGGGACAGTTAAATTGTAGACAGAAGGAGAATAAAGAATACCAGAGTCATGAGAATGATGGTTTGTTTTTGTTTTGTAAGTCAAGCAACTGGTAATAACATGCAGCAGAAACATCATAAAATGAAACAGAAACAAGAAAGAACAATTAGAGGAGCATAAATAGAAATGACAAAGTATAGCATTCATTCCATAACAATAAAGGGATTTAGAAAGATAAGGAAGATACATGATTAACTAGATAAACCAATCACTACTTTGAAATGCCTATGAAGAGCCTCAATTTAGAGATGATGAAATAGCAGGGTGATTTTTTTCCCCAAGCTTTCTACAATAGTATTATATGATAATCTCCACAAAATTGAATACTCAGTTTTCCAATAATAAAGGAGCATCATTACATAGTGTACAAATAACACAGTTGTTTATAAGAAGGTTTTAAAGAAAGTATCATCTCATGAGATGTCAGTAACTTCTGTAAATTTAACTGAAAGGGAATGAGCCTTTCACTGAGGCTTTAAATTGTTATTTAGATTTGGGAGAAATTAATAAACTTTGAATAGTAACAAATATATTTCAGTTATTTTAAGAAAGTCAGAAGTCATCAGAAAAGTATATATAAATGATTTTAATATAAAATGTGGGGCAAGTTACTGAAATTGTTTAAATGAATATGGTCTGAAAGTCCATGAAAAAACTACAATTCAATTAAACACAGATTCAGGAAGGGAAGACTTTAAAGGTAAACAGAGGTTTTTTTTAAAAGTGTATATGTATGTATATACACATTTTACTGTATATTTCCATCTACAAAGTTATAAAGAAATAAACCCCTTACTAAGTATCTACATCACTAAAGGTCATGTTTTCCTTGGACCTAGTACAGGTTACAGTGGGAAAGGCACCAAACTGGTTCCTTTCCCTTATGTAAGAGCAAGATGCTAATTGTCCTACACAAGGGTGCACCATTCCAGTGCCCTTGGGGAATACAAGTTACACTGAAAGTGATGGGCAAAGAAAGGAATGTATGGCTACCCTATAAATCTCCTCTCATTGGCCAAGGAAGACAGAGGAATAGTCTCCACCATCCTAAACGTTAGTGCAGCATGCATTCTTGCCCTTTGCACTGTGGGGCTTTGGGAGGAATTGTGTCTATTGAAGTATATCATTGAAAATATTTCCTTAACAAAAGATTTATTTAAATATATCATCAGTTTTCAAAACAGTTCTAAAGTTTGGCTCCTAAATCCATTATTTAGACACCTCTAAATAAAAGTAGCCTTACATTTGAAGTTGTTGAATATCTTTTGGTCCTGTGGGGTTAGTGGCACAGTGCCAGGTACATTGAATACATACATAATGTTTGCAATCTCTAATTCTGTATTTGCTCAATACAAGAGGAAAGATTATGTTACTATTCAAAACTACTGGAAAAGATATATTTTTCATTTTCTTTGGAAGCAGAGTTAGATTTGATTTTTTGTGTGTGCAATCTGTCTTCTTAGGTGACTTCAGATCTTTCAATGGTGGCTGGTGCTCCAAACCTTACTGTAGAAGCTGATGACACAGCTGCTTACACTCTGAATGTATCTGCATGGAAACGAGGAGTATTTAAAGGTAAAAAAAATCACTTTGTATATGATCGTTTTCATAACAATAATTAACAAGTACATATCTATAAACTACATATCTTTCCACAAACCCTACTCAAGTTTCTTTAACTTGCATAATCTAAAAATGTCCATATCCTGTCTTTACTGCTTACTGTGTTCTGTGCTAAAGAATACACTTTCCTCAGCCTGTGTACCTTGCTGAATGAGACAAGGGTTTCTACAGAGCCCTCTTCATTGTATATATGTCACTGACTACTTTATGTGCAGGGAACACTGTAATAGAAAAGTTTATGTTTCAGGAGCTTGGCATTTCACCATGTAAAGCTAATTCATTGCTTCGTAGTACATATTTAACCTAAATTAGTCACTTGTATTCCAGTGGAATAATCTTTCAGAATGTTTATCTGTAATTATTAAAAATAATGATAGTATTCAACTTGTGTGCATGTGTATGTGTGGTTTGAAAAGTCTATTACTTGGCCAGATTGAAAAAACTCCTATTATTTAAGGAGATGTGGCTATTTCTGCTATCAGGAAGGGTCCCACCTTTGCTGACTTCTGAAAAAAAACCATGTCTGTTGAGAATTGCACAAGAGCCATCTTGTAACACTAACTGGTCATCATCACGAGTTACACAGTAGGGAAAGGTTTGTCCACCTCTGTTTCTTCTTCCCTACAGTTACAAAGAGAAAGAACCTCAGCCACTAGTCAGGCTAGTATCTAGCCTGGCTAGTCAGGTTCCTAGTTAGCATTTTTTATTTATCAAATATGTAAATATGCGGTTAGGTTTCTTGTTCTTTTAAGATAACTATTTTCTTCTAAATTTAAATATATTGCTCCAGTGTGTGTCAGTACTAGCACTATTCAATAAAAATTGGAAAACGGCTAGCACTCACCTGGAATCAGACTCTCAATTCACACTTCAAACTGTAAAATTCAAACAGTCAGGCACACACACACACTCACACCACAGCTAGTACTCTCACCGGGTAGCCTCTTCGGTGGTGGGGTCGCTTTGCTCTCCCTCTTCAACTCCCCTGTCTGCAGTCCCCTGTCTGCTTCGCTATTCGATATTATGACTATCCCTACAAAATCAGGACTTCTGGGCACTCTATACTACTACCTTAACTCTGAGATAAATACATATTATTTTTTTAAGAACTAAGGGTATGTCTACACTACAAAGTTAATTTGAACTAACAGCCGTTAGTTCGAATTAACTTTGATAGGCGCTACACATACAAACTGCTAGTTTGAACTTAATTCGAACTAGCGGAGCGCTTAATTCGAACTAGGTAAACCTCATTCGACGAGGACTAACGCCTAGTTCGAATTAAGTAGTTTGAAATAAGGGCTGTGTAGCCACTTAATTCGAACTAGTGGGAGTCTAGCCCTTCCCAGTTTGCCCTGGTGGCCACTCTGGGCCAAACCAGTGAAACTCTTCTGCCCCCCTCCCGGCTCCGGAGCCCTTAAAGGGGCACGGTCTGGCTACGATGCTTGTGCCAGGTGCATGCCTGCAAGCACCTAGCCAGCAGACCCCGCACCTGGCACGGCACGAGCCAGCCACCCACTGCCACCCAGCCCTCCGCCTCTTCCCGGGACCAGGCTGGCAGCTCCCAGGAGCCTGCCCGGGGCTACAAGAGGCAGGCGCCCGCCTGGTCTAGTGCGGAGATCGTGGACCTCATTGAGGTTTGGGGGGAGGCCTCCAACGTCCACGACCTCTGCACTAGACACAGGAAAATGGCAGTCTAGGGCAGGATAGCTGCCAGCCTGGCCACCAAAGGCCGCATGTGAACCCAAGAGCAAGTTTGCATGAAAATCAAGGTGGTCCAGTGAGACCCCCGAGCTCTGAGCTTAGAACATAAGAACATAAGAACGGCCGTACTGGGTCAGACCAAAGGTCCATCTAGCCCAGTAGCCTGTCTGCCGACAGCGGCCAACACCAGCTACCCCAGAGGGGATGGACCGAAGACAATGACCAGCTATTTGTCTCGTGCCATCCATCTCCAGCCTTCCACAAACAGAGGCCAGGGACACCGTTCCTACCCCCTGGCTAATAGCACTCCATGGACCCAACCTCCATGAATTTATCTAACTTCTCTTTAAACTCTGTTATAGTTCTAGCCTTCACAGCCTCCTGTGGCAAGGAGTTCTACAGGTTGACTATTTGCTTTGTGAAGAAGAACTTTCTTTTATTAAAGCGACGAGGAGTCCTGTGGCACCTTATAGACTAACTGAAGTGTAGGAGCATAAGCTTTCGTGGGCAAAGACCCACTTCCTCAGGTGCATCTGACGAAGTGGGTCTTTGCCCACGAAAGCTTATGCTCCTACACTTCAGTTAGTCTATAAGGTGCCACAGGACTCCTCGTCGCTTTTGCAGATTCAGACTAACACGGCTACCCCTCTGATACTTTCTTTTATTAGTTTGAAGCCTGCTACCCATTCATTTCATTTGGTGTCCTCTAGACCTTTTATTATGGGAACTAATGAAGAACTTTTCTTTATGCACCCTCTCCACACCACTCATGATTTTATAGACCTCTATCATATTCCCCCTCAGTTTCCTCTTTTCTAAGCTGAAAAGTCCCAGTCTTTTTAGCCTCTCTTCATATGGGACCTGTTCCAAACCCCTAATCATTTTAGTTGCCCTTTTCTGAACCCTTTCCAAGGCCAAAACATCTCTTTTGAGGTGAGGAGACCACATCTGTACAAAGTACTGAAGATAAGGCATACCATAGTTTTATACTTCCCCTCCTTCTTCCCCTGGCTTCCCCCTTCCAGTCCTTCCTCCCAGGTTTCCCCCTCCCCTCTCTCACCCTCTCTCTTCCCCTCTCCCACCTCCTTTTCCCAGTCTCCCCAGAGATTAATCCCCCCCAGTTTTGTTAAATAAAGAGAGTTTCTATTTTTGAACACACGTGTCCTTTATTTTTTACATCAGGAAGGGGGGCTAGGGAGGGGTAAGTGGAAGGAGGTGAGGGAGAAATGGGGTACGAGCCCCCGATGGGGAGGACTGGGGTGGCTCTGCAGGCTCCTCGGGGTGGAAGCTCTCCTGCAGGGTCTCCTGGATCCTGACAGTCCCCGATTGACCCCCCCCCCCCAGATGGCAGCCTGTGGCAAGTGCAGCCAGGCTGATGGCCGAGCGCTGTGATGTGCTGAGTGCGAGCACTCAGGGCACTCCAAGACAGGAGTGCTTTGCTGTCCCTCATTGAGGTAGACAAGCAAGCGGGGAACCCTGAGAACTGTCTGTCCGGGGTGGGGGTCAGGTCCCTTTAAGCACAGCCCTCGGCTAGCCTGAGGCAGGAGCTCCACGCTCTAAGTCCTAACCAGATGCCATGCCGGCACCTGTTCTGGCCAGCCTTAACCTCGGTTCAGGGTCCACTCAATGTGGACATACTAGTTCGAATTAGCAAAATGCTAATTCGAATTAGTTTTTAGGTCTAGATGCACTAGTTCGAATTAACTAATTCGCATTAAGTTAGTTCGAATTAGTGCTGCAGTATAGACATACCATAAGATACTCTACCGACAACACCATTAAAAAGCACACAAGGAATTTAATAATTCTAGGTTCTAGGCACTAGGATAATGTGTTGAAAATAATGTGTAAGGCTACACACTGAATGAAAAGGATAAAAATAAATACTGAACAACTGCTCACTGAATGGTACTGTTGATCTTCTAGAAAACACATACAGGCAGTCCCCGGGTTACGTACAAGATAGGGACTGTAGGTTTGTTCTTAAGTTGAATCTGTATGTAAGTCGGAACTGGCATCAGCCGCTGAATCTGGACACCAGTTCTGACTTACATACAGATTCAACTTAAGAACCCCAGGCGTCCCCAAGTCAGCTGCTGCTGAAACTGATCAGCAGCTGATTCCAGGAAGCCCGGGGCAGAGCAACTCTGCCTCGGGCTTCCTGTAGTCAGCCGCTGGTCAGTTTCAGCAGCGGCTAACTTGGGGACGCCTGGGGCAGAGCAGCTCGGGTGCTGCTGGGTTGGTCCAGTAGCGCGGCCGCTCCTCGGCGCTACTGGACCAACCCAGCAGCACCCAAGCTGCTCTGCCCCAGGCGTCCTGATTCAGCCGCTGCTGAATCTGACCAGCAGTGGCTGAATCAGGACACCTGGGGCAGAACAGCTGGGGTGCTGCCCGGTTGGTCCAGTAGCGCCCAGAGCGGCGCTACGGGACCAACTGGCAGCGCCCCAGCTGCTGTACCACAGGTGTCCGGAGCAAAGCCATGGAGCACAGGGGCAGTGGGACAGCCCAGACGCGTCTGGGCTGTCCGCTGCCCGCGTGCTCCGCTGCTTTGCTCTGCTTTGCCCCCCCCCGTCCCCCTGGTCTGCAGACCAGGGGGATGGGGGGGGGCAAAGCAGAGCCAAGCCGCAGAGGACGCGGCCAGCTGACAGCTGTCAGCTGACCGCGCGCTCCGCGGCTTGGCTCTGCTTTGCCCCCCCCCCGTCCCCCTGGTCTGCAGACCGGGGGGGGGGGGGGCAAAGCAGAGCCAAGCCGCGGAGCGCCCGGCCAGCTGACAGCCCAGACGCGTCTGGGCTGTCAGCTGACCGCGCGCTCTGCGGCTTGGCTCTGCTTGGCTCTGCTTTGCCCCCCCCCCGTCCCCCTGGTCTACAGACCGGGGGGGGGGGGGCAAAGCAGAGCCAAGCCGCGGAGCGCCCGGCCAGCTGACAGCCCAGACGCGTCTGGGCTGTCAGCTGATCGCGCGCTCCGCGGCTTGGCTCTGCCTTGCCTCCCCCTCCCCTCCCCCTGGTCTGCAGACCAGGGGGACGGGGGGGGGGCAAAGCAGAGCCAAGCCTCGGAGCGCGTGGGCAGCGGACAACCCTGTCCGCTGCCCTCGTGTTCCGCCGCTTTGCTTCCTCTCCCTGGTCTGCTGGAGACCAGGGAGAGGAACCGCCCCGTTCGTAACTGCGGATCCGACATAAGTCGGATCCACGTAACTCGGGGACTGCCTGTACTGTATAATTAAAAGTTTTATCCTAATGCATTTGCACAAGCAGCCTTAATTCTTGTATTTTGTAACCTTACGGAGCTTGACTTTTTGCAACCTTACTAGTCTTTTAATATATTTTTATGTAATTTTAAAATGCATTTTGCAGTGTATAGTTGATATGAAGTGCTTCTTATTAAATAAATTGCTGTTTTGAGCAAAGGGAGTTCAAAAAGAGTTTCACTAAATTACATTTGTGTTTTCCAGGTTCCTATTTTAATATTATTGTGCTGACAAGGGACACAGTTTTAAAGTCAGTCCTTTCAGTCTTTGCTATTTCTTAAAAGATCTTTAGAAACATACTAAGACTGTGGGAAGATTATAAACTCTAGTTAATTTTTTAGTCATAGATTTGCCTTAATGGAGAAATAAAATTTAAAAAGCAGTTCCTCCTACATTGTTCTGGCTCCACACAGAAGTCTCCTATAATCCATTCCTAAGAAATAGGTTTAAATTCATTTAGATTTTATAAAGTGATTTCCAAATATTCTTTTCTAAAGTATTAGAATAGTTATAGGTGTATTGCACAGAATGAGGAACGGTGTTTTTTTAAAGTTCCTTTTAAAAGTGTGTGTGTTTTTTAAAAACAGCCTCAAAGGCCCAAAAAAGCCCTAATATTTGAAAATACAAAGATACTGGCATTTGATTTGCTCAACTTTTCCCATGATTAGGCTGGTGGGGAAAAAAATAGAGGTTATTGCTGCTCCAGAATGGCCTGGGACAAACATTTTTTCTTACTGCTTGGCACAGCAATTTGAGTATAGACTGCAGTTCATCGCACCCCAAAGTGTTGTGTGAATAGACATTCATCAATTATTACATTTCCTTTAGTGCAAACTGGGTTCCCCTTAGTAAATACTGCAAGCAACTTAATTCTATCTCGCATTGTGCACACTATTTCAACTTACTGGTGAAGGAGTTCTGTGAAAGCACTTTACAAAGACCAAAGTCCAGTGTCATCTAGTCTTTCACTATTCCTTGTTCTCACCACCTTTAGTTGCACATCAACTTCCTTGACACCAGCTGCAGTAGAATATTGGTCTAGAATTCTATACCTCACTCTTTGGATGAGCTTGATGAGCATCACATACCATGTTGCATTTCTGACTGAGCCTATATGTACACTTCTATAGGGATTGATGCTCTGAAATTGATCCACCAGTCATAAATTTAGCAGCTTTAGAGAAAACCTGCGAAATTGACTGCAGGTTGCTCTCCAGTTGACCCTGTTACTCTACCATGGATGAGAAAAGGGTAGTTGATGGGAGAGTTTCTCCCATTGACCATCCTGCAGTGTAGACCCTGTGGTAATTCAACTTGAGATATTTTGACTCCAGCTACATTACACATGTAGCTGGAGTTGTGTACTTTAAGTCAACTTTCTGCTATAGTGTAGATGTAGCCTAAGTGGGATTGTGGACTGTATGTTTGACACCGCTATGCTGTAGTCATCAACATATGTAACTGCTTCTCCAAAGGAAATATAGAGCAATTTGCCTTCATTAAAACAAACACCTGCTGTAGCCCAATAAACAAATGTTACAACACATGCCTATTAATAGCAAAAGAGAAGAAAAACATATGGAGGAGGAGAGGACATGGAGAGATTATTTGAACATTAAAAACAAATTGTGCTCCATGTGGAATTCTGCCATTGATTATCTTTATGTACCAAATACATGCTGCTTTTCTTCTGGATATCATTCTGTTTCTGTTAGATTATAAGGAAAATATCAAAGAGAGTCAAATTTTGCTAGCATTGGCACTTGGAGAGCTAATGCAGAAAATAGATTAGTTGCAGTATTGCCAATCCACGTGTTATCAACTGTACTCTTTCTTCTCTTTATTTCAGTTTTCTTTTTCTCCCTTCATTTGGTTGTACAGTTGTATTGAGTGCTGTCTCTTATAGTCATACAAAATCTTCAGTTGGTTGGCTGGGAGTGGATCCATTTCCTAATTTTATTTAGCATCCTTAGTTTACTGTTAGTGTATTTTGAACGTAAGAACATAAAACAGCCATACTGGACCAGACCAAAGGTCCATCTAGCCCAGTATCCTGTCTTTGGACAGTGGCCAATGCCAGATGCCACAGAGGGAGTGAACAGAACAGGGAATCATCAAGTGATTCATTTCTGTCATCCATTTCCAGCCCCTGACAAACAGGAGCTAGGGGCACCATTCCTACCTATCCTGGCTAAGCAAAGTGTGCAAACATTGACAGCTTTTTAAAATGACAGCTTTGAATGGCTATGGTTTGCCTCTCTGCCTCCACTCTGGTTCAGTCTACTGATGACTGTTGATGACTGCCATGTTTGCTGAGGTCACCACCCAGTTGATATCTGGCATAGTGCTGCGAGATCCTGTGTAGTCCACTGGTCCTATGCCACTGTGGCAGCTCCACTGCACAACTGCAGGCTGCTGTCTTGTCTTAATCCTGTGCTGGAGTCTCTCTCACCAAAACACAATAAGACCTCAGACACAGTCCTCACTCCCCTCCATGCACCCTGGGCTCAAGTACCCAGTCAGGCTGCTATCTATTAGGTTAGAGCACACAACTTTCATGTGCCCTTCCTCATTTCCAAAAAAATAAAGCAACAATTTCTGAATAATGCAACTTAAAGTGCTTCATGAAATTCTATTGAATACACTGCAAATTATATCTGTCAGCAAGTTTTCCCAACTTTTTTCTTTTTGACTAGGAGGGAACTTGGGAGCTTCAAATATGCTTTAGTAGGGTCCTATCAATTTCATGGCTGAGAAAAATGTGTCATGGAATGTGAAATAAAGCCTTCCCCCATAAAATCTGATCTCCTCATGCTGCTGGGAGCGAGGGGCTCTTCGTTGTTACACTAGTCTTGCGGAGAAGGGACAGGAGTTTTCCTTCCCCTGTATGGCTGCTGTTGGGGAGATTAGACCCAGCTGCAGAATCAGTGCAGAAGACAGGGTGCACCCTAATTCCTACACTGCAGCAGCCTAGGAGCTGGGCTCTGGGCTTCTGCTCCCTTCTCTCTGTGGCTCTCCTGGCAGCTCCTGCTGGGGTTTGGGGCTTCTGTCCCCTTATTCTTCAGCCAGAGCACACCGGGCTCCAGGCTTCTACCCCCTCCACCATGGCTCCTACTGTGGCTCTGATACAAAGCTTGTGGCTTCCACCTCATGGGCTGCCACCCAGGCAGCATGGGCTCCTGCTGCTCCAGCTGGGGCATCCAAAACTTGGGGGCTTCTGTCCCCATTGCTCCAGCCAGTGCAACCCTGCTCTAGCTGGGGCAATCTTCCACCCCATCACTACAACCAGGGCAGCCTGGGCTTGGGATTCTCCCCCGTCCCCTGTGGCTCCAGATGTGACTTAGAGCTTCAGTGCCTGTGGCTGCAGCCAGGCATAGTGTGCCCCGACTCAGGGCTTCTCCCTCCATGGCTCCTCAGGGCTCAGGGTGACTGAATTGGGGCCTTTCAGGGCTGAGGCACCCTGGGGGATCCACAAATTGGCAGGGGGGCTGTGTCTTAATCTGCCAATGGCCTGGACTAGCAGCTAGGAGTCCCTGCTGGGCCACTCCCAGCAGTATGGGAGAGAGCCTTTCCACCTCTGGGAATCTCGTTTAGCTGTAGGAAACTTGGGGCCCGCTGTTTTCAGACCCCAACTCTGAAGGCAGCACAGAAATTAGGGTGGTATTTTGGGAGTCCCTCCCCCCCAGAAAGTTTTGCAACTCTGCTCCTCAATCAATGTTCCCTCTAATTTTTTCCATCCATGTGTGGAATTCATTTTTATGTGTAGTGAGGCATGTACAAATGTGCGCCAGCAGAAACAAGAGACCTCACTGTGAGCATTCTACTAATAAGCTGAGAGGCACTTGAATCTCTCCTGAGTGGCCACACAAGCGCACAGCTTACAGAGAAAACTGCTTTTGATCCTGTTTTGAGCCGTGATCCGCATGGTTACAATACCATGAAATAAACCAATTTTAAAATATTCTGGACGTGAAATTGTCCACAATGGATTTTGAATTTGGTGGGACCATACATATTATCCTGGAAAGAGGGCTGTCACTAGGAAGGCACAAGATCTGGAGCAACTTACCCCAGTGCCCCAGGCGCAAGGCCCAGGACAACTGCCTCACGACAGGCCAAGCTCTTACCTTACCTCTGCTCTATCCCTGCCCTGCTCTGTCCCTGTCTTTTGCCTTCCGGCCCCTGCTCCACTCCCTCCCCCAAGCAAAGCAAGCCAGAGAGTTATGGGGCAGAAGCAGGGGTCAGCCCTCCTCCTGCAGTGGCAGCGGAAGCCAGAGCAGAGCAGGCTGTTGGGCCTCTCTGCTCCGACACCCTCTCGTAGCCTGTTGTGCCCTGCTTCTCCACAGTGGGAGGTGGGAAGCAGAGTACCCTGGGGCTGGGCCACTCTGCTTCCCGTTGCTGTGGTGAAGCCAAGTGCAGCAGGCTGGGAGAAGATGGCAGGACAGTGAGGAGCAGCTCAGGTGGCTGGGTTGTTCCAGATCTTGCTGCTACAGTGAGTGCAGGGCCTTCTTCTCAGGTAATTCTCTGGGCTGCCCTGGAACCCATCCATGGTTGAGTGCTGTTGTGGGCCCTCCAAAAGCATGGGGCATGGGGCAACCAGCCCAAACCATCCTAGGTCTGCATTGGAAGTCCAAGAGCTTCTGCTCACAGCAAGCTAGTGAAGCAATATGGAACTTTCATATAGAGAGTCAAGATTCTCTAAACACAACTTCATTGAAAATTGGTTTCACAGCATCCTTCAGAAAATAGTTTAGATTTGTCCCTCTGCCCCACACTGACCAAACACGGAGCACATATATCACACCCATTCTTATTTTAAAGCCAGCCTAGAACAGGCATAATAGGTCAGACCATTGGTCCAAGTAATTCAACATCCTGGCTTCCAGCAGGGGCCAATGACAGGTGCTTCAGAGGGAATTAACAGAACAGGGTAATTAACAAGTGGTCCCCATGAACTTATCTTCCATGATCATATCTCATTTTTTTAAACCCACTTATACTCATGACCCTTATAGCAACCCCTAGCAATGAGTTCCATAGGTTGAAACTGCACTGTGTGAAATAATACTTCATATGATTGTTTAAAACCTGCTGCCCATTAATTTAGTAGAGTCTCCCCTGGTTCTTATATTATGTGAATGTGATAAAGAGCACTTCCCTATTCACTTTCACCATGTGATTTTATTGACCTTTATTATACCCCCACCTTAGTAATTCTTTTTCAATCTGAAAAGTCACAGTCTTTTTATTCTCTCTTACTATGGACACTGTTTCATACCCCATCACTCCGTTGTCTTTTTCTGTACCTTTACCAATTCTAATATGCATAGTAAAAGATGTTGTAATGCATATTGAATAATCACAGTGTTGCCCGGGTCCTTCAGGGCAGAGCTTTGGGGATGTGGGGATGTGCGTGCAGGAGGCTGAGACCAGGGGTATGTTCTTTCCCTGCCCCAAGCCCTTCCACTCTACCCCAGGGCCTATTGTCTCACCCTCCCAGGCCACACCCTAATCCACGCATGGCCTGTTCTCTGCCTCTCAGGCCACATTCTCTCCCTTTCCAGGCCACCCAGGGCCTGTTCTTCCCACCCTCCCAGAAAATCACCCCTCTAGCCCACTTGGGACCTGTTCTTTTCCTCCTCCAACCCACTAGGCCCTGTTCTACCCGCATCCCTGGCCACCCCCAGCCTGCAACTTACTAGTGTGTTGGCAGACAAAAGGGTGGAGCCCCAGCCCTACTAGCCACTCCGTTGGTGTTATGGCTGCCCCCAGTGGCCACTCTACAGGATAGCTCTTCCCTTCAGACTCACTGCCTCCAGTGGCCAATTCTCATATGCATCCCTTAGAATAGCAGCCCGACCGTTTGTATGGTATGGAAAACTGTCCTTTTCCAAGGGATTCTGGTTGTCCTGGCACACCAAACTCTTGCTTTAAGTTAAAAGAAGAGGAAGTTACATATCAAATTTGGTGGCCTTAGCTTTTAATGTTTAGGAGTTATTCTTGAACAAACGGACTCACAGAGAGACTCTATCTATCTATCTATCTATCTATCTATCTATCTATCTATCTATCTATCTATCTATCTATCTATCTATCTATCTATCTATCTATCTATCTATCTATCATCGTTTGTTTCAAGGCTATTGCATGATATCTTTAAGAAGATAGTCACACTCATTAGGAACATGTCTGTAGTATTTAAACCACTGTCTAAACATTCCACATATTTTCAGATTAATGTGCTATATTCCAGCACAAAATAATTTCTTTAGTTGTCTTCAGACAATATATTGGGTTATTGTGAGCAGAGTAATGGATTTTACTATCACTTTAAAACCAGAAAATAATCACGCTCAGATAATTTCTTTTTTGCCCATAAACCCATCAGTTAGTACAGTCAATTTTATACAAAAGGAAAAAAATGAATATTTTCCACTTCATTAAAGTGTACAGTATTACTTTATATGGCCAATGAATCTCATATTGTGAGATATGATACTGCCAATGAAGTTTTAATGGGAAATAAAACCATCTTTGTCTGGTTAAAGAGATTGCTGCTTTTGTGACAATATAAAACAAAACTGCTGCATCTGTATGTGGATTGCAGTTGAACAAAGGGTTTATATTGCATCCTAAAACTAAAAAAAAAAAAGCAATGACATTTTTAACAAAAGATCATCTTAAAAATGATCTGACAAGAAAAGGAAACATCTCATTGTGCTCTTTTCTTTCATTTTAATGTACATTTAAGAGCTATTTTGTTACAGTTGCTACTCTTAGACCAGTATTCAGTATTTTTATTCTGAAGTGTGCATATGCTAAAGGGCATCTGAGAAACCGTGATATTTTCAAAAATGGCAGTGGCCTAATTCTGCACCTATTAAAATCAATAGGGCCCGGTCTACACTAGACAAGTCAGGTTGGCTTAAGGTATGCTATCCAGCTAATTGCCCTGATTGCCTTTTCAGTGTCACTCTGTCCTAGGACTCTGTCCCCTTACTGTACGCCTAACTTACATTCTTTGATGTTAGATGGATGGCATTGCATTTGGCTGTATTAAACACATATTGTTCAGATTAGTCCACCTTAACAGGCAATCTAGATCAGTTTGTATAATTGACCTGTACAGATAATTATTTAACACTTCATCAATTATAGTATCATCTGCAGTT
Source organism: Pelodiscus sinensis (assembly GCF_052426305.1). Lineage (NCBI taxonomy): Eukaryota > Metazoa > Chordata > Testudines > Trionychidae > Pelodiscus > Pelodiscus sinensis. Next base: position 202,627,653 of record NC_143052.1, read on the forward strand.
TTACTAGCAATGATTTTATGGCTTATTCCAGATATCAGATAAAAATACTGAACAGCATTAGATCTTTGTGAAACCCATTTGGAAACACCTCTGCAGGATGGTGATTCTCATGGAAAAGTATTATTAGATTTATCATATAACCAGTTTTAGCTAATTTAGTATGGAATGCATTGATTTTTGTTTAGTTCTATCTTTTGTCAAAATGTTATGTGGGACTAAAGCATATGTCTGAGAGAAGGTTAAATATATTTTTATAGTATAGTTACCTTTATATCAACCAAACTGTTAATCTCAGCAAAGAAAATATCAGGCTTCCTTCACAAGGATTATTTTCCAGTGGTCAGGAATTTTCTATGTGTTCCAAGATTGTTAAACATTAACACTAATGATTGACATCTCCTCTGCCCATTATTTTAATAATCTGGAGTGCAAGTTATCCATTCCCACTCATTTAAAAATGTTTAATAGTTGCTGTTTAATATCTTCTGTAGTTGCTGATGGAATAGAAAGTATTTTTCTATCACTGCAACACATGAAAAATCATCTTACTACTTACCAAATACAGAACAGAAAAAATTATTGAATACTTGTGCCTTTTCTACATAATGATTGACAATCTTATCGTCTTTTTTTGGTATTGAATCTATACCATGGTTAATATTTCATTTGTTCCTGATTATATTTAAAGAACTATTTTTTATTGTCCTTAATCTTACTGGCTTTAGAGATTTAAGTAACTGCCAGTTTGTATTCATTTCTTTTAATTTCCCCACTTTCCCATTTGTTATATGTAGTTATTTATTTGTTGTTTTTTTAATAGCTTGTTTCACATCCCTTTTTAACCAGGATGATTATTTAACTGAAAAATTGCTTCTTCAATTAAACAATTGACTGAGGAATTGTAATTGTATTTGGCATCTAATAAATAATAATTAAATCACAACAAAGTATCTTCAACAGCCCCTAGTTATCATTAACATTATGTTTACATTTTTCTCCCAATGCATTTTCCTCTGAATTCTTGCCCTTTCTCAATTGTAGTGATCCAGGTTTGTACTTAAAGTAGAACAGCTTCTCTTCATTGTTTGTGCTGTTGACATACCTCTTCAGATTTAACTTGCACTGGCATTTTGACTTCTTGAGACCTAATGTCAAATTCACACTAAGTGTTACCTCAATAAATCTATTAGTATGTGTTCTTTCAAAGGCAGAGAAGATTTAAGGATTAGCGTTGCAGATTGAGACAGTGATGAAATTCAGACAGGATTCTGAAGGTATACATGAAATTCAAGATTTGAAGATACCTGTTAAACAAAAGAACCTGGATGGCAGACTGCCATAAAAGGAGGATGACCCATGGAAGAACATGACTGTGAGAACAAGGCAGGGAAAATACCGGTTCGTGGTGATGAAATCAAGTTGAGTAACAATTGCTGCCCTGGAAGAAGAGAAACAGAAACAGGCAGATTATGGGGGAACAAGGAAAAAAAACAAAGAAGAAGGGAAACCAGTCCCTGCACAAGTAAGGAAGAGATGATGGAGGCCTGGGATTTGAGCTCAAGTTAAAATGAGGGTGATGTACAAAGGACTGTGAGAGAGAACATAAAAACAGACTCATACCAACACCAGGAAGAGACAGATCTATGTGATCAGGCATTCTATACTTAGAGGAATTGGCAGTTCTGTCACCAATTCTAGAGAACAGAAGAATGAACTTTGTGCCAGGAGCAGGGATCTGAGTTGTAAATGGAAGGCTGAAAAGGATCCTGATAGCAGTAAAAATCTGCCGATTCTGCTGCATGTCAAGACATATTACACTGCTAGGTTTCCACTCGTGTGAATCAATGATGACTACACTTAGCTGGGTAAGATGCTAAAAGGAGTGGAAACTCAGACAATTTTCAGTAGAATAGTAAAGGAAGGCAAAGATATGACAAAATAATGAAGATCAAAACATGGCACAAGGTACTGATCCTATGAAGAAGGTTTCTGGATGATGGACATTGGAAGGCATTTACACAAAGACTTTTCTCTACTGATGGACTTTACTTAGTACATGGGATATTAATGTGCTGGGATCAAGGCAGGCACACAATTGATCAGAAGGGCTTTAAACTGGAAGATGAAGGGAGACATGAAAAATCCACACCTGGGTTCAATAAAGAGGAGATATAGAAAGGGATAATGAATACTACAATGTAACAGTATGTACAATAAAGAGCAAGTAAATACAGATATTGAGTCAGATAGGCATTATAGTTAGTGAAAGGACTAAATTTAATCTGGCTAGAAAACCATATTAGGTTTGAGAGAAACAACTAGAATGATTGCGCATATAAAGTCCAGGCAATAAAATGAGAACTACTGGAGCATGAGGTAAAAGCTGATACAAGGATTACCGAAACATGCAAGAGCGGTACCCATGACTGAAATACAAGATTTGAAGTATATATGCTATAAGAGAGATAGGAATAAAGCTAAAGGTGATGGAGTAGTGTGGTGAATCAATGAAGAGGAGACTAGTAAAGAAAAGTGATAGTCTGGACAAAATTGAATCTTTCTGGGTCAAAATCACTTTGGAGAAAGATTGTAAAAGAATCCCTAATTAGATAGTGTTGAGGATTTGCTTTTGAACACCAGGGTCAGATTCAGATATGCATAGAGATCTTGCTTTGTTGTTATATGAGAGACAAAGACACTTGTGTTGTGATAAAATACTTTAACTTGCAAGATGTGAATTGGAGAATAAATACTACTAATATGATAGGGCCCAGTTATTCCTGGATTTTTTTAGATGATAGTTTTCTTTATAGCATTGTCACCAAACCAACAATAGTGATGCAATTTTACACTTGTTTTGGTAAATAATAGGGATGCGAGTAGTCAAGTAGGCGACTCGACTACCCAATAAGCCTAGGCTTACCAGGTAGTTGAGCGGACTACTCAGCTACTCACATTTTCCACTCCCTTGCTGCAAGGGAGACAACAAGGGGGTGGGGGAAGTGGGAGCCGGTGCTGGGGGAAGCCAGCTTAAAAGTAGAGTCAGTAGCACAGGCGAAAAGCAGGGGAGGCTACTGTGAAGCAACCTTTGCCTGCAGTGGGCCCAGGTTTGCCACAAGGAGAGGCTGTTCTGCATCCACAAACAGGGGCTGCTGGACCTGGTGTGAGCCGGGACTGAGCAAGCCTGGTTCATGCTGGGTCTGGGACCTACCCCTGCTGTGGCTTTGCAGTTTAAATGTAGTAGATGTACATTTAAATGTACTACATTTAAACCGCAGAGCCACAGTGGGGTAGCTCCTGGACCCGGCACAAGCCAGGACTGAGTGCCTTCCCTTATTGACTAATTGTGTAGTCTTTGTATTGACTATATGATTAGCCAATTACACGCCTCTTAACATCCTTACTAAATAGTGAGACCATTATAGAAAAGGTGGTCATAAGAAATAATCTTGGATTGAGTGATCATGCATTGATTTAATCTGAATTAAATTGAAGAATTAAGACTGTCAATTGAGATTCTTGATTCTTGATTTTGGGAAATTATGGGCATTAGCTTTCAGTGGTTTATTTAACTCAAGAACAAAATGCAGAGGTGGCTTAGCTTTTTTATGGTTAATCTGAAGAAATTCTATCTGAAATTTGTATCCCAGGCAAGAGGAAAAAAATCCTGAAAACTCAGCTGTATGAATAACCACCTCCAAAGCTTACCAAGAGTAAGCAGAAAACCTAAAGACAATGGAAAAAGGGGTACATAAATTGCTAAAAGTATCTGGATGTATCTGCTGTTTCTTTGCTCCTGTGAGGAGCCTATTGCATCTTATCCCTCCTATTCTCTGTCTTTGATTCATAATAGTTTAGACTCCTGTAGGCTCTAGTATTTTATTATAATTTTGGTTGTTGGGTTTAGCTGCTAGTACTAGGTGGTATTGGTGACCTGTGATATACAAGAGTTTAGAATTGAAGATTGGTGGTCATTTCTGGCCTTAGACTCTATGACTCTAAAAGGCCTCTGTTTTCTATCATTATTGGTGTATCTGAGAGCAAGTCTACATTAAACTGCTACATCAGTGCAGCTACGCTATTGTAGCTATGCCACTGTAGCACATTTGGTGAAGACACGCTATGCCAACAAGAGAGCTATCTCTCATTGGAATAATTATTCCATTTCACTAAGAAGAGTAAGCTATGTCTGCGGGAGAGTATTTCTCACCGACATAGCACTAGTGTGGCCAACATGAATTGCTGTGTTGGGGTAGAGGGATAGGAAAGTTAATTTCACACCCTGAGCAATATAGGGTAGATTGACTTAATTGGCAGTGTATGCTTACACTGCATGGCTATTTTGGGATGCCAGAGGTATCCCGAAATAGCTACTCCGCATCAGGGCCGGACTGAGCCATTCCGGTGCTCTGGGCAGACAATTGCGCCCCGGGTTGGGGGAGGGTGCATGTGCAGCCCCGCCCCTGTGCCGGCACATGGGAGAGGGTGCATATGTGGCCCCTGCCCAGCGCGTGGGGGAGGGCGCGTGGAGCTGGCGACAGCAGGACGCACGTGCCTGGCCCAACCCAGCTCAGCCCAGCTACCACTGCTGGCGTGCAGCCCAGGGCTGCCCGGGGCGGGCCAAGCCTGGCCGTGCAGGGCCCCGCAGCCGCAGGGGGAAAGGCGCTGCTGGCCGGCACTGCGGGGGTTAACGTGCTCCCCGCCCCAGGCGGCCACTGCAGGGTGGCCACTGAGAGCTGCTGCAGCCCGTGATCCGAGAGCCAGGCATGCAGCACCTGATGGCAGCTGTAAGGGGCGCTGCGTGCCCCTTACAGCTGCCATCAGGCACCCCCCCATAAATTGGCACCCCGGGCAGCTGCCCGGCTAGCCTATGCTTTAATCCAGCCCTGCTCTGCATCTTAACAAGCCACCCATTTGAAATAACAGGCGCACTATTTCAGCATCCCTGTAACTCTCGTTCCATGAGGGTTATGGGATGTCTTGAAATAGTGTGTTATTTCAAAATTGTAGATGTGCCAAATTTCAAAATAGAAATGAAATAAGATACACAATTTGTAGCGCAAGTTGCGTATCTTATTTCAAGTTTAAGGTGCTGTGTAGATGCACCATAACAGAACTCAATAAAAAATGTACTATGAATAATTTGCCTAGCACCAAACACTTAATAAGATACAATTAAAAATGCTTCCTGTGGAACACATTTCAAATGAACCCTAAGAATACTTAAGTGACATAATGTCTTATAGAGTAACTAGAACACTTACCTTACATTGGTCAGGTATTTCAGGGCAGAGAGCTGGTATTGTAGGGGGTGCAGGAGTCAGGGCAAGACCTTGGCAGCATGGTGGGGGAGGGGCAGTGCAGGAGACTGGGGGTGGAGAGGTGTGAAAGCAAGGGTTAGAAGGTGAGAAGGGGCTCAGGGCAGGGGCTTGGACTTTTTCTTTCTCCCCAGATCCTCCTGGCCATGACAAGGGGAAAGCTTTGGGGTAGGGAGTCTACTTATCTGGTGTGCTGGCAGGCAAGATGGTGGAACCCCAGTCCTACTGGCCACTGATATGGCTGCCCCCAGTGGCCACTCTGCAGGATAGCCTTCCCCTGCAGGTTTGCTGCCCCAAGTGGCCATAATTAGTATTGCGTCCCTCTGAACAGCCTCTCTATTTCCATGTTATGGAAAACAATTTCTTTCCTGGCACTTCTGGTTGTCCTGGCATAGCCAAACCCTGATCTTTTTTTTAAAGTTAGGAAAACAGGAAGCAGCATACCAAATTTAATGGGCCTTGCTCTTACCATTTAGGAGTTTTTGAACAAATGGGCTCACAAACAGACACACAGACAGAGAGATGTACAAATTGCATAGATGGATTAGATTAGATTAGATTAGATTAGATTAGATTAGATTAGATTAGATTATGGTAAAGTCTAGGACTTTAGCAGGGTTCAAAAAAGATTTAGATATATGCATGGAGGATAGGTCCACCAATGGCTGTTAGCCAGGATGGGAAGGAATAGTGTCTCTAGCCTCTGTTTGTTTGGGTGAAAGAAGAGGGATCATGTGAGGATTACCTGTTGTGTTCCCTCTCTGGGCTAGATTGACCCAGTATGACCATTCTTATGTTCTTATAAAATAAGCCTAACTGCAACAAAATAAACATTTTTATGGAAAGTACAAGAAGCAAACATAAAACCTAGTTTAAAACCTTATACTGTATGCTGATTGATATGTCAAATCAAAAGTTGAAAAATTGGTGCAGAACCTAAAAGTGCAACAAGTAGACTTGTTTCAGCTTTAAGTGTCTCTTGAATCTAGGAAATTACCGGAACAAAAGTCAATTAGTAGAGAAATATCTTTTTTTCAAGATGTGTTGATTAAACTGTATATTTAGAGGCACCTAATGCAAGTAACAAAATCTATGTTCAAGCTGCACTTTAAAATGTTTAGTGTCATCAATACTGATTAAAGCGACCATGTATGTATTGAAGCTTGTACTTTCAAGATTAAATGAAATTCTTTATTTTTAATTGAACAGGGCATTTTCCAGTGCAGTAAATAAAGGATAACTTTGTAGTCTCTGGTTATTTATTAGCCACTGAATATTCTATTACAAAACACGTTTAATCCCCAAAACGTATGATTAAAACGTATGTTACAAAACTACTCAGGAAAATTAAATCTAGGTATATGGGATGGCAACCATAAAAACAGATTACTGTGGTCGGTGATTTAAAAAAAATCATGGAGTTCATCAACACTCTCAGCTATACATGAAAATGAAATTGGGAAGTCAATAAAAAGCTCTTATCCATATTTGATAATTAAGCTATATTCCTTATTACTGGCTTTTAATTATTTTGTTTAAGCTGCTAAAATAATTTTCTTTCTGAAGAAAGAAAAAAATAATTTGGAAGGAGGGTTCATTTCCTTGAGCTCATCAAAGATGTTTTCTTTATCACAATCAATTATAGTTAGACAGCTGACACCTGAAATTTAGGATTTGTCACATATTCTATTCTTCAGAACTGCAGCACATTAATATAAGTCTGGAAGACAATTTTATAAACTAATGTTCTGGTTAATATAACATCTGTTACCTATTTGTTTTAGGTGTAATTTCATTTATTGCTGAAGTTGAAGAACAGCAGCAGTCTCAACATAACAGCTCACTGGAGGAGACAGATGGTGAACAGGCCCTTCAGAAATTGACAACAGAGACATCACAAACAGTTGATGTAGAAAACACTGGTATGTTTGTTACTATGGATAATTTCATTATCAATCTGTATAAATCTCTATTATCATTCATTTTTAAATGAAATGCATATTTGATGTGCCAAGCCACATGCCTGTGAATAATGCATCGCCAAATGTTTATTGCATACATGTGAAAGAGCTTGTCCTTTGGTTGATACTCAAATGATTTTTACATAGCTTCAAGCTTTGATTGTCCTTTTTCTCTTTTTTTGCAATACTGGTAGCAGTCAAGCATCTGTTATTTTTCAAAACCAAAGGTAAAATTTATCAGAGGGGTAGCCATTTTAGTCTGTATCTGCAAAACCAATGAGAAGTCCTGTGGCAACTTAAAGATTAACAGATTGATTTTGGCATAAGCTTTTATGGGCAGACTCACTTTGTCAGATGCACTGGAGTAGAAATTACAGAGGCAGGCATAAATATAATAGCACATGAAAAGAAGGGAGTTATTTTATCAAGTAGAGGACCAGTATTGTCTTTCCTGAAACATGGGTATGGTGATACTGATCAAAATAGGTCAAAATATAATAGTTACTTGAAGGTTGTCTACTTTAGGAATTTATGAGCAATCCAGGTATTTCTTAGCTGCAGTCATGTTTTATTTGCAAAGAATGTATGCCAAATCTTGCTTCCCTGGGCTATGTCTAGACTACAAGCTTCTTGTGCAATAAGCTTTTTGCAGAAGAGATCTTCCGCAAAAACTTCTGGCGCAAGAAAGCGTCCACACTGCAAAAGTGTATCTAAAAAGTGATGCACTTTTGCACAAGAGAGCGTCCACACTGCATGGACGCTCTCTCAAAAGAAATAGCTATCCACAGAATGGCCACCAGAGCACCTGTGATTTTTCCTCTTTCCTGTTTTTGCACAAAAAAAGCCCTGTTGCCTGTCCACACTCACCTTTTTGTGCAAGAACTCTTGAGCAAAAAGGAATTATTTCTTGTAGAAAGAGGAATAACTATTGCGCAAAAATGCCTGTTCTTTTGATTATTTTTATGTAAAAACATGCTTAAGGTGTGGATGCTCTGTGAGTTTTTGCTAATCAGAGTCCAACAAGAGGCAGTTTTCATTGTTCACAGTTCAAACCCTCTTTCCTGTCAGCATGCTTCCCAAATCCTCCCATCTCTTTGCTTTCTGTCATGGCCATGTTTGCAGTGCTTTTCTTGCTGCTTGCTTGGCTTTCTTCTGTCTGTTTCTGGGTGCTTTTTCTCACAGACACACTTTATCCAGGAAGCAGTATCCAGTCTCATGTATTTTCCTTTATTCTGCAGCAAAACCCTTCCACCCACATAGCTCAACTTCGGGCTGCTCTTGCATGTGGTTCATGTTTTGGGTGGAGGCTTGTAATGATTCGACTATCTCATTCCATAAAATAGCTTCACTGTTTCTTACATTTATTCTGACAGAAGGAATACTTAGGTATCTGTTCATGTTCTGTAAATTACACCATAGCTATCACTGCAGAACAGAAAGAAACAGTTTCAAAAATAAATATTCACTTCATACTTACACTGGGCCAGCCCTACCAACCACCATTCAGTATTCATTTTTCTCTAGAACAAGCTGGTTGATCTTTCTCTTTAATCTTTTCATTATTTTTCTCCATCTGTTATTTTTTCAAAAAGAAGTTTTTTTAACAGCTAGTACCTTGGCAGAGAAAGCTAGATACTAGAAACCTTAAGTCAGACCCTCTCCACTCTGATTTAGACCAAAGCAAGATGGATCTATTTCTACATCATTGGTATGTGGGTGAGGGTTTACACCGACTCCTTGTTAATAGAAAGAACTTTTGATCCCTTTAAAAGAAAATCTCAGTTTTCGTTTTTAAAAGTGAGCCCACAGCTCTCTTCTTTAAGAGAGAGCCTGGAAAAGGTGAACTAATGCAGAATGATTGCTAGGACTGAAATCAAAATGCAGCTGTATTTCCCTTCTTTAATAGGAGACTGGGCAGATTTAAATATGTCATTTGCCAACACAGAGACACTTTTTTTTTATAAAGAGAGTAAATTATACTTTGAGTGTAACCCAAAGAATCATCTCACTAGTCTGCCCCACAATCTTTAGGCTTTTAATCTGACCCTATACGCTGTAGTATTGCAATATCTCATAGTTCTTACATCAGAGGTGGGCAAATTCTGGCCCATGGGCTGGGTCCGGTCCACAGGATTAATTACTGGCAGGCCCCCACCTCTATATCTACCTGCGCTTCCACAGGTATTGGGCGATCATAACTCTCAATGGCTGTGAATCGCCATTTACAGCCAATGGGAGCAACGGAAAACAATGTCCTCGTCTGTGCTAGTTCCGGCAGCTGCCATGGCATTGAACAATGAGAGTTGCAATCGCCCAATACCTATGGAAGTGCAGGTAAATATAGTGGCAGAGGGTTGCTGTGGCAAAGGGCTCCTGTGGTAGAGGAACGCTGTTTTTTTATTGTCCACCTCTGTCTTATATAGTGCTTTAAGATCTACATCAGTAGAACTTAAAGTGCTTTGCAAAGTAGGTAAGTATCATTATCCTATTTAATGAATGGTGAAACTAAGAAATAGAGAGGGGAAATAACTTGCTGAAGGTCAAACATTGGTTACATTTAGGCAGTAAACATTAGTTTCATGACCTTGCCAAAAATACTACTCTCCTCTGCTTGTTCTTCCAGGCCTGAAAGTGGCCATTTCCCATGGCAACTTCAGTAGCTTTTTCAAAGGGAATTCCTGTCTTGCATCCAATATGTGGAGGGAATATTGAGCTTAGGCATCACAATAGGGATGTAATAGTATAGTTGATTAACAGATAAGCAAAAAGCTTATAGGTGAATGCTATAGACTACACACATTTCCCTCCCCTGATCCTTGCTAGTAAATTTTTTAGCAGCCTGGCCAACAGCCAGAACCTACTCCTGCTGCAGCTCTGCATTTAAAGTGTATTAGGAGTCAGGTAGTCAGTCAGTCTGTCTCAGTTTCGGCTCATGCTGGGTCCGGGAGCTCAGACCCACCTTAGACAGGGGCTGCTACCACGCCATGCTGCTGCCTGTTTATCAGAGGCAGCAGCACCGGGCAACAGGCAGCCAGTCCACAAGGGAAGCTGGTTTTTAAACTGGCTCCCCTGGTGGACAAACTCATGCATGACACCCTGCGATCTGCCTCTAATACAGTGGCTGCTGGTCCCGCCCCCGGGGACTATAGAATAGTCGACTAACTGATAAGAATTCATGAGGTTACTCGACTATTCAGTTAACCAATATTTAACATCCCTATCTCACAACCCACCTTGACCCTTTGAAGCTATCCATTTCAGTAGTGGATCAGGAGAGGAGAGAAGATGGAGTCCAGCTATATCTGTTGTTGCCAAATTAAGTGAAAGTTATGTGCCATTGAAAGCCAGCCCCTCTCTCCCCTAGAGTCCCTCAAGTCCCCCACTCCATCACTGAGCCATTGCATAGATTCTGAAGAGCTGGTATGTTAAAAGAGGGCCTAATGTTCATGCCCAAAGTGGAGTTATATATCTTGGAAGGAATCAGATTTAGAATGTTTATTTTGAAAGAACAGAATAATAGTGCATATGTTCTTGTCTCATTTTGTCCTTGGGGAGTATCAAGAAGTAACTTGTTTCAAAATATCTTCTGTCCAGCTTCATTCAAATGCATTCTATTCTGTTACCATTTTGACAAGTATTTAACTTCTGAGAGCTCGTGAGGTGCACCCTCAAAAAGACACAGCCTGGTGGAGCTTGTCTGTATTTGTTATAAACAATATTGTCTCTAGTCAGCAGTTAGACTTGACACACACTTTGGCAAAGCTTTTTGTCACTCTCTTAAAATTAATGCATCTCTCAACCAGCCCTCCTTCAATGATAGTCTTTAGTCGCAGAAGGATAAAAGTAAGTTTCTTATCTAAAATTGAAATTCTTGCAATTTATGTTCTCCCTGCTGTCTTTAGAAAAGCAGGTTTCTGAATAGGCGATATAAGCAATTGAGGTGTTGACTGAAAATATTCTATATTTAAAGATGGTTTCTTGCCAAAAGTTATGTATCAACACAACCCCACTTTTCAAACCTTAGACTAGAGACTTCCAGGTTCTCATATCTAAACAGTATATATTTGGGATGGCAAATTTAGAAAATTCTAGGGCATGTCTACACTAGGAAATTATTTCAAAATAAGTTTATTTCGAAATAATAACTCCTGAAATAACTATTTCAAAATAGCGTGTCCACACTACAGGGAAGCTTCGAAATTAGTCTGAGGTAGGTTCCCTTAATGTGGATGTGCTACCTCAACTCTGAGCCCCAGGAATTACTGGGGATTAATTACTTGAATGACTCTGGGGAGTGGTTACAGTAAAACTCCAGTTGTTCGGCATCCAGTGGTCCGGCACTCCCGATAGTCCGGCATCAACTGGAACCCGGAAGTGCTCTGGCGAGCCGGACAATTGAAGCTGCTCTGCCCCCGGCTTCCCCAAGTCCAGTGCTGCTGAAATTGACCAGCGGCAGACTTGGGGAAGCCTGGGGCAGAGCAGCTGGGGTGCTGCCGGGTTGGTCCCACAGCACCGCCCCTCACCTGAGTGGCGCTGCGGGATCAACCCGGCAGCACACAGCTGCTCTGCCCTCGGCTTCCCCAAGTCCGCCGCTGCTGAAACTGACCAGTGGCAGACTTGGGGAAGCCGGGGGCAGAGCGGCTGGAGTGCTGCCCACGCTGTGCAGTTCCCCCCACCCCCCATATCCCTCATAGTCCCCCTTCCAGTACTCCGGCATATCCAATAATCCGGCACCCCCTGGGTCCCAAAGGTGCCGGATTATCAGAAGTTTACTGTATTTTGATATAGCAGCAGTGGAGCGTCCACACTACTGCTATTTCAAAATAACTATTTCGAAATAAGTGTTATTCCTTATAGAAAGCAGGAGTTGTTATTTAGAAATAACCAGCTCCTTGTTTCAAAATAATGAGTTTGGTACTGTGGTCGCTCCATTTGTTATTTTGAAATAAGGGGAGTTATTTCGAAATAAATCCCTACTGTAGATCAGGGCCCAGTGACAAGTAAAATAACTTTTAACATCCCCAACTTTAGGGTGTAAATGTTATGAGGGCACAATAAAAAGTTTTAAGCACAGAGGTTATTTAGAATGAGATTCTGCACTGTAGGAACTGATACACAAGTGGAGAAAAAAGTAGTTACATTGGCTGCAGATGATAAACTTCCCTTATAATATTGAGAGAAAAAAATTCATGCATTTATTAATTGTCATTCTTTAAAAAATAGTTAATATCAGCAACCACATAAATCACTGATGCTGTTCAGATCATCATCTTGATTTATCTGCATCGTAAATTTAGGTGGTTTAGTTAAGATTACATGCATGTGAGTCAAACCTACATACTGAATTTTCAGAAATATTGTATTGGAGGTCTTTAAGCACAATTAATTTATTTTAACTGAATTTCTTCCCTCTGCCTCCCTACCCCTGGTTGTTTTAAGGCAGACGTGGCCTGGGTAAGCAATTACAAGTAATACTTATTTAAACACTGCACACAATTTTGAAGAATATAAACTTCCAACTGGTTTCCAGCATTTTGTAACTGTTTTATGACTTCTAATACAAAATTGAAAGTTCTGATATGTTTTTTGGGCAGTTCAGATATATAACAAACAACTGAACAATTTTATCGTTTCTTCCTTTTGTTGAAAATAGTGTTCAGTACTGTGTCCAAATTCATTTTAAAGTGTTTTTTATTGTGTGATCCCTTTGTGATTCATTATACAATTTATTTGAACAATTTTATTCTGGTATTAAACTATGATATTGTACTGAAGCAACTCAGACATACTTTATGGACCTGCATTCCATGTAGAATGTTGTCAGGCATGGAGTGTATGCAGTGAGAATCTATGCACACTGGATGTAATTGTCTGTGTGAAATTATTAATAAAAACAGACTGTAATGGTTAGCAAGGCAAACTTCTGATATGCTGCTTCTGAGCTTTCAGTTGAATCTTTCCTACAGCAGGTGTTAGTGTATAGTATGTTCTTGAAGCTAGTAATGTTGTGTTTGTCATAACCATTAATCAGTCACTTCATTTGCAAACCTATATGTCTGCATGCTTTTGGCAATCATACCATACATGATTTCAGTTGCATATGTAACCTAGGGGACTCAGACCACTACAGAGAGTGAAGTCTACTCTACAGCCTTAGCAAAGAAGCAGGTGGCTTTTATCTCATGCAGGACAGGCTCATGACTTTAGCCCCTATAGTTCAATCCCACCCACCAATGACCCATTTCTTGTCCCTGGGTTACACATATAAACAGATTAGGGAATTTTCTCATCTGATTAAAATGCCTGTGATATGCATTGTGTTTGCTCAGGCAGTCTGTAGCTAAAACAACATATAAATTTTATAAGACAAATAATTATGAAAAATAGTCATCAGATATTTGTGTGTGTATACAATTCTTTGTGTTTGACACTGGACTGATTTGTTGCTAGTACAGCAAGGAAATATCCAAGCCATCTTTTTTTTTTTCAGCAACCTTTATTTATAGTTATTAGAGGGAGAGCTTCACTTTCAGTTCCTTTTGAGTTCATATCTCAGGCAACAGGCCTTGTTGTGTGCACCTCTTGTTGAGGGTGGAACTACAGCTCCCTTCCACTCTTGAACTGCTTGTCTGGGCTGCTGCTCCTCTGGTTACCGACCGTATTAACCTGACAGGCTATTGTGTTTGAGTTGTTAGCTGGAATGTTCATAATCTAAGTCACTGTTTTGTCATCTATGTCATTGTTTTGCCTTTCTCTTGAACAGCTTCTCTTTTCATTCACTATCAATGTGGTAATTCTAAGTAGTACAATTTGTGTCTGGAAGTTTCTGGACTAAGTTCTGTCCTGCAGCTCAGGCCACTTGATTTTCTGCTTCTGGCAGTGGAACAAGGTGATGGTTCCATTACTCCTGATCACAGACTAATGGAAGGAACATAAGGGAGACTGGAAATGGATTGACACGAGAGGGATCACTTGATGATTACATGTTCTGTTCACTCCCTCTGAGGCATCTAGCATTGGCCACTGTCGGAAGACAGGATACTGGGCTAGATGAACCTTTGGTCTGACGCAGTATGGCCGTTCTCATGGGACATCTCACAGGCTACTTCCATGATTAAGTTATGTGTGCCAGTATCCATCTTCTGTTGTGTGGTCCCCTTGCCAGGATGAATATTGTGCTACATCTTTGCTGTAAACAGCCAGAGAAAAAAAGTACCGTATTTGCATAAATAAAATAATATTAATACATTAAAACACTTTAACCACTTCCACAAGATTACAAGACCATTCCATGACAAGATGTCAGTCAGTAGGCTGCAAGAAATTTATAAATATTAATAAAATAATTCTCCTTTCAAGCCTTGTTAGATAAATGTTTTCCTGTCAATGCTTTCTTTGAGGGCAACATAAGAGGCAAGTTAGGATATCTGATTCTGCCAAATGTTAAACTAAAATATTTGTTCATATAAAAACAAAGAGATTTAATAAACATTGGGAATCTTAACTCCACCAATGAAAGACATAGTGGGGATTCCTTCCAAAAGAACTCCTAGATTATAAGAATGACTAGCCGATATACCCAGTGTTGCTCCAGTCCTTAATTGTGGTAATGTTTGGGGTTTGTTTGTTTGTTTTTAATTAAAAGGAAAATGTACATGATTTATTTACATGATTGTATAGGGCAAGAGGATGAAAGGGAAGGTTTCAGAGCAGGAGGTTGGGTGTGTGTGTGGGGGGGGTGGTTCAGGCACAGGGTGGGGGTGCAGGAGTGAGGGCAAGGAGTGGAAGGAACAGAACACAGGGCACAGAGCAGGGGGCTGTGAAACTGGAGAAGAAACTTACCAGGGTTGCCCTTGGCAGTGAGGGTGACGCTGCTGTGGTGGCAGCTCATTCCAAGGGGCCATAGTGGTGCTTTCTGGTCAGAGGATCTTCTGGCCACAGGTGCCTCCCGGGAGCCTGGAACTGCATAGCCCGGCCTCAGCCTGCAGCTTGACTTGGGAGGGAGAAGCTCTGAGTGATGGCCCTGGTTTCCAACACCCATTCTGTAGCTTGCATCCAGTCTGGAGGGGAGTGGCAAGGCTTGGGAGGCTGGCCCCAGCCTCCAGTGGCCCCCCATTTCCTGCAGCCTGCCGGAGAGGGAGGCAAGGCTCTGAGGGTCATCCCAGGCCTGCAATGGCTCCCCCTGCATCTTGCAGGCTGTCCAAGAGGGCTCTGCTCCCCCACTCCCGCAGCCAGCAAACTGTTAGCAGGGAAGGGGTAGGGTCCCAGAGCTGGCCCCAGCCTCCAGCAGCTCCCTCCTATGTCCTGCAGCCTGTCTGGGGCGGGGAGTGGTGGGGTGCAGTCTAAGGCAGGAAGGAGGAGAAGGGTTTGAGGCAGGGGGACTACTTACTAGTGCAATGATAGGCAAAATGGTGTAGCCTCAGCAATAGCCTTTGAAACCAGAGGTTTTTCATATATTTAGGAAGGAAAGGCTGTTTCCTAGCAAACAAAGTGGCTCATTACCTAGGGATATCATCTTTTCTTGGAGAGAGACATCTTGGGTTTTTTCTTGCTCAGTCCCTGGATGTGATTGTGAAAAGCAATGGATTCTAATTTGATGTCTACAAGATAGCCATTCATAAGCAATACATATTTTTAACATTAATATTTAATTGTAAATTAATATCTGAGTGTCCCAACTTACAGGTGAGCAGCTACTGGGGAAAACATTAAAGAAATTAATAGATGAGTTTGCAGCATGTCCTTGACACTCACTATCAAAGCCAGCATTGTAATTAATTGGTTGTGCTACCAACCCCAAAAGGGACTACTGTTCTGACAGCAAAGCTCTGGAAGCTGAAACATTGAGCAAACCTAGATAATTTTTCCTGCAAACTAATCCTCAGCAAAACAAAAAGAGTATTTGGGTGTACAATGCTCAAGTTAATTTAATGAGTTATAGCAAGTTGCTTTAATGCTAATAATCGGTTGCTGCGAGTGCTTCTACATCTGTGGAAGAACCTATTCCATGTCTGGAGCCTAAATTCCAACTTTAGTCCTGGAGCCTCCCACAAAAATACTGGGTTGTCTCTGAATTCCGCAGTAGAGGGCATTTGCCCAGTAATAATGAATTTGGCTAGAAGCTGCTAACAGAAAATTATCAGGTAAAAAATGTCTATTCCAGCTTGGTTCCTCTAACAGCTCCACTTTGATCTCACCCCCCCAGTCACCAAGTAAGTAAGCCATCATAAACACACAATGGTATGCAAAGCAGTTTGTTATGGTAATATAAGCTGTATTCAACTAGACCTAGGTAAAAATAACCAATAATTTTTCTAAAAGATATTTTGTTCAATCAATATGAACATTTCTTGAAACTCAAATGCTAAAAATGACAGCATTAAAAGGGGTAAGTTAGCTTGAAGTTTTATCTGTAAAACTCACTCAATTTCTGGTCTGTGCCTGCTTCTGAATCCCTTTTAAGTTGTATTGATTTGCAATCACTCTTTTCTATTTTTTTTAATTCCATGTGGCTATGTGAAAGACTCATTCAAACAACAGACAGATAAATTCAAATTGACCAACATTAGGAAAACATTGGAACTTGCTATCTTCAAAGGACTGCCAATATGCAAAATAAATAAACTGAGAAAAAGAGAGAAATATATTTTTCTAATATTTTATTTACCTTACATTTAAGTATTATTTATAACAATGTTAGGTAAATATTTTCAGCCAGCAGTGTTTGATCTTTTCAGAGTCTCTTTAAACAGAAAAGCAATCTCTCACTTCAAAATGGGAAACCAATGTGATTATATGAGCAGCAAGCATCAGCATGGAATTTTGGCAGATTTCTTGTGATGTGATAAAAATTACAGTTCTTTACACTGCTCTGGTGTGATTGAGTTTATTGTAACATAATAACAGCATTGCAAAACTGCTAATATAAGATTTGATTGCTGCTTGTATTGTGTATTTTACTTTTAGTTATGAAAAAGTTCAGGGTTTTTCTTCTTTTAATTCCTTATTTCTGTTGAAAATCACACACCATTTGAAAGTACCCTATCACAATGCTTCCAAATTTTGGATGAGGGAGATACACCCAGATAATACAGTATGTGCTTGAGAGTGCCTTTCAGTCCAAAAGGATGCAAAGGGCAATTCAGCAATACCTGTTAGTGGTGTAAGTCATGTTCCACACTAGTACATTTTATTATACCTGCACATCAGCCATTATTTCATCTGGCTTCTTAGCAGGAGACATCAGCTATCTCTGATATTCCTTCTGGTTCATAAATAGCCTGTTGTCAGGATTATTTCACAATCTATTTTTCTACAGCAGCTGCAAAATAAAAAATGGCCCAATAATATTTGCTTTTAGTTTGTACAAATTATGGAAACTATTTGTTGACTATTTACCACTTATCCTTTGCAATAATCTCACAGCAGAGAGTTCTGTATTTTTATGTGCATTCAGTTATGGATTGCTTAAGTGACCAATAGAGTACTAATATGGTATTTCCTTAGAATAGCAACAGAACATTTCTAATAGATAAAGTGGCAAAAAGTGCAGTAATTTCTTTTGTTGTGATACCCACCATTTTCCTTCTCAAAATATTTTCTTCGCTTCCTATCAGTGGTATCTCTGTTTCTTAGACATTATTAATATATTTACTTAACAGATAATTATTTTGGCTATCCAGATTTGAAGGAGCTACTTGCTACAAGTGTGGGCAAGAAATGCAGATAGCTTTTTCTTTTTTATCTTCTCTGTCTGTGTATGTGTAAGCGGGGGAATTGTCCCGCTATTGTGGGGAACTTTCCTGGCTTCTATACCACCCCGGTGAAATGGACAAGCGAAAGGATCTGAGTCCCCGCTCCCACTTCCTTTACCCCACGGCTTCCCTGATCCTGAGGGCTCCCCCTCCACTCTCCTGAGTAGCAGAGTCCTCGAAACCCCAACAAAGCGGGGCCCAGGTTTCCTGGGGCTTAATCCCCGACCTTGTAGTCACTAGGGGCAGGAGTTAGGGTGTCCCCACTCCGAGGTGCTCTCCTCACACTGCATGCTTTCTTGGCCCAGTGATCATTTCATAAGGTTCTAAGCAAATACAATTTATTAAACATCAAGGCGACGTCTACATTGGCCCCTTCTCCGGAAGAGGCATGTTAATTTCCAACTTCAGAATAGGGAAATCCGCGGGGGATTTAAATATCCCCCGTGGGATTTAAATAAACATGGCTGCCGCTTCTTTTCCGGCTTGGGGAAAAGCCGGAAAAAAGCGTCTAGACTGGCGCGATCCTCCGGAATAAAGCCCTTTTCCGGAGGATCTCTTATTCCTACTACTACTTCGAAGTAGGAATAAGAGATCCTCCGGAAAAGGGCTTTATTCCGGAGGATCTCGCCAGTCTAGACGCTTTTTTCCGGCTTTTCCCCAAGCCGGAAAAGAAGCGGCGGCCATGTTTATTTAAATCCCGCGGGGGATATTTAAATCCCCCGCGGATTTCCCTATTCTGAAGTTGGAAATTAACATGCCTCTTCCGGAGAAGGGGCCAATGTAGACGTAGCTCAACTGATTAAAGAGAAAAGAATAAGAAAAAATGAGAATGGTTAAATGAGAACACACAGCCCTGCTCTGTAGCACAGGGACATCAAAACAGCAGTCTGCAGAATGTAAGGACATTTCACAGTCTCTTCCTTATAGGCCCCTTAGAGGCCCTGGATGTGCTGCAGGGGGGCTGCAGGCTGGAAATGCTTGCTCTGGCAGTGACCACATAGCCTCAAGCTCTAAGTGGCCAGACCCCTCTCCCAGTCTGGCCTGCTGGGCCTCTTGGCTGGTGATATCTCCCTGCCCAGAGCCTCTCCCTGTACTTTGCTGGTCTCAGCTGCTCACCACACCCAGCTGTAGGCTGTGCTGCTTTGCCAGTCTCCAGCTCCTTGCGTTGCTTCTCTGTCCCTTTTGGCTTCTCTGAGCACCGCCAGTCTTTGCTGCTCAACACAGGGTCTGCACTCCTTGGGCTGTGTGTGCCTGGCTCTGTTGCTGCAAAACTGCCCCTCAGCACAGCTTGCACTGCTTGGGCTGTCTGTGCCTGGCTCTGTTGCTGCAGGACTTCTCCACACAGCTTGCACTCCTTGGGCTGTCTCTTAGCTCTCTCCTTGCTCAGAGAGACCCAGAACAATCCCAGCTCACAGGGAGGACGGGGCCTGGCCTCTGCTTTCCTCACTGGCCTGTCCAACCTTTCAATCAGGCTGAGCTGGAGTCTTGGCTGCTTTCCATTGTCTCGGGTCTGTCAGTCTCAGGGCTCTGATTTCTCATGGACCCTTCCCCTTTTGATACTGGGAGCTGGTGAACCAAAAACTCCCACAGAGTTTTAGTAAGTGGCTAACAGTCCCCTTACATATGTATGTCTGTGTGTGATTGTGACAAAAAGGGAGAGATTGTCACAATGCTGTTCATCTATATTTATTGTTAGGGTTACCAGGTGGCTTCAAAAAAAAAAAAAAATACCGGACACACTTGTTCTCAGATGGGGGGGAAGAAACCGGCTCACGGGAAGCAGGGCTGGTGGCGGGGAGGAGAGCGGGGGTGGTGGGGCTGGCTGGAGGAGATGCGGGTGGGAGACCAGCTGGCAGGAAGCAGGTCTGGCCGGGAGGGGATCGGGGGGAGAGAATCGGCCAGCGGGGAGTGGGACTGACCCCGGTGTATGCAGATCTCAGGGCGCTACCTGTCCCATGCACTGTCCCGGTGAAGCACGAGTGGGTCCAGCCTGGGGATTCCCTCCTGTCCCGGCCCTGCCACAACCACTCCCCTCATATAGTTGCGTATTGCCTTGCTGGTAGACACACTCATGCAATGTGAGCTTGTCTACCAGCCAGGCAGTACGCAAGTACATACTGATACTCCTAATAATAATAATAATAAAACTTACCTAATTAGAAAATACCAGACATTTTATGTGTCCAGTATTTTCTTAATTTTTTTCCCAGACAGAACCTTCAAATACTAGGCTGTCCAGTTCAAAACCAGACACCTGATAACCCTATTTATTGTATTAATTGTTATTACAGCACCTTTTCCCAGAGCAAGATACTTCAATTAAAATAACAAATAACTGACTACGTGAAACAAGGTTGTCATTGAACTCCAGTGTATTTATCTGTTTGCATCCAATGCATTCCAAATTTTCAGGGAATATTGCAGGCACCAATGGGTAGAGCGCTATTGACTTTGGTAAAAATTCAAGATAAAAAATGACTGATTTTCACAGATAAGAGGGGAAACTCAGGCCACAAAGTGTCTACCTGGCATTCCCTATTGCTGCCTTATATATCATAGTAATGTGGGTAGCAGCTTTAATATTTATCTCTCTCCCTCTTACTACATCTACATCTTGGCCTACAGAAGCAACGGAATGTGCAAGCCTCTAATAGGAATAAATGAACTTTCAAGCAGTAGCTTTAACTGTGAGTAAAGCATAATATTCCATACTGGAGGAAACTGAGGCATGCATGACCAACTATGTGTCCAAATTAGCATGGAATGATCTTGCTCTCTAGTCAAGCTCTAGATCATAAAGGCCACTAAAGGCCACAGCTGCCACCTGAGATACTAGGCACACTGATGATAGCGCAAAGTGGAATGGTTTTTCTGATCATATGAAGTAGGTTCAGCCCATCAGGGAAACGAGAGAAAGAATGTGATAAGCTCCATATTATCTATAAAGTACAAACCAGGCTTGAACTCTAAAGGCTGACACATAACTCTGAACAGATTGGAAAGATGCATAAATATTTCAAAACAGATGTGACAAAATAGTTCACAAAATGTTTCTACAGACAATTCCTAGACACCCACAAACCACTGCTGGTTCAACTGCAGTTCAAGTATGAAGGCCAAGAATAAAAACTTTGGTTTTCAGTTGAACCTTCTGAACTGCTCTACTAATGTTCTTTGTTGTACCAGTAATACTCTGGCTGTCTTTCTAATTTCCTTTCTAGTCACTGAAGGAAAAAATACTCATTCAAGCCCTAATCATTTCCTACCTGAATTTGTTCTGGGCTGCCCAACTCCCATACTGCCAACCTCTCTTCCCACTTTATGTCATCCTGATCATGACGGATCATCTTTGAACCCTCCCATTCTCTTTTCATTCCTTACCACATGAAGTTTAAGCTTGCTTTTAAACCCTTCAAAGCATTTCCTCTCCCTGCATATTTTCTCTTATTTCTTGTTTGTGCAGTGCTCCTACCCTACCCCTTCCTCCCCACAACGGTCTCTGTACCTTTGCTGTGCTGTCCCTTTCTGCACAGAATGTTCTTCCTGAACTGATCTATGGCTATGTCTAGACTGCAGGCATCTTTGGGCTCATCCAGACTACGCTAAAGTGTCGAAAGAGGATATGCAAATTCTGCAGGAATTTGCATATCTTCTTCCAATCTCACTTTTGAAAGAAATCTGGACATAGCTTTTTCGAAAAGCTGCGTAAACCTCATTGTTTGAGGAAAAGTGGCTTTTCACAAAAAATGGGGGGTTGCCAAAAAAACCTCGTCCAGATTACTTTCACTTTCGAAAGCTCAATCTCGCAGAATTTGCAGATCCCCTTTTGACACTTCAGAGTAGTCTAGACATACCCTTTCAGAAGAGTCTTTTCAGGAAGCGATCTTCTGAAAAACTTCTTCTGAAAGAGAGTGTCCACACTTCCAAATATCAGATGGGTAGTTGTTAGTCTGGATCTGCAAAAGTGACAAGGAGTCCTGTGGCACCTTATAGACTAATGGATGTATTGGAGCATAAGCTTTTGTGGGCAAAGACCCACTTCATCAGATGCATGAAGTGGAAATTTCCAGAGGCAGATATAAATATGCAGGCCAGAATAAGGCTAGAGATAATGAGGTTAATTCAGTCAGGTAGGGTGAGGCCCACTTCTAGCAGCTGATGTGGAGGTGTGAACACCAAGAGAGGAAAAACTGCTTTTGTACTTGGCTAGCCATTCACAGTCTTTGTTTAATCCAGAGTTGATGGTGTCAAATTTGCAGATGAACTGTAGCTCAGCAGTTTCTCTTTGAAGTCTGGTCTTGAAGTGTTTTTGCTGCAGGTTGGCTACCTTTAAATCTACTACTGTGTGTCCAGGGAGATTGAAGTGTTCTCCTACAGTTTTTTGTATATTGTTATTCCTAATATCTGATTTGTGTCCATTTATTCTTTTATGTATCCCTACCCTCTTTTCCATATCCCTACGTAAAAGAATAAATGGCTCGGATGGCATTGCTCGCCCCTCAGTTCTGATTGGTGGAGAATACAAAGAGGGAGAGGCGGTCAGTCATCCATGCAGACACTGTCCCTGAGGCTGTACCCTCCCCTGTGAGCAGCAACCAACAGTCTTCATGCCAGAGGACGGGGGGCGTCCCGGGAGTAAGACCATATGTGGCCTGCATAGCAGTCCCTGCCTCACAGGGGCCCCCTAGGTGCCCAGGGAACCATGCTGGCCTCTGTTTCCCCCTGCATGGACAAGCAGGCAAGGGACGTGACCGGCCACAGTGGGATACCATGGGCAGCAGAGGAGCAGGGAGCCGCCTGTCCTCCCTGGGGCCCGCACACATACCTGCGCCTTGCAGCGCTGTCCACGGGAGTGGGTGGTGCCTTGCATGTGCAGGCATGATTGTGTGCTGTGTCTGGCACTCCTTTGTGTGCCTGGGGTCGCGCCTGCGCCCTTGTGGCTAGCCTGTTTTTAACCGTGGCAGGTGGTGGGAGGGCATCCTTCCCCTCCCGGGGCCAGATGTGTGTGTGTGTGGCCTTCCCTGAACCTGGGAGCAGGAGCCTGGGTGGCCTCAGGGGCTGCCTGCTGAGTCCGCATAGCAAACAATAATGCTGAATGTGGTTCCATGTGCATAGACTGCAGCACAATGTCCAGGCCGAGCAATGCTTGCACTCTCCCTCTCTTCACCCGCCTCCCCTGCCCCATGTGTGTGACAAAGAGAGCACTCACCTGAAGATCCCTTCCTGGTATAAGACGATGCCTGGGACACATCCTGGCTCATGGCAACCGGCTCCAGGGACAGTATCACTGTGGTGGTGTCGTCCTCCTCCTGCCCCTGGTGTCCCTCATCATCCTCCTCCTCTGTGACCTCCAGCTGGACGATGATGGGCGTGTCAAGCCCAGAGTCCACCATGACTTCCCCACCTTCCAGGATCTGGTGGATCTCCTGGTTGTAGGGGTAGGTATGGGGTCCTGTCCCAGAGCATGAGCTGCGCTCTCTGGCCCTCACATATCCCTGGTGGAGCTCCTTCACTTTACTTCAGATCTGATCTAAGGTCCGGAGTGGGTGTCCCCGCTCCACCAGGGACTTGGCCATAAATTTCCACATTGCGGCATTTGGAGCAGAGATCCTGTAGTGTCTCCTCCTCGCCCCACAGCTCGCGGAGGGACAGGATCTCTGCTTAAGACCATGAAGGTCCCTGCTGCTTGGTACCTCTTGGTGAGTTCTGGGAGCCCTGGTGCTGCTTCTCGCAATGGCCAGGGAGGTCTCAGGGGGCTTGTGGCTGTACCATGGGTGAGCATGCTTGTGGCAGGGAGAGCCGCATGGTCAGGGTGCTGCTTCAGGGCTGGCTTCTTGCCACAAGGCTTGTTCAAGGGTGCCTGCAGTTTTAAGAGGGGCCAGCAGACAGGAATTATAGGGCTGTGATAACGTTGGATGAAGTGTCCACCAGGGCACCTGTATTATTTCCTGGAGGCCTCTTCTTTCAAAAAAAAAAAACAACAACAACAACAAAAAAACCCTCTTCCCCATCCACACACACCTGTTTCCGAAAGAGCTCTTTTGGAAAAGGCGTTCTTCCTCATAGAAAGAGGAGAACCACTGTTGGAAAATCTCTGTTCTTTCAATTTTTTTTTGAAAGAATGCAATGGCAGTGTGGATTAGCTGAAGTTTTTTTCAGAAAATTGGTCGTTTTTACAATAAAATCTCTGCAGTGTAGACATACCCTTTATCATCCCTATGCTATTTCATTCAAATTCCTTTTGCAAAGTCTACTTTTTCTTTGATGCTTACAAAAAATATCCTGGGGTAATAATGAATAGGTTGAGCAACAGTCAGATACATCTTTTATGTATTCTTTGAAAATATGTATAGTGTATTAGATTAAAAATAATTACAAGTATATTAAAGCTGAGAAGTCAAACAGTCAAAAATTAGGAAATGTCATGATAACCTTGACAACAGAAGAGAGACACATTTTGCCACAGATATTGGCTGAGAGGAAAGGAATGTTGATACTTAGGAATTCTGGTTTTAATTCCAAGTTCTGGAGCATACTATATTCTGATAGTTATAGAGTCTTCTTCCCTGTCATCTAGGCAGGCCATTAATCTGTCTTTTAAACTGAACAGTTCCATTTTTCTATGGTTTGTCCCCTAACCAGTACTGAGACATCTGGCAGTGGCTTTGTCTGGTATGCACGAGGGTTGTCATTTTGAAGACCACACTGCTTCACTCCTAAAGGTCAATGCATGTGAGATCATGCTGACAGGGACAGGGCATTCTTCAAAATCACATTCTCCATAAGCCACAACCTCTCACACACCACGCGCGCAAGGCATTGCCCTGAGGGGAGGGGTCACACAGGCAGAGTGGGCTGGAAGTTTTATTCTGGAAGCATCAGAATGCCTAGTATTCTGCGGATGCCTCGGTGACCACTCTCCTGTCATCCCTGTCCCTTAATCAATCCCTGTCCTTTCCTTCTCTCCCCCATTCCCTTCTGATTTCCCACTTCCTCACTCCTGTTCTCTTCTACTTTAATACCTACCACCTACCTTTCTTTCAGAGGCAATACCTCTGTTTTCCAATTGCTCTGAGGCTGTCCTTTGTTATTCCCGCCCCACATACCCATACCTCACCCTTAGAATTCGAGTGAAACAGCTTCTACCTCCTCTCCTTTGGTGCCTGGGCACCCATAAGAGGAGCATTGAGAGCAGAGGACAGTTTCTCTCTGCTGTCAATTACTTATGCCTGACAAAAAGGCAGTCCTGAATAGTCAGGAGGGAGAAAGGCAGGAAAAGTCCTGCTCAACTCCTGCATTCTTGGGATTGTGCATACTCAATGGCTGAGGTGTATTCAGTGCAGAGGTAAGCGCCAGAGCATTTAACTGCCCTCCTCTCATTAGCCTCTGTTGCACATTTGCACAATGAGATTTTTTTTTCTGGAGGCTTACACCTTGGTCAGATTTGGGTCTGTTGTGCAAAGGAAAGGAAAAGACACATCCTTGACAATTGGATGGTGATGGTTGGTGGCTCTCTGGGTATGGAGGTGGATTGGGGGTGAAGCATCTGACCAAGAGAGAGGATGCAGGATCTGGCTGGGGTCTTTGCAGGGGTGTTCTAAATTACATAGGCTTAAGAGGTTCTTAACAAAATGATTATAAACATTTTTTTAACATGGAGAAAGCCATCTAATTTTCCCTAGCCTCATTTTTGGAAATGGTTCACTGCTTTGCTGAAACTTCTAGTACTGTATATAAATACAATTAAAAAAAAAAAAAAAAAAACAGTTTGAGGGACAACACCGGTATTGACAGTTCCAGCCCATGCAGTTTGTTTAACTAAGTTAAAACAACTGCCAGCATGAACTTATAATGGAAAGGGAAGAAAAAAATTAAGTGCTGAGGTAGATAAAAACTGCATACACATTGATTGTAGCACTCTTCTAAATTTTATATGCTGCTTGTCATCTTAAATTTTAACCTATCTATGCAGGAACTGTTCCTTTTTAGTCTGCACACAATGCCTTCTGCTGGATTACAAATAATAAATAACACAATCAAAGAAGAATAGTGTCATTATTTAATTCAAAACTTGCTTGTCATGTGAAAATTGTTAAAATATGAAATGTGGTGAGGTTAGTTTAATATACATTAATAAAATCACAGAACCATTACCATTGGAAATCTTGACTAAGTGGGAGTTCTGAATTGCCTCTGTCCATGATTGTACCTCTACTGTGGATGAATAAATGATTCCAGTTTAGAGACCTGTTAAATCATCAGCTATCATGACTGCAAACAAAGTTAAGTAAATGACTCATAGGCTACATGCATCAGAAAAGGATTAAATTACAGGTTTAGGAAGATATGTAACTTTTATGTAGACTGTTTGCAGTTTATGCACCAGAGCAGTCAGTAAGTAAATGAAATTTTGACTTCTAGAGCATACTCAGCTTATAGTCAGTTTGCCTTCATGCTAGCAGGGTACATGCTTTGGACATTATACTGCAGTGATATTATCTGTCTGTTAAATACCACACTTCAGTTCACATCCAAAATGTGTATTGATTTACAATGAAAGTTCTGGCAGATCTTTTTTGCTAGACCTTGAAGTGTCTTTCAGGCTTCATATAATGGTTGCTAAATATTGCATGTACCAATCCCATACTGGTCCATTGGAGCCTGACCAGTCACTGTGGGCCCAGAAGCCCATGACCTTTGCTCCTGCTATGCATGCTCCACCTGGAAGGGTCGGTTAAGAGCAGGTGGCTGAAGAGGAGGAATGATGTGTCCTGTAGGCTCCTTTAGACACACCTGCAACTCTGCAAGTGGTAGGGATTATTAACCTAGACTGTGAAGTGGATAACCAGCCAAGCACAGAGACTGACTGGGATGCCAAGCTGCTGCCAGCTGAGGAGGTGTCCAAGATGCACCTTGCAGTAGGAAGTGTCCCAGGAAATGTATTAGAAGCTAATTCTTAAACTCTTAACTGGGAATTTCCCATCTTCATAGGTCCTGGGTTAGAAACCAATGGAGTAGGGCGGCCCTAAGTTCTCCTGCCCCCTGCACACTTGCTACTAGAGGAGGCTACTGTTTGCTTGCTCTGCCTGAGCCATGGACTACAGCCTTAATTGTTTGTTCTGCCCTGCCCAAAGAGTCAGAATCACCACTACCATTCACAGGAGGTTCAAGGTCCAAAGGCAATTTGCTTTGTTCTGCCCTGCCCAGGGACAATGGACTGATTGTTCAGCCCCAGCAAGTGTCCTAAGCCCTCCTTATTGCAATTGCCTGGTCCTACAGGGAGACCCAACACTTGAACGATAGGGTGCATCAGTCCTACAATGAGCTGATGGAGGGCAGCCATGCTCAACAAGCATGGCCCCCAATGACAAAACTGTCTAGTGCAATCTATACAGATGACTACTGGTTTCCCCAGGGAAGTTTATTTTTACTTAAACAAAACCATTTATTGAGCTGCATTTTAGTACCCAAAAATACCCTTTCCCTTTAAGAATCTTTGGACAAGGTTCTGTGTGTGTTTGCATATGCTATACATAAAAGTCCTTATTTTTCAGCTTTGGAATAAACTATATTAATTATGCTCCTTTAACTTTTCACCTACACTCTGCCCAATAATCTACCTTCAAAAAGACCATAAGGTGTCTGAATCTCCTACAAAAGTTTTACCTGACCTGTCATTTGCCACTGTTCATCTTCCATTGGCACCATACATTGTGGTTTTCTTTAATGCCTGATTTTTTGGTCCCACACTGTAGGTGTGATCACAAGGACCTTTCAAGTGTATGGGGAAGAATTCCCAGCTCTCTCTAATCAGAATGAAGAGCAGGGGCTCAGATAAACGGGAAGCAAATATTAAAGGGATTTTTAAATCGTACCAATGTACCAGACAATCTCCTGCCTCTGTGAACTGGTGGTAATCTAGGGACAATCTGCAGTTAGAAATGGACTTCAAAAATAACTCCCATCCAAATTTTAGTGATAACTACAGTGTGTACTCCTAGAATAGAGAGCCTGTATAGAACAGCTCCAACCCCAGGGTATGTCTACACTGCAAGGCAAAAGTCGAATTAACATACGCAACTTCAGCTTTGTCAATTGTGTAGCTGAAGTCAAAATAGGATAAATTGGCTTTTGGCACTGCATACACAGCAGTAAGTATAAGGAAGAACACTCTTCCTTCAACTTCTTTCACTCCTCATAAAAAGAGGGTTACAGGAGTCAGAGTAAGAAGTCCTCCATCTCGACATTATTTCAAAATAATAGTATGTAGGTATTTTGTTATTTTGAAATAATGTCAGTTATCCTGAAATAACACTGCTGTGTAGACGTACCCCCAGGAAACTTGCTCTCTTCAGGTACACCAGATGGAAGGATAGACAGTTGTAAGTTTTCCAGTAAGCACTGATACTGTATCAGAGCCATTGGTGCAAGAGAAGCCAGAGCTGAGGCCAGATCTAGTTATTATATGGAGTTGCAATTGTTGAATAGAGACTCTCCATGATCCAGAACTGGTTTCCAAGATTGGTGATACCAAATTCTCCCAACTTTTCCTTCCCAAAATATGTTTTTATTTATTTGGGGCAACCCCTTATTTCCCATTAACCATTTTGGGAATTGGGGAAGGTGATGGGTTATGTGGATGTCATTTAAGTGTTTTACTCTCTAAAAGGGAAGATCCTAATGATTATCTACAGAGAAGAAAGAATTATTTACTCTATAATCCTTACCGAAGTATCACTCCATGCATCCAGTTCATTTCATCTGACCCTTAGGAAGTTACTTTTTCTGAAGTGTTTTTTCTTATGTTCTGTGTTTTTTTATTTTTTAAAGCAAGCTATTTTTTGTAACTTTGTATGTTTCTGTTCTGTGACAGCTGTGAGTAACTGGGCTAGAAATGTGATTATTGCCCTTATTCTACAAACTCAGCAGCAGGAATTCCTTGGGTGAAGAATAGTAGCTTTGAAGGAAAATCTTCTATTTCCTATGTATACAAAAGCACTTAGTTACAGTCATCTGTGTAAGGTAGTATCCATTAATCAGGTCATAGACAGTTTACTGAGCTTCAAAGAGAAATATAGACAATGATGTTATTACACCCAAGTTTCATCTAAATGTTAATTTTCCCTTTTGATCTCTGAATCAATAGAATATAGTGACAGACAAAAACCATCTAGATACATCCTGAAGTGATCCATCCCCTTTGCCTCTCCTCTTGTGAGGTCCAGCACTAGCTGCTCCAAGAAGAAGTCATTTAACATGTCAAGAAACTATCTCTGCAGCACGCTCAGAGGTGAAATGTACCCAGTCAGTTTGAGGATAGCTGAAGTCTCCCATTATTACTGAGTTTTATATTCTCTAATCTCACTGAGCATTTCACAGTCACTATCATCATTCTAGTTAGGTGGCTGATAATATATCCCTATTGCTATATTCTCATTATTTGAGTATGGAATTACTATCCACAGATATTCTATGGTACAGTTTGGTTCATTGGGAATTGTTATTTAATTTGAGCCTGCATTTTCTTTCACATCATGCCTCCTCCCCCCCCCACCCCCCCCACCCCCAAAAATTGACCTATTTTGTCCTTCTGGTGTATTTTGTACCCTAGTATTGCTGTGCCACATTGATTATCCTCATTCCATCAAGTTTCTGTGATGCCTCTTGTCAAAGGCTACCTATATGCTTTATGGAAATATGCTTATGAATATACATAATTTGGAAATGTTTTAAGCAAAATACTGAATATAAGTTATCGTTTAAAAAGTTGTAATCTAGTAACTATGATTTTCCCATTTGTGTGCATGAATCATTCCTGTATTTGAAGTTACAAATATGAAGTATAAACTTATTTTACTAATGTAGACATGCTAAGTGAGGTATTTCAATGATCTGTACATGGGTTTGTTTTTCCTATTAACAGTCCATAGGAGGGGCTGAGAGTCCCTACAGGGACATGTGCTTAGGTCACCTGATGCTGGGACCCATTTTGGACATTGTAGTTTTCCACTGAGGCTATTCTACATTACAGAGTTTTTTCGGAAAAATGGCTGTTTTTCCAAAACAAACTTCACTTACGTCCACACTGCAATCGCGTTCTTTCGACAAAAAATCAAAAGAACACAGGAGTTTTTCTGACATTCGTAAACCTCTTCC
This sequence comes from Pelodiscus sinensis, assembly GCF_052426305.1. NCBI lineage: Eukaryota > Metazoa > Chordata > Testudines > Trionychidae > Pelodiscus > Pelodiscus sinensis. Next base: position 202,657,842 of record NC_143052.1, read on the forward strand.
TATGTGGAAGAAGCCTTTTTCTGAAAGAGCTCTTTCGGAAAAAAGGCATGTGTGGATGGAGAAGAGGGAGTTCTTTCGAAAGAAGAGGAAAGAGGAAAAAGCACAGGTGCCCTGGTGGGCAGTCCATCCATAGTAATCACAGCTTAAATGTGAGATAGCGTCCATTTAGTGTGGACGCTATTTTTCAAAAAAGCAGATCGCTTTTTTGATGCGCTTTTGTGTATGGATGCTCTCTTTTGGAAAAAGTTTTTTAGGAAGATCTCTTCTAGACATCATCTGAAAGTGAGAAAAAGTTTAAACTGATCACAAAGGATTCTTATCTTTGATAAAATCTATATTAAGGTGGAAAACCAAACAATAAGAGTAGCAGTCATACATCAGGACCATGGTGCTTACATCAGTCAAGATATCTAAGACTGAGCGGTGAGAGGTGGGGAGGGGGAAGAAGAGAAGGATCAAGCCCAGACAGAGGCTGTCCAGTCTGTAAAAGAAGCTTATCAGAATAACTCTGAGCGTGAGATATTTGATGTAACCAGTTTCTTAATATATTAAGCTTAGCTGGCATGTTTTGTTTTATTTGGCTTAGTAACTTATTTTGTTTTGTGTGCTATTAGTTATAACCACTTAAATCCTACTTTCTTTACACTTAATTAAATCACTTTTGTTCATTAATAAGCCTAGTGTAAATAATTGTTACCTGGCGAAGGCGGCAAGCAGCTGAGCATCTCTCTCTTTACATAAGAAAGAGGGTGGACAATATGAGCTTGCTCTGTATAAACCAGGGGTGGGGAATTATTTTTGCAGGTGGACCACTTCATGAATTTTGGTAGTGGTCACAGGCCAGCTCCAGGCCCCTCCAAAAAAGGCAGCAGAAGGGGCGTAACTTTGGGCAGAAGGGGCTGTTCCCTCTAGGAGCCATGCGTTCCTGGTGGGGGAAGATTTTGCACACTTCCTCACCCCCAGCCAAATGGAAAATCATTCACTCATTCAAAACAGATGGTGATTCCTTCTCAGTGCTGCACACCCCTGGCGGTGTGGGGGTGGGAGGTATGGAGCCACCAGCTGCCAAATCCTATTGATTATGAAAAATGAGAAGTTGGAACCAGGACAGAAAAAAGTTATGAAGGAGATTGAATACTAGAGTTGATGCACTCCCATTCTCAAAAGATGTGCATTCATTTTCTTTCCCTTTGTATCTTTCCCTTTGTGCATTCATTTTCTTTCCTTCTTCCATCCAAGTACTGACCAAGTGTAACGTGGTCTGCCCGCTTGTGAGCGACCCTTTATGGCCAAGTGGTGTCGGGTAAGCTTTCTGCCTGGCCATCTATGGCAGAGGAAATGTAGGTATGTAGCCTGGGACCAGGTTTCTTCTTGCCCCCTTGCTGTGACTGGTGGGGACCTGTGGGGGACCCAGGCCCGCCCACTCCTCTGGGTTCCAGCCCAGGGACTCCATAAGTAGCAGGTGCCTGCAATGAGTCTTCACCATCTGCTACTTCATTGTTCCCTGGGCCACTTCCCCAGGATGCTGCTCTATCTGGTCATCCCAGGATTCTGAGGCTAGTTTTCTCAATAGACCCTGTCCAGGGTGCAATTAATTCTCATCAGTTCGTGGCTAGTCTTCGGCCACTGGACCTGGGCCTCACCCAAGTCTAAAGTTCAGCTTGCACTCAGAACTGTCTGCAGTACTGCTGTTCTCCCAGTCAGTGCATAGGTCTGTCTGGGTTGAGTTCCTGTGAGGAACTGCCAGGCCCTAGTTCAGCAGCTTTTTTTATACTGGTCTGCTGGGCCCTAATTGGCCGCTGCAGAGGCAGCCACTCTATCCTGCCCGGAGGACCTCTCTTCTGCTCCTCTCGCTGGGTTGGAGTGTGACATGGCCTCCTGCCTCCTGGAGGGGGGCGTTGGGCGTCGTTAGTCCACTCCATCACACCAAGCTTAATCTTGCTTATGTTAAGAGATCTGACAAGATCACAGCCCTGTGGTTGTATGCAGGCAAGTTAGGAATTTTTTGTTGTCAATAAAGCCCTGCAGAATGAGACAACTGGGAATGGGACTAAAATCAAACACAGGTTTACCTCATAACACTTCAAAAAACTTCCATTAGGCTTTGAAGAAAGATATCAAATATATTAAAATGTCAAAAGTTTATAAATGAGTGTGCGCGCGCACATGCATATGTATATTTTGTTGCAATACGTTTTCTGTTATGAATCCCTGTTTTCATTTGCTCCTAGATGTCTGAAAATGTTACTTTTTTAACTGAAACTTTCCATGTTTGGAGAAAGGGATTGTGAATAAATGTGCTTTGCAATCTGGAGGAATTGTGAATGCCACACTTTTATACACACACAGTTCTTGTTGAGTTGTTATAGTATTTGCAAAGTTGTTTTAAAATTGATAGGTATGGAAGAAGTATAAATGTGTACAAATTCACAGTAAAAACTTCACTTCATGGAGAGTCTGAGTCTGGAAAGATGAGTTCTTTAAAAAAGGTTAGGAAATGAGTTCTTTAAAAAACTCGTTCCTTCCATGCTATTCCTTTTACCTGTCCACTTGCATCTTACTCTTTCTGGTTACGTCTAGATTACAGGCTTTTGTCAACACTACAGTCAGTTCTGTTGTCAAAGCAAGCCACTTTTTCGACAGAGTCTAGACGCTCTCTTTTGAAAAAGCACAGTGTGGATGCAATAGCTCTCTGTCGACAAAAGGCGTTATTCCTCGTAGAATGAGGTTTACCGCCATCGCCAAAACTGCCGCATTCTGTTGACTTACTGTCGACAAAACGTGGCAGTAGTGTAGATGCAGGTATAGTTTTGTCAACAAAAGTCCAAAAAAACCCTGTAGTCTAGACACACCCTCTGAATCCTAAGATATTGCTCATATTGTTCAAAAGAACAGGGTTATCTGAGGATAGGGAATCTGCCTAATAGGAAAAGAAAAGTGTCTGATATGTCATACAAGTCACACAGTTGGTTGTTCTCAGCTTGGACTGGTCATTGGGCATATGACATAGTTGCATGATAGACAGAACATAGATTTTGAATGACATTTTAATAAATACTTTTCTTTCAAAAAAGTTATGGGCACAAAAGTTATAGCATCTTTTTATTGATTTCATCCTAGTCATATGTGGTATTAGACTGAATTGAAAGAGGTCCTGAGTTTATAATCTTTACTCTATTTTACTGCATATGTAGGAGAAGAATAGAAACTTGTTTCACGCTTTGTTTTTCATGTCCTCCAACCATTGAATTCAAATGATAGTTGCATGTGCAACCTTAGTTTTGGAAATTCTGGACATCTTAGTGCTTAACCATGGAAAGTTAATGTTCAATTAATGTATATTTCTATGGAATGAAATCAGTAAGAATAGGTATTTCTGTCACACACACAAAAAAGGTAGGGAAGTAGCCTAGAATTCAAGGCAAGTACTAACCAAGGCCAGAAAATAGGGTATAAGGGTGGTAGCTAGTAATGTATGAGATGTCATATGTAGCTTGTTTGTATCAATATATAAATGTTGTGTTCTGTAGAGGATTAGAAAAAATAAGGTATAGTCGCACAAAAATCATATTTTCAGCATCCAGTTGCTACTCCTTAAATTGTAAATTACAGTTCTGTGACTTGTAATTCATTTGTCCTCGAATGCAATTATATATGTGTAATATCATTATTTGAGTTTGTTATACAGTTAGTTTTTAAATGTTACAAATGTCTGTTCAGATAATAGACAGAAAAAAGGTTACTAAGCTGTGTTCTCCTGGAGTAAAAAGTCCCAGCTCTTTAGAGTTTATTTAAACTGCCTATAATATAGGCCCTAAATGATATTCAACAATATCTGCAGGTCTGTTTGACTGACAGATCAGCCTGCAAAAAACAAAATAAAAATACCTTTTCAGCAGGAAGTTGCTGAATTGCGTATGATAAATATGGTTAAACTGTCTACTTCCCACACATCATAATACCCATTGCTGGGTTCTGTACTTTCACACCCGTCCGCATACTTGAGTGTGTAGTGCATGTGTAAACACTGGGAGTTAATACATGTCTAGGCCTATAGTTAAATCTGCATTTTATAGGCTCTATTCAGTGGGAAAGATGAGTTGAGGACACTGATATATATGGTTTTCTTTGTTTATAAAACAAACACAAGGCAAGGGAAGGGAGAAGGCAGAAAATACTGGAGGTGAACTTTTGGCTTTGGAAATGGTGTGAATCTGAAAATCTGAATTTTGTGGCTTATTGGGCTATATTCCAATGGGGGAATAAAGCTGTATTAATGGGATGTCCCACATTTCATTGGTAGGGAGCTAATCTTGGTTGGAGACTTGCTGAAGAAGATAGTAGGACATAAAACTAAAAGTATAAAGGGACTGTGGTAGGGAGGAAAATGTGATACCAACTTAAATACAATGTGTTTCCAACAAATTGGGCATATGTGAAAAACAATGTGAAGAATAGAGAATTTTCAGTTGCTTATATTCCAGTGCTCGGAATCTAGGTGACAAACAAAGAACTAGAAATACTCACTAATGAGAAGCAACTTAGTATAATTAGCATGGGATTTGCTCGAGTCCTTGACATAGCTTACCAGTATCAATCCAAATCTTTGAACTAAAGTCTGGCCTTGGCAAAATAGCCACATGCTAGGTATTCACTAATCAAGAAAGCACATAGCTGACCTGAGATAATGGGTCTAGAATATCCAGAGTTCTCAACTAATTCCCAAGAAGTGGTACAGAAACACACTGACTCCTTTAAAGGTAAGAATGGAATGACAGGATAATGAAAGGATAATGAATGAGGATGTTTTATTTGAACTAGCTGGTGCAAGGTATAAGGGTGGTAACTAGTAATATATGAGATGTAATATGTAACTTGTTTGTATCGATATATAAAAGGAGAAATCATAGAAGAGGCATCTTTGTTCTAACCTAGGAAACAATTTTAATGTTTTGTGGGAGTTAAGCTGATACCGTTGTTGAGGGCATACAGATATTAGTGTACCTATAACCATTGAGCTGGGATGCTAGAACCATGCTTCATTAACAGTAAACCTTCATCACTGAACCAAGCCTATGATTTCCTGAGAAATGACATCAAGGTCTGCTGAATCAGCACACTACACTCTCTTCTAATGCAGCTAACACCAGGGCTCCAAAACCAGCAAGTAATCACACCAAAAATCATATTAAGGCCAACCCAGTGAGGTGAAGTGCAGATCATAAAGGAAGCCAAAGACAACATGGAAAAATGCATGACTGCAGGCCTAACAAAAATAAGAAGGATTTAAAATATATTAGGACCCAATGAATTCCTAGCAATGGTATAATTTTATTACTAGATGAAAGTTGTAAAATTGTTAATGAAGCAGAAATGCCATACGTGTTCAATCAACGCTGTTATGTATTTGGAAAGAAGCAGGACAATTAACTACTTTCCAGTGCATTATTAACCAAAGAGGGTATTAAACCTAATGTACGAGGGATAAACTTTTAAGCATAAGAACACTTGCACCTAAGCATCCAAAAATAGTTGGCTGAGTAATTTTAATTTGTAATACATCTTAGAATACGAGGGAAATTTTAGAAGAAAAAATATTAATATGTGCAAATATTCAAAACAGCATATGGGATGACCTGAATAAATATAGGCCAATTAGCCAATCCTGGGCAAAATAAAGGATACAAATTAAAATAGGATCCAATGATAAAGGACAGGAAAATAATTAATGACAGTCAGCAAGGGTTTATGAAAAAAATGAGTCTTGTCAAACAAAACTTATTTAATTCTTTGATAAGATTACAAATTTGGTTTGGTAAAAATAACTACAGAAATTTGATATACATAGATTTTCATGTGCAGTTTGTCTTAGTATTGTATGTTACAGTAAACATATAATGTGGTAGTAATCATTCTAGAAAATCACATTATATAAAAGCACATTATGAAGAATAAATGGGACAAATGGGGTTACATTTGGGATGTGACAAAGTTGTACATTATTATGAATTATTTTCATTTATTACCTTACCTCTTGATGGCAACACTAGCATTACTTGCAGCCATAACTTGTTCTACTGCTATCTTTTCTTTTCCTAGTGGTGCTAATCATAGATTCATTCACACCATACTGCCGACCAGCCACATTGACTCTTGCACCATCATGGAGCTTGTCTGTTTTCTTAGCTAAACTCATCATTTACTATTTCTTCTCACTTCTTGTTTTCTTACTTTAGTTAGGACTGCTACTCCTCTTAGGTAGTCATGAATATAACTGGACAGAGGAAGGAGCCAAGTCTATAGTTCTCTCGCCCGGCCTGAGTGGACATGTCCATTTCACTAAAAACAGTGCACACAAATATAAATGAAAACCATGTTATGTCAAGAATGAACTGTAGAAACACATGTTATATAAGGTTTTACAGTACTTTGATTTTAAAATAACTATACAGTATTAATAGAGCACAGGTTAAATGTATCAAGAACTTACTAACTGAAACATCTCAGAAAGTAGTCAGAAGGAAATCATAATAGAATAGGGATGTTTCTAATGGCATCCCGCAGGGATCAGCACTAGATCCAGTATCATTCAGCATTTTCATCAGTAATCTCAACATGAATATAAAGTTACTGCGTATTAGATTTGTAATTGACATGATGATTGGTGGAGTGCCTGTCCCAAACTAATATTGAGAACATGGAGATACACCTTCAAACAAAATGTGTATTTGTACATCCAAATGCAAAGTTTATACACCAAGTAGTAAGGCATGCCTACAGAATGGGGAACAATATTCTGGAAAGCAGTAACTCTGAAAACAATCTAGGGGTCGGAATGGACAGGCTGCTCTAGTGCAATGCTGTGGCAAAAAAAGCAAATGTAATCTTTTGATGTGTATATACAAAGGAATGACTAGTGTGTGTGTGTGTGTGTGTGTGTGTGTGTACACACAAATATATACACACACACACACATTTTATTTATATATATACACACACACAGGAGGCCCCCCGACTTGTGATGTGATTTGTTCTGAGGAAGCGTTGCAAGTCAGGGGCATCGTAATTTGAACTCACATTTACGGTAGGTGCTGTGCGCCATCATAAGTGCGGGCCAACGTAGTAAGTGGGGGGTTTCCGACCCCTTCCGCAGTTACAAATATAGTTGTAAGTGCAGGGAGTCGGAACTTGGGTGGTCACATCTTGGGGGCCTCCTGTATATATACACACTCACATATATATATACACACACACACACACACACACATTAATAATAAAGTAATATATATTATCGTGAGCTTTTGTGGGCAAAATCTACTTCTTCAGATGATACGATCGTTTCATGTGAAGAAGTGGGTTTTTCCCATGCTAAGTTGCCACAGGAATTCTCTTTGTTTTTAAAGTTGCAGACTAACACAGCTACCTCTCTGAGACTTTTATACAAAGGAACAGTGAGGTGAGTATGAGTGTGACATTGATTTTACCTATGCATTTAGCATTGGTGAGACTAATACAGGATTACTGGACAGAGTTCTGGCAGCCACATTTTAAAAAGGCTGTCTAAAAATTGGATGATGAAGTAAAAGGCCATGAAAATGATGTGAGTGCTAAAAGAAAATGCCTGATGGTGAAAGATTTAAAGATATCAATATGTTTTACTTACAAAAATGTAACATTAGAAGATAACTTAATTATAATATATAAGTAGCCTCACAAGATGAATATACCAGCTACCAGAGAGCACTTTAAGCTCTCAGAGAAAGGCACAACAAGATCCAATATCCCTAGAATCTGAGGGAAGAATAATGTATATTAGAAATGAGAAATAAATTGTTAACTATCAGTGTGCTTAGCCATTGGAACAAACTACTAAGATGTGTGATGGATTCTCCATCTCCTGATGGCTTCACTTTGAGACTGGATGCCTTTCTGATATATTTTAGCCAAATACAAGTTATTGAGCTCACTATAGGGAAGCTGTGGTGAAATGTACTGGCCTGAAGTATACAGATTAGCTTAGTTTATCTGATTGTCCCTTCTGCCTTCCTTTCTTATTTTTACCATATAATTCTAAAATAAGTTAATTGGAATATAAATATTGTACTTACATGTCCGTGTATAGTATGTAGAACTGTGTAAACATATTCTTTATCCTTTGTTCCTTAATACTTTTGTTTCATATAGTAGAATAGCCTTTTAATGCAAAGGTTGTTTTAATTAGTCTTAGATTGTTTTTAAGCAATACAGATATACATAAAATATTTAAAATGTTCGATTAATATAAAGTGATATTTCCGTTCAGATTGCATCTATGTTAATCTTATCACAACTTGAATGTACAAGATAGAATAACAAAAATTGCAATAGATTAACAATACTTGCACTAGTTTAGTGTGTTCTTGGAATGATTCTTCAGTGCTAATTATGAATAGTAAAAGGTGAAATCTTGGTCCAGCTTAGTTCAAAACTTCTATGAAGTTAAGTGGGGTAAAATTTCACATCTTGTCTTAAGAACAGATTTGTGAAAAAAACACTCTCCTTTTTTGTTTGACACAGGTAGAAATTTTTCATGTTGCAAAATATGGTTTTCCTTGGAGATTAATAGTGTCCCTTGTGCACCTGAAAGAACCCTACATGTGAACTGTGCAGCTCTGGTAAGATAGTTTTCAAGGTTTAGTTTTGTGCCATTGTGTTAATGTTATAGACAAATATAACTTCCACTGCATGGAATATTGTACACATGTATAAAGAGACAATATAAGTTCATCTTTTGTGCTAAAATACTCAATATTCCGGGGCTTCATTTAAATTCAGAAATGTGGCCTAAAAATAAGCCCTCATTTGCTAACTTTAAACATTATTCATAATCATTCATTAACTACCTTCTTTCACAGTCTCTGTCATGTGGGTTTTATTCTGCTGTAATCTTTTTCACACACTAGCTCTTAGAGCTGGATTCAATAAAAAACTTCAACCAGCTTTTATATTAGAGTCATACAAAACAGGACAGATCTATTTTGGTTGCCTTCTATTCTTGCACAATGCATATTATTAATAATCTTGGGCTTTCGTTAATGTTTTAAAAATTGCTTAATCATCATATGAATTATTAGCTAAATATTTCCTATAACCATCTAAAAACCCACAATAAAACATTATTATTCATCTTGGAAGATTTGTACTGTTTCATTTAATAGAATGGATTGTATTTTATAAACCATTTAAATATGAAAAGCGTGAATAACTGATTATTTAGCATTTCTACTATGATACTGAGATTAGCCTTTATTGATTTATTTTTGTCTATATTTTTTGCGTTTGAATTAGAGATGTTAGTGTTTTGTTTTTGTTTTCCATGGCTAATGTTTTTCTCATTTTCTTTAGAAGAATGCTCATTTTATCATCCAGAAGTGCTATTTTCTGTTTGGTTCTTAAGCAACTGAGAAAAATTGGCTTTTGTAATGGCTGCTGAAAAGTTCTACGAATAGAATAACATTCTATTAAATTTGCTTCCTACCGCTAATTTGCAGTAGGAAGCTTTCCCTAGACAAATACAGAATTGATACTATAGTTTGACTTCATACCATAAGAATTACAATCCCTCCTCCCCCACCTGCCATGCTCCCTTCTCCTGATTGTTCTCTGAATAATTTGCATTTAGTAATCTCATTTCTGGTTACATGGTAACTTGGATCATGAAAGCAGCACTTTAAAATTAAGGGAAAAGAACATTTTCACATTGTTGCCTAAAACAGTTTTGAGTCTTGAATACACTGATTATAGGTAAAGCAAAGAGATACACAAATATCTTAAATAAATATTGTATGAGGCTAAAAGCAGTGCTGTTGCTGGGTGGACTTAGCAATACTGACTATGTAGCTCTCTGCTGAATGCAACTGAAAACAAGTTTTATACTGGCAATGAAGTCAACCATTTGCTTTAATGAATGAATTGGAAAGTATATCTTGCATATGTACATTTTGTAAAATATTTAAAATGGCTTTAATCATTTATCTCTTTTAGTTTTTGTCATTCACGCCTCTGAATCATTCATCTTGAATGTAATCTTGTACAATGTTCAGTGGCAAAAAATGATTTTCAGAAAATCTTGGAGAAGGAGGAAGGTTGTATTCAGGGTTGCTAGTGACTGCATTGTGATTTCTGTGCCTCTCACCTTTTAAATCCAGGACTGCTTGCTTAAAATGTTTACAGATCTTTAAGATTTTGGATCAAATCATGTGAGATTTGTAGTTTTACCTTGTTGTCACAGACATCTTTTGGCTGGATATTTAAGATTTAAGGCTTATCTGCCCAAAATTCCAAATGGAGCTCAGGGTTTGGGTAGTCACATAGATCAAAACCAATGAACTCCTGCAAAGTGAAACCAGTGAGTTTCATGAAGTTCTAATTACCTGCTCTTTTTCAGTTCTATTTGTTTGTCATTGCTGACAACATAGTATCCTGGTTCTGTCAATATACCAGCATAACTTGGATAACTCAATGGAAGCAGACAAACTCATTAACAATGTGCCATTTTTACTGTCATTTTCCAACTGTAATCTGACTTCAGTGGGTTTAGTCATCCTTTATTTAAATAGAATGTTTAACAGATATTCTGCAACTTGGAAAAAATTATTGTTTTAATATGCAAAACTATGAACTCCCTTGGCAGCTAGAAAAAAAAATTGCATTCCTTGCAGCTGGGTGAAGTTGGCAAAATATCCATTTTCTTTTTATGTGATTTCCACGTGCATTTCTTGTGCAATTTTGAAAATACTTCTTTAAAATATTAAAAACAAATTTGTTGCTAGAAAGGAAAAAATAAAACATTTTTCATATGTTGAGCAAACTTAAAGGCTACCAAATACTTTTAACAGTGCAGCACCAGAATGGTAGTTCCATTAAATAAAAGAAGCTGCATTTCTTGTAATTCTTCGTTGTTTTGTAAAAATAATATAAATGTACAGACAGCAGGTTCACTATAGAACAAGATGATAAGCTATGTTTTAGCCTGTAAGCTGTCTTGTTCAATACTGGTCCTCTGACTGGTGTTCAGGTCTATACTTATTAGTCCGGCGGGGCCTGAGGGTGGGGCAGGCTGCAATGTCTGCACCAGCCTAAATGTCAACACAGCCCTGATCCTCGTTCACGGCGGGGCAGGCAAACAGTTTCCAGAGTCAGTTTTAGCCCAGGCCCTGGTTCAGGGCAGGGCAGGCAAACAAACAATTTTCCTGGAACAAGTGGGGAGAGGGAGACTGCTACCCTGTATGTAGGGTGACGGGGAACGCGGGCCCTCCCTACTCCACCGTGTCCCAGTGCAGGGCCCTAGCAGTGGCAGGCTGGGTAGCAACTGGGGTTAGGGGGAAATCCAATCCAAAACACACAGACACACATCAAAGGGCTATCAGATCTGCCTGACCATCATCCACCTCTGCTGGGTCTCTTCTGAACTCCCTCTCACTCTGTACCTGGCTCCCGGTCAGCAACAGCTTTGCAGGGTCTTGGTACTCTGCCTGTGGGGGTATGTAAGCTGTCTCCTCTTTGGTGCCTGGTCCTGGTGGTCCGGGCCAGTTGTCCACCTCTACTAGATCCTCAGAGCTTCAGCATGAGGGATCAAAATAGTCCTCCGCTCCCTCCAGCAGCTGGCCCCCTACTAAGCTCCTGGGCTGGGCTTTTATACTTCCTGCCCCACCCCTAGGCTTCTGTGAAATTAGAGGGGCAGGCTCTGGCTTGGCCCACCCGGGTCCAGAGAGGGGTTCTTCCTCTTCGGGGTCAATGAGCGGCCACGCCTGCTCATTAAACAGCCCAAGTTTGTCCAACTGCAAAAAATAAATCTGACTTCTATAGTATATTAAATGTCAATTTCATTTTTTTCAGATATGCTGCTAAATTCTCAGGTTGCTACTTAGCATTTTTTCATCAAAACTGTCATTAACTTTAGTGGGAGTTTGCCTAAATAAAGATTCAGTAAAACTTAAATAAAGACCTCAGAATTTGATCTGTAAATGAAATAAAGAAAATGAAAAGAATCATAGAGTGAAATTGTGCTCTCTTTGTATTCTAATATTTACATACAGTGTTCTCCTTTATTTTATCCTAATCCATCCCCACTACTTAAGTAGAAATAACTGGCTGATGCTATCTACATGACAACCATAGGACCACAGCTTACATAGTATATTGCATTACTTAGAAGGTAAGAAAGTATTTAATTAATACAACATTTAGTTGTATTAACAGACCATTGCCATGCTTTGCCACCTCACATGACTCCACCTTGCTGCCTTGCCTGACCTTGCCTTGCAATCTCACCCGACATAGTTTCCCTAACCTGCTGACCTAGTCCCTTGGTTTGGATCTTCCAGTTACTGACTCCTGCAAGTACTCCAACCACTCCTCTAACCTGTCTGATATAGTGATTGACATCCCAGGTACGTGACTACCTGCTCACATGTGACTAGACCTTCTAGTCTAGTGACTCACATGTGACTGCTGCTCTAGGCTACCCACTAGCTTGTTTTGGCCACCAGGCATTGCGCACTGCTTATTCTCTATCTGCTTTTCTCATGTTGAGCTTTGAAATATAGGTATCAAAAGCTCTGTTGCACTACTTAAACTTTTCTGTTCCTTAACAGAGGTAATAAAAAAGCCAAAATGGTAATGAGATAATTGAGCAGTTATCAGATGATTAGAAATTCTACTTCATTAAACATTCCCATGTGACATTAAAAAATTAGTTTTCATTCTGACATTTTAAAATGTTAGGTGACTATTAACAAGAGTTGCTAAATCCCATTGACCTTTCAAAGTGATTCACAGAACAACAACTTCCTATATCAAAACCAAGAATATGACATGTCTCCTTGAGGCTAATGTCTGGCCATACCAACGCATTTCAGTTACCCGGATCTAGGAAGTGTCATTAAGAAGCCAGCATTGTTTTATTGTTCCCATTTCAGAAAAGAAACAATAGTTCTCAGTCACACCATGAAATACTATAATTCCTATTACAAATTATGGCAAGTTGTATCAAATTGGCAGACAAGGTGTACTTTGTGGTCATAAAAGCTAAGCTTAAGATAAAAGATTGCTCCTTTCCATTTGAACAAATTGGAGAAGGACCAGAGAATAGTGACAAAAATGCTTAAAAGTCTAGAAGACATGACCTATGAGGCAAGATTGAAAAAAAAAGGTTTATTTAGTCTAGAAGAGAGAAGACTTAGAGGCGACTTGATTACCATTTTCAATTAGATAAAAGGTTGTTACAAGGAGTAGGGAGAAAAATTATTCTCTTTCATCTCTGATGATAGGACAATAAACAATGGACTTAAATTGCAGTAACGGGGGTTTGATTTGACATTAGGAAAAGTGTCTTAACTGTCGGGGTTGTGTACTCTGGTATGAGAGATGCCCACTGCTTTTCATCTTCTCCTGCTTGGAACATGCATGGGAATTATCCACCTAACAAAGAGTGGGAAGTACATCTTTACAGGCAAGCTTGCTAACCTAGGGTATGTCTACACTACAGCATTATTTCGAAATATCTTATTTTGAAATAGTTAATTTGAAATAAGTTATTTCGAAATAACGTGTCTACACACAAAATGCATTTTGAAATAGTGTTTTGCTATTTCAAAATAGCACGTCCACACTGAGGGTGTGTCTAGACTACATGACTCCGTTGACGGAGCCATGTTGATGAGTTTACTAGACATAGCAAAATGAAGCAGCGATTTAAATAATCGCCACTTCATTTACATCAAAATGGCTGCCACGCTATGCTGATCAGCTGTTTGTTGGCACAGCGCAGTAATCTACACGGGGATCAACCATCCCCCGATCCTTTTGTCGTCAGATTCCTTATGCCTTGTGAACGAGGCTTGAAGGATCTGACGACAAAGGAATCTGGGGTTGGTTGATCCCCATCTAGACTACTGTGCTGTGCCGACAAACAGCTGATCGGCACAGCGCAGCAGCCATTTTGATGTAAATGAAGTGGCGATTATTTAAATAGCTGCTTCATTTTGCTATGTCTAGTAAACTCATCTACATGGCTCCATCGACGGAGCCACGCAGTCTAGACACTGAATCGCATTTAAGGTCGGCCACGACCAGGTCCGGCAGGGCATCAGGTCAGGAGTTACTTTGTGTGGCTGCTGCTTGAGACTATCTGAGGCCTGTGCTTAAAGGGACTCCTCCCCCCACCAGACAGCTGGTTCTCAACTTTCCCTGCTTGCTTGCCTACCTCGATGAGGGACATCAAAGCAGTTTATCTCTGCGTACTCTGGTTGCCCTCACTCGGGATACCACAGCATTCTGCAGCATGGAGTGGAAGCTGTCCCTGGGCACTCTGGTGCTTCCCGTGGACGCGTTACTGCAAGCCTGGCTGCACTTTCTGCAGGCTGCCGTCTGGGAGGTCCATCAGGGAGCTGTCAGTATCCAGGAGGCCCTGCGGGAGAGCTTTCACCCTGAGGAGCACTAAGAGGCTCCCTGGTCTGTTCCACTAACGGCTTGTGCCTCATTCCTCCCTCACATCTTTCCACTCACCCCTCCCTAACTCCACTTCCTGATGTCAAATAAAATACACGTATTTTCATGAACACAAACTCTCTTTATTTAACAAAACTGGGGTGGGGGGGATGGAAATGAAAATCTGGTGAGACTGGGGAAAGTAGGTGGGAGAGGGGAGAAGAGAGGGTGGGAGAGGGGAGGGGGAAACCTGGGAGGAGGGAGCTGGAAGGCGGAAACAAGGGGAAGAAGAGGGAGGGGAAGCTCAGGGCTCAGGGTTGGGGTGTCTCACTGGACCAACTTGATTGTCATGCAAACCTGCTCCTGGGTTCGCATGTGGCCTTTGGTGGCCAGGCTGGCAGCTATCCTGCCATAGACGGCCGCGTTCCTCCATCTAGTGAGGAGATCATGGATGTTGGGGGCATCCCCTCCAAACCTGAATAAGGTCCATGATCTCCACCCTGGACCAGGAAGGCGCCCGACTTCTTCAGGCCCTGGCAGGCTCCTGGGAGCTGGCAGACTGCTCCTGGACATTGTTGAGGGCTGGCTGCCAGTGGCTTGCTGGCTCATGTTTTGGGGCCACTGGGTCAGGGGCAGTGACTGCTGGCTCTGGGCTGGCAGGCTTGGAGCTGGCACAGGCACTGTAGCCAGAGTCAACCCCTTTAAGGTTTCCGGGGAGGGAGGAGGGAGAGGAGTGTTCTTGTTTGAGGCTGGGGTCACCAGGGCACCCTGGGAAGGCTGGAGGCCTCCTAGTTAGATATAAGTGTCTACACAGCACATATTTCAAAATAAACGCTCCGCTATTTTGAATTAATTTCAAAATAGCGGTTTGGCTGTGTAGACATACCCCTAGTGAGTATGTAATGGCTGTTATTTCGAAATAACTTTGCTGTGTAGACATACCCCTAGTGAGGAAGGCTTTAAACTGGGTCCATGGGTAGATAGATGGTGACCTAAGCCCTGAGGCACTTGGGGAAGTGGAATTTGGGGAGGAAACACAAGGGGAGGGTACAAGAGGGGAAGCCTCCTGATTCATACTGAGAAAGTAGGACAATCAGCTAGTTATCTTATGTGTCTGTGCATGAATGCAAGAACCTTGCAAACAGGAAAAATTAGAAGTCCTGTCATAGTCAAGAAATGATTATGTGATTGAAATAACAAACTTGGTGGGGTAACTCACATAATTGGAGCATTGTCACTGCTAGCTATAAACTGTTCAAGAAGGACAGGCAAGGGAGAAAAGGTGGGGAAGTTGCACTGTATGTAAGAGAGTAGTGTGACTACTTAGAGCTCCAGTATGAAACTGAAGAAAGCCTGCTGAGAGACATAAGAACAGCCATACTGAGTCAGACCAAAGGTCCATCTAACCCAGTATCCTTTCTGCTGAAAGTGGCCAATGTCAGATGCCCCAGAGGAAGCGAATGCAACAAGTAATCATTACATGATCCCTCTCCTGTCATCCATTTCTAGACAAACAGAGGCTAAGGACTTTCCTGCCCATCTCGGCTAATATCCATTGATGGACCTAGCCTCCATGAATCTATCTAGCTCTTTTTTGAACCCTTTTAAAGTCCTAGTCTTCACAACATCCTCTAGCAAGGAGTTCCACAGGCACTTTGTAAATAAAAACTTCCTTTTGTTTGTTTTATATCTGCTACCTGTTAATTTCATTTGGTGACCCCTAGTTTTTATATTATCGGAACAAGTAAATCACTTTTCTTTATTCACTTTTCCCACACCAGTCATGATTTTATAGACCTATATGATATCTCCCCTTAGTCTCCTCTTTTCTAAGATGAAAAGTCCAAGTCTTTTTAATCTCTTGTGGAAGAAAACATTGTCCTCACTCTGCATTTGTAAGCAACAAGTAGCCAGAGGCAGTCTTATTACGAGCTGAAGCAAGGGAAAAACTGGTTCGGACGGGGGGAAGCCCCCCCCCCCTCCGAGGCAGATCCTTGAATACAAGCAATTATGAAGCAGTTTATATACTGTCTATAAATATAATAACAATAACAATTAGTCTCCTTACAAACACCAATGGCTAACAGTTATTTAGTTCCACCCAGATGCTCCTTATCTCAGGGTACGTCTAAACTACATGGCTCCGTCGACAGAGCCATGTAGATTTGTTGTTTTGGCAAAGGCAAATGAAGCCACGATTTAAATGATTGCGGCTTCATTTACATTTACATGGCTGCCGCACTGAGCGCTCAGCGCGCTAGTCTGGATGCTCAGCGCGCTAGTCTGGACGCTCCCCTGCCGACATCAAATCCCTTTGTCGGCAGCCCCGGTAAACCTCATCCCACGAGGAATAACGGGGCTGCCGACAAGGGGCTTTGATGTCGGCAGGGGAGCATCCAGACTAGTGCGCTGAGCCGACAAACAGCTGATCAGCTGTTTGTCGGCTCAGCGTGGCAGCCATGTAAATTTAAATGAAGCCGCAATCATTTAAATCGCGGCTTCATTTGCCTTTGCCTATAACCCTAATCTACATGGCTCCGTCGTCGGAGCCATGTAGTCTAGACACAGCCTCTGCCAGAGTCAGCCTTATCTCTGTATAGAGGCGAGAGGCAAAGGCAGCGTCTAATTACAGATCTCGCGTTGTCAGGCCACAGACTTAGCCTGACTCTTGCTCTCTTGTTAACAAGACCAAGATGGCTGCACACAAATTCCCTTATTCCCTTTTCTTGCCTCCACTCTCTCTTCATATGGGACCCCTTCCAAGCCCCTAATCATTTTGTTGCCCTTCTCTGAACCTTTCCAATGCTAATATATCTTTTTTTGAGATGAGGCAACCAGATCTGTATGCAGTAGTCAAGATGTGGGCATACCATGGTTTTATATAGAGGCAAGATAGTCTCTGTCTTATTCTCTAGTCTATCCCTTTTTAATTATTCCTAACATTCTATTGCTTTTTTGACTGCCGCTGCACACTGAATGGATGTTTTCAGAGAACTATCCACAATGACTCCAAGATCTCGCTCTCAAATAGTTATAACTAAATTAGTCCCCATCATATTGTATGTATAGTTGAGATTACTTTTTCCAATGTGAATTACTTTACATTTATCAACATTGAATTTAATTTTCCATTTTGTTGCCCAATCATTTAGCTTGGTGAGATCTTTTTGAAGCTCTTCACAGTCTGCTTTGGTCTTAATTACCTTGAGCAGGTTAATATCATCTGCAAATGTTGCCACCTCAGGCTACAATTACACTGCAACGCTATTTCGGGATACTAGAGCATCCCAAAACAGCTATCCCATGTCTGAACAGCAAACCCATTATTTCGGGCTCATTATTCCGACATCCCTGTAAACCTCATTCCACGAGGCGTAAGGTACGTTTTGGAATAATGTGTTATTTTAAAAATTTGGCACTGTGTAGACAGTCTCCAACCATTTCACTCCTCATGTCCATAAGCATTTCTGGGTTCACCAGGCTTATTGGTTACTGATGCCCTGCCTGGCTTGCTATTTAGATGGTGTAGCTATCAAGAGCTGGCTTTCCTCTAACCTGATCACTGTGTGGGGCTAGGAAGAAATATTTTTTCTCTTTCCAAGAAAGGCAGTATGGCTGTTTCGTTTTGTTTTGGGGTTGGTTTTTTTTTGTTTTTGGTTTTTTACTTTCTTCAGCATCAGACTGGAACCATAGTAGGTGAAGATAGTATTCATTCCTCAAAAATGGACATGAAGAAGATAATAAATGTCAATAAATACTGGTGCTGATTGCATCCGGCTTCCAGCATGGGTAAGAGGCTTCATGGGGCCAGTTGCTGTGGCTGACCTGAGTGTGGGATTCAGGAAGGAATGGTAAATCTTGTTTGGTCTCTGTGGCATGAAAGTCTTAAGTCTTTGCAGACAGAGCTTTTCCTTATCTGCAAGCTCATTCCTGCTCATCAAGGAATGCTGGTGGGATTCAGTAATGAGTAGAATCCTGGTTTGAATAGTGGGGATATTATCTAAGGAAGCCAACTTTCATTCCTTGATTGCATAACATGAGGCGATTTTGCCATCTCTGTACCCAATTAGTGTCTAGTAGTTTGCAAGAGGGTAAGTCAACTCACCTTCCCATGCACCTCACCAATATAAAAAATAGTAAATAGCAGCCTTTAGCAGTAAATTTATTTACCTGTCTTCAGCTTTTGCAATAGTCGTCATGAAAGCAATAGAGACAAATTCTAACAGTCTTTTGTTAATCTGGTTTGCAAAGAAATAGCTGACACTATTGGTCTTTAACAGCTTTGGAGGAGTTGGAGAGTCATGCTCTCAGAAGGGCAGCTCTGTTGTTTTCACCACCATCCTCCAATGGGGACACTTGTAATTAAAAGCCAGGTTTCTGTAGCAGCTTTACCAGCAAAGGTTGCCAAGAGATGCACAGAATTGTCTGTTTAAGGTACTCAAAAATCCCCCTGCTTTTGTCTTCAGGGATGCTCACAGATGACTGTGCGCTCTGGCTATAGGCCATTTGTGGCAATTAATCTTTGTAGTCTAGACATCCCACCCCAAGAGGACTCCTAGGCTATGTCTAGACTACAAAGATAAATTGGAAAAATCTTTTTCTGATATACTTTCTAAAGAGGCTTTTCTGAAATTTGGCCCATATACACTGGGCCAAATTTTGGGAAAAAACCCTCTTTTGGAACATCGCTTCTTCCTCATAAAATGAGGTTTACAGAGATACCAACAAAATGCATCCAATTTTCTGACTTTTTTTTTTTTTCAGAAAAGTGGACACGTTCTTTGAATGTGGCAGAGCTTCTCCACGATACCTCCAGTATCCTGGAAAAGCTCTGCAGTCTAGACATACCCTTCGCCTCTGGGAACCACAGCAAAATCTTGCATAACTTCTGAGTGAACTATATCGCTAGATATGGAGGCTTTCTTTAATCATAGCAATTTTAAAAGATCAAACATTGATTTAAACTCTTGACATTGTTTTAAAATAACATTCCTTGTATAATTATGTTATTGTTATTCTCTGATTATAGGTATAAAACATATAATTATGGGTGCACTTTGTACTAGTGCTTATAATTATATACTTTGTAAATCAGAAGCATAACTTCGTAACTGTGGCATATTATTTTTCAATAAATTCTAAAGTAAATGAAAATGTGAAAGCTACTCTTGAAAACTGAGTAGGTTGAAGTTATGAACCATATCCTAAGTCTGATTTTCAAAGTATGCTTTCATAACAATTGGCAGCATAAAAAAGTAATGTTCTGTGAAAGAACCATGGCAGAATGCTTTCTGGAAAAAAAAAAAATTAGGGAAGGCTATAATTATTAACAACTCGAATTAAAAGCATTTTGACAAATAAATCAGACCAAAACATCTTTACAGAGCTCTTAAAATAGTAGTTATCAAAAATCTGCAAAAACCCAACGTGCATATTAATCAATTATTTAACACAGAGGGGGCTAATGAAAATAATGAAATGCCAGTGTGACTACCAATGAATTCAACAAGAGACTATTAAACAATAAGCAGAAGTGGGGGTTGTATTTTGCTACAGGAGGTCATATTTGTGAAAAACAGTCATCTGATGTATGGAGAAAGACAACAAATGTATTATTAGACTAGTATGTCACTTAATCTATAGCTGGTATTTTGTACTTTTAGTAAGCTGAAAGCATCAGTATTATTGCTTAGCCTCTCCATTTAAATCACAAGTCAAAAATTTAAATGTGTAGTAAAAAAGAATGAAAATTTTAGATTTCCTAAAATCTGCTAATTAATTATATAGAATTTAAAAAAATAAATTAAGTGTTAAAACAACACGTGTTGAAATGAAGGGCCAAATTCTGATATGAAACACACTGGTGTAATCCAGAGTATTCCATTTTAATTAGCAGAGTTATGGTGGATATACCTGTCTGTTTGAGAGCATATTTGGTTGTAATATACACTATTATTTCTAATGTAATGAGAATGAGGTTAACTTATTTCATCTTCATAGTTTGACTGTTATAGTTAGACAGGGTGCCTGGTTCACTAGGCTTGAAATGTTGTATTTCATGTGAGGACACTATTCCAATTTCAAATGGACACTCACAATACGTCTGTTGCGTGGGGGAAGCCCATGTTCCCCACAAATGTGTCCATTGCAACAAGCTCAAAGCAAGAGCTTGTAGGGACAGGGACTATCACCTCAGACTTACTTTACTGGAAAAGTCCCTTCCTCCTACCTCCATCTGAGAGACTCCACTAGGGCTGTAATTACCTCTATAACATTTCTATGTAAGGTCCCATTTGTGTACATTTTTAGAGCTGCCAAATGAGCCTCTAAGCATACTTTTGCAAAGTATTATGTACTCACACAAGGTCCACTCTTCAATGTCAGCAAGGCCAAGGGTGCTTCATCTATAGCTTTTCTACCAAATCCAAAGTCCCATTTGACTCATCTTGTTTTGGGTACCATCATAAATTATTCAGTGTTAGTAGTGCCCATCATGAGCTCTGTGCATTCTAGATGTTTGAGAAAGGTTCCTGCAATGAGAGAGCTTTGCCCAAAGGCTACATCTAGACTGCTGCTTTTTATCTGAAAGGAAGAGGTTTTTCCAAAATTTGGTCCGTCTACACTGGGTCAAATTTTGGAAAACCCTCCTCCTTCGGAAGAGCCCTTCTTCCTTGTGATATGAGGAAGACAGGACTTGTGGAAGAGCAGATGTGTTCCCTGGACGCAGTGGAGTTTTTCCAGGATACCACTGGTATCCTGGAAAAACTCCGCAGTCTAGACATAGCCAAAGAGTTCACAGTTGAAAGACAGACAAGAAAATAAGGGTTAAAGAAGGGAGACAGCAAAATGTGTTTGAAATTTTAGTTTTTTACCATGTAAAGCATTATCATGGGATTTAAAAATGAAGAGGGAGGAGCCTTGCAGAAACCTTGCAAGTGACCTTGAGAGCTCACTTGGGGGCTCCACTAGCTTTCCCTGCAATGATAGGATGTTGGTCTGGCTTTATGATGTAAGACAAGCATTAGTGGACTATATTGGTGGGAAGGATTGGCAGGGGAACTGGATAATCCCTGATTGATTACTACTGTAGTTGGAACAAGAAATGGCTTATGGTTGGGAGATTGGCTACAGATACCTCTTGCTGCACTTTATGTTAATTTATTGTAAAATTAAATTTGACCTATGTGCCATTCAATTCAGTTAATGTAGAAACATCTTCCTTATGTCAACTTTGACAAACTTTTTTGACAGCAAAAGTCCTATAATTCATTCATTTTGTGTTTCTAGGATATCACTGGCATTGAAATTCCCATCACTAATCCTACACACGAAACTCTACAGTTAGATGTCGTGTTAATGGGTGCTGCACTTAGTGGTGAAACAACTCTTGTTCTTCAGCCAGAAGAAACTCTTTCCTATGAAGTTCATTATTCCCCAGCTAGTACTGGCACTTCAGAAGGCAGGTAAGATAGAGCGTGTTCACACTTATATGTGCTTGATATTATTTTGTAAAAATTCTGTCACTAGCCTCGACTTCTTAACCCTAGAATAACTAGGAGTCCTATAGTAATAGAGATGTAGCCATGTTAGTCTGATCTTGCTGAAACAGAAGAGAGGACTATGCAACACTTTAAAGACTAACAAGATGGTTTATTAGGTGATGAGCTTTCGTCTGTATGGATTTATGCAAGTTTTTCATATGAGGAAGTGGGTCTGGCCCACGAAAGCTCGTCACCTAATAAACCATCTTGTTAGTCTTTAAAGTGCTGCATAGTCCTGTCTTTTGTTTCAAGGAGTCCTATGGCATCTTAAAGACTAACAAATTTGTTTGGACATAATCTTTCATGGGCTGGAGCTCACTTTGTCAGATGCATCAAGTGGAAACTTCAGTTTTGCAGGAATGTATACATAATCTTTGCATGTGTATTTATACCTGTCAGACCAAAGTTTCCATTTAATGCATCTGATGAAGTAGATTCCAGCCCAGGAGTGCTTATGCCCAGATAAATGAGTTAGTTTTTATGGTTCCACAGGGATCCTTGTTGTTTTTGCTGAAACATGGCTACCTCTCTGAAATCTGACTCTAGAATGTTACTTAGAAATGTTTTGTGTTCTCTGTATTACTTTTTTAACATTAGATATTTTCCACACTTTCTTTGACTAAATCTGATATCTGATAGACAGATGGCAATTATGGATGTAAAGGGTTAACTGTGGTCTGGGCAGGATGGAGCAGCGCCTGCCCACAGTGTTGTGCAGTGGGCCCTGCCTAGTCAGGATAGAGCAGCCCCCACCCGTGGCATGGTGCAACAGGTCCCTCCTGGCATGGCTGGAGCAGCCCTCACCCACAGCAGGGTGCAGTGGGCCCTGCCTGGCCCAAACAGCCCCTGCCTGTAGTGTGGCAAGCTCAACCTGGCCGGGCCCAGCGCACTGCACTGCAGGTGAGGGACTGCTCCAGCAGTTAACTTTTAAAACAGGATTTTACACCCCTAATGGCAATTCTTTGGTGGATATCAATTGAGTTATGTGTAGATTTTCTTATGATATTACTTTAATATCAGAAAATCTATCTCAAAACATGGACTGCAAGTGAATTGTTAATTTTGTCACTTAAAGGAAGTGACCTGGAGCCATCTTTCTGTAGAAAGGGAACTATACTAAAAAGAGGTGAAGAACCCTTTAGCAGTTTTTATGAAAATCTATTAGGTTAAGAATTCACCATTAGTTAAAAATGATCTTCTTAATGACTATGGAGAAGATTTAAATTATAGATGTTTCACCACATTGGAAACTCAGAGGAGTCTGTACAGTATGATAATTACCAGTGATAAGTCTAATGACTAGAGCCCTGCAAATCCTTGTATATCCGCTTTATTTCTATGGGTATCTTTATCCACAGATGTGGATGCAGATATCCATGGCTCATTTTTACAGCTACAATCACAGCTGTGGATACACAATTTTGTATCTGTGCAGGGCTCTATTGATGACCATTTGGTCTTGGTTTCACAGTTGCTGCCACTAATCATATTTCTCAGCTGAACTCCTAAAGGCAGGCTGTTGAACACTACAGACCTATACGATATTTTTTTCTTAGGGTATTGTAATTAAGCATGAGTTGGCTGAAGTTCTCATTGAAAGCTAGGACTTTCATTTCCAAACAATAGCCATTGATTATGCTGACACAGCTATAGTAATGGTTGCAGGTAGGGCCCTATCTCTATTCAGTGAACCTTGAGCTTTTATCACCAAAATAAGCAGTCTCCAAAACAGTTCAAATTGCTTTTATTGATTTTCCCAAGAATAGAATACTCCCAAATATTGTTGTGCTACTGCTTTCAGAGGCTATAATTTTATAGAAATGACCACTGTTGACATTTTAGTAAAATTACCAGGAACAAGGATACAAAGCTGAGAATGAAAATATATTTCATTTGCTGTGTCAGAATATTTTTCCAGATAACAAGATATGTGCTTTTAAATGGATAGAACTATGGAGCAGTTTTTGGCTTCAGTTAATCTGCTGCATAAAGGCCAAGGTGGCATGTGCAAAGGTTGTATAACTATTGCACTGCCTGATTCTGTCGTTGCTCTGTTGCAAAGCTGGCCTTCTTGTGTCATAGTAGAGCAACCTGAGGTGTGCCCTACATTTAATCACTGACAAATATCTCTGGGGATTTGAATTTGTTGTCAGGAATTGGCATGGCCAGGTACATCCAGGCTAGTACCTCTTTCTGTGCAACTGGGAGGAAAGGGCTGAAAAATCCATTATGGTGACTGTGCTATTACCTTTACACTTGGGTGATCTTTTAAAGCCAGTTTATGCCAGGGAAGTGGCACCAGTAAACGGTCTGGTTCATAGCTCCTATAAAGGCATAAAGCAGAACTCGTATCTCTTTTTAAATCAGAAGATGATCCTTCATGCAGCTCAGGTTTACATATTGTATTTTTAAATATTTTGGAATGGTTTAACATGTTTACTGTAATTTTATTTAACTTTATTGTGATTCTCCTGGTCACAAAATGAGAAATAGGAAAATCTATAGTTAGAATGAATGTGTTAAAATGCCTTCCGCAAAAATATACTACAATAAGTATCTCAAATATCAATAAATTACTTTCAGTCCTGAAAAGACTTGATGGTAGAATAATGAATATGCCATTAAAACATATCCATTTATCATGTTCTTATATATACATGTCAATTTTGATCTGTTAGTTTTTAAAAGTATTTTCCTTTTTAAAATGGAGTAATCTAAAATGATTATTTTTAAATTATGTAGCAGGCCCCCAAAGATCTAGTTACAAACTGCCATGATATTTGAATTACATTATTTTTTCCCTATAAGTTAAAGTAGGAGATGTATTCTAGTTTTTTCTGCTTTTATTGCAAAAAGCTGCAATTTTTCAACTGAAGAGTTAAAAGAAGATTAATCCTGTTGCTTGCCCATGGGTTTCTATAAAGATCACTTCATTTGTGATGGGTGTACGCAGTTACTACAGCTTGAACCTCTGTGGTCCGACACTCTCAGGATCTGAATGGTGCTGAACCAGAGAATTTGCTGTACCATGGGAGGTCAATATTGTTTAGCCACATTACCAACACTTCCATTGCTTATTGGGTTTTTAGAAGACATTTAGGAGTAAATTAGAGCTAAATAACAGCATAGAACACTGAGAGCCAAGACTGGTGGCTGTAAGCAAACTTTATGGGACCCCACAAAATATGGCCACACCTATGATAAGTGGACATCCATCTAACTAAAATCATGCCAGACTATATATGTTGCTGGACCAGAGAGTGCTGGACTAGAAAGATTCAACCAGTACTATATGTATGGAGGTATTTAGGTCTCTTAGTGGAAAATTCTACTAGCTAACAAAGGAGTCATTTCATTGAACTCATTTTTTCTTGAAATTCTATTTTCTGCTTTTATCAATTTGAGTATTATACAAAATGACATCTCAGAGCTCGTTTATATCTCTCTCTTCAGTGTCATATTCCTGTCGGAGATGGTTGGAGAGTTTTGGTATTCCCTGAAGCTGACTTCAGAGAAACCATTGCCAACTACATTGCCTGAAATAGAATGTGAGCTTGGAAAGTAAGTATAGCATTATCCTTTAATTTGTTCCTTGAAATCAATATATAATATAAAACATACAAACAAGTATGCATTATGGAACTTTGGCAAATTACATTTCGATCCAGTAATACACATGTACATGTACTCTTGTCTTATTATTTATGTTACCATAGCACCTAGCTGCCTTAGTAATAAGAGCCCAGCTTGTATAATCCGAATTTTCACAAATTGTGTCATTAATATAATACATATTGAATTCTATTTGTAGAATGGTAATTTAATTGGAATTAAAATAATAAAGGTCCATATATTTTTTTCTCTTAATCAGCTGAAGAATTTAGTAGCAATTTATCGATACAGTGACCTTTTTTAACTTAAATTTAATTTAGTAGGTTTGAATTAAGCTACCATGTATTCAGCTCCTGTTGCTACGGTTTGAAGCTCAACAGAATGAAAATCATGTCTGCTGCTTTTTGCAGTTTAGCAGACTCCAGGAACGCTAAAAGATCAAAAATAGTGACTGCAGACACAACCACAAGTACAAAGTTTTATTTGTACTACAAGGTTTATTGAAGCAACAAATAAAGTTAAAAATCGCCTTGCATATATATGAATCCTTCAAAAACCCATGCAATTCCTTCTTATACTCATATCCCCAAAGATGTTCTAGGGTCGATGTGGTCTTCCCACTTTTACCCAATCAAGGAACTTCTTTTACTTTGTTGTTTTGCCCATGCCTCATATCTTATACAAATATTCCCCAGTTTTTCTTAGGTTGATTCTCATTTCCTTTTATCTTGATTAGCATCTATTCACTACATGCATCCATGGAAACCTGCAGTCAAAGCAAGACATTCCATGATGTTACAATTAGGTATCCTGTGGTCTTGGACAGTACATTGCGGTATGTTGCAGTCTTTTTCTGTAACATCACCTATTGGCCCATCTTTTACAGTAAACTTGGAACCTTATGGTCAGAGAGTTATTACTAGGTCACCCACACGTGTGAAGCTTTCTTAAGCTTATGGCCTAGTATGGCTAAGCTAAAATCTTCAAAGCCTCAGTCTGTAGGTTTGGCATTGCTGTGTTTTACTTATATACCTAATGCACAGACATCACTCCTAAATACTTGTCAACCTTATATTACTATAATCCTACAATTTAAATCTATTTACCCTATATTGGTGATATATAAAATAGCATGTGAGTTGACCATAACATCGAATAACTCAATGATAAATCGATAATAAAATGAACTAATTGGCTATAATATTATAGAATTAAACAAGTTGTCTTGAATACTCTATTAAAACGTAGCATTATCTGTTAAATTTTATTGAATTTTTCTTCCCTAAACATAGACCTTCTCTAGTGGCCCACTTTATAAATGGTGAATACTGCTTCCTGCCTTCTCATCTCCAAAGGTGTGAAATAGTAGAACTTCTTTTCTGCAGAGCTTAAAAGTGTATATGACAGAACTCTGATACTGTTTAGGTGGTGCATCTCCATAGAATGTATGTAGTAGTGATCCTCTTGTCTTGTTCTTCCTATGAAATTTTGCCTTACGTTCCCACAATGTAATTTGACACTCAAGACATACATGCAACTTTTTTCACAAGTTTTCAGCACCCACTGTTGGGGCCAAATGATCAACAGTGCTCAGCACCTAGTAGCTCTCTTTAGGAAAGGAACTGTTGGGTATTGAATATTTTCAAAAACCTGGATTACTATTTTAATGTTTTTATTTTATCTTCAGCTGTGTCAAATATGTGATTAGTGATGTATGTGTTGAAAGAATTAATAATAACTTAAGATTCAAGGTTAATAATAGTAATTTAAGGGTAAAGTGAAATTTTGTCTCTCCACATTGGTAAATGGATAGATGAACTGATAGGACATAAAATATATGTGTAAAATTCTATAACTGCCCCTTTCCATATCTTATAATACATAAATGTTTGAATGTTTTTGAATAATGTTGAAAAACATGCTTTAGAAACTTTTCAGTTTACAAACTATGTATGAGTTGCAGCAGATGGGATTAATATGGCTGAAAATAGTCTTTACAGTTGTGCTTTGATAGGATAAAATTGCAAAATCTGTACACTCTCAGCTTTCAGATCTAAAGATTATCACCAATCAAGATCAAATATAAATCTTCTTTCTAGGTATAGACTTGCCCAATTAGGTATAGGGTAAGGAGTTTATGCGCTTTCACATGAAACATCTGGCATTGACAACTGTTTCACACTAGTGTACATGGACAATTGGTCTGCTTCCCTGTGGCAATTCCTAATTTTGTATGCATTATAAAAGTGTACGTTGGAGAAGATTAGTGTTGTTAATACAACAAATGCCTGTCTGAAATATTATTTGAAATTCGTGATGACTGGAGATTCTGCCTTCAGATGAAATTTTATGTAACTTTACTAGTAAATGTATGTGATTCTAGTCCCTTCACACTAATAGATGAACACGGATAATGAGAATTCCTGTAGCACCTGAGAGACTAACACATTTCTGAGGTCAGAAGCTTTTGTGGGTAAAGCCCACTTGATCAGATGAGTTGGAGTGGAAATTACGGAATCTGGGGTATACATAATAGCAAAAGAAGTTATGTGTCAATTATAGTGCCAGTGTTAATTAAGTTAATTAAATCAGGGTAGGTGTGTGTCTGCATTCACATCTGCATATGACACTCACACAGCATAGGAGAAAACATAAGAAGAGTGGTGAAGGTACTGACATTATAAATAAAGTAAAAGCAAACTAGCAGTAGCAGACATTGTATATGACATAAACTCTAACAAAATGGTCTAAAATAACTTGTAGCACCCTTCTGGACCTTCTTTCTGTGCTTTAACCTTTTTCTCTTTTTCATGATCCTGGCTTCATACTTCCCTCTATTTTCTGTTCAGCAAAGGCTCAGTTGTTTCCTGAAATTTACTACTTCCAGAAATTCTGTCCTAACCGCTCCTCATGAATAATCTGTCCATATTCTCAATTCATGATCTGCCAGTAGTATAAATTTCTCAGCATTCCTCACCTAAACCTAGACCCTCTTATCACCATATATCTACAGACATGCAGGGCTGGTATAGCAACCATAGGCACTACTCCCTTTACCATTCCCTCCCAACTGGACATAATAGAATCTGTGGGCAATGTATAGGACCTAAAACATCAGGCTCCCTAATCTGTCATGATCCAGAACAACATGGTCCCTTCCACCAACTGTCCCAGAACCCTCAAAGACACAACAGGAATTAGAGCGAGGAGCATAAGCACTCAACTGAAAGAAACACAGTGCCGCCCACTCACTTCTCATCTTCATCACCTGTTCAAAATATAACATCACTCACCCTCCCAACTATTGAGGATGATTTCAGATATTTTCAAGAGCACTTCAAAGGGGTTTTTATTAGCCATTTTGCTGGCCATTTTGTTAGCACAAACACCAGAGACCGAATATGACCTCATGGACATGCTCCGGGCATCCCCAGGGCCAAAGATAGTCCTGTCAATGGAGCCTACAAAAATAATCTGGGAGACACCTGTTACAGCCCCTCTTTTGTGTAAGAGGTCTGACAAAAAGTATCACATGCCAGCTAAAGGGCTGGAGTTCTTATTCACCCACCCCATGCCAAATAAGCACAAGAAATACATATATTCATAAATGGAAACATTTATACACTTGGTGCCAGGATAAACATATCTTTCCACAGTTAGCCCCAATACAGAGAATCCTTATATTCTGGGTCTTAAAAATGGGCTATGTATAAGATGCATCAATGCATCAGAGTACATTTGGCTGCCATCACCTCCTTCCACAACATTGCAGTAGGATCTCAGAATGGGATAAGTGTTTTCTTTGGATTTAAGGAAGCATTCTGTCATTGGATGAGAAAAGATAGTGACTCTAACCACCTTGTTCTAAACACCTTGTTAATATATAAATATAATATAATATAATAACAAGGTGGTTAGAGTCACTATCTTTTCTCATCCAATGACAGAACACTTCCTTAAATCCAAAGAAAACACTTATCCCATTCTGATATCCTATTGCCATGTTCTGTGTGGTCTGTTGGGAAAACTATTTGAAACCATTGCAACTTGCTAGTCAGTGTACTTATCAATTAAAGTGGCTTTCCTTGTTGCCATTATGTCCACAAGATTAGTGGGAGAATTAGGTAGCTTGATAGTACACCCCCTTTTATATTACATTCTTTAAGGATAAAGTATTCCTATAAGTTTTCCCTAAGTTCATACCCAGGATTGCATCCACTTTTCATTTAAAACAGTCCATTTCCTTACCTATATTATTCCTGAAGCCACATGCTGACAGGAGGGAGACCTCACTTGACATCCTAGATGTTCGCAGAGTGCTACCTTTCTACAAAGAAAGAACAAAAACATTCAGAAAGTCATCTTGGGTATTCATTTCCATAATAGAGCATTTAAAGGACATCTCAAACAATCTCAAAACAGAGATTATTCAAATGGGTATCTGAATGTAGCCATTTATACTGCTAAACACCAATCTGCAGCTCTCAGGCTATGTCTACACTACAGAGTTTTTTTGGAAAAACAGCTGTTTTTCCTAAAAAACTTCACTTACGTCCACACTGCAGTCGTGGTTTTTTTTTAAATTGAAAGAACAGAGGGGTTTTTCAGACATTGGTAAACCTCTTTCTATGAAGAAGAAGCCATTTTCCGAAAGAACTCTTTCAGAAAAAGGCGTGTGTGGATGGGGAAGAGGAAGTTCTTTCAAAAGAAGAGGAAAGAGGAAAAAGCAGAGGTGCCCTGGTGGCCACTCCATCCATAGTAATCACAGCTTAAATGCAAGATAGCATCTATTAAGTATGGACACTATCTTTCGAAAAAGCAGATCACTTTTTCAATGATCTTTGGCAGTGTGGAAGTTTTTCGGAAGAAGTTTTTTCGGAAGATCTCTTCCAGAAAAGCTTCTTCCGAAAGAAGCCTGCAGTCTAGATGTAGCCTCACTGGGAGTTTTAGTACTCCCAACCAGATCATTACTAATGTGTGTTGCTTTTCTCAATAGGGTACCTATCACTGACATTTGCAAAGAAGCTACCTGGGCATCAGCCTATACCTTCACTAAACACTATCGTTCAGAATTACACTCAGAAGCAGATGCTCAGTTTAAACTCATGGTGTTATCCACCATCGGTAAACCAACTCTGAAGGCCCTCCTCTCCACTGAGGGACATTGGTCAACAGTCAATCCAGTGGAGCACCCACAAGGACACTCACCTTGTGCAGTAACTGAGGTTTTTCAAGATGGTTGTCCTTGTGGGTGCTTCACTGTCCTTCCTCCTCCCCTCTACTTTGGAGTTTCACACCAATTTGCTGGGGGTAGAGAAGGAACTGCAGTACGGTCGGCTGAAGATAGCTATGTAATTGCTTTGATTGGTGTGAGACAGCTACAGCTTGTGTGTGGCCCAACCAGGAACTGCTACAGGTTGGACCTTCCTGGTCCAGCCCCCCTTGGGACCTGACCAGTCCCAGATGAGGGATTTTGCCAGACCAGGGAAGGTCATTTCTGCTCTGCCCCCGCTCCAGCCACCGGACTCCCCTAGCCATGGTCTTACTGCCAACTTCCCAGCCAGCTTTCCCCTGCCACCAGCCCCTCAGTGCAGGGCTCTCAGCCCCACCATGGCAGCCCTGCCATTGCAAGCACAGCCCCGCTGCTGGGCTCCCAGTTACTCAGGGCAGACTCCTGCTGAGGTCCAGCTGTGCTGCCAGGCTGAGTGGCAGCCGGGATATTGGGCTCTTTGCTGCTTTGCTAGGCAGCCCAATGTTTGGAGTCCTGGCCCCATGGGGAAGCTCTGCTGCCTCCTAGATGCCAGGCTCCCAGTTGTGCTGCCAGGCTCCCCACTTGCCTCCTGGTCTTTCTGGGTAGTTTTGCCACCAGGCAGCAGCCCCACTGCTGGGCTCCAGCCCTGCTGCTGGGCTCCAGCCCCACTGCCAGCCCCTCCCTTAGTATCGCCACTGGGCAGAGAGTCTTGGTTAAGAGAGGTTCACCCTATACTAGAAATTTCTGATTACAAGTGCAGTGTTCCAAGACACCTAAAATGGACCATCTGCACAGACACCATCTTGAAGAGCCTCAGTTATTGCACAAAGTGGGTAATCTCTTCAGATGGCTGCATTCAGAAGTAAAGCAGTATAAAAGTTTAGA
Source organism: Pelodiscus sinensis (assembly GCF_052426305.1). Classification (NCBI taxonomy): domain Eukaryota; kingdom Metazoa; phylum Chordata; order Testudines; family Trionychidae; genus Pelodiscus; species Pelodiscus sinensis. The sequence goes on from NC_143052.1 coordinate 202,689,600, forward strand.
GTCTATGGGTATGTCTACACTAGCTCGTTAGTTCGAGCTAGTTTAGGCAAATGAGGGCAACCGGAATTGCAAATGAAGCCCAGGATTTATATATCATTTGCATGTTCCCGGGCACCACCATTTTTAAATCCCCCTTAGTCCGAACTAACTGCCTGCAGCTAGACGCGGCAGTTAAACGTTAATTTGAACTAACTCCTTAGTTTGAATTAACTGTTACTCAGAGGAGTAACTCCTTAGTTCAAATTAACGTTTAACTGCCGTGTCTAGCCGTGGGCAGTTAGTTCGGACTAAGGGGGATTTAAAAATGGCAGTGCCCGGGAACATGCAAATGAAGCCCGGGATATTTAAATCCCAGGCTTCATTTGCCACTCAGGTTGCCCTCATTTGCCTACCTAGCTCGAACTAACAAGCTAGTGTAGACATACCCTACAAGTCCATCCAGTCCTACTTCTTGTTCAGCCAGATGCTAAGACAAACCAGTTTGTTTATATTTACAGGGGACTAGAAGGTGGTGCCCCCTGCTTGCTATGCTCACCAATGCCCCTCTCTGGGGGCAGACACCCCTGGCTCCCCTCCCTCCCAAGGCATGGCCAGCCCCAGCTCTTCCCCTCAAGCTGGTGGGGGTTGCACTGGGCTGAGGCCATGGCTGGCCCAGTTCTCCTTAGGGCTGAGGCTTCCACCCAGCCCCCAGATCTTCAGGGAGACTGGGGAAGCCATCAGGCTGCCACCCTGCCCCAGCACCAGGCAGGCCGAGCCCCTCAGCAGAAGTAAGGAAGGGAGGGAGGAGGCCAGGTAGCTGACGGGGGAGGGGCTGCAGGACCCAGAGTGACATGATGATGTCATTCTGTTGTCCTGCAGGAAATTTTTTTTATACATATAGAAAGATAATGCTATCCACTTCTTATGTACAATGCCATCTGAAAGTGAGAACAGATGTTTACATGGCACTGTTGTAGCTGGCATCGCAGATTTTAACACTGAGAGGGAGGAAAACGAAGTAAGAAAGGATATAGCTGGGGGTAGGAGAATGAACATGAGGAAGGGTGGGGTGGATACTAGTCTAATAGGTCATATTGGAGGTATAACGTCCGTGCCAAATTGGGTAAAGAATGTGAATGAAGCCAAACAGCAAAAATTAAGATGTTTGTATACCAGTGCGAGGAGCCTAGGTAACAAAAAGGAGGAACTAGAGTTATTGGTCCAGGAAGTGAAACCAGATATTATAGGAATAACAGAAACATGGTGGAATACTAGGCATGACTGGAGTACAGGTATTGAAGGGGATGTGCTGTTTAGGAAAGACAGAAATAAGGGTAAAGGTGGTGGAGTCGCATTGTATATCAAAGATATCAAAGGTGGGAGGTAGATTGTAAAGAAATAAAAAGTGATGGAATGGAGAAGACAGAGTCCGTTTGGGCAAAAATCACATTGGGGAAGAAAACTATCAGATTCTCCCCTGGGATAGTGCTTGGGGTGTGTTATAGACCACCAGGATCCAATTTGGACATGGATAGAGACCTCTTTCATGTTTTTAATGAAGTAAATACTCATGGAAACTGCGTAATCATGGGAGATTTCAACTTTCCAGATATAGACTGGAGAACAAGTGCTAGTAATAATAATAGGGCTCAGGTTTTCCTAGATGTGATAGCTGATGAATTCCTTCATCAAGTAGTTGCTGAACCAACAAGGGGGGATGCTATTTTAGATTTGGTTTTGGTGAGTAGCGAGGACCTCATAGATGAAATGGTTGTAGGAGACAACCTTGGCTCGAGTGATTATGAGCTAATTCAATTTAAATTAAATGGGAGGATAAACAAAAATAAATCTGAGACTAGGGTTTTTGATTTCAAAAGAGCTAACTTTAGTAAATTAAGGAAATTACAGTAAACTTCCGATAATCCGGCACCTTTAGGACCCAGGGGGTGCCGGATTATCAGATATGCCGGACTATCAGAAGGGGGGCTATGAGGGGTCTGGGGTGGGGTGGGGGAATGCTACCCCAGACCCCCTCATAGCCCTCCTTTCTGATAGTCCGGCTCTGCCCCAGGAGTCCCCGATTCAGCCGCTGCTGGTCAGTTTCAGCAGCGGCTGAATCGGGATGCCTGGGACAGAGCAGCTGGGGCGCTGCTGGGTTGGTCTGGTAGTGCCAAACCTCGGCGCTGCAGGGACCAACCCAGCAGCACCCCAGATGCTCTGTCCCAGGTGTACCCAAGTCAGCTGCTGCTGAAACTGACCAGCGGCTGATTCCAGGAAGCTGGGGCAGAGCGGCTCTGTCTCGGGCTTCCTGGAGTCAGCCGCTGGTCAATTTCAGCAGCAGCTGAATCCGGGACAGCTGGGGTGCTGCTGGGTTGGTCCCGCAGCCCCGAGGGGCAGCGCTACTGGACCTACCCGGCAGCACTCCAGCTGTTCTGCCCCCTGCTTCCCAGATTCAGCGCTGGTCAGTTTTAGCAGCGGCTGAATCGGGGAAGCTGGGGGCAGAGCAGCTCCAATGGTCCAGCTGCCTGGAGCACTTCCGGGTTCCTGATGGTGCCGGACCATCAGGAGTGCCGGACCGTCAGATGCCGGACCATCGGAGTTTTACTGTAGTTAGGGAAGTGGATTGGACTAAAAAAATTATGGATCTTAAAGTGGAGGAGGCCTGGAATTATTTTAAGTTAAAGTTGCAGAAGCTGTCAGAAGCCTGTGTCCCTAGAAAAGGGAAAAAAATTATAGGCAGGTGTGTTAGACCAAGCTGGATGAGCAAGCATCTGGGGGTATGTCTACACTACAGAGCTAATTCGAACTAACTTAGTTCGAATTAGTTAATTCGAACTAACTTAGTTTGAATTAGTTAATTCGAACTAAGCTAATTCGAACTAGCGCATCTAGAACTAAAAACTAGTTCGAATTAGCGTTTTGCTAATTCGAACTAGCGCGTCCACACTGATTGGACGCAGGGGGGCATTTAAGGGCAGCTGAAACAGGTTCTGGCAGGGCATCAGGTCAGTAGTTGCTTTGTGTGGCTGCTGTCTGAGGCTATCTGAGGCTCGAGCTTAAAGGGACCCCCCCTTGACAGCCGATTCTCAGCTTTTCCTGCTTCCTTGCCAACCTCGCTGAGGGACAGCAAAGCGTTGGTCTCTGTGCCCGTCTGTGTCGGTGCTTCCCTTCGGGGGGGCCGCCGCAGGTGGCAACATGGAGCCACAGCTCGCCCTGCACCTTCTGGTGCACTTTCTGGACTTGCTGCTGCAAGGCTGCCACCAATGGCTCGAGGCTGCCTGGCACCACCTGGTGCACGTCAGCCCCCTGACTCTCTGCCTGGCTGCCCTGGGGGCCGTGGAGGAGCCATGGCGGCGCCCCAGCACCGGCGTGCCCCGCCGCGTCTGGCGTCTGGACACCAGCACCAACTGGTGGGACCGCATCGTCCTGGAGTGCTGGGAGGACCGACAGTGGACCCAGAACTTCAGGATGAGGAGGGACACCTTCCTGGAGCTCTGCGAGTGGCTCGCCCCTGCCCTGCGCAGAAGGGACACTCGCATGAGGCCCGCCATCCCCCTCCAGAAGCGTGTGGCCATCGCCCTCCGGAAGCTCTCCACGCCGGAGAGCTACCGATCCATCGGGAAGCAGTTCGGCGTGGGGAGATCCACCGTCGGAGCAGTGCTCATGCAGGTATGGCACTTGTCGGCCACCGAGCCGGAGGGGAGGGGGGCTGCGAGGAGGGGATGGGCCGCCCCAGGGACAAAGGGGGGGCGGGAGGAGGCGAAAGCGTCCTGCACCGGAGGGGTCGGTCTGTCCCGGCTGTACTACACGCCGCCAGGGGGGTTGCTACCGGGAGTGGGGCGTGGGGCACTGCCAGGGCACGAACGCTCCCAGCCACCCGGGTGCCCCACTGATTGGCGCTTTGCTTTGTCTCTCTCCGCAGGTGGTCAAGGCCATCAACCAGGTGCTGCTCCGCAGGGTGGTCCGCCTCGCCGACCCAGACGCCGTCATCCGGGGATTCGGCGCCCTCGGCTTCCCCAACTGCGGGGGGGCCATCGACGGGACACACATCCCCATCCGTGCCCCGGAACACCAGGCGTCCCGGTACGTCAACCGCAAGGGGTACTTCTCCGTGATCCTGCAGGCCATGTGTGACCACCGGGACCAGTTCACGGACATTAATGTGGGCTGGTCCGGCAAAGCACACGACGCCCGGGTGTACCGCAACTCCTCCGTGTGCCAGTGGCTGCAGGCCGGGACCTTCTTCCCCGACTGCCACATCAGGGTCGGGGACGTGGACATGCCCGTGTGCCTGGTGGAGGATGCCACCTACCCACTGCAGCCCTGGCTCATGAAGCCCTACACGGGGCACCTCAATCCCTCCCGCCAGGCCTTCAATGCCAGGCTGACCAGGGCCCGCATTGTGGTGGAGGGGGCCTTCGGGCGACTGAAAGCCCGCTTTCGATGGCTCCTCACCCATCTGGACCTGGCCGAGCACAACATCCCTCCCGTGGTGGCAGCATGTTGTGTGCTCCACAGTTTGTGTGAGCGGAAGGGGGAGGCTTTCCTGCCAGCCTGGATGGCTGAGGCTGACCACATGGCTGGACACTACGGTCAGCCCTGCACCGCCGCCATCCGGGAAGCCCAGCGGGGGGCCGTCCGGATCCGGGAAGCCCTGCGGGAGAGCTTCCTGGTGGAGGAGGAGGACTGACCTCTCCCTGCATGCCCCACTGGGGCCTTCTTCCACCCTACCCCCCTTCCCCTTTCCCCTCCCTACCTACTGTAAAATAAAGACACCGGTTTTTGAAACAAAAATGTCTGTTTATTTCACAGAACTGGGTGCGGGAAGGGAGGAATGAGGGTTGGAGAGGGGAGGGGGAAACCTGGGATGAGGGAGCTGGAAGGGGAGGGAAGGGAGGAAGGGAAAGGAAAGCTCAGTGGTGGGAGTCCGGCTGCCTCTCCTGTCTCGCCACACTGCGGGTCCGGGGGCTTCGGTGGGAAATGGTTGTGGAGGGGGGGGCTGGAGGGACAGGGGGTGTGGAGGAAGCAGGAGCGGGAGAAGGAGGGGGAGCAGGAGGAGCAGGGGGAGGGAGCAGGGGGAGGAGGAAATGGGAAGCGGTCGAGCAGGCTCTGGAGGTGGCCTCGCAGGGCACGGCCCTGCTCCTCCAGGGCCTCCAGACTCCTCCGGCGCAGCCTCAGGTCCTCCTGGACCCAGTGGTCCTGGGTGCGGAGCTGGTGGTCCATGAACCGGAGGTGCCGCCTTTGGTACTCCTCCTCATTCCTGGCTCTCCTGCTTGCCCGGGCACGGGCAGCTGCTGTAGCCAGTGTGGTGTGCCCTGCAGGCCCTGGTGCTGCAGCTGTGGTACAACAAGACCAGCGGTCAATTACCCCAGAGGCCCAGGTGTGTGAAACCCAGCTCCCCTCTGCAAGGCCAGGGCCCCTGCAGGATCCCCAGCTGCTGCTCCTTGGTGGGCAAGGCCCAGGCGCACGGTCCCGGGGCTCCCTCTCGCCCCAACCCCCCGTACACATAAGGGGAACACGATGGTATTCACAGGTGGACACCTCCCCGGCCTCGGACGACACAGGCGAGCGGCTCTGTGGGGTGCCTTGGGGGTCCCGGGTCCCAGGCAGGCTGGCGGCAGGCTCCTGGCTCTCAGAGCCCTCTTCCTCCTCCTCCATCTCCTGGAGCGGTCCTTCTGCCCCGGGGTCTATCACGTCCCGGGGGGCAGGGACGGCATGAGCCTCCAGGAGGCGGTCCAGGGCGTGGAAGTGGGGGCATGCCTCCGGGTCGGCCCCTGGCTGGCAGGCCCGGGAGTAGGACTGCCGCAGGTCTTTGATTTTGCAGCGCACCTGCTCCCAGCTGCGCTGGTGGCCCCTGGCGGCCAGGCTGGCAGCCATGCGGCCGTAGACTGCCGCGTTCCTGTGGCTAGTGCGGAGATCGTGGACATTGGAGGCTTCCCCCCAAACCTTGATGAGGTCCACGATCTCCGCACTTGACCAAGCGGGCGCCCGCCTTTTGCGCCCCAGGGCAGGCTCCTAGGAGCCGCCAGGCTGGTCCTGGGGAGCAGTGGAGGGCTGGGTGTCCTCGGGTGGCTGGCTCATGGTGTGGCAGGTGCAGGGTCTGCTGGCACGGGTGCTGGCAGCTTTGCAACTGGCACAAACTGTGTAGCCAGCCCGTGGCCCTTTAAGGGCTCCGGGGCCAGGAGGGGGGCAATAGAGTTTCCCTGGTGTTGGCCAGAGTGGCCACCAGGGAAACCTGGGAAGCATTAGCCTCCCACTAGTTCGAATTAAGGGTCTACACAGCCCTTAATTCGAACTAGCTAGTTCGAACTAGGCTTAATCCTCGTAAAATGAGGTTTACCTATTTTGAACTAAGTGCTCCGTTAGTTCGAATTAAGTTCGAACTAACGGAGCGCTAGTGTAGCGCCTATCAAAGTTAGTTCGAACTAACGTCCGTTAGTTCGAACTAACTTTGTAGTGTAGACATACCCTCAGAGAGGTGATTAAGAAAAAGCAGAAAGCATATAAGGAGTGGAAAATGGGAGGGATTAGTAAAGAACGCTACCTTATTGAGGTTAGAGCATGTAGGGATAAAGTGAGAGAGGCTAAAAGTCAGGTAGAGTTGGACCTTGCAAAGGGAATTAAAACCAATAGTAAAAGGTTTTATAGTCATATAAATAGGAAAAAAAACAAAAAAAGAAGAAGTAGGACCGCTAATTACTAAGGATGGAGTGGAGGTTAAGGATAATCTAGGAATGGCCCAATATTTGAACAAATACTTTGCTTCAGTCTTTAATGAGGCTAATGAAGAGCTTAGGGTTAATGGTAAGTTAACAAATGGGACCAAAGATAAGGAGGTATATATTACCATATCCGAGGTAAAAGCCAAACGTGAACAGCTTAATGGTAGTAAATCAGGCGGCCCAGATAATCTTCATCCAAGAATATTAAAGGAACTGGCACATGAACCTGCAAGTCCATTAGCAAAAATTTTTAATAAATCTCTAAACTCAGGGGTTGTACCATTTGACTGGAGAATTGCTAATATAGTTCCGATTTTTAAGAAAGGGAAAAAAAGCGACCCGGGTAACTATAGGCCTGTTAGTTTGACATCTGTAGTATGTAAGATCCTAGAAAAAATTTTGAAGAGAAAGTAGTTAGAGACATTGAGGCTAATGGCAATTGGGACAAATTACAACATGGTTTTACAAAAGGTAGATTGTGCCAAACCAACCTGATCTCCTTTTTTGAGAAAGTAACAGATTTTTTAGATAAAGGAAATGCAGTGGATCTAATCTACCTCGACTTTAGTAAGGCATTTGATACAGTACCACATGGGAATTATTGGTTAAATTGGAAAAGATAGGGATTAATATGAAAGTTGAGAGGTGGATAAGCAACTGGTTAAAGGGGAGACTACAGCGGGTCATATTGAAAGGTGAACTGTCAGGTTGGAGGAAGGTTACTAGTGGAGTTCCTCAGGGATCAGTTTTGGGGCCAGTTTTATTTAATCTTTTGATTGTTGATCTTGGCACCAAAAGTGGAAGTGTCCTAATAAAATTTGCGGATGACACAAAGTTGGGAGCTATTGCCAATTCAGAAAAGGATCGGGATAGCATACAGGAAGATCTGGATGATCTTGTAAATTGGAGTGATAGCAATAGGATGAAATTTAATAGTGAGAAGTGTAAGGTTATGCATTTAGGGATTAATAACAAGAATTTTAGTTATAAGCTGGGGACATATCAGTTGGAAGTAACGGAGGAGGAGAAGGACCTCGGAGTCCTGGTTGATTATAGAATGACTATGAGCCGCCATTGTGACATGGCTGTGAAAAAGGCTAATACGATCTTGGGATGTATCAGGCGAGGTATTTCCAGTAGGGATAAGGAGGTGTTAGTGCCATTATACAAGGCATTGGTGAGACTCCATTTGGAATACTGTGTGCAGTTCTGGTCTCCCATGTATAAGAAGGATGAATTCAAACTGGAACAGGTACAAAGAAGGGCCACTAGGATGATCCGAGGAATGGAAAACCTGTCTTATGAAAGGAGACTCAAGGAGCTTGGCTTGTTTACTTTAACCAAAAGAAGGCTGAGGGGGGACATGATTGCACTTTATATATTAGAGGGATAAATACCAGGGAGGGAGAGGAATTATTTAAGTTTAATACCAATGTGGACACAAGAACAAATGGATATAAGTTGGCTAGTAGGAAGTTTAGACTTGAGATTAGACGAAGGTTTCTAACCATTAGAGGAGTGAGGTTCTGGAACGGCCTTCAAAGGGAAGTAGTTGTGGCAAAAGATCTATCTGGTTTCACGATGAAACTAGATGGGTTTATGAAGGGGATGGTTTGATGAGATAACATGATCTTGGTAGCTAATTGACCATTCATTATCAGTGGGAAATAGGTCAATGGAGGGATGATAGGAGTTACTATAGAGAACTTTCTGGGTGTCTGGCTGATGAGTCTTGCCCACATGCTCAGGGTTTAGCTGATCACCATATTTGGGGTCGGGAAGGAATTTTCCTCCAGGGTAGATTGGAAGAGGCCCTGGAGGTTTTCGCCTTCCTCTGTAGCATGGGGTACAGATCACAGCTGGAGGATTCTCTGCATCTTGGGGTCTTCAAAGTATTTGAAGGTTTCAATATCTGAGATATAGGTGAGAGGATTATTCTAGGAGGGGTGGGTGAGATTTTGTGGCCTGCACTGTGCAGGGGGTCAGACTAGATGATCATAATAGTCCCTTCTGACCTTAAAATCTATGAGTCCATGAGTCTATGGCACTGTTGTAGCTGGCATTGCATTTGTGTGCTCCTTCATGCTTCAATTTACAAATTTTAATCTTGTTTACAGAGAAAATATTTATAATACAAATAATAATAAAGTGAGCAGTATACACAAAGTATTTTGTTATAATTGAAGTCAAACTATTTGAAAATATAGAAAAACATCCAAAATATTTATAATAAATTTAAATTGGTATTCTATTATTATTTAACATGCAAATAAAACTATAATTAATCACAACTGTATTTTTACCTTTCACAATGAATTGTGATTACTTTAAAAAAAATCTTTAACAACTAATTAAAATGCATAATTTTTTCATTGTTCAACTAAGAATGAATTGTTTTTAGGCAGGAAAAAAATATACTATAATAATATTTTAAAGCTCCAGGATGCATAATAAATATTTTATAATAGCTGTAGAGAAAAATGAGATGAATTTGAAATATCAGTCATTAAATATAGATTAAAAGCTAAAGCAATTAACTGTTGTTAAAATTTAATTATCTCTATTAATTAAATGAACAGGATAGTTTTTGTTTTAAATGGCAATTATAAAATGCTATTTTACTTTGAGCTCCTTGACAAGTTCATATGCACATATCTGCAAGCTGTTTATAAAACTGTCAGAGCACTATGCAGGTTACAGCCATTAATGTGAAAGAATATTTCAGATACTTTTAAATCAATGAACTATTGTATTTATCGTTTAAATTAAAATTAAAATCATGCATGTTTGTGTGTGTGTTGACACTTGAATTTCAAGTAAGTTTATTTATAAAAATCTATATTCTAATAAATGTAACTGAAATATTTCAAATAGCAGCTGACCTTATATTTTAAACTATACACTATGAAGTTGTTAATTAAGTTGCTTGCTATGAATTGATTATCCTGCTTTTAAAAATATATATACCTGCTTTGTAATATTTCCAAATAATATTTTGGTACACTAATGACTTGGTATTTAAGAATGTGGTGCAACTCTCCATATAACAGAAGCTCTTCCTTTATCTGCCCCCCTAAAGTATTTCTTTGCTTCAAAAATCAAAAAGGAGAGAGCAGGGTTGCAAAATTTCAAAAGGATATGCATAGTTTGGACAATAACTTTTTTTTTTCACAAAACTGTTGTCTTTTAAAAAAGAAATTGGCTTTGAAATGTTTTAGGTTGCCTCTCATAAAAGTTCCCATATCTTATTGTTACTTAGTCGTGTAATTAAATGGTTATATATAATCAGTTTCATTTTGAGGCAGTCATAGCATTTGGGTCCTCTGCTTCATGGCAACATTATGGCTCTCTACTGAAAAGTAATAGTTTAGGCCTAGGGAATATGTAAGTCTAATTTATTCTTGTTTATCCCTGAGACTCTGAGAAATCCTCCAAGGGAGTTCATGAGGGAACTGCTTCTCAAATATGGTAGGTTTAGGCCCTAACAATGTAAACCTCTATACCTGTGTGGAATGCTAGACTTGTGTGTAACCCCACCGAAATGAACACTTTTTTAACATACATGGTGGTGGCTGACTGCAGCACTGAGGACATTTCAAGATTGGGACCCCAAGTCACAATCATGAAATTGGATTGACATGTCTTTCCCTTAATGGGCTATTGCTTTTTACAAACAATTCTTACAGTTTGGATGGGATTAACTGCCTTTACTAAGGGAAAAATGTATGTATCAAAGTCAGTTAACCTATTACAGATTTGGTTAGATGGATTTCTCTGTATTGGAGGTACTTGAATGAATACAAACCCAAAGTGTGTGACACATTTTTCAGACTTTTCCTTAATTATCACTTCCGCTGATCTACCTTTATTTTATATGTCCCTTGCTAGTATAATTAGCTTGTGATTTATGGTTAACATCCTCATACATGGGGATTATTATATTATAGTAGTATGGTCAGCATAATAGGAATCTTGGAATAGCTAGTGATATTTTTCTTGGAAAATAACATATCCCACAGAACACATCCTATCTCCATATATTTGCTTTAATTATCAGAGGAGAAGACTAAAGTACAGATTGAAAGGTTTAGTATTGGCTGATTTAAAGCACACCATTTCCACAACCCCTGTAATGCAACTTTTTCTCTATGGCAGTCACAGTATTGACTAAAATCCATACTCTACATTTTAAATATAATGATTAGTCTTTACATTGTAAGAAGCAGTGCCACCACTGTGTAAAATGAAATTGTCTTTCTTTGTGTGGGAGGAGTGAGGGGAGTGAATCGGAGGCAGTGGGAGAATTTGCTTTTAAATGGTCAAGCATAGAACAGGAGTCTTGTTTGAATGTTCAGGGTTACAAAATGATCAAGAAGAAATATTGCTTAGTGCCAGTAAATCAAAACTTATTGGAGATATAATTTTATTACTAGCTTTTTTGACCATTACTTAGAGGGAGAGGAAATGCAGGTATAATTATTTATCGTCTGATTATCATTACTTTCTATGCAGTTATTTTCTCTAAGGGCAGATACTGTAGTCTTCCTATGGACTATAAATGTGTGGTAAAGTAAAAATGTAATCATTTTACTTTCTGCTATCAAATCTTTCTGATGGTTTAAAAGTTAGAATCAGCCACATGGCTAAAATGAGTGACACCAAAAATAGTCCTACTCCTAGAAAGTGAGTTCTTAAATCAAAGAGAATAGAGCATGAAAGTAAAACTGAAGTTGTGGTCACTTAAGGTAATTACAAGCAGGTATTGCAGAACTTAAGCATAATATATTTAATAGCTATTACTTGTTAATACTATTAAACATAAGTGAGTGCATATAAATGGGGATATAATATGGAAAATTGTTAGGCAGTGTGGAATTCCAGTGAAACAGATCAACGTAATGAAGGCATTTTATACTAACTCCAAATGTTGTATTACAATGGATAGAAGATTAAGTGAGTCATTTGAAATTAAGATAGGTAAAACAAGGGAGCATCCTGTCTCCATTCTTGTTCTTTCTCCTCATTAATTATGGCCTCAAGGGATGTGAGAATAATCAATACATCTTAAGGTGGAATCATTCGAGATTACTCGATCTAGATTTCACCGATGACATTGCTCTTTTACATGAAAATGCTGAAGGACTTCAATCATGCACAAATGAAGTTAAAGCAATGATGGGAAAGGTAGGACTGATTTAATATAAAGAAATGTAAAACCATAGTCATTGGAGATATAGATTTAAATATCAAAACTGAGGATGAACTGTTAGAGAGGGTGTAGATTAATTCAAATATCTTGGAAGCACAATAAGCCAAGGTGGTACATGTTTTGAGGAAATAAGAATAAGGATCAGAAAAACAAACACAGCCTTCAATAAACTTAGGAGTATTTGAAAACTTAATACCATATCCTTACATACAAAACTAAATGTCTACTCAGCTGTTGTTGTAGCCATAGCAACCTACAGCAATGAAATCTGGTAATTTAAGAAAACAGATACTCAGAAGTTGGATGCATTTTATTATAAGTGCTTATGGAGAACATTAGAAGTAAGCTATGAGGAAATTAAAGCAAATGATGAGGTCAAAAAATGGCTAATGTGCGGCCTCTACCACAAATAATTTGTAAGAGAAGACATCAGTGTCTAGGGCATGAATTAGAAATGGATCATAACTGACTACCAATTATGGCTTTGAGTTGGAAGCCAGAAAATCCAACAAGAAAGAAGGGTACACATAGGATGACTTGGAAGTGTACTTTACTAATGACATAGAAAAAAATTAATTTGAAATGGGAGGACTTAGGTCACATGGCAACTCATAAGCAAGCACAGAGAAGGTGGTTAGTCCAGTGTGCTGAAAAATACTGGCTGGACTAAGGTTTAAGGACTATTAAATATATTGAAGCTTAATTCTTTTTTCAAATCAGTAAAAGCCACAAAAGTTTCACATTAGACAATAATGAAACAAGCGTAGTAATTTATAATACCTTACTCGGATTTTATTTTTCTTTAAGATGGGTCCGTATGCATATCCCTCTGCTTAATCCTACATATGAAACCCTAGAACTGGAAATTGTCAACAGCAATCCTGAACATTTTTCTGTAGAGACGGATCCAAGGAAACCTGTAAGTACTTATAAACAAACAAACGAACAAACAAATAAACAAAAAAACTTTGCTTTCATACAATAGGGACATAGTACAGGTTGAACCTCTCTATTCCAGCACCTTTGGGACCTGTCTGGTACCAAACCAGAGAATTTGCTGGACCGTGAGAAGTCAATATTGTCTAGCAACACTTCCATTGTTTACTAGGCTCTTAGAAGGAATTTAGGGGTAAATTAGAGCTAAGTAACAGCATAGAATAGCAAAAGCCAGGACTGGTAGCTGTAAACAAATTTTATGGGATATGGGAAACTTGGCCACACCTAAGTTATGGCCACGCCACAGTTATTGCTGGACCAGAGAGTGCCAGACTAGAGAAGTTCAACCTGTCGAATTGTTCCTATTGATGAAAAAGTTTGTTAATTACATAGTGCATTAAAAATATACAGCATTGTACAGAGTGTTAAATGTGCCATATAAATAAGTGCATATGTCCTAGAGAGGTTTACAGCCTAAAGGCAAGAGGAGACGTAAAACTGTGAAATATGATCAGAAAATAAACTCAGTATGGACATTTCTGGAGTGCTTTGTGGAGTACTTTTTGAAGGAGCAGAGTGTGTGTTTGGCAAACATTGATTTGAGAAGGCATAAAATCAGCAGGTGTTGGAAGCAAGTAGATCAATCAACCAGTGGTGGTGGAACAGTTTGTATAGTGGGAATGCTGAGAGCCATTGAACCAAACTGTAAACCTTGTATATAATGAAACCACTTCAAGTCAGGGGATACTGCTACGCCTCTAGTTTCAGCACCTATACAACCAAGACAGAAGATTGAGAAAACAGAAGGAGTTAGAATGAGGAAGGAAAACAATGAGATAAGAGATGCAGGTTAGAGCAGATTTGTGCAGGGAATTGTGACCTGGGAACGGATTTAGTGTGGAAAGAAAGAAGTTAGTGAAGAACTGTTGGGAATAAGTCCGGACACTTTGGATGCGGTGAAACAAGCAAGAGGATTTATTGCACACAACGCTGGTGGAGTCTCCCTCAGCTAATTAGGCTGGTGAACACTGCCTAAGCAAAACATTAAAATAGATTATATAGGGGGCTGATGGACGGATGTGAAGACGTTGGATGGGTTCTAGCAGCTAGACGAAATGAGCACGTAAGCCAATAAGCGAAGAAGGTTACACAGCATCTCCGCCCATCGTCAGTAAAACACCTTATCTCTAATACAAGTAGTTTTCTTTAATAAGCTAAATAAGCCAACATAAACAAACAGACAATTAAATGGCAACTTTTGTCTAGTTAAATTATGATGCGTCTGTGAAGAAGTTAATGGTGCCTTGCGCTGATGTGATCCATGAGTTTATGGGCCCTTTATCAAGGATTAAAGCAAAACATGTTAGCAAGGCTGTTTCAGTATCAGTCTGTGTCATCTGGTACGGCCCCTTGGAATGTGCTTGCCAGGGCGACCGTGCCTTTCCCAGGGTCATGCTAATTCATGCTAACTGCCCGTCCTGTTAGGTTTACAGGCCCGTCTCAGATTTTATGATTGAATAGGGGTTCTTAGCGAATAGGGGTTCTTACCATGGACTGCCTCAGTTTACCACCCTGCAAGAGCAGAGATGTAAGACTTATCTTGGCAGCAGTGTGTTCAATAAAGGGCGAGGAGGGGGAGGGGGGGAGATAGATGAGGTTCAGGGAAGCCAGAGAGAAGGAAGTTACTGTAGAGGAGATAAGAGATTACCAAAACATCAACCAAGAGTCTAACAACAGAGATGGAGAAAAAAGAATGCTCTATTAGAGATGCTTTAGAGAAAGGAGTGACAACAATTGATAAGAATCTATGCAGAAAAGGAAAGAGGGAATTTTTAATAGTTAAACTCGTTTCAAGAATGAAAAGTAGCAGTACAAATGAAAAAAATATATATATAATAGAGAACTGGAGAGCTAATTAACCTAATGAGTTTTGAGAACTTTAAATGTTTACTCCATGAGGCATTTAGTGATGAGCTCAGGATTGATTGGAAATTTACAAGGTTCTTAAATCCATAGATAATGACATTCAGAGTGTTCCCCTCTCAATAGAATATGTTCTTACAATATATATGTACAAATACATCCTCTAATATTTTGAGCTTTCCTGTAAGCTATGTCAATACCTCTTATGATGAATGTGATGAGATTCTTTTTCTGCTGTTATAATAATATCTTTACACTAATTCAGAACAATTGTATAACTCTTTTTTGGTTAGTATTTCAAAGCAATTATATAGTTGATAAGTATATCTCTAGTAAGATTTCAGGGGTACCCCCATGATGTTTACAGTTATTTTGCAAACACCGTCACTATTCCATTCCTCTCCCGAGCGGACAGATTTCCAGTGTGAACATCAAGGCTGTGTTCAGACTCAGGTGTTTTTTCGAAAAAAGTAGCCTTTTTTCAAAAAAACTTCACCTGCGTCTAGACTGCAGCCGCGTTCTTTCGAAATTAAATCAAAAGAACGTGGCTTTTCTTTCGACGGCGGTAAACCTCATTTCACGAGGAAGAACGCCTTTTTTTTGAAAGTGCTCTTTCGAAAAAAGGCGTTCTTGAAAGCAAACAGGGCTTTTTAGAAAGAGAGCATCCAGACTCACTCGCTGCTTTCTTTCGAAAAAGCAGCTTGCTTTTTCAAAAGTTCCGCGTGCAGTCTAGACGCTCTCTTTCAAAAGAGGCTTGCAGTCTAGACATAGCCAAGGGCTCATGTAAATATAGTGCCTCCCCAAAACAAATCTTACGACTGAAACCCAGTTTGGACTTGTGCAATATTTCCCCAGGGTAAAGAAGATTAGCTAAAATGATGACCAGATGCACAGTTTTTCAGTCAAGGGATTCCAGGGAAACAGGGAAATCAGTCCTCAACAGGAAAAGAATTCTTCTTACTCTAGCCAGCTAGAGAGAAACCCTGGAACAGTTAATTCTACAAATTGATGTTCACATGGAGAACATTTTCTCCTATAAAAAAATATTTAGCCTCCTACTGCTCTATACATCCTTTTTCCTTTCCTATCACTGCATTCCTCTCCCTGTGGTCCCATAGTCTATAAGCTGGCCAAATTTTGTGTACTTTTAAGAAGAGATTTATTTGATTATTGATGTACTCGGCTGCTGAGCACCTTCTGCTCTCATTTAAGTGATGTGGAGCTATTTATCCTTTCTGAGAATCAAAACATTATTTTTTTTAAATGCTTACTCATGATAAACACCTTAGTTAGCCTATTGTGCTTATTGTGTCCCGGACGTTAGTGTTGTGTAAGGGGACTAAGAATGAGTGAGTCTTCTGAGGAAGGTTAGATTTTGAGTTTTATAGGTACGCTGCATTAAATTTTGATTATACAACTTTTTGTTTTCAGTATTCGTATCGCTCATTATACCATTCAGAGCTACTTAGTTCTTGTATTTTCACCATCCAATTTTGTGTATTTTCTCATATTTTAGACTGCAAGCATTGTTATTGGATAGCTTCTGATTTCCGTATTAAGTGTCATAAGAGGATTAAAGCCTTGCATTCAAAGCGTGAATTCTCTTCTTCCAAGTGAAGGCATGCTGTATTTTTAAATCTAGAAGACTTTCCCTCTGAGAGAATCTTACAGGATTTCAGTAGTTTATTTTCTCTTGCCTATAGTCTTTCCCAGAAGACTAGGTAGGGACAGTCTTGTATTTAAGCTAGCCTGCAGGTGTCCCAACTTAAAAACAAACAAAACAAACAACAACAAAACCCAAACAGGCAAATTGCACATATTTTCTCTCTCCCATCAGGTCTGGTAGATCCTGCTGCTGGCTGGATCCCTGCATGCCAGTCATCTGCCTACCAGCAATGAGTGAGGGATTTTAGTAGCTGACATTTGGGGATAGAAGTACAATACTAATGGCAGGGCAAAGCTGCAGTATGCAGTGCTGGTACTCCCCCTGCTATCTCATCAGCAAAGCTCCCACTGCATGCTAGCTCTCAGCTAGCAGTACCCCCATCCCATTTCCAGTCAGCTCTGGGTGCGCCCTGTGAGCTGTGATGCCTGGTGATTGCAGGCAGCTGCCAGGCAGCAGTTGATTACATGTCCTCTCTGCTGCCTACCCATGATGCCTTTACATGTCCCCCACTTCTCGTCCATATCCCCCCTGGCAGGACACATCCCACTCCCAGTGTTGAGTGGAGAACCACCTCCTAGGTGGAGTGCTTATCTTACCAACAGCCTGGCCAGCAGGCTCCTTCCTTCTTCCACAGCCATTGGCTGAGCCAGTATATATGAGTCAGTATATATATACTGAGCCAGTATGCTATCAGCACTTCTAGCTACCTCCGTGACACCACTGACTTCCTGAGGAAACTTCAGAACATCAGTAATCTTCCTGAAAATACCATCCTAGCCACCATGGATGTAGAAGCCCTCTATGCCAGTGGTTCCCAAACTTTTCAGCATCACACCCCCCTTTCTGATTTTTGAAAAACCCTCACGCCCTTCCCCTCCCAAAAAAGGAACTGAGCAGGGCAGCAAAACTTGATGGGGGGGGCTGGGTCGCCTCATGCCCCCCTGGAATTTCTGCATGCCCCCCAGTTTGGGAACCCATGCTCTACACCAACATTCCACATGAAGACGGATTACAGGCTATCAAGAACACCATCCCAGATAACAACACTGCAGCCTGATTACAGAGCTCTGTGACTTTGTCCTCACTCACAACTGCTTCCAATTTGGAGATAATTTCTATCTCCAAGTCAGTGGCATAGCCATGGGCACTCACATGGCACCACAATATGCCACATCTTTATGGCTGACCTTGAGCAACGTTTCCTCAGCTCTCGCCCACTAACACCCCTACTTTATTTATGCTACATCGATGATATCTTCATCATATTGACCAATGGAAAAGAGACTCTTGAAGAATTCCACAAGGATTTCAACAACTTCCAACCCCTCCATCAACCTCAGACTGGACCAATCCACACAAGAAATCTACTTCCAGGACACTACAGTCCAGTTAAATAATGGTGGACAAATTTCCACCACCCTATATTGGAAACCCACTGACCGCTACCCACTTACCTTCATGCCTCCAGCTTCCATCCCAGATACATTTCTCAGTCTATTGTATACAGCGAAGCCCTAATATATAACCGGATTTGCTCCAACCCCACAGACAGAGATAATCACCTACAGGATCTTTACAGAGCATTCCTAAAACTGAAATACCCACCTGGAGAAGTGAAAAAACAAATTGACAGTCCCAAAAAAGTACCCAGACATGAACTGCTTCAAGACAGACCCAAAAGAGAAAATAACAGAACTCCTTTTGTCCTATAGTCCACAATTCAGACCCCTCCAACGCATTATATACAATTTACAACCCATCTTGGAAAATGATCCCTCACTCTCAGAGGCCTTGGGAGAAAAGCCTATTCTTGCTTACAGACAACCCCCCAACCTGAAATGAATTATTTCCGGTAACCATGCCACACAACCACATCATAAGCCTCAAGGAACTTAGCACTGCAACCAGAAATGATGCCAACTTTGCACACATATCTATACTCGCAAATTCATCACTTGAGCCAACAACATAAGCTACCAAATCAAAAGGTCATTTGACTGCACCAGTAATTAGATCTATGCCATCAAATGCCAGCAGTTCCCCACTGCTATATATATTGGACAAACTGGACAGTCTCTGCGGGAAAGAATCAATGGACACAAATCAGATATACATAAAGGAAGCATACAGAAACCTATTGGGGAACACTTCAGTCTTCTGAATTACTGTTTAAAAGATCTTTGGGTAGCAGTCTTGTCACAAACCAGTTCTACAAGCCATATCCACAGGGAAGAATTGGAATTAGAGTTCATCCACAAATTCAGTTCACAGGCTAATGGACTCAATCGTGATGACAGCTGTTTGGGACACTATCAACTTAACACCCATTAAAGGTGCAAACAGCTCTTTGTGTAGACTCCCATGTCAGGAAGGATACTGTCTATTGACTTTGATTCTTATCTGCTTTGTTTTAACTACCCAGTCTTCAGATACTTACTGATTCCCTCTAGTTCTCTGTCTCCCACCCCCCTTCCTGTTTTTCCCCTTCCTCTCTCTTTCCCCTCTCTATTTAGTTTGGGTGTGCACATCCTAAACTCATAACTCTGGTCATCTGACGAAGTGGGCTGTGCCCACAAAAGCGCATGATACCATCTACATGTTTTGTTAGTCTATAAAGTGCTACCAGACCATTTATTGTTTTTTCCAGTACCTAAGGGAAGCCCAAGATCCTCCAATTCTAGGCCAGGAGCAGGCAGGAAGGGTCAGGTCAGTCAGTCACCTCCCCTGTGTAAAAGCAGTGTATGGGAGTGTGTTTGTGTCTCATCTCCACCCACGTGAGCCCTAAAGCCATAAAGATAAGGTAAATAAAAAGAATCCATAACTACACAGTATTTCTTTTTAACAGGGACTAAGTCAACTAGATGTTAATTTGAATGTTTGTACTTCATAATTCTGATTCACTGCCATTGAACTCACTTGTATATGAGTAATTTTACCAAGTCTCCCATATTCAGCATAATGAAATATGGTCACCCTACAGAAGACAATGTACATGGCCAGAGACAATGGTTGGAAGCATTTCATAAAGGATACATTAAAACAATGAAATTCATAGTTAAAACTAAAATTCTAATATAAATGTAATTCCTTATCAGTCAATATTGCTATAAATAGTGTTAAATAATTCTAAGTTCCTGAAATAGTTCTGTGGTCAAGGCACTCTCTATGCAACTCAATAAGGGCCTCGAAAGTGGTTTAAAGCCAGCTTTTCTTTTCCCCAATCCTGGCACCATTTGTAAATTAGAGCAACCTGACAGTATAAAATTAAGGTAGCTATCTTTGAATAGTTGAGGACCAATTTGGCAGTAGAGCCTTGGCCACACCTCCTGCAATGAGTGGGAGAATGAAGAGCATAAGAGCAGCTATAGAATCTCTGTGCTACCCTGGGATTTCCCGTTCATGAGAATATTCTGTAGATGGCCATTTAAAGTTGCTTTTGGGACATCATCAGAGCAGCACCAAGCACCATGTGTTTTTTATTAATTGATTGCACATAGTTAAAAACCTAATTACGATCAAAATACAGATTGAACTTCCTTGGTCCAGCACCCTCAGGACCAGACTGGTCCTGAATTAGGGAACTTGCCAGATGAGAAGAGGTCAGGCCTCAGGCTCTCCTGGCGGTCTCCTCCTGGCTGCAGCTCTGGCCACAGTGCTACCCCCAGCACACCTGCTAGGATCTGCTGCCCTTGGTGGGACTTTTCTGCAGGCCACCAGCCTCACTCTCTGCAGGTTCCTCTCTTGGCTGCTGCCCAATTCCGGCCAGCAGGGCTCTGTGCCCCAGCCGGCATTCTCTTTAGCTGACTTCACTCCTGCCACAGAAGGGATTCGTGCCCCCTGGCCAGCAGGGTTTTTCTTTGGGCTGATCTCACTCTGGTTGCAGCAGGGCTCTGTGCTCCTGGCTGGCAGGGCTTCCTGCTCCTCCATGGCAGGCCCTGCTCTCCCACTGGCAGGGCTTCCTGCCCCCAGGTGTCAACCCACTGGCCCAGCTCCCTGCCCCCAGGCCACTGACCCTATGGGCTGTCAGCCACAAGCAACCTCTGTGGCTGGGACTCTCATTCTGCAACATCTATGGTCCTTCCAGACCACGGATGTTGCCAGACCAAAGAGTCTAGGACCATGGAGATTCAACCTGTACTGTATATTCAAGTTAAAAAAAAAATCAACGTTACTTCTTAAGTTGCTCTATATTTTAGGTATCATATTATCTCAAGCTGAGCAAATAAGATGAAGCGTTAGTTTGTTTTAGTCACTTTATTATATGGAGTATGTTAATACATCATCATAAAATAAGCAAAAGCTGGATGTGTTCTGCTACTAATCATTTCACAAATCAGTATTTGAACTTGTAGCCAAGTAGCGTAATCTTGATTCATTATATTATTAGCTTACTGTATAGATAGATTTTGGAAGCACTCTGGAAGTTTCATACATATTATGTTCAGATCATTAGCACATAAATGGATTAGAATTAATTATCTTGATTTCTGTTTCCAGCACACTGCATGTGATCTATCCAGGCAGTTAAAAAAAATATCCTGTATGCTTTCAATTCTAATGTCTAACTCATTTACCTGAGGCTTAAGTGTCACCAGTAGCCATAAAACATTGTTTAAGAAAGATCCATCAGAATTAAGTCATATAACTTTAAGAGTATTCAGCCCCAACCACAGTATAAACACTTAACTTTGAAGTGGATTTTGAGTTATAATATCTACCTCTTTACTTTCTTTTAAGTACAAATTTTGAGCATGTGTTATAATCTTGCTGCTATTTTTTCACCAAGGGAATTTTCAGAATCTTGAATATTCTACTGTGTCCCATTTCCCCCTTTTGTGCTGAACCTTCCTCATGGCAGGCCCCTCTTTAGTAAGGCTAGCTGGCACTCCTTCTAGGGTTTAAAATGATGTTCTTTTAATGGCAAAGGGTGGTTGTTAGAAAGCAGTATTAGACCTTCTCTTTTCTATAGAATCTATATACACTGCCCCCTTAGAATTTCAAGTTCTGCACATTATACATAGGAGCATGTTGCACTGCCCATGATAAACAGTTTAGAAATATGCATCATGGCATGTCAGTGACCAGCACTGTGTACGTCCAGCCCTGCCATAGACTTTCTGTGAAATCTTGAGCAAATCAGTTAACCTAAATGTTCCTGTGTTTCTTCAGCTTTAAAAAGGGATAATAGTGCTTTCTTGACCACAGGGCAGTTGTGAGATGCATAAATTTGTGAAGTTTTTTGAAATAGTTTCAAATAAGGCACCGTTAAATGTAAAATATTATTTCTATTTGAAAAGCAACTCAAAGGTGACATTGCCCAGTTAAGAATGAGCACAGTTTGCAGAATACGCCAGTAGTAAGTGAAAAATTATGAATATTTCAAGTCAGCAAGTTTAGATATTATATATATCAGGGCTACTCAACACATGGCCTGTGGGTGGGATCCTTTGAACATGGTCTCCACTGGGAACACGCTCCACGATGGCGAGGCATCTCCCAGGTGGGGTGAGCATTGAAAGACACAAGCGGACGGGGCTGGCTGGAACAGATGGGAACAGGGTGTCGGCATTTCTAGCCCCCAGGCAGGAGGTGCTAAGAGCATCAGGGTATTGTGTGAAAGAAGCTATTTGCATATATTTGCATATATATTTGCATGTACATGCAGCCACACTCAAGTTGCGGCCCTTGGCATGTGCTGTGAGTATCATTGTGGTCCCTGGGCTTCCAAAGTTGAGTAGCCCTGATATATAGCTTTATTTTTAGATAAGTTCAGATCTGATATGATTGAGAATACTGACCTGTCTCAGTCTTTGGACCATCTTAAGTTGGTATCTCTTCACTCATTGGATCATCTCATATGAACAAAATTGGGAGAAACATCTGTTTTTTAGCCTTAGTAATGTCCACTGCAGCACAGCTGTAAGAAGTCATGCATTTTTCTGCAAAGGTAAGTGATGTGTAAGAGCACAGTTTCCTCAGTGTCCAAAGAATTTACCACTTATGCAGAATGTTTTGGTATCCTTTGATTAGTACTGGTAGTTTAGAGAAACAGATTTGCGTAGTCATAGTATGGATAGAGAAGATAAACATCATAGAGATAGAGGCAGGTCCCTTTAAAATACTTCCATTGTTCTTCTTTTGAGTGTCCTCTGCATATTCTCATGCATGGGATGCTGCATGAACAGTAAAAAAAAAAAAAAAAAAATCTACTGTACTAGGAAGTGGCTGTAAGAGCATCCTCATGTCTCCCTTACCGAAACTCCAAGCATTCTAAGGCTAAGGTTTAAAAGGAGCATTGTGCTCTACTGCCTCAATTACTGCAATCACAACCTGCTGGACAGTCACATTGTTGCTGTCTGAGATTTATGTCCATAATAGTTTGACAACTTATATCTGTTACATAAGTACATAGGGTTACATAGCTGAATTTAGAGATTGTTAAAGGGATAACATAAGAGATTACAAGACTAAAAAACCTATATTTAAAAGATGTGTCCCATGGCTACTGATATTTCCAGCATCAGAGGCACATGCCAGATGCTTGGCACGTTTGAGGGAAGGATATTCTCTCTCAGTTGGATCTGCTCAATGTTTCCCACAAAAGCAAAGATAATGAGACAAAACAGGCTCCAGGCAATTTTATTTCAGGAAGGCTTGACAATGGTGGTCCATTCTCAAAGACTGACTTAGTCGGTAAGTCTGACTCCAGACTGTTCATCAGGGAAGAAATGAGATTTAGCTTCTATGTCAGATGCAGCAGAATATGAGAGAACTAAGGATCCAAAAATAGAAAAGGTCAGGATCAGTGACAAACTCTTGTTTCCAGAGCTGTCCCATTTCAGAAAAACTTAATTGTAGTACCCAGGAAATATATGCAGCTATCCTCAGTGTTGGCCTCATTACACAGAGCCAGTCCAAGATGGAAGCACTGTAAGGCACAGAGTCTCATTAATAGGGCCCTACCAATTTCACAACCATGAAAAACATGTCACAGACTATGGAATTAGCCCTCCCTGTGAAATGTGATCGCCCAGAAATCAGGTGGGCTAAAGAGGGACTTCCCCTGCTCAGTTATTATTGGAGGGAGAGCAGCATAGAAGTCAGGTCACTTCCATACTTCAGCAACCTTAGAGCTGGGCTTCAGGCCCCTGCACTGGCTCGGGGCACCTGAACTGAGATTTGCTTCTGCTGTCATCTGCAGCTTCTGTTATAACTCTAGGCTGCTGCTTCCCCCTCTCCTGTTGCAGCTTCTGCAGGAGGGCTGACTGCTTCCTCAAGGGGTCAGTACCACTGCCTCTTCCAAAGACCCCTTGGGAATCACCAGAGAAGACCATCTCTCATTTCTCCTTTTCAAGAAGGTTTAGTATTCAGATTTATGAAGTATTAGAGAAGGTGAAAAATGTAAGATCTACTGCTAAATCTATAGGTTTCTATAATACAATGAAGAGCCCATATTCAACTCCATTCCACAGGTATTCCACATTCCTTCATCTCTTTTACTTTATTATTATTATAATCAGAGAAGCGTATATTATTTCCTGCTTCAACATAATTATAACCCACAACACCAGCTATAATAGAGGAAAAAATTTAAAACACACAATAATAAATGAAAATTTATATCTTAGTCTTCCACAGTTCCTCCAAAATATCATATTTGAGACAAGGACACAGAGTTTAAGCCAATTCATTTAGACATTATCCACAGTTTGGAGACAAGTTAGGCTATGTCTGCACTGCAGTGCTGTTTCAGGATACTACAGGTATCCTGAAATTGCTATCCCACTTCTTAACAGCAAGCCAGTTATTTCAAAATACAGAATCATAAAATCCTAGGGCTGGAAGAAACCTCAGGAGGTCATTGAGTATAGCCCCCAAGTAAATCATCCCAGCTAGGGCTTTGTCAAGCCAGGACTTAAAAACCTCTGGGGATGGAGATTCTACCACCTCCCTAGGTAACCCATTCCAGTGCTTCACCACCCTCCTAGGCTACGTCTAGACTACAGGCTTCTTTTGGAAGAAGCTTTTTTTGGATGATCTATTCCACACACAAAAGCACATTGAAAAAGCGAACTGCTTTTTCGAAAGAGAGCATCCAGACTGATTGGACACTCGTGCACATAAAAGGCCACCCGGAACCACTTCAGCCAGGGCTTTAGGCCACCAGTTGCTTCTGAGTGCTGGTGCCAGAGCCTTACAGAGACACACGCTTAAAGGACGCCCGTGGACAGCCATTTCTCTGCTTCGGCTGTGTGCTTGCTACCTCTTCAAGGGACAGAAAAGCTCTCCCAGTGCCTGCTGTGGTTGCCGTGCTTTTTTGGACACCACAGCTTTTCTCTTGGTGCCATGGAGCTGGAGCTGCCCCATGGTATGCGATGGTCCCACATGGCCATACTGCAGTTTTTGCAGCACTTTGTGCCAGCTGCCTTCCTGGTCCTGACCGAGCTCGACCCTGAGCTCATTCTTGGGCCCTCTCCCTCAGTGTGGGAGCTACACTCTGGCAACCACAGCCCACAATGGAGAGGCGTTTCTGGAGGCTGGACATCAATTCGGACTGGTGGAACCAGCTGGTCATGGAGTGGTAGGATGACTAGCAGTGGCTCCAAAACTTCCGCATGCAGAAGGCCACCTTTTTGGAACTGTGTGCCTGGCTCACCCTCGCCCTCCGGAGACATGACACCCACTTGTGGCCCGCCATCCCCCTGAAGAAGTGGATCACTATCGACCTCTGAAAGCTCACCACCCCTGACAGCTACCAGTCGGTGGGCAACCAGTTTGGCGTGGGGAAGTCCACCATTGGGCCATCCTCATGGAGGTAAGGCACTCTCGGGCTGCAGTCCCTGCACGAGGGAGGGAGAGGGATAGTTGGGAAGGAAGGTTGGGAGGTGTGGGGGGTGAAGGGAAGCCCAGTCCTTGGGGGGGTCTGCAGTCCCACCCTCACACAGCTCTGCTGCTGGAGGAGTGGCCTCATATGGAGTGGCTTCTTGGGTGTTTGAGGGGGAGAGGCGATGGAAGGGGGTCAAGTACCACCCAAGGACTCAGGCACCCCCTCTTTCATTCTCTGTTTTTTGTGTTTGTTTGTCTCCGTTTGCAGGTTGTGAGGGCCCTCATTTCCATCCTGCTGCACAGGTTCATCCGCCTGGGTGACCTGGGCCCCATCATGGCCGGATTTGCTGCCCTAGGGTTCCTGAACTGCAGTGGAGCCCTCGATGGAACCCATATTCCAATCTGTGCACCGGAGCATCAAGCGGCCCAATACATAAATCACAAGGGCTACTTTTCTATGGTGCTGCAGGCCCTGGTTGACCACCATGGACAATTCACTGACATTTTTGTCGGGTGGTCAGGCAGGGCACATCAGAAGAGAAGGTTATTTTGTAATTTGGCACTGTATAGACAGCACCAAATTACGGATTAAGCTATTTCGATATTGACTTGAAATAAGCTACACAATTTGTGTAGCTCCAACTGCATAGCTTATTTCGAGCTATGGGTGCAGTGTAGATGCACCCTTAGAGGGTACACTTTTCAATCTTCCTACATCAGCAGTTTGATAATGGATATATCTATCCCAAGATGGGGAGTCCATCTGAACCAATGAATTGTTGGTCAAAAATTTTTGGTTACCAAAGGAAAGGAACAGTTGTGTCAATATTTAACTACTGAGAGCAATCAGACTAGCTCTAAAGTCCTTTCTAGCTCAACTAAAAACATACTAGTTCAGGTAGCAACAGACAGTAAGTCATTGCTATACTATCTAAACAAGCAAGGAAGAACTTACTCTATGAAATTATTCAGAGAGGCCAAGAGTCTTTAGGAGCACTGTGAAGAACACAACATTGATCCAATAACAGTTCACATAGCAGGGGAGCAGAACACCCTTGTAAGTCATGTGAGCAGATCATCCAGTCAGATGCACGAATGGTTCTTGAAGGATGAAGTAGTCAATCACAGCTTCAGTTTATGATGGAACCAAATAATAGTCCTGTTTGCAACCAGCAACAACAGGAAATGTAAGAAATATTGTTCCAGGACAGGCAGAGATAAGGAATCAATATTGGATGCTTTTCTAATACACTTGGATCAGGTTTTAATGTTGAAGTCCGCCCCTTCCCCCCCCCCCCCCCCATTTCTGCTTATTCAGGGAAAGATAAAAGCCAGGATGATTTAAATAGCTCTAATATGGCCCAGATACTAGTGGTATCTGGATTTTATAAATCAGTCCCAAGGATTAGTGGAACCTTTACTGCTAGTATGGGACTTGATACAATAAACAGAGGAAGACTATCATCTGAATCTTCAGTCCCTTCACTTGATTGTATGGGGAATAAACCGTTAGATGGGCTAGAAGAATGACTTTCATTAAAAGTACAAAAGGTACTATTCAATAATAGAAAAGAATACACATGAAAGTGTGCTGTAGTCTTAAATGAAAACATTTTTATTGTGGATTTCCATGTATAATGTGGATCTTTATACAGCGTCAATTACTTATTTATTAAAGTATTTATTGTATCTTCAGAAGACACCTCTTTCATTATCTTCAGTTAAGGTTCATTTCTTAGCCATATCAGCATATCATGTACTTGTAGAAAGAAAATCAATTTTTACTAATGGTACAATTAAGAGGTTTTTAAAAGGCCTTAATTTGTATCATCCAATAAAAACTCCTATGCCCTCCTGTGATCTGAAGGTTGTACTAGCACAAATAACAAGACCCCCCCTTTGAACTTCACTGGAGAGCTGTTCTTTATTTCATCACTGTGTAAATACAGGTTTGGTTTGGGGTTTGGTTTGTTTTTTGGGGGAGGGGGGTGGCAATAACTTCTGCTAGAAGCAAAGGTGATTTACCAGCATTAGCAAGGCTTGACAAATAATGTAAAGTAGATTACAACCCAAAAGAGCCGGCGCAGAGCAATCTGCGCATGCACAGAATGATCTGCGCATGCGCAGAACCGTGCGGCTGGAGAGCCCTGAAAATTAGTGGCTGATCTATCATTTACTGTGTTTCATAAGAATACCTACTTCATAACCACTGAAGGTGCTAACAGCTCTGTGAGTGGTAACCTTGCTGTCTTAGCATCTATCTGTTTACTTTGATCTACTTAGGTTTAAGTACCCATTCTCCAGATATTTAATGATACCCTGTCTCACACCCCCCTTCCTTTTTTCTTTTTTTCTTTTTGTCCCCCCTTCCCTACCCGTCTCCTATTTATTTTGAGTTTTCATATCCCCTACTGTACTCATAACTCCGATCATCTGAAGAAGTGGGCTGTGCCCACAAAAGCTCATGATGCCATATACATGTTTTGTTAGTCTATAAAGTGCTACCAGACCATTGGTTGTTTTTTTCTGTAACAGACTAACTCGGCTACCCTCTGAAGCTCCTTTCATCCCAAGTTGTTACCCAAAATAGTCTGATTTTCACATAAATCAATCCATAATTTTACCATTTTCCCAAAAATAATCTTCATGACAGGGAAGCCAAATTATACACATTAGATATGAGGAGAACATTTATCTTTTTTATTTAGACATAACTAACCAATTTAGACAGTCTTTAAGGCTATTAGACATTTATGAAGCTTATAAATCCATTCCTTAAGGCATCAGAATTCAGTCAGGTAGATCCAAGTAAGCTTGCATGGCTTTCTCTGGTCGTATTCCTCTGATAGAAATATGCAGAGCAGCAATGTGGAATTATTTTTCAAAATTTTGCTAAACATTAGTCTTTAGCCTTGGCATCTAGATGAAATGCAAAAGTTGGTACAGCAGTCCCGCATTCCTTGTTTAACTAGAACTCCAGGTCCCACCATCCTGGATCAGAGACTGCCTATTGATCTGTCCCAGGTGCGAAGATATATAGAGGACCCCACAGGGAAGAAATGAATTAGTTACTTGAAACTGAGATTTTTTTCTTTAGATGGACTCTGCATATTCACATTCCTTATGCATCATTCACAATTCCCCACTACCTTCTGTAGAGCCAATTGACCCTGATTGTTGGCAGGTGGGATTGAACTTGCAATCTTAGAGCTAAAGCCATATGCCGCTACCACATGAGCTAAAAGCAAACTGCCTCTTAGCTAAGTCTGTACAGCAAACTTCAGTCTCCCTTGTCAGCAGTTTCAGTGCCTCAAGGTTACATTACCAAAGGGTGATTATCAGGGAAGGATTCAAAGCAGGGATGTATAACATTTTCGCTATGTCTATACTACACCCGTTTTGCACACGAAATATGCAAATGAGATTAAGCATGGAATATCACTGAGCCTGATTTGCATAATTAATGAGCATCCGCTTTTTGCACAAGAGGCTTTTGTGCAAAAAGGAGCCGTCTACACAGCTCCTTTTTGCATTAAACCCCCAGAAAAAAATGCGGAAGAACAGCTCTTGCGCAAGAGGGGGGTTTTGTACAAAAAGGAGCTGTGTAGATGGCTCCTTTTTGCACAAAAGTGTCTTGCGTAAAAAGCAGGTGTTCATTAATTATGCGAATAAGGCTCGACATATTCCATGCTTAGCCTTATTTGCATATATCTTGCACAAAACAGGTGCGGTATAGACATAGCCTTAGTTTAAATCCTTAGCATAGAACATTTAGACTTCATAGGTGATGGCAAGGAAGCTGTGTGGACATTTCCATGGCTACTGCTACAGCTTGAACCTCTCTAATCTGTCGTCCTCAGGACTTGACTGGTGCTGAACCAGAGAATTTGCCAAACTATGGGAGGCTAATATTGTCTAGCAGCATTACCAACACTTCCACTTCTTACTGGGCTCTTAGGAGACATTTAGGGGTAAATTAGAGCTAAATAACAGCACAGAACACTGAGAGCCAGGACTGGTGGCTGTAAACAAACTTTATGAAAGCACAGAAAACTAGGCAAAACCCATGATTAGTGGGTATCCAGCTAACTAAAATCATTCCAGACCACAGATGTTGCTGGACTAAAGAGTGTAATTTGCTCAAAGGCATCACTAACAACTCTTTCTAGGCCAGATTGAACTTTCTGCCACCAGCCATTCTGTTCTTAGTTCTGTACAGAAATGATTCCATGATTTTTAAAAATGGAAGAAGGCCTTTTTCATTCTTTTCTCATTCAAAAATGGCTGAAGCATTTTTACTCAAAATGTCCAGATAATTTTATCATTGGGCAAAGACTAGTCCTGAAAAATGTCAACCTAATATGAGAAAGTTTCAGAATGCTTTTAGTGACTGAAAACAGAATTATGCTTTAGTATGACATTTGCAGATCCTAGTTGTAGAACTATAATGCCAATGCTTGCCAGTTAATTCTTGACATCAGAAGGCCCAGTACTGTGGATCTCTGTAATATTTTACAGAACCATCACTGCAGAATATTCTCTTTTATTAATCCAGCTGTGTAATGATCTATTTACATTTACACAGTTCATCACACATTCTGATTTATACACCAACTTTTTTGTTTTCAACATTTTTATTTTAATATAATAGAAATTGCCAAATAACTCTTAAAATATTTCCTCTAAAATATATTATTCGAATTAATGTCTTCAGAACAATAAACTTCTATTGCTACCTTGAAAAATAATTGTAAAACTTCTAAAAAAAAAAAAGCCCCCAGGCATGGTATGTTGAGTTTCAATCTTTAGTCAGTTACATCTTATCCCAACCCTCCATTCCTTACTCAAACCAAATTCCTACTGGCATCATTTGGAGATTTGGATGTGCAGGGGATACAGGACTCTAAGCTTTATTTGGTTAAAAACTTCCAAAAATTGGGATCAGCCATGGACCCTGTGACAAGACCATTAATTACAGTGCATAAAAACTGATGGTCTAGTAATTCTTGTTCACTACCTGTTATTAATTTTGTGCAGTTGACAGCTACTTTGGCAAAGGGATTGTCAGTGCGAGCTGTTGTAATGTAATGTTTTGATCTCTGTTAGTTTTAAATAATATAGCATATTATTAAATGATACTAATTTTCACAGTATCTATCAGTTTTGTTCTATATTATCTCGTAGTAATATGTATTAAAACGGTTTTTTTAGATATGATCAAATTACAAATATTTTATTTCATTTAAAAAATGATGTAGCAGTTGTGAAATAAGTTGGACTTTGCCCAACTGATTTATATGGGCTAAAGTGCTGATACTCTGAGGTATGTGCTCTATTTGCCTTGAATTTCAGAACATATGTATTAGCACAGTGTAGCAGGGCACCTGGCGTTTCCTATGAACTTGTGAATCACATTAGTATTGTTCAGATATACTTAAATCGTAGCAACCTCATTTACTGTGTAAGTGTATGTAAGTAGAAGAGGAGAGGCATATACAAACTATTATATGTGCCCCATAAAGTCAGTTTGTTTCTTTTTATTTCAATTTACTAACATTTTACTGTTACATTGATGCAGGCCTGCTGACTGGGAGAGTAGGAGGAAGGGGGCAACTGCCCCGGATCTTGGTAATTCAAAAGGGCCTGAGGCTCCTGACTGCCTCTGTCACTACTACTGTGGCAGCAGCAGTAGCCAGAGCCCCGGTACCCTTACAGGACCCTTTAAAGCATCACAAGAGTCCTGTAAGGTGTACTTTGGGTAGCTCTGATGGCTGGCTTGGATGGGAGAATGTGACTTGGTTCAGGTGCCACTGAAGCCACTCCAGCCCCACCACTTCCACTTGAGGCCTCACCCATTCTGGGAGTGTGGAACTGCACCCAACTTGCCTTGGAGCCCTCCAGGTCTGTCAACTCCCCTGTATTGCTGTGAAAAAATGAAATAAACCGAAGAGTAGCAATGTGACTCGAAATACAAATTATATTTCTTCCATTTGATATCTTAAGAAACCAAACTTAAATTCCTTTTTAGCAGTCAGTAACACCACATTGTTAGTATTTGGGGAATAAACGTGCTGTGACTACCACTAAATACTGTTTATAGTACTACATTTTATCAGTCTTAGCAGACCATGCATGCTGAGTGGCGAATGCATACAGTGGAACACATTAATCAAATAAACATCAACACTGTCGATAAAAAGTACAAAAAAGGAACTAATTCAAAGGATTGATTTTTCCCTTTCTCTTTTGCTTTCTTTGTGTGTTTGCACAGCTGATGGTGGCGCCTCATTCCACTACTGAAGTACCTGTCCAGTTCTGTCCTTCTGCACTGGGAAGAAACAGTCACATGGCATCTATCACCTTCACATGCCCACAGGTATGATGCTATATTTAGTGCCCAAGGTCTACAATAGATCATACAATATCATAAATTTTCTAAAGTGGTTATAAATAAAAGTTTCAGTCATAGGACAATTTAAAATCAGATTTTTGTGTATTTGATCATACAGCCCAAGCAAAAATAATCAACTTTGATGAATAATTTGTTTTAACTTTAGCTTTGCTCAGCTTTCAGTATATCGACAATCTTAGATAGAATTAATGCTGTTGGTTGATATTCAGAGAACTAAAGTATGTATTGGTATTTCTAATTTTCTTGGTAATTAAGGGTATGTCTACACTACCCCCCTAGTTCGAACTAGGGGGGTAATGTATGCATACCGAACTTGCTAATGAAGCCCGGGATTTGAATTTCCCGGGCTTCATTAGCATAAAGCCGGTGCCGCCATTTTTAAAAGCTGGCTTGTTCGAACTCCGTGCCGCGCGGCTACACGCAGCACGGGCTAGATAGTTCGAACTATGTAGCCATTCCGATCCACGAGGCGTACAGATAGTTCGGAATAACTACATAGTTCGAACTATCTAGCCCGTGCCGCGTGTAGCCGCGCGGCACGGGGTTCGAACAAGCCGGCTTTTAAAAATGGCGGAGCCGGCTTTATGCTAATGAAGCCCGGGAAATTCAAATCCCGGGCTTCATTAGCAAGTTCGGTATGCATACATTACCCCCCTAGTTCGAACTAGGGGGGTAGTGTAGACATACCCTAACAGATTATCCAAAATTATTCATTACCTGAAACAGTCTTCCTTCCATGAAATTAACTTAATAGTATTTTGTGTATTATTATTGTAAATAAGCCCCAGTTATTAATGTTTATTTTCATTTGAAATTCTCATACACTTGAAAGAATTGTCCTTTGATTCAACTTGAAACTAATATCTTTACATTTAATATGTTAAAAATTATTATTTTTTCTTTGTATTTCCTGAATCTTTAAAGAGAAGCAACTAAATGGAGAAGCATGAGTCATCTCCTTGACCTACTAACTTACTAAAAATTGCAGCTGGAGACAAAGAACAGAACTGATATTATGACACGAGTGCCATAATGTCAGCACAGGAGTTGTGCTTGAGTGAAATGTTTGCTTTCCAAATGTATCTAATTTCCTCTCTTTCTTCTTGTTGGGCTGTCAGATATCCTAATGGGCTGTTGACTTGAAAATTACTCATTTGAATGCTAGGGAAATGTCGCTAGTATGATTCTTAGTAATACTTCAAATGCAGAACTTGTCTCTTCTACGAGAAAAAAAAAAGATTAAGAAGTGATATAGCCTATGTTTTTTCTGATATCAGAATGCCTAGTGGAAAGATTATCTATATACAGTGGTTGCAAAGCATGCATTTTTAAGAGTCCCCCTACTCTTTAATATTTATTAAGAATAAAAGCAAGGAGCCAGCATTTCTGGTTTAAGTGGTATATAACCAAGGAAGTTCAAGAGGACAAAATGCCATTATCTTGTCTGAATCCTAACAGCTCTTAGAATTTTGGTCTATACATTAAAAGTTTAATTCTTCATCATATACAGAAGCAATAAAGCAAGTAAATAATTCACTTAAACCTTTCAGGAACAAATTGAGCCCTGACACTTGATTTTTCTCATCCAATGCATCTCCTTTCAAATAATGGCAAATCTCCAAGTTTTTATGTGCCGCTGAACCTTAATCAATATCTCATCCTTTCCGTTGCTTTGTCCAGGCCCTTTCAACCTTTTCAATCTGTTGCTCTTGCCTTTATAATTTTTTTCAATGCCCTTTTCATTCCTGAACCATATGGATCTTTCTTTTTTTTTTTAAATCCTATTCACTTTCGCTGCTACAATCCTTACAAAATTGATACTATGTGATCCTAGAGTGCTAATTATTACAAGTTTAAAAAGATATATATTTGCCCAAATGTAATGTGGTTGTTTTTTAATGTCTGAAGGCTGGAGCTACTTTTTAACCTAAAACAATTTGCATTGATTTTCTTTTCTTGATTTCACTGATTAAATGCATCTGAATTGACACTGTAAACCATGTCATAGCTGAGTAGCTGACTAATTTAAAATCAAATAGTAACAGTATTTATAGGATGAACCATAACTTTTTTGCTTCTGCTTCTTCGCTGAATTGAGAGAAGATGCTCTGGGCTATTATCTGCTTCATTTGTTTCTGATTTGGAGTGTGAAGAGCTCTTCACAATAAGAATTCAAGTTTAGGTTCTAATCACTTTACCATAGTTTTTGAAACCTGAAATTAGCTTTGTTGGAATAGCATGAAATGCCAGCTTGAATATAATACATGCCCAGAGTATTAATATATTTCCATCATCGTGTTCTCCTATCGTATCAGCAACTTCCATAGGTAATGCAATGAGGCTAATAGTACAAAGCGGCATAAGAGAAATGCAGGGCTTTGCAATATGTCTTGTCAAATATTCTTTGCTTGTTTTTTTTCCAGTTCTTTCCTCATGATATGCTGCACTAGGCAGTGTATATTCATCTATATCCTGTTAGGTTTCCATTTCCCATGAAAGCCAGACCTTTTCTAAATGTAGACTTTTTGTTGTAATTGTTTTTATAAAATTGTCCTCTAATTTTGGATGCCTTATTTTTTTTAGCTGCCCAGCTTGAAACACTTTGAGGATTTTTTCCCCCCAAGGGTGCTCAGTACTTCAGGATATCGAGCCCAAAGTGTCTCCAGATGGAAACACACAAATAAAGGCAATCAGAATCTGTGAAAACTTAGCTTTTCTCCCTCTAAAACAGCATGGCTTTATCTTTAAACATTTCAATTTTAGAGAGCAAAATTGAAAAACAGGACTAGCCCAGGAAACTGATTTATTTTCTATCAGATAAATCTTTATTAGAAGCTAACTTTATAAGTCTACTCCATCTATATAGCTGCATTAAGAGTGTACCTTTGTCTACCTCTCTAATAGTTTCATTAAACTTGGGGTATATACTATGATAGCGAGTTTACCAGGCCTGGATTTAAGAAAATAAGAATGACCATACTGGGTCAGATCAAAGATTCATCTAGTTCAGTTTCATGGCTTCTGACAGTGACCAATTCCCCAGAGGGAATGAACAGAATAGGCAGTCATCAGGTGATCCCTCCCTTCTTGCCCATTTCCAACTTGTGACGAACAGAGACTAGGGACATCATTTCTACCCATCCTGACTAATAACTCACTGGATCAGAGAGTTGGGCTGGTGAGGGCTCAGGCTGGGGGTGTGGACTCTGGGGTGGGGGCGTGCTGGGAATGAGGAGCTCTGACTTTCGGGTGCAGTCAGCAGACTGCTCCAGGGCTGGGGCCAGAGTAGAGGACTCCTCCTCCCCTTCCTCCTCCTAGTACTCATCCCAAGCCCCAGAAGGAGTCCACTCCAAGTCGTCTGGTGGGGAGCTGCCATGATGTGCCTCCTCTCCGCCCATCTCCAAATTACAGCAATGTCAGCCTGCTGCCAGCCCCACTCTCTTACAGCCAGGCTTTAGTTGCAGCAGCCTATGAGGAAGTGCAGGGGGCATGGGACAGCCACCTCTTGCCCAGTGAACACATCAAGTGAGGGCAGGGGAGGTGCCTTGGTGCTGGTAGGTGGGGCTGGGAGCCTCTCTGGAGTAGGTGCATATGGGCAGCAGGTGGAGAAGGGAGAGAGACCCAGCTCTGACATTGGTGGAGCTGTGCCCCCAACATTGGTTGAGTCTAAGCACCTCAGGCCTATCCAACTCACTGCCCCTGTCTACAACAACCCTTCTAACATGTATCATCAGCAGGGTTTGAAACCTCAGCTTTGAACACTTGAGCTACAGAAACAACTACATTTAAAAAAGAACAAATAGTCTAGTAGCACTTTAAAGACTTAAAAACATGTAGATGGTATCATGAGCTTTCGTGGGCACAACCCACTTCTTCAGATGACTGGAATATTAAAAGTCCAAATCCAAGAATAAATAAGGGAAGGGGGAGGAGGGAAAAAAAAGAGAGAAAAGGGTGTGGGGTGGGGGAGAAGAGAGACTGTGAGTAGATAGTTCAAATAGTTACAAGAGGCTGTTAAGAACCATTAGCATCTCCATTGTTTGGTTGGTTGGTTAAGTCATTAAAAGGTGAAAGATAGTGAACCTATATCCCGGTTCAGACCATTTGCATAAGAATTAAACTTGTGAATGAAGTTAAATTCCAATCCTTCTCTGTGTAGGATTGTAGAATTGGCCTGAAACACCACAGTGACTTGGAGATCCATTAATGAGTGTCCGGGCAGGATTAAAGTGTTCTCCAACAGGTTTCTGTGTATTACCTTATGGATATCTGATTTAGAACATAAGAACATAAGAACGGCCGTACTGGGTCAGACCAAAGGTCCATCTAGCCCAGTATCCTGTCTACTGACAGTGGCCAGCACCAGGTGCCCCAGAGAGGGTGGACCGAAGACAATGATCAAGTGATTTGTCTCCTGCCATCCCTCTCCAGCCTCTGACAGACAGAGGCCAAGGACACCATTTCATCCCCTGACTAATAGCCTTTTATGGACCTAACCTCCATGAAATTATCTAGCTTCTCTTTAAACTCTATTATAGTCCTAGCCTTCACAGCATCCTCTGGCAAGGAGTTCCACAGGTTGACTACATGCTGTGTGAAGAAGAACTTTCTTTTATTAGTTTTAAACCTGCTCCCCATTAATTTCATTTGGTGTCCTCTAGTTCTTCTATTTAGGGAACTAATAAATAACTTTTCTTTATCTGCCCTCTCCACACCACTCATGATTTTATATACCTCTATCATATCCCCCCTCAGTCTCCTCTTTTCTAAACTGAAAAGTCCCAGTCACTTTAACCTCTCCTCATATGGCACCCGTTCCAAACCCCTAATCATTTTAGTTGCCCTTTTCTGAACCCTTTCCAAGGTCAAAATATCTTTTTTGAGGTGAGAAGACCACATCTGGTCACAGTATTCAAGATGTGGGCGTACCATAGTTTTATACAGGGGCAGTAAGATATTCTGGGTCTTATATTCTATCCCTTTCCTAATAATTCCTAGCATCCTATTTGCCTTTTTGACCGCTGCTGCACACTGTGTGGAAGTTTTCAGAGAACTGTCCACGATAACTCCAAGATCTCTTTCCTGAGAGAAAAAAATTAACACATTTTTTTGTGTTAATTAATTCTTTCCCGTAGAGATTATCCAGTTTGGCCAATATACATTGCAGTGGGGCATTGCTGGCATTTGATGGTATAGATCATATTAGTAGATGTGCAGTTAAATGAGCCTCTGATTTGGTGGCTGATGTGGTTGTTTCCAGTGATAAAATCACTAGTGTAGATGTGTGGGCAGAGTTGGCACCGGGCCTGATTGCTGGGGTGGGTTTCTGGATGATTATGATGTAGGTGTGTTGCGTGGTTATTGGAAATAATTTGTTTGAGTTTAGGGGGCTGTCTGTAGGCGAGGATTGGCCTTTCCCTCAGGGCCTCTGAGAATGAGGGGTCATTTTCCAGGATAGGTTGTAGATTGTTGATAATGCATTTGACTGGAAAGATTCCCTCTTCCTGTGCAAAATTACCTGCCACAAGTGCAGCCTGCCTAAGGGCCACAATTGTAAAATTACCTTACTGCATGGTGGATATTCTTCCTAACTCCTCTTAGAATAATGGAAATTATGCCTAATATAGGAAAGGGGAATGATATTAAACTGAAAACAAAAATCAATTATTTATATTCTAATTTATATAATTGTGGATGTTCTTCTAATCTAGATAAAGATCAAATCCCTCTTTGAATCCTGCTAAATTCTTGGGCCCAATGTCTATCTGTAACATTGGGTTCCATAGGTTAATTATGTCTTGTACAAAATAATTTTCCTTTAATGAGCTTCACGTTTCTTTCTTTTCAATTTAATTGAATATTGCTTTCCTTATATAAAGCATAAATAAGGGCACCCAATGTACCTTCTAAATATATTGTATGTAACCCCCATGTCTCCTTTTAGTTGTCTTTTTTCTAAACAGATACAATCTTTTCATTTTTACATTATATACAATATTTCTATGTATGTGTCACCCCACTTCCTACTCTTTTGGTTATTCAGAAAAAGTGTCCAAAACTAACTTCAGTGCTCTATATCATGGTGTACACGTGATTTGTATTGCGGTATGAAATTTTCATTCTTTATTTTCTATTCCATACTTTGTGCGTCCTTATCCTTTACAGTATTTTATTTTTGTTCACCACTGCATATAAAGCATTTAGCATTGAGCTGGCCACAGTGAAGCCTATGTGTTCTTCTTGAGTGGTTACTGTACATTTAAAATCCCATAATGTATATATACAGATAACTCAAAATTGCTTGCATTGCATTTGTCAACAGTGAGTTTCATCTGTCATCATGCTGCACATCCATTTAGTTGGGTTAGGTACTTAAGAAGATCCTGAATATCTTCTCCAGTCTTGCCTAATGTATTTTTTTTTGTCATCTGCAAATCATAGAAGCATAGGACTTGAAGAGATTTCAAGAGGTTATCTAGTCTAATCCCCTTTGTTTAGGGAAGGACTATTACCTAGACTATCTCTGACAAGTGTTTGCCTAACTTACTCTTAAAAATCAACAATGATGGAGATTCCACAACCTTCCTAAGCAATTTATTCCAGTTTTTAACCACCCTGACAGGAATTTTTTCCTAATGTCCAGCATTGCTGCAATTTAAGCCTATTACTTCCTGCCCTATCCTCAGAAGTTAAGAAGAACAATGTTTTTCCCTCCTCCTTGTAACAAACTTTTACCTTCTTGAAAACAGTTATCATGTTCCCTTTACATTAATTGTTTACTAATTGGGTCTATTTCTTCCAAGAAATCAATGATTAGAAAATATTAAATCTGAGGGGAAAAGGAGGAAAATAAACAAAAAGGTTAAAATTTCTTCTACACAAAGTGTACAATCACAATAACATAAAATTAGAAACAAGCTTTAGTAAGGTGTATAATGTGGGGGCTGTTTTTTTCTTTTCCCTACAGCTTAAGGAGTGGATATTTCATCTGTCTGGGGTTGGTCTTATCCCTCAGCCAATGGATCCAGCTAGTATAAGCACCTGTATTGGTCATCATTCATCCATCATCATATCCTTCAAAAATCCTACCATTGAACATATACTGGTAGATGTGCTGTTAACAGGTACATAATCTTGTTTTAACAGTTTCTGTTTGATTGCTTTAAAATTGTCTGTGGAATAAAGAAATGATTAGTAGTCTCTAAATTACATGATATGATGCAATAGAGCAGGCCACTTTGAGAAACTGCTTACTGGCCACGCCGATGTGTTTACTTCCTGGCAGTGCAGCACGGAACCTTGTGACTCTGGTTTTCAATTTGCAGCCAAGGAGAGCCACAAGAAGCAGCATCCCAGCCCATGCCACTTCCCATGGCTCCCCTTGGCTGCAAATGGCAAACTGGAGCCGACAGGAGCCGCGAGGCTCTATGGCTGCAGTGCCAGTAGGTAAACACACTGGTGTGGCCAGTTAGCAGTTTTCTCAAGGTGGTTTCATAGACCACTTTGAGAAACACTGCAGTAGAGATGAGTGTTTCATTGATATTCATGGTAGGAAATAGTTACTTGATGCCTCCTTGCCTGCTCTTTAAAAATCTGGCTTGTTATAATTTACTTAATATTCCTCTTAAAAGTGTTCTCAGCAGAAATTAGTATAGTCCCTGATTTTTTGTAATACTAAAGACTACATTTACATCTTGCTTGGAGCCTGAACTGAATTTTCAATATGTGTAAATGTAAATGTATGCAGCTAGGAACAAAGAATGTTGACTATATTTATAGAATGGGGCCCTAAATCCTGGAAACAGTGTCTCTCACAAAGATTTGGTGATTGTGATGGATAATCAGCTGAATGGGAGCTCCCAGTGTGATACTGTGGGCCAAAATGTTTACTATGATTCTGGAATGCACAAATGGGACTCTTGAGTAGGTGTAGAATGGTTTTATTTCTTTATTTGGCATTGGTGCAACCACTGTTGAAATATTGTGTCCAGTTCCAGTGCCCACATAGCTTAGAAAACATACCTTAGAGCAATCAGAGTTCAGTCTATTTAGTTTAGCAAAGAGAAGGTTGAGGGATGAATTGATCTCCAGTTAAAAGTATGTACATGGGGAACGAATATTTAATCATAGACTCTTAAATTTCATAGAGAAAGGTATAACATGATCCAGTGGTTGGAAATTGAAGCTAGACAATTCAGACTGTAAATAAGATATACATTTTTAAGAGTGAGGAATAATAAATCATTGAAAAAGTATACCAACGGTCATAGTGGATTCTCCATCAATGTCAATGTTTAGGTCAAGATCAGATATTTTTCTAAAAGATAAGATCTAGGAATTATTTTGGCATATTTATATGCCTGTTTTATACAAGAGGTCAAACTAGATGATCGCAATAGTCTCTTCTGACCCTGGAAACTATGAATTCAGCCATAATACTGTCCAGGAAAGAATGGTGCTGGAGATATATCGAGATTAATCATTAACTATGCCATCTTGAAATTTAGTGTTCATATAAATGGCATTTTAACATATTTAATGGATTAAGTCATTTAGCAAATTGAAGTTTTAAAGACAGGTTATAGCTAACTCAGTAAATAGGAGAGTAATGCAAATTAAATCTCCATGATGGCTGGGATTTTTTGTCATAATGATAGCAGACATCTGACCCTTTCAGTTTCAGATGTGAAATTTAGTTCAATCACCCACAAATGAATCATTAGAGAGTGTAGAAAACAATATAGCTATTTTTAAACACATCCAACAGTGGAACCTCTCGACATATCAGCACTGAAAAGCAAATTCAGATGGGACAAATAGAGACATTGAAAAAAAATTGAAAGCGTACAAAGGCTAGATTTTAAATCTTTATTTTGACAAAAGCCTATTTTTTCTGTTAATTTTGTAAACTATTTCTTAACTTCTTACATTAAGTTTTCTGGTTCTGTGACGATGCTGCACAATGAATTTAGAACACCATTGAATTAAAGAACGGCTGGGGTACATGCAAGCAATACATGTTGTGACAGGATTAGGGTACTTCAGCATTAATGTAATAACAGTATTTTGCAAGGGGTAGAAGAAGTTAGCCTCCCTGGAAGGGAGGAAAAATATCCAACCTGCTCTCTGAGTTATGGGTCTTGGAGGGAGAAGCTGACAGCTAGACATCATAAGCAGGGCTGGCTCTAGGTTTTTTGCCACCCCAAGCAAACAATTTTTTGGCCACCCCTACCCTTTTTTTGTCTGGGGAGGATCTGCCTGCAAATGCAGCTTGCGCGACTTGCTGGGGATGCGCACGCAAATGCAGCTTGTACAGCTTCCTGGGGAGTAGGGCACACACTTCAGAGGGAGCCCAAACCCCTGGGCATTTTCATCTCCTAGGAGAGTGCCAGGAACTTCCCACATGAGGACAATTGGAGGCCTGGTTCATCCACAGCAAGCCAGTTAAAGACTTCCAAAGCATGCAGCTGTTCACATCACTTAGTGCTGGAGTCCCAGTCCCACTCCTCACTCTGCAAAGGGATTTTATTATTAGAAGCCTTATAATCACTCAGACTCCAACCCTAACACATAAGATGTCCAACTCTTGGTGACCATGGACACGAATCAGCCTCACTATACAATGAAACAGTTCAAAGGGATTAAGAGAACTTTTGTTTCAATTCCCTAGCTCAACTGTCCAGAACAAGACAGGCACCAGACAAAAAACCCCCACTAGCCTAGGACCTATTCCATGAGCGCAGCCCTGTGCTTTCTCCTTCAGGGACAGACCAAACAGCCTCTGAAGCAGGGTGGATTAATTTAAATCTCTAATTTTAATCATTATTTAAACCAGCAAGCAGAAAACGTAGGTTTAAATGAGCAATTAATAATTTAAATTATACTTTTAAAATATTTTCCGAAAGGATGGTTGAGTCTTATTGATTAGCAACCTTTAAAACCTGTAGATTTATAACTAAATATAACCTTTATGCCAAATTTGGTGCTTCTATTTACTAACCAGGAGAATACACTCAGTACAGCTACCAACTAAATAAATGCCCAAATAATTGAGTAACTTAGATGTAATCAGATTTTTAATTTTTACATTTTTATTCTATTACAAAATGGTGTGTAGCAAGAACACTTAAGAGACAGATTTTACCCCATTTATTATTTGCTAAGTGGTGGCCACTTTTTTAAAACATATGATTTGCATCTACTTCTGTCTGGATGGAAATTCTATTTAAAATAAACAAAACCAGCATTTAATTTTTGTATGAAATAAAACTACTTTAAATGTGAAGGACACATAACAAAAAAGTATCCAAACACATTTTGCAATAAAATTCATTTATCCTCAGACAAAGGGAGAAGAAGAATCACCTGGGTCCCAGGCAGTTGTGAAGTTGTCAGGACACAGCACAAGGGGGCTGGGTTCCTGGGCAAGGATGTGTGTGTGTGGGAGCCACATCCGTGCTCACGGCCCATGCCGTTCCGCTCACGGCCCATGCCGTTCCGCTGACGGCCCCTAGCATGCTACGTCATATCCTGCATGTGCAGGCCGGGTCGCACACAGCGTCCTAGCCTGCACGTGCTAGCAGCTGGCCGCTTAGCGCAGGCAACAGCTTCAGAACCCGGGCATAAGGTTGGGGAGGGGAAGATACCTGGCTCTGCAGAAGTAGAGGGGGACCGGGGTGGTGCACATGGCATCCTGGATGCGGCGCAGCGGCTCTGGTTCCGGGACCTGGGCATAAGGTTGCGGGGGAGGGGGATTGGGTTACAGCAGGGAGGGGAGGTGACTAGGGAGGGGGAGGGAAGGGGGGTTGGGTTACGCACAGCATCCTGGCCAGCTCATGCTCAAAGTCGGCCACTTAGTGTACGTGACCCAGTGCCTGGAGGGAGACGCACAGCTGTTAGAGCGGAAGGGCAGGGGTTTGAGTTGGGGGGGTGTATCTAGCTTTGGGGAAGGGGAGGAGAAGGAGATTGGGTTGGGGTGTGTGTGCCTGGCTTTGGGGAAGGGGAGGAGGTCTGGGTTAGAGCAGGCTGCTCTTCCCCTCCCCTAAACAGCTGGCACACTTCCTGAAATGCCAGGTCTGTTACACCACTGGGACTTTTCCCCTTGCTGCCTGCCTGAGTGGGAGTGGGGGTGGGGTGGGGTGGGGTGGGGGAAGGGATGGGGGAGGGAGTAGGAATCCTGGGACTGCCTGCCAGCTGGGACTGCATGCAACGTCTCAGGAAGCACGTGGCTGTCGTGGGGAGCAGAGGAAGAGCATGTGCTTCCTGAGACGTTGGAGCTAGCATGAAGTCCTGAGACTCCTCTACACACACACACCCTATGCAGGCAGGCAGCAGGAGGGAAGGATATCCCTGGCAAAGCGTCAGACCGGGCATTTCAGAAAGTGCACCAGCTGTTTCGGGAAGGGGAAGAGCAGCCCTTGCACTTTCTGAGACCTGGGATCCCCAGGTACTGGCCCCAGCTGTCTCTGTCCCCTCCCCCTGGCCAGATCTCCCCCCCCACCAAGTACCCTGCTCCAGAACCCTGTCTGCTGCCTCCACCAGCACAGCTGGGGCCACATTAGTGAGGCTTGGGGTTTTTTGGAGGGGTTGTTTTTTTGCATCTCACTTGTGTGGCCCCAACTGACTTTTCTGTGGGTCAGTGACCCCTGACTCAAAACAGGTTCCCCGCCCCTCTCAAAAATAAGGACAACAGTGAAACATTTTGTGTTTGACAATATTTTATTTAAAAATGAAGCCTGGTCAACAAACCCCCAATTGGGGCCATGCCCCCATCTTGCCGCAGCATCATAACACTCCTGTACTCCCCCAGACCTGAGCCTATCATACACTGAAACCCCCTGTCCTGAGTCTCTCACATCCATAAGCTCCTGCACCCCCACATCACCAGTCTTCTGCCACAATGCTCCTGCACCATCTACACACTGCAAATTTGTGTCCTGAGCCCATTATACTCCCAGCCTCCCTGTCCTGAGTCCCTTATGCACGCCAGCCCAAACTCTTGCACCCTTTCAGCCACAAGCCTGCAGCTTGCTCAGTACCCCAGCTCTCCACCTGACCCCAACACTCTCCAGCCTGGAGCGCCATCCCTAAGCCAGCATCCTCTTCTCTACTTCCTCCTGCACCCAAATTCCCTCCCAGAGCTTGCACCTCTCACCCATTCCCAGTGATTTTTTTGTGAGCCACAATAGCAGTGGAGACAGCGTGAAGAGCCGGGGAAAAGTTGTTGAGATAAGAAAGAAAGAAAGAAAGAAAGAAAGAAAGAAAGAATGAATACCGGCAGTGGGACAGTGTACCAGCACCTGTTTTCCCCCAGCGCAGTTTTTTTTCTGAACAACTTTGCCCTGGCTCTTCACGCTGTCTCCACTGCTATTGAGGCTCTTTGTCTGGAATGTGTTGGCCACCCGTGGTCTAGACCGTGCTTGGTCCTGCTGTGAGGGCAGGGGACTGTACTTGATGGCCTCTTTTTGTCCCTACCAGTTCTAGTGTTCTACGATTCTATACTGTACAGCAGTGGTTCCCAATCTTTTTGATACTAGGGACCAGTAAACCCATTCACGAGCTTTTGGAGGGCAGGTAACATTTATTTCCATATTTGCATATTCATTAAGCAAATGATAAATATGCAAATACATTGTTTCTGGTCCTCCCAAAGCCCCCAGTGCCAACAGGAGTGGGCCCAGTCCACTGCCCTGGGCAGTTTCCCAACCCCAACCCCAAGGTATCTACTTCACCCCCATTTGGGACTGGTAAGATTAGAAGGTCCCTCTCAGGCCTGCTGGGTGACTTGGATCGTATGGACCCTGG
Source organism: Pelodiscus sinensis (assembly GCF_052426305.1). Taxonomy (NCBI): domain Eukaryota; kingdom Metazoa; phylum Chordata; order Testudines; family Trionychidae; genus Pelodiscus; species Pelodiscus sinensis. The sequence continues at coordinate 202,734,077 of NC_143052.1, forward strand.
AGGTCAGGTGAGTAGCTGTGTGTCCCCTCCCCCAGTCACGCCTGCGTTCATGGGTGAAACCGTGGACTGTACCCTGCCTCAGGGCATGTCACTGGCCCTACCTGTCCGGCAGGTTGTTCCGCCCCCCTCCTGGCCCCAATCCCGGCTGCTTCATCGGCCAGCACCAGCTTCTCCAGCTGTTTCTCTGCTGATACCTGATTGCATTCTTCTGGTTCTGAATGAGGTTTGACTAGTCAGTTTGTAACTCTTGTGTTCTCTGTAATTTCCTTTCCAAATAGTTAACTGATGCCTTTTTGTCCTTTTTCTCTTCATTCCCTTGCCACATTACAAATATTTTATTCCAGGCACCTTAGCACCTCTTCTGTGCCTAATCTCATGCTTCCTTAGCCTACCCAATTACTCTTATTCTCCTTTTTCCTTGCTGATATCCCTTGTCTGTTGGGTCTCCTCTTTCTATACCCTATCTGCCCTACTCCCAAACTCTCTGACCTATCTCATTGAAGAAGCTTCTAGTCAGGAATGCTGAGAGCCTCTGGTGATCTCCTAGGCAAAGTGTGGGGGCCCTGGCTCCATGCCCCTGGAAGGATCAGGGCCTTGGGAGGGGCGAGGCTGGGTGCAGCCAGCCCTGGGTGCCTCCCGGAACACACTGTGCTGGTCCCCAGGCTGCTCTCAGAGCTACCCAGAGCTCAGCACCATTCTTGGTCCTTTCTGCCAGAGCACATAGCACAATGCTCTGGTGGTGATTTAAAGGGCCTGGGGCTCTGGCCACCGCTGCTGCTGCAGTAGCAATAGCCATGAGCCTCAGGTCCCTTTGACTCAATGGGCCCCAGGGCAATTGCCCCCTTTGTTCAAACACTACTCTCCCCCCCCCCAACAAGTTGGCAAGCCTGCTCCTATATCTGTCCTCAAGCTTTGGTACCACTGGGAACTCTGTTTTTCTTGGAGGTACAAGCATCAACTCCCCCTTCTGTGATAGTTACAGTGACCCAAGGCTCACTTTTTTTTTCCTTTAAAGCTGCCTCCCTTAGGCATTCAGGCCTTTCATTGACCCCTGGGTACCTGAAGAAGCACCTGTAAAGAAGGAGCACAGCCAGTCTACATGACTAACCAGTGATTTGTGAATTACAGGTATTACTCTGGCTACAGTTTGAAAACCCTACTTCTTGAGGTAGAAGATGTGTTTGGCAACCATGACACCCTTTGTTCTTATTTCACTTCATAGAGTGCAATGTTTTATGCTTCTGTAAAATGCAGGCCTGTATTTCTTCTGATTCGCACAACAACAGAACAATTATAAGAAGCAAGTTGCAAGTCTTCTTAAGCATACATATAGTGCCAACTGGCATATTTAGTAGTTCTAGATTACCAAGCTGTTATTTGTAAAATGCTAATCTAATTCACACTGCACAAAACTGAAAACAAGAATTGTCTCCTCAATACTACTGTCCCATCAGAAATGATTTGCATAGCTTAAAGTAGATACTAATATTTTTGAGATGTTGCCTTAAGGTCACAAAACCTTCCTTGTTTAAATAAGACATAATCTTCTTTTTAACTATAGAGCATTAACTTAGTCCCAAGAAGATCCCAGTATAACCTGGCGTAGAAGCCTAGAAGAACTCTAATTTTGACTTTTTCATCTTACACACAGTTTTTGGCTCCTCATTTTTCCCCTTGGATTAATTGCACATAAGGTGACCTGAAATAATGTACTAACATTCCTGTAGTGTTTTCCAGTGGAACTAGTCTGTAAAAAGGCCCTTTCTTTGAGGAAGTTAACCCTATAGAGTCCAAAGTACAAAAGTAAACAATATAAACAACTCTGAAATCTGTCTTGAATTGTAAAACCTGAATAATGGGGGAGATTAATATCTCCATGAATTACCACTGATGACCTGAAAATAAAAAAAATGCAGTAAGATAACTGAGCTGTGAATGTAAGCCTTCTTCAGAACAGCGTTGTGCAGGCTTTGGCTTCCTTTGTATGGAAATAGCAACCTGTCTTTAATCTTCTTGATAAGACATGGCCCTTTTTCTGTATGGAGGCCTACTTCTAATATATTTTAAAAGGAAAATATTTCTAGCTGCATAAGTACTGTTATGACTATAAAACTTCAGTTTTCAATAATAATCAGCTCCTCAGAGGTAAATAAGTGTCTATTTCAATTGAAATCAATGGAAGTTAGGTGCCTAAATATCTTTGAGGATCTGGGCATACATTTTAATAAAATATATAATCCAGTGTGGTTTATAAATTATAGTGACTGTGATATTGCACACCTGTATTTGTCACCGGATGGCATTCCTTGTTTAAGGATAGTAAGTCCAGCTCTGTGACAGCTGAACCTGATTAGTGGGGCAGGGCACCATCTAGGAGAGTTCTAAACTGAGGTCCAAGTAAGAGAGTCAAAGACAGAGGCTGAAAAAGACTGAGGACAGAGGAATAGAAGAGAAATGACTGTAGTGGCTCCTTAGAAAAAGCAAGGTAGAACACAAGAAAAATCCCATGACTGGCAGAAACCAACAGAGTTGAATATGGGTTGTGTGGATGGACTGTATTTTGTGATTTTGAAGACTATTGTTTATGTTAATAAATCACCTCCAACTAGAGATATTATTAACCACCAGAGAGCCATATGGAAAAGACTGAGACAGAGGGACACTCAGGACTGAAGAGAAACTGTGACATTATATGGAGAAAGAAGTAGATGTTATATGGAGAACATATACAGATTAAATTTTCAGTTCTTGAATATCTATATCCTTCTTCAGTGTACCTTCTTGTAAGGCATAAAATACTTTTCAGAACTAATTTTAATATTTTAAAATGTTTACCCCAGACTGTTTTCTAAAAATGACACTCCTTATTTCATTTAATTTTATGATAATAAACATTTTAAATGAAATGTAATAAAGACAAGTGGCTGGCAAGCTTATAAAGATAAGAATGCTACAAACAAGTTGAGGCAAAATATGCTAAAATGTATTTAGATCTACGGTAGGATAAATGGTTCATCAGTCCCAATATCCTATCTCCAAAAGTGGCCATTTCCATAGATTAAAGGAAAGTTGTTTAGGGTTGTTGTTTTTTTTTCTTTACACAGATATGCTTGTAGCTATCACATCTCAGGGTTGTGAATTTAACAACTTAGTTGTGCATCAAGGATTTAGATCAGGGCTACTCAACATGTGGCTCATGTGGCTCAGGGGCCACATGCAGCCCGAGGCCCATTTATTTGTGGCCCGCGGTGCAGTTTGTGTTTATGCGGGGCTCAGCATGCGGGAGGGTTCCTTTGAACATGGCCTCCACTAGGAACACGGGCTGGCTGGAACAGATGGGTATAAGGTGTCGGCGTTTCTAGACCCCAGGTAGGTGGTGCCGGGAGTGCCGGGGCATTGTGGGACGTGCTTTGTATTCATGTCTATCAGTGTGAAAGAAGCTATTTGCATATATTTGCACATATATTTGCATATATATGCAACTGCACTTAAGTTGCGCCCCTCGGCATGTGCTGTGAGTATCATTGTGGCCCCTGGGGCTTCCAAAGTTGAGTAGTCCTGATTTAGATGATGGCAGAGAGAGTGCGCTTATTAAGTTTGCAGAAGACAGCAAGCTGGGAAAGGTTGCAACTGCTTTAGAGGACAGGGTCATAATTCAAAATGATCTGGACAAACTAGATAAATGCTCTGAGGTAAATAGGATGAAGTTTAATAAGGACAAATGCAAAGCACTCCATTTTGGAAGGAACAATCAGTTTCACATGTACAGAATGGGAAGCCACCATCTAGGAAGGAGTACTGCAGAAAGGGATCATGGTGTTATAGAGGATCACAAGCTAACTATGAGTCAACAGTGCAACACTGTTGCAAGGAAAGCAAACATGATTCTGGGATTCAACAACAGGAGTGTTGTGAGCAAGACACAAGAAGTCATTCTTCTGCTCTACTCTGTACTGATTAGGTTTCAGTTGGAGTATTGTGTCCATTTCAAGAAAGATGTGGAGAAATTGAAGAAGGTCCAGAAAAGAGCAACAAAAATTATTAAAGGTCTAGAAAACATGAACTGTGAGGGAAGGCTGAAGAAACTGGGCTTGTTTAGTTTGGAAAAGAGAAGACTCAGAGGGGACATGATAGTGATTTGCAGGTATCTAAAAAGGTGTCTTAGGGAGTAGGGGGGGAAATTGTTCTCCTTGACCTCTGATGATAGGATAAGAAGCAGTGAGCTTAAACTGCAGCAAAGGAGGTTTAGGTTGAACATTAGGAAACCTAATTGTCAGGGTGGATAAACATAACATAAATTGCCTAGGGAGGTTGTAGAATCTCTGTTACTGGAGATATTTAAGAGCAGGTTAGACAGACATCTATCAAGAAAGATCTAGATCAAGGCAACTCAACTTTGGAAGCCCAGGGGGCCACAATGATACTCACAGCACATGCCGAGGGCTGAAACTTAAGTGTGGTTGCAAATACATGCAAATATATATGCAAATAGCTTGTTTCACACTGACAGGCATGAGTACAAAAATTAAGACAAGACTGTACAACACATAGGGTATGTCTATACTACCCCGCTAGTTCGAACTAGCGGGGTAATGTAGGCATAAGGCAATTGCAAATGAAGCCCGGGATTTGAATTTCCCGGGCTTCATTTGCATAAGCCGGGCGCCGCCATTTTTAAATCCCGGCTGGTTCAAACCCCGTGCCGCGCGGCTACACGCGGCACAAACTAGGTAGTTCGAACTAGGAAGCCTAGTTCAAACTACCTAGTTCGTGCCGCGTGTAGCCGCGCGGCACGGGGTTCGAACCAGCCGGGATTTAAAAATGGCGGCGCCCGGCTTATGCAAATGAAGCCCGGGAAATTCAAATCCCGGGCTTCATTTGCAATTGCGGTATGCCTACATTACCCTCCTATTTCGAAATAGGAGGATAGTGTAGACATACCCCCAGGTCCCATTTAAGTCAGTTCTGCTGATATTAATAAAATGCAATATTTACCCAATTTTCACTCATATGACACCACTTTTAATGAGCAATGACAGTCCGGGAATTTAACTGCTAAAATGCATATCAACAGAAGACCATTATATTGACTACTTTTTTGTTTTGGCTTCACAACAGTCCAGGAATTTTACTACTAAAACACATATAAAAATAAACCACAACCTGAGCCGCAAACTAATGGGCGGCCCACAGGCCATGTGTTGAGTAGCCCTGATCTAGATGGTGCTTGGTTCTGCTGTGAGGGCAGGAAACTAGACTTGATGATCTCTCAAAGTCCCTTATAGTTCTAGTATTCTGTGATTCTATGATTGAGTGGAAAAAGTGAATCCTCTTATTTGGATTATATCTGTTGCCTATTAATTTAATCAGATGACTCCTGAAAAGTAAGCTAGTCCTTTTTTCCTCACACTTTTCATGCTTTTACAAACCTCAGTTGTATCCCCTTTTCTAAGATGAACAGCCCTAATCATTTCAATCTCTCCTTATATGGAAGCTGCTCTATATTTTTGATAATCTTTGTTTCTCTTCTCTGAACTTTTTCCAGTTTCACTGTATCTTTTTTCAGAATGGGTGACCAGAATTGGATAAAATATTTAAGGTATAAGTGCACCATGGATTTACATATTGGTATTATGATTGTTTCTGTCTTATTTTCTATGCCTTTAATTAAAGTTCCTAATTTCAGTTAGCCATTTTGACATCTGCTGCATTTTAGGTGGAAGTTTTCCAAGACTTATCCACAGTGACTCTAAGATATTTCTTGAGTGGTAACAGACAATTTTAAACTCATCACTGTATATCTATAGTTGGGGTTTTTGTTATGCCATGAGTACTTAGTTTCCTTAAGAGCCTATGGTGAAGGGCCTTGTCAAAGACTGTGAAAATCCAGGTACACTATATCAATTGCATCATTCTCATGCCTGTGCTTGTTCACATCTTTAAAGAATTCTGACAGATTACTTCCCTTTACAAAAACTTAGTTGACTCTTCCCCAAACAAAGGCTGTTTATCTATGATCTAATAATGCTGTTCTTTACCATAGTTTCTACCAATTTACCTGGTACTGAGGTTAGGCTTTATAATTGCCAGAATTGCTTCTGGAGCCCTTTTTAAAATTTGGTGTTACATTTGCTATCCTTTAGTCATTTGGTATAGATACTCTGCATGCACGACAGGGTGTCGTACTGCTCTTGTCACAAATTGCTTCAAAATCTTCTGGTCAACTATCATCATGTGCATTTGATTTACAGGGTTCTCCTCACCACCTTTTCAGATTTACGCAGCTTTGTATATACCAGTGGTCCCCAACCTTTTGAGGTTGTCGGGCGCCAGCCCGCCGGGCGCCAGGGGGCGGGGACACTTGCGCGCCTGGGAGCGCCCTCCCTCCCATAGCCGCGCGCCCGGGGGCGGCCCCCCTCCCATAGCCGCTTGCCCTGGGGGATGGGGTCCCCCCATAACCACGCACCCAGGGGGCCGGGGCCCCCCCATAGCCACGCGCCCGGGGCCGGTGCCCCCCCGCAAGAGCCACGTGCCCGGGGCCAGCGCTCCCCCCCCCGCAAGCGCCGTGCGCCCGGGGCCGACGCTCCCTGAAAGCGCCGCGCCATGTGCCCGGGGCCAGGCCAGCCCCGAGCACCTGGTGGGCGCATTCAAATGCCCCCGCGGGCACCATGGCGCCCACGGGCACCGTGTTGGGGACCACGGGTATATACAATAGTGTGCACTCCTTAGCTCCTTAGGCTCATTTAACAGCACATCTGTGGTGTATGAAGGCACGGACTCCAGCCGGTGCAAGCACGAAATCGTTTTATTGCAAGATTACAACTATCTTTATACCCTCTCAAACTTCCCAAAAGTCCACATCCTGCTTTTCATAAACTGTGCTTCTTCACAGTCCCAAACACGGCATTCCCGAAGGTCGTTGACTTAGGCAGATGTTGTTATTGTTGGCTCAGGACTCTTGCTCGGTTTCGTCCTTGGGATGCCCTGTCACGTGGCCAAAGCACTATTCTTGCTGATTCTCTACACACATCCACTAATGTGATCTATGCCATCAAATGCCAGCAATGCCCCACTGCAATGTATATTGGTCAAACTGGACAGTCTCTAAGGGAAAAAATTAATGAACACAAATCGGATATCTGAAAGAGCAATACACAAAAACCTGTTGGAGAACACTTAATCTGCCTGGACACTCATTAATGGATCTCCAAGTCATCATTTTGTTTCAAACTAATTCCACAAGTCAAACACACAGAAAAGGGTTGGAAATTAACTTCATTCACAAGTTTTATTCTTATGCAAATGGTATGAATTGGGATATTGGATGGCTCACACATTATCTTCCACATCTTAATGACTTAACCAACCAACCAACCAGCCAATGAAGGTGCTAACGGTTCTTATCAGCCTCTTGTAAGTATTTAATCTTTAAGGTGCTACTAGACTATTTGTTATTTTTAAGTTTTTCCTGTTACAAACTAACTTGGCTATCCCTCCAAAGCTTATCTATTCAGAGTGTGTCTCTCCTCTTTTTATTCCTCCCCCACCCTTCTCTTATTTGTTCTTGGATCTGGACTTCTAACACTCTTGTCATCTGAAGAAGTGGATTGTGCCCACAAAAGCTCATGATACCATCTACATGTTTTGTTAGTCTTTAAGATGATACTAGACTATTTGTTGTTTCTTCTAGTTATTGTATGTTTTATACTCTGGCATTACTGTGTTTCATTGATTATCCTCATTCCACCAAGTTTCCATGATGTCCATTATATCAATATCCTCATTTAATGCTAGGCACTCTGGGTCATCTATCTTAGCATTTAGTATAAATACCATTGCCATAGCAACCAAAGTTCCCATAAAGACCTTATTCCAAAATCATATTAGACTTGCTAGTCAGCTTTTTATTCCCAGGCTAGCTTGACTTTTCTGATGTTCCTGTTTTTTATCTGTCTTCCTGAGTGTCCAGTGACATTTAGTGACTTGCTTCACCTGTGCATGGAGTAGGCAATTGTTAATCTATTTCATTTACAGAGACAGGTACAGAGAATGGTACTGCAAAACTATATGAAGTTCGAACTAGGAGGGTAATGTAGGCCTACCGCACTTGCAAATGAAGCCCGGGATTTGAATTTCCCAGGCTTCATTTGCATAAGCGGGGAGCCGCCATTTTTAAAACCCCGCTGGTTCAAACCCCGTGCAGCGCGGCTACACGGGGCTCGAACTAGGTAGTTCGAACTAGCGGTGTAGTGTAGACATACCCTAACAGGGGCATTAAATTCCCCCTGAACCTTTTTTCTTCATATAAATTTAGACTCATGAAGCTGAATTGTTTTATTATTCAGGATTACTTTGAGATCATGAAAATTAAAGCATTACAAATAACAAAATATTTATAGAATGATAGGAATGGAAGGGACTGCTAAAGTTCTAATTTAAAATATTTTCTTTATTCATCATGGTCCTGTTCCTGCAAACACTTAAGTGTGTTTAATTTCACTCTGGTGAGTAGTCTCATTGACTCCATTGTGTCTATTTATGTGAATATATTTCAACACCTGTAAGTGTTTGCAAGACTGAGACCAATGCTGTCATATACTGAGTGTGCAGTATGGTACCAAAGTCAGCACTCAGAAATGCACATTCAACTAACTTTTGATTTCAGTAGGAGTTCTTCATGCCTTATAATTGCTATTACTGAGCAGTTCTTCTATAAATACCTTTTGGACCAGGTTCTGTGCTACTGGAAGGTAGAAATCAGTGCATTAGAGTGATTTGATACAGGTGTATTACATGTAAGTGCAGAGAGAATGGTACTGCAAAACTATATGAAGCATAGTCATAGGCTTTGAGTTCCAAATTTTAATGCAATATCAGGTAGCTTTGAATTACTAATCATACATAGAGTGTCAGTTGTAACAGAAGCATCTGCTTTAAACAGAAAGTAGAGGCTTTGATCCCATAAGAATTTTTCTGTATTTCTATTTAAATAGTTTTTGTTCTCAAATATACTTTTTCAAACCTCCCACAAAAGATTTTGAGAATGTGCTGTGGTGTAACGAGATTTATGATGAGGGCTATGTCACTGGCTGTGATTCTAGGTATAGCAGTTTTAGAGCTATAAAAGAAAATTAACGCTAGATATAATACAAACATACACATTCACACTAAATATTTTTACTAACACACAGTTGAGTGAATAAGTTGTTCCCTTACTTGTCAGAAAAAGTTTGTGTTTTTCCCAAGCAAAAATAAATAATTCTTCTTCGAGTAATGTCCCTGCAGGTGCTTCACTATTGGTGTCGGGCTCATCCCGGCACTGCAGATTGATGATCTTTCAAGCAGTATCTGGTCAGGCCACGCATGCGCAGTATGCAGTGCTACCTGATACTGCATACTGCCCTTGGTCACAGACAGAGTCCAATCCTCTCTTTCTCTCACAATCCTGTAGATAAGAAATTAGTGTGTAGTTAGTTAAGAATTATAGTTATAATTGTTTCTTTTTTTAATTTGTTCTTTAAAAAAAACCCTGCTTCTTATTTAAATAGTTACCGTGTCAGAGACAGTGCAGTTACAACTGACCCTCATACCAGTTCCTCAAAAAAAATAAAAAAATAAATAAAGAACAAGGGAAAGACAGACTTAATACCTAACAAACAAAACAACAAGAGGCTATCAAAATGCCCGGCTTTCCTGGGGTTAAAAAAATGCTACAAATGTCCCAATGATCTATGCCCATATTTGATGGCCACAGGTCATGCATTTGCTGGTTGGGAGAGACACACGTTCCTCAGAAGTGTGTTCACTGCAGCAGCCTTATGACCAGGTCCCAGAGGGACAGGGAGCTTAGACTCCACATGTTATTCTGTGATAAGGCACTAGAGCCACAAACAGCCAAAGAGGGGAGTTCTCAGCAAGAGACTGCTACTAAACAAAGGAAATGGAAGGGCTTGCCCTAATCTTTGCCACTCAGTCTCTACCTCCCAGTATTAGCAAGGGAGACAAGCCAGGCACCTTCAGCACTGGATGATCCTGTGCTACACGGTAGCGAAGCTGAAACAGAAAAGTCCACAACCCTCAGCACCAATGAGATTGGACATCCATGAACCGGACAAAGCACCGACACCAGTTACACCACAGGTGCCGACCGAAACACCGGCACCGATGAAGGCGAAGTCAAAATCAGCCAGACTGTAAGAAGTCATACTTCATTCAACTACCGATTTTATTGTGCTCCCCCCGTCACCTCTACAACTCTCAACAATATAAGTTCCTTCCGATTTCTACTTGACAGTTATACCCAATGGATACTCACATTGGCCTGAGCGCCAATATTCGACCTCCGATGGTGGAGGAGGGGGACCTGGGCCCGCCCACGCTCCCGAGTCCCAGCCCAGTGGTAGGGAGCCTGACTCCCTACCCTAGCAAAAGGGGAAGAAGCCCCTAAACTCATTTGCTCGCGGGCTCCGCGATCCTACCCTGGGCCACTTCCTACCTTTGCCGTCTGAGTTATTTACTCTCTTTCCATTGAGGAAAAGGCGGGGGTGGGGTGTCTCCTCGCCTCCCTGGTGGACTTCCTCCTCCCGTCCCTATGTTCTTGCCAGCACTTATTCCCTGCCTCAGCGCTCAGAGGGTGATGTCATGCCAATTCCCCCTCCCCTTTCCCCTTACTTCCTCTCCGGCACTGGTTTGACATCACGCCACATTGGCGTATGATGTCATCCCCCAGCGCCATGCTTGTGGCTGCTCCTGGGGCTCTTGCTCTCTGCGCGGCCCTTCCCCCAGCTCCGAGCGGGGTTTCAAAGTCCAGCCCCACTGCTTCTGACCCACGGGTGCCAACTGGCCTCGGCTCTGGAGATTCCTCCGGCACCGGTGAGAGCGGGGTTGCTTTACCCCACCACACAGACCATTGACTCACTCTCACAGCCCAGAATGGAGGCCTTCCCCATTGGCACCGATGCACCCTCCAGCAGGCTCACCTGCATTGATACCATGGGAACACTCTTCTTGTTGCCACGTCTCTGCCTATAGTCCTCCTTATTGTCAAAGCCATGACACCGCAGTGCCAAGAGAGAGAAGGTGTTAGAGATCATCACATGATAGCTTTCACAGGCAATGCTCTCAGCCACCATCCAGACATGTCCCTCAGTCACTGAAATTGCCAGTCCTTTCACAGTACGTTGATTACGAGGACAACCACAGGAGTGTATTCTCCTTCCAACACTTCTCCCTAGCTAGACCAACTATGCCCCACGGGCAGCACCAATCACACTATTCTCGCTATACTTCGTGGTATCCGGAATGCTCCTGTCACATTCATTACTCATTCCGGTGATCCCCACCTCCTATACATAACGCTTCATAGAGAGGGTGCCCGAACAACATCAGGACATGGCTTTTTACTCAAAGTATTTCCTTACTGAAAAGGAGGTTGGAGACCCATCCTAGACCTATGCCACCTAAACACATACCTCCGCAAACAACAATTCAGGATAATTATGCTCACCCCATGAATGGATTATGCTCACCCCATGAATGGAGATGAGCTCCGCCGTAGGCCAGGTGGTCCTTGCATCTGTGCATAACTCAGAATCCAAAGCCCACCTGCCACGCTGTGAGTTTCCTTCAGAGTCACCAATAGTGGAGCTCCCATGGGGACATCACTCGAAGAAGAAAGGGAAGTTACTCACCTTGTGCAGTAATGACAGTTTTTTGAGATGCGTGTCCCCGTGGGTGCTCCACGACCCACCCTTCCTTCCCCACTTCATCAGATCTATTCCACACAAACTGGTGGTTACAATGAAAACTGAGGAGAGTCGGGCCACATGCGCGAAGTCCAGAGCCATGAACTGTACACACCACGTACTGTGCATGCACGGCCTGACCAGATACTGCTTGAAAGATCTCTGATATGCAGCACTGGGATGAGCCCAATACCAACAGTGACGCATCCATGGGGACACACATCTCAAAGAACTGCCGTTATTGCACAAGGTGAGTAACTTCCCTTTAATAATAAATGACAGCCTACCACCATTCTGTGCTATCTTCTGTTTTTTGAAGCCCATGAAATCTCTTTGAGCTCTGAGCGCATTGGGACATCATTTTTAATAGTCATCTGATCAAGAAATAGCATGCCAGTACCACTCCACTACTAACTGCCACTACACTAACTTTATAGTTGTTGTAACCTCATAGGTGAGATCCTGCATTCAAAAATCCAGATTCTGAGCAATAGAGGAGCAAGGCTCAGAAAAGAAAGCTAAGGAAAAGAGAAATCACTTGATTTTGTGCCCATCTAATCTACTGTTGCAGTTGAAGTGCTTGTGTTGTTCACAAGCCTATGACCCCAACAACCAAGTGCTGAAAGTTGTTGTCAGGCTATAGAGGTAGTGTAGCCAAACCTCTTTTCCTTAGTTGTGTTTCTTACAATAGCTGGAGGTAAGATAGGTGACTTATGAATTACTAGAGTGCTGATCTCTCAGGGATTTACTGGAGCAGATATGTGCACCCATCCTAGTAAGTATTTGCATGTGTATACCTACAGTCAAAATGTAACAATACTGCCCCATACTTTTTCATTGCAATTCAAGCCAGATATTTCTTCCAACAATTTTTGTTCTCTTCTATAAATGCTGTCCCATTTCTCTCTGTCATTCTGACAATAATACAGGCAATCCCCAGGTTACGCGGATCTGACTTATGTCGGATCCGCACTTACGAATGGGGCTTTTCTCGCCCCGGAGGACGCGGGCGGCAGGACCGCCCAGACATGCTGCGGTCCCGCCACCCACGTCTTCTGGGGCGAGAAAAGCTGCTCCGCGTCTCCCTGGTCTGCTGGGCCCAGCCCCCAGCAGACCAGGGAGACGTGGAGCAAAGCCGCGGAGGACTCGGGCGGGGGGACCGCAGGCGCATCTGGGCGGTCTCCCCACCCGGGTCCTCCGCGGCTTTGCTCCACGTCTCCCTGGTCTGCTAGGGGTGGGGGCCCAGCAGACCAGGGAGACGCAGAGGACCCGGGCGGCAGACCGTGGTGCGTCTTGGTCCCGCCGCCTGCGTCTCCCTGGTCTGCGGGGGGGGGGGGGCGACGACCCAGCTAGTGCTCCCCCCCTCCCCAGCAGACCAGGCTTTTCTTGGGACGCCTGTGGTAGAGCAGCTGGGGCGCTGCCAGTTGGTCCCGCAGCGCCACTCTCAGCACTACTGGACCAACCCGGCAGCACTCCAGCTGCTCTGCCCCAGACGTCCTGATTCAGCCGCTGCTGGTCAGTTTCAGCAGCGGCTGAATCAGGACGCCTGGGGCAGAGCAGCTGGGGTGCTGCTGGGCTGGTCCAGTAGCGCCAAGGAGCGGCTCTACTGGAGCAACCCAGCAGCACCCCAGCTGCTCTGCCCCAGGCGTCCCCAAGTCAGCCGCTGCTGAAACTGACCAGCGGCTGACTACAGGAAGCCCGAGGCAGAGCTGCTCTGCCCCGGGCTTCCTGGAATCAGCCGCTGATCAATTTCAGCAGCAGCTGACTTGGGAACGCCTGGGGTTCTTAAGTTGAATCTGTATGTAAGTCAGAACTGGTGTCCAGATTCAGCCTATTGAATCTGATCAGCGGCTGATTCCAGGAAGCCCGGGGCAGAGCAACTTTGCCTCGGGCTTCCTGTAGTCAGCCGCTGGTCAGTTTCAGCAGCGGCTGAATCTGGACGCCAGTTCCAACTTACATACAGATTCAACTTAAGAACAAACCTACAGTCCCTATCTTGTACGTAACCCGGGGACTGCCTGTATACCCAGAACTGAGCATTATTCCCTGACTTTACTGTCCCAGTAAGCAATGGGTCTACATTTTATTTTAAAAGGATTTAAACTGAAATGCCCATCCTGGCTGTTGGAGGTCCTACCGTAATGAAGATACATAATTAGAAATATACAAGTGAATCAAAAAAGTCCATACAAAACCACCAGAGTATTCACCATTTATAATATATGTCTGGGATTAGTGAAATCATAGAATCATAGAACTGGAAGAGACCTCAGAAGGTCATCAAGTCCAGCCCCCTGCTCTAGGCAGGACCAATTCCAACTAAAATACAAATATTTTAGATATAAATCTGGGTTTGAGAGGAAAGATTATTTTGGGGTTTGGATATTTTGGTACAAATTTATGCATTAAAATGTATGGTCTCATTAGCTTTTTATTATCATATCACATAATAAAATTACCTGAATGATGACTGAGGCTATGTCTAGACTACAGGCTTCTTTCGGAAGAAACTTTTTCTGGAAGAGATCTTCCAGAAAAACTTCTTTCAAAAGAGAGCATCCACACAGCAAAAGTGCATCGAAAAAGTGATTTTTCGAAAAATAGCATCCACATTGATTGGCTGCTATCTCGCATTTAAGTTGTGATTACTATGGAGTGACCAATAGGGCACATGTGCTTTTTCCTGGAGGCCTCTTCTTTCGAAAAAAACCCTCTTCCCAATCCACACATGCCTTTTTCCAAAAGAGTTCTTTCGGAACAAGGCTTCTTCCTCATAGAAAGAGGTTCACCATTGTCAGAAAAATCCCTGTGTTCTTCTGACTTTCTGTTGAAAGAATGCAATTGCAGCGTGGACGTAAGTATAGTTTTTCCAGAAAAAATGGCCATTTTTCTAGAATAACTCTGCATTGTAGACATACCTTGAGACTTAAGCCGTTATTATTATAGCCCGGAGAGTGAGGGTCAACAGTTCCAGTGGTTTTTTAAACCTTTTATTTTCTTGAAAAATATTATTCCTAAGGTTAGAAATGACTGTGCTATCTGATAACTGAAAACAGATCTACACAGGTTTGTACATAAATCTGTCTCATTGAACAGGAAAAAAATTGTACTTTACAATAGTAGACTTAGTTGCGTAAGACCACACATTGTTAACACCCTGAAGTCTTTCAGTTAGCATAGCTTTAAAATATACATCAAGAATTAATACCTTTATTCAGCAGACATGCTCTTGCATTGTTCTTACCACACTTGTTGCAAGGGTTATTAAGAGAACAATACAGGGAAGGGGGAGAACTCAGCTACATGAGGGAACTGACATAAAATAGCAATTAAGCATGCAGAATGAATTGTTTGATTGTACTTCAAACCAGGTAACACGTAAGAGAAAAACTAAAAAACAACAAATAGTCTAACACTTTAAAGACTAACAAAACATGTAGATGGTATCATGAGCTTTTGTGGGCACAGCCCACTTCTTCAGATATCCGGTCATCTGAAGAAGTGGGCTGTGCCCACGAAAACTCATGATACCATCTACATTTTCGTTACTCTTTAAAGTGCTTCCAGACTATTCATTGTTTTTCCTGTTACAGACTAACTTGGCTACCCCTCTGTAACTTCTTAAAATAATTACATTTGGCAAGAGGAGAAATAGGGGATCTAAATTAGAGATGTATGAGCTTTAAACATCAAAACTTACAGAAGTTACTTGTATAACTATTTTAGTGTGTTAGAGGATTTTTTTCATACTAAATTGGCTTTATCGTGGTTTTCAAAACATGAAAAGAACTGTGAAGCAATAATTATTATATGAGGAGTTCTGCCCGAGATGTATGAAAAAACCTGTTTAAAAGGGCTTTAAATGGCAAATTACAATATTCATTGGTTGACAAACATCACAGATGATTCAGTATTGAATTTCTTCTGGTTCAATCTATAGCTAATTTATATAGATCAGATTGAAAAGGGATAGCAGACTGATTGTTTTTATTCTCAAGTCTTACCAAACCAAGAACAGTCATAAGCACTGTTTCTGTACTTATGAATTTTAAATAACACTGCCACTCTAGCACTTCTCTATTTTTTTATATCTGTACAGAAAGTGAAACCATAAAACTTTTATATGTACCAGGGATTAAATTCTGCCTTCACTGATGTTAATGGGAATTTTGTGTTGAATTCAGTGGGCCCAACATTTCACATCAATTTTCTATACATAACAAGGACCTGATTGTACAATTTGTACTCACATAAATACTGCCATTATGGCTTTGTCTGTACTAGGTGATCTGAGCCATTGGTGGCCTGGTTGTTGTAGCTACAGACCAGTGGAAAACCCCTAGCACAGATTTAGATACACTTTGCACTGATTCAACTGGTTCATACTGTTCCAGTACTAGACAAATAATGGCAAAATCCTCAGTATAGACAAGGCCTATGTGATCACTAGTGTAAGTGTTGTATGATCTTGCCCCAAAAATGGAGATTGACATTAATATTTTTATTAAAACTTAGATAACTTTAATTAACATAGCTTCATGGGTAAAATATTTCCAAGTTTCAGGAAACAATGAGCTACAATAGAACCTTAGACTTACAAACTCACTAGTCAACCACAAATTATCTATTATTTCTCAAAGTAAAAATATATTAGAATTAAATATCACAGCATGTTTGTATGCCAGTGTTGGCCTAAACTCAGAAATAAAGAAATTCACTATTATTTCAGATCAACTTAGAGAGTGATTAATCAATTTAAAATAAAAGAACTGATATTAGTTGTGGTGTTTTTGCCATAATTGCAACTGTAATTTTTAGCCACCAATTAAAATAATGCAACACAAGGTAAGTTTAGTTATAAGATATGCACACACTTCGAGGACAGTATGAGTTATTGCCCAGTGCTTTTAATTGTACATAGTGTAATTAGTTCACAATAACGATATCCCCAGAGGGTAGTTGAACAGTTTGGGAAAAAATAACTTTAGTGTTGAATAAATAATTATGTGAAGCTTATTGTGATCATTGCAAAATCCCAATCACAGCAAGGAGGCTTCAGATGAGAGAAACTTGATGTAACCAATTTAGCACATTACAGACTTGGGGAAATAATTAGGAAGTTCCTCCAGTTTTACAGAGTAAGGTTACAAAACTCTCAGCTCCTGCTGTTGCAGTATATGTCTGTAATAAAAGATAGCTTGCCATATCATTAACTTGAAAATTGTATTTAAGAAAAGCAGGCAATTTCCCCCACTAGTCCTTTAAGTCTTCTGAAAATAGCCTCACAGTCAGCCATTCTAGACAGAATCATACAATTTTTACCCATATCAGGTAAAATAGGCTGAGGCTCAGTGGGATGTTTTTAAAATACCATATTTCACAGGAAAGTGTGCAATATATTAACCATGTCTTCATTTTATGCATTTTTTGTTTTCTCTGGTTCTGATGTGAAGCCAGTCTCCTAAAATGACTGGATAATGAAAGCAAATTAATGTTAATATGTCTGTTTAGAAAGAGCATTCATCTCTCTCTCTCTCTCTCTCTCTTTCTCTCTCTCTCTATATATATATATGCACAGAGAGAGATAAAAAATACTCTATTTTTAGTACAATAGAGGTGCTATAAAATATATTTGCCTAATTTAAACCATGTGTCTTTTCCACAAGTTGGGACAAATCCATCCATCTACATGCAAATCATGGGCATACTCAAAAACTTGGTTTCCTTTCCTCAGGTAATCCTCGCTACATTCACTTATTCAGGTTTTTTTAAATTAGTGAAATTGGAAACCTTTGTAGTTCTAAATTCCATACACTGACTGCAATGACCTTCCTTCATGCCAGTTTTTCCTGAATGTCTTCCTGAATAACTATCAGTTTCTTTATCCCTCTCTTAATCTGAGTAAAAGTAGTTTGAAAACATAATACTGTTTTGTCCACAAAAACAGTATATTAACACTTAAAAAAACAAGAAAAAATAGTAGCTAAGAAAATGTATTCTTGTCCTCCCTCAGATCTCTCTGCTTGTATCATGTGTCCCTGGCCCCCACCCTTTGTCTGTTTTGTGTGTCTGCAGATTTAGCTCTTTGTGTTTGCATAGTGGCCATATGATAATATAAAAATAAATAAAATTAATTCAGATTACAGATTAAGTCATACCACTTTTCAATTTTTATGTAATGGTGTTCAGAATTGATTTCTGATTCTACACCGACCACATCACACTCCAGAGTAACCTTCAAGGTAACTTAAGACAGTGGCTGTATAACATCATCTTGCCTTGGCAGCTCATTTTATCATTCTCAATGTCAGCTTCTACACACATGCCACATTCATTTGATACTATCATTTCATGTGGCTCAGGTTCTTAGAATTATCTCATAAGAACATAAGAACAGTCATACTGGGTCAGACCAAAGGACCATCAAGCCCAGTATCCTGTCTTCCAATAGTAGCCAATGCCAGATGCCCTAGAGCAGTGGTTCCCAACCTTTTTTATACCACGGACCAGCAAACTCATTCAAAACCTTTTGGCAGACCAGCACGGAAACAGTTGCATATTCATTATGATAATTAATTTATATGAATATTTATTTTGGTAATTAATGTAAAGTGATCACGTGCTGTTTTATATTTTATCTGTACACACGTAATACATGCCATTGTGTGGCTGGGAAGATCAAAATCATGCATTCTTAAATGGATGGCATGCTTTGCAGAATAGTTCTAGTTTTCACTAATTTTAGGAGAGAGGCAAAGGAGTAGAGTAGGCTGGGCAGGAAAAGGGGGGCTATGGGCAAGAGGAAGAAGGGAGGGAAACAAAAGAAAAGGGGGACCAAGCCAGGGAGAGTATAGGCTGAAAGTGGTGGGGCACTGATTCTGGCTTGAAGGGCTTTTCCTGGCTTGTCCCCTCAACACATGGCAGCCAGCTGGGTATTAATGGCCCCTGCTCAGCCCCAGTTGCCTCACCAGGTGGTCCCCAAGCCAGCTCCCAGGGCTCAGCGGGGCCAAGAAGCCCTGCTCTGCCACATGTCCCAGCCACCTCCAGAGCAGGCCTGGTCCTGGAGCAAACCCAATCTGCCACACGGCCAAGCCAGCCCTGGAGGAACCCTAACCTCCAGAGGAGCTCTGGCCGCCTGAAGGAGCCCTGCTCTGCCACACGGCCCAGCTGCCACAGAGCAGTCCCACTCGACCATGTGGGCTGGCTGCCCCAGGAGCAGCTCAGCCATGCAACCCTGCTGGCCAGGCCATGTGGCTGCCATGGAGCTGGAACCAGGGCCATGGTGACAGCCTCACTGTGGCTCAGCTGAGGCATGGCCTAGCAGAGTGCCATGGCTTGGTAGGCAGGGGGTTGCAGCCTGTCATCAGTCTGCGGACTTGTAGTTGGGAACCACTGCCCCAGAGGTAGTGAACAGAAATAGGTAATCACCAAGTGTTCCTTCTCCTGACATCCATTTCCAGCCCCTGACGAACAGAGGCTAAGGATACCCTTCCTGCCCATTCTGACCAATAAGTATTGATGGACCTAACCTCCATGAATTTATATAGTTCTTTTTTGAAACCTGTTAAAGTCCTGGTCTTCACAACATCATTTGGCAAGGAGTTCCACAAGTTGACTGTATGCTGTGTGAAGAAAAACTTCCTTTTTGTTTGTTTTAGAACTGCTACAGGCCATCTGCGCTATAAGTCACCCAGGTGTATGTCGGTTCCACACTAACATAGATAATTAATTTAGGAACTGCATGGCTGTGTCTACATTGGCATGATTTTGCGCAAAAACAGTTGCTTTTGTGCAAAAACTTGCTGCCTGTCTATACTGGCCGTGAGTTCTTGCGCAAGTACACTGACGTTCTAATGTGTGAAATCAGTGTTTCTTGCACAAGAACTATGATGCTCCCGCTCAGGAATAAGCCCTCTTGCACAACTGTTCTTCCACAAGAGGCCAGTGTACACAGGCAACATGAATTTCTTGTGCAAGAAAGCCCTGTGGTCAAAATGGCCATCAGAGCTTTCTTGCGCAAGAGAGCGTCTACACTGGCATGGATGCTCTTGCACAAAAGCACATCTCTTGAGCAAATGCACATGCCAGTGTAGACGTTCTCTTCTGGAAGAGTTTTTGCACAAGTACTCTTCCTCAAAAGAGTTCTTGCACAAGATCATGCCAGTGTAGACCTAGCCTTTTGTTATAAGTCCTCCCATTCTCTGATCTTATGTCTCTCCAAAAAAATGGAAAAATTTGCTCAAATGCAAGTCAGGCGCTTGAACACAAATCAAAGATAGCAGCCAACTCATGTGCTGTAGAGACATGAAGCTGAAGTCTTTGCTAGTGCAGTGCACTCCCCCGCTCCCTCTTAAAGAGACAGAGCTTTTTTGCAGCAGGATTTTTTTTTTTTTTTGCGCTCAATGAAAAGCGGCACTGAGTCATTTTTGTTGTTGTTGCTTAACAAATCATGGTGGGGCCTTTTTATTTTTTTAGACAACCCTTGGGGTTTCGTGGCCAAATAAAATTGGGAAACATTATGCTAGTGTATTGTAGTGAAAATCCACTTGCTATGAAAAACTATGTGAAATCTTGGCTTCCTGTTATTTGGAAATCCCACAGAAAGGCCTGGATGATCAGGCAGCTTTTCTGTGAATGTTTATGGATTATTTTGTTCCAAAAATGAAAAAGTATTGCAAGGAGAATAATCTTACATTCAAGATTTCCTCATCCTAGACAATGTTAGCATCTATGACCTGGATTTTGAATCCCTCTGTCCTAACATCAAGGTTGTTTTTATGCCACCAAGGATAACCTCACTCAAGAAGCAGATGGACTAGGAGGTTATCACAAACTTCAAAGCCTATTTTTTGTGGAGGACATTCCGCAGACTTCTTTGGGAAACTGATGGAGAAGGAAAACTCACTGTCCAGGAATTTTGGAAGAAATTCAACATCATGGGTGCTGTTATGATCATCAGTGCTGCCTGGCGAGAAGTCTCCAATTGGTTATTGAACAGTGTCTGGAAGAACTTGTACCCTGATGCTGTGCATGACTTCTTAGGCTTTCCGGAAGCCCTCATACATAAGGAAATTGTCCAACTAGCAAAGGAGGCTAGATTTCAGGAAGTCGAAGAGGACAATGTGAAAGAGTTGTTAGAATCTCATTCTTTGCCTCTCAATAACAAGGATCTCGCGGAGTTGGATAAACAGCGCCACGAAGAAGATAGTGTTGATGAAGATGAGGATAAAGATAAAGAAGCAGATGCTGGCCTCACAATCCCTGTCCTCTGATGTATATTTGATCTATGTGAGGCGATGATGGATATTCTTAAGGAATGCAACCATCTTGTTGATTGTTCTTCAAGAGCAGCAGCAATCATGACAAGATAGCTTGTCATGTTACAGACAGATTTTAGATGTGAAATTTAAGCACACCAAGCAAACAACACTGGGCACTTTCTTTATTAAAAAGGTAGAAAGGGATCCCAAAGCATTCACAGATGAGCTTCAACCTAGGACTTTCTGGCATTAAAAAGCAGAAAAAAACTCATGCAGCAACCATTGAATAGCCTTGAGAAGTCGTGATGTTGTTTGTTATTGACACTGATGCAGCAGGTGTTGCTGACTTACCAATCATTGAGCTGGTGGATGTTCTGATGTTGAGATGGCTGTTGATCATTCTCTACCTGCTTCCCCATCTTCATCCTCATCCTCATCCTCATCCTCATCCTCCAACTAATTCTCCATCAGTAACAACAAGCAAAAATATCACCTTCTCAAGGTCAGATTATTTTATTAAAAACTACACTAGGATGTCATAATATCATGTTTAAGTGTTGTTAAAATCAGAATTGTGGCATTTCATAAGTTCTGGAACCTAACCTCTCCTTATTCCATTGATTCTTATGGAATAGAATTCCCCATCTTGTGTCTTTAAGGTGACATAAAGACTGTTCCAAAATGCATTCTCTCCCCCTATTTACATTAATTCTTATGGGGAAAAATTCCCCACTTTATGTTGTTTTGCTATAAGTCCACGTTTTTTGGAATGTATCTTGGATGTATAGCGAGAATATTCTGTACCTCTTAATTTCAAATGGTGAACCCTTCTTCTTAAGTGATGGGAACAAGTAAATATCTTTTCCTTATTCACTTTCTCTATACTTGTCATGATTTCATAGACCTCTATTATATACCCCCTTAGTCTCTTCTTTCCTAAACTCAAAAGTCCCAGTCTTTTTAATCTCTCTTTCTATATCTTTGCTGAGATGAGGCAACCACATCTGTATGCAGTATTCAACATGTGGGCATACCATGCATTTATATAGAGGCAATAACATATTTTCCGTCTTATTCTCTATCCCTCTTTAAATGATTCCTAATATTCTGTTTGCTTTTTTGATTGCTGCTTTTTTGACTGCTGTTTTTAGAGAACTATCCACAGTGACTCCAAGATATCTCTCTTGAGTGGTTATCGCTAAATTAGTCCAATTCATTTAGTATGTGTAGTTGGGATCAGTTTTTCCCATATACATTACTTTGCATTTATCAACATTAAAATTCATTTGCCATTTTGTTGTCCAATCACCTACTTTTGTAAGATCCTTTTGAAGCTCTTCATAGTCTGCTTTGGTCTTAAATATTCTTGAGCAGTTTAGTATAATCTGAAAATTTTGGCACCTCACCGTTTCTGCTACTGCTAGGTCTTGCTGCAGTGGACCAGATCTCAGGTACATGATTAGACTTACAAGTCTTCAGTGTATGCCTCAGAAATAGTTTAGCAATAACAATATCTAGCTCTTACATAGCAAGTTTAATTTATAGCTTCCAAAGTACATTATAAAGAAGGTACACATCATTTTCCACATTGAGAAACTGAGGCATAGAGAGGGGAAGTGATTTGCTAAAGGTCACTCAGCCAAAGAGTAACAGAGCTGGCTTGAGGACTCAGAGGACCTGAGGTTAGACTGCATTGCCTTCAATATGATTGCTCATTTATCCCAAATACCCTCTTTCTCAGTAATTTAGCTACCTAGATCAGATCATGACTGTGCACAGTGTTCCTGCCAGTAAATGTACTACAGGACATTCTCTTCAGATAGGTTGATTCTGTTGGTTACATTCCCATAAATTGTCCAGTTACCTTGTGTGGACGTATATCTTTTCAAGATTAAATGTAAATAGAAATTTGTCACCCCATCTGAAAATTGTAACAATGATTTATATATGTAGGATCTTTATGAATTAGTAACTTATCAGTGCCGTGTAATTGATCCAGTTACTTCCTGTTTTCACAGCAATAGTGTTTTCTCATTGTCTCACTTCTGCAGGATGTCTTCCTTATGGTGCAGTTTTATCTTTTATCTGTTTTGTTTCTCTATCCATCTACTTATCCTGGTCTTCAAATATTTAAATCCAGAATATGGTAGCATACAATAAGAACCGTGAGTCCTATGAGTCATAGATTAATATTTGGATCATAGATGGGCAATGTATTTGTACATTGAGTACCTTTCTGACTGAGATTTTCATTTTTAACCTTTGATTTAAAAAACGGTAATAAGTATCTTATTGTAAATGTAGTGTTGTTGTAGCCATATTGATCACAGGCTATTTGACAAGATGGTACAGTAATGTCTTCTGTTGGACCAACCTCTCTGACTGGTCCAATAAAAGGTATTAATTTGCTTGTCTTGTCTTTTATTGTAAGCTATTTAACTGGATTTTCATGTTTAAATTTACAGTCACATTCAGCATATTAAGGAAAGTGATTAAAACAGTTGGAAACCTTTTAAAAATGTTACCTTTCAAAGTATACTTTGGAGAATTTTCAGCTGTGAAGCTCTTTCATTAGACAACTCATTTGATTACATTTCAGATTCCAGTGAATTCACTCCTTGAATGTGACACTGAAGTCTAAAAGTTGTCTCCCTTTTTTCCCATTAGATCCAGAATATATCACATGTCCTCTCAGTGCATTGGTCCTGAATTGCTTCAGCAGTAAGGAGTTGGCTTTCTATCTTCCACTCAAGCAAACACAAGGTATGTGGCTTCTTGATTATATCTTATGTGATTCTTACAAAGTGCCATCTTTTATAGACCTTGAAGTATATAAGAAATTACACTGTGTGTGCATAAACATAAAAGTTTAAAAGTTTGAGAAGTTTGCACTGTGATATGATGTTTGACTCCAGTGATTCTAATAATTGATCCTATATCAGGGAACCAGTGGCCATCTAATTCTACTACATAAGAAAGAATCACATCCATTCCTGATGATGGGGAATGCCAATTGTACAGTGCTTTATGTAACAGAAATAGTCATTCCTTCCTTATCCTTTAACAATCATCTTACACCATGAAGCATAACATTTCATTATCCCATTTTAAAAAGGAAGGCTACCAATAGTGGTTGACACTAAAAGGAAACTAGAGGTCACTGCATTTTTTTTCCTGGTATGTGACTAACTAAAAAAAAGGAGTGTAAGAACCCTTACAAAATAATGTCATATTGTTTATATCTAGCAAGCACTTTTAATGCTTAGGATAAATTCATTTAAGGTAAACCAAGCTGTCTTATATATGACATTTAAGTTACATTTTAACTTGAATATATATTTACATTGAAGTCCGTGAAGATTAGTAACATCATTATACAAAAACATGTGACCTAGCAGGTGGAAAAAGCATCTGTTAGATCTAAGAAAATGTAAATGGAAGGGATTTAAAACAATAAACAAAACAAACAAATAAGAAGACCTCCCAAAACCTGATTAGGATCTCCAATTAGTAAATGAATAGATGTGAGTAGAAAAAACAAAGATCTGTATATCTGAAAAGCAGTACCTTCTTCACGTACATAAAAAGTTATTAGTTGAATGGATTTTTCTTGAAACAACTTATGGTTTCCTTAAAAGAGTGTAAGGGAACAGAAGAAGACATTTCAATAAAAAAGGCCCTTTTCAGAAAAAAAAATAGCTTAAAGGGTTCAGTTAGGGAAAATAATATCCAGAAGTAAAATAGTTTAACAATTGAAAGTTTCCCTTATTTTAATGCATGTAAAACTATAGAAAATAGGAAATAGCTATTACAATCATTCAGTTGTATTTATGCATGCATCTTCCTTCGTCCCTTCTTTTTTCCCAGGGGACTTTATCTGCTGAAAGCTATTATTTGCCTATACAGTTTGAAATTTTCAACTATTTCAGAGAAATCTGGAAACCAAAATTTAGACTTCCAGGAAATATCTGAAATATTTACTTTTAAGAATGTGTGCGCCATGTTTTAATTTATACTTATGCCTTCTAATTGATATAAGATCAGAAAATATTTTTTATTTCCCTTACTTTTGTAAATTTTACAAATATTTATATATGAATTATACACAATAGCAACTTGTTTCCTGAATTTGTCCAATAATACAGACCAATCTTAAGGTTAGTTCAGAGTGAATTTATAATTTAAGGAGTTTAAGTAATAATTGCAGGTCTTTCATAATGCGATGGTGTTGTCTTTTGCTCCAATGTTAACATAAAAGTTGTCTACCGTCTATAAGAAATGATGGGCAGACTTTTCTTTTTATTCATGTGACTTAAATGCTTTATCGAAACAAAGGAGTTGTTCAGGTCACTTTATCAATTATGCTTTTCAATTTCAAGTTGTACAAGGCTTTTTGTTAGAATGTGAAAATTAATTTTTTGCTCTGGCTGCTGTCTCGTATAGTTATATATGAATGTATGTCTGTTATATAGCCATATACATTCACATAAATACTCATATGGAATTAAACCAAACAAATTTGCATTTGTAGAAATACAAATTAGTCTGTATCAACTTCATCTGGAAATATTAATAAGGGGTTCTGAACTGGAAGATGAAAATTTGAGATTAACCACTCAGTTTCCTCCAAATTTTGTCACAGATTGGGGTATTTCTTGACATGTATTTTGCTTCCCGTTCTAGCCAGTGGCTATAGGGAAGGAAGTTTCAAGTTAATTATCTTGGAGGTTTCTGTTATATACTTCTGTACCAGGTGTGGACTGTCTACAGAGCATGTTTATGGACAGCAGATGTGTTCATCCTAAAATCCTTTAATGCTCCCTCAGGTGTGATTAAGGTTAATTTTTCTTCCACGCAGTGTTACCTAGCAGTGTAGTATAATATAGTTTAGCATTCCATTAATCTACGCAGTTCAGTGCAGTATTGACACATTGTACCTGTGTTGGTCCCAGGATATTAGAGACAAGATGGTTGAAGCAATATCTTTCATGCAACTTGGTCCAATAAAAGATTATATCACCCATCTTGTGTCTCCATAGTTCAACAACACATTTAGAAGATGTGGCAGGAAGCAAGTAGATCACAGAGTAGAGACTGAGCTTTCTTTTTTCCTCCTCTTTCACTTTGATTCTAGGTTTAACCTTTTGGATTTTTGTTTTGTTTTTACAGACCTATCTAAAAATCTGCAGAATCAAACAGAATAAATTTTGAACATTGGCCCTTCCTCCTCTTTCTGTGCCTTTAACTTTGTACATGTAAATATATACATCAATATATTTGCAAATCAGACATATCATTTACTCATCCAAAACTGCAAGCAAAAACCAAAAGCAAGCATTGATTGAGGGAGGCTCCTTTCAAAATCAGCCTTTTCAATTCTGAGAACAGAACTTGACAAGAGACTTTATTAGGAAAATATGTCATCTTACCTCATCTTTTCTTACCACAATAAGGCTATGTCTAAACTACATCTCGTCGAAAGAGAGATGTAAATTAGGCAAATCGAAAGTGCAAATGAAGCAGGGATTTAAATGCCCCGTGCTTCATTTGCATAATTGTGTTGCAGTGCTTTTTCGAAAAAAGGAATTTTGAAAGTGAAAGTGCTGTTTAGAAATGGTTCTTTAAAAAAAACCCTTTTCGAAAGATCCCGTACTCCTCTATTTTTTGAGGAGTACGGGATCTTTCAAAAAAGTTTTTTTTTTCCCAAAAGAACCACATCTAGACGGCGCTTTCACTTTCAAAATACCCTTCCATTTTGCGATTATGCAAATGAAGCGTGGGATATTTAAATCCCCACTTCATTTGCACTTTTGATTTGCCTAATATACTTCCCTCTTTCGACAGAGGAATGTAGTTTAGACATAGCCTAAGGCGGTGTCTACATTGACGCGATCTTTCTGCCTGTCTACACTGGCCACGAGTTCTTACACAAGTAAACTGACGTTCTAACGTATGAAATCAGTGCTTCTTGCGCAAGAACTCTGACTCTCCCACTCAGGAAAAAACCCTCTTGTGCAACTGTTCTTGCTCAAGAGGCCAGTGTAGACAGGCAGCCAAGAGATTTTGTGCAAGAGCTGTCCAAACGGAAAAAAGCCCTAGTGGCTGCTTGGACGCTCTGTACGCGCAGGCAGCTCTGGACTTCCTGGTAAACCGAGCCCCCTTAAAGGCAGACGCAGCCTGGAAAGGCCACGAGGCATAAGCACCTCTGCCACCCAGCTCTTCCACGTGGCTCTGCTCTCTCCAAACAGCCACCAGACCACCCAGGATGGCCGCTCCGGAGGGAGGAGGTGGGGGACAACAACCTGCACCCCCAGCGCAGGAGGCCCCAAGGGGCACAAAGTGGCGTGCCCCTTCCTGGTCCCCAGGGGAGAGGAAGAGGCCCTCCACAACCCACGGTCCCGTCGGTGGAACACGGACATCTTCCGCCGAATGGCCCAGGTGCTCTCCGGCCAGGGTCATCCAGCCCGGACCCTGAAACAGGTCCGGGCTAAGGTCAAGGAGCTGCGCCTTGGCTATGTCTGGGCCAGCAAGGGCCAGGGGGCAGGAGCCAACAGCTGCCCCCATTACCAGCGGCTTCACACCATCCTGGGAGAGGCAGCACCCTAGGGACCATCAGTGCCAGTGGACACAAACAGGTGCCCCCCCATCACCAGGCCCAGCAAGGCGGTGAATGAGGAAGAGCTGCCCAGTGGGTCAGAGGAGGAGGAGGACCCAGGGGAGCTGTGTGACCCTCCAGCTGGAGGCCCTCTCAGGCAGCCCGGACGTCTCCTGTGCATCATCGGAGGCCGGGGAAGGATCCACTAGTGAGTGTTGCACTTTGCACTCACAAGGGCGGGGGGAAGCCAGGTGCCCAAGGGGGAGGGAGCGTCACTCAGGCAGCATGAGCTGCACGCTATGTACCATACCAGTATGCAGCATGTGCAACCACATGCAGCCTGGTGACCGAGTGGCATGTGGCCGTGGCAGGCAGCTCCAGGACACGCCTGGGACCGTGCTGCTCGTACACATCCGGACCAGGGGAGAAGGGTGGATGCCGGCTGGAACCAGCCAAGGCCCCAGGGGCTCAGGCCAGAGCCTACACCTCCTGAAGAGTGCAGCACACAGAGCAGCATACTGTTCCATGCCTGAGCTGTGTGTCCCAGCCAGCTGCTCCTGGGAAAACTGCAGTGACACAGCCCTGTCAGCGTGGCCCCCACTGAGCCCCTCACCTGCTCCCGGTGCCTTGGCTGGCTCCCCGAGGGAAGTCCCCACTGTGGCCACACACGTCCCTGGGCTACGTGTGTGAGGGCTAGCGGGAGGGGGAGGGGGAAAGTGCTCAGGCTGGCCCTAGGGACACCTGAGTTTTGCTGCAAGGATGGGACACTCCCCAGTCATCCCTGGTTCCATCCAGGAGACATCCATGTGATGGGGATCTGAGAGGCCAGACCACGTCTGCCATATGTGCTCCCAGGCACGGTGTGGTGATTCATTTTGCTCCCTGTCAAACACCACTGATTAGCCCAAAGCCTCACAGCCTTCCCGGCAGGGAGTTACACAGGTTAACACAACACATGCCTGCCGCCTCTCCCCCCCCCCCCCCCCGCCACCCTGTCCCCCAGGGGCCAGGACACAGGCTGGTGGTTACAATACATGGAGAAGCACCCTACTCTGGGGGCGGTCCTGTATGCAAACATACAACATGGGGGGGGGGAACAAGTGGACCTAAGCCACAGTACTGGGCTCAGGGGTGGAGGGCATGGGCTACGGGGACAGTGGCCGGGCTGCCTGACTGACTCATCCTTTCCTGTGTTCCCTGCAGTGGGACCAAGCAGGAGCGGAGGACCCTCCAGCCCTGCAGCAGCGGCAGCAACCCCAACTGCCCAGGCACCAAGCCAGTGGGTCCGGCAGCGGGACCAGCTCCTTCGGTAGCATGTCCAGGCCGTTGAACGGATTGAGGTGGCCATCACACGCCGGGTAGATGTGGACCTGGAGTGGCTCCAGCAGGCCTGGGGTCGCTTCCATGCCCAGGACTAGCACATCGACGATGCCATCACTGCCCTCACTGCACACATTGGGCACACTGTGCATTATGGCATGGCATTGCCCCATGCATCCACCATCCCTCCCATGCCAATGCCCGTGCCCCCTCCTCCTGCTGTCCCTCCTGCTCCCGCCATGCCACCTCCTTCTGCCCCTCCTGCTCTGGCCATGCCCCCTCCTCCTGCTCCTCCTGCTCCCATGATGCCCCCTCCTGCTCCCGCCATGCCCCCTCCTGATGCACCCCATCCTGCCCACCTCCCTGTGCTGCCTGCCCCAATGTGGCCTGAACCACACGTAGTGGTCCGCCCCCACAGAGGTAGTTGCAGAGGCCACTCCTCCCAGCAGTATCTCTCCCCTTCCCACTTCTAGTTCATAGCCTCCTCCCCCCTCCCGGTTCAGAGCCTCTTCCCCCCTCCCACCCTATGTCACCCCATTGTAAATAAACTGTGTTCGTTGTTTATTGGGAAGTACGGTGAGGGGAGGAGGGAAGGGTTGGGGATGGGAAGCAGATGTCAAGGGAGACAGAGGTGACCCTACTGTGAGGCCTGGGAGAATATCTCCATCAGGACCTCCCATATGTGCACCCCATCATGGTGCGCCTGGCGGATGGCAGCTGTGCGGGGCTGTTCGAAGGCCTGGCCCTTGCCTGCCATCCATGTTGGGAGGAAGGCCTCCCCCTTCCACTCCACGATGTTGTGGAGCATGCAGCCACTACCTCGGGGATGTTCCAGTCACCCATCTCCAAACAGGTGAGCAAACAGCAAAACCGGGCTTTCAGACAGCCGAAGGCGCATTCCACCTGGTTGTGGGCCCGGTTGATGCTGTTGTTGAAACGTTCTGTCCGCCCCATGTAGGGCTGCATCAACCAGGGCAGCAGGGGGTGGGCCGCGTCCCCCACAATACATGTGGGCATGGGCACGTCCCCAACAATAAATTCCCGCTGGGGGAAGAAAGTGCCCGCCTCCAGCCTGCCAAACGGGCCAGAGTTTCGGAGAATGTGGGCGTCATGTGCACTGCTGGACCAGCCTGCATAAATGTCCGTGAAGTGGCCATGGTGGTCCATGAGGGCCTGGAGCACGATAGGGAAGTACCCCTTGCGATTTATGAAATGGGCCGCTCGATGCTCTGGGGCACGGACGAGGATGTGGGTTGCATCCAGGGCTCCCTCACAGTTGGAGAACCCCAGGGCAGCAAAGCCAGCCACCGTAGCCTCCACATCCCGCAGGCGGATGACTCGCTGGAGCAGGACGTCGTTGATGGCACAGACGACCTACAGAAGAGTGCATAGAAACACAGGGGAACACATCACATAAGGCAGGGTGAGTGCGTGCTCCCTTGTGGGGTTTCCCCCCATGATGCCCTCTGTCCTCACACACACACACACACACACACACACACACACACACATACACACACACAGCAGGGCCCCCTTTCTCCACGGCCCCCCCTGCACACCAGCGGGCCTGTGCAAGGGAGGGACGGCCCAAACCACTGGGTGACGGGGCATTCCCCATCACCCCCGCCTGGAGTCTTGCCTGCCCCTGGGCATGGAGTGCAGCACCCTCCCCGCCTCCAGCACTTAACTGTATGACAACGGCACCGTTGGTCGATCTGCCCACCCCGAACTGGTGTGCCACCGATCGGTAACTGTCTGGGGTGGCCAACTTCCAGAGTGCGATGGCGACCCTCTTGTCCATGGAGATGGGTGCCCGCAGCTGGGTGGTGCTTCTCTGGAGCGCAGGGGCGAGCCAGGCACATAGCTACAGGAACATCCGCTTTCGCATCCAAAAGTTCCAGAGCCATTGCAGGTTGTCCCATTGCCCCAGGACCAGCCAGTCCTACCAGTCGGTACTGGTGTCCAGTCTCCACAAGGGCCTCTCCACGGTGGGGTGGGGATGCCACAGGGACGTCATAGCCTCCCTGGTGAGGGAGTCCAGAGCGACCTGCGCCTCGAGGTCCTGAATGATGAGTGCAGCAGCATGGAACAGCAGCTGCAGCAACTCCAAAATGGCCGGAAGGGGCCAGAGCAGGCACAAGGCCACCCCTGGCTCCATGGCACAAGAAGAGAGCTGAGGTCAAAAAATCTGCAAATGGCACTAAGGCACAAGCTGTGGTGTCCAACAAGGCAGAGGACAACCACAACTAGAACTGCTATGGCTGTCAGTCCCCGCAAAATCCGGGGAGATCCCTTTAAGCACGTGTCTCAAAGGAGCTCCAGGCTCCGCCCCCAGAAAGGGCTGGTGCCCTTTTGCCCTCTCCAAAATGGTTCCGGGCTCCTGCTTTTGTGCAAGAGTGTCTCGCCAATGTAGACGCTCTCTTGTGCAAAAGCGCATCGTTCTTACGATGAGTCCTGGCCAATATAGACACTCTCTTGCACAGAGTATTTGCGCAAGATCATGCCAGTGTAGTCGTAGCCTAAGAGACAGGACTCAAGCATAAAGAGTCACCTATAGAAGAGAGAATACATCAGAAAAGTCACCCTTCTCATATTTCCATGTAAATCCA
Organism: Pelodiscus sinensis; assembly: GCF_052426305.1. Classification (NCBI taxonomy): domain Eukaryota; kingdom Metazoa; phylum Chordata; order Testudines; family Trionychidae; genus Pelodiscus; species Pelodiscus sinensis. Next base: position 202,765,605 of record NC_143052.1, read on the forward strand.
CATACAATTTCTCATGAGAATTGATCATGGTAAATAGATATTCAAGATATAATTGCTTCATAGATTGAAATTAGGCCATGCCCTAGATTTCATCACTGTCTCATGCTCTCTTATTAACGACCCCAGATACAGTACATCTCAGCAATTAAACTATACAAATCCTCCTCAGGGGAGGCTATTATTTCACTTATAACTTAGTCTCCTTTCCTTAGTTTCTAACATAGAGAAACTAAGTAGTAGAGTCATTTCAGATTGTAAGGTTTGACTCTTGATAAGAAATTAGATTTCCTGATTTCAATAGGGCTAGTATCTGAAAAGTTCATTAGTTGTAAATTAAAATAGCCTGCTAATGATGATCCATTTAATAAATGTTGTGGATGGACCAACTAACTCAGCGGATGTAGAGGTAAATTGCGGAAAAACTTTGTACATGTTAGTTTAGGGGTGGTGAGACCTGCATTCCTTCCCCCCTTTCCCTTTTCCTTATCTGATGAGCCAGAAGCAAGTCTTTGGGAACATAGGCCACTTAAGATAAGCATTGTTGCCAGTATAGCAAGAACAAGTAAAGATAAGGGTAAAGGTCAAGAACGCATAAACAATTCTGTTTACCCTAACGTACTGATCATGTAAACAAGGCCAAAGAACAAGAAGATCCAGATCAGAACCAGACCGATAACTAACAGCTAAGCCCTATATCAACAAGGCAGGAAAACTGTATTTAAGGCTGCCTCAGAGCCTAGCAAATCGGATTTCACGTATGGGCTTTGGGTACCGGTGCCTCGGAAGCTGAGACAACCTCCCATTTCGTCCACAGCCTACCCGGGGTACCAGGATTGCAGGAAGGGACGTAAGATATGCCGCTTCTTTGTTATATTGTTCTTCCATTTATGGGGCATAGCTTTTAGCTTTCAGGAAATAAACTCCTTGTGTTTGACAGATACCCGTGTGGCATATTTTGAACTTTGAGAGCCCAGTGTTGGACCTGAGACTTACTCTTGCCAACTACAGCAGATGTTCTTGAATGGGTAGAAACACTCTGTACCTTATTTTCTGTTTATATTAAACATGTATTTATGCTAAATCAGTCCAAAACTCTGTTGAAATAGAATGGTTTTGCCCTATAATGAGCTGTATATCTATACCTAAATTAGCTATGGCCAATTATCTACGCTCTCAATCTTTGGATACAGCCAAAAAATCCAGAAAATATCACCAGTATTTAAAAAATATCACATTTTTACACACTATTTTATGTGGAAGTACATTTGGAACAGAATTTGCATGCAGTTTTGAATTCTGTACTTACATAGTTCTTTCTTTTTTCATTGAACCTCATTTTATGCATTTTAAATCCTCCAGGTCTAAAAGTTTTCTGTCTGGATCCCTCATTGACTTTTGAGTAGAATGGTTTGAAGGCAGCTATATTGGACACTTCCATCATCTTTAATATTTTACTATTGCTCTTTCAAATAACTATCTTCATGATTTAGGGAGGAAGAAGTACAGAGACAAAAAACTTTATTTACAGAGTCCAAAGGTAAAATTATGTATAAACTTTAAATTCTCTGCTGAATAGGGAAGTGATTTAATCACATACCTAAAGTAAAGTATGTGCTTAATTGCTTTGGTGAATCAGATCCTCCATATTCACCCCAACATTTATTGATATTACATATAATATAATAATATCTTATGGCCTCTGTGAAATTAAGCTTAGCATAAACCCAATAATGCCATAACTCTAATTCTTGACAAATGGAGTCATTTAAATTATTCAGTGTAGGGAAGGATTAATTTAATTAAAATGAATATCACATCCATATTATTCTACCGCTTAAATTATCTTCCCTTGATATTCCATCATACTATTACTAGGATTAACTAACTCTTCAAAACATTATTATGGGGGAGATAATAAATTAATCAAACTCTCATTAAAAATTTGTATCTTTCTGTTACAAAATAATTCATATTCCCCAATTTACTTTTCTGTCATGAAGCCTTTATGATTGGACAAGTCCTGGTTTGGTGTGATAAAGCTTCTGGGTTTGAACCTGTCTAAATGCATTTAGAGAAGAGAATGCTTATTGCTGCTATTTCTTTCCATACCTTTGGGTTTTAGGATTGCTAAAATAATAATTTTTCCATTCTGTCCACAGTAACTCATGCACATGGTTTCCAGTGTTTAAAATATTTATGCTGAAACCTTATACACTTAAAAAGAGACCAATCTGAAATCCTCCATCATTAGAAATAATTGATGATGGCATTTGGCCTGGGTGGATTTGAAAAGTATAAATATAGGTTTAAGCAATATTTTCCTTCCTTTGATGAATCACATCATTATCAGTGTGAGGGAAAGGATCAGGTTAGACCATAATGATGAATTTGTGGTACTTCAAATAGAAAAAAAGATGCTTTAATGATAAATATAACTAGGGCCTTAGTACTTTTAAAATAAACAGTAGATATACCACTTGGAAATTATGGTATATAGTAGACAGGATTTTAACCTCATGTACAGGATAGAATTAGAATATCCTTAGGGAAATATGGAAGAGAGATTTAGAGTTACAATTAGATTAGAAGCATTCGAATCAATATGTTAATATTAAAAGACCGTCTTTCAGAGTCATTAACTCATGCAACAGAAAATCATTAATTGGACACAGAGGTTTATGTTCACAGCATTTATGAAATCCTCTAATATGATCAAGGTTACTAGTTTTAAATTCGACACTTTACACGCAAATTTGAATAAAGATGCTAATTATCTTACCCATTACAAAGATAGCTTCCCCAATTATCACCTCTAATATCATTAGCTCACAGATATTTACCTCCCCCTCTCCATCCCCCTTCTTTTCTGAAATTTGATTTGTCCTTTTCATATGTGTTCATTTTTTTTAATTGTATCCTTTGGTATATATGGTTGTGACAATTTTCTTCCACTATTTGATCTGAGGAAGTGGGTCTGGCCCACAAAAGCTCATCACCTATTAAACCACCTTGTTAGTCTTTAAAGTGCTACACCGTCCTGTTTTTTGTTTCAGCTGCACCAGACTAACACGGCTACATTTCTACCACAAGAATGTAAGTTTTACTCAGCAGCCTGGGCCTGGAATGCATATTTTGTTTCAGAAATATCATATGTTTTTCAGACTTGCCCATTTGTGAAAATTTTTTTAAAAAATAAAAGACACAGAATGAACCCCAAATTAAAAAAAACCTTGAAATTTCTTATGAATCAGATCATGCGAATCTTGGCAAAATCAGTTTCTTCATACATAAATTATAAATATTACTACCTCACAAAGGTATTGTATTGAGTAATATTCAGAGATCTAACGGATTCTAACTCTGATTTAATTGACATATGAAGCATATCCATAATTTAAGTATATTTATTAAACACCTAAAATTTGCTGAAGTGTGTTGCACTGTGTGGTTTTCATGATTGTGACACATGGAAGCTCATGTTCTTGTGAAAACCTTAATGCGAAAAATCTTTGCTTTTTCAAATTTAAATGAACATATATTGTGCTAATTTTTTACAATGAATACTAGAACCTTTATTTGCTTGTTTTACGAGCACTAAAATCCTGCATACCTTAAGTCTTATTCCCCTACGTAATAGATTTTAAGATAAAACAAAGAGTAATGGCCTATAAATATTGATTTCTATTAACTGTATTCCTTCATGTTCCACATTGAATCCTAATAAAATCCATGTGTTTTCTTACACTCAATCAGCAAACCTCAGTGACTCAGTTATATTTTGGTTTATTTGGGTCTAAAGATTTTCCTCAGGAACATTTTGCTGGTTGAATTCATGGCTATTTATTTGTAGAGCTGGTTTCATTAGATCACATCACAGTGCAGGTGTAAAATACTAATTAGTGTAATGCTGTATTTCAATTAATGTAGCTCATTCCAGTTAAGTTTGGAAAGCTTTCAAAGAGTCTCACTTTCTTTTAGCTCCTTTTGTTGCTCATTATCAGGGCCAAATGGAGCACAGTCAAGATACCTGTATTTATGTATTATTATTTGCATATCCCCATCACAATGTGTACATAGAATTTAAATAGTGCATTACAAGCTTTTTTGGTATCTATGCATGTGCATGGTAAACTAAGTGTTGTTAGCAGGGGTATTATTGCAACTAAAATTTCTATTGTGATGCCCATAGAACTTGTCCAAATAACTTCTCCTGTCATCTGAGACTTCACAAAGAAGAAGGGATGTTGTAAACTTAGTAATGTGTTGGTACAGAGAAAATTCCAAGAACAGCATCAAACTTAAAGCAGCAAGTTCTACGTCTTAAAACGGAAGAATCTGTATCTCTAAAAGGAGACTGGTTTCATTTTCAAGGGGAAGGACCTATCTGAATATGAAAGAGAGTTGAAGTAGGGTGAAGATTCATGCTGAAAGAAACACACTACAGTAAACTTCCTATAATACTGCACCTTTTAGGACCCAGGGGGTGCCGGATTATCACATATGCCAGACTATTGGAAGGGGGGCTATGAGAGGTCTGGGCTGGAGTGGGGGGGGGCGCCCCTCTGCGCTGCAGGACCAACCCAGCAGCACCCCAGCTGCTCTGCCCCGCTGCTGCTGAAACTGACCAGTGACTGACTCCGGGAAGCCTGGGGCAGAGCAGCTGGGGTGCTTACCGGAGTCAGCTGCTGGTCAGTTTCAGCAGTGGCTGACTTGGGGAAGTCTGGGGCAGAGCAACTGGGGTGCTGCCAGCTTGGTCCCACAGTGGCAAGGGGCGGCTCTATGGGACCAACCCAGCAGCACCCCGGCTGCTCTGCCCCAGGCGTCCCCAAGTCAGCTGCTGCTGAAACTGACCAGCGGCTGACTCGGGGAAGCCGGGGGCAGAGCTACTCCAATTGTCCAGCTGCCCAGAGCACTTCCAGGTTCCAGATGGTGCCGGACCATTGGATGCTGGACAACTGGAGTTCTACTGTAGTTTCATGATTGCATTTGGTAAATCAGTTACAATATATAGTATTTTTGTTTAAATAGAGACAACACCTCCTTGGATAAGAGGAAAGGGGGTGCAGCAGAGTCATTGGAGCTGAGCCTGTGGAAGCCCCGGCAAGAGGCAGAGACCTAATCTGGCCACTGCTGCCCAGCCCAAAGCAGAACCATATAGCACCTAGAGGGGATTGGCCTGCCACCACCACAGAAAAACCAAGCTGCACAGCCGCCAACGCCCTGAGCACAGTGCAACAATGGCAACTGCACATTATAACTACTCTTACATCGTTATGTAAATCATTACTGGGACATGGGTGTTGGGAAGTTCCGCTTGCTTCAGCAATTCAAAACAATTTATGGCTGACTGTCCCTACACAACTGGGGTAGCATTTGGTACAAGAATAATTGAAGTTAGTGGACAAAAAATTAAACTGCAGATCTGGGATACAGGACATGAGTGATTTATGGCTGTAACATGAAGCTACCACAGAGAGCAGCAGGAGCTCTCATGGTCTATGATATTACTAGAAGAACATATAACCATATAAGCAGCAGGTTGAGAGACACAAAGAACCTCACCAATCCAAATACTGTGATAATCCTCATAGGAAATAAAGGAGATCTGGAAGCACAGAGAGATGTGACATATGAAGAAGCCAAACAATTTGCAGAAGAAAATCGGTTGCTGTTCCTTGAAGCAAGTGCAACACCAAGAGAATGTTGAAGATGCATTCCTGGAGGTTGCTAAGAAAAAAAAATCAAATGAGCCCATTTTAGAAACAATTATTTTCTTCTCTGATTGAGTACAAAGCAAAATTGGCCTTACTGAAGCTATGTAGAGGTGTGCAAGATGAGAATTATTTTACATTCTTCCATTTCCTCAAGTTGAAAGGGAGAAAATGGGTATCGTCAGTTTTCACAGACAATGTTTTCTCTCTAAAGAGTAATGGGGGCCAGTGGGGTATACCTAAACCCATTGCTGCCACAGAGCTGACTAGAAAGTATAGAACAGAAATAGTTGTGTGAGTAAGTATGCTTTCTAAAGCTTTTAGCCCCCCCCCCCCCACTCCCGAAATTTTCATGCTTCTTAATGAATTATAAAATTAATTTTTTTATGAGCTATATTTCAGAAAGAATATTTTAATCTAGTTTATATCAGCCAACATCCTGAAAAGCAATTCCCAGCATTTATAAGCTGCAAATTCTAATCGAAATTAAAGGATGTTAGTTACAGTTGACATTTCTGAACCTTCTGAAAGACATAGTTATGTTAATAAAACATTATACTGGCAATATGAATCACCCTGGTTAGCAGGCCCATCTTTAAGACAGCTACAAAACTAGTCTAATGAGACAAAAGAACTTTTTCAATGTTACATATTTATATAAAATAATTCTGATTTCTCAAACCATTATTCATGCAGAAGAGGAATAGATTTACACTATCATTGACATAAAAAAGAAACTCATTTTACCATTTTGTTCACAGCCCAGCATTCAGAGCATTAGCAAAATGGGCAGATCCTCTTATTCACTGTAAATTAATTAACAAATCTAAACTCCAGTTGGATATTTTTAAAATTAGCTGTTAGTACAGGTTGAACTTCTAAAATCCAGGATTCTCTGGTCCAGAAACATCCGTGGTCCAGGAGGACCACAGATATTGCTGGACCAGAGAGTATCGGCTGGCTAGGTTTAGAAGCATGGCCTGTGCTGGGCTGGTGGTCGGGAGCAAAGCCCCGGCCAGGGCTCGCGAGGTGGGGAGCACAGCCCCAGCTGGGGCTGGCAAGGTGCAGGTTTTGCATCCCTGGTTGGGGCTGGAGGCAGTAGGGCTGGCAGCTGGGAGCGCAGCCCTGGCCAGGGCTGAAGTCAACAGGGCCAGCACCTGGGCACACAGTCCAGTTCAGCAGTGGGGGTTGCAACCCCAGCTGGGGCTAGAGGCAGTGGGGTGGTTCTTGGCCAGGACTGGTGCAGTGGGAGTGAGCAGGGGAGGCTGGAAACAGTGGAGCAAGTGGAATGGAGCATAGCCCCAGCCAAACACTACACCTGGGTAGCGAGCCTTGACCTCCCCTTGATCCTATCTTGGGGAAAATTCCTTTTGGACCCCACACATGGTGACCCAGTAGATCCCAGCAGGTACCAGTCAGTGAAGCACATGAGAGAAAGACTCCTTTGTGCCACCTCAGATCACTGGCCCATCCAGTGCAATGTCACATGGTCAGCTGTGGCCATCTCTGATGTTTCCGAGGAATGAGATCAACCTTCTCCCCCCCCCCCCCCCCCCCCAAGCCCAGAATACACGGTGGGGTAAAAATCCCTTCCGGAGCTTTGTACCTCTGAAGCATAAGCTTTTGGAGCATATGACAAACTGAAAAGAACCGCCAAGGCTGCCAAAACCTGGCCTCCACTATCACCAGCAGGCCCATCATACAATTCCATGCATACATTTCCCCAGTTCCCCAAGATATGAATTTAATCTGAAAATGGTAAAGGCATCTTATCTCTTGAACAACTGGATTTCATTTGTTCCTACTGGATTCCAATTCAGGAACTCCAACATCTGGACATATTCTTGAACACATGAATACCAGTAGCTCCAAAATTTTGTAAATTTTGGCTATTATATTAACCTTTTCTGTCTGGCTTCTCAGGTGACTGAGAGTTGCCTACTATGACAACTGGGCGGCAGCAGCACCATGAACAAATAGCCAGAGCAAAAGCTTCAAAATCAGATTGAGGCTTTCCTCAATTAAAGTAGGTGGAATGTGTAAGTCTGTCACAGTGTATTCAGAACAGAACATCTTACAGCCCGGGACCACCCGGCAGCACCCCAGCTGCTCTGCCCCTGGATTCCCCAAGTCTGCCGCTGGTCAGTTTCAGCAGCATCGGACTTGGGGAAGGCAGAGGCAGAGCAGCTGGGGTGCTCTGCCCCACGGCTTCCCCAAGTCCGCCGCTGCTGAAACTGACCAGCAGCAGACTTGGGGAAGCCAGAGGCTGAGCTGCTCCAATTGTCCAGCTGGCCAGAGCACTTCCGGGTTCCAGTTGGTGCTGGACTATCGGGAGTGCCGGACCGCTGGATGCTGAACAACTGGAGTTTTACTGTACTTAAATACCATGGAATATGATATGCAAGCAAACGTTACTGTAAATCCATGTTCACGCAAGTGTGGAAATTGGCCAGCCAAAAATGATGTAACTCAGGGCAATAGATACAAGAGATTCACAGAAGAGAATAAAAGCTAAACTTTTTTTTCTCTTTTTTTTTAACTGTTTCAAGAGGCTATGGCTTATGTCAAGGAAGAAACTTCAGAAAGTGCAAAGTGTTGAGTAATCTTTGCATCTCTCACCAGTCACAAGCCAAGAATAAATCAAGAATATTTGCATTTACACAGTTAATTTATTTGATAATTAACATCTAATATAACTTCTGGCTCCTTGTCATAAGTTATATAATATTTGGCTGATACAAAAAAAAGTGAAAAGGATGCAACTGTACCAATGTCATGTCTTGCTTCATCATACTTATATTTTGATTAAAATCTTCTATAGCTTCAGAATTTCACTCTGTAGTTAGTGATAACGAGAATAGTTACCTATGGTTCAGAAATATTTTTAAAAAAATATCCATCAGAAACAAGTAAAGATTTATCTGACATATGTCAAAATTCAATTACACCTGAATTGAAAGAGTTTAAAAAATACAAATTCAAGCTATTTCAGTGTGTATTTTGATTTAAAAGAAGATTAAATGGATAAAAACTTGTCATGGTTTTGCTGTACGGGATAAAAGTGGAAAAGAGGAATTTCCTGCTTGTGTCATCTCTCAGGGCAAGGTATACTTTTAACCTTCATTGACAAATTGAATAGGACTGGTCTTTTTATAGTTATCTACCAAAGGAGACATGACATCTTCCATGCATAATTAACATGATGTTTCCAGTGTTGTACTCATAGAACTTGTCTATAAGGTAAGTTTACAGCAAACAAGGATGTGAACCTACAGTGAGCCGTCTTGCCAAGCACTAACTTAACATATGCTATAGTGCAGTACATTAAGCCATACTTACAGACAGATGCACTCTAGGATTTTCACTGTTCTGTAGCAGTGTCCACATGGCAAGTTAGCACAAAAAACTTAGTACACTGTAGATTCACACCCAGGTTTGCAGCACATTTGTGGTATAGACAAGCTCCTAGCTGGTAGATATTTGTGAAGATGTTATTTTGCCATTTGTCAGATTTCAGGCAGGAAGTCAGGTGTTGGTAGGTTTGTTTTTTCTTCTTTGAGTGATTGCTCGTGTGCATTCCAAAAGGTGTGTGCATGCATCACATGCACGATTGTTGGAAAGCTTTTAGCCTAGGGGTATCCATCAGGTCCGCTATGGAGACCCCTAGGGTATGTCTAGACTACATCCCTCTGGCGACAGAGGGATGTAAATTAGACATACTGAAATTGCTAATGAAGTGGGGATTTAAATCTCCCGTGCTTCATTAGAATAAAAATGGCCACCGCTTTTTGCCGATGCAGCAATTTGCCAGCAAAAAGTGGCAGTCTAGATGGATATCGGTTGGCAAAGAAAGCCTTTTCCGACTGATCCTATAAATCTCGTTGCACAAGGCATAAGGGATTGGTCAGAAAAGGCTTTCCTTGCTAACCGATCCCCGTCTAGTCTGCCGCTTTTTGCCGGCAAATTACCGCAGCGGCAAAAAGCGGCGGCCATTTTTATTCTAATGAAGCACAGGATATTTAAATCCCCACTTCATTAGCAATTTTGGTATGTCTAATTTACAGACAAAGGTGACAGAGGGATGTAGTCTAGACATACCCCTAGAGTATGCTCTATGGTGGCATATATAAGATACTGCCAATCCCACTCCTTCTCAGTTCCTTCTTATCACCCATGCCAATTGTTGGAACAGCTCCAGTTTCTTGCTTCACAAGCATCTTGGTTAGCCTACTAGAACTTCTAGTAATAGTTAATAGTTTAGTCATTGGTTGTCCAGAAGTTCCTTTCTCCGCACCTTAAGTCTCCTTACTGGGGTATGTCACACTCCCAAAGGTTTAAAGCTTGTGAAAACTGTGGCATACATATTCCCAAGGGCAACCCACACACTGATCATTTCAAATTTTTGGGTGAGGGCCTTCAGACCCACAAATGCCCTCTTTGGCATAGCTTCCATCCCTGAACACAGGGGCAAGGTCACTGACTCAAGCTCCTCCTGATGGATGCGATACTAAGACCTCAACCAGCATCAGAGTCAGTCTTTGGTATGGGACACCTCAGTGCCAAAGAAGCACTTCCCACAGGCACTGCTTCCCTCTCTCCAAATGGGGTCAATCACACAGCATAACTCCTAATCTCTGGTGATGCACAAGAGGAAGAAGCAGGAGGGGAGTTGGTCTCTTATCAAGGCACTGTGTAAAGGCTCAAGACAGGTGTGCCTGGCATTGGGGCACCCAGGGGTTGTAATAGACAGGGCTTGACAAATAATGTAATCTACTCACCCGTGGCAAGTAGATTACACCCCAGAAGAGCCGGCGCAGAGCGATCTGCGCATGCACAGAACGATCTGCGCATGTGCAGAGTGCAGAACCATGTGGCTGGCGAGCGGGGCTCGCCGCTGCTTGGTGAGCCCTGGTAATAGAGATCCCTGTGCCATTGCCTTTAGCTCTTCTGTCGAGCCCAGCCATCCTGGTCGCCTCAGCTCAGGAACAATTGTTGGAAGACATAGATCTCTCATTGACACCAAACACATTGATGCCATGGTTGCACATTCCCTGGCACAACCAGGCACCATTTTGGCATTGGCACATGAGTTAGTGCTAGCACTGGTGTGTCTACCTTCTGACTTGCAGCAAGTGATGTTGGCACCAACTCTGGGACTCCATGCTACAGTGTTTATGGCACAGATGACAGCGCCAACAAAGGCACCACTGCCTATTCAATATAAGGGCAGGCTTACAATGCTTTGCCATGGCTCCTCTTCACCACAGCTCTGTTCTCTGACACCATCAGCCTCAGGGCCTCTATGGTCTGGACTGAAGAATACTCTTCAAGCTCCAGGGATGAATCTTCAGAATCCTCCTATAGCTGGTACCAATCTCATACTCAGTACCGTACACTGCAGCATGCATTGGCACTGATGGTCTCCTGGTCCCCTCAGTGGCAAGATCCAGGAAACTGGCCCTTGTGACCTCCCTGGGCCTACCACTAAGCCCAAAGACAAGGGTCATGAATGGCATTGGCGGTGTTGACATTGTGAGCATGGGATCTCAATGTCAAATGTGGTTCCTTGCAACACTGGCATGAGGATCTGGCTTTGACCGGTGATCCCTACTGAGCCCATACCTGAGAGCAGCATCCTGCCTCAACCCTTTGTGCAGATAGCAATGACCACTATGAGCATTGAGGAACAGGAAGTTGCTATATCAGCGGCCACCTCTTCTTCATCCCCAGATGAAGTGGTGGCAGGTACCTCCACCAAAAGCTGCCCACCATGGGTATTAAGGCTCACCAAGATCTCCACCACAAGGCACAAAACCTACACCTTCAGGGAGAAGATGGTGGAAGATTCAGACCTCATGATGGACATTGTTACTCCAGAGTGTCCATTTAGGGTTGTTCTGCCTTCTCATAAAAACCATGCAAGCAAGTACCAGGGTGCTTTGGCAGACCCCAGCCTCCATACCTCCCACTGCAAAAGGGGTGAAAAGAAGGTATTTCATACTCCAAAAGGGCTATGAGCACTTTTTACACCATTCCCCCCACCAAGACACATTATTTGTGGAAGTGGAATTCCACAAGGAATGCCTGAGCCAGCCTGTGCCTATGCCCAAGGCTAAAGAGCCCCCCTCCCAAAAGGGGGGATTTATTTGGCTGTAAAGTATATACCATGTGGTTAATTGCAGTTGCATGTAGCTAATCAACAGGGAGTTCTTAGCTGATACACTTTTAACTCTTGGAGCACAATGGCTAAGTTCCAAGTGTTGTTCCCACTGGACTCATGTACAGAGTTCTTGACTCTCCTGGAGGAGGGAAAGGTGATGTCAGTGGTTAATGTTCACAGTTACAGGCTCCCAGAAAATTTCAGCAGTTACCCGATTACTTAATTAAACACATTTTAATATCCTTAGAAAGGGCTTGCTAAATCAACCACTGGTGGTGCTCTTGTTGACCCTGGTACGCCACTGGATCACGAGGAATAAGGGAAATGGGCTGAAGACTATACCATCAATCTCCCACAGTGGGGACACCATAGAAATTCAACCTAAGGTACATAGACTCCACCTGTGCTATTCTCGTAGCTGGAGTCATATATGTTAGGAAGACTTTCTCCCCAATATCAGTAAACCTGTTTATCCAAAATGACATACTAAATAAAGTATTTAGAGTCAGGTTTCACTATAAGATGGCCACTTTCAAGGCTTGTCGTAGGACTGAGCCACAGCGCCTCTGGGCTTGCTGTATCAGTTATGAATATAAAAAGAAAAAATGTTTGAGCCCTGGAACCTAATTGCTTGAGCCTCAGCGCCTCTTCCAATACAGATTAACCACTGGGCACTTGTGTAAATCACTATCATTGTAGGCTTTTAAGGATGTGGAGAAGATCAAAATTTAAAAAGGGGAGGTACAAACAAGGGCTCTGGGAGCTATTGTACCTACAACATGGGATGAAATATACGAGCAAAGTCTGTGGCAAACATTAAGATAAGTCTTATTAAAGTATACATAAAGGAAATGGTTGTCAAAGTAAGGGATATGCAACTTAACCTTAGAGCATAAAATAATTTAAAATGTGATGTTAATAGATAAAATCTAAAATATCAAAGTAGTTTTAGTAGCTATATTCGATGATTAGTTTAAACATCACATTCTCTAACATACTTTTAAATTTTTTTTTGTACTTTATGCTATTCAGTTACCTATCCAAATATACTAATTATTTCCTCTCATACAAAATATTTCTCATTAAGCTAAGGCAAATCAGGAAAACAATAATTTAGCCATGTGGAGATGTGACAGTTATAAAGGAATGTTTTTGATTGGATCTTTATATATAGCGTTAGACTCTTAATAGTATTGTTAAGCCCATACAGTCAAAATCCGTGAGTCAGACCCCAAAAGATCATGGGATCACCTTAAAATTATGACTTAAATTACTTTGTTTTTTTTATTCACCTACAGGTTTCTGAGCCTGCAAGGTGTCTTCTTTTCATGTTTGCAACCTTTTCTCAATATCTATGAAGGTTAGAATCTTTTTGTAAGTGAGAGCTGAGCTTTTCAAGTAGGCACTTGTGTTCGGGAGCTGGGTTTTTAAGTAAATCACTTGTAAATTTCACGCTGAGCAACAATATATTATTTGACTACTTACAATAAAAGGTTAACATAATTTTGTTATAATTGAGAAAAATTTTGTTATAATTGAGAAAAAGTCCTTTCTGATAAAATCCAAAGTAATTATTCTGTGGAATAGACTAAACCTTATATAAATAGGAAGTGACTAAATGACTCTCAAAGCTTTCAAACTATGCCTTTTCCACCTTAGTGACAAATTGTTGTATTATTTTCCAGCAATCCCTCTACCTCCAAAAGGTAAACTGGACATCCCCGTATTATTTGTGCCCGACACAATGAAATTGTATGAAGCTGCAGTGATTATTCATGTAGTGAGGCAGGACGGAGAAAACTGGCCCTATAATGATGCTGCTGAATTAAACAAGGACATGAAAAGGTAATTATTGGGATAGGAAAAAATCATTGTTGAACATTTTCAGTCCCCATAGTCAATCTTTGCCCTCAGATACTTGTATGCAATTCTTACTGCCTCCAGACTGATTTTCATGTGTATTTCTAAGGGCAGAAATTTGTCCATGCTGAATGATGTTTCTGTGTAAGTGTTTAAACTTCCAAATAAAGAATTGCAATGGTAACTAGCACTTGGTCAATTTCAATACCTGCCTTTCATTTTCTTAACTTTGGAAACTCAAGTGAATTTCTTGCCACCGATTTTAGGTTTATTAGGTAAATTATCATCCAGTGGATTCTTCCATTGCTCTTTGAACTAATTTGAATTAGTTCTAAATTTGAACTAATAACAAATCAGTAAATTTCCTTTAGATATATTTTGTGTAAGCAATTACCAGGCATATAATTGACCATATTCTGATTCCATTTTTGTCAGCTTTCCACTAATATACCTACCAAATTCAAAGAACTTGCTCCCCATTTGTGCTGATATATGACAGCAGATCAGACCAAGTGTTCTCATATCTTGAATACACAGCTCAATTCTTTATCTTGTTCGATAAATTTACACCTTTACGTAGTGGGTGTAAATGCTAATTTTCTGATTTAGTTCCATTTTACATCCACTTTCCAGTTGCTGTGCATAGATGTTAATAATTGCACAAGGTGCAATGGAACGTAATCAAACACATTGAGAACTTTTGAGTCCAAGGAAGTTTGAGTACAAAAACAGAAGAGGGAGAGTGATCCCACTGAAAGTACTCAGGAAATATGACCACAAACCAAAATAACAAATATATTTGAAATAATTATTTATATGTGTCTTTGTTTTAGGCTAAATAAGTGAAGGTCCCTTCCCAGTATCTCCTGTGAGGCAACCTAATTCCCTCATTTTGGCCACAATTTCAAGTTAAAATCAATAACACCAGGTTTTTTAGCTATTCTAAGTTAATTACATATTTTACTTGAATTTCCAAACAGCATCTCTATGTCAGAGAATGGAGAAATCCGTGGAATATGTTGGATCTACCCAATTCATGGAATCCCTGAAGCACAACCATATAAATCAGCACCAGGTATGTAATAGTTAATAAGCCACATAAAAACTGCAATATAATTAAAACAGTTGCTTTCCTTTTGACATTTAACACTTGGAATTTGCATCATACAGAAGACTGACACAGGGGTGGATGTCAGCCTGCGTGTCCATAAAACCTTTGCAAATATGTAAGGACAGCAGAATATTGGAGTCAGTCTGCAGTGAGTAAATCTATCAAACTCTAGAAAAAGAAGAATTCAAATCACATTAACGTTTCTATAACAATCCCAGGAAAATTAATATGTGCTAAATTATATAAACTAATGTTCATGGGATTTTTGTTTTAGCTCACTTTGGAAATAAATAGTGTATCATTTACTACTAAATTAAATACATCTATTTCTTAATCAGGGTATAACTCCAGAATTGGTTTTCTTTAAATCCTATTAAATAACATGGACATTGTGAACTGGTTTAGACAATAATAGCCTTCATAGAAGCACTGCATGTGGGTAGATAAAGGAACTTCAAACTTTGCTAGTTAGTTTTATACTGAATTTCCCTTTGGCCAATAAAAACAACCTATCTTGGTGTGGGAAGATGAGAGACACCTTGAGGATTAAAATTATTGAACTTAATGGGAATAGATATTATTTGTGCTGTTATTGTTCTGCTTTGTTTAAGGGCCTTTTAACTTGCAAGTCAGATGCCAATATGATATTAATTAGAACTTTCATCTCACTAATTTCCTGTATTCGTTAAAGGAGTGAAGCAGAATATTATCAAATCTTCCACTTGTGCCCAGTATGACACCATTATAACTTTTCTCATTGGCATGAAAACAATGTGTACAAAGGCAAATGTGTGTGTTCTTATTTCATATCTTTAGTGTACCATGCAACCAGCAGTTTTCTTTAGGCCATTGTTTTTACAAGGCATGGTAACTATACATTAAAAATGCTAGCATTAATAAATTGCTTAAATCACATGATACTGTGTAATTACATTTTAAATTTCTAAACACTGTTATGAAAACTGAATATTTATAACTGCCTCTGTTGTCATGTAGATTATGCACAGTAAATATTTGTAGTTCATACCAACATATTTGCATTAATTCTGAATATCAATAGCATTTAATGGCAAGTTAGTGTCAATTATTTATATACTATGAATTTCCTTTCCATCTCACAATCCAGAGTTATAAATGGATCATACTTTATCCTTATAAAAACAGATACCAATTCAGCAGAAACACTTAAACACTTAAAGTATGTAATGTCCCACTATATATGTCCCATTGCCCAGTTATAGTATAGCAAGTGATCTCCGAGAGATCTATTTTTCCCATAAAATTGGTATCCTAAACATAAGGATTGTATTAGATTTCTTTTGAAAAAGTATTATTAAAATTGCCTACTGATTACAGGCTGTAATGTCAAAACTTCAAACTATTGCACTAGTTGATTAGATAATACTTTATCCTTTGCATTGCAATACACTTCTGTAAAGTGCTTGATGTAGAACTCCACAGTGTGATTATAGAATGTAGCATTGTATAAAATTAATAGAGTGCATTAGATTAAAAGTAGCAAATGTATAGGCCTCTAATGGTAACTATAAATGATACATCATTATCCAAAGCCAGTCTCCAGAGACTGAGTCCAGGTAACAGGCTGTGGATAAGGCTAACAGAGTCAGAAGGATTATGTCCTTGGATCTTTGAACTTTTAGTTGGACTTTTGAAACCATGAAAGGAGCAACTCACCAAGAAAAGATCATGGTAGAACCAGATCAGCTGGTGAGGGGGTGTGATGGAGTCAAAGATCCCCTGAAACTCCCTAACCTGACACCCCAGGGGCACTGAAGCAATGATTGAACCATACACAAAAACTGTATCCTAGAAAGCAGTAACTCAGAGAAAAATTAAGAGATCTGGTAAATAACCAACGTATCATAAGCTTCTAGTGAAATGAAGTGGCACAGAGGACTGGTGTGATTATTAAATATATAAACTGGAAATATGAAGTGTGAATAGGGAAGTGATGCTATCTGTGTCTACAGTGTTGGGGAGACCGTTATGTGAACACCGTGTCTGGTTCCGGTATCCAGATGGCATAGAGCATGGGATGTTGAAAAGGGTTCAGAAAGGAGCTAGAAGAATGATACAGGCTTGGGGGAGGGATAGCTCAGTGGTTTGAGCATTGGCCTGCTAAACCCAGGGTTGTGAGTTCAATCCTTGCAGAGGCCATTTGGGGCAAAAATTTGTTAGGGATGGTACTTGGTCCTGCTGTGAAGGCAGGGGACTGGACTCAATGACCTTTCAAGGTCCCTTCCAGTTCTAGGAGATAGGCAATCTCCATTAATTTTTTTTTAGGCTCAGGAAATCCAATGAGAAATGTTGGAATCTAAGGGTATGTCTACACAGCAACATTATTTCGAAATAAGTAGCATTATTTCAAAATAACAATCTGTGTCTACACAGCAGCAGTTATTTCAAAATAATGTCGAAATACTGTCAAGCTGGAGGACTTATTACTCTGACTTCTGTAACCCTCATTGTTTGAGGAGTTAGGGAAGTTGGGGGAAGAGTGCTCTATTTTGACATAAGTGCTGTGTAGACGCTCCCAATTTCAAAATAAGATACGTAATTGATGTAGCTCAATTAGCGTAGCTTCTTTTGAATTAAGCTCTGCTGTGTAGATGCACCCTAAGTCTATTTAGTTTATCAAAGAGAAGGTTAAGAGGTGTTTTGCTCTATAGAGGTCTGTAGTTACCTAC
Organism: Pelodiscus sinensis; assembly: GCF_052426305.1. Taxonomy (NCBI): domain Eukaryota; kingdom Metazoa; phylum Chordata; order Testudines; family Trionychidae; genus Pelodiscus; species Pelodiscus sinensis. The sequence continues at coordinate 202,783,155 of NC_143052.1, forward strand.
ATGGGAACAGTTTAGTAGAGGGCTCTTTTACCTTACAAATAAAGAAATAACAAAATTCAGTGGTTGTAAGCTGAAGATAGCTAAATTCAGGCTAATAATAAGGTACACATTTTAAACAGTGAAGCTATTTAGCCATTTAAATAACATCAAGGGATGTGTTGGATCCTCCATCACTTGAAACCTTTAAATCATGGTTAGATGTCTCTTTAAAGACATGCTGTAATCCAAAAAGAAGTGATGGGATTGGTAAAGGCTGTACTAGGTAAAATTCTATGAACTGTATTATGCTGGAAATTAAACTAGTTTATCATATGTGTTCCTTCTAACCTAGACATCTATGACTCTATTTCCCTCCCTCTCTCTGTCTCTCTCTCTTTCTGTGTGTGTGTGCATCATTTTCCAAAATTTGATCCCTTCTTTTCTGTAGCTGTTGTATGCTGTCGTGCCAGAGACAGAGTGGAGGAGCGTGTGGAAGTTCTGTTAACTGGTGTAGTTCCTGGAACCACTGCTATGCCAACAGCAAGAAATATTGCTATCACCACTAAAAGTAAGACACCGAGTGTCCAGGATGAAATTCAGGTTACTGCTGGTAAGAAAGAATTATATGATAATAAATTCAATTATAGCGCAAACTGCAAATAATATACTATGTAGAGCCTGGCCCTGTCTCTGTGAAAAGAAATGGGGACTTACTACCAAAAGCAAAGAAACCTCCTACTGCATATTGGACCTAACAAATATTCCAGTACTGTAGTCATATAGAAGTAAGATATCTGGGGGGAGGAGGGGAGAATAGGTGGAGTTGCTTATTCTTTTTGTACCAATCACCAGTCTCAGGTCTGAGGATGGCTTCCCATTTACTATCTAGTGAATGACTAGGTAACTTAGACTTGACCATGTGCAGGGCAGAATTAATTGATGAAAAAGAAGTGGTTCACATAAACTTTGTGATGAATGAGTATGTATACACTGGATGTGGAGGAAGACACCTCTCTGTGGGTTGTCCTATATATATGCCACATTACCTACCACTGGATCCATTACCTGCAATAATGTGAGCTGAGTAGGGGCAATAAGCTTTAACAAAGTATGACTGCTGCTCATTGGTTTCATCAGCCCAGGATATGATACAAGTTGATTTCCTCTGAGACATGCCATCTTTTCATAGTACTCTCACAGTAGCAATTTTAGAGCGAGAAGGGAAGGGGAGGATTGTTGTGTATTGGGTTGTAGATATAGGTCTTGTTGTTATAGTTACTGAGTTAGGTCACTGGGGTCAGCCCAGCTGGTTTGGGCTTGTTCTAGTTAGTTCTGTGCTGTGCAATAATATGGACACTTGCAACTACTCAAGTTCTCTGTATTTCCACTGATTTCTTCCTATATTGTGGAACTCCACACGACATAACAAGGATGTTACAAGTACCTGAGAGAGAGAGTGCATTTGTGTCTTATACAAGCTACAGTACATGTATTCTGCACCTATTGAACCAGTTTGAGCATCTGCTTCAGAGCAAATTTCCCTTACACTTATCCATATTCCCTAAATCCTTAAACTCTACGGCTGTGTCTAGACTGGCAAGTTTTTCCGCAAAATCAGCTGCTTTTGCGGAAAAACTTGCCAGCTGTCTACACTGGCCGCTTGAATTTCCGGAAAAGCACTGACGATCTCCTGTAAAATCATCAGTGCTTTTCCGGAAATACTATGCTGCTCCCGTTCGGGCAAAAGTCTTTTTCCGAAAGACTTTTACGCAAAAGGGCCAGTGTAGACAGCATAGTACTGTTTTCCACAAAAAAGCCCCGATCACGAAAATGGCGTGCTTTTGCGGAAAAGCGTCTAGATTGGCCACGAACGCTTTTCCGCAAAAAGTGCTTTTGCGGAAAAGCATCCTGCCAATCTAGACGTGATTTTTCCGAAAATGCATTTAACTGAAAACTTATCCGTTAAAAGCATTTTTGGAAAATCATGCCAGTGTAGACATAGCCTGCATGAATAGCCTGACCAGTAAGGCTAAATCCAACTCTGTGTAAGTGGACTTCAACTGAAGTCAGTGGCAGTTGTGCTTGTTTACTCCAGGGCTGAATTTGATCCACTGTCTTTATGCTCTTCAGATATCACCTTTAGCAATTCCCAAATTGTACTCATAGTGGATGAAATTGTAAGCTTTTACCTAACTATTTATCTTTTTATGATAGCATTGTATCTCTTGCCCATCAGAAACTTTGCTTTTAGATAAACTCACATGACTCCCATTAACTCCAGGGGAAGTTACAGTGTGTGTGTATAGGAGTAGAATTTTATCTTAAGGAACTGAATTTTCCTCCCTGGCTTCTATGATTGCAACTACAGTGTTGTACTTGCAACCAGTTGCAGATGCAAATGTTAGAATGTAGACATCTCCCCAACTTTGCAGATGTGTGGCAACAAATTAGGTGGTGTCATCTTTGAATTCACAAATGATTGTGTCCTGCAGGTGGCACCCAGTCTTGACTGTGGATACAAAATTATACAGTCCATTTATAGAAAAAAAAGTCATTCTAAAAGTGTTCTATGAATAAGCATACAAGGTCTGCTCAGGAATAGGGTTTTAAAGTGGCTTTAACCTATTTTTACGTTGGGAGGAGGGACAATCCAATAACCTCACAGCCGCTGCACTGGGGAAGCCAAGATGGGTGGCAATATAAAAGTCACCATGGCAGTTTTACACCACTCCAAACTTCAGTCTAAGGGCAGGTTGAGTTAGCTTTGTGGTTGATTTGTGCCACTGGAGCCAGGCCTAGAACTGGTCCTGTGACATTTTCTGCTGTTCTTTTACATTGTTTTACAGGAAGTCCTGTGCTAGGTAACTTTAGTGCAATTCATTGTGAAATCTACAAGAGTTTGCCCTAAAAATGTCTCATTTCCTTCCTTCTGGGTTGGTTTATTGTGTGAATATTAGACAGAAGAATCAAATATCTGAGGTCTCTCATACCAGACTTATTAACAGTCTGTCTTTTATGTAATGTCTGTGAAAACAGGAGGAGAGTGTAGGATGAATAATATGTACTTAATCCAGTGCTGTATAGTCAAGGATAACCAGCACTGTCTCTGTGAACAGTAGGCTCTGCAGATTAGCTTCCTTGTACTTTGCAAAACAATAGTATTAATTCTAGAAAAATATGCTCTGTAATTCCCAGTATATAATCTTGTCTCTCTTTAGAGTTGTAAATATTATCACATGACCTTATTTGATTCTGAAAGAGCTGTTGCATATCAAAGTATATTTCTTAATAATAGCACGTGATCTTGGTCTTTATAATTGTATCATATATGAACAATAGTTATTTAAAACATTATTTTATCTAAGTCTCCAACACTCTAGTATTTAAATTGAAATGAATAATGTGACAGTATTCTAAAACAACTGCAGGTTCCTGATGTGCTCATTTTGTACGTGGGCATATTATTTCAGATTTATTAACACTAGCCTCTGTATTTATTGAAACACACTGATTTGGGACATTACATTTTTTTTCAGGCAAGGAGTATGGTAATGAAATGCTTTGATGCCAAAGGTACAAGGATCATTTATGGCTCTGGCAGTTTTCAAAATTCTGTCAATGGCATTATAATGTAATTATTTCTAGATAAATTTGATGCCTGTCAGGGAATAAAGTGTAATGGTACTATTATATGTGCTACAGACTACTAGTAGTAATGTAAATAACAGTGTAAAACTCTAACATGACAGCTCTTTTTTTTTTTACTTCAGAAACAGCGATCCATCAGAGTATGTACATGATGTGTAGTAACCGATTTTTATATCCAAAGATAGATGATTATAATTACAGGAAGAGCAGATTTAAACAGCTATTACTGTGTTTCAGTATTTAAATAATTTGGACAAGAATAGACCCTTGAGATATGAAAATTTTCAAGCATCTTTCAGATCTTCAAAGAATTATTATTTTAGCTCATTCATCACGATTTTGATTTAAATAGAAAATTATTGTAAATCCAAAAGAAGGGGATAATCTTAACACTATACAATTATAATGACATTATAAAGTGTTCCAAAGTCCTACAGATTCAATCCCATAATGATCCTACAGCTAAAAGGTTAATATGTGCAGTACTAAGTGTAGTATTTCTGTTGGATAAGCCCTTTGTAATATATTGTCAGCTAAAATGCAGATGGTTAGTGTTTGCAGTTTTTTAAAAATCCACTGTAAATAAAGTTTAGCTATTTTAGGGAACCACTACTGTAAAGGTCCATAGTACCACATTTTAAAATAAATGTAGGTACCTTTAAAAACCTGGCTCTTAGCACTTTGCCGGGATTATTATGTAATATGCTGTATTATTTTAAGAAGTAACATCATCAGAATAGCTCAATTCTGAAAAGCAGAGGCGATATATGCCCAGCAGCTACTTTTTTCAATGTATTTTGCCTATGCAATGAATGTTAAGATACATTCATTGCAACAGTTACACTGACACCTGTGATGTCAGTGATCTTAGGAGATGTCAGCAGCCTAACTAGTAAAGGTTATAGATTTTCCATAATGTCTTATACTTAGAAGACCTGTTATTAAGGCTAAATATCATACCCTATGAGAAGATCATCTAAAGTTTGCTATGTGTATCATTTTAGGTAATCTTTCTCCAATTTAGGAAGTCATGGTTTGCAGAATACCAGACATGGGAACTTTGAAGCAAAGCAGTATGCTTGGTGTGGTCATTTGCACCCAAATACTGACAATGACATTTCAATTTTCAATAATGTAAGGATCTGGGAAGAAATCAGAAATATTGATTGTAATTTGGCATGCCCTTTCATTTTTCCTTGTGTAATTCATAACTGTCTTCATGAGTAACATGAAAACAGCATTTAAGCCTAATTGTTCATATTCCCCAAATTAGAAGTTTTGCGGATTAAATGCTTTCCATACTCCTGGAATTGTCAGGCATGGCTATTTGGATTATGTGAAATAAATAAGACTCAAGGCTGGTAACTGTGATGTCCCAGGTTTTGAACCCAAACTTATGAGTTCTCGGATAGCCATAACATCATGGTTTCTAACCAATGTCAGTGGAAACCTGGTAGTTCAAGGAGCTCGTAAAACTATAGATTCAGTCTAGACATCCTCCATGGGAACTCTAATTGGAGTATCCCCCAGCTCTAACAATGGTTCCAACCATGCTATTTAAGCCAGAGGGAGGCATAAGAAGTTTTCCAGGCAACTAGGTGACTCCTGCTTACTGCTACATTGGACTTTGCTTGTGCCTGCTTCCTGCCTTTTGTATCATGCACCCATCTCTGTTCTTGATTACTGCTTCACTCCTGTCTTCTTCCTCAACCTTACCTTTGCTCCCAATTCCCCCTTTGCTCCTGCTCTGTGCCTGACCTCCAACTATCAGTTACCAGCTGGGGCTGTGAACCCTGATTCCAACTTCTCATTCTCGCTTGACCCTTGGCTCTGACATTTGGTATCTCACCCTGGCTACAACTCTTGACTCTTAGCTCTGGTAATTGGCAGTTGACTCTGGTGCTGACCCTAAACTTAGTTCTCCAAGCTGGATGCCAGCTATACCCACTAGACCTGATACATGCTCTTGCTACTAGGCAAGACCACCTATGTCCAGGTCCAGGTCTTCACCTGTTCTGAGACTTAAAAAGTGATCTTGGGTGTAAAAAGGTTAGAGACCACTGCTCTAAGGGTATGTCTACACTACCCTCCTAATTCGAACTAGGAGGGTATTGTAGGCATACCGTACTTGCAAATGAAGCCCGGGATTTGAATTTCCCGGGCTTCATTTGCATGAAGCCGGGCGCCGCCATTTTTAAATGCAGTTCGAACCCGGCTTTAGGTGTGACCAAGATAATCAGTTTTGATGGACTGAACCTGCACTGGACATTCTGTATCTTGGGTGCCTAAAGCAAAACCACAGGTGCTACTTGAAAAAGAAACTTTTCTTCTTCAAAGCAATAGCAAATCTTTTGAGGAAACTGGTGAATTTTGGGGGGATGGGGAGTGTAAATAACAAGCATGATTCTGTATGATTTTACACATCACTGTTTCTGCTGTTTCCCTACTCTTATGAAGAATCCGATTTTTGTGATTCTTAAAAATCAGTCACAATTATACAAATCAGAATTATTATTACTCAAGTGAATATATTTTAGAATTTTCATGAAACCAATTACTCATGCAATTTCATCTGAAGTGATTGATTCATCTTCACATAAGCGTAAGAAGTCAACTCCAATACACAGTCAGAAATTATATCAGTCCTTCCTTCATTTACGTTTTAGAAACCAAAATACAAAGTAGCCGAGTAATGAACACAAACATACTATTTTCCTCTGAAGCCAGGAACTGTTTCTGAATAACCTTCCAATGTGGTGTTCAAATCTTTTTAATAAAGGATGCAGATGGTACTTGTAATGATAAACTAATGAGTGTCAGGTAGGGAAAATAGACAAGAATATTACAAAAGGGTCAAGTACAGTAATAAACTTGCTAGAGAAATACACAGGAAATCTTCAAGGCATTTGTAAAATAAGATCATATCACAATACTTTGTTGACTCTAAACACTAATGGATAAATAAGAACAAGTACATATTTTCTTTTACTTGGGGGATTGGGTGTTCTCATAGAGTGTGTCTACATTGCATCTGTAGCTTGAAATAAGATACAGGTAGTCTCCGACTTACAAACGCATCGACGTATGACCAGACGCACTTACGACCAACCTCCCATTAAATGTGGCCCCGACTTAGGAACGGCATTTCACACTTACGAACAGCGCGGTCCCATTTAAATTAATGAGGTCTGACTTACAAACACATCGAGTTACGATCAAGTGCTTGGTACGTAACTCGTTCGTAACTCAGGGACTATCTGTATGCATTTTGAAATAGCTTATTTTAAATTGAAAATTTAAATGTTTAAAATTTAAAATCTACACAGCACTTATTTGAAAATAAATCACTATTCCTAAATGTCCCTTACAACTCGTGGAATGAGGACTACAGGGATGTCGGAATAGCGAGCCCATTATATTTTGAAATAACAGGCATGCTCAAAAGACACGGAATAGGTATTTTGGGATACGATAGGTACCCTGAAGTAGTGCGTGTGGAAGTAAACATTGTCCTCACTCTGAGTTTGTAAGCAACAAGTAGCCAGAGGCAGTTTTATTACGAGCTGCAGCAAGGGAAAAACTGGTTCGGACAGGGGGGAAGCCCCCCCCTCCGAGGCAGATCTTCGAATACAAGCAATTATGAAGCAGTTTATATACTGTCTATTAGATATAATAACAATAACAATTAGTCTCCTTCCCATTACAAACACCAATGGCTAACAGTTATTTAGTTCCACCCAGATGCTCCTTATCTCAAGGTTCCTGCCAGAGTCAGCATTCTATCCTTATCTCCGTATGGAGGCGAGAGGCAAAGGCAGCGTCTAATTACAGATCTCGCGTTGTCAGGCCACAGACTTAGCCTGACTCTTGCTCTCTTGTTAACAAGACCAAGATGGCTGCACACAAATTCCCTTATTCCCTTTTCCTGCCTCCACATGCGGTAGTGTAGACTACCCATATTAATGTAGTATGTAGTATTAATGCAGTAGTGTAGACTACCCAATGATTAATACCATTGCCAAAAAGGGTTTGGGAAAATGCTAAGTCCACCCTGCTGGAGTTTCCTTCAGTTTCTTTAGCTCAGGAGAATGAGTTTTTTCATCCCAGTGGAAGTAGCAAGAGACTCGACCTCAGCCTCAGCCTCTCTCCTTCCCTGCAAAAATTCTTATTTTTTCAGAGATATTCCCAGCTTTTGGGGGAGAGATGGGTTTGCCAACTCTCCTGACTGGACACCATTTGCAACAATGGCATCTGATCTGTCCAGTCTGGGAGAGTTGGCAACTCTAGGGAGAAACCTCACACTGAAACTAGTAAGAAACATAAATGTATATTTAGAACCAACAGGAACAAACTCCCTTTGCATTTCATTTTGCAAAACTATTCCTAGTATCCTTTCTTTTATCATATCTGGTTCTTGAATATCCGCTGATAGTGCCTAAACCACCTCCCCTGACAGTTTATTACACACTCCAATTGCTCTTGAAGTTAAGTACATTTTCCTAATGTCTATCGTATCTTCAGGTCAGTGCACCCTGTCATCTCTTCTACAGCTGTGCTTGAGGACAGATTCATTGATCTATACTCCCTACTTTCATTTCCAAGTTTAATTCTATGCCTCCCCCCCTCCATTCCTTCCTAGAAAAATGTGCTCCTAGAAACAGCCAATTTAAACTTTTGAATCGGCATTGTTCAGCTTGTTTTGCAATTAGTTTAAATGAATGTTGCTTACGCCTAATTAATTTATCCCAGTTCCGCAATTCCAATGAGTAAAGTTGGCAAAAAATGAAAAAATATACATTAAGACCAATGTGTTTTATGAAAAATGCAAACAAATTTGCACTGTGCAAATATAAGCTGATTTGAAGCTTTGCACATGTAGTTAATAATTAAAATTGTTTCAGATAAGCAGCTGGGTATAACAGTTTAATAGAATCACCATAAGGCATTAGATGAAATTACTCACTGCAGCATTTCTCTTACTTAAGATAGATTGAAAAAAAAGAAAACCAACCCTGTGGATTGTCAATATGTTATGTAACAGACGCAGGGCAGCTGGCTACAATAGTTTGGTGAAGGGCAAACATATCAGGAGGTGGGTGAATGCTTTTCTGTTTCCTGAATAAACTGCCAGAGACTGTAGCCATGCAATCAAGGCAGTCAGGCACCTGAGATTGGTTAAGAGCTTGCCTGCAGCAGGCTAATCAGGCACTTACAGCCCATTAATATATGGTGTGTTACTCTAAAAGGTGTCCCCTCAGCTAAGGGAGGGGGAATGAGAAGAGTGAAGGACTGAGAAGAGGAAGTGCATTGCTGGAGAGTTGAGGACTGCAAATAGGAAAGAGTTTTTGTGCTGAAGCAGAAAAGATTTGCTTGGGTACCAGGGAGAAGGTACTAGGGGAGCATTTGGGGAAGTGGTCCAGGCAAAAGGCTTCTGTATTAGGGCTAGAGGCAAAAGCCTATCAGTTGCTGCTACTTAGGGTTTCTGGGCTGGAACCCGGAGGAATGGGTGGGCTTGGGTCCACTCCAACCCTCCTCACACCACTAAAAAGTCTGCTTCTGGAAAGGGAGACAGGGCTTACTGAGAGGGTTCACCTCAATCCTTCTACTTTGCCAATGATGAGGATGGCTCAGTAAGCTGTAACCCTTTCCTCTAGAAAAGGTAAGAGGCAGTGTGGAGGGTCACAGCAAGCCCCTGAGGCATACAATAATCACCTAGAAGTGCAGGACCCACAGGGCACAGCTAGAACATTGCCACAGTTGTATATAGCAACATTCTATTAAGCCAAATAATTGTATTAAGGACCTTATTGTCGCAAAAATAGCAGAAGTATATTACCTTTTTTTAATTCTTAAGGTATAATTGTTTTCCCACAAAAAATAACTACACACTTAAAAGATTAATTAGGCTTTTATCAGTTTCTACCCTTCCCTCTATCACTCCCCCCATATACTTGTCAGTTATCAATTTAGCTTAGTGAATTATTTTCCAATTACTGGCAATACCCAAATAAAGAATGCATCACAAACAAACAAACAAACCAAAATAACACACCCCTTAAAACAAAAAAAGCAGTCATGTAGCATTTAAAGACTAACAAGATGGTTTATTAGACTTGTTAGTCTTTAAAGTACTATATGACTGCTTTTTTTGTTTTATCTCAATCAGACTAACACAGGGTATGTCTACACTACCCCGCTAGTTCGAACTAGTGTGGTAATGTAGGCATACTGCACTTGCAAATGAAGCCCGGGATTTGAATAGGAATCCTAGTTCGAACTACCTAGTTCGAGCCCCGTGTAGCCGCGCTGCACGGGGTTCGAACCAGTGGGGTTTTAAAAATGGCGGCTCCCCGCTTATGCAAATGAAGCCCGGGAAATTCAAATCCCGGGCTTCGTTTGCAAGTGCAGTATGCCTACATTACCCTCCTAGTTCAAACTAGGAGAGTAGTGTAGACATACCCACAGTTACCTCTCTGTTACTTTTCATCACGGCCCTTAAAGTTCAACTCAGCTCTGAAAAGATATTTATGTAAAAATGGCTCACCTTACTTGAAAGATCGATTTCCAGTATATATTCAGAGTAATTGTACTTATTTTCAACCTATGCCAATACAATTATAGGCAACTAAATTAGATTATTTTCTGATTCTCACATCATCAATAGAAGTGTTGGTGAGTTCCTGTCACATGGTGATATGTAAGCTAGGAAGAAAACAGGCTGATTTTCAGATGCTAAAAAGTGAGTTTATAAATCTGACGCGCATTTACTTGTAAAGTAAGAAGATATGAAAGACTAATCTGGAATCACATAATACCATTTTCAAATCACATTTTAGAGTAAAACTGCATTTTTAAGGCTGAAGGTGTTTTCTGTGTAATTGTAAATAGTCTATGTTTCTGTTTCAAAAACATATGTGGCACTAAAGAAATGCTTTGAAAATTTGGTCCTAAAATTATACCTCCATCATTTTGGTTGTAGTTCTCCAGCATCTGTAATGCATATTGGACGATTCCTTCACTCTGACTGGCAAAACTTCCAGAACCAAACTGTTACATGACAGCAGAGCATACAGTGGAAGAATACAACCTGTGTACACTGCACTCTTTGAGTGAAAGCCTGGGCCTGATGAAGTCAATGGGAGTTTTACCACTAACATCAGTGGGGCCAGGATTTCACCTTCTATCTCTGAATGTGTCCATCACCATGGTATTTAAGTAGTCTTGCAACATGTCCAATTGAGCCATTGTAAGGAAAGTTAACACCCTGGGTCTCTCACCAATGGATCACAGGGCAGAGAAGAAACAATTAATAGAACTAGTGGGTTATGCCCCTTGCTCACTACATTTGCCCACCTCCGTCTCTGGGTATAGGCAGGGTCAGCTCTCTCCCCCCCCCCCGGCCATTGGGGAGGGCCAGGGCTCCATAGCCCTGGCCTCTCTGCCCCCCTGGGCCTCCCGAGCCCCCAGAACTGCCCTGACCCCAGCCTCTCAACCCCTCCCCACTCCTCACCACAGCTGCAGCTCCTGAGAATGAAGAACAAGGGTGTGGATCAGACTGCCTCTGTGGGTATCACTGGTGCATGAAACTGTCACATGCATACATTGTAATGTGAATATGCAATGCCTCTTGAAGAACAACAGTTAGGAGATAAGCAACTTTTTTTTCTTCTATGGATACGTGTGTGTTTTTAGAAACGTTCTCTGTGTACCTCTGTGACCCTGTTACACGTTGGAAAGGCATATCAGAATCTTGGCAAAAAAATAGTAAATACAAATTTAAGTTTTTACACCAAAGAAGCTAGGGTGAATAGTTGAAAAATATTTTAAAACGTGCAAGACATTTTTCCTGTAAGTAAACTAAGATTCCACATCAATCATTGCTTACTACTTTCTGACCCAGAATCACACCATTTTCCCACTCATGTTCATGTATGGAGGAATTATACCATAAATATGTATGGAAAAGTGTGTGCGCTTGGGCAGCTTACGGTCTCTGAAGTACAGAGAATCTAATTTAGAATTACATCTGTAACTGCCTAAAATACCAGTGTTGTGACCTCTTTCTGAAGTAGTTGCTGCTATTCGCTGTTGGTAAGATGAACAGCCATGTTATATCAGACCAGTCCAGCATATTTTATTACTTAAATTAAGCTTTCTCAAGTAATCTTACTTTTTGCATTGCTTGACTTTTAGTTCCTTAACTCTGCAACCCTCAATTCTTCATTAGCCCCAGAGATGGTAGCACTGCCAAAGTCAAGGGTTCCTGGTACTTTTCATAGTAAGACTCTGGTTTTGGCTGCTAATAACTTTGGAAAATAACTGTTTGGGCTGGAATTTTCCATGCTGATTGTTTAAAACAACATTCAAACTCAGATAAAGTTTAGGCTAAAATGGTTCAAACCATTTCAAAGGTTAAGATTAGGAAAAATGTCTTGCACGTTTTAAAATATTTTTCAACTATTCACCCTAGCTTCTTTAGTGCAAAAACTTAAATTTGATAGGGGACTTGTCCTAGTGTCTGTGACAGAATCTTTATCAACCCCATGAAAATTTACCCAAATCTGGCCAAGTTATAAGTGTCTGAAAAATGCCATTACATCTATTCTTAATAGAGATTTGTTAAGATTGGCAAATATATTATCTGATGCTGTAATTAAAGAATGTACAATAATTCAGTCTCCTTGTGCATATATATTAAGGTTATACAGGCTTAATCCTGCTATTTCCTAGTATTTTGAGTGCTTGATGTTGCAGCTATAAGGTTCTTTTAATGTCCCATTAACAAAAATGCAAGATTATTTATTCCATCGAAAAAAACTACATTAAAAGCTATATGTACATTTTATTCATGGAGGACTACAGTGTGATTTGAAAGTACATTTTCAAAATAAAGATGAGTACATATCTAGTTAATCTGGGTTTCAGAGACAAATTTTAGGACAAAAATCCTTTTAATTATGTGAGTTGTCTCATTCAAGACTGTGGGACTTTGAATAAGGTGAGAGAGACTTGCCCCCAAAGAGCCAGGCAAAAAAGGACGCGTCCTTTAGTTGTAGAAAACCCATCTGTTTGGCCATTGAAAATTTTGTATGTCTTATTGTAGTCTCTTTTTATCTTTAATTCTGTAACCAATATGTTTTTGGAATTTTCAAAGATAGCTGATAGGTTGTTTTAATTGTACAGGACCATATTTTCAAGACATGAATATCCATTTCTGCTCATGCAAATCTGTATGCATAAACCCTTGTACTTATTTTTAACCGGTGTTTATGTATGTTAAGTTTCATACTTGTGCACCACAATCAAATGTATATGCAAATGATGAGTTTTATACATGTACACTTTTTCTTTCACACATGTGCATTCTACCATCTAAATATGTGCAACTAATATTCCTGAAACAAAGTGTCTCCAAAATTGTGCACAAATAAGGATTGGGAGTCCAGGGAAACTATGGCTCACAACCTCTCTGTCCATTGTTAAGATTGTTGTGTTGATTATTTACTTAGATTTAAATACAGCAACATAAAATAAAACATTTAACCTGAGCTCTAGGCATTCCTGCTGTTAACTTACAAAATACAGTTATCAAGCAAAACTTAAATAGCAGCAAATTTTGCTTCACTCTCTCTTCCCAATGCAGCTGCTGGTCAGCAAACAAATTATAAATCAAAACATCCCAACCCACATGTTTCCACTCAAGGGTCTCTCTCTCTCCATCACCTCACCCTTCCCCAAATGCTCAGACAAAACAGGTGCAGTTTCCAGTGTACTTAGAGATTATCAGATTCTGACTAATTTAGACTGTGTGTGTTGCAGGGGAAATGGATTCCCAATTCTTTAACACAGGTTATACACCTATCTAAAATGGCTTTTTAAATTAAGCAATAAAATGCTTTAAAAACTTCAAAATTAGTCATCTTTTAAAATGAGCATGAAATTAATTTATATTGGAATTTTGAATTATGGCTCCTAAAATTGTCCCTGCACATCACAGCATCCCTTCACACAGCTGATGGAAACAGGGGAAGTTTGAGACACTTTACAATGTTATCTCACTCAAGCAATGTGGTTGGTTTTTAAAAAAAATGTTCGTTAAAAAACTTTGGTCTTATATGTAATTGTTGTTTGAATCCCAAAAGGTGCAAGGAATTCACAGCAATGGATATAGGAATATTTTAAAACATCAGTGCATTGTTACTCATTAAAAAAATGTAGGTCGCTTGTTGAGCAAGAATTTCAGTTCAGTGCAATTTAAATTGACTCTCTTTTCATACAACAAGCAACTGCCAGTATTCCCCTACCTGCCTGAAACTGAGGGAGGCTGCAGGTGTTATGAGAAAAGTCTGTTCTTATAAAGCAAAATGAGGGGAGAGCTTATATCCCAGTTTAAGAAAAATCTGAATACCATCAGAAAAAATATTGTTTTGAACAGCAGCTTTCCAGGGCCTATTTATTTTTTTGTAAGTCTGCAGTATGTCCGTTATTGTTTAAAACTACGTTACCTAGATATAGAGCTACTTTACAAAGTAAAGTATATATCAGTAAAGCTGTAGCCCGTGCTGTAGTATCCTACTTCTATAACAAATACAATCCAGAATATTGTGCTATATAATTTCTGCTCTTGTAAGGGAAGTGAAATAATGAAATAACATGAATGTCTAATGGTATATTATTAAGGATTAACCCAACCTTCCTTGGCATTTTCTTTCAAACGAATATTAATGAAATGAAGTAATACTGTACATGTAAGGCTGTGTTGATTTTTACTAGCAAGTGATCCAATTCCACACACATGTCTAGACTGGCATGATTTTGCGGAAATACTTTTAACGGAAAAGTAATTGGGGATTCTGAGGCAGGATAATGGGTTTCTCTTCCAAGTGTAAAGGACATATATGATGCCACAATTTGCCTTTGCATATTTCCACAGGAATTCACATTCAGATTATATCAAGGAAACTCAGCTTTCCTTTTACTGACTTGCCAGTTGAATATGTAAATTTAATCACCAGGTCTCCAGGGAATAAGAATGTTTTAATTTAAGGCCATATGATGGACACTTAATATTGTAGTATGAGCGCTCAAAGAAAAACTCTTCACAAACTCTGAAAAATGGGAAGGTTTTTCTTTCTATAAACAATGGAATCTTGGAACCCACAGTTGCCTCAGTCACTGGTGTGGTGTTGTTTTTTTAAAGTTGAGGAAGTGCTGCATCAGCAGACTGTTTTCCTCTCTTTTATGGATAAACCATCATTGGTCCTTTCCATGGTAAAGAGGTTGACTTTCAATGGGTCTTACATTCCTATATGTTTTTGGAAATGGAACTGAACTATTTAGGGCCAGATATAGGAATACTAAAATTTGCAATCATGAGAGTTAGGTGCCTAGGTGTCTTTAAAAATCTTACTAGGCACTTATCTTTAAGTGATTAAATATCTTTGAAAATCTGATCCAGACACATTTTAAAAGTTTTACCCTGGGACAGGGATTGTCCTGAGCTGCCTTTAGTGGAATGCTTCCTTTACAACTAGAAGTTAACATTGAATTCCTTTGGATCTTCATGTGACTGAATAAGATTCAGGTCTTTGAAATGAGCTGGGTCTCACACCTTGCCCAGAGAGGTTGTGAAATCCTCATCTCTGGAGATATTTAAGAGTAGGTTAGATAAATGTCTATCAGGGATGGTCTAGACAGTATTTGGTCCTACCATGAGGGCAGGGGACTGGACTCGATGACCTCTCGAGGTCCCTTCCAATCCTAGTATTCTGTGATTCAAATTCACACTCGAAATGTCTCTCTTTGATGGTTTCTCAATTACATCACAACTAGCACAACAGTCTCCCATGCTTTTGCTCCAGAAACTCCACAAACTTTTTAAGAATGCTGAACTGGGTAAGAGGATTACTGAGTTATTACTAGAAAAGATATGCTTTTGCAAGGGTCTAGGGTTCTTTGAGGTATCTGGGAGCTAGTACAAAGGGAAATTGGTCTTTTCTAAGATATAATCTAAATAAATGAAACCCCTGTAATATAATGGCCAGATGATCTGGCCCTTGGACTCCATAAATTAGGGCTAAGGTAACATCTGCAGCATACTGGAGGAATGTGTCTAACTCCAAAATCTATAAAACTGCTTCATGGAGTTCCAGTCACACTTGTAACCAACAGTCATCTCTTATCTTATGAGAGAAATCAGATGATTATTGTAGGAAAGCAAATTTCTAATTTATGAAGTACCCCTCAGCCTTTTTCCTGGAACCTGTACAATGTGGGTCACTCTACTAAAATAATTCCAAAAGGAATGGAAGGTTCTTTGAGTACATTGCCTCTCATGCCTCCTCTCCTGTTTTGTCTGAGTCTTCCAAAGGCATTCTGTGTTGATGGAAAGGAGATCATTGGAGCAGCATTATTACATTACCTCTCACTGAATCTATGGATTTCCAAGAGCTTGTGCATGCAAGCCCAACAATTACATTTTTGACAGAGACTTCTTAATGTCTGATGACAATATGTACTCTTAAGAGTGTTGCTCCATAGAGAGACTGTACTCTCAGAACTCTAAATATAGAGGAGAGTTCCTTTACCTGTATTGATCTACAGCTGTTATACATTAAATAAAATATATAGGTTCAGATATCTTGGGACAGATCTGGCCTTTTAATCATTTCAGTTAGTTCAAGAGAGTGTCTAATATTGAAACATTTAACAGTTACAAAAGTACACATTCAAGCAGATATTCTTACAAAGCTTGTAAGGTTTAAGAAGTCACTCCTATTCAAAACTCATTATTCAGATCCCAGGTTTGTGTCTGAAATATTAATATCTGAAGTAGCTTCTCACAGATTCAAGAGAATTCATCTTTATCCTTTCTAAAATGACATTCTAATCAGAAAAAAACTCAAGCTGGTAAGCAGAACAATGACTGCATTACATAACTTCCATCTCTTCCGAATCCAGGTTTTATGATCCGTTTCAGAAAGTATAACTTATAAACATCACAAATAATTACATGGTTCAGCAGTGCTAATAAACCCAACATAAGAAAGAACATTTCTTTTAATAAACAAAGATTTCAAAAGCCACATAGAACAAAATCAATTAAGATTAATAGTAAACTCTAATTAAAATAATGTTTCAACAGCAATTATATTTCTTCTAAATTGTCACGAGATTCAAAAGCATTAGAAATCCTTGTCCATTCAAGACAATAGCAATTGTTCTGCTAGTAATTTATGTTTGTCAAATAAAAGAAAAAATTATTAATAAAGTAAAAAATAACAAAATAAAGGGAAAGAAACCACTCCATTCTATTATATTTCTAATTAGAACATTAGAAAAAGAATGCTTTTGAATTACAAGTGGGACATATTTAGAAAGACTTGTAATTATAAAAACTTGTTAATAGTTACTGCAAATGTTATTTATTAGTCCATATGAATCTTAACAAAGACAAATTTAATAGGCATAGACAAAGATATTTACTGCATAGGAAAATCCAATTACCTTATTATTAACGTTTTCTATTTCAAAATACTGTATGAAATTGTATGATGAAAAAGAAATGATGGGAGCAGAGACCATGGGATGGATATGGCAAGAGGGTTAGAGAAGATGAGGGAACTGGCTTAAGGAGAGGATTGGGGGGACGTGAGGCGAACTCTAAATAAGAGGCTGAGAGCTGAAAGTTTCCTAAAGATCAGTTAAGGATAGAAAAAGAGGTAGAGCCAGGAATGAACTAAGGGTTAGACTATAGGGAGAAAAATAATATGAAAAACTGAGCGAAAAAATGAGAAAAAAATGCACAGGGAAGAGGAGAAATGGAAAGGGAAGAAGGAAGGGGAAGATAGAAAATCTGTATTTCAAAAGTGGCTTTTGAAAGTGCTGAGTTTCCCAGGTACGCTAAGTTGTCCTGTGGGCTCCGACACAAAAGATAGAACAAGCCATACTCCAAGAGCCACTCATCATTTCAGTTGCATTGCCCAAAACATAGAAATGTGACTCTGCAGGGTTTGTCTCTAACACAAGTGCCATTCTGCTTGAATCCAAGAGGCAGACCTATTAAATCTTCAAAGAACTGTATCATCCAATCCCATGCTACTTACTCAGAACCTAGGAAGAAACAAAAGTAGCAGAGCCACATTTTTCCTCTTGAGAGAGCTAAGTAACTTGTAATACCTCCATTTTTTAGAGGAAGAAACTGAGACTAAAGAGGTGAAGCAGCTTTTCCAAGGTGACACATGAGACCGGGAGCCATGGTAGGGATAGAAAAGAAACGAGGGCTCTGTCCACCAGACTGCCTTTTAAAAAAGTGTGGATTACTTCAGCTGAATATCAGGCTGGTGACGCTGTGTGACAATTTGAACTAGTTGTATTAGATGGTAAATAAAAAATGGTGGTTTAAAAAAGAAAAAATATTTGTAAATGATTATAGTTAATACGATCTTTCTATGCCAGGTGTAAAATTTTCATAGGTAAAAGCTTTGGAATTGCCCTCATGCTATTTGATACAGGAGTACTTAAAAGGCAAAGCAATTCTCTCTCTGATGCTCTATTCTTTTACCATTTAAATCAAAACTGGAACCTGTGAGAGCTCAAAGAACTTCGATCATTTCATTTAGTCACACAACGTGGACAATTTTCTGGTGATGATATACAACCTTTTTTGCCTCTAGCAGCTGCCACTTCATTTAGCAGCATGTGTGTCACGGAACTATCTAGAAACAAATATTAACATATTCACAGAGGGTTTCCATAATATGATAATATGGTAGTCTTTAGGGTTTGCAGCTCTGATGAAAATCTAATTACATTTTTCTGTTTTGAACAGCTATAAATTAGATTTGCAGTGCAGATCCACAACTAGCTAAGGGACTGGCATAAAGATGTTTTCAAATACTTTCATTTGGCACATATAAATGCATTGTCTTTCCTCAAGTGTTGTAAATATTAAAATATTTTAACAGAATAAATAATATGAACATAGAACGCGTTATAAAACAGCCCTGAGCAGAAAAATAAATAGTTATCACTTGTGAATAAAAAGACATATGATTATATACAAATGTGAAAAGGAAAAAATACAAATGTTTTCAAAAACAGAAAGCAAAATTTAATTCTCAATTTACCCGCCACAGCATTTTCTCCCTAGTATCTGAACTGTTTGAATTATTTGATCTGAGGAAGTGGGTCTGGCCCACGAAAGCTCATCACCTAATAAACCATCTTGTTAGTCTTTAAAGTGCTACGTAGTCCTGTTTTATGTTTCAGCTACATCAGACTAACACAGCTACATTTCTATCACTGAACTATAAAACAGGCATTCTTTGTGCAGCATTGTGTGATTTGACTGCCAAAAGAAACATCTGCTCAGCAACTGCAATTTTACCTCTGATAGGCTCCAAATGATGTCATGCTTTCTCTCCCCTCTTAAGTTTTATGTTTGAATTTACATGTTTTGACATGTGTGTAGATCAGTGGTCTCCAACTATTTATGCACACGATCAAATTTAAGTGCATTCCAGGAAGTAGCTTAAACCCAAATAGCCTTGCCCCCACTTTCTGCTCTGCCCTGCTCACTCCATATCCTTTCCCTCCTCCACGTCACTCACTTTCACTATGGGGTTGTGTGCAGGCAACAGAGGCTTTGATCTTTGGCTGAGGGATTCAGATTGTGAGAGGTACTCTGGGCTGAGTCTGGGGCAGAAAATTGGGATGCAAGAGGGAGTTCAGGTGTGGGTTCTGGAAAAGAGTTTGGATGCAGGAGGGGCTCAGGGCTGGAGCACTGGGTTGGGATGCAAGAAGCTGGCGTAGGTATTCAAGAGCTGGGCAGGGATTCAAGATGGGGGCACCAGATGGGTACCACTTTCCTCAGACGGCTCCCAAGTAGTGGTGTAGTGGGGTTATGGCAGTCTCATCCCCACCCTGGCTCTGCACCACTCCTGAAAGTGACCATTATGCCCAGCAATGACTCCTGGTAGTAGGGGGAGGAGAAGCAGGTGTATCCGCATACTGCCGTCCCCATCCACAGGCAGTATCCCCCACACTTCCCATTGGCCCTGGTTTCCTATTGTTGCCCAACGGGAGCTGCTTGGCTAGGGCAGTATGTGGAGACCCCTTCCTCCACCTTCTCCAAGAGCCGCAGGGATGTGCCAGCCATTCCAGAAGTAGTGCAGGACCAGGGCAGAGAGGAGTCTGCCTTACCCCCTCTGAGCTGCCAAACTATTAGCAGCCAACTTCCTCATTTGGCTGTACGAGCCTCCAAGAGATTGAATCTAATTTCAAGATACTCCCGGACAGTGTTCTGGACATGGATGGAAATATCAGAGGGAATGTTTTTTCTTATAGGCATCAATATCAAGGTAATGTGCAGATGTGTAAAACCAGTAGAAACCAAAAACCTAGATATAATATATATTTAAAAAACTACATTTGGGATAATTACATCAGCCATGTCAGGTTAGGCATTTTAGAACTCACTACTCAAAGAATTAAATTTAAGTATAAGAGAGAAATAAAAATTAGGAAATTCACAGACTAGTCAAAAACACCAAGATATATAGGAACAAATACAAAAAGTAATATGCTTTGTAATACCAAATGCTGTCGAATCTGTGCCCCTCTGTGCGCACCATTTTCCTTGAAAATATACTCCAAAATCATTTCCCCCGCAGAAATCAAATTGTATCTGAAGCTACCCACAGGTCAAATGGTTTGGCACACCAAAGCCCTATGACACTGATCAAGGCATGTCTCCCATACTTCTAAATCATCTTTTGTATTCCTGGCTATCATGATGAACTGATGAGACTGTGTGATCCCAACGGTGGAGGATTCAAACTAGGCACAGAAAGCTCTGCCCAGAGCAGCCAACTTGAAGCAAAATTCAAGTGCCCTAAAAGCACCTTCAGCTGCCTGAAGGTAGTCTTTCCAACACTTTGTGTGGCCCATATCAACACCCCTACATTATCCAGTTTCTTCCTGAATAGCTGTGATCAATGCTGCATTAGAACTAACTCAG
Source organism: Pelodiscus sinensis (assembly GCF_052426305.1). Taxonomy (NCBI): domain Eukaryota; kingdom Metazoa; phylum Chordata; order Testudines; family Trionychidae; genus Pelodiscus; species Pelodiscus sinensis. The sequence goes on from NC_143052.1 coordinate 202,803,802, forward strand.
TTCTCAAATATGTCAACTTCTGTGTTGGACCTTCTATCATTTCAGTGGCCAGTAGGTCTCCCGAAGTGCACAGCCATCTTCTGAAAATGCTCAGTATGTGGGCACATTTGCCTGTTTCCAACTTTCCTGAAAAGAGTCTTCAAGGGTATGTCTAAATTGCAAAGTTAATTCGAAATAACAGCTGTTATTTCGAATTAACTTTAATAGCATCTATACATGCAAACTGCTATTTCGAAATTAATTCAAAATAGTGGAGCACTTAACTCGAATTTGGTAAACCTCATTCTACGAGGAGTAACACCAAATTTGAAATAGCTATTTCGAATTAAGTGCTGTGTAGACACTTAATTCGAAATAGGGAGCCTCCAGCCCTTCCCAGGGAGCCCTGGTGACCACTCTGGGCACAACCAGGAAAATTTACTCTCCTCTCTACCAGCCCCAGAGCCATTAAAGAGGTACACCCTGGCCACAGTGCCTGTGCCAGCTCCAAGCCTGCCAGCCCAGAGCGATCAGTGGCCACCGGGGCCCCTGACCCAGGGGCCCCAAAACATGAGCCAGCAAGCCTCTGGCAGCCAGCCCTCCACCGCCTCCCAGGAGCAGTCTGCCAGCTCACAGGAGCCTAACAGGGGCTAGAGAAGGCTGGTGCCTTCCTGGTCCAGTGTGGAGATCATGGACCCTATTCAGGTTTGAGGGGGATGCCCCCAACGTCCATGATCTCCGCACTAGACGAAGGAATGTGGCTGTCTATGGCAGGATAGCTGCCAGCCTGGCCACCAAAGGCAACCTGCGAACCCAGGAGCAGGTTTGCATGAAAATTAAGTTAGTCCAGCGAGAACTGGACCCCAACCCTGGACCCTGAGCTTCCCCTCCCCTTTCTTCCCCTTTCCAGCTCCCTCCTCCCAGGTTTCCCCCTCCCCTTTTCCACCCTCTCTCTTCCCGTCTCCCACCTCCTTTTCCCAGTCTCCCCAGAGGTTCATCCCTCCCCCCCCCAGTTTTGTTCAATAAACCCAGTTTCTATTTTTGAACATATGTGTCTTTTATTTGACATCAGGAAGGGGGGCTAGGGAGGGGTAAGTGGAAGGACATGAGGGCGGAATGGGGCACAAGCCCCTGGTGGGGAGGACCGGGGTGGCTCTGAGGGCTCCTCGGGGTGGACGCTCTCCTGCAGGACTTCCTGGATCTTGACAGCCCCCCGATGGACCCCCCCAGATGGCAGCCTGCAGCAAGTGCAGCCAGGTTGATGGCAACAACCCTACGATATGTACTGACGTGCCATGGGGCAGCTCTGGCTCCATGTGGCCAAGTGCTGTGGTGTCCCGAGTGAGGGCACTCAGGGCACTCCAAGACAGGACTACTTTGCTGTCCCTCATCAAGGTAGACAAGCAAGCGGGGAACCCTGAGAATGGTCTGTCTGGGGTGGGGGTAGAGTCCCTTTAAGCATGGAGCTCAGTTAGCCTCAGGCAGCAGCCCCACACACTAAGTCCTAACCTGATGCCCTGCCAGCGCTGATTCCGGCCAGCCTTAACTTCGGTTCAGGGTTCACTCAGTGTGGACGCGCTATTTCGAAATAGGTTTTGTATGTAGATGCATTAATTCCTCCTGCAATGAGGTTTACCAGCTAATTAGATTTAGGGCTTTAATTCAGAATCCCATTTCACCGCCGCGTGTAGGTGCAGGCAGTTACTTCAGGCTAGTCAATTTCTAAAAATGACGACCGGCCAGGAACATGCTAATGAAGCACAGGATATTTAAATCCCGTGCTTCATTTGCAATTTCGGTTGCCCTCATTAGCCTCCCTAGATCGATCTAGGGGGCTAGTGTAGACATACCCTAATATCATGCTAAAATTCTTGAAACCTAAAGAACAGATGGAACAGCCCATCAGCAAACATCAATCCAAACAGTAGGAGCTTTCAAACTGGAAATACGAGTTAAAATGCTTGGGCTCAGAAGAGAGAAACTGATATGCAGATTTAAACTCACAATTTGCTAACTGTGCACCATGGCCACATCTCTCTATCATGGCAATGAGATAAGGAATATATAACCCTGAACACAGATTAAGATCAATATTGTTATTAATAGAGAGGGTAATGCACCCAGTGTAGTTCTCTCTGTTATTTCTCAATTTTTTAGAAAAAAAAAACCCAGAGGCGAATGCTATACATCCAAAATTGGTGAATTCCCAAAGGGGCCAGGTAGCCTTTTGTCTCCTACACCTGAGTTTTTCCTTGAACTATATGGCTTGTAAATTCCTTGCCTACACACGTCTCTCTTCCTCATATGGGAACTGAAAGCCAAATAAAAATCCATTTCCAATATAATTCACACCTTTTTTGGCTAGGACAGCCCAGAAACATGGCCCTCAATACTTTTAATTGAAGTGGATCAGGAACATATTACTCATTATTTCATTATTTTTCTCCTCAATAGAGCCCAGGGTTACATAGTAGATATGCACAAGGACAGGCTGCTATTTTTATGGATTGTAGTACTTCAAGATGTTCATCTAGTTCATCTTACAACATTGCTTTGTGGCCTTGTAATAGATTCTACAGTGGTTGAGAGAAGACAGGTTGACTGACTTCTTTTCTATTTTCAGTACAGCAACTGTTTTTTCAGGTTGGCAGACAGCATTGACAATTATGTTCCAAATGAGGGATTTTTTGATAGCACTCTAGTGACATTAGCAGACAAACAAAAAAACAAACAAAAAAAGATGCTCTTTTAGCTTACTATTGGCTCATAAATTAGAAATACCACTCTCACAGGCAAGAGAGGTAAGCAGATCATCAGAGCAGAAGTACGAACATTAAGCTGTTCCTGAGTGGGTTTCCCTTTTTTTGCCCCCCCCCTTTTTTTTTGTCTGAGACTCTCCACCTCACCAATGGAAAGTAGTAAAATTCCTTGCTTAACGAGAACGCAAATATCTCCACTTTTAGATACCTTCCTGTTTTTTAATTGGTATATGTCACACTCAGTACTAAAACACATTTTTACAATTATAATCCTGTTAGAAAGATGAATGCTTGCATTTAGAACATGCACAAATTGATCTTCTGTGCTTGTTTCATTTAGGTTTTTCTACAACAGATGAATTTCTGTATGAAATTCAATATGAATCTAATAAAGTTAAATCTCAGCTTGAGTCTTCAGTGGCTATAAATCTGGTGCAAAAAGATCGGGATGCAGAGTTTGGGATTATAACACTGACCTTCAATATAGTATTTGCACCTAACAAACCAATGAGGTAAGTCTGTGTTCCTGAACTACTAAAGAATCTATATCTGCTATGAGACTTACTGGCAATAGTGGGTACAATATATTACTTTTGTCTTTCAAATCCTGCCCAGATGTCCCTCTCCTTGCTCTGTCTCTCTCTGTTTTTCCTCTAACAATAAACATCTAGGGTGCGTCTAGACTGGCAAGATTTTGCGCAAAAGCAGTCGCTTTTGTGCAAAAACTTGCCAGCTGTCTACACTGGCTGCTTGAATTTGCGCAAGAGCACTGACTTTGTAATGTACAAAATCAGTGCTTCTTGTGCAAATATTTTCACGCTCCTGCTCAGGAAAAAGCCCTCTTGCGCAAGAATACTTGCACAAGATGGCCAGTGTAGACAGGGAAGAACTGTTTTGTGCAAAAAAGCCCCGATGGCTAAAATGGTGATCGAGGCTTTCTTGTGCAAAATCGCATCTAGACTGGCCATGGATGCTTTTGTGCAAAAGCACTTTTTGTGCAAAAGCATCCATGCCAATCTAGACACTCTTTTGCGGAAATACTTTTAACAGAAAAACTTTTCTGTTAAAAGTAGTTCCTCAAAATCATGCCAGTCTAGACGCAGCCCTAGGGTATGTCTAGATTACATGCCTCTGCCGACAGAAGCATGTAAAATAGGCTACCCGACATAAACAATGAAGCGAGGATTTAAATATCCCCATCTTCATTAAAATAAAAATGTCCACCGTGCTGTGCCAGCTCAGCTGATCATCGGCACAGCGCGCAAGTCAAGATGCGGATAGGTCAACAAGGGAAGCCTTTGTCGACCGCTCCTGTAAACCTCGTTTCACGAGGCATCTTTATTTTAATGAAGCCGGGGATATTTAAATCCCCGCTTCACTGACTATGTCGGGTAGCCTATTTTACATGCCTCTGTTGGCAGAGGCATGTAGTCTAGACATACCCTTAGGGTGTGTTTCCTTGCTTTTTTTCATTGTGGTTCTTTGATATCAAAACCTACTTTGTTTCTGGGCCCAATCCAACAGCATGCCTAATGTTACACACAACGTAGGGGAGGAGGAGAGATGGTGGTCTCCCTTGTCACCTTTAGCCCACTAGTTAGGGAATTCACCTTGGATGTGGGAGACTCAAGTTCAATTTCCTGATCAGCCTGATGAAGAGAAGGGATTTTGAACCTAGGTTTCCTGAGAACTGGTGAGAAACCCATCTTCAAATTGCAGCTCCAAATCAGGCAGATGGAGGAATTGAATTGGGGATTGCCATCTCCTGGGCAAATATTCTAACTGCTGCACTACAGATAAAAAAGATCTTCTTCCCTTCACTGGTTGACCATTTTGCGTGGAGTTAGGTGTGCAATATTGTCACTCTGGCAAGAAACTGCTTAGGTTCCTGATTCCAAGGAGAAGGTTCCTGGTTGTGGAAACTAAATGGAGATAGATGCTTAAGTTTGGGCTGGAGAAAGTGACCTCTAAGACCCTGAGAGAGGGATGGCAAAAGGACACACCCCTCTTCTTAACATCTGCTATTGACTAGGGGTATGTCTACACTACCACCCTAGTTCGAACTAGGGTGGTTAATGTAGGCAACCGAAGTTGCAAATGAAGCCCAGGATTTAAATATCCCGGGCTTCATTTGCATCTTGCCGGGCACCACCATTTTTAAAGCCCCGGTAGTTTGTACTCCGTGCCCACGGCTACACGCGGCACGGAGTAGGTAGTTCAGATTAAGCTCTCTAATCCAAACTACCGGTACACTTTGTTCCACGAGGAGTACCGGTAGTTCGGATTAGAGAGCCTAATCCGAACTACCTACTCCATGCCGCGTGTAGCCGCGGGCACGGAGTCCGAACTACCGGGGCTTTAAAAATGGTGGCGCCCGGCAAGATGCAAATGAAGCCTGGGATATTTAAATCCTGGGCTTCATTTGCAACTTCGGTTGCCTACATTAACCACCCTAGTTCGAACTAGGGTGGTAGTGTAGACATACCCTAGCTTAGCTGTCTCCCTGCTTGGTGTGCTGGTTTTATGAATCCCATTCTTAGAGGCACTCCCATTGGCCATAGTTCTTGGTTGCCTGCAGGAGCTGCAGGAACCAAGTCAAGTATCACACTTACTATATTGCCTTGTTACACTTCTGATGAAACATTTAGTGGCCTATTAAAAGGATTGGTTTCAATAGCTACTAGGAGATGGATTCTATTTCTGGGAGATTCCCAGCCAATCCAGATGAGTTTGCAGCCTTCCTTGTGGCCTTTGAGTATACAAATGTATGAAATGTGGTCTCTGAGACACAGACACCAAATCAAGTATTCGTACTGCCATCCAATTTAAAACAAGCCAAAAAATACTTCCACCCCCAACACTTTTGAAACAACTACATCCTCAGCACTTTTCATAGATCACGGTATCTAGTCCATGTTACAGCCATGTTAGTCTGTTTTGGCATAAACAATGCGTCCTGTGACACATTAAAGACTATGGCATTTAGAGACTAACAAATGTATTGGTCATGAGCTTTTGTGTGTAAAACCTAATAAAATTATTACTCTCTAAGGTGCCATAGTGCTGCTGGTTGTTTTTAAATGAACAGACTAACACAGCTACTCCTCTGAACTACTCCTCTGAAATGTATTTGGGCATAAGCTATCTATCTATCTATCTATCTATCTATCTATCTATCTATCTATCTACACAAGCAAAGATAGGAGTGTTACATTACTATGTGGAGGACCAGTGCTAATCAGGTCAATTAAATCAGGGTGGATATGGCCTATTTCCAACAGTCGATGAGAAGATGTGAATATCAAAAGAGGCAAAATTACTTTTTGTAGTGAGCTAGCCACTACCCAGTGTCTATTCAGACTCAGTCTGACAGTGTCTAGTTTGCAAGAGTTCCAGCTCTGCAATTTCATGAAGTCTGTTTATGCCTTTTTTTTTTTTTTTTTTTTTGCTGTAGTATGGCAACTTAATCCATATTACATAACTATCGAAGTCCAGGATTTTTTGTGTGTCTGCTTCTGTATTATAGAAATGGTACATGACTTAGATAAAAAGCCAGCCCTAACCAATATCTGAAACATCTCCTAGATACTGCTAACACACATCTCTATTTGGATAGGGTATGAGCCTTCCACATATGAGGAAAAAATACTGGCATATTCCAACTACTTTTGGACAACTCCATAAACCCAATTTTACTGGTTGATCAGACCAGATTGACAATGGTTCTTAAATTGTCAAAATGTTGCTTAGGAGCTAGAGTACACCAGAAATAGACTAATAGAAAAAAAACAACATTCTAACAAAGTAAAGAGATTAATTCTCTTCAAGAGCTGCTTAGCAAAGCACCACCATCCCATATGAGCCACACCCCCATACCTACCCATCCCATCTATATCCCAACAACCTTCTCCTCCCACTTATTCTAAAATCTCCGCATACATTCCAGCAGCCATGACATACCTCCCACTCACCGCAGGTCCCACCAACTCGGTCCCACTGGCCACAGCCCCAAACATACCTCCGTCACCTCAGAATCCTGAACCCAGCACTCACGAACATCCCGTATTTCTCCTATAGTCCCCTCAATTCACCCTACCACTCAGCATCCTCCACTTGCCGTAGTCCTCAACATTCCCTGCTAACCCCAAAGCCCACCAACAACTCATCCCCCAGCCATTTTCTCCTGCCCCTAGTCTTTCCTGGCCACTTACAAGCACCCACTTCCCCCAACTCAACATTCTGCTCCTGGACTAAGGTAGAGACTCTTGATCCCAGACACCTAGCACCTCCATTTGCTCTGATCACCTTTTTCCATATTCACACAGCACAGATCAAATTAGAGTAATGAATGGTGTTGCACCCTGGTGCCTGCCACAAAAGCAGGGTAGCCAGGCCAAACCTGCAATCCCGTGTGCCAACTTGCAATGCCACTCAGTTAGATTTAGCCCCGTAACCCTTCCATCTGATGGAGGGGCAGAAGGGCAAAATGTGAGTGGATGACATTTTGATTCTGTACTCCAGGGGTGTGTCAACAAAACTATACCTGCATCTACACTACCACCAAGTACTCTACCAGAACTCGGCAGTTTTGTTGAGGGTGGTAAACCTCATTCTACAAGGAATAACGCCTTTTGTCGACAGAGACAGAAGGCGTTATTGCATCTACACTGTCCTTTGCGTCTACATTCTCATGTCGACAAAGCAAGCTGCTTTGTTGATAGAACTGGATGTAGTCTAGATGCTCTTTGTCAACAGAAGCTTTGTTGACAAGCCTTTGTCGACTAAAGCCTGTAGTCTAAACGTACCTCAGGTGAAATGCTGTGTTCCCTCAGTTTGGGTCCCCATAATCTTGTATTGAAATGTTTCATTTCCATGGTTGTAGCTAGCCAATATATGGAGCTTAGATGATTCCACTGGTTAGCTAGGCACCCCAAAGTTGAGCATTATAACAGTCATTGTTGCAACACCAGAGTCCCTTTGTGGACTGGGGTACATGTTCTTTTCACACCAGTGTAAATCTGGAGTAACTCCATTGCAATACATAGCATCACGCCATATAAATAAAAGAATCAGGCCTTACAGCTGAGCCAATTATTTTGCATCTGTGTTAGGTCCTTTCTTAGTACAGCATACAGCATACTTAGCTGACAATGCAGTCCAAAATAAGACTGCTAATGTAGTATATAGTGTAAAAAGTTACATTCTAATTTAAAGCCAGCTGTATTTTCATTACAATGCATTACAGTTTTGCAGAAACATAGGTCTACTTTGCACTTTGGACACTGATTTATTGACCTTGTATTTCATTATGCTTTCCTTGTAATTATATTTTTAACTTAATTTTGAAGGAAATCTGCAACATTGGTGGTACGGTGTACTACAGGTGGTGTCTGGAAGTTTCCAATACTGTTACTTGCTACTGAGGCAGAAGTAGACGATGTCATCAATATTGAAGCAGCTGGCTTAAACAAAGAATCAGTAATTGGCTTTAGGCTAACAAGTCAAACAAGGTAATGCTATCAAAAATAAAGTATTTTTTGAGAATCTTGTGACATCAGTCACTATCCATTACCCCCAGTGCACCTGTATGCAAGTGATGCAATACACAAGTGCTGTCCTCAGGGTGTGACCATGGAAGTAGAGGCATTCTACAACCTTGGGTAGATTGCTGACCCTGAGATATAAGCATTTGTGGGCTTGTTCCAGGAGTTAGGATTTCTCCAGGGTTTGCCCCTAAAATGCTTGTATGCATTAGAATGTCTAGGGGAAAAATGTGTGTGGTGCACCTATAAGGAATAATGATGGAAATGTGACCAAATATTTTTACTATGAGGCTGTTTTATTTACTTCAATATACACTGTTTGGGCATAACTACAGTAGGGAGAAGACCACCAAAGGTTGATCTTCCAGCAGTTGATTTAGTGGATCTAATGTAGACCTATAAATTGAACGCTGAAGGAGTCTCCACCGGCATCCGGTACTCCTTGTTCTGTGAGAAGTAAGAGAAGCCGACAGGAGTATGTGCTTCTGTCAGCCTTCTGCTGTGTGGACTCTGCCATGGCTTGGTTTATGGTAAGTCGACTCCAAGTACACAAAATGCGTAGCTGGAGTTGTATACCTTAAATTGACCCACCAGGTCTATTGTAGACCAAGCCTCTGTATGCCCTTTGATTTTGTTATGTAAAAACTCAGTAGCCCACTTTTATTATATTTTTTAGTATGATACAGAAAATTAATTTTGGCAGTGATTTTTTCATCTACAGTAACATTTTTCATAATGGTACATAAGTCAGAAAGTAATGTCTTCTTATTAGTCCTGCACAAAACTGCCAATAGTAATCAGATTTTAAAATAATTAATTTCTGTGTTTTTTACAACTGCATAACATTGTACTATTAAAACATATTAGTCCCTAATATAATGCAAGAAAGGTGATGTTCAGCTATATTATTTCCTAATGAATAATTTCAGTTTATTTAAGTGACTGTTTTAGAGGCTGCTTTTTCCCTTTATATTTGCTTTTCTATTGCATGTCTAGTAAGTGTACTGAGTACACTGGCAGATAGTTAACATATAATAACAAATTTGTCATGGAAATATTCTCAGATATTGGCCCTTATTGATTTCTTTTTAAAGAGCTTACTTCTAAGAGCAGAACATCAGAGATGGACAGTCATTCCAGCTTTTACATGGCTATCTGTGATGATTCCTCAAGACACTGCAAAAGCCTTCCATCAAAATGTTAAAGTTATCAGCTTCGGTAGAATGGGTTGTTTGGGGAACAAAAGTGAAGCAATTGCTCTGGCAATGTTATAATCTGCACGTAGGTGTATGATAGTAGTGAAGAGACCTAATGTTCTCGAAAAAGGTATAATAAAGTCTGAATCATTACAGTTATATAAAAGGTGCCATGATGCAATATAGACTCTTTCCCTGTCTGAGAAACTATAACCTTGTTTAAAATGGAAAGGATACCTGCCTCCACTCCGTTCAGTGACTACTTGCTCTATATTGCGAGCTATGTCAGAATTTTCATTGAAAACTTCAGCTTTGGTTTTGGGTGTTTTTTTTTTCTTTTCTTTTTTATATTTTTTGGTAGGTGGTTGGAAAAAGAAGAAAGTTTATAATTTAGGAATAAAAAAGTGTCCAACTAAAATTTTAAATATAGCAAATTTCCTACTCAATATGCAAAGAAAAAAATACTCAAGACTTAACAGGAATTCACTCAGTGATTTTTATTAAAGTTTTGCCTGGGTAAGGATTTTCTCACTCCAGCCCGTGCTGTAAACAATTTTAGTATCTTTTTAAAATTAAAAACACCCCTCATAAAACCAGATTCTGCCACCCTTACAAATGCTGATTTGTACCTTACTGCATAAGCAGTACCATAATGTTCATGAAATTGCTCATGTTGTAAGATCCTATTAATCATGAGTAAGGGAATCACATTGTACATTAAAGAAAATAGGTCTACTGACAGAAATCCCCAAGGCAGTCCACATAATGAGGCTGCCCTGGAACAGTCCCTGGTTCCATGCAAGGAAACTAGAATTCCTGACAATGGAGCCTTTGCCCTGGTACTGCAGATCCTAAAAAGAGGGGTCCCTGGCTTCAGAACAGTCCAAATAGCATTACGCTGCCTCAAAGTTGCTTGGAGCTGCAGGAGAAGTGGGGTGGAAGAGCTTTCTGCTTCAGCAGCTCTCCAACTGTGCTACTTTTAGGCAATTTGGGAACCATTATTCCAATTTTCCTAATGGAAAATCCGAATTTGGCAGCAATCCTGAAATTTTCTCATAGAAAATCTTGGTTTTGCAATAAGGGCATTTTTGAGAGAAAATCATTCCAGGGCGGGGAAGCTCTACTAGCTCCTCTACTTGGAGAGGATTCATTAATGAATAGGGAAGAAGGACAAGACTGCATGTGGCAGAATTATCTGTATCAATCTAATTCTCAGATATTTACATGATTTTGGCTTCAACTTGGTTCTTACTTCACCTATCAGTTCACCATCCATATTATGCAGAATTAATTTGATATAAAGGAGTTTCTTGGTCACAAAGGGCTATCCAAGGTTAATTTCAGTGATGCCTAAAGAATGAAGATAGTAATGGGGCTAGGCCCTAAGGGCCAGAGAAGGGCCACAGAGAAGTCCTCCAGGCAGCTAGAGTGACATGGAGTAACCAACCAATTAGGAACCAAGAGGGACTATATGAGAAGTTGTAGGTTGTAGGACTAGAGGCAGCTCAGACCTGGAAGGGAGAAGGTCGGGGTGGCTGAACCTAGGACAGCACAGAGTAGAGAGCTGTTAGAACATTGTCTCCAGGAGGAGACGTCCTGGAGGCACCACTCCCATAGTGAGTGGGGAAACAGACAAAAGAATGGACTGAAGTGAGTCACACCACAGAGGGCAGCAAAATGGGCCTTTCTTAGAGGTGTATCCCGGAAGGGGTTTGTGATTGCACAAGGAGTGTGATTCAACTGGAGGGCTGGATAGCCACAAGGCTTTTAAAACTGAGCCAGTGCAGGAACCTATGCTTCGCCAAACAGGAGTTCTCATATGTGTTAAGTGCTGACCCTATTACAAGGACATTTTGGCTCTGTTTGAGTTGATCATTTATTTCTAATTTTAAAAAATATACATTTTTCTATGCTTTTCAGACTTCTGAAAGGAAAAATGAAGCCTCTTCTAATTTTCCCATTTGCCAAATATTTCTGACTGTATTGCTTTATTTTACTAGAATTAGCAGCATGCCAGAATATGTAATTATGTATGCTGCAAGCAAATTCATTTATTAAAAGGTTGTCTGTCTCTCTCTCTAAATATATGTATATAAAATAAAAATGAGTTCTCAATTTTGGTATCATTCAATCTAATCCTTGACAATTCTTTGACATTCTCCCTCTAATCCCGAAATGTAATTAGAATATTTTAAACTTGATATCTCATGTAGTATAGCTAGAAAGTACAAATAGTCTCTGAGCATTTATTGTTTCTTGGGTCTGTAACTCGTAGGCTGCGTATAGACTGGCAAGATTTTGCGCAAAAGCAGCTGCTTTTGCGCAAAATCTTGCCGTCTGTCTACACTGGCCGTGAGCATTTGCGCAAGAACACTGACTTTGTACTGTACAAAATCAGTGCTTCTTGCGCAAATACTCTGATGCTCCCGCTCAGGGATAAGCCCTCTTGTGCAAGAAAGACAGCAGGTTAATTTCTTGCGCAAGAAAGCTCGATGGCTAAAATGGCCATCGGAGCTTTCTTGCGCAAGAGAGCGTCTACACTGGCATGGATGCTTTTGCGCAAAAGCATTTTTTGCGCAAAAGCATCCATGCCAGTGTAGATGCTCTCTTGTGCAAATACTTTTAACGGAAAAACATTTTCATTAAAAGTATTTGCACAAAATCATGCCAGTCTAGATGCAGCCATATAGTATACATATTGATATTGAAATATTGAATGCAGGGTCGCACAAACATATAATCATGCTTTTAAATAATTTGGTGCTTAGCATATTTAAATGCAAGTTGGTAGAGGGGCTCCAATAGGAAGAAGTAACTCACCAGTTTGCCTATCTAGCTTTCCTTACAGAGAAAAATAAGGAAATCTTTCACATAAAGAAAGTGTTCAATCTGTTCTGGGAATTTTTGTTTCATAACATGGGTGCACCCAAGTTCTTTCATCCCCACAGTTTAGAGATTCTGAGCTATATTTCCAAGATGCAGGGTCATCAGTGAAGTTAAAATCTCTTTTGGTGTCTAAGGCACATGCCTTAGAGTGATTGATTAAACCTAAGTTACTATCAGACAGGTACAAAATGTAATCAATGATGATAAATGATGGAAAACTTATTATTTTCTGTATGTCATCTCTTTTGAAAAGTGCCCATCATCTAACTTGTGCTTTTCAAATAAAATTTAGCTTTTTAGAATTTTATAATTGCTAATAAGGCTTCTTAGAAATGTGAATTTGGTAGTATATTAGACATCAGTTCAGAATGCTTATCAGCAATGATGTCATTATGAGCTTAACTTCCAGTAATTCAGCTATTTTAAAACTACATCATAGTATTCACAAATTGCAAACATTATTTTCCTGCAGAGATAAATGTCTTTAAATAAGTAGCTTAGATTACTCTTCTCATTAGAAAAAAGTGTATTTTGATCAAAACTCCTCTGACTTTCCCTGAAGACTAGGGTTTTCAAATAGATTGCAGCCCCTGTAAATTATGAGGAGAAACCTGTTGTATATCAGAGGGCAGCAGTCAATATGGAATGCATCTCATAAACTGAAGTGACAAAGAGTTACCTTATGTGTTTAAGGAAGACTAGTGTACATTTAATGGATATTTGGTGAACGCCATAATGCAATGGCTATGTTATACATTCAGGTTGTAAAATAGATTTGGTGGGCTGAAAGAGGATTTTATAGACATTGCAGAAGGAGCTGTGTCTTTTTATAGAGAACATATATTTCTATATAATTAAAATATCTAAGTTTAGCAATATCCAACATCAATCATGATTTGAACACCAACTAGCATAAACTGCTAATTACAGAATAATTTAAGGATAAAACCAAAAGGTGGTAATGCACAATAAAAACTGCATCTTACTCTTGCTGATACCGGTATTTATTTTCTAGTTGCTATTCCATATTCATTAAGAAGGGTGTTAACATTGGCTTGGTCATTATTATCCAACCTTGATTATTGTAGCTTGTTACAGTAATTATAAAACTCGAAGGCTGAAAGATACATTTATATATCTTCATTCATAGTGAGCTCTGACCTAGCATAGAAATCTACATTAAGATTCATTTAATGAATGTGCCTCTCCTAAGAACACCACATAGTAATGAACTTAATTGACCAAGTCTTTGTGTACTATCCTTGGCTTAGGCACAGAGGCTCTTGGAGGTATAAAGGTACTGCCTCTTTGGGTACGTCTTCACCCTCAGAAGACAGCTTCTGCCTCAGTCTATCTTCCAGAGTTTTAGTAAGTTGCCTCTCTGGTGTCTGGTACTCCTGTGATAGCCATGAGTAAGGGAAGCTGACAGGAGCATTTGTTCCTATCGTCCTCCCACAGTAGGGATGCCACCAAGCTCGGCTTAAGGTCAGCTGACTCTAGCTATGTATTTTGTGTAGCTGGAGTTGTGTACCTTAAGCTGAAGTGCCCAGGCTAGTGTTGACCTGGCCTTAAAGAATATCTGCACTAGACTCTTGAGTCTGCCTACTTTAGGTTGACTTACAGCCAGTGCAATAATTACTCTGTTGGTATATGTCCAGTCTACCGTCCTTGGGTTGGTGGTTAGGGGCAGAGTAGGGGGCTAAAAACCTGGTCTTTCAGCTCCTCTGGTAGCTCCCTGCTGGGAGTTCCTGCTCCACAGACTCCCATCGGGCTGCCCCTACTTCCATTCCCTGTTCACTGTCAGGAGTAGGAGACGCCACTTCAAACAACCCTACTGACTGCACTATGCGGAGAGTTAGGGCAGCCTTGTCAATTTCACATTGGGAGGGTAGGCCATTAGGGCTTATTTCCCTGACTCCCAGCTGGGAGTGAGCCCCAGTCTCCGCTTAGTTCCCAGCCAGGAGCAGGTCCAGCTGCTCATCTCTCCAGAGAAGCAGAGGGCAGCTGGCTTCTAAGTGCTGAGCTTTCTTGTCACTTTCAAAAAGGAGTAGTGAAACAGCAACTGTAACTGTACCATCATATGCTTTATGCCGTCTTGGAGGTAGAACTACTGTCAGTGAAGCAGGGCACTTACATCAGAGGGGGAGAGGCTATAGCATAGACACTGACATAATTAGGTCAACATAATTGTGTAGTATAGATCAACCCTTAGTTTCTGATGATCTGGAAAATGGGAGGATGGTATTGAATGTGGGTTTCTTCTAAGGTAAGGTTTCATTAATGACAGCTGCTGGTCAAGCCCAGCTTAAAATATTTAACATAGAAGGTATGTTAAAGTTAGGTTTTTTTTAGTTATATTGTATGTTTTTGAGAGAAAGTACTATATCTTTTCATGTCCTATAAGCTGCCTGGCACAGTTTGGGGAACTATAAAATAGATAGCTCTTTGCTTGTTTATACATTTTTAGAAGAAAAACATTCACAAATCTTCTTTTGAAAGGAGAACTATTTTCCCATAACATAATATAGTCCCACATGAATTCTACATGGAGTCCTTAACATGGAACATGCCATTTACCCAGGAAATGTGGGACATTTCCACAGAGGAAGGATCCACCATAAAATATTAAGTAACTGAATTATGGATGAGAGATTTTCTTTTTAAAAGCTACTTGTGCAAGTCAAAGTTGTTCCTGGCGATGAAAACTCATGAAGGCACCAATGTTAACAACATGTCGAAGAATAGTTCATAAACTGTTTCTTCATTTTCACAAACTAAGATGTAGTTTCCTTAAGTACGGCATGTATAGTGCTGTGCTATGTCACTGTGCCCCAGTTGAGGGTGAGGGAGATAAGAAAGAGGAGACAATGATATTCTCATTCTCAAGTTAATTGTTCCCTCTTCCTCCTTTCGATGTTCGTAAGTAGGTTAATTTTTATTTAGAAAAAAAAACTATTTTATGTTTCATCTCCTTAACCTCCCCCCTTCCTTTTTTTTCATTTTTTCTTTTTTCATGCTTGTCCCGAACATAGAATGGCATTCCTTTTGTGATTTGGCAGACACCTTCCTCTGCTCATGTAAATCTCTCCTTAGTGATCTCACTTTCCCAGAGATAGTTTCAGGATAAATGGAATTTGGGGTATCAACATATTTGGAAGAATGGAGAGGGCAAGGACAGCCAGTGTAATAAGAGACCAATTCAGGTAAGTAGGGTGCAGAACATTTATGCAGTGCCTTAAAGACAAGGACAACCTAATGGGGGGAATATAAGAACAGCAAGATATGCACGATGGTTCAGAGGACATGAACAAAACAGGCGATCATTGAGAGGGAGCCAGCGAAGAGAGAATAAAGGACAAAACAACATTACTGCCCCGTTTCAGATGGATTGGAGGAGGTGATGAGGTTGTCTCTGAAACCTGTATCTGGAGGAGGAAGAAGCAGTAATCGAGGTACAGAAGAAAGCTGTGGCTGTCATGACAAAGGAAGGTCAGATCTTTTAAGCACTGTGGAAAAGAAAACTGACAAGATCTGGACACAAAGAGGATATAAAAAGAAATTGATGAGCCCCGAATTAAGAGCCTAGATAACAGTGGAGATGTCATCAGCAGCAAACAAAGAAAAGAGGACATTTTGGGTGGGAAAAAGAAATCCTGTTAATCTTAAATTAAGAATGAGATGTCCCTAAATAGATCTGAGAGTATGCAGTTTAGGTATGTCTACACTGTAAAGTTAATTCGAAATAACAGTCATTATTTCAAATTAATTCAATAGCGTCTATACATGCAAAAACCACAGGTGCACCCAGGAGCAGGTGCGCCTGAAAATGAAAGAGTTGTGGCAGGGGCTCGCCAGGGCTGACACCTGCCCCTACTTCCCGGCCCTCGACTACATCCTGGGGGGCAGGATGGTCCGTGCCACCCCAAGGGGCAGCGTGCCAGGACCAGAGGGCCCTGACCCGGGTGTGGCAGAGGGGCCAGCATGGAGGGTGCCATGCCAGCAGGACCCCTGACATGTCCCAGCACTGGAGTCAGCAGGGTCATCAGGGGAGGCCACACCAGGTAAGTGCCATCACTGTCCCCTACCTGGGGGCGGGGACGGGGGTGGGGAGGGAGACCAGGGACCGCACGCATGGGCCATGCCTCCCACGGATCACGCACCCACCTGTGCACATGCGGGCACGTGCCGTGCCACCCTTCGGCAGGTGGCTCCAGCTGCGTGCCACATAGGGGCTGTGGCCCGATAGCCACACGCATGTGTGAAGAGACCTAACATGCTCCCGAGCCCGGGGCGGGACCCAGCAGGACGCCCTCCCTTCACATGCCCCCTCTACACAGAGGCAGGGGACATCTCCCCCCCACCTCGGCCGTGCTATCCATGGCACAAAGACATGGGTGCAATCTTGGGGCAGCTCCCACTCACGGGGAGAGCCAGACATCCCGACCATGGCCTCTGTTCAAGCACATCAGCTCTGACGGTGCAGGGCACGGTTGTCCTCACCTCGCAGGGGGCGCTGGGCATCATCCACTGCATCCCCAGAGAGAACTGACCACTCCCCTTCTTTCTTCACAGCCGCACCAGCTGCATGTGCAAGGTGCACCATCCTGCCTGGGACATGATCCTGCAACCGAGGGCTCCTCCGGACCACCAGCACTCACCATCCAGGCCCGGATGCAGGAGGACCTGCAGCTCCGCCGGGAGCAGCTTGCCCAGGACCATGCCATGTGCTCACATCTGCAGGCCCTGCTGCAGAGCATGCTGCCCCGTGCTGCCCCAGTGCCTGCTGACCCCCCCAGCTACTGTTCCTCTTCCTGCTCCTGCCCCCCCCCACCTTTCCCTCCTCAACCTCCACATCCTTCTCCCCATCCCCCTGGGTACGCTGAGATCCCCGCACCCACCATGCTGGGAGACATGTGGCCCGACAAGACCCCCACATCTGAAGGCTGAGCTTTCCCTCCCCCTTCCTCTCCTTCCTTTCCCCTTCCAGATCCCTCTTCCCAGTTTTTCCCCTCCCCCTCCCACCCTCTCTTCTCCCCTCTCCTGCCTCCTTTCCCCAGTCTCCCCAGAGGTTCATTCCCCCTCCCCAGTTTTGTTAAATAAAGACAGTTCATGTTTTTGAAAAAAATGTGTCTTTTATTTGACATCAGGAAGGGGGGTTAGGGAAGGGTAAGTGGAAGGACGTGAGGGAGGAATGGGGTATGAGCCCCTGGTGGGGAGGACCAGGATGGCTCTGAGGGCTCCTCGGGGTGGATGCTCTCCTGCAAGGCCTCCTGGATCCTGACAGCCCCCTGATGGACCCCCCTCCCGGATGGCAGCCTGCAGCAAGTGCAGCCGGGCTGATGGAAACAACCCCACAAGATACACCGGCGTGCCCAGGGGCAGCTCTGGCTCCATGTGGCCGAGTGCTGTGGTGTCCCAAGTGTGGGCACTCAAGGCACTCCAAGACAGGACTGCTTTGCTGTCCCTCATCGAGGTAGACAAGCAAGCGGGGAACCCTGAGAACTGTCTGTCCAGGGTGGGGGTCGGGTCCCTTTAAGCACGGAGCTCAGTTTTAAGCACGGAGCCTCAGGCAGCAGCTCCACACACTGAGTCCTAACCTGATGCCCTACCGGCGCTGGTTCCGGCCAGCCTTAACTTTGGTTCAGGGTCCACTCAGTGTGGACGCGCTATTTCAAAATAGCAAAACGCTATTTCGAAATAGTTTTTGTGTGTAGATGCATTATTTTGAATTAGCTTAATTCAAATTAACTATTTTGAATTAAGTTAACTCAAATTAACGCTGTAGCCTAGACATACTCTTTGAGACTGGAGAAAGGGAAACTAATACTGATCTTTTGTGCTGCCCAACCATTATCCTTGTTGAAAATTAGACAGGATTTTCTCAAAAGCCTCTGTACTGTTCTGAAACTTGTTAGACAGCAAATCCTACAATAGCAGTAATAGGAAAAAAACCTCTCCAATAAAACTCCCTATCCGGTGTCAGTGAATTGAGTCACTTTATGCAAGCATCTTTTATTTAACACAGTTTTTAAAATGCTGGATTTAACATATAAAACATTCATATATTGAAGTAATTTGGAAAGAGGAGATAGGGAGGAGAGATATTTCCTCCCCCTCTCTGGGTTTCTTTCAAAGTGCTTAGGAGCCCTTCCCTATTTTAATGACATCTAAACAGGTGGCAGTTGCTTCACAGTAAACACAGAAAGACAAGATCCTTACCCCCAGTTTACACACCAGTTTGTAGTTATTTATCAAGGCAACGTTATGGTCTTCATGGGGCATGGGTTGATTAAAATGCTACTTACCATATGTGCTACTCCAGATGAGACCACTGGGGACTTTACATGAGTGAACCAAACAAGATCAGTTGTTTCCTTTTTCATTAATGGGGCAACAGTCTCATTCAATATGCATCCCATTAGCAATATATCAGGTATTGTGATTCTCAGCTGCATGATAGCATTCATGTTTATTTGGAGTCGACACTGCAGGGCATAACTCGAAATAAGATACGCAAATTGAGCTACATCAATTGCCTGTCTTATTTTGAAATAGCTTATTTCGAAATAGGGAGCATCTACACAGCACTTATTTTGATATAGAGCACTTTTCCTCCAACTTCCCTTATTCCTCGTACAATGAGGGTTACAGGAGTCGGAGTAAGAAGTCCTTCAGCTTGACAGTATTTTGACACTATTTTGAAATAACTGCCTGCTGTGTAGATGTGGACTAAGTTATTTCGAAATAGCGCTAGTTATTTCAAAATAGTGTTGCGGTGTAGACGTACCCTTGCAGATCTGCTGTAAGAGGATACAGGATGCTATTTTTTGACAGAATTGCATAATGATCCTTTATAATAGGTGCACTGTACTTTTACACTTTTCTGTAGGTATCCAGAACCATTTACTGCATACTTCCTGCCACGCAGCTCCCCAGAATTTGTTGTATTTCCTCAAGCTGGGGAACTTCTTCCACTTGACACTGTTGGAACCCGTATAACTGTTGGATTCAAGCCAAGTATGTACAGCAAGAAGCATAAAGCAACATTAGTAATTCAGGTGAGTCCTACAAGAGTGTGTTAACAATGGGCTTGCTGTGTTATGTTAATGGACCAAAGAAGATTCTCTGTGAAGAAATTGTTTTAAAACAAATCCTGTTTCTAAGGTTTCCAACTTTTTGGCGGCAGAAAACCAAATATGCTTGCCTTGCCCTTTCCTGCCCCTTCTATAAGGCTATGACACAACCTCACTCCTTCTTCAAGGCCCTGCCCCCACTAAATCAATTCCCTGCCCCTCTTTTGTTCACTTTCCTCTTTACTCACTCATTTTCATTGGGGTGTAGAAGGAGGTGAGGTCTTTGTCTGGGAGTGTGGGCTCCATGGTGGGGCCAGAAATGAGGGATTTGGAGAGCAGGGGAGGAGGGCTCTAGGCTAGGATAGGGATTTGGGGTGTAGGACAGGGACCAGGGATGAGGAGTTTGGGGAGCAGGAGGAGCTCCAGTCTGGGGCCAAAGTGTTTGGAGTATGGGGGTGAGGAGGGTATGAGCTCTAGGAGGAACTTTGGGTGCAGGAGAGGTTCAGAGCTGGGGCAGGAGTTGATGTAGAGCAGGGGATATGTGTGCGAGCTCTGGATGGTGCTTACGTTAGATGGCTCCTGGAAGGTGTTGCCATATCTCATAGGCAGCCTTAGACAGAGGTGCAGCCAGGCAGCTCTTCATGCTACCTGCGCCCACAGACTTCAGTTCCACAGTTCCCATTAACTGCAGTTCCCTGCCAATGGGAGTTACAGAACCAGCATTTGGGGGAGGGCGGGAGCAGCACAGAAAGCCTCTCTGGCCTCCCTGTATTGAGGGGCCAGACATGCCAGCCACTTCCAGGAGCCACAAGGAGCCAGGGTAGGCTGAGTCTGCCTTAGCCGTGCTGTGCTGCCAACCGGAGTTCTAATGACCCGGTCAGCAAACATGATGATAGTCTAAACAAAAAGGGCTCATGATTCTTCCTGTTTCCATCAGTTCACACCAATTCAGACAGAAGTGACAATCTAGACATTTTGTTATAAAGATAGAGACTTCACAAAGGATAAAAAGGGCCTAAGTTCATGTGTAGGAACAAATATCTGAAGTTTTCTCATATTCCCAGAAATAGTGTCTTGAAACTCCTTACCAACAGCTGGCACTACTAGGCTACTAAATCACAAGCTAATTAAACAACAAAGATTGAAAATAAGATGCTTAAAACAAACTGAGAGGCAAATTACTGGAAAAAAGATGTATATTGGTTAAGATAATTACTCCAGTTCGCTTTAATTTGATCTGTCTGAGTCAACTTGGAAATGGTAAATAAAAATATGAAATTTTTGAAAATGTCAAGGCCCCTAGATCCATTATCCTAGTTTCCTTTGTCCTGATTAGGAATTTGAGTCATTCATGTAAACAGAATAGTGACACTTATCTCTCTTGTTCTTTTGTAAAGAAAACGGAATTTTGACCAAATTAGTTCTCTAGATTCTTTTATATTTAATGAGATTTAATTAATTTGTTATGTGCCACAAATTGACAGAGGTCAGAAAATTCAAATATAATGTTGGAACGTTTTAGTCATTTTTGCATTAAAAAAGTATCAGGCCAGATTCATCTTTGGTTTAACATCTTCTCTGCAGTGGAGCTGCATCAGCAATGCATTTAGCTCTTACTATTAGCTTCCTAATCTACTAGACTATTTTCCAAAGGTTCCTTATTTGGTACCTTGATCTTATACATGATCTCCATGTGATCAGTTATTTATGTAACGAGCTGGGGGAGTGGGCATGCACACATGACTATTTATTGCTATTCTTTGACTAATTGTTTTTAAAAGTTCATTTAAGAATCTTATTTTTAACTTAAATATGGTAACTACTTTAAAACAAAACTCCATAGTGATCCACTGGCAATTGTTATAACCCCTTAATTACCAAACAGAAACATCTTTCATTAAGGTCCCAATCTTTAAACTGTGGTCCACATAGGTGGATTGGAACCTTTGAACTCTGTGCAGCAAGGTGTAGAGGTCCATTTACACATCATGTTCCAGAATCAGGACCTAAAGGTCCCACCTAGTTTGGCGAGGTCAACGAGTGTGTGGAGGGGCTATTAATACTTCTAGGCTCAAGCATTTTGGGGCCAAGTTTTGCTCCACTGAAATCAATGAGTTCTTTGACCTTTTTTATGATGTATCTGTACAGCATCTGGTACAAAGGACCGCTGACTAATTTGGCCTCTAGGCATCAGGAATATAATAATAATAATAAAATATGCAGGTGCTGGCTTGAATTCCATTTTGCACTTAAATCTGGAATTCAATCATTTTGATTTATAGGAAAAATTCAGTGTATTGTTCTCAAACCTACAGCATTTACTTTTCAAGTACAGAATTAATGTTCAGAGAATTTACTGGTAAATCTGTGAATTAGTTCATAAAGTTAAAATTAATTAAACTGGGTCCTTTACAAATTTAACATCTGGCTCGGGCTCTTCTTTTTCCCAAATGATCTTAACTATGCAAGAACACAGAGGCAAACTTTTCATATAATTAAAGTGAACTGAAATCTTACATATTGGATGAATTTGCAGAAACTTGGGTATAATTCAGATAGGTTATTAATGATTGTTGTATCTAATTGCTATGACTATATAAATTGCAGACAAGCTTGTGTAAATTAAGTGAGGGCTATGGAGACTTCAAAGGTAACTCTTTACCAATCACCCTCCTTCCTATTCAACTAATTTGCATGCACCAGTTCTCTTGGTTGCAAGGGCCCACTATTATGAGGGAGACTTAAAACCTATCAGGATTCCCCATTGGTAGACTAACTTCACTATCATTGCTCTGTGAAGGTTTCATGGCTTCATGATAGACTCAGCAATGGCAATGGAAAGGCTCCTCATCTTCTTACTATATATTTTAGAAATGTGTGTCTGTCTGTCCATCTGAGTCCTTTTGCTGAGGAACCCTTCTTAAACGGTAAGAGCTATGACCAAATTAAGTATGCAGCTTCCTCTTGTCATAACTTAAAATAAGATAAGGGTTTGGTTGTGCCAAGACAAAGGGATGTGCCTGGAATTTGATTGATTCTCATAAAATGGAAAGGGAAGGGTCTGGTAAGAGGGAGTTATATTGTAGTATGACCATAGGGGGCATCAAGGGGCCAGAGATGGGACTGGGAGAGCTATAAGCCCATTGGGGCAGCAGAGGGTAGGAGTGGAGAAAGGGACAGCTATCTACTGTATATTTCAGTTTGCTTCTGTGTCTGTCTGTCCCCCAGCCAGGAGACATGCACCCCTCCCCTGAATCCACCCACTACAGGTACAGCCGCCTTGGACAGGCATGTCTTACCTGGCCCCACACTGCTGTGGTGAGAGAGGGCTGGGGTTGTCCCCTCTCCATAGAGCAGCTCCAGCTCAGAATAATGATTTAAATGAAGAAATACAAAACTTATTTGAGTTAAGGACTTGAGCAAAGCTGGGTAAATCTTCTAGTGCTTCAGTGCTGGGAGACCTGTGTCAGGAACTCAGAGGGTCCCTTTTACAGTTTAGACACTGAGACTCAGATGCTGGGTTTTCCCTGCCTCCTCCTCCTCACATGGTGCCCTTTTTCACAAAAAGAAGGGTCCTTGAAACTAGTAAGCCAATTATAAATTAGGGACCAGATGCACCAGTATATTTCAATGTCTTTGCACTGCTCTGAGACACAGCCATTGAGAATCCTGGTTAAATGACCCATTTGCTTAGGCTACTTTGGTCCACCAAAGAATATGCCCATAAAAATAAAAGAAAGTTACTTCAATTTGATATCACATCTTAAAAAATTCAAAATGTTACATGGTAGTATTATTTTGAGGGTTTCTTGTTTAGAGTTAGTGCTCATGTTTTAAATTTATATAAATACAGGAAATTCTCTGACAAATCTACATTCAGACGTAAACTCCATGTATGGGTATGTCTAGACTGCATCTCTCTGTTGGCAGAGGGATGCAGATTAGGCAGGTCAACATTGCAAATGAGGCAGGGATTTAAATATCCTGTGCCTAAGTTGCATAAAAATGGCCACCACATTTTGCTAACTCAGCACTTTGTCAGCAAAAAGCAGCAGTCTAGAGGGGGTTCTGTCGAGAAAGAAAGCCTTTTTTGACAGATCCCTTATGCCTCCTGACAAAGTGCTGAGTTGGCAAAACGTGGTGGCCATTTTATGCAAATTAGGCACGGGATATTTAAATCCCTGCCTCATTTGCAATGTTGACCTGCCTAATCTGCATCCCTCTGCCAACGGAGGGGTGCACTCTAGACATACCCCATGTAGGGACACCAGGAGAGGAAATAAAATATGAAGAAAATGAGTTTTCAAAAATCAGTTCAATCTAATTTGGGACCAATGCCATAATTCCAGTGACATGGTTATTGCATGGCATCCTGACAGAGCAGAGTTAAGGTTTTTGCATACCTGAATTGGGTATATGTTTTAACTTGTTTTACTTTTTCATGTGTATCCTTTAGTCTGAATTTTTTGGGCTTAAAATAATTGACCTTAGGATAATTACAACATCCTTATCTCTCTCTTTCTCTGTGTGTGTGTTTCTGTAACTCTTTTGGTATGTATTGTGAAATAAATCTATTACGTTTTTTGTTGGGTTTTTTTGGTCTGGGATTAAATAATAACAAGAACTCAGTGTCAAAGATCTTAAACTGCAGCAATGTCAGCATCTATATAACAAGTTCCTTTCCCACTGAAAATAACTCCAAAATAAAATATATTTGTGTGAACCTTATTTCTCACTATTAATCAAGCTGTACCTCAACAAAGTAGTATCAAACTTTTTACCTCAATAATCACACAGAGAATTACAAGAATTTGAGCAGTGACTGCCTCAACACTTTCACTTAATTTCTCCAAAAAATTTTTCCTTTAGACACGAATCTGGCCTTGAACTCTTTACTCCTGGACAAAAAGCTCTTGGTCATGTAGTCATTTTAAAACAAATTTCAAATTGATGAAGAGCTAGCATAGACAAAGTATATTTGCTAGAGTTGCCATGAATTTTAGCTGGATGGGTCTGGTACATTCAGAATCAAGGAAGTTGTCAATACCAGAATAACCAGAACCCATGAGGTGAATACTTTTTGTTGTAGCTGTAATAAATAGCACCAACCCCCCAGTCTACTGGCTATTCTGGGATAGAATCATAGAATAATAGGACTGGAAGGGACCTCAAGAGGTCATCGAGTCCAGCCCCCCGCCCTCAAGGCAGGACCAAGCTCCACCTACACCATTCCTGACAGATGTCTATCTAACCTGTTCTTAAATATCTCCAGAGAGGGAGATTCCACCACCTCCCTTGGCAATTTATTCCAATATTTGACCACCCTGACAGTTAGGAATTTTTTCCTAATGTCCAATCTAAACCTCCCCTGCTGCACTTTAAGCCCATTACTCCTTGTCCTGTCCTCAGAAACCAAGAGGAACAAATTTTCTCCTTCCTCCTTGTGACACCCTTTTAGATATTTGAAAACCGCTATCATGTCCCCCCTTAATCTTCTTTTTTCCAAACTAAACAAGCCCAGTTCATGAAGCCTGGCTTCATAGGTCATGTTCTCTAGACCTTTAATCATTCTTGTCGCTCTTCTCTGTACCCTTTCCAATTTCTCCACATCTTTCTTGAAATATGGCGCCCAGAACTGGACACAGTACTCCAGCTGAGGCCTAACTAGTGCAGAGTAGAGCGGCAGAATGACTTCACGAGTTTTGCTTATAACACACCTGTTGATACAACCTAGAATCATATTTGCTTTTTTTGCAACAGCATCACACTGTTGACTCATATTCAACTTGTGGTCCACTATGACCCCTAGATCCCTTTCCGCCATGCTCCTTCCTAGACAGTCGCTTCCCATCTTGTATGTATGGAACTGATTGTTCCTTCCTAAGTGGAGCCTCCCACTAGTTCGAATTAATTCAGCCCTTAATTCAAACTGCTTAATTCGAACTAGGCGTTAGTCCTCGTAGAATGAGGTTTACCTAGTTCGAATTAAGCGCTCCGCTAGTTTGAATTAAGTTCGAACTAGCGGTTTGTATGTGTAGCGCCTATCAAAGTTAATTCGAACTAACGTCTGTTAGTTTGAATTAACTTTGTAGTGTAGACATACCCTAAGGTACTGCCCCTCTCAGGACTGGGGATATGTACTCAGGCAGCTAGCCCGTCCTACTCCGCTTACACTACTACTTTTAGCTGACTTGGGCATGCTTACACCTGCTGCAGCTGCACTTTCTGAGTACAGTATAGACAAACTCATAGGCTGTGTCTAGACTGGCCACTTTTTCCGGAAAAGCAGTTGCTTTTCCGGAAAAACTTGCCAGCTGTCTACACTGGCCGCTTGAATTTCCACAAAAGCACTGACGATCTCATGTAAGATTGTCAGTGCTTTTGCGGAAATACTATGCTGCTCCCGTTCAGGCAAAAGTCTTTTTCCGAAAATCTTTTGCGCAAAAGGGACAGTGTAGACAGCAGAGATTTGTTTTCCGCAAAAAAGCCCCGATCGCGAAAATGGCGATTGGGGCTTTTTTGCGGAAAAGCGTGTCTAGATTGGCCATGGACGCTTTTCCGCAAAAAGTGCTTTTGCGGAAAAGCGCCCTGCCAATCTAGACGCGCTTTTCTGAAAATGCTTTTAACGGAAAACTTTTCTATTAAAAGCATTTCCGGAAAATCATGCCAGTGTAGACGTAGCCATAGTGAGGGTGATTAGCTGTCTGATTTCCCCCCCCCCCAGCTCCTACAAATAGGGGGCAAATCAGGAGACTTTATATGCTACCTATACTCCAAGCGCTGCTCCCATTCGCTGGGAACCATGGCCAATGGGAGCAGTGGGGCTGGCGCCAGTGCCTTTGGAAAGGGAAATGCACAGACATCTGGCCACACCTCCAAGTAGGAGCCAGAGAAGGGACGTGCCACTTCTTTTAGGAGATGCTTGAAGTATACTCCATCTGGAGTCTGCACCCAATACCCTCTATGCCGTAACCCCCTGTCCCTAATCCCTCTTCTGCACTCTGAACTCCTCAAGTCCCATGCCAAATCACCCTTCTATACCCCAAACCCCTCATCCTTGGCCCAATCTTAGAGCCTCCACCCGCAGACAGAGCTCTCATCCCCTTTCGCAACTCAACCCACTGCCTCAACCTGGAACCCCCCTCACACTCTGAGCCCCTCATTCCCAGCCACACCCCAGAGTCTGCACTCCAAGCCAGAGCTCCCACACTCCAGCCCCCTGAGCTAGCCTGGTGAAAATGAGTGAGAGAGTGGGGAGTGGGAGGATGTATAGCATAAGCAGGGGCAGGGCCTCAGAGAAGCGGGGGCGGGTTTAGGGCAAAGCAAGGTTCAGTTTTGTGCCAATAGATAGTTGGCAACCATAGAGTGATGAAAATGCCTTCCCCTCCTAGTTCCTTGGGCAAGGGGTGTGTATGTAGGGGGAAGGGGATGCTCTGTACCCCTGGGAGGGGCAGGGCCTCAGGCAGGAGGAGTGGGGTTGGGGGCTCGCTTCCCCCAGGCAGCCTCCATACCACCTAGCCCAGGCAGTGCTCAGTGCTGCCCGGAGCATGCCATGCAGAGATCCAGCAGCTATTTAAAGAGTCTGGTGGTGTTGCCTCCTTTCCCCCCTGTTAGCGGGCCTGATTACAGTACAGTGCCCAGCACTACTGTCCCTATGAAAGCTTAGTACACATACACACCTGCACACACATGCCCCCCCTCCCCCCATGAGTATAGTGAAATACAATTTGTTATACCTAAGGTTACATAATTCCTCTAGCATATATTTTTTCTAATCTGATACACTGACTTTAGCTGTGGTTTTGGACTATTTTTAGAAATAGTGAGAAAATGCCTTCTGCTTTCATTCTTTTTCAGTATCACCTCTATTCTATGTTACTGTAGGCAAGGATTACTGCATCTTCACTGTAACATGCCCTTGTTTTTGTGGGTGTAAAGTCAGACTATTAACACTTTTTTATTAAATTCTATAAATAGTTGACTAGCAAGACTGCTATTTTTTGTGTGCTTCAATGAGCTGTGATAATTAGGCTGTAAAGCTGCAGAGATGACAGTATAAGTTCATACTTCATTTTATGGTGGCCATTACAGTTGTATTGCAAAATGAAATGGAAGGTTGGAGGGGAGAAAGAAATCCTATAGTCATCTTTTTCTCATTTGCTGAAGACATTAAAGCCAAGCTTTGTACACGCAAATTTGTTGTGTTAGCTGCCCTGCTGAGAAACTCAATGCAGAATTGGTTATTAGTGTAAGAGACTCAGGCTTGTCTTTACTAGAATTTAACATGTACATTTTATTAACAACAATATACTGAAATAATGAAACTTCATTGACTTTTTGTGCAAATCAGGTCCTTAGTCTTTAAGGATGCAAAGAATCTAAAGAAAATTGCTGGTTGTTTGTTTCATTTACTGGTAGCAAAAAACTAACTACTTTGCTGAAGCACTGAAAAAGTCTTTAATTTTCATTTCTACATTGTTATTTGGAAGTGTTGTTTGGAGAAAAAATATATTAAACAGTTCTTATTGAAGGATTGCTTTAAGAGCTGCTAGGAATTTTTTAAATCAGTAAAACTCATACAAATAACGTGCTTTTGTACATTTCTGTAGATCAAAAAACAAAATTTAAAAAAAAGATAAAATGCCCAAAGAATAAACCAATCACAGTTGTTTCAGTAGTCCTGAAAGAGAACTTCTAAATCAAATTCAGCTTAAAATGAGAAATATACTGACATAGGTCATAAAGAATATTTTAAATAATTGTTTCACTATAAATATTCAGTGCATCTAGGAGCCTTTATAAACACAATAGCTCTTATCAGGATAGTTGGTGACTGTCTTAATAAAAATTTACTGAAGAAAATTGTAGATTTTTTTTTACATAAGCACCAGCAGAAATGTCAGAGAATTTTACATTCCCTCTGTTTGTTAGGTTTAAATAGTTGAGAGCTAGATTCTGGCCACCTCGTCACTGCTTTGTGTCAGTCTGCTGATACAAAGCAGCCATCTTAGCTTTGTGCCAACCAGATGTTCTCAATGTAAGGAAAACATAGCTCATGTAGGCAACATGGCTCGAGTGTCTTTGTACCCTAGCGGTCCTCGGCTGCCAGAAAGGCTTCATGGGATACCTGTCTATATTGCACTATAAGCCTGGGTTGGCGGGTCCCAAGTATGTGGATTCATCACTTCCAAGGCCTTGCTTGAGGGGCCACACTGCATTGTGCACCTGGATTTACAATTGCTGAACCTAGGTCACACAGCCATGTGAACATTGCCATACTGCGCTATTCAGAACTCCCAATTCAGGTCTGCAGCTTGAGCTGTGTGCACACCATAAAATGACAGGGGTTGGACCAGCATCACAGCAGGACTCAGGCTTTGACTCACCCTCTCTTGCACAGCCTTAGAATCCGAGTGCTGACTTACAACTCAGGTTGATTTATGTGTACTCAGAATGAAGGTGTGAGCTTAAATCTGAGTGTGTGCAGTGCTGCTTAGCACAAGTTAGGGCAGCCATGAGGTACGTATAGCTGGCATACAGTAACTTTTGCTTTCCTAGCCAGGCCCTGCTCTGTGTCAAGCTTAGTCAAAGGCTTGTTTTGGAATTCATGGATGAGCACACTAGAGATATTCTAAATAGATGCCAAACTAAATGTTGGGTGATTAAATGTGTCCAAGTCAACCAGATTGCAGGTACTGTTATCAAGCTTTCCAGAATTCAGGCTTCTGTACTCTCACTCCTACATAATCACCAGCTTGGCCTGTAAAAGGTAGCACATCAAAGCCATTAGTTATGCCATGCTGGAAATGGATGATGCAATGTGGAAGTCACGGTGACCAGGTGGAGCTCTAATAAGCTTGTATGCACAGACATGCATTTCTAAATAGAAAATTACACTCTCTCACATAAGATAGCACCTCAAAAATATACACATACGCATTGTTCTCAGTATGTAGGTGCTTTTCCTTCTACATTGATCACTTACCATTTTTTAGCAGATTTTGAGTTAATTCATAGCAGTAGACAAACAAGATTAGTGTTTATTTTGATTAGTGGCTTCTCCCATGTCCTTTCTTCCTTCCTTTGTGCATAGTAGCTGGGATATTTATATGTGCAGATACCCATCACACATTAGATACCTTTCTTCATGGACTGACACTTTTTTCCAGCACAACTTAGTACTTTGTGACAGTTTAACAGCTATTCACAGAAAAAGACATACAGTAGATTTGCCCAAAACACAGAGTAAATTGTTAAATACATATGGGCTACGTCTACACTGGCCCCTTTTCCGGAAGGGGCATGTTAATTTCAGCTATCGTAATAGGGAAATCCGTGGGGGATTTAAATATCCCCCGCGGCATTTAAATAAAAATGTCCGCTGCTTTTTTCCGGCCCTTTTCCGGAGGATCTTATTCCTACTTTGAAGAAAAGGGCACTTTTCTAAAAGCTGGAAAAAAGCGGCGGACATTTTTATTTAAATGCCGCGGGGGATATTTAAATCCCCCGCGGATTTCCCTATTACGATAGCTGAAATTAACATGCCCCTTCCGGAAAAGGGGCCAGTGTAGACGTAGCCATGTAGTATAAGTCAGCTTTCCATTGCAACGGTGTGAATTCAGAGAAATCCCTCTGGCTTTTAATGGTCTCACTCGGTCAGTTCGACCTCACTGAGAGATTTCTACCTGTATCAGAGCAACCTCCAGGCCATATTATGGGCCAGAATCTGACCCATTTTAATTAATCTAATTTCAGCACTTAGTAGTAGTAACAGCAGATTTTAAACATTACATTCCTCCTGCTCAATTGTCATCATTTCTGCCTCTCACATATACACCTTCAGATTTAAAAAACAGAATAGGCCAGATTATGGGCAGGAATGGGGGGTGATGGAGTTTAGATGTTTGGGGGTTTTTTATAAAAAGAAAATGAGAATCATTAAGATATGTAATTTGTCAATAGCATTGTTTTCATATTTTTAACAATGGCACTTTTTTTTCTCATGCATTTCACAGAATCTGAGGGTAGAGGGAAATATTTCAACTGTGATGTGGCCATCTTTGCAGCACTTTCAGCTGCCTTGGTTGATCTTTTCCATTAAGTAATTACTATTCTTCCAAATTTCAAGGCTGAACTTCTCCCTTCTAGATTTCATCCTATAATTGTTTGTCCTATTTTATGCAGTTCTTTTGAAGTTTACCCTGCAGCAGTGTTAATATTGGGTGAAAACGTTGACCTGGCCTTTCCGCATCAGATCAGTATAAAAACATCAAGTTTTTAATCCACCCGATTTTGATTCACAATGCAAGGTGTGTTTGACTTTATTCCTAGTCTCAGACTTGTGGCTTGTATTATCACAGGTTTTCAAAATCAACTGCTGGATTCTGACTTGCTGCATTTGGCCCACATCATAGCGTAGTTTGAGCATCCAAATTACAGTAGAACCTCAAAGATATGAACACCAGACTTACAGACAGGGGGTAAGTCAAACTAGTCAAACAGTTCAAACTAGGAGGGTAATGTATGCATACCGCACTTGCAAATGAAGCCCGGGATTTGAATTTCCCGGGCTTCATTTGCATAAGCTGGGCGCCGCCATTTTTAAATCCCGGCTGGTTCGAACCCCGTGCTGCGTGGCTACATGCGGCACGAACTAGGTAGTTCGAACTAGGCTTCCTAGTTCGAACTACCGTTATTCCTCATGGAATGATTTAAAATCATAAGCCGGGATTTAAAAATGGCGGCGCCCATCTTATGCAAATGAAGCCCGGGAAATTCAAATCCCGGGCTTCATTTGCAATTGCGGTATGCCTACAATACCCCGCTAGTTCGAACTAGCGGGGTAGTGTAGACATACCCTGACTGGTCAATTGGACACCACATGAAATCAGAAACAACCAATTAGGCAGCAGTTGAGACCCCCCTTCTCCACCAAAAAAGAATAAATATTGTATTGTGATTGTATTACATCTTAAAGATAAGCACAACTGGGTTATGTGTTCCTACTCCTATGCATGGGGCAGCAACTTACAGCTAAGAGATGAAGATGCTGGGTCTGCCACCCCAAGACAGCTAGAGCTAGCAGAGTATGAGCAGCATAGCAGTAGGTGCTTCCCTTCCTGCTCCCCAGCCAGAAGTGGTGTGTGCTGGTTTCATCCCTCCTCCCCCAGCCAAGAGGGGGGAAACCTTACAAATTCCGTCCAACCCAGAGAAAGAAACTGCCTGTGCTGAAGAGGGAGCTCAACGGCTCTTTGTTCAGCCTCCATTTTCCAGGTGTCTTTAACCCAGTGGTTCTGCTCTAAACATTATACTGCAAGAACTGCAGGTGGGAGAATTTGCTTAAATCCAGCTGCTTTCTATTCTATGAACAATGTTAAAAATAAATCTGGGAAAAGTACAGAAAAGCTGCAGTGGCAACTTATTGCCCTATGAGGATTCATTGATTAGAACTGTGCCACCTTGCACTCATGATAAACTTATAAACTTCATGAAATCTGTTATCTGATAGCGTGATACTGGAACATACAGTAGCTGCAAGGAGTTACAGTACAGAAAGTCTACTACTCAGGTCGGTTATTTAATACATCCAAAGTCTGATAGGAGCCTCACAGAATAGAAGAAACATTCTCTGCCATGATCAATTTACGATTTAAGTAGTCACAACAATTAAAGAGCAGCAACATATGAGCAAAGTAACAGTAGGCTCATCTGCAGCAGTTTTATAATTTGTGTTTTTAAAATAAGATACTGTACACCTCTCCTCCATTCCATTCCCCTCATTGCCACCTGAAAACCTCCCACTATCACTGCTATTAATATCCATCCTGTCCCCACAGAAGGCAGAGTGTGAGCTACTTCAGTAAACAGTTCCAGTTTTCAATTGGTGCTGTAGTGAAACATGACATTTTGATATGCATAGTGCTCCATGAAAACTAAAAAAAAATGTGAAATGCTGTAGTACTTCTAACCCATGTTATCAAAAACAATAAAATAAATATGAAAGAGACCATACAAACATTGCATTGATCACAGATTTTTTAAAATATATCTTTCTCAAAGACCCCTGCCTCTTATTTTCAGGAAGACATTCCTTTGTATCTATAATACAGTACCCCAATCTATAGCAATGTGCTTTTTTTTTTTAGAATTCCATTAATGCGTATGAGTATTATATTCTCAACAGGTTGTTATATAGTACCTCATTATGTTTCATCATTGTAACATGAAGAGAAAGGGTGCAAGTTTCCATTATTCCTTCAGTAAAGAAGAATTTAAATTGAGACTTAATTTAAAATAACCCTCTGTCTAAACCTCATACCCCAAACATTTCACGCTTGAGTCTCTCGCTCTGAAAAGAGTCTGACCAAAAATCCAGAGTTTGAATGTGTTTAACCTCTTTGATTGGGATCTAAACTTGGCCAAATGGGCCAATCTGCAGTTGCTATGAGGATTAGAATATTCATAATTAAGGCTAAAATTTAGTCCAGGGTATTTTTGGTGAATCTCATGGAGAGATCATGGGTGGTAAATACAAATTCATGGGCTATGATCTGTCCTTGACTTTTACCATAAATATCCATGACTGTCTACTTCTGAAGCCCCACCACTCTGGAGGCCTACCCCAATCCAGGGGCTGACTGCCCGCCCCCCAGCTGCTGCTCCTCCCAGCTACTGCTCCCAGGGACTGCTCTCCAGAGAGTCTCTGGGTCCCCCTGGGGCCATTGCTGCTCACATGCACCCCAGAACCAGCCACACCAGCCCCTGTTCCGGTGGTCCCCAGAGCTAGCTGCTATCTGAGCACCAGCCAGTACAACTGACCCTGGGACAGCCACAAGTATGGCAGCTCAGGCACTCCTCAGGGCTGCTACCAGGACTGCTGCTCAGGCAGTCCATAGGATCAGCCACGTTGACTGCCACTGAGGTGGTCACCAGAGCCAACTGCCCAGGACTCCTGACCAGTCGTGGGTGCGACTGGCCTGAGGCATTGCTGGGACAGCTTGCCTCAGGTTGCTTCAGCAGCAGCTAGGTCAACTGGACACATGCTCAAGTGACCCTATAGTCAGTTGCACCAACCATCAAGGAAGTCACAGACAGAAGTGGCCCATCCATATAGGCGAACTAGGCGGTTGCCTAGGGCGCCAAGTTAAATGGGGCACCAAATGGTGGCGCAATATCATTGAGGGGTTTGGAGGTGGGGGCGCTGATTGCATGGTTTGCCTAGGGCGCCAATTGCTGGTAGCCAGTCTAGGGCCGTCCCTGACAGATTTTGTGGAAAGTCACGGAATCCATGACTTCTGTGAAAGAATAACAGTTATTCATAATTATTAAAAGTGTAATTAATAGTATGGTGCAATCTGGGTAACTATAACATACACCCTGAGCCAGAAGGGACATACTGGAAAGAGATCTTGGAGTTATTGTGGATAGTTCTCTGAAAATGTCTATGCAGTGTGCAGTGGCAGTCAAAAAAGCAAATAGGATGCTAGGAATTATTAAAAAAGGGATAGAAAATAAGATAAAGAATATCTTACTGCCCCTGTATAAAACTATAGTACACCCACATCTTGAATACAGTGTACAAATGTGGTCTCCTCACCTCAAAAAAGATCTTTTGGTATTAGAAAAGGTTCAGAAAAGAGCAACTAAAATAATTAGGGGTTTGGAACGGGTCCCATATGAAAAGAGGCTAAAGAGACTAAGACTTTTCAGTTTAGAAAAGAGGAGACCGAGGGGGGATATGACAGAGATATATAAAATCATGAGTGGTATGGAGAGGGTGAATAAAAAAAAGTTATGTACTTGTTCCCATAATATAAGAACTAGAGGACAACAAATGAAATTAATGGGTAGCAGGTTTAAAACTAATAAAAGAAAGTTCTTCACACAGTGCACAGTCAATCTGTGGAACTCCTTGCCAGAGGAGGCTGTGAAGGCTAGGACTATAACAGAGTTTTAAAAAGAGCTAGATAAATTCACGGAGATTAGGTCCGTAAAAGGCTATTAGTCAGGGGGTAAGGAATGGTGTCCCTGGCCTCTATTTGTCAAAGGCTGGAGAAGGATGGCAGGAGACAAATTGCTTGATCATTGTCTTCAGTCCACCCCCTCTGGGGCAGCTGGCACTGGCTACTGTCGGCAGACAGGATACTGGGCTAGATGGACCTTTGGTCTGATTCAGTATGGCCATTCTTATGTTATGTTCTTATAATGTGTGTTTGCATGATGCATTTCTTTTAAAACAGAGGTTTTCAACTTTTTTCTTTCTGAGCTCCCCTTTCCCAAACAAATATGGTTTTCTGCATATGAAAGCTAGGACCAGCATGGGAGGGGTACTAAATTGCTTGGTACCCCATATCACAGGGTCTTCTGTGAAGCTAAGTTGCTCAAGCTTTGGTTTTACCCTAGGTAGCATGGTGGGGCTCAGGGTTCAGCCCCGTGCAGAGATGCTTCAACTTTCTGCCCTAAGCCCCAGCAAGTCTAATGCTGGTCATACTTGTAAGACCCCCTGAAACCTGCTCACTCCCTCACCCACCAAGAAGCTCTGGAGATAACCTATTTTAAAGATTGGTCAGCTGAATTCCAGGTCGTCTTACTACACTAAACAAATGATGTTTGTAGTTGTACAGTATAATTTGCAGTCTTGGAAAGAACAGCAATTGCCCCTTCAGCAATCTCTGCATCTAAAGAAGGACCTCTCTTTTAAGAACCTAATTTCACAGGAAGAAATATTTACTTCAGTCCTAGGTTAATGACAGGAATTTTATACCATTAGTACAGATTATAAATTAGCTACAACTAAAGGGAAAGCTCATCATGACAGTCCACTGAGAAAGCAATTGGTTTTGGTCATAGTCTTCATAATTCTAAATCATGACTTTTTTATTCCCAATGGACTACAAGAATCCTTAAAGAATATTTTGTTTCAGTACATTACCATAGATTCATCCCAAATCCTCAGACCGTAAATTTCTTCCTATCTTAAATAAGATGAAACTCAGAAGAAGGAACATGATTCAATGGTTTTTTATTGACTTAAAATCTGCTATAGCTATGTAACTGCCATTTTGTTAACTGCACATTAGTAGAGAGCACGTACGAAAAAGGAGCACAATGGATGATGTACTTAGTTACAATACAGCAGAAATGAATATAAACATGCATACGTAATGATAAAATATCAAAAACACAAGGCGACTGAGTTTGCTTAAAAACTGCTGGGTAATATAACTGATTGATGACACAGTCTACCAGCTTGATTTAATCACCCCCCCCAAAACAAGATAAGAATACTGCAGATGGTAAAATTACATCCCATATGGATTTTATGAGCAGGAGTGATTTCTTAGTAACTTTATACCTCAGTGTGAATTTTAGTAGCTCTAGCCTATCAGATCTTTTTTCCAGCCTTGAAGTGTTCAATGAATCATGCACACAATGAATATGATCCTGAAGTTAAACTTTCTTCCAACTAAATTGTAGATCTGACATACCGAAGAAAGACAAACCATTTCACCTTCTGCCAGAGTTAATAAGGCAATTAGCTAACCACAGATTAAAAATTATGTTTAAAAATTACAGTTTTATCTTTGGACATACAAGCCTGGTGCTGGCTTTTGTCAGCACCTACTCTTAACTGCATTTATCTTCCCAGAAAATGAAGGCAGGTCCATCAATGTATAGTATTAAATAAAGTTTAGGATAAGGATTGATTACTCAGTTTTATTATACATGGTAGTAACACTCACTATAAAATTAGATTTTTATTCATATATTAGTAACATGATTTAAAAAAAATGCATGCATGATGAATGATCTAATAAGACTATTTGGTTACAAATACCAAAATAAAATGTAAGAAATATCATGACTTTTGCAGAGTAATTCTGTTTAGCACAGGACAATTAATTTAACACCCCAAAAGACAAGCATGCTCATTTTAAAGACAGACAATTTAAAAAATATTCCCTATAAATGGAAAGGTAGTCTGATATTAAAGGCTCAGTAGGAGAGGCTGCTGCCTCTCTCAGTGATTCAAGCTGGGTGAGGTAATACCTTTGTTAGGAATGCCTTCTGTTGGTGAGAGTCACGCTTTTGACCACAAATGAAACATTCCCATTTAAACTCCTTGTCTAATTTTGGAGATTAATTTCATAAAAAGGAGGGGCATTATCATTAACTATTTTATATTGCAGTAGCATCTAGAAGTCACAACCAGGTTGGGCTGTGCAACCATATAATAAATGTCAGCCAAATGTAGCCATTCTTCTATAAAGGAATGTTACAAGCCAACTACAAAGAGAAAGTGCAGAATTTCCTATGCAAATTTGACACCGTCTTCCTTGGCCTGAACAAAGACTTGAACTGGTTAACATATTATAACACCAGGTTTCCTGACATTCAGCACCCTACTGACATCAAAAGCTAAGTATAGAACACTTTCAGTACACTGAATTAACCTAATTCACATTGGGACAACAATTGACAAGTAATTTTTTTTCTCCCTCTCCCTTCTTGTAAGGGTCCCCCTTCCCCTTTTTTTTCTCCACTCAAGTTCATCTCATCTTGCAAACATGGGATTCTTGTAGTGGAAATTAAAGATAGAGAAAACATACTACTCCTTTTAGTTTATTTTGAAGTGCTTTACCCAGGTCATATTAATTAAATAATTATGGAAATTAACATTTCATACTCTGTGATGTTTGGTCACATATGTATTGGATGGTCCATGTTTGGTCTGAGGGATTTGTTGGTGGGTTAGAGCACTATTAATAGTTTGGGTCAAATTCAGGTTGAGGAACACTACTCAGATCTAAGGAGAGGAAGCATGCCCAGTCCTGGAGTATAGACACTATACAGCTGTCAAAAATCTTCCCATAGTAGGAAGACTTCCCATAGTAGGAGGACTGAATAGGATATCCAACTAATTAAGTAGGCTGTCCTACAAGGAGCATAGTATGATGGATTCAACATAAAATTGTGAGTAACACTTGAGTTCTAAACCTGAATCTGACACTGAACTGCTCAGTTTCTTAGGGTACGTCTACAGTAACCCTCTAGATCGATCTAGGGAGGCTAATGAGGGTGACTGGAATTGCAAATCAAGCTGGGGATTTAAATATCCCATGCTTGATTTGCATGTTCCCAGCCGGTCGCCATTTTAGAAATTGACTAGCCCGAAGTAACTGCCCGCGTCTACACGCAGCAGTGTAACGGGATTCCAATTTAAAGCCCCTAATTCGAATTAGCTGGTAAACCTCATTGCAGGAGGAATACCAGCTAATTCGAGTTAGGGCTTTAAATTGGA
Source organism: Pelodiscus sinensis (assembly GCF_052426305.1). Lineage (NCBI taxonomy): Eukaryota > Metazoa > Chordata > Testudines > Trionychidae > Pelodiscus > Pelodiscus sinensis. The sequence goes on from NC_143052.1 coordinate 202,841,539, forward strand.
ATCCTGTTTCACTGCCACGTGTAGACGCGGGCAGTTACTTCAGGCTAGTCAATTCTAAAATGGCGACCGGCTGGGAACATGCAAATCAAGCGCGGGATATTTAAATCCCGGGCTTGTTTTGCAATTCCGGTCACCCTCATTAGCCTCCCTAGATCGATCCCTTAGCGAATTCAGTCTACTTAGTCCTCATTTTCCCACCAGTTGTAAATGGATAATACTATTTATAAATATCTTGATAATTCATTTTTTATTTTTCAATAACTTCAGTGGGCAATATTGATATTTTAAAGGATTTTCCTTTATTTTTAATGTTCACAGTTGCACAACATTACAGCATTTTTTTATTTTTATTTTTTTAAACTTTCTGAGTTGTGGGAAATTATGGGGAGTGTCAGACAACAGCCATACCCAAAAAGTTAAAATATTAAAATACAACTTGTCAAAAGCACATCTAGATATATAACAGAAGTATTTTTAAACCAAAAGAAATTTAAGAGATCATAACAAAAGATTTCTTCACCCACCTTATCGAAGTTTAAGTTCTCAAGCAGCATTTTTCTTACTCTGCCACTCTGTATCTTAACTTTGTTATCAGTGCAAATTTCTTTTTTCATCAGTTTGTGTCTGTTGGGGGACATCAGCATTTACATATAAAAATCTAAATGGTGTGGTAAGGATCATTTAATGCTTGTTCAACATAGTAAATTCATAAAGTACTATATAAATGCTAATTACCTATAGTAATAAAACCCTTGTGACTTGCAGTGGGAGAGAGAAGAGGATTCTATATTGTCTTGTTTTTTCTTTTGCGGGGAAGGTGTAGGGGAAAGATGCATATTAGTATCCCAGATTACTGCTGCTCCTTTTTCTATTTACCCCAAAGCAGCTATGTAGATGTTACTGCAGCCATAGATCACAAAAGAGAGAGAAAGGGATACTATCATTTGCATGCGGTTGGGAGACAATGATCCTCAGTAAGTCATTCTTTTGGCCTGATACAGACCTTGGTCACACAATTCTAACCCCGTTAGAAGGCCTCACAATTAGGACATTTTGTAGTAATCCAGGCCTGAGTTTCTTACAGGCAAAAAGCAAACTGAAACTTATAGATCAATGAATTTACAATTAGTTGCAGAGGAAATGATTGAAAGATCCTTACCACTCGGACACACACAGAGAGATAATGGCAGAGGGGACAGTCCTAAAGTGATTCAGAGATGTAAGAGCCTCTATAAATGAAAGCAGCTAAAGCTCTGATATTGAAGAAATGACTGCAAGGAATTGCCTAGCTACAAACACAGGAAATGACTGCAATCATAATCCTGCCTTGACAAACACAGACACATATGCGATAACAGACAGCACTGAAGCTTTGAAATGCATCTATGAAATTACTAAATACGTGATCAGTGCTGTCTGAGCATATCCAAGCAGCATTAAATGACCCTCACCACACCAAAATCTCTAAATAGAGTACTACAAGATTGACCCCGCAATGCTCAGGTCCTTAACACAACTAAACTAATTTTTTATTTTCTTCATTTAACTCACTGCTCTGTGATGGGACTGGGGATGAGGGGTTCAATATGCAGGCTGCCACAGGGCAAGAGTACAACCCCAGCCCTCTCTCACTGCAGCAACTTGGGTCCAGGTAAGAAGTGTCTTTCTATGGCCACTGCAGCTCCAACTGGCACAGCCGGGGAGGGGTGAATGCCCCTGGCTGGGGTAGGTCCAGGTTCATCTGCTCCTCTATGTCCTCAAGCCAGAATGAGGATTGCAGCAAACTGCATTTTCCCCTCCCTCCCTGACAAACGGAAACAGCCAGCAATCTTTGTGTAAGAATCAGGTGGGGAGTTTCACCTTCCCCCTCTACCCTTGCTAAAGGGCACCTATGGGGGTGAGAAGCTCAGGGCTGGGACAGTCCTAGATGGTGGGGGGGGAGGGGGAAGGAGGCACTCCCAGTCAGGCTCTTTCACTTGCCTGCTGAGACACAATCCCATTCCAGGCATATCCCATTTTCCTGGCACAGCCACACCCTTACCTTGCTTTAAGTTATGGTAAGAGGGAGCTGTACACTGAATTTGGTGGTCCTAGCTCTTACCATTTAGGAGAAGTTCATAAATAAACAGACAGATGGACAGATAGACACTCACACGGTCTCAAATATATAGCATATGACAGCAGGAACCATATTGCCTTAATAAACGCAAGCAATACAGGAGATGACTGCTGATTAAAAACAGAAATGTACATTACACAGCTAGATGGTGCCTGGTTGGGTCACTGATGTACACAGAAATATACATGAAGGAGGTATAAAATATCATATTCTGTGCGTGTCACGATTCCAAAAACTAGAATTGCAATATGAATCCATAGTTCCACTTTCCATACCTTGAGTCTTATTTCTGTAGTTGTGTTAACTATCTTGTCCAAATCAAGTAATCCGAACTTAGAATACTATTTACTACAAGAGTGGAAATTAAATTCTAGTGTATAAATAAACCTAGCAACCTATGCATTCCTTTCATTTACATCATACTGTGAAAGAACTCTTTCAAAACAACATACATGACTATTGTTCACTATAAAAAGAAATGCTTAGATCACCTAGAGGGCTAGGCTGTGTGTCTTTTTTAGTGCATTGCCCTTAGTTCATAAAATAAAATGCTTTTCCTAGATTTGCATGATAATGTTTTTTCTCTATGGGTGCAGTTCTGGTTTTGTGACTTTCAGGCACCCTACATGGAGAACTACAAAAGAGCTTTCTAATTAAAGCACTGTGTTAAGTAGCTATTGCATGTTTCAAGGTATTAGGCCATGACTATTTTATATCAGATTTTTCCTCTCTGGTTTCAGACAGCATCAATGCAATGGACCTATGAGATCAATGGGCTGCCTCCACAGACTACGCCCCCTACCGCGTCAGCAAAAGTAGTTTCTAGGAGTGGTTATCTGAGGTCAGCCACAGTTCGCCAGCGCAACTTTTTGCGTGAAAATCTGAAGCTAATTACCACAGGCGCATCCTCCCCTGTCAAAGGTACACCTCTGGTTTTAAGAGCAAAATAAAAATATACTTGTCTTAATTTGCCATCTGTGGAAAAGTAGTCTTTTGTGAAACAAATTATAAAGGCACAAAGAGGACATTTAAAAATTATATATAATTTCATGGTATTTTGAAACCCATTTCTGCTTTGATGGTGGCTGTGGAGAACTAAAAGTGTTTTTTTCTGTCTGGAAGAAAGGTCTGTCTCATGAGAAAGGGTCCCTAACTCTCAGGGTTAGTACAATATGTATTCAGTAGCACAATTATAATAAAAATAGAGTTTCTGGATGAAAACTGTGTCACATTACTGGAGCTCTAAAATGTTCCTTTCTGCTATGTTGTAGGGTTTGAGTTTCTGACATTTATTCATAAAATGAACATGTCTTGTACTAGGTTTTAAGATTTGTCTATTACTAGGGGGCTGCTTGCTATGCTTGCCAACCCCCCTCTCTCTGAGGGTGGGTGTCTGGCCGGGGGGGAGGGGCAGGAGCAGGTTGAGGGTAGGTGTCTGCCTGGGGGAGGAGGGGCAAAAGTGGGCTGGGGGTGGTGGGTCTCAGTGGGAGGGGTGAGTGATGGGGCTGGGGGTGCGAGGTCTCAGTAGGGTGATGAGTGAGGGAGCTGGGGTGTGGGGTCCCAGCATAGGGGGATATGAGTGATCTGGCTAGAGCACTGCTGTTCCCCCAGCTAGGAAAGGGGGAAGGGAAACGGTAGCGCACAGGGAGCCTTGAGGCTTTCTACCCTCCACTGCAGGAAGCTGGTGCTTCAACCTCACTGGGGTGGGGGGGGGGGAGGTGCGAGGTTGGAGTGCCAGCGTGAGCTCTCTATTGCGGTGGGAGCAGGAGGAATCTAATCTGGAGCTGGCCTGTGAGGGGGCTGGGTGGAGGGGCAGGAGCGAAGAAACGGTTTTGTCAAGCTACGAGCTTGAGCTCAGCCCAGCCTTTCCAAATGGGCCTGTTGGGGTTTTTGTAATGCCACGTGAACAGCCTCTGGGGCAGCTTTGCTCTGTAGTGAGCCCAGGGCTTCAGAACACAGAGAAGCTGCTCTGGAGAGCTAGGGAGGTGGCCGGGGTGCAGCATAATTGTGCCATCCCCTAAGTGCTGGGTGTGGAGTGTGGCCAAGACCTGCCCAGCTCATGGCAGGCCCAAGAGAGTGCACCTGAGCCAGGGGCCTGGCCCTGGGTCACTAGCACATGATGGAGCTGCTAGCTCAGGGGGAGACCTGTGGCATGGCATTCCCCCAGTTCTCCTGCTGTGTTTCCAATGTGGGCCGGGCCAGGTGGGACAGGCCTGACCAGATTCTAACTTCGTTCCTGGTGTGAGTGGGCCGTGTCCTGGGCCTTGCACCTGCTGAAACAGCTGAAGCAGCCCTCTGGGATGGAGGAAAGGCCACCTGAAAGGCTGTGGCCAGAGCTGAGTAGACAGGACTCTTGGGAGGTGGAATCTGCCCAGGCTGGTCTGCCAGGTGGCTTTGCCAGTCTCCGAACAGTGTTCAGGGTAGGCAGCCAGTGCAAGGGTGGAGCCTGTTGACGTTGATGTCAAGATGATGTCATTCTGTTGTCTGACAGGAAAAAATGTTTTATGTAGACAAGGAGATAAGAATTTACCTTAAGTTTATGTGAACTTTGGGATTTTTATGAATATTAGAATAATTCATATTCTATTTTTTCACTGGAAAACATAAAAAAGATTTTAGATTTGTACCTGAAGGTTTTAAAATATAAATACATCATACAAATTGGTTTGTAGTATTGCAGTGAATTCCTTTAATGAGAGCAAAACAGAGTTGAAAAAAAGGTAAGGTTTGGAGCTTTGGGCTAATGCTGAACTTACTAAAGCACTTCACAGTTTGAGTAAGGTTTTAATAGGCGACAGCACAGTTGTTGCACATAGTGCTCTGTCATCACTCTATACTATATCCACGCACAACTAAACAAGTCAGCCCCTGATATCCTTCAAGATAAATCACTTACACAGAGTTTGCAGCACTCTGATAAAGTTAAACATGGTTCACAAAGCATATAATCATAGCCTAAATGGTTTTCTGATTGTAATGCTTTGGAAAATGTGGAGTATTTCACTAATTTAAATCTTTCAGCATTGTACAAGCTGGGGATCCTGACTGTCATTGATTCAGAAACATTTGAAAAACTGAGATTCGTATACACGAGCACAAGTGTATGTGTGGGAGGAGCATTCCCTCTCATTTTTTACGTCCATGTGCGGAATTGCTTTCATATATTAAATCATCACAAAATTCATTCTGCACATGGATTTCACATGGAGGGCGCAGAAGAGGAAAGGGAAGAGAGATAAACCAAGAAGTAAAACTTATCTCAAACTGTTAAGCAAACTTTCTACACCTTCATTCAAAATATAATGTGCTAATTCCAAACTGGAAAACTACACGAAAAATTAGTGAGGATGGGTGTTCAGATTTTATTTCTTTTTTAAAATACCATTACATTAGAACAGTGAATCATGCTGTTACTTCCATGTATTGTCAAGACTGATTAGTTAAAGAGAGAGTTTTCTGTTGTGCTACGTAGGTTGCTTTTGCAGCTGGAGGTAATGTGGGAGATGTCCAGTTACTCTTTGTTGAAAGGAACAATTTGGCAAGTCACCTCGATTCTTCAAGGGCTTTCTTTATTTGTATGCACTATCAAGACTGTTTTATTCCTCGTACCCGGCAAATTGTAACTATTCCTTTGTTTTCCAAAGTGTGATTTAGATACAGAATAAAAATGATATGGCAAGTGTAAGTGTTTTACTGGCATTTGTATAGATAGAATGACCAATATTACTTATGACTGGTGAAACTGTGAATGATTTAGGTAGCTCAGTGCAAAAAAACACTAATAAAATCATTTTACCACAATGCACTAAATGTGTTATCTATGCCATATATTTTACAGAAATGCTATTATAAAAGTTTTAGATTGTTATATAATAGTTATTACTAATTTTTAATCCCTCTATCTTAAATACAATGGACTTGATTCTGACATGATACCGTATAAAATCAACCGTAAGTCCACTGAAAACCATGAAGCATAGACTAGAATCTATGCTAAAATGGATCTAAAATAGGCTTTTTATTTATAAAGTTGTTGCAGTTGTGAGGTACAATATCTCATGTGCTGCCAGGCCTAGAGATATTGCTATATCTCATTTGGAAAGCTAAGATCTCTCTCTGTGGAAAGATGAAACAAGTGCATTTTGGACTGTGAGAGATTGGAATTTAAATTTCTCATTGATTCAGGACTGGTTATTGGCATTTTTGAAGGCCTATTTTTACCTGAACAAAACATTTTTTTAAAATGACAGCTTTTCGCAAGATATTCACAGTGTGTTAAAATGTGGTAATCCTGGTAGAGATGGATTTCTGGGCAAAATGCAGATAAATTAATCAAAAGGTGAAAATAAATGCAGTTCACTCTAGGATTACAGAAATAAAGAAATTTATTCCGTGATTATTTTATCTACATGTGGCATTTATTTAACAAGTCTTATCTGTACAAATGGCATAACCATCATCATACACACATACCATAAAAATGCCCTCACAGCTATGTTCTATAATGTTTCAGTTTAATACATTTTGTACTTAGATTAATATGTCCTTCCAGGGAATCCTGGACTAGTTTATAGACATTCCACATATTCAGAATCACTCATGGGTTACACGCAATCAGCCATTCTCCTTGCTTGATGTTACTTGTCATAGTATCTAACAGAGTTAAAGAGCTGAAGTCAACCTTTTTGCAACAGATAGATCATTTGTATTCTGGTAGCATGTACAACATTCTATATATGTAGATCCCACTGGCTATGTACTGTCTGTTGCTATATTAATATTGAATTTTATTACACTTTCTGGCTTCATGTTTTCCACATCGAGTAGTGATGTGAAAAAAATAGCTCTTGATAATAAAAAGGGATTAATTTCCTCTGTATATAATCAAAGAATGTAAAGCCAATAGTATTACAAGTGTCTTAGTACTGCACATTGGACTCCCCAGAAAGAGTGCCAGAAGGTTTTCCTGGTAGATCAGTTATATTTCTTAGAAGCTCTCTGTAAAGAATTTCTCTAGACCAGGGGTCAGCAACCTTACAGAGATGGAGTGCTGAGACCTGACTTATTGACCTCTATGTACGGGTCCGAGTTCCGGTGAGACTTTTTAAAGTCAATGATAATTCTGCTTTTTGGGGTCGGAGATCACTGACTCTCAGAAAAGTCAGTTGGAGACCACACAAGTGAGAAGCAAAAAAAAAAACTTCCTCCCAATCCACCCAACCCTCCCTGATGTGGCCCCCAACTGAGACACCTCACTGCTCTGGTGCCCCAGCCTCATGGGGTGAAGGAACGGGAAGGGCGAGGGACTGAGGTTCAGGGCTTCCAATAGACCAGTTTTACTTTTCTGGGGTTCTGGAGTTAGTGGATTTTATGGACCCCCTTCGACTCTGGGGTAAGGACAAAAATGAGGGGTACAGTTTGAGAGACAGTGTTGCCAGCAAGTAGGATAGGGATGGGATGCAGGATCTGGGAGGGTGCAGAAACAGGCTGGGAGTAGGGTGTCTGGCCAGGTGGAGGGGGCAGGAGAAAGGGAGGGGGTAGTGTGTGGCCAGGAAAGAGGATGCAGCAGCAAAGGTAGATTCCGGAGTAGGATGTGGTGTCTGGCCAGGAGGAAGGGTGCAGGAACAAGGGAGGGTGTCAGAGCAAGTTGAGGGGTGCAGAGTCTCGGTGGGAGAGGGGAGTGAGGAGATTAGGGTGGGGGGGAGGGTCTGGGCAAGAGGGGAACCTTACCTGGCTTTGCACCCCCTTGCAGCAGCAGCCATGTGCATGCTGTCCTGGACCACCCCGAAGGGAGGCCCCACTGCCACTGCCAGGGCCCATGTGGTCCAGGGCCAACCCTGGAGGCCCCACTGCTACTGCCATGCAATTCTGGGCTGTCCCTGGACCACGTGGCCGTGGCAGAAGCACCTCTGGTCCCGGCTAAGGTGCTGCTGAGGAGTCTCAGTCCCAGCACTGCCTCCTCCCACCACAGCCTAACCTGCTGCATGGAGGAGGGAGCGCTCTCCAGAGGCTGAGCAAGAGAAGAGGGGCAGGACTGAGCTCCCTCATGCGTGCTGCTGAAAATCGGCTTGCGTGCAATAAGTGGCATGCGTGCCGGAGGTTGCCGACCCCTACTCTAGATAAACTTGGCTTTGTCATGGTAACGGTTGTTAAACGGAAGCTGGGAGCTGAAATGACACAAAAAAGAGTGCCACTTCTGCTACTTCAGCTTGGCAAGCCTGACTCTCAGCCATTAGCCCTACCACTATAAATATGAGCTGGATGTGACTGGATTTGAGAGCTGGTTCACAGCAATATAAGAACAGACTTCTCCAAAGAAAAGTCAATGTAGAGGCACAATATAAAAAGGGAAGTCCTCAAGAATTACCTCTGTTTTAGGGTAGTGTTAGAAATTGACGATTTGTCTTTTCAAATAATCTACAACATCTCACTGCTCCTGGATATTGTTACCAAGGCCATCCCTAATGGGGTGCAGACCCAGGACAACACCTACACTGCAGACCCTGCCCTGTTTCTACTCTGCCCCTGCCCCTGCCCCACACCTTCCCAAAGCTCCATCCTTGCTCCATCTCCACCATTGTACCTCTTGCCCAGAGGTGGGCAATAATTTTTGACCGGGGCCAATTCAGAAGTCTTTGTCACCACCCGTACTCCCAGAGAACTGCTAGCTGATTACAGATCTAAAACTATTTGAACAACTAACCCTGTTGATTGGTATGTCTGGCCAAAAACGGAATCAGCCTAAAGGAACGTCTCCCTTCCCTCTTATGTCATTAGGGCTTGTCTCAGCCCCTTAGGAGAAATAAAACCAAGTAGAACGTGGGTGCTAACAAACAGGACATTTATTTAACAGTTCAAATAAAGTAAATGAAAAGTAAACCAAAGGATAAAGAACGTGGGTATAACAAGGACCCCCATAACTGAAGGTAAGTAACAAAAGGTGGTGTGCTCACTGCTACTTGGGTGAGTTCCCTTCCCCAAGACAGGACCCAAATAAAGAAATGGAGGATTATGAAACCATAACCTATCCCTGAAGCTTGAGGATCCTCACAGCAGTGGGACAGCTCTGGATCTTGTCTCCAGATGGTATCACAGGTAAAGAGCAATCAGGCTGTGTCAGTTCTGCTCCAGCGATGGTCGGCCCACTCCCCTCACTGTGTTGTCGTGGGTGTGTGTATTTCCTCGGTGATGGGGGGAAGGGGTGGCAGCTGGTAGCACACCCCTTCGTTCAGGTAAGCTCATCCTTCCTCAACTGAAACCTATATGCATGGTGCTGGCGTACACCTCTAGCTCTGGACTCTCCCACCCACCCCCTTCACCGAGAAGGGAAGCCCCTTGAAACCTTTGAGGCAGTGCTTAAATAAGCTGTTACTGCCTGGGCAGAACCTAGGTCATGTGTCTGTCTAGCTTTCCTGCCAAAAATATCAAAAGAGTGGGAAAATGCCCTCAGGGTCAGAAGGAGAAGGGCAGCCAAAATGGAGTCCAGGTTGTTGTTTGGACTTTTCCAAAATGGCATACCTGTATTGTTGATTATCAGAACTTTCCCCTTATATCTCCACTGTACAAACTAGGAAGGCTGTATTTGTATAACTACCTGCATTCTTGCAAGATTCAGCAACCGCTAGATAAGAAGAAGAGATCAGAATCAGAAAGATGATAACATTTATATTACACCTCTGAATGGCTCACTCATGTGCCCCTTTTTTGGAGAAATTCAAGTGACAAAAAAAGTGACAAATAAATCCCAATCTTCTACATCCCAGTTATCATTCACAAAATTAATCCAAGGATGCCTGTTTTTGCTGCAGTGGTCTCTTTCTTTCTGCCTCTCTCTCACACACATGCAGCCTATTTTCCAGAATTGGCCTGATATATAACTCTTCTGGCCACACATAGACAAGAGTCTGCAAAATCTTAGAATCATAAAATACTAGAACTGGAAGGGACCTTGAGAGGTGATCAAGTTCACTCCCCTGCCCTCACGGCAAGGCCAAGCACCATCTAGATCATCCCTGACAGATGTCTATCCAACCTGCTCTTATATATCTCCAGTGACAGAGGTTCCACAACCTCCCTAGGCAATTTATTCCAGTGTTTAGCCACCCTGACAGGAAGTTTTCCCTAATGTCCAACCTAAACCTCCCTTGCTGCAACTGAAGCCTATTGCTTCTTGTCCTATCATCAGAGGCCAAGGAGAAATATTTTTCTCCCTCCTCCTTGTAACACCCTTTTAGATGTTGAAAACAGCTATCAGTCTTCTCTTTTCTTACTGAACAATCCCAATTATTTCAGTCTTCCCTCATAGGTCATGTTTTCTAGATGTTTAATCATTTTTGGTGCTGTTCTCTGGACCTTTTCCAATTTCTCCACATCTTTCTTAAAATGTGGTGCCCAGAATTAGACACAATACTCAAACTGAGGCGTTATCAGTGCAGTGTAGCAAGGAATAATTAATTCTCATGTCTTGCCTTCAGTGCAGAGTTTGATAAATATCCAATCTATTGGATCCCATAAAATATCTCCTCACTTCCTACTCTAAAACATTTTAACATCCCATTTATTAAAAAATATAACAGGAGCTACTTGGAAATGAGTACAGGCAGTCCCCGGGTTACGTACAAGATAGGGACTGTAGGTTTGTTCTTAAGTTGAATTTGTATGTAAGTCGGAACTGGTACATATTGTAGGGGAAACTCTAGCCAAACATTTCTCTAGAGCTCAGTTTTATTCTCCCACACCTCACTTCCCTCAGTCCTTTATTCTCAAGCTGAGGTGTCTGCTGAGAAAAGCTGCTCCGTGTCTCCCTGGTCTGCTGGGGAGGGGCGCTAGCTTCACGTCTCCCTGGTCTGCTGGGGGAAGTAGCTAGTGTGGGGTTGGTTCACCCCATTTGTAAGTAGCGATCTGATGTAAGTCGGATCCATGTAACCCGGGGACTGCCTGTATAGATAAAAATAATTTAAAAACAAAAACATTCACTTTAAAACATTCCAATTAAAATAAATATATTTATTTCAAAAATGAAGTTAATTAAACTGAATTAAATTTGAAGTTATGACATTTATAGTTAGGCCAAAACTTACTGTAATTATTAAAATCATTTCAGTAAAAATATGCAGCACAAAGTAAAGTAAAAATCAAACCATTGAATTGGGACAAATCACTGGCTAAGCACTTGGAAACAGTTTGGTGAAGTGCTAGACCAGCTTTTGAAGGCAATGCCATCTTCTGCAAATGTAGAGAAAAAATTTTTATTTAAGTTTATTCAAATAGTTGAACTTAATAAGTAGGTCATTCAAATTTCAAAAACTGATTGGTAGTTGTAAAAAGCAGAAGAGGTTCTTTCCTCTACCACTCTATAATACTTGTTTTCTTCAAACACTCAATAAATAAAGATGAAATATAATGATGAGATTTATTAATGCTGAAATCTACAATGATATGATGACCAAAATCAATGAATTCATTTCACTTACTACAGATAATATTTCCTTTGTTATTTTCATTTTAAACAAGTCAATTGGTTGTAATGAAAAATATAATAAGAAAAAATGTATCTAACAGATTTAAGGTAATTTTCTCTAACTAATAAAAATAATTTCTGTAACACTGATTTTGTTTATTTTAAAAGAATTCTATTTTCTATCCAAATACAGCTTAACCCATGTCATGTGTAAAATAAAAATCCAGTAAAAAGAAAAATACGTTATTCACCATTTTCTTACATAAAAAACTGCAAAAATTACGACTGAATTGATGTATATTAAGCTATTCCATACTTTTCCCATTCATGCCCTATAAACCTTCAAGTTCATACCCTGTCTCCTTCACAGCAATTACTTGCCTCTCCCTAAGCTCCCGCATTACCCTCGATTCCCCCAAGACTTTGCATTTCTGATAGGTGCAGGAAGTACGGTTCTATATTTTAGTAAATATGCCTAATAAGGAATCTATTTGTCAAAAAAACATTTCCTGAATCTTTTTGGTTGTCTATAGTTGCTGAGAGGTATTTTGAAGATATACTTGCTGAAAGGTTTTTTTGAAATAAATTAGAAAAATAATTGAAAGTGATATGCTTATATTGTGTTATGTTAAATAAAAGATGCAGAATTTTTAATTTTTGGCACAGAATTCCCCCAGGAATAGTTGGCCTAGCTATGGAATTTAGGGGTGTGAAAATTTCATAACTCCAAGAGGCAAAGACCTAAGCCCTGGTATTGATACATTAACAGAAGAATTCTTCCCATGACCTAGCTATCACCTCTCGGGGGGTAAATTAAACTACACTGACAGAAAAAACTCCGTCTATCATCAAGACTAAGCAGCGTAGTTACAGCGTAGCAGTTATGCCACTGAAGCACTGGTAGTACAGTTGCAGAATATGTAGCGTGACGCACCTGTGTTTGCCTACTACTTATTCAAAAGTTGCTTTATTACAACAGATCCTGGTTTGACTCATTAGTAATCATGGACTGTTAATTTTTCTCTGATTTCTATCATTTGCTTATCTATGTCTTCCTGTAACTATATGATTCCTTTAATAAATGGTGTTAAAATGCTCAAAAATAAGCGAGTCATGCTATTTTAAGGGGGCCTGCATTGATATTTATTTAGCTGCTGTGGAAGGAACTGGTGAAGCTGCTGCTAGCTATCACTTACTAAATCTATATGGCATCTCGGTTCACAGAAGCACACAGCAATTGTACTTCAAACACTGTATAATCACACCATTGTTTTGAGAGGTAAAAAGCAGGGATGAAATTCTTTGATGTCTTTCTGCGCTCTGCTTGGCACAGGATCAGGCAGGAAGGAAGGGACTAGTATGGCCCAAGGCATTTTTATGTCTTCTGTGCATCACTCTACCCCCCACCTCAGTCAAGCCAGCTGAGATCAGGCGAGCAAGTACATAACTTAGAGTGGGTTTCAAATTTTTCCCTCTACCCCCACCTGCTCACACGCCTAAGGAACAATTCTGGCTGCTTGGGGTCCCACCAAGAATAAAAAGCTGGATGCAATGGGTTACAGCACAAAGGAGCATTCAGATCCAAATTCATGAACCTTTTTGGAGACAAAACTGCCACCCATTTCTAAGCAGCTTTTGCCTGTGTAAGGAGATGCGAAGAGATAAAGACTGTCTAATGGGGTGGGAATGAGGGAAAGACCATATCAGTGCATGAACCCACAAAGAGCTTTATCTCAAGGCAGCTGGGGAAGGTATTATCCTGAGAAAGATCTTTGGGATCCAAGCTGGGTTGGCTGAGCCAACTCTGTTCCAGCTTGATTTAAATGACACTGCAGCAGCCAAACCTTTACTTAAAAAAACCAAACAAACAGCCTATCAGAAACATAAACTATCTTGAAAATGGTAACTTTGCCTTTTTCATTCATATAGAGTAAGCAACTAAAACAAAAAAAAACCCCAACCCAAACCAAATATGTAAATAAGACCTTACGAGGCAGGCCTAACATTTAGAGTCAAAAAGATAAACTCCCTGGTTTTGTCTTGGTATTTATCTGCCTGAAAGAGAGATTTAATGCTTGTATTTCTCCCTGCAGAGATGTCTTGCGCTAAAATAAATGACTGAACAGTGTCTTACTGCTGACACAGATCACAGTTTGTTGCTAATGGAATGTTAACTGCTTTTTAAATAACTTTGAATAAATCTGCTGATCCATAAAAGATTCATCTAAAAGGAATCCAATTTGTCTCCTGCCTCTGCCGCTTCCACTGACATGAAACATATTCTTCCATATTTTACCTTCTTTCAGTCATTGTACCACTGATGGGACACCTGGCTTGTAACCGTATATTTTAATTGGGAGTCCATGGCACATTAATAACTCAGCAAGGTCACAATGTGAAGGGCAGATGCTTTTCAGAAAGAGTGGAGGGAAGGGAGGGGGAAATCTTTCAAGTACATTCTCTGGTGCAGGATTTCTCTGCAATCTGCAAGATATGCAGACTCAGAAAAGAAAGATGGAGAGAGAAATGAAACAATATGGTCTACAGAGACGGCAATATTTCTGAGTGCCTCTCCTGTCCTGTGGGCCAGAATAGGCACAGACAGGGCTATTCATGAAGAAACTTAAGCACGGTGATGATGTGCATCACCATGTCTAATGTTTAGGTGCCTGGAAAAATCTCTGGGTTAGGTGCCCTATACAAGGCATGCAGAATGACAGCTGCCCCGGCAAACAATAACCATGACCATTTTTTAATCCCAAATAAAAGTAAATATGCCAAGTTTCGCAACTTCACTTGTACTCAGTCTTAATATTGTCCACATTACCACATGTGCTACTGCAGCAGAAGATTGACCACTGCACTTGGGAGTCTCCATAGAAGAAACAGAAAGCCTTCTGAGAGGCACACAATGAATGCACAGCTCAAGCAGGCTTCTTAATTCTGGAGAATGATCCAGGTGAAGAAAAATTCCTGTCAGTTCTCTCACGACATGGGCTTTAAGGGAGTTAAGATAACATACAAGTGGTGTGGTACATGTAGGTTAATTTTTTCAAGTGTTGGATCATTTTAGGTGCCTCAGTTGTTTGGCTGCATAACATGAGACAACTGGGGCCTGATATTCAGAGATGTTGAGCACTTGTAACATGAACTAGAATCAAAAGGAGTTTTGGCTGCATAGCACCTTTGGAAAATGAGACCGCGATCAGTACATTGTTCAGCACCTAAAATTAGTAGCCACTTCTGAAAATTAGGGCTCTAATGAATATTATATCTGCCTCTATCTTGCACACTTAACTGGGGTTGACATGCACATATTTGCAGCAGAACTATGGGATGAACTGATTTGTGGGCCTTCAACTGTAAAATAAATATACAGCTGCTGAGCTGTGCACTTGAAAAAATTCAAGATGAATGTGCAGGTGGGTCAGATCTCTACTTAGAAATTCAAAGTGAATATGTGAGTGGCAAGAAGAATGTATAGATGTATTCATTATTAATGTGAATTTTGTGATGCACACAAGGATAGCACCGATTCAGCAGTCTTAGATTTCACATGAAATAAACTCTCAGTTATATTCAAATGCCACGCTTCTAATTGTACGATGCCTCTCTGAGTCATTAAGTTAGATGGCAACTTTACATTCCCAGGTACCTGAAGATTCAATCTATCTTCTGCATTATTTTCTTGCTTAATGCTAAAATTCTGTCTTTAAAAAAAATGAAATTTGTATTCTTAGCAAGCTCGGCTATTTAAGTACCCAGTGTCTTGAGACCCTAGTGCTGGTGGGATAAACGAAGAAAAAGGTATTTCTAAAGACTGAGTATTAGGACACTGAAGTGGGCTACCTTCGGAACTGGGAAGTCTGATCATGCAATTGAGGAAGCTGATCTTACAACAGGAGAAGCTCAAGTTGGAACGGAACGACAAATATTCTCAGGAGAAACCCTAATCCAACAGAACAGAGTAATGATTCCTTCTATACTGCAGAGGTCACTCCATGGCAGGGGGTTCCCAGCGACAGACACACGCAGGTTAATGGAGCACTAAATAATTTAAGATATCAATAATTGCAGTGACTCAGGGTTGTTTGGTACTTGCCTAATGAATGTGAAGGTGACAGAACTCACAAGACAAACACACCATGTGCCATAAAGAAGCCAGTGGTGGTTGAGGTACATAGGCAAGTGTGAGAGAGGTCCTGGAAACTAAATGTAATCAACTCCCTTCCTACGCCATATTGTCATGGTTGAGATCAATAGGGTCACTCAAGTTGTAGCCCTGTTGGTATGGTGAGGGCTGCTGTTTGACCTCTTACATTAGGGCCCAGTGGCTTTGGAATTTTATTCTTTTAGGTCAAAGATAGCCTGAATCTGATGATCTTCAGAGCACATTGCAAGAACTGTCTCTTTTCCTCAGACATTTGTAATCACGGGCAAATTCTAAAGGGGAAAGTTGAGTTTCAATTGCTTGGCCTACTAATGGATGTTTAGCTTAAAATATTTTGCTGCACTTAAGGATATATTTTTGAGTAATATTAAGAGTGCCTAGAGAGCATGGATAGGCATTCTTCTTAGGCATACCTCTCCCTACATTCTAGGCGCCCTTGTAATAAGCTTACTCCCAGAGTCAGCTTGACAGAGGAAAGATGAAGGTGTCAATACATGAAAGAAAAGATGGCATGAAACTGGGGGATTTTATATTTAAAAGTACTGAGGAATTTTAAGGGGGTTGTGAGGAAGACAGCCTCTACACAAAGGGCTACACCTTAACTAAAGTAGGACAACACATCTACCAACAAGGTTAAAGGGATTGTTTAAATTAGGTGCAAAAGGAAAACTGGCAGGTGCTAAGGAAAACTCAGGTGAGACACTGAGATCTACTAGGGATGTAAGTAATATGACAGTATCTCTGTATCTGAAAGTAAAGGATAAGACAGAAATTAAAGTGAAATTGGAAGAAGGACAGTGAAGATCACAGAGATACATTCAGGGAAAGTAAAGGTGTCAGACAATAAGGTAAAATAACTATAGTCCCGCATACTGAACTAGAAACTACACTATCTTCATATGTCAATACAAAAGATTTACATCAAAAATAGGAGCACCAGAATGTCTAGCAACAGAAAAGAGCACCTTGAGACTGGAATATAGTAATACCTGGCTGGAAACTGCTCAGGAAAGTGAGAACAAACCTTTGAAATAATGGAATAGCAACTGTATAGTAAAAGGATTCCATATTCTGTAGTGAGGTAACGTTCTGAGCAGAGAGAACCACAGTTGAATTTCTATGGATATAAATCCAATCCCCAAAAATACAAGCATATTAATAAGATAATAACTACCAGTTTATTGGGTCACAAAAAGGATATTGAGTGGATCAAGAGGTAACAGTCTAAAACAACAGTAATAATGGGTAACTTCAACTTCAGGGTGAGAATTAAGTAATGCTACATCAGGAACAATGTTCAGAGAGACAATTTCTTGACATCCTAAATAAGTGATCCTAGGAAAATTAGATCTGGAGCACAGAAAAAGGGAAGCAATTGTAAACAGAAGAAAAAAAATCTTTGAATTGCTAAGTAAATAATGGCTATAATATAAGTTAAACCATGATGTTTCAAACTTGTATTATTACACCACAAATAAGAGCAGTGTTGCAGGTTAGGAAGAGCAGCAGAGCCCTCTAGATCCATTTGTAAAAGCTGCTCATGTACAATGACACCAAACAGCACCCTACATCTTTCAGAAATACCTAGCCATTATGCAGCACTTTTCACAGTACTTCTGAAAGCACTTTATAAGGAAGAATAGTATCATTACCCCATTTGCCAGGCGGGAAACTGAGGCACAAAGAGGCATTACTTGCCCACGGTCACCCTATAGGCTAGTGGCAGAAGCAGAACTGAAATCCTAATAGCCTGAGTCCCAATCCAGTACTCTAGTAACCAGCCCACATGGCCTCCTTCCCAATGCCTCCAAAAACTTTATTAAAAATGTCCCTGGGGGGTAGCCGAGTTAGTCTGTAACGGGAAAAATGTAAAAAACAACAAATAGTCTAGTAGCACTTTAAAGACTCTACATGTTTTGTTAGTCTTTAAAGTGCTACCAGACTATTAGTTGTTTAAGGTTTTTTTTTATTAAAACTGTCAGCTATAGCTAAACACTTTGGTTGTCACTGCATCTGAAAATCATCTACATCCATGTTCTCTTTTCATGAAGCTACATTTAGGGCAAATGGATGTAGATGAGTAAAAAAAGAATACTAATTAAAAGTGCCTAGTGAGCCCCTGTACTTTCAAGTAATCCGTCACAGGTGACAAGTTGCACGTGGGACTGAAAGAATGTTCAAGGGAACATCAGGGATGGTTTGGTGGAAGGAGTTTGGGGATGACTGGACAAAGTTAAAAGGGATAAGAACTTTAAAAAATGCAAGAACACCCCTAATTGGTAAAGGAGCCCCAAGATAGTAGGCATGAATTATTGCTGCTTCAAATTAATAACTAGCCACTAATAACAGCCCTTAGAGATTAGAAACACCCATGATGGATGCCAGAGGAGTTTGCCTGTAGGCATGTTCCAATCCTTTGAATTTAAATTTGATTATGAACAATGGCCTCTCTTTAATACAGAAAAAATTAAAATCCCTAACCATAGTATTTGAGTATCAGAGGGGTATCCATGTTAGTCTGAATCTGCAAAAGCGACAGGGAGTCCTGTGGCACCTTAGGGTATGTCTACACTACAACGTTAATTCGAACTAACTTAGTTCGAATTACTTAATTCGAACTAAGATCATTCGAACTAACGGATCCAGACTAAAAAATTAGTTCGAATTAGCGTTTTGCTAATTCGAATTAGCATGTCCACATTAAGTGGACCCTGAACCGGGCTTAAGGATGGCCGGAAGCAGTGCCGGCAGGGCATCAGAGGAGGACTTAGAGCGTGGAGATGCTGTCTCAGGCTAGCCGAGGGCTGTGCTTAAAGGGTCCCGACCCCCAACCCGGACAGACAGTTCTCAGGGGTGCCCCTCTTGCAAAGCAGTCCTGGCTTGGAGTGCCCGGACTACCCACACTGGGCACATCACAGCACTCGGCCATCATCCCGGTGCACTTGCCGCAGGCTGCCATCTGGGGAGAGGGAGCAATTGGGGGGGCTGCAGGAGAGCTTCCACCCCCAGAAGCCCGCAGAGCCAGCCCAGTCCTCCCCATCGGAGGCACGTACCGCATTCCTCCCTCACCTCCTTCCACTTACCCTTCCCTAGCCCCCCTTCCTGATGTACAAAATAAAGATAATGTGTCTTCCAAAATGGAATCTGTCTTTATTGAACAAAACTGGGGGAGACTGGGAAAAGGAGGTGGGAGAGGGGAAGAGAGAGGGTGGGAGAGGGGAGGGCAACTAAAATGATCAGGGGTTGGGAACAGGTCCCATATGAAGAGAGGTTAAAGAGACTGGGACTTTTCAGCTTAGAAAAGAAGAGACAGAGGGGGGACAGGATAGAGGTCTCTAAAAGCAGGAGTTGGGTGGAGAGGGTGCATACAGAAAAGTTCTTCATTAGTTCCCATAAAGAAGGACTAGAGGACACCAAAGGAAAGGAATGGGTAGCAGGCTTCAAACTAGTAACAGAAAGTTGTTCTTCACAAAGCAAAGAGTCAACCTGTGGAACTCCTTGCTGCAGGAGGCTGTGAAGGCTAGAACTAGAACAGAGTTTAAAGGGAAGTGAGATAAAGTGATGGAGGCTGGGTCCCTGGAGTCCTATTAGCCAGGGGGTAGGAGTGGTGTCCCTGCCCAAGGTTTGTGGAAGGCTGGAGAGGGATGGCACAAGACAAATGGCTTGGTCACTGTCTTCGGTCCATCCCCTCCAGGGTCCCTAGGGTTGGCCACTGTCGGCAGACAGGCTACTGGGCTAGATGGACCTTTGGTCTGACCCAGGACGGCCATTGTAAGCTCAGGGCTCAGGGTCGGGGGTCTCAGTGGACCCCCTTGATTCTCTTGCACTCCTGGTCCTGGGTGGCCAGGCTGGCAGCTCTCCTGCCCTAGCCAGCCACTTTCCTGTGCCTAGTGCGGAGATCGTGGACGAGGTCCACGATATCTGCACTAGCACAGGCGGGTGCCCACCACTTGCGGTCCAGGGCAAGCTCCTGGGAGCTGCCAGCCTGGTCCCGGGAAGAGGGGGAGGGCTGGGGGGCATCGCGTGGGTGGCTCGATCCGTGCCAGGTGCAGGGTCTGCTGGCTGGGTGCTGGCAGGCTTGCACCTGGCACGGGCACCGTAGCCAGCCCGTGCCCCTTTAAGGGGTCCGAGGCCGGGAGGGGGGCAGACGAGTTTCCCTGGTGTTGGCCAGAGTGGCCACCAGGGAAACCTGGGGAGGGCTAGCCTCCCACTAGTTCGAATTAAGGGGCTACACACCCCTTAATTCAAACTAGCTAGTTTGAACTAGGCTTAATCCTCGTAAAATGAGGTTTTCCTAGTTCGAACTAAGCGCTCCGCCACCACTTTGTAGCGTAGACATACCCTTATAGACTAACAGGTTTATTGGAGCATAAGCTTTCATGGGCAAAGACTCACTTTGCCAGATGCCCACGAAAGCTTATGCTCCAATAAACCTGTTAGTCTATAAGGTGCCACAGGACTCCTCGTCGCTTTTACAATATTTGCGATACCTACAGTCTATGGCAAGTGGGTAATTTCTAATATCTAGGTTCTAATATCTATTTCACCTTAACTGTACTAAATATAGAGGTTATTTTTTATTCTGTCTCAAAGACCACACATAGATATTTGTTGGTGAATGCTGAGGTTATAGTGACTACCATTGTAACTTTGCCAACTGATCTTGCAAACATCCATTGGTGGTCGAGAGCAACTTTCAGCTGCTGTTTCTGGCAGCTCCAAAAGAAGTCACTGTAAAAGCTGTCAAAGTAAAGTAAAGGTTGAATCTCCAAAATCTGGGACTCTCTGGTCTGAACATCCATGGTTTGGCAGGACCATGGGTATAACTGTATCAGAGAGCCCCGATGCCCAGGAGTGTGAACCTCATCCCCAGGGAGCCCCGGCTGGGCAGGGCATCAGTGGCACTGGCAAGCCTCATCCCCGGAGAGCAGCAACAGAAATGGGACAGCTGGTAAATCCCATCCCTGGGGATTCCTGGTTGGGCAGGGGAGAAGCAGGGCTGCTACAGCTGGGGAGTTCTGTCCCCCGGGAGGCTCTGTGGGTCGGAGCCCAAGTCCAAGGCAGGCTGGAGTCCACTGGCAGTGGGGCTGGAGCAGAGCCAGCTACAGGGAAAGAGTCCTGGGAGGCTGGTGGCAGGAACCTTCCCTAATATGGCAAATTCCCTCCTTTGGGATGGGTCTGGTAGCAGACAAGGGAGGTCTGACGTGAAGCTTGCTAAAATGTATGTGGAAGAGGAGAGCCAACACAAAGCGTAGCTTTGGATACAAGTGGATAGCAAGCCACCTACCCAAACCTTTCCTACTGCAAAGTCATATTCTGGATGTGATCCCAGAAAGTCTTCAGGTTGAAAATGCTGACGTAATAATGAAAACAATGAGGCTACGTTTACACTGGCATGATTTTGCTCAAGAACTCTTTTGCGGAAGAGTTCTCGTGCAAAAACTCTTCCAGAAGAGAGTGTCTACACTGGCATGTGCCTTTGCGCAAGAGCATCGATGCCAGTGTAGATGTTCTCTTGCTCAAGAAAGCTCTGATGGCCATTTTAACCATAGGGCTTTCTTGCGCAAGAAATTCATGTTGTCTGCCTCCACTGGCCTCTTGCGCAAGAACAGTTATGCAAGAGGGCTTATTCCTGAGTGGGAGCGTCAGAGTTCTTGTGCAAGAAGCCCTGATTTCATACATTAGAACGTCAGTTCCCTTGCGCAAGAACTCACGGCCAGTGTAGAAAGGCAGCAAGTTTTTGCACAAAAGCGGCCGCTTTTGCGCAAGATCGCACCAATGTAGACACAGCCTGGAAGTAAGACTTTCTAAACAGGATGGTACTTGAGACGTACAAGATAAACCTATGAAAAAAAGTGGTGAAGCAATAAAATTAAAATTAAGTAACTGGCTGGGATGACCACATTTCAGTTGTTGACAGAATTTGCAGAGCAAAGCACAGAATAGCTCCAAATTCAAGCTTACTATTGCTGCCAAGGTACCTTCAGGAAGGCCTGCCACCTCTTCAGGTTCTCCCAGGATAGTTTTTTTTTTTCTTTCAGAGGTAGCTGACCTAGGAAGTTTGTGAAGGTTCAGGCTGCCAACAGTCCAGTTTTATGGGCTCAAGTCCTATGGTGCTGTTGGGAGAAGGAGGTTGTACCACGGAGGTAGCAGCCATACCTTTGGGTGTTGACAGTGACCTGCACAAAGTTGGTGAAAATGGCACAACCTCTATGACTTCACAATGGACTCCAACTTAAGAACGTACAGTGATTTATTGATTGCAGATTTAGGATCGTGAGAAGCAAGCAAAAGTATCCTTCGCCCTGAGCAGCAGTTTGACAGCAGCCAACTCCAATGGGGCTCTAGAGGAATCAACATGTTTATAACCACTGTCACGAAGATCTATAACAGAGGCACAATGAATTACACATCCGTGCGCCAGAAAAAAAATGTTTTGCTATTGAATCTGAGTGGCCGTACAAGGTGAGAAACAGCAGCTGAAGTCTTGGAACAAAATACAATCATATTTCAGCTGCAGATGCGACACACTACATCAACCATTTCTGGAATCTTTTCACCTGCGCATTGGCATGTAGTTGAACAGTAGTTATCGGGTAGGCTGAGATTTCTAAAAAAAAAGCCTCCGGGGATTTGGGTACCTAACTCCTTTGCAAGTTCCAACTG
This sequence comes from Pelodiscus sinensis, assembly GCF_052426305.1. NCBI lineage: Eukaryota > Metazoa > Chordata > Testudines > Trionychidae > Pelodiscus > Pelodiscus sinensis. Next base: position 202,863,955 of record NC_143052.1, read on the forward strand.
CTATGTTTGTATAGCCACGTGTCACAGTAGCAACACTGTTGCTGCCACCAGTCATGGTGCATTAATGGCAAGAATACATTATTAATAGCACTCATTCTGCATTAATAATAGGACTTGGTTTCACAATGAACATCCAACTGCACACCACATATAGAGGAGCAAAACTGGCTGAAGTCACTGGTTCCAAATATCAGGCCCCAGTGACCCATTTCTGTGATACTGCAATGTAGCCTTAATTCTGTGATGGTTATATTAGAGTCATGGTTTACACTACGTGGCTAGGTTAATGCATGGCAGTTTATGTTGATCTGGTGGTGTATGTGCCTTCACTTAAAGTTGGCTCCTGCTGACAAAAGTACCCAGCTGTGCCAATTTATTAACACCACCTCCCTGAGTGGCAAAGAATCACAGTCCATATACTTAGGTTGACACAATGATCGTGTAGACTCTGTGTAAGTTACCTCAGATGAGTAGCCACCCTCCCCCCAAAAGCCCTACTCACCATGGTTGTGCTGTGACTGGTACCGCACCCTATGAATCCCAAGCAGAAGTGAGAATGCAGGGCTTACAACTTTTGCAGTCAGGGGAGTGAATCCAGCATCTTCAGTTTCAATTTGCATCATGCATACACTGACAATAGCACCTCTGATGGGTTGTGTCTGCAGCTGCTGCCATTGCAGCCTTCAGGGTCTCCCACTCCACACCCACGGACTGCCTGAGCCAGATAAAGAGAGAAAGAAGAGGATTCAGGATGACATGTTTTCAAGGGATCCGGCAAGCCAGGGCTGCATCAGATACAGAGCACAGGGCCTGGAGGGTTACCCGTGCAGAGCATGGACAAGGTTAGAATGGAGAGGAGAAAGGTGTGGGAAAAGGGGAGGGATGTGCAGCAAGAGATGCTAGCACTTCTCAAACAGCTGCTGCAGCTATTACATTGCTTGTACTCACTTTGTGCCTTGTGTTAACAGTGCTGCTGTAACTTAATTTTGTCCCTATAATTGTGTAGTGTAGATATGCCTCAAATTCAGCACTATGACTTCTCCATAGGATCAAGACAGAAGAGATGAAGAATTAGGGAAAACACAGTATAGCAGTGGAACAAAATGATGAAAAAGTTTGGAAGGTATTATTAATGAACTTATTTGAAATTATTTCCTAGTGTGAATGTCCATCTTTTAAAACTCTGTCATCAAATGAAGGCTAATTTTTGTAGTTTTTATTTGCTATTTTGACCCTCTTTACATTCTTTCTTTTTTCTATCACCATCGCAACCCTATTAAGGGTATGTAACTGCCAGCAGGTGGATTTGAATCTGAGACCTCTGAAACCTAGTATAGGAGTCTACACGGCTTGAGCCATAAAAGCAGCTGGCTCTCAGCTTAGGCTGTAGAGCTCCCTTGTTCTTATCTCTTGCTGTAAGTGGTCTAAGTGCCACTCCATAGGCCAGTGAACCACACCCACTAGACGTGTGGGTTACAAATACATGTCATTAGGTGGGTCACTCATTTTGTGACATTCCACAGGTACATGCCTCAATTAAAATCTTCCATGTATACTGAATACCCATGAAAATAGGGCTCAGGCAGCTCGTTACATCACAGCTGAAGAAGAAAGTAAGTATTATGGTAGGTACATGGGCATGGCTATTCAGTGAAGATTATTGTATCAGTAACAGCTTGACTCTGTTAAAGCTTTTGAGAAAACCTAGTTAGATGCTTCCAGAAGCATGAGTGGAGTTAAGAAGGACTTCAATGCTAGAGTGGTAGACCAGAGAGCTGTGTCTTCTGTCTTGGCTGCAGGAACAGATCATGTACATGACTGCAGGCAGGATGGATGGATTTAAACCAAAGACATTTAAATCACTGATTGTAATTAGCAAGCAGAAAATGCTGATTTAAGTCACCAATTTTAATCTTCTTTTGCACTGGTACTTTTCAGTTATTTTCTAAAGAAAGGTTGATTCTCAGTGGCTGTCAATGATCAAAACACGTTGATTTGCAACTAAATATAGCTTTAAAACTGAAACTAGTGCTGCTTTTTATGAAGTAAAAGGAAAAGCTTTATCTATACACATTTATTGAAGCAATTAAATAGCTTAATTTGGATTTATTCTGATGCTTAATTTTTCTGTTTATTATGCTAGAAAATGGTGAATGACTCATATTTACTAGATTAATTTTTTACTTGTGATTTTTGTCAAGCTCTATTTAGATGGAAATTCAAATGTAATTAAAAGTGTACAAAAACAGCATTTTAAATTTTTTTAATTAGTTAAACAAACCTACCTTAAATGTGCTGAATACATTAAAAAAAAACTTGTATCAAAATGTGTTCTGTATTTAAAACTAACTGATTTATTGAACAAAGGAAGTATTGTTCAATCTATAATTGGTTAATTAAACTAGATGTTTCTGGTCACTGGATCAAGATTTGGGGACAAGTAGATCTAATTTTTTCACACATCAGGTGAAAACAGTGATAGAAATGTAGCTGTGTTAGTCTGGTGTAGCTGAAACAAAATACAGGACTATGTAGCACTTTCAAGACAAACAAGATGGTTTATTAGATGATGAGCTTTCGTGGGCCAGACCCACTTCCTCGAAGTGGGTCTGGCCCACGAAAGCTCATCATCTAATAAACCATCTTGTTAGTCTTGAAAGTGCTACATAGTCCTGTATTTTGTTTCAGGTGTAAACAAGCTTTCTTGCTGTTTCCAACTCCCAGTCGGTTTCTCAACTTTGAATTAACTAGTCATTGAACAGAACTAGATGAATAAACTGAAACAAAGAAAACGATTCTCTGTATTTGCAGAAGGAGCTTCTGCTGGCAAAAGTTGTTTTAGCACTTTACCAAACTGTTTTCTAGTGCTTAGCCAGTGACTTTCACCAGTTCAGTGGTTTGACTTTCTTTAAAACCTGACAGCAAATATACGCTGCTTATTATTGTTTGTATTTCATGTCAGTGGTTTTAATAATTATAGTAAGGTTAGGCCTTAACATAGGTCACCAGCATCAAGTTTAAGTTTAAATAGGTTTAAATTTTAAAAATAAAACATCTAATTTAAATTTTAAAAATCCAATTATTTTTAAATCTTCATTTTTTTTTTTTTATCTAATTCGGTTGCAGCCTCAGACAATAACCTGCCAGCTCATGCTTCATATCTGTGTTCTTACAACAGTGAGCTCAATTGCAACAGCAGGTGTACTTTTCCTTGTAAAAGGCCACTAATTGAGAAGAAAGGAGAAAGTTCTAGCAAAAAGTCATTTGAAATACAAAAGCAAATAATCTTGGCATTTTAACAGCACTTTTCTCCTAAACATATGCGCTGCTAAATTTAGATCCCCCCTCCCCACTCTCTCACTCACACACATACACACACACTTGTAGTGGTTGGTTTGGAGCATATTGACAATACGCCATGACTTTGAGCTCCAGTGCTGTCAATCTGGAATCTGTCATTAGCATGAACATTCACTTTAAAAAGATGGAATGATGACCTCAGTCCCTGGCCTAGCCCTCCCAGCACATCATTAGTCAGACTAGTCTTCACACCTCACTCATTACTGAAAGAGTAAAGGCATTTACAGAACACTATTGTTATTGCCACAACTACCACCAAGAGGGTTTTTTGGGCTAAGGCCTTGCATGCCACACTCCTCTCTTTTAAAAGGAGGGATGGGGCTGTTTTAAACACTATACCTAGAAAGTGGCTTCACCTCTATGCAGTTAAACCAAAGACAAACAAGGTTATATACTGCTCCTTCTGGTAGATATGCTGTACATCAACACTTCCGGGGATGTTCATGTGAAGGCCACATGCTCAAGCTATGTGCATCTCTGGGCGTGTCTACACTGGAGAGTTACTTCGAAATAACTAGGCAAGCATCCGCACAGCAAGCCCGTTACTTCAAAGTTATTTCAAAATAACGGGCTTGTTTCGAAATAATAACCCAGGCTTCTGATGAGGAATAATGCCTATTTCAAAACTGTTATTTCAAAATAGCATTAGTGTGGATCCTCAGCTGCTGTTATTTTGAAATAATTGGCTTCCAGAGGCCTCTCACAGCTGCTCTTGTGGCCACCTTGGCCACATCCCTGACAGCCCTAATGCTCCCCTTCTCTTGGGCTGTGTCTACACTGGGCCACTTATTCTGGAAAAGCAGTCACTTTTCCGGAATAGCTTGCCAGCTGTCTACACTGGCAGCTTGCTTTTCCAGAAAAGCAATGATGAACTACTGTAAAATTGTCAGTGTTTTTCCGGAAAAACTATGCTGCTCCCGTTTGGGCAAAAGTTCTTTTCAGGAAAAACTGCTCCAGAAAAGGGCCAGTGTAGACAGCAAAGTAGTCTTTTCTGCAAAAAAGCCCCAATTGCGAAAATGACGATCGGGGATTTTTTCCGGAAAAGCGCGTCTACATTGGCCATGGACGCTTTTCCGGAAAAAGTGCTTTTGCGGAAAAGCATCCTGCCAATGTAGACGCGCTTTTTCCAGAAATACTTATAACAGAAAACTGTTCCGTTTTAAGCATTTCCGGAAAAGGGTGCCAGTGTAGACGTAGCCCTGCAGTCTTTAAAGCTGCAGGCAGAAGGGAAAGGGCCTGTGATACCACACCAGCCCCGTGCCATACAGCAACCTCCTTTTGTGGAGCCATGTCTGACCCCAGCGCTCCCTCCGAGCCCCCATGGCTGCAAGCACACCTTCAGCCACCTCTGAAGCCCCTGCAAGGGGCAAAAGAGGGCACCGGCCTGGTCTGGTGCAGAAATCTTGGATCTCATCGAGGTCTGGGGTGAAGAGACACACCTCCAGGATCTCCACAGCAAATGCTGAAATGCCAAAGGCTATGGCTGGATGGCCACCAGCCTGGCCCAGAAGGGACCAGGTGTGCATGAAAATTAAAGCACTGCAGCAGGACTACTCTAAAACCAGGGGGAAAAAAGTCCTCCACTCTAGGGTGGCACCACAGACCTGCTGCTTTTCCGAGCTGCTGGATGCCATCCTGCGAGGGGGACCGATCACCTCTCTTCCCTCCGCGTTCCTTCCCCCCCCCCCCCGCATTGTCAACTCCAGCCAGGACACACCCATCATCAGCATCCATGTGGGCAGGGCTGTGGAGGAGGAGGAGGAGCAGACTAACGTGGACACCTGCCAGGAGGTCGTCATCTGGCTAGAGCCAGTCACCCCCCAGGGTGTCTCTCAGGGATCAAACGGACTCAGAGAAGGCAGTTCAGGTAAGTTCCATCATATTTCCTTGACACACAAGGGGGGAGATGGTGGGTTGTGAGGGACTGCGTGCTCCTCGCTCAGCCTTCTCAGCCTGGTGGAATGGTGTCACATAACAGCCTGTGTACATGGGTGCACATCGAGTGCCAGTCTGGAGCATTCAGCCCTATGATGCTCACACAAGAACCCCTCACTCCTTCTCACAAGGTTCCTGCACAGGCCTGCCTTGTGCCAATCTCTGTGGTGGGACACCTTCCCACAACAAGCTCCCACTGAGGAGGCTGGGGTCATGAAAAGGAGCACACAAGGGCATTGCAGAGGTCCCTTGTGGGGAGGCCTGGGGGAGAGTCTCATAGGTGGCCTTGGCTGAAACTCTCCCTCAACACCCCCCCAGATGAGCATAGCAATCTGATGAGCTGACCGATTGGCAGTGGTGCCCAGCTGCTCAAAAGCTCTGGTGAGCTGCTCTGCCTCTTCCCCACATCCTGACAGGAAAGTCTCCCACTTATGTTGTGGCGCACACAGCAGGCTGCCACCACTTGGGGGATGTTCCAGTTGCTGAGGTCCAGACAGGTGAGGAGAATTGAGAACCTCCTCTTGAGGCAGCTGAAGGCATCCTCCAAAAGTGTCAAAACTGCATAAGCATGGTCCTGACCGTTGATCTCCTGACGGCATGGAGGCTGTCCGGGGTGGTGAGCTTCCAAACTGTTATGGTGACGTGCTTCTGGAGGGGTGGGGATGGGTCTCATGTAGGTGGCCTGTTGCCTCAGGGCAGGGGCGAGCCTCTCGCAGAGCTCCAGAAAGGTAGCCTTCCAAATGCGGAAGTTCTGGAGCCACTGCTTGTTATCCTACTGCTGCATGACAGTGTGGTCCCACCAGTCGATACTGGTCTCCCGCCACCAGAAGCAGCATTGCACGGTGTGCAGGGGAGGATGGAAGGGAACGTGGTGCATGAGAAGTGCCAGGGACTGGTTGTCGTGATCCTGCAGCACGAAGTGGTCAGTCTGCATCAACTGCGCCATGAACTGCAGCAGGAAGCCCAAGAGCCCGCCACTGCTTTGCAGCAGCTCCAGCTCCATGTTGGAAGTGCTGTGGCATCCACAAGGGCCCCCAGAGCACGCGGCGTGAATTTGCTGTCCCTTGAGGGGGTAGGAGGAGTGTGAGACGTGACTGTAGAGGGGAGCCCCTTTAAGTCTGAGTCTCAGCTAGCCTCAGGAAGCAGCTCCAGGAAGTGGCTGCTCTCTTGATGCCCTGCCCGGAGTGCTTCTGGGGGGCTTTAAATGCGATTCAGGGTCCCATCAGCTATTTCAATATAGCTCTGCACTATTTCAATGGGGACTTGCAGTATGGATGAGCTATTTTGAAATAGTTATTTTGGGACTTATTTTGAAAAAATCTCGTAGTGTAGACATGGCCTCTGTGATTAAAAGGACTTTTTCATAGAAACTTACAATTCAAAGTTCTGTTCAAAGAGATTTAATGCCTCTTCCTAGTGTATTAGTCAAAAGCCATCTGCAAAGAACTGTATATGGGTGCAAAAAAATGAGACACTTAGAAATCCACATGGTTTCCACCAATTTGGATCTTTAAGCAGCTGGCTGCCATTCCCCCAGCAGCATCCATGGGTAGATTTCCTTCATAACCTAATGCTGTTTTCTCACTATCGTCCTACACAGGGCAGATTATTTGACTGCCTGCTGTTATTTTCTCCCTGAAGCTTCTTTACTCAGGCTGTCTCATTCAGCTGCTGTTTTGTGTCCCTCCCCTTTCTGCTTCTACTATAACAGGCCAAGGACTTGCTTACATCCTGCCCTTGCTCCTGCAGCTGCTTTCCCTGAATGATTTTAGGCTAGACGCCCATAGAGTCAGCTTCTTTTCAGTTCTCTTCTCCCCACCCCTATGCCACAGAATAACATAGCCCGATGCAATCTTTCTCACTCCACCTAGCTCTTCCAATCTTGTTGTGATAGAAAGTGCCAGTTTGTGATGTTCACACACATACTCTAGGTAAAGACAGAAAGGCAAACAGAGATTTCCCAGGACGCTGTCTAAGAATCTCAAATGAGTTGAGGGGAGAAGATGATTCACTACTGACAGGAGGACTCTGTAACAGATGGCACAGAAAACAGGTTCTGTTATATTTGCTCACACAGTAAGGTCTTTATGTGATAGTCTTCAGGGAAGTTTGTTTCACGGGTGTAGTAATTTATTGTCTGGCAGGAAAACATTGCCATGAGAGCAGGTCCTTTTGTACATAGATCTTACAATGCACACGGCTGCTTGTGGATGGTGTTCGCCCTTGTAGCTTGGATTTCCATCAAATAAACATGTTATTGCTAGAATTTTTTCATGACAGGAAAAACAATTTAGTTGTTCCCGCAGTGGGGCTCTTGAGTATTTAGCTCCTTAAAAGATTCTCTCAATCCCACATAAAAATGTAAGTACTGTTTCAAAAGAGAACACTTCTCTGCTCAATTTGGAGAATTTGAAGGTAGTAATTAAACCAACAGGCATATCTGTCTAATAGGGTTTGCAGGTCGTAACCCGCCAACTTATCTTCCCTTTTTGAAAACATTTTGCAGATTACAAGCAATAAGAAATGGCTACTGTGTATTTAAACAATGAAATGCCATTTGTGTAGTCTAGTGAGCAGAGTGCAACAGCCCTGGATTCCATTCCCCACTTTTCTTCTCTCTGTGAAGCTGCAGGCAAGTCATTTAGGCATGTGACACTCACTAGGCACACTCCAAACTAAGGGAGGGCTGTGTCACCCTTGTCCTATAGCATCAGGTGCCTTACAATGCCTTGTAGTAGTTCCCAGCAGGGATGTTCACAAACAGCCTTCCATATGCAAGCCACATCCCGAGGCCACTTAAATTGTGCAGCTGAAGTTGATATATCTTACATCGCATTTCCATTCCGTCCACTTAGTGGAAGGTGAATGGAAGCCAATGTTTCCACTGGTTTCCTTTACTCCTCAAGAGGAGCAGGAGCACTGACTCCAACGGGGGGCCCTCTGAGTTCGATTTAGCGGGCAGATTGACTGTGGCAGTGTCGATCTTCTACATAGACATTTCCTGAGTGTTCCCATGTAACTGTAGATGGCATTCTAGCACTATCAACCTTGGTTATACTACAGGGTGACCCTAATACACCCCCAGTCCCAGATCTTCCTCCAGAAATATATTCTCTGCAACTGCCCTACCCTCTCCTAATCTGTACAAATATATTTTTCCCTTAAAGGAAAAACAGACATAATGCACCAATTTATCACATTACATAAGTACCAGACACTTCAACTTAAACACACTGAATTAAATAAAACACTAAAACAAGGTGTGAGGATTTAAAAAAAACTACAATGAGATAGATGCTAAGTGAGTGTTAGTAATGATGCACAAAAAGTCAGAAGTGGTTACAGAAAAATAAAGATAAAATGCTTAATAGGATCTACTTAACAAATGGTCTTAGCTGCAAAGCAAACGCTCTCCCCACATACGTCCAGCAAGGTTACTGAAACTCTACAGGTCAGGACCAAGGTTCCCTGTAAGAGGCATGCCTGCATTTGCCACATAATAGAGTTTTGGCTCTTATGAGTCAGAAGTAGCAAGTACTAGGTGTGATACTAGTTGTTTTGTAGGATGAAAACTTTTTTACAAGCTCTTTGAAACATGGATCTGTCTACAGACCCTGAAGAAACCATATGTTAATTTGTTCTGGGGTTTCTCTGAGTTTTGAGATATGTGCGTGCATGCACATCCTTTGTTGCACATCTACACACTACCTCAATAGTGGCATTGCACATAAGAAATTTCAACCTACCCAAAAGAAAATTCAACCCGCTCAAGACTAGAAAATGTTAGAGGGAACACTGGTCAGGACCCTTTCCCCCAAGCATCCAAGAGCTGTTTCCCTTTTTCTTCTCAAGTGCAGAGAATGAGTGGGATACGAAGAGAGAGAAAGATGTGTTGAGCTGTTTGTCCCTCAATCTATTTCCTTGTAAAGCATTTTCAGCTGAGAGTCAGCATACAAACTGTCTATGTAGATGATTCTTTTTCAGCCTGTTAGAACAACCTTTGTTTTTCCTCCCTTCTTGATGACTCTCTTTACTGCTTAAATGCAAACTAAGGCAATCATGCATTCTTTCCTGGTTTTAGAACAGACCTGACTTTTGCCTGGGCAAAGCTGGGGAGTTGGAACTTGTATTCATAATGTCATACAGAGAAATCATATAATTTCACATACAATGTCGCCACACCTGTATTATTAGGACTATACTGACTAGCAAATTATGAGTTTTCAAAAACGTTACAAGGCATACTTTGCACAAAGACTATCTTAACGTGTAGAGTATGACTGAAGGCGTGTTTTCCACCAGAGCAGATGCTTAAATGTTTTATTTAACTAGAACTTTAATCTCTGCTCCACATCTTACCTGATTATAGGAGTTCTCAAGGAATCGAGAAATTCTGCAAATAACCAGGTGTTTGGCAAAGTATCACTGGAGGTGGTCCCCAAACTCTGACATGCAGACTCCAAGCCTGCTGCACTATGTCCTGTTATTTTCTTCAAGATTGAATGGTTATTAAGGTTGCATTCTATTACTTTATAGGTGGGGTCAATTGAGGAACAAAGAGGTAGATGCCCTGATCTTCTAAAGGTGAGTAGCACTACAGCCAACATGTGTGCAGTTCTTTTGAAAATCAGGCCATAAGTGACTTGCTTAATGGTAAACTGCAGTTAAGTCCAAACACAAGCAAAAATGCACCCCCGGAAGTCCAATTTAAGTCTTGATTTTCAAATCTTAGATTCTAATGTCAGTAGGGACAACTGTGATCATGTAATTTGACATGCATGGCAGGATTTGTTGCTTCCTTAAAGTAATTGCAGTTTGAACTATGGCACATCTTTTTAGAAAGTATCACTTGTGTGATTTTAGACATGTTCTAATTCTCTGCGTCTTAGCAGATTGCACGATATTGTTTGTTTTTTCCATACAGTAGTACTGCTAAATGACATAATTTTCCTACTGTAAAAACATAAATACAGACAGTCCCCGGGTTACGTACAAGATAGGGACTATAGGTTTGTTCTTAAGTTGAATTTGTATGTAAGTCGGAACTGGCTCCAGATTCAGCCGCTGCTGAAACTGATCAGCGGCTGACCACAGGAAGCCCTAGGCAGAGTTGCTCTGCCCCCAGCTTCCTGGAATCAGCCGCTGATCAGTTTCAACAGCGGCTGAATCTGGACTCCTGGGACAGAACAGCTGGGGCGCTGCTCTGTAGGTCCCCGCAGGACCAACCCGGCAGCACCCCAGCTGCTCTACCCCAAGCGTCCCACAACAAAAGCCTGGTCTGCTGGGGGGGGGGGGGGCGCACTAGCTGCGCCCCCTCCCCCCCAGCAGACCAGGGAGACCCGAGCAAAGCCGCTCAGGCGCAGCGGTCCTGCCGCCTCTGCGGCTTTGCTCCTGTCTCCCTGCTGTGCTGGGGGGGACTCCCCAACACAGCAGGGAGACAGGAGCAAAGCCGCAGAGGCGGGGGACCCCGCCGCCTGTGCGGCTTTGCTCCGGGGCAAAGGAGCAAAGCCGCACAGGCAGCGGGGTCCCGCCGCCTGTGGGGCTTTGCTCGGGTCTCCCTGCTGTGCTGGGGAGTCCCCCTGAGCACGCCAGGGAGACCCAGAGCAGCTTTTCTCGCCCTGGAGGATTTGGTGGCGGGACCGCTGCACTCTGGGTGGTCCCGCTGCCCGCGAGCTCCGGGGCGAGAAAAACCCTGTTCGTAAGTGCGGATCCGACATAAGTCAGATCCGCGTAAGTCGGGGACTGCCTGTATTACCAATTATCAGTGCACAGGAATACAATTCTTAATATGATCTCTTAAAATAATCTTTGTATGACAGTATTATCTTTCCAGAGAAAGATACTGCACAATCAAGCAGCACTGAATACATATCATGGCAACATGATTGAGAGGTTGTGATATCTCCATCCCTGGAAGTTTTTACGAACTAATTGGCAAACTTGTTAGTCTCGTGCTGAGGTGGGGACACCTTTTTTAGGTCAGAGGCCTCTGACCCATAGAAAAATCAGTTGGGGGCCGCACACAAGTGAGAAGCCAAAAAACCCCTTAAAACCATCCTCACTGACATGGCCCCCAACTGAGAATGAGAAAGGCATTCCCCACATTCTTCCTGCACACCAGAGCCTGGGAGCCCCAGCCTATTAGATTTTCTGTGCTCCAGCCCCATGGTGGGGCAGCAGGGGATGGCGCAGGAGCTGGGGGGAGCCTGGAGCCTCAGGGGCTAGATCCAAGCAAGCCAGCATCCGCATCTGGCTCCCAGGCACGAGGTTCCCCACCTCTGGTCTAATGTTTAGTCCTGCCTCAAGTATGGGGAACTAGAGTCGATGACCTGTTGAGGTCCTTTCCCGTTTTACATTTCTGTGATCCTATCATTATCACTTCATTTTCTTCAGATATATGAAAAGATACAGAGAGAGAGAGCTTGTTCTGGAAGGACAGGTGGAGAAAACAAGGAGGAGGTATTATCTTACACATCAAGAATGTGTTCTGAATTACAGAAGGAGTTGAGAGTCAGAACAGCTGAAAGAGACTGGGTAGCTGTAAAAAAGGAAAAACAGAAGGTCGAGGTCATGGTATGGGTCTCATATAGACCACCAACAAATACCAGAAATATGCAAAACACAAAACCTGGTAGTAATGGGGCACTCTAAATGCTCACACTTCAATAGGACAAGCAAATGGCAAAATATAAAAGCATCCAGTAAGTTTCTTTAGAAGATACAGAGGATAATTTCTTGGTTCAGAAACTGGAGGAAGTTGTCCAGTGGACAGACATGTTACACTTTATTCTAACAAACAGAGGAATCTATTGTGACCCTGAAGTTATTTGAGTGAAAGTAATAATGGCACAATAGATTTCATTGCTCTAAACCAGTAGTTTTCAATCAGGAGTACCTGCACCCGGGTGGCCAGGGGGTACATCAATTCATCTAGATATTTGTCTGTTTTTTCAGCAGGCTACATAAAAAGAACTGACATTGGTATAAACTAAAATTTCACACAATGACTTGTTCATATATTGCTATATATACCCCAAATGCTGAAAACATAAGGACAATATTTATATTCCATCAATTTATTTTATAACAATATAGTAAAAATGAGAAAGGAAGCAATTTTCAGTACTAGTGTGCTGTGACACTTGTGTTTTGATGTCTGATTTTGTAAGAAAGTAGATTTTAAGTGAGGTGAAACTTGGGGGTATGTAAGACAAAGGGGTACAGTGGTTTGAAAAGACTGAGAGCCACTGCTCTAAAGCAGGAAAGGAGTCAGAGCAGCAGAATAAGGGCAATGGGTTTCTAAAAATCAGACTTTAACACACTCAGACAGCTGGAAAGCAGGGTCCCATGAGGAATAAAAACATTTAAGGGAAAAAATGAGTTCAAGAGAACTGTTCATTTCTTAGAGAGACAGTATTTAAGGCACAACAGCAAACTATCCTGATATGAAGGAAAAATAGGAAGAATACTAAGAAGCCAATATGGCTGCATCGAGGCTTTTTAATGACCAGAAAATCAAAAAAGGATTGGTACAAAAAGTGGACATATGGCGAAAATGCAAGGAGGAGCAAAATCAAAAGGAAAAGGCACAAAATTAGTTACATCTCATAAGAGACATAAAAAAGCAACACAAAGATTCTATACATATTAAAGGAGCAAGAGAACAAACAAAGGGGAAGCTTAAGTCCTTCATTTAATGGGGAAGGAGAGATAATAAGAAAGGACAGGAAGAAGGCTGAAGTATTTAATACCTATTTTGCTTCACTCTTTACTAAAAGGGTTAATTACGACCAACTCAAATTAAAATTAACACTTATGGGGAAAGAACATAAGCCAGATCAGGTTAAAGTATGTTTAGGTAAGCTAGGGTGTATCTACTCAGCAGGGCTTAACACGAAAGAAGCTACGCAAACTGAGCTATGTTAATTGCGTCGCTTATTTTGGAAGTGGGCGTGTCTACACAGCACTTATTTCGAAATAGAGCACTCTTCCTCTGACTTCCCTTACTTCTCATAAAATGAGGGTTACAGGAGTCAGAGTATGAAGTCCTCCAGCTTAATAGTATTTCAACACTATTTCAAAATAATTGCCTGCTGTGTAGATGCGGACTAAGTTATTTCGAAATAACGCTAGTTATTTTGAAATAATGTTGCTATGTAGACATACCTTAGAAGTATTCATGTCATCAGGCCCTGATGATGATATTCACCCTAGGGCACTTAAGGAACTAGCTGAAGCAAGCTTGGAACCATTAGTACTTTGAGAACTTATGCAGGACAAATGAGGTCTCAGAGGACTAGGGTGATAAGAGATCTCAATAAAAATCAGGACTCTCCAGATATTTAGCTTTGTCCCATGTCCTGACCAATGTATGGTTGGGAAACCAGTTGTCCTGATATTGTAGGGATGGCTTAGTGCTAGTGGCTGATCACCCTACCTGGCTCTCCAGGAAAAATCCAGCATGACCCTGCTTTCCCTAGGTGAGGGGAGGCTGGAAGGTCACTACATGCTGCCCTCACCACAAGTACCAGCTCCGCAAGCCCCATTGACCAGGAACCACAGGAGTTGGAACAGCAAGCTCAGCCAGGCCAGGACCTGTGCCCATCCCAACACGGCTCCTTCAGGACCGACTTGCCTGGAAAGGCCAAGTCAAGCTACCCACAATACCTCCCTACTTACGAAAACTGGTCCTGTTTATGTACCAATCCCAGGTGGCTCAGCTCTGGGGAAGCACAGGGAGGGGGATAAAGTCCACAGATGGTAGGACTCAGAATCTGTTTGGAGCTGAAGCTCCAATGGAGTCTGGCGAGGTCAGGGAGGTGGCAAACAAAACCACCACGTGGGAGGTAAGCTGATCCAGATTCACCACCCTAGGGGGGACACATAGTATCTACCATACCTGTGGGTGTGGGTGTGGGTGTGGGTGTGAGAGAGAGAGAAACAGAAACAGACAGACAGACAGGCAGGCAAAAAGACACAAGCACATACACATGCCCTAATGGGCTGGAATGGATGGACACTTTTCTAAGCCACATTCTGACATGTTGGTTGAGTCATTTCTTAGCTATAAACAGGAATGTAAATACATGTCAGGCAGTAAAATGAGATTTTGTTTCTCTGAGCAGTGACAGGTGGCCTGAATCTTTATGGATGTTGCTCTCTGACATGGAAAACAACGAATAAGGTGAGGGCCTAGCGAAGTTGAGGTTCATCTGTTTTTCTTCCAGAATATTCTGAAAATCTCTAATACACTATACTCTGTGTGGAAAATGAGAGTGTGAAGTCATGTGGAATGTATGCCATTTTCAGGGCTATTCCCCACTCTGGCACCTGAGTGCAGAATGTGGGGGTCCTCAAGAGATCTTAAAAACCTTGCCTCTACAGGCTTCTGCTTAAAAAGTTCCCCACGGTCACAGATTCCCTGGAGTTGGGAGGTAGCTGCCGCTTCCAAATAAACCAACTACCCTTTTCTTCTTGAACCCAGGAAGAAAGCAATTGGACTTCTTCCAGAAGGGTACCCCCAAACTCCTTTACCACAAGAGAGTTTGGAATAAAAAGAAAAAACAAACTACAGTCTCCGGTAGCTAGCCTCTCAGTTTTAGGCATGAATACATAGACCCTCTATTACTTTCCAGGACACAAGATTCAAATCATAGCCTTAAAAAGGTGATTTTATTAACAAAACAAAAAGATATACTTGATAAAGCATATTTGGTTGCTAGGTGTATCAGCGCAACTGAGAAAAGAACAGATTAAAACACAGAGAAAATGGTATCTCTGGGCTACAGCTTAGATTCAGTGTATGGGAGAGAGTGGAGGCACATGGACTTAGCACAGAGAAGTTTAACCAAACAACAAAACAAAGAAAATAACCTGATCACAACTAAATAGACATTTTCTTATCTACTTACAATCTGTGCTTCAAGATCCAGTCTTTTCCATGCCCAGTATTCCTTGTGGGTATGTCTACACTTGCTCCCTAGTTCAAACCAGGGATGCAAATGTAGGTGACCGAGATTGCTAATGAAGCGGGGATTTAAATATCCCGCACTTCATTAGCATGATCTCGCCCGTGCCTTACTCTGCTCAACTGCTGTTTTGAAAGTGAAAGTGCATGCCAGGATGCATTAGTTCGAACCAAATCCCCCAAAATGAGGAGTAACGTTTAGTTCGAACCAAATCCCTTGGTTCGAACTAATGTGTCCCGGCGCACACTTTCACTTTCAAAACAGCTGTTGAGTGGAGTAAGGCGCCGGCGAGATCATGCTAATGAAGCGTGGGATATTTAAATCCCTGCTTCATTAGCAATTTCGGTCGCCTACATTTGCATCCCTAGTTTGAACTAGGGAGCAAGTGTAGACATATCCTGTAGGCATGGTAGTTCTACCTGGTTCACTTCATCTTGTTCCCCAGCTCCTAACTTAAAACTCCCACAAAGAAAACGACAGAGGCAGGAATATCTTTTAATTCAAATTTTTACACCCCTCTCCCATTGTCTCTCCTAGCTTCCTGCCAACACCCCCTAACAACGTGAGTTTAACCCTTTAGTCACCGAATGCTGGCAAGCACTCCTCCCACCCATCACAGCCATAATGAATGACCTGATCATTAAACTTCAGCAATGGAAGAATGTCAAATTCTTCAGCTCCAAAGTTGAAAATGGATTATCTGAGATGCTGCCTGTCACTGCTGAATGTCTCCAGGAAGACTTCATGATATTTTACAATATGTCAGTCTGGTATCTGGAGAAATGGTTTGATTTTTTGACATCTGGCTACTTGTTCAATACCTAGTGCTTGAACATCAAAAGTTAATAGGGAATTTGAATTCAGGGATCTACTGTATTGGCAACTTTGACAGCTGTAAACGTATAGAGAACAGTGAATCTTTATCAGCTCAATTATGAGTACTGTATTATTAAAACACCAAATCTGAGGGTACGTCTAGACTACATGCCTCTGTTGCCAGAGGCATGTAGATTAGGCTACTAGACATAGGAAAATGAAGCCGCGATTTAAATAATTGCCGCTTCATTTAAATTTACATGGCTGCCACGCTGAGGCGACAAACAGCTAATCAGCTGTTTGTTGGCTCAGCGCGATAGTCTGGACGCGCGGGTGTCAACATCAAAGGCATTTGTCGACCACCCAGGTATACCTCATCCCAGGAGGCATACCTGGGTGGTCGACAAATGCCTTTGATGTCGACACCCGCGTGTCCAGACTATCGCGCTGAGCCGACAGAGGCATGTAGTCTAGATGTACCCTAAGTTGTAGCCTGGAAAATGCTTAGTTGGGGGACTCTGGTCGCATGTGCTGAGGAAAAAGGATGATAGCACTGAATTCCTGAACATGACAAAGATGCTGTCATACTTACTTAATATATACAGTGCATACACAGAGGGTGCAGTTTCAGTCCGGAAAGGTGTACTGGCCAACGCCTGGAATCAAAGTAGCATAGATTTGGTGCAGTGTGAAATGCTTGTCAGAATGAATTTCTGGATTAGTTGCAAAGACTTGTAAAGCTTCGTAATTGCCCAGACATAAATAATGACTGTGGCAAAGTCATCAAGGAAGTACTAGATTTCTGACATGTTTAAGAGGTATGCAAATTGTGAAGTGTATTCGCTGCCTGAATAAAAATACCCCATCCTTTACCCCTGTTTTGGTGTAGTGTACAAATAAATCTGTATGTTTAAATGTGGATTACAATTAAATCAATGACTTAGGGAGGGTATGGAGGTCTGATTCCAGACCTCCCTTAGCTTACTTCAGTCGTCAATGGCTGAAGCTTGGGCTGAAGACAGGACTGCCCCCCACCACTTCCTTGACTGGCAGGGCTGGAGCCAGGGCTAGAATCAAGACCCTTCATTTACCTGTCCTGCAACTAGTATGGTGGGGGATTGGAATTGGGGCCATGAGTTGCACATGTGTGGCTTCTCCCTCCACTCATGTGTCCTGATATTTTACTCTTGCAATCTGGTCACCCTGCAGTTGTGAAAAAGGCTAATATCACTCTGGAATGTTTTAACTGGAGTGTTATATGTTAGACACCAGAGCTAACTGTTCTACTCTACTCCACACTAATGAGACCTCAGCTGGAGTACTGAGTCCAATTCTGGGCACCACAGTTCAGGAAATGTAGATAAACCAGAGCCCCAGTGAGAAAAGCAAAAGTTATTTAAGAGGAAAGGTTAAAAACAACTGAGCATGTTTAGTCTTGAGAAAGAAGATAGAAGTGGGGGAATTGATAACTGTCTTCAAACATGTTGACAGTTATAAAAAGAGTAGTGACTAATTGTTCTTCCTTGTCTACTACAGGCTGCCCAACTAGTAATGGGTTTAATCTTCAGCAAGGAAGATTTAGGATAGATTTTTAGAAAAACATTCTAATTAACTAATAGATGCAATAGGCTTCCAAGGGAGATTGTGAAATCTCTGTGTCTGGAGATTTTAAAGAACAGGTTAGACAAACACAAGCATTTCAGAGAATGTTGTAGGCATCCATGGGCAGAAACCTCACTCCTGCAATATGCAGGCCTCCACCCTCTACTCCAGTCACAAATGTGTTGATCTTGGCAAAAATCAGAGAACATTAAAAACATGGTGTCTAGAAAAGCCACAAGTTAGCTTTTTTGGAGACAAGGGTTGAAATGGGTGTGATGGGGTGAGGTCACAGAAGATGCATTGGAGGCTGTTTCCCGAAGTGCTGACAAAGCCATGGACACTCACCTTCCTGCTCTCTGTGGCTTCTCCCTACCTTGGCCTGCTGGGCCAGTTCCCTGGTCTCTCCCTGCCAAGGCACAGAGCTGAGATCACTGCCCTCCCACCCATCTGTAGCAGTTCTGACACTGACACTCTTCAGATCCAAGGAAAATTCACTTTAGGGCCCAGCTTCCTAGGAGACCTCTCCCCAAATAGGATCAGAACCCCAAATGAATTATTTAGGTGAGTCCCCTTTAACAATGAAAGGAGAATGTACATACAAATTGTTTCCCCAGTTAACAATTATTTACACTGGGCTTGACAGTAAATAAAAGTGATTTTATTAAGTACAAGCAGTAGGATTTAAGAGGTTGTAAGTGAAATCAGACAGAGCAAAGTGGATTACAAATTTTAAAAACAGAAAACACTTTGCTAATTCTAACGCTAAAACCTCAGTACAAACTTACTACAAACTCACCCTAAAATTGTTCTTATTCCAGCTAAACCTCCAAACCAGGGGAGTCTCCTGTTCCCTGGGGTCTTTAATTATCCTGCTAGATGTGTCACGTCAGCTAAAGACAAAGACAATTGCTAAGCTTTTCATTGTTTTATAAATTCCACTTTTACATGGGAAGTTATCTGGCCAGTCCCTACCAGTTAAGGAGGTTACATGACTTCCTAGGACCAATCACTGCTAAGACTTAAAAGACAAAATGGTCCATTTACATATGATTGCCCAGACATTGAGGTATCCTTGCATTGGAAACACCCTTGATGGCTTTGATTTGCACATTTAAAACCATAAACCATTCCATACTCCATATAGCTAACTTTACACACAAGAACGCTGCATACACCAAAATAAGATATACAGACCCAGAGGATTAAGACATTACAATTGTTAGGTTACATGAGGCAATTTGTCCCAAACATCTTTGAGTTATACGTATTTGTGTCCATGAGTCCATTTCATAAAGCATGGGGAGGAGAGGGGGGAAGGTCCATCACAATGGGGTCCTGAAGATTACAGTGAGAGACAGGATTAGTGAGGCCCTCACTCCATTCTGAGTAGTCCCTCCTGCAATTCATCCCTTTGTTTCCCCACCCCAGTTGTGCCTGTTGCCCCACGCACTTCAGCCAGGCCTCTCCTGCCTCTGGTCAGAACCCTGTGGTGTCAGACTGAGCGTGAGAAAGGGCAGGGAGAGGTAGGGAAGGGTGGGGGGAGGAATCAGAAAACCAGACAAGCCCGATTTTAGTTGAAAGCAGGCCTTTCTGATTTTCACCAAGTATCTGTGTCCGTGAGGACAGGGTTGTGTGGTCAGATAGTCTGGTCTATGCCCCAACTTTTAACCAGGCTCCTTTGTGCTCCAGACTCCAGGGATCTGCATGTTTCCACAGGAGGCAGGCCCATGGCTTGTAGAACTCCAAAACTGGACTGCTGAATACCAGCAATCCCCATCTCTATCTGTCTCCCTTCAGCAAGTCCAGATATGCCACGCTCCTGTGGGGTGGCCATTCCTCCTCTTCAGAGCATTGTGCACTCAGAATCTGCAGCAATACTAGGAGCTTTTTCAAAATGAAGCAACAATTTATAAATCCCCTGGAATACAGCATCTGAAAGGCTTTGGGGTACCATGAGGCTTAGGATCTGGTTCAGGAACCAGAGCATTGACACACCCTGCTTCCCTGCTCCCACCCTCACCCTTTCTGTCCCCTTAGTCTTTCAGTCCTAAGAGAACTCTGTGCCTTGGTCTACAATAGAGAGTTAGTTTGAAGTAAGGCTGCTTACATCATCGATCTGACTCTGTACGTGTCTGCACTAAAATGTCACTACCATTGATGTAAACTGTCCACTGTGCTGACTTAATAACTTCACTTCCACAAGAGGCCTATCAGGACACTTGTGTTATTGACACAGACTTTAGTAGCCTCCAGGAAGTGTCCCACAATGCCTCACCTTGATCGCTCTGGTCACTGATTTGAACTTGGCTGCCCAGCAGTGAGGTACAGCTAAGCTGCACACATTTGTGAAATTCCATTTCCTATTTGCCTGGCATGGAGGGCTCACCTAGCATCTCTCAAGGATGTCTAGCAACTACCCAGCTGGCCAGGTTGGCTCCAAGCTGCAGACACGCTCCTGCCTGCAGTACAGAGGAGGTGGGGATCTTGTGGGTCTATGGGGAGAAAAGGTTATGCAGGCACAGCTCCGATCCAGCCATATAAATATCAGTATCTGTGAGCAGGTCACTCCAGGCACAGAGAAGCATAGAAGAGAGACCAGCAGCAGTGCCGTGTGAAAGCCAAGGAGCTGTGGCAGACATACCAGAAGACAAAGGAGGCTAACAATCACGGAGGTGCAGAGCCACAGACATGCCACTTTTACAAAGAGCTGCATGCCATCCTCACCAGAGGCCTCATCACTACCCCCAGAAAAGCCCACTGGTCACACTGTGAACAGTGATGAGGAGCAGAAATAGTATGGGGGACAGGAAACCATGTGATCCAGTGGAGCAACAAGCCAGGACCTGTTTTTGACTCCTAAAGACTCAGCCAGTCCCTACTGTCCATCATACATGAGCCTGAAGCCAAGGAAAGAATCTCTAGGAAGTAAGCAGTTTGCTTTGAAATTTCAGGGACACCTCTGTTGATTTACTCTTTTATACTTACGCTGAAAGAAGCAGTGAAACAACCAGAAGTGTTTCTATCTGCTTCTCATACAGTTAGGCAGATGGGAACCTGCAGAACAGGTTATGTACATCACTGGGATGCCCCATGAACCCTCCTGAGAGTTCGAGGAAACTTTCCTGAAGGCAGACAACAATCCCCTGCCAAAGGTTTCTGGGGACAGCTGCCTTATTTCTTCCAACACAGTACGATACTTTATCATGCTCTTCAGCAATTACTTCACCCCGCAGGCTAGCAGCATAGGACCCAGTCTGCAGCCAGATGCCTACAGGAGGTGTTGCCTTTTCACTTCCGATACCCTCAGGAGTGAAATATCAGCTAAAGTCACCACTGCCTGTGCACAATGGTGCCAGTGCTCTATTAAACTGCCCTATGTGCATATAATCATTGTTGCACTGCACCCCATATTATTTACTTATGACAATTATAATGTGTATTATGCAAGTCAAGTCATGTCAAATGCCATTGAAAAAAGGTAATGATTTCCTGACTATGATTACCCTACATTTGTTCAAATGTATCATTTTTTTATCCAAAACTGTGAATATTGACTATTGCCTGAAATATCTGTGTTTCGTAATGCCATTACATCTGAAGAACCCCCACAAGATGCTTTACTTCTAGATAGCTGGGTAGGGAAGGGCCTATTAAGGGCAATGAAGCATTAGGAAAAAAAACAATAGGTCTTAGAACAAGCAAATCTCCCACCTGTGGAGATTTCCTGTGAGTACTACAGATAGTGTCCGAGTAATGGCTGCTGTGACTCTTCAAGGACATGTGATGAGATCACATGCCTCTAGACTCCATTTTAGGATGTCAGTATTTTTCCACAAACTACTCTGGGAGCAAAGATTTGAAACAAAGGGTTCCTGCCATATGCAAAAGCTCTATAAGGCAGAGAGTGACATCATCTGTTGTTCTTCATTCTCCCCATGAAGAGACTCCTGGAAACAGCTGGGCTGTGTCTACACTGGGCCACTTATTCCGGAAAAGCAGCCGCTTTTCCGGAATAAGCTGCGAGCTGTCTACACTGGCCCCTTGAATTTCCGGAAAAGCACTGATGATTTACTGTAAGAAATCAGCTGCTTTTCCGGAAAAACCATGCTGCTCCCACTCGGGCAAAAGTCCTTTCTCCGGAAAACTGTTCTGGAAAAGGGCCAGTGTAGACAGCACAGTAGTCTTTTCCGCAAAAAGCCCCGATCGCGAAAATGACGATCGGGGCTTTTTTCCGGAAAAGCGCGTCTACATTGGCCACGGACGCTTTTCCAGAAAAAGGGCTTTTCTGGAAAAGCATCCTGCCAATGTAGACACTCTTTTCCCGGAAATACTTATAATGGAAAACTGTTCCGTTTTAAGCATTTCCGGAAAAAGGTGCCAATGTAGACACAGCCCTGGGGAACAAAGACTGAACTGGGAGGGGTGGTAGGGGTGCTGGACCCAGACTAAAGGGATTTTTAGCCTATGAATGCAACACCAGGAGATTTCAAGCTGCAAGCAAGTGCAGCTTGCCTCTTAAGAATCTGCAGCCTGCTTCTATCATTTCTAACAGTGAGAAACTGCTATTCATTGCCAATCAACTTAGTATATTAAGCTTAGTTTCTGTGTTTTGCTAGGTAATCTGCTTTGATCTGTGAGCTAACACTTAAAATCCATCTTTGGTAGTTCGTAAACTTGATTTTGCTTTTTCTAATTCAGTGTGTGGGAGTCATATCTGGGGGCAAAAGGCAGTTGCTTAGTCCTGTCTACATTAAAGGAGGGAGTGAATTTTATGAGCTTATAATATACAGTTCCCTTTGCAGTGCAAGATGGTACCATTTTGGGTTTATTTTCTAGAGGGGGTGTGCGCCTAAAGACTGGTTGTTGCCCTAGCTCTGGGCTCCTCAGCATGCGGCCCGCGGCCTGTTTGTTTGCAACCCGCGGTGCGGTTTGGGTTTATTCAGGACTCAACATGCAGCCTGTGGATGGGATCCTTTGAACATGGCCTCCACTGGGAACATGCTCCATAATGGCAAGTCAATATAATGGTTTCCTGTTGATATGTGTTTTAGTAGGTAAATTCCTGGACTGTCATTGTTCATTAAAAGTGCTGTCATATGGGTGGAACTTGGGTAAATATTGCATTTTATTAATATCAGCAGAACTGACTTACATGGAGCCTGTGTGTTGTGTAGTCTTGCCTTAATCTTTGTACTCATGCTGTTCAGTGTGAAAGAACCTATTTGCATATATATTTGCATGTACACACAATCACACTTAAGTTGCGGCCCTCGGCATGTGCTGTGAGTGTCATTGTGGCTCCTGCGGCTTTCAAAGTTGAGTAGCACTGCCCTATCTGAAGCCTTCCTGTGCCGGGGCTGCATGTAACTGCAGCTGGGTATGTCCCTACTTGTGGTATACTGGTGAAAGTGCAGGCTGGAGGAGGCTGGCAGCTTGTCACAGCAATGCAATGTGAGTAGGAACTTAGGCAAGGAGGGTCAGGGGGCTCAATGGTGTCCCAGATCCTGGTGACACTTTAAGGAGACCCTATCACACTCATGCCCATGAGCTACCCATGACTTAGTGACTCAACTCCCCTTCCCCCGCCAGCTGTACCTACCATCACTGAGGCTGCCACCATGCTCCGTGAATCCCAAAGGGAAGTTGTGTGGGTCAAACAGAGTGAGTTCTGTACATCACGTTTCCATTTATCATGTGAATACGCTTTTCACAATCATACCCCTGTGCTTCGTATTTTTTGCAGCTGGAAGTGTGGCCTTGAGGGTCTGGCACTCCACCATCTGCAGATGTTCTTTGTATGCTGCCAGCATCCTTGAATTGTTTCTTTCTATGTCCCACAACAATCTAGCCTTCAAAGAATTGCCATATTCCACATGGCTCCTCTGGCTGTTCTGCAAATATGGCAGAGTCAGTCACCCATGCTCACAATACTTATCCCAATGGTGCAGAATCCATGGTGCTCTGACAGATGGCGGATGTGCACTTGCAAGGATTTTGAAAAGAGATGCAAAACATTATGGGGGACTGATAAGATTATAGGATGGTGCAAACTACATTATGGGATATTGAAATCATATTCCCAGTCATCCCTATGTGCTTTGTTTGCCCCCATAAGGCAGTGCAAATCCTTCTGAAAACATCCTGTTTAAGGTGGTGGCAAATTCCACACTGAGAGAGCCACCCACAATGCACTGCTCTCTGTATCGATGCAAGTGCTGGTAGTGAGGATGTGCATCCCAGGCAAAAGTGACTTCATTATGTGGTGAATGTATGTCTTTGTAACTTAATTAACATAATTTTGTAGTGTAGACATACTCAGTACCTCTAAGCCAATTCTTAAAGATTCATGATACCTCTATCCATTGCAAAACCATGCTAATATGTTCAGCCTGCCTGTGTCTCCTGTCATTAAGTGTGAATGTTCTCGCCATGGGGGCTTCCATGGTTCCTTCTACTTTTTTTTTTAATTGGTATGTATGGATTTCAGCTAGCTTTGTTAAATTCTCTGTTTCCAATTCGGACAGATGATGTGACATTCTGACAGACCCTATTCCCTTATACACTCAGATTGTAGAAGTGTAAAATATACAGGGAAACTAAGGTACACATATGAATAAAAATATTACATTTGTCACAGGGAGTGAAGGGCCCTACTGTTTGGGGTCAGAGCTGGGTGGTTTGTACAGCTTTTCGCTTGCTCTTGGTTATTACTTTTTTAACAATTATTTTTCTTCTCACAGCTCAAAAAATGGATGAATGGAGCTTATTCACTTTCCAAATCAAATCATATTTGAGCATAAACTGAAAATGGAAAACTTGAGCACCAAAAGAAGAGTGCTGTGGAAATTAAATCTGCTTTTATGCACTATTATAATGGAAAGTGTTTGCAACCTAAACTATAGCGGCTGCTACTACTGACAGCTGCAGTAATTAAGAAATACAAACCAGAACTTTCCAGCAAGTGGCATGAGGTTCAAAGCTGAGAACTGAAATAATCCTCTAGGAATCCAATGCCTGCAGAATTATGAATCAGACTGCGTCAATGCAATTAAAGGAAAAAATCAAAATTTCTCCATTACATGGCAATATATCGATAGGACTTAGTCTTTACTGAGAGCCAACCCAAAATATCTGTTTTTTCAGAAATATTTCATAATGCTGTATAATAAACTCATTTATCGAGGCTATATCCAAACTAGAAAGTAACTCAACCAACAGAATTACATGAGCACTTCAATTAAAGACCTTCAGTAAATCAACACGAGGTTTCAGTGGAACTAAATATCCTACAGATAAACTATTTTCATAAAGCACAAGTTGCTGGATATTTAATAACTAAAACTGAACTGTAGAATATATCAGATAAAGTAACAATAGTAAAAGAATAAACATATGGGCTGCATCTAGACTGGCAACCTGTCTACACTGGCCGCTTGAATTTCCGCAAGAACACTGACGATCTCATGTAAGATTGTCAGTGTTCTTGCGGAAATACTGTGCTGCTCCCGTTCGGGCAAAATCCCTCTTGCGCAAATGCTTTTGCGCAAGAGGGGCAGTGTAGACAATGCGGTATTGTTTTGCACAAAAAAGCCCCGATGGCAAAAATGGCGATCGGGGCTTTCTTGCGCAAAACCACGTCTAGATTAGCACGGACACTTTTCCCCAAAAAGTGCTTTTGCAGAAAAGCGTCCGTGCCAATCCAGATGCTCTTTTCCGCAAATGCTTTTAATGGAAAAACGTTTCCGTTAAAAGCATTTGCGGAAAATCATGCCAGTCTAGACGTAGCCCTAATGATTTAGCTTCATTTTTATCTGCAGCAGACCAGCCACCAGGGTTTGCAAGAGACAGAACCATTTAGCACCTTGCCCTCCCCATTGTTGCAAGTTTGACAATGTAACCATGGAGATGTCTCCATCTCCACAACCTGAAGACCTGCCATGCTTAGTTCTCCTACATGGCATCCAATAGAACCACTACTTAAGCTTCTGACTCGGGCAGTGTCTCCCCTAGAGACCTTACTATAGTATAGCTGTACCAACACAGCTGCACAGCTGTAAGATTTCTCATGTAATTGCTCTATACCAATGGGAGAGCACTCTCCCGATGACATCATTAAATCACCCCCAATGAGTTGCAATAGTTATGTCAGTAGGAGAAGCTCTCACACTGACACAGCGCTATGTATTGGGTAATGTTGTAGCACTGTGTGTGTTGCCTGATATTTCATATCCTTTAGTGAAATAAGTTTTGCCAGAATAGGTGGTAGTGAAGACATGGTTTCATACTTTGCTACCATGATCCTTCAATAGTAATAAAGAGGTAGCCGTGTTAGTCTGATCTTGCTAAAACAAAAGGAAAAACTATGTAGCACTTTAAAGACTAACAAGATGGTATAATAGGTGATGAGCTTTCGTGGGCCCATGAAAGCTCATCACCTATTATACTATCTTGTTAGTCTTTAAAGTGCTATATAGATGATCCTTCAAGCAGCTTTTTGCATAGCACGTGCATGGAAATTGGGTCAAATTCAGCTTTGGTTATGTTGGTGGATTTGTGGAGTAAATTTACAGAAGTCAATGGAGGTACTCTGAATTTGCACCAGTGAAACAGAACAGAGTTTCACCTCAATAATTATTTTTACTGCACTGTCCTATTTACTATTAGATACTTTATAGATCAAATAGAAAGACAAGAAACCTGCTTCACAATTTATATTCCTGTATGAAATATGTCTGGGACCAGAGTACGGCATCAGCACTTAAGTACATTCCTAGGGACCTAGTTTCTACAGTTACATGATGTCATCAGCTTTCCTTTTGACTAAAACACTGTTTCTAGCCCTCTGCTCTAACACCAATCTCCTCTGCAGTTTGGGGTTGGAAAGTGATGACACAATGCCAGCAAAGAGAACTCTGTGGATATATGTTCAGTGTAAGCCCAGTGTTCTGACTCGGGCTTACACCATCTTCATTCCTTGACTATGTCTACACTACCAGGTTATTTTGAAATAACTTATTTTGAAATAATAACTCCTGAAATAACTATTTCAAAATAAGCTCATTCTTCTTCACAAGCAGGAGTTACTGTTTCGAAATAACAAACTCATTATTTTGATACATCCCATACCAAAGGGCCAGAGACACTTACAAGCAGTAGAAGCAGAGACTGTTTGGTCACAGATCGAAACAATGGCCTCAAAGACTGATCACAACATTCACAAACCTCAATGACTCAACCCGCCATGTCCAAACAATTATTTTGAAAGATTGGTTGAGGAACTGAGTGACCTCTACCCAGTACCAGAGGCACAACCATCAACCAACCATCTATTTGGTCATATCCTGCACTCTTTTCTCCAACAATGGGCCAGCATAACATCAGACCAATGGGCTGTAGAGATCGTACGATCAGGTTAGTCAATCCCTTTCACATCCATCCATCCCTCCAGCTTCTCCCCCATCCCTCTTTAGGGACCCCTCCCATGAGCACCTTCTACACTTGGAGGGGAACATTTAGTACACATAGGAGCAGTAAACTAGTCCCACGTCTATTTCAAGGACGGAGTTTCTATTTCAATTATTGCCACCCCAACAAAACCCAGGGATTAGAGATCAATACTTTATCTCAGAAGACTCAACAAATTCATATGCTATCACAGGTTCAAGATGGTCACTCTCATCACAATTATATTGGCTCTAGACAGTGATACTTGTTCTTAGCCATCAACCTTCAAGATGCATACTTTCATATCATGATTCATCTAGCACACAGACTCATCCTATGCGTGGTGCCCGAACAGACTCATCCTCCCAGTGGTCCCCGAACACTACCAATACTGGATGCTACCATTTGTCTTGTCTATGGCTTCAAGAGTCTTTTCCAAGACACTGGTAGTGGTTACAGCACAGCGCCTATGGCAAGAGATGATAACATTCCCCTACCTAGACGACTGCCTAATCAAAAGGTACCACATACAAAGAAACACTGAAATGGTGCAAACAGCAATATTGCTATTGCAATGTCTAAGACCACAGATCAACTTCCAAAAATCTATCCTGGAACCAACTCACAATTTAGCCTTGGTGAGTTCCTATAAATTCTATATCTAGACTACTAAGTTTTTCCGGGATACCAGAAAAACTCCACTGTGTCTGCTCTTCCAACATTTTTTGCAGAAAAGCAGACGCGCTCTTTAGAAAACCCTGTTTTCCTCATGCCAGGAGGAAGAAGGGCTCTTCTGAAAGAGGAGGTTTTTCTGAAAATTGGCCCAGTGTAGATGGGCCAAATTTTGGAAAAGCCTCTTGCGGAGCGGAATTTGCATGCCTTTTTCCAATAAAAAGCACCAGTGTAGACATAGCCCTAGACTTTAGACAAGCCAGAGCAACTCTGCCCTAACACAGATTCTACACCCTCACCATTCTTATTACCACAGTTCAATTCAGCTCTTTCCCCACTGCAAAGACCTGCCTTCAGATCTTAAGATATATGGCAACCATAACATATGTGGTGAAATTCTCCAGACTCCACATGTGTTGTCTCCAGAACTGACTTGCTACAGTATATATCTCATGCTGCGATGGTCTAAACAAGAGTATCAAAACCACATGTCCTCTCTTCCCTAGGCTGGTGGGCACAAGCACAAAATAGTACACAGGGTATCCCTTTCCATCAGGACACTAACTTGTGTTATAACTGTTGATGCCTTGCTCCCGGGAGGGGAACTCTTCTGGGAAATCACATGATCCAAAGCAAATGGTCCCCCCAAGAATCCCAGTTACACATCAGTCTGCTGCAGCTAAGAGTGTACGCCCCTGCCAGCACTTTCTCCCAAAAATATAGAACAAAACTGTAAGGATTCTGACAGACACTAGCAGGTGTACGTTCTACATAAACTAATGGGAGGGGGCACGATTGCATTTCCTCTATGCAGAAGCCCTCAAATTATGGAATTGGTGCACCTGTCACAATATTACAGTCATGGAGGCCTACCTACCGAGCTCCCTCAACACCACAACGGACAGTCTCAGCCATCATTTCTCAGAACAACATGAGTGAGAGATCCACATTGCAGTCATCCACAAGATATTTCATATATGAGGACATCTGCAAATCAATCTTTTCACGACTTGTATGAATCACAAATGTCAACAGTTCTGCTCCAGGGCAGGTTCTGGCAAGGGAATGCTCAGAGGTGCTTTTCTCTTCCCATGGACTGCACCACTCCTATATGCCTTTCCACTATACCACTCATACCCTGAGTAATTCAAAAGCTATGCAAAGACCAAGCGTACATCATCCTGATCATTCCAACGTGGCCCAGACAGAGTTAGTTTCCTTACCTCAAGCAACTGACACGCTGCAGTTCAGAACTCTGCAGTTCTCACTTGCTACCACACCACCTGAATCTCTTATCGTAACACCATGGTCGAACGCTACACCCAAATCCAACAATGCTTCACCTCAAAGCCTGGGTGCTCCATGGCTCCATCATGCCAAAGAGACCTGCTCAGACAGAGCAAAACAAATATTAATAAATATCCATTGCCCCGCAACAAGAAAGACTTGCCCGTTTAAATGGAAACAGTTCCCAGCATGGTGTCAGCAAAGGCAACCAACACCACACCTATTTCCACCATACTAGAATGCTTACTAGACTTGAAAGAATTGGGCAACTCCCCCTAAAATGACCTTACCTACTCCTATTTGGATCAAGACCTCTACAATTACAACACCGTCATTAAATTTACTATTTTAAAAATCTTACTACTGTGAGATTGACCAAAACAGGCCATGAATTTGGTAGGTTCCTACCCATTATGCTCAACACATCTTTACATATATTTGCTGTAGTCTTATGGCTATGATCTTATCCAGGTTTTTTTTACTCTTATTTCATTTTCTGTTCCACCCATTTACTTTGTTATATCAGAAAAGTAAAATGCACAGAGGCATTTTTCCTGAGAAATTCTATGCATCCATCTCATTGAAGATTGTGGGCAAATTCAAGTCAATGGAGCCAGACAGATTTGCCCCTCTCTCTTTAGTGTCTGTCCCATTTTTGGGTGAGGTAGGCTTTTCTTGCTTTCTCTATTTCCCACAGGTCATACTCCAAAGAGCCAGGAGCAAAAGGAAAGGAAGTACACTTATCAATTTGGATCATATGTGCTGATGTTATTGCAAGTTCAGGGCTGATCAGGGCCGGATTAAGACCTTTAGAGGCCCTAAGCACCGAAAAGATTATGGTGCCCCCCATATATAATTCAAAATAAAAACAATACTATACCGTAAAAACTCATTTTTTTTGGTGCCCCTGATTTGCTGGTGCCCTAAGAACATGCTTAGTCTCCCTATTGGGTAATCTAGCCCTGGGGCTGGTAGGGTGCCACTGGGCTCTGCTAGTTACCAAATCTCTTTCTCAGTTACCCCTTCTCCCCACAAAATAATAGATATTAGGTCTTATGGTGTTGCCAGGGGCTTAGTGAAGCCAAGTATTTCCAAAGCCTTGGCTCCATACAATTCCATGGGTGAGCAGGGATTTGGTTAGTCCTCTTTCACCATTTCTGGAATTTTTGGCAGCCTCTGCTTGCTGCCACCAAAATTTTTAGGTCTGCAGGCAAGAGTGTGGGAAGACAATGCAATAGGAATATTATCTAGAGAGACTGTGGATTAACATTTGTTTTGCTGCCTGTCAAATAAGTGACCCCATTTTTTAAAGAAATAGGCTTGTTACTGTCCATTTCCTCCAAAAATAATATTTTGTTAAAAAGAAGACCAAAAAAAGATGCATGTCTGATGCTAAAGTAAAGCACATTAGTTCTTTTGTATGTGTTGGCTGGTCCTGTAACATTGCTGAGATCAGGGTAAAAGTCATTGGTCACCAGGAGTTGATGCAGAGAATATTTCTTAAAAATAAGTAAATGCAATTTATGACACAGCAGACCCACCACAAGGACACCGATAGACATATGGCAAAACTGTACAATTAAGGTACTCATTTCATCTCCCAATAAAGTTAATAGCAAAATTGCTACTGACCTCAAGAGGCCTCAATTAGAGGCCAGCCTTTAATTTGCAAATGCTATACTTTTCCCCTCCCGTTTTTTTCTGCACATTACACCTGATTTCCCACCACTTTGCACCTTATATAACTATTTAACTGTAAAATAGCATACTGTCCACTTCCTAGTCTGTAAACCATGCTAATGTCTGTGTTATACTGGAGAATGTGAACAGATCCACAGTGATGTGAGTACAAGCAAAACTGTACTAACTTATCTGCAAAGAACCATGAAGGAAAAGTGCAACAGAAAGGCATGTGAAGAGCATTTAAACCCTTGCTACATAGCACTTTGTGTTACATTTCAATACGCTTGCACAACAATTTTAAAACTAACAACAAATGAAGTATGGGAGCACAATTATTTTAATGCATTAGCTACATTTAATGCATTTCATTAAATGCAGCTAATGCATTTGATCCTATCAAATTTCTGTTCTGAACAATACAAGGCATGAACTGTTCGGTATTGGTTTTAATAGCTGCTTTTCAGGGTACTCAGAATATTTGCTTGTAGTAAGCATGTTTCAGTTTGCAACCATGTGCTGTTGCTGTTTTTAAAAGACTAGCAAATGTATACATAGTCTGCAAAATCACAGGCTCAAATACTTGTCAATTCTACACAGATGCAAATCTTGAAATAATTCCTTTGAATTCATGACAACTCACATCAGAATTTAGGCCATAATATGTGAATGTTACTTCCATACTTTAAAACTAAATTAAGCTTGCTAATGCTACAAATCCTCTGACTAGTGAGATCATAGGAGGAAAAGACTACAAATTTCTACAAAAATCAAGGAGAAGGCACAAGCACGTTATTTTTTTGATTCTCCACAACTGAGGTGAAATGGAAACAGACTACACATTTTAAAGAGATTGAATTCTGGAGGCCTGGCAGAACTATTGCTATCCAGCTTTTGTAGACTGTTCTCTTGAACACTCTGTTACTGGGAACAGCTGCTACTCAATATCCACTAAAGACATAAGGGAGGATACGAGTTTTGCACAGGGACTGTTCATTGAAACAAAAATCACACTTCACTCACAGGACTGCAGGCTGTCTTCAACTGCATCACAACAAACTGAGTGAGTATGTGGAGGGTAACTCCCACTGGGCAAACAGGAAGTTGTAAATTAATGGTTCCATCCCATTTATATTCTGGGAAACTCAGTTAACCCTATGAAGACCATTTATTAAAGAAAGGCTACTAAGAGCAAGCCCCCAAGAATATAACAGAAGGTAAGGGAGCAGGAGGCATACAGATTTAAGGGAACCTAGGATGATGAGGATAGTGGTTCCATAGTTACATGATCCCTTGTTGAATTTGGGGTACGTGTTTTCAAAAGCAATAAACCCAAAACCTAGTCTGCAATAGGGGAAGATCTGGGACTCTATGCTGTGGGTGAGATTGAAATCAAATTGGCTTTTATGTGCCTTGGGTCAGGACCTAAGTGAACAGTTGAATCAACACACTATCAAACCAACATCCTGACCTCTTGTGGGTAGGGTTGCCAGATATCCGGTTTTGAACCAGACAGTCCAGTATTTGAGTTTTCTGTTCGGGCAACAAACTGGGAAAACATAAATGAGAAAATATAAATGTCTGGTATTTTCTAACTAAGATGTAGTGTCGATTGTGATGTAATGTTAAGTGTGTCCAGTATTTTTGTTGAAACCATCTGGCAACCCTATTTGTGGGTAGGGTTGTCAACTTTCTGTTGGCACAAACCTGAACATCCTAGCCCTGACCCTTCCTCTTCATTCCCCTTCCCTCAATGGCTCACTGTCCTCATTTTCACTGGGCTGGGGCAGAGGGTTGTGGGGAGGGAGAGCTTTAAATGGCAGTTCAGGCCTCAAGTCCAGGAGGGGGTCTCTGAGCTGAATCAGGTAGTTGGGGTGCAAGACATGGTGAGAGCTCTGGCTGGTAATGTAGGCTCCAGAGTAGGCCTAGGGATGAGAGGTATGGGGTGCTGGGAGCTGGGCCTGACCAAGGGATTCGGAATGCAAGAGGGGGCTGTGGGTTGAGGCAAGGGGTTGAGGTGCAGAAGGGGGTGAGGGCTCAGGGATGGAGTGGGGGATGGAGGGTTCGGAGTGTTGGAGGGGGTCAGGGTTGGGACAGGGGAGTTGAAGGAGGGTTAATGGTCTGGGATGGGGATGTGGGCTCTAGGGTGGGCCTGGGGATGAGGCACAAGCTTCAAAGTAGGAATAAGAGATCCTCCAGAAAAGGGCTTTATTCCGGAGAATCATGCCAGTCTAGACGCTCTTTTCCGGCTTTTCCCCAAGCCAGAAAAAAAGCGGTGGCCATGTTTATTTAAATCCCACGGGGGATATTTAAATCCCCCGCAGATTTCCCTATTCCAAAGTTGTAAATTAGCATGCCTTTTCCGGAGAAGGGGCCAGTGTAGACGTAGGCCTGGTCATTCTGCTCGTAAGTGTGAAGAAAGGGGCTGAAGCAGGCCAGAAAATCTGACCCAGGTAGTGTAACAATCTAAAGCACAGGAATACGAGTTGTCAATTTCTTCTATATTATGCATTAGTTGAGGAAGGAGGAATTCAACCATTTTGCTATAGACAATTAATACAGCTAAATTGCAGCACTCATCCACTGAGTTCTGAGTTAACATTCTGAGGATGTACAAGTAAATGTGTTAATTAGTTTGCGTTAAAGGATGAATTTTATAATTAATTTTAGGAGACTTAGCACCCACTGTCACAGCATTTCATTCTCCTAAAAGATGCTAATAACAGAATAACGCAGATGCTTTAAACTTCCCTTAAAGTTTAATTCACTGACATTTTGTACATTGGCTGCTGTTGAGGACATATCTGAGGATTAATAGTAATTTTTTACATTCTCCCTCATAGCTAAAAGATTCTTCAAGAGGGGTAGACAATAATGTTCTACTAAAGCAGGGTGGGCAAGAGCTAGGCACTCCAAGACCTTGGATCTGGTCTGCAGGCTGCCATGCCAGGACTCTCTGAATAGGCCCATGCTGCTTTAAGTGTCTTGCTGTTGCTGCTCCCTGTGGCTTTCTGCTCTGGGCACCTGTAGCCAGACAGACCCCTCCCCCCCCATAACTATCTTATTTGCTTCTCTGAGGTTCCTGAAGCATACAGGGCAGAGAAGGAGCAATAAAATCAGCACAGCCATTAAGCTTTGATCTGCTTTGATGCGAGATCAGGATACGTGAGTTTCTCTGACTCTGAGGAAGCTGAAAACATAGATATGAGGAGAGAGAGCCATTAAGGCAATAAGCTGGCCTCGAGGCTGCGAGAACTGCCCGGCAGGCACCCATGTTGATATGAACACACAGTCTCTGGGAGAGGAATCTCCCACTGAGAAAAGAATCCCCAGTACTTCCAGTTTAGTTATCTCTCTTACAAGTGTAAATTAAGTTCACAACTCCCTTGTAAGAACTGGTCTCACAAAAGACAGACCAGCATCATTTGGCATCACAGATAAGAAAGAGAAATACGTGACCCCATGGGTATAAAGATGGGTCTGTCATGATTATGAGGGTTAGCCAGAAGCCTGGGGATTAAGGGGTTAACTACACCTAGCCAGGTGGAGAGACCAATAAGAATGTAGGTGGGACTTTTCAAACTGGGACAAAGGAATTTGGGGTTTTTTTCCTTTCTCCTTTTGTCTCTCTGGGAGTTCTCTGCAGCTACAGAGAGGGACAAGCATGTCTCTCTCTCTCTCCAAGACACCAATCTTCATTTTCTGTAAGTAGGGTAAAGTTTAGGCAGTTTCGTTAGGTTTTATTGTTTTAAGGATTGGGTATGGGATCTGAGATCTGGCACTGTTTAAAAGATGTTTTGGCTTTTCTTTGTAACTAAGTTCTAGGCCCATGGAGTTTCTCCATGAGTATATTTTGTTACCTCTCTATCTAGTCATTATGTTTGCAACAGGAATATTGTTGTAATAATAAAGGTTCTTTCTTTATTAGTGGTTAATTGTGTGCCTTGATTTTTATTTTAGGGGTAAGATTTCCCAAATGATCTTTCCCCTGATTTCTTTATCAACATTTGGGTGGTGGCAGCGGAAGTTTTATTCCCAAGATCTAGGTTTTTAAGATCTTGGGGGAAGTTTTATACCAAAGCCTGGTAGATAAGGCTTTGGGGTACACTTGCTGGCCCCCACTTCTGCATTTATCATGCCAGAGTGGGGAAGGAGCCATGACAGGTCCAGCAGCATACTCACTTTGAGTGTCAATCTACCCTCTACCTGCTGGTCGGGTTAGGTGTTTGACCTCCCGAGGTTCTATGGGGACACCCACCTCGTATTTTCGTCTTTCCTAGGAATTGAGGGACCGGCCCAGGCCTGACATGCTGGAGTCGAGAGGCACAGAAGGGGGTAAAAATTGTACCTGGATGTGGTCCTCTGTCTTAAGTGTACACATAGACTTAGAGCTCTTTAAAGATTAAGCTGTTACTTGGTACCATTATTTCTATTCTTCTATCTTTATCTTCTTTGTAACCATTTTTAAGATCTATATTTGCTAACAGTTAAGAAAGAGAGCAATAGCCATTGTAACCATATGATTTATAAGCTTCTTTAATAAACCTGTAACTGTTTAAGTTTTAACCTGACTCCTTCAGTTGCTGTAACAGAACCAAGCACAATTTAAAAGAACTTCAGCCGGTCATAAGGGATAGGTATAGGGAGAGCTTGGGCATTTGGATTTGTGTCACTCCCAGGTGACAGATCTGTTGGGGCATCTCTCAGTCTTTCCCAGGCTGCCCGTTGCGAAAGGATCATGCATTCTCGCAGCTAAAATCTGAGGTGTTATAAGCTCTCCCTATAAACTTATTGGGGCGCCCGTCAACCTCCTCCAGGTTGCCCGCTGCAAGGGACCCCGGTCTCAGCAGTTGACGTCTCAGGTGTATAACACACACACACACACACACACACCACACCCTGCCCTGACCGTCGGCTGACAGCACCAGAGTGAGGCTTTTTGAGCTGCCCCTGCCCCCAGCACAGTTTCTCAGATCCTATTGGCTGGTTTCCACCTAAACCCTCTGCAGCTTCCTCTCCCAGGTCACAACGCCCTCCCAGACTCTGCACGCCCTACACACCTCCTCCAGGCCAGAATCCTCTCCTGCACCCATATATCTTCTGGACTCTGCACCCCATCCCCTTCCCTGATCACCACTCCTTCTTCACCTAAACTCCCTCTCAGACCCCACACCATCTCCTGCACCCCAGTCTGTTACCCCGAGCTGCCTTCTACACCCAATCTCCATCACAGACCCTGCACCACCTCCATAGAAAAGTGCGGCTCTTGACCACTTACCAAAATCTTGGAGTCCCCCCGCATCAAAAAGTATTGCCAATCCCTGTGCTAAAGAGAATTCCATGCAGGCGTGCCCTCTTTCAAAATAGCTGCCATCTCCCATTGTTCTCAATGAAAGTGAGCCCAGAATTTTCCCATAGGTAAGTGGCCATTTTGGGAAGGGTATTCATCTATCATTGTTTATGGGGCTGAGATTCCAGTTTTCTTTAAACAAAGCTGGCTTTTTGGCTTTATTTTCTTTGGTAACTATAGGAGGTTGTGGCCTTTTTGAAAACTTTAAGGGAGGCTAACTGTGATCACAAACCCACAGGGAACAATGGGAAATGGTAGCTTTTTTGTTTTTCTCTGAAGATTTTTTTTGGTAATGAATCAGCTTTGAGTGCCAGGTTATTTTTACAGTGAAGCTGTGGATTTTTTTGGGAAGGACATGGTTGGTTTGGAAGGAACGGTTTAAATCAACATTATGGAGGTGGTGTGTTTTAGTGTAATTCCTCTCCTCTTGCCTGCAGTGAAATTTGTTGGTTGGTTGATGTGGTGATGTTGTTTTCTTGAATTTTGTGTTTGTTGTGCAGTGGAGTTGGTTGGGACACTTGGAGTTTATTTATGTTTTTCACACTGCAGTACCTGGTGGCGAGTACTGGAATTTTTGATGTTAGGATGGAGAAAATGAATGGGAAGCCAAACTGAGAGGAATAGGGAAAGAGACAGTGAGAAAGAGAGAGAGAGAGAGATTGGAATCGATATTCATCTGCAAATTTTGCACTTCAGCCACCATTCCAGATTATATGATTCCATGCCGATGATGCTCATTAAAAAATAACATATTAATTAAATTTGTGACTGAACTCTTTGAGGGAGAATTGTATGACCCTGTGGTGTTGGGGGGCTTGTGGCTCTGCCATAGGTGGCAAGGCCTTTGGCAGGGAGAGCTGCATGGTCAAGGTGCTGCTCTCAGGCTGGCTTCCTGCCACAAGGCTTGTCCGGGGTGCCTACAGCTTTAAGAGGTGCCAGGAGACATGAACAATAGAGTTGTGATTACTTTGGACGGAGTGTCTACCAGGGCACCTGTGTTATTTCCTGGAAGCCTCTTCTTTCAAAGGAAAACCCTCCTCCCCATCGACACACGCCTTTTTCTGAAAGAGCTCTTTCAAAAAAGGTGTTCTTCCTCATAGAAAGAGGAGTACCGCTGTCGGAAAAACCCCTCTGTTCTTTCGACTTACTTTAGAAAGAACGTGATTGCAGTGTGGACGTAACTCAAGTTTTGTCAGAAAAATGGCTGTTTTTCTGACAAAACTCTGTAGTGTAGACATACCGTTGGAGATCAGCTACATCCACTCTGATTTAATTAGCACTGTTGATACTTTCCCATTTCTGTATCCTTTTTTTTTCTTCCTCTTTCTGCCTTTCTTTTTCTCTTCTTCATCTGAGGAAGTGGGTTGTAGCTCATGAAAGCTTATCTCTGATACCCTAATAAATGTATTAGTCTTTAAAGTGACACCAGACTTGTTGTTTTAATTGTAAAGTGACTCAAAACAACAACATATGCCTTTCTGCTTCTTGCTGGATATAATTAGTGACTATGCTGTCAAGTAAGAAATGATGTCAAATTTGAATAATAGCAGGTTCAGTATGACCCAGAGGCATGCACAGGAATTTAAATCCTTCCACTTTTGGAGGGGCACATTCTGTGCCTCCGCTGCCATTGTGGGACTAAAGGAGCTTTGTATCCCCATTGATTATTGAGGGTGTGTGCCCCTGTTTCACTCCCCTTTCCATTGTACATGACCCTGGTATGACTCGTCACATTAACAGCAGGAGAGGAAGGAGAATGTGAATGCTAATTGATGCTGAATCTGCATGCAGTAAAGTTAGATTGAGAAAAAAGACTCTGATGAAGGAAACAGTATGAAATGAATGCTATATTTGCATAAAGGTCCCTGGACAATATACAATGTTTATAGATAGCAGACTCTTTTCCCAGCAAACAACGACTTGATAAAGCACTGAAAGAATTAATGTAGTACTATGTACAGATTGCAAATTCAGTTCCACTAAATTGTTTATAATGAAGTTGTCTATGACTCAGAAGTTTCTGCTATTTTAGTTTCTGTGCTATGGCACATCAATAAATTCTGCATCTCGTATTCAGTACCTAATGCTTGGATTATACGCTTATCCTCTTTGTCCCAAAATAAACATTTTAAAATGAGCAATTCATTTTTTCCCATCATCTTCACATTTCACTGCCATACTGTTATGTGTGTTGTTGTTAGGTGATTCAGTCTCTCTGAAAATTTGTGTTGCTTATATGTTTTGTGTATCAAATATTTTTATTTCATATTTGGTGAAAAACTATATTATTGACTCCTATCTATCTATCTATCTATCTATCTATCTATCTATCTATCTATCTATCTATCTATCTATCTATCTATCTATCTATCCCAGACTGTGTGGTTCAGGCCATCTGAGGTCTTGGGAGACTTAAGTCAAAGCTACTTGTCATCAGATATTAACATTCTGAAAAAATGAAATGAACATTTTTTTGCTTTATTGTTTTCTCACTTGGTTGTGTCATCTCTATAACCTCTTGCCCCGGGCTAATTTCCACATGCTTCAGCTGAGCCATTCTCTTATGCACAGACCTGCAATGACAAAAAATAATAAAAATAAAAATCAACTACCAGTGCTTCCTTTCTAGATTCAACCAAACACCCCAGAGTCCATTTCCTTTAGACCTCAGTTCAGGAAAGCACTCAAGCATGTGTTTAAATTACATTAACTGCAATGGGACATAAGCAGTCCTTAGGTGCTCTGATGAGTCAGGACCTTTGTTTATAATCCTGAGAGAATGGCAAAATGCTTGTTGACTAGAGCTGAGTAGGGCAGAGTTCTTTCAATGACAGAAATGGCCCAACACACTATAGGAAATTTTTCCACTTTGTATTTTGGGCCATTATGATAAAATATGAATGTGTGGGGGGGGGTTGGGTTGGGGAGGGGAGCTTTCAGTGGAAGCTTCAAAACTAGAAATATGTGGTGTTCACAGTATATTGAAGATGGAGGTGGGGGAACCTGAGCAGTACTGGGGGTATGCTGCGTTGATTCTTCAGATTAGACATATGCAGATTTGAGACACCAAGGGTATGTCTACACTACCCCACTAGTTCGAACTAGCGGGGTAATGTATGCATACCGCACTTGCTAATGAAGCCCGGGATTTGAATTTCCCGGGCTTCATTAGCATAAGCGGGGAGCCGCCATTTTTAAATCCCCGCTGCTTCGAACCCCGTGTAGCGCGGCTACACGGGGCTCGAACTAGGTAGTTCGGACTAGGGTCCTAT
This sequence comes from Pelodiscus sinensis, assembly GCF_052426305.1. Taxonomy (NCBI): domain Eukaryota; kingdom Metazoa; phylum Chordata; order Testudines; family Trionychidae; genus Pelodiscus; species Pelodiscus sinensis. The sequence goes on from NC_143052.1 coordinate 202,903,341, forward strand.
TCCGAACTACCGGTACACCTCGTTTCACGAGGAGTACCGGTAGTTCGGAATAGGACCCTAGTCCGAACTACCTAGTTCGAGCCCCGTGTAGCCGCGCTACACGGGGTTCGAAGCAGCGGGGATTTAAAAATGGCGGCTCCCCGCTTATGCTAATGAAGCCCGGGAAATTCAAATCCCGGGCTTCATTAGCAAGTGCGGTATGCATACATTACCCCGCTAGTTTGAACTAGCGGGGTAGTGTAGACATACCCCAAGACTGCAAGGGCACCATCTAATCTGTGTAGTAGTTTGCATTTATTCTTGTAACAACCATGCTTTCCCTGAAAGTTGGTCTATTTTTTTTTTAAGTTATTTCAGACAAACTCATTGCAGCAACCCATGAATCTTTCAAGCTTGCAGTCTCATACTGACTAGGTTTGAACCCAGGCACAATGTGATTATTGGTAAGACCTCTGTCAGATTGAGCCCAAGCTCTGTACGACAGTTTAAAAAAAATAAATTAAAGCAGGAAACAATGAAGATCTGGGCCTGCAAAGAGATACGTACAGGCTGAGCTTAGTACCATTCCAAACAATGGAACTGTTTCTCAGAGCTGAAAGTTCAGCATCATATATGCAAGTCTCTTGCAGGATTGGGTCATTCCTGGGACTCATTTTAGGGGTACTATAAACACATTTCAAATTGTGTTCTATTTTTTCAAGATACACTTACCTTGAGGAAAGAAAGAGAAATTACTTGTCAGAAAAAACTTCATTGACAAAGCCCAAATAAAAAGGAAAACTGGAAGAAAGAAATGTGGGTTTCAAATTAATGTATTAATGCATTCTGTGAGGCCAGCAAAACCTTTGCTCCTAAGATCCTTAGCACCTACAATATTAAGCACACTTCTGATGCTTAACAAGTAGCTGATAGCAATAGGTCCAGCTCATGAATGAAGGTAGCATTGCAGAAAGATGTACCTCTTTGCGCTAGTACTGAGGACAGAGAAACTATAGTGTGTTGAGTCCCTTTTCTCCATTTCCCCTTGTAATGTGGTCAGAAAGTCAAATGGCATAGCCTTGAAAAGTTGTCTTCACTGTTCAAGTTTTAATCCTGCAGCAAGAAGTTGATTCAGGTACCTTTTTCTCCAGACATTTTTGACTTGGATCAGATATTTTTAATATAGTCTTTCTTAGATGGGTATGTTGTAGCTTAAGGAAGTACCAAGGACTTGTGTGATAGAGGATAAGAAAACTAATAAGCAAATTTACTACCCTCTACTTGCCCTACCAAAGAAATGTCAGGTTCATATCGCTGTATTGCAGTTATGAAATAGACTGTCTCTCAAGTCAATTTCCATATCTCATTTTTGCTCTGAATTCAGAACTAAAGTATAAGACTACACAAATAATATTCAATAATTTCATTGTTTTGATGGGCAGCTCTTTATGGAAACAGAGTAAACACTGCCAGCTCTGATTTGTATCTGTGATATTGCAGTCTTTACACACTGCCTTTAAATGGCTTTGAATATATCTTTGTTATCTGTCCTCTTTCAGATCTCACAATCCTTTACTTCCGTTGCATGAAGGTCCAAATTAAACATGGCACCAAATGCCTGCAGGTCTCATTGATACAAAATTGCAGAAACCATGGCTTTCTTCAAACAACAAAGAAGGAACTTTGTTAAAAAAGAGTTAAGGCTACTCTTCTTTCTCCATCCTCTTCACTTTTGTCTTTTCATAGACCTTCCTGTGTGCCCACCTGGAGTGCCTTCCTACCATACATTTAAAGAAACAGTAAATGTATACCTACATACCCCAGAGCAATCTGCTCACTGCAAGTAAGGCAAGTCATTCACGAGTCCCTGAGCATCTGGATGGTTTCAGAAAACTAGGCCAAAATAGCATAATCGTTCTATGGTTTTTTTACCCTGGATGATGTTATTCAAAGGTGCTCTGACTGACACATCATGCTTGTTGGCAAACAGAATAATGTTCTCAACGGGTAATCATTTTTGTCAATAGCCCTCAGATGATCACTCAGGAAGTCAGCATTGATAATCGACTGCCTAAAGCAGGTGCTGCCACTTTATAAGGTTCCACACACACTAACCTTGCCTGAACAAATACAAGAGCAAAAACATATTTAAAAGCAAAGGAAATATTATGTCAGTAGCATTTTCAAAAGATGTTTGGCTCAGGCTGTCTGCAAAATGCAGCACCAGTGAAATGTCTTAAAAGAACTATGTTGACAATAAAGGTTGATCAAAGTTTCTAGAGGAAAAAAGAAGCTGTGCTTTCACAGAGAACAGAGCTGAATAAATGTTAGGTACTTTTGAAAAGCAACTACTAGTATACTAGCAACTGCCAATTCCCTCTTGTGTTTCTGGTGGAGAAGACTACTGGATATCGGGGCAAGCTCTGGCAATACCAGTAGTCATTTTCATAGTAATCTGGAGGAAGACCCTTTGTAGTCAAAGTGACATCTACAACAGGTCCAGCACCAAAATCACCAAACCCTAATGTTCCATTTTGGGAGCATTTGAACACAGAGAAGTAAATTCTGTGCTCCTTTTGCATCGCTCAGGTACAACAAAGGGAACTTAAACATCTCACAGGTCTTTTGCTGGGTATATCACCATGTGGCAGAGTCCTTAGTGGCAGGAGAGCTTCTTCTAATAACTCCATTTCTACCTTGCCTGGCATAGGGAGAGAGAACAGTGTGCCAATGAAATGGCCATAGTGGTTTGGGCTCTGGTTATCACTGTCTAGCATATGTCCCTTAGGGTATCCACTTGGTGCAAATTAGAGCAGGCTAACCTATGGCAAAACTGGGGCTAGGGCAGAGAAGTGGGGCCCCTAACCAGTGCCATGTCACTTTCCCACTTGCTAGGTTCAGCAGAGAATCTGCCTCATACAATCAAAGTTTCCTTGAAGGAAATTCCTGGCTTTGAGGGGGAATTCTTTGAGAACGAGAAAGGATTGATGCCACAATTTAATATTAATGTTTCTTTTCAGTGTTCAGTTTTTATACAGTGTTTCAACATCATTGCTCACCTGTCTGAAAAGTGTATATCAATGAAAATACATGCAATAATAAATATTAAAAGGAAAATAATGTAACACAATGCCTTGGTGGGCTCTGCTTTTCCTTACTCCTGGTGCAAGGCTTAATTTCAATTGATCTTGAATGTGGGGCAGCATTAGTAAGAAGTGTCCTTGTCTCATTTACAGCAGTAAATGGTCACTTTGATAAGAACAAGAGTCTAGTTCTGCTCATGAACATCTATTGAACTTGGTGAAAGCTGTGTGCCCAAAAGTTTAAGAACCCATTGATTACATCCTTCTCTCAAAAGGGATTGCTTAAGCAAGGCATGTGATATTACAAGGATGCACCCACTCATTTTGTTGTTTGCACAGGTCTTCCAGTCCAATCTGGGACCTGAACGTAATTAACTATATTGGCTGAATCACTGTAATCCGCACTTCTCTAGTCTGCCAACACCCCTGGTCCATGGAGTAGATTTTCCTCCCAACACTCCAGTTCGGCTCACAGCCCTCCCTCCTGGCAACCTGGCTCAGTGTAATACGCATACCCTCCTCCTCTACCACCATGGTATGCACAACAGTATGGCTGACCACCACCATATACCACTCAGTGGCAGCCGTGGGAACCACACCCCAAGAAAAGCCACCATCATGCCCATCTCCAGACCATTTGCTACTGCTTTGGTAATTGAGCCGAATTCTGCAGCTCACTCTGAAATACAGGACTCCCTTTCAGAAGGGGAAGACAGATTCCCCCTTGCATAATTCCTCATCCTCACCCGATGAGGCAGTCATAGCCGAAATCCCACCATTTGGCGACGACTCAAGAAAAGTCTCCGGTCACCAGTGCGAGGATTCACCAGCACCCAGAGTGGAGCACCCACGGGGACACATCTCGAAGAACCGCTGTTACTGCACTAGGTGAGTAACTCTTTCTTCTGAAACTTATCTGTGTAGCTTCCCATTGGGAGATTCTGTGTAGTAGTAGCACTATGATAGACCCAGGGCAGCTGGCTACAAATAGTTTGGTGGAAGGCAGACATACTGGGAGGTGGGTGAATGTTTTTCTATTCCCTGAATAAACTGTCAGAGACCATGGCCATGTAATCAAGACAGGCAGGCACCTGACATTCCTTAAGAGCTTGTCTGCAGTAGCAGGCTAACCAGGCACCTGCAGCCAATTAAGGCATTCTGTGTTACTCTAAAAGTTTTCCCCTCAGGTAAGGGGGGAGAAGGAGAAGAATGAAGGATTGACATGAAGAATTGCATTGCTGGAGCACTGAGGACTGCAAAAAGGAAAGAGTCTTTGTACTGAAGCAGGAAAGAATCACTCTGGTACCAGGGAGAAGGTGTACAAGGGGAGCATTTGGGAAAGTGGCCTAGGGAAAAGGTTGCTGTATTGGGGCTAGGGGAAAACCCCTGGCAGTTGCCACTACCTAGGGTCCCTGGGCTGGAACCTGGAGTAGTAGGTGGGCCTGGGTTTCCCCCAACCCTCCCCACACCACTGATGAGGATGTCTCAGTAATCTGTGACTGTGGCCTGTAGAAAGTTAAGAGGGTCACAGCAAACCTCTGAGGCATACAAGAACCACTTAGAAGTACAGGACCCACTGGGGGTGGATGGAACTTTGCCACACCACCTTTTGCCCAGTAATGAATCTGGATTGTGAACACACGTTTATTTGAGTTAATTGGTAATCCTCCCAAAGACTAACTTTTCAGTGCCTATCTAGGGAATGTTTATAATCCAACACATTGCTACATGAAACTATATGACATCTTTCCCGATGAGCTGGTAAAACAGAGATCACTTACATGTTACATAGTGGCTTGTGTGCAAAGAATGTCTGTTTTATTGCCAGATTCCTTTGAAGATATTTTAGCCTTTGAGAAACAAAGTTTTGAAATATGGTTCTGAATGCTACATACAATATGATGAAGGTTTATGTGCTGGCACCCTGAGGACGATTTATTCAACTGTCATTCTTGCCCTGTACTTACCAGTTTTGGGGGAGATTTTTCAAAGGCACAAATGGATTGGTAAATGCCAAACTCCTATTGAAAATTAATAAGAGCTAGGCATCTAACTCTCTCTTGCCTGCACCAGAGGCATAGCTGCATTGACACAAAGGCTAGAAAATATAGACAAAATTCCCAATAACCTATGATTTCTACTGGTGCCATGTACCACATTCAGAAACCAGTGTAAATTTAAACTGGTGCAAATTATAGCATAGAGAGATTTGTTTGACAACAGTAGGGATTTGCACCGGTGCAGCTGCAACACCAGTGTACAATGAAGCTGTAGATGCAGTTGCTACTTATCCTAGATTCCAGGTGGATTTGTCCTCTTGGCTTTGTCTTTATCTCAAGCATCTTAAATGAAAATTCCTAATATTCAGCCGACCTTTTCTTTTGTCAGTTTCCACAAACATGTCCTTGTTGAGGCTTTAGGCGTATGATGCCATTATGATTTTATCCCACCAATTAATGTTTTCAATGCCTCTAGTCATTCATGGTTCTGTTTGTGCCCTTTGTGGGTCTCACTGTCATGCAGAGGAATCACAGATAGTAGGAGATGATCAAATCCCTCAGATTCAAAGAGACCATTTTAGTTTTTAATTCAAATCCCATCAAGATCACTTTAATGTGCATGTTTCCTTTGGGGCATGATACTGAGCAGTTATAGCCCAAAGTCAGTCCCCCGGAATATTTCATATCACATACTAGTAAAGTATGTAATTACTGTCCCAGAATTATTATAGGCTATAATACACTCTGTCCTACAATACTCATTGTTCAATAAAACATTTAATAAAACCAAATTCACTTTATACTGTCTGCTCTTATAAACCAGGTAGATGCAGGTCAGGTTACCAACACAATGCTGTTACTGTCAAATTCAGCTAAAGCAGATCCCAATTCTAAAAAGTGAAATGTGATGGATTGTTCTGCAGAATTCTTCAGAGCAGTTAGGCTAGGCTAGGAGGTGCCACTTAGGAACACAGCAGAGGACATGAGTGGATAGAGCACATCCCTGTAAGTGAAGAAAACTCAGTTCTGTCTGAGTTCTGCTATGGACCTGCTGTGTCCTTAAGCAAATCACTTCACCTTTCTGTGCGTTTTTCTGTCTTATCTTGTCTAAGTCCATGTCAACAAAAGAGTCACAGCCAGTCTCTTACTGTATGAACATAAGAATATTCTGTGTGGTTGTACAATGTCTACCACAACGGGTCATTGAGCTCAGTTGGGGCCTTTAAGCATTATATTAATAATTAGCAGTTTATAATCTACCACATTGTATGCATAACTCTGAGGAGATGGGTATAAAGGAACTGGAGGGAAGTAATCACATATTGGTCGGAAACATATAGATTACTTCTAGATCTTACAAGTTTCTAAATTAACTATATTAACATGGGAGAAGAACCTGAGTAGCACTAGCCGTGACAGCTCAATGAAGACCAGTAGTCAATGTGTAGTTGTGATAAAAAGAGCTAACACGACATTAAGCTGCTAAAGGAATGGGAAGGAGAATGATACAGAAAATATTAAAGTACTGTTATATAAATCTGTGTTGCCTCCTCATCTGGAATACTATGTGCAGTATTGGTCACCCTATCTGTAAAAGGACATTGTAGAATTACAGCAAGATCAAAGAAAGGCATGGAGAAGGGTTAGGAGCATGAGATTGTTTACTTTAGAAAAGAGATGAAAATGAGGGGATGTGATAAAAAAAATAATATAGAGAAAGTAGATTTGGAGCTTTGGTTCTCTTATTTCAGAACACAAGAATAATAGATGTTAATTCAAATGTACAAATTGGTAAATCCAAAATCGATGAAAGGAGATTAATGTTTATATGGTGTGTAAATAAACTGTGGAACACATTGCCACAGAAAGTCATTGGGGTCAAGAACTTGGCAAAACTGAAAAAGGGGCTGGACATTTATAAGGATGTCAAGAATAGGTTATAAACATTTTGGAAGGGATACTAAATCCGAGACAAACACAAGACCTAGAATAGGTGGTCATTTATCTCATATCTGCCTGCTGCAAGGTTTACACACATTCCTTTGAAGTACCCAGCATTGGCCCTTGTCAGGATACTGGATTTGATATAGGTGCAGCTTGACCCGGTATGATAACTCTTATGTTCCTAATGTAGGGGGGGTAGAATCCTTTAACAAATCAGCTTGTATTCACAGTGGACAGAGGAGGAAACCCCAAACCATATTAAATAAATGTTGGGACAAGTGAAATATGGAAGTTGTTCCTTCCTAAAATTAGACAGAGTATGTGGTACTGGAGAGTCTCAAAATCTCCTAAAATCTTTTGTTGGTCCGTACTGTTTCTGTTACTGTTGTTAAGAGGCTACGTACCGTTCAACAGGATAATAGCAAGCAACCCCAGTTTCCAAAGCCGTTAGGCAGCAGCTATAGCCTGTGCATGCTCTGTTCTTAAGCAAATGGTTCCCAGGCTATAGAGCACTCTCATAGTAGCACGTTTTCTTCGTGGTCAGGGCCCCCTTTTTCCCTCTCCCAAGATATGGTCCTGTGAATGTGTACATTGGTTAATCTGTGCTTGAGAAATCCCTCACTACCTTCACAGCTCAATAGCATTTGGATGGGACCATACTTACTAAATTATTTGTTTGTCTTTTGATGTGTAAGCACGTTAGAAGATAAAAATGTTATTCCTCTTGAAACGTATATAAATCATGCAACTGTAAATTTATGTAATGGTTCTGAGTAGGATTAGAATCAATTATTTCTCAGCAATAGAAAACCTGTACTGTTTGTGGGTGTAACACAAAGTTGTGTGTGGATTTTTTTAAATAAACAAAAAAATAAATGCTGAAAATGTCTGAGAATTCAAAAATAGGCAAGTCACAGAACACTAGTCGCTGTGTGTGGTTGATCCAGCTGATGTCCTGAACCAAGAGAGCTCTCTGCCATGTTTGTGGTTATTCTCTTCACACTGACTCAGCAGACATTTTAGCCTTCAGAGTGAAACGCAGGATGACATTCCTATAATCTTATTATATAGATGGGCTGTGATGCTGACTCATCACTCTTTATTGGCAATATGACTACAGTGAAATCAATAGTGATCAAACATCTAATTCATGACTACAGACATTATTGTGCTTAAGTTCAGATAAAACGGCCATCCTCGAGCCTGGGGTTAATATTTGGCTAGTTGTACATTAATTTGTATTTCTTGATGTTCCAAAAAGGTAAACATTGAATTTTAGTTTCTACTCACAATCATCAGTTCTCTGCTGAAGCAATGTAAAACACCTGTAGCAAGGAGAATATAATCTACTTTGAGTAATTATAATCTATTAACTCTATGCCCGAGTATTGTCTTCCTTTGGAGTTAGTGCTTAACCCTAACATAGGTCCTTATGCCCCCTAAATTCCTAACTTCCTACACCAAACAGGAAGATATGTTCAGTCTCTACTCCCGGAGTACTACAGGGACTGGATTCTTTTCATACCCCATGGGACATGCTTCCTCCAAAGGGGCAAATGTTATTTGTGGCTAAATGGCCTCCCAGGACTGTGATAATCAACAGCAATGAGGGGGTGGGGAGCAGGCAGGCAGGGTCATGTGCCTCTCCCCTGCACAATATCAGAGGTGGGGAGGGCAAGGGGCTGGTCTGGGCTTGTTGTGTGTTTGCTCAACTCTCTCAGGCAGTCTCTGGCCATGCTGCCTGAGAGAAGAGACATTGCCCAGTGCAGTGCAGTGACAGAGACCCCTCCGCTGCCCGGTAATGAGCTGGGGAAGAGAGGGGATGGAAAGGCACACAGCACTCTTCCAAAGCCTCCAGCCACATTGACTGAGATAGTGCAAAACAGACACTCCACCCCAGATAATGTGGGATGGGGAAGAGATGGGATGGGAAGAGCATGTGAGCCTCAGGCAAGAGGTGGGTGGGGTTAGTGCCTATGGTCAAAACTGCTCCCATCTGAGTCTTGTCATTGTCTACCACACATTTACTTGATTGCAAACAACATGGACATGCAAAAAACTAAAATTCAAGAGTGGAAAAAGAAAACAGAAAATCCCTCCCCTTACATTTTTCAGCCCTGCTGTCAGTATCCACAGGCTTGCTCTATATTAAAGACTTTCTAAAAAAATATTCCCATCATTGCTACCACCAGTTGCACCTCCACGGTGGGAGACCTAATGTAGATTGTCCATCTGTCTTTTAATCACAAAGTTGATTAAGGGGAAGTCTATTCTACAAAATTATATTGACCTAATTTGTCAGCCTACAGCCACTCCAGTTTTCAAATCACTTGTGTGTTTGCGCGCTCGAAGTCTTGTGTTGGCAATTTGTGACTTCACTGGGAATGCTTGTGTCAATTGTATTGTCAGTGAGGAGCACAGTGGTATGGCTCTGAAAGCCAGTAACAGTCGACGTAGGGAATGCAATGTCTACATCAACACTGTGATGACCTAATTATATCAACCAAGACTCTATGCCATTCATGGAGGTTGTGTTACTAAATCAGCATAGTGGGTTACTTACGTTGCCAGGAGCCAAAGTGAAATGAAGACACGTACACAGCCAAGTTGATGCAAGGCAAGTTATGCCAATCTAACTATGTAGTGTAGTCCTGATCTAATCCTGGTTGGTCTATGTTGCATCCAGGTTAAAACACCACAGGTGGCCTGCTGTGCTCTGTCTCCACTGCTTTTCCACCAGTGATGGCAATGGTGGGAAACTATAAGGAAAAAAATATTCAGCGTAGGCACAACCCAAGTCAGAAGGAATTAGATATTCCCAGACTCCTCTGAGTGCTCATTAGTGCAATAAAACATCTCATTGTTGCAACAGGGTTGTCCCCTCCACTGACCACAGAAAATATCTGAGATCTTGGCATGAAAAGTAAGACAGCTAAGAGCCTGTTAACTAAGGAGACTTAAGATTTTTGGCCTACATTATTTTGTTGTAAGTGTATGGTAAGCAGTCTCTGAAGTGTTGGCGGTGGGGAGGCACTGGGGAATAGACAAATATTGTGTGGTACAATCCCAGAGTTCCCTGCAGGGCTAGGAAAACAAACAGCAGTGTTACCAGCAGTGATCCCACACAAACTTCAACTGATGTGGAGAATGTATTCACTAGCATAGACAAAGCAAACTTTTTTCAGACTATGTATGGAAGGTGTGTGGTACCTTGTGATACTGTCTTAGCTGTGCTATCTGTGATATTGATGACAATTTAGTCTTATCTGCACAAGCACTTTAACAGTTGAGGAGAAACCCATTGCTAACAGCCATTGACAGCCAGTAGGTTATTTTTTTCTAATGTACATGAGTCCTGGGAATGGAAAACATGAAATAATGTAATAAAACAGAAGACAATATTAATTCTGCCAAGTTCAGCCTAGTAATCCTCCTGCAATTGGAAACAGATATGGTATTTACTTCCCACACTAACCATATGTTTACACTGCATGCTTATTTCAAAATAAGTTGTTCCGAAAGAAATACTCAGAAATAGCTTATTTTGAAATAACACGTCTACACTACAAGGAAGCCTCAAAATTAGTCCAAGGAAGGCTTCACTAATGTGGACATACTACTTCGATTTAGAGCTCCATGAGGCACTGGGGAGTAATTAGTTTGAATGGCCCTCGAAAATATTTCTAAATAGCAGCAGTGGAGCATCCAAAATAGCTATTTCAGAATAGGATTATTCCTCATAGAATGAGGTTCACAGAAGTTGGAATAAGCCATCCATTATTTCAAAACTATTTTGAAATAACAGAATTGCTGAGTAAACACTTGGATTACTATTTTGGAATAACTGCCGTTATTCCAAAATAATGTTGCTGTGTGTTAGGGTATGTCTACACTACAACGTTAATTCGAATTAACTTAGTTCGAATTAGTTAATTCGAACTAAGCTAATTCGAATTAACGGATCCAGACTACAAAACTAGTTCGAATTAGCATTTTGCTAATTCGAACTAGCATGTCCACATTAAGTGGACCCTGAACCGGGCTTAAGGATGGCCAGAAGCAGTGCTGGCAGGGCATCAGAGGAGAACTTAGAGCGTGGAGATGCTTTCTCAGGCTAGTCAAGGGCTGTGCTTAAAGGGTCCCGACCCCCACCCCGGACAGACAGTTCTCAGGTGTGCCCCGTTTGCAAAGCAGTCCTGGCTTGGAGTGCCCGGACTACCCACACTGGGCACATCACACCACTCGGCCATCAGCCCGGCTGCACTTGCCACAGGCTGCCATCTGGGGAGAGGGGGCAATTGGGGGGCTGCAGGACAGCTTCCACCCCCAGAAGCCCGCAGAGCCAGCCCAGTCCTCCCCATCGGGGGCTCGTACCCCATTCCTCCCTCACCTCCTTCCACTTACCCTTCCCTAGCCCCTCTTCTTGATGTACAAAATAAAGATAACGTGTCTTCCAAAATGGAATCTGTCTTTATTGAACAAAACTGGGGGAGACTGGGAAAAGGAGATGGGAGAGGGGAAGAGAGAGGCTGAGAGAGGGGAGGGCAACTAAAATGATCAGGGGTTGGGAACAGGTCCCATATGAAGAGAGGCTAAAGAGACTGGGACTTTTCAACTTAGAAAAGAGGAGAAGGAGGGGGGACAGGATAGAGGTCTCTAAAAGCATGAGTGGGGTGGAGAGGGTGCATACAGAAAAGTTCTTCATTAGTTCCCATAAAGAAGGACTAGAGGACACCAAAGGAAAGGAATGGGTAGCAGGCTTCAAACTAGTAACAGAAAGTTGTTCTTCACAAAGCAGAGAGTCAACCTGTGGAACTCCTTGCTGCCGGAGGCTGTGAAAGCTAGAACTAGAACAGAGTTTAAAGGGAAGTGAGATCAAGTCATGGAGGCTGGGTCCATGGAGTGGTATTAGCCAGGGGGTAGGAGTGGTGTCTCTGCCCAAGATTTGTGGAAGGCTGGAGAGGGATGGCATGAGACAAATGGCTTGGTCACTGTCTTCGGTCCATCCTCTCCAGGGTCCCTAGGGTTGGCTGGTCTAGAATGGACCTTTGGTCTGACCCAGGACGGCCATTGTAAGCTCAGGGCTCAGGGTCGGGGGTCTCACTGGACCCCCTTGATTCTCTTGCACACCTGGTCCTGGGTGGCCAGGCTGGCAGCTCTCCTGCCCTAGACGGCCACTTTCCTGTGCCTAGTGCGGAGATCGTGGACAAAGTCCACGATGTCTGCACTAGCCCAGGCAGGTGCCCGCCTCTTGCGGTCCCGGGCAAGCTCCCGGGAGCCGACAGCCTGGTCCCGGGAAGAGGGGGAGGGCTGGGGGGCATTGGATGGGTGGCTCGATCCGTGCCAGGTGCAGGGTTTAACCTAGGTTTCCTACACCTGCATTGCAGCTAAACCCATATCCTAGCCTAGATTCTTTCCCTATAGCTTCCCCTATATCCAGCAGGAATAATAAGTCACCTGCCTCAGTGAGTCAGCAGAGCTTGATAATTATTTTCTATCACCATCTGGTAGTAAGATGGGGTGCTCAGGCAAATATCATATGCCTATGGCTATATCTACACAGCAGCATTATTTCAGAATAACTAACAGTATTTCTAAATACAGGCAGTCCCCGACTTTCGCGGATCCGACTTATGTCGGATCCGCACTTACGAACGGGGCTTTTCTCGCCCCAGAGCTTGCGGACGGCGGGACCTCCCAGAGCGCAGCGGTCTCGCCACCGCGTCCTCCAGGCCAAGAAAAGCTGCTCCGGGTATCCCTGGTGTGCTGGGGGGGGACTCCTTTGCCCCAGAGCAAAGCCGCACAGGCGGCGGGGTCCCCCACCTCTGCGGCTTTGCTCCTGTCTCCCTGCTGTGCGGTTGTGTGTCACGCTGCTGTGCGGCTATGTGTCTCTCCCACCTGTGCGGCTTTGCTCCGGGGCAAAGGAGCAAAACCGCACGGGCAGCGGGGTCTGCTCAGGTCTCCCTGGTCTGCTGGGGTGGGAGGGGACGCAGCTAGTGCGCCCCCCCCCCCCCAGCAGACCAGGCTTTTGTTGCGGGACGCCTGGGGTAGAGCAGCTGGGGTGCTGCCGGGTTGGTCCTGCGGGGACCTACAGAGCAGCGCCCCAGCTGTTCTGTCCCAGGAGTCCAGATTCAGCCATTGTTGAAACTGATCAGTGGCTGATTCCAGGAAGCCGGGGGCAGAGCAACTCTGCCTAGGGCTTCCTGTAGTCAGCCGCTGATCAGTTTCAGCAGCAGCTGAATCTGGAGCCAGTTCCGACTTACATACAAATTCAACTTAAGAACAAACCTATAGTCCCTATCTTGTACGTAACCCGGGGATTGCCTGTAACATGTCTACAGTACAAGCAGTTATTTCGACATAATGTCAAAATACTGTCAAGCTGCAGGACTTCTTACTCTGACTTCTGTAACCCTCATTTTACGAGGAATAAAGGAAGTCAGAGGAAGAGTGCTCTTCCTCGGACTTCCTGCTGTGTGGAGAGCACCAAAAGCCTAAATTAGCTATTTCAACTTAAGGTATGCAATTGACATAGCTCAAGTTGCATAACCTATTTTGACTTTAGCCCTGCTGTGTACACTTGTACTATCAGAGCACTGGTTTTTTTAAGTAAGTCCTTGTAATTAAAAAAATAGGAGGCATATTTTCAGTAACAGATGCCCCAGTAGTACTTACTTTTCTAAGTCTTTTTTTCTTGAATCTCTGCATATTCCCTGAGTAATCTTGTTCAGTCCTTCTTCTCTTCCATGAAATACTTTATCCTCATTGTACATTGCCTGAAAAGTATGCCATGAGTGCAATGTACTGTAATGACCCATGTATCTAGTTTAGGAATGTGTAGTATTGGTGCATTGCATGATGCAGTCGTAGCTGCTGTCAATGGCTGATGGTTCCCATAAATTCACAGGAGAAAGAGCACAACACTTTCCCTGCTTAAGATTGATTGCCAAGAAAAATGTTTCTAAGAAGTATGAAGCTTTCCAGCTGACAGTCTATCGTGATGCAAAAAGAGCACATACAATGGCTTCAGATCTGTGGAGTGGTGATATATCATTGATAATATGGCAATAACAGTCTATTGGACAGCTTGCATTCAGAAGACTTTTCTGCCATGTGCTTGGGTCAGAAATAAACTACAGTATTAGGAAGCAAGAAGCATATAGTATAGATGGGTCAGAAAAAAAAATCTCTACAGAATTGCAGAAGCAGTTTGGTATGTAATGGATAGGCTGTGGCCATTGCTCATCAGTGAGCTTCTGTGCTGCAGCATAAAAATGTACTGGGAGAATGGCATGTAAAATACGTCAACATGAAACCAATCAGTCAGCATTGTGCTATATCAATACTATACCCAAAAATTGTAAGATTTTATTGACAGCAAAGAGAGGTATTGCTGCCCCTAAAAACCTGTCCACAGTATAACGTGAAACAGTGAAATACTGTACTGGAATAGGTAAATGAACACACACACCTTGTGGACTTAGAGGACTGAAAATATAGTAAGTGAATGGTCCCTTTGAAGCTGACTGTGGACCACAGACTCCTTGACAAAGTGGGATGACTATGTGGACATGTACTAACAATGTATAAACATGCTGAAGATGAGGCATTCTTCATATCTGAAGAGAAGGGGAAAGCATTTTTCAGTATGCCTTTATGCCAGTGAACGGATCTTGTGAAAGGAATTTGCAACTATGAGACAGAGACTCTTTAGCTGGCATGGGCAGAGAAGAGGGGCTGACAAGTTGCTTCTTGTGGCCTTCTTTTAAGAATTCACCATGAGTGTAAATCTACAACTGCAACTTTAATGTTACCAAATTGAAAATTCTTGATCATCTCATCCTCCACACAATTAACCTCAAATACTATATAGTGCATCATCTCCCTCAGATTTTGAGTTTCAAAGATATTCTTCTTATTACATTGTTTTGTTATTTATTCTGTTGCACAGTATTCTCCTTCCTCCTTCTCTAAGTGTGCTATAAAATCAACTATTTATCATAATAATAGTAGTAGTAGTAATAATAATAATAATAATAATAATAATAATAGTTATTAATCAGGATAATCACAATGAAAATAAATACTGTGACAGGAAATGAGTAGTAATTAAGAGCAATATCTAAGTTCTTAAATTGGTAGTCATTATCATAGTGTCTCAGTGCCAGTCCTCAGTGACTTGCGGACAGTGTGGTTGTGTTTTGCAATCCTTAAGAAAAATGTATGTGGTGTGCTAATGACTGGGTTGTTGAACCGTTGAAGCAAAATATATATGCAGTAGTTCTTTGTATGCCAATGTTTTATTTTCTCTGTAACCTCTCCTTGTATCTTCTGAGCTCACAAACATGTGAATGGCAAAGCCTAAAATCTTTTTAAGATCAAAGACTTTGTGTTGATACATTCAGAGTTTATTAATGTTTATTGATGTCTTCTGTCTCATATCCTGCTTTTCTGTCAGAAAAATCTGCTAAAACCATTCTTTGGTCTGTAAAATGTTATGAATAAAAATATCTTATTCACATTATTTTTCAAATAATTAGTCACTAAATTATGGAGAAATGATTTTTTTTAAATTCAATGAATGAAAAGTAAATATTTCTGTCCATTTGTGTTCACAATGCAAGGCAAATGGCGCTTTAAAATATATGGTGCTAGCAGACTATCTAGCATTCCTGTAAGTTACTTTCTAATTATGAAATGTTGACAAACCAAGATATTTTCACAAGTGATTAGTTATTTTGCGCATCTCAATTTTGGGTATCAGGTTTGACACCTTTAAAAAAGGGTCTACATTTCAGATTGCAATTTTTTCAGGTTTCTTAGGCTGCATATCCAAAAGGGAAGCACCCCAAATCATCAACACCTCTTAAAATACAAGTCCCCAGAATAACCAAACAAACATTGACTAGTTCATCTATGATACTTAACATGTCATGTTCTCCATTGCAAGCTTTCCTTAAATTCTGCAACAAAGCCCTTAATGGGACAGAACAGAGATTCTGTAGCACCTTCTAGTTGATTTAAGTACATAGAAGGGAGGAGCTGATTGTATTAAATATGAATAATACAATTGGTCCAATGTTTCTTGTGTTATTATACAGTCTCTAATGTTTCATCTTCAATGTGCTGGCATTTTTTATACAGGCAGTCCCCGGGTTACGTACAAGATAGGGACTGTAGGTTTGTTCTTAAGTTGAATTTGTATGTAAGTCGGAACTGGTACATATTGTAGGGGAAACTCTAGCCAAACATTTCTCCAGAGCTCAGTTTTATTCTCCCACACCTCACTTCCCTCAGTCCTTTATTCTCAAGCTGAGGTGTCTGCTGAGAAAAGCCGCTCCGCATCTCCCTGGACTGCTGGGGAGGGGGGAGGGGCTAGCTTCGCGTCTCCCTGGTCTGCTTGGCGGAAGCAGCTAGTGCAGGGTTGCCTCATCCCGTTTGTACGTAGGGATCTGATGTAAGTCGGATCCATGTAACCCGGGGACTGCCTGTATTGAAAATAGATTACTGTATTAAGCATGGAAAATCAGATGCTTGAGTGGCTGGATCTTGTGTGTATGTGCTGGGAATTTTTCCACAATGGAAGGTGTGGGTAACAAATTGGAGGCTCTGGTCTGCTAAAATGAAAAGGACCACAATAGTTAACAGTGTTGTCATTTAAACTGCCATAATTTGGTTTTGAAATTAGCATTCTTTTAAAGAGGGAAACCTAGATGATCTCTTTGAAGACTTGCCTACCACTTGTAAAACAAGAGTGAAGAAGAGAAGTCTAGGAGTTTGCCTCAATACAGACTGATTAAAATCCAAGGGCCAAATTCTGCTCTCAGTTATTCTAGATTCACATTGATGTGACTTCAGGTTTTGACTAAATAAAGTAGGTGATTATCCTCATAATACTTCTGACTGCTGCCATGAAGCAGAGTTAATAAATAAATCAACTGGAGAAGAAACGGTAAGCACTCTGGGTCAGGTCCTTAGCTGGTATAAACTAGCTCAGATGGTGTAAAAAGCAGTTTCTGTGATGATTAATTTTATGCCTGGTGGTCTGTACAGTACTGTGTTTGGGGAGAAGGAAAGATTCAGACAGCAGTATCTGTCACACCATCTGGAGCGGCTCAGAACCATGAGTGCCAACCTCAGGGCAGGCTGTCAAGGAGTAGAGCAAAACCCCCAAACTGGTTGTGTATTGTATAATTAGATGTCACCAACCAAGTAACAGGTATGAACTCCTATAGAACAATGACAGTCTTACCATGGAGTCACAGACATTCCCTCAGGCATTCAGCCTATCTTGCTACCCAGGCAAGCTGGGCTATGGGATAGAAGTGGCCACTTATATGGCAAAAATCACAATATTCAGTTTGCTCCCAGGAACCAGTCCCTCACCCCAGATCAATAATATCTCAGCCTGCAAACCAAAGACAGCACCTATAGCCTATCCAGTAATTACCTAAACATTTATGAGCTAGGTAAAAGAAATAGAGTTGCTTATAAAGTTAAAGCAGGTTACACACACACGAGTTATCAGTCTTGAGTTTCAAAAGGTAATAGAAACTTCTATCACATAAGCAGACTGCATATGTCCTTTGGGTCTAACCCCAGGAAAAGAGCTGAGGGGTTTCTGTTTAAGCTTAACCATTCTTGCCCATCTGGAGTCCAAGGCTGTGTCCAGACTCAGGGTTTTTTTCGGGAAAAGTAGCCTTTTCCCGAAAAAACTTCCCCTGCGTCCAGACTCAAGCCGCGTTCTTTCGAAATAATTTCGAAAGAACGAGGCTTTTCTTTCGATGGCGGTAAACCTTGTTTCACGAGGAAGAATGCCTTCTTTCGAAAGTTCCTCTTTCGAAAGAAGGCGTTCTTTAATGTAAATAGGGCTTCCTCGAAAGAGAGCATCCAGACTCGCTGGGTGCTCTCTTTCGAAAAAGCGGATTGCTCTTTCGAAAGATCCGCCTGCAGTCTAGACGCGATCTTTCGAAAGATGCTTTCGAAAGAGCCTCTTTCGAAAGAAGCCTGCAGTCTAGACATAGCCCATGATGCTCCTTGTCAGGGATGAGTTCAAGCACAGATCTTTCCTTCCTGGAGGGGATGAGGAATGGGCTCACCAGTCTCTGTCCTTTGACACTTTGCAGTGACTTACCTGCCTTTATTAGGCCTCTTTTGTGTAGGATGAGCGCTTTATTTTAATTGTTTCCTGTTTGGTGCGTTACATAGGATACATCTAGAATGTAGTGCTTTTCCGGGATACCGGAGGTATCCCAGAAAAGCAATGCTGCATCCAAGGAATATGTCTGCTTTTTCGGAAACATTTTCAAAAAAGCGGACGTGCTCTTTTACCATCCCTGTAAATCTCATTTTACAAGGAAGAAGAGATGTGTCAAAAGAGGACTTTTTTCCAAAATTTGGCACCGTGTAAACGTGCCAAATTTTAGAAAAGCCTCTTTCAACAGTAAAGCGGAAAAAGAAATGCAATTTGAGTACCACAAATTGTGTTTCTTTTTCTGATTTATCTTTGCAGTGTATACCTAGCCATAATTACAGAGGCTTACAATGAAAACATTTGTGGTCGCTCTATAAGATGGAGTAGTGGTTCCCAATCAAGGATACACATATGACTGGGCGTATGCAGAGTTCTTCTAGGCAGTACATCCACTCATATAGAAAGTGTTTTTAACCTCTGGGTTGTGAGCCCCAGGAAAGTCATGGGAGATAAGTTTGGGGTGGTTGCAAGAGCAAGCCTGGCATTAGGGGTTGGCAGGTAAGATAATTTCCTGGGACCCTATGCTACAGGGACCCCGTCAGGGTTAGTTACATGCTTCAGCTATGGGTGGTTTGGCTTGGGCTTCAGATCTTGGAAAGGGAAACAATATTCTGGAAATGTTGAGAACTGCTGACATGGGACACAGATAGGAGAGATTAATACATGCTGCATCCTACAAGCTATTCATGAGTACTGAACACATTGTTATCCATTTAACATCTATTTTAACAATGCTAATGCAGACGTGAACTGTACTGGTATCCACCTATGTATTGATCAGTATTTAGTGAGGCATAGGGCCTTAGTATGAGCTGGCACCTGGTGTGCCAGCCTTACACAGTTCTCTGGGATTTCGATATTCTGGGTGTATTGTACATAAGTAAAAACATTTTGGGGGTCACAATAAATAGTGTGGTATGGCTGGATTTTCTGGATGTTTTTATTCATTAAATTTATTATTACTGATGGGATTTACCAGTAACCATGGTCAACAATTTATCAGAAAGCTATTTTGACACAATTCTGACATGTTCTTGTTTATAATGAAAATACGTACATATAGCTTTTTATAACATTACTGACTTCTTCTGCATTCATTCCACCCTTTCCTCCCCAACACACACACAATGTGCTCAGATAATCTAATCTAGAAGCAGAAATGTTTCTCTTTCTCCATTTTGTTATCCCAGGTCTTTGTTCATCAGGAAGCAAATAGCGAAGCAATAAAAAAAAATCTATTTACAGTTTCCAAGGAGTTTGCTGCAATTCTGTTGATGATTGCATACTTATTTAGATGCAGCTTGAAGAGTTTTGCTTTGATATATGAAAGTAACTTGGGCTGAGGAATCTATCAAAGAGGCTGTGAAAAAGCAAATAAAATAACCTGTGGGGTGAAAATGAAACATGAAAGAGGAAAATAGCCTCCATTTCCCCTATGTCCTTCTATGCAGTAACAAGGAACTCATGTGAATTAAGGAACCTAAAAACAGAAGAGGTGCAAACATTCTAATTGATTTCCTGATCATAATGTGCATATGAGTGAGAGAAGAAATCCATGAGATGGTCAGTCAGGGAGCTCTCATTAAAATATTGTGGTATGGTTGTTTTTGTAAAAGCATTCTACAGTAATGATGTTCACTAGAGTTGCCAGCTGTCTAATTGCACAAACCCAAACATGTATGCCCCTCCTCTGCCCCCGCTTATTTCATTCTCACTCCCTTCCATTGCTCGCTCTCACCCACCATCATTCACTGGGTCAGGGCAGCGGCTTGCTGTAGGAGGGGGTGCAGGCTCAGGACTGGGAAGTGAGGCCAAGGTCTTTGGGATGCAGGAGGGGGCTTTGGGATGAGCCTGTGGCATGGGATTCATTGAAGGAGTGGATGTGGGGTGCAGGCTCAGGGAGGGAGCTTGAGTGCAGGAGGGGGCTCAGGGTTTGGGCAGGGCTTAGGGTGAAGAAGGGGATGAAGTATGTGGACTCTGGCTGGATGGCGCTTATCTTGGGCAGCTCCTGGGAAGTGACCGTCATGTCTGTCTCCTAGGCTCAGGGGCAACCAGGTCGGTTTGTGTACTGCCTCTGCCTGTAGGCATCACCCCTGCAACTACCACTGTCTGTGGTTGCTGGCCAATGGGAGGTGCACAGCCAGTGTGCTAAGGATGAGGGCAGCCTGCAGAGACCCCTGACTGCCCCAGAACCTAGGAGCTGGACATGCTGGTCACTTTTGGAAGCTACGTGGAGACAGGGCAGGTAGAGAGCCTGAGTGCCCCACTGCGCCACCAGACTTTAAACCACCTAAAATCTCTTGGATTGGCTTCAGTAGCTTCTCAGGGAGGGTATGTCTACACTACCCCGCTAGTTCGAAAATAGCGGGGTAATGTATGCATACCACACTTGCTAATGAAGCCCGGGATTTGAATTTCCCGGGCTTCATTAGCATAAGCGGGGAGCAGCCATTTTTAAATCCCCGCTGCTTCGAACCCCGTGCAGCGCGGCTACACAGGGCTCGAACTAGGTAGTTCGGACTAGAGTGCTTATTCCGAACTACCGGTACACCTCGTTTCACGAGGAGTAACGGTAGTTCGGAATAGGAACCTTGTCCGAACTACCTAGTTCGAGCCCCGTGTAGCCGCGCTGCACGGGGTTCGAAGCAGCGGGGATTTAAAAATGGCGGCTCCCCGCTTATGCTAATGAAGCCCGGGAAATTCAAATCCCGGGCTTCATTAGCAAGTGCGGTATGCATACATTACCCTCCTAGTTCGAACTAGGAGGGTAGTGTAGACATACCCAGATTGAGCCCGATTCTGGGAGACTTCCAGCCAGTCTGGAAGTGCTGGCAACCCTAAGCTCAAATGGTCAGAAATGAAGGGGCAAATTTTAGATTTGCTGTAGAGGAAGGAGTAACGGAATACAATGGCTGTGTCTAGACTGGCAAGTTTTTCCACAAAATCATCTTATTTTGTGGAAAAACTTGCCAGCTGTCTACACTGGCCGCTTGAATTTCCGGAAAAGCACTGACGATCTCATGTAAGATCGTCAGTGATTTTGCAGAAAAACTATGCTGCTCCCGTTTGGGCAAAAGTCTTTTTCCGAAAGACTTTTGCCCAAAAGGGCCAGTGTAAACAGCACAGTAGTGTTTTCCGCAAAAAAGCCCCGATAGCGAAAATGGTGATCGGGGCTTTTTTGCGGAAAACCGCGTCTAGATTGGCTGCGGACGCTTTTCCACAAAAAGTGCTTTTGCGGAAAAGCATCCTGCCAATCTAGACGTGCTTTTCCGAAAATGCTTTTAACGGAAACTTTTCCGTTAAAAGCATTTTAGGAAATTCATGCCAGTCTAGACATAGCCAATAAGTATTCAAAGGTGAAAGAGGCCAATGCTTGGATATGTGAGCTTGGATAAGAAGAGCAATGTAGTTGTCAAGAGCCATAGAGAACTGGCCCAAAGAAGATATTGAAGGAAAGATTAAAAATTGAGAACAAGTGTGTGTGAGAGAGGGAGCGAGAGAGAGAATACTATTTTATACTATGCAAACTATACAGACATAGCATTTCACAATAAACAGAGGAGAGCCTATTCAATGATGGGGCAGGGGAAGAGAGTCCTGGTTATATTTTTTGACTCTTGCCTATACTATCAGTGGCTGTATGTTTCTTATTTTAATCTCCACAGCTTGGATAGTGTGATAGGGTATGTCTACACTACCCCGCTAGTTCGAACTAGCGGGGTAATGTATGCATACCGCACTTGCTAATGAAGCCCGGGATTTGAATTTCCCGGGCTTCATTAGCATAAGCGGGGAGCCGCCATTTTTAAATCCCCGCTGCTTCGAACCCCGTGTAGCGCGGCTACACGGGGCTCGAACTAGGTAGTTCGGACTAGGGTGCCTATTCCGAACTACCGGTACACCTCGTTTCACGAGGTGTACCGGTAGTTCGGAATAGGACCCTAGTCCGAACTACCTAGTTCGAGCCCCGTGTAGCCGCGCTACACGGGGTTCGAAGCAGCGGGGATTTAAAAATGGCGGCTCCCCGCTTATGCTAATGAAGCCCGGGAAATTCAAATCCCGGGCTTCATTAGCAAGTGCGGTATGCATACATTACCCCGCTAGTTCGAACTAGCGGGGTAGTGTAGACATACCCATATAGATTTTCTGGTTTGTTTGTTTTTATTCATCAGGTTCCCCCATAATACTGCGTAATGATAATTTCTTGGGTCTTTAGGTTTTTGTTAATTAATTTTCTATTAACTCATTACAAATCTTTCTCCTTTGACTGCTGAATTATTAGCATTTCCTTGAAGGAGGGAGGGTCTTATGGGGGAAAAACCTGTATATTGTCATGTCATTTAAATACTTTATCATACCATCTTGTATACCTAAGTTTCACAGGTATATTGGCATTTCCTAACTCTTAAGTGCTTGATTTTGAACTTCACTGTTCTTTGAATGTTGGGTAGGCAGGTGACAGGTTTTAATCTATGCTGCATATCACCATATCCCTCTATAGAGTGGTTGCCATTAACTGGCCATCATTCACACTGTTACAACACAGTGTTATAGTACATACAACAATGCACTGGAATGATGCTGCTTCCCTTAACTTCTTGTGCCCACACCTGCTGAGTTTTTACTGACTGAAATCCCCACTGATGTAAATAAGTGGGAATTGCAGCATCATGCCCTTTGTGCTTAGAAGAGCTACTCTATAAGGAAGACTAATAGGTATATTTAAAAATGGAATGCCTAAGCATGTTTTGACCAAGTTGTGGTCTCTTTGCACATTTCAGGGGTGGCCAAACTTACTGACCCTCCAACTTGCTTACAACAACCTTCAGAATGTTGACAGCCAGGGCAAGAGCTTCAGCCTTACAGGGAAGAGGGTTTGGGGTCTCAGCCTCATTGGTCGTGGGAGGTGTCTGCTGGGGCTCAGGGCTTCAGACCTGCTCCTGCTGAAGCTCTAAGCCTTTGGCAGAGGCCAGGGCTGAAGCCTTGAGACCCTCTGCCCTACTGGGCAGAAGCTAGCAGCAAAGTTTGGGGGAGACACGCGGGGTCACATGATCTCCCAGATTTTTGCCAAGCTTTGCTGGTCCTGCTTGGTCTCATGAGGTATGTCTACACTACAGAGTTGTGTCAGAAAAATGGCTGTTTTTCCAACAAAACTTGAGTTACGTCCACACTGCAATTGTGTCCTTCCAAAAGTAAATCAAAAGAATAAAAGGGTTTTTCTGGCATTTTACGAGGAAGAAGCTTTTTCTGAAAAAAGGCATGTGTGGATGGGGGAGAGGGAGTTCTTTCAAAAGAAGAGGAAAGAGGAAAAAGCACAGCTGCCCTGGTAGCCACTCCGTCCACAGTAGTCACAGCTTACATGCGAGAGAGCGTCCATTTGGTGTGGATGCTATCTGTCGAAAAAACAGATGACTTTTTCGATGCACTTTTGCAGGGAGGTGTGACTAAATGTGTTGGGGAGGGACATACCTTTAAATTGCACCCCCCTCACACTCTCAACAGGCACCAGTAGTCTCTGGCAGAAGCTCATAGCCCTACCATCTGACTGCAGAGAAGCCATGAGCTCCCACCAACATAATCTAGTAGGTGGAGAATTGGGCGGCCTGGCAGACTCTGGGAGCCGCACTTTAAATGGAAAAGAGCCACATGTGTCTCATGAGACATGGTTTGGCCACCCTTAGTATATCTGCTAATCTTACATTCCTCAGATTTTCCTATTTGCCTTGCCCTTCTCCAGCTTTATTACTAATGGCTTGTTTCATGTTGTGCAGATTTTCTCTCCAAGTCTTTTGCCACATATTTTAAAGTGTCTTCTTAAAAGAGAGGTTCCCATATGCATACCTTCTTGCCATTTAAACATTTCAAACAACACAGCAGCTAACGATTGTGTTACCATCCTCTTTGTCCTCTCCCTCCCCTTCTCCTCCATGGCACTGAAGAGAATTAGAATAGAAAGCCATGCTTGTTTGTTCTCTTTTTAAGCTCTTCAGTGATCATGCAGCTCTTTATAACAGCACTTGTGGAGACAATTTACTTGTAGAGACCTTTTTTTTTCTATCCTAATTCTCCAGGACTTTTCCTGGACATTATTTCTGTGGACTTGCCCTTTTACCTTCTTAGCTTCTGCGATATTGACATCTTCCCTATTTTGTCACCTTTTCTTCTCTTTGTTGCTTCTACTATTAGATCTACATTTGATGCAGGAAACGAACATATTGTTCCATAAAATGCATTCTGTTTTCCTACCCCACTGGCTTGTTTCATCCTCTAAATTCCTTGGAAGAATAATTTGTTTATTGATACCCACTATCACTGCTGTTCTTTTAAGCCTGTCTAATTGCATCCAAAAACCCCATATTATAAGATTGCAAATTTAAACTCTCAAAAGTTACTCAATGTAATTTCATAATTGTATGTATATATATATATATATATATATATATATATATATATATATATATATATATATATATATAATTTTTATTTATATATAATATTGGGGAAAAAAAACAAATTTAAACATCTTAGATCCCAGTAAGTCCCATTAACTGCAGAGTTCTGATGTTTAGTTCTAAAGCAAAAACTTCTGAAACTTGAATGCATGGAATAACTGGTAACAGTAGCAAGCTGTTATGTAAACCAGCTACTGGAGGGGAACAGGATGAGGACACTTCCGCCAGTGGGCTTCACAGCTATTTTAGGAATGTAAAAACTGAGGATTCTTGGGTTCAACTCCACATTCTTTAAAGGAGTGTTCTCTAGTAGTTTTAGACATTTCTACTCCTGTGTTCCTAGTGTTGATCTGCCCCCTCTTTTCCCATCCTTCCTTCAGCTGCTTCCACTTCTCTCTCATCTCCTGTCTACTCTCCCCCGATGGCTCCAATTCCTGATCTTTTCTCTTCAGCTCCTTCTCATCTCCCCCTCTGTACCCATCCATCCTTTACCCAAGCTTCTGCTCCACTGTGGCTCCTTTCCACCCCTTCTCCTGTACTCCTCACTTGCTCTCTGCCTCCTACAACCCTGTCTCTGGCTGTGGACTCTTCCTCCCCCCTACCCACACACACAAGCCACATACACTCTTTTCTCCCCCTCTTCATGCAGGTGGATGCTTCTGCCTTCTCATCCTTGCTGCCAGGCCTCCAGCAGGGGGAGCATGCAGAACTCAGGGGACAATATCTCATATTCATGGTCTCAGTTCTTATATCTGATAGCCTAGCAAAATCCTGTTCAGCCATTGCAGCTCCATATCAGAGCATGCTCATTCTGATGGAACTTTTAGAGAATTTATCTGCCAAATGCTAACATGTTTCTACTTAACATGTACAAAGGTTTTTTGTTGGATTTTTTTTTTGAGAGAGAGCTTATGACTTGGGCATTTTTCCCATGGAAAGAGTAAATGGCACATCCCTGGCACACAGGCTAACCTCCCTGCCAAATTTCAAATCACCTGCTTAACAGTGTTGGAGTGCCAGAACTCCTCTATGAAACTTCAATGAGAAATGTTTTTTTTAACATGAGCAAAACAAGCTTGTTTTCCCCTAATTTTATATTTTTATGTCATAAGTGAAATTTTAAAAAATGGCTTAAAGCAGACACATGACATAGAAAATCCTAAACTGAACTATTGAAGTTTTGGCAAAGTTAAAAGTAACTAAAAACGTATAACAAAAAGTGCTGGACTATCAGCTCCATCTATTATACTGTGTTCCATCTTGGCTTCACTTAATTAAATGCTTGTGAACATACCATAGCTAAGGTCCTGAAGACTGAAAACTTCCGTTACCTACAGAACAGTCAAAACAATCCATCAACATGTCTTAAGCTTGACCTGGAGTGACCATCTCTAGAAATGCAACAGTATTTTGATTTCCATGCTCCTTTGATATTTGGCCTTTTTGTTGATGATAGGAGAGCATGCCGTTTGTGACTGTAATATGTGACTGTAATATGCATTAGGGTCCTGCTTCATCAAGATGCTGAAGTTTGTGTCTAACTTCTAGTATGTGAAATAAACTAGACTAGTCCATGTGTGCACTTGAGCAATTTGCTGGACTGAGACCATCAGCACAGTTCACAATGGGCAGGGAACAATTATTACAAATTGTGATCTTGTTCTGTATGACTTAATGGTGAAAGCTTTCATGTCTTATTACCAATACTGGTCCCCTGAAGAACCCAGTATTCTCTTCCATCTTCTTCCTATTTTCCATAGCAAACTAGCAACAAGACACCAAGTAAATTCCCACCACAAGCAGCCTACTCTAATTTCTCTGAGATTTGTGCATTCAAACAAAAGTTGGAAATCAAGAGCAGATTTATTTTGACAAATGTTTTTGATATTTTTCTCTCTAGCCATTGCAACAAATAAATGCGCAGTTGAGTCACATTGTAAATGACAGATTTAAGCAAAAGTGGCAATTTTCCTCTGACTTCTGTTTGCCTCTGATATGATGTACAATGTGTTGAAAATGCCTACAGCTTTTGCCAGCAACTTTGTAGTAGACAATTGCTACTTTTTGCCATTACAAAAAAACCCACCTAATGTTACCTTAGCCAGTATTCTTCCAAATTTCCTATTCATCTCTTTTTCATTTCCCATTTGCTGTTAACATTTTGGAGTGTACCTGTGAAGGAGCAGAAAGATGGCTGCCAGGCACAGCAGGGCTTAAAGAAAACCTGTGGGTTCAGCTAGCACTGCCCCATTACACCTGCAGCCAATGCCAGGCTTGGAAGCGGAGCTCTCTGTGTGTGCTTGCCTAAATACACAGACAAACCTGCCTGTGAATGAAGGTTCTGGAGGAAAATAACCTTCCCATGCCAAAGGGAGTCTACAGATAAGCCCCAACATTGGAGAAACTGGACAAACGGGCCCACACCCCAAACTAAAGGACTATTGTAGAGAGCAGGTTAGGACAACAGATCCTGAACTCCTCCTCATGGTTGGGAGCAAGACCCATCCCCAGGCCCCATTTAGGGGTGTGAGTGACCCAGGACTCTGAGCTAGGATTTGATGGAAAAACAGGGGCGAGGTTCCCCCAACAACTCCTAAGCAATGATCTAACCACTAGGTTGCCCAGCCATTAAAGGCCCTATCGCAGTGCCATATTCATTTGGCTCCTAATGGTGGATCATCTCTACCAAGTTTCTTGATTAAGAGTAAATTACTATGGTCACTCTTTCAAGTGGCTTTCTTAGCAGTTTTATGAATAAACCAGTTTTTGACCTCATCCTAGAACTGTCTCTCACTCTCTGTACTTTACCTGTCAAAATGTGCAGAATTTTCTTTGTCAAGTTGAACTGTAGCAACATTCACCTCAGTCCCTCTAAAAAGAGGCTATGTAAAAATCACACTTTCTTCTTCAAGTATGAATTCAGTCACCTGCTTGGAGTGACATAAATATTTAAGACAAACTATATTTTTGTTTTGGATGAACCTACAGAGCCACTATAGATAACTGGATGCTGTTCCTTCTTGTGCATAATCCACATAATTGTTTTATAAATTCCAGTCACATTTGTGCAAACCCATTAATAACAAGAAGGCCGAGGTGTCACTGTTAGCATAATCTGAAAACCTAGAGCAATACGGATGGGTAAGGTCAATTTAAGTTTGCAGAACTTTTATCAGTGATGAACATGTACAAGAAGGAAAAGGCACAAACTGATTCTTAAATTTCAAACTGAATTAGTTGTATTAGTAGTGAAGGAGACATGCGATTTTTTTTTTCCTTCTGATAAATTGTGTATTATTTCTGGATTCCTTCTGCATGTCGCAGGCAATATACATGGAATGCCTGACAATGCCGTTATTACAGAATGACTTTGGCAAGGTAGAACTACCTTGTATGAGCACCAGTAACAGTGAGACAAGCACTAAATAATAACAGTAAGACAAAGCATTGCCTGCTCAGTGACAACTGCAAGTTTTGGCATTTAAATTCATGATACCCTTGTGGCTTTACAAGTGAATTTCATCCTCAGGCAGAAGGCCAGTGTGAGACCTTTGTGCAACATAAATCTCCTTAAACACTCAAAGCATCAGCTGGGTGGGACTGACGTGGTGCATGCACCTTGTGTTCACTGTGGCTACGTCTAGACTGGCCCCTTCTTCGGAATAGGCATGCTAATTTCGAACTTTGGAATAGGGAAATCCGCGGGGGATTTAAAAATCCCCCGCGGGATTTAAATAAACATGGCCGCCGCTTTTTTTCCGGCTTGGGGAAAAGCCGGAAAAGAGCGTCCAGACTGGCGCGATCCTCCGGAATAAAGCCCTTTTCCGGAGGATCTCTTATTCCTACTTTCAAATAGGAATAAGAGATCCTCTGGAATAGGGCTTTATTCTGGAGGATCGCGCCAGTCTGGACGCTCTTTTCCGGCTTTTCCCCAAGCCGGAAAAAAAGCGGTGGCCATGTTTATTTAAATCCCGCAGGGGATATTTAAATCCCCCATGGATTTCCCTATTCCAAAGTTCGAAATTAGCATGCCTCTTCCGAAGAAGGGGCCAATCTAGATGTAGCCTGTGTGTTCCAGGGTGAATTCCACCATAAGGTCTCAGAACTAGAGGGAGGGCCAACTCCTGCTTGCCTCTTAGTGCTACAGACATAGGCTATGTCTATACTACAATGCTACATCGGAATACTGGAGTAAACTGAAATAACTATCCCGCATCTACTCAGCAAACCTGTTATTTCAGGCTTGCTATTCTGATGTTCCTGTAAACCTCATTCTATGAGGAGTAAGGGACATGTGGAATAGCACTTTATTTTGAAATTTGGCACTGGGTGGAGAGAGCCAAATGACAAAATAAGCAATTACAAAATTGCATCGAAATAGATACGCATTTTGCATAGGTCAAATTTCATATCTTATTTTGAGTTATGGTGCAGTGTAGACACACCCATATTGACGACAATGACCAGAACTGGTGTGAGTAGAGAGAATAACATTTAGAAGCCTGTATGCATTGGCATCTATTAGGTAAGGCATAGGTATGAGTAGGTTTATTGCAATTTGGGTCTAACAAGCCTCCAGACCTGTAAGACAATATCTTAGCTAAACTAAACATGAGCTAATAATCCTTAGCATAAGCAGCTAACCTAGAGTAATTGTTACAAGATAATCCAAGATAGACTAAACTGCTGACAAGTAACTACAAGAAACCAGCTGATACTGACTGTGGTACATTGTCCAACCACAAAAATGTAATGGTATCTAATTGATTTATATGCTAATAAGCTTGAGATAAAAGGCTTAGGAGCCTGTGGGAGAAGGCCACCCCCAACATTACTGGAAGTTCAAATAAGAATAAGGGATTGAAGCCCCTCTTAAATACATATTGGCTGTGTCTAGACTGGCAAGTTTTTCCGCAAAAGCAGCTGCTTAGGAAAAACGTTCCAGCTGTCTACACTGGCAACTTGAATTTCCGCAAGAACACTGACGATCTCATGTAAGTAATCAGTGCTCCTTGCAGAAATACTATGCTGTTCCCATTCGGGCAAAAGTCCTTTTGCGCAAAAGGGCCAGTTTAGACAGCTCAGGTTTGTTTTGCGCAAAAAAGCCCCGATGGCAAAAATGGCGATCGGTGCTTTTTTGCACAAAAGTGCATCTAGATTGGCACGGACACTTTTCCGCAAAAATGCTTTTGTGGAAAAGCGTCCGTGCCAATCTAGTTGCTCTTTTCCGCAAATGCTTTTAATGGAAAACTTTTCTGTTAAAAGCATTTGCGGAAAATCATGCCAGTGTAGACGTAGCCATTAGGTATACTGGTGACAGCAAAACACATTATAAAAGCTATACCCTTGCCTGTGTGGTGACTGCTGGTTATGGTGACGATGGTAAGGATAGTGAAGTCTTCAAGTCTTTTGCATCATCATACAGCTGGCATGGCTGAGGCAGCACTGGTACCCCATGTAACAAGGAGTCTTGGGAGACACTCCTGAGAGTATCAATTCCAGGTGAATTGCTTATAGAGAGTGCTAGTTACAGCTCAGAATTGAGGGTTCTCTGCTGTAAGGCGTACCACACCATTCACCAAGAGCACTTCTGTTCACCACTCTGGCTCACAAGAAGCCATACAAGCAATCCTCTTAGGTACACCTGTTCTCCTGTGCCACTGTAATGCCAACAGACCCAGTCTTCTGCAGGCAGAATTGAACCTGTGATTTCTAGTGTTTGAGCCTCTACCTCACGAGCAATAAACTAGCAAGGTATTAGCTAAGGCTGTAGAGCAGACTCATTATTCTCTCTGTAAGTGGCCTAATGCCATTAGATAGGACAGTACACCACACCCAAAAAGTATGTGGGTTATACCACCGCTAGTAAGCCTCCTTACACAGAAAGGTGCCAATCAATCTCATCAAATAAAAAGGTTCTTCTAATCCCAAAGGACCAGCCACATTCTCAGGTCAATTAGTAACATAGGGTACATCTACACTGCACCCTTACTTCAAAATAAGCTACTCAATTTGAACTATGAAAATTGCATTTCTTATTTGGATGCTATTTTGTCATAACTTATTTCATCATTTGGTGCTGCTGTCTGTGCCAAATTACATGAAATTTAGAAATAAAATGCTATTCTGAAACGCCCCTTACTCCTTGTAAAATGAGGTTTATAGGGACATCGGAATAGTGAGCCTGAAATAATGGGCTTGATGTGAAGACGCAAGAAAGCTATTTTGGGATACTCTAGTATCTCAAAATAGTGTTGCAGTGTAGACATAACCTTAGGGTATGTCTAGACTGCATCCCTCTGTCAGCAGAGAGATGCAGATTAGGCAGGTCGACATTGCAAATGAGGCAGGGATTTAAATATCCCGTGCCTAATTTGCATAAAAATAGCTGCTGCGTTTTGCTGACTCAGCTCTTTGTCGGCAAAAAAAGGCAGTCTAGAGGGGGAATCTGTTGAGAAAGAAAGCCTTTTTTGACAGATCCTGTAAACCTCCTTGCAGGAGGCATAAGGGATCTATTGAAAAAGGCTTTCTTTCTCAACAGATCCCCCTCCAGACTGTTGCTTTTTGTGGACAAAGTGCTGAGTTGGCAAAACGCGGTGGCCATTTTTATGCACATTAGGCATGGGATATTTAAATCCCTGCCTCATTTGCAATGTCGACCTGCCTAATCTTCATCCCTCTGCCAACAGAGAGATGCAGTCTAGACATACCCTTAGAGTCTTACCCCAAAATCAAGCTGTTTCCAATCCTTTAAAATCTAGAATATAAAGGTTTATTCATAAAAGGAATGAAAGAAAGGGGGAGAGGTAAAATGATTAAAAGAATCAGATACAACAATTACAAAGTTCTAGGTGCGGGCTTGAAGCAGAAATGGAATACACTGCTGGTTTAGTACATCCGAAGTTAGGATGGGTCATTCAGTCCCTTCTTTAGTTATTATTCATAGCAAAGATCTTTCAGAGGTGAGAAGCAGGACTGACAAAAAAAATGGAGGCATTCCCATATGGAGCCTTATATATCCTTGGCCATCCAGAGGGAGATCCCATTGTTCTTGCTATGGAAAAGTACAGCTACATGATGGAATTTGTCATGTGAACAAGTCACCTGGTCATGCATGACTCAGTTCCAGACTACAGGTTTACAGGAAAGTCCATTCAGTATAGATGGGAGTCTCCCATGCTAGCTGAATGTTTCTGGAGGAGCCAGTCAACATCAGTAGTCTGTCTCAGACATGCTGGCTAGCTATTTTGTGGGTATTACCCTGGAATGAATATCTGAAATAGAGATGTAAGGGAGTAGTCAACTAGTCGACTACTCGCATTCCTCCCCACTTTGCTTCCTCTGATACTGAGGCAGCAAGGGGAGGGGGAAGCAGAGTCGGTGCTGGGGGGAAGGGAGCTGGCTTAAAAGCTGTTTGCCCCCAGCACTGCCCCCCATCTCCTCACCCCGCCTGTTGACTGTATCAATCAGAGGCAGCGGGTGGGGGGCAGGGACTGCTGCTGTTCCCCAACCTCCACAGGGACCTCCTGCACACAGGGGCTGCTGGTGGCTGGGTAGGCAGCCCAGCTCAGTCTGGGCTCATGCCAGGTGTAAGACCAAATTCCACTGCAGCTCTGCAATATAAAAGGCAGTAGGAGCTGGGGGAGGGGAAGCCTTTTACATTGCAGAGCCGCAGCGGGTTTGGTCCCACACTTGGTGTGAGCCAGGACTGAGCCGGGCTGCCTATCGACTAATCATGTAGTTGATAAAAATTCTATCGACTGCTTGATTAGTTAAACACCTGTCTCAACATCACTGATTTGAAATACAAGTCCATTGCCAATACTCATACATTTAAATATCAAAATAATACAGGTATACAATCATATGTATTTGTTATACATGTGTTGGGACTACTTCACAATAGACGTAAGCTTTCCCTCAAGGTCTTCATCAGTGTTTAGTTGTTTGTTTTTTTCACCCTGACATGTTGCTTATTTTCACTGCATGCAGTATGTCAAATTATTCCTTTTGCACAATAAAGACAATACAACCTCAAGTTACCTGAGAAGAAAATGAAGGAGAGAGAAAGAAGTCTATGCACATAATAATCAAAAGTAAAAGAAAAATGAGGCAAGACAGAGGTGTAAAACCCGTGAGGAAAGACAAATCCTTCCCATATTGGTTGTTTAATGCAAAGCAGTTACTAGTCATTTTGGAAGAAGCCTGTGTGAATTTGTGCAATTCAGTGATGATCCTCTATAGTCTGTGAACCTACCTTGTTAGAATTTGTGTGACCTCTGAAAAATCAAAAGAATGAGCATCTATTGAGAAAACTAAAGACCTTCAGAAACAGATGTCTAATGTCTTGCTTCTGAAGTTCACTCAATCAGATTTAGTTAAACCCCAAGGCTCTGGTTATCACAGCATTTGTAAACAGAGAAGACATACTATTTTTTACCCTTGGTAGATAGCCCTCTTAATAATTTATCAAGATGGATAGGTAATTCTGCAAAATGGTTCCCATTATGTGTGCTTAGATGGACTCTTTTTTTGGTCTAGACACGTCAACACTCTGACAATGATCCCATTGTTTAGAAATGTCAATCCCATCCATTATGCTGTGCACTGAGTTGTAGAATGCTGTGCGCTCAATATGCCATTTTCTTATTGGGTAAGTTACCACTTTGACTTTTTTTTAACCTGTGTGCTGAGTTTCTAACTTACATAATGGTGCAAGACAGCTGCTGGAATCATAAAATGTAACAACTATGCCAAGCAATCAAGCTGTCAGCTCTCAATGAAGTAAATTAAAGGAAAACAAAACAGCAGTTATTCCAATACATTTTTCCAGTGGCACAATATTCTAATGTAGTGGGCATGCTCCTACATGGCTGTCATTTATATATTAGCATAGTTGCTCTGTTTCCTCCAGCAAGTAGTCAGTCTCCTCTTTTGGCTTCTCAAATACATGAGGTTCAGGCAAGACATTCTGCTCATTGGGCCAGGTGACACATGCATCTGAAGTCCATCTCCATTTTCATCCTCATTTCTAGTATCCTCATCAAGACAAGACACTTGCTTCCAGTCCTTCTGGACTTTTTGTATATTTCAGAACACATCATCAGACTGTGAAAATGTATAACAAATTTTATCTGTGGCCAAAAAAAAAGAAACAAACAACCCCCCTCCCCCCCCCAACAGATTAGCTATTAAGAAAATCTTGTGGGCCTGCAGGAAGCTTTAATAGCCTGTCTTTAAAAAGTCATTTTCAAATGCTTTATCCAGATTCCTGCCTTGCTTTTAGTTCTGATTGCTAGATGGAAAATTTTAGCCTGCAGGCAAAAAGTATTACAGAATATGCCACATATTTCACTAGGTATTTGGTAGTGGCATAAAGTTTTAATTTAAAAAAATGGATGACATGTCATTCCATTTTAATTCAGCTTGTTTAAGTTAGAGAAAGTGGCCAGATAAATGTAGTGTTTCATTAAGAATCATCAGGTTCTGATCTAAAGAATTTTTGCCTTTTATTCCTCCAGAAGCAATTTCATCTCTACCTTTTATATGGTTAATCTTTCTTGGCCTCCAAAGAATATTAGAGTTTGTTTTTTCCTTATGTTTCACTTTGGCATTGTTGTTGTCTACAGTGACCAGATAGCAAGTGTGAAAAATCAAGACTTTTTTTTTCCAGGGGAAGAGTATAGTTGCCCCTACTATCAGGACATCTGGGCTATGTCTACACAGCAGAGGTATTTAGGTATCCAGAAATAGCTATTCCACACCTTAAGAGCAAGCCCATTATATAGAAATAAAATGGGCTTGCTATTCTGACTTCCCTGTAAAGTTCATTGCATGAGGGTTAAGGGACACTTTGGAATAGTTCCTTACTTCAAAATAACATTGAAATAAGCTATGCAATTTGCGTAGCACAAATAGCATAGCTTATTTCAAGGTAAGGGTTCTGTGTAGACGCACCTCTGGAGCACATCTACACACAGAGGTGCAGCGAGGGTGTTATGCTCCTGGGGGCAAAAGCAAAATTTGCGCCCCCCCCTACCTTCCACCACCACATGACAGGGCCCCGAACCTGGTGCATAGCTGAGCCCAATGGGGGCGGGGAGCTTGTACAGCGTCTTTCCCCACCCCCTCCAGTTTGGGGCAGGCCCTATCCCACTGTTGAAGAGGGAGGAATGTTAGGCTGGGGGTACAGAGGCAGGGAGGAGGCTTCAGCAGGCGGTAGTGGATGGAGGAGGAGCAGGCAAGCAGAGGTATGATAGGGGAAGCAGAAGAGCAATTACCCCCCACGCACACCTCCTTTGCTACGTCAGTGAACATAAGAGATTAACTTACCTGTTAAAATAACACTCAAAAAAACCTTTTAAATAAAACTAACACACAACATGAGAATCGCCCTCGCTTTCTTGAAGCAATAAGTAGCCTAAGGTTTTATGTTACAGGATCTGCTGAAGAAGGGTTCTGGGGTCAGCACATCCCCGTCTCGACTGCCGTGCTGTGCCAACAAACAGCTGATTGGCACAGTGTGGCAGCCATTTTGATTCAAATCGCTGCTTCAGTTCCCTTTGTTGAGTAAACTAATCTACATGGCTCCGTCGACAGAGCCATGTAGTTTAGACATACCCCTTTATTCTAGGAATTGTCATTCCCCTGTCCTTCACAAAGAGTTTCCTCTGTACAGACACATGCCACATGTCTCTATCAGAAGGGCATGCAGAAGCAGGTGCCTCCACCATGACCCAATGGTTCTTTATAGAGTGGCCAACAGGAAAAAGCTGTGAATCCAGCATTTGCCAACCCCCTCAAGGACCCCAAAGGCAACAACCAAGTATAAAAAAAATGTTTCCCCCATACATCAGTGCTACTAATGTTTTTAATATAAAGAATGGTGGCCAAATTCTGAGCTCATAGAAGCCAGTGCAGATACACAGATCTGGCCTTCTGCATTAAAAAAAGGTTTAGTTGTGTGTTTATTTCTTTCAGTGTTAGAATGTGCCATCTGTTCTTGTATTTGTGGGCTTCCCTAACAAGAGAGGAGGGTCCAAAAAAGAAGCAACATTTTGCAGTAAATAAAATAGTGCTGCGATGGCATTTAAACTCTGTCCTCTTGCCCAAATGGCATCTCATATCTCCTCTCACATTCTTTTCTTTGTTTCAGGCAGATAGCTATGTTTAATTATCTATTGAGTGTTACAGCTCTGTTAAATGAATCTGTTTGATTGTCACATGATATTTTGAGCTGTCATATAACAGGCACTAAAGCAGACTTACAATAATTTAAGACCATTTCAGAAACTCCCTGAGTGTTTAGTGTCTTGCTTTTCTGTGGGAGGTGGAGGAAACCTTGCTTCCTACTGTCAATGATCTAGAAAGCTCACAGTGGTTTTTCTTGGTCAGAGTGCCCTAGCTTCTGCCTTCTCTACTCTGCATGCCACTCCATGTTATTTTGATGTATAAATAAGAGTTCACTGGTTTCACATGCTGAGCCTGTTAACTTATGGAAACTCTCGCTTTATTCAGATGAGTTCAATCTGTGGAAAGACCAAGATGCATAAAATAGCTACATTGCATTATGTTGGAGTCTAATATATTTAATGGACTAGCAAACAAATGGACAAGAATTATTTTCTTGCAGGAGCCATGAACACTGTATCTAACATTAATTTAGCATGGTCAGTGGAGTTCAAAAACATTATTTAAGTGGCACGACCATTCATGGGGTTGCATTGTAAGACTTGTTTTAGATGCCCAAGTGGGAATTCTATGAAAGGTTCTAAAGATTAGTGAAGAGGAACAGAAGAACGCAAGAAATGGAATGAGAGTTGGAAAGCTCTACAGGGAAAGTCCAAAACTCTGTTTGCTATATTTGTTTCATTATCAGCAAGCACCAGCTTCCTCAATGAAATGTATAGATTACTGTTAGATTTGCTGCTCTCTTTCCTTTGCTGAAGTGCTTACTTTATCTTTTCGCTGTTAATTCAATAATAGCCTAATAAAGCATTTTGTTTTGCTCTCTTTGTTTTTAGCATTTGAACTGCAAGGTACTTTTTTTCCAAATGGATTTTCAAGCTACAATTAACACTACAGATGAGCACTATGGATTTTCAGTATCATCAGAATCACGGAATGCATGTTAGGAAACCATTTAGGAAATGTTTTTCCTGTTAGGAAAAAGCATTAATTATGAGGTCAGTCGTCTCTCTCCCCCCGCCCCTGCACCAAGGAGAATTACATAACAAAAAGAGTGGAATGAAGGATTCACAGATGTGGAACTAAAAACAGCCACTTCATTTTTAAAGGCATCGTTCAAAAGCCAGCCATCAAGTTGACAAGGAGAGGAGTTCCAATGTATCGAAAACAGTGAGGTTTATCTTTTGGAGCTGTGCTTTTAATATGTCATCCTGGGTATTATATGTTCTGCTAAGTTCTGTGGAGGAGTAGTAATAGGAAAAAAAGAGCTTTCTATGTGAAGATGATTGCAGAATAAGCTGAAAAGGAAATAATTAGAGCCAAGGATGACAGGTTGACAAGCACAACTCAGAGCAAATGTACAGATAAGCAGCCAAAGCATCACTGCAACAGGACACTGCATTAGTGCACTGGGGACCTGTCCCAAATCTATGAAGCTATTGAAGGGAAGACTGGAAAAGAAGGGGGAGGGGAGGCAAAAGCCATGTCTCTTACTTTAAGAAAAATGAATGTTTTTCCTGAAATATTTTCACTTAGCTAAAATTTCTCATTGTGTAGAAGGAAGGTGTCTGTAGGGTTGTCTTATCACCGAGCTGTTGATTATATTTATGAGTATCTTAATAACTCTTGTTCCCCTAGGCTTTAAAGGTCCCCAAACATTTCAGGGTTGGCCCCCTTTGCCCCATTCACATTTCCCCTCTACCCCAAGAACCTGGGATAGGAGAGGGGCCATAGCACCTGGGAAAGGACACACATGATGGGTTCAGTTGCTGAAAATACTACTGAGCCCACCTACCTGTCTTTTGGGGTGCCCCATTATCCTATCCCGTTCAGCCAGAAGCTCTGTTTCCCCCCAGTGATGGCACAGAGTTGGGGTGACCGCTTAGAGCACCGTAACACAGACAGCGAGATCCTCTCAGTACTGGGAAGGCTCAGTAAAAAACACTTGACATAGCACCCAAGGTTATGCACAAAGAAAGCTCATATATTGTTCATCCCATTTATCAATGAAAGGGATATGCACAGCTACATCCCCAAGTAATAATTATTTACATTGGGTTTTTTGATAAACAAAAGTAATTTTATTAAATATAAAAAGTAGGATTTAAGTTGTTGCAAGTGACAGCAGACAGATCAAAGTAAGTTACTAAGCAAAATAAAACAAACACTACCAGCTAAACCTAATACACCAAGAGAAATTGTTACAAATCATAATTTCTCATTTTAATTCTAATTTCAGGAAAGATGTCCTTTCTGACCTGGGTCCCGCAGTTCTCCTCCAACCCTTCATTACAGTCCTTTTGTTTCCAGTGTTTTCATGTATCCTTTTGGAGTGGGGAGGCAGTCTGTAAAGCAAGGTGAAGAGCATTAGTGTTTACTTCACTTGCCTTATATAGAGTTTTGATTAGGTGGGAAGCCTTTGTTTGGTTCCCCCCACCTCTTTGGAAAAGTACAAAATTCAAGGTGGATTTCAGCATCAGGTAACGTGGGTACATGTCTTTGTAGCACATCTGCAGGAAGGCAGTTCTCCCCCATTCTGTTGTCCCTTGCTAATGTACTATTAACTCTGTGTCTGGCTCTTCACTTTTGTTACCGAAGGGCTGGAACAAGGCTTTCCCCCACATGAATAATAAATCTACAGTCAATATTCCTAATTTCTGATACAGAAATTATACATGCATACAATTAGAATATACACATTCAGTGGATTACAAGCTTTCCAACAATGTTACATGAAATACTTTGCATAAAGCATATTCGTGTTAGGCGTATTCATATACCTGTGCATATTTCCATAAACATTATAAAACACACCATCACAACATGGACAGAGGTAATGGGCCAAGGCTGGATCCATGAACTGGTTGGGGAGTGGGGGAGCCATGGCAGTGTCTGAAGGTGGGGTCAGAGCAGAGCTGGGAGTGAAGCAGGACTGGGTAGTGCTCATTCTCTGCCCCCTGCAGAGGCTGGGCTGGGTTGTTCCACACTTCCTCCTGGGGGGACAGAGTATATCACGGGCTGGAGAAGGCCCCACGTGGCCCTGTCCATTCTCTGCCCCCATATAACTCCTAATTCCCACTGGTTCTCTTCCCCCATGGCCAGGGCCTGACCTGTCACTATGGTTTCTGGGTAGCTGGAGACATGGCTCACACCATCCATTGCCCTGGAGTTGCAGGAGAGAAGGGTGAGCTGCCTACCCACCCAGCACTCAAGGCTGGAGGAGTTTGGGCAGCCTGTGGCTGGAATGGGGAGAGATCTCTGGGTTCTGGTGGAAGAAGGGGAATGAGGCAGAAGCGGCAGGCCAGGCCAGGGGCTACTCTCCTTGAGCCAGTGGGTTACCTCCCACCCATGGGCGCATGTCCCATAGTTCAGAAACTTTAGATTTTATGCTTGAGAGTCAATAGGAAAATATGGGAAGACAAGGGAAAGAGAGACTAGACCTAACCCTACAAACAATGGGCAGCATCTATAAACTTCTGCATTTTCAGTGTTTACTTTAAAAAGCCCAGAGCCTGTTTAGCTTGAATATACAAACAAAAAAAAAATTTTAAGTCATGTTAATTAGTGTACAGAAAGCAACCAGAGCAAGGAATTTATGAGTAAAGTTGTCCTTAATTCACCCTGTTGAGATGAGATATGCTGCGGCTCATCTAGCATGTAATATTGCTTTCTGTTCTGCAGCACCCTGAGTGTTTTACAACACAGGGTAAATCAAGGACAGGTTCCTACCCTTAACTCTGAGTTTTTGTCTTTGACAAGCTTTTAGTATTGCCACAAAATAGCTAAAGAGACTCCTTGAAACATATGAGAAATTCTAATCAGTCAGCAACACCCAAAAATAACCCCAATGATTTTACTTCAAAGATTTTTATTAAAAGTAAACTCAGGTGAACATAACCAAACTCAGCTGAAATACCATGAAACACAAGTCTGGAATACTTAGGGCTCCAGATTCTAGAAGCAGCCTGAGAGCACTGACTGCCCTGTGTGAATGAAAACGTGATCAAAAGACAAATGGAACCTCAACCCATTGCTTTCTTGATGTGTGGCTAAGTCACACAATTGTATACTCTGGTGAGCACTTTTTATAAACAAAGGTGCATTTTTAAAGTGTGTGTGCAGATTTATTTAATTTTAGCAGTATCTGTATTTTAAGTGTGTGGAATTAATTAAGCGTGTCTGTCTTTTAACAGCTAACTCTTGAAAGAAACAAGGCCATCTCTCTTTTCTGGAAAATGAATGCTTCTAGGTCCAGAGTGGCAGAATGAAACTGTGGATTGAGATTGTGAGTAACCCAACCATGCTTAGGCAAGGTTTAGACTCCCTTTTACCTCTGTGCTTCCTAGTCAGGGCTACTGGGATCTTGAGGCTAAATCCTGTGCAGAGCACTGAAGCTAAACAAGGGGAATGAGAGGATTGGTGAGAACCCAGGCAGGATAAGCATTTGAGTACTTCCTAATGGAGCTGGATAGACAGGCAAGGGGAAGTAAGTTGCTTCTGTCTTCCCTCCCTTTCATCTGTGCCTCAGTTACACTTACCAGCCTCTCCTATCTCCATTTAGATTATGAACTAGTCAAAGTTGTTGCTGTCTTTTATTCTGGGACCATGTGTACATACAGTGTTCAGTCTGATGAGTCCTCAAACTTGGTGGAGACCTCTTAGCATTTCTATGTCATAAATTATAATAACAGCAGGTATCAAAGAGCTATTGATTAAGTTAATCAGGTATCTGAATTTCTTTCTTTCTTTCCTGTGACAGAGTTTTATTATTCAATCAGCTTTGTTTTCCACATATCTTCTGAGAGCACAGCAAAAAAAAAAAAAAAAAAAAAAAAAACATTAAATGACTGTGCTAGAACTGTGTGTGTTGTGTATGGCTGGAAGCTTGTTCTTGTATGGACTTTGCTAGCACATAAAGATAGTCATATTTTCTTTAGAGGTATCAACTCTTTACTACTTGCTAGATGCTGTAGGTGTTTTGGAAGGAGCTGACATAATTACTTAGGATTTGTTACACGGTCTGACTATCAGAGACACCCCAGAGCTTTCAGGTTAGTAGATTCATCGCACTCTGTGGAATAAAGAAATTTCTAGGTGTAGTGTTCTCTTTTGGGAGTGATCCTACAGTATTTGCTTTTAAACCAGAAGTAGTGAAAAATGCATTAGTTAGGACTGGCAATTGAATCATTGTTTCCTTGTGAGAGCTCCTTTTGCGGCAATGGTATATTTCTTCGTATACTGGATGCAGAAGAAGATGGAGGGTAATTTATGTGGCTAGAGCACAGGACTGTGAGATTGCAGATTTGTGTTCTGTTCCCTGTTCTGTAACCTTTTTGTGCTTCAGCTCCACCATCTGCACAATGGTAATTATCACTTACAGTTTCATTGTTGCTGGGCAAAATTCATTAAAGTTTTGTATAGTACTTCCAGATTCTTGGATGAATGGCACTACAGAAGTGCAAAGAAGTTCTATCGATACATAAAAACCAGAATAAAAGGTATTTGCTGCCCATTGGCAAATGAGAGAGAAAAAAGATTGGAAATAGCTCTGTTCTGCAGTAGCTACATGCTCAGTAGATACATCTGAAAAATGTCAGCAGCTGCTTGCGGCTAAAGACCTGTGGAAATGCATATGTATCAGTGAGTCTGTGCTACAGGGTACATTACTGTACTGATCATTTGAAAATAACAGTGATACATTAATTAGCATTTGACGTATCGAGTAGCTTACAGCAGAGAAGGTATGAAGGGAAAATGGTCACTGAATAAGCCTTAATTCTAGCATGTGTGTTAAACTAAGAGCTAAGATCCTAGGGGAAAAGGAAGAAGAATAAGGTTGCAGCCCACCCGGTCAGCAAGATTCTACCGTGCTCACTTTGATTGTGCTGTGTGTGCCACTGACAGATGAAGAAAAGACTTGTTTGTTAATTACTATTGTGATCTGAGATGCACAGATGTGATGGAGAATGGAATGACAGTCACAAGCAATATTCTTGAAATCCTTGTGTATCAGCATGATCCGACTGATCCTCTTTGTCTATATCAGCAGGTAAAAAGTCCCAGAAGAAACATACTGTAACAGGTGGGAAGGGGTAATTTAATAGGGGGCAATTAAAGAGAATGATAGCACTAATTACACATGCAATGAACAGCAAGTACAGAAACTAGCTAGGGAAGGATTTTAGTGCTATGGTGACAAGAGTTATAGTCTGCATTAGTTCTGACTGTTCAGGAAAATGAAAGGAAAACCTGTTAAGTCAGGGAATAGACTTAATGCTACAAAATCCCAGCTGGCCAATAGTCCTGTTGATACCCTCACATGACAGTGCAAATCAGACCTACTTTTGTTTACAGAACTGCATTATAGAAAATATCAGTGTATTGCCAATACAAGCATTTGAAACAATGAGAATGGAGAAGCTAGAAATGCTTTTTGATCACTTCCCAATAAGCACAATGATCCAATAAAACTAATTTGGGAGATGTTGTGCAAGGATACATGTCTTAGGTGCGGCAGGAAGCATTGGTTTACTGAGCGGTCTGTCCCATTGGGGTCCCTATTTCATGATTGGTTACTGAGACTAGAACTTTGAGAGACCCTTCCCTTTGGAGTGATGCTAAGCACTACAGTCCATATTAGTGTGGGAGCTTACAAAGCTAGAAAGGAGACCCGAATCCCTATGGCCATGATCATCAGTAAAGAAAATCCTTTATATTAATTACAGCTCTTTTAGACAAATTTATCCTTCTATAGTCATTCCTGCCTGTGTTCTTCCATGAGAGAAATGACAAGCACTGTGAGAAAGCCTAATGCACCTGTTAGGTATTGCAGAAAAGACGTGAGCCGGCATTCCTTAGAAATGTCTCTTTCCACAAGCTCCCATTTTTGGACTGGGGACTCATAGACAAAAGACAGGGCCCTAGAAAATTCATGGCCATGAAAAAGGCACTCCATCTCAGGGAAATCTGGTCTTTTGTGTGCTTTTACCCTATACTATACATATTTCATTACTAGTGTTTCTCTTATTGGGGGTCTGGACCCACAACTCTCCCCCTTGCAACTCTCGCCCTCCACATCTTTTTGGGGCAGGACATCTACAATTATAACACCATGACATTTCAAATTTAAATAGCGGAAATCACAGAATTTATTATTTTTAAAAGCCAATTGCTGTGAAATTGACCAAAACGGACCTTGAATTTGCTAGAGCTCTACACATAGAATTTAAGGTCACAGGGACCCCTCTTGATCATATATTCTGACCCTTCTGCATACTGCAAGCCACAGAACCTTACCTACCCACTCCTATAGTAGACACTTAACTGCTGGCTGAGCTACTGAAGTCCTATAATCATGGTTCAAAGACTTCAAATTACAGAGGCCAGGTCAACACTATACCTGGAAGGTCAGCTTATAGTATGCAACTCCAACTACATAGAAAACTCTCCCATCAGCTTCCCTTACTCCTTGCACCTGTGAGGAGAACGGATGCCAGCTGGAGCTTCTCTCAGCATTTGATTTATGGGTTTATAACTCACTAAATCAAATGCCACGTCAATCTCCAGCGCAGTGAGTGAAGACATGCCCAGAGAATCTACCATTTACACTAATTTAAACATGAAATGGATCCCCTGCTCAAATTGATAACTTTTCCTTTGGCATATGTACAAAACTGACATTTTTGGATACAAATATTTTGACAAAATAAGCTGACACCGTTTCTTTAAAGTTACAACTATCTGGTATACATCAGAAGACCTTTTTAATAGAGCAACAGGCAGTCCTAGTCATAAGAGTCCTATTACACTGCAAACTTGTCAAGAATCCCAGCTATAAATGAGCAAAAGAGAACAATAAAGGATAGTTAAAGTATTCAGCATGTGAGAGAGAAAATGACACAGGTCCCAAAATAATATTTTAAGTTTTGTTTTAACTAATTATTAAAAATTGTGTTGCTTTGGGAAATTTGTTTCTGATGCACCTGATGTTTCTTAGTAACTATAGCAAGTATATTACTGCAGATGAATAGAACCAAAGAAATACTATTCTGTAGAAAAAAATGTTTTAGGTCCAATATCTTTTTCAGTGTTCCAGTTCTGAATGTGCTGTGTTCCTAAATCTCTCATGTCCCAGACTAATCAAATCAGATATCATTCTGCCTACAGCTTAAATGGGATACAATTTGGCCTGTAAATTCCCCAGCAGTTTCTAGTAAGCTGCTGTAATTGTTTTTACCTCTTGTTCTTAAATATGGCTTGTTATAGTGTTAAAGAGGTGCTGCATTTTGCACCCAAAGAGGCTGCATTTCAACTGTTGGTAAAGTATCCCCTTATATGTCGTTTACTATAGCAGGCTGTTGTGAGGTTGTAATTAGTTAATGCCTATAAAGCATTTTGAGAT
Organism: Pelodiscus sinensis; assembly: GCF_052426305.1. Lineage (NCBI taxonomy): Eukaryota > Metazoa > Chordata > Testudines > Trionychidae > Pelodiscus > Pelodiscus sinensis. The sequence goes on from NC_143052.1 coordinate 202,947,641, forward strand.
TAAGGAGTGCAAATTATTATTATTATTTATAAGGTGGTTAAAATATAATCAATATAATGGAAAGATCAGCACTTTCTAACACTGTGAGAAGATGCAGAGCAGCAGAAAGAAGCTGCTGGAAGTGGAGAAAGCTGTGTGAATTAGAAATGCTCCAACTATCCCTCTAGATCAGTGATTCTCAAACTTTTTGGCCTGTGGCCCACCCTGCTCACCACAAACTTTTCTGTAGACCACCAGCCAACCATCCATGATAAGGAAATGGGTGCAGGGTTGGGTTGGGATTGGGGGTCTGGACAGGATTCCAGCCAATGGGAGCAGTGGAGAAAGCCTCCAGGTGAGTGGTTTCCTGCGCTGCCATTTCCCCAGCAATGGGTGGGGGATGGGGTGACAAAGTGCACAGAGCCACTTCCTCTCCCTGTGGTCCACACTGTGAGAACCATTGCTCTAGATGTGTGCCAGGAGCTGTGGGCAAAGCAGCTGGTGTCTCTTTGAAATTCACCTGTCATGCTCCTGATTCCACAGTAACCCCTGATACAGTCAATTGCCAAAGCAGCTCACATGTTCAGCAGCAAAGCCACACACAGGCTCCAATCTGACCCTCCTCCTACCTTTGGCCACACCGTGACTCCTGGCAGGAGGTTGCTCTACAGAGAACAGAGAACTTGAAAGGAAGCAACAAAAATGGTCAAAACTAAAAGCAGGAAAGGAAGAACAGACAGAAAAACAGAAATAAAATGAAGGGAGGGAGGAGGTAGCAGCAGCCATGCTGTAAGGAGTCAGGGAAATAGTTGCTTTTCTGCCAGTGCAATAAACAAGCTGGTTGTGGAGTGGCACCTGCCAAAAATGCACAGATTTAGTAATAATTGGTGGGGACTGGGCTGCATGAGACACTTGCATTGCTCCTTCTTCTCACTCTAAACTACAGGTTGAGCCTCCCTTGTCCGGCACGTTCCCAAACAAGGGAATTTGCTGGACCAGGGGAGGTCAGGTGTCTGGGCTCTCCTGGTGCTCCCATCCTGGCAGCTGCCCCAGGAGAACCCGGAGGCCTGAATTCCTCCAGCCCAACCTCCTGGCTCTTCTGCCCCCAGCCTGCGGCAGCTGCTCATGGAATTTCCTGCCCCTGGCCACCTGGCCCCACGTGAAGTAGCAGCTGCTCCCGGGGTCCCCCAGCCCTGCTCCAGGCAGTAGCTGCTCCAAGGGTTTCCCAGGCCTCCCCCCGTGTGAGGCAGCAGCTGCTTCTGGGGTTACCTGCCATTGGCTGACTGGCTCTGCACAAGGCAACAGCCATTTCTTGGCCTGCCTGCTCCCCAGCCAACATGCGGTGGCAGTTTCTCCTGGGGCTCTCTACCACCAGGTAATTGGTCCTGTCTGCTGCTGCTGACCAGACAGACTCTACTCCCTGCCGCTCTCAACCTCTGAGATCAGGGCTCTCTGCTCTAACAACTTTTGTAGTCCTGCCGGACCACGGATGTTCCCAGACCACAGAGTCCTGGATGAGTGAGTTTCAACCTGTAGTTATGCTTAGCAGGGGAAGAACAGCTGAAGGCATTTCATCTTAATTGAAGCTGGCTTCTCAAAATTACCTGTAGTCCTCGACTGTGTCTGTGCACCAACCTCAACTAACATTTGTTTATGTTCCTGACATCCCTGTTAATTTCATACTTTTTGTTCCCTGCAACACAGTCTACCCCTCCAGTAATTAAGTAAAGATAGGCAGAGCTACCAGGACACTCTCTGGAAAAGATTCCTGGTAGAGTGGGTCGACCTTGAAATTTAACCATCACATTAGTGATGACAGGAGCTTGACAGATAAAAAGTTTTGTGGGTTGGAACACCATAGTCATGCACCCTGCAGGGGGCTCTTTCCTGAAAATATGTGATGTGTTTAGATCTTAAATTGTTTTTTATGTGCCACAAAAAGTTGGAGAAATTTTTCTATTGGAGGGATTAACAAACATGTGGACAAGGGGGATTCAGTAGATATAGTATACTTGGATTTTCAGAAAGCCTTTGACAAGGTCCCTCACCAAAGGCTCTTGTGTAAATTACATGGCCATGGGATAAGAGGGAAGGTTCTTTCTTGGATTGAGAACTGGTTAAAAGACAGGAAACAAAGGGTAGGAATAAATGGTAAATTTTCAGATTGGAGAGGGGTAACTAGTGGTGTCCTTCAAGGGTCAGTCCTGGGACCAATCCTTTTCAACTTATTCATAAATGATCTGGAGAAAGGGGTAAGCAGTGAGGTAGTAAAGTTTGCGGATGATACCAAACTGTGCAGGATAGTCAAGACAGAAGCAGACTATGAGGGACTCCAAGAAGATCTCACCAAACTGAGTGATTGGGCAACAAAATGGCAAATGAAATTTAATGTGGATAAGTGTAAAGTAATGCATATTGGGAAAAATAACCCCAACTATACGTACAGTATGATGGGGGCTAATTTGGCTATGACAAATCAGGAAAGAGATCTTGGAGTTATCGTGGACAGTTCTCTGAAAACTTCCACACAGTGTGCAGCGGTGGTCAAAAAGGCAAATCGGATGCTAGGAATTATTAGGAAAGGGATAGAAAATAAGACCCAGAATATCTTACTGCCTCTGTATAAAACTATGATACGCCCACATCTTGAATACTGTGTACAGATGTGGTCTCCTCATCTCAAAAAAGATATTATGGCCTTGGAAAGGGTTCAGAAAAGGGCAACTAAAATGATTAGGGGTTTGGAACAGGTCCCATATGAGGAGAGGTTAAAGCAACTGGGACTTTTCAGTTTAGAAAAGAGGAGACTGAGGGGGTCTGTGCACCAACCTCAACTAATATGAAAGAGGTATATAAAATCATGAGTGGTGTGGAGAGGGCCGATAAAGAAAAGTTAGGGTATGTCTACACTACAAAGTTAATTCGAACTAAGTTAATTCGAATTAGTTAATTCGAACTAACGCATCCAGACTAAAAAACTAGTTCGAATTAGCGTTTTGCTAATTTGAACTAGCATGTCCACATTAAGTGGACCCTGAACCGGGCTTAAAGATGGCCGGAAGCAGTGCCGGCAGGGCATCAGAGGAGGACTTAGAGCGTGGAGATGCTGTCTCAGGCTAGCTGACGGCTGTGTTTAAAGGGTCCTGATCCCCAACCCGGACAGACAGTTCTCAGGTGTGCCCCACTTGCAAAGCAGTCCTGGCTTGGATTGCCCGGACTACCCACACTGGGCACATCACACCACTCAGCCATCAGCAGGGCAGCACTTGCCGCAGGCTACCATCTGGGAAGAGGGGGCAATTGGGGGGCTGCAGAAGAGCTTCCACCCCCAGAAACCCGCAGAGCCAGCCCAGTCCTCCCCATCGGGGGCTCGTGCCCCATTCCTCCCTCACCTCCTTCCACTTACCCTTCCCTAGCCCCTCTTCTTGATGTACAAAATAAAGAAAACGTGTCTTCCAAAATGGAATCTGTCTTTCTTGAACAAAACTGGGGGAGACTGGGAAAAGGAGGTGGGAGAGGGGAAGAGAGAGGGTGGGAGAGGGGAGGGCAACTAAAATGATCAGGGGTTGGGAACAGGTCCCATATGAAGAGAGGCTAAAGAGACTGGGACTGTTCAGCTTAGAAAAGAGGAGACGGAGGGGGGACAGGATAGAGGTCTCTAAAAGCAGGGGTTGGGTGGAGAGGGTGCATACAGAAAAGTTCTTCATTAGTTCCCATAAAGAAGGACTAGAGGACACCAAAGGAAAGGAATGGTAGCAGGCTTCAAACTAGTAAGAGAAAGTTGTTCTTCACAAAGCAAAGAGTCAACCTGTGGAACTCCTTGCTGCCAGAGGCTGTGAAAACTAGAACTAGAACAGAGTTTAAAGGGAAGTGAGATCAAGTCATGAAGGCTGGGTCCATGGAGTGGTATTAGCCAGGGAGTAGGAGTGGTGTCCCTGCCCAAGATTTGTGGAAGGCTGGAGAGGGATGGCACGAGACAAATGGCTTGGTCACTGTCTTCGGTCCATCCCCTCCAGGGTCTCTAGGGTTGGCCGCTGTCGGCAGACAGGCTACTGGGCTAGAATGGACCTTTGGTCTGACCCAGGACGGCCATTGTAAGCTCAGGGCTCAGGATCGGGGGTCTCAGTGGACCCCTTGATTCTCTTGCACACCTGCTCCTGGGTGGCCAGGCTGGCAGCTCTCCTGCCCTAGACGGCCACTTCCCTGTGCCTAGTGCGGAGATCGTGGACAAGATCCACGAACTCCGCACTAGCCCAGGCGGGTGCCCGCCTCTTGCAGTCCCGGGCAAGCTCCCGGGAGCCGCCAGCCTGGTCCCGGGAAGAGGGGGAGGGCTGGGGGGTATCGGGTGGGTGGCTCGGTCCATGCAAGGGTCTGCTGGCTGGGTGCTGGCAGGCTTGCACCTGGCACGGGCGCTGTAGCCAGCCTGTGCCCCTTTAAGGGGTCCGGGGCCGGGAGGGGGGCAGACGAGTTTCCCTGGTGTTGGCCAGAGTGGGAAACCTGGGGAGGGCTAGCCTCCCACTAGTTCGAATTAAGGGGCTACACACCCCTTAATTCGAACTAGCTAGTTCAAACTAGGCTTAATCCTCATAAAATGAGGTTTTCCTAGATTGAACTAAGCGCTCCGCTAGTTCGATTTAAATTCGAACTAGCGGAGCGCTAGTGTAGCGCCTATTAAAGTTAATTCGAACTAACGTCCGTTAGTTCGAATTAACTTTGTAGTGTAGACATACCCTCATTTATTAGTTCCCTAAATAGAAGAACTAGAGGACCCCAAATGAAATTAATGGGTAGCAGGTTTAAAACTAATAAAAGAAAGTTCTTCTTCATACAGCGTGTAGTCATCCTGTGGAACTCCTTGCCAGAGGAGGCGGTGAAGGCTAGGACTATAATAGAGTTTAAAGAGAAGCTAGATAATTTCATGGAGGTTAGGTTCATAAAAGGCTATTAGCCAGGGGATAAAATGGTGTCCTTGGCCTCTGTCAGAGGCTGGAGAGGGATGGCAGGGGACAAATCGCTTGATCATTGTCTTCGGTCCACCCTCTCTGGGGTATCTGGTGTTGGCCACTGTCGGCAGACAGGATACTGGGCTAGATGGACCTTTGGTCTGACCCAGTACGGCCATTCTTATGTATGTTCTTATGTATGTTCCCCTATTGAATACATAAAAGAAATATTAAATTAGTCTAAAGCTGGATAATTTAATAGTTCATGGTAACATTTGATGCCCAGGCTTGCAAGCCTTCTGTATAGGGAACTCCACTGCAGCACTGACCAGGAGCTGCTCAAGATAAGCTCCTCCTGTCCTTTTCCCAAAGCCACAGATGCCTCTTACCCCCCAAACCTCTCACTGTCAGCCCCACCCCATAGCCCACGTTCTAGTCAATTATGTTGGGTAGTGGGCATCAACAATTTTTTTTTTTCAACTGGGCCACGAGAAAACAAGTTTGAAACCACTGCATTAGGTAAACCAGATTTTCCTCTTTGAGTACCAGAGTGAATATTTGGCCAGGTGCATTCTGAAGGGTTTTCACCTTTTTCTGAAGTGTTGTAGACATTGCAGACAACAACATGACAGAGATGGTGGACAAATAGCCTGATAATGTAGAGCAAGTCCTTTGCATAAAGTTTAATGACCAAATAATGCTATAAAATACAAATCAATCTTTATAACTGAGAAACAACTTCAGTATTCCTCGGCAGATGTACTTTTTCTGCGGTAAGTGAAACAAATACTGATACATTCAATTTTTTGCTGTTGAAAACAGATAGCACACATAAGATTCAGCTACCTGTTTTTACCACAATTTACAGTTCAGAGGAGACTATTCCTGGCAAGTATCTGTTATTAAAATTTCATAGCTGATGTCAAGAGTATATTGGCTATGTTCACTCAGTACAGAACTGAAGAGCATGGGGCAAAGGTATGCAATCTCTATAACCTCCATCATCTTGGGGCCATCTGGGTACTCAGTTCAAAGGAGTGTAAACTCACTATTCCTCTTTGTTGGGGGACCTTAATTTAGTGAGCTCAGGTGGTTTTGTGCCTGTACAGTAGTGCAAAGCAGCCACAGAAAGGGCGAGGATTTGGTCTGCCATGTCAAGAAGGCCTATGAAGAATATTCATTACTGGAAGAAGTTTTAAAGTGAACAAAAGGAATTGTGTCTCTTCTACTCCTTTCATTGCCTACATTATTGTTGTATAATTTATTCTACATTGGAGTAGCAAACTCGTTCACCAGAGAGAAGGGGAATAGGGATACAATGATGCGACTCCTGGATCACTTTGTATTTGTTGGAGCCTAATTCATGATGACCCCTAAGCTAAGATTTTGATACCTAACATTAGTCACGCTACTATATTTTTTCATCAAGTGATGCCCTTAAATGAATTTAGGTATGTGTTGATAGCATCAAATTCATTGGTAGAGGTGGAGAGAAATGATCACACTATAGAGATTCTTTTTCTCTAAGGAGAATGCTGCAAATACCTTCATTCTACAAGAAACAAAAGCCAGGACTATGCAGCACTTTAAAGACTAACAAAATGAATCTACCTTGCTGTGAAGATTCAAGTTCAATGAATTCCATTCACTCTGAAGGGAGCACCATCTTTTTCCTACCATGTGATAATGTATAACCCTTAAATACAGTATATTCACCTGCAATGTGCTATTGCAAGTGTAAACTAATTTGTCTACAATAAATTAACCCTTAACATACTTTTACTTACTTCTCTATCATAACTTAATAGCCCTGGAGAAGTAAGTCGGGTGAGAGAGGCTCTGTGTCTCCAGAGAGAAACCACCAGCTATGGAGAAGATGAAACCTTCAAGGGGAGAAGGCAGTGCATGGTTTTTGGGGTTGTGTGAACATCCTTCACTCTTTTTTGTGTAATGCAAGTTAAGTGATATTGAGACAGAATCCAGAGTTTTCATACAGCTCTAATTTTCACATGATTTGAAACTGTTCCCACTAAAAAACTGTCTTGCTGCTAGTGGATAACTCTACTACTGATCAGAAATACAGAGAATAATTTGGATGGAAAGACTTTTAGGTTCACCAAGTCAATCTCCTGTCCCCTTTTCAGCAGATATATCTGGAAAATGACAGCTAGTCCATCCCAGAACTTATGATCATAAACACAAAAGTCCACTCCCTCCACTGTATAGTTCTTGACACACTTTCCCACACAGTTGTAGAAAGCAGGTGGGTCTATTTAAGTGATTGTTCCTGCAAAATAATAGAAATCTGAGTGATTAAGTCATTTCTCACACACCACCAAAATTTGCCATTATACAGTTTCAGTGTATGGCTGTGCATTTTGCCCTTATTTCATAACTTGAATACAGTCTTATCTAAATCCTAGTAGGACCTCTTTCACTAGACTGAGCTGAGATATTATACTGACAAGCACCAATACAAGACCTGCTATAAAGAATAGATATCTATTAACACACACGTAATAATTTGATATGCCTGTTTGAAAAACTACAGACAGGTAGATAAGTTATTAGTACTTGCTTAATGATCATAGTCTGTAAAATCTTCTTCTGGTTGGGAAGCATCCTGGATCTTTTGTCTGGAATAGGAGAGAGAGACAAATATGAAATATGACATGGTGATGTTCTTCCCTCTGATATTTTATGACTCCAGATTGTGATGGTCAAGAAATTTCCACTCTTGAAGTGAATGATAGAGAGCGGTTTATGCAAATATTTGGGAATGTCCATTCTTGTTAGAGTGTGAAATGACTGATCTCCTGTTAGACAGCCTCTAAAATTGCACGTTACAAACCCAAGCCATGAGAGCTGATCGGACTTCGTGTGTGCCTACAGCTGGTGTTTGACCTTTGCTCTCTGGAATTGGAATCTTAACTGCTCTCTCCCAGGTCTGAGTCAGTAAGCACTGTCTAGTCATATGAAATTATTGCATGAGAAGTTGGTCTTGAAAACACAGTGCTGCCAGACAGTTTCTTGGCTTGAAACTGAATCTGAGGAGAGCAGGGTAATAAAAAACTGAACTCTCATCTTTTCCACAGAGCTCATATGTGGCAGGGTGTATCAACCTGGCACTGGGGAGGTGAGGGCTAATGAATTGCTTTAGGCCCAAGAAGCCATGGCCCTTTGCCCTTGTTGGACATGCTCCCATTGGAGAGAGTATTCAGAGCAGTTTAGCTATGTCTGGGAGGGCTGAGGAGGAGAGCAGTCATCTGCAGCAGACTCCTGCTGAGAAGCTACTGAGTCTTTGAGCTGCCAGGTCAGAAGATTCAAGCTGCACTCCAGGAAGCTGGTTGACCATGGAGATCAAAGGAGACCACTTCCTGATACCAGCAGAGAAGCTGCTGGAGACAGAGAAAAGTGTAGAAAGCAACCAAGAGGGCATGCTTCAAGATGTGGAGACCTGGTTTTGAAGGACCCTAGGTCAGAACCCAGTGGATTCCCCTACCTTCCTCACACTTGGCATTACATGATATGGCCACTAGGGATAGTGGACCATTTTGACTATCGCTGTGGGGTAATACCGCACTAAAATAAGCAGCTCCCTGAACTCTTGCCACTGGGTGATACTACCACTAGTTAAACCAGCCCTCTTGGATTCTTGCCCCTTGGATGGTGTTACCTTAAAAATATTCTCAGTGGAGACCACCCAGGGTTACACTAGTATGGGTTTATTGCCACTAGGTAAAACTAAAGAGGAGAAAGCAGCCACCAAAGGTTTAAACTAAAGAAGATAGAACTGTCTCTCTCTCTTTCTCACACACACACACACCTCTATTCATTACAGGCAAGCAAGCACACACCCCTCCATTCATTCACTCACTTATTCACACCCATTCATTCCTGCCCGCAGGCAATCACACACTTACACAGACATATGGGTTGCAGAAGGAGCCAAGGCATGTGGATCCTGGAGGGTCTGTCTGCTCATCATGGCTGGGGAAGCTGGTCAGGAGGGACATTGGAGAAGAACTTCTCAGGAGTAGGGGAAGGAAAAAGAGAGAGTCTCATATGTGCTTCTTCTTCTTATATTGTGTCTGAATGGCCTCTGTGACTCATTCACCTTGTCATCAGGGAGCATGCCCAGACTTCCCTTTATCCAGCAAGGAGCATGCCCAGACTGTGATGACTCATTGAAATGTGCTCCATTGTTCCAAGTCTTCTTGAAACACACTCACACTCTCCATTCACTCAGGGGAGAATGCAGCTTAGAGAAAGTTATAAACCAGGTGGCTGCATGTTACAAAGATTACAAAGTTGCAGTTTACAGTAAATTTGAGAGGTACACAGATTGCAAAGATTGACAAGGATCACAATAAGTTGCAGTTTAAAACCTTAGACCTTACAGTTTGGTGTAGCTTTAGAAAATCCATGTATATAAATCTAGTGAACTCAGGCGGAGGCTTTTTTTATGCAACAGATGCAACATCTCTAGTAAGTGGAATAGCACCTTGGACTGCTGCTGATCTCTTGACAGCATGAAAGAAATTTTGACAGCAGAGAGGATGGGTAGCAAAGCTTGGTTGGCAGTACAGCTTGACTCATTAAGGGAAGCCAAAGCATCCATTATTCACCCGGTAATAACAGTTGCAAACAGTCTCAAAAGTACTACAATTTTCCCTTTACTGCTTTTCCCTGCAAATAGTTCAAATTCTAGCTCACCAAAAGGAAAAGAATTATTTGGGTATTTTTTAGTTAACAAGTTTTAGTCATTATTACTTAATAGCTTCCAACCTATCATTAGTTTCTTTCTATTCTTCTGTGCAAGAGCTCCTCATAGTTATATCATTCAAGCAAAATTTGCCCCCGCTGCTTTCAGGGATGGGATAAAATGATGTGAACAGCATGAGCAGTGACAGTTCAATTAGGAACACTGGCAGCTTGTTTGGAATGGCAACATTTGCTTGAAGCAAAGAGTTTGCTGGTGCTGGAAATCCTCTCACAAGTGAGAAATGTAGGGCCTTTGGCACATTTTTGTATAACATGAAAAGAAAGTAAAGGGGAAATGGGTAACCATGCTGGAAAGCTGAGAGCACAGTACAAAGCTTTGTTTGTATTATAGCACCATGTGCTGACAGGTTTTCCCAATAAGAATGGCAAAAGGTTGCTAAGCAATATAGGCACTATTTCCTGTTGGATCAGTAAAACATTTTAGAGAATGTCTTCTTGTTTGTTTTCATTTCATTATTTTTGGGACCACCTGTTCCCACTGAAGAATGATTTCTTTTTTGAAAGGATAGCCTAATTTCTTGAATTGTTTGATGTAGTTGCCTTCCCTAATGCCAACATAGAGGCACTGTATTACCCTCATAACTGGTCAGTAATGCATTTGGAGTAGCAGTACTCTCATGTTGCAATCCAGAGCAAGTAAACTTCCAGAGTATGTTTTCACAGGGAAATATGGTCACAAACACTTGTCTTTTAACATAGCATTTGTATGCAGAATGTTGAAAAATGTACCCATGTATGTATGATCATAAAAAATATCTCAAGGCTCTTGTGGGAGAGGATGAAGGAAAAATGGTCTTGTGATTAAGACACTAAATGGGGAAATCAGAAAGATTCAATTTCTAATCCCAGCGTCTGCGATAGGCTCCCTCTCTGTTGCTGGTAAGCTCCATGCTTCAGTTTCTCCATTTGCTCAAATAATTTAGTGCTGCTTTATCTCATGGGGATGTTGAGAAGATACATTGGTTAATGCTTTGGAGCTGCTTAGTTATTGCATTGATAAAGGCCTATCAAGAGCCACCAAAATAGTTATAAATGACCCTAGACATTTAAAATAAATCTGTTCATTTTACAGCCCCAGTTTCTTTCCAATAGTGTGTAGGTAGTGTGGGGGAAACTAATTCACTTTGGCTGGCCCAATGAAGCACACCAACTGTGGATATCACTGCCCAATAGGCAAACAGCTACATTTTGCTCTATTACCAGAGAGTCTGATAGAACCTGTTCCTTGTTGCTTTTTGGGTGGAGTCTGTAATCCATGTCTCAGCCATCTCTACAAAATTTTATTTAATACACTACTAGTTTTAGAGAGTAGTTCTAACTACTCAATCATATTTAAACTTACTGTATATGTTTATGTTCAACAATAGCTGAATACTTTGAAATAGGCTCAATCTGTTCCTAATTCTAGGAACCCCACGCCCATACATTAACCAACACTTAAAACCTATTCCAATTAGAACACAATGTAAAATAAAAACATGATGAAAAATTGGCTCTTTCAATTAACCTTCCCAGAAAACTAAGGCATAAAGATGAAGATCAAATTAGTGCAATAAATAATACTTAAAACCATATTATAGATTTATGTTAAAATTCCATTTCTAAATTAAGAATACATGGCACCACTCATGCACAATCTCTTTGCTAGATGAGCAACCTAGAAAGCTATGTAAAATATGCAAATTTATTATAGTTGTTTCTTGCGAGATATACACAAAAGAATTAGGACACAATGGCTCCCATTAAAAAGTCAGCTTTTGCCAACAGTTATGAAGGAGTGAAATCTGAGATACTACAAGGTCCCCATGAGTTTAGAACAACAACAATAACAAAAAAAACTATGGTGACTGTCTTTGTGGATAACTGCCTTTGTGGATCAAAACTGAGAATGCAAAATTCAGGTCATACTGCTGAGAAATAGGGCAAATCTATCCCAAAATGATGGTGGTTATTACCCCTACGATATACCAGACCAGCCATAAAAGTAACTTCCATCTCACCACACTGGCTAACAAGAAGTTTTAAAAGTAGTTCCTGCGGCATTCCAGTCTTCTGATACCATCGAAAATACTGGTTTCAGAGATGAGTGGGTGCTCACAACCAGCCTTATACTTAATTTCCAGCAACCTCTTAGCCTGGAGAAAAATAAGCTTTTGATGTAACCTTCGATTTCCTAAAAATTGAGGCAATTAGCATAGTGTAATTTATCCATTGAACAGTTTAAATGCAGTTTACCACAACCTTCAAAGAGACATGTAGACAATAATACGACTTCAATCAAGTTTCATTACAAATGTTAATATTCCCTTTTGATTTTGAATTAAGGCTATAATAATAGACCAGAAATGTTTGTTTGCATCACAAAACCTGAACAAATACCTACCATTCTAATGTTCTAACTATGCAGGTTTGCATTTCTAAGTTCTGCTCTAACCTAATGTAATAGCCCCAAAACATTTATATATCTTCCTAACAAGTCTCCAGAGGTCAACCCTGAATCATTCAGTCTATGAGCTGGTTAACCCTTTCTGGCCATGAACCAGATCTTGATCAGTTAACCTCACACATTCATATACCACTCTGTGGTAACTTTTGGGAAATTCCTCTATTTTTAATGTTGACCATTGCATTTCTCCTGCAGTGATATGGATGTAAAAGACGTATATGAGAAATCTATCTGTAAGAAAAATGAGAAGATCAAGAAATCATTTCCATTGCCCTGTGGGAGTCTGTGTTCATTCCCTTTCATTAGGGGACTGTTGCACATGGAGTTTTTGAAAAGATCAATACTTTGAAAACTCAGGTAGATTTTTTTTATCATCTGTGCTGAGACTCATAAAAGATTCATTTTTTTTGCCAGCATCAGAGACAAATCAATGGTTAAGGTAATGAGATCTTACTGTTTGACAGATCATGTTATTATAAGGGTGAAATGTGGGGGTTTCACGGGCTGTAAGAACTTATTCCTATTGAACTGAGAATTCTAGGTAATGAAATATTTGTGTGTGAGAGGAGGGGGTGATCAGATTATTCACATGTTCCCGGAGGTGAAAGTAAGCAGGTGCGCCCTGGTGCACAGCTTTGGCAAGAGCTGGCTGAGTTGTGGCAAAAGCCAGCAGGGAGCAATTTAAAGAGCTGACAGAGACCTGGGTTGCAATAGGACAGTAACTGTAAGAAATTTTAAGTTACTTTAAGTGCTGCATGTTCCTGACGAAAAGAGCAGAGATGTTAAAGTGAGTGGTGATTCCTAAGCAGCCCATTGCGATTTGATTCAGATCTCACGCTGTGGTATAGCGAAGCAGATGATGTCTCAACTGCATTTCTCTTTATTACAAAGACACAATTTTAACAAAATACAGAGTTACTTGAAACACATGCCTCTAACTTTGAAACACTATGGTTAGTTGAAAGGAAAGATCTTGTTGTTAAAACACTGGACAAAGAATTAGTGGGTCGTTAGAGCCTTGCTTGGATACAAAATTGGTATCTACATCTACATTTATGATTCTATGATTCGATCAGTAGCTGCAAAAATGAGCCACAGATATCTTCATCTGCATCCACGGATGCAAATACCCAGGATATAAAGAGAATATCCATGGATTTGCAGGGCTCTAGAGATCTTGGTTTACATGACATTTCCTTACTCTCTCTGTGCTTCAACTCCTCCTTGGTAAAATGGGCATAACTATGCATCCTTGTTTGACTCGCCGATTTAAGTAATTCATATTCCCCAGAAAACCTACAGTCTCCCATTGTATAGCACCAAGCACAAAATGTAACATTGATCTTGGCTGGACATACTAGAGACACTACTAGAATAATAGTATTTTTTACCTTACCCTCAAAAAACATTAGAATTGCTGTGTTCCAAGTTAAATGTCACAAAATACTGTGTAACGATATACTGTATCATAATAACATAGTACAGCATCTGAAATTGACTTTTTGAAGCTGAGCATGAATTGGACAATCAGAGACAAAAGAATTTCTCACTTTTCATTGCTTTCACTACAATAGAGGACATTTTTATAACTTAAGCTAGCATGGGCTTTCAGGCAAAAGTGAACCATGCAGAATAGATATAGCCTTAGGCTTCAGGTGCTGCAGTCACTTTTGAGAATAAGACTATGGTTCCTAATCACATAGTGGCATATGAAAATTTTACTCAGACTGCTTTTGAAAAAGTCCTCAGGTCTGTACAACAAGAGTGTGTGTCTAACTGTTCAAAGTATTGGGCTGGATCATGTATACACTTTACCTTCTAGCAATAGACTATCAAAATTATAGTTAAATATATCTTCTAATGCAGTCACCACTTGAATTAGCACCACTTTGGCAGTCATTTGTATCTCTTGTTAGGTAGGTCTGTTAAATAAAAGACTGGAAAGTTTTCTGTTTGTATTTTGTTTTCTAGCACCAGAGAAGAATGAAGAAATGATAGTACTGGCTTTACATTGTTCTCAATAGTGTGATTTGAAAAAAGAACTACAGGGTTTTGATTGTTTAACTGGATTGGATCCACCATTATTTTTCGGCGAAAAGGCAGCCATGAGAGAAAAGTTGCTCTGGGGATCAGCAATTTAAAAAGGCCCAGGGCACCTGGCCTTTGCTGCTGCTACTGTGGCAACTGCAATGGCCAGAGCCCAAACACCTAGGCAGCACTGAAGGGATGGCTGGAGGAGGTTAGCCCTGCCCCTTCCACTTGAGGCCACACTCTTTCTGGGAGCCCAGGGCCACTCTCACCCACTGTGACCAGGGCCTAGCAAAGTTTGTCATCTGTTTTAGAAGTAGTAAAGAAGTGTCAAAGTCAGGAACTTAATTCTCAAATTAAATTTATGAACTGACTTGAGAAAACTGACAAGAATTAAATCAATAGATTTCCTGAATCTAAATACTTCAAGGGGTAGCCTAGTTAGTCTGTTACGGTACGTCTACACTACATGGCTCCATTGACGGAGCCATGTAGATGAGCTTTGTAGATGCAAGAAAATGAAGCGGCAATTTAAATAATCGCTGCTTCATTTACATCAAAATGGCTGCTGCGCTGTGCCGATGATCAGCTGTTTGTCAGCACAGCACGGTAGTCTGGACACTCCGCGGTCGACATCAAAAGCCTTTGTCGATGAAGGATGAGGTTTACCGGGGCGGTCAACAAAGGCTTTTGATGTCGACCGCCGAGCGTCCAGACTACCCCGCTGTGCCGAAAAACAGCTGATCGGCACAGCGTGGCAGCCATTTTGATGTAAATGAAGTGGCGATTATTTAAATCACCGCTTCATTTTCCTATGTCTACAAAGCTCATCTACATGGTTCCATCAATGGAGCCATGTAGTATAGACATACCTTTACAGAAAAAAAACAGCAAGCAAATGGTCTGGTAGCACTTTACAGACTAACATGTTTTGTAAGTCTATAAAGTGCTACCAGAACATTTGCTTGCTGTTTTTTTCTGAATCTAAATGGTATTTTATGGAATGGAAGAGGCAAAGACATTTCAGTCAAAAGTATTAACTAAAGAAAGATCAGCTGTATGACTACATAGCACATAACTTTGCTGCTTATGGTCACTGAGGTCCAGTCTCTACTGTCCTTGAAATACAGTGCCTAATTTCCACCCAATTCATTGTATTGTAAGCACATAGAAGACAGTCCTCTGATGTGACATTTTATGGCAAAATTATGATAATTCATGTTCAAAACATAAATACTCTTTAGTCAAAAATGAAATTAATGGCACCTTTCATTCCTGGAATGTTGGGTAGCCTTTGTAGATGCTTCTTATGCAGTTTCAAAAATTGAACCCTCCCTAGTAATTCACTCAAGCCAGGTCAGTCTCCTGCTTTAGCAGCTGATTACCAATTATTTAAATGAATTGACTGGAGCCAGGAGTATAGCAATGATGCTAACAAACATTAGCACACTGTCTATTACAATAATGAAAGGGTCTTTAATAGCTACCCAAGCTTTTATTTCCTTTGCCAGTATAACTTTTTAAACATGCCAGATGATGATCCCTTTTTAGTCATCTTGCAAATCCAGTGGGTTGGATGGCTGAACACTGTATGCTGAATACTCTGTAATAAGTTTTGCAAAATATGAATTATGCATTAAAATGAAGTCAGTGCTAATGACTGCAGAAGGTGAGAAATTAGTCACTGTTCAGAGTAATCTTTTGGAAGGTCAGAGATAGCTTCTGCACTCTGCTGTTTTGTAAGCAATGAAATATCCTTTCAGGGCAGAAAGAACCTATACATAAATGACAATGAAGAGATCACATGTTAAATGGGAAATAAGTGTGAAAAACAACCCAGTTTTAGTATGTGGCAAATTTCAATCTGGATTTAGCACTTCTCAGAAGGTCACAGTAAGGGATATGACAGCCTGGTATTATGTTTACCGTTGGCCTCAAAATCTTATAGATGGACATTTATCTTTCTTGATGCATGGCATTATTTTTCACTGCTATGTAATTTCTTGCCGAAATTTCCATTTTCCCTAATCATTACAAATGTCTTTTGTGTTTTAGTTCCATAAAACAATCCATTTTGTAGTATCTGAGTTACTATTAAATTATCTTAACTGTTGTATGCAATGTTGCTGTAGCCAAATTGGTCCCTGGATAGAGCAACAAGGTGGACGAAGCAATACATTTTATTTTACCAATTTCTGCTGGTGAGAGAGCGAAGCTTTTGAGCTCTACACAGAGCTCTTCTTCAGGCCTGGGAAAGGGATTCAGTGTCACAACTAAACACAAGATTGAACAAATAGTTTAGGATTAGTAGTTAGCACATATTCTGAGAGACCATCCAAGGTGAATATGCCTGTTAATGCCCCTGTACTTACAGAAGACAAAGGGAGGTTAGTGGGTTAAAGATGATTGTAATAAGCCACAAATCCAGTGTATTTATTAAGACAAGTATCAGAGGGGTAGCCGTGTTAGTCTGAATCTGCAAAAGCGGCGAGGAGTCCTGTGGCACCTTATAGACTAACTGAAGTGTAGGAGCATAAGCTTTCGTGGGCAAAGACCCACTTCGTCAGATGCATGTAGTGGAAATTTCCAGAGGCAGGTATAAATATGCAGGCCAGAATCAGGCTAGAGATGACGAGGTGGATCCAATCAAGGAGGATGAGGCCCACTTCTAGTAGCTTATCTGGAGGTGTGAATTCCAAGAGAGCAGAAGCTGCTTTTGTAGTTAGCAAGCCATTCACAGTCTTTGTTTAATCCAGAGTTGATTGTGTCAAACTTGAAGATGAACTGTAGCTCAGCAGTTTCTCTTTGAAGTCTGGTCCTGAAATTTTTTTGCTGCAGGATGGCTACCTTTAAATCTGCAATTGTGTGTCCAGGAAGATTGAAGTGTTCCCCTACAGGTTTTTGTATGTTGCCATTCCTAATATCAGATTTCTGTTCATTGATTCTTTTACGTAGGGACTGTCCAGTTTGGCCGATGTATATAGCAGTGGGGCATTGTTGGCACATGATGGCATGTGTTACGTTAGTAGATGTGCAGGAGAATGTACCAGTGACAGTATGGCTGATCTGGTTAGGTCCTGTGATGGTGTTGCTGGTGTATATATACATTCTCCTGCACATCTACTAACGTAATATGTGCCAACAATGAAGTGGGCCTCATCCTCCGTGATTGGATCCATCTCGTCATCTCCAGCCAGATTCTGGTCTGCATATTTATACCTGCCTCTGGAAATTTCCACTACATGAATCTGACGAAGTGGGTCTTTGCCCACGAAAGCTTATGCTCCTACACTTCAGTTAGTCTATAAGGTGCCACAGGACTCCTCGCCGCTTTTATTAAGACAATGATTTCTACGTCTACTAGCAAAGTTATGAATTTAAGCTCCCGGCTTGTCTTTTGAAGGTGCTGTACAGATTTACTTTGAGGATTGAGGACTGGAAGGTTAGATATAGAGTGATCAAATTGCGAAAGCAATCACTCTCAAGTGATATACTTTTTGTCTTGTATCATTTTCCCATGTGAGTTCATTCAGGAGTGTGGAAATTATCTGATTTAACCCATATGCAACCGATAGGAACACTATACCAATTTTAATTTAGCTAACTGCCATTGGGCCAGACAATCTTCTGTGGGAAAAGCATGGATGGTGTGAAAATCCTCTGAATAGTACATGGAAAAAATGAAAGGGAAGATGCACTATAGCATTCCCTTTGATCCACTCAGAAACAAGTGTATCTGATATAAATGTGAGCATGTTAACTCTTCATGGCATCACGATGGATTGGAGAGAGGCCTCAGGTAGGTTCCACAAGGAGGGGTTCTGTGCCAGTGCTTAACATCTTTGTTAATGACCTGAATTTAAGAGCATACACATCAAAATTGTGGATGACACAGAGGCAGGGGGATGTTAATACTTTGGAGGCCAAAGCTAAAATTCAGTGGAATCTTGATAAATTGGAGAATTGGACAATTAACAACAAAATGAAATTCAACAAAGACAATGTAAGGAGCTACCCATAGGCAAGAAAACACAAATGCAAAATGGGGGGAAACTGGCTTGACAGCACTATTGACAAGGCTCTGGAAGTTAGGGTGGATCACACTGTCAACATATCTCAGCAGTGTGATGCTGTAGAAAAAAAAATCAAATGAAATGTTAGGTTTCATCAACAGTCACAGGAGGTGACAGTACCATTCTCCTCAGTGTTGGCTAAGCCTCAGTTGGAGCACCATGTCAAATTTTGGTCACCAATCTATAGACTGTAGATAGTCTGGAAATGATCTGGAAGGGCGCAAAAAGATAATCAAGGGAACAGAACACAAACCATATGAGCAAAAGCTGAAGGAACTGGGTATGTTTAGTTCAGAAAAGAGATTAAGGGGAGAGACATGGTAGCCAGCTTCATATACTTGAAAGGCTGCCATAAAAAGATGGAGAACAGTTGTTCTCTCTTGCCATGGAGGGCAGAACAAGATATGATGGGTTCAAACTACAACAGAACAGATTTAAATTATATCTGAGGAAAACTGTAAGAATAGTAGGAGAATGGAACAGAGTTTCTAGGGAGGTTATAGAAGCTCATTTATAGAAGGTTTTCAGAAGGAGGCTGGATCACCATCTGTCTTGGATGGTTTAGCCACAACAAATCTTGCATCTTGGCAGGGGGTTACACTAGCTGACTCTTGGGCTCCTTTCTAAACCTGTGGTTTTGTGGCTTCAAAATACAATGCTTGAGAGTCATAAACCATGACTGTCATGTTAGAAAGCAGAAGAGCTGCTACAGATACCATTCATGGAACAGGTGGTGAGGGCTTACAGATAACAATATTTAAAGCAGCCGAGTACACAGATGTCACCACACACCTTTACAGTGTATGTTAAATTGAGTCATTGGGTCCTCCTACAGTCATTAATGCCTCTAAATAAAAATGTGTGTAGAAAGTTGGCAAAGAGAAGCAGAACAGGGCAAAATCCCCTCTTTGTGCATCAACTTATTAATAGACGTTTGTTGTAGGTTAAAATGCATTGTGATTAATGCATGAAATACAAGTTACTATCTTCCTACTTTTTGTCCCATCTGCTTGCCAATTTTCATTGCATTCTTGAACCATGTTCATTATTGCCTCTTAGCTTTGGTGATATGCAGCAACACTTCCTCTGTCTAGCTTCACTATGTGCCACGTATTTATAGGTTAAAGGCCAAGATTTTCAAAAGAGCCATATGAGGATGGGAGTTTCAAATGATGCATTCTCAATTTACAAGGGCATGGAAGTGTGGTATAAAGCAAAATCAGGTCCCTATTTAAGGTGTCAAGGTGGATATCAAACAATGGAGGCACCCAAGATTACTGGTCACTTTTATTGGACATCTTGGCCACAATAGTTACACACCTCATTAACCTTTGAAAAACCTCAGTTATATCTGGCCATGGATGTTGGTGCAAACTTGTCTGATGACTATTCATATTAGTAGCCTCTAGCCCTTCTTCTCCTGCCTCCCTGTTCATCTTTCATTTCCTAGCACTATTCATAGCTGGATCCCAACAATTAGGAAAAGTGTTACATATTTATTTAAATACCAGCCACTAAAAGGTTCTGTAGTAATAGAAAATTTAATAAGGAGCTTCATTAAATGCTCCAGTGAAAGCTTGCTCACTAATCTTGGCACACAAAGATAGTGCCCATCATTGGTATCTTTTTGACTCAGCTAAGCTTTAATGTAAAAATAACACAACCCTGTAGGTGAATGGCAGGTTATATTCAACATAATTTTATTACTTTTTTTCTTAGTCTTATTTTTAGAAACCATTAAGCATTATTTAATGTGAGTGGCAGTACAGGGAAGAGAAAAACCTGCTAGTAGACAGGATACTTCCGAGCAGGATATGCATAAGGACTAGTGCTTATGGAAAATGAAAACTGTTTCCTGAATGGTAAGGTTCTGAAACGCCAGCTGGGATTAATGGGGATGGCATAAACCATTTGGATTCATTGGTTGAACAAAATCAGATCAGTTTACATGCATTTGATTTTTTTTAACTCATGCACAAGCCCTAATTCCAAATAGCAGCGTAACATGGCATTTATGCAGATCACTATCAGTCACAATAACATTAGCCAATGGCACATTGCTGAGCAGAGGTTCTGGTCAGATGTGCAATGTTTGAGAGGCTGCAGATGTTCACATGGGTGACACAAAAGGAGAAGACTGTTGTCTGGGAGTTACTTACTTTCTGAAAGTCCTGAATCCTATTAAAACTCTGTGCAATGTTTTATGCTGAGTGTCATGATTTGGGGTGGCAATGTGGCCTCATGCTACTCCCCAAGAGCCACAATGAAGTTCCAAAGAAGTCAGGCCTAGTACTAGGAAGCCATTTCTCTAGTTTAGCCACGGATAACAAGATGTGGCTGTAACCACTGATTATTCAAGTCAGAGCGAGTAGGCTGCTCTTTCTGGAAAGCATCTTAGAAGGTATCACAAAATTATTGATCCTTGGCAGAGTCTCCAGTTAGGAGAAACAAGTGAAAACTCTGGTATAAAAATGTTTTTCCTGGTAATTACATTTATAATTCAGAGCACAAGGATTCTGCAGCTTTAAAGACCAAATATTCCAGCAAGTTTCCTATAATTCTGCAGCATTGAGGACTGATTATGCATCAGGTTCTGTCCAGCAAATTATAACTCTCACACTGCCTCCAAAACCAATGCGCTCAATAAATATACAATACTTTGTACAGTGGATGAGCTCCTCAATGTACTTGCACAATAATACATTCTCATCCAAACTAGATAAGCATAGAATTTAAGCTATTGGTCAGTCTACCCTGTTAAGAAAACCAATATCTTGCATTTGGCGTAGCCCACCCATTATGCGGGTCTTTGAAACTTTGAACTGTAACTTTTTTCTTTTAATCAAACAAACATGATAGTTATTCATAGGAAAAAAATGATTTATCAAAATACAGGACTAGACCTATTTGTTTATTGAGAAGTTTGGGCAACATTTTCAAACCTGGGTAACCACTATAAAGCGTCTAAATTTGTACTTTGGCTCCTCAATTAAAGTTACTTGATTTGTTTAGAAGTGCTGAGCACATACAAATCCAGCTGACTTGACTATGGTTTCTGGTTGCTCAGCTGTTCTGAAAAATTGAGCAACTGTTCTTTAACAGCTTACAGGTGGATTAAAGAGCCTAAATACAGATCAGGTTGCAAATGTGGGTGGTTTTTTTAATTTTCAAGAGTTTAAATGTTGTGACAGTGTCCATAATATACTAATACCCAGCCCCCCCCCAAAAAAATCCATGAAATCTATGAGATAGCAGAAAGAAAGAAAAAGTTCAAAGCATCATAATAGAAAGTATCATACATCCAATGTAATTAACAACCATGGTTTTTTTTAAGTGCAGTACAGTAAGTTAAGCACCCTGAGGAGATTGAGGTGGGAATAGGAAGTAAAAGAAGGTCAAAAGAAACATTCATATGGGATGAGTAGTGTGATGGTTTTGGAATGTATATAGATTCAGAATGGGCAATTAAAGCCTTATTTGTCATTTGGCTTGATTACGTAGGCATACACCAGGGGTCTCCAACCTTTTTACACCCAAGATCACTTTTTAAGTCTCAGAACAGGTGAAGATCTACTGCCCCACCCCTTCCTTGAAGCCCCGCCCCTTCCTTGAAGCCCCGCCTACATTACATGAGGAATTCTAATGTAAATGTACTGCGCAGGCGCACAGTTCAGAGAGGGCTCAAGAGCTACTCTTAGAGCCCCTGAGATCGACCGGTAGATAGTGATCTACTGGTTGGTGACCACGAACATACACTGCTTTATTTTAGATGAGAAAGAGGTCCCTAATTTTCATTTTCCTAAATGGAACTCAAACCTTAGTGTTCTGTTGTACAAGTGAAATTCAAATATATGAGTAAGCATGACACTTTACAAAACAAACCCTCCATCTAGGCAGAATGTTATCTATTCAGGCTGGAGAAAGATTATCACAATGCAGAGAATCAGGGCTAAGGATTTTCTCCTTCTCTGAGTAATTTACACTCATGTAAGCAGCTGAAGACTAATGGGCCTAAAGGTCTACACTGCACCCTTAGCTCAGAATAAGATACATAATTTGTGCTATTTCGGTTCTTTTTTTAAATAAAACACTATTTCTAAATATCCCTTATTCCTCATGCAATGAGGTTTACAGGGATGCCAAAATCATGTGTCTGCTATTTTTCACAATAGTGGATGCGTTCAAAAGACACGGGTAGCTATTTCAGGATACCTTTGGTATCCCAAAATAGCATTGCAATGTAGACGTACCCTAAGACTATGTTGTTCTGAAATAGGCAACAATAAGACAGACATTCAAAATAAGGCTTCTTCTTACCGTAGAAACAAGTTTAATGTTTGACACCGGAGCTGGATTGAAATCTGTTCATGTACAGAGCATACTGCAGGGGTAGAAGCATCTCAAGCTCCCCACACTGATCAGTGGCCTGACAGGTTTTAAGTCCTTAACTTCTCTACTGAAATTGCCAACAAGGGTGGGAGCCAATTATTTCCCACCTTTATTTAAAAACAACAAGACCCCTGAACAATATAGGACTGTGTTCTCTTGCAGGCGAGAAGAGATCACTGTTCTCTAACAGGATGAAACCTTGAGATCTTTAGTTGGGCCCTGTTTTTACAACAGGACCCTTGTAGGCAGACCCTGCTGTGAAATCCCTGTAGAATTCAGTGGGGCTCTGCATAAGTACAAAGCTATTGCAGGAATTGGTCTTGAGTCTAAACATTCTCCTGCTGGCTTTAGTAGAATCTGATGAAGCTTTCTTGAAAAATCAGGTCACTTATTCAGGTACCCAAATATGGGTTTAGGTGTTCCATTATGGGAATCTGGGGGAGAAAATAGCAGCCCTATTACAGTTTCCTTTCCAGTTTAAAGTAAAATATTGAAAATGAGATATCCTCAGATACCATTCAATAAGCAGATATAACAATAATTATGTCGAAATCCAAAATAATCAAGGCTGGCATGTTTAAAGGGCATTAACAGAGGTAGGTTCCCTAAATTATTCCAGCCTAAAACACAAAGGGGACTTTTTTTCAAAGCTCCTAAATCCCATTTTCAAAAGTTACTAAACTACTTAGTACAGTGTTTCTCAAACTGTGCTCCGCGGAGCTCCAGTGCTCCACAAGACCTCTCCAGGGGCTCCACCAGATTGACAAACTGGAAACATCAATAGGTACAACATATACAATCAGTGGACCACTGGGGCTCCGCATAAATTTTTATGCATGTAAAGGGCTCCGGAGCCCAAAAAGTTTGAGAACCGCTGCCTTAGTAGTTTAAAACCCAATTAATCTATTATGTAACTTTTGAAAATTGGGGGGCTCCTTCATCACTTAAGCTCCTTGATCACTTAGTCTATGTCACTTAGGCTATGCCGTTGAAAGGTATGATTTTCAGTGCAGGTAGAAACTTAGGCTAAAAATAGTAGCATGGACACTGCAGCAGGGGCTAGGCACCAGTGTCCTAGCCATTGAACTTTCTGGGTCCGAGCTCCAGAGGCTAGCCCCAGCCTCTCCCAGTGCCACAGTATGCACATTGCCATCTTTAGTGTGCCAGCCACATCTTCACTTAGGCTGTGTCCAGACTCCATGCTTCCGTCGACGGAGGCATGTAGATTAGCCAGATCGGAAGAGGGAAATGAAGCCGCGATTAAAATAATCGCGGCTTCATTTAAATTTAAATGGCTGCCCCGATCTGCCGATCAGCTGTTTGTCGGCAGATCGGGAGAGTCTGGACGCGATGCCCCGACAAAGAAGCCTTTCTTCATCGACACAGGTAAGCCTCGTGAAACCAGGTTTACCTGTGTCGATGAAGAAAGGCTTCTTTGTCGGGGCATCGCGTCCAGACTCTCCCGATCTGCCGACAAACAGCTGATCGGCAGATCGGGGCAGCTATTTAAATTTAAATGAAGCCGCGATTATTTTAATCGCGGCTTCATTTCCCTCTTCCGATCTGGCTAATCTACATGCCTCCGTCGACGGAGGCATGGAGTCTGGACACAGCCTTACTGAAGGATTGATGCTCTGGCAATTGATGTTCCAGGATTTGATATAGAGGGTCTAGTAAAGACCCACTAAATCAAATGCTCAGGGCACCCCCATTGGCATCAATACTCCTTGCTGTTGTAAGGAAGAAGTGAAGTCAACAGAAACATTTCTCCTATTGACCTCCTGCTGTGGAGAGGGCACCAAGCTCAGCTTAAGGTATGTTATTTGTGTAACTGGAGTTGTTTACCTTAAGCCAACCTCCTACCCCTGCTGCAGTGTAGATCTCTGGTCCTAGCTATGCTACAACAGGTCTCTCTCAACGTGAGGGAACCACACCTCCTAGCTGCATTGCAGATATCCTCTTCCACATATGTAAAATGTTCCCCTAAAAAGTTTTACAGAGCTTTTTAGGGATAAGATGAGAATTTGATATTTGTGAAATGTGGGATTCTATAAATAACAAAACAGACTTTGGTTTAAAAAGTGTCAAAATCTGGGTTTTCATATGATGCTTCAAAACTGAATAAATTACTAAATTGTATTTCAAGGTATTAATGGTAGCATTTTAAAAGTACAATATAGTTACCAAAATTCTTATAAATGTACCCTTTGTGCTATGGTATAACATATGTTCCCTGCAAGTTTTGTAAGCTAATCTATTGTCATTTGATTATTTTACACTAGCATCTAAAGTTCACAATGGAGACTGGAGTCCTACTGTGTGTACCCTACATAACAACAGAGTCCCTAGCCTGTAGGGATTACATTTTAAGTAGACTGTACAAGCAAAAGGTAGAGGGAAGCAAGCATAATTATCCCCAATTTGTGGACATAAAGAGATGAAGTGTCTTGTCCAAGGGCACACAGGTGGTCTGTGTCAGAACTAAATCCAGATCTCATGAGTCGCAAACCAGAGCCTTACCCACAAGGCATTATTTCCTCTGCACATCCAATTGCTCTTTCCCCATGTAAAGGGTTCTTCCCTGCCCCTCCGCCTGCCCACTGCATGATTTCCTTCTGTCCAAGAAATCATGTGATGAGAGGAACATATTCCATCTGCATTCAGCAGCAGTTTTCTGGCAATGCTGATATCAAGGAGCAGGTAAACTCTTGACATTCTTCATTTCTTTGATTTATAAGGAGTTTTTAAAACTGGTTGTCAAACATCAATATTGATGTCAACATTATCATGCATTGTGATATTAACTCTGTTCATTTTCTTGAAGGGTGTCATCATGAATGGCATTGTTTCCATTGACAGATGAACAAGCCCATATGATGATGGCTTTCACTGTGTCACAGAGCACTGGGCTGTTGACTTTAATGCTGACATTAACAAAGAATGAAGTTAATAGTGATATTTGCATTAGTTAATTTCAGAGTGTTTGATAGTCATCATTCCCTCTGACATCAGCTGTGGAATGGCAAAGGAGCCAGCCATATATTAGAGGATAAAAGAGATTGCTTTTAGATAGTGTTAGCATTAATGCCACCTCCCTCCAGCAGAACAAACTGCATTGCTGTATAATCAGTTTATAAAGATACAAGCAGTCTTTTTAATCACACCAAGTGTCAGTGTTGGCATTTGACTTGATCATGTATATCCCCGAAAGATTAGAGCTTATTTTGTTCCATGGCAGAATTTCAGCATGCAGACCATGCTATAAATACTCCCTCAAAGCTAGACTGTCTAAACAAATTGCTTGGTGGTTTCAGGTGGTGCAGCATGATGTCATGGTACTTAAACAGGATGCCATGACTAGAGATTGCAAGGGAGAAAAAAAGTGAATAATTCCAGGCAAAAATTCATGATAGCAATTTTTAAAGAAATGTATCTTTTGATAAACTGGAGGGACGGAAAGAAGAAAAGTTCTCTTTTTAAAACGAGAAAAATGAATCAGGTCATCAAAATCCCATACTGAGTGAGTTAATTTCTATCTGGTGTGCTATTTTGAGCCAAATGTTGAGGTTTGTGTGCAGTTTCTGCAAATTCCTTACTCAGGGAAATTCAATAAGAGTTTTGTTTTGAGGGAAATCTGAGTAAATACTCTGAAATGTTTTGTCCAATATAAACAAAACAAAATTATGTGGATGCAAAGAAAAACCATACCGATGTGTGTAAATAATAGAAACATCCTACAACTGACTTCTCTTCACACAAACACCCATTTGTCTATTCCTGTAGTAGGCAGTGTCAAAGGCAGGTTTTGTAATTGTCAGGGATGAGCAATGAGTTATTGGTAATGGGGTGGAGAGTGAACCAGCCCTGCACTCATTTCGGCATCAGCTCTAGTTTCACGGGATTTGCACATCTTCTCTGACTGAGTGTTGTGACCTGGAACACAGACTCACAACCCCAATCAGGTGTGTACCGACCATCCCCATGTTGCAGTCCCAGAGTGGGGAACTGGGCCTACATACATGGTACTGGAGTTGCTGCTGCTGGGCAGTGCCATCTCTAGGATTTATGAGGCCTTAGGCAGTATTATTAAACTGCTGCTCCTTTGCCTAACTTGCTCTTAGCAACACAAACATAAGCTTGCAGTACCATGCGGAGACCCCCATATCCTCTCCCTCACATAGAATGTACCACATTGGTACATTTGGTTCTGTGAATATGGCCTCTGCCTAAGGAGACTGCAGCACACACTTGGTATGTGGGAGATGGGCCATGGTGGTTTAACTTTGCACAAGGCTCTATTTATACAATTGACAGACGAAGGGGTGCAATACCAGTTTTAGCAGCGGGCTAGAGAACAAGGCCTGTCCGATGCTCACCCACAAGTAGGGCTGTTCTCAGGCATACGTAGCATACACAACTGCATAGGACACCCAAAAATATGGGGCACCAATGACAAGGCCAGATTAACGTAGAGGCAGAGGTGAGGAACCTCTGGCCTGTGGGCTAGGTCAGGTCCCTTGCTTAATTTCATGGTACAGAGACTTGCAGCAGGCTGGATGAAATTAAGCAGGGGACTGGATCCAGCCCATGGGCCGGAGGTTCCCTACGTTAATCTGGGTGGGAGGCGTGGGGCTGGAGCTGTCCCGAATGGGGTGGGGTATGTCTCCCAGCCAGCCATTTTCACCTACCTGATGATTCTGTCTCTTTTCTGTATGGTTGAGAAGCAAGCCCTTTCCAGGCACATCCCACTTTCCTGGCACAACCAAACCTTTATCTTGCTTTCAATTATACTAAGAGGAACTGTAATACTGAATTTGCTGGTCCTGGCTGTTACCTTTTAGGAGGAGTTCTTGAACAGACAGAAAAAGAGAGGTACAGACAGACAAACAAACTCTCTCAAATGTATAGCAGAAGTAGCATCTGGGAAATACAAGAGTACAAATACAGACAGGTAATCAGAACTACCACATACACACATATATATGCATGTGCAATTTCCACTTTCTATAATTAGTTATCTGTGACAAGCACATCTATTGTCTGAGCATCAGAACCTTCTATGTCTGAAAATTTATCTTAATGTTTTTCTTCCATTTCTATTTTTTCTGAAGTCTCAGTAAAGTCTGCTCCTGAGTTAATAAAGTTTCCAACATGAAATGACTTTGGAGATAAAAGAGACTCATCTTGCAAGAAAAACAGAAATAGCAACAGCCAAAATCATGAAAGAGAACTGTGGCTGGGAATCGAGTGATTTTTGTTTATTAATAGTGCACTGTTACTAATGACAACTCTTCATTTTCCAAATGTCCGTGATGCCGGTGTAGCAGTTTATATCTACCAGAAAACAGAACGAACAAGATGCACGTTTCATCAAGGTGCCAGTGAAGGACAGTTGTACAATGCAGTTACACTGAAGCGGTAGTCTGAGACTCAAGATTGATGTTGCCTGTGGAGGAGAACATGTACAATAACATTCTTTGCAGTAAACTACAGATGCCTATCCTGCTATTTGGTGCCTTATCAACGTTCTCGTTAATTTTTCCTTGGTTGCTTGTACTTCAATCTTGTCCTGAACTACATGTTTCTTTAGTTTAACAGTGGCTATTGTCTAGAAGGAAATATAGAAAGAGAACAGAAACTGAAAATATTTATATGGTTCAGGAAAAGCAGAATTTTTATATAAGCAATATATCCTTTCTAAAGCATGCTTAGGAGGATTCTTTTATTCGAATAAACACAATAAATATTGGCATGAACAGTTGCCAAGAGACCTCCCCAGGTCCCAAATCTCTTTTGTCTTTGTTCTGTTTCTCCTATGCTTTGCTCATCTGTCTTTACACAGTGAGCATATATTGATATTTCTGTCTTGACAAGAGGAGGTTGCATGACTACTGCGGGGAGCACAGCTGAAGCAGCTTAAGATTTTCGCATGAATAAAAAGAATAAAAACAGTACTACTTTGGGGGTTTCTGAATTTCATGTATTGAAATTTTACATCCAAGCAAGAAAAATTCCAAGGGGGTGTCAGCAACACAACAAAGTCATGTAGGATTGGTGTATGGCACCAGTGGATTTGGTTCAGTTGAAGTGCCCCAAGTAAGAGCAAAAATACAAAGACTTCTCTCACTCTTTTCAGCTTCTAACATACCAAACCCTCCTGGCTTCATCCTGAACTGCATTGATTAAATGTCTTTTGACTGGGCTGTTTCTGACCAATTGATCGATAGCTGTTTGAATCTGCTACTCTGTAAGTTTGATGACGCTTTTTAATTTCCACTTGAGACTACTTTTTCTTGAATATGCAGCCAGAGGGAAAATCATGTTTGTCCATATCATTGTTCCTGGAAAGATCTCAGGCTATTTGCTTTACCTTTGTTTTAATGGAGAAGAAAAAGTAAAGCCAATAGGTCTGATCTCACCTATAGCAGTTTAACATCAATATAGAACCAGTGACATCAATAGAGTTGCTCTACATTTGCACCAGGGTGAGACAGGTCAGGATCATTAAATTCAAACATGCCCTCAAGGCACAGCCTGGTCTGGTGTTGGTAAAGTGGCAAGCTCCCACCAGTGAGACCATGAGTAATGTAACTATTGTGCTGTCCTTCCCAAGGGTTCAGTGTGCAGCCCCTTCTTTGCCTGGCCAATGGCACAGGCAACTGGGGGTCCTGACTTCTCTCCCTGCTGTAACTCTCCAGCGCCTATAAATGCACAAATTTCACACAGTCCTTGTACTCAGGTTTGCTAAAAATTGCACTGTGGCTTCTGTGGAGATACAGGGTAAAGGAAAGTTACTTGTGCCTTCTCCATTGTTGTAAATGCTTGTGTAGGGCCAAGTACAATCTGACCTGTTCTTTTTGACACTGTGGCCAAAACTTTGCAGGATGTATGAAGTGATGCATGTAAGTGCCATGTTCAATTTCTCCTATCAGTAGATTTACATACATGTTATAAAGAGAAACATGAGATGCCCCCCTTTCTTGGTAGAATGAAATACACTAGGGATGGATAAACTGGGTGAGTTCACAGACTGTTCAGAACCTGTGGGTTTCTAATGTATTAGCTCAAATCCAATTCAATCCTAGCTTTACAAGCTAGGTAGGACTTTAAAAACTCTATCATGAATATACAACACAAGTTCTATTTTAGGAGGTAATTTTTTTAAAATCCATCTAAATGTAAGTTAGCTAGCACTGTTCGCTTTTTGGATTAAAACATTTAGTAGCATAGGTGCTACCGTTTTGCAAATAAGAGACGGCTACATTTTAATAGGAGGAGGAGTTTCCTGTCTGCACAGATTACATAATTTATAAAGCTGATAAAGAGCATAGAGATATTTGGATGAAAGACAAAATAAAAATAAGTTGTTACAGCAAAAGAGAATGTATCAAAAAGGCAGTTTTCTGAAAACCATAGTTTATTTACAATATTCTGTTTTAGAAAAGGAGGATTTTTGTTCTTGTTTTTAACATTCCCCACTGACTCCGTAATATATCATGCTGAGCTGTGTCTTTTCCCTATATTATGTCACACAGCAGGACTTCTGCAAGATGGTGTTATACATCACAACTTGACATATGAGCCAGCAGCCTTCATTCCTCCTTACAAGCACATGCATGTAGACTACCTTAAAAGCACTTTGAAGTCTGCAAGCATTTTGTATAATTTATGGCTATCAGTGCATGGATGGGTATAAACTTGCATTGCTTTGACAGTGATGTTCTTCCACTATATAAAGAAGAAAATAGCTCTGTTAAGACATTATTTATGTAAGACATTGTGTAATTCCTAGGGTAGATTCTCAGTTGGTGTAAAGTACTATTGATTTCAATGGAGCAATTGATATCAGCTAAGCACCTGACCCAAAGTCTAAGTTTAACTATTATAAGATAGAACTAGCAGCATGCGCACACAAAGGATGAAATGGGATTTTAAAACTGGTCATTTTGTTATTCAAATACACAACTAATGCAAGTTATTCTGACTTCTAGGTAAAACTCTAAATTCTTGCACCAGAGTAGGGCTCTAAATCCTTGACATCAAAAACCTCACGCTCTTTTCTGGTATCAAGATGGTTTATTTGATGAAGACCACTGAGATATGTACAAGATACTGTATAAAGATGCAATATAAGATAAGCCCATCTCCTCTAGGAAAGTGGCCTTTTGTGTGACAATAGTTGTCAACAACAGTTCATCTCATGACAAAGTCTGGCGTTTAAAAATGATGCAGAGGGACTTACTGCTGAGAACCATTATCAGCAATGGTCAGTTTCCTAGAGTAACTGACGCTATAGATTCTAACAATTATCAT
The DNA here is from genome assembly GCF_052426305.1 of Pelodiscus sinensis. Lineage (NCBI taxonomy): Eukaryota > Metazoa > Chordata > Testudines > Trionychidae > Pelodiscus > Pelodiscus sinensis. The sequence continues at coordinate 202,978,597 of NC_143052.1, forward strand.
ATTAATAGACTGAAAACCTTGAAAAAACACCATAATCCAAAACCTTAAAAAGGTTTAACAATTGTTACAACTTTTTAATGGAACATTAGCTGAGAAACCTGTGTAATGGCTTGTAGCAATAAAATAGGTAAATAATGACTCCTCCCCGCCTCAACAAAAGGAAGTTGGTGGTATAACAAAGGCTACAAACCATTGCCTATAATCTCTGATACACTAACTCTGCAGTGCTTGGGTCAGTTGTGCTCATGATTTTGGTTGCTGGCAGAAAACTTGAACAAACTGTGCTGAAAGGATTCTTGGTTCTTTTCAGGCTCTCCTGAATTGTGTGTTCTGATCTTGTTTTGCCTTACTTATTCAGGAGCATACTCCTAAACCTTTGTGAGTGAAAACAAATACAGAGAAAAATTACTCCATATGAGTCCACTGCCAGATTACATGAACAGTGAGGAAGTGTATATGTTCTGGTACATCATGGCAACTCACATCTCCTGGTTCTATTTGTCTCTGTCCCTCCCAAGAAGCCAAACTGTCAACTGAGACTGTCACAGGGCATATTTCTATACACCCTTTGACCTCAAGATCAGTCAATAGCACTGAGAGACTGCGTCAGTGGCACAAAAACATACAAAGAGGTAAATAACATTCATCATAGTACTGTTTTCTGAATAGCAAATGGCATGTGATCCTCTTATTCCCTGTATGATTTAGCTTCTTTCATTAGGTAAGAAAAATGTAGAAGTAAAAGAGTCAAAATGCTCCTTAACCCATCCTCCTTCTGATATTGTAATCAAAGCATCTTTCTTTCCATCCTGTGAGGTGACAGTGCAACCTTTGAATCTGTAGCAGATGGGGCCATCAGATTTTCAGACCTTATATACCAGAGGTGGGAGAGGAAGGCATTTCTTGATATTCTGCAACATTACTTTACATATGGGCTGCTTAGAAAAAAATATGCCACATCTTCCATTATTTCAGAGGAGCTTCCCTTAATCTCATGATACTATTCCTCCTTCATCCAATCAGACATTTTCTTATTAATTCCTACACATTAAGCTTACTTAACTAAGATAAAAGTTGCTAAACTGCATAACCTAGCATCTAGGGTTGCCAGATGATTTAACAAAAAATACCGATCACTCCTCCCACCCCCTCCAAAAAAAACACCAGAAAAAATTCCGTTGTGCAAAAAAAAAAAAAAAAAAAAAGGAAAAGCTGATCAAAAGGGGAAACAATTACAGTAGCTGATCAAAAAAAACCAACTGTTTAGAAGTCTGTTCTCTTAGATCCCAGTACTCTGCATTCTTTTACATAGAGCCCTACCCGGGATGCTCCATCCTCCCCCTGCCCCAGCCAGCCAGAGCTGCATGTGTTCTGGCAGACACCCGAGCTAGGAAAATCAGAAAATACCAGACATTTCACATGTCCAGTATTTTCTGAATTTTTTTACCAGACAGAAGGCCCAAATACTGGGCTGTCAGGTTCAATACCAGACACCTGGTGACCCTACCAGCAACTAAAAAGGCCAAGAATTAAGCAGTTTGGTTATTCCATTCTTTATGGTATTTATACCCCTACCTAACACATAGGCCCAGGTCCATAGAGTGATGTAGGCATTGTAACACTGAGCATTGCAACACCAAATTCTGAGGTCCTAGAAAAACTACAGGAACAACAAAGAAATCCACAAAATGTGAGTTCAACAGCACATCTTGTTATATGAACTACTACTGACATGTCATGACATAGTATAAAAAGAATAAAGCTATAAAAAAGTAAAAAAGGTTCTCTGAGATACTAGGTCCCATTTTGCAGGAAATTTCAAAAAAAAATATGTTTGTTCTGATCTCAAAGGAAATTATGAAATGTTGACATTTCCCATGAAATGGAAAGTCTGAGTTTTAACCAACTCTACAGGAGACTGAGGTATATAAATCTCTTTGTTAAAATAGGTATACATAACTGTCAGGTGTGCAGAGCACACTCCTGTAAATGGAGTAACTTAAATAGGCATTTTTTATATGCACAAGTCAACGTGGTACAGAAAAATGTGGTAACATCAAAGCAGTTCTCCCCACTTCATAGTTTTTGAATCTTTTGAAAAGGAGGTAACATGCCATTGAAAATTGAATTGTTACGCTATAACCAGTTACAACTGTGGACACTGTGACAGCTAAAGTAAATCTCTCTCTCTCTCTGGACGTGGTCATTGCATAGCTTTCTCCTCAGGGATTGTGTTTCTGCTTTTAAGGAGCTTTTTTAGTAATTTGGATTATTTTGCAGTAGAGTACATATTTTATTATGCCAAAAGTTATTATAGTAGGCTGTCCTCTGCAGAAAAATTCTTTAGATCAAATCAGTATACAGGTGCACACTGTAGATACAAAAGTGACTATTAGAAATGTAGCTCACACACTATCCTTGCAATGCTGAAGATGATGCATGTCGATATCACCTCTAACTGGTATGTGCTGATTCCTGCTGAGGGAACAGCCATCAAAAGATGAAGTGAACCATGGAGTCACAATGCTAAAATGAGAAGAAGGAATGGATTACACTCATGCTACTTTCCATACTTGTCACATGCATTGTCATGAGGGGATTTAGATTATTATTTTCCATCATAGGATTTGTCATGAAAATGAAGCATCAAGATTTTCATTTTAATTGGTATCCTTTATGAAAGGTCGTACTTAGAGCTTTGTCAGTGTTTTTGATAGCATGTTGCTGTTAAGTCGGTCTGGAGAGAAACACACACTATATTAAAATAACCTCCACTATTAGAAGTGTTTAAGGAATGAGTATAAAGAATGGCTATACTTGAAGACTTAAATAAAAATATAGGGTAGGATTTTCAAGCACCTCAGTGATGTAGGAGCACAAGTCCAATTAATTTTCAATGGCAGTTATGCTCCTAAATCAGTTAGATTCATCTGAAAATTCTTGAAATTGTAATGCATAAAGAAGGGACTTAGGCATTGCATCACTTAGAACTTTGTAAATCTGTTGAAAATGACTGGAATCCACAAACTCAGGGTTAGGCTTCTAGACTCTACACACTGCATTGCATGGGAGAGATATCTGAAAATGGGATCCGCAAAAGGCAGTGTGAAGGTGGGGAAATTCTTAAACTAGCCAATGGGAAATGCTGATGGAAGGATGGCTCTTAAGACCTTCCCAGTCATGTAGTTAGGTGTCTAATTCTTGGTTGAAATAAATTGATTATCTCTGCTTCACATCCTTGACCCATGGACCGAATAGGGTTATAGGAACAATGAGAGGGAAATCTGCTCAACATCTTAGATGTCTATAGAGAAATGCAAGGAGTATGAAAAGTAAACAGGAAAAACTGGAATTATTAGTCCATAAGCTAAATTATTATTTAATCGGCATCAGAGAGTTGGTGGAATAAGTCTTATGTCTGGAATATTAGCAGACAGGGAATGAGAATATCATTTGTACAGGAGAGAGAGGTAGGGTAGAAAAAAAGGTGTTGCATTATATATCGAGAATATGTTAACTTGTTCTCACATACAGAAGTAGCTAAGAAGCAGATGAGCTCAAAGTCTGTGGGAAAAGATAAAAGGGGTAAAATTAAGGGTTAGATCATGCTAGACATGGACCACCAAATCAGGAAGGGGTGGATGAGACACTCCAGAACAACAGAAATATCCCAAACATAAGACATGGCAATAATGGTTGCTTTAACTATTTAGACTTCAGTTGGAAAAGGAATATGACAAGACACAAAGCCCTGGTCTACACTAGGGAGTTATTTTGAAATAACTCCCCTTATTTTGAAATAACAAGTGGAGTATCCACACTACCAAGCCTGTTATTTCAAAATAACATGTCAGTTATTTTGAAATAATGAATCCTGCTTTCCACGAGGAATAATGCTTATTTCAAAATAGTTATTTTGAAATAGTGGTAGTGTGGATGCTTCACTGCTGCTATTTCAAAATAACTACTCCCCAGAGTCATTCAAAGTAATTACTCCTCGATGTTTCCTGGGGCTCTAAATCGAGGTTGTGCATCCACATTAAGGGAACCTGCCTTGGACTAATTTTGAGGCTTCCCTGTAGTGTGGACCTGCTATTTCAAAATAGTTATTTCAGGAGTTATTATTTCACACTAAGTTATTTTAAAATCATTTCCTAGTGTAGACATGACCAAAATTTCCCACAAGTTCTTGGGGGGGGGGGGGGAGGAGATGGGCAAGGTTTTATTTCAGAAAGTGGAGGAGACATAACCATGAGGGCAGCCATTTTAGACTTGAATCTGACCAAGAGGAAGGAATCTGTAGTTGATGGCAGCTTGGGTGAAAGCGCTTATAAAATGACAGATTTCGTGATTCTTAAGAAAAGGACAGAGTGAAAATAGCAGAATAAGGACAATGGTCTTGAAAAAAGGAGACTTTAACCAACTAGTTCGCTGATATACAAGATCCCATGGGAAGAAAATCTAATGGGATAAAGGAGATCATGAGAGCTGGCACTTTCTCAAGAAGACAGCATTAAACAACTGCGAACTTCCTCAGTGTGAAGGAAAGATAGTCAGAATAGTAAGAGGCCAACACAGCTGCATCAGAAGCTCTTCAATTACCAGAAAATAAAACAGAATCCCAAAAAAGTAAAAACATGGATAAATTGCATTGGAAGTGTACAAAAAATAGCACAGCCATTGTAGGAACAAATTCAGAAAGATTAAGGTTCAAAATGAGTTACACTTAGCAAAGGTCATTAAAGACAATAAGAATAGGTACTTTAAATATATTAGGAGCAAGAGAAAGCTGAGGGAAAGTATGACGGGGTGTCTGCCCTGCACTGGCCTACCAGGGTTAAAACCAGTCTAGGGAGGCTGAGTGGTTGCAGGTAATTAAGGGCCAGCTGGGGTTGTATAAATAAGGGCTTCTTGAGTGTAAGAACACGCTCACTCTTGCTCCATCTGTGGACCAGTAGGGACCTGGCTGCCAGGGAAGCTAGAGGCTTCTTGAGACAGAGCAGTGTTCGGGAAAGGCGGGCAAAACTGGGGAGCTCTGGTCTGACCTCATTCCCAGGCTACAAGGCCTGAAGGTACTAAGGCTACATGGACACAACCAGAGCAGTGAAAGGCAGCAAGTCCACACCCCTTTGCCAATGATAAGCAGAGGGCAATCAAAATGATTAGGGGGCTGGAGCACCTGACCTACAAAGAGAGACTTAGGGATTTGGGCTTATTTAGTCTGCAGAAGAGATGAGTGAGGGGGGGATTTGATAGCAGCCTTCAACTACCCAAAGGGAGGTTCCAAAGAGGCTGGAGAGAGGCTGTTATCAATAGTGATGGATGGCAGAATAAGAAGCAATGGTCTCAAGTTACAGTGTGAAAAGTCTAGGCTGGATATTAGAAAAAACTATTTCACTAGGAGGGTGGTGAAGCACTGGAATGGGTTACCTAGGGAGGTGGTGGAATCTCCATCCTTAGAGGTTTTTAAGAATTGTCTTGAAAAAGCCCTGGCTGGGAAGTTTTAGTTGGGATCGGGTCTACTTTGGGCAGGGGACTGGACTTAATAACCTCCTGAGGTCTCTTCCAGCCCTAGGATTCTATGATTTTATGATTCTATGATAAGTGGCCATTTCAGACTGCAGTTTGCCTCTGAGGCAGGGGCTAGATGACTGGCAGTGGGTAACCGAGGCAAGGTGGGTATAGAGAGTTGGGGATTCTCTGAGAGGGAGGGCCCCACAATGTGGAGGCACTGTGGCAGGGCAGTATCCAGTGGGGAGAGTGCTGTAGTCTGGGATAGATGTGGGTCCGAATGTAAAGTGACAGAATTATTAACATGCACACAGGTAACAGTAGGTGAGATACTGTCCAGAAGGAGGTGCTCCAGCACTGAGTGCAGCTAATTCTTGAGTGACCAGCAGGAGGCGTTACAGCTGTGAGTTGCACCTTGTTACAGAAAATGTATGTCCTCTACCTAGTGGGGAAAGGAAAACTGGTAACATGAAAAAGGCTATTTTGCTTCAGTCTTCATTTGAACGGTTAACCAGAAACTCAATGCAATTAATATGAACAATGATAAAGAAGAAACACAAGCCAAAACAGGGAAGTAACGGGGTTAATCTGCAACAGTCCCACCCCAAATCAATGATCTAAATGAACAAAAAAACAAAAATAATTTGAGTTAAGGACCTGAGCAATGCTGGATAAATCTTCTAGTAGTCCATATTTGAACTATAAAGGCGGGGTAACAGTTTGGGACTCTTACTTTTTTCTTATCTATCATTTAATAAAATAAGCCATTTAAGTACATTTCAGAATGTCCTGTTTTAAATTGTCTTATTTTTAATCATGTACAATTGTAAGAGTTGTGTTGAATTTAGCCAGTAACACAGGAGTCTGTTAATACAGAAAAAAGTTATTCCCCGGGGGGCAGGCGGGGATATCATAACTGCAATAAGGATTCCAAGACCCGAAGGGAACACTTCCTCACTCTCTGATGATGTGAGAAGAAAATGTCTTCCAGAAATCTGTCAAACCATTCAAAGCTAGTCCACAGTTGGAAAGCTATGGAGCTAAAGCACAAAGCCCTACTGCATTTTGTAATCTATATTTTACCGTTCCGAGTCAACTTTGATTTCACTATGCTGGCAGGGTCTCCTAGCACAGTGGTTGAAGCTTTTGGGTTTTAAAAGATATGCAAGTAATATATCCAAGATTTCCAGGGGAAAGTGCTTCTTATAAATCTGCACTTTTACTAGGGATTACGCTCATTTTGGCCAAATCTCTGCAGAATGGTACTTAGTTTTAAATACAGCAGCAGTTAAACTCAACTCAAAAGATTCTGAAAAGGTCTATAAATCCCACAAACACTTGGTTCTTGTATGAAAAAAATTTCTATTTATTTTCTGTTGTACAGGTAAAAACCTGACTGAAACAAGACAAAAAATGGGCTACTGGCAGTTTTCAAACTTCACCTCTTACCCACGTAGAAAGCCACTTGATGCCCTGGTATACACTAGGGAATTATTTCAAAATAACTCCCCTCAGGTCTAACTTATAAAGTCGAGTGTTTACACTACCAATCCCATTATTTTGAAATAAGGGGCTGTTTATTTTGAAATCTGTACTCCTGCTTTCCTCGGGGAATAACGTTAATTTTGAATTAGTTATTTCAAAATATAGTTACTGTGGACACTCCAGTGCCACTATTTTGAAATAACTATTCCACAGGGTTATTCGAACTAATTACTCCCCAGTGCTTCCTGGGGTTCTAAGTTGAGGTAGCGTGTCCTCATTAGGGCTGTGTCCAGACTCAGGGGTTTTTTCGGGAAAAGTAGCCTTTTTCCGAAAAAACGTCACCTGCGTCTAGACTGCAGCCGCGTTCTTTCGAAATTAAATCGAAAGAATGCGGCTTTTCTTTCGACGGCGGTAAACCTCATTTCACGAGGAAGAACGCCTTCTTTCGAAAGTGCTTCTTTCGAAAGAAGGCGTTCTTGAATGTAAATAGGGCTTCTTCGAAAGAGAGCATCCAGACTCACTGGGTGATTTCTTTCGAAAAAGCGGCTTGCTCTTTCGAAAGTTCCGCGTGCATTCTAGACGCTCTCTTTCGAAAGAAGCACTTGCAGTCTAGACATAGCCTAAGGGAGCCTGCCTCAGACTAATTTTGAGGCTTCCCTGCAGTGTGGACGCTCTATTTCAATTTTATAAAATTGGGAGTTATTAAGTCAAATTTCGTTATTTCAAAATAATTTCCTAGCATAAACATGTGCCATATGTTTTTCTGCAAGCCCTGCCTTTGGCTTAGATTCCCTCACATTCCTTAGGCTATGTCTACACTCGCGGCTTCTTGCGCAAGTACGGCCGTTCTTGCGCAAGAATCTGCAGAGCATCCACAGTGCCCACCCACTCTTGCGCAAGTAAATTTACCGTACGGTGTGGTAAGAGAGGGTTCCTTGTGTAAGAGCTACGCTCTTTTTTAACAGGTGTAAGCCCTCTTGCGCAGGAGCTCTTGCGCAAGAGGGCAGTGTGGATGCTCGGCAGAGATTTCTTGTGTAAGAAAGCCCTATGGCTAAAATGGCCATCAGAGCTTTCTTGTGCAAGAGAGCATCCACACTGCCATGGGCGCTCTTGCGCAAAAGCACAGCTTGCACATGGCAGTGTGGACATTTTCTTGCGCAAGATTTCTTGCACAAGAACACTTGCGTGAGGTGTTCTTGAGTAAGAAGCCACCAGTGTAGACATAGCCTAACTGTAGAGAAAAAAAAAGTCAAATTGCTGCCTCAGTTCCACAAACCTGGAATATTTTATTTTCAAATTTGGCACTTTCTCCTTGTAATCCCATGATTACGTATTTTCAAGATAGGTCTCCCTGGAGTTCCGAAGGATCCCTGTGGGATAGAAAGCAGCAATTTTAAATTATTGCACTTTAAGTATTTTTAAGCAGTAAAATATTCAGAGAAACAAGAACTTTCAGGGCCGCTCTTATCAATTGTTTCTCTTACTACCAACTACTTTTTGACTGCTTCAGTCTCTGGGGTTCTTTAACATCCTGTAGGGGATATCATGACCAACACCAAGCAAAATAATTACAATTTACAGTCATGGATATTGCATGACTAAAGAGAGGAAAAGATAATCTATACTACACAAATGTCTAAAAACAAATGATAAACTAGTTACAGTCTTCTGTCTCTGTCCCATAGGCTACGTCTGCGCTTAGAACTTAGGGGTATGATTCTGAGCACAGTTAGTTAGTGCATGTTTGCACTAGCTGTCATCAAGCTACCATGCTAAAAATAGTAGAGTAGCCATGTAAGCACAGGTAGTGGTCAGTAGTATCATGGGCTAGACACCTTAGTATAAACCTATCCGGATCCCATTGGTATGTACTTGGGGTGGCTAATCATGCTGCTGCTGCTGCCTCTGCTATCGTACTATACTGTGATTCTTAGCATGCTAGCCCTAGAAAAGCTAGTCCTAATATATGTCTTTTTGGTAGGAAGCATACCCTTGGTTTGAATTGTAAATATACCTTTTGTGAAGAACTTTTATCAGAGATTTACATGCTTGAGAGTGAATCACCTTAGGTGGGGAAGACCGAAGTATATTGGCCCCCCCCAAATTATTGTAAATCCATTCTTTAGTTTATTCTTAGACAACTAAAAATGTTTATAGATAAACAAAATTATTTTGCCTATGGGCAGATGGCCTTGTTGGTTATGAATAGCCAGCTAGCTTATAGTTGGGCACAGTGAATGATCTTGCCTAAATCTGTTGAAGACAATATTTAACTCCATTATTTAAAAGAAGCATTTGAGAGGCTGTTTTAAGAAGGAGGAGGAATAGCTCTGAGGTTTGAGCATTAGCCTGCTAAACCCAGCGTTGTGAGCCCTATCCTTGAGAGGGCCACTTAGGGATCTGGGGCAAATCTGTCAGGGATGGTACTTGGTCCTGCCATGAGGGCTGGGGACTGGACTAGATGACTTCTTAAGGTCCCTTCCAGTTCTATAAGATGGGTATATCTCCCTATATATTAAGACAAACCAATTATGATTTTAAGACTCTTAAATCCAATTAAACCTCACTATTTCTTCGTGCATCTAAGTTCAGCCTATTGCCTCTTGAGTCTTTTTTCTGTTTTTCTTATCTGCTTGTGACAACTTGCTTTCAGAGATGGACAGGGTGAATTATGCTTGTTGTCTAAGCAGGATGTCAGGAGTGTAGGGAGGTGACCTTACTGTCATAGTTCAAGGCAACTGCACTTAAATGCCTTCTCTATGGTCTAGGAAGAACACCCATTCTAAGTTTTCAGCTCCTCAGACATCTTTCTTGGATATGACATATGTGTCTCTCTCTCATGTGACTGGGATATTTCCAGACTGCACAGTTCCTGTCTATACTATGTTATGTTTCTACAGTAAAACCAGCCTGTCTGAGCAGGCCTGCTTTGCTTTTCTCCTCAGAGATGGTACATCTTGTAATTGGTTCTGTTAAATTATCACACAGTTCTTTCTAAGCAAGCACATTTGTTCTTAAGGAAAAAGCATTTGTGAAGAAACATATTAAAACAATAAAAGGACTCACACATATACTAATAAGCTTACCAAAGATCACCCTATTAGCCCAGTAAGGGCTTTGGCTGATGATTACTTCTTTAGGCCCACACAGAAGTTTTTCTAGTGGTCACAAATTCATCAGATCTTCAGCTGACAACAAAACATCCAGTCTTATGGGACTTCAGCAGGCCAAAATCCTTCCAACCCTTCTCTAACAGGAGTGTTGTGAACAAGAATCGCAATATAATTCTTCCACTCTACTTTGCACTGATTAGGGTTCAGGTAGAGTATTATGTCCAGTTCTGGGCACCACATTTCAAGAAAGATGTGGAGAAACTGGAGAAGGTCCAGAGAAGCGCAACAAAAATTATTAAATATATAGAAAACATGACCTATGAGGAAAGACTGAAAGAACTGGATTTGTTTAATTTAGAAAAGAGAAGAATTGGGGGGAGACATGATAGCAGCTTTCAAGAATGAGGAGGGAGAAAAATTGTTCTCCTTGACCTCTGACGATAGGACAAGAAGCAATGGGCTTAAATTGCCACAAGGGAGGTTTAGGCTGGACATTAGGAAAAGCTCTTAACCTTTAGAGTGGTTAAACACTGGAATAAATTGCCGAGGGAGGTTGTGGAATCTCCATCTCTGGAGATATTTAAGAGTAGGTTAGATAAATGTCTATCAGGGATGGTCTAGACAGTATTAGGTACTGCCATGAGAACAGGGGACTGGACTCGATGACCTCTCTAGGTCCCTTCCAGTCCTAGTATTCTATGATTCTATGAGAACCAGGGCATGTGATCTGGAAGCGTCTCTTAGTTGTCTGAAGAAAGCCTCATTTACCTCATCCACCTGATCCAGTGGTCTATAGCAGACACCAATCACAACATCACCCCTGTTGCTTCTACCTCTAAACTTAACACATAGTCTCTCAACAGGCTTTTATTCCTCTATATACTGGAGCTCTGAGCAATCATACTGCTCCCTTACATACAGTGCAACTCCTACCCTTTTCCCCCCCGCCTGTTCTTCCATGACAGTGCTTCAGTCATGTGAGTCATCCCACCAAGCCTCCATTATTCCAATCAAATAGTTCTTTGACTGGGCCAGGGCTTCTAATTCTTCCTGTTTGTTTCCCAGGCTTCTTGCATTTGTGTATAAACATGTTAGATAACCAATTGATTGCCCTACCTTCTTCATTCGAATCAGGGGTCCTCCTTTGTTGCTCGTTCCTCCTTGTGTTTCTTTCCGGTATCCGACTTCCCCACTTATCTCAGGGGTTTGATCACCATCCCCCAACAGACCTAGTTTAAAGCCCTCCTTACTAGGTTTGAAAAGATTCTGCATGAAATTGCTATTTCTGTCACACTTACTTCAGAGCATTTTATGTACTTTTCCTTCCTATTCCTATGAATTAGAAAATCACATTTCTTTCAGGCTTGTTCAGATTCAAAGTTGGTTGATCTTACTCTTTCATAAGTTCCATGCCTTTGGGGGTAGTCCTCTAGGAGCCTCTTGATCCTATGAATATGCAGTGTGGTAATGCATATATGCATTAGGGTTGTAGTTCTTTCTTGACAGTTCAATTTTTTTTTGTGAGAGAATCTCAGAACATATTTAGATTTAGAGTTTAACGGTTCCTTTTATTCAGTCAGTTTTCAGAGATATCCCTTTAGTTCCATCAAGGTTTAATAGGAGTTGAAATTATTTTTCAAAATGAGTCCAAACACTTCTGTTCTCTCGATAAAAGTGAGCCATCAAATGAGCATTTTTAAATTAAATTCTTAAAGAGAGTCTTTAAGCTTAAATGGTCATCAAAGAAGGTATTGTCTTTTCTTTTTTATCAGTCTTTGGAGAGGTGACTTTTATCTTCCTAATGGGTGAGGGGGTTGCTTAAACATTGCCAGATAACTAATTTCCCAATTAAAATAAATATTTCTATATTCAAAAGCCCAAGTGCTCTCTTCCTACTCCTGCCACCCCTTCTATCTCTATGTTCAGGACATTTTCCACTGCTAAACCTTCCGTTGGAAGATGTCTATTTGAGCTTGAGTGATGCCTTTTGTATATTTTTCAGGGACCGCCCCCTACTACCAGAGGAGAGGCATGGTCTAGTGTTCTGTAAGCAGGACTGGGAGTAAAGAATTAGTAACTAGTTATAGCATCAAATGACCTTGCTATACTTATACTTAAAACATCTTTATCTGTGTGTATCAATATGGGGAAGTTATTATATGACCACTTGTTTTTAGATAGAAAACATTTGCAAATATAAATCTAAAAGAAGCTTATGCCTTCTTAACCATTCGAGAAACAACAAAAGATTAAAATTCTTCCAGCTACATAGATCTTTCTTGGAGACTTTTCTGGATGATGTTTTTAGAGTAATAATTCTATTCTTTTTAAGTGGGATATTTTTAGAATACTTTGTGTACATTTACTTAGATTTATTGCTCTGTTAACATTTCAGATTCCTTTTACAACCAGGTATCTTTCTAAAACATGAATATTTCACAAAATCTGTTCTCTTGCTATAAAGAACATATCTATACCAAACTGATACCGCATACATAAGGGATTTGTCCTGTTCTTTGATAAGACTCTCTAATTGGTTTGTTTGGTTGTTTAATTAAATAGTCTAGATTTACAACCTGCCATTTGCAGTATATTTGCAACTTGTAATTACAGACTCTTATCCTATATTCTGTACAAAGCACGAATCACAACAATTAAGACTTCTATATGTCTTTCAAAGCCTAGTATAAAGGATAATAGTATTGATTAGAATGTTACAGTGAAATAGATGTTATATAGCTTCATTCCAGAGTCGGTGTAAACACACTTGGCAATAATAAACATTTTATGGCCATAAAGCCAAATTTATTTTTCCTGATATTTGCTTGTCCTTGAGAGATAAGGTACAAGCATCTGAAAATTCCATTTACTAACTTGACTATTTCACATAATTAAACACAAATATATACATGTGAAATATTTTTCTGCAAGCACCATATCATGAAAATAGTAAGTATATTGTCAGTCTTAAGGTACAGGCTAGTTTAATGGTCTACTACTAAAAATAATACATTTATTAATAACATTTTGAATCTACATTTCAGTCTCTGTTCTACATCCCCATGCATTATTCTCCTTGTCAATGTAACACTAGACTGGGATTAAAGAATGCTGAGATCTATTCCCAGTTCTGTCACTGGCCCGCTGGGTGACCTTGGGCAAGTGACTTCATTTCTCTGTGCCTCAGTTTCTCACTCTGTAAAATAGGAATCCTGTGCTCCTTTGTAAAGTGTTTTGAGACATAATGATAAAAAACAGTAGCTAAGAGTTAGGTGGTGGTTTTAGTATCATCAGCAGATTAGCCTCACCTCTGGACACACATTTCCCACTCTGTCTGCTCCATTGACTTGTGTATGCAGCTAATTAGAATACAAGAAGCACCAAAGAGGAAAATGGATCATTCATAACTAATTTGCCTAACCAAAGTGCCTGAGACTGTAAGCCATTTGTGGGAGAAGTGGCATGATGGGGCTGTAGGAAGTAGGGAGACCTATTAGAGGGTCAGAACACTAGTATGCACAACCGCATGCCCAGAAAAGCTTGCACATAGCTTGGACTGCCAATGCCTGTGCACAGATTTGAGTCTGGCAATGATCTTTAAAGACCTACATGGTCTGGGGCCTAATTATTAAACATCAGCCACATCCCTGTTTCTTCCCTATCATGGCATGTGAATGTCTCTCTCATCACAAACACAATCAAACTTCCCCACCTCCCACATCCTATTCCATCCTGCTTTTAGCTAAAACACGGTTTCATTTTTGTCAGTCGGATATTTTTCCCTGTTTTTCTCCTTTTTTATCATGATGTCTTTTTTCCAGTGTTCTGAGTTCTACAGGTGTTCTTAATAAAGAAAGCACAATACAGGAGTACTGTACGTATGGTATGCAGGTGCATTTCCAAGAAAGAAAAGAAACTCACTTCACCACTGCCTGTATGTACTAACTGTTACTTTTTGTAGCACAACATGAGGCTGAATATAGTTAGTGGGTAACCAGGGTTTAAGTAGACTTCAAGCAAGTATTCGGTCGCCTGATAAACAACCAATATGAATGAACACAGAAATGTTTCACAAGGCAAAATTCCTGCATGGAAAACAACTATCTATCTGGTTAGATGGCTATATTGCAGATATAAACAAACTGTGTAATTAAAGGAGTCTTTTTGGGCATATCTGCACTAGGAATTTTTTTCTAAATAACTTATTTTGAAATAATAACTCCTGAAATAACAATTTTGAAATAGTGTGTCCACACTACAGGGAAGATTTGAAATTAGTCCAAGACAGGCTCCCTGCATGTAGACATGCTACCTCGATTTAGAACCCCAGGAAGCACTGGGGAGCAATTACTTTGAATGGCTCTAGGGAGTAATTATTTCAAAATAGCAGCAGTGAAATAACAATTTTGAAATAACCATTATTTCTCGTGGAAAGCAGGAGTTATTTTGAAATAAAGGGCTTGGTAGTGTGGATGCTCTGCTTCTTATTTTGAAATAAGGGGAGTTATTTTGAAATAACTCCCTAGTGTAGACCAGGGCTTAGAGTCTAACACTCCTTGGGTGTGAATCAGGGCATCTCCATTGACTTTAGTTAAGCTACACCAACTCAGATCAGTTGAAGGCCAGGACATGGCATTCTCATATGTCCATTCACAAGAGTCACCTGGGTCCAGACCCAATGGAAGCTGATCAGAAAGTGGAATGTCCTGTGCTTGGTTAGCCACAGCTGGAGCACATATCCAGCCATTTGGGATGGGGGAAAATCTGGAGTAGAAACTAGTTTCTCTGGGAACTTGCTGTCATGAGAACTTCAATGATAGGGGTGAAGCACACTCATACTGGAGCTCTTTCTACACAGTGGAACTTAAAGTATATTCTTCCCCTTAAGTGTTTTCAGTACAAAGAACTAACAGTATGTGCAATAAGGAGCACTCTGGCTTGCCTCAGGCACTCTCTGAGCAACATGTGCTGCCAGGAAGGGGCGAGTCAGGCAGCTGAGAGAGGCGCTGCTTGGGAATGGGGAAGTGCTCTGGTGCACCAGCTGATGCCGCTTTGCCAAAAGCCAGGTTTTGCCAGTTGTTGTTTATTAGCTTGTTCATTTTTAATGGCTTTGGTTTCGGCCCATGTCAACAAGCCTGAATGAGCAGATGTCAGCGAGGTAGACCTGCCAGCAGGTGGGTGATGGGGCACGAGCTACAGCTGTGTTTTCCACAGCTCTCAGTTGGTTTTGAATTATTTATAAAAAGTGCTAGCAACGATTTAGTTGTTAGAAAATGACGTGCCCAATAAATGATTAGTTAATTTTCCTCATGCGCATTAGTCTGCCTGAACATTCACTAGCTAACGTGGAGATAATATTGGGCAGACAGGTGCAGAGTGCCGTTATGTTTGCTCCTGTTACCGCTTCAGCAATAGTGCGGTTTTCAATGAACTGCTCTACTAAAATGCTGATGGAATTTCCCATTTAATTGTGAGCTGTAAAGCAGCACAGCTACCAATTCCTCAGGCAGCACCACTACAGTGTGTTCCAGTTGTGCTACAAAAATTATATAAAGGGTTACCAAGAAAAAAAATGCAGCAACAGAAATAGGATGTATTATACTGGCCAAAGTGCTCCTGAATCCATTCAGAGGTTCCAGTCTTCTAGTCTGTTATATCTTAAGAATGCCTGCTGCTTGGGTCAGTCAGTGTCTTATCAGCTGAGATTCCTATAATTTCCAATGCCCTACCCATCACTATCCCATCTACAATGACTAGAATCCCACCTGCTCTCTTCCTACTTCTGCCTCCCCTTTTATCTTTATATCTGGGACATTTTCCACTGCTACGTCCTCAGCTGGGAGATGGCTATTTGAGCTTGAGTGATGCCTTAAAGATTTTACAGAGACCACCCCCTGTACTACCAGAAGAGAGACATGGTCAAGTGTTTTGCAAGCAGGACTGGGAATAAAGAATTTGTGAACCCAGCTCTACCAAAGCCAGGCTGAATCCTCCACTCCTTGCTCACAGCATAGTCTTTTACTGCAGCAGTTGTCCCCTGTGTGAATAAGCATGGAGGATCTGAGCTCTGAACCTACTTGTGCTTCGTATTCCCACATCTTATAGCAAGGACAACAAAAGGGTAGAGTGAAGATTCAATGAGTTACCACTTTTCTTATTCATTACACCACATAAATATTAAGAATTATCAGGCTTGCAGATGGGGAGGGGAGGGACAACTGCCCTGGGGTCTAGCAATTCAAAAGGGTCCAGGGCTGCTACTGCAGCAGCCAGAGCCCTTGGTTCTTTAAATTGCCACTGGAGCCCCACATGGCATGTTTCAGGCTGCCTGGGGTAGGTGTGGCATGCTTTGGGTGGTGCTTTGGAATGCCTTCAGTCCCGCCCCTTCCTCTTGAGGTCCCACCTCTTCCAGATGTGAAGCCAGCCCCACCTCCCAGCCTTACCCAGGGGCCCAGAAAGTCTGTTGGCCCCACTGAATGTACAGACTAAAATGGAGCCATACAACCTTCAGGGAGCAGCAAGAGGCATTCTCCTCTGCAGCATCATGCCTTCAGGAACTCCCTGACATGCAAATAATCTGGGGGGTGGGGAGAGAACAGAGCTGATATTTCATTCATCTGGGTGCAGCCTGCTCTCTCTTCCACTTCAGCTTTAGTACAGCTCTGGGGCTGTATTGGGGTTGGGTACCATCTTGGCTTTGCCTCTTCGTCACTCCCTTTACATCACTGTGAACCAAGGATGGAGCAGTCCCTTTCTGTCTGAGTGCAAGGACTATAATTTTGCCTGAGCCTTAACTGAGCCAGCAAGAGGCATTCTCCTTTGCTGTAGCGTGATGCCTTCAGGAACTCCCTGACATGCACGTGAAGGGAGGGGCAAGCCGACCAGGTGCTACCTTGTGAGGCTCAGCCACAATCTGCCTAAATATGAGCAGAAATTGAAACATCTTCTATTGCCATTATTACTTGGTGGAGCAGTTTAGATTGCTTTACACATTGGAAAATTATGGCCTCTGCCTTTTGTGTACTCCTTTCAGCTGTCTTGCAGGCACTCACACTTTGTCTCCCACTGCAACCCCAGAGGGGAATCTATGAAAGCAGCATACAGCATTGTTATCATAGATAAATTAAGGGCTAGAAGTCACTGTCACACTCTTCACTGCAGAAACCATCTCATTCCAGATCCAGAATTGGCAAGGAGATACGATCTGATTGCAGTTTATCGGCTCTTCCCAAAGGAGTCTGAGGAGGAAGGGGACGAGAAAGACTAAAAGTAATCTGAGGACACCTACCGAGCACAAACAACGTGGCTCTCAAATGAACAAATGCTCCTTTCCCCTCTGGGACTGTCAGTGTGTCAGTGTTAACATTTACCTATGGTGTATGAGCCATGCTGTTCAAGTCTGGAATGGTTTTGGCAGAGAATCCAGCTGTAACAATGAAAAGAGAAAGCAAGCAAGCAAGAAAAAGTAACAACCGATAAAGGAACTCCAATTTGGGGGAAATGGGACGCTTCGGCTGCCTTCTATTGGCAGGAAGTAGGTAGCTGGTGGCAGTGGAGTGGCAGTAGAGTGAATCAGGGAGGGAGAAAGAAAGGACAATTCAAGTAACACTTCAGGATGCATAAGAGGAGGAATCAGGGCCTTTCTGCAGTAAGATAGAAGCAATCCACCAGAGACTGTGCACTGGGGTCAATTCAGATGGTTTAGGGTTTCCAATAAGCAACTGAGCTTTCAGATGTTGATTCAAAACAGACTGAACTTCCAAGTCTTTAGTCATTTATTTGCTCGCTCCCCATCATGGGTAGAACCCCCAAATTTTCCTTCAGCAGAGCCCCTTTCCTTTCTCTGCCTACACTGGGGCGGTATTTCAAAATAACTCCCTTTATTTCGAAATCACAAGGCGAGCATCCACATTTCCAGGCCTGTTATTTTGAAATAATGGGTTTGTTATTTTGAAATAATAACTCCTTAGGGTTGCCAGGTGTACGTTTTTGAACCAGACAGTCCAGTATTTGAGCTTTCTGTTCGGGCAACAAATTGAGAAAATATAAATGTCCGGTATTTTCTAAATAAGATGTAATGTAGATTGTGATGTATTGTCAAGTGTGTCCAGTATTTTTTTGAAACCATCTGGCAACCCTAAAACTCCTGCTTGTGAAGAGGAATAAGCTCATTTTTAAATTGTTATTCTGGGAGTTTTTTCAAAATAATATGTTTTGAAATAATCTGCCAGAGGTAGGCCCTAGCTCTTGGGAAACAAAGATTTGATGGATGAGCAAACCCCATGCCAAAATGAACTTCCTGATAGAAGTTCCTATTTGAAATTTCTTGCTTGAACAGACTTTGGGCAATCTCTGCCTCCCCCCACCCACTTTTCCATCCCTCCTACTCTGCAGTTTGGTCTGGTTTTCTTGGGCTGTTGTTGGAACACGGAGTTTTCTGTGCAGATTTTATATGCATCTATCCCCTTGCATATTTTCAGAATTAAATGGATCAAGCAAGAAGACTAATTAGATTCATTCAGCTGGATGCAAAAGCTAGTTCCAACACATGAGACCTGATGAAATGTTCTGGTAAGTCTTGCAAAGCCTCTGTATTCACAAAATGATTACATTAATTGTATTTCACTCCTGTACATATCTGTATATAATCATTGGGTATTAAAAGATTTATTAATTTACCTCCAGTACCTGATGCAGTACTCTGGATGCATCAAGGAGATGAGCTTTGGCTAGAAATGGATTTAGGGCACTGTGTTTAATCCAGAAACAAAGGTTTTATTTGTCTCCCATTGTAGCATATGGGCTGTGTCTAGACTGGCCAGTTTTTCCGGAAAATCAGCCGCTTTTCCAGAAAAACTTGCCAGCTGTCTACACTGGCCACTTGAATTTCCGCAAAAGCACTGACTTCCTATTGTAAGAAATCAGTGCTTTTTGTGGAAATACTATGCTGCTTCCATTCGGGCAAAAGTCCCTTTTGCGCAAAACTTTTGCGCAAAAGGGCCAGTGTAGACAGCTGAGATTTGTTTTGCGCAAAAAAGCCCCGATCACGAAAATGGCGATTGGAGCTTTTTTGCGCAAAAGCGCATCTAGATTGGCCATGGACACTTTTCCTCAAAAAGTGCTTCTGTGCCAATCTAGACACACTTTTCCGAAAATGCTTTTAACGGAAAACTTTTCCGTTAAAAGCATTTCTGGAAAATCATGCCAGTCTTGATGTAGCCATGCAGTAAACAATGTAACTATGCTTCTGCTGCTTAGAAATGCAAAGGACCACTGATAGAAGAAAGTTACACACCCCTTGATTCCTGTAGCAAGTCACAGTTATTTTCAGCTGGAAGACTATTTCTATAGTTGTCTGGGTTTGTTGGTTAGAAGAGAAATCTATGGAGTTTCCTGATTCAACTTAGACTGTTGTTTTAATCCATCACATTATGGAAAACTATTTTCTGTGCTTAATAAAACTTCATTTGGGGAATTCAAATGGGTGGTGTAGAAGGGCCACCTTGGAGTCTGCACTATTGACTCATTTTATTGTGGTCCCCCCCATCACCATTATCACCCTTTTACACACCTGGCACCGTCTGCACCGAAGAAAGTCAACTTTACTCACGTTGTAGCTTCCCCGTAATCAGCACCCGCCCACATACGACGGGGTAGGCAGATCTGGGCCCACCCACTCTTCTGGGTCCTGGCCCAGGGCCCTAAGACAGGGATGGCTTCTCCCTGGCCTGGCTCACGAAGGAGTTGCCCCTAAACACGACCCTGCCCTGGGCCACTTCCTACCTCCGCATCCAGGACATCCCCTCTCTCACTTCTAGGGCAAAGGATGCCCTTTTAATCGAAAAGAAAAGGCCACGTCTTCCCGACGCTGGTGAATCCCGGGCCTTCCTCCTCCCGCGGCAAGCCCCTGGGGCCATCTTTTATCCCCCTTTCACCATGCCGGCATGCTTATGACGTCCCCGCCAAGCCAGTGGGTGATGTCATCATCCGGAGCCCATCCCACCAGTGCATCCCATGCTTTCTGCACCTGCGCCAGTATTCCCCAGTTGCTTCCCTGGGGTGGTCTCTGCCAGGCTGCCCCTCCTCCCTGGACTCTCAGTGCCTCAGGTCAGTGCGGGGTTGCTTTACCCTGTCACAGGTGCTTTTTAATTTTTCAGTATATATATCATCTTAAATAATACTTTTATTTGTTATAGTTATAGTATGAAAGTAGATAATTAGCAATAGTTAATCACATTATTTATTTTACCTACTTTCATTTTAATACAAACTAGTAGAAATTTAATTGCACGTCAGCTGCCTTTTGAGATCTTTGAGATATGATTACATTGAAAAGAAACAGCTATCGAAGCTCAGTTGAATCTTGTCACTTAAAATCCACTTAAGGTGCTATAGATCAAATTGAAAGCAGAAAAGACTTTTACTACTGAGTTAAAAAATAAAACAAACAAACAAAAATTCTGCACTGAATACCACCATGGCCCAAATTGTCTTTAACGCTAGTTTTACAACAAAGGTTGAAATCAGCATGTTATTTCCTTCCCCTACATATGCAATTTTGTGGATCTTGACGTGAGTGAAAAGAGGTTAATGCCAACGAGGAAGAAAGTCAGACTTGTTTTTCATTTACTCATAGCGCAAGTATAATATGTGCGTCATAGTGGAGGAGGAAGAAAACAAGAGTTCAGCTTCTTGCTGTTATTTGATCTTGAACTGAATCCTATTCAGTTGATCATCTGCAGTCAGGGTATGTCTACACTAGTCCCCTAGTTCGAACTAGGGAGGCTAATGAGGGTGACCGAAATTGCAAATGAAGCATGGGATTTAAATATCCTTCGCTTCATTAGCATGTTCCTGGGCGGTCACCATTTTGGAAATTGACTAGCCTGGAGTAACTGCCCACATCTACACGTGGCAGTGAAACGAGAGTTCGAAGTAAACCCCTTAACTCGAATTAGCTGTTAAACCTCATTCCAGGAGGAGTAAAAGCTAATTTGAGTTAAGGGGTTTACTTCGAATTCCTGTTTCACTGCCACGTGTAGAGGTGGGCAGTTACTCTGAGCTAGTCAATTTCCAAAATGGTGACCGCCTGGGAACATGCTAATGAAGCGCAGGATATTTAAATCCTGTGCTTCATTTCCAATTTCGGTAGCCCTCATTAGCCTCCCTAGTTCGAACTAAGGGGCTAGTGTAGACATATCCTCACTGTCATAACAGAAGTAGTTAGGAGGGGAAGAGAAAGCAATGTGGCTGTCAACATGGGAAAACATCATGAAAAATGTCATAAGCAAATATAAAATAAATAAAGAAGACTTTTTGACATTGCTCCAGTTTGATCCGTGCAGTCCATCACTAAACAGTGAGAGCAGCCAATTAACCACGCACGTACAACCACCCTCTCATACAGCTTCATCACTGGGCAGAGAATGGGATAGTGACTGGGGGATGAATGGCTCTAACTCAATTTCTCATGGTAATAGAAAAGTGACAAAGGACCCTGGAAAAAAAATCTCGCTAAAGAGTGTAGATCTACGTTTGAAAAAGAAGAGGGTAAATATGGCTGTAGTACTGCCGTCCTGTTCTTCTAGGTATAAAGATCATTACTGGGAGTGTCTGACAATGACATTGACATCAACATCTATACCGTGCCATGCCACAGGCAGGTGAAAAGAAATGGCAGAAACAAAAGTCACAGCTGGAATACTGTAGCACTGTTGATGGTAGATAAAGTCTTCTAGGAAGAAAATCTTGGGGAAAAAGACATCCAGGACAGTTTCTCAAAGAGATGGTATTAAAGGTCCAATAGCAAACAATACTGATGTGAAGGAAAGATAGGAAGAAGGGTATGAGGCCAATCTGGCTTCACCAACAACTCTTTAATTTCCCCAAAAAATTCCTGGAGATATGGGCAGATTGCTACGGTTGAGTACAAAAAAAATCACAAATACACAGGGGCAAAATTTCAAAAGATAAGGTATAAAATGAGTTATACCTTTCAAGGCACATCATATATATAGTAGCCCATTGTCTGTGCATCTGTAACACTGACGTACACGGCCACGCTCCCTGGCCGTGTGTGTCAGTGCCCTGCCCCCTTCCTCTCCTTCCGTGGCCGTTTGGCCCAGCGCTGCACTGCTCATCTGGGCCCCGTCAGGGAAGCAAGTGGCAGCAAGTGGCCCTTTGGGCCCAGCTGAGCAGTGCAGCATGCCACGGAGGGAGGGGAAGGGGGGCGGAGCTGGGGGGGCATCGCGGGCTGTGGGGCTGGAGGGGAGGATGGGGGGACCCAGAGGAAGGGGGGAAGGAAGCAGCACTGGGGGAAGGGGAGGTGGGGGGGTGTCCGGGGGGCCATGGGGCTGGCCAGCAGGAAGAGGGGGTGGGAAGCAGAGCTGGGGGGGGGGATCAGGGGCCATGGAGCTGGATGGGAGGAGGAGGCAGAAAGCAGACCTGTCGAGGGGGGAGAGTGCAGCCAGTGGCCGCAGCCGGACCCCAAACAGCTGCTTGCTGCCACTTGCTCCCCCAGCCGCGGCCCAGCTGAGTGGTGTTGGTGCTGCGCCGCTCAGCTGAGCCCCAGTGGGACAAGAAGGGGGGGCGGGGCAGTGACGTACACGGCCAGGGGGCGGGGCTGTGTATGTCATGGCCCCCCCTTCCTCCTCCTGCCGTAGTGCTGAATGGTGCGCCCCTCAGCCGGGCTGCCGCAGGATGGGGGGCAGTGACATAGACAGCCCCACCCCCTGGCCGTATACGTCACCGCCCCGCACCTCTTCCCCCGCGGTGGCCCGGCTGAGCGCGCAACACTCAGCCAAGCCACCATGGAGGGAGGGGACGGGGGTGGGGTGGTGACGTACACAGCCCGGGGGTGGGGCCATGTATGTCACTGCACTCTTCCCCTCCCACTGTGGCACTCAGCTGAGTGCTGCGCCCCTCAGCTGGGCTGCCAGGGGAGCCAGCAGCGCAAGGGGCTGTTTGGGCTCCCCTGGGATGGGAGGGGAAGAGAGGACAGTGACGTACACGGCCCCACCCCCCTCCATTGCAGTAGCCTGGCTGAGCAGGCAGCACTCAGCCAAGTGCTACGGTGGGAGGGAAGGGGAAGGGGAAGGGGGGCAGGGAGAGATGGAGGGGAGAGAGAGGTAGGAGGAGGAGGAGAAGAGAAAGGGAGAGTGAGAGGCAGTAGGGGGAGAAGAGAAAGAAAAGAGACGGAGAGAGAGGCAGGAGGCAGAGGAGAGCTGAGAGCGTGGGGGAGGCAGTAGGAGAAGAGAGAGAGAGAGACAGAGCGAGAGAGCTCAGGAAAGAAGACCTGAAAAATCCCGTCTTAGGACGAGCTAATTGGCTAGTTAAGAAGAAGGTTTATAAATATAATTAAAAGACAAAGGAAAGTATAGATTGGGGTGGGGAACCTTCATCCCCTGCTTAATTTCTGGTCTGACCTGCAGCAAGTCTCCATGCTGTGAGAAGGAAGCCCTGAGCCTCAGTGCCCCTTGTACTCCTATGTAGCTGGAACTGCCAGTGCCACCTCGCCCTACTGAGCAAAGATGGATGATCAAGGAAGCTCTGAGTCTATGCACCAAGCCTTGCAGCTCCCATTGGTGGGTAACCACGGTCAATGGGAGCTGTGGGGGCAGTGCCTGCTGGTGTGTGTAGAGTGCAACATGTAGAGCAGCCTGGACATATTGTGTCAGATTCTGGCAGCAGCATGGGGCGAGGACATGGGGAGCCTATCTTAGCCCCACTACTGGGAGTTGTCTGAGGTAAGTTGCGCTCAGCAGCAGATTGTACCTCTCCCTCCCTCCCACACCCCCACTTCCTCAGAGTCTGAACTCCCACTCCAAACTGCCTGTCTCAGCCATCAGCCCCCACTGATACTCCAAACTGCTGCCCTAGTCCTGAGCCAGCTCCTACAGTCAAACTCCCTCCCAGAGCCTGAACAATATTAATTATGACTTATTAAATATATTAACATTTATTTTCCCTCAAGGAAAATTCATCACAACTGACAGGATAATTAATAAACAATAGATACCACTGCTGCTATTTCCTTTCCATGGTCCTTCTTGGTGATTCTTGAAAGTGAAGCTATTGGTCTTGTGCATCATGTTCCCGTTTCCCCAATAAGTGTACTTATGTCTATGTGCTAAATGATAACCACTTTATGCTTTTTTCCAGCAATTATATTGTTTTTTATCCTGTTATGGTGGCCTTGCTTTTTTTTTTTTAATGATTTTTTTTCAGACTGTTGTGACTTAATAAAAGGACCAGTAGCAAAAAGAGCTTGTGAAAGTAAGGCAAGCTGCCTGGGACACCCCTGATAAAATAAATTCCCCATTGCTGTGTGAAATGTATTTTTTTTAAAGATAAAGTTAAGTGAAATTTGATTTTATGGCTGCCAACTTTAAATTTTGAGTAAGCATGTGAGGAACTGAGGAAAACTAGCTGATATGCTCCAGAAAATGCATTGACCTTCAATCCTATATTCAAGGCAGTATTGCTTTGAGTATGGAGAGTTCTGCACACAATGAAGAGGCATATGCTCTAACTCTGATCCCATGTTGATTTCTCGTATTCTGTCTGAAGAATGGCCTTGTACTGTGTATAGAAAACAGATAAGATTTGCTGTCTTCCTTGCAGGATATCATGCCATACAGATCACTCATTATAGGGCAATTTGAAAGCGATGCATTGATTTCTTTTAATTTAAATTTTTTTGTTGTGTCATTGTCTGATAGTGGACAATAACCAATTAAATTCTAAAAGAATAGAGGAGCCTGTTTTCATCATTTTTCTGTTGCTGATCTATACTTACGGTACATGGGATGGGCAAATGTAATTTTAAAATGGCAATTTAAAATATTACCCTGGAGAATTCAGCGGATTAAATTACAATATCTGTTTTCTATGTTCAAGCTGACCCTTCTCTGCTAAGTATAACCGAAGAGAAACACAGGACTCCCTAGAGCAGGCCTGAGCAAAATACAGCCCATGGGCTGGATCTAGCCTGCCAAACCACTGGATCTGGCTTGCATATGCTATGGGGAGCCCTAGGCAGGTTCCCCTGCTTGTCCCGCAGCCCTGAATACTGTTCAGGATAGTGGCTGCGGAGCCATTTCTCTTTAAAAACTGCTGGGGGAAGGCTTTAGGCATAAGTCCTGCCTCCTGCACAATCCCATTGGTTGGCTTCTGGCAAGAAACTGGCCAATGGGAGCTGCCTGTTTGAATAACAGGCAGCCACAAAGCACTAGCTCCCTCCCCTCTCCTCAGTTATTCACACAAGCACATGGCCATGCAGCCTATGCAGGTGTGGGCCAAGCAGGGTGGCTGAGAAATTTTTATGCTCTTCAAGCATTTAGCTCTGCATGCAGGCAGGCCAGGCTGGTTGGGCTGCTGGCTGGTAAATCTCCTGGCCAGAGCCTGCCCCTAGTAACCCAGCCCCTCTCTTCCCCAGCCCTTTGTCCCCCTCCACACCCAACTCAACATACACAAACCCTCTGCACCCATGCCCTCTCCCAGATCTGGCACCAAATTCCTCTGTCCAGCCCGCAATCCCTTTTTACCCTAGGTTACAAACCAAACTCCTGCACCCTTGCCCCCCCCCAGGTCACAAACCAAACCTCTGCACCTCAATCTTCTGCTCTAGGTCACAGCTGCCTTTACCCAAACTCCCTCACAGTCTCCACGTTTTCTCCTGTACCTCAATCCCTTACCCCAAACTCCCTTGTACAACCAACCTCCATCTCACATCCTGCACCTCCTCCATTAATATCATGGAAGACTGTGGCCCTTGATCACTTTCCAAAATCTTGGAGTGCCCCCCCCATCAAAAATTATTGCCCATCCCTGCCCTAGTAATTTTATGTTACTAAAATTTAACGTATAAATACAAAAAAGTGGAATCCCTTCTAGCTACCACAGCAATTGTATAGTCTGATTTTAGCCTTCCATTTAGCAAAGTACTTGTCCTTAAAGCCTTTAAGAAGCACATCCTTAATTGATGTATATAGGCCTAACTCCAATGAAGTCAATGAACATTTACAACAGCCGAGGAGCTACTTCTTGCAGTTTGCACAGAATCCAGTCCCAGCACTTTTTGAGTCAAGTTTTTCTGTGCCTTGCTCACTGATAGAAATGTTCACTATCATATCTGTGCCTTGCTCACTGAGGAACTCCTCAGAGACTGTGTACCTGACCTTTTGGAGGAAAAAGAGAAAACAAACCTTTGTAAACATGGTAAAATGAAGTGGCCCCGTGATGTGCAGTTGGCCCTCATGAAAGTTATCTTAAAATGGTATGCATTTAAAGGGACATCAGCAGTGTAAGCACAGCTATAGAGGGACTTACATGAAGTAACCAGAGAATGTACAGGGCCATTCACCATCATAATTATTTAACTTCTCTGTTGGCAGCTGAAATATGCACATATGACACAGTGACTCTTTGATCGAGGGCCCCCTGTTCTTTACAAAGAAATTTCACCTCAGACTTGACAAACTCACCACACCAAATGTGTCTTTTAGGATATTTATGCTTTTAGAGTAATAGGTAATATTTCTATAGAGAGTTCAGGAGTTGTAAAGACTCATAATCACCGGGAAATGTATGTAGGCATAATATTTAAGGAATAATATATTTATATCGAAAATACAATTTATGAACTTGAAGAAAACATTAGTCACTGGGATAATACATCTTCAAACAAGAGGGATCACTTGAAACAAGAGTCCTTGTCACTGCTTCCTACTCAAACAGCAAGGTAATGCAAGATCCCATTGTCTACCATTGCCATATTCTTGAACAATCAATGGGAAACCATCAAAGATAATTACAAATGATCAAAACCACTTGGAGCCTCCAAGCTGGAGGTGAAAAGGAACATTCTAGCAAGCAAGGGATGACACTAATTATGAATAAAGAAAAAAGGTTCTTTTAGTTTTACAGGATTTAAGGAAATGCACTCTGGATCCATTCTTTGAGGATATATCTTAAGGATTAGGGGGGACTTTCATAAACATTTGGAGCCTGGTTCTTATGGCTACGTCTATACTGCACAGTTACTTTGGAATAAGTTATTCCAGAGTAGCTTATTTCGAAATAGCACGTTTACACTGCAGGGACGCCTCAAAATTAGTTCGAGGCAGGCTTTCCTCATGTAGACGTGCTCTCTTGATTTAGAATCCGAGTAGGAATAACTTAGAATGGCCCTGGTGAGGGGCTTTTTTCAAAATAGCAGAAGTGGAGTATCTACACATGCCTTATTTCGAAATAGCTATTTCGGAATAGGCATTATTCTTCATAGAATGAGGTTTACAGAAGTCAGAATAAGCCATCCACTATTTCAAAATTATTTCAGAATAACAGAATTGCTGTGTAGACACTTGCATAGTTATTTTTGAATAACGGCCATCATTTGGAAATAACTTTGCTGCATACACACTATGAAATCAGCCAGTTCTGCATCATAGTGAACTTTGGGGGGGTGGGGTGGAGCTTACTTTATTAGATAGGACAGGTAACTATTGATTAGTGTAGACCAAGTTTTTGTTTTATGATTTTGTTCTGTGTTATAATTAGTTGTTTCCCATCTCCTTTCATTTCTAGTTAAGTCTTTATTCTCTTTTAAATAAACCTACTTCTCTTTTTTTGGTGTAAGTGCTCACAAAAGTTTTACAGAAAGGGTGATTTAAGGTTAAACTGGAATACTGGGCATCTTGATCCTTTGGGGGCGGAGGATCTGGGATTTCTGTGGGTAGCTAGTGTCAGGGGCTGGACATCATATGGAATGATTCAAGGAGATAGGAGTATGCCTACAGTTAACCTGCAAAGGGAGGTTAGGTCTGGCATAGCCCCAAGAAGAGTGCTTGAGTGGATGACAGGCTGGTAGTCTTACGCAGCTTTGACCTCGCTACCGCACAAGAAAGATTCCCTGTCACTGAAGGCAGGGGGTAGGAGGTAACAAGGTGATTTATAGTCCTGGGTGGCCTGAAAACTGTCACAGCATGTATGCCTATGAAACCATCACTCAAAGGAATATAGCTACATTGTTTGAAAAGCTAAAGGTGTGCCATGTGTAGACACTGCATAGCTGTCAGTTTAGTAGTATATAGGGCACTGATCAAATGACTCATAGGGTATGTCTACACTGCCACCCTAGTTCAAACTAGAGTGGCTAACATAGTCATTTGAACTTGCAAATGAAGCCCAGGATTTAAATATTCCAGGCTTTATTTACATGTTCCCGGGCACCACCATTTTTAAATGCCCCCTATTTTGAACTACCTGCCTGTGGCTACACGCGGCATGGGCTAGGTAGTTCGAATTAAAGCTCCTAATTCAAACTACCGTTACTCCTCCTGCAATGAGGCAGCAAGAGAGGGTGTAGTTTATTGTTTACTAGGGAAAGAGATTATCAGCCGTGACATTTTAAGCACTGACGAATTTTAAGACTAAGGTGTCGTGCCAGTGGAAACCTCCATTTTTCAGTGGGTATAGTGGAGAAGGTTCTTGTTGCCCTTCTTTCATTTATGCACAGTCATTCTGGAACCAGGTACTTCTGCTCAATCACCCAAGATGTTCCTGGAATGCTAGGAGGTTGCTCTATCCCTACCCCCAGAAGGGTCTTCGAGACGTCACCCATTCTACTCCCTTGTAAGAGTGAGCAGACACTCCCATTGTCATGTCCTGGCTCTATTAACCCATGTACAGGCATGGCAGCTCTGTAAGCTGAGACATGTGTAACTCTCCACTGGAAAGGAAATGAGTAACATCTCTCATGGTAGCAGTTCCCTATGAAAAATTATCTTGTAGGCTTAGGGGCACTGACGACAAATTTGAGACCGTACAGAATCCATTATAGATACATTATGCCTTTTTTCTTGGTTTGACTCAATAGTGTTTCTTTTTAGTACTTTTCTTCCCCTCCACCCCCTTCCTTATCCATTTTTATTTGTCTTTCCTTTCTCCCACCTAGATAAAATAGATACGGTTGTAAAGTGAACTAATTGCCACTTTCAAAATAGCTTATTTTATTGGTTTTATATTTTATTCATGTAGTGCATTATCCCAGTGGTAAATTACTCCAATAGTTTCTTTTAAAATGTAGCAATTAAAGAAAAGGGACAAAGTACTTGTGTCATGGGGTAAATGGTATCTGATAAAAAGTTATGCTTATTAATTCTTACTAATTATTTATATGGCAGTAATTCCTATAAGCCACAATTAGGTATTTGTCTCCAGAAAAGAGTAGTCTATGTGACCCCTGGAATATAATTTTTATGGTATCTGGACTCAAAGAACTGTAGGGGACCTTGAGAGGTCATCTAGTCCAGCCCAGTGCACTGAGGCAGGACCAAGAAAACCTAGACCATCCCCAACAGATGTTCCTTTGTCCAATCCTTTCTAAAACCCTCTAGTAACAGGGATTCTACAGCCTCTCTTTGAGAAACCTATTCCAGAGTTTACCTACCCTTTCTCCCCTAATATCTTACCTAAATTTTCCTTGCTGTAGATTAAGGTAATTACTACTTGTGTTGCCTTCAGCAGCAGACTTTACCTTCTGGTTTTCTGAGTTTGTTAATGTCTGAGAGGTTTTGAAGTCCATTGTCCTTGTGTTGCTGCTATCACTCCTTCATAACCACATTCATAAAAATTTCCTTCAACCTCTTTAGGTTCCCAAGCAATTCTTCCTTTCAGTCATAATCAATTTGCATAATGTCTTTGCTATTATGAATAATAATCTAGTTTATGATGGTAGTGCCAAAGGGCACTCTACTGACATACAGTAGTAGATGGTCCCTGCCCCTAAGAGATTAGAGTTAGATCCTCAAAGGGAGATAGGCACTTAACAGCCATTTTAAGGGTGTAAGTTGAATATTAAATCATTACCGACCTCGGCAAAATTAAGAGCATAAGAATGGCCTTACTAGGTAACACCAATGGTCCATCTAACGCACTATCCCAGCTTCCAACAGTGGCAGGTACCAGTTGATTCAGAGGGAATGAACAACACAAGACAATTATCTAGTGATCAATCATCTGTTCACCAATCTCAGGTTCTGGAAGTCAGAGATTTAGGGACATTCAGAGCTTGGGGTTGTGTCCCTTCCCATCTTGAGTAACATCATAAGAATGACCACTGGGTCACTGGGTCAGACCAAAGGTCCATCTACCTCAGTAGCCTGTCTTCTGACAGTGGCCAATGACAGATGCCCCGGAGGGAGTGAACAGAACAGGTAACAATCAAGTGATCCATTCCCTGTTGCTCATTCCCAGCTTCTGGCAGACAGAGGCTAGGGACACCATCCCTGTCCATTCTGGCTAATAATCCATTGATAGGCCTCCTCCATTGATCCTCCATTTGCTTATCTAATTCTTGTTTGAACAGAATTGTTATTTTGGCCTCCAGCATAAATTCCACAGGTTAATTTTGTGCTGCATGAAGAAGTACTTCCTTATGTTTGTTTTAAGCCTGCTGCCTAATTTCATTGGGTGATCCTTGGTTCTTTTATTAATTGAAGGAGTAAATTGTACTTCTGTAGTCATATTCTTCACACCAAACATGATTTTATGGACCAGAGGTTCCCAATCTTTTTCTTTCTGAGTCCTATCCCCCCAACATGCTATTAAAAACTCCAGGCTGTAGCTGGGACCTTGAGGCAGGGGTCTTGGACATGGGTGTAGTCTGACTTCTGTTTCTGGGAGGCAGGAGTCCATGGGGCTCAAGCCAGCTCAGCATAGCAGAATCTAGGGAAGCAGTACTACCTCCCACTCTGATTCACCTCAGCAGGCCACCCAGCCTATCTGGTTTGGGGCGGGGGGGGAGGGGATGCAACTAAAAATTATAACTCAAAAGTGGGTGGCTTAGCTTAAAAATTTGGAAAACAGCTCAGGGTGAAGAGTGAAGTAGCTAGGGGTTGTATACAAACAGGGATGGCTGCGAATACAGACAGGGCATAGCTCAGGGTGAGGGGCGGGGAGGGACTGGATGCTGTGTGCAGGCAAAGGGGCTAACTCAGAGTGCAGGGAGGGCTTAGTTCAGAATATAGGGTGATGGGTACCAGGGACTGTGTGTCGGGAAGGCTTCTCTGCAGTTCCTGGTCCTGGAAGGGTCTCCCAGGATCATCCAGTGTCAAACCCAGGACCAGAGCCCAGATTTGAGGAATCCCGCCCCCTGCCTTGGATTAATTTCTCACCCACACAGCATCATCCAGTGCTGCTCCTTGGGCCAGTGCCCCTCAAAGGAGATCCCCCACCATGGGCTTCATTTCTCACTCACTCCCTGCAGGGTTGTCCAGCCCCACTTCCTTCATCCCCCTACAATCCTGCTCCCCCATTCACCCTGAATGGTCCAGACCCACCCTCCCACAATCCTGATCTCCCCCCACTTGCACCCAATGGTCCAGCCCCCCTGGATCAGCTCCCCCCAATCCTGCTCTCCTCCCACTCTCTCACAACAGTCCAGCCCCCCCCCCGGACCAGTCCCCTCCGATTCATTCCCCCCCCCCCTGCTTTCACCTCTGAGGGTACATCTACACTGCACAGCTATTTCAGGATACTGGCTGTCCGTTATTCTGACATATTTTTTGAAATACGGATGTGCTATTTCACCATCCCAGTAAACCTCATTGCACGAGGGATAAGGAATGGCTTGAAATAGCGATTTATTTCAAAATTTGGTGCTGTGTAGATGCACCAAATTGCAAAATAAGCTATTTCGTAATAAAATCGAAATAAGATATGCAAATTGCATATCTTATTTTGAGTTTAGGGTGCAGTTTAAACACACCCAAAGGGTATGTCTACACTACCCCCCTAGTTCGAACTGGGGGGGGGGGGGGGTAATGTAGTCATACAGAGTTGCAAATGAAGCCCGGGATTTGAATTTCCCGGGTTTCATTTGCATAAAGCCGTCCGGCACCATTTTTAAATGCCGGCTAGGTCGGACCCCGTGCCGCGCGACTGCACACGGCATGGACTAGCTAGTTCGGATTAGGCTTCCTAATCCAAACTAGCTGTACGCCTCATTCCATGAGGCGTACAGCTAGTTCGGATAGGAAGCCTAATCCGAACTAGCTAGTCCGTGCCGCATGTAGTCTCGCGGCACGGGGTCCGACCTAGCCGGCATTTAAAAATGGCGCCGGCCGGCTTTATGCAAATGAAGCCCGGGAAATTCAAATCCTGGGCTTTATTTGCAACTCCGTATGACTACATTATCCCCCCTAGTTTGAACTAGGGGGGTAGTGTAGATATACCCTTAGGCCGTGTCCAGACTCAGGGGTTTTTTCGGGAAAAGTAGCCTTTTCCCGAAAAAACTTCCCCTGCGTCCAGACTCAAGCCGCGTTCTTTCGAAATTATTTCGAAAGAACGCGGCTTTTCTTTCGATGGCGGTAAACCTCATTTCACGAGGAAGAACGCCTTCTTTCGAAAGTTCCTCTTTCGAAAGAAGGCGTTCTTCAATGTAAAGAGGCCGTCTTCGAAAGAGAGCATCCAGACTCGCTGGGTGCTCTCTTTCGAAAAAGCGGATTTCTCTTTCGAAAGATCCGCCTGCAGTCTAGACGCGATCTTTTGAAAGAGGCTCTTTCGAAAGATGCTTTCGAAAGAGCCTCTTTCGAAAGAAGCCTGCAGTCTAGACATAGCCTTAGTCTTTACAATCTCTCCTCCTATGGAAGCTCTTCCTTATGCCTAATCATTTTTGTTGCCATTCTCTGTCCTTTTTCCAATTCTGATATATATACATTTTTGAGATAGGGTGGCCAGAACTGCATGCTGGATTGATACAGTAGCATAACTTTGAGAGGGGTAGGCACAGAGTGAGACTAACAGGTGAAAAGATTGGGACAAAGAGGGAGGGCTGGAGCAAACTGTAAATCAGCATAAGGCAGAGAAAATCCAGGCAAAACTGTAGAAAGCCCCCAGGAGGTGAAAAAAGTTTATATTGATTTTATTATATTATTATTTTAATTGTTTTAAGGGGGAAATTGACGTGCCCCGTGCCGCTCGCTTCAGAGCCACAGTAGACCTATTGCAGCCACTTTGGGCCAGCTAGTCCTTTGGATCAGCCCTTAAGAACCATCACTCCTGATAGTGGATACTGAACTGCCACGTGACAAGAGCAGCACTGACTGTTTTTAAACCTGATCCTAGTCAGGTGATGGACCAGGAATAAATTTCTCAACATTCTAGTGTGTACAACTTTATCACAGCGTGCTAATATAAATATCTGCAAGTGAAAAAGCACTTGCTGCAAATCATTAGTATGGGCAGTGGTGTGTCCTGTCTCCCACTCTGAAGCAACATCATTTCTTGTTTTGTCTGGTGAGACAGTTTCCCTTGCAGTCTAATTAGCAGTGACTATTGAAATAGAGC
This sequence comes from Pelodiscus sinensis, assembly GCF_052426305.1. NCBI lineage: Eukaryota > Metazoa > Chordata > Testudines > Trionychidae > Pelodiscus > Pelodiscus sinensis. Next base: position 203,012,055 of record NC_143052.1, read on the forward strand.
CTTCTTATTTTGCTTTTTGGGAGGATATTAATGATAAATGACAGGTAACATTCAGACTAGGAAAGAACCAACTCAAACAAACATGGCATAATAATCTGATAGCTGGGGCTCATGACTCAGCTGCTGCTTTTACAGGGGCCAAATTTATTTCAGTCAACAAAACTCAGCAAGGTACCGGTGTATATGACAGTGCAGATTTGATATCAAAACTACATAGCACTCTAATTTTTCAAAGGTTTTATAAGCTGACATTAAGCTTAAAGTTTGACAGTAAATCAATATGCTGTTGATGTTTTTACTAATCAAACTGGGACAGTTTGGGGCTTGGACAGCGGTAATTGGTCATGATGATGACCATGATAACTACAATGATGTTTAGTTATTTAGATGTAAATAATTAACTTATGCAGAGGCTTCAGGCACTTTGAAATAAATTAAAATTACAGCACAATGATACCTCCAGCATCATTAAAAAGGAAATGTTCCATTAGGAAGAAATAATTCATCCAGCCAGCTTCAAAAAGTTCCTTGCATGAACTTTTTGCTGTGGGAACCCTTTAGCCTTAAAAACAACAACAACAACAACAACAACAACAAGAAAAGCCTATCAAATTAATGGCTTTGCAACCTGTATAAAACTTCACAAATTCAAGCTGTTTTGGAGTAAGGTGGGGAGCAGTTTCTAAAATCCCAAGGTGTAATGACTGCAGACAGTTCCTTCCTTCTTTGCATAACAAGAGCAAGCCAGCTGTGGTGAGAGCATGCCAGGGAAAGAGAGGTGGTCTTTCAAGAAAGCAGGATCTAGGCTAATAATATAGATTTATTATCTGAAAGATAATAAGTATAATCAATGTGCTTTGCTCCTTTAAGTTTCAGTTATTATTGTAATGAAAGGCAACTCCTTGGCACTATGGATCTGATCCTTTCAGCATTTCAGAAACTGAGCTCACACTTTAGGAAATGAGGTGCCAGGACTGAACTCTTTAAATGTGTACAAAAAATCCTTTGTTTCTTGTTGGTCGGCAGTATTCCAGTTCAGGGTCTTAATAATTTCCCCTTGATTATTAGAAAGGGAGAGAGGATCTAATCTTCTGTTCTCTCCATTTGACTTCCCATTATATGGAATAGCTGATGGTTCTTGCTATTTCAGGCTTTTTTGTACCTTGAGAAGGAAGAGACATATGAATGGGCTGCCTGTTGATGAGGCTGGAGTCACTGCTGTTTTCCTCTTGTGCTTGCAGCCTGAGAGTAGAGAGCATGCATGGTGTTCCTCAGTGGCAAACTTACTGCAACATTGATTTTACTTAAAGGAGAACAAATTTTCTACACTAAATCCTTGGACTATTCATATGCACGGATCTTCTCTCACCAACCATTTTAACATTTCCTCCCTGCGTGAGAAAACATGATGGGGAGAGTATGAGCCACCATATTCTGTTAAAAAACTTAAAAAACAATGAATCAAGAACTGGAAGAGACCTCAGAAGGTCATCAAGTCCAGCCCCCTGCTCTAGACAGGACCAATCCCAACTAAATCAACCCGGCCAGGGCTTTGTCAAGCCGAGACTTAAACACCTCTAGGGATGAAGACTCCACTACTTCCCCAGGGAACCCATTCCAGTGCTTTACCACCCTCCTAGGCTGTGTCCAGTCTCAAGGGTTTTTTCGAAAAAAGTAGTCTTTTTTCAAAAAAACTTCACCTGCGTCTAGACTACAGCCGCGTTCTTTCGAAATTAAATCGAAAGAACGCGGCTTTTCTTTCGACGGCGGTAAACCTAATTGCATGAGGAAGAACACCATTTTCGATGGAGATCTGTCGAAAATAAGTCAGTGTGAACGTGGGGAGGGCTTTTTTTTTCGAAAATAATGGCCTCCAGGAAGAAGCCCTGGTGGACAATCTGCGGCATGCCTTGCATGTCTCTGGTTCCTGTCTGCAGCCATTTTTAAAAGGGACAGGCACCCTCACAGCCACTCGTGGCAGCAAAGCAGCCAGAGCACATGGCTATTTAAGTGCAGCATGTCCCAGCCCCAAGACCCTCCTGGCCCTTCTAGAGAGCCTTCTGGGGACCCAACCAGGGGCTCCAAACGCCGGGCACCAGCATGGTCTGGGCCAGAGCTGAAGACCCTTCTCGAGCTCTGGGCAGAGGAGGAGGCCTTACAAGCCCTAAAAACCAGGCGGCGAAATGCGGACATCTTTGGCCATATGGCAGAGGCCCTGGCTCAGAGAGGACACTACCCCCGCACCCAGGACCAGGTGTGCTCCAAAGTGAAGGAGCTGCGCCAAGGATATGTGAAGACCAGGGAGGAGAGCTCCCATTCTGGGGCAGCCCCCCACTCCTGCCCCTATTAATCTGAGCTGGACCAGATCCTGGGTGGTGGTGAAGCACGCACACCACTGCGTCTCGTCCAGTCAGGCTTGGGGGACTCTGTGGTGGACGCGCCAGAGCAGGAGCCAGAGCAGTTTGGAGACGGGGACATGGTGCTGGAGGAGGAGGACAGTGAGGAGACGGTGACTCTCACTCTGGAGCCAGTCACCCAGACCCCAGAGGCCTCCCAGGTGTCATCTGATGCCGTAGATGAAGCAGCAGGTGAGTGCAGAGAGGTTGTGTAACACACGGGGGGGGAGGGGGAGGTGGGTGCACAGTGGGTGATGCACAAGGGAAACCTGTCATGCTCAGGCTGATGCCCAGGTAACACATGGTGTTACCTTCAGAATGTCTGATTCCCCTGTCTCAAGGGAGAGGGCATGCCCTTTTGGGCAGCTGTTGCACACATGACTGATTGTGATAGAAATGTAGCCGTGTTAGTCTGATCTGAGGAAGTGGGTCTGGCCCATGAAAGCTCATCCCCTAATAAATCATCTTGTTAGTATTTTAAGTGCTACATAGTCCAGTTTTTTATGATTGATTGTGTCTTCCTCTTTTCCTCCACAGCTGGACCAGCCGTGCAAGAGAGCCGCAGCACCCCAGCCCCACCTCCATCTCCATCTCGGGGACATGGGAGCCGCAGACACAGGCGTGTGTATGTGGACATCCTGAGGCAGCATGTGGCGGCCGTGCAGGAGCTCAACACCATCCTGTGAGAGAGGGCAGAGGCAGAGGCTCGGTGGCATGATCGGCTGATGGAGGAGCTTGTCCAGCAGCGCTCATCCCTGTGTGCCACTCTCAGGGAGGTCTGTGGCTTGCCTTCTCCTGTGCCTGGTCCTGCTCCTCCAGCACCCCATGACCCTGCCCCACCAAACCCCCCTTCCACAGCAGCATCCCTTTCCCCCCTTAGACCTTCCTGTCCCCCAGCCCCGCAGTCCCTGAGCCCCTCTCTCCCCCTGGTCCTCCTCTCCCCCAGGCCTCCCAGTCCCAAGAGCACCTACCCTCTGTTGTCCAGCCAACGGACAGTCACCCCACCCGATCCCGTGGCCATGGTAGACCCCAAACACGAGGCCCAAGCAGGAGACTGTGAGCAGGCAAGCACCGTGCAACCTGATCTCCTTCCCCCCTCCAGGTTTCAAGTCCCCTTCCCCCCTCCAGGTTTCAAGCACCCCCATCACCGCAGTTAAATAACAAGGATTGTGTTCAAGAAAATGTTTATTGTACATAGTTTGTCATGAAAGTATATTTTCTACATCAAAAATCAACACAAGCTTTTTTCTCTTTGCAACAGTTATACAAATTTTTCAGTGACTGATATTTATAACAGTAAAACAGAACTTATTCTTCTGAGACAAACCCTGGTGTTTATTATGTCTACAAACAGGGTCAGGAGATGGGTTGCGGACGGAAGCTTTTATTGGGCCAGGGCCCAGTCCCCAAGCAGAAGCCCCTCAGTAGAGTCAGTGGCCTCCAATTGAGAATTCCTCCCGTAGGGCCTCCCGTATGCAAACAGCAGACCGGTGAGCCTGGCGGATGGCAGCTGTCTGGGGCTGGGCAAAGTGCCTCTCCTGACCATCAGCACCTGTACCCCACCCTGGTAGGAAGGCCTCCCCTTTCCTCTCCACCAGGTTATGGAGAACGCAACACGCGGCCACCACCTCAAGGATGTTGTGTTCCCCCATGTCTAGCCGTGTGAGCAAGCACCGGAATCTCCCTTTTAAACGTCTGAACGCACATTCCGAGCCCGGTTAAGGTGAGCATTAAACTGCTCCTTGCTCACATCCAGGTGACTGCTGTAGGGCTTCATCAGCCACTGCATCAGGGGGTAGGCAACATCAGCCACTATGCACACCGGCATGTGCACATCCCCAACCGCAAAGTTGTGATGCGAGAAAAATTTTCCTGCCTGAAGCCTTCGGTAGAGATACAAGTTCCTGAAGATGCGGGCATCATGTGCCCGCCCTGACCACCCAACACAAATGTCAGTAAACTGGCCACGATGGTCGACCAGGGCCTGGAGGACCATTGAAAAGTAGCCCTTTCTGTTAATGAATTGGGCTGCTGGATGGGGCGGTGCATGGATTGGAATGTGTGTCCCATCGAGCGCTCCTCCACAATTTGGGAACCCAAGGGCAGCAAAGCCGGCCATGACGCTGTCCAGATCTGCTAGACGGACGAGCCTGTTCAGCAGCTCAGAACTGATGGCCCTCACCACCTGCGGAAAGAGACAGACAACAAAATTTTAGAAGGGGTGCCTTATCTCTTAGGAGGAGAAGTCACCACCCACCTTCCCTCTCAAACACCCTGGCAATCCCCTCCTCAGAACTCCCCCCCCCCCAGCAGTTCACGGTGAGTGGAGGAGCTCCTTCCCACTCACACTCCACTTTGCCCTTTCCTGACAGTCTCCCTCCCCCCCCCCCCCAAAACTGCGACTGTCCCCAGACAATGACTAACCTCCATCAGGATGGATCCAACAGTAGACCTGCCCACTCCAAAGTGGTGTCCCACGGAGCGGTAGCTGTCGGGGGTGGCCAGCTTCCAGAGGGCAATGGTGACCCTCGTTTCCAGGGGGATAGCGGGCCGCAGGTGGGTGTCTTGCCATTGCAGAGCCAGGGCGAGCCAGGTACACAGCTCCTGGAAAGTGGTCTTTCGCATCCGGAAGATGTGTAGCCACTCTTGGTCATCCCAGAGCTCCATAACGAGCCGGTCCCACCAGTCAGAGCTGGTGTCAAGCCTCCAAAAACGTCTGTACACAAAGAAGTTTGGAGGCAAGGGCAGTGGGGCTGCATGGCGGACGATCCCTTCATACCTCTGTCTGGGTCCAGATGGGGAAATAGCCTCATGACTGTGTCATGCAGATGCAGCAATATTTCCAGTATGATGGCGTGAGGCCATCGCCTGCCCAGGGGCAGCTCTGGCTCCATGCCAAAAAAAACGGGTCTAAAACAGAAAAACCTCCAAACAAAAAACCTGCTGGGGTGTCCCAGGAAGCTGAGAACTCCAAACAAGCACTACAATACCTTGCTTACCTCCTAGAGGGTCAGCAAAGGCAGCTGCAGGACCAGAGCAACGGGTGTTCAGGAGCGTCCCTTTAACCACGCATCTCTGCAAAGGGCAGGCAGCAGCACCCGGAAGGAAATGCTGCCCCCATACTCTGGCAGAAGCGGTTCCGGGTGGTTTTTACTTTCGAAAGAGTGTCCATCAGTCAGGACGCTCTTTTTAGAAAAAGCGGATCGCTTTTCCAATCCGCGTATTGTAGTCTAGACGCTCTTTTTCAAAAGAGGCTTTTTCGAAAGTATCTTTTGAAAAAGCCTCTTTCGAAAGAGGCTTGCAGTCTAGACGTAGCCCTAGTGAAATAGTTTTTCCTAATATCCAATCTGGACCTCTCCCATCACAACTTGAGACCATTGCTCCTTGTTCTACCATCTGTCACTACTGAGAACAGCCTCTCTCCATCCTCTTTGGAACCTCCCTTCAGGAAGTTGAAGGCTGCTATCAAATCCCCCCTTACTCTTCGCTTCTGCAGACCCAAGTCCCTCAGCCTCTCCTCAAAAGTCATATGCTCCAGCCCCCTAATCATTTTGGTTGCCCTCCGCTGGACCCTCTCCAATGCGTCCACATCCTTTTTGTAGTGGGGGGCCCAGAACTGGACACAGTACTCCAGATGTGGCCTCACCAAAGCCGAATAAAGGGGAATAATGACATCTCTGGATCTGCTGGCAATGCGCCTCTTAATGCAACCTAATATGCCATTAGCCTTCTTGGCTACAAGGGCACACTGTTGACTTATATCCAGCTTCTCATCCACTGTAACCCCCAGGTCCTTTTCTGCAGAACTACTACTTAACTGGTTGGTCCCCAGCTTGTAACTATGCTTGGGATTCTTCCGTCCCAAGTGCAGGACTCTACACTTGTCCTTGTTGAACCTCATCAGATTTCTTGTGGCCCAATCCTCCAATTTGTCTAAGTCATTCTGGACCCTATCTCTACCCTTAAGCGTATCTACTTCTCCCCCCAGCTTAGTGTTATCCACAAACTTGCTGAGGGAGCAATCCATCCCCTCATCCTGATCATTAATAAAGCTATTGAACAAAACCGGTCCTAGAACCAAACCTTGGGGCGCTCCACTAGAAACCGACAGCCATCCTGACATCGAGCCATTGATCACTACCTACTGGGCCTGGCCTTCTAGCCATCTTTCTATCCATCTTACCGTCCATTTATCCAATCCACATTCCCTTAACTTGCTGGCAAAAATATTGTGGGAGACCGTATCAAAAGCCTTGCTAAAGTCAAGGTATATAACATCCACTGACTTCCCCATGTCCAACGAGCCACTTACCTCATCATAGAAGCTAATCAGATTGGTCAGGCACGACTTGCCCTTTGTGAATCCATGCTGACTATTCCTAATCACTTTCCTCTCATCCAAGTGCCTCAAAATAGATTCCTTAAGGATCCCTTCCATGATTTTTCCAGGAACCGAGGTAAGACTGACCGGCCTATAGTTCCCTGGATCATCCTTCTTCCCTTTTTTGAAGATGGGCACTACATTTGTCTTTTTCCAATCATCCGAGATTTCTCCCGATCTCCATGACTTTTCAAAGATAATAGCCAAAGGCTCCTCAATGACATTTGCCAACTCCCTCAGCACCCTCGGATGCACTAAGTCCGGACTCATGGATTTATGTATGTTTAGCTTTTCTAAATAGTTCCTAACCTGTTCTTTACCCACCACGGGCTGTCCATCTTCATCCCATCTTGCGTCACTTAGCGCAGAAGTCCAGGAGCCGACCTTGTCCGTGAATACAGAGGCAAAGAAAGCATAGAGTACTTCAGCTTTCCCCACATCATCTGTCACTAGGCTAGAATAGTATAGCATCATCTTAAAGACTAACAAAACATCAGAGAAACTGTGCACTGACAACTAGGGACATGACAGCAAGAGTAGTTAATAGATACAGAGTTTTTGACATAGAAAAGGCTGAAGTCTCTTGCGCTCCAGATAGAAAGTCTAGCAATGGCCATTGGAGGCACAGAAATGACCAGAAAGACACCAAGACTTGTTTCAAAAGAGGGCTGATAAAGCCCTTTTTCTTTGTTAGCAATTCCTTTTATAAGTGATTGAAGTGAACAATCAGCCAATCAAAATATGGAACATAGTAAAGGGGAGATTAAGACAATACCCCTCTCACACTCTACGTAACACTTTACATCTTTTAAATTCTGAGCCCTTGCTGTGCCTCATAAAGACTATGAATTAATAGCAAAAACATCTATCTGCTTTTGAAACAAAAAAGGGGCTCGATTCTGCAGAAGTGACAGTGTAAGTTTGAGCACTTGACCTCAAGCCAACTACATGGACTAAGTTAATTCAGCTTTGCCTGGTACATATGCAAGAGTATAATTAAAGATGGTGCTAGAAAAGGGAAGGAAGGGAAACTAATTTGGGGCTCCTTTGTGTGCTATGTATGTATTTTTCACACTAGCGCAAGAAGTCATGCTGGGACCCCCAGATTCTTTTTTCCAGGGTATCATGTCTCAGACCGCAAAGCACAGGTATTAATGTATCACAGCTATGGCTACCTGACTCGGATAATTACAGAGGAAAACACATTGCATTTGAAAAAGTGGTGTTAGACAATTAACATTCCAACTGTGGAAATGTTTTGAGAAAAACAACAATGCTTTAGATGGCTCAGACTATAGCTTTGCATGCAGCTGATGGTTTTGATCAATGCTCAGGACTAGTAAACATCTCTGTACCCTACTCAATGCTTCTGGGAGCCAGTCCAAAGTAACTAAAATATAAAACAGCTCAATCAATGCAATGAACAGAGGAGGTTCCTTTCTTCAGCATCCCTTTAGCATCTCAGTATCATCTGCTTGATTCTTTGTCAACCCCAGAGATACCAGTGAGATTCTCACTCATTGACACTGGTTTTGGTGTTAAAATATGGTGACATTCAGAGATTTAAGGTAAAGAGTTTTTGGTATTCATGGACATGCATGTTTTTTATGGTCAGTATGTCATGCTTGACATGATTATCCTCTGAAATTGTGGAAGTTTTAAACAGTTTGTTTGATATGGCTGTAATTTCTATCGAAATGTTACTGAAGGGTTTACTTGTTTGCAAACAAACAAAACCAACCCCCATAGGAAATGTATGAGATGCAGAACAAACAATTCTGAGGGCAAGCAGTGAGAGCTGAGAAGTATAACCCACACTCCCCTCCAGTCACTCCATTCTCATGACAAGCAGTGTAACATAAATGGAAAATGGCATGGGTTTAACCTTTTCTCATTGCAGCATTTCCGTTGTAAGCTTGTGTTTGTCTTTAGTTGCTGAAATATATGTGATACCTGAAGAGTCTTCAGAAAAGGATTATTTGAAGCACAATATGCATAAAGATGATTTTCCCTGTTACTGTTAAAACAGCAGTATTTCATAGTTGCAATTAATTTCAGTTAGTATTGTTTAAGATTATCGCAAGTCAAAAGCAACCCAGACTATTGTTTTTCTTTACTTTTCCCTTTAAAGCCCAACTCTCTAAATGCCAAAATCCATTTTATAATGATAGCAGAGGCATGGTGCTTCATGTCCCTGCTCTAATAACACACAGCCAGATCAATTTAGACACTCAGCGTTATCTTGCGCCCTCCTTCAACCCTGCCATGTGCTATTATTATGCCAGGAATTTGCAGCTTCATTATCACTTCAGTACAGTACCAGAACCCCACACATTATGCAGCCACACACAATGGCTTTATAGCTCTGGGTATAAAAGCTTTGTAGCCTTTTGTTGTTGGTGGATGTATATAGGCTATTTATTAATTCATCATTTTTGATAGTGAAGGAGAGTTTGCCCTAAATATTCAAAAATTGAAGGTTAAAAAAATGCCTTAGGGTCTAATCTCTGATAGGCATCCAATCTTGGTTTAAATGACAAAAATGATTGATTATAGTCTAATATCATTTTGTCTGTGAAGGTGGGGATCTTTTATTCCTATTAAAACTAATGTGTATAATTTATAATGCAATAGAGAGATTGTCTCTTTCCTCTCTATTGGCCACTATGATTTGGGTTTGAATACATATTAAAAAGGATATATTTTCCCTATACAAATAATTCATTTTTTTACCCTCCCGCAATGTTTAGATGAATTACATGGTATTTGCTCAACCTGTCACCCGCTTTGTTTGGAAAATTCAGGTGACACTAATGAATCCGATAAGTACAAGGGAGCCAAACAGTCTTATAACAAGTTGATGAAGCATCCAAGGAAAGGTTAACTTAGGGGCCAGTCTGTCTGGAAGCTAATAAGCTGCCACTTGCATTAAAAATGAGCCAGCTGAACAACTAAGTTGTTCCAATGCATTTAAGTGTTTAATCTGGTGTGTGTCCATTTTGTTAAAAAGAAAAAAAGCTGCACCAAACCTTCTGCTTTCCTGCAGCTATGAAAGAATTGCCATTGTCTGTGGATAAAGCTTAGTTTTGTACATGTGTTATAGAGTAGAAAGTTCACAAGACAAATGGGGACATAAACTATGAGAACTTTCTGCTCTCAAAACAATAATATTATGATTCATTGGAAAACTATGGGGCAAATTCTCTCTGTGTGTAGGAGATTCTAAAGTGTTCATGCCTGGCATCAGAGTCAGAATGGATTATGTATTCTTGCTGACACTCCTTTCCTTTCTAACCAAAGCCGGTTATCACTTCAACACTCTAAATTGAAAGGTCAGTTCATCTTATTAAGTTCCTGTAACCTGCAGTGTGCCCTGCAAAGAGTGAAACATCAGACTAGCATTGGTAAACTGTAGTTAATCCAGGCATTGCTAGCAATGCACTCCATAACTTATGCTATATGTAGTGTATGATTTCCATTTTAGATAAGTTTATCCCCAGTCATCTAATAGAAACAGCCTGTTGAGTGAACTGTGGGTGACATTTGAGGATATGCAGGATGTATACATTGCTCATTGTGCTTATTATATGATTAATAGCTGGTGCATAAAACATGGAGGCTTGAAATGGGAACATGGGATGCGTGTGTGTTAATTCTTGGCTTCATCGTAAAGAAAATTTGGAACTATGCCATGTCTTCTGACAACTGGGGGAGAGGTAACTAATGAAGATCTGGATGTTGAGTGATTTAGATGACTTGGTAAGTTGAGTGCAAGAAAGCGATCCATGTTTTAATGCAGCCAATTGTAAAGGTATACAGTTAAGAACAAAGAAGGCAGGCCACAGGTGAGCAAAGCCCACAGGTAAGTGCTGAATGTGCGGGACTGGGAGATGGGTTGGAAATGGGAGCAACTATGGACTATAATGGCAAGGAGAAAGGAGAGTCAGGGCACAACAGGGAGGCAAGATCAAATCAGTATCTTAGATGCCTATATACAAATGCGAGAAGTATGGGTTATAAGCAGGAAGAACTGGAATTCCTAACAAATAAATACAACTATGACATCATTGGTATTACAGAAACCTGGTGGGATGGGACGCATGATTGGAGTGTTGGTATGGAAGGGTACGGCTTGCTCAGGAAGGACAGACAGGGAAAAAAGGGAGGAGAGGTTGCCTTGTATATTAAAAATGTACACACTTGGACTGAAGTGGAGATGAACATAGGAGATAGCTGTGTAGAGAGTCTCTGGGTTAAGCTAAAAGGGGTAAAAAATGAGGGTGATGTCATGCTAGGAGTCTACTACAGGCCACCTAGCCAGGTGGAAGAGGTGGATGATGCCTTTTTTAAACAATTAACAATACTATCCAAAGCCCAAGATTTGATGGTGATGGGGAACTTCAACTATCCAGACATATGTTGGGAAACTAACACAGCGGGGCACAGGCTGTCCAATAAGTTTCTGGACTGCATTGGAGACAACTTTCTGTTTCAGAAGGTTGAAAAAGCTACCAGAGGAGAAACTGTTCTGGATTTGATTTTAACAAATAGGGAGGAACTAGTTGAGAACTTGAAAGTGGAAGACAGTATGGGGGACAGTGATCATGAAATAATAGAGTTCATGATCTTAGGGAAAGGTAGAAGGGAGACCAGCACAATTGAGGTAATGGATTTCAGGAAGGCAGATTTTGATAAGCTCAGAGAACTTGTAGGTAAGGTCCCATGGGAAGCAAGACTGAAGGGAAAAACAACTGAGGAGAGTTGGAAGTATTTCAAAGGGACGTTGTTAAGGGCCCAAAAGCAAACAATTCCGCTGTGTAGGAAAGATAGAAAATATGGCAAAAGACCAGCTTGGCTTAACAAGGAGATCTTGCATGATCTCAAAATAAAAAAGGAGTCATATAAAAAATGGAAACTAGGACAACTAACAAAGGATGAATATAGGCAAGCAACACGGGAATGCAGGGGCAAGATTAGAAAGGCAAAGGCACAAAATAAGATCAAACTAGCTACAAGCATAAAGGGAAACAAGAAGACCTTTTATAAATACATTAGAAGCAAGAGGAAGACCAAGGACAGGATAGGCCCACTGCTCAGTGAGGAGGAAGAAGCAGTAACAGGAAACTTGGAAATGGCGGAGATGCTCAATGACTTCTTTGTTTCGGTCTTCACTGAGAAGTCTGGAGGTGTGCCTAACGTAGTGAATACAAGCAGAGAGAGGGTAAGTTTAGAAGATAGGATACACAACGAACAATTTAAAAATCACTTAGGAAAGTTAGATGTCAGCAAGTCACCAGGTCCTGATGAAATGCATCCCAGGATACTCAAGGAGCTGATAGAGGAGGTATCCGAGCCTTTAGCTATGATCTTTGAAAAATCATGGAAGACAGGGGAGATTCCAGAAGACTGGAAAAGGGCAAATATTGTGCCCATCTATAAAAAGGGGAATAAGAACAACCCAGGAAACTACAGACCGGTCAGTTTAACGTCTGTCCCAGGGAAGATAATGGAGCAGGTAATTAAGGAAATCATATGCAAATACTTGGAAGGTAATAAAGTGATAGGGAATAGCCAGCATGGGTTTGTGAAGAACAAGTCATGCCAAACTAATCTGATAGCTTTCTTTGATAGGATAACGAGCCTTGTGGATAAGGGATAAGCGGTGGATGTCATATACCTAGACTTTAGTAAGGCATTTGATACGGTCTCGCATGATATTCTTATTGATAAACTAGGCAAATATAACTTAGATAGGGCCACGATAAGGTGGGTACATAATTGGCTGGATAACTGTAGTCAGAGAGTTTTTGTTAACGGTTCTAAATCCTGCTGGAAAGGGATAACAAGTGGAGTTCCGCAAGGGTCTGTTTTGGGAACCCGTACTGTTCAATATCTTCATCAATGATGTAGATATTGGGATAGAGAGTACGCTTATTAAGTTTGCAGATGATACCAAACTGGGTGGGATTGCAACGTCTTTGGAGGATAGGGACATAATTCAAAATGACCTTAGCAAGTTAGAGAAATGGTCAGAGGTAAACAGGATGAAGTTTAATAAAGAGAAATGCAAAGTGCTCCACTTAGGAAGGAACAATCAGTTCCATACATACAAGATGGGAAGCGACTGTCTAGGAAGGAGCATGGCGGAAAGGGATCTAGGGGTCATAGTGGACCACAAGTTGAATATGAGTCAACAGTGTGATGCTGCTACAAAAAAAGCAAATATGATTCTAGGTTGTATCAACAGGTGTGTTGTAAGCAAAACTCGTGAAATCATTCTGCCGCTGTACTCTGCACTAGTTAGGCCTCAGCTGGAGTACTGTGTCCAGTTCTGGGCGCCACATTTCAAGAAAGATGTGGAGAAATTGGAAAGGGTACAGAGAAGAGCGACAAGAATGATTAAAGGTCTAGAGAACATGACCTATGAAGCCAGGCTTCATGAACTGGGCTTGTTTAGTTTGGAACAAAGAAGATTAAGGGGGGACATGATAGCGGTTTTCAAATATCTAAAAGGGTGTCACAAGGAGGAAGGAGAAAATTTGTTCCTCTTGGTTTCTGAGGACAGGACAAGGAGTAATGGGCTTAAAGTGCAGCAGGGGAGGTTTAGATTGGACATTAGGAAAAAATTCCTAACTGTCAGGGTGATCAAATATTGGAATAAATTGCCAAGGGAGGTGGTGGAATCTCCCTCTCTGGAGATATTTAAGAACAGGTTAGATAGACATCTGTCAGGGATGGTGTAGACAGAGCTTGGTCCTGCCTTGAGGGCAGGGGGCTGGACTCGATGACCTCTTGAGGTCCCTTCCAGTCCTATGATTCTATGATTCTATGACTTGCAGGATGGGGAAGCAGTGACTCTGCCAAAGGCTTGGGGTCATGGTCATAGTGAATAATCAGTTGAATATGAGCTCCCTGTGCACTGTTGCCAAAAGAATTAATGCAATCATTGAACGCATGAATAGGATGGAGGTGAATATATTACCTCTGTATTTGGCAATAGTCCTACTGCTGCTGAAAGACTGTATCCAGTTCTGGTGTCCACAATTCAGTGAAGATGTTGCTAAATTGGAGATGAGAAGAGCCATAAAAATTATTAAAAGAACTGGAAAACATGCCTTATAGTGATACACTTAAGAAGCTCAAGCTATCTGGCTTAACAGAGAAAATGATAAGGGGTGACTTCATCAGTCTAGGGGTACGTCTACACTGTGGCACTATTTTGGTATCCCAAAATAGCCATTCCATGTCTTGACAGTGTGCCTGTTATTTCAAAATATCTTTCAAAATAATGGGCACGCTATTCCGACAACCCTGTAAACCTCATTGCATGAGGATTAAGGGACATTTTGGAATAGCGTTTAATTTTGAAATTTGGTGCTATGTAGACAGTGACAAATTACAAAATAAGCTATTTCAAAATACACTTGAAATAAGCTATGCAATTCTTATTTTGAGCTAAGGGTGCTGTGTATAAGTGCTGATTCTCACTGGTTGGCTAAGGGTTAATAACAGCCCGTTGAGCAGCTGTACAGAACCAGGCTATCTGAGGAAGTCTTAGAATCAGCCTGTCACGGCCAGGGCTAGGCCCTATAAGAAGGGTTTCAGGTCAGAGAGGGGTTCAGTCTCTCCCTGGAGTTTGAAGGAGAAGGACTGCCTGCCTGTAGACAGAGGTAACTGGGACAGAACAGTAGCGGGCAGGGGCAGGGAGCAAGAGGAGCTCCAACCTGGCTGGCTCTCAGACTGAGCCTTGACATAGGAATGTCACAATGAGCAGCTGTCTGAGTCCCTGGGTCAGTGTACAGAGTAGCTGATGGGCCTGCCCCTCCCTTTTGCTCCACTGGCTGCCAAAGAAAGTGGCCAGCCCAAGAGCTGCAGTTTACCCCTGAGAGGGGGCTAGAGTAAGGGTTTCAGTTCACCACTGAGGCAAGAGGCTGTGCAAAGGACTGTCAGTTTTCCTGGAGGTGGGGAAACAATGGATTTGGGGTGCAGCCAGAGGGTTGTGCCCAGAAAAGGATGTTGTGATCTGGAAGCGATGAGTCCCCACAGACAGCAGAGATGGAGGAGAATCAGTGATAGAGAATGAGACACCACAAGAGGAGAGCACTTTGGTGATGGACAGAGCTAATTCCCAGAGTAACCAGAAGGAGGTGCCAGGGAGATGGGTAAAATTCATTACGAATGCTTTAATGGAGGGAAACAATAATAATGGACTTTTAAATCTAGCAGATAAAGATCAAATGGCTGGAAGTTGAAGCTAGACACATTCAGAGCAGACATAAATTGTGACTTTTTAAGTGAGAGGTAAATAACCATTGGAACAACTTACCAGTCTTCTAGGTGATCTAAAACCAACCAGTTTTAAGTCCAGATGACATGTTTATCTAAAAGAGATGCTCCATTTCAAACAAGAACTATTTCTGGGAAGTGCTATGGTGAGTGTTACACAGAGGTCAGACTAAATAATTACAGAGGTCTCTTCTGGCCTAAGAAGCTTTGGGTCTCTTGAGCTAAAATGAACTGTAAGAGAATGAGTCATTCTGTTTTGTAAACTGTTCATGCTAACTGCACAATGTTGGCATCTCACAGGAGTGACTCAGAACCAAGTTTCACAAACAAAAAATACTCTGTCTATGCAGGACCAAATCTGACGGCATATCTAGGGTGCTGCACTTGACAATTCCAAAAAGTCTCAGAGGGGTAGTCGTGTCAGTCTGTAACGTTAAAAACAATGAGTCTCATCTGAAGAAGTAGATTTTGCCCATGAAAACTCATAGTACTATATTTATATTTTTATATTTGCTAGTCTCTAAGGTGCACAGGACTACTCTTTTTTGACAGCACCAGACAAAATAATTTTATTATATAACACAGGCTATACTTTGGCAGATAAGACACAGCCCATGCTGAAGACATGGAGCACTCTATAGGTATGTCTAGACTACATGGCTCTGTCGCCAGAGCCATGTAGATTAGTTTACTAGACATATGCAAATGAAGCAGCAATTTAAATAATTGCCACTTCATTTAAATTAAAATGTCTGCCGTGCTGAGATGATCAGCTGTTTGTCGGCTCAGCGTGCTAGTCTGGACGCTTTGCGGTCGACATCAGAGGCATTTGTCAACCACCCCGGTAAACCTCATCCCATGAGGAATAACGGGGTGGTCGACAAATGCCTTTGATGTTGACCGCGGAGCGTCCAGACTAGTGCGCTGAGCCGACAAACAGCTGATCAGCTCAGTGCGGCAGCCATTTTAATTTAAATGAAGCGGCGATTATTTAAATCGCCACTTCATTTGGGTATGTCTAGTAAACTAATCTACATGGCTCTGGCGACAGAGCCATGTAGTCTAGACATACCCCATAATTCTGGTTTTCAGTCCTTCAGGTAGACTTCCTCCAAATGGCCTGGGAGACTGCCTGTCAGAAATGGAACTGAGCCACCATTTAAAAGGTGCACTATGTACCTCTTTGTGTTCAGGACCTCCTCTGCTATCTAGCACAAAAGGGAAAAGTGTGGCTACAGCTCCATGGCTCCCTTCCCTTCTGCGACACAGAGGCCCATTGGTACCAGCTGGCAAAGGGTTCTCTGTTTTGTAACAGCAACTCCTAACTCACTGTACTTAGCATACTGCTTTCATAGATTTTGTCCATGAATGGTATCGTGAAGTCTATAATAAAAGCCTGTGTTATATTGATCTTCATAATTGTTGTGGGAGGTACATAGAGGTTATATTTAAGGAGCTGCATGTATGTACTGAAAATAGGTTTTAAAATCTATGACCAAGGCAGAGCTGACATACAGATTTTGGGTCAGATATAAGATGTTGATTCATATGTTTCTCTTTTGGCCATGTGGTTTAAACATTGCAGGCCAAAACAATGGAAGCTCTATACACATATGGACTTGACAGGAAAGGAAAATACAGGAAAAAACAAGACAAACAAAAAAAGCCATGAAGGGTTAGCCTGACGGTGGGCAAATAAAATGTACTTTGGGGATATAAGTGGAAGGAGAGGAGACATCCCTTTATCTGGCACGTGGCACCCAGGAAGTTAATGGATAGCACATTTACTTTCATGAAAATGGATACATAGCAAGCCTTGGTAGGAGACACTGCAAAAAGACATTTGAGATAAGCTTCCTTTGACAAGTGTTAGACTGTGTGATGAGGCGCCATGCTCCACATGCACAGAGGACCTGGCCCCCCGCACTCCGCACACTCCCGTAGGCGCCGGGGATTCCAATCCCACCACTAAGGAAGCCATACGGGCGGGGGTGGAAGCGCCCAATCAAAAATCCGGGGAATCTGGCCCCAAGAAAAAGCTGACCGGGATGAGACGCAGAGTGACGTCATCGCCCCACGACCGGAGGACACAGGGAGAGGGCCGACAGGGGAATCAAAAGGGCAGAAGTGCCGACCAAATGAGGAGGGAGCTGTGGTCAAGGGCCCAGGGAGCTAGGGGAGTGTCGGGTGAGCTGCAGCCAAGCACCCGGGAGCTGGTGAGTGTCGGGCGAGCACACCAGCCCGGCGGCACACCCCAAGTGGCCTTCAGGGTCTGGAGTTGGGACCCCGTGCAAGGGGGGACCCCCCTCCCTTCCTGCGGTACCACCGAGCAAGTGGACCAACCACGCCAGGCAGCGGTGGGTCGTCCGGAGCATTGACTGGCTATATTGGGGCACAGAGACTTCAAGAACATAGGTGCTGGAGGGTTAACTAGGGTCAGGCAACCCCGATGATGATAGGGCTGTAAGCCTGAGGGGGAGCCCGCACCCTGACAGCCTGTTAAAGTTAAGTTTAGTCTCTAGGAATCATCATTTTTTTAATATGGAACCCTTCTGTTTGCATTATGCTTACTCACTGTCTCTTAAAACTTGATGTTTGATAAGAAACTTAGATTTAGAATGAAAACAACCATATCTGAATGCTGTAATGTTATTAGAAAGCTGACCCTGAACTGAATCAAACAAACTGATGTGTACATTGTTTCTTTGAGGCAGCAGACCTGGTATTACCTTGAGTGCTCAGTGGATAAGGGGCTCAGAGATGGGTAATCTGCAAGGCAAAGTAAGGGCCCAGCTGTCAGAGCCCAGAGGAGGTTGTTTGGGTGGCTGATAGGCTGGTGGTATCAGGGAGCTAACCCCTAGTTAGGTACTAGGAAGTTTAGGCAGTGAGGTAAGAAGTTGATTCACAGACCTGTTGGGGAAAAAATCATCACCCTCCTTTGAGGTGTCCATGATTAGTGAAGTACTTGGGATGAAGCAGGGGGAGTTGCCACAAGAACTCAGAGGGAGAGCTGGAAAATGACGCTAGACATTGGTAGCAGACTAACAATATTTTGGACAAGCCTCATGTAATTATATAATTAAGATGAACTTTACTGAATTAAGTTAAGCCTGGCTGGGGCTTAATACAATCTCCAGCATTAGGGTGATTGTATTAGAGAGGTCAATTCTGTTAAAGTGCAATTGTGTGTGTGTTATTGTGGAATGAGGATGCTAATAGAATTCTGGTTATCAGTCCTTTGAAGCCACCCCCTACAAAGTTTCACGTGTACTAGAATCTAGTCACTAGATCAATGAATTCTTAGGGATTGAAGGGCAAAGAAGGGCTTTTTGGCTAGATAGCATAGTTTTAAACAAGCTCAGGGGCTTCTTCTTGATGCAACAAATAGATGGGGTGCTGGCAGACAGAGGGCCCCAATCCTCAGGCAATGTTTGGAAGGACTGAGCCAACTGAGGCCCCATAAGACTGCGTGCTTGTTCTGAGCTGAAGCTGTGTTGAACTTGAAACCATAAGGAAACTCCTTGGGTGGGGTGTTGATCTCTGGTAAACTCATTAGCATGTGTGTAGATCCTCTAACTGTTTAATGTTTTTTTCTTTTTTCTTTTTCTTTGGTAGTGCTTTGACTTTAAGGATAAAATACACTTGTGAAAAAGAGCTGTTTGGTAAGTATGGCTATGTCTACACTGCACAGTTATTTCAGAATAAACCATTTTGGAATAACTATTCTGAAATAGCTTATTTCAAAATAGCATGTCTACACTGCAGGAAAGCCTCAACATTAGTCTGAGACAGACTTCCCTAATGTGGATGTGCTATCTCGATTTAGAGCCCCAGGATGAATATCTTAGAATAGTCCTGGTGAGGGACTATTTTGAAAAAGCAGAAGTGGAGCTTCTACACACACCTTAATTCAAAATAGCTATTTTGATATAGGTGTTATTCTTCTTAGAAAGAGGTTTACAGAAGTTGGAATAAGCTGTCCATTATTTCAAAATTATTTCAAAATAACAGAATTGCTGTGTAGATGCTCACATAGTTTTTTCAGAATAACCGTTGTTATTGAGAAATAACTTTGTTGTATGGACACACACAGCAGGGCTTAACTCGATATAAGCTATGCAAATTGAGCTATGTCAATTGCTTATCTTATTTCAAAATAGCCTATTTAAAAATAGGGCGCGTCTATACAGTACTTTTTTTAAAATAGAGCACTCTTCCTCTGCCTTCCCTTATTCCTCATACAATGAGGGTTACAGAAATTGAAGTAAGAAGTCCTCCAGCTTGACAGTATTTTGACATTATTTCGAAATAACTGCCTGCTGTGTAGATGCAGACTAAGTTATTTAGGAATAGCGCTAGTTATTTTGAAATAGTGTTGCAGTATAGACATACCCTATGGCTATGTCTAGACTGCCCCCTCTTGCACAAAAAAATGCAAATGAAGTGAAGCATGGAATATTGCTGTGCCTCATTTGCATAATTAATGGCGCTCTGTTTTTGCACAAAAAACCACTCTTGCGCAAGAGCTGTTCTTCCTCTTTTTTTCAGAAAGAAAGGCTCTTGTGCAAGAGGGGTTTTGCACAAAAACGGAGTTGTGTAGATGGCTCCTTTTTGCGCAAAAGCCTCTTGTGCAAAAACAGAGCCTAATTAATTATGCAAATGAGGTGCTGTGATAGTCCATGCTTCACCTCATTTGCATATTGTTTTGTGCAAGAGGGGGCAGTCTATGCTATGAAATCATTGTATAGTCAGGGGACCGGGCAGCCTGGGGGTATCTTGGTCAGGAGTGCATGAGATGAAGGGGCTCCATGCAAAAAAGGCAACAGCTGGAGAGTGGGAAGCATGAGAGTGGGAGTCCTCATTGAATCATTGAGTGGAATTGTAAGTGCAGTTGCCCTGAACTGGGATACAGGGTATGGTTTTAGGGACCTAAACTAGTTGACAGCACATAGCGAATACTCACATAGATGCTCTTTTATGGAAAAACTGTGCAGGACAGGCAAAATGTAATAAAGTTCACCCAACTATTTTTGTTCAACTATCAGACTGCACAATAAATTGTGTTTGATGTTTGTGACATTTTCAAAGCACATACTGTATATTTTGGCATGAATGGGCAAACACACTTGGTTTGAACTCTTTTGTTTCTTTTAATTAATTTGTCCGCAGTTTCTGGTATTTTACTGTTGTATATAGGGAACAATATGGGAGACATCATGTGGTCAATAATTAGCAGAATCTCATTTATACTAATAATGGGAGATTCATTACTGAGGTTTACAAATGAGCAAGTAAATAAGCAACACAATTTTAAAAAGCCAGAATAATCCATCACAAAATGTGCTTTTAATTTCTTTGACTGGCTTAATGTTAATTATACATGATAATTCATAGCACATTGGTAAATATTAAGCACTGTAGGAGATATTGTAAAAGCAGTAAAATAAAGTGAAATATCTTTACTGTACTCTGCCCCAAAATCTTTGACCAAAAGGGGAGCATTGAAAGGTTATTTTCGTATGCAGATAGTGTTGTGTACAAATTGGAAATGTGTGATTAGCAAGGTTCTGCATAAGAGGATAATAGTTCCTGTAAAGCAAATCTCATTGAATGATAACCTAATACTGGTGCTTGGTAGATAAAGTAGGATAATTTTGTGGTTCAGGAACTGGACTAGATTGGATTACCAGCTCAGCTATAAACTGCCTGTGTGACACTGTGCAAGTCACTTCTTTTCCCTGGGTACTTGTTCACTATCTGAAAATGGGAATAATTATGGTGCTTCTCTACCTCACAAAATTGTTCTGAAGATAAATTTGTTAATATATGTGAGGTTCTCAGATATTACAGAGATGGGAGATAGGGTTTGATTTATTTCAAAGGTATTCATGTAAAAATGCAGCCAAAATAAGATGATTTTGTTTTACATTATCTTAGGGGTTTATTCATTGTGTTTGCTAACTTGCTTGCCAATTTGCAAATTTTAAGTACTCTTCAATGGGTGCACCCAAAGTGCAAATCAGAGAGATTATGTGGTAGATATATACTCAAAAATGTTTTAGAGTACAGATTTTTTTAAAGAAGCCAGCATAGTAGAATGCAACCATATAAAGATATGACAGCTATTATATAAAGACAGTTATGTTAGAAATGTATTGACCATTTTAAATGGTTGAATTGAACATGACATTTATAGAGGGATTTATTTCTCCAGCTCAACGATTCCTCATGTGGGTCTATTTATTTTGATTTGTCAAACACACCTATACTCATCTTTTTTTTTTTTTTTAAGCCAACACATACGAACTCTTCAACTGAATAAAAAGACACAGAAAACATTTTCCCATCTCATCTACAAGAAAATTGTTTCCCTCAGCTCACTCATACCCACTCAACCCATACTGGGAAAGCACTGGAAAGTAAGTAGGTGTCACAGAATTTCCTGAAGATCAACAGATGCATGTTGGGCAAAGGATGGAAAAAGAGACAGAGTCAAAGACCCTTTTCAGGGGACTGTTAACCTAGACCTGAAGTCATCAAAATAACTGTGGAGCAAAGGTGGTCCATTTAGTACTTCATACTTCAAAACCAACATTTGAATTTTCACCTCTAAATAAGGGTGCTGGAACAATTTATGTAATACGGGTGCTGAGAGCCATTGAACTAAATTGTAAAGCCTGTATATAATGAAAACCTCTTCAAGCCAGAGGGTCCTACAGAACCGCTCCTCCTCCCTTCCCAGAGCCCTACTACCAGCACACAAAACTCTAAACATATTCAAACCCAATGCAGATTGCAGAGCAAAAATCAAAATCCAGGACACATTGAAGTCAATTTATTTTTACAGAGGGAAATTTCAAAATATAAGAACACGAGCAATTCTCTGTGTATTTTGCTTTGAAATGTGGGTGACATGTTCATATGTTTTGAAATTTCCCTTTGTAAATATAAACACAGGCCAGATCTTTTGCTATACAGGCAGTCCCCGGGTTACATGGATCCGACTTACATCGGATCCCTACTTACAAACGGGGTGAGCCAACCCCGCATTAGCTGCTTCCCCCCAGCAGACCAGGGAGACGCGAAGCTAGCGGCCCCCCCCAGCAGACCAGGGAGATGCAGAGCGGCTTTTCTCAGCAGACACCTCAGCTTGAGAATAAAGGACTGAGGGAAGTGAGGTGTGGGAGAATAAAACTGAGCTCTGGAGAAATGTTTGGCTAGAGTTTCCCCTACAATATGTACCAGTTCCGACTTACATACAAATTCAACTTAAGAACAAACCTACAGTCCCTATCTTGTACGTAACCCGGGGACTGCCTGTACATTGAAGTCGCTCCTCTGAAATCAAGGCAGATATTGTGCTCTTTCTCTCTCTCTCTCTTTTTCCCTCTCTATTCTTCAAGAGGAATTTGAAGTCTCTGAGTCAGAAAGAAATGCCAGTCTAATTATCTCCACAGGTAGAGCAGAATATAGAAACCCTGCTAATATGACATGGGCAGACAGGAGCCCAGTAATTCTAGTGCTAGCACTTAGTGTCATGGTATTAGTATCAAATCATGACCGTCCAACCAGATAGTTTTCTTTGACAGAGAAACAAGCCTTGTGGATGTGCAGGAGAGGCAGTAGATGTGGTATATCTTGATTTCAGTAAAGTTTTTAATACTGTCTTGCATTACCTTATCATAAACAAACTAGGGGAATTTAACCTAGTTGGAACTTCCATAAGATGGATGCAAAACTGGCTGGAAAACCATTCTCATAAAGTAGTTATCAATGGTTTACAGTCATGCTGGAAAGGCATAATGAGTGGGGTCCTGCAGTACCAGTTCTGAGTCCAGTTTTGTTCAATATTTTCATCAGCGCTTTAGACAATGGCATAGAAAGAACATGTATAAGGTTTGTAGATGATATCAAGCTGAGAGGGGCTGCAAGTGCTTTGGAGGATGGGGTAATATTCAAAATGATCTGGACAAACTGGAGAAATGGTCTGAAATAAACAGGATGAAAAAATTCAATAAAGATAAATTCAAAGAACTCCATTTAGGAAAGAGCAATCATTTGTACTAAACCGAAATTGGAAATGACTGCCTAGGAAGGAGTACTGCAGAAAGGGATTTGTGAGTCATAGTGGACCACAAACTAAATATAAGTCAACAGTGTAACACTGTTGCAAAAAAAAGTGAGCATCATCCTGGGATGTGTTAATAGGAGTGTTGTAAGCAGGCCTTGGATTTAACTTCAGGCCTCCAGGTTTGTAAATTTAGACCCATGCTACTTTTATTCCTTCAGCGAGTATCACAAAAGTTGTCCAATAGGTACCTCTTCAGAATGTGATCTGTTCCCAGATCAGAGGCATAAGGTTTGTATTTGAATTACAAATATGACCTTTCATGAAGCTTGGGGGGAGTTTCTGATCCAGAATTTCAGTTTGTCTGCCTGTCTGCTGGTTACTGTGGCATTACCACATGAAAGATAACAACTCACAATATCTAGTGATTATCCAGTCTTTGCCCCCAGTAAGTAAAAAGAAGCATGATTGCAGGAAAATGTTAATTTGCAGATCCAGTGATATGGCTTATTTTCCCAAAGCCAGTGTGTTTCTATGGGTGTCTTAATTTCTGCTGAGCTCCATTGTGAAGATGTATTATGCCCACTAGTAAACACAGTGCATCAATATATCAATAGCACATATCTTGTTTTCCTTGTGCCTATGACTGACTAAGATTTCACTAGTAATCTACCAATTTAATAGAAAAGGATGGAAAAGGAAATCCACCTCAAGCAATTGGCATTGGTTTCTATAGAACTGTCAAAACCTGCTGCAGTGTTTTCCACATCAGCATTTCTCCAATCTCCCTTTCGCTCGTGCATTAGAAAATGTTATTACATTAAGACTGGCTAGCTTGTCTCCCCAGTCAATGTTTTTGTCACAGTCCCCATTTTAAGAAATGTGTACAGTAATACGTGCATAAACATTTAAGGCCTGATTCTTTTCTCACTTAGCCAGTTTTCAGGCTAGTGTAACTTTACCAACTTCTGTGTAATCAGCCTTGACTTGCCCTGGTGAAATGCTGCAAGAAGCAGGCATTTGATTCTGGTTGAAGCCAAAATAATATACCTGAAATTCTTCTGCTCCAGCTCTTTGTTTTGTTTGTGGAAATGTACTATATGGATTCTCTTTCTCTGATTATAAAGGAACATAATTGTATAAAATGTGGGGTGATTTGTTGTGATAAAAATACAAGGTGCATTTTTAAGATATTTACAGTGTAGTTATTACCTATTCCCCTCTAATTATTCACAACTAATAATACCCAAGTATGTAGTGCTTTGTCATTAATACACATTCACAACCATGAGGGTACCAAAGTCCACAATAAAAGTGTATAGACATTAATAATATGCACTTCCAGAAACTAATTAAAATGTCTTCAGGAGGTCATGATTAATAGGAAGACTCTTCCTAAATCAATATATAGTGAAGTCACTTGACATAATATTGAGTTTCAACTGATGGAGCCATTGACCCTACACTGTACCAATAATATTACTAATGAAAAAAGTGGAGGAGGGCAACATATGCAACAAGTTGAGCAGTCAGTCAGACATATTCTTTCAAGTATCATTGGCACAATTCTCCATTCCAATGATGTGCTTCCACACTGCACTGAAGGCTGGAACACAACAAAAAGAGGAGGCCACTGGGCTCGATTTTGTGCTGCTATGGAACATTTCTGGTGAAGCTATAGAAGAAAAGGATTAGCCCCCGTCCACCTCACTTCTTTTCAGCTGCCAAAACTTTCCCTAGAGTCAAGTTTCCTAGTGATCATTTTTTTTCTGTTCTTTGGCTAGTAAGGACTAAGTTTATCACATAGTTAAGGTAAAGTACACATTTCTAACATTTTTTCTCAATCAGAAAATATTATTTTTGGAGTGGGAAATTTCTTGGAAGATGTAGCCAAAAAAAATCCCCCACAACTGAAAAGGGCTGGGTTTAAAGAACATCCTTCACTTATAATTGATCTGCTGATTTCTAACTCTGATGGCTGGCTGAAGGGCATTTATCTAACTGTTGCTCCATCTACCTAAAATTCACCAGTCAGACTCACAACATTGGGAGACTCTTCTGACCTGAACTGATGGAAAACATCCTTTGAAGTTCTAGCGTAATTATGAAGTTAGAACCTTCTCCACATCATCCTTAATAATCCTGACCCCATAAGGCTTCAAACTCCAATGCCATGAGATGCAAGAAAGTCAGTTTAATTATCCCCATTGCAAATGGGAGATGTAAGCTTTCAAACAGAAACTGTCTGGTAGTCTGATAAGGGAACATCTATGTCATGCCACAGAATATTCATATACCTGTACCCACTTGGGTCAGTAAGACAGGAGGAAATAAGACACCTAAGCAAAACAGGGGACTCTGGCTGGCTGTTTCTTCAGGACATCCACAATGCTATTGATGCAATATAGCTGACCCCAAATAGTCAAAACTCCTGAGTTTGCCCCCTCCTAATCATGAGATTGCCTTAAAAATTATGAGACTTTTATAATAATAAATGCTGTGTTTGAGATTTTGGAGTGCACGTGATTCATGTTTTCAAGCTTTTCCCTTTAACCATGAGAGTTAACAGCTTATTTTTCTCCAATGAAAGACGAGATTGGTAGTTGGTGCTTTAAGAAAAATGCTAAAAATCATAAACATTGCTGACAGTTCTTCTGTGCTGAAAAAAGTAGTAGTCCCCCCACCAGTCATGTATAATGAAAAATACCAGAAGCAGCAAACACAAGTTTGAGGTAGAGCATCCACCTCAGTGGCCAAATAGGTATTATTCTGAGAACAAGCAGAAGAAAGATGTGTTTTGAGAATGATTAATGGTTGCGGTAGGAGAGAGATACTGTGGTGCAGAAATGCTAGTTATTGAAGGATGTCCAATACCCTGATCTCACATCTAGATATTTCTACTTCGGTGTTTTTGTTAATTGTTTACATTAAGTAGTGAAGCTTGGTATATTTTATTTGCACTTTACAGGTAGCTATTACTCACTGTCATGTCAGAAGCACCTCTTGTGGTCATGTATCATATCGTGTGGTTGGGCTCTGAAATAAAGATCAGTATCTTTTTTATCAGCACTCCTTGTGTTATAGCTTTCTTAAAGTTGTTGTCTGTGAAATCACCAGGCTCAAAACTGCTGCTCCAGCTTTGGCTGGGAAATAGAGATTAGAGAAAGGATGTGAAAGTTGATGGAGCAGTTTCCGATGCCTGAGCAGAAGATACTCCTGCTTCAGTTGCTCTTTTGTTTTTGCTGAGAGCTCCTTAGCTTTTATTTCACAGGGTCTGTCTTCTCCCAAAGCATGTGCCCATTGTCAAGCCTTGTGCCTTGGATCCACTGAAGTTGCAAGCACGTCGGCAGATTTCAGCATTCTCTGTATCATTTCATCTCATAGTCAGGCATGTTTAGAGCTGTGCTATTGGGAGATTTCTATCATGATGGGCTTTCACTTTTATGTAAGGCCAGATACTTTCCTGTGATAAACAAAGAGTTAAACCAGCTTTACACCATCTCCCCACACACCACATCCCCGTGGGAAAGGGCATGGCTGACACACTGCTGCACGCCAGTGATCCTGAATTGGCTGCTCTGATGCCAAGGGCCACTTCACCCCTGTTGAATCCTGTGGTGGGATTGGGACCTTGAAATGTGCCTAGCACTCTGTTAATACTACACTAGCAATAATAGTGGTTTTCCATATGTTTCCAGTGCATCTGTAATACCTTGTTCACTTCTGGGCAACATATAGCTATAAATATATTGGTCAAATAGAAGGAATTTAGAGAAGAATGACATAAATTACATGGGGACTAAGGGAATTTATAGAGGAAGGATTCAAAGGGCAAAACTGGCTAAGTGATGATGAAGGTGTGATAATAATCTACAGATGTGGAAGCATGCTACCACCACCAAGGAAGGAATTTTTTAGTATGGCACCAGGAGGCATAACTAAGAGCGACAGGATGAAATTCAGAGCAGAAAATTTAGGTTGCTTATCAGGAAAATCTTCCTGAAAGTAAATTCAGTTCCAATGTGAAATATTCTCCCAAGGCAATTGGCAGACGTGAGGAGATAACTATGAAGAGCAGTGACTAGTGTCAGTGGCTTCCAGAATACTAGGCTACGTGTGAAGTTTGTGGTGTCAAGAACAGTTTGCACAGAAGTCAGAGCATCACTGTAACAGCACCAGACTGTCAGAGCTGTCACTGCCAGGGCACCAATGCACAGGCAGTGGATATAATCGGCCAGAAAGGCTAAGTCTTTCTTGGCACAGTTGCCACTGCCATGCTGCCAGATACTTGACCCATAGTAGCTCTGCCCCTTCTTTGAGGCCCCTACTGCATGCTGGTAAATCCTTCATTCCACCTCCAACCCACTCTGGAAGTTTCTGCTGCTTGCTGTGTCCTTCATCCTCTTACGTGGGGTAGTTAGGAGGGATGTGGCAAGCCAGCGGCAGGCAGATGGGAGTATCGGATGGGTGCGTGAGGTGACTCAGCCAGGTGCTGGAGTTGGCAGCGTGGTGGAAACGGGGGGCAACACCTCTGTCTGTCTTTAGTGTTGCCAACTTTTCATTTGCACAAAGCCAAACACTCTTGCCCCGCCCTTGTCCTTCCCCCAAGACCCTTCCCCACCCTTTTCCTAAGGACTCTGCCCAGTTCACTTCATCCTCCCCTCCCTCTGCCATTTGCTTTCCCTCTCCTCACTCATTCATTTTCACTGGGCTGGGATAGTGGGTTGGGATGTGGGGGAGGAGCTTTAGCTGAGGGTGCTGGGTTGGGTGTGGGTCCAGGGATGAGGGCTCTGGAGTGTGAGAGGGGGCTGTGGACTAGGATGAGGGTTGGTACATGGGGAGAGTGTGAGGGCTCTGGCTGGGGGTGGGGGCTTTGGAGTGGGGCTGGGGATAATGGGTTTAGGGTATAGAAGGGTGCTCCTAGCTAAGATAAAGGGATGCAGAGAGTAGAAGGGGGGCTCAGGGCTGGGGTATGGAGCTGGGGTACAAGAGGAGTCAGGGGTGCAGGCTCTGGGTGGCACTTACCTCAAGCAGCTCCCAGAAGCAATGGCATGTCCCCCCGTCCAGTTCCTAGGCAGAGGCGTGGCTGGATGATTCTGTGCACTGCCCCATCCACAGGTGCCGCCCCTGCATCTCCCATTGTTCACAGCTCCTAGCCAATGGGAGATGCAGAGCCAATGCTTGGGTCTGGGGCAGCATGTAGAGCTCCCTGGCTGCCTTTACACATATAAGCCAGGGGGCCGGGATATGTTGCTACTTCTGGGTATGTCTACACTACAAAGTTAATTCTAACTAACAGACGTTAGTTCAAATTAACTTTGATAGGCGCTACACTAGCGATCTGCTAGTTCGAACTTAATTCGAACTAGCAGAGCGCTTAATTCGAACTAGGTAAACCTCATTCTACGAGGACTAACACCTAGTTTGAATTAAGTAGTTCGAATTAAGGGCTGTGTAGCCACTTAATTTGAACTAGTGGGAGGCTAGCCCTCCCCAGCTTGCCCTGGTGGCCACTCTGGGCACCACCAGGGAAACTCTTCTGCCCCCTCCCAGCCCCGGAGCCCTTAAAGGGCCACGGGCTGGCTCCACAGTTTGTGCCAGTTGCAAGCCTGCCAGCACCCAGCCAGCAGACCCTGCACCTGCCACAACATGAGCCAGCCACCCGATGCCACCCAGCCCTCCACCTCTTCCTGGGACCAGGCTGGCGGCTCCCAGGGGCCGCAAGAGGCGGGTGCCCACTTGGCCATGTGCGGAGATCGTGGACCTCATCGAGGTTTGGGGGGAAGCCTCCAATGTCCACGATCTCCACACTAGCCACAGGACCGCGGCCGTGTACAGCCGCATGGCTGCCAGGCTGGCCGCCAGAGGCCACCAGCAGAGCCGGGAGCAGGCCCACTGTAAAATCAAGGACCTGCGGCAGTCCTACTCCTGGGCCTGCCAGCCAGGGGCCGACCCGGAGGCCTGCCCCCACTTTCAAGCCCTGGACCGAATCCTGGGGGCTCACGCCGTTCATGCCCCCCACGTGGTGATCGATCCCGGGGCAGAGGAACCCGTCCCTGACACCGAGGAGGAGGAGCCAGAGGACACCGAGAGCCAGGAGCCTGCCGGGAGCCTGCCCAGGACCCAGGACCCAGGACCCCCGAGGAACCCCACAGAACACATCACTTGTGTCGTCAGAGGCTGGGGAGGGCTCCACCTGTGAGTACCATCATGCTCCCCTTATGTGTACAGGGGTGGGGGGAGAGGGAGCCCAGGGACCGTGCGCCTGGGCCTTGCCCACCATGGAGCAGCAGCTGGGTGTCATTCAGGGGCCCTGGCCTTGCAGAGGGGGGCTGGGTTTCACCCACCTTGTCCACAGGGAGAATTGACCGCTGCTCTTGTTTCACCACAGCCGCAGCACCTGGGACTGCAGGGCGCACCACCCCGCCTGCAACAGCCACCCGCGCCCGGGCGAGCAGGCGTGCCAGGAACCAGGAGGACTACCAACGGTGGCACCTCCGGTTCCTGGAGCAGCTGCTCTGCAATCAGGAGCATGGGGTCCAGTAGGACCGTCGGCTGCGCCAGTGGAGTTTGGAGGCACTGGAGGAGCAGGGCTGTGCCCTCAGAGGCCTCCTCCAGACCCTGGTCGAGCAGTTCCTGCCTCCTCCTGCTCTAGCTCCTGCGGCTGCCCCAGCTCTCGCTCCTCCTCCCACCCCTGCTGCCCCTTCTCCCCCTGCCCCTGCTCCCCCTCCCGCTTCCTCCACACCTCCTGTCCCTCCTGCCCTACCCTCCACACTCATTACCTCCCGCACCCACAGTGCTGCGAGACAGGAGAGTCAGCCCGACCCCCAACCCTGAGTTTTCCCTTCCCTTCCTCCCCTTCCACCCCCTTCCAGTTCCCTCCTCCCAGGTTTCCCCCTCCCCTCTCCCACCATCACTCCTCCCTCCCCAGTTATGTAAAATAAAAAGAGATTTTTTTTTTGCCAAAACAGGTGTCTTTATTTGACATTAGGAAGGGGGGTTAGGGAGGGGAAAGGGGAAGGGGGGAGGGTGGAAGAAGGCCCCAGTGGGGCATGCAGGGAGAGTTCAGTCCTCCTCCTCCACATGGAAGCTCTTCCGCAGGGCTTCCCGGATCCGGACGGCCCCCCGCTGGGCTTCCCGGACAGCGGCGGTGCGGGGCTGAGCGTAGTGTCCAGCCATGCGGTCAGCCTCAGCCATCCAGGCTGACAGGAAAGCATCCCCCTTTCGCTCGCACAAACTGTGCAGCACACAACATGCTGCCACCACGGGAGGGATGTTGTGCTCTGTGAGGTCAAGACAGGTGAAGAGGCATCTAAATCGGGCTTTCAGTCGCCTGAAGGCCCCCTCTATCTCGATGTTGGCCCTGGTCAGCCTCGCATTGAAGGCCTGGCGGGAGGGGTTGAGGTGTCCCGTGTAGGGCTTCATCAGCCAGGCTGTAGGGGGTAGGCTGCATCCCTTACCAGGCACATGGGCATGTCCACGTTCCCGACCCTGATGTGGCGGTCGGGGAAGAAGTTCCCGGCCTGCAGCCTCTGGCACATGGAGGAGTTCTGGTACACCCGTGCGTCATGTGTCTTACCGGACCAGCCCAAATTAATGTCCGTGAACTGTCCCCAGTGGTCACACACGGCCTGCAGGATCACGGAGAAGTACCCCTTTCGGTTCACGTACTGAGAGGCCTGGTGTTCCGGGGCATGGATGGGGATGTGCATCCCGTCGATGGCCTCCTGGCAGTTGGGGAAGCCGAGGGCGCCGAACCCCCGGATGACGGCGTCCGGGTCGGCGAGGCAGACCACCCTGCGGAGCAGCACCTGGTTGATGGCCTTGACCACCTGAGGAGAGACACAGCAAAGCGCGAATCAGTGAGGTGCCCGGATGGCGGGAGTGTTCGTACCCTGGCAGTGCCCTGCACCCCATTCCCGGAAGCAACCCCCCCGGGCAGCGTGTAGTACGGCCAGGAGAGACCGGCCCCTCTGGTGCGGGGTACTTTCGCCTCCTCCTCCCATTCCCCCGTTTTCCCTGGGGCGGCCCATCCCCTCCTGGCAGCCCCCCTCACCCACGGCCCAGTGGCCGGCGAGTGCCGTACCTGCATGAGCACCGCTCCGATGGTGGATCTCCCCACGCTGAACTGGTTCCCGATGGATCGGTAGCTGTCCGGCGTGGAGAGCTTCCAGAGGGCGATGGCCACACGCTTCTGGAGGGGGATGGCGGGCCTCATGCGAGCCACTCGCACAGCTCCAGGAAGGTGTCCCTCTTCATTCTGAAGTTCTGGGTCCACTGCCTGTCTCCCCAGCGCTCCAGGATGATGCGATCCCACCAGTCGCTGCTGGTGTCCAGACGCCAGATGCGGTGGGGCACGCTGGCGCCCGGGCGCCATTGCAGCTGCTCCATGGCCCGCAGGGTGGCCAGGCGGAGAGGCAGGGGGCTGACGTGCACCAGGTGGTGCCAGGCAGCCTCCAGCCATTGCTGGTAGGCTTGCAGCAACAAGTCCAGAAACTTCACCAGAAAGTGCAGGGTAAGCTCTGGCTCCATGTTGCCACCTGCGGCAGCATCCCCGAAGGGAAGCACTGACACAGATGGGCAGAGAAAAACGATTTGCTGTCCCTCGGCGAGGTAGGCAAGCAAGTGTAAAAGCTGAGAACCGGCTGTCCAGGGGAGTCCCTTTAAGCACGAGCCTCAGATAGCCTCAGACAGCAGCCACACAAAGCAACTACTGACCTGATAGAATCATAGAATCATAGAATCATAGGACTGGAAGGGACCTCGAGAGGTCATCGAGTCCAGCCCCCCGCCCTCAAGGCAGGACCAAGCTCCACCTACACCATCCCTGACAGATGTCTATCTAACCTGTTCTTAAATATCTCCAGAGAGGGAGATTCCACCACCTCCCTTGGCAATTTATTCCAATATTTGACCACCCTTTCAGTTAGGAATTTTTTCCTAATGCCCAATCTAAACCTCCCCTGCTGCACTTTAAGCCCATTACTCCTTGTCCTGTCCTCAGAAACCAAGAGGAACAAATTTTCTCCTTCCTCCTTGTGACACCCTTTTAGATATTTGAAAACCGCTATCATGTCCCCCCTTAATCTTCTTTGTTCCAAACTAAACAAGCCCAGTTCATGAAGCCTGGCTTCATAGGTCATGTTCTCTAAACCTTTAATCATTCTTGTCGCTCTTCTCTGTACCCTTTCCAATTTCTCCACATCTTTCTTGAAATGTGGCGCCCAGAACTGGACACAGTACTCCAGCTGAGGCCTAACTAGTGCAGAGTAGAGCGGCAGAATGACTTCACGAGTTTTGCTTACAACACACCTGTTGATACAACCTAGAATCATATTTGCTTTTTTTGCAACAGCATCACACTGTTGACTCATATTCAACTTGTGGTCCACTATGACCCCTAGATCCCTTTCCGCCATGCTCCTTCCTAGACAGTCGCTTCCCATCTTGTATGTATGGAACTGATTGTTCCTTCCTAAGTGGAGCACTTTGCATTTCTCTTTATTAAACCTCATCCTGTTTACCTCTGACCATTTCTCTAACTTGCTAAGGTCATTTTGAATTATGTCCCTATCCTCCAAAGAAGTCGCAACCCCACCGAGTTTGGTATCATCTGCAAACTTAATAAGCGTACTCTCTATCCCAATATCTACATCATTGATGAAGATATTGAATAGTACGGGTCCCAAAACAGACCCTTGAGGAACTCCACTTGTTATCCCTTTCCAGCAGGATTTAGAACCGTTAACAACAACTCTCTGACTACGGTTATCCAGCCAATTATGCACCCACCTTATCGTGGCCCTATCTAAGTTATATTTGCCTAGTTTATCAATAACAATATCATGCGAGACCGTATCAAATGCCTTACTAAAGTCTAGGTATATGACATCCACCGCTTCTCCCTTATCCACAAGCCTCGTTATCTTATCAAAGAAAGCTATCAGATTAGTTTGGCATGACTTGTTCTTCACAAACCCATGCTGGCTATTCCCTATCACTTTATTACTTTCCAAGTGTTTGCATATGATTTCCTTAATTACCTGCTCCATTATCTTCCCTGGGACAGATGTTAAACTGACCGGTCTATAATTTCCTGGGTTGTTCTTATTCCCCTTTTTATAGATGGGCACAATATTTGCCCTTTTCCAGTCTTCTGGAATCTCCCCTGTCTTCCATGATTTTTCAAAGATCATAGCTAAAGGCTCAGATACCTCCTCTATCAGCTCCTTGAGTATCCTGGGATGCATTTCATCAGGACCTGGTGACTTGCTGACATCTAACTTTCCTAAGTGATTTTTAACTTGTTCTTTGTGTATCCTATCTTCTAAACTTACCCTCTCTCTGCTTGTATTCACTAAGTTAGTCACACCTCCAGACTTCTCGGTGAAGACCGAAACAAAGAAGTCATTGAGCATCTCCGCCATTTCCAAGTTTCCTGTTACTGCTTCTCCCTCCTCACTGAGCAGTGGGCCTACCCTGTCCTTGGTCTTCCTCTTGCTTTTAATGTATTTATAAAAGGTCTTCTTGTTTCCCTTTATGCCTGTAGCTAGTTTGATCTCATTTTGTGCCTTTGCCTTTCTAATCTTGCCCCTGCATTCCCGTGTTGCTTGCTTATATTCATCCTTTGTTAGTTGTCCTAGTTTCCATTTTTTATATGACTCCTTTTTTATTTTGAGATCATGCAAGATCTCCTTGTTAAGCCAAGCTGGTCTTTTGCCATATTTTCTATCTTTCCTACACAGCGGAATTGTTTGCTTTTGGGCCCTTAACAACGTCCCTTTGAAATACTTCCAACTCTCCTCAGTTGTTTTTCCCTTCAGTCTTGCTTCCCATGGGACCTTACCTACAAGTTCTCTGAGCTTATCAAAATCTGCCTTCCTGAAATCCATTACCTCAATTGTGCTGGTCTCCCTTCTACCTTTCCTTAAGATCATGAACTCTATTATTTCGTGATCACTGTCCCCTATACTGTCTTCCACTTTCAAGTTCTCAACTAGTTCCTCCCTATTTGTTAAAACCAAATCCAGAACAGCTTCTCCTCTGGTAGCTTTTTCAACCTTCTGAAACAGAAAGTTGTCTCCAATGCAGTCCAGAAACTTATTGGATAGCCTGTGCCTCGCTGTGTTAGTTTCCCAACATATGTCTAGATAGTTAAAGTCCCCCATCACCACCAAATCTTGGGCTTTGGATAGTTTTGTTAATTGTTTAAAAAAGGCCTCATCCACCTCTTCCACCTGGCTAGGTGGCCTGTAGTAGACTCCTAGCATGATATCACCCTCGTTTTTTACCCCTTTTAGCTTAACCCAGAGACTCTCTACACAGCTATCTCCTACGTTCATCTCCACTTCAGTCCAAGTGTGTACATTTTTAATGTACAAGGCAACCCCTCCTCCCTTTTTTCCCTGTCTGTCCTTCCTGAGCAAGCCATACCCTTCCATACCAACATTCCAATCATGCGTCCCATCCCACCAGGTTTCTGTAATACCAATGATATCATAGTTGTATTTATTGGTTAGCAATTCCAGTTCTTCCTGCTTATTACCCATACTTCTCGCATTTGTATATAGGCATCTAAGATACTGATTTGATCTTGCCTCCCTGTTGTTCCCTGACCCTCCTTTCTCCTTGCCATTATAGGCCATAGTCCCCCCCATTTCCAACCCATCTCCCAGTCCCGCACATGCAGCACTTACCTGTGGGCTTTGCTCACCTGCCCCCGACAAACCTAGTTTAAAGCCCTCCTCACAAGGTTAGCCAGTCTGTGTCCAAACAAGGCCTTCCCGCTCCTGGAAAGGTGAACTCCATCTCCGCCAAGCAGTCCTTCCTGGAAGAGCACCCCGTGATCAAGGAAGCTGAATCCCTCTTGGCGACACCATCGTCGTAGCCAGGCATTCACCTCCAGGATGCACCTCTCTCTGCCCGGGCCCCTACCTTTGACAGGAAGGATAGAAGAGAATACCACCTGCGCTCCAAACTCCTTCACCCGTACTCCCAAAGCCCTGTAGTCACACTTGATCCGCTCAGTGTCACACCTGGCAGTATCATTTGTGCCCACGTGGATGAGTAGCATGGGGTAGTAGTCAGAGGGCCGGATAATCCTCGACAATGCCTCCATAACATCTCGAATACGGGCCCCTGGCAGACAGCATACCTCTCGAGATGAGCTGTCAGGGCGACAGATGGGTGCCTCCGTTCCCCTCAGAAGAGAGTCTCCAACCACCACTACCCTACGTTTCCTCCTCGCAGTGGTGGCAGGAGACTGCTCAACCTTGGTGGTGCAAGGCCTGGTCTCCTCCACTGTGGGGGGTGACTACAGTGGATGATACAGTGGGTGATGCCCTGCCAGAACCGGTTTCAGCCGCCCTTAAGTGCTCCCCAGCGTCCAATCAGTGTGGACGCGCTAGTTCGAATTAGCAAAACGCTAATTTGAACTAGTTTTTAAGTCTAGATGCGCTAATTCGAATTAGATTAGTTCAAATTAACTAATTCGAACTAAGTTAGTTCAAATTAGTGCTGTAGTGTAGACATACCCTCTGGGACAACGGGAAGCTGCTGCAGGAAGGGAGCCTACCTTAGCCCTGCTGCACTGCTGACTGGTCTTTATCAGCCTGGTCAATGGTGCTGACTGGAACTGTTAGGGTCCCTTTTCTACTGGGCATTACCATTGAAAAACTGAACACCTGGTAACCCTACCTAGTATCTTGTCCCTGCGACTCGGCTTAGCTCTGGAGCCAGACCAGCTCAACTGGGGGGGCTTACGAGTAGGAGGGAGCAAACAGCTTTGTCCTGTCCATCACTCAGCTCAGTCTGGACCAGGGCTCAATGCTTGGGGAGACTGGCAGCTCAGCCTTCACTTGGGTGGGTGTAGCTGGGGTAAAAGGGCCATTTCTCTTCTGGTTGCAGGGACCCTCAGGACTCCTCTTGTTAAGGGGGTAGAGGGAGTTCAGGGCTCTGGTGTGTGGGGAGTGGGACTTCTGTTGGAAGGGGGGGGCTGGTGGCCTAACCTCTCCATAGTCGGAGTTAACCCGCTGCCCATGCACCTATGACTCTTATGCATACTTTCATCTTTCTTGTTCTTAACACTGATATTCTGGTTATAGTCAGTACCAGCAGTATGGGAACAAAGGCAGGCCCATGCTCACATCAATGACTTTCTCTCTGTTTTGCATAGATCAGATTCAGTGATGCGCCTCAGTCGATGGCCCCCCCTTAGGGAGTGAGATGGGGTATACAAAACCCCTTACTGGACAACCAAGAGTTAAGGAGCTGCTCTGGGCTGAGGCAGCTCTGCCATGCCACACTGGCAAAGCATGCACACGCTGGAGGAAGAGCTTAAAAAGGGATCAGAGGCACTCACTTGTTGGCATACCAGGAAAGAGAACACTCTGAGGAAAGAGC
Organism: Pelodiscus sinensis; assembly: GCF_052426305.1. NCBI lineage: Eukaryota > Metazoa > Chordata > Testudines > Trionychidae > Pelodiscus > Pelodiscus sinensis. Next base: position 203,048,587 of record NC_143052.1, read on the forward strand.
TGACTGAAGGCAGGAACTTTCCAGATACCCACTGTGGGTGGGACCCTCCTTGAGTGAAGGGCAGGCCAGATTCCGGCTCACCCTGAGAGGGAATCATTCTCCTCTATTTCCTATTAACTCATTTATTTGTGTTAATTCCCTATGGTTTCTGTGTATGGACTATCCTGGAAGGGGGAGAAGTGACCTGGTTTCCGGCCAAAGTCTCAGGAAGAAGCTGGTGTGATCTTTGGCAGCAAGTACCTGAAAGGAAAAGAGCTTCTATTTCACAAGGAGGTACTAGAAGTGAGTAAACCCCTTCAGAGATACAAAGCCATATCTCATGGTGTAGGAACCTAGATTTGGAAAGGTCGTTTTAGGTACCAGAAGTAATATGGATGCTAGTAAAAACTGATTAAGGACCTGATCCAGCTCCTTTTCTTATGAATGGAAATCTTTGCTTTGGCTTCAGCATGGGTGGTGGGTGAAAGTAGGGCTGGGGGAGGCAAGCCCCCAACCCTGCCACCAACCCTGTCCCTTCTGCCCAGGCTCTGCCCCACACGGGAGCCAAGCTGCCCCCACAGCATCACAGGGAGGTAGGATGGCATGTGGCCCTAGCTTCCCTGTCCGCAGAGCACCTCTAGGATGGGCAGTGCACAGCCCCAGCCTTCCTGGCCCAGAGCATGGGGACACCGGGCAGCAGGCAGCCTCAGCCTCCCCAGCCCTCGAGCATGGGAAGGATGGAGGGCATGTGGCCCCAGCCACCCTGAAACATGGGGAGGGCAGGCGCTGAGGGGCAGCAGCGCTCCACCCCCAGTTCATCTATAGTAGATATTCTAGAGGTATGGAGGGCCAGGCTGGTGGTTTGGGAAGGCAATGCTTTGCCACCACGTATTATGTGCACCACCAGTGGCCTTCAGTGACAGTTGCATCACTGATAGATACCTGATGATATCTGCCACTGTCAAGGCTGTTTTCCTCTCTGGCATTTTGAGTGCAGAAGGTGAAGGCCTACAAGGGTACATCTACACTGCAACACTATTTCAAAATAACCTAACGCTATTCTGAAATAACTTAGTCTGCGTTATTTCGTAATAGTGTCAAAATACTGTCAAGCTGGAGGACTTTGTACTCCGACTCCTGTGACCCTCATTGTACAAGGAATAAGGGAAGTCGGAGGAAGAGTGTTCTATTTCGAAATAAGTGCTAGGTAGATGCTCTCTATTTCGAAAAAAGATACACAGTTGACATAGCTCAATTTGCATAGCTTATATCGAATTAAACCCTGCAGTGTAGACCCATCCCAAGAGACTTTAAAATACTTTTCCACTAACGGCTTCTGTTTAAAAATCTCCTCAAGGCCACAGATTCCCTGAGCATGATGATGCTGCCACTACTCAAATACAAAATTCCCTTTGGTAACCCAGGAAGATGCATTTGAGAATGTCTTCCTGTAGGGTGCGACCAAGCTCTTTAACCTTCCTTCTGGAGAAAGCTTGAAAATAAAATCCTGTAATTCTCTTAATAGCTGACCTTGCAGTCTTAGGCACATGAACACACAACTTCCTGCTTTCTAGGACACAGGAATCAGATCATGATCTTAAAAAGGTGATTTTTTTTTTAGTAACAAAACAAAGAAAACATATTCGGTAAAGCATTACTTGGTTGCTAGGCATTACAGAGCAACCAAAAATAGTAAAATGAAAGGCACAGAGAATTGCTTTCCTGGGAATCAATTTAAGTTACAGTGCATAGGGGAGCTAACTTGGGTTCAACACAGAGAAGTCCAACAAACCCCTAAAATAAAGAAAATATTCTGATTGTGTCTGCCTAAACATTTCAGCTGTGTCTACACTGGCATGATTTTGCGCAAATACTTTTAACGGAAAAGTTTTTCAGTTAAAAGTATTTGAGCAAGAGAGCGTCTATACTGGCATATGACTTTGCACAAAAGATGCGCTTTTGCGCAAAATCATCCGTGCCAGTGTAGACGCTCTCTTGTGCAAGAAAGCTCCTATGGCCATTATAGTCATCGGGCTTTCTTGCGCAAGAAATTGACGTTGCTGTCTTGTGCAAGAGGGCTTATCCCTGAGCGGGAGCATCAGAGTATTTACGCAAGAACCACTGATTTTGTACATTACAAAGTCAGTGTTCTTGTGCAAATACTCGTGGCCAGTGTAGACAGGCGCCAAGATTTTGCGCAAAAGCAGCCAGTTTTGCGCAAAATCTTGCCAATTTAGACACAGCCTTCCTGTTCTATTCATATAGCTGTAGTTTCAAGATTTGATCCTTCTTTAGGCATGGATGTCACTGAATATGTCACATGGATGTCACTGTTGTCCTGGCTTAATTCATGTCTATCCAGCTCTTTTCTGGTCACACACAGACTGCAGCAGTAAGGTCACAACTTCCAATTCAAAGACACACTCTGTTTTCATTGGCTTTCCTGGCTTCCTGCCAGCACTTCCTGCTTTCCTAGTATTCCCAGAGATTCTCTAGGACTCAATGTCTGCAGATTTAACCCCCACAAGCAATTTAGTTAACTGAATGGCTGGGATATCCTGAAAAGGGTAGTACCCCTCCCATTGATCACAAACCCAATCATATCTGGTCAAGTTACTATGACACCTTTAAAGTTATCTGGGTCATTCTCTCGAAAGGGGAATGCCATCAACTCCGGAAGGTTACAAATTTAAATCTAGTAATTTGTAATCTTTGGTCACTACCCCCACATCTGAGTAAAATCTCTTATTCCCTGATAGTTGCACTGAAAATTGCACTTGTCCCATTTGATGGCACCTTTTTAGTGTAATGCGTGTGCTACAGAAAATGTTGATATTGCATTTCCTTTTGGGGTATAGAAATAAAGAGGGAACAAAAAAAGTATATATTTGACCTTCCAGGCTTTGTCTAATATCTGAGTATTAAGTTCTCTGCTCCATTCTGTTCAGTGTTGACTAGATATGTTATCACTTATACTCAGTAGGCTGGCATAGAAACATGAGTTGAGAGCTTTGGAGATAAAGAAAGAAATAAGAATTTGTTCAGTTTCACTTAATACATTTTTGATATAATAAAAGAAATGCTTGAGTTGAATTCTTCAGCTGCTCTATAGAAATGATTATATACCTGCCACTAGATGTAACATGGTGATAAGTCCTCAAAGATACCAGTTGTCACATGATTTCTTTTCTAAATAGGCAAAGTTCCAGGATTGTCTAGTTGGAAAACAAAGATGAGTAAGTTTTAAGTTTAATTGTTTTAGCAGCTTTCTTCCAGATTTCCAATGCAGAGGGAATTTTAATTTTCTTGGACAAAAATGACTGTGATTTAAGAAGGGGACATGACTTAGTCTGAGAAGAATAAAAGCTTCAGCGGGTAGCCAAGTTAGTCTGTACAGGATAAACTTAAAAAAACAACAGATAGTCTGGTAGCACTTTAAAGACTAACAAAACATGAAGATGGTATCATGAGCTTTCATGGGCACAGCCCATTTCTTCAGATGCATTCACTGGGCAAATGGGAGGAAAAGGATAAAAGGAGTGAATTCATTCCAAAACGTTGGATTAGCTCCCATGAAATCTCTGTGTTCTGTACAGATCAACTTATACCCTTCTGGTAAGAAAGTTCCTGAGTTGCTAGCCACCATTTGGAGCCATTGGTGATCTTTTAGATATCCTGGGCCGAGGCCGTGAACAGGCTGAAAGAGCTAATTCAGTCCTAGAATAACAGAAGCAAAAGTGATTCTTCTTGCCCACAGATTTATTTTCAGCATGCAAACAGGTGTAAAAGTTAATTGTATCGTATCATATCAACTGATAAATGAAATGATTTCAAGTGGCATCTCACCACCCTGAAAATTAGGCCATTTAAGTGCCTAAATATGGAGCATTCTTAATTTTTAAATAGAATGGAGAACACAGACAGCTGCATTTACGGTAAAACAGTAAGGCTATGTCTACACTGGCACCCTTTTCCGGAAATGCTTAAGACGGAACAGTTTTCCATTATAAGTGTTTCCGGAAAAAGCGTGTCTACATTGGCAGGATGGTTTTCCGGAAAAGCACTTTTTCCGGAAAAGCGTCCATGGTCAATGTAGACGCGCTTTTCAGGAAAAAAGACCCGATTGTCATTTTCGCGATCGGGGCTTTTTTGCAGAAAAGACTACTGTGCTGTCTACACTGGCCCTTTTCTGGAACAGTTTTTCTGGAAAAAGACTTTTGCCTGAATGGGAGCAGCATAGTTTTTCTGGAAAAACACTGACAATTTTACAGTAGATCATCATTGCTTTTCCGGAAAAGCATGCGGCCAGTGTAGACAGCTGGCAAGTTATTCTGGAAAAGCGGCTGCTTTTCCGGAATAAGTGGCCCAGTGTAGACACAGCCTAACTGTTTATACAAAAGAAGCATAATATATCAAATAATAATGTTCTAAATGGTGCAATTACTTGTCAGATATGATAGTTACTAGAGATGCTAGATATCAATTAATTTAATAATCGTGTAGCCTCATCAAATCTCAGTGGTTATATGATTATAAAATAGTCCCTGTGGGTAGGTCCGGCAGCCAGTGTATCAGAGGCAGCAGCACAGGGCAGCAGCAATCCCTGTCCATGGGAAGCCTAATCTCCCTGTGGATAGAGGCTGCACCAGAACCCCACAGAGCAGCCCACTTCAGTTTCAGTCAAATGCATGAATTCAATGTATTTCATTAAACTGGGCAGCAAAATAAGTTTGCAATGTGTCTTTAGCGGTGATAATCAATACGTTTTCTAATTCAGTCTTGTCCCATCACAAATAAATTGTTATCCTTTGCTCATGCAAACCATAAAAGGACAGTAGAATATGAATTAGGAGAATACATAAGGCAAAGGATAACCTTGAGAGAATATTCACTTAATTTGCTCAAGTATCAGAGGAGTAGCCGTGTTAGTCTGAATCTGCAAAAGCGTCGAGGAGTCCTGTGGCACCTTATAGACTAACTGAAGTGTTGGAGCATAAGCTTTCATGGGCTAAGGCACATGATGGCATATTAGTGATCTACAACCAATCCTGGACAATGATCCCTCACTTTCACAGGCCTTGGGAGGTAGGCCAGTCCTTGCCCACAGCAACCCGCCAACCTGAAGCATATTCTCACCAGCAACTACACACTGCACCATAATAACTCTAACTCAGGAACCACTCCATGCAACAAACCTCGGTGCCAACTCTGCCCACATATATACACCAGCAACACCATCACAGGACCTAACCAGATCAGCCATATTGTCACTGGTTCATTCTTCTGCACATCTACTAATGTTATATATGCCATCATGTGCCAACAATGCCCCACTGCTATATACATTGGCCAAACTGGACAGTCTCTACGTAAAAGAATCAATGGACACAAATCAGATATTAAGAATGGCAACATACAAAAACCTGTAGGGGAACACTTCAATCTTCCTGGACACACAATTACAGATCTAAAGGTAGCCATCCTGCAGCAAAAAAACTTCAGGACCAGACTTCAAAGAGAAACTGCTGAGCTACAGTTCATCTTCAAGTTTGACACAATCAACTCTGGATTAAACAAAGACTGTGAATGGCTTGCTAACTACAAAAGCAGCTTTTCCTCTCTTGGAATTCACACCTCCAGATCAGCTACTAGAAGTGGGCCTCATCCTCCTTGATTGGATCCACCTCATCATCTCCAGCCTGATTCTGGCCTGCATATTTATACCTGCCTCTGGAAATTTCCACTACATGCATCTGACGAAGTGGGTCTTTGCCCACGAATGCTTATGCTCCAACACTTCAGTTAGTCTATAAGGTGCCACAGGACTCCTCGCCACTTAATACGCTATAGTTCTAATCTACATAGACTATGGAGAAAGGTCTCTATCCATTTAGCTTCTCCAGAAACTACAATGGTTTCAAATTATTTTATGGAGCTGATCTAATTTTGGGATAGTTTAATTCCAAAAATAAATAATATAGGTTTTAATCTACCAAATTTAGATTGTAATCAACTAAATGGTTACTAAGTACTCTTATATTTAAGTGGACTCATGAAAATAAAGGAACTGAGATTTAGACTTATTTATTTTAAAATCAGAAAGAATACCCAATTCTTCAAATTAATAGCGTTAGACTATTTTTTTCTATCTTTGATTGGTTCATTCATTGATTCTGCTGTACAGCACTTAACATCATTAATGTTATGGAACAGTTGTGCAAGGCGTTCCAATGAAAGTATGAGAAGTAATAGGTTTTATAGCCAGCCATGGTAAATGCCTCAAGATAAAGTAAAATTGGAAGACATCCTGCCATGAATGCTTATACTAGCCTTTGATTCACTGCATGTCGGTCATATTCATTGAGATGAGTTCCTTGCATTCCTGTTTTTAAAAGGCCATCCCTCTACTGTGAATTTTCATGAAAAGTTTCTCATTTTTATGCCACATAGCTCTAATCATTTCCACACCTCCCCTGCAAGGACCGTTGGACTGAGACTAAAACCAGATAACTAGGTCAGCCTTTGCAACTACTAGTCTGTGTTATGATTGACACTTGTGTATATTGAAAATAACATTCTCCATCTGGCTATCATTTGCTGCTGTGTTACTATATCTTCCTTCAGTAACTGGTTGTACAAATTGGGAGGGAGGGGATTAAGTACATGAAAGTAATGCCTCTTTACTGTCTTATATTTCAGATTCTTTTTTTTCACAGAGCCATTTTAATCAATAACTTTGAAAGTCGGCTCTCCGTCCATTTGCATTTGTATGATACTCTACTGTTACCATTCCAAATTGATATGTAGCTTTCTCACCCCTCAGCCTGGATGTTGTCACTTCAGATTCCACACTAGGGCTTGGGTTCATGCCCACCACTGACTCTGTAGAGTGATGGTAGATGTGATATTGGTAGAGGTCAGACCTGAATGTGTGTATTACCATGCCATTGCAAAACCTGCCCTACCTCCGCAGGCACAGAATCTTCCCAGCAGAATAACCAATATAGACTTGCTGCATAAGAGAGAGAAGGATTCTGAAGGGTGAGGGGGACATACTCATAATTTGGGGTCAGGCCATTAGAAATGAAAAAGTTCTGATTTTCATCTTTTTTAGTATAAATTTAAATGTCAAAAGAAAAGTCAATATGAAACAAAAAAGACCCCTACTTTGGTTAAACTATTTTTTTAAGTCATGAAACTTCTTGAAACTGATCCTGCTACATGGATGGTTTTGGTTTTCACACATTAGCATTTTTCAGAGAAAAATGTTTTGAGGAAAAATTCCAGACTAGCTTCACTCTGTAGCCACTTCATGGACTTCATCCCTTAGGAACAGAGGTGTGTGAAGTCTAGTATTCACTAGTCTGCTGTCCTACATTTGAACCTGGGGGCTGAATTAGCTGCTAGCACTCTCTTAATTATTACACTAGTAAGGTTATTGCTTAGAATCACCTCTCCATTATGTGCTGCACTGAGATAAATCAAGTGCTGTTCAGTACAAGAGATGCCACCTGTGGATGAGATGATCTCTGTTGTGACTTATATCTTCCTCAGCACTTCTAAAATAATTGGGTTACCTCACTCAACAGCCCACTTCTCATCAAAAGAGACATCATGTTCAAGGCTCTTGCTATGCGCATGCTGAAAGCAGAGTCACACAAGCACTCCTGGCACCTCAGGATGAGTATCCATCTAGGGTACGTCTAAACTACATGTCTCTGTCGGCAGAGGCATGTAGATTTGTTTGTTCAGCAAAGGCAAATGAAGCTGCAATTTAAATGATCGCGGCTTCATTTACATTTACATGGCTGCCGCGCTGAGCCGACAAACAGCTGATCAGCTGTTTGTCGGCTCGCGCGCTAGTCTGGACGTTCCCCCTGTCGACATCAAAGCCCTTTGTCAGCAGCCCCGGTAAACCTCATTCCACGAGGAATAACGAGGCTGCCGACAAAGGGCTTTGATGTCGACAGGGGGAACGTCCAGACTAGCCGCGAGCCAACAAACAGCTGATCAGCTGTTTGTCAGCTCAGCGCGGCAGCCATGTAAATGTAAATGATCATTTAAATCGCGGCTTCATTTGCCTTTGCTGATCTGTCTAATCTACATGCCTCTGCCGACAGAGGCATATAGTCTAGACACAGCCCTAGACAAATTCAGATTGGAAAAGGGGTAATTTTAACAGTAAGGGTAATTAGCTCTTATGACAAGGGTCCTGGTGGTTTATCGATCACTGGCTATTTTTAAAATTAAGATTGGATTTTTTTTCTGAAAGATCTGTTCTAGGGATTACTTTGAGGAAGTTCTATGGCTTGTCACCTACAGGAGATCAGGTTAGATAACCACAATAGTCTTTTCTGGCTGTAGAATCTACAAATCTATGAACTCCCAGTAAAATGTGTTAGAATTCCTCAAACATGAAAGATGCATTTAAATCTGGCTTTTAATTTCTAACTCCATCTACTTTTAGAGACATGTTTCACCTTTACTCCCCTTTAGCTCCATCTCCCAGCAAAACCCTGCTTTGCTCGCTGCCTCCCCAAAATGTCAAAGATAAACTCCTGTAAGGGAATAGTAAGAGAGAGGTAGCTATATTAATCTGATCTTGGTAAAACAAAAGAAGTCATATAGCACTTCAAAGACTAACAAGATAGTTTATTAGGTGATGAGCTTCTTCCTGTAAGGGAAGACTTTGTGATTTCCACTCACTTTATACTCACTTTACACTTCGCCAAAGGATCAATGCCCACAAAACAGATATTAGACAGGATCACAAAGAAAAAACACTTTCTTGCCATTTCAACCAGAAAGGACATTGTCTCAATGACTTAATTACCTGCATCCTGCTTCAAAAGCCTTTTAAGACTACAGTTGAAAGAGAATCCTCTGAACTGTTATTCATGCTAAAATTCGACACTTTACACCTGAGTCTGAATAAAGGATCTAATTATCTTACCCATTACAAAGATAGCTTCCCCAATTATCACCTCTAATATCATTAGCTCACAGACATTTACCTCCCCCCCCCCATCCCTGTTCTGTTCTGAAATTTGATTTGTCCTTATCATATGTGTTCATTTTTTTTAATTGTATCCTTTGGTATATATGGTTGTGACAATTTTCTTCCACTATTTGATCTGAGGAAGTGGGTCTGGCCCATGAAAACTCATCACCTAATAAACCATCTTGTTAGTCTTTAAAGTGCTACATAGTCCTGTATTTTGTTTACAAGCATAAGATCCATTGCACTTAAACCTTTTAAACAAAACAAATGTGTTTGGATTACATCATGCATCTAGTAGCATTAGCAAAGACGGTGAGAGTCAAATATGACAGTCAAATATGAATCTCTTTATGAGCAACTCGAACATTGCCTTTCATTTAGCTCATTCAGTACCTTAAGAGTTCATTAACATGCCTCCATAAAGCTTTTCATGTCTCTTTGACATGTAAATCTAAAAGAGGTTTCTCCCCATTTTTCTTTAAAGAGTCTTAATTTTTCTAAATATCAGAATAGCTTACCTAGCAGCCTCTTCTTACTGTCAAGATCTTAGGATATGGGACTAGCAGCAATTTAAAACCACCTTTCTATTTATGTACCTAATAATAGGGAAAGGCAGGCAATCTTCTGGTACACAGATTCACCTTTTCTCACTGCTTTTGTGTGACTCATTCACTGCTCCTTGCAAATTAAGGTTCTTTTTATTACACAGCTGAATGCATTGTTTTTTCTTTCTTCAGTTTTCTCAGAATCCGTACTGAATATCTCTTAAGTGGAATGACTGGCCTTTAAACCAGAGAAAATGACCATGTTTAGAGTTTGAACTCATTTCTATGGCAACCAGATAAAGTAAGGAAGAAAAAAGTGAGAACAACAAACAACAACAAAAACGGATCACACATTAGATCCACTTAGTGCTTGAAATATGGGTATTTCATTTCTCTAAGGGCATGTCTAGACTACATGGCTCTGTCGCCAGAGCCATGTAGATTAGTTTACTAGACATACCCAAATGAAGTGGCAATTAACATGATGAGGTGGGATGAGGTTTATCAGGGCGGTTGACAAATGCCTTTGATGTTGACCACGGAGCTTCCAGACTAGCGTGCTAAGGTGACAAACAGCTGATTGGCTCAGCGCAGCAGCCATTTTAATTTAAATGAAGCGGCGATTATTTAAATTGCCGCTTCATGGGTATGTCTAGTAAATTAATCTACATGGCAACAGAGCCATGTAGTCTAGACATACCCTAAGTGACCCCCAACCAAAACCAACAACCAAAATTGGAACCAACTATTATAGATCACAGTAGATTAGATTATTATGTGCCTCAAGCAAAGAACAGGGGGAACTGAGGTGTACCAATGCCAGAGGCCCTGACATGGTAGTATTAGGTTGGGCCACTCTATTTGTAGAGTGCATCTATGCACACACACTGAGCTGAATTTTCAGAAATGTGGAGTGCAGGAGAGGAAATGTAGGGTATTCAGAAGCTCTGAAATCAGGTTCTATAAAATATATCATCTAAATGATAGTGTTAAATAGAAATGCCCTTTCAAAAGAAGTCTCTGACATCCCTTTACTATAAACACTAGCTAAAAGCAAAAGTTAATATGCATCTAAATCACGCCATGGATAGCATTCCTAAACTGTTTTGCTTAGATAACATATTTTTGAGTTACAGTGCTAGTTGAGTATTAAAGCTAAGTTTTTGTTTTTCATAAAGTAAAAGTCATGGATAGTTCATGGGCAATAAAGAAACATTCATGAAAACCCATGTGACTTGTCTGTGACTTTTACTAAAAATATGTATGACAAAACGGGGAGCTGCAGAGTACACACAACAGTCTCAAGGGCCCAGCTTGGAGCTGTGGGGTTCCCCCTCCAGACATGTCTTTGAGCTCAGAGCACGCCGGTTTCCTGTGGAGCTCCACTTCCCACAGGCTACATCTACATTGGCAAGATTTTTCACAAATACTTTTAACGCAAGAGTTTTTGTGTTAAAGTATTTGAGCAAGAGAGCATCAACACTGGCATGTGCTTTTGTGCAAGAGATGTGCTTTTGCACAAAAGCATCCGTGCCAGTGTAGACGCTTTCTTGCGCAAGGTAGCTCAGATGGCCATTTTAGCCATCGGGCTTTCTTGCGCAAGAAATTCATGTTGCCTGTCTACACTGGCCTCTTGCACAAGAACACTTGCACAAGAGGGCTTATTCCTGAGTAGGAGCGTCATAGTTCTTGCGCAAGAAGCACTGATTTCTTACATTAGAACGTCAGTGTTCTTGCGCAAGAATTCACGGCCAGTGTAGACAGGCGGCAAGTATTTGCGCAAAAGCATATGCTTTTGCACAAAATCTTGCCAATGTAGACACAGACACAGTATTTAGGAGCTCCATGGCATCTCAGACCCCCAGAGCAGCTGGGAGCTATGAGGCATCCCCACCACCTCCTGTGGCTAGAATCTTGGGGGCTCCACAGTTCCCAGGCATCACAGGCAGTGGAGGGACCCTGCACGTCCCAAGGACTGTGGGCTCAAGTGCAGAGGTCTCTGGAGGTCTTGTTTTCCATGACCTCCATGACAAAATTGTAGCCCTACTCATTAGCTAATAGTGTAAGCACAGCACACTTTTTTTAACCACACATACTGAGTGAGTGCAAGAAAAGAAACCTCACAAGCTTTATTTCTTGGAATTTGTATATCATGGCATACGTGAGCATGGCACTGGGTATAAATTATTAGAGAAAGATCAGGACCCCAGTGTGGTAGGTGTTGCATATGCACTTGTAAGATGCTATTCCAGCTCTGATGAACTTATATTCCAAAAAAGCCAGGACATTAAGGGATGGAAGAGAGGAAGCATTTTTATCTCCATTTTACAGACACAACTGAGATTAAGTGACTAACCCAAGACCAAGCAGGATATCTGTTACAGAGCATGGACTTAAACTCTTGTCTCCTGAGAGCCAGTTCAGTGCATTACAGTTTGAACCTCTCTAATCTGGCACTCTCAGATCTGGCAAAATCTGTGGTCTGGCATGATTTTAGTTAGCCAGATAGCTAAGTTTCCCGTGGTCTCCTAAAGCTTGTTTATAGCTACCAGTCCTGTCTTTCAGTGTTCTATGCTGTTATTTAACTCTAATATACCCCTAAATGTCTTCTAAGAGCACAGTAAGCAGTGGAATAGTAATAGAGAGGTAGACGTGTTAATCTGACCTTACAAAAACAAAAGGAAAAACTATGTAGCACTTTCAAGACTAACAAGATGGTTTAATAAGTGATAAGCTTCCATGGGCCAGACCCATATGATCTGAAGAAGTGGGTCTGGCCCACGAAAGCTAATCACCTATTAAACCAGCTTGATAGTGTTTAAAGTGCTACTGAGTAAGCAGAGGAAGTATTGATAATGCTGCTAGACAACACTGACCTCCTATGGTTTGGCAAATTCTCTGGTTTGGCACCAGTCATGTCCCAAGGGCTAGAAAGGTTCAACCTGTAATAATAAGACCATCCTTCCTCTTAATGCAAAGTAAGGATGTTAACTAGCAGTTAATTGTCTAGCTGAGTAGTCGAAGTGGAGCTCAACTAGTCCAGAGGCACTTCTGCATTCCTCCTTTGAAATGTACAGGAGCCTCTTCTGGGGCTCCTGTACAATTCAAAGGAGTAATGAAGAACTTCACATGCAGCCCAGGGCCAGCAGGAAGTCCTGTTAACTCCAGGCTCCATGTGGTGTGCCAGCTTTGAAACATACAAGAGTCCCCCTCTGACCCCGGGGTTCATGCTGTGCTGCCGCTTTGAAATGCCACTCGGAACCAGGATCAGGTAGGGACTCCCCAGCTGATCCCGGATTCTGCAGAAATGCTGCACTGGAGCATGGGATCAGTTGGGGTGTAGCTGACCCCGGGCTCCAAGCGTGGGGCAACACCTCACAGCTGATCCCAGGCTCAGCTGTGTGGCGCTGCCACTTTGAAATACCTCCCCCCCCCTTTGCTGCCTCTATCTGATAGAGGCAGTGGGGGGGGGGGGAGGGGGAGATCAACTAGTCAACTAGTCCTTAACATCCATAATACAAAGGCATAACTTCTTCATTAAAGCTAATCATAACACCAAATCCTATTATTTTTTCACCTCAATGAAAAATTAATTTAACAAATGATAAAACTACATTACATTTATTAGAAATTGATTTTGACTAATAGATTTTTTTCTAAAACCCTATTCATGATACTGTGTTCCTAATATAAACACATCACTTGTGTGAGTATGACAATTACAAGGAAATACAAAAGAAAAACCATTCAACATGAAATAGGAATTTTTACTGTATACACATTAGAGGAATGAGAAGAAATTACAAAACCAATGGAGTTATATTAATAAACATAATTTACTACATCTCTAAAAAGATTTTTAAATGAGTAAGTCATTCTGAGCAACATGCATAAGAATATTACAACTTGCGCATGGATTTCAATTCTGAAGAATCCCAAAACAAGAACTGTAAATCTGAAAGTGCTGAGTTGAATTTATGCTGAACAGGTCCCACAAGTGCCTCTGTTGATTGCAGGAAACCTACATCAGAGTTACCTGTGGTTCTGAAGACTGATACAAACTTTGCTGTATTCTTATTCTCAGTGATTGAATCTTTAATGTTTATAGGGATTGTCTGAAGTGCCTAAGATAACTTCTTTCCTGATTTCCACTGTTAACTGCCCTTAGAAGCTGCACAAGTGAAGCATTTCTGAAAATCTGACCATTTATTTTGGTGCCTCAATGCAGATTTCAGTGCTTAACTTTAGGGGCTCAAGTTTGAACAGTTTACTCATAACCATTCTCTGCAAAGTAATCCCATGCAATGAAAATAGTTATTATTTCTATAAGCAAAGGGTATGTCCTCACCAGTGCTCCCTGTAAGCTGGGCACTTGGGTGGCCTCCCACTAGACATTCAAATGCCACCAGCTGATTAGCAGAGAGCCCCTAGCCAGCAGCATGCGTTTCTACTGGAGGTATATCTGTGCATGCCACTGTGCACATAACACAATTTATTCCAAACACAGATAGAAATAATTAGAAGGAACATTGGTCCTGGGAGCTCCCTTCAGAGGGATGAATCCAGCAGGGCAGGGCAGGAGGGTTGGGCTGTGTCCTGGGGACCTATGTTTTCTGTATTTTTTCCATGCATGGGCAGAATAAATATTGTTATGTGCACCAAAGCAGGTGCAGAGGTGCACCACCAGTAGAAACACATTTGCCAGCTGTGGGTGCTCTTCCAATCAATTGGGAGGCTCCTGAATCTCTCCTGGGCAGCTGCCCAAGGTCTCAGCTTATAGGGAACACTGGTCCTCAGAGTACTAAACCAGTATGGAACCTAGGTTCACACTAGATTTGCTATCTTGCTCTGAAGCCTGGTCCTGGCACACTGCTAATCTTACCAATGCCAGATGAATTCAAACTAGCTCAGGCAGGTCACCCCTGACATCCCCACAGTGTTCTATCATGTACTGGCTAGCTCCCAGAGTGCTGTGGAAAGCCACTAGCCTAGCAGAGCTCCAGGAGGGATTTTATCTCCTAGCCTTCCCTCAGTGGTGGTGGGGGACAGGCACATCTTGCACATCTAGCCCTTCAGAGGGTGCAGCACATTTCCAATCTGTGCCAGTCCCGCTCTATAAGCAAATACAGAGGGCTGGAGGGGTTCAAAGTGGTGTGACGCTGCAGGCCAAATTTATACTCTACAAATAAGAGGTTAAAATATCCAAACAGGCACATACTAGTAATGAAAATGCTTTTAAAAATAAGAAGGTGGCTTTTCTTTCTCCTCCTATCATTTAAGGTATGTCAGCACCACACACCACTGGTGACAGCCGGTTGGGTATGTGTAGCTAGAGGCTGCAGCCAAAAGCTGGTTGTGTCTATGCTGCAGTGAGGTGCTATATGGGCCATACGAACAGCCATACTGCATCACAACAATGGTCCAACTAGTCCAGTAGCCTGTCTTACAACTCTGGCCAATACCAGGTGGTTCAAAGGGATGCACAGAACAGGCAGTGAAAGGCTGTGACAGGGAAGTAGCGGGAAAAGGCTCAGACTATGGAGAGATGCTGGTGACGTTCCCTGCTGCTGCCCCTACCACAAAAGCCTTTCCCTGCTGCCATCGCTGTGCCTCACCGCCTCTCTAAGGGTATGTCTACACATCAAAGTTATTTGGAAATAACAGCTGTTATTTTGAAATAACTTTCCTAGCATCTATACAAACCAACCGCTATTTCGAAATTAAATTGAAATAGTGGAGGGCTTATTTAGAAATTGGTAAACCTCATTTCATAAGGAATAACGCCAATTTTGAAATTGCTATTTTGAAATAAGTGCTGTGTAGACACTTATTTTGAAATAGGGGGCGTCCAGCCCTTCCAGAGTGCCCTGGTGGCCACTCTGGCCTCAAACAAGAACACTCCTCTCCCTCTTCCCCCCTCCCCGGAGCCCTCAAAGGGGTTGACTCTGGCCACAGTGCCTGTGCCAGCTCCAAGCCTGCCAGCCAAGAGCCAGCAGTCACTGCCCCTGACCCAGTGGCCCCAAAACATGAGCCAACAAGCCACTGGCAGCCAGCCCTCTCCAGGAGCAGTCTGCCACCTTCCAGGAGCCTGCCAGAGCCCGGAGAAGGCGGACGCCTTTCTGGTCCAGGATGGAGATCATGGACCTTATTCAGGTTTGGGGGGATGCCCCCAACGTCCATGATCTCCGCACTAGACAGAGGAACACAGCCATCTATGGCAGGATAGCTGCCAGCCTGGCCACCAAAGGCCACGTGTGAATCCAGGAGCAGGTTTGCATAAAAATCATGTTGGCCCGGCGTGATCCCCAACCCTGAGCCCTGAGCTTCCCCTCCCCCTTCCAGCTCCCTCCTCCCAGGTTTCCCCCTCCCCTCTCCCACCCTCTCTTATCCCCTCTCCTGCCTCCTTTCCCCAGTCTCACCAGAGTTTCATTCTCCCCCCCTCCAGTTTTGTTAAATAAAGAGAGTTTGTGTTCCTGAAAATACATGTATTTTATTTGTCATCAGGAAGGGGTTTGGGGAGGGGTAAGTGGAAGGACATGAGGGAGGAATGAGGCACAAGCCCCCAGTGGGGCAGACCAGGGAGGCTCTTAGTGCTCCTCAGGGTGGACGCTCTCTCACAGGGCCTCCTGGATACTGACAGCCCCTCAATGGACCTCCCGGATGGCAGTCTGCAGAAAGTGCAGCCAGGCTCACAGCAACACGTCCATGAGAAGCACCAGAGTGCCCAGGGGCAGCTCTGGCTCCATGTTGCAGAGTGCTGTGGTGTCCCAAGTGAGGGCAACCAGAGCACACAGAGACAAAATGCTTTGCTGTCCCTCATTGAGGTAGGCAAGCAAGCAGGGAAACCTGAGAACTGGCTGTCCAGGGAGGGAGGACATCCCTTTAAGCACATGCCTCTGATAGCCTCAGGCAGCAGCCCCACACAGTAAGTCCTGACCTGGTGCCCTGCCGGAACCGGTTCCAGCCAGCCTTAAATACGATTCAGCATCCACTCAGTGTGGACGCGCTATTTCGAAATAGCCAAATGCTATTTCAAAATGCATTTTATGTGTAGACGCATTATTTCAAAATAACTATTTTGAAATTAGATATTTTAAATAACGCTGTAGTGTAGACATACTCTAATACAGGATCCTTACCCTGTGGAAGGGAAAGGCTCCATAAGTAGGGAGGCAATGGGACACTTTCCAGCTAAAAAATAAAAGTGTGGAAGGGGGTGGCAGTTCTTGGGCATGTAGAGTCCTGTGCAGGGCGTGGATCCTAATGATTCAGACTTGTCTTTACTCACCCTAAGCAATGCCTCACCATCTACACTGCTATTTCTACTTGTGTTGGGTGGGGTCAGGGAGGAGGAGGGGGTTTGCAGTGTATATACTCAACATGCCGCCACAAGACATATGATCATGTAGATGACGCTACATGAGGGGGGGTAAAACTTAAACAGATTATATTCTTCATATAGAGCCTCTGGACTACTTTTTTCTAATGTAGGTTTTGTGACTAATTTACTCAGCTTTCAACACAGAAAATATCCTGGTGCCATTAGCAGAGAGCACAGATGGAGCAATACAAAGACTTCTGCCATGGAATTTGAGAAGGTTTCATGTATTTTATAACAACTATGTAAGGCAGATGAGCTGATGTGGAGAATGGACTTATAAATAGGGTTTCATGCCTGTTAGGTGAGTGTACGAATGCCTAGACTGTAGGATATTGTGATGTGAGGCTCTCTCAGGGCATATCTATACTAGGAAATTATTTTGAACTAACTTATTTTGAACTAATAATTCCCGAAATAATTATTTTGAAATAATGTATCCACACTACAGGTAAACCTCAAAATTTGTCCAAGGCAGGCTCCCTTAATGTGGATGTGCTATCTCAACTTAGAGCCCCAGGAAACACAGGGGAGTAATTACTTTGAATGACTCTGGGAGTAGTTATTTTGACATAGCAGCAGTAGAGCATCCACACTATCGCTATTTTGAAATCACAGTTCAAAATAAGCGTTATTCCTCATGAAAAGCAGGAACTATTATTTCGAAATAACCAACATGTTATTTTGAAATAGCGGGCTTGGTAGTATGGACACTTTGCTTGTTATTTTGAAGTAGCTTCCTTGTGAAACGAAGTTTACCGGAGTGGTTGACAGAGGCTTTCCTTGTCGACTGCGCCACGTCTAGACTGCCACGCTGTGCCGGATCAGCTGATTGTCGGCTCAGCATGGTGGCCATTGTTATGTTAATGAAGTGGGGATTATTTAAATCCTCGCTTCTTTGACCATGCAGAGTAAGCTACTTTACATGGTTCCGTCAATGGAGCCATGTAATCTAGATGCACCCACAGTGTAATCTTGCCCTAAGGCCCGTGTACAAATCATTCTCCAATAGCACAGAGCCAGTGTTGGTCTCTAATGCCTCTCTCCCTCCTTGCTAGTGATGTAGTAAGGAAAATAGGGTGGGACAGATGAAAATGTGCATGGCCAGTTGCCCTGAGCTATATCTCTTCAACTGCATTTCCAGACTCCCATTGCCACTGTAGCCAGTATAGATTAGATCAATCCTCATGTTGCTGTAACTTTGAGCAAGGAGACTGGCCTTTGGAAGGCTACCACAGGATCAGGGGAATGCAAAATTGGGCTTTAATCACCCTTTGTGCATCACGTCCTAGAGTACACACTATACAGCTGCACTTCGCTGCCTGTATTCTTAATGGGCTGATCCCAAACCATTGATCTCAGCAGTACAAAAGCAGCAGGGCCTGAATACAGTATTCAGGGTCTGAATACAAAGTTTAGTACATGAAAAGAATTACGTATATTTACTGCTTGCTTCCTTTGCTGTAAGACGTCGGGGGGGGGGGGGGGGAGGATTCAAATGAACTGGCTGGGCAAATCCAGAATTTCTTATCTAGCTCAAAACACAAATGGAGACATTGACAAGAAACAAGCAGCTATTAGGAGTATTTGTTATAAAACTGTAACCAGATGGTCAGAGAGGCATCAGGCACTTGGCCATCTCTGCATCACCTGACAAACTGCATTAAAGCAGTCTAGATGTTAAACGGTCAATTTCATTTTTTATTATCAGTCCATAAAATAAAACCATTTTTATAACATAAATAAAAATAAATTGCATCAATTCTCTCTTCTTATAGGCCGATAACACATTTTTTTCTTTCTGCTCTGTGTACTTGAGTGCATCAAACTACCAAGGAATGGCATGTATGTATGAGAAAGATGGGAAAATATCCTCTTTTTCACTTTTTATGGTCAGGATATCTTAACTTTAGCCTCTTCATGGGATGGTCATCAAACACCTCTCCTTTTTCAAATCCAACCTGATGAACAACCACTGCCCAATGGCACTTATAAATAATCATTGTGGAGTGATGTGTAATGTCTGCATCTTTTATTGATATTTAATGCAACAGCTGTCTCTATAAAGTTCATTTTAAGCCTGTGATTTTTATTCCACCTGACATTCAGATGGGTCTCTTGTGGAAATACTCTTTGCATGAGGAGAAAGAGCCTGGAAATATGGGAGATTGTTGCAACAAAGGCAAACTTGATTTTTTGAGTTTTATAAATATTTTCTTTTTGTGCGTGTTCAATAAATATGAAAAATATATTATTGGGTAATACACAATGAGCAAAAGCAAACCTGGAACAAAATTCCAAACTCAAATTAGCAGTAAAAACTAATAAATAAGGGTAAGTCTACACTTGCACCCTAGTTCGAACTAGGGATGCAAATGCAGGCATTCGAAATAGTCAATGAAGCGGGGATTTACATATTTTTCAGTAATCCAAAAAATGAGGAGTAACATTAGTTCCAACCAAGGTGTTTGGTTTGAACTAATGCGTCCCGGCGTTTACTTTCACTTTCGAAACAGCTGGCATTTGGAGTAACGCGCTGGTGAGATCACGCTAATGAAGCGCAGGATATTTAAATCCCCACTTCATTGACTATTTCGAAAGCCTGCATTTGCATCCCTAGTTCAAACTAGGGTGCAAGTGTAGACATACCCTAAGGCAATTAAAAAAAAACCCGATACCATCTTAACTCTCTGTCCAAGTGTCATGGCACTACTGAACTTCTAATTTTTTAAGTGTAAGCATAAATAAATCTTTAAATAATGTAAAATTTTGTAATGCTCCAGGTTTTAGCATCTCTGCCTATAAACATATACTTTAATTTAGAGAACACCAATCCATAAATATTTAAGAAGCGAAGGAGTTAAAATGTGAACAGTCATATGGTCTTATGTTAGCTCCCTGTCTAAAATATTTTTCTCTCAAGACCATGGATAAGTTTGCAGACAACAAAAGAACAGCTGACAAACTAGTGGCTGAGTTGTGGATTATAAATGCAGCATGGAGGTCTGAAAGCTTTTGTTCTGTAGTGTTTGACCTATATTTGAACTACTTTTTTCGCTTTTATGGCAGGGAGGGGGGAGAATTCAACAGTACACTTCATCACTCCTAATGCAAATTGTAAGTGACTGTTTCTTTGTCCTCATAATACACAATATGTAAGAAAAAGCCAGGCATCCTGCTTGTTTAGAAATGCTGCCAGTAGGTGAAAAATTCATTCAAATTGCTTTCTTTCTTTGATGATGATGCTGCCAGCAAGCAAGATCAACTTTCAATAGCTGTTGCTCTCTGGCCACACTTGATGTGTACAACATGCTGTCCTACAGGTAAGGAAATTGGAAGGCAGGTAGTCAGTAAAAAATAGTAAGATTCCTGAGACACATAAATGAAGGATCCTGATTATAAAATATGATGCACTACACAATTCAGTTTAGATGTGAAAGAAGCTCTCAGGCTCTGTTTAACCAATCCACCATATTCAAAAAGGTCAAATAGGGGCGGTTTTGGAAGAATACAGAATTTTTATGGATTGGAAGCAGAGACAGGCAAGCCATGGGACATCTGTGTGACCCTTTAACCTTTTATCACATACATTTAGCTGGGATCACGTATAACTTAGGCTTAGGACTTTCCAAATGTGTCCCGTGGTCAATATTTTTCTTTAAGGGCAAACTCACATGATAACTTGTGCATAGTCAGAAGAGATCGTGGTAAAAGCAAGGATACTGG
This sequence comes from Pelodiscus sinensis, assembly GCF_052426305.1. Lineage (NCBI taxonomy): Eukaryota > Metazoa > Chordata > Testudines > Trionychidae > Pelodiscus > Pelodiscus sinensis. The sequence continues at coordinate 203,069,216 of NC_143052.1, forward strand.
AAGTCAAATGAATGGAGTTTTTAAGCTGGAGCTGATCCAGTGCTGGATTCACGAAGTTCAACACATTTGTATAGCATCATTTTGAAAGGGGGAAATTCTCTACAGTGTCTCTTGGTTTCATACCAAATAATCCAGAATCAACATAATTTCTTCTTGCTACAACCAATTAACATACAGTCTGCATTTTCAGGTAGGTAGCAGTAGATAGATACATTCCATTATTCTATAAGTTATGCTTATGGACTCTAGATTGTCTCACAATGCACAAATGAGCAGTACAAATATTATAAACACAAATTCATAAAGATGTCTTATTTTGAACAGCTTAATGAGTTTCAACAATCTACAGCCTAAATAGAAACATTTATCAGCCTCAACATTGGCAGGTGAGTTATGGATCCAATACCACAGTTTTCTACAAAAATATGAAATAAATTAGACAAGGAATTGCTGAATTATGACACATTGAAAACAGAGCTGTAAATGGAATTCAAAAAGATGTCAGTTTTCCTCAAAGGCTTGAAAAAAAATATTTTTGACCTACCTACTTGAGACAGATCATCCAACATCAGCATTGTATTGATTAAAGTCCAATTGCAGAAGTTATTGTTTTGTTTTCCATCTTGAAAACATTACAATGGATTGCTGGAAACCTAAACTTTCCTTAGACAAATAGGGTAAAAACTTGTCACCATGGAATTCAGTAGCACTGTTCCCACTGATTTCAGTGGGGCCAGGAATTTACATAAAAACTTCAGCCCTTTTCCTTGCAGAGACAGATGGTAAATTGTAATTCAGTTGTTATGCAGCTATCTATTATATATTTTAGAGAGAATATGTGTCTGTCTGTCTGTCCATCTGTCTCACTGTGAGTCTGTTTGGTCAAGAACACCCTTTAAATTAATATAATGAGGAGTGCTGTGGTACCTGAGAGATTTAATAAATCTAGTGGCCTAATAAATCTAGTGGTCTCTAAGGGTACGTCTACACAGCAACATTATTTTGAAATAACTAGTGTTATTTTGAAAGAATTTAGTCCATGTCTACACAGCAGGCAGTTATTTTGAAATAATGTCGAAATACTGTCAAGCTGAAGGCCTTCTTACTCCGACTCCTGTAGCCCTTATTGTACGAGGAGTAAGGGAAGTCATAGGACGAGTGCTCTGTTTTGAAATAACGCTGGGTAGATGCTCCCAATTTCTAAATAAGCTATTTTGAAATTACTCCGCAATTGACATAGCTCAATTTGTGTAGCTTATTTTGAGTCAAGACATGCTGTGTAGATGCACCTGAGAGGGGAAAAGTTCCATCGTGCAACTTCTGGAACACACTAGAGTTTCTAAAGACATGTGTGTCATGTGCCTTCCCTGACCACTCGACAGAGATGTTGGTGAACTGGCCCCCGTGGTCCATAATGGCCTGCAGGACATCGAGAAGTATTCCTTCTGTTTGATGAAGAGAAATGCCCACCCAGTGGTCGGGGGCCCAGATAGGGATGTGGGTGTTGTCAATAGAGGAAACCCATGTCAGCAAAGCCAGCAATGATGGCATCCACATCGCTGAATGGATGACCCTGCGCAGCAGGCAGGTGTTCACAGCCCTCATGAGCTGTAGAAGGAGACAAACAGAGATTTGCAGGGGTGCCCGGGCCCTTGGGAGTTCCCCCAGCTCACCCCCTGTATCCTCTCCCCCCCCACACACACCAGGAGCAATCACCCCACTCACCTCAACCCCCAACAGGGCTTTGTGAGGGCGGGACTGAAAAAATCTCCCAGGGAGGAGGCTTGCACCACCACTCCAACCCCTAATCCCTAGGGAAACCCATTCCAGCAGTCCCCCCCACTGCCCGGAACAGTAGCTCGAGAGCACCACACCTGCATGAGACAGCCCCAACAGTCGATCTCCCAACACTGAACTGGTTCCCGATGGATCGGTAGCTATCTGGCATGGCAAGCTTCCAGAGGGCGATGGTGACACACTTCTGGAGTGGTATGGCAGATCTCATGTGAGTGTCCCATCACCTGAAGGCAGGGGCAAGCCACTCACAGAGCTCCAGAAATGTATCCTTCCTCATTCTGAAGTTCTGGAGCCATTGTGGTGGGTCTCCCCACCGCGCCATAATGATCCGGTCCCATCAGTCTGCATGGTGTTCAGGGGAGGGCGGGCAGGTGGGAGGGATCTAACTGCATGAGTCATAGGCAGAGGTCCAAGTAGGGTCTCCCAGAGGAGCTAGGGGTTGGGTTCCTGCAGGGCCTGGGCTGCAGCCTGCAGAAACTGCTGCATGAGTTGCAACACAAGCTGCAACAGTCATAGACTGCCCAGCATCTGTATAGGGAAAGTGATGGAACTCACCTGAAGTGCTTTTCCTGGGATTGTATGAGCCCTGGGAGACCTTCTGGGAGCAGGGGACTGGCTCTGGGCTGAGGATCAGGTCCTGGCTAGTGGGCATGGTGTCCTGCCTAGCCTGTTCCCCCTCCTCTTCCTCATGGTCATCCTCCTCCACAACCCCACCCTTGTTGAGGCTGGAGTCACTGAAGATGTGGGAGAGGTGATCAGCCCTACTCCCAGGATGGTATCCAGGAGCAGCAGGTATGCACTGCTACCCCAGAGCAGGAATTTTGCTCCCTGGCCTTTGTGTAGCCCTTTAGGTGTTCTTTAATTTTCATTCAGACCTGTTCCAGAGTCCTGGTGTGCCCTTTCTCCTCTAGGCTGCTGGCTATTCAGCCATAGAGATTGGCATTCCACTTCTTGGAAGTTGGTCTCTTCCCCCCAGACCTTGAAGAGATCCAGGACCAGTCCAGGCTGGTGCCCTCTTTTGCTCCTGGCCAGGGGCATTGGAGGGTGCTGCAGGCATACTGGCAGCTGAGGGGGGCACATAGGGAGTGCTGGGGTCACTCATGGCTCCAATGCATGGTGCTGTGTGGCGCAGGGCTAGCAGGGCTCTCCTGGTGCCACAAGCCTTTTCCTTTCTGCCTGCAGTTTTAAACTCTGCAGGAGAATGGGAGCATCAGAGTTGTCAGGGGTGTGGCCAAAGTGGCCACAAGGGCAGTTGTGAGAACCCTCTGGAGGCAACTGAGCATCCACACTAATGCTATTTTGAAATAACGATTTAGAAATAAGTGTTATTCCTCATGACAAGCAGGAGTTGTTATTTCAAAATAACCTGGCCTTTATTTCAAAATAACAGGCTTGGTAGTGCGGATGCTCTGCTTGATATTTCAAAATAAGGAGAGTTATTTAGAAATAACTCCCTAGTGTAGACCAGTAGACTCCTCGTTTTTGCAGATGCAGACTAACATAGCTACGACTCTAAGACATTCTCCTAAATGGTAAGAGTTAGGATAATCACATTTCGTATACAGCTTCCTCTTATCATAACTTAAAGCAAGGTCTGGATTTGGTTGTGCCAGAACAATGGGATGTGCCTGGAATGTGATTATTTTCTTACAAAACAGAAAAAGGAGAGGTCTGCTAGCAGGGACAGTAATAGTGTATAATGGCCACAGGGGGACCAGCAAAGGGCCAGAGATGGGGACTAGGATAGCTATAACAAGGGCAAGAGTGGAGAAAGGGACAGCAATCTACCATCATATATCTAAAAGCTTGTTTGTGTGTTTGTCCCGCAGCTGAGGGATTTCCACCCTTCCCCAGAAGTGCCTGTTGCACCCACAGCAACCATGGACAACCATTTCTCACCTGGCCCCAAGCTGCTGAGGTAAGAGGGGCCAGGGTAGTCCATTCTCATCTCTAGCCCCACATCTGAGAAATTATTTAAATGAAGAAAAATTAAAATTATTTCAATTAAGGATCTGAGCAATACCAGTTAAATCTTCTAGTTTTATTATAAAAAGAATAAACACATCATTGTCTTGCAAGGTGGACTGATGAGATTCTTAAGTCTGGTGTGGCATTCAGAGCCCAGCAAGTGTCCTAAGGCTTCCTAATAAGGTTCACAGGAAGTGAGGGAAGAAATGTCTCTCCAGTATTCTTTCTTGGTTGCTCTGATACTCTGTGATTTGCAGCAGTAAGGCTTCCTGTGAAGAAACAGTATATAATGAAGATGAGAAGGCATTTTACATTGTGTAGGCATGGATAAAATGTAACTCCTGTGGATGGATAAGATAGCATGCTTTTCTGATATTTTCCCACAGTCTGTTAAGGTTATTTAAAAAGTGTAACCTTCACCCCATTTTAAACATCTCTGGGTTGTTTGCAACTCTAATATATTTGAAAAGCAATATGCACTGGAACACTGGTATGTGCCTGCAACAAGAACTTCATTTTAAAGATGTAGTTTATGGAGGAATATACAGTTGCATTATATAGACTGTAAAAAACCAATACTTTGCTTATTGAAAATGCATTTAGGAGGAGAGATTTCAAATGCACAAATGCTGGTTAAGCAACCAACTCCCATTGACTTTTAATGTTGAATGCCTATGGCCTTTTGTGCCTTTTAAAAACCTCCCCCTACATTCTTATGAATAGCTGCTCATGCATGTAAATATAAATCTGAGATTAGGAAAAGTCTTTTTAAAAAACACATTAAGTAGAACCTTACTCAAACTTCAAAATACCAAAGCTCAGCATCCTGTCTACTCCCTGTAAACATGCTTAGAGCAGAAGAGGAAATGGATAACCCTTAGTAAGGGGGGATAGGAAAATAACAATAGTGTGAAGAAAGTAGACAATAATGAAAAGATATTTTGTTTTCTATAGATTGATAGGACCCACATCCTAAAGTCTGACCGTCTTTCTTTTTTTCCTTCACTGCTGTTTTTCTTCTTCACGTTGTTCCTAATTACTCTGTATTGTTTCTATAATCTAGGTTTATTAGTTCAGTAGTTCAAGTCTTAATATTCATTCACAGCTTTAAAAATGAATCGTGTTATGCAAATATTAATTATTAGTATAGTGCCACAAATTCTATGCTGAACTTTAGCTGTTGTTATATTCCAACATAAACATGACATAATTTACCCTAAGGGTACACATTAAGGCTGGTAATTTGATTACTTTTATTGGAACACCAAAAATATATAAGCTTTCAGGATGAAAATGTTCATTTTTCAGCTGTTAGCACTAATATAACAAGTAGATATGTATACTAAATGAGCTGTATTGTCCAATATACTACAAACTTAATGTATTAAAAGCTTTCTGTTGCACAATATAAAAGTGTATATGGATTTTGAAGGCATTGTCCACTTCATAGCAGGGAAAGCCTTTCATGTAATTGCCAGCATTTAAAAGATACCCTTATGTATTCAAATTAATAGGTCCAAAAAAGAACAACAACAAAAAAAAGATTTGCCCCATCTTCTGAACTGGGTGCAAAGTCTCAAAAGTTCACACAGATAAAAGTATTTTCCTCCCTTATATAAGCTTGTGATTCCACCTAAGCATATTGATGACTTTACTGTTATTTTACAGCTGCTCTAGCTCCCTAGGAAAAACAAAAAGCAGAAAAAAAACCCCAAATACAACAAACCAAAAAAAAAAATCCCACCAAACTCTCTCAAGCAGAGTTTTGATCCTGAAAAGAAAGAAGAGCCAAAGACTCTGCAAAGTCCAGTAGGGAGCACTTCTATTGATTTTTAAGTGAAAGAGGCTCAGATAATACCATGATGGGGAGCAGTATAAAGCCCTAAGATATTAAGATAGGTAAACATTGAACAGGAGCATCATTGGTTTACATTATTCATATATATTTTTTCAGCACTTGAGGGCATGATGGACATACTAATTTTAATGGACCAGATTGTTCTTTCCTATTTGAAAGAGAGAATTTGGAGTGAAAAATCTCTAAGGGTATATCAACACTGTACAGCCATCATTCTCCCAACACTATTGTATGGGTCTGAAACCTGGACAACCTAAAGTTATCACTTAAAAGTCCTTGAGAGATATCACTAATGCTGCCTCTGCAAGATCTTGAAGATCAAATGGGAAGACACTAACATCAGTGTTCTAGAAGAGGCTAAGACCCCCAGTATTTAGACAGTGATCATCCATCAGCAGCTTTGCTGGAATGGTCATGCTGTTTGGATGTCAGACCATTGCCTTCCAAAACAGGTCCTGTTTTCTCAGCTGAAAGAAGGATACCATAACATGGGAGGACAAAGGAAATGTTATAAGGACTTGCTAGCTTATGGATAACTTAAAGAAGTGCAGCATTGATGTTGACACTTGGGAGACACTCGGCCAGGATTGCTCAAACCGAAGACCAGTCCTACCCAATGACCCCCTGCATTTTGAACTTGCCCGCTGACAAGCTGAGGAGGAGAAGCGGTGCAGGAGGAAGAGGAGACTGGCTTCTAGTCATGGTCAATAGCCTCCTGCTGTACCTGGAAACATCTGTCTTCACTGTAACGGAACTTGTGGTTTAAGGATTGGCCTTATCAGCAACCTGAGGGTCCACAACACTCATCACAAACAGAATAAGACAAAATCCAGGTGCACAAGAGCTAATGCAGTAAATATGATGGGTGAAGTAGAGGAAAAAAGAGTTGAAGTGACTAACTAAAGGACTCACAGGAAGTCAATGGTTGGATCAAGAACAGCATTCATGTCTTATAGCTTCCAATCTAGTGCCCAGGTTGGTAGACCACATGAAAATAAGCTGAAAACAGGAAGTAATGGTATGAGCCAAGCCAAGAGAAATTTCCTAAAAACTAAAACGGGAGAAAGATAATTAGAGCAATAAAAGAATTTGAAGGGAATGGAGTCAAGGAATGGACTGATCTAATGGAACTGGGGTGATTGAGAACTAAGTCAGGATGTCTTTTGAACATACCAAGAGACCAGACTTATTCTGAGGTCAGCTCAGAAAACAGACTATATAGATAAAAGCCAAACGCTATATAGTTCTTACATGCCACCAATGAGTTTCTTTACCTTGTATTTCAGCCTTCCTAGTCTGTTTGGGTATGTCTACACTACAGTGTTATTTCAAAATACCTTGTTTCAAAATAGTTATTTTGAAATAGCTTATTTTGAAATATCGCTTCTATACACAAAATGCATTTCAAAATAGTGTTTTGCTATTTCAAAAAAATGAGTCCACACTGAGTGGACTCTGAATCTCATTTAAGGCTGGCCAGAACCAGTTCCAGCTGGGCACCAGGTCAGGACTTACTGTGTGGGGCTGCTGCCTGAGGCTATCTGAGGCATGTGCTTAAAGGGATGCCCTCCCTCCCTGGATGGCCAGTACTCAGGTTTCCCTGTTTTCTTGCCTACCTTGATGAGGGACAGTAAAGCATTTTGTTTCTGTGTGTTCTGGTTGCCCTCACTCGAGATACCACAGCAATCTGCAACATGGAGCCAGAGCTGTCTCTGGACACTCTGGTGCTTCTCTTGGATGCATTGTTGCAAGTCTGACTGCACTTTCTGCAGGCTGCCATCCGGGAGGTCCATTGAGGGGCTGTCAGTATCCAGGAGGCCCTGTGGGAGAGCTTCCACCCTGAGGAGCACTAAGAGTTTCCCAGGTCTGCCCCACTGGGGGCTTGTCCCTCATTCCTACCTCACGTCCTTCCTCTTATAATCCCCTAACCCCCCTTCATGATGTCAAATAAAATACATGTATTTTCATGAACACAAACTCTCTTTATTTAATAAACCTGGGGGGGGGGGAGGGAATGAAACTCTGGTAAGACTGGGGAAAGGAGGCGGGAGAGGGGGTAAGAGAGGGTGGGAGAGGGGCGGGGGAAACCTGGGAGGAGGGAGCTGGAAGGGGGAAGCAAGGGGAAGAAGGGGGAGGGGAAGCTCAGGGCTCAGAGTTGTGGGTCTCGCTGGACCAACTTGATTGTCATGTGAACCTGCTCCTGGGTTCACATGTGACCTGTCGTGGCCAGACTGGCAGCTATCTTGCCATAGACAGCCGCATTCCTCCATCTAGTTTGTACATCATGGCTGTTGGGGGCATCCCCCCAAACCTGAGTAAGGTCCATGATTTCCACCCTGGACCAGGAAGATGCCCGCCTTCTCTGGGCCCTGGCAGGTTCCTGGAAGCTGGAAGACTGCTCCTGGGGAGTTGTGGAGGGCTGGCTGCCAGTGGCTTGCTGGCTTATATTTTGGGACCACTGGGTCAGGGGCAGTGACTGCTGGCACTGGGCTGGCAGGCTTGGAGTTGGCACAGGCACTGTGGCCAGAGTCAACCCCTTTAAGGGCTCCTTAAGGGAGAGGAGTGTTCTTGGTTGAGGCTGGAGTGGCCACCAGGGCACCCTGGGAAGGCTGGAGGCCCCCTATTTCGAAATAAGTGTCTACACAGCACCTCGAGGAGTAACGGTAGTTCGGAATAGGAAGCCTAATCTGAACTACCTAGTTCGAGCCGCGTGTAGCCGCGGGCACGGAGTCCGAACTAGCGGACATTTAAAAATGGCGGCGCCCGGCAATATGCAAATGAAGCCCGGGAAATTCAAATCCCGGGCTTCATTTGCAACTTCGGTTGCCTACATTAACCACCCTAGTTCGAACTAGGGTGTAGACATACCCTTTGCTGTGTAGAGATACCCTTTCAGAGTTAATCTGATTCTATATGATTCTCCACCATTTTATAAGCTATCAAATAAGAATATATGTACGTCGATAGCACTAAAGAGTTACCATACCAGGACATCAACTCCTTTGAGTTTCAGTAAAGGGGAAGCATGAATTTCTAATACAAATGCAGCTTTCTCTAACAAAGACTAACCTGCACTTTAAGCTCCTTTGTTTTAAATCCCCCACATTCTTTCAGTTTATTTTCAAGAAGCAGTTTTTAATGATTTTACTGTAGTATATCACTATGATCATTAAAGGTCAGAGCCAGCTTTCTCTGAGGCCAATGGGATTTTTGCAATTGGTTTTTACTGGGAGCAACTTCAGGTCATATGTATGAGAGATGGATATCACTTTTATAGGAAAAAAAATGTAGAATGTTTTCAGTACAAAAAGTTCCAGGTATTTCATGAATTTAACAAGTAACTCCCTTGGATTAAATAAGGCCCCATCGGGAGAGAGGAGACAAAAGCAGCGGAAAGTTCCTGAAGTTGAGAATGAGACAAAGTACAGATATTGGCATGAATAATGGTGCTGGAGCAGATCCAAGTCTTAAAATCAGAGGAGAGCAGATTGAGTTGGAGACTAAGGGTGACTCAGAGAAATTAGGGAAAAATGATCTTGGAAAACAAAGGATTGTAGAGATTAAATAACAAGGTAGAGTTGTAGAAAGGGTATTCAAATCTCATAGTAAAAGGGATCTTAAAGATACTATTTCAATCCAAAGAGGAGACAGAAATTTCATACGCTAATAATCAGGGCTCGCCAGCCACGGTGTCCAGCAATCTGCGCATGCGTAGATCGCCAGAACCCGGCTCTTCCTGGTTACAATCTACTTGCCATGGGCTGTTGCACCAGTTGCTGTTGCAGTATGGAGGGCACAACAGAACAATTTGGCATATAAGCCACAAGGTCACATCTAGGCCAAAATCATTATAACCTGAGGCTGGGGCTAAAGCGATCACTGAAATGTCTGTTCTATACTATCACCATGTAATATAATGGCTCGGAGGGCATCACTGAGAGGGTCAAATCAGGGTGAATTGCTTAGAAACAGGGTTACTTACAGCCTAAGACTGGGTGTTCTCCACTATAAGACATCAAACCAGACACTAAGAGCACTTCAACTGCCACTCTGGACAGCAAGAAATAACAAAAGCAATTTGCTCAGCACTCCAGATTTTCCTGTGCCGCAATCAGTACTGCACCTTGCTTAGATGAGAGGTTATGAAAACCATTCTCACCAAATCTTAACACATTCTTCCGATCCCAAATGACCAAATCAATTTATACCTTATATCTTACTCAAAATCGCACACTGTGACAGATCTTCAGAATCTAAAATCTAAAGATTTATTATTAAAAAGAAAGAAAAGGTGAGAGTAGAATTGTTAAAGAAATTACATACCGTACACCAATCACAAAGTTCCTGGTGCAGGCTCTTAGAAGAGAAGGAACAAACTGCCATCTTCAAAGACTTTGGAATATAAATCCTTCCTTCAAAGCAAAGCTGCGTCTGAAGTGATGAGCTGGAGTGAAGACAAAGATGGAGGATACTCTAGGGTCCTTTTTATAATTTTGCCCACGTGGACGAAATTTTGTTGTTCTTGCCCAAAAGGGAGTTTGTCCCAGGAGCAAGTCATATGTCCATATGCTTTTTAGGCAAGTGGCCACGGGTTGCATGTTTGACTGCAGGTTTGCTGCAGAATTCCTCAAGAGTTGTATTGGCAACAATTAAGGTTTATTGTTTGCCAAGTACTGCTATTCACTTGAGTAGATACTCTTCATAGTAGGTGGGTAATGCTTGTTGTTGACTCCCAGAGGTAAATAATTGAAATACCAGTACATAGTCAATACTTACTACTTGAAATACAAAAATCATATGTGCACATGGACAGTGCAAACATACTCATCAAAGCATAAGCTTTCAAAAGAGACTTCATTTGGGCCACTTTGTACAAAATTTGAGGCAAACATAACTTAGTGGGTGCAACAATGAACTGCATGTTCACACTAAAAATCCAATAATGTCACTCACCACTGCCTAGAATCCTAGGAATATAGAGCTAGAAGAGACCTGGTTATTTTATTAATATTCCAGTTAGCTTGCCTCTTAGGTCCACTTGCTCATCATCTCTCAGTTCAGCAATAAACTTAAGCACATGCTCAAATTTAAGCATGCACACTGTGCTCAAGGGGACAACTGACACACTTTTAGTGTTCAAAAGCTTCAGAGGGATAGCTGTATTAATCTGTAACTGGAAAAACTTAAAAAACAATGAATAGTCTTGCAGAACCTTAAAGATTAACAAAACATATAGATGGTATCATGAGCTTTCGTGGGCACAACCCACTTCTTCAGATGAATAGAGTAATTAAGGTCCAGATTCTAAATGTATAGGGTATGGGGTGGGGAGAGAAGGAAAAAATAAGGGAAAAAGGGAGAGGGGGAAATAGTCAATTAGAGTGTCTATGCTACATGAAGCTGATAGAGAAGGTGCACTTTTAGTGCAACATGCTTAAACCACTTGCTGAATTAGGGCCTATAAACTTGATATATAAGTGCAAAACTCCTTGGGCAATTAAGTTTCTCTGCATTTACACTACTGTATTGAGAGAAGACTATAGCCCTTTATTGCCAGTTGGTTTTAGTCCTAGCTATAATGTCTAGTCTTATACACTCATCCTGTCAAAGGATAATGCAGAAGTGAATGAATGTGTATTTAATTGGAGAATGCATTCTCAGCTACTATACTTTGGAATATCCATTTTAGAGACGGGCAGTGGAATCCTGTTCTACTATAAAGGTGAAAGCTACTATAAAGGTGAAATCATTGTAAACCCTGATTCAGAAGTAACATTTACAGTGTCATAGATTAGTGAGCAAACTTCGTCCTGGTCTATAGTACAGAGTTATTTTGAAATAACTCCTATTTTGAAATAACAAGCAGTGTTCACACTGCCAAGCCCGCTATTTCTTAATAAGGCACTGGTTATTTTGAAATAACTCCTGCTTTCCACAAGAATAAAGCTAATTCCGATATAGTTATTAAAAAATAGTGGTAGTGTGGATGCTCTGCAGCTGTTATTTTGGAATAACTACTCCCCAGAATAATTCAAACTAATTGCTCCCCAGTACTTCCTGGGGCTCTAAGTTGAGGTAGTACATCCACATTAATTGACCCTGCCTTAGACTAATTTTGAGGCTTCCCCATAGCGTGGATATGGTATTTCAAAATTATTATTTTGGGAGTCATTATTTCAAAATAAGTTATTTCAAAATAATTTCCTAGTGTAAACATGTTCTTCATGTTGATATTGATGATAGGAAGGATGCTGCTATCAAAGATCTGGGGTAAGCCTCACCTCCTTTTGCGCTATGTGAATAAGGCTGATGTGTTAGATAGAGGGGAGGGATATCTGAGGGTATGTCTACACTACCACCCTAGTTCAAACTAGGGTGGTTAATGTAGGCAACCGAAGTTGCAAATGAAGCCCGGGATTTGAATTTGCCGGGCTTCATTTGCATATTGCCGGGCGCCGCCATTTTTAAAGCCCTGCTAGTTCAGACTCTGTGCCCGTGGCTACATGCGGCATGGACTAGGTAGTTCGGATTAGACTTCCTATTCCGAACTACCGGTACACCTCGTTCTACGGGGAGTAACGGTAGTTCAGAATAGGAAGCCTAATCCGAACTACCTAGTCCATGCCGCATGTAGCCGCGGGCACGGAGTCCAAATTAGCAGGGCTTTAAAAATGGCGGCGCCAGGCAATATGCAAATGAAGCCCGGGAAATTCAAATCCCGGGCTTCATTTGCAACTTCGGTTGCCTACATTAACCACCCTAGTTTGAACTAGGGTGGTAGTGTAGACATACCCTCAGTGGTTTGAGCATTGGCCTGCTAAATCCAGGCTTGTGAGTTCAATCCTTGAGGAGGCCATTTAGGGATCTGGGGCAAAAATCTGTCAGGGATGGTACTTGGTCCTGCTATAGAAGCAGGGGACTGGACTTGATGATCTTTCCAAGATCCCTTCTGACTCTAGGAGATAGGCATCTCCAGTCATATAGTTTGACCACATTGCTCTTCTGTTTAGGTTTGTATGCTGCTCTTATTCCCAAGTGTTTCCAGAGTTAAAACAAACAAAATGAACAAGAACTTAATGATCTAATAGCATCTCAGTTCATATTTGTCAGAGAGTAAAAGGTGGCTAGAGTCTCATAAAAATTGTGTGTTATTTTCAATTATTATTACAACTGTGGTTATTCCTTTGCCCTCCTGCTGCTCTATATACTCCAGTTTACACATGGTTTACACTAGTCCTTTGAACTTCAATTTTGCAGTGGAAGTTCGTGTCCAATTTCATGTCAATAAGGTGTTTTCAGAGTTCCTGCTTTCCTGAATACAAGTTTCCATACTTTAACTATGGCCTTCATTAAATATGGGTATGTCTACACTACCCCGCTAGTTCGAACTAGCGGGGGTAATGTAGTCATCCGCAATTGCAAATGAAGCCCGGGATTTGAATTTCCCGGGCTTCATTTGCATAAAGCCGGCCGGCGCCATTTTTAAATGCCGGCTAGTTCGAACCCCTCGTGGAATGAGGAGTACAGCTAGTTCGGATTAGAAGCCTACACGCGGCACGGGGTTCGAACTAGCCGGCATTTAAAAATGGCGCCAGCCGGCTTTATGCAAATGAAGCCCAGGAAATTCAAATCCTGGGCTTCATTTGCAATTGCGGATGACTACATTACCCCCGCTAGTTCGAACTAGCGGGGTAGTGTAGACATACCCTGACTCACCTTGCACTTAGCTGTATATTGCATATTGTTTGACTGACTGTGCCCAATTTAAAGATACCTCTGTAGAAATAATCTGATTTAATCATTAATTATTGCACTAATTCTTTGTGTCCAACTGCAGTCTTTACCAGCAACAATTTAATATTTTTTCCTAGATCATATGTAATCATATTTCTCCCTGAAATAAATAAGAAGTGAGGCATAAAGGCAGAGAATTTTGTTCCCAAACTAAATTCAATCATCATTTTGTTACTGCTAAATCTATTGCTCCTGGTAGAAATCAGTCAAGATGAATGAATATAGTTGAAGAAATTTGTAAAGTTTTGAGTGCCTTGTTGTGTATGACATGCAGGAGATAGACATTATATTTTCAATATGTTTGACCTAGTCTCTGCTTCTCTTTAAAACTGTCCCTCTTCTTCCTTCATGAAGCAATTGGAGTACTTTTGAAGATAAATGGCACACAGCAGTTCAAAATTCCATCTACTTCAGCAACTTCTGTTCATTAAATATCCCTTAACAAGGGTAGCTAGGACAACACTTAGGCCAATATCCAGCAAAGCATTTATGCAGATGCTTAATTTTAAGTACCTGAATACTCCAGTGATTCCATGTTAATATGCCTTGCTGGACTGGGGCCATTTTGGAATATAGCATTGATAGACAATTTACTTCTTCATCTGTTCTTAAAATTACATTTAGCTTGATCCTCTTCAGTTTGTGCAGTTTTTCACTTTCTATGTTCTTAATAGGGTACCAAATAATAATAATAATAATAATAATAATAATAATAATAAATATTTCAGGCACACTGTGAAGCGATATCAAAACAGAACTTATCTTTTCCCAGATGGGCTAGCTATCCAGGTTCCAGTGCATTTGGAATGCCATGGCTTAGGGCACATTTAAGTTTCACAGCACAGATGGAGCCACAGACTCTGAGACCTCACAGACTCAGAGATCTTGGTGGAAAAAAAGAAGTACAGGGTCAATCTATCAAGTGGTGTTATTCTACCAAATGCCTCAGGTAACTGTCCTGGTGAAGGGAAGCATTTTGCGCAGATTGCTGCAGTATCATAGATGTAATGTTCACATTTATTTAGGGTTTTCCACATTTGTTAAGGATGAGAGTCCTTAAGTATCTTTTTAAAGAAAAAACAAACATTGCTGACAATAATTAGTTCTAATAATTTAAAAGAGGAGGCGGGGGCTGAATACAGGGATTTGTTGATTTACTTCTCAGCTCAAGCTACATGCTTGTTTTCTGAGCTGGAATTGCCATCTGGGTGTAATTAAATGTGTACCTACGACTCTTGGAGTGACAAGCTCCACGCTTCAGTGTGATATGCTGAAATAGCCATATATATCATCTCCACTTCTTTCAACAAAATGCTCAGGGGCTTGCAAAGATGTGACAAAATCAGTCTGCCCACTTCTTTCTCTTTATTGCTTACTTTCCATTTTAAAGAGCTCAATTCAATGAAGATTCACCTTTGCAGCTGCTGGCACTGACACATACCTTGTTAACAGTCTCAGACATTTTTCCCTTCTGCCTCTGCACAATGTAAACAATTGCCATAAGCTACCACCCGATTCCCAAGTCAGGAGTCCTTGATTGTGCTCTCCCAGATGTCATGGGAATTAGCTCAGGATACTCTTATTTTCAGGGAGTCCCCTCTTGGTTGAAAAGTGGCAATGATGCTATTAGGGCCATTCCTCACTCTGGCACACCGAGTGCAGAAACAAAATACTTTAAAGACTACATAGTCCTGTATTTTGCTTCAGCTACACCAGACTAACATGGCTACATTTCTATCACGAGTGCAGAAAGTGAGGGCCTGCAAGAGAGCTTAAAACTTTGCCTCTACAAGCACTGATTACAAAAAGCTTCCCCGCAGAATCACAATACACAGATTTGGGGGAATTGCTGCCACCATCAAATGCTTTTCTCTCTCTAAAAACCAGGGGTGAACACTTGAAATCACCCCCAGGGGCTCCCAAAGAGCTTGAAAAAAGAAAACAGAAAAACAAGCTGTAGGCTCTGGTAGCTGGCACCTCAGTCAGAGGCATGCAGATACACACAGACAGACCTTCCAGGATACAAGAAGCAAATCATCACTTTAAAAGAAGTGATTTTTATTACAAAACAAAAGGTAAACTTGATAAAGCATACTTGGTTGCTAGATGATACAGAGCAACAAAGGAAAACAAATTAAAACACAGAAAAAAGTCTCTAGGCACAATACAAGGTAGTAAATGAGGAGCAGAGGCATAGAATCACACAGAGCAGTTCAAACCAAACCACAAAAGAAAGAAAAATTACCCTCAACCTGACTGGATTCACTTTCCCCTTTAATTACTCATAATTTTCTTTGTTCAGTCCAAATTCCTTGGAGACATGGTAGTCCTGCCTGGATTTAAATTATTCTGTGTCTCTCAACTCCTGGTTTCTCTCTCCCACACAAAAAAAAGCAGGCAGGGAACCTATATCCAATTCAAATTTCAACCCTCTATCGGGATTGGTTCTCCCGGCCCCCTGGCCAACACCTTTGCTAACTACCTGAATTTAACCCCTTAATCACCGAGTGCTAATCATCACTACTTCTGTGCATTACAGATGCTAATCATGAAGAGGTGTAAAGAAACAATAGTAGTACTGTACTATGTCCTCCAGGCAGATAAAAAAATAATCCATGGAGCTGTATAGGGGTGGGAAGTGTTTGTAAAAGGAAGTAGGAGTACATACCAGACAACTGTAATGCAGGCATGCCTGATTTTCTGACCCTAATCATGCATCCCTCTCTGTTATCTAAACTTTGTCTCTGGTCAAATCCTGGTATCCAAATTTGTTCTGCAACCTCAAATTATAAAATGCAAAAGTCCATTCAATTCCCTACTCCCCAATGTCTACATGCAGTTTTATAGTGTCCCAGAGCTGGATTAACTCATGTCCTTTGAGGCCATTGATGGGGAATTTATTAAATGTGAGTGTCACAGTGAAGGACTGACGGAGTCATGGGCAGCTCTGCAATCTGCTGCTCCAAAATGTAGGCTTCTTTGGAAAGTCAGCTATAGACAGCATCAGTGATCCTCAGTGGGTACTAAATGAGAAACAAAATACAGGATTATGTAGCACTTTAAAGACTAACAAGATGGTTTATTAGATGATGAGCTTTCGTGGGCCAGACCCACTTCCTCAGATCAAATAATGGAAGAAAATAGTCACAACCATATATACCAAAGGATACAATTTTAAAAAATGAACACACATGAAAAGGACAAATCACATTTCAGAACAGAAGGGGGATGTGGGGGGGGGGGGAAGGAAGGTGAATGCCAGTGAGTTAATGCTATTAGAGGTGGGGAAGGGAAAATGTCTGTGAGTTAATAGTATTAGAGGTGATAATTGGGGAAGCTATCTTTGTAATGTGTAAGATAGCCGGGGTCTTTGTTAAGTCCGGTGCGGAGAGTGTTGAATTTTAGCATGAATGCCAGTTCAGAGGATTCCCTTTCAAGTGCAGATTTGAATGTCTTCTGAAGTAGGATGCAGGTTAGCAGGTCATTAAGACTGTGTCCTTTCTGGTTGAAATGACAAGCAACTGTTTTTTCTTTGTGATCCTGTCTAATGTCTGTTTTGTGGGCATTGATTCTTTGGCGAAGTGTCTGAGACGTTTGTCCAATGTACATAGCAGACGGACACTTACGGCACATGATAGCATAGATTATATTTCTGGAGGCACAGGAATATGTATTCTTGATCTTGTAACTCACTTGGTTAGGCCCAATAATGGTGTCAGCAGAGTGAATATGTGGACAAAGCTGGCAGCGGGGTTTGTTGCAAGGGAAGGTACCAGGGTTGGTATTAGTGTGGTATGTCCTGTGGTTGTTGGTAAGAATCATCTTGAGATTAGGTGGTTGTCTATAGGAGACTATGGGTCTGTCTCCCAGAGCTTCTTGGAGTTTAGTATCCTGTTCCAGTATAGGCTGTAATCTATTGATAATGTGTTGGACAGGTTTAAGTTGGGGGTTGTAGGTGATGACAAGTGGTGTTCTATTGTTGGTTTTCTTGGGTCTGTGTTGTAGTAGATGGTTTCTAGGTATTCGTTTGGCTCTTTCAATTTGCTTTTTTATTTCTCCAGGTGGGTAGTTGAGGTTTATAAATGCTTGGTAGAGATCCTGAAGTTTCTGGTCTCTGTCTGTGGCATTAGAGCAGATGCGGTTGTATCGAAGGGCTTGGCTATAGATGATGGATCGTATGGTGTGTGCTGGATGGGAGCTGGAAGCATGTAGGTAACTGTATGAGTCAGTGGGTTTTCTGTAGAGGGTGGTGTCTAATTTTCCATTGTTGATTTGTACTGTGGTGTCCCACAGTATGCTAATATCTTTATGGCTGACCTAGAACAACGTTTCCTCAACTCCCATCCCCTTTTACCCCTTCTCTACTTACGCTACATCGATGACATCTTTATGATCTGGACGCATGGCCAAGAAACACTGGAGACATTCCACAGAGATTTCAACAACCTACACCCCACCATTAACCTCAGCCTGGACCATTCCACACGAGAGATCCATTTCCTGGACACCACTTCAGAAGACATTCAAATCTGCACTTGAAAGGGAATCCTCTGAACTGGCATTCATGCTAAAATTCGACACTCTCTGCACCGGACTTAACAAAGACCCCGGCTATCTTACACATTACAAAGATAGCTTCCCCAATTATCACCTCTAATACTATTAACTCACAGACATTTCCCCTTCCCCACCTCTAATATCATTAACTCACTGGCATTCACCTTCCTTCCCCTCCCCCCACATCCCCCTTCTGTTCTGAAATGTGATTTGTCCTTTTCATGTGTGTTCATTTTTTTAAATTGTATCCTTTGGTATATATGGTTGTGACTATTTTCTTCCATTATTTGATCTGAGGAAGTGGGTCTGGCCCACTTAAGCTCATCATCTAATAAACCATCTTGTTAGTCTTTAAAGTGCTACATAGTACTGTATTTTGTTTCAGCTACACCAGGCTAACACGGCTACATCTCTATCACTATTCTAAATGAGAAAGACTGTGAATTCCAATCCAAAAGCTTTCAGCAAGTATCAACCAGATTTTGACTGAAGCAGGGAAGATTCATGATTTTGGATGGAAATCCTAGACATGGCTTATGATTTTGATCCAAACCAGTGGTTGTTTTACCTTGAGTTTCAGATTTGAGTTTCAGCTTAGTTTGATGTTCAGTCCATGCTTTCATAAGCATCAGAACCAAACCTAACAGTAGAGCCTGGCCTGGATCCTGGGAAGTGTGGAGAAAGCCCTAAATTCTGTGATAGCCAGTGGGAATGGCAACTAGTCAGTACCTGTCAGTCATGTAGCATGTGCCAGTTCCCCAAACTGAAACTATTGAATATGGTATGGCTTAAGAAGCCCACGTAAGTAACTGAATTCAGCATTAAGCAAACAACCGCTGATTCTCCATCCATCCTTCTGTGCCATTCTACCTTTTTGTAGAATCAGGCCAAAGATCCATTGTAATATCTCTTTCCCCCTCTCCCCCATCAGCTGATGCAATAGCTGAGAAAAGGCTGCACAGGTTCCTAAGACTCATCAGCCAAAGGCAAAGTGCAAGTGGAAATTATTAATATCTCCAATATCTACTATGCAAAGTTATAAGAAGGAACCATTTAGATTTAACAAGAATTTTACGGTTACATTAATTTAATTTTATGTTTCTTATAATGATACAATATTAATTAGCAACATGAGTAAAATGTAAAGTATGACTATGTGGTAGGCCAGGAATATTGCTGATCACAAAGAGGAGTGATACAGACAGAGCTATATACATAATTAAATGTGATTGTTAAAATACACAGTCTGATTATTAAAAACTAATCTGAGCAATAACTTTCATTATTTAGGATTTAATCTGAGGCTTCTGAAATGATCGTGGTAAATGGCCAATGTTAGCGCTCTTAGCTTTTAGCAATGACACTAGCAGCATTAAATGAGAATGAGTGTGGCATCAAGAGCTGGGGATGCTAAGAGTCAACACCATGAAATAATACAATTAAAGGGGAAAAGCCCATCAAAATATTTTAATGAGAAACCCTGCAGCTGACTCTACATTCTCAAATCTGTTATCCAGTCATGGGTTCTTATCATAGGCATTGTAGACAGTTCCCAGCTTTGCAACTCTATAAGAAAAAGAAAAGCTTTAGAAAACACTAGAATGTTTAAAGGTGCCTTCAAAGGTAACTCGTATGTTCACTTAAAAAGGAAAGAGCCCATCCAGCCTCACCGCAGTAGAGACCAACTGAAAAGGAAGGAGGAAGGAGAGGTAGAGGAGTAAATTAATTCATTGTCAGAAAAAGCAGGGGAGAAAAGGAGAGAGGCAAATCAGGAGACAAGAACAGGGTGGATAAAAAAAAAAGAGCAGCAGTAGAGGAGGAAGTGAGAAGGAAGATAGCAGACCAAGTTAATGCATTTTTAAAGCATTCTTTTTCCAAAATGTACTTGTCAAACAGACTGATGTATGCCTGACATTTAGTCACTGAAAAATTACAAAAATAGCCACAGGAACCAGCATTTGCCTAAAAGCTCAATGTTCCTTTTAATAACTATTATTAATGGATAATCGACCTAAACACAAACTACACTTGATTTATAAGCCAATTAGATTGTTACTACTTTGGAGCAGTTTCTTACCACACCCTCAGATGCTGCTTCACAGAAACCCCACTAAAGTCTAGTGACTGACTCCATATTAACACTGGAATAACTGAGGAAATTGCCTTAGACAAGAACTTCAGGGTTCCATATGTGTACTGTGCAGTGAGCATAACCCATGCTACAAAATCTCAAGGCCAAAAGTTAAGGAATTTATAGTAAATATACCTTTGGCCAGAATTTGGAAAGTTTTTAGATCCAGGCAGCAGTTATGAGGAAGAAAGTGAACCTGAACCTAGGTAGCATTACTCCCAGGAATATGCCACAGAATTTATGTTTGGGCTGTATATATTAATAGGATGTTCTGAGGAAAGTTTAATTAGGGAATCAAATTATTTGTACTAGAATAAATGAGAAATCTTTGCACAATCACTGCACAGGTATGAGGAAATAACCACAGAGTGTTAATGGAAAATATCTGCCCTCTTGCTGAAGTTCTAATCTGGGAGTCAGATTGGGGGCCTAATTTGCATAATCAAAGTGCAGTTATTTCTTAGTTAGCCTACAGTGACGATTATGCAAATATTTCTCAGCAACCACTCCATCATTATGCAATTAGAATCTCTCAGCCAATCAGAATGCAAGGAATTGCACAGTTTAGATCCAGAAGCCTGATCTTGCACTACTGCAGTCCATGGACGTTTGGCTATTGGTTGCAATGAGCTTAGGATCAAGCTGTAAATGCACAGGTAAGTCATGGTACAGCATCTCTGTTCTCTGTGACAATTCTTTTTTTCATATAATTACACTGAACATTCCTTTGAAATCTATAATAGAATGACCACACCAATAAGAGTCATTTAGAATAACAGAAGTAAAGTCATCATGTTATACGATTGATATTTTCTGCTTTGAAATTAAATATTTTGGATTCACTTCAACATGCTTTATATAAAATAAAAGTTAATAAATAAATAAAATAAGGGTTGTGGCATTTTCACTGCAACAGAAGACCACTAT
Organism: Pelodiscus sinensis; assembly: GCF_052426305.1. Classification (NCBI taxonomy): domain Eukaryota; kingdom Metazoa; phylum Chordata; order Testudines; family Trionychidae; genus Pelodiscus; species Pelodiscus sinensis. Next base: position 203,090,248 of record NC_143052.1, read on the forward strand.
TCTGTGACAATCCGCTCTGTCATCATAGCATAATAATAAATTACTTGGTGACTTTGACAAGCTACAGCCCCAAAAATTCTGCACTATGATTTTTCTCCTGACTGTGCATGTGGAGCGCACACTAATGCTAGGGGGAATTGCAAATGTGCTGCATCCATGTTACCTTGTTAGAATACAATAACAAATCTATGTTATAAATGAGCATCGGGACAATAAAATTATATAAAAAAGAGCAACCTCAAATAGAACTGGACTGGGGGAAAGGCTTCTGAGATGAGAAATGGAATGCGTGAAGGTCAGGCATAAAAGAGCACTGTAGTAGTTGAGATAAGGGATGGCTACTACTATGAATAAGACCCAGTTTTAAACTCCACACAATACTGGAATCAAACAATCTTTGAGGTTCAAAATTGTTCCCTCTTTTTTATTTTTTCTTGCCCTCATTTATTTACATCATATCTAATCCAAATTCATTTAATTTATCTCAAATGAGGTGCTCTGGACTGGCATGGACATATATGACAGAAGAATTTGGCCATGTGTCTCCCTCTTATTCCCTCTCTGCTCACCATTTGTCCTGCACTGACTTCCTCTCTGTGGCTATGTCTAGACTACAGAGTTTTTTCAGGGGGAAGAAAGTGGCCTTTTTTTGAAAAAATGTCACCTGCATCTAGACTGCCGCCATGTTCTTTTGAAATTAAATTGAAAGAATGTGGTGGTTTTTTCGACAGTGGTAAACCACATTCTATGAGGAAGAATGCCTTTTTTGAAAGAGTTCTTTCGAAAAAGGCATTCTTGACCGCAAACAGGGCTTTTTCAAAAGAGAGCATCCAGATTGTCTGGATGCTCTCTTTTGAAAAAGCGGATCGCTTTTTTGAAAAAGTTGTGGCTGCCTAGATGTTCTCTTTTGAAAAAGCTTTTTTGAAAGATTATTTCAAAAAAGCTTCTTTCAAAAGAAGTGTGTAATCTAGATGTACCCTGTCTTTCCAAGAAGTCTTATCACACATGGGGCAATAATTTTCTCTTCTGCTGATAGCAATAGCTTTCCTATATCTCTTCAGTACATCAGATCTTTGTTCCTTTCAACTCTCCACTGAAATATATATGTCATACCTAATTTCTCTCCCATTCTGATGTTAGGTTTTGCTTTTAAGTTTGTAAATGTGTGCTTTCATGTGGCAAAGCATTTTGTGAACAGGAGAACTGATTTGTATTGAAGATATGAATCTTCAAAGCCCATGTATTTTGGAAGTAAGGATGATTGCAAAACTGAGAGCCAAATTTGGATTTTCAGTATCTCAGAAACTAGGTCTACACTACAAAGTTTTTGCACCCACACCTCAAGCGCGTTTTTGTGCAAGTAAAATGAAAGAACAGAGGGGGTTTTCTGGTGTAAGTGTTCCTCTTTCGACAAGGAATAACTCCTTTTTGTGCAAGAGCTCTTCTGCAAAAAGATGTGTGTGGACAGGAAACAGGGTTTTTTTTAGCAAAAAGAGGCAATTAGAATCATAGAATAATAGGACTGGAAGGGACCTCGAGAGGTCATCGAGTCCAGCCCCCCGCCCTCAAGGCAGGACCAAGCTCCGTCTACACCATCCCTGACAGATGTCTATCTAACCTGTTCTTAAATATCTCCAGAGAGGGAGATTCCACCACCTCCCTTGGCAATTTATTCCAATATTTGATCACCCTGACAGTTAGGAATTTTTTCCTAATGTCCAATCTAAACCTCCCCTGCTGCACTTTAAGCCCATTACTCCTTGTCCTATCCTCAGAAACCAAGAGGAACAAATTTTCTCCTTCCTCCTTGTGACACCCTTTTAGATATTTGAAAACCGCTATCATGTCCCCCCTTAATCTTCTTTTTTCCAAACTAAACAAGCCCAGTTCATGAAGCCTGGCTTCATAGGTCATGTTCTCTAGGCCTTTAATCATTCTTGTCGCTCTTCTCTGTACCCTTTCCAATTTCTCTACATCTTTCTTGAAATGTGGCGCCCAGAACTGGACACAGTACTCCAGCTGAGGCCTAACTAGTGCAGAGTAGAGCGGCAGAATGACTTCACGAGTTTTGCTTATAACACACCTGTTGATACAACCTAGAATCATGCAAAAGCGACGAGGAGTCCTGTGGCACCTTATAGACTAACTGAAGTGTAGGAGCATAAGCTTTCGTGGGCAAAGACCCACTTCGTCAGATGCATGTAGTGGAAATTTCCAGAGGCAGGAATAAATATGCAGGCCAGGATCAGGCTGGAGATGACCAGGTGGATCCAATCAAGGAGGATGAGGCCCACTTCTAGCAGCTGATCTGGAGGTGTGAATTCCAAGAGAACAGAAGCTGCTTTTGTAGTTAGCAAGCCATTCACAGTCTTTGTTTAATCCAGAGTTGATTGTGTCAAACTTAAAGATGAACTGTAGCTCAGCAGTTTCTCTTTGAAGTCTGGTCCTGAAGTTTTTTTTGCTGCAGGATGGCTACTTTTAGATCTGTAATTGTGTGTCCAGGAAGATTGAAGTGTTCCCCTACAGGTTTTTGTATGTTGCCATTCCTAATATCAGATTTGTGTCCATTGATTCTTTTACGTAGGGACTGTCCTGTTTGGCCGATGTATATAGCAGTGGGGCATTGTTGGCACATGATGGCATATATTACGTTGGTGGATGTGCAGGAGAATGTACCAGTGACAGTATGGCTGATCTGGTTAGGTCCTGTGATGGTGTTGCTGGTGTATATATGTGGGCAGAGTTGGCACCGAGGTTTGTTGCAAGGATTGGTTCCTGAGTTCGAGTTATTATGGTGCGGTGTGTAGTTGCTGGTGAGAATATGCTTCAGGTTGGCGGGTTGTCTGTGGGCAAGGACCGGCCTACCTCCCAAGGCCTGTGAAAGCAAGGGATCATTGTCCAGGATGGGCTGAAGATCACTAATGATGCGTTGGAGAGGTTTTAGCTGGGGACTGTAGGTGATGGCCAGTGGTGTTCTGTTGGTTTCTTTCTTGGGCTTGTCCCGTAGCAGGAGGCTTCTGGGTACACGTCTGGCTCTGTCAATCTGTATGGCTGACCTGGAACAACGCTTCCTCAGCTCTCGTCGACTTACACCCCTTCTCTACCTACGCTACATCGATGACATCTTCATCATCTGGACCCATGGGAAGGAGACTCTGGAAGAATTTCACCATGATTTCAACAGCTTCCACCCCACCATCAACCTCTCCAACGCATCATTAGTGATCTTCAGCCCATCCTGGACAATGATCCCTTGCTTTCACAGGCCTTGGGAGGTAGGCCGGTCCTTGCCCACAGACAACCCGCCAACCTGAAGCATATTCTCACCAGCAACTACACACCGCACCATAATAACTCGAACTCAGGAACCAATCCTTGCAACAAACCTCGGTGCCAACTCTGCCCACATATATACACCAGCAACACCATCACAGGACCTAACCAGATCAGCCATACTGTCACTGGTACATTCTCCTGCACATCCACCAACGTAATATATGCCATCATGTGCCAACAATGCCCCACTGCTATATACATCGGCCAAACAGGACAGTCCCTACGTAAAAGAATCAATGGACACAAATCTGATATTAGGAATGGCAACATACAAAAACCTGTAGGGGAACACTTCAATCTTCCTGGACACACAATTACAGATCTAAAAGTAGCCATCCTGCAGCAAAAAAAACTTCAGGACCAGACTTCAAAGAGAAACTGCTGAGCTACAGTTCATCTTTAAGTTTGACACAATCAACTCTGGATTAAACAAAGACTGTGAATGGCTTGCTAACTACAAAAGCAGCTTCTGTTCTCTTGGAATTCACACCTCCAGATCAGCTGCTAGAAGTGGGCCTCATCCTCCTTGATTGGATCCACCTGGTCATCTCCAGCCTGATCCTGGCCTGCATATTTATTCCTGCCTCTGGAAATTTCCACTACATGCATCTGACGAAGTGGGCCTTTGCCCACGAAAGCTTATGCTCCTACACTTCAGTTAGTCTATAAGGTGCCACAGGACTCCTCGTCGCTTTTGCAGATTCAGACTAACACGGCTACCCCTCTGATACTTGAAACCTAGAATCATATTTGCTTTTTTTGCAACAGCATCACACTGTTGACTCATATTCAACTTGTGGTCCACTATGACCCCTAAATCCCTTTCCGCCATGCTCCTTCCTAGACAGTCGCTTCCCATCTTGTATGTATGGAACTGATTGTTCCTTCCTAAGTGGAGCACTTTGCATTTCTCTTTATTAAACCTCATCCTGTTTACCTCTGACCATTTCTCTAACTTGCTAAGGTCATTTTGAATTATGTCCCTATCCTCCAAAGAAGTTGCAACCCCACCCAGTTTGGTGTCATCTGCAACCTTAATAAGCGTACTCTCTATCCCAATATCTACATCATTGATGAAGATATTGAACAGTACGGGTCCCAAAACAGACCCTTGCGGAACTCCACTTGTTATCCCTTTCCAGCAGGGTAATCCAGCAGGATTTAGCACCGTTAACAACAACTCTCTGACTATGGTTATCCAGCCAATTATGCACCCACCTTATCGTGGCCCTATCTAAGTTATATTTGCCTAGTTTATCAATAAGAATATCATGCGAGACCATATCAAATGCCTTACTAAAGTCTAGGTATATGACATCCACCGCTTCTCCCTTATCCACAAGGCTCGTTATCCTATCAAAGAAAGCTATCAGATTAGTTTGGCATGACATGTTCTTCACAAACCCATGCTGGCTATTCCCTATCACTTTATTACCTTCCAAGTGTTTGCACATGATTTCCTTAATTACCTGCTCCAACCTTAATTACCAACCTCCTTAATTACCTGCTCCAATTGAGAAAAGCCCAGGTGTCCTGGTGGTCATTCTATAAATAGCAATCAGAGTTTCCATTTGAGAGAGTGTCCATGCAGTCTGGATGCTTTCTTGTGCAAAAGCGCATTACTTTTTTGATGTGATTTTGCAGTGTGGATGCTCTCTTGCGCAAGAAACCTGTAGTGTAGACATAGCCAGAGCATGTGCCACTTGCTTGACCCTTTCCCCAAACTCAAGCCAGAAGGGACTTATTATATATTCAAAGTTTTGGAGTAAATAATTCCCAACTCACAAACCCTTTGCATCACCATTGCATCAACATAGCAGTGGATGGTGATGATCTCAAAATGGGGGAGCTCATTGTGAGGTGTTTCAGTGTGTTGCAGCCCAGCAAAACCCCACTACTAATAAAATACAGAATACAAACCTCTAAAAATGTCTCTTTGCTTCTGGTTGGTAAGGTCTTTTTTAATCATAAGAACTGTTTTTGTGCCACCTCTCCTTTAACTTGGCAGGGGATTAGACTAGATGACCCTCACAGTCCCTTCTAACACTATGATTCTATTAATCTAAGATAGTTAAAACCTTCTGACACCTCTGCATTGCCAGTGGGATTTACTACTTTGTATTGTTAGGAACAGGCAGCATTTGCACTGAGCCTGGTTGGCATGCCCCTTATGATGTCTGGAAAGCTGTGAATATAAAAAGGAAAGGTAGATTTGATGAAGCTGTGTGCAAATAGTTGAAGTGCTATGCAGGGGATGAAAAGACAGAAACTACACCTTCTAAAATGTCCTATGGCAGGAAATACTGCAATTTAGATTTGAGAAGAGAATCTACTACATATAATCAAGTTTGAATTCTCCTTGATTATCTTAGAAATAATTAGGGAGTGTTTTCTTCAGCTAATCAGAGCTATCCGGAAAGAAATCATTTGCATAACTTCAAGTCAGACTATGTCATGAGGACAGCTGAGTTAATGTAAACTGGCATTGACTGTAAAATTAAAATGTATTGCATTGAAACAGGGAAACAAAGGGGCAATGAAAACCTACCTCTTAGAGACCAGGAAAAGTGATGTTAATTGATGGGATGCAGTACTTGTGCTTCATGAAGCATATCAATGTATGAAGCATAAGGAATGTAAATATGTAAAGGCCAGAGCACACTCACAGCAAGGGACTAAACTGACAGAGCTGTAAATATCTGGTTGCTGGGCTGCCATTTTACCTCCTTTCTTAGTCATGGTTCATAATGCAATATTTCCCAATAAAGGGCACTATCTTAACGTGGTACCTTTCAGCAAATTGTTCCTGATTAAATGGGGTAGAATCTCGCAAACTGGCTCCTAAGCTGGGATTTCAGGAGGCCTAGAAAGCAAAGCAACAGGCCTTCATTGTATGTATTTCTTTAACAAAAGGCATAGCTAGTGGGAGTCCTATTCTCTTGGTTCCACACAAAAAATTATTCTGAATTTAATTTTCATTTCTGGGGAGCAAAGGGATAGGCTGACGGTTCACCTCCTATCCCTTTTTGCTTTACCACACCTCTTTGCCTGCCTCAGTTTATGAATTGCCACATTAAGGCCTTGGTCCTGACATGAGTTCCATGTGGGCAAATCTCCAAGTAGATAAGGAGCCCTAGGGAACGACAAAGGGAGATTAACATTTTACTGTCCTTTTTGGCACTCAAATCCAATATTTAGGCATGGCTGAGCATCCAGAAAGCTGCTGCTCAATTGTTGCCTAAATGTGCAAGCACCTAAACTCCTTAGCCACCTACATTTCCAATGGTGTCTACATTTCAGAGTGCATACATTTCAGTGGCTGGGCATAGGCTCAGCCACCAGACTCATGACACTGACAGTTCCTCAGCACCTAAATCCCAGTGGGATTCACACATGACATGTTCTCTCACCTGTCTTGTCTTCCAGGCCTGATCTTGTAGGGATCTCAGAGCATGCCTAAATTCACACAAAAGCATAGGCATGCACAGCACATTTCATTAGGGTGTGCACCCAAAGAAGTTTTTTAAATGTACTCTTTGACCCCCATTAGCCACACCTCTGGTGGTAACATTCTCAGGACAAGATGGACACATGACCAGAAGTAAAAGGTGTCATGTGATCCCCCTCTAAGGACTTTTCCCACCATCCTCCTACCAATAGGGATTAGTTTGTCCCCCACCAAACCTCCCTCATGCAACTATCCTGCAGTTGCATTAACCCAATGTGTGTGACACTAACTTGGGGGCGGAGAGGCTGGGGTAAGTGTTCACTCTAAGGGTATGTCTACACTACCCTCCTAGTTCGAACTAGGAGGGTAATGTAGGCATACCGCACTTGCAAATGAAGCCCGGGATTTGAATTTCCCGGGCTTCATTTGCATAAGTGGGGAGCCGCCATTTTTAAAACCCCGCTGGTTCCACGAGGTGTACCGGTAGTTCGGAATAGGAATCCTAGTTCGAACTACCTAGTTCGAGCCCCGTGTAGCCGCGCTGCACGGGGTTCGAACCAGCGGGGTTTTAAAAATGGCGGCTCCCCGCTTATGCAAATGAAGCCCGGGAAATTCAAATCCTGGGCTTCATTTGCAAGTGCGGTATGCCTACATTACCCCGCTAGTTCGAACTAGCGGGGTAGTGTAGACATACCCTAAGAGTTTCCTCCCATGAGCAGAATGAATTTTGTGTTGTGCACCAGTACTGAGTTCATGTGGCTTGTTCGGCTGTGCCACTGTGGTACCCAAGTTATTAATAAATATCTTATAAACCTCTACCTTTTCCCTCTGCTGTCATGTCTCCTCCCCTTGCTCCATCAGCAACCCTGGTGCCTGCTGCCCCCAACATAAGAACATAAGAATGGCCATACTGGGTCAGATCAAAGGTCCATCTAGCCCAGTAGCCTGTCTGCCGACAGTGGCCAGCACCAGGTGCCCTAGAGGGGGTGGACCAAAGACAATGATCAAGTGATTTGTCTTCTGCCATCCATCTCCAGCCTCTGACAAACAGAGGCCAGGGACACCATTTCTATCCCTTGGCTAATAGCCTTTTATGGACCTAACTCCATGAAATTATCTAGCTTCTCTTTAAACTCTGTTAAAGTCCTAGCCTTCACAGCCTCCTCTGGCAAGGAGTTCCACAAGTTGAATACACGCTGAGTAAAGAAGAACTTTCGCTTATTAGTTTTAAGCCTGCTACCCATTCATTTCATTTGGTGTCCCCTAGTCCTTATATTATGGGAACTAATGAATAACTTTTCTTTATTCATCCTCTCCACACCACTCATTATTTTATAGACTTCTATCATATCCCCCCTCAGTCTCCTCTTTTCTAAACTGAAAAGTCCCAGTCACTTTAGCGTCTCCTTATATGGGACCTGTTCCAAACGCCTAATCATTTTAGTTGTCCTTCTTTGAACCCTTTCCATGGCCAAAATATATTTTTTTGAGGTGAGGAGACCACATCTGTACACAATACTCAAGATGTTGGCATACATAGTTTTATACAGGGGCAGTAAGATATTCTGTGTCTTATTTTCTATCCCCTTCTTAATGATTCTTAACATCCTATTTGCCTTTTTGACCGCCGCTGCACACTGTGTGGATGTTTTCAGAGAACTATCCACAATAACTCTTTCCTGATTTGTCATAGCCAAATTAGCCCCCATCCTCCTCCTCTGCTGTCCTGACTCCTGCCCTTCTCACTGCCCTCAGACTTCCTGAGACCTGCCCCCCCTCCACCAGCCCTTCTTTCCCCACAGTGCCCACTCCTCCAGTAGCCCCACTCTGATCATGTAAACTATCCCTCCTCATCCCCTCTCCTAACACCTCCCTCTACACACCCGCCCCGCCTCTCTCCTCTGATGCTGGTCCCTCCCCTGCAGGTGTCTGCCCTTCTTCACTCCCAGAATCTCCTGGCACCTTCACCTTCCCTTAGTCCTGCACCTTCCTGGTGCCTCCCCCTTCCCTCACTGCCCCTGCCCTCTTTTTCCCTAATTTCCACCCCCTCACCACCCTCTGCCCCCGTTCCCCTCATGCCCCTGTGCCCTCACACATGACTTGCTCCATCCCCACCTTCCTCATACCCACCCCTTCTTTCAAACCTTCTCCCAGCACCTCTCCCTCCCTCCTCTAGCCCCCAATGCCCTTACCCTCTCCTCTCCCAGCATCACCCTGTCCCCTTCCCACTGACAGCTCCCCTCCTGCCCTTTTCCTCATTGTCTGCACTTGGCCCCCTGGCATTTGTCTCTCCTACACCCTGTCCCTTGGTGCCTTCCCCTTTCTTCTCCTGCCCTGCCCCCGTCCCCTCAGCACAAGCGCCTTCCTTCCTATTTTTCTCTTTCCCCTCCCCAACCTTCTGCCTTCCAGTTTATGGGGTTGGAGTCTGTGGAGCTGCTCCAGCTGCTAGCCCAGGGCCAGCTGGAAGGTCTCCAAGGGAATGTCTACACTGCCACCCTAGTTTGAAGTAGGGTGGCTAATGTAGGCATTCGAAGTTGCAAATGAAGCCTGGGATTTAAATATGCCGGGCTTCATTTGCATCTTGCCGGGCGCCGACATTTTTAAATCCCCATTAGTGCGGACTCCGTGCCCGCGGCTACACGTGGCACGGAGTACATAGTTTGAATTAGGCTCTCTAATTCGAACTACCGGTACACCTCGTTCCACGAGGAGTAACGGTAGTTCGAATTAGAGAGCCTAATTCGAACTACCTACTCCATGCCGCGTGTAGCCATGGGTACGGAGTCCGCACTAATGGGGATTTAAAAATGTCGGCGCCCGGCAAGATGCAAATGAAGCCCGGCATATATAAATCCCAGGCTTCATTTGCAACTTCAAATGCCTACATTAGCCACCCTACTTCAAACTAGGGTGGCAGTGTAGACATACCCCAAGAGACACGTGAGACCGTAGTAATCACAGAGCCCCAACGCACTGAGGAGGACCCACACACAGAGTCACCAGAAGCCACATTTATCCTCCAGGTTCAACATCCCACCTGCCCGGGAAATGTAGCTCCCCAGAGCAAGCTGTGTGGGGCCGAATTGTTGATTCCTGGTTGAGTCTGATGCCTTGGGGTGGAGGAGAAGCCCTGTCCCATCCCCTGAGCATGATGTGGAGCCACAGCCGGACTCACTTGCGCTTCGCCAGGACCATGCGCGGGACTGACAGTGTCCCAGGATCAGCATGTGCCGGGGTCAGTCCTGCTCCCCGCCGGACAATTTGCTCCCCCCCCCACCACTTTCCCCGACGCTTCCCAACCAGCACTGCTGCCCCCGACACCATCCCAGCCACCCCTGCTTCCTGCACCCAGTTCTCCTCCTCCCAATCTCCCCTGGCCAGCCCCACTGCCCCCAACATCCCCCCATCTTTTCTAGTCAACCTCACTGCCCCGCCCCCCATATCCCCAGGCTAGCTACACTGCTCCTGCCTGCCAGCCCCACCTCCATCTCCCTTGCCCCACCAGCCCCACCCCTCCCCTCTCCCAGCCAGCCCTGTCCCCATCCCAGCAGGTATTTTTTCCCTGGGTGGGCTCTGAGCGGGGCGGGAAAACGGGCTTGCCCGGTCACACCCCTCATCCTCCAGCAGCCTCCAGCCAGCCAGTCTGCCAGTCCGCCCCACATTAGGGTGTGCCCAGACACACCCGGCACATCCTGTGTGCACACCAATGTGACAAAGGTAGTGAAAATGGTACCCCTCTCTTCTAACCTTTAGTGTAGTTGGTAGAACACTCAGCCAAGATGGAGGGACCAGATTCAAATCTCCTGTCTGTTTGATGTGGATCAGCGATTACAATTGGTGTCTCCCATCTCCTATATGTTTGCCTTACCCACACATGTACAGATCTGGTCTCTTTCAGTCCCCACTATTGGAGCTGTTCCACTGTCCATAAATATTCAACTATTTACAGAGCGCTAGACTGGGAATGATCGACTGAGCTATAGAGTCATTCTCCTAAAAGAAGGGAGACTCAAACCCTGCTTCACATCAGGCAGTGGAGGGATTTAAACCTGGGTCTCCTGCATCCTCAGTGAGTGCCCAAATCCTGTGATAAAGGTTACAGAGGAAGGTGAGAAATTCCTCTTCATTTTTTCCAAGCAAAATCACTGACCTGTCACCTAACTCCAGGAGGGGGTTTCCAGCTGTAAATCCTAGGTGAAAATAGGCACCTCCCTTTTGCATGGAGTTGGATCCCAAATCCATTTGAGGGATGGGGATTGGGCCACACCACTCTCCTCAGCATTCTTATTGACTAATTTAGGCAGTTACCCACTTAATATGTTGGTTTTTGTGACTTTCACTCTTAGCTACCTATCTCTTTCCATTGCATAGTATAGGGAGCCTGAATACATAGTTGTCAGTTTTGCTAGGTGGCAGGACATCTAGAAATGCACTGTGTGAATCCTACCCCATATGACTTAAATTAGGCACCAAGTGGGCAAATCCTCTGCCTCCATGGATCTCCACTGAAATCAGTTGGACTTCTTTTGGGCGCAGGAATCCAGCCACAAAGGACCAAAGCCTAAGTTAGAAACTGATTCGTTGTAGGAATGTGAGACAGAAAATCACACTTAAGGTAAATATCCATTTACAAGAAACCATACACATTAGTACCTTTTTGAAACAATGGCTATTGCAAGGATAAATAAATTGGCATTGAAGTTGACTACAGCTGGACCCCAAGTTGCGAACGTTCGACTTAAGACCGTTCGCATTTACGACCAAAGCTCCCATGGAGTGGTCGTAAAGGCGGTCCCCGAATTACGAACACGACCCACGCTTATGAACAGCGCGGTCGCTATGTAACTCAATGGGGTCCAAGTTAGGAGCAAATCAAGTTACGGCCAAGTGTTTGGTTTGTAACTCGTTCATAACTCGGGGAGAGGCTGTATAGCAATTAGATAGGATCAACCCATGATAATTAATAATTGATATTAAAGTAGTGGCCCTCTACAGTATGTACTTTTTCATAATTACAGCACTAGATAACGTTAACCTTAATTAGTATCCCCCATCTCACAAAGATTTGGTGCATAGCATCTGGTGTTCAGCTCTATTGTAGATTCTGGTGGAAGAGGCAGGTTAACTAGTTGGTTCAAAATTTAGATACTAGGTAGTTCTGGCTGGGATTTGCATATCTGAAATATTATTTCATCTTGGATAAATATTGATTCACTAGCATTTAGATGACCAAATTCAATCTAGTTTGGACTTACTGACTCACTTATCTCTTCATTTTAAAAGTGCTTCCAATTAACTTGGTCTTTGTACAAATTGATTTTGCAGTTCTAGTTAAGAGAAGCCACTTGTAGTCATTCTTTGGTCTGTTCATACTGAATCATTAATAAGATTTTAAGCAAATAATTTATTAAATAAATGATGTAACATCCCGTATTTGCTTACACATATTTTTTATCCTCATTTTCTGTAAGTCATGATCTAAATTCTAATTTCTACAATTTCATGTGGATGAAGTTTTGACTGATGTGTGGCCAATGAATTAGGAAAGGAAATACATATGTGCATCAACACCCCATTTGGATGATGATTAAGCTCTAGATGTTACCACTTCCAAAGTATGCATTTCTACTTTTCTCTTAAATTTAATCTCCCATCTAAAAAAGTTTGTGTGACCTGTACTTAGTGGGATTTGTATTTAATAGTTTCTCCCTTTCTCTTGTCCCATAAGCAGCTTTCTTTATTGGAATACAACATCTGTACCTAACACAGCTATGCCAGGGTTACTCTGGCATAAATTGTAGTAGTTTGCAGCATATTTAAGAACACATAAAGAATGTCTGAAATGGAAAATGCTGTGTGGCCTTATTATTTTTCCTCCCTGTTTTGTCATTGGATTCTTAATCTCATCTTTTCTTTCCATAATAATGTCATAATAATGTAGCAAGTACAGCTGCCTCTGCAGCTGCCAGCTATGCTGTTCCTTGGCCAGCCACCAGGGAATGCTTCTTCCTTCTCTGAAAACATGAGAAATTTCAGCCAGCTTCCACCAGAAAAGAAAAATAAATCACTCGAGTCTACATAAAGACTACTTTCATTCACCAGGTCTGTAGAGCAAATGCTCCCTCACTATCAACAAGCCAACTGCAGATTAGGATGGGAGGGTTGGTCTTCTTTATGAATTGGGAAGATGCTAATTAATAAAGTACAAATCTATTTACTACACTTGCCTTGTTTTCTATAGACATCAGCCAGGAAAATGTAGTGTTGTCTCTTCTAAAATGAAGACAGTCTAAGAAAGAATGCTAATTAGGGTGGCCAATTTTGCTTAGACTACTCCTAATGGTTACATCACACGATGTAGTTTTTAATTAAAGTTTAATCTTTAATTCTTGGAGATGCCAGGACAATCCTGGAGGGTTGGCAACCCAATGCTAAACATAGAAGTCCAGTAGCAAATGATGATAATTTTCAAAATGATCTCTGTGTGTTTGTTTTAATTGGGCTAACTACACAGTAGAGGGCCAAATAATATACAAATCACATACAAGCACACTTCTACAACCTTGTAGGGCTTCCTTTTGGGTTACAGAAGTATGTCTGAGAACAAAATTTGATCCATAAAGTAGTCAAGCTTTTAAGAACTGCATTCTAAATGCCTAAGTGAAAAGAATGCAACTTTCCCATCCTTATCTGCTGTAAGAAAAAAGGATTGGTCCAAAAATGATGAGAGTATGAAGTTGTGGTTGTGGAAAAATTAACAGATCACTTATGTATCCAGGGAAATATAAACAGCACAGCTAGATACTGAGCTATTTGATTATCATTTATTCAATAATCAAAGTATATTAATGTGAAAAAACCACAACATGCCTGTCTCATTTGTTTAATATTAATACTCGATAAATATGATACAGATGTGGAGAAATTGGAGAGGGTCCAGAGAAGAGCAACGAGAATGATTAAAGGTCTAGGGAACATGATTTATGAGGGAAAGCTGGAGGAATTGGGTTTGTTTAGTTTAGAAAATAGAAGACTGAGGGGGGACATGATAGCAGTTTTCAGATATCTAAAAGAGTGTCATAAGGAGGAGGGAGTAAACTTGTTCATCTTGGCCTCTGGGGCTAGAACAAGAAGCAATGGGCTTAAACTGCAGCAAGGGAGGTTTAGGTTGGACATTAGGAAAAAGTTCCTAACTGTCAGGGTAGTCAAACACTGGAATAAATTGCCCAGGGAGGTTGTGGAATCTCCATCTCTGGAGATATTTAAGAGTAGGTTAGATAAATGTCAATGGTCTAGACAGTATTTGGTCCTGCCATGAGGACAGGGGACTGTACTTGATGACCTCTTGAGGTCCCTTCCAGTCCTAGTATTCTATGATTCTGTGATTCTATGACTGGATTGGTAAATTTGTATACAGAGATTTCATTCATTGTAATAAATTAGTTAGAAATGGCATAGTTATTGTTGTATATATTCTGACTTGATAACACTCATAAATTCTAAGATCAGAAAGGACCATTGTGATCATCAGGTTGACCTGTATAACACAAGCCTTACAACTTCCCCAAAATAATTCCTAGAGTGTATCTTTTAGAAAAACGGACAGATTTGATTTAAAAAATTGCCAGTGATGGAATTCACCACAACCCTTGATAAATTGTTGCCTTAGTTAATAATTCTCACTATTAAAAATTACATCATATTACCAACTATGAATATGTCTAGTTTCAATTTCCAGTCATTTGAGTGTGTTACTCCTTTCTCTGCTAGATTAAAGAGCCCGTAATTAAATATTTGTTCTCCCTGTAGGTACTTATAGACTGTAGTCAATTTACCCTTTAACCTTTTCTTTGTTAAACTAAATAGATTGAGCTCCTTTGAGCCCATTACTACAGGGCATGGTAGCATCCTGTTATACAGAAAAATCTGAGGACTGTATTCCTGTATAATATCACTTTAAACAAAAGCTCACTTTTGTAATGATTGTTTTATTTCTGACATTTACTTGGAAAGGATTTATAAACTTGTTTCAACTTTCTAAAGAAATGAATAGTTAAACTATCAATCAAAAAGCAACGTTTGTTATTACATAACAGCCCTAAAGCAATAAAAGGGCTTCATCTACTTTCTGTCTTTGGGGAGTGGGCTAATCACATTTGGTCATTAAAATAGTTAAAGTGCTAGGAATGTTTTGTCACATTTACTCCTTGCTAAACTGTTTTAAGCTTTTTAATGGCCCAAGAGTACCACTACGCTATTTCAGTAACAGACTAGGAACATTAAACTCACATTGTTTTCACAATGGAACTTAATAGCTCTACAAGATATCACAGGTTTCTTACAATAGTTTTATCTAATGGTGCAGGAGGACAGAGGGAAGAAAAAAGCAGTTTTAAAGACTTTTCCCATCAAGTAAAACTGTAGAGTAGGGTACAGTTAGTGAAAAGAGTTAAGTTACAGAGCTCGTGTTGATTGTTTTTCCAACTTGTGATGCTCATTTTGTAAAAAAACTTTTGGCCTGTTCATAAATATCTGTAATAAACCAGACATTTAGTTGCAGCTAATCTGGTAATTAGTGCAGGTTCATAATCAATGCCATGCCAGGCCTTCTTGGTTCTGAAAACAACTGCATCCTATAGAGACAGTTTGGGAAAGCATGTTACACAGTAACCCAATAGTTGTAAAACTACTCATTAGAAAACATAATTCTAGAAAGAATTGGTCTGGTGGATTAATGCTGGCTATCTCTGGGTTTAGTTCCCAACTCGGTGAAAACATTGTGCTGGCCTTGAGCTGCCAGCTAGACAGCTGCAGCATGAATCAGCTTTGTACCACAGTCGGGGGTCTGTGCATGCTGAGGCAGGTCTCAGGTTTAGAATTCCCGGGTGCACAGCAGGTCAGGCACAAAGTGAATAGGTAGAGCTGTGCAGCTGAACCCATCTAGTGTGCTGAATTTTTAAAACCTAGCCCATCCTTCTTGTGTGTGCCTCTGAGGGAGGAGAAAACAAATCCATAATGAAGCCAGTCAAATGCTGTACACATCAGGATAAAGCCTTCCTGTCTCTCAAATGTCAGCTGTGAAATATGAGATTTTATTAACCTTATCGTATTCCTAGCTTCCTTAGTGAGAGGTATTATTAAGGTCACTACATTATCCAGCCTTCTTTTGCAATCTAGAAAAAGTATCTGACTCAAAACCTTGTAGCAGTGACTTACACCAAGAAATTAGGTAGAATATTTATTTCTATTGATTTTAAAATTACTGCTCTTTCATCAAGTGTCCTCTGTATGCTATAATAGGATATTATAAAAGGGAGGGCTTGTCATAATGGCTCTGGTGGTGTTCAAATTAAGTCTTGCTCCTAAAAATAAATCCATATAAGTGGATCTGTGCAGGCCATTGGCAGAGAGGTCCCTGCATAAGGAAACAATTGCAGGATGGAACCTGCCTTTGGATCCCCAAATGGCCTTGTTTGGGAATGGCAAACTGGAAATTTATGCTTGATTTTAGAATGTTATTGCACTGGTCATGCATAATTTAAAACCTGCCCTTTCATGGTTTACATTCTCTGAGGCTTTACTTAAGCCATGCAACCACTGAGGATGATCCAAAGGCCATTGAAGTCTTTCAGAAGACTCCCACTGTCTTCAGCAGGCAATTGTGCAGAGTGCTTACCTTACAAAATAATTCAAACAGCTGGATTTGAGGTCTTGTGGCAAATATTTACTTGTCTAGAGTTCTGAGTATTATATTCCCCAGTTCATCTCTCCACTTAAATAATGAATGGTGGCTTATGACTCAGAAAGCCTTCATCACTAGTTCCATGTTTGCTGATGAGTCAGCATGCATGCTTTCTATTTATTCTGTGACCTCTGTTTTGAGAAAGTGGCTTGTTTGTGTCCTGTGATGATCTTCAAATAGATACTTTAATTTTTCAGTGAATGGAATGGTCATGAAAATGTCTGATAGATGGCATTGGAAAATGAAGTTCTCTCTTAAATTCATAGCAAGGATAGTTTTAGCTTTTTCCTGCAAATAGGACTTGGCCATCTTTAGACTTCTGAGTAGTGGGCACTAGTCTGTAGAGGTTTGGGATCAAAGAGGGGAGGAAAGTAGACTCCTTATTGCCTGTATGTGCTTCTTCAGAGATTGTCAACAAGAATGAAAATGAGGATGATTTTCTCAATATCCATCGGTAACTGAACTGTACCCACCCAATATAAGGCACAAAAGCTGTCTGATGGCACTGAATGGACCTGTGATGTAGATGGGGAGAAGACACCACCAAGCATGGGGTGAGGGTGCCCATCTCACTTCTGGTATTCTCGTAAATTCTCTACTTTTGCTCCCCAGGCCTGTTTCTATAACTCTGCCCGCAATTCTATGCCTGATTGGCCTGCCCCTCCCCCAAAGTAGGTAACCTCCTCGGGTATGTCTACACTACCCCGCTAGTTTGAACTAGGAGGGTAATGTAGGCATACCGCACTTGCAAATGAAGCCCGGGATTTGAATTTCCCGGGCTTCATTTGCATAAGCGGGGAGCCGCCATTTTTAAAACCCCGCTGGTTCGAACCCCGTGCAGCGCGGCTACACGGGGCACGAACTAGGTAGTCCGAACTAGGCTTCCTAGTTCGAACTACCATTACTCCTCGTGAAATGAGGAGTAACGGTAGTTCGAACTAGGAAGCCTAGTTCGAACTACCTAGTTCATGCCCCGTGCAGCCGCGCTGCACGGGGTTCGAACCAGCGGGGTTTTAAAAATGGCGGCTCCCCACTTATGCAAATGAAGCCCGGGAAATTCAAATCCCGGGCTTTATTTGCAAGTGCAGTATGCCTACATTACCCCGCTAGTTCGAACTAGGAGAGTAGTGTAGACATACCCTAAGTGTAAAGCTCATTAGTAAGGGTGCGTCTACACTGTAACCGTAGCTCGAAATAAGCTACACAATTTGAGCTATGCAAATTGTGTAGCTTATTTCGAGTCAATTTCAAAAGAGCTTATTTCAAAATTCGGTTCTATCTACACAGCACTTATCTCAAAATAAATCACTATTCTGAAATGTCCCTTACACCTTGTGGAATGAGGCTTACAGGGACATCGCAATAGCGAACCTGTTATATTTCAAAATAACAGGTACGATCAAAAGACTCGGAATAGCTATTTCAGGATACCTCCAGTATCCCAAAATAGTTTTGCAGTGTAGATGTAGCCTAAAGTTGCACTTTTTGTCAAGGCTATTATGGATTTGGTGATTCTCCTGTTATTGGAGGGTTTTTTATTTTAAATTATGTATTAATCTAAACTCCCTCCCTGCTCCTGAAGAAAGATTGCTGTGAAAGCAAATAGCTGAACCAATTTCATTGAGAAATCTGAGTACCCATCTTTAAACCTGGCTTCATAGCAGTCTGAAACAGAAAGAATTTCCCAACGTTTACATCCTACTCCCACTGAAGTCAGTGAGAATTTTGCCATTGATTTGCAAGATCCAGGCTATTTTTAATCATGGGGAATTGCCATGGATTCTGTGATTTCTCTAGCTTTGAGGGGAAAGCCCTGGAGCTTACAGAGCTGGTCCAAGAGATGATTGCCTACCACTGCTGCCTGTGAAGAGGCTGAAGAACGTGGTACTGAAGAAGCACCAATAGCTCTGTCATTTTCCTGTTCCTTCACTGCTGCTGCTCTGGAACTAAACTGAAAGGTGCTGGGATTTAAAATATTTGCAGACTATTGGTTAAATGACACAACCTGATTTAAAAACAGTAGTCATTGCAACATAAAGGGAACTTTGATTAACATAGGGCAACTTAGCTTTTATAAACTATAAATTTAAGCTAAGACCGGGCCCTGAATTGTCAAATAATTTACTGTAAGATGCTACCAGCCCTGCCCATGAGTCAACCAGTCACTCTAAAGAAGCCTTTTAAAATGTACAAGTAAAAAGTATTATGTTTCTAGAATCTGTAAGGGCATTCCATTCTTAATGCAGGCTTTAGTGCTTTCTTTTTGTAGAACACATTTTATAAGATCATCAACCATTCACAGGCCAGCTATAGAAAGCATTACTAGGTTTGGGTATGTCTACACTACCACCCTTGTTAGAACTAGGGTGGTTAATGTAGGCAACCGGAGTTGCAAATGAAGCCCGGGATTTGAATTTCCTGGGCTTCATTTGCATATTGCCGGGCGCTGCCATTTTTAAATGTCCGCTAGTTCGGACTCCATGCCCGCAGCTACACGCGGCACGAACTAGGTAGTTCGGATTAGGCTTCCTATTCCAAACTACCGTTACTCCTCATGGAACGAGGTGTACCGGTAGTTCAGAATAGGAAGCCTAATCCGAACTACCTAGTTCGTGCCGCGTGTAGCCACGGGCACGGAGTCCGAACTAGCGGACATTTAAAAATGGCGGCGCCCGGCAATATGCAAATGAAGCCCGGGAAATTCAAATCCCAGGCTTCATTTGCAACTCCGGTTGCCTACATTAAGCACCCTAGTTTGAACTAGGATGGTAGTGTAGACATACCCTATGTGTCCCTGAAAGTTCTATAGTCTAGGGAAGACATTATGATCTTTGAAGCTCTGCCTTCTAAAGATGTTCTCAGGCCGGACAGTAAACTGTTGTTCATCCTATCCTATTTAATACTACACAAAGTGCTGGCCTCTCAAGGGATTTGAGAATGAAATCAACTTGTGGCAAATACACATTGGCTATGTCTACACTGGTGTGATCTTGCGCCAGAGATATGCAAATGAGGAAGAGGCTGTTGTGCTAGAAGGAGCTGTCTACACTGCCCCTTTTTGTGAAAGAACCTCCCCCGCAAAAAGGGCAGCTCATTAGGTATGCAAATGAGGCTCGGCGCTATTCCACGCTTAGCCTCATTTGCATATCTCTGGCGCAAGATCGCACCAGTGTAGACATAGCCTAGATGTCTTCATCAATGTGATGCTGTCAGATCAGTGGGACAGGAATAATTTTTGGAGTGAGAGTGCTGAGCTGTACCACCCCTTACCTTTGTCTGTGCCCCTCATTACCCTTTTGAACTGATGCCAGCAGCTAGGATCCCGCTTGTGGGGCCAGTGGCCAGGATTTTGGGCCTACCAGCAGGGCAGGAGCCTGCATGTGGGACCTGGCAGCAGGGCCAGCAGCCGAACAGAACCCTGGGCCAGCCATTGAGACCCATTGTATGGGGACAGCAGCCAAATGGGACCCAGAGCCAGAAGTGGAGCCCCGGGCTGAAAGGGGAGCCAGCACCCAAGCTTTTGCATACTGAGACAGCAGCTAAGCAGGACCCAAGGCTGGAAGCAGAGCTCCTGGGGAAGAGTAGGCCTGGCGGATGGGACACTGGGCTACAGGGGCTGGTGGTCAGGTACCTGGGCAACAGAGACATGTGGCTGGGATGCCCAAAACCTGGGGTGCTGCAACACTCCCCCCCACCCATACTTCCCAGTACTACAGTATCTATAAAGGAAAAACAGCCCAGTGGCTAGACTGCTGGCCTAGAACCTGGAATATCTGGGTTCCTTTTGGCACAGACTTCCTTTATGTGACCTTGAGCAAATCATTTAGGGCGTGTCTAGACTAAAGGTTTTTTTCAAAAAAAAATTCCCTTCCTCTAGACTGCCACTGCATTCTTTTGAAAGTAAATCAAAAGAATGGGGCATTTTTTTTACCACAGTAAAGCTCATTTTGTGAGGAAGTGAAACTAACGCTGTGGCGGGTTTTAAGGGTGCGAGCTCCACACCCCGCTACTCCCGCCCGCGCCCCAGGCCGGGGCCGGCGGAGTGGGGTGGGGCTCCGTGAACCCACCGCCTTCGAGAGCCTCGTAGTCCCGATATCCGGGGTCCGTAAGTGAGCCCGGGACTGGGTGCGATCACCCCTCGCCCTGTAAGGGGACGAGGGGGCTCGGCAGACCCCGTCCGGTGCCTTCCCGGGCGGCCCCCGGCCGGGGCTCTTGAGCCGTCCCTCTAGTCTTGATCCCTTCCTCTCGCACCCTCTCGGCGGGGGGGGAGGTTGGGTAGTGTGTTCGGCTATTACAGCCTGTAAGACCTGCGCTGAGGTCGGGGTGTGGGGAGTGGGGGACCCGGGCCCACCCTCGCCACCGGGTCCCAGCCCGAGGCCCTAAGTGGGGCGGATGCCTAAAAGCGATCCCCCACGGCAGGCGGGGCAGCCGCCCGAAACTCGCCTGCCCACGGGCGCCAAAATGGTCCCGCCTCAGACTCCTTCCAATCCCGCGCCGCCGGCCCTCCGGGCCGGTGCAAGGTTAAGTCACTTACCCCATCCAGTGGTGGGGTGCAGGTGCCCGAGCCCAGCTGCAGCTGGGTCCCTTTAAGTACATTTCCCTGTGGGGGTCCGGCGCATGCCCACAGACGCTGCTGGTGACCTCTTGACATGGCCGATTTCCTTCTGGAGACATGTTCTTGCGCAAGGGCTTCCCGCCAGTGTGGACGTTTTCTTGTGCAAGAGCTCAGTGTTCTTACTATGTGGTTCTGGCCAGTGTGGATGTTTTTTTGAGCAAGATATTCCTGCGCAAGAACCCGCCAGTGTAGACATAGCCCTAGAGAGGTCATCAATTCTAATCCCCTGCCGTCATGGCAGGACCAAGCACCATCTAGATCATCCCTGATAGATATTTATCTAACCTGCTCTTAACTATGTCCAAGTATGGAGATTTCACAACCTCCCTCTTCAATTTATTCCATTATGTAGCCACCTGACAGTTAGGAATTGTTTCCTAAAGTCCAACCTAAACCTCCCTTCTTGCAATTTGAGCCCATTGCTTCTTGTCCTATCATCAGAGGCCCAGGAGATTTTTTCCCCCTCCCTCCTCCTTGTAACACCCTTTTAGAAACTTGTTACTCTTCTCAGGACCTTCTCCAATTTCTCCACAACTTTCTTGAACTGTGGTGCCCAGAACTGGACACAATATTCCAATTAAGGCCTAATCAGCACACAGTAGAGGGGAAGAATGACTTCTTGTGTCTTTCTCACAATACTCCTGTTAATGCAGGGTTCGATTTCTCTCTCTCTCTCTCTCTCTCTCTCTCTGTATCTCTCTCTCTGCTGATGGGACATAAATGAAAGTATTACTGCTAAAATCATTGATATGTCCTACCTGAGACGAGCTGCCCACTTGTAAATATAACATAGCTCTGTCTGTTCTGGTGATGGCCATTCCTTTTTTTAAAGCAGAATTCCTCTACCATTCTGCAGGTATGATTCTCTATTATCTTGTGCCTTGCACCAACTGGGTGTAAAATGCTACTGTTCAGATTTGGTTGCATTTTATACTCATTGAGGATTTACTTTGGGCAGATGCGAAAAAACAACAACAACAACAACAAAAAACAACTCGAGAAGTTGCAGGGTAGGTTAAAATCAGGCTTTCCATCTGCATCAAGGACTTTCCTGTATTCAATTTTTAACTAACTTTGGGTTTTGCTGCAGTAGCAGACATGGGAAGGTTGGATCAGAGCCACTATGTGTTGAGGGTTCAATTCTATCAAGGTGAGTGATAGTGATATTCAAAATGAATGAGCTTATTCTTCCTAATGGACAACCTGGCTCTTCTTGATGCCTTATTCATTAACAGGCATAGGCCCAGATCTCAACTGGTATCAAAAATATAACTTCCTTAATCTCAATACAGTTCTGCCAATTTATAACTGCTGAAGATCAGACATATAATATAAAAAAAACCCAATGTCAGTATTATACCACAAACAACTATCAATTCAGAACCTTACTTTTTAAGACTGAACCTGTATTGTAGGTACTCAAAAGAAAATAACGTTTTTATCTGCTTTCTTTTCGAAGAAATTGAAATTGGAATTGTTCCCCTTTGAAACTGATTATAAAAAATATGCCCTCAGACCAGTTTATGACAATATTTTCAAACATAATTTATGATATTGAAAGTTACCATAAATATTCCAATTAGTGAGAGTACTGAATTATTAATTAACATATTCTTGTATTTAACAAACGACCTTTTACAAATGAAATTAATGTCAAATAATGGAGAGACTAAGAAGAAGGAAGACAAATGCAAGAGAAAAAAAATCGGACATTTCTTATTTTTAAACTGATTCAGCTGCAAGAAATAAAAATATTATCATTAATTGTATGGGATCTAAACTAGAAAGGCAACTTTAGAAAGGCATATAGAAAAGGGATATATTAACCCTATTAAAAGTGAAGGGGACACAGAATAATAAAAGTGTGCATCTTGTACAGCACTGTAATAAAAAAACAATATGGTGATTTACAAAGATTATCAATAGCTAATGTATTGTCTTTGAGAGCCCTTGTAGTCTAATATCACTCTCTGGAATTGTGTTACTTTTATACTGCTGTGCTGGGATTCTGTCACACTTCAGTGAGCTACATAGAATGTAAATACAATGTCAGAGATTACAGAAAACCACAGGGGAAATTAAGAGCAGTTTCTTATACGGTGTTATAGGATTTAAGCCATTGTGTTCTGGGTTTTGTGTCATTATTGTTTCATATTTAGGTCTTTGATAGCGATGAAAGATATTCTAAAGGTAGGCATCATTTTTGTACAATTCTATCAGGACACAAAAGATTTTGTTTTTTTTAAAGACCTGCAAAATTATGGAGTAGTAATTATGGATCAGTCCTTGGCTTTTTAAATGTGCGTGTGACTGCACCACATTATGAAGATGAACCTTCTCCTGTTGAAGTCAATTGCAAATTCTCCTTGGAGTTCAATGGAAGCAAAACTGTGATTTTTGTTTCTGCTTTTGTGAGAACACATTATCAGTATGGTTTTATGCTTGTCATAGTCATGATTTCTGTGATGGGGCATGTCAGGATCTCTTACGTTGGCATTATTTGTTGTCCAGCAAGCATGGGAGGGATGAATCCTGATATAGTAGTCATCAGCACTAACAAACTGACAGTTGAATATAAAGGGGATCACCACTCTTATATGTGATATTCTTGCTGCTTATATGTTCATGTACATTTTAATACTGTAAGACACCCATTCCATCAAGGATTCTCAATTACAAGCTACTGAGGCATCATCATTTCTTGTTTTCTTCTCTTTAGATGCTCCATTTCCCATGTCTGAGTATATCTGAAGATTCACAGTTCTGTTAATGGCAATCATGACTACTGTAAGTGGGTGAGCCCCACGCCCTATGGGTGCCGCTCCGGGGTCCTGGTCTGGGTCCTATTGCCCACCCAAGCCCGACTATTTCCCACAAACCAGTACAACGGCCTCCTTAAGGAGAGATCAGTGTCTTTAATGAAGTCACTAGTTCTCCAGATAATACAATAGTCGCCCCTTTCTGTGTCCCGCTTCACGCCAGCAAGACTGGAGGTAGGGGGACCTGGGCCCGCCCACTCCTCTGGGTCCCATGGGTCATGGAATGAGGAGTACAGCTAGTTCAGATTAGGAAGCCTAATCTGAACGAGCTACTCCGTGCCGCGTGTAGCCGCGCGGCACAGGGTTCGAACTGCCGGCATTTAAAAATGGCGCCGGCCGGCTTTATGCAAATGAAGCCCGGGAAATTCAAATCCCGGGCTTCATTTGCAAGTGCGGTATGCCTACATTACCCTCCTAGTTCGAATTAGGAGGGTAGTGTAGACATACCCTAAAAGGGCAGTTGCCTGAGCCAGCGATTCAAAAAGTCCTGCATCTCCCAGCCACTGCCATCACCACTACCACAGGAGTGGCAGTGGCCAGAGCCCACTGCCTTTTAAATTGTTCCCAGAGCACTATGCAGTATACTCTGGGTGGTGCTGAGCACAGGCTACCCCAGTCCTCTCATTTTTCCCAAGGCCCTGCCCCTTCCTGAAGCAAGGAGCTGCCCCCCACCCCACCTGGGGGCCTGGTGAGTCTTTTGGCCCCCCCGATGGTAATAGTAGGGCTAGAGATCATGGTGGCTGAAGAAAACACATGCAAGAGATGGAACTTCCAGCATACCAACTGGAACAGGTTCAGAGAAAAAATGGACAGACTCCTTCTAGTCATAAGAACATAAGGACATAAAATGGCCTTCCTAGGTCAGACCAATGCTCCATCTAGCCCAGTATCCTGTCTTCTGACAGTGACCAATGCTAACTAATTTCAAGAGAGTGAAAAAGAACAGGGAATCATCAAGCCATTCAGTCTCTGTCATCCATTGCTAGCTTCTAGAAAACAGAGACTAGGGATGCCACCCTTGCCCATGGTGGTGTGGTGTATGGATGATGATGTGAACCTGGCTTACAAAATCTTCCGTGACATTTTCCTAAGGGCAGCTAGAAAGTCAATTCTATGTGATTTCCATAGGGCATATATATCCCCTGTTGGGATGATGTCTGTAACAACAATCTCTATCAAAAAGTCAAGAGTGCTTTGCCTGAGGGGACAAAAAGCCATTAATATGCTAATGGAATATCTGAGCAGTAGGAAACAGGAAAGGCACAAATACGTTGAAACTTTGGAATTCATGGACTCAAGCTATAAGATCTTTGGCCTTCTTGCTTGATTTATGCAGAGGACACCCCTGAATGTCCCAAACATGTCTCAGCAAATGTTGTGGCAGCTCACCTTATGGCCAGCAGCCAACCGACCAATAATTACAGTTGTCATAGCTATTGTCTTCTCTCAGAAACATATGGGCAACCCCCTGAGCTGACTCTAGCTTCTCACAGCAGTTCAGTAGGGAGGAACTGGAATCATTGATTATTTTCTCAAAGCCTTACAAGGTTCCTGGACTTGACCACATCCACGAGGATTTTCTGCAGCATGTGAGCTAATATTGTTGTGACTTTCTGCAAAGACATTACAGTTCTTGTCTGGAATGTTAAACAGTTCCAAATGTCCAGGGAAGATTATATATAGAAGCCCTTCTCAAGCTTGGAATGAAGGTGGATGACATGAAGAACTATCATGCAAATGCTTAGATCAACGTCACTTCAGTGTTTCCCCGTCCGCTCCCTGTGCAATTTAAAAGGCCCAGGGCTCTGGCTGTTGCTGTTGCTGCTGTACTTGTGGCAGTAGCCAAGAGCCCCTAGCCCTTTTAAATCACCAAGACCCAGGGATGCAACCCTCTTGCCCCTTCCTTTTGCAGATCTGCAGACAAGAAACTTGTAGAATTTATTATGCAGATGATCTCTAAGAGTACATCTACACTGCACTGGAGGTATCCCGAAATAGTTACACTGTGTCTACATAAGCCTCCCGTTATTTTGAAATATTTTTTGAAATAACGGGCATGCTATTTCACCATCCCGGTAAACCTTGTTACATGAAGATTAAGAGATGGCTCGAAATAACATGTTATTTAGAAATTTGTCACTGTGTAGACACGCCAAATTTTAAAATAAGCAATCCTGAAATAGATTCGAAATAAGATATGCAATTGTAGAGAAGTGATCATCAAATGTGATGATGGTTCAAATCGCTCACTTCACCTGAACAATGGACTTCTGCAGGGATCTCTACTTACTCAGATGCTATTTAACATATACCTGACCGACATACTACCCTTCACAGAAATAAAGTTCATGTTTGCTGATGACATTTGTCTCACAATAGCCATAAAAAGCTTTGACGGGTTGGAGTCTTGCTTGTTATCTTACCTTTGCACCTTGGCCAAGTATTTTGCTTTGATGTGGCAACTTAAACCAAATGCACCAATGACTCTATCATCTTATTTAAATTTTGCTAACTGGTTAGTTCTTTGATAGCTATAGGACCTTCTGAACAATCAGCCAATTGTTTTTGAAATGTACACTACTTATTTAGGTGTAACTTTCAGCCATTCACTGGTACCCTATTGAGAAGACATCCATCTACATCTAATTGAGATTTGCGCTCCTCTGAGGGCTTGCTGGAAACTCATGGGGCACTAGTGTTTCAACCTTACCCCGATTATTGCATCTGCTGAATACTGTGCAGCAGCACTGGGCTTCAGTCATCATTGCAGCAAGTTGGACTCAACAATCAACTCTGTCCTTCGTATTACCACTGGTGCATCCAGGACAGCTGAAAAACTAACAGCATGCTGTTTTTATGGGACTGCTTCCTTTATCATATTGATGGTGGAAGGATGCATGTGAGACCTCCAGATGCTGCTGCTGTGATAGAGTGGCTACATTCACTTACCCGACATCTAATTCATTGTTTGTGACACCAGAAGCCATGCACCAGAAGATTTCTGAGACAAAAACCATGACTCAGAGGACATTTTTTAATAAAATGTTGGCTTGGGGATTTTTCACCCCATTCTCTTAACTACTGAGATTGACTGTTCTGTGAATTTAATATATCTGATCCCTTTTTGGAGGGAAGACGTGCTTTCCACAGATATGTGCTTTTAAGCTATTGATGAGAACCATTTCACACCTTTCTAGTGAAAAATTAGCTATTAAAATATGGTGTTCTGTGTGTTCTGGCCATTCACAGCCATTCCACCTTCCTTTTTTGGGGGGAGGTGGGAGTGGGGGAATGAGTGCAATTAAAGATCTCTAAGTTCTATATTGTTATCTTGTATACAAAGTACATGTGAGAATGGTAGGAGAGTGGGATGAGATGTGGGTCCATTAGCCAGTCATCGATCCAGGCAAGATAATGGAGCAGCTAAGTGAGATTTGATTAATAAAGAATTAAAGTAGGGCAATGTAATTGATGCAAATCAGCATCAGTGTATATAGCAAATAAATCCTGTCAGACTAACTTCATATTTTTAATGAGATTATAAATGTGGTTGATCAAGGTCACTGTTGATGTAATATACTTACATTTCTTAAGGTATTTGACATATCACATGATATTTTGATTCAATAACTAGAACAATAGAAAATAAATAAGATACACATTACATCTATTAAAAATGGCTCATTGATATATCTCAAAAATAATTGAAACCAGGCAATTGGCACCAACTGGGTGTGTTTCCAGGCAAGTCCCACAGGGGCTGGTTCTTGGCCATATGTTATTTAACATTTTTATCCATTAACTGAAAGAAAACATAAAATCATCATTGATACAGTGTGCAGATGTCACAAAAATTGGGGAATTATGAAGAGGTCAGGTCCTTGATACAGAGTAATCTGGATGACTTGGAAATACGAGTGAAGACAATATTCATTTTAGTAAATCAAATCTAAATATATACATTCATGAACAAAGAATGTATGTCATATTTATAGGAAGGAGAACTCTAACCTCAAGAAATAGTGACTCTGAATTTGAGCTCCCAGTGAAACAATGTCACCAAAAGGGTTGGGGCAATCTTTGGTGCATAAACAAAGAAGTCTTGATTGGCTGATGGATGATAAATATTATTACCTCTGTATTTGGCACTAGTGCCACTGCTGCTGGAAGACTGTGTGTCCAGTTCTGATATTTGTATAGAATTTAAGTATTCACAAATGTGTGTATTTGTTTATACTATCGATGAATAACTTACAAAAGCTATCTCAAGCTAACTCAGAAACCAATAATAAATTAAAGCCAAAAAATAAACTAAATTTCAATACTGCTGTGAAAAAACTTTATGCACAAAATTTTAGCCCAGAACAAAATTTTCAAATATTAGTGTATTGCCATCTGTAAAAACATAGAGGGCTTATAACACAGGGATGCTGACAAAAGGTAGCTGTAGCAATATGAGAGGGAGCAGCTATAATTACATTATACAATAGTGCACACCATACAAGGACCCTCTGAGAATAACTTCAGTTTCAGTAGCCAAGATGGTACCTGCACTGTATCTTAACACAATAGGTGTGGGTATAGTTCAGAGTGAATTGTTGTTCCTTTTTATTAAAGTCCAATCAATAAATACAAATGTGGAACACTCTTGTTAGTCAGGCACAATACTTCTGGAATTAGTAAAAAAAACTGACCACAGAAGTACAGCTTATTTGGACTTCATATTGTTAGCTGAAATTATGTTTTCATAATATATTAATTTGTTTCTTCCAGTGGCTTTGCCAATGGATGATCACAACCAGATAAGTGAAAATCCTCCAGACAAGTAGCAAAATATAATTATTCTTCCTCTCCACATCTTCTAAATTAAGATTCCCCTCAAAAGGACTGTATGGCTCAAATTAAAGTTTTTGTTTGCTGTGTAAATTCACAGTACACACAGTTTTGCATGTTCTGCAGCTGTCTATATGTTACTTGAAGATAACTATTTGGTTCATGAAATACAGTATAACAGTATAGCAGCAAAAGGTTTAGACCCTCAAAAATACTTTATTGACTTTTTCTTATGACTCAGGTTGGGGGTGGGGGTGACCCTGTGCTATTATTATTTTTTATCTGTCTGACATAGCTTTGCCTCTGGTGATGGTGGCTCACTAAAATATGGGCTTTTTAATGTTCATCTCTAACAGCCGATATCAATGGTTAAACATTTGCTTATAGTGCCTGGAAATGGATGTCCGGGGTATATTAGCAGAACCATTTTTGGCAAAGCCTTCGGCTGTGGAATAGTTTTCCTCTGTTGTTAATGAGCTAGGAGTGGCATTAGCTGGTCTTAGTTACATAATCCCATAGTATTTTTCAGGTAATGCAACATGTGCTTTAAAGTATCTTGCCCAGATGGTTTTGAAAATATAGTTCTTAATGCAGAATTTGCATAGCTATAAGAGCTAGCTTTGAACAATATTAAGCTGGTAGTTTCAGATGAGCCTAAATTAGCTCGGTACCCAAATCCGATTAAATTTCAGTTGAAACTGTGCACCTGATTCCCTTAAGAATCTTTGAAAATCTCACCCATACAGGTGCAAATTATTTGATTCACTGTAAAATGGTTACTTTAGCCTGTTGTGGGGCTGCTTGTTCTTTTAAGTTAGCTTTCCAAGATTTCTTTTCACTTCAAAGTTGACTTCATTGAGGCTACTCCCATGCTTAATAATGTGCTTTTCTGGGACAGGGTTGGCAGGCTCAGAACCTTGCGTGTTTGAAATTGGAATGCTGGTGCAGGATTGAGGACTGGCAAATGAAGTCTTCTATCCACAGAACAGTCACAGCCACAGGCACGCCCACAGAAACATCTCCCCCATCATTCCCCATTCCTTATTTAGGAATTAGAGGATAGTAGAGTCTCCTTGAACATTTAATTCTCAACCTCTCTTCTGAGACCATCAGCAAAGGTGCTTATTACTGCTCGCTGTGATGATGCTTTTAGGAATGCCACCAGTTTCTTACACACTGACCACCAAATTGATGCCAGATAGTATTTCAGCAACTACCGAGATGACTTCATTTGAACTTCGGATTTAAAGCTGAAAGGACCCATTATTAGTTTCCCTGTTGATCATTTTCTACTTATGTATTATTAGAAAACACAGTGGGAATGAAAATTTACATCCTGCTTTGAATGTGATGATCCTGAGTGAAAATACACTGTAGTTATACTTCTTGATAAAACCTTATATGCATACAGACTATAGAAATATATACTCTGGTTTCTCTTTAATACTTTTCCCAGGAGCCAGTGAAATATGTCGATAATGAGTGTTAGTTTTATAACAAAGAAAGGTAACCAGGTACTACTTGTAATATCATACAATAGGTCTACTACACTGTACAGAGAAATTTTGCTCTAAGACTGGACTTCTACATCAGTGTGAGACGAACAATGAGATTTGACCTGAATTCTATATGACATAAAATACAAGGGCTGCTGAGTAGGATTATCAAAGTAAATAAAAAGGTGTTTTTTTCTTGCACAAATCCCTTCCAATCTGCATGATTCCCGGAATACTGAATGCATAAGAATCAATGCAGCCACCAAACTGTAGGTTTTTCTGCACAGTAGCAGGTCCTTTTTAAAAAAAAATAATATTTGCACTGTTCACATTACAGTAGCAGCCAAAATATACAATGTGCTGTACAGGAACATAAAAAACTTGAGGTTCCTGTCGCAAGAGCTTAAAGTATAAATTGGCAAAAAGCTGATGAAAGAGATACAGCATAAAAGCAAAGTGGTCAGAGGGATGACTGGTATGTGTTTTACTAGTTCCAGGGATTGTTTGGCATTACTTGTTTTATTTATTGTACAATGTCCTTTCCGTTGCCTATTTTGGCCCATTTATGATGCCTAACCAGTGTGTTTTAGTTTACTGAGCTCATAGCCCTATGATTACTGTTTAGTATATAGTATTTATCTCAAGTGATTATTTCAATTTAAAACCAAATGTAAATAAAAAATAATATTTAAAAAACGGAGCAAACTATTTAGGAAAAAAACTGAAAATAGAAATGAATGTCAGAGGCTGAGGGAAAATATTTTAACTTTTCCTATTTGTAGTCCTATCTCATTTTAACATATATTTGATTCTGTTACTTTATCCTGGTTCATTGATTTGCATTTTATTTTATTCTTATTTATTTTATTAAAATATTCAGTCAATTCTTCACTTATATTCTCTCTTTTCTGTCTGCTCCTTCCCATAGATACAACCATTTCACTTTCCAATAGCAGTTATATTTCCTTTAAGAAAAACAAAAACCATTTGGTCAATTAAAATACCCTCCAAGTTAGTTTACAGTTAGTTAGCTATGAAACATGGGATGTAATTTTAACGAGCCTTTTTGTCACCTTCCACCCCACTCTTGCCCAGCCCTGTTCCCTCACAATCTCTAGTAAAGTGAGTTTGATTTAACTAGCACATCAGCTCCACTTGTAAGTTCCTGCCTCATCTTAATTAAGGCAATTACGCTACATTTTTCCAAAGTGGCTTCTGCTTATATGGACCTGAGTTTGAGATAGCATGGACCTGCTTTTCAGAGATACGGGAGTTGTAATCTCCCACAACTCCCATTGACTTCCTTTTGTTGTAGTAGGTATTCAGCTCCTTGGAAGATTGGTCAAAAGAAGGATGGGCATTCAAACTCAATTTAACTTTGAAAAATTTGCTCTTTCTCATTAAAGTCCATCTCTCTTAAGATAATAATACTTATCCACCTTGGTAAAGCCTTCAGAGATCTATGAATGAAAAGTGTGGTATAAGTACTAATTCCACCAGCAGTTGCAACAGTTTACTCTGAGTACTGGAGGGGTTAAAGCCTGCTGTACTTTCTAGACTTTGAAAGTGAATGAGTATCATATTACTGCTCCAGACCCCAGTGGATCCATTTCTTCAGTAATTGCATATTTGTTTTTTGTTGGTTGTTTTATATGTCTTGGCTGGTATGTTTGCTTCACTCACCGAGTATATTGTCTTTTTCGTGGTCGGTGATTAAATTTGTGGTTCGTAAATGTTTTAGTTACATGGTTAAATCAGAATTGAATGAAAATCAAGGAAAGGTTGCTGCAAATATAGTTTTAAAGGATGACCTCAGACTCAAGGCTAGAATTTGCTAAGCCTTGGTTTTTGTATGACTACACTCTGGGTTTGCTTTATAACACACAGTACTTAATGGAAATTTTATATGAATCTTGACCTACAGAGAAAATGAAGAGTTCTGTAGGTGATGATATACAGACAGAGTAGATTAATCTGAAATCTCTTTTTGGAAAATCTTACCTATTTCCTCATGCCCAATTCTTTATGAAAGATGAAGGCTTGATAATATAGGCAAATAACATTTGATTTATTTAAAGAAACTATTTAGCACAAGCAGCAGCAGGACTTTCTTCCATGTTCTTCACAAATATTCCTCAACCTTGGGAATAACACTTCTAGACAAGAGTGTCATTGCCATTCAAGTCAGGGCATCTCTGCTGAGATTGCCAAAAAGGGGTATCAATTGTGACATATGTTTTAACAATATGATCATTTCACTACTGTGAAATGGACTAAACCCACCAACTCATATTACCAAGTGAATGAAGAACCATCAGATTCTAATAACTTCCTTTTGTGTCTTGGACACCACAAATCTTGCATTTTGGCAAGGGGTTAGACTAGGTGACCTTTATGGTTCCTTCTAACCCTGTGGTTCAATGACTATTAATCTGAGCTACATTTGAATTGGTGACTTATAGGAAAAAATCTCCTTATGTCTTCACCATTTTCCTGACTCGTTTACCCAATTTTCTTTCTTCATCTCGGGAAAGTTTTTTCTGCCACTGAGTATCCAGAAATCTATAACACACAGTTACATATTATATAACAAGAACAGAGCATCTGATCAAGGTGCTGAACATTTCCTGAAAGATGCTGACTTCCTAGGTTCTCATATTAAGCCTTAATTTAGCAAAGCATTTAGGTACATGCTTAACTTCAGACATGTGCTGAAATCTGTTGTTTTCTACCTCAGCTCTGAATTTTTTTAAAAATCCCATTGAAAGAATGGGATTGTGTATGTCTCTAAAGTTAGGCACATACTTATGTATCTTACTAGAGTCTTAGGCTATGTCTAGACTACAGGGTTTTTTTTGAAAAAACTTCACTTGAGTCTAGACTGCTGCTGAGTTCTTTCGAAATTAAATTGAAAGAACGCAGTGTTATTTCCACAGCAGTAAACCTCATTTTATGAGGAAGAAAGCCTTTTTCCGAAAGAGCTCTTTCGAAAAAAGGCATTTTTGAATGCAAACAGGGCTTTTTAGAAGGAGAGCATCTTTTTTGAAAAAAGAGGTGGCTATTTAGATGATCTCTTTCAAAAGAAGCTTTTTTGAAAGATTATTTCAAAAAAGCTTCTTTTGAAAGAAGCATGTAGTCTAGATGTACCCTTACAAGAGAATTTATCAGGCAGGGGTATCACGGTTTCTATGTTTGGTTTAGTAGTTTAAAGTTTTAAACCTGGAGGAAATGTAAACAAAGTAAAGCTTGGCTTGTGAATTTGTTTACCTGCTTGAAGGGTATGTCAAGGAATAATCACCATCTGCTCAGTGGTCTAGATAATTTGATTTCTTATTATTGGAGAGGCACTGGAGTGTGAAATGAAACCCACTATGGAGGCAAAAAAGAGACTAGCTTAGCTTGGGGAAAAGAGTGGCAAGCTCTTGACTTATATTAGTAATGGCTCCCAAGGAAGAGTTACCGAAAGAACAACCACTGGGACAGGAGCAGAGTATGCTTGTGTTAGCAAGGCTATAACTCAAATAGC
Organism: Pelodiscus sinensis; assembly: GCF_052426305.1. NCBI lineage: Eukaryota > Metazoa > Chordata > Testudines > Trionychidae > Pelodiscus > Pelodiscus sinensis. The sequence continues at coordinate 203,124,063 of NC_143052.1, forward strand.
AGCTCCACAATCATAATCAGAAACAGCACTGACTTGTTGGGTCTGAAGAAAAGACCAGGAGAATTTGGGGGTTTTCATAAAGTCAACATTCCACCTGTTTCCAAACTTTGTAAATATTTTATCACTTTTTCCAGAAACAGATTGAATCTGAGGTGTCCATGTGAAGGAGAGAAGAAACAAGGTTTGTAGCTTCGTATTCTTTTATCTTTAAAACCGTATGTAATGTCTTTACTGTGCACAATGTGTAAGTGGTATAGGATGCCAACAGGCTGTTAGTAGTTGGCCAACTGACATCACCCCTACCAGGGAGCTCTTAACTAGGATAAAGCTGACATAGCCAACAGCTGTGTTAACATGTCCTGCTCTTCCATTCTGACATAGCGGGTATATCAAGGGCAGGGCATAGCAGGGTGTGGCAGAACACAGCGGTACTCAGATAATTCTTACCTGGTTTATGAGCCCTAAGCTGGAGATGCAACTAGGCACAGACTAGCCCACAAGAAACCATAATTGCATCATTCCCCTCATTTCTTCTCCTCTGACAAGTGCCCAGGACAAATTCTGCCCTAAATGTTCTAAACTGGAAAGGAGACATTACATTAGCTTTAGTTATGTCATATTTAACTCAAACATTGTAACAACTAACTCCTATCTACAATCCAAGTGCTTTTGGAAATACTAATCTGAATTTGGCTCTTTTCTCTTGTAACTCCATTGACTTCGGCTGACTTAAGACAAATTAACCTTGTAATTCTGAGCAGAATTTGCTCCTGTAACTTTTTAAGTGAACTAATGTTTATTTAAACTTTGCTTTTTTTAAAAAAATACATGAATTGTTCTGGGTCAGATGTTATTGATATATACATAACTGGGATATATCACTGAGACTGTAACATTCTGTGGAGCAAGGACTTTCTTTCTATTCGCTCTGGGTGTGTCTACACTGAAGCGTTATTTCATAATAACAGCTGTTATTCTGAAATAATGCAAGCGTCTACACAGCAATTCCATTCTTTCAAATTTATTTTGAAATAACGGGTGGCTTATTCTGACTTCTGTAAACCTCATTCCACAAGGAATAGTGCCTATTCCAAAATAAAGTAAAACTCCAATAATCCGGCACCCAATTTTCCGGCACTCCTGATATTCTGGTATCAAAATGGTAAGCGCTCCTGACGGAACTGGGGCGGAACCGGGACAGAACTGGGACGGAACCCGGAACCGCTCTGGTCAGACACTCTCACTTGAGTTACAGCAGGGAGGGAAGTTGTTTGGCTCTGGGAAAGGGGAGGGAAGGAAAGGGGGATTGGATTACACATGGCATCCTGGCCAGCTCATTAAAAAGCCGGCTGCACAGTGCACGTGCCCCAATGCCTGGAGGGAGACATGAGTCTGTACTGGCGGCTCTGGGACCCAAGTACAAGGTTGCAGGGGAAAGGGGGATTGGGTTGGGAGTATGCAGTACCTCCTGGTACTCCAGCATATCCGATAATCTGGCAGCACCTAGGTCCCAAAGGTGACTGATTATCAGAAATCTACTGTAGTTATTTTGGAAGAGCAGTAGTGTAGACGCTCCACTGCTGCTATTTCGAAATAGCTCCTCCTCAGGACAATTCAAAGTAATTACTCCCCAGTGCCTTCTGGTGCTTTAAATGGAGATAGCACATTCACATTAGGGAAGCCTGCCTCGGACCAATTTTGAGGCTTCCCTATAGTATAGACGTGCTATTTCAAAATAAGTGTGCTGTGTAGACATACCCTCTGTGAACAGCACATAGAATGTTGGGGTCCTGGTCAGTAACTAGAGCTCTGAAAGGCTATACAAATACAAATACTAAATAATAATCGCATTTCAAAGATTCACATGAATATGTACTTTTGAGTCATTTTTTGCGGGAAAAAATATGGAAAATTAATTGTAGGAACAATACTCCTCCACTGAAAGGGAGGGACTAGATAGTGTAATAGATTTTTTCCACTTTTATTTTTTTGCCACCCTATGCTTATTTCTGACCACCTGAGGGAGCTGGTATTGTTTGAGGAATTGGATAGAGGCATATTGGGAATTACATAGAATGATTATTTTAAAATTAAATATTTTGGGTATGGAGTCTCAACAAAGCACAAGGATTTATTATATTAGATGTAAATAAACATTTGGTTACAAGAACAATTACCAGGAACTCTACCACTTGGGATACAATTTTCAAAAGCATTTAATTGACTTAGGTTTTCCTAGCCCTATTTTCAAAAGATATTTAAACTCTTTGACCCAGATTTTTAAAGATATTTAAGTGTCTAATTCTCATTCAGATCAATTAGCATTAAGTGTCTAAACACATTTAAAAATCTGGGCTTTAGACATTTGAAATTCAATAGGATTTAATCTTCTAAATCAGTTAAGTGCTTGTGAAAAGGTAATCCATAATTACAGATTTTTTTAACAGGATAGAGCAAAATATTACTTGAAAATGTTCTCTCATAAATAATAGAAATCCTTTAACAATCTTAGGATATAACACAGAAGCAACAGGCATAAGCCACTCAGGCATCATTTCTGTGATTTCATATCTTCACATCACATCCCCCACTTCTTGCTTGGCAACTAAAACTGTTATTTTGTTGGTGCCATCATGAGGGGAGTCTATTTTTGGAAGATGAACTCCAGGTAGGAATTATTGGAAGACTAACTCCAGGTAGGAATTATATGTGTATAGGCATTTGTGGGTTTGGTAGTGTTGCTAACTCTCAGAGCAGTGTATCTGAAGGCACAGTGTGGGCCAAACAAATGTAAAAGCAGTTGCAAATCAGTGTCCTGCTCTGGCTGTTTTTTTAAAAAATGTAAACAGCTGAATTCTCCTCTCTTGTGCACTAATGCAATCTCAGATAGGAGAATTTGGCTCAACATGTCAATATGTAAATATATAATTGGTAAAAATATGTATCATGCCGAGCAGCCATTTACATGACTTTTCTTTCAGAGCAAGAGATGGAAACCACCACTGTTATACCTGTTTGCTAAATAGAATGCTAAATAGACTGTTCTAGTCTTGCATTTGATGTAGGAATCTTTATTGTTATTCATGTTACAGTAGGGCTAAGAGGACCCAAATGAGATGAGGTCCCCATTGTGCTAGGTGCTGTATATACACATAATAAGAAACAGCCCCATTCCTGAAGATCTTATTATCCAAATAATCAAGTCAGTTAACAGATGAGAGGGAAAACAAAGTGGCAGATACATGAAATTACTTGCCCACAGTAAAGGAGTGGGTCAGCAGCAGACATAGGAATAGAAGCCAGGTTTCTTGATCTCAGACCAATGTCCTCTGCTCTTGAATTTGCAATCCCTATAATAGTAAAAGCTCAGTACCTTTGGAAGACAAAGACATTAACTAAAACCCCACAACTGCATTATTTATTATAGATTATTCACCCAATTCTCAGTCTATTTGCCCTGAGTTGAATTTTACCATGTATGTGTGACGGATAGTTTATATATATATCAATGGGATGATTAAATACTCAGAAGTATTATTTTTTACTCCCAACCTATTTTGTGCAAAAAGTTTTGACTTTTTATGGGGAAAAAGGTTTCCAGCCAAATAGTTTTGGTTTTTTTTCTAAACCCATTATTTGACCAGCTCTAATCTGTCTCAGAAAGGGTGATGCCGGGGTCAGTTGCTTTCTATCAAAATCCAGTGCTGGTGGCTTTACAGTGCTCTTTACTCAACACAACTTCCCTGGCCCTGCTGACATTATGAAAATTCACAGTGGTGGTGCGACAGCTAGGTAACGCATAGAGGTAAGTTATACGTCACTTGAGCTAAGCCTCCACAATTCAGAGAAAGGATAGTGTTGGTGGTAAAACACAGGTTTGGGATTTAGAATATCTGAGATCAGTTCCTTGCTCTGTTACCTAACATATTGTTTGACACAAATCAGTCTCTCTGAGCCTCAGTTTCCCATCTGTAAAAGGGAGGTAAAACTGGTTTAGAATATAATCTCTTTGGGGAATGTAATGTTTCTTATATCATATATGTGCAATGCCTTGTACGGTGGGGTCCTGATCTGAGATATCCTCAGGACCTACTCTCATCAGATATTAATAATCCCTATGTCACCATGGAAACTGGCGCCGACCAGAACAGGGAGAGGTTATGGTCAAAGTTCCAGAGAAGTGCACTCATTAGAAAGCTCTGGTCAGACACCGCTATCTTCTCCCCAGGCTGACACCCCACCCCCCTTTGGGGGTAGTTACCACTTCTTCTGCAGGAAGAGAAAATTGCAACCACCCTATTTTGGCAAGGGGGAAATTGATCTCAAAAGTTTTTAAAGATGATCACAAAAAATATTGATATCCTTAAAATACTTTTCTGGTTAGGGATATGGAACAGAGATTAATAAGACCTGGATTTTTTAGCTTGGAAAAGAGACGACTTGGGATATGATTGAGTTCTATAAAATCATGATTGATGTAGAGTAAGTACTATGTAATCCTTATAACACAAGGGATAGGGATCACCAAATTAAATTAACAGGCAGTAGATTTCAAACAAACAAAAGGAAGTATTTCTTTACACACACAGGAAACGTGTGGAACTCCTTGCCAGAAGAAGCTGTACATACTAAGATGACAACAGGGTTCAAAAAAGAACTAGATAAGTTCATGGAGGTTAGGTCCATCAATGACTATTAGCCAAGATGGGCAAGGATAGTATCCCTAGCCTCTGTTTGCCTGAAACTGGGAATGGGCAATACAGAATGGATACAATGTTCCCTGTAAGCTGAGTGCTTGGGTGCCCACCCAAAAGAAATACAGGTGCTGCCTAGTTGATTAGCAGAGCACCCACTGCCACTTACAGCCAACAGTTTGTTTTTTTCTGGTGGTATACATCTGCACATGCCTTGGTGAACATAACAAAATGTATTCTGCACATGAAAATGTAGAGGGAACATTGGACGGATCACTTGATGATTACCTGTTCTGTTCATTCCCTCTGACGTGTCAGGATCTTGGGCTAGATGGACCTTTGGTCTGACACAGTATGGCCATTCTTATGTTCATTTGTTGCTCACATGCTGACGTTCTGCTGTCCTTTTTATTCATCCCCAAAATGAAATAAAAATAATATTAATCTACCAGATTGGCAGCTGTTACTCTATATAGTTACTAACTTGAGGGCAAGTTTTCATTTTCTTTCTCTTTAAAGTCCATCTGCCTCCCCTTTCGACCCACTTCTAGACCCTTAATGCAGGCAAAACTCCCATAAGACTTTCACTAAGTTCAGTATCTTTTGTCTGCCTTAGAATTACAGCCTATGGACCTAAGTCTGCATGTATGACAGTACTGAAACAAGAAGACACATCAAAACAGTGAATTACTTTAGGTGGTGTAAAGCTAATTCACATTCAGTTATGGCCTTAGGGACCATCAAATCTGTGTTGAAGATTTGCTAAGTTAAGAGGAGCTCCAAAATGTGATGACTGTAGATGTTTGTGTTTTTGATTTTAGGTCTATAAAGCAATCTAGGAGAAAACAATTCTGACAAGTTTCCAGTAAACAGTGCTTACAAAAACATTTCCTCCCAGAGATAACATGTCAATAAAATCAAGCTAGAAACATCATAATGATGTGCATTCTTGGCTCAAGAGCCTCATGGGGACCTTCATAACCTAAATGTGACTCTGTACATATTATCTTAGTAAAATGAGGCATGACAGTGACTACAGAAGATCAGATTTGCAAAGTGACTAAATTGTACTTGCAAAGCAGGCGCTGATGAGCACATGTAAGCACAGGGTACAATATGCAGTTCTTCAGAAAACATCTAAATGAACATACAGTTACCAAACTATCTCTTTGGTATGTACAATCATACATTTTGCTTGTGCATCTACTTGGTGACACCTGTATTGTGTTTATTTTGCTGGTGAGTGTCTCTTTAAAATTCTGTTCTTATATTAAGCCCAGATACTTAATCTACAGTGCAACTATACCATAGTGGTAACTATCACAGTGAATAGAAAGTTTCCAGACCTCTAAATCCTGCTAAACAAATTTATTTTCTGCAAAAATAGAAGTGAAGAGACTCCTCACAATTCATATAAACAAGAGTGTTATCTGATGGGATGTTCATGTTTTTAATTGGGTATGTAAGTGTTTCATGGAGTTATCAGTTTCCTTACCCATTCCTACCACCTTCATCTGTATCCTCTGAAATCTAATCAGCTTCCTTACTTTAATGTTTATGCTTTCTCCTATAAATGGAAATTCACCATTAATGGAAGCCCATTTTGTTCTTTGAGATATAGAGCTGCCTGACAGTTCAGTTGAGCCTTAGTTTAAAGTCTTAATTGTTGGGTTCTTACAAGTATCTTATATTATCCTTAAATCAGATATTTATCGGCTTTATTAACATACAAACACCAGACTCTATTGAGCTAAGGCAGAATTTGTAAGAAAGTTTCAAGGTGACTTAAACTATAGTCCCTTCTATATTAACAAAACAATAAAATCTAATCAACCACACAAAAAAGCTCTAAATAACCCTCAAAACTTGACCCACTCAAGCAATTTGAGATTTTCTTCACCCTCAGCCACGCTTGCTCTAAAATTCTTACCATGTTTTTCACTGCAACATATCTCGGCACAATCTAGACAAGTGGCCAGGCTGTATCACCTCTATCCTGCAACCTTGGGTGCCTTGTAATGCCTTTCCAACAGGGCTACTCACAATCATCTAGACTATGTCTAGACTGCAGGCTTCTTTCGGAAGAAGCTTTTCCGGAAGAGATCTTCTGAAAAAAACTTCTTCCGAAAGAAAGTGTCCTCACTGCCAAAGTGCATCTAAAAAGCAATCTGGTTTTTTTTTTTTTTTGAAAGATAGCATCCATGCTGAATGGACGCTATCTCATGTTTAAGCTGTGATTACCATCGATGGAGTGGCCACCAGGGCACCTGTGCTTTTTCCTCTTCTTTTGAAAGCACTTCCTCTTCCCTGTCCACACATGCCTTTTTCCAAAAGCGTTCTTTCGGAAAATGGCTTCTTCTTCATAGAAAGAGGTTTACCAATGTTGGAAAAACCCTTCTGTTCTTTTGGGGGGGGGAGGGGTTTCCCCGAAAGAACTCAATTGCAGTGTGGACGTAAATGACATTTTTCAAAAATACCCTCTGCAGTGTAGATGTATCCCTAGTATGCAAGCCATTCCGAGTGTCTGTGTAGAACTGCAGCATGCCAGTTATACCCTGGCCTCACTAGCCTTTGTTATGCTACAACAGTGGTCACCAACCAGCAGATCAGGATCTACTGATAGATCTTGGAGCCTCTGACAGGTGATCCTAACTGGTTTGGCTGGGAGGCTATCAAGTGCCTGCACTTCAGCTGCTCCTACACAGGGCCTCAGAGCTACCCCTGGGAGCCATAACTGAATGTGAATTAGTTTTACAGAGTGGGGGAGACAGGCAGGGGGGCATTGATCTCACTCTGTCCCCCTCCCCCATACCTCATCTTCACAGAGTGAAGAGGGTGGGGCCTCTGACAAGGAGTGGGGTAAGGGCATTTGTGTTTGAGGTAGATCCTGGACTGACAAATTAAAAACATGATCTTGTGCTTAAAAAGGTTGGAGACCGCTGTACTACAAGATGACCCCCAACACATCCTCTGTCCTAGATTTCCCTACGGAAATCTATATGCTACACTGCCCAGCTTTTTCCTGCATGATGCAAATTAGGAACTAACATGCCAATTTATTATCTTAAGTAAAGTTACTCAGACATTTCCGCTTCAACACTGAATTAGATAAAACAATAAAACAAGCTTATTAATTACAATGAGAGAAATTACCAATGAGTATAAGTAATGAGGCATAAAATCAGAAATGGTTACAAGAAAAATAAATGCTTACTAGCATCTGCATAGGAGACTATTTTAGTTGCAAAGTAGACTTTCTCACATGTTTTCAGCAAGGTTACTGACCAAACTTTCAGGCCAGGACCATTTCTCTAGAGACCAATTGCTGTTTCCCTTTGTCTTCTCTGGGGTGGAGAATGATTTGGCCACAGAGGGGAAAGGGGTGCCTTTGGATGTATGTCTCTGCTTTTTAGAACTCCGATCTCTCTTTTGAAAAACATTTCCAGCTGAGAACTGAGATACAATATAACAAGACTTTATGGAAGGATATTCTCTGCTGTTTTACTTCATCTTTTTTTCCTGTTTCTCTTCCCGCTTGATGACTATTTGCTGCTTAAATGCAGATTAAGGCAAACACTCATTCCTTTGTTTAGGACAGACCTGCTTGACCATTTCTGTTTGGGCAGGACTGTGCCATTTGGAACACGTTTTAATAACATCACAGCAAGAAATCATATAACTTCATATACAGTGTTACCATGCATACTTTATGAAGACAATACTGACTAGCAAATTATAGTTTCAAATAATATCTTACAAGGTATATCTTGTACAAGGACTATTATTAGGGTGTGAATGCTGGGGTGCATTTATCACACACATCATTTGTTCTTGTCTTAACCTAGGCCCTGATCCTGCACAAGGGGGTCCTTATCCCTTTGTGGCACCCCATGGAAGACATTCAGAGCTGTGCAGGTTCCTTTGGAGAACAGGGACTTTAGACCCACTCCAGCTCCACTAGAAGTCCATGGCAGGACTCCAGTGGAGTTGAATCAGGTCCCTTGCTTGAAGCAGGGCCTTGATCTTTATAACTTTTGTTAAATGCCATGTACATCTGTGGACCTAAAGAAGTGATAGATTAGTATGGTAAAACGAGAGCAGATCAGGAAAAAGAAAACATAAAACCTTGGGGGGAGGCAGGCAGCATCAGCATCCCAGTAATGAGTTTAATGAGATATTGCAGCAAATTAGTTCATTATGCATGAGTGCATGATTAAGATGATAAACTACTAGGCTTGGCCTTAGAATATGTAAGTTAGTCTGAAAATATATATTCAGGCCTGAGGGATAGAGTTCATTATCTTTCTGGATTGAGCACTGTTTATGTGCATTCTGAAAGTAGCAAAGTGACGTCTGTGTGTATTTTAGTTTGTTTATTTTTAGGAAATCTGGTAGTTATTCCTCTCACATATACATGGATGGGAGTATTAAAACCTTTGTGCATATCTACAGTCTATTGACACCATTTTATTTAATGTGATATCTTAGTTTTAGGATGTTGTGGACAGCAGTTTATGTTGCACAGAAGTAGCTTTAATAGGGAGTAAGGCATACAGCTTGATTAGACCAAAGAAGCCATTGCCAAATAATAGCTGTCTTAATGACACCAACTGAGCTTTGTGGCAATCTTGCAGGCTGTTTCCCAGACGACACAAAAGTCAGGACATTTTCAGCTACTTACCATATATGATGTTTGCAAATAAATATGTTGGAACATTTTTTTCCATTCTCCAATGAAGTATGTACCACACTGCTTAGCTTCAAAAGAATCAGTACTTCAAATATGTTAAATATAGGTGGAGGAGTTTATTCTGATCCTAACATTAAAATTAAGACCAGGAGTTAAGAGTACTATTTTACAAATACACTCCATAAAGCATTTAAGAGGGATAGCCATGTTAGTCTATAACTTTAAAAACAAGTAGTCCTGTGGCATGTAAACACTGGTCTACACTAGGGAGTTATTTCAAAATAACAAGTGGAGCGTACACACTACCAAGCCCGTTATTTTGAAAAAATGTGTTAGTTATTTTAAAATAATAACGCCTGCTTTCCATGAGGAATAATGCTTATTTCAAAATAGTTATAGCAAAATAGTGTTAGTGTGGATGTGTCACTACTGCTATTTCAAAATAACTACTCCCCAGAGTCATTCAGAATAATTACTCCCCAGTGCTGCCTGGGGTTCTAAGTTGAGATAGCGTGTCCACATTAAGGGAGCCTGCCTTGGACTAATTTCGAGGCCTCCCTATAGTGTGGACTCACTATTTTGAAATAGTTATTTTGGGAGTTATTATTTCAAAATACATTATTTTGAAATATTTTCCTATTGTAGACAAGACTTTAGAGATGAACCAGATATATAGGATCATGAGCTTTTGTGGGTAAGACCCACACATGATCCTATATGTTTTTGTCAGACTCTAACGTGCCACAGGACCTTCCGTTATTGTATAAAGAGTTTTTGATCACTACTCTTCTGACCCTTTGTCCCTCTTGTTGAAGAAACATGTAATGCTTGTTCCATGGCGAAAATAAATTCTGTCAGATTAAGCCAAATAGACCAAAATCTCTGTCATCAGTTGTGTCATAGTAAATTGGAGTTACTAATTTAGCTTCAATGGAATTATTCTGTAGCTTGACTAACTATACTTAGGCCTGGAGTACAGAGGATCTTTGACAGGATACAATATTAAAGTCAGCCAATCTATCAATTTTGCTATGCAGTTGTATTATGTAACTATTCAGATTTTTAAAAGTTAAAACAAAGACAATTTTTTCCAGTAAGTTTTTCTTCTATTTCTAAGAATACATCTGTACGATGATTATAGGTTCATCGCCTTCAAATGTTTTCCTCTCCTGTTCACCCAGAATTATCCAATGTTCTTTCTAAGCATTTTCATAGCTGACTATTGTAATGTCCACAGACTATTTTGACCTTACTTTACAAAGGGTTAAGAGAAGAAATGGAAAGAATGTTACAAAAATATCTTCTGAACTCCCAGGCAACAAGGAGGCTTAATGAATTGGGCGGGGTTAGAGTTCAATTGCATGATGCTGCCAAGGGATATGAATTGTGACAGAGGAGTTTAGATTAGCCTAAGAATCCGAAGACTGAGTTAATTAGTTTATGGGAAACTGCCTGTGCATTGTTAATATTTCAGTGAAAACTAATAAATGGAAACATTAAAATAAGATTTTGTTTCTATAAACACACACAGCCAGAAGTGCCAACATCATTCTGTAGTGAGGACCAAATTATATATTCAGTTAAGTTTGACAAATAGCATGGTGAGTGCCTATCTTGAATTTTGAGAAATGTCTCTTATTTGGTGCTTTATTATTTATTTAACATTTTTCATCATATGTATTGGACTAGATTCTTCACTATGTCAGCAGTTCACCTGCAGATAGCCTTGATATTTAGGCTTTATGTGGGTGGAGTATAAGGCGCCTGGAAAGATAGCATTCATTCCCCCACAACATAGGAGTAGGATGTGGAGTTGGAATAGTGGGGCAAAGGGTAATATCCCTTCAAATAATCTGTGAATCTTATCATGACACTCATGTTCTGTGTTTCAGATGCTGACAGAACCAGTCAGAAAAGTAGTGCATTCATAGCTAGGTATTGCATCGTGTATATTTACTAAACATGGTTATTTAGGATCCATCCATTCCAATGTGGTTTCTTCACATTGTAATGGTTGTGCGAAGAACGAATGATACAACACAATGGACAGCTGATGTATAAAATTAGCAGATACAATATGGAGAGTATAATAGGGCACATTCATCTGATGTGAGCACACTTTTGGCCAAGTGCATGTACCTGCATGCTAGCTTTCAAGTTATCCCTCCTCTAGGTCATAGCCATGCCCCAGGGTTCTCTCCCTGGAGGGAATGTGATCACCTTCTTAAGCAGGGCTACTAAACTTTGGAAGTCACGGGAGCCACAGTACATGCCGAGGGCCACAACTTGAGTGTGGTTGCATATACATGCAAATATATATGCAAATATATGCAAATAGATTTTTACACTGATGGGCATGAATACAAAGATTAAGGCAAGATATGCAACACACAGGCCCCATTTAAGTCAGTGCTGCTAATATTATTAAAATGCAATATTCACCTGATTTCCACCCATGTGACAGCACTTTCAATAAGCAATGACAGTCTGGGAATTTAACTACTAAAATGCATATGAACAGAAGACCATTATATTGACTTGCCATTTATGGTGTGTGTTCCCAGTGGAGGCCATGTTCAAAGGATCTCACCCGTGGGCCACGTTTTGAATCCCATGTAAACCCTAACTGCACCGTGGGCCACAAATAAATAGGTGGTGGGCCACATAGGGTATGTCTACACTACCCTCCTAGTTCGAACTAGGAGGGTAATGTAGGCATACCGCACTTGCAAATGAAGCTCGGGATTTGAATTTCCCGGGCTTCATTTGCATAAGCGGGGAGCCGCCATTTTTAAATCCCCGCTGGTTCAAACCCCGTGCAGCGCGGCTACACGCGGCTCAAACTAGGTAGTTCGGACTAGGATGCCTAGTTTGAGCCCCGTGTAGTTCGGACTAGGTAGTTCGGACGAGGTGTACCGGTAGTTCGGAATAGGCATGCTAGTCCGAACTACCTAGTTCGAGCCCCGTGTAGCCGCGCTGCACGGGGTTCGAACCAGCGGGGATTTAAAAATGGCGGCTCCCCGCTTATGCAAATGAAGCCCAGGAAATTCAAATCCCGGGCTTCATTTGCAAGTGCGGTATGCCTACATTACCCTCCTAGTTCGAACTAGTGGGGTAGTGTAGACATACCCATAGTGAGTAGCCCTGCTCTTAGGCTTTCTGGCTACAGACCTCCAGCTTGACCACTATAGTTCAGTTCTCCTCTGGGATGCTTCAATGTCTAGGCCATTTCTCTGAAGTGGCTAATGAGGTGGCTTGTACACTACTCTGGCTCCCAGCCTGGGAATTTTAATACTAAATGGAGATATACCCTATCTCATAGAACTCAAAGGGACTTTGAGAGATCAGCAAGTCTAGTGCCCTGCCCTTATGGCAGGACCAATCCCTGAGGGTATGTCTACGCTACTAACAGCCATTAGTTCGAATTAACTTTGATAGCCGCTACACATACAAACCGCTAGTTCGAACTTAATTCGAACTAGCGGAGCGCTTAATTCGAACTAGGTAAACCTCATTCTACGAGAACTAACGCCTAGTTCGAATTAGCTAGTTCGAATTAAAGGCTGTGTAGCCACTTAATTCGAACTAGTGGGAGGCTAACCCTTCACAGCTTGCCCTGGTGGCCACTCTGGCCAACATCAGGGAAACTCTTCTGCCCCCCTCCCGGACCCGGAGCCCTTAAAGGGCTACGGGCTGGCTACACAGTTTGTGCCAGTTGCAAGCCTGCCAGCATCCAGCCAGCACACCCTGCACCTGGCACGCCATGAGCCAGCCACCCGATGCCACCCAGCCCTCCGCCTCTTCCTGGGACCAGCCTGGCGGCTCCCATGAGCCTGCCCGGGGCCGCAAGAGGCGGCGCCCGCTTGGTCAAGTGTGGAGATCGTGGACCTCATCGAGGTTTGGGGGAAAGCCTCCAATATCCACGATCTCCGCACTAGCCACAGGAACGTGGCCATGTATGGCCGCATGGCTGACAGCCTGGCCGCCAGAGGCCACCAGCGGACCCGGGAGCAGATCCGCTGTAAAATAAAGGACCTGCGGTAGTCCTACTCCCGGGCCTGCCTGCCAGGGGCCAACCCAGAGGCCTGCCCCCACTTTCAGGCCCTGGACCACATCCTGGGGGCTCACGCCATCCATGCCCCCCGGGTGGTCATCAACCCCGGGGCAGAGGGACCCATCCTGGACACCGAGGAGGAGGAGCCGGAGGATGCAGAGAGCTAGGAGCCTGCTGGGAGCCTGCCCAGGACCCAGGACCCCCGAGGAATCCCACAGACCACATCTCCTGTGTCGTCCAAGGCCGGGGAGGCCTCCACCTGTGAGTACCATCATGCTCCTCTTATGTGTACGGGCGGGTGTGGGGGAGGGAGCCCAGGGACAGTGCGCCTGGGCCTTGCCCACCATGGAGCAGCAGCTGGGTGTCATTCAGGGGCCCTGGCCTTGCAGAGGGGGGCTGGGTTTCACCCACCTTGTCCCCAGGGAGAATTGACCGCTGCTCTTGTTTCACCACAGCCACAGCACCTGGGACTGCAGTGCGCACCACCCCGCCTGCAACAGCCACCTGCGCCCGGGCCAGGAGGCATGCCAGGAATGAGGAGGACTACCAGCGGCGGCACCTCTGGTTCATGGAGCTGCTGCTCCGCAACCAGGATCACTGGGTCCGGGAGGACCTTCAGCTGCACCAGCAGAGTGTGGATGCACTGGAGGAGCAGGGCCTTGCCCTTAGAGGCCACCTCCAGACCCTAGTGGACCGGTTCCTACCTCCTCCTGCTCCGCCTCCTGCGGCTGCCCCAGCTCTTGCTCCTCCTCCCACCCCTGCTCCCTCTGCTGCCCCTGCTCCCTCTCCCGCTTCCTCCACACCCCCCCGTCCCTCCTGCCCCACCCTCCACACTCATTCCCCCCCGAGACCCCGCACCCGCAGTGTTGCGAGACGGGAGAGCCAAATGGACACCCAAGCCTGAGCTTTCCCTTCCCTTCCTCCCCTTCCACCCCCTTCCAGTTCCCTCCTCCCAGGTTTCCCCCTCCCTTCTCTCACCCTCACTCCTCCCCCCCCCCCCACCCCAGTTATGTAAAATAAAGAGAGGGTTTTTTTTGCCAAAACAGGTGTCTTTATTTGACATTAGGAAGGGAGGTAAGGGAGGGAAATGGGAAGGGGGGAGGGTGGAAGAAGGCCCCAGTGGGGCATGCAGGGAGAGTTCAGTCCTCCTCCTCCACATGGAAGCTCTCCCGCAGGGCTTCCCGGATCCGGACGGCCCCCCGCTGGGCTTCCCAGACAGCAGCGGTGCGGGGCTGAGCGTACTGTCCAGCCATGCGGTCAGCCTCAGCCATTCAGGCTGGCAGGAAAGCCTCCCCCTTTCGCTCACACAAATTGTGCAGCACACAACATGCTGCCACCACGGGAGGGATGTTGTGCGCGGCGAGGTTGAGGTGGGTGAGGAGGCACCTAAATCGGGCTTTCAGTCGCCCGAAGGCCCCCTCAATCATGATGTGGGCCCTGGTCAGACTCGCATTGAAGGCATGGCGGGAGGGGTTGAGGTGCCCCGTTTAGGGCTTCATGAGCCAGGGCTGTAGGGGATAGGCCACATCCCCCACCAGGCACACGGGCATGTCCACGTCCCCGACCCTGATGTGGCGGATGGGGAAGAAGGTCCCGGCGTGCAGCCTCTGGCACACGGAGGAGTTCCGGTAAACCCTTACGTCTTGTGCCTTGCTGGACCAGCCCACATTAATGTCCGTGAACTGTCCCCAGTGGTCACACATGGCCTGCAGGAGGACGGAGAAGTACCCCTTGCGGTTGACATACTGGGAGGCCTGGTGTTCCGGGGAACGGATTGGGATGTGCATCCCGTCGATGGCTCCCCCACAGTTGGGGAAGCTGCGGGCGCCGAACCCCCGGATGACGGCGTCCGGGTCGGCGAGGCTCACCACCCTGCGGAGCAGCACCCAGTTGATGGCCTTGACCACCTGCGGAGAGACACAGCAAAGCGCGAATCAGTGGGGCACCCGGGTGGCTGAGAGTGTTCATGCCCTGGCAGTGTCCCATGCCCACTCCCGGGAGCAACCCCCCCGGGCGGCGTGTAGTACAGCTGGGAGAGACCGGTGCCTCCGGTGCGGGGCACTTTCGCCTCCTCCTCCCCCATCCCCCTGTTTTCCCTGGGGAGGCCCATCCCCTCCTTGCAGCATCCTTCCCCCCCGGCCCAGTGGCTGGCGAGTGCTGTACCTGCATGAGCACTGCTACAACGGTGGATCTCCCCATGCTGAACTGGTTCCCGATGGATCGGTAGCTGTCTGGCGTAGAGAGCTTCCAGAGGGTGATGGCCACACACTTCTGGAGGGGGATGGTGGGTCTCATGCAAGTGTCCCTTCTGCGCAGAGCAGGGGCGAGCCACTCGCAGAGCTCCAGGAAGGTGTCCCTCCTCATCCTGAAGTTCTGGGTCCACTGTTGGTCTCCCCAGCGCTCCAGGACGATGCAGTACCACTAGTCGCTGCTGGTGTCCAGACGCCAGATGCGGCGGGGCACGCCGGCACCTGGGCGCCGCTGCAGCTGGGCCATGGCCCCCAGGGTGGCCAGGCAGAGAGGCAGGAGGCTGACGCGCACCAAGTGCAGCCAGGAAGCCTCCAGCCATTGCTGGCAGGCTTGCAGCAGCAAGTCCATAAACTGCACCAGAAAGTGCAGGGCGAGCTCTGGCTCCATGTTGCCACCTGTGGTGGCGTCCCCGAAGGGAAGAACCGACACACACGGGTGCAGAGAAAAACACTTTTTTGTCCCTTGGCGAGGTAGGCAAGCAAGCGGAAAAGCTGAGAACCGGCTGTCCAGGGGGGTCCCTTTAAGCACGAGCCTCAGATAGCCTCAGACAGCAGCCACACAAAGCACCTACTGACCTGATGCCCTGCCAGAACCGGTTTCAGCTGCCCTTAAATGCCCCCCTGCGTCCAATCAGTGTGGACGCGCTAGTTCGAATTAGCAAAACGCTAATTCGAACTAGTTTTTAAGTCTAGATGCGCTAGTTCGAATTAGCTTAATTTGATTTAACTAATTCGTACTAAGTTAGTTCGAATTAACGCTGTAGTGTAGACATACCCTGACAGATTTTGCCCCAGATCCCTAAATGGCTCCCTGAAGGATTGAATTCACAACTCTTGGTTTAGTAGACCAAAAAAATGCTCAAACCACTGAGCTATCCCTCCCTTGTAGGTAACAGCCCTCTGATGTTTCCCTTTCACTGTGTCACATGGCTTCTCTAATTCCCTAGGCCACTTCCAAACACTGACTTCACCATTACATCAGGGCCTTGTCCTAAAGGAGTCCTAGGATGTGTCTACACAGCAAAATTATTTCAGAATAATGATCATTATTCTGAAATAACTATGTGAGCGTCTACACAGCAATTTATTCTTTTGAAATAATTTTGGGTGGCTTATTCCAACTTCCGAAAACCTCATTCTATGAAGAATAATGACTATTCCAAAATAGCTATTTCAAAATAAGGCGTGTGTAGATGTTCCATTTCTGCTATTTCAAAATAGCCACTCACCAGGGCCATTCAAAGCTATTCCTCCTGGGATAGCACATCTACATTAGGGAAGTCTCGGACTAATTTTGAGGCTTCCCTGCAGTGTAGACTTGCTCTTTCAAAATAAGCTATTTTGGAATAACTATTCCTGAATAGCTTATTCCAAAATAACTGCAGTGTAGACGAAGCCATTTATTAATAAACCTTTAGATTATAAATTCTAAAGGATTGGCCCAGAGTGATCTTCTGGGTAAGATCCTAAGTGTAAACTGACTGGGAACTGTGGCTGGTTCTTTGGGACCGGAAAGACCCATTCGTGGTAGGTGAGATTGGGTTCTATAACCCCTCACATGTGTTCAGGCCTAGGGCTGATTGTGGCACAAGGAAAGCTGGGATGCGTGAGGAGTTTTGGTCGTGAGGCTTCCTGCTGGCCGGATTGGCATCTGAAGTGCTCGGTGTGACTGGGTTGTGGCCTATTGGGAAAGGTCTCTAGTCTTGGGCTTTAAGGAGCCCTGATTTTGAGCAATTCGCCCTGAGCGGACACACACAGCAGTGACCAGACCTGGCCTGACCCGTCACAGTAGTATATACTACTGCTATTTTGAAATAACTCCCAAGTGTAGACCAGGTCTCACCCAGGCCTACCCCATCCATACTCTTGCAGCTCCAGCATGGAACTCAACTCTCTCTTGTCCTGAAGCTCTTCTTATACTAGGCTGGTGCGCCCTGGTTGCCTATGTCCCACACGGTCACTCTAGGCAGCTTGGAGGACTCTATCCACTGCCCTTTTGGGGGTCAGGGTGTGACAGGATCACAAGACCTCCAGCAGGGGTCTCAGAGGGTCTGGTGTACTCAGAGGGATTTATGATAGCACTGAAACACAATCCAGAATACAAATCCAGAATAAAAGATGAGGAAGGTATCAACTTTGGAGGAGGGGAAAAGGTTTTGAGTCAACTGAAATGTTTCATTTTGAGGTTTTTGAAAATATTTCATTTCAAGGTCGATATTTTATTTAAAAACACCTAGTTCATTTCAATTTTGAAACAAAAAGTCTTTTCAAACCAACCTCCCCCAACCATGTTCATTTTGAAAATGACAATGCCTTCATTCTGTAATTTATAAACTTTTCTCTAACTTTTTTTTTTCAAAATGGGAGGTTTGTTGAAACTGACCATTTCCCACTAGCATTTTGATTTCGGCAAACTGATCTGTTCCTGTAGGAAAATGTTGTGTTGAAAATTTCCCAACCCGTGCTAGCAGGTATTACTAAATAAAGAGCGAACATTGGATTAAGGAGAAGCCAAGAGCTTGCCTGGCCTAACCTTGCATCTACTCTGCAAAGATATTACCTCTCCTTTTCTTTTTCTTCTCCTTTCATACCAAGAATAATGCCTCCTCCCTATT
Source organism: Pelodiscus sinensis (assembly GCF_052426305.1). Taxonomy (NCBI): domain Eukaryota; kingdom Metazoa; phylum Chordata; order Testudines; family Trionychidae; genus Pelodiscus; species Pelodiscus sinensis. The sequence goes on from NC_143052.1 coordinate 203,142,365, forward strand.
CTGTTGTCCCTTCCCATACCTTTTTCTTTGTTCCTTCAATCTCTACTTTGTCCTCCTACCTACCCCCTTAGAATAATATGCTTATTTATCTGCCTCCTTTTTTATTCTCCTCTCCTTGCTCTGTTACCTTTTTCCCCTTTCCTTTGTGCTCTTCTCTCTATTCACTCCTGTTGTTCCACTCCTTTGTGATGTCCAATTAAATATATAGAAGAGAGCTTTTTGTCAGGTTTTTATTTGATCCACCTAAGTATGGAGATTTTATGTTTCTATAGAAGTATATTTGATTAGGTATATTTTATATGTTTTAAAGTCACTTTGTAGAATATAATGCAAGCACAGCACAAAGGGACAATTGCAAAGAGAACTATACTAAAAAACTCTTCATAAGCTCTATTTAAAAGTCTCCTTTTCAGCCAGCCCAGCAGGATGTCCAGGCTAGATCAAAACATCTGTCAGGCTGCATGTTAGACACCTCAGCACTAAAAAGAGCTTACCTTACATTTCACAAGCACAAAATGGATTATGTTGTGTCACCTATGAAACATGGTGCTGAGTAAAAGTATGGTTATAAGCTATTATAAACCTTACTTTCAAAAGTCAGTGTTATGACTGGTGCATTAGCATTTCTTATTTCATTAACATAAAAAGAGAGTCATTCTTAACTGATTTTATACTGCAGGGACAAGGCTGTGGGGAAATAGGTGTCTTTTTTGATACAATTAACCTATCCTCTATTAGAACTAATACCAGAATGTATAGGAAAGCAACAAAACGTTTCATACCAAACCATTGCAATTGGAGGAAAACCAGTTAAGTTAAAACTTCAAGAAAATGGTATTTTACTTTTGTTTAGTATCAGAGGGGTAGCCATATTAGTCTGGATCTGCAAAAGCGACAAGGAGTCCTGTGGCACTTTATAGGCTAACAAATGTATTGGATCATAAGCTTTTGTGGGCAAAGACGTAGTGGGCCTTTGCCCACGAAAGCTTATGATCCAATACATCTGTTAGTCTATAAGGTGCCAAAGAACTCCTTGTTGTTTTTACTTTTGTTTGTAATTTAAAGGTGTAGAATGATAAAGCACTCAAGGTTTCAGTGAGCATGTGGTTTCCAATTGATGGGCAAACCTGGACTGTATGACTTTTGAATAAATAGTTATCTAGTAAATTATATCCCTCTTGACAGTATGTAGAAATGGCTAGACTCATCAGTGCTACTGTGTTGTATTAAGTATAGGAACTTTCAGAGATTCCTCATGTACCCAACACATTCTTTTATGTTCTTCTGGATCCACTAGAAAGAAAGGTTTTGATGAACTCTTAACACTAAAAAACTAGCAAATCTGAGTACAGGTTGAAACTCTCTTAACTGGGATTCTCTGGTCTGGCAACATCCATAGTCTAGCATGTATGTTGCAGGACCAGAGAGTCCCAGTGGAGGGCCAGTGGCAAGGATCCCTGTGGAGTTGGCGGGTCAGTGGGCTGCCTGCAGCGAGTTGATGGTGGGGGCTTCCAGTGCATGGCATGGCTATCCTGCAGGTCCCAGAGCTCCAGTGTGGGGCTGTCCAGTAGGTAAGTCTCGGAGCTCCAGCGTGGGGCTGTCCAGCAGGTCCCAGAGACACTGCAGCGATGGCTGCTCAGTGGGGTTGGCAGGGTGGAGAGGCCAGCAGGAAACGGGGAGCCAGCCTGGAGGCTAGGCCAGGGAGGCTGGTAGCAGGAGTCCAAAATGACCTCCTCTGGTCCAGCAAAATCCCTCATTCAGGACCAGTCAGGTCCTGACCATGCCATACCAGGAAGGTCCAACTTGTATCATCCTGCAAATTCTTTTTCATGTAAGTTGTTCCATTGATCAGTCTCTGGTGCAGTAATGGTGAACTTGTGTTTTGCACAAGAGACAATAGAAATAGAACATACATGCAGAAGATTCTTATTACTTTGCATGGCTGATGTCCTTTCTGACCACTCTGGGAGGGAGAATGATAGATAATACCCAAAGAAAAAGTTGTGCAATGTCTTCAGAAGAACTCTGTGACTTGTATGCAGAGCAGAAACTTTCAGAGTTTGTTATGTCAGTGATCTGTGAGCAAAACTGGAAATTGTGGCACCAGAGGCAGTTAGGAGGACATAATCAAAGCAGGGCTAAAACTAGATATTGTTATAGGCTGGGGACCAACTGGCTAGGTAGCAGTTCATCAGAAAAGAACCTGGGGATTACAGTGGATGAAAGCTGGATATGAGTCAACAGTGTGCCCTTGTAGCCAAGAAGGCTAATGGCATATTAGGGTGCATTAGGAGGAGCATTGGCAGCAGATCCAGAGATGTCATTATTCCTCTTTATTTGGAACTAGTGAGACCACATTTGGCATATTGCGTCCAATTCTGGGCCCCCCACTACAGAAACGATGTGGACGCATTGCAGAGGGTCCAGCAGAGGGGCAACCAAAATGATTAGGGGGCTGAAGCACTTGGCCTACGAGGAGAGGCTGAGGAATTTGGGCTCATTTAATCTGCAGAAGAGAAGCATGAGGGGGGGTTTGATAGCAGCCTTCAACATCCTGAAGGGAGGTTCCAAAGAGGATGGAGAGAGGCTGTTCTCAGTAGTGACGGAAGGCAGAACAAGGAACAATGGTCTGAAGTTAAAGTGGGGGAGGTCTAGGTTGGATATTAGGAAAAACTATTTCACTAGGAGGCTGGTGAATCACTGGAATGGGTTACCCATGGAGGTGGTGGACTCTCCATCCCTCGAGGTTTTTAAGCCTCGGCTTCACAAAACACTGGCTGGGATGATTTAGTTGGGGTTGGTCCTGCTTTGGGCAGGGGGCTGGACTCGATGATCTCCCAAGGTCTCTTCCACCCCTATGATTCTAGAAGAGTCTGGGGGAAGAAAGAAGAACTAAGGAAGTATTTGCATCAGGGCAAAAAGGAGGCAGAAAAGGTAGAGTGACCTGGGCTATGTCTAGACTCTTCTCCTGGGCTATGTCTAGACTGCAAGCCTCTTTTGAAAGAGGCTTTTTCGAAAGTATCTTTCAAAAAAGCCTCTTTCGAAAAAGAGCGTCTAGACTGCAAGCAGTACTTTCAAAAAAGCAAGCTGCTTTTTCGAAAGAAAGCAGCGAGTGAGTCTGCATGCTCTCTTTCTAAAAAGCCCTGTTGGCATTCAAGAATGCCTTTTTTCGAAAGAGCTCTTTCGAAAAAAGGCATTCTTCCTCATGAAATGAGGTTTACCGCCGTCGAAAGAAAAGCCGTGTTCTTTCGATTTAATTTCGAAAGAACACGGTTGCAGTCTACTTTTAAGGCTACTTTTTTCGAAAAAACCCCTGAGTCTGGACACAGCCCTGCAGTTTAAGGCAGTTGTTCTCAGTGTTTTCCCACACTGATTTAATTTTAAAAAAAATACAAAATTTACAATGATGTTTAGCATTTCAGCCAATGACCTCAAAGTTCTGAATGTGTCTTCTTCCAGGGTTTTTACATCTTTGTTTTGTACAGCTAGTACCATGAACCTATCCCCAGGGTTTTTCCTTACACCCTCCATAACTGCTTCTCCCTACTACTTAAGAGAAACACACATGGACTGCTGTCACTGGGCATGGGACATAGTCCATTATCACAGGAAATGGCTGAGCTGAAAAAGAGAAATATAAACATGGAGAAGAGGAGTACTTTTCATTTTCTTGCCAAGATATGGATTGCTCAACAAAATAAGGACCATTAAAATGGCTGCGTGCCCTACTGAGAACACTTTAATTATGTCTAGCATTTAGCACATTATCATTTGTGGCTTCAGGAAGACAATAGTCTTTTTTAAATAAAATAAATTTTGAGACACATAAGCTATTCAGAAATCTTAGAGAGTTTAGGTTAGATGTTAGATTCAACTCAGCTATGAACTAAATCTGCAGTACTTTCTCTAGTGGATGCTTAAAGTATGTACACGTAGGTATTCTTTCAGAAACATGTTTTCCTGTATAAACAATGCTAGTTTATGATTAGTTAAGCTGTGATATTTACTTCAAGTGATAGCTATTTGATTAATCATTTCATCCTAAACAGGAGCTAATAAATTGGCCTAATGCAATTGTTTGGAAGTGCTGTGTAATTTACACAATAATTTCTGATGGAAAGCTTCCTGCACAGTTTTATTAACCTTAAATTTGAAATGTTCAGAATGCAATCAAAAGAATTTTATGGCATTTAAAGGAATATAAAGTTGGCTAGATTACTAGCTCATTTATACAAATCCTTTTTCCTTTAATACTAGGACCAAATTTTAGCTTTCTGAGAAGTATAAAGCTCACAATATTTCATTTTCAAGCACTTCAGGATGGTTCCAACAGGCGAGCATCAAGGTCATGTGAAATCCCCATAACACTGATACCAGGCCCTGCCATTCTCCACAAGATCATGAAAATGGCCTCTCCTTAAAAAGTTCTTTTGCTATAGAGTAGCCTTTGAGGTCATTGGCAGTTCTTAGGGTAGCCCTGTTGACTTGAAACTTTTAACTATTAGCTGCTTGATATTGATGAAGAGTTTCTTGATATTCTGCATTTGGCAGGTGTTTGAAATCTGATTTGAGCCTTATGAAATCACCTGCAATTGTTGACTTTGATTCTAATTCAGTGAAGCCCTTGTACACAGTTAATTTTGAGCCTGTGTCAGTAGCTCTGTTGACTCCTAATGAAAAGTCTGGCCTTTGGTGTAGAGCTGGAAATTTAAATATATATATATATTTAAGAAAATCATGTTGAAAATGTCATTAAAAATCAACATTATTCAGATAGTTGGAAATACTCCATTTAAGTGCTATAATTGATGAAGGGGGAATTTGTATGTCAGAGAGGTGCACTGGCACACTGATATTCTTAGACAATACTTGTCACATTTGTGATATGTTGACCCTGCTTTTAGGGTGAGAGCCATTCACCCAGCTTCCTTGAGGACAGTGAAAGGAGCTCTTAGGAACAACTCTTGTCAGCAACATGGGCTCTTCCATTAAACCCTACTTTTTATTTACAGTAGGACAGTCTCAGAGCATGAATGTGCCTTTGTGTGAAGCATTCTCAGTACCAGAAGTCTTTGAAATTACAGGGTTTTTCTTTGTCAGTGTAAGGAGTCTAGACCAACAACATAGTCTCCCTCTGACTCAGAAGAGGAAGGGCTCTCTAAGAACCCTTGGTGGGCGGACCCAGCCTCACCCAGCCCCACCCACTGGAAGCAGGGAGGCAGGACCCAGAGTATAAGAGCTCAGTGCTCATTTGGAGCCCAGTGGCTGAACAGGCCAGATACTTGATCCCAGCTCCCACAGTGAAGGATCCCAGCCATGCTGTGCCTGATGGGAGGACTGGGTTGGAGCACCAGACTCTGGTAACTGGCCAGACTCTGTTAACTGTCCCAGACCATGGAGAGGCCTCCAAGATCCCCATTGGGACCTGATGATTGGACTGGAGCAGCCGGGTCCTAGCTGGAGCTGGAGCCAATGGACAAACTGCCAGCACCTCTGTTCCCAGCTGACCCTGAGGAGCAGGGCCAGAGGCAAGTAGGCCCCCAGGGGGAACTGGGAAGCAGCCCAGGGATAGCTGACCCTGGGGTGGCTGAGAAAATCGAGGTCAGGTGGGCAGCACATTGCAGCTTGGATCCTCACTGACCCACAGACATGACCAGCAAGTTGTGATCCGGATCCCTGCCAACCCAATGGCTGCTATGCTGCTGTGCTGCCACTGCCATCCTGGGCTGGGACGCAGTGGAGTGGGTGTGCCTGCGTCCCCCTTACCAGCCCTCACCTCAGATGGGAGGTTTTCCCTGGGGGGCGAGGGGGGAATCCCCTGCACTTGTCAGCTTTCCACCAGCTAGGAGACATGACCCCCACCTGGCTGGAACCCAAATGGAGCCTTAAATTGCTATCGAACCACCCCTAGTAAACTTTTGTGTTGCTGCCCTGCCCTGACCCAGGACTGGGCCTTATAAACTGCTTGGTTATACACTGTGACATTGCAATTCCCCCTTTAATGGGCAATAGCAGGAGTCAGCACTGCCTCCTGCTGACATGGACCCTTTAAAGTCAGGCTTTACACAAATAAATTTGCTTTCTGGCATTCTATGATGAGATCCCCAAGCTGCAACCTGGAACTGTAGCTTGGGGATCTCAAACCTGGGCTGTCGCACCCATTGCTTTATAAGTGACAAGCTGCAGTCCCCTCCGGGTGCTGTTATCACTTAGCCCAACAGCCTTTAGAGCCCCACATCCAGCTAAATTGCATAAATACTCCCTGAGCCAGCCACAAATTTCACACAGAGAAAGGCACTAGCAAATTTGCCAAGCCCCCAGCCTTGCAGGCTGAATTGTATCATTCTTGCCCTAGGCAGAGGCCTGACCAGTGTAAGTTCATTACCCAGTATACCCATTTCTTGTTATGGTGAGGATGTACATTATTCTTTGTATCCTGAGCTGAGATTTCCCAGGCACTTCAACCAAAACACTCTGTTTTAGATGAAATATAAAACAGATTTATTAACTACAGAAAGAAGGATATTAGGGGATTATAAATCAGAGGTGAGCAAAGCAATAAACGGCCTGCAGGCCTGACATGGTTCTCCAGGTCTAGCCTCTATCAGGGTGCTTTATTTAACTGCGGGTCTTGCAGCTCCTGTTGGCCGTGGATCACTGTTCCCAGCCAATAAGAGCTGTGGAAAGCGGTGTCCTGGTCAGTACTATTTCATGCAGCTCCACTTGGCTAGGAATGGGCACTGAAAGAGGCCATTCCTGTGGATGTACACGTATATAAAGCATTGGTGGCTCTCCAGGGGCAACTCTGATAAACCGTCACAAGCTCATTGCCCACCCCTGTTATAAGTTGTAAGCACAAAAGGTTAAAGTTACCAAAGAAAATAAAAGTTAAGCACACAATCTAAATTCTGAACCTTATTAGACTGAGCAATATTTGGCTCAAGCACTGGATATTGTAGATTACTGTCCTTAATACTCAGACTTTCTCTTTAAGCCTGGGGGCAGCCTCCTTAGTTCACATCTTTGTCTTCCCAGAATTCCTGTTGCTTTCAGCATAGGTGAAGGAAGAGAAAGGCAATCACATGATGCTACTATCCCTTGTCTTGTACCTTTAGTCCATGTGCCTCAAAAATGGAAAATAATAACACAGACGTATCCTGGTTGGCTTTGCTGAGTCGCTGATATACGCAATCCCCCATTGTATGATGGTTGTACAATTCTCTTACAGAATTGAAAACCCCTTGTTTACAACTCTCTAGCTGATTAGTAGTTGTGATGATCTTTGAATGACTGCCATAGTGCTGACCACTTCCTTTTTTGGATGACTCCCAGATTTACAACGTATTTCAATAACAACCATACAAATTTTGCAGTAACTCCTTTTATTCATATTTTGTCAGAATGATAGGTTTCAGCAGAGCATGACCTTGTGTGAGATCTTACATCACAGGCTTTGTATGAAATATCATAACACTACATGATGAAAAATATGGTGATGACAGGGTGCTATTTTGAGGTATAATGAATCACACATTCATATACAGATACAATCCCGTCAAACTCACCGTAAAAGCAAACTGATTTTTCAAAAATATGTATGAACATAGCTCTTTCTGATTGTGGAACAGAAGAATGGTGGGTGGAGATCTGTGGGAGCTTGGAGAAGATGTATAATTATATTCAATACATGGTGCAACGAAGAATAGACACGAAGTATCATCCACGTCACCCAGGGAAACCAGATTATTAGGGTCCCATCTGAATACCTCATATCATGACTGCAGCTAAGGGGTAGAAACATCTTTTCATGAGGATAACGTGGACAGTCTATTGCTTATGATAACATAAAAGTCAGAGGGTGCATCTACACAGTGGTGCTATTTCGGGATACTTTCAGTGTCCCAAAACAGCTATTCTGCAACTTTTAAGCAAGCCTGTTACTTCAAAATATAACAGGCTCGCTATTCTGATGTCCCTGTAAACCTATTTCCACAAGGATTAAGGAATGTTTCAGAATAGTGGTTTATTTCAAAATTAACTTGAAATAAGAAACAATTTGCATAGCTCAAATTACATTGCTTATTTTGAGCTAAGGGTGCCATGTAGACACACCCTCAGAGAGGCTAGAAGGTACATGAAGCTTAATGGAACCAGACATATTACAGAAGAAAAAAGTTGAGTCCCATCTAACTTTATAGTCATAGCAATAAACCAAAAAGAAATTACTTTGCCCCCTGTGATGGAGGCTCATAAAAAACTGTCTATATTAGAGACTCAAGCCTGATATGAAGTACATTGTCATTAGAAACATATTGGTCATATTAATTCAATGAGGGAGAAACCACAAATGTGTCTCAGTGGACTTAAAGGAAATCATCATAATTAGAGAACCATGTCAGATGTTGTTAACTGCTTCTTAGATTACTAGAAAAGAACAGCATTGTTAAATTTCACAATGCGTACCTATGCTGCAGGTATTGAACATAAGGATAATTTAATGACCAATTGCACGGTAAACAATGGGGAATTGCAAACTGTGTAACTGACACCCATTTAAAAAAAACATGCCCTTAATGTTTACTATTTGAATAATGTGCTTTTATTGTTCACAGAGTACACTTCTGATACTGAAATAATACCAAAGCAATATGGGAGCTATTTCAGATGTGATCGATGGCATCATGAAATATTTCATAGGAGACTAGCATTGCTCAGTGCTCACATTAGGCTCAGAAGTGCTAGTTTTATGATTTTTAAAACATCAATTCCCTATACAATGAAAACTTTATGTGCACCAAAAGTAGATTTGTAGGTGAACTTTCAGACTGCTGGGCTATTCAAAATGGATGCAGGCTTCTTATAAGCTGCACTTACTTACAGAGAAAGTTAAATTTTATACTACTCCAGACCAAGCTGATAGTCACATTCATGTCCATTTCAAAAGTCTGGGATTATAAAGAAGATAAAGTGATTTTTTTTAAAAACAAAACAATTCAGCTTAAGTTAAAGAGAATAAACACTGTTCACATTTTATTTGTACGTAAGTATTATATGCAGTTTGGAGTTAAGTCTAGTCTCCTCACCAATCCCTACAATGTTTTTATCCTTGTTTTTTACATGAGTATAAACTTTATATCCATGGCATAAACTCTGCAGCCGTGCCCCCAGGAAAATCAATGTCTCCTCTCCCCTCTTGTGAGTGTACATCAGAAATGGAATGGGGGTGGGGAGCACTCTTATTTGGGAGGAAGTGGAACTTCAAGGGAGATTTCTTTTTTTCTGGAGGGGAGGGAACGGAACAGGTGCACTTAGAACCTTCCAGAAAGTGAATTGATGTACTGGAAGCAGTCCTGATCTTGTAGAAATGGGAATACTAGGGACTGGTGGCAATCACCGGAGCATTCATGGTAGATGGCAACATTCTGAGGTGACCAAGAGCCTATGGAGAGCTCTTGTGCCTGGGAACTGGGAGCCTGAATAGGGTAGGATTGCTGGTAACCTCTAAGAGCAAGGTTGGGAAGTTAGTCAGTTCTGAGGTAAAGAAGCTGTGGACAGGGCTTTATCCAGAGACTAGACTGGTGGGCTGTGTCTAGACTGGCAAGTTTTTCTGGAAAATCAACTGCTTTTCCAGAAAAACTTGCCAGCTGTCTACACTGGCTGCTTGAATTTCCGGAAAAGCACTGACGATCTCATGTAAAATCATCAGTGCTTTTCCGGAAAAACTATGCTGCTCCCGTTTGGGCAAAAGTCTTTTTCCAAAAGACTTTTGTCCAAAAGGGCCAGTGTAGACAGCATAGTACTGTTTTCCGCAAAAAAGCCCCGATCGTGAAAAAGGCGATCGGGGCTTTTTTGCAGAAAACCGCATCTAGATTGGCCACGGACGCTTTTCCGCAAAAAGTGCCTTTGCGAAAAAACATCCTGCCAATCTAGACGCGCTTTTCCAAAAATGCTTTTAACGGAAAACTTTTCCATTAAAAGCATTTCCGGAAATTCGTGCCAGTGTAGATGTAGCCGTGGTGTAGTGTCACAGCAGGCCTGTGGGTGAGTCTGTTCTTTAAGAGACATAGAAAAAACATTCCTTTAGAGATACATCCCCACAGTTTAGTAAAACAAGGCCCTAGGAAAGCAGAGAAGGAAGCTGGGGGCAGAAGGCGCTGCTTCAGAGACTGGAGTATAAGATACAACTTAGCCTATGATGGGGTCCATTGCATGTGTGCTTCAGCTGCACTTACACAAAAGGGCAGCAGGAGCTTTTTGGAAGAGGGAGATGAGGCTACTGCTCTGCATGAAGATACAGGGTAATTATCCATCTCCTATCTCCTGCAGCCAGAGTTGGATCAGACTTTAGAAGGGGCCAGACATGATCCATCTCCAGTCTCCTTGAGCCAGACTTTAATGAGGTTCCAGAAGGGACCAGTTTGCTATGAAGCAAGAACACAACCAGGGATGTCACTGGGCAGCTCACTTAAAGGAAGACAAGATCTGGAGCAGAGGCCAAGATACGTAAGTCAGACAACTGGGGAAGACAAGGAGGGCCTAACATTTGGAAGGTCTAAACAGAGGCTTGAGATGGTTTGGTGAAACTTCACCAATGGGCTTTAAAGTATTTGTAACATCGCCTTTAAGTGTTTGATTACATGGAGGAAAGAAAGGTGTAGCAGGGCCATGTGTATATTATCTCATGAGGGGCATGGTCCTGAAGTCCTTGCTCATCTTCTACTCCATCAAAATTCCAAATGAAAACAATAGCATGTGCAGATTTATTAAATAACTGCATGGCTCTTTCTAGCTTCTAAATCTGAATGCTTTTTACATGATAATTATTTTTGAACTTTTGTCAGTGTAACTGCTAATTATTGTTAATCTTCAGTCTATTGTATCTGCAAAAGAGTAGGCAAAAGCATTGTTTTTTTAACTCTTTACTCCACCTTGTTCTATACTTTGCTTTTTATACTCTTTACTCCACCTAGTTCTGTCAAAAAGCTGCATTCTTCTGTTGTACTTCATATTAAGCATGGTGCAGTGAGTGGTTGAACATTAATTAGGCTACGTCTACACCGGCAGCTTCTTGCACAAGAACTCTTTTGCGGAAGAGTTCTTGTGCAAAAACTCTTCCAGAAGAGAACGTCTACACTGGCATGTGCTTTTGTGCAGGAGCATCCTTGTCAGTGTAGACGCTCTCTTGTGCAAGAAAGCTCTGATGGCCATTTTAACCTTAGGGCTTTCTTACACAAGAAATTCATGTTGCCTGTCTACACTGGCCTCTTGCGCAAGAACAGTTGTGCAAAAGGGCTTATTCCTGAGTGGGAACATCAGAGTTCTGGTGCAAGAAGCCCTGATTTCATACATTAGAACATCAGTTTACTTGCGCAAGAACACGTGGCCAGTGTAGACAGGCAGCAAGTTTTTGCACAAGAGTGGCCGCTTTTGCGCAAAATCGTGCCAGTGAAGACACAGCCTAAGACTAGAAGCCAGCTAGTTCTGAGTGCTTTAATCCTAACTCTGACTCTGTTTTGTTGTGTGACTTTGGGCAAATTGTTTAATTCCTCTGTTGGTTTGTTTTTCCTTTCTGTGCAAGGAAGACAATAGTGCTTACTGCTCTGTCTCACAAAGGTGTTATGAGGTACAAGTGGCTAACACACTGAAAGCAGCAAGCAAGATAGCGGTGGCTGTACCACTTTTACATCCACTAAATTGCTTCTTTCTAAGCAAGTAATCCCATTAAAACAAAAGGGACTGTTTGCCTAGTAAGATTCTGTTCCATGTGAATAAAGGTAGCATAAAAGGGGGATATGATAGAGGTCTATAAAATCATGACTGGCATAGAAAAAGTGAAAAAAGAGAAGTTATTTTTCTTATTCCCACAGTATAAGAACCAGGGGTCCCCAAATGAAATTAATAGGCAGCAGGTTTTAAACAAACAGAGGGAAGTTTTTCTTCACTCAGCACACAGTCAATCTCTGGAACTCCTTGCCAGAGGATACGGTGCAGGCTAGGATTTTAACAGGGTTCCAAAAAAGAGTTAGATAGGTTCATGGAGGTTAGGTCCATCAATGGCTATTATCAATGGCTATTATCCAGGATGGGTGGGAATGGTATTCCTAGCCTCTGTTGTGTCCCCTCCTTCTGGGACATCTGGGGCATCTGGTATTGGCCATTGTTGGCAGACAGGATACTGGGCTGAATGGACCATTGGTCAGACCCAGTATGGATTGTGACAGAGTCAGGCCAGGGAGCTGCTGGAGAGAGGGGAAAAGGCAGCCCAAACGGGTAAAAACTCCTGTGAGAAGCAGAGAACTGCAGCCCAATTAGATGCAGCTGGGAGGGAGCTTTCTCAAGCAGATTGGGCCCAGCTGACTTCTCTGCTGGCTGACTGAGGGCCTTTAAAAGCCTCAGCAGTTGACCGTCGGGGGGGGGCTGGAAGGGTGAGAGGACAAAAGGAAGGTGGTGGAGAGACAGAGGAAGAAATTGGAGAGAACAATCTGGATCAGCACTAGGTGAAGGCAACTAGGGAGGGAGCCTGAGGGTACGTGGCTGGGCTCCCTACCATTGAGACCTGCTGCAAAACCCAACCCTTCGGGCTAGGAGGAAGAGGCCTACCCAGTGGTGGCTTGGGGAAGAGGAGCCCTTGCCACAGGACATTCTTATGTTATGTTCTTATGAATGTGGTCCTCTATAAAGTGCTATGTTATCAATAAATATTAGAAGGGTAGCTGTGTTAGTCTGAATCTGCAGAAGCGGTGAGGAGTCCTGTGGCACCTTGTAGACTAACTGAAGTGTTGGAGCATAAGCTTTCGTGGGCAAAGATCCACTTCGTCAGATGCATGTGACATGCATCTGACAAAGTGGGTCTTTGCCCATGAAAGCTTATGCTGCAACACTTCGGTTAGTCTATAAGGTGCCACAGGACTCCCTGCCGCTTCAAAAAATATTGAGTTTCTTCATCGAGTTCTTGCGCAGAAAGGTGTGTGGATGTTCAACAGGGGTTTCTTGCGCAAAAAGAGCCTATCACAAAAAGCACAGGTGCTCTGATGGCCATTCTGTGAATGGCCATCAGAGCTTTCTTGTGCAAAAGTGTCCATGCAGTGTGGACACTCTCTTGCACAAAAGCACATCACTTTTGCGATGCGCTTTTGAGGTGTGGATGTGCTTTTGCACAAGAAGCTTTAGTGGAAGATCTCCTCTGCAAAAAGCTTCTTGTGCAAAAACCCTGCATTGTCGACAAAGCCCTAGAGACTACCTGGGTGACCAAAATGGTACTTTTACATTATACATCATCTTGCTTGGCAAGCTCTTCTTTCGTGCTATAGTTTCTCTACCCAATGGATGAATATACATGAACTGAACTTTCTGAATATACCCTGGCCTGAAACTTGTGCATTGTGACATCTTTCTGTGACAATGCAACTGTTTGATTTATTGTGTTGTCAGAAGTCAAATATGATGTGTGTCCAATGATTTATCTGGTCAAATAGAAACAGATACTCTGATCTCATTCCCAGCTTTTGTATAATTTGGCTGTTCCTTGAATATAACGGGACTGGTTTATGTTTCATAGCATTTAATGTACTGAAATTACCAGAAATAACAGTCATAGTAAACGTCAAACTAATGACAGTTCTCCTTATCACTGTGGAAAAGACCACTTCAGTCTTTGGGCTTAGTCTTATAGTCTAGGACTACCTCTATGTCTACACTGCAGCTCTATTTTGGGATCCTGAAATAGCTATCCCACATCTTAACGGGGCACCCATTATTTCGAAATATAACAGGCTCACTATTTTGACATCCCTGTAAACCTCATTCCACAAGGAGTAAGGGATGTTTCGGATTAATGGGTTATTTCAAAATGTGGAAAATAAGCTATTTTGAAATCAACTTGAAATAAGCTATGCAATTCCTAGCTAATCTCCGGTGAAGAGCAGACTTTAGATAAATATTTCCTCTAACTCTTGGATTTTTCATTAAATACATGCAGTTTTTGGTGTGTAAAATGCCCTCTCACAATGTGGAAAAAACACATGATAATGGTACCACCTTGCATACCCCATAGAACATGATGTTACATTATACAATATTTATGTAACTGCTGTTTTCCAACCCTCAGTTTACAGAGCATCACAGACAATGTTTTACAAGCTTGGCCTACAGATTGACTGGTAGCCTGTTTAGCAATATATTGCTACAAGATTTGGGTCTAAGCTAGTCAAATTATTCATTATAAAAAAGTTCTTGTACAAATTGAGCCCTTTCTTACCTGAGAGCACATTGTTCACACACTGACTGAATTTCACAACTGTATCTGTTGCTTATAACCACTCAAACAGCTTACACATTTCAACCGGTATTTTCAACTTGTATTTCATGTATTGTGTGCTGGTAAAGAAAATTAGAGGACTCCGTTAATATTAAATTAAACTGGCTCTTCACTAACAATGATTGTTTACAGAGCTGCTCCAACTGCAGGTTAGCATTTTAGTCATGTGTACAAAGACTGACTATCTGTGCTGCTCTAAACTTTCCTCTTGTACAACCTGTGATTCAACTCCTATACAAGTTGCTACATTCTATTAGCAAACTGATCGTTGTTTTTTAAATTGACTGCTCACTACACAAGAAACTTTCTACTTACAGTCCTGCAGACTGGAAATATGCTGCTTTATTCAGCGGCATAACAGGGAGGAGAAACATCAGCTAACTAAAGAGAAAGAAAGAGAGGAATAGAGCATGACTGTAACCTGTGATAAATTGAATAACCAACTAAACTCTCGGTAACCACTTTATAGCTTGACTATTTGCTGTTCATATGTTTGGTTGCTTAAGACACATGACTAGATTTTTCTCCGTGGATGATATTCTTTCTTTTAATAGAAGAATAAAAATCAATGAATTCTAAGCACTTATATTCAGTATTTTTGTATGCGTATCCATATTTCCATATGGAAGAGTCAATTCCCTAAACATGTATGACAAAAGAACTTGGGTGAACATTTGCAAACAGTGATTAACAGGGCATGACAAAGCTGGTTGGGCCAAATGGACACTGTAAAGTCAAATGAATAGTTGTTTGTGTCATTACACTACTCTATTTTATTTAGACTTTCAGAAGTTGTTTGACAAAATCCCACACAAGAAGCTACTAAAAAAAAATAAAGTCGTAATGGAGTAAGAGGCAAAGAATGATCATGGATCAAAAAGAAACAAAAAAAAAATGAGTAGGGATAAATTATCAGTTTTTATCATAGCACAAATTACTAGCTGGGTACTTAAGATTCCACACTAAATCCAGTGTTTAATGCATGTATTAATGATCTGGAAGAGGATGAGACAATGAGGCAAAATTTGCTGATGACTCAAAGTTATTGTGGTTAGTAAGAAAGAGCTGATAGTGCATAACTAGTTTATTAATTTAAATATTTGCATATGTTTCAGGCCTTCTGTTAACACTGCCCAGTCAACCTGACACTTCTTAATTTGAATTATTTATTATTCCAGTGTTCTGTTTCTTTTATCATGAAAAGATATAATCTGATCCTCTCTTCACTTCGGGTATGTCTACACTACCCCCCTAGTTCGAACTAGGGGGGTAATGTATGCATACCGAACTTGCTAATGAAGCCCGGGATTTGAATTTCCCGGGCTTCATTAGCATAAAGCCGGCGCCGCCATTTTTAAAAGCCGGCTAGTGCGAACCCCGTGCCGCGCGGCTACACGCGGCAAGGGGTTCGCACTAGCCGGCTTTTAAAAATGGCGGCGCCGGCTTTATGCTAATGAAGCCCGGGAAATTCAAATCCCAGGCTTCATTAGCAAGTTCAGTATGCATACATTACCCCCCTAGTTCGAACTAGGGGGGTAGTGTAGACATACCCTTCGGGATCTGAGCCAAGAGAGAGACACAAACTCATGACACTTGGCCTTTTATAACTATATTGACTCAGTCATTTAAACTGTACTGAGTTCTGGTCCCAATTGTGATTTAAATTTGTTAAATCAGGCTATCATTTCAGGGTTTCAAGGCAAGAAAGGGTATATTACCTTGTCATTGAGATACAATTTCCTTTTGGAAAAGACTTCTTTTTTAAAAGGCAACTGACCTTATTTTTGGTACTGGAAATAAAACATTCTCAGTACTGAGATGTAAACTTGCTGCCTTACTAACACAATGCTGTTGCACTTAGTTCTCGGATACAGTGATTTAGAATCTGAGCTGTTACAACTTGGTATAGCTTCACTGAAACAGATGTGTACCTTTCTGTTCCAATAATTTGATTTTGGACAGCTTTGCACTGTAAGTGTAAAAGTCTTTTTAAACAAAGAAAAGTTACTACAGCTTCTAATTTTCTTAGGGGGCTTTTTTGTCATGTTTTGGTAATTTGTGTCATTCTCCATGGTTTCTCCCCTTGCCCTGCCTTTGTCATTTCACCTTACACATTAGCATAAGTTTTCTCCAGTGTTGGACATAGCTGAAGCTAGATGGGAAGTTCAGTTGCATTCGCAGAAATCATACAGTAGAATGACCAGTCATATATTTTACCATCTTTCTGTGATGCAGTGTTGTAACCCGTCACAAAATCCAGCTCTCAGATGAGTAATTAATTGTCCTTTTAAACTTCAGTTCATATATTTTATCTGAGATTATGAAATTGATGTTTGTTAAAAATCTTCATTATAAACTGTGGGTATTTTAGGGAGGCATGGGAACAATCATTAGCTTGATATCATAGCACTGTCACAACCTATCAGCTAAATTCTTCTCTTAGGCTATGTCTAGACTGCAGGCTTCTTTCGAAAGAGCCTCTTTCGAAAGATCGCGCGTCTAGACTGCAGGCGGATCTTTCGAAAGAGAAATCCGCTTTTTCGAAAGAGAGCACCCAGCGAGTCTGGATGCTCTCTTTCGAAGACGGCCTCTTTACATTGAAGAACGCCTTCTTTCAAAAGAGGAACTTTCGAAAGAAGGCGTTCTTCCTCGTGAAATGAGGTTTACCGCCATCGAAAGAAAAGCCGCGTTCTTTCGAAATTATTTCGAAAGAACGCGGCTTGAGTCTGGATGCAGGGGAAGTTTTTTCGGGAAAAGGCTACTTTTCCCGAAAAAACCCCTGAGTCTGGACACGGCCTTACAGTGGAACTGAGTCATAGGTTGAGGGACCACATGATGCCTCTGACTGGCTGAAATCCCAAGACACAAGGCTAATAGTATGTCTGTAAGTCTGGTTATAGCCCACTGTACAAAGCCAAATGTCACTGATTTTACCTGAGTTCACCACTAACCACAAAAGGAAGGTGGCAGTTCTGACTCAAAGGGAGCATAGCAACTTCACTGCAGCCAGGAATGAGCCTCCCAGTCCACACAGACTGACCTACTAGAGCCACTTAAAAGAGGAGTGTGGACTTTGTGGTAGCTCAAGCTAGCTACCTGAGTCCAAGCCCAGCCCAATCTCCCTGATCCATTCTTGGATAGCTAGTTCAAGCTGCTTCCTCTGTCACACTGTCTATACTAGCTCAAGCAGAGCTTATGCAAGTCTGTCTTCCCCAGGCTGGGAGGCATGCTTCCAGTGGCAATGAAGGCATGTCCTTGAGATTATGGCAAGCACTATGGAAAAGAAAACTCTCCAGGGCAGAGATTGTCTCATAGGGTATGTCTACACTATGGCACTAATTCAAACTAACTTAATTCGAATTAGTTAATTCGAACTAAGCTAATTCGAATTAGTGCATCTAGACCTAAAAACTAGTTTGAATTAGCATTTTGCTAATTCGAACTAGCATGTCCACATTTAGTGGACCCTGAACTGAGGTTAAGGATGGCCGGAAGCAGTGCTGGCAGGGCATCAGATTAGGACTTAGAGTGTGGAGCTGCTGTCTCAGGCTAGCCGAGGGCTGTGCTTAAAGGGACCCGACCCCCACCCCGGACAGACAGTTCTCAGGGGTTCCCCACTTGCAAAGCAGTCCTGGCTTGGAGTGCCCTGAATGCCCACACTCGGCACATCACAGCACTCAGCCATCAGCCCGGCTGCACTTGCTGCAGGCTGCCATCGGGGGGAGGGGTCAATCGGGGGGCTGCAGGAGAGCTTCCACCCTGAGGACCCCGCAGAGCCACCCCAGTCCTCCCCATTGGGGGCTTGTACCCCATTCCTCCCTCACCCCTTTCCACTTACCCCTCCCTAGCACCCCTTCCTGATGTACAAAATAAAGGACAATTGTGTTCAAAAATAGAAACTCTCTTTATTGAACAAAACTCGGGGAGACTGGGAAAAGGAGGTGGGAGAGGGGAAGAGAGAGGGTGGGAGAGGGGAGGGCAACTAAAATGATCAGGGGTTTGGAACAGGTCCCATATGAAGAGAGGCTAAAGAGACTGGGACTTTTCAGCTTAGACAAGAGGAGACTGAGGGGGGATATGATAGAGGTCTATAAAAGCATGAGTGGTGTGGAGAGGGTGCATAAAGAACAGTTCTTCTTTAGTTCCCATAATAGAAGGACTAGAGGACACCAAATGAAATGAATGGGTAGCAGGGTTCAAACTAATAACAGAAAGTTCTTCTTCACAAAGCAAATAGTCAACCTGTGGAACTCCTTGCTGCAGGAGGCTGTGAAGACTAGAACTAGAACAGAGTTTAAAGAGAAGTTACATAAATTCATGGAGGTTGGGTCCATGGAGTGGTATCCAGGGGGTAGGAATGGTGTCCCTGGCCTCTGTTTGGGGAAGGCTGGAGATGGATGGCACGAGACAAATGGCTTGGTCATTGTTTCGGTCCATCCCCTCCAGGGTCCCTAGTGTTGGCCACTGGCAGCAGACAAGCTACTGGGCTAGATGGACCTTTGGTCTGACCCAGTACGGCCATTGTAAGCTCAGGGCTCAGGGTCGGGGGCCTCACTGGACCACCCTGATTTTCATGCACTCCTGCTCCTGGGTGGCCAGGCTGGCAGCTCTCCTGCCCTAGACAGCCACTTTCCTGTGCCTAGTGCAGAGGTCGTGGATGAGGTCCACGATCTCCGCACTAGACCAGGTGGGCGCCCACCTCTTGCGGACATGGGCAGGCTCCCGGGAGCCGCCAGCCTGGTCCCAGGAAGAGGCAGAGGGCTGGGTGGCAGCGGGTGGCTGGCTCATGCCGTGCCAGGTGCAGGGTCTGCTGGCTGGGTGCTGGCAGGCTTGCACCTGGCACGGGCACCGTAGCCAGCCCGTGCCCCTTTAAGGGCTCTGGAGGGGGGCAGACGAGTTTCCCTGGTGGTGCCCAGAGTGGCCACCAGGGAAAGCTGGGGAGGGCTAGCCTCCCACTAGTTCGAATTAAGTGGCTAAACAGCCCTTAATTCGAACTAGTTAATTCGAACTAAGCATTAGTCCTCGTAGAATGAGGTTTACCTAGTTCGAATTAAGCACTCCTCTAGTTTGAATTAAGTTCGAACTAGCGGTTTGCCTGTGTAGCACCTATCAAAGTTAATTCGAACTAACATCTGTTAGTTCGAATTAACTTTGTAGTGTAGACATACGCTTATTGTATGGCAAATAGCCCTGATCCATTATGGGCTGTGTGCACAATACAGCTGATAAATAAGAAAAGTATGGGAGACTTTTCTTTTCAATATGTTGTACAATTCATTATGGCTGTGTCTAGATTGGCCAGTTTTTCCGGAAAATCAGCCACTTTTCCGGAAAAACTTGCCAGCTGTCTACACTGGCCGCTTGAATTTCCACAAAAGCACTGACTTCCTACTGTAAGAAATCCATGCTTTTTGTGGAAATACTACGCTGCTCCCCTTCGGGCAAAAGTCCCTTTTGCGCAAAAGGGCCAGTGTAGACAGCAGAGATTTGTTTTGCGCAAAAAAGCGTCTAGATTGGCCACGGCTGCTTTTCCGCAAAAAGTGCTTTTGAAGAAAAGTGTCCGTGCCAATCTAGACACTCTTTTCTGACAATGCTTTTAACGGAAAACTTTTCCGTTAAAAGCATTTCCGGAAAATCATGCCAGTCTAGACGTAGCCTATCAGTGTGTGAATACTATTATTGTTGCTACCTTCAATAATGGAGCTTTCCTCTGTTCTTATTATAGTTCCTTTCTTCTCTTTTTGTAATTCCTAGTCTGTCCCATTTTTGTATGTCAGTTTGAAGAATACCTTTAGCTGTGAACAAAGCTCACTTTGTGACTCTAGGGCCTGTTCATGCTCTTAATGAATGAAAAGGGCTGATGTTGAGACCTGTGAAATGGATTCGGATAACATAAGCTCCCAGAGAGATTTAGTTTGTTAGCAGTTTAAATTCCCCTAAAAGGCAGTCTAGATGTTTATCAATATGACTTGCATCGGAAAGAGCACGTCTCCACGAAGTCTGCTAGCAACAACATTGTGGCAAGCACTTATTCCACAAAAGTTATGTTTTTATTGAAGGACTTTTCTTCTATTAAATCTGCTGCAAATAGGTAATAAAGCATAGCTCCTTGGGCAATATATTTTACCTTGGCACTTCATTTCCTTGGTCTCTGGATTCTTAGGGAAGGATTACAGGTCCTCATCCACTGGGGCTCATCACACCGCATATGTGGTGAAGATAATAAAAGGCAAATCTTTTTCTCCCTTGAAATGTTTAAAATAGAGAGTAGCTATTGCTCCTCCTTGGTCTTTATATAACATTGTGCCCTAGCTGTCTCACATGGCCTTTAGAATAGCAGATGAGTCGAGGGACCCTGGAATGGGCATTAATAGGCATTTAATTGATCAGTGACATAATTAGGCCATTTCATTCTAACAAGAGTCTGCAAAAGCAAACAGCAAAACCTTAATCATGAGGTTCTCAAAATGAGCTTGTGGGTGTATTGTAAGCTCCTTCAATACAAATAAATGAGCATCATGACAGGAAAACACAGCTGAATTTTTCAATGAGAATGAGGACAGAGGCTACAAGTTTGTCTTGCTTTTGCCAAGGTCTTTTGAGGCATAAAATGTGACTTGTGAAAATTGACATCCATATGTGTGAGATGATGGTACTATCTATCAGTTAATTTTTTTTTGTCACATTTCTAAGGGGGGCTGCCATTTTGGGTTAGGCTCTAAAATGAGACTCAGGCGACCTGGCCTCGCTTTCCAGCCTCTGACACAGTCTTACTGCGTAACAGTGGGAAAGTCATTTAAATTCTTTCTGTGTCTTAGTTCTCCATCTGTCCAAAGGGGATAACATTTCCTTTTTCCTACCATTTATCTATATTGTCCTGTTTAAATTATAATCTCTTTGTGGCTAAACCTGCCTCTTACTCTGTGTATGTATGCCCTTAAAACGTTGGAGCCCGAGGTGGGCAAGGGAGAGGAGGGGGGCTCTGTGTTACTGCAATACAAATAATAAATACTTAATATATCAGAAAAGCAAATAAATAATTACTTTAAGATACAGAATGGATGAGGATTAAGAGTGGGAATGTTTTTGTAATGAGATGTACTGGCCCTTTCAGTTTTGGGGGCTCTATTATCCCAGTTCCAGGAACTTATTACCTGCACACATCTGCTGACAGATTAGGAAGCAATCCTGCTTCAGCAATTTGAAATTTGAATAGAATCTGTGTTACTAACTAACAATGCAGGAGAGGCAGTCAAATGCCCTTGTGTCTTCTTCCCAGGAATCCTTCTGGCTGACAGAATTCCAGGCCTTTCCAACTGTAGCATGCAGGGAAACAGAGGCAAGATATAAACAGTCTCTTCTCAGAAGAGGAGAGATTTCAGGGAGTACGAGCTGTTGGGCAGGTCCTAAAGATAATCAGTTCAGTGGTTTGACCTCTAGGTAGAGTCTCTTTTCTGTAATTTGAACTTTAACATTATCCTTTTAAGTTTTCTAGATTTCTGGCAAGTGTCTGAGTTCCAAACAGGGACTCTGGAGAGAAAGAATCCCCAGGCCGGCAATGGTCCTTTTACTTTGAACTTGGATCACAGACTTTTTTGGTTTGCTGTCAGGGGCCCAGGCTATACTACAGAGTGCACAGCTCTCCTGCGAGCAGCAGTAACTATGGCAATCGGAGAATCACTCCTGAAAACATAGTGCTGCTTACACTGGCACTTATATAGGTTTAACTTATATCACTTGGGAGAGGAGGGATATTCACACTCCTGAGTCACACCAGTTATGCTGACATAAATTGTGGTGTAGACATAACCTGGAGATTCCCTACCAGATATCTGGAGACTATCTTCCCCTAGAGTCAAAACGTGCTCATCGACAAAATGAAAGTACTTGGAGAACTAATGTAATAGCATCATTTGGTGATTCCTGCTTTAACAATAGTATGCCCAGCTTATCTTTCAGTTCCAGTTCAAAACTCCCCAGTTCTAGCTGATAGGTTACCTTCTAATTGTGAAGTTGTACTATACGGACTCTCCTATATAGACAATACTGACATAGTTTGGAATTCACACAGTGAGACTCATCTTAAATGATAAAATAGTCTTTTAAAAGCACACATTATCAAATTATTTGACTGTGGTACGCATCGTGAAGCAAAACCAAAGGTACTTAATACATAAACAAGGTCAACAGCCGATAATAGTCACTTTTAATTGTCTAAAACAGTGATGGGCAACCTGCTACCTGCAGGAAGGCAGCATGCAGCCATCAGGGTTCTATGTATGGCCCACGAGACATTTTGTTTACCATTGCCCACACATAAGGACACCAGATTCCACTGGTTTCCGTCCATATAGTTTTACTAAAGTGATAGGCACAAAAAGCAATAACACATGAAGTGAGGTGCATGCTAATTGCATACAACATTGACTGTGAGAACAGTGTGCTTCCTCTGCAGCCAATTAAAGCACCGATATGATTCAATTAGCACATCCTGCAAATTCTAGGTATACAAGTGCAATTAGCGAAACTAACTTATCCTGGAAAACCATTTTGGTTACACCAATTTTGTAGCCCACTGAGATGAAGGAAGGCCACTCAGGCAACTCACTCATTAGCCTTGGTTGCCCATTGCTGATCTAAGAGGGCCAGAGAATGGTTTGGTGCTAAGACCCTAAGTGCTTGCTTACCTATTTTGTTTCTAACTTTGGTGTTTCACAAATCAAGGAGATAAACAAAGGATACAAGATGGATCAAAATGATGGAAATGTGAGAAAAAGTAACCTGGTGCATTACTGGGTGTAATCATATACAGCTAACAAGCCAGTGGGAATGCCTAAATGTGGAGTGGTTCTGCCAATTATACATTACAATGCAATTATACAATTATACATTTATAATTGCAAGAAGATAAATCTTCAGTTATTTACATCCAATTCAGATTGTGAAGAACAATTTCTCTACAAAGTGTTACATCTCCGTACTTAATAATGGGGAAAAGAAGCAGCAGGACTCCCTACTTTCTATTACATACACTTAGTTAATATTTAGCACAAAAAATAACATTACACAAATTAAGAATAGAGTTTCAGCTGCTACCTAGTTTCGTGAGTTCCCCTGCCAATTTTTGTGATATTAACAATCATATTCTCCTGTTTTGAATTTTTCCTCACTCCAGCTACTACCTGAAATACTTTTCCAAGTGGGAGAGACTTCTACTCTGACTACACCTTGGATCTGTGGCTACAGGTATCAGATGTAGCCTTTTGTAGAAATGGTGGAATGTACTGTTTGAAAACTAGACTGCCTTAAGTAACAAAGCAACTCAACAGGATACATAACTTCTTGGACTGCATCAATTTTTTTCTGGAGTTTAGGAATCACAGGAAGAAGTGAACTAGACCTGTATTGGGTCAAGCTTGATTTACTTCCACTTCGACACAAAAATGTGACACTGGCACACTTCCAGTTCAGTTCATCCATCTCAAGGAAAGGTTAAATAAAGAGGAAATAACTTTGGCAACAGATCTGGCCGCTAAAAGAAGTAGTATACATTTTATATTGCGAGCTCCAGCACATTTAATAATATTAATATGCAGGAGCATCTCACGAGACTCTTCACAAGTGACAGGGGGAAATTAAAATCATTCAGGCCATCATGATTAAAAGACAAGTGCTCTGAGTGGTCAAGTGTTTGTCAGGATGGACTCAATAAAAAAAAATTAAGCCAGTGAAATGACTGTCACATTCATTAGCAATGTTTGAAAGTTCATTGAGAAGGTTGCCAGAAAAGAAATTAGTTTGTGTGCTACTTACCAAGCTAGTTTTAAATTCCTGAGCAAACCTTTCAAGCTAAGATCCAGATTCTCAAAGAGAATTAGGGTACGTCTAAACTACATGCCTCCGTCGACGGAGGCATGTAGATTAGCCAGATCGGCAGAGGGAAATGAAGCCGCGATTAAAATAATCGCGGCTTCATTTAAATTTAAATGGCTGCCCCGCTCTGCCGATCAGCTGTTTGTTGGCAGATCAGGGCAGTCTGGACACGACGTGCCGACAAAGAAGCCTTTCTCGATCGGCACAGGTAAACCTGGTTTCACGAGGCATACCTGTGCCAATCAAGAAAGGCTTCTTTGTCGGCGCGTCGTGTCCAGACTGCCCCGATCTGCCGACAAACAGCTGATCGACAGAGCGGGGCAGCCATTTAAATTTAAATGAAGCCGCGATTATTTTAATCGTGGCTTCATTTCCCTCTGCCGATCTGGCTAATCTACATGCCTCCGTCGACGGAGGCATGTAGTCTAGACACACCCTTAGACATTTAGCTCCCATTGCAATAGGATTTATGGGATTAACTACCTTTGAGGAACTGGATCTAACTGTTTATATCATCTCCTTCTCCCCATTGTTAAGAGGTAGATTTGTAGCTTAGTACTTCTTGCATCTCACTGGGTTTGATTTCAGAACAATCTATAATAATGGATCACTCTTGGGGGAAAAAAAATCAAGCAAACATCAGTAAAATGCTCCCTTTTTAGACCTGTCCCAGACAGTGTCTCACAAAATGAAACTCAGCAAGTTGTTGGAGTTATTATGAATGGATTAAGCATTCTGTGCATGTCAGGTGCTTGCACTGGGAGGACGTCAAACAGGACAAACAACATGAAATTAAATCTTGTAAGTTGCATTTCAAAAGAAATGGTACAAAGACTAAATGGAAGGGAATCCATCTATTTTAGAGGCAAATAGCATTCATACACCAAATGCCGCTGTTCCTGGAAGTTACACTGGTGGCACTGAAAGCAAAGACTATAATTCAGAATGCAATGGATGAACAGCTACATAAAGTTTCATGATGTCACATAGGTAAGAGTCCTTATCCTGCAGCGTTTTAGGAGGAGCCACTCAATTCATATGTTAGCTAAATGGTGGTGTAAATTGCATTTTTGGTGTAAGAGTGTAAGCCCCAGAAAGTAGTCTAAATTGAATCAGTTAGGGATTCATGGTTCATGGCAAAAAGAATTCTACTCCATCTAGGCTATGTCTAGACTGCAAGCCTCTTTCGAAAGAGAGCGTCTAGACTGCACGCGGAACTTTCGAAAGAGCAAGCCGCTTTTTCGAAAGAAAGCATCCAGTGAGTCTGGATGCTCTCTTTTGAAGAAGCCCTATTTACATTGAAGAACGCCTTCTTTCGAAAGAGGAACTTTCGAAAGAAGGCGTTCTTCCTCGTGAAATGAGGTTTACCGCCATCGAAAGAAAAGCCGCGTTCTTTCGATTTAATTTCGAAAGAACGCGGCTTGAGTCTGGATGCAGGGGAAGTTTTTTCGGAAAAAGGCTACTTTTCCCGAAAAAACCCCTGAGTCTGGACACAGCCCTAGTGGTCATGGGGTAGAGTATATAATTAGGGAAAAAAAGCTGTGCTCAGTCTGAGAGAGGACATTCCAGATGCACACTAGAGAAATTCTCACAGAGGCAACTGAATGATGGTGGAAACAGTGAAAAGTGACTGGAAATCAATACCATCTATTTTTTAAAAACTCTATTTACAAGAGTGATCAAGTTTAACCAAAGAGTGTGGTAACAAATCCATGGCTTTCTACAAACAATAGCCAACTACCTTAAGTAAACTACACAAATGTTGCAATAAGATACAAACTCAGGGCCTTAAATTTGAAAAAAAACACCATGGCCAACAATCATGAGGAAAATCGCGCATACTCAAGGAGCTCTGACATTCTGCCAAAAAGAGGTAGTACTAAATATATACACCGAGTCAATATATTTCACAAGCATCCGCATAGGTAATGTTTTAATGTGATAGCCTTCTGAGAAGACAGTGATATCAGGCTGGCAAAAATACATATGAAAGGAAGTGGCTGAGCTAACTTTGGAAGAAATCTAGACCGATTAATATATTCTGGGTTAAATTCAGTCCCCGTGTAGGCAACAGACTTCTGCTGGCTTATATCAGGATTGAACATAGTACTTTTTCTTGAATAGTTTATTTTGCTTATATAGCAACAACTTCCAGCAATTGACTATCAGCTTTTTTGTGCACCTGTACCATTTAAGCAGCCTAGGAGCTTGGCCGAGTTAAACAATATCCAACGCCTCCTACCGATGCACAGATGTCAGAGATGAGTGTAGTAGAGCAGAAATTAGATAAAACAGCAAGCACACTGCTATACATTGGACCTTTGAACAGAATCACAAGAGCAGGGATTTGCTCAACTCAAACTTTATTGTGGATCTTAATGTAAGCAGTTGCATTGGAGATGGGCAATGCCCAAATGACTGGTCCCTAATGAACTGGGAAATGAAGCAGATTAGGGTATCATTTACAAACCCTGCGGTATTAGTGCATATTATAGCCCCAATCCTGTAAACACTTACAAAATAGCTGGCATTTATTTTATTGCAGCAGAGTCAGCTCACCAGAAGATCAAATTGCATGAACACATGAATTTCTCACCCTAAAGCAATACAATAGCTCTAGCTGCAGTGTCCATGTAAGAATCACTGCTTTTTAGTGCTGTAGACCACTGGCTATATTTTTAATATTAAGCAAGCAAAACAGTCTTCTTCAACGTTTTCTTTCTTTTTGTTTAACCCTTAAAAACCACAGTTCATTCTTTTCAAATCACAGAGATTCCAAATTAGGTAAAAGATTTATAGTCCAGTTAGCAGGAAAATCTAAGCAGAGCCCCATCTGTTTTTATGGTTTAGAGATTAATTTCCCATAAATATTGTTGATCCAGTTATGTAGCTCCGACACAGAGTAAGGAATGATATTGCTTTGCAACAAAGGGTCTGATTCATCACTGTGTTGCTCCCTCTACATCTCCGTATTACTCCAGCTCGGTGATATCAGAGTCTATGCACCAGTGTAAAACTGGAGTAACAGAGCAGGGAGTGACTTAGGCATAGATGTCCTAGGCAGAAACATAAAATGAACAAGTCTGGGAATGTGTGACAGGGACTGGATCACTGGATGATTCCCTGTTCTGTTCACTCCCTCTGAAGCACCTGGAATTGGCTGCTCTCAGAAGACAGGATACTGGGCTAGACGGACCAGTATAGATATTTTTATATTCTAACGCCTGGAACAGGAGCCTCTTCCAGCTAGAACCACTCTGATACATTTCTCTAAGCAATGAACTGTTGCTAATACTGGTTGAACCTGTCTTTTCCGCAACTCCCTGGTTTGGCATCATCCTTGGTCCGGCAGAATCACAGACATTGCTAGACTAGAGAGCCCAGCTAAAGAGGTTCAGAGTGGCTGAGAGCGGAGCTGGTTTGGTCAGCGGCAGCCTGCAGGGGCAGTGCCCTGGGGGTAGAGGCAGGGCCGGTTTAAGGGGGGGGGCTAGCCGGGCAGCTGGGCAGGGCACCAACCTATAAGGGGTGCCTGATTGAAGTGGTAAGGGGCGCCGTGCGCCTGGGATCAGGGCCGCACATGCGCTTTATGCCCACTGCCCGGGGCTCAACGATGGCTTGTTCCGGCACTAAGTAGAGAGCCTGGGAGCAGATGTTGCTCAGCTGCTTCCAGGATTATGGGGAACTCTGGGAGCAAATGACACAGGGATGGGGAACCTCGGGAGCAGCTGCCATGGTGCATGGAGCCAGAGCTGGGGAACCCCGAGAGCAGCTGCTGCCCCATGCAGGGCTGAGGGCAGGAAGCAGAGCCCCATGCGCGGGCTGGTGGCAGCAGACTGAGGCAGGTGGACAGGAGAAGATCCGGTCTTTGGGTTCTTCCAGGGAAGCTGCTAGGAAGGGAGCCCCAGAAGAGCCCAGACGCCTGACCTCCCCTGATCTGGCAAATTCCCTTGTTCAGGACCATTCTGTTCCCAAAGGTGCTGGACAAGAGAGGTTCAACCTGTAGGTGCCTTTTCTGTATGTGGGGCCAGATCTTCAGTGCAAATGGCATAGTTCCATTGATGTCAATGAGGCTATGGCAGATTACATGAGCCTTCTCCAGACAGCCCTCAGCACCATCTGGAATATGCCACATGGGGCTCCAGCAGCAGTTTAAAGGGCCCAGGATCAGCCACTGAGGTGGTTGTGGTGGCAGCAGCTGGGAGTCACTGGCCCTTTAAAATCTCCAGGGCCCAGGGCAATTGCCTGTTCCCTCCTCCCCTGCCACTATTGGGGGGCCTGAATATAGACCTATGCAACTCATTTAAAAAAAAAGAGTTCCAAAATTAAATTTTAGTTCTTCCCCACCTGCCTCTCAAGACAATTTTCAGTGATTGGCCAGACTTTTCCGAGGCATTGCAGAAGAAAGGCCTCAAGGAGAGCTGTACATGAACACCTTTGTTCACCAATTTGTTCACTGACATTTTTCCAGGTGTATTTTAGAAGTTGGGAAGTTAGGCCTGGTCAGTGATTTGTATGAGAATTGCAGGGAGTCCCTCCACTAGGAGGTGGAAGGTTGGAAGGCAGCACTTGGGTTTGGGGCAAAGATAACATGACAACTCTGCAACAAAGGGCAGTATAGCAGCTCTTGGGGCATTTACCTGGAGGGTTCAATAGCTTGTAGGGATAGGACTGTTGGGCTTTTCCTGCTGCATGAGGGGAAGAAAGTATCCAAACTTGCTCCCTGCTCAACTTCCCTAAAAGACTGTCAGGCTACGTCTAGACTGGCCCCTTCTTCGGAAGGGGCATGCTAATTTCTAACTTTGGAATAGGGAAATCCGCGGGGGATTTAAATATCCCCTGCGGGATTTAAATAAACATGGCCGCCGCTTTTTTTCCGGCTTGGGGAAAAGCTGGAAAAGAGCATTTAGACTGGCGCGATCCTCCGGAATAAAGCCCTGAAGTAGGAATAAGAGATCCTCTGGAAAAGGGCTTTATTCCGGAGGATCGCGCCAGTCTGGATGCTCTTTTCCGGCTTTTCCCCAAGCCGGAAAAAAAGCGGCGGCCGTGTTTATTTAAATCCCACGGGGGATATTTAAATCCCCCGCGGATTTCCCTATTCCAAAGTTAGAAATTAGCATGCCTCTTCCGAAGAAGGGGCCAGTGTAGACACAGCCTCATTGTATACTCAGGGAAATAATTGTGGAATCTTTGCTATTTTTTCTATAAGAACTACTGTGACTGATGCACTGTAGGCTTTTAGGCCCTCGTAGGGTTGCCAGATGGTTTCAACAAAAATACTGGACACACTTGACATTACATCACAATCTACATTCCATCTTATTTAGAAAATACCGGACATTTATATGTTCTCATTTATATTTTCTCAGTTTGTTTCCTGAACAGAAAGCTCAAATTCTGGAATGTGCAGTTTAAAACCAGACACCTGGCAACCCGAGGCCCTGGTCTTACAGACCTCTCAGTCCCTGGGCACAGCACAGGTCTATCCACCAAGAGCAGGATCAGTTTACTTTGACTATTTTTTGTGTGTTATGGTAGAACCCTTGAAGTCCCATTTGGTGATTAAGACCCCATGGTGCTCTGTACACACATCATGAGATGTCCCCTGCCTTAAAGAACTTACAATATAAAGAGGAAGGAATTCAGAGGAATAACAAGGTTGTACTCTGATGAGGTTCAGATAACTCCTTAAATGATTTTAGATCTTCTAACATACCCTCTACTTTACCAAACTCAGCTGTCGAGAACTGGATTTGGGAAACAGACATAAATTACGCTGGCATGATCAGAATTGGCACTTTTTGCCAGCTGATAGGATTGCAATCACCAGCAGAGGCGGGAATCAGATTTGTCACAACCAGCAGACAGATAATGTGATTATTTACACATAAATTGAAGCTGGAAAATTTTGGAGCTGAAGATTTGTCTCCTTCTCTTTTTAAAAGAATAGGATTCCACTGCCATTGTTTCAACTTTTCTATTTCTGGCCCAAAGGATTAATAACTGTTTTTCCAGTCAGAGTCAAAGGAGTTTATTTAAGGGATTTTCCACTCTATGAAAAAATCCTGCCTACTGCTATATGCCATACATAAATATACAATGCAAACACTAGAGTCAGTCTTTTGGTCTGTCCCTCTGACTGTCCTCTTTTCACCTAAGCAGAGGAGAATCTTGTGTTCTAAGACTTGCTGATCACTTTTGATTGGTGAACTTGAAAACAATGAGCATTTTGTTGCCTTCTCTCCATGTATGATGATCAGCAGCTACCTAGACAGAGAGGCCAGACGACTCTGTGCTGTGCACACCCACCATGACACGGGCTCTGTCCTTTGGCTCTCGTTAGCCAGAAATCCTAGCCGATGGGAGCTGCAGAGCTGGTTTTGGGGACAGAGTGAGCATGCAGAGCTGCACTGCTTGCCCCTCTGCATAGGGGCTGCAGAGACATAACAGTGAGCTAGTGCTCATGGCTCCAGCATTGCAGAGGGGCACTGAGGCTCAGGGTTTCTGATGGAGACTTGAATCAGCTTCCCAAATTTAGAGTCAGGGACTTGGGTGGGCTTGAGAAGCCAGTGCTGCAATCTTTAGCATAGCACTATTATTTTTGGAATGCTAGCTTCAGCCATGCTCACACAAGTCTGTCTACCTGGGCTAGGAGGCTCACTCCTAGCTCTGTGTATACATACCTCAGATGTTAGGGCAGTACAAATAATAGATCACGCTAATAGTCTCAGTGGCATTTTGGCTGAAAGGCAGCAGGGGACTGTCTTATAAACTGACCGTGTCCCTCACTCTTGTGGAGCACTAATTGCCTCACATTTCAAAACTACTTCATAGTAAAGGCAGAAAATTGACTTAACCCCTATGTTGTCTCTCCATGTCTGTCACATAGTGTATTTGCAAGATCTCTGTTTCTTTAAGTAATCTATGTGTATGTGCATAGAATTTCCTTTGGAAATATAGAAATACACTGTTATGTTGTCTTTCTTCAGATGTTTAAATCTTCCCCCATTGTCCATACCTTCCCTTTGTCACAGGATTTCTCATACACCAAAGGTTGTCCTCCCCACAGAAATTTCAATTCATCCAGGGAGGCTCAGTCTAACGCAGGGAAAATGAAAGAGAAAAATAATCTTTTATTGCACAGTCACTCCTAGTGAAGACTTGGGCAAAGCAGCACCTTTTGTTGCACACTGAATACTGAATAGACCGCTCTGTTTTTGTGTGGAATCTCAAGTGGAAATAAATCCAAAGGAAAATTAAAGCCATCAGGGTGTCCCTGTCCACCTGTTTAAAATAATGAGCAACATTAAAATGTTCCGTGTCTTAAAAGGAATATTCCCCTTCACATTTGCTTTTTAAAAATATTTCTGATGGGAAGGCCTATATTTTATACCGTAAAGGGAGTGGAGGAAGTGATATGACAAAAACCTAAACAACTCAACACCTCTGATCCTACGTAATAAGTTCATAGTAGAGTACCATTGTACAAAACCTCACTTTAGGGTGATTCATAAAATAAATTAATTTTTAGAAGAAAATAAAAAAATTTCACTTTAAATTTAGGCCCTGCTACATCCTCTTTAATCTCCTTGCTTCATGAACTAAAGCTGATGGAGGTTTATTATTAAAAGGTTCATTTAATCTCAGACAGGTAACCTGGTGCTGCTACATTCTGCTGCTTGCTAAACCCACTTCAATAAGCTAGGATCAAGGGAGACTGAGGATGAGCTTGAAGTCGGTCACTGTTCCTTGTATGATTAAAAATCTGTACTAAAGAAAAAAGGTATATTTTAATGATTTAAAACTTTCATAGAAAAGGGGCTAATACTCTGATTCAGCAAAACTATTTAGGTCCCTGAACAGTTCCACTTAAGTCAATCAACCTTGTCAGGTACTTAAAAGTTAAGCATGTGCTTAAGTGCTTTATTGAATCAGAGCCTAAACACATAAGGAGACTAAACTCAAACATGTAGGATTTTTATAGCATTCTTTGCATCAGCACTGATCTCTGATTGGAGCAGAATAAAAATCTTGCTGTCTTCCTGTGCTTGCTCTCTCAGCTATATTTGTTCTTTATTTGTTACAATTAGACTAAGATCTTCAGGGCAGTGACTGTTTATTTGTGGATACGATGCCTATCATAATGGGAATCAAATCTCCAGGTACTACCCCTGTATAACGATTAATACTTTTGAAAGCTTTAGATCATGGAACCTTGGCTGAACAAGGAATAAGGGAGCAAGGCTCTGGTTTGTCAGAATCCTGTTCCTCGGGGAATGCAACACCACTCTACCTCCCACAGCCTCTATCTCCACTCTACCGCAACCACCCTACTTCCTGGAATTATGTTGTAGGAGCTTCACAGCAACTGGAATCTGCAAATTTCACATGTTCTCTCCCTGAAAGAAACAAGAGTTCAGCCTTGCAACCTGAAGATTGAATACTCTCTGCAGAAGAATGGGCTAACTGTATGCAGTCCCTATGCTTCTTCTAGGACTCCTGGTCTCTCTGTTCTCCCGCTAGCCCCTTTCAACATAGCTCCTACAGGAATTCTTCAGACACTGTAGTCTGTGAATCCCAAAGGGGGATCATGATGTGAGTGGAAATGTTAACAAAGTGTGCTGTTATCTGATTGAAATATTAGACATCTGATTAAAATGTGGCACATGGCCAGAATGGGTTGACTGGCTCATGGGCTGACTGATTCAGGCTTGATTTTTGAAGACTTGTGGGGAAGATGCATAAGTGGTATGTGGGCACTTAGGGTATGTCTAGACTACAGGGTTTTGTCGACAGAAGTTTTGTCGACAGATACTGTCGACAAAGCTTCTGTCGACAAAGAGCATCTAGACTACATCCAGTTCTGTCGACAAAGCAAGCCGCTTTGTTGACATAACAGTGTGGATGCAAAGGACAGTGTAGATGCAATAATGTCTTCTCTCGACAGAACTCTGTTGATAAAAGGCGTCATTCCTCGTAGAATGAGGTTTACATACGTCGACAAAACTGCTGAGTTTTGTCGACGTTATGTCGACATAACTCAAAGGCAGTGTGGACGCAGGTATAGTTTTGTCGACAAAACCCTGTAGTCTAGACACACCCTTAGAGAAGAACTTTGAGATGCAAACTTGCATTGTCGGAGCAGTAGAATATTAGCTCTTTTGTCAGGTCTTGTGATGTGAACAAACAGCCCTTATCTTTTACTATGACTTTGATTCAAGATCAGAAGGGAATCTTTACATTTATGATGAAACTTGACTGAAGTAATATTATTGTTTATATGTCTCTTTAACTGTTGTGGTAAATTATATATGAACTGTTTAATATATAAATTACCTTGTGCTAATTGCCACAATGTATGGGAGACAGAAGGTTACATCAAAAGCCTATTGTGTTCTCTCAGGCCAAGAGGATGCTACAAAGGTATAACATCCCTTGGACAGGATCTTTTTCTCATATTTGCTTAAGGTTTCACATTGGAGAAGCCTAAGCCATAAGGAGTTTGTCATAAGCTGCTACAACCTGAATATGATGGTGGACATTGGACTATAACCATGGACTAAATTCTAAAAGAACTTTTTGCAACTCCAAGGTCACCATCTCTATTATGGAACACTTTATCCTTCCAGAACAAACACTTACTGGCTTGCAAGTTGCCATTCTCAGGAAAAAACAAAAACAAACAAAAAACAACCTTTAAAAACAGACTGCAAGGAGAAACTGCTGAGCTGGAATTCATATGCAAACTCCATCAAAGGAGGTTTAAATATAAACATGGAATGGCTCTCACATTACAATAGATAATTTCCCCTTCAGGTACTCTCACTGTCTCATTACTGGTGGAGGTGAGCCACAGCCACTCTGATTTAAATAGCACTGATGTCACACTCCCATCTCTGTATTCTCTTCTCTTCTCTTCTCTTCTCTTCTCTTCTCTTCTCTTCTCTTCTCTTCTCTTCTCTTCTCTTCTCTTCTCTTCTCTTCTCTTCTCTTCTCTTCTCTTCAAACATCTGAAGAAGTGAGTTGTATCTCATGAAAGGTTATGCCCTAATACATTTGGTAATGTTCAAAATGCCACCAGACTTCCTGCTGTTTCTGCTTAAATAGACTAACACGACTACCCCTCTGAAACCCCATTGCTATTGAATTGAACTCATGTCTGTATGTATATTGAACTTTTAACCAACACTCTCTTTTCTTTTTTTAAAACTAAATTTTAGTTTAGTTAATTAGAAATGGCTACAAGTGTGCATTTGGGATAAAGTCTGAAATGTTCAACGACTAGGGAGGTTATGTGTCTGATCCTTTGGGACTGGTAGAACTTTATTTGACTTGGTTATCTATCTGGGTGGAAGGCTGAGGCTGGCTGGGTACTTTAGGATAACTGTGTTATTTGGACTTCTGATTGATCAGTAAGGTAATGCGGAAGCTGTTTTGTGCTGGCTTGGTAAATATTAATATTGGCATGACCACCAGATTTTTGGATTGACTGTCCCAATTTTTGCAGTGAACTCTAATTGAGTGACCTCACCTGGCACCCTGGGAACCTTGGTTATTACACAAAGCAATGCTGATTAGGGGCTACATCCAAACAAATCAATGGTAAAGCTTCCATTGACTTCAATGGGACACAATCAGTCAGCTGTAGCTAGTTTGTATTGTTATAGCACAATACAGCCATAGCTGGTCTTTTGCCAAGTGATCTAGACAAAGCATGTGGACCAAACAGTTACTTTCTTTTGAGCCCAATAAAAATATCCTGGTCACAGTCATTCCTCAATTAGTGCTTCAGGCACAGCAATGACAGTGGGCTGCCTTGCTAAAAGAAATAAACAGCGAGGTGAGAACAGCGAGTGAACAGGCAGGACATGCCATTTACCCACCCCCGCAGCTAATCTTGTTACAGTGCAGACTATGAGAGAGAGAATGCCACACTGCTTCCCAACTGAACCTCCTTGTTATGCGTGATGGACCCAAGTGCCTCAAGGCAGAGATGTTTTGATTATTTAATTTGTACTTGTAGTGCCAAGTGATCCCAGCTGGGAACTGGGACCCCATGGTGCCGGGCACTCTACAGGCTTATGAAAAGATGGGTTCTTCTCCAAAGAAGAATATCTTCCCAAGTCAAGGATGCTGACTTCCCAAATTTGTTCTCCTGTCTATAATTACAGGGAAAATGTCACATTTAGTAAAATGACCCTTAAAGCATTTGAATTGTGAACGTAAGCAGAGAGTACTCCGGCAATGGTGGGTAGCATTCCTACAGCCCTGTACATCAGGGAACTATTCCTTTCCTACTTATGTACAGTTACTCAAGGAAAGTCACAAGCAAGGGGAAAGCATTACAAGAGACTTATTCCTGCTGTATGAAGAAACAGCATCACTGATGTAGTAAATCTATTTTAACTCCTATATATGCCTATGAAGATTAAAGAAGTAGGATGGGAATTGGTCGTCAGCCAAACTGCAGTCACCCATAGTTGTGGCCTTGACTGAAAGCAATGCTGTTAAAGTAAGTTCATTCTGTTACCGAATATAAATAGATGTGTGTAGATGAGAGCACAGCTAAAGCATTTAGCAACTTGGCAGAGGGGAAGTAGGGAGGAACGTGAAAGTTCTTTGTTCTTCGTGTTCTTAGAGTTCTCAGACTGATAATAGCTAGAAGTTTCAGTTACTTGGTTTTCCTAAACACCAGTATTAGGAATTATTTAAAAAAAACATTCATTTTAAACAAGAAGACACCCACTGCAGCTGTGACACAAAGGAAAATATGCCTCTGAAAAGCTTAGTGTGTAAATACTAGCAGTTCTGTCCAATGATTGCAATAAGAACATACTGTATTGCCCATAATTACAACCATATTAGGAGAAAAAAATTAGCTCTGCTGTTCTGTTTCTTGCCAAAACTACTTCCTGAAGAATATTTATTTTGACTAATGCTAGGGTAAAAAATGTAACAAATCTGGCCTCATTTAAAGCTTCTGTTTTTTTCTTTTATGTTTGCTGGAAAGTAACAAAGCCAAACCAAAGAATGATATAAAGCTCTTGCCAGGTTTTAGAGGGTGTTTTGAATTTCTGCCCATTAGCATAGACGAGGAATTTATAAATGCAAAAAGAAGTAAGTTTACGGTTTTCAGATTTTTTCCCCACTTTTTACCGCAGCACTGTTCTGTGTTTTGACACAATGCCAGCATTCATGGTGACAAAATCCTATCTCCTCAATTACCAACTGCTGTTTAGCTCTGGGTATTTGGAAATATGTCCTTGTTGCAACAGTGATCTCAATATAAACATCCATTTTCTTGCCCTCTTTCTTTTTTTGTTGTTTTTGTTTTCTCTTTTTAATACAGCCTAATATATAAACATTATTTTTACCTGAAAAGGAAACAAGTCATAACTATGCATCCTTATGACAGAGGCAAATGTCTACTAACAAACTGTGGGGGTTGATTGCATCCCAAGTTGCTGCAGTGTCTTAAAATCTTTGTCATCGAGTTTCACTTTGCATTAGTGAGAGGCTTGCACTGAGCTATAAATGCTTGTACAAACCACCATTTTGGCAGATCATGGTTCAGGCTCAGTTCTGGCAGCCACCATCACTGGATGCTCAACTCTGCCTGATGACTTCTTTCCAGAAATACTATCTTACAAAAAAACAAACAAACAAACAAAAAATCCAGCAACTCATAAACCCTTATTCTGTCAAATGTGAAACCAGGGATCTAAAATGTTTTTATTGGCTTTTACCAGTTACATGTCTGCATAATTGCAATAGATTTTGTAATCTGGCCTGTAAATAGTTTGTAACTGCAGAATGTTAAAACAGTTTGGGGTAGGAGTTAGGATTAGAATCTGGTAAAATGATGGGGGAGAACTAATCAAAATTTGGGAGACAATTTTATATAAGAAACAGGCATGTTACATCATAGCTCAGGAAGCAGGTGTTCAAATGCCCACACTTAGATGATTTATTTTCTATTTTCTGATAATGAAGTCCACCCTCACTACGACATACCTCATTATATGTATCACTTCCTTCATCTAAATGCAGCAGTGTCATGATTCTCTCCTTCTCTCTATTCCCCTCTGATAAGAATTTGAACAGCTCGTGGTTAGGATGACATTCAGAAAAAGATGTAGGTTAGGAAAAAACTATTCAAACCGCTTTTTTAAAAATATTGTGATTTAACTGTTTCTTTGGGAAAGTGAAACTGCCTTTCACTTAGGTCTGAACATTCAAAGCAAGGAACAGCCAGCAGGTTAGATTAAATATGAACCACCTCCTTCCACAATATTTGTCCCAATACCCACCAAGTATTCCAGCAGTCTTGAAAACATGTGTTATGCGTGAACTTTTTTTGCCCCTACTGCTACAGATTAAGCCTATTACTTTTTGTTCTACCTTCAGTGGACATGGGGAACAACTGATCACTGTGGGAATGCCTACACAGCAGAATTATTTTGGAATAACTAGAACATAATGGCTACGTCTACACTGGCCCCTTCTTCAGAAGGGGCATGATAATTTTGAACTTGGGAATAGGGAAATCCGCCGGGGATTTAAATATCCCCCGCGGGATTTAAATAAACATGGCCGCCGCTTTTTTTCCGGCTTGGGGAAAAGCCAGAAAAAAGCGTCTAGACTGGCGCGATCCTCCGGAATAAAGCCCTTTTCCGGAGGATCTCTTATTCTTACTTCAAAGTAGGAATAAGAGATTCTCCGGAAAAGGGCTTTATTCCGGAGGATCGCGCCAGTCTAGACCCTTTTTTCCGGCTTTTCCCAAGCCGTAAAAAAAGCGGCGGCCATGTTTATTTAAATCCCACGGGGGATATTTAAATCCCCATCGGATTTTCCTATTCCCAAGTCCCAAATTAGCATGCCCCTTCCGAAGAAGGGGCCAGTGTAGACATAGCCAATAAGAACGGCCATACTGGGTCAGGCCAAAGGTCCAACTAGCCCAGTATCCTGTCTGCCGATGGTGGCCAATACCAGATGCGCCAGAGGGAGGGATCACAACAGGTAATCCTCACATGATCCCTCCCCTGTCACCCACCTCCAGACAAACAGAGTCTAGGGACACCAGTCCTATCCATCCTGGCTAATAGCCATTGATGGACCTAACCTCCATGAATCTATCTAGCTCTTTATTGAACCCTGTTAAAGTTCTAGCCTTCACTACATTCTCTGGCAAGGAGTTCCACAGGTTTACTGTGCGCTGAGTGAAGAAAAACTTCCTTTTGTTTGTTTTAAACCTGCTGCCTGTTAATTTCATTTGGTGACCCCTCATTTTTTTATTGTGGAATAAGTAAATAACTTTTCCTTATTCACTTTTCCCATACCAGTCATGATTTTATAGACCTCTATTATATCCCTTCTTAGGGTATGTCTAGACTGCATCCCTCTGTTGGCAGAGGGGTAGAGATTAGGCGGGTTGACATTGCAAATGAGGAAGGGGTTTAAATATCCCACACCTAATTTGCATAAAAATGGCTGCCACATTTTGCCATCTCAGCACTTTATCGGTAAAAAGCAGCAGTCTAGAGGGGGACCTGTCGAGAAAGAAAGCCTTTTTCGACAGATCCCTTATGCCTCCTGCAAGGAGGTTTACAGGATCTGTCGAAAAAGGCTTTCTTTCTCAACAGATCCCCCTCTAGATTGCTTCTTTTTGCAGACAAAATGCTGAGTCGGCAAAACGCAGCAGCCATTTTAATGCAAATTAGGCACCGAATATTTAAATCCCTGCCTCATTTGCAGTGTCGACCTGCCTAATCTGCATCCCTCTGCCAACAGAGGGATGCAGTCTAGATATACCCTTAGTCTCCTCTTTTCTAAACTGAAAGTCCAAGTCTTTTTAATCTCTCTTCATATGAGACCTGTTCCAAACCCCTAATTATTTTTGTTGCTTTTTTCTGAAACTTTTCCAATGCCAGTGTATCTTTTTTGAGATGGTGACCACATCTATATGCAGTATTCAATATGTGGATGTACAATAGTTTTATATAGAGGCAATAAGATATTTTCTGTCTTATGCTCTATCCCTTTTTAATGACTCCTAACATTCTATTTTCTTTTTT
This sequence comes from Pelodiscus sinensis, assembly GCF_052426305.1. Taxonomy (NCBI): domain Eukaryota; kingdom Metazoa; phylum Chordata; order Testudines; family Trionychidae; genus Pelodiscus; species Pelodiscus sinensis. The sequence continues at coordinate 203,181,626 of NC_143052.1, forward strand.
CACTGCCACTGCACACTGAGTGGATGTTTTCCGAGAACTCTCCACAATGACTCCAAGATCTCTCTCTGGAGTAGTTTTAGCCAAATTAGTCCCCATCATATTGTATGTATAGTCTGGATTATTTTTTCCAATGTGCATTACTTTACATTTGTCAACATTAAATTCTATTTGCCATTTTGTTGCCCAATCACTTTGTTTGGTGAGATCTTTTTGAAGCTTTTCACAGTATGCTTTGGTCTTAACTATCTTGAGCAATTTGGTATCATCTACAAATTTTGCCACCTCACTGTTTACCCCTTTATCTAGATCATTTATGAATAAGTTGAATAGGATGGGTCCCAGGACAGATCCTTGAGGGACCCCACTAGTTACCTCTCTTCACTTGGAAAACTTTCCATTTATTCCTACCCTTTGTTTCCTGTCTTTTAACCAGTTATCAATCCACAAAAGGACCTTCCCTCTTATCCCATGACAGCTTACTTTTCTTAAGAGCCTTCGGTAAGGGACCATGTCAAAGGCTTTCTGGAAATCTAAGTATACTATATCCACTGAATACCCCTTGTCCACATGTTTGTTGACCCCCTCAAAGAACTGTAGCAGATTAGTAAGGCATGATTTCCCTTTACAGGAACCATGTTGACTTTCCCCCAAACAAATTATATTCATCCACGTGTCTGACAATTTTATTCTTTACTACAGTTTCAACTAATTTTCCCAGTACTAACATTAGACTTACCAGTCTGTACTTGCCAGGATAACCTCCAGAGCTCTTTTTAAATATTGGTGTCATGTTAGCTATCTTCCAATCATTAGGCATGGAAGCCGATTTAAAGGGTAGGTTACAAACCACAGTTGTTAGTTCCACAATTTTCCATTTGAGTTCTTTCAGAACTCTTGGGCGAATAACATCTGGTCCTAGTGACTTGTTACTGTTAAGTTTATCAATTCATTCCAAAACCTCCTCTAATGACACCTCAATCTGCGACACTTCCTCAGATTTGTAACCTAAAAAGAATGGCTCAGGTATGGGAATCTCTCCAATAGCCTCAGCCATGAAGACTGAAGCAAAGAATTCATTTAGCTTCTCCTCAATGACTTTATCATCTTTGAGTGCTCCTTTAGCATCTCTATCATCCAACGGCCCCACTGATTGTTTAGCTGGCTTCCTGCTTCTGATGTACTTAAACATTTTACTATTACTTTTTAAGTTTTTGGCTAGCTGGTCTTCAAACTCCTTTTTGGCTTTTCTTATTATATTTTATGGTCCTTTCTATTTTCCTCACTTGCACTTAGCTTCCACTTTTTAAAAGATATCTTTTTATCTGTCTCTCCTTCTTTTACCTGGTTGTTAAGCCACAGTGGCACTTTTTTAGTTCTCCTACTGTGTTTTTTAATTTGGGGTATACATTTAAGATAACTGACGTGTGCATCTATGCAGCAAGCCGCTATTTTGAAATCATTTTGAGATATAGGACTTCTTACTCCAATTCGTGTAACCCTCATTTCACGAGGAGTAAGGGAAGTCAAAGGAAAAGTGTTCTTCCTTTGACTTCCTGCTGTGTACACAGTGCCAAAAGCTGAATTAAGCAATTTCAACTTAAGCTACGCAATTGATGTAGCTGAAGTTATATATCTTAATTCAACTTTTGCCCTGCAGTGAAGATGTGCCTTGTCCTTTTATAACAGCCTGTAACATATTTGGAGACTATCATTAGATTCCCTCCCACCCAAGTCGTCTTTTCTCAATGTGACACATGTTCAGTTTTTTAAACTTTTATTATTTTTGTTGTCCACCTGTAAACTTCTCTCCACATCTTTCCTAAAGGGTGGTACTGAGAACTGTCAGAGGACTCCAGCTGAGGCCTCAACATTGTCGAGTAGAGGGGAGATGTACCTCTCATGACTTACATAATACACTTCTTTTAAAACATCCCAGAATTATATTAGCCCTTTTTTGCAACTGTATCTCATAAGTGACTCCTGTTCAATTTGTGACCCATTATAATCCCACAATCCTTTTCAGCAATGCTTACCACCTGTGGTGAATTTGATTTTTCCTTCCAGTATAGTACTTTATACCTGTCTTTGCTGAATTCCATCTTGTTGATTTCAGAGCAGTTCTCCAGTTTGTCAAAGTCCTTTTAAATTCTAATCTTGTCCTCCAAAATGCTTGCAACCCTTCCCATTTTAGTGTGATTCACAAATTTTATAATCTCCACTCCATTATTCAAGTCATTTAATGAAGATATGGAACAGTAGCAGATCTAGGACTAACCTCTATGAGACCCTACTAGATATGTCTTCCCAGTTTGACAGTTAACCACTGATAACTACCCTTTGAGTATGATCTTTCAATGAGTTGTACACCCATTTTATAGTAGATACATGTATACAGCATTTTTCTAGTTTGCTTGCAAGACTGTCATTTGAGACTATGTCAAAATCATGCTGTACACCCAAAATGTGCTGGGGAATAAGTTCTTGGGTGACCTTTATTTCTTAAGTGGCAGAGGAGTTGGACCCAGCATGGACTTACTGGATTCTGCTGGACCTGCTCCCCTGACCCAGAGAGGACGAGGACATGTGCATAGATTGGCAGCAGAAGTAAGACTAGTTGGCTTGCTGAAGGTGTAGATTTCAGAGTGATATGTGTGGTGTTCAAATATTGTCATTCCCAGGGATACAAGGCTGTCCAGAAGAAAACAGAATAGAGAGAACTACGGTAGAAAAGGAGGCTGTTGTGGGGTTCAAGAAGAGATTCAGGGCCTTATGGAAGAGTGAGGTGAAAGGAAAGGAAGACTCAGTGTTCTGAATGGTTTGGATAATCTTTAGGTAGGTTTGAAAACCTTGGCTGAATCAAATGCAGACTTAGCCCCCCTGACTTTGGCCCATCACTAAATGGGGCTTAGACCTGCCTGGGGGAAGAGGAGCTTGTGGTCTGTTGGATGTTGAATTCTGTTGTCTGTCAAGGCATAATCTTCTATTAAATTTTATTTTTGCGCTCGTAATTTGAAGCAGAGGCATATAAATCCAAATAAAGAAAGACACGTGCCAGAATGCACAAACTGTTCTGAAGGACAATTGTTATGTTATGGCTGCAGCCCTTCTTGGCCCAGGCCTTCCCCTGCCTCTTGCCTGTGACCCAGGGTGGCTGTTAGCTCTCCTGAGCAGTTCTTAGTCCCACAGACACAAATTAAGACAGGATTTCCAATTTTCTGTCAAGCTACTCCTTCCAAGATTAAGCCAAACTTCTTCCTTATTGTTTTTCTCTGCCCCTACTATCTTTTTTTCTTTACTAAAATCAATGCTAGTTGGGTGCACTTTCTATGTAAACCACCTTAGCATGAAGGAACCAGAGATCTCTCTTATTATCCAGTGTTAATGGCTCTATTTGTAATAAACAGAAATTATGTTGACATGCTTGGGTTCACTGTACTACAGTAATAGCCAGTCTACTGAGGCAACACTGATGTCATTCAGTGTGGTTCTACATATGTGCATTAAATATTCCAAATACTAGATCTAAACTTGGGCCATTGGCTGCAGCTTCTTTGGAAGTTCTGAAACAGAGACAAAAAATGTGTTTGACCTTGAACGCTACCAAAATGTGTTGGAAAAGCTCAAATTACAAGGTTACAAGAGGTAGCTGGTACATTGCTGTCTTCATCTCTTTGGTATATGTAACCAGAGATGGGGACTTTTGGCCATGTGTCACATTTTATTTATTCAGTCTATTTACATATTTGTTATAAATGTCTCTATTTGCCCATGATTTCTTAAGCAAAGATAAAATTACCTCAAGCTACTTCAGCTGTTCCTTTCTTGATTATCACATCTTATAAGAGGCGCCAATATAAAAAAGCCTGCTCAGATGGAATTCCACCCTCTCAGTAACTGTTCAAAGCCATTGCTGACTCTGCAGTGCTGTTCCAAGAATTCTGGTATGTGTTGCAAGTGGGAGATGGGAAGAAACCATATGTCTGCTCATCTGTGTTCCAAGACGGGGTGGAATTTTGTAGGGTGCATATAAACAATCACTTCATCATTAATGATCTCCTAGCTGCTACGTTGCTTGTCTCAACATCTTCATTCATCCAGTTGCTTGCCAAATAATTACATGCCAATAAAATGCACCGAAGGATACTTGAAATAGCATTTGATGGACTATCAGGGTTGAAAATGACTTCCCCCCCCCCCCAAAAATCCAAGAGAACATCATTGCAATATTTTGCGATCCTAAATTCCAAGGCAGCATGCTTCACTTTATTCTTTGCAAGGTGAGAGTCACTTAGAACATAGACAGAATCTGTTAGATTAGGTTGCCAAATATGTGTCACAAAACAAAAGATTAATGGGAAAAGACTCCCATCTACTCCTATTAAAGAGCATCGGAGAAGAGTGCATTTCTTCGTCATGGTCTTAATCTAGTTTTTTTTCCTTTTTCATAAATTTTATTGCTTCCAAGAATTCCTGTGCACAGCCAGTATGAAATTTTCATTTCCTGTTTCCCAATATTATATTCATGTTCAGTGTTCTGGGTAGAAACTGGCCCAATCTCCTTGCAGCCCCTCTCCAATCCAAGCAGCTTCACATTTAGACCATTTTAATAATTCAAAACCAATATTTGCAACTATCTACATAAATATATTTATTAATAGCTTGAACCAAATTCCTGGATCCAAACAGCTATGCAATTCAGGATTTTCAATATCTGGATCCATCTCCATGTTCAGACTTTGACTTGGTCCAGCTCTTGTGTTTAGTGCTGCCAAGTACAGCTGTGTAAACTGTTTGACCCATGCTATAAATTTACTGTGAACAAACTCACATTCTTAAACCAGCAGTGATTTCCGTAAACAATCTCTCTGTATGCAATGTCCACGGATGCTTTGTGTGACCTTTTTTACTCTGTTTCTCTCTCTGCCTCTTAATTTTATCAGCCTTCTGTTTATTGGCAGCCTGGTACACTGGAAAATGTCACAAGGGGCAACTCACATTGTACGCCTCCTGTGCCCCTGATTGCAAGACCAATTCCATATAATCAGGAGAGACACCAGCAGGAACAGTTTTCACTTGGTTTTTCAGACACACAATGATTTAGATGAACATTCTGAAAGAGACAATATACAAACCCATGTTTCTCCTAACCTCTACATCAGGCTTTGGCAGGCAGTGTGACATGGGGGCTTAACTAGAAATAAGCTATGCAAATTGAGCTACGTCAATTGCATAGCTTATTTTGAAATTGGGAGCATCTACACAGCACTTATTTTGATATAAAGCACTCTTCCTCTGACTTCCCTTATTCCTCTTACAATGAGGGTTACAGGAGTCAGAGTAAGAAGTCATCCAGCTTCACAGTATTTTGACATTATTTCGAAATAACTTTATCTGCATCTACACTGCAGGCAGTTATTTCAAAATAATGTTGCTGTGTAGACCTACTCTATGGGTACGTCTAGACCACATGCCTCTGGCGACAGATGCATGTAGATTAGACTACCCGGCATAGGAAAATGAAGTGGCGATTGAAATAATCTCCGCTTCATTTAAATTTAAATGGCTGCCGCGCTGAGCCGATCAGCTGTTTGTCAGCTCACTGCGGTAGTCTGGACACTCCCCGATCGACATCAAAGGCATTCGTCTACCTCCCAGGTATGCCTCCTGTGCAGGCATTTGTCGACCTCCTGGGATGAGGCATACCTGGGAGGTTGACAAATGCCTTTGATGTTGACCGGGGAGCGTCCAGACTACCGCGCTGAGCCGACAAACAGCTGATCAGCTCAGCACGGCAGCCATTAAAATTTAAATGAAGTGGCGATTATTTAAATTGCCACTTCATTTTCCTATGCCGGGTAGTCTAATCTACATGCCTCTGTCGCCAGAGGCAAGTAGTCTAGACGTACTCTATGGCTGTGTTTAGACTGGCAAGTTTTTCCGAAAAAGCAGCTGCTTTTGCGGAAAAACTTGCCAGCTGTCTACACTGTCCGCTTGAATTTCTGCAAGAACACCGACTTCCTACTGTCTGAAATCAGTGCTTTTTGCGGAAATACTGTGCTGCTCCCGTTCGGGCAAAAGTCCCTTTTGCACAAAGCTTTTGCGCAAAAGGGCCAGTGTAGACAGCTCAGATTTGTTTTGCGCAAAAAAGCCCTGATCATGAAAATGGTGATCGGGGCTTTTTTGCGCAAAAGCACATCTAGATTGGCATGGACGCTTTTCCGCAAAAAATGCTTTTGAGGAAAAGCATCCGTGCCAATCTAGACACTCTTTTCCGCAAATGCTTTTAATGGAAAACTTTTCTGTTGAAAGCATTTGCGGAAAATCATGCCAGTCTAGACATAGCCTATGTGTTTCAGGTTGGGGGGGCTGTACATAAGTGAGGACTGGCCTGCTTCCCAAATTCTGTGGGGGCAAGGGATCGTCATCTAGGATAGGTTGTAGATCCCTGATAATTTGCTGAAGAATTTTTAACTGGGAGCTGTAGGTAATGGCAAGTAGCATTCTGGAGCTTTCTGTATGGGGTCTAACCTGTAGTAAATGACATAAAGCTTATGCCATAATAGAATGCTTAGTGATTAAGGTGCCTCCGGACTCCTTATTGTTTTTGCTGAAACAGACTAACATGACTACCTATGAAACCTGTCATATGCAGTAAACAGAGAGTAACCCTTTCCTGCTCTTTGCCTGATTTATTTGTGATTTATTTGATATAATATACTCTTGGCATTGAATGTGAGAGCACAGCTGTCCATACCAGTGCAGCAGGCTGAAGAGGCAATCTGCAGTGTTTTCACAGCTTTCCTTGTAAGCACACAGCTGATTTCCAAAGTAGCTGTGTCTATGAGAAGGACAAGAGCTTTTACAAATGGTGCAAACACAAAGGCTAGCTCATAAATATTAGAAAGGAGACAGACCACTTTATAAAAATGTGGGCACACTATTCAAACATCTATGAAGGTAGGGCTAATAATGTTATACCAGCTGAGAAGACATACCCTTGCAATGGTAACCAAGAAATATTAGACTAAATCTAGTGTATAAAATGGATCTGTGCCATTTGACCCATCTGATTAATCTGGGCTATTGTGTGCAGCATTGTATGCTCACATTCCCCACTCCCAGAAATAGTTCTTTCTAGAATGGCATGAGAATGTGGTAACATCCCTATGTTTTCTTTGGGCACTACTTGGTTGGCAGGGGGTATTTTCCAATTCGTTTTTGTAAATGCCAAATGTTGCTATAGTGTTTCTAACCATGTATCAAAATACAGCTATACAATATGCCCACTCTGCTGAACTAGGAACCATTTATTATAATGACATTACTACTAAATTACAATGTAGAATGGTCACATTAATAGCAAATGAATTCATTATGATCAATATTGTTCTGAATACTAAACAATTTCATAAGGCTAAGATATTCTTTTTAATGATATGTTTAATTAATGCTGAGTTGTAATAGAAGTCTCATGAGATTGTATATGACAGGCACATGGATATCAAATAAATTAATAATGATAAAGGCAATGATAGTGAATACAAAATAATTCATAGTGATCAAGCACCTAAAGAGTTTCAGCAATAAATTGCAAGTCATTATTACTTTGTTGCATCAACATTTATCATAGTGGGTTTTTGAAGTGAAGAATTAATAGGAATTCTACTTGGAACAATTTAAGAAAACTGTTGCTGACTCACCCACATGATCATCTCTCAGTAAGAAAATTAGACAAAAACACATACCAGTGGCAGTGGTCAAAAGCAATCCATCCCGTCTCTACCTCTATTCTGACCACATGAACTGGAAAATCATCAGAAAACAACAGCATGATGTGAAGTTGCAATCAGCAGCAGCAGCCCAATTCTGCAAAGTACTTAAGTATGTTTCAGTTTAAGCACCAGCTTAAAATCCATTGATTTCAATGAGACCATAGCTCATGCTAAACTTTGATTACTTTCAGTGATGTCAATTTGGCATTCACCTGGGGAGCACAGGTGTGGGTGGATTTGAGTCTTGTCCCCCTTTGGCAGCTCAAGTCCTGCCCCCCCATCCACAAACTCTGGAAGTGACCAGTCCACACACCCTTGGAGTGATCAGCCGCACACAGGACAGGTGCTAAGAGTAGCAGCATTTCATGGGGATTGCACTGATGAAGTTCTTCTGTGAGCAGCAGTCCCAGGTAGTTAGGATCAACTGGTCAGTCCATTACTGATAATCATTTAGACTGGTGCAAGCTAGAGGATAAGTTCATGGTTATCTTGCAATCTATTATCCATTTCTAAGGAAAGTTGGAAGGGACAGTGACAGTATATTCAAAATAAGTCTGGTGAAGGCAGAAGAGAGGAAGGACAGGCATCCTCTATTATGGCCTCTAGTCAAGAAATATCAAGGCTACATGCTTCTTTCTAGGCTCCTGTACATAGGAGCCTGTCAAGTCAATGAAGCGGTTGTACGCTTATCACATGATTTATTTGCCTTTCGGCTTCCTCTCCTATGTTTGCCATTGTAATGTTCAATAAAATCTATGTGTAATATATTCACCACATCTCAAGTGCATATGCAGGGCTTAAGGGCAAATAGCATTCGACTTTCAATCTAAAGCTGATTGCAGTCATTCAGGTGTTTCTAGCAAAAAATATTACTCGTGATCTTTAATGGGTACTGGAAGAGATGTGATGTAAGATCTTAATTGAAATGCCAGGAATAGTTGAGCATATGTGTTCTTCACATCCATTGACTTGTCAGCTAACCAATAATATATTATGTTTATAGGAAAAATATTATTCTGGTGACATAAACATAACATGTAAAATTAAAGTTGAAAGCATCACTTTAAAGGATTTACATGATTTATTGTAGTGAATGTTTGCTACAATGACTATTAATACAGCTTTATAGATATGCATTGTGCTTTAGACAAATAACATGAAAGAATAGAAATCAGATGCTGATCTCTGTTATGTAATATAAATATGGGAGTCACTTATTTGATGTTCTCTGAACTAGTGTAATTAACTCTATAAATTCTTGATTTATAGCCATGTTAAGGGTATATATCTTGTAACTTATAATTTCTAAGGCTTCAGTTTACAGCCTTAATGCAGATGTTTGCATTGGACATTAATATATTTGGGAAGACAGAGAAATAGAAAATAATATTCAAAGAAGTGAAGGGTTGTGCCCATTTGCAAGTGCTTTGAGAAGAGAGTTTGCCCATTATCCATGATCAATGGTAACAGAAAATATCTATAGCAACCATAATTGCAATAGCAGAACCGTACTAACTCTTGCTTCTGTCATCTGCAAACTAGTTAATTCACTCAAACTTGAAGGTTTTATGCTATTACTAAACACAGATATAATAGCACAGTGGTGTGGACAGAACTAAGATTACATTACTTTTACAATAGGTACTACTCTACATTTGCTAGTATAATATAAAGCGTGTATAATGCATTCATTAAAATAAATGGCACTTGTAAAAAAAATAGTATTACAGAATACTGTGGGCTCACTAAAACACTCTCCTCATGCCCATAGCACTTAGAATAGCTTATTAGTGGTTTGCAGATTCTGTGCCGGGCAGTGAGGAATCTCAATAGCATGACTAGTCATAAGTCATTTGTACAGGTTTTGCCATTATTCTGATTGTACAAAAATTTCTTGTTTTTATTACAGTTATACCAGCTGAAGGTGGCTTGTCCTATGGGGGTACCTACCTTACATTAGGCCCAAAGGGGATACAGAGAGCTGTTAGGCTTTCTTGCTCTATTACACTTGCAGTAGGCATCAGTTCTAAAGAGAGAACTTAAAAATGGCTGAACCCAGCTCAGGTGGGGGCTGACTAAGGGGAGAACAGATCTCTAGTACTCTTTCAACTAGAGAAACTTGACTGCAGTCAGGGAGCTGCGCTGGACTGCCGGCAGACAAGACCATTCCTGGAAGATATGTCTGTGAGAGGGAGCCCAAAGCAATTGGGAATGAAAGTGGCAGCATATGAGTCCATTCAAATTTCTGTTCACTGGCAGAGGGGATTTGTAGGAGCAGAAACACTCCTGCTGAGAGACTGGCCTGTGAGAGAATAGTAAAGAAAGTTCACTTCCAGCAGAAGTAGCTGGATAGCAGAAAGTGCTTACATACTCTTCATGGAGCCTGTGGAAGAGGGTTGGGGGGAGTTGAATTTGTACACTAGGAGCCCAGAAAGAGACTGAGGCAAAAGCCCAAGTCAGGGCAAAGTAGAAAGTGATCCAGAAAGGTAGCAAGAGGTCTGTGTTGTTAGGCCTTGACTAGTCAAGGGTCCCTGGATCAGAACCAAGTGGAGAGGGAAGGTCAGGGACTCCTACCAATTCACAAAGAAAGGTGGTGTAGAATCTCCTGCCAAGGAGTAAAGGTTAATGAGCTGGGAGTGAGACTGATGATCCAATGTGAAATGGACAGACTATTACTTGTGGAACTCTTGATCCCTAAAAATGGTGGGACCCTGACCTAGCCAGAAGCTGAGCTGCAAGAAGTAACAGATGCTTACTGAGCAGAATAGTTATCAGCAAGGAGAGCTAAAGGAGAAGAGCATGCCTGCCATGCTTGGCTACCAGGGAATGTGCCAGCTGGTGAGTTGCATGCTTAAAATTCACTTGTTCAATATTTATGAAGCATGGCTCTACTTTACAGACATTCTTTCTGTGATATAGTAAAAAAAATCAAGCATAATTATGTATATTCACTAATTCACAAAACTCAGTAAGAACCATTAGATATTGCAGTCATAGTGCAAAATTGCAAGATCATACTGTGAGTAGTATCACAGTAGTATAATAAATGATCAGTTGCATTCAAGTTCTGTTCCTTTACCATTTAAGTCAAAGACAGTTTTTTCACTGACTTCAATGGCAGTAGGATTTGAGGCAGAATAAATGTATTATTCCCATTGTTCTGCATGCTAGACCAACAGTCCATGAAAGACAAGCTTGTAAAGAACCATGCAGTAAAATACTTTAACAATCTACCACAAATTAAACATAAGACCTGAATATAATAGTGAATATTTGTCCACCGCAAAGTTAGATCTATATATGCCAAAATTGGCTTCATAGTTAATTCACTCTTCTTTTGAATTTCTCATAAGGCTATCTGTGTCTAGTTAATTGCTGGTGGGTAAATTCCTTGCCTTTGTCTATATAGTCATAAATGATAGGCAACATGTTCCTGGTCTAAGAGTTATTCCCCCTTTGACTCCCAAAAGCTCTATGTAACACCAACAGGTGGAATCAAACCCGGGACCCCTGGGGCGTAGTGCATGAGCCTCTTAGCTAAGGCTGTATAGCAGGCTCCTTATTCTCCTCATAAGTGGTCTCAGTGCCACTAGAGGGCATGATACAGAAGGTCTGTGGGTTACACCTATATACCCTGACATTGAGAAATGGCATTTTCTTACTTGATTTGATTTGATTTGCTATGTTTTTCCAAATCATGTCTGCTTAATTTATGTAACATAAATCAAGTCTTACAATTCCTCATTCCTGTTAAGGCTGTAGACCCAAAGCAGCCATGAATTTTAGATCAGTATTGTCTTCTGGCTCATGCATAAATATGAACTAAATTACAGTGGCAGAATTTCTATTACTGATGCCAAAGTCTGAAAAACACAGCTTGTCTTTCAGATTCTAGACTTGTTTGCAGAGTTAATTATGGAGGTATACGGGGTGGGAAAAATACTTATATTGGAAGTTAGTGTATGTCTACAAGACCAAGTTTTGACAACAAAGCTTATGAGTCAATACCCAAAAGTCAACCACACAAAAATCACCAGAGGTGTTCACACTTGCTCCCTCTGTTGACAGATCCTGTCCACACTGGGGGCACCATCATCAACAATGTGAGCAATGCATGTATCCCACAGTGCTGTGTTGTGAGAAGGCAGAGCTGATCCCTGTGCATTTTGGGATTCCCTCTGAGTTCTCCTGCAGCCTACTCGGTTGCTGGGAGTGGCATAATGAGTAGGTCTGTGAGCACTCCATGCTGAGGAATGCCAAAGCAGCACAGCAGCCTGTCCCTCTCCCCCTGCAGCAGCAGTCTGCCTGCTGCTGTGCTCCTGGTTCAGGGCAGAATAGGAGCAGCCCAATAATTTGCTCTTTGTTTGTTCCACAAATGGAGCGGCTCAGTCAGCTGTCAGACACATCCCAGAGCTTTGAAAGGAGAGGGGTGCATGCCTGAAGGCCTCAGCGATGAAAGCTCAGCATAGCCATCAGGGCAGACATTGTGGGACACTGGTGGAAGCCAGTTCTGTTGACAAACAATAGAGTCTACACTGGCTCTTTGTCAAAAACAAAGGGAGGGGAAAAGAAAAAAGTCCTTGTGGGGGTAGAAGTTTTTGCTCTCTGAAAGGGGACATTTTCCTCATTGCAGTGTGAACATTCTCACTGTTTGTTGCCGAAAGGCAGATTTTGACAACAAAACTTTATTGTGTATTTAAACACGTAGAAAAAATGATCTGGAACCACCAAGCCAATAATCCTGGAATCCCACTCTATAAAGAGTCACTCTTTGGAATATGCAGTGGTTGTCCTCACCCTAATGTCTATGCTAAGACTAAGGGCTATAAACTGCAAACTGAAGTGATTTGTTTATAAAACATAAGACAGGAAATGTCCAGGGTGACTTCTGAAACTCTGCTTTAAGACACTTTCGTATAACTCTGGTTGACATTATCAGTTATGTCTGAACAGCAAATGAAAACCTGAAGGAGATCATTTTTCACAAAGTATATAAATTCCAGCAGGATTTGTATATGAATAATACATAGTGTAAATACTAGCACATTTTTCAAATACTAAAAAGATTCCACATGAACAGTTAAATGGTTTTCTTTGAATGTTAGGGTGGAAAAAAATATCTGAGGCATTGGACAGAAAATGCAGAGCCATCAATATAACTAACTCAAATGATTCTGTGTGTGTATATAAAGGTAATAAAACATATTAGTATCCTTGCAGAAAATGAACTGGTTCCTCACTTGGGGCTCTGATTTTGTAAACTTTGCTGATGACTTCAGTGGGAAGAGAGTGTGGAGACCTTGCAGAATTGGGTCCTTCCGAAACAAGAGAATCACTATTCTAACCAAGAATATGTTGTAGGAATCATGTGTCAATGCTGTGTGAATTTAGGGATCTCTTCTCCATATATTTTCCAATCCTTGCATCTCCTTGCTTTTTTCCAGTCATATATTAATGTATTGAGTCGATTTAGGTACAGCAAGAAAATTAGTATATTATAAACTTTGTTATGTTTACAAATTTAGTTTAAAAAAATACATAGATCATCAGTTGTAGATGCTAAGGGCTAGGATTAGAAGATATCTTGGCATTGAAGTGTAGGATAGAGTGTATAAACCCCACACAGGGTCAATTCTGGGCCCAGATGGCCCTACTGTATTGCACCTGCAGGGTCTGCTGTAGTTGGAGGAAAGGCTTAAAAGAGAGCCAGATAGTCCTGTCTACCCATCTATTTGTGGCTTTATTTTGCTTTCTGCGTTGCTTTAGTATTTACTTTTATTGTTTTATGTTTGTGCACTATTCATCACATTAAGAGTTGACATCCCAGAGAAACTGTATAAGCCTTTTTTTCTCCTTTCCACTGTAAGTAAATATTGTATTAATATTTGCAAGGAGAGAATGACTGTTTTCAGTTGACTCATAGATTGCTTTAGCATCTTAAAGCTGAACTATGTGTGGATAATACACATTTTGCTGTGTTTACTAGCTTGAGTTGTTAGGAAGGATGATAAAATACATGTAGTCCCGAAGTAGTGTTAATTTTCTTTTTATTTCATATTAAATAAAAAATCATAAGCATCACTCCTCATTAATTATCCCTTGTTTTAAAATTTTGTCTTTCATACCTATGAGCTGTATAAAATATATATTTATATCTAGGTTTTTTGTTTGTACTGGTGGTACACATAAGAAAATTCAACCCGTCCAAGGACGGAAAATGTTAGAGGGAGCACTGCTTATTACTACAGTGTTTGTATTTCAGAAATCCTAGGCTATTATTAGACACTGGTTTTGGCATAAATGTATGGCCAGCATCAGTCAGTATACTGTTATTTAGTAAATGATGTTGAGCGATCTTGAGACACAATTTTGCCAAGTTATCCGCTCTGCAGAGCCATGCATTGTTCTGTGGATTTTACAATCATAGCAGCGGCAACATCATTTTACTTTTCTCCTTATCGGCCAATTAACTATCAGGTGAATCCTAAGTATAATTGTAGTACACAACAAAATGGCTGTTATTTTAGAATGAAGTGCCATAAATTTCTCACAAGGTGCACCACTTTCAGGAGCAAAATTCAAGTGGGTGATATTAGGTGTATAGGTGATAGGGCATTTCTCCCTTATATATTTCCATATACTCTAATTTAAGGGCCTACAGTTATGAGAGTGTGTAGGGCCTATGAAAAGCTTAATCTAGCTCTGGAGCAGACTTGATATATATATATATATATATAGACATGTTGTCCCAAAAATGGTAGGACTCAGCTGGTGACTTGGATGGAGGGCCAAGGTTTTATCTGGTAGAACAGGGGTTTTCAGAGTTCAGTAGTGGGTCTGCCAGGGTAAGCCATTGGTGGGCTATGAAATGCTTTGTTTATTTAAGTGTCCATAGGCAATGAGCCTCACAGCGCCCATTGGCTGCTTTTCACTACTTTCAGCCAAGGGGAGCTGTGGGAAGCAACATGGGCAGAGCTGCCACTTCCTACAGTTTCTCTTGGCTAGAAACAGTGAACTGCAGCCAATGGGAGTGTCATGATCATGAGGGTTAGCCAGCAGCCTGGGGACTAAGGGGTTAACATACCTAACCCAGGTAGAGTTGACCAATAGGAACGTAGGTAGGAATTTCAAACTGGGACAAGAATGTTTGGTTTTTCCCTCCTTGGTCCTGGGCAGTTTCTCTCCAGCTATTGAGGGAGTCAGACAGAATGTCTCCCTCCAAGAAAATGCTCTTCTGTAAATAGGGTAAAGTTTAGATAAATCTGTTTTTTATTATTTTATAGTTTGGGAAATGGGATCTGATGTCTGTGCATTTAAAAATGGGTTTTGCTCTTCTTTGTAACTAAGCTCCTGTCCCGTGGTGGGTTTCCCCTCCATGGGTATATTACTTTGTTACTGTTCCATCTAGTCATTATGCTCACAACAGGAATATTGTGGTGATAATAAAAGTTTTCTCCTTTTCTTTCTTTGTATTAACCTGGTATTGGTTAATTTTTGTGTCCTGTATATCTACTGTGGCTCTGTTACTGGCTGGCTCCTTCAGTTCTAGATCCATAGCAGTATGATAGCATTGGAATCACTCTAACAAATCTCCCTCTTAGATCTAGGCGGGGATAAAGGAGAAGACTCCATGAGGACTGGATTATTCCTTTTCCAAGATCACTCAATCTTCATATCCTCATCCAGCATAGATCCCTGTTAATTTCAAGATTTTTTTTCTCTCCAGTTATTTTTGTCTCCATAAACTTGCAGAAATGTTCATTAACTCAGTCTGATTTTTCCCCTACTCTTATCTCTTCCTGACAATCCCTCAGTCACTATAGCTACATCTACACTGCAAGGTTTTTGCGTAAAAACCTGTGGGGCGTCCACACCTCAAATGTACTTTTGCGCAAGGAAATCAAGAGTAAAACGGCAGAACAGAGGGCTTTTTCTGCCGTAGGTAAATCTCCTTTTATGAGGCATAACTCCCTTTTATATGAGAATTCTTGTGCAAAAAGGCAAGTGTGGACACTCCAGAGTGGTTTCTTGCGCAAGAAACCCCTATGGGAAAAAACACAGGTGCTCTGATGGCCATTCTGCGAATGGCCATCAGAGCTTTCTTGCGCAAGAGCATCCATGCAGTGTGGACGCTGTCTTGCACAAAAGCACATTGCTTTTATGATGTGCTTTGAGGTGAGGACGTGCTCTTGCACAAGAAGTTTTTGTGCAAAAACTCTTGCACAAAAGGCTTTTTGCGCAAGAAGCATGCAGTGTAAATGTAGCCTATGAGTGTTAGGCTATGTCTACATTAGCAATATTTTGCACAAATACTTTTAACGCAAGAGTTTTTGTGTTAAAGTATTTGCGCAAGAGAGCGTCTACACTGGCATGTGCCTTTGCGCAAGAGATGTGCTTTTGCGCAAAAGCATCCATGCCAGTGTAGACACTCTCTTGTGCAAGAAAGCTCCAATGGCCATTTTAGCCATCGGGCTTTCTTTGCACAAGAAATTAATGTTGCGCAAGAGGGCTTATCCCTGAGCAGAAGCGACAGAGTATTTGCGCAAGAAGCACTGATTTTATACATTAGAACGTCAGTGTTCTTGTGCAAGTACTCACAGCCAGTGTAGACAGGTGGCAAGATTTTGTGCAAAAGCTACCGCTTTTGCACAAAATCTTGCCAGTGTAGACACAGCCTTGGTGTTTGATTTTTCTTCCCCGTTTTCTAATTCTTTTTCTTAACCTCAGATCTTTGAAAAGTTTCTTGTGAAATTACATTGGCTGCTACTGTTCTGCCCTCTTCCTCCTGAAAAACAAACCCCAAACAACCAAAAACTGATCTTTGGCATCTTTTCTACAACATATTGAATTAATCTCAGTTGTAAGCTCTTTGAAGTCTCTAGGCTTTCAACTGAGAGGATTTTGATCTAGTAACTTTTAGTATTTCCCTAGCCTATATTTCACAAACAACAGTGGTAGATTTTAATACTTCCTCTGGTTCTAATGTTCTCAATAATCTTCCAGTTCCAAAAATTTGTTTTTCTGTGATCAGATAAACTAGTATTAATTCTGTCTTTAAACCCATTGTTATTGTCCTGAGTTAAATTAGTTAATTATTGTTTCCTAGCTCAATAAGTAGATCCAAGATGACTTCTCTGATTAGGGCCTCAGCAGGTTTCCCCTCACACACATGTTTTATAACATTAATTTATGGTGATTCTACCCCATAACTCCTCAGTTGAGGCACTTCCACTTTGTGTACGTGTAAAAAAAAATGCAGCAACTGGTTATTACAGTTGTATAAATATTTCCCAGACCTCCTGTGCACCTTGGAATGGATTCCTAGAGCCACAGATTTTTACAGACCCTAGTTTTGAGCAATCTCTGCAGAGCACTCCACTGCCACACCAGAGTCAGCATCCCATGTGGTTCCCTAGTGTCCAGACCAATTATACCTTTCAGCTTCACCAGATGATGTTGTAGAATAAATTTCATTTTGACAAGATGGAAATGTAACCTTGGATAATTGTTTAAGGTTGTTCTCTTTTTGATAGTTGGGTATTTGTTCATTTAAATTGTACCTGTGTCTATTTAAAATGAAAAATTAGATAATCAAAAGCATTTTACATGTGATATAAAGAAGGAATTTCACAGGAAGAGGACTAAAGAGAGAGTTTGATCAGCCAGTCAGAATAATTTGATGAGTACCCCTTCAGTTACATGGCAAAAGCACAAAACATCTATGATTTGGGGCTGTAGAACAAAAACAGAAAACACAATGGGAAACTCTCTAGAACCTGGAAGTTAAAACAACCTGGGTTGTGCTATGTTTTCATTTAGCTTCAAAGTGTTGATTGAGCCCTTTGCTAAAACTTGGAGACTAGAATTACAAATATCTGCATTTCACGAGGCATTCTAAAACACTTGAAACGTACTCCAAGGTAAAGGTCTATTTTTACATTTGTCTATTTTACCATGGTTAAAGTTCAAGGATGAAAACTTGCCTGTGGTTAAGTCTATGGCATTAGCCCTCTTTGACTTCAATGGGCCAGGGTTTTATCCCTGTTTGTATTGTGGATAACACAGGATTAAATCCTAAAGAAAAAAAGTAGAACTAGGCTGTGGGGCCTTCCTTCAGAAAAGATCTGACAAATCGTCACATTCTATAGTTACCCTGAGCCAATCCAGCCTGGTAGGGATCTACTGGGTGTTTCCTCAAGGTCTTGGATAGAAGGCAAAGTCATCTCAACAGCACTGTTCCCTGATCATGGACTTGAGGTTGGGGACTCTCAGAGAGCATGGCCTATGGGACAAGATGAGGAAGGATGTGCAGTGCCATTAGTCTGCTGAGAATGGGCAATTTAAGGTCAACAGCCAGTGGTGGAGGCCCTGACAGCAGTGCTCCAAAGAAGAAAAGGAGAGTGATATGGAGTCTGATGCAGGTGATTGTGGGAAGAACAGAGATAGACACAGAAAATTTTCATTAGCTGGTATCCAGAATATTGGATTTTAAAATGTGACTTGTCAACCTGTGATAGCCTTTAGCTGAAGTGAGTGTTTAATTCTTTGAAAGTTTTTTTTTTTAATTACACCATTTTGTGGTCAGATGAATTGAAAAAAAATTTTTTTTCCAAATGGAAACTGGCTTGTGAGGGATCAATAAGTGTAAAGAATTCCTAGATATGTAAGTCTAAAATGCCAAATTGCTGGGTGGGTTTTCCGGTCAGAATCCAAGCTGAGGCCATGTATTCCAGGTTTCAATCTGAAGAGAACGTTTACAACTGAGATATAAACCCTTGAACATAAATGAGTTCTATAATTAAAATGATAGTCTTAACTCTGGCATCATGATTGCATGGTTCTTAAACAAACACAGACCTTTTGCTTTTCTATCACATAGTTTTACTGGTTCCTACTGTTTGCCCCTTTAAGAAACTCACTTTGAGCAGGTCCTTGTCCCACTTTACAAAATATTTTAGGAGTTCCCAGGGGAGTGAAACAGTAAAGGACAGTGAAAAGCTAGTTTTCAACACAATAAAGAGCTGTGGAGGAGTACTTAAAGAGCTGTATTCCATGCTGTAGTCTGGTAGTGTACATATTTTCCATAGTGGGACGTAGTTCATATTCATATACTCCTAACAAATTCCTGTATAGATTTGTCAGTCTAGCAAAACTACCACTTAAACTCAGAATGAGAGGGAGACTTCAAACATGAGAGGCTGGTAGAGGAGCCTACACTAGATTATAAATCCAAATCCATCGCTGGTATAACTCCACAAAAATGGATGATATTAGGTCAGTGCTGAATTTACCTATATTTGTAGTCTACTAAATTCATCCCTGTAAGGAAAACTCAAGAATATTTTTAACTTTTTAATTTTGAAAAAGATCCTATCTAGTCCTGTGGAAGGTATTAACTGGATTACACAAAATGCTGTATGTACTGACCACGTGAAATGGGATTTGGAATTTCACCTGCATGTGAGAACTGGGCTAGGATGCTGTTGGCATTGGGGAAGATGTGGCTAAAGAGATTAAGAAAAATGAGAACAAATAGGAAAGTAACTGAGGATCTAGAGTTAGTGAAAGACAGTGACCTAAATTAAATCAAATCCCTAGATCTTGCCAAATGCCACTAGATCAATGATTTAATGGCATGTACTTGGAAAATAGCTTCCAAACACTGGAAATAGTCTCTCCAGGATCTCAGGGCAGTGCAGTGGTAAAATATTTCATTACTACTGTCTATCTTGTACCTATCCTCTGGCCCAAGAACAGAGCAGTTGCTTCCAAGTCAATATATTTCATAAGCACTGATGTTTACTCACTTTTTTTTTTAACAGAGGGAGAAAAATTCCACCCATTTTTATATAAAGCTAGAATGTATAATAGTTCATTTAACAACATTCATCACTTTCTCTCTAGATATTTCTAACATTTTAAGAAAATACTATTTAAGTTTCATGCAACTGTCCATACATCTAGAATCCTTTTCATTTGCTTATCATGAACATTCATAGGAGAGAATTATTTTTTGTTCAGTGTTTGCAAGACTGTGGAATGAAGGGATCATGCAGACATCTGTGTGTATTTGGATTCCATGAGTATTTGCACCAGAAATCTCTCAACTACTCCTGAGAATGCGTTGATGTCACAAATCACATACTCAAGCCCTCCTCCTTCTTATTAAAGCTTTGGTCATGCAGCAGAAACTATATCATGTGACTTAGGAGAGGAATGGGAATAGCAAATTATGGCTGGTAAAAACTTGCACAATGGCTGAGTGACTGGTTTCAGAGCAACCCAAATACATTTGCACAAAGCATTTGCGAACCAATTTGGATAACAAATGAGTTAATAAAACAAACCTGTTCATAGATAACAGGCTAACAGAAAAAAATAATGAGTCAGAAATTATTTGCTGTAAATTGTCTGCCCTGTGTTAATGATAACTCTGCATGCTTCAAAAATCTAAAGAAAAGGGTCACATTCCAATACGAAGCTTTGGTGAAAAGTTTCAGATGTCCCAGATCCATGTTTCTGGCTCTGTGATGAAAAGCCTTAAAATCAGTTTTACGCTTGTCCGGTGGTGTCTCAGGAAAGACTAATATGAACATTAGACTGTCTAGAGCAACAGGTTTACTTACACCCACCCTTTGGAAAATCTTACTCATTTAGCCTCTGTCTTTAGTGCCTTACGGGAGACCAAGAGAGCACTAAACAATTAGTCAGTTGTTGTGCCCAGAAGGTGATTCAGTCAATGATTTTATGCTACTTTTTTGTGTGGTCTCTATCCTTTCCAGTGTTAGATGGGGGCACTTATTTAGTTCAAAAGAGTATTTATGCAAAATGTGACATGGAATTCTTTCTTGTGCTCTTGCCAGCAAACCCAGGGGATTTCAGCCTGCTGGGGTCCCATTTGCTTTTTCTTCATTATTATTTTGATGTAGCATTGCTAATGGTTGTGAAATTTCTTGTGCTGAGTATTCAGTGCCTTTACCACATTCCTGCATATGGCAGTTGTGAGAGAGAGTTACTACAGAACTGCGTGATGGCATCTGGATGGTTTTCTTTTCATTGGCTCTGCAGGGATTGTAAATCTTTACTTGTCATTTTCAAAGGCTTAACAAAGGAATTAAGGGGTCCCTTAGCATTGGAGAAGGAAAGCAGTTCAGCCGCTGGGCTTACATACTTAGGACTTTGAGAGGATTTTGTCCCCATGGAGTTGAGACAGCCAGGATCCAAGCTAAAGACTAAATTGAAGCAGGCTGTGTAGGCGGAGAAAATTACCTTAAGGGTACACAGGCATTATTAAAAAATTGGAAGACAGTATGTGATACTTGCATATATATAAGCTAGAGGGGAGCAGAGAGTAGTTTGGGGGAAAAAACAGTTTAATATGTTGGTCACTGTTTTACCAAAATGTTAATGACACATCCCATAGCTTTGTTCTATAATCAAATTTTGGAATGAACTATGTCTTTGATACAATTAAGATTTACTGAAATCTTGGCTATATGTTGTAAACTTTTTCCTAATCACAAATTCTAGACTATGAAGGCATGCCAACTTAAATGATTACACACACACACACAAAATTATGTTAAAAGGACACTAGGGGGCTGTGCTCCCTGCTCGCTGTGCTTGCCAACCCTCGTCTCTGTGGCCAGGCTTGGATACGCTGGTCACCCTGCATGCAATACTCCTCAGCTGGTGAGCCGCATGTGTTGGTGGCCAACACAGTCACTCTGAAGGCAGCGTTCATGAATTCAGGCATGTGGTGCTTTACCTCCTGCTTTGCCTCCTCCGCATACTCGTCCATGACAACAGTGCAGCAACCAGCTAGTTCCAGCAGCAGCAAGGGCAGCGCCCCATGACCCATCCTCAGCAGGCACCAAATGCCACCCATACATGGTGTGAGATGTGGCAGCTGTTGCCCAAGTGGCTCGCACTGAGAGCAGGCCGGGGGTGTGATACCCAGTTGTGGTTGGCGCTGGTGGGTGGATGGACACGTAATGAGAGGCAACCAAGGGCAGCAAATACTTGGGCAGCTCCCACTACTCCATGGCTGTTTGAGCAGAGGGGAGCAGGCCCAGGCATAGGAGGAGTAGGAGGCACAAGGGGGTGGGGGTAGGCATGTGGTGCATGCTGGGAAGCAGACAGGGCAGGGGGACTTGGGTCTCAGCAGCACATGGGTGTTTCTGAGGTGACCTCCCCACCCCCGGAATGCTTCAGACTTGCAGGAGGCACAATGAGATAGGAGCTATGCGGGGGCTGCAGCTTGTGGAGTCCGTATGACTGTCTGGGGTAGGGCTGCACTCCTCATTCAGGACATGGCAGCGGGCCCACTCCTAGCCCATGGTAAGGTCACCCCAGCAGTGTTACTGCCCAGGGTATTCAAACCGCATTCGAACTCCAGCTGGGTAAGAAATTCTCTCCCTGTGCTGCACCCCGTGGGGTTTGCCCTCTGCTTGCTGCAGCCACATGAAACACAAGTCACTCCATGGGGATTCCAGGCTTCTGGATAGCCCCCACTCCACCTCAACCAGGACTTTGCAATCAACCATCCTCTTCCTGTGTTTGATTAGCAAGGCAGTCTCTGGTCTCAGAGTCCCCCTCTGGCATAGCTTGTTGAGTCTGAGATGTGGTGAGGTCATTCTGTCCTTTGGCAAGAAAATTTGTATTTACAGTAAAACTCCAAGGCTGCATCTAGACTGGCAAGTTTTTCTGCAAAAGCAGTAGCTTTTGCGGAATAACTTGCCAGCTGTCTACACTGAACGCTTGAATTTCCGCAAGAACACTGACGATCTCAGGTAAGATTGTCAGTGTTCTTGCGGAAATGCTATGCTGCTCCCATTCGGGCAAAAGCCCTCCAGTGTAGACAACGCAGTATTGTTTTGCGCAAAAAAGCCCCAATCGCGAAAATGACGATTTGGGCTTTCTTGCGCAAAACCATGTCTAGATTGACACAGACGCTTTTCCGCAAAAAGTTCTTTTGCGGAAAAGCATCCGTGCCAATCTAGACGCTCTTTTCCGCAAATGCTTTTAATGGAAAAAAATTTCCGTTAAAAGCATTTGTGGAAAATCATGCCAGTCTAGACGTAGCCCGATAGTCCAGCAATCAATTGTATGGCACTCCCAATACTCCGGCATCAAAATGGCAAGAGCCTAGTGGTTTTTTTCGTGTTTAAGTGAATAATTTACAGGCTGTATTAGTATTGAAGTGTATAATTTTTGTGTTTACATGAATAAAGTGCTGTATTAAGTGTTTGAAGTTACTGTATTAGTAGTTTAAGTGATTAATAGCGTAAGTGATTAGCCAGAGCTGCACACTACTGTACATAGTATCCTCTGCGTTCTGTATTCAAAGGCTTCACAACAATAATGGCGAGAATTGTACTGTACATTTATTCTTTCATTCTTTGACTAAATTTATGCATTACAGTATGTATAATAAAAAGAGTTTTAAAACACTTTATATACAGTATATACTGTGTGTGTGTGTGTCTGTGTGTGTATATAGATAGATAGATAGATAGATAGATAGATAGATAGATAGATAGATAGATAGATAGATAGATAGATAGATATAACCAGTTTATAGTACCTCCTGATAGTCTGGCATATTTGATAATCTGGCACATTTAGGTCCCAAAGGTTCCGGATTATCAGAAGTCTACTGTATATATAGAGAGATTATTAAGCTTGTAAAGTCAAACAGTTAGGCCTGGTCTACGCTAAAGGGGAAAGTTGACTTAAGATATGCAACTCCAGCTACATGAATTACATAGCTGAGGTCAACATATCTTAAATCATGTTTTCAGGCCATCCACACAGTGGGAGGTTGATGGGAGCAAATGCTCCCATCGACTTCCCTTACTCCTTGTGAGGAACAAGCCTACCAGTGCCAATGGTGGCATCCTCTCAGTTCATATTAGTGGGTTTTCACTAGACCCACTAATTCAAATCCTGGAAGATTGACTGTAGCAATCCTGTAAACGTGGCCTCAGAAACTAGAAAATACCAAAATTAGGGTGGTCTGTGCAACCTTGATTCAGCTCCCATGTGTACATGCATTATGCTGTGAAGGATCACATGATCACACTTTTATTTCTGGACTCTTGCCTCATTCAGTGTGTAGAAGGAAGGATGCTCACTTAATGAGCAATTATTCAATATTTTGTTTTCTAATCATTATTCAGTATGTGACTCCACTGACTTATACACACTCTATTACTTTATTTATGGGTTTTTCTATTTCTCATCACCAAGTATCTGAATGCTTCAGAAATATTAATTTATCTTCACAATACCTGTGTGAAAGGCATAGTCATTAATTGTTTTATAGATGTAAAGAGCTGAGGCACAGAGAGAATGCATTATTTTTGGGTGCCAATTTTTGGACACTTTGGACCTGTTTTTTTTTTTTGGAGTACTGTAGTTAGCATTGTAATAGCACTTTATGTATTCAGGTAAAGCTCCAATTAACTTCACATGCAGCTGTGAGTGCTCAGCATTTGTAGAACTCAAACACCAAGCTCTAGAATTTGGCACTTGAAAAATTAGAGCACAGTTAGTGACTGCCTGTGAAATGTCTAGTTTAAGTAACTTGTCCAGTACTACACAAGTACACTATGGCAGAAGCCAGGATGGAAGTCAATGCTCAAGGGTATTATTCCCGTTTCATTCACTACATGCCTTCCAATTGAGCATACTGACGTATTTTCTTTCTCTGCTTTTGAAAACAATCAGTATGACCAGATACTCTTTTATCGCCTCGCAAGTTTCAGGTCTTCCTACAAGGCTCAGCTTTCTTGCTGTACTGTGTTCATAAAGATGCTATTATGCTGACAAGAGACTTTTTCCCATTGGCTTAGTTAATCCACTTGATCAAAAGGTGGTAGCTGTACTGGTGGGAGACACTCTCTGCCTGGGGGGGTTAGGTCATTTTAAGGATGTCATGCAGGGATGTGTATTTCTCATCTGAGCAATGTAGTTATACCAATTATAGGTCTGTAATGTAGACCTGGCCTCAAGGAAGATGGAATCTTTTGGGATTTTAGCTGCTAAATTCTAGGAAATCTCTGAGCATGGGCAAACTGATTTTTTTTCCCCAAAGGTTTCAGACTGGCACAAATTTATGTGCCTTTTCAGGGGAGGCAGGCAAAAGGGCACAAAAAGCATTCTACTTCCCCTGCCAATTTTTAACTCCCTTCTCCAAAGCATGAATTTACTAGAACTGCTCACTGAAAGTCACTAGAACTTTTTAACATGGGCAAAACAATGCATTTTTTTGTCTCCCAACTTTATCTTCAGTAATGGCTGAACTGTTAGGACAGAAAGTCTCCAAAAACAAAAATCAGTCTGAGATAGACACCCACCATGAAGAATGTCATCTCTAATGGTTAAACGTGGGCTAAGTTATAAGCAACTCATAGCAGTGTTTTATAATGGGAAGCCTTGAGAAGCCTTAATATTATAGTCAGTGCTACTAGCCCTGTATGTAGTGAGACTAGGGTCAATTATGGTAGATGCCATATGAGCTTATCAAAAGAGAGATCCCACCAAGAATCTAAGAAAGTCTCACTTTCTAATTTATAACATTTTACAAAAAAAAAATATATATATATATCCAAAACAAACAAAAAAATCCACATTTGAACTGTGATGGCTTTTTTTTTTCTTTTTCATTTCTGTATGCTGGCATGTTATTATGATGTATATTCAGACATAAGAACATTTTCCTTTGTAGTCAGTCAACTGCTATTCACCAATTGGGACAGAAGTGAGTCTCATGTCACATGCACAGATCATGGTGTCAACTAGATGAATCTGCCAGGAAAAGAAGGAAGGAGAAAAGTTCTATTTCTACATGGATACCATGTTGAACAGTTACGAAGGACTGTTCATACATGGAAAAAATGTGACAGGTAAATGGGGTTTTGGTCAAATAATCTTTAAAATTTTCCTGAGAATTTTTTATTTCATGTAACTAAGCAGTGCATTTTCCTTGCTTGAATTGTACACTTCTGTTGAATTTCTTGCAGCTTGAGTCTGCTCCTGCTCCCAGCAGAGCTATTGACTTCAGTAGACGGAGGGTCAGGCCCCATACTGAGGCCATGTCTACATTATGCGAAGATTGATGCTGCCACAGCTGATCTTCTGGGTTTCAAATTAGTCTAGTGAAGACCCACTAATTCAAACTGAGAGGGCATCACCATCAGCACCAGTAGCCTTTCTTCTCACAAAGAGTAAGGGAAATAGACAAGAGTGTTTGCTCCCACTGTGTGGATGGCCTCCCACTGTGCGGATGGCCCAAAAACACAATTTAAGATAAGTTACCTCCAGCTATGTAATTAACGTAGCTGTAGTTGCGTATCTTCAGTTGACTTTCCCCTTTAGTGTAGACCAGGCCTAACAGATCATTTAATAATTGCCGCCTAACTTATAAATCTAATTCTTTGGGGAAAAAATGTTATAGAGATCTTGTGGTTTTTAAAAGGCTTTGGTGGATCACATTTTTACCATTTTCTGTTCATTGGTTTGGGACTCTAGGGGTATGTCTAGACTACAGGGTTTTGTCGACAGAAGTTTTGTTGACAGATACTGTTGACAAAGCTTCTGTCGACAAAGAGCATCTAGACTACAGCCAGTTCTGTCGACAAAGCAAGCCGCTTTGTCGACATAACAGTGTGGACGCAAAGGACAGTGTAGATGCAATAATGCCTTCTATCGACAGAACTCTGTCGACAAAAGGCATTATTCTTCGTAGAATGAGGTTTACATACGTCGACAAAACTGCTGAGTTTTGTCAACGTTATGTCGACATAACTCAAAGGCAGTGTGGATGCAGGTATAGTTTTGTCGACAAAAGTCCACTTTTGTCGACAAAACCCTGTAGTCTAGATACACCGTAGATGCCTAACTCAGATTTTGTGGATCAGTGTTGTTTCTGTGATTTTTGAGGTGCCTCAGAGTTAGGCATTGCAGTGCTCAGTGACACAATGTCCTAGTCCCTTTGTGGAGGCAAGCCTCAGAAACTACAGTGCTGAACACCATATGAAGTACTTTGATGTCCTCCATGACACTTGTGAGGTTAAGGAAAGCAAAACAACTCTTGATCATGATTTTTTTAACATTATTGTATCCCTTTTTCTAAATTAGCTACTACTTCAAGGTTCAGTTCTTGAGCTCATTAGAATCAATGGCAAAACTCCCTAACAGAATAAAAGCTTCAGAGGAGTAGCTGAGTTAGTCTGTAACAGGAAAAACTTAAAAAAGAACAAATAGACTAGTAGCACCTTAAAGACTAACAAAACCATCTACATTTTGTTAGTCTTTAAGGTGCTATTAGTCTGTTGTTTTTTTACGTTTTTCCTAACAGAATAGATAGCTGTATGGCACTTCTCCCTATCTCTACCAGTGACCAAGCTTAAAAGTTAAAACAAAGTTTCCCACAAAAAATGGGTAGTAGGGAACTACCTCAATAAAGAGGAATGTTAGATAAAAATAAACAAAAAGGATCAGCTACATTTTGTATAATATTTATGAGAACCATGAAATCCCTTTGCTGAGCACACGGGGCCCTGAGAGATCATTATTTTCCTAGGCTAATTCCTGTCCAAGGCTTTCTGACCCTTTGGCAATGAATGCCTCTCCAAGAGGGCAGTAACTCAGCACTCAATAGGTGAGAGCCATAGAACTGATAAACATAAATCTTGCAGCAGTTTGTCAGAGAATTAAAAACTTCAGCAGATATATAATTAACAGTCTGTCCTACAAGTGTCTGAACTTTCCAAGCTGCACTTCAAGTCCAAATACACATCAGTGTTTCCCAGTGGATGAAAAATACACATGGAAGATAAAGCTGGATTCAAATCAAATCAGACATTTTCCCCTCCCCCTGTCTTCAAGGAGCTCAACACATTCTAATTCTAATACTAGGAAACCAAGTCATAAAACTGGTGAAATTTCTCTCGGAGTCATTTGCAAATACTAAAATAAAGACTAGAAATGGTCCAAATTTTTGTTTTTAGTTTGGCTGCAAAATTGTATGAAACTCTATGCCTCTGAGAATTATTTTTAGTCACAAAGTAACCACGGCTTTTTTTTTTTACACATAGTTCAGAGACTTTTTTGAATTTTGTAAATTTTAACCCATACAGTTTATAAATCAGGACTCTGTGGTAACAAATGATCAGACATAGCTATATGTCAAAAAGATAAATCAGAACTTAATGACCAGGAAAGAAGATATTTTCTGATCAGACAGCTAGAGAACTAATTAATATTAGCATTGGTTAACCAACAAATAAGCTACAGCTGTGTTCTTAGTAAAACAGCATAAATCTGACAGCAAGGTTAACATCAATCAGTTGGAACTTTGTATTTAATATTTATGTCAGTACATTAATTTAAATTTGAGGAGGGTCTATAAATTAACACACTACATTAGAAGTGTGTGCTTTCTAGTGTCTAAATCAGGGGTGGGCAATAATTTTTGATGTGTGGGTGGCACTCCAAGATTGTGGAAAGTGGTTGAGGGCTGCACTATTCCATGATATTAATAGAGGAGATATGGGGTCTGGGATGGTGGTTGGGTACGGAAGGGAGCTTGGGGTAAGGGACTGGGGTGCAGGAGGGAGAATGGAGTCTGGGAGGGAGCTTGGGTAAAGGAGAAGGTTGTGACCTAGGGCAGGGGACATGAGTGCAGGGGTTTGGGATGTGACCTAGGGTAGGGGGGATTGTGATCTGGGGCAGAAGATTCGGGTGCCAGATCTGGGAGGAGGTATGGGTGCAAGCTGGGGGCACAGGGTTTGGGTATGTTAAATGTAGGAGCAGAGGGTTGGGGAAAGGAGGGGCTGAGGTGCCAGAGGCAGGGGCTCTGGCCAGGAGACTTACTAGCCTGCAGAGCTAAAGGTTTGCAGAGCTTAAATGTTTCCCTCCCACCCATCTTGCCTGCTTGTCTGGCCATGTGCTTGTGTGACTAACTGAACCAAGGGGAGGGTGTGTGGTTCTTCTTGGCTGCCTGTTATTCAAACAGGCAGTTCCCACTGGCCAGTTTCAGGCTAGAAACTGGCCAATGGGATTGTGCTGGGGGGCTGAGGCAGTTCCTGAAGCCTTCTCCCCTCCCCCCAGATTATAATTTTGAAACAGAAACAGGACTCTGCAGCTGCATTTCTGAGCAGGGGAGCAGGGGAGCCAGTGGTTTGGTGGGCTCGATGCGGCCCATGGACCATATTTTGCTCAGGCCTGGTCTAAATAAACACAAGTTTTATATGCATCCAAACAGACAACTGATTTGCATTTCTAAATCAAATGCAAATATATAATAAACCATGGTTATAAATAACGTTTATTTCAACTCATGGTCATGTTTGAAAAAGTCCATTACAATGGGACAGAGCAATGCTATGGATTTGAAATCAATCTCATCTTCAGATACATTCCCCTCATGTCTAAAGCGAATCTAGCATAGACTGGGGAAGTATCTGAAGATTCTCCCTACTAAAGCAATCGCAATATTAGCTTTTGACAGAGTTGTTACCTTTTATTCTCTTCTTCCTTCAGATTCATGTTAGAAATGGATAACCAATGTCTTAAGTGAAGCTCTAGTGCTCCCCAAAATGTGTGTGGCTTTTTTATTAATTAATGCAGGCCCTAAGTTTGGACAAAAGCTGGTTTATCTCAATCTATTAAAAGTAGAAAAATATATTCAAGGTATACAAAAGTACTCAACAATTTTATATTTAACTCTAGTGCTGACCTCTTTCTCCCCCACTCCAAAATGTTTGTCCATTTCCCTGAGTTTGCATGTAATTTTATGGCATTTGCCTCAAAATAACTCCATGCAGTTCATAATATAGGTTGCATCTGAAAAAATCAGACTCTTTCCCTTCCGTCTCTCAATAGAGTGACTAATAGCAAGTGTGAAAAATCAGGACACATGTTTTTTTCCCGAGGTGGTGGGGGAATAACTGTCTAAATAAGACACAACTACTAATATTGGGACATCTGGTCACACTACCCTGAAGTGAACACCACCTGACAAGGCATAAGACTAACAGACCCCTTCCGTAATTCTTACCTCTCCTCCCCGACCACCTATTTAAATAAATAAAAGGTAAAGACATCTCATGCCAGGAGGCAGCAGGTTACATGTCCTATTTACGTAAGAAATCTGCTTTACAACATATGGCCTTTGGGAACCTTCCTCGCCTCCTAGCTGTGTGTGAATTAATTTTTTTTTTTTTACCATGAAATGACCTTCAGGGGATTGTACAGAACCTCATTGGAAAAGTGCCATAGAATTACATTTGGGCAAAGCAATTCCAACAGGTGAGCAACACTCAGATAACCCTAAACTTCAAAGAGCTTTACCAGCACTAAACAATGGATAACTGTGACGCATTAAATATTATCTTTATCAGCAGAAGGAACTTGAGTCACAGAGAAGTTGAGGTCAAAACCTTCAAAAGGAGATGCAGTGTTTCAAATCGGGTACCAAAATACTGAGGCATTTAAAATCAGTGGCCCTTTTTAAAAGTAAGCTGTGATTTGACTGAGGCTGGAGAGTATATCAGTGTTAGGATTAAAAACTCAGTACTTCCTGCCTTCTGGTCCTGTACTCAAACCCCACATCCCCACTAGGATCACTTGAACAGTCCCACTGAAGTAAGTGGTGAGAGAGATGCAGCCGTGTTAGTCTGGCGTAGCTGAAACAAAAGACAGGACTATGTAGCACTTTAAAGACTAAGAAGATGGTTTATTAGGTGATGAGCTTTCGTGGGCCAGACCCACTTCCTCAGATCAATATGTGGAAGAAAATTGGCACAACCATCTATACCAAAGTGATACAATAAAAAAAAAGTGAATGCATGTGAAATTGACAAATCAAATTTCAGAACAGAGTGGGGGTGAGGGGGGAAGGTAAGTTTCTGTGAGGAAGTGACATAGGGGTGACAACAGGGGAAGTTTCTGTGAGGTAATGACATTAGGGGGTGATAATTGGGGAAGCTATCTTTGTAATGGGTGAAATAATTAGAGTCTTTGTTTAAACCCATATATAAAGTGTCAAATTTAAGCATGAATGACAATTCTGAAGCTTCTCATTGAAGTCTGGAGTTAAAGTCTCTTTGAAGCAATAAAATACAGGACTATGTAGCACTTTAAAGACTAACAAGATGGTTTATTAGATGATGAGCTTTCCTGGGCCAGACCCACTTCTTCAGATCAAATAGTGGAAGAAAATAGTCACAACCATGTATACCAAAGGATACAATTAAAAAAAAGAACACATATGAAAAGGACAAATCAAATTTCAGAACAGAAGGGGGATGCGGGCGGGGGGGAGGTAAATGTCTGTGAGCTAATGATATTAGAGGTGATAATTGGGGAAGCTATCTTTCTAATGGGTAAGATAACTAGAGTCTTTGTTGAGACCCCGGCATAAAGTGTTGAATTTTAGCATGAATAACAGTTCAGAGGATTCCCTTTCAAGTGCAGTTTTAAAAAGCTTTTGAAGCAGGATGCAGGTAATTAAGTCGTTGAGACAATGTCCTTAGTTTCTTGCCATTTCAACCACAGTTTTTTCTTTGTGATCCTGTCTAATATCTGTTTTGTGGGCATTGATCCTTTGGTGAAGTGTCTGAGACGTTTGTCCAATGTACATAGCAGACGGACACTTTCGGCACATGATGGCATAAATTATATTTCTGGATGAACAGGAATATGTGTTCTTGATCTTGTAACTGGCATGGTTAGGTCCAATAATGGTATTAGCAGAGCAAATATGTAGACAAAGCTGGCATCGTGGTTTGTTGCAAGGGAAAGTTCCAGGGTTAGTATTAGTGTGATATGTCCTGTGGTTGTTGGTAAGAATCATCCTGAGGTTAGGTGGTTGTTTATAGGACACTATGGGTCTGTCTCCCAGAGCCTTTCGGAGTGTAGTATCATGTTCCAGTATAGGTTGTAGTTTATTGATAATGCGTTGGACGGGTTTAGACGATGGATCGTATAGCCAAGCCCTAAGATACAATCGTATCTGCTCTAATCCCACTGACAGAGACCAGAAACTTCAGGATCTCTACCAAGCATTTATAAACCTCAATTACCCACCTGGAGAAATAAAAAAATAAATTGAAAGAGCCAAACGAATACCCAGAAACCATCTACTTCAAGACAGACCCAGGAAAACCAACAATAGAACACCACATGTCATCACCTAGAGCCCCCAACTTAAACCCGTCCAACACCCAGATAGTATAAGTTCTCTGGGGGCAAGGTCAGTAAACTTTCTCTATATAGCATCTAGCTTAATGGTACTTAATTGGCAAGGTACTAATACTAATTTCAATCATAATGTTACTCTATCGTGACCTCCTCTGACAGATGAAAGTGTCAACATCAACACAATTAGCAGAAGACAAATTGGACAAGTCTACAGAGATTTTGAGGGAAGAGAAATATTGGATAAACTAAGGGTTGTCGTGAAAATAATGTGCTAAAGTATATTTAATACAAGCTACTTTTACTGGTTTTAAAAGGTTAATTTTGAAAACAAGTTTATGGGCTATATGTGTTTTTTCTAAAACAAATACATTTTAATTTTAATAATGTAAAAGAAAAAATAAATATCTAGAAGATATGCGTGATACTTAGATTTTTCATGACAATTAATTCACATTGCGATAAAATAACACAATTGTACTATAGATGGGATTTTTCCTCAGTTTCCTAGGGGTTAATCTATTCCCATTGATATAAATGATCGTTCTCACTTGAAATTGATTGGTTACTTATTTTGAAGGTCTTTGGGTATCCATATATGAAGAAGTATATTTACATTTACATTACCAACAAACATGGATAATCATCTCTCCATATTAAGGTGGCAGGTGACATCCCATGTACAGCTCTATTAACCTTGCTTCAGTGAGAAAATCAGGCATTCCTAATTTAGCAAGATGATGGAAACATTACTAATCTATATTTCTCACTGAGTGAGGTGACAATGCATATGGTGATGAGAGATTGTCAGAATATTTTATTGGTGCTGTTTAATCTGTAGGGATGTCAGCATCTGAGCATTTATGAAGCTTCTCTAATACAGGCAATCCAAGTGAAAATACAGCTTTTAGAAAGATACTCTCCTTTCTGGCTCATGCATGGCAGAGGCTGATGGGTTTGTAGTTGAGAGGGGGAATTAGGAAATTAAACATCCACAGCTGTCACTACACTATTTAACATTTCAAACAAAAAATGAGTAGAAAGATTCCCGCTTCTAGCAATCTGTTAACTGGTTGCAAAATCTGCATTTGAGTATTTACTACCTGAAGGGACAGCTGTCATGAAATACACTGTTTTATGTACTGCTGATAGACTTGTAACTCTTCCTTTCCCAGTGAGGGGTGGCAAAATATCCTGATACCAATTTGAAATAACTAATAAACAGGGGTATGTCTACACTACCACCCTAGTTCGAACTAGGGTGGTAATGTAGGCAACCGGAGTTGCAAATGAAGCCCGGGATTTGAATTTCCCGGGCTTCATTTGCATCTCGCCGGGCGCTGCCATTTTTAAATGTCTGCTAGTGCGGACTCTGTGCCCGCGGCTAGATGCGGCACGGACTAGGTAGTTCGGATTAGGCTTCCTAATCCGTACCGTACCGTAGTGAATGAGGAGTAACGGTAGTTCGGAATAGGAAGCCTAGTCCGAACTACCTAGTCCGTGCCGTGTGTAGCCGCGCGGCACGGAGTCCGCACTAGCGGACATTTAAAAATGGCAGCGCCCGGCGAGATGCAAATGAAGCCCGGGAAATTCAAATCCCGGGCTTCATTTGCAACTCCGGTTGCCTACAATACCACCCTAGTTCGAACTAGGGTGGTAGTGTAGACATACCCCAGAGGAGTAACCAACATGCTTCAACTAATTTGTGGTCAGATTCTGCCCTTTACCAATATTGAGCACTATTTACTCAACAAGTATTCCCATTTCAATCAATATAATTGAGGTATTATTTGCTGTTATTAATGCTGGAATATTATGGTCTTTACAATCTTTTTCTACTGGGCTACAGTGAAGGTATACCAGTAAACCTCTTTATATTCATAATGAAACATGTTCCACATAATATTAAAGTGCTTTTCTCCCTCTCTGTCTCTCTCTCTTAAGGTGTCTGAAATAATGTGTTCACAGAGGGTAAAATATTCATCTCCACCTAAGGCAGAGGTCCACCTCATGCCATTCATTGTTAAGCCAATTTCCCCATTTATGTCAGTGTCCTGCTTAAAAATCAGTGGCCTGTTACACCCTGGAACTGTCAGTGTACCGAGGAAGCCAAATCACCAGTGGGTGTGGTTCTGTGTCCCTTTGATTTTTTTCTCAGTTTGTAATGCAGTGCACAGCACTGGGCTACACAGTGTCATACAACATTAAATCACTTTACATCTGACATGATGCAACTTGACATAACATGTATGGAGGATTGAAATAATGCTATCTTTTGACTGTGGGCATTGAACACGCAAGCTACAAAGCCTAGGCAGGGAGTCAGTGAACAGAGGTTTATTTGTTTTCTAAGGCAGAATAATTCTAGAGTATTTCCTATAGCAGAAAAATCCCTCTTTTTCAAAGGCCAGTGTTCACAAATAAGTTTTCACTCATTTCATATTTTAAGTAATACTAAGAGATCAAATTTTAAGCATTTAAATGTAATTTGCATCTCATGCAAGTGAAAAATCCTGCAACCTAACCCCAGAACCAAACTGTAGTTTTAGAACAAAGCATATTTAGATACTAAGCTGAAGGAAAAACCTGAATCTGAAATATGAGGGTTTAAATACAGATGTTAATCCAAATGCCCTTTAAATTGCCACCAGAGTGTTGTGCTGTGTGTTTTAGGTTGCTTCTGCCTGAAGCCCTCTCTCTTCCTGGAGTGCATAACCAAATCCCCTCCCGCCACCCCGCACAGGGCCTGGCAAGACTGTTGGCCCCACTGTTCATGGATCTGATGTTAAGATATGCACCATTAACGAGAGATTCATGCTGAAAATCTAGATCCAAAACTAGCTGTTGTTTAGCTAGAGGACTCTGGTTTGGCTAAAAAGCTCTGGTTTTGCTAGAGGGCTTTCCTTGGCTCATCCATAGCTCTCTCCACTTGTTCTTGGATTTCTCTGGGGTTTAGATGGGAGCTAAGTGTCCAAATACCTATAGAGAGGCAGCAGTGCAGATGCCATGAATCAGAAACATAGCCACCTAAGGTACTTTTTCTGCAAAATCTTAGGCTCTGTGTGAATATAGGTATCTACAGGGCTTAGCAGATGTCTCATGGTTTTCTGGACCATAGTGATGCCTAAAAATGGGATTTGGGCACCTAAAACTGGGCTTAGGTGCCTAAATTCCTTTTGTAAGTTTATGCCCATGAGCCTGACACAAATCAACAGATGTAAGGGAAGAATGTATCCTATTTCAGGGAGCCGAGAGGCAAGAGAAACACCGACGATAAAGAAATATGTAAAAAATTAATAGCGGTCTGGGAGGCGCAGCCACAGCAGGCATTGCCCTTTAAGCATAATTTCCCCTTTTGTCCTTGTAGCTTAGAAAGATAGTTACACTGAACAGTGCCTTGTTTTGATTTCTCATTTGCTCTGTAAAAATATTTTCAGTGTCACAGCTCTTTCCCCCTCTCTGTAAGCTGCTGAGTAAGGCAGTATGTAATGATGATTCATCTAAAAACCAGTAAACAAAAAACAGGGGCGGGTAGAATTGTATTAATCATCTACTTATTAATATTCAGTGTATGGGAGTTAACTTTGCTGAATAAGGGTTATGGGGAGAGATGTGTGAATTAACAAAGGAGTGTAACTCGTGCCAAATTTTTGCCACTGGGGACATTGTGTCGGATGTCCAAGGTAAATGTGCATCAGCAGTAAAGCAGTTTGTTTACTCTATCTGCTCTTGGGTCTCCTGTTTCTTCTTCTAGAACAGCAGTGTGCAACCTGTGGTGGGTCAGAGTCTGATGGAGGTGGGGGGAGTGGCAGGGGAGCAGATCGGTGCTTTAAATCAAAAGCGCCACAAAATGTTCCCAGTGCTTTTTTTTTTTTTTTTTTTTTTGCTTAACTAAAGTGATTCTGGTCTTGGGGATCATGAATTAAAAAAGATTAAGCACCACTGGTATAGAATATCAGAATAGATGCTCACAATGGTCCTTTCTGGTCTTGAGACCAACAGTCTCCATGGACTACTTTAAGTGTCGGCTTGGGCAATTGTTTTGGTCATGAGTTTTGTGTTTTGAACAGTAAGTCATGCCCTAATGTATGGTCTTGAAATAGAATTAAGTGGTGTGCACATTATTTCCTAATCCGAGGAGAAAGTCTAAAGCAATTTATATATAAAAAAATTAATGTAGAACCCAACATTTCATACACAATAGTTTGGATTATTCCTATAAGTGTTCATTACCTTGCACATGAAAACAATTATTACCTGCCGTCATGGTATTTATTTGTTGTCCCCTCTGGAGTTCTTTATAGTCTTCTTGAGTCTTGGCTTTCCTGAATAATACTGAGTTATTTGCAAACAACTCATTATTCAAACTCTCTCACTTCCCCCATCCTATCTCACAAATGAGTATATTACATTTCATAGCCCTGGCACCTTTGCTTCGAGTGCCCTATTGCTAACTTTATGCCATATTGAAAATTGACTGCTTATTTCTACATAGCCTTCACAAACCCCAGTCTAAGAACTAAATCAAAACAAAATATTGCTTCCTGGAGAGTTTCTGAGTTTCTCTTGGAATATTCCATTCCAAGTATGGACCCAGTCTGCTCTGTTTAGTTTGTGAGATCACAAGTGATCACATTCTCAAGTGATAAACAGATGTTGAGTCTGAGTCCTTTCCCACCTATGCCAGTTTGATATCACTGTGCCTCCACTGACTGCAGTGGAATCTCATCTAACTATGCCACTGTGAATAAGAAGAGAATCAGGGCACGTGTTTGAGTACAATGTTGCAGCCCAGAATTTCCACTGGGGAGTTCTCACATTTGCAAAATACTTACATTTGTGTGGCCTCAAAGGCTCAAGTATCTATTTCTCTCTAGTGGCCAGGACAAACAACAAAGGCTGCATTGAATGAAGCACCATTTATGATAAGACACTCCCCATAGATGTAACATTGTTCTCTGCAACTAGACCTGGGAAGGCATTTTAAAGAAGAGATCTTGGGGTTCAGTGTGAATTAGTTATATGTTGGTGCAGTTTTAGTCATGATGAAAATCAAAACTCTCACAGGAAAAATGTTAGAATACTAATGAATCGAGTCACAACAATGCACATGCACAGTATTCCTATTTAATTTTTATCATGTAAACTAATCCATTTTGAAGGTTGATACATATTGGTTTAGTACAAGATATAGAGAGAGAGATATTTTTGATCTTTTTATAACTAGTTCTATTTATAATATAAAGAAATGCATTCATTCACAAGCTCATTAATTTAACGGTGATTAATTGGAAGAGGAAGATGTCTCTCATTACATAGCCTCATGCATACCTCCCGGTTACTCATCTAGTGAGAAAAATGGAATTATATTATATTCTTCAAAAGCTTAAGAAACTTAATATATTCTGACATCACACAGCTAGTACTGTCATGCTGAAACTGGAGCTACCACGTATTTTGCAAATCTGCATTTCTGTAAGCTACAGCTCTAAGGCAACCTTTATAAATAGTAACAGTAAGGCCACGGTAAGGACACCACTTATAACACATTAGTCCTGTTACTGTCCTCATTGGCAGAGATCTCACACTTAGAGGAAATAGCAGTGGAAGCAACCTTTTCTTTTATTTGTTTCTCTCAGAGCTTGATTTTTCAGAGCGCTCACAACTTCCATTAAAACTAATGGGAGCTGCAGATATCGAGCACCTCTCACAGCCAGGCCCTTGACGTCCACAAGTAAGTGCTTTTGCAGGGAGGGGAGTTAAAAAGGAGGCGGGAAGAAATGAAGACAAGCTCCAATATATCAAGCCAGGTTTTTTCAGCTTCCTGCCATCTATTGCTAGATGAGAAGTCACATTCATAAAAGGTGAACTATAGTTCTTATAAACTTTTTAACAGGGAAGACAGGAGGTGCAATAGCTGTTAGACTACATGTTAACCTAACTTAGAAGCAAAATGAATAGCACATTACTGAAGCAGTACAGGGAAACAAAATACAAATCCTTAACCCCTCCTCCTAGACAATTAGCAAGTCACCCAACTCTACTCTCTTTGTAAATGTTGCATTAAATAGATGCATGAAATTCTGTCTAAAATTTAGATGAATGCCAACATTTCTTTCCATTTGTATTTGCTTTGGAAAGATTTCTGCTTTCAATCTGTACCTAATATCTGTCATGGTAGTTTTCTGCAATTATTTTAAATGGAGTGACGCTAAGCTGGTGTTGTCATCTGAGAGATTTGATTTCAAACTCTGTTTAATGGTATCTTCATATTTAAAAAAATATATAACAAAGAAACACAAGCAATCAACATATAGTTGTAAAAGTACCAGACCATGTCCCACCTTGTGAATTGAAAACAATTAGTTTCCAAACATTCCAAACAGTTAATTGTCAGGAAACAACCAATTTACCAAGGGAACTGATCCAGACTCACTACACATTTTTAAATATGCTATTGATGTTTTCAACTGTTGAGTGTGGTTTATAATCTCAATAACCTACATGGAAAGCAGTTATTGCATCAGTTAACAATTGGTTTATTAGAACATTAACTTTTGTTTCAGGCAGCTAATTGAAAAACTAAAATGTAGGGTTTTTTTCCCCTTTTAAAAAAAATGACTTTGGTGGCTGATAATGAGCAATTATGAGGTGATGATAATGTAAGTACTTTTTGAAAGACTTTGAATGGAGTGTAGTTATAAGGGATGAGCTTTAATCACTCCTTCTCTTTTCTATAAGGCTTTAATGAGCCAGCTGCATTAAAAATGTAACTGAGGCTATTTTAGGCCCCAATTCAGGAAAATATTTAATTGTGTATTTAAATCCTATCAAAAGTTGCAGGTGCCTAAAGTTAAGCATGTACTTAGGTGCTTTGCTGGATAAGAATGGACTGTCCTCTTCTACTGTACATAAGTTCCTACAATGGACTCATTTGAGTGTCTTCCAGTATGGAATTCAACAACATAACTATACATCTGTCACTTGTTGTTTGTTTCTTTACTTCCCAAGGGGAAGAAATGTGCACAGTGGAGTGTCTTGTTTTGTTTTTTAATATACTTGTTTCTATGTGTGTGCTACAGAAGGCAAAGTCAAAGAAATGTGCCTTGCACTTGGAGTGAAAAGTGGTGAAGTTAGTGATGGTCCTTTGATCCTGGGGACATTCATTCCCCTGTCTCAGACCACCTCTGGAGAACATTTTTGAACTGAAGTTTCATCTCTTGCACTGATCACTGGCTGAAGATTATTTTCTGGTGTGTTGACTGGGGAAAATTAATTTCCCCTAACATGCAATAGACTACTGCCTTACTTTTTGTTAGATGCAAATAATTGGGTTTTCTGTTCAATTCCAAGATCTAGTCACATTTTAAGGATGTTATTGTAAACTGAAAAAAGGATATAGATTTTTAAAGTGACATAGTACTGCACTTAAAAGTATTTTAAACATTCCATCACAGGGGAATGTTGCACTCATCCTGTCATGTTCTCATTTCTGCTTTGCAGCAGGAATTGTGGGTTCCATTTTCATTCCTCAGTTTTCTTTTTTTGTAATAAGTGTCTCCCTTAGTATGCAAGTTCAGTGAAATGGTCAAGTTAGTTATTGATGGTTGCAGCTAATGCATTATTATCAATCTTGTTATGGTAAGTAAATGCCAATTTTTAAATATCCTGTTATCAGAGAAGCCATTTGTGCTGTATGAACTATTGAACTGAAATCTAATCTATTTCCACAGTGTTCTGAAATATGTCAGAGTCAACTTATTACATTTTTAATTACATTTTAAATTTGTCTGAGTTACTTCACTTTAAGACATATGCATTAGTGTTGACAAACTTTGATAATACAAGTTCAGCCACACATTAAAGCATCTATACTTTTTGGGGGGCTGCCACCTTGATGTGGTGGAGAAACCTGCATATACTAAAGACTCTAAGAGCAATATTGTCTGGAATTCTGTATTCCTGTGGGATATCCCATGGCAGTAAGGTCAAAGGTGAAGTGCCAGACAAAATGCAATATAAGACCTCTGGGATGGATGGATGGATGGATGAAGGAAGATCATCTCTCAATAGCAGCAAAGGCCAATGAAGGCTGCAACAGAGGAGAAACCCTGGTCATCACAAGCTCCTTGTCACAAGAACAAGGCACCTCTTCTGCCAAGAGTTGTGCAGCTGCTAGTGTGCAACAGCTTACACCCATTAAATTACTCACATGCAGGCTTCTTTCAAGGAAGTGAGTGAGTGGTGAGTGAAACCCCTCACACACCCCCACAAATAAAATCCTATGGCAATGGGAGAGCAGGTACAACATTGATATCGCCACTCAGAGTAAAACAAGATATGCAGATGAAGGCCACTTGAGGGAAGAAGCTGGTGGTTACATTTTCCTTTGGAAAAGAAAACTGGCAAACAATAGGTAAATATACTACAGTCAAGAAACTTTTAGTCTACCACCTAAGTTCCCTGTTAGCCTCAGCAATCACCTAATGGCCTTCTGCATCCAATTGGTCAATATTTTATTTACCACTATCATCAGTGCACATGCACCAACACTTGATGATGAAGAACAGAAATGTTAATAAATGTTCATCTGTTCCACAAACAGATTAGATCATCCTTTTAGGGGACTTAGGGGACTTCAAGTACTGAAAGTGGGGGGAAATACATGGTCTAACAAGCTTTATTTGCTGCCCCTTAAAAACTGGTCCACCGAAGACATTCCTGCTCACTTACGTAACACTAACATCATCACTGTTTTCAAAAAGGGAGACAGGGTTGACTGTGGCAACTATCAAGGCATTGCCTTCCTATCCATTGTGGGGAACATTCTTGCTAGAATCTTAGGGCATGTCTACACTACAAAAAAGATGGAAGCTGCCCCAATCGATCTTCCAGGATTAGAATTAGCAGGTCTAGTGAAGATATGCTGATTCAAACGGATTGGGTGCTCCTGTTGGCATTGGTAGTCCTGTTCCTACGAGAAGTAAAGAAAGTTGAAGGGAGAGTGTGCTCCTGTTGACCTCCTATGGTGTGGACCGTGCCAAAATGTGATTTAAGATCCTTGGACTCTCGCTACATAATTAATGTAGCTGGAGCTGTGTATTTTAATTCAAACTTATCCCCTAGTGTAGACCTTGCCTTATTGAATTGCCTGCTCCCTTTTGCAGAGGAAGTACTTCCAGAATCCCACTGCACCCACAGACCAACACAAAGCAATTCCAAGATGATTTTCACAGCCAGCAGATGCAGGAAAAATGTCAAGAACTCTGTCAGATATGAGGCTCTGTGGAAAATCATGTTAAATTTTGGCCCCGAAGCAAATTCATCACCATTGTAAGAACTCTTCCATGATTAGAGGACTGCCTCTATTCTGTGCAGTGGCTCTACCTCTGAGCTTTTTGTCATCCAAACTAGTGTAAACAAGCCCACCAACGGGAGTGGGGGGTATGGGAGAAGGGCAAAGGGGTAACTGCCCTGGAGTCCAGTGATATAAAAGGGCCCAGGGCTCCCGGCCACCACTGCTGCTACTGTGGCAGTTGTGGCAACCAGATCCCCAAACCTTTTAAATTGCTTCTAGAGTGCCACGTGTCATATTCCATGTGGCTCTGAGAGCTGCCTGCTCTGAGAGCTCTCTGGGTAGTACTGAGGGCTGCCTATTCCCAGGCCCATGCCTTTAACCAAAGTCCCCCATCTCTTCTAGGGTCACAGAGCAGGGCCTCCCCCATCTTGCCCAGCACCCCAATGAGTCCATCAGCCCCACTGAGTGGAAAACAAGTTTGCATACTGGCATCCACCCTTTTTCTCCGTTTTCTTAGCACCTATGAAAACATTAATCTAAGACCAACTACAATAGGGAATTGACATCCAATACTGGACTGACAGCAACCTCTTCAACCTTTCTCATCCCCGTGAACTAAATTAATATCGGCAACAACAACCACACTCCAGTATGCAGATGATTGTGCTGTAGTTCCAGTCTCAGGGGGGATTTATAAACAGCCCTTAATTGCTTCTCTGAAGCTTATAAAAGCATAAGGCTTAACACCAGCAAAACAAAAGTTCTCCACCTGCCAATCCCCAGCCAGTCATCAGATCCAGCAAGGAAAATCTACAGTGTCAAAGTGAACTGGACAACATAGAATACTTTACCTACCTTGACAGCTCTCTCTCACAGAGCGAGACATAAATGTTGAGATTCAACATAAAATCTGCTGTGCCAGCCTTACCTTTGGCAGACTGTCTCTTCAGGAGTTCAACAATCACATCAGAACAAATCCTGGACTTTTAGTTTATAAAGCACTGGTAATCTGTACTCTCCTCTACAGCTCTGAGACTGGGGTGACCTATAAAAAACACCTGAAAAACCTGGAATGCCAGAACTAGCACTTTCTTTGGAAGATCTTCAACCTAAAATTAAACCTGTGAAAAAGATCATCCATGACCTCGAGTGACTGTCAATGCTAGAATCTATAGCCAAATCGTTAATATCAGTTTTATTTATAAAGGAGTTCAAGCAGAAAAATGCATATATGTATACAGATTATGAACACTTTGAAGTTTGAATACTTTCAGATTGGTAGGTTTGAAACACTCCACTATAAAACTAGAAGTCACATGCAAAATGTGGATCTCATTATGGGGGTATGTATAATCTGTAGAGGTTTT
Source organism: Pelodiscus sinensis (assembly GCF_052426305.1). Lineage (NCBI taxonomy): Eukaryota > Metazoa > Chordata > Testudines > Trionychidae > Pelodiscus > Pelodiscus sinensis. The sequence goes on from NC_143052.1 coordinate 203,224,270, forward strand.
TTAGAAAAATGACTGTTTTTCCGAAAAAACTTTACTTACATCCGCACTGCAATCACGTTCTTTAAATCAAAAAAATTGGAAGAAAAGAGGGGTTTTTCTGACATTGGTAAACCTCTTTTTATGAGGAAGAAGCCTTTTTCTGAAAGAGCTCTTTTGGAAAAAGGTGTGTGTGGATGGGGAAGAGAGAGTTCTTTCAAAAGAAAGGGCTTCCAGGAAAAAGCACAGGTGCCCTGGAGGCTACTCCATCCATAATAATCACAGCTTAAATGCAAGAGAGCATCCAGACTGAAGGGACTCTATCTTTCAGAAAAGCAGATTTGTTTTTTCAATGCGCTTCTGGTGTGTAGATGCTCTCTTTTGAAAGATTTTTTTTTTTTTGGAAGATCTCTTCTGGAAAAGCTTCTTCTGAAAGAAACCTGTCGTCGAGACATAGCCTGGGTTTTGATCTGAGGTTTTTGTCTGAACCTCTCTAATTTCATTGTTTTACTTTCATTTTTTTTCTCTGGTATGTATAGAATCCTCTTAGGAGCTCAAAAATTGTACTGTCTTCAATGGTGGCTAGCAATTATGAAATGGAAATGTATTTTTCCCCCCCCCAAAAAAACTTCGATCATGAAGAACAAGTAATCGTCCTCTAGCACTTTTTTTTTTTTAAACATCCTCACTTGGGTATATAAAAACAAACTATGAAAACAAAATAGCTTGGCTTGGAATAAGTTTAATAACTTGTCCTCCTTTTGCTGACTTGACAAAGGATAAACCCTTTTATTTTGTAACCTCAATGATATTTTGGTGGCGTTTTTAAAAATATTTGAAGTCCAAATAACAAAATCCAAGTAAAAGTTGCAAGACAGATAGAATTTTTGGCTCCAAATTAATAGATAAGTTCTACAACTTGGATAAAGGATAAATTGTTTATTATGACATCTCAGAGTCTGCATTTGGGTGAACTTGATGAAGATATTAATTACTTTCTATACTTAGTGTTAATAACACTGTCACTATAACCTTTGTTATTAAAAATGTAAATAGGATACTTAAGCAGCATTAGTACTCAAGTTTAAATGAAACAAGGCTTATCACATTCATAGTTTCAATGACCTTTAAAGGACATAAAACAGTGAAACTGGCAAAAATCATAGATTTTATGCCAACGCAGTTAATTCTATTGTATATTAAGGTTTAACACAGAAATAGCTTTTTTCCACGTACAGGTTAGACTTCCACGATCTAGCACCCTCAGAACCTGTCCAAAGAAGGGAGTTTGCTGAACCAGTGGAGATCAGCCCCTCCGCTGACAGGCTCTCCCAGGATCTGTCAGCAAATTGTCAGGCTCCCCTGTCCATGGGCCATTGGGCTCCCAGCTCCTCAGCCAGCCTCAGGGCTGCTGGAGCTCCACTGCCCAAGGCTGCCTGACTCATCTGCTCCAGGCCGCTGGGGCTCAGTTGTTCTGGGTCTGCCAGAGCACCACGGTTCCTCAGTCCCAAAGTCTTTGGTGCTCCTCAGCTCCAAAGCTGCCCCAGGGCACCAGGAATTTTCTGCCCTCAGCTGAGGTTCTCTGGTCCAGGGGCTCTCTTGTCCAGCAATATCTGTGGTCCTGCCCGACCATGGATATTGCTGGACCAGAAAGTCCCAAACCACAGATGTTCGTCCTGTACAGTATTAATTTTGTGGTGTGGTCCATGTTGGTGCATTTCAGATGGAAATGTAAATATACCGGTATTAGGAAATAGATACATTTAAGCAGTTTATATTAAGGGCAAATCCCTTGTATTCTATTTTAAATTTAAGATGAAGGCAATGTGAATGAAAATAGGGGAAAAGATGACACATAAGAGCAGAAGAGGATAGAAAGCACAGAATAGAGGAAACAAAAGTCAAATTCATCTGTTTAAACCTTTACGTGCAGTATTGATCAAAATCATATTCATGTTTGGATTGAGTTTATATATTATCGTTCTTCATATTGATGTAGCTATTTTTTTTTAAAACATATTGTTTCTTTTTTAAAATTCCAGACTTTCAAGGTTTATATAACCTGTCTTTAAAAAGGAACACAACAGCAATAACAATGTAGTTTGAAATTTGGCCCCAGTTCAAGAATGAGTTCTGCTGGCATGGACTCCAGCCCCTTTTGAGTTCCACAGGAGTGTTCCTGGCCTCAGAGGCCTGCCTGTGCATGGCTCATTTTAGGATCAGGATTTAAAATAGGAAGGAGAGATTTGAGGGATTTTTTTCTTTAAAAACAAACAATTCCTGAACCCACAATTCAATAGCTCCTATTTCATTTTCAGACTCAGTTTTTGCCACCCATAATCCAAGAAACGAGAGCAGTTGGGTAATTTGAATACATTTTAATTTCTCTATAATTGGCACTAATGCATTTGGGTAATTTAGAATGCTGTAACAAATCTGTGCCCTATCACAACATTGTCATTATAATGTACACTGTATCTCCTTGGAACATCATTGTGGGCTAGATTGGAATAATCTGCACTAAGTGGTTGCATTTAGGTTGCAGGACAGGGTTTGAATTGTGATTGAGTCGCTGTCTGGTCCCTGCTTTCTCCTTTGTGTTGTGGGGGGACTCATTTTGCAGCCCCTATTCTTGGCACAGGTTATTTCCTCCTTCATGTAAGCTCAGCTGTGCCAGCCAGGATGTTCTGGGGCAGAGGATAAAGCTAAATTTTGTCTTTTCCCTACTCCCACCCCACCTGCTTCCCTGCCCTTCTATAGATAGGTAAGGAGCAGCCCTGATGAAACTGCTCTGTTACTCACAATATTAATAGCAAAATGTTCTTCCCTTCATGAAGGATCATATTCCTGCCTAGTTGTCTGTCAAAATAGACCTCTACAACTTAAGCTGATGTAGAATCTCCATTAGCAATATAGGGTGATGGCACACATTTGAGAAGCCCTTGAAGTTGTGACCAGAGGTGCCCATACCTGCAAGTTAGTAAACTTCAGTATTCTTTTGAAAGCAATAGTTCATGCATAGCAATAGCTGCATTTGTGTATCACTTCATAGCAACAAGCATCATCTTTGCACTATGGTTCTGATTATTGATGCAACAGTAGTGAGGAAGGAATTGAATAGAAACGTTACTAGCCCACAACTTTATGCACTCTTTCCCCTGCACATGAACACTGTAACAGTGGAGTTATCAGTTCTACACTGGGTCTCTTCTTGTTTTAGTCATGCTCAGTAAAAAAGTGTGAATTACTAATTGCACTTCTAAGAACTGTCAGAAGCTGATACAAAAATGTACCCAACTCTCTCCCTATGGCTACATCTACACTGTCTGGTGTTTTTGGAAGAAGAAATGCAAATGAAGCACTCATTTGCAAATCTCACACTCTCATTTGCATATTCTCTTCCGATCCTTTTTGCGGAAGAGGTTTTGCAGAAAAAAACCCTTTTGCACAAGATCACTTATTCCTCAAAAAGAGGTTTACAGGAACTTGCGCAAAAGTTTTTTTCTGACAAATAGCCCCATCTGCACTGCAGTTTTTTTCACAAAAACCTCTTCCGCAAAAGGGATCGAAAGAGAATATGCAAATGAGAGTGAGATTTGCAAACGAGTGCTTCATTTGCATTTCCTCTTCCAAAAAAACCCAGACAGTGTAGATGTAGCCTATCAGAGCACACAGAGCAAAAGTGTAAGCCACTGTGTGTGTGTTTTATGGATCCACTTCTGTGCCCAGTCCCTGAAAGGTCATGAATTTGTTGCAGCCTCAGCTAGGGGAGCCTTGTCATTCTAGTAGCCATTTCATTTAGCTCTGAAAGTTCCTTCAGTTCTATCTCTGCTGTGTCAGCCACATTAAGTGAGGGACCATCTGGAATGCAAGGAAGGGGTCAGGCCACATCTCACCGTTTGGGGTGGCACAGCCTCCTCCAGCTTTCCCTAACCAGCTCACTCTGCAATTTCCCTTCCCCAGGGCTGCGTCTAGACTGGCAAGATTTTCCGCAAAAGCAGAAAAACTTGTCAGCTGTCTACACTGGCCACTTTGAATTTGAGCAAGAACACTGATGATCTAATGCAGGCATATCCAAAGTCCGGCCCACGGGCCAATTGCGGCCCGTGTTCCGGTTTAATACGGCCCCACAGGTAATTTGGCAATATCTATCTTTTATGACCCCCAACGAATCCATATGTATTGAGATGAATACATTGTAAAATCTCAGTTAATGTCAGTTGGTATAAATCAGTTATAAATATATTTGGACACAACATGTATACTTGGTGTTATGTTCCTGTTCATATTTTTTTAACTTAAAAGTTGACCGACAACCTTTATTACCAATAATATGTAATGTACTTTACAATGTTCCTGACATATATTTCAGCTTCTTGGATTTTTTTTTCATCTGGCCTTCAGATATGAAAGGCAGAGTGGTTTAACACCTGTTTAGATTTGTCATCCATGTGACGAAATGAAAAGTATGCCGTTTGCAATAAACTTTGCATAAAATAGTTAATTTGCTTTAATGGTTCAAAGAATGTCAGGCAAAATGGTCGGCCCTCAGCATGTTCACTTCATCAAATCTGGCCCTCTTTGAAAAAAGTTTGGACACCCCTGATCTAATGTAAGATTGTCAGTGTTCTTCCGCAAATACAATGACTCTCCTGATCGGGAAAAAGCCCTCTTGCGCAAATGCTTTTGCTCAAGAGGGCCAGTGTAGACAACTGAGAACCGTTTTGCGCAAAAAAGCCCCGATGGCAAAAATGGCGATCAGGGCTTTCTTGCGCAAAACCGTGTCTAGATTGGTACGGACACTTTTCCACAAAAAGTGCTTTTGCACAAAAGCATCTGTGCCAATCTAGATGCTCTTTTCCACAAATGCTTTTAACGGAAAAACTTTTCCGTTAAAAGCATTTGCGGAAAATCATGCCAGTCTAGAGGTAGCCCACGTGTCCCTCAGGACAAAAAAGTTTGCCTATTCCTGCTTTACGCTCTGGGTTGAAAGTTATTAGATAGGCACCTCCACCTCCTCCCCTGGCTAAATTTTGAATGGGGTATGATGCAGTATGTTTACTCTGGATTAGGCCCCTCAGGGAATACAAGCATTTGGTTGCCTATCTTCTCCCAATTTCTGTATCAAACTGGGGCTGAGGGACAGATAGGTATTTGGATACCTGGTGTAAATACCTGGTGTAAGACTACAGTGCACATGCCCAAAGACAAACTTATATAACTAGGAAACTATTACAGCAAAAAGTAGGTACCTTGTGAATTCAGGTGTGTACAGAGTTAGGTGGAAGCTGAAAAGGAGTTTTCTGGGTTGCAAAACCCCTCACTTCAGCTGTCACTTAAGGCTGTAGGACTCTAAATTCCCTAGTTGCTTAAGTTTCTGCCAGTGGGCATGGACAAAGCCAGAATTGCTGACAGATGGTGGGGGAGGAGGGCAATAAGAGAAGTTGTCCCAGGGCCAGGTGATTCAAAGGGGTCCTGGGCTCCTGGCCACCAGAGTCCTATGCCCTTTAGAACCTTATGGCATGCTTCTGATGAAGTGGGTCTTTGCCCACAATAGCTTATGCTCCAATACATCTGTTAGTCTATAAGGTGCCACAGGACTCCTTGTCGCTTTTGCAGATCCAGATTAACACGGCTACCCCTCTGATAAATATTTGATAATTATAGTTTGTAATCAACTCACCCCATAACTTCTCTTTGTTAAATAAATAGGTTAAGCTCTTCAAGCCTATCAATATGAGGAAGGTTTTCTAATCTTTTAATCATTCTCCTGGATCTTTTCCGAACCCTCTCAAAGTTATCAATGTGACTTTTAAATTGCATTTTAGCAGTGGTCTCACCGGTGCCCAAAACACAAGTAAAATAAACTCCTTATGCCTTTTTGAGATTTCTTTATGTATCTAAGGATCCCATTAGTTTCTTTGGCCACAGCCTCAGTTAAGAACCTCATCCTCTGCTGATTATCCACCCTACAATCCCCAAATCTCTTAAAGTATCACTGCTTCCCAAGAAAGAGTCCCCCATTGTGTGAGTTTAGTCTATGCTCTTTATTCCTAAAGGCATGCATATACATTTAGCTGTTTTTAAAATGCATATTTATTGCTTGCACCAAGCTTGCCAAGTGATCCAGATTCTTCAGAATCAGAAACTTACCTTCTTTTTATTATTTACCACTCTCCTAATCTCTGTGTCATCTGCAAACTTTATCCAGGAGGATAAAATATTTTCTTCCAGATCATAGATAAATATATTAAATAAAAAATGGCCAAGAACTTATCCCTGGCAGAACCCAAATAGAAACACTTGGTGATTATGACTCATTTACAATAACACCTTTAAACCTATCGTTGAGCCAACTTTTTATCCATTTCATGAGTCCCATGTCAATTTTGTATCATTCTAGGGTTTTTAAAATCACAATATTGTTTGGTACCAAAATAAATGCCTTACAAATGTCTTTGTAAATTACATCAATATTATTTCCTTTGTCAACCAACCTTCTAATCTCTTCAAAAAATATTAATTTTTTTGACAGGATCTATTTTCCATAAACCCATGTTGATTGGCATTAATTACATTACTCTCCTTTAATGGCATTCATGTCTGCTGCTCCATTACCTTGCCTGGGATCAATGTCAGACAGATAGCCCTATAATAACCTAGATTACCCCAGGTAAGTAAAGGGGGACACTGATGTTGGCTCATCAGTTTTTTGTGAACAACCAGCTGACTTGGCTTAGGCACCTTTTTTCAGCCCAGAGTTGGATGCCTATCTCCCTTTTCAGGAGCTGGGGCTTAAGACACATGCTTTTCTCCTCTTCATTTCCTTTCGGCTCACTTGAGAAATTCCTCTCTTAGCCCTGGTATACACTAGGGCTACGTCTACACTGGCATGATTTTCCGGAAATGCTTTTAACGGAAAAGTTTTCCGTTAAAAGCATTTTTGGAAAAGCACGTCTAGATTGGCAGGACGCTTTTCCGGAAAGGCACTTTTTCCGGAAAAGCGTCCGTGGCCAATCTAGATGCGCTTTTCTGCAAAAAAGCCCCGATCGTCATTTTCGCGATCGGGGCTTTTTTGCGGAAAACATTACTGTGCTGTCTACACTCACCCTTTTCCAGAACAGTTTTCCGGAAAAAGACTTTTGCCCAAATGGGAGCAGCATAGTTTTTCCGGAAAAGCACTGATGATTTTACATTAGATCATCAGTGCTTTTCCGGAAATTCAAGCGGCCAGTGGAGACAGCTGGCAAGCTTTTCCGGAAAAGCGGCTGATTTTCCGGAATAACTTGCCAGTGTAGACACAGCCCAGGAGTTATTTCAAAATAACTCCCCTTATTTCAAAATAATGAGAGCATCCACACTGTCAAGCCTGTTATTTTAGAATCTGAAATGAGCAGATTATTTCAAAATCCATATTCCCACTTTTCTCAAGGAATAATGCCTATTTCAAAATAGTTATTTCTAAATAGCAGTAGTGTGGATGTGCCGCTGCTACTATTTCAAAATAACAACTCCCCAGCGTAATTTGAAGTAATTACTCCCCAGTGCTTCCTGAGGCTCTAAGTTGAGGTAACTCATCCACATTAATGAAGTGTGCCTTGGACATGCTATTTTAATTTTGTTATTTTAGGAGTTATTTCGAATTTAGTTATTTCAAAATAATTTCTTAGTGTAGACGTGCCTTTAATGTGCTGGCTTCTGTGAATCTCTTTATTAGGCACCTAAGTCTCTCATATATTCAACAGGGAAGCTAGGTGCCTAACTCAGGATTGTGAGTTCCACTCACCAGTAGAGATTGGCAAAGCTTAAAACCATCTGGTGAGTCTAGCCCCATCAAACTAATCTCATCATTGCACATATAATGTAAGATACAGATATATTAAAAATTCAAGAGGTTGCTTTCATGGCTCAAAGATTAGCAGTCTAAACTGGACTAAGAGATATGCACCTTGATGCTCCATCTCCATGGATGGGCATTAATAATACTTCAGGGTTTGCATGCTCAGCTGCCCCCCCCCCCCCAAAAAAAAGAAAAATACCCTACATTGCTCTGCTGTGACCATTCTGAGGTTTATGGGGAGTGTTACAATGAAAGCCTAGTAGATCCAGCACAATACAGATTACCTCAGAAGTGAGGAAAATGGAAATATGCATGGGTAAATAATTTAAAATAATGTTAAGATTGTGGTACAAAATAACACAAACCACTGGACATTTAGGCTGTGTCTTCACTAGAAATGCTGCAGCATCATAGCAGTAGCGTTTCAGTTAGACACTACCCATGCTGATGCGAGAGGTTCTCCCAATGCTGTAGTTCAGCATTTCCCAAACTATGAGCCGTTATTTTCCCGGTACAAGGACACGGGAAAAAAATACCAGGCCTCAGCGTGGCTGCTGAGAGGGGAGCTGGCCAGGGCAGGGCTGGGAGGAGGGTGTGGGTGTGTGTGTGTGTGTGAGTGTGTGTGTGAGAGAAAAAACTGGCCGCTGAGAAGCCGGGTTGGGGGCAGTGGGGCTGTCTGGTGGAGATGGGGGGAAGGGGTGGGCAGCCAGCCGGCAGCAGCGGGGGGGGGGGGCAGGAGGGGAGAGATTGGGAGAAGGAGGACAGGAAAACCAACCTCCAGAAACAGGGTTGGACAGGGGCAATGGGGGAGGAGGGGAGGAAATGACCCTGGCACAGGGATTCCATTTTGCTCCTCCCCCCTCCATTACCTCCCTCGAGTAGTTGCGAACTGCCTGACTGGTAGACATACTCATGCAGCGTGAGCTCATCTACCAGCCAGGCAGTTCCCAGCTAAGGACTGATACACCTAATAATAATAAAACTTACCTAATTAGAAAATACCAGACAAAAATGTCTGGAATTTTCTCAATTTGTTTCCTGGACAGAACTCTCAAATACTGGACTGTCCGGTACAAAACCAGATACCTGGCAACCCTAACCCTCCTTGCACCCTCCCTCCTAGCCAGATACCCTACCCCCAATCTGCTCCTGCTCCCGCCTCCTGGAGTGCCCATGCTGCGCTAGGCCTCCCCAAGCCCTGGCCCAGGCTGGGCGGAGAATGCAGCTGGGTGAAACACTGAAAATGTATTCATTTTTAATTCTTTTTTTATATGCATTTATATTTTTGGGCTGCAAAAAACAGTATTAAAAAAAACGGGTTCCAACTAAATCAAAAATTTGGGAAACCCTGATCTAGCCAGCTTTCTATCCATCTTACAGTCCATTTATCCAATCCACATTCCCTTAACTTGCTGGCAAGAATATTGTGGGTGACTGTATCAAAAGCTTTGCTAACGCTGGCACTGGAGGCTTTGGGAGGACCAGAAACAACTTATTTGAATATTCATCATTTGCTTAATGAATATGCAAATGAATGGTCCTACAAAAGCTTGTGAACTGATTTAGTGGTCCCGATGTCAAAAAGTTTGGGAACCCCTTCTGTAGTTAATCTACCTCCATGAGAGGCAATAGCTAGGTTGTTGGAAGAATTCTTCCATCAAGCCAGAGGTGTAGCGAGGATGTTATGCGCCGGGGCAAAGGCAAAATTTATTCTCCCCGAACCTAGTGCACATTTTCCCCCATCCCCTCCAGTTTGGGGCCAGGCCCCCACACGCCGTAACCTGCCAGAGGAGATGTAGGAGGGTCGGGCTTGAGGGTGGAGAGGTGGATCAAGCCGACAGCAGCAGATGCAGGAGGAGCTGGCGAGGCAAGAGATGACAGGAGGAATGGAGGGGGACTAAATTGGTGCCAGCGTGGCACCCAGGGCAATACCCCCACCCCCAGTTCTCCCTTTCGCTACTGGATCAAGCTAGGGTTCTCTACGCTTTAGGCTAGGTTGGCTTAACATCATTGCACAGGAGTGTGAATTTTTCACACCTTTGAGTGATGTAATTGAGTCAACCTCATTTTTAGTCTTAAGAATTAAAATTTACAGTATCTAAGAACATCTCAGCACCCCTATAGTTATGTTCTTAAGTTGTGCTTAGGTGTTGCTGGTCCAGATTTAACTACAGGTTGGACTGCCCCAAATAAAAGAATTTGCTGGAGCAGGGGAGGCCCCTGCCACTGGTACCCAAACTCATCGCTCAGTGAGCACTGCCAGCTGACTACATGTTCTGGCCTTGGCCTGCATTGCTGCAGGCTGCCTGGGACCTCGATCCTGGTCCTGTGGTGTGCCTGGCTGCTGGGTCCTGCTGCTGCGGGGCTTGGGGCCTGGTCCTGCATGCTGTGGGGAGTTACACCACCACTCTAGACCTAGCCCCATGTTGCTACAGGCCCCAGCCCTACTCTGCCAGGGGCTCCAGCTCTGGCCCCAATACCATGGGCTGCTGGGGTCTTTGGCCCCAGCCTGGAGCTGTTGGGGACTGGTGCAGGGCCCTCCTCCCATGAGGCTCCTGGGCTCTCTGGTCCAAGAGCATCTGCGGTCCTGCTGGATCATGGATGTTGCTGGACCAGAGAGTGCCAGTTTTCAGAGGGGCAATCTGTATCAATTTCCTTTATTTTTATTGTGTGTCTTTTTCCCCTGCGTGAATAATAATAAGTCAACATCAACCATCTGTTGTACATTAACAATTTTAATCTTAATGCATCCAGGGCTGCCTGACTTAATGGCCTTTCGGACTTGATTGCCAATATCAACAGGATGAGCCTGATAATTGACAAGGATACATAATTGATTGTCACAGGTGGAAAAGCACCAATTACAGCATACGCGGGGAGAAGTGCTTTCAGAAGCTGAGGCTTTTGAGCTGCACAAATGTAAATTTTCTTTGCTTTGAAGGATACAATTGGGTCCTTAAGACAATATCAAAGAGTAGCTGAAGGAGGAGAATAAGAGTCAAATTAGGAAAATCAAATCAGAGCTGTACGCTTGTAACAAAGTGTGGGAAAATTAGCACTTGTCCAATCCCAGTTCTCAGCTGCAGCTTTGACAGAGTGCAATGAACAATGCAAGAGACTCAAGTGGGGGCAGGTGCATCTAGTAATGTGTGCTGTCACTGTCCAAGCGTAGTGAAAAGGCTCATGCAGCCACTGAGAGCTGAAAATCAAACACTGTAAAAGAGTCTTGTCAGGATTGAGCCTTTCCCTGAAGCTCAAGGCTTAGCTTATTTCACAAGGTGAGGGAAAGCCGGGAAGGACTTCTCCTTCTGTCCTAACTTGAGACACTTGGAATAGGAGTGCATGTGCACTTTCCTTCTGCCACAGTCCACTCAAAACAGAAGTGCAAAAGGCAATTTCATAGTAAAACATTTCTGTTTTTTTCCTATCTCCTGCTCTGTATCTGCACTGCCACTACAGCAGTAGTACCCAGTCCAGGAAACATCCACAAATTATGATCAAACCTTGCGGAATGTATTATTTCAGACAAATGACACCATTTTGAGAGATGCTACCTGTCACTGCCTTATGGCTACCTGAAATTTCCCCTCACATGGCACCACAGCATTCTCACTACAAAAGGCAAACCCAATAAATTGCCACAGAGGAGAGAAACAAAGTTGCCAGAGGGTCATACATTCTGCAGTTAGGAATAAGATATGATTGCTATCTCTTTCGTGAATGGTATATCAGTTAATAAGAATAGAGAAACAATACAAAGGTACATCTTGGGCTATACACGCAGAAAACTGCAACCTGAATCTTTGCACATTGCAGGAAACCTTGGAAATCAGTTACATTTTTTTTATTCTTAGAGTCAGGATACATCTCACCAGCTCATGGTACTGGGCCCAAACTTATAATAATAGTAGGAATATAATAATAATTAATAATACAAATATTCTCGTAGAGCTGTATAAATACAGCCGACTATTTATGAACATTCTCTATTCTGGGGTTTTATATAAGACAGTAACTCCTTGCTTAACATTATAGTTATGTTCCTGAAAAAATATACTTTAAGTGAAATGATGTTAAGTAAATCCAATTTCCTCATGAGATTAATGTCAATGGTGGGGGAGGGAAGGAAGTTAGGTTCCAGGAACTTTTTTTCAGCAGACAAAAGACAGTATATGCATACAGGCTACGTCTAGACTGGCATGATTTTCTGCAAATGCTTTTAACAGAAAAGTTTTCCGTTAAAAGCATTTGCGGAAAAGAGCATCAAGATTGGCATGGACGCTTTTTTGCGGAAAAGCTTCCATGCCAATCTAGACGCGCTTTTCCACAAAAAAGCCCCAATTGCCATTTTCGTGATCGGGGCTTTTTTGCGCAAAACAAATCTGAGCTGTCTACACTGGCCCTTTTGCGCAAAAGCTTTGCACAAAAGGACTTTTGCCTAAACGGGAGCAGCATAGTATTTCCGCAAGAAGCACTGATTTCAGACAGTAGGAAGTCAGTGTTCTTGCGGAAATTCAAGTGGCCAGTGTAGACAGCTGGCAAGATTTTCCTCAAAAGCAGGTGCTTTTGCAGAAAAACTTGCCAGTCTAGACACAGTCACAGTATAAGTCTTAAACAGTTTGAAACAGTCTAATACTGTACACAGCAATGATAATTGTGAAGCTTGATTGAGGTGGTAGATTCAGAGGGTGAAATATTCCCCAGGGAATGTCTTGCTACTAAATGATGAGCTAGCACTTAGCTGAACACTCAAGGGTTAAATATGTTGTTAATGTAGCCTCTGACTGAAGAGGCAACATGCAGTGAGGCAGGAGGGAGGAAGCTAGACACACAGCAGTGGCTGCAAACACGTCTCTGACAGGAACTGAACATGATGATGAACCAACACTATTCCACTGGAGTACATCACTTTCTCCTCTGGATGGTGCATACAGGACTGCACAGTGACAAGAGAGACAGAGAGGTGGTGGGAAGGGGCAAACAGAGACAGGTATTTCCTTTTTTAAGTACACTGCCCCCACTTCAAGAACACTGCCCTTGTACATAGACCAGAAAGTCCAGACTCTGCAGCTGTGATATTCTGATTTATGGAGATGGGGTACAGAGTGGAGGCCTTATTTGGGGGAGAGCAGGCAGGACATCCTGAAGTCAGTATCCCTTTCCCCATTCCCCCATCCCCGCACAGCAAGCAAGAGGCTCCTAGGAGTAGCTCCAAGGCAGAGAGCAAGAGCAGCAGCCATGTTGTGAGGGAAGGGCATGTGAACTGCAGCTGCCTAGCTTCATACCTTACAGGGAACCTAGGCGATCTGATGGGGGTCTGGTTCCACACCCCCACGAGGACAGGCTGCTTCTCCAGAAAATCCTGCAAGTAGTGGACATAAGAAGGCAGCCAAACAAAGTTATAAGGGAGCACTGCACAACTTTACATGATAATGTGTTCTAACAGATAAGCAATGTAACAACGAAACATTAACCAAGACAACATTAAGTGAGGGGTTACTGTATTCATCACTGAAATTTCTAAGCACTCGGGTTAATTACTTCTCTAGAATAAGTTTCTTAATGATCTTCGTGAGTCTTCTCTTTTTCCCCTCTTCCTAATTGTCGAGGAGTAGACTATGTTGAGATTGCAGGTGGCTACTTCCTACATGAGCAGTTGCCTCCTCTGTGTTACTTTCACCTTCAAATCAGATACACCAAGTTAGAGTTATCCAATGTGGAGATGAAAATGCCAGATTTTCTGTTGCTAGATCCTTGTCCGAGGTGAAGGGTTTAGCATCTCCCATCTTCAGTGTGCTAAGGGACAATTGTCTTGATGCATTAGGTGAAATGCTAAACCTAATAAGATGCTAAAACTTTGTACAACTTTGCATTCCACAGCAGGGAAGAGAGTGATAAAGCTAGCTCTTAAAAAATGTTCACTTGTCCAACCAGTAACACTTCTGTATCCTTCAGATTTTTTAAAATATTACATAGCTTCTTATCTCATCCTCGAGTTATCTACTTTTTACTCAGATAGGGCACATCTACACAGCAGGACAAAAGCTGAATTAAGCTACGCAACTTCAGCTATGTCAACTGTGTAGCTGAAGTTGAAATAGTTTAATTCAGCTTTTGGTGCTGCCTACACAGCAGGAAGTCGAAGAAAGAACACTCTTCCTTCGACTTCCCTTATTCTTTGTAAAATGAGGGTTATAGGAGTCAGAGTAAAAAGTCCTCCAGCTCACGATTATTTTGAAATAATGGCTTATAGTGTAGACTCGCTCTTTGTTATTCCAAAATAATGTTACTGTGTGTAGACATAGCCATGCTGATTTTTCTAGATGCTGTCATATCTTGCCAATATTGCTTGACAGTTTATTTATTTATTTATTTATTTAAAATATTTTTACCCCGCCTATTTAAAATATTCAAGGTGGTTTACACATTTTTTTAAAAAACACTATATATATATTCCACAGCAAGGAAGAAAGTGATAAAGCTAGCTCTTAAAAAATGGTCACTTGTCCAACCACTATCACTTCTGGTTGGTGCCAGGCGCATATCCCACAGGAGAGAATTCCATAGCCTAGAGGCAAAGGCCGTGTAAATGTCAGCCTTATCTCCATAAGTGAAGGAACATGGAGCAGAGCCTCCACAGCCAACCTCAATCCCTGGACAGGTTCATATAGGAGGAGACGGTCCTAAGCCATTTAGGGCTTTATAAGTTATAACCAAGACCTTGAATTGTGCCCGGAAACATACCGGAAGCCAATGCAGCTGCCAGAGCACCGGCATGATGTGCTCCGTATAGCTAGTGTTAGTTAAAACTTGAGCAGCTGCATTCTGAACCAGTTGAAGCTTCCGAAGACTCTTCAAAGGCAGCCACACATAGAGCGCATTACAATAATCCAAACGGGATGTGACAAGAGCTTGAATCACCGTAACCAAGTTGTTCTTATTCAGGAAGGGTTGCAGCTGGCGGATCAGCTGAAGCCACACAAAAGTACTCCTGGCCACTGAGAAAATCTGATTTTCAAATGTTAATAAAAAGGGTCCAGGAGGACTCCCAAGCTGTGTATCTGTTCTTTCAGGAGGAGTATGACCCCGTCCAGAACAGATGATACACCACATTCCGGGACAGATGGCTTCCTGATCCACAGGACCGTGGTCTTATCTGGATTCTTCTTCAGCCTGTTCCACTTCATCCAGTTCATCACTGCCTCCAGACACTGGTTGAGATTGATTGCCACTATACCTGGATCCGATTGCATAGAGAAATAGAGTTGGGTGTCCTCTGCATACTGATGGCACTGTCCTCTAAATCTCCTTACAATCTCTCCCTGTGGTTTCATGTATGTTAAACAGCAGAGGGGACAAGATGGATCTTGTGGCACCCCATAGCAAAATCGCCACAGGGTCAAGCAGCAGCCCCCTAGCTCCACCTTCTGAAAGCATCCTGACAGGTAGGACCAGAACCACTGCAAGACAGCGCCTCCAACACCCAGATCCACCAGGTGCTTCAGAAGGATATTATGATCGATAGCATCAAAAGCTGCCGAGATGTCCAAGAGAATCAACAGGGATCCACACCCCTTGTCTCTCTACAGGAGTAGGCCATCTACCAAGACAACTAAGGCAGTTTCTGTTCCAAAACTAGGCCTGAAGCCAGACTAAAATGGATCTAAATAATAATATTAGAGACTGGGCGACAGTTATTCACATCGTGTGGGTCCAGGAAAGGCTTCTTAAGGAATGGCTTTATCGCTGCCTCTTTCAAGGTGGTAGAAATTGTCCCAGATCTAAAAGACACGTTAATAATTCCCTGGATCCAAACAGACGTCCTTTCTCAGCTCAATTTAATAAGCTACGAAGGGCAGGGGTCAAGCGAGCACATGGTTGGTCGCACTCCTTCAAACACCTTATCCACATCCTCGGTCTGCAGAAGCTGAAACAGATCCAAAGAAAAACAACTGGGTGGTGAGATCAACACATTCCGTACCCTGCTTACATGACAGCCAGAGTCCAAATCAGACTGGATGAGAGCAATTTTATCTGCAAAGTGCTTTGCAAACAAGTCACAGTGATTTGCTGAGGACTCCTCAAGTTCATCACGAGGACCAGGCTGTAAAAAGCCCCACACCACTCAAAACAATTCTGTCGGATTTCACTACGCAGACGCGATGACAGTTTGCTTTGCTGGTGGTATCTGCAGATCTGGTGATTTGCTTATTGGCTTACATCATGTGAGAATGTATTTATTCAAAGGAATATTCACTGGAAGCAAGATAGTTCAGTACAGACATCAGTATTCATTTATGATACAAGTATTCATGCTGGAAGTGCTTTCATAATTTTAATAATTCTTATCTGTGGATAATTTTGTGAATGGAAGGGGAATAATAGGAGTCCTTTTCTCTTATGTAACGAGTCACATAAAGTGACATATGCTAAAATGTATTTATATAAAGTAACTGAAAAATAATTTCAACTAATGAGCAAATGAAGGTCATGACCTGTTTTGGATAATTTTTGAACAGTGAGAACTACTATATTTGTTTGGTATGTTATGTGCAAAGGACAATTCTACCAGTTATATAGCCTGGATCGATCTTAGAAGTACTTTTTGTCAAAGCAAAGACAAATTGGACATGTTCAAATTTCTTTTCAGCACATTGGATGCAAATCAAATCCTGGAATGTTTACTGAATGGAGAGGATTTTCTGTGAGTTTATTTTTATTCTTTTTCTTACTCAGGTGTATTGAAAGATCCTATAATTATCTTTAGTGGTGATTTACTTGGGGAAGATTGATTAGTACAATCAGTCATTGTAAAGCAATTTTCATCACCAAATACTAGATGGTTTCTTTTCTCACTTGATTAGCAGTCCTTCTGTAGATTACATGATCAATACAATAATCATTAAATATATATGTGCAATAAGTGTGAATGTGTATTATAAAGAAATGAAATGAAGATCTGGAACTGTGAATTAAGTTTCATATGTGAAGTTAAAGATTTGGAACTGAAGATTAGATCTTTCTCTCTCTCTTTTCTCTAATCTTTTTGCTTGATCTTATCCATCTCCAGAATAATCAGAAAAGAATGCTTAGCTATGAACATAAACTAATTTACACTGGCAATACAACCAGTTTAATCCATTTTAATTTAGGAATTGTCTCTTAGATTGGTATTTTATTTGGAATATTTGTGTATCTGACTCACCTTACATGCACTGATGCTCTAGCTGAAGAACCCATTTAGTATCCCTACCTTACTATCCACCCTCAAAGTGAAAACAAAACCCTGTTTGACTGTATTTCAACATATTTGGCACCACAATGGTAAGTTCAATTCATAGCTCATTCATGCTAAAATCAATAAATAATAAATATAATTGAAAACAAAACTTTTTTAAAAGAATGTTAAGTTTGGCCAAGTAAAAACACATGAGAAAATACCAAAGTTAAATTTATAATCTTAACTCTGCTTCTTTGTGGTTTTGCATTTTACCAAATAGTCTTTAATTAACATCACCCATATAACATCATATAGCTACAAAGCTAGTGTGGTGACATTCTCATGCACCATAGAGCTTTCTATTGGTGGAATTCAGGGACTAGCTAATTTGCCCGACAAATTTCACTATCAGGTGATATAAACTGTTAACAGAGGAAAAGGTTGGAGGAGCATTTAGGAAAATGACAAAGGAGAAAACATCTGGGCTAGATGAAGTACCAGTGGGTGCTCTGGAGTTACTGGGAAGAGAAGGCATCAAGTATCTTACAAGTCTGTTCAATTGTATTCTTTAGAAAGAGGAAAAACTGGATGAATGCTTTGTGATGCCTGGTTTTAAACATAAAGAGGATATTATACAGTGTGTTATTTATAGTCCCCTTAAACTGAACAAACACCTTTGGTGTTGGCTCAGAAATTAGGACTAGGCTTCCTAGATAGTCTCCTGGGATGACTATGCTTGCAACTTTTCTTCATAGCTGGCCCAGCTGTGAGTGTAGTGCGTCCACCACCTCCCACGTCATCTTCCCAGCTCTGCGGAATCTGTCGGAGGACGAGAACTTGAAAAGACCTGTTGCATGAGCAGATGGCCTGCCTCCAGTCCTTCACCAATTGGTGAGCCAGCACAAGGCCATATGCTCCTCTCTCACCTCAGTGATGGAGTGCATGGCCTCATGCATGGAATGGGCTACCAGCTACTGCTCTGCCCCCACTTTTCCCCAGGTTTACCTCCTGGCACCCCTAGGGATCTTGAGGCAGCCAAATTTGCACACAGCCCCATCCCTGAGACCTCCTTTGCCCTCCTTTCCCCGTCCTCCATTCCAGGTTCTTTCCTCAGTCCCTTCCTTGTGTTATATTCCCCAAATAAACAGACTCGTTTGACAAAAAAAAAGGCTTTTTTTATTTGCTCTACAGGAGAGGGGGAAAGGTGGGAAAGGAATGCAGGGGAAGTGAGGGGTGGGAGAGGAAAGACGCATAGGGGAAATGCAGGGGCCCCTTGTGAAGAGGCCCAAGGGAGAGTCTCACAGCTGGCTTTAGCTGAAACTCTCCCTCAAGGCCTCCCTGATGAACATAGCCCCTTGATGTGCTCTCCGTAAGGCACTAGTGTTGCTTGTGAGCCCTGGCCAGCTATTTAGACTCTGCCCCCCTCCCCTTGGTAGGAAAGTCTCCCACTTTCTTTCACACAGGTTGTGGAGCACACAGCAGGCCTCCACCACAAAGGGGATGTTGCACTCACTGAGGTCTGGGCAGATGTGAAGACTTCTGAACCTTGCCTTCAAGAGGCTGATCGCACACTCCACCACCATGCAGCACCTGCTCAACCTGGCATTGAAGTTCTCCTTGGTGGGCTCTGGGCTGCAAATGTAGGGCTTCATGAGCCAGGGGAGCAAGGGGTAGGATGTGTCATCTAGGATGCACATGGACATGTCCAACTTCCTGCCCTTGATGGTGCAGTCAGGGAAAAAAAGTGCCGGCGTGTATCTTCTGGAACAGGCATGAGTTGTGCACCTTCCCCGACCAGCTGACATTGATTCCAGGAAGCATCCCTTGTGGTCCACAATGGCCCGCAGCACCATCCAGAAATACCCCTTCCTGTTTATATAGTCTGAGGCATGGTGCTCAAGGGACAAGATGGGGGTGTGCGTGCTGTCTGTGCCCCCCTCGGCAGCTGGGGAAGCCCATGGCAGCAAAGCCATCCACAATGATGATGATGTTGTCCAGAGTGATGACCTCTCTAGCAAGATGTTGTTGATGGCCTTGGATATCTACAAGAACGTGGTTCCAAATGTGGATTTCCCCAACCCAACCTGGCTCCCGATGGAGTGGTAGCTGTCTGGTGTGGCGAGCTTCCAAAGGGCAATGGCAACACACTTCAGTAGAGAAATAGCGGGTCGCAGTTGAGTGCCCTTTCACCTAAGGTCAGGGGCGAGTCACTCAAAGAGCTCAAGGAAGGTGGTCTTCACATGCAGAAGTTCTGGAGCCACGCTGGTTATTCCATCACTGCAGGATGATGTAGTCCCACCAGTCGAAATTGGTCTCCTTCCTCCAGAAGTGGTGTTCCACAGTGTGCAGAAGGTTTTAGGGGCATTTGCAACAGCAAGAGTGCCAGGACCTGGGTGAAGAGGTCCTCCAGTTTAGGTTGGTCATCATCCTGCTAGAGCAGCATGTGGGCAGTCTGGACGAACTGTGCCATGAGATACAACACGAGGCCCGTGAGCCCGGGACTGCTTTGCAGCAGCTATGGCTCCATGGTGTCAGTGCGCCTGCAAGGGCAACCAGAGCATACTGCATGCATTTGGTGTCCCACGAGGAGGGAGGCAGTGTAGGACTGGTGTGTGAGACACAGCCATAAAGAGGAGCCTCTGAAAGCACATGTTTCATCTTGCCTGACCAAGTAGCCACAGGAAGTGTCTGCCGTTCTGATGCCCTCCCAGAGTGCTTCCAGTGGCTCTAAATCCAAGGCAGGTTCCTATTAGTGTGGATGAGCTATTTCAAAATAATTCCGAGCTATTTCCATGCTCCCCCATAGTGTGGACATGCTATTTTGGTTTTGTTATTTCTGGAGTTATTTTGATTTTACTTATTTTGAAATAATTTCCTAGTGTAGACATGCCCTAGGAATGGTGATAAGATTGAGACTATAATATTGAGGAAGGAGGACTTACAATAAAGGATTTTGCAGACAAAGAACTTAGGAGGTTGATTTTTACTCTATTAGGTACAATGGTTGATGATGATGATGTGCTAAAACAATGCTGAAAAAGTTAAAAGGTAGAGTATATAAAACTATAATTTGACCAACCCTAGTATCCAGAACAGAGACTTGGCAAGCTACTAGAAAAGACATCAGTATGCTTTCCACCATGAAAATGGCAATATTGAGATGGTCAAATGGCTGGACACTCTTTGACAGGAAACAAAGTGAGTTTGGTAAGAGGCTTAACGAGGGTTGCTTCAGTTGAAGACAAGGTGAGGGAGGCTAAGCTATATTGTTACAGATATATCCTGTGGATACTTGTGAGATATATCGGAATACAGGCATTGCACTAATTGTGGTTGGAAGACAACCAAAAGAGAGACCAAAGATTCAGTAGACAGACTGGATATCAGCAGCTGTCATAGAGTGTGTCTATGCAGCAGGGCTTAACTCAAAATAAGCTATGCAAATTGAACTACGTCAATTGCGTAGCTTATTTTGAAATTGGGAGCATCTACACAACACTTACTTCGAAACAGAGCACTCTTCCCCCAACTTCCCTTACTCCTCATATAATGAGTGTTACAGGAGTCATGGTAAGAAGTCCTCCAGCTTGACAGTATTTCAACATTATTTTGAAATAGCTGCCTGCTGTGTAGACGTGGACTAAGTTATTTCAAAATAATGTTGCTGTGTAGACATACCCATAAAGATCAGTCTTCAAAACAGCCCCACATCTGATTAAACATTTTGGAAGAAGGCCATAAAAGTAGCCAATTCTGATTAAGAAAGTGGCAAGAAAGAAGATATAATATCTAAGGTGGTACTTGCATCTATCTATCTATCTATCTATCTATCTATCTATCTATCTATCTATCTATCTATCTATCTATCTATCTATCTATGAAAAGCTAGAGTAAACCTACTTGTTTAAAAAATTGCTGGGATGGCTCAAGTGTTATGTTATGCTTGCTTTATATATATATATATATATATATATATATATATATATATATATATATATATATATATATATATATATAACCAGACACTTTTATGCAATTGTATTAAAGTCATTAAAAAAATAAAGTAATAGGTACAATATAAAATTCAGAAGACTAAAAGTCTTAACACAACTGCTATAGAAATCAAGTTCAGTTACATGATTAGCTTTTTACATTTTACAGGCATTGAATATTAGTGCATTACTAACTTCATACTCAAAATGTATGCAAAAATTTGGATTGGGCAATGCAAGCTAATTAAAATCAAAACTGTAGTGGAAGACTAATATTTCAGGATCTGTGATATCACAAATAAAGTAGGACTTAAATAACATCCTTAATTTCAGTGAATCCATAAGTGCTGCTATTACCTATTATTTCTTTGTGTGTCAGTCACGATCGCATAATTATATTGCATTTTGACATTGCTTTTAATATCTTTCACTATAAAATATAGCCATACTTTCATAAAGCTCAGGAGAACCTTAGTAATTTGCACTAATGTCTGAGATGAAATTTATATAACCAGATTACTTGGAAATGCAACAATCAAATGAATAGTATGAAAGAATAGAGCTTCACAAAAGATACATTATTCAATTATTTATCAGAAATGTGATTACTAATTTTTTTTAAAAAACCCTTAGTTGTAAAAATAAGATACATAAATTATGCACACGCACACACACTGAATTTTCTAAAAGAAGGTCTCTTATTTTGAAGGCACAATTGGCACCTGAAAAATGTATATATGCAATTAGATTGCAAATGAAACTCTGAATTGCTGCACCTCTACCTGATTGTGTGCACATATCAGTTACTTAGAGGCACAAGCATTTAGAGTTGCAGGCAATAAGCTTGATGGGCATAAAATAGGCTTGAGAAAAGGGGGTTAGGTTTTCTGAAAAATTAACACTTTCTATTAATATATCGTTAACAATAGTAAGGCAAAATCGTCTTTCAAGCATGCATTTACTATTTATGTCATTCAGATTTTTAAATTTCTGAGATAGTCTTCAATCTGTTATAGTGGAGTGTAAACTAACAATAAGAATAGGACCCCTTAGTATGTCCACGGTATTCAATATTTTCTTTTATGTTGAAATTTTTTTTTCATTTTTATTTGTAGTAGTACTGAAAGCCTGCTAGAAAATATCCTGTAGTACCATTTTCAAAATTAATGAAGTTTTAGTATTAGGAACCTCCACTATAGCACTTTTCTTGTTAAATGCTAAGAAATAAGGTGAGACCAGTGAGCCCCTATATAAGAATGATCAAATTTCTGAATCAGAAAAATGAAAACTGGTGAGATTCTGTTAAACTGTATCTGTTGCAGTTACAATATAGCTCAGTCAAACAATAATTAAGAGAGTTCACTGTTCAGTCATGCTTTGTGTTACTTACAAAATCTTTTGATTAGTGGGTTATATTAATCACAGATATTACAGTCCAACCTCTGTGTGGAGCATGATCTTCCTATACACTAAGCCAACTAGGAATTTATCTGTCTTAGTTTTGAACATCACTAACGAGGGTGACTCTGTTCCTTTAGTAGACAGTTTTATTTTTCCATTCACTAATTTACTTTTTTCTGGTAAGAAATGTTTTCTTATGTCTAACTTGAATATTCCCACTTTTAATTTCAGGACATTAGTCCTGATTTTATCCCTGTAAAAAACAGAAAAATAGCCACTTAATCTTCTATTTGGAAATAAAAACCTATATGATTTTCAAATGTGATTAGTTATTTTGCATGCCCAACTTGAGACACCTTAATATGTCATGATATTCAGAGGGTGAATGCTCCACAATTTCTCAAAATCAGGCCCCTTCACGGTGTCTCATATCAGACACTCAGAAAATGATACACCCCCTAAAAATCATCAGTCATTGAAAGTGTTCCCTCTAAGACTTTCCATCCATGAGCAGAGTGAGTTTTGTCTTATGCACCAAAATTGACGTCATGGGCACTTGTTCAGATGTGTGCCCCTGTGGCACCCAAGATATTAATATATAAATAATAAAAATGTTATAGAAGAAAGAATACTAAAACAAGATATAATTGACAAGGTGCATGATTTTAAATGTTTATTTAATATGAATTAAAATAAAAAAATAATACTGCAGAGTTTTCAGTATGTTAGATTAGCCTCAAGGCTGCTCTAAATCTGCACTGTCCATGGTTCCATAGAAGTCATAGGAGGCCAAGATAAGCTCACTGCAGCACAGCTCATACTGTGGCAGCAGCAGCCGAAATCTGAGGCCCTCTAGAATCACTGAAACTGCCCTCTTTGCCCCCCTCCTTGATGGGCCCCGCAGGGCACTAGCTCCTGGGATCGGTGGCAACACATACATGCTGCTAAATGTCAGGTGGTGCAGCTACTGTTTATCTGCTCTTTTGCTGACAAAATACTTGCACCCCAATGAGCAGCATTCACATTGTCACCAGGAGAGGGCTCCTGCACACCACATACTGGTCACACTGGTACTTGCCATGGCAAACCTTTTGTCTTGGGAGGCAAGGGGTAATGCCTCTGAAGGACATAGGATTTATTGTTCAGTAGCCAGTGCAGACATAGCCAAGCCTGCTGACAAGACAACTAATCCTTTCAGAACCCTGTGCGCACACACTAACAATAACAAAATTACATGTACCTGAGCTATCATTGGGTAAATTCATGCTCGATATTTAGACAAATGTCTTCAGTATACAGTTAAAGACACTATTACAGTATCCTAACCAGATAAATCACCAGCTGGGGAGAGCTATTTATTATCCGTGTGCATCTACAGTTAATTAATTGGGTCTTCCAAAGGAACATGCACATTCAAAATTACACTAATGTAATATAGGACTTCTTTTACTTACTATATCTATAGAGGAGAGTGGAATATGTCTTCTGGACTGCATTGGGAAGAGTAACCAGAAATGGGTACGATTTATGACACATGTAATTTATGGCAAAAGCACAAGAAGCTTATGGTAAGCTTGTAAATAATATTTGCACCAGCGCTGGGAGATGAATAATGCATTTGACAACAGTTTTAGTTGCATTTAGTAGTAAAAATTTCACTGTCAGTAGTTTCAGAGAGAGCACCAAGCAAGTAATAATATCAGATTAATAATGTTTCAAGGAAGAATACAAAGGAAGTGTTGCACAGCATTCCTCCTACCTGTGCAGTTATTGTTACTGTTAGAAGCACAACCAGCAGCTTTTCATTTTTGGTTCAAAATCAGATCTTTACCCTCACCCCAACATTCTTTTTAAAACTAAGAGTAATGCATGTATTAGACGGACCAGGACTTTGCTTTGTGCAATACAGAAGAAGAATTCTTAGATTTCCATATTCCACTGTTTATGCTTACTGCAGCAAATCTCTTTTTCCTTCCATTTTTAAGGATTATTTTATTTCAGTACAAGTATGGGAGAATGAAGTCTAATATTAAATACATTAAGCATACCACCAATAGCTGTAAAAACCCTACATTTTAGTCTTCAAGGACAGTTCAAAACAGAGTAGTTCCATTTCTAATGCATCAGATAATTTTACAGAGTAAGCTCCAAAACTAGAGCTGTAATAAAACAGCTCCCAAAACATTATTTTGTGTGCCTCTGCTCTTTTTTTAAAAGAAGTGTAAACATTTATTCACATACCTGTTTTCTCACTCTTGCTGATTTACAGCTGTGTGAGAGAGAATCAGTCCCACTCAAGACTGAAGAAATGCTGATTTTGCTCCCACTTTATCTGATTCTGTCTTTTCTACCCTCCACTCCCACTCCAATGTTTGAGCCACTCAGCCCTGCCCCAGAGCAGCCCCCTGCCTGCCACACGACTGCTGCCTGAAGCCCTGGGCAGCAACCCTCCCACTGCCAACCCCTGGCAGCAGCAATCTGCCCATCACATGGCTGCAAACCCCAATTTGCAGCAACTCGCTCGCCCATCCACAGCTCCAAACCCTTGCAGCAGCCACCCACCCACCTATCTGCTTACTTGCCTTGAATACAAACCTGCCTGGACATGTTATAGGTATGTAGTCAGGAAAACTAGTCCATGCCACTGCCCATGCTACCATGTCTACATTATTATTTTTTCAATTGATAGCTCAATGAGAGCTAGTGAGTGTGTGTCTATGCATGCTGGGAAACAGCCCTACCTCCAAGTGTAGACATATCCTTACAAGAACAACTAGTCAATCAGAGCTTAAAGCTTTGGACAGGGAACAATTTTAGCACTGTTGTGTATGTATGCCTGTCTTCTGGTCTTCAACAGGGATGAGTGAATTCTTCCAAAACAGGTGGGGTGTTTTTTTAAATAGTCATATAAAATCATCTGTTTTCTTCTGACAGACATGCTGTTTCACTAACTTCAAAACACATGTAAACAAAACACATCATTTCAGCTTGCATATTACCTAAGATCACATTTCACAAAAGCAGGCGTTTTTTATTGCATGACTAACCATCAGCTAAAATGCTGAACAGCAAATTTTATTGTGCAATATAAAATGCGTGCAGTGTATAATTAGTTGCAGCAGGCATCCAGTCAAAGAACAATAACTGTCTCTCTCACTTGACCATGGGATGAGTTCAAACTTTTGCAACAAACTTTCTGAACAATTGGCAGAACATGAAAGCTTGTTTGCTAAAGATGTTCTGAATAAGCACATATGAGAATTTAACAATAAATTAGTTGATTTTACTGGTGGCAGGAAAAGATCCTGTCCATCTTCAGCCTTAGTCAGTGCCCTTCAGTTGTTAAACACCACTGTGTAATTTATTTGCATAGCTCTTCCCACCACCTTTAGTGATCCATGCTCCATTCCATTTACAGCATCCACCGTTCCTCAGCCCTTTCCCAAGGAGCAGAAAGAGAGAGAGATCTCCAACCAGAGATCATTCTCAGTTCTGGCTTTGCTTCCATTAGCACTTCCTTCCTGGACTGTCTTCTAACATCTGTGTTGATGAGCTATTAGCTCCTCGTACTTAGTCTGTTCATTAGGCATAGTCAAGTCCATAGGAGGGAGGAAAGTAATTGGTGTTCCAGTGATCAGAATGTTGGCTTAGCCGATAGTTCCCAGCCCTTAGCATGTTCATCCCTCTCCCTGACACTTTGCCATTTTGTGGCATAAGGGAGACCTTTGGCACAGATCTATCTTGAGTGTGCCAGGTTGCAGTCTCTTTTATAGCTCATCTAGAATTTTCTCCTTAGGTTCTTCTTAGCTGCCCTGCACCTTCCAATTTATGCATCCCCTATCCATAGACCAACAATGATGCAAGATTTCCTGATCAACCTATTACTGGCGAAGGCCAAGGTGAGCATTCATTGCACCTAAAGGAGGATGTTGGACAGGAACGTGCTCTTCAGCTACTGGTTCTATTTTTGTTCCTCTTGTTCCTCTCAACTCAAAGCAGAATTCCTGACTGAAAACAGGACACATCTAAGCAGGGACATTTCAGTCCTAGGCTCAGTATCTCCTCCCCTTAGACTGAGGGAGGGACCTTCAGGTGTAGGTATGCTTATGCCTGCCCACCCATCTTTGGCACTCACTAGGTGATGGTTCCCAACTCTGTTACAATATTTCACTCTACTCCTCTCAGCCTCTAAAACATATCACAGTATAATGTTTTTAAAAAGACTATCAATTGGTTTTAAAATATATGGATAAATCTCAACAGCTTTTCCACCCACTTTTCTGGCCTCCCAAATCATGGAAACTTTTTCTACTTTAAATGATGTCATATTTTAAAATAACTGTATTCTACACTATTAACATAGCGGAGAAGAAAATGCGTCCTCTGGTCTGTGAATAAGTGATGTTCTGAAGAAAATAGAAACACTTGAACTAGACATCAAAATTGTAAGCAATAATACATAAGCCACCTGAGCTGGGTTTGAGTGTTTAAAGGCTCTTTCTGGTGTTTAGATAAAGGACAGTGGTTTGTTACATAGCAAGAGTGAAATTCCAGCAAATAATAGTAAAAATGTTCACCTAAGAATATTGGTGTTTACTGAAAGAATAGGAAGTGGATATAGTTTTGAAAAATATTCCATATAATAGTCTGGACACTCTCTTGAGCTTTAAACAATACCCTCCTTTCAAAGGGGCAAAAGCACTACATAGTTCCATGATGGGGGTAGATTGTATGCCTCTTGACTCATTTCAGTGAAACTGATGTGATTGCTTATATAAGTCCTCACCACTGTGAGTCAGGGTAGCATCATAGATTCATAGGACTAGAAAGAACTTCAAGAGGTCTTCTGATCTTGTCCTTTGCCCTCAAGGCAGGAGTATTATTTTACGAAATTCTGTGAGGCACACCAAAGAACCTAAGTAAGAAGAGGCAGCTTCAGCATGGTCAAAGATAGATTTACACCACCTTTGTTTCCGCCAAATTTTGTTCCAGGCTAGAGGCCTCCTCAGCCACCAGTACAATTTAGAGCATCGCCAGAGGTTACTATATATTATAGCTGCCTTTTGTGGCTGGCTATGGACTATTCCATTCTGCAATATACTGTATGGTCCTTCTCACCCTCCCTTTCCCAGAAGACCATACCTGACTCTTCTTCCATTGAAATTATTTGGAGTTTTGCCATTTTTTAGTTAGAGCAGGCTTAGACCCTTTGTTACCCTTGGCTAGATCCACAATGGGGACCGTAGTTCAGCACTACACCATCTAATTTTTAGGTGGCCTGCCATCTATTAGGTGCCCAGGCTCTTCATGTAATAGCTGGTATTCACAGCCATGAATCCTCTCCTGGAGTTAGATATCTTTGGCAGACTATCATTTTTTGCAAAAATGGTGGTAATGGCTGTGCCCTGACTTATACCCAGTTCAAATTCCCACTCTACCAAATGTGAAACAGGGACTAGAATCCAAGTTTCTGCCTCTGAGATGGGCACCTTAATATCTGGACTGTGGAGTATTTGGAGCGTCTCTATTTTTTTTAATCTCTCCTGTTGAAAAAATTCCACATTGTGTATCTAATTAAATATTCATTGGTCCATGGAGACAGTGGACAGCCTACTGAGGGGCATGGGAGAGCAATCACTGTGCTTTGTGCAGGGCCCAATCCATTTGATGTGCTCCAAGATTCTCAGAGCACATCCACTGGATGAGGCCATGCAGGAGATGAAGGCAGGGAATGCCTCGTTTGAAAATCCTGTCAGAGCCCTGCATGTCAGGATGTATATGGCTATGTGCATGCCTGATAGCAGAATTTAGGTGTCTACCAGACTTTGGAAGCAGTAATGTAGGTGCTTAGGGAATTTACATGCATCCAGGGTTAAGCAGCAGTTAAGCATGGATTATTAGCATCCACATTTGACATTTAGATTTGGTTTTAATGTGTAAGATCATGGGAGTTCCCAGAACAAGAAAACAAGGTCCATTGATTCATTTGGAAACCAGAAGTCATTTTTCTCCATTGGTATATATCCCCCACTTCTATCCAGGAATGGTTAGACTTTAGACCTGCCTCTGATGTAGGACTCATCGCCCACTTTGGGTGTTAGATAAGATAAATGTTACTTGTGATATTTGTGAGGGGGGGAAAAAGATTTCTCTAGTATGTAGGTTTTATTCTTGATTTTAATGGAAACTGTTTACATGTGCTCAAAGATTTATAATGTTTTAACAAACCTTGTGGAAATGGATGAAAATAGGCTTACTGATGAGCTGTAGTTTGACTGAGAGATTTACAGTAGTGCCACCAAGAAAAAAAACAAGAACCAAAACCTAATGTGGATGCCAACGCAAGAGGCCTCATTGCCACAAATGCTAGGGTTTTTTTTTAAAAGGAAACACTTACCATTGGATTCCAAATGTGAGACAGCAAGTCTTTTAACATTGATCATTTTTAGAGACATAACAATCAACAGAAGATTTTTTTTAAAGGGTCAATTTTTTAAAATATTTGTCATGACTAAGCACTGAAGTTAAAATCAAGTTAAACATTAGCAACAACCTTTCCATAAGTGTTGACAGGAAAAGCTTGACGTGGTGTTACAATATTAGGATCCCTTGACATTAACTATACTTCAGGGGGTAGCCAAGTTAGTCTGTACAGAAAAAAACAATGAATGGTCTATAAAGTGCTACCAGATCATTAACTCTACTGGTACTCAGGTTAAGTTTGCTTTTTGAGGACCTATTAACACCTTTCCACACAAAGTATTTTAATAATTGCTCATTTAAGGCACAACAGTTCTCTTCAGTGATGTACAATTGCCCCTTATTAGATCCAGTTAACATTCTTCAAATGAGTAGGACTAAGTATGGTAGCAACCCACTCCTAGTGCCACTCACAGAGACTAGAGATAGATGAATTTTTGTATCAGATTCAGGTAATCTGAAATAGTGCATGAATTCATATCAACTCTGGTAGTGTCCTTCCCCAGCCTGGTAATTAGAACAATCTTATGGGACATGGGAGACACCAGGCTCAAATCACTTCTTTAGATCAGGCATGTTAACCCGGATAACATAATCACAGGTGAGTACACTAGCCACCAGACTACAGAGTGTCATGGGTTGGGTGTCTCTCAGGACACTACAGAGAAGAGCGAAGCTGCCACAGTCAATCTTTTGGAGATTGGATTAGAGGGTCTAGTGAAGACATGTTAATTTGAACTGAGAGGGTACTCCCATCAGCACTGATAGCCCTACTCTTATGAGGAATAAGGGAAGTCAAAGGGATAGCGTGCTTCTGTTGACCTCCTGCAGCGTGGATGGTGTTAAAATGCGATTTAAGATACTTTGACTCCATTTACGTAATTAACATAGCTGGAGTTGCTTATCTTAATTCGAATTTATCCCCTAGTGTAGACCTAGCTTCAGTGTGTCCTGTTGAAGCTGTTCCACTTTGAATAAATAATGAAATATTCACTGGTGCAGGGACTGGGACACAGCTGCCCTCCCTTTTCCATGAGTGGCCTAGACATCAGGTCACAGTGATTTTTCACACAATCACTCTCTCTCTGGCCCAGTGAATAATTAATACTTCATACAAAATAGAATAGCTTTAACAGGAGCACTTGAGAGACCCTGTCTATACAGCCTGGGAACTGGGGCACCTACCCAGCATATAAAAGAGCAAGGATCAAATCCTAACTTCAAATGGGGAATCAGAACCCAGTTGTCTTATATCATAGGTGAGTGCCAATGGACAGTAACTACATTCCAACCAAAATTGAGATGAAATGTTTTTGGTCAAGCAAAACTTTTCCTTTGACCCAAAAGGAAATTTCCCCCAATTCTCTGATTTGCCAAAAATTCCAAAAAGATTCAGTTCTGGGCTGATCTGAAATGAGATTTCCTCTCTCCTCTCCCACAATTGCCAGCATACAAAAAAAAAAAAAAAAAAAAAAAAAAAAACAGTTATTCACATGCACATCTTAAACAGGGACAATGAGATTCCAATAAAGTTCACTCATTTTCCATTATTCTCACATTTCAGTCTGCCTGAGCTATTTAGTTTACTTGCCTTTACATGTTCCAAATTAACATACCAAGTAGTATTTGTATTCAAACAAACAATGTTGCACAATATACTGTGATGGGGCGTCTGCCCTGCACTGGCCCTTTAAGGGTTAAAATTAGAAAGCCTAATTCGAACTACCTACTCCGTGCCACGTGTAGCTGCGGGCACGGAGTCCGAACTACCGGGGATTTAAAAATGGTGGCGCCTGGCAAGATGCAAATGAAGCCTGGGATATTTAAATCTTGAGCTTCATTTGCAACTTTGATTGACTACATTAACCACCCTAGTTCGAACTATGGTGGTAGTGTAGACATACCCTAAGAGTGGGTGTGACACTAGCCAAAAGGGGGTACTCCTGAGTTGAAAAGCTAGTCTTCAGAGTGTCCAGCAGGAGGTGCCCATAGCACCACTCACCACTATGTTACATGTATACATCTTATAATTTATTGATCCTGAACTGTATCAAGGCCAACAGAGCTATGGTAAATCCTGTTACCTGTGGCTATAATTATGAAAAAAAAATAACTCCCGACATGCACTGTTTAACAGGAGCCTACAGAAGATACCTGTTCTCATAAGAGAGCTGTCCCACTCAGGTATAACTGTTAATCTTTATCAGATGGAAAAAGAAACATACACTTGATGCTGAAACACAGCAGAGCTAATAGAAGGGGAAATGGTGGAAATAATTTTAATATAATCATATTGATAGTGTGTTATGGAAATAATATTAAGCTCCATAGCACTACGTGTGTGCTTAGCTTTACAAAAAAAATACAAATGAAGTGAGCATACATTCTAAATTAAGACAAGACCAAGAAGGAGAGAAACTCCTTCCATATGCACTGCACTCCATGACAAGTAGGCAAGTGATGGAGTGTGTCACAGGGCAGACTCACTACCACAGTGCCTCCTGCCAGTAACCCTGGGATTAGCTCGTTAGCCCACAGGGCACCTCCTTTTAGCTGGTGTCTCCCCGTGGCCTCACGCTACACTCTCCATTCTGGACCCATGTCACTTCCATACCACAGCATCCCCTTCAGGACACTGTCCTCCAGCAGTGTCACTCCAGGGTGTCTCAGTCCCCTTCATAGGAGGGGGGGTGTTTATCAGTCTCTGGAGTCCTCCCCTTCCAGGGAACCCCCAATTCCTCTGTACCTACCTTGCCTCAGTGATCCCCTGCCAATTTTCATCTAGCCCCTGCCACAGAGGTAAACTACAGTGCGCCATGGCCACTCTTCAAGGGGGTGTGGACTTGCTGCCTTTTACTATCCTGGCTGCCCCCCTACAGCCCTGGTACCCTCAGGCCTTGCAGCCCAGGCATGAGGTCAGGCCAGAGCTCCCCAGCTCTGCCTGCCTTTCCCCAGAACTACTTTCTCAGGAAGCCCCCAGCTTCCCTGGTAGGTAGGTCCCCCCTTCTTCTCCACCCCAGCAAGAATATCTTTCTCCCTCCTGGAACCCTTATTTATACAGCCCACAGCTGGGCAATATCAGCCTCAGCTGTTACCTCTCCCAGGGCTGGGTTTTAGCCTTAAAGGGCCACTGTGGGGTGGATGTCCCTATCACAGAGTGCTTTAAAAACATAGATCAACATAGCTCAAAAGACTACTGCTTTGTAATATCTGTCTTCCTGAGAGAATAGATTCCCTTTTTTTAAAGGATGAAGATCTTAGCCTTATGACCCAGCTAATCATATCCTAACATTGAAAAAAGGCATATCAGGAACTGATTTATTGAGTGTAATTATTCAATACACCTACAGATAATGAACATGAGCCTCCTAAAGAGTGCAGTTAAGAAGAAATGCTTGATTTACTGTGAGTTTTTAGACATTTCCTGTAGAGACCCAGAATCTACTGCTAGCACTCAGGAGCAGTGAAAATTTGTGGCCATCTGTGGAGAAAACTTTGGGTACAAAAACCAACAGAGTACGTATCCTTTTACTTGTGTAACAGTAGTAAGATGGACAACGGAACATCAGTGCCATACTTTTAGGGTGTAAACCTCTTAATTTGGTTCCTCTCTGTTACTTCTGACTTTAAAGATGTTTTGTGCATATAAAATTGGACCAGTGTATATAAAACTGGACCAGTGTAGAATTATATTGGATCGTTGCACATTTCCAGCCTTCGAATATTTTTTAATAATAATGGCAGTTGTTTCAAATGCCAGTTTAATCCATGTAGATTAATTTATGTGTACCTGCCCCTCTTTTTTCCTGTTTTTATGAGGATATCTGCCCTAGAAATATGGAACTCTCCTGACAACTCTTCTGGCGAGGGTTCATAGGGTATGTCTACACTGCACACTTATTTTGAAATAAGCTATTGTTGAATAGTTATTCCAAAATAGCTTGTTCTAAAATAGCACGTCTACACTGCAGAGAAGCCTCAAAATTAGTCCGAGGCAGGCTTCCCTAATGGAGACATGCTATCTTGATTTAGAGCTCCAGGAGGCACTGGGGAGGAATAACTTTGGCCCCGGTGAGGGGATCTTTCAAAACAGCAGCACTGGAGCATCTACACAAGCCTTATTTTGAAATAGCTATTTCGGAATAGGTGTTATTCCTCATAGAATAAGGTTTACAGATTGTGGAATAAGCTGTCCATTATTTCAAAATTATTTCCAAATAATGAAATGGCTGTGTAGACACTCATGTTGTTATTTCAGAATAATGCTAGTTATCTTGAAATAATGGTTCATTGTAGACAAACTCATTGTGATCTGTAGGCTATTGCAACATGAAGTTTTTTGTGTGGCATAGTCTACATCTTACCCCTTTTCCATCACATCCAGGTGAAGTTGGGTGTCTTGCTACATCTTCCACAGTGGTTGCTTGGTTGTTTGTCCTCCCATTTTTTAGTTCTGGATGATTTCTATGTTATGAGCTAATTCTTATGGCTCTTTTCATTTCTTGTTCTCATCTTTCCTGCATCAATGTTATCTGATATGCTGCTTCCTGCTGCTAGCATATAAATTGTAGTACTCTTCCTCTACGGTTTCTTGTGCTCTGACTTGTGTTATAGCTTTGACTAGTATCAGATCTGGGTTTATTGAAGATGCTCTGACAACTTATTATTATCCCTTCTGTGTACAACTATCCTATCTCTTATTAGTGCTTATTTTAAGGCCCCCTATTTGCAATGTTCAGCAAGTCTATGAACTGCTGTTATGAAAACTTCACTGTTTCCTCTCATTCCTGCCACCTCATATTAAGTTTGCCCCTTTTCTATAATGATGTTATGTCCACTTATAAATCAGATATCAAATACCTCATTCACTAGGGTACAATCTATCTTTTTCATGTCAGTGAGAAGTAACAAATATAGAATATCATTTGCAGCATTTATCTGTCTTTCTTCTGACATGTCTATTATGCCATATAGAATTTTTTCAAGTCTTTGAATCCAGTTAACCCAGCCATATGAGTTTTTACAATTGAATATTCTGGTGCAGTCTTTTGGAATATGAGGTCCATTGTTGCAATTTGTTTTGAAGGCAGTTTCTCTGTCCTTATGTTTGCTATGGAAATATGTCTTATCCTTATTTTTTTTACTTTGAAGACAGTTCTGGGGTTTCCTTTATTTCTCTATACAGCTTCTGTTCAGACTCCTTCTTCATTCTTTAGAACTGATATGTGGCTTTCCTTTCCTTTCAGTTCCCACAGTTAATCCTAGAACTGGAAGGGACCTCAAGAGATCATCAAGTTCAGTCCCCCACCCTCACAGCAGGACCAAGCACTGTCTAGATCATCCCTGATAGATGTCTAGCCAATCCTAGGCAATTTATTCCAGTGCTTAACCACCCTACAGGAAGTGTTTCCTAATGTCCAACCTAAACCTGCCCATTGCTTCTTGTCCTATCATCAGAGGCCAAGAAAAACAATTTTTCTTCCTCCTCTTTGTAACACCCTTTTAGATAGCATCTCTCTCTTCTCTTTCTGCTTGAGTTCTCCGTTTTACCTTCCCTGGCTTTCAAACTTTCCCAACTGGCATACTCACCTGACAGATAGGATAGTTCTTTTCTTCTCCATACTCTCTTTTTTGAGAGAGGGATTCAATCAGTCCTGGCACCATATAGCTGAAGAACCCTCACATAGGTACAGTGCATCTAGGAGAGAAACATTCTCTTGCTTCAGAAGATCCCCAAGTCTTTATAGAAAGTTCCCCTTTTTCCTAGTCTTTTCTTATGATTTGCACACCAAGAACTTTATAGTTTCAGGATTGGGTCAGTATCCATTTATCATAATGGCTACTCTGATGCATTCCTTATTTTATTTATATAGCAAACAGAGCCAGTACTGACTGAGCAATTATTTGGGGCCCAGAGCAGCTCAAGGGAGCAGGGATGTCCTGTTCATTGTTTATTATAAGAATGTACCTCTTTTAGTCTGGGGAAAATATTCTTGCTTAAGGCCCCAAATGGGCTAGTGCCATAAACTCAAATATCAAATGCAAATACAATATAATCTCAACCAAACACAAATGAATACAGCCAGTTAAAACACACAAATGAAGATGTTTATAGTGAAAACCACAGACATCTGGGACAGACGGGAGGATTATTTTGCTGTTTCTTAGCTATCTGTATGCAATCACCTCTGAACCTCATTGCCACTTCCAGTCCTTACAAGAATCCCATCCTACACTGGAAAGCATTGTTCTAGTCCTTTCTTTCTCAAAAGGTCTGAGTGAGTTTCTCTATCAACTATAAAAGGATAGGAATTAAATGAGGGTTTTTTTAATATCAGTGCAAAGTACTGTCACTAGCCTAGTTCCTTCTGTTTTCAGTAAAATTAATAATTACAGTTACAAAATTAAAAGCTTTTTTTCTAAATTAGAAATGATGTTGAAACAAACTAAGTACATTTTGAAACACATCAGCTTTTTCTTCAGCCAGAGTGTACATAGCAAATAAATTTAATATAACAAAGTTTAATTTTCATAGTTTTGGAGCTATGGACTTAGAGTGATTTCAGGTTAATACGAAGATGTTAATTTCTTATATCCATTTACCTTTGTTCAAATACAGCACCATGTGACGTTCATGTGCTAAACAGAAATATTGGCACTAAGCTAAAGTTTTCTTACAGCTCAATGCGGTTTTAAGATAATTATGGCACACCCAAGGATTTGATCCCAAGCCTCATAACATATAAAAGGGTTATTCATTTTTCATAAAGTGAAACTTTTTAAAAAGTTTACAAGGCTTCATAAATTAAAAACTTGGAATTGCTTTAGATATGAATATTAGATACCATGTCATTCTTAAGCATGTTAATTAAGAATTATGGAAAACTACTTTGAAATTTAGGTTTATTTTCATTAGTGATGATAAGGCTATATTCTGAAGTTCTATATTTGTGTACTCTATTGTTTGGTTCCCATAATGTTCTCTTGCAAATTGATATTTGCTCAACCAAAGTAACCTGCATTTATCTGATTCCTTAGTTCACCAACACTGTCAAACTTCAAGCATGTGACTAGTCCCACTAATTTTCCTGTGATTACTTTTGCTTAATTTAGGCATGTTCTTATAGATGTAAGCAGGATCTGAAGGAATGATTTTCTTACAGGTAACTGGAATAGAGGAGAGACCCTGGGTGTGTCTATGTAAATACAGTTTATTCCTGCTTTGTTTAGAATTGTTAGATATTCAGTAGATGGAGTAGTATTTTGCTCATTGTAATCAACTTAATTTGTGAACCAACACCAGCTGGCTGTGTCTACACTGGGCCACTTATTCCGGAAAATCAGCCGCTTTTCCGGAATAAGCTGCGAGCTGTCTACACTGGCCCTTGAATTTCCGGAAAAGCAATGATGCTCTACTGTACAAAATCAGCCGCTATTCCGGAAAAACTATTCTGCTCCCGCTCGGGCATAAGTCCTTATTCTGGAACACTGTTCCGGAAAAGGGCCAGTGTAGACAGCCCAGTAGTCTTTTCCGGAAAAGAGCCCCTATCGTCATTTTCGCGTCTACATTGGCCACAGATGCTTTTCCGGAAAAAAGGGCTTTTCTGGAAAAGCAGCCTGCCAATGTAGACGCTCCTTTTCCGGAAATACTTATAACGAAAACTATTCTGTTTTAAGCATTTCCGGAAATTCATGCCAGTGTAGACACAGCCGCTATGTTTGTATTAGATGCAGGAATAGCTCAAATATGGTTACCAATGTTTGTAATTTTGTGGAAATACAGAAAAGAAGGAAAGTGCAAATTGTTTCAAAGGGAAGGGCTCAGCATTAGAAGAATGAACCTTGCTAAGCAGGGGCTCAACTTTCAGAACTCAATGAGTGTATATCTACACTGCAACCCTACTGCGGGATACCGGAGTATCTCGAAATAGCTATCCCGCATCTTCACAGCAAGTTCATTATTTTAGGCTCGCTATTCCGATGTCCCTGTAAACCTCATTCTACAAAGAGTAAGGGGTGTTTTGGAATAGTGCTTTATTTTGAAATTTGATGCTGTGTAGACAGCGCCAAATGATGAAGTAAGCTATTTCAAAATAGCTTCAAAAGAAGAGACGCAATTTGCGTAGCTCAAATTACATATCTTATTTTGAGTTACAGTGCTGTGTAGACGCACCCTGAGAGAGAAGGAAGGTTATTCTGGTCAGGAGGCTTTATGTTCTCCATGGTTTGGATTGGACTGGTTTGTTTCTCTTCCCATTGTTCAAAGAACAGAGCTAAATAGGTATCAAGAGCTTCTTTCTTATACTACTTGAGTTGGAGTTTGTGTGTCTTCTGTCCCTCTTGCTAAGAGATTAAATTACTGGGAGCTGAAATCACTTAGGACAACCAACAGGTGGATGGCAGCAGATGTTGACTGACAACCAGTAGGGTTTCCATTAAGATGCAGAAGAGCAGTGGCAGCCCAATTAGTGGCCAGCAGGGTGGCAGCAGAGAGCAGTGAGTAGGCAGATGGTAAGTGACCAGCAGACTGAGTAAGATGCCTCTTTACCTCCCCTTCCACTCTGAATGGGAGATGAACTCAGCAGATGCACCTCTGAACTCTGGGTCTGCACTGACCAAAGGCAGCAACTGTGAGTGAAGTTCAGAGAAGGTTGGGCATGTGAAGGGGACATTCACATTGATGTATTTAAGAACCTGAGAGGAAAAGGACATTGTCCAACCTACTTGGAGTGGGACTTTTACTCATGCTTTATGTTTATGTACCCTATTTGTGGTGTTTTCCCAAATTAATACCAAGTTACTCCCCTCCCTTTTATTAAAAGTTTCTTTTCTATGCTCAGTCTCTATGCTTGTGAATGGGGAAGTATTGCCTCTTAGAGGTGCTTGGGGTGGAGTATGAATTTTCCACGTTACTGGGTGGAGGCTCGAGCTGGTTTTGTGTGTGATGGTTGAAGAGGAACTCCTACTGAACCTGGCCCTAGTTGCTACTGGAGCCACCTCGCAGAATGGTTATATAAATATCTTGCTGAACTGAAACAAAAAACAGGACTGTGTAGCATTTTAAACACTAACAAGATGGTTTAATAGGTGATGAGCTTTCGTGGGCCAGACCCACTTCCTCAGATCAAATAGTGGAAGAAAATTGTCACAACCATATATACCAAAGGATACAATTAAAAAAATGAACACATATGAAAAGGACAAATCAAATTTCAGAACAGAAGGGGGATGGAGGAGGTGGGGAAAGGGAGGGAGGTAAATGTCTGTGAGCTAATGATATTAGAAGTGATAATTGGGGAAGCTATCTTTGTAGTGGGTAAGATAATTAGCATCTTTATTCAAATTTGCATGTAAAGTGTCGAATTTAAGCATGAATGACAGTTCAGAGGATTCTCTTTGAAGTGCAGTCTTAAAAGGTCTTTGAAGCAGGATGCAGGTAATCAAGTCGTTGAGACAATGTCCTTTCTACCACTTGCTGAACTGAGGCATACATGTTCAACCGTTTTCTACTAGCTGTGGTAACTATACAAATGTTATCCCCAAACCCCAAAGGGTAGGGTTGCCATTCACAGGAGACACTGGACTTGATTCCCATTTCTATTAAGGCTTTATTGATAGCAGGTAGGGTATATATAGTTTCAAGCCACAGTTAAAGCAGGCTGTGTCCACACTGCAGTGTGTAGCTACCTAAGGCAGCAGAAAGCTCAGGTGGGAGAAGGCAGTGGGGAAAGGATCCGGTTACATGGAGACAGTAGGATGCTATACTGCTATAGTTGGGGGAAGTACTAGGGAATGCAGATTACCATGTTGGGTACATACCTAAAGTTCTGGCATGGCTGATCTCAGCTCACCTAAGCAGTGCCTCATCATCTACACTGATATTTATGCCCATGCTGAAGGGTGGGGTGTAGTGCCTGGACTCTAAATGCTTCTGTAAGTGTAGACACCTTAATGCCACTGTATGCTGTCACAGTGCTGTAAAGTCACCTGGGTGTAAATAAGAATGCAACCCTATGTTCTTTAAGAGTTTTTTATATCTGTGCAGAAATAAAACTTAACGATCTATTACTTTTTTAATTCTGAAGGGCCCCATATAAAATGGCTTCTACTTTCCCCACCACACGCTTGTACAGCAGACAGCTTTTAAACCAAGTAGTGTGGTTGTACTGAAGCAAAGAACAGGAGATCAATAACCAAGGTTAATTTCAAAAAGAACGTATTACCTTAGGCATCTGTTCTTAGCATGCCTCTGCATTCACTGCCTCTGGCCAAGACGTGAGAGGTAGTGCAAAACCAGCAATGCCGATGCCAACAGCTGGCCATGGTCCCAGTGCAATCCCATAAGAATATACAATTTTAAGGATTAAAAATACATTATTTCTGTAAGTGATAAAGGAAAGGCAGCAAACTCAATGCTTCCACGGCAGACCGGAAATTAAAAGAGAATATCCGATTATATTAAAAAACTACATTTGGAGTCAAAAGTAAAAAAATGCAATAATACTGCAGAAATCTTTTCACAGTCTCTTCAGTCTATGCTATAGGCCTGATCCTGTATTCCATGCATTCTCAGAGCTGTTTAAATCGGTAAGAAAGGAATACAGAATTGGTCTCTGTAGAGGGCGCGTCTATACAGCAAAGCTTAACTCAAAATAAGCTATGCAAATTGAACTACCGTATATACTCGAGTATAAGCCGAGTTTTTCAGCACAGAAAAATGCCCCCCTCGGCTTATACTCGAGTCAGCATCTTGAGAACTGAGTCGGGCGGGCTCAGCGCGTCTCTGCCTCTGGCCGGGTCTAGCCGGGTCTAGCCCCGGAAGTCGGGGCGAAAGCTGCTCCGGTGCCCCTGGTCTGCTGGAGACCGTCTCCAGCAGACCAGGGGCACCGGGCGGGTTCCCGCGCTTCTGAGGCTTTGCCAGAGCAAAGCCTCAGAGGCGCGGGACCCCCACGGCTGCGGCTTCAGTCCGGGAGCCTGTGGTCTGCTGGGGACGGTCCCCAGCAGACCACAGGCTCCCGGACTGAAGCCACAGCCGCGGGGGGGTCCCGCGCCTCTGAGGCTTTGCCAGAGCAAAGCCTCAGAGGCGCGGGGAACCGCCGCTGCTGCCGCTTCAATCTGGGTGCCTGTGGTCTGCTGGGGACCGTCCCCAGCAGACCACAGGCTCCCGGACTGAAGCCGCAGCCGCGGGGGGTCCCGCGCCTCTGAGGCTTTGCTCTGGCAAAGCCTCAGAAGTGCGGGAACCCGCCCGGTGCCCCTGGTCTGCTGGAGACGGTCTCCAGCAGACCAGGGGCACCGGAGCAGCTTTCGCCCCGACTTCCGGGGCTAGACCCGGTATCTATCTTCATTTTTTACATTTACCAGTAGCTGCCTCATTTCCTACCCTAGGCTTATACTCGAGTCAATACTTTTTCCCAGTTTTTTGGGGTAAAATTAGGTGCCTCGGCTTATATTCGGGTCGACTTATACTCGAGTATTTACGGTATGTCAATTGCGTAGCTTATTTTGAAATCACTTATTTTTAATTTAGGAGCTTCTACACAGCACTTATTTCAAAATAGAGCACTCTTCCTCCAACTTCCCTTATTCCTCGTTACAATGAGGGTTACAGGAGTCAGAGTAAGAAGTCCTCCAGCTTGACAGTATTTTGACATTATTTCGAAATAACTGCCTGCTGTGTAGACACGGACTAAGTTATTTCTAAATAACGTTAGTTATTTCGAAATAATGTGACTGTGTGGGCACACCCTCTCTGTGAACTTTAATTTCCATGCTTCTCATAGTGATTTCTCTTCAATCTATCATATATTCTATGTGACTCATAACTTTTCTTTCAGCCAATGACTGCCATAAACCATCTTTATCTAGTGTCACCTTTGAAAGTAGATTAGTTACACTGCCTTTGTCTTGTGATACATATGTGCACTGGAGCATAGCAATTTCCCTTTTTAAGTTGGTTTGTACTAAAATTAGTCATTTCATTTCAGATTCATTGCTAATTGTGTGGACTAGCTCTGTAAAAATCAGCTAATTGTTCACTTCAACAAATGTACAATGATGTAAAACAGGGGTTTCAAACTCCCAGCCTGGGACTCTCAGCAGGCCAGAGGGGAGGGCCCACAAGCCCTACCCCTTCCCACCATTGCCCCGCTCTTTGCACAGCACAGTGTCCCATCGCCGAGCACGAGGCTTTGGGGATCACTGGGGAGACGTGGTGCCATGCAGCAGCAGTTATCCCTCCCTTTCATTTCCCACAGC
This sequence comes from Pelodiscus sinensis, assembly GCF_052426305.1. Taxonomy (NCBI): domain Eukaryota; kingdom Metazoa; phylum Chordata; order Testudines; family Trionychidae; genus Pelodiscus; species Pelodiscus sinensis. The sequence continues at coordinate 203,265,434 of NC_143052.1, forward strand.
AGATCAAGTGTGTCCACCCAGTGTACTCTGCTTCTCCCACAGCTCCTGCCACCATTGGGAGTGCAAGGGTGAGGGTAGCTAGCTAGAGTTGCAAGATGTCTGGTTTTGAACCGAACGGTCCAGTATTTGAGTTTTCTGTTCAGGAAACAAATTGAGAAACTATAAATGAGAAACTATAAATGTCCGGTATTTTCTAAATAAGATATAATCTAGATTGTGATGTAATGTCAAGTGTGTCCGGTATTTTTGTTGAACCCTGGCAACCCTGTTGCTATCCCAGAGATTGGTAAGATGTGAGGTGAGGCATGGGCACTATCAGTTTCTACTGCTTTTCAGTACCTCCTGTTTGCCATTACTTGGACTGCATTCCATGCAGATTTGGGATGGCAATAACTAGCCCCCCCTCCCAAACAAATTAAGTGTGTTCCTGCAGCCTACCCGCAAAACTCAGTCTTTTTCAGATCTGGCTGGCTTCCCGAGAACCAGCAACAATCTTTCATGAAAAACACCCACACTCTAGAAGATGTTTCCTCAGTGAACAGCTAAGAGTGCCTATTGCCATGCTATATTACACTGAAACAGTCTTTTATCTGTATTCATAGACAGGGCAATCCCCTATCTCTTGTAATTTCTGGGGGTATTTTTCACATCCAAATGATTTGATGTTTTGCAGTTATCTCTGATGGTTTTCCACTGATAGTCTGGGATTGAACAAAGCTAGGCAACTGAGCCTTGCAGTATATCACTGGTGAACCAGAGCAAAATAACAAATCCCTCCTGCATGAAAGGGCTGTCACTGAGACATAGGCCCTGTGACTAACTTTTGCATCCAAGGCCATAAAACATAGCCATGGTGTTCCTTAAATATCTTGCAATGACTGAGTCTTGACAAATTACAAGCTTTCTGTAGATACCTCCCTTGTTACCTTTTACGGTAACTACAGTGAAAGATATGTTTTGTGTAGTGATTTTGCTTGGTCTCAGATGGAGAGTTGCTTGATCTCCGCCCTGGACCAGGAAGGCGCCCGCCTTCTCCAGCCCCTATCAGGCTCCTGGGAGCTGGCAGACTGCTCCTGGGGAAAGATAGAGGGCTGGCTGCCAGTGGCTTGCGGGCTCATGTTTTGGGGCCACTAGGTCAGGGGCCCCGGTGGCCACTGCTGGCTCTGGGCTGGCAGGCTTAGAGCTGGCACAAGCACTGTGGCCAGGGTCTAACCCTTTAATGGCTCTGGGGCTGGGGGAGACGAGAGTAAGTTTTCCTGGTTGTGCCCAGAGTGGCCACCAGGGCTCCCTGGGAAGGGCTGGAGGCCCCCTATTTCGAATTAAGTGTCTACACAGCACTTAATTCAAAATAGCTATTTCGAATTTGGCGTTACTCCTCGTAGAATGAAGTTTACCAAATTCAAATTAAGCGTTCCGCTATTTTGAATTAATTTCAAAATAGCGGCTTGCATGTATAGACGCTATTAAAGTTAATTCAAAATAATGGCTGTTATTTCAAATTAACTTTGCAGTGTAGACATACCCTAAGATTGGGTGCATGTCATTTAATCCCATTTTACAGATGAGAAGGCTAAGATACAGATGTGTGAGGGACTTGCCCAAAGCTATACAACGAGTTAGCTGGCAGAGCCAGTAAAAACACTCTCCGTCTACACTACAAGGCTTTTGCGCAAAAACGGCCCTTTTTGAGCAAAAACAGGCAGAGCGTCCACACCTCAACCGCGTTTTTGCACCAAAAAATCCACAGAACAGAGGGCTTTTGCTGGTAATGTTATTCCTCTCCCCACAAGAAATAACTCCTTTTTGCACTACAGCTCTTGTGCAAAAAGGCAGGTGTGGACGCTCCAAAGGGGGTTTTGTGCAAGGAAACCCTATGGGAAAAAGCACAGGTGCTCTGATGGCCATTCACAGAAAGGGATCACAGAATGGCCATGAGAGTTTTCTTGCGCAAGAGTGTCCATGCAGTGTGGACGCTCTCTTGAGCTTTTGCGATGCGTTTTGAGGTCTGGACATGTTTTTGTGCAAGGCTTCTGCGCAAAAACCTTGCAGTGTAGACTAAGCCATATTGGTTGTTCTCTCCCTTTCTGGTGTTGACCAACAATTCAATGTTACCTTAAAAAATCATGACCATCTCTACTTCTGAGTCCTCATATAGTACTTTCTTTAAGTTGTTATTTTTTTCTCATTTACTTTTATTAGATCAGTCCTAAGCTTGCAGACTTGAAGGCATGATTTTATATAAACAAAACAATAAACAACCATGCTGTTTTTAAAGATTGTGCCATCTCTAGTAGCAGGCGAACACCAGAAAATAACTGTATTATAGGCAAAAAAAAGAGCAACATCAATTCAGCCAATGAAAAATAATTTTTGTTTCTGCTTACGGGCACATGAGAAGTGCTGATATATGAGTGAAGAAATGTGCTCAGTCAGAAATACAAATGACAACAATTTAGGGGAGATTTAAGACATTGTGAAAAGAAATTCTAACAGGGATCAAAAAGCAGAACAAATGCTCTTTTTAAAATGTGCTGACTAGAAGGATACATGGTAATATACTTGAAGATAAGGGGTGTCTGGAGAAAACTGACTCTTCATAAGCACAGCCTCTGCAGAACAAAGACATCGTAATGTATAGCAGTGCTGCCTATCATCCCCATTATGGATTAACAATGGATATTTGCTTTGCAGTATGTGTCCTATGACATTCTAGGGTTCAATCCATACCAGTGAAGGGCTGGATAACCCCTACTCTGCAATTTTGTGTACCTCATATCATAACTCTTTGTTGCTGTAGCTCTCTGCTGGGCCACTCACAGTCTTCCAGCATGCAAGTCACTCTGAGGCTGTGTCTAGACTGGCAAGTTTTTCCGCAAAATCATCTGCTTTTGCGGAAAAGCTTGCCAGCTGTCTACACTGGCCACTTGAATTTCTTCAAAAACACTGACGATCTCATGTAAGATTGCCAGTGCTTTTGCGGAAATACTATGCTGCTCCTGTTCGGGCAAAAGTCTTTTTCCAAAAAACTTTTGCGCAAAAGGGCCAGTGTAGACAGCAGAGATTTGTTTTCCGCAAGAAAGCCCCGATCGCGAAAATGGCGATCGGGGCTTTTTTGCGGAAAAGCGCATCTAGATTGGCCACGGACGCTTTTCCTCAAAAAGTACTTTTGCGGAAAAGCGTCCTGCCAATCTAGACGCTCTTTTCCGAAAATGCTTTTAACGGAAAACTTTTCCGTTAAAAGCATTTCCAGAAAATCATGCCAGTGTAGACGTAGCCTAAGTATCTGGAACCTCCCAGCCACTCTTTAGTCACATTCTGGCTTCAATCAGCCTTAGTTACCACAGGTAGGGTGACACCAACACACACACAGTCCTGGATTCCTGGTCCCCTCCAAATGAGTATTCTGTGCTACTCTGTATATTACTCCCTTGGACTGATAACGATGGTTCATTGTTCTTGTAAGGGAACAATATACAACTTGCTGCATCTTTTCTATCAGCCTCATGTAGCATGAACACTCTAATTGACTTTTTTTCCCCTTCTCCCTCCTCCCCCCATTTATTTTGGAACTGGACCTTTAATAAATCCATTCATCTGAAGAATTGGGCTGATGATACCATGATACCATCTACATGTTTGCTAGTCTTTAAAGTGCTGCTAGATTGTTGGTTTTTAAAAGTTTTTCCATCTTATATGGAGTAATCCCCATAGCTCACAACACTGGATTAATTTTGATTGAAGAACAACAAAAAATGTATTTGATGACAAAAAATTTGATTTTGGGTATAGGCAAGGAGGCTTTGAAATGAGAAGTGGTTACAAGAAAATATACAGCTAAAACTCGAACTTAACTTTAAACTAAGTCTAATTTAAATCCCCTTACAATCTGGTTTTAGTACATTGCTGAATAAACTCTTAGGCAAGAAAAGAGAAAGAGATGGGTGCAGAGAGAAAGAAAATGAACTTGGGATGTTTTCATACCTCCTTTTTATAGTTCAGTTATTCTCTGAAATGCATTTCCCTGAGAGAGACTATAGATAAAGTTCTTTCCAGCTAAGAGCAAAGAAACATGGAGAATCCTGTAAGGGAGAGGTTTCAAGCTATTCCTTTTCTTCCCTCTAGCCGCTGAGATGCAGATTTTCTTTGTCTTCATCCCTCTTCCCCCTATTGTTTGAGGACTCTCTTTACCACTTAAATGCAAACTGAAGTAAACACACATTCCTTTGTTCAAGAGCCACTTGACCCAACTTGATACCAAGTTGCAGTGGGGGAGGCCTAGGTTGGATATTAGGAAAAACTATTTCACTAGGAGGGTGATGAATCACTGGAAGGGGTTACCTAGGGAGGTGGTGGAATCTCCATTCCTAGAGTTTTTTAAGTCCAGGCTTGACAAAGCCCTAGCTAGGATGATTTATTTGGGGTTGGTCCTGCTTTGGGCATGGGACTGGACTCAATGACCTCCTGAGGTCTCTTCCAGCCCTAGGATTTTAACTAATCTGGGCTATGTGAGTTTGAACTCATGCCTTTTAACATCATACAGGGGAGATACCATAACTTTACATACAGTGTTGCTACTTACATTTCAACATATCATTAACCAGTGAATTATTAGCTTTCAAATGAAACCTTACAAGGCATATTTTGTGCAAAGATTTAACAATAGTATGTACAGTGTGCATAGAAGGGTGCATTCTATCACAGACACCAATTTAACCATTTCCTTTCCTTGCTACAACTTCTACCTACTGCATTCATAGGATAGTTCAAACTCCATCTCTTCTTTTCACAAGATAGCCATACTTTGGCCTCATTGTAGTCTTCAAGTTACAGTTCATCTAATGCAGTGATAGATTTACCGTGGGTAAAAAAAAAATGTGCCACTCCTCTATTTCATAGCACACTTCCTGTTTGGATGCGTCTTGGCTTTAGGGTTACCAGATGATTTTAAAAAAATATTGGACACACTTGATCACAGATGGGGGAACGGGGCTGGCTGTGAGGAGGTTGGGGGAGCGGGGCTGGCCAGGGGAGATGGGTGGTGGGGGAGAGGGAGGAACGGCCAGCAGGAAGCAGGGCTGTCTGGGAGGGTATTGGAGGGAACAGGGCTGGCCAGGGTGGAACTGGCCAGCGGGAAGCAGGGCTGGCCAGGAGGGGGTCAAGGGAAGTGGGGCTGGCTGGGGAAGATCAGGGGAAGGAACTGGCCGGCAACAAGCAGGGCTGGCCGGGAGAGGATTGGGGGGAGTGGGGCTGGCCGGGGGGGCAGCAGGGGGAGAGCGGGTATGGGGGGAAACCAGCTGGCGGGGAGCGGGGCTGTCCGGGAGGGAATGGAGGGGGGGACCGGCCGATGGGGAACGGGGCTAGCCTGGGCGCATGCAGATCCCTGGGTTCTGCCCATCTTGCGCATGGTCTGGGCTGGGCGCACGGGCAAGTCCGGCCCCGAAGATTCCATCTTGTCCCAGCCCCGCCCCCACCCCCTTCCTCTCTATGCAGTGTGAGCATGTCTACCAGCCAGGAAGTACGCAACTACGTACTGATACTCATGATAATAATAAAACTTAATTAGAAAATACTGGACATTTATATGTCCGGTATTTCTCAATTTGTTTCCCGGACAGAAAGCTCAAATACCGGACTGTCTGGTTCAAAACCGGACACCTGGCAACCCTACTTGGCTTAAAAATCTAATGTGGTATAAAAAGGACTAACAAGCAACATCTATCACAAATAGTGCGTAATTGAAACAAAAAGGCTCTTCACACATGGCACCAGGTGCAGAGGAAAACTGAACATAACTATTACTTTCACTATTGCTGTCATCTTAGGATCCAATCCTGCAATCCTTGTGAATTTGTGCCGTTCTTATGCTAATAGCTTTTCTGGAGTTAACAGATCTATTTGCATGAGCAATACTTGTGGAAAAGTTGCAAGTCTGGACCCTTAGCAGGACTTCTCCTTACTCACAGTCATTATCTTACACACTGTTGATCAGAGGGAGTGGAGGGCACTTAGCACCTTACTGGAGTGCACCCTATGGTGGCAAGTGCTGCTCTCCTGAAGTAAAGATAAGTTTTGCTTATGACTTTGGTGGGAAAAGAATACATCTGTTTCATTAGTTTCTCTCTGCAATGTACGTACAGTTAAATCACATCAGCTCTTTGCTGACAGTGGAGGAATATAGACTCAGGATTCCTGGGCTCAATTACAGGTTCTGGTGGGAGTTTGATACAGTCTTCCTTCCTTTCTTCCACTCCCCTTCCCAACTCTACTTACTAGGTATGTAAGCAACTAGTCTACTATCTGATAAGCAAAAGCTCTTACTACATTTAAAAGGCAGAGCCGCAGCAGGGTTTGCTCCCGGGGCCAGGAGCACTTCTCTTGGGGACTTCAGGTGAATCACACAAGGGGTACAGGAAAGACAGTTTTCCAACTCTCCATTTCAGTGCACAAGAAGAGCAACTGCAGGAAAAGGAGAACTCCTGCAGCCCTGGGATGGAGCATGTTCAGTTGTTCATGCACAACAATACAATTCAGTCACAGAGAGGAGTTGTGAGGATATGGAGCAGTCACTGCATATGGAATCTTCAGAGAATTTAGCTATCCAACACCATCAAATTTCTATGTAACATGTACAAACAGACTTTTCAAAATCTTCCTGCTTAGCCATATTTTCATGGGGATAATAAAAAGCACATTCTTGGGAGACCCCCTCTTCAAAATTTCAAGTCCTGCACACACATGGAGGTGGAAGTGCTTTTCAAAGAACAGGTATAAGAATTGTTTTTTAACATGGATAAAACAAATCCCCCCCCCCCTCCAAACTCAGTCATTGAAAAGGCTGAATCAATTTAACATAAACTTTTCCTTTAAAAAAATAAGTCTGAGACAGACATCTAACATGGAAAACTAAGTAAAACTAAAGTTTGGTAAAGTTATAAGCTACTCAAAATGATAAGCACCAGGCAACCTTAACTAAAGAAAGTGCTCCCATCTCCACCCGTAATAGCAGCACAGAGTAATTGTGTATAAAAGTCTGATGACATGTACCCTTATTCTCATGAAATTGGGGGGGGGGGAGGGAGGAGAGAGGGACACTGTGCTGTGATTCTTCATCTCATCTTGGTTTGGAACAATTTGTCTAGCTTGGCCTCAAGTACACTCTCTATCAATTTTTAATCCTGTTCTCATTTTCTAATTATATTTCTCATATTCTCCTAATTAATAATTATTATAAGATGAATGTAATGCTGAGGTTCAAGGAATCTAATTGGCTAATGTATAAATGACTTTTACCTACTAATTGAAACTGTCCCAGTCATTAGAAAAATCCATACACCTATTTCACACTCCCTTTCAACTCCATCTTAAAATAGCAAAATGATTCACAACAGGGTATTTCCTTTCGATTAATGACTAGCTGAGAATAATGGATTTCAGATGTACTTTACAAGGACACAAATTTTATACTACATCAAACATTTAGAAATAAAAATTTTCACAATCTGCTAAAACCCCTTTTTAATTCTACTGTCATGATTTAGTTTTCATCTTTAGCATTTTGAAATTTTCCCCTGTGACATAAAAGAAATTCTAGAGATGCAGTCCATGGATGTCCTTGAAAATTAGAAATGTTTGCAAAATATAACAAGTATATGTATTGCAATGGCAGCTACAGATCCTCAGTCGAGGGCAAGACTCCAATGTGCTAAGCCTTGTTTACAACCACACCTAAAATGGAAAGACTGTTTATGCCCCCCAAAGTTTACAATCTAAGTAATATGTTTCTCCCTCTCTCATTCCCTCGCTCTCAGAACACCTATAGGAACACCTAATTCATAGCACATCGGGGCGTAAATCTAATTGGGTATGTCTACACTACCCATGTAATGTAATGAAGGCATACCGCACTTGCAAATGAAGCCCGGGATTTGAATTTCCCGGCCTTCATTTGCATATGCGGGGAGCCGCCATTTTTAAAACCCCGCTGGTTCGAACCCCGTGCAGCGCGGCTACACGGGGCTCGAACTAGGTAGTTCGGACTAGGATTCCTATTCCGAACTACCGGTACACCTCGTTCCGGTACACCTCATTCCGAACTACCTAGTTCGAGCCCCGTGTAGCCGCGCTGCACGGGGTTCGAACCAGCTGGGTTTTAAAAATGGCGGCTCCCCGCTTATGCAAATGAAGCCCGGGAAATTCAAATCCCGGGCTTCATTTGCAAGTGCGGTATGCCTACATTACCCCACTAGTTCGAACTAGCGGGGTAGTGTAGACATACCCATTCATACTAGTCTGCCATGAACTACGTGCAATGTGGACCCTACTGCTATGTCCACACTACAAGGTTTTGCAGCAGAGATTATGCTAATGACTGACTCATTAGCATGAGTTGCAGTGTCACTAGTATAATTTGTGCCGATGCTTTTTGCACTTCCGTTTTGCACAAAACCCCCCTTTTGCACAAGATCCTTATGCCTCTCCCGGAGGAATAAGGGTTTTTTTTGAACAAAATGGAAATGGCTACACTACTTCTTTTTACGCAAAAACCCCTTGTGCAAAAAGCATTGGCACAAAATATGCTAATGACATCATGACTCATGCTAATGAGTCTGTCATTAGCATACTCTCTGACGCAAAAACTTGTAGTGTAGACTAAAAGTTTAGTAATGGACTTTGATCTCGTCTGTTTCTGAGACATCTGAAGAGGCTCTTTACTGAAAAAAATAGGAATATGGAGAATTTTTAGGTTGTCATTTAGGATCTGATCTTTTATTAAGCCAATAGCAAAATTCCTACAGAGTACAAAAGAAGCAGGAGTCTTTAGGGAAAAAAAAACTATGAAGAAAGATGGATAACATACATGGAAAAAAATTATTATGGCTTAGGGAACAGTTACTTGTATTTAGAGAGCATGATTCCCTGAGATGCTTTCTCCCACTTACTCATTTCATAGTCTCAGCTCAAATATAAGAATACAGATAATCATTAGACATAAGAACAACCATACTGGGTCTGACCAAAAGTCCATCTAGCCCAGTATCCTGTCTGCTGACAGTTGCCAATGCCAGATGCCCCAAAGGGAATAAACAGTGATCCATCCCTTTATCAGGAGTGGCTCGAGGCCGGCTGCAGCAGCTGGCGCCCCATGCAGAACGTATGATCGGCACCCCTGCCTGCAGGGCCGTCAATAGTCTGACGTCATCATCGGGCACCCCGGGCGGCAGCGTCCAAGGTGGCGGCCAAGTCCGCCTATAGCCACAGGCCGCCCATGCCCTTATCATTCATTCCCAGATTCTGACTAACAGAGGCTAAGGACCCCATTCCTGCCCACTAATCACAATAGAATGTTTTAAAATATCTGGGACTTTGGTTGGTTTATTAGAAAATATGCTTTGCTGGACAGCAGAAATGTTTCCAGTCTGTTTCCATCTTTCTTCTGTGTGAGTTGCTTTGGAAAGTGAAGTGAATAGGACCAGTATCGATGTTTAGCAATGACCCTAAAACATATGTCCTCGGCATTCAGAGCAATGCAGTGCTGATTAAACAAAAAGGGAAACAAAAGCCCGGCACAGCACCTATCATTTAAAACTAAATTAGATTCAGTTAAGGAAAGGGAAATAGAAAACCCAAGCCTACATTTGCAAGGAAAGATTTAGTTTCTGTTTTTTGAAAGCCACACACACTCATCCTTTGGGGTTTAGAAGTGGCAGAGGGTTTCATCCTTAAAAGAATGAATTATAGTTGACACACTTCGCTGCTAATCCTGAACCAGAAGTGTTCTTTCATTTCTTTGTTAATGTAGTTTGCAAAATAATTGTTTGAAGTAGGCCTACCAGTTGGGACTGTTAGCCTTTCTTGCAAACATAGATTCAAAGGCATTCCTTCTTTGCATTTTGTTTTCCTTTCTGCTGGATTCCGAATCCTTTTCCTACCCATCCAAAAGTGATTCAAACTAGGATCCAAGAGTCATAAAATCTGAACCGGCCTGTGACAAACCCCAGCATTCTTTTACAAAAACAACAACAAAACCACCTACATGGTATCTTTTCAAGTGTGGTTTTGGTGGATTAGTTCTCACGGTAACTAATTTGTGATTAAACCAATGTAGAAGACAACCAACAGCATAATCCACTTTCACGCATCCCAGATGCTTGAGGTCATAGGTGTAAAATTGGAGTAGGGAACCTCAGTCCTCCGGGGCCGAATGTGGCTCCTGGCTTGCCTGGATCCAGCCCCCAGCTTGCCTGGATCCAGCCTCCGAGTGTCAGCCCAACCCCCTGCATTGGGGAGCCTGTGCTGGCATTCCAGCCCCCTGCTGCCCCACAGGGCTGGAGCACACAAAATCTACTATGCTGGGCCCTGCTGGACTCTGGTGTGAGAAGGAAATTGGGGTATGGATGTGAACGACTAGTCTACTATCCGATAAGCAAATGCGTATCAGATAGTCGAGACAACTAGTCACTCCCCTGTCCTTGGTGCCTCTATCAGAAAGAGGCAGTAGCAGGGGGAGGAAAGGAGAGGGTACTTCAAAGCAGCAGCACTGCAGCTTTGAAACACTGTGTGCAGCCTGGGGCCAGCTGGAATGTCCCCAGGCTGCATGCAGCGTTTCAAAGTGGTAGCACCATGTGGAGCCCGGGATCAGCTGAGGACTCCCCAGCTAACTCTGGGCTCTGTATGGCATTGCCACTTTGAAATGCCGTGAGGAGTCTGACGTGGGTTCCCCACGGTGTTTCAAAGTGGCCGCGCCACATGGAGCCTGGGGTCAGCAGGCGAGCCCCCCACTGATCCTGGGCTATGCGCAGCGCTGCTGCTTTGAAATGCCGTGAAAAACATGAGGCCAGCAGGGGATTGCCCCGCTGACCCCATGCTCCCAGCAGCACTTTCAGATTTGAAGTGTAGCAACAGTAAATTGCATCGACTATTCGATTACAGCCTGTCTCCGACTTACGAACTGGTTACGGACCAAGCAATTGGTCGTAACTCGGTTTGTTCATAAGTTGGACCCCATTGAGTTACACACGACCGCACTGTTCGTAAGCGCGGATTGCGTTCGTAACTCAGGGTCCGCTATTTACGGCATTTTGGTCGTAACTGTGAACGGTCGTAAGTCAACGGTTCGCAACTCAGGGACCGGCTGTAGTCAGTTACTCAAAATTGAACATCCCTAATGTGGGAGCGTTTTTCTCGTTCTTAGGTGCCAAGTCAGGGAGGATTTTTGCCTGCAGCCCCTATGGATTTTTTCTGTAGGTCTGTGTCCCGTGACCCAAAAAAGGTTCCTCACCCCTGTGGTAAAGCAAGGTCATCTTCCCTCCCATCCAAACTATAGTCCTGACAGTTCCCTGTAAAGGATGCCGCCTCCTGGATGGTGCTGTACTTCCTTACATGCTCAGCGTGGCTGCAATCCTTCCCCTGAGAAACCTACTGTATAATGATCCCTTAAGGCTTTTGTTTTGTGTCTGAACAGATTGCTAGAGAAATGAATCCGGCCAAATTAAAACGAGAGAAAGAAAACCCCTAGGTGGCGTAAATTGGAAAACAGGATTGATTTGGAAACTGCGCGAACTGATTTCCAAACTGCTCAAGAGGTTCAAACAGTCCCCGGGAGCAGAGATCTGCAGGGGCTGCCAGGCGCAAGGGGGAAGAAAGGCGGGGGGGGGGGGGGGGAGGGACTCAAAGGGGACGCAGAGCAGGAGCGAGGGCTGAGCGGGGAGGCCGCCCGGGTTGGAGAAGAGCTAAAAGTTCCTAAAAACTTTGTCCCGGGGGGAGGGAAGGAGACGACCGCTGCGAGCCCAGGGCAGGCAGGGGGGGCGTAGGCTGCGATCACAGCCTTGCTCAGCCGCCCCCTTCCCCAGCGCGGCTGTCTCAGGAGCCAGGCAAGAGGCTGGGGCCGCGCTCCCCACCACGGACCAGGGCGCGGCAGCGGCCGAGCAGCTGTTCCCTGCCTTTCCTTCCCCCGCTCCCCGGAGGAAGCCCTGGGCGTGACGTGCGTGGCTCGGAGGGGGGCCCCCGATGCAAGCTCCCCCCCCGCCCCCAGTCAGGGGGAGGGGAGAGGGGAGGAGTGAGCTGGGCAGAGCCGGAGCTGGGCTGTGCGCGCTGCCTCAGAGCCCGGGGACAGGCGGGAGCGGCGGCTGCACCTGGTGCGCTGCCTGCCACGAGGGAGGGCTCGGAGCCGCTGCCTCAGCCTCCAGCCCGGCGCCGCGCTCCGCCGCGGGGCTGAGGGGCAGCTGCAGTTCCCCGGCGCGCCCCCCTTCCTGCGCTTGCCGGGGTCGTCGGCGGCGGCGGCTCTTCCCCGGCCCCCATGGCTTCAGCCGGCAGCGGGATGGAGGAGGTGCGCGTGTCGGTGCTGACCCCGCTCAAGCTGGTGGGGCTGGTGTGCATCTTCCTGGCGCTGTGCCTGGACCTGGGAGCCGTGCTGAGCCCGGCCTGGGTCACGGCCGACCACCAGTATTACCTGTCCCTCTGGGAGTCCTGCCGCAAGCCCGGCAACTTGGACAGCTGGCTCTGCGAGTCCACCCTGCACAGCGGTGAGCTACATCCCCGCCCCCCGGCCTATCGCTTCTCCTGCCCTACCACCTCTCCGGTCCCCGTCCCTATTGGCTCTCCTCCCCCCAGCACCTCTCCTGCCCCCAGACCCTATTGTCTCCCCTGCTCCCATCACCTCTCCTGCCCTCTACCCCTATCACCCCCCCACCTGTGTCCTGCCGCTGCCCACAGCCATCCCTCCTCAGCAGCTCCCCCAGCCAGACCACCCCTAATCCGCCCATGTCCACCCTGACCCAGCGGTTCTCCCCCACGACACTCCGACCTAATCGCCCTATTATTCGGCTACCCATATCCACCCCTCCCCTATCTAGCACCCTGCACTTCAGCTGACCATAACATCCACCCATTGCCAGCTCTCCTACCCATTAGCTTCCAGCCATTCCACTCCCTTACTCCTGACTAGCCCTACATTCCACTCCTAGTCCTTCCACCCATCACACAGCCCTGTCCTCTAACCTTCTATCCTGCACTTTCTAGCCTGATCTGCCAGCATTGCCTCCAGATCCCATCCCCCTCCATCCCCAGACTGTATCCCAGTCTCCTTATCTGCTGCCTCTCCTCCTCAGGTCTGCATCCCAATCCCTGTCCTCTCCTCTATCTAGTAAAGCAGTCCAGTCTCCTTTGCCTCCTCCTTTAGTACTGCATTCCAGGTTCCACTCTGCTGTACCGCATCCCAGTCCTGCACCTCTGCTTCTATTTCTCTATCTCGCTAACTCCAAATGGATAGATAAGTGATATGGATAACATTCATCTGTGCAGAGCGTTCCACAATTCTGTGTACCAAAATGCCCTTTCTCTGTTTTGTGGTCAGGAAGGCAGGAGAGATTTAAGAATGTTTCTGAAAGTCAGCTAGGTGGCTGTGTTAGTCTTTTATTATGCCAAAAGGCCCTGAGTTTTGGTTGGCTATGTTTTCTGAGTAGTGGTTCACCAAGAATGAGCATTTCTTGGTGAATAAGGGTTATATCACTTCTCCTCTCCAAAATGATCAACCTGTAAAGTTGTGGGTTCTCAGGCCCAGTGATCTGCAGGTCATCCTACTCAATAAATAGTATTTCTTTTTTTTTCTTTGTCCTGAGCAGATACACTCTGAATTCTGCCATCCTTTTGCTCCTTTCTGCCTCCCCCTGCTTATGTATTTCCTTTCTTTCAAGTGCATGTCCTTTCTTCTCCTTTCAAGCTCATTTTGCCCTACTGTCCCTTCCCTCGTTTTGGTTTATTGTGTTTCTAAAGCTTTTTTGTCTCTTTTGTTCGTGAACTGGGGAAGAGGGGACACCTTTCCTATTTAAAAATGGCTTGGGATACTCAGCAACTGTCAATGAATGAAACAAATAAGCTGTTTGAAAAAATCTAATTTTGTAGGGGTTTTTTCTAGGCTTCATTGCAAAAACTTCTGGTGTCCCAATGGAAACATTAACAAATTAAAATAAAAACCCACACAGAAAAAAACGTGCTAATGCACCCATTTCGGTCAGTCTTTGCCCTCAGAATGTTGGTAACCCTGCAGGGAAAATATCATTAGCTATTTGCCTGGTTTTATATTGTATGTGTTTAGTACATTGTTTTATTATTTTCCTGGCTTCTGTGAAATCATTTTATACTTCTCAGACTCCATCTAAGCTCTGCTTGAAAACACTATTATAGGATTCCCCATGTTGATTGTTTTAAATTATCGTATTAATTGTCAGTGTGTAGGGGTAACATTTGATGGGCTTTAGTGTGATTTATTTTAGGCTTAATAATGCATAAATTACTCTTAAAATTGTCATCTTGGTTCAGTTTCCAGGGAATTTAAACAAACTTTGGAGAACAGCTTTCTTTTCCTTCTTCAGTATAAATGTAAATTTATGTAGGAATGTCAGCTTCAAAGTGTCTCCTTAGCAACGTGAATCCTTTGCCCCTTTTCTGTCTCCTGAAATAATATCCCCTTGATTGCATAAAGACTTTTCAGATGGTTTCACCTCCCCCTTTTCTTTCACTGTGTATTTGCCCCTTCCCCCCAAAAGAATGTGGAGAATTAAAAGAAGCTGGACAGTGCAGATTTGAGGATTGTTAATCTGTCCCTAATTGCGTTGTCAGTCATCTACCTTTTCTATTTTGATGGGAGGCAGGTGGGTGGAGAAAGGGGAATGGGCTAGGTAGGATTTCAAATGCAGTCTTGCTGGATGGTGTGTGTTAAAAATCAGAGCAGATCTGCTATCCTCCTCTGAGCCTTTCTCCACCCCTTACAGAAATTCTTGATTATTCAATTCTGTTCCAGTTCTTTGAAACAGATTTTCTTATTTTCCTTTAAGGAGAGCCAGGTTTCACAAGCTACTGGGGAAGAAGTGCATGATTGTTTTACTTGAGGTGACTAGAACAAGACCTTTACTTTCCTCATGTTTGGCACATGATCCAGCTCTCAAAGGGAACCTGAAATATGAGAAACTGTGCTGTTCTTTCTGCCACTCTTCTCTTTAGAGCCAGAAATAACTCATTAAAGTCCATGGAAAGGCTCCTGCTGAATTCAGTCATGTGTTCCTGCTTAATATTTGAAGTGCAATTTCTTACTCCATGAAGAATATAGTAAGCAGTATATTTTGGAAGCCTTTCTCATAACTAGTCTTATGGTTCCCAGTTGCTATCAAAAGAGAAACTTGGTTGTGTTTGTAGCAAGGAATTTACTGAGGGTGATTGCATGGGCTATAGCCAAAAATAATTCCTTTTGGCTGTTTTAATTTCTGCCAGTACTTCCAGTGCTTGGCATTTAGTATACCTTTTTTCTCAAAGATTCTTTTTTAAATTTTAACCAAGCACCTTGTGTCTTTCTTAGCATTATTATACTTAGAAGTATAGTGTGAGCACTTGTGAGTATTGTCATCTCAAAAATCATGAGATTAGTTTAAAAAGCATGAGATTTTTAAAATGTAAGTACATTTTGGGGTTTTTTTGTGTTTTTTTGTCTTATTTGCTCCTAGCTTTTGAGTTTTTAGGGTTCACTTGGATCACATTTTCAAACTTTGCTCTGCAAGTCTGAGGGCTAGAACCTTTAATTTAGTTTTCAAATGAAAGCTGAGATTCTTACATAATCACACATTTACAAAAGCTTGGTCTTTAAGGAAAAGTTACAAAGATCACAAGACTTGCAATAAAATTGCAAGAGTTGATTATACCAATTTAGTATTTAGGGAGCTGTGCTGCAATACACATTTTGTCTGGGGCAAAAACTTAACATGCCTGTGTGCAGATCTGACACAAATTTTAAAAAAAAGTCAAGCTGCTGATTTTTATATCTGTGGGACTGAAACTGAGGATTTACAGGATTTAGGTGATTGCTTTGACTTGGTTTTTAAACAAAATCCTGCAGATTATTATTATGATGTGTGTTAGGTCCTTCCTAAATGTTAATATATTCAAACAAAACAAATTCATGTTTAAAATAAAATGCAGGACAATATAGCACTTTAAAGACTAACAAGATGGTTTATTAGATGATGAGCTTTCGTGGGCCAGACCCACTTCCCACGAAAGCTCATCATCTAATAAACCATCTTGTTAGTCTTTAAAGTGCTATATTGTCCTGCATTTTGCTTCAACTACCCCAGACTAACACGGCTACATTTCTATCACTATGTTTAAAATAGGGATTACTGAACATACACACTTAATTTCTCATGAAATTTCTATATAATTAAATGAATTTAATATACCAAGGTATGGCATGTCTATAGCTTGTTCTGAGGGCCCATGCTCCAGGACCATATACTTGTTTGTTTATTTTTTTACAATATACCATAGACAATATAGTCTATCAAATTAAAAAATACATAAATATGAACTGGCAAACATCAGTTCTGAAGGAACCATTTATGTCAGGTAAACATTTTGTGTTGTGTGTATTAAATATAATACTATGTATTTCATAGACCAAAATGGCTCCTCGGGGAGCATGACAGCTTATTGTATCAATAATGCCGATACATTTTTTATTATATGAATGAATGTAGTTAACAAGCATGAAGCCTTTCTGGTTTATAAGAAAAATATATATTCTTTTTAGTAAACCTCTTAATACATGCATTTGCAATTTTTAATTCCCTGAAATGGTACGGCTAGACAACAAGTTTTTGTCGGAAAAAGGTACGCAAAAAATTTTTTGAATCTTTTGTCAGAAGAGGCTTTTCCGACATTTGGCCCATCTAAATTGGGCCAAATGTTGGAAAAAACCCTCTTTCGAAAGCCCCCTTTCTTCCTCGTAGAACAAGGAATACTGGGGTTTCCGAAAGAGCGCGTGTGCTCTTCCGCAAAAAAACGTGGAAGAGCAAACGCATTCCCTGGACGTGGCAGAGTTTTATCCCCAATCCCCCTCCCCCCACAGTTTAGCCGTACCCTAAGAGAATTATACTCTTTACACCCTTCCATGAAGGTTTAAAAGAAAAAACAAACCCACCAAGGGAATAAATACAAGAAGGTCTTTATAGATCTTTAAGAACATGTTGAACCTCTCAAGGTCAGCACTCTCTCGTCTGGCAACATCTGGTATGATTTTAATTGCTGAATGTCCACTTATCATGGGAGTGGCCAAGTTTCCTGTGGTCCCATAATGTGGGGTTTACAGCCACCAGTCCTGGCTCTTTCAGTGTTCCGTGCTGTTGTATAGCTCTAATTTACCCCAAGGCTGTGTCTAGACTGGCATGATTTTTTCCGTTAAAAGTATTTCCGCAAAAGCGTGTCTAGATTGGCAAGGATGCTTTTGCGCAAAAGCATCCGTGGCCAGTCTAGACGTGATTTTTCGCAAGAAAGCCCCAATCGCCATTTTAGCCATCGGGGCTTTTTTGCGCAAAACAATTCTTCCCTGTCTATACTGGCCCTCTTGAGCAAGTATTCTTGTGCAAGAGGGCTTTTTCCCGAGTGGGAGTGTGAAAGTATTTGCGCAAGAAGCACTGATTTTGTACATGACAAAGTCAGTGCTCTTGCGCAAATTCAAGCAGCCGGTGTAGACAGCTGGCAAGTTTTTGCACAAAATCTTGCCAGTCTAGACACACCCCAAATGTCTTCTAAGAGCCTAGTAAGCAGTGGAAGTGTTGGTAATCCTGCTAGACAATATTGACCTCCCGTGGTCCAGCAAATTCTCTGGTTTGATACTGGCAAGATCCTGAGGGTGCTGGACTAGAGAGGTTCAGCCTGTAGTCAAAAGACATTGAAGGTAAGACGATAATCTATCCTTAATTGGAACATAGCACATATTTAAAAAAAAAATAACTGTAGTTTTATGCTTCAAATCCTATCCTAGTGTAATAAACTGTTCATAAACAATAAAGTAGCACTGACTGTCCTTGTTTGGTGTCATGTTACTTTATGAGTTTAACCTAAATTATAAACTAGGACTAGGTCTACACTGCAGGCTTTTTGTGCAAGAACGGCCATTCTTGTGCAAAAACTTGTGGAGCATCTACCCTGCATGTAGGCATATTTCTGGCACAAGTAAATTTATAGTAAAGTGTCTGAAAAGAGGGCTTCTTGCGCAAGAGTTATTCCTCTCCCCACGAGGAATAAGCCCTCTTGCGCAAGAGCTCTTGCACAAGAAGGCAGTGTGGACACACTAAAATGGCCATCAGAGCTTTCTTGCGCAAGAGAGCATCCACACTGCCATGGACGTTCTTGTGCAAAAGCACATGTCATGCACAAAAGCACATGGCAGTGTGGTCACACTCTTGCGCAAGAATTTTTGTGCAAGAACTCTTGCGCAAAACAGTTCTTCATAGAATCATAGAATAATAGGACTGGAAGGGACCTCAAGAGGTCATCGAGTCCAGCCCCCCGCCCTCAAGGCAGGACCAAGCTCCACCTACACCATCCCTGACAGATGTCTATCTAACCTGTTCTTAAATATCTCCAGAGAGGGAGATGCCACCACCTCCCTTGGCAATTTATTCCAATATTTGACCACCCTGACAGTTAGGAATTTTTTCCTAATGTCCAATCTAAACCTCCCCTGCTGCACTTTAAGCCCATTACTCCTTGTCCTGTCCTCAGAAACCAAGAGGAACAAATTTCCTCCTTCCTCCTTGTGACACCCTTTTAGATATTTGAAAACCGCTATCATGTCCCCCCTTAATCTTCTTTTTTCCAAACTAAACAAGCCCAGTTCATGAAGCCTGGCTTCATAGGTCATGTTCTCTAGACCTTTAATCATTCTTGTCGCTCTTCTCTGTACCCTTTCCAATTTCTCCACATCTTTCTTGAAATGTGGCGCCCAGAACTGGACACAGTACTCCAACTGAGGCCTAACTAGTGCAGAGTAGAGCGGCAGAGTTTTGCTTACAACACACCTGTTGATACAACCTAGAATCATATTTGCTTTTTTTGCAACAGCATCACACTGTTGACTCATATTCAACTTGTGGTCCACTATGACCCCTAGATCCCTTTCTGCCATGCTCCTTCCTAGACAGTCGCTTCCCATCTTGTATGTATGGAACTGATTGTTCCTTCCTAAGTGGAGCACTTTGCATTTCTCTTTATTAAACCTCATCCTGTTTACCTCTGACCATTTCTCTAACTTGCTAAGGTCATTTTGAATTATGTCCCTATCCTCCAAAGAAGTCGCAACCCCACCCAGTTTGGTATCATCTGCAAACTTAATAAACGTACTCTCTATCCCAATATCTACATCATTGATGAAGATATTGAACAGTACGGGTCCCAAAACAGACCCTTGAGGAACTCCACTTGTTATCCCTTTCCAGCAGGATTTAGAACCGTTAACAACAACTCTCTGACTACAGTTATCCAGCCAATTATGCACCCACCTTATCGTGGCCCTATCTAAGTTATATTTGCCTAGTTTATCAATAAGAATATCATGCGAGACCGTATCAAATGCCTTACTAAAGTCTAGGTATATGACATCCACCGCTTCTCCCTTATCCACAAGGCTCGTTATCTTATCAAAGAAAGCTATCAGATTAGTTTGGCATGACTTGTTCTTCACAAACCCATGCTGGCTATTCCCTATCACTTTATTACCTTCCAAGTGTTTGCATAGGATTTCCTTAATTACCTGCTCCATTATCTTCCCTGGGACAGACGTTAAACTGACCGGTCTATAGTTTCCTGGGTTGTTCTTATTCCCCTTTTTATAGATGGGCACAATATTTGCCCTTTTCCAGTCTTCTGGAATCTCCCCTGTCTGCCATGATTTTTCAAAGATCATAGCTAAAGGCTCAGATACCTCCTCTATCAGCTCCTTGAGTATCCTGGGATGCATTTCATCAGGACCTGGTGACTTGCTGACATCTGACTTTCCTAAGTGACTTTTAACTTGTTCTTTGTGTATCTTATCTTCTAAACTTACCCTCTCTCTGCTTGTATTCACTACGTTAGGCACACCTCCAGACTTCTCGGTGAAGACCGAAACAAAGAAGTCATTGAGCATCTCCGCCATTTCCAAGTTTCCTGTTACTGCTTCTCCCTCCTCACTAAGCAGTGGGCCTACCCTGTCCTTGGTCTTCCTCTTGCTTTTAATGTATTTATAAATTAAAATTCTTGTGCAAGAAGCCTGCAGTGTACACATAGTCTAAATGAAAAATTCTCAATTATCGTGGTCAATAGTCTTGGATGACGTACTTGCTTATTTTGAATCTGAGCAGTTGTTCCAAAGCAAAGTTGCTAGCTCAAAAGTGACTTTGTTCTGGGAAGATCTGGATCTTTACTCTAAATGAGTATTTCATATTTATGGAAAGCTCAGCAAAATATGTAGGCATTGCACTACAGGCAGTCCCCGGGTTACGTACAAGATAGGGACTGTAGGTTTGTTCTTAAGTTGAATCTGTATGTAAGTCGGAACTGGCGTCCAGATTCAGCCGCTGCTGAAACTGACCAGCGGCTGACTACAGGAAGCTGGAGGCAGAGTTGCTCTGCCCCGGGCTTCCTGGAATCAGCCTCTGATCAGTTTCAACAGGCTGAATCTGGCCGTCAGTTCCGACTTACATACAGATTCAACTTAAGAACCCCAGGCGTCCCCAAGTCAGCTGCTGCTGAAACTGATCAGCGGCTGATTCCAGGAAGCCCGGGGCAGAGTAACTCTGCCTCGGGTTTCCTGAAGTCAGCGCTGGTCAGTTTCAGCAGCGGCTGACTTGGGGACGCCTGGGGCAGAGGAGCTGGGGTGCTGCCGGGTTGGTCCAGTAGCGCCCAGAGTGGCGCTGCGGGACCAACCTACAGCGCCCCAGCTGCTGTACCACAGGCGTCCGGAGAAAAGCCTGGACTGCTGGGGGGTGGGGGGGGTGCATACTAGCTGCGCCCCCCCCCCCCCCCAGCAGACCAGGGAGACGCAGGCGGGGGACCGAGACGCACCGTGGTCCCGCTGCCCGGGTCCTCCACGGCTTTGCTCTGCGTCTCCCTGGTTTGCTAGAAGCAAAGCCTCTGAGGACGCTGGCAGTGGGACAGCCGTGGCACATCTGGGCTGTTCGCTGCCTGCGTGCTCCCCGGCTTTGCTCCCCATCTCCCTGGTCTGGGGAGACGTGGAGCAAAGCCGCGGAGCACGCAGGCAGCGGACAGCCCAGACGTGCCGCGGCTGTCCCACTGCCGGCGTCCTCAGAGGCTTTGCTTCCTGTCTCCCTGGTCTGCTGGTCTCCAGCAGACCAGGGAGACGGGCAGCAAACCCCGTTCGTAACTGCGGATCCGACATAAGTCGAATCCGCGTAACTCGGGGACTGCCTGTACCCTTTTCTGACTTGCTGTAAAGTACCATAAGAAGAACTAATGTAATGTTATTAAGTCTGAGAAAAAGGTAGTTACACAGGAGTAGAAAATTAATACTCAGTCCTATGGATAACATGAAAAAGCTTGTACTTTACTGATGTATCCAAAACAAAGTTATATGTCAAACTAAAAAAAGTGTAAGTGCAGCATATTTCTCTTCTGCCTTGACAGAAAATGTATTTTTAGTTATTTTTCTTTGCAGATTCCCATAATTCTAGAGTAATGCTGACTCATATGGATACAAACATTTTCAGAATTCTTATCTGTCAGTAGTAGAGAACCATTGATCTTCCTACAGTAATTTGAGATACCAGGTAGGAACTAAGGGCCCGTTGTGTTATTTAATCGTCATCCCTCCTCTGCTTCAACAAACTCACCTATTTTAAATTGACAGTTTATGTGAACTCAGTAGAAAAGTAAAAAGCTTACATCAAACATGCCACCTATGAAATTCTATTAATAATAATTATCAGGGCTCAACAAATTATACAATCTACTCGCCTGTGGCGAGTAGATTGTAACCTGGAAGAGTCGGGTTCCGGCGATCTGTGCATGCGCAGATCGCTGGACACTGGCGAGCCCTGATAATTATCATTTATATAACATATGAAACATATTCAGAGAGTCACTAACTAATTAATCATTCCAATAGCCTCAAGGTGTAAATGTGTTCCTCGTTTTATTGGTAGGAAAACTGAGACAAAGTGACCTGTCCATGACCATGCTAATAGAACCAATATTAGAGTTCAAGTCCAGGATCTTTTCATGCCAAATTCTGTGCTCATTCTGCCAGGCATGCTCCCAGCATACTATGAAACATGCTGCTTCTGGCCTTTCAAAGTGACTAAGGCAAACAAGTTCAGAAGTAATTTAAGTGCTAAATGTACATGGAACCCAGCAATACACACAAGGTGTGTGTGTACATATGTGCAAATAATTAAGACACCCAACAGTTTTTTAAGAGAAGAAAGATATTTTCAATATTTCCTAACCATCTTCAAATTACTGTAGTTGCTTTTGTGTATTATCACTTTTAAAATTTAAGATGCTCTTAATGTCAGTGATAATAGATGAGTTAAATATTTGATGAGACTTATATTTAGAACCAAGTGGACTATAACCTTGGCCAAAGATGATCAAACAGGATTCAATCTAACAAACAGAAGGGGGGTAGGTGTAGACTGTATTGCTTCATATATATTTTTTCTTGCTCCAGATTAGTAATATAAAGGCCATCATTTTGATGGAAAATTCTCTTTGAGCAATTTTGAACTGCTAATAGATTTTTGCAAGGTACATTGGAATGAGTTTTGCAACTGTTAGGAAAAAAAATGTTCCTTAGCTTTAAGCACTCTGGTAATTCTGGTAAATAATGATAATTCTGTCAAATAATGACATTCATATTGCAGTGTGAATTCTATTCTCTCTCCCCTACCCCATTTCTAGTTGTTGAAATATTACAAGCCAAATTCAGTGGTGTATATGTAGGAGCTCAGAAAAGGATAGATTAGATTCTTTTAACCTTGAAAAGTATGCCTTGCGTCTTTGTCTCCTTCCATTTCTTGCCACTAGCTACATATAATTCTAACTTTCTAAGGTTTTTAGGTTTCTGTAATTATTGAAATGAATGCCCAGCAATTAGTTTTAACACAGTAAACATTCTATATGAGTCTCAGAACAAGGTCATGTATCCAGTGCAGAAAATTCTTAGGCATACATTACAGGGTGAATAAATTATAGATTACACAATTTCCTGTACTACCATGCTTGTCTTGTGGTAGATTTAAGAGTAGCGAGCTGAAGTGATGTCTAATTTGTAGCATCTTTTAAAAAAAGCTAAAAAATGGTGACTGGTCCTGTAGCACCTCAGAGACTAACAAAAAAATGTAGACGGTATCATGAGCTTTAGTGGGCACAACCCACTTCTTCAGATTAATGGAGTTAAGGGGTCCAGGATACAAATAAATAGCAGAAAAAGAGAGGAGCTGGGGAGGGAAAAGAGAAGGGTGAAAAATGGGGAAAAAATTGTCAATTAGCGCATCCATTCTAAATGAGGCTAATAAAGTGCGCTCTAAGTATTCTATGTACCTGGTGCTTAGCTTTTTATGTCATTAGGATGTGGAATGCAGTGGCCTGTCTACATCCATACCGTCTCACTCTTCAGTTCCCCTCCCCCTACACCAGCCCAGGTTCCTTCTCCCTCCCTCCCTCCCTCCCAGACAGGTCAGTGTGGCGGCTTCCCCGGGCGGCTTGGGGGTGGTCTGGCAACTGCGGTAAGTGCAGCCGCTGGGGAGGGGGTGAATCTCCACAGGGGCAGCTGGTCTCTGGGTGGTTGGGCTTTGCACTCCAGCTCCTCAAGAGCTTGGCGGTGTGGGAGCCCCCAAGAGCCTGCTACTGGCACACAACCCTGGTTGGGAGCCCCACTCCTAACGCCTGTCCCATGACTGCTGTCCCGAGCACCACACCCTTTACTCCCCTCCCCCGGGCTGTCCTGGTTGTGATGTGGGGGCTGTTGGCTACTATGCCATGTTTCTTGGCATTGAAAGCCCTGTGGGGTGGGTGTGAAGGAAGGGAAGCAGGGGCTTGGATTAAAATAGCAATCCAAGTGACGAAGGGAAGCAGCAAGGTCGGTCTCATGCTGGAAGAGGGGAGAGCAAGAAGAGAGGGAAGAGGCAGGCAGGACGCAGAGTGACTGCGATGTAGTGGGCAGGCAGTACACTCTGTTTGGGCATTCACTGGTTGCTGTGTTTGGGCTGTGGGTGAACCCTACTGGCCTGTATCTGTAAGCACAGCCCAGCATGCGGGGCCACCTGAGGAGCCTGAGGGCATGTAGACAGTGACCCAACCGGATTCTACCTGTTGAGGGAAGGGACTGAAGGAAGGAAGGAAGTGTTTGGGGGAAGGTTCAGTTTTTTCAGGTGAGGAAACCATGAAGGGAAGAGACTAAGCAGAGGGTTGGAAGTTTAGGGGCCTACGCACCCCATCCCAAGGGGTCTGAGACATCCTGGCCCTGACTCCTGTAGCCACATCACGTCTATGCTGTTCTGTATCCTGGAGAAGCAATAAACCCTCTCTATTCCACTGGCTGGCAGAGTTTGTTCTTGCTGCTACGGGGGTACAGGATCAGGGGGAACCCCAGCGCGCTGTCGCAGTGACATCATGACATCACTCTGTCATCCCGCAGGAAAGCATTTTTTTAATATATAGAGAGAAAAGTTTTACTTTCCTTGGGAGCAATACCTTGATGGCCAAATGATCAAGGGCATGATACAGCTCAAGTTGTTCATGCATCTGTAAACATATGCATCCTGTCGCCATTGTTTTTTCATGCAAATCTGTATTATTTACAGAGTACTAAATGTTAATATCTCTTGGATAGATAGGTTAAATGATCAGAGCTAGTTTGGATATATCCACACAGGCAGGAATCACACTCCATGATTTCATTGTAGACCAGCGCCGGGCAGTAATTAGCCTGCAGGCCGGATGCAGTTCACCACGGTTAGCCTCCGGCAGGCCTCCACTGCTGTATTTACCACAGGTACAGGTGCTCTCACCTCTCGTTGGCCGTGGATTGCTCTTCCCAGCCAAAGGGAGTTGTGGGAAGCAACATGGACCAGGACACCAATTCCTGCAGCTCCCATTAGCTGGGAACAGTGAACTGCAGCCACTAGAAGCTGTGAGTGGCTGTACCTGTGGACACACAGGTAAAGAAAGTGTCGGGCAGTCTGTCAGGGGCTAACTGTGGTAAACAGCATCTGGTTGGTCTAATCACATAAACAAAACAGCCTTGCCCAGCCCCTGCCCTGCTT
Source organism: Pelodiscus sinensis (assembly GCF_052426305.1). Classification (NCBI taxonomy): domain Eukaryota; kingdom Metazoa; phylum Chordata; order Testudines; family Trionychidae; genus Pelodiscus; species Pelodiscus sinensis. The sequence continues at coordinate 203,290,525 of NC_143052.1, forward strand.
GTTCTTCAAGGTCCCACCCACACTCACTTTATTCCCCTCTCCCTCCATCATTTGCTCTCCCCCATGATCTCTCACTTTCACTGGTTCCTGGACAATGGGAGCTGAAGGGGAGGGCAGAGCCTGTCCGTGAGAGCAGCATGCAGAGCCTCTAGACCCTTCCTCCTCTCTGCCTATGTGCTGGACCTGCTGGCTCCCTTCCAGGGAGCAGCATGGAGCCACAACAGGCAGGAAGCCTGCCTTTGTCTCATTGCACCACTAACTAGGAGCTGCCCAAGGTAAGCCTGCGCCGCAGCTCTAGCCCCTCTGGAACTCCCTGCTGCAACTTAAACCCTGGCCCCACACCAGAGGTCTCATTGTCTCATGCACCCCTGTCACGTTATTGGATTGTGAGGGGAGCAGCCGGGTCACTGCTGCACCCATGGGGGGTGTTCGCCCCAAAAGTGGGACAAAGGGGGCCATGTGAGGGGTCAAACAAAAGCTTACTTTCTTCTGATTCTGTATCTGCTCTTCATATATCTGTATAATGTCTGTGTGTGGAGTTAGGAATCTGCACTCTGTATGGAGACTGGAAGTCTCTGAATGTGCTTGAGTAATGGGCTAGGAATGTTTGCCTATGGACATGCTAATGAGCGAAGCTCCAGGGAACAATGGGCCTCTGAAGGCCAAAGATACACCTGGCCACTGGCCATGTGACTCCATCCAGCTTGGAAGAAGCCAAGAGGGGGCATAAGTAGCCATGTGGCTGACTCCATGTGGTCTTCAGATCTGCTTCTAACCCCAGATGCGGCCTCGCAGGGAATCATGAGCCGGGAAGAACTGTGGACCCATCCTGCTATAGGATGTGCAACAAGGACTTTTAAGCCAGCAGCTATAACATCTCTGCTAGAGCCTGCATCGAGAACTGAGAGATTTGATGCATGTAATGTATGATAATTTAACAACCTTACTCCCATGCTTTTCTTTCTTGTAGTAATAAACCTTTAGATTGTAGATTCTAAAGGATTGGCTCAGCATGATTTGTGGGTAAGGTCCAGAGTGTACATTGACCTGGGAACTGTGGCTGGTTTCTTGGAACTGGACAGAACTTGTTCGGGGAAGGTGAGATTGGGTTCTAAAACCCCTCACCTGTGTATGAGGCCCAGGGCCATCTGGGGCACGGAAATGGCTGGGGTATCGGAGGGGTTTTGCTCGTGAGGCTTCAGGCAGGCAGCTGAAGTGCTTTGTGGGACTGATTTGTGGCCTGTTTGGAAAGGTCTCCAGTCTGGGGGCTGTGAGGAGCCCCGAATTTGAGCAATTCGCCCTGAGCGGACACCCTCAGCTGTGCCCAGACCGGCCCGGTCCGTCACAACCCCAATCTCCTGTCTTAATTCACAGCCCTCTCCTGCATTCCATAACCTTCAGCCCTACCCCCTAACTCACTCCTGCACCCCAAACCCTTCATCCCTGGCTCCATGCCAGAGCCTGTAGCCCCAGGCCAGAGCTCTCACCCCCTCCCATCCCTGTGCCTCAGCTCACAGACTCCTCTTGCATTACAAATCCCTCAGTCCCATCCAGAGCCACCTCCTTGACCCTCTACCCCTGATTTCTGGCCCCACCCCAGAACCTATATTTTCAGTTAAAACCCTCATTCATCCCTTCCTTTACCCCAACCCGTTATCCCAGTCCAGTAAAAGTGAGAGAATTTAGAGGAAAGCAAGCTACCAAGGGAGGTGAAATTTAGTGAACGGGGGACAAGGCTTCATTGTGTCCTATTTCGTGTGATTAGAAATTTGGCAATCCTAGCAGGGAGTTCAGGGCTGGGGCAGGAGGTTGTACTGCAAGAAGGGTGAGGCGTGCAGGCTCTGGGACGGAGTTTGGGTCGGGGGGGAGAGGGGAGCTTAGGGGTGATGTAGGGTGATGCAGGAGAAGTTCAGGGTATGGGAGGGGTATGGCATACTGATTCTGGGAGGGGGTTATGTGTGGTCCTTGACCTGGTAGTACTTACCTTGGGCTTTGAGTTCTGGTTGGTAGTACAACAGGGCTGAAGCAGACCCCATGCTGCTCCCAGAAGTGCCATCACCATGTCTATATAGACCCTAGATGCGGGGGGCAGAGGGGAGAGCAGGTGGCTTAGTATACTGCCCCAGCCTGCAGTCACTGTCCCCTCAGCTTCAACTGACTGTAGCTCCTGGCCAATGGGAGCTGCAGAGTCCTTGCTCAGGGCAGGAGCAGTACGTGAAAATCCCATTTCCTCCCCCCCCCCCATAGGTATGTTCTGGCTGTTTCTGGGAGCAGTGTGGGGGCCTGGCAGGCAGTGATCTTGCCTTAACCCCCTTCCACTGTGAGACTTTTAGTAGCTGATCTCCCAGTTTGGTTTTAGGAATTTCAAGGAGATGGGGTTCAATTCTGGGAGACCCTTGAAGGACTGGGAGGGTTAGCAGATGTAGCTGTAGTCCATATGAGGTCCTCAGGGCCATACCTGTAATATATCTATTGTGTGAGTGCAGCCCAGATAACACATAAAGAGATGCATACACAGTCCACAATGGTAAATAGGTTAAGAACCACTATGAAAGAAGAAATCAGTTAAAATGGGCTGAAGCTGATGTAATTCCTACAGTCCAATCCCATGTCATTCCAGGTGGTGTTTAGGATTAAGCTGGAGCCAGTAGAGGTGCAATATCATCTGGGTTCCACTTTCTGGCCCAGCCTGTTTGGGACATCTCTCAGAATTAGGATGAAGAACATCGGGAATCACAGGAAATGATGAGATGACAGTAAGATCACTCCAGGAGCCTCCATCTGTTATTCCATATTTCTCCCGTAAAGTCAATTTGTTTAAGAAACTATCAAAGGAATGATGGATGGACTAGCCTATCTGCTCATTATTTTGTCCATCAATTAAATTTAGTCTCTGATATAACCATTTTGGTTCACTGATTTTTGAGTTTTCACTTTTTTCTCATTAAGATTTTAGTTCTTGCTTTCTCATTTACCATGATTTTAACAGAGTCTTGAATTATATCAATAGATCTTTTTGTTTGGATTAATTCAGTTTTTTTGTCTCCCTTCCACAACTGTTCCCATCAAAATTTATTATAGGTTAGTGTTGCATTTTATAAACTTTTACAGTTGAGCTCACAATGAACATAAAGTTGTAGGTCCAACTATCACAACAGCAGTTTAAAACAAGGGCCTCACCTGGCATTTTATGTGAGTAAAACAAGTAATATTTGGACCTTTGTGTATAAGATGGTAACTCTCCACCCCTTAGTTGTGAGTCCTAGGTATAAAAACATATTCTGGGATATAGTGTTCAATTAATTAATAATTACATTTTTTCTTTTCATATACCTTATTTGGTATTTGATATTTGATCAAATAGTTATTGCCTCCAAGTTTTCTTGTTGTAAAACAGCAGCAGAATTGTTTTGTTTTATAAAAATATTTCTTTATATTCCCATGAATGGCTGCTTTCAGTGCATTTGTTGACTTAGATAACTGTACTGAGTGCCAAAATTCAGTTTCATGTCACAAACAGAATGTTGATTTGACAAAATATTTGTATTGAACTCTAAGATAACTGTTTTTACAGCCACAATAGTGCTGGTTCGCAGATAGTGGCTTTAGGTAAAATATTCCCAAGTGAGTAAGAACCCGCTACAACATGCAAAGATCACGGGGGGGCAGCACCAGTTATTCATGATGATGGGAACAGTACGAGCACCTAAATAGCACAGAACAATATGGAGTGCAAGGGGCAACTATGGAGGTCTGTTGATACTGATTTCACAGAGGTATCTGCACACCTCTGCATTGTGTGCAAAGAATCTCTGGGACAATAGCCATAAGGCGAGAGGCTGCAGATCCATCATTATTTTGATCTTGGTGGCCCCAGTACTTTGCACTCATATCTGGGGCAAGTGACTGTATAGCACACAATGGCCTGGCTCTGGCTTGGTGGGATGATGGCAAGAGAATTTCACATCCTTAACAGCTCTGCACTCTGCCTGCAAAGAGTCCAAATAACTTTTCCTAAAAGTTCTTTGTACGTGCTGTGCTCCACCCATATAGAGCTCAAATATTTGATCTATATAGGGGCGGAATAATTTCACCACAAGAGCTTTGTGGTGATCGTGATATTTGTTTTATACCACTTAACTCCACTGACCTCAGTGGAGTTACTCCTAATTTACATGGGTATAAAATGAATGGAGATGCCTATTTCATAGAGCTGGAAGGGACCTTGAGAGGTCATTGAGTCCAGTCCCCTGCCTTCACAGCAGGACCAAGTACCATCCCTGACAGATTTTGCCCCAGATCCCTAAATGGCCTCCTCAAGGATTGAATTCACAACCCTGGGTTTAGCAGGCCAATGCGCAAACCACTGAGCTATCCCTCCCCCCAAAGGGATACTCACTTGGGCATGAGAAGAGAATCAAACCTAGCATCTTTGGGTGTGTCTAGACAATACCATAATGTCAGAATAAGCTATGCAATTTGCACTATGCAAATTGCATAGCTTATTCTGAGTCTAAATCAAAAGAGCTTAATATGAAATTTGGCTCTGTCTACACAGCACCAAATTTCAAACTAAAGTACTATTCTGAAAAATCCCTTAACCCTCTTGGAATGAGGGTTACCGGGATGCCGGGATAGTGCTCCCGCTATTTCCTGAAATATATTTCAGGAAATAGCGGTGCTTTTAAAGACGCAACGTTGCTATTTCGGGATACTTCCGGTATCTCAAAAGAGCAAAACAGTCTAGATGTACCTCCAAGTCTTTGAATATGCAAAAGAGGTGATGAGTTTTCTGGTCAGGTAACTTTTTACAATGTATACTCTACCTTACGCTTTAATGATGATTTATGTTTTTTATGGTTAATTAGTTTTTGAAGATTTATGAATGTATCAAAAGAAGAAGTGTAAAGCTATTTATAACTGCACAAATCACTTTTTGAAATTTTAAAGTAATTAGAAATGTTTCATCTTATTTGCTTTATTAGTTAATTACTATAATACGTAGTGGCCTATACTTAATTTCTTTTGAATCTTCAGTAGGTATGTCAATAATTTTTCTATATTTCACATGACATATTCTTCAGGTTCATCATTCTTTGACCTAAATTTTGTATTCTAAGTTCTGTATTAGAAACACTGAGAGTACATCCTGTTGTTTTAAACCTATAGTAGGGTGCTAAACAGAAAGAGGCTGGTATGTGTCCTACGTAGAAGCTCTACAAAGAAGCTGAAAAAACAGCGTTAGGGAAAATACTGTTTTCCTTATTCTAATAAAATTTCTTGTTCAGCATTAGAAGAAAGGAATTCTTCCTATGTTTCCTTACCACTGTCACACACATAATTTCTCTCATTTCATTCTTTAAAAGGAGAAGGCTCAATGGAGAACTTTTGTACAAATCAAAGGAACCATTCTTGTCTTTATCTTGTTTTCCAAAAGAATTAACTAAGTTTACTTACAGTATATGAAAGAGCTATCATATATTGATATTCAATATATTATGTATTTTCACAACCACTTTTACTTCCTAATCCTGTGGCGAGGAAAATATTTTTTCTTTTTCAGGAATGCATCAAAACATTAAAGCACTGATAGCATAAAGCATTTTCATGGCTTTTTCACATATGGAAAATTAATGGCCTATTTAATTAAAAGGAAATGCTTTTTTATTTTTGGAACTTTGAGACATTTTATTATTCTTTTATGATTTGTACTGATATTACTCTAATAATGAAGTATTATTTTGGCAAAGAAATAGAGAAGATAAAGCTATTTTTAATTACGAATGAAGATATAGCTGAGTGCTTATTCATTCCTCTTTATGGACTAACAGGGAGGAGAGTGATACTTTTCAAGGTTGAATTAACACTATGTTTATAAATAGCTAAGAAACTGACAGAATTTCTAAAGAGATATGAAACCGAAGCTATACTCAGATAGCAAAAGGCAAAGATTTATGAGTTGCAAATAAGTGACTAACTTAAAAGGGGCCAAGACTCTTTATTTTTATTTTATTTAACTAAGAAGAACATTTGTACACTAAAAACTCATTTTGTGTTTTATATGGCACATTCTGGATGCTGAAAATATTTATGAAATTCTTCTGATTAAAAAACACATAGACTTTGCAAATTTTATGATAACCCTAAAATAATAAAATTATTTATTATATTTGGTTTAAAAAACAAAACAAAACATCGGGATCGGCATAGTGCTGATTTTTTTTTAATGGCATATATAGTATGTCCCCTTTAAGGGCATGAATCAGCCTTTAGATTTTCATATACTTTAGTAACTGTGCACTGAAAAGATGTAATTATTGGGACTGCTCAGTATACCAAAGTAAATGACTGCACCACCACATGGAGGTAAGCAGTTCATAGAATCATAGAACTGGAAGAAACCTCAGGAGGTCATCAAGTCCAGCCCCCTGCCCAAGGCAGGACCAATCCCAACTAAATCAACCCAGCCAGGGCTTTGTCAAGCAGAGACTTAAAAACCTCTAGGGATGGAAATTCCACCACCTCCCTAGATAGCCCATTCTAGTGCTTCACCACCCTCCTAGTGAAATAGTTTTTCTTAATATCCAACCTAGACCTCTCCCACTGTAACTTGAGACCATTGTTCCTCGTTCTGACATCTATCACTACTGTGAACAGCCTCTCTCCATCCTCTTTGGAACCTCCCTTCAGGAAGTTGAAGGCTGCTATCAAATCCCCCTTCACTCTTCTCTTCTGCAGACTGAACAAACCTAAATCCCTCAGTCTTTCCTCATAGGTGATGCACTCCAGCCCCCTAATCATTTTGGTCACCCTCTGCTGGACCCTCTCCAATGTGTCCACATCCTTCCTATAGTGGGGGCCCCTGAACTGGACACAATACTACAGATGTGGCCTCACCAGAGCCTAATAAAAGGGAATTATCACTTCTCTAGATGTGCTGGCAATGCTCCTCCTAATGCGACCTAATATGCCATTGGCCTTCTTGGCTACAAAGGCACACTGTTGACTCATGTCCAGCTTCTCATCCATTGTAATCCCCGGGTCCTTTTCTGCAGTACTGCCACTTAGCCAATCGGTCCCCAGCCTGTAACAATGCTTGGGATTCTTCCATCCCAAGTGCAAGACTCTACACTTGTCCTTGTTGAATCTCATCAGATTTCTTTTGGCCCAATCCTCTAATCTATCTAGGTCACTCTGGACCCTATCCCTGCCCTCCAGCGTATCTACCTCTCCCCCTAGATTAGTGTCATCTGCAAACTTGCTGAGGGTGCAATCCATCCCCTCATCCAGATCATTAATAAAGATGTTGAACAAAACCAGTCCTAGAACAGATCCTTGGGGCACTCCTCTAGTAACCGACCATAAACCTGACATCAAGGCGTTGATCACTACCTGTTGGGCCAAACAGTCTTACCAGCTTTCTATCCATCTTACAGTCCATTTATCCAATCCATATTCCCTTACCTTGCTGGAAAGAATATTGTGGGAGACTGTATCAAAAGCTTTGCTAAAGTCAAGGTATATCACATCCACTGACTTTCCCATATCCACAGAGTCAGTTACCTCATCATAGAAGCTAATCAGTTGGTGCTTCAGTAGATAGCCTTATAGGTGCTGGCCGTGGCAGATTCCAATAAGTACTAGGATGTGCAGGAAAGGAAAAGCTTGCAGATATCTGAGGCACACAGCCTAGGGGCTAATCTACATTATTGTGCAAAATTCTTTCAAAATCTTAGTATCTAAGTTTATGTTCAAATTTAAGGTGACCATACTTTTAAATCCCAAATTATGTAATATGTCTACCCTTTAGTCATATTGAAAAGAGTTGAACAATTTTTTGTAGTCACCAAAAGAGTTGAACAATTTTTTGTAGTCACCAAAGTCTTGCTCTATAGCTATGTAGTATAGCATAACTTTCTATGTTGTGCTATACTATAACAATATAAGTGGATCATGTTTCAGAACCAATAAAATTAATATTGGTCAATAAGGCCCCAATTTTCAAAATTTCAGTGACATACTTCACTTTATACATGTGAGTAATAATACTGAATTTAAGAAACAACTCATACATATAAAGTAACTCCTGTGAATGTTTGCATGATTGGATCTTAAGTCTTTGAGGAAGCATATTTTTCACATCTCTAAAATAGATTTTGTAATACAATATAGGGTCACCACTCTTTATCATTTCAAATATATATCATTTCAAATATATAATGAAGTCTTAAAAGAAGCAATTTTATTCCGTTTTATTTTCTAGTGACAATGCATTCATATGACATCAACTCTTTATGTACCAGATATAGATAGAGGAAACAGAGAATAAATCTTACTTTTAACTACCATTCTTGCTTTGCTGCCATTTATTATACATTTCACTGCAATTCCATAGCTACAATTAATGTAAAAAAGTTTAAACTCTCCTTTTCCACGGCATCCATGCCACCATTGTTTTTCTGCATAAAAGAGGTTCAACAGTCTGCATGTTCCTTTTAAAAGTCATTATTGTTATGAATTTAGGATGAAATTTCTTTCTGTACAGAGAACTCTGAGGTCTGGTCTACACTGGAGCAGAAGGTCAACCTAAGATATGCAACACCAGCTATGTTAATTGCATAGCTGGAGTCGACTTATCTTAAAACGCCATACTCACGCAGCAGGAGGCCAACGGGAGCACAAGTTCCTGTTGGCTTCATTTACTCCTCGCAGAATGAGGAGTACCAGATGCTGATGGGGACTGCCCTCAGCATTCGATTTAGGGGGTCTACATTAGACCCACAGAATCGAATGCTAGAAGATCAATCTCCAGAGGGTTGGTATTCTCGCTAGTGTATACATGCCCTGAATGCCCATGCTCACTGAAGTCCCATTTCAGGCCCATACTCGGGAATTTCTGCGGTGGGATGCTTTTTTTTGTAAATGTGGACCACAATTTTTTTTAAATATAAAGGAGCTCAAAATTGTCATGCAGTGGGTGTGCACAGGAGAGATTAATGGAAAATTTGAGTGGAAGCAGTGATTAGTAAATTGATTATGTTATAACATTCTAACAATTTATACAGTAATAAAGATTTTATAGAAATTACCTTCTGGGATCATGGTGGGTAGCACAACCACCATGGTCCCCCACTCACTTGGCAGCCTCTGTCTGCTGCTGCTCTACCTGCTCGGTGAGGCCAGTGCCGCGTGAGTGCATGTGGGGCTTCCTGCCAATGGGGTTGGGATTGGGCCATTCCTTGTCGGTGGGGGGCACTATTGCACTGGCCCTGCTGCACTGCCACCAGCCCCGCCCTCCCATCTTCCCCCAAAACAGCACTTTCCCATCCCCTAACAGAGCCCCCTCACACTTACTTGGAGGACCATTGGGGGATGGGTTCACACCCTTCGCACCTCCCCTTGCATACTGGCCTGTAGAGCCCACTTCATCAGATGCATGATGCAGTGGTCTCCTGCCCATGAAAGCTTATGCCCTAATAAATGTATTTGTCTTTATGGTACAATAGGACTCCTCATTCTTGCAGATACAGATACAGACTAACAGGGCCACCCCTTTGAAATATATTCAGAGGAGCTCAGGTACATTGTTGTACCACTAAAAAAATTGTATTCCCTCTTTCTGCCTCACTGAGTTTTGCACCTTGGATTTCAGATGTTGTATACCAATGACCTTACACACTAGGTCTGATACTTCAGACCAGGGATGAGGAACCTCAGTCCTGGGGGCCAGATGCAGCCCATGGCTTGCCTGAATCTGCCCCCTGAAGCTCAGGACTCACCCCCAGCATTGAGTAGCCTGTGCTGACTCTCCGGTCCTCCCAACCCTCCTGCAGGGCTGGAGCACATAAAATCCGTCCACCCTAGGCTCTAGTGTATGAAGGTAATGCGAGAAGTGTCTTTCTCCTTCTCAGTTAAGGGCTTCTCACTTTGCTTCTCACTTGTATATGGCCCCCAACTGATTTTTCCGTGGGTCTGTGGCCCCCAGCTCCAAAAAGTTTCCCTACCCCCTGCTTCAGACAAAGCGGGGAATTTACTGCCTTACACCTAGCAGCTGATCTGAAGAACATCTCTGTGTGGCTCCAATGCTTGTCTTTCACACACAGAACTTGACCCAAGGAAAGATAATGCCTCACACCCACCTAGTCTCTCTAAACATAGAGCCCTATTTCTACCTGGGACAGCAACCTCTGCTACAAACTTTGCTCCTCGCTAGAGGTGAAAGTAAGTGGGTTCACCCTGGTGCACAGCTTCCTCAAGAGCTGGCTAAGCTGCACCAGAAGCCAGCAGGGAGCTATTTAAAGAGCTGGCAGGGACTCATTGCAATTGGACAATACCCGTAAGAAATTTTAAGCTACTTTCACTGCTGCTCCTCACCCACTGTTCTTACAAACTCATGCAACTGATGCAAAGATTTCAGTGGAGAGCGCTGAGAGGATGGAAAGACATCCCTGCCGCAGCAGTGGCACTGCTGTCCTCACACATTGCAGCAGCCCCACGCTGCACTCAGGGTTTCCAGGCACAGCTGCAGATTGGCAGCACACTTTACTCAAATTGGCTGGCCACGATGGGCCTGAGCCTGGGAGCTCTCACGCCGTTCTCACTTTGGGGCAAACTCCTGTGGAAGTCACCCAGGGCTGCAGGATTGGTTGTCCAGGGGGTGCCTGCAGAATAACGCAGCACTCCCGTGCAGAACAAGCTCTGGGATGACCGGGCGGGAGGGAGTGAGAAGCGGCCATATTGAACTGTCTGTGTGGTGGCAGGAGCCAGTCCGCATGCTCTAGCATTGAGCAACAATGCTGCATGCCCTTTCTGCACTCTCAGCTCTCCCCATCCACCCCTGGGTGCCACGCTCCACACCCAGCTGCAGTCCCCATGCATGGCCCATCTATGCCCAACTGCCCACCAGGCACAACTTGCTCCCTCGCCGCAGCGCTCACTCCCCTTATCTCGCTCCTAGAGGAGAGAGGGGGAAATCAGCCCCAGCCTTCCCCCAGCTGGCCAGGGGAGGGAGGCTGGGGCAATGGGCTGCAACTGCCTTCTCCCCATTGGCCACAGCACAGGCAAGAGAGACTGGAGCAACGCGCCACCCCAACCTTCCTCAGCCTGGCCAGAATCAGGACCATAGAGGACCGTGGTGGTGGTGCAGGGGGGAAGGGGAAGGTGGGGGTGCCTTCACACCCTTCGCAACCCCATGCATACGGGTCTGCATTTAAATTCTCCTTTGTCTCTAATTTCAATAAGCCTTCAAAACTTGAGGACTGAGATTTTTCTAAGGAGACTCTGATGCCGTCTCTCGTGTTTAGTCATCTATGCAAATCTCAATCTAAGATTATTTTGTGCACTGCATATAGTGTGACCATGTTTCATATTGTGTCATCAAGGTTTTTGGTTTTTTAAACGCCCTATTGAGTCCAATGAGGAGTTTTGTTTCAAAACTATGAGCATATGAACCAAAAAAAGGTAGCCCCTTTGGAAATTCCCAGTTTAGCCCAGTACATTTAAGTCTGGTATACTGCTTGTAGATAAAATAACTGTCCATCAACTAATATTTGGGAACAAATAAACAAAACTCAAGTTTTGTTGTTCTGAGCTGATTGTTAACAACATGTTCTGAGTCCCCATGTCCTGGAAGTCAATTTACTTGACTAATCCAGATATTTAAGTAGGAAAATGAGTGTGTATCAATATTGAATTGTCTGTTTACCATCCCAACAGAAATTAAACTTGGTAGTATCACTGTTTTTAACCTTTCAAAAATCCATAAAGTGGCTTAGATCCATAAAGTTAGCCCAAATTCACGTCTTTTGCTTGGACTGTTGTTACAACTTGATCATCCTTCCTGTAACTATTTACAATTCCTTTGCAGTAGCATTCTTAACTTTCTCATCACCTTGTAGCTTCAGTGTCATACTAATTTATATAAGGAAACATAGTGGCTTCTCTTCAACCTGAAAATCACATGGAATCTCTTATTATTTGTAAGCATGTAAAATTTACATTCCTTAGCTTCTCCATGCATTTCTAATTCAGTTTATACTTGCACTCTTGGGAAGGCTTTCCCTTCTGGATTAGATGAATTGTTTTTGTCTGTGTACCTGTGCAATTTCTAAGCGTAGTGTTTTCTCTGATATGAATCTATGCTGGTGTGTTGCCCCTCCATTGGATATTTGTGGGTGTTGCAATATTTATATATTCATTTTCCATGGTACTCTATTAGTGGGAAAGTGTCTTATGAATCTGCAATATAATAATCTAACCGAAATTATACTTATTTGAAATAGGGACATAAAGGGGTAACCAGTTAACCAGTTACCCAATAAGCATTGCCTTACTGGCATGCTTACTGGGTAACTGGTTAACTGGTACCTGGCTGGGTCTAGCCGGAGCAGCCCCCATCCTCGGCATAACGTGGTGGACCAGTTAATTAAAAATATAGTTTAACCAGTTAACATTTTACATGGTATTTTATATCCCTAATTTAAAATTTTCATCGTCATATCAGCATTAGCCAGTTAGTCCTTGTAACACTCCTGTGGGTAGATAAGAGAGTATTTCCATTTCATTAACAGTAACACAGAGAGAGTTAGAATAAGTGACTTCTTTAACTGTATATTGAGTCAGGGCAGGAGACTTGAAGAGTTCCTGGTTCCCAGGCCAATAGACAGTCCAATATCTTGAACCTCAGTCACTGAGGACCTGTCTATATTGTTGCACATTTCTGTAATGTAACTCCATCCTACCAAATTCATGGTCCATTTTAGTCAATTTCATGGTCATAGGATTAAAAAAAATATATTTTAGCTATTTCAATAAAAATTTCAATGTAATTGTAGAGGTCCTGTCCCTAAAAGGAGTTGTGTGCGTGTGCGCATTTGTGTGTGTATAGGAGGGAATTGTAGTACTGCCATCCTTACTTCTGCACAGCTGCTGTCTTTAGAGCTGGGCAGCTGGAGAGCAGTGGCTGCTGGCTGGGATCCCAGCTTGGAAGGCAGAGTTGCCACTGGCAGCAGCTCAGAAGCAAAAATAGCATGGGTATGTCGTTGTCACCCTTACTTTTGCACTTCCTCTGGCAGATGCTGCCTTCAGAGCTAAGTGCCTACCTGGCCGGCAGCGCTGTTCTCCAGTTGTCCATCTCTGAAGGCAGTGGAAAAATAAGGGTGGCAATACTGCAACGCCCCCTTCAACTCCCTTTTGAGTCAAGACCCCCAGTTTGAGAAATGCTGATCTCCTTCATGAAATCTATATACTATCAGGTAAAGCACATAAAAGATCAGATTTCACTGTCTTCAATGCATTTTTCATACACTTGAATTTGCTAGATTCCTATTTATATAATTACACTGGCACAAACCCATTAGTATAAAGATGGTCAACGCATACACAGATTACTGGTAATTTACTGGGTTGAATCATGCGGTGGTAGCTCATCTTTAGGATATTGCAGAATGTTTACTTTATGGAGTTTGAACTAGCTGTATACTATGTATATATTGCATTTAGAGGATATGTATTTACATGGGCATAGTGCATCAGTGTAGTTACAGTAGTGCAGTGGTCCCCAACCTTTTCAGGTTGTCGGGCGCCAGGGGGCGTGGCCGTTCGCCCGCCGGGCGCCAGGGGGCGGGGACACTTGCCCGCCCGGGGGCGGCCCCTCCCAGCGGCATGCCCGGGGCCCCCCCCATAGCCACGCGCCCGGGGCCGGCGCCCCCCCCGTAAGCGCCGCGGGGCTAAGGCCGGCGCCGGGGCCGGGGCCAGGGCACGCGCGGCGCCCCCGGGGGCGGGGCCAAGGCCGGGGCCGGCGTCGGGGCCAGGGCATGCGCGGCGCACCCGGGGGCGTGTGTCAGGGTCGGCACCGGCACGCGCGGCGCACCCGGGGCCGGGACCAGCCATGCGCCCGGGGCTGGCACCTGCCAGCCCAGATTGCTCCGCGGGCGCATGTAAAGAGCCCGGCGGGTGCCATGGCGCCTGCGGGCACCGGGTTGGAGACCACGGCAGTAGTGTATGTAGCTGGGATCTAAGGTGCAGATCCTTTTTGCTGATTTTATGTGCAGGGAAATCAAATTCACAGTATCACCTGAGCATATGTCTTCCTAATGATTGCTTTTCTAAGAAAACAAAGAATAAATAAAGATTAAAACATTTTTGGATATTTTTCAGTAATTAAAATGACAACATATATTCATAAACATTTAAGTAGCATAAAAATAAAACACATACACACACAAATATGCCTTTCAGAAGACAATATCACTTTCATTTAGAAATGAATTCACAGACTTCTTTCTCCATAGTTTCTTCTTCCTCTCTTTCATCCATCATCCATACTGCAAGCATCCATCTAATTAACTAATTGTTGGAACCCAAGTGTGCTTAATTTCTAACATACTTTGCTTGCCTTTTTAAAACAAGTTAAGAATTCTGAGAAATTTATTCCTGTTGACTTGCGCTTATTCTGGTAAAGTTTGATCTCTAAATCCATGTTGAGAATGGGATCCTACAGCAGTTCTCTATTAACACTGAACGAGTCATACACTTTGCTGTTCCATCCCAAGTGAATTATCAGTATTAGACATGCCAAGCAGTGAGAGATCCAAAGAATTCATAGCTCTTTCTGTCCCCAATAATCGAAGGTGGGGATTTCTGTTAGTGAATATTTCTCCTTCAGTTCTGAATGACTGAAGTTGTTTCTATGATCTTCTTGCTTGATCCAGTGTTGAAATGGAACTAGGGTTGAAATCTGCTTCTTTGCAGACGATCAGCACAAGGCTCCTCAAATCCAGATTAAACCATCAAATTAAGATTGGCTGGCCCTCTGCCGAAGGGTTGATTTTACAGTTACAGAAGTGCTTGATTCCAGAAAGCCAAGATGTTTGTGAATTGTCACTGGGCCAATTCCTGAACTTGTATCTAAGCAAAACTGCCATTAACTTCATTAGGAGTTTTGCCAAAGTAAGGACTTGAGTAAGGACTTCAGGATTTGGTCCATCCAGTTTATTATGCTAATTACTGTGGCCCATGGAAGTTTCTGGATTTTTATTTGTTTTTAGTTCAAAATTAATTCTTGCTTGTAATGTGTCCTGCCACTTTTCCTTGTAAGATGTGTGCTTTTGCAGCCATTCAGGAGAAATTCAAATGCTGTCCAGCAGATTTGCAGAAATCCAAATGCTGCCACAGATAGGCTTTGTGTTCTGTTGGTGGTGCACATTCACATACACATTGATGCGCATAAACATTTATTTTGCATGTGAACAGAAAAAATCCAGAGATGAATAGAAAAGATTAAAGGGAATATTGTATCCCTCCCTTACTCTGAGTTTTCTGATTCAGGTTATTGAATGTGTATTTTTTCTCCAAGAGAAAAAGTTGGGGCTATGGGACTTCCCATTTCATAGTCAGAAACTAGGTGATCATATCCCAGGGGTGGGCAATAATTTTTGAAGAGGAGGCACACCAAGATTTTGGAACATGGTCATGGGCTGCACTCTTCCATGATATTAATGGAGGAGGGGGGGGGGGGTCTGAGATGGAGGCTGAGTGCAGAAGGAAACTTGGGGTAAGGGGTTGGGGTGAAAGAGGGTGTGTGGGATCTGGGAGTTTGGGTGAAGGAGGCAGTTATGACATGGGGCACAGAACTGGGGTGCATGAGGAAGTGCAGAAGTTTGGGTTGTGACCTAGGGCAGGAGGGGGTTGTGACCTGGAGCAAGGGATTGGGGTGCAGGGGTTTGGGTTGTGACCTAGGACAGGAAGGGGTTGTAATCTAGTGCAGGGGTTTGGGTTGTGACCTAGGGAAGAGGATTGGGATATAGGACCTGGGAGAGGGTGTGGGTTCAGGAGTGGGGCAAAGGGTTTGGTTTATGTGTGGTGGCAGTTCGTTGTGGAAAGGGCAGAAGGGAATGGGATGCCAGAGGCAGGCTCTGACCAGGAGACTTACTGGGGTAACTCCCAGCCAGCAGCTCATCAGGTTTTTCAGGCAGAGTCCCTGCCTGCCCTGCCCATGCACAGGCTGCAGGGGCCATTTGCATCTGTGAATAAGAGCCTGAGGAGAGAGGTGCTTTGTGCACTGCTTGTTCTTGAAACAGGACGCTCCCATTGGCAAGAAACCAGCCAATGGGATTGTGCTTGGGCGGGGACAGTGCATGAAGCCTTTCCTCCGTCCTCCCCCACAGGTGAGAAATTCAAATGACTGGGCAGCCATTTTTCTCAGCAGTGTGTGTGGGGGGGGGGTGCCGGGGCGGGGCTTTCCGCTGTGTTTGCAGGCTGGATCTGGTGGCTTGGCGGGCCGGATGTGGTCCGCTGGCCCTGTTTTGCCCAGGCCTGCTCATGAGGGTCAGCCTTGGCCTGCTCAAGCAAGTTAAGGTATTAACCTTTATTCTATAGTAGGAGAAAGTTGTGATTTAGATTGGGTTAAGCTAACACATGTTAACAAACCCGGACATAAACTTGTCCTTTCTTCCTAAACTGGGCAAAAACAAGACTCAGCTCCTACAGTTGTTACTCAGACAAAACTCATAGTGAGATCAATTGAACTTCGAGGGATGATTGCACGATTTGGCTTTTAAATTGAATCTATCATGTGAATCATTTAAAAATCCCTGAAGGATTTGCACTCATGAAAAAAAAAAAGGTTGTTTATTTCTTCCGGTTTTGATATGCTTTGTCTTCTTCATAGTTCTCCTTTTCTTCTGTAGAGCAAGTGGTTATTGTTTTGCCGCAATTGTTTTTATTTCTTTTTCATTCTAGACTGGCAGATAGCGACTCTTGCTTTGCTTTTGGGTGGTGCTGCCATCATTCTGATAGCTTTCCTGGTTGGTTTGATCTCTATCTGTGTGGGATCTCGGAGACGATTCTACAGACCAGTTGCAGTCATGCTCTTTGCAGCAGGTAAATAAATTAAACACTTCCAGAACTCTGTTTAAAATTTTATGAGTACAGCTTTACTTTCATGCAGAAGTTATCATTGTAGTCATAATAGTTCAGAGACATTTGGTTTGTCTTATGCTAAGTAGTATTAAGCATTGTTGGAATATCAATTTTGTAATATGTTAATCATTTGTACACTTGCACTGTTGCAGCTTCTAAATCCAAGGCAAAGAAATAATTATTGTCTGAAGTACGTGCTGCATCAGGGACTGCAGGGGATAACTCTCCAAGTGCCAGCTTTTTGAGTAGGTTATTTTGTGTTGCTTCATGTTCCCCTTTATTCTTCTTGAAGCCATTTCTGATAAGTTTTAATGTTCTTTTTTACAATTTGAGATTGAAAAAATTCACAAGGGTAAACCCTTGAAGCCTAAGTATGAAAATAAATAGGAACAAATTATAAAAGTGTTTATTTCTGCTGCTGCTGCACCACCAGAGGAGGTAACTCTTAGGCTATGTCTACACTACAGAGCTTTTTTCAGAAAAACATCCATTTTTCTGAAAAACTTCACTTACATCCACACTGCAATCGTGTTCTTAAAAAAAAAATCTAAAGAACAGAGGGGGTTTCCTGACATTGATAAAACTCTTTCTATGAGGAAGAAGCGTTTTTCCAAAAGATCTCTTTCAGAAAAAGACGTGTGTGGACAGGGAAGAGGGAGTTCTTTTGATAGAAGAGGAAAGAGGAAAAAGCACAGGTACCCTGGCGGCCACTCCATCCTTAGTAATCACAACTTAAATTTGAGTTACCATCCATTCAGTGTGGACACTAACTTTCGAAAAAGCAGATCACTTTTTCGATGTGCTTTGGCAGTGTGGACGTTCTCTCTCAGAAGAAGTTTTTTCGGAAGATCTCTTCTGAAAGAAACCTGCAGTCTAGAGGTAGCATCAGTTATTAATTTTAACAGTTGTCATATACTGTAAATCTCTTCTTTGATTTTCAGAGTGTCATAGTGGAACATCTTATGCACAAATACAGAAAGACCTTTGAAAACAAGTAGACCACAAGAATTCTGTAATACAGTATACAATTGCCCTACCAAATTGTGTCCTATTATACATTCTGGTGTTTTTCGACTTAGCCAGTAAACACTATATTTTCCCCTCCTGAGATCCACCAAGCATGGATTCCCTTCATCCTGTAAGTCATATCTGTGCTGGAGCCAACAGATTAAGCCTCTCTGCTAGCCCATAATGAAGAGACTGACAGAAACATCTCATCTGCTAGATGGATTTTTTAAAAAGCCATATGAAAAGATAGGCCTTCAGAATTTGGAGGGTAGTTAGAGCTGAAACAAAGCTCTGGGGAAGGATCCTGCTGCCCCCTGCTGTATGTATTAATACAAATGACCCGCTTCAGTTCAACAGGGATATAATGATAAATTTTTATGCATGCATGTCATATTACTGTTTTCTGTCTCATTTGTTTTTACTAAGAAAATGCAAAATAGATTCAGAATTCTGGAGTCGAAATAGATCTTTTTTGATCTCTGTGTGAATTAACTGATGTATGCCTACTAAATGAGTGCACTTCTCTCTTCCTTTTTTTTTAACTCACCTTCAACTGTAACATAACAATATACTCCAGGTAGTTAATTTCTAGAGAAATGGGATTATTGTACGTCTCTGGTGGTTTCTCATTTGGCCTTTGACCCCCTGTTTCATAACACTGTGTGGTAATTGCCCAGAAATATACTGCCTATCATAAGTTATAGCTTAATTAATATATTAAATGTGTAGCTTTTTCTTTAAAAGACACTGCTTTCTCTTTTCAGAGAGAGAGAAAGAGAGAGGGAGAGAGAGGAAGATAGTGTTCCAATGTTATTAAAATAAGATTGCTTTTTTATTAGAACGATTTTGTTCTTCACACTTACCTACACCAGTATGACTATATTAATGGTCTAAATGATCTTGTGAAAAATCATTTACCTATTTTCTTTAACGTAGGTTGTTTGTATTTAAGAATCCTGGCCCAAAATGTGTTAAAGGGTGGGTTATGGTAAGGCTGAGAAGAACTGCCCTGTGCAGCAGCTTTACATGGCAAATCTGTGGGGAATGGCTTTGGGATTTAATGGTGACATTGTTGTCATTTGTTCCTAAGGATCACAGCTCTGCTTTCAACTATCTTTGGAGTTGGATGGGGGCCAGCCATCACCTGAGAGATCTGTGATGCTATTAGAGGCATCTAGGCTGCAGCACAGAGGAGTTTGCCCTCTATGCAGATGTCTTTAGATTCAGATTATCTTTGTAGATTTCAGAATATTTTAGAAGTTACAGAATCCCAGTTCCAGGAACCTATGTGACTGTGCTTAAGAATTTATTCCTTCCCTCCCACTTTAGATGGAGATATTGACTCCAGGTGGAAAAGTAATTTTCCCTCTTTTGGTATTTACATCTTCTCATCAACTGTTGCGAATGGGCCACATCCACCCTGAGTGAATTGACCTCATTAGCACTGGTTCGCCGCATTGTAATATAACACATACATGTGATGAAATGGATTCCGGCATAGGAAAGCCTATGCCCAAATAAATTTAGTAGCCTTTAAGGTGCCACAGGAGTCCTCGTTTTTTGCTGAAACAGTCTAACATGGCTACCCCTATGATACATGTCTGAACATGGGCTTCCAGATTCCTTTTTAGTAAACCATAATCTGATAACTTTATAAAACTGCATATTGGTTGTGAAATTGAAAAAATAATAACATTCAAATGTTATTTTAGTTCTTATCTAAGACATTTATTGTAATCGTGTTGAATGTAAGGATTTAACATTGGATAGAAATATCATTAAATGTTGTGTTACTGTTCTTTTAGTGAGAGTGATTATCAGCTCATGTATGTAGTTGGTATATTCTAAAGTCATCAGTTGCAGAGCATACTCACAAACCTTGTGTTGTACCACTTGAAAGGCTTTTTTTTTTTTAGCAATATTTCCAATTTGTTGTATAGGAACTGTCTTTCATTACTGGTAAAATCTTTCCATTTGGTAGAAACTATCAGGGTCAGGTTGTAGGCAGCTATACCTAGTGGTCAGAACCAAAGTCCTCAATTGGGAATAAGTTGAACTGGATGTCAGAAGCAGGGGACATACTGGGGATCACTACCACAAGGTGGTAATCACAAAGGGTGTGTGTACACAGCACCCTAAACTCAAAATGAGTTATGCAACTTGTGCTATGCAGATTGCATATCTTACTTTGATTGTATTTTGAAATAGCTTATTTCGAAATTCAGCGCATCTGTACAGTCAGATTTTGAAATAACGCGCTATTTCAAGACATCCCTTAACTCTTGTGGAAAGAGGGTTACAGGGATGCTGGAATAGTGTGCTTGTTATCTCAAAAAATATTTTGAAATAATGGGAACGTTTCAAAGATGCAAGGTAGCTATTAAGGGAGACCTCTGGTATCCCAAAATAGCCCCACTGTCTAGACATACCCAAAGTGATTACCAAGGAGATTAGAAGTAAGAGACAAGCCAGAGAGCAGAACTGCAAGTCAGAGGGCTGGAGTCCAACTAGGTCACAATGTCAGGAGATCAGACCTGGGGAACAAGAGCAGGAGCAGGGTAGATCTCAGGTGTTTGGAAGGCTGATTGTACCTGGCTTACATAAGGCTGTGGGAAGGGGAGTGACCAGTCAGCCATTCTGGGACTTTGTGTCTCAAATTGGGGCTGGGCTTTGTGGGTCCTGGGTCAGAAGTTGTCTGAAGGCAACTAGGTGGAGGGCAAAAGTGTGACTGCTCTTGGTCTTCCTGTGGACCTGGGTTTGAGACTTGTGAGCCATGACTGAAACTTTACTAAGTGTCCTAGTTGTAAGCTTAGGGAAACAACCCAAATTCATACACCAAGACAATCTTTAAATCAAGAGAGCCGCAACACCCCTCTGGAAACACAGGAGCCAAAGTCAGAGGGAGCTGCTGGACACTCAGCACTTCTCCAAATTAGTCCACTTTTGTCATGGTCTGAAGATGGTTTAATAAACCTACCTTTAAACTGCTATTTTTAGAGTTGTAGCCATGGGGCCTGATGTTTAACTCCCAGAAGAACTCATCAAGGCAACTTAATAAGTGGGTGAAGTTACACCAATTTAAAACAAGAGAGAGATTAGAATTAGACCCAAGAATAGCAAACCGGAGAAGAGTGAGAACACAAAAATTAAAGCTAAGACCATGATTATGATAATCCTGCTCATGCTGTGTAGTACCCTACTTCACTCATGCTCTTATTGAGTTCATTGTAATCTAGGTCATAATAACTCAGTGTGAGTAGCAGCATCACAATCAAGTCCTAAATGTTGAGAGACCAGTTGTTTCAAGAAATAGTGTAGATCTTTCATTTCTTTCAGTGTTTTCAATTAAGAACCAGATCCAGCAACTCTATCTACATGCATGGACTATTCTGTCTATACAGCATTCCAGTGGTTTGGGAACAGAAGTAGGGGGGGACTACCTGTCCTGAATTGGGTGTGACTCTCCTGAAATGCAGAATTCAAGTCCCACTCCCAGTCCCACGCTGAATGCAACAGCATTTGTCCTAGATTCCTTGTGGTGTTGCTCTGTGCTCAGGGGCAATACTAGCCTCTTTCTAGTAGAGGGGAAGAGAGGGAGTAGAGGTGAGCCTGTGGTCCTTCTTGCTAGGGAAAAAGCCAGCAGAGTTGAAAACAGCTAAGATACGGGAACAGGAAAGAATCCACTGATTGTCCTTTGTAGGAACATATGACACAACTGAATTCTCACTAGAATGCATCTAGGGAAACAAGGTGAAGCTGAGGAAGATGCTTGAAAAAATGGAGACTCAGAGGATAGTCAGTGAGATTCTTATAGGATGAGAATGAAGTCAAGAAAAATCATGCTAATCAACATATTACTCACACAGTGGTGCTATAAGGAGGACTTTGGGATGTTCAGCCACTGAGGGGCATTCATGGACAAAGGACAGTTCTCAAGGGTTGGACTCCACCTGAATAAGGAGGGAAATAGATTCCTGAGATGGAAGTGGGTACAGCTCTAAATGAGGAATTCAGGGGAGATGGCTGGGAGATGTTCTTGCAGTCTCCCTGCCTGATTCTAATATTGAGTGGGAGAAAATCAAATAAGTGGAAATAGCAGTGGAAAAAGGAACAATACAGGGTAGGAGAAAGATGACAAGAAAAAAGAAAGTGCCAGTACCAATGACACGAACAGGTAGGAGATTCTGGGATTAGATTTAACTGTATCTTAACAGGTGAGGAATCTGGATGAAGCCAAGTAGATATACCTAAGACATCTGTAAGCCAATGCAAAGATCCTCTGTAACAAAAGTGATGCAGAAGACAAACCAGATACTGTAGGGATAACAGAAACTTGGTAAAACACTAATTATGACTGGAATACAGGTATTGAAGGATATGCACTGTTCAGAAAAGACAAAAAATAAAGGTATAAAGTAGTGGCATAGCATTGAATATTAATGACAAGGTAGACTGTTAAGAAATTAATAGAACAGATAAAATAGAATATATTTCAGTCAAAATTAGGGATGTTAATGTGTAACGGTTTAACCGATTACCCAGTAAGCATCATCCTTAGCGGAATCCTAATTAAACATTTAAATAGGATGCTTAACATTCTGTTTAACCAGTTAGCATTTTAACTGGGATATTACATCCCTAGTCAAAATCACTTTGAGAAAAGAAGGTTACAGAGGTTCCACTGAAAGCACTTGGGGTTTTCTACCAATCCAGTATCTGTTTTGGATAATATTTTTAATTAAATAAATACAGTTGGGAATTGCAAGATTATAGGAAGTTTTAATTTTCCAGCTATAGATTGGAGGACAAGTGCTGCTAATAATGGTAGGGACAAATATTCCTGGAATGTGATAACTGACAGATTTCTTCACCAAATAATCATTGAACCAAGAAGAAGTGATGCTATTTTAGATTTAACATGGTTAAGTAGCAAAGACTTCAGAGGAATGGATGTAGAGGACAGCCTTGGTTTGAGTGATCAGGAGATAATTCAGTTTAAATTAAATGGAAGGATAAACAAAAATAGATCTACAACAAGGACTCTTGATTCAAAAGAACCATCTTTTTAAAAAAATAATGGAATTAGTTAGGAAGTGGAGTGGATCCAAGAAGTCAAGTATCTGAATGTGGAGTGGGCTTTAAGTCAAAGTTGCTGAAACTATCTGAAAACTGCATCCAGAGCAAAGAGGGAAAGTTCATAGGGAAGGATGGCAGACCAAGCTAGATGAGAAGCATCTAAAACAGGTAATTGAAAGAAAGCAGAAAGACTACCTTGGAATGGAAGATGGGAAGGATCAGCAAGGAAAGCTATCTCATAGGGGTCAGAAGATGAAGGAAAAAAAATGAGAACTGCCAAAAGCTAAGCAGATTTGGACTTTGCTAAGGAAATTAAAACCATTGTGAAGGATTCTGTAGCCATGTAAATAACAAGAAACATGTCCTCACCCACAACTACTTCCAATTAAGAGACAATTTCTATCTCCAAGTCAGCGGCACAGCCATGCGCACCCACATGGCACCACAATATGCCAACATCTTTATGGCTGACCTAGTTGGTGGTTTCACTTTCGAAATACCTATTTTTGAAAGAACGTGTGTCCGCCATTATGCAAATGAAGCACAGGAAATTCAAATCCCGGCTTCATTTGCAATTTTGATCTGTCTAATTTACATCCCTCTTTCGAAAGAGGAATGTAGTCAAGACATAGCCTGAGTGTCTCTCAAGTGTCAACATCAATGTGGCACTTCTTTAAGTTATCCTGTAGCACATCCTTATAAATCGTCCATTGCCCTCCCACGTTACGGTATCCTTCTTTCATCTGAGAAAACAGAACCTGTTTTGGGAGGCAATGGTTTGGCATCTGAACAACGTAACCAATCCATCGAAGTTGCTGATGGATGATCACTTTCTCAATGCTGGTGGTCTTTGCCTCTTCCAGAGCACTGATGTTATTGTGCCTGACTTCCCGTTTGATCTTCAGTATCTTGCGGCAGCAGCACTGGTGATACCTCTCAAGTACTTTCAAGTGATGTATGTAGGTTTCCCAGTTTTAAGACCCATACAATGGTGTTGGGAGAATGACGGCTTGATAGACAAGAAGTTTGGTGTCTGTTCAAATGTCATAATCTTCAAAAACCCTGTGCCATAAATGAGCAAATGCTGCACTGGCATAGCTCAGAGTGTTGGATTTCTACATCAATATCTGCCTTGGATGAAATGTAACTTCCAAAGTAGAGAAAATGATAGACATTCTCCAGTGCCTCTCCACTGGTTTTAATAGATGGGACACATGGTGCCTCATTTGGAGAGGGCTGATGGAGCACTTTGGTTTTTCTATGTCAATATCTAAATCGTTGATTAAGTTATTGAACAGAACCAGTCCCAAAACAGACCCCTGTGGAATCCCACTTGTTATACCTTTCCAGCAGGATTGTGAACTGTTAATAACTATTCTCTGAATATGGTTATCCAGCCAGTTATGCACCCACTTTATAGTAGCCCCATCTAAGTGGTATTTGCCTAGTTTATTGATAATATCATGCGAGACCATATCAAATGCCTTACTAAAATCTAGGTATACCACATCCACCGCTTCTCCCTTATCCACAAGACTCGTTATCCTATCAAAGAAAGCTATCCGATTTGTCTGACATGATTTATTCTTTACAAATCCATGCTGGCTGTTCCCTATCACCTTGCCACCTTCCAAGTATTTATAGATGATTTCCTTAATTACTTGCTCCATTATCTTCCCTGGCACAGAAGTTAAACTAACTGGTCTGTAGTTTCCTAGATTGTTCTTATTTCTCTTTTTATAAATTGGCGCTATATTTGCCCTTTTCCAGTCTTCTGGAATCTCTCCTGTCTCCCATGATTTTCCAAAGATGATAGCTAGAGGCTCAGATACCTCCTCTATCAGCTCTTTGAATATTCTAGGATGCATTTCATCAGGCCCTGGTGACTTGCAGGCATCTAACTTTTCTAGGTGATTTTTAGCTTGTTCTTTTTTTATTTTATCTTCTAAACCTACCCCCTTCCCACTAGCATTCACTATGTTAGGCATTCCTTCAGACTTCTCGGTGAAGACCAAAACAAAGAAGTCATTAAGCATCTCTGCCATTTCCAAGTTTCCTGTTACTGTTTCTCCCTCCTCACTGACCAGTGGGCCTACCTTGTCCTTGGTCTTCCTCTTGCTTCTAATATATTTATAAAAAGTCTTCTTGTTTCCCTTTATTCCCGTAGTTAATCTGAGCTCATTTTCTGCCTTTGCCTTTCTAATCTTGCCCCTGCATTCCTGTGTTGTTTGCCTATATTCATCCTTTGTAATTTGTTCTACTTTCCATTTTTATATGACTCCTTTTCAATGATGCAATAAAGACGGCAAACGTGGTGGGGCAATGATACAGCTTTTTTGACTCCTGTTTGTACTTTGAAAGGTTCAGACTTGGAGCCAGTGCTGCTCAGAACAGTCGCTTTCATGTTGTCATGAAGCAGCTTTAGGTCACTGATGTATTTATCAGGACATCCAATCTTTCAAAGTTCAATCCAAAGGGCACAGCAATTCACTGAGTCAGAGGCTTTAGTTAAATCAATAAAAGCCATTTATAGTGGTCGGTTTTGCTCCCTACACTTCCTTTGCAGCTGCTGTGCAATGAAGATAATATCCACAGTTCTGAGAAATGGGTCGGAAGTTACTCTGTGACTCTGGTAAAATTTCTTCTGACAGGGAGGAAACTGGTTGCAAGGACCCATGCCAGAATGCCTGCAACAGCAAGGAGGGAGATACCATGATAGTTTCCACAGTCTACTTTATCCCCTTTATAAAGAGGATAATAATCAAGGCTTCCCTCATTTCACTGGCAATCTCCTCCTTCATCCGGATTTTAAGAATAAGCAGGCTACGCTGCTGAATTAATTCTGGTCCACCATCTTTAAAGATTTCAGCGGGGATTCCATCTGGACCTGCTGCCTTATTCTTCTTCCTCAGCTTAATGGCATTGGATACCTCATGCAAATTGGGAGGGTCTCCAATCTCATCCCTATATAGTTGTTGGGGGATTTGCTCAAGAACTTCATCTGCAATCATGAAATTACAATTAAGAAGGTCTTCAAAATGTTCTTTCCAGTGAAAATTAATGGCTTCCTTGTCCTTCAAAAGTGTGGTTACATCCTTTGAGCAAAGGGGGATCATGACATGACATGACAAGCTGCCCACAAACAGCCTTAATAGCACTAAAGAAACCACGTGTATTATGGGTATCCACAAAATGTTGGCGTTCTTGTCCTTTCTCAGTCCACCATTTGTTCTTGAGTTCTCTGGTTTTATGTTGGACTTCTGTCTTTGCCTTAGCTTGGGCTTCTCTCATTGTCTTGCAGTTTATATCGTTCTGCCAAACATGAAATGGCATTCTTATTGATGAGCTGCTTGATTTCAACATCATTCTTATCAAACCAGTCCTGATGCTGTCTGGTGTCACAGCCAATGGTTTCCTCAATGGCATTAATGATTACTGCTTCCAGCTGGCTCCAGTGTTCCTCAATTTCTTCCGGAAACTCTGATGGAAACTTTTCTTCTAAAACTGCTAGGAAGTGGTCACACTTAATGAGGTGCTTCAGATCCTGAACCTTCAGCTTGTGCCAGGTCTGTTTCTTTTGCAGCCTCCATTTGGGGGTGATCTTAATTTTCATTGTTGATCGAGTGAGGTGATGATCAAGCCAGCAGTCATCAGCATTTGTCATTGCTCTTGTGAGAAATACTTCACTATGATTTTGAGCACGAACTATGACATAGTCAAGGAGATGCCAGTGCTTTGAACTTGGGTGTCTCCAAGATGTTTTGAACTTGTCCTTTTGTTGAAAAATGGTGTTCATGATGATAAGTTCATATTCAGCACACTTAGTCAGGAGTATAATTCCATTGGAGTTGCTTTTGCCAACTCCTTCTTTCCTGATTGTTCCTTTCCACAGGTCTGAG
Source organism: Pelodiscus sinensis (assembly GCF_052426305.1). Taxonomy (NCBI): domain Eukaryota; kingdom Metazoa; phylum Chordata; order Testudines; family Trionychidae; genus Pelodiscus; species Pelodiscus sinensis. The sequence continues at coordinate 203,317,428 of NC_143052.1, forward strand.
TCTTGTCCAGTACATGCATTGAAATCCCCCAGAAGAATTCTCTTATCTTTTTTAGGGGTCTCTGATAAAATGGTTTCAGCTCAGAGTAGAAATCTTCCTTTATATCCTCATTGGTGCCCATTGTTGGTGCATAGGTGATCACAATAGTTACCTGTTGGTTTTTAGTGAGCCTCAATCGGAGTGTCATAAGCTGCTCATTGATGCCTACTGGCAGCTCAGAGAGGCACTTTATGAGCTTGTTCTTAATAGCAAAGCCTACTCCATACAATTGAGTTTCATCTAAAGATTTTCTCTTCCAGAAGTATGTGTATCCTCCTTTATCCTCCCCTCCCATCCCCCCCATCCTTCATCAGCTGTTCTAGTTTTGGAGAAGGCAGCAATATTATTGTTAAACAGATTCAATTCATGAGCAATGATAGCTGTATGTTGCTCTGGTTGGTCACTGTCTGAGTTGTCCATCAGGGTATGTACATTCCAAGTCCAAAGTTGAAAAGTTTCTCACATTTTCGACTGCTTGGTTGCCAGACGGTTTCAACAAAAATACCGGACACGACTGACATTACATCACAATCTACATTCCATCTTATTCAGAAAATACGGACATTTATATTTTCTCAATTTGTTTCCCGAGCAGAAAGCTCAAATACTGGACTGTCCGGTTCAAAGCCGGACACCTGCCAGCCCTACTGCTGGGGTGGTGATCCTGCTGGATGCGGCTATCCAGCAAGGAGGAAAAGAGGTATTTTAGGGTACTTTTTCTAGCCCCCTCCCCATGTGGGGTGAGCAGAGTGGGTCCCAAAGAGGATTGTTCAGTCATGGGTGCAGCAGCCAAGATGGTCGACCTGCCTCAGTCCTCAAGCAAGATGACTGAATCACACACCCACTGCCTGTGTGTCAGTCTGTGACGAGGAACTTCTGGATTTCACTGTCCTGTTCCTATCGCCATTCGGCAATCGTCACTGGACTTTTGACTTGTTTGGTGTTGTTTTCTCAAAAACTGGAAGATGCTGTTGCATAAAAGCCTCTCCCAAGCTATTACTCTTTTTTTTTTTTAACACATGGATTTTCTGGAAATACACTAAACAGTAAGGTCCTGCCAACACATGACTTTCAGACTGATAAAAACCTCCTGCTGACTGCATTGCTTTGTGTTTGTGTGTGGGGGAGGAGCAGTTGTCTTCTAAGTCACTTTGTTACTGATGATTTGTAAATGATTCTCTGAAGCTTTGTAATTGTTTCAGCTGCTTTGCCTTTTAAATGCAACTCATTGTAATCTTTGTAAAACCTTAGAACTTTGTAGGTCTCAGCAACTTTGCTTTATAAGTTCAGAAATTTACTGTAAGCTTGGAAATTGTTGAGCCTTGCAACTTTGTAATCTTTGTAACTCTCAGCCACTTTGCTTGTGATTTGCTCTAAACTGCAGTCTCCCCTGAGATATGAATGTGCATGTGTGAGTGGAGACTATTGTGTGTTTGGGATTAGAAATTGCAAGGCTGAGCACATGGATCCAGGTGATGAGTCATCAGACCAATTAGGGAGACTGTTGCTCTGCTGGATCAAGGGAATGATCTGAGCATGCTCCCTGGTGACCAATGTGGATGAGTCACAGGGATTGTACAAAGGCAATAAAAGAGCCAGTTGGCAGAAACCCTCTCTCTGAGAAGATCCTCTTTCTGCAGCCAGTTTCTTTCCTAACCAACTCCCCAGCCACAATCAGCAGACAGACCCTCCAGAATCTACATGCCTTGGCTCCTTCTGCAACCTTTATATATGCCTGTGTAAGTGCCTGAGGGCAGGAATGAATGTGTGTGGATGAGTGAATGAATGTGTGTGTGTTTGTTTTTGTGTGAGAGAGAGATAGCTGGTTCCCCTTTTGTTTAAACCTTTAGTGGCAGCTCTACCCTCTTTAGTTTAACCATATAGTGCATCTAGTGGAGTGTTAATTCCTCAATCAATAAACCCATTGGGTGGTCTGGGTAACCCTGGGTGGTCTCAAGTGGGAATTTTTTGAATAACAGATGCCCTGTGCAGAACTTCTTTAAAATGGGGGTACTGGTGCCACCAGTCCTTGTCAGATAGAGGGCTTGAAACCAATGGCATGGACACCATGATGATTGGAGATCCTCTGACTGCTGCAGCCTTCATCCACCTTCACAGTTGCAGTAACATTACACAACAGTTTTACCTCCATTGGGCAAGTTATCCTCTGTCTAATCTGCAGTTCAGGACTTCTTGGATCACACTTTGTCTGGAACCTCACCCTTGACTGTTTTGCCATGGGTGACCCGAAAGGAATATATGACTCCAGGCAAGACAATCGTCCTCCTGTCCTAGGTCATATTACAAAATCCTGCACTCCATTTTGTAGGGCACAAACCAAATCCCTGTGTCTCAGTCCCCTACCTGAGGTCACAACTGCCTCCTTCACCCAAACTCCCTCCCAGACCTCACTCTCCCTCCTGCACCCCAATCCCAAGCTCCCTTCTGCAGCCAACCTCCATCGCAGACCCGTCACCTCCTTCATTAATATAATGGAAGAGCGCTGCTCTCGACCACCTTCCAAAATCTTGGATTGCCTCCCTGCCAAAAATTATTGCTCTCCCCCCCCCATTACAGATGGATAATTGCTAATATAGTTCCTGTTTTTAAGAAAGAGAAAAGTGATCCAGGAAACTATAGGCCTGTTAGCTAGACCTCAGTTGTATGCAAGAGCTCAAAAGAAATTTTGAAAGACACATTATTTAAGACGTAGAGGTGAAGGGTAACTGGGATAAAATACAACATGATTTTACAAAAGGTAGATCATCCCAGATCGTTCTTTGAGAAAACAGCTAATTTTTTTAGGCCAAGATGCGGCTGATCGAATCTACCTGATTTCAGTAAGAAATTTGGTATGATTTTACATGGGAAGTTATTAGTTAAATTAGAGAAGGGATCATTCTGAAAATCAAGAGGTGGACAAGGAATTGGTTAAAGGAGAGACTATAATGTGTCACACTGAAAGGTGAACTGTCATGCTGAAGGGAAGTTACAGCTTAGTGCCTCAGGGATGGGTCTTAACATCAGTCTTAAAATTTTCATATCTGACTTTGGACAAAAAGTGGGAGAGTGCTAATAAAATTTGCAGATGACACAAAGTTGGGAAGTATTGTCAATACAGGGGAGGACCAGAATATCGAACAAGATGATCTGGATCAGTGATTCTCAACCTTTTTTATAAAGTACCCCTTTTTTTAAAACAAAATATAAGTACCCCCAGTAACTACAGTTTTCAGACACACAATTTTTTTCTAGTCTCTACTGTAATCAAACGGGGATGATATAAAGAGCAAAATTAAAACTTATATTTGTGCTACAAATGTTTATCCACCAGGGTAATACAATTAAGATTTATTTCATTTTACTATACTATCTTAATTTAATTTCAGAGAGAAGTCTGTAATTCAGAATAGTTGAATTTTAGTGTAATTTTAATATGGCACTGGGCTCATAGAGAATTATCTCTAAATAGCTTTTATTTTTACTACATTTAATAACATTTTTAAAGTAGTGACCTACTCTTTGTTTTTTTTAAAATGTTATAACAAATATCATATCAGATTGCACTGTGCTTTCAATAGTATATGCTCCAATTCTGCAATTACTTAAACATGTGCTTATCATTGTAGATGTGAGCAGTCCCACTGAAATCAGGAGGTTGCTCCTGTGTGCATAGTTAATCATCTGTTTAAATGTTCACAAGATCAGGGACACACTGCATATTTGGAATGAGAAAAGGCTGGAAATCACATTGTAGTCATGTGATTGCATGACTTTTCTTTTGCGCACATGCAGTTCATTGAGTTTAAGGCCACAAGGGACCATTAGATCATCTGGCATCACCTCCTGCAAAATACAGGCCATTAAATCCCACCCATTTATTCTTGTATTGAACCCAACAACTGTTTATCCCAATTAAGTTAATGGTAGTTTGTACCTTCATTAGGGAAGAATGGACCCTTATAAAACTGAGCTCTCTAAATAGAAAATTAGGTTCTCCATCCATGCATGCACACATAAATGCACTTTCTGTCAGCGTGTTACATCTGGTCAGGATAGAACACAGGTTTATGGAATTTTATTGCAAAAGTGTTTGGAGCATGTACCACTTGCTACTTGAAACCTGACTTTCTCAGGGATGGTATTGCAGAAAGTAATGATTTTTAAGTAACATGCTGCCTGAATTTGCTATGTTTCATCAGTATTCAGCCAGAGACAGACTTACTATCCCTCTCTGCATTTACTGTATGCAGAAAATATTTTTCCATGTAGAATCATGGGACCAATCCCAACTAAATTATCTCAGCCAGGGCTTTGTCAAGCCAGAACATAAAAACATCTTGGGATGGAGGTTCCACCACCTCCCTAGGTAACCCATTCCAGTGCTTCACCGCTCTTCTAGTCAAATAGTTGTTCATAATATCCAACCTAGACCTCCCCCACTATAACTTGAGACCACTGGTCCTTGTTCTGTCATCTGTCACTACTGAGAACAGCCTCTCTGCATTGTCTTTGGAACCCCCTTTCAGGTAGTTGAAGGCTGCTATCCACAGATGTAGTCACCTCATCTCAAAAAATATATATATTGGCATTGGAAAAGGTTACGAAAAGGGCGACAAAAATGATTAGGGGTTTGGAACTGGTCCCATATGAAAAGAGATTAAAAAGACTTGGACTTTTCAGCTTAGAAAAGAAGCAACTAAGGGGGGATATGATAGAGGTCTATAAAATCATGACTGGTGTAGAAAAAGTGAATAAGGAAAAGTTTTTTTACTTATTCCCACAATATAAGAACTAGAGGTCACTAAATGAAATTAATAGCGAGCAGGTTAAAAACAAGCAAAGGGAAGTTTTTCTTCACTCAGTGCACAGTTAACCTGTGGAACTCCTTGCCAGAGGATATGGTAAAGGCTAGGACTTTAACAGGGTTCAAAAAAGATCGATAGATTAATGGAAGTTAGGTCCATCAATGGCTATTAGCCAGGATGGATAGGAATAGTGTCCCTAGCCTGTTTCTCTGGAGGTGGGTGACAGCAGAGGGATCACGTGAGGATTACCTGTTGTGTTCCCTCCCTCTGGAGCATCTCGTATTGGCCACTGTTGGCGGATGGGATACTGGGCTAGATGGACCCTTGGTCTGACCCAATATGTTCTTATTTTTTATCACATCCTCCCCCCCTTCTTTTCTATAGACAAAATAAGCCCAAATCACTCAGCCTCTCCTTAGAGAAGTAGGGGTATGTCTACACTACAAAGTTAATTCAACCTAACAGCCATTAGTTCGAATTAACTTTAATAGGGGCTACACATACAAACTGCTAGTTTGAATTTAAATCGAACTAGTGGAGCGCTTAATTTAAACTAGGTAAACCTCTTTCTACGAGGAGTAATGCCTAGTTCAAATTAAGTAGTTTGAATTAAGGGCTGTGTAGCCACTTAATTCGAACTAGTGGGAGTCTAGCCCTTCTCAGATTGCCTTGGTGGCCACTCTGGGCCAAACCAGGGAAACTCTTCTGCCCCGCTCCTGGCCCCGGAGCCCTTAAAGGGGCACGGTCTGGCTACAGTGCTTGTGCCAGTTGCAAGCCTGCCAGCACCCAGCCAGCAGACCCTGCACCTGGCACGGCCTGAGCCAGCCACCCGCTGTCACCCAGCCCTCTGCCTCTTCCCAGGACCAGGCTGGCAGCTCCCAGGAGCCTGCCCGGGGCCGCAAGAGGTGGGCACCCGCCTGGTCTAGTGCGGAGATCGTGGACCTCATCCAGGTTTGGGGGGAGACCTCCAACGTCCACGACCTCCGCACTAGGCACAGGAATGCGGCCGTCTAGGGCAGGATAGCTGCCAGCCTGGCCACCAAAGGCCACATGCAAACCCAGGAGCAGGTTTGCGTGAAAATCAAGTTGGTCCAGTGAAACCCCCGACCCTGAGCCCTGAGCTTAGAATGGCCGTACTGGGTCAGACCAAAGGTCCATCTAGCCCAGTAGCTTGTCTGCTGACAGCGGCCAACACCACGTACCCCGGAAGGGATGGACCAAAGACAGTGACCAAGCAATTTGTCTCATGCCATCCCTCTCCAGCCTTCCACAAACAGAGGCCAGGGACACCACTCCTACCCCCTGGCTAATAGCACTCCATGGACCCAACCTCCTTTAATTTATATAACTTCTCTTTAAACTCTGTTATAGTTCTAGCCTTCACAGCCTCCTGTGGCAAGGAGTTCCACTGGTTGACTATGCGCTGTGTGAAGAACTTTCTTGTATTAGTTTTAAGCCTGCTACCCATTCATTTAATTTGGTGTCCTCTAGTCCTTCTATTATGGGAACTAATGAAGAACAGTTCTTTATTCACCCCCTCCACACCACTCATGATTTTATAGACCTCTATCATATCCCTCCTCAATCTCCTCTTTTCTAAGCTTTAGCCTCTCTTCATATGGGACCTGTTCCAAACCCCTAATCATTTTAGTTGCCTTTTTCTGAACTCTTTCCAAGGCCAAAATACCTTTTTTGAGGTGAGGAGACCACATCTGTACACAGTACTGAAGATATGGCGTACCATAGTTTTATACTTCCCCTCCTCCTTCTTCCCGTGGCTTCCCCTTTCTAGCTCCCTCCTCCCAGGTTTCCCCCTCCCCTCTTCCACCTCCTCTCTTCCCCTCTCCCACCTCCTTTTCCCAGTCTCCCCATAGGTTAATCCCCCCCCCCCCCAGTTTTGTTAAATAAAGAGAGTTTCTGTTTTTGAACACACGTGTCCTTTATTTTTTACATCAGGAAGGGGGGCTATGGAGGTGTAAGTGAAAGGAGGTGAGGGAGGAATGGGGCACGAGCCCCCAATGGGGAGGACTGGGGTGGCTCTGCGGGCTCCTTGGGGCGGAAACTCTCCTGCAGGGCCTCCTGGATCCTGACAGCTTCCCGATTGACCCCCCCCGGATGGCAGCCTGCGGCAAGTGCAGCCGGGCTGATGGCCGAGCGCTGCGATGTGCCGAGTGCAGGCACTCAGGGAACTCCAAGACAGGACTGCTTTGCTGTCCCTCATCGAGGTAGACAAGCAAGCGGGGAACCCTGAGAACTGTCTGTCCGGGATGGGGGTTGGGTCCCTTTAAGCGCAGTCCTCGGCTAGCCTGAGGCAGCAACTCCACACTCTAAGTCCTAACCTGATGCCCTGCTGGCACTGGTTCCGGCCAGCCTTAATTTTGGTTCAGGGTCCATTCAATGTGGACATGCTAGTTCGAATTAGCAAAATGCTAATTCGATTTAGTTTTTAGGTCTAGATGCAGTAGTTCGAATTAGCTTATTTTGAATTAACTAATTCGAATTAAGTTAGTTTGAATTAGTGCTGGAGTGTAGACGTACCTTAAGCGAGTATTTGACTACTTGACTACCTGATATGCATAAGCTTATTGGGTAGTTGAGTGGAGTACTCAGCTACTCACTTCAACCCTCCTCCCCCTCGCTCCCTCTGTTCACAGTGGCCTGGGCTGGCTACGGGCAGGAGCTGCTCAGGCAGTAGTCCCGGCCACTGTGTACAGGGGCTGCTACCAGAGCAACCTCTGTTTGTGGCAGTTAAGGGTGGTTGCAGACAGGGGCTGCTACTGGAGCAGCCTCTGCCCATGGCCAACTCAGGCCACTGCAAATAGGGGCTGCTGGACCTGACGTGAGCCAGGAACAAGCAGTCTCAGCTCTTGCCAGTCTGGGACCACTGCAGCTCTGCATTTTAAATGTACTAAGAGCTGCCTTTATCAACTACATAATTAGCCAAATAACTGCTCTTTAACATCCTTACCTTTCATAAGTCATGTGCTCCAGCTCCTTCATCGTTTTTGTTGCCCTTCACTGGACTTTCTCCAGTGCATCCAGATCCTCTCTGTAATAGGATGCCCAGAATTGGATGCAATATGCTAGATGTTGCCTCACCAGTGCTGAAAAAAGGAGATTAATCTTTTCCCTACATCTTCTGGCAATGCTCTTACTAATGCATCCCAATATGCCATTGGCCTTCTTGGCTACAAGGGCTAACTGTTGATGCATATCCAGCTTCTCATCCACTGTAATCTCCGAGTCCTTTTCTGCAGAACTGCTGTTTAGCCAGTCACTCCCCAGCCTGTAGCAGTGCTTGGGATTCTTCCATCCCAAGTTCAGGTCTCCACACTAGTCTTTGATGAACCTCATCAGATTCCTTTGGCCCTAATCCTCTAATTTTTCTAGGTCACTCTGGACCGTGTCTCTACCCTCCATGTATCTACCTCCTACCCTAGCTTAATGTTATTCATGAACTTGCTGAGGGTGCAATCCATCCCCTCATCCAGGACATTAATAAAGATGTTGAAGAAAACAGCTCCAAGAACTGACCCTTGGGGCACTCCGTTTGATACTGACTGCCAGCCTGACATTGAGCCGTTGATCACTACCCATTGAGCCTGACAGTCTAGTCAGCTTTCTATACATCTTACGGTGCATTTATCCAATCCATACTTCTTTAACTTGCTGGTAAGAATACTGTGGGAGACTGTATCAAAAGCTTTGCTAAAGTCAAGGTATAGCACATCCACTGACTTCTCCATATCCACAGAGCCTGTTACTTCATATTAAAAGGGAATCAAGTTGATTCAGGCATGACTTGCCCTTGGTGAATCTATGTTGCTTATTCCTGATCATTTTCCTCTCTTCCAAGTGCTTCAAAATGGATCTCCCCCACTACCCCTGATTTTCTGTGGCATGAGGTGAGCCTTCCCAGTGTATAGTTCTCTGGAGTCTTCTTTTTCCCATTTTTAAGGATGAATACTATGTTTGCCTTTTTCCAGTCATTTGAGACCTCCCCCAATTGCCATGAGTTTTAAATATAATGGCCAATGGCTCTGTAGTCACATCAGCCAACTCCCTCAGCATCCTCCGATGCTTTGGAACCGGTCCCATGGATTTGTGCATGTCCAGCTTTTCTTACTGTGTAACAGCTAAGAGTTGTTGGGGGTTACATGATTATTAAAATAAATTCTAACATCCCTACTTTATTAATCCTTATCTTCATGGCAGTCTAGTTATGATAGCTATTAAGTAAGTCATTTTAGTGTTATTAAAGAGAGAATCCAAACTAAAAACAAGTTGAGAAAAAGAAATGGTGAAGAGATTGCTGTTACTGTTTGTTCCTCAAAGATTTAAAGTGTCATATTATTATACAGTAGCAATAACATTTGTTCATCTCCTGGGGAATATATAGGAATTGCTATGTCCTCTAGTGATTAAATAAAATTTGTATTAGTTTGTTTTTATATACAAATAGAGCAATACAGACAAATGAAAACTAAACCAAAGGCATTTTATATGTTTTTTTAAATATAAAAAGGTAAATGACTTATTGCTTGTATATATTACCAAATATCTCACATTTCACAGGATAGCCAATTAAAATATGCGATTATTCAACTTCACAACTTGTTAAAGCTTCAAGACCAGGCAATATTACACAGAAATAAGATGTTGGGCTGTGTGTATACGTGGGGAAGGGAGGAATAACATTGTTTTTTAAAAAAGGAGAGAGGGCAGAAAGAGGGATGGGAAAGTAGAGAGGACAGGTGGAATGAAAGTCTGACATTCCTTGAGCTATCTTAACATCCTTTACACAAATGTATCAAAAAGTGGGATCCAAATTTGTTACAGCTCATGTAATTGCTCTCTACATCTGCAAGCTGCTATTTCTTTAGATGCTAACTGGGGCAGTTTCATGTAACCAAAGGCATTTTTAATGTGAGTTTTGGTAATGTAATATTTGTTGTGTTTTTATGTAAAATATGTAAAAGCCCTCTTTTGACATTTGGCTAATTTATTTTTCAGTTGTTCTCCAGGTGTGCAGCCTAGTCCTTTATCCAATCAAGTTCATCGAGACAGTCAGCTTGAAAATATACCATGAGTTCAACTGGGGCTATGGCTTGGCTTGGGGTGCAACTATATTTTCATTTGGGGGTGCCCTCCTTTATTGCCTGAACCCTAAGAACTATGAAGACTACTACTAGAACTACTTTCATTGGAGAAAAAGAATAAAAAATAACAACAGGATTACTCCATCTTTTCTAACTCACTGTTTTTTAGAATTCTTGTGGAGCACTAAGCAATCTGCTCTTGATTTAATAGCCTTTGCCTTTTGGCTGCAAACACACTAGCTTTTACATCCATTTAAGATAACTGCGAAAATTAAGATTGCTGATCTTACACAGGCAAATGTTGCAAGCTACTGATACATAATGTCATTTTGCTTGACAACAAGCAAAGGATCTACATGACAGCGATCATTGTGAGGAAAGTTGTTGGAATGAAAATGTAATGCCTGCATCTACCGTCGCCTGCAGGGGAGCAGCTGACATAAGCTCTATTTACAAGTTTCCTTGTATCATGGAGGATACAGATGTCATGAGGAGCAGGCGGTGCCATCTTATATCAATAAGTGGTGTAGGATCCTGTTTACTTGCTAGAAAAAGCTCGTGGAATTAGTTGCAAATGACCATGAGTTGGGAGCAGTGAATGTAAATGATCAATGACTTTCCTGATGTCTGCATTGGACAGTCTGCTGAAAAAATATGGGAGTTTATGTATTGGCAATCCACATCTTCCTGTCAACTGTGAAAGATCCTGCAAGGGAAGTCAAAATCTGGAGACACATGCTTTTAATTATATAGCTGGAAGTTTTCTCAGCTCTGAGTATTGTGGGGTTGGGTGAAGATTAAGAGGGGGCCTTGAATTGCCCTGAGCCAAATAAAATGCATGCATGAGCTGCATTTGTCACCATGCCCTTTTAATTTCTAAACTGTATGGTAAAAATACATAAATAACAAGTCCAGCTATTTTTATAGAAGGCATTGGTTAGTATAAATGAATATATATAAAATATAAACATCTGCACAGAGGAAGAAACACATTATTATATCTCAGAATAATAATATTTGCTGTGGTGCAGCGGTTAAAGCACTAACTTTATATGCCTCCTTAAGAGTCTTGGACTGCTATCTCCATTTGGGTCAATAATACAAAATAAACATGAAATTGGTTGCTCTCTCTATATGCCCTTATACATGCTCTATTTTAATGGGAAATGTCTAAAAGTTCATATAAAGTTGAAGTGGAATTGGATTAAATCTTAAATAAGTAGTTATGTGGTACTTATTAAAAGTATTTATTTTTTAAAAAGCTGTTTAATGGTGAGAGACTGCCACTTTCTAAAAATCCAGTTAGTTTGTCTCTAATTGAAAGAATGTAGCTGAGATCTAGTTATGTACAGTATAAAAATGTTATCAGCATAGTCTGTAAACTCAATTATTTGTTTATCTCTGAGTGTAAAGGGTTGGTTGACATGTGTCTAATTACTACTTGCTGAATGTTTCCTACTTAAGTTGTTTCCAGACGCTATACAAATGAAATGAGACCCAAGTTTGGAATTTTTAAATTGACTTACATAGCAGCATAACTTTTATTTTTGTTTAATATTTGCTTATTTGGGTACTTTGAATTAATTGTGAACCTATTTTTATACCGTTCTAATACACAACTTTAGAAGTTATTTTTGTTAATGGAGAAATTTAAAATATATCCTAGTTGGGCCTCTGTAAGAACAGGGATTTTGAAGCTGTAAAAATGCTTTCATAGTTTTGATGTATTGCTGGGTCCATAAAAGGACTGCAGAATTATTTTACATTAGGACCTCATCCTATAGTATTAAATGTACTCGCCACATTTGCAGAAAGAAGCTTTTCAGCAATGGGTATAGAAGAAGTATAAACCTGCTTGTAGTTTGTTCCTTTTACATTTTCTCTGTCAGAAAAGACCCAGTTCTTAACAAACCTTGGCCTCTCTGGGATACAGTGTTCAATATCACAAGAGAACAGTCAGCATCAGCACTCTTCCGTGGATCAGTGATGTTTAGCTAGACTAGGATGACAAAGCAAAATGATAGCTTCACTTAAGTGTTTTTGTGCAGCCTGCTGGAGGACGAGAATAAAAGGGCATGAGGGGAAGGAAGGAGGAGTTTCACTTTATCTCTCAGGCATTTGAGAATATTTGGAACGCTGCATTTTTTCCTCAGAGTGACTTAATGCTGAGGTCTGGAATGTGGTTAAATCTTTCTGGACTACAGCATGACACTGCTCTTATTTAGCAGAATGAGAAACATTGTGTGATAGAATAAGAATTAGGCCAATTTTTAAGAAGTCTACTGTGAGTGGATCTCTATTCCTTTCTAGTGCTTTGGAGCTGACTGTTACACAACACTTTGATTAGTACAAGGAGAAAAAGTCATAAAATGATAGACCTATGTCATATCTACTAATCTTAATAAATTCCCTCTTTCTCTTTCTGTGAGAGAACGTATTCAGTGGACTAAAGTATATACACATAAGTTGTATATACGCTGGAAAACACAGAAATCATAACATAAAAGACCTCCAGGCAAAAATTGTCGAACTTGATTGCCTAAAGTTAGGATCCTATATCCATATTTAGGCATCAAAAGTCAGGGCCTGATTTTCAGAGGTTCGGAATACCTGTGACTTCCATTGAAGATAATGGAATATATAGGTGATCACCACATAATCACCTAGTCAGTTCACTGCCATTGCAGAGGTATTGGGCACTGGTGACACACAAAAGTTTTAAGTTTCCTGAGGACTGAAATATTTTGATCTAGCTCGGGAGCATCTGAGTGGAATTTCTTAGCCTATGTTATATTGGTCAGTCAGATGATCTAATGGTTCCTTCTGACCTTAAATTCTGTAAAACTAGAAGGATTTGTATGTGGGAAACATCTCAGAATCAGGCCCTTTATATTTAAGTGCCTGAATGTGGAACTAGGCACCTAATTTTAACTTATGCTGCTGTTTTATTTTTTTCTAACATGGCCAAGATTGCCAAATATTGTATGTTTTGGCACTAAACTAAAAGTAAATACAATGTAAAGCTGAAATATTTTTTCTACCCATAGAATAAAACACTCCTGTGTTGGAGTGTATATACAACAAACTTATCATTTTTATATATTATTCTTGTATCATGCCTTTATCACGTCAATTGTATTTGGCTCTCTCTCACTAGCAAGATAATTTTTCACACCACAAACCCATAGTTTCTCTTCCAAATATATATATAGAGAATTTGCAAGCAGGACTGATTATTTTTATTTTTTAAGCTTAAAGTATACTATCTGACAAATACCAACCCAGTTTTTCAATTTCGTAACACAACCACGTTTAGCTTTTGTAAGTTCAACATGTAAATTTTAAAGACATAAATATAGAGACCTATGTGTGTGAAATATAAATGATATATGGATTAGCATGTAATTGTATATTAAACATGCAATGATCTAACTGGTAAGTGAAGTCTAATCCTATGGCTAGCAATGTAATTTATTCAGACTGTATTTTTGTACAGAACAGTGCACACTAACCTATTGCCTCTGTGTCCTCTATAATGCCTAAAACTGTGCCTAGAGATATCATTTGTCTTTATGAATCAATCAACTAAACACTTCATGCTGTTGATGGTATTAGTTTCTCTAATGTTGTTCTCTATTTATTTTTGAAAAGTGTATGGTATGTTTATTAAATGAATCCATCAAAATGTGGTTCATTTTTAATGGTCATGGTTAGGGGGAAAAGACACATTTTTTATCTAAACTGTTTTAAGTTTGCAGTTTTATTATAATTTCTGCATCTCACATCTTTTGTAGCTTACATGAAGTTATATGTGAAAAAGTAACTAAAATAAAAAAGATTACACTAACAAAATGCATTTGTTTTGCCCTGTGTACAATTTTTAAACATTGAAAAGTTCTGCTGCTGTGGTTTTTTTTAAGGGAGCATAAGAAACAACTTTGTGTTTACTTCAATGACTTTATCTGGCACTTGGATACCACAATAAGGACATGTTATTAAAAATATAATCACGTTCTGCCCTAGATAGTGTACTGTGGGATTGGCTGTGGTATATCTTCCAGCATTATAATGTCTTTATGTAATATATTGTAGTATTTGAATGACAGAGCCCTTTAACTTGTAAAATTATGAAATAGTGTTTTGGCATTCAGGATGTACCACTCCCAACTACTTCAATGGTAAACTAATCTGATATAGTCAATATTTTTTACGTATTTACGATTATACAGTGTTCTTTCGTTTGAGCTTGAAGTATGGGTTACTGCTTATCAATCCCTTCCTCATATTTGTGAGCTGAGATCTACTTGAATCTACTCCACGTGGAAATGTTCTTATTTCAAGTTGCAAATACAATGTAGCATGCTACAGTAAACTTCCGATAATCCGGCACCTTTAGGACCCAGGGGGTGCTGGATTATCAGCTATGCCGGACTATCGGAAGGGGGGGCTATGAGGGATCTGGGGTGGGGTTGGGGGGATGCCACCCCAGACCCCTCATAGCCTCCCCTTCCGATAGTCTGGCTCTGCCCCAGGCATCCCTGATTCAGCCCCTGCTGGTCAGTTTCAGCAGCGGCTGAATCGGGGACGCCTGCAGCAGAGCAGCTGGAGTGCTGCCTGGTTGGTCCAGTAGCGCCGACCCGTGGCGCAGCGATACCAACCCAGCAGCACCCCAGGTGCTCTTGGGGACGCCCAGGGCAGAGCAGCTGGGGTGCTGCTGGGTTGGTCCCGCAGCGCCGCTCCTCGGTGCTACTGGACCAACCCGGCAGCACCCCAGCTTCTCTGCCCCAGGTGTCCCCAAGTCAGCCACTGCTAATACTGATCAGCGGCTGACTCCAGGAAGAGTGAGTACCGAGACCCCATTAATAAACATGTTATTTGGAAGAAATAAGGTTCTTGTCCAAATAGGTAAACACCGGGTGTTAGCACTGTGTTATCACACATCTTGCCACTACAGTTTGCATGGGTGTCCACAAACTTGCCTCTTTATTTGGCCACAGTCTGCATAGCAATGGAATAGTATTCTTTGTATCCTTACTCCATTGCTATGCAGGCCTTGGCTGACCAAAGTGTTGATATATTTGCTTGCTCCTTGTGGAGGACACACTGTGAGTACATGTGCCGTTTGGGAAGCCTATTCTCACAAAGCAAGCAGTTATTTTGGATACCTTGGTTATGCTCCACATCCTATGGGCAAAGAACAGTCCTAATGACATTCAGCAGGCTTCACTGCAGCAATGGTTCCCTTGGGTTCTGTAAAAGTCTGGGGTAGCCAGCTTCTGCATGTCCACAACAGCCTATTTCTGGAGTGGCATGGTCTCCCTGAAGTGTGTCCTGGCATGGATGGCGGTGGTGGTGGGTTTATGCAAGCTCTTTATATAGCTACACAAAGATGTGTTTTTCCTAATGCCAAAGTTCTGGGTCCACTTCAGATAAATTCAGACCCTCGTGACAACCACATCCCACTGGTCTGTACTTGTGGCCCTGCTTCAGAAGCTCCAGTCTAGAAGGAGAATCCACAGATATGTCAGCACATATTAGGGGCACCAATTGTTCCAGGGTTGCACCTCTGCACCGAGGCCCGCTGCTTCAAAGGACAGAAACTGCTGCTGAAATGTTGACCAATGTCTCTCTGATGCTCTTTCTGCCCTGCCATAACAATGATGCTGTGAGCAACAAAGCTATTGTACCTTTGCTAGATCAATAGCTGTCCTCTAGCAGACCAGACAAAGCAGGGACAGAACTGGAAATGCCTCAGCTGGGTTTGTTTGTGGAGTAGGAACACTTCTGTACAGGATCCCAGGGCAAGCAGACAAATCATCCCACAAAACAACACAATACTATGACCCATATCCCATAGTAGCTCCGACTAGCAAGGGGTTAAGAACCTTAGAAATCTCAGTGATAGCTGTGTTAACACAATGCCCATGAGAAAGTTACATCACAGATATAATAGTGATAGAGATGTAGCTGTGTTAGTCTGGTGTAGCTGAAACAAAAAACAGGACTGTAGCACTTTTAAGACTAACAAAATCAAATCAAATTTGATTTGTCCTTTTCATATGTGTTCATTTTTTTTATTGTATCCTTTGGTATATATGGTTGTGCCAATTTTCTTCCACTATTTGATTTGAGGAAGTGGGTCTGGCCCACGAAAGCTCATCACCTAATAAACCATCTTGTTAGTCTATAAAGTGCTACATAGTCCTGTTTTTTGTTTCAATCACAGCTATAAGACATTCATACTGCTGCAGCATGAACTTAGCTTGGCAATTGTAGGTCAAAGGCATAGATACTTGGAGCAAGGTACACTATGCAGTAGTGGCATAGCCTGAGTAACTGTTCTCCCAGGCAAGAAAGTGGTGGAGAAACTGGCCTTCAATAATTTGCTTTTATGGAGTATGACTGGATAGATGAGCTTGTGAGCACATGAAAGTGTGTCAATGAAGTGGTCAGAAAATAATTCAGAAAAGAAAATGGCCAATAAAGAAGGAGACTTTGGAGACCTTGAATTTTAGGAGAGAGATACTGAGGGGTATTAGGAAGGTAATAGTAGTACAAAAATAACATATGTGCCACTAGAGTGCACAATGTCAACAAGGAAACAGAAGGTGTGCACAGGTTTCATCCTGTAAGGTGCAAAACACTGGCCATAGTGCGGCCTTGCTACTCCAGAGGAGTGATGAAAAATGCCCTTCAGAGTTATTTTAAATAAAATTATTTGTCACTTCCAAAAACTTATTTCCGTATGTTTCGTGAGTACTTCCCCACCATATGTTTCCATGATGTGGAAATGATTACATTCTGACCAAGTAGTATATATGAAAGTGTTGTTTTGTGGCTCTTATTTCATTTTTCCCATTGTCCTCCATATTTGCTGAAAGACAACAGAGACTTTTTTCAAACACAAATCAGCTTCAAAGTGGCTGCTGGAAATTAAAAGGGGGCTGAGGTTTAACAGGATCCTGCATTATCTCCCATGGGAGTACTACATATTCATCTAGTAGCTGTAACCAATGTTTGGACCTGGTAAGGGGGGCATTCTGATACAGATGTGCCAGTATGTTTGACAAATTGTATAGTGTCAGGAGGATGAGGTAATTCATTGGGGTGGGGAAGGGAGGCAACATGGGATAGATTCAGGGATTTGTTAGGACAAACATTTGAATATTTATTGAACAAAATCTATAATGAGTGAATAAGTTCTCAAATGTCAGTGTAAGCATCCAAAAGAACTTTCCCTTCCTACAAACTATTATAATTATGCCCCCCATCCTTCTCTCCTATTTTATATTGTGCCTTCTTTTATCACTCATTTTCCTCTCCCCCAGTAGGGCCAATGCAGAGTGTATACTGCTTTGGTAGTGAAAAGGGCCAGAAGGGCCACAGTGTCACCATCAGGGAAAAATCCCCATCCCTCAAAGGCAGAGAGGTAGCACAACTGACTCTACACCATCCATTATCCTTCCAGCCTCCAACAAATGGCATGTGCTCAGGACGAGGGGTATAGCATGCTCCTGATCTTGGCTACTGTAATGTATTCCAGGGCAGGTGCAGGGATTGTGTGTTGAAAGAAGTGTATTGGGACTGGCACTCAGGATATCTAGGTTCACCTTTTGGCTCTACAACAGACTGCTGGGTTGATCTTGGGAGAATCACTTAATCGCTCCATGCCTTAGGTTCCCCAGCTGCAGAGTGAAAGAATAATGGCATTTTCCAACACCCTGAGTGTGTTGTGAGGATGAATACATTAATCTGTTTGAAACACTTAAGTCTTGTCTAAATCAATACATTTACACCTGTACTACCCCCTCCGTGAGATTCAAATCTATTCTCTTTTGGTTCTAATGCCATGACTGACACTGTATTATCTGAGCATCTTTCAATAGTGCAGCAAACAATGAGACTAACAGCTGTTATATGTTTGTTCTCTTCCTCTCCCAGAGGGAGAATAGTGTGCAGTGGAGTGCCTTGTTATAGGAGTTTTTATTTCCATGTTGCTGTATATTTATGGTAGAGAAAACAAAGTTTTTTTAAAAAGCACCTTGCACTTAGAGTGGCAAGTGGTGATTTTTTTTATACACCTTAGTTTCTGTTGACATTCATGCTACAGTTTTGGGCTGATGCCCAAAAATTTTCCATCTCTGCATCATCAGTGTTAAACTATTTGAAACTGGGACAAGCCATAAAATGAAAATTAATTTTACATTAGTGCAGTGCATCTACATTTTGCTTGCACTGGTGTAGCTACATTGGCTACAAAAATCCATGCAATGGATAAGGCCTCAGATATCATGATGACTTGTGTGTGTAACACTGGGTGACTGTACAGGCCACACTGAAGATGCTACACTTTGGACAGACTGCATGAGAGCAGGCAATTCCCAAACTGGTGGCTTATTTGCTAATAAGCTTCACCAAGCCAGTAACAAAACATCTTATGTAATACCACCAGTTTCCTTTAAATATTCCGTCCTTTGATACCCATCTTGACCACCAGGTCTAATATAGTGAGTGGATATTGAAAACAGATTCATCATATGTTAGGCCCAGCTGTCCCAAAGGACTGGACACTAATCCCAGGTCAGTATGAGTCAAAAATGTTACCCACCAATGAGTCGGATGCCAGCCCTTTAGTAACTACTACTGAAGATTTTATCAATAAAAGGAAAAAGAAGGAACAGAGTTGCAGTATTTATTTTTTATTTGAAATATTTTTACCCCACCTCTCTATTTAAAATATTGGAAGTGTCTTACTAAATTTTTAAAACACTCTCTCTCTCTCTCTCTCTATATATATATATATACACACACTAAAATACAAGACCCCAGTAAAAGCATGGGTAAAAAGGGTGGCTTTAGCCTGGCTCTGAACAGTGCCAATGTTGGCTCCAGGCAAATGTCCCAGGGAAGAGAATTTCATAGCTTGGGGGCAAAAGCTGACAAGGCCCTGCTCTGTGTAGATGTAAACCATATCTCCATAAGTGATGGGACATGAGGTCAGCTGTGGCGCATCTGCTACAATTCCCAGGCAGGTTCATATGGGAGGAGACGGTCCTTCAAATACCCCCGTCCTAACCCATTTAAGGCTTTATAGGTCATAACCAAGACCTTGAATTGAGTCTGGAAACATACTGAAAGCCAGGGCAGCTGCCGGAGCACCTACATGATGTGCTCCGTATAACAAGTGCTGGTTAAAACTCGAGCAGCTACATTCTGGACCAGTTGAAGCTTGTGAAGATTCTTCAAAGGCAGCCCCACGTACAGTGCATTACAATAATCCAATCGGGATGCGACAAGAGCATGAATCACCGTAGCCAGGTCATTCTTATTCAGGAAGGGTTGCAGCTGGTGGATCAGCCAAAGCTGCCTGAAAGCACTCCTGGCCACTGAGTAAATCTGGTTCTCAAATATTAAAAAAGGGTCCAGGAGGATTTCCAAGCTGTGTACCTGTTCTTTCAGGGGAAGTATGACCCCATCCAGAACAGGTAACACACCACATTCCCAGACAGATGGCTTCCTGATCCACAGGATCACAGTGGTGAAGATACCAATATACACACAATTGTATGAAAAGTCCCTGGTCAGTTTCATAGTTGGGAGGGTGAGGCTGCTCATTTGTAAAAGCCTTTTTTTAATCAATATAAAAGGTTCTAGTACTATAGGCTATCCAAGATTAGAGTTTGTTCAAATTCTTCCATGAGAATTCCATGATAAATCTAAGTAAACCTGGAGATCTTAGTCTTATTTCAGAGACCTTCCCTGTCAAAGTTTAAGCACACCTTATATCAAAAGGATCAGGCTCAGGGCTTTTTTTATTTAGTCTTCTAACAAGCTGATAAACATCTTGACAGCAGTTGTCATAATAGGACCTTTCCCTGATAAAGAACAGAATGTGCAGAATACGGCATTGAAGCTAATCTTCTGTTTCCTATACAGGTAAACTAGTTGTATTCATTAACACATGGCACTTAGCCATTCAAACTGCCAAGTCAGTTCTTTAATGCACAGATAATTAAGCTGAAGACAATGTAAATAATATTATTAGTTACTGTAGTCTCTTACATATTTGAGTCAATAGAATACAGTAATGTAGAATTATAAGACAGGAACAGGATTTTAGCATCTACAAGCTAATTTAGATCATGTTGTTAAACATTTAACAAGATACAGGTTAACACAGACAAATACACTTAGCATCCATTCTTGACTTATATTAATACAAACAAATGGATTAATGATGCTGATCAAGGGCATCCCTTTGAAATTCACATAAGCTCATTGTCTTGATTACATTTCAGTGCCTCTTGTTATGTCACCCACAAGTTGGCCAGTCTGTCACAGTGTATGTCCCATGTAAATACATAACTTGATTGTAAAGAAATGAAAGTAGCGCCGAGACTTCTCTAATTTACCCTGGGATGAAAAAGCCACCGTCCTCCAATACCCTGAACTCCAATCCTGAGTACCACTATGGCAAGAGGGAGAATCCCAGACATTGCCTTCATCTCTGTTAGTTGAGTCCAATTTCTGTTTTATCTCATAGTATTTTGTTAAATAGGAAAATATCAGGTTAAAGAACATTCAATAAGTTAAGTAGGCAGAGCAGATGGAATTCACTCTTAAGGAGCTAGATGAAACAATCTTGGAACCATTAGTAATAATCTTGAGAACTCAGGAATGAGGGGGTGAAATCCCACATAACTGGAGCAGGACAAATGTAGTGCATATCTCTTTAATAAGGGGGAATAACAAGGACTTGGGGGACTACAGACCAGTCAGCCTAATTTCAATACCTGGAAAGGTAGTGGAGCAAATTATTAAAGAAACAATTTGTAAGTGCCTAGTGGTAATAACCAACACGAATTTTCAGAGGGGTAGCCGAGTTAGTCTGTAACAGGAAAAATCATGTCAAAACAAACTAATTTCCTTCTTTAATAGAGTTACTGGCCTACTGCATAGGGAGAAGCTCTGGACATGACAGATTTTGGTTTTAGTAAGGCTTTTGACAAAATCCCACATGATATTCTCATAGGCAAACTAGGGAAATGCTGTCTAGATTAAAATTTCTTTAAGATGGGTGACACAACTGGTTGACAGACTACACTCAAATAGTAAATATGAATGGTTCATTGTCAAACTGGGGGAACCTACTGAGTGAGGTCCTGTAAGGGTCTTTTCTGGGTCTGGTACTAAATATTTAGATTAACGAGTTATCTAAGGGAGTAGAAAGGGCACTTATAACATTTGTATATGGATGACTGAATTTGTCAGGGGACAAGATTAGGATTCAAAATTACGTTGAAAAATTGGAGACTTAGTCTGAATTCAAGAAGATGAAATTCAATAAAAACAAGTGCAAAGTACTTCACTTATGAAAGAAAAATCAAATGCAAAATGGGGAATGGCTAGATGGTAGTGCAGCTGAAAATGATTTTGGGTTATAATGGCTCACAAATCAAGTCTGGGTCAATACTGTGATGTGGTTGCTAAAAAAGACTAGTGTTCAGAAGTGTATTAAAAGGAGTATCGTAGGTAAGACACAGACTGGCTATGTCTACGCTGCCCCCTCTTGCACAAAAAAATATGCAAACGAGTTGAAGTGTGGAATATTGCAGTGCTTCATTTGCATAATTAATGAGGCTCCGTTTTTGTGAAAGAGGCTTTTGTGCAAGAGCTGTTCTTCCTGAAAAAAGAGGAAAAACGGCTCTTGCACAAAAGCCTCTTGAGCAAAAACCGAACCTCGTTAATTATGCAAATGAGGAGTGATATTCCACACGTTGCCTCATTTGCATATTTTTTGCACAAGAGGGGGCAGTGTAGACATAGCCAGAGAGGAAATTATCCTGCTGTACTTGGCAAAGGTGAGGCCTCAGCTGGCGTGCTGTGTCCAGATCTGGGCACCACACTAAGGGTGTGTCTAGACTGCAGGTGTTTTTTTTTTAAAAAGTGGCCATTTTTTAAAAAAAAACTTCCCCTGCGTCTAGACTGCTGCTGCATTCTTTTGAAAGTAAATCGAAAGAACACGTCAGTTTTTTCAACCACGGAAAACCTCATTTTACGAGGAATAATGCTTTTTTTCCAAAAGTGCCCTTTCGAAAAAAGGCGCTATATAATGCAAACTGTGCTTTTTTGAAAGAGAGCATCCAGACTGCCTGGGTGCTCTCTTTCAAAAAAGTGGCTTGCTTTTTTGAATGTACTGGTTGTAGTCTCGACGCTATTTGGAAAGATGCTTGCAGTCTAGACATAGCCTAAGAAATTTGTGGACAAATTGGAGAGAGCGCAGAGAAGAGAAACAAACAATGACAACAGATTTAGAAAACCTGATTTAGGAGGAAAGTAAATATCTGGGCATGTTTGGTCTTTAGACAACTGTTGGTAGACTTGATAACTGACTTCAAATATAGCCAGGGCTGTTACAAAAGAGGATGGTGGTCTATTGTTCTCCAGTGAAAGTAGGACAAGATGGGCTTCATCTACAGCAAGGGAAATTTAGGTTAGGTGTTAGGAAAAGCTATCCAAAAAGCTTGTGTGCACAAAATGCCTCAGATGGCACATGACCAGGATTCATTACTGAATGGGTCTGCTGGTTGGATCCTTAGCTTCCCCAGCCTGAGCTTGGTACTGACACTGAGTGCAACAAGACCACTGATCCATGAGTTTTGGTTAAGTACTGGATTAAGTTTTCAAGAGAGATTCAGGATTAACACTGGGCACCTGTCAGGGATGATCTAGGTTTACTTGGTCCTGCCTCAAAACCAGCACTGCCATCAGGAGACCTGGGGGCAATACCCTGGGGCCTGGAGATTCAAAAGGGCTCAGGGCTCCTGGCCGCCACTACTCCTGCTGTAGCAGTGGCATCTGCTGGAGCCCTGAACCCTTTAAGTGGCTGTCGGAACCCCATGAGGTACACTGAGGGCTGCCTCTGGGAGGTGCAGCACGCTCTGGGTAGCATTGAGTGTGCCCGGGGAAAGCTAGCCTACACCCTGCCCTTTCTGCCTGAGGGTTCTTCCTAGACAGAGCAAGCTCCCCACTACCTTCTACAGGGCCTGGCAAGTTTGTTGGCCCCACTGGTCAGCACAGGGGGCTGGACTTGATTACCTCTTCCAGCCCTGCATTTCTATGCTTCTATTATAGTAAATGCTTACCTACATGATTCTTTTCAGAGGTTCTCATTTAAATAACCTTTTAAAAATTAATACTGTTACACTGCTTGTTTTTGATATGTTTATTTTTTGTCTGCCTCAGCAACAGAAAAGAGAAAAACAGCATGAGCAGCTTGGGAATCAACAGAAAGAGAAAACTGAAATGAGAAAAGGAAATGATGACTTCATCTCCTTATAAAAGGGTATGATGAGAAATTTCAGCTCTGTTCACTAGATAGCTGAGGGCTTACCTAATTACAAAAAAATACACTTCAGTAGTGTTCCCTATAAAATGAGGGCTTGGGCAGCCACCTAGGTAAGATTCAGATGCCACCCACAGAGGCCTACTGTCAATAGCATGTGTTTCTATTGGTGGTACACATCTATGCTTGCCTTGGTGCACATCACACAATTTATTCCACACATTGATGGAAAAAATTAGAGGGAGCACTGACCCTCACACTTTTTTTTTTCTATTTATATGTGGCTATCCATAAGACAAGGAATATTTGTTGTGGGATTTCTGTTTAAAGTATAAGCAGGGGCCTATAAAAAGATATAACAAGGCATGTGTAAAACTGAGTTGGAGTATTTTTAAAGGAAACCTTTGTCATGTGTAATTTCTGAAGCCTACTTGGAAGCAGCTTAAATTATTGTTTCAATAAAGATTGCTTGAGGAAAAGCGAGTAGGGCTTCCCAAAGGCTGTAAATCTAGCTGCATATACAGAGCATGAAGTCCTGCACAGAGAAACTTGTTTCAAGTATGTAACATTTGAATAGTTTGTGGCTGTTGAATTCAGTATTTTTTTTAAATCGCACATTGAATAGTCATTTTCAATGTGTAAAGTAGAAGCATACAGTGTTTTCTAACAATTGGGTCATGCAGAGTGGATTATAACAACTTGCAAAAAAGGGAAAGACCTTTCAATATGTATATGTAGGAACAGATTGCACTCCAGTTGCTTGCAGACAGCCTTTACCCAATTTAAGTGCAACTGAAATATATTCTGCAACAAATGTCTTATAATTCTAACTAGGGCTATTGATTAACCGCAGTTAACTCACACAATTAACTGAAAAAAAAAATCACCTGATTAAACACGTTGTTAAACAATAGACTACCAATAGGCATTTATTAAATACGTTGGATGTTTGCCTACATTTTAAAATGTATTTTTTTCTATTACAGCACATCATTTTGTTGTGTTTGATTACAATTATTTTCACAGCAAACATGATAAACAAAAGAAATACAGGTTGGACCTCCCTGGTCTGGGACCTTTGGGACCTGAGTAGTCCCAAACCAGAGAGTTTGACTGACCAGAGGAGGTCAAGGTTCCTCTCTGTGTGGGTCCCCAGAGCCTGGGTTCCCAGTACTTGCCTGCTGATGGCCCCATGACAGGGCTCCTGGGATTAGCCTCCTCGGGCTGGGACTCTCTGGGGTTCACAGCCAGGGTTGGGGATTTCCCCCTGCCACTGCTGGCCCAGCTGTTGCTGGGGTTCCCTGGGCATGGACTCCCCACCCATCACATGCCCAACCCCTGCCAGCCCAGCTGGCAGTCTCCAGCAGCTGCAGGACTCCTGGATGGCTAGTGTTCCTTGCCTCTGGGGCTCTCTGGTCCAGCAACAGCCGTGGTACAGAAGGGATGGTTCCAAACCACGGATGTTGCTGGACCAGTGAGTCCTGGATTTGGGAGGTTCAACCTATAGTATTTTTAAATTCACCTCATACAAGTATTGTAGTGCAATCTTTTTATCACAAAAGCATAACTTACAGCTATAGATTTTTCTTTGCTACATAGCGGAACTCAAAAACAAAACAATGTCAAACTTTAGAGCCCGCAAGTCCTCTGAGTCCTACATTTTGTTCAGCCAATTGCTAAGACAATCAAGCTTGGTTACAATTTGCAGCAGATAATGTTGCCTGCTTCTTTTTCAGAAAGTGAGAACAGACATTCGTATGAAACTTTTGTAGCTGGCTTTGCAAGGTATTTGTCCCATATATGCTAAACATTCCTATGTCTCCTTCATGCTTTGGCTACCATTATAGAGGATGTGATTCCATGCTGATGATGCTTGTTTAAAAAAAAAAAAAAGCATTAATCAAATTTGTGACTGAACTCCTTGGGGGAGAATTTTCTCTCATATTCTGTTTTATGCACTTTCGGTCATACATTTTATGTTATAGCAGTCTCGGATGATGGTCCAGCCCATGCTTGTTTTAAGACCAGTTTCATTGCAGATTTGACAAAATGCAAAGAGGATACCAAAGTGAGAGATTTCTAAAAATAGCTGCGACACTCAACCTTAGGTTTAAGTATCTGAATGCCTTCTAAAATCTGACATGGACAAGGTGTGGAGCACGCTTTCAGAAGTCTTAAAAGAGCAACACTCAGACACTGAAAACATAGTACCCAGATCACCAAAACAAAAAGAAAATAAAATCAACCTTCTACTGGTGGCATCTGACTCAGATGATGAAAATAAACATTCACTGGGTCCATTCTGCTTTGGGCTATTATTAAGCAGACTCCAACATCAACATGGACGTCTGTCATCTAGAATGGTGGCTGAAGCATGAACAAACACATGAATCTTCAGAGCATCTGGTACATAAGTATATTACAATACAGGCTACAGCAATGCCTGTACTCACTTTCAGATGACATTGTCAACAAGAACAAGGCAGCATTATCTCCTGCAAATTGTAACTAAACTTGTTTGTCTGAGCAACTGGCTGAACAAAAAGCAGGATTGAGTGGACTTTAGTCTCTAACATTTCACATTATTTTATTTTTGAATGCAGTTATTTTTGTACATAGTTCTACATTTATAAGCGGAACTTTTATGATAAAGAGATTGCACTAAATCTCTTGTATTAGGAGAACCAAAAAAACCTATTTCTTTTTCTACAGTGCAAATATTTATAATCAAAATAAATATACAGTCAACACCATATACGCTGTATTTTGTATTGTAATAGAAATGAGTATATTTGAAAATGTAGAAAAGTCTAAAAATATTTAAATGAACAGTAGGCTATTATTGTTTAACAGTGCAATTTATCATGCAATTAACTGATTATTTTTTTAAATCACTTGACAGCACTAATTCTAGCACACACTTATGCCTTTTTAGTTGTCTGGAAGTTTTAAAAGCAAGCCAAGGGGGACAGCATAGTGATTTAAGACTCAAGTTTTTAAATACCCAAGGCTCTTTGAAACCACAGTTTCTGTTATATTTCATGTAAGTTTTTATAGCATGTGCCAAATTGCAACACAGTCAGCTCATTCTTTCATCCTTGCAAGGAAGAGTGAGTCCCAGTTTACTGTGTGTTAATCTCTTAGGGCACATCTACACTGCAGGGCAAAAGTTGAATTAAGCTACACAACTTCAGCTGCATCAACTGCCAAAGTCAAAATAGCTTATTTCACTGTCTACGCAGCAGGAAGTTGAAGGAAGAACACTTTTCCTTCGATATCCCTTACTCTTACTGGAGTTGGAGTGAGAAGTCCTCCAGCTCACCGTTACATCAAAAAAATGGCTTGTTGTGTAGATGCACTCTTTGTTATTTTGGAATAACGTCAGTTTTTCTAAAAATAACACTGCTGTATGGACATTGCCATAGAGGGTCGTTTAAGATTTGAGGTCTTGTCTGTTCAGTATGGGCATAAAGATTGTATGGCACCTTTGGGGAAAAAGTGTAGTTTTTCCTCCCAGTTGTGTTATGAACTATCTCTCTCTCCTCCCCTCCCCCCCACTATTTTATGTTGTAGTGTGTGTGGTTACTGCAGACTTTTTCTACCATACAATGGGCACCGTTTTGTGTTATATATTAGTAGATTTACCAGGCATTGCTCAGGTCCTTAACTGAAATAAGTTTTGTTTTTCTTCATTTAAATCATTATTCTGGGGTAGGGCTATGGATGAGTGGTTCAATATTCAGGCTGCCCCAGGGGGAGAAGACTATCCCAATTCTCTCTCACTGCTGCAGCTTGGAACCAGATGAGATGCACCAGTCCATGCCCACTGCAGAATACACAATTTGGGGAGGGGTTCATGTCCCCCACCTGGGGGACAGATAGACAAACAAACACACAAACAGACAAACTCTCTCAGAAATATCTGCCCTTTCTCCATCTCTGTCTTCTGCTGGCCCAATAGGGCTACGTCTACACTGGCATGATTTTCCGGAAATGCTTTTAACGGAAAAGTTTTCCGTTAAAAGCATTTTCGGAAAAGCGCATCTAGATTGGCAGGACGCTTTTCCGGAAAAGCACTTTTCCCGGAAAAGCGTCCGTGGCCAATCTAGACGCTCTTTTCCGCAAAAAAGCCCTGATCGTCATTTTCGCGATCGGGGCTTTTTTGCAGAAAACGCTACTGTGCTGTCTACACTGGCCCTTTTCCGGAACAGTTTTCCGGAAAAAGACTTTTGCCCGAACGGGAGCAGCATAGTTTTTCCGGAAAAGCACTGATGATTTTACATTAGATCGTCAGTGCTTTTCTGGAAATTCAAGCGGCCAGTGTAGACAGCTGGCAAGTTTTTCCAGAAAAGCGGCTGATTTTCCGGAATAACTTGCCAGTGTAGACACAGCCTAGATGTATTGCTATTCTAGTCCTCATCTTTGGTGTCTTTCTGCCCCCTATGATCATTCTACAGTGTGATTTCCCAAACTTTTTCAGCTATGGAGACTCTAAGGGGTCTTGAAAATTTTGCAGAGCCCTTAAAATATCATGATTTATAATTTGATAGGCACCCAAATAGACAAAGTTCAGAAATTCTCTTTTTATTTCTTTTATATTTCTTATAAACTAGCCAATAGCCCGTCATAAGACAGGATTTTCAGGTCTCTCCTCCACGTCCATCACTCTCTCTCTCTCTCCTCCTCCTCCTCCTCCTCTCCTGCCTCTCCCCCCACCTCTCTCAGCTCCCTTCCACCTCCCGCCTCTGTCTCCATCTCTCTCTTTCTCTTCTCCTCCTCCTCCTGCCTCTCACTCGGGGGACCACAGAGCTCAAACAGCTGTTTGGGCTCCGCGCTCCCTGTGCTGCATGGAGAGTGCAGAGCCCAAATGGTCACTTGCGCCACTTGCTCCCATGTGGCAGCCCAAATGAGCAGTGCAGAAGTCAGCCAAGTGCACTGAGGGAGGCGAAGGGAGGCGGGGCAAGATTAGGATTCAAAATTACGTTGAAAAATTGGAGACTTAGTCTGAATTCAAGAAGATGAAATTCAATAAAAACAAGTGCAAAGTACTTCACTTATGAAAGAAAAATCAAATGCAAAATGGGGAATGGCTAGATGGTAGTGCAGCTGAAAATGATTTTGGGTTATAATGGCTCACAAATCAAGTCTGGGTCAATACTGTGATGTGGTTGCTAAAAAAGACTAGTGTTCAGAAGTGTATTAAAAGGAGTATCGTAGGTAAGACACAGACTGGCTATGTCTACGCTGCCCCCTCTTGCACAAAAAAATATGCAAACGAGTTGAAGTGTGGAATATTGCAGTGCTTCATTTGCATAATTAATGAGGCTCCGTTTTTGTGAAAGAGGCTTTTGTGCAAGAGCTGTTCTTCCTGAAAAAAGAGGAAAAACGGCTCTTGCACAAAAGCCTCTTGAGCAAAAACCGAACCTCGTTAATTATGCAAATGAGGAGTGATATTCCACACGTTGCCTCATTTGCATATTTTTTGCACAAGAGGGGGCAGTGTAGACATAGCCAGAGAGGAAATTATCCTGCTGTACTTGGCAAAGGTGAGGCCTCAGCTGGCGTGCTGTGTCCAGATCTGGGCACCACACTAAGGGTGTGTCTAGACTGCAGGTGTTTTTTTTTTAAAAAGTGGCCATTTTTTAAAAAAAAACTTCCCCTGCGTCTAGACTGCTGCTGCATTCTTTTGAAAGTAAATCGAAAGAACACGTCAGTTTTTTCAACCACGGAAAACCTCATTTTACGAGGAATAATGCTTTTTTCCAAAAGTGCCCTTTCGAAAAAAGGCGCTATATAATGCAAACTGTGCTTTTTTGAAAGAGAGCATCCAGACTGCCTGGGTGCTCTCTTTCAAAAAAGTGGCTTGCTTTTTTGAATGTACTGGTTGTAGTCTCGACGCTATTTGGAAAGATGCTTGCAGTCTAGACATAGCCTAAGAAATTTGTGGACAAATTGGAGAGAGCGCAGAGAAGAGAAACAAACAATGACAACAGATTTAGAAAACCTGATTTAGGAGGAAAGTAAATATCTGGGCATGTTTGGTCTTTAGACAACTGTTGGTAGACTTGATAACTGACTTCAAATATAGCCAGGGCTGTTACAAAAGAGGATGGTGGTCTATTGTTCTCCAGTGAAAGTAGGACAAGATGGGCTTCATCTACAGCAAGGGAAATTTAGGTTAGGTGTTAGGAAAAGCTATCCAAAAAGCTTGTGTGCACAAAATGCCTCAGATGGCACATGACCAGGATTCATTACTGAATGGGTCTGCTGGTTGGATCCTTAGCTTCCCCAGCCTGAGCTTGGTACTGACACTGAGTGCAACAAGACCACTGATCCATGAGTTTTGGTTAAGTACTGGATTAAGTTTTCAAGAGAGATTCAGGATTAACACTGGGCACCTGTCAGGGATGATCTAGGTTTACTTGGTCCTGCCTCAAAACCAGCACTGCCATCAGGAGACCTGGGGGCAATACCCTGGGGCCTGGAGATTCAAAAGGGCTCAGGGCTCCTGGCCGCCACTACTCCTGCTGTAGCAGTGGCATCTGCTGGAGCCCTGAACCCTTTAAGTGGCTGTCGGAACCCCATGAGGTACACTGAGGGCTGCCTCTGGGAGGTGCAGCACGCTCTGGGTAGCATTGAGTGTGCCCGGGGAAAGCTAGCCTACACCCTGCCCTTTCTGCCTGAGGGTTCTTCCTAGACAGAGCAAGCTCCCCACTACCTTCTACAGGGCCTGGCAAGTTTGTTGGCCCCACTGGTCAGCACAGGGGGCTGGACTTGATTACCTCTTCCAGCCCTGCATTTCTATGCTTCTATTATAGTAAATGCTTACCTACATGATTCTTTTCAGAGGTTCTCATTTAAATAACCTTTTAAAAATTAATACTGTTACACTGCTTGTTTTTGATATGTTTATTTTTTGTCTGCCTCAGCAACAGAAAAGAGAAAAACAGCATGAGCAGCTTGGGAATCAACAGAAAGAGAAAACTGAAATGAGAAAAGGAAATGATGACTTCATCTCCTTATAAAAGGGTATGATGAGAAATTTCAGCTCTGTTCACTAGATAGCTGAGGGCTTACCTAATTACAAAAAAATACACTTCAGTAGTGTTCCCTATAAAATGAGGGCTTGGGCAGCCACCTAGGTAAGATTCAGATGCCACCCACAGAGGCCTACTGTCAATAGCATGTGTTTCTATTGGTGGTACACATCTATGCTTGCCTTGGTGCACATCACACAATTTATTCCACACATTGATGGAAAAAATTAGAGGGAGCACTGACCCTCACACTTTTTTTTTCTATTTATATGTGGCTATCCATAAGACAAGGAATATTTGTTGTGGGATTTCTGTTTAAAGTATAAGCAGGGGCCTATAAAAAGATATAACAAGGCATGTGTAAAACTGAGTTGGAGTATTTTTAAAGGAAACCTTTGTCATGTGTAATTTCTGAAGCCTACTTGGAAGCAGCTTAAATTATTGTTTCAATAAAGATTGCTTGAGGAAAAGCGAGTAGGGCTTCCCAAAGGCTGTAAATCTAGCTGCATATACAGAGCATGAAGTCCTGCACAGAGAAACTTGTTTCAAGTATGTAACATTTGAATAGTTTGTGGCTGTTGAATTCAGTATTTTTTTTAAATCGCACATTGAATAGTCATTTTCAATGTGTAAAGTAGAAGCATACAGTGTTTTCTAACAATTGGGTCATGCAGAGTGGATTATAACAACTTGCAAAAAAGGGAAAGACCTTTCAATATGTATATGTAGGAACAGATTGCACTCCAGTTGCTTGCAGACAGCCTTTACCCAATTTAAGTGCAACTGAAATATATTCTGCAACAAATGTCTTATAATTCTAACTAGGGCTATTGATTAACCGCAGTTAACTCACACAATTAACTGAAAAAAAAATCACCTGATTAAACACGTTGTTAAACAATAGACTACCAATAGGCATTTATTAAATACGTTGGATGTTTGCCTACATTTTAAAATGTATTTTTTTCTATTACAGCACATCATTTTGTTGTGTTTGATTACAATTATTTTCACAGCAAACATGATAAACAAAAGAAATACAGGTTGGACCTCCCTGGTCTGGGACCTTTGGGACCTGAGTAGTCCCAAACCAGAGAGTTTGACTGACCAGAGGAGGTCAAGGTTCCTCTCTGTGTGGGTCCCCAGAGCCTGGGTTCCCAGTACTTGCCTGCTGATGGCCCCATGACAGGGCTCCTGGGATTAGCCTCCTCGGGCTGGGACTCTCTGGGGTTCACAGCCAGGGTTGGGGATTTCCCCCTGCCACTGCTGGCCCAGCTGTTGCTGGGGTTCCCTGGGCATGGACTCCCCACCCATCACATGCCCAACCCCTGCCAGCCCAGCTGGCAGTCTCCAGCAGCTGCAGGACTCCTGGATGGCTAGTGTTCCTTGCCTCTGGGGCTCTCTGGTCCAGCAACAGCCGTGGTACAGAAGGGATGGTTCCAAACCACGGATGTTGCTGGACCAGTGAGTCCTGGATTTGGGAGGTTCAACCTATAGTATTTTTAAATTCACCTCATACAAGTATTGTAGTGCAATCTTTTTATCACAAAAGCATAACTTACAGCTATAGATTTTTCTTTGCTACATAGCGGAACTCAAAAACAAAACAATGTCAAACTTTAGAGCCCGCAAGTCCTCTGAGTCCTACATTTTGTTCAGCCAATTGCTAAGACAATCAAGCTTGGTTACAATTTGCAGCAGATAATGTTGCCTGCTTCTTTTTCAGAAAGTGAGAACAGACATTCGTATGAAACTTTTGTAGCTGGCTTTGCAAGGTATTTGTCCCATATATGCTAAACATTCCTATGTCTCCTTCATGCTTTGGCTACCATTATAGAGGATGTGATTCCATGCTGATGATGCTTGTTTAAAAAAAAAAAAAAGCATTAATCAAATTTGTGACTGAACTCCTTGGGGGAGAATTTTCTCTCATATTCTGTTTTATGCACTTTCGGTCATACATTTTATGTTATAGCAGTCTCGGATGATGGTCCAGCCCATGCTTGTTTTAAGACCAGTTTCATTGCAGATTTGACAAAATGCAAAGAGGATACCAAAGTGAGAGATTTCTAAAAATAGCTGCGACACTCAACCTTAGGTTTAAGTATCTGAATGCCTTCTAAAATCTGACATGGACAAGGTGTGGAGCACGCTTTCAGAAGTCTTAAAAGAGCAACACTCAGACACTGAAAACATAGTACCCAGATCACCAAAACAAAAAGAAAATAAAATCAACCTTCTACTGGTGGCATCTGACTCAGATGATGAAAATAAACATTCACTGGGTCCATTCTGCTTTGGGCTATTATTAAGCAGACTCCAACATCAACATGGACGTCTGTCATCTAGAATGGTGGCTGAAGCATGAACAAACACATGAATCTTCAGAGCATCTGGTACATAAGTATATTACAATACAGGCTACAGCAATGCCTGTACTCACTTTCAGATGACATTGTCAACAAGAACAAGGCAGCATTATCTCCTGCAAATTGTAACTAAACTTGTTTGTCTGAGCAACTGGCTGAACAAAAAGCAGGATTGAGTGGACTTTAGTCTCTAACATTTCACATTATTTTATTTTTGAATGCAGTTATTTTTGTACATAGTTCTACATTTATAAGCGGAACTTTTATGATAAAGAGATTGCACTAAATCTCTTGTATTAGGAGAACCAAAAAAACCTATTTCTTTTTCTACAGTGCAAATATTTATAATCAAAATAAATATACAGTCAACACCATATACGCTGTATTTTGTATTGTAATAGAAATGAGTATATTTGAAAATGTAGAAAAGTCTAAAAATATTTAAATGAACAGTAGGCTATTATTGTTTAACAGTGCAATTTATCATGCAATTAACTGATTATTTTTTTAAATCACTTGACAGCACTAATTCTAGCACACACTTATGCCTTTTTAGTTGTCTGGAAGTTTTAAAAGCAAGCCAAGGGGGACAGCATAGTGATTTAAGACTCAAGTTTTTAAATACCCAAGGCTCTTTGAAACCACAGTTTCTGTTATATTTCATGTAAGTTTTTATAGCATGTGCCAAATTGCAACACAGTCAGCTCATTCTTTCATCCTTGCAAGGAAGAGTGAGTCCCAGTTTACTGTGTGTTAATCTCTTAGGGCACATCTACACTGCAGGGCAAAAGTTGAATTAAGCTACACAACTTCAGCTGCATCAACTGCCAAAGTCAAAATAGCTTATTTCACTGTCTACGCAGCAGGAAGTTGAAGGAAGAACACTTTTCCTTCGATATCCCTTACTCTTACTGGAGTTGGAGTGAGAAGTCCTCCAGCTCACCGTTACATCAAAAAAATGGCTTGTTGTGTAGATGCACTCTTTGTTATTTTGGAATAACGTCAGTTTTTCTAAAAATAACACTGCTGTATGGACATTGCCATAGAGGGTCGTTTAAGATTTGAGGTCTTGTCTGTTCAGTATGGGCATAAAGATTGTATGGCACCTTTGGGGAAAAAGTGTAGTTTTTCCTCCCAGTTGTGTTATGAACTATCTCTCTCTCCTCCCCTCCCCCCCACTATTTTATGTTGTAGTGTGTGTGGTTACTGCAGACTTTTTCTACCATACAATGGGCACCGTTTTGTGTTATATATTAGTAGATTTACCAGGCATTGCTCAGGTCCTTAACTGAAATAAGTTTTGTTTTTCTTCATTTAAATCATTATTCTGGGGTAGGGCTATGGATGAGTGGTTCAATATTCAGGCTGCCCCAGGGGGAGAAGACTATCCCAATTCTCTCTCACTGCTGCAGCTTGGAACCAGATGAGATGCACCAGTCCATGCCCACTGCAGAATACACAATTTGGGGAGGGGTTCATGTCCCCCACCTGGGGGACAGATAGACAAACAAACACACAAACAGACAAACTCTCTCAGAAATATCTGCCCTTTCTCCATCTCTGTCTTCTGCTGGCCCAATAGGGCTACGTCTACACTGGCATGATTTTCCGGAAATGCTTTTAACGGAAAAGTTTTCCGTTAAAAGCATTTTCGGAAAAGCGCATCTAGATTGGCAGGACGCTTTTCCGGAAAAGCACTTTTCCCGGAAAAGCGTCCGTGGCCAATCTAGACGCTCTTTTCCGCAAAAAAGCCCTGATCGTCATTTTCGCGATCGGGGCTTTTTTGCAGAAAACGCTACTGTGCTGTCTACACTGGCCCTTTTCCGGAACAGTTTTCCGGAAAAAGACTTTTGCCCGAACGGGAGCAGCATAGTTTTTCCGGAAAAGCACTGATGATTTTACATTAGATCGTCAGTGCTTTTCTGGAAATTCAAGCGGCCAGTGTAGACAGCTGGCAAGTTTTTCCAGAAAAGCGGCTGATTTTCCGGAATAACTTGCCAGTGTAGACACAGCCTAGATGTATTGCTATTCTAGTCCTCATCTTTGGTGTCTTTCTGCCCCCTATGATCATTCTACAGTGTGATTTCCCAAACTTTTTCAGCTATGGAGACTCTAAGGGGTCTTGAAAATTTTGCAGAGCCCTTAAAATATCATGATTTATAATTTGATAGGCACCCAAATAGACAAAGTTCAGAAATTCTCTTTTTATTTCTTTTATATTTCTTATAAACTAGCCAATAGCCCGTCATAAGACAGGATTTTCAGGTCTCTCCTCCACGTCCATCACTCTCTCTCTCTCTCCTCCTCCTCCTCCTCCTCTCCTGCCTCTCCCCCCACCTCTCTCAGCTCCCTTCCACCTCCCGCCTCTGTCTCCATCTCTCTCTTTCTCTTCTCCTCCTCCTCCTGCCTCTCACTCGGGGGACCACAGAGCTCAAACAGCTGTTTGGGCTCCGCGCTCCCTGTGCTGCATGGAGAGTGCAGAGCCCAAATGGTCACTTGCGCCACTTGCTCCCATGTGGCAGCCCAAATGAGCAGTGCAGAAGTCAGCCAAGTGCACTGAGGGAGGCGAAGGGAGGCGGGGCAGTGACATACAAGACCAGGGGGTGGGGTCTGGAGCCGCTGCACGTCACCGCCCTGCCCCCCTTCACCACCCCGTCCTGCCTGGGCTGCTGTGGGGGAGGAAGCGGCGCAAGCGGCCGTTTGGGTGCTGCGCTCCCCATGCAGCACGGGGGAGCACAGCATACAAACGGCCGCTTGCGCTGCTTGCTCCCTCACAGCGGCCTGGCTGAGTGGCGCAGAAGTCAGCCAAGTGCCACCGTGGGAGGCGAAGGACTTGACTTAGGCAACAGCGCTGCCAGAGGCAACAGCCAGCATTTCAGCATTACACAGACATTGGGCTACTATATATATGATTCTTTTTTCCCCCAAGAAAACTATCAGAAAATTAATAACAAAATAACAGGGTCATACAACTGTCATCAATATTTTTTCATGGAGTCCCTGGCCCATTGCATGGAGCTTCAGGGCTCCACAGATCACACTTTGGAAAACACTGTTTTAACAGTATAACTCCCTCTTTCCAGACCTCTCCCTTTACATTTAATGGGACACAATTGGATTCCAGTCACACTCCATTTTTCTGGTACAACCAAAGCCTTACTTTGCCTTAAATTATGATAAGAGCACCAAATGTGATGGTCCTGCTCTGACCATTTAGAAGCTGTTCTTGAACAAACAGACTCACAGATGGACAGACAGATGCACATTAAAATATAATATAAGATTTATTAAAATATATCAAATATATAGTAAAATGTGTTTTATATTCAGACTTTGCCTATACACACAAAATCACACTGTTGGACAGAAATCAAAATGGAAAATCTTATTCGTGAAGGTGAATACCTCAGTAATAATTCTCAAAACTGCTAGAATTATTACTGAGGCATTCACCTTTGGTTATAAGATTTTCCATACTGATCTCTGCCCAACTGTGTGATTTTGTGTGGGGGGGGGGGGAGCGAGGCTCAAAATCTGAATATAAAAAACATTCAGTTACTTTTGATCTATGGAACAGTGGGACTTAAAAAACTTTCCACATTGTATGGTAAAAAAAGTTCTGAATCACTCTCTTTTTTTCTTGAATAGTTACTAAAAGGCCTAAAGTTTGGAACTTGGCAGGTGACTTTGTGCTGATGGGGAGAGCTAAAAATACTTTATGAATGACTGCAAAAAAACTTTGGCGCAGGCTCAGGAGGTTTCTAAGATGTTTGCAGTTTAATGAAAACTCTCAAAGTTCATGGGATCTCTGCAATTTCTGTGTGCCTAGCCTGACAGATATACAGGGCTGCTGTTTATTGAGTACTTCTTAGGACAACTTGAATGAAGATGATTGTAAAGGGTTCATCAAAATGCACACAAAATACAGTCCTAAGGACAAGCTAATATTCAGGATCGGCCAGAGCTGGCCTGAGCCATTCTTGTGACCCGGGCCCCGGACGTGCGGCCCTACCCCCGCCCAGTCTGGCAGCACCGTGTGGCTCCCCTTACAATCGGGCATCCCGGGCTATCGCCCGGTCAGCCTGTTGCTTGGGCTGGCTCTGGGACAGGCAAAAATTCTGCACAAAAACCCCTACACCAAACCCCCAAAGTTTTATGGTCTGTAATATTCTACGCATGTTAAGCTATTCATTTTTAAAAGTTTCATTTTTTTCCTGTGGAAAAGATGTGTTTGAAACAGGCATCACAATGTAAACAGATGTTTGCTATTCAGTTAACATTGAAAGAAACAGTCTGCGCTATGTACCTAAAAAGATGGTACTAACAAAGGTAGGAACTCATCTCTCTTGCTTCCTGTTTACATCAAGATATGCAAACTGCAACTGATGATACTATTACTTCGTAAGTTCCAAGAGCATTTCTAATTAGAGATGTGCTGCCAATGGTTTATTAAGGAGTTTCTCAAGACTGTTATGCCTTGGTTAGTGATACAGTGATACTGGAGGATTCCATTTTCTTTTGCACCATTTCTGGCCCCTAAATACAGTAGACTTCCGATAATCCAGCACCTTTTGGACCTAGGTGGTGCTGGATTATCAGATTTGCTGGAGAATCAGGAGGTCCAGTACAGCTGCATGGCTTAACAGCTGGCCAGGACACAATCTTCCTCCCTCTCCTCTCCCCTTTCCTCTTCGCATCTCCTCTGTGCTGTAACCTGATCCCCCTCCTCCTCACTTCCACTTTCACTCTTCTCCATACTGTAACACGATCCCACTCCCTCCCCCCCCCCCAACTTTATGCTCCCTCTGGTTACAGCCAGCACGTGTGCTGAGTGGCTGTAGCCAGACAGGAACCCCCCTTGTAACATCCATTTTTGCTTGCCTGGAGCATACAGGGCACACAGAGCAGAAGGCCCAGGCTGCTGTGACCGTGAATGGCTGTAAACAGAGATACGCCAATTGCTGACCAAGAGGCTGCCAAGGAGTGCCCTTGACTCAAACCCATATTGATACGAACACACATCCATCCGCGGGGGGAGGAATCTCTCGCCCAGTAAAAAAATGTCTAGTATTCACAATTTAGTTATCTCTCTTGCAAGTGTAAATTAACTTGAAACTTGCTTGTAAGAACTGGCGCCACAAAACGGACCAGTACAATTCGGCATCTTAAATAAGAAAGAGGATACGGGCCCCCAGGGGTATATAGATGGGTCCAGCAGCGCATTTTCTCTGAGTGTCAATCTACCATCTATCTGCTGGTCGGGTTAGGTGTTTGATCTCCCGAGGTTCCAGAGGGGACGCCCACCTCGTATTCGTCTTTCCTAGGAATTGAGAGACCGGCCCTGGCCTGACACGCTGGAGTCGAGAGGCACAGAAAGGGGTAAAAATTGTACCTAAATGTGGTCCTTTGCTTAAGTATATATATACATAGTGTTAGAGCTCTTTAAAAATTAAGCTGTCACTTGGTACCATTATTTCTATTTTCTATCTTTAC
Source organism: Pelodiscus sinensis (assembly GCF_052426305.1). Lineage (NCBI taxonomy): Eukaryota > Metazoa > Chordata > Testudines > Trionychidae > Pelodiscus > Pelodiscus sinensis. The sequence continues at coordinate 203,355,618 of NC_143052.1, forward strand.
CTTTTTCCTGTAATCATTTTTAAAACCTATATATATATATATATTTGCTAGTATTTAAAAAATAAAGCAATAGCCATTGTAACCATATGCTTTTATAAGTCTTTTAATAAACCTGTAACTGTTTAAGCTTTAACCTAACTCCTTCAGTTGCTGTAATAAAACCAAGCACAATTTAAAAGAACTTCAGCCAGTCATAAAGGGACAAACATAGGGAGAGCTTGGGCATTTGGATCTGTGTCACTCCCAGGTGACAGATCCATTGGGGCACTTTTCAGCCTTCCCCAGGCTGCCCGCTGCGAAGAAACTTTGTGTTCTAGCAGCTAAAATCTAAAGTGTAATAAGCTCTTCCTATATAACAAGGCGTCTGTTGGCCTGCTGGCTACCCTCTGCGATGGGATCCCGGTCCTAGCAGTAAAAACACGGACGTTAAACCTTTTCTCAGAAGCATACACACACACACTGCCCTAACCGTCGGCTGACAGTGGCAGGCTTTTTAATCAGCTGGTCAGGAGCGCTTGGCATTTTGATGCTGGAGTATTGGGAGTACCGAACAGTTGGATGCCGGACTATCAGAGTTTTACTGTACATCCTTTTTCTTCCCATTCTCTCCACCCAAAAGTCAATCCTATGCTCTTCTTCCCTCCATGCTAGGCTATGTCTACACTGCAGAGCTTTTCCAGGATACCGGCGGTAACCCAGAAAATCTCTGCCACGTCCAAGGAACGTATCTGGTTTTCTGAAAAAAATTTCAGAAAAGCAGACATGGTTTTTTGGCATCCCTGTACACCTTGTTCTATGAGGAATAAAAGGGATGATCCGAAAGAGGGTTTTTTCCCCAACATTGGGTCCTGTGTAGAAGGGCCAAATGTCACAAAAGCCTCTTTCAGAAGAAAAGCAGAAAAAGATACGCAAATTATGCATTGTTACAGGCAGGGGACCAACCAGCTATGTAGTAGTTCTGCAGAAAAGGACCTGGGGGTTACAGTGGATGAGAAGCTGGATATGAGTCAACAGTGTGCCCTTGTAGCCAAAAAGACTAATGGCATATTAGGTTGCATTAAGAGGAGCATTGCCAGCAGATCCAGAGATGTCATTATTCCCCTTTATTCAGCTCTGGTGAGACCACATCTGGAGTATTGTGTCCAGTTCTGGGCCCCCCACTACAAAAAGGATGTGGGATTAGAGAAGGTCCAGTGGAGGGCAACCAAAATTATTAGGGGGCTGGCGCATATGACTTATGAGGAGAGGCTGAGGGAGTTGGGTCTATTTAGTCTGCAGAAGCGAAGAGTGAGGGGAGATTTGATAGCAGCCTTCAACTTCCTGAAGGGAGGTTCCAAAGAGGATGGAGAGAGGCCGTTCTCGGTAGTGACAGATGGCAGAACAAGGAGCAATGGTCTCAAGTTGTGGTGGGAGAGGTCCAGTTTGGATATTAGGAAAAACTATTTCACTAGGAGGGTAGTGAAGCACAGGAATGGGTTACCTAAGGAAGTAGTGGAGTCTCCATCCCTAGAGGTGTTTAAGTCTAGGCTTGGCAAAGCTCTGGCCAGATTGATTTAGTTGGGATTGGTCCTGCCTAGAGCAGGGGGCTGGACTTGATGACCTTCTGAGGTCTCTTCCAGCTCTATGGTTCTATGATTCTATGAAATTGCTTTTTGTGATTTGTGTATCTTTTTCTGACTTTTCTTTGTAGTGTAGACACAGCCTCGGTGATCTTTGACCCACTGTGCTTTCCATAAACTTTACAGGGGTATTTCTAATTGACTTTGTTCAAACTCAGGGTTGGACCTAGGGAAATAGACACTGGTTTCTGGTCTCCCACTGAGAGCTTTCCTTTCTTTCTTTCTCTCTACATGCTGTTGGGAGTATAACAGTTATGTCATCCATCCCATCCTACAACTTGAGGCATGGAGAAGGAGTGCCTATTAGTCAAAGCCACATTTTGAGTTGGAAAAAGTAAGGTGGCCATGTCAGTTTTGGAGAGGCTCAGAAACAATTATCCCACTGAAGCCAATATAGGTTGCACAGGTTTGAGGGCAGAATCTGCCAGGGAGAAGTTAAAACTCAGTTTGGCCAGCAGATTGTGTTTGCAGGGACAGAAGTTAAATACCAACAGGAATAACCTTTTTTATAAAATGAGCAAAATTGGATGCAAAAGCCATATACAGACAGCCCACATAGAACTGTACAAGACACATTTCAGACCTCGTTTCCATGAGATCTGAAAGGCTATTGATTAGTTAATTATTTGTTTAGGGAAAAAGCCCACCTAAACAAAGCTCTGCGTTACATGGACTCACATCAGAGGCACAACAGAAGCTGAAATCATTGAGGACAATCGCGTTGCTTCTTGTAGAGACACTGCTCTTAGTAACTGAACAAAAGTATAGAAAAAAAAGTCAGAGTAGCAGCCATTGTGTCCAGTCCCAAACACATCTATAGAATTCAAAGCCTTGATTCTCTAGGAGCTGCTAATTATCTGTCAATCATCTGGCATAGTAGAGGTTCACACATTTTTGCTATCAAGCCTAGCAGATTAATAGTAGAAGGTACAAAGGCTAAACTGTTCAACTGGGAAGGGTACTGTGTGGTCTTTTCTGACCAAGATTAACAGAACAAGCAGAAAAAATGGTGTTCTTTGTAAAACTAAGGCAGTAGTGACCTTAACTTTGGCAAATACAGAAGTGAGTTCACAGCTATTTGCCAGTTAAAATGAAGACAGATCAAGGCTTCTGCCCCCACCCCCACACACACAAAGGAGTGTTGAAAATCTTCACAATGAGACTGGGGAACTTTAATTGGTTTCAGTTTTAGGAGGCAATAGAATAGCTAAAACCATCAAAGTGAACAGGAGTAGCAAAGAGGAGTTCTGCAAGCGAAGAAAGAAAGACTATGCAATCCTTGAGGGCAAGGTGGATTTGTTAGTTTATTTGTTGCGTACTTGCCTGAAGATTATAGCTGTGTCTATTTGGGAGCTGGTATGTGGCAGACTGGTGAGATTTACAAGGGAGGAAGTGTGAGAGGCAAATACCTCTAACCAACATCCCCTAAACCTGGGCTACTCAACACGCCGCCCATGGGCCGCATGCGTCCCACAGTGTGGTTTGAGTTTATGCAGGGCTCAACACACAGCCTTCTGTTGATATGTGTTTTAGTAGTTACATTCCTGGACTGCCTTTGCTTATTATAAGTATTGTCATATGGGTGGAAATTGGGTAAATATTGCCTTTTATTAATATCAGCAGAACTGATTTAAATGGGGCCTGTGTGTTGTGTAGTCTTGTCTTTAAATTCGTATTCATACCCATCAATGTGAAAGAAGCTATTTGCATATATTTGCATATATATTTGCATATATATGCAATCACACTTAAGTTGCATCCCTCAGCATGTGCTGTGAGTATCATTGTGGCTCCCTGGGCTTCCAAAGTTGAGTAGCCCTGCCATAAACTTAGTTCAATAAAGGCCCGCAAGAGTTAAAAAATACCCAAAACCTGCAACAATAAAAATAAAGCTGGCATATGTCCAGAAGTTGAGTGGGGCTATCTAGTTTACTGTTCTGACCATTGCATGTAAGATTATTTGCCTTATTGGCATGTGACACATGTATGAATATGATGCAAATAATTAATGGTTCTGAGAGACACATTACAGGCTCTTGAGGCTAAAGTGTCTGACCAGGAGTAGCTAAGGAAGATGGAAGGTACCTGAAAGAGACTTTCAAGGACACAGTGGAGTGGTCCTAGACCCAATATGACAGCATCTGTGTCTCAACTAAGTTGCAGGGGAGGGGGGCATCAGAGCAGGAGTCAGGCTGAATCATGTACCGGAGGGTTAGAGTCTGAGACAGGCCAGATGGCAAAACAGGGTCAGAAGCTGGAATCTGGTATCTCTCACTCAATGGGTCTGAAGCAAGACAATCGAACAGTCTGTATTTTGGTCAGCCAATGCTTTGTCATGGCTTCCTGGATTAAGTATCAGTGACAGCCAATCAGTGAGCTAAGAGAAGCTGCCACTGAGGTTCTGCTGAGTGGTACTTCCTGCTGAGCTCAGGTTAATAGGGTCCTCTGTAGGAGTCCAGCCTATGCTTCCAGTGGAGATATAGAAGGATCAACAGGCTAGAATCTTAATGGTCTTAGATCCAGATGGTCTTTCAGTCCGTGCTGTTGAGGAGTTAATGTCTATGAATATCTCAAGAAAGGAAGCATCAGACTGCAGTGGAGGGAAAACAATCTCATAGTTGGGAATGGGATCCTCCTTCTAGAGGATGTCATGATATTCTCTTGCATTTAAGATACTCCTCCTCAGGAGAGAACCCCAGTTACTAGGAACAGCAAGATCATAGTAATAAGGAATGTGACTATTAGAAATATGGACAACTGGGTTTGTGATGATTGGGAGAACTGCATGATAAATTGCCTGCCACATATGTAGCTCTCATGAGCTGTCGAGGCAGACTTATGTGCAGTGCTAGGGAGGAGCCAGTGGTGATGGTATATGTAGGTACCAATGACATAAGGAAAAGTAAGAAAGACATCCTGGAAGCCAATTTTAGGTTGTTAGGTAGGCAATTAAAGACAGGCAGAATTGTAGAGTCTCCATGCATAGATGAGACAGTGCTGTAGGGAGGAGGGATTTAGTATTATTAGAAACTGGGGAACTTTTGGGGAAAGCAAGTGCCTTTACTGCAGGGCAAGGCAAAATATGGCCCATTGGCTGCTGAATTTGATATGCTGATAAATGCAAAGGCACTATGGAAAAATAATCCCAGGTATACTTAGAAAATTAATTATTACCCCAACTGTGATCCCATTGTGCCAGGCACTGTATAAACACAGGGGCTGCGTCTAGATTGGCATGATTTTCCGGAAATGCTTTTAACGGAAAAGTTTTCCGTTAAAAGTATTTTCAGAACAGAACGTCTAGATTGGCACGGATGCTTTTCCGCAAAAGCACTTTTTGCGGAAAAGCATCCGTGCCAATCTAGATGCACTTTTCCGCAAAAAAAGCCCCGATCGCCATTTTCACGATCGGAGCTTTTTTGCGGAAAACAAATCTCAGCTGTCTACACTGGCCCTTTTGTGCAAAAGTTTTGTGCAAAAGGGACTTTTGCCTGAATGGGAGCAGAATAGTATTTCCGCAAGAAGCACTGATTTCTTACAGTAGGAAGTCAGTGCTTTTGCGGAAATTCAAGCGGCCAGTGTAGACCTGGCAAGTTTTTCTGGAAAAGCGGATGATTTTCCGGAAAAAGTGGCCAGTCTAGACACAGCCAGGGTAAGAGACAATCTCTACCCTGCACAGTTCACAATTTATATATATAGTTTCCCAGCTGCAGTTCTATAGTCAAGGCTGAGGTACATTTTTCCTTTAAAAGAGATAAATATTAAGCATCAGTGAAAAAGAAGAGAAAGTTGTGTATGCATTTTCTCCTCCTCCACCTCCCTCATCCCTGATGTCAAAGAGAATTTAACTATTCTTATTGGAAATTTGATATTTAATTAGTACGCATTTCAGGTGATAGATTGTTGGCAGGCTAAAAAGAATATGTAATATTCAGTAGAAACTCTTCATTTTAGTTGACAGATACAGTTTCTCAGTCTTCCTATTGTGACCTCTTACTTAAAATAAGAGAGATTCTTTTGATACATCTCTCTGTTCAAAATTATACCTTCTCTGTAACTTCAATGTTTGGTTACATGAAGAAGGAGTGTTAGGAAAATGTTAAAATGACAAGATTAATAGATTTTAATGACAGAAGGAACCATTAGGATAATGTAGTGTGATGTTCTGTCTATCACAGGCCAAAGAACCACACCCCAAAATGTCTGTATCATGTCTGGGGCATTGTTTAGATTGCAGGCTTCTTTTGGAAGAAGCTTTTCCTGAAGAGATCTTCTGGAAAAACTTTTTTTGAAAGAGAGCGTCCCCAGAGCAAAAGCTCATCAAAAAAGCGATCTGCTTTTTTGAAAGGTAGCGTCCACACTGAATGGACACTATCTCACATTTAAACTGTGATTACTATGGACAGAGTGGCCACCAGGGCACATGTGCTTTTTTCTCTTCTTCTGAAAGAACTCCCTCTTCCCTGTCCACACATGCTTTTTTCTAAAAGAGCTCTTTCGGAAAATGGCTTCTTCCTCGTAGAGAGAGGATTACCAATGCCGGAAAAACTCCTCTGTTCTTTCGATTTCCTTTTGAAAGAATGCGATTACAAGTGTGGATGTTATTTTTCTGAAAAAACTCTGTAGTGTAGATATACCCTCAACAGCAACAGCAATCTCTCCAGTTTCCATTGCACCGTTCTTCAGTCTTTTTAACAGGTTTTCTACCATGTTTTCTTTTGCTGTTGTCTACAAATTAGAGATTGGTTATAACTACACCAAAGAATGTCATGAAACAGGCATTTACAGTTCTGATAAGAGTCTGGATGTTTTGAGAATGACTGATTTAAAAGACAGACTCTGGAAAACCCAGCAGAGTCATTGGCAGGGGGATAGCTATCAGCAACAAAGACCACCTGGAGATTATGAGGTGAGCATGACACTTCGCCATTGTAGAAGAAGTGGTTGGATGAAGCACACTTTGAAAGTGCACTGCTCCAAAACAGTATCTAGGACACATCATGCTCTCCTCATAAAATCACACAGTTTATATGGAAAATGTTGGTTCAGTTACTGCTGTGCCATGCATCTGTTCCTTGTATAGTCTGTGACTCTTCTAGAGGACAGGAACATGGATACTGCCCCATCTTTCAAAATGATTCACAAAATAATTTCTACAAATAATTTTTGGCTTATAGACTGTGTGTAGACAATTCACTATGAATATTGGCTATTCAGAATTCAAGTGGTGCTGGTTTATTTTTGATTAGAGACATAGTCACATGGCATTAATGTTTTGGTTCTTTTATTAGATGAGCATAACCCGAATATTGAAAGGCACAATTGCTTAAGATACTTATATTAGTAAACTCATCCACTGGCCCTTGTGTCTAATTCATATTAATAATAAATAATTTGAGAAAAATTATCCTCTAAAAGAAAAAATAAACTTTTAGAAGATAATCTGAGCACTAAACAGATGTGATTAAAAGCAGATCTCGCTTTTTCTGGAAGATTTACAAAATTAAGGTAGCTATTACATTTACTGTTTGTCTGCTTTTCTCTTCACTACTAAGATCCTGATTTTGCAAACACATACTGAAAGGAGTAGAGCTTTCTGAATTGCCATCAGTGGGACTGCTCATAGTCAGGACTTTCAACTGGACCCAACCCAGACCCCTATGGTATACCACTGCACATTTCTCCTCAGACTCATTTCATCTACTATTTTGCATTACTTCTAGTTTACAGCCAGTAAACCTCCGTTCAGTCTATAGGCTGTGTTCCTATCCAAAAAGAAAGTGTGATTAATTATGAAAATAAGATTTCATGAGACAATCCATCCAATGCTATATTATAACCTAATTGGGCTACTAACTGTGTGGAGCACTGGGCTCAGTAGAAAGTGTTTTCAGGATTGTGGGCTTCCTCAATAAATTACAGTAGAAAAAAGAAGTAAGATATGCTGTATTAATTTAGATGATACTGAATTGAGAAGAGTTTCAGTGTCCAGCATGGGGCCTATAGAGAGAATAGAAATAATGGTAAAAAATGAGATTCACCTTGGAAACATGCAATCCAGTATATCTTAGGAAAACAGTAATATTAAGAGACCCACTGGAGTGATAAGGATAGCAGATTAGTCAGGTGTTTGCCATGCAATATGACATTAAAAAGATCAGTGCAATTTTGTGTTGTAGATGTACAGTCATCGCAAGAGGGAGAAAGAAAGTAGTAAGTTCTTCATCATACAGTTCTGGTGCAACTGCAACTGGAATACTTTATTCATTTCTAAACACCACATACCTAGTGACATATATGGAAATGTATTGACAGCTAGAGGGAGTCCAGAAAACAGCAAAAGAATGTTTAGAGGATTGTAGGGAATGAGCTGGAGAAAGAATTCTATAAAGAAATTGATTAAAACATTATTAATGGACAGAACATAGTAAAATACTACAAATATTTGAAGAAAGGAAGGAAATGGCCAGGATTTTCAAATGTGGCTGATGATTACAGCTAATAACATTTTTGTGGAGGAAACTCTTACCTACTGAAAAAATAAGGTTTCATCAAAATGTTTTTCATAGAAAAGTGTCATTTTCAATTATATTTCTTCCAGGAAAAAGACATGAATTCAAACATAAGGTTTATTTTCTTTCCTAATGGTCTAATTCCAAACTTCTTCTAGGAGTAGTATGTGGCAGTGTGTATCTATCACAGGCCAGATTCTGATCTTGGTGACACAGGGACAAAACAGAATAACTCCACTGACTGGTTACCCTAGATTACCCAGTGTAACTGAAGTTAGTTCCATTCCTATAGATTTGGACAGAGACAAGATAGGTGAAGCAATATCTTTTATTGAACCAATATATTCCAGAAGCTTGTATCTTCCACAAACAGCAGCAGGTCCAATAAAATATATTACTTCACTTACCTTGTCTCTTTCATATCCTGGGACTAACACCTATTCATTTTATCTGTCTCTGGCTTATAAAACAGCACTCCTTCTTTTATTTTACCCACCCTTCTTTAATACAAGTTGCAATTAGTACTATTTCATATGGCAATCATCAGAAAGCAAGATGTTTTCTGTCTAGCTTTTGAGCTGGGAGATATTTGGTTGTAGTCTGAGAAACTAAAATAGGGGCATATGTTAAAGGCAGGTGGTAGGATGTTTCAGACTGTAGAAAATCATCTAATCAGTAATGACCATTGATGAACGTATAAAAATTACAGAAAGCCTCATTTGTTCAATGCAAGACTTCAGTAACGGGAATCCCATTTTCATAGTAGACCTAGGGAGCAGTAAGGGTTTGTATAATGAATATTTTGTTTTACAATGTATTGACTTGCAAGTAAAATATACTTTTCACTGTAAAGTAAGGGCCTGACAAACCCCACAAATGGCAATGCCACTTCCACTGATTTGAATGGACTTTGGATCAAACAAAATCTGTAACAGACATAGGTTGGACCTCCCTGGTGCGGCACTCTCCGGATCTGACCAGTCCTAAATTGAGGGAGTTTGTCACAACAGAGGAGATCAATTCTGTCCGCCTCCCGCTCCCCCAGCCTGTCTTTGTTCTGACCCAGCTGCTGTCCCTCCAGCCACCTCCCTCTCCCTGCTGTCATCCAGCTTGTGCTCCTGGCTACCAGATCCCCTACTGCCGGCCAGGTCAGGTTCCTATCCCTGGCAGGGCTGCCAGTCATCAGCCCTGCTGCTGCCAACCCTCTGCCACTGGTCTGGTTGGGCTTCTGTCTCCAGCAGTGTTCTTTGTCACTAGATCTCCACCAGGGCTGTCTGGTCCATGAACATTCATTGACCTCCCAGACTATGGATGTTGGCAAACCAGAGAGTCCCAATTTAGAAAGGTTCAACCTGTAATAATAATGAAGCTTGGATGACCATGTAGCCAACATATTGTACTGTGCAAACTAGAAATGATCAGTGCAATACATTTACACAATCTATAGCAAAAAAAGGACTTCTCCACAGGTACTATAGTTATAACCACAGCCTTCAACTTATTGTACCATCCCTGAAAGAAAACACATTAACTAAGGGCAGGTGTACACCAATGTTCCCTGTAAACTGTGTGCTTGTCTAGCCACTCAGAAGAGATTCAAATGCCACCTAGTTGATTAGAAGAGCACTCACAGCTAGATTTTTATTTCTACTGGTGGTGCCCATTCACACATGCCTTGGTACATGAATGGAGAACATTCACACATGGATGGAAAAGATTAGAGAGAAGATGGGTGTACATTTAAAATGCTGCAGCTGCACCACTGCAGGACTTCAGTGAAGATAATTTCTTCCATTTGTGTAGTTAATCCACCTCCCCATGAAATCGCAGCTACAGAAATGGGAGAGGCCCTCCCATTGACATAGCAGTTTAGACCCCTGGGCTTCTAGAATAGTTCAAAGATATATGCATTGCTCAAGGGATCTAACATTCATTGGAACAGAAAGCTTTGGTTTGTTTCAAGGATAAAAATATATCTCCCTCTTCCCACCTCTTTCCCCTCCCTACCTTGGAAGAATCCAAAGGGAATTCTAGGACTTAAGTCATAGTGCTTCCCTTTCACTGCAGAAGTTGTTCCTACTTAAGGGAGGATGGAGCCTTAGTGGAGAACAATGTTCTTTACTTAGTATCAAAACTCTATACTTTCTTTCTCCCTGTTGCAACACAACATAGAACTTTTAAAGGGAAAATATATGCAATACAACATCATTAATGTTTGGGAGACCTGCTGAATAGTCATTACAGGGCAAATTCCTCTCCCAGATACATCTACACCGCTCCATGATTTCAATGGATTGTATGAGAATAACATGAGGCCAGAATTCAGCCCAGTATCAGCACACATACATAAAAGGCTAGACTGTGCTTTGTCCTGCTGTGGGGAAAGGGACAAGAGGCCAAGTCTGTCTTCCGCAACCTTATGTCACACTGTTCAGAACTGTCAAACACAGTCCCAAGCCCTGCTCTTGGGGCTGTACAGGGACTGCTTTGCCCAAGCACCAAAAGGGCATCCTATAGACAGTGGGGAAGAGTAGAGGGTCTACGACCAGAGTCCTACCTTAGCCTCCATCTTTTTATCCATAAGCCTACCTGGATGGGCTAATGGAGGAGAATAGTATGTACCTTTTTATACTCTGCCCCAGAAAACTGCAACAGACTTCACAAAGGCTAGTGTCTTGCCAATGCAGACTGCCCCTAGATTGCAAGACTAAGGCCAGGTCTGCACTAGGGGACAGTGTCAAACCAAGATATGCAACTCCAGCTACATGAATAGCATATTTGGAGTCAAGGTACCTTAGTTTGTATTTCTGTGGCATCCCCACTGTGGGGAGTTGTGGGGTGAAACTCATAACCCTGTTGAATATTGGAGTTGATGAAAGTGTGAGCAGCAGTCAATTTAGTGGGTGCTTACTAGATATGCTAAATCGACCCCCAGCAGATCCATCTCAGCAGTGCTGATCTCCCTGTAAGTGAAAACAAAACCTAATACATTATGATATGTACTTTGTTCTCATTCTGAGAGCCGTAGTTTGGGATTAATTATTCATAATCAAGCATTATAATGTCCTAGTTAATGTACCAGGGTATATCTTAAAAAAAATAACACAAGCAAATATCAGAAGTATAAATCTTCACTGCAGCACTGAGCAATTTACTTTTAGCTGAGACATGCGGTGTCCCTGCTGGAAGGTTGGCTTTGGTTTTAGTGTTGGTCAGCCCCATTCTGCTGCATCACTTCATTGATGTAGTTTAATAAATGTGTTATTTTTAGAGTACGGGCACGCTCAGAAGCACCTCAGTGATGTGTAATGGGCATGTGGTTACTTGTACTTCTTTTGAATGCCAGATGTTTCTACATTTACTTCCTGAGATCTATGCTTCTGGGAATGGCCTTGAAGTGTTGAGTGGGTTGAGGTTGATTATCGCTGGGAAGAGGGTAGGTTTTAGCAACTTTAGGGGCTCGTGGTAAGGGTGCCATTCACTGGCTGAACAAGAGGGTTTAGAAACTGGGGGTGAGGAAGAGTGCAGAAAGAACGTCGGCAGCTTTTAGAAAGGAACTAGGGAATTATTCTCTATTCAGATTCCTGTGCTGCACTTATCTACATGCTGTTTGGACATGTGGAAAGGTGGCCAGATTAGCTTTGCTCAGGAAGGCGAAGGACAGTTTTGAGTGCTGGCACATGTCAGAGGCCATGCCTCCTGCCATGCTGTTTATTAATAAATATTTATACAGTCCTATAAAGGCAAGATTTGACACTGGGTTAAGTTTTACCACTCAATTCCCCTGCATTTGTACCACCATGACTCTGATCACTAGTATCTGTCTGTCAGAGGCTGGAGAGGGATGGCGGGAGACAAATCGCTTGATCATTGTCTTCGGTCCACCCTCTCTGGAGCACCTGGTGCTGGCCACTGTCGGCAGACAGGATACTGGGCTAGATGGACCTTTGGTCTGACCCAGTACGGCCGTTCTTATGTTCTTATGTTCTTATGTTATCTTCTTACTCAGGCACTGCCACCAGTGATCTAGATGAAAAAGAGAACACCATGACCTGGTCTATACTAGACCAGGAAGGTCGTCTTAAGGTATGCAGCTCCAGCTACATAAGATATGTAGCTTGAGTTGGCTTACTTAAGCCAAGCCATGGCAGTGTCCACATAGGAGGAAGCCACTGGGAGCAAACGCTGCCCTTGGCTTCCCTTACTCCTCACAGAAGGAGGCGCACCAGACACCGGCAGGATGCTGGTACGATTTAGCATTCGATTTACAGGTCTATCCTAGACCCACTTAACTGAATGCTAGAAGATTGACCTCCAGAGCATCAATCTTCTCGTAAGTATAGACATGCCCTAACTGTGTAAGCTGGTCGGCGGTGTCAGCAGCCCAGGAAAGAAGCAGTACCAAGCCCAAATCCACTTTCAGGGCCTTGCTCCAGAATCCAATGTATTGTTCAAGTGCAAAAACTCATGATTAAAAACCCCAGACTGATTATTCTGATGAACCTGAGCTGCAGAGGACTTTCTGCTGCCTTTTTGCAGCCCTTAAAGGAGGACATACCTTTCTGTTGAATCTCCAGCTGGGTCACATGACAGGTGAGTAGCCTTTAATCCTTCCTTGGCTGTTTTACCTTTTCACAGGCTGTATCTTTGCTAAGGCCCTGTGTAATGCTTATACCTTTTGAATTGTTGAGCACCATAGTGCACAATGGGTTGTTGGCACTTCAAAGTCACAATCCACATCTCAACGGTTGTATTTGTGGCTATCCCAGGCAACAATACACATTAGAACATTCTCCAGTTAAATGGTAAGGAACCATGTTCCAGGCACTGATTGGCCAAAATTGTTACTAAAGCTGAGAGTGGGTGGGGATGAATCAAAGTTGCCTGTAGGATCCTGAGCTGCCCAAATGGCTTTCGGTAGTGGAAATTGTCTCTGTTTGCATTTTATGGTGATAAGCAAGTGTTTCTTTTGTAGATTTTTGTGGCACTACAATGTTTCAGACTGCTTTCTCTCAAAATACTACATCTACTCTTCCCTGTGGTGTTTCTGTTTATCACAGAAGTACAGTGATCAACAAATTCCTAGCCTGCAGCAGAGAAGGGTGAGGAATGGCTATTATTTATTATTATTTTGATCACCAGGTTTGTTTCCTGGTTTGTGCTGTGATTTTTTTCTATAACATTCTCATACGAAGGCCAAAAATCATTAGGTCTGCATTTTCTCATTGCCTTTCAGACAACAAAAATGCTTTACTTCATCTTATCCACCCCATCCTGAAAATGAGATTAAGAAGACTAAGTGAAACATTAATTTCCATGATATCGCTACTTAATTCTCATTTGAAACTGCTGCAAAATCATCAAGCATGAGTGAGAAGGAAAAGGTTGCTCTTTGTGGTTTACATTCAGCAGCTGTAACATTGCATTTATCTACAGTAAAAATGCTGTGCATCTGCTTCCTTCTCAAGGATTCAGTGCATACTAATTATTATCTTATGTATATTAACCGGGGCTTTGTAGCTTTTCCTGTTTTGTGCACTCCATTTCAAATCTTTACCCCACAGTTTCCCTACTATCATACATGCTAACAGCTGAATATAAATCTTCATAAAACTTACACATTTGTATGTGGCCACATTCTTATAGGTTTATTAGTATTAGTTAGCCCAGAGATCATACTCTTCAGGGGAGTTCTGTTTCCTGGGGAAGGTGAACAACTGAAATATAGTGTTGTAAATTGCTTTGGTTTATAATGTTTCATTTGCCTCCAGTCACAAGCAGCACAAGTCAAATGCCTTTATAAATGCAAAGGGGACTGATTACAAGCCCTCACACAGTCTATTTGATTTGGCATCATACATTCTCCATACATTTGGCATACAGATGCTTCAGGTATCACACAAATGAGAACACAGCCCTAAAGTTTGTTCAGTTTGGTCTACTTCCCTTTCCCCCTCTTGTTAATCTTGTTTTTTTACTTAACAGTAAGAAATCCTCTTCTTACATGAAACATTTACTTTTCTTCAAGTGTGCCTCTTTGTTCTTTACTAAGAAAAATGTCTGCTTCTTCATATCAGTCTGCTGAGAAGAACAATTTATATCTTTGGCTGATTAGTAAAAGGGAAGAAGCAAATGTCCCTAGACCCAGCAGCTTGGCTTAAGGAGGTACATAACCCTAGCTACGTAGATTATGTAGTTGAAGTTGACTTACCATAAACCATATTTGGTGGGGTCCCCACAGCGGGAGGCCGACGGGAGTAAATGCTCCTGTTGGCTTCCCTTACTCCTCACAAATGCAGGAGTGCTGGACACTGGTAGGAGCACCCTCTGAGTTCAATTTAGTGAGTCTTAACTAGACTCACTAAATTGCATTCCAGAAGATAGATCATGTCAGCATCAAACTTGCACGGAATGAAGACAAGGCCTTAGTCATACGGAGTTGTCAACAAATGAACAGTCCCCCATTTACTTAACAGTAGAAATATCCTTTTCTTTTCCTGCTAGGCATTAATGACAAGTTATTCAAAATTGGCAATTAATGCTGTTCTTGGCCAATACACCTTGCTATGCCTCAGCAACTCTCTCCAGGGTCCACAGGCTTCTTTTATTAACAGGTATGTTTGAGAATTGAGTCTATTGAAGAAGTATACCAGATAGGATTCCCAATCCCCTCCTAACCACTTTGGCACATTATCTAATTTGAGCAAGCCCATACATTTTTAAGACGAGCACTACCTACATACTTTTTTTAAGATGCAGTCACGCTTTGCTGATTTTGATCTTCTCCCACAAGCGAACATTTGAAATAGATCCAATTTTTAATTTATTGTGGGAATCAGATGGTTGAGAGAATTTATTCTAAGCAAAGCATTCAAAACATTTATCATTACCTGTCAACAGCTAGGGATTTTTTTTCATTACATAGTAAAGTGTTTTTCTCATATTTTACAGCAGAAGGGATATAGCTTTATACATTTGTCTGTAGATGTGCCTCTCTGCTGGCCAACTCATCCCACTGAAATACAGTTTTAAGAAACCTTGTTGTTTTGAAACACGGAAATTCAATCAGCAAGGACCCTTGACTCCTTGATTGTTCTTGTGACTTGAAAGCAATGCTTAAAGTGTGGCTGTGCTCTGAAAGATGACTATGTAAACATAGCCTTCTGAGGTTTCAAGCTTGCTGTATCTTAATGATTTCAGATGAAATTTATTTAGTTTACAAGTAAAAATGGTACTTTTTTCCCTAACATCCAGACTGGCAAACTCACCCTAGGATAAAAGAATGAAGAGAAAACAATGAGGAGTCCTGTGGCACCTTGAAGACTAACACATTTATTTGAGCATAAGCTTTCATACACCGGAACCCACTTCGTCAGATGGATCTCTTACCTTTGTCAGAGTTAAGAGAGGCTCTTTCCTTCTCACACAGTATAAAGATTCTGAAGGATAAATTACACATGCCAGTCAATCGCCATCAGGTGGGATTTTGAAAAGACCCTAATGGCTTTACATTCCCAGCTGCCATTGTAAGATGTGTAACTCCTTTAGGTATTTTGAACATTTCACCAGCTGCTTTCAAAAGATAATGAGTCTAAAGTTAAGAGACATACATGAAAATCATGTCCCTTCCAGAAACTTCCCATGTGTCTGTGAGCAAGTTGCTTAACCTTTCTGTATTTTAGTTTCTCCATACGTACATCACGGATGATAAGAACTATACTTTTCTATCTCCATGGTGAAAATGTGGGCTTTGTGAGGCTACACATATTGTTTGCTAGGTGATCCAATACTGTACTAATGGGGCCCTATAGACAGAATGGATCTCCAACAGTATATTTGACTTGAATTGAGAAAATAATTCTATTGAAGATGCATAAGGAAGAAAAGAAACTAATTTTCTCTATCTGCTATGGTAGCTCTGTAGGGTTAACCCAGTACAAGCTTATTTTAGTCCTTAAAATGAGTGGATCACACTCTGAAGAAGGAGTAATTACTTTACTTGGAACAATTGCCCAAGCTTACTCGGCAGGTATAGAAAGTAAAGTCCATATGCTGACCAGGTTGTTTATCCTGGATCCAGTCCTGCAACTGTTGAAGTAGATTAAGGCGTTTGGCATCAACTGCAGTGGAAATAAGATTGGGTTACACATGGTCATATTTTTGCTGCTCCAATTGCAATCATAAAAGCAAAGTGTAATGAAGCTGTGTGCAAGGAACAGTGTGGGTGTCACTTGCTAGCAATGGGCTCAGTAGTGAGCTGCACAGGTAGGTGAGGAGCAGTTATCCTTAAAATAGCTATGAGACGTCAACAAAAAGCAATGTGCACTGCATGTTAAGGATATAAGGGCACTAAGTCCAGGTAACAGGAGGGCATGGTGCATGAAGACAGGATACCACACACGGGGCATGTCTCCCAGATGGTCACTGAACCCTCACTTTCATTTTGGTCTGCTTTGTGGGTTTTATTAGGACAGAAGACTTTTAACTAATGAGACCAAATCATAAGAAGCCATGTGAAAATGCTCCATATTCTAGTGGTTTGAGCATCTCCCCCAGTTTTTAATTTCACTCTACTGCTTCCCACCAACAGACAAACAGATACTCAGACTATTTTGGGATTTTTTTTTCCATCCATGATGTGGATTAGGTTTAGAGATCACTGTCAAGAAGCAGGGTTTTCCTTGCTGAAAATACTCATCTATATAGCATTGTACAAAGAGCAAAGTTGGCCTTCTCACAAAAATGTTCCCTGTACTTCAACTCTTAGTCTGTTTGACAGTTTATATAACAAGAAATCCACGGGAAACTCAGTAAAATTGTAAGAGGCCATTAAAAGAAAATATTAAGGAAACTGTTGACTAGCCAGTGAGAATCATCTAGTTGAATATCCCTTTTTTTTTGTAGCATCCATAAGGAATAAAAGAGCAAAGAATGTGACTTGCATATGTTTATAAAGGGCTGTTTTTAATTTGCAGCACTGTGTAAATAGTTTTTAATAATGGTGCTAATCCAGGGCTGGGGCTGTGGAAGGATTTTAGAATTGAAGATTCTAAACACAGACAGATTGTCACTATAACAGCCATTAAGGGAACTGAAGAAACCCAAAACAAGCTGGAAATTGGAATGACATGGGTTATGCTTTGTCCTCATTTGGCTTTAGGGAATCAAGCTCTCTTAAAACTGGAATCTTCTTGTGTGTCTAGAATTGCCAGGCAAACTCATCAGCTGATGTAAATCAGTATGAGCTGAAGTCAATGAAGCAACAACAGTTTACCCTAGCAGAGGATCTAGTACCTTGAATTTAAAAGATTTTATTGTACCCACACTGCTCTTGAAGCATTCCAAAATAAAAGGATTACACATAATTTCATTTAGAACTGTGTGACTAAACTGCAATCAAGTCTTCTTACTCTTAGCCATTTTTCTAATTGTTTTATTGAACTCATCTATAAGGATTTACATTCCTTGAATGAACATTTACTTTTAATTAACAAAGAATATGTGTTTGCTGGAAGGAGTAAAACCCTGAACCTAATAGTTTAAAATGTTATCTCCGGCAAGTGTCTTCAGAGAGATTCCTATTTGCATTGCCTTATTAAAAGTGTCTTGCATATAACAGGAAACAATATTAAAGACACAACTGTAAATTAATCTGATGTCAAGGAAAGGTAGGAAGAATAGTAATAGCCAGTCTGGCTCCATCAGGAGCTCTTTAATGACCTGAAAATCAAAAAGGAATCCTCATAAAGTGGAAATATGGACAAACTGCTAAGGAGGAGTACGAAAGATTGGCCAAGTATTTATGAACAAAATCAGAAAGGATAAGGCACAAAATGAATTACATCTGGCAAGGGTCATAAAATGCAATAAGAAGATCTTCTCCAAATAAATTAGGGCTATGTCTACATTATGTGTTTTGTCGAAAGAGCCAATGCAAATGAAGCGCTGATTAGCATTCTGTCATGCTTCATTTGCATAATCTAATCTAGTCCGATTTGTTTTTGCACAAGAGATTTTGGGAACACGTTCAGTGTTTTGTTGTTGTTGTTTTTTAAATAGCACCTTATAAACAATCCAGTTACCTGCAATTGGGCCTTCCATCTTATTTGTAATTTACTATGTATATTTGAAGTCAGTGTTATAAAGTTAATTAGTCTCTTGTTTTTCAGCCAGTGTACTTGAAGGGGATTAAGCTGTGAAAGAAAAATCCATCCTCCTATTCCTGTAAATGGCTTGGACCCTGCAATCTAATGCATACAGCACTTCATATAATATTTAGAATACCTTATAAATCCCCCCCAGTTTTCCTCCTGCATGATTTATGATATGGATTATGTTTATATTTAATCTATTTTAATGATACTTGCCAAGAATTCTGTGGGCTTTTTTTCTATTTATATAATTGTTGCCTAGTGAATAGCAGTGGTCTAGCTTCCTGCTGCTCCAGAAGGAAAGCATGGCAGTTACAGAAGCAATCATTTTCTTCTCTGCTTTCAGACTGATTTATTTAACTCTTTGGTTTTCTCTCTTTAAACTTCTGGGTTCTTTTTTCCTAATAAATTTTTGAATTTCTCTCAAGAGAAAAAAAAAAATCTCTGTTCCCATCCCCTTGAACATCTTCTGACTGAAAAACTTTAATCTTCTGTGACACATCAGTTATCATAAATAAGTCCCACTGTAAATGCAAATGTTCACAGTGAAGAATTATTACATAGCGAATGGAAATGCAGGTGTAAGGTAACTGGATATTTCAGAAGCTTGTTAATTTAATATAGAGCCTTTCATCTCTAGGTCAACCATTCATAGCTGACTGAAGTCAGAAATGATAAGAAATCATTACCTTCAAATAGCTGTTCAGTGTCCTTTGTGGAAGGAGTTAGGAGTCTGCAGGCTTCTTTCCAGTCGACAGGTGTTAATGTTACTAAATCACTGCCACAACTTGTACTAATAGTGCCCCCAGCTGGCAATGTCAGCAGAGAAATCAAATCCATGAAAAAATGAGCTTCTCTGTCAACTGTAGAATTTTTCCTTCCAAGTTATCATTAAGATGATGGCCACATTTGCTCTTCCACTGACTATGCTATGCTTATGAGAAAACTGAATTCTTTGGTCTGGAAGTCAACAGGAGTTACTCTGTGTGCAGCACTTTTGAAATCTGGGTCACTTAAGTGTCTACATATGAATTTGAAAGCCTAAATTTTGGCACCCATTTTTGAAAAATCTCAAACCATGATTTTCAAAAGTGACTGATGTTTCTGGATTTCTCAAATTTTGGACATCCAGCTTGAAACACTGTAATTCTCAGCATCTGCTGAGCACCCTTCCATGAAACCTTTCAAACTTTCTCCAGTTTGACTAATTACTTTTTAAAATCTTGGTGTTGGTCCAAGGTAGATTAATGGAAGCTAGATACATGAACAGGAAGCTGTTGATTTAATAGCCAGAAAGCAATGGTTATACAGTACTTGACAATTCATAGAAGGAACTTCAGGCAAAATTCCAACATAGAAAGCTCAATTTCCTTTAATCTACTGAATTCAGATATATTTGGTCAGTAATTATATACCGTATATACTCGAGTATAAGCCGAGTTTTTCAGCACAGTTTTTGTGCTGAAAAATGCCCCCCTCGGCTTATACTCGAGTCAGCATCTCGAGAACTGAGGCGGGCGGGCTCAGCGCGTCTCTGCCGCTGGCCGGGTCTAGCCGGGTCTAGCCCCGGAAGTCGGGGCGAAAGCTGCTCCGGTGCCCCTGGTCTGCTGGAGACCGTCTCCAGCAGACCAGGGGCACCGGAGCAGCTTTCGCCCCGACTTCCGGGGCTAGACCCGGTATCTATCTTCATTTTTTACATTTACCAGTAGCTGCCTCATTTCCTACCCTAGGCTTATACTCGAGTCAATACTTTTTCCCAGTTTTTTGGGGTAAAATTAGGTGCCTCGGCTTATATTCGGGTCGACTTATACTCGAGTATATACGGTAGATCATTTCTGCATCATGTAAAGTTTGAACTGCTGATTATCAAGAAAGTTTTACATTTAAGTGCTTTGTGGTTCTCTGCCTGTTTAATAAGGCCATTTGACAATGTTTTCCACTGTGAATTTTGGGCTTTTTAAAAAGGGTCAGGTTCTTATGGAACAGTGGACAACATCATACGTTCAAATAAATGGACTTAGGTAGTCTGGACTGTCTGAAAAAAAAGATAAAACAAAATTGCATGTAAATGGTGAGAGAATTTGACGAAGTATTCCATGTAAATTTGTTTAAAATTGGTAGATTTGTAGCATACAGTTTTTTTTAAAGAGGTAGAGATATAGATGAGGTAAAGATATAGTGTGATTTTTTGCTAGCTGCTGTAAATTGGCCCTGTGAAGGTCTTTACCTGGCACCTTTGAGTACTCTTTCATATGTCTCCAGTACCCTCCTTTCCCAATATAATAACCAGTGTTTATTTTTTGTGTCTTTTTGCCAGTTTGCAGCTGATATTTGGGCTTCAGACTGAGTAATATACTGAGCACTTATTGGGATGCATGTAGTACTCTCAGCTCCCTTTGGAGGACTGGTCTGCCCCTGCTTCCATTGAAGCAATGATATATCTCTAGGATAATCATATGTCCCTGTGTTGTATATGGGTCACCTAATAAAATTACTCATGTTCAAGTGAGTTCAATGGTAATTATTCATACAAATGTTCAAATTAACATAAAGTTGACTGAGCCCCTGTTAAGAAGAAATACTGTGTATTTGGATTATTTTTATGTACCTTCCTGCCCAGTGCTCTAGAGCACAGGCCTCTGGGCTTTCCCAGGGTGCTGGCCCAACCAGAGCTGGAAAGGGAAGGAAGGAGCCTGTAAGCTTGGCTGGTGGTTAGCTCAGCAGTCTGCTGAGGGGCCAGTTATTTGCATAGGTCACAGAGCAGGACACGCCCCACTTGGGGGAATATGGAGGAGTGGGGGAGGGGGAGAAGAGTAGAAGAAAGGGGCAAAGCAGATGAAAGCAATGGGGTAAACATGTAGAGGGCCAGTGGATGGGCAGCACAGGTGACATGAAGCCAGCTGCCATCTGGCATCTGCTTGCACTCACCAACCACAGCAGCTCTCAGCCAATGCCTGCAGGAAACTGGAAGGAAGGCGAGGAGAGAAGGTCCTTGCTAGCTTAGCACTGGCATGCAGTGAGTGCTGCACTGATGGATGGTTCTACACTTGATAAGTAACTTCTTTCGCTGTTCTTATACATACCCCTGCCTCTGTAATTTCCACTCCAACTCATTGATGAAGTGGGTTTTACCCACGAAAGTGAATGCCCTAGTAAATCTGTTCATCTCTAAGGTGCCACAGGACTCCTTGTTGTTTAATCTTTAAAAGAGAGCCTTCCATAGTCTCCATTTCTGAAATTTACTAATATTTTACAGGCTTTAATCAGCTATAGCTTGAATTTAGAGACCTTCCAGCCATTCTGCAAAATCCATATATTTAAATTTTTGTGTGTGGGGAGTTTGAGGATACTTTCCCAGAACGATGAGGCATGAGAATAAGATTTTTTTTGTTATATTTATAGCTGGCCCACTGAATTGAGTTATTTGTTTCTGTTGTATGTTTGTTTCATAATGCTGTTGGGGTTATGACCTTGTTCCATTAAATTATGATGGGGTGCCTAAGAATCTTGTATAGGCAATCTTTTTGTTATTTAAACCTAAATAAAAATATGAAATTCAAATTGTCTTTTTTAAAAAATCCCACTGCATTTGTTAGCAGACATTACAAACAAATACATACATGAGATGAATGATTTGTGATGCCTTTCTTGAAGGCTGATATACAATAGAATCCACTTAATTTGGATACTTATAAAAGGCACATCAGGGGATATATTTAATGTAATGCATTTCAGTGACCCTAAACAATGATTAACTGGCACACCAGCTTGTGAAAAATCAATTTAAACAGCACACCTGGTGTTGTCTACATGCCTTGTTAAAATAGTTCACAGGTGCAAATTGGTATTTGAGAGGATATGTTTCTTGCTGTGTGGCCCCTTGTCTGCTGAGTGCTTTATTCTTCTTCTCAGCCACTAACACTAAAGTAATCAATCATAAATTAATATAGTTTCTAAGGTGCAGAGCTTATTTTTGAAGCACTGTATGAAACAAAAGAGGATATACACTGTCCCAGCACCATGTAGTCCTCTGAGCCATTGATAATCATGATGATTGCTTAATTGGCATGTTTCTTTTTCTACTAAGGTGCCCCAATTCTCCTGTATAAAAAATACATTATATATAGATTTCCCTTCTGGCTACTTTTGCCTGTATTGATTTATTTTATTTTATTGTATCCTGCAAATTTTGCAAAACTCACCACGTTAAAAGTTCTCAGTTTCATATTTACAGTAGCAAGGCTCACTGTGGTCTTAATAAAGAAGTTAGCCTAATTATGGATACCTGCTTCTTCAGCTCCAATTGGGTTCCCATTTATAATCTGAAAGTAAATAATATAATTTCTCCCTTTCTTATCCTATGTTCTATACATTGGATTTAGGTGTGTCGGGCTGGGCCTGTCCCTCCTCCGGGGAGCAGAAGCGCCAGAGGCTCTTGGCCTGGGATCTGACTGGTGCGCCCCCTCCCCCCCCCGCCCCACCTGGAGCTGTTGCACATGCGCCCTGAGCTGTGCGCTGCATTCAAAGATGGCGCCGGCTCAGCTGAGCAGGTAGAGGGTCGCTGGATGTGCCGGGGCAGCTGGGGAGAGAACGGCCGGACGCGCCGGGGCAGCCGAGGAGGCGGAAACTGCCAGAGATGCCAGAGCCAGTCAGCCCGCGGAGAGGAACGAAGATGCCAGGAAGCTGACACCTAAATGGGGGCTTCCTCCACCGGGACGGGAGTGGCAGCCTCTCGCCTCCAGGAGGGTAGCCTAGAATAAACTCAGGATCGGATCCGTTGTGTGGCTAACAAGGGCACCCCAATCCCACATTCCCCGGGGGGGGGGGGGAGAGGGCGGAGTGGATACATGACATTAAGGATAGCCGCAATGTCCGTGATTCATTAATTTGACCCTTGCATTTTTTTGTAGTGTCCCCTAGTTTCTGTCTGGGGAGTTCAAATGTCTCATTGTTACAAGTCTATTTTTTTAACACAGCACTCTTTGGTTTCTTACATTGATTTTGGATGTTTCTCTTCTAACTCTGTGCTTAGGGTTCTAAAGATGAATGTATACCTTGCTGTTTAGGCCCAATCCAGGAGGAATGCTCTGAGAACATCTGAGCGCACACAAAATAGCAGCAGGAGGTGCTTGTGTCCCTCCATAGTTCAATTGTTAGAGCATTCACCTAGGCTGTGGAAGACCTGGGGTCAATTTCCACTTCTACCTGATATGGAAGGTGTGGAGATTCAAGTTCAAATCCCTTCTCCTCAAGAGTTGCCTAATCATTGGGCAACAGGGTGTTTATAAGTACTGTAAGTTGTTGTCAATGTCCTGTGTTGAAGCAGGCATTGGACTAGAGAGAGAGAGAGTTGGAATTACCCTTTAGCCCTGTGACTAGGGAACTTACCTGTAAGGTGTGTGACTCTGTTACAGTCCCCTTTTTCCTATGAATATTTATTGATACAGAGTGGTGAAACAGCTTCAACAGGAGATGAAGAGAGACCTGCCTCGGTTTTTATATGTTGCTCATAAAGGTGGATATAGGACATGGGACTGGGAGCCAGGACAGGTGGGGTTTGTTCTGGCTCTTCCACTAATCAGCTGAGTGGTCTTGGGTTAGTCACTTTCCCTCCCTGTGCCTCTACATCCTCTCTCATCATTTATCTGTCTTGCATCTTCACACAGGAAGGCCTTCAATGCAAAGACTGTCTCTTACTGGGTACGTCTAAAACTACGTGGCTCCGTCGATGGAGCCATGTAGATTTGTTTGTTTGGCAAAGGGAAATGAAGCCGCGATTTAAATAATCGCCGCTTCATTTAAATGTACATGGCTGCCACGCTGAGCCGACAAACAGCTGATCAGCTGTTTGTCGGCTCAGTGCGCTAGTCTAGACGCTCCCCTGCCGACATGAAAGCCCTTTATCGACCTCCCCGGTAAACCTCATCCTATGAGGCATAACGGGGAGGTCGATAAAGGGCTTTCAGGTTGGCGCGGGAGTGTCCAGACTAGCGCGCTGAGCAGCTGTTTGTCGGCTCAGCGCGGCAGCCATGTAAATTTAAATGAAGCCACGATTATTTAAATCGTGGCTTCATTTCCCTTTGCCTACAAACCTCATCTACGTGGCTCCATTGATGGAGCCATGTAGTTTAGACACAGCCACTCTGTGTACAGTGCCTAGCACAATGGGTCCCTGATCTTGGTCAAGTCCTTTAGTACTATGGAATCTGAGCATACTTCAAAATTCTAGACTGGTTGTGTTTGTGTTAGCATATTGCTTTCTCTCTCTAGCTTTCTTCCTTTCATTGGTAATTAGTCTTTCATTTATTTTTCCTTTATTTTGTGTATTTGCTGTTATTGATAGTACCTGCTGTGGGTGGTAAATAATGTCTTAATGTGGGGAATGATAATGCCATGTACAGTTAAGCATGTGGCAATTTCTTTGTTAATGCACTCGTCATTTAAAAAAAAAAAGTATATATACAAACAGCACTTCAAGATCTACCCGACAGTATGTAGTACACTGACCTTTGTGAATATATGTAAAATATGGCCTAACTCTCCTCTCATTTACCCTGGTGGAACTCCATTGACTTTATCTGAGCATCTTGTATGAGTAAGAATGGAGAATCAGGCTTATATTATGAGAAACTCTGAGTGTTTCATGATCAGTGGAACTGGTTTCAGAGGGCTAATATTTCCTGGAGGGAACAGCAGAACAGGGAATGCAGAAAGTTGGTCTGTAAGCAACTCAGCCATATAGACAGAGAAATGTGCATGGTTTAATAAAATTCCACTTCTTCAGCATAAACTACATCCAGCTTGACACTCTGAATGAAACACAGAGCACCTACAACTATTGCCAGTAGTCACCTGTAGCTTCTAACTAATGCTGGGGTCCTGGTTTAGCAAGCTACTACTTTTTGCTTCCTCTGGTCCTACAGTGAATATAACACCTCGTCTGTCACCTGCATTTGGTACTTTGTGGAACCTTGTTGTTCCCTTCCTCAGCATAATCTCAATTCAGACCCAATTAAATATCCTGTGATTATTTGTGTTAACCCATTCTTACAAGGTATGGACTAGTTGCAGACTCTGGACTGGTGTCAGGGTGGTAGTGGTGGGACACTTCTCCTCAGGGCTCCCCTCTTGTTAATTGCAATAATACCACTCCAGAGAATGCAATAGCAGCATCTCAGTAGAAGGAGGCCTGTTCTCTAGAGGAGAAAGAGCACTGGCTGTCTTCTACAACATACTCTCATCCAGCCCCTTTGCCCAGAGGAAAGCTTACGATACAACCAAGTAGTTATGAATCTGAGAAAATTCCTCTTGGTTGTTGTATAATATAAGAAGTTGTTGGTGATTTCATTTGATAATTCATTACCAGGGGAAGAGGATTTTAAAATTTGCAAGCAGTACCATGAATTTTCTTGTTCTGCTGTTGAGCCAAATGAAATGTGGAATTTTCCCCAGGTCACTATAAACACCATATACATCCTGCAGGTTCATTAGATCTCAAAATGCCAATTACCGCATCTGAGTGGCATACAGAAGAACAATTTCTCATAGTTGCAGAAGATAAAGGTTATCTTGGTTACATTTAAGGGCATTAAAAAATCATTTTTAATCTGGGAAGGAATATACTCAGGCTGGAATATCTGATTTCTTTTTTAAAACTACCCTGAGCTAAAACCGAGACTAAAAATAAAAATAAAAATAAGTGCCATTCTGGATTATCCATAATATTGCTACAATGTACCCAATAATGAAAAAGAATGTTCCTGTCCTGGCCTTTCCTAAGGGATATAGATAGTATATCAGGAAATTTAAGGGAAGCTAATACAGTTAACTGTATTGTATTGTTAACTGCAGAATAATGCATTTTAGATTAAATGTGAAAAGATGGGAACATTTAAAAATATCTTCAAGGCAGAGAGCCAGTAGATGTTCATTACAGACATTATTTATAGCTTTTAAAAAAAGTACTCTACTTTTCCTGTTTATCTAAATCAGATTTGTTTCTTCTATGCAAAAATAAGAACCCTTTTTAATTTGTGCAGTAGTCTTGCAAAGAGAAGCGATGTGCTGAGTCATCGATAAATAATTCACTTAGGCTTGAAACCTAAATGCTGCAGACATTTCACGGCTTTGCTCACCGTGTCCTATTCAGATCAGAGGGTCAGAGAAATATATCACCAGTGGCACTCCAATCAGAAATTATTTTTCTCTTTAAATTACAGCCATGTCATGACACTAAATTATTCATAGCATGCCAAGTCATGTTATGTTATGTCAAGAGACAGCTCATTTCTATTTCCTCAAAACGTTGTCATTGCTTGCAAACTTAGTTTTCCTGCTGTTTGGGAAGTGCTTGGGAATCTTGTCGCCCTTGAGTTGAGAGTTTACAATACAAAATGTTGACAAAGACACATATTAGCAGAACAGTGAGAGTTTCTTCCTGGCCTACCAGGGTCAAAGAGTTAACAGTCAGTGTGTCATTCAACCTGTGTCCATATTAGGCTTCTTTTCCCCTAAAATTATCTGCAATTCAAAAACCAAGGCCTTCTAACACAGCTACCTCCCCAAGACTTCTTGAAGTGTGTGTGTTCTGAAGTTTTATTCACCTATGCCATGCAGATACTGACCCAGTTAATACCCTCTAAAGTATGTTACTTTGGCCCAGATCCTCTGAACTATTTAAATGCCAAAAACCCTTTGGGACTCTGGGCCTTTCATCTCTGTTTCCCTCTTAAAAGGAAAGCACATTGACTTCTCAGAGAGTTCTAGGAGAAACTAAGACTTGGGAGAGCTTCTCTTATGTCAAATAAATTGGGAAAGGACACCTGGAATCCTCTAAACTTGATTAACAAAGATGATTATGTTTTATTGCTAATGCAGGAAAGTATAAAGAAAAGGCTGCCTCTGCCACAAACATCTGCCAGTGAAATCTCCATTGTAGCAAAGGGAAACTAGTGGGTTATGGGAGGCTATGGTGATCAAATCCATATGCTATAGGTTGTTTTCCTGGTTTATACTGTAAGCCAATTATGTGAATGAGTCATCCCCCTGCTATCTACAGGTGAATTAGTGGCAAAATCTCACACACAGACTATATTTGCATAAACATGCTTTCTTTCCAAAGCAATCAGCAGATAGACCTGCTTTGCCAGTGTGATTTGTTTTGGTTGTTGTGAGTTAAAATTCCCCTAAGTCTTGGATGTAGGAGTAATGAAATGTTGATATCCTTATTTTATGACTAAAAGGCCTCAGAACTGTAACTCAATATGCCCTAATTGACAGAGGGTCACCCTAATTTAAACCTCACTCAGTAAGGAGGGGTAGATGGGAGAGTGCTGCCACATTAAAGAAAAAGTGGGTGGGGAAAATATTTCTAAGTAGATAGTATGGTTGCTAGTTAAAACTCCTAGGCTGTATTTAGTTTTCCCCATCCAACAGTTAAATACAGAGCTGTTCATACTCATGTGAGAGTCCTTGTTTTGTTTTTTCCTCAATGATCACTATAGGGGAATGTCTACACAGCAGTGCTAAAGTCGAAATAAGCTACGCAACTTCAGCTATGTCAATTGTGCCATTTAACTCGAAATAGCTTATTTCGGCTTTTGGCGCAGTTTACGCAGCAGGAAGTCGAAGGAAGAACACTCTTCCTTTGACTTCCCTTACTCCTTGTGAAATGAGAATTACAGAAGTCAGAGTAAGAAGTCCTCCAGCTTGATAGTATTTCAAAATAAAGGCTGGCAATGTAGACACATACTCTTTGTTACTTCAGAATAACGTCAGTTATTCCAAAATAATGCTGCTGTGTAGGCGTACCCTAACTGAAAGCAGGGATGGATGGGTCTAGAAGGCTGAAGCTTAGACCTGGTATGAGGAAAATGTTGGGGTGAAAGGCAACATAAAGGATGCAGTAGCAGTGAGGTTCCTGCTGAAATCGTTAAAAACTGGGATAAATGATAAAACCTCAGAACGTAGCACTGGAGCAAAAAGCAGAGGTGGCACTGTGATACCAAGGGTGGCTTTACTTAGCCTGCCATTTTCTGCATGTACCCTTGCATGCTGGGATTTGATGATCTTACATAGCCAACCATGAATGGGGTATTAGAGACACATTCATGTGTTGGACTTTCACAGCACAAGGTGGGAAACTGAGGCAACACACTGGGGGGCGGAGTGAGAGTTTACTTAATGTTTGCATATTTTCCCTTATTTAATGTTGAATTCCTTCTCCCCTCTAATGAAAGTTTTCTTTTGCCCTGTATATATTCAGTGCTTGACAGTGGGGAAGCTGTGGCTCCTAGAGCCACCCTTGGAGGGAATATAGTTTTTCCAAATTTCTGTCAGCCAGTTCTGTTTTGTAATATACAAAGGAAACCTTAGACATTGAACTTGGCCCTTGCTGCTGCTAACACCTGCAGAAGGCTTACAGTATACTGATTTATTTTAGTAGCCAGCTTGGAGGCACAAAAGGGGAAGGAGGGCTCTGTGTCAGAATTAATTTGTTTTATTGACAAACTGTTTAATGACTTATGTCCAGCTAGGACTTTTTTTCCTTTCTATTTTGCTTCAATGGCACCCTTGGTGATTTAAGATGACTGAGACTAGGAGAGGAAGACTAGATGTAGGATTCGGACCTAACTATACCATAGCTATGTCTACACTGCAGGCTTCTTGTGCAAGAATGTCTGTTCTTGTGCAAAAACTTGTGGAGCATCTACCCTGCACGCATGTTCTTGGTGCAAGTAAATTTACAATAAAGTGTCAGAACAGAGGACTTATTGCACAAGAGTTATTTCTCTCCCCACGAGGAATAAGCCCTCTTGTGCAAGAAGGCAGTGCTTTCTTGCGCAAGAGAGCGTCCACACTGCTATGGATGCTCTTGCGCAAAAGCATATCTCTTGCACAAAAGCACATGGCAGTGTGGACGTGCTCTTGCACAAGTACTTTTGTGCAAGAACTCTTGCGCAAAACAGTTCTTGCGGAAGAAGCCTGCAGTGTAGACGTAGTCCATATGTCTAATAAAACTGATTCTTATCATTGGGTAAACTCACTTAAGTCTTTCTGTACAGACTACAGATGCTCCCCCTGAACATCGGAGGATTGTCCTGTCTTTTGTGGATCAGTCTCAGGCCCCAAAAGCCAATCTCCCACCATACTTACAAATTCAATTTGGAGACAATGTAATCTCATGACAATGAGCATCGTGTATTGTTATGCTATATTGGACATGATCATACTGCAACATATCCTGAGCTTGGGTAAATTAGCACAGCTCCATTGCTTGCTGGGGATCTATGCAGATTTGCCCCAGGTGAGGATCAGGCCAAATGGCTGTTGTAATGAGTTTGACCTTCAAAGTAATTTTAAAAAAATCCTATTGTAGTTGTACTTTGTCCAAATATGCTGCTGATCAGAAATTTCCACTAGAGGTTGCCTCAAAAGGTTGTCTCAAAAGTGTACAAACCTTCCTACCTTTAAGCATAGGAGTAGCCTTTCAAAATCAATAGGGCTAGTAATGCGCTTAAAGCAAAACTGGGGTACAAGGGTCTGCCGGGTTGACACCATAGTCCTCCATCCGTGAAAGTGAATGCCAGTATAATACTACAGAATTACAGTCCTTTTAGTAACATTGTGGAAAATGTACTGAAACTATGAAATCATTGCAGCATGTCACAAATGATCAATGAAATGAAAAATCCCAATGTACAGAGCAAATACAGAATGTACTCTATTATTGCTATCCTCTTCATTATTTTCGAAACCAGACAGGAAAGCAATTCACCAATTACAGAATTTGAACACCCCAAAAGCCAATAAAAAAGTCACAAACACAGCCAAGAAATCAAAGCAGACTGCTAAACTCAGTGAGGGTACGTCTACACTACAGCGCTAGTTCGAACTAACTTAGTTCGAATTAGTTAATTCGAACTAAGCTAATTCGAACTAACGCATCTAGAACTAAAAACTAGTTCGAACTAGCGTTTTGCTAGTTCGAACTAGCAAGTCCACATTGAGTGGACTCTGAACAGGGCTTAAGGATGGCCGGAAGCAGTGCCGGCAGGGCATCAGAGGAGGACTTAGAGCGTGGAGATGCTGTCTCAGGCTAGCCGAGGGCTGCGCTTAAAGGGTCCCGACCCCCACCCCAGACACACAGTTCTAAGGGGTGCCCCGCTTGCAAAGAAGTTCTGGCTTGGAGTGCCCTGAGTGCTCACACTGGGCACATCACACCACTCGGCCATCAGCCCGGCTGCACTTGCCACAGGCTGCCATCTGGGGAGAGGGAGTAATTGGGGGGCTGCAGGAGAGCTTCCACCCCCAGAAGCCCGCAGAGCCAGCCCAGTCCTCCCCATCGGGGGCTCGTACCCCATTCCTCCCTCACCTCCTTCCACTTACCCTTCCCTAGCCCCCCTTCTTATTGATGTACAAAATAAAGATAACGTTTCTTCCAACATTGACTCTGTCTTTATTGAACAAAACTGGGGGAGACTGGGAAAAGGAGGTGGGAGAGGGGAAGAGAAAGGCTGGGAGAGGGGAGGGCAACTAACATGATCAGGGGTTGGGAACAGGTCCCAGATGAAGAAAGGCTACAGAGACTGGGACTGTTCAGCTTAGAAAAGAGGAGACGGAGGGGGGACAGGATAGAGGTCTCTAAAAGCAGGGGTTGGGTGGAGAGGGTGCATTCAGAAAAGTTCTTCCTGAGTTCCCATAAAGAAGGACTAGAGGACACCAAAGGAAAGGAATGGGTAGCAGGCTTCAAACTAGTAACAGAAAGTTGTTGTTCACAAAGCAAATAGTTAACCTGTGGAACTCCTTGCTGCAGGAGGCTGTGAAGGCTACAACTAGAACAGAGTTTAAAGGGAAGTGAGATAAAGTGATGGAGGTTGGGTCCATGGAGTCCTATTAGCCAGAGGGTAGGAGTGGTGTCCCTGCCCAAAGTTTGTGGAAGGCTGGAGAGGGATGGCACGAGACAAATGGCTTGGTCACTGTCTTCGGTCCATCCCCTCCAGGGTCCCTAGGGTTGGCCGCTGTCGGCAGACAGGCTACTGGGCTAGATGGACCTTTGGTCTGACCCAGGACAGCCATTGTAAGCTCAGGGCTCAGTGTCGGGGGTCTCAGTGGACCCCCTTGATTTTCATGCACACCTGGTCCTGGGTGGCCAGGCTGGCAGCTCTCCTGCCCTAGACAGCCACTTTCCTGTGCCTAGTGCGGAGATCGTGGACGAGGTCCACGATGTCCGCACTAGCCCAGGAAGGTGCCCGCCTCTTGCGGTCCAGGGCAAGCTCCCGGGAGCCGCCAGCCTGGTCCCGGCAAGAGGGGGAGGGCTGGGGGGCATCGGGTGGGTGGCTCTGTGCCGTGCCAGGTGCAGGGTCTGCTAGCTGGGTGCTGGCAGGCTTGCACCTGGCACGGGCACCGTAGCCAGCCCGTGCCCCTTTAAGGGGTCCGGGGCCGGGAGGGGGGCATAGAGTTTCCCTGGTGTTGGCCAGAGTGGCCACCAGGGAAACCTGGGGAGGGCTAGCCTCCCACTAGTTCGAACTAAAGGGCTACACAGCCCTTAGTTCGAACTAGCTAGTTCGAACTAGGCGTTAGTCCTCGTAAAATGAGGTTTACCTAGTTCGAACTAAGCGCTCCGCTAGTTCGATTCAAATTCGAACTAGCGGAGCGCTAGTGTAGCACCTATTAAAGTTAGTTCGAACTAACGTCCGTTAGTTCGAACTAACTTTGTAGTGTAGACATACCCTTAGAGATGAGTGTCCAAGAACCAACCTGACCAGAGCTAACCAGGAAGGGCCAGTCAACCTCTGAAGCAGGGACCCTTAAAAGACAATACCAGGAATCAGTGACAAATCCAGATTTCCCTCTCCTACATGTTATACAGAAGCCAACTTTTGTCTATTCATAAACAGGACAATACCTTGTCTGTTATACTATTCCTTTTAATGCCTATGTGGGTTTGATTGTTTGCAGTTTTCTCTGATGGTTTCCCATTCATAGTCTTAGGGTGGAGCAAGGCTTCACAACCTGGGCAGGGTGACAATTCCTTCCTTCTTGAATGGGCCATCAGGGACACATCCCCTGGTGACTAACTTTGACATGCAAGACCATACAGCATGCTTTAAATATATATACGTTAGTCCTTAAATATTACCTGTACAGACATTTCACACTATGAATTTTGACCAATTACAAGCTTTTCGTAGGTACTTTACAAGCGACTCATGCAGTAAGACGTGTGTAGTGCAGTGAACAACAGGTGTGAGATGAGAGATGTTTGCAAAGAAGAGGGGACCTGTCAGCAAGGACCTTCTCTATTACATAGCCCTAGAATAGCTAGAATCTCAAATGTTTTAAGCACTCTACTGGCTAGGCTTGCTAAGAACAGGTGTGCATACAACAGTGCTCAAAATACTGGCAGTTGTTAATGCTAAGAGCTGATGTAAACAGCTGCACAGACAGACTTTTGCACTGCATACACAAGTTTTACTGGCCCAACAAAACCCAGGAACTATACTACATATTTCTCAGCACTATCTACTGGCACTTTCTCTGTTAACTGTTTACACATATGCAGATATAGTAAACTCCTGTAACAGCATATACATATGTTTTTATACCAGTGGTAGTGGAATGGTAGGAGATTTTAAGAAAAATGCCACAGTAAAAAGACCTCATATATGTCTAAATAATCATATAGATAACCAGGCTGTCTGTGGTTGACATTTTCTTGTCAGTTACATTTTGATTTCCAAACCACATAGAACAGCAGGGACAATTACTCGTTACCTCATCCCAGTGTAACTTCATTCCATGTTTCATCATCAACATGTGATCTCAGTTCTATCTAAGCTGTGATATAATTTTTTTTTAAGTCAAAACATGTCTGGTCTTGACTTAGTGGCATTTCTATGAACTGCATTCTCATAAATGATAATTTAAGTACATGTAACAACTTGAAAGTTGAAGACAATAATTATTTTTATAGTCTATAGTTGACTGAAACCAGAGACCTTTCCCCAGTGTTACTTGCTGTTTCAGGCAGCAGTCTGTTCAGAAAAAGCTATTTTGACTTGTTTTCTCAGTCCATGTCTTTACTCTGCGGATGATCAACGCTACTGTGATCAATCTTTTGAAGTTCGATTTAGCGGGTCTAGTAAAGATAGAGAAGGAAACATTTGCAAAGGATTATGGGGTGAACCTAAGAAACTTGATTGCTAGGTGCAGCAGCAGGAATTGGCATTGTGTATTTCATGTTACATCTTGATTGGGGTCTGGCCACTAACTTCTCCTTTCCAGACCCAGACCATCCTGGGTTTGGGGCAGTGGCCAAGCCTGGTAGCCTTTCCAAATCAACATCCCCCCTACCTTCCATCATGATGGAGGTGAGCTGTAAAAGATCCCTAACCTCCAAGGCAACACTACTAGGTAAGGTGTATGAGGCTACGTCTAGACTACAAGCCTCTTTTGAAAGAGGCTTTTTCGAAAGAATCTTTCGAAAAAGCCTCCTCAAAAGAGAGCATCTAGACTACAAGCAGATTTTTGAAAAAAGCAAACCACTTTTTCGAAAGAGAGTCTAGATGCTCTCTTTCAAAAAAGCACAGTTTGCATTCAATATCGCCTTTTTTCAAAAGAGTACTTTCAAAAAAAGGCGTTATTCCTCATAAAATGAGGTTTACCATGATCGAAAAAACTGCCGCGTTCTTTCAATTTACTTTCAAAAGAATGCGGCTGCAGTCTAGATGCAGGTGAAGTTTTTTTGAAAAAAGGCTACTTTTTTTCGCAAAAACCCTGTAGTCTAGATGCACCTTGAGTGTGGAGGCAGGGGTGTGTTTCTATTGCTGTGCCTACTGTATAGGAGGAATTATGTGGAAGAAAAAGGGTTCTGAAAAGATCCTCCACAGGTTTGACTATTAGAACCAAACACACATAATGATTAGGTTATCTCTTCATTAAGGGTATGTCTACACTGCAACACTATTCCAAAATAACGTAGTCCGTGTCTAAACAGCAGCCAGTTATTTTGAAATAGTGTCAAAATACTGTCAAGCTAGAGAGCTTCTTACTCCAACTCCTGTAACTCTCATTGTACAAGGAATAAGGGAAGTCAGAGGAAGTGCTCTATTTCAAAATAAGTGCTGTGTAGATGCTCCCTATTTCGAAATAAGATATGCATTTGACGTAGCTTAATTTGTGTAAGTTATTTTAAGTTAAGCCTTGCAGTGTAGACACACATTTACTTTTGCTGTTGTGAGGCTGCTTCGCACCACACTGTACTTTCACATGTCACCTCTGAGTTACTGAAGACATTATTTCTTTCTTAAATGATACTGCAGTAGCAATGGGTGTAGATGCTCAAGCTAAGCCCCCTTATTTAAATGGGAGGGAGCTGGGTGCTTTCTATTAAGGATTCTGTACTCTGGACTTCATTCTCTGTCTCCATCTGGCAGCCCAGATTTGTTGACACTTCTGACAATTAAAACATCTTATAAAAGAATATAAGGTTCATTGTATTTGGCTCACAAAAATAAAGACAATTCCGGCCCTGAAAAGCTTGCATTGCAAAAACAGATACATGGGACACCAGAAACACTGTGCATCCCAGTTCTTACTTGGAGTGCATTGTTTGACCTTGGAACTATAATAAATTCCCAGATTTAAAAGCCAGAATGCACCATTGTGAGCATTTGATCTGATCTCTTGCATATCACAAGTCATAGGATTTCTCTGAATCAGTTCCTATTTGAATTAGAGCATATCTTTTAGAAAAAAATCCAATCTTGATTGAAGAGCTGGCAGTGTCAGATTGAATTCAATGAATAGAGCTCAGTCCTGTATATCTGGGACACATTGCAGTAGTGTTGGGCTCTTGCCGTCTCTAGAAACTATTTTAACACTCAGGCTTTCACATAAGACTCTTTCCATTTATCTCTCATTTTTTCTTTCCCTAGACATTTCTTCTTTAGCATCTGATAAAACTGTTTCAGAAGGAAGGCGAAGGAAACTGTTTTTCTTTTCGCAATACAGATCAGCTATCTGAATGAATGGAATAAGATAATATTTTCATTGAAAAGCTCAGGAAAGGGGTGCCACAATATTGCAAGTCACAAAATCACCTCTATAAGCTGGAAGGCCTTTCCGTTATGTTATCAAGGTGCTTTCTAATTGAAGATGACATGAAATGTGGTGACATCCTGCTACTACTTATTCTCTCAAGGATGAATTGGAATCTTCTAATTTTACTTTTGCAGATCTAGAGGGGCTTCTCCCCTTTGGGAAATGTAGAGCTATTCAGTTGCTGAGGGAAGTAAGGAGGATGTTGTTTAATATTTTGTTCTGTTTATATACTCCTAGCTGCATGTTTCAAGCCTCTAATTAAATGAAAGGAAATGACTTTACAGCTGGAGTTTCTAACAGCAATAGATTCTGGGAAGTAAGCTCTAGACGCTGATATCTGCCTTCCACAAATTTGTAAATAATTGCAACATGTCTGTGAATGCCATGGCAGTATATCAGCAGTATCTGAGAGCATTGTTCAGAGGCGGGAAACGGAAAAGACCAAGAACATTCTGAGTATACTTCTGACCCAGAGAAAACGCGACATACCTTTTTAAAATAGATTGCTTCCATTTTCTTCTATGAAAGTAAGCCATGAAATAGAAACCTATTATTGTGAAATCTGATATTTTAAAAGGGCTAGAGACAAATTTTGATGATGCATAAATCTGGGATCATTCATTTAATCTTGTTCTAATGAAAACCATATCTGAATTTTCTAAATTAAATCCCCTCACTGAAATGTGTTAGGAGCTCAGAGAGAGATACCGTGACTTTATTAAGACATTATTGAATGGTTTTCTCCATCAGATATCCTGAAGAAACACACATTAACAGTTTTAGCCCTGCAATGAGCACTTTAAAAATGTGTTAATTTAAACAGGATGTAGCTGTATTACATCTAGTTTATTGTGAATCAATGCAAAGATTAACACTGAAAATCTGTCCATGAGAGGAATCTCAGCATGTCCATCCTCCATTAACAACATAAGTGTTGTTCTGTGGGGTAAAGTAGGAAGTATCATTTACAATATGGAATAGAAGAAACTGTTGACTATCTTCCCCAACTGATTTATAACACTGTATCAATCATAACTACAGAACAGCCACCAGCAGTTCAGCAGCTAACATCCAGAATCAAAGTTGGCACTTGTGATGTTGGAGACAGTACTTCATTGCTGTTGGTTCAATGACAAGCACAGTAAGACTGTCAAACCTCTGAGTGATGTCACTAGCTGTAGCACATTTTGGCAGAATCACTTACGATTCTCGGTTGACTGGGGAGATAGATTTTTTTTTTCTAATGGCCATGCACTGCCAACCTGGACTAAGTATGGCTTCTGAGGAAGAGTTTTGTCTTCTAAATATTGCACCTCTCTGGCTTCTAGGAAGATTTAGAATAGCACAATGGAGGCAGGGAAAGTAGGGGGGAAACAATTCTTCATTAGCAGAAGAAATAAAAACTTGCTGACATGTGAGCCACCTTCTCCAAACCTTTTGGAGCTACTGAGATTTATGCAATATATGTTTCACTGATTTTAAATAAAATGGAATGCACAGATTCTTTTGGCAATTCTGATTCATCAATTGAGCAACAAAAGATTAGGTATTAGGACTAATCATAGGCAAGTATTTCTCTAGATATTAGAGTTAATCTGGAAAAAGGTAGGGCGTGACTTTAAAAGAAATTACCTATTTCTTATTAACTCTGGGTGTGGACACACTGATGCTGGAATAAGAGTGCCTTCTTGAAGATTAGCTTAATCCACTTGAAATGGAAAGTTACGAAATAAGACAAATTCAAATAAAATTGTTACAAACATTAGTAAATTATACACCCACAAACCTAATTGAAACAAGTAGGGAATATGTGTGTGTTTTTATTTTCAAACCCATATAGACTTTAAAAAAATACGTGAATAGATGTTGCTCAAACTTTCAAAATTAAGATGCCTGTGACTGAACCCAATTGCTGATAATTTTATTTTGATCAAACCAGAAACGGAAAAAGGGGAAGGGCTATATTGAAAGCTGCACATCAGTCTTAACTTTAGCTATTTCTATCACACCTTCTGTAATACACTTTTTTTTTTTTAGAATTTGTAATGGAGAAGAATTTGACTCTAAGGCTACATCTAGACTGCAGGCTTCTTTCGGAACAAGCTTTTCTGGAAGATATCTTCTGGAAAAACTTCTTTCGAAAGAGAGCGTCCACACAGCAAAAGCGCATTGAAAAAGCGATCTGCTTTTTTGAAAGATAGCGTCCACACTGAACGGGTACTATCTCGCATTTAAGTTGTGATTACTGTGGACAGAGGGGCCACTAGAGCACCTGTGCTTTTTCTGGGAGGCCTCTTCTTTAAAAAAAAAACCCTCTTCCCTGTCCACACATGTCTTTTTCTGCAAGAGCTCTTTTGAAAAAAGACTTCTTCCTCATAGAAAGAGGTTTACCGCTGTTGGAAAAAAACCTCCATTCTGTCAACTTTCTGTTGAAAAAACACATAAGAATATCCGTACCGCATCAGACCAAAGGTCCATCTAGCCCAGTATCCTGCCTGCCGACAGTGGCCAGCACCAGGTGCCCCAGAGAGGGTGGACCGAAGACAATGATCAAGCTATTTGTTTCCTGCCATCCCCCTCCAGCCTCTGACAAATAGAGGCCAGGGACACCAATTCTACCCCTGGCTAATAACCTTTTATGGACCTGACCTCCATTAAATTATCTAGCTTCTCTTTAAACTCTGTCATAGTCCTAGCCTTCACAGCCTCCTCTGGCAAGGAGTTCCACAGGTTGACTACACACTGTGTGAAGAACTTTCTTTTATTAGTTTTAAAACTGCTACCCATTAATTTCATTTATTGTCCTCTAGTTCTTCTATTATGGGAACTAATAAATAACTTTTCTTTATCCGCCCTCTCCACACCACTCATGATTTTATATACTTCTATCGTATCTCCCCCTCAGTCTCCTCTTTTCTAAACTGAAAAGTCCCATTAGCCTCTCCTCATATGGGACCCGTTCCAAACCCCTAATCATTTTAGTTGCCCTTTTCTGAACCCTTTCCAAGGCCAAAATATTTTTTTTTGAGGTGAGGAGACCACATCTGTACACAGTATTCAAGATGTGTTCGAACCATAGTTTTATACAGGGGCAGTAAGATATTCTGGGTCTTATTTTCTATCCCTTTCCTAATAATTCCTAGCATCCTATTTGCCTTTTTAACCACCGCTGCACACTGTGTGGAAGTTTTCAGAGAACTGTCCACGATAACTCCAAGATCTCTTTCCTGATTTGTCATAGCCAAATTAGCTCCCATCATACTGTACGTATAGTTGGGGTTATTTTTCCCGATGTGCATTACTTTACACTTATCCATATTAAATTTCATTTGCCATTTTGTTGCCCAATCAGTTTGGTGAGATCTTTTTGGAGTACCTCAGGGTATGTCTACACTACCACCCTAGTTCGAACTAGGGTGGTTAATGTAGTCATACGAACTTGCAAATGAAGCCCGGGATTTGAATTTCCCGGGCTTCATTTGCATGTTGCCAGGTTCCGCCATTTTTAAATGTCCGCTAGTGCGGACTCCGTGCCCGCGGCTACACGCGGCACGAACTAGGTAGTTCGGACTAGGCTTCCTATTCCGAACTATCTGTACGCCTCGTGGAACCCTCACAGTCTACTTCTGTCTTGACTATCCTAAACAGTTTTGTATCATCCGCAAACTTTACCACCTCACTGATTACCCCTTTCTCCATATCATTTATGAATAAGTTGAAAAGGATTGGTCCCAGGACTGACGCTTGGGGGACACCACTTGTTACCCCTCTCCATTCTGAAAATTTACCATTTATTCCTACCCTTTGTTTCCTGTCTTTTAACCAGTTCTCAATTGCAGTGTGGATGTAAGTGTAGTTTTTTCCAGAAAAACAGTTGTTTTTCCAGAAAAACTCTGCAGTGTAGACATACCCTAAGTGTTGATGTGAGGAAGGGATGTGCTTTATAGATTGTGTTCTTAGCTATTTATTGGATTTGATATTTGTGAAGGTATAAGGAATAGTATTTCTCTAGGACCAAAGGTCTGCAGACAGCTGGCTGGCTGGTTACTTAGCCCCACCAACTGCACATGGGAAAAAGACATGCAACTCGGTTGATTATCATAATAGGAGGAACAGGAAATGTGAGAGGGGTGTCAATACCTGCCAGAGGCTACATCTAGATTACAAACTTTTATCGGAAAAATGTATGCAAATTGTGCTCCACAATTTGCGTACCTTTTCCTGATAGTTTTGTCGGAAGAGACTTTTCCGAAAATTTGCCCATCTACACTGGGCCAAATTTTGGAAAAACCTCCTCTTTCAGAAGATCCCTTCTTCCTTCCAAAAGAGTGCATCTGCTCTTCCGACAAAAATGTCAGAAGAGCAGACATGTTCCCTGGACATGGTGGAGTTTTTTTGGGATACCTCTGGTATCCCAAAAAAACTCCGTAGTCTAGATGTAGTCAGAGACTGGAGCAATGGCAGGAAGGAACAGTTTCAAGAGACTGAGAGGGTTGAATTCTGTGAGAGAGCCTCATACCGGTTTTCCCATGAGAAGGAGCTGGGGTCTAGCCAGAAGATGGTGATAAAATGTAGACCCAGTCCTTTACAATATGCTTACTCAGAGATAAATACAGCATTAAAGATTTTATGGGGAAGAGACCAAAACTTTCTGGAAGTTAGGGTTTTTTTTTCTGGTATCTGTCAATTATTTTCAGGTGCAACATTTATTCAATAAATATTTAACTTGCTCTCCTTTCCCATTTTTTTCTAACATCAGTGTCATGTGATAACTAAATCTGTCTTAGGTTTAAACCCCTGGATTAATCTATTTTTATTAAAATTATTGTTCCCCTCGTTCTAATTCTTATTGCTCTGGGTACCCTCATGGAGAATGAGGTGACATCCTGTAATTTTACAGAAAAACTAAGATTCTAGCCATTTCTGAGCACTGTCTCACTAAAAATTCATTATTCGTCCCAGACTTTGATTTAAAACATAAATCTAGCAGGTTTCATAGCTCATAAAACACACTACATATTTTATTTTACAAAGATGAGAATTGGTTTCTCGCGTCGCTTTCCAGCCATTGCTTTCAAGTAGGAGGGTGGGATGGGGGATTTGCAAAGATTCATTTGCTCTTCAGTCATTTTATCTACACAAGGGACATCAAATTCTAGCATGTCTGTAGCCTGCTTGCAGTTCAGAGTCTGCAGAATATAACATTTTATATAGTTTAGTTAGCACCTATGGGCCTGTTTTGCCCTTGATCTTTGTGCAAAGCTACCCTGGTAGCTGCAGCCAAGAACACTGACAGGCCCTTTGAAATTGCCTGGGTAGGCCACAGGAATGGGAGTGAGGGTGGTGGGTGGAGCCCCCTTGGGGGAGGTTAGACTCTGGTTCCACTTCTTCCATCGGTGCCCTCCCACTGTGGCTGGAGCTGCGGGACCCCTCCTGCCCCCTCTTTTGGCCAGAACCACGAGCATCTTAGGAGTCCTGGGCTGGCTGCACAACTCCTGCCTGGAGAAGCCCCAAATGTCTTCTCCCCTGCCCAAGGAATCATGGAGAAGCTCTTAGTGACCTCCCCCAACACGTGGAGCCCTGAGCCAGCCACAGCGTTGCATCCTCCTCCTTCCCCAGACTTAACCTGCTCTGAAGCAAAGTGTCGATTGAAAAGACACTTTTGATATGCCCCCATGCAGGTTTCTGGAGACAAATACTACTGAGTTGGGTCTGGGGAAAGGAAGGGAGGCATGGCTGCAAGTGGTGTGTGGCTCCTTAGGACAGGTGGGGGATGGGGCTGCAGCTGGCCCAGGGGTCCACAGCACAGTTGGGGGGAGGACTCCTCCAGAAAGATGGGGAATGAGCTGCAACCTACCAGGGGGTCTGATGGTTGAGGGAGAGGACACTCAAAGTTTCTCTGGGTGGGGGAACTCCGGCCAAGGGATGGGGACATTATGGGGTCCATTGATTGCTCTGTCATGAGGCCTAAAATTCCTGTCTGTGGGTCTGGCTTTACCCACACTACTCAAATCTAGAGCAGTCTCAGTTTTCCAAATGCCAATCACACATTTTGATTCAA
Source organism: Pelodiscus sinensis (assembly GCF_052426305.1). Classification (NCBI taxonomy): domain Eukaryota; kingdom Metazoa; phylum Chordata; order Testudines; family Trionychidae; genus Pelodiscus; species Pelodiscus sinensis. The sequence goes on from NC_143052.1 coordinate 203,397,064, forward strand.
TCACCTGGCAGGATCACTGAGTTTCCTGTCCTATAGGCCCATACGAGCCCTGTAGCCCTGAGGTCACTGGCGATGTACCAAACCTTATGCTCTGTTATATAGGGAACCTTCTCAACAATACACCCCCCAGAGTTAACGTAACCACTAACTGAAAAGACGTGCAGTAAGGAAAATGGGGCTTCTTTGGAACTACAGCTAGAGTAGTTGGGCTCATTATTAATATCCATTATATCTGCAGTGGTTGGGCAGAATGGGAAGAGGCCTATTTTTACCTAACTACACCTTTTATATATGGCAGCCCTCGCTCCATAATCCAGGATTGAGCCTTACAAAAAAAGAAGGATCTCATTGTCCAAACAGGTGGAAAACCTGCCATCCTATTATGTAGCCCACCCTCACAGACTTAGCCTGCAATCTGGCAGTGGCTGCAATAGCTAGTGCCCTTTTTAATTCAATGGAAAACACCCAGCATCTGATTTTGTTCACGTACAGTGATGTAAAACAGAAATTACTCCACTGAATTCAAAGGACGTTAATGTAAAATTGATATGAGAGGAGGATTGGGCCTGTAGGGCTAGTCTATAGTCGAACTAGAGATGCAAATGTAGGCGACCGAATGAGTAATGTTAATTTGAACCAAGGGGTTTGGTTCGAGCTAACCGACATGCACTTTCACTTTCGAAACAGCTGTTGAGCGGAGTAACAAGCTGGTGAGATCAGGCTAATGAAGCGCAGGATATTTAAATCCCCGCTTCGTTAGCAATTTCGGTCACCTACATTTGCATCCCTAGTTTGAACTAGGGAGCAAGTGTAGACATACCTTAAGATGACCTGCCTGGTCTAGTAGGGTAAGCCATCCAGCTACATAAATTCAATATCTGGATTCAGTTTGCCTTAAGTTGAGCTGCCATGGCATCCACACTGAGGGAGGGTGAAGGGAGCAAATGCTTCCACTGGCTTACTTCTTGCAGAATCTGGAGTACAGGACACCGGTGGAGGCTGCCCTCAGTGTTTGATTTAGGAGTCTACATTAGACCCATGCAGTGGAACATTAGAAGATTGACCTCCGGGGCTATGTTTACACTGGCGGGTTCTTGTGCAAGAACAGCTGTTCTTGCACAAGAACCTGAAGAGCATCCACACGGCCCTCCCGCTCTTGCTCAAGAAGATTTACTGTGAAACATGGAAAGAGAGGGCTTCTTGTGCAAGAGCTACGCTCTTTTCTAACAAGTGTAAGCTCTCTTGTGCAAGAGCTCTTGCGCAAGAAGGCAGTGTGGATGCACAGCAGGGGTTTCTTGTGCAAGAAAGCCCGCTGGCTAAAATGGTTATTAGAGCTTTCTTGTGGAAGAAAGTTTCCACACTGCCATGGATACTCTTGCACAAAAGCACTTGGCAGTGTGGACATGTTCTTGCACAGGAACTCTTGCACAAGATGTTCTTGCGCAAGAACCTGCCAGTGTAAACATAGCCCAGAGGCTTAACCTTCTCTGTAGTGTAGACATGCCCTCAGTGTTTTGTCTTACTTTTGTTTACTATTTGTTTCTTCTTAAAATAGGGTCCAAAGGTACCAATCCGAACTGTAACACCCTTGTTCCATGTGCTATGAAAAAATATATGAAGACTTGCTCCTCCACAGAAGAATTTATAATATTATGTATTGACTGATTGATATATCTTCCATTGTAGGCAAAAATGGCAGATGAAAGAGTTGTAGCTCAGAAGTTGGTACCAATGCTTTATGCATAATCTGAATGTGGGGATCATAATTCTGCTACTCTTCTTTATTCTTTGTTCAGTTGCCTTTGAACTCAGTCATATTTTTCCTTTCTTTTATTAGTAACCTTTCTCAAAGAAACACTTTCTGGCAGAGTTCTGTCTTCAGAGTGTAGAAATTTTCTTACTTTCATATAAGGCTTCATACAGGTGTCTGCTAATTTTAGGATATGCCGGTTTAGAGATCAGAACTTTGCATCAGTTTACAAAGAAGATGTGAAGGACAGAGGGAAATTATCACCAGTTGAAAATAAGTCTGTAATGAAATGCTCTGAAGCTGCCTAGAATTTCATATATATATATATATATATATTGTGGTAAGGGTCCCTCTTTCCCTGGCCAGCATTTGGGCTAGCAGCCTTTACCCCTTTGCCAGGGGTTGGGGCTTGCAACTGGCTTCGAGGATAGGTAGCCTAGCTACTCCTTCTGGGACTCCCTCCCCTGCTGCTTTTAGCTTTATAACTACTATAGCTTTGTCTCAAACTCTTTCTCTCCTCCTACCTCTCCTTCTACCCTCTAATTCTCTCCCCTACCTTCTAACCAGAGAGGCTTTTAAAGGCCTCTGGCAGGCTTGAAATGGAGTCAGCTGGCTCCAGTTTGCCTGGGCCAGCTCCTGCCAACTACTCCTAAATGCCCTGCAGCACTCTGCCCCTAAGTAGCAAGCCTTTCACCCTTTTTGGGCTGCCCTTTCCCCACTCTGTAACAGCAGCCCTCTCTATATATATTACTTAGTAACCAGTTGGCTACATGCCTGTGTAAAAGAAGGCTGTGAGATTGCTGTGGAATTTGCCAAAGTTAGTGTGCTATATGAGCCAGTGAGGATTTTCTCTTTTGACATTGCTTATTTAAGATGGTTATATAATAATTATTCAGATATATAATGATAAAAATTCCCTGTGCTCTTGGATAGCTTTTGTCAAAAGTTCCTTGATGCTGAGAAGTATAATACAGGTTTTCAAGTGAATAGCAAGCTTATGATGTTACAATTTTACAGCCATTCTTCACCATTTTTAACCTAAAGAAAATAACCTTACAGTTACAGTTTATACAAGTAGCTTTATGATATCCTTGCTACATTTTGTTAAATATATATTAAATAATACCCAGCTCCATGCTTAAAACAGACAACCATTTATATAAGTAGTTACAGTTGTTTATCCACAAACTGTCTTAAAGTGAAGTCTGGGAACTGCATATACACCTGCCTGTGTCTACATTCGCACAATCTTGCACAAAAACTTGCTGCCTATCTACACTGGACGCGAGTTCTTGTGCAAGAACACTGACGTTCTAATGTATGAGATCAGTGCTTCTTGCGCAAGAACTATGATGCTCCCGCTCAGGAATAAGCCCTCTTGCACAACTGTTCTTGTGCAAGAGGCCAGTGTAGACAGGCAACATGAATTTCTTGCACAAAAAAGCCCTATGGTTAAACTGGCCATCAGAGCTTTCTTGGGCAAGAGAGCATCTACACTGGCATGGATGCTCTTGCGCAAAAGCACAGTTCTTGTGCAAAGGCACATTCCAGTGTAGACGCTCTCTTCTGGAAGAATTTTTGCACAAGAACTCTTCCGCAAAAGAGTTCTTGTGCAAAATCATGCCAGTGTAGACATAGCCACACAGTATTAACATTTATGCAGTGTTTGGGAAATTCCTTCTCAAGTGTATTTACTTATATCCCCATGCCACTGGCATTTACTAAACTCCCATGGTAATCTGAAATCATTGTGAATTAATGAATCTATTACTTTGTATTCACTCAACAGATAGATATTTAAATGCCAAATATCAATGCATTCTCAACTGGTGAACTGAGTTTTAGGTGCTGCTTTTCCAATTCCAGTGGAGGAAATTGAAGAAAGGAACAAAAATGTGGCCACAGACATGTCCCAATTTGTAATTTGGAAAATATAGCCGCAGTTAATGCAGGAGATCCTATTCTGACTGCTCGCTGGTCCTTCTCCTGCTTTCCAACATGGTCATTTGGTGCTGAGTTCCACCACCTGTTCAGGTGAGTGGGATAATAGAGGGAATTCCAATTAGTTAAAACTGTGATCCTGCTGCAAAGGATCTCAAAGAGGAGAATATAAGAACAGTCACACTGGGTTAGATCAAAGGTTCATCTAGACCTGTATTCTGACAGTGACCAATGCTAAGTACCCCAGAGGGAATGAACAGAACAGGTAATCATCAAATGATCTATTCCCTCTTGCCCTTTTCTAGCTTCTGGGAAATGGAAGCTAGGGACATCATCCCTGCACATAACTGCCTAATAGCAATTGATGGATCTGTCCTGCATTAATTTATTTAGTTTTTAAAAACCCTGTTATAGTCTTGCTTTCACAATATTCCCGGGCAAGGAGTTCCACAAGTTGACTGTGTGTTGTGTGAAGAAATATTTTATTTTATTTGTTTTAAATCTGATACCTATTTATTTCATTTGGAGACATCTAGTTCTTGTGTTGCCAGAAGGAGTAAAGAACACTTTGATATTTATGTAATTTCCTCTCATACAGAAGGTGTTCCATGCCCCAAATCATTGTTGTGGTCCCTCTTCTGAACCTTTTCTAATTCCAGTATATGTTTTCTGAGAAGGGGTGACTGTAACTCAGTATAAAAGATGTGGACAGCCTATGGATTTAGATAGCAGCAATATGATATTTTCTGTCTTATTATCTATCCCTTTCTTACTTATTCCCAACATTCTGCTAGTTTCTTAGGATGTGTCTACACAATAGCACATACCTCAGAATAAGCTATGTAATTTGAGCTACACAAATTGTGTAGCTTATTTTGAAATAGATTATTTCTAAACTTGGTGCTACACAGCATTAATTTTAAAATAAATAATTATTCTACCATCTTCCTTAATCCTTGTGCAACAAGGTTTACAGGAAGCTGGAAGAAAAAGCCTATTATTTTGAATGCATTTCAAAATAATGGGCATGATGTTAAGATGCGAGGAACACCATTTTGGGATAACGGACATTACCCTGAAATAGCGCTGCTGTGTAGACGTACCTTTAGACGGCCACTGAAGATTGAGTGGATGTTTTAAGAGCAGTACCCACAATGACTCTAAGATTTAGATAGATAGATAGATAGATATAGATGATATATATATGGGGGGGAGCGGAGGGGAGAGAGAGAATTGTTTTCCACTGTGCATTATTTTGCATTTCTCAACTTTGAATTTCACCTGCCATTTTGTTATCCAGTTTTGTGATATTCCTTTGTAGCTCTTTGCAGTCTGTTTTGGACTTAACTATTTTGAGTAGTTTTGTATCATCTACACATTTAGCCACCTCATAGTTTATCCCTTTTCCCAGATCATTTATGAATATCTTGAACAGGACTGATTCGAATATAGACCCCTGGGGCATACCACCATTTACCTCCCCATTCTGATTGACCATTTATTTCTACCCTTTTCTTCCTATCTTTTAACCAAGATCCATGAGAGGACCTTCCGTCTTATCCCAGGAGAGTTTACTTTGCTTAAGAGCCTTTGGAGAGGGACCTCATGAAAGGCATTTTGAAAATCTAAGTACACTATGTCCCTGAAGCATCCTTGTCCTCAAAATTTTTAATAGATTGGTGAGGCATGATTATCCTTTACAAAAAAACATGTCGACTCTTCCCCAACAAATTGTTAACCTAGGTGTCTGACAATTCTGTTCTTTACTATAGTTTGAAGCAGTTTGCCTAGTACTGAAGTCAGGCTTAATGGCCTATGATTGCTGGGACCACCCTTGGAGCCCCTTATAAAAATTGGCATCACATTTGCTATTCTTTATTCATTTGGAGCAGGAGAGAGCCATTCAACACATGCCTTCCTCCTAGTACCAGGTGAACAATTTTCCAGGACAACTTTCAAATACGGAGGCTATACTCAAAAAACTTTCAAATACTTTCAAGTAAGCTGTCATGGGATAAAATGACAGAAATTGAACTATTGTCAATAAGCCCATCGTGTCTTCCTTTGGTCCACATCCTAGAAGGATTCAGAAGGGCTGTCTAGTTCTTCTGGAGACAGACTGGATACATTCTGAGGAGGCAGTTCTTCAAAAACAAATGGATAAGGCCATGTAAAAAGAGCTGCTGGTCATGTTTCCCCTTTGCTTTAGCTTCCAGGTAGGGAGTGTTTTCTGCAGTGTGAACTGGAGTCTTGCAGTTTTCCCACCCACACTGTGTTCTTTGTCAATCTTCTCCAACTGCTACACCCACCCCCAGTATTATCTAGACATTATTTAGAACTATATGTCATCTTATGCCACATAAGATTCAACAGATTTACAGCCATCTGTTCAAATGATCATATGGCTTTGTCATTTGGAAGTCACAATATTTTGATCACCCCATAAGTAAGAGATGTTTCCCTTCTCTATATTTTGCCAAAGTGAGTCCCAGAAACTTCCAATGCACAATTTGACTCCAGAGCATAAATCAGTTTAGCCACATTTGCTTTACTACATACACTGAAAGTGAAGTTTTCCTGAACCCCCAATCAATTAAAGACTTTTCCTGTGCCCATAGAAGCCAATAATAAAATCCTATTAATTTCAGCAGGAAAAAATAGCAAAAGCCCCTACATTTACTGTAGTAGATTTCCAGTTATCAGGAAATAACTATTTATGGTCATCATCCAATTGATAATTGTTTGTCCAAATTGAGTTAAGTAATCTGGTTGCATCTAAAAGGTACATATGGACCAGAGAACTCTTGCCTAGATCCAAAGCATAAGAAGATGTACTGAGATCTATCCTTCATTGCCATCCCCAGTGTTTAAAAAATCCTGAGTTACAACCCAAATAATTTTGACTTAGAAACCATTTATATATATATTTATCTATGGTTCTTTGTATTTGCCTTTTTTGTTGAGCTTTGGATGATCATGTTTTCCAGCTTTTCTCTATAATGACATGGGCCATAAATGTACCCATTAAAATTGAAAGCGAGATTCTTACTTAATCCTATTATTCCAAAAGCTGTGACTTTACAAAACCCCCCAACTGATGCAAAAACTCCTATATAATTGTAAGATTTGGCAACACTGTTCTTCATTTTTCTTTTTTTTTTTGCAAACACCTGTTCAAAATTAAATCTGTCTTAAATTCTGGCTTCCTTATATAGCAGCACAAATGAATAGAGCTATATGAATGTAACTATAAGTGGAATTTGGCCTCATGTGTCTTATGCTATAGGATTGCCATCTGCAGTTCATACATTCAGTCATTTCTCAGACAAAGCTGAAGATAATGGGAGTAGAGAAAAAGGCTTAATGCAGCGTTTCTCAAACTGTGGGTCGCGATCGTTGCAACCAACTTACAAGGGGGTTGCATCTGGATCCATTTTTTTGTTGTTGTTGGAAAAAAATGTGTCTCCGCTCGCAGGCTCTGTCTGGTTAAAAAAAAAAAAATGAAATACTGGACGGAAGTCCGTCTGGGACAATTTTCCCCTGCCACATCTGGCAGGGGTGGGGGAGTGAGGAGCGCCGCAGTCTAGTGAACGGGGAGCAGGAAGGGGCAGTTGCTGGGCACCATGCTATGGGGGAGCTGGAGTTCACGCTGCTCTGGCCAACGTGAGCAGCAGAGACCGTCAGCTGGTCACATGATGCCTCCCCTACAAGCTGTGAGGTAGCTGGGCCGGGTGGCAGGAGCAGCCACTTTAAAAGTAAGAATTTCCTCTGTGCCTGGTTCTGCAGGAGGGGGGGAGGGGGGGAGAGGGAAGATTTGATTGGAGCAGGCTCCCTATGCTGAGGATGCCTGCCTCAGGGGGAGAGGGGAGTGTACTGGGATGGGGGAATGCTAGGGGGGCCTGCCTCAGGGAGAGGAGGGAGTGCACTGGGATGGGAGGGGTGCTAGGGGTGCCTAGCTCTGAGACAGGGATGAGTGCATTGGGATGGGGAGACTGGTGGGGCCTGGCTCAGGAGGGAGGGGTGGGTGCAGTCCCAAACTGGACAAAGTGGTGCAACTTTTGCTTAACAACTTTGGCTCCCCCGCATCCCCCCCTTTTTTGTTTAACAACATTGGCTCCCCCCCCCCCTTTTTGGCTTAACAACTTTGAGGGTGGGGGGGGGTGTCACACAAACTCATTTAGCATTTTAGGGGGTTGCAGTATCACAAAGTTTGAGAACCCCTGGCTTAATGAATATGGCCTATAAATTTAACAACACTCATCATATATATAGTAGCCCAGTGTCTGAGAGTCTGTAACGCCGAAATGCTGGCTGTTCCCTTTGGGGGGCACTGTTGCCTGAAATGCTGGCTGTTCCCTCTGGACGGTCCGTGCTGCATTGGGAGTACGGGGCCCAAACGGCCGCGTGCGCCGCTTGCTCCCCTGCAGCGGCCCGGCTGAGCGGCGCAGAAGTCAGCCAAGTGCCACAACGGGAGGCGAAGGGGGGCGGGGCGGTGACATGCGGCATGACAGCACCCCGCCCCCCTTCGCCTCCCGCCATGGCCCTCGGCTGACTTCTGTGCCACTCAGCCAGGCCATCACGTGGGAGCAAGTGGTGCAAATGACCGTTTGGGCTCCACGGTTCCCCGAGTGAGAGGCAGGAGGGGGAGGAGAGCTGAGAAGGGGGGAGGTTGAAAGCAACTTAGAGGGGGGTCATGGTATCACAAAGTTTTTGAGAACCCCTGGCCTAGCAGACCATGCTGTCTACATACTTCAGATGAGCTCAAGCCTGGAATACACTGGAGATGTTGGATCTCCTGGGTCTGTGAGGGGGGAGGGGAAGGCTGCACAGACGCAGTTCTGATCCAGTGATAGAAACATGGATATCTATGAGCAGACTGGGGGATGTAGGAGAAGAGCTACAACCAGGAATAGCAATAGTGCCACAAGAAAGCCCAAGATCTGTGGCAAACATACCAGAAGGCTAGAGGAGACAATGATTAAGCCAGTGCTAAGCCACAAACCTACAGCTTTTACAAAGAGCTGCAAGTCATCCTTGGCAGAGACCTCATCTCTACTCCCAGAGCATTATGGATACTTCTGAGGAGCTTAAGTTACAGGCCCCTGCCATGAATAGAAAGGTGGAGGAGTATGGGAGAGAGGAGACTGAGGGATTCATCTATGCAGGGAGGCAGGACGTGTTTTTGACTCCACCACATTTCAGCCAGTCCTAGCAGGCTAACGTGGGCAAGCCTGTTGCAGGGAAAAGAACCTGTGGCAAGTATGCAGTTTGTTTTGAAATTACAGGGATAGAACTACCAAATTATCAGGATGCATCTGTTGCTTTGCTCTTTTTACTTGTGCTAGAAGAGGTAGTGGAACAACCAAGAGAGGTAGAGTTATTATCTGCTTTTCATTTCCCACTAGTGTAGGGCTGGACAGTCATTTTTTAAGGGAGGGGGGGGACATTCTAAGAATTTAGAAAGTGGTGGGGGCCACACTCTTCCATGATATTAATGGAGGAAGTCCGGGGTCTGGGATGTAGAAGGGAGCTAGAGATAAGGAATAGGGGTGCAGAAGGGGGTGTGGGATCTGAGAGGGTATTTGAGTAAAGGAGAGGGTTATGACTGGGGCAGATGACTGGGGTGGAGGAGAGGATGCAGGGGTCTGGGCTGTGACCTTGAGCAGGAGGGAGTTGTGACCTGGGGTAGGAGGTTGAGGTGCAAAGTCTTGGAAGGGATATGGGTGCAGTGGGAGGGAACAGGGTTTGGGTTATGTGGGATAAGGGGCAGAAGTGGGGGACAGAAGGGAGTGAAGAAGGGGCTGGAGTGCCAGAGGCAAACTCTGGAGGGGAGACACCTGGATGGCTCCCAGACAACAGGTTCCACTGTCAGGATCCCTGCCTTCCATGGCCTGGCAGGGAAATCAGAGCAGCTGGCCAGGTGGGTCTGTGAACAGCTGCAAGCCCGGGGGGAGGAGGAGAAGGTCACTTCACATGCTGCCTAGTCTTCAAACAGGCAACTCCTATTGGCCAGAAACCAGACAATGGGAGCTGCATGATTGTGCTGGGAGTGAGTGCAGTACATGAGACCTCACACTCTCTCCCCACCGCTGGGGTTTCAGCTATTCATGGACAGACAGGGCCCCACAGCCAAGTTTTCTAAGAGGCATCAGGAGAGGCCCAAGGCCAGCTGCGGCAGCTGGTGCCCTAGGTAGAAGGCGCGATCAGCGCCCTGCCTGCACAGCCGTCAATGACCATGATATCATCATCGTGTGCCTGGGCCGGTGGCGCCCTAAGGAACTGCCTAGTTTGCCTAGGCTCATGGGCCACCCCTGAGACTCATGTGGGGGTGGGTCAGACAGGGAGTCTGGCTGAGGCTCCTGCTGCACTCACAGGCCCACGCGCCATATTTTGCCTGGCCCTGCACTAGCGTTAATTGGGAGTATTGAAATTGGTATGTAATGGTGCACAGCAGGGCACATTTTTACCAGTACTAGTGAAAACTAAGATTCAATGTGTTCAATGAACAGCAGTTTTGTTATGAGAAAATTACACAAGCTGTAAAAGATTATATAATATGACTTCCTAACCAGACTTAATTCCCCAAGCATAAACTCTCAGTAACTAGATTGGCCCTACACAATATTATGCTTGGCAGGTATATTGGCAAGTACCAAAACAGATATAGCCACCATTCCTAGATGGAGACTCTTTCTCTTCTCTTCTTCTTTTCCTTTTCTTCTCTACTGTTTGTTCTGCCAAATGTGCCCTAAGCAGGATCTTGGTTACACCCTCCAAAAGTCCCTCATAGTAGGGTGTTGGCTACCCTGAAACTCTCTCTTATAGCATCATGGACCTCTTCAGATGTTATTTGGGGAACAAAGGTCTGTGCAGATGATATTCTGCAAATTTATACCCCTTCCTCTCAAATGTGTCTCATATCCTCAAAATATTCTATGTGGGCATTCATTATGGCTGCGTCTAGAGTGGCATGATTTTCCACAAATGCTTTTAACGGAAAAGTTTTTCCGTTAAAAGCATTTGCAGAAAAGAGCGTCTAGATTGGCACAGATGCTTTTGCGCAAAAGCACTTTTTGCGGAAAAGCGTCCGTGCCAATCTAGACGCGGTTTTGCGCAAGAAAGCCCTGATCACCATTTTCGCCATCAGGGCTTTTTTGCGCAAAACAGTTTTTACCTGTCTACACTGGCCCTCTTGTGCAAAAGCATTTGCGCAAGGGGGCTTATCCCTGAGCGGGAGCATCATAGTATTTGGGCAAGAACACTGACAATTTTACATTAGATCATCAGTGTTCTTGCGCAAATTCAAGCGGCCAGTGTAGACAGTTGGCAAGTTTTTCCGCAAAAACTATGAGTCAGTGGGTTTTCTGTAGAGAGTGATGTCTAATTTTCCATTGTTGATTTGTACTGTGACACCAGTTCATATGTGTTCATACAGTTACCTACATGCTTCCAGCTTCCATCCAGAACACACTATACGATCCATCATCTATAGCCAAGCCCTTCGATACAACCGCATCTGCTCTAATCCCACTGACAGAGACCAGAAACTTCAGGATCTCTACCAAGCATTTATAAACCTCAACTACCCACCCGGAGAAATAAAAAAGCAAATTGAAAGAGCCAGATGAATACCTAGAAACCATCTACTTCAAGACAGACCCAAGAAAACCAACAATAGAACCCACTTGTCATCACCTACAACCCCCAACTTAAACCTGTCCAACAAATTATCAATAAACTACAACAGAATATTACACTCCAAGAGGCTCTGGGAGACAGACCCATAGTCTTCTATAGACAACCACCTAACCTCAAGATGATTCTTACCAACAACCACAGGACATACCACACTAATACCAACCCTAGTACCTTCCCTTGCAACAAACCCCGTTGCCAGCTTTGTCCACATATTCACTCTGCTGATACTATTATTGGACCTAACCAAGTGAGTTATAAGATCACAAAAACATATTCCTGTGCACCCAGAAATATAATTTATGCTATCATGTGCCGAAAGTGTCCATCTGGTATGTACATTGGACAAACGTCTCAGACACTTCGCCAAAGGATCAATGCCCATAAAACAGATATTAGACAGGATCACAAAGAAAAAACAGTTTCTTGCCATTTCCACCACAAAGGACATTGTCTCGACGACTTACCCACCTGCATCCTGCTTCAACGACCTTTCAAATCTGCACTTGAAAGGGAATCCTCTGAACTGTCATTCATGCTAAAATTCGACACTTTACGCCTCGGTCTCAACAAACAATCTAGTTATCTTACCCATTACAAAGATAGCTTCCCCAATTATCACCTCTAATATCATTAGCTCACAGACATCTACCTCTCTTCCCCCCCCCCCCCCCGCATCCTCCTTCGGTTCTGAAATTTGATTTCTCCTTTTCATGTGTGTTCATTTTTTTTAATTATATCCTTTGGTATACATGGTTGTGACTATTTTCTTCCACTATTTGATCTGAGGAAGTGGGTCTGACCCACGAAAGCTCATCATCTAATAAACCATCTTGTTAGTCTTTAAAGTGCTACATAGTCCTGTATTTTGCTTCAGCTACACCAGACTAACACGGCTACATTTCTATCACTATTTTTCTTTCAGTATTTCATGTTATAAAAATGAGGATGAATTAGTCACATGACCATATGAATGGATTCCATCATTCTGCAGGAAATCCATTGTTTATTAAGCATGAAGCAGTGTCCACTTATATGTCAATGATAGTAGTAATTCCATTCAAATTAAACAACAAAACATTGAACACTTGTCATGTTGAGTAAGTACGTGAATGAATGAAATAAAGTTCCACGATGTTGTCTCACACTAAATTTAGCATCTGGACCAAGAAGCTGTAAAATAATGTACATTGTTTTGGTTTGTTCCCAGAATCATTGTGTGTCAAACGCAGACCTGATCTACTAGGTGATAAACTAGTTTGCCTGTTGTATATAACAGTCTGTGAGACAGCAGTCTGTGAGACATTAGTGATGTTATCTGAGGAAAACAAAAGCAGATGGGAAATTGTTTTAGTACCTTATCCACTAAGCACAAGCTGGGCACTGCAGTATGGCCTTTCTATTAATGTAGATGATTACACAAAGCACCCACTTTCTGTAGGAAGTCACATAATTTATTTATTTTTTTAATGACAGTCTGTTTCAATAATACTGTTCAGTTGTGGCACTACTTATTCTTTCTTTTGAAGTGAAGCCGGCAAGTCAGAGAGGTTCTTGATAATCAAGTTCACCACTTCACAATACTGCTTGTGAATGTAAATTGTTGGAGAGGATTTATGAACTTCCAGCTCATTATGTCAAGAATGGTCTTATGCAGCTGTTCTTCACCCAAGTGATTCATTGCAGCATTCTTTGAGAAAGGAAACGCATTGATGTGGAATGTACTCTACATTCCACAGTAGCTGAATAACTTGTTTCCCTGTTTAGAGAAACAAAGGTGGGTGAGGTCATATCTTTTATTGGTCCAACTTCAATGGGAGAGAGAGAAAAGCTTTCCAGCTTGTTTCCCGTTTGTTGTTCAACATCACTGCAGTTTTTTAAAAAGAAGTTCTGAATCTAAATTAGACCACAGCTGCAATAACCTGAAAGGTATGCTAGAGAACTTTGGATAAGTATCATTTTCATGTGCAATATATGCGCCACAACGGCAAGATTTTCTGACTACGTATAAGAATTAGGAAAAAAAAATCAGACATTGCCGATGAAATTGGTAAATGTACTAGCACTTCACATGCAGCATACTGACTTCTATTGATTTATATTGTGAAATTTTGATTAATTAGGTATATACCTTTCCTCTTAAAAAAATAGACACGTTTATGAAATGGAACTTAATTTTTCATTGGGACTAGCACCAAATACAAAATTTAAATGTAGCAACATTTTGTTTTTGCAAATTTAAGAGATACCTCTTGCTTGCTTTAGCCTCTGTTATGAGTGGGACCCAGTGATTCAAATGGGTCCAGGGCTCCTGGTCACTGCCGTCACTGTTGCAGAAGTGATGGTGGGTAGAGCCCAGCCCCTTTAAATCGCTGCTTGAGCGTGGTGCGGTGTGCTCCAGGCATCTCTGAGGATGGCTGAGGAGGGAGAGGGGGAGTGTAGCAAACTCCAGGTGGCACTGAGGGTTGGCTGTCTACCACCCCGCCCCAGTGTGGAGCTGCCTCTGACACCTTGCCCAGGGGCCTGGCAAGTCTGTCAGCCATCTTGGTTGTGAAACTTCTCACAGTGTTCTAATCGCAGTGAAATAACCTATGTGAAGTACGATCATGATGCCTAGGGATGAATGGCCATACAGCACAGGGCTCTATTAATGCCCACAGGCATGTCTCTTCTGAGGAGACTCAATACGTCTAATATCAGAGATCAGAACTGAGGTGAGACACACACACAGTTCCATCAGTCCTAATCAGCCTGCAGTACAATGAAGTTGTCATGTTTTTTAAAGCATTGAAACCCAAGATTTCTTACATGACATGAGTGCAAATATAAAAGTAAAAACAAAATGATTAGATCACTGTATAATACGAAACATTTAACCATTTGGTACCTAATCTTTATGAAAAACAGCTCTAAGCACTAAACATCACCAGTCAAACTATTATCTTAAACTGACAAGGTCTCTGCTGTTTTTGTGTGATTGCCTCTCTAAAATATCCTGCTCTTTCAAAATCCTTGAAGTATCAATTTTCTTGGAAGCAAAAACAGTGATGCTGGACTGCTGCTATTTATTATATTAATGCAGAAGTAGCTAGTATAATAAAAGGAAAACTGCAAGTTCAAACCTTGACAACAGAAGAGCTATAAAGGTATATGGCTGTTACACATTCCTTGAATTTCAATACTTCCACTGATAAAGTGACATCAAAGCGCTTTCACAGCCAGGTCTGCTGCATTGAAATTGAAATTATCTGACCTGTGCCTTTTCTCGATGTTCCATCATTGTTGTTAATGCCTGCTATTTGCTGGGAAAGAGCCATATTCAGTTCTTCTGAAACTCATCTGGGAAAGAAAGTGCTTCCTCATCTTTCCCCTCTAGCCCTTCACTTCTCCCTCACTCTGCCTCCCAACAGACATTCTTTGCAATGTCTGTCAAATATTCTTCACTCTTCAAGCACTGAGGTACCACAGGGCTTTTTTTGCTTCTTCCTAATCGGAAGTGAATTAAAATGTACGAATATTTACATGGCATAGCCTCATATTACATCTGAGCAGATGTACTGTTTTAATCTATACTCTTTCAGGAATGGTTAAAAAGTCTTGCATTTTCATTGTAAAATGCACTCCATGTTGTACATGTAGGCACGCACGTACAGACACAAAACTTCACGGTGTGATGTATAGGGGAGGAAATTTTACTCTGGAAAAACCTTGAGAAAGCTCAAGGGGAGACCACTCGGTTGCAAACAGAGTAAAATAAGGGTAAGTTGTACATTTAGGCAGAAAACGGCAGGAGTTTCACCATGAAAAGCCCTGCAGATCGACCCCAAAGGGGACTGGCTCAGGATTCTATTTTTAGTCACCTATACCACAGAATCAAGGTGAATTAATAGAAAATGCTGTCTGTGAGGATTATAGTGAAGCACAAGGCCACATCTTTTTGTTTTTTCTCTTTCCATTTTCAGGGCCGTGTATCCCTGAAGTACTTGATAGGGTTTGTGGCTCTTTCAGAGCATGCATCAAAAATCTCATGAATAAGAAAAGAAATAACCTTCCATCTAACATGGATTGCACAAAGTATTAAAAAAGGAAACTATTTTGCATGAGGTAAGCATAAAGTATTCATGCACGATTTTCTAAATTGTATAGTGTGTTCTTAGAAATGAAGATAAATTTCACAACATTCATTCCAAACATTCCCTTATATATTCATTTGGTATACAGAAAGATAACGAAGAGAAAGGAAAAGAACATTATGTTCTCTGGATCAAAAGTAAATGTAAAGATAACTGACAAGTGGCAATAAACTGATGGCACTACCCTTATCTCGATGATGATGATGGGCAATCACTCGTTGCCAAGTATGATCATACTTATCCAAATACTTCTCATAGGGTATATTGTGTACCTGATCTTCCAAATATTTTATATTTTAATAAAAATTAAGACAGACTAAGAACACATTAATGGTGATCAATAATTCACATTTTTTTGGCTGAAAGCTTTGGGCCTCTTTCATTAAGTAATATTATCATACCACCTAGTCATGACCAAGTCCCCAGTTGAAAGGTATGTCTACACAGCAGCATTATTTCAGAAATATGTCCATTATTCCGAAATAAAAATGTGAGACTCTACAGGGCCATCCCGTTATTTCAAAATAATGGGTGGCTTCTTTTGGTGTTTGTAAACCTCATTCCATGAGGAATAATGCCTCATCCAAAATAGCTATTTTGGAATAGCAGTGGTGTGGATGCTCTACTGCTACTATTTCAAAATAGCTCCTCCCCTAGGCCATTCAAAGTAATTACTCCCCAGTGCTTCCTGGGGCTCTAAATTGAGGTAGAGCATCTGCATTCGGGGAGCCTGCCTTGGACTAATTTTGAGCTACCCTGTAGTGTAGATGAGCTATTTCGAAATAAGCTATTACTGAGTATTTCTTCCGGAATAGCTTATTCTGAAATAAGTGTAATTCTTTAAGGGATTAGAAGTCAGTTGCTGCTCCTAAGTACAGATAATTGAAATATCAGTTAATTAACTACTACTTTTTAGAATTTTAAAACTTTTCTTTTAAAATTTCCTTTTTTCTTCAAAATTTCATTGAAACCGTTTGAAAACTTGAAACAGCCAAACTAACCATGTAACTGGCCATAAATGTGAAACAAGCATTTTGACAATATTTTAATTGTTTATTGAGGTTTTTCTGTCACTGTTCAAAATTTGAAATTTCAACATAAAATGCCTCAAAAAAAATTAAAAATTCTGAAAATATAACTTGTATAGCCAAGCCTACACTCAGTCAATTAGATGAAATCAGTGTATTTAGTTTTCAATGGATAATTTATCTCCTTTAATGAGCCATATCTCTAGAAATTAGTTTTGTAAATGCTTGCAGAATAGGAACTGCATTCTGAAAAGTCAATTCTGCTCTGATTCCTAAAATATGACATCTATATAATATTTTACATTTCTATCCATGATTAACATATCAATAATATAGTTAAGGCCTAATCTGAAACTAGTTATTCACATGACTAAGTTTACTTATATGAATCCTCCCTCCCATTCTCTTTGATTAAAATAGGACTGCTCTTTGTGAGCAAATATTACAGAATCTGCTTCAAAGAAGTCTCAGTGGCTATTAAATTAGCTAAAAGCTTAGAAAGCTGTCATGAAATTATCACAAATATTTAAGTATATAAAATGGGGTTTGTTCGTTTGTTTGTTTCAAAAATCTAACTTACTTTTGAAACTTCATTTCTTAAAAATCATATACTTCACTGTGGGCATGTCCACACAGCAGGTCCAAAGTTGAACTAAACTATACAACTTGAACTACGTCAATTGCACAGCTTAAGTTGAAATAGCTTAATTCAGATTTTAGTGCTGTCTACATCGCAGGAAGCTGAAGAGCTGAACACTCTTCCTTTGACTTCCCTTACTCCTTGTAAAATGAGGATTACAAGAGTCGGACTAAGAACTCCTCTATCTCACCATTATTTCAAAATAATGGCTTGCCACGTAGACACGCTTTTTGTTATTTCGGAATAATGTCAGTTATTCTGAAATAGCCTGTGTGAACAATACTGAGAATCTGAGAACACGCACTCTGGTTTACGGCATTTAATTTTGAGTTTATGGGGGGGGGGGGTTATGACATTTTTAACATATCAACTTGACTCAGGATCAGATCTTTGTATACACTGAAAACAACTACAAATTTATTATCAAAGGTTCTAGATTCGAGGATAATAGAAAAAAGATACATATCAAGCAAAACCATAACACAATTTATAGAGATTAACTTTAACACATGAACCTTTGGTATAAAGAACTTTTATCTTGCTCCAAACATCCTTTGCAGCATTTGAGCAAAGCCTGGTTAAGATCTCATTGTCATGAATACAATTTCAGTACCCTATTACTTCCAAGGTGCAGGATAAAAGGATGGCTTCCTTCTCTTATCCTTGTGTTGACTAAAGTTCATTTCTTGTACCTCAGTCAGTTTATTGTTCAGTTTTCAGCCTCCCTTTTGGCTTCACATCCCCCATGAAGACTCTATGTAAATAGGGATTCTGTTGTGTTAGTTTACAATGCTTAATTTACATGTGGACCAAGATGGGTAGGTGAAAAAATGTCCTTTGTCTGAAAGAAATCTGTTTGTCAACTCTACTTTGATACAGATGATAGGAATAGAGTTTTAGCATACATACATAATTCCATGCATAGTATTTTTGAATAGATTTCACAACACTATTTAATGGAAACCAGGGTCATGTTGGTCTTTAAGACCTCACTATATGACATTCAGTGATGAACCAGAATGTACCAACTAAGAGCAGGATATTCTCAAAATTTTCTTGTCAGTTATCTCTAAGAAGTGTCTAGGTCACATCAGTTGAGGTAATAATCAATATTCAGTGACATCATTTGAATTTTGCTTATAGAGTATCAAATCCAATAATGAATTGTTTAATCAATTTGCAGAATAAAATATTTTAAAAAGAATTACTGAATACTTGCAAATAACAAGTACACTCCCCAAAATCTGCTGACAACACTCCTACAAAGAAAAATGGGAAAGGAGCAAAATATTCTCTCAGCTTTGATATTTATACAGCACCTACAAAAATTTCCCCTCTAGTTTGTTGTATATTTTATTTTCAGTCACTCCCTATTTTATTCAAAGCTAAACTGGATTACATATATAGGCTTCCTATTGACATCATTAATTTGTTCAAGAGTCCAGAGACCGAATTTGTGACACTTACTAAAAGATAATTGGGATCATTCAGCATAAAAAGAGTTACAATATGTTGTTACTACTATTGCATTCTATTCCAAGGTACAATCAAGCAATTTAGAAAAAGATTAACATTTTATTTTAGAGTAAATATAAAATACAAAAATATTTTAAAGCAGTTTATTTGAGTTCAAACATTCAAGCTGTTTCCTTGTAAAGGATGGCATGCTGTACAGTTGATATGATTTTTAATTTGTTTACTTATTAAAGCAATGAATTATTCTCTCAGGACAATAATGGGAGGCTCATGAATTGCATTTAGGAAGCTCTTTGTTAACTCTAGTCCTGTTTTTGTTTCCTATAATATCATGTAGCATATCCACCAGCACATGAGAGCTGCTCACAATTTTGTATTCTTTCATTTTCTTTTAGTATAACACTCTCACTGCTGTCTATACTGTGTTTTCACTCTAAATGCTGGGTGGGAGTCAATCACTATGTGCAAAAATGTGACTCCCACAAAAAACAGAGAAAAATGTTAAATGCAGTGGAGTATTTAGAGAAGAAATGGGAGAATGTAGAGCCCATTAATTTAAAGCTTTCTGGATTATTAGGCTTTTAAGAAATATAATATTTACAAAAAACTTTTGTGTTTTATGGCCAGGTCTGTAGAAGAAGAGGAAAATTTCTTGGCAAAAGTACTTTAAAAAGTTATAAAACTGGCAATACTTACAATCATGTTAGGGCCAGATTCTAATATCTGTGCTGTCTTTATATAGCATTTTATATCTTCGAAGTCAATGGGACTTCTAGTGGAGTAAGATACTATTCAACATGATAGGAGCTAGGAAGGCAGAATCTGTCCCTTAATTTTTTTTACATATTCTGGGAAATCAAAAACTTTGTCAATTTCTGCAAATACTGTAGTATCTAATAGGTTTTTATATTGCTCTCATCACCATGGTATTATGAGAGCAGCAGAGCCTGTTCACTGTTTTCTTGATAATGCAGTTGATAGTGTAGTTTATTATTTGAATGTTCTTCTTTTTACTCTTTGTCCCTCTGCCCACGTAGGTTAGGTCTACACAGCAACATAATTTCAGAAAAACTGACATTATTTCAACGTCACGTCTACACTACAAGCTGTTATTTCGAAATAATGTTGAGCTGGATGACTTCTTACTCCAACTCCTGTAACCCTAGTTTCACAAGGAGTAAGAGATGTCAAAGGAAGAGTGTTCTTCCTTTGACTTCCTGCTGCGTAAACAGCACCAAAAGCCGAAATAAGCTATTTTGACTTCAGCTACGCCATTGACATATCTGAAGTTACGTAGCTTAATTCAACGTTAGACCTGCTGTGTAGAGGTACCCCTAGTTATAAGGGCTAATTACCCACACAAGGGGAATAGAAACATGAGCAGTATCTACTGCTGCCAGTGGAGGTTGAGCAAAACTATGAGAGCTCCCACCTGGAGAAGATTTTATACCTCTCTCTTCCTCTAACTGTATAGTAACCACTTTTGGGGTGCTGGGCTCTGCCTGTGGCACCATTCAACCACCAAATCTCCTTAATACTTGAACAGTTTCCTATTAGGTTCTCTGTCAGGAATAATGTTAAATTACCTATCTTTTTTCTCCATGATGTTGAACATCCTTCTCCCTCACAGTAGTCACTTAATTCTGCCTCTTTTGGGGTTGAACTTCAGGTTCAATGGGACACCCAGTCAGCCTAGCGGTGAGCCAGTGCAAAGACACACAGCTCTGGAGATTCCCTAACATTCACTATTGTGTGTGTTTGTGTGTGTGTGTGTAAGACCAAAACTTCTGGTGCAGTGAGGGGGGAAGTGGATAAACACCAAATCCATACCTTGCTGGAAAACGCTACATGGACTCAAGTTGCCCACAGAGAGCAAATACGCCTGAAGTAACCACAGCAGTTTGCATTAGAAAATTGCTGAAACTATCAAAACCCTTCATAATTCTATTTCTGTATCAGTCTTAGGACTCAGATGTGAAAGAAAAAAGAGGAGCTAGGCTAGTATTGATGTGCAGAGCCCCAAGACCTCTGGCTGGGCCTTTTGGAAATCATAGTGGGAGGAATATCATGGAATTAAATCCTTGGATTCTCTGGGCATTATGAAAACCTGTATTAACTCATTGCATTTTTGAGCATCTGAAGGAGAGGGTGAGCCCTGATTTCTTCCCCAGAATAGAATACTTAGCTGATGCTGTACTGAATGATTGGTTAGCCTAACTTACTACTTGCATGACCCTCTAAAATGCAAGGCCTCCAATTTGTCAGGTGTCTTGTTGGTGTTTTAAGATCACTGTAGCAAAAACAACCCAAAAGAAAAAACAAAAAATTAAACAACAAAACAGAAATAAGAGCATCTTGAGGAAGATGGCATAGTATCACTGTGTAATAGAGAAAACCTGTGTAAATACTGAATAATAATCTCAAGTGTCCCTTTTTCCTTCTACTTACATTTAAGACCTCAGTCCTGCAAATACTTCAGTGCATGCTTATCAATATGAACATGAGAAGCCCTACTGACTTCAATGGGTAATGTTATGCATGTTACCTATGAGTATTTTCAGGGTCAAGGTTTTTGTGATGACAAGCTCTTGATGCATGTTTAAATGAGTAATCAGCTACAATGTTTAGTCAGCAGGTACATGCAGGCTAATTTTCTGCCTTTGAAAGAAAAACATTAGCCATGACAAGCTGAAAACCCATCTTGACATAATTTCACTTAGGTAACATTTAGAAATAATGCATCCCTTGCAGTCTGCTCGTGCTTACTGCCCGAGAAAATCAAGGGACTATGCTAAATGAATGGGGGAAAGAGACCATACTGTAAATGAGTCTTAGTCCCAAAATCTTTTGCTGACTACATGGAGCCAGTCAAAAAAAAATCTCAATCTGATTACTGCTTACCTGATGGGAACACAGCTAAAGTGCTGGCTCCCAGCAAGGGACAGCTGTCCTATAAATCAATCTCTCATGTGACGTGCCATCATCCGGAACACCGTTTGTAATCTGGCAGCCGTGTCAGGCTGCAGTCCTCCGTGAAGCAGGATCAGTGCTTCACTGGCTTGAGTAATGGCTGGGAGAGAAATCAAGAATTGAGCCTGTAAAAGGAACAGAACTGCATCTCTCTCTGTCTTCGTATTAATATGTCTCAAATCGATGGTAAGCTCCTTGATATAGGGCTAAATTTTTTATTGCTTTTGGAGAAAATTCTGCTTAAAAGCTTGATGACTTCGGGGTCAAATGTAACTTTAGGCGACGCTAAGTATTTTCCCCTTGCACTATAGAAAGGTCAATGCCTAATGTAATATGAACATGATCACTATATATCATATTCTATAAAGAATTGCAATCTGCTTTTAGAACTGCTTCAGGGAACTACCAAATATTAACCTTGGCTTTCTGTAATTTCTCTCCATTTTTATCTGCTTTGTGCAGTGATCTTTCAATATGTAGTTTTCCAGCCAGTATAAGACAGGACAAGGACAACCTACCAAATCTGGAAACTTGATGATTGTTTGCTTTGTTTTTGCTCTGCTGCTGTCCATAACTATTTACCTGGTATCATTATGGCCATGTGGTTGTTAGGATGCAGAACAAAGCAGAGTGGACCTAGTGAGTAATGAATCTGACACAATGATTTTTGTTTTTGTTTCAGGGGGTAGCCATGTTATTCTGTAAGGGCATATCTAAACTATGCAGAATGGTCGAAAGAGATTATGCAAATTCTGTATTTTTTTTTTTTAGGTTTATGCAGCTTTTTGACAAAGGGGGGGGTTTGCCGATAAAGCCGCATCTAAACTACTTTGAAAGTGTGATCAGAAGAAGATACGCAAATTCCCATAGAATTTGCATATCCTCTTTTGACTGTTCCGCATAGTCTAGATGAGCTGTAAGTGGAAAAACATAAAAAACAACAAATAATCTTGCAGCACCTTAAAGATGTTTTTTATTATATAAAAAGCAAAGGGTACTTAAAGTGGGTGCCAAGTATTCTTATCGGCTTCATTTAGCATGGACACTCTAATTGACATTTTCTTTCCCCCTTTTTTCTTCTTTTTCCTCCTCTTCACCCCCCATCCCTTCTCTGTACTATTTATTTGAAAACTGGATTGACACCTTAAACTTCCTGCATCTGAAGAAGTGGGTTGTGCCCACGAAAGCTCATGATACTCTCTACATTCTTTGTTAGTCTCTATGGTGCTGTTAGACAGTTTGGCTACGTCTACACTAGCATGATTTTCCGAAAATGCTTTTAACGGAAAAGTTTTCCGTTAAAAGCATTTTCGGAAAAGCACGTCTAGATTGGCAGGATGCTTTTCCACAAAAGCACTTTTTGCGGAAAAGCGTCCGTGGCCAATCTAGATGCGGTTTTCTGCAAAAAAGCCCCGATTGCCATTTTCACGATCAGGGCTTTTTTGCGGAAAACAGTACTGTGCTGTTTACACTGGTCCTTTTGCACAAGTGTCTTTCGGAAAAAGACTTTTGCCCAAACGGGAGCAGCATAGTATTGCTGGAAAAACTGACAATCTTACATGAGATCGTCAGTGCTTTTCCGGAAATTCAAATGGCCAGTGTAGACAGCTGGAAAGTTTTTCCGCAAAATCAGATGATTTTGCAGAAAAACTTGCAAGTCTAGACACAGCCTTTAAATTTTTCCAAGATGTTTTTTTTTTTTGTGTGTCTTGGGAAAGTGCAAGTTTCACTTCACCCGCTGTTCTTTGCTAGAGAGGAAGGCTTTGGAGATATGCAGAGGAGACAGGAGGAGGTAGGCATGAGCTGTGGAGCACAGGGTTTGCGAGAACTCTGCTTTCCCTTCTATGGATGCTTGGACTTCTATGCTGTTCTCCAGCTCCAGTGTCTATCTGACCTCACCCAGGCAACATTGCTCCTTCAGTGGTGGTATCCCAGTGGAAGCAATTATCATTATTGATACCTATTTCAGGTACCCAGTGGGGGGTTTTCAAGGGAAAGCAGCTACTATATACCCCATCTCAAAAGTCCTATGGAGACTAACCACAGTGGTTTTCATATGAAGAAGGGGTTTGATACAGATTTAGAGCTTCCATACGTCTATAGCCCATGGCCTCTTTTGCAAGATCCAGGTCCCCTAAGTTAGTGAAAGTGTTGCAGAGTACATGGAAAAAATTACTTTACTGAAATACAATCACATATGTAGGATGGAAGTTGGCAGCCAAATGGTCAATAGGAGCAGAGCATTAGACATTGGTGTGGTAAGTGAGATGTGTTTTGCCATACACCCATGAGTAGTGGATCTTGTGTTGTTTCATGGCAAATAGCAAGGCAGGATCTGGAGAGCAGGTTGTCAGGAATCAGGGCCGATATCAAAGCTAGTCTCCAGGAAATCTAATAAGCACCACTGACTTGCAGCAGGCTGTCTGATTGGCTACACCACCTGACTGGCTGGAAGGACCAGCCGGCTGGCTCTTAAGCCAGAAGCAGCTGCTTGCTGGCTGCTCAGTGCTCAGAATTCACATAGTGGCTACTACTCATGTGTTGCCTTGTTCCCACTGCCTCTGCCTTACAATGATCAGTCATGGCTCAGCCTGGTGGCTGACTGGCACCTCAGCTACTACCCTGCTTGCTCCAGGAGATTCCCGCTCTGACCCATGGCTTTGGTATCCAGTTTCTGACCTCCAGCTTGATTCTTGGCTCTGGCTTCTGAATATTGCCTTCCACTCTGACCCTAACCCATGTTTTCTGATACTCAGTGCTGCTACAAGGGGAGACCACCCACATCCCAGTCACCTGACAGCTGTGAGGCTGTAGGCTCTTAGTTTATAATGTACATCACAGTTTGTGGAGCAAGGGTTCCCTGGAGAAGAGTGGGAGTGAAAGCAAGGCCAATGGATCCCACCTGCTTTTTTTAGTCCTCACTTTGGGGCAGGTGTGCGGGAACTATGGGTGCTGCAGATATGACAGCACCCCCAGCTTGAAGTCGCTTCCTTCAAATGCATAGTTTACCATTTTGTTCAGTGGCTTTCATCACCCCTTTCCTCCTATACAGCTTGTTTCAATGACACTGACTTGGGGTTAGTGCAGTATTTTATGGCCTCATGACCAAGGCAGAGGATTTCTTTCCTTTTCTTAACCCGGTCACCAGTGGACTCTCAGATGAACAAGTATGTAAACTTGGAACAAAATGGGCCTTTCTTTTTGTGCATGTTACAGACTACATGGAAATCATTTATATTTAGATGAGTGAAGGGTTACACACTTTCACAGATTCCAAGGCCATTCTGATCATATAGTCTGACTTCCTGTCTAAAACTGGCCATAGACCTTCCCCACATAATTCCTAGAGCTCCTTGTTTAGAAAAACATCAAATCTGAATTTGAACTTGTTCCAATGGTTAATTACCCTCAGGCTGCATCTAGACTGGCATGATTTTGCAGAAATACTTTTAACGGAAAAGTTTTTCCGTTAAAAGTATTTCCGCAAAAGCGCATCTAGATTGGCACAGATGCTTTTGCACAAAAAGTGCTTTTGCGCAAAAGCATCCGCGGCCAGTCTAGACGCGATTTTGCACAAGCAAGCCCCTATCGCCATTTTAGCCATTGGGGCTTTTTTGCGCAAAACAGTTCTTCCCTCTCTACACTGGCCCTCTTGAGCACGTATTCTTGCGCAAGAGGGCTTTTTCCCGAGCAGGAGCATGAAAGTATTTGTGCAAGAAGCACTGATTTTGTACATTACAAAGTCAGTGCTCTTGCGCAAATTCAAGTGGCCAGTGTAGACAGCTGGCAAGTTTTTGCGCAAAATCTTGCCAGTCTAGATGCACCCTCAGTGTTTAAAATGTATGCCTTATTTCCCATCAGATTTTGTCTAGCTTCAACCTTCAGCCATTGGATCATGTTACTTCTTTCTCTTCTAGCCTGAAGAGGCAATTATTAAATATTTGTTTCTTACATAGATACTTATGGGGTATAA
The DNA here is from genome assembly GCF_052426305.1 of Pelodiscus sinensis. Classification (NCBI taxonomy): domain Eukaryota; kingdom Metazoa; phylum Chordata; order Testudines; family Trionychidae; genus Pelodiscus; species Pelodiscus sinensis. The sequence continues at coordinate 203,422,670 of NC_143052.1, forward strand.
CCAAGTCACCCCTTAGCCTTCTCTTCATTAATAGAAATAGATTGAACTCTTTGAGTCCAGCACTATCAGACATGTTTTCTAGTCCTTTATCATTCTTGTGGCTCTTCTCTGAACCCTCTCCAATTTTTCAACATCCTTGTTGAATTATGGGCACCAGAACTGGACCTTTTTTCTTCATTCCAGGACTGCATTAAAACTTTTAACGACACCATCATGACCTGAAAATCTTTTTCAGAATCAAAATCCTTGTATCATTCCTGCATGGGTTTAAAGGTGTGGTTCCAAACTTGAAACCAAGAGTCATATCCAGTAGCTGTTGTAATACCATGGGGACAAGTATGGGAAGGAAGGTACCTGCTTGGCCAAAGTCTAATGATAAATGCATTACTAATAAACAGAAACATGCAAAAATGCCTTAGAAGTGATTAACTGAAAAACCTGGTGCTCATGTAAATACAAAGGTAGGCTGCTTACAATTTGTATATTGCTATCTATGGGAGCCCATGAAAAATCAGAGCTTGGATGCCAAAGCAACAGTACATCTATTTCTCCCAGTTTCATTTTCTCCAGATGAACATTCAAGAGTGAGAGAGATGCTTACTAATACTATAATAGGTAGACCAGGGAGAAGTTGCACTTAATGTCAACTTTTGTATGTCTTTACTGTCATGAGAAGCACTCTAGGCCATGGGATAATTCCCAACCATGCAATTTAGTCTTCTTACTGGAATTAGAGGTAAAGTGTCCTTGAACTCGTGATTTTTTTTTCACTGAGCCACTGCTTTACAAATGGGTCTTTAGATTTTTCTCTACTTTTTGTCACCTCCCCCGCCCCCATGCACTTATTACAGTTGTGCACAGTTATGAGTACAAAATGCAATTACCAGTCAGTCATCAAGAATGGCTGAAGGTGTTTGAATTTATTCAGTTCTCTGAAGGTTTCTGTGAAGTAGGATACTCTTGCTGCAAAGACTATGTCCAAACATCCATTATAATATCATCTTGCTCCCATTTAATCAACATTTTTCATAAGGTTTCTTCCTTTGTACAAGAAGCTACATAAACCCTCAAGCCATTTGCTCACTGTGACTAAATTGGTTAAATATATTAGTCATGGGATTTTGATTCTGGTGATATATAAGTAAAAAAAATCATATTCAGTAGTAGCAACAAATGTCCTGTTTGAGATTAATAGTGATTTGAGGAAATTATCTCTTGTTTTGTTTTGTTCTTTTACACTGATTACAATGTGGCTGCTTGTGTTTCCATGGCTTGCTTCTATCTTGCAGTAGTTCATTCCTACTAGTCCCTATTCTCTTACAATTATTTCTGTAAAATTAATATTTGGCCTCTCTCTAAGGTTTTGTCTACACTGCAAGGTGTTTGTGCAACAAGCCTTTTGTGGAAGAGTTCTTGAGCAAAAAAGTCTTGAGCAAAAGCGCATCTAGACTTCAAAAAGCATTGCTTTTGTGACGTGCTTTTGTGCAAGAGAGCATCCACACTGCATGGACACTCTTGCGCAAGAAAGCTCTGATGGCCATTCACAGAATGACCATCAGAGTACCTCTGTTTTTTCGGATGGGGGTTTTGCGCAAGAAACCTCCTCCAGAGCTTCCACACCTGCCTTTTTGTGCAAGAGCTGTAGCACAAAAAGGAGTTATTCCTCGTGGGGAGAGAAATAACTCTACCAGCAAAAGCCCTTTGTTCTGTTGATTTACTATCGAAAGAACGCACTTGAGGTGTGGACACTCCGCCGTTTTTTGCGCAAAAGCCTTGTAGTGTAGACATACCCTAAAAGACAAAGATGACTGAATGAGGAGTTCTCCCTTTTTTCCACAGGAATATCCCCCTAAATACAGTAAATACTTTCCATTGCTCTCCATTGCTTTTACCCTTTTCCTCCCTATGTGAGGATAAATTAAGATCTCAGGTAAGTCTCACATTTTAAAAGTCCATTTTAAGTCAATTACTGGTTCCATGAAGCTGACTAGATTTTTTTTTTTTTCCCCCATAGTGTGTTGATGCGTTATTCATTCAGTTTGGTCACAAAAGACAACTTACTTGCTCAATTTTTATTCAGGTTATTTTCTTTTCTAGCCATGTTGAAAATTAGTTAATATGGGTTCTTTTTCATTTGAATATGGTGTAAATCCCTTTCACGTTGGAAATGCTGACCCTACATGCTTTCTTTTTTAGCATAGAACTAAATCAGAACTCCTGATTTAAAGGAGACTCTGGGGACTCCCAAACTTTGCATATTAAAGCAGGCTGGTGTTTATACCTGGTTTCAATGGGTCTGCTGCTATTATTCTATACTTTCAATTATAGTGAAGGTGCCCTGTATCCACAATACGTTAATGCTCCATTCCTATTCAGGTTGAAAATGAATGCTCATTGTCTTGTCGTTTAGTGTGAACTTGAGTGGAAATGAGAGTGCCTCAATGAAGTTTCCTTGCAAAATGTCAAAAAATGAATAAAAGAAATATGTAATGGGATTGTTTTCCCTCTTTCAACAACTTAACCTGAAGTAGTTATACAGTTATTTGTTATTTAGTTAGGCTTTAAAATATTTATATTAAAATATTCACAGAGAAGCAATTTTTCATTCAGAGGGCGGTTAGCAGGAAGGGGTAAATTACACATTAAAAATAGATTAGAATTCAATACTCATTATACAAATATTTAAATAAATAAAATACCCAGTCACCCCTCACTTAGCAAATAACAAAACCACACACCCACAACCAGCTTTAGTGGAGGTGAAATTCGTTATTTTGGTACTACTGTGTATCTGTGACATTCCATTTCCCAGAGATAGGAGCAGTAAGCTGCTAATTCACTTGCATCCTCATTGAGAAACATAACCTTCCTCATGTGTTTTCCTTTGATTTTTTTTTTAACCCTTCCAATTGGAACTGTTCTTTTTGTATGACTCATACCATTATTATTGATGTTCTCAGGAAACCTGAGCAAAAGATCAGAAACCCTTGTGCCGGGCACTGTACAGACAAGTATTAAAAAAGACAGTTCCTGACCAGAGAGTTTACAATTACACAATCCTTACCCAGTAAAGATTTACTCACATGCTTAACTTTAAAGCCTGTGAGCCATCCTTGAGCCTGCAAAGATTTATGTACCAGCTTAACACTATATATATGACTAATCCCAGTTGAGGCACGCAGGTGCTTAAAAGTAAACACATGCTGTTATATTGGGATGCGACAGCTGGACAAACAGATAACAGGAACAGGACGGGGGAGACTAGAGAAGCAGGTGCCATAGCTCCCTGCTTTCCTAGGCTGTTGTTCCATGTCCTCCAAGGGATACCCATTTAATTCTGGGTCCAAATCAACATCCCGGTCTTCATTTTGAAAGCTTTTAATAGATTAGCTGATAGTAGTTCATTAATCTGGTTTCTTAATGCTAAGTCAGCTATGTTCTTCCCAAAACCTCAATATTCATTATTTCTGGAGCTGGAGATTCAGGGCATATCTGACAGAAATCTCAGCCATGGACAACATTATGAGAGGTGCTTAAGATGAGTCCGAACCACACTTATTTTCAGAACATGATGAGGATCTTGATCAATTTAGAGAACTGGTCTGAAATCAGCAAGATGAAATTCATTAAAGAGAAGTACAAAGTAGTAAATTTGTACAGTTACAAAGGGCACAGCTACACAGCAGGTTAAAGCCAAAATAAGCTACACAACTTGAGCTACATCAACTGTGTAGCTTAAATCGAAATATCCTATTTCAGTTTTGGCGCTGTCTACACAGCAGGTAGTCCGAGAGAGCACTCTTCCTCCAACTTCCCTTACTCCTCGTACAATGAGGGTTACAGGAGTCAGAGTAAGAAGTGCTCCAGATCAACATTAATTACTTGTAGTGTAGACTTGGACTATGTTATTTTGGAATAACACTATGTAGACGTACCCCAAAAAACGAGGAATAACTGACCAGTGTGGGAGTATCGCTTCTGAAGATCTGGGGGTTATTGTGGATGTGTTATTATTCACATATTGAATGGGAGCCAAAAAATGTTATGCAGTTGCAAGAAAAAAAAAGCTAATATTTTCCTACGGAGTATTATCAGGAGTGTCATATATGCGATGGGAGGTAATTGTCCCACTCTACTTGGCACTAATGAGCACCATGCCCAATTCTGGGCACTGCTTTAAGAAATATATGAAAAATTGGAGAGAGTCCAGAAAGGAACAACAAAAATGATAAAAGATTTAAAAAACCTGAATTATGAAGAATGGTTTTAAAAAACTGGGTATCTTGTACCTAAGAAAAGAAGATTGATGAGGGACTCTATAGCAGTTTTAAACAATGGTAAGGGGTGTTATAAAAAGCTTGGTGATAGATTGTTCTCCATGTCTGCTGAAGGTAGGACAAGAAGTAATGGGCTTAATCTACAGTAAGAGAGATTTAGGTTAGATATTAGAAAAACAACAGCAGCAGAGTTAGGGGCTTTGAGCTTCTCCTTTTTTGCCCTTTTTCTGTTTTCACTGGGTCCCAATGATTCAAGATTTTGCTGCTTTCCAAGCTGCTTAGGCATGACCTACTTGCTGCACTGGGGAGACCCATTACCAGTGATCATCACACACTAGACTATCCTGTCTTCTGTACTACTGAACTGCATGCATTGGGAGGCATAGCCATATCTCCTGCCACAATGTGACTCATAATTCTTCCACTCATGTTTTGGACTATGATTTCTCAGTTTTCTTTTTTACATCGTGAGATACAGAATCAATGTATCACAGAGATTGTACATGGAGTGGGAGGGGGTATGTAAATGTATGTATGGAACAGAACATTGGATGACTATTGTAATCCTAACAGGCTCTTTTTAGTCAAAATTCAGTATAAGATTGTGCAGTTTTTGTTGTTAGATTGACTAGGGAATGCTTTCAAATGTAAAAGACAGAATATTTCAGACAGGTTTGGTTCCTGGAGCTTACTAAAGGCCTAGAATTATAATCATATTTTTTTTCATATCCTTTGTCCTGTATTAAAATTCTTATATTTTTCAGTAAGCTTATCGCTTAGGGGAAATTGGAAACAGATAACATGGACCGTGATGCTCCACCTTATTGTTAAGGTGGAAGTTATTTATTTACCAAACAAAGGGTGGTTTGGGGGATACTGTGAGGCCTTGTCTCATTTGCATTCCATCCTGTACATATTGCTATGTTTTTTAATCCATATCCTGAGCCAATTTTAGTCGTTTTATTCATGGTTTGCTTTCTAGAACCTTAGAGCTGTATCAGGAAAGTGAAACACAGTGCCTTCATCACTGTGGCCCACTTCTTGCCCTCTCCTCTGTGATTAAGTTAGAGACAGTAAAGGGGAACAGGCTTTGGGGAGTGCATGAAGAGCACTGGCTGATTCTGCAGAACTGACCCCTCACATTCCTTCATAAAAATAAACCAGAAGTCCTTCTGTTATTTGTGTAGCTAGCCATTGCACCTTGCAGAGCACCTGCAGTCTCAGAGCAGAAATAGCAGCTATGGAGCTCTGCCTAAGGCAGAGGATTCCTACTTGCAGAAATAGACTCAGGAAATTCAGAGGAAATTTTTTTTTGCAAAAAATAAAGCAACTAACCAACCAGACAACAACCAAACACAAAACAATAGCGGCTCTTTGTGCTTACCAGTTCAATGGGAATTTCATTAAAGGTGCTATTTTGATTTTGTTATTTTGGGAGTTACTATTTCAAATTTAGTTATTTTTGAAACAATTTCCTAGTATAGACCTGCCCTGGTAGCGTTTCTGCTGCCTCTCATAGAAGTGGATTGACTGTGCCAATGGGAGAGCCCTCCCATTGGTGTAGTAGTGTCTTTGCTAAAGTGCTACAGTGCAGCTTCACCATACATGTAGACAATCCCTAAAACTGTGTGGAGGGACCAACCACAGTATGTTCTGCTGACCTCAGTGGAAGCCATTTGAAAACCCAGCTTGAGAAAGCAGCAGACTGGATGCAAGTATACGTGGTGCCAAAGTACCTCAGGGGAAGAGGTACTTGGGTTGGGCCTCGCCTTAGTTTGACAGCATACTAAGTAAATATTCATAACTATTTTAAAATGTACTGTGCTTAACATAACATGGCTGCCCTGAGGAATGAGATATTTCCATTGTGGTTACAAAAGATGTTCTTGCTTTGACAGACATGCTTTCCATTGCTAAATGAAATCTGAAAACATAGCTCCTGTGCTCTGCATAGAGCTGTCCACTGGAAATTCAAGGCCTGGTTATCAAGCTTGCTAGCTGACCCTGGGGTTGTTACAAATATTTAGAGATTTATATCTTGGGCCCATTTCTAGTTCACAACTGATAAGGCGTCTTGTTGCACCTTATAGACTAACAGATGTATTGGATCATAAGCCTTCATGGGCAAAGATCCACTTCGTCAGATCCACATAGAGGGACATTTCCACTACATGTTTCTGACGAAGTGGGTCTTTGCCCATGAAAGCTTATGCTCCAATACATCTGTTAGTCTATGAGGTGCTGCAGGACTCCTTGTCACTTTTGCAGATCCCGACGAACACAGCTTCCCCTCTGATATTTGAAAACCTGTTTATTTTGCAAAGTCTTTTAACATCATCTCTTGGCACTCTCGTGTCTTCTTCCAAAATGATATTTATAGTGTATTTTTCTGAATTAGAGGCCTGAATCCTTCAAGTAGCTCCACATTAGAAGTCCCCTATGCCTAGGGAAACTGCACTGAAGTTAGAGGGCTCCACTGAGGGGAAGACTCCATATTAGTGCTACTGAGACATGGATGAGCAAGCATAGTAGTAGGAGGGGAGATAAGCAAATCCCAGACCTGTAAAAGACCAGCAGGTTGGAGCCTCTCTACTCTGTCCCATTTGCTGTGCAAACTTTACCCCATCTCAAGAGAACTATGGACCTGCATTTGATATATTTTTTTCCTTACAGAAGATTCCATTTGGCATCTGGAAACAAGGGGAATAATACAGTAGAGAAAGAGAGGAAGTCATGTTGGAAAAGGATTACTTACATATGTAACGCTTCTGCCAGGCCGAGTTAATAGCAGCAAGGGGCGGGTTCAGTACCTAGGGGTCCCCTCCCAACAATGTAATGCAACAGTGGCTCAAGCCCCCACCCAGTGACTTGGGAAATCTTACACACACTGCTGGGTGCCTCAAAGAGGCAATTCGTCCCCTCTCACAAGCACAGAGCCTTGGTATAGCAGCAAATCTTTAATAACATAAGGTAACCAACATTAAATTGGGAAAACACTGCAACTAGGATTCATAGACCAAACATGAGCAAAGACCCACCCCAGCCTAGAATCACCCGAAGTCCCAAAAGTCACCTTTTGGAATGGGGAAGGCAGGAAGGTTGACAATGGGCACCTTACATGGTCCGAGGCCAATGGCCTCGCCTCTCTGTAGGGTTCTGTTGCAGCCTTTAACATGAGCCACTCTGCCACACTTCACCAGCAGTCCCACTGGTTGTTCCCACCAGCTGATGCAAACAAGATCAGCCCTGGAAGTCTTTTTGCACCACTTGCCACAATTCACCACCAGATGTCAGGGTAGAGCTTATCCTGACCCTGCTTACACATACAATTACAGGCTAAAATTTTGAATGCATCCAACCCAATTCAAAGCAACCATTGTTATCTCTGGTGTAAGGTCTGAATTATCCAGTGATCTGGGGTAAGTGACTGGTTCCTGGGAACTAGGAATAACCTGATTTGGTGTGATAGTGATCATTATCATTATCTGGATGGCAAGATATGCTGGAGAGTCTAAAGCAAGGGTGGGTACTAATTTTTGATGTGGGGGGCCACTCCAGATGTTAAATTAATGGAGATTGCCTATCTCCTAGAACTGGAAGGGACCTTGAAAGGTCATCAAGTCTAGTTCCTTGCCTTTGCAGCAGGACCTAGTACCATCTCTGACAAATGTTTGCCCCAAATGGCCTCTGCAAGGATTGAACTCACAACCCTGGGTTTAGCAGGACAGTGCTCAACCCACTGAGCTATCTCTCCTCCTCTTCCTCCCCCAAGTGTTAGAAAGTGGTCAAGGGCCACATTCTTCCATAATATTAACAGAGGCGCTGTGGGGTCTAGGATGGAGGTTAGGTACAGAAGGGAGTTTTGGGTAAAAGATTGAGGTACAGGAGGGAAAGTGGAGTCTGGGAGGGAGTTTGGGTGAAGGAGGTGGTTGTGACCTAGGGCAGAGGACTGGGGAAAAAGGGTTTGGTTTGTAAGCTAGGGGAGGGGACGAGGGTGCAGGAGTTTGGTTTATAACCTAGGATAAAAGGGGATTGTGATCTGGGCAGGGGATTTGGGTGCCAGATGTGGGAGGAGGTATGGGTACAGAGGTTTTGTGCATGTTGAGTGGGAGAGTAGAGGGCTGGGGAAGAGAGCATAGGATGCCAGAGTCAGACTCTGGCTAGGAGACTTATCAGCCAACAGCCCAACCAGCCTATCTGCCTGCAGAGCTAAATGCTTGAAGAGCTTAACAAGTTTCCCAGCCTGCCTGCATGACCCATGCCTGCACAGACTATTGTGTGAATAACTGAGCCAGAAGGGAGGGACCTAGTTCTTCATGGCTGCCTGTTATTCAATCAGGCAACTCCCATTAGCCAGTTTCTGGCCAGAAGCCAGCCAATGGGATTGTGCTGAGGGTGGGCATTATGCCTGCAGCCTTCTGCCCCTGACAGTTTTTAAAGAGAACTGCCCTGCTGCCATTTTTCTGAGTGGTGTGCTGGGCTATGGGACAAGCAAGGGAGCCTACCTGGGGCTACCCACAGAATCTATGGGGCGGATCCGGACCGTGGGCCATATTTTGCACAGGAGTGAGAACTATTTGGCTCCGTGATAAGGCTGGCACAGTGATCCTGGAGCTCACATTTGTTACAAGTCTGGTGAAATCTAATTATAGAACACACCACTAGTTTGAGGTGTCTGCCTTGTTTCTGATAATCTGTCATGAGGTTTGCACTCACACCCGTGAGCCACTGCAGCCAGCATGACAATTTCTACCTAACCTGAATCCTTGGAAGAGCTTTTTCTCTGTTGCTATTCCTGATGGTATAAAAATACTGAAAAGTTAGCTTACATGAAGACGTGCCATACAATGCTCTTCAAACAGGCCAGTGCCGTTCTTGCTGGAGATGAGTGAAAAAATGAGTTTTATTCTATTTATCTGCTCAGCAAGACATGAAGATGAGAACAAAGTATTTCTGGTCATCAAATCAACACAAATGTCATCAATGAAAACCATATCTCTGAGGTGTGGTAAAGTGAGATTCCATCCTGTTCATCTTTTTTCCTCATTAAACAGAATAAAAGACTGGACTACCTCTACTCCTTTCCTTCCGCCAAAGAAGGTTGAGAAGTACCTATGATACTTGCTGATGTGCTTCCACTACAACTGCCTGTGATGTGGCTGTATCTGAAACATGCACCCCCTTCTCTCCCCAGCGGGCCCTACTATTGCTGTACTTACAACATCAAATACTACCACTGGCAGATCATTCCATCATCTTTTTTTTTCTTTATCACTTTCTCCTCACATGTCCTTCTTAACTTAAAGCTCTTACTGAAGAAGCTGAAATGGCCACAGGTGTCATTTTTCCCATCTCAAGCTTCCCCTCACATGTTCTCTCTTCATCTTACCTTCTCTTCCCTATTTCCCCCTCTGTCATTGTTTTTAAATTGATATGGTCTCCAGCCTCCCCACCCACTGCTTCCCTGGCTCACTAGGGGAAGAATGAAACGAAAGGGCTGTATTCATGTTTATAAAATGTGCTTTTATCTCACTGGAACTTCTGAAAAGACAAAACCCTTCTTCTATAAACCAAGTGAGTCTTAGAATTTAGGCTGAGTATTTCCTCTTGGGACCAGCAAAACTGAGTGCGCTAGAATGGGGGAGGGGGGAGAAGATGATGTAATTCATAAACCAAAGTACTGCAAAGGTGGAGACAGCCTCTAAGAGCAGCATTTCAGTGAGTTTGGCAACTGAATTCTCTTTGGTTCTATAATTAGTGATTTTTTTTCTCAGTTCAGATTAATCATTTTCTCAACAAGACATTTATTGTTTGGACAATCCATTTCAGCATTAATTGCTCCCAATTCAGGGGCTTGTTGTCTCCTGGATTTATGAACATCATGATTTAGGGGTCTGTATTAAATGTCTTTCATTAGCTCTCATAAGCTCAGTGACAGGCTCATCTGTTTTAGAGCATGATTTTGTTTCTTCCCCTATGCTTTTTTTTTCCCCAACACATTTTCAGTACTGTATCCCTTATATCCCCTGCCCCCTGCTCTTAAGGAGACAAACTGGTTCAGACAAAATGAGAATCCATCTAAACCTTGAACTGAACCTGTAGGCTGTGTCTAGACTGGCAAGTTTTTCCGCAAAATCATGTGATTTTTGCGGAAAAACTTGCCAGCTGTCTACACTGGCCATTTGAATTTCTGCAAGAACACTGACGATCTCATGTAAGATCGTCAGTGTTCTTGCGGAAATATTGTGCTGCTCCCGTTTGGGCAAAATCCCTCTTGCACAAATCATTTGTGCAAGAGGGCCAGTGTAAACAGCACAGTACCGTTTTCCGCAAAAAAGCTCCGATCGCGAAAATGGCGATCAGGGCTTTTTTTGCGGAAAACTGCGTCTAGATTGGCCACGTACGCTTTTCCGCAAAAAGTGCTTTTGCGGAAAAGCATCCTGCCAATCTAGACGTGCTTTTCCGAAAATGCTTTTAATGGAAAACTTTTCCGTTAAAAGCATTTTCGGAAATTCATGCCAGTGTAGATGTAGCCATAGTGTGTGTGCATTTTGAATAATGTTGGGAAATTATCTGCTATATGTCTGAGAGAGTTTGTGTGTCTGTCTTTCTGTCTGTGTGTGCATCCATCTGTCTGTGAGTCTGTTTGTTCAAGAACTCTTCCTAAATACTAAGATTTAGGACCACCAAATTTGGGATGCAGTTTCCCGAGATGTTCCCGGAATGCAGATGTGCCGCCTCAGATGGAAAAGGAGGGCTGTGACAGCAGGGGCACTTATACTCACAAATGTCCATGGAGGGCAGCAAGTGCCCAAGCTCTGGGCCATGCTGGAGAGCAGCCCGCAGCTGGGCATCACAGGCCCCTCCACCCCAGGCTAACCCTGGGGAGCAGCTGGAGGATACCCCCCACCACCTGCCCTGAGTCCCCACTCCCTCCTCTGGGCCCCCCACACCTCCCAACCCCTTGACCTGAGTCCTGCACCTTCTACTCCTTGCCCTGAATCACCTACTCCTGCTCTGACTCTTGCACCTTCCATGCCCTAAACTGATCCCCTCCTCTTTCCCCAACCCTAATTCCTTCACTGCCCCCACACACCACTAGTCCACTGCCCTGAGCCCCTCACCCTCACTCCTGCATCCTGTACATGTCAGCTCCCTGCCCTGAGCCTCCCACACCCACAAGCCCCTATCCTGACTCCTGCACCACCCCCAGACTCCTGGCTCCCTGTCCTGAAAGACCTCAGTAACACTGGGTAAATCTTCTAGTAATAAATAAATGTCATTTGATGTGTGGAAGATACCTTTTGGACAGTCCTTAAAGTTGAAGTCTTCTGTTGATCTTCAGAACAGATGAGGAAGAAACAACAGTGGTATGTTGTCACAAGAAAGTGTTTCAACTTTCATGTAGAGAGAGCACTAATAAGGACTAATATGGATTGTTATGTTTGCCGTGGTAATGCTTAAAAACCAATGAAGAATATGCTAGGTGCAGTACAAACGCAGCAATAGGTATTGCCTAGGGCTCAGGGGCTTGGGTTCTTTATTCTGCACAGGGCCTATGATGGGGACAAAAAGGCCTGGCACCCAGAAGTACCTTAAGGTTCCTCTTTCTTGGCCACTTTCTTCCATCTCTCTATTGTTTGCAGTCTGTACAGGATAGTGTGATGGGGGTGAGCTTTTTCATGCCCAGTAATTCTCTCAGAGTACAGCTGCTTCTCCTCATGCCTTCCAGCCCAGTCAGCTCCAATTCTCTCCCCTAAGGATAACCAAGTGATGCAAAGTTCTTAATGCTATTACCCGGTCCCCATGAGCTTTTGTTAAGCCCCTTCTCTTGGGGCGGGGAAAAAAATGTTACTACTAGGATTATCAAACCAATTGCTTTCACAAGCCCTATACTCGGCAATTGCAGGCCAAGGAGAGAAGCATGAAGGTCAATTTAATGGAATGTAATGGACAGTGTTAGGGTAGCACCAAGTACCTTTATATTATACAAACTATTTTCTTATTAAAAGCTTCTCTCATCCAGAGCAAGAAGCTGCTTCTGATACTGTGTGATCTCTGTATGCTTTCTGAGCTGTCTGTAGCTATAAAGCCTAGCATGACAAAATGTAGGGAGTGAGGTAGGTTGCTGGGAGGATGAACCAGGAAAGACAAAAAGATCACAACACAGCTGAGATTTTTTCTTTCCACTGCATTTCTTTGATCTTTTCTCTTCGTGTTTGTGTTTCTCCTCCATGCTGTCAATGGCAATAGCAATGAATGCTGATGAGACTATACTAGGTTCAACCTAAAACTTTCATTACTTTATTGAACTTCTGGTACTGTACTAAGCAACAGAACCACGCAGGTTTGCACAGGGCTTCCCAGCTGTAGGCAGTGGCTGGTAGGCTGCTCCACTGTTCTTGTTTCAAGAGGTTTTGGTATAAAGCCCTACTTGCACTCCCTTCACACACACCCCAGCAAACACTGTGACTTGGGAGCTATTCACTTAGCAGCTATGATGAATGATGGCCCAAAATAAAGGACAGAAACAGAAGAGACACTGTGTCACTTGTCAAATAGGCCTGATGGCCTCTTATCTGCTCTTTCAGGAACTGAATATTTCTCTGTTGTAGTTCCATCCTGATCCAAACCCAAATATCTCTGATGGAACTCATGGCTGCCTCATGGGAATCAGGGGCTTGTCCAGAATCTCAGAGTAGCAACTATCTTGGAGGTGGTTGACTAAGATTAGAATTGGTGTTCCTTCTGCTATCCTTGCTGTTGCAGCGGTCACATTTCAAGGTCCTCAGAAAAACAACATGGACAGCATTTGTATGGAAAAGGAGAATATTACTGTAAGAGGAATAAACCAGCCTTTCACTGTCATTTATCTCTGTGTAAGCTCTCCGTGGCCAACACTCGAGGCTATTGACAAATTGGGTCACAGCTGCTTTGCTTTTCCCCAAATCCTTAAGGAATACAGTTGCCTTTGGATACCTGTGAGAAAAGCATAGTTCATTTCTAGGTAAATGTTACCCTATGGAGGGTAGTGTTTCCAAGTTACTTGGGCTACATCTACACTAGTGCAGGTATTGACACATTGAGATCCATCCACCAGTGATCAATTTAGTAGGTCCAGTGAAGACCTGCCAAATTGACCACAGATCACTCTCTGGTCAACCCTATTACTCTATCCCAGATAAGAAGAGAAGGGAAGTCAACTGGAGAGTTTCTACTGTTGAAAGTCCATGGTATAGACCTGGCAGTCACTCAACCTAAAGTATATTGACTCCAGTTACATTATTCATGTAGCTGCAATTGTTTGTCTTAGGTCGACTTTCTGCGGTAGTGTAGATGTAGCTTTAGAGAAGCCATTTGCGTGTTTAAATGTTATTACAACATTCCATCTTTTCAGCTTCCTCCCTCTACTTGCATCATATTTCTGACCTCCTTTTTCTTTTCCCCAACTTCCTACCACTGACGCAGTCTATTGTCCTTGACATTTTTTGTAATTTTTTAAGATCAAAATACTTTTACATCATTGTTCACATTTTGTGTTTGCCCAAATCAACACTGTCTATTGAAAACCACGTTTTCAGTCATTTAAACATTTTAAATAATAATCTAGCAAAAGCATCACATAAATAACTGTAATTTTTGAAAAGGTTCATTCAAAAGAGAGAGACCATTTTGGATGAAAATGTTTGACCTATTCTAGTAATGAAACAGCTCCTCCCACAGGTGCCCAACACTACGCCTGCAGCCCCGACTCTGAACAGAACATTAATTAGAATATAAGTGAACAGAATATTAAATGTACAGATATAACCATAATGCCATAACAATATACTTTTGTGTTGAGAATAGGATCTTACTATGTGAGGAGCCTTACACAGTTGAGGTAGGTCCTGCTTTGGGCAGGGGGCTGGACTCAATGACCTCCTGAGGTCTCTTCCAGCCCTAGGATACTATGATTTTATGATCGCCAGTGTTGCGGAGACATATTGCTTTAAAAGCTCTGATGTACTATGTGGGTCCAGAATCTGACCTAAAGGAGCTCACATGCTGCAAGATTCAATAAATAGGAGGTATCTGATAATACGTTTTCTGTATGATTCAACTTGGGGCCTTGTCTCCCTCTTGTCTCTTCTTCACACTATGATGACTGTAGGCATTTTGGTAATATTTTTATGACTCCTATGCCTCAGTGCTTCTCTCTGTGATTTGTAATGTTACACACTGAATATAAAAGGAAGGGAAAATTATCAGATCCATGTAGGAACCTAGATGATGGATAAGGTCATTACCTGACTAGACATTACACATGTGAATGTAGGATCTGGAGGAGATAGCAGAAACCCTGCCTTGAATATTCATACTTGATGATATTCATCCAAGAGGAGATTCCCCACCCCCCCCACACACACACTCTACAGGAATGCAGAACAAAGACTCTGCAGACAAAGGGGAAGGTATCACACAGACACAGTACAAGCTGGACTCACAGAGGCCTCATCTGGGTCTAATACAGAGGAACAGAGACAAAGAAATAGGACGTGCAGATGGTTCCTAAAGCAGCATGGTTCAAAAAAAACATTAGCTGCCAGTATGAACTCTCTTCATGTTTGCTTCTCTAATCCAACAGGAAAGATCTCTCCCATTGGCTTAATAACTGCACCTCTGCAAGAAGCAGTAGTTACGTCCATGGGAGAAGCTCTCCAGTGACATAGCACTATCTATATGGGGGGGCGTGACAGGGCCGTGGGTGAGCCCCTCACTCCCACAGAACCGGCTTGTGACGGGGCAGCAGCGGAACCCCAACTGTACCCCAGGCGCAATGGGGCCGTGGCTGAGTCTCACACTCCTGTGGAGCCTGTTCTGGAGCAAGTGAGCATCCCGCCCCCAGAGGCGGCTCTGCTGCACATGCTCCACCACTGCTGGCAATAGCCGGGGGGGAGAAAGTTGGTAGATGGAGCCAGACGCTGAGGCTGGAAGAAGCTGGTGTTTGTCGTTGGTGAGCCCGCCCCCGCATTGGCGGTGAGTGGCTCAAAAGGAGGCAGCGCTCTGGCAAGAAGGAAGACTGGAAGCAGGCGAACTCTGGGAGGAGCGAGCTGAAGGAAGCCCACCGGAGGAGAACGCTGGGAGACTGACTTGCACGGGACACCTAAGCGGGGACGACAAAGGCCAGAGGTAAGCAGGCAAGAGGTCCTGCAGTGTTTCTGGTAGGAAACGACCAAGGGCAGGGCTCTTGGAAGGGTTTGGGAGGTTGGTGAGTTATGGAGGACTTCCCTACCAACCAAACAGGGTGACGTCACTCTGTCCATAGAGCCCTGGGCCGGGACCCAGAGTGGGGGCGGGCCCAGGTCCCCCTACCGCACTTACGCAGAGGGGAGCATGGTGTGATTGATGCCCCAAAGCGCTGATCAGTGAACTACCTCGTCTGGGACTAGTAGGGCAGAAAGACTAACCCTTAGGACTTGTAACAAGTGTGGAGGGATGGTGGGCAGGGGTTCTGGTAGAGTATCGAGTGGTTTGTGATGTGCGGGATTAAAGGGAGAGGGGTCTTTGTAACACCCCCCCCCCCCCCACACACACACACTGGAAACAGCCTCTGGCTTGGCCATTGGGTGCGCTGTGTTGAGTGGGAGTCCCGTGTGAGGGGCAGAGGAAAAAATGGGAACTGGCCCCAGAGAGCGGGGCTTGCCCCATGGCAGGGCACCCTGAAGGGAGGCCTGTGACATGTGGTGGAGAATGTGGGCATTGAACCTACCCCTGTGGTGAGGGGGCAAAGGATTCGGCCTCAGGCAGGGTCAATGGTAAACAGGTAGGGAAACTCTTTTCAGAGGGACATGTTCCCAAGAAGTGAGATGGAGTTGAATAAGGGTATGTCTACACTACAAAGTTAATTCAAACTAACAGCCGCTAGTTCGAATGAACTTTCATAGGCGCTACACATACAAACCGCTATTAATTCGAACAAGCGGAGCACTTAATTCGAACTAGGTAAACCTCATTCTACGAGGACTAACGCCTAGTTCGAATTAAGTAGTTCGAATTCAGGGCTGTGTAGCCACTTAATTCTAACTAGTGGGAGGCTAGCCCTCCCCAGGTTGCCCTGGTGGACACTCTGGGCACCACCAGGGAAACTTGTCTGCCCCCCTCCCGGCCCCGGAGCCCTTAAAGGGGCACGGACTGGCTACGGTGCCCGTGCCAGGTGAAAGCCTGCCAGCACCCAGCCAGCAGACCCTGCACCTGGCACGGCATGAACCAGCCACCTGCTGCCACCCAGCCCTCTGCCTCTTCCTGGGACCAGGCTGGCGGCTCCCAGGAGCCTGCCTGGGGCCACAAGAGGCGGGCGCCCGCCTGGTCTAGTGCGGAGATCGTGGACCTCATCCTCAACCTCCACACTAGGCACAGGAAAGTGGCCGTCTAGGGCAGGAGAGCTGCCAGCCTGGCCACCCAGGAGCAGGTTTGCATGAAAATCAAGGTGGTCCAGTAAGACCCCGACCCTGAGCCCTGAGCTTAGGACGGCCGTACTGGGTCAGACCAAAGGTGCATCTAGCCCAGTAGCCTGTCTGCCAACAGCGGCCAACACCAGCTACCCCAGAGGGGATGGACCGAAGACAATGACCAAGCCATTTGTCCCGTACCATCCATCTCCAGCCTTCCAAAACAGAGGCCAGGGACACTGTGACGGGGCGGACAGGCCCCGCACTAACGAGCAGGAGATAGCCCAGGCCCAGCTGGCAGAGAAGGCCCCGCCCCTCTGACCCTGCTGGGCATGCTCCCAACAGCGGTCGGGTATAAAGGCCGGAGGAGCCCAGCAGGCAGGGAGGCCCCAGGGAGAAGGAGGAGACCAGGCCGGACCAGTGTTCTTGCAGTCGCTGGGTCCAGAGGCGTCGCCCACGCTGAACCGGGACACGGAGAAAGCAGCCGCCGGCCCAGAGTGGCAGGAGCGTGCCCTCAACCCCGACAGGTACTGCCTGAGAGGCGAAGAGGCCCGGGGGGGACCAGGGCGTGGTAGCCCAGGGCAAGGGAGACAAAGTTTGGCTCGGCCTGTATCGGCCGGATTCCCCGCCGAGCCGGCAGGAGCCATAGACCCTGCCTAAAGGGCCCTGGACAAACAAACCCCGGGCCAGGGGAGGCTTCTCAGAGCGACTAGGCCTTTACTACCGTATATGCCCTGATAGAAGGGCCGGGACTTTGGTGTTGAGACTTTTGCTACCATACATACCCTAATAGAAGGGCCGGGACCTTGGCCTAGGGACTCTGGAATACTGTATAGGCCCGGTCGGAGGGGGCCGAGCCCCTGGACGGGGGCGTACCCCTTGACAGACACCATTTCTATCTCCTGGCTAATACCACTCCATGGACCCAGCCTCCATGAATTTATCTAACTTATCTTTAAACCCTGTTATAATTCTAGCCTTCACATCCTCCTGCAGCAAGGAGTTCCACAGGTTGACTATTTGCTTTGCGAAGAAGAACTTTCTGTTATTAGTTTGAAGCCTGCTACCCATTCATTTCATTTGGTGTCCTCTAGTCCTTCTATTATGGGAACTAATGAAGAACTTTTCTTTATGCACCCTCTCCACACCACTCGTGCTTTTATAGACCTCTATCATATCCCCCCTCAGTCTCCTCTTTTCTAAGCTGAGAAGTCCCAGTCTCTTTAGCCTCTCTTCATATGGGACCTGTTCCAAACCCCTGATCATTTTAGTTGCCCTCCCCTCTCCCACCCTCTCTCTTCCCCTCTCCCACCTCCTTTTCCCAGTCTCCCCGAGTTTTGTTCAATAAAGAGAGTTTCTATTTTTGAACACACATGTCCTTTATTTTGTACATCAATAAGAAGGGGGGCTAGAAAGGGGTAAGTAGAAGGAGGTGAGGGAGGAATGGGGTACGAGCCCCCGATGGGGAGGACTGGGGTGGCTCTGCAGGCTCCTCGGGGTGGAAGCTCTCCTGCAGCCCCCCAATTGACACCCTTCCCAGATGGCAGCCTGCAGCAAGTGCAGCCGGGCTGATGGCCAAGTGCTGTGATGTGCCCAGTGTGGGCATTCAGGGCACTCCAAGCCAGGACTGCTTTGCTGTCCCTCATCGAGTTAGACAAGCGAGCTGACTTTCTGTCCGGGGTGGGGGTCAGGTCCCTTTAAGCACAGCCCTCGGCTAGCCTGAGACAGCAGCTCCACATTCTAAGTCCTAATCTGATGCCCTGTTGGCACTGCTTCCAGCCATCCTTAACCTCGGTTTAGGGTCCACTCAATGTGGACATGCTAGTTCGAATTAGCAAAATGCTAATTCAAACTAGTTTTAAGTTCTAGATGCACTAGTTCAAATTAGCTTAGTTCGAATTAACTAATTCGAATTAAGTTAATTCGAATTGGTGCTGTAGTGTAGACATACCCTAAGGTATTAGAATGGCTGACAGAGAATCAAAGACAGAAGCAACATCAACAAACTCAATTGATTCAGCAAATTATGGCCCAGAATCAGAAGCAGCAGTGGCAGCTCCTGTGAGAACCAGTGGCAGCTGGCTGAACAGAACCAAACACAGCAGGATCGCTGGATGCAACGGTACGCTATGATGGGGCCTACCAGTGCTGGTGTACCAACTCTTCTGGAAAGAAGTTCGGGTGGGAACCAGCCTTTACCCATTCAGCTGACCAAGAAGGGTTCCACCGACGACCCCGAAGTGTTCTTGGTAACCTTCAAGCAGGTCGCCACTGCAGCCCGGTGGCCTGAAGAGCACTGGGCCACCCTCCTGGTGCCCTACTTGACAGGGCCCACACAGTTAAGTTTTTGTGGCCTCTCGATGTGGGACACCCTGCATTATGGGAAGGTTAAAGAGGCCATCCTGGACTAGATGGCGGTAACGCCTGTAACATACCGACAGAAGTTTCACCAGGAGCGGTACCCACCAGGGGTCCAGCTGAGAGTGGTGGTGCAGAAACTGCAGAGCAGGGATGGCAACGGATGGCTCCTGACCAGAAGGTGGGGCCTCAGGTAGCAGAACTGGTAATTCTTGAGCAGTCCCTGCAGATCCTGGCCATAGCAGGACAGCAGTGGGTGTGGCATGATTGCCCCACCTCCCTTGGAGAAGTGGTAACCGTTCTGAAGGATTACTTGGTGGCGGAATGGGGAGAGGAAAAGACGAATGGGATGAAGTAGCTGACTACCCTGAAGACCCGTGAGAAGCCCCAAGGGACCCGAGAAGCCCCGAGTAAAGAGTCCAACCTCCACCCCGGGAGGAAGGAACCAGTGGTGGCTTGTGCCCATCTGGCTGGGTGCCACACAGACGACCCAACAATTGGTAAGTCCTCGCCAGGAGGAGAAAGAGAAGACCCCTGAGAGGAGGAGTGGCAGCCCAGAATATGTGCTTTGGGCGTGGGCAGGAGGGTCACTTCAGATGTGATTGTCCATTTATGGACTGCACGATTGGGCAGGCGTTGACCTTGAACCTGGAGGGGTGATGCCTGGGGGGCAGGAAGGTAATGGCCAGAGTGGAGGTGGAAGGGGTCCCTGTTGATGCCCTAGTGGACACGGGTTGTAGCCAGACCCTCATACAGGTGGGCCTCATAAGGGCTAATGTAGTACATGTACGGGGATATACGAGCCTACCCGTCAGCCTGGGTGCACCTAGCTGATGAGTTGTACGTGAGCATCTGCCTCATTGCATTGGCTCCGGCATTTCCCTACCCCATGATACTGGGCTGTCGCTAGGCCCTCCAGAATTGGAGTAAAGACGACCCTACAGTGGAGGAGATGGTGCTGGGTGAGAAAAGGCGAAGTTCCACTGATGCAACAAGTTGTAACCTGGAGCCAGAAAAGGGAAAGGAACCAGATTCCGACAGGGTGGAGTCCCTTGGAGGAGATTTCGTGGTGGAACAGTGGGGGGGGGGAGGGATCCGACCCTTCAGCGGGCCTGGGAGCAGGCGAGCGGCCTGATGTGGACCAGGACATGGACAAGCAGAGGCCTCAAAGTCCACGCTTCAAGGTATGAGGGAACCATTTATATCGGATGGCGATGGCTCCAGAGGGAGAAGGAGAAGTAAAGCAACTTCTGGTACCATTGTGGTATCAGAGAAATGTGCTGGAATTAGCCTATGCCAACCCCTGGGCGGGATGCTTAGGTGGGGGAAAGACCCTGCAGCGGCTCTGCCAGAAGTTCTACTGGCTGGGAATTTATAGGGATGTAAAAGACTTCTGCGCATCCTGCCCTGCCTGTCAGCAGGTGAGCATGATATCAGTCCCCAAGTCCTGTTAGTGCCCTTACCTGTGGGGGGTGTCCCATTTGAGAGGGTTGCCCTGGACTTGACAGGACCACTCGAACGCTCACGGTTAGGGCACCAATACATTCTGGTGGTTGTGGACTACGCAACCCGCTATCCAGAGGTGGTACCCCTATGGAATACTGCTGCAGCAACCATAGCGACAGAATTGATGAAGATCTTCTCAAGGGAAGGTTTTCCTAAAGCGATATTAACGGACTAGGATACTAATATCACCTCTAGGCTTATGACCGAGCTGTGCCGGCTGTTAGGCGTTAAAATGTTAAAAACGTCAGTATACCATCCCCAGATGGACAGACTAGTAGAACGCTTCAATAGGACACTAAAGAATATGCTCCATCGGTTTGTGGAGGAGGACCCAAAAGACTGGGATAAATTGATACCTGCCCAACAGTTCATTTGCGAGGTAACACAGGCGTCCACTGGGTTCTCCCCCTTTGAACTACTGTATGGCCGTCAGCCTCTGGGAATATTAAACCTGCTTAAAGAGACATGGGAGGAACAGGAGTCATGGGCTGTGGGGTCCGTTCCTTATGTCCTGCAGCTCCAGGACAAGCTGCAAAGGTTGAGCGAAATCGCCAGGAGAAACTTATTGGAAGCCCAGGGTAAACAGGCCCACTATTATAACCAAGTGGCTAAATTCCAGACCTTCGAGCCCTGGGATAGCGTGTTGCTGTTGTTGCCATCTAAAGAGTCCAAGTTAATGGCGAAGTGGCAAGGACCCTACAAGGTAGTCTGCTGCATGGGGGAGGTAGATTATGAGGTGAAACTGTCAGGGAAATGACGGGATACTCAAATTTATCATGTGAATTTACTGAAAAGGTGGAATGCAAGGGAAGGGTTCCTGATCATGTCTCACCCACTGGAACCGGAGTTGGGGCCTGGGAGCAGGGATTGGATCGACAATACCTCCGCTCAGATCAGATTGGAGCTGACCTCAGCCCAATGGCAGAAAGTCCAGATGCTGCTGCAAAGGTTTGGAACAGTGTTATTGGCCCAACTGAGTAGGATGGATCAGGGAAGCCATCATGTCACCGCAGTATTCTGAATTCAAAGCCTCCAGCCCCAGAGAGCTCTGGGAGGAGGCTAGCCTCCAGACTCCCACTTCTAGTAGGGTGGAGCCAGCCTGAGACCTCATTGGAAAATTCATGAAGTGCTCCCCCTGTGAAAATCATTGGCCACCCCTGCTGTAGATCATCTGCATATGATGAGGGAAAGGCAGGCTGGACTATGAATAATTATCAAAACACTTTCGGGGACTTGACCAGAGAACATCGAGCTGAACTGAGAAATACCCAGGTCCCCAGAGTGAAGACAAGTGGCAGCTTGTTTGGAACTGGTTCTTCATTTTTCTTCTCCTTTTTATCATCCTTTTTTGTTTCCTTATGTGGTGTTTTAGAACACCTTGGGAGACTGAAAGGCATAACCGTTAGAGGAACACAGACAGAGGACTGAGTTTCCATCCTCTGACGCATGATGCTAACTACCCACTCCCCAGACAACCAGAGTCTCACTGAGTACGTGACCCCATTTCATTCCAAAGGAGTGCTACAGAGGCATTAGCCCTTGAAAATTCCCACTTAACTTTTTTTTTGAGGAAAAGGGATACTAAAAAAACGTTAGTATGGACTAATTTGTGAATTCCTTGATGAAAACTGAAATAGTGAGTCCAAACAGCGTACGCACTCCCTGCCAGTAGTTAAATGGAAAAATGGCAGGTTAATGTTTTGTTTGAGAGATCAGATAAGATCAGAATTGCCCTTTGGCCAAATAGTTGACTGTGAAATGTCAGCTAAACAAAAATCATTGTTTAAATTGCATATCATGGCCCACTGCATCCCTGTAAGAGGCATGGAACAGATGCATTATGGCATATTTGAAAACAGTATAGAACCTTAGAGACTTGGTGTCTAACAGTGCTGAATAAAAGCATCAACTAGTTTTACATGTGAATAAACTGAACACTATGGACAGTCTTTTTTAAAGAACTGATGATAATAGAACCCTAATAGTTCTCTTGGGTTTCCTTAATTGGTCTTCAAAACTCCTGCATGTTGATGTGTATTTATTCAGTTCGTAACTACTATTCTCAGTAAAGGTGGATTGTGTTTAACTTGTATTTTTAGTCATTTCAGCTACCTCACTAGGATTTACCCATCACATAACAGAGGCAGAATTGTCTCCTCTCCTAACCCCTCCCCAAGGAACTGTCAATACCAGAATTAGTAGTATCAAGAACTAGTTTAAAAGATTCTTGCAATTCTAAATCCTAGTTTCCCCATCTACTACTTTCCCTGAAGGAAGAAAAAAGGACCAGAAAAAAAAATCATTAAAATTTATTTTCCAACAGGGATTTTTACGTGCAGAACCAGAGAAGCAGAAGTAAGGATGCTTGTAGGGAGTAGGTTATGAGGACACAGTGAAGGCAGTTTGCTCAGTGTGAAGAGAAAGGAGTTTACCTTTTTTCATCCAGTTTTAGGACACTGTACAGAAAGCATCACAGAAAAATGTATACCCACCAGGAAGTAGAGCTTTGTGTGAGAACAACACTAATTTGGTGCATAAAGTAAAAATCAGAAAATTCTGTCAGTTTCAGTTTTGCAAAAGGCAGATGCATATAAAAGACTCATGTAGGATGAATTTGCAGATGTTTGTTAGTGAAACTAATATACATGGCAGGATGTGGAAGCTCAGAGTCAGGGTTTGGGTCACAGTCTGGAGAATTAAGCAAAGACACATTCCTGATCAAAATAAATTGTGGTACATGTAAAAGCATTGGGAAGAGTGATTTTTTTTTCTTCACAGAACAATTATTCTTTAGCATCCACTCTTTTAACTGGATCTGATTGCATCATCAAACAATGTTTTAAAATACTTAAAGTGGAAGATAAAGTACATTTGAACATCATCTTGATAAGTCTACCGGGCTATGGGGGTAGGGAAGCCCAATGAAAGAATCAGAGAGTCTGAAAGTCAAATAAGAACATATATCAGCAACAATGAAAATATGAAATCAGTGGCTAGTGGGCTCAAAGTCAAAGCAGATCGACATCAGCTATTACTGATGCAAGATACAGGTGGCACAAGCATATTATGTATTGATCACAACAAATTAACTCTGAACATTGTGCCAAAAGGATTGATGCTTTAACTGTGCTCCAAGGCACTTGAATACCATGGCCACAGACAGAGTATCAAAACCTGAAAAGATAAAGCAGAAAGTGCAGTCATTAAGAGTATGTCTATACCGCAGCTGGGAGCATGCTTCCCAGCTAGGGTAGGCAGACACATTAGCTTTGCTTGAGCTACTGTGGTACAGATAACAGAGTTGCTGGGGGAGCACAAGCAGCAGCTCTGAGTAGCTTCCTGAATACAAAGCTCCCTCAACTGCCTGGGTATGCGGTTGGTTGGTTTGAGCTGGTGCCTCTGTTACCTCAGGCTACACTGCCATTGTGAATACACAAGATCAAGTGATGCTGGCTTGCCTTTCTACTTAAGCTGGGAACTATGCACCCTGCTGCAATGTGGACATAGCCTAAGAGGAGAGCAAATACAGGTTAAGTCTCTTTGTTCCCTTTGCTTCTTAATAGTGCTAGAGAGACTAGTGTCATGAGCTGGCTTGTTACAGATTGTTTTAAAACTCTGTTGAGACTGATAGATGTGAAGTCACTCTTCAGTTAAAATAACTGCAACCATAAACCCCCATCTGAAACAAAAGGTGGGTCTGAACCTATGCAGGAATCAGCGTGGCGAAGCTTGACAAAGCTACACCGTTTTAGGATCTCAAGACTTGGGGGCTCTACATTAAGAAATGGATCCTTTTTGTCTTGGTTCCTTCTGATATCAGAGGCATGGGATTTTATACATTCCTTGTAAATAAACAAAATTGCATAATCCCTCCCCCCAAGTGCAGCAACTTTCTGTTTCCCACTGGAACATTCCCAGGGCCCTGCAATGTCACTAGCTGTTCGGATTGAAAGGGGACAACAGTATTGATAATATTCCTACTGGCCTGTTGTCAGTTATGTTGCACTATCAAACATATGGTATTTTATACAACAAATTTTGATAGCTCTGGAGGAACCATTTCAGGCTCAGTAAATATTAGAGCAGAATGAATAGTTTGTGGCTAACATATAGAATGATTAATAATGTTTATCTTTCTGTTTGTGATGGATCTACAAACAATATACAGTTTTCTCAAATGGATTTTCTAATCAAATATTGTTCTGGGCTGTAGTTTCGTTCAAAAGCAATTCACTGCAGATATTCAAAATCTGAGGGAAGTTGTTTGGTTTTGATTGGGCACATCCATCACATGACATAGTTTTTGTTCCTAGGTAAATGGGTGTAAATTTTAGCATCAGATTTGAGATGTGAATATTCACATTATAGTTTAAAATTTGCTTTTCATCAATATGTTTGACTATTCACATAAACTTCCCATTGCTGCCAGTAAATTTATCACTAGAATGTTCTCAGAGTGAATATAAAACAGATGTGAACACAGCAAAAGTGAACTCAAGCTTTTAATTCAGAGATATATGTGGTAGAAATGGTCAGAGCTGGAGGGAAGGTTATTTGGAAAAAATAATTTTCCTCAAACACAATGGTGCAATTTTCAGTTTTCTGTCAACATTTTTTTCCAAAGATACTTTGAATGAAAAAATACCATTAGCTCACAGACATTTACCTTCCCCCTCCTGCATCCCTCTTCTGTTCTGAAATTTGATTTTTCCTTTTCATATGTGTTTATTTTTTTTAACTGTATCCTTTGGTATATATGGTTGTGACTATTTTCTTCCACTATTTGATCTGAGGCAGTGGGTCTGGCCCATGAAAGCTCATCATCTAATAAACCATCTTGTTAGCCTTTAAAGTGCTACATAGTCCTGTCTTTTGTTTCAGCTACACCAGACTAACACGGCTACATTTCTATCACTATTGAATGAAAAGGATTTTCTAAGTCAAACCCCCAATTTTTCTATGAAAACATTTGACCAGAAATAGTATTCACCCAGTCTTAGCAAATATTTCCCCAGAATATGTGTAAAAACCATACTGATAATACAGATTAAAGATTATCAGGGTCAGAAATCCAACAGAGGTGGACACTATGGAGACCTAATTTCCAATGTTCAACTGTTACTTCAGAATAACTTCCCGCTCAAACAAGAGTAGGGGGACAAATGAAGGCAAGAGGGCAGTGGAGGACCATGGAAGGAGAATAATATCAGATGAGTAGCCGTGTTATTCTGTACCCATAAAAACGAGGAGTCCTGTGGCACCTTAAAGACTAACAGATTTATGTGGTCATGAACTGTCATCAGTTTTTGCCCATGAAATCTTATAGAATCATAGAACCATTGAGCTGGAAGAGACCTTAGAAGGTCATCAGGTCCAGCCCCCTGCTCTAGGCAGGACCAATCCCAACAAAATCAACCCGGCCAGGGCCTTGTCAAGCTGAGACTTAAAGACCATGCTGAAATAAATCTCTTAGCCTTTAAGGTGCCACAGGTCTCTTCTTTGTTTTTATGGAAGGAGATTGCAACATTGGACTATTGCTTTTGTCCTCCACTGTATAGATTTCTGCTATCAAAATATGACAACTGCTCATACTGTGATAGCTCAGCACAGCAAAATTAAGATTTAAAAATAGTCTTATTTTTAAAACTATATGAAAGAATTGCCTGCTGATTTCACTGCAGTTCTGAGTTTAAAATCATTTAAGTTTTCTAAGCTTGTGTGAAAAATACTATGAAACCTTTTTAATGTTGTTGCACGCCTATTAGTAAAGTTCATCATCTTAACTGTAATTGTTTTTAAATAAGGAAATATAGAAAGTACAACAATGATCCTTGTATGAGATTGGATGTCAGATGTGAGGTTGGGGCTCCTTTTCGTTGCTAAGATAGAAACCTCTCCATTGAGAGCCAGAGGTTTATGAATGGAAATTCTGACACACTGTTAACTATCACTGTTAAAATGTGCTGCAAAAATCATTTCCATTTGCACTCAATTGCTTTATGTTCCCTTCACACAGCAGCCCCCATTGGATCGCTGTTGCGCTCATGTTATTTCTGCAGTTTGTTCATTTACTGGCTCCTGCTGCCCTTCAGCTTGGTTGACTTAATTACCTAAAAATGAAGCTTAAATTCCTCTCTCATCTCACTCTATATCATTTTTATGCTACAGTTTAAGGGCTAGAGGGCTGATCCTTGTTATATTCTCTAAGTAATCATCAGACAATGATTTTTATCCCAAGCCTATTCTGAGTCTGACCCCTTTGTCTCCACTGCTCTTCAGCTCCAAGTCATCTAAATTATAGATTGTCAGACCTGCTTCCTGCTGAACTTAATGGCAGCCCTTCTTCAATCTTTCTGTCCCCTGACAATCCCTCGCCAGCCAGACCTGTCTATCTTGCACGGTTATTTTTGGTCTTGTTCTCAGACTCCTTTTCTTGTGAGCTAACACCATGCCAACTGGAAGCCACAAACCTCAATTAGTTCTGGCAGAGCAGCAGCATATGGGGACTTGCAACACTAATGGTAAACTGGGGTCACATTTGATGTGAAGGTAGGAGAAAGTAAAAGTACTCTTCCAAAATCCACTTTTAAAAAAGCTCCACCTGTATGAGATCCTGACATGAGAGGCCACTTACTGTAAATATTGCAGATGTTCAGAATTATGATCCTAGATGCTGTGTGGGATTAGTTTCTCTTGATGGGACTCAGATGGGACTTTGGCTGTGCTGATCCTTTTCTGCTGCAAGGGTCAGAGTAAAAACAGTTGGTGGGTAATGAGGGATATAAGCACTTTTAAAGTTTATTAACAGAACTTTCTCCTGAGATACCACCTTCCATACTTGTGTTGATTTATGGAAAGATTCCCATAGGTAGCTTGAACTGGTTCTGCAGGGGCTTGTCTTGTGGCTGGAACAGAAAAACAAGATGGCTGCTGGCAAAAAAGCCTCTTCTTAAAGGGTCTTTTTTTTTTTTGCTCAACAACTTTGGTCTCCCCCCTCCCTTTTTTTCTCAACATTTTTTTTCTCGGTGTGTGTGTGTGTGTGTGTGTGTGTTCAGTATTTTTGGTTAAACCATCTGGCAACCTTAGAGGGGATAGAGGGAAAAACCCTGGCACAGGCAGGGACAGAGGTTGTAATAGTTACGCTGGTGACTGAGGCACCAGTGTTTGCAAAAAAATAAGGTTAGGGCTTTTTTATTTCCCCTCTCACAGGACCAGTACATTTCAGTGAGCACAAGTTTTCCCAGGGCTGGGTTCTTAAAAGCACAGGCATACCAATGCCTAGACATGGCAGCAGAGCCATGCCTGGTGGTGCGGGGCCCAGAGCAATCTTCCCTACCTGCCCCAAGCTCCTCCTCTTCCCACCCCTGCTTTGCCCTCACTCCCATTCTGCCCCTGCTTCACCTAGGGTTACCAGGTATCCAGTTTTGAACCAGATAATCCAGTATTTGAGCTTTCTGTTTGGGAAACAAATTGAGAAAATATAAATGTCCAGTATTTTCTAAATAAGATGTAATGTAGATTGTGATGTGATATCAAGTGTGTCCAGTATTTTTGTTGAAATCATCTGGCAACCCTAAAAGGAGGACTTTTTACATTCTTTGGAAAGAAACAGGATTGCATGAGATAAATACCAGACTCCATCATCAATTTTTTCCCTAATAGAAACAACCTTCACGACTCCCAAAATTAGCTAACCACTTGGGTCAAAAGGGACAACACTATCAAAGATAATTTGATACTGGTAGTCACCCTGAGTCAGTCATTACTACATTAATAATCAGCTTCTTGACAGTTGAACATTCTTGGGTTTTCCTCCTAACAAACTTGTCATTGCTGGAATAAATTAATCTCTCAAACTCCTGTTCAGAAGAAATGATCTGTGGTTTTCTGCAGTGCTTAAGGATGTTAAAGATAGCCATTGTGGATTTGAATTCAGGTCGTGGATTCAGCATCAAGCTTGCTGGTGAAGAGAGGTTTGTTTGTATCTTTAAGTATATTCCTTACCTAAAGTGAGCCACCATGGGCCTGGGAAGTTAAAAATTAAAGTGGAATCTGCAAATAGATCTCTTGATCAGCTTTAAGTCCACTTCAATGAGGTCAAACAGTGCTCTTTCCTGGTGTGCTACACTATGATGTGTCTGGATGTGGAACTTGGCTGCTGGGAGAGAAGCTTGAACAATCAGGCAGCTGTTTTGTTTAAAAGATACTCTTTTCAACCAGAGCTTCTGTAATCACACATTACGAGCTTGACTTATGTCCCTGCTATATAACAACACTACTACATAGTTGTAGTGCTTCTGTTAGATCTTTCCTGTAAAAGGTTTAAGGATGCAAATGACATTGTGCTGGATGTGCTTCAGGGTTCAAAGATTTATGTTAGGAGTGTCTAGCAGCCAAAAATACTGCCTTTATGCAAGACCAGTAATTCATGTAAAGATGCAGTAAATTAACCACACTCCTTATGTCTGTCACTGGGTGTGACATGATGGACTTTAATGGCTCCAAAGCAGAAAATTGATTATGTAAACATGCCTTAGTTCACAGATCTTGACCATCAGAATTGTCACTGCCATAGTGAACATGACTGCTTCTTACGTTCAAGTTTTTTAAAAAAATCTTGCTAAAACTCCTATGGCAAGTGAATAATAAATTATTTGTCCACCATCAGTCTTTCAGTCATTTTTGCATACATGCATGTGTATTTGTGCTGATAACTTGAAACAACCAACCATTACAATATACCATAGACCGGATGTCACTTTAGTTATTCATTTATTGCAATGGTCAAAGGCAAGTATTAAAACTCTAGCCAATTAGCCCATCATAAGATGGGATTTTCAGGTCTCTCCTCCATGTTGGTCTTCTCTCCTGAGCCTCCGGTCTCTCGCTCCGTGTCTCTCTCTCTCTCCTCCTCCTCCTGCCTCCTGCTCTCTCTCTCAGCTCTCCTCCGCCTCCTGCCTCTCTCTCTGTCTCTCTCTTTCTCTTCTCCTCCTCCTTCTGCCTCTCACTCGGAAGACAGTGGAGCCCAAACGGCTGTTTGGGCACTGCGCTCCCCGTGCTGCATGGGGAGCACGGAACTCAAATGGTCACTTGCGCCACTTGCTCCCATGTGGCGGCCCAGCTGAGCGGTGCAGAAGTCAGCTGAGCCCCACTGCGGGAGGTGAAGGGGGGCGGGGCACTGAAGTTCATGGCCAGGGAGTGGGGCCTGGAGCCGCTGTCACGCTGCACGTCACCACCCCGCCTCCTTTTGCCTCCCGCCATGGTGCTCGGCTGACTTCTGTGCCGCTCATCGAGGCCGCCGCGGGGGAGGCCAAATGGCCGCTTGCTCCCCCGCGGCAGCCAGGCTGAGCGGTGCAGTAGTCAACCCAGTGCCACGGTGGGAGGTGAAGAGGGGGCGAGGCAGTGATGTACACAGCTGGGCCCTGCCCCTTGGCCATGTATGTAACCGCCCTGCCCCCTTTTCCCTCCTGCCATGGTACTCACTCCGTGCTTCTGCACTGGTCAGCCGGGCCGCCACGGGGGAGCAAGCGGCCGTTTGGGCCCTGTGCTCCCCATGCAGCACCCCTGTGCTTCATGGTAACCGCGGCTCCGAAACGGCCACCTGTGCTTCTTGCTCCCCCGCGGTGGCTCAGCTGAGTGGCGCAGAAGTCAGCCGAGCACCCTGGTTGGAGGTAAAGGATGTGACTAAGGCAACAGCACCGCCCAGAGGAAACAGCCAGCATTTCAGCATTACAGTCACAGACATTGGGCTACAATATATATGATTTCACTTGTTTGTGCCCTTCTTAGTATTTCTAAAATATCAGTGGATAATTAGATCCCTCACTATACAAGGAATCGAAAACTGGGAGATGGGAGTGAATTTTAGTAAGTATGATACAAAAACTTTATATCTTCAAAAAGCAGTGCACACATTACTGTAATTAACTAGATAAAATTATTCAATGATTTGTGCAGTTGGACTGAACTATTTTATTAAATCAAATGCTGATGTTACCATATCTGGGAATCACCTGCTGTCATGGACAGAGTAAGGCCAAATTGTTATATTTGTGTTATTTGGCCAGTATTAACCACAGATCAAAGGCTTAAACTTGCTTGCATATTTCTGAGTAATTGGATAAACTACAAAATGTTCATAATTTGTGTTTGCTTTGGTTAAGCAGCCAAAAGCTTAGATGATTTTCTGAAGGTTGTCCAAGTCAATTGAGTGAGTAGAAAAGGGCTGAAAATCTTGCAGTAACAGACTTTCTCATGAGATTTCTGGTACTACTGGTTCCAGTCTCAGCAGAAATTCCATGAGCACACACTCTTACAATATTTAAGTCAATTGTATTTCTACTCCTAGTCAGAATGCAGAAGTGGGGGACAATATGGAAATTCATTAGAATCTCAGAAAATCTAAACAGGTATGTTCATCTCTTTTTTTTTCTAGTAGGTGGAGTCACAATTTGTGAGACTGCTTTAGTGTGTGGGTTCTGGAGTGTTTCACTCACTTGCCACAGCAACAAGATAACCATGCAGAATCAACTCTTCTGTTTAACAGACTCTCTGCTTAAGCCACAGAAACATCTCCCTGCCCTGGAAAACTCCCATGAAAGATCAGTGGCAGAATTTGTGAGATGTATTTTTGTGCTGTCCAATATTTTCCAATTTCCTTAAATCCTGTAAGAATTTCCTTGTGTTCTCCTGTAGCAGGGTTAGGCCAAAATCAAAACTTGAGGGCCACACTCCAGTTGATGTAGCCATTATAGAGGTACAGGTTCTGCTCTCACATCACTTTTACCCACATATTATTTTGTTGGCATCAGCCATGTAAACAGGGTGAGAGGAGATCTAGATTGTATTTTCTGACTGTATCATGAACATGCATCCTGGTAAATCATTTCACTTATCTCTTTCCTTTCTGACCCTTTCTTTGTCTAGTCTATGTAAATTGTAAGCTCTTTCAGGCAGTGACTTGTCTCACATGCAGTGTTTGTACCATTCCTAGCAGAATGGGCTCCTGGTCTCAACCATGTCATCTGAATATTACTATAATACAAATAATTAATATTAATCAACTTCATGGAGTAATTCCTGTGTTACTACAGTATAATGAGAGCAAAACCTGGACCTGGACCTCTGTAAAAGGCCACACAAAACACCAGTTCTGGCCACCCATGTTTGTGAGGATTCAATTATTCTGGAAAGAAACTGTGATCTATTTTTGAAAAAGAAATAAATCAAACTTGCTGGACTTTGAATCCCTGGCTAAAAGATATCTAGGTATCTCAAACCTTATGATTAGACTGATGAGGTGAGCCTGTTTTATTCAGATTGACCAACTGCAGGATTTCAAAGGATGTGAACTGCATTTCCAGAAAAAAGGCTATTCCATATCACACATTTTAATATAAGTAATATTGGCCCTGCAATGCTACTAGGTGCTATTTATGTACATAATTCTCCTTCCAGATGCACTTCAGAGATCTCAATGTTCATTTTTTGCCCTTCCTAAATGTACAGAATTTCTCTTCACATTAACAGTGGCTCCTTTGTATATAGGCAGAGCAGAATATGAGAGTAGAGATATGCACAGCTGAATGAGGAATTTTGCATATAAATAGCACCTGAGTATATCACAAAGTTAACACAGTTTCAAAGGCCATCCTGTCTCATCCTTTCAAGATATCCAGGAGGATTACTAACACTTCCTTTCTATTTTACTTTTCATTTATTTATTTACATTTTTCTTTCCCCTAAGAATACAGGAGTGATTTCTCACCCAACTTTTCCTTTATTTGATTCGCAGGATTCAAATTGTAGCCATTCATAATATGGTATTGGAGAATCAAGGGTTGGTTGCATATGCTTAGGCAAACTTTTTACCTCTTACCATCCCTACAAAAGTTCTGCATGGGTTTTTAACCGAACAAACCCTCACCACATATCCACTTCAGGCAGTATTTCAGGGAAGTGAACTCTGGTGCATAAAATCCACTCTATGCAGTATAATCATTTTAGAAAAATCTGCTTTTGAAAGTTTGCAGTGTGCACTCTTTCCACCGTTGAAAACCTAGAATCCTCTTGACTCATGGCTGGCTGCCATGGAGAGATGTAAAACATGGTTTCAAACTTGTCCATTAGGAAATTTCTCCCATCTGGAGATCTTAGTATTGTTAGTGGACACATTAGACTGATACAATATGTGTGCTTTGTGATGCTGGATCAATTTGTGTCTGGGTCAAGTCTCCAGTTCCCCCTCTCTGGCCTCTTGCACACTGGACAAATTTTCCCCACCGTATACTGGAAACTTGCCAACTGCTACACTTACCTTCAAACCTCTAACTTCCATCCCAGACACATTTTTCAATCTATTGTATACAGCCAAGCTCCAAGATACAACCAGATTTGCTCCAATCCCACAGACAGAGACAAACACCTATAGGATCTATATAGAGCATGCCTAAAACTAAAATATCCACCCGGAGAAGTGAAGAAACAGATTGACAGAGCCAAAAAAGTACTCAGACATGAACTACTTCAAGAAAGGCCCAAAAAAGAAAACAACTCAATTCCACTTGTCATCCACCTACAGTCCCACAACTCAACCCCCTCCAATGCATTATCAATAATCTACAAGATATCCTGGAAAATGACCTCTCACTCTCAGAGGCCTTGGGGGAAAGGCCAATCCTCGCCTACAGACAACCCCCTAACCTCAAACAAATTATTTCCAATAACCACACAACACACCTCTATCATAATCATCTAGGAACCTACCCCGGCAATAAGCCCAGGTGCCAGCTCTGCCCACACAGTTACACAAGCGATTTCATCACTGGACCCAACCACATCAGCCACCAAATCAGAGGCTCATTTAACTGCACATTCAATAATGTGATCTATGCCATCAAATGCCACCAATGACCCACTGCAATGTATATTGGCCAAACTGGACAGTCTGTATGGGAAAGAATTAATTGACATAAATCACATATCCAAGAAGACAATACACAAAAAAACCTGCTGGAGAACACATTAATCTGCCTGGACACTCATTAATGGATCTCCAAGTCACAATGTTGCTTCAGGCCAATTCCACAAGCCAAATACACTGAGAAGGGTTAGAACTTAACTTCATTTACAAGTTTAATTCTTATGCAAATGGAATGAACAGGGACATCAGCTGGCTCGCTCTCTACCTTCCACATCCTAACAATGTAACCAACCAAACAAACAATGGAGGTACTAATTGTTCTTATCAGCCTCTTGTAACTTCTTGAACCATCTACTCACTGTCTTGCTCTTTTTTTCTCCTTTTCTCTCTTTTTTCCCTTCTTTCTTGGATCTGGACTTCTAATACTCCAGTCATCTGAAGAAGTGGGTTTTGCCCACAAAAACTCATGATACCACTTACATGTTTTGTTAGTCTTTAAAGTGCTACTAGACTATTCGTGGTTTTTTATGTTTTTCCTCCACTTCTCCTCTGAAGCTTTCGTTGCAAAACTCTGGTGGCTCTTCTAAAGAGACAGTAGAGACCTAATTCTGCAGCTGCTCCGTTCTCAGATATCCCATTGAACATAAGAACAGAAGAATGACCACACTGGGTCAGACCAAAGGTCCATCTAGCCCAGGATCCTGTGTTCTAACAGTGGGCAATGCCAGGGAGGTGAACAGAACAGGTAACCATCAGGTGATCATCTCCTGTCATCCATTTCCAGCCCCTGAGAAACAGAGGCTAGGAACACCATTCCTACCTATCCTGGCTAACAGCCATTGACGGATCTAACCTCCGTGAATGTATCTAGTTCTTTCTTGAACCCTGTTAAAGTCCTGGTCTTCACAACCTCCTCTGGCAAGGAGTTTCACAGGTAGACTGTGCACTGGATGAAGAAAAACTTCCTTTTGTTTGTTTTAGACCTGCTACCTATTTCATTTGCTGACCCCTAGTTCTTATGTTATGGGAATAAGTAAATAATTTTTCCTTATTCACTTTTTCCACACCAGTCACGAGTTTATAGATATCTATCATATCCCCACTTAGTCTCCTCTTTTCTAAGCTGAAAAGCCCCAATCCTTTTACTCTCTCTTCATGACACCTGTTCCAATTCCCTAATCATGTTTGTTGCCCTTTTCAGAATCTTTTCCAATGCCAAGATATCTTTTTTTAGATGAGGCGACCAGATCTGTACACAGTATTCAAGATGTGGGTGTATCATGGATTTATATAGGGACAATGACATATTCTGTCTTATTCTCCAGCCTTTTTAAAATGATTCCTAACATTCTGTTTGCTTTTTTTTGACTGCCACTGCACATTGAGTGGATGTTTTCAGAGAACTACCCAAAATAAGTCCAAGAATGGTTATAGCGAAATTAGTCCTCATCATTTTTTATGTATAGTTAATACATACATATCATCATACACATGGACTAGTGTTTTATCTTTAACTGTACATTTAAAAACTACTACAAATATATATGTCAATTACATAATTTTTAGAAACACCCATAACATACAAAAATATTTTCTCCAGTCTTTAAGTGAATTCTCATGGTAAGAAAATCAGAAATATATAAAGAAAAAAGAGTAAAAAGTACATTAAAGAAAAGGAACACAAGGAGAGCAGGAGGGGAACTGAAGAGTGTACTCTATACAGATCTCCACTGACACATGTTGATACCTAGTTATTGCATTATATTCATATATGTGTAGGAAGGCTTACCATATGCTTTCAAGGGAAGTGGACACTGATTTGCAAACCACATCTGTCTTTATGAAGACTTGGTAAGTCAGAAAACATGGTATGTTCTACTAAATACTGCAAGCAACTTCAACTTGTTCTTTTATCTTCCAATTTTGTATCATGATGGATTTTTGTTTGTTTTGTTTTATTGATTAATGATGCTTTAAAATTATAGCACAAGCAAAAAATCCCTTAGCTCGCCATCATAATCAAAAGATAAATAACAAAGAATTAGAAAGCAAATCAAAGCCAAAAAAATCAATTACATTGGACAATGCACATTTTAATGACTGAGATGTTTAGATAAATAGAGTAATAATGCTGTCCGTCTCATTCAGGACTCATATAGTAAGGGGGAAAAAAATCAACCTTGTCCTGTGACACCAGATAACTACATTTTACAGTAACTATGTCTGTAAATATCTCTGTACAATCTGACTTCTTGGAAACAAGGTTCGGACAAACTTCAGAGTCCAATTTTATTAATCTCCTTTTCTTATACATAGCCTCTGAAGCAAGAGATACGATCGCAGATGTATACCAAAATTCTAACTACAGTAGCTAGTTATACATTTTTATTAGTATCAGTTCATATGTCCCCTCCATTATTTAAAATTTCTTTTTTTCAGTTTTATCTTTACTTTAATTTGAGGTCTTCTGTGAAATTTTAGCCCTACAGAGATCAATAGGAGCAGGATGTCACCCTTTGTTTCTCCAGTAATAGGGAGTAGGAGAAGTCTCATTGTAAATTGCTAGCTATGTTCAACCCTAAAAGAAAGCACCTCCTTTTTCGTTCTTTTTCTTATGTATAGCCAAACACTTGATAATTCTTTGACTCGTGGTTCAAAAAGATAAAAAATAGCTCACTGTTAAAATGACATCTTTAACTCAGGATATACAAATCTTGCAATGGAACAGATGCAAATGTTAAGAAGACCAAGATATTCAAAGATGCTGCTTGTCCTCTCCATAAAACTGGTTTGGTACCATTTATTGAAACTACATTTATTTCAGTGGTGTTACTCCTGATTTGTGTTGCGTGTGTGATCAAAAAATCAGGTCCACCAAGGGGAAAAATAAAAGTAGAAGAAATTTCCAGCTCAGATGTTTGTGTGCATGAATGTAGGTGGTATTAACAATCCTGTTTAAAAAGAAAAATAATTAAGATTGTCTGAAATGTATGAAGTCACACTGTCTGGAGTGGCTTACAACTGAGACTGCAAGGTTAGGGGCAGATTATCAAAAACCAGGGCAGGCACCACAAACTTGTTTTATGTTCTATAATTAGATTTCACCAACCCAATAACAAATGTGAACTCCCAGAGTATTATAGTAGTTTTATAACAGTGTCATGGACAATCCCCTTAAAAATGCCAGTATATCTTGCCACCCAGGCAAGCTGGACTAAATAAGAAACAGTCACACAATATATCACAAAATATTCAAGTTGCTCCCTGTCCTCAAGAGACCAGGTCAATTTATACTTTTGATCTCACATCAAAGGCAATGTGTGTAGCTAATCTGTAGTAAACTAACTGAAGGTGTGTATAGCAGGAAAATGAAAAAAGAGAGTTATCTACAGGTTAAAGAGAATAAGTCTATATACACAAAGAAGTTTCAATCTCGGATTCAAAAGGCAACAGAGTTCTAGTAATCTGTCAATGCATGGAGATCTCTTTTCTTGTTTAGGAATCTTTGTTCCTCAGAATCCAGGCAATATAAAAGAGAGTCTGTTTCCCATTGACAGAGGTTTTTATCCTTTCAGCTCTAGAGTTGAAAATTGATGGGACAAATTCATGCATGTCTCACCTTTCTGGAGAGAATTAGGAATGCAGTCAACAGAGCCTGTAGCCAGACAGGAACCCCCCTGTAACATCCATTTTTGCTTGCCTAGAGTACACAGGGCACACAGAGCAGTAAGATCAGCATAGTCTTTGAAGCCTTGACAGGAGGCCCGGATATGCTGGCTGCTGTGACCCTGGATGGCTGTTAACAGAGATATGCCAATTGCTGATCTTAAGGCTGCGAGAACTGCCCCTGGCTGGCACCTATATTGATATGAACATACAGCAATCCGCGGGGGGAGGAATCTACCACCCAGTAAAGAATGTCCAGTACTTACAATTTAGTTATCTCTCTTCCAAGTGTAAATTAAGTTGAAACTCCCTTGTAAGAACTGGCGTCACAAAGACAGACCAACACAATTTGGCATCTTAGATAAGAAAGAGGATACAGGCCCCTATGGGTATAAAGATGGGTCCAGCAGCACACTTACTTTGAGCATCAATCTACCATCTATCTGCTGGTTGGGTTAGGTGATTGGCCTCCCGAGGTTCCACGAGGACACCCACCTCATATTCGTCTTTCCTAGGAATTGAGGGACTGGGCCTGGCCTGATACGCTGGAGTCTAGAGGCACAGAAGGGGGTAAAAATTATACCTGGATGTGTCCTTTGTCTTAAGTGTACACATAGACTTAGAGCTCTTTAAAGATTAAGCTGCCACTTGATACCATTATTTCTATTTTCTATCTTTATTTTCTTTGTGACCATTTTGAAGATCTATATTTGCTAGCAGTTAAGAAATAGAGCAATAGCCATTGTAACCATATGATTTATAAGCTTCTTTCATAGACCTGTAACTGTTTAAGCTTTAACCTGACTCCTTCAGTTGCTGTAACAGAACCAAGCACAATTTAAAAGAACTCCAGCCCGTCATAGAGGCAGACGCAGGCAGAGCTGGGCGTTTGGATCGTGTCACCTCCAGGGGGCAGATCCATAGGGGCATCCGTCAGCCTTCCATAGGCTACCCGCTGCGGAGGGACCTCGGTCCTAGCAGCTAACGACATAGATGTAATAAGCTCTCCCTGCAAACTTTGGGGCATCTGTCAGCCTGTTGGTTGCCCGCTGCGAAGGGACCTTGGTCCTAGTGGCCAAAGACACGGACTTAAAACCTCTCGGGGTGCCCGTTGGCCTCCCCTAAGGCCGCCCGCTGCGACAGGACCTAGTGTCCTAGCAGTTGAAGACTCGGGTGTATAATACACACACGCACACACACACACACTGCCCTGACCATAGGCTGACAGAGCCTCTGCCCATTGATGCATGCAAAGTGAAACATTTACCTTAATTAATGCTGTTTTTCCTGTTTGGTGAGTTACATAGATGCAGAGGTTTACAATGCAAATACTTAATATAACTGCATAACACTGACTAAAGAGGATATACATGAGATCAATACGTTCAGCATCCTCAAGCATTTTATGAAATCTAAACACTTTGCTACCAACTTAATCACCTAATACCTGTTATCATATATATAGTAGCCCAATGTCTATGACTCTGAAATGCTGGCTGTTCCCTTTGGATGGCACTGTTGCCTCCCACTGCGGCGCTCGGATGACTTCTGCGCCACTCAGCCAGGCCGCTGCGTGGGAGCAAGAGGCACAAGTGGCTGTTTGGGGTCCACGCTCCCAATACATCACAGGGATGCTGCATGGGAAGCGCGGGGCCCAAACGGTCACTTGTGCTGCTTGCTCCCACGTGGCAGCCCAGCTGAGTGGCACAGAGGAGGAGAAGAGAGTGAGAGGCTGTTTGCGCTGCTTGTTCCCACACAGCGGCCCAGCAGAGCAGTGCAGAAGTCAGCCACGCGCCATGGCGGGAGGCGAAGGGGGGCAGGGTGGTGATGTACACGCCCAGGGGGCAGAGCCTGGATGAGAGTGCATCTCCGACGGAGACAGAGGAGAGCGGAGAGAGAGTGAGAGGCAGGAGGGGGAGAAGAGAAAGAGAGAGATGAAGAGAGAGACAGAAGGCGGAGGAGAGCTGAGGGTACGTCTACACTACAGCGCTAGTTCGAACTAACTTAGTTCGAATTAGTTAATTCGAACTAAGCTAGTTCGAACTAACGCATCTAGAACTAAAAACTAGTTCGAACTAGCGTTTTGCTAGTTCGAACTAGCAAGTCCACATTGAGTGGACTCTGAACAGGGCTTAAGGATGGCCGGAAGCAGTGCCGGCAGGGCATAAAAGGAGGACTTAGAGCATGGAGATGCTGTCTCAGGCTAGCCGAGGGCTGCGCTTAAGGGGTCCCGACCCCCACCCCGGACACACAGTTCTAAGGGGTGCCCCGCTTGCAAAGAAGTTCTGGCTTGGAGTGCCCTGAGTGCTCACACTGGGCACATCACACCACTCGGCCATCAGCCCGGCTGCACTTGCCACAGGCTGGGGAGAGGGGGCAATTGGGGGGCTGCAGGAGAGCTTCCACCCCCAGAAGCCCGCAGAGCCAGCCCAGTCCTCCCCATCGGGGGCTCGTACCCCATTCCTCCCTCACCTCCTTCCACTTACCCTTCCCTAGCCCCCCTTCTTATTGATGTACAAAATAAAGATAACGTTTCTTCCAACATTGACTCTGTCTTTATTGAAAAAAACTGGGGGAGACTGGGAAAAGGAGGTGGGAGAGGGGAAGAGAAAGGCTGGGAGAGGGGAGGGCAACTAACATGATCAGGGGTTGGGAACAGGTCCCAGATGAAGAAAGGCTACAGAGACTGGGACTGTTCAGCTTAGAAAAGAGGAGACGGAGGGGGGACAGGATAGAGGTCTCTAAAAGCAGAGGTTGGGTGGAGAGGGTGCATTGAGAAAAGTTCTTCCTGAGTTCCCATAAAGAAGGACTAGAGGACACCAAAGGAAAGGAATGGGTAGCAGGCTTCAAACTAGTAAGAGAAAGTTGTTCTTCTTGACAAAGCAAATAGTTAACCTGTGGAACTCCTTGCTGCAGGAGGCTGTGAAGGTTACAACTAGAACAGAGTTTAAAGGGAAGTGAGATCAAGTCATGGAGGTTGGGTCCATGGAGTCCTATTAGCCAGAGGGTAGGAGTGGTGTCCCTGCCCAAAGTTTGTGGAAGGCTGGAGAGGGATGGCACGAGACAAATGGCTTGGTCACTGTCTTCGGTCCATCCCCTCCA
The DNA here is from genome assembly GCF_052426305.1 of Pelodiscus sinensis. NCBI lineage: Eukaryota > Metazoa > Chordata > Testudines > Trionychidae > Pelodiscus > Pelodiscus sinensis. The sequence goes on from NC_143052.1 coordinate 203,462,932, forward strand.
GGGTCCCTAGGGTTGGCTGCTGTCGGCAGACAGGCTACTGGGCTAGATGGACCTTTGGTCTGACCCAGGACGGCCATTGTAAGCTCAGGGCTCAGTGTCGGGGGTCTCAGTGGACCCCCTTGATTTTCATGCACACCTGGTCCTGGGTGGCCAGGCTGGAAGCTCTCCTGCCCTAGACAGCCACTTTCCTGTGCCTAGTGCGGAGATCGTGGACGAGGTCCACAATGTCCGCACTAGCCCAGGAAGGTGCCCGCCTCTTGCGGTCCAGGGCAAGCTCCCGGGAGCCGCCAGCCTGGTCCCGGCAAGAGGGGGTGGGCTGGGGGGCATCGGGTGGGTGGCTCTGTGCCGTGCCAGGTGCAGGGTCTGCTAGCTGGGTGCTGGCAGGCTTGCACCTGGCACGGGCACCGTAGCCAGCCCGTGCCCCTTTAAGGGGTCCGGGGCCGGGAGGGGGGCATAGAGTTTCCCTGGTGTTGGCCAGAGTGGCCACCAGGGAAACCTGGGGAGGGCTAGCCTCCCACTAGTTCGAACTAAAGGGCTACACAGCCCTTAGTTCGAACTAGCTAGTTCGAACTAGGCGTTAGTCCTCGTAAAATGAGGTTTACCTAGTTCGAACTAAGCGCTCCGCTAGTTCGATTCAAATTCGAACTAGCGGAGCGCTAGTGTAGCACCTATTAAAGTTAGTTCGAACTAACGTCCGTTAGTTCGAACTAACTTTGTAGTGTAGACATACCCTGAGAGAGGGAGGGGGAGACAGTAGGAGGAGGAGAGAGAGAGAGAGATGGAGTGAGAGACCGGAGGCTCAGGAGAGAAGACCAATGTGGAGAAGAAAATCCCATCTTATGATGGGCTAATTAGCTAGTGATATAATAAACAGGTAAACAAGACTGATTTCCAAGTATGCATTTGTAAATGCTCAACAACATAAGAACGGCCATACTGGGTCAGAACAAAGGTCCATCTAGGCCAGTATTCGGTCTACTGATAGTGGCCAATGCCAGATGCCTCAGAGGGAGGGATAACAACAGATAATCATCACGATCCATTTCCTGTCATCCATTTCCAGACAAACACAGGCTAAGGACACCATTCTTACCCATCTTAGCTAATAGCCATTGATGGACCTAACCTCCATGAATCTACTAACTAGCTCTTTTTCGAACCCAGTTAAAGTCCTAGTCTTCACAACATCCTCTGGCAAGGAGTTCCACAGGTTGATTATGTACTGAGGGAAGAAAAACTTCCTTTTGTTTGTTTTAAACCTACTGCCTATTAATTTCATTTGGTGACCTGTAGTTCTTATATTGTAGGAATAAGTAAATATCTTTTTCTTATTCACCTTTTCCACACCAGTCATGATTTTATAGACCTCTATCATATCCCTCCTTAGGACGCGTCTACACTGAACCGTAACTCGAAATAAGATAAAATTTGTGCTACACATCTGATTTTGATGCTATTTTGAAATAGCTTATTTTATCATTTGACACTGTCTAAATAGCACCAAATTTTGAAATAAAGCACTATTCTGAAATGTCCCTTTGTAGAATGAAGTTTACAGGAATGTTGGAATAGTGAGCCTGAAATAACAGGCTTGCTGTGAAGACATGGGATATCTATTTCGAGATATGCAGGTATCCCAAAATAGCATTGTGGTTTAGATGTACGCTTAGTGTCCTCTTTTGTAAGATGAAAAGTCCAGATCTTTTTAATCTCTCTTTATATGGCACCCGTTCCAAACTCTGAATAATATTTGTTGCTCTTTTCTGAACCTTTTCCAATGCCAGTATATCTTTTTTGAGATGAGGCGACCACATCTATTCAAGATGTGGGCATATCATGGTTTTATATAGAGGCAATAAAATATTCTGTCTTAATCTCTATCACTTTTTTAATGATTCCTAACATTCTATTTGATTTTTGGACTGCGGCTGCACACTGAGTGGATGTTTTCAAAGAACTATCCACAATGACTCCAAGATCTCTCTCTGGAGTAGTTGTAGCTAAATTAGTCCCCATCATATTGTTTGGTCTTAGATGTTTTGAACAGCTGCAAATTTTTCCACCTCACTGTTTACTTCTTTAGATTATTTATAAATAAACTGAATAGGATTGGTCCCAGGACTGACCCCTGGGGGACTCTACTCATTGTCTCTCTCCACTCTGAAAACTTACCATTTATTCCTACCCTTTGTTTCCTGTCTTTTAACCAGTTATCAATCCATGAAAGGACCTTCTCTCTTATCCCTTGACAACTTACTTTACTTAAGAGCATTTGGTGAGGGACCTTGTCAAAGACTTTCTGGAAATCTAAGTATACCATCTCTACTGGATCCCCCTTGTCCACATGTTGATCCCCTCAAAGACCTCTAGGAGATTAGTAAGGTATGATTTCCCTTTACAGAAACATGTTGACTTTCCCCCAAAAAATTACGTTCATCCATGTGTCTGACAATTTTATTCTTTACTATAGTTTCAACTAATTTGTCCAGTATTGTCGTTAGATTTACCGGTCTGTAATTGCCAGGATCAACTCTAGAGCCCTTTTTAAATATTGGTGTCATTTTAGCTATTTTCCAGTCATTAGGTACAGAAGCTGATTTAAAGGATAGGTTACAAATCACAGGTAATAGTTCCGCAATTTCCCATTTGAATTCTTACAGAACTCGGATGAATGCCATCTGGTTCCAGTGACTTGTTACTACTAAGTTTATCAATTCATTCCAATATCTCCTCTAATGACACCTCAATCTGGAACAATTCCTCAGATTTGTCACCTAAAAAAAAGGGCTCAGGTTTGGGGATCTCCCCAATATCCTCAGGCTTGCAGACTGAAGCAAAGAATTCATTTAGCTTCTCTGCAATTACTTTATCATCTTTGAGGGCACCTTTAGCATCTTGATCGTCAAAGGGTCCCACTGGTTGTTTAGCCGCTTCTGCTTCTGATGTACTTAAACATATTACTATTACTTTTTTAAGTTTTTGGCTAGTTGTTCTTCAAACTCCTTTTTGGCTTTTCTTATTATATTTTTACACTTAATTTGACAAAGATTATGTGCCTTTCTGTTTTCCTCACTAGGATTTGACTTCCACTTATTAAAATAAGTCTTTTTTTATCTCTCACTGCTTTTTTTTTTCTTGGGTGTTAAGCCACAGTGGCACTTTTTTGGTTCTTCTATTGTGTTTTTGAATTTGGGGTATACATTTAAGTTGGGCCTCGATTATGGTGTCTTTTGAAAATTTTCCATGCAACTTGCAGAGATCTGGGGCCTTGGCATGACCTGGAACTGGTTTATTAACATCATGTATGACTCTTGTTGTTATTTTCTCAGAAGGAAGAAACTAAATTAAAATATGAATGGGTTGGAGTCTAGGAAGCACCTTAACTAGGTAGTAGGCTGAAGAAAGTGTGGGTTACGGCAATTTTAGTTCAAGAAGGATTTCCAGTATGGTAGAAAGAGTAGCCTCAACTTAGGGAAGGAGACGTGGTATAAAAGAACTGTGACATTAATAGAAAATAATGTTGACTAAACTTTTGTGCTACAGAACTATTTGGGTTTTTTTAAGTTTTTTTGGTTACAGATTAACAGGAACACTCCTCTGAGACTTTTAAACATGCAAGGCACTTCATTCAAGCCATATGGAATGGAAATCCATCAACTGCACAAGGAAACTCGCACACATCCAAACAGCATCATATATGTACCTCTGGACCCCTTAACTCCATTCATCCAAAGAAGTTTGTTGTGCTCATTAAAGCTCATGATACCATCTACATTTTTGTTCTTGCTGCAGAGCTATTTATTGTTTTTTAAGTTTTTTTCAGTTACAGACTAACATGGCTACCCCTCTGAGACTTTTGATTTCTTTGTTTCATTAGATGTTAATCTTATAGAAAAAGAGTTAAATGTATTCTGCTGGGTCCTTGAGGCAGGTGATTCTTCCTTCCACTTGAATATAAAATGGACAAGAATTGTTTTGTGGGGGAAAGATCTAACAATAACAGAGGAGCACCAGTTTGGACCTGATCTTTCATTATAGTTTGTTTTCTTTTACAAATAAAGCAAAACTCTAGGAAGTGGACTTCACTTATAACATGAAATGTATTTGTAGGTCAGATAGATAAAGGTGTCAGTTCAGAAATTATTAGTCTGGATAAAGAACATAAATACACAGGAAGTATAAAGTTATCTAATAGAGGGTGTGATATAAAGTTACTTATAAAGGAAAAAGCACAGTGACTGTTCCAGCTTCTGAAAAATAAACTTAAAAAAATCTGCGAGGAGGGGAATGAAACTGCTAAAATAGTGACATTCCAGATTTTAAAAGGAATTTAAAAGCAGATTGTCTATTAAAAAGAAAATCTGTAGGAACAGTATATAGGGGCCCTGAAGATAGTTTAAAAACTTTCAGAGATTCTGTTCAAACTTGTAATCATTACAATACAGAGAATAGAAAACACTAGTAAAAATTACTGAAAAATAACATTACCAAAATTTGTCATGAGAGAAGCTAAGATTCTAGAAAAATGTTTAATATCTACTGAACAGAAAATGCTTTTCAGAGGTTAAAAAGCTGGTCCAGAAGTGGATTGCTTTATGATGAATGTCTTACCACTTAAAAAAAAGAAGAGATAAATCAATTTTGTGAAGAGTATTCCATGAATAGAAGCAGACCAGTATAGCAACAATGGAGAACAGACAACTATTACTCTTTTTAGGCTTCCCTTAAACTTCAGTAAGGTGTTGATCCAATCCTCATTGAAGGAAGATAGAGTAACTCATGAATACATGTAATATTCCTCAATTTCCTTTATCATTGCAGAGTATGGATAGAAAAATCTTCAGGACAGAAATTACAGCAGATAGGCATCCAGCCAGTAGTTTAAGACTAGCATTAAAGTATGTCCCTTCTGCCTAACCAAAAGTGCAAGTAAAAATTTCCCCAGGCTCTCTGTATAGAGAAGGCTTTTGATTGGGTTGAATGGACTATTTTATTTGAATGATTGAATAATCACAATCTTGGCAATACACATAAACAGTAGAGGGACCTGTTCATGATTTAATGTCACTTTCATACTCTGGTAACACCAGTGATTTAACACAGGCGTGTGTGCGGAATAAGAATAACAAAGGTAAATACGAGTTATAGTGTGTCCATGCTATTTACTGATACAATAGTATAAATATTCATAAATGAAGATATCACTGATTTGGTCTCCCAAAAGGCACCACTTGAAAAGTTGTCAGAAGGTGCCAGTTAAGTGGGTAAGAGAAACTTGGCAATAAGATTTTCATGCAGTTTCCTTTGGACTTTTCATTCTCAAATACTGAAGATTCTCCACAAAGGTATGTGGATGACAGATATCTCTCAAAGAATCAGCCACCTGTTTTACTTTCCAACTCCTTTGTGGGTCTTTTGCAGCTCCCTGTCAGAATACATCTGGACCACAGCTTAGGGTGTGCATGGCAGCACATGCCAAGGTACCTGTGTTAGATTCAATCTAATAGTAAGCATAATCCCTGCTATACACTTGAGATGATGGGATATAAATTAGCTGTTACCACTCAAGAAAGAGATCAAGGAGTCATTGTGGATAGTTCTCTGAAAACATTTGCTCAATCTACAGTGTCACTCTAAAAAAGCTAGCAGAATAATGGGAACTATTTGCAAAGGCATAGACAAAGAAAAATATAATGTCAATATGTCATAATATCTGAATTTCAGTATATAAATCTATGTTATATCCACACCTTGCATACTGCATTTAGTTCTGGTCATGGCATCTCAAAAAAGACATATGAAAACTGAAAAATGTACAGAGAAGGGCAACAAAAATGATTAAAGGTATGGAACAACTTCTATATGAGGAGACATTAATAAGTCTGGGACTTTGTGGCTTGGAAAATAGATAACTAGAAGGGGATATAACAGAGGTCTATACAATCATCAATGCTGTGGAGAAACTGAATAAGCAAATGTTATTTACTCCTTCACATAACACAGGAACCAACTATGGGAAGTGCTTCTTCACACAGTGCACAATCACTCTGTGGAAATCATTACCAAGGGATGTTGTGCAGGCCAAAATGATAATGACACTCAAAACAAGTAAACAGTATTCAAGATGTGGGAATATCATGGATTTATATAGCTACAGTATAATATTTTTCTGTCTTATTATCTATTCCTTTCCTAATGATTCCAAATATTCTATTACCTTTTTTGATTGCCACTGCATATTGAACATATGTTTTCAGGGAACTCTACAATGATTCCAAGATCTCTTTCTTGAGCACTAAAAGCATTTTATATGGATAGTTAGGATTATATTTTGTAATGTTCATTACTTTGCATTTATCATCTGCAAAGTCCATCTGCCCTTGTGTTGCCCAATCAGCCAATTTTATGAGATCCCTTTGTAAGTCTTTGCAGTCAGCTTTGGACTTAAATATTTTGAGTAATTTTGTACCATCTGCAAATGTTGCTACCTCACTGTTTATCCCTTTTAAGGATTACTGAGGGCTCTTCCCCCTGCTCACTGTGCTCGCCAGCCCCCTTCTTGTGGAGGATAGGCAACCCCGGCTCTCAGACCCCTTCTCCCTCCCCCTCTCCTGCCGGGCCAGCCCAGGCCCCTTCTCCCTCCACAGTTCCCACAAGCCAGGGTCCTTTCTACCTCCTCCCCATGAGCCAAGGTCTCTTCTCTCTCCCTCCTCAACAGCCCAGGCCCTTTCTTTCCCCCCAAACTTAATCCCCCCTGTCAGCTGCAACAAGTGCCAGATCCAGCTCTAACCCTGGTGGCTGGGCCAGCATAGGAGTGCCTGACTACCTCATGTGGGGCACAGAGAGGCGCAGGTAGTGCCGTGTACACATGGTACTCTGGGACAGTGCAGCCCACTGAAGTGGGGAAAGCAGTAGCGCAGGGGGCCACTGTCCCAACCTCTCCCTCGTGTGGTCCCATCAGTGCTGCTCATTGCCCCTGCCCTGCTTGCAGAGCCCAGGGCTACCCACTGGCCTGCTGGGAGTGGAAGGGAAGGAGCAGACAGGTCAGTGCAGTGGGTGGCTCTGCTGGATGGCTAAGGGGTGCTCTGACAGCTGTGGTAAGTGCAGACACTGGGGATGGGGTGAGTCTCCATGGGGGCAGCCAGATTCTGGGTAGTCGGGCACCATGCTCCAACTCCCCAAGAGCCTGGTTGTGGGGGAGTCCCCAAGAGCCAGCTGCCTGCACATAAGCCTGGCTGGGAGCCCCCAACCCTCTGCCCCCCACTCCTGTCACCCTATCCCACATAACCTACACCCTCTGCCCCTTCCTGCTCAAGATCACAACCCAAACCCCTGCACTCTCTCCTGCTCCCCAGTTTCCTGCTCCAGGTCACAATATCCTCCTTCACTCAACCTCCTACCTAGATCCCGCACCTCCTCCATTAATATCATAGAAGAGTGAGGACCTTAACCACTTGGAGTGGCCCCCCCATCAAAAATGATTGCCCACTCCTGAGCTAGGACATATGCTTTGAGCACATCTCCAGTATGAAATTCAGGGGAGGGTTGGAGGCCCCACCCGCTGCATGTGCCTAAATGGTGTCTGTGGGATGCAACCCTATGTTCTTTATGTTCCCAGCCTCTGACTGCCAGAAGCTGAGAGGGAATGGATTGCTCAGTTACTGCCTTTTCTGTTCATTTCCTCCGAAGCACCTGGCATTGGCCATCTATTGGGTTAGATGGACCATTTGTCTGATCATTCTTATGTACTCACTAAAAATAGCAGTGTGGGCTGCAAACCCATCTAAAAATATGTACTTCCTTCTGCAGCCTATGCTGAAGTCCACACTGCTGTGTTCTCACTTCTGTATTTAGCAAGATAACAGTATTTTAAAGCTAGCACAAGTACCTCTACACAAGGTCCAAATCACTGTGTAGACATATCCACAGTGAAGTTCACTGGAGCTTTGGTTCAGCTTGCAAGTCAGTGTTCCTGTGTGAGACCTATCTTCACTCCTCCGTGGACAATGGAGAAGAGAAATATTTTTGTCATAACTCTCAGAGTACACTAGATCTTTTTAAAAATAGTAGAAGGCAAGTGGTCAAACAATTGAAAGTGTGACTACTTAAAATGGCACTTCAAAACCAACTGTTGACAATCCCGTTAGCTGGAAAAGATCTTGATTAAACTTTCAAACTTCATGTACCATTATTATCAAGAAGTATAATTTAAACTTTAAAAATCTTAGTTACAAAAATAATTCTTTTATGCAGTTGTAGAAAGACCTGCATGGCTCTGGCGGTGCTTTATCCATTGTAGGCAAGGCAAAAGAAGAGTTGAAGCAATCGGAAATTTGTGGCTCATTGTTATTGTGGACTAATCCCCAAGGCTATGTTATCCAGAGAAACATATTGGTATTCACCATGACATTTTATTGAAAAAATGTAGGACAATTGTTGAGAATATATAACAGTGAACCTTTCTAAATTTTGTCCAGAGGGAGTAAGGAAGTTTTTTTTAAAAAAAAGCTTTATCAGAAGTAACGTCTAACATTTTATTCAAGTTCTTTATTCTTCTCTATTTTAGTGGCATGGATTTTAGAAAATTCAACGTCTATAGAATCCAGGAATAATTTAATACATTCCCTTTACATTTATTTTTTCAATTACCGTACTAAGCTTTTTACATGGGAGGGACAACAAGTGAATACTCACTAGGGAAGCAATTAACATAACGATTCTATTTATTAGATAACAATGGAAAAGCATAGTAGATTAAATGTAGCTGCTTACATTGTTTAAATAAGGCTATAAATGAAAGTATCATGAAAACATCTTTAGAAATCAAGCCTCTTTTAGTTAAATCCCTAAATACAGGCAGTCCCCGGGTTACATCAATCCGACTTACATTGGATCCCTAGTTACAAACGGGGGCGGAGGGGGCGCAGCTAGTGCGGGGTGCCTCCCCCACTGTTGCTGCCTCCGGCAGCGCGGGGGGGGGGCGCTTCCCCCCAGCAGACCAGGGAGACGCGGAGCTAGCGCCCCCCCCCCCAGCAGACCAGGGAGACGCAGAGCGGTCTGCTGGGGCATGGGGGGCACTAGCTCTGCATCTCCCTGGTCTGCTGGGGGGAAGCACCCCCCACGCTGCCGGAGGCAGCGACAGTGGGGGAGGCACCCCGCACTAGCTGCATCCCGGTGGCGGCATTTCCATTCAGGCAGCGCTGAGGGAGCCCGGCGCGCCCAGTGCATTGTGGGACTGGGCTGGGAGTCCTGTTCGCGGGACGAGGCAAAGGGAGGGCGAGGAGCGAGCCGATAAGAGGGAGACCTGAGTAGGGGGGGCAGGCGGGGAGATTTTAAAGGGAATCCACCTCCACCGTTAAACACCCGGCCCTGCGCCGGCTGTGGTCTCTGGGCGCTGCAGTGGCCGGTTGGGGTGCACAGGGCACGCTTGGCCCGAGCCCCAGAGCCCGGCCGTGGGGAAGCAGGAGAAGGGGATGCAAAGCGCCGCCGGGACCACTTTAAAAAACTCCCAGTGCCGAGGCCGGCAGGCGACGGGTTAAATTTTTCACCCGCCAACATTTTTGTTGCCGCTGGAGCCCCGCGCCATAGAGTCCCCTGGCCGGGGAGCCTGGCGCGCGCCACTTGTGGGGAATGTTCCACCCCCTCCCAACTCTCCCCGGGGCTGCGGCGGCGGCAATGGGGGGCGGCTGCGGCACTTCGCCTCCAAAGGCTGCCCTGGCACCTCTGCTTGCAGCGAAGGGTTAACTCTGCTCCTGCTGACATTTTACCTGTTCCCCCCCTTCCTCCACGCTTTTCCTGCTAATAATTTCGTGTGTAAGGGAGATCATCCGTGCCCCCCACCCCGCTTCTGCACAGCTCCGTGGAGGAGCCTCTGGGGGTGGGGTGGGGTGTTGGAAGGGGATTGCTGTGTGTGCAGCTCTTTCCTGTGCACGGTCAGCCAAGCTCCCGCATGGCTGCACAAAGAGCAGCAGTAGAGGCCCTTGCTTGCCTTTAAAGGCAGCATCTTGAAATGTAAGGTGTCCCAGAGCCATGTCTATCCGCAGCCCTCAGCGCTACACTCAATGGAGAAATGCTCGTTGCAGTTTTTCACCCTGTAGATATCCCTCACTTGTGTTGCTATTCCCTGTCCTTGGGTTTATTTTGGGTAGGTACCTGGTCCTGTTCCGAGATACGCCGCCTCACAGGCGGTTCAGCTGGCGCTGTCCCGAGTGCCACAGGGGAAGCACCCCCCGCGCCGCGGGAGGCGGCGACAGTGGGGGAGGCACCCCACCCCACCAGTTTTGGGTCCATTGGCCCCGTGGACGCCCCTGGGCAGCTCCAACACCCCCCGCTGTTGGCTGGAAGGAGGGTCTTGAGAATAAAGCTTGAGAAAAAAGGACTGAGGGAAATGAGGTGTGGGAGAATAAAACTGAGCTCTGAAGAAATGTTTGGCTAGCGTTTCCCCTACAATATGTACCAGTTCCGACTTACATACAAATTCAACTTAAGAACAAACCTACAGTCCCTATCTTGTACGTAACCCAGGGACTGCCTGTACAGATTTAAGACCCTAATTTTAGTCACCAAGTTTGAAAATTTTGCTCATCACCATCCAGCATTCCTCTGCTCAGGACTGAAGCCTCCCATGTGAAGCTGGGCAAAAATTCAAAAAGTCAACCAAGTTTGCTCACTCCCACACAAGTGAGTCACAATGCTGGTTGTTGCCAGTCTCACTTTAGATGCTCCTCTAAGCAGCTGTCACAACTAATCAGCACTCTCTTTCTTATCTGTTCCTCAGGTTTCCTTGGGATTTTTAATTGATTGATCTCAGTGTCATTCACTCTCCTCTGCCATTTTAAAAACAAACAAAGAGAATATATAGGCAGATTCAAATTAGCTTATAGCTCATTAGCACCTGTTGCCTTTTGACATTCAATTAATTATCCTGTTGATTATACCTGGCTCACATTCCCCTTTCCCATTCCTGTTTTTTGGTTTCCAGGAATAATTTGGCTTCATATGAAGGCATAGTTATAGCCACAATATTCTCTGGTTGCCAGATTTAGGGATTTTGACATCAGACTGTTATCAGACATGCCACTATCCCATGGTAGTGGAATTTGCATGCTAGGTAGCCTCAGATTCTAGAGTCTTTAGCGCCAATGAACCTTACTGCTGAAAATACACTAGTTGCTAGTTCACAATGGAGCTGCTTACTCTCAGGATGCAGTCATCTTGCCAGGTGTGACCAAGGGTGGTGAAGGCCAGAGCATGACAAGAACCAGCAGACTGCTGGAATCAAAGAGATATTTTTCTGGTATATGTTCCCTCAGTAATTCCCTGGTTTTACCCCAGAAAATACACAGAGACCTGCATATGGATAAAATGTGCAGTAGCGAACCAAAAACTTATGTAAACCTCATTTTTTAAGAATACAAGATCTGTCAATAAAGGGTTTATTTTTCAACAGATCTGTGTCTAGACTGCCTTTTTTTTTTAAATAAAAAGCTCAGTTTTGAAAAAAAGCGGCAGCCATGGTTATGCTAATGAAACACGGGATATTCAAATCCCTGCTTCATTAGCAATTTGGACATGCCTAATCTACAACTCTCTGTCGACAGAGATGTGTAGTCTAGACACAGCCCCATGTCCGACCATACACAACACATTTTCATTTAGTAGGCTACATCCTTGTAAAAACATAAAACATGCTGCAAACACTGTCAAATATTTACTGTTCCTGCACAAATTGTGGTGTTTTTCCCCAAAAGGCCCACAAATGGGCAAAATCCAAGAAAGTTATTTCCCCTCATGTTGGCACTTCTTACAATTTTCAAATTCCCAGGAAGGTGTAGAATAGTAATAGAGATGTAGCCGTGTTAGTCTGGTCTAGCTGAAACAAAAGACAGGACTATGTAGCACTTTAAAGACTAACAAGATGGTTTATTAGGTTATGAGCTTTTGCGGGCCAGACCCACTTCCTTAGATCAAATTGTGGAAGAAAATTGTCATGACCATATATACCAAAGGGATACAATCAAAAAAAGTGAACACATATGAAAAGGACAAATCAAATTTCAGAACAGAGGGGAGATGAGGGGGGGAGATTAATGTCTGTGAACTAATGATATTAGAGGTGATAATTGGGGTAGCTATCTTTGTAATGTGTAAGGTAATTAGCATCTTTGTTGAGACCCAGTCGTAAAGTGTCAAATTTAAGCATAAATGACAGTTCAGAGGTTTCTCTTTGAAGTCTTGTGTTAAGACTTCACTTAACACCGACTTAAACCCGTCCAACACATCATCAATAAACTACAACCTATACTAGAACAGAATATTACACTATAAGAGGCTCTGGGAGACAGACCCATAGTCTCCTATAGACAACCACCTAAACTCAGGATGATTCTTACCAACAACCACAGGACATACCACATTAATACCAACCCTGAAACTTTCCCTTGCAACAAACCCCATTGCCAGCTTTGTCCACATATTTACTCTGCTGATACCATTATTGGACCTAACCAATTCAGTTATAAGATCAAGAACACATAATCCTGCTCATCCAGAAATATAATTTATGCCATCATGTGCCGACAGTGTCCGTCTGCTACGTACATTGGACAAACATCTCAGACACTTCGCCAAAGAATCAATGCCCACAAAACAGATATCAGACCGTGTCACAAAGAAAAAACAGTTTCTTGCCATTTCAACCAGAAAGGGAATTGTCTCAATGACTTGACTACCCGCATCCTGCTTCAAGGACATTTTAACACAAGATTAAATAGTCCCGTCTTTTGTTTCAGGAAGGTGTAAACTGTGCCAGCTCTATGTCCTTCAAATACCACAGTCCCCAATGCATGGATGCCATCGTGCTTGTTAGCACTTGGTGTTCCATGCTATTCTCACATCTTGAATACTGTGTATACTTATTTTTCGAGTTTCATTATCATTTTGGCGTTTTGAGAGGACAAAGACGTCGAGTCCCTGCAACATTCTGCTTCCTTCTGCCCACCTGCAGTACTGGGATAGATAATGGCTTGCATCAGGTGTAGTCATTTACACCTGTATATTGGGGTTCTGCTAAGTGGGGGTAAAAGTACCAGATCAAGATGAGTTTTTACATTTCTTTGGTGCAGGTACAAATGACTACAATACATGGAAGGCAATGGAGAACTGGGCCCAGAGTTCATTCCATCCTTATGAAACAGAGGCCAAATAGTACGGTGTTATAGCCGCATAAATCCAGAATATTTCCATTTATCCCAATCAACACATAACCTAAATTGGACTCATAGGGTACGTCTAGACAGCAGGGCTATTTTGAGATACCGAAGGTATCCCAAAATAGCTACTCCGTGTCTTTTAAACACACCCATTATTTCAAAATATTTTTCAAAATAAGGAATGCGCTGTTTCTGCATCCCTGCAACCTTCATTTCACAAGGGTTAAGGGATAGCTCTAAATAGCACGTTATTTCAAAATTTGGCACTGTGTAGATGTGTCATTTTTAAATAAGTTATTTCGAAAGACAATCAGAATAGATACTCAATGTGCATAGCACAAATTGTGTATCTTATTTCAAGTTTAGAGTGTTGTGTAGACAACCCATAGGGCCCAGTTCAGCAAAGCAAAGATAGTGATTAAATCACAGTGGTGTAAAAACATACTTGAAGTTAAATATGTGCTTGGCTGAAATCAGGCCTTATTTACTTTTATTTGTTAAAAAAAGCAAAACAAAATTTCTCCATGGAATTACTGCAGAGTTCCACTGGTAGAACTGGAAGCAGAGTTTGGTTCTTTTTCTCTCAATTTTTTTAAATGTAATATCCTGCCATTGTAGGGTCTAAAAGTTCCTTGTGGGAAGCAGCTATAGAATTGAGCTGTTGCATCTCAGCTTTGCTAACACACTGAAACCAATTGGCTGGTGTGGTTACACAGATCTGGAAATGCCTTTTCCAAGGGTATATTTCTGAGACTAATGCCATAATTTTTAAATATGCACCGATTTAGGGAGAACCTTGGGATTCAAAGACAGCGGAGGGGTGCTGTGATGAGGTGTCTACCCCATAGAAGGCCTGCCATCATAAAAAGGACCAATTAACCTCATAAAAGGCTGCACCTGGAGATGGTCAATGTTGGTAAGGCCTAATGGCTGATGAAGTCCAACTGGGAGACAGTGGAACTTTGATATTCTGGAAGTAAAAACTATATAGTGGCCTACTTGGAGGGTTGATCCATGAAGAGGGAACACTCTGAGTCAGAAATAGGGAGCAATTGAATGCAGGGGGAGACCATGGGGTAAGCAACTGAAGGAGGGGTTCTCTGACTGGTTGAGAACTAATCCCCAGAGGAGCGTCAACGAGGGACCCCAGTGGTGAGTAGCAAACCCTATGACAGGCAAGGAGTATTTATCTTCTGTGTAGTTCATCTACACTCAAGTCATTAAACTTTCAAATCAAGCCATAGGACAAATGCCCACAAGCCACGTTAAACTTAGCTTCCTGTGAGTCCATTTTGGCTCTTTACATATTGACTCAGGGCAATGACAGATTAATGGTGGCTCTAAATGAGGTATTAAATGTAATCTTCTGTACTCGATGTAGCAAAAGTTCCCTTTCTAAATCTGCTTTCTTTAATTTTTGCTTCATGATTGGCCTCTTTCACTAGCTGATTTAATTCTTGCTAGAACAGGCCAGTGACCTAAAACTGCCAGTTTTGAACTGAAATGCTAATTACATTTTTTCAATTGAATGCATCACTGTAAAAGCTTCCCATGCATTATTGACATTAATTATTTTTCTATCTCTGGCATTCTACTTCTCCTACCTAAACCAAATAAAAATCTGTCTTATTGTTTTGACTCTTTTTAAAAAGTCCTGCATATTAATGAAGCCAATCTAAAAATTTGCAAATATTTTAGAAGTCTTGCTATAGTGCTTTTTAGGCTTCAGAAGACCACCTCAGTGTCTGATGCAGTAAGGTGACAGACTTATGAGTTATTTAAGAGCTTTCTACTAAGCAATTTTTTAATCTCTCCTTTGCTCAGCGTGAATTAATGGGGTGTAGTGTGTATTCTTTATGTAGGAAGATTATTAACGGTTTCAGTTTTGCTTATGCAGTGATGGTGTTACTAAATTATGACTTCTTACATGAAAAATGAGTCACTAGCAAAGACTCATTAATAATATGTCTAATGCCCTAGGCTACATGACTTGATTCCCCATTAGTTACTTTACATTCAGCTTTCCAACTTAGTTTTTAATATAATCAGTGGGTTTTCCTAAACTAGCAGCAGCATTTTTAATATAGGCTTCTAAACATCATATCTAGAAGATAAGAAAGTATAAAACAGTGGTAAGAATATCGAGTGTATGTGAAATTTTCAAAGGCCCATGCTACAGCTGGACTATGTAGGATCACTTTTTTTTAAAATCACATTTTCCACAGAAAAATGTCATTTTGTTGAAACAACTGTTCTGCAGAAGTATCTGTTTCAATGAAAATTTTCTCTGGAAAGTTTCTCAAGTTCAAGTTAGACCTTCTGGAAGTTGGGGAGCAGGGGAAGAAAGATCCCAATGTATCCAATAGCATAGTGGTTAGGATACTAATTTGGGAGGCAGGATACTCAAAGTCTTTGCTCTGAATCACACAGAGAAAGGACTTAAACCTGGCTTTCATAAAGCCCTAGGTAAGTGCCCTAACCTCCAGGCTATAGCTTACAACATAGTGGAACTTTTAATCATATTTTGTTTTATTGTTGGGGACGGAGCTTGGGGGGGGGGAGAGGTTGCAAAATGTTCGTTGCATTTTCTTTGCAATGAAATAAAACACCTTGAAATCATTAATTTTTTTTGTGAAGATGGCCTGTTTTCTGGCCACCTCAGTTAGACTGTATATTTTAACTACAAGCATGACAAACCTCTGAACAAATGGGTGCTGCTATCTTGAAAGTGTTTTCTATATATATTTCTCATCCTGCACCTTCTTTGGGAGTATGGTGGTGTCCCTCATTCCCACTCATTTCCTTCATGCTAATTAAAAGAGCTGGAGTGACGAAAAAAGAATTCTTAAAAGCCCTGGATCCAGCCAGTGAAAGTTCCCTTTAGTCTAAGAAGTAAGGAAGATAGCTGCAGGCTGCCTTTAGAGGCAGCCAGGGGAAGTCATGTAAATTGAATCTCAGGTAGTCTAAATTATGCTAGAGGTAGCCCCAATCCTGGGTGTAGTTTAGACAGACAAGAAGGCACAGAGACATGGCTTAAAACACAACAGTTTTTTCAATACATAATTTCCAAATGATGAGTTTTATGCTCTATGCCTCTTGTAGGGCTTCACCTGTTTCTTCAAATCTTTCTAAAGTATTTACATCACACAATAAACCTCCATCTGTGATTGGGGCTCTGGGTGTTATCCTCTTATTAATACTACATAATGCACTGGTCTTGAAAATTGAATAGACTATTGGACATATCTACACTGCGATAACAGACCTGCAAGCTTCTGGGCAGGTCAGCTGGCTCAGGCACTTTCTGTAAGGCTATAAAATTGCAACATAAACATTTGGACTCAGTCTGGATCCTAGGTTCTGGTTTGGAGTGTCTTTGGGAATCAGTTATTTATAGTGTCCTCCATTCCCATTGACAGAAATAACTGTAGAGGATGTTCACAACGTCACCAGGGCCACGTCTATACTGCACAATTATTTCAGAATAAGCTATTCTGGAAGAAATACTCCAAAATAGCTTATTTTGAAATAGACTCATAGAATACTAGGACTGGAAGGGACCTCGAGAGGTCATTGAGTCCAGTCCCCTGCCCTCATGGCAGGACCAGATAGTGTCTACACCATCCCTGATAGACATTTATCTAACCTACTCTTAAATAGCTCCAGTGATGGAGATTCCACAACCTCCCTGGGCAATTTATATCAGTGTTTGACCACCCTGACAGTTAGGAATTTTTTCCTAATGTCCAACCTAAACCTCCCCTGCTGCAGTTTAAGCCCATTGCTTCTTGTTCATCTTGGCCTCTGAGGATAGAACACGTTTTCTCCCTCTTCCTTATGACACCCTTTTAGATACCTGAAAACTGCTATCATGTCCCCCACCCTCTCAGTCTTCTCTTTTCTAAACTAAACAAACCCAATTCTTTCAGCCTTCCTTCATAGGTCATATTCTCTAGACCTTTAATCATTCTTGTTGCTCTTCTCTGGACCCTCTCCAATTTCTCCACATCTTTCTTGAAATGTGGTGCCCAGAACTGGACACAATACTTCAACTGAGGCCTAACCAGCTCAGAGTAGAGCGGAAGAATGACTTCTCGTGTCTTGCTCACAACACACCTGTTAATGCATCCCAGAATCATGTTTGCTTTCTTTGCAACAGCATCACACTGCTAACTCATATTCAGTTTGTGGTCCACTATAACCCCTATATCCCTTTCTGCTGTACTCCTTCCTAGACAGTCGCTTCCCATTCTGTATGTGTGAAACTGATTGTTCCTTCCTAAAGTGGAGCACTTTGCATTTGTCTTTATTAAACTTTATCCTGTTTACCTCAGACCATTTCTCCAGTTTGTCCAGATCATTTTGAATTATGACCCTATCCTCCAGAGCAGTCGCAACCCCTCCCAACTTGATATAATCTGTAAACTTAAAAAGCATATTTTCTATGCCAATATCTAAATCGTTGACCAAGATATTGAACAGAACTGGTCCCAAAACAGACCCCTGCAGCACCCCACTTGTTATACCTTTCCAGCAGGATTGTGAACCATTAATAACTACTCTCCGAGTAAGGTTATCCAGCCAGTTATGCACCCACCTTATAGTAGCCCCATCTAAGTGATATTTGCCTAGTTTATTGATAAGAATATCATGAGAGACTGTATCAAACGCCTTACTAAAGTGTAGGTATACCACATCCACCACATCTCTCTTATTCACAAGACTCGTTATCCTATCAAAGAAAGCTATCAGATTGGTTTGACATGATTTGTTCTTTACACATCCACGCTGGCTGTTCCCTATCACCTTGCCACCTTCCAAGTGTTTACAGATGATTTCCTTAATTACTTGCTCCATTATCTTCCCTGGCACAGAAGGTAAACTAACTGGTCTGTAGTTTCCTGAGTTGTTCTTATTTCCCTTTTTATAAATGGCACTATATTTGCCCTTTTCCAGTCTTCTGGAATCTCTCCTGTCTCCCATGATTTTCCAAAGATGATAGCTAGAGGCTCAGATACCTCCTCTATCAGCTCGTTGAGTATTCTAGGATGCATTTCATCAGGCCCTGGCGACTTGCAGGCATCTAACTTTTCTAGGTGATTTTTAACTTGTTCTTTTTTATTTTATCTTTAAACCTACCCCCTTCCCACTAGCATTCACTATGTTAGGCGTTCCTTCAGACTTCTCGGTGAAGACCGAAACAAAGAAGTCATTAAGTATCTCTGCCATTTCCAAGTTTCCTGTTACTGTTTCTTCCTTCTCACTGACCAGTGAGCCTACCTTGTCCTTGGTCTTCCTCTTGCTTCTAATGTATTAACAATGTCCCTTTGAAAAACTGCCAACTCTCCTCAGTTGATTTTCCCCTCAGTCTTGATTCCCATGGGATCTTACCTATCAGCTCCCTTAGCTTACCAAAATCCGCCTTCCTGAAATCCATTGTCTCTATTTTGCTGTTCTGCCTTCTACCCTTCCTTAGAATTGTGAACTCTATGGCTGTGTCTGTCGGCAGAGGCATGTAGATTAGACAGATCAGCAAAGGCAAATGAAGCCGCGATTTAAATGATCGCGGCTTCATTTACATTTACATGGCTGCCGCTCTGAGCCGACAAACAGCTGATCAGTTGTTTGTCGGCTCG
Organism: Pelodiscus sinensis; assembly: GCF_052426305.1. NCBI lineage: Eukaryota > Metazoa > Chordata > Testudines > Trionychidae > Pelodiscus > Pelodiscus sinensis. Next base: position 203,481,779 of record NC_143052.1, read on the forward strand.
CCGCGAGTCTGGACGTTCCCCCTGTTGACATCAAAGCCCTTTGTCGGCAGCCCCGTTATTCCTCGTGGAATGAGGTTTACCGGGGCTGCCGACACAGGGCTTTGATGTCGACAGGGGGAACGTCCAGACTAGCGGCGAGCTGACAAACAGCTGATCAGCTGTTTGTCGGCTCAGCACAGCAGCCATGTAAATGTAAATGAAGCCGCGATCATTTAAATCGCGGCTTCATTTGCCTTTGCTGATCTGTCTAATCTACATGCCTCTCATTTACCTTTGCTGAACAAACAAATCTACATGCCTCTGCCGACAGAGGCATGTAGTGTAGACGTACCCTATGATTTCATGATCACTTTACCCAAGCTGCCTTCCACTTTCAAATTCTCAACCAATTCCTCCCTATTTGTTAGGATCAAATCTAGAACAGCTTCCCCCCTGGTAGCTTTTTCAACCTTCTGAAGTAAAATGTCTCCAATGCAGTCCAAGAACTTATTGGATAGTCTGTGTCCCGCTGTGTTATTTTCCCAACATATATCTGGATAGTTGAAGTCCCCCATCATCACCAAATCTTGGGCTTTGGATGATATTGTTAGTTGTTTAAAAATAGCCTCATCCACTTTTTCCACCTGGGTGGGTGGCCTGTAAGACTCGTAGAATGACATCACCCTTGTTTTTAACCCCTTTTAGACTAACCCAGAGACTCTCAACACTTCCGTCTCATATGTCCATCTCCTCCTCACTCCAAGTGTGTTCATATTTAATATATAAGGCAACACTTCCTCCCTTTTTTCTCTGTCTATCCTTCCTGAGTAAGCTGTACCCTTCCATACAAACATTCCAATCATGTGTATTATCCTACCAAGTTTCTGTGATACCAACAATGTCATAGCTCATCTACATTACAGGAAAGCCTAGAAATTAGTCTTGGCAGGCTCCCCTAATTTCTATGCACTACCTCGATTTAAAGTCCAAGGAAGCACTGGGGAGTAATTACTTTGACTGTCCTGAGGAGGAGCAATTTTGAAATAGCAGCAGTGGAGCATCCACACTACTTCTATTCCAAAATAGCTATTTTGGAAGAGGTGTTATTCCTCATGGAATGAGGTTTACAAATGCAAAAATAAGCCACCCATTATTTTGAAATAATGGGCTTGCTGTGTAGATGCTCACATAGTTATTTCGGAATAATGGATGTTATTCCAAAATAATGCTGTACTGTAGAAGTACCCAAGCTGTCCTAAGCAAGCCCTTGAGAACCGTGCCCAGATTGTACTGGTTACCTTTATTTTGTCCTGTTTGTAGTACTGATTATTGCCTTTGTTTCTGGACCCTAGAAATTCTCTGTGTAGTTGAATTCTAACTCCTTTTTTTCAGACTTGAATAACCTTATTGTATCTCAAGAAAACTACAACTCTAAATTAGTGCATATGGTTTTGGAATATTTTTAATGCATCATAAACTGGATGTTTTGTTTTTTTACTATGATACTAGCTTTTAGTCATCTCATGTCATTTTATGTATAGCATAGTGCCAAAGAATTGTTTATGGAACTATAGAATTTATTATAAATGAATTCTGTTTTAATACTTTACATTCATTTTATGAATCCCCAGTGGCAGGTGGTAGGTATATATGTATAGCTTATGAAATAAAATAAGCCCAAGAATTTAGTTAAGAAAACATGTTTTAGAAAGGGTACTAAAAAGAGTTTGAGGGAACATCAATCTCTCAGTGCTCTAAATGGGAATATTTTCTGAATTTATGTGGGCACTCTTTATTTGTTCTACTCACTGGATGGCAGGAACATGGGTAAACTCGAGGTCACAGCTTTTTGAGTAACTGATTTTTCAGTTCTCTAGCAGCCACCAAAAAAGTTCTGGGTCAATCTGAAGCCATTTCTTTCAGACTTTTTGGCCATTTGAGATACTGAGAAAAAAATAGTGACAGATAGATGAAATGCTTCAATTGACCTGAAATATGACATTCTCTACTGGATATTTTAAACCACTATTTTAATAAAAAACAAAGGAAATTTTGAAAGAGACCTACATTTGCAAGGGGACTTTGACGCTATTTACAAGATGACACAGCTGATGACACCCTATACCCAAGGCACCCTACTAAGAGAAGAGAGCTAGCTTCAACTCCCCCTGTGAACGATGGACTCAGACACCTAGATCTCCACTATTCCAATGAAAGTCTCCAACTACAAAGCCACAGGCTAGCCTGGAGTGGGGAATATAAGTACCTCCTCTGACCCCTATATATCAATACTTTTTGAGCCTGAATGTGAGATTGACTGTATAGGGCTGTGGCTAGGGCACTCAAAATGGGGAGGGGCACCTGGGTTCCTGTCCTGTGCCAATGGATATTTAATTATTTATAAAAGTTGGAACAGCTTCAAAGGGAGAGATTGAGCTATTAGGTGATGAGAGGTTGAGTTGTCTGGTGGGTAGGGCAATAACGGGGCTATAGGAGACCAGAGATTAAGTCCCTGCTCTAGAATGTGGACTTGAAGCTGGCTCTTGCACACTGTTGGTGAGTGTCCCAACTGCTGAAACTTAAGGGGGAGTCATCCTTCACATCCGTTTTCTGATTAGCACCCACGTCTCCGAATGAATCTAGCCCCAAACTCTAAAATAGTTAAGAAATACTAAAATTAATATTTTTAACATTGCTGGCATATTAACCAAGGCAACATGTTGAGAGTGATATGAATTTACAAAACAATGTTTTGGTCAACCTGAAATAGCATTTGTCAGTGAAGCGAAGTTTTGACAAACACTTTGCCCATATCTACTCCATGGCAATTGCAAAAAGTAAAGTGGTAAGAAAACAGGACCAAGGAGAGCGACTGAGTTACACAGCAACAGCACAAGGAAATGGACAGTGGGTTGCTCAGCCACTCCCAGAAGATATAACCTTGGTGAAGAACAAGTTACCAGGCCAACCCTTAACTGAAATAATGGCTGCGCTAGGGAGTGAGCTGTCCAGTCGCTTTCTGCAAGCAATCAGAGAATGAATGACCTGGTCTCTTCTCAGAAAAAAAAATATATTTACCAGAGGAGGGGAGTAAGCTAATAGGCCTCCCTCTCAGTCCCCCCCCCCCCCCAAGAAAACCAATGCAATGGGAAGCTGTAAATGGAGTAAATTTTTCATAGAGGAAGATTTGCATGGAGAAAGACTTGTTGGATCTGATAAAGGATAAGAAGCCAAATTTATCTGAACCAAAAAATCCTTGGCATTTAACCTTCACTATCTTCTGTGCCCTGTTCTATTATCAGTACTTATTTGATCCTGTTTCCAGTGCCTGAGTGCTTCACAATCTTTAATGATATATTTAGCTACAAAACACTCCTGTGAGTGAAGGAAATGCTGTGGCCTTCTTTTTACAGTTGAAGAACTGAGGCACAGAGACTAGACAATTTGTAGAAAGGCATGTAGGAAGTCGGTGGCAAAATGGAGAACTGAGCCTCACTGTAGCCCTGTCTAGGTAAAGAACCTAACCAATGGACCACCAAGTCTCTAGCTGAAGTAGTTGTCATGCAAAACCTGTTAGATGCTTCATTGCAAAACCAAAGACATTTTGGAAGTTACTAATGTTAAAAAGTAGATTAGAAATGGCACATTCTGTTTACTCTGGATGTATACAGTCAGTACAGTATGGCTATCTGTTTCTTCCAACTAGGTCTTTGTCATCAACACCACCCCTTTGTTGGTCACCTTCCTGCGTATGTTGTGCTCATGTGAATGACACTGTTCACTCACACAAGTGATATCCTACCACTAGACTTTGTATTTGGAACATATGTTTAGATAGGAGGTCTGTATTGCAATGCAAGTACAATATTTTCTGCCAAGAGTAGATGAAGATATCTGTAGCTAATTTTTGCAGATGTGGATGTGGATGCAGATACAAATTTTGTATCCCTGCAGGGTTGTACCTATGTGACAGTGCAGAACTATTGGCAACTATTCATTTGATCACCTTTCACTAAGTATGATTGGTGTGAAGGTTTTTGCAATTTCTCAATCCAGGCAGTTGTCTGTCCAGTATACTTCAAAACACAACTAGGACCTTAATATACCAAACACAGAAAAAGCAGATCTTGCAAAACCATGATCCATCCTCTGGATGAAAATGTATAATTAAATAAATCATTGTCTGCACACACTCTCTCTCTCTAATTTTTGATAAGTGTAAGAACTCTAACAGTGTCTTAAACCAAGTCTTCTCAGAAAGGGACATTTCTGCCTGGAGAAAGCTCTGTCCATGCAGAGCCTATCCGCATTCTATCTAGGTATTTAATGTTCTCTGCTACTATTCTTCCTCATCCATACAGAATTTTCCCTGTTGGGAGTTCGATGTTAAAGTGCTCTTAATTCAGAACTTTCGCTACTTGTGTTCCTAAGTGAACTCTCAACTCATATTTTAAGTCCTTGGGCATCCCACAAGACTGAGAGGCAACAAAAAGCCTCTTCTGGTTGAAAGGAATCCACTCCAGCTCTACAAGACAAACTTCTCCTCAGGGCAAAAATCATTGTAAGGGAAGACTATGGGGAAAATGTCCCAAATCTTTCTGATAAACCACAGTTCCTGTCCCTGTTAGAATAAGAAACTTTGGAATTTTGCTGGTATTCCATAAGCAAATTAACATATATGGATGCAAACATTAAAGAAGATGCAGCAAATGGTACTTACTTGATTATTTTGCACTCTGTAATTCTGTTAAACTGAAGCAGTCTCATTGGAGTTTCTTAATATTTAAGGAGCTAGGCATGAATTTGCTCTTTAATTTTTAACACTGGATTGTGCTTTCAGTAATGCTGTAGTAAATCCCAGTTTAACCTAGAAAATGTGTGCTGAGAGAAGGTTTGTGGCAGAGAATGGACTATGTCTTTTGCTGTTAAATTTCTGTCTGCTATCATTACATACCTCTAAGAAAGAAGTTGTTTGAATGCTGATTGCATGATGGCCACTTTACCCCTTCTCAGACACTCTACCACTCATACTTAATCAGTTTCTTGGTTAAGCACTTTGGATGACCTTGAGTATGACTGGCAGATTATTTTGCTTATACCACTTGATTGAAACTTTAAAAATAATAAGGCAGAGAAATGGTTTTCCTACTTAAGATAATAATTGCTATGGAGTGGAATTCCTCATCCTAGATTCTGGAGGCACTTACAATATAATGAGAGAGTGCTTTGATCATGTTTTGGTCAGGAAGAGAATCACTATATTTTTCTCTTTGTTTTGCACTGAATGTTAAATCGTCCTCCAGAAGGAATACAGCTGCATATTCTACAGATTTTATGTCACACTATTCAAGATGCAGCACTAATAAGGGGCTTTTGTTGGTAGGACATACAGTTAAGGCTATTTAGATTATGCATGCACTTCTTGCTGTAAGTAACTCCTATTGAATAGCATCAGGGGGCTAAGGGAAAGCAAGAAGTCAAAGAGGGAGTCCAACCATACAGAATTTATGTGCATGTAACTCTCACCGAAGTCAAGACAAGACTTGCTGAGCTCAAAAACTAAACAGATGTGTGTAACTGAAAATTACCTCCCGTTGTTGCCTTGTGAAATAGCAGACCTCACCATGACAATGCAAACCAAAGCATGAGACTAATACAGCCATTCCTAGGATGCAGTGGGATCTGTGACAGCAATCTCTATGGCTTTGTGGGGCAAAGCAGAATTTACTGAGAGCTGGAGCAGAGAAAAATGACTCAATTGTCTCCTAGCCATAGTTCTTTGTTGGATAAGAGTTATGTGTCTGTCTGCTGTTATGATTCAGAGCTTGTAAAAGCTAGTTACAATGCCTACATAAACATGTCTTTTTCCTTCAAGGGAAATGAGTGTCTCCTTAATGTTATTGTAAGTTGAAGAATCTTCTTTAATGATAGCATGATTTTTTGTTTCTTGGAGCCTATGCACATGGTATCTGCAGGCATCTCTTTCTTTATATATAAACATTACCGAGAAAGAAGATGGGTAGTGCACACTCTTTTATTTATATATAAAATTAGAAGTAAGATCTAATGTCTTTCTCTTCCCAACCTAGGAGTTGCAATTGCATTAAGAGAGTAGTAAGGAGAAAGTTGCTTCTTGGAGCAGTTGGATAGTGGAAGAGCTCCTCAAAGGGAAAAAGAAAGTTGAAATCCAGCTTTTGTCTCAATAGATTCCCGTAATTAAACTTACCACAGAGTTGGTTTCCAGAGGTGTTACACTTTAGTTCAAACAGAGGGACTGGAACTAATGAATGTTTTCTAGTGTGCTGAAGGATGGAAAATATTTCAGGGTGAAATTGTGATTTTTTTTTCCACAGAGTAGGCCTGAACTACATAGTACACAGGAGGGTTCATTACAGAAGGAATCTATGGAATACTTCTGCTCAGTTGGCCAGAATTCTTTTTGTAGTTTTGGAGAAATCATGCAGTTGGAGTGCTGCCCTCTTTTGAAAAGGCCCCTGGCAAGCTGTCTGGAGTTGGTATGTGTACCAACTTCAGGGCAGCAAACTGTGAAGAAGCACAAGCCAGTTGTGAGCTCTATAATTAGATTTCACAAATCAAGTATCAAGTGAGAACTCTTCAAGAACTATAATAACTTGAACATGAAATCATAGGCAGACCTTTTGAATACTCCAATCGATGGCTATGTCTAGTATCCTGGAAAAGCTATGCTGCATCCAAGGAATGCGTCTGCTTTTTCGGACCAGTTTCCAAAAAAGTAGATGTGTTCTTTCGGCATCCCTGTATTCTCTCAGTGAAAGGAATAACTGATGTTCCAAAAGAGGAGATTTTTCTGAAATTTGTCCCCGTGTAGATGGGCCAAATTTCAGAAAAGCCTCTTTTGGGGAAAAATAGCAGAAAAAGATACGCAAATTGCGATTCACATATCTTTTTATGACTTTTCTTAGCAGTCTAGACATAGCCTTCCTGGACCCCCCACGTAAGATTACCTTTGTGACAGATGGCCCCTTCAACCAAAAATCACAACACTATTCAGATTACTGTGATATGCAAGCTCCATGTGTACTTTAGGGATAACCTAGGGTAAGCAGCAGGGCTCCCTTTCATATGTTTGGAAATCTTTGCCTCTTGAAGTCCAAGCAGCACAAGAAATAAGAGTTTCTTCTTTTTCAGGGATTTTTATTCCTTTCCTCCAGAGTTCAAGTTAAGAGGCTGAGTTCTTTTATGTGTCTCCTTTTCCTAGGTGTAGGGGGAATCAACCAACAATATCTTTTATCTTCTGATGTCCCACAGTGGTGTGCCTGGTGTCTGTGGGCTTTATTTTGTTGGGTAGAAGATGACACCTCTTTTGGAAAACCAGTATTCAATACTTGGTAATGCTTCTCTCTTCTGATTGGTGGGCAGCAGAAGTTTGCATTTTCAGAGCAAACAATTAAATATAACCTGATCAACTGGAATATAGATATTATAAGTGAGATTAATACTTGCATCAACTCACAACTATTTTACAAAGTCCAAAAACTAAGCCCACTTTTATAAATCTAATACCTATTTTAATAATACTAACACATCGGCGTATCAGACTGGTTTCCAGCTATGCATTTGTGAAGTGTTCAGTATGGGCTAGAGGCCTTGTCATAAACTGGCATATGGTTTGCCAACATCTCTGCCCCATCCCAACATGTCACTTTTGGAGAGGCTATTGCTAACACTAGCCTTAAATACTACCTGCCTCCTCCAACTACACTTTAGCTGAAAAGGCTTCAGTTGAAGACAGAGGAAGCACTTTGTGCCCACTTCCTTCCTCGTTCACTCAAAAACGGCCATTTTCAATACAGACTTTATTATTACTAACATGAGATTAATCAAAATGCCTGAAAACATTTGTATTTTCAAAAAGGGCTACCTGAATGTTTGAGTGTCATGGTTATTGGCTCCTGCACATTGATCATCACATATTACTTTTGCGGAAAATCTGCTTTTTCTTGTAAAAAATATTTGATGCATTCTGTTGGCATAAGTGACCCCCTATGCTAATAGTTAACAAGGAAGATATAACACCACAGATCTCTAGTATAAAAGATCAGTTAAATTACAGTATGTGTATTTGTATTACTCATACTATGGTTCATTTCTGGAAACACTTCTGCAATACTACTGTTAGCCTTATAGAGAAAGGGATAAGTAATAAGACCATTTTCCTTAACCCCCACAAACTATCAGCTTATACCATAGTTTAAGACTGTTTCCTTGTTCCACAAAATGTCTATCTTTTCCTGTCACTCACTCACTCCAATAGCTGCTGCTATTCTCCCAGCAACTGGCAATAAAAATGTAACAGATACTTATGAATACCTTTTGCTCAACAGAGATGTACAGCTTCCTGATGATTTGAGCCAAAGAACAAGAACCAGTGTCAAATGTTGATTTGATGTCACTGTAGGTAGATATAAAAACTGCAAATTTGAAATGAGAAAATGATGCACTTAAATCTACTGACCTACTAGGCTGAACTGCATTATTAGCATTTCTTTTTAAGAAAGAACTGTAAAGCAGAATGGAGGGTAACATCATTCAAACTTCTTTCTTCCTTTGGATACTGAAAAGATGGAACAGTTGATAAAGTATAATTAGGAACTCATCTTGCAGCTACACAGCATATCAGAGAGGACTGCAGATTAAGAGGCTACTAAATAATTCTTTAAAACAAGCACCTAATTAAATTGCAAGATAAAGCACACAAGGGATAGAATCAGAATAATAACTTAAGGGGGTCAAGGAATGGGGCTTTAGAAATGCTCTCCTTTTGGGAAATGAAGGCTTTTTTGTCTTCAGCTTTACATAACAAACTTCTTAATTAGCAAAGACTGATGACTTTTCTTATTTATTGTGAGAGAACCTATTACTGATGTTTTTATATTACCTTATCACTAGTAGTCACCCAGCTTGCTGCCTGAACAACTAGAAAAAGAGCAGTTGTAACCCTAGACACGAACAGTATTGCTGACCAACAACAAATATAATCCAGGGCACAGTTAGAGCCCAGATCTTTTCTTAAAACTGCAAATTATGCACATAAAATGGTTGAAGTGACATTTCTGTGTTGGGGGGGGAGGGAGGAGAGTCAATATTCTGTTTTAAATGAAAAGAAGATTGAGGAGCATAACACAAATCACCTGCTTGCAAAAGCTATGGGGGCTCCTGAGGAATGTTTCCCTGACTCCAAGAACACCATGAAAGGAAGGGAGGACTAGTGTATTTCAAACTAGAAACAAGGTTTAATAAACCTATATCACAAAAGTGTGCTACACATGTTAATTCCAGAAATAACTGAGTCAAATCCAAACTGCCTAGAGAGGAATCTTAACACTCTATAAGAACATGCTCTAGCAGGTTCAGACAAGCATATAAATCCAAATTAGCATTAACTTACTGACCTCTGCCTAGATGGGAGCCCACCATATTAGCAGTGTCAGTCAGCTAATCAGGATGCAGGTATAGTTTATTCTGCCAGGCCCTTATTTTTCAGCACTGCAATTATACAGAAAATGTGTTACAGGGGAAAGAGGAAAGAAAAATTTAGCATTTTTATTTTTTATTCTCAGACAGAGCAGTGGTCAAGGGGTTTACGTACGTGACTAGGCATCAGGAGCAACTAGGTCATCTTGGTTCAGAATCTGATTGTGTGTGTTAGTGTGTTTTGTGAGTAGCATACCTACTTCTTCCTGTTGATGCACTTATGGGTATACCAAGCTGGGCCCAAAATTTGAGGTACAGAACTGAAATATATGTTCCTGTTTCCATAAGCTGCTTTGAGAAACCAAATATTTTACGTGTAATAGAAACACAATTTCTGATGGAATTGTTAATGTCACAACAAAGGTTGAGGAGCATAACAGAAATCACCCATTTGCAAAAGCTATGGGGCCCCTGAGGAATGTTTCAAAGGTAGTCCTAACACAAAAATATATGCAGAGACATTTCTCAAATATACAGTAGGGATGGGTTTTAAAGTTGGGTCTTTGTTATTAAAGGCTATATGTAAACTCAGGTTAATAGCTCTGGTAAATCTGAGGTGGGGTAACTATGACATCAGAGAACTCAACCTATCACTATCCCGTTTCACATTTAACAGTTCTATGGGTGCAATGACTCAACGGCTCGTCTATACTACCAAATAAGTCAATGGAACATACCTCACTAGAGGATGTGAAAAAGCCACCTCCTGAGCAATGTAAGTTAAAGCACTGTCTGCATCATAGCAGCAGGCGATGCTCTCCGACCAATACAACTTCAACTGTCACTGAGGTGGAGTAAATATGTTGAAGAGAGAGCACTCTCCCGTTGACATAGTACATCTGCACCAGGCACCCTACATCAACCCAGCTGGATCAATGTCAGTCCGCTGATGTAGCAAGGTGGTGAAGACGTGTTCTCAGTGGAATGAAGATAATTGACTTATGTGGAGAGTTCTCACTGGCAGATAACTGCCTAATTCTCACTTCTCCCTGAAGGGTCTGTGGCTTCATTTACCTTTGGGCATCATCACTTGAAAGGCTCCTTGTAGCACTGCTATTTAGGCAATGTGAGGGAGCACTTCTAGGGCAACTAAGGCAGAAGCAGAGTGGGAGCCCATAAAGTATAAAAGCATTTGTCTTTCCCTGCCCCCCTCCAATGTCACATAGTGCTCAGCCTGCTAACACAACCCTCTAAAACAATAATGCAATTGCAAATCAAGGACCAGCATCATTAGTGCTTATGCAGCAACAAAACAGCTGAACTGTCAGTGCAAAACAGCTGCAAACCCAATTCATGTGGCTGGTGCACTCTGGTTGTTTGCTGTGCTTTGGCATAGCCTGCCCTCTTACTTAAAAAGTGTTTAAAGCTGATATTACATAGTGACTCACAGTTAGATATATTGAATGATAGTATTCTTTGGGATTCTTCTTTCAGTGTTCATGTATGAAGCTTTGTAAAAATGAAAAATAAATTCTCAGATAAATTATGTTAAGATGGATCTGAGATTGCCAATATGTGTGAGCAATTGTAAGGGTTAAACCATTACAGAAATTATGTAATTATCCCCAGATCAAGCATGATAAACTCAAGAAATTCAGAATTAAGGTTATACCTAAAAGAAATCCAAACTCTCCAGTTACAGCAGCATCAAAACAACCTTAATTCTGCCCTGTAGCACCACTGAGTGTGTGAGTAGATGGAGTAGGAAGAATCACACGTATTTAAAAATCAGCTTAATCCAGACCACAGTTGCCTCATTATTTCACATATCACTACAGCCCTGTAGATAAACTGTTGCTTATTTCCAGGGTTTATGCATTACAGTGTTGTAATCAGGGATGAAACTAACATGACTTGTCTGTAAGGTGTACTGGTCTCTCTCAGTCATAGTTCCTAAAACATAAATGTCTGGGATGGAGTTTTTCTAATAAAGGACCCTGGACTCATGCAGAATGCCTCTTAGGACATAGCTGGGCATGCTGTATCAAAAAAGCCTCATGTTTCCTCAAGGAGTGTGAATATGCATGCCCTTGTCCCCCAGCCTGTTCTTCTGGTTGCTGAAGAGTGGGATGAGAATGGAGTCTGTCCTTCATCTCTCCCATTCCAGACCACTAGCACAGTGATTACTCTCCTTTGCATAGGGATCTCACCAAGGGAGTCAGGAGTTACTTATGCCATCTCTCTTCTTGAACAAGAAAACCTATGTTTTTTCAGTATTATTATATATGGACTCTGTGGTAGTTGGGTGCTATTTATGAACTATAAAAGAAGAACATCCATAAGAATGTGGCCTACAATGAGGGAAAGAATTTAGTGTGCTGCACCAGACCAACAAACTTAATCATGTACAGTGTCCAACTCAAAATGTAGACTATAAACTGTTATAATCTAAATAACAGAATCAAAATCAGTTAAAACCAGCACACTTTCCCTCTTCCCCTAAGTCTCATCAAATACAAATGTTGACTGGGAATTTCAAATGTACTTGCACCAAATGCCAAAAAATGCTTTACGTGTGCTTTGTAAGACTAATCTCAAGGAACAAGTCTCTCTCACTTATTCTTTTCTTTTTGCCAAGAGCCCACCTCAAACACCATCCCCTATTCATTTTTTATAGCAAGAATAGACTTTTTTTGTAGTGAAGTACGTCAAGAGGTATATAGTAAAATATTCATGCAAGCATTGCCTCGCGCCTTTATATGGAATAGAAATTGATTGTGGCATCTTGGGTGAAATTACCCATTCCTCTGAATAAAACAAGGAATGGTCAACTGGCATCAAGACTAATGCACACGAATTGTAATGAGGAGGGAGATTCATAGATGCCAAGGGCAAAAAGAACCACTATGATTGTCTAGTTTGACCTTCTGTGTAATAAAGGCCTCATCTTTTTGCAGCTTATTCAAAAAGTAAACAGGTTCTTTTCTTCCCACCTCCTCCCAATAGTCTTCCTAAATTATTCAACTTTTCAAAAGCAGTAATTCTCACCGCTTACTCCAAAACAGACTTGGGTTTACATGTGAGTAAACACTTGAAGTAACTGCCCCTGAAGTGGCAAGACAAGACATACAGAGACAGGCAGGATCCTTATCAACATCTGAATATCTGGCAAATCTGAGAAGAAAGAAATGGAGAATGTATGAAGGATTTTTTTTGGGGGGGGAGGCAGAAGTAATCATTTAACATCCTCCCAGAAAAGTTGCAAAACCACTGGGGACTCCAAGGGTGTTTTGCTGGCTTTTAAAAAAAAGATAGGCAGCTGCTTAAAGACACTAGGAACCTGGTTTAGGAGAGCATCAAGCTAATCCAGGAGAGGATTGACCTGACTCAGAACACTGTAGAGAGAGACAGGGAATTTAGTAGGGTCCTAATCATGAGCTATCACAAGACAGAATGCTGTAACAACTAAACTGCTGACAGCTCACCAGATGATGCTAGTGTATTCCATCTTGGGATATTTGAAGTTAGGAATGTCAACAGATGTCTAACCAGAAGAGTGATGCAGTAAATAATTGACATGAATGCTAATAAATTTGAGGTAAACACAGTAGTAACCCAGGGGAGAAAGGCAACCCAACATTAGCAGGGTGAGGAACTACAAATAAGGAAAAGGGGCTGATAGTCCTACTAAAGGTGCATTAGGCATACCAAGTTGTACCCCAGCCTCTGTCTTGGGAGATGTGACACCTAGGAGTTGTCAGAATGACGACTGGTAGTAATGAGGAATATGACTAATGATCTGGGTCTTTTTTGCAAGGAATAGTGTGCGTATATGGCTGCTTACCTGCACATTTAATATTCTCTTTCTCTACTTTGCTGGATAGGAATATTTGTAACTTTGCTAACTGTGTTAATACAATTATTGCAAATGCAGAAGGTTTTTCCTGTGCGTGTTGGAACTATGCACATCAGGGTTCCTAACTGAACAATAATTTTAATCATTCTAGACCTGATCTTGGGACAAGAAGTTACCACGTCTCACAATGCTAACTGGGGGTTCTTAAGAAATCAATACACAATCAGTAGGTCAGCAAACACCACCTATTCTTCGACCTGCATAGTCACACGTCAATTTCATCTTGCAGCTGCACAGGCAGTATATAAATAGTTCCTACTTACTAGGCAAGAGACCTGTAAATGGCTTGTTTAGACAAGGAAGCAGAGCATAAGGAGAAATCTCATCATCACTGATGTGCATAGTGATCTTCTATTACTAATTAAGACAAACAGGTGAGATTCCGGCCACATGGACAATCAATCCACATTAAGGTTGATGAACCCATTGCGGTAAACTATTAGACCTTGACATATTCAAAGAAAAATCATATTTTCTATTTATAAGGTCTGGAGCAGGGGGGTAACGGGTAGGCAAATGAGTACCATCAATTACCCCACTGTAATTCAGGAAACCCATCCATAACTTCATGAGTATTGCTAAGCTTTATGACCCTACTGTATCAGCACCTTCTGCATACCTGCAGACACCAATATCAGTGCTCTCAAAGGTGGAACTATGCAGGCCAAACTGGTTAGCTACTGACTGGTGCTGTCAATGGGGTTGGGCAGCTACCAGATGGCAATGGGGGCACATGTCCAAACACTAAGAGGAGCTCTTTCTGACTATTCACTCATGGTTTCCCAGTCCCCATGTGCTACAAAACTCATGCAGTGGCAGTTGCTTTACAGACTTTTCTTCCTTCCTCTGTTGCTTTCGCTGGCACAGCTTCAGGCACCGGTAGAGGTGCTCAGGAGCACTGCAGCTGAAATCCAAATCTACTCAGTCACAAACTCAACCCACTTCACTCTCCATGTAGTTTGTAGATGTTGGCATCAAGGTGCAGCACATTGCTCTCTCCAAAATGTCTAGCAGCAGTTTGAAAATGGGGCTCTCTCTCAAAATGTCACATACAGACCTAGAAATAGATGGATGATGGGAGTTTTCGAGTTGTACTTAAAGTCCCAGAATTCCACTGGCTTCCACTAGATTCTGCTGTATATCCCACAATGTAACACAAGAAAAGACCCAAGATCTGTCATCTGCGCACATTTGGGCACTATTAATGTGAGTTATCTACCAAGTACTAACCCACGCGCTATGATCCAATCCACAGTAACACTCCCTAAGGATTAGAGACAAATTAAGGCAACCTGGGGCCCTATTTACATTCCTTTGCTACTCTTTGTGTTGGCAGTAGGTTTCAGAACTAAGATAAATGGCTCAAATCACACATCTCAGAGTTATTGTGTCATACTGTCTGCAGGCTCAGGCAGGCATCAGTTACCCCGGGGTCATGTTTTCAAGCCTTTTTTTTCAGTCGTGTAGTCATAGCATTTTTTTTTTTAATGACGGTTTCAATTTCTCTCTCATGATGTGACTCCAGCAACTGGGGCCCTCGTCACTCACCTATAGACTCTGCTTCCTTAATCCAGCTTTGCCAAAGATATTCATCCAGGCTTTTTCTACACTATATGTGCTATCATGGCACAGCAGCAGTCCTGCAACTGTGTGGCTGTACCATAAACTTGCTACAGTGGCAGAAGAGGTGTTTGTGACACTGTAGTACATCCATCCCCTCAAAGCAGTAGCTAGGTTGACAAAACAATTCTTCTGTTGACATACAGGTGTCTACACAGAGGTCAGCTTCACTAAGTCCCTCTGCGGTTTTGATTTTTCATACCCTCCCAAGTGACATACATAGGTTAACCTACATTTTAGATGTAGACCAAGCCTTGATGTCTGAGTCCTTCCTCTACACTTTATCATTTGGTATGGAACCAGCATATCTTGATGTCACACCAGCACTCATCTTATTTATCTCTGAGATTGTTATTTAACTGGCTAGACAATGCATTGTAAAATTTTTATCAGCCAGAAAGGTGTCTTTACTTCCCAGCTTTAGGGAAAAACACTGTCAAAATACCAAGGCCACATAGCACATTTAATGAACACAAAAAAAACATCCTGGTATATATTACAAGTCCGAATTGAATAAATCAATTTAAGATTTTATACACGAGTTTTAAATTTTAAGTACATAGTTGAAAGACATAACCTTTGGACTGTTTGCATGTTTCTGGAGGCATGGCAATTCCTCTCCCCCTCTTTATGCATGGAAAAGTATAAAATTTTGAATACAGAATAAAGCATAGAGAATAATTTCTTGTTACTTTGGTTTCTGAATGCACAAGTTAAAGACACTACACACAACTGATTAATCTTAAATTCTTATTAGACACACGCTAGTTAAATATTGCTCTTTAAAGTGATTTATAGTGAATATACAGTTTTATCTGCTATAATGAATTGTAACTCCATAATTAAAACTTATCACTAGGCAGATCACAGTTTCCCACCATTAGTGTTAACTGGGCTATTAAATTATTAATAACCTAATTAGAGAATATAGAAGAAATTACAAAGATGGCTTTTTAGCCTTAGCTATTACTGTTGTGACATTACAGCTTATAAGCCATATTATACCAATTTATTAGCAGGTAAATGGAAACTTTTGGATGGTCAGCTCAGCATAGTAAACTCAGTTTGGGTATTATTAGTTCAAGAGTTCTTTTAATTGTTGTGCATACAATGGGCTCATTTAGTGAAAGAAAAATAGTCTGTTATTTTCACATAAGCCAGGAAATAAATGTGTAATGCATATGTTGAATTTGCAACAGCCTCACACTAGATTTCTAAGGAAAATGCTGTTTTAATAAGCACTGGCTTGCACTGCATACATTAAGGGGAAGGTATGAAGCAAGGTGGTGGTTGATGGGGAGTGGGAAGGTGTCAGAAACACTTTAGTCATATAAAGATTTTTTACAAGATGTTTTTCAGAATTGAAAATAGATAACCAGCAGCCAGTGAATGTGCAATACTTACTGGCACACTGACCATTAGATGAGTTAGGATCCATTTTCTTTTTCAGTGCACCGGATAATAGCTTATTAGGAACACCCTCTGCAAACTCTAAGTGCAGCTTGTCTTGTGTTCTTTGAATTGAGCTACTTTTGTAATAACCAAAGTGGGACACTCTTCAAAGGTTTTTTTTTTTCTTGTTATCTCTAAAGTGCGGCTTCAGTCAGAAAATATTGTAGGAGGTTTATGTCAGGATTAGGGGAACTGGAAAATTCACCTTCTATGGAAGTCTTTTTCAAGCACAAGCATACTCCAGAGAGATCATTCAATAGAGGGAAACATTAAGTGATTTTTAAAATTATCTTTGTGTCTCTTTTTTCCCCTTCTTATATACTATGTGATATCATAGATTCATAGAACTGGAAGGAACTTCCAGAGGTCACCAAGTCCAGTCAGTTGCACTCATGGAAGGAGAAAGCACAATCTAAACATATGTGTGTGGGGGAAATAATACAAACTCTTTGGGGAAGGAAGTGCCTTTCCCTGTATCAGTACAGTACCTGACACCATGGAACCAGTCTCTCAGCACAATCATCCTAGGAATGTTGAGTAATACTGGAGAAACTGGCTTATGTTCACCCTCTCTCTACCTCTTATACCGTTCCCCCTCCCCCCCCCCATGAATTTCATTAATGAACTAGGTTCATGATCTTTAGTGAAAACAAAATTGTTAGACATTTGAAGCAAAATAGTGATTGTTATTTATGCAACTGGAGGATGGGCATAAAAAGTATGTTACAAGTATGTGCATCCTCTGGGTCTCAAGGCATGTCTACACTGCCCCATAGTTCTAAGAGTGCAGGAGTGTGGAATGCAATGCACACCAATATGTTATTGTGCCCTCCAAGAGACTGAGGGATTGCCAATGAATAAACTCCCCAGAGTGGATATGGCAGGCACCAACTTAGAGGTCCTAAGTTCAACTCAATGTAGTCCTATCTTAAGAGAATGAGTCCTTGTAAAAATATTGCATTAAATTATGATGGATCATTTCAAGGTGAAATATCAGAATGTTTCACACTGAAAATGTCAAAATGAGACAACTTTACATTGTAAAATTATTTTTTTCCAGTTTTTCATCCAAAACAAATTTCTGATGAAAGCAACCTGATTTCACAAAGCATCCTGATTTCTATGAAACCACATATTCCTACGGGAATATGATTCACTCTATGATTTCACTGAGGCATCTCACTTGTTCAGAGGTTAATTGAAGGGCAGAGGCCAAAGAGCAATGTGCTTTTGGCTCCAGACCTCTACTGAACTTGATCTTTCAATGAGCCAGCTACTGTTGCTGATCTAAAAAAAACTCTTAAGCACATGATTAACTTTAAGCACATGAATAGTCCAATTATTCAAGCTTTCACAGTCGTTTAACTGACAGGGTCATCTTTTGTGGAGAGTATTCAACCTAAAAGCCTTGAATCAGGAATCTGAGGCAGGCTGGAGTATTATTAGCTTCCCAGGTGCTGGCTCTCAGCCATTCATCATTCCTTTTACCCACTACTTAGGCAGAGATCGGTTTTGATTATAAAACATACATTTCAATTTCATATACTGGGTGTTTCTTTATAAATGTGTAAATTGCAGCTAGCTCACACCCCTCTAAGATGCTTTGTTTTAATTACCCCTTGGAGACCCAGCTGGCGTACTTGAAGAGATACCAGTTTGTATTAACATAGTACTGTTTCAACCAGAAATAGTAAAATTTGAACCATTAGCCATATGCCTTCTCAATAGAAATTGCTCACCAACCAAGGATTAGTTATGATATGTGATGGGGTTTCTTGCTATTTACTGAGAGAACTCATCACACTCTGACACTTTGTCAGTACCCTTTGTACTCATGAATATTTTGCAGTGTACACTGTGCTGCATTGTCGGGAGGAAAATAACTCAGGTTACTTAACCACATTCAGAAAATCTGAAAAGACTTTTGGGACTTAATAATTACATAACAGCCATCAATACCTAAACTTCCCACTGGCTCCAACAGTCGGTTCTCTTTACCATGCATCCCATTACATTTCAGCTTCTGTGTTGGTATTGACTTACTATCTATACAGTTCCCAAATGCAGCACAAAATTTCCATAGTCAGGGTATGGCTACACTGTGTTTTATTTTTCAGAGGAGGTATGCAAATAGTGCTCGTATTTGTGTGCCCAAGTTTCACCTCACTTAAAAACGACTTGCTTACAAAATCAGACAAAAATAAATACAAAAGAGTCACAACACTCTGTTACAGAAAAATTGTTTCCTTTCTCATTTCATTAAATAACTATAAAATAAATCACAACACCCCAGGTTGAGAAACACTGATTAGAATATAGAACAATATAAACACGTCATTGTCCAAGGGTAGTGGAGCTCAGCTTCAGCTTTGGCTTGCTCCCATATCTAAGGTGAAGGTGCTTGGGCGTGCTCAGGCTTCACCCCCCGCTCTTGGTGTCATGTAGTAATTCTTGTTGTCAAAAACGGGTTGTGGTGCAATTAGGTATGAGAACCCCAGATCCAGATGAGTTGACATATCCCTCAGAAGACCTCTGTGTACCCCCACATGCCTTACAGCATTAACATAAATCTATTCATGCAGAATGCTGGATTTGGCACACGATAAGGAAATCAACAAAAAATCGAGCAGCACTGCTTGGAAATACGACTGAAGTTCTACTCTCTTCTGTTTATACCGTAGGAAAGGTCTGGTCAGCTAACGCCTAATTGCCAGGCTTAGGAGGCAAGGGTGTGGAATAAAGTTCTGTGATGATAATTGTCAGAGTAAGGAATCTGGACTCAAATGTGAAGAAATGAGAGCCTAAATAGGAGAGGTAATTTATGTGCCTCAGGGGCCATAAAAATAAAATAAACATACTTAGTTCCAGATCAGCAAAGAGAGGGCATTTTGTAGCCTGACAGATTTGAAAGGCCGTGATGAAGGGCCTGAGTATTAATGAAGATAATGTGGAAAGAAGAGTGTAATTGGCAGATTATAGCCTCAATTTAATTTTGCTTTGAGTTAAAAAAAATAAAAGCAGTAGACAGGGCTGGATTAAGACATGCTGAGCCCCTAAAATATGTCAAGTTTAAGAGGCCCCATAGAATTACAGAAAATGTATATTATTCTAACAGAAAGGAAAATTAAAATAGAAATAAAACTATTTTAAACTTGCATATATACTGATACATAGGCAATGAGGATACAATAAAAACTTTTTTTTTAATTTAGAGCCCTCTCTCTCCCATAACCTGAGGTCCTAAAATATAGCTTACTTAGCTTGTGCATAAATCTGGCACTGGCAATATGGAAAAATATTCAGTAGTAAGTTGCACTCTGGCTGCTGCTACTTGGTGTAACCCTACATTTTAAAAAGGCAAGGATGTTGGTTCACTGGCCTTAGAGTAGTATTTATCTATGGCATAATGAATTCCTAAATCAAGTTTGTGGGGTTTGAGCCATACTTCCTGGTGCTGGAAGATCAAATTATATTTTTCTGTGCTGGGAAGGATGCTGTGCCCCAGAAGGGAACTCAGCATTTTCCCCCACTTCCCTCCTTCAGGAGTTTCACTGAAAGATGGAGTTTTTTACATGGTACCTGGGACTCTCTGGGTTTCCTGGTGGCTCAATCGGTGAATTCTCTTAGTTGCTCTCATGATGACACCTATCTTGCCACAATTAACATACTCCAAGCAGGAATCCCAGCATACAGAAAAGAATGGAGCATGAAGCACCCGAACTCCAATTCCCATTAGGCACGACAGTGGCATCTCAGAATCAACACATTTTGGTTTTTGGCAGAAATACTTTGGGTACTGAGGTGGTTTTTTTTAATTGCTGAAAACTAAAACTTTTCAGCTGGAACCTCCCCCGACTTTAATCTATCATTCCTTTGTCTTCCTCTAGCTCAAAACTAGTTTGTTCTTCAAGTGGTTTTTCCACATGTCTCATTTGTAGGGCTCCTGGCACTGAACTGTGGGGACCCTTTTAAGAATCATGTCATCTCACCCCTCCCTATCCATCTCATAATGGATGATTCTGTAGGTATAAGCGGGAGTGACCCCAGTTGTCTCTCAATTCCTTCTTAATCACCAAAGGTGCAGTGAACTTATCACAGGCAGTGACCTCTGCATTTCCCACCTCACTATTTCTTTTGCTACTGTGAGACTATTTTTGTTTTACTTGAGATGGTCTGTTAACTTTTGCATTTAAAAGACGCCTGTAGATCCTGGGCTTCTCCTAGACCTGCGAAGAGTGAGCCAGCCATCTCATGGCTATTAACTTGGAAGGCCTTTTCAAACAGGACTACGCTAATGAGAACTAGGAATTTTTAATTTGCACCTGCAGCATTCACATGGTGGAGATACAGAGCAATACTTTAGTTATTCAGAGCCCCATTGTCTGACCTGCAAGGGCAGTGTAGATGTAGCGTAAGTCTGTCCATCGGTCCGTCCACCTCAGCTTTGGCAAAGCACTCAACTAATTCACTGGACCTGGTTTGAGCAGCTTAAAGGCCCAACAAAGCACAGAAGTCTTGGGATGTGTCCTGACTCTCCTAATGTAGAGCTGAGTTTCCAGGACAGTTGACACTATTGAGCTCACCAAATCTGTCCTTGTTATTCATTCCATGAGATCCAACACAATTGACTCAGAGGTAGTTCTGTGTCCATTGTAAATGACATTAATGTCCCTGAATCCATCTAGCTGAACACAGTTCATTACTGAGGATGCTCAAGGACACACAAGATGAACTTCTTTTGAGAGGAGATTATAGTTTTATCACAACAGTCTTAGTTCTTGACATAAATATGACTCTTTGATACAGCATTTATACCATATTCTGTAAAAAGCTATAACCCTGCCCCAGGAGTAGTTCAGACACAGGTGAAATGGCTGATTCTCCATTGGCAATATTCCATAAGGAGATGTTGTGCTCTGTATGACCTAACCCCAGTTTCTAGTAAAATATAATCTTCCCTTTTATCTCTTTCAGGATGCTAACTTGTCTGTATTTCAAGCCACTTTCCAAGCCCTTGTGACTCACCAGAACTAGAAAATGAACTAAGGAGCAGTCAGAGTCACTCATCCTTTTATACTTTTGGAATCCTTCCCACAGAGAAGAGGGGCAGGGACGAGTTGACTGAACAGATGCTGCTCCTCAATGGTTTCTGCAGTGTTCACCAGTAGGAATACAAAGAGGAGAAACTATCAAAGAACAGTTCCTGGTAGCTAACTTTTTTCACTGCCACCTCATGCTTCCCAGATAGTTAAAGCTCCTGGAAAATCTCATGATAATATTTGAGGAAATTAGTAATTAGGCAACATTATTTTTGCTGAGGGTGGTTTGAGACTGAATCCTGCCCCTGTAAAAGGTTTTTGTCACTAATATTGGACTTTTGCCACTGATGTCAGAGGGAGCAGCAGGAGGCTTTTCTGCACGTGTGTGTATATGTGTGTATAAACAGATTGTCCTCTATTGACTGGTTGCAGGGTATTTCTACAAGTTTCAGAATGAAGATCTTTTTTTACTCTGAGTTTCAGAAGCACGAGCGCCAGGCTCTCTAGGAGTAAAGTCTTTCATTATGGAGAGGATAGTTTCATATTAGTTAAGATTGCAACCACAATCTCATTACAAAGCAGGTTTTTACTCAGTTTATGTCCCCACTCAAACAAAAAGAAGAAAATATGATGGTCTGGTTTAATTGACCTACTTTTAAAATAACAGGCTTCTTTCTGATTTTTTGCAAACCGCTACAGCAGCACAGGTATGGGAGTGCAGTTGTGCCACTGTGGTGTCATAGTGTAGCCGCATCCTATATTGATGACAGGTTTTTTCATCAATGCAGTTAATCCATCTCTATAAAAGGCGGTGGCATGATTGATGGAAGAATTCTTCTGTCAAAATAGCTGTACCTACATTGGGTGTTAATTCAATCTAGCTATAATGTTCAAAGCATGAAATTTTTCACTGCTTTGAGCAACATAGGTTGGCCAACCCTGTAGATGAGGCATTAATATGTCTTTGTACATCCAGCTACCCAGTGAAATCTCAGCCCAAAATTGGGAAGTGTATACACTGGCATGTTCTTTTCAGAAAGATCTCAAAAGTTCCAACAGAATTGCCCTTCAGAGGTATGGAATAAAACTGGAAATAGTATAGGTTGTACTTCCTTAACCGGGACTCTCTGGGGAGTGGTAGCCCCATCAGCGGGGAGTTCCAGCCATGGCCAGGAAGCTGTGACTCCGGTGGTGGTTGTGGAGCTCCAGAGTCCCAGATAAAAATCCAAGTGGCTGCAGAGCTCTGGCTGTGCCACTCCAGCCCCGGGAGCAGGAGGTTTGGTGGCAGCTAGAAAGCCCCAGGGGAATGAGGCAGCAGGACAACATGGGCCATGAGGCGAGGGACCTCCCTTGGTCCAGAAAATCCCCTCATTTGGGATTAGTCAGGTCCTGAGGGTCCCGGACAAAGGAGGTTCAACCTATAGAATCTTTCATTGGGGGAATTTTATATCATAAACTCAATGGGAACTCACAAAGAGCTGTCCCAGTCCCCTAGCATCACAGAGAGAAACATCTTACGCAGTATTTGTCATATTGCTCTGTACTTCATCATCAAACTGTGAAGTACATAATCTACCGATCACTGTCCATCTTCCATACTGTCTTCTACTGCTCAAATGTCCCATTACAGCATTTAAAACCTCTAAGATTACATGTGGGGGCTAAGGTACATGGTTCTAAAGATCTGCCTTAGGAGGATAATGGAAGCAGAGGGGCTCCAGAGACTGTGAAGGAGCAGAGTGTATTGCCAGTTCTTCATCTCTGCAGGTTAGTATCATTAGTATTTTACAACAACTTTTTTTTTTACCAGCCTAGGTGTCTGCTACATACTTTTCCACAAGTTCACTGTTACAAATCACCATGGTGTTATTGACAACCCATAAACAGATGGAGCATGAAAAAAGTTGGTTATGATGCCAGTGATAGGTATGTTGTGCCAAAGCTCAGCAGCTGTGCTATAAAAGTCTGTTTTGGCTTCTTACGTCTGGGTTGTGCATAATGCAAAAAATTGTTTCTTTGCTCGTGCAATAACGTCTGCAAAGTGCTGATCAATGGATTTGTTTAGAGCAGTGTGTATCCTGGTTAATTCAGACTGATTTCACTTGATTGCTACTGAGAGCTCCTCCCATTATAAGGAAATAACAGGCTACTCTGCAGATACAATCCATCAGATTAGACTTGAACTATTTGCATCAGAGAAACCAATGCCAAGAGTCTAGAATGCGTGATCTAACCATGTGGATTTCCATACATTTCAATTCAGTGAAACAACTGCAGTTTGCATTCTTTTTTAAAAAGCATACCCAATGCTGACTTCTATGCTTTTAATGCCTTTGCTATCATTACAGAGACATCACATTGTTACTGATCACTGACACTTCAAGTCTTCTGACATCTCAGCCAGTCAGACATCATACTCTCAGCTGTACTTTGGTCTTTACATTTCAGTGATGAACAGGAACAGTCACAATGAAAAAAAAATCATAGATTCAAAGGTTTAAAAGCCAGAGGGACCATTGTGATCAAATAGTAGTTAACCTTTCATGCGAGTCTTAAATAAGTCTAAATTAGAGTGAGAGCCTAAAGTCTCAGTTTCAGGTTACACCCTCACAGTCTTCAGTGAAGCTTTGCTAGAGTAAAAGAGGGCAGTTAATTTCACAGTGTTAAGAAAAGGTCTTTTTTCATTTAAAAGTGAATAGAATTTTTTTTTTCAAAATAAATACTAATATCAAAGTTCCCAAGTCATCTTTTTGGAAAAGACCTTAAGAATTGCCCAAACATTCCTGCCATAGAATTAATTTGGCAAATTAAATTGTTCTAGATGTAGGCTGCAGAGTTACAGGAAAGTAATATTAGTAGATTAGGAAGAGTGTTATTACACTTCTGAGAAGACACACAAAAAAAAAAGCTAATAAGCCAGTGAATCAGGGAAGCTTGATGGTCTTAATAATAAACAAGAAAAGGCTATAGAAACACCTACAGGTGGTAAAAGTAATTGAGCATTCAGTATGGATTCACAACATAATCCCCATATGGAAACAGATGAAATATTTACAATGGGAGGCTGCATCATAGGACACTAACGTTTATTAGGGTGTGTCTAGATTACAGGGTTTTTTCTAAAAAAGTAGGTTTTTTCGAAAAAATGTCACCTGCATCTAGACTGCAGCCATGTTCTTTCAAAAGTAAATCAAAAGAATGCAGCAGTTTTTTCAATCGCGGTAACCTCATTTTATGAGGAATAATGCTTCCCCCCCCCCCAAGTACTCTTTAGAAAAAAGGCACTATTGAATGCAAACTGTGCTTTTTCGAAAAAGATCATCTAGACTTTTTCGAAAAGTCTGCTTGTAGTCTAGACGCTCTCTTTCGAAAGAGGCTTTTTCGAAAGATTCTTTCAAAAAAGCCTCTTTCGAAAGCGGTTTGTAGTCTAGATGTAGCCTTAGAGAACTATCCCAAACAATCACTCTCTCCCCAAACATGCATACTTCAGATGCCAGATTGTGCACTGCTTGTATGCAACAATAAGAGAGGGAAAATTTTGGCTCCAGTGCTATAAACCACCAAGCACAATCACTGTCTGTAAACTGGGTTGTTTGTTTTAAAACCAACCCAGCCCATTAATACCTTTCAGTAACTCAAAATATCAGAATTTTGCGTAAAATTTCTTTCTTACTAGCATCAAAGAACAATGAGCTGCAGTCAGATGAAATCCACTACTGCCCTTGTCCATTGTTTTTGGAATAGATGTCCTGTTAAATGGCATAGGTTGTGTTAGCAACCTTACTAGCTTCAGCTCAACTAATTGAGCATTTATGTTCACCTAAACCAATTTTTTTCTCTAAGAGCACCCAAACAATAGTTAATGTGCCAGTAGTGCATCTGCTGTAGAATAACACATGCAAAGTATCCTAAGACTTATCCTGCAATTCTCCTGAAATCTATGGCCCCATTGACTTTAATGTCAATTGTTTCCCAATGTAATGGAGTTACAGTTAGATTACGTCTACATTACAAGGTTTTTGCACAAAAAACGGCGGAGTGTCCACGCTTCAAGCGTGCTTTTGTGCAAGTAAATTGGCAGAAGAGAAGGCTTTTGGCGGTTCAGTTATTCCTCTCGCCACAAGGAATAACTCCTTTTTGTGCAAGAGTTCTTGCACAACAAGGCAAGTGTGGATGCTACGCAGGGGTTTCTTGTGCAAGAAACTCCTAACCGAAAAAGCACAGGTGCTCTGATGGCCATTCTGTGATTATTGAAAAAGACGCTGAAAGGTTTCAGCAAACTTCAAAAGACACCAAAGCTTATTTAAATATTATTTAAACTCTTTTTTGGCTCTTTCCTCCCTGCTTGCAACCCTCTCATAGTTGAGTGTCTCCTTCACCAGTGGGTCCATAGACCCTTCACCATTCTCCTGAGCAAGGAAATGGTCTTCTACCCCACCCCAATACCCCACTTTTGATGATCTTATTGTTGGGCACAACTGCTTTAGCAAATTATCCTACTGCTATGAAACATGTAAATTATTATTTTTGCTCCACTTGCTTCAAAGTCCATAAAATATTTGTTTAATTGATAATTAGAAGCTTCTGAGACCAGCAATAAGCTTTCCAAAGGTAGGTAGGATCAGATGGATAGAGACCACTGAATCACACTTATTGGTGGGGAAGCAGGGGAAGAGATGCTTATTGGCAGGCCACAAAATGAGACAGTAGAGGTCTATGGTGAGGTCCTAAGGTTCTCTGTTGGTGGCCTGTGGATGAAATTCACTGCATGCAGAGGGCTACACAAAGCCTATGTACCACTTACGTCCTCCTTCTTTTGGTGGCTTGAGCTGGCCAAGTGTACAGAAGTAAATGTCACCTCCCATGAATTGTGAATGTTCTTGCTTTCTTTCCCCACTGAAATGGCAGCACTACCAGGGAAAAAGAAATGCAGAAATGTCATCTGAAATAAGAGTGCACTTGTAGAACTGCACAGGAAAATGATCAGCTCTCATCCTATCAAATGGTATTAAGTCTGTCATCTCAAAACAAGTGCAGGATCACAGGGGGTAAAATGAACTAAGGTTGAGTGAGGAGAGCTGAATTACAAAAAAACAAACAAAAAAACCACCCTAAGCATCAACCAAAACATAACTAAAATGAGTTTGCCCATGTTATTTTATAACAAAACTGGAAACAGGTAATGCCACAAGCTAAATGTGCCATACATCTTGCATTTATTATACTTTTCTCCTACCTGTACATTTTTAAAGCTCTAAGTCATTTCAGGCCACACAGCTCCCTCATGTGTTCATTACAGAACCTTAAGCTTCAAACTGTACATAAGAGCAAGTTTCACCACTGCAGGTTCAGCAGCCTTGAGCTATTCTGTGCACACCATTAAGTTGTCAAACTGAAATTAAATGGCAATTTTTAAAATAAGCCTTAAAGTGAGCCATATGATACTGCTGAGAGCTGTGACAAAGAGGTCTGAGAAAGGGAAAGTTGAAAAGTTCCTTCTATTGGAATGCACAGAGACCATTATGAGAGAGAGAATTTTCCACTGGTAAGGGTTCTAGCCTGGGGCTCGAGAGCCTTACTTCAATTTATTGTTCTGCTATGAGCTTCCTGTGTGACCTGTATTCCTCTTCTTTAGCTGTACCATTGAGATAACAGCCCTTCCTCACCTCCCAGGGGCACTGAGAATGAATTCATTACAGATTGTGTGGCATTCAGATACTACATATACGTTTTATAGGGACCATATAAGCACCTAAGAACATGACACAACATTATAACACCCATTATTCCTAACTTTAAAACTATCTACTGAGAGTTCATTTTAACCTCCTGAATAGTCACAAAGATAGTTTGACTCATGAATGGGCACTTTGGGTCATGTAAAAATGTTGTACAGCCTCTCGTCCTATCTCTGTACTGTAAAAACAAATACCAGTTTAGCAGCCATCTTTTCAAGGATTCAACAAGGGCCATGACTAGACTCAGAGCTTTTCCGGGATACCTTCAGTATCCCGGAAAAGCTATGCCACATTTAAGGAACGAAAAATCTCTGAAAAAGCAGATGTGTTCTTTTGCTATCTCTGTAAACCTCGTTTCACGAGGAAGAAGTGATGGCTCGAAAGAGAAGGTTTTTCTGAAATTTGGTGCCGTGTAGACATGCCAAATTTTGGAAAAGCCTATTTGAAAGAAAAGAAAATTGCAGTTTGCAATTTGCATATCTTTTCCCTACTTTTCTTTGTAGCATAGACATAGCCAAAGTGAACAACATTCAGGATTACTTTTGTAGGAGTAGAAAATTGGCTTCCAGTTTTTCTCTTTAAAAGAATCCAAATCTATAGAATTTGGTTTTATTTTGAAGTTTGGGTAAATCAGGAAGTGAGGCTGGTGCATTTTAGGGACTGAATGTTTATTGTAAGTTGAGAACAGCATCCAGTGGTAAAGCAGAACTTTAACAGCAAGGTCATTTACAAATGCAAATGACTTCAGACCATTTTAACCGAGAAAATTCAAGGCAGGAAACAGCTACATAAACCTACTAGCTCTCATTGTAGACAAAGATGTCTCTAAGATTCAGATACCAATGCAAAAAACAAAAACAAATCACCCTGAGATATATTAACAGGAATGTTGTAAGCAAGAACCAGAAGTAATTTTTCCAATGTACTCTGTGCTGATTAGGCCTCAACTGGAGTTCTGCGTTCAGTTCTGAGCACCACATTTCAGGAAAGATGTGGACAAACTGGAGAAAAGTCCAGAAAAGGGCAAGACAAAATGATTAAGATCTAGAAAACAAGATCCATGAGGAAAGACTGCAAGAATTAGGTTTGTTTAGTCTGGAAAAAAAGAAGACTGAGAAGGGACATATCAGCTTTCATGTATTTAAAAGGTCATTATGAAGAGGAAGAAAAACTATTCTCCCTCAACTCTGAGAACAGGAGAAGATTTAGTGGACTTAAATTGTAGCCAGAGAGCTATAGATTGGACGTTAGGAAATACTTCATAATTGTCCTGGTGGTGAAACACTGGAATAAATTGGCTAAGAAGTTTGTGGAATCTCCATCAACTGACATTTTTAAGAGCAGGTTAGACACACACCTATCAGGAATTATCTAGATGATGCTTGGTCCTGCCGTGAGTGCTGTGGACTGGACTCGATGACCTCTGGAGTTCTATGATTCTGATTTTAAACCCACCAAAAGCAAAAATAAGTACAAAAAATCCAGAATTAGGCTTGTCCATTGCTGTTGGAAGAAAATTGAACCCAAATTTGGCCTGAACAACAATATGAATGTTCATGTAAAACATATACTCTTCAACAATGTATATAGACATTTCTTATTTAAAAAAAGACAAATGATAGCAGTGGTCATTTTGCTATAGAGTGCCATTTGTTACTCCAGCAAAGTACAGCCCAGTGTAAGAGATACTAAATCAATTTTCATACAACATTATATCTTTATTTTTAAAATATATCAAGACATAATCTGATAGGTGGATGACTGAAAGATCAAGCCTCCATATTTGCAGAAGACATTCATTAAATAAAGCAGTATTGAATCAAAATAGATATGTATGTGCAATCTCCGACATAGGAATCCTTTCTAAATCACTGATTTAAAATGTCACCTTGCAGCAAAACATTGAATTATAGCACTATTCTTTGAGTCAAGTCAGCTGGTGTCAATGATTAATTCTGATGAAGGATGGCTAGCTAAAGCACTTGTGCTGTAATAGGTATAGAAAGTGAAAGTATTTTTAATCTTCAGATTCAATGAGAACTGAGCAGCCAGATATTCTAGATGGCTTTGAAAATCTCAGCCTAAAGCTTTATAATCACTAACTAATGAGTGGCGTGACATTAAGTGAGCAGCATTGTGCAGAGGTGAAGGGAAATGGAGCAGTATATTAAATGACTTCTCCAAAGCCACAGAGGAAGTCAGCTCACAGAGCTGTTATTTGTCGCTTTTGGAATTGCTCTCGAGGAATTTTGTACAGTTTGAGAATCGCAAGGCCAGATTTTTCTAAAGAGAGACCTGACATCTCAGTATGGCACTTTTGGTTAAGCCACCATGTTCCCTGCATCCTCATATTACTCATGATGGTGAAATATATTCTCTGTCTTCACACAGTGACGCTAGATCATCACGGTGACCTCTACCTGTGCTGAGATCGTATAACATGTACAACTCTTCAAAGATATGGAATAAAGTTGTAAAAACTGGGAATGGTCCACATATTTTGGCAAGTGGGACGCTGGCAACTCTAGCAACTTCCTAGTATGTTCATGTGCACAAAATTAAATACTGATGTGAGAAAAAGTTTTATAAGTTGCATGACCATCCTGGTCAAATCACTCATGGATTGATTAATAAACCCATTGAGTAGGGATGGCCCAAAATTTTCCAACCCAACAGTTTTCCATCAGAAAATGCTGCTTCTCCAACATTGGATAATTTCATGGAAATGGACCAATTTCAGGGATATTTTATGCAAAATTATGGAAGCACTTCATTTCAATTAGCTCAAAGTACTTTCTTTCACATTTGATATATTATAAAAATAAAAATTGAAACAAAGTACTTTGACTTTGGCAAGACAACGTGGTCTAATATTTCTGAAATGAAGCTTTGTTTAGCAGGAAATGTCAGAAGGTTGACCTTTCCTTTCAATCCAGGGCTAAAGTAAACTTTAAAGCAGTGGAATTTTCCTGAAACCCAAAAAACCTGACTCTACAGTTTAAGCACCTAACAATGCACCTTAACAGGTCATTTAAGCATATTAAGTCTATATATTAGAGATTTGTGTGTCTATCTGTCTGTGACTCTATCTATCTATGTGTCTGAGAGTCCATTTGTTCAAGAACTCCTCCTAAACATTAAGAACTAGGACCACCAAATTTGGTATGCAGCTGTCTCTTATCCTACCTTAAAGCAAGGTCAGGGTTTGGTATTGCCAGGACAATGGGATCTGCCCGAAATTCAATTGTTTTCCATAACATGGAAAGGGACGGGAAGGGGGGGGGGCATGATACTCACAGTCACTACTGAAGGCAGCAAGAACAGAGGACAACCATACGACAGAGTGGCCACTGGGAGCAATCACACCACCAAGGGATTGGCCAGGTGGGGATGGGGCTCATCATCTTGCCTTCCACTGGCCAGGTAAGTGGCCTCTCCCTGTCTCAAACCCTCCAGCCAGTGCAGCCCCGCCACCCCACTAGCACCACCAAGCAACGCAGCATGGCTGCAGCTGGCCAGCCAGTGAGGGTGGCCTGCATGGTTCCTCCTTACCCCCACCCCAGGCTGGGCCAGGAGAGCTCCAGTGTGGGAGGCCTGTACAGCCCCAAATCAGGTCCACAGAGTGCTGGCAAGGAGGCCTCCATGACCCCTGCCCCTCCCATCCCAGGTCCAGAGTGTGCCAGTGGAGGGAGGCCTGTGCAGTCCCAATCACTGGCCCTGCGCAGCACCCTTCCCTAACCTTAGCACTGTCCCTGGCATGGCCACTCCACCGCCCATGCCAGAGCCAGCCCCCAAACTCCAAATTCTGAGCTGAGTCCCTCTCTAGCCCCAGTGTGGGTCCCCCCCTTTCCGGTCCTGGTCCCGCCTAGGGAGTGCCAGCTGGAGGCCTATGTAGCCTCCCTCCCCC
Organism: Pelodiscus sinensis; assembly: GCF_052426305.1. Lineage (NCBI taxonomy): Eukaryota > Metazoa > Chordata > Testudines > Trionychidae > Pelodiscus > Pelodiscus sinensis. The sequence goes on from NC_143052.1 coordinate 203,512,886, forward strand.
TCCACACACACTCCTGGGCTGGACCACAATGCCAGGTATGTCTGCTAGTATTTTCATAACTGGAGGTAGGCCACAGTTAGCACCCTTTTTTCTTCCATTGGCAGCTTTTATTCTTTTGGCACCTATGAGTATTTTATAAATAGTTTAAGCACAGATCTCATCTCAATCTATAGGTCTTCAGTTCTGCTCCTTGGAGAGTTGCAATCATTACTGATCAATGGCTGTGTTCCAGACATGGTGTAGGCCCAAGTTTATAATTTTAGCAATTTTATACCTAAAGGTCTTTTTTCAAATTAGGTATGGATATTTCAAAAATGTTCAGTTAGGGAAGAAGATCTTGGTTACTCATTATCAAGAGAAATGTCTGACTTCGTTGCCAGACTGTCTCATTGTTCCATATCAGTTGCAGCGCTGTGGTTTAGGAATGGAGGGACAGGCTGTGTATGAGGGACTGTGTCTGTAAAGGTGGGAGGGGGGGACCTAAATGGGTCAGAGATTGAACTGTATGGGAGTCAACCTAAAGCATGGAATGTAAAAATGCATGCATTGATTTTGAAGGGTGAAGGACAAGTCTCAGTATTGGGGTGGAAGCAGGGCCGGCCCACAACATTTTAGCACCTGAGGCGGGGAGCTCAAATGATGCCTCCACGCCACCTTTTCTCCTCCCTGCCTGTTATGTCTCTTGTGCCCTTCTTCCTCCAGCACAGCACTCCACCATCTCTGTGAATCTAGAGCAGAGAGAATATATATGCACCAGCAGCAGACACAATTTTCTACACTTTGGGTCCTAGTTGTGCCCCCACAGTCTGGCACCGGAGGCGGCCGCCTCAGTTCACCTCATGGTAAGGCCAGCCCTGGGTGGAAGGTTGGGGAAATAGCTTCAAGCAGAATTGTCCTAGGGACAGACTGCACAAGTGGGGTTCCCCCTTTGGGAACAACATTTAAAGACAGTTACTGGGCTGTCACCAGCATGATTGCTTCTGCTACCGTGGCCAGAGAGGCAGCCTGGCTGTCTTGTACATTTCATACAATGCGAAAGTAGTCTGGTTGGTCCCACACAGCTTGCTCATGCTACAAGTGTAGCATGGGAGAGATGCTAAGACAATCTTATGTTTAACTCTATTATACTCCCTTTCTTCCTGTACCTCCACTTAACTCTTCGCCAAAGCATAGGCCAGGGTTCTCTTTGAAAATGCTTTTCAAAACGCATTATACAGAATTGAATTTCAGGGCTACTGAATGTTAATACTTCCCATTTTGCTTCCAAAAGAGTGGGTACTGTGCAGTCTCTTAATACAATAAACATTCAGTTCACACAAAAATGTAAATAGTATAAACCATTGACACTCGTATCTGGAATACTGTTGAATAATTTTAAATACAAGTTGCCACTGTAAATGTATAGATGTTCCTTATACAGATTTCCTCACTTCATTGCTCTTATATATTCAAATATCAGCTTACAGCATCATATTTATGCTTCTCTATTTTAGTACATATGCGTGCACACATTTTCTTACTGATTCTCTCTGAGATAATTTCTCAGTCTCTATCGTGGGGCCATGCAATGTGTCGTTGCACTCCTCAGTGCCTTCAACTTCTTCAGATCCTCATTAGGGAACTAGTAGTCTAGGGACTATCACACTAACAGCGTCCCAGCCGTTAGGCTAAGAGCTGGGTGATTCTCAATTGTTGGTGAAACAGAAATCAAAGTGGTGTAGCCTCACAGCAGATCTCTCTCTTCATTTGGCTCAGCCACAAAGCTGTCTTTAAATTCTGTATTTATAACCCTAAGCCTCTCCAACTGCCACAGTGCTCCAATTAGGGCAGCTCCTGGAGCGAGACTGGGTGTAATATGCACGGTGGATTGTCCAACTTCCAATAAAGCTGTAATTGCCACACCAGGATGTTTCTGAATCCCTTAGCTGAATTGCCATGCTGTGCTCTCTGCAAGTCTACAGGGACAGAGTACTACAAGTAAAAGACATAGCCACTCCTCCCTGCTTCTCTGCTTTCCTTTGGGCCCAAGTCAAATGCTGTGGTATAAAGCACGTGGGTTACAAGAGCAGGCCATTTCTTTTGAACTATCAATGAATCCCTCTATTTTAGTGACTGCATCTGCATGCTTCCTTCTGAATTCCTCATTTCCTGCACCAAAGTCTCCTGTCTCCAAAAACTACGTTTCTCACAACCTCTTTTAAAAAGAATTTTTTTTAAAACTCTTTATAATTTAAAAAAAAATTAGGAAACAATCTGCAGATGCAGAAACTAATGGAAAGGAGACATGCAACTTGAACACGGGGCTTCCTAATCCCAAATCTAAAACAAACCAAGTTCCTCTGGTAACCTGAGCCATAGGTTCAGACTAGAATTAGGGGTGGGAAGGCAGATGGTCCTCAGCTAGGGTTATTATTGGGGTGGGCAAAAGTCTCTGAGCTGGGTTTTGGTTGAGGCCAGCAGGTGGGTCCTGGAGTATGGGAAGACTGGGACTATAAGAAGGCTAGACTTATGATTTATGGTCACTGCTACCCAGGTTACCACTTCGATTTCCCCTACCAATTCTTCCCTGTTTGTGAAGTGGGTCAAGAGGAACAGGATCCCTAGTCTGCACCTGCACCAGAGCAGACATGACATAGGGGGGAACAAAAGAGGGCATGTGCCCCCCTCAAATACCAGGGGAAGAAGAGGAAAGGGTTCAGCCAGCCATCAAAGATGTGTGTGTGTGCAGGGGAAAACCTGGTGCCCACAACAGAATCACCATTAGCTGTAGGGAAAGCCAACCAATGTGCTCCCAACTCACTCTGCTCTCCCAGCCATGTTCCTTGGGGAAGGGTGGGGGAGCAGAGTGAGCTGGAGCCACGTTTCTCCACATCCCCTGTTCCTGTCACTGAATGAGGCAGGAGCTGGACCCTGGTACCATACCAGAACCCTGATCCTACTAGTCCCCGCCAGGCTTCATTTTTCAGGGGGGAGGGGAGAAAACAGAGCAAGGTTGGGGCTTGGGGGTAGCAGGGGTTTATCCCAGCCCTTCCCTGGGCTGGAGACAGGTCACATGGCTGGTGCCCCCCCACCCCACCGGCTCCTCACCAGTCTCCCTGACCAGGAAGCTGTCCCCAATACTCTTCAAAAACTTCCTGAATTGTCTGTATGCTGCTGTCCCCCATGTGAACCAGGCCCTATGAGGTGGAAACTTCTTTTAGTTGTCTGAAAAAAAGCCTCAGCTACTTCATCTTCCTGCCCCATAGCAGATGCCTACTATAACATCACTGTGAGTGTGTGTGTATGTTTTCTTAGAGACCTCTCATTCTCTAAATATTTCTGAGCTTTTTACTGGCCCAGGTGGCAGCATTTTCTTCTTCCTCTTTCTCCTCACTGCAGATTGCCCTTTTTATCGCTGAAGGGTATTTGCATCCAGAATTCATTTAAATATCTCCAGGGGCCTCCTGACTCATTCAGTCTGAACAGCTGAACCAAAAGTGAATTCAGGAGAGTGGAATCAAGGCTATGATTCATTTCTTCAGGTTCTTCATTCCTTCACAATATAATGAAACATGCAAATAAAATCAGAGTTCAAATTCAGTGCTAGTGTGGAATGGATTTAATGCACAGTACTCATCAGGACCAGTCTAGAATCTTCTGGTATATCAAGTGATATACTGCAGAGTTCTAATGAAGATCAGAATGCAACCTCTGAATGGCCAGTACTGTTTTGTTTCACATGCCAGTATAGTTGTCCCAAATCTTCCTCAGGCTGCATGCAGTATTTGGCTATCTGACAGGGTTGCTTGCCTGTGTTCTGGAGATCCTGGTGCTAATTCAGCCATGCAGATTACAAGGTGTGCCACAGATGGGTTGAATCAGATGGTCTCCTATAAAAAAGAGCCAGATAGTTTAACTGAGAGTATGTGGGGGGAAGTGCAGTAGTTATAGCTGGAGGTATTGTAGGCTGCAAGAAGGCTCCTACAGGGCTATGTGTTAACAGGGGAAAAAGCTGAAGAAAAGGAGAGAGCTCTGTGGGCAGGGATTCTTGGAAATGATGCTGTTCAAAAAGAGGGAAAAATAGTAAAGGGTAACATGGCTGAAGAATGTGGCTGCGCCTAGACTAGTATGATTTTGCGGAAATACTTTTAATGGAAAAGTTTTTCCGTTAAAAGTATTTCCACAAAAGCGCATCTAGATTGGCACGGATGCTTTTGCGCGAAAGCATCCGTGGCCAGTCTAGATGCGATTTTGTGCAAGAAAGCCCTGACAGCCATTTTAGCCATTGGGGCTTTTTTTGTGCAAAACAGTTCTTCCCTGTCTACACTGGCCCTCTTGAGCAAGTATTCTTGTGCAAGAGGGCTTTTTGCCAAGTGGGAGTGTGAAAGTATTTGAGCAAGAAGCACTGATTTTGCACATTACAAAATCAGTGCTCTTGCACAAATTCAAGTGGCTAGTATAGACAGCTAGCAAGTTTTTGCGCAAAAGCAAGTGCTTTTGCACAAAATCTTGCCAGTTTAGATGCACCCTGTGTGTTTGTCTTATGTTATTCTGGGGTTATCAGAGAGAGAGGGGCACTGAAATAGGCTTGAGGCCACAAGTACAATCAAGTGAGTCCTAAGAGGGGGGTGTGTGTGTGTGTGTGTGTGTGTGGGTGTGTGTGTGTGTGTGTACACAAGTAAGGTACTGAATATAGAGTGATTTCTGGCCTTACAGGGTGTTTTTTATGAGGGCCAGTCATACTTCAGACCAGCTCTGTGTTCACAGAAACCATATGGCCTCAGCCAGATATTATAACAACAATATGAGGTGTTTAAAGAAGGCTTGTATTGTTGCCTATTCTCGCTTTTATTAGCTAAATCATTTTTAACACTTCATAATGAAAATCAGGAAAAGAATTTCAGTTCTTATTGAATGGTATGCCCTGTGCTCCAAGGCTGTACTACTTTGCTACTAACATATTAGTCTATTAATTCAACTATGTTTTATCCTGAGAAGTAAAGATAATCTCTAGAGCAAATAAATAATAGGTTGGCTGATCATTCAGTATGGTCTCTAGCTTCACTGTAGCTGTGTTAAAGGCACATGAAGTTTCAGCTGCAATTCGGCTGTTCATCTTTAGCTCGTAGAAAGTGTTTTAATCGGGCAAGCTTTAATACTTTTAGGGAATTGCAAATATTGCTTTCTCTAATTTCACTCTTTTACAGGTATGTGCATTGGCTGTCATAAGAGCTATACAACACAATGGCTGTGTCTACACTGGTGCGATCTTGCACAAAAGCGGCTGCTCTTGCACAAAAACTTGCTGCCTGTCAACACGGGCTGCGTGTTATTGCGCAAGTAAACTGACGTTCTAATGTATGAAATCAGGGCTTCTTGCACCAGAACTCTGATGCTTCTGCTCAGGAATAAGCCCTTTTGTGCAACTGGTCTTGCGCAAGAGGCCAGTATAGACAGGCAACATGAATTTCTTGCGCAAGAAAGCCCTATGGTTAAACTGGCCATCAGAGCTTTCTTGCGCAAGAGAACGTCTACACTGGCATGGATGCTCTTGCGCAAAAGCACATGCCAGTGTAGAATCTCTCTTCTGGAAGAGTTTTTGCACAAAACTCTTCTGCAAAAGAGTTGTTGCGCAAGAAGCTGCCAGTGTAGATGTAGCCATATATATGTTTCCCTAACTTGAGCCTCTGTTTTGATTAGACTGGTCTGACTTCATCAAGGGTATGTTCATACTGACTCTTTGAATTACCACCTGGCTTAATCTTCTAGCCAGTAGTTAACAAATCTTGACTATAGAAAAGTTGTGTGGTGTGGGGTGTGGTTTTTTTGTTTTGGTGTGGTGTGGGTTTTTTTTTTTTTTTTTTTTTTTTGTGCTACAGGTTCTTTGCTATCATCTCTATGTGAGGCCCCATGCTCACAGGTGTTCACCATTCTTTTAATGTTTTTGGACAGCACAGTAACATTCTGTTTACAGACTTTCACCAGCAAAGAGTACCTATTGCTTGCCACTTGTGCTAGTCAGTGGGAATTGGTATGAGGGGAAGTCTTCCTCCTCAGTCAGTTGGCCTAGTAACAGAATTGAAGTATGATGTGTGTCCTTAGATGAATGAGAATAGTAAACCCTGGATGTTTATTGTCTTTGGCTAAACCAGCTAGATAAATCAGGTAGTTTCGATTGTCTTTTGAGGTAATAAGAGTGAACTGAGAAGATAAATCTTCCTCACAAAAATAACGTACAATTAATTATCTTGGCAACATCATAACTAACGTTGAAAACATCTACCCCCAAAACCAAAAGGATAATAGTTCTCAAATGCAAGCTTTTAGAGTGGGTGAGGGGAAATGCACCCAGCTGGATTTTGATCATTTGCTGGTGATCTATGCAAATATGGAATGAGAGCAGATAGAATTGGATGGGTTCCAAATGAATCCATGTGTATAAACCACTCAACTTGGGACCTCTGGAGCTCAGTGTAGGAGCCTCTACAGCTTATCATAGAATACTATAACAAAGGTACCTCGAGGTCATTGAGTTCAGTCCCCTGCCCTCATGGCAGGACTAAGCTCTGTCTATATCATCCCTGATGGATGCCTATCCAACCTGCTCTTAAACATCTCGGCTGTGTCTACATTGGCACCCTTTTCCGGAAAAGGGTGCCAATGTAGACACAGCCCTCTAGTGATAGAGATTCCACAAGCTCCCTTAGCAATTTATTCCAGTGTTTAACCACCCTGAGAGGAAGCTTTTCCTAATGTCCAGCCTAAACCTTCTTTGCTGCAATTTAAGCCCATTGCTTCTTGTCCTATCCTCAGAGGCCTAGGAGAACAATTTTTCCCCTTCTCCTTGTAATGCCCATTTAGATACTTGAAAATGGTTATCATGTCACCCCAGTCTTCTCTTTTCTAAACTAAACAAGCACAGTTCTTTCAGTCTTCCCTCATAGCTCATGTTCTCTAGACCTTTAATAATTTTTGTTGCTCTTCTCCAATTTCTCCACATATTTCTTGAAATGTGATGCCCAGAATTAGACACAATACTCCAACTGAGGCCTAAACAGCACAGACTAGAGAGGAAGAATGACTTCTTGTGTCTTGCTCACAATACTCCTGTTAGTGCAGCCCAGAATCATGTTTGCTTTTTTTGCAGCGGTGTCATGCTGACTCATATTTAGCTTGTGGTCCACTATGACCCTTCTGCAGTACTCTTTCCTACACAGTTGCTTCCCATTCTGTATGTGTGAAACAGATTGTTCCTTCCTAAGTGGAGTACTTTGCATTTTTCCATATAAAATGTCATCCTATTTACCTCAGACCACTTCTCTAGATTGTTCAGATCACTTTGAATTTTGAGCTATAAAGCCAGCTGGCTCTTGACTTAGGCTGTAGAACTCACTCATTCTTATCTCTGTAAGTGATCTCAGTGCCACTACATAGGACAGTGAACTACACATTTTATGTGTAGGTTACTTATTTTCCCTAGCTGAGGAAGCATGTCCCAAATTTCTGAGACCCAGTTGAGATCCTGAACGAGCCCCCACTTGTGTGTATATATAGCTCAAGTTGTAAATGCTTCTATACTAAGCTCCAGAGGTCCCAGGTTTGAACAAGTGGAGTCTGAGATCTAAATATGGCTCTTTCACTGGTGTGCCTGGAGGGGGGGCAGGGTGTCACATTATTGAATTTTAAAAGTCATTGCTGCACCTATGGGGGGAGGTGCCCCAAAAGTCTATACAAAGGGGGCCATGTGAGGTGTCACATGAAAGCTTGCGTGCTACTGATTCTGTATATGCTATTCTTGTACTTGTATAATATCTGTATGTGGCGTTATAAATATGTACTCTGTGGTGATGCTGGAAAATTCTCTCTGAGGCAGAGCAATGTACCAGGAATGTTTGTTCAATGGCTATGCTGATGAGCGAGGCTCCAGGGACAATAGATCTCTAAATGCAAAAGACACACCTGGGGAGTAAATCTGGATGCCTGTAGACCAGCCAGAGTAATGATTGCTGGCTTGGGACACAAGGATAGGCCACTGACCATGTGACCTGCTACAGCTTGGAAGATGCCAGGGGAGGTATATATGTGCCATGTGGCACCCTCCATCTTGTCTTGAGTTCAGCTCCTGATCCTAGATGCTGCCTTGCAGGGAACAATGAGCTGGGAAGAACTGTGGACCCATCCTGACATAGGATGTACACCAGAGACTTTTAAGATGTAACATCTCTGCTAAGAGCCTGCATTGAGAACTTGGTGATTCGATGCATGTAATGTATTCTCCTTAACCTTACTCTCATGTTTTTCTTTCTTTTAGTAATAAATCTTTAGATTGTAGATTTTAAAGGATTGGCTCAGCGTGATCTTGTGTGTAAGATCCAGAGTGTAAATTGACTGGGACCTGTGGCTGGTTTCTTGGGACTGGAAGAACATGTTCGGGGTAGGTGAGATTGGGTTCTAAAACCCCTCACCTGTGGGCAGGCCTGGGGCTGATTGGGGCACAGGAAGAGCTGGGGTGGTAGGGCTTTTGCTCGTGAGGCTTCTGGCTGGCCAGATTGGCAGCTGAAGCATTCGGCGTGACTGGTTTGTGGCCTGTTTGGAAGGTATCCAGTCTGGGGCTGTAAGGAGCCCTGAGTTTTGAGCAATTTGCCCTGAGTGGATGCCCTCAGCTGTGCCCAGACCCAGCTCGGCCCATCACACAGGGCACAAAGAATTGTACTCTGCCCATTTCCTCAACAGAAGCACTTGCCTTCCTTGCACCTTGAAGGTAAGCTGCTGCTGATGGTGAGTTTGTGGGGGGAGGAGACGTGGACTAGGACTGTGGTGGGCAGATGCACATGTTTTCTAGAGAGCTGCTCCAGATCCAGGTGGGTATTAATCCTTTGGCAAAGTGTCTGAGACGTTTGTCCAATGTACATAGCAGACGGATACTTTCGGCACATGATAGCATAAATTATATTTCTGGATGCGCAGGAATATGTGTTCTTGATCTTATAACTCACTTGGTTAGGTCCAATAATGGTATCAGCAGAATGAATATGTGGACAAAGCTGGCAACGGGGTTTGTTGCAAGGGAAGGTACCAGGGTTGGTATTAGTGCATATTCACTCTGCTGATACCATTATTGGACCTAACCAAGTGAGTTATAAGATCAAGAACACATATTCCTGCTCATCCAGAAATATAATTTATGCAATCGTGCCGAAAGTGTCCGTCTGCTATGTACATTGGACAAACGTCTCAGACACTTTGCCAAAGGATCAATGCTCACAAAACAGATATTAGACAGGATCACAAAGAAAAAACAGTTCCTTGCCATTTCAACCAGAAAGGACATTGTCTCAACGACTTGATTACCTGCATCCTGCTTCAAAGGCCTTTTAAGACTACAGTTGAAAGAGAATCCTCTGAACTGTCATTCATGCTTAAATTTGACACTTTACACCTGAGTTTGAATAAAGAATCTAATTACCTTACCCATTACAAAGATAGCTTCCCCAATATCACCTCTAATATCATTAGTTCACAGACATTTACCTCCCCCCCCCCCCAATCCCGCTTCTGTTCTGAAATTTGATTTGTCCTTTTCATATGTGTTCATTTTTTTAAATTGTATCCTTTGGTATATATGGTTGTGACAATTTTCTTCCACTATTTGATCTGAGGAAGTGGATCTGGCCCACAAAAGCTCATCACCTAATAAACCATCTTGTTAGACTTTGAAGTGCTACATAGTCCTGTTTTTTGATTCTGGGAAACAAAGCGTGTCACCCTGGCCTGCAGTGTGTGTATGTGCATATGTGTGAATAAAAAGATTATTTTACCAATCTGTTTCCACTCAAACTTTTCATTGACCTCTCCTATTTTACATTCATTGCATGGCTTTTTGAACTCCTTTATTTTTTTTAAAAAATTGCGGCCCACATTTACAAAAACATCCCCCCACAGAAATTCCTGTGTACTGACCTGTCTTGAGTAAAAATATCTTGCAAGACAATTATGAGTCCACTATTAAGTGCATGATCAGAAAACAACTTTTCCACACCTATGTATGCTATTAATCATCATGTCAATTATAAATAATATTACATTGTATTTTTTCACTCATGTAAATGTGTGTTCTTTGTTGACCACTTGTTCTGAAATTTGATGTAGTTTGGTTCTTTGGTTTGAAAAAGTTGAGGACTCCTGTAGCGGCTCCTACACTCAGTTTCAGAGGCCCCCGGGAAGACACCCGCAACACCCTTGGGAGTCGCAACCACGGGTTGCACACCACTGAGTTAGTCTATTCCCATGTGCTGAAGCAGCACCAAGTATATATATAGACCATCCCTGACAGATGTTTGTTAATTTTGACAAACAGATTAGACAATGAGAGGGATTCCACAACCTCCATGGAAGACTAGTCTAATGCTGAACTACCATTGTAGTTAAAGGTTTCCCCCACAATAGCCACTGTAAATCTCCCTTTCTGCAGATCAAGCTATTACTACTTGTTCTACCTTCAGTGAACATAGAGACCTGATCAGTCCGCTTTCACAGACCTTAATGCATTTGAAGACTTCTGACTGTGATGAGCAATCTCTGGCCCATTGGAGTTCTAGGTGTGGCCCAAAAGGCATTTTGTTTACTGTTGCCCATGTGCAGGATTGCCAGATTCCACTGGTTTCCCTCCCCATGCAGTTTATTTCTTACTGGTATTACTAACGTTATATACACATAAGGGTACATGAGGTGAGGTGCATGCTGATTGCATATAGTATTGACTGTAAGAGCCATGCATCCACTGAAAATGCTGCTACAGTTCAGTCCACACACCCTACCAATTCAAGCTGCACAAGTGGTGAGCAAAATTATCCTATCTAGGGAGACTGTCTTAGTTACAACCATCTTGAAGTGGGGATTGCCCATTGCTAGCTTACAAGGTCCCTCCGCCATTTTTTTCCCAAAGTAAACCTTTTAACTTTTTCTCAGAGGTCATATTTCCTAAATCTTTTCTCTTTTGTTGTTGTTATTGCTCTTCTGGAATGTCTCCAGTTTGTACCGATTTTCTAAAAAGAGCTCAGGCTTTACCAGTGCTGAGCACAGCTGAATTGCCTCCTGTTTCTTTATATACGACACTTCTGTTAATACATCCTGGAACATTAGCCTTTTCCACAGCTGCATCATATTACTGACTCATTCAACTTGTGGTCCACTACCACCCTTCGATCATTTTCAGTAGTACTACCACCTAGACAGACACCCTGTTTTGTAGCAGCGCCTGGGATTATTTTTCTTCCTAAATATAGCACTTTTTTTTACTCTCATCTTGTTGATTTTATACCATTTCTCCAGGTGAGGTATGCACCAGCAGGTGAGTGACCCTTCTACAGCTCCATAGTGCCTAAAAAACACAATGTACCGGGAGCACACCTGCTGTGGATTAAACATGCAGGCTAAGTCTACACAATGTACCGGGAGCACACCTGCTGTGGATTAAACATGCAGGCTAAGTCTACACTGGCATGATTTTCCGAAAATGCTTTTAACGGAAAAGTTTTCCGTTAAAAGCATTTTTGGAAAAGCACGTCTAGATTGGCAGGATGCTTTTCCGCAAAAGCACTTTTTGCGGAAAAGTGTCCGTGGCCAATCTAGACGCAGTTTTCCGCAAAAAAGCCCCGATCGCCATTTTCACGATCAGGGCTTTTTTGCGGAAAACAGTACTATGCTGTTTACACTGGCCCTCTTGCGCAAATGATTTGCGCAAGAGGGCTTTTGCCCGAACGGGAGCAGCACAGTATTTCTGCAAGAACACTGACGATCTTAAATGAGATTGTCAGTGTTCTTGAGAAAATTCAAACGGACAGTGTAGACAGCTGGCAAGTTTTTCTGCAAAATCATTTGATTTTGCGGAAAAACTTGCCAGTCTAGACACAGCCGCAGAGATTATCCTGAGTTCTTAGTTGGTCTGCATTGCCATTGGCTTTAATAGCAGTGGAGTTTACTAATGTAAATAAGATGGAAACCACTGAAACCTTTCATTTATTGAGGTTCAATAAACTCCCAAAGCGGCCTATTTAAACTGTCTGTAGCTCCTCTCCCTACTTGTGACTCTGATAGTTGACTGTGACCTTCACTTCTGTCCAGTATGTGTCACAACTCTGTGATGGGCCCCATTACCCTAGAATATCTCTCCATGGTACCTTTTGTTTTTCAAGTTCTCATTGAGGGGCCCAAGAGTTCTGGCAAATTAGTCTCACTGTCCCAAAGACTATGGACTACGTATATTATATTATTGTGCAAGCGTGGATGTACAGTAATTCCTCGCTTAACAAGTGCCCGCTTAACACGTTTTCACGATAGGGAACATTTTTCGAACAACATGACCCATCTCCGCAATAACATGATTTCCCCTACTGGCTGGCCGGTCAGCACCAGCTGCGCGGGGCTTCCCCTGCCTCCTTGCAAAGTGGCAAAGGTTTGCCGCTCTCCACGCCATTCCTCTGCGACCCCTCCTCACCAGACGTGGGGCATCCAGCCAGAGGGGGTCGCCAGGGAACAGCTCAGCAAGCAGTGAACCTCTGTTGCTTTGCAAGGAAGCAGGGGAAGTCCTGCGCAGCTGCCAGTGACTGGCCAGCTGGGGAAACCCAGCCACTGGCTGCAAGTCCCCTCCCTTGTCCTTCCCTTCCCTTCTCCAGAGCCAAACACCTCCCCTCCCTGCTATAACCCAGTCCCCTTTCTCCCTCAACCTTATGTCCCGGTCCCAGCTGCTAATAAGTGCAGGCTGGAGCTGTGAGCGCACATGCACTTGAAATGCAACCCCCACCTTTTCCATTATATTCACTGTGAAAATTGACCCCGCTTAACACATTTTCTCTTAGCACGATCATTTTCTGGAACATATCTACCATGTTAAATGAGGAATTAGTGTACACCAAATATTTATTTGATTAGCCTGGGCTTCTGGGCCCCACAAAGGAAAGGAGAGCAAGGAATAACAGTGATTGGAAGGTATGACATTGTAGAGTACAGTTCATATCAAAGAGATATTGTCATCCCTGCCCTGCAACAGTGGGGTTACTTGCAATGCACTGCTTCTGTAATGCCCACCTGGGCTGCTCACAAACCACCTTCCCATGTGCAAGTCACACCTTTAGGGTGTGGGTATGTGACTGCAGTCTGCCAGACACTCTTCAGTCACACTCTGGCTTCCACTGGCCTTAAGTACAGCGTCCATGGAGGTTCTAACACACTCACAATATCAGCCCTTCCTCAAATGTGTTATCTACTCCCAAAGTCCAATGGCATTTTTTTTCCTCTTAGGTCAGGGATGGGCAAGTGAGCCTCTGAGAGCCAGATCTGGCCCACGGATGTTCTGCTGCTTCCTGGCCCTCCAATCAAGGCCTGGGGATGGGGGAGCATGTGAAGTCTCCTCCACTGCCCTGCAAGGGGAGCACAGCGCTTACAGTGATCCTCAAGCAGTTTAGTTGGTGGTTCACTCTAAGCGCTGCATGTCCCTTGTAGTGTGGAGGCAGGGAGCAAAAGACTTCACACATTCCTACTCCCACAGGCCAATCACTCTCAGTGCTGTGCGCCCCTTAGGGAGGGGGCAGGGGAGAAGACTTTGAATGCTCTCCCCTAGCCAATCGCAGCCTGGGGTTAGGGGAGCATGGACGTGTTCCAGCCCTGCCTCTTCCAGAGCCGCCCAGGGCCACTTCAAAAATTTGTGAAGTGTCCGTCTTTAAAATTATGACACACCCTTGTTTTAGGTGAAGAGAGACATAGACGAGGAGAGAGTCTTTGCCCCTCACTTTTATAGTTCAGTTACTCTTTAAAATACAGTTTACTATGAGTAATCCCTTAGGTCCATTTCTTTCCAGCTGAAAGGCGAGACATGGAGTCTGATAGGGAATATGTATTAAGATGTTCCTCCCTGCCTCCCCCTCCCCTTTGCAGAGATGCAGATTTTCTTGTTTTTCTTTTCTGTCTTGCTCTGTCAGGATTGTTAACAGTGTATATGCAAAGTGAGTTAAAAACATCCCTTTATTTGGCAGCTTGCTTGACTGTTGCTAGTTAATTGGGGCTCTGTGAGTTTAAACTCATGCCTTTAACATCATATAAGGGGGATTGAATAATTTTACACACAGCACAATATTATTGATCAGTCAGTTATTTTAAAATGATACCTCACAACATACATTTTGTTCAAAGATGATTACAATAGCATTTGAATAAGGTGTAAATACAAAGGTATATTGAGTAAGAACATACAAATGGCAGTACTGCATCAGTCTAGGGTCCATCTAGCTCAGTATCCTGTCTTGTGACAGAGGCTAATCCTATGTGTCCCAGAAGGAATGGACAGAACAGGTAACCATGAAGTTATCCATCCCCTGTCACCCATTTTTATCTTCTGACAGCGGCTAAGGATACCATCCCTGCTCATACTGGTTAATAGTCATTGATGGATCTATCCTCCATGAATTCATCTAGCTCTTTTTTGAACCCTGCTAATTGTCTTGCCCTTCACAACATCCTCTGGCAGGGAGTTCCATGGATTGATTGTGTGTTGTATGAATAAATACTTTTGTTTGTTTTAAACCTATTACCTATTCATTTGTCAGCCGAAATGGTCAGGGGAGTGTGTGCGTGTGTGTTACACCCAAGTCTTCAACTGCTGAGACGCAAAGTCTCGTTGAAGTGGGCAGCCTAGGAGGCTGGAGGGTGCCCCGAAAAATAGTTTAACGTCTGTGACTTTCCTGCTAGGACCGGGGTCCCGACGCAGAGGGCAGCCAACAGGCTCTCAGACGCCCCGAGTTTATAGGAAGAGCTTATTACACCTCAGATTTAAGCTGCTAGGATACAGAAATCCCTTCGCAACGGGCAGCCTGGGGAGGCTGAGAGGTGCCCCAATGGATCTGTCCCCTGGAAGCAACACGATCCAAAACGCCCAAGCTCTTCCTATACCTGTCCCTTTTGACCGGCTGAAGTTCTTTTGTTTATGTTCAGTTTGGGTACAGCAGCACGGGTTCAAGTCAGAAGCTTGACACTCACTGGCTTATTTATAGGAGAAAGAAAGAGAAAATAAAATAAAGAAACTTGGTTCAGTATATATATATATTTATAAGTGAATGAGGGCACCCCACTTATTCCCAAAGTTTATAGCTAAATCACCTTACCAAAGGCAGTTTACAATAGAAATGAAGCAGTTTGCCTTAAGAAACTATAATAAAGTAACTAAACTTATAAAAGAGTGACAATTAAAGTGTACACATAAAGAAACACATTGCAGGTACAATTCTCACCCCTGCGTTCCAGACTTGGCGTGGCCAGCGTCTTTCTCTCAATCCCTCGGGAAGAAGTAGGGCGAGGTTGGGCGTCCCACGGACCTCGAGAGACAATCAATACCTGCCAGCAGGTGTAGGTGATTGGAGCTCAAATGGGGTGGGCTGCTAAACCCCTCTTTATACCCCTTGGGTCACGTAGGCTTCTTCCTGGTCTCAAGTGGCCAATTAGGAAAAATGGCTTTGAATGCCAAGTTTCCCACAAAGGGTGCAAAGCATAATTCATACCTGGGAAAATGCAGACAATGGGCACCTCTGGTATGTGATGGGCGAAGATTCCTCTCCTGAGACAGTGCAGGTGTGTCAATTACTGATACTAACCATCAGGGCGACGGGAGGCCTCCCAGTCATCAGCTAGCCCATTTACTGTCTGGTTTCTGTTTATGGTAGAGTCAGGGACAGGCAGCACACCTGCGTTCCCAGGGCATCAAAGGCTGACTGCCTTTCTCTTGCTCTCTGGGGGGAGGGGGGAAAAACAGGGGGGAAACAAGATGGCTACATTATTTCATGTGATAACCCCTTATTCTTGTGTTATGGGAAGGAATCACACGATACATCAGGAAGGCAGAGGTCTGTTGATAGAGCATTGATTAGGATGTGAGAAAAGAGATGGATGACCATTCAAATTGTTTATTTCTATCACTCCTCTCACCTAATAATCCCCAACTGAACACAATTTACCTAGAACTATAATTCCGGGGAGAACCACAAGGGGTAACACTCAAAGAATGTGCATGTTGCTTTAGTGTTAAGGATTAGATGCTCTGTAGTATTTTTATAGGTGAAATAAATTGAGTGTTTGTGCAGCCTCCTAGGTAAAATTCAAATGCCACCCATCTGGGTTAGCAGATTGCATAGAGCCAGGAGCATTATTTCTGATGGTGGTGCACATCTACACATGCCTTGGTGCACATTAAATTTATTCTGCACATGACTAGAAAAAAATTACAGGGAACACTGGTGGTGGGGATGGGGCAGAGGGATCTGGAGTATAGGTGAGAGCTTAGGGCTAGAGCCGAGGTAAGGGTGCAGGGGTGAGGGCAACAGCTGGAGTTATAGGTTCTGGGATGGAGCTAGGGATGAGGGGTTGGGGCACTGGCTTCCCTGGGGCTACAGCAAGGAGAGAGGACTCCCCCAGCACCTGGACTGGTGGAGAGAGAAACACAAAGCCATGCTCCATTTTAGGACATGAGTGAGACTTAAGTATACATTTCACCCCACCTGAATACATTTTCCTTCATTCCCTTCTGAAACAGCAATGCTGCAAGGAAAAGAAAATACAAAAAAGGTCACAGGAAATAGACACCTGCACTTTTAGATGAACACAGAGAGTGGACTTTATAGGGTGGTAAGCTTGTCATATCTGAGCAAGTGAAGGGCATCTGTCAAAGAACAAACAGATCAAGTTGAGGAAAGAATACTGAAGCGAAGAAATGCATATTGATTATAAAAAAAAAACACCAGAAACCTCAGCCAAAACCAAACAAGCAAATAAACAAAAAAGACTAAAAGAAGCTCTTCCATGTTGTTTCATAGCAAATCTGAAGGAGCAGTAATGATGCAAGTAAAATAAGTCCATATGCTGCTCTATGCTGTGCTTCATCTGATTATTTTTAAAGCCATCTTTTCAAGCTACACAGCTCCCTCAAGTGTTCATTTCGGAAGCTTAAACTTCAATCTGCACATCCCATCAGGTGTCGCCTCTGCAGATTCAGCAGCCTAGAGAAATACTATGGGTACACCTTTAGGTTGTCAAGCCAAAATTAAATGGTGACTTTTAAAAATAAACCTTGGAGCAAGCCACATGCTACTGCTGGAAGCTGTGATTAAAAAGAGGTCTGACAGATGGAAAATTGAAAAGTTCCTTTTACTATAGCACACAAACACCATTATCTCTGACTTTTCATCTCCTGCATTCAAAGATTTCTGCTTAACCCCTTGATAGGCAACCATAAAGTTTGTGGTTTGCAAGAGGGGCACACTGGCTGCAGATTGTAATGAATTAAATTTTCCTATACTGCTTCTTATTTTTACTCCCTTCACTACAGACAGTCTGAAAAACTCAGTGGAAAATCATTTGTCTGATGGCAAAAGTAGATTAAAATATATGTTGATTTTTGCCAAAAATCATGTTGCTGAGAAATTATTGGGGCAGAGGAAGAGATTTTTCGGACAATGTGGAAATGTTTCAGTATGAAATAATTTGTTTAGAAACTCTACAAATCCTTGTCCATTTGGTCCAGCTGGGGGGAAAAAAATCCCTTCTGATCCACAGGAGGTGATTTGTCAGACCCATTGCATTCTGGAAATGCAGTTCAATACACCTCCACTACAAAGAAGCAGGACACTAATGGTGCCAAGCTGGCCCTCAGATGCTGGGAAGGCTTCAAACAGAGAGTGGGGAGAGAAGCAGTCAGTTCCCTAGGCTGTGTCTACACAGCAGTGTTATTTCAGAATAAGCTATTCTGGAAGAGATATTCTGGAATAGCTTATTTTGAAATAATGCATCTACACACAAAATGCATCTGGTGTGGGGGATCCTGGAAGTTTGTCTCATCCTCCCAAACCTCAATAAGTTCCAGGACCTTCGCACCAGACCAGGAAGGCATACGTTGCTTGCAGCCCCTGGCAGGCTCCTGGGAGCAGGCTGAATGCTCCCAGGGAGCAGTGGAGGGCTGGCTGGAACCATCTGTCTGGCTCATCTTGGGCCAAAATGCAATCAGCGGCAGCTGCAGGGTGGCTCAGGGCTGTCAGGCCTGCTGTGAGCTACAAACCCTGCCTGCAGAGGTTGCAGCTTTAAGGGCTCCAGGAGGGGAGGGGGGGAGGTACAGTTTTCCCATGTGTTGCCAGAGCGGACAGGCCCCTATTCCCTGTCTACACAGCACCTATTGCGAAATAGCTATTTCAGAATAGGCACTATTCTTCATAGAATGAGGTTTACAGAACTCAAAGTAATTCATCCGCAATTTCAAAATTATTTCAAAATAGTAGTTTGGCTGTGTAGAGGCTCACGAAGTTATTTCAGAATAGCGGTCGTTATTCCAAAATAACTTGGCTGTGTAGACATACCCCTAGGGTGTGTCTAGACTACATGCCTCCTTCGACGGAGGCATGTAGATTAGCCAGATCGGCAGAGGGAAATGAAGCCGCGATTAAAATTATCGCGGCTTCATTTAAATTTAAATGGCTGCCCCGCTCTGCCGATCAGCTGTTTGTCGGCAGATCGGGGCAGTCTGGACGCGACGCGCCGACAAAGAAGCCTTTCTTCATCGGCACAGGTAAGCCTCGTGAAACCAGGTTTACCTGTGCCGATGAAGAAAGGCTTCTTTGTCGGTGCGTCGCGTCCAGACTGCCCCGATCTGCCGACAAACAGCTGATCGGCAGAGCGGGGCAGCCATTTAAATGTAAATGAAGCCGCGATTATTTTAATCGCGGCTTCATTTCCCTCTGCCGATCTGGCTAATCTACATGCCTCCGTCGAAGGAGGCATGTAGTCTAGACACACCGCTAGTGACCTGCCCCTCCCCCGAGCTGGCAAATAGAAGACAGAAGTCTCTTCCCCACATTTGTTCCCATGAATGCTGTGAGGCACAAGGAGGGATTCAGCTCCTCACACATATGAGTGTGAGGTTTCCCTACCAAGAGCTAGCCATCCCCTTGTGGGTCTGACCCAACTCTACTCAAGATGGGACTTCAGGGGGCATTTGGCTTCCAGCTTTTCCCTCTTTTAAATCATTTCAAATGCAGGGCACTTGGAAATGTTTTTGTGTTTTGGCTCATCATTAGGCAATGTGTGATTCACAAATCTACAGTGTGTTGAGTGCACCCTCCTGTGGTAAAGCAGCACTTTAACAGCAAGAATGTGTATTACTGCAAAAGGCTTCAGACCACTTAATTGACAAAAAAAAAAAAAACAGGAAAGAATATAGCAAACAAACCTATCAGTTATCATGACAGTAAGAGGTCTCCCTAGTGCTCAGAATTCTGATTTTTAACTCAACAAAAAGCAAACATAGACCCGTTCTGCTCTGTTAGAAGAAAACTGCAACCAACCTTAGCCTGCATGTGTATGAATGTTCATGTGGTAACATACAACTTTTACCATGCATAAATTGCAAAGAGAGCACTAATTTATTTCTGACTTCCAAGCCTGATAGGTTGCTAATGAATGTCACTTGTTACACTGCCATTAGTGGCATTCAATATAAGGTAGCAAATCAACTTTTATATGACTTCAATCTAGCTTTCACAGTCTGCACTGGAATTATGATTTAAAGTCCCTATGAAGCTCACAGCCGTAATCTTTACAAGTATTAATTAAAATAGCCAAAAACCTCCGTGATCTGTTGTACAGGGCTAAGTGTTATCATCCTTTTGTAGGTTGGAGGGGGACAAGAAATGAGGTAGTGAATTAAATTACCTTGTCTAAGATTATGGAAGGAACTGGGTCACAGAGCTGTTTGTTGCTATTTGAATTGTTCATAAAAGTCCAGTTTTCCTAAACATCTCGATATCTCACTTTAGCATCACATGACAAAAACAATTACCCCATGCTCTTCCTCACATTGTGACATTGCATTATGGTAAGCCAAACTCATGTCTTCATAAGTGACATAATGCTGTCCTATGACATCTAACATTGCAAGGCCTCTTCATAAAACATGAGACCCTGTGAGGGCAGCACACAGTTGTAAGATTGTACTTTGTCTAGGGAACAATGGCATGCCCACTGACTTTCTTATCCAAACTACAATATTCATCTAAGAAAAAAGACCCCTAGACTCTAGCAGCTACATTACTTGACTGTGAGTCAGGGGAGAGGAGTTGTGTTTCCAGCTCTTCTATGTGGACGGCTCAATCTTCCCACAGTCACTTATTCTTTTGACACAATTAAATGAAGAAACAAAGAACTTGTTTGTTATTTTTAACTTTTTAATGCATCAGTTTATTTGATAAATGAGAGAACCTACTCTATATATCTCTAGAGTTAGGATTCTATTCATTATTTCTTTGACAAGGAAATATCTATTATTTTCTTTGGCAATTTTGTCTTGTAGAAAGGAAGGAGATTCTTGCTCTGTGCTACCATCTTGAATCCACACTGGTTGACTTAAAAGATATTGTCAGTGTAATGAGATTCCAAATCTTGGCCTCATGTGGTTTGTTACTACTGGAATTTTTGCTTCTCCTTAGGGCAAGGAAACTAGGTTAGTTTGCACTTAGGAGAAAACACTGGTAAGCAATTTTTTGCAGGTAAGCCAATTCTTACTAGCTGATACTACAAATAGAACTTTATTGTTTTAATGACTTTACAGGGGAAAAGAAGATTATTTGCATAAGCAGCTTAGGTTAATGGAAAATATTATTTACTGTGGTAATAACTAGAAGCTTCAAAGAGGATCAGGATTCCCCTTTGTTGGGCACTTCAGCAACACAGATAGAAACAATTTCTGACTTGAAAAAGAATTTATGTTCTAATAAGATAAGCAGAGCCGGCCAAAGCTACGGGCTGACTGGGTGATAGCCTGCGGCACCTAATTGTAAGGGGCGCTGCGCGGTGCTGCCGGACCAGGTTGGGGTGGAGTCGCACATGCACCGCGTGCCCAGGGGTTGCGCCTCGCGCCTGGGGCCCGGGGCGCAACAATGGCTTGGGCCAGCTCTGAATATAAGCAACACTAGAAGGATAAGGGGAATACAGTTCAAGCATGTTCTATATTTGTTCATTGTTATGAATATATATACACACACCTTTAAAACTATAAAAAATGTGCACCTATACCCTATGGTTATTCATTCATTCCTTAAATTTTTAAAAATATATTTTGACCAAAAGAGCTAGATCTTAACAAGAGAAGGTAGTGGATGTGGGTGTAAGAAAGAGAGAGATAGGGAGAGCTCGCACACAGGCAAATGGAAAGAGAAAAAGTGCAGCTATGATTTTCTATATAGATACCTTAAAACCATATTTAAAAATGCTGAGAACTAATTAGATTATTCAAATTGCACACTTAAGAGTTGTAACTGGGATTTACAGGAATCATGTAAACTCTACATTCCAGTACTCACATGTCCTATTTACTTGCCCAAGTTTGAAATACTGCCTGTGGAATCAATACTCATTCATCTTGTATTAAAAGCCACATTACCTGGGCAGCTGTTACATGTTTGAAGCATGTAAGTAGATGCATTGCCAAAAGCTAATATGCACTTGTCAGCCTTGCATAGTGGTTGCAGTCCTGCAGTAACACTCTCTAGAACATTTGTTCTGATATAAACTCCACAGCATTGTTATCCGCTTAAACGAAGGACACAAGATCTTTTATAGGGGGAAAGGCAGTACACCGCATTTATTGAGAATACAACAGTTGCATATGCTTTTCAACCACTCACACAAACAAACATCATACACACAGATGATGTTATAGTTACCAGTCCAGATTCTGTATCAGTCTAGAGGCCAGCTATATTGAACACAGAGGGAGAGCAGGGCCTTTGTCAGTCAATCGATCCAATGCTCTTCTGGGGTTGGTGGCAAGACAAACCCAAAGTTCCATAGCAAAGCACCGCACTTTTATAATCCTTTTCTCTGTTGAAATCAATCGATTCTGCTCTGTCAGCCTGTGACTGGAATGTTATCTTGTTGATGTCAATCGTTCCCAAACATCTCTTGAAGGTTCATCCTGTCCTGGATTGTAAATCAGTTGTTTTTAGGGGTGCCCACCCTTCACCTTTAGAGCCGTCAATTCTGCCAATCTGATCAATTCCTTGACCGTGGATACGCACTGATGGTTTTTCTGATGCCGATATGTTTCTTTGCAGTCTGTCTTTTGCAGTTTGTCTTCACCCCGCATTCTCCCCCTCCTCTCTTGACCATCTGGCTCTAATGATAACCTTCACACCGTATTTCATTCATACACACAGTCTTTCACAAAATTCTTCAAAAGTAAACAGTACTGTTTTATATTAAGCAAAATCAAAAACAAAACAATTCATATCGAAGGCCCGGGCCTTCAATATTTCTAATGTCATTAACATAGACACAATGTGAGATCCTGTCTCTTTACTTACTAAACTTTAGAACAAGGAAATATAGGAGATATATACCTAACTAAAGGATTTGATTTACTACAATATTAAATATGATTATATATATTACCTTACGTAACTACATTACTAAACCTAAAATACAAATATAAAAAAAATAAAACTTTTAGTCCTAACAGTATTGCTTTCAACATCAGGTATGAAATCTTACCCAAAGATGTTACTCAGCTCTTCAGGTGATTATGAACCTTCCATTAGTTTCTTCCAAACTGCAGATGTGTTCTCTTCTATCATGTTACAAGCAGCTGAACTTCCTTTCCATACAGCCAATGTCTTATTTTTTTCAGATCCCCCAAACAGGACATTGTTGAAAGGAGGATAGGAATATTTGTATATACTGTCCGGTTTAATATTATTTCCCTGAAAATGGGGATCTCACCATTTTTGATGCCACAAGTTATAAATTAATCGTACAGCATACAGAGCCTGCATAGCCACATGGTCAACAAGAAGCCTGGGTGAATTTTTCCCTAACACAGAAGGCCAGAACACGCCCTATACACCACTTCCATCCACATTCACCCTCAAAATAGGACCCATGGAAAGTCAGACAAACCTTGCCTCATCCAATTATTAAGAATCAGTATGCATATAGCTTCTTTTTAAATGATGGTTTTCATGTGTTAGCAAAGCGCATCATCAGACTACTTTGTCTAAGAATTCAGTTAGATAGTGATTACATTCTCACCACACACACACACACACACACACACACACACACACACACACACACACACACACACACGAGTAGCTCACCATTCAGACCCACTGCACTTGTTTTCCTCCTCTATAATTATGCAAGGCCTCCTACTCTCAGATGTCTGGGTTTCCTGGCCATCACCTCACTTGGGTTTAGGCATGCATCCCACTCCTTTCTGACTGGAGTATTTCCAAGTTGCACAGCTGCTGATTATATTGTGAATTCATTAGGAAAGTCAGATTTCATAAGAAGACCTGCTTTGTCTTCCTTTTCAGAGACTGTCCATAGTGCAATTGCTACATTTTAAGTTACTATTTGGCTCTTTCTATGCAAGCTTATGTATTCATAGAGTAAAGGCATTACAACAAGAACATAATACAAACAATAAAGAACCTACATGAATGCTAATGAGTCTACCTCAGAGCAACCCATCTCTGACATGGGATTTGGCAGGTCCTTCAAACCACACAAAAAGAGAGACTTCCATGCTCATAAGTTCATAACTGGCTCAGCTCAAACAAGCTTTGGTAGTCTTCCACAGCTTCAGGTAGGCCAAAGCCTTTTCTAAGCATGGGGGGCCTCCATGAACCAGAGGTCCTGTCTATTTGCTAGATCACGAAGGAGGCCTTGAGCCTATTTAAAACCAGGCCATTTAGCCAAAAATCCCTTCTTTGTCAGATGGGACCTAGAGAATCCAATTTGAACTATTAATTTAATTCATTAGCTTGTCCAGGATATTGTGCTCTTGTCACAGGATTTTTGGCCCTTCCCTAAAATGAGAAGAATAACCACAATCCTGTCCAGCCAACTACTAGTACAGCAGTAAACAGGCTATTTTTATATAGCACTCTGCTAAGATGTCATAGCATTTTTTTTCCCATACATTAGTCCTTAACAGACTTTATCAATTGGATAGCTGACCTTTTCAGTTTGATTTCTATCTCTTTTGACACTGATGCAATTAAAAATGAGTTCTTTGTCACTCTAGGGAATAACAGATTTATTAGGGTATAAGCTTTTGGACTCTTTGTTGTTTTGCAGATAACAGACTAACAGAGCTACCCCTCTAAGGCTGTGTCTACACTGGCCTGTTTTTCCAGAAAATCAGCCGCTTTTCCGGAAAAACTTGCCAGCTGTCTACACTGACCGCTTGAATTTCCGCAAAAGCACTGACTTCCTACTGTAAGAAATCAGTGCTTCTTGCGGAAATACTATTCTGCTCCCGTTCAGGCAAAAATCCCTTTTGTACAAAGCTTTTGTGCAAAAGGGCCAGTGTAGACAGCTCAGATTTGTTTTCTGCAAAAAAGATCCGATTGTAAAAATGGCGATTGGGGCTTTCTTGCGGAAAAGCGTGTCTAGATTGGCACGGATGCTTTCCCGCAAAAAGTGCTTTTGCGGAAAAGCGTCCATGCCAATCTAGACCCTCTGTTCCGAAAATGCTTTTAACGGAAAACTTCCGTTAAAAGCATTTCCGGAAAATCATGCCAATCTAGACACAGCCTAAGGCTACACTTTTTTCGGAAAGAGGTAGGCAATTTGAGCTCTGCTATTTGTGTGCCTTTTTCCGATTGTTTTTTCAGAAGAGGCTTTTCCCAAATTTGGTCTGTCTACATGGGGCCAAATTTTGGAAAAAACTCCTCATTCAGAAGAGCCCTTATTCCTCATAAAATGAGGAATACAGGGCTTCCGAAAGAGCAGGTCTGCTCTTCCACAAAACATGTTGGAAGAGCAGACGCGTTCCCTGGACGTGGCAGAGTTTTTCCGGGATACCGTATCCTGGAAAAACTTTATAGTCTAGACATAGCCTCAGACATTGATATTATTGATACTTTCTGAAGGTGCATGAATGTAATCCCCCAAACAGTAAAAACACAAAGGAATCACCTCATATTTTCTGTAAAATAAACTATGATTTATATTCAATCCAGTGATTTCTCCAAGCAAACAACTAGGGTTGTGAGAAGAAATGACAGCTGATGCTGTGGACTTTGGAGGTGCATGAGCTTAGTGAAAATCACTCACTCTTTGGTTGGTAATCCCTCAGGCTTGCAGTGCTATGCACTCTGCTATCCATAAGCACAGTGAATTTATCATACTTACATTACTGATCAGTCCATTAGTCAAATGAGTCCAGAATTCCCCCCTCCCGCAGTGACTAGTATCTGATGTTTCAGAGGAAGTGTGTTTGTAGGGGGAGAGCGTGACTAATTAAATTAGCCAAAGAGAACTGAAAATTTGCCTCAGCACAAAAGCTTGGAGGGCTCTTTTTTTAATGTGCTCAATTGTCTGAACACGCTATCACATCAGCATTTGATATATAGTGCTGAAAAACAAGTGTCTTCTAACTGCATGCCTTATTCTCCACAACTGTTAGGAGGAAAACACTAGTAAGTCATTGCCTGAGATGGTACCTTTTTTCTGCCTATAATAACCAGTCTTTGGTGTAGCAAGTACTCTAGAATGTAACAGATGAGGATGATGTTTTCCACCCTACCAAGCTGCATGGCAAGATGTGGAAACATTTCACACCCTTTTGTTGTATTCATAAAATTCCCACCTGGCAATCTGTGTAACAGTCTGTTCTCTTTTTTACAAAATTCAGGTGATGAAACACCTCTGTTATCTCCACACCTCTGGGGCCTGGCCTTCCTCTTGGTAAATGTCAAGTGTAGTCTGAGACAGAACTTTTACAAACATCATGACTCAAGGTGCCATTGAATACATTCTTCTAAATTTATAAAGGCTTCTTCACTGTGTTCAGGTTGTAAGTTGTGCTTCCATGGAAAGAAGGATGGATAACCCTTCACCATTAAAGAATGCTAGATAAATAAACGTCTATTTACTGCTCTTGATACTTTGCATCTGTTGAACGTGTTTCTCCTCTCCCTGCTTCCCAGTACATCTTTCTTTAAATCCAAATTGTCAGTGCTTGTGACTTTAATGCTTTAGAGATAAACAAAGGCAGAGTAGAAACAGGAGCAAATTTGATACTCACTGTGCCACCATTGGGTAACAACTAATAGCACATCCTCAGCCTTTTGTTATCAACTAGCACGTGATTACTTCAATTGGTTTTAAACATTGCATTTTCTCATCCGTCTGCGGGACAAATGAATGTCCTGCCACATCTATGTTCAACCTTCCTTTATCTGAGATACACCAGGAACTTCAAAGACAAGATGTAATTTCTCTCCAGAAATTGTTACCTTACACCACTACTCGGATCTCTATCTAATTCAGGTTGTCCCTCTAAATCAAGCCATTTCAGGAATCTGATTACAAGAACAAATAGAAAAAGGCCCTGCCATGTATTGTAGCAACACCAAACTAAAAATTAATTACTGTACATCAGAGACTGATCCCATCCAAATTGCAACAATGCTGTAGCCAAATTTCACTGCCTCTGAATCACATTCCTCACTTAAACCTGTCCAACACATTATCAATAAACTACAGCCTATATTGGAACAGGATACCATACTCAAAGAGGCTCTGGGAGACAGACCCATAGTCTCCTATAGACAACCACCTAACCTCAAGATGATTCTTACCAACCACCACAGGACATACCACACTAATACCAACCCTGGTACCTTCCCTTGCAACAAACCCCGTTGCCAGCTTTGTCCACATATTCATTCTGCTGATACCATTATTGGACCTAACCAAGTGAGTTATAAGATCAAGAACACATATTCCTGCGCATCCAGAAATATAATCTACGCTATCATGTGCCGAAAGTGTCCGTCTGCTATGTACATTGGACAAACATCTCAGACACTTCGCCAAAGGATTAATGCCCACAAAACAGATATCAGACAAGATCACAAAGAGAAAACAGTTTCTTGCCACTTTAACCAGAAAGGACACTCTCTAAGGGTATGTCTACACTACCCTCCTAGTTCGAACTAGGAGGGTAATGTATGCATACCGCACTTGCTAATGAAGCCCGGGATTTGAATTTCCCGGGCTTCATTAGCATTAGCGGGGAGCCGCCATTTTTAAATCCCCGCTGCTTCGAACCCTGTGTAGCGCGGCTACACGGGGCTCGAACTAGGTAGTTCGGACTAGGGTGCCTATTCCGAACTACCGGTACACCTCGTTTCACGAGGAGTAACGGTAGTTCGGAATAGGACCCTAGTCCGAACTACCTAGTTCGAGCCCCGTGTAGCCGCGCTACACGGGGTTCGAAGCAGCGGGGATTTAAAAATGGCGGCTCCCCGCTTATGCTAATGAAGCCCGGGAAATTCAAATCCCGGGCTTCATTAGCAAGTGCGGTATGCATACATTACCCCGCTAGTTCGAACTAGCGGGGTAGTGTAGACATACCCTAAATGACTTATCCACCTGCATTCTGCTACAAAGACCTTTTACATCTGCACTTGAAAGGGAATCCTCTGAACTGCCATTCATGTTAAAATTCGACACTTACCAACAAGGACTTAACAAGTCTTTGAACTTTCTCACCCATTACCAAGACAGTTTCCCCAATTATCACCTGTAATACCATTAACTCACAAACATCCCACTCTCCCTACCTTTAATATCAGCAATTCACAGACACTTACCTTCCTTCCTCCCCCTTCCCACCCCCCCGCATCCCCCTTCTGTTCTGCAATGTGATTTGTCCTTTTCATATTTGTTCATTTTTTTAAATTGTATCCTTTGGTATATATGGTTGTGACTACTTTCTTCCACTATTTGATCTGAGGAAGTGGGTCTGGCCCACGAAAGCTCATCATCTAATAAACCATCTTGTTAGTCTTTAAAGTGCTACATTGTCCTGCATTTTGCTTCAACTACCCCAGACTAACACGGCTACATTTCTATCACTATTCCTCACACAGGCATTCTAATTGATTCATTACATTGGACTGTATCATTCTAGCCACTCAAGGTTAAAAACAAAAATTGCACTCCAGTCTAACAGGAGGTTAACAAATGTCTTTTCCCAAAGCATGCAGCATATGATAGAAAAAGATCCCTTCCCCCAGAGGGGCAGGAGACTCTTATATTGAAGGGGTGGAAATCAGTGGGTCTCCCTAACTGGCTTTAGCTTCAGTATGAAATGCTCTGTATTCCCAAGGAGGTGGGCACACAGAAGCATGATGTGGTAGAGCTTATGTGAAAGTATACTCTTGTATGGCATTACCCATCATGCACTTTCTATAGAACCTACCCTTCAATCACTGCCTTCCACTTCTACTGGTATGAGTGCACTTGTTTGGATTACTTTTGGTAGGTAGCCACTTATTGACTTCCTAAATTAATTACAATTTGTCTATGTATTAACTTCAAACTGAGCAAAACTGGATAGAAATAACGTAAATACCTGAATCCAAACTGACCTAAGCCAATTGGAACCAAACCCAAATTAAATTTAAAAAGATTGTTGTTTTCTGAGGTAATTTTCTTTAAAGTCACAAATGTGTTAAAAGACAATGTACATTCAGATAATGTAGAATGGGCTGCATGTGTACATATATTCCATGATCCAGTCAAAATGGACCAGATTTCTGGAGAAAGCACAAGTGTAAAGCAATTAATGGGGATGTGTGGAATACACATGCTCTAATCTATCATATAATTTGTCTATGATGTTATATTTAATTATTTATGACTGATAAATTTTAGCTCCATTGGATTGATCTATAAAAGTGCAAAAAGGATTTAGGTCAACTACTGTCTGAAAAAAATGCCAATTTATTTTTCATTAGAAACTTTGATACATGTTTCTTTTTCTAAATTTCCCCTAAAAAGTTTTTTGGTTTGACAAAAAAATTAAAAGATTTTTTAAAAGTGAGATTTTTTTAAAAGAATCTTTTTGGTAAATTTTCTTTTTTGTTGTTGCATTTTGTTTTAAATGATCAGATTGTTAAAAACTCAATTCTTTTTTTTAAATAAAAAATGTGTGAACATTTTAAAAATGTAAATTTATGCAAAAATGTCAATGTTGGTCAAAAAAACACTTTGTCAAATGTTTTGATGGAAAACAAGTTTAATTAGACATTAACTGGTCAACTTTGTTTTAGACTGCTGGAAAAAAATACGTGTTGGAAGATATCAAATCAATTTACAATTGTAATGTACACATCATAACCATCAAAGCAGGACTGAGGCCTTTGGTGTCAGTATCTTTACTATACTGAAAGATAAATGTTAATATTTTAAGTGTTAATGGTGATTTGCAATTAGTTTGAAAAATCTAGCATCTGTGGAGTTATTTGTTAAGAGCTAGATTTTTTTTTCCCCTATAAGGCCCAGTCCTAAAGAAAGACAGTGAAGTGTAGGCATTAATTGCAATGTAGACATACTAATGGGGTGCATGGAATGGGAATTTCACTAGTCCCTATGAAAGAGGAAGAGGCATACTATGCCCTCTTTAGTTCTTTGTATACCCTCATGGGGCTTTTGACAACATACCCCTAAGTGTTCCAAATGCCATTAGAGGAGCAATCAGCACGCCAGATACTTAAATGGTATTGGGGTCTTGTGTCCTCGCTGCTTTTGAAGATTCAGACTAACACGGCGACCCCTCTGATACTTAAATGGTATTGTACCTTATTTAGCAGAATTTTCAATGGGCACTCACTGGCTCCTCTATAAAATGCCACAGAAGAAACAATGACTGCAGCAGCTAAGATAAAGGGCTGCTTTTAGAAAAAGAAGTGCCCTAGAGAGAGGTTTCTCAAGAGGACAGGAACTCTGAGGGAGAGCTATCACATACCCAGATGGAAGGATTATCTGTGAACGGTACATGCTGGTATGGAGCTTGGAGAACTCTGCATCAGCCTGAAGGTAGGAAGTGGCCCAGGGAAATGCCAACAAGTCTGCAGAGGCATATCCTAGTTGTACTTCATTGGAACTCAGAGGAACTAGGCACTGTATTCCAAGGGAGGGTTTGCAGCTGAGGAGCTTGAGTGGACGGAGGTACCGCCCTGCCGCTCAGAGTTATGTGACCACCTGAGGGAGAGGACAGTGCTTAGCCCACCCCCATTCACTGGGCATCTCCCATTAGACAGTTTAAAGGATGAGGTGCCTATTGTGCAGGCTTTTGCAATTTTGTTCTGAACTGATTATTTACCTATTTGTTATATAGGAAGCTTAAGTGGCATCTTTCGTTTTTGTGAATTCCATTGATTTTCTAAGCACCCAAAATGTAAATATGTGGTGATTCTCAGCATCTCCCTGCGTACGTTTCTTAGTAAATCTAGTCCTCCAGGTTCTTTTTTTTAAAAAATCTGTCACACTGTTTAGGGTGGTATCAGACAGAATTTTCCTCTTATTTATTTTTATTTAAAAAATACATCAATTGTATAAAATGCAATGGTGGAGGAGCAGTTATATAAATATGACAGTGATATAGCAAAATACAAAACAGACTATATGATGTGTATATGGTATTTTTTGTGTAGGATACATTTGTATATATTATGTTTAGCCTATTAAAATTGCAGATCATATGATTTGTTTTTTCCTTTTTATTTTGCTCTTTCTGATATACAAGTTTGTGAATTTGCTGTCTCTCTCTGGAGTTAGAAATTTTGACTTTCAAAGTGGACTTTTATTATCCCACAGAAATGAAGTAGTTTAAATGCAAGTAGAGCTGGGAAATACCATGCCAGGCTTCTAAACAATGTTCTTAAACATAATCCATGGGTTTAATATACACAGATCTGTACATTTTTAGCTTCAATAAATCTGCAAAAATCAATGGGAAAAATGTGGTGTGTTTTTACCTTGTGTGCATTCTTTCATTACTAAAATGTACTGATTGAATGCTAATCCATTGGCACTTCAAAATAAAACCTGTGGTGTTAAGTAGTGTATATTTCTTTATCAATAAAGGGGGTATATAGTGGTGTGCAGAAGCATAGCATGAGTGTATTGAACTGATTAGGAAAAAAGTTCATTTTAATAACATCTACTTAAAGTGAGTCAATTGTTTTTACTGAAAGTTTTAAGAAGAATCAAAAGTTATATCGTCTGATCCAAAAAAGTTATGAGTCCTTTTAATATGCCATTCTTAAAAAATAGGAAATCCCAGTTATAAGGTAGGGAAGACACGGAAGAGAATGCTGCTGATTCCTTGAAAGAGAAAGGCAAGTTGCATTTGCTCTGAGGACATAGAGATATATGTGACATCTGTAAGAATCTGGCAGAATTAGTATGGCATCAATTCTGAAAGGTGCTGATTAGGAATTTTTCAATTACATGGGTTTTTTGGAGGGGAGGGGAGTTGGTCAGAAAATGCTTGTGCATCAAAACTGAAGCTTTTCGTGGAAGCTTATTTTTCAACAGAACTGCCTTAGGGCCAGGGAGACCCTGGAGTAGCAAATAAACTTATATTTGAAGTGTTAAACTAGGATGTCAGAGATCAAGTTCATGTCCAGGATATGCCTTATGTAGACCAGGGGACTGAACCTGGAATGTAAGAGAAGACCCTAACCAGTAAATAATTGACTTTCCTGAGGTGGATGGGTGTATCTTCATGGAGGAAAAAATCATGAAAGGTCTTTGTTTTGTTGTGATGGTGAATGAAAACAATTTGTGAATCCTTGGAATTTCCTATGAAATGCCATTTGTTTTCTGGACAGCTTTACTGCTGAGAAATTACTGTCCCAATGGGAAGTACAGGTGTTTGGAATCTTCTAGTCTCTGGTACACACAGAACAATGGACACTTGATTAATTGGTTGTCTTCTAACATATGGCACATCCTCATCAAGTGACAAAAAACATAGCGGACCTCTGCTAGCATGCCAGCCAGCAGACTGGTTGTATAACACAGCGTACGGTGTATGTTTATGAGTTCCTCTTGTGGCTAGTCCATGGAGGGTGTAAGCCTGTGACAGCTTGCACCTGTGCAGCTTGGCATGTTAGTTCAAGCAGTAGAGGCTCATGGTCTTAACAGTATCTTGCTCAATCAACAGTGGTTTATGCTTTTACACTTTATATTCCTTTCTTCTCCAATAGAGAAATAGACACATATTGTCAGAGAGAACTTTTCATGAGAGTGCTACTACTCAAAAATAAAACTAGATCACATTTGAACATATGAAGCAATATGCTGAGAAGAGGGGAGAAAAGAAAGTTGAAAGTATTAATTTCTTTAAGGTACTTGCATTGTCAGCTGTCAATACATTGCCAACACCAGCCCAGTACTCTCAGGCATGCTGAATCCTTGTGAAAGAGGGGGAAATATATCAATTAAACAGACAATTGAAGAAATAATGTTATAGAATGACAAGTTAGAGAGCTCCACAGCCTCTAAAGAGAAGTAGTGGCAGCTGAACTGAGCATAATGGATACATAAGAAGGGACAGACAACGAACAAGGTTTGGGGAAAATATTAATGAGGTAAAAGAAAAATAATTGAAGAGCTCTCTTAATGCTTAAGCAGTAGCAAAGTCTAATCTAATGATGCACTGAGATATCAAGCATCTGGAGAATCAAACTAGATCTAGAATTATGTGTACCTAAGATGTCATCAGAAAAAGAAATCCAGGATTCATTCATTTTGCATCTGAGAAATGTATTGTGGCTGTGGTTAGTTTATATGTAAAAACTGATTCCATTTATATGAAGAAACATTGAGACAAGGGTTAATATGACAATCCAAATCACTGCAATGAAATGGACTGGAAGGTATTTGCAATAGAACAGTGACCCTTTCACCTTTGGTCCACAGATGTAAAGCTAAATACTACTGTTATTATTTAGTGGCATACAGAATCTTGTCAGTTTATAATGAAAAGTTATCTGTATCTGTAATGAGTATAGATTTAGGTATATCTCTGTTCCCTTTCTAGTCCCTTGGGGTACATCCACATAGCACCATTATTTCATAATACCTGATGTTATTCCAAAATTACATAATGCACATCTACACCACAAGCCTTTATTTTGAAATAATGTCGAGCTGGAGGACTTCTTACTCCAACTATATGTTTTGGGGTGTAGCCTTGCTATTTTTTCACTCTTAGGTTAGATCTGGGTACAACACCCCATTTATGACAACCACTTATTACCATACAGGCTACATTCAGATTTAAACCTGCTTAATTATGGCTTCAGGAACCACAAGCAGTGAGAATGACAAACAGACTTTTAAACAAATATTTTATTTAGAAGTAGCAACACAGTCTAGAAGGAAATGACTCCAAAACAGCCTACACACTTTTAGTCTCATCTAATCCTGTGTGTGAGTACAAGCAAATGTAGACACACCTTCCACTCAAGAATAAACAGAGCTCCTGGAATGCAGTCTGATTTCAGTGGTCTGTAAGGATATGTCTTCACTGTTAATCTAGGCTGTTATCCAGACTTTAGCCTAACTCCTCCCACCCCTGTCTCTTTACAATCCTTACAGAATCTGACCTAGGTTTTGAGATACTTTAAACCCAACTGTTTCACTTGCCTGGGGCCTACAGATGAGAGCTCAGGCTGGAACCCACTCACTTGTCTGTGAGGACATGATTAAACCACAGGGGTACGTCTAGACTACATGGCTCCATTGACGGAGCCACGTAAAGTAGTTTACTCGGCATAGTCAATGAAGCGGGGATTTAAATAATCCCCGCTTCATTAAAATAAAAATGGCCACCGCGCTGTGCCGACAATCAGCTGATCTGGCACAGCGTGGCAGTCTAGACACGGCGCGGTCGACAAAGGCTTCTCTTGTCAGCCGTGCCGCATCTAGACTGCCGCGCTGTGCCGGATCAGCTGATCGTCGGCACAGCGCGGCTGCCATTTTTATTTTAATGAAGCAGGGATTATTTAAATCCCTGCTTCATTGACTATGCTGAGGAAACTACTTTACGTGGCTCCATCGACAGAGCCATGTAGTCCAGATGTACCCCAGGAGTGCTGACAGTCCTCCAGTGCCTTCCCACAATTCCCTCTGAAAAAGGGGCGAGTTTGCCTGTAATTGAATGAAAAAGAGTTCTAGCCTGTCTCAGCTCAAAGCACTGTGTGCTGTGACCCCAGACACACACTGGCAAGTGCATAAGTACTGAAGGAACAGT
The DNA here is from genome assembly GCF_052426305.1 of Pelodiscus sinensis. Lineage (NCBI taxonomy): Eukaryota > Metazoa > Chordata > Testudines > Trionychidae > Pelodiscus > Pelodiscus sinensis. Next base: position 203,547,015 of record NC_143052.1, read on the forward strand.
AGTATGGGTCTGCTGGGGAAAATCTCATCCCTGGACTAGACTAAGCAGAGTGCTCAGTGACAGGTGTTAACTACGGTCACCAACTTTCCCAGCCAATCGGACCAGACACCATTCGCAGCAATGCCACCTGATCCATCCAGTTGGGAAATTTGGCCACCCTATGCTAATTTCAGTGAGGACAAATCCTTAGGAACTTGCTTTTCCAGTCTTCTCAGTTCCATTCCTGGACAAGCTCAGTTTCGGAAAGCCCCCACAATCCCTGATTAAGTCTAGGCCCAATCACCATGTTGCTCAATAATCTTTGTTACAGGACTCAGATGTGAAGCCTTCTTTCTCCCTCATATTGTTGGTTTGGCTTTTCTCCCTCCCTCCCAGCCAGTCAGAGAATCAAGGTAGGAGTATACCACATGATGGTGGATTGTGATTTGGTATGTAGATCTATTCACCTTTATTGGCTTGCAGTGACTCCTCTTGTAAGTATATCTATAGTTTGGGTGAGGGGCTCAAAACTCTGCCTCCTATTGAAGAGGAAAAGTCAATGATGCAGACAGGCACAGATAATCTTCTTAGTGTAACTTTGTTTGTAACATATGCACAAAGATTGGTCCCTGAAAATAAGTTACTACAAAAGGTCCACCGGTACCCAGTTTTTAAAGAGTACTTCTGGTTCAAGGATTGACTCTAGAAAAGGCAGGGAGCAAATTCTCTTGCCACTTATCAGAGCTTCCCATGAAATAAAACTGGATGAGAATCTCTGCAAGACTAAAAACGTATTCATGTACTGCCAGTGGCTAAATCCCAAACACTACCTGGCATGTGGGACCAGCGGGGAAAGTAACTTAAAATTTCTTACAGGTACTGTCCTATTTCAACCCAGGTTCCTGCCAGCTCTTTAAATAGCTCCCTGCTGGCTTTTGCTGCAACTCAGCCAGTTCTTTCTAGAGCTGCGCACCACGGTGCACCCTTTTACTTTCACCTCTGTGTGGAACTCCGTGTGGACTGCCTCCACCTTCCTGGCATAAGTCCTCTTTTTCTTTCATATCCCTCTTCTTTTTCCTTCTGTCTGTTGAGAGACTGACTTAGCTGGTTAGGACTGTGTGTTTTGTGGCACTACTGTCAGTCTGTGAACAGAAAGAGGCAGCTAAGTACAATGTTTTGGACAACCCAATGATGATCCAAGTTTGCTAGATTTCAGAGTCTACTGGGTTTATGTGCTGAAGCTGTGTTTTTTTTTCTCCCTTCAGCAATAAGATGGCAGGTGAGGTCAATACTAGAGATGGAAGCTGCATATTCTCTTCCCTCTTGTGCATTTGTCTTGTTCTGTCTTCCAGGAAATCAGATTGCACTTTAGTTGAATGGGACTGCAACTCTTGTTTCTTTAGGAGAGGGGGAATGAAGAGCAAAGGTGCTTCTCTGTTGCTGCTCTTTCGTGAAGCACAGAGGGTGTGGTGAGATAAAAGGAGCCATGCAGTCTTCTTAAACTGGTGGGAAGGAAGAAACAAAGGAGCGCTGCAGCTGGAGAAGGAGCTGGGACACATCCTCTCTATTCCTTGAAAAGAATTAATTCCATCTTTAACACCAGCTAAGAGACTGCTAAATAAGAGTGGTTTGTTTAGGTTTTTTTTTTTAATTCTAAAGCTTCTTTACAGCTAAAGAGAACATAAGAACAGCAACACTGGGTCAGACCAACGGTCCATCTAGCCCTGTATCCTGTCTAACGACAGTGGCCAATACTAAATGCTCCAGAGGGAGGCAACACAACAGGTAATCCTCATGTGCTCCCTCCTTTGTCGCCCACCTCCAGAGAAAAAGAGGCTGAGGACTCCATTCCTACTCATCCCAGCTAATAGCCATTGATGAACCTAACCTCCATGAATCTATTGAGCTCTTTTTTTTTAACCCAGGTAAAGTCCTAGTCTTCACAACAAGGGATGTTCAGAACAAGGGATGTTGCTAAAATAAAACTCACATAATACTTTATATTTCAACTGCTATAACTGTTTTTTGCTTCTTTTTTGTATCTTAAATAAAAAGTTGAAAGACTTTTTAGTAGTATATTAGCCATAGTACTAAGAAGGCTGAGGTCTCTATAGCTCACACTTGATACAAAACTATTTAATGCTGGACAATGATTGGGTAAAACCCTTGACTCTTTGGGTCCATATATTTTGTTTAAAATGATAACATGTCTTTATATTTCATATTTCCACTTAGCAAGGTTGTACTCTTCTTAGAAAAGAAATAGAGGGCACTGACCAGTGTGTGTTAAAATTACTTTTGTTTCCCCACTAGACAATATGCTAAGTTCAACAGAGCATAACATGTCTTTGACTGCAGAAGCATTTTGATCATTCTTTCATTGCTGTTTCAGTAACCAGATGGAGAAGTGATGCATAAACCCAAGACTGACAACCATTATTTGGATGTTTTTGACTAAAAATCTTACTTCAGGAAACACCTTATGTAGAGGATCTCTAAGCGGGCCTTCTGACTTCCATCTGTTAGGTCATTCCTATTTACATATTGGCTTGTCTTCTTCAGTGTGTCATTGCTATCAAGGATTTAGATGGGCTATGCTTATGTTACTTCTCTAGTAGAGAAAGAAAAATACAATCCATTCTAATCCATAATGAATTTCTCTTGTACTTTGCATGTATGAGCAATATAATGAAACAGCAATTATCTGCAAACGTCTGCATTTACCCATGGCATGCCAGTACAATGCTGGCACATACAGTTCTGATAGGAGCAAAATCCATTTTTGTCCTTTTAGAAAAGAAAAAAAACTTCATATTACTGCTTTACTTTAAATACCTTATCTCTATTCTTTATCATTTTATGTCTCATGATCCACAAAAAGGCCAAGTGCCATCTGGAATGCAGTATATATTTTTTTTATTTATGCCAAGAATTTCAGTTTTTCATTTAATTCCCAGGCTGCAAATAAAAGTGGGAGTGGTACTGCTGGAGTGTAGTGAGGTGAGGTTTTGGAAATGAAATTACACTCTAAAGTCTCAATTCTGATCTCATTTTATAACTGTATGAACCCACCCTGGATGTATTGCATGAACTTTAGAAAATGGGATTACAATCAATCAGTCTCTAAAAGTTGAGTGGAAGACTGTGGATTATCTCATAGGGAAGGAAAATGGGCTTTCTGAAAATGTAATCCTCTCAAAACACTAGTGATGTGTCCCATACTTTTACTTTTGATTTCCTTGTTCTCAGGCTTTTTTCTCTGACAGTCAGGACAAAAGGAAGCCAAAACTAAAAAGGAATGGTGTCTGGCAAAGTTCTCTTTTCTTAGCAAGTCTTTTGCTTACCATTTCCCTGAGAGCAGAAACAGACTCCTTGCTGGGATTAGAGGGTAGTTGCCATCAAACTGCAGATTCATAGAAGTCTGATGTTTCCAAGCTTTCCACCTGACACTCCAGACATCCAAAGCTTACTCTTAATGGCAGTTGCTATACTAATTCTGAGCAGAAACAGAGCATGCTTATTTCTATGTGTACTCCACAGACTGGTTTCTTTGTGCAGGACACTCCCACTCTACCCCACATTAGAGGTGTGATTTTTTTTCCCGAACACCTTACCTCAGTAACATAGAAAATTCAAAAGTTACAGCAGCAGAGAATTAATATTTTGGTAATTATGGATAATAATGGATGCAGCAGTATTTGACTTTGGATGCTCTCTTTCCACTACAAAAGATCCTTTTCAGACAAGAACTCAGTGCGTTTTGATTATACCTATTAACCATGACAGTCCAGTATACTTTAAAAATTGAGAAGGCCATTTCTTAACACCTCAAGCAAATAAAACTGAGAAGACATCACAGCAAGAAATGTTCCGTCCTCTACTGGGAGTAGAAAGCTGGTAACCAGTTGTTTGTTGCCTACTCAGGTGTGAAAAGCAAAGTGTCATCTAGTGAGATTTTCCTTTTTGAATTATATTTGAGGGCCAAATTATTATTGTGGTAAACCATACAAAGCCTAGAGGCACTTAACTCTTCTGCTCATTCTACTGCACATAACCATCTGCCACTCATTCAACCATAGGTCAATCAAAACCAAAAGAACCATCTGATCTGTCCCTGCCCTTCAATGATTCTTCTAACATTCTTTGCTGCTCTCTATGTTCTATTTCCTTGGAACATTGTAGTGCTTCTCTAGTGCTTTCTGTTCCTTTGTGACTCTTTTATCTGATTATCAGTAATAAACACAATTACTTAGTTCCATTATCTGCAAATACTTTGTTGTTTAAGTATTGCTTCATTGTTTTAGCAAACAAAACAAATTCACATATACACATCGGACTGGTTCTGACCAATGCTAATTGGTGTTTTGGGGATTTTTTTAAGTTAAGTCTGAGAAGGAGAAAATGAATAAAGGATCGATCCCTATTATTCTCTTCTAAAATCCTGTTTCTAATTATCATTGTACAGGAAGCAAAAGTCTTGATGTTTTACAAACAATGTTTTATAATCTCATTTATCTTTTAAACATTCATTTTGCTTTTATAGACATTTAAGATAATTCTGGGCTAATAATACTGTTGGTCTATCTCAAACTGGATTTGGAGCACTTGCAAGAGATGAGTGTGTAGCTGATTTTATTTAAAGATGAGTAGAGCCGTGCAACCAAACTGTCAAACAGATTTTGTATGCAGAGGTCAGCACAGCATCTGCTTTGCCTGTAATATGCCTACCTGACACTTATATACAAATGTCCAAAGCTGTAAAAGTAATTCAAACATTTAATAAAATAGTCTAATGGATACAAGCCCACTGCTTTGTATTGTCTTCAGATTTCATTTCTCTCTTTGGGCACATCTACACTTCTGGAATTTTCTCTGCCAATGTAGACTTGTCCTTTCTTTTGAGTTAAGTTGCTAATGAATATGAAGCACTTACAAAATGTTTTTCTCATTCTTTTTTTCCAACCCCCACTGAAATACTTGTTCACTAGATCTGTCTTATTTTCTTATTGTTCTTTTAAGTCAGTTTCCTGCAGGAAATTTTGAAAAAAAAAACATGTAATTTAAATATTTCAAACATTTTAGCTAGAATTTTGTAGATTTTAAATTTAAAATAGTTTAATATTTTTATTTTAAGATTTTCTTGCTGAAAATCTTTTTTTTTCTTTTTTTTTTCAGGAAATACTTGTTTCTTTCCAATAATTGAAAAAATTAAATGAAAATTTATCTGCAAAGATTCTTGTGTTTGGGGGTTATTTTGTTAAAATTACATTTTAAAAAAATGTTAAAATAGGATTTTTTGACCAGCTCTAATATTCAGTGTTCATAAAAGAGTACAAAATTAAAAAAAAAAACAGTGAGACAACCTATCCTTTGTATTCTAAGATTAGCCACCTCTTTATGACATGAATGAATGAACTTTTTTGTTTCAGAATTTAATAATTCCCCAAGTTCTAGGGGAATAATTCCCACTATATGAGTTATGCTGGAAAATATTTTAAGCTCCCACTTATTAGCATTTTATATCCTGGAGATGGTGGCCATAATTATCTGGAAAAGAACATCATAGCAGTAAAAGTACAGGGGCCTCAAGTTGTAAGCAAATATATAAGCATCAGAAGAGCTTTTCTGATTTCCATTACAGTGCAGAAAATCCACAATGACTTCAGTGGAAATATTTCTAACTTTTTCTGTTGTGATACTCAGATTCTGATGTCAGTCTTTAAACATTAACCATTTCATGTAAATATTGAACTGATATTACAGTAACCTGAATCTCAGCTGTATGAAAGAACAAGACTATCTTTAGGAATATTCAGAAAAAGTGTTCTGAATAAAGGAAAAATCTCATTTAATTTTAACAAAATTAAAGACCTTGAAATTATGCTCATTATTTTAAGGGGAAAATGGTCTCTGGATTAGGTCAAAGAGAATGAGGCCTTTTTAAATCTCCATTAGTTGTAATTAATTAGAAGTTTGCTTCTCTGTCCACTTTGAAGTAAAGGGGAAGACAGAGACTTCAGCGTGATGGTTTTTTTCCCTTTGGCCAGTGTCTGAGGTTACTGTCATTTCATTTTAGCTCACTTCTAACATATGTGGAAAAATTAATTAGACAAGTTTTTCTGAAGATGCTGAAGGGTGTCAGTTGCCAATCAGTTGCTTGCTAATTATTTTGTAAGTCACATGTTTCTCTTCAGTTGTTGGCTGGGGCATCCCAAGGTTTGTTAGGGGGATTCCAAATTCCATGCCTTTAATAGCTAACCCCCATTTGGGGAAGCAAGAGTTAATTCCCAGGGAGGAGAAACTGTAGTTAACTCCACAATACCTTTATCTATATAGCGACAAACTCTCAGGGTATGTCTACACTACAAAGTTAATTCGAACTAACGGACGTTAGTTCAAATTAAATTTGATAGGTGCTACACTAGCGCTCCGCTAGTTCGAACTTAATTCGAACTAGCGGAGCGCTTAGATCGAACTAGGTAAACCTCATTGTACGAGGACTAAGCCTAGTTTGAACTTACTAGTTCGAATTAAGGGGTGTGTAGCCCCTTAATTCGAACTAGTGGGATGCTAGCCCTCCCCAGCTTTCCCTGGTGGCCACTCTGGCCAACACAAGGGAAACTCGTATGCCCCCCTCCTGGCCCCGGACCCATTAAAGGGGCACAGGCTGGCTACGGTGCCCATGCCAGGTGCAAGCCTGCCAGCACCCAGCTAGCAGACCCTGCACCTGGCACGGCTCGAGCCAGCCACCCGATGCCCCCCAGCCCTCCCCCTCTTCCCGGGACCAGGCTGGTGGCTCCTGGGAGCTTGCCCAGGACCACAAGAGGCGGGCACCCGCCTGGTCCAGTGCAGACATCGTGGACCTCGTCCACGACCTCCGCACTACGCACAGGAAAGTAGCCGTCTAAGGCAGGAGAGCTACCAGCCTGGCCACCCAGGAGCAGGTGGGCATGAAAATCAAGGTGGTCCACTAAGACCCCTGACCCTGAGCCAGAGAAACTGTTTGGATCCAGCAAGATAGTCCAGGCTAATTCAGCAGCCCCAGAAATGGGCACAGTAGCAGGGTGAGTTCTTTTGCATGCTGAGTTCTTTTGGCACCCTAGCTTCACGGGACACAAAGAGGTTGGAAGGTACCTCAATCCAACACAGGCACTCTGGGTGGAGGGGAGGAGAGATTATGTTGTTTAGATTCTGAATTGGATCAGAAAAAAACTTCAATAAAGGCGGTATTGGGGTCTGAATGCTTTGCACTGTTGTTAGAAAAAGTACATGTATAACTCCCAGTATTGCTCTTGGTATTCACTGAGGGTATGTCTACACTACAGCGCTAATTCGAACTAACTTAGTTCGAATTAGTTAATTCGAACTAAGCTAATTCGAACTAACGTATCTAGAACTAAAAACTAGTTCGAATTAGCGTTTTGCTAATTCGAACTAGCATGCCCACATTAAGTGGACCCTGAACCAGGGTTAAGGATGGCCGAAAGCAGTGCCAGCAGGGCATCAGATGAGAACTTAGAGCGTGGAGCTGCTGTCTCAGGCTAGCCGAGGGCTGTGCTTACAGGGACCCGACCCCCACCCCGGGCAGACAGTTCTCAGGGGAGCCCCACTTGCAAAGCAGTCCTGGCTTGGAGTGCCCTGAGTACCCACACTGGGCACATCACAGCACTCAGCCATCAGACCGGCTGCACTTGCCGCAGGCTGCCATCTGGGGAGAGAGGGCAATTGGGGGGCTGCAGGAGAGCTTCCACCCCCAGAAGCCCACAGAGCCAGCCCAGTCCTCCCCATCGGGGGCTTGTACCACATTCCTCCCTCACCTCCTTCCACTTACCCTTCCCTAGCCCCCCTTTCTGATGTACAAAATAAAAAAACGTGTGGTCAAAAATAGAATCTCTCTTTATTGAACAAAACTGGGGGAGACTGGGAAAAGGAGGTGGGAGAGGGGAAGAGAGAGGGTGGGAGAGGGGAGGGCAACTAAAATGATCAGAGGTTTGGAACAGGTTCCATATGAAGACAGGCTAAAGAGACTGGGACTTTTCAGTTTAGAAAAGAGGAGATGGAGGGGGGATAGGATAGCGGTCTATAAAAGCATGAGTGGGGTGGAGAAGGTGCATCAAGAAAAGTTCTTCATTAGTTCCCATAATAGAAGGAGTAGACACCATAGGAAAGGAATGGGTAGCAGGCTTCAAACTAGTAACAGAAAGTTGTTCTTCACAAAGCAAAGAGTCAACCTGTGGAACTCCTTGCTGCAGGAGGCTGTGAAGGCTAGAACTAGAACAGAGTTTCAAGAGAAGTGAGATAAAGTCATGGAGGTTGGGTCCATGGAGTGGTATTAGCCAGGGGGTAGGAGTGGTGTCCCTGCCCAAAGTTTGTGGAAGGCTGGAGAGGGATGGCACTAGACAAATGGCTTGGTCACTGTCTTCTGTCCATCCCCTCCAGGGTCCCTAGGGTTGGCCGCTGTCGGCAGACAGGCTACTGGGCTAGATGGACCTTTGGTCTGACCCAGTACGGCCATTGTAAGCTCAGGGCTCAGAGTCGGGGGTCTCAGTGGACCACCTTGATTTTTATGCACACCTGCTCCTATGTGGCCAGGCTGGCAGCTCTCCTGCCCTAGACGGCCACTTTCCTGTGCCTAGTGCGGAGGTCGTGGACGACGTCCTGGGCAAGCTCCCGGAAGCTGCCAGCCTGGTCCCGGGAAGAGGGGGAGGGCTGGGGTGCATCAGGTGGCTGGCTCGAGCCGTGCCAGGTGCAGGGTCTTCTAGCTGGGTGCTGGTAGGCTTGGTAGCCAGCCCATGCCCCTTTAATGGGTCCGGAGCCAGGAGGGGGGCATACGAGTTTCCCTGGTGTTGGCCAGGTGTTACACCAGGGAAAGCTGGGGAGGGCTAGCCTCCTACTAGTTCGAATTAAGGGGCTACACACCCCTTAATTCGAACTAGTAAGTTCGAACTAGGCTTAGTCCTCGTAGAATGAGGTTTACCTAGTTCGAACTAAGCACTCTGAATTAAGTTCGAACTAGCGGAGCGCTAGTGTAGCACCTATCAAAGTTAATTTGAACTAACGTCCGTTTGTTCGAATTAACTTTGTAGTGTAGACATACCCTGAAGGATTGTCTTCTCCCATATGAACCCACCGGGGGATTGAGGTCGGCTGCGGAGGTTCTGCTCCATGTTCCACCACTTATGGAGATAAAGTTGACTTCTATTCAGAGCAGGGCCTTCTCAGCTTTTCTCCTAGGCTGAGTCTAGACTGGCAAGTTTTTGCGCAAAAGCATTTGCTTTTGCGCAAAAACTTGCCAGCTGTCTACACTGACAGCTTGATTTTGCGCAAAAGTACTGACGTTCTACTGTCCGAAATCAGTGCTTCTTGCGCAAATGCTTTGACGTTCCCGGTTGGGCAAAAGTCTTTTTCCGAAAGAGTTTTGCAGAAGAGGGCCAGTGTTGACAGCTAAAAACTGTTTTCCGCAAAAAAGCCCCAATGGCGAAAATGGCGATCAGGGCTTTCTTGCTCAAAACCACGTGTAGATTGGCACGGAAGCTTTTCCGCAAATACTGCTTTTGCGAAAAAGCATCCATGCCAATCTAAACGCTCTTTTCCGAAAATGCTTTTAATAGAAAAACTTTTCCATTAAAAGCATTTGCGAAAAATCATGCCAGTCTAGACATAGCCCTAGGGTATGGAATTCTCTTCCCCAAGACATTCACCTGGCACCAACGTTGGCACTGTTGAGCACCAGGCTAAAGCCACCCTTTTTACCCGTGCTTTTACTGGGGCTTAGTTGTGTATGTGTGTGTCCGTGTCCCTCTTTTTGAGGTGTTTTAGCAGGTTTTATGTCCCCCCTTTGGGGCCCTGTATTTTATATATATATATATATATATGTAGTGTTTAAAAATTATAAGCCACCTTGAATGTTTTAAATAGAGAGGCAGGGTAAAAATATTTTAAATTAGAAAATAAATAAATAAAATGTATCATGACACAATTTTAATGGGGTTGCCAGGGCTGGCTTAGACTTCCTAGGGCCCAAGAAAAAAGCCAAAGCCTGAAGGTTTCAATCCTGGATAACAGGGTTCAGGTTACCAGCTCCTTGCCTGAGGCTGAAGCACAGGGACTTCAGCTTTGCCCTCCCCAATCCAGGGCAGTGAGGTTCAGGTTTCTTTCTCCCTTCTTGGGGGTCATGTAGGAATTTTTATTCTGAAAAGGGTGTTGCAGTACAGTGAAACTTGAAAACCCCTGGTCTAGAGGAGACCCTCAAAAATTCAGATGTTCAATCAAATGTTTGGACACTTATCTGAACATTCTGCAAAATCCTTGGCTAGAAATCTCGTAGGGGTGAGTTTGTGTATCTTGGGACTTTAATTTGTAGCTCCTGTGAAAATCACAAAAAGCAAAAATAAGCATTTTACTTTTTCAAAGTTACCCAAAACTTTGTAGGTTCCAGTTTTGATTAACACTTTTATTTTTATCTGTTCTGGTTCACTGCCTGTCCCCAGCTCTGGCATGCAAATTAGCAGACCTAGTAACCCTCTTTGACTTACATCTCTGGATTCCAATTCTACCAAAAAAAGAAGCAGAAGAACAGGCTGGGGGCCAATTCCGCACATCTTTATTCATGCACATAGGCTTGACTGACTTCAGTACTGTTATTTGCAGGAATAAAGGTTTCAGGTCTAGGCCTTATGGGGCTTAACCTGACCCATAAAAAAGCTAGGGCTTTCGGTCTGAAAAGACAGTCTTTTGTGCTTTTCAAGTGAACATTTTTTAATACTTTCAAATCTGTTTTTAATCTGTCTGTCTCTCTGCAGTTCCTTGGGGTAAACATTTATTAAAACAAAGAGAGCCCAATGATCAGACTCTGTTACATTCTATTACTCAGTAATGTTATTACATTTTATTTAAAAAATTAACACACAGAATATCAATCTTCATTACACTGCAACTTTCAAAACAAAACATATCACATCAGCAGTATATAGACCTCAATGTTTTTTTTTTAATCTCATGAAAACCAATGAGTGAGGTGAACTGGTTCCACTGCAGACCCAGATGAAAATAACTCAGGCCCTTATTCAGGAAACCATCCCTATGCAGGGAAATTCTTAAGCACATGCTTATCCCATTGGAATCATTCAGACTCAGGAGGAGATTTAAAGTCAAGTACTTGCTTCAGTACATTTTGATAGTGGGATATACCCAAATGTGTGGTTAAATGCCTTTCCAGACAAAGGTCTCAAAGTAACCATGTCACTTAAGAAATGTTCATACACTAAACCAGGCATTTTTGATAAAGCTGCCTGCCACTGATGTGTGACCTAATGTTAGAGTCAGGAATCCGGAACCAGAGCCAGAGTGAGGTGCCAAGCCAAATGCCAGAGCTGGGATCAGAGTCAGGGTAGGGCATATGGACAGGTTCTTGGAATATATGCTGAAAACTGACTTTTTTAGTATAACTTAAATTATCTGACTTTTGACAAATCTAATGAAAACATTATTTTGGATTTTCTTTCCAATTGTTTTTAGTCACATCCTTCAAAAAATTAGACACACCTATGTGTAAGCGGGGGAATGGTCCCGCTATTGTGGGGAACTTTCCTGGCTTCTATACCACCCCGGTGAAATGGACCAGCGAAAGGATCTGAGTCCCCGCTCCCACTTCCTTTACCCCACGGCCTCCCTGATCCTGAGGGCTCCCTCTCCCGTCTCCTGAGTAGCAGAGTCCTCAAAACCCCAACAAGGCTGGGCCCAGGTTTCCTGGGGCTTAATCCCCGACCTTGTAGTCACTGGGGGCAGGAGTGAGGGTGTCCCCACTCTGAGGTGCTCTCTTTACACTGCAGGCCTTCTTGGCCCAGTGATCACTTCATAAGGTTCAAAGCAAATACAATTTATTAAACATCAACTGGTTAAAGAGAAAAGAATAAGAAAAAATGAGAATGGTTAAATGAGAACACACAGCCCTGCTCTGTAGCACAGGGACATCAAAACAGCAGTCTGCAGAGTGTAAGGACAGTCCACATTCTCTTTCTTAGAGGCCCTGGATATGCTGCAGGGGGGGCTACAGGCTGGACACGCTAGCTCTGGTACTGACCACACAGTCTCAAGCTCGAAGTGGCCAGACCCCTCTCCCAGTCCAGAGCCTTTCCCCACACTTTGCTGGTCCCAGGTGCTCACCACACCCAGCTGCAGGCTGTGCTGCTTGGCCAGTTCCAGCTCCTTGTGTTGCTTCTCTGCTCCTTTTGGCTCTCTGAGCACTGCCAGTCTGCTGCTCAACACAGGGTCTGTACTCCTTGAGCTGTGTATGCCTGGCTCCGCTGTTGCAAGACTGTCTCTCCACACAGCTTGCACTCCTTGGGCTGTCTGTGTCTGGTTCTGTCGCTGCAGGACTTCTTCACACAGCTTGCACTCCTTGGGCTGTGTCTCAGCTCTCTGTTTGCTCAGAGAGAGCCAGAACAATCCTAGCTTACAGGGAGGATGGGGCCTGGCCTCTCCCCTTTCTCACTGGCCTGTCCAACCTGTCAGTCAGGCTGAGCTGGAGTGTTGACTGCTTTCCATTGTCTCTGGGGTCTGTCAGTCTCATGAACCCTTCCCCATCTGAAAGTGGGAGCTGGCAAACCAAAAAACTCCCACAGAGTTTTAGTAAGGGGTAACAGTCCCCTTATATATGGATGGCTGATTAGGAAGGTAGTGATAGTATCCTGCTCATCTCCCTTAGTCTACAGCAACCTGCAAAATGTATTATGAGGTCAAGCTGTGAGAAACAGGATGGCAGTAGTACACCTCATCTGGCAGAGTCATCGGGACTGAAGATTCTTGGAAGTGGCAGGAGAAGAACCTTGCCTGGTGTGACACAAGCCCTCTTTTTCCTGAGCACCATATTTATTCACAGACTTTGAATTTGGACAGAAAGGAAGGAAATGGAAGACTTGTAAGTGGTAAGTGTGAGAATGAAAAGGTGGGTTTTGCTTTGTTTTTAAAGCAAAAGCAGAAAACCCCAAATCCCGTTGTATCATGAGAATGCATGTCATGTCAGAAATGGGAGCTGATTATCAATGATTAAAGACAAAATTAAAAGATTTTATATAATACATATGGGAAATAACTGTGTATTTGAAATTAAAAAATCATTTACTTCAAAGATACAAACATGAAAATGTTATTCCCTAGAAACTTGTTTTTAATCTCCAAACCAAGATGAAAAGATACATTGGAAATAGCAGATATATTTTGGATTAAGGTTTTATGAAAAGAAAGTGATAGTCCTACACTAGCCAGTGCTGCAGTTCTCCTGTGCTAACAGATGCTTAGATTTCAGCTTGGTAAAGATTGTCTGCCATTCAGGGAGCCAGTAAAGTGTCAGAAATTATGTATTACCTGCTTCCTAAATGGCAGACAATCATTACCAAGCTGAAATGTAGACGTTTATTAGCCTATTAGCACTGGAGCACTGGTTGCTGCTGTCATCCCAGCCCCCAGGGTTAAAATTTACTGAAATCAAAAGTTCACAGATTTTGAACACTCAAACCCTAGCAAATGTAGAAGAAAAGCAACAAACTCTACAAAGGGATTGGAGGTGAAGAAAAATGAAAAGAACCTAGACAACCGTCTTAAATAAAATTTGCCACCAGAGGGAGCCCTGGCAGCACCAGTATTACTACAAATACATTAACTCCTGCAACAGTAGTGAATTCAGCAGTATGGAGTTAATAATCCAGAGATTAAACATGCTGCATCTCCTAGTTCATAAAAAGTTTTCTATTGGAGCCCTCAATATGCTATGCAAATGTGCCTGACTTTTTCTTTATTTTTTTCTCATCAGCGAGAGAAATGGTTGCTTTTAAAGTTTGACATTTGGTTTGGTTTGGTTTTTATCATCATCTGTATCAGTCCTGCATTCAACACTGTTCCCATAATGTTTACCTAAACTGACTTTTCTGCCTTTACATAAAGAAAGTGTCTTCTGTTTCTGCTTTGGATTATAGGCTGATTAAAATGAATTATGGATGATTAAAATGAACACATGCTCCACTCTTGTTCATTCTCCATATCAACATGAAGCATATGCATTGAATCTGACATAGCGAGTCCTGTTCTAGTCTCTTGTTGGGAGTCTGTTCCACCACCCATAAAAAAGTATGCTGGTTTACCATTTACCCTTGCCCCCTTTTAGTTCTCCTGTGCTACTCTCAGCTCCTTGCATACTTTTCAGTTTCCTATCACATGACCCACAGACACTGGGATTTTTTTTCCAAAACATAACTTGCTCAGGTACAGTATGTTTGGAGATGGGAAAAACTAAATACGACCAACCAACCAACGGCAAAACACCCAAAGGTACTCAGAAGTGGTGTCAGAAGGAGGTGATGGAGGATCAAGTCTTGGTGAACTGGGAGCTAGTATATTACTGAGTGTTAGGAGAGATGGTAAGAGATTATACTGCCAAGTGGAAAAGAGGACATGAAAGCCAGATAATAACAGGCTTTGGAGAGGTACCAGGCACTGAGTGGTCCCAAATAATTTGGAATCTGACTATTACAGGCCAGACAGAACCATATTTGTGATATTGGATTCTCTCATACAAGCAGTCAGTTCAGACAGCTTCTCTGTTCAGAGACTCTCCCCAGTCCTTTGCTAATTCTCTTGGTAAGATCTCAGAGACATTGATGAAATGTCTTTTATGCCTAGACATCTTCAGTAATTTCTGAATTAGCTTAAAATAGGCTTATATAATATGAAAAAGAGAATCTCTGCTCAGAGAATGAAAGGAACTATGAACCAGCACTACATACTGTACTGACTATTGTGTATTTTCCAGTAGGAGAGAGTTGCTGCAGTCTGTAGAAGTAAAATACCGATAGGGAGCCTCTTAGACAAGTCTAAATGTTTATTGTAGCAACTGGAGGAACATCTGGAGTTCTAAAGTCACCTGTGTATTGCAAAACAAAACCATTAATAGACACCAGCTTTTAAGATTCCTGGCTGCTTCATGTGGGTGGGAGCATATAAGAGCGGTGAGGCATACTTACGGGACTATGCTGTAGGCCAAAATCCGATGTATTTACTAAGTGGAGGGTTGCCAGAGTAAAAACCTGAGTAAGGATTTGGTTCAATATTTGCTGAGGTAAAGAGAGAGTTTGGGTGGTTATTATTTTTTTTAATTTTCTTTATGAAAAGAAAAATATATACACAACTCTACAATTAAGATCCGACTTAGTGAGATGTAATGCTTTGAGAAATGTGAGCCCTGGTCTACACTTGTTTCAAAATAACACGCTGAGCATCCACACTACCAAGCTCAACATTTCAAAATAGTAACTCCTGCTTTCCACGAGGAATAACGCTTATTTTGAAATAGTTATTTCAAAATAATGGTAGTGTGGATGCTCCACTGCTGCTAGTTTGAAATTACTCCTCAGAGTCACTCAGGGTATGTCTACACTACAAAGTTAGTTCGAACTAACGGACGTTAGTTCGAACTAACTTTCATAGGCGCTACACTAGCACTCCGTTAGTTCGAACTTAATTCGAACTAACGGAGCGCTTAGTTCGAAATAGGTAAATCTCATTTTATGAGGATTAAGCCTAGTTCGAACTTACTAGTTCGAATTAAAGGCTGTGTAGACCCTTAATTCGAACTAGTGGGAGGCTAGCCCTTCCCAGGTTCCCCCTGGTGGCCTCTCTGGGCACAACCAGGAAAACTCTTCTCCTCTCCCCCAGACCCGGGCCCTTAAAGGGGTAGACTCTGGCCAGACAGCACTGGAGTCAGACAGCCCTGCCAGCAGTGTCTACCCCTGAGCCAGTGGCCCCACCATGAGCCAGGCAGCCAGTGGCAGTGAGCTGTCCCCTGCCCAGTCCCCGAGCACCCAGGGGCCAGCCAGGGGCCATAGACGGCGCGCGGCCCCCTGGACTAGTGCGGAGGTCATGGACCTCATTGAGATTTGGGGGCAGGCCCCCAATCTCCAAGATCTCCACACTAGGAGGAGGAATGTGGCCGTCTATGGCCGCATAGCAGCCGCCATGGCCCGCAAGGGACACAGGCGCACCCAAGAGCAGGTGCGAATTAAGCTGAAACAGCTGCGGCAGGAGTACGCCAGGGCCACAAGAGGCGGCGCCACTGCAGGGGTGGGGGGAGGTGGGAGGGAGACCAGAGACCGCGTGCGTGGGCCATGCCTTCCACGGATCACGCAGACACCTGTGCATGTGCAAGCACGTGCCATGCCACCCTTGGGCAGGTGGCTCCAGCTGCGTGACACCCAGGGACCATTGCCCAATAGGCACATGCTTGTGCAAAGAGACGTGACATGCTCCTGACCCCAGAGCAGGACCCAGCAGGATGCTTTCCCTTCACATGTCCCCTCTACAGGGAGGCAGGGGACATCTCCCCCTCCCCCCCACCACCCCGGCCACACTATACATGGCACAGGGACATGGGTGCAGTCTTGGGGTAGCTCCCAGTCCCGGGGAGAGCCAGACATCCTGACCATGGCCTCTGTACAAGCACAGCGGCTGTGACGGTGCAGGACATGGTCACCCTCACGTTGCGGGGTGGGGGAGGGGGCTGGGCATCATCTTCTGCGTCCCCAGGGAGAACTGACCACTTCTCTTCTTTCTCTACAGCTGCATCAGCTGCTCGTGCAGGGCGCACCACCCCGCCCGGGACATGGTCCCGCACCCGCGGCCTGCTCCGGACCGCCAGCACGGAGCAGGAGTACCGGGACCAGCACCTGGGGGCCCTGCGAGCCGTGCACCGCACACTGCAGGCCTGGATGCAGGAAGACCTACAGGTCCGCCATGAGCTGCTGGCTGAGGTCCGAGGGCTGAGCACCAACCTGCAGCTCCTGCTGCAGAGCATGGTGCCCAGTGCTGGTCCTGCGCCTGCTGCCCCCCCAACTGCTGTCCCGCCTCCCATTCCTGCCCCCCCTCCCACCTCTTCCTCCTCAACCCCCACAACCTCTTCCTCAATGTCCACACCCCCCACCTCAACCTCTGCACCCTCCACCCCATCTCCCCAGGGACGCCGAGGCCCCCTCCCACGCCGTGCTGGGAGGCGGTTGGCCCGGCGAGACCCCCACCCCTGATCCTTCAGTTTCCCCACCCCCTCCTTTCCCTTGCTTCCCCCTTTCAGCTCCCTCCTCCCAGTTTTCCCCCTCCCCTCTCCCACCCTCTCTCTTCCCCTCTCCCACCTCCTTTTCCCAGTTTCCCCCAGTTTTGTTCAATAAAGACAGATTCCATTTTGGAAGACAGGTTATCTTTATTTTGTACATCAAGAAGAGGGGCTAGGGAAGGATAAGTGGAAGGAGGTGAGGGAGGAATGGGGCACGAGCCCCCGATGGGGAGGACTGGGATGGCTCTGTGGGCTTCTGGGGGTGGAAGCTCTCCTGCAGCCCCCCAATTTCCCCCTCTCCCCAGATGGCAGCCTGCGGCAAGTGCAGCCGGGCTGATGGCCGAGTGCTGTGATGTGCCCAGTGTGGGTAGTCCGGGCACTCCAAGCCAGGACTGCTTTGCAAGCGGGGCACCCCTGAGAACTGTCTGTCTGGGGTAGGGGTCGGGTCCCTTTAAGCGCAGCCCTGAGCTAGCCTGAGGCAGCATCTCCATGCTCTAAGTCCTCCTCTGATGCCCTGCCGGCACTGCTTCCGGCCATCCTTAAGCCTGCTTCAGGGTCCACTTAATGTGGACATGCTAGTTCGAATTATCAAAACGCTAATTCGAACTAGTTTTTTAGTCTGGATCTGTTAGTTCGAATTAGCTTAGTTCGAATTAACTAATTCGAACTAAGTTAGTTCGAATTAACGTTGTAGTGTAGACGTACCCTCAGAGTAATTACTCTCCAGTGCTTCCTGGGGCACTAAGTGGAGGTAGCTCATACACATTAAGGGAGACTAATTTTGAGGCTTCCCTATAGTGTGAACATGCTATTTCAAAATAGTTATTTCAGGAGTTATTGTTTTGAAATAAGATATTTTGAAATAATTTCTTAGTGTAGACATGCCCCATGTTTTTTGTGAGTTAGAGAGAATGATCAAACATGGAGCAGCAGATCACGAAGGGTACATCTGCCCTGCAGGCTAAAATTTCATGAAGATACACAACGTCAGCTATGTTAATTGCGTAGCTGAAGTCCAACTACCTTAACTCGACTTTTGGTGCAGTCTACACAGCCAGGAAGTAGAAGGAAGAGCACTCTTCCTTCGACTTCCCTTACTCCTCATGAAATTAGGGTTATAAAAGTCAGAGTAAGAAGCCCATTATTTGGAAATTATTGCTTGCTGTTTAGACGCACACTCTGTTATTTCGAAATAAGCGTGCAGTGTAGATATAGCCCAAGAGACAATATGATTGCTTGTGGTTATAGTATTTTTATTTACAAGAATTACTCCCTGCGTCTTTTCCTTAAAATAGTGTATGTTTAGATACTAAACTGAATAAAGATTATATTTTATCCTTAAACCTTATGCTGCTCTCCTTTTCACTTGCAATTCATATGTTCATTAATTACCAAAAGATGTATCCCCTCAGCTAGCATTGTCTTTAAGGATTTTGATAGAAACATTTTGTAACAAAATGCAGTAGTATCTAAAGTTGCATTTTCTGCATATTTCCTAAACCCACAGGGCTTGTGATCCTACTCTAAGAGCTAATCTACATTATGCATGGTAATCAATGCTGAACAAAGAGACACATTGAATGGTGGTACTAAACACAAGCAAAATACATTCTTTCCAACTAGGAAGAAATAATGTAAAATGGCTTCTTTTGTGAGAAGATGGCATGATGTTTTTGCTCTGTTGCTCTCTGGTAATGCCATATTATATTATTCCCTAACATAGAAAGCTGGAACAAGACCAAAAAAAATCTAATTACATTATGATGTGGGGGAAAGATGCAACTAAGAATTCTCATCTGCATTTGATTTTGAGGGTGTTTTTCATCCTATCTTTCTGTTCTATTTTATTTTCCATTTCCTTATGTGATGTGCTACATCAGGTTTTATTGCAATTGTGATACCATGAAACCATGGGATAGTGTGGATGAAGATGACAGTATTGCCCTTTGACTTCCTGTCTGAGTGAACCCTGTCAGTTCCAAACTGTGATCTATTGAATAGGGTTAGCACCTCTACTGCACAGAACTTCTTTAATTCCTTCCCTTTGGAACAGCTGACAAGAGAAATAACACCATGGTATAGTCTCATCATAATCTGAATACTCCATTCCTGGTTAGTATGCTTAACACTCCTGACCTTATTAGTGTCCCCAAGAATTGAACTTAAGTCTCTTGAACAAAGCTATCTGAGCAAACTAAGCTCTGAGTTAAAGGTCCAATCACCAAACGCCGACTGGATTTTAATCTGGACCATTTGTTCATCTCTAAGTAGCAGGTGAACGTATTTCTTTCAAAAAGCAATGCAAATAGAGGAATGCAGAATAGTGCTAATGTTAAAATGAGCATGATTCAAAGCCACCATCTTCCAGCACTCCAAGTAAGAGTGCTTTAGAGAGAATTTATAGAAGCACAGACTTTGTTTTTATTGCAACACGCATTAGTATGAGATCCTGGAAATGTTATGTATATAAAATAACATCAGTCCAAGCATACATTTTTAAGTCTGATGTACAATATTTAAATGCTAATATAATTTTGGAAGAAACCACATTACTTTTAATGCTAGAATTTGTATACTGCTATATGGAAACCAGGATGAGAAACAAGAATAAAATGTGCCTTTCTAACACCTATGTATTTTGAAATGGTTTTTTTTTCCAGCAATAAAAGTTCATGTTTGGGATTTCTTTGTGGCATCAGTAAAGCTAGGCAGGAAATAATTTTCATAAGTTCAAGTTTTTCCTGTTCTGCATGAGGACAAAATGGAGATCTTTTTAGACAGAAAAGGACAGGAGCAGATCCTAGAATAGCCAATAATGTGGTGGAATTTACTAGGCTTAAGTCTCTATTCTCTCCAGTTCAGATTGACGACATAAATGAGGGTCTTGAGGATGTCCTAATCACTTGGCTATTAGTGATCCTAAGTCCATGTACTTTCTGGGTTTAAACAGAAATTCCATCCTAGACCTGAGAAACCTATTGTGATATTCACCTAACCTGGTATATTTCTGTGAAAAGTTTAGTTTACAATGAGTCATTGCAATGAATTGCCATTGAAATTCCTAAGCAATTCAAGAGTCTTAAAGTCATAGCCTATAATTAACTACCTTACCTTACAGCATCAGTGCCTTCCTATCATTCCACACTGTCCTCCAAGTTTCACCTGATTCTGTTTTCCCTGTGCTTTTTTATCTGCCCTTTATTCAGTGTTATTTTATAGAAAAGAGATTACCACTCACCAAGCAGACAAATGCTCTTTCATACAAAGAGCCTGAGAGTTGTAACAATATACTGTGGGGTTTTTTCAGAATACTGGAGGCATCCCGAAAAAACTCCGCCACATCCAGGAAACGCACTTGCACTTCCACTTTTTTGGGGGGAAGTGCAAACACGTTCTTTCGGAAGCCGCTGTATTCCTTGTTCTAGGGGCTTCCAAAAGACCCAGCCTAGACAGGACAAATGTGAGAAAAGCCTCTTCTGACAAAAGAATCGGAAAAAGCTACGCAAAATGTGGAGCGGATTTTCCATAGCTTTTTCTGAAAAAAAGGTGTAGTCTAGCCATACCCCCAGAGTGTACCAGACCCTGGATTAGGAGTTTACTGGTTCTAAAAAGAGTTCTCAGCATAGAGTGGGTGGAAATCACCTGTGTGGCCAAGGGCCTAGTTAAAATCCATAGAATCTTACACTACTTATCTGGATAGTGCAGCTGCAGACATCTGTGAGGGAGTAAGACTAGCTGGCAAGTTAGTGCTGAGAGTGAGATGTGGGTCCCTTCTATGAGAAATATAAATAAGATTTGAGCTTTCAATCCCTGCAGAGGGGAAAATTTCCTTTCCAGAACCCGTACACACCTTTCCTTTTAAATTGCCTCTTCATTCTTGAGAACTGCTCGTTTGTGTCCATCTGCCACACTTAAACACTGTCCCTCGTAAGTCATCTCTGCTCACTGAGCTCAGCTGTGACAAAACATGTAATGTCCTCTTGTTCTAGAAGTCTAAGGCCTAACCTTGTCTTTGCAACAAAGTTCTGGACTGTCAGCCTGAGTTCATTTTTTGGTTTTGTTTTGTTCCTTTTATTTATTTATTTATTTTTGATTTTTCATAACATAGATGGCAAATGAGGAAAACACATATTGGAATTAACTAAATAAATAAACTATTCTTAACTTGAGAGCTTATGCTACATCTACACTTCACTGTAATTCAAAATAAGATATACAATTTGAGCTATGCAAATGGCATATCTTATTACAATCTTATTTCAAAATAGCTTATTTCATAATTTGGGCTGTCTCCACAGCACCAAATTTTGAAATAACCTGCTATTCAGAATCAACTCTTACTCCTTGTGGAATGAGGTTTACAGGGATGTCGGAATAGTGAGCCCGAAATAATGGATTTACTATTAAAATGGGGGATGGCTAGTTCAGGATACTCCGGTATCCTGAAATAGCATTGCAGTGTAGACGTAGCCTTAGATAACAGTATACTTCTTTATTTCTGTCTCGTGTACTTTTTTCCTGAACGTCTCATTGAAAGTTCTAAATGATGGTTGCAACCAGTGTCAGGGTATGTCTACACTACCCTGCTAGTTCGAACTAGCGGGGTAATGTAGGCATACCGCACTTGCAAATGAAGCCCGGGATTTGAATTTCCCGGGCTTCATTTGCATAAGCCGGGCACCGCCATTTTTAAATCCCAGCTAGTTCGAACCCCGTGCCGCGCGGCTACACGCGTCACGGAGTAGCTAGTTCAGATTAGGCTTCCTAATCCGAACTAGCTGTACTCCTCATTCCACGAGGAGTACAGCTAGTTCAGATTAGAAGCCTAATCTGAACTAGCTACTCCATGCCGCGTGTAGCCGCGCGGCACGGGGTTCGAACTAGCCGGGATTTAAAAATGGCGGTGCCCGGCTTATGCAAATGAAGCCCGGGAAAGTCAAATCCCGGGCTTCATTTGCAAGTGCGGTATGCCTACATTACCCTCCTAGTTCGAATTAGGAGGGTAGTGTAGACATACCCTCAGACATGTTGAGACTGCAGAAGTTTGCCATCATTACCCATGCCTTTGTAACCTTGAGATGGAACCGGTGCTGACTGCAGAGGGCATTTGAGAAATTTATCTGTTGCTGTTTGCTCCCCCAGTTTCAGTTAAATTGTACCTGTATTGTAAATAATTTACTTGACTTATCTCCTAACTATAGGAGAAATGTGCCTTTTTTGCTACTAAAGCTGAGATTAAATGAGGCACTCAAGTTAAATATGACATTTATTTATCTGCTGCACTTGGTTTGTTATACAAAGAAACAGAACAAGGCCTATCCTTTTCCCAGGCTTTTTGGATGTGGCGGTCTTGATTGCTGTTACAGAATCTTAATTTGAGAGAGTTTGTTTTTTAGTCATTTGTTGTGTCAAACTGTTTTTTCCCTTTTAGCACAGCTGAGACTTTAGTAATTGGGTGCCTTTATAAATCTCCCAATCAAAAGTCAATGCACAATATTAGAAACTCAACTGTTGACTTTTTTGAGAGAAAAATGAGGAGAAAAATATTTAACAAGGGATTTTCCCAGACTGCAATCAATCTAACTGCCATCTAACAGCCAGGCCCTACAACAGGAACAGGTGGAGGGGGAGATGAAATTTGAACTCCTATAGTTACATTGTATATCAAAAGGCAGCAAATGAAAGTTGCATATTTTGCCACTTCTGAGGAGTGAAGTATTTAGACTATCTAGAACCACAGGTTCCAATCTGCACAGGATTAACTTTAGCCTTCTCAAGTGAGGTCCTGAAAATCTGATAAGAGCCTGGTAGGAAGGATTTTGAAATAGCAGCTTTGGCCAAAATGTCTAGTCTTTCTCACTGTGCTGGATAGTTCCTTCCATCCATGTGTGAATATAGTGCTCATGGTTATGGAAGATGTAAAATAACTGCCTTGAACCAGACAGCATGGACAAGTCTGCATATGTTTCCTTGTACAATGTAGTTGTGACCTGCAATGCATACTATTGCAGAACTGAACTTTGGAGCGGAAAGTGACAATGAAAGAGAAAGTTTTGCTACATGTGTAAATAGCTATAAGAGTCTGGTGCTTTACTGTTAAACTTCATTTGTGATTTAAATGCAGACCTTCAGAGCACTCTAGCCATCTACTTCTGCACATTTTTCTAGCAGATTATAATTTAACCTCAAGATGGAAAAGCTTAATCTTTTTGTTCCTGTGTGTGGGCCAAGACTCAATGTTGCCTCCCTTGGATCAACTCCATCTCAAGGGAGGGTAAGAAACTTCTTGCTTGTTCTGGGGTAAAGATTGAGTTTCAGAAAATGTAACTTTCTTTTAATACTAACAAGAAACTTTATCAAAATGAGGAAAACAGTATTATTCCTGAAGCTACCCTGTCCTTCTCCATGTCACTGTAGAAACTTTCTCACTTCGTTCTGTCTGCTCTCCAGCTACACACTGAATGGCAGTACACACACCTCATCACTCTGTCTAGAATGTCAGGTTTACTGGTGCTCAAATTAGTGATGTCACCACTGAACTAGCCCACTGGAGCACAATATTGGCCCCGATGAAATTGGAAACACTGGCTCCATTGTTTTTTATCATCTATCATCCTTCACAATAGTAGCTCCTTGTCATTCACATATTCCCCACCAGATGGAGGAATAACCAAAGTACGTTACTACAAATATTTCACTTGGTTTCTGAGTTCTCTCAGGGCTTAATTTTGCCCTTTCTTGTAGCCACATCAGTGGCAAATGAGGCAAATCAGCAGCACAATGATCCCAGTGTATTTAGTTTACTGCAGGTGAGAAACATTCATTACAATTTGGGAGCCACTTTTGAAAGGTCATCTGTGATCAAATGGTGTAAGGAGAGAGAAGCTAATGAAGAATAGTGAGCTACACAAATCCTCTCTTTGCACATGTATGCCTGATGACTTGGGTGGCAGAGGGGCCAGCAATTCAAAAGGGACCAGGGCTGCCAGGCATATTAAGAGCAGTGGCAGCTGGAGCCCTTGGGCCCTTTAAATCACCACCAGAGTGCTGTGTGGCATGCTCTGGGTAGCTCTGAGGCCTGGAAGGAGGCAGTGTGGTGCACTCCTAGCAATGCTGATGGCTAGCTGCCCGAGCCCTACCCTTTCCATCCAAGACACTGCCCCTTCCAGGAGCACAGCCCCAGCCTCCCATCCAGGGGCCCAGCAACTCTGTTATGCCTCTTTCTGTACATGTGTTCATGAAAACACAACAAAAACCAAACACATATATCTCCTCACACCCCACTACCCCATAAGCCATATAAACTTCTTCGCTTTAAAAGTGCATAGGGCAAAAGAAGTTCAGAAAAAAATATTCATACACAAAGCAAAATAGCTTTCATATTAGCAACTCATTAAGTCTAAATTCATTTAGGGACTGATCCAAAGCTCCTTGAACTCAGTGGTAGTTTTCCCCCTGACCTCTAATGGGATTTGAATCTCACCATTAGTGAGTTGGGAAGGGGTACATTTAAAAAAAATCAAATCCCTGATGCTTCCTAAAATGCAGTAAAAGCATCTGCATTTGGATGCCCCATCTTACTACAGACAGCTTTAATCACAGCAAACCATTTCTGTGGTGAGTTTCCCATTATGGTAATCAAACAGGTGGTGAAAGCAGTTGATAATATTGGCTCAGACATGGACATAGATAGCATGAGAATGTAATGGTATTGGGGCAGAAACTTTGTGTCTCAGGGTGAATAATCTGCATGAGCAGAGGTGAATCAGAAGTGATCAAAGAGTTGTATTTATTCTCAAAAGAAATATAAAAAAAAACCCAAAAGAACAAAAATCCTTTTCGGAAAAAAAAGTTATCTATTCCAATAAGACTCTGCCATGGACACGGTACCTACACTAACTCAAATAAAAATGAGCTCAAGCAGATTTCCTATGTCAATAGGAACCCAGTCCATTCTGCAAGTGCAGTATCCCCTCAGGACTTGATTCCACAGTATCACTACTAATGGCTGTGCTCTCATGTGTGGAGAGGAAAAGAAGCACATTTTTTATTGCCTTGGGCAGCTTTAGGTTTCTTGCTATTACTTTACTTTTTGAAAATGCTGCTTCTAGCAGGGACCATATGGTGAAAGACATTTCACCTTAACCATGTTTTCTTTCTAGGTGGCCATGCTCAGTATTGTTGTTGTTTGGGTAGCACCATACATGTGTTGGGCTCTTTTACAGACATGCATAAACAGAGACATTTGCCCTTTATGAGTTTAAAATATATAACAATTAAAAGGGGGAACAGAGGGGAGAATGTAACATAACACTTTTAAAAATCAATTCCTAGTTTTCCTCATTGTTGAGGGTTTTAACACCCACCTTTTCCTTTTATCTGCAATTATCCATTTGTTTCACTTTGTGCATATTTACTTAAAAACATATTCTCAATGCCCAGACCAGGCTGGAGACTGGGTATCTCCATAAAGGATACATTTATTTCATAGCTCTGGAACATCTTCCATTTGTTCCTTATCTTTGACTAAATATTTGCCTCTGAACATTCTGTTGTAACCCCCACCCTGCTCTAGGGTACTCAAAATCTATATCCAAACTAGGAGCCAATATAGCATTTTAAGAGGTGATATTCTTGCATTAACAAATATATTTGATTGTAAAGGGAGGAAGGATATAAGTATTGTACAATATTTTAAAATCCTTATTACAACATGTAGTGGTTATTACAATTGTAAAGATTACCTCCTTAAACATTAAAAATTAATTGACTAATTAGAGAGGAACTTTCATAAAAACCTATATGGTTGATTCTCCTTCTGGGATCACTTTCTCTCTCATCTCTTAATTTCCATTTTCTTTTATTCCTTTCCTTGGTCTTTGGTAAGAATATAACCCTGTTCTCTTGCCACCTTTGTTAGCTTTGTCTCTTAAAATAAAAGGATCACATAACATTAAATAAAATATGACTGACTATTAAAACGTCACTATTTCACAGCCTTAGCTCAGCCTGATTGAGGACAGAAACCCAGACAATCCTGATCTAGTACCTAGGATTAAAACAGTGGCATATCCTCAGTAGGGGTCATCCGTAGCTTCTCCCACACCTCGGGAAAAGAGAGCAAGATTACATCTGGGACTGGATTCATATATCTACTTGTCCTTCTTCTCTCTATTTTTTATCTTACCCTCTCTTGATCTTTCTATCAGTCTGATCCAGCTTCCTTTCCCATTAAAGGCATTTCTTGCCATTAACTTCTATGGAAGAAGGAACAGGCCCTGTTTCTCTTTTTTTTAAGAGCCCTTAAACAAAGTGAGGAAATGATGAGACAATGGTGAAATAATACTTTATTAATTAGAGCTAATTTGTCACTTTAGTTACAGCTCTGAGTAAGAGGTAATATGTACAGTGCTCTACAATAGGAATAGTCTGGAAGCATCATGGCTCAGATATTCCTCTGGACCAGTTTCTTCCCTGCTTCCTCTGTGATCCTAGGGGTATTGATTTACTGCTGTATTGTTCCAGCAGTAAGCTCCTACTGATCCCTGCACTGGCTCAGTTACTCCTGTCATCAACTAAAGAGAGATGGGTAACAAGGTTCTCCCCATCTGCTTCTGGGAGGGAATAAGTTGACAAGTTGCTTCACTTATGCCTAGTCACCTGAAGTCATACTTTACTTTCTTGCATGGACATTTAGGATACATCTACACAGCAGTGTTATTTCAGAATAACTGATGTTATTTCAAAATAACATAGTGTGTGTCTACACTGCAAGCCATTATTTTGACATAATGTCAAGATGGAGGACTTCTTAGTCTGATTCCTGTAACCCTCATTTCACAAAGAGTAAGGGAAGTTGAAAGAAGAGTGTCCTTTCTCGAACTTTCTATTGTGTAGACAGCACCAACAGCCAAAATAAGCTATTTCATCTTACGCTACACAATTGACATAGCTGAAGTTACATATCTTAATTTGACTTTTGCCCTGCGGTATAGACATGCCCTTAGTCTGAGTCACAACTAGCTCTTCTATTGCACCTTGAAACCAAATGGGCATTGGAAGGTCTTTTCATTGCTGATAAACATTAATATGTTTTTAGATCAGAAAGCTTAAGTTCTGGATAAAATAGCATAGTCTCTCATCCCAGTGGAATTCCAGGTTACCTGCAGGAGACAGAATGAGGTATTCAAAAACAACCCCCCAAACCCAGCAATCTCCCAGTTCATCTAACCAGCTGAAAAGAATGAGCTTGTTACTGTTTAGATATTCAAATCAGAGAGCAGTTTATTTCACAGCATCAAAATCCAGTTAAAGATCAAATTGAGTGAATTCTAAAAGAGGATGCATATCTCAGAAATTACGTCTGGTCTCTGCTGTGGTCATCAAAGTACATGCTGGGTATGCAGAACAATAGTCATGATAAATGAGAAAATAATTATGGGGTTAGGATAGTAGTGGCAGTATTTCCTAAAATATTCTCCTCAGCTCAGTAAGAAATTGTGGCCCATGAAAATGTGCTACTGATGATGCATGTTGGGTTCCTTAATAATATGCAGTAATATCTGTGAGCCATCCAAGTCATGGTAATGATTGCTCTGGTTTCTGGTTTTCTCAGGTGTGCATATGGCATGCTCACTATGATGTCCATTGTGAACTTAAGGGGGCATAGAAGAAAGAGGTTAGAGTCCAGATACACAGCATATGCAGACAGTCTTGCATTCACCTGGACCCTGTAATGCTGAGTCTCTACATGAAGACAGAGTGGGAGGGAACAATGATCCAAGAGATCACAGAACACCCTGAAAAATGGGAAAAAAAGGGGGCAAACAAGAATGTACATACAACCCTTTCAGAACAGCCAAAATGCAGCACTAAGTTAGCAGCAAAACAGGCAGAGAAGGTGACTCTCTAAAAATACAAAGTGCAGAGAGAATAGATAAGATGAGTCCAGTTTGCAACAGGCAGTGAGTCTAGGAAAGTAAAGAAGACTTGAAACGCAACAACACCAGTTTGCTTTCTTAAAGAGTCAAACCACTTTGCTCTACCCACAGGCAACAAAGAATAACAGGGGTGGGGAGAATTTCTGGTCTGGAAAAACAGCAGAGGCAGCTACATCAGACCCTCTTTAATACCACCTGCAACAGAATTTGATTTTCACTATCCCAAGGAAAGGTCACTCTGAATAAGTCAACTCCAGAGACTCTTTCTGGCATCTAGTTCAGAACAGCATTCAGAGGAGAACAAATTAACCCCTTTCTCTGTTTACTGGGACCTGAAGTAGAGGATATTATCTCCCGTGGAAACCTCACAGCTACTCAGATGAAACCGTTCAGTACAGGTAAAAGAGAAATGGATAAGCATTTCCTGCCTAGCTGGAATGTGGTGATTTGAGCAGGCATTATTTCATTTATGGAAGCAAAAGAAGAGGGTACATCTACACAGCACCCTAAACTCAAACTAAGATACACAATTTTATCTAAGCAAATTGAATATCTTATTTTGATTAAGTTTCGAAATAACATATTTCAAAATTTGGCACATCTACACAGCGCCAAATTTCAAAATAACACACTATTTTAAGATACCCCTTAACCCTAGTGGAACGAGGGTTACAGAGTTGTTGAAATAGGTCTCAAAATAGCAGATGTACTATCTTGAAATAGCAGGTGTTTTCAAAAGACATGGGGTTGCTATTTCGGGATACTTCCAATACTGTATCCCAGAAGTATCCCAAAATAGCCCCGCTGAGTAGACGAACCCTAACTCACTGAATGATCTCATAGCAGCCCTGTACAATCCAATGCCACACATTGCCTGTAGGGAAGTGAGTAAAGAACTCACCAGAAACAGGCTTGTTGTAGGTTTGAGGGACAATTAATTATCAGATCCCAAAATGATCCTGACCTCAAACTGGGGACAGTAAAGAACATTTGTGACGGACCGGGCCGGGTCTGGGCACAGCTGAGGGCGTCCGCTCAGGGCGAATTGCTCAACTTCGGGGCTCCTTACAGTCCCCAGACTGGTGACCTCTCCAAACAGGCCACAAACCAGTCCCACAGAGCGCTCCAGCAGCCTGCCTGAAGCCTCCCGAGCAAAACCCCTCTGACACCCCAGCAATATCCGTGCCTCAGATGGCCCCGTGCCTCATACACAGGTGGGGGGTCCTAGCACCCAATCCCACCTATCCCGAACAAGTTCTGTCCGGTTCCAAGAAACCAGCCACAGATCCCTGGTCAATTTACCCTCTGGATCTTACCCACAAATCACGCTGGGCCAATCCTTTAGCATCTAACAACTAAAGGTTTATTATCACAAGAAAGAAAAGCATGAGAGTAAGGGTGCTAAAGAATCATACATTACATGCATCGAAACTCCCAGTCCTCGATGCAGGCTCTAGCAGAGATGTTACAGCTGCTGGTTTAAAAGTTCTTGTTGCACATCCTAGCATCAGGATGGGTCCACAGGTCTTCCAGGCTCTTCGATTCCTGCAATGCTGCCTCTGGGATGAAGTGCTGAGCTGAGAACCAAGATGGCGTCGACCACATGGCCTCTTTATACCTCCTTCCTGGCCTCTTCTTGGCTGCAGGAGATCACCTGGTCCTCAGCCTCTCTCTGCTGGCCGCTCTTAGGTGTCCACCCTCATGCTTTAGGTGTGTCCTTGGCCCATTGAGTGCCATTGTCCCACAGGGCCTCGCTAATTAGCATGTCCACAGGCCCGGGCTCTGCCCAATGCTCAACCACATGCAAAGAAATATTCAGTATCCACACAGACTATAGATTCCTAACTACACACACAGACATTATACAACCACATAAATAGCTTACATAGGATTATCAGATAATAAGCTTCTATTCAGCAACTCACATAGCCCCCTTCTATACCATTCTTGGGGCCAACACCTCCACCTATGGGTGCAGCAGTGATCTGGCTGCTCCCCTCAAGATCCAGTAACGTGACAACATTGTTCTGTAAAATCAGTACACCAAAGAGCAATAGACTCTCTCAAGAATAAATTTCAGTAGGAGCAAACTGTAGTTATTTCAAAATGATTTCGAGATGGCGGACTTTTTACTCCAACTGCAGTAACCCTCATTTCACGAAGAGTAAGGGTATGGGTATGTCTACACTTGCAGCCTATGTCGGAATAGGGCTGCAAATGTAAGCATTTGGAATTGCAAATCAAGCCTGGGATTTAAATATCCCGCGCATGATTTGCATCTTCCTGGCCAGGAGCCATTTTTTGAAATTTACAAGCCTGGAATAACTGCTCACGTCTACATGCGGCAGTGAAACGGGCGTTCGAAATAAAGCCCTATTTTGAACTACCTGTTAAACCTCATTGCAGGAGGGCCTGATAGTATAGCCTATGTCTATGCTACAGTGCTATTTCGAATTAACTCATTTCCAATTAGTTAATTCGAAATAAGCTAATTCAAAATAACATCCAGACACAAAAACTAATTCAAAATAGCATGTTCCTAATTCGAAATAGCGCGTCCACATTGAGTAGACCCTGAATCAAAGGTAAGGCTGGCTGGAATCAGTGCCAAAAGAGCATCAGGGTCAGACTTAGTGTGTGGGTCTGTTGCCTCAGGCTATCTGAGGTCTGTGCTTAAAGGGACTCGACCCCCCATCCCAGACACACAGTTCTCAGGTTTCTCTGCTTGCTGGTCTACCTCGCTGAGGGACAGCAAAGCATTCTCTGAGGGCTCTGCTTGCCCTCACTCAGGACACCACAGCACTCTGCAACATGGAACCAGACCTGCCCCCCGGGGACTCTGCAGCATCTCGTGGACATGTTGCCAGCAGCCTGGCTGCACTTTCTGCAGGTTGCCATCCGGGAGGACCATCGAGGGGCTGTCAGGACCCAGGGGCCCAGCAGGAGAGCTTTCACCCTGAGGAGTGCTAGCAGTCTCCCCAGTTTGCCCCACTGGGGGCTTGTGCCCCATTCCTCCCTCTCGTCCTTCCACTTACCCGTCCCTAGCCCCTCTTTCCTGATGTCAAATAAAATACGCGTATTTTCAAAAATAGAAACTGTCTTTATTTAACACAACTGGGGAGGAGGAATGAAACTCTAGGGAGACTGGGGAAAGGATGTGGGAGAGAGGGTGGGAGAGAGGGGGGGAAACCTGGGAGGAGGGAACTGGAAGGAGGAAGCAAGGGGAAGAAGGAGGAGGGGAAGCTCAGGGCTCAGGGGTGGGGGTCTCATTGGGCCACTTGTCTCTCAGCACGGCAGGTGCGAGGGCCTCGGTATCCCCGGGGGGATGGGGAGGAGGGTGCGGAGGTTGAGGTGGGGGGTGTGGAGATTGAGGAGGAAGAGGTGGGGGGGGCAGGAGTGGGAGGAGGAACAGTAGCTGTGGGGGCAGCAGGTGCAGGACCGGCATGGGGCAGCATGTTTTGCAGCAGGGCCCGCAGGTTTGAGCACATGGCACGGTCCTGAGCAAGCTGCTCCCAGCGGAGCTGCAGGTCCTCCTGCATCCGGGCCTGGATGGTGTGGTGCAGGGCTTTCAGGGCCCCCAGGTGCTGGTCCCGGTACCCCTGCCATGTGGTGGTGGTCCTGCTCAGGCCGCGGGTGTGGGAGCTTGTCCCGGATGGGGGGGTGCACCCTGCATGAGCAGCTGGTGCAGCTGTAAAGAAAGAAGAGAAGTGGTCAGTTCTCCCTGGGGACACAGTGGATGATGCCCAGCACCCCCGTGATATGAGGGCAACCATGCCCTGCACCGTCAGAGCTGATGTGCTTGCACAGAGGCCATGGTCAGTATGTCTGGCTCTCCCCGGGACTGGGAGCTGCCCCAAGACTGCACCCATGCCGCTGTGCTGTGTATAGTGTGGCCAGGGTGTGTGTGGGGGGGGAGAGATGTCCTCTTCCTCTGTGTAGAGGGGGCGTGTGAAGGGAGAGCGTCCTGCTGGGGCCCGGCCGCAGGACTCTTCAGACACACGTGTGCCTATTATGCCACGGCCCCTGGGTGTCACGCAGTTGGAGCCACCTGCCCAAGAGTGGCATGGCATGTACTCACATGTGCACAGGTGGCTGCGTGATCCATGGGAGGCATGGCCCATGTGCGCGGTCCCTGGTCTCTCTCCCTGGTCTCCATTGGTAGGGGACAGTGCTGGTACTTACCTGGTATGGCTTCCTTGAATGACCCTGTCGATTCTGGTGCCGGACAGCTGGTGGTGGCCCCTCTGCTGTGCCCGGGTCAGGGCCCTCAGCTCCCGGCTCACTGCCCCCCAGGCTGGTGCGGACCACCCCGCCTCCCAGGATTCGGTTGAGGGCGGGAAAGTAGGGGTGGGTGTCAGCCCCTACTGTGGCACTGCCCCTGGTGGCCCTGGCATATGCCTGCCACAGCTCCTTCACCTTCAGGCGCACCTCCTCCTGGGTGCGCCTGTGGCCTTTCCTGGCCATGGCGGCCACTATACGGCCATAGACGGCTGTGTTCCTCTGCCTAGTGCAGAGATCATGGACGTTAGGGGCCTCCCTCCAAACCACAATGAGGTCCATGATCTCCGCACAAGTCCATGAGGGCGCATGCCATTTACGGCCTCTGGCTGGCCCCTGGGAGCTGAGGGACTGGGCGGGGGACAGCTGGCTGCCACTGGCTCCCATCGTGTGGCTACTGGCT
The DNA here is from genome assembly GCF_052426305.1 of Pelodiscus sinensis. NCBI lineage: Eukaryota > Metazoa > Chordata > Testudines > Trionychidae > Pelodiscus > Pelodiscus sinensis. The sequence continues at coordinate 203,579,710 of NC_143052.1, forward strand.
GAGGGTCTGCGGCTGCTGGCAGACCTGGCTCTTGCACATGCCCAGTGGCCAGAGTCTACCCCTTTAAGGGCCCCGGGGCTGGGGGAGAGGAGAAGAGTTTTCCTGGTTTGGCCCAGAGTGGCCACCAGGGGAAACTGGGAAGGGCTGGAGGCCCCCTAATTCAAAATAACTGTCTACACAGCACTTATTTCAAATTAGCTATTTTGATTTTGGTGTTATTCCTCATAGAATGAGGTTTACCAAATTTGAAATAAGGGTTCCACTATTTCAAATTTATTTTGAAATAGCGGTTTGTATGTGTAGACGTTATTAAAGTTAATTCGAAATAACGGCTGTTATTTCGAATTAACTTTGTAGTGTAGACATACCCTAAGGGAAGTTGAAGAAAGAGGGTATGTCTACACTAGAAAGTTAGTTCGAACTAACAGCCGTTAGTTCGAACTAACTTTCCTATGCGCTACACTAGCGCTCCGCTAGTTCGAATTTGAATCGAACTAGCGGAGCGCTTAGTTCGAACTAGGTAAACCTCATTTTACGAGGACTAACGCCTAGTTCGAACTAGCTAGTTCGAACTAAGGGCTGTGTAGCCCTTTAGTTCGAACTAGTGGGAGGCTAGCCCTCCCCAGGTTTCCCTGGTGGCCACTCTGGCCAACACCAGGGAAACTCTATGCCCCCCTCCCGGCCCCGGACCCCTTAAAGGAGCACGGGCTGGCTACGGTGCCCGTGCCAGGTGCAAGCCTGCCAGCACCCAGCTAGCAGACCCTGCACCTGGCACGGCACAGAGCCACCCACCCGATGCCCCCCAGCCCACCCCCTCTTGCCGGGACCAGGCTGGCGGCTCCCAGGAGCTTGCCCTGGACCGCAAGAGGCGGGCACCTTCCTGGGCTACTGCGGACATCGTGGACCTCGTCCACGATCTCCGCACTAGGCACAGGAAAGTGGCCGTCTAGGGCAGGAGAGCTGCCAGCCTGGCCACCCAGGACCAGGTGTGCATGAAAATCAAGGGGGTCCACTGAGACCCCCGACACTGAGCCCTGAGCTTACAATGGCCGTACTGGGTCAGACCAAAGGTCCATCTAGCCCAGTAGCCTGTCTGCCAACAGCGGCCAACCCTAGGGACCCTGGAGGGGATGGACCGAAGACAATGACCAAGCCATTTGTCTCGTGCCATCCCTCTCCAGCCTTCCACAAACTTTGGGCAGGGATACCACTCCTACCCTCTGGCTAATAGGACTCCATGGACCCAACCTCCATCACTTTATCTCACTTCCCTTTCAACTCTGTTCTAGTTCTAGCCTTCACAGCCTCCTGCAGCAAGGAGTTCCACAGGTTAACTATTTGCTTTGTCAACAACAACAACTTTCTCTTACTAGTTTCAAGCCTGCTTCCCATTCCTTTCCTTTGGTGTCCTCTAGTCCTTCTTTATGGGAACTCAGGAAGAACTTTTCTGAATGCACCCTCTCCACCCAACCCCTGCTTTTAGAGACCTCTATCCTGTCCCCCCTCCGTCTCCTCTTTTCTAAGCTGAACAGTCCCAGTCTCTGTAGCCTCTCTTCATCTGGGACCTGTTCCCAACCCCTGATCATGTTAGTTGCCCTCCCCTCTCCCAGCCTTTCTCTTCCCCTCTCCCACCTCCTTTTCCCAGTCTCCCCCAGTTTTGTTCAATAAAGACAGAGTCAATGTTGGAAGAAACGTTATCTTTATTTTGTACATCAATAAGAAGGGGGGCTAGGGAAGGGCAAGTGGAAGGAGGTGAGGGAGGAATGGGGTACGAGCCCCCGATGGGGAGGACTGGGCTGGCTCTGCGGGCTTCTGGGGGTGGAAGCTCTCCTGCAGCCCCCCAATTACTCCCTCTCCCCAGATGGCAGCCTGCGGCAAGTGCAGCCGGGCTGATGGCCGAGTGGTGTGATGTGCCCAGTGTGGGTAGTCCGGGCAATCCAAGCCAGAACTTCTTTGCAAGCGGGGCACCCCTTAGAACTGTGTGTCCGGGGTGGGGGTCGGGACCCTTTAAGCGCAGCCCTCGGCTAGCCTGAGACAGCATCTCCATGCTCTAAGTCCTCCTTTTATGCCCTGCCGGCACTGCTTCCGGCCATCATTAAGCCCTGTTCAGAGTCCACTCAATGTGGACTTACTAGTTCGAACTAGCAAAACGCTAGTTCGAACTAGTTTTTAGTTCTAGATGCGCTAGTTCGAACTAGCTTAGTTCGAATTAACTAATTCGAACTAAGTTAGTTCGAACTAGCGCTGTAGTGTAGACGTACCCAGAGTGACTAGGTAAAATGGCTGTGGCCCTTTGGTAAATTATCTGAAGTGTTTTCATCAAAATCCAAATGTTTTAGCAGTGGAGCCAATACCTGAATCAGATTTTATTTAAGAAATACTTAAATCTACTCTAATCATTATTAGTAAGCTTTATTAAATGTTGATTAAAATATATGAATACAATATTCTATATTAATATTTTATTTTAATATTAAATTAGGCATTTAAATTCTGCAACCTACTCAGTATACATTGTATTAATTACAAACACTATGTAAACTACCTACATAAGACCATATATTTGTCCATATTTTGCTCACTGTCACAACAGTCATCTCTCATTGTGATGAAGTAGAAATGGTTTATTAGAGGAATGTATTGTGCACATTTATGCGTATCAGTGAGTATGTCCATGTGTGAAAGTGAATATGTAGTACTTATTCTGGAGCAGAAGGCAGAGTCTGTGTTCGACTTTACTTTTTCTTAGTAGACTTAAAAGGCCTTCATAAAGCGGTGATTTTAAATAGACACTGGGAAAAAAAAGATATAGAGGAATCTTTGTTCCAATAAGGTTGTTGGGTTTTGGGTTTTGTTTGGTTTTTTTTGGTCCCATATTATTCAATTTACCTCAGCGTGAAATGATCTGGTGTAACTCATAGAAATTGCCACTTGTGTACTTATTGCATGTGGATCTGAGGCTATTCTTCAGGAGGGGGAGGATAGTAAAAATACCTACAGATTCTCATTGTCTGTAGCAGGAGGGAAGACATTAAATAAAATGCCTCTCATTTCCCCAAAACTTCCTTTAAAAAACATGACTATCGTCTCTCTTTTTTTTGCAATGAAATGTAGGCCAGATTAAAATAGTTGAAAATGGCTGCACCCTTGGGCTCTAAGGTTAAGAAACTATGAGGAAATGTGAACGTTGACATTATAAGCGGCCATCAACCCACTGTCATTTTTGCTGTCTTGCTGCAAGCTACTTCAATGCTATTCTGTAAAGTTCAGCTTTTTAAAATTTTGTTTCTGTGCATTTAATTTTTTTTCACCTGATTGTCTTAATCAAAATATGTGTTTATTTGTTTTCATGCTTATGTGCAGATGATTGACAGAGGGGAGAAAAAAATGTTACTGTTTCTTCTTGGGATGAACATTTTTGAAATGTCAAAACTTTTAGCTAGCTCTAACTGCAACTTCTGACATTTTTCAAAATAGCATTTTTGGGGGAAAAGTAAGCAATCTGATTTAAAACTCTGAAAAAAGGTAATTCTTTTTCTCCCTGAGCCTCTGGAACCTTTATAACTTTACAGCTCCTTAACCTAAAAACCTCCAAGTGTGTTAGACAACTCATATATAGACAGTTTAATAATTTCCTTTGTTTGCCAAAAATATTCAAATCTGAATGGAAGCAGGTCACAATGGTCCTATTTGCTGACCTCTGACCCATTAGCTGATCCCAGAGGGATAAAATCAGTTTATATTTTATATGCAAGTTTCCTTTTAATAATATCACTGAAATGGAAGCAGGAAAACATAATATGAGTCTTCACGCTTGGCAACAGGCTGAGTCCTAAGCAACGTCTGGTAAAAAGCTCTGTACAAGTGCTTGACCTCAGGTATGTAGCTGATGATAAACAAGTGCACCACATCTTAAAATAATAGATTTCTAGGGGAATTGTGGATATAGGTAATGATGGAGAAACCATGTGGGAAACATATGATGCAAATAGCTTCTGCAAGCAATCAGAACCTAAATTATGCTCCCTTAGAATTCCAGACATGGACAGTTATCAGTTTCCATAAGGTTATACATATGCACAAAGCTGTAAGTATGCCAACTGTTACCAGATTTGCCCAATACTCTGGGGTATGCTCATTTATCAGGGTTACCCTGATGGGACTGGGGGATGGTTAACAATTCTATCAGTGTGCTGTTGGTGCTTACTTGTGCTCTCATAGGGTATGTCTACACTACCCCGCTAGTTCGAACTAGTGGGGTAATGTAGGCATACCGCACTTGTTCGGACTAGGTAGTTCGGACAAGGTAGTTCGAACGAGGTGTACCGGTAGTTCGGAATAGGAAGCCTAGTCTGAACTACCTAGTTCGAGCCCCGTGTAGCCGCGCTGCACGGGGTTCGAACCAGCGGGGTTTTAAAAATGGCGGCTCCCCGCTTATGCAAATGAAGCCGGGGAAATTCAAATCCCGGGCTTCATTTGTAAGTGTGGTATGCCTACATTACCCCACTAGTTTGAACTAGGAGGGTAGTGTAGACATACCCATATGGAGCTGAATTCTCCCTGCTGCCAATTCCCCATCCCACTGGAGCTCTCCTGCAGGAACTAGGTTCCTCAGGATGGGGTTCTTGCCACCTTGGCAACACACACAGACACTCACACCCACTAATCAGAGCACGTCTGAGAGGACTGGGTACTCAGCACTCACAAGCTGACCCCCTCATATGTCCCTGGACTCAGCTGGCTGGGTTTCACAGCAATGCCACACTGCACCCTCATGTGCCTTTGGACTCCGTGGGCTGGATTAAACAGCACTTTAAGCTGCCATCCTCATAAGCCCTCAGGTTCAGCACCCCCTATCCCCACTTTCACATCACAGTTATTCACTGGTAAACCACACGATGAGCAAACCCCACAGGATTTTGGGCACTACGGGGATCTTTTGCTTGGGTACAAGAAGCGTTGTTGCAGAGCGAATGGGGAAGCCAAAACAACACCCCTTAAGGAAGAGTGACCAAAAGAGAAAGGGTACATCTACACTACAACGTTAATTCGAACTAACTTAGTTCGAATTAGTTAATTCAAACTAAGCTAATTCAAACTAACGGATCCAGACTAAAAAACTAGTTCAAATTAGATTTTTGCTAATTCAAACTAGCATGTCCACATTAAGTGGACCCTGAACCGGGGTTAAGGATGGCCGGAAGCAGTGCCGGCAGGGCATCAGAAGAGGACTTAGAGCGTGGAGATGCTGTCTCAGGCTAGCCGAGGGCTGTGCTTAAAGGGTCCCGACCCCCACCCCGGACAGACAGTTCTCAGGGGTGCCCCGCTTGCAAAGCAGTCCTGGCTTGGAGTGCCCTGAGTGCCCACACTGGGCACATCACAGCACTTGGCCATCAGCCCGGCTGCACTTGCCGCAGGCTGCCATCTGGGGAGAGGAGGCAATTGGGGGGCTGCAGGAGAGCCTACACCCCCAGAAGCCCGCAGAGCCAGCGCAGTCCTCCCCATCGGGGGCTCGTGCCCCATTCCTCCCTCACCTCCTTCCGCTTACCCTTCCCTAGCCCCTTTTCTTGATGTACAAAATAAAGATAACGTGTCTTCCAAAATGGAATCTGTCTTTATTGAACAAAACTGGGGGAGACTGGGAAAAGGAGGTGGGAGAGGGGAAGAGAGAGGGTGGGAGAGGGGAGGGCAACTAAAATGATCAGGGGTTGGGAACAGGTCCCATATGAAGAGAGGCTAAAGAGACTGGGACTTCTCAGCTTAGAAAAGAGGAGACTGAGGGGGAACAGGATAGAGGTCTCTAAAAGCAGGAGTTGGGTGGAGAGGGTGCATTCAGAAAAGTTCTTCATTAGTTCCCATAAAGAAGGACTAGAGGACACCAAAGGAAAGGAATGGGTAGCAGGCTTCAAACTAGTAACAGAAAGTTGTTCTTCACAAAGCAAAGAGTCAACCTGTGGAACTCCTTGCTGCAGGAGGCTGTGAAGGCTAGAACTGGAACAGAGTTTAAAGGGAAGTGAGATCAAGTCATGGAGGTTGGGTCCATGGAGTGGTATTAGCCAGGGGGTAGGAGTGGTGTCCCTGCCCAAGGTTTGTGGAAGGCTGGAGAGGGATGGCATGAGACAAATGGCTTGGTCACTGTCTTCGGTCCATCCCCTCCAAGGTCCCTAGGGTTGGCTGCTGTCGGCAGACAGGCTACTGGGCTAGATGGACCTTTGGTCTGACCCAATACGGTCATTGTAAGCTCAGGGCTCAGGGTCGGGGGTCTCAGTGGACTCCCTTGATTCTCTTGCACACCTGCTCCTGGGTGGCCAGGCTGGCAGCTCTCCTGCCCAAGCCGGCCACTTTCCTGTGCCTAGTGCGGAGATCGTGGACGAGGTCCACAATGTCCGCACTAGCCCAGGCGGGTGCCTGCCTCTTGTGGTCCCGGGCAAGCTCCCAGGAGCCACCAGCGTGGTCCCGGGAAGAGGGGGAGGGCTGGGGGGCATCAGGTGTGTGGCTCGATCCGTACCAAGTGCAGGGTCTGCTGGCTGGGTGCTGGCAGGCTTGCACCTGGCACGGGCACCATAGCCAGCCCGTGCCCCTTTAAGGGTTCCGGGGCCCGGAGGGGGGCAATAGAGTTTCCCTGGTGTTGGCCAGAGTGGCCACCAGGGAAACCTGGGGAGGGCTAGCCTCCCACTAGTTCGAATTAAGGGGCTACACACCCCTTAATTTGAACTAGTAAGTTCGAACTAGGTTTAATCCTCGTGGAATGATGATTACCTAGTTCGAACTAAGAGCTCCGTTAGTTCGAACTAACTTTGTAGTGTAGACATAACCAAAGAGAGAGAAGCAACCAGTTTAACAATGAAAGTGATTTATTTCTGAGTAGTGAATAGATATCAAACAGTTATAATATTAAATCTAAAAATTACAATATTAAATAACCATATAACAGTTTATATAGGGCAGGGTCAGGAGGCTATGCTTAAAGAGATAGTTGATGAGAGAGAGAGAGAGACCTCACCATTCCACGGAGCTTGCACTGATCGGGGTTCCCAGATGATGTTGGTAGCCAGGGGGTCCAGAGGGCAGGATACAAGCAGAACAGAGCCCCCAGCACGATCAGACAGGAGATGATGAAGTCTCAATGGAACTGATGCAGTTTAAGTCCAGGTATCAGAACAGTTTTCTTGGGGCAAGGATAGGCATTTTTATAGGGATAGTTTAAAGAGAAAGAGGAGAGACAATAGAGATTGATCACCCCTGGTTATGGGTGATGTTCCTTGAACGAGCTCACAATGCAACTAGGCAGTTTCAGTATTTTAGGTGTCAATAGGATCGTTACTAGAATTGGTCTGATAATGACTAATTTGGGTGTGAGCAGGCCTAGGTTCATTAGCATCTGGAGCAGGGATTTCCCATCAGGCAGTGCTTCTCTGCTTTCGGTGTTCCATAGTTCACTGCGGTTCCTGCCTTGGAAGAGCTGCTCTCCATTCTGTATGCTAATGAGATGTCCCTCTGTTCCATCTTTAATGCAAATGAGGCTGAGGTGTTTCCTTAATTATATCACCCTGGTCTGAAGCAGTTTAGGTGTGTCTTCCCCGGCCTTTTCATTGCTTTGTCTTTGATTCTAGCAGAGGCCTGAGAGAGGGGAATGGTTTTCCATGAATGTCACTCCCTGGCTCCCCAAGAGAACAAAGCTGACAGGTGACCATGTTCTGGTTTCCCAAGAGTCACAGAGCTGGTGGGTAACATAACATTGGTGGAATTGCTTTATTTTTGTTGACTTAAGGTTGTAGGTATGCATAATCCCCAGGGTGCTTTGTAATATGCATTTGCTTTTTCATAATTCTGCTTAGACTTGTTTTTATTTGGATTTTCAGTAAAGCCTTCATGTTTCTATTTGTGTGCTCCCCCAATCTCAAGCTCAATAAAATTTCTTAATTAGCTGCTGAGTAAAGAACCTCTTATTAGCATTTGGTGTAATTTATGCCCTAAACTGATCTAAGGCTACACAGTCAGTAAAAGAAAAAATTCTAGCATGATCTTAACTGTTGTGGTGCTAGTAAAAGCATCACAGTGTGTATGCACATATACCCACCCACCCACAACCTACAGTTTCCCTTTATTCTTCTACCTTCTTCCATGTCCAAGCATTGTCTTTACCCTAATAGCCAGGCAATTCTCTTCAAATGAAACCATACTAGGTAGCAGCAGGATGACATGGCTCTAAAAGTAATGTCCTGTGTTGCTCTGGTTACTGCTCTGCTACCACTATTTGTTTCCGCTTCTGGAAGAGAAGGGGCCAGCAGTGGCCATTCTGTAGGAGAGAGCTCTGGAAGAAGAGAAATGTGACCTTTCCTATCAATTAATCTCTTGTGGGAACAGAGGCCTGTTTTAGCAGGGATAAACAGTTTCCATTGCTTATTCAGCCACTGTATGAGATAAAAAAGGATTTAATGCCTGTATATATATGAAGCCAAATGAACACTAGTCTCATTAGACGATCACTGATATCATTTATGACACATTCTTGAACCAAACTATCTCGTAGCAGAGATAATGGTTTCTTAATCCCAACTTTTAATGGGAGCATGAGCATGGTATTACTGCTCAAAGAAAGTGATTTAGATGTTAATATGTCCAGCCTGGAATACTTAATAACATTAATCCATGAATTCATGAGCCCTTGCAATAAACGGTTAGAAGCATGAGATAATAGACTAAAACTAAGGGTCCAAAGACATACTGTGAAGGAAAGAACATAAAAGATGTTCCCAGGAAATTGTTCTTGTTTGTGCTGATAAGATTTCGTATCCTTTGCAGTTTTATTTTCTTTATGGTTCTGAATGAGTCTAAACCTGAAGTCCAGTTAAGAACCATCTTAACAGGAAAATTTTGTGGTAATATTCTCAAGATGCATTCATTATTAACAGAAATGAAGTGATCTTCATCAATGTCAATATTGCAAATTACAGCGTATTTAGGATACACTGTTTTAACAGATGAAAGAGCAGAGCCATAAAAGTTTATCAAGAAAACAAAAAAAGTCTATTGTATTTTTCTAACAAAGAATATTCATCATTGTAATTTACCTTCTTAAGGGAAATTTTTAGTTTCTTTGCTAGCCCAAGAGAAAAATCGGGGCCGGGAGGGGGGCAGAAGAGTTTCCCTGGTGTTGGCCAAAGTGGCCACCAGGGAAACCTGGGGAGGGCTAGCCTCCCACTAGTTCGAGTTAAGGGGCTACACACCCCTTAATTCGAACTAGCTAGTTCCAACTAGACTTAATCCTCGTAAAATGAGGTTTTCCTAGTTCGAACTAAGCGCTCCGTTAGTTCGAATTAAATTCAAACTAGCGGAGCACTAGTGTAGCGCCTATCAAAGTTAATTCGAACTAACATCCATTAGTTCTAATTAACTTTGTAGTGTAGACATACCCTAATAGAGGCAGCAAGGGGGGGAAGAGGCATCTAATGGGGGAAGAAGTGACTAGTTAAGGGACTAGTCAAGTTATTTCTTAACATCCCTAGCTACCACAGGTAATGATAGCTGTGTAGAAGTGGTCATGCAGACTTCAGTACAGACTAGCACAGGGGTGGGCAATAAAACAGGGATGGTTTGGCCACCGCCTCTATATTTACCGCCTGTGCCTCCAAAGGTACCAGTGCTGGTGGACTGGGACGCTTCTTCCCTCAGCTCCCATTGGCCGGGAACAGTGATCCGCAGACAGCAGGAGTTGCAATCCCCCACTCCTTTGGAGGCAAATGTAGGCCTGCGAGGGGCTAACTGTGGCAGACTAGATTCAGCCTGTGGACCAGTATTTGCCCACCCCTGGACAACCAAATCAAATTAAGCTCTCCAGGCACTCTGTGTATGTATTCTGGGTATAGCCTGTACTGAGTCCCATGCCACCACATCTATACTGCTCTTGTCACCCATTCTAGGTGGATTAAAGCTGGCACAGTTATGCTTTTCACACACTACCATCATACTATTAGGGTATGTCTGCAGTGCACGTGGAGGTGTATTTGTGGCATGGGAAGCTAACAGGCTAGTTAGATTAAAATTATGCCTATATATTTCCCATCTACCATCACTTATAAAGACACTGCACAGCCCCAGAGCCAGCTCCCTGTGGAAGCTCACTTGAGACCTTCCTCCAATCCGACAGCATTCCATTAATAATGACTCTTCACTTCTGGTTGTTTAACCATTTATGTGTCCATTTAATGTGAGTTCCTTTGAGATTGTATTTCTCCAGCTTACTTATCGGAATGTCACCTGGGACTGTTGTTTGACAGATGGGGAAACTGAGGCACAAAGCAGTGAAATGATTTGCCCAAGGCCACACAGCAAGCCTGTGGCAGAACAAGGAGTAGAATCATCATATATAGTAGCCCAATGTCTGTGAGTCTGTAATGCTGAAATGCTGGCTGTTCCCTCTGGGCAGCACTGTTGCCTCCCTGACTGTTCCCTCTGGGCGGCTCTATTGCCTGAGTCACATCCTTCACCTCCCGCCATGGCACTCAGCTGACTTCTGCGCCACTCAGCCGGGCCACTGCATGGGAGCAAGTGGCGCAAGCGACCGTTTGGGCTCCCCACTCCCCATGCAGCATGTGGAGTGCGGAACACAAACGGCCGTTTGGGCTCCGCGGTCCCCCGAGTGAGAGGCAGGAGGTGGAGGAGAAGAGAAAGAGAGAGACAGAGAGAGAGGCAGGAGGTGGAGGAGAGCTGAGAGAGAGAGAGAGAGAGAGAGAGAGAGAGAGAGAGACCCGAGGCTCAGGAGAGAAGACTGACGTGGAGGAGAGACCTGAAAATCCCGTCTTATGATGGGCTAATTGGCTAGTGTTAAGAATAGTTAGCATATGTGTGCCTATTCAGAACTTGATCCTGCAAGGTTCTTGGTATCCTTTGAAAGCTTTTGAATATCCTCTGCTGTCGTTAAAGTCATTCCAACACATCTACCAATTAGGCCTTATAGCAGAATAACATTGAAGATGACTGGATTTAATTATATAACTCTCTGCCACTGTACTGCCCTAAAGAAGCTAAAAGGAGCCAGCTGAGACTTCCCAGTGTTGGGGAGCCCTCAGCTTTCACAGTGTTGGCATATTTGGCATGTAAAGGATGGGAAGGATCACATCCCTTAAGAACTATAGACAGATGGTGTAAGCTAGAGCAGCCACCAGGTTGCTCTAACCCTTAGCAGGGCAATGGCCAGTGCAAAGCCACCTTGAGAATCAAGGAGCTATATCCAATTGTCTGGCAGCCCACTCCCTCCAGCTGCTGCACTGAGTACAAGCTTGGCAAAAAAAAAAAAGAACAATTAATGAAGGATATTGCTAGACCAGGGGAGGACATATCTGGCTCCTCTGCTACTGTCCCTCCCCCCAGCCCTGGACTGGCTGCTGGACTCCTGGCCACCCCTCTCCCCTGCCAGCCCCACTGCCCTGCCAGCCCCTGACTTCCCTACTGAGCTAGGCAGCCCAGCTCCCTGTGCACCAGACTCTTGGATGGGCCAGGCAGCTCCGCTGCAGCACACCAGGCTCCTGGACATGCTGGGCAGCTGTGCTGTGGTGAACCAGGCTCATGGATGAACTGGGCAGCCCTGCTGCAGCGAATTGGGATCCTGAACATGCTGGGCAGCCCTGCTGTGATGAGCTGAGTAATCCTGGACACTCTGGGCAGCCCTGCTGCAGTGTGCCGTGCTACTGGCCATAGTGGGTAGCCCCACTGTAGTGAGCCGGGCTCCTGGATGCACCAGGCAGCCCTTCTGTGGTGAGCTGGGATCCTGGCCTCTCCAGGCATCCCTGCTGCAGCACACTGGGCCCCTGAACATGCTGGACAGCCCTGCTGTGGCTCCTGGACATGCCAGACTCCTGGCCCCACAGGGATCATAGCCGCCACCTTCCACCAAGACTCTGGTCCTGGAACATCCCTGGTTCTGCCAGACCACAGATGTTGCCGGACCAGGGAGTCCCGGTTAACAGAGACTCAACCTGTAATATTAAAAATTAGAGATATTTTTCCTGGAATACGTATGACTAAAATCCGAGGAATGAGAGAATATTTGCATACTTAGTCCTACAGAGATGTAGACTTGAATGGCATATTTAGAATCAGCACTTTGTGGTATGCACAAAATGAATGTCGAGTAGGTTGTGGTATAGTATAGTTACTGTCTGAGTTTGTCATTCTCAATAGAAAAATGTATGAACTTACGCTGTTGTGCCTGAGCAAATTTATATAGATGAAAAGGGTCACCTGCATAATTTTGTATAACTATGTATATGAATAAATCAAAGCTGGTGAGATTTTAGTCTGCCTTTGTGATTTTGGATTAGAAGGATGATCTTTATAAGGATCAGAAAGCAATATACCCCCTGGAAAATGTATAGCTAGAAATAGCAATTCCATTTTAGACCTCTCAGAAAGGATTAACATTTAGATATATATCCAACAAACACATCATTATGGAGCTCAGCAAAGGAGATTTGAAAAGCCAAACAGAAAGGAGCCTTGCCTTGTTTGTAATGGCAGCAATTGCCTTGTCCAAAGCCTTTTCAGCAATAGGCTTCTTTCAAAGCACTGTGATTTACTGATACTAGTCTAAAGAAAACTAGTTCTTCATGGGTTTCTTTGCATTCCCGTTTATGGGATAGAGTTCCCTTGGGGTCAAGTTGCAAAACTGCCTTGGGAAGCCAGATCCACTGGGGACTGGAGAAGAGATTTCATGTCAGGGTTGTCACTACCACCACTGTCTATACAGGAGTCAAACTTCACTGCCTCATTTCCTTTGTTTCCACCTCATGCCATGTCTACACTAAAGATAAAATTGAAGCAGCCGCAATCAATCTTCCGTGGTTGAAATTAGCGAGTCTAGTGAAGACACACTAATTCAAACTGAGAGGGAACTCCTGTCAATGCCAGTAGTCCTGTAGTAAGGGAAGTCGAAGGGAGAATATGCTCATTTCAGCTACCCGCTGTGTAGACAGCATCAAAATTTGAGTTAAGATACTTAAACTTAAGCTACGCAGTTAATGTAGCTGAAGTTGCGTATCTCAATTCGAACTCATCCCCTAGTGTAGACCAGAGATGAGAGCAAATTGAACCTCACCTTTATGACTTCAAGCTAGAGAAGTAGTTCTCAAAGTGTGGTCCGTGACCATCTTGCAGGTGGGCTGTGGGCTCAGGGCTCCTCCCCGCCTCCCATAGTGGGGAACCTGTGCTGACACTCCAGCCCCACACACCTCCTCCATGAAGTTGGAGCACCAGCACCAGCTTGCTGCGGTGTGTGTAGGAAACCTAGTGGTCTTGATCTGTCTCACAAGGGCAGGAAGTGGCTGCATGCGCTGCTTCTCTCCCTCCCCCTGACTGGGGGAATGGCAGCATAGGAAACTAGTCACTTAGACTAGTCACTTAGACTAGTCCAGACTCAGGGTTTTTTTTGGGAAAAGTAGCCTTTTCCCGAAAAAACTTCCCCTGCGTCCAGACTCAAGCCGCGTTCTTTTGAAATTATTTCGAAAGAACGCGGCTTTTCTTTCGATGGCGGTAAACCTCGTTTCACGAGGAAGAACGCCTTCCTTCGAAAGTTCCTCTTTCGAAGGAAGGCGTTCTTCAATGTAAAGAGGCCGTCTTCGAAAGAGAGCATCCAGACTCGCTGGGTGCTCTCTTTCGAAAAAGCGGATTTTTCTTTCGAAAGATCCGCCTGCAGTCTAGACGCGATCTTTCGAAAGAAGCCTGCAGTCTAGACATAGCCTAAGGGTATGTCTACACTACAAAGTTAATTCGAAATAACAGCCATTATTTCAAATTAACTTTAATAGCGTCTACACAGCCAAACTGCTATTTTGAAATAAATTTGAAATAGTGGAGCACTTCTTTCGAATTTGGTAAACCCTATTCTGCGAGGAATAACACCATATTTGAAATAGCTAATTCAAACTAAGTGCTGTGAAGACACTTATTTTGAATTAGGGGGCCTCCAGCCCTGGTGGCCACTCTGGGCACAACCAGAAAAACTCGTCTGCTCCCTCCCAGCTCTGGAGCCCTTAGGGGCAGACTCCGGCCACAGTGCCTGTGCCAGTTGCAAGCCTGCCAGCACACAGCCAGCAAAGCATGCACCTGGCACAGCATGAGCCAGTAACCCACTGCCACCCAGCTCTTCACCGCTCCCCAGGACCAAGCTAGCGGCTCCCAGGAGCCTGCCAGGGGCTGCAAAAGGCGGGCGCCTACCAGGTCTAGTGCGGAGATCGTGGACCCCCTAGAAGTTTGGGGGGAGGCCTCCAAAGCCTACAATCTCCCCACTAGGCACAGGAATGTGGCCGTCTACAGCCGCATGGCTGCCAGCCTGGCCACCAGAGACTGCATGCGCAGCCAGGAGCAGGTGCGGAACAAGATCAAAGAGCTGCAGCAGGCCTATACGAGGGCCTCCGAACCACAGACTGACCTGGAGGCCTGCCCACAGTTTGAGGCCCTGGACCACATCCTGGGGGGGGTCAGATGGTCCGTGCCCCCCTGGTCATCATTGACCCCGGGGCAGAGGGCCCTGCCCTTGATACAGGGGAAGAGGAGGAAGAGGAGGAGGATGGCAGCCAGGAGCCTGCAGGGAACGTGCCCTGCACCCAGGACCCCCGAGCCAAACCGGAGAGCCCGTCAGCAGCCTCATTCGAGGCCGGGGAGGCTTCCACATGTGAGTGCCATCATGGTCCCCTTATGCAGGGCAGGGCAGGAGGGAGGAGCCCAGGGATCGTGCGCATGGGCCTTGCCGACCATGGAGAAGGCGGCAATCTGTGCATCTGCTGTGCCAGCCAGAACATGTGGCCTCAGCTTGGAGCCATGCAGGGTCCCTGGCATCTTCCCCACACGCGTCTACGCATGAAGGCACATGACAGGCTCCTGACCCTGGGGAGAGACACTGCACACTGCCCTCCCTCCAGATGCCCCCTCTACACAAAGCAGGGCACATCTCCCCTCGCATCCCCCCACACCACACTATAGGCAGCACAGGGGCTGAGGTGCAGTCTCCTGGGCCAGCTCACACTCTGGGGATAGCAGGACATGATGGTACGGAGACCTGCCGTCCTCGCCTTGCAGGAGGGGGCTGGGTTTCACCCACTGTGTCCCCAGGGAGAACTGACCACTTCTCTTATTTCACCATAGCCACAGCACCTGCGAGTGCAGGGCTCACCACTCCACCTGGAACATCCACCTGCACCTGGGCCAGCAGGCGCACCCGCAACCAGGAGCAGTACCAGAGGCAGCAGCTGCAGCTACAGGGAAAGCAGGTCCACAGACAGGAGCCATGGGTGCAAGAAGACTTGCAGCTGCGGCGGGAGATCTTGTAGGAGCAGGGCCTTGCCCTCTGCGAGCACCTGCAGGCCCTGGTGGACTGATTGCTGCCTCCTGCTGCTCCAGCCCCTGCGGCCTCCCCATCTATAGCTCCTCTTCCCACTCCTGCTCCCCCTCCCACTTCTTCCACCCCACCTTCCGCCTCTCCTTCACCACGCTCCATACCTACTCCCCCCCGGAAATGCTGAGGCCCCTGTACCTGCAGTGCTGCAAGACAGGAGGGCCAGCGAGACCCCCAACCCTGAGCTTCTCCTCCCCCTTCCTCTCCATGTATCTTCCTTCCAGCTCCCTCCTCCCAGGTTTCCCCCTCTCCAGTCCCTCCCTCTTTCCTTCCCTTCCCCCACCCCAGTTATGTTAAATTAAGAGAGTTTTTTGTGGCAACACAGGTGTTTTTATTGTACATCAGGAAAGGGGGTTAGGGAGTGGAAAGGAGAAGGAGGTGGAGGTGGAATGTAAGGCACAAGGCCCAAGTGGGGCACGTCAGGGGGACTTCAGTCCTCATCCATCTGGAAGCTCTCCCGCAGGGCTTCCCGGATGCGGACAGTCCCCCGCTGGGCCTCCTGCCTGGCAGCCATGTGGGGCTCTGAATACTGGCCAGCCAGGTAGGCAGCCTCTGCCACCCAGGCTGGCAAGAAAGCTTCTCCCTTCTTCTCACATACATTGTGGCACACACAGCAAGCTGTCACCATGTGCGTAATATTGTGCTGGGAGAGGTCAAGGTGGGTGAGGAGGCATCTAAATTGGGCTTTCAGTCAGCCAAAGGCCCCCTCCACCACAATGCGGGCCCTGCTGAGCCTGGCATTGAAGACCTGCTGGGAGGAGTTCTGGTGTC
The DNA here is from genome assembly GCF_052426305.1 of Pelodiscus sinensis. Taxonomy (NCBI): domain Eukaryota; kingdom Metazoa; phylum Chordata; order Testudines; family Trionychidae; genus Pelodiscus; species Pelodiscus sinensis. The sequence goes on from NC_143052.1 coordinate 203,595,872, forward strand.
CTGTGTAGGGCTTCATCAGCCAGGGCTGTAGGGGGTAGGCCCCATCCCCCAGCAGGCACACTGGCATGTCCACATCCCCGACCCTGATGTGGTGGTCGGGGAAGAAAGTTCTGGTGTGCAGCCTCTGACATCGTATGCCTTGCCAGACCAGCCCATGATGTCCATGAACTGGCCCCGGTGGTCAGACATGGCCTGCAGGATCACGGAGAAATACCCCTTCCTGTTGATGTAGAGGGAGGCCTGGTGGTCCGGGACATGAATGGGGTTGTGTGTCCTGTTGATTGTCCCCCCGCAGTAGGGGAAGCCCAGGGCTCCGAACCCCTGGATGACCACATCCAGGTCAGTGAGGCAGACAACTCTGCAGAGCAGAACCCTGTTGATGGCCTTGACCACCTGCAGAGAGACACACAAAACGAGGGTCACTGGGTGCCCGGGTGGCTGGGAGTGTTCGTTCCCCACCACTGTCCCGTGCCTCACAGGAGCAACCCCCCCTGCAATCCTGGCCACCGTGGATAGTCTGTAGCATGGCTGGGACAGACCGAACCCTCCCGGGGAGGGCACTTGCACCACCTGCCCCCCGTTTTCCCTGGGGCAGCCCATGTTCTCCTTGCAGCCCCTCCTCCTGGCCCAGTGGCCAATGACTGCTGTACCTGCATGAGCACCACTCTGATGGTGGATCTCCCCATGCTGAACTGGTTCCCCACGGATCGATAGCTGTCCGGCGTGGAAAGCTTCCAGAGGGCGATGGCCACCTGCTTGTGGAGGGGAATGGCGGGCCTCATGTGTGTTTCCTGTTGCCACAGAGCAGGGCAAGCCAGTCGCAGAGCTTGAGGAAGGTGTCCTTCTTCATCCTGAAGTTCTGGTTCCACTGTTGGTGTCCCCAGCACTACAGGCAATGTGGTCCCACCAGTCACTGTTGTTGTCCAGATGCCAGATGCAGTGGGGCAAGCTGGCATCCGGGCAGTGCTCCTCCAGGGCCCCTAGGGAGGCAGGGAGTGGGTCAGGGAGCTGGCTTGCAGCAGAAGGTGTCAGGCAGCCTCCAGTAATTGCTGCCAGGCTTGCAGCAAGACGTTCAACATGAGCACCAGAGTGCTCAGGAGCGGTTCTGGCTCCATGGTGCCGAGTGCTGTGGTGTCCCAAATGAGAGTGACCAAAGCAGACTGAGAGGAAAACGCTTTGCTGTCCCTCAGCGAGGTAGGCAAGCAAGCGGGAAAGCTGAGAACCAGGAGTAACGGTAGTTCGGAGTAACGAGGAGTAACGGTAGTTCAGAATAGGAAGCCTAGTCCGAGCTACCTAGTCCGTGCCGCGTGTAGCCACATGGCACGGAGTCCACACTAGCGGACATTTAAAAATGGCGGCGTCCGGCGAGATGCAAATGTAGCCCGGGAAATTCAAATCGAACTAGGGTGGTAGTGTAGACATACCCTTAGAGGTTTTCCCACTGTTCCCAATAATAAATGATGAGGATAACTCACATGTCTTAATAGGTTTAAATATTTATTTTTGTTTCATTATTTGATTTCTGTAACTTAGGTTGCTTAAGATCTTTTTGGTAGACAGAAGAACCTGAATCAGAAATTCTTGTTATCACTATGACCTCAGAACATACAATGCTCCATCACAGAACAACCCTCTGCAACTATGACACTATGGCTTTGCTCCAAAGTCCATTTTTAACCATATTGGTTCCTTTTCTAAGAAACAAATTAAATTTCCATTTTTTAAAATATACTTTCCATACAATAAAAGCTAAAACCCTTAATGTTGTACTGGGGTAGAAGTGTCTGCTATAAATTTACATTAAGCCCTAGGGCAGAGAGTAAATGCTGAACAGACTGAATATGAACAGAGACACTCTCCTGTGGCTTCACACTTATTAAAATATTGTCTAAGTATATTTATCTTACTCATAAACTTTATAGCAAAGACACCAGTGGTCTCTCTAACATTGTAAATGTCCTTGGAACTATGAAAGGATCAAAAATCATGCCCTTCCATTGGTGAGTTTAGTTTTCCCCAGTGAACCCTTGTATATTTTCTGTAAGGTTGATTCACTTGAAAGAACGTTTTTTAAAATTTATTTTTGCCAATTAGTTTCCCTTAAGGAAAGTGACCTTTAAATCCTTCAAAATGTCCATTTTAAATGATTTTGCATGTTTAATATTTTTTGTACTTATCTATGGCCTGCTTCTGCAGACTTGATTTACATCACAGAGCTGGTTCTTAAGCCAGTGGTATCAGTGGGGCTTCTAATGTGAGTAACTGTTACTGACTGTGATTGTTACACTGGGGAATGAAAGCTTTAGATTTCATACCGCATGATAATTGCCTGAGTATGTTTGTACTGGAAACCATATATACAACCATCTTTTTGAACAATTTAAAGAGAGAGTAATCCCTAGCACTCTTAGGGACTTTGTTGTTGAGATTTGTCTCATTAATACTTCTTTTATAACTTTTGCTATTGTTTATATACATTGTGTGCCAGTCACTATTTATCCAGTGAATTAGGGTTTTTTATTCCAGTAAACATTTCTAAAATCTATAACTGACAGTTCTATATCATCAGCATATATCTGCCTTCATTATTTCTCTCTCTTCTTTTATGAAAATGTGCCTATTCACATGTGCCAATGTTTATGTGTATGGAGCATAAACACCCCGCCTAGTGATGGAGGGGTTAGAGAGATGTTGCGGGAAAAGGTTGTTCCCATATCTCTAGCCCTGTCAATTATTTCAAGGGTGGAACAAGGACTGAAAAGTGGCAGGTTCCCAGCAGTTGCTTGGCAGCTCTGGGAGATAATGCTCTAGAACAGGGGTCAGCAACCTTTTCAAACCAAAGAGCCAAACAACATCAAAATTCAGAACAAGCGGTCATCAAAGAGCCGTATAAAAATGCCCATTTGCATGACTGAAAATATACAACGTAATATTATTGATAATTGACATAATGATTAATAATAGCATAAATTAAACACAGTACTAACACACTTTATTTAATGGGACTTCTGCTGCTGCATCTTTTCACACATTTCTTTGACGTTTACATCATAACTGGTCAAATCCAGCTTCATGCATGAATTCAGTCTGTGCCTGAATGGGATGCCTGGCCAGGGACCTGGGACAGGGGGGATTTTGGCTATTGGGCAGGGGTTGTCTGGCCAAAGGAAAGAGGGAAGGGGGTGTCTAACCAGGGGCAGAGGGCAGGGTGTGTCTGGGCGGGGGGCAAAGGGCAGGGGGAATTTTGGCCAGGGGATATTTTGGGCAGTGGGCATTCTGGGCAGGGGACAGAGGGCAGGTGGGATTTTGGCCAAGGGCAGAGGGGATTTTTCCCAGGGGGCAGAGGGCAGGGGGATTTTGGTCAGTGGGGATTTTGGCTAGGGGCTGAGGTCAAGGGGCATCTGGGCAGGAGGGATTTTGGCCGGGGACAGAGGACAGGGGGTGTCTGGATGGGGCTAGGAGCGGCCAGGGGTCAGGCTGCCCAGCCCAGGCCTGAGTGAGGGGGTGGGGGTCTAGACATGAGAGAATGGGGAGGCACTTACTTGTTTTTGCACCACATGGCAGGCACCATGTAATACAGCCCACCTCTGCTCCCATTCCCTAGCAGGAAGCCTTTAGGAAGGAGGGGAACAAAAATAGCAGTGTGCAGAGAGCCATTTTTGGCTACTTGTTTCCTACATATGGGGGAGGAGGGAGAGGGAGGAAAACACTGTTGTACAGAGCCATGTTTAGCTCAGCATATTCCCTGCATGCTAGATCTGACACAGAGGCTTCGAGCTTTCTTCCCCCCACTTCCCTCACCTTCCCCCGCAGGAAGCCAGCATTGGTGTTCCAAGATTGCAAGAGGGAGTCATAAAGCTGTAGCGCCAGTGTTGGCTCCCTGCTGCAGGGACAGCAAAGGGATGCTGAGCTGGGGTTCAAGAAGAGCCATATCTTGCTCCCTCATGAACCATATCAGGCTCACAAGCCATAGGTTGCTGATCCCTGCTCTAGAACTTTCAACATAGTCTCCTGGAAGCCTTCAAGGGAACTGATCAGAGGAAGGTGATATCCCAGCTCTGACTGTGTTTACAAGGAGACAAAGATTCTAGTATACTGGCTGGGTAAGAGAGGATTGGAAGGCCACTTAGGGCATATCTACATCAGGAATTATTTTGAAATAACTTATTTCAAAATAATAACTCCTGAAATAACTATTCCAAAATAGCATGTCCACACTACAGGGAAGCCTCAAAATTGGTCCAAGACAGGCTTCCTTAATGTGGACACGCTACCTCGATTTAGAGTCCCAGGAAGCACTGGGGAGTAATTACTTTGAATGACTCTAGGGAGTAGTTATTTTGAAAAAGCAGCAGTGGAGCGTCCACACTATGGCTATTTTGAAATAATTATTTTGAAAAAAGTGTTATTCCTTGTGGAAAGCAAGAATTATTATTTTGAAATAACCAACCCCTTATTTTGAAATTACAGGCTTGGTAGTGTAGACATTCCACTTGTTATTTTGAAATAGGGGAATTATTTCAAAATAATTTTCTAGAATAGACCATGGCTTAGATGGTTCCACTAACATTTACCACTTTGAGGAGTGGGGATTAGAAAATCTGAGAACTGACAAAATGGCGTAGGAGAAAGGATTCTGAGAGCACCTTCTCTCATGATATCTAACACAATTTGGATAAAAATGCCTCTAGTTAGGCATATGGGGCATATTAACAAATTTTTGGTCCACATCTGTGTTGGTGGCCCACAAACATCTGGTAGAGGGCATCTGTAAGGGGACTGTTAGCCCCTTACTAAAACTCTGTTGGAGTTTTTGGTTCGCCAGCTCCCAGTATCAAAAGGGGAAGGGTCCATGAGAAATCAGGGCCCTGAGACTGACAGACCCCAGAGACAATGGAAAGCAGCCAACACTCCAGCTCAGCCTGATTGACAGGTTGGACAGGCCAGTGAGGAAAGCAAGAGGCCAGGCCCCGTCCTTCCTGTGAGCTGGGATTGTTTTGGGTCTCTCTGAGCAAGGAGAGAGCTGAGAGACAGCTAAGAGGAGCAATCTGTGTGGAGAGGCAGTCCTGCAGCAACAGAGCCAGGCACACACAGCCCAAGGAGTGCAAGCTGTGCTAAGGGACAGTCCTGCAGCAACAGAGTCAGGCACACACAGCTCAAGGAGCACAGACCCTGTGTTCAGAAGCAGACTGGCAGTGCTCAGAGAGCCAAAGGGGACAGAGAAGCAATGCAAGGAGCTGGAGACTGGCAAAGCAGCACAGCCTACAGCTGGGTGTGGTAAGCAGCTGGGACCAGCAAAGTGTGGGGAGAGGCTCTGGGCAGGGAGATATCACCAGCCAAGGGGCCCAGGAGGCCAGACTGGTAGAGGGGTCTGGCCACTTAGAGCTTGAGGCTGTGTGGTCACTGCCAGAGCAAGCGTGTCCAGCCTGCAGCTCCCCTGCAGCACATCCAGGGCCTCTAAGGAAGAGACTGTGAACTGTCCTTACACTCTGCAGACTGCTGTTTTGATGTCCCTCTGCTACAGAGCAGGGCTGTGTGTTCTCATTTAACCATTCTCATTTTTTCTTATTCTTTTCTCTTGAATCAGTTGATGTTTAATAAATTGTATTTGCTTAGAACCTTATGAAATGATCACTGGGCCAAGAAAGCCTGCAGTGTAAAGAGAGCACCTCGGAGTGGGGACACCCTAACTCCTGCCCCTAGTGACTGCAAGGTCGGGGATTAATCCCCAAGAAACCTGGGCCCAGCCTTGTTGGGGTTTCGAGGACTCTGCTACTCAGGAGAGTGGAGGGGGAGCCCTCAGGATCAGGGAGGCCATGGGGTAAAGGAAGTGGGAGCGGGGACTCAGATCCTTTCGCTGGTCCATTTCACCGGGGTGGTATAGAAGCCAGGAAAGTTCCCCACAATAGCGGGACCATTCCCCTAGTTACATATCCATCAGTAGTCCAAGAACTGTGATGATATAAAATCAAGAATCATGCAGGAACGCCCTTCCCCTTTTTAAGGTTAGTTGCACCCACAACTTTGGAGGTTGTTGATTTTAAGTACATTGTGGTCACTTTGATTTGGTGGCTCAATTATAGTGACTTCTTGAGTCAACTCTTGTGTTGCTCTGAGGATTAAATTGAGAATGGCTTCTTGTGGATTTGTGATGTAGCTGTTTCAGGCCCAATTCTTTGAAGTATCATCTTGCTAATCTGAACTTTGTCCTAGTGCAAAATAGTTATTTTGGTGCACACAAGAATAACTTCCATAGCCTCCCATCTGAAAATAAAGTAATAGAACTCAATTTCCATGTTAAAAAAGTGGAGATCCCTACTGTACATCACAACACAGACTCACACTTAATGCACTTTGGGATTTTTTTTCCAGAATGTGTAGCATTATTCAAGCACATAATTCCATAATATCTGTATCTGTGAAATCATTTTCTGACTTCCTCAATCAACAAGTGTATAGCTTGCAAAGCAACAGGATGAGAAAGAAGAGCAAATTGGGAGAGAGGAGGAAGATGGCTGACTTCTGATGTCAAAATCTTATTAAGTACAGGCAGTCCCCAAGTTACGTGGATCCGACTTACGTCTGATCCGCAGTTACGAACGGGGCTTTTCTTGCCCAGAGGACGGGAGCGGCGGGACGCCCAGATGCGCCGCGGTCCGCTGCCCCCATCCTCCGGGGCGAGAAAAGCTGCTCCCCGTCTCCCTGGTCTGCAGGGAGACGGGGAGCAAAGCCTTGGAGCATGCCCGCAGCGGGACAGCCCAGGTGCGCTTGGGCTGTCCCGCTGCAGGAGTGCTCCACGGCTTTGCTCCCCATCTCCCTAGTCAGCAGACCAGGGAGATGTGGAGCAAAGCCTTGGAGCACACCAGCAGTGGGACAGCGCGGCACGCCTGGACTGTCCCGCTGCCCGCGTGCTCTGTGGCTTTGCTCCGCATCTCCCAGGTCAGCAGACCAGGGAGACGGAGCAAAGCTGTGGAGGACTTGGGCGTCCCGCCACCCCCGTCTCCCTGGTCTGCTGGGGGAGGGGGGTGCAGCTAGTGCCCCCCCCAGCAGACCAGGCTTTTCTTGCCTACCCCTGGGGTAGAGCAACTGGGGGCTGCCGGGTTGGTCCCACAGCGCCGCTCCGGACCAACCCAGCAGCACCCAAGCTGCTCTGCCCCAGGCGTCCTGATTCAGCCGCTGCTGGTCAGTTTCAGCAGCGGCTGAATCAGGACGCCTGGGGCAGAGCAGCTGGGGTGCTGCTGGGTTGCTCCAGTAGCGCCGAGGAGCCGCGCTACTGGAGCAACCCAGCAGCACCCCAGCTGCTCTGCCCTAGGTGTCCCCAAGTCAGCCGCTGCTGAAACTGACCAGCGGCTGACTGCAGGAAGCCCAAGGCAGAGTTGCTCTGCCCCAGGCTTCCTGGAATCAGCCGCTGATCAGTTTCAGAGCACCTGACTTGGGGACGCCTGGGGTTCTTAAGTTGAATCTGTATGTAAGTCAGAACTGGCGTCCAGATTCAGCCGCGGTTGAAACTGATCAGTTTCAGCAGCAGCTGATGCCAGTTCCGACTTACATACAGATTCAACTTAAGAACAAACCTACAGTCCCTATCTTGTATGTAACCCGGGGACTGCCTGTAGTGTAGATGCTTGCTGCAGTGACAGCAAGGAGTTCTTCCATCTTTGTAATAAATCTAACTCTCTGAGGGCACATCTACACTCACTGCGCCAGGGATCGATGTTCTGACGTTTGATTTAGTGGGTTCAATTTAAACCCGTAAATTAAACTCAGAGGGCAAATCCAGTTTTCCATGCTAGAGTAAGCTGACTCTAGCTATGTATCCTACATATTCCACATATTTGGAGTTGTATATACCTTAATCTGAACTTCCAGGTGTAGTGTAGACCTGGCCTGAAAGAGAGGGACTAAGTTGTTGGAGGAATTCTTCCATGGACCTAGTGCTGTCTAGACTGCAGCTTAGGTCGTCTTAACTGTATCTCTCACAGATGTAAATTTTTCACACCTTTGAGGGACTTAGTGGGTCAACCTAACTTTGTAGTATAGACAAGCATCATCTACTGAAGTACTTTTACCACCCCTATCACTGGGGGACATATTCAAAAGGTAATTAGGTGCCTAAAGATACATATGGATATGTAATAGGATTTTCAAAAGCACACACCTAAGCGTGCTGGTTATCTATCTCTCTATTTCAGTGACTGAATGATTATAAAATCCTGATCAAGGACTGAAGTAGGCAATGTGATAAAAGTGACCTAAATCAAAAGACAATCATTGCAAAAGTTCCTTCGTGCATTTTCAGTTAATTTTTTTCGTAGAGCACTGTGCAATAAATTGTTCATCAAATATAGACTAAATAATAGCAGATAACTGAATATTATAATATAAAAGGGTTTTTTATTTTTTGCATGTATTTCTGCTAATACATGGCTTCAAATTTTGCTGAGATTGTAAATCAGAAAACTAGTTTGAGTCACTTATCTGTAAAATTCGTAGCTTGCGCAGATAATGTAAAGCAAAGAGTCAAGAGGGAGCTGTTAGTTTTGCAATAAATCAAGTCCATCTCTCTCCCCAACAAAACAAGCTAACAAGTAAAAATCGAACACCACAAAAACAGACTAGTAAGATCAAGCTTTGTAAGATAAGAACATATGGATGGAAGCCAGTGGTAGCAAGACCAGAGAATAGATGTATTAGGGATCAGACAGAAAAAAAGTAACTATTAGCAAGGTAAGTAAAATATGTATTAATTTGGGTTAGTGATTGTGATTTACTCATGAAAATGTTCTAATAAAAGGATTACAGTTGAATGGAAATAGATATAGACAGAGGTCGTAGCTTGGTAAACTGAATCTTTGCATAGCTGTGGAACAGGATAAATGATAAGAGAGTGGGGAAAATACAGAGAAGACTATACAAAGACAGCAGAAAATAGAGGTTTGAGGAGAGCAGCCATACTCAAGGAGGGTAACTTGATCATTAACTTTTCTTGCCTTTTCCATTTTTGCACACGTATGTAATTTACAGGGGATAACAGAATTATCTTTAAATGTTTTCAATAAAGGATAAAAAACTTTGTCAACTTCTAGTAAATGTTGTTTCTACCCAATATTTTGTTTGTGTGGTTGTTTTATTTAATAAACTGATTTTGCCCTCCAAGACGTGTTCATTTCAAAAAATGTAATCCAGTGTAAGAAATGTTATGGCACAATCGCACTGCTAACTATTACAGAGGGAGGGCTTGTCTATACCTTGAGTTATTACGGAATTGCTATGGAGTTTTATAACTCACACCCTAATCCAAGTTAACTTTAAAGAGTAGATCAATCTTCAGGAGGACGAATAAATGGGATGATGGCATGAGGGGTAGAAAGAGAGTGATGACTGTATAATTTATTTCAAATCCCCAGTTGAGCAAACATCATGACAAAGGGTAGCAGGAGAGGGGAAGATTCTCTTACTGACTGGTTTCATTTGACACTCGATGGTATGATAAATTTATGCATAATTTTTCCTTAGGGCATTTTTCATAGTTTCTACTGGCAGTGAGTTTAAATGTTGGACCAATTCCTCAGCTGATGCATATAAATGCAGCTCCAATTATGTCAGAGCTCATTTACACCAGCTAAGGATCTGGCATATGCCTTTGATCCTAATGGAGTTACACCAGAGATGCTTTGTATGCAGCTGAGTTGGATGCATCTTTACAAATATATTTAAGCATGAGAAACAAAGAAGGACTTTTCCAAGTGGAAAAGGCCCTTATCCTGCAACTGGTCCAGGAAGGACACAGAGGCCTACCCATATGAAGCATCTAGAAGAATTCAAACCAAATGAGTTGTACCAATGGGAACTGTTGATGAGGCACTAAAGTTAACATTGGGGAAAATGTCAAGGGATCTTTAATAACTACCAATGGTCAGCTTAATTATCCATTTGAATCATGGCACCTCTAAAAGCACAGAGCTCCCTGCTTCCTCCTGAGGCATTAGACAGAAAAAGACGCTGTGAAAATTTGGTTGCATACAGAAGCCTGAAGGAGCTGCAAGAAGAGTGCTTTTTCCTTTCTGAAGGGCAAAGAACCCTTGAATGAGTCTATTCTGAGAGAGGGACTTAAGGTGTTGAAAATGTGTCAGTTCTTTAGGAAGTGTAATTTTCATATATTCATTAATGCCTCTTCCAAAAAAATCAGTTTTCCATGTAATAATCTAGCCCTTGACTTTTTAGTTTGAATTCACAAACCAAGGTGGTATGTCTGTAGACCAAATTGGAGAAGAGTTCCAGATCTCTCTAACTTCAAATTAAATTTACTTTTTGTCACTAAAATTGAAATAAATTATTATCACGTGTTGTGCCAAATTAATCTTATATCTGAAATCTGTTTTGAATAATACTTATCTATCAAAAGTGAAAAATAATCTATAAATAAGAACAAAAGGCATGAAATCTGAGAAGCAGCATGGGATTAAGAGCTAGGAACTTCTGCATTCCAGTTTTTCTACTGATTTATGACCTAGTCACATGCCAGGGTTTTCAAATACTTCCTAAAGAACTGACATGTTTTCAATACCTTACGCCCCTCCCTCAGGATAGATTCATTCGAGGGTTCTTTGCCTTTCAGAAAGGAAAAAGCACTCTTCTTGCAATTCCTGCAGGCTTCTGTATGCAACAGAATTTTCAGAGCATCTTTTTCTGTCTCCCTAGATTCAGGGTTCTGACACCAAAAGAGGCCTGTAGTCTAGACATACCCAAACTCTTCCTCTATCATTAGCAGGCAACTGAGAATAACATCTATTCCTTTAGAACAGTATTCCTTAAATTGTGTTCTGTGGCAGTTCTGAGGCAGTCGGAGGTGTACTGCAGAGAACAACAGAGTTCAAAATGGTCACCCTTAAAGGGGCAGGCGACTTTTTTTTTTTTGCTCAATAAATTTTCCCCCAACCATTTTTTTTCCCCTCAACAAAAAATCCTTGGTGTTCCTCATAAAAAAAATATATTGTTGTTCCTCGGTCTTAAAAAGTTGAAGAAACTGCTTTAAAATGTTACTTTCCTAGCTCTTAAGATTTAGTATCCAATGTTCAACAGAGGCACTATATTTGACTAGTTACTATTAAATGAGTTGCTCCGGTTCCTCCGTCTGTACAATTGGTTTCTCTATCTGGTGCTGTGACAATTGATTGATTGTTATTCATCTCTTTTGGCACATAAAGCACTATATTAACACTAAGTGATATAGTAAAAGTTTGCCATGCCACTTCTTTACCTCAGTCCAGGCCTCAATGGGTCATCAGATGCCAGGGTTGGGAGCCCCATATATAAACATAGACAGCTATAACATCTGAAAATAGTGTTCATGAGTAGTGAACCCTTCCCTCCTTGCAGAATAGCCAAAGTATATTTTAAGACACTTTCTGGGAAGAAAATATGTGAGGATTTTGCATTGATCTGACCCCTTTTGTAACAGAATATAAATTGTAGACATATTATGGCATGATTGGGTCACACTGTAGCTGTAGCTTATTAATGATGGGTAATAGTTCTTTCCTTTCTGTCCTCACAGAAAAATTAGCTCATTCAGGATTCCACGTATCTCAAATATGATATATTTCTACTTAAACACTCCCAGAACAAGTGAAATAAATTATTACCTGAACTCGCATAAGGTCTTACACTAAGAGGCCCAGTTTGATTAAGTTTTATGTCTAATGAAGGCTCTGCTTTGGAGTGTTTTGCATATGCCCATAAAGACCTGCTTTATTGGCTATTGGTTCCACTTTCTTTTAGTTTCTGCTAGTCAGGCATCTAACAGCTAGTTTTAATCATTAAAACCAAATTCACCACCTTACTTTTCTCTGGCGAGGAGGAAGTACGGGCTGCCAATACCAACTGCCCATGAGAATTTAAATGAAAAATCCAAGAGGAAAAAAAGAAAAAAAATGTAAGAGAAAAAAAGACAAGCTAGTACCTTGCAATGTCTCCATAGGAAGCTGCAATACTGCATTCCTAACACCTTGGAGTGCTGCGGGAGCATATAAATCAGCATTATTCCTAAGCACAATCATAAGGTTCCCTGGTGGCATGCCCAAACAAGCACTGTTGGCTTCTTTTGCAGCTAAAGGAAATATTAATGAAATATTCCTCAGAGTTGAAGGCATACAAGGAGAATGGAAGATATGCACTATGTAGTATGCACTCAGCAATGTAGGTGGAGGCATTGGTGGTGGCTGCTTGCTGCTAACAATACAGATGCGGAGGGGACCCTAGATCAGCAGCACTTCAGGTTCTAGAATTCATGTGGTTACTCAGCTCTGTGGTTGGACAATAAGGAGAGGGGTCAAATGCCTTAGAAAAGATGCCCTCTGGCACCAATTGGGAAGGGGGCATTCAGAATAGTTTGTGGCACTGTGCCCATAGGAGCTATTTCAGGGTGCATCTACACAGCACCCTAAACTCAAAATAAGATAGCAATTTGCAGTATTCAGATTGTGTATCTTATCTCAAATTCATTTTGAAATTTGAAATTTGTCACATCTACACAGTGCCAAATTTCAAAATAACGTGTTATTTTGAGTCATCCCTTATGCCTCGTGCAATGAGATTTACCAGGATGGCACAATAACACATCCATTATTTCGAAAAATATTTGGTGACTTGTGTAGATGTGGGCTAGCTATTTCAGGATACCTCCGGTATCCCAAAATAGCCGTCAAGTGTAGACGTACCCTATGGCTATGTCTACACTGCAGGCTTCTTGCGCAAGAACTTTGGAGGTATCCCGAAATAGCTAGCCCACGTCTACACAAGTCACCAAATATTTTTGCTCTTGCGCAAGATCGTGTCCATACTGCCTTGTGCTTTTGCTCAAGAGACATGCCTTTGCGCAAGAGTGTCCATGGCAGTGTGGACACTCTCTTGCACAAAAAAGCTCTGATGGCCATTTTAGCCATAGGGGTTTCTTGCACAAGTAACCCTTGTTGCCCATCCATACTGCCTTCTTGTGCAAGAGGGCTTATTCCTCGTGTGGAGAGGAATAACTCTTGTGCAAGAAGCCCTCTGTTCCGACGCTTTACTGTAAATTTACTTGAACAAGAACATGTGTGCAATATAGATGCTCCACAAGTTTTTGAGCAAGAACGGTTGTTCTTGTGCAAAATGCCTGCAGTGTAGACATAGCCTCAGAGTAGCAAAAAGTCTGATGGAGACCCTAATAATTGCTGGAATCACAGGGGTGAGCACTGTGTGTTAAGTCATGGTAGCATTGGGTAGGAGGCATAAGTAATCATGCTAGTAAAGGGGATACTATTAACACTAACACCAGAGGAGTAAGAAGTGCCCACATAATATATGTTTAAGCATATGTATCATATTAAATGTGGGTGTATTTTTTTTCTGAATACTGCTACAATTTCTGTGGATGAAATGTCAGCATTCTTTTAAATGCTGGTACTATTATAGGGTTGTTGGTTACTCAGAGGACTTACCAGCTCCACTTGGCAACACTCAGGCAGTTAACAAGTAAAACACAGCAAAAATGAATACAAAATCAAATTAATCTTTGGATGCAGTCCTTAGATGGGATGGACTTTTTTTTAATATTCAAGCATGATGTAATTGAGATCAGATGTGCATGATGCATAAAGCTAACAAGGACATTCAGTTTTAGAAAAAAGGTCAAGGATTGTATTTTGATACAGTAAAGGAGCATGAAATAGAGAATTAGATTAGAGGGAACAGATTATTAGATGAAGGACTTTCTCCCTCCTTTGTGTACCAGTTTGTTTATATGGTACATATCAGAAAGCATAGCTTTAATCATGCACACTGGTCTTCCATTGCTAGATTCCCTTTTCCTTCTCTTTATTTTCACCTTTCAAAGATTTGTTTTAAAAAACATTATCACACTTTTTAAGTTTATAGTTTCTTCTAACAAAGTACAAAGAGTCGTAATTAAGAAATAAATTAAACCTACTGCCATTTGGTCTGATTCATGTAAAATGACTGGGTCATGCGAGGTGAGGCTTTTCCCTGATGAACTTGACATAGGAACAATATACTTGAGAAACAAGTGGTTAGAAGCAGCCTAGAGAGTTATGAGTGAAAGGAAAATGTGCAAACTAGTAGAAAAAAATTTATCAAACTAGTAGAAAAAAAATGTATCAAGCCTTTTGTTTTTTAGGAGAAAGTACTCATAATTTAGGGGTGGAATAAAAATAAGAGGTTTGTGATTATGTGACATTTTCAGAGTTGGGACAAGGGGGTTAATATGAAAACCACCAGCATTTAGGTGTCGCCTTAGGCAGAACATAGTACTGTGCCTTAGAAAGAAACCTAATTCTTGCTGCAAGGTGGGCATTAGTTGTTCCAGAAAAGGTCCTCCCAGGAAGGTAAAGAGAGAACATGGTAAGAATCCTTGACAAATACATTGTATGAGGGAAAGATGTGAGGGAAGTGTATCCATGTAGCCAATTCATAGGCAGCAGAGTAAAAGAAACATTGGGGCTGTGTCTAGACTGCATCCCTTTTGCAGAAAAGGGATGCAGATTAGACACATCGCAATTGCAAATGAAGCGGGAATTTAAATCTCCCCCGCTTCATTTGCATGAACATGGCTGCCACTTTTTTCCGTCTCGGGGCTTTGCCGGCAAAAAGCGCCAGTCTAGACGGGGATCTTTCAGAAAATAAAGCCTTTTCCGAAAGATCCCTTATTCCTGATTTTAAGAGGAATAAGGCATCTTTCGGAGAAGGCTTTATTTTCCGAAAGATCCCCGTCTAGACTGGTGCTGTTTTCCGGCAAAGCCCCGAGCCGGAAAAAAGCGGCAGCCATGTTTATGCAAATGAAGCGGGGGAGATTTAAATTCCCGCTTCATTTGCAATTGCGATGTGTCTAATCTGCATCCCTTTTCCGCAAAAGGGATGCAGTATTGACACAGCCTGGTGGTTTTAGGTGTGGAAGTTGTTTGAAATCTACTATTGATCCCAATAATCAATAAATTCTGGGTCTGCTTTAAAGACAGATTGAATCTCTGTACCTATAGAGAAAAGTCTTAATAAAAAAAGATTATTGCGTGGGGGGGGGGGGCAGTTGCAAGTATTGGTAGATTGGTTTGAACAGCCTCATGCAGACAGCTATTCAACCTCATACACTTGCAGCAGAAGAGCTGTTGTAAATTATACTGAGGGATCAGGTCACTCCACATCCAGTCCTGAATTGTGAAGCATAGAGGCCACCTTTGAGTGCAACTACACAGTAGGGCTTAACTCGAAATAAGCTATACAAATTGAGCCATGTCAATTGTGTAGCTTATTTTGAAATAGCTTATTTCGAAATTGGGAGCGTCTACACAGCAGTTATTTCGAAATAGAGCACTCTTCCTCTGATTTCCCTTACTCCTCATGCAATGCGGGTGACAGGAGTCAGAGTAAGAAGTCCTCCAGCTTGACAGTAGCTGCCTGCTCTGTAGACGCAGACTAAATTATTTTGAAATAACACTAGTTACAGTATTTCAAAATAATGTTGCTGTGTAGATGTACCCTTTGAGTTCCCCCATGATGTCTTTGAGCTCACCTTTTCCCTCCTTCCATGAAATCTGGTCTTCACTGACATTAGAGGTTGCAGTGACAGCTGTCATTTCATTCTGGCAATAAGAACTAAGGCTTACTTAGTAAATATTGAGTGACAACTGAGGTTTTAATTAACTGATTCTATGATGATGATGATAGTACAAAGCAATGTCTACAAATTCATCTATTTTAAACAACTTTTTCAATCTAAAGAGCTAATTTGTAATTCACAGGGCCAATTATTCCCTTTGGAACTGAAGCATGCTAGAAAGGCAGATAGCTATTTTCACTTAAACTTATGCTGAGCCAATATACTTAGACAATGTCTCCTCCATTGATTGCAAATTTGCAACAAGTCAAGACACATCTTACAGTTCTATTCTAGATCTCATACAGCTTCATTTCACCTTCCAATGCAGTTAGGGTAATGAAGAGTCAGGTGTCAAACAAGAAAAATGTCCACTGAATTCTGTTAAATTACTATTGTGACTCCCACAAGGGTACAAATATGTAATAGGTGAGTGGGATTCTACACCATTCCACATTGAAAATCCTACAGAATTGGACTCTAGGAAATGTAAAATTAGGGGAGTACCCTGAAGAATGATTTGGTGAAAAAATATCTATTAGTTTTCCCTCCTCACAAAATAAGCAGGACGTTTGGCCCCCAGACACTACAGAACAACTGAGCATCACAGGAAATTGCTTCAAATGGTTTCCGCATGAAAGAGGAGGTTAGTCTAAGAGTTAATACAGCATCCTCAAGCTATTGTAACTCTTATGCAGCCTTGTTGCTAGTGTCTGGCAAACAAAGGAGATTATGCACATCTCCCTATCTTCACACCTTTCCCATGTATGAATCTCTGGATTCCCAGTGTCCTCTATGAGGTCTGGAATGGATGAGGAAATGCCATGGAGAATGCTGAATACTTTCCATGAAGGAAGGGTATATAAATATTATGAGAGGCTGATAAGCTGCATAACATATAGCACGTGTACATGGAAACTGCATAAAGATGGGTTAAATAGATGCTTAATCATTGATATATAGCTGTTATCTTTCTCAGAGCAGGTGAGAGGCCCCCAAGGAGGGAAAAAGTGAGTTTCAGACCAACTGCTGTGGTAAAAAGGAGCCCTGAGGGATCTACTAGGAGGGGTTCCCTGTGTTGTTTTTTTTATACTTGGTTAAACCAGATCCTAGGAGAAGGTGTAATTATTAAAACAGACAAGAGAGAGGCTGGAAAAGAAGTGCCTACCTACATGCCTGAAAACATACTTACAACTTTTTCCATCTGTCTGTAAATCATGGGGGAATGGCTTTTCCCAGCTCTCATCCCACACACTGTATGAGCTGTTAGCTACCTTGTGCTGAAACTCCAAAGGAGGTAACATAAAAATGTATAGGCCAAGTAGTTCATAACAGGAAAGAAGGAAGGTCCTCATCTCCCCTTACCAACCTCTAAGTGAATACAATGGATGACTGTTCATGCTCATTTTAGCTTTCAAAATGGTGGCAGTTTGTGTAGAGTGAAGTATATGAAACCAGAGGGCTGGGGGACAGCCCTGTTTAGTGTATAAGACCCACCTGAGGAAGAGGTCAAGAGTTTTTTTATAGAGAGGGCTGAGGGGTTTAGTTGAACAGGACTTCATGAGGGAGATTGGTTTCCTTATATGATTTTGAAGCAGGGGAGCAGAGTGAAAACCTATGGGTCCCAGTTGCCTACATTGATTTTGCATTTGCTACACTGACACATTTGTTTGAATTAATAAAATAGTGCCCTGAAAGGCACTGTCTGTGGCAGTGCAGCCTTCCTGGGGATGTTAGGACAATGTAAGCAGGCGATTAGCCCCTGGGATGGAGAGAAGCTGGAGATAGTAGCTAAACTGAAGCCAGACCAAGTAAGGAAGCTCCACTAGAGTGTAATGATACAGACATATTAAGTCAATACGGGTATGTCTACACTACCCCCCTAGTTCGAACTAGGGGGGTAATGTATGCATACCGAACTTGCTAATGAAGCCCGGGATTTGAATTTCCCGGGCTTCATTAGCATAAAGCCGGCGCCGCCATTTTTAAAAGCCGGCTAGTGCGAACCCCGTGCCGCGCGGCTACACGCGGCATGGACTAGATAGTTCGGATTGGGCTTCTAATCCGAACTATCTAGTCTGTGCCGCGTGTAGCCGCGCGGCACGGGGTTCGCACTAGCCGGCTTTTAAAAATGGCGGCGCCGGCTTTATGCTAATGAAGCCCGGGAAATTCAAATCCCGGGCTTCATTAGCAAGTTCGGTATGCATACATTACCTCCCTAGTTCGAACTAGGGGGGTAGTGTAGACATACCCTCAATTTTTATTCTCCTATTTTGAGCTGTGCATTAAACAAAAATAGTTAAGCAGTTGTACAAAACAACGGATCATTACGAAAATGTCACACATTAGAAGTAGAGCTGGTGAGTAATGGATTTCTTGGTTTTCTAGCAATTTGAAAAAAAATGGGGGAAATTTGCTTTTGGGTCCAAGGAAAAGTTTTGTTTAACATTACATTTAGGCTGTGTCTAGACTACAGAGTTTTGTCGACAAAAGTGGACTTTTGTCGACAAAACTATACCTGCGTCCACACTACCACTGAGTTCTGTCGACATAACGTTGACAGAACTCAGCAGTTTTGTCGACGTATGTAAACCTCATTCTACGAGGAATAACTCCTTTGTCTACGTAGTTCTGTCGACAAAACAGCAGTGTGGACGCAGGGGAAAAGTTATGTCGACATAAAAGGCCTCCAGGGAGAACCCCTGGTGGACACTCCTGCCACAGCTTGCAACTCTATTGTTCCTGCCCGTAGCCATCTTTAAAAGGTACAGGCACCCAGGAGCAGCACTCTGGCAGCAAGCGAGCTCCAGAGCAGACCAGGGCTGTACTGCTCAGTTCAGGTCGAGCTATGTCACAGGGACAAACCCCCCCAAACCTCTCCGGCCTTTCCAGGGAATCATCCCCCTGGGAACCCCGGGGCTAGAAGCGCCGGGCACCCTCCTGGTCAGGGCCGGAGATAAAAGCCCTCCTGGGCCTCTGGGCTGAGGAGGAGTCCCTCCAGGCCATGCAGTGCAGCAAGAGGCGGAATGCCGACATCTTTGCCGGAATGGCAGAAGAGCTGGCCAAACAAGGCCACCATCCCCGCACACTGGAGCAGGTTAGTGCGAAAGTGAAGGAGCTGAGGCAGGGGTATGTCCGGGCCCGTGAGCAGAGCTCCCGCTCTGGGGAAAAGCCGTACTCCAGTGACTACTACAAGGACCTGGACAGGATCCTGGGGGCAGAGGATCCTCTGCCTCCTGAGAGACTGCTGGAGTCTGGGCTCGAGACCCCCATTGTACAGCAGCCGGAACACCTGCTGGGGGACCAGGAGCTCCAGGAGGAGGAAGATGAGGAGGAGGACGGTACCCAGAGCACCCAGGAGCCATGCCTTGAGACACAGGAGGCCTCCCAGACCACCTCAGACCCCGGGGAGGGAACATCAGGTGAGTGCTGTGAGGGTCCAACACGGGCAAGGCAAGGCAGGGCGGGGCAGGCGGGAGCAAAGGGGACGGTGCAGTGCTCTAACATGTCATGCTGAGCAAGGGCCGGGGGGAGGGAGAGGGCACACCCATGGCTGCCCTCAGGGAGGACCGTGCTACCCCCCTACATCCACACGGCTGCTAGGCACCGCTTGTTCCTGCAGGCAGGGATGCCACATGCAGGCATGGGCTGGAGACGCTGGGACAGCCTCACAGCTGCAGGCCTCTCAGCACTCTGTGGGAACCCCGACTGTGGCCCGACACGCATCCGTGTTGCTCAGCCATGGGGGATGCATGGGGACGGGGGAGGGGATATGACGGTGGCCTGCACACCGCCTGGGCCAGGCCACACCATGCCTTACTGAGACACACATGAGCAGCCTCTGATCCTAGCACAGGCACTGCCTGCTGAGAAGAAGGAGGGCATGTCCTCTCAGGGAAAGGGTGAGCATGCATGACTGACGACTTTTCCCTCTTGTCCTCCACTGCCGGAGCAGCTGACCAGGAGGGGGGCGCCCCACCTGCCCGACAACCCAGACAGCCGCAGGGCACCCGTAGGCACTGGCGCACCTATCTAGAGCTGGTGCGCCAGCACGTTGGAGTCCTTCACGAGATGAAGGACTCCATGGAAAGGAGGCTGGAGGCAGATGCTGAGTGGCGCCGGCAGTTGCTGCTAGAATTTAGGCAGCAGCGCAGGGACATCTGCGCTGCCATCCAGGGGGCCATGGCCTTCCCCGGTCCTTTGCCTGCTCCTGCCCCTCCTCCTCAGCCTGCCCCCTCCTCTGCCCCTACCCCCTCCTCAGCCCCAGCCCCAGCCCCACCTCCTGCTCAGCCCCCTTCTGTGGCATCCCGCACACGCAGCCGGGCGCGACAAGGCCGCCAGAGCCAAAACAGGAGGAGCTCGACCTCCAGGCAGCCCCCTCAGCTCTGAACCTCTCTCCCCCCTTCCACATTCACATTCCCCCTTCCCACCAGTGACACAAACTGAGGGAAGCATTTTTTTAAGCACTTTATTTTCTAAAGCAAACATTTTTATTTTGTCTCTGAATCGAAGAGTTATTTATTTTCAATTGTTACAAAAAAAAAACAGTTAAATAAAGTGTAATGTATTTTTCAACATCACCTGTCTCCATTCTCAGTGAGTGGGGACTGAGTAGAATGCGTGAATGTGGGGCAGGGAAGGTTTGCAGGGAGGAAGGCACCAGGGGTATGGGGCAATCCCACATGTGGAAGTCCCTGGGGACAATCAGGGGCTTCCCTGTGAGAATTGCTCCCTCAGGGCTTCCCGAATGCGCAGGCCCAGCTGGTGGGCTTGCCGGGTGGCAGCTGTCCCGGGCTGCCCAAACTGCCTCCCCTCCATCTCCATCTGTGTCCTCCATGCAGGGAGGAAGGCCTCCCCTTTCCTCTCTATGAGGTTGTGCAGCACACAGCATGCTGCAACCACATCAGGGATGTTGTGTTCCCCCATGTCCAGCCGTGTCAGCAGGCACCTAAACCTGCCCTTCAAACGGCCAAAGGCGCACTCCACCTGGAAGTGAGCCCTATTCAGGTGGGAGTTGAACAGTTCCCTGCTCACGTCCAGGTGGCCGGTGTAGGGCTTCATGAGCCAGGGCATAAGAGGATAGGCCGCATCGGCCACAATGCACGTAGGCATCTGCACATCCCCGACAGCCAGGTTCCTCTCTGGGAAGAATGCCCCAGTCTGAAGCCTGCGGTACAGGTAGGAGTTCCTGAACACCTGGGCATCGTGTGCACGGCCTGACCACCCGACACAAACATCCGTGAACTGTCCTCTGTGGTCGACCAGAGCCTGCAGCACCATAGAGAAGTGGCCCTTCCTATTGATGTACTGTGCCACTCGATGGGGCGGGGCACGGATAGGGATGTGAGTCCCGTCCAGTGCTCCACCGCAGTTTGGGAACCCCAGCCCCGCAAATCCAGCCAGGATGGTCTGCAGGTCTCCGAGGCGAACGGTCCTGTGAAGCAGCTCCGCATTGATGGCCGTCACCACCTGCAGAACGGGAGAAATAGAAACACACAGCACAGGACTTTAGAGGGATTGGCTCTCCTGATGAGAAGTGCTCCCCCCTTTGTCCCCCAGACAATCCCTTCCCTGGCCCTGCACCATGGCAGGGGGAGGCTGAGAGGGCTTCTGCCTGTGCCACCCTATCCCCAATTCTCTGTGCCTGGTCCTGACTGCCCCCTGGACTGTCCCCTGAGGGTGACTTATCTCCATCAAGATGGCCCCAACGGTAGACTTCCCCACACCAAACTGATGCCCCACAGAGCGGTAGCCTAGTTCGAACTACCTAGTTTGTGCCCCGTGTAGCCGCGCTGCACGGGGTTCGAACCAGCGGGGTTTTAAAAATGGTGGCTCCCCGCTTATGCAAATGAAGCCCGGGAAATTCAAATCCCGGGCTTCATTTGCAAGTGTGGTATGCCTACATAACCCCGCTAGTTCGAACTAGGAGGGTAGTGTAGACATACCCAAAGAGAGTAACAGGAATCAAGCAGAGTTAGAAGAAAGAGTTTGTTCTCAGCAATCCCTGACTCCACACCTCTCTGGCCTGCGGTGGTACTGGAAATCTAAACAGTTTCCTGGAAACCTTAGCCTGATGCTGCAAAGTGATGAACACTTCACAACAACTGGGCCATACTCTACACATGAAAGAAGTAAAACAACCTAGAGCTGGTCCAGGGTTGTAAGGATGATGTCTGTTTATTTACAACATGCTTTTTAGCCCCTGGCAAGAGTTTGTCAGAGTCTGAGGAGTTATCACAGGAATAGCAGTCTATTAAAAGAGAAAAAAAGAGGAAAGCAATTCAAAAATATAGTAGTGTCACAATGTTGGCTGGGTCTTGAAGACAACACTCTAGCTGAAATAGTGTGACCTGAATTGTTCAACATGATTAAGAGTTATTTTATGGGCTGCCTGCCTGCCTCAGTGGGTTTATATATGTACCAAGGGATGAAGCAGTGATTCTGGAGAGTAAATAAGGTAGAGGAGAGAGAGAGAGAGAGAGAGAGAGACAGTGTGTGTGTGTGTGTGTGTGTGTGTGTGTGTGTGTATGAGAGAGAGAGAGAGAGAGAGAGAGAGAGTGGGGGGTGGGAGGGGCAGAATGTTCCCTTACCTTTTCTCTTTTGTTAAAGGAAAAATGTAATACTGGTAGAGTAATTCGATCATTTAATTTAGTTTCAAAGAATAAAAATGTCCGTCTTTTAAAATGGCCTCAACTGTAAATAAATGACTATGTGGTAATAAAATGGGAAACTATTCTGCTATTGTTGTGTATGATACAGGAAATGCCGACAACATGAATACATGCAATAATCTGGTGAATTTCAGTTGATTCTGTTTCAATATGGTTTTATTTAGATAAAATTGCATCTGAAAATACAAAGTCAACGTGGTTAAACACAGCTACAGCTAGACATTTAGGACAAAGTCATCCCTCTGAGTCTTACCACTATTTTTATTAATTTACATCACGGGACTAGAATGCCATTGTACTAGTATAAACTGTTGCACTTCCTCAGACCTTCTGTGGAATAAACCCAGACAAAGGGTAGGCTGGAGAAGTATTGCTTTTTGGGTTGTTTATTGGTACAGATTCTTAAGACTAATCTGATACTCAAACATACGCATATCATTCATGCTGGCGGTTTGGAGGCAGGCTGCAAGTGCGGTGTAGATTACTTTTGATTTTGCAGGTGGCTGAAGTGCTGGCCAGGTGTCAGCTTCCCAGAGACTTGAGCATGAGGTTTCTTGGGAGATCCCTTCAGATCTGCAAAGAGGCTTTATTTTCTCTGGGCCAGCCCCAAGTTTCTGCTGTGTTGTTACATCTTGTCCGAGAGAGAGATTTTTCTGGCTGCTCATCTGTCGATATATACACTTTGCATGGTCTTTGTTTGCCTTAAAAGTTTACAGATCCTAAACTACCTTTGATTGGGTATTCCTCATTCACACTTCACACTCATTCCATAGGCTACATGTATATTCATAAGCATACATTAAGCAGTATGGTTTCTAGGCAAAGTGTAGTCTTATGGTCTTGACATAACAACAAACCTAACCATAAATTTCATTGCTTGACATACCAAAGAAAAATAAAGAACTAAGAAAGCTAGGGTCAAGGGAAGGGGAAAAGCACAGTTCAACCAACTACACTCCAATGGTGAGGGGGGAGGGTGGGTCATGTCTGGCTGGCTACATAAACAAGTCCAACTCTTAACCACTAATATGGAGGAGCTGTCAGGCAGGGAGTCAGCACACCTAGTGCTTATGGGGATCCCTTTGTTTCGTGCCCTATCACTGGGTGCACACCCCAATACAAGTGTACACTTGATAGGCTGTACTGGGGGAGAGCCAGGGCTTGAAAGGCTATTTGATGATGAAGTATGGTGGGGGAAGGTTGAACTCAAATAAAGCCAGCAAGCTGAGAACAGAAGAGGGCTACAGGGGAAGTAGTCTGCATTCAGTCCTCCCCTATATAAAGAAAATTGTGTTTTGGGCTTCAGTGTAAGAAGTCTTACTCCCTGTGAGGAAAGAATTTGGGCTTCAAAAACTATAGAGGAGGGAAGCTAGAGGACAGAGCTGAGAAATGGGAAGGGGTTCAGGGAAATTGCAACAGAGATCAAGGAGCAAGCAAAATACAGTTGCTGGCCATAGGGTGCCTTGACGGGATCCTGGAGAAGGAGGTGGACTGGGGTTCCCCTATCAGATACTGGGAAAGTGCCACAGTCAAGACAATAGATTTGAAGATCTAAGGGGATGGTTCATTCTGTGGGACTTTGATATCCCATAAGTGGGAAAACACATAGTGACCATGCCAAAGGGCCAAACCACAGGAAGAGCATCCTAAGTTGCAGAGAGAGGCTATGGGGAGTGCATGAACAAACAGAAGAAGATATCAGACCCAGGCAGTGCTTATCCCTAGAGTGCCCTGCTGACAAATGGAGACTGACACATATCCAAACACACCAAAATTGATATTAAAAGAAGGAATACAAGAGCGTTTCACTTATAACTATGGAATGTTCCATAGCTGAAAATTCTGTAAGTCTAAAGCCACATTTTCAAACAATGTTTTCCAGATTTCTCTGGTTTTAAGCTGATCTATCTATTACTCAGTCACTGACATCTCACACTTCTTCTTTAAATGTAAAATGCCATTAGTCTGGAAGAAGTTTCTTTTTCCAGTAATTGGCACTTAAGCCTCTAGCTTCCTCTGGAACATGTGACGAGGCACTATGTCGTTTAAATGAACCTTTTCCCCATAGAAATGAATCCAAAAGCAGCACGAGAGTACCATTAGGGAAACAATATTCTTCTCTTTAATACTGTTAACTATCCTGTTTATATAGTTGCAGGTTATATACTGATTTATATATATTGACACTGCTGTTTTATCTATGTAATAGTGAATGTTTATGTTAAATTTTTGTACCGCACTTAAGGCTCTAGAGAGAGGTGCTGTTTGTATAAATCAAAGAAAATTAAACAGAGAAATAAATTAACTTAATTCTATTGTCTGCCTCACTTGTTCACAAATGTCACCTGAGAACTCCTGAATAATTCATTGGTTTCACTATATGTGGAATAAAGGTCTTGGCTTTCCACCTTCTCGCCAATATGAGTCACTTCCCATGCTGCAGATTAATGTAATTATTTATTTATTAGTTTCAATAAAACAAGAAGCCAGAGAGCAGGTTGCAAGCTGGTTCAGCTGGGTAGGAATAGGTCAGGCCTATAAAGCTAGGAAGCTGACAACCAACAGGGGCTATTGCTGGGGAAGAACAGTCACTCACAGGGAGGAGGATTTAGAGCTGGATACACCCACAGCAAGGAGGTATCTGAGGAACTGAAGGAAGCAGTCTAGGGAAGGCACAATGAAGACTATGAGAGAAAAGCCAGGAACTGCCGAGTTGAGGGTCTTGAGACAGGAATGTAAAGTAGTGGGCAGGGACAGTTTCCCTTGCCTGACACTGCAGAAGTGACACCAGTGTGGCACTCAACGGAAAGACTTCCAGGATTGTTCTGTGAGGGTATGTCTACACTACAAAGTTAGTTCAAACTAACGGATGTTAATTCAAACTAACTTTAATAGGCGCTACACTAGCGCTCCGCTAGTTCGAATTTAATTTGAACTAGCGGAGCGCTTAGTTCGAACTAGGAAAACCTCATTTTACGAGGATTAAGCCTAGTTCGAACTAGCTAGTTTGAACTAAGTTAGTTCGAATTAACGTGGTAGTGTAGACGTACCCTGAGAGACAGAAAAATTGGAGAACTGTACTCTGGAAAGGGGGGAAATGCTGAGTGACCTTGTGTGAAGGCTAAGTAGTGAAGAGGTTGCTGTGGTTCCTGAGATGAAAGAGGAAGTACAGACCTGAGAACGGAGACAGTATCATGGTGTACCACTACAAGAAGGGGTATTGCTCTTGAGTTCCAATCCCCAGAGTGACCAGGAGGAGCAGATGCTGGACGAACAGTGAGAGATGCACTTTTTCTTTGGGAGTGCAAGAAAAAGAACTTCACAAAGCACTGATTTTTGTGAAAAGGAAGCCTAAATTTGCTATATTTGAGACGAATGTCCATGTGAAGATAAAATTATACCAAATGATTGCAGCCTGGTTCTCATAAGAGAGGTTAAGGTAAAAAGAGCGTGCATGTGCATGCAATATGATTGTTGGTTACAAATAAATTGAGAAAAGAAATTGTTTCAAGCTCTGACGCTTCATGTCATGGATGAAAAAAATAAAACCCAGTTACTTACATTCTAATTGTTGTTCTTCAAGAAAATGTCCTACTACATGGTTGGTAAATGTGGAATGTCCAGATGCTCCCAGATAGAAGGCCCAGATGACAGCCAGGTGTATCTTAATGGATGCTGCTGCCAGGCTTTGTTATTTTAGGTACTCTGGGATAAGTGGTATGGACACCTGAAGTGGAAGTGTGTGAAGTTCAACACATCAGCTGGCGAACTTCTTCCACTTGGCTAGAGAAGTGGCCCTGGTGAATTGTTTCCTGATGCTTACAGGTACCCAGCACAGAAGCTCTGTTGTGTTTAACCATGAATCTTTCAGGCCATGAGATGGAGACTGGAAAACTGGTAACACAAGCAACTGTGGTCCTATGTGAACAGATCAGGGTAGAATGGTAGAGCAATTGGGGTGTGCAATGACAGCTGCAGAAGCATGGTGTACCAAAGTTGATGGGACCATGCTGTGACCAGCAGGATTATCTTTGCCTGGCCTCTGCAGACAAATAGCAGCTTGTGCACAAGTGAGACCAGTGGAAAGGCATGCATATGAAGCTGCCTGCCCAGGATAACAGGAATTCATCCTAGACTGACCCCAGGCTATGTTTCTGGAATGAACAGAATGGTGGACATTTCTTGTTGCTCTAGGCAGCAAACAGGTCATCCTGGGGAAACCCCCGCCTTTGGAAGATGGATTGTAAAACATCCAGATGGATGGACCACTCTTGAGTATGGAACAATCTGCTGAGGTGATCTGATAGTTTATTCTATGCTCCTGTGAGACAGCCCACTGTATCCTTTGGAAGGTGTCCTATGGAAAACTCCATAACTGGAGGGCTTCTTGACATAGGGGGAGGAATGGGCTCCATTCTGCTTGTTCGTATAAAACATGACAGTGGTGTTGTCCATTATCCCAGGCCTTGTAGTCAGGACTGAAAAGTATGGCATGCCAGTCACACTGCTCTGAGCTCCCTGATATCAATGTGGAGAGAGAGTTCATCCTATGATCATGCACCCTAAGTTCAGAAGTTTCACAGATATACCCCCAACTCAGAGATGATGCCTCTGATACTAGGGACAAGGCAGTCTGAGGGCTGTTAAAGGGAACCCTTTCATACACTGTACGAGAGTCAAGTCACTAGTGGAGGGACTGGAATACTTGCAGTGGTTCCATCAGCACTGATTCCAGACTGTCATGCCCTGGACGACAGATCAAAGCGAGCCATGCTTGGAGAGGTCTCAGTATGACATGCCGGACTACATAAGTGCAGGCTGCCATACGGCCAAGGAGATGCCATCATCCCCTTGCCATAGTGAACGTGTACTGCATGAGATTTTGAATAATGACTGTAATCACTTGGAATTAGGTCTCTGCTATGAGCGTTTTTGCCCATACAGGTTGAACCTCTGTAAACCAGGACTCTGGTTCGGCAACGTCCTTGGTCTGGCAGGACCACAGATGTTCCAGGACCAGAGAGTCCCGATGGAGGGATAGTGCCTAGGAGTCCTGCAGACTGGCAGGTTTGCAGGCCACTCCCAGCGAGCTGCCAGCAGGGCCAGGGACCTAGATCCCTGCAGCTGGGCAGCCAGGAGCACCCCAGCAGGCTGTCAGCTAGGCTGTCTAGCTTGCCCCAGCTGAACTACCTGGTGGGGCAGAGGCAGGGGATGCCCAGTGAGGCAGGAGCCTGGTGCACTGCAAGCTGGACTGCCTGGAATTGCAGGCAAGGGAGGGGGGGGGGTCAGGGACCAGCATGGCAGCGGGACTTGCAGCCGGTCCAGTGCTGGGGAGTCAATAAGAGGGGGGCCAGATACGACCTCCTCTGGTCTGGCAAAATCCCTCATCCGGGAACAGTCAGGTCCCAAGGGTGCCAGACCGGGGAAGTCCAACCTGTACTGAGCTCAGCACCACCCTTATGAATTCTGTTCTTTGGGTTGGTGATAAGGTCAAGTTGTTTACATTGAGGAGAAGCCCTAATTGCTGGAAAGAGAATGAGACTAAGCTGATGAGAGACTTCACTTGCTCCCTAGAGTGCCCCATAGCAGCCAGTGGTTGAAGCAGGGATGTACCTGTACCTGCCTCCTGCAGAGGAAGGCTACTGCCACTGACGTGAAATTGATGAAGCAGTTAGTAAGCTAAATGGAAGGACTGTGAACTGGTAATGCTTGTGGCTGACATAGAAATTGTCTATACACAGGCTGAATGGCCATGTGAAGGTACACCTGTCAAGGGCAGTGTACCAGTCCCCCAGATCCAGGGAAGACCATATAAAACCTCAACTTTACCATGAATCGGCTGAGTCCTCAGTCTAAAATGGGTGTGAGATGCCCCTTTGCTTTGAGAATGTGGCAATAAAGAGAGTAGAATACTTTCCCCTTTAGCTCCAGAGGAACCTCCACTATTTGCTCAATACTGAGGAGCAATTGTACCTTCTGGATAAGGAGTTGCTCATGATGTATTAGAGGACGCCATCTTCTCAGGGGCAAGATTGAGGTGGGTAAAAGTGGTAAAAGGTCTTCTTGAACTTCAGGTTTCTAATATCTTCCTGGTCTGTGCCCAAGACATCACGCTGGCCACTGTTTCAGCTGTGGTGGTCTCATCCACAGGCAGGGCTGTTGTCTCGGTCATTTTGGTGGGGACCTGGACAGATTGCTTCTGCACTGCTGTTGTTTCCAATCCCTTTTGGACCAGGCAATCTTTAACCATATAGGGCATTCAGGTTTTTGAGACTACCAACTGGGAACTCCTGAAAAATGAGCTCTGGGCCTGGTAATAAGCCCCGGGAGTACAAAGGGCCCATTGCAGCTTCAGTTGCTTGTCTGGAGGACATGCTACAGGTGCCTCACTTCTGCACTAACTCCTCTACCTGGCACTGTCTGTCCGGGTAATCGCTGGGTGCCAGACTCAGTGGTCCCCTCTGCAAAACCACAGTCAATGTCATCAACTCCTGCTCCTTTGGAACGATGTGATCATTCACGGGACACACTGCCGTTGCACTTGTTGGCTAGATTGTCTTTGGCCCCAGGGAAAAAAAAACCTATAATTTTTTCTTGTGCTTATGTACCACAGGCAAATGGCCGAGGTACTAGATCGTCTGCACAGCTTGTGGTGTTGGGGAACATCGATGCCAAAGATCTTTTGAGTCTCTCCTCAGTGCCGTGTCTCACACTGAGACCAGAGGGCTCATTATTGATTTGCTCAGTGCCAGGACCCTGTGCTTGGAGGCAGGCAGAGGATTGAGACCAGACTCCATCAAGAGTTGTTTCACATGGAAGTCCCACTCCTTCTTCAGCCTAGGGTGAAAGGATCTTCAGATTTTACATCTCTTTGTCTGGTTGTCTTTTCCTTCAGACATGCATCACGGGGGTGGCTAGTAGACAAGCTAAAGGAAGCACTTGCGAGGAAAGAGAATGCTATTCCAGTGACCATCATTGGAGGTAAAAAGGAACTGAAGAAGGGAGTGGGTTGGCAAGATTCTATATTGATTGCTGTAACAGCATCACTCTCAACGCTTGCAACCCCTTCTCATACCGGTTGAGTGCATGTTCTTGCAGTCAACCTCTTGTTTCTGGTTGACACACACACAATCTGTATCTGAAATAAAGCAGTCTCTTCCAAGATACAAATCCAACATGGGCCGCACTCTGCAATGTCTTCTTGTGTCTCTGGTCTAGAATAGAGGGCACACCGAGGCTCCTTCCCTAGAGGCAATATCTTCAGCCTCTTGGGCCCTTTTTAGCCACACCTCTCCTGCTACAATTCAGCTCCCCTTCTGGGATGCTACTGTTCAGTTCCCTTTCTCGGATGTCTCAAACTCCAGGCCTCTTCCCTCAGTGGCAAATAGGAGTTGGGGGGGGGGGGACAGGGACCAGGGCCCACTCTCTATTGCAGGTCCCAGCCCAGAGACCTTCTAGATAACAGCTGTCTGAAATGGCTATTTAAATAATTGTGTTGCTGCTATAATTCTCTGTGCTATTTCCCCCATGGCTCCAGCACATTCTTCACCCTTACCTCAGGGACTGGTCCCAGTGGAGCTCCAGCAGCCAGCCCACAGCACCATCTGCCCTCCCTCTGCTTTAGCAAGGACATAAACTAGGTCTGATATATGTTACAGAAAAAAAATCATGATCTGTGAATATAATTGTCCTCAATAATGTTCTGTCTTGTATCATAGGTGTTTATATAGCCCCCATTACCAAAGTATTTGAATTCATCCATCCATTTAGCCACACAAAAGCCTTGTGATGTAAGAAAGAGTGCCAGTGTCCAGCTGGGATACTGAGGCATGGAGAGATAGTGACTTACTGAAGTTCATACAGGAAATTTGGCAGAGTAATAGCACCTAAGTCTCACAAGTCCATCATTAATGACCTAACTCCTGGACCTCCCTACACGCTTGGAAGAAGGGTTGTGTCCAGTGATGCATCTAATACCACTCAATGTGGGAGATAGGATAGCAGTCTATCTGGACCACAGTTCTGTTGTGGCACAGCAATTCTTGTGCTTCTCTTTCAATGTAGCTGGGAATTAATCCCATATTGGAAATTTGTTGTTAGTTGTGAAAGCACCCAGAGTATGTCTACACTAGAGCGCTATTTCGAATTAATTTAATTTGAAATAGTTAATTCGAATTAAGCTAATTCAAAATAATGCATCTAGAAATAAAATCTAATTTGAAATAGCGTTTTGCTGTTTCGAAATAGTGCATCCACACTGATTGGATGCTGGATAGCATTTAAGGGCAGCTGACACCGGTTCCAGAAGGGCATCAGGTCAGTTGTTGCTTGGTGTGGCTGCTGTCAGAGGCTATCTGAGGCTCGTGCTTAAAGGGACCCCCCTGGACAGCTGGTTCTCAGCTTTCCCACTTGCTTGCCTATCTCGCTGAGGGACAGCAAAGTGTTTTCCTCTCCGCCTGCTGTGGTCCCTCTCATTTGGGACACCGCAGCATTCAGCGCCATGCTGCAAGCCTGGCACCTTCTGCTGCAGGCCAGCCCCCTGGCCCTCCCCCTTCCCCCTAAGGGCCCTGGAGGAGTGGCGCCTGGATGCCAGCATGCCCGCCGCATTCAGCATCTGGACACCAGCAGTGACTGGTGGGACCACATTGTCCTGCAGCACTGGAGACACCAACAGTGGACCCAGAACTTCAGGATGAAGAAGGACTCCTTCCTCAAGCTCTGTGTCTTGCCCCTGCTCTGCGGAGAGGAACCAGTTCGGCATGGGTAGATCCACCGTTGGAGCAGTGCTCATGCTGGTACAGCACTCACAGGACACTGGGCCAGGCGGGGGAGCTGCAAGGAGGAGATGGGCTGCCCCAGGGAAAACGGGGGGCAGGTGGTGCAAGTGCCCTCCCGGGAGAGTTCGGTCTGTCCCAGCTGCGCTACAGACCACCCGCAGTGGCCAAGATTGCAACGGGGGTTGCTCCTGGGAGTGGGGCATGGGGAAGTGGTGTGGAACGAACACTCCCAGCCACCCAGGCACCCCAGTGACCCTTGGTTTTGTGTGTCTCTCTGCAGAGTCGACTGCCTCACCTACCAGGATGCAGTCATCCAGGGGTTTGGTGCCCTGGGCTTCCCCAACTGCAGGGGGAAAATCGATGGAACGCACATCCCCATTCATGTCCTGGACCATCAGGCCTCCCTCTACATCAACAGGAAGGGGTACTCTCTGTGATCCTGCAGGCTGTGTCTGACCACTGGGGCCAGTTCATGGACATCAATGTGGGCTGGTCCAGTAAGGCACACGACGTGCGGGTGTACCGCAACTCCTCCATGTGCCAGAGGCTGCATGCCAGGACTTTCTTCCCCGACCACCACATCAGGGTCAGGGACGTGGACATGCCAGTGTGCCTGCAGGGGGCTGGGGCCTACTCCCTACAGCCCTGGCTGATGAAGCCCTACACCTCAACCCCTTCCTTTCAATGCCAGGCTCAGCAGGGCCCGCATTGTGGTGGAGGGGGCCTTCAGCTGACTGAAAGCCCAATTTAGATGCCTCCTCACCCGCCTCGACCTCTCCCAGCACAATATTCCACACGTGGTGGCAGTGTGCTGTGTGCTCCACAATTAATGTGAGAGGAAGGGAGAGGCTTTCCTGCCAGCCTAGATGGCAGAGGCTGCCCACTTGGATGGCCAGTATGCACAGCCCCGCATGGCTGCCAGCCAGGAGACCCTTCGGGGGCTGTCCGCATCCAGGAAGCCCTGTGGGAGAGCTTCCAGATGGACGAGGACAGAAGTCCCCCTGACGTGCCCCACTGGGGCTTTGTGCCTTACATTCCACCTCCACCTCCTTCCCCTTTCCCCTCCCTAACCCCCCCTTCCTGATGTATAATAAAAACACCTGTGTTGCCACAAAAAATCTCTTTATTTAACATAACTGGGGTGGGGTGAAAGGGAATGAGGGCAGGAGAGGGGAGGAGGGAAACCTGGGAGGAGGGAGCTGAAAGAGGGAGGCAAGGGGAGGAAGGGGGAGGGGAATCTCAGGGTTGGGGGTCTTGCTGGCCCTCCTGTCTCACAGCACTGCTGGTGCGGGGACCTCTGCGTTCCTGGGGGGGGGGGTACTGGAGGGTGGGGCAAGAGGGACAGGGGGAGTGCAGAAGAAGTGGGAAGGAGTACAGGGGTGGGAGGAGGAGCGATAGCTGGGGCGGCCGCAGGAGACTGGAGCAGCAGGAGGTAGCAATCGGTCCACCAGGGCCTGCAGGTGCTCGCGGAGGGCACGGCCCTGCTCCTGCAGCTCCCGCAAGCTCTCCCGCTGCAGCAGCAGGTCTTCTTGCACCCACTGCACCTGGCTGTGGATCTGACATCCCTGTAACCACAGCTACTGCCTCTGGAACTCCTCCTGGTTGCAGGTGCGCCTTCTGGCCCTGGTGCGGGTAGATGGTTTAGGCGGGGTGGTGCGTCCTGCACTCGCAGGTGCTGTGGCTGCAGTGAAACAAGAGAAGTGGTCAGTTCTCCCTGGGGACACAGTGGTTGAAACCCAGCTCCCCTCTGCAAGGCGAGGTCGGCATGTGGGGAACGGGCCAGGGCCCCTGCATGGCACCCAGCTGGGGCCACATGTTCTGGATGGCACAGCAGATGCACAGGTTGCTGCCGGCTCCATGGTCGGCAAGGCCCAGGCGCATGGTCCCTGGGCTCCCCCCCCCCAGCCCTGCATAAGGGGACCATGATGTGGAGGCCTCCCTGGCCTCAGATGAGGCTGCTGACGGGCTCTTCAGTTCGGCTTGGAGGTCCCGGGGGCAGGGCACGCTCCCTGCCGCAGTTCTTTTATTTTGCTCCACACCTGCTCCTGGCTGTGCATGTGGCCTCTGGTGGCCAGGCTGGCAGCCATGCGGCTGTAGACAGCTGCATTCCTGTGTCTAGCGCGGAGATCGTGGGCATTGGAGGCCTCCCCCCAAACCTCTATGGGGTCCACGATCTCTGCACTAGACCAAGCAGGCACCTGCCTTTTGTGGCCCCTGGTAGGCTCCTGTGAGCCACCAGCCTGGTCCTGGGGAGCAGTGAAGGGCTGGGTGGCAGCAGGTTGCTAGGTCACGCTGTGTGAGGTGCATGGTCTGCTGGCTGTGTGCTGGCAGGCTTGCAACTGGCACAGGCACTGTGGCCAGAGTCTGCCCCTTTAAGGGCTCCGGAGCTGGGGAGCAGCAAATGAGTTTTCCTGGTTGTGCCCAGAGTGGCCACCAGGGCTCCCTGGGGAGGGCTGGAGGCCTCCTAATTCAAAATAAGTGTCTACACAGCACTTATTTCGAATTAGCTATTTCGAATTTGGTGTTATTCCTCGTAGAATGAAGTTTACCAAATTCGAAATAACTGCTCCATTATTTCGAATTTATTTCGAAATAGCAGTTTGGCTGTGTAGACAGTAGGAAAGTTAATTTGAAATAATGACTGTTATTTCAAATTAACTTTGTAGTGTAGACATACCCCCAGAGTATTGGTTGGGAGCGTGTAAATATAACAGGGGGAAAACACTATTCTTTGATATTCATATTCCTGAGAGAGACTTTGTCCCCAGAAATATTAGGACACTGAAGAAGAAATAGGGAAAGAAAATATTCAAACTCCCTGTCATGCTCTTAAGGATAACACTATAGATGTGTGAACAACTGTGGAAAACTGAAGTTTGATAACCAAATATGTTAATGGCACAACCAAATCAGAGTGTAATTAATTTTTAAATCAGCAAAATTAGGTATTTATGAGTTAAACCTGAAACTGTACTTTTTGCAAGCTACTGTATTTGGTTCAAATGACTGGAAAGATCATCTGTGAATTAGCAAAGCATCTCTCTAAACTTAGAATTTTTCCCTGCCATGCTGAGCATCAAAAACTAAAGTGCACTTTGTCTTCCTTTGTAATTATTTGGGGGCTGTAAAGTGCTCTGTTTTCTGATAGCCATTGGGAAAACAAGATGAAAATGACCTTTAAACAAACAATTTCTTGTGTTGATTTCATATTAGTCTTCAATATTGCCTCTCCTTTGGAATAAGCACTTAAAGATTCTTTTCCTTAGTTGACTGAAGGAAGTCAATAAAATATTCTTGGAGGATTTTGTGTTCTAAGTATTTTAGAAATATTTCCTGCTTCTAAATATATGAGTAAAAGTGCTACAGACCAAGTGAATCTGGAGTAATTTCAGAGTAGAATGAAAATTGAGCAGAAATAAAAGAGATAATTAAAAAAACCTGTTCATATAGGAGAAATGTTAAAAGTGAAGAAGCCTATGCAGTCCATTAAGTAATGTTATGTTTCCTTATGTAACCCCCTTTTTCCTCCCCAGGTTACTGAGGAGCAGGTCACACTCACAGGTGTACCTGGGCACCTGATGTTTTAACCCAAAAGAGGTCCTGAGCACCCCAATGGTGATGGTGTTTAGTTGGGGGAAAGCCCTATCCACCCCCTTGCTGCAGTCCCTTGCTTGTAATGAATGTAAGATGGCAGTGCCTCCACCTGGCTGGCCTTGTACACACTCACTGATGTGTCTTGAGAGCCTCCAGGATCATACTCATTCCAACTATAATCTGGATCTAATTCCAGAGCAACTACAAATCATATACATCTAATAGAACACTTTAAAATAAACAATCTTTACTTAACTTAAATAAACAGGGGTTAACAGATTTAGCAAGGAATAGCATTAACAAAACACATAACAATGATTGAAGCTTATATAGCTAACATTTGTACTGATAAGAGTGACCCCACCCCAGAGTGTGCACACCCCTGGACTCACAGGCTGTGTCCAGACTCCATGCCTCCGTCGACGGAGGCATGTAGATTAGCCAGATCGGAAGAGGGAAATGAAGCCGCGATTAAAATAATCGCGGCTTCATTTAAATTTAAATGGCTGCCCCGATCTGCCGATCAGCTGTTTGTCGGCAGATCGGGAGAGTCTGGACGCGATGCCCCGACAAAGAAGCCTTTCTTCATCGACACAGGTAAGCCTCGTGAAACCAGGTTTACCTGTGTCGATGAAGAAAGGCTTCTTTGTCGGGGCATCGCGTCCAGACTCTCCCGATCTGCCGACAAACAGCTGATCGGCAGATCGGGGCAGCCATTTAAATTTAAATGAAGCCGCGATTATTTTAATCGCGGCTTCATTTCCCTCTTCCGATCTGGCTAATCTACATGCCTCCGTCGACGGAGGCATGGAGTCTGGACACAGCCATAGTCCCAGATGCTTGCGTTGGCGCGCTGATGTTGCAGCTGTAGTGGAGATTCGGTCCAGGCTAGACAGCAGCTTTGTCCCAGATAGAACTTTCCCAACAAGGCCCAAAAACGTACTGCCTCATGCTGTGCTTATTGGAAGCAGCCTGCTAACTCCCAGTTCCAACAGGCATCTAGTCTCGGTCTGTAGCTGCACTCCAACAGCCCCTGGACTGGATCAATCTCCTTGGCAGCAGCCTGGCTCCCCCTTCGGTTCCAAACTCCAAGGCAGAGTACCAGACTGCTAGGCCTCTTTTCTTCCTGCACATGGGCTATGTCTAGACTGCAAGCCTCTTTCGAAAGAGAGCGTCTAGACTGCACGTTGAACTTTCGAAAAAGCGGCTTGCTTTTTCGAAAGAAAGCATCCAGTGAGTCTGGATGCTCTCTTTCGAAGAAGCCCTATTTACATTGAAGAACGCCTTCTTTCGAAAGAGGAACTTTCGAAAGAAGGCGTTCTTCCTCGTGAAATGAGGTTTACCGCCATCAAAAGAAAAGCCGCGTTCTTTTGATTTAATTTCGAAAGAACGTGGCTGCAGTCTAGACGCAGGTGAGGTTTTTTCGAGAAAAGTCTACTTTTTTCGAAAAAACCCCTGATTCTGGACATAGCCATGGAGAGAGAGCCATCTCTCCCACAAGAGTCCTTCCTTCCTGTTTTCCCCACGGGCTCATGGGAATTGTAGTCTGGATTGCAGCACACAGGGTCTTTCCAGGAAAAAAAACAGAAGCCCCTTTGGTAAGGGGACTACACTTATATTTAGTTGTGCGGTACATATAAATGCCAACATATGGCTAGATCAACATGGACCATTACATATCCAAACCATGTTAACTATGACCCAGACTGTAAACCCATTACTTGCATCAGGATAAGGTACACACAAGTCCTATTGCAGTCCTAATTCAGAAAAGTACTTGAGCACATGCTTAACCAAAAGACAAAGATACTTAAGCATTTGCATAAGTGTTTTCCTGGCTAGGGATAAATTGAAGTAAACACTTAAATGGTTTCAGAAGCAGATTTTCCATAAGCTATTGGTTACCTTTATGGGAGGGAGAATCATAATTTGGCTGGAGAGCACAGTATCATTTTATTTTATTAAGACTTCAATGTAGTCACCAATGTAGCAAGTCACCAATGTAGCTTTCATTGGATGAAGGTTAGTAGTCCCTGCTTTAAAGATGATGGAGTAACAAAAAGAATAGAAGAAGAGGAAATTTTGATTTGTTTAAAGAAAAAGCATTTTAAAATAAGTCCCTCAAAATTCCTGTCTTTGACAAGTTTTAGCCACAGTGTTTTGGTTTTGGAGGTTTCTGTTTGGTTTTAACAGCTTTGTTAGTTTTTCACAGCTAGATGCTGAGCAGATAGAGGGCCATAAGAACATAAGACCGGCCATACTGGGTCAGACCAAAGATCCATCTAGCCCAGTATCCTGTCTACCAACAGTGGCCAGCACCAGGTGCCCCAGAGAGGGTGGACCGAAGACAAAGATCAAGCGATTTGTCTCCTGCCATCCCTCTCCAGCCTCTGACAAACAGAGGCCAAGGACACCATTTTATCCCCTGGCTAATAGCCTTTTATGGACCTAACCTCCATGAATTTATCCAGCTTCTCTTTAAACTCTATTATAGTCCTAGTCTTCACAGCCTCCTCTGGCAAGGAGTTCCACAGGTTGACTACACGCTGTGTGAAGAAGAACTTTCTTTTATTAGTTTTAAACCTGCTACCCATTAATTTCATTTGGGGTCCTCTAGTTCTTCTATTATGGGAACTAATAAATAACTTTTCTTTATCGGCCCTCTCCACACCACTCATGATTTTATATACCTCTATCATATCCCCCCTCAGTCTCCTCTTTTCTAAACTGAAAAGTCCCATGACTAGGCGTGTAGATTTATGCTATATCTAAATTGCAGGCTTCTTTCAGAAGAAGCTTTTCTGGAAGAGATTTTCTGGAAAAACTTCTTCCAAAAGAAGGCATCCACAATGCAACAGGACACTATCTTGCATGAAAGCTGTGATTACTATGGATGGAGTGGCCACCAAGGCACCTGTGCTTTTTCCTCTTTCCTCTTCTTTTGAAAGAATACAATTGCAGTGTGGATATAAGTGAAGTTTTTTGGAAAAACGGCCGTTTTTCAGAAAAAACTCTGTAGTGTAGACATACCTTTAGATAGTGAAAGAAAGAAAGTGACCACAATCACACAATAACTAATGTATACATTTACTGGATTAGGTAGCATTTGGTTTTTGCTTAAAGGTAGTCAGATAATACAGGTTGAAACTCCCAAATCCGAGACTCTGTGGTCCAGCAACTTCCATGGTCCCGAAGGAAGGACCACGGATGTTGCTGGACAAGACAGCCCTGGTGGTGAGGAGCATGAGTCATCTGGGAGTCCTGAGAAGTTATAGGGAGCCCCAGCTGGGCTGGCAGGGGCTGTTCTGTGGTGGGTGGGGAATCTAGCCCTGGGGATTCTCAGCTGGGAGCCCTAGAACTGGCTGGGAGGCATCTCCATCCCCAGCCAGGAACCCAGGCAGCAGCTGAGGTGGTGGTAGGTGCAGGGAATCCTTAGCTGGGAACCTCAGCTGAAGCAGGGCAAGAAGCAATGGAGGGGACCCCTGCCCCAGTCCAGAACCCCAGCAGCAGTAGGGCCAGTGGGAAGCCCGAGGCCAGCAGCAGCTGGGGGGAGAATCCCAGCTGGAGAAGGCTGACCCTGGGAACATTGGTATGGGTCCAGCAGCAGGGAGGCAAGCCCAGGCTCTGGGAATGCCCATAGCCCTCAGAGGAGTCTTGACCTCCCGTTGTCCAGGAAACTCTGTGGTTTGGGACCACTCAGATCCTGAGGGTGCTGGACCAGAGAGGTCTAACCTATATCAGGTCCTTTAAAAATCTCAGTTCTCAGTCATTGGAGTGATCCTTCTAAATGTTTTTTTTTTTTAATCTGAAATAGCATGGTGTTGGGTTTTTTTCCATTGTGACTTCTTTGAAATCCACATCCACAGTTGTTGTTGATGAAAAATTGGATTTTACAGATAATTGAAGATGACAGTTGTCAAAGAGAGATTTAACTTAATGTAATAATGTATACATTATTGTAGACATGAAAAATGTTGATGGTACTGGACTATGGGTATGTGTTCCCTTGTTCCCTTCATCTTATGAAACCTCTTTTAGACTAGTTGAATGTTATGGTAATGAACAGATTCAATCTACATATGTACAGAGAGAGAGAGAGAGAGAAGCAAACCTGAGACCCCATACATCCCTAATTCAGGTTTTCAAATTCAATGCTGGGATTTTTCAAAGATGCCTGAGTTATTCTGTTGACCTTCAATGGGAATTGGTGTCTTACTCCCAAGGCCCCATTAAAAAGTCTGCCTCATTTTGTAGTCCTTCATCATGTAGACTTTCACCGGTGTGGATTTGACTGCAGGTCTGGTGCCTAGGGATTTCTTTTCTTAAAAGCAAAAACCAACAAATAAATCTAGTACTGTTGAGTAGAACTGATCAGGAAATTTCTCTGAAATCAAATGCAGCTGTCATGGTACCGTGCGTGAATTTTCTGCTCTTTTAAAAATAATAATTTTTTCAAGTTTGTCCCTATCTTTTCCTCTCCTCCCTAACCTTTGTTGACTAATCTTGTCATTTTCTTGCTCACTTAAAACTTTCAATCTTTAGATCACTCTCTAATGTTTCCCTCCACTAATCTGCCAAAACAACACCCTGAACAGATCAGGGTCATGCATAAGCATACCTGTTAAGGGCCTGAATCTTATCAGTTCTAAAAATAACTGTCTGTAAAAAAATATTTTTGGATGCACAGCACAGGATACCACAGAGGACAAAAAGTCTTCTGTAGCATCAAAGTAGGTGACTACTTCTTTTGTAGCACTTTCTTATAAGACAATCATATGGGATAGATTTTGCCTAAAAACATTTCAGACCCAAGTCTAAAGGACAACTGCACACTTTATCTAGTCTAGTTGTTTTCCTTTTGTTTTGTGTTTTCCCACTGTAGGCTATACCTCTGAAAACTGGCATTCTCTGGTCCGGCAACACACTCCTAGACCAGAGAGCCCAGGAATCTACGGGCAGAAAGGACAGCTGGGGCTGGGCAAAACAGGGACACCAGCTCAGCTGGAGAAAGCAAAAGACTGAGGCTGGAGCTTCCCCGCAGCCAGTAGCAGTAGAGACCGGGACCGGGCCAGTCTTCCAGCAGCTTGTGTTGGCATGGGGTTGAAGCCACATGGCAGCCCCTGGGAACCCAGGGCTGGGAATGGAGCCCTGCTACTATGCAGTGCTGGAGTCTCCTGGCAATCCCCAGAAGCACAGGGCTAGATCCCCAGAGAATTCCCCTGGAGGGTGGGGCTGGGACTGGAGCCCTGTGGCATCCCCTGGGAGTGTGGGGCTGGGCTGGAGATGTGCAGCAGGAGCCAGAGCCTGTGATGCCCAGGGAGCTGGAAGCAGCTGGGCAAGCAGCCCTGCCAGTTTAGGAGGAAGACAAGGCAGGATGCCTGCTGGGGGACTAAGTGAATAAGGAAAAATACGTACTTATTCCCACAATATAAGAACTAGGAGTCACCAAATGAAATTAACAGGCAGCAGGTTTAAAACAAACAAAAGGAAGTTTTTCTTCACTCAGAGCTCAGTCAACTCGTGGCTCCTTGCAGAGGATGTGTGAAGACTAGGAATTTAACAGGGATAAAAAAGTAACTAAATAGATTCACGGAGGTTAGGTCCATCAATGGCTTTTAGCCAGGATGGGTAGGAATGGTAACACTAAACTCTGTTTGCCTGGAAATGGATGACAGGAGAGGGATAACATGAGGATTTACCTGTTACGTTCTCTCCCTCTTGGGTGTCTGTATTGGCCACTGTTGGCAGACAGGATACTGGGCTAGATGGACCTTTGGTCTGACCCAGTATGGCCATTCTTATGTTGTAGCCTGCAAGCAGCAGGTGATGGATTTAGGGACGGGTTGCAGGAGACCTCCCATGGTCCAGCAAATCTTCTTGTTCAGAACCAGTCAGGTCCCCATAATGCCAGTCCAGGGAGGTCCAACCTGTAGTAATGTATGTAAGCCAAAGAAAATGGATGCAGCATATAGGAATAATTTACATTTGGGTGAAACCTTTTCTAATAAGCAATTTTCATAAGACTGAAAGCAACATTTTTTTTACTTCACACATTTTAGATGATTTAATTCTAATATCAGATGAGGAATGTTTTCTTTATCTAGTTTGTAATAAAGAACATAGGACTAGAAGGGACTTCTTAGGTCACTGAGTCTGATGTCTTGCTATCACTGTCAATCCCTTTCTATAATCCCATTAATTAATTTATCAACATGGATCTTAAAACTAGTTAAGTTTCAGGTTTTAAGGTGAAGGTTCTCTTGAATGTTGACTGCTCCTGAATGACAAATGTTCTCTTAATAATCAGAATGGGTTTGGATGGGTTCTGACAATCAAGAAAAGAATCTCTTTTGTGACAGTTCTAAAGACATTAAAAGAGCATGGCTTGAAAGATTGATTCACTTTTCATGGTGCCCAGATGATGATGAAACTGAATATGTTAATCAGTGGAAAATGTTATTTGGGAAGCATATTTTGTTAATCACTTTTTATCTTAACTTAAATATGTGGAATTTCAAATTAAAAGCCTTCCAGAAAAGAACAAGCCAGTTTTTTTTATTAATTTTAAATTTTGTTTAATTTCCAATATCAGCCACACAGAAGATTTCATTGGAATATAAGTCCCAGATTCTCTGACTTATTTGTGCTGCTGTGCAGCTAGACTTTGTACCTGTTTGTCAATATTATTCATCTTCCTCTGCTTAACAACCGAGTATTTTTCTGGAAAATTTCTTAAGATCTAAACTTCAGGTGTAATTGTAATTGTTTTTAGGAATCATTTTACAGTATGTGCTGCCTAATTTAATTGGGGTGAAGGACATTTTTGGTTGAAAGGCAGCTTACCTAACTGCAAGTATTTAACAGCTGTACTCTTTCACATGTGGATCTAGTATTTATAGACATGAATACATATTGGTAGAGAGAAGTTGGGTGGTCTTAGATCAATCCAGAGTTAGTGAGAATTTGAATTCTGGAGTTATATAAACAGTATACCATGATCTATTTTTAGTTCAGCAGTTGGCTGCTGTTCAGTAAAGCTTCATGCAGTCAAAATTACAACCGAATTTGAAATGTGCAGGCAAGAGTAGAGCATACTGGAGAGGTTTGAATTGCTACTTTCTAGAACACAGATGACCCATTAACACAGTTCCACACATTCAGTTGTATTTTGGTTTTACATAAACAAGACAAAGTTACCCAAGAAGAACAAGCTAATATCCGTTACACTCTAATTCAAATTCTTTTGCAATTGACATGTAAGATAGATGTTGGGGAACAAAGATTGCCTCAACAACAACAACAACAACAACAACAAAAATCCTATGTTTAATTTCTTGAATGTGCCTTAAAAAATCCAGTTATTCCTCCTATCCATTGTAAAAACTTTTCTGTTGGGAGCCTGCAGTTTGATTTATAGTCCTTTTTGTTAGCAAAACAACATGACTCGTACAATATTTGTACATATTTCATTCTTTCCTGCAGAAATGTTTAGGAAAAACAAACCCCTTTCTTGTTTACAAGTCATGCCAGTGCCTTCAGTTCTCTCATATAAATGGGATTGCTCCCCCAGTCTTCCCGTTGTCTCTTTGTTTGGAGTCAAATTAAAAGACAACTATACTTTTCTGGCTGGTAGTCCTCCCGTTATAATATGGTATGCTCAAAAATTGCTTGAATAGCAGTGAACTAACTAAATCAGAAAAGAGCCTTTCTCTGTTGTTCTTTTAACTTCCTTAGTTTCCAACCGATGCACAGGAAACAGTTCCCAGGCTAATTAACTAGGACATGGGTCTTTTCAGAGTGCAGTCAGAGATAAAGAGCCCCGACAAGGGATGCACAATACATGTGGCACTACAGAGCAGCTAAAACCAAAACCAATATACTCTTTGTGGTTTAATGTACCAGGAAACAGCCAGAATTTAAGTGAAAATTCAGCACTCTATTTTCAGTGTTTTGATTAGAAAATTAGCAAGTTGTCTAAAACTGCTTCTTAGAATTCAATTAAATTATCTAAAGAAGAGTAGCAAACATTATATAAACCTGCTGAAGTTAATTACAGGGCTATGATATCATTAACAATTATTTAATTATTGCAAAGTGCTAATCACAAGCTTTTAATGTACTAATTATCTCGTAATTTGCTAAATTCTGGGTGCTGAACATCTGGCCGCACTCTTAGTGTGTTTTCCGCCCACATAAAGGTTCAGTCAACACCAGCATATGTTTTGTAACAAAAATGCTACTTTTATTTATAATAGTGGTGGATTTGAAAAGGGGTCATGATGCTACTAACAGTTTTCATTAACACGTAGCAGATAATTGTATATTCCTAGCTAGCTTCAAGTGTTCATCACCTGCAAATAGAAAGACTATATACCAAATTCCTGGCACTTTGTTTATACATTATGGCCAAATAAACAGAGAAGGGTTTTCTACATTTAGCTAAATTACTTTTTTTTCCCAACAATGCTAGCTGGATTGTTGTTGTGATTAGGAGAAATCTCAAAATGTAGCCTGTGGTTTAAGAACTGCATGTCATGGGCCTTTGTGCTCAGTAACCATAAATGAGTTGGAAGTAGACATGGTACTGTTTTTGATCTCTCAATTTTTAAATACATTCTAGAATATGTTTATTTTTATTAATTTATTAATTAGTGTTTATTAAGTAGTGTTCGTTTATTACCTAGTGTAGTATTTTTTAATTTCCATATGTTTAATTAGTTTCTGATTGCAGACTTTCTTTCTATCTTCCTCCCTTCTATTTTCTTTGAACTGTTTATAGTTGTATATTTAAATAAGATCAATAGCACACTGGCTTCTCCCCACCCCCGCCTCCCATTTGTGTACTTTACAGAATTCAGAATCTTCTGATCTCAGATTCTAATCCTCTTTATGTTTCTACATGTAGGTTTGTGTCTGACTGATTGTTCTCGACCTCCTTGAGGGCTGACAGCCATGTACAATATGTAGTGGAGCATTTTAATTAATACTTTTAGTTTATTTCAGAGACACTGCTTTTTGCCTAAAGAATGAGAAGATACCTTTAAATCAATAAGTTTATAGTACCTTAACAATGCTGAGGATAACAAACAACTATGCTGTAATATAAGAAAGCAACAGAGAAGGTTGGTTCTGAAGTAATACTGACTGTTGGAACCTGCTACCAATGTTGACTCCTTTGCTGGAAGATTAGTACCACAATGTTGTTTTAAAGATCAGAGATTGAATCTTTTCCCTGTTAAAGGCAATGAAAGTGTATTAGGGCAAGGGTTCAACCTGGGTGGGGACAAGAACATTGGTGCTCTGATTTTGGAAAGACAGGGTAGAGGAGTGGTCTGTATTGTTTTGTTTTTGTTTTTTTAACACTATTTTAGATCCATCTTTGAGATAGATCAAGATTTTCTGAGACACAATCCACACTTGAATACTGAGGGAATGCTTACCTGAATCCCCAAGCAATTTCTTTGTGTTGTACACCTCCTTACTTTTGAAATTATGCATTAAGATTGTACCAGCTCCTGCAGTCCTTACTCAGGCAAAGTAATTCCTGAAGAAATTGAGGATTTTTTTTTCAAAGGTCTCTAGGATCTGTCCCATGATGCATTAGAGGAAATAAACTATTTTTTTTTCTGGAAAAATGTGAGTAGATATATAGTAAAAGCAAGAGGATTCAACTGTCTACCCAAAATGGAAGGCAGAGAATATATGATCATATTGTATTCTGCAACTTGAGTGGTGAATAATCATTTTTATTGTTTGTATAATAGTGACAATTATATAATTCTA
Source organism: Pelodiscus sinensis (assembly GCF_052426305.1). Taxonomy (NCBI): domain Eukaryota; kingdom Metazoa; phylum Chordata; order Testudines; family Trionychidae; genus Pelodiscus; species Pelodiscus sinensis. Next base: position 203,640,343 of record NC_143052.1, read on the forward strand.
ATTGTATTTCTATGTTGAATGTTAACCTGCATCATTTTGTTTCACACTTAGATACCAAGATGACAAACTCTTTAGAAATATACTTGATACACAGTTCTCTTTAAGGATAATGGCAAGAATAATCTTGATTTTTTTATGAATAGATGATTTGCTATAAACTGATAGCTCCGAGGACAAATTCTGCTTTGCTCCATTGTGTAATCTAAAACAGTTTGGCTTAATTGTGCAGAAAATAATTTGTAGGACACCTACCTCCATAGGAAATAGGCAGATACAATGACTTACTAAACAATTTTAGCATGAATGTTTTCTTATTAAGTAAGACACATGTCATGCCAAACTGTCAGCTAGTTTAAAACTTACTTTCAGCCCTTGGTTTGAGTGCCTTTTGAAAGCAAATATTCCTTTAGTATATATTAAAACACATTAATCTCACTTGAAATCCACTATAAAATTGAAAGCTACAATGTCTCTGAAGATCTGAGAGAAAGGCCTGAATTATTTCTATTGGATAAATCTATTTTACGTGTGTAAACAATAGATGCACTCTTCGATCTGTTAGATTCCCTACTCATAAAGATGCAATTTGTTCTTAAAACCTCAGAAAAGAGTTGTAAAAAAACAGCACAGAAATTATTCTTATTCCATTTGTGTTCAGCCAGTTTCCTCTTGTTGTGTCTCCTCATTTGCACAGTTCTGATTCAATTTGCTATGGCTATTATAGAAAGCCTGAATATCCACTAGCTCAAATTAAATTGTAAAGAGTGAAATTCCAAGATAGCTGTCGGGGATTAATTCTCTCCTGCAAATATGTGGAGAGATTTATGGTGCATTCCATGGCAAAGAACTCCAAATTGGAATGGGTTTGTCTCTTGTCAGTATATACACGGATTAGTATTTGTTTTTTCAATATCATCCCTCATTATAGTAGTTCTGTAGAAAGCACAGAAAGGTGTATATCTCAACCCTGGAGTTCAGTAGTCAGTCAGTCTGCCATAGCCTTCCTGAGTGACACTGACACTTTCATAAGGGAACAAACAAGAAAGGCCAAGAGTTATAATAAGTGGCCAGCAGGAGGCATTCTGCATGTATAACCAACACAATGCAGATTTCAACCTAGGCCCTCTAGAGCTTAGTGTAGGAGCCTCTGCAGCTTGAGCTATAAGCCAGCTGGCTCTCAACTGAGGCTGTAGAACTCCCTTGTTCTTATCTCTCGCTGTAAGTGGTCTAAGTGCCACTACATGGGACAGTGAACCACACTAGAGCTATGTCTACGCTATAGAGTTTTTGGGGGAAAAAGACTGTTTTTCCGAAAAACCTTGATTTACTTCAATCACGTTCTTTCAAAAGAAAAATGAAAGGGGGAGAGGGAATCCAACAGCGGTAATTGTCTTTCTACAAGGAGGAAGCCTTTTTCTGGAAGAGCACTTTCGTAAAAAGGCATGTGTAGACAGGGAAGAGGGTTTTCTTTCTTAAGAAGAGGACTCCAGGAATAACGCAGGTGCCTTGGTGGCCACTCCGTCCAAAGTAATGACAACTCTATAGTTTCTGTCTCCTGGCACCTCTTCAAGCTACAGGCACCCTGGAGAAGCCTTGTGGCAGGAAGCCAGCTTTGGAGCAGCACCCTGACCATGTGGCTCTCCCTGCTGATGGTGCAGCCACAAGCCTCCAGACATCCCTCTGTCCCTCTAAGGGCTCCCAGGACCCTGCCAGGGGTAGCAAGTGGCTTGCACCCTCCTGATCTGGAGCAGAGATCCTGTCCCTCCTCGAGCTGTGGGATGAGGAGGAGACACTCCAGGATCCCCGCTCCAAGCGCCGGAATGCAGACATTCATGGGCACATGACCAAGTCCCTGGTGGAGCGGGGACACCCTCCCCGGCCCTTGGAACAGGTCCGGAATAAGGTGAAAGATTTGCTATTGTTGCCTCTACTAACTGTGCACATCTCCCTTGTAAGCATTCACTCTTGACTACTTTTGTAGTGAATTCAAGCCTAAAGTATCAGTAGGGAGTATCTCTAATTTTTCAATGAATGTGATCTTAATCCACTAATTATTTGCAAAATTTAGCAACACGTTTATAAGCAAGAACTTTGTGGTTGCAAAAAACTTTCAATATGAACTTTCAATGTTCTTTTTTTTGCTATTAAGAGCTCTAGGGATCTTCTCAATTAAGGCACTATAATGCTTTTGCCTTCCAATTTTATATCTCTTGAAAAAGCAGCCAAGTAAATTTCTGCTTTGAAAATAGTTTTCGCTGTGTTCACATGACAGAATGTAAGTTTAGTATTTTGGACTTGCATCTGGAAGGTGAAATTACAATAGAATGAATTGTGATGTATGGTGTCACTGTCCTATTACCACTATTTCACTAGAAGCACTCTACTAGCAAATGCTGATGACTATTTAGTGTATTGGAATGATGATAATTAAGTTGGCAATTGAGATCTTGTGTCTACCATGACAGATTAAGGATTGTAATAGTAGTTTGAATTTGAGCCAATCCTGTGTGTGAGAAGTACTATGCCAACACTCAATTTCTCAGGTTTCTAGCTTGTCTGAGTCTTTTTTTAATTCAAAGCGTCTTGAAAAGCAATGTACACGGGGGCAGTGATACTTGCCCCAAAAGGCTTGTAAGAAGGAGGTGTAAATAAGCTATCTTTGAGATGTTCACCTTGATCCCTGGCCTCAAGTTCTTGTTTCAACAAGTCTTCAACCATGATTATGTTGCCCTTTCATACTACGGTTCTCCTAAGATTTGCCAAAAGGGAATATTACTTTCCTCAATTTCTAAGGAAATGGACTCCCTTCCTGCAGAGATTAGGAGTTGCTTATGACAAGGGCTTCTTCCTGCTCATGCCATGGGACCGGGGCTGTTTTCTCAAGACTCTACAGCAAGGTTGGGGGTAGAAATATATCTAGGTCCTTCTCTGTTTTGTGCCCTTTGCTGCGGCCTCACCCTATGAATGGATATCAGGAGGTAAAGATTATCTATAAAATTTGGTATTTCCATCCCAATAGATCTCTAGACCTAGAATTGGTTTAATTAAACAAACAAGCAAACAAACAAACAAACTTTCTCCTACTACAAATTTCTCCCAGGGGTGGATATTTTAACAGTGTTCCTTGTTTTTCTGCTTCATAGCATCTGCTTGTTTAAAGCCACATCACTGTAAAGGAAAACTCCAGCGGTTCAGCAAGACTTCTAGGTTATGTCTAGACTGCACTGTTTTGCACAAGAAATATGCAAATGAGGCAAAGCATGGAATATCGTCGTGCCTCATTTGCATAATTAATGAGCAGCCGCTTTTTGCATGAAAGGCTTTTGCACAAAAAGGAGCCATCTACACGGGCTCCTTTTTGTGCAAAACCCCTCTCTTGCTCATTAATTATGCAAATGAGGCACACCGATATTCCACACTTTGCCTCATTTGCATATTTCTTGCGCAAAACAGTGCAGTTAGACATAGCCCTAGACTTTATATGAAACACAGCAGGAGGCCATAATGTGAGGCCAAACCAAACCCTGCTAAGCAGATAGCTGAGAGAAGCTGATCAAGGCGCTAGAGGACTTCTAGTTGAACCAGGTACAGTTTTATTTAAACTGGCTGCTCAGCACATTGAAGTGCTTGGAGACAAAATGGTGTGCTGCAAGTCCTAAAAGATCTATGGTATGATAAATGATCATTTTCTCCATACTATTCCTTTGGCCATTTCACTCCCAGCAGCCCTGCTGGAGACATGCTGCCTCATCTGCTTGAGAGACGTGGAAGCTGACTTAAAGCTTCTTCAGGAGGCCTTAATATGAACCTGAATATCTGAGGCTACGTCTAGACTACAGAGCTTTGTCAGAAAACAGACATTTTTCTGACAAAAATTGAGGAATGTCCACTCTGCAATTGCATTCTTTTGCAAGTAAATCGAAAGAACTGAGGGGTTTTTGCAGTATTGGTAATCCTTATTCTACGAGGAAGAACACCTTTTTGCAAAAGAGCTCTTTCACAAAAGGCGTGTGTGGACAGGGAAGAGGGAGTTTTTTCGGAAGAAGTAGGAAGAGGAAAAAGCACAGGTGCCCTGGTGGCCATTCTCTCCATAGCAGTCACTGCTTACAGACAGGCAGTCTGAACACTATCTTTTGAAAAAGCTAATTGCTTTTTTGATGCGCTTTTGCAGTGTGGACGCTCTATTGCGCAAGAAGTTTTTTCAGAAGATCTCTTCTAAAAAAAGCTTCTTGCACAAGAAGCATGTAGTCTGAGGCAATGTAGTCTGTAGTCCTTGTTCTCCTACCCTGCCTCTGAACACTGTTTCAGTCAGAAAACACCACCTCTCCCTGTCTAAGGGCTCCCTGGGAGAAGGGTATTTCTAAAATTCCTTCATTTTCTTCTTCTACACCCCTCTCCTATGCAACTTTCACCAACACAGAGTGTGCAACAGAAAGTTAAAGCAATAATCTTTTTAAATTGAGCCTTTGAATCCATGAGAATCTCCTTTGCATGTAGCACTTCCAAGTTGTGATAGGGCCATTCACTTTTATATTGTGATATTCCTTAGTGGCCTATTTTATCTTGATAGACCTCCGAGATAGGCAATTCTTGTGCTTGGGTTCAGGGCAAACATTTTCAAAGTTGATAAATAGATAAAGAAAAACTTTATAGCATGGACTACAGGTGCTACAAGGAAAATTAATGCATGTACAGCAACTTACAAGCATTTCATAAAGTCTAAACAGTAAATAGGTTCATATAAGACTAATCTCTATTCTGAATAAAATAACATACTGGTGAGCTGGTTTCATTTCGAGCTAGAAGTTTTAGTGATTAGCTGATGGCTACAGAGTTGGCAAGAGCTGGCACTTAGAACAAACATAAGCGACAAAACATCACATTGCCTGTGGGTGAACACTTTTCACAGAAAGGTCAGTCAGACATGATTAGAGAGATCAATCAGTCCCCATCCTCAGAGGAAAAACGTGCAACTGTTTCTAAGAACAAGCCTGGGAGCTCAAAATCCCAATTTGCTAGTCACTTAAAGTCATGGAATGAAGAGACACATTGAATTTGACTTTTTACAAGAATCTACAGCAAAGCTCAAGAATGTTTAATGGCCCAAGTAACAGCTTAATAGAGCACAATCTAAATAATTATATTGCATGTACATTAATGTCACCCACTAAAAGCTAGTTGAAATTAAAGTTGGAATTAAAAACAGTTTCCCCAATTTCCACCCCCCTCAGTTACCTGGCTAAATCAGTAGACCACATGATATTCAGAATAGGTTTGAAAATCCTTACAGTATGCAAAAGAAGTCTCAGACATTTTGAATAAGATAAAACATTGGCAAAAATAGTTTGGGATTTTGATTTGCATTCACTTAAAAAGATTTTAAACACAATATGGTAAAGATTTTAATACAAAACAATCCCACCCATCCTTGTAATTTAGAATTGTCACGAACTGGCAGTGAAATGCAACTGGTATATAAATGCTCTGTCTGCTCTACAATAAAACCTTTTAGCTTGACAGTTTAGTTAAAGATAATTGGGAAATTTCGGATCTCATTTCAGTGCTGTTTAGTGCTACATGGAGAGCAGAATCTGGACCAAGTGGTGAATGTAGCAGAAGTGTTCAGTAATAGCAACCATACTATAGTTAAATTTAACATCCTTGTGGAAAAGAAATACCAAAAAAACTCCCCACAGTAGCATTTTAATTCAGAAAGGGGGGCTACACCAAAAAGAGGGAGATAGTTAATGGAAATTAAAAGGTACAGTCACAGGAGGGAAAGTCTTCACGTTTGATGAAAACTTTAAAAAATGCCATAATAGAGACTCATATTAAATGTAAAACCAAAATTTTAAAACATAATAAAAAGGCACGACTATGACTAAACAGAAACAAAGAATCAGTCAGAGGCAAAAAAGCATCCTTTAAAAATGACAGTGAAATCCTATTAAGGAAAATAGAAAGTCACGTGTAAAAGCAAAATTAGACATGCCAAAATAAGAATTTGAAGAACAACCAGTAGCACACTCAAAAACTAACATTTTTTAAAGTGTAACCCCCTTTCCTCCCTGGGTTACTTGGAAGCAGGACATGTTCACCTGTGTGCCTGGGCACCTGATGCTCTTAACATAAAAGGAGATCCTCATTATTCCAGTGGTGAAGTTGGATAGTTGGGAGTCCCCTATCGACCCCCTTGCTGCAGTCCCTTACTTCTCAAGGCGTATACAATGGCGGTGCCTCCACTTGACTGGCCCATGTACACAATTAATGGTGTGCCTTGGGAGCCTCCAAGAATAAACTTATTCCAGTAATAATCTAGATCTAACTCCACAACAACAATTAAAAATAATATACATCTAATTGATTAAATTAGAATTAACACAGCTTTAATTAACAATTTAAGAAAAAGGGTTTAACAGACTAAAAGTGAATAAAATCAATTATCAAAGTACACAGAAAGAAAGGAAACTTACACTGGCACCGTTTATCCCACTCCAGAGGGTGTACTCCTTGGGATCTCAGAGTCCCAGACATTTGCTTGTGTGGGCGTGCTTTAAGGTCTACAGCTGGAGTGGAAACAGCACTGTGCAGGTTCTGTGTGTATCAGTCCAGGCAGGCAGCTGACTGCAAAATCCCTGTGCAACTGGAGCAGGCCCACCAAATGCCAACACCTCTGGTTCACGGGTGTCACCAATCCCATCCTCCCTGTGGTATATGTGGGACAGGGTTCCCCTCCTACCAAACAGCAGGGTCCCATCCTGGGTTTAATCTGGGCTCCTTTTCCACCGGGGGGACTCGCTGGACCCTGGGGCTGGGCTTGCCTGACCCACCCCATTACCCAGGGAGCTGTTTATCTTATGGATGCTGGCTTAATAAATAGTTACAGTCCCACGCCTTCTCGCAGAGGCCCGCTCCTTAGTCCCCTCCACCTTAGTCCCCTCCTTACGGGAGGTTAGTCAGGCCGTAGCCCTGTCAGTCCCTAGGGCTGTTTCTGTCCTTCACCCCTCTCAGCACCTCCATCCGATCACAGCTGGGTAGGGGAACTCGGGCCCACCCGCACTCCCGAGCTCCAAGCCCAGGACCCTCAAAGGTACGACTACCGGGCCATACCTGAATGGTAAGCCAAACCAACACACTCACCACCCCTCTCGGGGGTTCGTCGTCCGTGGCAATTCCCCCGTCCTGGGATTTTGCCTACGTTGGTCAAATGCTGTTGTGGCAGCAATCTTCCCTTGGTCCCAGCGGGGTCTTCACCCCTAGTGCCAGACGTAAGGGTCCCGGGCGTCCCGGGTTTGGGGCTGTTGATGCGAAGGGGTCATCTGCTGGTGGTGTCGCCCCCAGTTTGGTCTCCCGTGACCCTTCCGTGGGGTTGCCCTCCTGGGCTTCCTTCCTCGTTGGGACCTGCCGGGGAGGAGGTCCTTCTCTCCGCCGCCCCCTCACTCTGCTCTCCTCTTCCTCCATGCCTTCCCCTTTCCTGCTGCCCCGGCGCCGCATTTAACCCCCCCACCGGGCCACCGGAGCATGCACAGCAGCGTTGGGGTGCATCGCGTGGCACAGCCTCTAACGTCAGCACCCTGGGCGTGGTGGCGCCGATGCAAGGGGACGGGCTTGCACTTTCACAACTGGGCAAATCGCTCTGGCTCTCTGTGGACTGAGAGCAGCTGGCTCTAGCTTCCACCAGCAGCTCCTGGATGGGAAGAGGCTCCACACCAGCAATCTGTCTCCTCTCTCCAAATTGGAGCCTCCCCTCCACTCTCTCCCCGCACTGCCTTGAAGAGAGCCACAGTTACCTTCCTTTTTCCCCAAGGGCTCATGGGCATTTTATGCTCTAGGGCTAGGGCTAGATTGCAGCACAAAGAATCCTCCCAGTACAAGTCAGAGGCTCCTATAGTCAAGGGAGCATACACAAATAAAGCAGAAAACCTGACAAACAATAATCAGGAGTCACTTCTGGTCAGACCAGGGTCATATCTCACAGTATCACTAGTGCCATCACACAGGTGGAGCCAGGTGGCTGTGGAACTCTGCCCTGGCTGCTCAGCTCTAGTTGAGGTGCTCTGGCCCCGGGAGTAGGAGAGCCAGGGAGAGCCCCAGGAGGCTGAGGCAGCAGCAGCAGCAGGCTGGAGCCCTAGCATGGTGACAGCATGGCCATGACCTCCCCTGATCCGGCAAATCCCCTTGTTCAGGACCAGTCAGGTCCTGAGGGTGCCAGACCAGGGAGGTTGAACAAGAGCCATATTTATTTTTGGAATCTGACTAGTTTAAACTTCCAGTAACTGGAACTTATTTCTATGTCTACTTGACTTAAGAGTTCATTATCCATTTTTTTTCCTGTTGATACTTACAGATTGTGTCTGTGAACTTTAACTGCCTCTTTTTTAAGATAGATAGACTCAACACTCTCAGTTGCGAAAGCATATCTTGCAATCATTCTTATGGCTCTTCTCTGAACACTCTCTATTATATTAATGTCATTTTAAAATTATGGACATCAGAACTAGACACGGTATTCCAACACTGGTTGCAACAATGCCAAATACAGAGGTGAAACAACCTCTGTATTTGTGATTCCAGCATTTATGCATTAAAGGATTGCCATAGGATTGCTTCTGACAACAGCATCACACTAGGATCTCATGTTCAGTCAATTATTTATCACAACCCTCATTTCTTTTAAAGTCACTGTTTCACATGAGATCATCCATGATCTTGTAAATATGGCTCATGTTCTTTGTTTTTAGATGTTTACTTTTTGCGATATTAACCCATCTTCTTCATTATTTACCATGCCCCCAATTTGTATAATCTACAAGCCTTGCCTTGTTTTCTTCCACATCATTGATAAAAATGATGAATAGCATAAGAATCAATTCTCCTAGGATCTCATTAGAAACATACCTGCTCAATGATGATTCCCCATTTTACAATGACATTTTGAGACTTCACTGTGAACTTGGTTTTAATCCATTTAGTGTGGGCCATGCTAATTTTGTATCATTCTACTTTTTTTATTAAAAGTGATGTATGATACCAAGTCAAATGCCCAACAGACATCTAAATGTAGTGCATCGATATTACTTTTATTAGCCAAACTTAGAATCTCATCAAAAGAAGATATCAAATTAATTTCAGAAGATTGTTTTCATAAATCCATGTTGATTTGCCTTAATTACATTACTCTCCTTTAATTCTTTATTAATCATATCACCATATCAGTTGCTCCATGAACTTTCCAGGGATCTCTGTGAGACTGATAGATTTATAATTACCTTAGTCATCCCATTTACCCTTGTTTAAAATATCAGCACAATATTAGCTTTCTTCTAGACTTCTGGAAGTTCCCCAGTGTTTCAAAACTTACTACAAATCAATATTCATAGCCCAGAGAAATTTTCCAATGGCTTTTTTAAAACAGAAAGTTATCCAAGCCTGCTGATATTAAAATGTCTAACTTTGGTAGGGAATGCACTGTTGTCATTGTCATCTAGTATGACTACACCACACTATTACTCCAAGTACAGAACACAAATAATTAATATATTTGCCTCTTTTTTTTGCATTATTATTGACCATTCTTCCATTTTCATCTAGTAATGGACCAATACCAATGTTTGTTAAAATTATTTTTTTCCTAATTTAATTTTTTTTTTCTCAGCCCTAACTCCACTGGCCACTAATTTATCCTTATATTCCTTTGTTTCCCTTATCAACTTGATAAAATTCCTATCTTCTGATTTATATTCATTACAATCAACTTTGTTTCATATATTTCATATTCTATTTCAGAGATTCTCAAACGGTGGTCCATGGAGCTACATTCAGATGATCCATGGGTATTTTCCTCTAAGATGTGCACCTGGGAAGCCACACATGAGAGAATGAAGGGCTGCACACCTAATTAGTGGCTCGGAGGCATATTCCCACTAATTAGGTGTCTGGACCATGAACCCTAAAGTTTAAGGTGAGGTGGTGGTCTTGGGGGAACAGAGGATAGGTGGGAAGTGGCAGGGGAGTAGGTTGAGCAGAGGGAAATAAAAAGTGGAGGGAAGTGGGGTGAGAAGAGGGGATGGGAGGATTTGTTATGTACAGGGCTGCAGAAGCCAGCAAACAAGGTGACTTTCTGCAGCTCTAGAGCTGCAGTTTCCAGGGAGAGATGTCTCTCCTTCCCAGCCTCAGCCCTGAGGCTGCTGTGATGGGGGAAAGGTCCCTACTGAATATCAAACTATGAGTTGTGAGCTTGTATTTTTAGAACAAAAAGTTAATTATTAAAGTTGTTTTTATATATAGTGCTTTTATCTAAAGTGTTTTACAACAGTTAGCTAATGGTACAAACAACATTTGGAAAGATCATTAAGTGGTCTACTAAGACCCTCAGTAATTTTCAATTGTCTACAAAAAATTGAGAACTACTGCTCTGTTTTGTTATAGCTGCCTTCATTTTTATTCAAAGCCAGGTTGACTTTTACTTATATGGCCATTTTTTAAGGAATACAGAATCTGTCGAAAAGGGGTTTATTTTTGACAGCTCCGTGTCTAGACTGCCTTTTTTTTTTTGAAAAAGCTCCATTTCGAAAAAAAGTGGTGGCCATGTTTATGCTAATGAAGCGTGGGATATTTAAATCCCTGCTTCATTAGCAGTTTTAACGTACCTAATCTACATCTCTCTGTCGACAGAGAGGTGTAGTCAACTAGACACAGCCAAAGTGATTTTAAACAATTCCTATTATTATTCACACTTTTTCTGCTTAAATTCTTCTTTCCAGCTGATTTGGCCCATAATTGCTTTCAGCTTTTTGAAATTGGTCCTTTCAAAGCATCAAGTTAATATTGTAAGCAGGGGCTGAACTGCTGCTTGCTATCAGCCAGCTAAAAGGAGGGGTGGGTGTGCCTGCTACAATTGTTTAGCTCTGCAAGGTAATTAACTGTTAACTGTTGATATGTAAATACTGCTCAGGAGAGAATCTGAGGTGTGGCTATGTAAATCCCATTCAGCCAGGGCTGATGGAGGGTCAGTGCTGGAATGGAATGTGGAGAATTGTATATAATTTGGGACTGTTGTGGGGGCCACTAATCATGCTACCCCTAAATGTGGGAACTGTAAAACATGCCACCAGTGCTTGCAGGAGAGACACCACCATCATGGTCAGAGGTCTCGGAGGAACAAGCCTCCCCCCCTTCCAGAGTTGAATGAACTGAGCTGGAGGGAAGGGTTAAAGGGCTTGAGTCAGTCTGCTTCACACCTGTCAGGTGTGAGCTATAAGACTGGCCCAACCTGCCTCTTTCCCCCTTTGTTTTAAGGAGAGACCTAAAGCAGACTCCCTGAGGAATCTTTTCTTTTGCTAGTCTAGTGAAAGCTGGATTCCTTTGCCAGTCCAGCTGGTGGCTAAAGAGTTGAAATCACTGAGAGCTGAAATCACTGGTTTGGCTCAGAGCCAGACCTATTGCAGCCAGTGAAGTGGCAGCGACCAGCGGTGTGGCGTGGAGTGGCAGCAGGTGAGGAGTGGCCTCCAGTGGCATGGAGCGGCAGCAGGCGAGGAGCGGCCACCAGCGGTGTGGTGTGGAGCGGTGGCAGGCAAGGAACGGCGACCAGAAGCGTGGCGTGGAGCAGCGGCAGGCGAAGAGCAGCGACCAGCAGCGGCAGGCGCCCAGCGGAGCGTCCAGTGGCATGGGATGAGACAGCTGGTGGAGCATGGTGGAGTTTCGTATAAGGTGCCTCCTATCTATCCCCCCACATCCATTTATACCCAGGTTGGGAGGTGAAACCCTGCAGGTGAACTTTGGGACTCTGGGTGGCATGGATCAGGGACAGAGACTTTTGAGGTGTCGGACTCTTTGGACTTCGGGCGATTCTTGGCTGGGGTGGGGGCTTGGCTCATGTTTGGGTTATGAACTTTGTTTGTGGTGTTTTCCCCAAGTTAATGCCATATGACTTCTCTCTCTGTTTCATTAAATGTTTCTTTCTTACACTCAGACTCAGTGCTTGCAAGTGGGGAAGCATTGCCTCTCAGAGGCACCCAGGGGTGCGTGAATTTCCCAGATTACTGGGTGGGGGCTCGAGCCGGTTCTATGTGAGATGGACCCCAAGATATTGAACCTAGGCCTGGTTACTGCCAGCCTTATCCAGCAGAAGGGTTACAATATATTATTTGGTTTATTCTGTTTGTGCCTTACAAATAAGATCGTCATGATTTAAGTCAGTATCTAAGCTATATGTTTAATGAGTTTTCAGCTATGCTTTAACTTTCTATGGCAAGAGACCTAACATGAAGTGAACACTAACAGCCATTTTCAAAGTAACATTATTTACCATATCATTTTCAACTTGCATGAAAATATTGGATACATATTTTTATTGCCCTGTGAAGGATATGCCAGCTAAACTACACTTCTACAACTGCTGATAAGTCAACAAAAGGAAAATATTGCAAATTGAAAGTGCAGAAGTGTATAAAATAAATAAAGCAGCCACATTTACATTTTTGGAAAGACTGACTGATGTAGGGGATTGGTAACAGGACAAGGAGCCTTTTGTCTGTTATGGTACAGTTCAGGTTGACAGTGATTTGGAGTCTGAAGTAGCTCTCATTTAGAGTTTGGCATATGTCACATTTAATGACCGGTCCCAAAATGGTTCCTAATAGAAAACCACCACCATTTATGACACCAATAGCTGTAATTATGTTGCCAATCTAAATAAAGTGACAAAAGTCAGAATGGCCTTTTAATCCAGAGTTGGTTCTTCCTATGCATGCTGGGGATAATTTTACAGAGTAATGAGGAATAGTTTAACTTTAGTGAAGCTCTTCAGGGCAAGAAATCTATATCTTTGGTAAATCTTCACACATGTCTGAGGGTATGTCTACACTACCCTCCTAATTCGAACTAGAAGGGTAATGTAGGCATACCGCACTTGCAAATGAAGCCCGGGATTTGAATTTCCCAGGCTTCATTTGCATGAAGCCGGCCGGCGCCATTTTTAAATGCCGGCAGTTCGAACCCCATGCCGCGCGGCTACATGCGGCACGGAGTAGCTAGTTCGGATTAGGCTTCCTAATCCAAACTAGCTGTACCCCTCATTCCACGAGGAGTACAGTTATTTCGGATTAGGAAGCCTAATCTGAACTAGCTACTCCGTGCCGCGTGTAGCCGCGTGGCACGGGGTTCGAACTGCCGGCATTTAAAAATGGTGCCGGCCGGCTTCATGCAAATGAAGCCCGGGAAATTCAAATCCTGGGCTTCATTTGCAAGTGCGGTATGCCTACATTACCCTCCTAGTTCGAATTAGGAGGGTAGTGTAGACATACCCTGAGGTATTATTTACTCATTCCCACAATAAAACACCACAATAAAGAACTAGGGGGCACCAAATGAAATTAATAGGCTGTAGGTTTAAAACAAACAAAAGGAAGTTTTTCTTCACTCAGCGCAGAATCAAAAAGTAGAACTCCTTGTCGGAGGATGCGGTGAAGGCTAGAACTTTAACAGGGTTCAAAAAAGAGATAGATAGATTCATGAAGGTTAGGTCCATCAATGGCTTTTAGGTAGGATGGGTAGGAACCGTGTCCCTAGCCTCCAGAGGTGGGATGACAGGGGAGGGATCCTATGAGGATTCCCTGTTGTGTTCCCTCCCTGTGGGGCATCTGGCATTGGCTGCTGTCAGCAGACAGGATACTGAACTAGATGGACCTTTGATCTGATCCAGTCTGGCTGTTCTTATGTTATGATCTTATGTTAAATGTACACTATTCATGTTGCATAAGACATGGAGAGGACTTGAGCTATTCCTCCAGCTAATAATTTAGCACTATTTTGCAAGCACTAAATGTAATGATTCTTATAAGTGCAAAGCAATGTTTGAGTATTTAATATCTTTATTAAACTATAACATTTGTAAATACCTTATCATCCTGAATTGGAAACAATAACACTTTCTCTTCTGACCAATCAGTAGAGATCAGAAATCAATAATAATATAATGGTTGTTTCACCCATTCATGCATCGTTTAGAATCCATCATAACTGTAACCTTAATTTAAATGCCTTACAATGGAAAAGCTGTAGTTCCTTCTCAGAGTTATGAATGGGGATATAATGGGTATAAATCAAATCTAATTTTTTTTTGTACTTAAATTTCTGGCTCTCATTTGCTCTAGGACTTCAACATCACATTTCAAGGCAGCTCATTATGTTTCATTTATCTATCTTTGGGACTCCTATGAACAAGAAAAATGGGTGGGTAAACTCGATCAAGGCAGCATCTATAGAAAAAAGAAATGCAATGTCTACATTAGTTCTGCTCTGCTAAAAGTTAGGCATGGCTGTATTTTTTCATTTGAGCTTAAATAAATTGCATTTCATCATATGAATCATAACATCCAGTATATTTTTGATAAATTGGAAGAAGAAAAGTGCATGACACCCTGCTTTTATAATCTGCAAACTATTTCTCTGTCTTCTGTGTCAGATTTCAAATAGGAAATGAGGATTTCGAATCTCTCTGGGTTAGTGGAAGTGGGGTTTTGTCAGCAAGCCAGCAATGAACATTTCCAGTGTTAAAGAGAAAAGAAAAAAATATTTGGTGAATAAAAGAACTTTGCACTTAAAAAAGTTTTATAAAGTTGACTAGAGATTCAAAAAATGCTATGAAAAATGACAATACACACAGGGCCAAATTATGCTTTCTTTCAAAGATATGTGATAGAGATGTAGCCGTGTTAGTCTGATGTAGCTGAAACAAAATACAGGACTATGTAGCACTTTAAAGACTAACAAGATGGTTTATTAGATGATGAGCTTTCGTGGGCCAGACCCACTTCCTCAGATCAAATAATAGAAGAAAATAGTCACAACCATATATACCAAAGGATACAATTTTAAAAAAATGAACACACATAAAAAGGACAAATCACATTACAGAACAGAAGGGGGATGTAGGGGGGAGGGGGGGAAGGAAGGTGAATGCCAGTGAGTTAATGATATTAGAGGTGGGGAAGGGGAAATGTCTGTGAGTTAATAGTATTAGAGGTGATAATTGGGGAAGCTGTCTTTGTAATGGGTGAGAAAAAAACAGTTGCTTGTCATTTCAACCAGAAAGGACACTGTCTGAATGACCTGCTAACCTGCATCCTACTTCAGAAGACATTCAAATCTGCACTTGAAAAGGGAATCCTCTGAACTGGCATTCATGCTAAAATTCGACACTCTCCGCAGGGGAATTAACAAAGACTCCAATTATCCCACCCATTACAAAGATAGCTTCCCCAATTATCATCTCTAATACTAACAACTCACAGACATTTCCCCTTCCCCACCTCTAATATCATTAACTCACTGGCATTCACCTTCCTTCCCCCCCCCCCCCCCCCACATCCTCCTTCTGTTCTGAAATGTGATTTGTCCTTTTCATATGTGTTCATTTTTTTAAAATTGTAACCTTTGGTATATATGGTTGTGACTATTTTCTTCCATTATTTGATCTGAGGAAGTGGGTCTGGCCCACGAAAGCTCATCATCTAATAAACCATCTTGTTAGTCTTTAAAGTGCTACATAGTCCTGTATTTTGTTTCAAAGATATGGTAGTCAATTTAGCATTTATCTGAAGGAAGCTGATTGGTCACTGCTCTTCGGACCATATATAAAAATAAAATGCCATCCTGAAAAGTGCCTGTTTAATATCTTCTGCAGAAATATCTTTGGAAGGAGGAGTAAAATAAGCTAAAAATGATATTAAAATGTTGCTATAGTGATGAAACAGGTGAAACCCCCTCCTCAAGTTTTCAAATTTACCTAAACAAGGTGGGATTTGATTTTTTGGTGGGGGTTGATTTTTGTTTTAAGCAATAATTCTGTATTCTATTTACTAATCATATAGCAAAGATTGGCATTATATTAAATGAGGAGTGGACTAAGCAAACTTTCACTTTACAGTTTGCACTTTGTCAAAGTGCTTCAGCAACTATCAATTTTTTCATATTGTGATGAATCTCCAGTAAATGTAAATAGAGTTGGCAGTATTTCAAACTCAATATTCACCCCCAACACTTAAGTAACTGTGATTGCTTCCTGCACTTATAATAGAAGATTGTGGTATTACATTCCCTGCAAAGTGTCAAATATTGGGCTTCTAACAGGGCCTTCCACATATAATGTACTTTAAAATGATTTAGTATGGATTATACCAGTGTAAGAAGCAACTAGCTTATAAATACACCCTACAGCTTTCTGGAGAAGCAGTTAAGTGAGTGACCTCTAAGCAAGAGACTAGTCTTGTGGCCCTCATATATTGAGTTATTAGATTTAACAAACCATCTCCTATATATCATGCTGACCATGGCATAACATGGTGAGTACTAGAGATGGTACTGCAAGAAACGTTGTTTACAAATCTCTCTGTTTTCTGCTCAGTTTGCCCTTTGAATGTGTATCAAACTTTGGAATTACTACTCTAAAGAAAAGAATATTCATGAACCCCTCCAAAACAGGACAGGACACACTGTGTGAAACTTAAAATAGATAAAATTTATATTAAGTGGTATACACCGGCAGAAAAGGAACAGTTGTGAACAACCAATGGTATTTCCAAACCAAGCAACATTTATTTAACTGAAAATGAAGGCAAGTAATTTTGATTGCACTTAAACCATGTTCCTAATAAATAGAAACCAGATCTCATTTGAAAGGGAAGATGTAAAAAGAAAGCAAATCTTGACAGTGAGATACTTGTTTGCCAGCCTACTAGCAGTTCATTCCGTTTAGCTATTTCCAGAAGTCTTCCTAGTAATCAGCAACATACTAGATGGGGGAGGGGAGGGGGAAACCATTTCAACATTTTCTTTCCTGGAAAGATAGGATGTCACATGAAATGTTATTACCTAATATGTTTTTATTAATTCATAGCCCTGGCATTTCCCAACACCATACAGTGTGATGGGGCATATTAAACCCTCACTGGGGCAGCAAGAGTTAACCCTTCTCTGTTAGCTGAAGAAGCCAGACTTCTCCTCCCCCAGTTCTGCTGGGCATGCTCCAATTGGAGGCCAGGTATAAAGGCCTGCAGAACATCCCACTGGGCAGACTGCTGATGGGGAAGGAGATGCCATGCTTGCTCCTAAAGGAGAATTGCCTGCACACCATGATACTGACACCAGCCTCAGGGAGTGAGATGGAGGACCCCAGAGACAGAGTATTCCAGAGTGTTGGGTAAGAAGTAACCCAGAGAATTTTTGCAAAAAATGGTGTGCTTTGTTTGGCAATAGAGCAAAAGCACAGACCAGGGAGACGTGGGCGGCGGGACCGCCCAGACGCGCCGCAGTTCCGCTGCCCGCATCCTCCGCATCTTTGCTCCGCGTCTTCCTAGTCTGCTGCCTCCCCCCCTCCCCCCCAGCAGACCAGGGAGACGCGGAGCGGCTTTTCTTGCCACGGAAGACGCGGGCAGTGGGACTGCTGCGCGTCTGGGCGCTCCCACCGCCCGCATCCTCCGGGGCGAGAAAAGCCCCGTTCGTAAGTACAGATCCGACATAAGTCGAATCCGCGTATCCTGGGGACTGCCTGTAATCTCTTAAAAGTCAATGTTTGTTGTCAGAACAAAACTTTTCAGAAAAAAGATATTCTTCTTGGAAGAGTGCAAAAAGGATTACTAGCTTTTTAAGTTTGAAAACAAGCATGAAGCATATTCTCCAATGAAAGGAACACACATCTGTTCTGGAACTTCCAACCAACCAGTGCTCTTGAATTTGGATTAGACCTCATCAGTAGTCGCTCAGTTCTATGCTAGTTTCATCCATATCACAGTGAAGCCACGCTTTTTTCCTAATGTCTGGCTAAGAATATTTGATTATAAGCATCAGTCTCAGCCAGATGTGGAACATGGAAACTATGCCATGGGACTGACAACACTAATGTAGAGCTGAGTGACATCAGACTCCCGCTGGCATTACAGCCCAATCTAAATAGTGCTGCTAGGGGCTTCATGCTTACAACAAACAGGGAAAATGAAAGAATAGAACCCACAGGAGAACTGACAGTACCTCAATGCTTCTTTCTGAGACTAATTTCATATTCTATAACTACAAGTTACTACAGGTTGAACCTCTCCAGTCCAGCACCCTCAGGCCCTGACTAGTGTCAAAACAGAGAATTTGCTGAACCATGGGTGGTCAGTATTGTGCAGCAGCATTACCAATACTTCTGCTGCTTATGGGGCTCTTCGAAGACATGAAGGGGTAAGTTAGAGCTAAATAACAGTACAGAACACTAAGAGCCAAGACTGGTGGCTATAAACAAATTTTATGGAACTATAAGAAACTTGGCCATACCCATGAGAAGTGGGCCTCCAGTTACTAAAACACACCAGACTACGGATGTTGCTGTGCCAGACTAGAGAGGTTAACCTGTACATTGCTGGATTTGAAGTTGTAAATGTTTCTATTTCCAACAACTCATATTTTAGTATCTGCATCTGTAATGTGGATGCATATATCTGCAGATCATTTTTGCGGCTACACATGTGGATGCAGATATAAATTCTGTATCTGCAGAGGGCTTTAGAACATAAGAATGGTCGTACTGGGTCAGACCAAAGGTCCACCTAGCCCAGCAGCCTGTCTGCCGACAGTGGCCAGCACCAGGTGTCCCAGAGAGGGTGGACCGAAGACAATGATCAAGCAATTTGTCTCATGCCATCCATCTCCAGCCTCTGACAAACAGAGACCAGGGACACCATTCCTACTCCCTGGATAATAGCCTTTTATGGACCTAACCTCCATGAATTTATCTAACTTCTCTTTAAACTCTGTGATAGTCCTCGCCTTCACAGCCACAGGTTAACTATGCGCTGTGTGAAGAAGAACTTTAGCTTATTAATTTTAAACCTGCTACCCATTCATTTCATTTGGTGTCCTCTAGTCCTTCTATTATGGGAACTAATGAATAACTTTTCTTTATTCACCCTCTCCACACCACTCATGATTTTATAGACCTCTATCATATCCCCCCTCAGTCTCCTCTTTTCCAAACTGAAAAGTCCCAGTTGCTTTAGCCTCTCTTCATGTGGGACCTGTTCTAAACTCCTAATCATTTTAGTTGCCTTTTCTGAACCCTTTCCAAGGCCAAAATATCTTTTTTGAGGTGAGGAGAGCACATCTGTATACAGTATTCAAGATGTGGGCGTACCATAGTTTTATACAGGGGCAGTAAGATATTCTGTATCTTATTTTCTATCTTTCTTAATAATTCCTAACATTCTATTTGCCTTTTTGACCGCTGCAGCACACTGTGTGGACGTTTTCAGAGAACTATCCACGATAACTCCAAGATCTCTTTCCTGATTTGTCTTAGCCAAATTAGCCCCCGTCATACTATAAGTATAGTTGGGGTTATTTTTTCCAACGTGCATTACTTTACACTTATCCACATTAAACTTCATTTGCCATTATGTTGCCGAATCACTTAGTTTTGTGAGATCTTTTTGAAGTTCTTCACAGTCTGCTTCTGTATTGACTATCTTTATATATATTTTCCTCATTTTTGGGGGGGGGTAGTGAAGGCAATATCAAGGTTAAAAAGAAAGGAGTTGTTGAAAGGAGTGCTATATTTAAATAAGCAGAGAAGAATTTGTATTGTCTTCACTTTCTGGTTTCTAAGAAATTCATTTAAAAATTATAATATAGCTCTATTATACTTATGAGCATTACAGAAGTTTAAGCACCTGTGAATATGTGCAATGTGTAATGGAATTTGCAGGATATGTTTATGCATCTGTAGAAACAGACATTTATTTATGGATACCATAATGTGTTGTAGGTTACTGGAGTATGCCAAATGAACTACTGTAATAATAATAACGACATCATAAATTTCTAAACTGATACTAGAGAGTAAAGACTAGGGAGGTTGGTAGCAATGATACAAGCATTTTCCTATAATTGGTCTAGAGGCATATAAGTCTCTCTTCTGTGATTGGTGGACAGGTAATCAACTCAAATACCCCTACGCCTCTGATTCTTCTTACATGTTGGGGAGGAAGGTGCTAATAAACTGAGAAATGATCACTATACATGGAATGCTATTAATTTTTTGCACTTTTTGAAGAATTTATCTTTAGCTAGCTAAGTCATTGCTTGGAGGAGCCAAAGAGACATTCTTCCTCTTGGGAAACAACTGGGTATGAGATTCAAAACCTGTGTAGCTTTAGCATGTATAGGTATATAAAGAGATATCAATCATGGTAAGGTGGACACCATAGTGGATTTCTAGATATTCACAGGAAGCATGGCTTCCAGCCGGGACCAGAACCAGAAGCCATGTGGTGGGCAGCAAGAACCAGAGGCCACATAACAGGCGGCAACTGCTCCAGTGGCTCTGGTTGGGGTAGGAGCTGATTCTGCCGGGCTGGATCATTGCTGTATGTGGCGTGCCAGGCCCCACAGAGCTGGAGCAGCCTGCCGGTTGACCATAAGTAGTAAGCATCACCTAGTAAGGGTGATGTTAACCATTCACATCCCTATTTTAAATAGGAGTTTAATAGTTGGGCTTTATTGTTTTATATTGATTATGTGTGTGTGTGTGCTAAGGATGTTAAATATCAATTAATTGAATAGTCAAGTAACCTCATGAATTTTTATTGGTTAATCGACTATTTTATAGTCCCTGGGGGTGAGGCCATCAGCCAGTGCACTCCAGCCTCACTCCCGAAGAGCCCTCTGTCACTCTGCGCTGCTGCCTCAGAGGCAGCAGTGTGGGATGCCAGACAGGAGCTGGTCCACGAGGGGAGCCAATTTAAAAACCTGCCCCCTTTGTGGTCTGGCTGCCTGTCGCCCTGTGCTGCAGCCTCTGATAAAGAAGCAGCAGTGTGGGGTGGCAGCAGCTTCTGTCTAGGGAGTGGTCTGAGCCTCTGAACCCGGTGCAAGCTGGAAATGAGTTGGGCTTCCTGCCCACTTGGCTCCTAATACACTTTAAATGCAACACCGCAGCAGGGGTAGGTCCTGGACCTGTCGCAAGCCAGGACTGAGATGGGCTGCTGGCCAGCCTGCTAAAAAATGTAATGGCAGGGAGAGGAGGGAAATGCGTGTAGTCTATAACATTAACCTATAAGCTTTTGCTTAGCGGTTAATTGGTTAATCAACTACACTATTACATCCCTAGTGTATGCTAGGTTGGTTTCTGTTTTTAAACCATCCAGCTGGTAGCCTTTTTTGAGCTTTTAAAAGAATTTAAATAAGAAGTAGTTTTTTATTTTATTTTATAGGAATACCTATAATTATTTTTAAATTTTTATTTTAATTATAATCAGTATTGTTTTAGTTGCTCTATTATTGACAAAGGGATTTGAGATGTTTATTTTGGATTTCTTTTCTTTTTATTTTCACTTATTTTATGTTTAATATTAATCAATTAAGAAAAAAAGTTAAACTTTGTGAAAGCATCAGGACACTTGAAGAGCTAACTAATAAAATTAAGGCTGTCGGTAGGTCTCACTGCCAGATTAAGAACAGCTGTCCATTTTGCAGTCTTGAATAAAATATTTGAATGGATTTTAGTAGAATTTTTAAAAGGCTGATATATTATATATATATAATTTTTGTAAAGTATTTTTGAAAATTTGAGGTCCTTTGCTATGTTTATTATGAAAGGCTAAATATTTTAAACTTTCTTGGCTTACCTTTTACTAGCTTTACTTACCTTTTACTAGTTTTGAACTCTTTTGTTTTTAAAATGATTTTAGACTTTCAAAGAGCTTTAGGGGTGTGTGTATAAATTGCAAGTTAAGAACAAATGACTCATTTAAGTAGTTTACCATTTCTAGACTTCTATTCATTTTTATATTTAAGCTTTGACCAGGCTGGTTTTTTTCCCCTCAGCTGACAACTCTTTTGGCCTTAGCTTTGTTATCTTCTGTATTTTAGCAATGTTTAATTTCATCCTTTTCTTCCATGTTTCAGCTATTTGATCTTAACTACATTTTTTATAGTTAAACAATTTAAATGGGATTGTTCTTGTACCTGCTACAACCATCACAATTCATTATTTACAGGCTCGTTTGTTAGGAAGCACCGATTGCCTTCAGAACGACTGCAAGGCCTTCCGTGTTGTGTGTGGTGACAAATCTCATAGTGCAGGGGTGGTCAATAAGCAGTTTGCAGGACAAATACAGTACATTTGCACTTCAGGTCAGCCATAATAATAAAGATGCATGGGTGAAAGTGCTGATTTTATCAGCTCTTTTTATTCTTTGTGACTGGGAAGGGGCTGTTTTAGTATTCTTTCTTCCATACTATATATATATATATATATATATATATATATATATATATCTCAGCACTTTCACCCACGCATCTTTATTATATATATAAAATGTGAATATATTTGTTAGTAACTGGGGGGTGCGAAGGTGGAACACATCCAAAAAAGCACACATGACATCAATATTGGCAAACAAGACAAAACTCACTCCACTCATGGATGGAAAATCTTAGAGGGTACACTGACTATGATCTTCTTATATCTCTTTCAATCAGACATTTTTATATGCAATGGAGTTTGATGAATAATTGTGTGATATCCTAGCAATGGAGTAAAGCAAATCTGACTGTGCTCCAGAGGACATTAATGTGTAATATTTTGAAGTGTACCCTGAAGGATCATCTGACAAATATTTTAGAAGTACCTACAGTGCTGAGTCTCTAACCTAGCTTCAGCTGGCCTATATTAGCATATATAATGGCACAAGTTGTATAGCTAATTTTTATCACCAATACTGGTAAGACTGTTTTCCAGTCACTGGCTTTCATTCATGTTTTCTGCATCAAGAACTAAAGTGTCTTAAATATCTAACTTACAGCACAAGCTGGGCTTTTTGCTTTTCATATTTACACTATTGCAAGGGCTGACCAGGTATTTCAGAATCTGTTAGAAAGAACTGAAAGCAAATAAGTTAATCCAGCAACAACTGCTCTATGTTATTCACTGTGTGCCAAACAGGGCCAGTTGGTTTATTGGCTGCTGTAATATCCTAGATTATCACAACTCTACAGTTCTTGCAGCAGGGTAGAAACCACCACAGTGGATGCACACAAGTGAAGTTCTTAGGCAAGAAAGAGGTGAATTTTAAAACATTTTCATTCTTAAATTTTTAAACATTATGAAAAGGAATAGAGAGTCTTATATATCTGCCTGAGTAAAACATTCCCCTTTCTTTTCCTTGCTCCTTATGTCTGCATATTTCACTGTTGTCATTATCATTGGCCTGAAAACTATTTAACTGGTTCTTCTCTGGTGTGAATAAGCTAAAATCTTGGTCTCATCAAAGTCAAGGTTTTGCTTCAGATGAACAAGACTTTGGCCAAAGGAACCTCATAAATTGCTTTTGGATTTTATGTAGTATTGTGTTTTGGAGTGTCAAAGGCTTGGAGGTTTCTCTTGAAGCTAAAAGGCAATTAGTACCAATGAGTGGTTAGGACATGGCTAATTACTAAATGATAGCTAGCTTCCTAGATGTATCAAGATGAACAGAAGATAATTTTTTCAGAGAAAAAACAGTGCACTCTACAACACCGTGTTTTGGTGATTTAGGGCCCATGGCCTATATATAAGAATTTGATGGATGAAATAATTCCTATGCCCTTTCCCCAGAAATAGGGATACAAGGGGACAGGATCTTTATTGCTGAAAAACTACATTATTAGACTCTTTTTCTTTCACTCTTTTTCTTTCACTCATTAAATTAATTTCAATTTAATTTAACAAAACTATTTTCACTGTTTCTGCCTTCTTGACTTTTGAAAAGGCTCTGAGTCTGGTTTGCTTGTTACAGTAGCAGATAAAGACTCCAGCTGAGATTAGGGTCTGATTGTTTTAAGGTAGAAGATGGCCCTTGACTCAAAGAGGGAGTACTAACTAGATAAGACAGAAAAATTTGAGGAGAAGCAAAGAATTTTAACATAAAGAGAGGTATGAAGGGCAAGTGCTATGCTAGTTGAGTGGGGTTTTATGTATTTAATGTTATTATTCTGCAAGAGTAGAAGAGATGAGAAGACAAAGTAATTAGCTGAAAGGAAAAACACAGGAAGGAAGAACAAGAGATGAAAGGATGGATGAGAGGAAACTAGTGTGGCTGACATGAAGGAACTGAGGGAAAGGTTAGAGCAAGCAATCACGTAGCAGGAATAAAGAATGTTCTATTATCTTCAGTGTTGAAGGTCAGTGTCTAAAACTGCTCTGCAGCTGTTTCTGCCAGCTTGAGTCTGTAGCTGGCTCCATTCAAAATAAAATCCCAACTGCCACATAAGTGATTGCTGGTGCTTGAGTGGGGGGAATTACTTCCATTCACGTTGGAGTGCCAAGAATTCTGACTGGTCTTTGGACATGATCTAGGTCAGAGAGCCTGTTTAGCCACCCTAGGTTTAAATGGTTTGTACCATCATTTTGGCTGGATGTATTCCTAGAGATTTTGACACATAACAATAATTAATTAAAGATGAATCTTTAATTCCTGGAAACTCCAGGGCAATCCTGGATGGTTGGCAACCCTAATTAACCCTTCACTTAACTGGTAAGGGCGAGCAGAGTGATTGAATAATGAGCAAACATTTTTAGATGTTATTAAAATTATTTTAGATATGCTGTTTACATTATTATTTGTTATTCCTGTAGCAACGTGGTATTTTACAGACGGGCAACACACTTGCACTAACATCCAAGAATGCCTAAATTCCATTATAACATGATTACACTCACCACCAGAGCACTCCCTTTTGGTCTTCTGGGAATTAGCTCTTTCCGTCACTGGAGCTCCCTTTGCCTGCTATTACCTACCCTGTGTGTCTCCATCACTCCAGAAGCTACAACCCTCCTTGACCACGGGGTACCTTGTCCTAGGAAATGCACTCCAGTGGTGCTCACTCCTGGGTTTCTCCCACAGTATTAGTACTCTCCCAGGCCCCTGTGTCAGGGTCTTAACCTGGAAGTTAATTTCTCTGACTTTCTTCGGCACTGTGCTGTCTGTTATACTTCCCTTTACGGGCAGCCAGTCCTTCTCCCTCCAGGTCTAGAGAGAAAAACTGACTTCCTGTGCCTTGCAGCCTTTTTTATAGAGCCCACCCAGGTCCTGATTGACTCCAGTACCTGCTCTCTCCAAGGGCTGTTTTAATCCCTTTTTAGACAGTGTTGGGCAACCACCCCATCACACCCATTTTCAAAAATGACCAGAACATACCCATGCTGTAAAATATGTCAAGCTAAGATATTCAGCATACAGCAACCATACTTATTACATTGCTTGTTCATGTCCATGCTATACTCCTTGTGTAAATGGTGTGCATGCTCACTAAGCAACTTGTTTTGATGCAGAAAGCAGTAGTTATCTCACAATGCAATTTGCCACCATCTAGCCCAAGGTGTTTTGAGAAGGGTTTGCAGTACCACATGGGACATGTAACACCAGTCAAGCAGTGGTGAGTGGGAGCATGAGTTCAAGTTTCCATAACATTCTCCATCCCATAATTTCATCTTCATCCATAAAGTTATCATACCTCTTTTCAAAATCACCCATCCAAGCCCGCATAGTCTTTCTCACTGCCATCTGTGACAGAAGCATGGAAACTGTGTAGGGATAACATATTAATGTATTGAAAATGATTCCCCCAAATGGAAGTGACTCCCCATAATTTGTTCCCCACAACTTAAAGTGTTTAGATTTATTATTAATTCTTCTTCTTCTTCTTATTATTATTATTTGTTAAGATTGTTAAATGTTTAGATTTATTATTATTATTGTCCCTTTAGAATATAATGTATTAGGTCATGTAACTTAGAACTGTTAAGAATATAATCCTATGTAGCCAGAAATAGCCCCCCCCCCCCCCCCCCCCCACCGTGCTCCAGGGCATGCTCAAGCTTGTGCAAGGGGCTGCTTGAAATTGACATTGCAGAGATACATTGTAACAATGCATTGTCAAGCCACTAACTCTGCTATGGGAGCCAAGCCCTGTAATTGACTAAGGGCATTGTTAACTTTACTTAGCAGTCAAAGAATGTTTTAAGCAATACCACCCAGAAACTTTTGTAACTACAACTTTTATTATTATACAAAATACTGTACAAATGTATGAGAGAGTGCTTGGACGATGAATGAATGGTTCTGAGAGGTGCCAGCCTGAGAATACAGCAACAAAGGGCTGAAGAAGGCGTCAAGTGCCAGTGCAACCAAAAGGTGTCAAGTGAAGAAAACCAAGTACTGAAGGTCCACCCGATGAGATCACTGACGAGCACCTGGCAGCCACCCTGGAGACATCAGCATGATGCAGCAATTTCCATAGACTGGCATAGGAAGAAATTCCTATAAGAACTGGACTAAAAAACGATGAAATCAGAGTCCAAGGTTCTGCTGCCAGCCTACCAGGAGCTTCAGATGCGCATCTGATCAGGACTTCGCTCCCCACTACCATCACTTGTGTACAGAGTACCTGGCCAGTATTCTGTCACAAGCAACTTCCAGGCTGGTAACTATACACAGAACTTGAATGAATGGATGTATGAATAAATGGTTATATATATATATATAAAAGTGTATAAGGGTTAAGTAGTGTTAGGAATAAGTAGTTAAACAACGTTGTTTGCTTCTATCTTTTCTTTATTTTTTATTATTATCTTTACAATAAATGTGGCTTTTTGCCTTATCCCCCTCATAAGATCCTGCTTGCTTTTATTTGGTACAACAACTGTGCAGCTCTGCACTATTAGAATGAGTCTTGCACATATGAGCCATCTAATCCTGCAGAATCTGCAGAGCCACTAGCGGAGCTTTGGGGAACATAACAATTCCTTAGAGGCTAGATTGCTATGGAACTTATAGCTTCAGATGATGGAGCTCCTGAGAACCAAGCACTGACTGGTGGGACTGCATTGTCATGCAGGTTTGAGATGAGCAGCAGTGGCTGCAGAACTTTTGAAAGTGCAAGGCCACATTTCTGGATCTATGCTGAGTTCACCTCAGCTCTACAGCACAGGGACACAAAAAAAATGAGATCTGCTCTGCAGGTGGAGAAGTGAGTGGTGATCACATTGTGGTAACATGCAATTTCAAATTGCTACCTGTCAGTGAGGAATCAATTTGGGACTGGGAAATCCAGCACAACAGCTGTTATGCAAATGTGCAGGGAAATTAACTGGCTTCTGCTTCAAAGGACTGTGACTCTGGGCAGTGCATGGGACATAGTGGATGGTTTTGTAACAATGGGGCTCCTGAATTGCAGTGGACCGATAGATAGCACACATATCCCCATTTTGGCTCTAGATCTTCTTACCACAGAATACACCATCAGAAAGGGTAATATGCTGTGGTAATGCAAGTGCTGGCCGATCATCAGAGACCTTTTTTTACCTACATCATTGTAGTTTGGTCAGGAAAGATGTATAACACACTCACACTTTTAAGAAAACTGGAATATTTAGACAATTGCAAGCAAGGACTTTCTTTCTCAATCAGTGGATTGCCATTGCAGATGTTGACATGCAAATAGGGATTCTAGGAGACCCAGGCCAGTCCTTGTTTCCTGCAGTCATGAAGCCATACTTCAGCTACCTCGGCAGCACGAAGTAGCACTTCAAATCCAGGATGAGTAGATGCAGAATGATAGTTAAATGTGTCCTTTTTGACATATGAAGTGCTGCTGGCATTGTCTACTCACTTGTTGGACCTCAGGGGGAAAAAAATTATCTCAAAGATTATAGCTGCCTGCTGCATCTGTGCTAATATCTGTGACATAAAGCGGGAAACATTGCCATCAGAGTGGTGGGTGGAGGTGAAGCAGCTGTCAGCTTATTTTGGTAGCCAGGTACCAGGGTTAAAAGAGCTCAGCATGGAGTTATGGCTCAGGGAGGCTTTGACAGATCATTTTATTAGAGAGCCTGTGCTATTGTTGTAGTGTGTGCTACTGTGTGTCACTATAATGTGTGCTATCTAGCCTTGCTCTTTTGCAACCTTATATGAACCTTCTGAATGCTGTGTGTGTGCAGTTATATAACTTTGCCAATGTACCGATTGATACTGTCTGAGAATGTAAGCACTAGTCCGCATGTGTTGTAAACTTAGAAAGATGAATTATTGTTCCAACACAGATTTTTGTTCTATAATAGTGCAAAGAGAAAAAAGAAAAGTAGTTTCTATTTGAGATACACATACACCAACTGTGTCTTTTATAGGTCGGTGTATGTACAACTGAGATTGCCTGTAATGTACCCCAGAGTGGAATAGGAGGGGCCATGCAGAGGCTCCTGATGCCATACACAATGTTGAGAAGAGTGTATGGCGGTCCCTATATTCCGTTCTCTATGGGTTGCAGAGGGAGGCGAACATGGGATTGTTGGACCTGCAGGTCCACCAAAGTCTGCAGCATGTATGTGTATTGTCTAAGAAGTGCTAGCATCTCCTTTTCATGTGCCTTTGTCCTCTCCATTCTACTACCTTTGTCATGCTGTCTGTATGGGTGATCTTCCACATGGTCTCTGAAGTAGCAGTGGCTTGCAGAATTTCTTGGAACATGTCATCCTATGTCTTTTTCTGGGCTGAACTACTATGCTGGTGTGGATAGATAGATCTTCAATACCACATTTTCAGCTGCGAAAATTACAGAGCATAGGGGTACTACTGTGAGTGTTTTCACACAGTAAATGGAAACTTGGTATACTGAACTCACTCCCCTTGATCCACACAACATGCAAGTAGTATGTTCTCATTTCTCTTTGGGATTCACAGACCATAGAGGCAGTAGAGCTGAGAAGTAGAGGGGGACTTGAGACAATGCCAGGGAGATTGGAAAAGTCCTATTGGTTGTTTCACTATCTCATCTAGCATAAATATCAAAGAGTACACCAAACGGATGTGTCTCTTCAGTTACTAAAGCATCAGGCTCATATGTGCTGGCCTGTAGGGAGTAACTATGCTGTTCAGGAGTTAAATACAGCTACTGACTTGCTGTTGCCACTGGAGCCCATAGCTGACTATCTCCCGTATTCCTCCTTCTTCTCCTTCCTCCTTATCACAGTTCACAGGGAGGATAGTGGTAGCATCTCTGTTGAGGATGGCATGCATCTCTTTGAAAAGGGGGTATGTCTATGGCTCTGCACCTGAACAATTGTTAGCCTCCCTTGCATTCTGGTATGTCTGCTTTCACATGTCATTGCTGCTGGTCTCTCTTCTAGCCCTTACCCTCTATGCCCTGAGCAGTCTGCTCATGAATATTGATGTTTCTGTGGCTGGATCAGAGCTATGCCTGCACAGCCTCTTCTGCCCTCTCTTCAGCCTTCAACTCCTGCAGATGCACTCCTGTCTACTCCATGTATTAGTGCAGCTGTCACATGCAGCCAACACAGACAATTGGGCAGTTGCTAGGGGAGTTCCCCACATTGGACAACCAGGAAATAGAATTTCAAAAATGCACAGGGCTTTCATGAGGAAAGGAGGGGTTCCTCTGCCACCTAGGCACGGGGCAGCAGAGTTCACAATTTTAATCAGAGTGGACAGGATGAAGCATTGTGGGACATCTCCTGGAGGCCACTAGCAGTCCTTGTAAGTAACTTGGTGTCTACACTGACACTTGGTGTCTAAACTGTGTTGACCTAACTGCATTGATCTTCATTCTGTGCGGCTCAGGACAATAATGTTATTACTTTGATGTAATGGTGCAATCACATTAATGGGAGTGAAATTTAAGCTACCTTGTGTTGACTTAACCATGCAGCAGAGACTAGGTCTCAGAATCCTAAGGGTCTGACTGAAAGTGAAATGAAAACCTTTGTGAAATAATGTAAGATTGTCACACTATTCAATATAATTGCAATCTTCATCTTCACTCTTCCTCACCATGCATACACAGAGAAGGAGTGTTCTTCTGTTTCCCTGGTTTTTTTCCCCTTTGTAGCACTGGGGAAATGAAGGTTTGCTTCTTTCTCCATTACCATCCTCCACTTTCTGTTGGGAGGAATTCCAGCAATTTGTCTGATTGCTCAACATTATCCTCATAAGGCCCCGAGAATGCCATTCTGCACAATGAGTACTGCAATGTGAGCTTCTCTAGGGCCTCCATTTTAGCCTCAGATGTAGCAAGGGGATCTTAGGGTATGTCTACACAGCAAAGTTATTTCGAAATAACAGCCCGTATTTCAAAATAATTTTACTAGCATGTACACAGCCAAACTGCTATTTCAAAATTAATTCCAAATAGCGGAGCGCTTATTTCAAATGTGGTAAACCTCATTCCACGAGGAATAACACCAAATTTGAAATAGCTATTTTGAAATAAGTGCTGTGTAGACACTTATTTCAAAATAGGAGGCCTCCAGCCTTCCCAGGGTGCCCTGGTGGCCACTCCAGCCTCAACCAAAACACTCCTCTCCCTCCCCCTTCCCCGGAGCCCTTAAAGGGGTTGATGCTGGCCACAGTGCCTGTGCCAGTTCCAAGCCTGCCAGCTCAGAGCCAGCAGTCACTGCCCCTGACCCAGTGGCCCCAAAACATGAGCCAGCGAGCCACTGGCAGCCAGCCTTCCACCGCTCCCCAGGAGCAGTCTGCCAGCTCCTAGGAGCCTGCCAGGGCCCGGAGAAGGTGGGCGCCTTCCTAGTCCAGGGTGGAGATCATGGACCTTATTCAGGTTTGGGGGGAAGCCCCCAACGTCCATGATCTCCGCGCTAGATGGAGGAATTTGGCCAGCTATGGCAGGATAGCTGCCAGCCTGGCCACCAAAGGCCACATGCGAACCCAGGAACAGGTTTGTATGAAAATCAAGTTGGTACAGTGAGACCCCCCAACCCTAAGCCCTGAGCGTCCCCTCCCCCTTCTTTCCCTTGCTTTCCCCTTCCAGTACCCTCCTCCCAGGTTTCCCCCTCCCTTCTCACATCCCCTCTCTTCTCCTCACCCGTCTCCTTTCCCCAGTCTCACCAGAGTTTCATTCCTCTCCCCTTCAGTTTTGTTAAATAAAGAGAGTTTGTGTTCATGAAAATATGTGTATTCTATTTGACATCAGGAAGGGGGGTTAGAGAGGGGTAAGTGGAAGGACATGAGGGAGGAATGATGCACAAGCCCCCAGTGGGGCAGAGCAGGGAGGCTCTTAGTGCTCCTCAGGATGGAAACTCTCCCGCAGGGCCTCCTCGACACTGACAGCCCCCCCCCTCCCCCAGTGGACCTCCCAGCTGGCAGCCTACAGAAAGTGCAAACAGGCTCACAGCAACGCATCCACAAGAGGCACCAGAGTGCCCAGAGGCAGCTCTGACTCCATGTTGCAGAGTGCTGTGGTGTCCCGAGTGAGGGCAACCAGAGCACACAGAGAAAAAATGCTTTGCTGTCCCTTATCGAAGTAGGCAAGCAAGCAGGGAAACCTGAGAACTGGCTGTCTGGGGGGAGGAAGGGAAGGGAGGGTCCCTTTAAGCACAGGCCTCAGATCGCCTCAGGCAGCAGCCACACAAAGTAACTCCTGACCTGGTGCCCTGCCAGACCTGGTTCTGGCCAGCTTTAAATGCAATTCAGCATCCATTCAGTGTGGAAGCGCTATTTTGAAATGTAAAAAGCTATTTTGAAATGCATTTTGTATGTAGACGCATTATTTCAAAATAAGCTATTTCGAAATAACGCTGTAGTGTAGACATACCCTTAGATAAGACATACAGCAAACTCCATGGGAGTTGAACACAGGACCCTAAAGAACTGTAGGTCATTTTTCAGCCACAGACTGAATATCCCTGATCCATTGGGAGTGACTTAATCTGCCAATTGTTTATTGTCCATACCTATAATGCTATGTAGTCTTTTGAGCGGAGAAAGAGAACCTGCATTTAATTATAAAAATTATTTCAAGGGAGGCATTACTAATAGAGTGAGTTATCAATTATTGTATTACCGTAGCATCTAGGAACTATGGATGTGGAGCAAGGACCCTCTTTTTTTTATGTGCTCATTAGGTTACATTATATTTTGTCCTCTTGGAACATATGTTTTCATTGCATAATTAATCCAGGTGATCAACATCTGGAATATCTTAACATAGATTTGAGGATCTCCACAGCAAATCCCTACCTACGTTACTGCATTTTCATTTTCTTACCTCACCTTTGTGTATTTGGGGGCCTATCCCATGGTACTTTGCTGAGATGCCTTAGGATTCTTTACTCATCAATTGTACCATTGGCAGGAGAACTTTGGGCATTGGCGGAGTATCAACACTCCAATGACTGCCTGTGTCCTCTCAGTAGGATGCAAGGGTGAACTCCAGCCCAAATGAAAAGAGAGCTCAGGTTCTAACATATATCCAGAAGCTGAGAAAGCTAGCCAGGACTCAAAACATCTTCAAACCTAGGTTAAAGCTTTTCTGAGGGGCAGGGGAGTGAGCCAAAACCAAAGAACCTGGATTAACCTGTGCAGTAAAGATCAACCCTTATAGGCTATGTCTAGACTGCAAGCCTCTTTCGAAAGAGAGCGTCTAGACTGCACGCGGAATTTCGGAAAAGCAAGCCGCTTTTTTGAAAGAAAGCACCCAGTGAGTCTGGATGCTCTCTTTCTAAAAAGCCTGTTTGCTTTCAAGAACGCCTTCTTTTGAAAGAGCACTTTCGAAAGAAGGCGTTCTTCCTCGTGGAATTAGGTTTACCACCGTTGAAAGAAAAGCCGTATTCTTTCAATTTAATTTAGAAAGAACGCGGCTGCAGTCTAGACGCAGGTGAAGTTTTTTCGAAAAAAGGCTACTTTTTTCGAAAAAAAACCCTGAGTCTGGACACAGCCATAGAGAGCTGCTTTTTGTGGTTTGTGTTTTACTCAAGGTAGAATGAGCCCAAAGCCTCCTATTTTTAACAACTATATAGAGCTCTTCAGATAAAGCTGTTATTATAAGCTTGAGTTGCCAAGGGCTTATTTTTCGTTCCTCCAGGCCAAAGATATATGTTGTTTGATTTAAGACAATGGAAAAGCAAACAGCCTTGGCCTGTAACTATTTATATATTTCCTCATAAGTTGAATTCACACATGTGTTCTGATTGCTTCATTCACCTTCAGATGTGTGACTTTCTGCTGTGTGTACCAGCTTCTACCCCCCTAAAACCAACAACTGAGCCCCACTTGGCACAGCTCATTATCCAAGGTCTCATATGACCATGGTTTACATTCCAGGCCAGCAGGTTGTGGCATGTAGTGTTTGACCACTGAGTAGTATTGCTGGCTTTTAAGATCACGTTCCAAAGAACTCATATTTTAGGAACACTTTCCTTGTTGTCAAAGTTTTGGTTTTTCTTTATTTCAATTGACTTGTAGCTTCATCTGTTGTAATGGTGAGAGAATGTGGTCTAGTTTATCTAATAACATGCATGCATTTCACTGCTACTTGTACATGACTCCAGACAAAATGCCTGTCTTTGTGGAAAAGTAACAAAGTACCTCATCTTAACTAAGCATACTAAGCAGCTCCCCCCCCCCCCCCCCCCACTTCCCATGGGTATTGAACTTGTAAAACTGTTCAGCAAGGCAGCAAACATACTGTGCTTTTTCTCTTGTTTGATTAAAGATCAGATGTTCAGGGTCTCTTAATCTTCATGTGGACTGTCTGCTTTGGTTCTGAATGTCTTTAGAGTTAAGGTGTTGCTAAAGCCCATACATACCTGTGGCTATTTTAGCAAGACCCTTTCATAACTTGAGTGAAAAATAATACCTTTTCATTGGATTTATCTAAGTGAATATGTGGGTATTTGTAACTATCTTATATTTTATAGCTATTGTTATACTTCAATGACAGACCCAATATAAAGGTAAAAGAAGCATAACTAGAACAGCATGTGGAAATATATTCCACTAAATTGCAAGAAATATGTTCAAGAAATATGTTCATAACAAACTAGCAAAAATTAGTTGCTACTAAATTTACATATGTTTCCCTGCACATTTAAAACATGCATGGTTTTGAACTGAGAGTGATGTCTATACTAAGTTTTACTTTCACCAGCAGTTTGCCTAGTAAAAGGTATGGGTAGAAGGAACAGTTTCTATGAGCTGGTGAAAATATGACAAGAAAATTAGAGGGTTTATTAATCAAGGATGGTTTCTAAATGGAGACCTCTGGCATATTTCATGATGTATAAGATATGATTACCGTACTCATTTAAAGATTAGGAAAATTCTCCAGATGTATAATACCGTGTTTTAAATATATTACCTCTCCTGCTAAATATTTCTTAATTATGTGGAATATATTTATGCACAATGTATTATGTATCCCTGATGAGGGAGCTTCTCTAATTATAATCTACTACAAACATATCTTTACATACATTGCCTGTGGGTGCCATATTGCCCATAAACTCACTATTGTATTGTATTAAAAGAGTCTTAGCATTATTAATTTTTAAAGAAAAATAGTAAGTGAAATGTGTCCTTCAAGTATGGATGGGAAAACATCTGAGTTGAGTCAGATCCAATGTAGGCAATTGGTACTCCAGTCTCTGTACATGGTTCTATTAATGCACCTCAGTTTTGTTAATTATTTTTCAGTGAGACTGCATGGTCGTATCACTTTCTGAGAGCTGCACTGTAGTTTTATCATACTTCCCCATCACTTTAGTGTTCTTTCTTTTAATTATTTTGATGGATTCTAGGAAAGTCAATCTTCATGCTACAGGTGGTTCTGGTTTATCGACATTTTTCTGCTTCATTTCTCCCAATTACTTGAAAAGAATCAAAGCTCTCAAATGCAAATAAATACATAAATAAATGAATAAATAAAAGCAGAGCTTTGAAATCTGTTTTTTAAACTGGTTTGCACAATAATGTGTGAAAGGTTATTTTGTATTTCTGTAATTTCCTTCCTAATGTGGTTCTCAGACTAAACTCTGGAAATATAAGGAAGTATCTCAAAAAAGAGTTAAATAAAGGAGGCACCTGGCCAAAAATGAACCATAGATGGTTGTGTGGGACTGTGGGAAACATAAAATAAAACAATAAACAAACAGGTAGCTCTTAAAGGCCTGGCAATGGAACAGATTTTTTACATGGGGGCAATTACAGAGACATGGTAGAATAACAGAACTAAAGTTATGGCTACAGTATCTGCTTATAGATTATGCAGGAAGGACTGATTAAATCTCAAAAGTAGGGGAATAGAGAACAGAGGCAAACAAGTGTAATAAAGCAATAATAATGGGTCACTTTTGCATCCATATACTAACCGGTCAAATGTCTCAAAAGAACAAAGTTTAGAGAAAGCAATTAACTGACATCTTGCTGAACCACTGGAGTGATCAGGATAGCATTTTCTATATTCCTTAAAGGAAAATCTAGTCAAATACTGTTATTCACATCTTTCTTTTCCTTATAATACTGCCAATACAGCACCCATCCATCAAGTCTCCAACAGTGTTATGCTGTACACTAGTGCATATTTGCTGTGAAGAAAGCAAAAAGAATTATCATCTGACCTGGTCACTATTATATCAGCTGTGAAATTTAGCCTCATGGATCAGATAACCTTGTAATGGGTTCCATGAAAAAACAGAGAAACGATTTTTGAGAACTTTCAGCCCTAGACCAGGATGATCAGCTTAAGGTACACAACTCCCGCTATGCAAAATATGTAGCTGGAGTCAGCTTACCTAAGCTGAGCATTGACGGCATCCACACTGTAGTAGGCTGATGGGAGCAAACATTCCCATCAGCTTCCCTTACTCCTTGAAAGAGGAGTATTGAACGCTGGTAGGAGCTTCCCTCAGAGTTTGATTTAGGGGTCTATACCAGATCAAACACCAGAAGATCGATCTCCAGATCGTTGCTCTTCTGGTAAGTATAGATGTGTGCTCTGGCATTAATTTTTTGTAAGTATGGGCATTGATCATAGAATCATAGAACACTAGAACCGTAAGGGACCTCAAGAAATTATCAAGTCAGTCCCCTGCCCTCATGGCAGGACCAAACACCATCTAGATCAATGTTTCTCAAAGTGGTCAATAGACCCACTACCGGATCGCTCTGATTTCCTGTGATTCTCCTTGACTGCAAATGGCAAACCCCAGCCAATGGGAGCCACAAGGCTCCATGGCTGCAGAGCTGGTAAGTAAGCAAACTGGAGTGGTCTGATACCAGCTTTCTCAGCGTGGATCCGCGGACCACTTTGAGAAACACTGATCTAGATCATCCCTGAGATGTTTATCCAACTTGCTCTTAAATATCTTCAGTGATGGAAATTCTACCACCTCCCTTGGCAATTTATTCCAGTGCTTAACCACCCTGACAGTTAGGAAGTTTTTCCTAATATCAACCTAAACCTCCCTTGCTGCAGTTTAAGCCCATTACTTCTTATCCTAGGAGAAGGAGAACAATTTTTCTCCCTCCTCCCTGTGACACACTTTTAGATACCTGAAAACTGCTATCATGTCCCCTCTCAGTCTTCTCCTTTCCAAACTAAACTAGACAATTCTTTCTGTCTTCCCTCATAGCTCTTCTTTTCTAGATCTTCAATCATTTTTGTTGCCTAGCTTTCCCAGGGATCTGGAAGAAGGAGGGTTATTTATACTGACTTCAGCTGCTCGGCCACACTGCCTCAGCGAGAGGGATATGAGGGTAGAACCATATTTGAGTTTCAGGACATGTGGAGTTAGGTGGGGTTCTAAGACACCCCCCCCCCCAGATGTGACAGTCTCCCCTCCTTGGGGGAGAGGGATGAGCGCATCACCTTGCAACAGCAGCCAATCACCATGAACCTTATTGATGAAAACCAAAACAAAGAAGTCATTAAGCACCTCTGCCATTTCCACATTTTCTGTTATTGTTTTTCTGTCTTCATTAAGGGCCTTTTCTTTCCTTGGTCTTTCTCTTGCTTATAATATTTTGTAGAATGTTTTCTTTTTACCCTTTATGTCTCTAGCTACATTAAACTCATTTTGTGCCTTCGCCTTTCTAATTTTGCTCCTACATACTTGTGTTATTTGTTTATATTTATCCTTTGTAATTTGACCTAATTTCTCACTTTTTATAGAACTCATTTTTTATTTTTTGAGCATTTAAGATCTCCTAGTTAAGCCAAGGTGGTCCCTTGCCATACTTTCTATCTTTTCTGTGTAGTGCAATAGTGTGCTCTTGCTCCCTTAATAATATCCCTTTGAAAAACTGCCAACTATCTTCTATTGTTTTTCCTTTTTTGTGTTGCTTCCCATGGGACCTTACCTACCAGCTCCATGAGTTTTCTAAAGTCTGTCTTATTGAAATCCATTGTCTTTATTCTGCTGTTCTCCCTTCTACCATTTCTTAGAATCATGAAAGTCTGCAATTTCGTGATCACTTTCACCCAAACTACCTTCCACTTTCAAATTCTCAACCAGTTCCTCCCCATGTTATATAAACATCTGTTAATGAGAGTTCCAGTTCTTTAATGTTAAATGCTTTATGTGCTGATGCTGGAAATGTGCTGTACAGGGAATACTGGAAAAACAAATATAATTCTTCAAGTCTTCACCATCTCCCTCTTACTTTAATAGTAGAAATTGGCACCTCATTACCTACAAAAAAATCTTAATTCATATTTGCATTAGAAAGCTTCTGAAGTTTTCCATTTTTACATCTTTTATGTTTGCTGTACTGAGATTACAACAAAACTTGAATTAGTTCTTTCCCAAAGCTATCGTGATTGGTAACAAAACACTTAATTAAATATTAACTTTTGGGTTGACCTGTGTTTCTCATCTCTATAAACACATTAATAAATTGAAAGCACATTCTTTTATATGTACCCTAAATAATTAGAAGGAAACTTTCAAAGTGTCTATCTAGCATAATCATCCTTAAACATTAGACTAATTCTGGATAAGAGTAGTAATCATATATTAACTATTAAATATCTGATTTAACTTTTGTAAAGCTTAAATAAAGTGCAAAGATGGTTATAATTACAATGGTTTTGTGTAGGTAAGGAATCACCATTGTTTTCATTTAGTTTACAATAGTCTTAATTGGGGAATTGATAATAACATGAGAGAAAATATTTGACATTCAAAACTATCTATGTTATTATATTAATGCACAAGTCATATTAACTGAAAAATACTAAGCTTTTCGCTTAATTATATAAAAGTCACTATCTTTAAAGTTATTTTTCCTTCTTACAATAAGTCTTACTGAACTAGCATGAGTTTAAATAGCAGCATAGCCACAGCCACTACCTTTGCTACCATGACTACACTGCTATTTAGACTCTTGTTAGGTCAGTGGGAGCTAGAATGAGTGATTACACAAACAGGGTTATCATACCTCTAACTCAGAGTGTAGACAGGGCCTTAATCTTGCACAATTGTGAACAGACATTTTGTGTGGAGAAAAAGTCATGATCAGTGAAAAAGTATGAACTACTGTCACCAATTATTTTTAAAAGCATAAACATACATTAAAGTGGCACAGATTCAGGAGTTTGATGTTATTCTAGGGCTTCACAAATGCAGTTTATCCATAATGTTTTAATGTTTTCAGAATAATTTCAGAATAATTTTGAGTTGTAATTTCAAGTAGAATGGTATTTATTCTGAATATATTGGAAGATTTTGAGGTACTATTTTAAGCGATGGCTACTTTTTATTTGCAGGATTTCACTAGTAATTAGTTTGGCTATGGCTACACTGCAATACTATTTAAATAGCTATCCCACATCTTAAAGGCAAGCCCATTATTTCAAAATATAATGGGCTCACTGTTCTGACGTCCCTGTAAACCTCGTTCCACAAGGAGTAAGGAGCATTTTGGAATAGTGGATTATTTCGAAATTTGGTTCTGTGTAGATAGCACCAAATTATGAAATAAGCTATTTTGAGATAAGATTGAAATAAGATACACAATTTGATTAGCCCAAATTGTGTATCTTATTTCAACCTATGGTGCAGTATAGGCAACCCCTAGTGAAGTAGATTTATGGATTGCAAATGTCAGACTTTTGAGTGTAATGCCACACTAATGAAAATTTGTGTTCTTAAAAATGTTTCCCTATTTTTTTTAGGTTTTCATAAGATTTACAACTTACACACACAATAATGAGATTCATGGCTAAATTCTATGAAAACCTTTGGAACTTCCATGATATATACAGTACGGCTACGTCTAGACTGGCCCCTATTCCGAAATAGCCATGCTAATTTCCAACTTTGGAATAGGGAAATCCGCGGGGGATTTAAATATCCCCCGCGGGATTTAAATAAACATGTCCGCCGCTTTTTTTCCGGCTTGGGGAAAAGCCGGAAAAAAGCGTCTAGACTGGCGCGATCCTCCGGAATAAAGCCCTTTTCTTGAGGATCTCTTATTCCTACCTGAAAGTGCAATTAAAAGGTGCAATTTTAGTTTGACTTTTTAAAAGTAAAGTGGGTTTTGGGGGTGGTTTTTTAGCAACAGGATCATAATCTTAAGGAACTACAAACTTTTTGTTGTTGCATTGCCAGCTAATCCATTTTAAGAACAGCTCTAGAAAACCAACAGATTAATTCCATATATGAGATCTGTATAGCACATGGTTGCCTAGTCCAAATTTGTTATAACAAGTTATAAATTCTGAAAAAATAGGAGTTCTGCATGATAAATATTGATATATTACGTAGCACAATGGGTGGTCCTATCATTTCAACTATTGCACCAAGATCTATGTTCTGTATAGATAGTTATTTTTTCAGAAATAAAATCTCTCTTTTTCAAAATAGTGTGTACATTGCAGCGGACTAGCATTCTAAACCTCATTCTATTCCATATGCTGTCAACTCTAACCAATCAATCTATACATATATTTACTCTACATGCAGTACTACTGTGGTGACAGTGGAAGACAAGAATACTAACACCTGCACAAATAGACAGTAAATCAAGACTGCACAGGAAACAAATCATTTTCCCTTTCTTAAAAAAAATACATGCTGCTAAGATAAAGTGGAAAAAATAGGAGATCAATGCAAGTAATTAATCTTTCCAGAGTAACAATTATACAAACTCTTTTAAACACATGCCTAAAGCTTGTGAATTATTATAGCAAAAGTCCAACTATAGATAAAAGTTAGACAACACACAGGGAGGCAGCTGGAGAGAGGCAGAAAAATGAATCTGTATATAAAGAGAAGAGGAAGGAAGTGACATTTTGATTTGACACATTAACACCTTCATATTATTGTAGTGCCAGTAGAAAGCCTCTGTGGAGGTAAATGAAAGATTTTGCTCTTAAAATTAAACTGGCAAAATAATTTTATTTGCTGTTTAGATTAATGGTAGGAAATTTTCATTTGCTTGCCTTGGGCAATTCTGACACTTCCTGAGTAAGCTAAAAACATCTTCCCCCAGGTTCCTAAAACTGAAATGTGTGAGTCACAGAGGGAGGCGGAAGCAAGGGTCAAAGTTAAAATAGAGCTTTGTGCCTCACTTTGCTCTCAGACTGAAGTACCATCAATGCTTACTGTCATCATGGGAAAATTGTGAGAGATAAGGCTCAGAGAGGATGGGGGAAAAATGACAGATGGGAGAAAAAAGAGAATAAAATAAATACAGTTTGCAAAGAAACAGATGAAAGCAAATTATTATTTAAATGATTTAATCTACTCTAGGTTGCATTTCCATCCACTACTCTGAACTTCGCTTCTCCTGCCACGTCTCTTACATCTAATATACTTATCACCATTTGTGCAATACCGTTGGTATGACCCTGCACCAGTTCTGCATTTAGTGTAACGTATCATTTATTTGGACTGACACAAATCCCCTCTTTATTGCTATTCAAATCTCATGACTCTAGGTTCCAGTTTTCACAATGTACCAAGTCCTGTCTTCCTACACTTATCAAGTGCATTCAA
Organism: Pelodiscus sinensis; assembly: GCF_052426305.1. Taxonomy (NCBI): domain Eukaryota; kingdom Metazoa; phylum Chordata; order Testudines; family Trionychidae; genus Pelodiscus; species Pelodiscus sinensis. Next base: position 203,681,162 of record NC_143052.1, read on the forward strand.
GGGACCCTATGCCCGGATACATTTGATGACATCCCCACTCACTTCAAGATCAAACTCAAAAGTGACCTTCTCACAATTCTAAACATCCTGGAAAATAAGAATTGCCACAGTTTATCAGATCTATGGTCCATTTAGTCCAGTCTCCTGTGTTCAACAGAGACCAGCTTCCGTTGCTTCAGAGGAAGGTTCTAAAAATCCCACAGTAGACTAGCTCCCCTCTTCCTGCCCCATGAAAGCTTTAATCTAATCCCTAAAACCTGGTTTACACTAGGGAGTTATATTAAAATTACAAGTGGAGCATCCACACTACCAAACCTGTTATTTTGAAATAAGGGGCTGGTTATTTTGAAATAATAACCCCTGCTGTCCACAAGGAATAACATCTACTTCAAAATAGTGATTTCAAAATAGCAATAGTGTTGATACTCCACTGCTGCTATTTCGAAATAATTACTCCCCAGAGTCATTCAAAGTAATTATTCCCCAGAGCTCTACATTGAGGTAGTTCATCCACATTAAGGGAACCTGCATTGGACTAATTTCACGGCTTCCCTGTAGTGTGGACATGTTGTTGAGAAATAGTTATTTCAGGAGTTATTACTTTGAAATAATTTCCTAGGGTAGACATGCCCTAATAGTGGCAGATGGACGTAAACCAGGCAAGCCAACGGTGGTGCTCCAGCCATGTGGGGGAGGAGTGGGCACATACACACTCAGTTCACTCCCACACCCTCTCTCCTGTCCAGAACCTACAACTACCCGGCTGCTCCTGTATTCTACCTCCTGCCCGTAATTTGCACCCCCATTGTCAGCCCACTCCTGAATCCTACCTCCACCCACAACCTGCCACCTTCATCCCACTCCCTAGCAGCCCCCCACAAACACTGAACCTCTGATTTTTGCCTCACCTCAGAGTCTATGGGGCTCCACAAAATCTACTAGCCCTGGGTGTCCAGAAGAGTTAATCCAGCCTTTGGAAAAGCCTGAAGTTTTGGTGGCCCTCCCCTGCCACATGGCTGGAGTGCAAGGGGAACCCTGATGAGATGAGTGTCACTTTTTTCAGTCAGGTGCTACATCTGTGAGGTTTTGCTTGCTTTTTTGTTTTCTACTTCTTGGTTTCACGATGACCCCAACAGATTTTTCCATGCATCAGTGGCCCCTGACCCGACAAATCAGAGGTGGGGAACCTCAAGCCCAGAGGCTGGATGCAGCTCCCAGCTTGCCTGAATCTCCCCTGAGGCTCAGGGATCCCCACAGCATTGGGAAGCCTGCGCTGGTGCTCCAGCCTCACTCCCACCCCCGCTACCCTACCACGGGGCTAGAGCACAGAAAATCTAATAAGCTGGGCCCCAGTAGGCTCTGGTGTGGGAAAGGAATGTGGGGAAAAACTTTCTCCTTCTCAGTTGGGGGCCAACATCAATATGGGGCAGGGTTTTTTTTTTTTTTGGCTTCTCACTTGTGTGCTGCTCCAGACTGATTTTTCTGTGAGTCAGTGGCCCACAAGCCAAAAGAGGTTCTCCACCTGTATAATAAAGGTTCCTGACCCATGGCTTAAACCCTGAAATACAAACATTGTCTTATAATATTATTTTTATTACTGTTAATTAGTAAGCATATGAAGTATTATGTTATCCATCTAAATAAGCACATTTTTAAAAAAAGGTCTAGATAATTCTTGGCTTCGGAATCTGGTTATATTGACGTCCATGGTCTAATTATGAACTTTGTTACAAAATATTTCTTTTTCACAGTTCAGAATGTGCAATGTGATTCTGCTGCCTCTTTTTCCTTATGAGACAGAGAAAATAGAAGCTGTTGACCAACCTTTTCTGGACCATTTATTATGTTGTGTACCTTCTTATATCTGCTCTTATTTATCTTCTTTCTAAGTAAACAATCTCAGCAATTTCAATCTTTCTTCATATGAGAGTTTTCCCATGTTGCTAGTCATTCTCATCAGCCATCATCTCCTTCAATATCCTTTCTGAGATGGAGTGACCAGTGCTACACACAGTATTCCAGATGAGGCTGTGACCGGTTGGATCAAAGAGGTTGCCTTGAGACTATCACTCTGGTGCTTGATCATAACATCAGCCCACCTATCTCCCCTCTGGATCTCACCCCACTCTGCCCCGGCATCTTATCTCCTCCATCCCCAGCAAAAGCACAGAGTTAACAGGCCCCTGGCAGAGTAATACAGCTGCTGCTAACAGTTCTGGGAGGGTTCAGAGTCTTGACAACACCCAAAAGCATAGCCTTCAAAAGGGACCAAAACACCAAAAAAAAAAAAAAATTCCCTTGCTCAGTAAAAAAGCTTTGCACAGAGAAAGCTCATAGAATTTGCTTTCTTTATCAATGAAAGAGATATGCACAATGATTGCGCCCCATCAGGCACCAAAATAGTTTACATGGCATTTGATAATAAACAAAAGTATTTTATTAAGTGTAAAAATAGTATTTAAGTGATTTAAAGTGAAAACAGACAGATCAAAATGAGTTACTAATATAAACTAAACAAAACATGCCAGCTGAGCTTAATACACTGAGGACATGTGTATACTAGGAAATTGTTTTGAAATAACTTATTTTGAAATAATAACTCCCAAAATAACTATTTCAAAATAAAGTTATTCCTCAAGAAAAGCAGGAATTATTATTAAATAACCAACCCCTTATTCCAAAATATCAAGGTTGATAGTGTGATAGTTATTTTGAAATAACTCCCTAGTGTAGACCAGGGCTAAGAGAGATTGTTACAGATAATATTTCTCATCCTAGTCCTTATTTTGAGTAAAATTCTTCAAGTTAGAGCTGATCTTTTCTTTGTCTTGGGTCTAGCAGCTTTTTCTGTAGCTTCTTTGGGTAGTTAGTCAGTCTCAAAAGTCAGTTGAAAATGATCACTGACTGCTTCCCATGTCTTAAATAGAATTTTCCAAGGGCAGGAATCCTTTGTTTCATCCTCCCTCATCGTGATAGAAAAATTCCAAATTCAAGAGGATTCCAGCACCAGATAGCCTGGTCACATGTCGTTCTAGGAAAACCAACTACAGTTTGGTCTTACAGGAAAAACAAAACCATTTAAAGATCATTGTCTTGAACACCGGACCATTAAGTTCCTTAGATACCACTTAAGGGCTTTCATCAGAAGACTTATATTCATAAAACAAGTTTCCACTTAATATTTCTAACTTCATATACAAGAATGATACATGCACAGAAATAGAATATACACATTCTGGGCTCAGAGGCTCTCGAATGACAGTTTTATGACCTGTGTTGAATAAAGCATTTTTTAACTATGCATAGTCATAATCAAAAATATATGTCCATAAACAATATGGTGGTGTAGCATCACAGAAGCCACATCCATGATTTATATCATGAACTTAAGTTTTTTCTGCATTATTCTCCATCCTGATTCTTATACATTTTAATATCTTGTTTCATTTTTTGACAATTGTTTACTTTTTTGGCTGTGACTACATATTGAGAAGTCCCCTCTGTGAAGTTCCTCACAGACCTCTCCAGTCCTGATTAATCCAAATAACTTTGTGTCATCTGTAAATTTTGAGGTCTCACTATTCACTCCACCTCCTTTCCAGATCATTCATAAAGTAAGGAGCAGTGTTTTTGTGCAGAACCCTTAGGTCCCTTCCTGTTAACCTCTTGCCATGATGAAAATTGACCATTTAATCATACTCATCTGTCTCATAGCTAATTTTTTATCCATGATAATACATTGTCTCTGACCCAAATACTACTTGTTTTTTTTAGTAGCCTTTTGTGAAGGATCTTGTCAAAGATCTTTAGAAAGTCTAAATAAATTGTCAATTGGTCATCTTTTATTCACTAACTTTATTGACATGCAATGAATCCCAAGAGACCAATGAAACAATATTTCTTTGCTGAAAACTGTGTTGGCTAGATGCTATCACATCACAGTTTTTCAGGTATTTTATTATTTTATATTTATATATAATATATATATTATATATTAAATATCAATTATAATGTCAGTGAATGTACCAACTATGGATGCAAGGCTGAATTATATGTAATTTCTTGGACCACTATAAATCCCTTCTAAAATGGAGGCACAACATTTTCTGCTCTCCAATCCTCTGGTATGATAGTGGCTCTTAATTAAAGATTGCACATTTTTCATGGAAGCTTCAACATTTCATCCTTTCACCCAAGAATTCTGAAGGAGTACAGTTCATCTGGGCCTGGTGATTTACTGCTTTTCAAATCGTTAATTTTTTCGAGCCCCTCTTCTTGCAACACTTCTAAGGTAGGTATAATTTTCAGTTTTTCAGCAATGTCCATAGTTTCCTTAATTGCGTCCTTGAAATTTCTTGTCTCAGAGGACCCGCACTCACCTACTTCTGAGTTTTGTGTTTACTTCCCCCTTCAGGCAAAACAAACTGAAGCATTATTAGAATTATTTTGGTTAAGCTTTCAATGTTAACAATTCATTTCCCACTCCTCTCACCAAATAAAGGCTGCTGTATTACAGTCACACTACTATGCAAAAGTCACTAATATGGTTGAACCACTGTATGTAGAGTCAGTTGATAGTATTTATGATGAGAAGACAGTTTTGTTCAAGGTGAGACTTAGAAGTACACACACAAAAAAAGTTTGTATATAAGTGTCAGGGGTCTCTGTCCTACCAGAAGGCAGTTCCTGACTGCTGTTTCAGTGTTGTCATTGTGCATTTGAAAAATCAGAGGAATTCCTGAATATCCCATGAGTTATGCCAAACAGTGGAACTGTTTATAGATGTCCAGTTTGCACTTGTACAAATATGTGCATACAGTGAGCCCTCGCTACTTCGCGGTTCGACCATCGCGGATTCACGACTTCGCGGACTTTTTTCATTACGTATGTATATATTATAAAAGAAATATATCGCGGATTTTCCGGAAATTTCGAAAATAGCCGCGATATATGAAGACCCCAAATATTTTGTTAATTCCATTAATAATTAGTAATATCTGCTCTTACTGATGGTTCATTGCATTACATATGACATATAATTCAGTACAGAAAGAAATAAAACACGAAAAGTCTGAATATACATGTTAAATAAATACGTAAATATGGTGTCCCTACTTCGCGGATTTTCAGCTATCGCGGTCGGGTTTGGACCCTATCTACCGCGATAAACGAGGGTTCACTGTACCTGAATATTGAAATAAGGACTACAGTCCATTAGGAGGGTTGAGTTCCTTCCCAGTACAGTCCAATGAAATGTATATTAAGATCAGTACTCTTACATCCTAAATTCATAAATGATTAATCTAAATGCAAGCATTTCTAGCTTTCCTCCTGGCTTTATTTGTTCCTCCCTGCTGATCTATAAAATTAACAGTGATGCATGCTCACTGAGCTGTCACACTCCTCCATGTGTATTGACTAAGTCACACGACACACATTTAACTTAGGCATAATTGCTCTAATACTATATTTTACTGTGAAATAATAGAAAAATCAAACAATAAATGGAATTATGTTTAACTGTGTATTTCAAAGGAAGAAAAAGCCAACTGGCAATAATATGCATGACAAAATGTTACTGTCATTTATAGGAAAATACATTCTAACCAAGATTTCCAAAAATGGGTGGCTAAAGTAAGGAAATATAGCCAGAATTTGAAAAGAATGATTTAGGCTTTCACATGGCCAAATGACAATTGACCTCTAGAAAATCTCCCCAATTATCAGAGTGAAAGTCTGGATCCTAAATCAAGGCATTGATTTTCAAAACTGCGGTTCCTACTGAAGTCTTTGAAGAAAGAGCAGTAGGATTTGGCCCAATATTAATATTTACAGATATTAAGATATTATTTTGTAAAGTGCAGCCTCCTCAATTGCACATCCCCACTTGCTTCTCAGTCTAAATTGGAACTTACTTTTGAAGAAGTGATTTAAATTATTCTTTCAACTATTAGAGTACCAGACTGCTGAGGTGGCAACAAGCTTTTCCTTGTCATCTTAAAATTATGCTAGAGACTTACTTTTTCATCCTCTTTGAGAAGAATACAGGAGGTAAATTTTCTAAGTAGTGATATTAATGGAACTCATGCAGCTAAATCCCTGTGCACACTTAGGAAATGTACTTCCAAGTCTTTTAATTAATATGTAAGTCATTGAATATTTATACTGTGGAATTTCCCACCACTTCAACAGATGAGTGTTGAATTTGTGTCGACTTGATTCCTCAGTTTATTTGTTTTTATGGCTTTTCACATGGGAAGCAAGTCCAAGCCTTGATTTGTAAAACCAAATGCACAACTTACAAGAGAAATCATTGTGTATGTGAGAGGGGAAGGTTTCAGGCACTGGCCTTATAATGAGCCCTCTTCTCCTGCGGAAACCTTTTTCTTTCAATTTGATTTATTTTCCATTAAAATGTATTTTCCTTTATCTCAGACCCTTTCCCAAGTGGAAATGATGAATCAAGTAGGTGAAATAGTGAGTATCAAGTGGGTTCAAAATCAAGCAAATTATTGCTTGATTTTTTGAGGAGTAACATTAGTTTGAACCAAGAGATTTGGTTCGAACTACCGCGTCCCAGCGCGCACTTCCTGGTTCAAATCAGCTGTGATTGGAACTAGCGCACCGGCGAGATCATGCTAATGAAGCACGGGATATTTAAATCCCCGCTTCATTGACTATTTCGAATGCCTGCATTTGCATACCTAGTTTGAAGTAGGGTGCAAGTACAGACATACATTCAGTGGCTAAGATTTTTCAAAATTAGATATGGAATTTAATAGACATTATTTTCTCTTGTTACTGTGAGATTTTCACATTCTCAGATGGCTACTTGCTTGTGACAGACTTTTTCTGGCAAGGGGCATGAGGAAGAGTTTTAGTCCATCTCCAATTAATGGCATAATTTTTCCTTTAGATACAAGAGCACATTAGCTGCTAGGATCTCTAGGTCCTGGATCCTGATTTGTCATAATAAGCACTCAGAAAAAGGTGTCTGTCAGCATGGCTACTGTAACATCCTCCTCCTTGACTTATCAACCAAACTCCAGTTAGGAGAGAGCGAGCAATATTTGACTGACTCTTTTTTTAGATTCACCACATTATCCTGAGTTGATCTGATTTCTCTGTAGAGACATCATAATGCACTCAGGTTCTCACTGTTCTGTGCCTCCTTCCTATCTGTTTGCTGGAACCAATCTACTGGCTATTCTGCATTAGCAGGAGGATGGAAGACCACAGACAACAATGTTTTCAGGATCTTGTTTTTAACATATCTTTTTCTCCATATGTGCCTGATTATTGTTCCATACCTCAGTGTCTATTCTTGCTTCTCTGTAGTTCTCAAACTACAATGAGAAACTTGGCTCATCTATTAACCCATTTAACACAACCTGGGACAAACACTAATCACTGCTGGATAGTACTGCCTTCTGACGGTTCTGTGGATTAATTCTGTCAGATGAACATCCTTCCATCACTCCATCAGTTTTTCCTCAAAAGCCCTTCTTTCACTCCAAGTACTGCAGCATCCTCTTTGTGACTCAGCTCTCCAGTCATGTCACTTGTCTGGTTCCCCTTTCTGGGGCATGTAATAAAGTCTTTTCCAGACAGCCACCCCAGGCATTTTGCTGTCCCCTCCCAAGCCTATGCCAAATTCCGAGTGGCTGGTAGGGAATCCCAGGTCCTCCTTCTTCTCCAGGTTCCTGTTCAGAGGCCCTCTGCTCAGCAGCCAAGGCCTGTCCTATCCGATATCTTGCAGCTTCTTCCCTGAGCCTTTCTGGCTCTCCCAAACCCTCTGGGTTCACTAGCCTCCCAATTCCCTTCTGTCAGGGAGTTATTGTAGACTACGCTGTACCCCAGCACACTTTCCTCCTCCCAGTGAATATCTGCAGACTACTTCCCCACCATCCTCTTCTTCCCTCACATCCTGAACTTTATACAGGCACTTCCTGTTCCTGCCCAGTCGGGCCTCATTTAATCAACTCCTGCTCCCCAGTTCCTTATCCAGGTGCAGCCTGGGGAGTTAACCGGCTTGCTTGGCTGTCTTAACCCCTTCCAGTCATGTGTCATATAGACATCATACTACCCTAGAAATTGTGAATGTAGGTTGGAAATTTACTCATGAGCATAGCAATGTGGCCAGTTGAATGCTGCCATGTATTCCTGTTGATTCAATATTTATGGCTTACATACGTGAGACATGGTTAGAGCTATCTAATCCGACAGGCATTGTAGTTCTTCCAAAGGTCCACACAGTAAGGGGCTCTTAAGTAGAAAGTTCTGTCACTGTATTGTGTAAGTGGCAAAGTTTAAGTCTTCATAGTCTTTTTCCTTTAGGAATACAATATGATCTACTTTTCCAAATGATATCCTGTAATAAAATCAAGTTTCCCTCATACTAATTATAGAAAAGGATAAAGAAATAGCATATGACTAAGTAACACTGATTTCTGTCTTGTTGCTTGATGACATGTCTCTCTGGAAAATTGTAAATGTAGCAATGCCTATGTTCAGTATCATGAACACATGAAGTTTTTGAGAGGAAAATGAATAGGGTTAAAAATGAGCCCAGAGAACATAACTCAATAAATAGTAAACGAGGTGTAGCTGAATGCTACTTATTTTTATGACCAAAGGACCAATTAATATGAACATAATACACTGATATGTTCTTTAATGTCCATTTAATTGAAGGCATAATATGTCTTATTACACATCTTGCTCTTCTTTAATGTTTCCTTGATTGCTTTTTTAGGATAATTTGCATTATCTGGCATTTTGCACAATTCCTTTAGAGGAATATGAAGGCATTGATCTGATTTCAGATTTAGCTATTTAAAATACATCATATATCATAATTTGTTCACCAGTGAATGAGAGAAAAATAGGAAAGTTACAGAGAGAAAGGGAAATTTCTGCTCTGTGTACACTTGTCCCCTGCTTGTTATGAAAGCAAAAGTGGTAGAAAATAGGAACATTGTTGCTATGCTTCTCATGGTCCTTGAACACATCCCCATGGTAACTAGCAGAAGTCATTCACATTCTGCAGCAGTATCAGGGAGATATATGTGCAAACGTGATTTGGGCCTTCTTGACCCAAAAGAGATGACATGAATGTCGCACATGGGTAGAAAAAGGTCATTCTAAAGCAGTTAGTGTAACACCCATTCATATTAAAGTTGTTACAAGAACAACACTTCTGTTTTCTAAGAATTTATTTAGCAATGACCGAACCACTGAAAGGTAGTAGCAGAACGATGCAAAGTTGGTGAGCCAGATGTTCAGGTGTTGTCAGTTGGCATTGCTCCACTGATGTACGCATACCACGGTGAGTCACAGTAGCTTTGTACCTGGCCTGCAATCGTGAAATCACATACAGAAATATTTACTGTTTAATTCAATTTTACATATATACACCCAGGCACCCAAAAACTGGCTAAATGAAATTATTATTTTCATTTAGACAGACAATGTTTAAAAATTTGGCGTATTTCATTGGAAAATTGTTCCTTTTGATTTACATCATTCTATTTACCTTAGCAATTTTTTCTATAAAAAGTCCCCTTTAACAAAATAATGTAGCATACAAAAAAATCAACTTTGCCTGTTGGGTAATTTACATCTTTATTACAAATACACTACATGTTGGAGACCAGTATCAGTCTTCGAAAGACTGATTTTTTATTTATTTATTTTTGGTCTTTCTTACTATACTCTGTGCATCCTTTCTGTACTCCATTAAAAAGCCTTTACTTAGATTAAACCCTCTTAGGGTATGTCTACACTACAGCGCTAATTCGAACTAACGTAGTTCGAATTAGTTAATTCGAATTAAGCTAATTCGAACTAACGCATCCAGACTAAAAAACTAGTTCGAATTAGCCTTTTTGCCAATTCGAACTAGCATGTCCACATTAAGTGGACCCTGAACCGGGGTTAAGGATGGCCGGAAGCAGTGCCGGCAGGGCATCAGATGAGGACTTAGAGCGTGGAGCTGCTGCCTCAGGCTAGCCGAAGGCTGTGCTTAAATGGACCCGACCCCCACCCCGGACAGACAGTTTTCAGGGGTGCCCCGCTTGCAAAGGATTCCTGGCTTGGAGTGCCCGGAGTGCCCACACTGGGCACATCACAGCATTCGGCCATCAAACCGGCTGCACTTGCCGCAGGCTGCCATCTGGGGAGAGGGGGCAATTGGGAGGCTGCAGGAGAGCTTCCACCCCCAGAAGCCCGCAGATCCAGCCCAGTCCTCCCCATCGGGGGCTCGTACCCCATTCCTCCCTCACCTCCTTCCACTTACCCTTCCCTAGCCCCCCTTCCTGATGTACAAAATAAAGAAAATGTGTGGTCAAAAATAGAATCTCTCTTTATTGAAGAAAACTGGGGGAGACTGGGAAAAGGAGGTGGGAGAGGGGAAGAGAGAGGGTGGGAGAGGGGAGGGCAACTAAAATGATCAGAGGTTTGGAACAGGTCCCATATGAAGAGAGGCTAAAGAGACTGGGACTTTTCAGTTTAGAAAAGAGGAGACTGAGGGGGGATAGGATAGAGGTCTATAAAAGCACGAGTGGTGTGGAGAGGGTGCATAAAGAAAAGTTCTTCATTAGTTCCCATAATAGAAGGACTAGAGGACACCAAAGGAAAGGAATGGGTAGCAGGCTTCAAACTAGTAACAGAAAGTTGTTCTTCACAAAGCAAAGAGTCAACCTGTGGAACTCCTTGCTGCAGGAGGCTGTGAAGGCTAGAACTAGAACAGAGTTTAAAGAGAAGTGTGATAAAGTCATGGAGGTTGGGTCCATGGAGTGGTATTGGCCAGGGGGTAGGAGTGGTGTCCCTGCCCAAAGTTTGTGAAAGGCTGGAGAGGGATGGCAGGAGACAAATGGCTTGGTCACTGTCTTCGGTCCATCTCCTCCAGGGTCTCTAGGGTTGGCCGCTGTCAGCAGACAGTCTACTGGGCTAGATGGACCTTTGGTCTGACCCAATACGGCCATCGTAAGCTCAGGGCTCAGGGTCGGGGGTCTCAGTGGACCACCTTGATTTTCATGCAAACCTGCTCCTGGGTGGCCAGGCTGGCAGCTCTCCTGCCCTAGACGGCCACTTTCCTGTGCCTAGTGCGGAGGTCATGGACGAGGTCCACGGTGTCTGCACTAGACCAGGTGGGTGCCCTCCTCTTGCAGTCCTGGGCAAGCTCCCGGGAGCCGCCAGCCTGGTCCCGGGAAGAGGGGGAGGGCTGGGGGGCATCGGGTGGCTGGCTCGAGCCATGCCAGGTGCAGTGTCTGCTAGCTGGGTGCTGGCAGGCTTGCACCTGGCACAGGCACCGTAGCCAGCCCATGCCCCTTTAAGGGGGCCGGGGCCGGGAGGGGGGCAATAGAGTTTCCCTGGTGTTGGCCAGAGTGGCCACCAGGGAAAGCTGGGGAGGGCTAGCCTCCCACTAGTTCGAATTAAGGGGCTACACACTCCTTAATTCGAACTAGTAAGTTCGAACTAGGCTTAGTCCTCGTACAATGAGGTTTACCTAGTTCGAACTAAGCGCTCCGCTAGTTCGAATTAAGTTCGAACTAGCGGAGCACTAGTGTAGCGCCTATCAAAGTTAATTCGAACTAACGTCCGTTAGTTCAAATTAACTTTGTAGTGTAGACATACCCTTAGCTCTTCCGGACACACAACTTCAGGTTCTTTGCATCTATGCTTTCCCTGCTCCTGTAAAATCCCACAGAATTAAACTATCTTAGCTGACTTTAGGAAGATGCTTTTTTTTTTTATTTTCACACATCCTAGGACTTGATCAGCCAATATTAATTTTTGATGTTTGATGTATTGGAGTGTTAACAAAAATGAAAAAAAGAAAAAAGCCAAAAATTGTACCCAAAGCCTGTAGCACTGTATAGTAAATGTAGACTTCATCTCATTACAAATTCTAGCTCAACCTGGCTACACCTATACTGCGGAGCTATTTTGGGATATCTCCAGTATCCCGAAATAGCTATTCCGTGTCTTAAGAGCAAGCCTGTTATATCGAAATATAATGGTCTCACTACTCTGACGTCTCTGTAAACTTAATCGCATGAGGATTAAGGGACTTTTTGACATAGCACTTTATTTCAAAATTTGGCGCTGTGTAGACAGTGACAAATTTTGAAATACACTATTGCCCCAAAATAAGCTACGCAATTTGTTGAGCACAAATTGTATAGCATATTTTTAGGTAAGGGTGCTGTGTAGACACACCCCAGTGACATGAGATTGTAAAAAGTAAAAGAGAGTTTGTGAGTCCTTTCATAGAGGGATGTAGACTGCTATTCACCTCCCACCTTTTGAAGGTCCTGCTGCCTGCTGCTGTAAAAGGGAAAGTAGCCTGTCATCAGCCTTCATCACTTGCCACATCCGACTGCTTTTGGAGAAGGAAATGGCCCTCTGACTCAGAAGCCGGCATGAGATTCTGAAGTGGTTTCATCAGTGGCAGGATTATGGAGTGCGACTGACCAGAAATATAATCACACTATAAAATTTTGGACTGCACTTTAAAATCTGCAGCACCGTAAATACATTTCCAGCTCAACAGACGTGCTAGGCAGGTGTCCTCTAACTGCCTGACAGTCAGCACTAGCAGTGCTCATTTCCACGTGAATGTGCCTTAGCGGTGACATGGAGGGAATACCCAAAAGGGGTGGGGAGATAGTTTTATCTTTTATAGTGATTCAGTCTTTGATCCCTCTGCTGTGAATGACAATGAGAGCCTTGGTCATGTTGCTAATTCACTGTAGATATTCCTGGTGTTTTTTTCACCACTTTCAGAATGGGATCCTACAGGGTAATAAAGGGGTTAGAAGTACATCTGATTGGAAATTTTCTCAGGTTATAAAATCAGCCAGCATCTAGGCTGATCGAATCCTTACGCCGCCGGAGTCCCCTATCACAGAGTTCCCAGCCACATCGTGGGACACCTTGCATCACCTGAGCCTTCTGGCACTGTGTTTCCTGTGTCGCCTGAGCCCTCTATCCACCACTGTCCTGCTGGACCACGGATGTTGCCGGACCAGAGAGTCCTGGTGTAACCTGTTCATACCTGAGTCTCTGTACCTTCAGTTGGAGAGAGATGTTTTGTGGCTGTAACAGCCTTGCCTGCTCAGTGGCTCAGACTCAGAAGGACATGTTTTACACTCTTAACATTGCATTGCACTTTCAGAGCAACCTATTTGTATTGCCTAGCCAAGTTACTGTATTTCTGCACGTGAACCATATGATGTTCCAAGAGAGCAAATATTTTTATAAAACACACAGACTCAAGATTAAGCTAATTCAGCTTTATTTACCCCTGAGCCCAAAGCATACATAGTTGTAATTTGTCAAGTAGCAGCTGATCACATTTTAGTCCCATTATACCACAAGAAAGTTATTTTTTTATATGCATTGAATTAAGTTTATTACAGCTGGAGCCTGGGGAGAAAATGTTAGGTATTACTGTTAAGTTAACCACTACGGAAAATCACTCTTCCCTGTAATAGCTTTCTCTATGGATACATTTACAATATTTAGTATTTTACTGTTCATTGTACACCTATTTTATTTTATACACAAAATTCAATAAACATATTGTTAATAAAATCTTTGCAGAATCCCTATGGCTCTGAGTCAGTAAGATATTTAAAAATGCATTATCTATATGCTTGACTGTGTTCTTGTAGGAACAAATAAAAGGTGACTAAGTTACATTGAGGAGACTGATAGAAGTGTCAGGTTCAGATGTAATAGAAGAAGGAGGGTCTGCTTCAAAAGATAATTCAATTTTTAATATCTGAAACAGTTTTTTAATAAAATAATTCTATTAAACTGTTAAACCAAGTTTCAGCATTTACATACTCTGGAGTAGAACTGGTTCAATAGTAAAATAAAAGATGTCCCGAACCAGAATTACAATTATTTCTATGAACAAGTTAGCTGTGGATTGTTGAGTTATATTACTTGTATTAGACAACCAGCAGTTGTTTATGAACGCACAATGAAAGCCCCATTTTTAGCATGTCTGTGTAGCCAGTGAAAATTCAGATCAAAAGTGCATTGATTTAACAAATGTCATCCACTTGCTCAACAAAAAAATATTTGGTTGCACTGTTGAGCAACCAAAAAATGCAAACAGCATATGGGGAATACAGCAAGTGAACAACTAATGAATTAACCAATGGCTGAAAACTAGATCTCAAAAGTATGCGGCAAATACTCCTGAATAACAAATGTAATGGAAGTAAATAAGAATGTTCCAAGATAACTTATTTCTTGTTAGGCAAATTAATTCCATAATGTGTGTTGTTAGTAATAAATATGTTTAGCTCCTGAGTCGAAGAATTGCAGGATACAAATTCATTTTTGGTATCTTCTTTCTGCAAATTAAATTTAAACTGTTTTGAACACCCAGATAGCCCCCTCAATAGTCCCACTACTATGGTTCCAGAAATCCAAGCAGCCAATCAAACCTTTAAAAATTAAAGTGATTCTCAATGGATCAGAATAACAAGAGAAATAAAGTGCTAACAAAAATTAACTGACTTAGCTGGATGATGATTGAATTCTTAATACCGGCTTCCCTTTCAGCACCTGCTCACTGGCCAGAGGGAATCCTGGAGCCTAAAAATGGAGAAACCACCTGGGTTCCAATCCTCTAGTGTATTTAGTCATCTATCAATTTCAGTAAACGTTAGAAGCCTAAACACCTTTGAGGATCTTGGCCGTAAATGGGGCTGCCAATTTTCTAACTGCTGAAAACTGAACACCCCCACTCACATCTCTCCCTTCTTATCTCCATTATTTTCTCTCCACCTCACCACCACCACTGTTGCTCAGTCTCCCTTCTCCCTGGACTGCCTGCTGCTGGAGGGAGGTGTTGGTACCAGAACAAGGGGCTAGGGTAGGGTCAATCCCCGTTGCAGGGAGCCAGGGCCAAGGCAATCAGGGCACAGTGGGTGGGGAAGTAGCAGGATCAGACAGGATTCTGCCACCACTTGATGGTGGCACCTACTTGTTGGAACCTAAAGGGGAAGCCAGCCACTGCTTTCTGTCAAGCATCAAAAACGGAGCAAAGAACATCTCCTCCATGTGACTCCAGCCACAGCTGTTGCTCTTCCTTCCCCAGTGGCAGAGGCCAATTACTGCAGCCAACTAGACTTCAAGTGTTGGGTCAGCTGTGCTGACTGGACACAATCAGGTTACACATTCCACTAACATTCTTCTGTTGGCAACTTTATTCCTGAGAATCAACAACATTCTTAAAGAAATATACACTACACAGGAATTATAATGTAGAACTATGCTAGCATTGTTTAATCATTCCAAATGATTATGGAGATTTTTTTTTAAAAAAACACCCTTCCTCCAAAATTTTAATTTTAGCTTCATGTATTGGTGCTATCTGATTGTTCAGAACCATTTCATTAAATCCTTGTTATCTAACAACACTACACACTGGGCACAGAGGTGTGTGAAGAAAGGTAAATCCATCTGAGGCACAAGCATAATAACACTTTATACCTCAGGGTATGTCTACACTACAACATTAATTCGAACTAACTTAGTTCGAACTAGTTAATTCGAACTAAGCTAATTTGAACTAACGGATCCAGACTAAAAAACTAGTTCGAATTAGCATTTTGCTAATTAGAACTAGCATGTTCACATTAAGTGGACCCTGAACCGGGCTTAAGGATGGCCGGAAGCAGTGCCGGCAGAGCATCAGAGAAGAACTTAAAGCATGGAGATGCTGTCTCAGGCTAGCCGAGGGCTGTGCTTAAAGGATCCCGACCCCCACCCCGGACAGACAGTTCTCAGGGGTGCCCCGCTTGCAAGGCAGTCCTGGCTTGGATTGCCCGGACTACCCACAATGGGCACATAACACCACTCGGCCATCAGCCTGGCTGCACTTGCCACAGGCAGCCATCTGGGGAGGAGGGCAATTGGGGGGCTGCAGCAGAGGTTCCACCCCCAGAAGCCCACAGAGCCAGCCCAGTCCTCCCTATCGGGGGCTCATGCCCCATTCCTCCCTCACCTCCTTCCACTTACCCTTCCCTAGCCCCTCTTCTTGATGTACAAAATAAAGATAACGTGTCTTCCAAAATGGAATCTGTCTTTATTGAACAAAACTGGGGGAGACTGGGAAAAGGAGGTGGGAGAGGGGAAGAGAGAGGGTGGGAGAGGGGAGGGCAACTAAAATGATCAAAGGTTGGGAACAGGTCCCATATGAAGAGAGGCTAAAGAGACTGGGACTTTTCAGCTTAGAAAAGAGGAGACGGAGGGGGGATAGGATAGAGGTCTCTAAAAGCATGAATGGGGTGGAGAGGGTGCATACAAAAAAGTTCTTCATTAGTTCCCATAAAGAAGGACTAGAGGACACCAAAGGAAAGGAATGGATAGCAGGCTTCAAACTAGTAACAGAAAGTTGTTCTTCACAAAGCAAAGAGTCAACCCGTGGAACTCCTTGCTGCAGGAGGCTGTGAAGGCTAGAACTAGAACAGAGTTTAAAGGGACGTGAGATCAAGTTATGGAGGTTGGCTCCATGGAGTGCTATTAGCCAGGGGGTAGGAGTGGTGTCCCTGCCCAAGGTTTGTGGAAGGCTGGAGAGGGATGGCACGAGACAAATGGCTTGGTCACTGTCTTCGGTCCATCCCCTCCAGGGTCCTTAGGGTTGGCCACTGTCGGCAGACAGGCTACTGGGCTAGATGGACCTTGGTCTGACCCAGGATGGCCATTGTAAGCTCAGGGCTCAGGGTTGGGTGTCTCACTGGCCCCCCTTGATTCTCTTGCACACCTGCTCCTGGGTGGCCAGGCTGGCAGCTCTCCTGCCCTAGACGGCCACCTTCCTGTGCCTAGTGTGGAGATCGTGGACGAGGTCCACGATGTCCGCACTAGCCCAGGCTGGTGCCCGCCTCTTGCGGTCCCGGGCAAGGTCCCGGGAGCCGCCAGCCTGGTCTCGGGAAGAGGGGGAGGGCTGGAAGGCATCGGGTGGGTGGCTCGATCCGTGCGAGGTGCAGGGTCTGCTGGCTGGGTGCTGGCAGGCTTGCACCTGTCACGGGCACCGTAGCCAGCCCATGCCCCTTTATGGGGTCCGGGGCCGGGAGGGGGGCAGAAGAGTTTCCCTGGTGTTGGCCAGAGTGGCCACCAGGGAAAGCTGGGGAGGGCTAGCCTCCCACTAGTTCGAATTAAGGGGCTACACACCCCTTAATTCGAACTAGCTAGTTCGAACTAGGCTTAATCCTCGTAAAATGAGGTTTTCCTAGTTCAAACTAAGCGCTCCGTTAGTTCGAATTAAATTCGGACTAAGGGAGCGCTAGTGTAGCACCTATGAAAGTTAGTTCGAACTAACTTTGTAGTGTAGACATACCCTTTTTCTGTACCCACTTGCACAACTCACTGGCTTCAGCATGGCTGCATGCAGGCACAATCTAGGGCAGAATTTGATTCTTTTATATTAGATAATGCACATCCTTGAGCCTCCCCATTAGGCTTTCAGTTCAAATTATGCTTTGAATGACAAACAGCAATCTTAATTCATGGGAAATTCAAACTTCTTTCATCTCCAAAGCTCTCACAAAGAAAGGTATCCTGTGTCACGTGATAAGAATATAAGAACACTTTAAGTTTTACATATTATAGGATTATCCAAAAGAGCCAGTCAAGAATAGCAGCCCCTAGATACGTAATGTGAACTGGAGGCTAAAAAGAACATTTAATTATGCATATTTAAGTCTAATGGTCATGTAGCCTTTGGGTGATGGCAGACTTACAGCCTCATCTTGTTAATAATTCCTATTCTGATTAACCAGAAAGAAGCCTAGCTAGGTGGGATCACTGAATTATAAATCTTCATTCTTCTGTTGAATCTTTATGCTTCCTATTATTTTAGGCCTGATCCTGAAAGGTGCTGTCATGTCAAGAAGAACTCAAGTGCTCAGCTACTCAGCCCGGTCACTGCTACCACATAGGATCTGGTCTTTGTTGCTAAGTACATGTCTTTTGGTATGGTGTTCATGCTCCTGTAAATTGTATAAACATATGTTTGCTTGTTAAACCTATAGCAAATGGTCAGAACCCAGTGAGGGATACTGTGTCATTTCCGTTGTTTGACACACTTCCTATCCAAAACTGTAAGTAAAGAGCAACTTGATTATGTTGGGAGGGTGTTGGAGCCATCAATTCAGGAATTGCTGAGAGGCATTACTAAGTGGGTCTTGTCCACAAAAGCTCATGATTACAGTAAAACTCCAATTGTCCGGCATCCAGTGGTCCGGCACTCCCAATAGTCCGGCATCAACTGCAACCTGGAAGTGCTCCAGCCAGCTGGACAATTTGAGCTGCTCTGCATCGCTTCCCCAAGTCTGCTGCTGCCGCTGCTGAAACTGACCAGCTGCGGACCTGGGGAAGCAGTGTGGAGCAGAGCAGCTGGGGTGCTGCCGGGTTGGTCCTGCAGCGTTGCCCCTCACCCCTCCTGCTCGGCGTCCGGCAGCACCCCTGCTGCTCTGCCCCACGGCTTCCCCAAGTCCGCAGTTGCTGAAACTGACAGCGGTGGACTTGGGGAAGCTCTGGGGCAGAGCAGCTGGGGTGCTGTTGTGTTGGTCCCGCAGCGCCGCCCCTCACCTCAGCGGCGCTGCAGGACCAACCCGGCAGCACTCCAACTGTTCTGCCCCCACATTTCCCCAAGTCTGCTGCTACTGAAACTGACCAGCATCAGACTTGGGGAAGGGCGGGCAGAGCAGCTGGGGTGCTGCCTGATTGGTCCCGCAGCACCGCCCCTCACCTGAGCGGTGCTGCGGGACCAACCCGGCAGCACTCCATCTGCTCTGCCCCAGGGTTTCCCCAAGTCTGCCACTGCTGAAACTGACCAGCAGTGGATTTGGGGAAGCCTTGGGGCAGAGCAGCTGGGATGCTGCCAGATGGGTCTCGCAGCGCTGCCACTCACTAGCACCTGGTTGGCCCCATACCACGCTGTTCCCCACCTGACCCGCCCCCATACCAGTCACAGTCACCCTGCCAGAGTACCTCCTGATACTCCGGCATATCTGATAATCCGGCACCTCCTGGGTCCCAAAGGTGCTGGATTATCAGAAGTCTGCTGTATATACATATATTTGTTAGTCTTGAAGTGTATGTCTATACAGCAGCATTATTTTGGAATAATGCCCATTATGTGAGCATCTACATATCAATTCCGTTATTTTGAAATAAATTCACAATAATTGACACCTTATTCTAATTTCTGTAAACCTCATTCCACAAGAAATAATGCCTATTTTGAAATAAGTTATTTCGGAGTATTTCTTCTGGAATAGCTTATTTTGAAATAAGCATGCAGTGTAGACGTACCCTAAGGTGCTACAGGACTACATGAGGTTTTTTAGGTTACAGACTAAGACAGCTATCCCTCTGAGATGCCTACCAGAAAGTACATGGAGCCCATGACCACAACTTCTCCTTTCTGGGTGGCTTGTGTTTCAGGAGAATGTTCATGGAGAATTCAAGATTGCAGCTGTGCCTAGACCCATACAGATGTTTGACAGCAGGGCAAGGCCCATCACTAATCTTTTCCTCTGCTGCAAGTGCATTATTCGTTGACATGCAAGCACATATTCACCAGCACAAGAGCTAGGCACAATCTGTAAATAAATTTGAATTCTGAAGCCAGTGAGGTGTAGTGTGGTAAATCACAAATTTGTCTGAAATAAAGATGGCAGGATTGTTAGAACTTGAGTGGTACACCTCACACTTATGTGCATGTTTTCCAGTTCTGACAGAATGTAATGTAGGAAGGCTGGGGGTCTATACTAGTATGGCTATAAGGGAAGCCCTGTCTTCAAAGGGTCCAATGTCCATTCTTTCTGTTCTAGCAGGACAGGGATCATGGCAAGGAACATTAAGAGGAAAGGCAACAAATTAATGTACAATGGAAAGGTATGGAGGCTCACAGAGTTATTTCAGGGACACAGAGGTTTGGAGGAGGAAACTAAAACTACATATTAATGAGTCTTCCACAAATAAAGGGATTTTAAAAACATCTTCAGCATATAAAAAGGGCATGGTTCCTTTACTTACTGGGGTTTCACATCAGTTATATGTGACCATAATAACATATTTATAGTATTGTTGGTCTGTGCTGCTATCTCCTTTGACTGCAAATATCATATACCAAATTTCTGTGATAGATTAGCTTGCCCTTTGAGTTACTAATTTTCATTTTAATGACAATGAAACATATCATGAAAAGCAAATATGGTGCTACAGATTACAGAAGGTTTCGAAAAGAGTAGGTCAATACAATTTCAGCTTTGTGTGTGTGTATATATATATACATGCATATATATATATAATTCTGAGCTCTGTGGAAAACAAAAGAGTTGACATTTAAGATTTTGTAGTTGTCTTTTGTTTCTTAACTGTATGTATCTTTAAAAAAGTTCTGATATAAAGAGTATCTGATATGGATTTTAATTATATCTATAATTTGTTGTCAAAGGGTAGGGGAATATTCCTAGAATTCAGAATATAATATAACGGGTCTTTATTATGATGACCTTTTCTGGGACACTGTTTTACTGTTATTAGGAGTTACTATTACTATTAAGAATTACTGGCTTTGTAATATATCATCTTTGTGTGTTCTAAACAGATACAGTGGTATAAATCCATACTTTTCTGGAAAGGGATTCATATGATAAGAGCAGTGAAAAATATTTAAAAATATTTAATATACAATTATACCAAAATCTTTGAGTAAATATGTGTTTCTCCTTACTGTTTCTGAAAAGTTTAACTCTGTTTAAATGCAATGAAAATAAATATATTAAAGAAGAAGATTTAGCTGTCGTTGCCTGGGTCCTTAACTCAATTGATTTTTTTTAAAATAAAATGAAAATGTATATGCTTCATTTAAATCATTCTGTGGGTGTGGGTCTTGAGATGAGTGATTCAGTATGCGGGCTACCTCAGGGAGAGACAAGAACCACCTTAACCCTTTCTCACCGCAGCAGCATGGGGCCAGGTGAGACGTGGGTGTCCATGGTTGCTTTGCCGCCAGCAGGTAAAGGCAGGGGACGGGAGTACATGTCCCCAGGTTGGAGCGAGTCCAAGTTCATCTACCCCCCGTATCCCCCACAGCCAGAATGAGGAATGCGGCAAACTATGCACTTTCCCCCTTGCTCCATGACAAAGGGGAGCAGAGAGCAATAGTCCCATACAAAAGGAAAGGGGTAGGAAGAAGGCTTCAGCTCCCCCTTCGTAAAGAGCACCTATGGGGGGGTGGGAATCTTGAGTTGGTGGCAGTCCCGGATGGGGGGAGGGTGCCCCCAGCCAGCCTCTTTCACCTGCTTAGTGATTCTATTTCTTTCTGTATGGTTTTATGAGACGCAAACCCATTCCAGGCACATCCCATTTTCCTGAAACAACCAAACACTTACTTTGCTTTAAGTTAGGATAAGAGGAAGCTGTATACCAAATTTGGTGGTCCTAGCTCTTACTGTTTAGGAGGAGTTCTTGAAGAAACAGACAGACAAATTCTCTCAAATATACAGTAAATGAACATTTAATTTCTCCAACGTCAACCTTGTGCTACCTTAGCTTATTTTACAAGCTAAGCAGGGTTGAATGTAAGGTGTTATCAGATAGGATATTTCCAAGGAAAACGTTTGATCGTTCAGGAAAGGTAATCAAATGGAGGCCCAGGAACTATGAAATACTGAGGATTTGGAAATGTAAGAACCTAGACCCAGGCTTGAGAAAGTAAAGGAATTTTCTTAAAAGCTGGAGCAACATGTGCTAAATAATGTTATTGGATTAAAATAGTGAAAAACCTGGTATTTCCTGAATCTAGACTGGAACTATAATAGAGTATGTCTACACTACAGCGCTAATTCGAACTAAGCTAATTCGAATTAGCGCATCTAGTCTTAAAAACTAGTTCGAATTAGCGTTTTGCTAATTCGAACTAGCGCGTCCACACTGATTGGACGCTGGGGCGCACTTAAGGGCGGCTGAAACCGGTTCCGGCAGGGCATCAGGTCAGTAGTTGCCTTGTGTGGCTGCTGTCTGAGGCTATCTGAGGCTCGTGCTTAAAGGGACCCCCCTGGACAGCCGGTTCTCAGCTTTTCTGCTTGCTTGCCAACCTCGCCGAGGGACAGCAAAGTGTTTTTTTCTGCGCCTGTCTGTGTCAGTGGTTCCCTGTGGGGCCACCGCCGCAGTTGGCAACATGGAGCAAGAGCTCGCCCTGGGCTTTCTGGTGCAGTTTTTGGACTTGCTGCTGCAAGCCTGCCAGCAATGGCTGGAGGCTGCCTGGGACCACCTGGTGCATGTCAGCCCCCTACCTGGTGCTGGGGCCATGGAGGAGCCGCAGCAGCGCCCGGACGCCAGCATGCCCCACCGCATCTGGCGTCTGGACACCAGCAGCGACTGGTGGGACCGCATCGTCCTGGAGCGCTGGGGAGACAGACAGTGGACCCAGAACTTCAGGATGAAGAGGGACACCTTCCTGGAGCTCTGTGAGTGGCTCACCCCTGCTCTGCGGCGACGGGACACTCGCATGAGGCCCGCCATCCCCCTCCAGAAGCGTGTGGCCATCACCCTCTGGAAACTCTCCACGCCGGACAGCTACTGATCCATCGGGAACCAGTTCGGCATGGGGAGATCCACCATCGGAGCAGTGCTCATGCAGGTACGGCACCCACTGGCCTCTAGGCCGGGGGGAAGGGGGGTTGCAAGGAGGGGATGGGCCGTCCCAGGGTAAACGGAGGGGAGGAGGCGAAAGTGCCCCGCACTGGAGGGTTCGGTCTCTCCCATCCGTACTACACGCAGCCCGGGGGGGTTGCTTCCGGGAGTGGGGTGCGGGGCAGTGCCAGGGAACGTACACTCCCAGGCACCCGAGCGCCCCAGTGATTCACAGTTTGCTGTGTCCCTCTGCAGGTGGTCAAGGCCATCAACCGGGTGCTGCTCCACAGGGTGGTCTGCCTCGCTGACCCGGATGCCGTCATCCGGGGGTTCGGCGCCCTCAGCTTCCCTAACTGCGGAGGGGCCATTGACGGGACGCACATCCCCATCCGTGCCCCGGAGCACCAGGCCTCCCAGTACGTCAACCAAAAGGGGTACTTCTCCGTGATACTGCAGGCCGTGTGTGACCACCGGGGACAGTTCACAGACATTAATGTGGGCTGGTCTGGCAAGGCACAAGACGCCTCTTCCATGTGCCAGAGGCTGCAGGCCCAGACCTTCTTCCCTGACCACCACATCAGGGTCGGGGATTTGGACATTCCCGTGTGCCTGGTGGGGGATGTGGCCTACCCCCTACAACCCTGGCTCATGAAGCCGTACATGGGGCACCTCAACCCCTCCCTCCAGGCCTTCAATGCCAGGCTCACCAGGGCCCACATCATGGTGGAGGGGGCCTTCGGATGATTGAAAGCATGATTTAGGTGCCTCCTCACCTGCCTCGATCTTGCCGAGCACAACATCCCTCCCGTGGTGGCAGCATGTTGTGTGCTTCACAATTTGTGCGAGAGAAAAGGGGAGGCTTTCCTGCCAGCCTGGATGGCTGAAGCTGAGCGCATGGCTGGCCACTACGCTCAGCCCCGCACTGCTGCCATCCAGGAAGCCCAGCGGGGGGCCGTCTGGATCCGGGAAGCCCTGCGGAAGAGCTTCCAGGTGGAGGAGGAGGACTGAACTCTCCCTGCATGCCCCACTGGAGCCTTCTTCCACCCTCCCCTCCTTCCCCTTCCTAACCTCTCTTCCTAATGTCAAATAAAGACACCTGTTTTGCCAACAAAAATCTACACAGCCCTTAATTCGAACTACTTAATTCAAACTACGTGTTAGTCCTCATAGAATGAGGTTTACCTAGTTCGAATTAGGCGCTCCGCTAGTTCGAATTAAGTTTGAACTAGCGATTTGTATGTATAGCGCCTATCAAAGTTAATTCGAACTAACGGCCATTAGTTCAAATTAACTTCGTAGTGTAGACATACCCATATTTATTATCATCAATGAACACAACTGATATCTGCACAAAATTTTGTATATTCGGGTAAAAGCGCTGGCTTTTTACTTTGAACTATTTTAACATCGCTTGAAGTTCAACCTTAAGGTGAAGCCTTTTTTGTTCATTTGAATTCAACATTACCAGAAAGTCCAAATAGGTTACCAATTGGTGACAAGAGTGTACGTTAGTGGTCCCAAGCTGTGAAAATTCTGCAGGTCCCCAATGGAGGACGATTTGATAGCAAAGAGCTTGTGCAAGGGATCACCACAAAAGCTTGTCATATTGTGCTGTGGAGCATAGCTCTTTTTCTAGGATTAGATCCTAAATCTAGAAAGTACCAGGACTTTCTGGGAGATGAAAGGGGCTATACAAAGAAAGTGCTTGTATGATTTTGGTTTAAAACCAAAAACAATCTTCATGTATACAGCATTTTAAACACAATTTGGGTTAATTTATGTAATCTTTCCAATAGAATGCTTGATTTTCCCCTAGATAACAGCAAAACAAAACACCAAGGCATGGGTTTCAGTGCTATTCCAAAGAAGTACTCTGTGAATGTATTCAATCTGTGCTAATGGATTTTAACACATCTTTACAATCCTGAAATGGAGTGCTCATAAAGTTTCTAATTACCAATAAAAAGAACCCAAACTATAATACACAGAGAATCAAAGAGGCACTCTTTTGTAGTCATATCAAAGATTATTTCTGTATAAAGTTACCTTTGAATCACTAATGTATGTCTACAGGTGACTTTTTAAAATATGATAATACAGGATTTGGTAGATATCTGAATGTCTTTGAAGAGATGCAGCTAAATTGCTGCTTCAAAGTAATCCACACACATAATTTTTCAGTTTAAGGAATTAAGAAATAGCATAGAGATCAAATACTCTTGCTATTCTTTCTGTCTGGTCTGTCTAGATTATAGCATCTCTTAAGAAAAGCAGTGGAAATAATGAGTCACACTTTATATTGTGTGGATTTTATAAATAGTTTATAAAACATTACTAAATGATAAATGTTTTAATAAACAGTTGATTGCTTATAACCATCTATAATGCCCCATAATGTTGTTTATAACCATTGTAATAGGTCCCTAATATGCTTGTAACATTAATATATTAACCATTTATAAAGATAAAGCACAATATATGACATTATATATACATATATAAAATGTGTAAATGTATCTCTAATATAAAACATGACCAAAATATTTTTGGATCACTTATCTCTGAGGCATGTAGTATGGAAGAACAATGGGAAGACATAGTGTGTTCAGTTAACATTAGTCAGACCTTTGTCATTAAACAATAAAAGACACCACAGGTCTGAATTCTTAAGGTGATTCCCTAATTATATTTTAAGAACTAAGAAATGGTATCTCATAGACTCACAGTTGTTAAAGTCAGAATTGGCCATTGTAATCATCTAGTCTAGGGGCAGGCAAGATATGGGCTGTGGGCCAGATTCTGTCTGCCAAGCCACCAGATTTGGCCCCCGGGATGCTCTGCCAGGACCTCAGGCACCAAGCAGCTCACACTACTTTATGCGGCTTGCTGCTCCTATGACTCTCTGCTTTGGGCACTAGTTGGAGAGAGGCTTCACACACTGTCCCCTGATCACCGGCAAAATTTCTTAGCTCCTGTTGGCTCATTTCTGACCAACAGGAGCTGAGAGATTTCGCTGTGGGGTAGGGACAGAGCACAAAGGCCTTCCCTTCCCTCAGCAGAAAGCCACATGGAGCTGTCAGCCATTTCGAGCAGCCTGGGACTGTGGTAGTCAGGGAAATTGCCTCAGGGTCTTGCAGAGCTGCTGGCCAGGAGTAGCCTAAGTAAGCAGCTCCTGGCCAGAGCCTGACTCTGGAATCCCCACTTTTTCCCTCCCCACAACTCCCTGCCCATGCCACCATCCCCTCCTGACCCAGTTACCACCTAAACCCTTTGAACACAAACCCATACTCTGGGTCACAACTCCCTCCCAGACTCTGCACCTCTCCTACATCCCTCCCCAGGCCAGAATCCTCTCCTGCACCTATATCCCCTACCTGATGCTGCATGTCATTCCCCTGGTCACACTCTCTGCACCCAGATCATCTGCACCTGCCCCCTTCCCCAGGTGACAACTCCCTCCCAGACACTGCATCCTAAGCTCCTGCCCCAGATCACAACCCACTCCTTCACCCAAACTCCCTCTCAGTCCCCACATCCTTTCTTGCACTTCAGATATCTACCCTGAAATCTCTTCTGCATCCAACCATAGAAAAGTGCAGCCTTGGCTGCTTATTGACTTCCTGCACATTGCAGGCATAGAACATGAACTACACACTCTGCTGGGGGGGACCCCTAAAGATTTGGATTTCTGATTCATACACACAGTAAGTAAAGTAAAAATGTTCCACTACTACAGTCCAACCTGTCTTGATACGAAGGCGAAAAGGTTAACAAAGTTATACAGTTATAAAAGCACTGATCTAAGAAGCTGAATTATAGCGGACATATTCAAAGATTTTAGGATCAGAAGGGACCTCATCTAGTCTGACCTGTACAGTGAATTTGACTAAAGCATATTTTGTAGAAAGTCATCTAGTCATGATTTTCCACCTCATGGTGGATTTAAATCTACCATCTTAAGCAAGCTTGTACTAGCTGGGGACATAAGATAACCCAAGTCAAGGTGAATCAAAGCAATGCTATGTCTAGCCCCCTCTAGATAACCAACATACCCTTCTGGCCCTGGAAGCTTTGCTTGTGAGCAGCATGTTGTCTGCTAACAAGAATTATAGAAGGCAGTTTCACAAAGAAATATGGGCCTGAGTCTGATTCCTTCTTACTTAAAAGTACCATAAACATTCAGTGTACACAATTCAGAGATGCCCTTCTCTCAAAGAATTTACAATTTGACTTGGACAAAAACAAACACAGGTGCACAGAAGCGATGCATCTAGTGTAAGAAGGTGCCTTGGAAAGAATGCATAGAATTTGAAAGAGGAAGGCGATGAACTACGTGGCCATTTGTTGTGCGGCCATTTGCTGTGTGGCATCTGACCACAAGGATATGCAGCCCCTAGCATAAATGACAATACAGATTTTGATTCCTTGTCAGATTCTTGTCAAATCCTAGGCCCAAACTTTCAAACTGTGTAAAGTTAGGCACTTAAATCCTGAGAGGCTGAGACTTGGCAATGGCTTGAGTAGAACAGCCCCTTTTGCAGGCCTGGCAAAAGAGTTTGTGAGGCCCAAGGTGGCATGTTGTGGTTGGCTGCACCACATGGCCAGTAGGCTCCCAACCAGGACAGCGAGCGAGCAGTCAGGAGAGCGGGCGGGTGCCGGGCAGCACGAGGCTCTGAAGGTGTGGGGCCCATGGCAACCACCTTGCTTGTCTTGCCCTAAGGCCAGGCTTGCCCTTCTGTCTCCTCTTCAGTGCTCTATGCAGGAGGCTC
Source organism: Pelodiscus sinensis (assembly GCF_052426305.1). Taxonomy (NCBI): domain Eukaryota; kingdom Metazoa; phylum Chordata; order Testudines; family Trionychidae; genus Pelodiscus; species Pelodiscus sinensis. The sequence goes on from NC_143052.1 coordinate 203,708,602, forward strand.
ACTTAATTTGACTTCCATAACTGAGGAAGGGGACTGAAGCAGATAATGAGCAATGCTAAATAGTGGATATGTCTGGATGGTGCAGGATGCCTTCAAGTCTTTCTACTTTGCTCTTGAGCCATACAAAATCTACTTACAACTGATTAAAACATTTATTCCTTCATGTAATTAGGCCAATGCTGAGTTTTCAATTTTATCCAATCCACTATATTTTAATTTCCTTTCTTTCTTTTTAGTTTTATTTTCATTTCCTGGTCATGGTGACTCGGTTCTTCAATATCTAAAAATAGAAATTCTGATCATATATATGCATTCCTGTATTCAAAATGATAGATGCCTAGACCTCAAGATGACTTTGTCACACCACCTATATACTGATCCAATTTTCTTTCAGATCTAAACAATTTTTTTGGTTTGAATCAACTGTCTGGACTAGATTCTAAAACCTTCCACTGTCACAGTGCCCATTACTGTGCATTTCTGACATTCAGCTGATGCACAGTAAGAGAAAAGGAGATGAGGGAAGAAGGGTTGTTTGTTTTGCTTTTGTTTGGAGATGTGGTAATGCATTTTGCACATCTCAGGTTAAGATGTAAGCTGGTGCCTTAGTGACAGATTTTTGTTACCAATTTGCCTGAGGCATCAGGTGATCGGACTGAAGCCAAAAGATTGTTAAGGGAGATGACAGAATACACCAAGTGTCTAAGTTTTAAAGCTTTATTGATAAAATAATAAAATAACAACGGAGAGTGATGGGTGCTTCCCACGTCACTCAGAAGAAGGAAGAAAGCATTAGTGCCCCAAGTCCTAACCCACTTTCATACTCACACACTCACTACCCGAGGCTGGCCAGGCCTGGGTGTAATGACAGGAGAAGAGGGGGAACAGTGGATGGGATTTCGGTCCTGTGCACACAGGTCGTCCAGGGTCCGCTGTGATCTCCGAATTGCTCCAGCTCCCAGGAGGGTTTTAAGTCCTGGGCTCCTTTGGGGGTGTTCCATTCCGCAACCTCTGTTCCTGGTGCTCTTTGTGCCAGTCCAAACCGGCTTTCTGTGGTCTCCTCGACTTTTCCAAAACACACCGTCTAGACTCTGTTGTCCTCTTTGTTTTTCTCCATGCTGGCCTTCACTTGTCTCGCTTGTTATGGGCTGGCTCTGCAGGTCTGTTCAGTTGAAGCTGTCTTTCTCATGGCTGGTCAGTGGGGGTATGTCTACACTACAAAGTTAGTTCGAACTAACGGACGTTAGTTCGAACTAACTTTAATAGGTGCTACACTAGCGCTCCGCTAGTTCGAATTTGAATCGAACTAGCGGAGCGCTTAGTTCGAACTAGGTAAACCTCATTTTACGAGGACTAACGCCTAGTTCGAACTAGCTAGTTCGAACTAAGGGCTGTGTAGCCCTTTAGTTCGAACTAGTGGGAGGCTAGCCCTCCCCAGGTTTCCCTGGTGGCCACTCTGGCCAACACCAGGGAAACTCTATGCCCCCCTCCCGGCCCCGGACCCCTTAAAGGGGCACGGGCTGGCTACGGTGCCCGTGCCAGGTGCAAGCCTGCCAGCACCCAGCTAGCAGACCCTGCACCTGGCATGGCACAGAGCCACCCACCCGATGCCCCCCAGCCCACCCCCTCTTGCCGGGACCAGGCTGGCGGCTCCCGGGAGCTTGCCCTGGACCGCAAGAGGCGGGCACCTTCCTGGGCTAGAGCGGACATCGTGGACCTCGTCCACGATCTCCGCACTAGGCACAGGAAAGTGGCCGTCTAGGGCAGGAGAGCTGCCAGCCTGGCCACCAAGGACCAGGTGTGCATGAAAATCAAGGGGGTCCACTGAGACCCCCGACACTGAGCCCTGAGCTTACAATGGCCGTCCTGGGTCAGACCAAAGGTCCATCTAGCCCAGTAGCCTGTCTGCCAACAGCGGCCAACCCTAGGGACCCTGGAGGGGATGGACCGAAGACAATGACCAAGCCATTTGTCTCGTGCCATCCCTCTCCAGCCTTCCACAAACTTTGGGCAGGGACACCACTCCTACCCTCTGGCTAATAGGACTCCATGGACCCAACCTCCATGACTTGATCTCACTTCCCTTTAAACTCTGTTCTAGTTCTAGCCTTCACAGCCTCCTGCAGCAAGGAGTTCCACAGGTTAACTATTTGCTTTGTCAAGAAGAACAACTTTCTCTTACTAGTTTCAAGCCTGCTACCTATTCCTTTCCTTTGGTGTCCTCTAGTCCTTCTTTATGGGAACTCAGGAAGAACTTTTCTGAATGCACCCTCTCCACCCAACCCCTGCTTTTAGAGACCTCTATCCTGTCCCCCCTCCGTCTCCTCTTTTCTAAGCTGAACAGTCCCAGTCTCTGTAGCCTTTCTTCATCTGGGACCTGTTCCCAACCCCTGATCATGTTAGTTGCCCTCCCTTCTCCCAGCCTTTCTCTTCCCCTCTCCCACCTCCTTTTCCCAGTCTCCCCCAGTTTTTTTCAATAAAGACAGAGTCAATGTTGGAAGAAACGTTATCTTTATTTTGTACATCAATAAGAAGGGGGGCTAGGGAGGGGTAAGTGGAAGGAGGTGAGGGAGGAATGGGGTACGAGCCCCCGATGGGGAGGACTGGGCTGGCTCTGTGGGCTTCTGGGGGTGGAAGCTCTCCTGCAGCCCCCCAATTGCCCCCTCTCCCCAGATGGCAGCCTGCGGCAAGTGCAGCCGGGCTGATGGCCGAGTGGTGTGATGTGCCCAGTGTGGGCACTCAGGGCACTCCAAGCCAGAACTTCTTTGCAAGTGGGGCACCCCTTAGAACTGTGTGTCCGGGGTGGGGGTCGGGACCCTTTAAGCGCAGCCCTCGGCTAGCCTGAGACAGCATCTCCACGCTCTAAGTCCTCCTCTGATGCCCTGCCGGCACTGCTTCCGGCCATCCTTAAGCCCTGTTCAGAGTCCACTCAATGTGGACTTGCTAGTTCGAACTAGCAAAACGCTAGTTCGAACTAGTTTTTAGTTCTAGACGCGTTAGTTCGAACTAGCTTAGTTCGAATTAACTAATTCGAACTAAGTTAGTTCGAACTAGCGCTGTAGTGTAGACGTACCCTGGTTTCCAGGCCCTCCTCTTTCTTGGACAGCAGCTGAGAGTAAGATGTGTGCTATGGCCTTGAGCTGGCTGAAGTCAGTGTCTTATCTTCGGGCCTAGCAGGAGCATGGAGTTAACCCGTTCTCTGCTCTCTTTGTCTCCCGCCCTCCCACCGACCCCCCCCCCCCGGCCTCTCGCGACCCGCAAAGGAATCCTTCATTCATTCCACATTCACACCTTTGACCCTTCCCAAAATGCCCTGTGATGCTTGCAACAGCGTTATCAATATAAAATGCTGACCTGCCTCCCCGGGGGGACCCCTTGAGGGAGGGGGCCATTGGGGTGTAACACCTTCACATTCAATGTGTTGCAGACATTGAAGGAAGTTAAAAATGCAAGCCTCTCCTCAACACAATGTATAAGGATGTGTTCCCTTTAAATGTGGTATTGTTAATTGTGAATCATTTCTTTTGTTCTCATAGTTGCTAACAGCTGAGCATGTCACATTGTGACAAAAAATCTTCTAACACAACATAGCCTGGGAGTCTGCAGCACTGTTGAATACACACCTGGCTTGCTTGATTTAGTGCTTTATTTAGTGAAGGTTTAATCCATTAAACTACTGTGCCTGTCGTGACATTTACCCTCCTGCAAAGTTCAGAAACCCTAGCAATAGTTTGATTAGCTTATTTAGATCTCCTTTTAACTTTATTCTACTTTCCCAAGCTTAAATGAGTGGTGGATTATTTTCCCTCCGTAGCAAAACAAACAAATGAGCTTCCAAACAGTGTTATGAAAAAGTTAAACTTTTAATATACGTTGAATCTCCCAAATCGAGGACTCTCTGGTCCAGCAACATCTGTGCTTCAGCAGGGCCAGAGATGTTGCTGGACCAAAGAGCCCAGAGCAATGAAGGGGCTGGGGAGCCCGGTTAGGCCAGGCAGCATCTGGATGCCCCCACCCTGGCTCAGAACCTCCAGCATCAATGGGGCCAGGTGGTAGCTGGTGATCCCCAACCCCGGCCAGGGAACCCCCAGCATCAGTGGGGTGAAGTGGTGGTCCAGGAGCTCCCACCTGGGCCTTGGTTCCAAGGCCCCCCAGCATTAGCAGGTCCATGTGGCCTGGGAGTCTCCACCCCATCTGAGAAATCCACAGTGGCAGCCAGACAGCCCCAACCAGCAACCCCAAGAAACCCCCAGTGGGAGTGGGGATGGGATGACCATGCAGCTTCCACTGGGGAACCCCCAGCTGGAGCAGGGCTGGCAGAGGTGGGCGGCTGGAATTCCCAGTGGCAGCAGGGTGGTCCTAACAGACATTATCTAGAAGGGAAGTATGCCACTAGACCATGCCTCAGAACCTGCATTTTCCCTAAGTAACCATTCAAGCACTGGTCAATATTTATTTGACTACCAAATGCACAAGTTGGCTGAAGAGAGATCTTCTATTGCAGCAAACCCAAACTATGGGTTGCGGCGGGAAAAAAATACCAGGCCTCAGCGTGGCTGGTGACTTCCGGGAGGAGAGTAGAGCAAGCTGGGAGGAGGTGGCGAGGGGGGGGTAACTGGCCACCGGGAAGCAGGGTTGGGGGCAGCGGGGCTGTCCTGCTGAGATCTGGGCAGGCGGGCGGGAGGGCAGTGGAAGCAGGGTTGGAGGCAGCGGAGTTGTCCAGCGGAGATCGGGGAGGGCAGGCGGCGGAACCAAGGCTGGACGGGGGGTGGGGGGACTGGATGGGGGAGATCAGGAGGAGGAGGACGGGAGAAACAGCTGCCGGAAGCAATGCTGGATGGGGGCGGCAGGGCTGGTCGGGGGCGGCAGGGCTGGTTGGGGGGGTCTTCGGGGGAGCGGGGCTGACCAGGGGAGATTGGTGGGGGTGGGGGGAACCGGCTGCCGGAAGCAGGGCTGGATGGGGGCAGCAGGGCTGGACAGTGGAGATTGGGAGGATAAGGAGGGGGAGCGGGACTGACCCGGGCACATGTAGACCCTACAGACCCTGGCAGATGAGTGAGTCTGGCCGGGGATCCCATTTTTCCCCCCGCCCCCCACATAGCCTCCCTCGAGTAGTTGCAAACTGCCTGGCAGGTAGACACACTCAGGCAGTGTGAGCACATCTCCCAGCCAGGCAGGTCCCAGCTAAGGACTGATCCACCTAATTATAATAAAACTTACCTAATTAGAAAATACCGGACATTTTATATGTCTGTTAATTTCTCAATTTGTTTCCTGGACAAAACCCTCAAATATCGGACTGTCCAGTACAAAACCGGACACCTGGCAACCCTACCCTTCCTTACACCCTCCCTCCTAGCCAGATACCCTACTCCCAATCTGCTCCTGCTCCTGTCTCCTGGAGATCCCATGCGGTGCCGGGTCCTCCAAGCCCTGGCCCAGGCTGGGCGGAGGATGCAGTTGGATGAAACACTGAAAATTTATTCATTTTTCATTCTTTTTTATATACGTTTATATTTTTGGGCCACAAAAAACAGTACTGAAAAAAAATGGGTTCCAACTAAAGTAAAAAGTTTGGGAAATCCTGGCCTAACCAGATTTCTATCCATTTTACAGTCCATTTATCCAATCCATATTCCCTTAACTTTCTGGCAAGAATATTGTGGGTGACTGTATCAAAAGCTTTGCTAACACTTGGAGGCTTTGGGAGGACCAGAAACAACTTATCTGAATATTCATCATTTGCTTAATGAATATGCAAATATGCAAATGAATGTTACCAGTCCTCCAAAAGCTCGTGAATGGATTTACTGATTCCCATGTCAAAAAGTTTGGGAACCCCTGTTCTATTGGACCAAATTCTGATGGTGATAGAGAGAATCTTTGGAGCCAAACTGCTCTTATTCAAATGCACAGTCATTTTAGATTCAGAAACACTATAAAACTCACAGTGACACATGCATTTATTTTAATGACATCATCATCTAGCTCAGGGATAGACAATAAAATGATGGCAATTCACAGGGTTAGCCCCTGAAGGGCCACCTCCACTATATTTACCTGCACCTCTGCAGGTACCAGAGATTGCAGTTCCTGTTGGCCTTGGATCACTGTTCCCAGCCAATGGGAGCTGCAGGAGGTAGTGAGGACGGGGACACTGTTTCCCGCAGCTTGCATTGGCCAGGAATGGCAATCCATAGTCAATGGGGGCTGCAATGCTAGGACCTGCAGAGGCACAGATAAATATAGTGGTGGAGGCCAGCCAGGAGCTAACCCTGATGGACCGGATCCAGCCCATGGGCCGGTACCTGCCCACCCCAATCTAGCTGCTGAATCATTTTCAGGGTGCTGATATCATGTGCTCAGCTGATCTGTTTTGAAATGGAAGTGGACCACTTGCCTAAAGAACTTCACAAATAGAAAGGCATTAGTAAGTGTGAAGCAGACTACTTTTTTGAAATGTTGAAGGGTCTGGTTTATTTAGACCTCAAGAAAGGATTTTTGGTTTTGGTTTCTCCTTTCATTGTTGGGGTGGGAGTTGGCAGAAAATTGGCTACACAGGGTGTTCCATCAGGAACAACTTCAGTTACAATAAGGACAAGATAATATAATGATAATCCATACTGTTGTTTTTAAATGGCTTTGTCACATATGTTTTTTACTCTTTGGTCCGCAAAAAAGCAAACATCAGAGAGAATATTTTGGATGACCTTTGCTGTTAATTTCCAGAGTTGTCTACAGTCTATGTATGTGCACAGTTGTCTAATGCACTTATGTTTACCTTGACTGAATCTTTGTCATAGTGGCTGTTTCCAGTATTCTGTAATTTCACACTGCTAAAGTTTTCACATAAGCTCCGCTATTTTGGGAATATTAAAGCGCTGCAGTTCCAGCTGCTGTAATTAGGGGACTTCAGTGACCTCTTTACTTTGAGCTGCTGCTAGTAAGATTGAAAAAGAAAGGACGCAAGCCACAAACAAAACAGAACAAAGTATCTCTTTATCAAAACCACCGGTATGGAGGGTTATTTAAATGACATAACTTCATGTCAGTTGCAAAGTGGAGAAACTGCAGATTTTTGCAGTTATACTGGGTCTCCTTCTTAAAGTGGCCCAAGTGGGGAAATGTAGCATGCCACCATCCCTCAAAGGAAGGGGCAAGTTACATTATAATGCAGGAAGCTGTAAACAATGTGGGTTTGGTTACATTAGGGTAAATGACATTATCTGTAACATCAGTTTGTGCTTTTGCATTTCTGCTGTGCAGGATTTACTGTCATAAATATGCAAACACCTGAATTGCTGTGGAACACAGGTAAACTTCATTTCCATTGTAAAGAGGCTCCCTGAATGCCTGGTAACTTCAATAGACTGGCTCATATGCCTAATTACTGCATCCATCTCTCCTACTTCAGGTAACCTTATTTGCACTCTTCATATGCTAAGCAACCTGAATGCCTCTTTAGTTTTAGATGTCTATTGTGGGCTGAAATTTATAGGCATTTTGCATTTGTGTGTGGGAAATGTAGATGGTAGATGCTTCATGTATTCATTTCCTTCCAGTAATTCAAAGTATTATAAAGCACTATTTTAAAGGATTGGGCTACAATGTAGATCTTAAGTATATAATAGGCTAAATTCACACTCCCTGTAGGCAGGTACTACTCCATTGCTTTACAGCATCTCTGAATTTAGCCTAATGGAGAAATTCAGCTTTTATCATCCTAAACAATGTTTAACTTAGAACTAAGGAAGCGAGGTCCGGATCTGCAAAGGAGCTTAGATGTTGCAATGCCTAATTGTCATTTGCCTAGATAAAAAGTATTGGAGTTACAATGAGATTTACAGTACTTAAATTAGGTGAATAAGATCCCTAAACAATGCATGGAGAGAGACAGGTGCCTGACAACATGAGCCACAAAAAGAGCATGCTAAGCAAGTAGTTGCTCAGTCTAGTCAATGGGAGATGATAACAAAAAGGATGTATCCTGAACTCCTTCGCTCTGCACTTAGAGATACTTAAATCTGGGCTGCCTATTTCTATATTTTAACCTTTAGGCCAGACATTAAAGCACTCATGAATGTTTTCTTAGTCTCACCCCAGAACTTGACCATACTGCCATCAGCCATTTTGCATGTTCAGCCACTGTCTGCTGAAAAGAAACATCACATAGCTAGGAAAATCTTAGGTCTTTGTGAGGCAAAGTCAGATAGCTGCATACTTACAGTTTGTTAATCAGAATGGGATAGAAACTCATGGAAGAGAATGAGCAAACAGTGACCATGGTTTTGTGTGCCCCTGCTAGAAATACTAGAAATATTTTGAGCTAATGAGTAGTTTCTTGAAATTAGGAAAATTAGTGACCCAATAGAGGTTATTATGCTGACCCACTAGGAGACACTATAGCCTGTGTACTGTTAGAGTTATCTATAAAAGATTAAGTGAAAGTAAAATCCTCAGAGCAGTCCGAGGGAGCTCTTCTTCAGGCAAGGAGCTGGCATCTCAACTCCCCATCATCTGAACAGAAAGAGGGCCCCTTCATTCCTGGCTGCTGATCGCACAAAACTATCTCAGACTGTGGGTAATTATATTTGGGGTGTCCTAAATCTACTCTGTGTGTGTGCATGTGTATGCGTGTGCGCAAGTATGCACATACACATACATTTAATGTCTAAAAAAAAGTAATTTTAGGTAAGAGTACACCTGCTTTTATCAATCATTTATCAGATAGAAGTCATATATTCTCAGTTATTCCTGACACTATCTGAAACGTTACTAGTGCTTTGGGTTCTGAAAATCCTGGGTAACAGAAGATCCAGTTTCAATTCCTCCTGGTGGAGAGCGAGGGTTTGAACAGAAATCTCTCACCACTAGACTACAAAATACTCTCATATGGGTCTCCCTCTCTGTCTCCCTGTTCAAGCTGTTCACTCTGGGTAAGAAAGCAAGGGAACTGGACACAGGATCTCCCATGTCAAAAGTGAGTATCCCTATCACCACGCTAGATAGCCATTCTCTCTCTCTGTGCCCAATAAGTCTCAGAGGGGTTAGTCTGTATCTTTAAAAACAAGTAGTCCTGTGGCACCTTAGAGACTAACAGATTCATTTGGGCATAAGCTTTTGTGAGTCAAAACCACTTTGTCAGATGCATGGGCCCAATAATTATTTAAGTAACAAACCAATCACTGGGGTGGGGATTGGGCAGCAGATAGTTAAACAACAACATATGTGGCTGTCTAGTTCTGATTTGCTTGTTTTGGCAACAGCATGAAGTGGGGGCCTGCAAAACCATTGCAGACATATGTGTGTTACCTGAATAAAGACGGTCAATAGGAACAGCAGAATGGCCATATTGGGTGATACTAGCAGTCCATCTAGCCCAGTATCCTGTTTTTCAGCCGTGGTTAGTACCAGATTCCTCAGAGGGACTGAAAAGAACAAAGTAATATTGAGTGATCCACCCTTTGTTATCTGGGCAACTTCAGGAAGACAGAGAGGTTTAGGGGCACCCAAAGCATGGGACATTGTCCCTGAACATTTTGGCCAATAGCCATTGATGGACCTATCCTTCGTCAATTTATTTAATTATTTTTGAACCTGGTAATACTTTTCACTCTCAAAATGGCTATCTAAGGTGGTGATAAGGATACCCAATGATACGCAATGGTTTCCATATTCTGAATGTGTGGTATATGGTTAGGGGAGAGATAGCTCAGTGGTTTGAGCATTGGCCTCCTAAGCCCCAGGTTGTGAGGTTAATCCTTGTAGAGGCCACTTGGGGCAAAAATTTATCAGGAATGGTACTTGTTCCTATTGTGAAGGCAGGGGACTGGACTTCCTTATGTTCATTTTAAATCTATTGCCTTTAAATTACAATGAGTGACCCTGGTTCTTGTGTTAAGTGGAAGAGTAAATAACACTTCCCTATTCACTTTCTCCACACCATTCACTCTTCCACTTAACACAAGAACCAGGGTCACTCAGGATCTTTTTCTTTGGCTCATTTAGACATTTCCAACATTTTGTATGTATAGTTGGGATTATGTTTTCCACTGTACATTGTTTTGCACTTATCAACATTAAATATTATCTGCCATTTTGATAATAATGGCAAAATAATATCTGTCATTTTCAAGTCACCCTGTTATCCCGTTTTGTATCATCCCTTTGAAACTCTTTGCATTCAGCTTTTGAGTTAACTAATCTGAGTAGTATTCAAACTCTGTCACCTCACTGTTTACCTGATTCTAGGTCATTTAAAAATATGTTAAACAGTTCAGAAGATTACTCCTTGCATGATCCAACTATTTTACCTTTCCCCATTGGGAAAATTAAGTTTTTGTTCCCACTTTTCATTTCCTATCTTTCAACCGTTCTTCTTATCCTATGACTACTTACTTTGTGTAAAAGTCTTTGATGTAGGACTTTATCAAAGGCTTTTTGAAGTCTACACTATATCAACTAAATCAGCCTTAACTGTTGACTCCTTCACATAATTCAAATAGAGTGTTGAGGCAGGATTTCTGTTTATAAAAGACATGCTGACTCTTCTGTTCTTTTCTATCATTTCAGCCAATTTTCTTGGTATTGGTGTTAGGGTTACCAGTTTGTGGTTGTCAGGATTTCTTCTGGAGCCTTTTTAAAAATTCATCCCCACATTACCTATCCTGCAATAATCTGGGACACAGCTCATTTTATTCATAGGATACATACCACAGCTAGTGACTTTGGGTGTGTCTAGACTACCTAGTTTTGTCTACAAAAGTGGACTTTTGTCGACAAAACTATACCAGCGTCTACACTACCGCTGAGTTCTGTCGACATAACGTCGACAGAACTCAGCAGTTTTGTCGACGCTGGTATACCTCATTTTATGAGGCATAACACCTTCTGTCGACAGAACTCTGTCGACAGAAGGTGTTATTGCCTGTAACATTGCGTCCAGACTACGGAGTTCTGTCGACAAAGCAGCTTGCTTTGTCGACAGAACTCAATGTGTCTGGACGCTCTTTGTCGACGGTAACAGTCTAGACGTACCCTTTGCAAATTCATACTGGAGTTCCTTCCAAATTCTTGAGCAAATAGTGTCTAGTTCTGTTGATGGATTACTGTTTAATATATCAATTTTTTCCAAAATATCCTGTATTGACATAGGACATTTCCTCAGATTTGTTTCCTGAAAAGAATGGCCCAGGCTAGGGAATCTGTCATATCTTCTGCAATGAAAACTGATATAAAGAATTAATTTAGCTTCTTGGTGTCTTTGATTGTTCCTTTTGCTTTCAATTGTTCACTGGCTGTTCTGCAGGCTTCCTGCTTCTGATGTGTTTACTTATTTTTTCTGATTAGTCCGTGTATCTTTTGCTTGTTGTCTAAATTATACTTTTACACTAGACTTTCCCTAATTTATAATCTTCTCCATTTTTCTCTGTAGGATTTGACTTCCAATTTTTAAAGAATGATTTGTTACATGTAATTTTAGCAGTTTGTTTAGCCATTGTGGCTTTTTTTCATTCTCCTCCTATTTTTATTTTTACTTTTTGGGGGGAGGGAGGAGGAGATATATTTCATTTGAGCTGCTATGATGGTGTTTTAAAACAGTTTCCATGCAGCTTGCAGGCATTCCACTCTTTTAATGTGTAAGTAAATAACTTTCTCATTTTGTGCAGCTCCCCTTCTTTTGAAGTCAAATACTACTATGATGTGTTTCTTTGGTATTTCCCCTCTTCAAGGAAATTGAATTTCATTACATTGTAAGCACTGTTAACTGGGGCTACGTCTACACAGCTTCCCTCTTCCGCAAAAGCCTATGCAAATGAAGTACAGATTAGCAAATTGCCATGCTTCATTTGCATAATTAAATAGGAGCCGTTTTTGCTCAAGAGGTTTTTGTGCAAGAGTCATTCTTCCTGAACAAATAAGGAAGAACAGCCCTTGCACAAGAGGGGGCTTTTGCGTAAAAAGGTGCTGTATAGACGGCGCCTTTTTGCGCAAAAACCTCTTGCACAAAAACGGCTCCTAATTAGGAAAATGAAGTGCGGCAATATGCTAATCCATTTGCATAGGCTTTTGTGGAAGACGGAAGCTGTGTAGACGTAGCCAAAGAGTTTGGGTAAAGTAGCCTCTTAGCCTAGCGATGTTCTGTTTAGAATAAAGTCAAGCATTGTCTCTCCCCTTGCGAGTTCTAGGACTAGTCGCTCCAAGAAGTGATCATGAATGGTATCTACAAATTTTATCTCTGTATTCCCTCTTAAGGTGCTATGTCAATATGAGTAATACTTGAAATCCTCAATTATTATTGTTTTTTTTTTTTTTTTTTGTAGCCCGTCTAATCTCCCTGAGTATTTCACAATCACCATCACCATTCTGGGCAGTGGCGGATAGATGATTTCTACTGCTATACTCTTATTATTCAAGCATGGAAATTCTATTCATAGAGATTTTATGGTACAGATTGAATCATTAACTTTTTTTTTTAGCTGACTCTGTGCTTTTCTTCATGAAAAGTGCCTCTTCACCACCAGTGCAAACTATTTTGTCCTTCCTGTATATTTTATACTTTGGTATTCTTGTGTTCTATTGACTATCATTGTTCCACCAAGTTTCTGCTTATTATAGCTATATTTTACTCTATGATTTCTTTCACATATAGTACTAGTCTCCTATCACTGTTACCTACTCTGTCCTTCCTATGTCTAAAGAAGCTGTTTTATGTGTGATTTATGATACAAGCAGGTAACTTACAAGATGGAAAAAGAGAAAGAAATGGCTGCAACATTTTGGGACTATTTCACTATTTAATCTTCAAACATGAGAAGAATAGTGTGAAATATTATCTTTTGTTTTTTAATGTCTAACGATATTACACATGAATATGAGAAGAATGGTATCATACTCAGCAGTGTAGGTTCCAAGACTTAGTTTAATGAAAAAACTGTTAACCCTTGAAAAACCTGGAGATAAAACTTGTATTGAGTCAGAAAATCTGAAAAAAATACTTTTAGCCCAACACTCAGTGAAATAGTAGAATTATTTAACTTTCTCTCAAAGAAAGCAAGGGAGAAAGTAGGGGAATTTGTGACAGAACTGAGGAAGCTCTAGCAGGACTGTAATTATAGTGTGACCTTGACACTAATACTTGGAGACAGATTAGTTTGTGAATTTAATGATGGTGAAATGCAAAGGACATTACTATCTGAGCCACAGTTAACATTTGGAACAGCTCTGAAATTGCCCCAGACTAAGGAATCTCCAAATACAAACATACACCTTATATAAGACACATGAGCCTGGAAAGATGGAAACAGCACATGGGAAACAAGGTACAATGCAGAAAATTTCCAAGCAACCAATAGGCTGGCAGCTGTTCCAATCTGCTTGTACCATCTTCTCCAATGGGATCCAGATTTAAAAATGAGAAATGTCACATTCTTAAGTTGACAGGGCACAATCAATGAGTGTCTCAAAACAAAACCCAGAAAGCAGACTCAGAAAAGCACAATAGGAAGCAGTCTCACAGTTATTGTACTTGTCATGTACTTGAAGAGGACAGTGGTGTAAAAGAAGATGAGTAAGTAGCTTAGGGTATGTCTACACTACCACCGTAGTTCGAACTAGGATGGTAATGTAGGCAACCGGAGTTGCAAATGAAGCCCGGGATTTGAATTTCCCGGGCTTCATTTGCATAAAGCCGGGCGCCGCCATTTTTAAATGTCCGCTAGTGCGGACTCCGTGCCGCACGGCTACACGCGGCATGGACTAGGTAGTTCGGACTAGGCTTCCTAGTCCGAACTACCGTTACTTCTATATACTATCTATATACCTGGAAGAACTATTCCTAAAATAATTCCCATTCATAGTGGGCTGCCTATAAATGAAAAAGTATGATCTGAGCTTGACACAGGATGTAGCATAATTACAATGAGCCAAGAAGTATATGAGACTATGTGGAAAAGTGGCAAACCACCTATATTACAGAAATATAAGATAAAATTAAAAATATATACTGGAGAAACAGTAAAGTTATTGGGAGCCACTCTGGTGAAGATTTGCTGTTAGAGTCAAGTCCTGCTTATAGTCAAGCTGCTAATAGTCACAGCATGGATGGCACGTAACTTATTAAGTAGAGGGTAATTAAAGATTTCACTGGACTAAAAAGAAAAAGTGCATCAATTTAAATAGCACTGGAAAATATTTTACATACACATAGGCTGCGTCTAGACTGGCAAGTTTTTCTATACTTGACAGCTGTCTATACTGGCCGCTTGAATTTCCGCAAGAACACTGACTTCCTACTGTCTGAAATCAGTGCTTCTTGCGGAAATACTATGCTGCTCCTGTTCGGGCAAAAGTCCTTTTGCACAAAACTTTTGCGCAAAAGGGCCAGTGTAGACAGCTCAGATTTGTTTTGCGCAAAAAAGCCCCAATTGCGAAAATGGCGATTGGGGCTTTTTTTCAGAAAAGCGCATCTAGATTGACACGGACGCTTTTCTGCAAAAAATGCTTTTGCAGAAAAGCATCTGTGTCAATCTAGACACTCTTTTCCACAAAGTATTTGCGGAAAATCATGCCAATCTAGACGTAGCCATAAGGAAACATTTAAAGATGAACTAGACACTTTATGAGACACTAGTGCTATAGTCTAAGTAAACCGATACCATGCCTCATTATTTCAAACCTAGATTTGTACCCTTTGCCATGAAACAAAAAGTAGTTGAGATTGAGTTAAAAAGATTACAGACAACTGGTACTATTGAACTTGTTGTGACAGACTGCTGGCTAAGCTGGAGCTCTGCCACTACAGCCTGGATGAAAAGGCCAATTGCAGACAGCTGAGCAAGTCCAGGCCTGAAGGGCTAATGGAAGCAACTGTGGGCCTCATTAGCCAGAGGGCTATATAAGGCAGCCAGAGGAGCTGGGAGGTGGTTGAGGGTGTTCCTCAGGTGGAAGGAGAGGCTGGCTAAGTTTGTGGCTATCAAAAATGCTGTAAATAGAAGGTAGTAGGAACTGACAATAAAAGGCACGGATGACTGCATCAGAGAGGGTCTCTGGCTGATTTGTGGACCAGAGCAAGGGGCCTGAGCGAAGACCTTGCCACACTGTAAAGTTTCTGAATGAGCTGCACTAATAGTACTAGTGTTAAAACCAGATGGTTCAATATACATAAGTGGCTATAACTGATTATAAATAAGGTCTCATATTAAAACAGTATTCAATACTGAAAAAAACAAAAGCCTGATGATCTGTTTCAAGTTTTATCAGGGCAGCAGTTGTTCACAAAATTTGGCAGGAACCATGTCTACCAAGAAAGCATTCTGGAAGAAGATTTCAAGCAGTAGGTCACTGTAAATACTCAAGAAGAGCTGTTTAAATATACTCCATTACATTTGTGTGTGTCTTCAAAGCCTCTGAGGTTTTCTAAAGAACTATGGAGGAATTGCATCAAAGAATTCCACATGTGCCTGGCAGTATGTCTGGATGTCATGCTCATCACAGGCACCAGAGACACAGAACAAAACTTAGCAGAAGTGTTAAACAGGCTAAAGGAAGGAGGTCTGCACCTGAAAAAGGATGACCCTCTTTCTTAAGTGATGTATCTGGGATATAAAGTGGATGGGACTACACTCTGAAAAATAAAGGTAACTAGGGATGCCCTAGTTTCTACGAATATTTCAGAGCTCAAGGCTTATGTGAGCTTATTGAATT
Organism: Pelodiscus sinensis; assembly: GCF_052426305.1. Taxonomy (NCBI): domain Eukaryota; kingdom Metazoa; phylum Chordata; order Testudines; family Trionychidae; genus Pelodiscus; species Pelodiscus sinensis. The sequence goes on from NC_143052.1 coordinate 203,724,307, forward strand.
ATAATGGGAAGCCAAATTTCTCAATACTTCAAATATGCTAGTTTAAAATAGGGTTAAATGGTATTGGAAAGCATTTCAAAGTGTTTGAGGATTCTAAATTATTGCTGCAGTCTTCAGAAGTCGTTGTCCATTATCAAGCATTCAGCATGTTACATTAGCATCTTAACATCATCATCCCTGAATGGGCAACTCACTAATTTAAATAAATTATTAAAATAATATCTGGAGGTACTATAGATGCAGAAGTGTCTTGTTGCCTGTTTAATTGTCAGAAAACACTGCAGTCAACTGTGGGTCTGTCCCCAGCAGAGATGTTAATGGGAAAGAAATTAAAATCAAGTTATCCCCATGCATCTATACTCATTTGGAAAAATACAGCAAAAATACAGCAAAAAAGAAAAAAAAAGAAGGAAAAGGAGTAACATGATAAACATGCTAAAGAATGTAGTTTTGTGGTTGAATAAACTGCCTTTACTAACACATTTCATCCTGGTTCCAGATGGATGCCAGCTATCATTCAAGATATAAAAAGAATGCCCAATTAGTTTCAGCACCAGTTTCTGGAAGTCTGGAGGGGCAACAGACTGGTACTAGATCAGCTACTGTGGATACACCTCATGAACAGAGTGTTAAAGTTTCCACATTCAAATCTGTCATTCTTCAATGTTGCTCTTGAAAATGCAGCAGTGATGGTAGAATTATCTTTTGCAGAGGTCAAATTGAGGCGTTATATATGAGACAAACTGTCCACCTATATATCTGAAACATTGTACAGTGTGACTGAGCTCCTGTTTGTTTATTTATTCACCATCATTTGTGAATTGAAATGCGTAATTATTATTATTGGTTTTCTAAGGTGTGTGGTTAATACTTAAGAGAAGAAATGTTAAAATGTTTATTCTAAACTATACACTAGGAGGTGGGTTAAATTAGTGTGTTGTTTAGTTTAGTTTTGGTTGTTATCAACTGGAAGTAATAGGGGGCCTGCAGAATACTTCAACTATCATCTGGGATCTGTAGACAAAATGACATCTGATTACTTTCAAACAGATCCATGGGCAGTTTTGGGCTTATTCTGCTCCACCATTTCCACTCGCCAGTACCTGAGGTTGGATCTACTGTGGAGTAATCTCTGGCTTCTCCTAGACATCCAGGACTTCCTTGATATGGGGCAGAGAAAATTCATCTTGACTGGTTTTAGCATTCATCTGTATGTAACCAACACGCACTCTCACAGAACCTTGTGAGTTCTTCCTTGTCACCACCATTGATGAAGCACATGGGCGCTGATTTAGTCTGATTGCTTCTGCCTGTCATCCTCTGCAAGTATTTGTAGACTACCTGGTCTTGTGCCAGAGGTATTTTCTTATCTGATTGCCTCACCAGAATAGCATCAATCAAGGGTATCACATGCTTGACCATGAAAGTGCAGCCCAAGTCAAGGTCATTTTGAGAGGATACCTCTGCATTCTGCCTCAGCAATTCTTTCAACATCTTCCATTGAACTAATTCCTGCCTGACTCAGGTCCATTTTTGTCATAGTAGCTTTGGTCTGTGCCACTTCCCTTATTCCTTGACCTGGAGAATATTTTAAGTTGCTGCTCACATGAGCCACTGTGTAGAGTACTGATGCTACATGCTTATTCCTCTTTATCATAGCTATTGTGTATCCTACATTCTGCAGATAAATATCCGTCTCCCTATATTCAAGATCTGTTAGATCTTCCTCCACCCTCAAACCTTTTGGTAGGAGACCATACCGGACCAGTGTCTTGTTCCCTCCCTATATCTCAGGGGACCGTCACAGCTACACTTCTTTCTTCTCAACTCTTAACAAGAAGGGCTGCTTACCAGTGTACCTTAGGAATGACCTCTATTGGCCAGAGTGCACTTGCTTATAGGTTGTGTACCAGGTTGAGGACTTCTCTTTCAGACAGACTGGAAATTCTTTCCCCTATTGGTTAGCTAAATCCTGTCAACTGGAATGGATTACGTTTGTCCTTAACAGCATGGAGATTCCCTGGCAGTACTTCATCATAGTTTCCACAAGGACAGGGACTCTCTTGTAGGTTTGCCCAAGAAAAGATAAATCACATTAGATTGCTCCTTTATGGGAGATCCCTTGACCACTGGCTCCCTCTATTAGGGAATCTACAGGTATGGGCAGCAACCTGCCTAGTGTAGGGTTGCTTCTCAGGAAATGCTCTGTGAAGGTTGTGACTTGAGACCCTGAATCAATTAGGATATTACACAAGATACTATTCATCTCCACACTTTCCTCATTCAAGGGCCACTACCAGTCTGCAATGCCAGGTTGTGTTTGGGAGAGTACACTGGGAAGTTATGCAAATCAGTGTTACTTGGGGACTTCCCACTAGCTCTACATCCATCACCTGCCACTCAGTGCCAGGCTTTTGCAGTTTAAAGAGGGAGTCTCAACTTGCCCTGCCCCCAAGGGATGGGACTGAAGTTGTTGACAGCAATTCCAGGATATGTGGCCTTGTCCACTATGGTGGCATATGAAACAGTCTCTGGTGCCATGCACTAGTTCCCTATCCATAATTTTGAAGTGATGTCCTCATTTACTGTGACTTGCTGCAGTACCTGTGTTTCCTGTTATCCCATTATGTCATAACTGTCTCTGTAGGACAGTCATTTATTGGACTTGCCCAGACAGGCCTTTCACTGCCTCCAGCATCATCTGATCTGTGGTACTCTTGGGTGGGGCACCTCAGGAGCAGTCTGCACTGTGCCATCTGATGGGGAATGCTTCTTGTATGCTGCTGATCCTCTGGGCTGGCTTATCCATTCTACCCTCTAAATTCCTCTCCTAGGCCAGCTAACAGAGTTCTCCTTGCAGCTGTTAGAATGCTAAGGTAAGGTTCCAGCTTGTTCCACACTTCTCACTTCCAGGAGCTCTGCAGAAACCGTGTGTTAATGTATAGTCCTGATTAGGTAAAGGATGGCCTCTCCAGGGTTTCTCCTTTATTACTCATGACAGAGTCTCTAAATTGATGGCATGGGATAAGGTTGTTTCTCTTTAGAGTTTTGGCATCTCTCATAAAATTCTGCCTTGAGGTCCAATGGTAAATGGCAGACACTATTCTTATTTAAGATCTTCAGCAGCTCAGGCTGAAAACTGCTCCTGAGATGGCAGGTTAAGGATTAACTTATGCTTTCTCCCTCCCCACTCAGGTATCTTACAAGACTGGAGAATTTCAAAGGGTCAGGAATACCTGCTACTGTTATTCTTTTGTCCAGTCCTCAATGTCTACCCTGCAATTTATATCGCCACTGAACACCGGAACTCCATGGATCTGGGGCCGGGCAGGGAGATATGGCGTTATTCTGCTCCTCCCTAAGATTTCCTCTCCTTTCCTTTTCCCCTATTGGCAGGAGTGTCCTGGCTACAATAGCCACTGGGGATCTCTAGTCCCAATGATCTAATCACTGACTCCAAACCCAGGCCAGGCTAATCCCCACTGGCCTCCAAACTGTGAATCTGCATTGTCCTGGTTCTCTTGTGTGGCAACTTCCCTATTATGTGCAAAAAAGTTAAACTTCCCAGATCCGTATCCCCTCCTGTCTTCTGGCCCAATATGAGACTGTCCAAGACAGGGAAAGTCTGCCTTGTGACTTTATACAAGGCTTTGAGGAACTGTGTCTGAGGGTCATGTGTATGTTTGTGTTGTGTCTTGTTGTGTATTCACCTGAAACCAGACCCACTCAGAAAAACCACCAAGGACAATGCTTTAGTCTGCAAAGAGACTTGGAACAGGATTACAGTCCAGCAGCCTCTTCTCGGATTACATGCTTCATGCTCCAAGCTTCAGCCAAATAGAGTATTTCCTGGGATGAACCAGGAAGTTCTTTCAGTGTGCCAATTTATAGTCCACAACTTGTAATTCCTGACCGCTGCTCCTAAAGCACACTGGACTTTGGGCTACTCATATAGGGTACATCTACACAGCAAAGTTAATTCAAAATAACAGCCGTTATTTCAAATTAACTTCAATAGCATCTATACATGCAAACCGCTAATTCAAAATAGCGGAGTGCTTATTTTGAATTTGGTAAACCTCATTCTAGGAGGAATAATGCCAAATTCAAAATAACTATTTCGAATTAAGTGCTGTGTAGACACTTAATTCAAAATAGGGGGTCTCTAGCCCTTTCCAGGGAGCACTGGTGGCTACTCTGGGCACAGCCAGGAAAACTCCTCTCCTCTCCCCCAGCCAGGGGCCCTTAAAGGGGTAGAGTCTGGCTACTGGGCATGTGCAAGCCAGAGGCCTGCCTGCACTACCAGCCCCGCACCCAGTGGCCCCATCATGAGCTAGGCAGCCAGTGCCAGCCCGGTGTCCCCTGCCCAGTCTCCCAACTCCCAGGAGCCATAGATGACACGCGCCTAGACTGGTGCGGAAATCATGGACCTCATTGAGGTTTGGGGGGAGGCCCCCAATGTCCATGATCTGTGCACCAGGTGGATGAACGCAGCCTTCTATGGCCGCATAGCAGCCACCATGGCCAGAAAGGGCCACAGGTGCACCCAGGAGGAGGTGCGCCTCAAAATAAGGATCTGCCTTAACTTCGGTTCAGGGTCCACTCAGTGTGGACGTGCTATTTTGAAATAGCTAAATGCTATTTCGATTTAGTTTTTGTGTATAGATGCATTATTTTGAATTAGCGTATTTCAAATTAACTATTTTGAAATAAGATAATTCGAAATAGTGCTGTAGTGTAGACATACATATAGACAGTATACAGTGCAGACAGTATACAGTGCAAGCCTACAAGAAGTAGAATGGACAAGGTCTGCAAAAAGAAACTCCATATAGGCAAATAATGGATAATAGGCAAAAATTTAAAAGGAAACATGCAAAACAAGGGTTCTCAAACTGAGGTTCAGGATCACTCGGGATAATAAGGTTATTGCATAGGAAGAACACAAGCTCTCAGCCTCTACTCCAAATTCTGCTTTGCTTCCAGCATTTATAATGGTGTTAAATATATAAAAAAGTGTTTCAAATGATAAAGGGGGAGGGCGTATGTCGGGGGCCTCCCCTCACGCTTGGGGTCGCCACCCCCATCCGGGGCATAGTTCAGCCCGCTCGGGCCTAGGCCTGAAGCACGATGCCCTCTTTTTAGGTGAAATACGGCTTGCTGGCCTAGTCCCAAAGTCCACTGCCCCTGCAGTAGGGGAATACGGCCTAGTCCTTTAGTGTGCAGGCCACTCGCCGGGGTTCAGGGCAGCAGGGGTAGGGGGGCCTGGGCCCTCCCTCTGCACCGGGCCCCGACCCAGGGCCCTATGGGCGGCGAGTGGCTCCCACCACTGGCTTGGCGGGTGGCTCCTCCCAGCAACGCGCCGAGCCCTCAGGGGCTTTTCCAGCTCCCTGCCCTGGGTCACTTCCTCCCCCCTGTCCCCAGCCCGGAGCAGTCTCACCGGTCGGCGCGAGTCGGGCGGTGGTCGTGGCCCATCTCCAGTCATCGTCGGGGCTGGGGGGTGGCCAGCCTGACTCACGGAGGGGGAGGTCGGCTGGCGGCTCCATCATTGCGGTTGAGTTTGGCTTGGGACTGGCGGCAGTGGATCCAGCAGGCCTGGTGACTCCCTCTCTGGCAGTCTGGTCTGCGCCTCGGGCAGTTGGGCACTAGCTCCAGCTCTGGCCACGGTCTGCCCCTTCGGAGCAGTCCAGCAGTCTTTTATACCCCGGTCCCACTGGGAGCATGCCCTGTAGGGCTGTGTGGGTGGAGCCCTCTTCGCCCCCGGCACCAGGTGGCTTCTCTGAGTTTGAGTATGGGGCAGGGCCGCCCCATCACACGGCATCACACTCAGTGGTTAGCCATGTGAAAGGGGTCAGCAGTACAAAAGTCTGAAAACCACTGATGTAAAGTTTTAATTAATTTAAATTTTGTCCATATTTTGTGGAAAAACAGAAATAATATTGGTGTATTGAAGTTCAGGTTAACATCTAGTTAACAGCTTATCAGTCTCTATTACATTAAACTGAGGAACAAAGAGAAGAAGTAATCATCAAAGAAAAGGTTTGGACGTGCGCACAAAAAAGGAACTGAGAGAGGAGAATGAGACAATGAATGAGTGGGAGTACACACTAGCTAGTAAGATGTGGATTCACAGTAAGATGTAATCAGAACGAGGCTTGCAGAAATGAGTATCTAAAAAGCTAGGGTTTCCACATCCACATTTAGGTAATGATTAAAATGATTTAAGTAATGCACCTTTCATTAGTTCCTTGGCTCACAGTTTGCATACACTCCTCCAAGCTTTTTCTAGTAGTCATTCTTTATTTTGTACATATGTTCTTTTAGTTTTTCCACCTCAGTCATTTTTTCCTGCTTGAATTCCTCTGTCTTGAATGGAATTTTATGTTGCTTCTCCCCAGCTTGTCATTACTTCGACTGTCATTTTCTAAAATTTCCTATATTTCATCCTTACTAGTGTTTTTATAACCTCACCATTTGGTATCATCTGCAAATATTATTTATATACTCCTTAACATTAATAAAATGGTACTGCCCTCTTATTGACACATTAGATTGGAAAGTCTCTTTTGAGTAATTAGCATCTCTCAAGTAATTGACTCATCCCACAGAGATTCCTCTGTGGATCTTGTCATAGTAAACCTGAGTGAGACTGAAATAGTGCTTTAAGATTATAAAATAAAGATCACCTGTCCAATAATTCCATCATAACATAGCTACATAATAGTCTAATGACTGATATGGCATTATGGACTGCTCAATAAATAATGTGCATTTCAAGGTTTATGGTTATCTCATTACATGGTAAACCATAATGCCACCTAAGTACACATTATGTACCATCCATTATTATATACTTACACATTTTAGAAAATACATTTATTCTAAAATAAATTTATTTTTAAAAAGAAAAATATATAGAGAAAAACCAAATAAATCTATAAGGTCAAAGACTAATCATATTTTCATTGTTACTTTCTTATGCATGAATACAGCAAATATGAACAGTGTATGGTTTAATCATCTGTGCACTCATTATGACAGCAAAGGTGTTAACCAGGCATTTTTGGCTTGAGCTGAATTTCTTTGCATTTTATGACTGTTGCTTTTAATTTATTCTTAGCTCTTAATGAACTTATCTGTGGCATTGGCTCTCATGACTGCTACGAGTCATGACAGGGCTCACTCAGCTTTAATTACTTCACAGTCCCATGATATTTAATGTGTTTGATACTGAGTATTATTTGGGACTTGTGAAAGATAAGCCACAAGAATATGTTTTGTCACAATCTTATTGTACAGAAGTTCCATATTGAATATAAAGGAGCATGGCTGTTACGTTACTGAATATTGTGTAGTATTACACCTATTTTTCATATTTAAGAAGTTATTTTGAACTCTTCACCAACTAACTTTCATATAATATTAAAGGAGATGAACTGGTAATGAAAAAGGTTAAGAACATTGTGCTTCTGAAGTTACTCTGAGGGGAGACATAAGGGAGATAAATTAAATTAAATTAAAATTCCAAAATGGGATATACATTTCGACATTATGTGCTTTCCATTATTTTTCAGTCACTGCCATTGCTGAAGTGAATTCTATTTTTGTCACTGTTGACACATGTAACAGAAAGGTTGTCAGACTTCTGCAGCCTGGAGTGGGTGGTAATGCTAAGGAACCAAAAATATTCTTTTTGTTATTTGGGAAGGTAGGTAAAAGGAAAGGGAAAGGTACGGGTCTGCAGAGTGAGTTAAAAATAGTATCTGGGCTACAGAAGAAGTAGGATCATCAATTAGTTAAACAATAGAGTATTTATTTAACCCTTAATTGTTTTGTGCTTAGATATTTCACACATGTTTTAGACACATTATTGGGATTATAGAATCATAGAATCATAGAATATTAGAACTGGAAGGGACCTGAAGAGTCCAATCCCCTGTCCTTATGGCAGAACCAAGCACAATCCACATTATCCCTGATAAATGTCTGTCCAACCTGCTCTCGAATATCTCCAGTGATAAAGATTCTACTATCCACCTAGGCACATTGTTCCAGTGTTTAACAGCCCTGACAGTTAGGAAGTTTTTCCTAATGTCCAATCTAAACCTCCCTTGCTGCAATTTAAGCCCATTGTTTCTTGTCCTATCGTTGGAGGCCAAGGAAAATAATTTTTCTCACCCCTCCTTGTAACACCCTTTAGATCCACCACACAGATGTCCGGCACCTGAGCCACTTGGAGAAACCAATAGCCTTGGTAGCTTGTCATTCTATCTATGGACCAGCCCTGTAATTGGACAAGACACACTTTGCTGTTAGTTTTCACAGACATTTGCTAACAGCAGAAGTACGGTGAGTCTCGTCAATCTTGAGATCTATTCCATGCTTTGAACGGGAGTGAGTAACAGACTTTTCTGCCTATTTTCCCCACGTTTGATTCCCATTTGCTTGTCCCTTTCCCAGTCCTGTCTCTTCACACCCCTGGCTCCTCGTATTAGCCCCATTCTCTTTATCTAAGCAGTCCCAGACTCCACTCCTCAGGAAAATCATCATAGTGTCAGTCTCATTTCCCAGCCAGTATCAATTTCACACTCGTGGGACTTCATCCAATCTATGTCTCCCCCCACTCAGTTCCCTGGTCTCCCTCTCTGTGCTCCTCATTCAAACTCTGTCTTCCTTTAACTGCTCTGCAGGCCAGAATCTCCATGGTAACATTCTCTGTAATGCTTCTAGTTCCATGCATAGGGCTAGTTAGGCAGAACAGCACAGTCTCAATGTGTGAATGAGACAGTGATTGGGAGGACGAATTTAGGATTATGAGGAACTGGGGAACATTTTGGGAAAGGAGAAGCCTACTCTAAGGATGGGCTGGAGCTAAACCAAAAATGAAACAGACTGCTGCCATCTTAAATTAAAAGAAGCAGTTTTTAAACTAAAGGCTGTGGGTGAATATAGCTGAACAGCTCATTAATAACAACCATAATGTAATAAAATTCAACATCCTTGTGGTGTGGTGGGGAAATACCAAAGAAATCTACTGCCATGGAATTTAACTTCAAAAAGAAAAACCACACACAAAGGAGAAAGCTTATTAAACAGAAATTAAAAGGAAAAGTCATGAATGAAATGATTGCATGCTCCATGGAAAGCATCATAATAGAGGCACAATTTGAATGTATATCCCAAATAAAAAAAATAGTAGGGAATCAAAAAAAGTCATTATAGCTAAACAACAGAATAAAAGTCAATAAAAGGCATCCTTTGAAAAAAGTCAACTGCTAGTGAGAAAAATAGAAAGGAACGCACATTCTGGCAAGTCCAAGTTTAATGATATGAATAGCCAGATGCCCTCCCCCTCAAAAATAGAAGAGCAACTAGCAAAAGACACTTTTTTTTTTGTTCTGGTAAGTTTTTAAGTACATCAGAAGCATAAAGCCTGCCAAACAATCAGCTGCACTACTGAGCAACTGAGGTGTTAAAGGAGCACTCAAGGAAGACAAGACCATTATGGAGGACTGAAATGAAATATTTCAATTGGTCTTCACTGCAGATAATGTGAGGGAAATTCCAACATGTGAGCTTTTCTTTTTAGGTGACAAATCTGAGGAACAGAAGTGTCAAGAGAAGAGATTTTGCAACAAATTGGTAAATTAAACAGTAAATCACCAGAAACATGTGCCATTCACCCAAGAGTTCTGAAGGAACTAATAAATGTGGGTTATAACTGATCACTGAAATCAGACTCTGTATCAGATGACTAAGGCTATGTCTACACTGTGTTTGTTTTCCGGAAAAAGAAACAGAAATTGTGAACTACAATTTGCGTACCTTTTTCTGCTTGTTTTTTTCCAAGAGGCTACATTTGGCCTGTCTACATGAGGCCAAATGTGGGAAAAACCTCCTCTTTTGGAAGATCCCTTATTCCTCATAAAATGAGGAATACAGGGAAACCAAAAGAATGTGCCGCTTTTTCGCAAACTTTTCCAAAAAAGCAGACGCGTTCCTTGGACATCCTGGAAAAGCTCTGCAGTCTAGACATTCCCAAAGGGATAACTAATATGACATCCATTTTAAATAAGACTCCAAAGTTGATTCTGGCATATTCAGGCTAACAAAGACAATGGTATTTGGAGATAAGGAAATAGAAAGGAAGATCAGTGTAGATGGGATCAAACTAGAGATCATAGAAAAGTTCACATATTTGGGGAGCAACATGACGTATGATCTAGACCAGTGGTCTCCAACCTTTTTATGCCCAAGATCACTTTTTAAATGTCAGAACAAGCCAAGATCTACTACCCCATCCTTCCCACAAAGCCCTTTCCTTGAAGACCCGCCCTCTCTGTTCTCCTCCTCTCCATCACTTGCTATACCCTGCCCTTATATATTCTCAGGGTATGGCTACAATGCCGCTTTTTTATGATTCTTCTATAGGAAGAGGTTTTTCCAACATTTGGCCGATCTAGACTGGGCCAAATGTCAGAAAAACCTCTTCTTTAAGAAGCCCACTTATTCCTCATGGAACAAAGAATTCAGAGGCTACTGAAAGAGCATGTTTGCTGTTCCATTAAAAAAGAACAAACGCATCCCTGGATATGGAGCCCTAAAGTCTAGACATACCCTAAATGGTATGTCTAGACCCTGTAGTCTAGACATACCCTAAGGCTACATCTATATTGGCAAGATTTTGCGCAAAAGCATGTGCTTTTGCGCAAAATCTTGCTGCCTGTCTACACTAGCCGTGAGTACTTGCGCAAGAACACTGACGTTCTAATGTATAAAATCAGTGCTTCTTGCAGAAATACTCTGACGCTCTCGCTCAGGGATAAGCCCTCTTGCGCAACTGTTCTTGCACAAGAGGCCAGTGTAGACAGGCAACATCAATTTCTTGCGCAAGAAAGCCCGATGTTTAAAATGGCCATCGGAGCTTTCTTGCACAAGAGAGCATCTACACTGGCACGGATGCTCTTGTGCAAAAGCACATCTTTTGCGCAAAGGCACATGCCAGTGAAGACGCTCTCTTACTCAAATACTCTAACGCAAAAACTCTTGCGTTGAAGAGTATTTGCGCAAAATCTTGCCAATATAGACATAGCCTAAATGTCTGACTGCCAGAAGATGGAACTGGACAATAGGGGACAGATCACTCAATAATTGCTATTTTCTCTTTATTCCTTCTGAACAATCTGTAAGTAGACATTGTTGGATGACAGGATACTAGGCTAGAGGAGCCATTGGTCTGACCAAATATGGCTATTCTTGTGTTTTTATAATTATATCCTTGCCTCAAGATCTTTGCCCATCCAATTCCAGTTCTCACATAGGAAGGTGCTATTTTCACAAAGGTATCTCCACCATCCTGCCCCTATTCTTTCTTCCCTCACTGAATGTCAGTCTTAATCTCCTCTGGCCATTTAAACAGTTTTGACTGAATTTTTTTTTTAAGTCAGCCTGAAGCAGACACCCAACATTGAAAATGTCACCCTAATCTGTTAACGTTTTTTCACAAAGTAACAGAAAACTAGGACTTAAAATGGAAAATGTCAGGGAAACAGGCCATTGACCAATTTCACTCATAATAAAAGTGACATTTTTGAGAGATGGGCTTCAATTTTGCATTTGTTTCCCATTCCAAGCAATAAATGCAAAAAGGCAACTAAATCTTCTTTAATTATGTTAAATCCTAGTGTCCTTAAAGTAGTTCAGGTCTATTTCCTATCAACATAGTCACTGAAAAGCCTGGATATCATCATCTGAGGTAATTTTAATACCTAAACTAATTTTAACATCCAAACCAATCTCAATTTTAACATCTCTGACCAATGAAGGCCTTTTACTGCCCGAACTATGTTGGGAGGAGCCTAAGAGAAGCTATCAGTTATTTAAGATGGTGAATTAAGGTGATACTGTGCCAGGAGAATATCTTCTTAGATTGGTTAGGGTTCCTCTTGAACAGATGGTACTCTTAATTAATGGGGCAGGATTTATCTCTGGAGTAGAATCTCCAACCATTATTTTTAGGGTTTCCCAAAAATTTGCAAACCTACCTCCTATGTTAGTGCTTCATTGCATCCTGTACATAAAAGGTGGGTACTGATCTTTCCTTACATGGCAGGGCTCACTCTCTGGCTATGTCTAGACTGCAGGCTTTTTTCAGAAGAAGCTTTTCTGGAAGAGATCATCCGGAAAAACTTGTTCTGAAAGAGAGCCTCCACAGTGCCAAAGAGCATTGAAAAAGTGATCTGCTTTTTTGAAAGATAGCATCCACACTGATTGGAAGCTCTCTCGCATATGAGGCCACCCAGAACGAGTTCAGTCAGGGCTTTAGGTCACCAGATGTTTCCGAGTGCCGATGCCAAAGCCTAGCAGAGATACGCGCTTAAAGGGACCCCCACCTTGACAACCGTATCTCTGCTTCTGCTGCATGCTTGCCTACCTCTTCAAGGCACATCAAAGCTCTTGCAGTGCTTGCTTTGGTTGCCCAGCATTTTTGGATGCCACAGGTTTTTGTTAGTGCCATGGTGCTGGAACTACCCCATGACCATGCAATGGGCCCACACGGCCATGCTGCAGTTTCTGCAGCAGTTTCTGCAGGCTTCCTTCCTGGCGCTGCACGAGCTGAACTCCAAGCTCATTTTGGAGACCCTCTCCTTGTGTGTGGGAGCAAGACCTGGGCATCCGCACACGACAGTGGAGAAGTATTTTTGGAGGCAGGACACCAGTTCCGACTGGTGGGGCCTCCTGGTCATGGAGAGGTGGGACGACCAGCAGTGGCTCCAAAACTTCTGCATGCAGAAGGCTACCTTTTTGGAGCTGTGTGCCTGGCTCACCCCTGCTCTCCAGCAATGTGACACCCACCTGCAGCCTGCCATCCTCCTGGAGAAGCAGGTTGCAATTGCCTCGGTAGGCAACCAGTTCGGCATGGGGAAGTCCACCGTCAGGGCCCTCCTCTTGTAGGTAAAGCACTCTCGAGCACTCAGTCCCTTCATGGTGAGGGAGTCCTGTCCCCGGGGGGGGAGGGGGGTTGTCGACCTGCCATCACATAGCCCTATTGTTGGGGGGGTAGCATCATAGAGGCTGCCTCCAGGGATTTTTGGGGGAGTGAGGAGAGGGGACAGGCAGCTCCCAAGGGCTCAGGCATCTCCTCTCTCATTCTCTGTTTTGTAGTGATAGAAATGTAGCCGTGTTAGTCTGGGGTAGCTGAAGCAAAATACAGGACTATGTAGCACTTTAAAGACTAACAAGATGGTTTATTAGATGATGAGCTTTCGTGGGCCAGACCCACTTCCTCAGATTTTTTGGTCTCCTTTTGCAGGTTGTGAGGGCCATCAACTCAATCCTGCTGTGCAGGATCATCCACGTGGGAGATCTCGACCTGATCTTCTCAGGATTTGCTGCCCTGGGATTCTCAAACTGTGGGGGAGCCATAGAGGGGACCCACATTCCTATCCATAAACCTGAACATTGAGCGACCCGGTATATTAACCTCAAGGGCTACTTTTCAATGGTGCTGCAGACCCTGGTTGACCACCGTGGACAGTTTACAGATGTTTTTGTCACATGGTCAGCAGGGCACACAATGTCTGCATCTTTCAGAACTCCAGCCTCTACGGCAAGCTGGAGGTGGGCACATTCTTCCTCTGCCATGACTCTGTGGTTGGGGATGTGCAGATGCCACCGTGCATCATGGGGGACCCAGCCTACCACTGATGCTGTGGCTAATGAAGGCTTATACCAGCCACCTGGACCCCAGCAGGGACCAATTTAATGCCTACCCCCACTGGGCCAGGGTTCAGGCAGTGTGTGCCTTCAGGTGCCTCAAGGCACTCTTCATGTGCCTCATGACCCGCCTCAATGTGGGGAACACAACTTCCCCAAGGAGGTCACGGCATGTTGTGTTCTCCACAACATAGTGGAGAGGAAGGGGGAGGCCTTCATCCCGGGGTGGGGGGGCAGAGGCCGGCTGCAAGGGGAGACTCTTTCTGAAGCTGCGGACAGCTGCCATCTGCCAGGCTCATCAGGCTGGGATGCACATTTGGGAGGCTCTGAGGGAAAGTTTCTCTCAAGGACTCCAGTAACTCTCCCTAGGGTCTCTGCTTTGCTCCAATATTCCTTTCCCACCACAACCCCTCCCTTTGCCCCTTTCCTGACCTCTCCAAAAAGATATATGTTTGGTTTTGAACAAAACAAACTCTGTATTGTTCTTCCATTCAAAAAGCTGGGGAGGGGAGGAGGGATCATAACCTGGAGGGGGCTCAGGGCTGGAGGTGGCATGAGGGGCAGCTGGATGTGTCACCTCAGTTGCAGGGAACTCATCAAACTTGGGGTTGGGTGGGTTCGGGGACCACAGGGAGTGGGTAGGAGGGGGCGCTGGAGCAGGGTCAGGGATGGCAGGGGAAGAAGGGGTGGCATGGGTATTGCTTGGGAAGGGGGCATAGGCATTGATTGGGGAGGGAGCATGGGTATCTCTTGGGGGTATGGGGAGGGGGAATGGGCATAACAGGGGGGAAGAAGGGTAGTAGGCAGGAACAGCAACAGCAGCCGGGTGTGCCATAATTTCCCTCATGATGGAACACGTTATCACCCTGGCACATGAGCTAGTCCCACATGCGGGTCCCAGATCTTCTGTGCCAGGGTCTGCTGCATATCATGTAGGATGCCCACAGCTGCCTCATCAGTTCCTCCTGAACCATGGAATGCTTTTGGGTCCCTCAGGGTCAGGCGGCTGGCACAGGTGGCATGGTTTGACTCTCAGTTCTGGATGGTCTGGCTGGGGAGAAATCAAAGAGGGAGAGGCGATCAGTCATCCATGCAGACACTGTCCCCGAGGCTGTGCTTTCCTTTGTGAGCAGTGATGGACAGTCCTCAGGCCAGAGGACGGGAGTGTCCCAGGAGAAAGGCCATATGTGGCCTGCACAACAGGCCTTGCCCACAGAACCATGCTACCCACTCGCCCAGCAGCCCCCAGACAAGCAGGCAAGGGAAGTGTCCGGGCACAGTGGGATCCCCCCATGGGCGTTAGAGGAGCCGGAAGCAGCCTGGCTCTCCTTGGGGCTCACACACACACCTGCACCTTCCAACGCTGTCCTTGGGAGCAGGTGGTGCTTCGCACATGCAGGCATACTCATGTGCTGTGTGCAGCACTCCTCGGTGTGTATGGGGATGAGCCTGCACCCATGGGACTAGCCTGCTTCCAGCCATGGCAGATGGTGGGAGAGCATCTCCCCGTGCCCGGGGCCAGAAGTGTGTGTGGGCTTCCCCAAGCCTGGGAATAGGAGGCTGGGTGGGCTCGGGCTGCTTGCTGAGTCCGCATGACAAACAATGAAGCTGCATGTGGTTCCACGCGCACAGACTGCAGCACAATGTCCAGCCCGAGGAGGCCAAGAGACACTTGTACCCCTGCCCCTGTGCACCCACCTCTTCCATCCTGTGTGTGTGACAAACTAAGAGCACTCACCTAAAAATCCTTCTCCGGTGTCATACAATGCCTGGGAGACATCCTGGATCACAGCTACTGGCTCCAACGACAGTGTGACGGTGGTCGTGTTGTTGTCCTCCTCCTGCTGTCCCTCCTCCTCTGCCATGACCTCAGTCAGGATGACAACGGGTATGTCGAGACCGGAGTCCACCATGATGGGTGGAGAAACAGCTTCCCCACCCACCAGGATCTGGTGGAGTTCTGTATAGTAAGGGCAGGTGTGGGGTCCTGCCCTGGAATGCGAACTGTGCTCCCTGGCCCTTATGTATCCCTGGGAGAGATCTTTCACCTTACTCTGGACCTGTTCTAAGGTCTGGGATGGGTGTCTCCGCCCATAAATGTCCGCATTGTGGTGCTTGGAGCGGAGATCCTGTAGTGCCCCAGAGCTCGAGGAGGGACAGGATCCCCACTCCAGACTATGAGGGTGTCCACTGCTTGCTACCCTGAAGTGGGTCCTGGGAGCCGTGGTGCTGCTCCCTGTGAGGGCCAGAGGGATCTCGGGGGGCTTGAGGCTGAGCCAAGGGTGGCAAGGCCTATGGCAGGGAGAGCCACATGGTCAGGGTGCTGCTCTAAGGCCAGCTTCCTGCCACAAGGCTTGTCCAGGGTGCCTGCAGCTTTAAGAGGGGCCAGGAGATAGGAATTATAGTATTGTGATTACTTTGGACACAGTGACCACTAGGGCACCTGTGTTATTTCCTAGAGGACTCTTCTTTCAAAAGAAAACCCTTTTCCCTGTTGTGACGGCCCACACGCCGGATGGCCAGGGCTGCCAGGAGACGAGCGGGGCCGCGGGCAGAACCCCCTCGCACTGCGAGGCCACCGGAAAATGGTGGCGGGGCCGGAACCTGCCGCCTCGCCTGTGCCAGCGGGAGGCCGCTGGCCGCTCCCACAGGAGGGCTCGGGGAGGGGCTGTTGCAGGGAGTGACAGCTGGGACGTGGCTGGGGAAGCTGCCACATCACCGGAGGAGCAGGACCTCTGGATCGTGTCCGGACCAGCGGGCCATTTCAAAAAGGCCCACCGGCAGAGAGGGAAGGGGGCAACCTCCTCCCAGGGAGGTAGAAGAGGACCGGGGCCCAGGACGGACTGGGTGTATGCCCAAGATCGGCAGGCGGCCCATGGAGAGAGCGACCCGGCCGGGACAAGACCCAAGGGAACGGCGAGACCAACGGGACTCCTGCAGAGCAACCCCAGACCCGGACCACAGACTCTCAGTAGGCACTGGGGCCAGCAGGGGTGCTCCAAGGGCCGGAGGAAGGGAGGAAGCAGCCCAGGGTGGGGGCCTTGTGGTGACCATGGGCAGATGTGGTACGGGAGGAAACCCCCCCATCTGCGTGGAGGGGCAATAGCGAGCCCCTGCACTTAGGGCCCCGGGCTGGGATCTGGAGAGAGGGTGGGCCCGGGTGCCCCTCCCAATTCCCCTTGAGCACCCAACCCCCTCCAGAATCGGAACGCACACAAACTTGCGAGTGTGGCGGCCGGACGGCAGGGCCAGCCAGGTTATCACCCCTCTGAGGGGCCAGACTCGGGGTGCAAGCTCCCCCCGCTAAGCCGGGGTCTAGACACATGGTCCGCCGAACCTCCCTCTCCTGCCCTGCAGGGAGGGGATGATCATACCCAACCTACAGGACGCACAACCGGGAATCCCGGCCGGGGGCCCAGTTAGAGGACGAAGGGGTTTGCTGAGCCACCCCTTCCCACCCGGTAGGGGGTGATCGCACCCCACCACTCATCCACACCTGTCCTCATAGAAAGCAGATTACTGTTGTTGGAAAAAACCCTCTGTTCTTTCAATTTTCTTTCGAAAGAATGCAATTGCAGTATGGACTTAAAATTAAAGTTTTTTAAGAAAACAAATCTGTAGTGTAGACATAGACACAGTTGTCTTCCTCTAAAAACTTTGATGAAAGCCTGGTTGGATGAGGGGTACACAAAAAAAATGAGGCAACCAGATCAAGAGAGTAGAATAGGGTGCTAGGAATTAGAAGAACTGGGCTTTATTCCTCTGTCACTAATCTATTGTGTGACCCTGAGAACCAGTTGCTTCCCATCTCTGTGCCTCTCTCTTCAATGCTTTGACAGATAATTCTTCTGGTCAAAGACTATCTCTCCCTATTTGTATGACGCTTCTCACAAAGGAGTTCTGAGTTTAGATGAGGCCTGTAGTTGCTATGGAATCTGTCTTTAAGGCTTTGACTGCTGTAGCAACAAAATACTTCTCAGATCCCCTACCTAACTTTATTTTCCTTCTATAGCCACCGCTAACAGTGCCCTGTTGCAGTTGTTCCCAGAATCTCAAGCAGTCCTTCATCAAGAGAAGAGGCAATACTCAAAGCAGTAACAATGAATACATGTCATAATTTTCTTGATAATTCTTGTTTTTTTCACATTTCATTACTAATGAAGTCTCAAGTACTGTATTCAGTCTGAAGCATATAAATGTTGAAAAAGTAGCATGCCAGGAAGCAAATTCAAATTTATTTGAGTTATTTGAATGTAGCTAGAATTTTCAAAGGAGGAGGCTTTTAAATTTATCCTGCTTTTTCAAATAGTATAATTTGTATACTGATCAGTGTCATTTACTATACATTTGAGAAAGTTTGTTTGTGAGTGAGTGAGTGAGTGAGTCTGTTTGTCTATCCATCCATCTGTTTTCCAAGAACTCCTCCTAAACAGTAATAGAAATGTAGCCATGTTAGTCTGGTGTAGCTGAAGCAAAATACAGGACTATGTAGCACTTTAAAGACTAACAAGATGGTTTATTAGATGATGAGCTTTCATGGGCCAGACCCACTTCCTCAGATCAAGTAGTGGAAGAAATATATGGTTGTAACTATTTTCTTCCACTACTTGATCTGAGGAAATGGGTCTGGCCCTCAAAAGCTCATCATCTAATAAACCATCTTGTTAGTCTTTAAAGTGCTACCTAGTCCTGTATTTTGCTCCTCCTAAACAGTAAGGGTATGTCTACACTACCACCCTAGTTCAAACTAGGGTGGTTAATGTAGTCAATCGAAGTTGCAAATGAAGCCCGGGATTTAAATATCCCGGGCTTCATTTGCATCTTGCCAGGCGCCGCCATTTTTAAATCCCCGGTAGTTCGGACTCCGTGCCCGCGAGGAGTAAGGGTAGCTCGAATTAGAAAGCCTAATTCGAACTACCTACTCCATGCCGCGTGTAGCCGCGGGCATGGAGTCCAAACTACCGGGGATTTAAAAATGGCGGCGCCCAGCAAGATGCAAATGATATTTAAATCCCAGGCTTCATTTGCAACTTTGATTGACTACATTAACCACCCTAGTTCAAACTAGGGTGGTTGTGTAGACATACCCTAAGAGCTAGGACTCCCCCAATTTGATATATAACTTCCCCTTATCATAACTTAAAGCAAGGTAAGGGCTTGATTATGTGGGGAATAGAAAAAGAGAAATTAGCAATTATTGAGTGATGTGTCCCCTGTTTTCCAGTCACATCTTCTGGCAGTCTCCTCCTCTCCTGATTCATTCCCTGATTCATACAGAGATTCATTAAAACATACAGAAAAGAGGCAGAATCTCCAGGAAAGTGAAAGGGGCTTGCTGGGAACCTGACCCTCCCCTTCACTTCTGGCCAAGACTGCTTCAATCCCCAGCCTTGCCACCTCCAGGGGGCATTTCAGGGGCACAGGGAGGGGCTGAAGCTTCCCCTCCTCTGATTCATACAAGAACATTGCTGGCTGTTCCTCTTCATTGGGGAATGGGGGAAAAGTATGCAGTTTGCTCCATTCCTCAGTTTGGCTGGGGCATGCATCAGGCAGACAAAACTGGACCTACCTTAGCCATAGGATGTGCACCCCTCCTCTGGCTGTGCCCACTGGAGCTGCACTGTCCATGGACAGATGATTCTCACCTGGCCCCAACCTGCAGAGGGTGAGAGAGGACTGGGGTAGTTCTCTCCCAAGGAAAGCCTGCATATGGAACCCTTCATTCTCAGTCCCATCGTGGAGCAATGAATTAAATGGAAAAAAATAATAAAGGATCTGGAAAACACCAAGCAAATCTGCTAGTATTTTATATCTTAAAGGGAGTTAAAACCAACCTTTAGTTCAAAATGTACCAAAACTAACTACAGAGCTTCTAGGATGTCTCCATAATATTTTTGTTGTAATCATTGAGGAGAAAAAAATGAAAGAATAGTAAAGGGTTGGTTTTTTTTTGTTTGTTTTTGTTTTTTTCTACTAATATATTGTATAGGTCCAGGGTGAACTTTTTGAGACAAGGCAAATTTCAAACTATGCCATTTATGAAGCATTAAAGGGTATTGTAGAAGAAATTGTTCATATTATTAAGTTAAATAACAATTTGGCCTCAGCATCATTTAAAATGATCTTTCACCTGCTGTTAATTTTTCTCTGAGTTGCAAAGTTCATCCTTTTGAAGGATAGGGGAATGGTGCTCTTTTAGAAAACATTCTTCCAGAGCCAAGGAAAGCAAAAATTAGATCAATGATATGTCTATTAATGAATAACCAGTGTACAATAAAGAGCATAAAAGAAAAGGTGGTTGGTAAAAACAAAGCACAACAGATGTTAGTATGCACAAAGTATGGACAAAATGAACAAGAGGCACCCACATGAATTCATGTGGAGATCAGAGCCAAAACATGATCATCAATAATACACTTTGTAGTTAGTATTTTAATGTTGTGAATAGATAATTTACCAAAATTGATCCAAGGCTGCTTACCACACAAGCTAAAAATCTATATGTAAAATGGAAACAAATCTCAAATGACCCTAATAAAATTGTGCTGTGTGTGGCCCAGCTGAAAGATGAATTGTGTAACTCAGTGTCAACTGATGATTTTCCATTTGACTTATGATTTAACATGAATAGTATTATGAATTAAATTGAAATATTCCTGAGTGAACGCTGCTTCTCCTAAACTTCATCAAAGATAATGACTGCATTCTTGAAGACAAAACAGAGCAGTGTACTAACATCATGAAAATATAGCCCCTGCAGAATTATTATTTGATGATTGTTCAAACATTTTATGCATTAACTTAAAAAAGAGCAATGTAATTTTAAAAGGATAAGAGTTTGCTTTAAAGTTTGACAAGAAGGTACAAACAAGAGGTGGCTGGGAATTTTCCTTTGAAATTATTCTGCAAGTGAAAATGAAGTTTCTATGGGAAAATTTAAATTTTCCTAATTATATGATTTTCCACTAGAAAAACTTGAAACTAAATATTTTATTTTGGGTTGTTTTGACCTGAATTAGAATATTCGATTTATTGAAATGACCCTGTGATGCTGTATCCCTGTACTTTTTATGGAAATGTGTTTTGAATATGAATATTCTTAACTTGAATTCACTTTATGCAAAATGCAGCATGTAACCTCTCACTGAAAATCTTGTAATCCCCTGAATGTGTATATCCTATTTGTGTGCTTGTATCTTTCTTCTATGTGAAGTTAGAAAAAGAGTAAGCAGGCAGGAAAAGAGGTTCTGGCCCTCTGCCTTCTATGCTCCTAGCCCAGGAACTCCAAACCACTCCCTAGTCAAGCCCTTAAGCTTGGGACATGGGCCCAAGAGTATAGATATCCCTTAGTTGGGGCTTTTCAGTAGAGTCTCCCTTTTCCCAGAGGGGTAGAGGTGGAGCTTATATGCTCCCATGGCTGCTGATTGGACTGATTCTGGTTTGTGTCCTTAGTCTCCTGAACCTCCTTGCTAGTCAACCCCAAACTGAGACCGGTTCCTTCCTTTTCTCCTGCCTGAAGGTTTGGTGTTAGTTGTCAGTAAAGTGGAGCAGGGCTAGCTGAGTCCAGAGGCTTTCTTTAACCCCTGGAATGCGGGGATCTCCTTTCTCCACTCCCTCACACCCATATATGAGCAACTATTCACATGAGTAGTCCCACTAAATTTAGTTGAGTTATTCAGTTACATATGTGAGTAACTGCTCAACAAGGTGAGTAAATCAGGCACCTCTGACTTAATGTATAAAACAAATTCATGAATATTTGATTTTTGTCCTCTTATACATGCAGATAATTTCCTCAAAGGAAATTTTCCACATAGATAAGTTTATAGCGGATGTTGGGGAAAGGAGAGAAAGGACATGAAGCCAAGTATCAACTTTTGAATGAGATGTTAAGCCCTGGCGGCTGCCCTGGTGAAAGATAAAGATTCCATAGCACGTTTTAAAAGACGTAAATGATAACCTTGGTTTCCTAGCCTACATTTATTCTCTCTCTCTCTCTCTCTCTCTCTCTCTCTCACACACACACACACACACACACACACACACACACACACACACACACACACACACACACACACACACTTCCATCTGTAATGTTGAGTGTGAGCAATTGCTGAGAACATAATTGCAGAAGAGCAATGCGATGAATGTGTCAGATCTAGGACTACCCATGAATCTATAGTACTCTGCAGTCTGTAGCAGAAAATGCTTTGATTCCTGAAGTATGAAGCTGTCAAGCCAAGTAGAGATTTAAAATTACACACAGGTAGTTTTCTTGCTGTCTTCCACCACTGGTATATACCTGCTAAAGGATGGCATGAAAATAGTAAATTTCAGAGAAAGTTTGCAAGAAATAAAGTCTTTTTTTAATGAAACTTTTAAAAAAGGATAATTTTCTGCAGTTACTATATATATATTATCAGTTGGAAGTCTGAGTCTTCTGTTTGGTGATGTAATCTTTTACCAGCTATCTCCTTGTTGTTCATCATTCCAGATTCAGATGTGCCATGTCTAAAGATTGAAGGTTAGAGATTGTAAGTTTTTAGTAGCAGAGACCATATTTTCATAGTTGTTACCACTGGGGAACACCAAAGTAAACGTAGGTTTGGGGAGCTGCAACAGTACAATTAAAATACTTTAGTCCTTGGCCTCTCTGCTCAGACAGCTGTGTGTGTGTGTGTGTGTGTGTGTGTGTGTGTGTGTGTGTGTGTGTGTGTGTGTGTGATACAGGTAATTGTTCTATACTCATCTTATTGAAAAGCAAAGAAGAGATGGCTATTTATCTTGATTTACAATGATTTTTTGTTCATAGATCGTGTATTTCCTTGTGATTGTAAAATACTGTCTACACTTGCCATGTTCAATTAAGTATCACTATTAATTATTAACTGATAATTGGAATAAAGTTCATTATTTTGTTCAATGTAGGCTCCTTCAAATATTCAAAAGTGAGGATTGTTGGTAACTCGTCAATGGTCTCTTTTGACCAGTTGGCTTAGAGCTGAAAGCTTACATATTCTGTTTGGTTTCCTAAACTCTCATCTCCACCTTTTAACTAAAACCAGTTAAACTTCTAAAAAGGAGAAGCTACTAAATGTCCTATACCAGAACTACTTAACTTTGGAAGCCCCGGGAGCCACAGTGATACAGCACATGCTGAGGGCCGCAACTTAAGTGTGGTTGCATATACATGTAAATAGCTTCTTTCACACTGACGGGCATGAGTACACAGATTAAAGCAAGATTACACAACACACAGGCCCCATTTAATTCAGTTCTGCTGATATTAAAATAATACAATATTTACACGATTTCAACCCATATGACAGCACTTTTAATGAGCAATCACAGTCCAGGAATGTATCTACTAAAATGCATATCAACAGAAGACCGTTATACTGACTACTTTTTTGTTTTGGCTTCACAATTGAGAACGGAACATATCTTGTTGAATACGGTAACCTTCCAGTAAGGAACGTATCTTAGTTTGTCTTAAATTGCTGTCAGATGGATACAAGTCTTTGAACTCAGGGTGAAAAGATCCATGGTACCTTCGTTGCAGGTTTGTTGTCTTTAATGCAGCAATAGTCTTTTGACAAAGAAGACACATTGGTTTTCCATATTTCGCTGTAAAAGCAAATTCCATGTCCTAAACAGACTTGAAAACCCTGTTTTCATCCAACAAGCATCTCTTCTTTATTTCCATTTGAAATGCTCCTTATTAAAAAGGAAATGATATACCAGTGTTTTGGGAGTTTAGCTTGAAGCTTCAGGTTTCTTGTAGTGATTTGACTGTAAAAATAGAAGTTTCCAAGCCAGTGCACTCCAACCTGCAGCAGGCGGGGAGCTGGGCAACTCAGTCTGGACACAAAAAGCAAAAAAAGACAGGTGCCCAGAAGCCCCATCCTGGATTCCCAGCAGGGTTGATGTCCCCAGACAGGAATCCATCACTCCATGCGGGATGGAGGCAGGGCTGCCCAGCCACAGCGCTGGACCCAAATGAGGCCATTGTGAACCAGTCAGTACCTCTCAGGCTCTGCCTACAAGGCTAAGCAGCCAGCACTTTCCACAATGCCCCGGTGCTCCTGGCACCTCCTTCCTGGGAGCTAGAAATGTCGACACCCTGTACCCATCTGTTCCAGCCAGCCCATTTGCTTGCATCTTTCAATGCTTGACCCACCTGGGAGATATCTTGTTGTTGTGGAGGTGTTCCCAGTGGAGGCCATGTTCAAAGGATCCCACCCATGGGCTGGTTGTTGAGCCCTGCATAAATCCAAACAGTGCCACAGGTCACAAACAAATGGCCGTGGGCCGTGTGTTACGTAGCCCTGTCCTACACAGAGTCCAACACAGCTTCAACAACACAGAGTTTAGATTACCTGGGTATGCCTTATGGCCTTCCATAACATCGTGTTCAGCTAGACTATAGGCTCTGAAAATAAATGCTGGCTAGGGTAAGTGTTAGGGTGAAACTTGACCTTCTGAAACCCAGAAATGCAGAGTTAAGGTACATACTACACCTCTGTGCAACTTTAGCTTTGTCCTCAGAGCTGACAACAGCCTTTGAGAATGGTGCAATAAGCAGGAGGAGAACTGGGATATACTATAATAAGTAGACATAAGGAACTTATAAGAAGATGTGCCACTATTTGTGCTGTTTTCCCTTGGTTTGAATTCCAGCATTTATTTGTAAGTGCTCCAATCACCTTCACTCTGTTAGACATGGTTGTATTGAATGTGGAAAGGATTATTTGGAGCAGGTTGCCATAACTGTTATTACGTTATGACAACAGGTACATGTGTACTTCAGAGGAACAAGTGTGACTACTTCAATGCTCAATTTTGGGGGCTATGCCAGTAGCAGTTGACTGATGTTTTGTGGATTGCAAGCAGTCCAGTGGCAGTGGTCTCTGGGACTTTTGTGAGGGATAAACGAAGGCAATGCCTCAGAAGGAATCCTCAAGGAAAGGACGAAGGGATTAACATCCAGCAGGTCTGTGGTGGTTTGTGTGGAATAAATTCATTTTCTGAGTGTAGGCCAGGTGTACATGTGCTATGCAGGACCTAAAGTAGAGTTTCAGCTTAGCAGAGAGAAGTTGTTACACTTTGTCCCTCATGTGCTCTGCAGCATCTCTGCAGCACTAATATGTGTGTTATCTGCATATTGGGGTATTGTTCAGAGAGGGCCACAGGGATGGTACATAAATTCCTAGTACCTCCTTGTTTGAAACGTGTGTTTGCACTACCTTAATGCTTCATTTGCTATTTTTTCGAGTTTGGAAGAGATAAAGCCTCAGTTTATAATACATGTTAGAGACAAAATTTGCTATTCTGCTTAATGTCAATCCTCTACCAGTATGAAAAGGAAAATAGCTCCATTTCTCAGAGGTGCTTCATACACCCTACTATCACTGAAATAACTGGGAACTAAACATGCTCATCATCTCTCAAAATTAGGTCCATGCATTATCATTTGTTCTATTATTGTTTGTTATTAGTCTTTTTAGTATGGGAAGAACCATGTTAGTCCAAATTCTGGTATTTCTCACGAAAAAAATGTTTTGATAGTTTATTTATAAACCCAAAGTGTAATCCAAAACCATTTCTGATTAATGTTAGAATCACCGATTGGTTCAGTCCCTATCAACTCTGGTTTAGTTCTTATTTGGGAGCATTGCAGAGTGCCAACTGGAATTTTGTCACTGGCAAACGTTTGGCATCAAATTTCTTGTGACTGAAAATATCTGAATAAGCAGTGCAGTTAAAAAGGAGTTATGTGCATCCTCTCTAGGACTCCCTGGAGCATGAGTGGTTAGGCAAATTGCAGAGGAGACCAGCATTTACTTTTGAAGCCAAAACAGGAGCAGTCACAAGAATTATGCATCCTTTAAGATTAATATGATGCTATTGTGGAGTGAGAGAATGTGCTATAAAGGTAATGGATGGGCCATTTATGAAGAGGGTTTTTGGAAAGGATCAACACAGGAGTGTCCAGTCAGCAATTGCTGACCACTAAATCCATCCCTGGGGATGAAATAAGGGATGGATTTTGCTCCTTACGAATAGAATAGAAAGATCTAAAGAGTGAACAAAGGGACACTATGAGAATTGGTCAATTTTTTTTCCGTTAAAAATAATATTTTTTGGCCATTTTGATTTATTTACTCCCTGTGAAAAAAGAATTTTGAAACTCTATACATTTTGATCAGGGCTTCAGTTTTACCACATATTGCTATGTGGCAGTCTATGACTGGATGAGTGTAGAGATAAATAATGGGAGAGTGGACACTTGGCTTTTTTGACCTGAATGTCAGAGTGTGAGCTGCTATTCTTTTTGTGATACAGTTCGTGGTGAGGCCAGGGTACACTGTATGCTTGACCATCTGTTGTTGAATCCCTGTAGAGTAGCTGAACTGTATCTCCCCTACAGTTAGGGAAGTGGGATGTGGGGCTGGTGTTTTATTACCTAATATTTCAATTTGCAGCTCTTTTCCTGTTTTTTTTTCAGTTCTGTGTGGATTCTGGGCAGATCTTTTTCACTGTGTATCTGATCATCTGCTAGTGGAGATTACCTGTAGAGATGCTGGGTTATTATTTCTCCTATATACTACCTGAATCTTTAATGTGGGAGAAAACAGAGTTGGTGGGTGATATTGCTAGAATGCAAAACTGAAGCTCCTTGTCATCTTCAGGGGCCTCTTGATCTGCCCCCCAAAAATGTTCTTTCTACACTGTGGAGATGTGGAAATGGCAGCAGTCAGCTGCTAGTGGTTTGAGAATATCTGATGGGATCTGCACTTGGAAACAGAAGCAAGTGGGAGCAGCGGACCAAGCCTTATGATCCACTAGGTGGTGTGGTAGACTGAGCTGGCAGATTCTTGGGCCCTTGCAACACCACTCTTTTCTCTTTCCCCTACAACACTTCTGGGTGCCTTCTCAGGCATCTCCAGATGGCACTAGTCCTTGAATCCTGTCTATCGCTAGACTATGAACTAAGCTAATTCGAACTAACACATCCAGACTAAAAAACTAGTTCGAATTAGCGTTTTGCTAATTCGAACTAGCATGTCCACATTAAGTGGACCCTGAACCAGGCTTAAGGATGGCCGGAAGCAGTGCTGGCAGGGCATCAGAGGAGGACTTAGAGCGTGGAGATGCTGTCTCAGGCTAGCCGAGGGCTGTGCTTAAAGGGTCCCAACCCCCACCCCGGACAGACAGTTCTCAGGGGTGCCCCGCTTGCAAAGCAGTCCTGGCTTGGATTGCCCGGAGTACCCACACTGGGCACATCACACCACTCGGCCATCAGCCTGGCTGCACTTGCCGCAGGCTGCCATCTGGAGAGAGGAGGCAATTGGGGAGCTACAGGAGAGTTTCCACCCCCAGAAGCCCACAGAGCCAGCGCAGTCCTCCCCATCGGGGGCTCGTGCCCCATTCCTCCCTCACCTCCTTCCAGTTACCCTTCCCTAGCCCCTCTTCTTGATGTACAAAATAAAGATAACGTGTCTTCCAAAATGGAATCTGTCTTTATTGAACAAAACTGGGGGAGACTGGGAAAAGGAGGTGGGAGAGGGGAAGAGAGAGGGTGGGAGAGGGGAGGGCAACTAAAATGATCAGGGGTTGGGAACAGGTCCCATATGAAGAGAGGCTAAAGAGACTGGGACTTCTCAGCTTAGAAAAGAGGAGACAGAGGGGGGACAGAATAGAGGTCTCTAAAAGCATGAGTGGGGTGGAGAGGGTGCATACAGAAAAGTTCTTCATTAGTTCCCATAAAGAAGGACTAGAGGACACCAAAGGAAAGGAATGGGTATCAGGCTTCAAACTAGTAACAGAAAGTTGTTCTTCACAAAGCAAAGAGTCAACCTGTGGAACTCCTTGCTACAGGAGGCTGTGAAGGCTAGAACTAGAACAGAGTTTAAAGGGAAGTGAGATCAAGTCATGGAGGCTGGGTCCATGGAGTGGTATTAGCCAGGGGGTAGGAGTGGTGTCCCTGCCCAAAGTTTGTGGAAGGCTGGAGAGGGATGGCACGAGACAAATGGCTTGGTCACTGTCTTCGGTCCATCCCGTCCAGGGTCCCTAGGGTTGGACGCTGTCAGCAGACAGGCTACTGGGCTAGATGGACCTTTGGTCTGACCCAGGACGGCCATTGTAAGCTCAGGGCTCAGGGTCGGGGGTCTCAGTGGACCCCCTTGATTCTCTTGCACACCTGCTCCTGGGTGGCCAGGCTGGCAGCTCTCCTGCCCTAGACGGCCACTTTCTTGTGCCTAGTGCAGAGATCGTGGACGAGGTCCACGATGTCTGCACTAGCCCAGCTGGGTGCCCGCCTCTTGCGGTCCCGGGCAAGCTCCCGGGAGCCACCAGCCTGGTCCCGGGAAGAGGGGGAGGGCTGGGGGGCATCGGGTGGCTGGCTCGATCCGTGCCAGGTGCAGGGTCTGCTGGCTGGGTGCTGGCAGGCTTGCACCTGGCACGGGCACTGTAGCCAGCCCATGCCTCTTTAAGGGGTCCGGGGCCGGGAGAGGGGCAGAAGAGTTTCCCTGGTGTTAGCCAGAGTGGCCACCAGGGAAACCTGTGGAGGAGTAGCCTCCCACTAGTTCGAATGAAGGGGCTACACACCCCTTAATTCGAACTAGCTTGTTCGAACTAGGCTTAATCCTCGTAAAATGTGGTTTTCCTAGTTCGAACTAAGCGCTCCGTTAGTTCGAATTAAATTCGAACTAACGTAGCGCTAGTGTAGCGCCTATGAAAGTTAGTTCGAACTAACGTCCGTTAGTTCGAACTAACTTTGTAGTGTAGACATACCCAAACTGCTTTTAAATGATCCAACCTAAACTGAACTAAAATTATAGGAGCATCAATATTGTTTATGTACTTGCAAATCTCAGGTGGCTTGAATCTGGAATGTAGTATCATTCAAGGATATTAGAAGGATATTTGTGAATGTTCATACTATCACAATATAATGGAATGCAATATTAATTTAATTCTTGTTAGGCTGGATCCAAGTATGACAGGAAATGAGATTCTGGTGGGCAGAGTTCAAAAGACTAAAGCACTAGCTAGAATGTGTAATCAAAAATAATCTGAGTCAAATTACGAGGTCATTGGAGAAGGCCTTATCCTGTAAAATGTTTAGAACTGTTAGCTGCCATGAACTTAAAACAGAATGAGGGCATTCAGCACCTTGATGGAAGTGTTCACTATCTCACAGGATCAGACTCTCACTTACTCATTATGCAGTCAAACTCTCTGTGATTTAAATAAGAGTTTGAGTAAGGAATGAGTATGATCTGATTCAAGATTTGGCCTTTTGTCAGTATCTTCTGCAGTTCCAACCCAAATATCTAAATACTGAGTAGAGGAGGAGGATTTTTTCTTGCATCATGGTCACAGGAATAAAACTCAGACAGTTGCTCAAAAGCTCATTTAACTGTCTTCTGACTGATAATATAAACCATAGTTTCCTCTTCTCCAATATTCTTATCTGCTCTGTCTCTATTCCCTTCCCACAAATACTCTTAAACGCATTGGCTTTTCTCCCCACAAAGTCTTTTCTCTAACGGTGCATCTACACAGCACAGTTATTTCAAAATCACAATGCGAGCATTTTCACAGAAATTACATTATTTCAAAATAATTTTGACATAATGGATGGCTTATTTCAAAATCTGTTAACCTCATAACACTTATTCCAAAATAGCTATTTTGGAATAGCAGTAGTGTGGATGCTCCACTGCTGCTATTTCGAAATAGGTCCTTCCCAGGGCCATTCAAAGTAATTACTCCCCAGTGCCTTCTGGGGCTCTAATTTGAGGTAACACATCCGCATTAGGGAAGCCTGCCTCAGACTAATTTTGAGGTTTCCCTGTAGTGTGGATGTGCTACGTTGACATAAGCTATTTCAGAAAAAAAATCCCAACTAGCTTATTTCAAAATAAGTGTGCTGTGTAGATGTGCCCTAAGAGAAATGTCTAAATAAACTGAAATTTTACACAGAATTGTCTTTTGGCCAGAAACATTTGAAGTGCGAGACTGCACTCCCTCACTACGAGACTACACTACAGAGTTAGTTCGAACTAACGGACGTTAGTTCGAACAAACTTTAATAGGCGCTACACTAGCTGAGCGCTTATTTCGAACTAGGTAAACCTCATTTTATGAGGATTAAGCCTAGTTCGAACTAGCTAGTTCGAATTAAGGGCTGTGTAGACCCTTAATTCGAACTAGTGGGAGGCTAAGGCTTCCCAGGTTTCCCTGGTGGCCACTCTGACCAACACCAGGGAAACTCTATGCCCCCCTCCCAGCCCCGGACCCCTTAAAGGGGCACGGGCTGGCTACAGTGCCCTTGCCAGGTGCAAGCCTGCCAGCACCCAGCCAGCAGACCCTGCACCTGGCACGGATCGAGCTAGCCACCCGATGCCCCCCAGCCCTCCCCCTCTTCCCGGGACCAGGCTGGCGGCTCCCGGGAGCTTGCCCGGGACTGCAAGAGGCGGGCACCCGCCTGCGCTAGTGCGGACATCATGGACCTCGTCCACGATCTCCGCACTAGGCACAGGAAGGTGGCCGTCTAGGGCAGGAGAGCTGCCAGCCTGGCCAAGGTGGTCCACTGAGACCCCCGACCCTGAGCCCTGAGCTTACAATGGCCGTCCTGGGTCAGACCAAAGGTCCATCTAGCCCAGTAGCCTGTCTGCCGACAGCGGCCAAACCTAGGGACCCTGGAGGGGATGGACCGGAGACAGTGACCAAGCCATTTGTCTCGTGCCATCCCTCTCCAGCCTTCCACAAACTTTGGGCAGGGACACCACTCCTACCCCCTGGCTAATACCACTCCATGGACCCAACCTCCATGACTTGATCTCACTTCCCTTTAAACTCTGTTCTAGTTCTAGGCTTCACAGCCTCCTGCAGCAAGGAGTTCCACAGGTTGACTCTTTGCTTTGTGAAGAACAACTTTCTGTTACTAGTTTGAAGCCTGATACCCATTCCTTTCCTTTGGTGTCCTCTAGTCCTTCTTTATGGGAACTAATGAAGATCTTTTCTGTATGCACCCTCTGCACCCAACTCCTGCTTTTAGAGACCTCTATTCTGTCCCCTCTCTGTCTCCTCTTTTCTAAGCTGAGAAGTCCCAGTCTCTTTAGCCTCTCTTCATATGGGACCTGTTCCCAACCCCTGATCATTTTAGTTGCCCTGCCCTCTCCCAGCCTCTCTCTTCCCCTCTCCCACCTCCTTTTCCCAGTCTCCCCCAGTTTTGTGCAATAAAGACAGATTCCATTTTGGAAGACACGTTATCTTTATTTTGTACATCAAGAAGACGGGCTAGGGAAGGGTAACTGGAAGGAGGTGAGGGAGGAATGGGGCACGAGCCCCCGATGGGGAGGACTGCGCTGGCTCTGTGGGCTTCTGGGGGTGGAAACTCTCCTGTAGCCCCCCAATTGCCTCCTCTCTCCAGATGGCAGCCTGCGGCAAGTGCAGCCAGGCTGATGGCCGAGTGCTGTGATGTGCCCAGTGAGGGCACTCCGGGCACACCAAGCCAGGACTGCTTTGCAAGTGGGGCACCCCTGAGAACTGTCTGTCCGGGGTGGGGGTCGGGACCCTTTAAGCGCAGCCTCGGCTAGCCTGAGACAGCATCTCCACGCTCTAAGTCCTCCTCTGATGCCCTGCCGGCACTGCTTCCGGCCATCCTTAAGCCCGGTTCAGGGTCCACTTAATGTGGACATGCTAGTTCGAATTAGCAAAATGCTACTCTGACAATTGACTCCTATTCTTACCGCTGCCTTGTTTTTTAGTATTCAAAGGAGGAAAAGTGATTAGTGCAGTAAAAGCAAATTTAAATTAGATCATTACACCATGAAAGGAAAACTCTAATGTTCCTTCATAACACATGGAAAAGCTGAAGGATCAAGGGCAGTGTTAGACTAAAAACTGCTTTATTACATATGCCACAGATCCCCATGATCCAGTCAATACTCTGACTTTAACCAATCTCCTGGACTACCCCAGTAGTGTGGTGACACTAAGGATCCACACTTGTCCTTCATGGTTAGGGCTGTGGCCTTCATAACTCTGAAACTGGTCTGCCTGTCTCCAACAACACCCATCTCTCCTTTGGGACCTTGCAGAAAATCTAGCTGAGCAAGACTCTAATCCTCAGACTCAATTATCTTTATTGAGTAACTGCAGCAATGCCAGGTTGTTTTCTAATAACAAGGTAATAATTTGTTATTCTCCTAGAATGTAGTGTCTGAAAGTCTTTGAGATAGAATGAAAGAGATATGCTTAGGACACAGTTCATGTTGATGAGAACCAAGCCTTCTCCATGCCCTCCTTCTCTGAGGTTCAGCTTTTCTCCCTGTCCCATTTTGTTTCTAAGGGTACGTCTACGCAGCAACACTATTTTGAAATAACTAACACTATTCCAAAATAACTTACTCCGTGTCTACACAGCAAGCAGTTATTTTGAAATATTTTCAAAATACTGTCAAGGTGGAGGACTTCTTACTCCGACTCCTGAAACCCTCATTGTACAAGAAATAAGGGAAGTCGGAGGAAGAGTGCTCTACTTCGAAATAAGTGCTATGTAGATGCTACCAATTTCAAAATAAACTATTTTGAAATAAGCTAGCAATTGATGTAGCTTATTTTGATCTAAGCCCTGCAGTGTAGATGCACCCTTAGTCACATACAAGTTCCCTGGGTGTCTGTAAGCTTCATTCTTAATGCAGATTCTTGACTCCTTTAGTCTCTGTTTTCCAGACACAGACTTACTGTTCCTGGAGCTTCCTAGTAATGTTAATGTTTGGTTAATATCTTTTCTAGATTCTCCATTGGCATCATATGTAGATTTCAGCTAGCTCTTAATGGTGCATTTCTACCACCATAGATATATGAATGAAGCAAACTCCTCAGGCCTTCTGCTCTATTATGGCAGAAGTATTTCAAACCCTCTGCATCCAATGGACAATACAAAGTCAAGTGGGGAGCCTACTTTTCATAAAAGAAATGTCACAAAACTATTATAGAAAATTTTCTCATTTGTAACAACATGCTTTTGATATTCTCCAAATCAGAGTCCTAATGGAGTGAAGTGCAACAGCTGAATCTTGTAGTAGTACTGATAACAACACAGTTCATGGGCAAGTAAGCATCTTCCTGAAGCAGATCATATCACTGCTGCTTTCATCTCTTTACGGGAACTGTAAGGTCTGAGATCATCAACCACAGGTAATAATTCAAGTGTCACCACTGCAGCCATTAGTCCTGATCCAGCACTACAAGGAACTAAATTCAGCAGTGATGGTTTGACTATTTTCTCCCTCCTCACAGTGATTTTTTTTCTGATGGTGATATGTTCAGTAATTGCTGTACAAATTGCAATGTGCAAATAATATATTCACCTCAAAAGCAATATTTCTCACCAGATGCATGATCTTGCACACAGTATCTCCATTTAAGATGCTATTGCTTCAAAAGCTGAAAGCAATATACCAAATTCAAAATCAGAATTACTCAGAGGTGCCTGACAATAGGAGTGGGGGATTGGCTGGTTGGTTGAAGGGAAAAGAAAAAAGAATGAAACATAAATGTCTAGTCTAACAACAAATATCTTTCTATATATTTTGGAATGTGTGTCTTTCTGTCTGTCTATCTGTGAGTCGATTTCTTCGAGATCTCTTCCTAAATGGTAAGAGCTAGGATCACCAAATTTGATATGGAACTTCTTATCATAACTTAAAGCGAGGTCAGGGTTTGGTTGTGCCAGGAAAATAGGAAGTGCGTGGAACTTGTTTTTCATAAAATGGAAAGGGGGGAGGGAGCTCTGGGAGGAAGGACAGTTATGCCGCAGAATGACCACAGGGGGACAGCAAGGGGCCATAGAGGGGCACTGGGTCAGCTACAACTCCATTGGGCCGGCAGAAGCAGAGAAAGAGGCAGCTAGCTACTGTATATTTCAGAGAGTGAGTTTGTGTTTCTGTTTGTCTGTGTGTCTGTCTGTCCACCAGCTGGAGGGCATGCATCCTTTCCCCAACTATGCCCACTGAAGCTGCAGCTGCCATTGACTTCTCACTTGACCCCAAGCTGCTGTGGTGAGAGAGGGCCTGAGTAGTCCTCTTTCCCCAGGACAGCATGCATACTGAATCCCTCGTCCTCTACTGCACCGCAGAACAATGATTTAAATTAAGAAAAACAAGACTTATCTGAGTTAAGGACCTGGGCAAAACTGGGAAAATCTTCTAGAATGTATATATATTATATCATAGGTATTCAACATGTGTCTCACTGGTGCGGTTTGAGTTTATGAGAAGCTCAACATGCGGCCCACGGCTGGGAGCCAAAACAAAACAAAAGTCAATATAATGGTCTTCTGTTGATATGTGTTTTAGTGGTTAAATTCCTAGACTGTTATTGCTCATTAAAAGTGCTGTCATATGGGTAGAAATCAGGAAAATATTGCATTTTATTAATATCAGCAGAACTGTCTTAAATGGAGCCTATGTGTTGTGTAGTCTTGCCTAAATCTGTGTACTCATTTCTGTCAGTATGAAAGAAGTTATTTGCATAATCTGCATATATATTTGCATGTATGTGCTACCACACTTAAGTTGCATCCCTCTGTATGTGCTGCGAGTGACATTGTGGCTCCCAGGGCTTCCAAATTTGAGTAGCCCTGTATTATCACATAGCCAAAGCCAATAAAATTATATTAAGGTGCATCATTGGTTTGATTTTATCTGTGGGGGAAAACCAAAATAGATACCTAGAAACAGTATATTGTCAAGGATTATATTCAAGGAAATATAATAGTAATGAAAAATATGTTTTGCAGCCTTGAGTTGCTATTGTTCATTCAACTGTTGTGAAGAAACTGTTTTGTTTATTTAAAGTGTATTGCACTGAGTTCTCAGCAGAACCATGAAAGTTGATTCTGAGATGTCCAATAAGAAACAGCATTTTTATTCATAAACATCTCTGGATATGACAGTTGAGTGAATATCTGTGTTCTGCAGTAATTTGGAAAGTTTTGTTCACAGTGGAATACAGAGTCAAGGAAATATTAACTATATGCAGACTGTGTCCCCCAGAGTTCTCCTAAGTCAATGAATACCTGAAATTCTCAAGCTCTGTGACTCGACTACGTTAATTAAATTAGACCATGCTATAAGGAGTATTCTTCCTTGTTGTCAAAAGTTATGAACCCCTGATGGAAGAACAGAACTTACACATTAAATTAGTCAAAATACTGAAGGTGCAAATGAAAACTGAGTAAGAGTAACTGTAGTATCTGTAAATTACATGGGGAATCAGTCTGGAGATTTGCACATGAACAGCCAAAACTCTTTTCTTGTAGACCCAAATATGTAACTAGTGCAGAACTACAATCTTTCCTTATATATCAGTTTAGCCCTTATAACTTAAGTTTTCTATTCTTTTTTTAGGAAATAAAAAGCAAATAAAAAGAAAATAACAAAACCCCAAAACCTCTCTGTTCACTGTCTGAGAACTCGCTACTCTATTCTTCTGCCTCACCAAGAAAGTTGGGGGTGGGGAAACTCCCACTTACAAAACAGGAAGTAGGGGAAGCACCTTAATATAATTTTATTGGCTTTGGCTATGTGATAATACAGGGCTACTCAAATTTGGAAGCCCTGGGAGCCACAATGTCACTCGCAGCACATACAGAGGGATGCAACTTAAGTGTGGTAGCATATACATGCAAATATATATGCAAATATATGCAAATAACTTCTTTCACACTGACAGAAATGAGTACACAGATTTAGGCAAGACTACACAACACACAGGCCCCATTTAAGACATAATATTCTTGGTAGCATAGGAAACCCCATTATGACAACTTTACTACATTTATCATGGACGAAATGCATAAGAATAAACAAGCATTGTGAATGTTAATTAGTGCATATAGGAGCATGTATATTATGTACAGGCAGTCCCCGGGTTATGTACAAGATAGGGACTGTAGGTTTGTTCTTAAGTTGAATCTGTATGTAAGTCGGAACTGGCATCCAGATTCAGCCGCTGCTGAAACTGATCAGTTTCAACAGCGGCTGAATCTGGACACCAGTTCTGACTTACATACAGATTCAGCTTAAGAACCCCAGGCGTCCCCAAGTCAGCTGCTGCTGAAACTGATCAGCAGCTGATTCCAGGAAGCCCGGGGCAGAGCAACACTGCCTCGGGCTTCCTGTAGTCAGCCGCTGGTCAGTTTCAGCAGCGGCTAACTTGGGGACGCCTGGGGCAGAGCAGCTCGGGTGCTACTGGGTTGGTCTGAGCAAAGCTGCAGAGGACCCGGGGCCGGACCCGCAGTGCTTCCAGATCAGCTGGAAGCGGCCGCGGGTCCGGCCCCGGGTCCTCCGCCGCTTTGCTCCCCGTCTCCCTGGTCTGCTGGCTCGCCCAGCAGACCAGGGAGACAGGGAGCAGCTTTTCTTGCCCCGGAGGAGGCGGGCGGTGGGACCAGGCGTCCCGCCGCTCCTGTCCTCCGGGGCGAGAAAATCCCCGTTCGTAACTGCGGATCCGACATAAGTCGGATCCGCGTAATTCAGGGACTGCCTGTAATAGTTACCATACACAAACATGAAAACTGCCATTTGTAAGCAAACTTAGCCTCACCATAGTATCTGTCAGAACTATGTAGCACTTTAAAGACTAACAAGGTCGTTTATTAGGTGATGAGCTTTCGTGGGCCAGACCCACTTCCTCAGATCAATTTGTGGAAGAAAATTGGCACGACCATATATACCAAAGTGATACAATAAAAAAAAAGTGAATACATATAAAATTGACAAATCAAATTTTAGAAGAGAGTGGGGATGAGGGGGGAAGGTGAGTATCTGTGAGGTAATGACATTAGGAGTGATAATTGGGGAAGCTATCTTTGTAATGGGTGAGATAATTAGCATCTGTGTTGAGACCCATACATAATAAACCATTTTGTTAGTCTTAAAAGTGCTACATAGTCCTGTTCATAGTATCTGTGGCATTCCTATGCTTTGAACACTCTTAGAATATACCAAACTGTGGTGAAGTCCTTCTTATATTAACAAAAAAAGTTATCAGGATACTATAAAAACAGCGTACTTTTTTAACATGCTTTTATGATTAATAAAAATCTGTGATCTGCTTTAAGGCAGTGCTTCTCAACCCTTGTTTATTTGCACACCCGTAAAAAACTCTCTCTCTCTCTCCCTCTCTCTCTCTCTCTCTATATATATATAATTGAATTGTGTTTCAGTTTAAGTCTTTCACAGACCCCTTAGACAGTCTGCAAACCTTAGGGCGACCAATGCTATATGTAGCAATAAGTAGTGGCAGCCTGGATAAAACTTTTTGGTGGAAGCTTTGAAAATGGTTATGTGAAAAAGATAATTTTTTTCAAGATAAGACATGAGGGCTGTATATAGATATGATTCCATTCTTGCCTGTGGAGTCCAATTTATGACTCATACTTTCCAGCACAGGTTGTGCAGGCTTAGGTTGATACACGAGATAAGACTATTGTGGTAAATGTAGTCTGCAGTTTGTTTTAGATGCACAGTGGTTGTTATTTTCATACATCTTTGATCTATCATTTACTGCTAAGACCAATTAGTTTGTTTGGCAGGCTGAGTTTCCCAGTGGTCTGTCTACATAACCTAGCTGTAAATACTTTTTAAATTCCTTTGCTTTTGATGTCTGTTTTTCATCAGCCAATTGACTACTGATCAGTTGCTGTCACACATGTCTCATCCATTTTTAGTATATGTTCAGTCCATCTGAGATGCAGTGTCATCAGTATTGCCTGTAAGCTGCGGAGACTAGCATACATGATCTTACATAGCATAGAAAGCAGTTCTGCACTTTAAACTTTTCATTTTTGCAAAGAAACAATGCCATGTTACAGGAAAATACTATAATTCAAATGGGAAAATGCAGAGGTTGTTTTGGGATGTGGGACTTACACAGATATTTTCAAAGATACATAAAATTTTTCAAAGGTATATAATTAACTTTTACTAACAAAGGTAAGTATGGATTGTTGCAAACATTACTATAATAATAAATGAGTGTATGATAAAGTATAGCTTAATGATGTTGATTTAAAGGTTAGGCATTTCATTGGGACAGATTTGTCTGTTCATAGCTTCATGGAACTGTCAGATAATGATGATGGTGATCTTATTACCAAGTCATCAACTTTTTTCAATGTCCTCCAAAGATCAGGGTGACTGACAACAATTTTTTGTGTGGGATTAGTAAAGACTTTCGAAAGGTCCCCTATGTTCTCCACTTCATTGCGTGGACTTTTTTACGACTGTGAAGTTTCAGAAATGATAACAATAGTCCTATGAAATGACTTAAAATCCTGTAGTGAATCTTTGAAGATGGTGTCGGTGCTGCTATCTAGTAATCAATAAAGAAGAAATTTTGCTAATTGCCAGACAAAAAAAGGATGCCAAAATGTAATTAAGATTGAGAGTACATATTTGTAATTAAGGGCAAAATACTTTATAGTCAAAGTCAAGTGTTGAAAAGTAAGGGGTTGCAGAATTAAGGTTAAACATAAAAAAAAACCCCAAACATGTAAGAGTATACAAATACACAAAATGACTCTCTAACTTGTAGTGACATCTTCCAGTAATTGTATGATTAACACATTTTATTGTTTGTGATCCTGTGCTAAAAAAATCTTTGCCCCAGTTGCCCCAAATGCCTTAAAAACCTTAAATTGGAAACGCAGAAAAAGCATGGAACAGGTTAGTGCCGATACCTGTTCCGATCAAGGCTTCTTTGTCGGCGCGTCGCGTCCAGACTGCCCCGATCTGCCGACAAACAGCTGATCGGCAGAGCGGGGCAGCCATTTAAATTTAAATGAAGCCGCGATTATTTTAATCGCGGCTTCATTTCCCTCTGCCGATCTGGCTAATCTACATGCCTCCGTCGATGGAGGCATGTAGTCTAGACGTACCCTAATAGTCACCACTCTCAAAGCAGCTCCTATGGCAGGAACATCAGAAGCTGAATGCAAGGCCTTTCATAAGTAGCTAACTACAATTCTATTGAAACAGTACGGCAATCTCGAAGTCCATGCTCACTAGCATCAGTCTCAAGCAGCCCTTCCAGCAGCAGCAGGCTACTCAGGTTTCTGAGGTTGCCCTGGTAACAAACAGCTTCTGCTCTCTATCCAGTGGGAGACAATATGGAACTTTTCTGTCTCTCACCTGAAGAGCGGCATCCACCTGCTATGAATCCATCTGGGAACACTCCACCATTGAGCCAAGCTTCTGACAGAACAGAAGCATCCCCTTAAGGCGATTCAGAGGGAATTTAAGAATGCCTCTGTAAATTTAGTCTCCCGGAAAGTATGGGTTTCAAGTGTAAATATAGCTGAATAATTGCCTAATAATTGTCTGATCAGCACTTGTTGGACATAGAATGTTAAGTATTTAGTATTAAATGTTTAATTGTTATAGTGTTATAAGGCATAGCGTTTGAAGCCAGTGATTATATTGTTATATGCTATAGGGCTAAGTGAAAATATTATTGAAATGTGTTTTTATTTGCTGCACTGTAATGCCCTTTTACTGTAACCCTATTTTATCTATTTCTACTCCTTCACTGTAGTCACTCATTTCTCTTCTCTTTTTAGAAGAGTTTATTCCTTGTATACAAAGGCCACCCCCAAAGTCGTGGTTGGTGGTCGATTTTTATTACATGTTTTCCCTGCTACCAAGCCCTCACGGGCCAACCTTACAATACAGCTCCCTCCTTTCTACTTGGATGGCTGCTGTGCCAGGCCACATGGCCGTACTGTCCAGCGTTACACCCACCAGCGGCGGGGTAGGGGGACTCAGGCCTGCCCAGTCTCCCAAGCCCCAGTCCAGGGCCCTAAGGCAGGAGGAAAACGACCTCCCGCCTGCGTGCGGATGGGGTGTAAGCCCCTAAACTTACCCGCGCTCAGGGTCCTTGGCTCAGACGTGGGTCACTTCCTACCCTGCCTGTGGTCCCACTCAATTTGGCCAGTCTGGGCTATATTCCTTAACTGATTCCAAGGACAGGTAACAGTTTAAAGTCTACTTCACTATGTAAGACAGTTTGTATCCAAAGATGCTTTCCCACTTCATTGATATGTGTACCCTATCTCTGCTTAGCAGTTCTTCTTGGAACAACACCTCTTGGTTGAGGAGGCCAAAGCTCTCCTGATGAAATCAGACTGGCTACGTCTAGACTGGCCCCTATTACAAAATAGCCATGCTAATTTCCAACTTTGGAATAGGGAAATCCACGGGGGATTTAAATATCCACCGCAGGATTTAAATAAACATGTCCACCGCTTTTTTTCCGGCTTGGGGAAAAGCCGGAAAAAAGCGTCTAGAGTGGTGCGATCCTCCGGAATAAAGCCCTTTTCAAGTAGGAATAAGAGATCCTCCAGCCTCCAGTTTCCTCCCAGTGAATAAGCTTTTTCCTCCTCTACTGGCAGTGTTACTGTAGTCCTTTCCATCTGGATTGCTTCCTCCACCTTGGTGGGCTCCATATGTTATTTTCATGTGCACAGATACTCTGCAACCAAATCACTTCCTCATGTAGCTTTCTCACCTGTGTCCTGAGAGATTCTACAAGTGGTCTCCACACCCTAGCTAATCTGTGCAATTTGTTTATTTTACATGTGCTTGCTATGCATCAGTCACATGTCATCCCAAACGCTGGGCACAGAAGGACACAGACTGATCTATGGTTAAACTTCAGCCAAATAGAACATTAGAAACCTTTCATGTGCATAAGGAAATCACATTTCTTTTAAGTGCACGAAGTGCGCATTTAAAGTGTGACTAACCAAGTATATCAACGTTTTTGAGTCATCATCCACTAAAATTTCCTCAGGAAAGACCGTGTTTGTGGCCTTGGAAAAGTTTTCCCCAAATGAAATAATGAGACAT
Source organism: Pelodiscus sinensis (assembly GCF_052426305.1). Classification (NCBI taxonomy): domain Eukaryota; kingdom Metazoa; phylum Chordata; order Testudines; family Trionychidae; genus Pelodiscus; species Pelodiscus sinensis. Next base: position 203,764,950 of record NC_143052.1, read on the forward strand.
TGAGGTTGCCAGAGATAAACCAAAATTACAGAAATTAACACCTTGATTAAACATGTTAGGCAATGCCTGAAAATTGCTGAAAATTTAATGTGTTGTGTGAAATGTAAAGGATTAACTATTTTAGTAGGAAGGCAGAGAATAAACACAAGGTGCTCCAGGTCAATTAATAGCAAATTGTATGTGTGAGGGAGAAGGTGGTTTTATAATGGTTAGTTGAATTATTCATTGGGAAGAAATTGAATTTTGCCTTTTTGATTAAAGAATAGTTAACAAACACCCTGGATCAGTGAAAATCAATTAGCTATTTGTAACTTTTCAAATTCTTTACACAAACAACTTTGGGACTATGAGTTATTTGCAAACAGTAAACTAATTAGTGTATTCACAGTGTATATAAACTAAATAGTTTATTCACAATGGTCCCTTTAGTTACATGGCATGGTTTCTCTCTCTGACTGGATGACAGAAGCTTTTCAGACAGGAGAATAACAAATGTCAAATACACTTGTTAGCAAACAACTGTTTGTATGCTCATGTAAATATCAGCATTCACACAGAGAATAGCCATATGTATGTCTTCTTCCTATCTTTTTGCAAATAAAGTAAAATGAATGCTAGCTACTGGCAACTTATTGCTTGGAAAAAAAATTGTCATTATCCAAATGTTGACAGTAAGCAAAAGGTACCTTTCTCATGCACATATACAGTATAGAACAAAGATATGCTTTAGTTATAGATGTGTGGCATTGAAGCACATTAAATAAAAGGGATAAATCCAAACATCATATATATAGTATCCCAATGTCTGAGAGTCTGTAATGCTGAAATGCTGGCTGTTCCCTCTGGGTGGTGCTGTTTCTGAAATGCTGGCTGTTCCCTCTGGGCAGCCTGTGCTGCATGGGGCGGGCAGGGCCCAAACGGCTGCTTGCGCTGCTTGCTCCGCCGCGGTGACCTGGCTGAGTGGCACAGAAGTCAGCCAAGCACCATGGAGGAGGGAAAGGGAGGCGGGGCAATGACGTACATGGCCAGGGGGCAGGGCTTGGCCGTGTATGTCACTACCCCGCCCCCCCTTTGCCTCCCGCCATGGCGCTCGGCTGACTTCTGCGCTGCTCAGCTGCGTCGCTGCGGGGGAGCCCAAATTGCCGCTTGCTCCGCTTGCTCCTCCGTGGAGGCCTGGATGAGCGGAGCAGAAGTCAGCGGAGTGCCACGGCGGGAGGCAAAGGGAGGAGGGGTGGTGACATGCAGCATGACAGCGGTTCCAGGGCCTGTCCCCTCGCCATGAACGTCACCGCCATGCCCCCCTTCAGCTTCCACTGTGGCTTGGCTGACTTCTGCACCGCTCAGCCAGGCTGCCACATGGGACAAGTGGTGTAAGCAACTGTTTGGGCTCCGTGCTTCCCCCAAGTGAGAGGAAGGAGGGGGAGGAGAAGAGAAAGAGAGAGACAGAGAGAGAGGCAGGAGGTGGAGGAGAGCTGAGAGAGAGATAGGGGGAGGCAGGAGGAGGAGGAGGAGGAGGAGAGAGAGAGAGACACGGAGAGAGACACCGGAGGCTCAGGAGAGAAGGCCGACGTGGAGGAGAGACCTGAAAATCCCGTCTTATGATGGGCTAATTGGCTAGTACAATAATAGTTTCCTTTAAAAGAGTAAACTGACTTTGTGCAGTTGCTCAATAAAATAACAAAGCAAAACGAAACTAAAAAGGAATGTTGGTATGAAATACAGTACTATACGTATAATCAGTCCTGGTACATCAAACTAAGGAAAATAGCCCATAATTTTTCCAGTACTGTCTGCTTTTTCCACCTCCAGCTGCAAATCCCTCTCAGTTTTGTGTGCAGCTTTGTATCCAATTTCAAAGCTTTGATGCCTGTATATCCTGTGGAAAACATCCACAGCACCTCATTTTTTATTGACATGAAAGCACTTTGGATTCCTTGTATAATGCACTATCCTCTTGTGGCTCTTCAACCTGTGGGTGCTTAGCAGCTGTGACCATTCCACATCAGACGTCCACTTGCTGTCTCCGCTAACTGTCAAAATTGACAGTGGCCTCAAATTCTTCTACTGTCAAATGATCAGGAACGGCAACATTAGCCGGCACATCAATATCTGCCAGTACCAGGTTGTCTGTGGGAAACCCAAAACCTTGGTTTCTGAAGCAGTTTTAAACAGTGTGAGAAAAATGGTGGTCCATTACTCCTTAGCAAGATTAGGAAAGTCAACATCTGCTGCTCAAAGCTGCAGGTCATCACTCTGAGAGGTAGCAATTCACACATTTAGATGATTGCAGTAATGGTCTTTGGAGATTTTAATGACACCCATAGCCAATGACTGCATGACTGAGGATTGGTTGAGAAGCATACATTTCAGCTTTGTGTGAATGAGGTAGACAATTGTCTTGTAGTTTCAGCTCTCTGTTCCAGTTCTTTACCCACTCTTGAAAATGCTGAAATAGTCATTCAGGCATTAGCAGAGCTCTTTTAGATCACGGGCAGCTTTGGGTAAGATTTAGGGAAACAGAAAAGGCTCTTCTCTTTTTCTTTCTCTATAAGGGTACGTCTACACTGCAATGCTATTTCAGGATCCCAAAGTATCCTGAAATAGCTACCCTGCGTCTTCACAGCAAGCACGTTATTTTGGGTTCACTATTCCGATATCCCTGTAAAACTCATTCTACGAGGAGTAAGGGACCTTTTGGAAAAGAACTTTATTTCAAAATTTGGCTCTGTGTAGTCAGCACCAAATGATGACAGAAGCTATTTCAAAATAGCAATGAACTATAAGATACGCAATTTGTGTAGTTCAAATTATGTGTGTTATTTCAAATTACGGTGCTGTGTTCATGCATCCTAAGAGATCATTTTTCCACTCCATCCTTGTATTGCATTCCATGGTTTCCCCCCACACATCCTGCAGCAACACTTTGCTCGGCATACCAAAGCTTCTGTCTTGCAAGCTCCCGTAGAAGAAAGCAGTCACATCAGCACTGAAGATGTCATGCAGCTGGAATTCATCCAGAGTTCTGAGAAGGATGTCCACCTTCCATTCAGCAGCTGCCAGAAAGTCAGCATCTTGTTTCTCACTGTTCTTTATACTGTACTAATGAGTGAGGCAGCCTTCTAAATTGTTAAAATGATTCTACTATTCTCCTGCCAGCTAAATCACTTTCTGTTTTATAATCAATCTAGGAAGATGAATACCTTGGCCAGGCTAATGCTGAAAACACAGTCCCAAGGTTTCGCCATAGTCTGCCTTATCAACACTTGCAGCTTCTGTTTGTGCTGATCTCATACTCCTTCAAGATGTCATTGTTATTCTTCAGAATGTGTGACACAGGGGTGGGCAATAATTTTTGACTGGGGACCACTTCAAAAAATTTTGAAGTAGTTGCAGGCTGCTCCAGAAGTTACAGGCTGCCTCAGCAGAAAGGATGGGGCCTTTAAATGGCAGGAGTTGAAAAGGTTCTCACCTCCCCTGTGGCTCTTAGGCATCACATTAGCAGGGGATGGGAGCTGCAAGACTTTTCAATTCCTGCTATTTAAAGGGCTTGCTGCTCCCAGCCTCGCTGCTAGCATGTTGCCTGAGATCCAAGACACTAGAGCCCTCTCAACTGCTTCTAGTTAAAGGACTTGCGCCTTTGGGGCTGTTGCTTGACAGCCCTGGGGAAGGCACGAGTCCTCTAAACAGAAACATTTGAAAGGGCTGGCAAGTCCCTACTTCCCAGGCAATGGGCTAGGTGGAAATACAAGGGCTTTCAATTGCTTCTATTTATAGGACTTGCACCTGCTGGATGGCTGCCAGGCAACACAGCCACCCAGCAGATGTGAGCCCTTTATATATAAACAGCTAAAAGGACTCGCAGCTCCCAGTGCCACTACCGTGTGGCCTGGGAGCCAGAGACACGCAAGCCCTTTTAACTGTTTCAATTTAAAGGACTTGTACCTTTTCCATGGCTGCCAGGCAACATATTATCTGACAGGTGCAGAAATGGCACAAGCCCTTTAAATAGAAGCAGTTAAAAGGGCTCGCGCATCTTCGGCTCCCAGGCAATGCACTAGAGCCGTGGTCCCCAACACGGTGCCCGCAGGCGCCATGGCGCCCGAGGGGGCATTTCAATACGCCCGCCAGGTGCTCGGGGCTGACCTGGCCCCGGGCACATGGCGCACGGGCGCTTGCGGGGGTAGCGCGCTTGGCAGGGGGAGCGGTGGGCGCGCGGCACTTGGCGGGAGGGGGCGGAGGGGAGCGCCGGCCCCGGGCGCGCAGCACTCAGCGGAGCGCCGGCCCCAGCCCCGGCCCCAGGCGCGCGGCACTCGGCGGGGGGGGGCGCGCCGGCCCCGGGCGCGCGGCACTCGACGGGAGGGGGGGAGCGCCGGCCCCAGGCGCGCGGCACTCGACAGGGGGGGAGTGCCCGCCCGGGCGCTCGGCACTCGGCGGGGGCGGGGGAAGCGCCGGCCCCGGGCACGCGGCCCTTGGAGGGGGCCCTGCCCCCGGGCGCGCAGCTATGGGGGGGCCCCGCCCCCGGGCGCGCAAGTGTCCCCGCCCCCTGGTGCCCGGCAGGCAAACGGCCACGCCCCCTGGCACCCGACAACCTCAAAAGGTTGGGGACCACTGCACTTGAGGTTGGGCCTAGAACTGCCATGCCAGCTAGATCAAACCCTGAGGCGGTCTGGATCTGGCCCACTGAGGACTTTTGCCTACCCCTGGTATGGCACAACAGATTTTGGGTATGTCTACACTATAAAGTTAGTTCGAACTAACAGACGTTAGTTCGAACTAACTTTGATAGGCGCTACACTAGCGCTCCGCTAGTTCGAATTTAATTCGAACTAGCGGAGCGCTTAGTTCGAACTAGGTAAACCTCATTTTACGAGGATTAAGTCTAGTTCGAACTAGCTAGGTCCATCTAGCCCAGTAGCCTGTCTGCCGACAGTGGCCAACCCTAAGGACCCTGGAGGGGATGGACCGAAGACAGTGACCAAGCCATTTGTCTCGTGCCATCCCTCTCCAGCCTTCCACAAACCTTGGGCAGGGACACCACTCCTACCCCCTGGATAATAGCACTCCATGGACCCAACCTCCATGACTTGATCTCACATCCCTTTAAACTCTGTTCTAGTTCTAGCCTTCACAGCCTCCTGCAACAAGGAGTTCCACAGGTTGACTCTTTGCTTTGTGAAGAACAACTTTCTGTTACTAGTTTGAAGACTGCTACCCATTCCTTTCCTTTGGTGTCCTCTAGTCCTTCTTTATGGGAACTAATGAAGAACTTTTCTGTATGCACCCTCTCCACCCGACTCATGCTTTTACAGACCTCTATTCTGTCCCCCCTCCGTCTCCTCTTTTCTAAGCTGAAAAGTCCCAGTCTCTTTAGCCTCTCTTCATATGGGACCTGTTCCCAACCCCTGATCATTGTAGTTGCCCTCCCCTCTCCCATCCTCTCCTTTCCCCTCTCCCACCTCCTTTTCCCAGTCTCCCCCAGTTTTGTTCAAGAAAGACAGATTCCATTTTTGAACACAATTGTCCTTTATTTTGTACATCAAGAAGAGGGGCTAGGGAAGGGTAAGTGGAAGGAGGTGAGGGAGGAATGGGGTACACGCCCCTGATGGGGAGGACTGGGCTGGCTCTGCGGGCTTCTAGGGGTGGAAGCTCTCCTGCAGCCCCCCAATTGCCGCCTCTCCCCAGATGGCAGCCTGAGGCAAGTGCAGCCGGGCTGATGGCCGAGTGCTGTGATGTGCCCAGTGTGGGTACTCTGGGCAATCCAAGCCAGGACTGCTTTGCAAGTGGGACACCCCTGAGAACTGTCTGTCCGGGGTGGGGGTCAGGTTCCTTTAAGCACAGCCCTCGGCTAGTCTGAGACAGCATCTCCACGCTCTAAGTCCTCCTCTGATGCCCTGCCGGCACTGCTTCCGGCCATCCTTAAGCCTGGTTCAGGGTCCACTTAATGTGGACATGCTAGTTTGAATTAGCAAAACGCTAATTCGAACTAGTTTTTTAGTCTGGATGCGTTAGTTCGAATTAGCTTAGTTCGAATTAACTAATTCGAACTAAGTTAGTTTGAATTAACGTTGTAGTGTAGACGTACCCTTTGAGACTACAAATTTCTCAGCTACTTGCACTTGCTTAGCACTGGGCTCATGTAAGGCCATCAGAACCTGCACTTTGTCAGCAAGAAAAAGTTCCACGTGTTTTGAAGCCATGACACAGCAGAAATGCACATCTCTGCAGCACTGTCTTCAGTGTGCACTAGAGGCACACACATGTTCATGTCCTGGCTTGTGCTCACAGCGAGCAAATTCATTACGAGTGGGATATGTCTTCTAACAAGTTGTCAGAAGCTGGACAGAAGAGAGGTCTGTTTAAATTCCAGTACCTGAGCACAGAAGGGAATGGGGTGGGGGCGAGTCTTGTGTCTGGAAAAGAGAAGGAGAGATAGGAAGTGTCCTAGGGAAATAGCTGTAAGGGTTAGGACTGTAGAGACCCTGAGAGTGTGTTGAAGGTCACTGGCCTGCAACCTAGTGTAAAGGGGTGGACCTGGCTTCCCCTACTGGCCACTGGGGAAGTGGCACTATTAAGGGGCAGCAAAAGGGAAGACTGCCTGGGAGAGTGTGTTCTGGGGGACTGATACATGCAAATGCACTGGGAAGGAAAAATTATAGTGACATGCCTCAAGGGGTTATAGTCACAAAGGGGAGCACTCAAGTCCTGACAGAGCAAACCGGAGTGAGCATTTGCAGGAATGGGTGTCTGACTGGCAGCTCTAATCCCCAGACATGGCCAAAGGGAGATGCTCTGGCCAAAGGTGAGTAGAGTGTGCTATGACAGTGGCCACAGTAATGTCTGAGGATTGTGGCAGTGGTGTGCTCAGAATCTTCATTTGACCAAATAAAGCCACTTTCTGTTTATACTTCCTCTGATGTGGTACCTATTTAAGCCTATGGCCCATGAGGTTACTGCCCAGAATTCCTGAGACATAAGGGTTTTCATGCTAAAAGTCCTAATATTTCGATATAGCTATGGATCTCTATTCCCCCAATATTTTTATTGCTAGACATTTGCAAGTAACTTGAATCCAGTTTTCCCAAGCAGAATTTATATTGGACAAGTCAGTCACTCCATGCATAGTGAATAGTTAATCATATGTAAGTGAATTTACATTAATTTGTATTATGGAAAGTATTATAGTGGCTTCTCCATGGTTAAAGGTTAAGAATGCCTTTTCATTTTTGTGCCTTTCCCATGACGCACATTTCAAAACAGAGTCATTTCTACTTTGATTTTTGCATCCTCGTTTTTTGGCTATAGAATAATTAATAAAAATAATATTGCCTGAAATTGAGGTGATTAAGACAGTATTATAGAGACAGAGAAATTAGGAAATCAAGATATTAATTGTGTTTGGAAATGTCTTCCAATGCTGAAACACATCTTGCTGAAGAAGAAAGGCTTGACCTAGAAAACTCAAATAATTTATCTGAAAGATTGCAGTGTGATCCAGTGCACAGAATGAATTTGGGGATCAGTGAAAACACATTTGGAAGCTATTCGCTGAACAACTAGGAATGTTAGAATGACCCTTGAGGCTCTAGCAGACTTATGGACGGAAGTGCCAGATAACTGAGGGAGAGCTTTCTTTTAGATTTTATTTTAAAAAGACATTAGTAATTTTGAAAAGACTGTCTGTTCTCATAACATCCTCACCAGCTGTGCTTCTACTCAGTACAACCCCACCTCAGCAACTAGAATGCCAAATTCAATTACCTCTTCCTGTCATCTTCCACTCCTCCACATTGCCATCAGGAATCCAGGATGACTGTCCTTCCTTCTTCATGAACTCTTTTCAGAGATCTTGGCTTCAGTTGCAGGGCCAGAAGTGCCAGCAAAAGGAAAAGTCATGATTACCTCTTCCTTAGCACTTAACGTTATCCCAAGACCCTTTACCAGGCAAGTGGAGGTCTTCTCTGGACCTAATTATGTTCTCATGTTTGCAGTATATCCAGTGGGACTGAGGGAAAATTAAGAGAAGTCGCACAAGTCAAAATATGGAGCCTAAGGGAGGACCAGTGGGAAACTGAATCACAGAGCCAGGGAATATGAAGAGTTACTAAGTGATGGAAGGTTCCCTGGCTCCCAGTGTTCCATAAAATTCTCAGTCATTGCCCTCCCACTTTCATTTCCAGTATCCAGCTTGATGTCCTACTTGCTACTCTTAACTACACGTCAGATGTACAGCTCAGAAATAAAGTGCAGGGGAGGGAAGTAGGCCCTTTTAAACATTGTTTTAGAAACCCTGGCAATTCATACCTGAGGGTTTCAGATAGGATTCATACCATGGACTGGACACTAAAAGTCTGGTTAGCTGAGTAACCATCTGCAATCTGCTTCCATTCTACCACTGCCAGGGTAGAAAGAGCTCTGTTTGTACTAAAGTAGTCCCTAATGGCCCCAATGAAACATTAATACTCCACTTTGTAGACTCTTATGAAAAAAAATGACATTCCTTGTCTCAAATAACTTTGCTGTTTTTGTTCAGTTCAGAGAATTTAAAGGATCAAGACAAATAATTATTTCTCTGATCTCTCTCCAGTGTAAGAATATATGCAAATTGTAACATAGTAGGGGGAAAGTTTTCAGACCAATGTGATTTTTTTAAAGTTGGCTATGTCCCTTTAAAGGTTTGTTTCAACAAGTCTTCTTTGAGGCTGCCACTCTCATACAGATTGTGTTAGCTCGAATGTGGCAAACTTTTTCTTTCAATACGCACATTGCTACAGTTGCTTAAGATCTTGTTAAGTTGAGGTTGGATTGTTTTAATGCATGGGGCTAGACCTGAAAATACTTTTATAAAAGTCTGTGTAGAATTTGGTGGCTGGCTATTTAATGTGTTCACTGAATAATACTAAATCATCTGTAATCTGACCTGATGGGGAGTTCATTTCTAAGTGCAATTCAAAGGGCTTATCTGTAAAGCCTTAAATATTTCAATCCTAGGTACCTAAAAGACCACTTTGTGCATATAACAGCTTTTGCGCTCACCACCAAAGTACCTATTGTTGGCCATCCTGGGAATTTGCTCTGTCTAGATCTGGAGTGTCATCTCCTGCTGCAGAGCTCCCTCTTCTGGTGGCATCTGACCGGCAATTATTGCCTTCCCGCATCGAGACCTGTGTCTTCCTCCTCCCAGATCATGGCACTGCTTCCCCTGGATATTGCCCTCTCATGTTGTTTGCCCCAGGTTCCTTTTCTTCAGGGAATCACCACTTGCCTCAGTGATCCACTGCAGGTCTTGTTCTAATCCCATTCCACAGGAGCAAACTCTAGTCTAAATTGGCCACTCATCTACAAAGGGGTGGGGTGGACCTGCTGCCTATTTCTCCCCTGGCTGTCCCTATGCAGCCCTAGTACCTTCACAGGCCCTTGTGTCAGGGCCTCAGCCTGGGTGTTGGTCCAGCCAGAGCTCTGCTGGCTCTTCCAGACTTTCCCCTGCACTACTCTGTCCATAGTACCACTGTACAGACAGCAAGTGCTCTTCCTGTTCCTCACCTTCATCTTCACCACCACTATTCCCGAAACTGGAGAGAGACTGAGCTCCTTCCGCCCTACAACCCTTTTTATACAGCCTAGCCAGGCCCCTATTGGCTGCCTTAATCTTCTCCCAATGGCTCCTGCCACAACCTTCTCCAAAGGCTGTTTAACCCCCTTTTAACCAGTGTGGGGCAACTTCCCCATCAGTGTGACAGTATCTCTTTCAGTGGATGGGGCTCAGAGTGCTTGGGTGTAGCAACAATTTGTGGGCTCGTGGAAAGAATTGTTCAAGAGCGTCTGGAGAAAAGGCTAGTGAAATTTGTACATAGGATGATCTGTTGTATCAGATTAAAGAGTAACTTTGTTTTGATATTTGTGCTGCTTCTAATAACTTTGGTAGAAGATGGGGAGATTTAAATAAAATTCTGCTGGGATAACTGTATTAGGGATTATAGCTTACCGGGAATTTTCTGATGAAAAATATTTCCATAATGTGACAGTGCAGAGAACTGGTACCTATGGAAGGAACTATTTAACTTGTACCCAACCACAGATAATGGCTTCTTGCCCAGCCTAAGGGTCGGGGGGAGAGAGGGAAGGAGAGAGAGCTACCAGACCCAGATCCCAAGTAATTCTGGGGAATCTTTAATGATAAACAAGGACAGGCTTACAAGTAAAAAGCAGGGAGACAGTACTCTGATCACAGAGGCTTCAGTAAATTGCACTGGAGTAGGCTGACTGAGCCTGAGCATACTAATTAGCTGATCAGGCTGGGATGGGGGATAAGACAGGGAGGAAAATGGGGAAGAGGATCTGAGCTAGCTGTGCTGAGTAGGTTCTGAAATTATGAGGAAGGAAGACTTCTGTTTGTCTCTGGACCTGGGAAAGGCTAAAAGTAGGGAAATACTGTAAATAACTTATCTAATGAGACTGTACTGATGATGTGAATATAAATAAACCACACAAAGCTACCAGTTAAGGGAAAGAGTCCAAGCATTTTCTGGGGCAGTAGAGAGCAAGGACAGAGTGTACCCTGTTACACCCAAAATCAAAATATTCCATGGAATATATTCAATCTTGATGAAAGTTTTCTATTTCCACTAAACAAATTAAAATGAAATACTTCATTTTGGCTCATTTCAGCTTGAATAGTTATTCAACTGACATTTTTTTTAAAACTGTTTTTCCTATGGCACGCTACATTGCCAGATTTATAATTCCTTCTCCCATTCTCTTTTATGAGCCAGAATCCCTAGAGGACTACATCTCCCTGAATGCAATGTGAATTTTACTCTGTGATGCATCATAGGACTCATGGCTCTGGATACATTATAGAAGCTAGTTCATCATTTCTTAATTTAACATCTTTTTCAGAAATTCTTCTTTCGAATTCTTCTAAAGGAAGACTTGACATTTTCAACTTTAGCACAGTTTAGAATGAAAACAAACACTGAAATGTCAGCTTCCTATGGGATGGAAATTCTGAATTCTATTCATCTCTGTTAGGGAGCAAGGAGCTTGAACAGGAATGGATGCTTATTTTGAACCTTCGGGAAATAGTTCCAACTGGAGCCATAAGGCACTCCTACAGGATATTCAACACTGCCAATGATTGGTAATTGATTCCAGAGACATTTCAATTATGCTTTGGGAGAAAATAAGGATATTTTTGTTGTAATTGAAGGAATTACTCTGAGGTTGAAAAACTTTGCTGCAAAGACGGTACGGCACCAGGAATTAAAAGCCTAGTCTTCTTATTTACTTGAGAAAAAGAGGACAAAATAAAGTCTAGTTTTCTGATTTCTTGCATTTAAACTACATTGGCAATAAATCAGTGTTTCTAGATCACCTGTTTCTAGATCAGCCAAGCACTGAACTAGCCGGGTTTAGCCAGGTTACCCTGGCTAAAGGATCCCTATCCCCACAGTCCTGCTGGGCATGTTCAGACGGTAGCCCATGTATAAAAGCCTGAAGAGAGGCTCAGTCTGGGCCGGCTGGTGGAGGAGAAAGATCTCAGGTTGTAGCTCCTTAGCAGCAGCAGCAGCTGCCGCCACCACAACTGCCACCAGCCATCTGAGATGAGAGCAGCAGAGGCCCCGATGCCAGTTGGGATGTAACCACCAGAGATCACCAGGGAAGCATGGCCCTCAAGGAGTCAGAAGACCCAGCTACCACGTGGGACATCAGCCCATCGGCCCCGGTAGGAGGCCGCTCAGGGAGGGTGCAGGAGTGGCCTCTCCCACCCAGAGATACTCAGTATGTTTCAGTCGGATTCCCCTCCAAGGGAGTGGTGGACCATTCTGACATGACATGACTTGGCTTATTGGGCTGTCCAGCCCTGCCTTATAGGGCCGGCGATAGACATTGATTTACTGGCTCTGGTCATTGGGCCATCCAGCCTGGCTTTAAAGGGCCCCTTTTTGGTTCTGGCCTATGGCCATACTAGACTGAACATCCCCGAGGAGAGGGGCCAGACTACAGGTGTTTTACCGGTCGTACAGGGTGTGTTGCGGGCTCAGATAGCCCAGTGACACAGGACTCTACCCCTGGGGAGCAGGAAGGAAGGATTGCCCCGTGACAGTGACTAAAATGAAACATTGGCGGTAAGAGATCTGCAGTTCACAACTTAGAGTGCAGTCTGGAACTTTGAGGAGTTGCAACTTCTTGAGCCATGATAGTGGTCTTGTAAAGCATCTGAAATATCCTTGGTCATTCAATTCCAATTGATACATGTTGTGAAATCACAAGGATTGGATGGCTGTTCCACCACTGACAATCTCAGATGAGATGCTTTAGCTAGCAGTTCCTTGGTTTACACAAGAATGGACGTGAAGGGCTTTTTAGGTGGGAGTAGTAGTGGAACCACGTTTTGAGCCATGTTGGAGATAGCAGGAGATACTGAAGTGGGGTTGTCATATTCTGGGATGCAATTCACTCCAGAGAGAGGTGCAGTCACTACCTATAATATAACTCTAAAGCTGTGTCTACATTGGCGTGATCTTGCGCAAAAACTTATTGCCTGTCTACACTGGCCGCATGTTCTTGCACAAGTAAACTGACGTTCTAATGAATGAAATCAGGACTTCTTGCACTAGAACTCTGATGCTCCCGCTCAGGAACAAGCCCTTTTGTGCAACTGTTCTTGCGCAAGAGGCCAGTGTAGACAGGCAACAGGAATTTCTTACGCAAGAAAGCCCTATGGTTAAAATGCCCATCAGAGCTTTCTTGCGCAAGAGAGTATCTACACCGGCATGGATGCTCTTGTGCAAAAGCACATCTCTTGCGCAAAAGCACATGCCAGTGTAGATCATAGAATCATAGAATAATAGGACTGGAAGGGACCTCGAGAGGTCATCGAGTCCAGCCCCCCGCCCTCAAGGCAGGATCAAGCTCTGTCTACACCATCCCTGACAGATGTCTATCTAACCTGTTCTTAAATATCTCCAGAGAGGGAGATTCCACCACCTCCCTTGGCAATTTATTCCAATATTTGACCACCCTGACAGTTAGGAATTTTTTCCTAATGTCCAATCTAAACCTCCCCTGCTGCACTTTAAGCCCATTACTCCTTGTCCTGTCCTCAGAAACCAAGAGGAACAAATTTTTGCCTTCCTCCTTGTGACACCCTTTTAGATATTTGAAAACCGCTATCATGTCCCCCCTTAATCTTCTTTTTTCCAAACTAAACAAGCCCAGTTCATGAAGCCTGGCTTCATAGGTCATGTTCTCTAAACCTTTAATCATTCTTGTCGCTCTTCTCTGTACCCTTTCCAATTTCTCCACATCTTTCTTGAAATGTGGCGCCCAGAACTGGACACAGTACTCCAGCTGAGGCCTAACTAGTGCAGAGTAGAGCGGCAGAATGACTTCACGAGTTTTGCTTACAACACACCTGTTGATACAACCTAGAATCATATTTGCTTTTTTTGCAACAGCATCACACTGTTGGCTCATATTCAACTTGTGGTCCACTATGACCCCTAGATCCCTTTCCGCCATGCTCCTTCCTAGACAGTCGCTTCCCATCTTGTATGTATGGAACTGATTGTTCCTTCCTAAGTGGAGCACTTTGCATTTCTCTTTATTAAACCTCATCCTGTTTACCTCTGACCATTTCTCTAACTTGCTAAGGTCATTTTGAATTATGTCCCTATCCTCCAAAGAAGTCGCAACCCCACCCAGTTTGGTATCATCTGCAAACTTAATAAGCGTACTCTCTATCCCAATATCTACATCATTGATGAAGATATTGAACAGTACGGGTCCCAAAACAGACCCTTGAGGAACTCCACTTGTTATCCCTTTCCAGCAGGATTTAGAACCGTTAACAACAACTCTCTGACTACGGTTATCCAGCCAATTATGCACCCACCTTATCGTGGCCCTATCTAAGTTATTTTTGCCTAGTTTATCAATAAGAATATCATGCGAGACCATATCAAATGCCTTACTAAAGTCTAGGTATATGACATCCACCGCTTCTCCCTTATCCACAAGGCTCGTTATCTTATCAAAGAAAGCTATCAGATTAGTTTGGCATGACTTGTTCTTCACAAACCCATGCTGGCTATTCCCTATCACTTTATTACCTTCCAAGTGTTTGCATATGATTTCCTTAATTACCTGCTCCATTATCTTCCCTGGGACAGACGTTAAACTGACCGGTCTGTAGTTTCCTGGGTTGTTCTTATTCCCCTTTTTATAGATGGGCACAATATTTGCCCTTTTCCAGTCTTCTGGAATCTCCCCTGTCTGCCATGATTTTTCAAAGATCATAGCTAAAGGCTCAGATACCTCCTCTATCAGCTCCTTGAGTATCCTGGGATGCATTTCGTCAGGACCTGGTGACTTGCTGACATCTAACTTTCCTAAGTGATTTTTAACTTGTTCTTTGTGTATCCTATCTTCTAAACTTACCCTCTCTCTGCTTGTATTCACTACCTTAGGCACACCACCAGACTTCTCGGTGAAGACCGAAACAAAGAAGTCATTGAGCATCTCCGCCATTTCCAAGTTCCCTGTTACTGCTTCTCCCTCCTCACTAAGCAGTGGGCCTACCCTGTCCTTGGTCTTCCTCTTGCTTTTAATGTATTTATAAAAGCTCTTCTTGTTTCCCTTTATGCCTGTAGCTAGTTTGATCTCATTTTGTGCCTTTGCCTTTCTAATCTTGCCCCTGCATTCCCGTGTTGCTTGCCTATATTCATCCATTGTTAGTTGTCCTAGTTTCCATTTTTTATATGACTCCTTTTTTATTTTGAGATCATGCAAGATCTCTTTGTTAAGCCAAGCTGGTCTTTTGCCATATTTTCTATCTTTCCTACACAGCGGAATTGTTTGCTTTTGGGCCTTTAACAACGTCCCTTTGAAATACTTCCAACTCTCCTCAGTTGTTTTTCCCTTCAGTCTTGCTTCCCATGGGACCTTACCTACAAGTTCTCTGAGCTTATCAAAATCTGCCTTTCTGAAATCCATTACCTCAATTGTGCTGGTCTCCCTTCTACCTTTCCTTAAGATCATGAACTCTATTATTTCGTGATCACTGTCCCCTATACTGTCTTCCACTTTCAAGTTCTCAACTAGTTCCTCCCTATTTGTTAAAACCAAATCCAGAACAGCTTCTCCTCTGGTAGCTTTTTCAACCTTCTGAAACAGAAAGTTGTCTCCAATGCAGTCCAGAAACTTATTGGATAGCCTGTGCCTCGCTGTATTAGTTTCCCAACATATGTCTGGATAGTTGAAGTCCCCCATCACCACCAAATCTTGGGCTTTGGATAGTTTTGTTAATTGTTTAAAAAAGGCCTCATCCACCTCTTCCACCTGGCTAGGTGGCCTGTAGTAGACTCCTAGCATGATATCACCCTCGTTTTTTACCCCTTTTAGCTTAACCCAGAGACTCTCTACACAGCTATGTCCTACGTTCATCTCCACTTCAGTCCAAGTGTGTACATTTTTAATATACAAGGCAACCCCTCCTCCCTTTTTTCCCTGTCTGTCCTTCCTGAGCAAGCCGTACCCTTCCATACCAATATTCCAATCATGCGTCCCATCCCACCAGGTTTCTGTAATACCAATGATATCATAGTTGTATTTATTGGTTAGCAATTCCAGTTCTTCCTGCTTATTACCCATACTTCTCACATTTGTATATAGGCATCTAAGATACTGATTTGATCTTGCCTCCCTCTTGTGCCCTGACCCTCCTTTCTCCTTGCCATTATAGGCCGTAGTCCCCCCCATTTCCAACCCATCTCCCAGTCCCGCACATTCAGCACTTACCTGTGGGCTTTGCTCACCTGCCCCCAACAAACCTAGTTTAAAGCCCTCCTCACAAGGTTAGCCAGTCTGTGTCCAAACAAGGTCTTCCCGCTCCTGGAAAGGTGAACTCCATCTCCGCCAAGCAGTCCTTCCTGGAAGAGCACCCCGTGATCAAGGAAGCCGAATCCCTCCTGGCGACACCATCGTCGCAGCCAGGCATTCACCTCCAGGATGCACCTCTCTCTGCCCGGGCCCCTACCTTTGACAGGAAGGATAGAAGAGAATACCACCTGCGCTCCAAACTCCTTTACCCGTACTCCCAAAGCCCTGTAGTCACACTTGATCCGCTCAGTGTCACACCTGGCAGTATCATTTGTGCCCACGTGGATGAGTAGCATGGGGTAGTAGTCAGAGGGCCGGATAATCCTCGACAATGCCTCCGTAACATCTCGGATATGGGCCCCTGGCAGACAGCATACCTCTCGAGATGAGCTGTCAGGGCGACAGATGGGTGCCTCCGTTCCCCTCAGAAGAGAGTCTCCAACCACCACTACCCTACGTTTCCTCCTCGCAGTGGTGGCAGGAGACTGCTCAACCTTGGTGGTGCAAGGCCTGGTCTCCTCCACTGTGGGGGGTGACTCCTTGTCTCCTGCAGAAAGTAAAGTGTAACGGTTATGTAACACAGTGGGAGGGTTAGGAGCAGGGGTGGAACACTGCCCGCTGCCGGAAGTAACCAGCTGCCAGTGCTCACCCTGCACCACTGCCTCCTCCATAAGTGGCTGGTCAACAATCCCACATCCTAGGACAGTGACCTCCGTGGACTCCACAGGAATACTGTCCAGGAATTCCTCATGGCTTCGAATGCTCCTCAGCCTGGCCACCTCCTCCTGTAGCTCTCCCACCTGCTGCCTGAGAGATTCCACTAGCAGGCACCTTTCACAATGGTTGTCTCCCCCAGCCTGGAGATCACTCAGTGGGAATTGCAAGCCACAAATACAGCAAGACCACACCAGGACCTGGGTAGAGGCATCCATGCTCAGGTTCTCTGTCTGGATACAGGCACAGGTGGAGGAGACAGGAGAAGTACTGGCACAAGCGCTTCGGGTCTTCATCACCATCAGTCACTCCCTCTTCAACTCCCCTGTCTGCAGTCCCCTGTCCGCTTCGCTCCCCTGGTCGCACTGCTCTGGCTTTTTAAAGCCTGCTTGCCTAGGTCAGGCCTGCCCCCTTCTGAGTCACACAGGGGAAGGCTGAGCCTGAGGCTAATCAGAGGCAATCAAGGGAACAATGGCAGGCTCTCAGTCCCAACTGCCACAGAAGCTGAAACTGAAACTGCTAGCACTCACCTGGAATCAGACTCAATTCACACTTCAAACTGTAAAATTCAAACAGTCAGGCACACACACACACTCACACCACAGCTTGTACTCTCACCGGGTAGCCTCTTCGGCGGTGGGGTCGCTTTGCTCTCCCTCTTCAACTCCCCTGTCTGCAGTCCCCTGTCCGCTTCGCTCTCTTCTGGAAGAGTTTTTGCACAAGAACTCTTCAGCAAAAGAGTTCTTGTGCAAGAAGCTGCCAGTATAGACGTAGCCTAAGTGCTCCAAAATGTTTTTGTTATTTGTTTGACTCAGGCAGGAAGCCACATGCAACTAGCATGTATTTTGTGTTCCATACATCTCTGCTTCAAAGCAGTTGAATCAAATAGGCTGCCAGCAATTATCAACCACTCTTGTCTTTACCACACTTGGTTAATGTTAGCAGATGATTCCCAACACTTTTCTGAATATGTGCACTGCTATGTCCAATTTCCTCCAGCAATATTCAAAGGAATAATAAGTCCTTTTTGCTTCTCTAAAAAGACAAAAACTGACAGTTAAAGTGATAAGCTGGAGTTAACCAACACTTTGATCTAAACCAAAAATGCTATGTTTAAACTGGAAGTTAAAACAAGAATTAACAAGATAGGATTTAAGCAAAATCAAGTGTAATATAACATTAGAAAAGGTTTTAAACAAGTAAAAGTGAAAACGTGCATCTAATAATCTAAAACTTAATCCTGCCTGGTACTGTTTTAGTTCAAGGTGGTTTTATTCGCCCACAGGTTTCCAGTACAAAGTCTGATTCCATCTCTTTGGTCACAATCTCCTCCACTATCCATAGGTACTGGTTCCTCTGTCACTTTAGGGGACGAGAATCCCAAGTTTTCTTTCACCTTTCTTTTTTAGTCAGTGAAGCTCTGAAATGGATTATTCTAAAGGTTATCCCTCAGTAGGGCATCCATATTTCACAAAGGGAAAACAGGAGAGTGTGGCACTCACCTGAGGTGCTTGTGTACCTGAGGGGGGTTGGCTGCCTTGAGGTACTTGCAAGAGATTGGGGCAGGCGTTGCTGTTTGCTTGAGCCCAGCCTTGCCTTCCTCCACAGAAGACTGGCATCACCGCTTGCCCCTTCACATTCTTCTGCACCCCACTTTTTTGACAGAAGCAGGCATTTGTCAAAATGCTTAGGTGGATAAATGCCATCAATTGCCAAAGAAGTCAGGACAGAGAGGACAGGGCTTACAAAAGGATCTATCCCAGTTAAACCAGGATATATGGCCATCCTACCCCACAAAGTAAAGTTTATTTAAGTTGCAAGGAAGGCATCATGAAGTGTGGAGAAAGCTTCATGCAGATTTCTTTCCTTATTGTTTGCTAATGTGAAAATTGTTCTGTTTCCTATAGTCTCCTCCCCTTGCTAGTTTGATGGCCCTACTTATGTAATCTGAGGTAAATCCAACATATCCCTTTGTTTAGGATAGCCCCATTGAATGCCTTCTCCTTCATAAGGCTGCTTGGTCTTGAACATAAATTCATACAGGTCCTGCATACCTTTACCTATGTTTCTGCAAACATTTTAACATGATATTTTTGACCAGCATGTTATTAACTTCCAGTGACACCTCAAGGCAAATTTTGTAGAAAGATCATTAGGTTGTAGAGCAAGAATACAGGGGTGTTTAGAGTCACATGGCATCACCTTTGATTTTATCTATTCTGCTGAAAAGGCATCAAATGTATATTTAAGAGGCACCAGGTAGAAAGGTTGTTCTCCTCAGGCCTCTTATCTCTCCCACTGTGTGGGAGTCCTTGATTTGTTTTCTTCATGTACCTGCTGATCAAGGGCACACTACAAAACCTGTGTGTGGATATTAAAGGAAGAGATGACAATCTTACCAGGTAGAAGGAGTGAAGAGATACATTGAAATATCCTAAGGGGGATAAGCAAAATCACAACAATCAAAAGATCTTTGGGTAACCAATAACTGACTAGCTGAGAAAAGGAGCCTTTAAAATCGAAAAGCTGTTGCATAGTGTAAATATTGTAGCTTGGTATATGAATCTGAGTTATAGACATCAAAATGAACAGCCAAATTAATTTAAACACATATGGGCTTCCTCCTGGAGATCTGTGCCTAGTAGTTGATTGATGTAATGCTCTAAATTAAAAATACATTTTAACTGGCTTTGGATGTATGCATGGGCCTTCTGCTGACTTTAATAGCCATTGTAAATATATAATTAAAGCCTTTTAATACAGACTATAGTTGTTGGTCGTTCTAAAAATAAAAAGCTGAAGAGAGACACAAGCTCAAATAAAAAGATGAACCAAATGCTGTAAACATGCATCACCTAAAGAAAGAAGAGGGAGCTGAGTTTATTTCTTAATTTTATCAACCTTCATATACCATAAATCAGACTTCTACAGCTCTCAGACTTGAAGTGCTGAAATGGGCTGTATACTGTTGATGTTTCAGTGAAATACAGGCCATTGCCAGTGACCAAAGGATTCATCAGTTACCATGAAAATCAAAAGATTGATGCATAAAAAACAAATAATAGCTTTTAGACAAAAAAAGAGTTTTTTCTTAGATTGTCTCAGGGACTGAGTTGACTGAAACCAGATTTATCAAGTCATTGTGGGAACTAAAACCATCTGTAACATCACCTCATCACTTTTTTTATTCATGAAGGTACAGTACTTAAAACCATCTCAGGAATATGACTTCATAATGCTTTTCACTGATAATTCTAATTGTCCTGAAATTATTGATTTGTAACCTCTTTGCACAGTATGATTCCAGTCCATGGTATCATGTTTCATTGTTTAAATGGGACAAAAACCTTAGCCATTAAAAATATTCTAATTTTAGTTATTTACCCGCCCCCCCTTCTCGTTCTCGTTCTTTCTATCACTTTTCAAGTAGAGCTGGGTAAGTGCCCATCAAAATGAAAAATATGTGGAGGAGAAGTTGTTGAATCTTTAGTCAAGTGATTAGAGAGCTTGCCTAGTATAGTAGGGACCCAGTTTTAAATCCTCACTCCTCAGCAAAGATCTGAATGTAGATCTTTCTCTCTTAAGTGAATGCTGCAAACATGAAGCTGTTTGGGGGTAACTGTCAATCTTTCAAGTTAAAGCTGTTCCACTTTATATAAATATATAAATATTCATTGGGACAGAGAGAAAGGATGACTTAGTTTAGTGCTGCAAGTACTCACCTGGGAGAGAGGAGACAGAGATTCAACTATTTCTGACTGATTCACTCCCTCCTACGTGAGTGACTTAGTCATCAGAATAGTCATCTTGCTCTTTTTGGCCAATTATTACTCCTGGGAGAATTTTGTGCTAACATTTAAAAATTCTGTGTGCCATATATTAAAATTTTAGAAAATTCTGTAGATTTTATGTCTAAAAATAATATTAAATAATTGTAAAGCAACAAAACCTGATGCTCAGCAAGAGAGATTGAGCCCGTGAGTTCAGGGGCTAATGCCATGTGTCTCTATTGCATGAGCTAAAAGCCAACTACCTCTTAGGTGAAGCTGTAAAGCAGACTTAACTCTCCCTTGGCAGTAGTCTCAGTGCCTCTGGGTGACATAATCATTCCACTTTCAATTATTTTGTTAATTTATTTCAAAATACCTGCGAGGAAGTCTGTCTGTAATGACATACACACATTCTCCCAGTAGTAGAAAGTTAAAGAATCACCTATTACAACCCAGAGCCCAGCCATTAGGCCTCCCAGCCCAGACTCTTGTACCACCTCCCCTCCAGAGGCCAACTATGGTACTGAATACTGGTACTTTATTTGCTCTCTCCTTAGCATGCTAGTATCTTAAGGTGGCAGATTCAAAGGCAGACACTCACAACTTGGCCTTGGAAATGCAACTCAATCATTTCCCATGGGTTTTCACCTGGTATATATTACATCTATTACTGGATCAAGACCCTACTATTGTTGTCTGAGATATTTTAAGCTTTGTTTACCCTCAGGAAAATGTTGAGTTTGTTTAGTTATACTACTGGATGCAGTTTTGTTGCACAGGTTCAACCTCTCAAATTTGGGACTCTCTGGTTCGGCAACATCCGTTATCCAGCAGGATCATGGTTGTCGCTGGACTGAAGAGATCCAGCGTATGGCCAATGGCTGCTGGGAGCCCTAATCTAGGGATCGCTGGCCAAGCCAGCAGTGGACGGGGCTGGCAGTGTCTGGGGAGCACTGGTTAAGGGATCCCTGGCCGGGTCAACAGCAGGGAGGGGCACCAGGCTGGGAGGCCAGTGACAAGGGACCTCCCCTGGTCCTGAGGGTGCCACACTAGGGAGGTCAAACCTGTACAGGAGTGGCTATACAACTGTAAGTACAGTTATGCTACCATAACTGCAGCTGCACCAGGGCTCTTAGCAGCATACCTATGCCAGTAACAAAATCAAACCCTTAATTGACGTAGCTTTGCCGGTAAAACTGGAAGTGCAGAAGAAGCCTTACTCATCTTTTTTCTTCTTTTATTTCTCTGATGCCTCTTTGGAGCCAGAAGGAAAAGAATATGCTGCTTTTGCATTAAATAGAATAAAAATTACTTCATGATGTAATTCAGCTCTCTATAAAGAGAACTCATCAATTTCATTTGTAATTTCTCTGCCCACCCAAGCCCGACAGATAATGAATTTACCAATCAATGGTTTTGCAGTACTTTTTCAAGCTGCTTTTTTAGACTGTTTCCCTTTTTACCTCTTGCTTGCTTGCTCATTTTCCTAGCTGACACATGCACCCTTGATTTCATGTGTACTGACAGCATTTTCAATATGTGAAACCTTGAGATCATGCTCTTTAGATTCATTTCCACAATCATTAGCATCCTTTCTTTTCTGTAAGTGTTCCTTCCAATATATTCTTGTATATGCCTGTTCTGTAGCCTGTGATGAAAAGATAGTGTTAACCAAGCCAATGTATGAATAGGAATTCAATAGACCTTAACCTACTGAAGTGTACAACTATTACTACTACTTTCATAACACCTTCCCATGATTACCCATGAGAAATTCAGATCTGTGCATTAAACTTAAGGCTTGAGCAGAGTCTGACATTAACAAGTTGATAACAAGCCAGTTCCCATTAAAAATAAAAGTAGACCATGCTAGAATAGCATCCTACTTCTTCAGGGTACATCTTCAGTGAAGTGATACCCTATCCACTTCATCTCTTACTGCTTAGCTATGTCTACCACAAATAGCTTATGGAGAATAATGTTTGAATTCCCAGTTTTGCATTAGTGGACATTACGTGAGCACTAGAAGATCATTCTGCTCTTATAGACCATCTTTTATTTCCAACCTAGATAATTTCAGGAAGCTGCATAATATCAGATCAATGGAAAATCTGCTGTTTATGCTTCCTGTGTTAGAATACTTAATGTAACTCACCTCCTGTATGTTATTAGGAAGCAGCTCTGGGGTTGGCCTTTAATACAAAGAAGGGGAAAAAAAACATGCTTACATTCCTAGACACTCATCTACAGTTTGCAAGTTGGAAGGCAAAGAGGATCAGACAGCAATGAGAGTATAACTGAAATACCCAGAGCAGTAAGTCTGAATATGTACCATTTAAAAGCAACAGAAACCAGATACAACTCTGGAAGCAAACAAACCAATAGCATTATACAGATCGTGAAGTGAATAATAGCCCATCTTCTGTCCTTCTGTCATTGGGAAAATCTCAGATGGGCCCAGCCATGAAATGTACATGATACATTAATATAGAGTAAACAGAATGTTATTTAACGGCATTTGCAAAGTGCATTCCTTCTCCTATTCAAGGAGAAGTTTATGACCAAGATGAGAAATAGATACTAAGATCATCAGTGCCTAGGTCTTTACTCAACTTTTTTAGAAATATGAATGGCAGGTTATTCAAGACAACTGCAAAGAAATTGCATGTAACCCAGTGAACCACAAAGAAGCACAGTTTGCAGAAATTACTAATTATATGTTCTATGTAATATGTAATAACAGACAAGTTTGATAACTCGTTTTTATAGTGGCACTGGTATGGAAGAACGTTGGTACTGTGCATTAGTGATGCTACCCCAAAGATTCACAAGGGGGAAAAAAAGGCTGTAGTAGCCATAATGCGACTAGAGATTAGGAAGCATCTTGAGAAAATGACTGCCCTACAGAATTACCAATATCTGAGTGTATCCTATCCTGGAACGTAACCCTTCAACAAGGTATGCGGTAATAATTGCTTCCTTCAGGATGGTACTCTCAGGGTACGTCTACAATACAGCATTAATTCGAGTTAACTTAATTTGAAATAGTTAATTTGAATTAAGATAATTCGAATTAATGCATCTACACACAAAACCTATTTCGAACTAGTGTTTTGCTATTTCGAAATAGCGCATCCACACTGAGTGGACTCTGAATCGAAGTTAAGGCTGGCCGGAACCAGTGCCAGCAGGGCATCAGGTTAGGACTTAGTGTGTGGGGCTGCTGCCTGAGGCTAACTGAGCTCCGTGCTTAAAGGGACCCTACCCTCACCCTGGACAGACAGTTCTCAGGGTTCCCCACTTGCTTGTCTACCTCAATGAGGGACAGCAAAGCAGGCCTGTCTTGGAGTGCCCTGAGTGCCCGCACTTGGGACACCACAGCACTCGGCCACATGGAGCCAGAGCTGCCCCTGAGCAGGCTGGTGCGTCTCATGGGGTCGTTGCCATCAACCCGGCTGCACTTGCTGCACGATGCCATCCGGGGGGGGGGGGGGTCAATCGGAGGGCTGTCAGGATCCAGGAGGCCCTGCGGGAGAGCGTCCACCCCAAGGAGCCCTCAGAGCTACCCCAGTCCTCCCTACCGGGGGCTCATGCCCCATTCCTCCCTCACGTCCTTCCACTTACCCTTCCCTAGCCCCCCTTCCTGATGTCAAACAAAAGACACGTATGTTCAAAAATAGAAACTGGGTTTATTGAACAAAACTGGGGGAGGGAATGAACCTCTGGGGAGACTGGGAAAAGGAGGTGGGAGAGGGGAAGGGAGAAGGTGGAAAAGGGGTGGGGAAAACCTGGGAGGAGAGAGCTGGGAGGGGGAAGCAAAGAGAAGAAGGAGGAGGGGAAGCTCAGGGCCCAGGGTTGGGGGGGCTCACCGGACCAACTTGATTTTCATGCAAACCTGCTCCTGGGTTTGCATGTGGCCTTTGGTGGCCAGACTGGCAGCTATCCTGCCATAGGTGGTCGCATTCCTCCATCTAGTGCAGACATCATGGACGTTGGGGGCATCCCCCCCAAATATGAATAAGGTCCATGATCTTCACCCTGGACCAGGAAGGCACCCATCTTCTCCAACCCCTGTCAGGCTCCTGGGAACTGGCAGACTGCTCCTGGGGAACAGTGGAGGGCTGGCTGCCAGTGGCTTGCTGGCTTATGTTTTGGGGCCACTGGGTCAGGGGCCCCAGTGGCCACTGCTGGCTCTGGGCTGGCAGGTTTGGAGCTGGCACAGGCACTGTGGCCAGGGTCTACCCCTTTAATGGCTCCGGGGATGGGGGAGAGGAGAGTAAGTTTTCCTGTTGTTCCCAGAGTGGCCTCCAGGGCTCCCTGGGAAGGGCTGGAGGCCTCCTATTTCGAATTAAGTGTCTACACAACACTTAATTCAAAAAACCTATTTCAAATTTGGTGTTACTCCTCGTAGAATGAGGTTTACCAAATTCGAGTTAAGTGCTCCGCTATTTCGAATTAATTTCAAAATCGCGGTTTACATGTATAGACGCTATTAAAGTTAATTCGAAATAGCGGCTGCTATTTCGAATTAACTTTGCAGTGTAGAGATACTCTCAGTGTACATCTACACTATGTTTTATTTTCAAAAGAGGAAATAAAGCTTTTGAAAGTGAAAGTCATTGGGATGCAGTTTTTTCGGCATCCCCTTTTTAAAAAAGCTGTTCTTCCTCAAAATATTAGGTTTATGCGGCTTTTTGAAAAAGGGGGAGTTGCTTAAAAAAACGCATCCCAACTGCTTTCCAAAGTGAGATCAGGAGATATGCAAATTCCCACATAATTTGCATATCTTCTTTCGAAAATAGAGCGTAGTCTAGACATAGCCCTTGTAATATGTTCCTTTCTGTAAATTGGCCAACAGTGCACTTTTATATCACCATCCTGTGTTGATGATAATGCAAAGCATACTGAGGCCAATACCCTTAGTTAGAAGAAAGGGATAAACTGGATCAGAATCACTGCAGAGTGAACAAAGAATGCCATGTCCTTTCCTTGTTTCTTGTGCCTTCACTTCCTCAGTTTTTAGCACTAATACCTATAAATCTCTCTAATTTATTGTGTCTTTGTGGATGAACCAGGCAAGGTAAATTCTCTTGGCTTAGAGTTCATAAAATGGAAAGTTCAAGTTCTTGATTCCCAGGGTATCAAAACAATGGGAAAAGAAGTTGAGTTTCAAGTTGGTAACAAAACAGGTTGCTCATTCTACTTCTACTATATGCAATGAAAGGATGAAATCTTTCCTGAGCTCATCTGCTAACTATTTGTATCATCTGTTTCCCGAGTGATTCAAGCTAAGTGCTATGGAGTTGGTGTAGCATCACTTTAAAGCACACTGTGAGTGCAGCTACTACACAAAGCGCACATACAAAATCATTGGCCACTTTGGCACATGGGAATGAGGCTGGAACTGTCAAACAGATTTATAGATCATTTGTACAAACCTTGGACCATGGCAACTGAAAATGAAGTTGCCAAACTTATTCATAAAAATAGAGCAGGGAGGCAATAAGTAAACAAGTCTATGTATTGAGGGAGACTGGAGAATGTCTACCCCATGAGCGAATGTTCACTTATCAAAGTGACAGAAAATAGAAAATGGAACACTCTGTCAATCTCTTCCCAATGTGCTTTCAGTTGTTGTGAACTGGTTAATTCCCTGCAGGATGAAACTCACCAACTTCAACCTCACATGACTTCCTCTGGCCTTCCTTATCCCAGCTCACCTTTGAGCCAGCAAATAAATAAGGGTATGTCTACATTAGCCCCCAGTTCGAACTAGGGAGGCTAATGTAGGCATTCGAAGTTGCAAATGAAGCCCAGGATTTAAATATCCCGGGCTTCATTTGCATCTTGCCGGGCGCCGCCATTTTTAAATCCCCCTTAGTCTGAACTCCATGCCCACGGCTACAAACAGCACGAAGTAGGTAGTTCGAATTAGGACCTCTAATTCGAACTACCGGTATACCTCGTTCCACAAGGAGTAATGGTAGTTCGAATTAGAGAGCCTAATTCGAACTACCTACTCCGTACCACATGTAGCCGCGGGAAGGAGTTTGGACTAAGGAGGATTTAAAAATGGCGGCGCCCAGGAAGATGCAAATGAAGCCCGGGATATTTAAATCCTGGGCTTCATTTGCAACTTCGAATGCCTACATTAGCCTCCCTAGTTCAAACCAGGGGGCTTGTGTAGACATACCCCATATGTTTGTGAAGATATCTAAGCTGCTACTTTCAATTCCCTCAGCGTGGTTTAGCTCCTTTTCCATCTCCAGTACTTTAGGTCAGACAGAACCCAACATTGTAAATCAAGTCCACCTATTGAACAGATTATTGACAGGCAATATTAGCAGCCGTTGCACTTACTGAAAACTTGATTCCCCAGGGACTGGGGTTCCTGCAGCTACTGCAGTAGCAACACGCATTTGAAAGACAGAGAATGTTACTGAGAAACCAGACCCAATTGTACTACAGAGAACCTTTATATCTAACCAGCAAGCAAATTCCTCTCTGGTTTGCAGTCAGATTAGTCTGTTAGTCTTCTCTGTAGACAGACACAAATAAGTGTTTCTTAAAGAATGTCTGAATGATAGAAATTAACAAACTGGTACACAGTCAGAGCAGGCTATGTACACTAAGGAAAATGCAGTACACTGACAGTAATCCCAAAGTATAGACAGCTTCATTTCAATGAACTCTCAGCTAACAAAGATGCCTGACTTAACTCTAGTTCCCAGCACCTGTGCAGAATTTGGTTAGAGATTCTTAAGCACCCTTCCAGGAGTAGTGTTGCCATGTTTGGTGGGATGTATTCCTGTAGGTTTTGTCAGATGACATAATCTTTACTTAAAGAGGTAATCTTTAATTTCTGGAGATTGCAGGGCAGTCCTGGAAGATTAATAATTCTAGCTGTGTTAGACTATAGCCTGGGATGGAGGGTGGTGAATGATAAGCCATCTACTGCCTCCTCATGGGATGAAGGACTATGAAGGGACTTGAATTATACAATATAAATGTAAGTGATCCAAGGCCTAGGATATATAAAACAAGCTGCATTTGAATTAAATATTACTATCTTTGTAATACACCTAGTGAAATTAAGCATACTATAAAAAAGGTGGATCACTGTCACCAATCAGAGGGGTAGACTAACCCTTCTAATATATTTTTTTATACGTGCACTCTCTCATCTCACTTGCACATTATTTATTAACAAATTGTGATAGATTTAAGATTGTCAACCATGTATGCAGGTTCTAGGGACACTCATAACCTAACAATTATTTTGTAGCTGCGTCTCATTTATCACTGTTAGTCATGCAACCATGAGCCCTAACCATCCATGATAGATAATGCTTCCATGCTGCAAAGTTCATTAATATTTCCATCTCTGCTAAATAAATAGACTGATATTTTCTTTGAAACCTTTATAATTTTTTTTAATTTATCATCTGTCCTCCACACATTCTGGATTCTGACAAATCACAAAAACCCTGGGGGAGTTTGTGCATCTACTTTATTAGCTTTACGTTTTATGAAGTTTCCTTTCCTGCAGGCCTCAGAAGAAAGTCTTAGTTTAAAAAACTGGCTAAGCTTTTAGTTCTAACTTATACTAACACTTTAGCAATTAAATCGTATGGCTGAATCTGTCCCCATAATATTCAGGCAGGCACAAGCTCCTAGGAGTAGGATATTGAGCTCATGGGGGCTTGCCATGGTTGGGAGTTGCCAACTTTCTAAGCACAAAACTGAACACTCCTCCCTGCCCTTTCCCAAGGGCCCCACCCCTATTTACTCCACTCCCCCTCCTGCAGCTGCTTTCTTTCCCTCACCCTACCTCACTTTCACTGGGCTAGGGCAGGGATTTGGTGTGCAGGAGAGAGTAAGGGCTCTGGCTGGGGGTGAGGGCTTCGGGGTGGGGCCAGAAATGAGGAATGCAGGAAAGGGCTCTGGCTGGGGACAGGTGGCTGGGGTGAAGGAAAGGGTGATGACTTCATCCGGGGGATGGTGTTCAGGGGTGAGGCAGGAGATGAGGGATGTGAGGTGTAGGAGGGGGCTCCAGGCAGGGACTGAGCGAGTCTGAGTGTGGGAGTGGACTCAGGACTGGTACAAGGGATTAGAGTGTGGGAGGGGGTTCAGGCTCTAGCTGGGATTATGGGCTATGGGGTGGAGTTGGAGATGAGGGATTTAGGGTACAGGAGGAAGCTCAGGGCTGGAACAGGGAGTTCAGTGTCAAAGACCAGCCTGTTTTAGGCAAAGGAATTTTGTTTTGCTGACTTGACTGTCTCCAGGGTAAATCAACCAAGGTCACACCAGATACAATGAAAAAGGTATTTACATGTAAGATAACCAAAGCCAACAGGTGAGCCAGTTGGCAAAGATGACCACTTAAAAATCTGCATCCTCCAGGAAACTGCTGGATGCCTGGCAACCCTACCAGAGGTGCAAGGTGCCTGTGACTCTTTCTTCTGGTAGGGTATTGAAATTTCTGAGCATGATACCAAAAGTGATGGATGTAACACAGGAAGCCCCTATTACAGGTACCGCCAACCCTCCTTGAGCCTGAGACACTTATTGCCTCCAAGTCACTGTCATTGTCTATAAGGTATCATATGCAAACTGGTAACATGCTAGTCATTACATGACCATTGTACCATACATGTGCAGGTGCTGTATAAACACTTATTGTCACTTAACTATCTATTTGGTATACTGCAAGGAGTACGCAAGCTAGTAGAAGCCGGGGGAAGCCTTTGTGCCATGAGCAGCCTGTTGGTGTCATGATTCTGAGTCAAAGCAGCACCACTCTACCCAGGAGTCTGGCTGAACCTCCAAAGCATCACAACGTGAGGTGTGGATAGCTCCATTGTGGGACTGGGGTGGGAGGGTGGGGAAGGAACTGTTCCCAGTTAGCACAGCTGCAGGCTCAAATAGAACTCTAGCTGTATCATAAAGCTGCCCATCTCTGGGAGACAGTGGCAGTACTAACACCACCTGTACCTTTACTAGAGATGTAGCCATCCTGTGTGGAATGTGCCTGGGTTCTCGAAGTTCCAGTTTGCATCCCCTCTAGTCAAATGCTGTATGTAATATTTTTGCCTACACAGTTAAAGGTAAAGAAATACAGCACAATATTGATCTTAATGGAGTTACACCAGTGTCCAGCCTGAAGTAACTAAATGAATTGGGACCTATAAACATAACTTCATCACATATGAGATGCCAATCTTTCCTCACTTTAACGTTCCAGACCCTAAAGTTCACTTTGTTATACTATGGTGCCTTGCACCCTGCATAGCAATTTTGTACCAAGTGGTTGTAAAACTCTATGCCTATGATTGGGCAGCAAGTTATACTTGCTTTAAACAATGGCTGCAGAGTGTGAAGGGTAGAGGAGAATTGGTCATGTGAAGTATAATCAACACATTCACAGTTAATCTTTTCAGCCTGTATTCATGACTTCTATTATATTTATTACAAAATGAAGAACTCTCCTTTGTATAGCACAGATGTGAATTACAGTGAACTGTGTCTCAGGGCAGGGTGAATTTTCCATTTGCAAGTTAATGAGCCTTTGCAACGTGTTATTCAGGCTGATGTAGCAATAAGTAATACTTTTTAAGAAGATAACGGGAGGGAAAAAGCAGAATGAGAGACCGATGGAAGGAGGATAAGGGTAACAAGTTGGGCTGTTCTGGGGTCACTCTCTTCCACTTGTAGACTCTGTTCCTATGCAAAACCATATGGTTACATGTCTTCAACAACCATTCGAAAGATTGCAGAGCTTTCTTCTCTTCTATCCAGACCTGCACCTCCAATTGTTTCTTAGAAATCTCTTCCTGGATGTTCTGAAGTCGCCCGAATGGTAACCTAAAATGGTAACAACTGAATTTATCTTTCTTCTCAAACCCTCCTTTCTTCAACACTGCTGGCATTTCCACTATGCTCCCTGTGTTGTAAGTTTACAACAGTGTCAGTTTCTTCTTTCCCACCTCCAGTGTTCAACCTCATCCACTGATGTCACTAAATCTTTCCAGATTTTCCTCTTCACCTTTTAATTTAAATGGGAAGCAGGGAAGGAAAATTCCCCCTCATTTAAGCTCAACCCCTTACCACATCTATCATTGGTCAGTGACTTATTGATTAAAGGACCAAGGAGGAAGGAACAGAGGAAAAATGGTTACAGTTTACTGAAGGATTCCTCCCTCATCAACTATTCCCCATTAACAGACAAAAACTATTTGCGAAGTTTTAAGTTGTTAAGCCCAGACCCCAAAAATACAATACAGGGGAGGTGATACAAATTAAAAGGGAAAACACATCACCATTCTTGTTGGCACAGGGTACAGAGAGCAGGAATCACTGGAACTGAAGGACAGATGGACAACGCCAGGAACACAGAACAGGAGCCACGATAATAGGACATCCATAATTTCAGGAACACATACTCTTAAACTTCTGTTCTCTTCCTCTCCTCTATCTTAATGCATTGTCTTGGCAGGGAATAAACACGCACAATGGGCTGCCTCTCAGACTTGGTCTATACTAGGAAATTGTTTTGAAATAACTGCCTGTGATGGGGTATACCAGTCCTGCACTGAACTAACAGGGTATAGCCACTATACCCACTAACAGGGGCAAACCTGGCTGAAGGAGCCCTGCCCCCGCAGCCCTGCAAGGCATGCTCAGATTGTAGCCCAGGTATAAAAGTCTGGGGAGTGGCTCAGTCTGGGCTTTGGAGCCTTTGGCCATTATCTTTGAAAAGTCGTGGAGATCGGGCGAAATCCCGGATGATTGGAAAAAGGCAAATGTAGTGCCCATCTTCAAAAAAGGGAAGAAGGACGATCCAGGGAACTATAGGCCGGTCAGTCTTACCTCGGTTCCTGGAAAAATCATGGAAGGGATCCTAAAGGAATCCATTTTGAGACACTTGAATGAGAGGAAAGTGATCAGGAATAGTCAGCATGGATTCACAAAGGGCAAGTCGTGCTTGACCAATCTGATTAGCTTCTATGATGAGGTAACTGGCTCAGTGGACATGGGAAAGTCAGTGGATGTTATATACCTTGACTTTAGCAAGGCTTTTGATACGGTCTCCCACAATATTCTTGCCAGCAAGTTAAGGGAATGCGGATTGGATAAATGGACGGTAAGATGGATAGAAAGATGGCTAGAAGGCCGGGCCCAGCGGGTAGTGATCAACGGTTCGATGTCAGGATGGCGGTCGGTTTCTAGTGGAGTGCCCCAAGGTTCGGTTCTAGGACCGGTTTTGTTCAATATCTTTATTAATGACCTGGATGAGGGGATAGATTGCACCCTCAGCAAGTTTGCAGATGACACTAAGCTAGGGGGAGAGGTAGATACGCTTAAGGGCAGAGATAGGGTCCAGAGTGACTTAGACAAATTGGAGGATTGGGCCACTAGAAATCTCATGAGATTCAACAAAGACAAGTGTAGAGTCCTGCACTTGGGACGGAAGAATCCCAAGCATAGTTACAGGCTGGGGACCAACCAGTTAAGTAGTAGTTCTGCAGAAAAGGACCTGGGGGTTACAGTGGATGAGAAGCTAGATATGAGTCAACAGTGTGCCCTTGTAGCCAAGAAGGCTAATGGCATATTAGGATGCATTAAGAGGAGCATTGCCAGCAGATCCAAAGATGTCATTATTCCCCTTTATTCGGCTTTGGTGAGGCCACATCTGGAGTACTGTGTCCAGTTCTGGGCCCCCCACTACAAAAAGGATGCGGACGCATTGGAGAGGGTCCAGCGGAGGGCAACCAAAATGATTAGGGGTCTGGAGCATATGACCTACGAGGAGAGGCTAAGGGACTTGGGTCTGTTTAGTCTGCAGAAGCGAAGAGTGAGGGGGGACTTGATAGCAGCCTTCAACTTCCTGAAGGGAGGTTCCAAAGAGGATGGAGAGAGGCTGTTCTCAGTAGTGACAGATGGCAGAACAAGGAGCAATGGTCTCAAGTTGTGGTGGGAGAGGTCCAGATTGGATATTAGGAAAAACTATTTTACTAGGAGGGTAGTGAAGCATTGGAATGGGTTACCTAGGGAAGTAGTGGAGTCTCCATCCCTAGAGGTGTTTAAGTCTCGGCTTGACAAAGCCCTGGCCGGGTTGATTTAGATGGGATTGGTCCTGCCTAGAGCGGAGGGCTGGACTTGACGACCTTCTGAGGTCTCTTCCAGTTCTGATTCTATGATAAGGGGATGGTTGGATGAAATAACATGATCTTGGTAACTAATTGACCATTCATTACCAGTTGGAAATAGGTCAATGGAGGGATGATAGGAGTTGCTATAGGGAACTTTCTGGGTGTCTGGCTGGTGAGTCTTGCCCACATGCTCAGGGTTTAGCTGATCGCCATATTTGGGGTCAGGAAGGAATTTTCCTCCAGGGTAGATTGGCAGAGGCCCTGGAGGTTTTTCGCCTTCCTCTGTAGCATGGGGCACAGATCACAGCTGAAGGACTCTCTGCATGTTGGGGCCTTCAAAGTATTGGAAGGCTTCAATATCTGAGACATAGGTGAGAGGATTATTCTAAGAGGGGTGGGCGAGATTCTGTGGCCTGCACTGTGCAGGGGGTCAGACTAGATGATCATAATGGTCCCTTCTGACCTTAAAGTCTATGAGTCTATGAGTCTACTGGAGGAGAAGGACCTTAGGCTAGAGCTCCTGCTCAGTAGCAGCCAGCCACCTGAGGGGAGAACAGAGGAGGACCCAACACTATGTGGGATGTAACCACTGCAGACTACCAGAGAGGTACAGTCCCTGAGGAGCCAGAGGACCCTGTGACCATGTGGGAAGAAGGCCTGTCAGAGCAGGTAGGAAGCGGCCCAGAGACCGTGCAGGAGCGGCCTCTTCCACCCAGAGATCCTCGGCATGATTTAGTTGGATTCCCCGCAGAGGGAGTGGTAGACTGTTCTGCCACCCACAGGGCCCTGGGTTGGGTCCCACTGGAGTAGGGTGAGCCTGGGTTCTCCTACTGGGGCACAGCCCCACCCCATTACTTGGCTCAGTGGGTCGTCCAGCCCTGCCTTAAAGGGCTGGTGATTGACGTTGTGTTACTGACCCTGTCTTTAACTTTGTGTGCGGACTCTGGCCAGTGGGCCACCTGGCGCTGCTTTTAAGGGCCTGTGATTTCTTTTAATAGTGACTTTGGCCAGTGGGCCATCCAGCTCTGTTTTAAAGGGCCGGTGAGCAGCTTTGTTTTATTGCCTTTGGCAACCAGGCCTTTCAGCCCCAAGGGAAGGGGCCAGACTACAAATTGTACAGGGCACGCGGGATGGGTTGTGGACTCAGATAACCCCGGGACACATGTCTCTTCTTCCGCCTGAGGAGGGAGAAGATAGGACCACCCCGCAACACTCCCCTTATTTCAAAATAACAATTAGAGCATTCACACTATCAAACCCATTATTTTGGAATAAAGGGATGGTTAATTTAAAAGAATACCTCCTGCTTTCCATGAGGAATAATGCTTATTTTGAAATAGTTATTTCAAAACACTCCACTGTTGCTATTTTGAAATAACTACTCCTCAGAGTCATTCAAAGTCATTACTCCCCAGTGCTTCCTGGAGCTTTAACTTGAGGTAGCACGTTCACATTAAAGCTATATCTAGACAGCACCATTATTTTGGAATAATTGACGTTCTTTTGAAATAACAACGTGCCCATCTAGACACAAGCAGTTATTTCAATATAATGTTGAAATAATGTTGAGCTGGAGGACTTCTTACTCCAACTCCTGTAACCCTCATTTTATGAGGATTAAGGGAAGTGGGAGGAAGAGTGCTGTATTTTGAAATAAGTGCTTTGTAGACACACCTAAATTCAAAATAAGCTATTGCAACTTAAGGTACACAATTAGCATAGCTCAACTTCTGTAGCTTATTTTGAGCTTAGCCCTGCTGTGTATATGGGCCCTAAAGGAGCCTGCTTTGGACTAATTTCAAGGCTTTCCTATAATGTGGACACGCTATTTCAAAATAATTATTTTGGGAGTTATCATTTCAAAATAAGTTATTTTGAAATAATTTCCTAGTGTAGATATGCCCTCAGAAGGATAGCACTTATTTCAATCTGTCAAAAATGTCTTACCTTCACAATTTCCACTTTCTTCTCTCTGGCCTTGTTTCAATTATATCCAGCTCACTGGCTGAAATAGTCAAGTGGTGTGTTAGTTATCATACCTTTAGTGTTGGTTCTGTAGTCCAAGACACTTGGCTTGATTTCCTTAGATGACAGGTTGGAATTACCTAACTGAACAGATTCACTGAGTTTGGCTGCAGTTTCCTTGTCTAGTTGCTGGATCCCTTAGCAGACGCTATGTCATCTTAGGTGGCCTCGTTACCAGGGTCTTCATGTTGGCATCTGAACACACTGACTCTCCATTTCTTTTGAATGATATGGACATAGGTAGCAAAACAGCTCAACTCTTTGAATGCAGGAAATCAGATGAGCATGATGGTTGGCTATATCTAAAACTGAGCAGTATGTACAAATTAGTTTTGCCTTAATTACAAAAGTAGACTCGTCCTTTGTGCTGACTGGAGGAGCCATAGAGTGGGACAGATTCTGGTTACAAACACTCTCATATTTGACAGTTGCATCTTCCTGTCTATTCTATAGAACAACCATATGTCTGTAACTGGAATGAGCAACAATTATGCTAGAGCAAGAAGTATGAGCAACAACTATGCTAGGTCAAAAACAGATGACACCTATGTTGTGTGGAAACTCAACCCTTACTCAAGGCAGAAAGTTACTCAAGGAAATTTGGTAAGTGTTGCTGTTAAACTCTAACTTGTTTAAAACCATCTGGAGGAATTCTATGTTACTAAATAAATTTGATCGGGATAGTGTATTAATTCTGTCCCTGATATACATTTGTTTGTTTGTTTTTTCAATAGATAATCCATTTCTTAGGTTGAACTCTCTCAACCTGTGCATGTTATTGGTACAATATTGTAAACTCAAGTAATTCCAGCAGTCAGCAAATAGAATACGATGCTGGGTGGGCTTGTTCTTTTTCTTTTTAAACAATGAACATCTACTTGAGTGTTTCATATATATTAGACTAATGATAGGAATTCTAATTTTACAAGTACAGATCTCTGGGCAATCTCTTGTATGAAATTACTTTTTATTTATATTGGTACTATTATTAATATTCCTTCCTGTAGCACATTTCCTATGAGATTGAATTCAATAAGAAATTGACAATCAAGTCCTGCCAAGCCCTGTAAAGTAAATTTCATTCATAAACCTTTATGGAATAGCCCTGTTAATGTAGGCGGACCATCCCCACAGCAGCAGTCAATAATAAGGCACTCTTCATGATCTCCTGCTCAGATTAAATTACATTTTAACCAAATTTAAAATGGAATGAGCTCCTATTATAGAGTGAGTAAAGGGCACTATTATTTTTTCCTGCATTAGTAACTGGCATATATTCCTACACTGTCAGCTGTTACTCCTGACAGTGACAACACGTACAAAAAATAGACATTTGTGAGATTTGGCAATACTAAAGCACACCATAAATGTTAATAGTTTTATCCATTGCAGATCTGGAATGTGATAAAATGATTCATGCTGGAGCATTGGCTTCCTGGATCACAACATGAGATAGGAAATGAAATTAGGGATGGATAGCAGAAATTATTTCATATCTGTATGTCTCACCCACTGAAATGTTTGTCCAAAATGTGAGGGTTTATTTTGGTTTGAAAATGCTTGTATAATTGTTCCCTATTATTCATTCTCACCCTGCCATGTGGGCACTACTTCATTCAGATCAGAAGATATGAATTACCCTTTTTTATTCTAGCTGTCCTGACAGCATTTTTGAACCAACTGAAAACCAGAACAACTGGAAATCTCCGGAAACCAACCTGCTCTTTTATTACTACCAGCCCATTTTTACCATAAGTAGTTCAGACAAGCACACTTCTTTGGACATGGTTCCCTGAATAAAAGCAAAGTGAATGTTAGTTCAACACAAAGAAGTATTTTGTGGGTTGGAATGTGGAGGAGTGATATTCTCCACTTTGGTTTGTAAGCATCACCTAGTCATCTAGGGTACATCTACACAGTAGGGCTAAATTTGAATTAAGCTACTCACCTTAAGCTACGTCAATTGTGTAGCTTAAGTCAAAATAACTTAATTCGGCTTTTGGCACAGTCTACACAGAAGGAAGTCATTCAACTCAGATAATAATGCTGTGGGAACTTTCATACTACTTGACATTTTGTAATTAATAGGAACATGTTGTGGTAGATTTTTATAATCCCAGAATAAGAAAAGAGCATGATTCCTGAAGTCACAGGTACATGTGCTATGGCTATCTCATGAGTTCCTCTAAGTATGCATCCCTTTATCCTAAGCTAGAATGAACATATATATCAAGGAATGCTTGAATGTAACAGCACTATTGGCATGGTGTTTACAAGAAAAGTTCAGTAAAAGGGCAGCCACACCTGCCAGCTAGGCAAGTGCTGGTCAAGGCATACACTAAACCTCTTTTTTGCTCTCTCTGAACTCAGGGGGCTGACTATATACACAAGATAGGATCTCACAGCTATGTCAATTGCTCCTGGAAAGTGCTTTCAAGTCCTTGAAGAGTAGGCCAAAGAGAGGCGTAGGTCCACTCTCTAATCAGAGGAATCAAGGAGCATTTTGTATTCTGAACCCCAGTCAGCTGTGTAACTGAGTTCCAGCTTTCCAGGCCCCAGTACTTTTACTTCATCATAGAATCTGAGACCAAACTCGGGGAGAGGTTAAATGAGAATTATAATTTGATTTAAATATTGTATCATTTGCCTCATCAGCTACAGGACAGGAGTCTGAATAAATAAATTGATAGCTGTCAGAATTTACAAGGCAAGCTACTATGTATGTCTTTTGTCTGTTATGATCTCTATAAGTACTCCACCATGCAGAGAAGACAATAAACACAATATAAAGGTCACTTCTGCACCAGAAACCATTAAATGAATCTTTTCCTGCACAAGAACAGCAGATAGCCAAAATGTGGTCTCTCTGTGGAATAAAAAAAAAGCAGTATTTAGTGTATAAGAATGATCTGTTGTTGAGAAGCATCATAATCTTAGTTTCCATAGAATTCTGCAAGAGTTATATATTGACAGTTGCAGCACCTGATTTATATTACGAGATAAAGGGTTCAGTAAAGGATAGTTATTGGTCTGCACTGGAAAAATTGAATTCCCCCCAAAAAAGTATTCTCCTCACCACCTATTCCATGGCTATGACACATTCACAATGGACTATATATTTTACTGGGGATCACATGAGTATGACCTGTTGTGACAATTGTTGACAATTTTTGGGTTACACCAGACTTATAATGGCAAATATTAATTTGGGAAATAGCATGATCATAGTCATGTCACAGCTAGAAAGTATTGAAGCAGAATATTAGATCAGACTTTGTGAGCAGTTGGTCACTAATGCATGTTCTGATTGGTAATTGGAAGAAATCTAGAATTATAAACACCTATTCACACCTGCCTTTTCAGAAAAATGAAGGAAAGTGCTCTGTAAAATAAGTCTATGATTTACTTGATGAGGTATCATGTGAAGGATGACAACTGAATTAAGAACGTAAGACTGGCCATACTGGGTCAGACCAAAGGTCCATCTAGCCCACTACTCTGTCTGCTGACAGTGGCCAATGCCAGGTGTTCCAGAAGGAGTGAATTGAACAGGTAATAATCAAGCGATCTCTCTCCTGCCATCCATCTCCACCCTCTGACAAACAGAGCCTAGGGACACCATTCCTTACCCACAGTGGCTAATAGCCAATTATGGACTTAACCTCCATGAATTTATCTAGTTTAGTTTATTGTTTAGTTAAGAGAGAGAGAGTTTAGATTAACCAAAATCAAAGCAATATTATAGATATAGAGTGAGAGATACACAAACATACATACTTCCATTGTATGTTAGCCAACACAAGATAAGCTGAAAGTTAGTTGGGAGCAACAAAATTTGTGGGCATTATATAAAATGAAGAATGACACTGAAGACTTCAACATTCTTTTCTGTAGCAAGCCATGTCCCAGCCAAAAGCAGAGGGTTATGACAGAAAGTTTAAAAGGTGGGCTCTACAGCTCAGTTGAATGAGAGCCAGAGAATGAGGCAAACATTTCTTGCTCACAGCTGAGATCTGAACCTGAGATGGAGCTCTTTCCTGTACAGGACCCAGAAGACAGAATGGCTTTCCTGACTCAATACCCAGAGGAGCTACTGGGACCTACGCTCGCTGAGTAACCCAGGAAGACAGTGGAATCCCAGGAAACAGAGGTACATCCCAAATGGGTAATAAGAAGCAGCCCATGGACACCAGACAATAGTTAGGTTGTGTTGCCAGAATTCAGGTATGTGCGTTTCAATGGGATCCCCAACAAAGCAGTGATAGAATCATCTGCCCCTGTTAGGGTCTTGGACTGGGACCTGGAATAGGATGAACTGGGGTTGGCCTCCTACTCACCTCAGACCAAGAGGACTGTTTGGCTACATCTAGACTGGTCACAAATTCCGGAAAAGGGATGCAAATCAGGTAAGTCAACATAGGGAAATCCGCGGGGGATTTAAATATCCCCCACGGATTTAAATAAACATGTCCACCGCTTTTTTTCCGGCTTGGGGAAAAGCCGGAAAAAAAGCGTCTAGACTGGCGCGATCCTCCGGAATAAAGCCCTTTTCCGGAGGATCTCTTATTCCTACTTTCAAGGAATAAGAAATACTTGAAAGTAGGAATAAGAGATCCTCCGGAAAAGGGCTTTATTCCGGAGGATCGCGCCAGACTAGACGCTTTTTTTCCGGCTTTTCCCCAAGCTGGAAAAAAAGCGGCGAACATGCTTATGTAAATCTGCGGGGGATATTTAAATCCCCCGCGGATTTCCCTATGCTGACTTACCTGATTTGCATCCCTTTTCCGGAATTTGTGGCCAGTCTAGACGTAGCCTTTTTGTCTATGTGATCAATAGGAGCTGCTACGGAGAGTCTGACTTAACTGGAGAGTGAGGAAAGGGCAACTCTGGAGATGCACCCGAGGGAGGGGGCTTTGGGCATTTAGCCAATGAAATGCAGATAGTAATTTCAAACCAAGGGTACATCTACACTACATGCCTCTGTCGGCAGAGGCATGTAGATTTGTTTATTCAGCAAAGGTAAATGAAGCCGCGATTTAAATGATCGCAGCTTCATTTACATTTACATGGCTGCCGCGCTGAGCCGACAAACAGCTGATCAGCTGTTTGTCGGCTCGCCGCTAGTCTGGACGTTCCCCCTGTTGACATCAAAGCCCTTTGTCGGCAGCCCCGTTATTCCTCGTGGAATGAGGTTTACCGGGGCTTCCGACAAAGGGCTTTGATGTCGACAGGGGGAACATCCAGACTAGCGGCGAGCCGACAAACAGCTGATCAGCTGTTTGTCGGCTCAGCACGGCAGCCATGTAAATGTAAATGAAGCCGCGATCATTTAAATCGCGGCTTCATTTACCTTTGCTGAATAAACAAATCTACATGCCTCTCCTGACAGAGGCATGTAGTGTAGACACAGCCCAAGAGAGGTTTTTTTCTTTTCTTACGTTTTTAGATCAGAGCAGTTTTTCCTCAGGAGAGATGGGCTCTCCCAGGAACGGACTCCTTGAAACGTGTAAGTAGGGAAAAGTTTAGCTAGTCCTTCAGTTTTTATTTTCCTTGTATGGGGGCTTGGAAACCATGTCTGAGCTGGTTAATTGTTTTTCTATTTTTAAACTAAGGATTATAGCTCAGGGATTCTCCCTGAGTCTATTTCACTCCATGGCTTTTAACACCCGCTCATTTATTATGCTTGCAACAGTAGTCTTGTTTTGATAAGAAAAGTGTTTTCTTTTTGTTTTGATTAACCGGTATTGGTTGTTTTTTGTGTCCTTAAACCTACATGCCTACATTAGGAAACCTACATGCCTAGGAAAAGCAGAGCTCCATTGTTCTCTGTGAATTACCAGTTTGTTTTTCCAACTCCAAGCAAAACGGAGGTTGGGGAAGGAGGGAAA
The DNA here is from genome assembly GCF_052426305.1 of Pelodiscus sinensis. NCBI lineage: Eukaryota > Metazoa > Chordata > Testudines > Trionychidae > Pelodiscus > Pelodiscus sinensis. Next base: position 203,805,378 of record NC_143052.1, read on the forward strand.
GTTTTGACTTAGTGGGGTGGGTTCAAGTGACTTCTTTCCTGGGAAAGGGCTTATTTTATATTATTTTATTTACACTTGATGGTGGCAGAAAACCAATAGTCTTTCTTTTGGGTGTCAAGGAAACTGAGACCAGACAAGTTTTTCTCTGGGAGTTAGGCTCTTAGGGTATGTCTACACTACAGAGCTAATTCGAGCTAACTTAGTTCGAATTAGTTAATTCCAACTAAGCTAATTCGAACTAGCGCATCTAGACTTAAAAACTAGTTCGAATTAGCGTTTTGCAAATTCGAACTAGCGCATCCACACTGATTGGATGCAGGGGTGCATTTAAGGGCAGCTGAAACCGGTTCTGGCAGGGCATCAGGTCAGTAGTTGCTTTGTGTGGCTGCTGTCTGAGGCTATCTGAGGCTCGTGCTTAAAGGGACCACCCTGGACAGCTGGTTCTCAGCTTTTCCGCTCCCTTGAGTACCTCGCCGAGGGACAGCAAAGTGTTTTTCACTGCGCCCATCTGTGTCGGTGCTTCCCTTCGGGGACGCCGCCGCAGGTGGCAACATGGAGCCAGAGCTTGCCCTTCACTTTCTGGTGCAGTTTATGGACTTGTTGCTGCAAGCCTGCCAGCAATGGCTGGAGGCTGCCTGGTTCCACCTGGTGCACGTCAGCCCCCTACCTCTCCGCCTGGCCACCCTTGGGGCCATGGCACAGCTGTGGCGGAACCTGGGCGCCAGCGTGCCCCGCCGCATCTGGCGTCTGGACACCAGCAGCGACTGGTGGGACCGCATCATCCTGAAGTGCTGGGGAGACCAACAATGGACAGGATGAGGAGGGACACCTTCCTGGAGCTCTGCGAGTGGCTCGCCCCTGCTCTGTGCAGAAGGGACACTCGCATGAGGCCCGCCATCCCCCTCCAGAAGCGTGTGGCCATCACCCTCTGGAAGCTCTCCACGCCGGACAGCTACCGATCCGTTGGGAACCAGTTCGGCGTGGGGAGATCCATCGTCGGAGTGGTGCTCATGCAGGTATGGCACTCGCCGGCCACTGGGCCGGGGGCGAGGGGGGCTGCAAGGAGGGGATGGGCCGCCCCAGGGAAAATGGGGAGATGGGGGGGAGGAGGCAAAAGTGCCCCGCACCGGAGGGGCCGGTCTCTCCCGGCCATACTACACGCCGCCCGGGGGGGTTGCTCCCGGGAGTGGGGCACGGGGCACTACTAGGGCACGAGCACTCCCAGCCACCTGGGCACCCCATTGATTCATGCTTTGCTGTGTCTCTCCGCAGGTGGTCAAGGCCATCAACCGGGTGCTGCTCCGCACGGTGATCCGCCTCGCCGACCTGGACGCCGTCATCCGGGGGTTCGGCACCCTTGGCTTCCCCAACTGCGGGGGGGCCTCGATGGGACGCACGTCCCAATCCATTCCCCGGAACACCAGGCCTCCCAGTACGTGAACCACAAGGGGTACTTCTCCGTGATCCTGCAGGCCGTGTGTGACCACCGGGGACAGTTCACGGACATTAATGTGGGCTGGTCCGGCAAGGCACAAGATGCCAGGGTGTACCAGAACTCCTCCGTGTGCCAGAGGCTGCATGCCGGGACCTTCTTCCCCAACCGCCACATCAGGGTTGGGGATGTGGACATGCCCGTCTGCCTGGTGGGGGATGCGGCCTATCCCCTACAGCCCTGGCTCATGAAGCCCTACACGGGGCACCTCAACCCCTCCCGCCAGGCCTTCAATGCGAGAGGGGAGGGGGAAACCTGGGAGGAGGGAGCTGGAAGGGGGTGGAAGGGAAGGAAGGGAAGGGAAAGCTCAGGCTTGGGGGTCTAGCTGCCTCTCCCATCTCGCAACACTGCGGGTGCGGGGGCCTTGGGGGGGAATGAGTGTGGAGGGTGGGGCAGGAGGGACGGGGGATGCGGAGGAAGTGGGAGAGGGAGCAGGGGCAGCAGAGGGAGCAGGGGCAGCAGGGGTGGGAGGAGGAGCGAGAGCTGGGGCAGCTGCAGGAGCCGGAGCAGGAGGAGGCATGAACCGGTCCACCAGGGTCTGGAGGTGGCCTCTGAGGGCACGGCCCTGCTCCTCCAGCTCATCCACACTCCGTTGGTACAGCTGAAGGTCCTCCTGGACCCAGTGCTCCTGGTTGCGGAGCAGCTGCTCCATGAACCGGAGGTGGCGCCGCTGGTAGTCCTCCTGGTTCCTGGCACGCCTGCTGGCCCGGGCGCGGGTGTCTGTGGTTAAACAAGAGCAGCGGTCAGTTCTCCCTGGGGACAAGGTGGGTGAAATCCAGCCCCCCTCTGCAAGGCCAAGGCCCCTGCATGACACCCAGCTGCTGCTCCATGGTGGGCAAGGCCCAGGCGCACGGTCCCTGGGCTCCCTCTCCCCCCCACCCTCCCCGTACACATAAGGGGAGCATGATGGTACTCACAGGTGGAGGCCTCCCCAGCCTTGACGACACAGGAGATGTGGTCTGTGGGGTTCCTCGGGGGTCCTGGGTCCTGGGCAGGCTCCCAGCAGGCTCCTGGCTCTCGGCATCCTCCGGCTCCTCCTCCTCGGTGTCCAGAACGGGTCCCTCTGCCCCGGGGTCGATGACCACCCGGGGGGCATGGACGGCGTGAGCCCCCAGGATGCAGTCCAGGGCCTGAAAGTGGGGGCAGGCCTCCGGGTCGGCCCCTGGCAGGCAGGCCCGGGAGTTGGACTGCCACAGGTCCTTTATTTTACAGTGGACCTGCTCCCGGGTCCACTGGTGGCCTCTGGCAGCCAGGCTGTCAGCCAGGCGGCCGTAGACAGCCGCGTTCCTGTGGTTAGTGCAGAGATCGTGGACATTGGAGGCTTCCCCCCAAACCTCGATGAGGTCCACGATCTCCGCACTTGACCAAGCGGGTGCCCGCCTCTTGTGGCCCCGGGCAGGCTCCTGGGAGCCGCCAGGCTGGTTCCGGGAAGAGGCGGAGGGCTGGGTGGCATCGGGTGGCTGGCTCATCTTGTGCCAGGTGCAGGGTCTGCTGGCTGGGTGCTGGCAGGCTTGCAACTGGTGCAAACTGTGTAGCCAGCCCATGGCTCTTTAAGGGCTACGGGGCTGGGAGGGGAGCAGAAGAGTTTCCCTGGTGTTGGCCAGAGTGGCCACCAGGGCAAGCTGGGAAGGGTTAGCCTCCCACTAGTTCAAATTAAGTGGCTACACAGCCCTTAATTCAAACTAGCTAATTTGAACTAGGCGTTAGTCCTCGTAGAATGAGGTTTACCTAGTTCGAATTAAGCGCTCCGCTAGTTCGAATTAAGTTTGAACTAGTGGAGCGCTAGTGTAGCACCTATCAAAGTTAATTTGAACTAACATCTGTTAGTTCGAATTAACTTTGTAGTGTAGACATACCCTTAGAGAGTTTATTCTACTAGCTGGCCCCCATATCTACACTCTAAGTGCCAGGTGGGGGAATTGAGCAGTGACAGTCTATCATCTGCCTGAGCCAGGAGGCAAGGCAAAAAATTGCTCACTGTTCTGTCCTTCCCAGAGGGTAAGGGCCCCTAAGACTGCTAATTACCGCTTAAGCACTGTCTTGACAGATAGTGGTAGCCAGCAGATGGGGTCTCCCTTAGAAACCGATGGCGGGTGGGATGATTATAGACCCTAACATTCCCACTGAATCAAACTTTTATATTTGCAACTCATGGAGCCTGATGAGAGAGGAAGAACAAAGATTACCAAAGGAAGTAAAGAAAAGTCCTGACCAGAGCTCAGGTTAAGAAAAAAGTTAGTCATTTTGCTCCTAATTAAGCAAATCACTGAAGCTGGTGTTTAAATCCTATTCATGCTGACTTAAGTTGGACCTTATGCACACACTTCGCTTAATCAAGGCCTTTGTGAATTTCAGGAGGACATTGGTGATGCTGAGACCATACCATTAAAGTGGAGTATGTGTTGACCATTTGTACTCATATCTTAAACTCTGCCTAAACAACACATTACAAGTTTTAATTTTATGGGCTGGGGATACATAAGAAGCAACGACATAAAGATTTACTAATATTATCTGTAACATTGCTACAGCAATATCCATTTGGAAGTATTATTCAGCAATCTTTTTTCCTTCTAAAAAGATTTTTTCATGTACAGAAAGGATTTGATATGGGGAATAGATACTGTTACCCCAAAAATATTCTCACTGGAGACATCCAGGGTTACACTAGTATGGGTTTATTTCCATTAGGTAAAACTAAAGAGGAGAAAGCAGACACCAAAGGTTTAAACTAAAGAAGACAGAACTCTCTCTCTCTCTGTCTCACGCACGTACGCAAGCACGCACGCAAGCAAGCAAGCACACACCCCTCCATTCATTCACACCCATTCATTCCTGCCCTCAGGCACTCACACAGACATATGGGTTGCAGAAGGAGCCAAGGCATGTGGATCCTGGAGGGTCTGTCTGCTCATCATGGATGGGGAAGCTGGTCAGAAGTAGAGACACTGGATGGCTGTGTCTAGACTGCATCCCTTTTCCGTAAAAGTGATGAAAATGAGACATATCACAATTGCAAATGAAGCAGGGATTTAAATCCCCCCTGCTTCATTTGCATAAACATGGCTGCCGCTTTTTTCCAGCTCGGAGCTTTGCCGGAAAAAAGCGCCAGTCTAGACGTGGATCTTTCGGAAAATAAAGCCTTTTCCGAAAGATCCCTTATTCCTCTTAAAATAAGGAATAAGGGATCTTTCGGAAAAGGCTTTATGAAACATGAACAGTAAATTTCTGAGAGTTACACAGATTACAAAGCTTGACAAAGATCACAATAAGTTGCAGTTAAAAACCTTATGCTGCGTCTACACTCGCATGATTTTGCGCGAATACTTTTAACGGAAAAGTTTTTGCGTAACAGCATCCGTGCCAGTGTAGATGCTCTCTTGCACAAGAAATTAACGTTGCCTGTCTACACTGGCCTCTTGCTCATGAATACTTGTGCAAGAGAGCTTATCCCTGAGCGGAAGCATCAGAGTATTTGTGCAAGAAGCACTGATTTTGTACATTACAACGTCAGTGTTCTTGCGCAAATACTTGCAGCCAGTGTAGACAGGAGGCAAGATTTTGCGCAAAAGTGGCCGCTTTTGCACAAAATCTTGACAATGTAGACACAGCCTTAGACCTTACAGTTTGGTGTAGCTTTAGAAAATCCATGTAGATGTAAGCAGGGGCTGAACTGCAGCTTGCTATCAGTCAGCTAAAAGGAGGGGTGGGTGTGCCTGCTACAATTGTTTAGCTCTGCAAGGTAATTAACTGTTAGCTGATGATATGTAAATACAGCTCAGGAGAGAATCCGAGGTGTGGTTATGTAAATCCCATTCAGCCGGGGCTGATGGAGGGTCAGTGCTGGAATGGAATGTGGAGAATTGTAAATAATTTGGGACTGTTGTGGGGGTCACTAATCATGCTACCCCTAAATGTGGGAACTGTAAAACATGCCACCAGTGCTTGCAGGAGAGACACCACCATCATGGTCAGAGGTCTCGGAAGAACAAGCCTCCCCCCTTCCAGAGTTGAGTGAACTGTGCTGGGGGGAAGGGTTAAAGGGATTGAGTCAGCCTGCGTCACACCTGCCAGGTGTGAACTATAAGGCTGGCCCAACCTGCCCCTTTCCCCCTTTGTTTTAAGGACAGACCTAAAGCAGAGTCCCTGAGGAGTCTTTTCTTTTGCTAGTCCAGTGGAAGCTGGATTCCTTTGCCAGTCCAGCTGGTGGCTAAAGAGTTGAAATCACTGAGAGCTGAAATCACTGGTTTGACTGACAGCCAGACTTACTGCAGCCAATGAAGTGGTGGCGACCATCAGCATTGTGTGGAGCAGTGGCAGGCGAGGAGCGGTGACCAGCGGTGTGGTGTGGCGACCATTAGTGTGGCATGGAATGGTGGCAGGCGAGGAGCGACGACCAGCGGTGTGGTGAGGCTACGAGTGGCGTTGCGTGGAGCGGTGGCAGGCGAGGAGCGGCGACCAGTGGCGTGGCACGGAGTGAGGGCAGGTGAGGAGGGTGACCAGTGGTGGCAGCAGGTAAGGAGCGGCAGCAGGTGATCAGAGTAGCATCTGGTGGTGTGGGACGAGACAGCTGGTGGAGCGTAGCAGAGTGTCGTAAGGTGCCCCCTATCTATCCCCCCAGCCCCATTTCTACCCAGGTTGGGAGGTGAAACCCTGCAGGTGAACTTTGGGACTCTGGGTGGCACGGACCAGGGGCAGAGACTTTTGGGGTGTTGGACTCTTTGGACTTCAGATGATTCTTGGCTGGGGGGAGGGCTTAGCTCATGTTTGGGTTATGAACTCTGTTTGTGGTGTTTTCCCCAAGTTAATGCAGTATGACTTCTCTCTCTGTTTCATTAAATGTTTCTTTCCTACATTCAGTGCTTGCGAGTGGAGAAGCATTGCCTCTCAGAGGCACCCAGGGGTGTGTGAATTTCCCAGATTACAGGGTGGGGGCTCGAGCCGGTTCTGTGTGAGATGGACCCCAAGATATTGAACCCAGCCCTGGTTACTGCCAGGCCTACCCGGCAGAAGGGTTACATATATAAATCAAGTAAGCTCAGGCGGAGGCTTTTTTATGCAACAGATACTAGAAGCAGGCAAGGCTTCTTGTTATAGTCAGTAGAGATTCTGGTCAATCTATATTGAAAACTTCCTTCTGCCACTCACAAGTATAAAAGGAATATTATTTCCTGGTTAGAAAAGATCTATTCACAGGTAATAGCTATTAAATTTGTTTAAACCATGTTTTAGAATGATTCAAGTGCTGCAAAATAACTAAAGCGCCTCTGCAATGATCATTTAACTTTACGTGAATTTGTTTCAATTGTTTTCATACTCCAATTTTGGAAAATGTTCTACACAAATGAATACCAGAGAATATTAGTGGAAAGTTACTATTGAGCTTAGAAATGCAAATATTTACAACAGAGACTCTCAGAACTGTATTGTTCCGATATACCATGGGAGCCTATGTTTCCAATCAAAGCTAACTAACATTGTGCCAGTTTATATACAGAGAATTATTTACAGAAATTACTTGGCATATAATAATTTGAGCAAACAGTTGCAAACAGAAATTTATTTTTGAACCATTTACCAGCTGGAAATATATAAATTAAAATGGTGGCTATAATAAAAGGAAGCTGAAGCCAGCGCCTTCCTATCTCTGCTGTGGCAGTGGTTTTAACTGGGCTTTGGAGATGGATAGTGGCTGCTCGCCAGCATTATACGGTATCCTCCAGCTGTTCAGACAGTGAAAGACCTTAAGATGTGACAGTAAAGGAGCTGGCAGCCACCCAGTCTGCCTGCAAGACACCAGTGAACATCCTAACAGACTATTTAAGACTTTATTTAATATGGTAGTCACTAACAGTTAGGGGAAAAAAAGGAAGAGGCACCATGTAATTGATTAACTGGAAATGCACAACAGTTTTAATAGATTAAGGTGCTCTAGTACAAATTTCATGACTCCATTCACCATCCCCTCTTTTCTTTTAATTTGATTAAAGTGTTGCAAAACTCAGAATGTACAAACATCTCTGGTTCTGATATACTGGGAAGTTGCTGACCACATTTAGTGCCAAAAGGCAATTACTGTATAAACCACTGCTTAAATACCGACCTACAGTTGCAGAGGGTTGGGCCCCCTCTATCGGAAATTGCATGTAGCACCTCCTGATGAGTTGTTCCCCCACTTATATTCTGACTCAATGGATAGTTCAGAGAGAAAAAGAAACCATCTAAAGAATGAATTAGGCAGATGCGACTAATTAAAAAACGTAACAACAATGTTTTACCTTATGAATTGGTATTGCATCATATGGTCAAGAAGAAAATGAACAAATCATATTAACGATAGAAAAATATATCCAAGCATTCCTAAATGACTGTTTGTTCCATGTTTCAGCAATTAATTCGCAATGGGAGAAACCAGATTAAGCTGGGTCCTTTTTAGACAGAAGAATGATCTAATAAACACTATTTATAGTGGAACAATTTGTTTTAACTGTCAACTAAGTTCTGATCCTAGTTACACACATGAAGCCCTGTTAATTTGCAGTGGGGCCACATAAGTATTATGAGAGGTAAAAATATGCCCTATATTGCTGTGTGGGAACAGGGGAACAACTATTACTGAAGGCACTTAAAAAAAAATACGAAAAAGCTGAAAGACAATAATAGGGTTGTTTCTGCTTGAATAGCAAGAAACAGAAGACTGCAGTACAAGGTCACATAAGAGAGTTATTTTATAGCCCATCTTTTATAGTCCGTTCTATATCATCAGCTGCACATTCTGCATAATTTAAATGTATGATGTCATGTTATGCCTATAGATTTTGTGATATATATTCAAACATGCTTATGAAATAACACTTAGGATTCTCGTATTGTAATATTCTTATCAAGAGGTAATGGCTTTGCTATGCTGTAAGAAAATGTGGATCAATTTACAACATAGTGTAACAGAATATACAGATTCTCCGTGGCCTGTCATCTGATCCACAGTCAGATGTTTGCACCTGTTCAGAGCTTGTTAACTTTAAAGGGGGTTCAATAAGAGCCTGCCCAGAAGAATCTGATGACAGGATCAGGGCCAATGTTTTGGTCAGTGCCTAGAACAGTGGTTTTCAATCTTTTCTTTTTTTCTCATTTGTAGACCCCCAAAAAACATTTTAATGTCTGAACCCTCTTGAAATCTTAGGCATAGTCTAGGAACCTCTAAGGGTTTCTTGAACAAAGACTGAAAACTACTGACTTTGAACAATCAATGCACTTTGATTAGATTATCTGTATCTAATCATAATAGAAAATAATTCATAATAACCCATATGATAAAATTAAAAGCGGATGTGCTCTTAAATGTAAGTATAACAAAGTTACTGTGTTGACTGGCTTACTGGGCATAATTTGACTTGCACACAGACAGCCTGGTAAGATTGGTAGGACTCCTACCTCAGGATTTAAATCTGAAAGTATGTGTTTGTGCTCTCTGCATGTGGGGAAAAGGGAAACTCCAGTAAGAGCAGTATGAGCTGTGGTTAGGTTGCTGCTCCAGTACCCTCTTCCAGCCTGTTAACTAAGGTCATGTCTGCATCACTGTTGTAGGATCTAGTGCTAACGCCCTAGTAAGTAGGCTATGAAGTCACATAAAACAGTAATATCAGCCATCTTATTTGCAAATAGTCAAATGCTTACCAAGTATTTCTATAGGAGTGGATGATCTAGGCTAAAATCCATATTGTCAGCAGTCTGAAGCTGAAAGCTTAGGTGAAGCCAAGTTTTGAAAAACAGTGGCATCCTTGTTCTGTTCTAAGTAACCAAGACAGTAATGGAGAGAAGTAGTATTCTTCTCATGCATTCACTTAACAAATCTTTCTTTTGATTTGGAGAACAGCATGACTTGCCCTTTGATGTGCAACTGTTAATATGCTGAAGCTGAAAAATAGTCTGAATTCATAACTATGAAATCCTGGTTTCTTTGATTTAATAACAAATCTTCTTTTCAGTAATCGGATCACTCATTAGCTTCCTCACAATATGTTAACTGGCATTGTCTGCTTACATTTCAGAAACAACCAATCATAATGGTTTGAGCAAGAGTGTAGTGAGCTATAAAGCAGAGGCAGAACACCAATTAAATTCTCCTCCACTTTACTGCAGCATAGACCAAAGCTGTGTTTATCTTGAAAGCAATGGTTTAATAATGTAGAAAAGTTTCCAGAATGGCATTAATAAAGACTCACACTGTGCCCTAGGAGGGTTATCCATGGAAAGGAGATGGGTGACCAGTCTCCCTGAAGATGCAAAGGAGGATCAGAGGAATCAGATTATTGTTCGACAGAACAGTTGATGACAAAAATATTACAGAAATTTATGCTTATGTAATACTGTGATTATTTTTTTCAATGTATGCAGAGATAGACGGATAAGAAAGGGGTGTGATAGGAGAGGAGCAGTGTCCCATATGAAACACTGAATGCTTGAAGTAGAAGAGATGGTGAAGAAGGGCAACAGTAAGAATTTACAGCACTATGCTAGAGATGGCGATCAAGTGAAGCAGGCTTTCCCTTCTTCCTCTGCACTTGGAGCCTCACTTAGGCATCTGAAGATGTGTTGAGGAGTGAATGGAGAGATGAAGCCACCTACCATGCCTCCATAGTGACTAATATTGCATTTGTTTTTATTTGGTTGTCTGGAAGGGGCTTTGGGGGAAGTGGAGTACTGGCCACACAAAGTAAGTTGTCTTTGTACCTTCTCAATGCATGGGAGCAGTTTCCAGACAGTGTGGGGAAAGTGAGGGAAGTGACCTGTGTATGAGGCCCAGGGCTGATTGTGGCACAGGGAGAGGTGGAGTGTCTGAGGGGTTTTGCTCGTGAGGCTTCCTGCTGGTCAGATTGGCAGCTGAAGCGCTTGGTGTGACTGGTTTGTGGCCTCATTGGGAAAGGTCTCCAGTCAAGAGCTGTAATTAGCCCTGGTTTTGAGCAATTTGCCCTGAGCTGATGCCCTCAGCAATACCCAGAGCCAGCCCGGTTCATCACACTTGTGTTTTAAAATACATGCCATAAATATATAGCAATTCAACATGACCAAGGTGGTTGATACAGGACATTTAATTGTGAGACTTTGGGTAAGTCATTGAATCTCTCTATACCTCAATTTCCCCCTTGCTAAAATGGATATAACACTACCTGCCTTTCCTTGACCTCAAATAAATGTTCTTTTTATAACTGAAATGTTAACATTGCACTAAGATAGTGTTTTACATTTAGTACATATATATTTTTTTCTTACCTGACAACTGTATTTTCTGAACTAGTATATCTTTGCCTTTTACGTGAATGCTTTTAATAATTAATATTGATTGCTAAAATGCTTCAATTTAATATTATAAGCTTGTCACCACCCGTAGTGATTGGGATCTTTGTGTAATGAAAATGTTATGAAGAAGACCAACTGCCTCAGGCACTTAATATGCAGTTCCACAGTAATGAGACTATTACCAATTAGATTAGCTGACCTTCCTGTTCAAGTCACTTTGCCTAGGTTGTCCCTTGGAGCAGTAGGTTTCTAAATTGCAGTGGAGGATTTTCCTTGCTTATGTGTTTCCTGGTCAGAGTCTGAATAATAAGATCACCAACCATAATAACCTTTCAGATAATGAATAGACTATCCAAGTTCCATCCTCACGCTAGGTGTGAATTGCTAATTATTTTGAACCTCTCTTCTCTCCCTCCTTTGTCAGCTACTGAATTATTAGAATCCATTTACCCAAGACAAGGAAGCACTAATAGAACAGGATGTGTATTCATCAGTCAATGTACACATACCTTGCATACATAATGACATAAGGCAAAGCTAATTGAAATTGATTATAGCAAAGAAGTTTTAATATTCCTGCTCTATGAGTTGAGAGGCTCACTAACCTATTCATGAGTTACAGCCAAGCTATTTTATGAGGAACTTTAATCTGGTACATACTTGGAACTGCCCGAGGTGAAAAGGTGACCTAATTGTCCCAAAGAGAAGAATCCTCCATCTGACCTTTGCTGACTTTTATTCACCTGGGACACTCAAAAGCAAATCCTTGAGGTTTGCAACCATTGTAAATCGACATTAATTTCTCCTCTAGTGTCTGATCTTGCTGCATTGAAGTCAATGGAGAAGCATTAGGCCTAGAGGATAGAGCATTGGTCTGGGACAGACATTTCAGTTGTATGGCTAGCTCTGCAGTGGCTTAAAGTGGATATTGGGTAAGTAAGTCACTTCACCTCTCTGTGCTTCATCGTCCCCATCTGTAAAATAAGGATAATGACAGTGATCTCCTTTGTGAAATGCTTTCCAAACAACTGAGGAAAAGCTAAGTGTTTTATATGTTATCTGTCAGAGGCTGAACTCAGACATGCCATGCTTTTATGGAATAGCACTGCCCCATTGTAGTGGAAGTATAAAAATGTGTAAAATGTCCCCTGTTGAGGTTCCATTTTTCATAGTTTATCTCAACCCAAAGATTTATTTTTAAAGTTGGAAGAAAATCCCTTGAGGTATTTTTAATTAATCTGAGAACTACAGTGAAAGTTTTGTTATCCAGCATTCATGGGAAATAAGGGTTTCCAGTTATTTGAATGTGTCAGATAACAAAGCTTACTGCCATACCCCCATCCCATACCAGTAGAGCTGGCTCCTGACAGCTGAAGGCAGGCTGAGGGAGAAAGAGGAGTCTACTGATGATGCCACTCGGTTGTGCTGGCAGTCAGAAGCCCCAAAACAGCTGGGTGGATAGGTGAGAGTCAGATGTGTGCCTGAAGGCAATATTGCAGCTGGGGCCATGCCACTTAACAAAGTTTTCCAGTTAACAAAGTGCTGGTTAACAAAGCTTTCATTGTATGTGATTGGGCATAGGTGTGTAGGGACTGATATGTTTACTCCACAATAAAACACACTGGACTGGTCCATGTTAGCTGAGTTGGGTTTATGGAGCTATGAAATTGCAGCATGGGCATCTGGGCTTGGACTAGAGCCCCCGCTCTGGGGTCTCCCTTACTTGTGGGGACTTAGAACCCAGACTTCAGCCCAGGCCTGGGTGTCTCCCCCCGAAGTTGTATATCTCTGTAGCCAGTGAGCCTGAATGAGCTGGCATAATATTTGTATTGCCCTGTAGACACACCATGCCTATGCTTGTAATTTTAAAGATGTAAGATTTCCAAAGATCTTTTTCCCATGAATAATTCAAAACCAACTGAACTTACAACTTCTTAAGTATCTGGACACCAAAGAAAAATAATATTTGAGATTAATGAATTTGAACATTTCTTTTAACATTAAGTTTTGTACAGATGTAATAAATATTTTCTCTAAATATTAAGATATATATTGACTAGTATACTATGAAATTTTGTAAAATACAATGTTTGACAGACAGATACAGTATAGGAACAATATTTTGTGTATCTTTAGCTTGAGCCCAAATTCCATAGAATATATTTATTACCATGAAAGTTCTTGTCATAATGCAGGAAAGAATGATAATTAGGTTAAAACCAAATAAAGGCCTCAATCCTATAATTTGTTCCATGCTGATGCTCCCATACACTCACAGCTCCATGAACTTTGATGGTCTCTTAGGTGTGAGGTTCCACCTACCAAGAGGTCTTTGCATGATTAGGGCAGAAATCAGAAAATGAAAGTGTTAAAAATTTCATTCTAATATTAACTCTACCAATTTTGATCATTAAACTACCCATTAAGTTTCTATCCTAATATCTACATTAAGTATAAAGTGGACAAAGCTAATGTGCCAAAGAGCACCCTAACTTTTCATTTCCAGACTTGTGAATGTTTCATTGGCATTTAATATTGCATTAACATAGGCTTTTATAAATGTTGTTTGCATTATCCTTATCTTGATAATTAAAAAAGATTCCTTGCAGCAATGATTCTCACCATGCCACAGAGGACAGGAAACAATAAATGTGTTTTTAATTATTTCAACCAGTGAATCTAATGCTTCAGGAGCAAGCAAAATGTGAGATTAATATGTTAAAAACATTTTAATGCATTTCATCCCCCTGAAATATCAAATTAATTTTATACTCTTTGCTCTTTCATCTTAATTCAATTAAAACCCATTTCTCGTATGCAGCTAAAGTAATCTGTGCATGTATATGTTTGGGTCATATTCTTGGCCTTTGCACAGTTTTGCATGCTGGTCAAAATTACAACATGGAGCAGAAATCGCTTTGCCATTGAATCAGTTTCTTTCAGTATGCTTCATGAAGATTTAGAATTTTCAAACTTAATACATGAGTTACAGCTTTCACCTTGCTTTCACTTCAAATTACATCCCACTTACTTTCATTAATGTGAGCAGTTCCTGCTCACTCAAGAGCTGCATCTAAATTACAGAACTGGGCCCTTATATGATCAAAATAACATCTCTCTACCAAACAAACTGATTGATTTGTAGTTGGCACCTCAGACTATTAACATCTTCTTTTGATGGGGAAGGTCATTGAAAACCTAACTTTTCTATGATTGTAGCCTAAGGCCTTAACTCTGCAAAAACGTATGCACAAATAGGCCACATTGACTTGAATGGAGTTGTGCCAGTTTAAATCAGCTGAGGATCTGGCTCTGGAAGTCAGTTTGATTTCTGTGGAATTGTCCACAATCCATACATTTAAGCACATGATTAAATGATTGCAGGATCTGGGCTTTTTATCACCACATGTTGTGGATCTGGGGCTTCCTTTTTCCCTGTCCTCATCTTTCTTTTATTCTGTTTTGTCAGGGGGGTTGTGCTTCTGTTATTTTTATAGTCCTTTTTGAAGTAAATATGATGGATTCACTTACAAATCTGATTAATTACCTTTTAAATTATGTTCTCATCATAATATGTAATATTTTGTGTTAATGCTTTTATTGACTTTGCAAATATAATGTACTTATTAGAGATGATAAAAAATTCCACAAAACAGTTTTCAGTTGAAAAATGCTATTCTGATTAAATGTACATATTTTGTGTGAATGTGTTGATTTTTGTCTTAGTTTTTAATGGAAAATTCAAAATTTGTTTTGACTTTCATTTCTTTCTGGTAATGGTGAAATATTTTGTTTTCACTGGTATATTCTATTTTACTATAATTTTAATATTGTATTTTATATTCTGTTTCAATGTTAGCAAAACCATTTGGGACCAAAGAAAAATTGAAATGTTGGAACTTTTCACTGATAAGTTCTAATAATTACAGTGTAAAATATGAGACATAATGATATTTCAGTACTCAATTGCAACTTTTTGCATACGTCTATTGTCAGCTTGGACTCATTGATGCATGTGTTGTACTTATTTATGTACTGTGAACAGTCCCCTTGATGTTAATGGAACTACTCACCATATGTGAAATTAAATATGAGATTAAGACTTTGCAGGATTGTGATGGACCGGGCCGTGTCTGGGCACAGCTGAGGGTGTCCGCTCAGGGCAAATTGCTCAAATCCGGGGCTCCTTACAGCCCCCAGACTGGTGACCGCTCCAAACAGGCCACAAACCAGTCTCAGAGAGCACTTCAGCAGCCTGCCTGAAGCCTCATGAGCAAAACCCCTCCGATACCCCAGCAATATCCGTGCCCCAGATGGCCCCGGACCTCATACACAGGTGGGGGGTCCTAGCACCCAATCCCACCTACCCCGAACAGGTTCTGTCCGGTTCCAGGAAACCAGTCACAGATCTCTGGTCAATTTATCCTTTGGACCTTACCCACAAATCACGCTGGGCCAATCCTTTAGCATCTAACAACTAAAGGTTTATTAACACAAGAAAGAAAAGCATGAGAGTAAGGTTATTAAAGTACAGTACGTTACATGTACCGAATCTCCCAGTTCTCGATGCAGGCTCTAGCAGAGATGTTGCAGCTGCTGGTTTAAAAGTTCTTATTGCGCATCCTAAGATCAGGATGGGTCCACAGGTCTTTCGGGCCCTTCAATCCCTGCAATGCTGCCTCCGGGATGAAGTGCTGAGCTGAAGACAAAATGGCATCGACCACATGGCCTCTTTATACCTCCTTCCTGGCCTCTTCTAGTATGTAGCAGGTCACCTGGACAGAGGCCAATCTCTGTGGTTCCTGCTGGCTGCTCTCAGGTGACAGCCCCCATTCTTTAGGTGTGTCCATAGCCCATTGAGAGCCATTGTTCCACAGGGCCTTGGTAATTAGCATGTCCACAGGCTCGGCCCTGCCCAATGCTTAACCACATGCAGGGAAATCTTCAGTGTCCATACAAGTACATGCTAATAATTGCACACACAGACATTATACAAACACCAGAACAGCATACATAGGATTATCAGATAATAAGCTTCTATTCAATACCTCACATGGCCCCCTCCTATACCATTTTTGGGGCCAACACCCCCACCTATGGGTGCAGCAGCGATCTGGCTGCTCCCCTCAAATTTGGTAACGTGACAAGGATCAAGGCCTTCTTTTATCAGTTAAAAGAATAAAAAATAAAGTAAGTAAATATTGAAGAAAAACTGTCCCCAGATAGGTGGATGTGATATAGAACTGCACTTTGAAAACAGGCCCTGATTCTGCAAACATTCATGAATTTCAGTAGTTCAATACAGTTAAAAGGACTGTACATATTTTTATGATTACTCAAAGTATAGAAGTGATTACAGGAGTGGAATCCTAATTGCTAATTTTTGTCTTACTGACAGTAAAGAGAATTGTTGACGACACAACACAAAAAATTAGTGAAAGGGATATTGGATAAGCAAGATAATAGAATACAGCAGAGCTGAGGTCGTAAAGTTTATGGTGGTAAAACTGTAAAGAAGTTTACTTACTATGATAAAAGTTGCATTGGTTACCGTTTTTAATCAGTTAGGTCATCTGTTAACATCACACAAGATGCAAATCTTTTCATCTCTCATGTTTTCTTCCTCCATATTCCTATAGTATTTGTTTAAGCAACCATAGTGATGAAATACATGAGCTGACATTGACAGGCTAAACTACATGAGGCATAAAAGATTAATATGTCCAAGCATGCAGCCACATACTATATTAACACCCTGCAGTGCAGAGTGAAGAAGGTATAAACTGCTAGCAGCTGCCCAAGTATTGTTTTCCTGTCACTATTACTTGGTTATATTTCAGTATCCCGGATTTCATTGTCATTTGACAAATTTTACTGACACCAGGAAAGAAACCATATCAATATTAAAATATAAAATGAAGTTACAACACAGATATCAGGGTCTGCCTTCTTCCCTCTGGCCCCCACAATGAATCTAGGAAGAGCTGCCCTGGGACACCTTTATGACCCAAAGAACCACTCAGTGCTAACTGGCAAAGGGTTCACCTTTTCTGTAAGTGCTTGTCTGACAGTCCTGACCAATTCATGACACCCATCACGTTGCTGTCCACATGTTGTCCGTATTTATCTAGAATGTGAGATCTGAAATGAAAGCCAGGAGCACACTAATCTTCATAATCACCATATGATATTTAAATTGTGTATCTAAATCAATTCATGGTTTATAAACAGGTTTGGTGTCAAAGCAAGTTCATTTAGCTGACTTGGTGTTAGCTAAGGGACTTAAACACTGTGGGCACAACAGCATTATTTCGGAATAACTAGCATTGTTCCGAAATAACAAAGGGAGCTTCTACACAGCAAGCCTATTTCAAAAGAACAGGTTTCTTATTCTGACTTCTGTAACCCTCATTTCATAAGGTATAATGCCTATTTTGAAATAGTTATTTTGAAATAGGTCGTGTGTAGACAGGGCAGCTGGAGGTGCCCTTGTAGCCACTCTGTCCTCACTCATCAGAACTCTATAATTCCCCTTCCCCAGCAACCCTTAAAGCTGCATCCACAGCGGAAAGGGTTTGTGTCACAATGCAGGCCCTGCTATTCCTCTGCCACACAGCAGTGCCCTGCTCTGCCCTACCTCTGCCATGGCAGACCCCAGCACACCATCTGAAACCTACATAGCTGCCAGCCAGCTCCAAAGCCCCTACCCAAGGCCTAAAGAGGAGGGTGCCTTTGTGGACTGATGCAGAGATCCTTGATCTCATTGAAATCTGGAGGGAGCAGTCCAATTCCCAGGATCTCCATGTCAGACAGTGAAATGACAATGTGTATGGCCACATGGCCAACTGCCTGGTCCAGAGAAGACACCGACATTGCCAGGCCTGGCATGTGTGTGGTATGGAGGAAAACTACACCACCCAGGCATCCCTCTCCCACCTGCGGGCTTCTGGCCTGGCCAGCACCTTCCCATGACCACTTGTCCTTGGGGCAAAAGGGTATCAAGGCTTCCCCCTGGAACATCTGTGCCTCTGCAGGAAAGGTCCTGCTGCCTAGGCCACAGATGGACTTGCTTGAAGCACATCACCTTTGTCTGAAATGAGACTTTTCTGTGTTGGCTCAGGGCTGGGCTTCAGATACGCTGTGTCCTGTGATGACTGCCCTTTTCACTTTTCTTCACAGCTGGACCAGCTGCGACTGAAGTGCGATGCACACCTCCTCTGCACCAGACTTCAGACCCTGCGTGACCTGCAGATGAAGGTGACCCCATAAAGGGTATGTCTAGACTACATGGCTCCGTCAACGGAGCCATGTAGATTAGGTTTCTAGACATAGGAAAATGAAGCTGCAATTTAAATAATCGACACTTCATTTACATCAAAATGGCTGCCACGCTGTGCCGATCAGCTGTTTGGCAGCACAGCACGGTAGTTTTCCGTTAAAAGCATTTTCAGAACAGAGCATCTAGATTGGCACGGACGCTTTTCCGCAAAAGCACTTTTTGCGGAAAAGCGTCCGTGCCAATCTAGACACGCTTTTCCGCAAAAAAAGCCCCGATCGCCATTTTTGCGATTGGGGCTTTTTTGTGGAAAACAAATCTGGGCTGTCTACACTGGCCCTTTTGAACAAAAGTTTTGCGCAAAAGGACTTTTGTCCGAATGGGAGCAGCATAGTATTTCCCTAAGAACACTGACAATCTTACATGAGATCGTCAGTGCTTTTGCGGAAATTCAAGCGGCCAATGTAAACAGCTGGCAAGTTTTTCTGGAAAAGCGGCTGATTTTCAGGAAAAACTGGCCAGTCTAGACACAGCCAGCCTGTGCAAGTTGCTGAAGGGGGAGGATGCAGACTGTGGGCTCTCTCCAGGGAGCTGCTATAGGCCCAGACTGCAGAGCCATGGCATGCAGAGCTCCAGCTGGATTATAAACTGCCTGATGGGCCATGAAAAGAGACCACATTGGAGAAGCTATGCCACTTGAGGAAACTGGGGGAACCATGGAGGACGTCTGAAAGAGGAAAGGTAGAAAGCAGCCAAGAGGACTTAGATGTTTTTCTAATGAGTGAATTGGGGAACCAATCAGTATGTGTGTTGGGAGGATCCCTGCTGACTCAGTGATGGACACCCCAGTACTATAAAGTTTCTCATATAGTACCTTAGGAGCTGACTTGAAGGAGCAGGGAGTGTCTGAGTCCCCATAACATGGGTGCCACAGATATGGGAGCTTAGGCCCTCCCTGCTCCTCTGAGCCCTCCTGGAGTCAATAGGCTACATAGCAAAGAAGAAGTGGGTGCCTTAACTGACTCTGGCATTTTAGGCCACATTGTCCTGAGTAGGCAGGGTACTATATTGATTCTAGTCAGTAGGCAATACTACCCTGCTTTATAGGAAGGGCCATCAGCATAGGACCTAACAAGCTGCACTACTGCCTCTGTCTTTTCTTGTGACCACAAGTGAACTGAAACTGCATGGTGAAATGTACCTACGCCATGATGTGCCCACCCACATTTCTGCCAGAATCTAAATGCTGTGCTCTGAACCCTGATGTATACCACCAGAACCTTTAAATTAGAGATGTCCCCTAGAGGAGTGTGGAGTAAAGTGAGGAGGGGGGTTGAGTTGCAATGCCAGTTGATTGTTCAGGCTTCCGCCCAGCATGATGTGGTTTGGAGCCTGACTCACCTCTCTTTGTCTGGATGGGGGTTCAACCAAAGTCTGTAACTTAAAGGAGGGCTTCAGCTCAATGTTTGAAAACTGCTACTTTAAATTATGTCCCCCATTATCAACAGTATGTGTTGGGGAGGGGAACTGTAATGTAACAATTACATTTTAATGAAAGCAGTTTATTGTCTCTGAAAAACAACATGAATCTCTGTATTGGAGAAGATTGGCATATCACAGAAAGGATCTTGAGTTGTCCATTATATTTTCTTTGGTTCTTCGGCACTGCTTACGACTGTAAATACACAATGTAACAGAGAATAGACCCTGAGACTCATAGGGTATGTCTACACTACCACCCTAGTGCAAACAAGGGTGGTTAATGTAGGCAACCGGAGTTGCAAATGAAGCCCGGGATTTGAATTTCCCTGGCTTCATTTGCATATTGCTGGGCGCCGCCATTTTAAAATGTCCGCTAGTTCGGACTCCGTGCCTGCGGCTACACGCGGCACGAACTAGGTAGTTCGGATTAGGCTTCCTATTCTGAACTACCGGTACACCTCGTTCCACGAGGAGTAACGGTAGTACGGAATAGGAAGCCTAATCCGAACTACCTAGTTCATGCCGCGTGTAGCCGCGGGCACGGAGTCCGAACTAGCGGACATTTTAAAATGGCGGCGCCCGGCAATATGCAAATGAAGCCAGGGAAATTCAAATCCCGGGCTTCATTTGCAACTCCGGTTGCCTACATTAACCACCCTAGTTCGAAGTAGGGTGGTAGTGTAGACATACCCATATGCTCTTGTTTGGAAACCCTTTAGAAAAAAGGTGGTTTCTTATCTAAGGCAATAATTCTGTAAAGACAGCTGGGTTAGAAAATACCTGTGCCCAAAAAGGCCTGCACTGGAGTCAGTTTCAAGCTCACTGTCTATGTTTATATATAGTACCCTTTGGGGTGCCACTGTAATCCTTATTGTTTATACCATAATTTTGTATCTATGTAGCATATTAAGTATCCCTGTCTAGAACATAAGAATCTAGGGTTTTCTATTTTTCAAGTTTAAGAAATCAAATAGTAAGCACTTCTTACTATATATTTTAGAAATATGTGTCTTTCTGTCCTCTATCTGTGAGTCTGTTCATTCAAGAACTCCTCCTAAACGTTAAAAGCTAGGACCACCAAATTTGATATGCAACTTCCGCTTATCAAAACTTAAAATGAGGTAAGGATTTAGTTGTACTAGGACAATGGGATATGGCTGGAATTTGATTGTTTCTCATAAAATGGAAAGGGAGAGGTCTGGTAAATACTATAGAAGGACACAGGGGGCAGCAAGGGACCAGAGATAGGAACTGGGACAGCTACAACACCATTGGGCTACCTGGGGGCATGGATGGAGACAGAGGAAGCTATCTACTATATATTTCAGAGAGTTTGTTTGTCTCCATGTCTGTCTGTTCCCCCAGACAGAGGACTTACTTTCCTACAGCCGCTTTGCCCTCTGCAGCTACAGTGGCCATAGAGAGGTGCTTCTCATCTGGCCCCAAGCTGCTGAGGTGAGAGAGGGCTGGGCGTGCATATTGAACCCCTCATCAGCCACACCCCAGAACAATGATTTAAATGAAGAAAAACAACATATATTTGAATGGAGGACCCCAGCAATGCTGGGCAAATCTAATTATATGTATTTTGGGAATATACACAAGGAGCATATGCTCAAATGTAAGAAGCAATATATTTTGCATTCAAAACAATTACACATAGAGAGCATGTACACTATCTGCAATATTAACTGTAACCATAACAGTATAAAAGGGAAAACCTTAAAAAAGAAACAACAAACTGTCTAGCAGCACCTTAAAGACTAACAAAACATGTAGATGGTATCATGAGTTTCATGGGAACAACCCACTACTTCATGAATGAATTTTTTCCAGTTACAGACCAACTTGGCTACCCTTCTGAAGTATAAAAGGGAGAGAGACTTGTTAATGTATGTTAATCATGACTGGATCTGGCTAAAACTTCTTTTCAATCTTGCAGGTATTTAAAGAGTTCCACTAGAAGAGCATGACTTTGTACTGTGCTGTTCATTCACTTCTGTTTCAAGGAAATACTCAAGTCTTCTTTCTAACCTCCAGCATCTTTTTTAATCATTAGTCCTTCAGTCTAAAAGTAATTATTTAATACATTTTGGTGGCAATCCCTGTGCAATCAAACCAATTTATCAGTGATATTGCTTCATGGTTGACAGGCCCCTCTGTAGACATGCTTGAGATTCACAATAATAAGAAAGCCTTTAACAAAGTGTCATTTTAAAAATATATTTTGTCATCTAAATGTCTAATATTAACCTAGTGCTTGCTGAAAGTTCCAAACTATCAGTGCAGGAAAATGAAGTTTTACTTTATCCACAAAACAAATACTTTACAGCATACTCAATGACAAGACAAAATTCCCTACATGTTCTCATTAATTTTGCCTCAGGCCTATTCTGAAAGGGTGCCATCTGGAGAGAGGCTAATTCTGTCTCCATAGATGCACCACAGTTCTTGGTTTTAGCTAAGATGTCAACACTATGCGCATCAGGCCTGACACACTGGTTGCCCCAACAGGTTGTTATCATAATATATATCCCTAAAGTGACCTATAAGGTGTGATAAGTAATCTGGTGACACACTGGTCCTCAAAAGTACCATATATTGTTGTACACCTCCTCCCATATATTCCATACAATGCATGTGCACAACTATGTTTTTAAAATGGATTTGTGAGGCAGAACATAATACCAGCCTGCCCTAGATAAATATGTATTTATCTGTCGGTTTGGCTTGGTGACAAGAAGAAAATAATTAAAGTACATTTACGTAGAAAGTAAACAAAGCCATACGAGTGAGGAAGAAGAGCATTTAACAATAACACTGAGATATAAGGCAGAAATAAAGAACTTTGAGTAATATAAGGGGAGAAAACAAACATTTGAGTTATCCATTGTTTAGGAGACATAAATTGACAGGCCCACTGATGGAGAAGGGGAGACAAAGGGGACAATTGCACACAGGCACAGGCATTTTTAAAAGGGCCTGGAGCCCTGTCCACTGCTGCTACCTTAGTAGTACCACCTGGGTGCCCCCAATGCTTTTAAATCACCCAGTCATAGGTAGCTGGTGGAGCCCCTAACTCACCAGTTCCCTCCCCCCATGGCTGGAGCCTGGTCTATGTCACTTCTATTATTTAAACTTATTTGTATTTTGTTACAGAATCACCTCAGTACTGTGTATTAAAGTGGATGAAGGATCTTCATCAAGTCTAAGTGGCTGATTTATTCAACCCTTTTTCAGAGGCAGCAAACTTAACTTCCGTGAGTATCCAGTAAAAGGGACTAGTACTGCGGAGACATGTCTCTGGGGAACTTAGGAATTGGGGTTTGCTGATAGGTTCCTGAAAGGCAATGTTTGGATAGTTAGGGTGCATCTACACTGCACTCATAGCTCAAAATAATCTATGCAATTTGAGCTACGCAAACTGAGTAGCTTATTTTGAATGTATTTTGAAATAGCTTATTTTGAAATTTGGTGGTGTCTAAACTGCGCCAAAATTTGAAATAGAGCCCTATTCTGAAATGTCCCTTAATCCTCGTGGAACAAGGTTTACAGTGATGTTGGAATAGTGAGCCTATTATTTCATAAGCTATTTCAAAATAACGAGCTTGTTTAAAAGATGCAAAATAGCTATTTTGGGATAGTGGAAATAGTGCCACTGTCTAAATGCACCCTCAGGGTCCTGATGTGCTGGTTTGTCAGGGAAATGACCTGCAGCTTAGCAACAGCAAAGCTTGCTCTTGCAGAGCAGTAACAGAGTGTCCCTCAGTGCTGGGTGTCCTGTGCAAGATTGTCACATACTCCACAGCCTTCTTCAATCTGCATAAACCCCAAACTACTAACCTTCCAAATCATCTTCTGCACTCCCCCCTCCCCCGTATATCCTCCTGCTCCTGAAATCATCGCCTTCACCTTGTTACAATTCTATACACTACTCCTTCAAGTCTGCCTGCAATTTCCCTTCTTCTACAAGGCCCATTACCCTAGTTTCCCCATCAAACTAATGTTAACAAATAAAAATAGGTATTTGTAACCAAGAATGCTGTACTTGGTAGTACCTGATAATCTTCTTTTTAATGACATCCCTTTCCTTACAGTAAAGATTTTGCATCACACTCCTCATCATGTTATCAGAATGCCTACCCCATCTTTGATCAGACTGTATGCAACTCAGAGCACACAATTTTGTCTCTTTACTTGTCTGGACAATGTCTAGCTACATAAATTCGGCACTATTATGTATTTACATTGTATGTATTTACAGTTAAGTAGGTATAAATGTTTGCAAGACTAAGGCTTTAGACGCTGAAGCTAGAGTTCAATTTGAAAGACATTCGTTTCTAAAACTCAGTTTTGGTTACTCAGCTGCTAGTGCTTTCCTTGCACTTGCTTTCTTGCCCCTTTCTCTCCATAACAAGTTTTTCTCCTGCTGGATGTCTTGAAGCATTTTAATTTTTTTGGTGACAGTTGAATAAAATCCATTGAGCTGATGAGTTATATAGAAAAAACATTATTGTGGTTTTAAACATATTTCAAGAGCTTCTTTAAAAATTCAAATAACTGGGATTTTAAATGTCAGTTTAAAAAAAATTCATTGCAGTAGGGCTCAGAACACTGTTTTCTAGTCAAACATAGCCCCTGCCATGAATTACATGGTATTATCTTTAAAATCAAGTCATATATAGCCAAAAAGATTACTGTAGTTCCTGCAATAAATGTAATTCTCTATAATGAATGTGTACAAAACATTTTCTTAAAAATACGAAGGATAAAAAGAAAGATTTTGAAAATGTGATGACTCACTGAAGTCAGTGGAAATTGCACCATTGACCTTGGCGTAGGGTGGGAAGGGTCCTGCTGAGCATATTGACTAATTCATTTACTTTGACAAATTATGTAGGATACAAAATATCTTCCATGACACTGACTATGAGATCTGATACTCATTTCCAGTTTCGTGCACCTCAGAGCACAGGGGTTCTGGAAAGTGGCCATCAAAATTTCTTAGCCTCTGCTAAAGCCATCTTAAAGGTGGTTGAACTCTTATTTTCATCTCACCTTGACTCTATCCATGCCTATATATATTAGATAGTCTTCTCATCTTTCCAGTGCTACTGTCTTCCATTTCAGACCTGTATGATTTGAAAGACACTACATTTTAGTGTGTGCAAACAGTTTGCTTCCAGTTGTGGCATGTAACTATTACAATCAAACATTGCAGGGGATCAGGGATGTATATGGAGACAATTTGGTTGAGTGTAGGAATAGTCTCATAAACGAGCAAAGGTCTATGATGTGACTTAAACTGTAAATTAAGAGTAGTGAATCCAGCATCATCTGATTTAAATCCCCTTAATGCCGGGGATAGTTTGGTTCCATGTTCAACCTGAATCTTGGGTTGAGCTCTAATGCTAAGAAAAATTGCACAAATCATCTGGCTAGAAACCACACACAAAAACTCCACTCAAGGAAGGAGTCTCAGGAATTTAGAGTATGTGGATTGAGATGGACATGGGGTGTTAAATTCAGGCCTACAAGAGCAATCTAATTACAAATTTTTATCTCTGCTAGTCTTTGTACTTCATCCATCACTCAAAATTGCAAGTATCAGATGTCTAAGTCTAAACACGCCTAATGGCAGCTATGCAAATGCAAGTAGGCACCGCTGCATGAGAGGGCCTAAGTCTGTTGCAGGAGGCAATGCTCGGTGTCTTAGTACATTTGTGTCTAGAAGCCATAACTATGGAATTACTTTTGTATTATGTAGCTCTGAGATACAAGATTTCCTGTTCTAACCCTCATCACTGTACGATAAAAATGTCTCTTTAGACTTTAATGTTTATTTACTGCCCATTGGTTACTCTTTATTAAAAACTCAGTATATATAAATTTCTTAGAAATAAGTGCGGTAAAAATGATATCTAAAAAAAGCATTCCCTTATCTTCATTGCTTTTTAACAAATCTGAAATATTACAAAGAGCAGCAAAAGTTTGTTTGGGAAAAAGCCCTTGCTCACCATTTTCAGAGTAAGCGATTTAATTCAATTCCATCACAAAAACAATATCACGAGAAAGCCAGTTACATGGGTTTATTACGCTTGTGCAAGCATTTGCATTCCCCAAAGGTAGGTTACTCACCAATTTGAGATGTATTTATCAGTAAATAAGTTTGTATTTTTTTATGATATTCAGAGTGCTGAGTTTCATTTCAACTGATTTATAATTCTAATTCTCAGCTGAAGAACAAGTTTCTAAAATGTTTTTGACAAATAACTGCATGAAGTCAAGAATATAGTTATGAAAGAGTGGAAAAGAATTGCTGCTTTTTTAAAAAAAATACCAATAGTCTCATGTTCTGATAATGCCATGTGATGCTATGTAATGAAGGATCTGTATCAGAGGGTAGCTGGCCATTTGCAAGAGTCAGCGGTCCAACCTGCCTGTCTGACAGGTTCCACAATGGGGAAAAAGGCAGACAGCTCAATTTTATCTAGGAGTAGTTAACTCACTAAATAACTAGGAGGGAGTTAATTGGGCATGGAAGCACTAGGACATTTGTGACTGGCTGCCTGAAATGCAACACCCTGAGATTGCCATGCTCAGGGAAGACTGCACGAATCAGAGCAGACAGTTCCCCAGAACTAGTGGTTTATTTTGTAACTAGATTCAACAAGCTAATAACAAAAAGGCTTCTGTTAATCAGAAGCTGACTGTTCTAACCCTCATTTTAACATATGTGGGGTTCTTATTAATCCCAATGAATCAGACATTTATCCTCAGGTCAATATGTACTGCAGCTCTTATATACCAAGTTCTCAGCCAATCCTTAGTAAATGAAAGATTTATTAAGAAAAGTTATAAATGGTTAGTAGAGAATATAAATGCATATAATTGTGAAGTCTTTATATCAAGTTTGTAGAAGTAATAGAAGAGACTGCTACCTTATAAAGTCACTCTGATAACTTCCAAAAGATACTACTTTTACTTGTAAATCCCCAGACCAGACAATTATAGCAGGAAAGAGGCAAAATGGAGATGTCTCATATCTTTTATATCCCCTACCATGTACATTTAAATTTACTGTCCCAAAGAAAGCCCATAGCCCCTGTGCATGGAAAGCTACTGGCCCATGATGGAGTCCAGGCTCACATGAGCATATTGTAGAATCATAGACTACTAGAAATGGAAGGGACCTCAACAGGTCTTCAAGTCCAGTCCCCTGCCCTCACAGCTGAACCAAGAACCATGTAGATCATCATGTTTCTCAAAATGGTTCATGGGTCCACTCTGAGAAGTCTGCTAACTGGCTGCTACTGTTTGTTTATTTACCAGCTCTGCAGCCATGGAGCCTTGTGGCTCCTGTTGGCCATTTGCAGCCAAGGGGCACCACGGGAAGTGGCGTGGACCAGGCCAGTGCTTCCCGCAGCTCCCCTTGGTTGCAAATGGCGAACTGGAGCCAATGGTAGCCGTGAGGCTCTATGGCTGGAGAGCCAGTAAATAAACTGCAGCAGCCGATTAGCAGGTTTCTCAGGTGGATCCATGCACCTCTTGGAGAAATACTCATAGAATCATAGAACTGGAAGAGACCTCAGAAGGTCATCAAGTCCAGCCCCCTGCTCTAGGCAGGACCAATTCCAACTAAATCAACCCGGCCGGGGCTTTGTCAAGCCGAGACTTAAACACCTCTAGGGGTGGAGACTCCACTACTTCCCTAGGTAACCCATTCCAGTGCTTCACAACCCTCCTAGTGAAATAGTTTTTCCTAATATCCAACCTGGACCTCTGATCTAGATCATCCCTGATCGATGTCTATCTAACTTGCTCTTAAATATCTCCAGTGATGGAGATTCTACAAGCTCCCTCGGCAATTTATTCCAGCGTTTAACCACCCTGACAGTCAGGAAGTTTTTCCTAATGTTCTGCATAAACAACCCTTGCTGCAATTTAAGCCCATTGATGTTTGTCCTATCATCAGAGGCAAGGAAAACAATTTTTCTCCCTCCTCTTTGTAATACCCTTTTAGATACTTGAAAACTGCTATCATGTCCCCTCTCAGTCTTCTCTTTTCTAAACTAAACAAACCCAACTGATTTCAGTCACAAGATGAAACTCCTGAGGAACAAGGTCTCTGCTAGAGGGAGCATCTTTCCAGTGGACTTGTGAGAAGCTGCTACACAAAACCGCCACTCCAAAAAAGGAGAAAAAAGGCAAGAAGATTAGGTAGCCTACAGAACTGCAAGAGACTGAGAAGGATTGGTTCTGGCTGTCCCAAACAAGGGCCTAAGCTGGAACTTTCTTGCATAGGAGTGTCTGGGTTTCTCAACCACTCCAGCCAGAGCCTTTTGAAGAAGTAGCCCCTAAATCCAGGAGACATAGAGCCCTGGTCAGCTTCAAGGGAGTACTGAGATTCACAGCTGTGGCTGAGCAGATCAGGCTAATGATAAGATTTAACACCAAAGGGGGTGTTCCTACATGGATTCAAACCCTCTTCACCACAATGGCTATAAGGAGATGTTTGAGAACTGATGGTGCCCTTTCAACAGGTTGTCATAAAATAAATACTATCAAATGAAAGAAGTAACATAGCTACACAAAACTTTTTGGTTTGGTGTAGGCACTTTTAAACAAAATTATCATAGGGCAAGTTTTTATGTATTTCCTCTGGTACTGGCAGACTATTTTCGACTTATAAAATGGTTTAAAACTATTTAATGTCAATATCTCAGATTACTGAAGAATGATATGTAAGATGGGTGATGCAGTATGGATGCAAAAGCTAGCCAAGTCTATTCTGAAGGTTGAGAAAGTTTGACTGTTTCTGGTTTTGTTTTCATTCTTTCTTTCATCTGCCCTCCTTAGTTTCATGCAGACTCAGAAACAAAAATGCTGAGAGATTATAAAAGGCCTGACTAAATCAGGAAATAGAATAAATCTCTGGGGAACATATAACCTTGTGATATTTCCAAATTTTTTATAGAAAATGATAAGCCTCCACGTTCTTAAATCTTCTATGAAATTTCTGGCCCAATTGAAATTCACCCCTGGGTAGCTGAATTAGCATTTTAAAATTAAGGGTAAATCTATGCTTGAGCTTTTAATTCAATTTTTAACATATTGATTAACTAACTGATTATAAAGTCTAGTTTACATCAGAGGCTTAGTTTGACTGAGACAGTGGGGTGGGGAGGAGGTGAAGCATTAGCCCACACATGTGTACGCTGAAGCCAGTTCCCTTGGCTTCCTGACCATCCCTCTTCCGCCCCCCAGTCTGGAGTAACACCAGGGCTGGCAGAGGGGAGAATGGATTGGCTTAATAGGGGAGCTCCAGTTGCTGCTGATGGCCACTCCAGCACCACCACTGGCTGCTGCAGTGATGTCCTTGCTCTGGTGCTGCAGCAGTTGCCTTCTTACTAAAGCAGCTGCTGCTGCTGCTACTATGGGGATACCAAATATTGGGCTCCTGCTTCTCCACTTCTCGTCCCCATCTTCTCCTCTCCTAGCAGATCTTTAACTCGGGCAAGCCAAAATCACAGATACACTGGCGGTGTTTACACTTTGGAAACTTGTAATCCCAGGTTGCTACTTGTCAGTCAAGAATTATTTCAGAGGTGGGAAATGCACTGTAGAGGCTATTGCAATGCAAGTGTTCAGTGCCCCATTAATGCCAGACTGTGACTCTTGACGATGTGCAGAACATCATGGATGGCTTTACAGCAGAGGTGGGCAATAAAATGGCTGCGGTTAACTAGATTTAGCCCCTGGCAGGCTGTGCCTCCACAGATACTGGCAATTGCAGCTCCTCTTCATTGTGAATCAGCTTTCCTGGCCAATGGATGGAAACAGTGATCTGCAGCAAATGGGAGCTGCAGTTCTCCATACTTATGGAGGCACAGGTAAATATAGTAGTGGCAGCCCACCAGAATCTAACTCTGACAGACTGGATCTGACCCGGGTGCTGGTATTTGCTCACCCCTGCTTTAAAGCAATGTGGTTTCATGATGTGATTGAGGGCACACACTTTCCTATTTTGGCAGCCGACCATCTTGCCACTGAGGACATCAGCACCAGGGATAATTTTCTATGTTTATGCAAGCATTGGTGGCTCATCGTCAAGGGTGCCATTTCAGGAGCACTTGGGGAGCTTCAGCCTTGTGTACTGGGACATGACTTGCTTTTCTTCCTGACTGTCAGGGAGTGAGGGGAAAGTACTTTGATTCTGTGAATTACTCCTTTGCCCCCTACTTTCACCAGCCAAGAGTGAAAGGCATACACACCTGCTGCCTGTTCAGCTCTCCCAAAATGGTGCCCTTGCTCACCATGAATGCCTCATGTACATCAATGTAGATTGGTCAGATAAGATGTCTGATAATCTGCATTGTTAAGGACACGGGGCTGCTCAGAAAGCTGCATGCAGTAACTGCCTTTCCCAGGCTGAGGATTACCATTGAGAATGCTGAAATGGGATTAGTGATCCTGGGAGACCCAGCCTGTCCTTCGCTTCTCTGGCTCATAAAGCCATCCACCTGCAACCTCAATAGCACCAAGGAACAATTCAACTTCCAGCTTAGTAGGTGCAAAATGACAAGTGAACGTAGGTTTGGTCGCTTGAGGGAATGCTGGTGTTCTTTACCCATCAGACAGGACCTCAGAGAGAAAAGTTTCCCAGTGATTACAGCTTCCTGCTATGTCCTGCATAATCTATGCTAAGAAAAAGAGGAAATTTTTTTTACTAGAGTGGAAGTGGAGCATATCTCTACTGAATCTGAACAGTCATGTATCAGAGCTATATGGCTCATGGAGAAGTTGAAAGACCATTTTAGCTAGTGTAGTGAGTAGTGTGTTCTCCCTAGCCCTGCTCTTTTCTGGGCTGATAGAAATCATGTGGTGATGGTTGTACATGCAGGACTGTAACATTATCAATAGATCTGTTAGTTTTGTTTGTGAATGATACTATGAGTTCTGTGACATTGTGCAGTAACAGGTAATTGTTTCTTTCAGATTGCTGAGCACATGCTGTAAACTAATAAGGATTAATTATCTTTCAAGAATAGGTTTTATTTTTAACTTTTGCACTGATTTTGTTATGAGTAAAATTCTATGGACTTTTACAATAAATACAATAAATAAATTGTATTAAGGGGGAAAGCATTCATCTTCATTGCAGCTAACCATACATTAATATGCAAAAGCCATGGCAAAACTGATTGCCTCTGATGTCTCCTGGGATTGAGTGATAGTAGTACAGTGACACCTGATGCTATGTGCAATGTTGAGGTATCATAGAGGAAGGTCCCAACACTGAGTTCTCCATGGGTTGCAAAAGGAGGCAAACTCAGGACAGCTGAAGCTGTAGGTCTTCCACAGTTTGTAGCATGTGTTCACGGCCTGAGAAACCCCATTATGTCTTAGTGACTCTCCCTCTCCTTTTCCATTTGGGACTCCTGGATCTTTTCCCTCTTCGTTCTTTCTGTCTTTACTTTCCAGAGTCTAGTCTCATTGTCAGATGCACCACCTCCTGCAACATGTCATCCAAATCCTCTTCTTTCTTTTCATCTTGACTCAGGTGTCATTCTGAAGGTGGCAATGGCAGCAGCTGAAATAAAATACAGTTTGCATACTCACAATAGAAAGCAAAACATAAGATGCTGAATTTCCCTTTGCTCCCCTGAAATTTTAAGCACTGCATTGTCACTTCTGCTAAAGATGGCTTGTGCATAGCTCCAACTGCAGTACTCACGTGGCCTGCCAACAGCTGGAGTTGTATGATTCAACAATGTACACCTCACACCTTCCACAGGTTGCTGCACACAGCCAGCACACAGCCATGCCTGTCCGTGTGACACAGCAGCTGCTCCTGGGAAAAGCGCAGTGAGCCAGCCCTGTGAGCGCGGCCCCCACAGAGCCCCTCGGCTGCTCCTGCCCCCACAGGAATCCCCCCAACTGCAGCCACACAATTCCCTGGGCTACTTGTCCGAGGGCTGGGGGTAGGGAGAGCAGGGAAGCAGCCAGCCCAGGCCTCTGGCCACTAAGTCTAACTGCAGGGACGGTACACTCCCCAGTAACCCTGGCTGCATCTCTGAGGGAATCAATGACAGTAGTCCGAAAACCCAGACCTCATTTGTCACACTTGCTCCCATGCAATGTGGGGATATGCACGCAAACATGATTACATTATCCCAATGGTGTATGCTCACAGGCAGTGATAAGAGTAGAAGCCATGTGCTCTACCTTGAGGAGGGAGTGTATATAGCGCTAGGCAGATGGACACAGCATTCCAAGTGGCTAGGACACAGACAGAAGGGGTCATCATTCACAGTGATGTCTCCCAAGGGTTACTATCCATGGAAGATCGCTTCGCTCCCCAGGATTTTGAGCTAGTCCTTATTGTCAACACACACAGAGAGGACCCATTGGGCCCAAGCCACAGTTGCGTGGTGTCACGTGAGGCTCAGGAAGGAGGGCACGGGGCTCAGGGACACTGTGGGCAGGGCTGACTGACCGCCTCACCATTTTCTGTGTTCTCTGCTGCAGGACCAGCCAGGAGCGAGGGACCCTCCAGCCCTGCAGCAGTGGCACCGACCACCCAGGCACCAGTCCAACGGGCCAGGCAGCAGGACCAGCTCATTCCGCATCACATGCAAGCCATGGAGATGATGGAGGAGGCAGTCAGCTCAAAGCTGCGGGCCGACCAGGAGTGGCGGCAGCAGGTGTGGGGCCAGTTCCTGCAGCGCTGTGATTACATGTGCGACAGCTTTGCTGAGCTGACCTCGCACATTGGCCATGCCATGCCCCACCCTGCTGCCCTACCTGCCATGCCCTTGTCCCCTCCTGCTGCCCCTCCTGCTGCCGTTGCCATGCCCCCTCCTGCTGCACCCCGTCCTGCCCACTTCCCCGTGCTGCCTGTCCCAACCCGGCTTGAAGGGAGCTGAAGCCTCCACACCTACGGAGGCACTGGCAGGAGCCACCCCTCCCAGCACTAGCTCCCCCTGCCAGTTCAGAGCCCCTTCCTCCTCCCTCTTCCAGTTCAGAGCCCCCTCACACTGCCCACACTTCATCCCTGTGTAAAAAATACAGTTTATTCTTTGTTTAACAAAAACAATTGTGTTTATTGGGAGGAGAGGGAAGGGGGGAGGGAAGGGTTGGTATGGGAGGGAGATGTGGACGCCAGACAGAAGTGACTCTAGTCTGGGGCCTGGGAGAACATCTCCTTGAGGACCTCTCAGATGTGTACCCCATTGTGGTGCACCTGCTGGATGATGACTGTGCAGGGCTGCTCAAATGCCTGTCCCTCGGCTGCCATCCACCCCGGGAGAAAGGCCTCCCCCTTACACTCCACTATGCTGTACAGCACGCAACATGCTGCGACAACCCTCACGATGTTCTGCTCCATTTCAAGACAGGTGAGTAGACAACGGAATCTCACCTTCAGCTGTCCAAAGGTGCACTCCACCTGGTTGCGGGCCCGGATCAGGTACTGGTTGAATGTTTCCCAGCCGGGGCCCATGCGTCTGGTTTACGGCCGCATCAGCCATTGCATGAGGGGGTAGGCCACATCCCCCATGATGCACAGTGGCATGCGGACATCCCCAACTCTCAGTTTCCACTGGGGGAAGAAAGTGCCCATCTCGATCCTGTGAAACAGGCTGGAGTTTTGGAGCATGTGGGTGTCATGTGCTCTGCCCGACCATCCCACATAGATGTCTGTGAAGCAGCCACGGTGGTCCACGAGGGCCCGGAGCACCATCAAAAAGTACCCCTTCCGATTTATGAAGTGGGATGTTCGATGTTCCAGTGCCTGGATGGTGATGTGGGTCTCATCCACGGCTCCCTTGCAATTGGGGAACCCCAGAACAGCAAAGCCAGCCATGGTTGCATCCACGTCCCGCACGTGGATAATCCTCTTGAGCAGAATGTCGTTGATGGCTCGGACAACCTGCAGAAACACAGGGAACACACAGAATGAGTCAGGGCAGGTGCATGAGCCTTACGGAGGTGCCTGCCCCCCTGTGATGCCTTCTCCCCCCCAAACACACCAGGGCCCCTTCGCCCCGGAGCCCCCCTCACACCAGCAGGCCTAAGTGAGGGAGGGACAGCACAAGCTCCTGAGTGACGGGTCTTCCCCTCCCCACATGTCTTCCCCCTCCTGGAGTCTTCCCTTCCCCTGGGCAGGGAGTGCAGCCCTCCCAAGGGTCTTACCTGCATCACGACAGCACCTACTGTGGACCTGGCCACACCGAAGTGGTGTGCCACTGAGCGGTAGCTGTCCGGGGTGGCCAACTTCCACAAGGCAATGACGACCCTCTTGTTGACGGGGATGGTGGGCCGCAGCTGGGTGTCGTGTCCGAGGAGCGCAGAGGCAAGCCAGGCACATAGCTCCAGGAATGTCTGCTTCCGCATCCTGAAGTTCTGGAGCTACTGCTGGTCAGCCCATTGCTCCAGGACCAGCCAGCCCCACCAGTCAGAACTGGTGTCGAGTCTCCAGTATCACCTCTCCACGGTTGGGTGGGGATGCCACAGCGAAGCCACCGCATCCAGGGAGGGGGAGTCCAGACTGAGCTCGGCTTTGAGCTCATGCAGGAGTAGCTAGGCAGCCTACATCAGCAGCTGCAGGCACTCCAAAATGGTCATGTGGGGACAGGGCAAGGACAGGGCCATCCCTGGCTCCAGGGCACAGAAGGGAGAAGTGACAAGTCCCCAGAAGCACTAGGCACAAGCTGTGGTGTCCAAAGAGGCAGAGGGCAACCTCAACAGGCACTGCTACAGCTTTCAGTCCCTACCAGAGGTCCCAAAGAATGCAGCAGCAGAGAAACGGCTGTCCAGGGAGATTCCTTTAAGCACGTGTTTCAGAAGAGCTCCAGCCACCACCCCCGGAAGGTCCTGGTGCCCGTTTGCCCTGTCCAAAGTGGTTCTGGGGGGCTGGGGGGAGGTCTTTGCACAACAGCATCCTGCC
The DNA here is from genome assembly GCF_052426305.1 of Pelodiscus sinensis. Taxonomy (NCBI): domain Eukaryota; kingdom Metazoa; phylum Chordata; order Testudines; family Trionychidae; genus Pelodiscus; species Pelodiscus sinensis. The sequence goes on from NC_143052.1 coordinate 203,839,878, forward strand.
AGTGTGGACATGCTCTTACGCAAGACCTTTTGTGCAAGAACTATTGCACAAAACAGTTCTTGCACAAGAAGCCTGCAGTGTAGACGTAGCCCTAATGTCAGATTACAAAGTTTAGATGATATTATTGAGCCCTTAATTTTCTGAAATGGGCATTCTGTAACTTAGAAATATTTTTGTTATAAGATGTTATTCATCTGAAAACAAATTTTCTAAACCCAATGACTTTTTGAGAGTCAGAATGAGCAAAATTATGGCATATTGATATTCAAATTGCATACATTATTGAAATATAAGGAAATGTACTCCTGAGTAATATTTTACCAACCCTATATTTGAATGTGCATTTTAAGAACATATACTGTGGTGTGATTTAGAAGTAAACTGTATGAGATTCAGTATAATTTATAGAAGATTTTGTTTGGTTAGAAAATTGGGAAAACTGGCTTTCAGGATCCAAAATACCATGGAGAAAATTTTTCTTCTGCCATTCGATACCATCCAGCCAGAACATGTTTTCTCCATTTTGGACCATGTTCAAAATGGATATATAAGCATATAAGCAAATGTATATGTAGTCTGAGTTTAAAAAGCCTTAGGACAAGCTTTTAAAATATGATTGCCTAATAGTGGGTTGCTAAATCCTCATTTAGGCCCCTAAGTAATTGGCCTGTTTTTCAAAAGTCTTGACTGCACATCACCTTCTTGACTTTTATAAATTTTAGCCTTACAGTGTCCTTGAAAGGGCCTGTAGCTCTTGGTTCAACTCTTGAAAAACACTGTTTACATTCTATCTATGTTCAATGCTAATTCTGCAGCACTGGGGAATGTCACAAAGGAAGCTACTAAGTTAGTGCAATCCCACTCGGCACATTTGTTTGCCATTGAACAAATCAATGAGTACTCCAGGGCTGTGTCTAGACTGGCCAGTTTTTCTGGAAAATCAGCCGCTTTTCCGGAGAAATTTGCCAGTTGTCTACACTGTCCGCTTGAATTTCCGCAAAAGCACTGACTTCCTACTGTAAGAAATCAGTGCTTTTTGCGGAAATACTATGCTGCTCCCATTCGGGCAAAAGTCCCTTTTGCGCAAAACTTTTGCACAAAAGGGCCAGTGTAGACAGCTGAGATTTGTTTTCCGCAAAAAATCCCCGATCGTGAAAATGGTGATCGGGGCTTTTTTGCGCAAAAGCACGTGTAGATTGGCCATGGATGCTTTTCTGCAAAAAGTGCTTTTACGGAAAAGCATCCATGCTAATCTAGACGCTCTATTCAGAAAATGCTTTGAACGGAAAACTTTTCCGTTAAAAGCATTTCCGGAAAATCATGCCAGTCTAGACGTAGCTCAGATGTATGTAAAAAAATGGTCCATGTTAATATGAGCAATACCAAGCCAGCACATACTACAGATGTTTCAACCTAATCATTCCACTTCGCCAACTGTGTGACAGTGAAGACTTTTGGGGCTCGATTACTCATTTTTTAGATATAGCCTCCTGTTGAAGTCAATTGGCAGATTTTCCAAGCATGGAGCTCACCATAAAGCAACAGGACTCCTCTATTATCTTAGTATATAGCTGTTGTTATCATCAGGGGAACTTATGCCTGTAGAGCAGGAATATAACACAATTTATTAGTTTCTTAAATTAGATGGAGGTTTCGCCTTTATTTTGAGTTTGGAGTCTTAACGATTTATGAAAGGTTTGTGACTGACTTCCCTGGAGAGCAGTATTTGCTCTCACACAAACCAGCATTCCCTGTTGGAGAAGAAAAAGACTAGCAAATACAGCAATGTAAAGGAGAGCAGAAGGTCTTGTGGAGTTCTCTCTTTTAATTCTTTCTTTGAGAATCTAAAACCCCCATTCTGCAAACACTCATACATATGCACAACGTTTAGTGGGGAAGGGGCGAGAAGCAGACGAGGCATCCACAGCTGGGGGGGGGGTACAGCATGACTTAATAGCAGTTTTAGGGTTCAAGGTTGAGCTCGAAGCTCTCTCCAACATCCAGCATCACTTTATATAAATCTTTGTAATTTGAATTGAGCTAGGTCTTCCAGCAACTGTTCCCATGCCAGAGGCCAAAATTACAATGCTTCTAACTGACAAATGAAATGTAATTGTTGCACCCTAGAGGTAAGCAGGGGGAATTCAAATAAGACAGACCAGCCAAAAAACACAATCTTTTTTTGGAAAAAAATCTCATCCTGAGGGGGATGATCATGTGATTTTTGGGAGTCTGACTGATGATTTTATTTATTTATGGCTTTAGTGGTTGGCAATAGTGTGCCACTTAAAAAGCTAAACTGATGACCACAAATAAAATTCAGCAACACTTCTGAGAATACTGCACTGTGTAAAAACTCTCATCTACTTCATCTTCTATAGGCTTGCTCTCAAAAAATAAGATTTAGAGCTACCCTGATGTAACTCAGGTCTTCCTGATTTTACCCAGATGAAATCTGGCTTACTGCTTTAATGTTGTTTTCTTGAGTGTCTGAGCAGCACCATGCAGTCGTGCTTTGGAAATGAACTGCACCTGTTGCCTGGAAGTTCCTTCCTATATCTACTCACTTCATCATCTTGCTAGCCTGAGTCTCTTCTCTCTGACATACTTGTGTGCTGCTGTAGATCCATGGACCTTAGTGGAATAATTTTCTTCACATTTACACTGGCATAAGGCAAGAGGAGATTCAGACTTTTTATCTGTACCCATTTTTGATGGAAATATATATCCCCTCTGCTAGTGGCACCCCTGCCTTCTCACACAGTTATACATACCCTGGCACCAAAATTGTACTTGCTCGAACAGCTTCTGGGCCTGCTTAACACAGCTTAAAAACAGCTGTTGGGGAGAGAAGCAATGCTGCCCTCCCTTGTAACCTTTCACCCAATGGTTAAAGCAATCAGACAGGCTGTGGGAGACCCTAGTTTGATTCCCCTGCCCCCCACATACACCTGCTCAGGCAATGATATTTAAACAGGAATCTCCAGTGAGTGCCCTAATCATTTGACTTGGGGATGATCTGATGTGGGTCTCTCCTGTTGAAGCTGTTCTGCTATTTATTAGGTATTAACTGTGCCGTAGTGAGAGTGGCTTTCATCTGAGTAGTGGGAGACCTGGTTCAAATCCCTTCCCCTTCTAAGGTAGGCAGGGATTAAACAGGTGACTTCTACATTCTAGGTAGATGCCAAAACTAGTGGGTTAAAGGTTATAAAGGAGTTGTCCTCTTTCTCTCCCACCCTGTTTTGTATGGTGTTCAATATGTTCTGCCTAACCTCTCACAGCTGAGATAAAGTTATGCAGGTCAACACCTATCTGATTTAAGGATCAATCTGGGATGCAGGCATGATATGAGTTTATAGGTGCCTAGAGTAAGGTAGTGATATACATGTTCAGAATCAGACATTTTTAGTTACCTGGGGAACTTTTGCAGCAAAAAATATAGGCATTAAGCTAAGCAGCACTAGAGGGTGTTTGGGGCAGGGGGTGGATCATAGTAATAAATACAAGGGGATGTGTTGGTGCCTAAGTCTCTTTGTGGAACTTGTGCCTTAAAAGAAGTACAGGTTCCCTAATTATATAACTGAAGACAATAGGAAGGCTTTCTGAGAAGATGAAAGCTAACTATAAAAGGCAGGTTGTGACTGAGAGGAAGGATTTGCAAACCTATAATAGAAAGGAGAGAAGATTGTTCTGATTTTAGCCTGAAAACTGCACAGTACTAAATTACTCTATAGTCAAAAAAATTCCATTGTAGAAAATTTTAGAAAAAAATGTTGAAATTTACTATGAAAACTTAAAATATTTTGGTCAAAAGTTGAAATTTTTATTTGGAAATCTTACTACAGTGTCTTGAGCACCCTTTCTCCTCTGTTGATTGGTCTCTGCAGTCAGATTACCTCCCAAAGGATGCTATCAGTAACATGCATGGAATCTTTTGTCTCCAGTTTGTTCTTTTGAGTTCTTCTGCAGGTGTAACTGAGTATAATTTTATTGGTAGGACTTTTTCTTTGTGATGGTAGATTAAAAGGAGAAAACACAGCTTGTTTTTTTATATAGTGGGTTATATTTGTAAAGTTGGGAGTTGGACAAAACAATTTCTAAGTTGATAGAGAACAAAACTTAACAGGCATTTTTTGAGATAAAGTATCACCCCCATCCTTCCCAGAGATAATTTTAGTGAGTGTTTAAAGTGATAATAGGTTTTGAATTCCATGTGATTACTCTAAGGCGTGTCTAAGCTTTTCCATCTATATACACACATATTTCCAACTTGTTGAGAGCTGTAGACTCATGAGAAAATAGTACATATATTTACATTGAAGCAAATGAATATTTAAATGGACAGTAGTTCTGAGTTTATAGGAAGAGGGAGAACCGGGTATGTATTCTACACAGCATTGTGGAAGTACAAGGCACTCTTAGCTGGCTTTTAAGGAAGAATATATTCCTGACAGTTTTGTGGTAAGAAATATTTGCATTGCTCAATCTGGGGTGTGAGAGAGAAATCCTGGTTATATAAGGTCTCATCCTGAGAGGTATTAAAACCTCTCAGGATTATGCCCTTAGTGAGCACCTGCCAAGTTGTCTGGGAATAGGGAAAGTCAATTTATGTGACTCAGCGGAAGCTCTCTGCTTGTGGATTTGGAAAGCCACAGTTCTGGATATTTTAAGTCACAGTATTTGTCTACAGAGTGCATTAGTGAGCTTCAGCGAGGGTGCAAATTCAAGTATGCACTAGAATGTTGTGCAGTAACTGTCCCTGTGGACATTTGTGCATGCTACAAGTTCCCTAGTGTACATTAATGTCATATTTTTTTAAGACAGGACTACATCAATGTGCACGAGGGAACTTTTAGTAAGAGCCAGAAGAGTCCACACGGAGAAGTTAGTATGCAAAGTGTTGCTGCACTCTGCAAATTACACCTCAGCGGGTGCATGTAAATGCACTGTGCAGGCAAGCAGGGTCCAGAAGCCTCCAAAAGCCCTTTCTGGGTTGATTCTTGTCATGAAATGTTTGTGTTTTTGAAGAAAATAAAATCACCATCCTAGGGATTCTGGAACGTGTGTGTGTTTTGTTTTGTTTTGTTTCCTTGACTTGGTTCCAACTGGCTTTACTGTAAACTCTCCTACAACAGTAAGTGTTGCTCTTGGTTAGGTCTCCAAAGGACTTTAAGTGTTGTATTACAGGCAGTCCCCGCGTTACGTAAAAGATAGGGACTGTAGGTTTGTTCTTAAGTTGAATCTGTATGTAAGTCAGAACTGGCGTCCAGATTCAGCCGCTGCTGAAACTGACCGCCAGTTCTGACTTACATACAGACTCAACTTAAGAACCCCAAGCGTCCCCAAGTCAGCTGCTGCTGAAACTGATCATCGGCTGATTCCAGGAAGCCTGGGGCAGAGCAACTCTGCCTCGGGCTTCCTGTAGTCAGCGCTGGTCAGTTTCAGCAGCAGCTGACTTGGGGACGCCTGGGGCAGAGCAGCTGGGGTGCTGCTGGGTTGGTCCAGTAGCACCGCTCCTCGGCGCTACTGGACCAACCCAGCAGCACCCCAGCTGCTCTGCCCCAGGCGTCCTGATTCAGCCGATGCTGAAACTGACCAGCAGAGGCTGAATCAGGACCTGGGGCAGAGCAGCTGGGGTGCTGCCGGGTTGGTCCAGTAGTGCCCAGAGCGGCGCTGCAGGACCAATCAGCAGCGCCCCAGCTGCTCTGCCCCAGGGTCCACAACAAAAGCCTGGTCTGCTGGGGGGGGGGGCGGCACACTAGCTGCGCCCCTCTCCCCCAGCAGACCAGGGACACGGGGAGCAGAGTGGCAGCGGAGTGCCGTGCCTCTGAGGCTTTGCTCTGGCAAAGTCTCAGGCGCGGGACCCCGCTGCGGCTGCGGCTTCAGTCCCGGTGCCCCTGGTCTGCTGGGGACCGTCTCCAGCAGACCAGGGGCACTGGGAGCAGCTTACGAAGGGGGCTTTCTCGCCCCGGAGCTTGCAGGTAGCAATCCGCCACCTCGACCTCCGGGGCAAGAAAGCCCCATTCGTAAGTGCGGATCCGACGTCAGTCGGATCTGCGTAAGTCGGGGACTGCCTGTACTTTACCTTTAAACACCTGCCCACCCAGCACAATCCACAAACCTTGAGTTAGTTGCCTATACTCCCTAGGAACTGCATGGGGAGAAAGAGGGGCTCTAGAAAGAGAGCTACAGATGCCAGCATAGTGCAAGGGTCATTGCTTAAGAGAGCCGGTGGAGAATATTGAGGAGGGGGAGCAGTTTATGCCACACTCCTCTCCTGGAAGTAGGCACCTAAGCCCAGGCTGGAGAGAGAGGCCTGTCTTTCTTAGGGACCCACATCTAGGAACTGTGTCTTGGAGTGATGTGCCTAAGCTGTGTATTTTGGTGGTGGTGAGGAGGTAGCAGTTCCCCCAGTGATTAGAGCATTCACCTTGGATGGTGGGAGAAGGGTCAATTTGCCTCTCTACCTCTTGTAGAGAAGTGAGGTTGACTTGAGTCTCTCCCCTCCAGCGTGAGTACCCGAGCCACTGGTCTATAGCACTCTCTCAGGCTACATCTACACTACAAGGTTTTTGCATTAAAACGGCCATTTTTGTGCAAAAACCCATGGAGCATCCACACCTCAAGTGCATTTTTGTGCAAGAAAATCTACAGTCAATTGGCAGAAGAGAGGGCTTTTTGTGGTGTAGGTATACCTCCTTCTATGAGTCATAACTCCTTTTTGGGCTACAGCTCTTGAGCAAAAAGGCATGTGTGGACACTCTGCAGGGGTTTCTTGTGCAAAAAGAGCCTATCCGAAAAAGCACAGGTGCTCTGATGGCCATTTGTAGAATGGCCATCAGCGCTTTCTTGTGCAATAGCATCCATGCAGTGTGGACGCGCTCTTGCGGAAAAGCGCATTGCAAAAGCAACATGCTTTGAGATGTGGACACGCTTTTGTGCAAGATGTTTTTGCGCAAGAACTCTTCTGCAAAACACTTCTTGTGCAAAAGTTTTTTGCAGAAGAGTTCTTGCGCAAAAACCCTGCAGTGTAGACATAGCCCTACTCTCTGGATTTCTTTAACTAGTGTTGCTGAGTGGAACTGCTCCCCTGGGAGAGATTGAGAGCCTCCCCCACAAGCAAGAGAATAGCCTTCTACCCAGGGGTTAGGTCAGTCACCTCCCAGGTGAGGAACCCAACTTCAAGTCCCTTCTGCACATCAGGTGGACATGAACCTGGGTTTGATATACTCCAGGGCTGTGGCCTAACCATTGGACTACAGATTGTAAGGGGGCTGCTCTCTCGCCTACTGCTGCATTTTTTTTTACCCGACCCAAATAAATCAGAGTACTGACTCATAATAGAGTGGGACTCCTAACCAAGTTTGCCTGTGACGGTCTGATGGAGGAGGGAGAGGCCAGCTTTGCATAATTAAGGGAGTGTAATACTGTGCTTTGCATAATTAAGGGAGTGTAATACTTGCCACTCCCTTGACTGGCCATGGCCTCAGGTACAGAGCCAGGCTGTTTGCCCGAGGAGTTTGTTCTGAGGGAGCTAAGCCGGGTCACTGTGGGGTGGGGGTGGGGTGCGTGTTTTTCTAAATCCCTCCCTGCATTAAAGCGCCCGCTTTTAAGTGGGGGCTGCTAAATCATTCATGCTCCTGTTTGCTTCTTTTAGCAATTTGCTCTCTAATTGCTGCTGTTTGCATTGATCGCGCGCGGGGCGGAAAGGGAGTCTCTGGAGTCTCCCAAGTTAGCTGCTGATTTATCGAGTATCAAACCTCCTCCTCTTTCACCTTGCTGGAGCCGCCGGCTCTATTTTAAGGCAGACGCGCGGGGCTCAGCACCTGTTCTCGCCTGTCCGGGGAGCAGAGTTTGACAGCTCCCAGCCAGCGCCTGGGTTGCCCGTTTCCCTTTCCTTTGCTCCTCGCTGGGGCTGGGGAGGGGGAGCCAGGCTGAGCTTATGCCCCCGCCCCCAGAACCACAAAAACCTCCTTTTGGTCAACTTTGAGTTGCAAGGCGCCTCTGGGTGCGGAGCCGGAGCCGAGCGAGAGCCCGTGTGGCGGCGGGGCGTGTTGGCCATGGCTGAAGGGGGCCGCCCTGAGAACCCCCGCGAGGAGCCTGCAGCGGACGAGTTCAGTGATATCATCAGGAGCAGATCTGGTAGGAACCGCGTGTGTGTGCACCGAGGGGGCGCCTGGGTGGGTTACATGCAAAGCCACCGACCGTGGGCCAGTGGGTCGCCTCCTCTTGTGTCCCACCGAGGAGGGAACGAATTCCTCCGCAGCTGGGGATGTGTCGGGGGAAAGTTTCTCCGTTATCCAGCTGCAAGAAGAAGATCTGACCCGAAACCCAATAAAACGAGATTGCTACATAAAGTCGTACCCTGGGGGAATGCGAAGTTCACATGCGAGGCGGGGAAGAAAAGATCACCGTTATCCCATGTATGAAAATAGTTGGATCGTCTGTAAACGAAATGAGCGCTTATTTAATTGGGCCAGACACTCATTTCCCTGTCAAGAACTCAATGCTAATGCAAGCTGAGCAGTTTGTACTTTTGGAAAGAAACCATGCTGACAAGATAGGAAATTGATGGGCAGGCATGCAAAGACCGAGGTAGCTGGTTGTATTCACTTATTGCAACATTAATGCAGTTAGCAGAGAGCGGACCAATGCATTTTTAATGCTGTATAAATAATTTTCAACACTCGAGGAGGGTTAATGAACTGTAGAGGGACGTTCCAGCAAAGTTTAGAAAACCAGGAATAAGTGTTTGGAGTGATGTTCTTAGTATGAGCTTTTCCTTATAAACTAGAACTCTTGAGCTCAGGCACTCATACAAAATTGTGGTGCCATGTGGGCAAGGGGGCAGGCCATTAAAGCTGTAAATGAAAGCAGCTGTAATGCTGGTTCCCCATATGCTAAAGTTTCAGGTGTCTGGACTCCCTCTGTTTAGACTTGGAGAGAAACCAAATCTTGGGTAGTAAAGTTATTTATAGACCATTCAGAATTTACACATTTACAATGTAAATAGACACAGAAATATAGGAGTATTTAATTATTTCAGCTTAAAAAAAAGTCCACTAGTCTGCCAGAGTAAAAAGGAGAGAGGATAACAATCCCTCAGAGAGTGAGAAGTTTTTTCCAGTTCAATTTGTAAGACAGCTACCTCAGTAAAAATTCTGCTTCCAGATGATTTTTGGGAAGCCTCTGGCCTATTGGTAACTAACTTAGCTGACAAAGTTCTGGGTTGGCAAAATGTAGAATAAACTCCTTCTTTCCCTCTAGACTACTGATGCATGGTTCTCATTATCCCAGAATAGAGAGAGACTTGCAATATTATCAGTGCAATTCTTCTTTGAAATTGTACTAACACAAAGTATTTCCTTGGAATCTATGCTCCTTAAGGTGTGTCTCTTAGTATTGCATTCACTGCACAGTGGTTTTCTTAAACTCACAGATGAAAGGGTCTACTTTGTACTTGGACTTTACTGTGCAACATTTCGGAAAGTAGGATCATGGAGTAGAGGCAGTGTACTTAGTGCTGCAGAGATCCTTCCACGCCCAATTTTTTCAAAACTACTTACAGCTCTGAAAACAAAGTTTCTTTGTTGAGAAATTGCATCATTGTGCAATGGAAAAGCTGGAAAGAAAAGTTAGAGTGAGTTCCTTCCACACTGATTTCTGATCCAGCTAGTGGCACTGCAACCCACAGCTCAACAGTGAATCAACCCAAATCTGAACTTAGGCCACTTATATTTTGGTAGATGTAGACTAGAACCACTACACTGCACACACACAACTCTTAACCTCTTTTTAAAAGAATCAGCTATTTAGCATGTTTTTCTGTATTAGAGTGGATATTAATTGGAAACTAAAAGCTTAAAGAATTACATAAAATATTTTTTCTGAATGTGGGAGGATGTGATTCTCCAGAGATTGCTTCAGGAAAGTTATAGTGGTTTACTCAGGGACATAACTTATTGCTTAGTAAATGACTCGATTGATTTTGTATTTTAAAGCATTGCTTAGTTGTGAGAAACTGCTTTTGCTTTTTACATTGTTTTCTTTATATAGTTAATTATAATGTGAGTAACACAAAATGACAAGATGTATTCATATGTACACTTCCTTGTTGTCTCTTCCCTCTCAATTTTCCTTGAAAGCCTGTCTCCAGACCAATTTAAGTGACATAGAAACGTTGAGCACATTGTACTATAATCAGAGCAAAAACAACTCAATGTTTTAAAATAGATTTTTCTACTTTGCTCCCTTTCTGTTGTACTCAAATAATTTGGGTGTTTACATTAGCCATGGAATTTAGAAAGCTGGTTTTTATATTATAACTTGCAGTGTATCGTCTCTAATAATTGTACCATTATTTGAGGGTTTAGACTGTTGACCACACCGTTTTAAATTCTAATCAGGAGGAATCTGAATTTGTTTTTTCATGGGGCTTTTTACAGATGGGATTTTCAAAGGGATCTAATGGGCACTGGTAGTGAACTCCATTGACTTGCAAGGAAGCCGAGCATGTTACTCTCATAAGAAAACTAAAACCCCTCCAATACTGGACACTTAAAATCATGTTTGGAGGTTGGTGCTGGTTTTTTTTGGGGCCAAAACTAATTGGGTGGTGGTTGCTGCTTCTTTTGCAAGAAAACAGATTCCGAAACACTGCCTGAATTTGAGACAAATTCACAGACTTGCGTTAAAAAGTCAATCAAAATATTTTATTCAAAAGACACATACATTATTCACACACCATTTGCTAGAGGTAAATATTTTTAAATCGGCCAGTCCTGGTAACTTGCACCCAGGAGCAGCTCGAAGAGAGTTGCTGGCATCTGGCGCCCTAGGCGGAATGCACGATCAGCGCCCCCGCCTCCATAACCCTCAATGGCGTGATATCATCATTGGGCGCCGTGTTTAACGGCATTTAACGCGGTGCTCTAGGCAACTGCTGAGGTTGCCTACATCCTTGGGCCGCCCCTGCTTGCACTTAAGAGTCCTAATAGAATTGACTCCAAGCCTTCTAACCCATCAAGATTTGTGTTTAATAAACAGGAAAGTTCCGGAAGGCTAGAAGAGTGCTAATGTGTCAATATTCAACAGGGCAAGCAGGATGATAAATATAGGGGTGCTAGCCTGATATCATTCATTGGCATAAAGTTGGAGAAGTTTCTATAGGATTCAATTGATAAAGAATGTCATAATTAATGTCAATAAGCATGGTTTTATGGATAACAGGTGTAATGAAATTAGATTTCTTTGACTCTTTGGGATAACTATAGAGATTATTTATATATTTGAGTATTTTCCAATTCAAATTTAGCATTGTACGGTATCAATAAAGTATACGTTAAATGGATTAAGAACTCGCTAACCATCAAATCTTAAAGCGGTGATCAGTGGGAATCAGCATTGAATGGGTGTGTTTATATTGGTATTCCACATAGATTGATACTAAGCCTGATGCTATTCTACATTTTTATCAGTGATCTGAAAATAAATGTAAAATCACTGCTGATTAAAATGTGTATGACATAAAAATTGGCAAAATGGTAAATACTGACAGACCGTCTTAGGAAAATATTCTTCTTTGCTTGGATCAGTTGGGCCCATGTGAGCAAAATGTGTGTGTATCTTTTGGTTGTATTTAAAAAAAAAAAAAAAGTTTTTCATCTAGGAACAAGAAATGCTGAATGGGGGGATTGTGTCCTAGAAAGCTGTATCTCTGTTGAGAATTTAGGAATCACAGCGAAGAAGCAATTCAACATGAGCTTTGAGTATAATTCTGAGGCAAAAGGGGCTAATGTGATTCTTGGACGTATGAACAAATGAGTAGAAAGTTGGAGTAGTAAGTTGTGTTGACCTCTATATATGCTAATGGGGGAGATTGCTGCGGGAATACTGCATCCAATTCTGGTGTCCGCAATTTAAAAAAGGAGTGGAAAAATTTGAGAGGGTGCAAAAAAGAATCTAAAAAATGATGGAAGGACTGGAGAAAATGCCTTACAGCGAGTACTCGGTCTACGTAGCTTATCAAAAAAAGAAGACTGAGGTGAATTGATTATACCATGCAAGTCCCTTAACGGGTAAAAATACTGGGCACCAAAGGTGCATCTACACAGCAGCACTTAACTTGAAATAAGCCACACAAATTGAGCTACGTCAGTTGCATAGTTTATTTCGAAAGTGGGAGTGTCTACACGGCACTTACTTTGAAATAAAGCACTCTTCCTCTGACTTCCCTTACTCCTCGTACAATAAGGATTATAAGATTTAAAGTAAGAAGTCCTCCAAATAAGCTGTATTTTGACACTTTCGAAATAACTGCCCGGTATTGTAGACACAGACTAAGTTATTTTGAAATAATGTTTCTGTGTAGATGTACCCTAAAAGGCTCTTTAATCCAGTGGAGACAGATATAGCAAGAACCAGCAGGTGGAAATGGAAGCCAACCAAATTCTAATAATAATAATAATAATAAGAAGAAGAAAAAGCCTGTTTTTATAAGGAAATTGTGATTAAGCTTGGATAGCTGATGAGAGAAATAGTGGAGTCTATGTCTCTTAATGTCATGAGAGCAGTGTTTCTCAAACTTTTTAAGATGGTGAACACCAAACAATATTTTTTTTTTGAGGAACACCAAGGATTTTTTTGGGGGGGAAGGCCAGGGAAAAGTTATTGGGGGGGGGGGGGGGGGGAGTTATTGACCAAAAAAACCAAAGGTTGCCTTCCCCTTTAAGGGTGGCCATTTTGAATTCTGTTCTCTGCGGAATACCTCTGACTACCTCGCGGCACACCAGTGTGCCGCAGAACACAATTTAAGAAACACTGCATTAGAGGAAGACTGCATGACTTTCTGGAAGATATGTTGTGATGGACCGGGCTCGGTCTGGGTACCACTGAGGGAGTATGCTCAGGGCCAATTGCTCAAACTCTGGGCTCCTTACAACCCCTCCCTGGACCCTGTTCCCAAATAGGCCACAAACCAGTCACACTGAGTGCTTCAGTTGCCAGTCTGGCCAGCAGGAAGCCTCATGAGCAAAACCCTTTTGACACCCCAGCTCTCCCTGTGTCACAATCAGGCTCAGGCCTGCACATAGGTGAGGGCTTATAGAACCCAATCTCACCTAACCCGAACATGTCTTTCCAGTTCCAAAGAACCAGCCACAGTTCTCAGTCAATTTACACTTTGGATCTTACCCACAAGATCATGCTGAACCAATCCTTCAGAATCTAAAGATTTATTAATAAAAGAAAGAAAAGCATGAGAGTAAGGTTGTTAAGGAGAATACCGAGAATCACCAAGTTCTCGATGCAGGCTCTTAGCAGAGATGTTACAAACTGCTATCTTAAAGGTCTCCAGTGTACATCCTATGTCAGGATGGGCCAATGATTCTTCCTAGCTCGCTATTCCTCGCAAGGCTGTATCTGGAATCAGTAGTAGAATTGAAGGCAAGATGGAATCCACCTTATGGCATTTTGTATCGATACCTGGTATTTTCCAAGCTGGAGCAGGTCACATGGCCCGGTGACCTATCCCTCTGTCCCATGTTAGCAGTCATGATATTGGCTGGTTTTCAGGTCCCAGACGCATTCCTCAGGTGTGTATTGGCCTCTCTGAGAGCCTTGTCCCTGGAGCCTTGCTAATTAGCATAGTCACTGACTGAATATTCCCTGCCCACTGCTCCGTGTTGATGCTGGAAGATTCTCTGTCTGAGCCAGAGTACATATTTGTAACTCCACATATAGATATCCCTCAAGTATGTGAATGACATACATAAAATCAATAGAACATAAGCTTTCGTTTAACATCTCACGTGGCCCCCTTTGTTTTACAGACTTTGGGGCAATCCTTCCTTCCCTTGGGTGCAGCAGTGACCCTTAAAATCCAGTAACATGACACATGTTTTAGACAAACATAAGTTTTGGGGCTCAATATAGGGGTAACTATGTGAAATGTAATGACCTGTGATGTTTTTGGGGGGGGTCACTAGATGATCTAATGTTAGCTTCATGGAGTTTAAGACCAGAAGATGTGGAGTTTTGGCTCATCTCTTTTAATTAGCATGGATCCATTTTCTGTAGAGAGATTTGGTTTAACCCATGTGCACAGTATTGGTTTCACAAGTTGTCCCCCCAGCCTTGCCTGACTGTAGTTACATAAAAAGTTTACTACTTACCATATCTGCCAGTGGATGGGTACAGTCCAGAAAGCTAGAAGAGCACAAGTATTGTCATGGTTTCTAGCACACTGCAAAGGACACTATTCTGCCTCCTCCCCCACCACCACTACCTTCAAATTAATAAAATGTCGTCAATTCTTAGGTTAGATTTTCATTAATCAGTCAATCAAACTATATAAACTTGCTACACCTGGACCTGAAATTCAACTGATTTGTTGTTCCAGAGAGTTATGAAATTAGTCCCTCTAATTTGCAAGTTTCACCATACGGATGTCTGTTGTTCAAAACTGCATTAATTAGAACATGTTAGCACTTAATGAAGATTTGGAATATGGTTGGGTAATGTTTGAAAGACCTTTATGCCAAACTGTTTGATTAGTATTGCTTTGTTATTCATAGCTATGCTTTGAATTTTAGTGTACCTGATGTCACATTTGTTGAACACATGGAGAACAGTCTTTTCTAGGTGGAAATTAAGCTGCTTAACAAAAACAGCCTTTGTGTTTAACATCTTAGAAAACAGATGTGGTTTTCAAGAGACTGAGATTTCTGTATGAGGCATAAAACATACAGTACTGTCATGTTTGCTAGTACATACTTAGGTGCATTGCTAGAATGGTTCATTCAGATAAATCATTTTTAAAAGTAGTAAATATCAATAAAGTGCTAAACAATTTTTTTGCTCTAAAGGAACCTGCACTCCACTGCTGTTGTCCAATTTTTCACTCAAGTTCTTGAAATGATTTTTATTTCTGTAGCACAGTAAGTAATTGCAGTCACTATTAGCAACAACAGTAGCAAAAATCCTAAATCCTTGGCTATGCCATATTTGAATGTAGTCTATAGAAAGAACTGGAGTCTCTAAAGATTGGTGTCAATAAACCTCTGTCAATAAACGCTGTATTGGTTTGGTGGAAAAGAGGGAGCCATTATTGCATGCCTGAGGCTTGACTTGAAAATCAGGTATGGTTTGCCTCTGGGCTGAGAGTGAGGGTTCTGTGCCACCTAAATCCACTTTAGGTATTGACT
This sequence comes from Pelodiscus sinensis, assembly GCF_052426305.1. NCBI lineage: Eukaryota > Metazoa > Chordata > Testudines > Trionychidae > Pelodiscus > Pelodiscus sinensis. The sequence goes on from NC_143052.1 coordinate 203,855,081, forward strand.
GTGCAAATCCATTTCTCTTGAGCTTTCATTAAAGAATAAGAGTTTTGCTCTTTAGAAAAGAGAAATTACTCAACAGGAATAAGTACTGAGAGGAGTTAGTGAAATAAATATTCTGGAAGAAAATTCAGAAGCAAATTAAAATAACACTTGATTTCCCAATTGTATCTTAAAATATATGTAGCCTTGTTGGGAATTAACAATGAGTCTCAGCGAGCACCATATTCCTATTGTGGGAGAAACTGTAAGCCCACCAATTATTCTGGGCAGTCCACCAATTCCCTCTGCTTGTCATTCTAAGCGGTCAAGCAATTTAAGAAAACAGGTGATGTATGTCAACAGTATAAATACTAACAAAGTCAACAAATGTGGCTTCATGTAATGACTCGTGTCCCAGATCTGGCATGGGACCTCTTTCAGATTAGGTGTAACTTTCTGCATACTGCACGCTCTTCTTCATACTGTACCCTTGGCTGGTCTCCTGAAACTGTCATACCACCTTGTGGCTGGGCACGATTCCACTGTAATAAAAGCCATGAGTGCAAGCATGCAAGAAGACTAGTACAGAATGTTCATCATGCTTGAGTATGTGAAGCAGATGGCTGTCCCAGAATGTTAAAATGGCATTCTATGCTTAGCTTCTATGTGTGAGGTTAAGGTTATATCTAACCTATTTGAAGTTTTACAGTATGCTTATTTGGAATTGCTACTGTGACTGAAAGTTGGATCATATTTTTTTTAAAAAAGACACAACTTTCATGACTGCTAAAGGTGGGGTTTTGCCTCAGAGGAGTCAAGATTAGGATTTTGCAGGGAAAAAAGTATATTATCAACAAAGTCTCTATTCCTAAATGTTGTGTGTGTGGGAAGAATTGTGGATCTTGTCCAAAGTGGTTTAGTGACAACACAAAGCTGCAGAACCTGACAGAAATACAGAGGCCAGAGGAATGGTTTATTCTTTTTTTGTTATGAATACCTTAAATTCTGAAGGTATTAGCAGCAGCAGCAAAAAACTAAATCTTAGGCTATACCATATTTGAATGTGGGCTATAAGAAAAATATTGGGGTCTCCAAGTTGATTTGCTGTTAATCTCTACCAATAGACACTGCAGATCCATTGGCTTGGTGGTAAAGAGGGTGTCACTATTGTATCTTCTTAGTTGTATCTGATTATTCTAACTCGGAGTTGAATCAAAGGAAAATATTTTGGGAGCTACTATAAGTGGGTGCATAACTGTTGAAAAACCATTCTCAGCGAATACTTATTAGTGGTTCAAAGTCATGTTAGAAGGACACAGCGAGTGGGGTTCCACAGGAGTCAGTTTTGGGACCGGTTCTGTTCAATATTTTCATTGGATATTTTGATAATGGCAGAGACAGTTTTAAGTTTGTGGATGATACCAAGCTGAGAGAAGTTGCACATGCTTTGAAGGACAGGAGTATAAATCAAAATTATCTGGAGAAATGATCTGAGGTACAGAACATGCAGTTCAGTAAGGACAAAAATAAAGAAAAAATACACCATAATTCAGGACTGGTTTAAGCAGTACATGAGAAGTCATTCTTTCCACTCTACTCCACACTGATTAGGCCAGAACTGGAGGATTGTGTCCAGTCTGAGCATCACATTTTAGGAAAGATGTGGATAAATTGGAAACAGTCCAGAGAAAAAGTAACAAAAATAGTTAAAGATCTTGAAAAGATGATATATGGGGGAAGATTGAAAGAACTGGGTTTATTAAGTCTGGAAAATAAAAGACTGAGAGGGGCCATGGTAACAGCCTTCAAGTATCTAAAAGATGTCAAGAGAAGTACTTGATTCATAGAGAAACTGTATCCCTCCATGGTATAATCTTTTAACATTTGCTCTGCAAGCACAGCACTGTAACAGAGAAATTTTCCATTTAGGCTAACATAGCAGACTTTTGATTTGTTCAGAATATGTATTGTGCATTTAAATCCTATGCACTTATTTTTTGAGAGTCATCAAGCTCTCTCAGTTCCCATTAGTATCTTGCCCACAGCATCTGTATAATCCAAGAAAGGAGTTATTTATTTTTAAAAAGTACTTGTGTTGCCTTCAAATTGCTGCTGAAAAATCTCAGAATGAATCTTTAAATTAATTTCTGTTCCTGGATATGGAAGTAGTCCATTTATTTTCAGGAAAGAACAGATCAGTTAAGCAATAATTTGGATGAGAGATTATATTTAATATTGTGAGAATAAGTTGCATGCTGTTAGTTTATGGAAACATTCAGAATGTTTGTTTTTCTGTATTTTGTTTCCTTGACAACAATATTTTTGTGCTTTTGAAAGATTCTGGAGTTTGAAACAAATCAAAAGAAATGCTGTAGCAACGTTTCTCCAATTAGACCTAAAGAAAATATAACATCTGTAAGCAATTAGTTTCTAACATAATGCTTAGTTAGCAGTATATATATTTCATTCTCGTAATATGGTTAGACTATACCACAGCCTGGCTAATATTGAGAATAAGTTCTCAAATGTTGTAACTGCAAAGAAAATTTTGTAGACATTAAAAGTAATATTAACTTTCAGTACATTTTCCCTAGGAATTTTGTGTTTAAATTATACAGGTTGGATCTCTCTGGTCCAGCACCCTCAGGACCTGACCAGTCCTGAATGAGGGAATTTGCTAAACCAGGAGAGTTTCCCTGATAATGGGTCCCCCAGCCTGCCTCCCCTCCCTGCTGCTGGCCCTAGCTCCATCCCCTGCTGGACTGCTGACCCGGCAGCCCCTACTACCGCATCCCCAGCCCTGTTACTGGAGCTGCCACAGATACCGCGTTCCCCAGCCCTGGCCTCGCTACTGGGGCTGCTGCATCCTCGACCCCGCCTATTTTGCTGGGGCTGCCACGTCCCTGGCTCCAGCCCTGCTACTGAGGCTGCCGTGACCCTGGCTGTGCTCCAGCCCTGGTCCCAGCCACAATGCTACAGGGCTCCGAGCCACTAGCCCTCTTGCCACTGGGGCTCCTAGCCAGGACTCCTTGGTGCAGGAACATCCGTGGTCTTGCCGGACCATAGATGTTGCCAGATGAGGGAGTCCCAGTTTTTGGAGTATTTCTTACACTAAAGGTAAATAGCTTATTGAAGGTGGCTTATCTGTTGAATGGAATGTCACTTGGTCACCAGTCAGGAAAGCAACTGGCAATTAATGCCTGTTAAGTGAGCACCTCATGTAATGAGGTGTGTGTGTGTGTGTTTAAACAGTTTTAATGGCTTAGACAATAATGTTACATCAAATACAGGAAAAGAAACAATAACCCTACATACACATGGCAGTAATACAAAGATGACTTTATATATAGGTATCTAACACCTCACCAAACCTTTATTTTATTTTTAACCTATGAAGAATGAGTAAATGCCATTTGCCTATATTATCTGTTAGACAATGATGAAACAGTGGCTCGATTTCTTGTCCCCCTATTTTACAGTAGAATTCAGGATGGTAGAGTAACTTCAAATAAAGATGATGTAAAAGTGATGTTCTGAGTTTTTCAGGATCACAAATGGAAGCCTGAAGCAGTAAATTAAAATAATCTTTATTTAGAAGCCACCCTCATATAGATTGATTTCACTAACAATTGAAATTGTTTCACCAGCCATAGTTCTGAAGAGGCAACTTATTGGCACCCACATGGAATCCTGCCTCCCTAAAAGCGACGAGGAGTCCTGTGGCACCTTATAGACTAACTGAAGTGTAGGAGCATAAGCTTTCGTGGGCAAAGACCCACTGTATTCATCTGACGAAGTGGGTCTTTGCCCACGAAAGCTTATGCTCCTACACTTCAGTTAGTCTATAAGGTGCCACAGGACTCCTCGTCGCTTTTGCAGATTCAGACTAACACGGCTACCCCTCTGATACTTGCCTCCCTAAAGGTTCTGATGCTGAAAGCTGCTTCACATGGGTGAGCCCTTGTGCAAAGCAATTCTTTTTTTGACAGAGCAAAAGGCAATTTTCTTTCTCTTCCACCTTGGAGAAAGGGCCTATATCTTGTAGTATGAAAAGGCCTGATCCCAAAGACATGCATTCATCTCATTATAGGGTCTGCTTTGGATAATATTCCCTGCCAGGCTACAACCATACAGAGGAGATGGAGGCCTAAGGAAAGAAAGTGCCCTACCTCAAAAAAGTCTCCTATTGTGTATCCCCTAGAAATATTGTTACCTCTGTATGCTCAGGCTCAGGAGGAAGCACGGCTAAGACTATTAAAAGATACAGATTCAGCACTACAATAAATATGTCGGTGACCCTTCAGACTGAAAAACATGCTCTGTAGATTTTACAAAATAAAACTCCAACACTGAATTGCTCATGTGGAGAAACTTTTGGTGCAAAATAGTCAGTACTCTTCTTGACTTGATGTTCTATCCTTTGCCTGTTTTACATGACCATATGTTAAACCAGTTGCTTGTAGTCTTGAGAGCCCCACCCTTTTTAGTTATCTGATGAAAATCTTGTTTTGAATTCCAAGTTTAGTGTTCAGCTGACCTTATTAACCTAAATGCTTGATCTAAAAAATACCGTGTGATCAAATTACACTGCAGCATGCAGTTAGCTACTATAAACAGCATTCTGTACAGAAAGGTTTGGCAATGCTGTTGAAGTGTACAATTATTTATATGTTGGAGAGGGAGGTTGAATCATCACTTTTTAAAATTATAGCCCTGTTTATTAGACAACTAGGACAGGAGGTAGCTAATCTTCTATTTCTTCTGTGGAAGATTAATTGTATATTAAAAATCCACATAGAGTAAAAATGAAATGTTTTATTTATCTTGTTTGTGGGCCTCTTATTTAGCTAATATGGAAAACAGTGCCCCTAAAGTGGATCCTGCTACTCCCAAAAGACTGCATTTGTCCCAAACTTACATACAAATATACTCTTACCCTTACCACTTTCATCTCCCTTTCTTTGCAGGACTGTTAGGAAAAAGATAAATTTAAAATTGATTTTTTTTTTCAAAGAGCAACATTCTGCCCAAAGTAAAATCATGAGAAAAAAATATAAAGTACATCTAAAAATATAGCTACTGGAGAAGTGAAAGATACTAAGTTTGAACACCAGATAAAGTGACTACAAAGTAAAGGGCTTTCTGTAATACTGTTTATTCAAAAGACAGCATTTTTTGTTTTTCAGTAAACAACCTCTGACTCTTATCTCGAGGCACTACATTAACAAATGATCGTTTGATGCTGAACTATTATTTATCCGTGATTTCATGACTTTGTGACATTAGCTTTTTGTCAGATGACATAGTCTGCCCTTTTCCTGTTCTTTAATACCAATGGTTCATTGTTGTTTTGACATTTTAGTTTATAAAACTGATTACAACCAGATCTGTATAACATGTACTCCATACTTATTTATGCCAACATACATTGTTATATTATAAGATCAGTGGGAATAAGTTGATAATGTTAATAGTGATCATATAATGGACTATCGGACGGGATTTTAGTTCTCTCTGCTTCACACTACATACTGTGAATAATCATCCTGTCCCTATACTGTATATCTTCCAGATAGGTCAGACTGTGAATTCTGCCCTGAGGTGTGTGGCATACATATACTTCGTGAAGCATAAGGTGCCACATCTGTGACCCATACCAGTTCTGTCAGCTGAAGGAGAGAGAATTCCGAGGCTTTTCTTACATCAGGCTTTCTCACAGCATAACAGAAATGTCTGTATTCAGCAAAAGCAGCAGCTAGCACAACTAAGTCTTTTATGCAGTATTTCAGATAATTAAGTTAATTCAATTAGGCTTTTTGTGATCTTCTCCTTATTGTAAAAGTCTCAAGTGTAATGTTTTCATGAATAATAGACACACAATTTTAGGATTGAAATGATATGCTTTAAAATCCTCTTAACTGAATACCAACCTCATTTCAATAAGATTTCTTTGGTAATGGTGTCTCCAAGATGCAAGTCAGTCTGGGATATTTTGGCCTAACCTTACAGTCCTTCCACAGATGAAACTCTAGTTGACTTCAAATGAAGTCTTGCTTGAGTGAAAACAAAGGGTCACATTTTACCCATAATCTGTATCTAGACCTCCCACTGAATCCCACATGGAATTTGCTCCCTCTGTAAGGGTACGTCTACACAGCAACATTATTTTGAAATAACTAGTTATTTCAAAATAACTTAGTCCGCGTCTACACAGCAGGCAGTTATTTCGAAATAATATCAAAATACTGGCAAGCTGAAGGTCGTCTTACTCCGACTCCTGTAACCCTCATTGTAAAGGGGTAAAGGAAGTTGGAGGAAGAGTGCTCTGTTTCAAAACAAGTGCTATGTAGCTGCTGCCAATTTTGAAATAAACTATTTCAAAATAAGCCACGCAATTGATGTAGTTCAATTTGCGTAGCTTATTCCAAGTTAAGCCCTGCTGTGTAGACTCATCCTAAAGCTCCTTTCTAATTTCTGGCCTTCTGCTCTTGATGCTTGGAAAGGCCTTCTTTAGTGTCTCATGGACCTTAGGCTGTCTTCCTGTCTCTCCTTGAGTCTCATCACTTCCGGTCAGCCATGGCTGAGCTTACATTAGCTTTAGTCTTCATATTTTCCACCCTTTCACCAGTACAGTCCCATCAGTTGTAGCAATGAGGGAGTGGACGAATGGTACAATATCACTTGTTAGGCGATGCAGGATTTGGTCCCCTGTGTCTATTGCAAATTTAACCATGTTTAATCCTGGATAACTTTCTTGGGGGTGTGTGTGCACATTTACATAAATGCATATAGGAAGTGGCCTGCTAGTGTTTTTTTTAAAGTGACTCATTGTGTAAAATCCCATTGATGTTTAAAGTTATGGTGCAAGATCTAAGTGACAATGAAGCTGCTACCTTGTCATTCAAAGCTACAATTTTGATTCTAAAAACATGTAATGATGTAGCACTCAAGAACACAGTTAAGAGCTTGGCCTTCTAGTCTGGCTCCAGTCATATGACATTGAGTACTCTGTCATAAAAGCTAATGAATATTTTTAAATAGAAACACTAAACAAAATATGTTGCCCTAGAAAACAATAGTAGTATCTATATGAAGAGAAGTAAAAATGTGTTATAATGCGAGAGAATTTAAGCACATTGGGATTATTGGAGCCTTCTGGAAATTAGATCTATTAACAGGAACAAATATTTTTCTAAATAAGAGGGATTTAGTGAAGTTATTTTGGTTGGGAATTTTTGGAAATATTAAGTGACTTCCCCTCCCCCCCCCCCCCCACCCAAAGCACTGCTAACAAACAAGAAGGCAAATATTTAACACTAACAAACTTCATTTTTGTAATGGTTACCTATTACCTAAAATGTTCATGGCATTTAACGGATCATGATGCTTTTTCTTTACACAATAATTTACTTACTACTTTAGTTGTAAGTGGTTTAATATTGTTTGAAAATACACTATACACTTCTGAACACTACTATGAATAGATGGACACTATACATGGATGGACACTCTACAATAGACTACAAGATCTAGAACTACCTAACTTACCATTTCAGGCTTCTCAGACGGCGAAATCTACACTCATGATGGGGGAGGTTGAAATACACAATTCATTTTTTCCCATATGTATGTTGTAAATGTATATATTAATTATTGATTCGGTGTGGGGAAAATAGAAAAATCTAATTTCATTTTAAGATGACTTACCAGATATGTTTCCATGTAAATTAATAATAGTGTTATTGGCAGCAGTTTACAGTGATAACATTTGCCAAAGTAAATAGTAACTTGGTGAATATGGAGATATATTTTTCAAAACTTTCTCAGATGTTAAATTATTAAAATCTAATCAAATCTCAGAATGTACACTAGAGATAGACATGCTTTGATCTTGAAGAAAAAATATAGAGCTCTTCTAAAGCCAGTGTGACCTTGAGTGGGAATATCTCTTTGAGCTTTCACACCCTACATATATAAATCAATGCAATTCTTGGCTACCTAAGCCATCCTCCCATCCATCCCCATTCATAGTAATGAGTAATGAAAATAGCATGAGAACAGAAAAGCCCGTTGAAGACAACAGGTTGCATGGATGTAGTTGAGGGTTGATTTCCTGCCGCCCACCCCAATATCTTCTTTATAGGTAAGGTTTATAGTCACTTACTACAAAAACTACTCTTAAGGGATTGTAAGTATCATGATCGTTTTAGAGCCGGCAGTATGTGCAATGTATAGGAAATAGATTTGTTTTGTTTCAGGAATTAAAAATATCTTTCTGGAGCTATTCATAGAAATTCCCAGGGGCTAAAGGTGTGAAAATCATAGGTGATATGTCACCTATTTATATCCATGAGAGTTTTGCATTCAGCATGATTATCATTTTAATACTAAGCTGTCCTTCATTTCAGGAGTTCTGCTCGTTTAAAAATATCTGTAGAGCTGCTACATTAAATTGTAGCACTGATATTCAAACCACAATAAAACTTTATTAAAGCATGTCACAGCACATGGCATGTCCTACAAATGTTCATTCATGTAATTCTTGTGGTAGGGAGCCAAATTCCTATCTGGTATAAAATGAGTGCAGCAGTATGGACTTCAGAAGTCAGCAGAGTTTCATCCATTTTCAACAAGTGAATTTAGCAGCATTACACCCACTGTAACCTTTCTGAATATGGCTCCTTAGTTATTTCATACAAAACTCTAAAGTTTCTAAAAGGATGGGTCCAGTAGGGGGTTTTGTTACTAGAATCAAGTATAGATTTTCATGAGACAGTTCTATGTCTTACAAAAGAGAGTTGTAGTTGACTATTACATGTCAACTAATGGTATCTAGAACTTTGCATTTTGTAGACTGGGTCAAACAACAATTGTAAAGCATTTTATGTATATAAACTAATGAAATGTAATGAGATTCTTGTAAGATAACTATTAGTACCTACTATAATATAACAGATGGGTCTGGGCACCGTTGAGAGAGTCAGATCAGGGTGAATTGCTCAAAACCAGGGCTACTTACAGCCCGGACTGGAGTCCTTCCCTATAATGCACCAAACCAGTCACACAGAGGACCTCAACTGCCCATCTGGCCAACAAGAAGCCTCATCAGCAAAACCCTTTAGACACCCAGCCTTCCCTGTGACACAATCAGACTCACACCTTACACAGGTGAGAGGTTATAAAACCAATCTCACCAAATACAGGTTCTCCCAGTCCCAGAGGACCAGCCACAGTCCCAGGTTAGTTTATACCTTGGATCTTACCCAAAAAAGCATGCTGTGCCAATCCTTTAGAAACTAAAATATAAATATTTATTAATAAAAAAGAAAGAAAAAGGTTGGGAGTGAGATTGTAACATCTCTAAGAGCATGCATTAAGAACTTGGTGATTGATGTAGGTAATGTATTCTCTTTAACAAACTGCCAACTTAAAAGTCTCTGGTGTACATCCTATGCCAAGATGGGTCAGCAAATCCTTACGGGTCTTCTGTCCCTAACACGGGTACTTCTGGAATAAGGAGCATGATTGAAGACAAGATGGAGGCATCCTGATAGTACTATTATAATCTTCTCCTGGATGCTCCAACCTCCTAAAATGGGCTGATCACAGGACGCACAAACCAATTTCTGTCATTTTTAGTCAAGAAGCCAGAGTCCTCAGATGTGTCCTTCTTAGGCAAGGGGTCATGGTGTGCTCCACTGGTGTCAATTGGTGACATTCAGGCCATTGTCCATGCTGCATCGAGCGACCGCCCCTCCCAGCAGAAAACATATAAAATATAAATAAGTCCATATTCATAACTTTACACACACAGATTGTACAAATGCATGAGTAGCCAAGACAGAGTCAACATAGAATGAGTTTTTGTTTGACACCTCCCATGGCCCCCTTTGCACTGAATTTGGGGCAAATATGCACCAGCAGGTGCAGCAGTAATCTGCTGCCTCACACTAAAATTCAATAATGTGACAGCTACAATTTTACAAATGGGGAACATATAGTACAGAGATGTTCACAGAATAACCCATGGTCATGCAGTGAGTTATTAAATGGATCTAAGAACACAGGTCAGAAATTCTGATTATCTATTTCTTGCTGTAAAAATTGGACTGTGCTTCTGCATTAAACAGAGGTACTTCTAGGATACACTGTCTAACATGTCCTTACACAGTTATGCCAAAGGAGTGAAATTGGTATTATAAATATGTCCAGTAAAATAACAAGAACAATAATAAACACAGTGCAATGACCATTTGTCTCACTTGTTTCTTCAGTCTTTAGCTTCTTAAATTCATTTTAATTACATAGCATGTGTTTAAATTGGAACTCACTTAAAGGAACACTTACACCAAAAAAAAGTCTTGAGCAAAGATTGTTGCTGCTGTTAGAAATGGTGTGTACAGAATGAAGCTGTTTCCTCTTAGCTGAGCCCTTTTTTCTCTTTGATTCTGCTATGTCTCAGTCCTGTCCTTAGCTTTGTGTTAACTCCGGAAAATGAACTGATGTTAAAAGTCAATGTTATGATGTCAGTACAGGATAAAAGAGAAAGAGAAGCCAAGGTATAAATGAGAAAACACATATTGAAACCATGACCAAGAATTGTTACGAGATGGGGACCCATAAAATAGATGAATGCTTACAATGTTGAAATGGGTACTGCGTAACTGCGCAGCGCTCTCTCTCAGCACATTCTCAAACATAACTGTGCTTAACAGCTGATATAGGAAGAAAGACTGCTGTAGGGCACACACAAATGTAAATTTGAACAAGGGAAAGAAACAAAGAAAACCAGGTGCACCTACCCATATATTAAATCCCTGCTTATACTATATCTTAATCTTATATTTGTGGAAATCTGTAGAGTCTGTTAAATCCAAGACAAGCACTACATTGTTTCCTTCATTGTGGTTTCTTCGGGACTGCTCCTCTTTCTGGTTATCTTACTATACAACTTCCATACTGGAAGTGGCTGAAACAGATGAGCTATTGAAATAGATAATATAGTGCTTTATCACTTTTATTGTTTTCACTATATAGTGGTCAGTATTCAATCACTGCACCACCCACTTTTCTACAGGCTTGAGGGATATGAGAAAAATGAGAAAAAATAATCATAGACATTAACTGGGGAAAAGATTGATTAGAAACCATTTAGCAGGACAGAATATTCTACTCTCCCACACCCAGTAAAGTGCATATTAGAGAAGTGTTGCCAATCTTGTAATCTTACAATGTGTCCCAGAACTTTGTGACTCTTTTGTTTAAAAAGAAGTCCTAGCTTCTGGAGTGATGGGACCTTCAGTTTTCCTTTAAAAAGAGACCATTCGTGGTACTTCATAGGTAAGGGGACTTAGACTTCTGTGCTGAAGTGAGAGTACCAAGATTCTCAGTGATAGGAGCAGTTTTATATGACTTGATGTAAAAGGCTGAACATGGGCCAGTAATGAATGCAGTAAGTATCTGTGATGAAGTATTGCATCTGATGTTCTCTTGTCGGAAGGGGACTGTGTGTGAGGTGTTACTTGTTTTGCTTTTGTACATTCCAGGAAAAAGTATAGAACCAAGGGAAATGAATGTGACTGCATTAGAAATTTTAAAAGATTAACATAATGATGAACTGTTTGAGCACGATGTAAGAAAGCAATGAAGTACAGGTAATTTGCTGAATCTTGGGAGGTCAATATTAGCAGCATTGCCAACACTTCCACTGCTTGCTGGGCTTTTAGGGATAAATTAGAGCTAAATAACAGCACACTGGTGGCTGTAAACAAACTTTATGGGATGGAAGGAAACTTGACCATGCCCATGATAAGTGATCATCTGGCTAACTAAAATCATGCTGGACCACAGATGATACCAGACCAAAGAGTAACAGATTAGAGAGGTTCAGCCTGCAACAAAATATATGGAGCAACAGGAATCACTTACTGAGAAGTTTAAAAGACTAACAGCATGGATGCAGTCCCAAAGGCATGAAGAACAGATGACAAAAATCCTAAAGGTACTAGACCATAATGTTTACAGAAAGCCGAACAAAGAAATGTGGCTATAGTAGTAGAAGAATCGACATACTGGACAGTGTAACTGAACTGCATGCCAGCAGTTGGCATTTAAAACTTGCTATCTTTTTTTTAAACAATATGAAATTACAGATTCTGAGAACACCAACACAGTATATACGAACACTTGTACTATTTAAATTAGTGGTTAATATTCAAGTTTTTTTAATAGTTTAAGTTTCACAGAAACAAGGGGAAGATTGAAAGGGTTGATTGCATTTTAATTTCTTTTTCTTTTATTTAGGAAGTATTTTGTTTAATCTTCTAGCCACAGCTAAATTCGATTTTTTTTTTTGAACTGCTAAAATGCCAAATTATAGGACCAATCCCTTAAATCTCATTCTGGAAACAGGACAATTGAGTTTCATGGATTATCTTGCAGGATTAGCTGCAAGTGATATGCAACCAAGTCCCAGCTTAAAACAAAATAATGTTTTTCATCTCTAGAAGTGAGAGAGAGACACTTTAAATGAGAGAAATAAAGACTGAAGCTGGCAGATTTTTTTTTTTGCACAAATTTGTGTCATTTTCACCATTTTTAAGTCAAAAGTGAACAGCCCATAAAAGTATTAAAATGAAGCATTTTGTTTAGACAGTATTTTAAGAGAAAAGCTTTGAGTTTTTTTCAGTGCAAATTGCCTTAATTTTCCTTTAAAAAAATCAAACACTTAAAATGGTCAAAATCAAGATAACGTATTGACCCTTTTTGTTTTCTTTTCAATTCACAACTAATGTCTTTTGGGGGGAGGAGAGGAGGTTGTGGTTTGATTTCCCCCTTCCCCCACCACTCTCCCAGGTTGTTTTTTTTTTTTTTCCAGAATTGTCAGCAAATGGAAAAAAAATCCACAGAATATTAGATTGTGGCATCTGATTGATGTGTACGGGGTGCCGCGCCCCCAGGTGCCTGCACTGTGCAGGGGGTCAGACTAGATGATCATAATGGTCCCTTCTGACCTTAAAGTCTATGAGTCTATGAGCTCATGCGCAGTCCCACCCCCGGGCATGTGGTGCATGCTTAGCTCCGCCCCTGGACGGCAACCTATGAGGGGCGCCTGATTGAAGTGGTAAGGGGCACTGCATCAGGTGCCCTCCATAGGTTGGCGCCCTGGGCTGCTGCCTGGCTAGCCCCCCCCCCCCCTTAATCCAGCCCTGGCCAGGGCCAGATTGGCCTGGAGGCAGGGAGTACATGAAGTCTCTTGCTTGATGTTCCCACCCTGCCAGGGGCACACAACAGCTAAAGAGACTTGCCAGCTGTTTTAAAAGTGCTGGCATGTCACTTTAGCCATGCACTCTTGTGGGGGGCAAAAGAGACTTTGTCTGCTCCCCCACCCCTAGGCCCTCATTGGCCTGGAACAGGAAAAGCGTACAAGGTCTCGTTTCATTAGGTGCCTAGTGTGAACTGCCAGCTGTTTTAAAACAACTAGTGTTTTTCTCTAGGGGGTATGGAAGGAGGGGCAAGACTTCTTGTGCACCCCCACCCCACGCCAATCAGGGTGGTGGGGGAAGCACAAGAAGTCTCCTAGCCCTGCCCTTTCTGACCAAGTTCCCACCCCTTCCAGGACCCACCTCTGCTCTACTTGTTATGCCCTTCCAGCATGACTGTAATCCATTAATAACTACTCTCTGAGAACAGTTATCCAGCCAGTTATGCACGCACTTTACAGGAGCCCCATCTACATCGTATATCCTTAGTTTATATATAAGAAGGTCATGCGAGACTGTATCAAATGCTTTACTGAAGTCTAGGTATACCATGTCTATCGCTTGTCCCTTATCCACAAGGCTTATTATCCTATCAAAGAAAGCTATCAGATTGGTTTGACGTGATTTGTTCTTTACAAATCCATGATGGCTGTTACCTATCACCTTATGATCTTCCAGATGGTTTCAGATGGTTTCTTAATTATTTACTCCATTATCTTTGTCACAAATGTAAAGCTGACTGGTCTATAGTTTCCTGGGTTGTCCTTATTTCCCTTTTTATAGATGGGCACTATATTTGCCCTTTTCCACTCTTCCAGAATCTCTCTTGTCATCTCTGACTTTTCAGAGATGATAGCTAATGGTTCAGATGCCTCCTCAATCAGTCCTTGAGTATTCGAGGACGCATTTCATCATGCCCTGGTCACTTGAAGACTTCTAAATTTTCTAAGTAATTTTTAACTTGTTCTTTTCCTACATTAACTTTTGAACCCACACCATTCTTAATAGCATTCCCTGTGTTAGCCATCCAGTCACCACCAAACTTCTTGGTGAAAACCGAAACTAAAAAGTTATGTACCTCTGCCATGCCCACATTTTTCTTGTTTTGTGTCTTTACCTTTCTAACTCTGCCCCACATACTTCTGTTATTTATTTTTATCCTTTGAACTTTGTCCTAGTTTACGCTTTGTATAAGACTACTTTTTTATTTTTAGATCATTGAAGATCTCCTGGTTAATTCAGTGTTGTCTCTTGCCTTGCTTCATGTCTTTTCTACACAGTGGATTAGTGTGCTCTTGCTCCCTTAATAATGTTCCTGTGAAAAACTGTCAACTGTCTTCAGTTGTTTTTCCTCTTAGTGTTGCTTCCCATGGGACCCTACCTGCTAGTTGCCTGCATTTACTAAAGTCTGCCTTCTTAAAACCCATTGCTTTACTTTTGCTGTTCTTCCTTCTACTATTGCTGGGAATCATGAACTCTATGGCTTTATGATCACTTTCTCCCAATCTGTCTTCTGCTTTTTAAGTTCTCAATCAGTTCCTCTCTGTTTAAGTTAAAATCTAGAACAGCTTCCACCCTAGTAGCTGTCTCAACCTTCTAAAATTAAAAAAAGTCTCCAATGTATTCCAAGAATTTGCTGGATAATCTGTGCCCTGCTGTGTTGTTTTCCTGACAGATGTCTGGATAGTTGAAGTCCCACATCAGCATCAAGTCCTGTGCTTTGGATGATTTTGCTAGTGGTTTAAAAAAAGCCTCATCTACCTTTCCTTCCTAGTTAGGTGGACTGTGATAGACCTCATGACATCACCCTTGTTTTTTAACCCCTTTTAACCTTACTCAGAAATTCTCAAAAAGTCAGTCTCCTATGTCCTCCTCAATCTTATTCCACATAAATATTTTTTGCTCAGCTCTGGTTTAAAAAAAAAAAAAGAAACTGCATCACATATAAAATAGAGACCAGACTGTTTCACGGAACAATTTGATACAGTCTTGCATGATCTTCATATTAATAAACTAGGCAAATTCAACTTAGATGGGGCTACTGTATGGTGGGTGCCTACCTGGCTGGATAATCGTTCTCAGAGAGTAGTTATTAACAGTTCATAGTCATGCTGGAAGAGCATAACAAGTGGGATTCCACAGGTGTCTGTTTTGGGACCGATGGTGTTCAATATCTTCATCAATGATTTAGATGATGGCATAGGAAGTACTCTTATTAAGTTTTCAGATGATACCAAGGTGGGAGGGGATGCAACTGCTTTGGAGGATCGGGTCAGAATTTAAAATGATCTGGACAAACTGGAGAAATGGTCTGAGGTAACCAGGATGAAGTTTAATAAGGACAAATGCAAAGTACTCCACTTAGGAAGGAACAATCAGTTTCACACATAGGCAACGTCTACACTACGAGTTTTCCTGATCTTGAGGGAAAAGGGGTTTTTGCACAAAATAAAACGTTCACACTGCTTGTCTTTGCACAAAAACCCTAGCGCAAAAATGGATCGGCAGAAAATATGCAAATGAGATTGACTCATGCAAATGAGTTCCTCATTAACATATTTTTGACAAGAACACTCATAATGTATATTTAGCCATACAGAATGGGAAGTAATTGTCTAGGAAGAAGTATTGGAGAAAGGGATCTAGGGGTCATAGTGGACCACAAGGTAAATAATGAGGAATCAGTCTGATTCTGTTGCAAATAAAGCAAACATGATTCTGTGATGGATTAACAGAAGTGAGCAAGACACGAGAAGTCATTCTTCTGCTCTACTCTGCACTGATTAGACCTTAGTTGGAGTATTGTGTCCCGTTCTGGGCACCACATTTCAAGAAAGATGTGGAGAAACTGGAGAAGGTCTAGGGAAGAACAACAACAGCGATTAAAGGTCTAGAGAACTTGCACTATGAAGAAAGACTGAAAGAATTGGGCTTGTTTAGTTTGGAAAGGAGAAGACTGAGAGGGGACACGACAGTGGTTTTCAGGTATCTAAAAACGTGTCACAAGGAGGAGGGAGAACAATTGTTCTCCTTGGCCTCTGAGGATAGGACAAGAAGCAATGGGCTTACACTGCAGCAAGGGAGGCTTAGGTTGGACATTAGGAAAAACTTCCTAACTGTCAGAGTGGTTAAACACTGGAAAAAGTTGTCTAGGAAGGTTGTGGAATCTCCATCTCTGGAGATATTTAAGAGCAGGTTAGATAGACCTCTGTCAGGGATGGTCTCTAAAGGACACTGGATCCTGCTGTGAGGGCAGGGGACTGGACTTGATGACCTCTCAAGGTCCCTTCCAGTTCTATTCTATGATTAAACAAATCTTATTTGAAGGAACCAGTTTTTTAATAAAAAATTTTCAGAAAAATAAACTTATGGAGAAAAAGTACTGTGCTGATGATGGCACATTTAATAGTTTGTTTTATTACTTCAGAGAGAAACAATGTAACTCACCTGTAGATAGATGTGTGGAGTAACTGGTTTACCTTATGAGATCATAAAGGGATTATATTTCATGAATGTGAGTTTTTACTAAAGTGGATTCTTGGCAGTAATTTGATCAAAGGGGAAAAGATTTATGAAGTCTGTTTACTGTTTTAGAATCTTCTAAAAGTTTGTGGAATGAGATCAAAAGTGATGTCTTATTGCATCTAGTGTTAGGGCTCCTCCAGCCTGTAGCTATATTGCTAAAATTCAGAATTCTCCTACTGTATATTTAAATCAGATTGTTTTATGTAGATGTTTTGCTAGAGCGTTGCATGTGACTGCCTCCAGGAGTGCATTGTCTGGGCATATGGAAAGGAAGGCAGGAGACACTTGAAATAAATTGCAGCCTGATTAAACCTATCTACCTGGCAGATAAAATGTTCAGTGCGGGCCCATCCATGTTACTTTAAATCAGTGGTCTCCGACCTTTTTAACCACGAGATCACTTTTTGAATTTAAGTGCAATTCAAGATCTACCTCGTATCCAAAAACTCTTGCCCTGCCTCCTTTGTGCCCCTTCTCTGAGGCCCTGCCCCTGCTCACTCCATCCTCCCTCCCTTCCTCATCCTCTCACTTTCATCATGCTGGAGCAGAGGGTTGGAGTGCAGGCCCTGGTCTTGGGTTAATGGGATTTGGAGTATGAGAGGGGCTTGGGACAGACAGTTGGGATGCAGGAAGGGATTCTTGGTGCAGGCTCTGGGAAGGTGTTTGAATGCAGGGGTGCTCAGGGGTAGGGCAGGAGCTTGGAGTAGGTTCTTGACTGGGATAGGAGTTCGGGATATGGGCTCCCGATGGGCTCTGCTTACCTCAGGTGGCTCCTGTGTGGGGGTGCAGTGGGGCTAAGACAGTCTCACCCCTGTCCTGGCCTCTCACAACTCCCAAAAAGCAGCCAGAAAACTCCATCCCAAGTCCTGCTGTGCCCCCTCTCTGCTTTGTGGAGACAGGATACAAAATGGAAGAGGGGGCTCCTTGACATCAGCACTCTTGCTCACCTTTTCCTCCCTTGCCCATGAAGCAAGAGGCTCCCAGGGTGGGTGTGAGGGGTCCACTCCAAGGCAAAGGGCAGGAGATGAGCAGCAGTAGAGGGAGAGGCAGGTGAAGTGCCTGCACTTGATAGCCTCTTGGCCAAACCAGTCAGGAGCACCTGTCAGAGGCTCCAAAATATATAATAGATTCTGATCATCTGGTTGGTGACCATGGCTTTGAATCATTACCTGGGATCCCACCTGATCCCTCCCCTTGATTTCCATCCAGGTTCCCTAGCTAGCCATGGCTTGGACCTTACCATGTGCCATAGCTGTGGTGGGCAATGCGAAAGGGGGAGGAGTGTTGCCTCCCTGCCGCACCAATCAAAGGAATCTCCAAACCCCATCCCCAGTTCTGTTCCTTTATCCAGTACCTCCTTTTAAGACCTATACCAGGCCATTTATCTGATCCTTGGATGACTTCCTGTACTGGACATCTGCCCACCCTTATGAAATAAGTTCCAACATATGGCCTACTTTTCTTCTTCTTCTCCAAAAAGAAGGTCCTCCCTGATTCTTGCTGTGGGAAAGGTGAAACAATTTGACTGCCCCCCAAAGTCAATCTGGCAATGTAGGGAAAATTGCTTCCCAGACACCCTCCTCCCCTGCCCCTTAATAAAGTGATTAACATGATGACCACAGCTTGTCCTAACCCTACTTGATGTTTGCCTCCATGAGGGTAGGGGTGGTGAATGCAGGTTTTGCTGCTGTGTGGAACCAAGAGTTTTCTCTCAACCAGCATTTGTACCCTTATGCCTTCTAGACCTCATTCCTGAGGTGGTGAGTCAGTGTTGCAAACTGCATGCTGTCCACCTCTCTGCAGCAGTTTCTGATCTCATTTGCCCCCTTCTACTCCCTCCCCCGAGCTATAAAACAGAGTTCTTTTCTGGTAAGCAGAGACAACCCTCTCCTACTTCCTGTGGTGCAGTCATTTATAGACATCTACTGTTGCTTTTTGACCTTCTGTTGCAGCATTTGAATGTATTCTGATTGAATGTGAAACTTGATCTGCAGTGGGTCTCTGTTACGATGAAGTGGCAAACCCTATGGCTGTGTCTACACTGCACCCCTTTTCCGGAAAAGGGATGCAGATGAGACAAGTCAGAATTGCAAATGAAGCGGGGGATTTAAATATCCCCCCGCTTCATTCGTATAAACATGGCTGCCGCTTTTTTCCGGCTGAGGGCTTTGCTGGAGGAAAAAGGCCAGTCTAGACAGGATCTTTCGGAAAATAAACCCTTTCCGAAAGATCCCTTATTCCTCTTAAAATCAGGAATAAGGGATCTTTCAGAAAAGGCTTTATTTTCCGAAAGATCCCGTCTAGACTGGCACTTTTCTCCGGCAAAGCCCCGAGCTGGAAAAAAGTGGCAGCCATGTTTATACAAATGAAGCAGGGGATATTTAAATCCCTCGCTTCATTTGCAATTCCGACTTGTCTCGTCTGCATCCCTTTTCCGGAAAAGGGGTGCAGTGTAGACACCGTAAAGGAATAATGTTCATCTAAGGTTGCTGAAGATGTCTATCTTGATTTTCTTTGGTAGATCCCCTTTGTCCAAATAATGCTGTTAAGGATATAACTAAGCTCTTTGGGCTAAATACTGCTCTTACACCTATATAGTCCCATAGATGTTAGTTAATCTGCATGTGTAGTAGGGATACAGAATTAACCCCCTTTGTCTCTCTTAGTGCATAAAAGGGCATAATTTGGATTCCAAACTGCAACTTGCCAGATGAGCGTTCAGTCTAAATTCTACTGGAATGAATTCTCACTCTCTACAGTGCATATGAAAACTATTTGAATGCATAGATTTGTTTTCTCATCTTTTATTTGTGCTTTTTTTCCCAGTGAGAGCTATTAAAACTAAAATGCTTATATTATGCTGGAGCGCATATCTTCTGCTTGCTTGACCACCAGTCCAAAAAAAAAAATTCTGAGTCAAATTCAGTCAAATGTAACCTAGAGATGCAGTAATTCCCATTGTTGTCAAGGGTTAAATTTGGACCAAAGAGCATTGGGGGTACCATAGACATAAATACAAGTGGACATAGGAGAGATAAGAATGCGTAAGCTTACTTCCTCCTACATTGTTTTCTCTGTTACATCCCCTACCTTCTTTCCATTCCCTATGGGCATGAAGTGCTCTATTGGCACTCACTGAATGCCAGTTGATGCATGCTGAATAACTTTGCCACTTACACCCCTTTATACAAAATTATATCTCATATGTTATTTTAATATTTAAATTGCAAATGAATTTGGCCTAGAGACATCCCCAGGAATTGCATCTGCTTCCTGGAGGCTGAATCTGACTGATGGTTTTTGACCATTGACCTCAACTCGGACAGAGATGCTCCACCATAACAACATAAGCATTTAAATTTTAATAGCTGTCTCTTAAAAAATAAAAAGAAAAGATAGGGCAACACATATAGGTTCTAGAAAGCTTTCTTTTAAGTGTTTTTTTTAACCTGTTGTTTATTGAATGCAGTGCAAATATAAACAATTATCCTTTCACAAAGAGTAGCTTCATTAAATATCTATTCAGAGTATATAATTCATATATCACTGTTATGTAGCTGAGATTGGAAGATACTTTTCTCAAGAGCAGGAAATGTATCAGATAATAGACATGTAAGTTCCTAGCTTACAAGTCCTTTTTCCAGAGCTAATGGATTGTGAACCTGATAAGCTTTTCCAGAAGAGCTTTTAAATGCTTTTGAACCAACTTCACCCCATTACTTTGTGCACCCACACACACTGAATCTCTAATGATGATCAAAGTTTAAAACTCAACATCAGCCACTGCACAAAATCAGGATATTAATTTCAGCAGGAAACCATTCAAGCTTCTCTTCCCATATGTTCTGCTTGTAGCAAACCTACTTAATCAAGTATTCTCTTATTTTCAAAATCTGTCTTTCACATATGCCACTCCAGAGATGTCTTCTCCGTTCATGTTCTACTCTGTAAATTCCTGTGAGATTCTTTTCCATTCCTGAGATACTGGTGACACCTGGGAAACTGACTGCACTATGCAGAGCTAAATCATGTTGAAATTAAGCCCAATATATACAGTCTTTTTGAGCAGGGAGGTGTTGTTTTCTTCATTTATGATGTTGCTCCATGACTTTATTGATCCCCGTTCTGTGACTCTGCCGTCCCCCATTAATTCCCCATTTGATGCATTTTGGGTTGCTAAGCCCACCACCAATGGGACTCCCTTGTTTCCCAATATGTGTTTCCTATGCTGTACATTTCTGTCCTGGGATTCCTGTTACCCTATGATCCCTAATCCTCTGTCCTATCCCAAACCCAGCAGTTCAACTCTCCTCATGTTCATCTGTGTATACTCAGAATCATGCCAGGCTTGCACAAAGGTGAAGATCTACAGAAGGAAATGGGTCTAAGAGAAAGGAAGAGTCTAGCATCTTGTTAAAGGAAGAGACAAGTACGTTTTTCATTGGATGAAATCCTGTCCTCATCGAAGTCAAATACCGTGTTCTTTGGTCTGTATTTTAAAGTAGGTCAGACTAGAACATGGGCGGGCAATAATTTTTGAATATAGGCCAGTTCACAAATTTAGGAAGCGGCTGCGGGTGGACCCAGAAGGAGCGGGGCCTCAGGCAGAAGGGGGCAGGGGCAGGATTGAGAACTACCCTGCCGGGAGCTTTGCTTGGCCTGGGGTCTCTGCCCCCTGACTTCTGGCCAATGGAAGGGACCTGGAGCAGATGGGAAGGTGGTGGGGAATAGCCTCCTCCCAGAGTTATCTGAGGTGGAGGCTTAGAATTCATATAACAGGGCTCGCAGCTCCTGGCCCTGCTGCTAACCTGTTGCCTGGCAGCTGCCCAGCAAGCACAAGCCCTTTGAATAGAAGCAGTTGAAAGGGCTTGAGCCTCTCGGGCAGCTGCCAGGCAACAGGCCCAGTGGGACCAAGAAATGCAAGCCATTTCAACTGCTTCTGTTTAAAGAGCTTTCGCATGCAGGGTGGCTGCCAGGCAATGCAGCCACCCAGCAAGTGTGAGCCTTTTAAATAGAAGCAATAGAAAGGGCTTGTGTGCCTCCAGCTCCCAGGCAATGTGCTAGGGCAGGGTTCAGCGACCTTTCAGAGGTGGAGTGCCAAGATTTGACTTCTTCACATCTATGTACAGGTCCAAGTGTTGGTGATAGTTTTTAAAGTCAATAATAGTCCTACTTACAGCAGCTTCATTAATAAATAAAGAAAGATACAGATCTTACCTTTTGGTGCAGGGGTTGGCAACCTTTCAGAAGTGGCGAACTGAGGTTTAACTTATTCATGGCTCCGTGTGCCAGGGGAAAAGGAGGAGAGGCAAAGGCAGGCTGGGAATGGTGACCTTATTTTCTGAACCAGCTGCAGCTAGTGAGAACGGTTTAATTTAAATTATGAAACAGATTAAGCATTTTAACTTTCTCATATTAGATTATCAAACTTCATTTTAAATAAAATATATTATGTTCAACACAAAAGGTTTCAATGTTTTATTTATGGCAGAGGTGGGGAAACTTTTTTGGGTTGGGAGTCACTGACCTACAGAAAAATCAGTTGGGGACCACACAAGTGAGAAGCAAAAAAACTCCTCCAAAAAACCCCAACACTCACTGATGTGGCCCCAATTCAGTCACTTCACTCCTTTAGTGCTGCAGCCTCATGGGGTGAGGGGAAGGAAAGGGAGGGGGAAACTGAGGTTCAGGGCTTCCCATAGACCAGATTTACTTTTCTGGGATTCCAGAGTTAGTGGATTGTATGGACCTTTTTAGGCTGTGTGGTAGGGACAAAAATGAGGGGTACAGTGTGCAAGACAGGGATGCCAGCAAGTAGGATAGGAATGG
Source organism: Pelodiscus sinensis (assembly GCF_052426305.1). Taxonomy (NCBI): domain Eukaryota; kingdom Metazoa; phylum Chordata; order Testudines; family Trionychidae; genus Pelodiscus; species Pelodiscus sinensis. The sequence continues at coordinate 203,877,673 of NC_143052.1, forward strand.
AGTGCAGGATCTGGGAGGAAGGTGGGGCGCAGAAGCAGGCTGGGAGTAGGATGTCTAAGTGGAAGGACGCAGGAACAAGGGAGGGTGTCAGAGCAAGCTCTGGGTGTTGGGTCTTGGAGGGAGGGGAAAGGAAAGTGAGGGTATTGGGGTGGAGGAGTCTGGGCATGAGGGAGAACCTTACCTGGCTTTGTGCCCCCTTGCAGCAATGGCCATAGTCACGCTGTCCCTGCCACTCCGGAGGAAGGCCCTACTGCCAGGGCCCACATTGTCTGGCACCGGCTCTGGCCCTGGAGCCACTGTGGTCTGGGGTTGGCTCCAGACCATGTGGCTGCAGCAGCGGCACCTCCTGTCCCAGCCGAAGTGCTCCTGAGGAGCCTCAGCCCCAGCTCTGCCTCCTCCCACCACAGCCTAACCTGATGCAGGGAGGAGGGAGAGTTCTCCAGCAGCTGCAGAGGGGAGGCGGGGTGGGCTGAGCTCTCTCCCCATTGCTGCTGACAATCAGCATGCGTGCTGTAGGTTGCCAGCCCCTGTGCTAGGCAGTGGGGTCTGGAACAGCCTTGTGGGCTGGATCAAAACCTAGGCGGGCCACATGTGACCCGTTGAGAGGCTTTTGCCCACCCCTAGGCTAGAATGATCTTAGTGGTCCTATCTGTCCTTAAAACCTGTGAATTCATTGGGCCAGGATTTCACCCAGTGTGTATCTTGCTTTTGAAATGTTACGTCCAAAATATTGTATAAGAGTTTTTATTTCAGAAAGTCTTTATATCTATAAGGTAAACTTTTGTATGGTAAATACTTAATTCAGACAGAACATCAGAATAAATAGGTTTCAAAATCTTCATGGAACAGTGTTGCAACACAGCATTCCCATCAGAAATATGTGGTTTCTGGCATCACGTTTCTTTTTGAAAATTTGATTGAATTTATTTTTTCCCCTGTCGGCCTGATTATATTTCGCCTAGATGTCAAGTATGTGCTCATGCAAAAAAAGGCAAAATTAAGCTGAATATGTGCAGTCCATTTGCAGCAGTAATACTTGTTTTTTTATTTATGATGATGTCTGTGATTCTATTGTATAACTGGCAAATCTGCATCTGTGTAGGAGAGAGTCCTGAGAGAAGAGATAACAGACATCATTGTAATCAGATACATAAAACTAATAATCAAGGTCTTAAGACATGGGATAATAATAATAATGAATAGTAATTATTCCCCCCCCCCCCCCTATATCCCACCTCTTTAAAAAAGTGTGGTCATTAATTATATGAATGTGCCTTTTGTGGTCTTGTTACTTTGTTTTTAAAGGTTGCCAAAATGCCCCCCCCCCCCCCAAAAAAAAAGTCTTATTCTGGAAAGCAAAAGAGGTAATAATTTAAAATTTGTGATTTTTTTTTTCTTCTGAATTTTTCACCACCACATATGAACAAAATGGTTTGGAAAAGAAGTAAAATTCTGGAACCAGGACAAAAATAAGTAAATAATTCAATGCACAATAGGATTTTTTTTTTAAATCATATTTGTATTCCTGGAACACTTTCCACTGGGAAAATAATTAGTGGAAAAATTTTACCTAAAATTACAGACTCAAACAAGCCAGTTTCCTCTATCAATCTGTGTATGGTCATGGGACATCTTAGATGCTGTTCCCTCCCCTCCCCCTTTTTTGGGGGTAATAAAATGGGGTTAATGATAATCTAATACTTCATATGTGATAAATGTTTATCTAGAATGGAAACTTTGCAATACAACTGATTTCTTAATAACATGATAACTACAGGCAAATAAATTCCTATGTAATTATGAAAACTGGAAGTGTAAAGGTCTAGTAGACTGGCTACAGGTGTGGCTAATTTTGTGTTTACTGTGGCTTTCAGTTAACCACTTCAACCTTAAAAGCTACCAGAGTGAAATATTTTGTATATGATTATATTCACTAATTAATGGAATAATTATTTCAGAATAGTCTGATAAATTAAAACTCCAAAATGAAGGAAAGATTAAAAACTTTTACAAAAATTTTACATCGCCCTTCAGGTGTGAGTCTGGTTTTGCTCAACTTAATCTTTGAGAGAGAGTCTCCTGTTCAAGAGTAAGTAAATAAAGCCCCAGGTCTGTGACACTAAAGCATATCCTCATTGTCAGTATCTCATATTTCATTATGGTTCATGGTACATATGATGTCAGTGGCAGCACATAACTTCTTTGTACAGTGTTAGAAGACATACAATATCTGGTGCATGTTTCATGTTTGGTATTTTTTTTTATTCCTGCAAAATGTAATATTGAGTATCTTATGTCCACAATAATTGCCGCATTTTTGATTGCAGCAAGTATTGACTCATTAGCATTGAGCACAATTACCAGACTGTGAAGGGGAAGAGGATAAGAGATTAGGGAGAGATGAAAAGAACACATTTGTATGGCTTCTGAAGAGTATTTGCACCAGGTTTCTTAGATATCCACCCTTGATGAGGTAACTAGCACAGGATGTGTGTCACTGCCCATAGCAGGCACAAGAGTGCTTAATTTCATATTTGAATAGTGATAGAAATGTAGCCGTGTTAGTCTGGTGTAGCTGAAACAAAATACAGGACTATGTAGTACTTTAAAGACTAACAAGATGGTTTATTAGATGATGAGCTTTCGTGGGCCAGACCCAGTTCCTCAGATCAAATAGTGGAAGAAAATAGTCGCAACCATATATACCAAAGGATACAATTAAAAAAAAATGAACACATATGAAAAGGACAAATCACATTACAGAACAGAGAGGGGAAGCGGGGGGGAGGGGGGAAGAGGGAAGGAAGGTGAATGCCTGTGAGTTAATGATATTAGAGGTGGGGAAGGGGAGATGTCTGTGAGTTAATGGTATTAGAGGTGATAATTGGGGAAGCTACTCACAGGCATTTACCTTCCTTCCTCCTCCCCCCCCCCCCGCATCCCCCCTCTGTTCTGTAATGTGATTTGTCCTTTTCATATGTGTTCATTTTTTTTTAATTGTATCCTTTGGTATATATGGTTGCGACTATTTTCTTCCACTATTTGATCTGAGGAACTGGGTCTGGCCCACGAAAGCTCATCATCTAATAAACCATCTTGTTAGTCTTTAAAGTGCTACGTAGACCTGTATTTTGTTTAATTTCATATTTGTCAGCTGGCTACTAACAATCGGAGGACCAGGAGGGGACTGATGGAGACAAAAAGCTTATAGTCAGTATCAGGAAAGTGTGACAACAGTGACTCATTATTAAATTATTCACTGCTTAATATGGCACCGAGAACAGCTATTTTGCATAGGGGTGTCATGTAATTATCTGAATTTAGCACCACATAGGCATGCAAAATAACTGCTGCAGTTTTAGTAGTTTATTATCTCTCTGTCTGCTTGTTGAAGCTATCAGAAAGAAAAGTCCCATGTTTCCATAGCAGGCAAAATGGGTTGGCAAACAGCATGAATTCCATGCTGTTGTGATAAAATATGAAGAACAACAGAAGAGTAATTCTGCTATAAAATGGAAAATTACATGGTAGTGCAAATACTTGATCTCTGTTCTAGTGGAATACAGCTAAAATGGAAACACAAACCAATAGGTAGCATTCTATTATTAAACTACTGACTCTGTAGTGCCATCTGACACACACTGTTATCCTGGGTTTTGCTTAATGTTGAACATGTCTCAAGGCCATCAGAGTGTGAGCCCCATGCAGATGGTTTTCTAGCTTCACTTTTTTCCGCTTCTTGAGCATTTTGGCACAAAACTAGTTCTTGCAGATGGATCTAGGGTATGAGATGTCAGTGGGGATGTGTGTCATCCACAAAATGTGGGAACTGAATTGCTGTGGTTGTGTTACTACTCAACTATTCATGTAGGAGAATAAAATAAGGCCTCTTATTGGACAGACATGTAGCTAAACTTCCCACTCCATATCTTTTTCAAAGCCAAGATCAAATATTGAAATTGTTGCAATGGAACAGATTATTTTTAATTCAAGAATTAAAAAAAAAAAAATCTGTGTTACTGTAGTCTAGTGTGTACCAGAATTAAATTCCTGTACTCTTTGCTGTTTCTTCTCAGTCAGTATTGACAGAGCAGGGGCAGCCCTTTGGCCTGAAACATGAACAGTTTCTGCAAACAGATACAACCAAATCTACTCAGCATACACTGTATGATAGTTTGTTTTAAAATTATTTTTGCATCATTATGCTAGGCAAGCAACTTCAGTAGTTTTAAAAGTGTGCCACAATAGTAAGAAATCTTACTTCCATAATGATGTGATTAATGTCTTATCATATTAAGCACTTTGTAATCATGTTATGTTTGAACTGTATGGTTTTACTGAAGCATTATAGTAGCTAATGTGGTACAGTGGGAACACGCATCCATTGTATTAGTGAAGATAGAAGTAGGAGATGACTGCTCATGCAGTGACACTTTCAGAGGTTTGCATAAATAAAGCTCTGCTTTCATTATTAAAACAATATTGCCCTGGAAATAGAACCTATATTATATTTAGTGAAGTGCTGTATATCAAGAACAAATTGTTATCTGTATTGCTTTTCACGGTGTCTGCGTTTCAGCTGCCCCAGTATTCTTTTAGTCGCTGTTAACAGCCTTTTAAAAGGCTATAGCTGAAGTGCTTGCCAAGAATTTAAGTGGACTGTGAAACATAGGAGAGTGCAGCAGTTTTTGGAACTTATTTTCTAATACTTCTTGATTTTCTTGAAAAGAGTTTTTTGGCTTTTTTATTTTATACACAACTGTTGATAAGACTGCAACAGTGAAACCAGAACACAGAAACAGCAACATTACTGTTGATGCTGAGAATAACTGAGGAAAATAGAGGCTTTTGTGGTAGAGATACCTCAAATGTTTTAGAATGAAATATTTGACTGAATCATTCGAGTAATACAGCTTGTTCTGTGGTATGTGTCAGAGGCAAGCAACTTTCTCCTTGAGAGAGATACTGCATGAAATTCTTTACTGAACAGTGAGGGTATGGAAAAGAATTTGTGTCTTAGGCTTAAATTTGAGCCTCAGAGGCAACATCAAGAGTCCATTGAATTCATTGGCAAGACATCAATGGGCATTTGACCATGCACCACAAACCTACAACTGGCAGGAACCTTCAGAAGCATTAAATACCATGAGAGAGGCAATAGACTACCAATTTGCTAAATGGAAAACCGTGTGAAGCCCCTTGGTTTGGGAGTAGGGAATCCAAGTAAAAGGAATGCAGGCTTCCCTAATAATATAGCAAAGCAGAGATTGATAGATTCATGTTGGCATGCATCTCAGCCACCAGCTGCCTCGTAATGACATTGCCAGCTGTGATACGAGTTGGAATGATTTCTAGACTGTATCTTTAATTGTAGAGTGTTTGTTTATTTATGTTGTTACATATTTTATTTAATGATTCATTTAATTATTTTTAACATTGCTAAATAATTCCGAAGTGGGGAGGCAACAGTTGAAAATTGTCATACAGAAGGAAGACTGGGTTATGCCCAGAAGGAAGCCAGTGTGTCCTTACCATATTTGTATTTCAAATTGGTGTCTAAACTATTGAACTACTTTTAGAACTCTATTTAGAAATGATTAGAGCATTCCATAGCAGTGAGGGTGATTAACCATTAAAGCAACTTACTAAGTTTTGTGGTACATTCTTAATCACTGGTTATTTTTAAGCCAAGATTGAATGCTTTTCTAAAAGATACACTTTAATTCAAATTGCAGTTAATTCCTTTGGCTTGTTACAAAAAGACATCCAAACCACTAAGTCTACTGATCCCATCTGACATTATAGCCTATTATACTTTTGGGCTCAAACTGGTAGGCTGAGGGAGAGCAACAAGATCCACAGATTGCTCCTCCTCCCATGAACCCCCTGGAATACATATCATGGGCACACTATGGAATTTTAGAAGAATAAGTAGAGAAAGAATGATGTTCAGGGGAGACACTGGCACCGGACATCCTTGTCTATGGCATCCTACCCCAAGAGGTGTATGGAATATGTGATACATAGGTTTGCAGAAATTGGATTCTTAGATTCTTCTGGGGTAAAGAAGGAATGGTTGGGGCAAGTTCCGTATTTCCCTGTCTCAATCTATTATAAGAAAGAAGGAAGCGTTTCTATTTTCAACTCCCACCTACGAAAATGTCCCCACATAAGGGCACAACGAGCTCTGTTTGTTTGTTTGTTTGCCTTAGGCCATGTGTTAAATATCTAGTTAACTGAGGACCAAATTCTATCCCCAAACAAGTGTGAGCAATTCCCACTTTATATTGGTATCTGAAACAAAATTTCTGAGCATAAAATTTGGCATTTAAGATTAAATGTGGTTTTTTTTTTTTTTTTTTTTTTTTTTTGGTTTTTTTTTTAAACTTGTTCCTTGCCATGCCTTAGGTTTATGTCAATTCTCAGTCTTATCAGTCTTCGGTATGACAGTCTCTTATATTAGACAAGAGGGCATCTTATTAAGTTTAGGTTATAGACTGCATATTACAATTTTGTTTTATATGTAGTCATTCACTTCTATTCTTCCTGATTGCTTTTTTTTCTTGAATCCCCTTTTATTAATCTTCTGTGTGTTGTAAGCATCTATTTAAGTGCTGTGTGCAAAGTAGGGCAGGGTCTTAAGTTGGTGTGTACTGTTCTTTTGGGAATAGCGGATCTGTGAACACTGAGTGTCCAGTAGGTCACAGGTTAGATGCTCCAGGGGTACCTGGGGGGTGGGGTGAGAGTGTATCTATCGCTCACCTCCAGCGGGATGGATAAGAGTGCTTGAGTCCAGCACCCACAAAGGGTGGGTAGTAGTAAGTTGTGTCACCACTCTGAGTAAGCCCTGAGAAGCATAACACCCAACACCATCCTTGTTTGTATAGCTGAGGTTGTGTATTGCTATTTTGCCCAATTCCTCTCTTTTTTTAAGCAATTGAACTTTACCCCAATAACTAATTTTCTGTCACTTCACTAATGTTTCTGACTGCTTCTATTCACAGATATCCCATATATGTTTGTTTATTTCAGGAGACTTATGTGCTGTATTAGTAACTGATTTTATTGTATTGTATTTAAGTTCTTTTCATTGTACTTTAGAACATGATTTTATGAAAAGGCCACCTAAATCGTGACATTTGGTAGAGATAATGTTTCTTTAGGGCCCCAATACTGTACCTATTAAAAGACTGGGTGTTGAGTAACAGTAGGGGAAAAAACCAGTGCTCCATATACTTCCATTTATCTCATTAAAAGCAGCTAGTTGCATAAATGTTCGGTTGCTTTTTAGCTGCAGGGAAAGTTGCTAGACTGGGGAAGATGTGCTCGCGTTAAAAGGGATGGGTTTCACACCAGACCATCAGGTTCGGGCTGGTGGTGATGTGTAGAATTAGGGCTTGCCAAGCAGTTCATTTATACAAGGTAATTTGAAAATTATCATCATGTTAGAAAGCAGTCTGCAACATAAAAAGTTATAAAAGGAGGGAAAATGTGGGGGAGGGGAGGAAGGAATAGAAAAATACATAAGATTGTGTTTGCATTATATCAGAAAAGATTAAGGGAGGAAGGAATTGTGATGGAAGTAAGCCAGAATACACACAGACATGGATATAGGAAGTCATGGGGGTTCATCCACACAACATATCACAGGCTGAAGGAGTAGTTGATGCTGAGCATCAGGATAAGGGAAACGCCTCCGATTCGTTGTCCTTATAGCTTCCCCTTTACTGCCAGCTGCCTACAGCTAATTCTGCATCATTCTTTTACCATCTGCCAAACGGGTGTTGTGCACTGGGAGGTTGTGGGGGGAAAAAAAGGAGGGGATACCTACTGCCCTGACTATCACTATTTCTTAGAGGCAAGGGAGGAAAATGCATTCCCAAATGCCTCTCTGTCCTGTGGGGAAAAGAGGTAGATGGAAGAGAGAACCTCTCCAAGTGTCTTGCTTTTGTTACACTTCTAGTTTGGGAGCAGGATACCCAAGAAAGAGGTGTGCATTTGTCCTGCTATACAAGATATATAAGAAATGGTAAATCTACATATCTTGCACGGACCTGACCCAAATCCCACTGAAATAAAGGGCCATTTTTCAATTGACTTCAACCAGTTTGGATCATGCCCCAATTCTTCTGTGACTTCCTTCCCTCATTCCACAGTGCAGTCTCCAGTGTTTTCTATGCTGTTCAAGTAGAAATTGACATTTTGTAGTTTCCTGGCTTTTCCCCTGTATCTCTCCTTCTAGGGTAGGTGATTTACTCAATGCATCAGTGAGAAGATCATAATGTAAATAACAATTCAATTTACTTTGCAGTCTTAGCATTCTAGGCATCTCAACAACAAAGTTAAGCCTATTTAAACAACCAATAAAGAAACCATGGAAGATAGAATTGCACAGATAACTAGTGCTTTATCATTGTTCTGTGGCTAAAGTTTATTTCAGATAAAAAGGTCTTTGTTGTTTTTTGAAATATACCAAGTGTTGAGAGCAATCCTCTGTTTTAGAAGGAGGGTGATGTAAATTCTGAGAACTGCAGAGACAAAGATACAGATTCAAGATTGATTGTAGGCTTCAAAAGCATTAACAAGTTATGCAGGGCTCAGTGCATTAGTAGCTTTAGGTCTAGACTGTGCTGTAAAGGCACAACCCTGGGCTGAAAGGTACAGGTTTGTGAATGGGGAAAATTCCGTTCAGAATCAGAAGAGGAATTTTGGCTGACTCTATCATATTTCTCCTCTAGCCCCTAGGATTGCAGATGAAATAGTGGAGCACATGTTGCTCCTTGGTCTAGCCAGTCTGTTGGCTGGCATGGGGAGAAAGAAGACACAATTCTACCTGTGGGAGGCTAGTGATGCTAGAACGGAGCTTTGGGTAACTTCTCCTTAAGTAGTGTCACACGAGAGAGGGAAGCTTCTCTGTTCCTTTCCCTCTTTAGCTGTATGCTAGCAGCTTCACTGTTACTTGTGTCTGCTGCAGTGGAATAAGGTGGCACGATTTTAACATTTACTGAAATGCTGTCATCTCAATGGAAATATGGCAGAGAACTGTAGACACACTTCATTCTGCATAGTGTTGCCTGATCTATTGATTACATATAGGTTGCTTAAGAGTTTCTGGTTAATGAGGTAAGGTTTGACAGGTGCTTATCCTAAGATATCTGGCCCAGGATCATTTAAAATTACTGTTCATTTGAAAATTTTAATGTGCGTGGTTGAAACCCTCTCACTGATGAAATAACGCTATAGTTATAATTGCTTTACTAGTGAGCAAAGTCACAAAGACTCTAACCCAGAAGGTAGATACAAGTTATACAGAATATATGTGTGAACACCCACATACTTATACCATCCCTTGCATAACAGCCTCAGATGTTGGTCATTATCTTTCTCCTTCTCCTCCTCTTCATCACCAGTGATCATAATCTCCCAAGGCACAACAGGCTGGGATACAGCTTATATATTGTCATACTGATGCCATTATGCCTAATGCATATACCATAGGGGCTTCAGCCCTTTACCCTTATCGATAGTTCCTTATCTTACTATTGTTCGGGAGGCTTTCTCCCATAAGAACATAAGAACGTAAGAATGGCCGTACTGGGTCAGACCAAAGGTCCATCTAGCCCAGTATCCTGTCTACCGACAGTGGCCAGCACCAGGTACCCCAGAGAGGGTTGACCGAAGACAATGATCAAGCGATTTGTCTCCTGTCATCCCTCTCCAGCCTTTGACAAACAGAGGCCAAGGACACCATTTTATCTCCTGGCTAATAGCCTTTTATGGACCTAACCTCCATGAATTTATCCAGCTTCTCTTTAAACTCTATTATAGTCCTAGCCTTCACTGCCTCCTCTGGCAAGGAGTTCCACAGGTTGACAACACGCTGTGTGAAGAAGAACTTTCTTTTATTAGTTTTAAACCTGCTACCCATTAATTTCATTTGGTGTCCTCTAGTTCTTCTATTATGGGAACTAATAAATAACTTTTCTTTATCAGCCCTTTCCACACCACTTATGATTTTATAGACCTCTATCATATCCCCCCTCAGTCTCCTCTTTTCTAAACTGAAAAGTCCCAGTCTCTTTAGCCTCTCCTCATATGGGACCCGTTCCAAACCCCTAATCATTTTAGTTGCCCTTTTCTGAACCCTTTCCAAGGCCAAAATATCTTTTTTGAGGTGAGGAGACCACATCTGTACACAGTATTCAAGATGTGGGCGTACCATAGTTTTATACAGGGACAGTAAGATGTTCTGGGTCCCATAGGTTATTAATAATACTATATGTCAATTAATTATCATGGTACTCTTACAATCAGATATCTGCTGATGTCCCTAACTTAAAATATCCCAAGATAGTATCAATTAGCATCTTTGTTTTAGCATTCTGTCTTGTGATGTCTTATGGTCGAGGGTTGCTGTTGGCTCGCCATTTATGCTAAGGCTGTTGAGGCTTTATGATTTGATTAGTTTAGCTAAGCTATTGTCTTACAGTCCTTGAGGCTTGTTGGTGCATTGTATTACTGCCTTCCTTACCCAATAAATATAGACTGCAATAGCTATGTTGAACAGCAGTGAAGTAGTTCTTCCTGGTGTGATTATAATAGGCAAATCAGTACAGAGAGCACATAAATAGATATGGGGAACGAGGCTAGTCAAATATTGCAAAAAGGAAAAAACTGTAAATATTCTTTTGAAATTCTGTATGAATTTATTTCACCTGTGTCTGCAACCCATCTGTGTTCTCTTTCCATGGATGCTTTAGTAAATTAATTTCTTGTCAGGAAGGTTTGAAAAACTGGATTTTTATGTATTTCTTTAATTTATTTTTATTACTTAAACTGGTAAGTTTTGAAATTGCTAACAGAAATATTGCTAAAGGATACCTGATTCGAAGAGCGGCATATGTTCAAAAAGGAAATAAACATATCACATGATATGTATCCAATCAAAACAGTTCCAGTTTCACATTCTGAATACTTACAATGAACTGCAACAAACAATAGTTCTTAGTGTTTTCTTTGGTAGAATTGCAGTCTGTTCAGATAGCTGGCAAATGCAATAAGGCGATGACAGTATTAATGAATAAACTATTGGGAATGAATCACTTATCCAGCTCAGCAAGTGAGGATTCACCCTGCCCACTCCTCAACAGCTATGTATTGCTGTTGTATTGTGGTCACTGATTCAGCTTCTCAAGAATGGCTCAATAGGGCATGCTAAAGTAATGTAGCTACTGTGATGTCCTGTCCCTGCATGTATTCAGAGGGTCTGCACATATGCTCACCAAGCCAGAGCCTCACATTAGTTTTGGCTTCTGTTTTGCTGCCACAAAAATAAAGCCACCACAGCAGACAACTGTGTTAGTCACAGGGGCACCTGACTTAGTCTCCCATTCTGCTGGGTGTAAATATAACAGATGCTGTGTGATGAAGGTAAGCAGTACCATTGCTTGCAAAGAGCATGCTGCTTGCTTGGCTTCCAAAAAAATATAGCAAACCTTTCTGGTAAGGTTTCCTTCATGACTTTTGTTAATTGTTTTGTGGTTAGAAGGCATGTGTTGTCTATTTCCAGACATTCCATAGCTCAGTCACCAAATATGTGTTTTTCCTTCCTCCTCTGGGAAACATACTAAGACTGAGTCTTTAAACCATCTGGTTACTAATCCTCCAGAGTGAACACTCAGGCTAAAGGGGAATCCTAGGACTTACACCAGTGAGCTTTGCCTCCCTTATGCAGAAAATGATGGAGTGTGTAATAACAGAGAGAACAGTACAACACTTGAATGAGAATAACACGATTGGGGATAACCAGCATGACTTCTTTGCCTCTTTAACCTGGTAGAAGCCTTTGGAAAAGGTAATAAAAATTAAGTTGACCCAGGGGACATAATTTACATGGAGAAAAGCTATTAATGAGTCTTCTATTTGGGGCCTTCCATTTAAAAAAATTTTTTTTAATTTAATTTTTTTTAATTTTATTTAACTGAAATAGTGAGTTAGTACAGTAAAAGGGGAAAAATAATTCCACACGGTCTCTGCTATTTGTTGTACCAACTGACCCTCAGCTAAATAAAAAAAGAAAGGGGATAGTGAAAAACAGTACAGAGATGGTATCATTCAATAGCTGACAGTAGTTATGACTCTGAAGGTCACTACTGTGACATTATCATTATTCAGACAGGATTAAATTAAAGTCCAGAACTAATTGTATTGTCCTTTCCTGAAGCAACCCTAAAATTTTTTCTGGTAAATGTCAACAATATGGTGCCACTTTTTTTTTTTTGTTGGTCATTCAATGAAATGTGATTTAATGAACTGGAAGGATTTTGCATCCTGAGAGCCAATACAGATTGATGGTTATAGTATTTACAAATGTGAATGTAAGGGCTACTTCCTTGCTTGTTTTGGGTGAAAGAGAGAAAATAGTCATAACATTTAAAAAATCATTCTTGCTATCTCTGGGAAACTCACACTCATACTTTCCTTTTTGAGTTCCTGATTCTTACTTATTTTGGACAATGTCTCTTGCACTTTTGTAGAAGTGTTTTACTTACTTTTTGTGCACCTTTAAATTGTCATTCCTTAAAGTGTCTTAATTATCCCAGGGCTCCTGTATATATGGTATTTTTATACTTTTGCTTACTTCTGCATTATACTCTTCCTTTCCCTTCCCACCTCCCGGTATTCTTCTCTTCATCTACATCTGTCTTTTTTTCCTTTGTTCCTATGTTGATTACTAGAATACATGCCAGCGGCTCAGTTGAATTTATTTTTGAACACTTTCAATTTCTTGTCTGTATCCTTTACTTAATTGCTTTTATCCCTGTATATATTTATTAAATCTTTTCCTATGTCTGTAGAAAAAGTGCTTTGGTAAAATTCAGCCTTTCTGTTTATCCCCATTCTTGCCTCAATTTATTCATGATTACAAACATAACTAGATTATGGTTATTGTTTAAAAGCGATCCCACCGGTACATCTCTACAATGGGATTTTCATGGATATGAGGGCAGAACTTCAGCCCAGGGTATTTCCTAAGGCAGCATTTTGTAGCATATCCACAAATGTAGTACCCTCATTATTCAAGATATTCTTAAGTCCCTGTGTTATGCCCAGATAGATGGCCGTTCTCATTGTGCATTTTGCTCTTTTCATAACCCTCCAAGATCTCCTTCCCCAACTTATCACACTTCCCCATTTCTAGAGAAGATCTTTGCTATCAGCATTTTGTCTTGTGATTCCTTGACAGGTGCCATTCCTAGGAGGTCTCCCATATTAATTGTTTTTCTGTGTGCTCATTGTTCTTTACCTGGCACTCCTTCAGTGGTTCTCAGCAATTTTATAAGTAACAGATAAAAATGGGTGTGCATGGAGGATTTGGGGGGAGCAAAGTGGGTGAATGCTAGTAGGCTGAGGGCAGTGATGATGCTTTGGGTGTCAAGTGAGGCTCACATCTCCCTGCTCCTGACATGTGGAAGCATTGCTCTGAGAACACTGAAACAGCTGCACAGCTTTCCAGGCTCTGCTTCACTGGATTGAGAGGGGCAGAGAGGGAAAATTGAGGACTTGGTCTGGGATTGGTCAGTAAAATAGGGTAGAGCAGGGGTGGATGCAGACACACAACAGTAGGAGTCAGACTCAGAGAAGGAGCATTTATGTCAAATCTCTGCCCTCGTTCCTACTGAGCCCAGGTAACCCAGAGAAATTGCTGTCACCAGCAGAGTAGTCTGACCTGCTAGATACCCCTTTAAAATTATTTCTGGATCATGTTACGCCAGCTGAAAAGTGCTAATCTTGACCTTGTGTTACTATTTTATAGTTACATAAACATTCTCTTCTTATTAATACCTGTTAATTCTGTTGGCTCTTCCTCCTCCTTTATCTGTTTTCATTGCATAGAGTTTATTCACTTAACTCTCTGCTAGTACTTTCTGATTCTCATCTTTAGCATGTTCTGTTTCATCACGGGCTGACTTTTGCCCCTCCATTCCTTCTATTTTTTCCCCCTAGATATAAGCAATCTCTCGTATTTTAAAACTTCTGGTCTAGTTGTGGGGGAAAAAACTGGTATTGAGAGATGGAAGATCTAAAGTTTCTACTCTTGGCTTTTCTAGTGGCCTGCTTTTTGATCCTGGGGAAAGTCTGTGATTCCTTGACGATGTCTTCCAATCTGTAATGTGACATTCTAAGTATTATGCTTAGGGATGTTGCAAGGCTGAATTCAATAAAACTATGATTCTATTCCGAAGACACCAAAACCTAACTGCTTTAATAAAAATTAAAAAGCCATGCACAATATTCTACATAGCTAAAGTCTGCAATTAGTTTCCAATTTTGTGTAGCTTTTAAATAGTTTGGTAAGTTTGCGTACCAATTTTACTTTCATGATTGTCAAGCCAATACCAGGGGCTCCCCGCATTTTATCTTTTAAAGGATATCCTCTATCAGGAATGAAAATACTGCATCTCGTGTGACTTTGAAATCATACTTCCGATCCACATCTAGTCCTTTGTCAAATAGACTTATGTTCCTTTTATTACCTGGAAAAAAAGAGAAAGGGAGAATGTGGGTAGTGGGGATGAGAGAAAGATAAACCTAAGTGTAAAAATATCCCATCCCTCTGTAATCACTTTTTTTTTCTCTTCCCTGTCTCTCCCTATTACAATCAGCAACAGCTATTGTGATTATAAAAGAAGTGGTTGACAAAGAGAATCTGCTGTTTATGTCCCTGAGACCTTGTGTGGTTTTATTTATATGTTGCCACCTGTACACGGTTCCACAAAGCCGTAATAGGGTGGGATTCACAAGCAAAACTTAGGCACATAAGGGCAATGTTTAGATGCCACTGTCATTCACAACCCTCCTGCTCATCTGCCATCTGACCCTGTAGGCACCTACATTCCCTAAACACTTGAGATTCAGGCCTTTAAATCCCCCATGACTAAATTTTGGTGGCTGTTTGCTCTCTGCATTGTAATGCCTGACAGCATCCAACAACATGTCACCTTACTCACAGATAAGTCCCAGTGGGATATGCAAGCTAGACATTCTTCTACCTATTTTTCCTTTGGGACCCTCCTAATATTATAGGTGTGCCGAGAGCACAAAATGGTCAGAGCACTCTCCCAAGATATGGGAGACCTGGGTTCAGTTTCTCTCCACCTTTGCCTGATATGGTACAGGATTTGAATTGGATCTTACACCTCCCCAGAGAGTGCTCTATCCATTGGTTTAGGGCAGTGTTTCTCAACTTTTTTTTGTTTTTAAATAAAGTACCCCTTTACAAAAATATTAAGTACCCCTAGCTCCTCCACTCTAACCCAATGCCCTTCCCCTCCCCCAGAGCCAGGCACCGGGTGTATGGTAACCCTACCTTTTTAAGTACCTGCTCTCGCTGCCCAGCCCTGCCTCAGAGGCTTGTCTGTAGGGAGCAAGTGGCCTGCCAGTGCTGGGCTCACTGTGCGGGGCTGTACATTGCCATCTCAGCCTGGTGCCCCCCTTGCATGGCACCTGGGGCAACTGCTCCCCCCTTGCTAAACCACTGATGCGGGGGGCGGGGGTTGTTTGGAGTAGAGGTTATTGTGACGCTTTCACCACCTTTTTGCTCCTCTCTGCAGCGCCACAGGGAAGGGGTGATGGGGATGTGTTGTACTAACCTGCTGGCGGGGGTGATGGTAATGTGCATCTCCAGGTTCTGCGATCCTCCCCACTGGAACATCCCGGGGAGGCTGTGGAAGTGATTTTGTTTTTCTTCTTAGAAAAGGGCAACAAAAATGATTAGGGGTTTGCAATGTGTCCCATATGAAGAGAGATTAAAAAGGCTTGGACTTTTCAGCTTATAAAAGAGGAGACTAAAGGGGATATGATAGATATCTATAAAATCATGACTAGTTTGGATAAAGTGAATACGGAAAAGTTATTAACCTGTTCCCATAACATAAGAACTAGAGGTCAGCAAATAAAATAGGTAGCAGGTTTAAAACAGACAAAAGGAAGCTTTTCTTTACTCATTGCACAGTCAACCTGTGGAA
The DNA here is from genome assembly GCF_052426305.1 of Pelodiscus sinensis. Taxonomy (NCBI): domain Eukaryota; kingdom Metazoa; phylum Chordata; order Testudines; family Trionychidae; genus Pelodiscus; species Pelodiscus sinensis. Next base: position 203,893,701 of record NC_143052.1, read on the forward strand.
CTCCTTGCCAGAGGAGGTTGTAAAGACCAGGACTTTAACAGGGTTCAAAAAAGAACTAGATAAAGTCATGGACGTTAGGCCCATCCATGGCTATTAGACAGGGTGGGTAGGAATGGTGTGCCTAGCCTCTGTTTGTTAGAGGCTGGAAATGGATGACAGGAGAGGGATCGCTTGATGATTACGTGTTCTGTTCACTCCTTCTGGTGCATCTGGCCTTGACCACTGTTAGAAGACTGGATACTGGGGTAGATGGACCTTTGTTCAGACCCAGAATAGCCATTCTTATGATGGTTGGCATAATGAGAGAGGTTGAAGAAATCAGAGGATTTAATGATACTCTGTTTTTGAAGGGAGTTGGGATACCATTACTAGCTTATAGTGATCTATTTTTTTCTGTGTGTGTAGACATAATGAACTCGAGAGTCATAACATGTTGCAATGTTTATTGTGAAAATGAAGTAAATTTTGTTCACTTAGTTATTTCTGGACAGTGAATGACAGAAAACACTACACTTCACTGCTAGATAATTCAAGTCATTCCCAACAAAATATGATTTTATTATATTGCTAGCAGGCTACATTATCCATAATTGACTAGACAGGCTGAGAGCTATACAGGCAGGCAAGAGAATCCTACAGCAAGACAATACATTCATTGCTCTTCTGTGTTACAGAACAATACCAAAAGCAGCTACAAGATATAGTCCATCATAAATCCTAAATTGTCTTCCCATCAGAAATAGTTCTCCAAAAAAAAAAATCTATCTCTTGAGAGGCCACACATAAAGGCTATGTCTACACTTGCGACTTCTTGCATCAGAAGTATGCAAATGAGGCTAAGCGTGGGATGTTGCAGAACCTCATTTGCATACCTAATGAGCCTCCATTTTTGCAAAAGAGGCTCTTGCGCCAGAAGGAGCTGTTTACACTGACCCTTCTTGCACAAGAAAAACCCTCTTGTGCAATGCCATTATTCCTGAAAAGAATTGGCGTAATGGCATTGCGCAAAAGGGTTTTTCTTGAACAAGAAGGGGCAGTGTAGACAGCTCCTTCTGGTGCAAGAGCCTCTTCTGCAAAAATGGAGGCTCATTAGGTATGCAAATGAGGCTCGGCAATATTCCACGCTTAGCCTTATTTGCATACTTCTGATGCAAGAAGCCGCAAGTGTAGACATAGCCAAAGAGTAGCCACATCAGATGAAGAGGCTCAAAGAGCTTACAAACAGTTTAACAACAGACTACATTTAGTTAAGAACTACCGGCTTTAAAACCTGATAACCATATTCCAGTCAAACTGAATGGTGAAAAAGGATGGATTCTAACTGTCATAAAAAATAATTAATTGCCAAAATCATATGTAAATGACAGACCATGCAGAGTTCCACAGAAACTGTTGAACTCCACAGTTTGTGCTGTTGATTATTCTCCAGAAAGAACAAACTCTTCAGATGGCAGAAGCAGAACAAGGAAGAGAAGATGCAAAGGTTGCAAATATGAATCAGGAGAGACTTGAGAGACTGACCCATGCTGAACTTTAAAGAATCTCTAATCGTATACATTTTGTAAAAGGTAGGAAAATAAAAGTGAAAGGGACAGATGTGATGTAATGGTACACTGTATAATATCTCACAACAGGTGTCCTTATTAGTATATTGAAGGATCTTATGAAAGAAACAGGCTCTGTAGCCAGTGTGTAATAGCAGCTCTTCAGAGTGTATATTCCAAAATGTGAGAGACTCAGATGCCTGCCCCTTCTGGCAATCGTGAAACTCAAGTTTAAATCCTTGCTCCACATTGGGCGGAATTGGGAATTGCAACTAAATCTCCAACATCCCATGTGAATCCACTTTCTACTGCTGGACTGATTAGTGGAAGCGTTGTCATAACTTCACTTTTTTATTCCGGGTTTGGGGGCTTCCTTTATATGGCAGGATTTAGGCCACATTGCTCTTCAGAGCCCCTCCTATTGCTTAGTTTACATGGATCTTTGCTCAGTGTGCTGGCATTTGTGAAGCTCATTTTGAGTTGTTTAACTCTTGCCTTACACAGTATAGGGAGCTATGTTGTCTAATCAGGGCTGTGAATTACTCTAGATAGCAAGTTATTAAAAAAATTAGGTGCAGAAACTTGCAGATTGCAAGGATTTAACCCTCCTTGATAATCCACCCAATAATTCACGTGAACAAACTAGGAATATTCTCAAACCTTATAGCAATAATTTTTAAATGGAAATCGTATTTTACTTTAAGCTTCATTGTTTTATACATTAGATATCTACAAATATAAAGATTTTGACATCTGGCCATAGTTAAACAAGATATGTATATACATATGCCTAACTTTTTAAGCATGTGAATAGTTTTATCATTGGAGTGCTTATGCTTTTAAAGTTTTTGGTGTGGTTATATTACCTTGCTAAATTGGGGCCTAAAAGTACTCTTGTTCAGTTTATATTCATAATCAAGTAATAATAAAGTGATCAGTCCCAATATTTCTCTGGGGAAAAAATGATAAAACCAGGTCTTTTGCTTAAGAACCTCTGAATTTATTTTGGCAATCTAAAAAGATTTTAATTTCTTTTGCCTGCATCAATCTCAATCACCATCTCTCCCAGCAGAGCAGCATTTGTTTTAAATGTTCTAAATCAGCAGAATTAAACCTGCCAATTTGGCATAAAATGTAAAGAGACCAGAGTGAACTAGTTAGCAAGTACGTTTTTATGGCTTTAAATATGTGCAAAGTTTTATACTCAAATTAAAACACAGTCTTTTGCTTGGAATATTTTAGTTTAATTAAACCTAATGTTTTTACATAACAGAAGATATTTGAAAATAACTATTATAATGTTAGAAATACAGTGCATTATTTTTCCATTATTGCTTGAATTTTAGTCAGCCTAATTCGTTAATGATATTCTGCTATCTCCGTTGCATACCACTATGGAAAAACAAAATTTGGTTAAAAGTATGCAAAAACAAACGTTAATTGCCCATTTAAGAACAATTTCTCAGCTACATATATTTTCCTGCTATATTTCCTTTCTTTGAAAGTCTTTTATATTTTACTAGGCAATTCATTTTAGGATATTATTTATTTGAAAGCACATGAAAATCATGATCTATGTGCTTTTAGCTTCATTAAAGTCAATTTATTTTTAATATTGAACATTCCAATGGGAGCCACATGTTTCTGGTTGCAATATAGGTTGATCAGAACTCTTCTGATGGCTCTTTCAAATTGGTATTTATAGCAATAAATATTAAAAATAAATCAATAATCACTCTGGTTTGGGAAGGGCCTCTTCTGGCTCATCAGACAGATCCCATTTCATCATGTCGGTATCAATGATCAATGTTTTGGAGGATTGTAGAATGTCAGGAGAAATATAGATGCCATAAACTGAAAATAAAATATCCCCAAATGGCTCTTCTAAACTCAAAAATGGAAATTTCTGGTCTATCTGGCTCCAGAAAGTTGGGTCTGTTGAAACCACCTTCTTCTTCCCCCAATGGACATGACCTTGTGAGGTGTTGAGTGCTTTCAATTCCCATTAATGTTGGTAGGTGTTTGAGGATGCTGAGCACCTTGCAGGATGCTGAGAATCTCAGGACTAAACCCTGAGATTGTGTGTCAGAGTCCTAGGTTATTAAATATGCTTTCCCAAATATTTTTTTCCAGTGTCACTGTTCTTCAGTGTTATAACTCGCAGCAACTGGCAACTTTATGATAGCTTTTTTCCACATACTATATTTCCTGTGTTTTGTCCAAACTAGTATTAAATGTGATGGGGTTTCCACTCCATTTACATGTGCTAGGAGGAAATAATTGTTGGAAAACTTGTAATTCACCACTCAAAATGAAAGCTGCAATTTAACTTACTTAATTTTCCACTTCTCAGGAAAAGCAAGATGAGGAAAAGGTTAACATGCACTTGGAGGTTTTGAGCAAGTGCATCATCTAAGGAGGCCCTCTGATCCCATATATGGGTGGGTGGCATTGTGTTAGGCTAAAACTGAGTGGCTCCGTGCTATCCTCCGTTGCCAAATGACTGAAATTTGTCCTGGCCATCCCAACTCATCCTTCTCACCATCATGACACAGACATGGCATGGCAGAGGCTAGGCCAAAATCTAGTGACTGACACTTGTACCTATTTCACAGAGTCAAGCACCACACAGAGTTGGCCTGAGTGCGTCTCCACACCCACATCATGACAGAAGTGGGGAGCAGCTGGGTCAAATTTGAGTGAGGCATGTTGTGAGAAGGAGCAGCCTTAGCTCAGGATGAGAGCATCACTCTAAGCTGGGGCGTGTGCGTGTGTATTCTGATAAATGGCCAGGAGTAAGTTGTTGGAGTAAAGGTAAGGAATTGGTAGTGGCCTATCCAGCAATCATAAAAAGTGTTAGTGATTAAAAGGGACCAGTGTCCATGGTCACCTATATAGATATATTATCTAGATTTTACTTCTGTAAAATTGTTTTCCAAAATGGTATCACGTCTTCTGCTTTCCATGCTGAGGCTATTGCAGTTCAACTGAGTATCTGAGGCTTAGAATTTTAGCTAGCTGTCTTGTAAAAAAAAAAAAATCTGTTTTGATTAGAGCTCTCCAGCAGGATTTCAAATAAGCCATTGGAAGACTAGTTTAAAGAAATACTGAGGTCTGAAAAGTAGTATTTTGTTCTTATAGAAGGAAATCCTGGTCTTACTATCATCGATGGTAAAGCTCCTATTGACTTCAAAGGAGCCAAAATCCCACCCATGCAGAGCTTTTCTTAGAAATCTCAGTGCTTATCAAGTATCCCACATAACATCCGTTGACCTGAATGTCTATTTGAAAAAGCAGGCACTTGTTGATCCTCCTAATCCTACAAAGTTTTCAGATGAATTGTAAAAACTTTGAAAATTGCAATTGCATTGTGCAATAGTTTACTAAAAGTATCTTTGTTCAGATATGAGAATTCCAATGAGCATGAGTTTCTTACATCGAAACTCAGCATGTCACTTTGGCCATGACTCAGACAATCCTGTGAAAATAGTTGCCTTTTGCCTGAAGAATCTGTGACTAAGATACTAAAGAGAGATAAATTAGGATTTGATAGTGATCTCTAATATTCTCCTCTGGCTGTAAAACTGAATTAAAGCTGCATACATATATTTTTATGTATTAAAGTGTTAATTTTCACTGTTTTTCTGTTTTCTTTGTTAGTTTTGCTTCTGTTTTAAAATGGATGAAAATATTTTAACAGATATAATGTAAAAAAAATATTTTTTATGAGATAAAGGATTTTTATTAAAGAGATTTCTTCAGTATTAGTTGTGTTTTGCTTTAAAGGCTTAACCTAATGGAATTCCTCAGCTGACTGGGAAGTCTGGCTGAGTCAGACATTTGGGTAGGTGTGATAGCCACGGGGGAAGCGGCTTTGCGAAGCCGGCAGCGGGACAGCCCAGACGTGCCGCGGCTGTCCCGCTGCCAGCGTCCTCAGAGGCTTTGCTCCCGGTGTCCCTGGTCTGCTGGACTGCCTGTAGTCCCATCCTGAATATAATCATCTAATAGGCAATGTGTTATGACAGAAAAGCTGTCTGTTTTGGGATGCTCATAAGCATCCTGATTTGATTATCAACCCTAAATTCTCAGAATGTTTTTATACTTTGCAGTGGCATATGGGGAATCTGAAAAGTAAATGATGTATCTGTTGCAACTGTCTTCATCATTAAGATATATTGCTGCTGCTTGCTCTTTTTACTTCTTCTCTTACATTTACTGGGTGGGGTATGTCATGTCATCATTTTGAATACTGCCTAACTAAATTGTTAGCAATTTCTTCTCACTAATTGATGCATTTAGCCTTCAACTTTTACCAACCATATAACAGTTTTAAAATTAGGGCAATGGAAGAGACTATTTGAAAATATTAATGCAAAGAAAAGGTTTACTAAAGGATTATTTTGAGGTCATTCTCAAGCAGTTCAATAGAGACATTTCAATTAATTTGCTATAGAATCCTGTACAACAAATGATTATTTTCTACATATTTTAACAGCTTATACTGACATAACCATAATCCTTTTGTCTGTAAAATAAATTAAGAACCTTGTATAGTCAGTCATGTTTTTTAATGAAATCTGACTTTTTTTTAAAATGGCATATGAATACAGTGTTCTTCTTCCAAGTTTCCTGAAAGGTACTATCCAGTTATATTTCACATGCTAGAAAGTTTAAAATGGAAAAGTCCAGCTTTTCTGCAGGTACATATTCTGCAGGTACATATCTGCCTTTAAAAAAAAAATTCTCTGACTTAAAATTGCTAAAAAAAAATCAAAATAACATTGACATTATCCATTTATGCACTTTTTATTTCTCATTTGAAAAACTGTAATTGAAAAAAATTCTGATGCAGCATATATCCTTTTATTCCAGCCTAATTCAGAGAGCATAATAAAGGAAGCCATCTCAGAGTTTATTGTGGTATCAACAATTCCAGAAACATACAGTCCTAAACTTACTGTCCTTTGATAATCACTTTGTAGATGTTTGGCAAAAGCAGATGTAACTGTCCCAAAAAGCCATCTTGTCCACCTGATGAACCAAGAACAAGGAGTTGGGAACTTCTGCATTCTGTGATTTGGATCATGAGTTTGGAACAAGGATTAGCTAATTCTAGGAAGTGTTTTGAGAGAGAAGTATATTGTGTACAGATAAGAACAGTGAACAATATTGATCAATCTGGCTATTTTATCCATTTTAAAAAAATAGTGTGTTCTGCATTAATCGGTACACAACCTGAAGTAGTTCCCACCAACCATGCTTATAACATATGTACACTGGCTGCTACATGCAATTTTGGAAACTTGACATACACTCTAATTAAGGACAGGGGTAGTCTGAAGTACTTGTGATTATAATGTGCAGGAATGGCTGCTCCAGAAAGGTGAGTGCACATGGCTCAGACATGAAGTATGCAGTAGAAACCTTGAGAGAGGATGAAAACCTCAGGAATTACAACACCCCCTAGAAGTCCATGCAGTGAAATAATGGCAAAGACAGCAGGTGGCCAGGCTTCCATATCAATGGAAAGGTGCATTTACCTTGGGTGATAGCATAAGCAGGCAAAGAAATAGTCTTAGGACAGCATAGCAAGGAGCATGGCAAGCTAAACTATTTTAGTGGTGTGACCAAGAGGAGTGGAATATTTCAGAGAGGCTGTCAGACTTCATAATAGAGGGAAGGGACATCGGACATCTTGACTTTTTCCTTGTGTCCAATAAGCGTATGTCTACACTACAAAGTTAGTTCGAACTAACGGATGTTAGTTCGAACTAACTTTCATAGGCGCTACACTAGCTAGTTCGAATTAAGGGGTGTGTAGCCCCTTAATTCGAACTAGTGGGAGGCTACTCCTCCACAGGTTTCCCTGGTGGCCACTCTGGCCAACACCAGGGAAACTCGTCTGCCCCCCTCCTGGCCCCGGAACTCTTAAAGGGGCACGGGCTGGCTACGGTGCCCGTGCCAGGTGCAAGCCTGCCAGCATCCAGCCAGCAGACCCTGCACCTGGCATGGATCGAGCCACCCACCCGATGCCTCCCAGCCCTCCCCCTCTTCCCGGGACCAAGCTGGCGGCTCCCGGGAGCTTGCCCAGGACCGCAAGAGGCGGGCACCCGCCTGAGCTAGCGTGGACATCGTGGACCTTGTCCACGATCTCCGCACTAGGCACAGGAAAGTGGCCGGCTAGGGCAGGAGAGCTGCCAGCCTGGCCACCCAGGAGCAGGTGTGCATGAAAATCAAGGGGGTCCACTGAGCCCCCCGACCCTGAACCCTGAGCTTACAATGGCCGTCCTGGGTCAGACCAAAGGTCCATCTAGCCCAGTAGCCTGTCTGCCGACAGCGGCCAACCCTAGGGACCCTGGAGGGGATGGACCAAAGACAGTGACCAAGCCATTTGTCTCGTGCCATTCCTCTCCAGCCTTCCACAAACCTTGGGCAGGGACACCACTCCTACCCCCTGGCTAATACCACTCCATGGACCCAACCTCCATGACTTGATCTCACTTCCCTTTAAACTCTGTTCTAGTTCTAGCCTTCTAGCAGCAAGGAGTTCCACAGGTTGACTCTTTGCTTTGTGAAGAACAACTTTCTGTTACTAGTTTGAAGCCTGCTACCCATTCCTTTCCTTTGGTGTCCTCTAGTCCTTCTTTATGGGAACTAATGAAGAACTTTTCTGAATGCACCCTCTCCACCCCACACATGCTTTTAGAGACCTCTATCCTGTCCCCCCTCTGTCTCCTCTTTTCTAAGCTGGGAAGTCCCAGTCTCTTTAGCCTCTCTTCATAAGGGACCTGTTCCCAACCCCTGATCATTTTAGTTGCCCTCCCCTCTCCCAGCCTCTCTTCCCCTCTCCCACCTCCTTTTCCCAGTCTCTCCCAGTTTTGTTCAATAAAGACAGATTCCATTTTTGAACACAATTGTCCTTTATTTTGTACATCAAGAAAAGGGGCTAGGGAAGGGTAAGTGGAAGGAGGTGAGGGAGGACTGGGGCACGAGCCCCCGATGGGGAGGACTGGGCTGGCTCTGCGGGCTTTTGGGGTGGAAGCTCTCCTGCAGCCCCCCAATTGCCCCCTCTCCCCAGATGGCAGCCTGCGGCAAGTGCAGCCGGGCTGATGGCCGAGTGCTGTGATGTGCCCAGTGTGGTACTCCGGGCACTCCAAGCCAGGACTGCTTTGCAAGCGGGGCACCCCTGAGAACTGTCTGTCCGGGGTGGGGGTCGGGACCCTTTAAGCACAGCCCTCAGCTAGCCTGAGACAGCATCTCCACGCTCTAAGTCCTCCTCTGATGCCCTGCTGGCACTGCTTCCGGCCATCCTTAAGCCTGGTTCAGGGTCCACTTAATGTGGACGTGCTAGTTCGAATTAGCAAAATGCTAATTCGAACTAGTTTTTTAGTCTAGATCCGTTAGATCGAATTAGCTTAGTTCGAATTAACTAATTCGAACTAAGTTAGTTCGAATTAATGTTGTAATGTAGACGTACCCTAACATATCAGGTTCACCCTGTCAGGATGGGAAAGGAACAAGGGGCAATACCAACCTGCACACGTGCAACAACGTCAATAGGGAAATGAAATTTCAGTTGGCTAGCAGGGCCTCCTGCAGTGTGATTCCTTGTGGTAAATTGGACTCAAATATGCCCAATAGAAAGAGCTGGGGCTATCCAATAGTGTACAGTGAGAGCATAATTCAGTCTGTAGGAAAAAGTGACCTCTTAGTAACAAACCAAAAAAATAACTGAGCTTACCAGCTGACAATTATGATGGTGGATGGTAAGCATTCCAAACCCTTCTTGGGAAATACAGCCCCGAAGCCCTAAATCTGGACAATATGTGGAGTCTGAATTTAATAGCTGTACTGCAAGAAGCACAAAGGGAAATTTTGTGGACAGTCGATATAATTTTAAAAGCATATGGGGAAGTTTTCAATGCTCACAGGTGCCTCAAAGGAAAGCTGTGAGGTGGACCCAACCTGTGGAACCTGCGTACTTACCACAAAGGAAAATTCCAGTGGCATCATGTATTGCAGTACTTGAGGTAGCATAGCATCTGGAGATGGTGACTAAGCAAAGAAGGAATCAAGTAAATTGGGCATCTGCAGAGCTAGGCTTTGAAAACACACTACAATCCCCTGCCCACAACTGATAACATCTTGCCAGAACCGTGATGTGAGAAAGAGATGTTGACATATAAACGTGGATAAAGTCTAGTTTGCTGACAGCCTTTGCAACATCATTTGGTCTCTGCCAACAGGCAGAAGCCTACCACCAGTTGTCTTCCAGAGAAAACTCAATCAGGTATTGGAAGGGCTTCCTGGCATGAAAATAGTTGCAGATATTTTCTGAAAGGAAAGAGAGCAATAATACAGAACCAAAATAAGACCATGACCGAAAACAATAAGCTTTTATGCCATAAAGCAGGGAGAAGAATATACACCTCCCCAGAAAATATGTAACTTGGGCAGAGTGAGTGAAATTCATTGGACATCTGTTCATAGCAGAAGGATTGAGAGCAGATTCCAACAAAATCACAGGAATCGGGAACATGCCAGCTCCAGTGGATGTGAAAGTGGGATAGTGCTTCATAGAAATGAACAATACTCTGTCCAAATTCTGTCCACACCTGCCAATAGTAGTGCAGGAACCTCGTGTCCATTCACAAAGCAGGGTGTTGAGTAGGACTGAGCAGATCCTCAACAATAAGCACTGGAGATATTGATAAAGGATGCCTCTGTCCAGGCTGGAGGGCCTCTAACACTCCAGTGTACCTAATAAAAGAAAAGATTAGGCATAGCTGTTTTGCAAGAGAAGCTGGTTACTTATCCCAGTATAGTCTTGTCATAAATTGAATAAGTATCTCCCCAAGTAGAGAGAGAACATTTTTCTGCAGGTGGAATTTGGAGTGTAGAAATTGTCAATGCAATCCGACCACAAACCTTTAGGAGGCGTTTATGGCAAAGCCCTTTCTTAGCACTCCAAAGAGATTACTGGGCATGCTGATGTGCTTGCAGTACTATCAGGTAGAGAACAGATATAGTTCAGGATGATTGCTGGTGTTATTACTGAGTACAAGGTGTATATATACTCATCTTAGTGATTTGTGGGAAGCAGGTCAGGTCAGTGAATCAGTTAACGTGCTGTACTATTTCCAAGTTTCATCTGGAAAGCTGATGGAAATCAAAGAGATGATGACATAGAACATCCACTTGGATGAAGTCAAGAGAATATTATCATGGTGGACAAAAGACAAAAGTCACATACTGTTAGGAAAAGACATATTTCTAAATTAAAGATGAGCTGTGTTTGCAGAATGGTCTCATATGAGTTGTCCTCGTCTCATTCTTTTTCTAGGGTTTTCTGGCCCTTACCTATGCTTTATCAGCCAATAAAAATTAAACAATCTTTGAAAATTGGATTTTGATGAAGCTGCAAATTTCAACTAAATTGTTCAGTGGGAATTTTTTCCAAGCAGTTCGAGTGGTGTTATTTTAAAGGATTTATAAGCTGGAGAAACTCTGAAAATAACTACCTCTTTGTTCACTCTTTGATTCCTATTGGTTTTAATAGGAGGCTGGTGATTTTTCTTTTCTGTTTTCTTTGTAGGACTTGGTGTGATGTCCTATGATGGTTATGGTATAAGCGCATGTTCAAGTAGATTGGTACTTAAACTATTTTATAACCTTTCTTGCTGCTACATAACCTTTATTTTTCCTCTTGATTGGTATCACTGAAGGGTATGTTTATCATAATTTTAATGTCCAGTATGAAACACAGACATTCTTTGTTACTCTGGTATTTATTATTTTTAAATCCTGGGGCTACTTTATGTTGTAGCCATATTTCAGTAAAATCAAGGCCACTTAATACCACTAGCAAAATATTGCTTTTGTAATATCAAGGAACACTGAGCTCTCTAGCTTGACATAAAATCTATCCTTGCATTGACTGTCTTTCTTATGAACGGAGTGGAAATTCTATTAATAAAAGATTATCAAACTTCGTATTCTTGTCATCAGAGTCAATTGTTGTCTTGATGCACTACTTTCGTTGTATGTGTCAAAGAAAAGTGCAGTGTGTCCTGCGTAAAAACAGATGCTTCTGCCAAACCATGCACTATATGAAATTGGATTTGCATTGTGGTCACTGGTTGTGTGTCTGACCTTTTTTGGTGAAGGCATAGCTATTCTTCAGTGTTCAGATGTGACTACTGTTTACTCATCCCTGAAACTCTTACTCAAACCATTCCTATGACAATTATATTGTATGGCTTGGTAGGATTTTAAATTAGGGTTTAAGACACCGTGGAGGCTCTTTAGGGATGAAGCGAGACAACTGTTTGGTTGGGTGGAGAAGAAGATTCGGAGTGATGATAGTAGGGGAAATAACAATTTTTAAACTGCTTTCTCCCCCAGCATATTTGGAAAAGCCATTTTCAGTAGCTATCTCTGGCCCTTTCACTTTCCATTGTAAACGCTAAACAAAGGAAGTATTTAACATTCCAAATTTCATTTTAATACAAGAGAATGAGTTGGAAGTGGCTGTTAAATTACAGTCTATGGTTAAAGGGGCAGCCAGGTAATTTAGGGATAGGAGAGAGATAAGGGGTCCAAATAAGATTTATTTGGGGATGACGTGTTTAGAAAAAGTGAAGACCATATGCATATGTTTACATGTACTGTTTATAAACTCTTGCTTATTAAATGACTTATCTTTTTACTGGGAAATATGTCTTTATTCTTTGTATAAACTCATTCTTAATTATCTTTCAGAAAGTGGAATTGTTTCGTTTCTTTTGTAATTAAGGCACAACAATGAAAGAGAAAAAAGCTAATCCAAGTTGGGCATTCTGCCTTGTGTCTCACAATGTATTGAAGGTAGTCACCAAAAGCTTAATGCACAGCTGCTGGTGATTTTTATTTTATAGTAAATAAACATTTGGTGGAACCATCCCATCTTCAGGATAAAAAACAGAACTCTGCTATTGGCAAGTTCTATAGGTTAACATGTGATTTCATATTGCATAGTTAGATCTGAAACATCTGTTATACAGATTTAAGGGTCTAAGCCCTTGAAAATCTACAGCCATTTTCTTTCACAAACACATACTTTTCAATTTACAATTTATATGAATCTGGACTTCCCTTTGTTCAATAAGAAAATATAGCTGCCACTTGTTGGGAGCTCTCCAGAACTTCTTTAGCAGTCCAATACAATTTTAAGTCCAACTTCTAGGCATCTCCAAGCCGATTGAACTTGAATTTCATCAAGAAACCTATTGAAAGAATGAAGTCTGATTCATTTTGATTAATAGTAAAGCAATTGAAGAGAGAGCTGTTTTATAATGCTATATATTTCTATCTCTGTCTCTTAGCTGTAATAAAATATATTTCTATATACAATAATACCTTGCAGCATGATGCTAAAACATCTTACTTGCTCCAAGATATTTTCTGTGGAACCTAACTGTGAAAACTTAGCACTCTTAAAGTAGATTTATGGTTTTAAAATAAAAATGTTCATTCGATCATGAGTTAACTATATTTATGTGTGGGCTTAACTTTAAGCACATAGCATCATGGAAATATAGAGCTGTAAGAGATCTGAAGATGTCATCTAGCCATCCCCCGTACTGAGACATGAGTAGCCCTATGGGAATTTAAGTCTTTGTAGAAGCAGGGCTTATGAATAATAACAAGAAATAAGTCTGGGAAAATAATATAATAAAATCTCATTCTGTGGGCTAGTGAGTGATAGGAAAGTAGGAGGGTATCCTGTGACTCGTGGAAAAAAACCCTGTAGAATCAAAATTTAAATGGTGTTACCCTCTGTGGCGTAGTGGGAGGAGGGGCACCCTCACTGCCTTGCCAGCATGTTGCACCCAGCCCCAGGTCCTCCAGTGGGTGGAAATTGTCATAATACAATGTTGTAAGAAATGGGTCAATTTGAATATCATTTTGAAAGCCTTTTCTCCCATGAACACAATGGACTGGCACATAACAAGCTTAGGATATTTCTGTAGATAGATACTTGAGAAAAAGAGTAAACATCAATATTCTGTGGTTCAGCATCAGGCATAACCCCCCACACCAGAATCTTGCTGAAATCTTGGTTAGCATGTCTCTAGAGAGCACTAGAACATTGTGCAAAAATCCATTGCTAAGTAGCTCTCTTTCTGTGGTGCTGATTCCATTCAAGATAGTTTGAGAGTCAGCCTCCTGGGCCCTACAGAAAAACTCCACTGAATAATGCAAAGCAGCAGTTTCATTATGTCATGTGATGACTTAATTCTTCAAACCATTCTTCACATACTGGAGCTCCAATACCTCTTCGTTAGACATTGAAGATGTTCTTGGGAGCAGGGATCATTTTAAATTGATTCCTGTCCATATGTGACAAACATCAGGTAGAACTCTGCATAGGTCCAGTATTTTCTCTGTTGCTTCGGAAGTGTTTATTCAAATATTGGCAGGCATTAACAGTTTCTGGTTTGTCAAGGGTTTTGTATCTCAGCCATACCATCTGTGATTGCTATGTTAAAAGGCCCTATTAGCATAAATTACTGGTCACTTTTGTTAGCTGACATAGGAAGAACATGCATTGGTTTGCTTTTTGCTTGGCACATGTACATTGTTCCACTGCATTTGAACTTGGATTGTGGTACCACTGCCCTGGTCTACACCAGGAGTTATTTGGAAATAACTCCCCTTATTTCGAAATAACGAGCGATGCGTCCACACTACCAAGCCTGTTGTTCTGAAATAAGGGGCTGGTTATTTTGAAATAATAACTTATGCTTTCCACAAGGAATAATGCTTAGGGTGTGAATAGACTACAGGGTTTTGTCTACAAAAGTTCACTTTTGTCGACAGAACTATACCTACGTCTACACTACTGCCGAATTCTGTCGACATAATGTTGACAGAAATTGACAGTTTTGTCGACAGTGGTAAACCTCATTCTATGAGGAATAACACCTTTTGTTGACAGAGTTCTGTCAACAGAAGGCGTTATTGCATCTACACTGGACTTTGCGTCTACATGCTCGTGACGACAAAGCAGCTTTCTTTGTCGACAGAACTGGATGTAGTCTAGACACTCTTTGTCGACAAACTTTGTCAAAAGTATCTGTCAATAAAGCCTCTGTCGACAAAAGCCTGTACTCTAGACGTACCCTAATTTTAAAATAAATAGTGGTAGCGTGGGTGCTCCACTGCTGCTATTTTGAAGTAACTATTCCCCAGAATCATTCAGAGTAATTACTCCTCAGCACTCCTTGGAGCTCTGAGCTGACATAGCATGTCCACATCAACAGAGCCTGCCTCAGACTAATTTTGAGGCTTCCCTGCAGTGTGACCAGACAATTAAAAAAAATATTTTGGGAGTTATTTCAAAATAATTTCCTCGTGTTGACATGCCCTGTGAGAGCTCATATTTTACAAAGATCAATGACACACTGAGATCTGCACACAGCCAGGAAATAAGCAAACGATAACCTGGGGCTATATAAAAGACTGGGAGGAAGAAAGAGAGGGGAGGGTGTGGAAGCAGAGTGATGGTGTGACTAGGAGTGCATACCCCACACTGAAGCAAGTGAGGCTAAGATCCGGTGGGCGGAGGAAGTCCCACCTCTTCTCCCAGACTGGGCATACTCCAAATGCTGGTCAGTGTAAAAGGCAGCAGAGCAGCTCAATCTGGGCTGGCCAACAAAGGAGAAGGACCTCTAGCCAGAGCTCCTGAGCTGCTGCAGCCAGTAACTGCAATGATGGGAACCCAGGAGACAGCTGCAGAGCAACCCCCACACAGTCCCAGGGAGAAGCTGCTGCCAGAAAACCAGAAGACCCAGCGACCACATGGGACATTGATCCTGCACCTTCCCTGAGTTACTTCCTACTGCTTCAATTGGATCAATCTAGGTATACTCAGAGGCTGTGTCTACACTGGGCCACTTATTCTGGAAAAGCAGCTGCTTTTCCGGAATAAGCTGCGAGTTGTCTACACTGTCCGCTTGCTTTTCCGGAAAAGCAATGATGATCTAATGTAAAATTGTCATTGTTTTTCCGGAAAAACTATGCTGCTCCCATTTGGGCAAAAGTCTTTTTCCGGAAAAACTGTTCCGGAAAAGGGCCAGTGTAGACAGCACAGTAGTCTTTTCCGCAAAAAAGCCCCGATCGCAAAAATGACGATTGGGGCTTTTTTGCGGAAAAGTGCGTCTACATTGGCACGGACGCTTTTCCAGAAAAAGTGCTTTTCCGGAAAAGCATCCTGCCAATGTAGATGCGCTTTTCTGGAAATACTTACAACGGAAAAAACTGTTCCATTTTAAGCATTTCTGGAAAAGGGTGCCAGTGTAGACGTAGTCAGCGTGTTTCGGACGGCTTCCCCGCTGAGGGGAATCTGCTCTGGATTGGGACTCGGTGGAGCAGAATTGGCCTGGGTCCCCCTTCCAGGATGCTAGCTCCAACCCTACTGACTTTGGCTATCTGAATTAGGGATGTAAATATCAGTTAATTGAATAGTCGATTAACCTCAAATTCTTATTGGTTAGTCAACCACTCTATAGTCCCCGTTGGTGGGGTACCAGCCAGGAGCTGGTCCACCAGGGGAGCCAGTTTAAAAACCTGCTCCTTTTGCAGACTGACTGCCTGTTGCCCTGGGGTGGCAGCAGCCTGCTAAAAGATTTACTGGGGTGGGGGTGTATACTGACTCAGGCCATTGGGCCACGCTGCCTTGTGAGCAGGGCTGCTTATGGAATCGGGGCTACGCCGAGACAAGGATAAAAGACTGTAGAGATGGCCAGCTGCCTAATGGACGAGGAGGAGGAGTCCGCATCCCATAATATAGTCACACCGGTGTCGGGGAGTGCATACGCTGCCACAGATGGCTCTTCCTCCTGGGTGCAGACAATAGAGCCCATGTTGTGGATGGAAAAGGAGGTGGGAGCGCTACCTATACATTAACAGCATCAATGGTTACCAACTCCAGGATATCTGAATGAGCTTGTCAACACAGCAGGGAATGAATCAGGAGGACCCTGCTCTACCCTGGTGCAAGGTCCATAGATTGAGGTGTAAAGTCTTTAAACCCAGGCATTACCTGAACTATCCAGTTGGCAGACATCTTTAGCTGTCTCATCACTGAAGAGTACTTTCATCATATTAATGAGCCCTGGTTCATCATACACAAAAGGGTTGTCAGTGCAATTAAGATCATCCTGTGGCTTTAAAATTTGATCTTGTTGGCCTTTAATAGCGTGTAATTCATTTTAAATGGTGCTTGGTTACTCTTGGGGATGTCATCCCAACCATCCTTAATGCTTCATTCAAAATGTGATGGAGTTCTGGGATTGTCAGAACAAACAGGAAAAACCATTTGGATACAGAATTGTGCCCCCCAATACCCCTATCAGCTCTCATTGCTCTGTTTTCATGTTCTGGGGCTTCATTTGAACCAAATATACCAAGAGGAACTGACAACCTTTCAACAACCCAATTTCTGCTTCAAAATTTGTCCAATATGTCAGGGTCAGACAAGCACTTTTCTGTGCCCCTTGTTTTAGCAAGGTACAAAACAATCATTGCTTTTTTGCTTTAGATTTAACCAGTTATTCTTCATTTCATAAAGTCTTCTAGTGCTGCAAGGTGAAAATTCCAATTAGCAGTCCCGACACATTGAATAAGAGCAGCAAAATTCAGCCATCTTCATTACCACATCATGCCAGAAGCTGGCTTTGTCACCAGTCATCAAGTTGCTTGATCCATTCTGTGATATTGCTACTTTCTATCTTGTGCAACTAATCAATGGAACAGATCTTAAATTCTATAGTCTTTAAGAAATGACTTCAAAGACATTAGTGTGCTTTTAATTATGATTCAGTTCCACACAGGTATCTGTTCATGAATTCCTGTGGCCTAAAGAATATTAACAAAACTGTAACAGTAGGGATAGCAGATATGATTTGGCAGGATGGTCATTCACTCTACCATCTTGTGCCATGCCATGCCAAGCTAAAGGCTGATTGTTAAACTGTACCTTTCTCATGGTATGGCATAGTATGTCTTATATGCAGGGCGGGATTCAGACCTTTAGAGGCCCTAAGCACTGATAATATTATGGTGCCCCCCATATGTAATTCAAAATGAAAACAATACTATACCATAACATCTATTTTGTTGTGTGCCCCTGCTTTGCTGGTGCCCTAAGCACATGCTTAGTCTGCCTATTGTGTAATTGCAAGCCCTGTCTGTATGTCTAGATCATTTGAGGGTAGGTCGTCTATATCTTCAGCTGAAGCAATGATCAAAGATTTTTCACTTGTGGAATGTATCCTACTTTTGCACAATAACCAAATGAGGTCCAGGGTAATGAATGTAGAAAGCTGTGCTATAGCCAATTTAACTGCTGCTTCATTGGAAACTGGACATCTTGGCTTCAGAATTTTTGGACCTTGATCAGAGAGTCAGGGTGCCCTAAAATCAGGAACTCCTTCATTGATGCAGATAATACTTCATGCTGTGACATTAATAAACTCCTGTTAACAGACCATAACAATAGCATGAAAGGTATTTTTGTCCTCTGTTCTATCTTTAAGTTATTGGCAGCACAAAATTTAAACCTTCCCTGGACAAGGACTGTGGTGAAGAAACTCATTGGCAGTTGCCGTGTCAAGGAGGAGTCCTTTGTTGTTGTCCACGGAGGAGCCACAGCTATGCAGAAGGGTTTTGGAATGAGTTGTTAAACCAACAGCTACTTGTCATGGAAGATTACCTCCAGGCCATGTAGTTGTGTATGTGTTGGTAACCTATCTTTTACTTAATTATGCACACATGGGGCTTTGCAATAACATGGCAGTCTTGTGTTATACTTCCTGATGCTCAAACTTACTGGAGCTGAAGTTACTGTGACCACCAATGCATCTCTTTTTAAAACATACAGTTCACACCGTATTATTGCTCTTCTGATTTAAAAAAAAAACTTTTTTCTGCTTTTGAGAATACAGTGTCTCCTGCAGCTTTTAAGGATCTATGTTATAATTTCATTTTTGTGGATGGGATTTCTAAAAACTGTTAATTCTTAAGTGTTTTTGGAGTTTCCTTTGCTAAGCATTTGTTCCCACAGGTGTCAACTCCCATGGGTGCTCTGGGGTTCAAGTTCTCACAGAAATAAAATAGGGGTTCTCAGCATCCATGGATTATGGACTCACCTGCACTTTGCTCTAAAGCTCCATCACAGGCTGGCATCTTCCCTCATGGCCCTGCCTGGGCTGTGTCTCTTCCTGCCCCCACTCTACCTCACTCCTTCCCACCTCCTCCACCATCACTCACCCTTAAGGCAGAAGGGGGCATAAAGGAATGAAGAGTGAATGGGCAGTTTTGCGGGTCGGAGGCAGTCAGGAGAGGGAGGTGGAGAGAAGTGAGCACTCAGAGAGTGGGTGGAGAGGAATGGGTGGGAAAAGCTTGGGGAAGGTGATAGAGGAGAGGAGCCTTGGGGGAGATGGCGGAGCAGGGATGGGAAGAAGTGGAGTGGAGGCAGGACTGTAGGTGAAGAAATGAAGCAGGTTCTTGTAGTAGAGCACTCCTCCTGCCAAAATAAAAGTTAGCACCTGTGTGTGTTGCCATTCCAAGGACACGTTTCCCTGTGCTTAGCCTCTGCATCAGCCATGGCCACCTCTTTCCTGTCCATTACAGTCTTTGCAAGGCAATTTATGAACTGCAAGTGAGTTGAACTTTGCAGTAGTAAACTCAGTATTTGGTTTGCTGCAGTTCTTTATGGACATTCTAAGTCTAATATTTGATGTGATATGCAGTTTTATGAATATTCATGTCTTTTGAGTCAATGCACCCATTTATTTTTTTATGCAATATTTTCACTAAGAGTGATTGATTATACAGTTTCTCACCTGTCTTATATGGTGAACTGTGTTTAATGGGTGCCTTAAGGCTTTCGGCTTCCTGCAGAAAAAACAAATATTTTCTTCCTTGAATTGTGTACTATGGGTTTTGGAATAAAGCGAGGCTTACCCATAGTTGTTGCTTGTCCTGGCATCTTCAACTTTACCTGATGCTTGATGTACTTTCTCTCCAACCTTGCCAAATTGAGCTTATTGGTGCACTTTTGAGACAATGCCAAGCGCCACTGAGTCTTGTTTTAACCAGGTCCTTCAGAGTGGTATTCTCCAAAGATTCAGCTAGTAGGTGGTGTTCATCTTCCTAATGATGCCTAAAAATGATCAAGACTAAGTGAAAAACAAAGATTTGTAATATGTTGCATAAGGATAGTGATTAATTGTAACGTAACTATGTGGATATTGTTTTGCAGATGGATTCTAGTAATTTCTGTCTGGATGCTGACATTTTAATTAGTGCCTCATTACAACTCTTTTGGCTTAAAAATCCAAAGCTAATAAGCAATACCACCAAATCATTTCATTTTTGCTGTTGTCAAATTATCTTGAAACAATCCTTCCATTTATCATAGTCTGTAAAATTTAAAGAAATTCAGTATTAACATTAGTTGATAAGAGTACTGTGGTCGGAGGGCCCAATTTAACTTCATGTTTATAGTAGCAGATGAACCCATAGGCCTTTGCCAATTTGGGGACACCCTCTGAAGTAACAGAACTTGTGTAAAAGTGTTGGGCGTGGCGACTGGTACCAGAATAGTGACCTAACACCCAACTCTTCCTTTTGCACCCAAATCCCTGCCCTGGCCTGGCCAGGCCAGAGGATGGGATACCCGAGAGCAGACCCCAATGTGTTTCTGCACCCTCCCAGGGTAAGTGGCCCAGACCAGATGGAAGGTCAGATGTTCCCCACAATGGCCCAGGATCCTGGGTTACCACCATGGCTTAGCTCTAGTGTTGAGGAGGAATAGGGGACAGGGCATATATGGAGGGCCTGGATGTTCATTGTTCTCAACACCTCGAATTAATCTTAAATCACCTCTGTATGTTTGATATGCTTGTATTCAACTATAATTTTAAAAGGCTGATTTAAATAAATAGTTTCCTATATACAGGTTGAACCTGTGAAATCCAGGACACTCTGGTCCGGCAACCCTGTTAGACCACGGATGTTGCTGGACCAGAGAGACGGAAAGGCACAACCCCAGCAGCAGAAGTAGGCTGCGGCTGGGAGGCCTGCCAGATGGGAGCAGATCCCACAGGGCTGGTGCCTGGGAGTGAGGATGATGACCAGTGGGGGAGCATTGATTTCCCCTTGTCTGGCAAATTCACTGGTTCACAATTGCTCAGGTCATGAGGATGTTGGACCAAGGAGGTCCAACCTACCTATTTTTCTAAGTGCCTCATGTTTAATAATGTTTATGTGAGAATGGTCTTTCAAATTCCACCCCTCTCAGTTCATTTCCAATGACATTTTATTATCAACATTTTCACCAACTGAATGACTGGGAGCTGGGAGGGTAGCAAGTCCTAGCCTCTTCCATGTTAAGTGACTCATCCCATCCTCTGTAACCCATTCTCAGCTTCTGAAAAGCAGGCTAGAGACACCATCCCTGTCTATCCTGGCTAATAGCTATTATTGGACCTATTGTTCATGAATGTATCTAGTTTTTTAACCCTATTATAATCTTGGCTTTCACAACATCCTCTGGAAGGGATGACTATGCTACATGAATAAATACTTGCTATTGTTTGTTTTAAACCTGCCTACCTATTAATTTCATGTGGTAACCCCTAGTTCTTGTGTTGTGGGAAGAAGTAAATAACTTCTTTATTTTTATTCATGTTGCAGAAGGAGACACCATTGAAATAATTCTGCAGATTTTTATGACTCAAATGACACCTCTCTCATCTCTCTTACTAAGTTGCCCACAAAATTGCACTCGGGCTATATGCTATTTTAATTTCAGACCCATGGCTAGATTAAAACAGTAAGAAAACAGTATATTCTTTTTTGGCCCTTTCTGTGGGTTAGAGCTCACCAGTCCAGCAAAGTCACACACTGGAGGTAGTGCAGAACAATACCAGTTCTGGGGGATGTCAGGTATTTTGCCTCAAAGTCTCTTGATGCACAGAAGAAGCATATCTGCTGCTAAGCCCCTTTTTCAGGCTGCAGATGGCTCACCCTCAGCATGTCAGTCCAGCCCCACAAGCTGGAAAAGCCCATGAGGGTTGAAGCCCTGGTCCCCAGCTCCTCCGTGTTCCCAGTGGTTTAGGTAGTATGCATAGGCATGTGTACAGGGTGTGCCCAGGCACACCCTAAGGTCTAAAAAAAAATGGCTTTGCTTTTTAATTTAATTGCATGATATGCTCTTTTAGTTTTAAAGTATGGATTCTTGTATTATGCAATAAGTGACAAATTGCGTAATATAGTTGTTGTAGAAATGTATAGGAAGCCCTCATTTGCTCGCAGCATGCGTCCCCACTACTGTGGTGCCACAATACCCTTGGTTCTCTCCTCCCCCTCCGACTATTATTCTAGAAAATTCTTTGACCTATATAAGCAGCCATGTCAGGTGTGCCAACGCAGTATCAACAGTGTTTGTAATCTTTGTCGCGTGTACTCTACTGAAATAGCATAACAAGCCCATGGCTTTACATTTTAATTCAATCGTATGAAACCCCCTTTTAATTTTAAAATATGGATTGGTTCATTGTTAAGATAAGAAAAGGAGCAGACAAACTGAATTATAATCAATGTGCTGATAGTGCAAATACCTTAGACTCCTCAGCTAAGAACTTACATGAAGATAATGCCACCACCAGTTCCAGTGCATGCAATAAACTGAGTAATGACCAACAGAAACAGACTTTGTCTCTTAGTTGAGGTCAGTGTAGTTCCTATTCAAACCCATCAAACATTCCATCTGATGACCCGGTCTGTGATATTCCAAAAAATAGATTAGAACTCCGGTCTCAATTATCTAGAGGTCCTTATCAGCCTAGATTGAGCATGTTTCCTAGAAGTAAAATAGGGAATAAACAAAGAAGTTTTCAGTCTGATTGGTATGAAAAATATAGGTGGTTAGAATATAGCCAATCAAAAGATGCAGCATTTTGCTTTCACCGCTGTTTCTTCTCCTCTAATGATGCAGCAAACAAAGGTCACACTGATCCAGCATTTATTGATAAGGGATTCAGAAACTGGCATAGGGCTAACGAATGTTTTAAAAACCACCAACTGTCAAAATCTCATGTGTTGAGCTGTTCTTCATGGTCAAGTTTTAATGAAGGGAAACCTATTGATGTATTGTTGGATGAGGGCAAGCAGGCTTATCTGTCTAAACAAGAAGAAGAACGGTGCCATGACCGAAGTGTAACGGAGCTACTGATTGACATTGTTCTATGTTTGGCGAAAGGTGGGAAACCATTCAGGGGTCGCAATGAAAAAGCTGACAGTTTTGAGAGAGGTTTATTTCTAAATCTTGTCAATATGCTCCAAAAATATGATCCTGTAATGGCAACAAACTCCTCAAAACGCTACGTATCTGAGTAATCACATCCAAAATGATTTAATTGTGGCCTGGCACAACATTGTGCAACAAAAGATTGTGTCTTCACTAAATGGAGAAATGGTCTCAATAATTGCTGACGACACTACTGACTGTGAACACCATGAACAGATGTCCATTCTGGTGCAGTATTTTGACAATGAAAAACATATTCCAGTTGAACATTTTGTGTCTGTTCAGAGACTATTAACAGTTGATGCTCAGTCTATTTTTGACCAGTTAAATGACATCCTTGGCATTCTTAAAATTGACTGGTCATCAGTGATGTCTGTCGGTTTTGATGGTGCATCTTCTATGTCTGGATGTACTGCGGGAGCTCGAATGTAGAGGAAGAAACAGTGAAATACTCTATGTATACTGCTATGCGCGTTGTTTGAACCTCATCCTAGTAGATGGATGCACTTCAAGTAAACAAACCAGAACTGTCTTTGATTTTTTTTTGGTATTATTCAGACTCTTTATGCCTTCATGGAGGGGAGTCCTGTGCGACATGCAGTCATGGAGAAGATTTCACAAGAAGTAAGGATCCCAGTTGAAGACTTTGAAGTCACTATCAAACACAAGATGGGCATGCAGAGCAGAAGCAGTGGCTGCTGTAAAACAAAACTACTCCATCATTTTACAAGCTTTACAAGACATTATTGAAACAACCCACCTTGCTGATGCTAAAATAAAAGCCAGGAGCCTTATCCATGAACTAAATTCATTCAAGTTCATTTTTGCCCTTCACATGATGCACTCTATTCTCCAGATGGTGGTAAAAGTGAGTAAGGCTCTTCAAGCTCCAGATCTCAACTTACTTACTGCAATGACAGGGGTGAAAAGCTTGCGTAACTCTTTGGCTGCGATGAGAAGTGAATATTTTCAATCTATTTTTCAATGATAGTGTGAAAATGTGTGTAGAGAATGATATAGCGATTCCCCCAGTTAAGAAGAGAAAAATGTCCACTCGTATTGATGACTCATTTTAGTCCTAGCATCACTTTGATACAAAAGAGGAGCAGGAGAGAATAACTTCATTTTACCCACTCCTAGAGTCAATGATTACCGGCATTGACCAGCGATTTGAACAGGAGACTTGTAAAATTGTGACTGCAATGGGAAAACTGCTGAGCTTAGACATTGGCAGGGACGATATGAGAATCATTGCCAACAAATTTAAAGTGTCCTTGGATGAGCTGGAAGCTGAAGCCGGATTGCTTCGGGGTTATGATGGATCTGTTCCTAAAGGTAGCACTACAAACTCCACCAGAGAGGCTTGATTGGCAAAAGGAATCAGATTGGTCTTCCATGTTCTAAATCTATTCAGTGCTTTGCAGTCTTACCTGTTACAAGCTGTTCATGTGAAAGAGCCTTTTTGAAACTAGCACATGTAAAAAACAAATTAAGAAGTACAATGTCCCAACAGTGCCTCTACTCACTCTTCATTTTGTACATTGAACAAGAATTGGCTTAGTCAGTTTATTACAATGATGTGATTGAGGAATTTAAGTCCATAACACCTGGTGAACGAAGTCTCATTCTCTAGGACAGGAAGATGAAGAAACCCTTAATCTGTTTTGGTCAATTTGGGTTAGCTCATTATCTAGTTAAAGATAAAGATCATGAAAATTGACTGTATCTTTGTATATGCCTGGTTATCACTATAGCAAAAATTTGGTATTTTGTCTCATTTTTTAAGTTTATATTTTTTAAATAAAGCTTAGTTGTTAATTTAAAAAAAATCAAGTTTAGTTAAGTTTTAGTTTCTTTAGTTTGTTTGAACAAAAATAATGCCCTTTATGATTGAGTATTCAATAAATGTTTGCCTTAATATAAAAAATAAAATTCCCTGGGTGCACACCCTAATGAAATGTGCTGTGCACCTATGGTGTTATGTTCCTTTGAGCTCCGGAGCTGCTATTCCTCCTGGTCCCTCAGGCTGATTACCCAGTAGTGGTGAAAGCTCCATGACCTCTTGTGCAAAGACAAGGTAGAGTAAAGCTATAAAATGGAAGTCCTGCTAGATTAAGCAGGAATCTGATACTTTTAGTCTATTTGTGTCAGTAAAGCAATGTTTGTAAGCAAAGTAAGAGAAATAAAATTGGTTTTCCTCTGGATACTTATGCCATAATAAAAATAAATGTTTCTCTTTGGAACATGAATAACTGTACTTACTAGTGCTCCAAAGAGATGTACTCACTTTTCAAAGGTGGATAAATATCCTTCTCATCATTTTACAAATGTTGCAACTGAGGCTTAAAGATGAAGTGACTTGGTTCTGATTGCACAGCAAGTCACTAGGAGGTCTGGGAATATCTGAATACTTCCTGCTGTAATATAAAATTGTGTCATCATGTGGCTCAAGACTATATATTTAAAATGTGTACACCGAACGTAAGAATATAGAAATTGCATTATCAGCTCAGAACAATGGTCCATCTAGCATAGAATCCTCAGATAATTCAGAGAAAGATGCAAGAATTTTTCTCATAGTCCACAGTGATGGATTAAACGGCTCTTTTTCTCAGTAGCCCTCCTTTGCCATCCAGTTGTCAGTGGTTGGTTGGTTTTCTGTTTTTTACATTGTCATCTTTTGGCTTCAACGACTTGTGGGAGTCATTTCTGTGGGTTAATGATATGGTATATAAACAGAAAATCCTTTTTAAAATTTTAAGTCTCTCTCATAGCTTTGTAGAATGTTTTAAAGTTATTCAGAGTGCACAGTTCCTCAGATGGTCACATTCAAATGTTGATAATCAAGAGTGTGTACCATATGAAGTATACAGTTATCAATTATTTGGTTGAGTACCTACTTCAGAGCCACTGAAGAGATGCTTTTCGTGAGCAGTTCATGAAGTTATTGCTATATAGGGTTATATAGGCAACTCCACTGTTGTCATTTGATTTGGAATGAACCATTCCTAAAACGTGTACTAATGCTTGTTTAATCATGTTACTTGGTACCTTATGTTACTTGATAAGTTTTAAATGTGTTTTCTGTCTAATGTAAACATTATCCCTATTGACTCTTCCAATAATAGGATGCAGTAATAAACATGATTGATAATTTGATTTGAAATGATTTATTCTGTGACTCTGATTTTGCTTTGTATCCAAGCAATCATGCTTGCAAGAACATATCTGATTTAGAGGAGATAAAGTGGCTTCTAGTGAACCACTGTAAAACACTTCTCAGAAAAGATACATTTTCTAGAACCTACTTATTGGTATTTACATGAGAGCTAGGATGAGAAGCTAGTTTAGAATTTAAAGACATTTAAATGAGTTAGATAAAAGAGCAGTTCAATAAGGGTGTGTCTACATAGCACCCTAAACTCGAAATAAGATACGCAATTTGTGCTATGCAAATTGCATATCTTATTTTGAATCTATTTCAAAATAGCTTATTCTGAAATTTGGCACATCTACACAGCTCTAAGTTTCTAAATAACGCACTATTTTGCACCAGTCCTTATCCCTCATGCAACGAGGTTTACTGGGATGGCAAAATAGCACTCACATTATTTTGAAAATTATTTTGAAATAATAGGCGGCTTGTGTAGATGCGGGGTAGCTATTTTGGGATATCTCCGGTATCCTGAAATAGCTGTGCAGTGTAGACATACCCTAAGAGAAAAAATGAATCTCTGACGAAGCTGACTGCTTTCCACCACCAATCAAGTCAGAAGATTAAGGGTTTTTTTTTGTTTTTGCTTTTTTTTTTGAGAGAGAGAGAGAAAGAAAACTCTTTTTGCATACTATAAATTTTCAATCTTTTCCTGTTAGGAAATGTACCTTCTACATCCCTATCCTAAAATTAAATAAAGCCAAGCTATTGACAGTGAGGCTATGTCTACACTCATGACTTCTTGCATGAGTAATATGCAAATGAGGCTAAGCATGGAATATCGCCGAGCCTCATTAGCATATCCATTTTTTTCAGAAGAGGCTCTTGCACAAGAAGGAGCATCTACACTGCCCCTTCTTGCACAAGAAAAACCCTCTTGCACAATGCCATTACACTTATTACTTTTCAGGAAGAACGGCATTGTGCAAGAGGGTTTTTCTTGCACAAGAAGGGGCAGTCTAGACAGTTCCTTCTTGTGCAAGAGCCTCTTCCGCAAAATGGCAGCTCATTAGATATGCAAATGAGGCTCCACAATATTCCATACTTAGCCTCATTTGCATAGCTCTGGCATAAGATCGCGCCAATGTAGACATAGCCTGACTGTGGATGTCTAGATAAGGAAACTTGGATAAAATAAATCTCTTTATAGGAAGTTTCAGTTTCTAATCTTCTCCCCTCCCTCCTCCCCATTACCTTTTCCAAAGCAAGTGAGAATTTGAAATGGAGGTAGTAGTCAATGTCAGAATATAGGATCCTTTGCCTTGGGTACTTCTGAAAAGGATTCAGCCAACTTAATGAAAGAATAGGTTATTGCCTAACACATCTACCTAATTTATACTTCCTGTGCCTGTGAGAAAGAAACCACTTCAGTCATATTTCAGACATGCTCTTGAAATAGCTGTGATGGCTTCTAGCAACAGGACTGTTTTTAAGTGTGGAGATGGTGTGACCGTGTAAGAGCCTGCTCCTGCCATGACTTCTATTTCAGGTGTGACAGGAAACAAATTATCAAGGGGGAAAAACAGATTATTGCAAAAATGAATATTGTAAATTAATTTGTTTAAAATAAACAGATATGTGAAATGTTTCGCTAAACCTCAGTTATTAAATGACCTCATTGCACAGTAACCAGGGGGGCTGTTGTCTTGTGTGCCACATTAAGGAGCAGAGCTACAGTGTATGACTTCCTGTGTGGAAATGCTGCCCCATCTCCCCTCTTCCTGATCCAAAAGGAGGGAAGGCTACAGAAGTCCATGCTGCTATATCACTTATCTAGATCAGACAAAACTGCACCCACTCTCCCCACCAATGAGAGTGGTGAAATACCAGGCTTTCTGGGTCTTTTGTATTTGCTTCTCCTTTACCTGGAGAACTCCCTCTCTAAACTCCCTGTTAGCACTAACCTCATTTGAGTGTGGAGACAGTGAGTTCCCAGTAGCAAGCTGGTTGGAAACTAGGATGGGGAAGGATTGACTGAAGCCCCTCTGGTATCTATTGAAATGATTATGGAATTACCTGCACTGTACAATTTTATCTGTCAGGCACCCCCAGACATTTAAGAATAAAGTTGTAACTTAATTAAACCATATCTATCCTCTTCTGTCCTCCTTGCAGCACATGGACAAAGGTGCTTTATTTTTTTAGAACTGTGTGTTGGTTAATGCTAGCAGAAAATAAAATATAAAACAGGAGATGATGCTGGATATAAGAGTTACAAAAACTTTCTATTGATCAGTTTACTGCAAGAAGGATATTACTCGCTTGAGAAAAAAAAATGTTAATATATGTACAAAGGTTAATGGAACTTGGCTTTTTTTCCTCACTGGAACAGAAACTATGTGATATTGTACCAAAAATTTTCAAAATGATGAAGAGCAAATGCAATTTTGACACTTATAAAAGCTTCAGAAGTTAGCAAACATGATAGGAAAAATGAATGGGGAACTTGCAGTAGTTTAATACCAAAGGTGTTCTGATGAAATTGGCTTAAGACTTGCTACATGTCTTTCTGGAGAAGTAGAAGGAAATGAATGCATCCTTGGGAAACTGTCTAATTGGCCTGAAGGTGAGGAAGGGTTTCTATTCTAGCAGGAGGGAACTGGTACACTTGTAATTTTTGCCTGGATCCTCCTTATATCTTGGAATCTCTCAAAAAATCTCTGGCTGCATGCTCCACACCGCCTTGCTAAACCATTCCTTACCTCCTAAAGGACTAGCAGAGTAGAGGCAAGTCAGTGAGAAGAGCTTCTCTGAGGGGTTTGGGACAGGAAATGACTGAAGGCATAAGCAAAAAGGATGGCGTGCCAGAAACCCAGGGGAAAGGAGGGAGTTGATCACAGAGAAGGGGGAAAATTTGAATGGGACTCGCTGGTATATGCAGAGATTCCATTCTGTGTGGAAGCATCAGGAATGAAGGACTAAGGAATGAAGGAGTCTAAATTTAGTTATTGAAATAATTAAAAAGTACTTTGAATAAACAGGATAGTAGAGGTTTGAGAGAGATGAGGGGATTAATTAGTTGACAGAAAACATGGCCTTTCCATCTTCAAATGCTACTGTAAACTGGTAACGTGTATTGAAATATGTGAACAGTAAAGAATTTCTGTCAAGTATGACACTAGTAAACTAATCCTCAAACTGTTGACTAAATTACTTGAAAACTATATATTAAAGTATGAACAATGCACAGCTGCGCTAAATAGGAAGTGCCACAGCCAGGAGCAGACTGTTTGTTTCCCTTCGGAAATAAGTGGGGAGCAGCAAAAGACCTGTAACAATTGTGTCACAAGCTACTCCTAAGGCAGCGCAGTAATATGCTAGAAATAAAAGCACAGTCAAGATAAAAAGTACAGTCATCAGATGTACCATTGATATTTATTTCATGCCATAGAAACTTCCAAAGCAAGTTCAAGGAAACAGAGTACTTGGAACCTCCCTTCCATGTATAAATTCATTATAGGGCGGGAATGGAGGAAATAATGAAGCAACCACATGAAGAAACGGATCCTTTATTAATATGGCTGGGGAAAGCTCATTGGGAGTCCTTCCTGATCAGCACAGGATTCAAAGTAATTTGCCATTTCGAGCTAATGCCACATTTTTAGAAGTCCAAGTAATTTTGAGCCTTTTGGCATCTTAATCACTGGGTCAAAGCCAGCCCAGAGTGGTTGTGATTTTAAAAATAAATACAAAGACAGCTCTTTGAAGGCTGATGGATGACCTCTTTGAAATGTTGTTGGTGTCAGTCTTTGTTCTTATGGAATGGCTGTTCACATCACAAACTTGGCTTCTTCGATAGCATTCTCAGGGCCAAAGATTAAATGGACACGGAGACTATATTAACATCTCATCCATGGAGGTGGCTCTTGCAGGTTTGGCAGCAGTTGAGTTAGTTTAGTGCCAGTGCCCACACTGAAAAATAACAATCCACCTACACAGAGTGGTTGAGTTAGCAGCTGACAAATTGTGCTAACTCCCTCAGTAGCGTACATCTCCTGGCAGGCCAACCAACTTAAGGCTTTGTCTACACTACACAGCTGTTAGCCACATGACACTGTTAACACGGACATGTTGCTAAAAAGTATGGCAGTGTGAACACAGTGAAAAAAATCTTAAGGTGCAAAATGCAGAAAACCAAACCATAGTTCCGTAGGCCTCAGAACAGAACTAAACTTTCTCTCCTATTTGGTGTACAGAAAGCTTACCAAAGTAACTGGGAATATAGTAATTTAAGGATGGATTCTCAATCTTGTTCACACTAAACAGTGCTTTGCTCTTTGAATCATTCCATTAATTTCAATGGACTCCATGTGTGAAGAACGTAATCTACATAAATATGAATGACAAAATCAGACCCTATTATAAGATTATATTGTATGTAAAAAGTATGCAACTATTGATTTATATTTACATGTTAATCTGTGAAGAAACAAAGCCACATGTGACACAACCTGAAGTCTCATGAGAGGAACATTTCCAGGATTGGACCATAAACTATGTCAAATTGTATTTAGTTAAAAATGAAACAAATATGCAAATAATCAAAACCACACCAGCACCAACAATTATACACCCCCTAAATCTTCAAAGAATTTTAAAACATAGTAGCTATGAGATTGCCACTGATTTTAATGGGAGTCTGGCAGTTTAAACTCCAGTTTTTGTAAAAATAAAAAACTTTGACGTTGACACCTTTTCTGCTTTAACATATTAGATGAAAAATAAGCAAGAGAAGGCATGTGATAGGCACTAGAATCCTACACACCCACGGGCAGAGATGGAATGTAAAATAGAGCAGGAGAAAGGAAGGGTAATCTGGTGTAGGCCAGTCAACCCATGCTCTTGCATATGCTCTGGGAACGGTAGCTACAAAAAGTCAATTTTCTTTACACTTATAGGTTGGTG
This sequence comes from Pelodiscus sinensis, assembly GCF_052426305.1. Classification (NCBI taxonomy): domain Eukaryota; kingdom Metazoa; phylum Chordata; order Testudines; family Trionychidae; genus Pelodiscus; species Pelodiscus sinensis. Next base: position 203,924,722 of record NC_143052.1, read on the forward strand.
CCTGTCTAATGGAAAGTAGCTTAGAATTTGCAGTGTAGCTGAGCAAAGGTTCTTCGCTTTGGTGATTTAAGTTAAGCAGCAGGAGTTTTCAGTTTTTTGTGCATATTTATGAATGCACTCTCACTGCTTGGTTCATGAATTCCCTGTAATTCTGCAGATTTCCTTTTCCAGCTGCCACCATTTCAGTTAGAGAATTTCAGTAGTGGTGGGGGGGGGGAGAACCATGACCTAGGTATTACTCCAGATTACTTCCAGTCGCCATGAGAGGGAGACTCTGAAACTACTTTCTGTTATTCTATCTAGTCAGGGTGCCACTACACCTTACATGTATTTTTTTAAAGTTGACAATCACTGTTGTTAAAATAAGAAATCTGTGAAAGAGGTTTCTCTTTATATTGTGCTAGTCACGCCCAGCCGAATGTTATGGTGCTGTATGTTAATGAAAAAAAAATGTCCTTACTGCCTGCAAAAAACCTGCCTGGCCAGATCGAAAGACCACATTAGTTTCTGTCAAACCATTAAAGCAACACCAATGAAATCTGTCATGCTGTCTGGAGTGGCTCACAAGTGAGAATACTAACCTCAGGACAGATTATTAAGGAACAGCACACAAATCCTAGCCTGGTTGTGAGTTCTATACTCAGAGTAAGTCGACACTACAAAATTAAATTGACCTAAGTGATGGCCACATACAATCACCTCAGTAATTGAATCATTTTTACATGTTCACCCTATGCACTTTGTATTGGCAGTGCACTTTCTCACAGGAGCGCTAGCTCTGATTAAACTGCCAGTGTGGGGCATTGTAGAAGGGTTTCTGAAAGGCAGCAAGAATCAATATATGCAGCACAATGTCTACATGGGTGCTGTTTCGATGTAACTCCATTGACTTAAGCGTGCACGTCTTGTGGAGGTGGAATTATTAAGTTGGTACAGTGAGCAAATTACATTAGTGGAAGTTACATTTTAGTTGAGATGCTTACAGTATTAGGTCAACACCTGCTGCCAGCTGGTGGTGGGAAGGAGATTCTGAAAAAAAGAACAGGCATTGGACTGTGGGAGCAGAAAGCTGGCTGGGGAGCATATTAGGGCTTAACATTTCTTCATCTGAGCTGGCAAAAAATATTTATGTCTGTAATGCTGACACCATCAAGCATTTTTTGTGACTGTAACCTTATGTGAAGGGCTAGCCCTATGCTCAGAGGCTTTTGAAGGGTGGAGGAAAGACTTTAAACAGTACTTCAGAAAACTCAAATGTAACTGACTCATTTTCTATAAAAGAATGATGATGGATGTAGATTAGGGAATGGGAGAGATTAGCCCCCACCTGCTTCTGGGCCATGCATAATTGCCAATTTTTAGACACTACCGGGAAAGGTAATTGACTAAACAAATAAATAAATAGGGATTCTGAGCACCTCGAGGTTTTCTGTCAATTTTAGAGGCTATTAACATGTTATAAACATTAACTAATTTCTTCCATAATGCCCCTGTGATATAGGGAAGTAATATCACTAGTTCACTGGTGAAATGAGAAAAGAAGTTTAAGTGACCAGTAACAAACCAGTATCAGAGCCCAGATGAAAATGAAGCTGGCTGTGCTCTCAGTAACACCCATGACCTAAATTATGTACTCTTTGGCTAAAAAGATGACATGTCATCAGCCTCACTGGGTATTCAGAAGGGCAGTTTGCTTGCAACTCAACTGCAGTGTTCAGCACCCATAACATTATGGGTGAAGCTAGGTTATGTTGCTTTGAAAAATCAATTGCTCTCTCAAATCTTCCAAAAAATAAAGGGGGTGTGGCATTAGGTGTATAGACTCCAAAGCAATTTCTGGGTGACTGAACAACCTGTGAGCAGCAGGGATAAGTAGCATGGAAAGAACCTGGCTGGTGTTAAATAGTGCTAATTTCAGCAGTGCCACCCACCTGGATCACACTGAAAACCTGATTGCAAGCATGTCATTTTAAATGTCATTGCTTCTGAAGGCTTGATTTTTGTTCCTGGAAAACCCTTCCAGTAGGATAGTGTTCTTAACCAAAACATGACACTGGTTGATGGCAGCTGGATAGTTTCATACTTGGCATGTAGTGTGTTGATCATACCGATCCTACTCCATAGTAGCACATAGGAGCATTTGCATTGAATCTAGTGGGCTTTGGATCAGGTTGTAGAAGAAACTATATATATTTAAATACAGCTTGATATGCAGGTTGGCCCTCTCTGGTCTGGCACTATTGAAACCTGATGGTCCTGAATGAGATAATTTGCTAAATGAGGGAAGGTCTCCTGCCACTGGCTTCCAAGCCCATCGCCTGCTGCGGGCAGACTGCCTCAGCAGGCACCCTGTCTTGCCCTCCCCCAACCTTGCTGGGCTGCTCAGCCAGCAGCTGCCAGCTCACTGGGCAGCAGAGGCTTCAACTGCTCCTGCGGGGCTCCAGTCCCATGCTGCTGCAGGCTGCTGGTGGTTGCTATGGGGCTCTGTCCCCGGTCTCGCACTGCCTCGAGCCGGGTTGCCAGCCCTGTTGCCCTGGCCCGGTTGGCCCTACTGCCCTTAGGCTCCTGGGTTCTCTGATCCAGGAGCATCTGTGGTCTTGCTGGATGATGGATGTTGGTTTTTGGAGGTAAAACCTGTTCAAAACAGTTTTCATTATTTTAAGCCTTCTTAATGAAGTCAAAATATTTTTTGGCTATGTAGATTATGATTTTAGGATATATATTTACACTAGCTTAAAAAGACATATGCTTTAACTTCTTCATCGCTCAGTCAAATCCCATCCATTATGGTAAAATCAGAGTGGGGAAAAGATCTTTCACACTAATAAATATGAAATCTTTGTGATGTGGCAACTCACTCACTCTGGAGGCAGCTGTAAACCTTGGAGTGATAGAAAAAACCAAGTTCTGGCAAACACCCCCGTGCCACTGAATATTGTCATTACAGGTTTTAAATATTCCACTTGACTCAATTTAAAATTTCCTCAAACTGAAACATGGAGGATTCCTTCTTCAGGAATTGAAGGTATGCTTTTATCCACTTAATACACTCCTTTATTATTCTAGCAACTGTTGTTATGCTGTAATCCAGACATTTCCTTCACCTTTCACAGATAAAATCATAGGACTTGGGAGGACCTCAAGAAGTCATTTAGTTCAGCCCGCTGCCCTCAGGGCAGGACTATGTATTATCTAGACATTCCTTGACAGGATATTTGTCTAACCTTTTATTTTAAAAAAAATCTTGCTTCTAATTTGTAAAAGATTGTGGAAACATTTTTTCCAGGGCTTGCTTGCTTCTTTCTTTATTTTTTTCTTTTTGATAAACTTTTATAGACGGAAAATCATTATTCAGAATGGAATCATTATTCAGAATGGAAATTACTGCATCTTGCCTTTCAGGTGTTGGGCTAGTTGTACCTATGAATAAGGCTATATTTTTTTCATAGATATGTTTAGTAAAAGTCATGGACAGATCATGGGCAATGAAAAATTCACAGATGACCATGACCTGTTCCAGACTTTCACTAAAAATATCCTTGACAAAATGAGGAGGTGGGTTCAGTAGCCACTGCTGCTGGGGCACCTGTGTCCCCTGCCATGGTGGTCAGTTGGAGCTCTGGGATCATCTGCCACTGTGGGGGTGGGACCTGCGAGGCACTCCTGAATTGGGGAGCTCTTGCCTCCAGGACAGGTGGGCGCTTTTGTTGGTCTCTCACTGCAGCCATAGGGGTCCTCTGCCAGCCGCTTTAACTGGGAAGCTATGGGGGCAGCTGCAGGGGGCATTCTGGATGAGAACGTGAGGCAGGGTTCAAAAAATGTCACAGAAGTCAATGGAAGTCATGGATTCTGTGACCTCGGTGACGTTATCATAGCCTGACCCATGAGCTGGCTGTAAATATTGCTACTGATTTAGGGTAAGATTGCAAATTATGTGGTCCTATGCTTCCTAGTATGATATGAATAAAGAGGATTGTCCTCTACTAAATCCAGCAGTAGTTGAATTTGGTTGTCAGTATACCCACAGATTCTTAGAAGGTTTTATGCAAAAGAGGCAACACTTTCTGGGAACGGCATCACACTGTAACACCAGTCCCTTATGTTCTATGTTCACTATTAACCCCAGACGCAACTCTCTTCTCTGAATTACTGTAGTCTCTCTGAATTACTATATTCTACTTCCTAAATATATTGTTATAGTCTAAAAATCTAATTCTGCTCCTGCTGAAATCAGTGGGAATGTTACATCTAATGTCTGTCCCTATATGGAGCAGGAGTAGGCCACAGGGTCATTTCACACTGGCAGCTGACCTTGGAGAATCCTAAGTTTTGAGACAATTTGAGTTTGATTTCACCCCTCCAAGCACAGAATATACATCTCTCTCATTATCTTTCATGGGATTGTGTGTTAAATTCTTCTGAAAATCAGGCTGAATTAAAAAAAAATCTTGATGCAAGTTCTCCTCTCTTAGATAAGATCTTTCTTACTTTCTCTGGAATTGCAGCCGGTAATTTTTCAGATATGACTTTTAGCTCTGCTTTAGGACTAGCTCTCTAAGATCTCTTTTTATAACTAAATATCAAACCTATGTTAATGAGCCACTAGTAGTGCACAGGTTACATTAAAATTAACCTCTTACTATCATTCTCCTACCATATAGTTAATTATTGTGATTCCTCCATCCCTCAGTTTCCTCACTATTCTTTTTCCCTTGCCCCTCAATCACTGCTGCTTTTATCACATCTTCACTTTCTTCTCTTTGACATCCTCCCTCATCCACTCAGCTGTTTTCCCTAATCAATCACGTCTGTACCATCACCTCTTCAAATCACTCACTACTTGACTGTACCCATGCAGCTGAGTAGTAGTGGATGGGATTGGAAGGAGATTAGCATGTTCCAGAGATGCATAGAATGTATGCTGGAAGAAATCTTTCTCCACTTCTGTTAGATAAGCAAAAGGGGACGAAGTGTCCTACCCACTACTGGTTGGAGTTAGATTTCTTTTTTCTCTGCTCCATGTTAAAAGAATCTGAACCTCCATGGGTTTCTTCTGAATCAAACAAAACACGACAGATCTCTCTTCTTCACTTCCCCTTGGTGAAAAGCGGGGCTGGAGAAACATCTGCACTTCTCAGGAAGGATCAGGACACTAGTCTAGCCAATGAATGGCAGCTCAGTTGCTGCTGGCTTTTTATGCCTAGTAAAAAGGCACTGTGATCTGGGCTCTTTTCTCTGCCTAGCCTGATAGTGGAGTGGCATCCAGGCTGTCCTTTTAGTGTTTCTTTGTTGGGGTAGAAGAATAGCAGCCCAATAGCAGCAGTGGCCTGACACGCTAAGCAAGTACTTGCTAAGTTTTTTGAGAGGTCACATGTTTTTCAGAAGATTGTGTCATGCCCAAGAATGCCACTCATCAGTGACATTTAATCAGGTAAGTAATAATCTTCTCTGACTAGCTTTCTATGCTGTGCCACTTTAGAGATGAAGGAAGGCTGTTGGAAAAGGACAACTAAAGTGTGAATGGCCATTAGCAAAATTGCCATTAAGGGCTATGTTCAGACTTGGGTTATTTGAAAAATGGATTACTTCAGGGCTTCATTATCTTAATTCACCGTGTGAATGCAATCTCTAATGTGCATCGGGCAAGCAAGCTGAGAACCCCCTGCATGGCTGATGCTGTTTTACTACCAGAGGGAATAAAGGACATGCAACAGTATAACTCATGTAATGTGATTTTTAAAGGTCTGCTATCTCATGAAGCTCCCTTTTATGGTGTGATAGGATATATTTCTAGACCTAATGGTTGACAGAATATCATACTTTGAAATGGATTGCCTGATCCGTCACAAAGGACGCTATCATATGCCATTTACCACACAAAGCAGGATGTTTTCACAAAGCCAATTGTTCTATGCTAATATGCCCAGCAGGTGGCTATTTCCAAACAAGGCATTCCCAGAACCAAGGTGGAAAGGTAATGCAATGATTCTCTGCATCCCTGAATGCATTTCAAATGCATTTTACAGATTGTATCAGAATTACTGCTTGATGTCAGTCTTTTTTCATACCTGCCAGGGATAACACCGTATATTTCGTACATACCAGGGATAACTGTTCCAATAGTTTCTTTGTGCTGATAGTAGGAATCTTTAATAATTGAAAGAGGCTGGTTTTTTGACAAAGGGAAAAGTGAAATTTCTTTGCTTTTGGAAAACAGGTGAACCAAGAACTATTGTGATCTGCATGCTTTTTATTAGGGAACTGGCTTGTGCTTTTTTGGTGCATGGATTGAACACTATGTAAGGTATTCTGGAGAGACCCAGAGCCTCTGACTTTCACAGAGTTTGACTTGAAAATGTTACCTATCAGAATAGTGATAGAAATGTAGCCGTGTTAGTCTGGGGTAGTTGAAGCAAAATGCAGGACAATGTAGCACTTTAAAGACTAACAAGATGGTTTATTAGATGATGAGCTTTCGTGGGCCAGACCCACTTCCTCAGATCAAATAGTGGAAGAAAGTAGTCACAACCATATATACCAAAGGATACAATTTAAAAAAAATGAACAAATATGAAAAGGACAAATCACATTGCAGAACAGAAGGGGGATGCGGGGGGGTGGGAAGGGGGAGGAAGGAAGGTAAGTGTCTGTGAATTGCTGATATTAAAGGTAGGGAGAGTGGGATGTTTGTGAGTTAATGGTATTACAGGTGATAATTGGGGAAACTGTCTTGGTAATGGGTGAGAAAGTTCAAAGTCTTGTTAAGTCCTTGTTGACAAGTGTCGAATTTTAACATGAATGACAGTTCAGAGGATTCCCTTTCAAGTGCAGATGTAAAAGGTCTTTGTAGCAGAATGCAGGTGGCTAAGTCATTTAGAGAGTGTCCTTTCTGGTTAAAGTGGCAAGAAACTGTTTTCTCTTTGTGATCTTGTCTGATATCTGTTTTGTGGGCATTAATCCTTTGGCGAAGTGTCTGAGATGTTTGTCCAATGTACATAGCAGACGGACACTTTCGGCACATGATAGCATAGATTATATTTCTGGATGCGCAGGAATATGTGTTCTTGATCTTATAACTCACTTGGTTAGGTCCAATAATGGTATCAGCAGAATGAATATGTGGACAAAGCTGGCAACGGGGTTTGTTGCAAGGGAAGGTACCAGGGTTGGTATTAGTGTGGTATGTCCTGTGGTGGTTGTAAGAATCATCTTGAGGTTAGGTGGTTGTCTATAGGAGACTATGGGTCTGTCTCCCAGAGCCTCTTTGAGTATGGTATCCTGTTCCAATATAGGCTGTAGTTTATTGATAATGTGTTGGACAGGTTTAAGTTGGGGGTTGTAGGTGATGACAAGTGGTGTTCTATTGTTGGTTTTCTTGGGTCTGTCTTGAAGTAGATGGTTTCTAGGTATTCGTCTGGCTCTTTCAATTTGCTTTTTTATTTCTCTGGGTGGGTAGTTGAGATTTATAAATGCTTGGTAGAGATCCTGAAGCTTCTGGTCTCTGTCAGTGGGGTTAGAGCAGATGCGGTTGTATCGAAGGGCTTGGCTATAGACGATGGATCGTGTGGTGTGTTCTGGATGGGAGCTGGATGCATGTAGGTAACTGTATGAGTTGGTGGGTTTTCTGTAGAGAGTGGTGTCTAATTTTCCATTGTTGATTTGTACGGTGGTGTCCAGGAAGTGGATCTCTCGTGTAGAATGGTCCAGGCTGAGGTTGATGGTGGGGTGTAGGTTGTTGAAATCTCTGTGGAATATCTCCAGTGTTTCTTGGCCATGTGTCCAGATCATAAAGATGTCATCGATGTACCGTAGGTAGAGGAGGAGTGAAAGGGGACGGGAGTTGAGGAAACGTTGTTCTAGGTCAGCCATAAAGATGTTAGCATACTGTGGGGCCATGCGTGTACCCATGGCTGTGCCGCTGATCTGGAGGTATAAGTTGTTCTCAAACTGGAAATAATTGTGGGTGAGAACAAAGTTACATAGGTCTGCTATCAGGTTGGCAGTAGTGTCCTCTGGGATAGTGTTTCTAATTGCTTGTAATCCGTCTTCATGTGGGATGTTGGTATATAGAGCTTCTACATCCATGGTGGCAAGGATGGTATTATTAGGGAGGTTATCGATGTTTTGTAGTTTCCTTAGGAAGTCAGTAGTGTCTCGGAGATAGCTGGGGGTATTGGTTACGAAGGGTTTGAGAAGAGTGTCTACATAGCTGGATAGACCAGTAGTGAGCGTGCCAATACCAGAGATGATGGGACGTCCGGGTTGCCCAGGTTTATGGATCTTGGGAAGTAGATAGAACAATCCTGGTCGGGGGTCAGAAGGTGATTCTGTGAGGATTTGTTCCCGAGTAGCTGTGGGGAGGCTTTTAAGGAGACAGTGTAGTTTCTTTTGGTAGTCCAAGGTGGGGTCAGAGGGGAGAGGTTTGTAAAATGTGGTGTTCGAGAGTTGTCTGGTTGCCTCCTGGTTATAGTCGGCCTTATTCATAATGACCACAGCACCCCCTTTGTCAGCTGGTTTGATTACAATGTCCAGGTTGTTTTTGAGACTCTGGATGGCATGGTGTTCAGCTAAGATTGTGTGTCGCTTGTTGTCGTTTGCGAATAATGTCAGTCTGTGCGTTGTTGCGGAAGCTGTGTATATAGAAATCCAGATTGTAATTCCGACCGTCAGGGGGTCAGACATTGTGTTGCTACAAAAGCTTGTAGCATTGTGTGATTAAGCAGTAAGCTTTTGCTGACTTAAATGCATGCTCAGAAGCTCCTGTGTTTTGCTCCATTTCATATCGTTCTTTGTGTCCTATGCAGAGCCAAAATGGTTAACCTTCTGTCAAAACCTTCCTTATTGGGTGATTTAAATTCTAAATGTGCAATCTCCGGACTTGGCTGAGTGGACATGGAGAAGCATCAAATGGCTGTCTGACATCAAAGCAGTATCAGAGCAATTCCCATTAACTTCACTATCAGTGGAATAGTACACAAATTAAATCCCAATCATGAGCTCATCACATCTTGGTTATGTTAATATATGAGAGAACCTGATGATTTATGGGTTTTTTAAATGCAATATTAATTTCTAGAATGTCTAAATTCGTTTGTTGATTGTCCTGATAATCTGCTAGTGTTCATAAGCAGAGACTTCACACATTCCTTTCATTCCAGTCTTTTTTAAGGAAGGTGAACAAATTCTCCCATGACTTTGAATGCAGTTTAAAGTGTTAGATGTGGAAGTTTTAATGCAACTTAAATATTATCCTTCTCATAAATATGCAAGCAATATTTTGGGGGTATAGGGAAAGAGGAAAACAGAGAGTGGTTATTGTGACAGTATAACATATCTATATCACTTGAATACCATCCTCTTATGCCATTCGAGTTAGAGTTTCTTCTGTTGATAAATCAGATTTTTTCCTTTGAATCCATGTATAAAAACCCATACTTTTCTAGTTAATTTAAAATGAAAAGTGATAAGAAATTGAAGACTGAGTTCAAATTAAACTTTCAAACTCTAGAAATAGTTAAATTGTTCAAGGCTTGCAGATTCTAAGCCCCGTATCCCTCTTCCTCCCCCAAAGGCTGTGCTTTTCAATTGTTTTTATTCAGTATAATACAGTGGTGTTTATTTCACCTCCTATTTTTTCCATTGTTTTACTTTCAGGTATGTTTTCAAATAACTTCAACAGCTTCCAGCTATACGTATTATTGTACTTGACATCAATGAGTAGCTCCATAACTATCTTTGTTGTTCTCTACATTCTACCTAGTGCTGCATTAAAAAAAAAAGTAAATAAATTGTAGAAGCAGAGTTTAAATCTACCAGTTTAAAATATCATAAAGTGTACTAAGCCAGTCATAATACTGCTTCAGGAACATCATACTGGAAAGGAAGTTTCTGAACTACAAAACAACACAGGTCAAATTAATTGACTCTCATTCAGACTTGTGATAGAAATGTAGCCGTGTTAGTCTGGGGTAGTTGAAGCAAAATGCAGGACAATGTAGCACTTTAAAGACTAACAAGATGGTTTATTAGATGATGAGCTTTCGTGGGCCAGACCCACTTCCTCAGATCAAATAGTGGAAGAAAGTAGTCACAACCATATATACCAAAGGATACAATTAAAAAAAATGAACAAATATGAAAAGGACAAATCACATTGCAGAACAGAAGGGGGATGCGGGGGGGTGGGAAGGGGGAGGAAGGAAGGTAAGTGTCTGTGAATTGCTGATATTAAAGGTATAAAAAAGCAAATTGAAAGAGCCAGACGAATACCTAGAAACCATCTACTTCAAGACAGACCCAAGAAAACCAACAATAGAACACCACTTGTCATCACCTACAACCCCCAACTAAAACCTGTCCAACACATTATCAATAAACTACAGCCTATATTGGAACAGGATACCATACTCAAAGAGGCTCTGGGAGACAGACCCATAGTCTCATATAGACAACCACCTAACCTCAAGATGATTCTTACCAACCACCACAGGACATACCACACTAATACCAACCCTGGTACCTTCCCTTGCAACAAACCCCGTTGCCAGCTTTGTCCACATATTCATTCTGCTGATACCATTATTGGACCTAACCAAGTAAGTTATAAGATCAAGAACACATATTCCTGCGCATCCAGAAATATAATCTATGCTATCATGTGCCGAAAGTGTCCGTCTGCTATGTACATTGGACAAACATCTCAGACACTTCGCCAAAGGATTAATGCCCACAAAACAGATATCAGACAAGATCACAAAGAGAAAACAGTTTCTTGCCACTTTAACCAGAAAGGACACTCTCTAAATGACTTAGCCACCTGCATTCTGCTACAAAGACCTTTTACATCTGCACTTGAAAGGGAATCCTCTGAACTGTCATTCATGTTAAAATTCGACACTTATCACCAAGGACTTAACAAGACTTTGAACTTTCTCACCCATTACCAAGACAGTTTCCCCAATTATCACCTGTAATACCATTAACTCACAAACATCCCACTCTCCCTACCTTTAATATCAGCAATTCACAGACACTTACCTTCCTTCCTCCCCCTTCCCACCCCCCCGCATCCCCCTTCTGTTCTGCAATGTGATTTGTCCTTTTCATATTTGTTCATTTTTTTTAATTGTATCCTTTGGTATATATGGTTGTGACTACTTTCTTCCACTATTTGATCTGAGGAAGTGGGTCTGGCCCACGAAAGCTCACCATCTAATAAACCATCTTGTTAGTCTTTAAAGTGCTACATTGTCCTGCATTTTGCTTCAACTACCCCAGACTAACACGGCTACATTTCTATCACTATTCTACATGCAAGGCACTACATTTAGCCGTTTGGAATGGAAATCCATCAACCATATGAAGAAACTCGCACAGATACAGACAGACATCATCTTTCTATCCAAGTGCAAGAAAATGGACATCGTACCCAAAGGACTGAAAGTGAACAATCCACTAAGATCAACATACTTCACTGACTACAGTGAAAGACTCTGCCTCACACTATCCAAGAAATTAAGAAACCACCTGATAAGTATTTTATACAAGAAACAGAAAACCATCAAGAATGACATTTCTAACTTAGATCGTCTCATCTCAAGACAAACATCCACACCGACTGACACCTTGCAAGACTTTTGTTCCACCAGACAAGAAATCTACTATACACACTTCTATTCCCTACAACAAAGAAAAGACAATAAATTTTCTAACCTGCTCCATACCACTGGCTACAACAGCAACTGCCTCAACCCACCGGATAATATTGTTAACCTCTCCAGCTACAAACTCAATCCAGCAGAAGAGTCTGTCTTGTCCCGGGGTCTCTCTTTCTGCCCCACATCCCCCACAAACTGGATACAATTTTGTGGTGACCTTGAGGCTTTTTTTCGCCGCCTCCGTCTCCGAGAATATTTCCAAACCACCACTGAACATCAATCTGACCTACCAGATCCCCCCTACCAACACCAAAGGAAAAATAATTCTATATGGACTCCCCCTGACGGTCGGAATTACAATCTGGATTTCTATATACACAGCTTCCGCAACAACGCACAGACTGACATTATTCGCAAACGACAACAAGCGACACACAATCTTAGCCGCGCTGAACACCATGCCATCCAGAGTCTCCAAAACAACCTGGACATTGTAATCAAACCAGCTGACAAAGGGGGTGCTGTGGTCATTATGAATAAGGCCGACTATTACCAGGAGGCAACCAGACAACTCTCGAACACCACATTTTACAAACCTCTCCCCTCTGACCCCACCTTGGACTACCAAAAGAAACTACACTGTCTCCTTAAAAGCCTCCCCACAGCTACTCGGGAACAAATCCTCACAGAATCACCTTCTGACCCCCGACCAGGATTGTTCTATCTACTTCCCAAGATCCATAAACCTGGGCACCCCGGACGTCCCATCATCTCTGGTATTGGCACGCTCACTACTGGTCTATCCAGCTATGTAGACACTCTTCTCAAACCCTTCGTAACCAATACCCCCAGCTATCTCCGAGACACTACTGACTTCCTAAGGAAACTACAAAACATCGATAACCTCCCCAATAATACCATCCTTGCCACCATGGATGTAGAAGCTCTATATACCAACATCCCACATGAAGACGGATTACAAGCAATTAGAAACACTATCCCAGAAGACACTACTGCCAACCTGATAGCAGACCTATATAACTTTGTTCTCACCCACAATTATTTCCAGTTTGAGAACAACTTATACCTCCAGATCAGCGGCACAGCCATGGGTACACGCATGGCCCCACAGTATGCTAACATCTTTATGGCTGACCTAGAACAACGTTTCCTCAACTCCCGTCCCCTTTCACCCCTCCTCTACCTACGGTACATCGATGACATCTTTATGATCTGGACACATGGCCAAGAAACACTGGAGATATTCCACAGAGATTTCAACAACCTACACCCCACCATCAACCTCAGCCTGGACCATTCTACACGAGAGATCCACTTCCTGGACACCACCGTACAAATCAACAATGGAAAATTAGACACCACTCTCTACAGAAAACCCACCGACTCATACAGTTACCTACATGCATCCAGCTCCCATCCAGAACACACCACACGATCCATCGTCTATAGCCAAGCCCTTCGATACAACCGCATCTGCTCTAACCCCACTGACAGAGACCAGAAGCTTCAGGATCTCTACCAAGCATTTATAAATCTCAACTACCCACCCAGAGAAATAAAAAAGCAAATTGAAAGAGCCAGACGAATACCTAGAAACCATCTACTTCAAGACAGACCCAAGAAAACCAACAATAGAACACCACTTGTCATCACCTACAACCCCCAACTAAAACCTGTCCAACACATTATCAATAAACTACAGCCTATATTGGAACAGGATACCATACTCAAAGAGGCTCTGGGAGACAGACCCATAGTCTCATATAGACAACCACCTAACCTCAAGATGATTCTTACCAACCACCACAGGACATACCACACTAATACCAACCCTGGTACCTTCCCTTGCAACAAACCCCGTTGCCAGCTTCGTCCACATATTCATTCTGCTGATACCATTATTGGACCTAACCAAGTAAGTTATAAGATCAAGAACACATATTCCTGCGCATCCAGAAATATAATCTATGCTATCATGTGCCGAAAGTGTCCGTCTGCTATGTACATTGGACAAACATCTCAGACACTTCGCCAAAGGATTAATGCCCACAAAACAGATATCAGACAAGATCACAAAGAGAAAACAGTTTCTTGCCACTTTAACCAGAAAGGACACTCTCTAAATGACTTAGCCACCTGCATTCTGCTACAAAGACCTTTTACATCTGCACTTGAAAGGGAATCCTCTGAACTGTCATTCATGTTAAAATTCGACACTTATCACCAAGGACTTAACAAGACTTTGAACTTTCTCACCCATTACCAAGACAGTTTCCCCAATTATCACCTGTAATACCATTAACTCACAAACATCCCACTCTCCCTACCTTTAATATCAGCAATTCACAGACACTTACCTTCCTTCCTCCCCCTTCCCACCCCCCCGCATCCCCCTTCTGTTCTGCAATGTGATTTGTCCTTTTCATATTTGTTCATTTTTTTTAATTGTATCCTTTGGTATATATGGTTGTGACTACTTTCTTCCACTATTTGATCTGAGGAAGTGGGTCTGGCCCACGAAAGCTCATCATCTAATAAACCATCTTGTTAGTCTTTAAAGTGCTACATTGTCCTGCATTTTGCTTCATTCAGACTTGTTACTTATTATAGCTATGTTTCATAGCTTTCATTACAGTACATTTTGATGATACAGATTCTGAGACATCTCAAATAGTGAAAGCATCCGAATTCCATGTGGGTAAAACAATAGATGATCAGAAGTACATAATCTTTGCTATCTTTCTCAGAAGACAAATTGGTCTGAGATTCTCATTGAATTCTAACTGCTATAAATGGAACTCCATTTTGTGATCAGAGAATCTAAAATTTGTATTTGTCTGACTTGTGTTGAAATGAGATTGCTTTCCCACCCATCTTCCCCATGCTCAACGCTGAACTATCAAACACTGTAGGATGTTTAAAACATCTAATTTCTCTTTACCACTGAAATATATCCCTATGCAGAAGGCTTAAATGGGATTTGGAGCAGAGCATAAGTCTTGTGCTAGCCCTATGCACAGTGTGAATGTCATCCTACTGTAATCAGAGGAACTTGCATTGCAAAATAGAATACTTGCTGCACAATCTTCTTCATTTGTGGGAAAAATAATTCAGGTTATGTCATTTTTGAAGCATTCACTACTCATTTGAAAAAGCTACCTATTGTTGCACATATGTAAATAGCTTTACTTCCATGCATCTGGTGACTTTGACTGAAATTAAATTATTGACTGAATTCTGTATTCAGGCATTGGTTCTAACTTAAAAAAAAGGAAATTAGAAAAATAATACAGAACATGCTCATATCTGAACAACAGGAGAATTTCTAATAAAATAGTGGGGATTTTTTTTAACATAAGGGAATTAAAAACATTTTTGGAAGGGTCTGAATATAGGAATAGATTGGAGCATGAGGCTGGAATGCATAAATTCCTGAATTCTAGTTCAGTCTCTGGCTCATCTTGTGGCTTTGGGCAAGTCATGTAGTACCTCCATATCTGTATTTCCTACCTGTAAAAGGGAGATAATAGTTCTTAGTTACCTCCCTTGCATAATGATGTGAGGTCTAATCCATTTAATATATGCACAGAAGATTTGAACATGTAAAGTCCTAAAATGGTTTTTACTAATTCAAACTGTGTATGCTGCATAATGACACAAGTTGTATAATACAATAAACTTAAGAAGCACACTAAAAAATTAATAGGAATTAAATTAGACACACAAATCTTGGTACATTCTTTTACCATTTCTTTTTTTCCCCAAAGGTAAAATAGTTACCGTGGAGAGCTATGCCTGGGAAAAACAGTTGCAGTGTATCAAACTACATTTTATAGCTTACAATTGGTCTTTTAAATTAGTCATTACAAAAGTTCAGTTAACTTTTTCTACAGTAAGTTTTTTAAAATATTTTCCTGAGACTTGGATTATATATGCTAGATGCAAAAGGATTAAATATGAAAATCTGTAAATTGAATAAATGATCTAATGTGACTAGTTAACAAACTTGATCAGCTCACTGTTCTAAACGGAAATTTTTCTTGGTATATTTTGCCTGGTTAAATAGAAGCTTTTGATTAATATTAATGTTCACGATGAAGTAATGCTTTCTCAAGAAATTACAATTACCAGCTGGTGGTAGAATTGAAAATTGCAAACAATTTGTGGTAAAAACAAATGTAGATACTGACATCAGTAATACAATTGGTTTTTTTAACACCTAATATGGGTGTTAGGGACCTGAATAATGAACAGTTTTGTTCATGTTTATTGGTCTTAATTTAACAAGTCTTCTAACATCTTTTAACTATTTGATTACATTTAAAATGTGTTCTAGGTTTAGTATGAATGCGTTTATGTTGGAAAACTAGTGGATCAGTCCTGCAGTCCTTATTCAGGCTTACTCCTGGTTATTTCAATAAGACTAATAACAAGAACTATTTTTCCATAAGGAGTTTGTGATATTCCAAACTCCAAAGAAGACTTAAGTACTGTAAGAAATGTTTTTAGTGTTTCAATAGGTGGCAATCTGTCTTCCAAGCTGGTACAAAACTAATAGTCCAGCAGCTGTTGAGAACCACTGGGGATGGTGGAATAAGCCCTCCCATAAGAGATTGTCTTCTAATATTGAAGGATAAGCTTAAGAATCATTCAGATAAGCATTGTCACTTAGCCATATCTCCCTGGTCTAAAAATTGAGGAAGAACTTTTCCTCCCCATATATCCCAGTTATGATGATCATGGGCATTCTGTGGGGATAGCTTTTCATGTACTATTTCCATGTTCATATTTGTATAAACCTGAGAAGAACTGAAAACAATAAAAAGTTAACCAAACTTTTGAAGATCTAAACAATAGTTTCATTTCAGCTCCAGCTTTGGATGAAGGTTCAGACTGACTTTTTGTAATGTCAATGAACCTTTACACTGATCCATGTTTTCTCATAAGATCTACTTTTAATAGAGAAACAAATTCCAGTAATAGGCATATCAAGACTATTTATTGGTCAGATTGTTGTATTACGTTATTTAGCAGTGTGATCTTTTAAGACTTCATTGATAAGCAGTCATCAGTAGCAACTACTTCACTTTTGAACTTATAGTACACTAGATCAAAGCTTTCAGTATATGCTTTGCTATAAATTATAATTTATTACATATGATTTGTTTGATTAGAAGTCAAAGAAGAGCTCACCGAGGAACATGAATCCAGCTCTTCAGGTTTCATTTGGTGAATTATGAATAAATGATAAACTACTGAGGTTTTTCTTTTCATTGTACAGAATACTATATTAAATTGTTAGGGGCTTTTTCTTATACTTTTATGAACAGCAGCTCTGTTTCATTTCTGATTTAAAATTACTAGAGGTAGATAGGATTCACAGCTCTGAACCTATTGAGATATAATATTAAAAAAAACCTTTTGTTAAAAAAATTTAGAACATTAAGCTCTGGCAGCACCTACTGCTAATTTTAGTAGTACAAACTTATTTTCTACATGACTGAATCCAGAGATTAAGTTTCAGCCTATTACTTCAAAATAAGATTGGGTCTGAGGAACACGCAGAGAGTTAGGAACAAGATTTCACCTTTATCAAACTAAGTACCTCTATAGTGAACATTGTGACTTGAAGTAGAATAAATTTGAATGTGCAGAGGTTTTCGATGGATTTTCTGTACTTGATTTTTTTAAATATGTCTTCAGAGAAAGAGCAATAAAACCACATTTTTTGATTCAACCTCTTATCCAAGGTATTTTTGAACTTCGGTAAATATTTGCACTGCTTGAAATCTCTGACATAAATTTGTTTTCCCCCCAAATAATACGAAACTCAACTGTGTTTGTCCTTAGTATTCTCTTTGGCTATCTAAGGATGTGTCTAGACTATAGGGATTTGTTGACAAATGTGGACTGAAAATGTTGACCATATCTCTTTTATAAATCATATGACTTATGAAGTCCATTGCCTACTTTCCCTTACAAAAGACATATACAGAGCTTTTTAGTTTGTTGTGCAGTGTGCCAATACTACTGTAAATGTACAAAATATTTCTATCTCTCTAGTCTACACTTCTCATAGGCAAGATGCTCATCCCTGAAGAGAGAGAGATAGGCAAGTGAAGAGTTGTTCTTAGCTTAAACATGTATTGATTCACTAAAAGAAAAAGCTAAGCTGTGCTTATGTATTTGGCCCATAACTAGTGCTGAGGGAATAACTTGGCCTGTACTACTTTACATTTGTGCTGTGATATTTTCTTCTTTTAGAATACCCTGTTGTTTGAGTGGATATAATGAGCTGCCATTTGTCCATAGTGCTGAACTGGCCAATTTCATACACTGCCTTACTGGACTTCTGTGTTCAGGATGTAGAATGAGATTAAGTATTGGGAATCGTGCTGAGTTGAGAAGCAAGAGGAGTAGACACAGCTTTATTTTAATAGCCTTCATGTTTTACACTGAAAATATAAGACTGTGCAGCTTCTGGTTTTAGAAGAACTTACTTTCCCCATCATAAATATAAGCAGGTGGAGAACTAAAATTAACTTCAGCCCTAATAGCTGGTGACAGGTAAATAAATCCATTTTGGTGGGGGAAGGTAGAATCAGCCACAACATTGAACTAAATCTTCACACACTTAAAATCTAACCAAATTTTTCTTTTCAGTTAATATTAAAAAATATCTTTGGCTTCCTGATGCCTGAAAGGCTTAACATTTCTGATTAATCCATTTACAATTTTAGTTATAGTGGTTGAGAAGCTGGATATGAGTCAACAGTGTGCCAAGAAGGCTAATGGGATATTGGTGTGAATTAGCAAGTGAATTAGCACTTCCCAGCAGATCTAGGAAAGTGATTATTCCTCTTAATTCGGCACTGGTGAGGCCACAATCTGGAGTAGTGTGTCCAATTCTGGGGGCCCCATTACAGAAAGGATGTGGATGTACTGGAGAAAGTCCAGCAGAGGGCAACAAAAATTATTAGGAAACTTTGGAGTACGTTACTTATGAGGAGAGATTGAGAAATTTGTGCTTGTTTAGTCTACAGAGGAGAAATGTGAGGGAGGATTTGAAGGCAGCCTTTAACTACCTAAAGGGGGGTTCCAAAGAGGATGGAAAGTGGTTGTTCTCAGTGGTGACAGATGACAGAATGAGGAGCAGTGGTCTCAAGTTGCAGTGAGGGAGGTCTAGGTTGGCTAGTCAGAAAAACTGTTTCACTAGAAGCACGCCTAGACTGCTGAGCTTTTCCGGGACACCAGTGGTATCCTGGAAAAGCTCTACAAACATCCAAGGAACGCATCCACTTTTCCGGAAAAAAGTCAGAAAAGCAAACATTTTTGGCAGCATCCCTGTAACCCTCATTTTACAAGGAAGAAGGGATGTTTTGAAAGAGCATTTTGTTTTTTTCCAAAAATTGGCCCCGTGTAGATGGGCCACTTTTCAGATCAGCCTCTTTTTCAGAAGTAAATCAGAAAAAGATACACAATTTGAGTACCACAAATTTCATTTCTTTTTCCGATTTATCTTTGTAGTCTGGTCATAGCCTAAGAGTGTGGTGAAGCACTGGAATGGGTTACCTAGGGAGATGGTGTAATCTCTATCCCTAGAAGTTTCTAAGGTGAGGCTTGAAAAAAACCCTGGCTAGGATGATTTAGATGGGATAGTTCACTTAATATGTATTGTTTTCACTAAAATCCATGTCCTAAAGGAAACAGATTTGTAGAAAGTAAAGAGAAGAAGAGACATGCATACTAAAAGAATGTCCATTTAGACAGTCAACAGGTGTCTGGGAAATGTTTGTAGCATAGTCAAGGTGTCCGTTAAGATTAAAAGCAATGAGGGGGAAAAAAGAGAAGAATTTGGTGTGGGAGGTAAGATGGAGAGATGAGGAAGAGAAGGTTAACCTCAGAAGATTACAATGAGAGTGGACAATTCTGAGAATTTAAAGTAAAACTTGTGAAACATGGGAGGGTCTGTCATTCCTATTTCTGACCAAAGCATGACCTTAAACATAATCTTAAAGGGCAAATGGGGCGTGTTTCCCCCAAATATTTAGGCAAAGGTATAGCAAAGATTGTTTGTGTTGATAAATTGGGTAGTCAATTGCTTAAGCACACTTAGGTTTGTTATGAAACATATTCAAGGGACCAAATAACCACTATCGGTCAGGTTTGTTATTATAAGCTGATCATAAGATAGTACTGGATAGTAGATCAATAGGCTACAAATCTCCAAGAAGCTATTTCATGTAAAGTTCTATTTGTATAAATCATAGACCAGTCTGTGAAAAAAGATGACACAGCCACTTCTGAGCTGATTGTGTATTAGGCTATCAGACTGTTGATGGCCCCAAGTGCTTGCTACAGTAGCCAGGAATCACTGGAATGCTCTCTTACTGGCGGCGTCTCCTACAACAGGTGCAGAAATGGAATAAGTGGTATGTCAGGGACTAGCAGCAGTGCCGGGTGAAAGCTAAGAAGCTGCAACAGGCATACCAGAAGGCCAGGGAAGCCAACAATTGAGCTAGTGCCAAGCTGCAGCCTTGTCACTTTTACAAAGAGCTACATGCCATCTTCCTCAGAGACACCATGTCACATTGCAGGGTACAGTCCAGACCAGTAAAGGGTTGTCATGCCATCCCTGCAGCCTGCGGTACCTCACAATGTTTTGCTGCTGAAGCTCCCTACTACTGAGCTCCTCACAGAGATCCAAACAGAATGCAGATCGCAGGCTGTGTGTCAGTATATAGCTGAAGACTGCCAGCAACACTGAACCCAGCAGTCTTAGTTACTATCTGCATACTCCCAATCCCAAATATTTGGCCAAATGTGTGTTCTGCACTGTCCAGCCCTCTCCCAGACAGTCTAGATATTGGAAGTCTGTTGCTCTGGTAACAGGCCAGTGTACAAGTGCTACCTTAAAGTGTTCTGTTTAACATTAGGTTGGGTTGGATTAAAGAACGAAATAATTTTATTATCTAGAAGATATTTTGAGTACAAGTACAAGGCACTGAAGTCAGAAATAGTTACAAGAGAAATAAAGTGCTTTCTTGTGTTTCTTCTTTTTAAAAGCTCAACAAACTAGACTTAGCTCAAGATAGAATTCTTACCACAGTGCTGACTGTGTTTCAGGTCAGGATCTCTCCCAAAGTCAAATGACTATTTTTGTCAACTTAGATGAAAGGCAAACCTTGGGGTGTCTTTTTCACACATTTTTATAACTTTGTCCTTTTGAGATGCATTTTCCTGGAGGTTATCTCTAGATAAAATTCATTCCCACTCTGAGACTGGCGTCAGAGTCTCATAGAGAAAGAGGTTCCATGCTGTGGTTGGCTGAAACATAGATTGATTTGTTCCTTGCTTCCTCTGCTTGTGAATGGCTACTTGACAGGTGATTGCCCATCAGCTTAGCTGATACATCACAGAGGCTGCTTTGTGGCAGCCTCTCCTGACTTCTCTTGCCCTCTCTCTCCTGTCCCCGTGCTGCTGCCTCTGACAGAGGCAGCAGTGTGGGAAGAGGGCAGGTGAGACCGCAGAGCCAGCATGTGCAGAGATCCCTGCGCATATCAGCTCCTGCCTGTCTCCCCTCAGCCTCCGTGCTGCTGCCTCTCTATCAGTCAACAGACTTAACTGATAATCCCAGGTTTATCTGTTAGTCATGTAGCCATCTACATGATGACATTCCTAATTACAATATCATTTAGTTTTTCATCCCCTCAGAGCATGATTTTTCCTCTCAGAAGCATATTTTCCCTTAATTGAGAGAAAGAGAGAGAGAGGCATGCTCCTACAAGTCTTATTTTGTAATCTGAGCGAGTTAGCAGAAAAAATATATCTATTTTGTCTGTTTGTCTGATGCCTTTTATGGCACTTGTCAATTTACTGGTGCAATGCTGAGAACTGAGCATATCAAAATCACCTCATAATCTGGTTTCTCTATCTCAAATACCGTGAGTATGAGCCTCCTGGTTTTTTCCCCCAATGGTGATGTTCTATGATGACTTTAAACTATGAGTATATGAATGTACTGTGCAAATGGGAAATTAAAATAAGTTAGTTGGTCCCATATCATAATACTTACAAAGCACTTTTAATCTTCCCTGGGTTTTATAATCATTAAGTAACTAATCCTCACAACACCCAAGTGAGGTAAGTATTATCCGCAAACAATAATATCAGGACTTAATTATTTATCATTTTTCTGGTTTGCCATTTGCTTGAGTATTTTACATGTTTGGAAATTATTCCCCTCTCCTGTAACTTTTATTGGTGAAATAATACTAATTTATGTATGAAGTCTTTTAGCTAACTCCATATGACCAAAAATGCCTTCATCACTTCTCATTCATTAGGTAATACACATGGATGTCTCAAAGTCTCAGCCTTATGGGGACAGATATTGAAAGGTAGTAATTATCTTGTTTGCAAAAAGAACTCCTTCAGGGCTGACTCCAGGTGAAATAAAGGAAAATAAAAGTATTTTATGTTTTGTTGTTGAATTATTTATTGTTTGCTATTTCTAAACAATTTTCCTAGCACTGAAAAAAATCTCCTTCACTGAAAGATATTTGTATGTTTGCTTTGTTTTATGTAATTTGTACCTCTCGACACCCAAATTTACTATGCCTGCATCTTCGGCTAACACTCAATTCCTTGTTTTCTCTTTCCTGTCCTCTTTTCTGTGTCGGCATGGTCAATACTGCCATCATCTCAGTCACGTAGGCCTCAAATCAGAGTATCATCTTTGGTTCCATCTTTTTGAAGATTGGCCAGTTCAGACTGTCCCTCCAAAACTTGCTGCTTTTTCCTCCACAGGCATCCCAAGAGCGATTCCACACCACTAAAACCTTCAGCCCTGTATACTCTCTTGATTACTGCAACATGCCCCTCTCTGGGGCTGCCTGACACCTTCCTCACCCCTACCTTCCTCCAATCAAAATGCTACTGCTAAGAGCTAGTTTTCCTGACTCCTCTCAATATGTAACTACTCACATGTGCATATGAGTTTTGTAGTATATAGGCCTTAAGCATTAACTTTACTGGTTTTGCAGCGAGCATCAAATATAATTTCATTCTCTAGTATTCTGACCTTACTGATACTACATATTGTATCTCTGCTATATAGAAAGATTACAAAGTTTATCTTCAGTGGAGTTCTCAGTGGGAACCTGAAAAACAATATTATTCAGTTTATTGATGTGCTGCTACCCTGTAAAGTAGTTAAAATAGTTTTAAGCAACAGATAAAATCCTGGGAACTGGTGTGCAGCTGAAAATAGTGAAACCTCTTTGAATATGGCAAGATACAGAAGCTCAGAATTAGTGAATATTTCAGATGAGAAATAATAGAATGAGTTTTTAATTTTTATTTCAGCACAAAGATGTAGATCTCAGTCATTCAGGCCTATTAATTCACATATACATTACTCTTTTATTTTCCTGAAAAGGCTTATTACTCACAATGGTTCCTGAAACCAATTCTTATTAACAATATAATTGTTACTAAAACGATGCAAGGTAGATTTTTACCATCGCAATAACTTTTGGTATCTTTTTTGTCCTCTCTTCCTCCCAGCTAACTATTTTTGGGATATAAATTTTCCTTCCTTTTGTCATACCAGAATTCAAGCCATGGTCCTGCAAAGACATCTGTGTGGGATCAGGGCCTTATTCAGTGTGTACTGTTTGGCATTGTACCACATTTTTATACGTTTCTGTGATGTCACTAGTATGCTTTTGAGTGGTCTAGTAAGAAATAACTAATAATAAAATAATGGAGGTAAACTATACTTACATTCATACACTCCCAAAGAAATGAAGACGTGTAGATTCATCACCCAGTAAAATAGACCAGTAACTCTGCTTCTATGGGCAACATTTTCAATAATGATTTCATATAAGACTTATTATTCTCAGCAGGTGTGTGGCACCTAATGGACTTTACAAAAGTGCCTAAGAAGGTTAGGTGCTTTTGTCCCAATCACTTTCCACTTGGAAAATAGGATTTAGGGCTCTGTCCTGTGAGTTACTAAGCACCCTAACCTCCCACTGAAGCTAGTGTTCATCTTGAAGAATCAAGCCCTTAAGTTCTAAGACACATAGGCTATGTCTACACTCGCAGCTTCTTGTACAAGTATGACCGTTTTTGCGCAAGAATCTGCAGAGCGTTCACACTGCCCACCCGCTCTTGCGCAAGGAAATTTACAGTATGGAGTGGTAAGAGAGGGCTTCTTGCACAAGAGCTATGCTCTTTTTTAACTGGTGTAAGCCCTCTTGCACAGGAGCTCTTGTGCAAGAGGGCAGTGTGGACACTCGGCAGGGATTTCTTGTGCAAGAAAGCCCTATGGCTAAAATGGCCACCAGAACTTTCTGGTGCAAGACAGTGTCCACACTGCCATGGGCACTCTTGCGCAAAAGCACAGTTCGCACATGGCAGTGTGGACATTTTCTTGCGCAAGACTTCTTGCACAAGAACCCTTGCGCAAGATGTTCTTGTGCAAGAAGCCGCGAGTGTAGACATAGCCATAGTGCTTTTAAAAATTTTAACAAATACATTTTTCAACTATAAGTGTGAAACCAGAAACCTTCCTACAGCATCCACTTCATCTTAATAAGCCTATCAAATGCATCTAATTGTACATAATACAAGTTATATGCATATTATTGTTAAATACACACTTACATGTGCATGTGTGCACACATACAGTCTGTCTCAGTATGTCTACACTATACATCCTTCTCCCACTCCAAAAGAATCCCCTCTGCATTCTAAACCTGGATTAACTAATTTCTTGGCTAATTTGCCTTAAAATACCAGTGGATATATAACAAATCATCTTTGAACTTGTGCTATTAACCCACATTAAATCTCTGTGGTGTATCTGTCAATATCATCATTTCTGTGGTGGATTTTCCTTCTATTGGTAATAGGCTTACAATATTACACTGAGGTGATAGATTAAAGTTTACATTTCAAACTAATGCATATTTTGAATTTTAATGGTATTTTAATCTGTATTTTTTCATGATAGAAGAATAGAAAACTATAGAACAAAGAATTGATCAGTCACAAAGATTGTAAAATAAATTACAGCACTTCAGAAAAGCAAAAATATAATTGTAGTGTTTTCTAATAAAATAGTTATAAAATTGTATGTATATCTTGATACTTTGTTGATTTAATAGCACTATAATCTGTCAATTGTAACACGATTGAGAGTACAAGAATCTCTATATTGAAGTCACAGAGAGTTAAATTGTTTCATATATTGGAATATCTAACCCTCCCCCCAAATGTTCTAAACTTACTGTATAAATCTGAGATGCATGTTATTTAACACACACCCGGCCTGATATATTATAAAGCATTTTAAAGGGATTCTTTAAAGTTATTTACTTGTTCCCATAATATAAGAACTTGGGGCCACCAAATGAAATTAATGGGCAGCAGGTTTAAAACAAATGGAAGGAAGTTCTTCACACAATGCGCAGTCAACCTGTGGAACTCCTTGCCGGAGGAGGTTGTGAAGGCTAGGACTATAACAGGATTTACAAGAAAACTAGATAAATTCATGGAGGTTAAGTCCATTAATGGCTTTTAGTCAGGATGGGTAAGGAAGGGTGTCCCTAGTCTGTTTGTCAGAGGGTGGAGATGGATGGCAGGAAAGAGATTGCTCGATCATTACCTGTTTGGTTCAGTCCCTCTGGGGCACCTGAAATTGGCCACAGTTTGCAGACAGGATACTGGGCTGGATGGACTTTTGGTCTGACATACTATGGCCATTCTTATGTTCTTATTCTAATCAAGTATCTTGATTCCCTCTAAGAATAACAGCTTCCAGTTAAATAGTAAAAACATTCTGTGGTGGTTTTCAATATTGTTTTTGTACTTCATTGCAAGCAAATAACCATTTTTAACAAAGTTCCCTCATATCGTTCCATTCAAAAACAATTACCTTTTATCTTCTCATTTCTACATCATTCCCCAGTATGAACAGGTGTAGAGCTTGAGGTTTAGGAACCTGCTGATACAGTGGGCATTCAGATATAGATATCAGTGAAATCAAGATTATATTTATGTGTGTGTGTGTGTGTGTGTGTGTGTGTGTGTGTGTGTGTGTGTGTGATATATCACACACATATACATATATATATATCTCACACACATATATGTAACCCTTCTGCTAGGCCGAGCTAATAGCAGCAAGGGGTGGGTTCAGTAGCTAGGGGTCTCCTCCCAACAAGGTAATATAACACCGGCTCAAACCCCCACCCAGTGACCTGGGAAATCTTACCTACACCTCTGGGTGCCTCAGAGGCAATTCTTCCCCTCTCGCAAGCACAGAGCCTCAGTATAGCAGCAAACCTTTAATAACATGAGGTAACCAACATCAGCATTAACTTGGGAAAACACCACAACTCAGATTCATAGACCAAACATGAGCAAAGACCCACCCCC
The DNA here is from genome assembly GCF_052426305.1 of Pelodiscus sinensis. NCBI lineage: Eukaryota > Metazoa > Chordata > Testudines > Trionychidae > Pelodiscus > Pelodiscus sinensis. The sequence goes on from NC_143052.1 coordinate 203,950,851, forward strand.
CAGCCACGAATCACCCAAAGTCCCAAAAGTCCAACACCCCAAGAGTCTCTGCCATGGGTCAGTGCCACCCCAGGGTTCAAAAGTTCACCCAGCAGGGTTTTACCATCCCAACCTGGAGGGGGCGGGGCTTGATACACCTTACGTGGTCCACCGATGGCTCCGCCTCTCCATAGGGTTCTGCTGCCGCCATCAACACAAGTCACTCCGCCACACTCCACCTGTCGTCCAGTGAGCCGCCTCAGCTATCCACAAACTGTCCGGCTCCGCCAGACATCTTGGTCCACGCCCCTGGCCACCAGCTGGTTGCTCCTGCAGCTGATCCACTGGATGTCTGCTGCTGCTCCTACTGGCCGCAGGTCGACCCCACCAGCCATTCTGCTGGCCTCCTGCACCCACCTGTCATCCCTGCAACCACTCTGCTGTCAGCCTGCACTTGCTGGTTGTCCCTGCAAGCTGCTCTGCTAGTAGCTCAGCAGCATAGCACCAGGCTCCCCACACTGATTTCAGCTCTTCAGCAAGTTCAGCTCATAATAGAAGAGCCTCAGTGCTACTGCTCCAGTGGCCCACAGTGAAGTCAACTCAGCAGCTCACAACTAGACTCCTAATGGAATCCAAATTAGTTCTGATATTCCACAGTGGAGAGAGTGCAATCGGTATTGTTTAGGCCCTCAGACAGGACCCCACCACCAGGTACAAAGATTTGTCCCTAACCTCTCTCAACTTCCCTGGGTTTGGAACCCATACCCCTTGTATAGCAAATGCTACTTAGTTTATGGCGAATCCCTCTGTCATAAACAGTTCCACCAGTCCATTGTCCTTGATTCACATAATCAGGGTAACAACCTTTTTATCCCCTCTGCCTCAATAACAGAGAAAATGGGGATCCCACAGTGACCAAAGTCCAAAGACCATTTGGGCTGCTGTGAGCACATACTAGACAGGGTGGTTGTGTCTATGCAAATTGGGTGTGTCTATGCAAATGAGATCAGCCCCTGAAGTCTCTTTGCACCACTCGCCACAGTTCACCCACAGATGTCAGGGTACAGCTTATCCTGACCCTGCTTATATATAACTTTTTAAGAAGGTTTCTTCCATTAGTCATTATTTATTCAATGCATCATGCTGTTTAGAAATCTTGTTTTAAACTATAAATCCGTAATCCTAGCTGTCAGAAAAAAAGATTTATCTAAGCAGGTAATTATACTCTTGAAAATGGTAGAATGAAATGATCCAATGGGCTTCATTATTAATGCAGTTAAGGGGAAGAAAATAACACTATTGAGTTAGAAACCCTAACCTTCTGTTTCACTGCTGTGTGTTCATTGATTCAAAATGAGAGTTTTGAAACTTGGTTCCATGTTCAGAGGTGTGTGTGTGTGTGTGTGAGACAGAGAGAGAGAGAGAGAGAGAATTGCCCTCTGACCATTAGAAATGACCCTTCCAGAACAGGGCTGAGACTCTGGGTTAATGATATGGGGAATCCTGGGCTAATGTAGCTTGTTGTATAGTAGTGCCTTTTCTTGTCAAGATAAGGACGTCATTACGGAGCTGCCTGGATGTTAACTATATTTCAGAGATTTTTTTTCCCCCTTTAACAGAAGAAAACTTTCTATGCTCCTTTTTTGTATTTCTGGTACACTTCAAATATATTGTTTTAAAGGCTTTAAACTTTTGCCATACAACAAGTAGTCTGGTAGCACTTTATAGACTAACAAAACATGTTTTGTTAGTCTATAAAGTGCTACCAGACTACTTGTTGTTTTTTAAGTTTACCCTGTATAGACTAATTTGGCTACCCCCTGAAGCTTTAGATCATGATGGTTTGGTCAGACCATCTATTCCTCGCCTATTTGATTTGTTATGAAATAGAATGGGGTTGGCTAAACAATTAGATCACTGAAAATTTTAAATTTAAGCAACTGGAGAATTTGGTTGACTCAATCTGTAGGACTGGAAGTAATCTCAATAGGTAGTCTGGTTTTCACTGCAATCAAGGGAGAACTACATACCAACCAGATCATTCTTGTCAAGTGTTGCAGTGTCTCTATCACAGGACATGTTAAAGAACTCATTAGACAATGCCCCTGGCAATTTATTCAAGTGTATAACTACCAGATATATTTTCCTAATACCCAACATAAACCTCCCTTACTACAATGCAAGGCCATTGTTGCTTGTCCTATCCTCAAAGGGTAAAAGAAGTTTTTCATTTTCCTATTTTAACAAACTTTTATGTACTTGAAAACTGTTATGTCCCTCTCCTCTCCCTGTCCCTCTCCCGCCCCTCCCCCGCAAGTCTTCTCTTGTCCAAAATAAACAAGCCTAGTTTTTAGGTCTTTGCTCATGTTTTCTAGATCTTCAATGGTTATTGCTAAGCTTTTGGATTTTTTTTCTAATTTGTCCATATTTTTTTTCTAAAATACAAAGTCCTGAACTGGATACTGTACTGCAGATGAAGGTTTTATTAGGATGGAGCAAGATAGAATAATTATTTCATGCTAATAGATCACAGGATGATGTTCACTTTTTTTGCACCAGTATAATACTGTTGATTCACACCTTGCTTGTGATTCACTATACTCTCAGGCTGTGTCTACACTGCACCCCTTTTCCGGAAATATTAGACAAGTTGGAATTGCAAATGAAGCGGGGGATTTAAATATCCCCTGCTTCATTTGTATAAACATGGCTGCCGCTTTTTTCCGGCTCGGGGCTTTGCCGGAGAAAAGCGCCAGTCTAGATGGGAACTTTCGGCAAATAAAGCCTTTCCCGAAAGATCCCTTATTCCTGATTTTAAGAGGAATAAGGGATCTTTTGGAAAAGGCTTTATTTTCCGAAAGATCCCGTCTACTCTGGCGCTTTTCTCTGGCAAAGCCCCAAGCTGGAAAAAAGTGGCAGCCATGTTTATACAAATGAAGTGGTGGATATTTAAATCCTCCACTTCATTTGCAATTCTGACTTGTCTAATCTGCATCCCTTTTATGGAAAAGGGGTGCAGTGTAGACACAGCCTTAGGCTGTGTCTAGACTAGCACGTTTTTGTCAGCTGTCTACACTGGCCGCTTTGAATTTGCGCAAGAACATTGACAATTTAATGTAAGATTGTCAGTGTTCTTCCGCAAATACAATGACTCTCCCATTTGGGAAAAAGCCCTCTTGCGCAAATGCTTTTACGCAAGAGGGCCAGCGTAGACGGCTGAAAACCGTTTTGTGCAAAAAAGCCCCGATGGCGAAAATGGCGATCGGGGCTTTCTTGTGCAAAACCGCGTCTAGATTGGCACGGACGCTTTTCTGCAAAAAAAAGTGCTTTTGCGCAAAAGCATCCGTGCCAATCTAGACGCTCTTTTCCACAAATGCTTTTAATGGAAAAACTTTTTTGTTAAAAGCATTTGCCGTAAATCATGCCAGTCTAGACATAGCCTCAGATCCCTTCAAAAGTATTCCTTCCCTAGATAATCATTTCCCAGTTTGTATTTGTGAAATTGATATTTCTTTCCTAAAGAATATATTGAATCAGAAACCTAGAGAAATGTAAGATGAGAAGATCTTTAGGTCATCTATTCCAACCCACTGGTATTGCCATGCCATTTCCTAAAGTGCATATCCAAATCCTTTATCTAATTTTCTGTGTCTCTGAAAACTGTGCTTCCACAAAAGGATGTGCAATTGATGATTTATCCACTCACCCCTTCCACCACCAAGTAGCTAGTTGTAAAATGAAATCTTGTTCTCATTATTCACATAGAACTCATCATCCTTTGTATACTGTACAGGAAATGTAGAATTGCACTGTAGACATGTTTGGATACAGATGTTCAGTAATGCACTGATATAAAACAGAACTTTCTGAAAGAATGCATTACTCAGCAGTTTTACAGTGAAGCTGGTTTCTGTTCTGAGAGCTGTCCAGTGTATAGGTCATAGCAGTGTAGAGCTGCAAATCTAGCCCCCTCTGTTGAGGCAGGGCCAAGGAAACTGAACCATCCCTGACAGGTACTTGTCCAGCCTGTTCTTAAAAACATCTGCTGATGGAAATTTCACAGCTTCCCTCACAAACTTCTTATAGCACCTAACTACTCTTATAGTTAGTTTTTCCAACATATGCCCTAAAACTCCCTTGCTTATTTCTTGTTGTCCTGCCTTCAGTGGACATGGAATACGGCAAAGTACTTGTATTAAAGCAAGTTCATCAGCAGTCAATTAGAATTATGCAGCACAAACATAAAAATTAACTTCAAGTTGACTGAGCCCTATTAAAATAAATACTGCTTAGTTGTAGGCTTTTCTGCTTCATTTTAGACATTAGGGTTCAAAAGAGGTTCAGGTGATATACACATGCTTTCTAGGTTCAACATATACACCAGGAGAGGTATACTCTCCTGTACACTGCTCTCACAAGGAGGGCAGTTCTCAGGCACATTCCACCTTCCATGCATGACTGGGACTCCAGGACAGACACCATAAGGTGATGTGGGGACACGCAGGTTCACATGGCTCCCTCCCTAGATTTCTGTTGGATTCACACCAAAATGTGGCCTGAAGCAACCCTCTCAGCACTGTTTGGGTGAGGGAAGGGTCGGGACCTGCTTCCAACCATGGGGAAAAATGGGAGAGGAAGGGATAATCTGGCCTATATCTTTTCAGAGCACATCTCCTTCCCGCCCTTCCCTCCTCCGCACCTTCTTCCCGCCTCCCCTTCCCCCGGTTCCGTGGATGGAAGCTGCTTATCTCTTCCTGCCCGTACAGTGTTGACAGGCAACTGACATCTCCAGCATCACTGCTGCTGACAATTGCCATAACCAAACTGCTTCCTGTCCCCCCAGCTATAGTACAGGCAGGAAGAATTTAAGCCTTAAAGATTCATTCTGCACTAGGGCCCAAGGAACCTAACTGCAGGGGTTTCAGCAATGCTGGGCAGAGAGGTGACTCAGCAGTGAAGGGTGCTTGGGGGATGACCCAGGGCAGGGCTGCTGTGGACCTGCAGGTTTAGGAGAGGAACAGGCTGGAAATCGCTCTCCCCACATCCAAAGTAGGGATATTAAGAATGTAACTAGTTTACGGATACACATCAGCTTATTGGTTCTAGTTAACAGTTAAACTCCCAGCCTGGCAGCTGCCAGGAGCCTGCAGTGCTAGGAGCTTGTGGGTGCTGGCAGCTTGTAACTCTTAACTGTCTTTACATCCCTAATCCAAAGCTGAGGCAAAGAGTGGAAAGACTTTTGCATCCAAGCGCTCTCTGGCTGGGCCCTGGGCCAGAGGAACTTGGGCTTTTCTGGGCACGAGCCCAGCAGGAGCAGTGAGGGAAGAAAGAAGCCTTCTTTTGAGGTGCTGAGCTCAGCACTCTGACTGGGGCTGGTTCTATACACAGTGGTGGGAGTGGAACCTGCCCTGCTGGAGGGTTGTATATGCAGGAGCAGCAGGACTGAGGGAGGATGAAGAGACAGAAAAAGGAGAGGGCAGCAAGAGGGGAAGTACTTAAAGGGCCTGTTAAATATTTGAAGACTCTTATTAGGTCTCTCTTTTTTCCTTCAAGGCTAGAGATTCCTGTCTTCAATTTTTCCTCATAGGCCAAAGTTCTCTAAATCTTTTGTTATTTTTGTTGCTCTCCTCTGGAGTCTCTCCAGTTTGTCCATATTCTTACCAAAGACTAGCACCCAAAACTTGACATAGCACTCCACCTGAGACTCTGCAGTGGTAGGTAGAATGGGACAGTTCTAAATGACATTTTAGTTCTTACTCACCAGAATATTAGCCTTTTTCACAACTATATCATGTTGTTGACTCATTCAGTGTGTGATCCATGAGATCCTTGAGATATTTTTAAGCAATACAACTACCTACCTTCCTATCTTCCCTTTTTGTGCATTTGATTTTTCCTTCAAATGTGTAGTGCTTTGCACATCTTTATTGAATTTCATCTTGTTAATTTCAGATCTTATCTCCAATCTGTCAAGATTTTTTTTTTCAAATCCTGTCCTCCAAAGTGCTTGCATACCTCCCAGCTTGGTGTCATCTGCAATTTTATAAGCATACTCTCCGTTCCATTATCCAAGTCCTTAATAAAAATATTGACTATTACCAGCCCATGGACTGACCCCAGTGAGACCCTACTAGATATGTCATCCCAGTTTTATAGCAAGCCTCTGATAACTACTCTTTGGGTCCGTCTACACAGCACTCTTAGCTTGAAATAAGCTACGCAATTTGCACTCCGCAAGTAGCATAGCTTATTTCAATGCTATTTTGAAATACCTTATTTTGTAATTTGGCACTGCCTACACAGCTCCAAATTTTGAAATAACTTGCTATTCTGAAATTCCCCTTAACCCCCGTGGAATGAGGGTTATCAGGATGTTGAAATAAGCTTCCCATTATTTTAAAATCTATTTAGAAATAACGGGCTGCTTCAAAAGACGTGGAGTATGCTTTGTGTATAGTCTTTTAACCTGTGTACCGTTTTTAAAGTAATTTCATCTAAGCCCTACTTCCTTGATTTGATTCTGAGAAAGTCACGTAAGACTGTGTCAAAAGCATTACTAAAAATCAATATATAGCATATCTATATCTGTCCCCTTCTACTAGGACAGTTACTCTGATAACTCGTCCAAGAAGGAAATTAGGCCAGTTTGGCATGATTTGTTCTTGACAAATCCATATGGGCTATTCCTTATTACACAACTATCCTGTAGTTGCTGACAATTTGATGGTTTAGTAATTTGTTCCACTATTTTTCTAGCTACTGAAGTTAGGCTGACTGATCTATGATCTCCTAAATTCTCCTTGGGCCCCTTTTTTTAAACATAGGTACTGTTTTTGCCATTCTCCACTCTTCTGTGAATTCTCAAAGATAATTGATAGCAGATCTGAGATTACTTTAGCTAGTTCCCTAATTACCGTAGAGTGAATTTCACCAGTCCTGCCAACTTGAATACATCTAATTTATCTAAATATTATTTAAGGTGATCTTTTCCTACTTTGACTCATTTCTTTCCTCTTGTTGTTAATATTAATTGTACTGAGTATCTGATCACTATTAACCTTTTTACTGAAGACTGAAGCAAAATAGATATTAAGAATCTTTTCTTCTTGATGTCTTCTCTTATTAGTTTTCCTGCTCTGCATTTTCCCATCTTTGTCTTGCTCCTAAATGCATTTGATAAACCTTTTATTTGTCTGTTTCCACTATTTGTAGAATTCCTTTTTGATTTTCAGATAAGTAAAGAGCTCTTCCTAGTGTTGTTCCTATCTTCCCTTCCCATCAGGATTCAGTTTGTAGTTGTGTCTTTAATACTGTCTCCTTGAGAGACTGCCAGCCCTCCTGAAGTCCCTCATACTTTTGATTTTATAAATATATTTTCCATTCCATTTTCCAAGTCATTAATAAAAATATTGACTGTTACCAGACCCTGGATATATCACCATGGGCTTCTCACAACATGCGTTCTGTCTCACCTCACCATCTAGACCTCTTTTTTTAAGGTCACCTTTTTATACATAGCATATTGATAGACAATAAATCCTACATGAACAGTAGCTCTCCATTGAATGGGCTTATTGTTTGTAATGACTAAAGCATAAGGTCTAGGGGCACTACATCATATTTAACCTTCATGTAACTTCATTGCAGTTGATGAAATTAAATTAGGGCTGAATTGGTCCCACTGTAAAATGAATTCTCCTTTTATCTATAGATAAAGTGGCTAGTATAATGAATTACCTATGAAAATGTATCCACAACTCTTGGGGCAGTTATCCTGTGTCGGTTTATTGTGTACTGTGTCTTACCTGTGCATTATATACTAATTCAGTTTATAACAAAACAAGTACCATTACCAAACTGATTGCTCTCAAGCAAACAGGAAATTGGTAGTGTCTGAATTTGGGGGTCCATTTTATAAACTCATTATTAAACTAAGGGCTGGATGCTCTGAGTACCAGCCATAAGAAAAGAAGTACTGAGAGCAGTTGATGGGATCTGCTGTTGTATTTATGATGGTTAGTCAAGTTTCTTTTTCTTTTTTAGCATAATGAATATATGTCCACAATAGTGTACCTGTGCTACTCCATTAATTTAAACCTGGGGTTCTCAATCTTCACTGAACCACAGCCCATCAGTGCTTTTCCGGAAAAACTATGCTGCTCCCGTTTGGGCAAAAGTCTTTTTCCAAAAGACTTTTGCACAAAAGGGCCAGTGTAGACAGCATAGTACTGTTTTCTGCAAAAAAGCCCCGATCGTGAAAAAGGCGTTCGGGGCTTTTTTGCGGAAAACCACGTCTAGATTGGCCACGGATGCTTTTCCGCAAAAAGTGCTTTTGCGGAAAAGCATCCTGCCAATCTAGATGCGCTCTTCTGAAAATGCTTTTAATGGAAAACTTTTCTGTTAAAAGCATTTTCGGAAATTCATGCCAGTGTAGACATAGCCTACAGGTCTGGGCAGGAGGCCTGACACCCAGGGCTGAAGCTCTTGGGCCCTGGCTTTTAGGGTTGCTAGGTGTCCGGTTTTGAACCGGACAGTCCAGTATTTGAGCTTTCTCTTTGGGAAAATATAAATGAGAAAATATAAATGTCTGGTATTTTCTAAATAAGATGCACTGTAGATTGTGATGTAATATCAAGTGTATCTGGTATTTTTGTTGAACCCATCTGGCAACCCTACTGGCTTTGGCCTTGGGCAGTGGGGCTTGGGCTTCAGCCTTAGGCCTCAACAAGGAGAAGCCAGTTCTGGTGACCCCATTCAAAGGTAGTCACAACCCACTTTGGGGTCCCAACCCACAATTTTAGAATCGCTGATTTAGACCCTCCTCCTCCTGTCTATGTGTGGCTCCCCTCTCTTCCACTTCTGAAGTTTCCAATATTTTTGTTCCTATAATGCTTGTGAGGATAGGTAGGTGGTTGCATATCTGTGCTTCAAAATATGGCCACTGGATATAGTTAAACTTATTGTAGGGAATAAGTTTATTTATTACAACTGGCAGACAGTTTGTTACTGGCTAGAGTACAGCTACAAACTACACATCCACCTCTGTGCATACATTCATTGCTGTGGATGAGCTCTCTGAAATAATTCAGTGACTTGTTGAGCAGCAGTATATGATTTTACAATTCAAGAAATTTCACAGTAGCTACTCTTTATTAAGATGAGCCATGTGTGTGTGTGTGTGTGTGTGTGTGTGTGTGTGTGTGTGAGAGAGAGACAGAGAGAGACAGAGAGAGAGAGAGAGAGATTACCAAAGTGTGTATTCCCTAGAAAGCTATTTCCCTATGCATAAACTTACATAATCTATACATTGTAAATGTAATACATTTGTACCTGTGCTCACCCTCCCCCAAGAATTCTGAAGTTAGTTGAGGTGATAAAACTTAGATCCTCTATTGTACTTTCATTGTACAATCTCAAACCCTGTACAAATATACATGACTGAAATCTCACAACATTCCTGGGAAGTAGCTGGCTGTTAGGATTTCCATGCTACAGATAGTTAGATTACAGTGATTTGGCCAATGCTGTAAAGCACGTCATTGGCAGAACAAGAAGTCTTGTACTGTGACTACATCATAATCTGTAACCAATAGTCACAAATCAAATTTTACATTGTTTGTCTTTTATGAAGCAAATTACATGAGAATTATGCAAGCACAGCTGTGTTTGTAATATATAATATTTTTAGGCAAAATGTTATACCTTCTATCACTCTGAAAACCTTTGTATTAATGCTCCATCTTGAGGTTTATCACTGGTACTTTTTAATCTTTAAATGATTTTTCCTTCCATATAACCGTGAGATTGTACATAGAAGACTAGAGTATATAAGCATGTAAGTATATTTTGCTTTCTTATCAAGTTTACCATCATTTGTGTTTTTTACGGATTTCTGACTCAGAATGAACAACATGAAATTTCTCAAAAAAGCAATCAGTGACAGAGTAACCCCCATGCTGGAATAATTTAAGAGTTAATGGCCGTGCAATAAAAGCCTTTGTGTTGCCACCCCTCAGCACCTCAAAATTAAAAGCTCAAGTCATCAAACATTTTACACAGTGCTGCTTTCAGCCGCACATATTCTGTGAGGTATATTAAGCTGTTCAGAATTGGTACATTAAACCTGAGTCACACATGCTATTGTGATGGATGCTGGTCACTGAAAATCCTATTGTGGAAAATTCTGTATGGTAATACATTCAGGTTAAATCTGGCAAGTGCCTGGATGCGACTTTCTTGATCAAAACTGCAGCTGACAGGAAAGCCATTGTTCTATCAGGAAAAGAGAAGTGAAGAGTATGGGACTAGCTTACAAGTTAATTACTGTTCATTATCATGTTGAATTACCAAAATGTCACATGTATTAGAAAACCAGTGTGACATTGCCTCTGGCTTTTTTTCTTTAGTAATACCTCAGTGACGGTGTAGTGGAATTGTTCATTGAGGAAGATTTGAACTAAACCATGATGAACAAGATTTTTACAAATTTTGTATGGATGAGGGTCGATGTAGAGTCATTTAGGTTAAAGTGGTAATAATTACCATATCATGGCATGAGGAGAGTGGAAATAGAGTGTGGAGAATGGATTAAATCACCACAGAGTTCATAAAACTGGAAGATAAAGAGCATTAAGAGTGGGTTTTACTGTACCTAATAAGATCCTAAGTTAAGAGTATATTGCTTTCTAATTTGGTAAAGTCACTGACACTTCTTCATTGGTTTGATACTAGAATCTTAAGTAGAAGCTGACCAAGACAGCGAAAACATCATAAACTTTAGATTAGTACCTTTCAAGTGGATCTCTGCAGATATTTTTAGCAGATTTTAATTACTGCACTGAATATCACAATACAAAAGTGGATTGAAAAGGGACCACAAGTGACATGTGTTTGTGTACACTTCAAATCAGTTGGGCCTTGATTGTGTTATATGTCTTTAACACGTGTAATTATTGGTTTAGTAAAATTTTCTCATAATGGTCTTCCTCTTCTTGTTTTATATATGAAGGATTGCAAGACTGCTGGGGGAGAGGGATATTTAGCAGTAAACAAATTTATGGACGATGGTTTACTGTACGTCACAGATTTAAGTTAAATCATTAGAATAGAACTTAGTGGGTTCATTTTTATAAACTTAATTCCTGCCTAAAATGTTTAGTCTTTTTTGTTTTTCTGGTTGATTGTCAGCTTTAAAGTCAAATATCAGTAATAATTTTCCGAGTCCCTTTTTGGTACTATTTGTATTACTCTACAAATACTGAGGTATTAGGAAAATATGGTTTGGAATTAACTATACAAGTCTGCTCATCTTTGCTGCCCCTCAAATTGCTGAAGTTGATAGGAAACAGTGTTCACTATTTATCCCCCACAATCTCTCTCACTGCCATATCACAAAATCATATGACTTCTGCCTATGTTCTCTTGTCCTCATTGTCTCCTCCCTCATTCTACTCCAGGAACTTCCCATTCTTTCTTCCCTTGTGCCAATGTCCCCATTGTTGCTCTTCTAGTCTTTCTTCCTTCTTTCAGTGTCTGTACTCTGCCCCTCAGAATCCCACTTTGGTCTCTGTCATCCTGTTCTTCTTTACTTGGTAGCCCTTTCCCCTTCTTTGCTCTTCCTATCCCATATACATTTTTCATCACTCCAGCTACCCCACTTTCACTCCTTTTCTATCTGCTTATGCTAGATTTCTATCTCCTACTTAAGTCCCTTTTCTTCCAGCTCCCATATCCCAGTATATCATCTAGTTTCTTGCTCCCTTTCCCTTATGTTCTCTAAAATTCTCCTGTACGTGTTCAGATTGAATGCGGTGGAAGAGGGCATTCCCTCCATAAATACACCTGTGCTGCCAGTAGAAATTTAAATGGAGGGAAGGCAGTGGGGTTTGAGGAACATGTCTGAGAGTGGTCCAGTGGGAAGATGTTTGGGTACCAAAATGGTGGGAGAAGAGCCTCATATACAAATGGTGAGCCTGGGACTCAATCCTAGAGGGAACTTTGTTTTTCAGGACTTTGCCTGTGGAGCTGTAGAACAAAAAAGATTGCAAAATAACTAGATTGAACAAACGGTAGAAAATGGTGCTGTAGAATAATGGTTTTCAAACTTTTTTTCTCATGACCAAGTTGAAGAAATTGTTGATACCCGTGACCCGACATAATCTGGGGTGGGTCTGAGGATGAGAGCTTTGGGGTGCAGGAGAAAGACTCCAGCTTTGGAGGGAGTAGGCCTGGGCCAGGAGGAGCTTACCTTGAGTGGCTCCCAGTCAGCAGTGTAATGGGGGTGCTAAGGCAGGCTTCTTGCCTCTCCTGGCACTGCAGACCGTGCTGCCCCCAGAAGCAGCCAGTGGGAGTGCAGAGCTAGTGGTTAGAGCAGGAGCAGTGTGCAGAGCCCTGTGAGCTCTCTTCTCCCTCCCACCCCAAGCAGGAGCAAGGCCTGCTGCTTACCACTTCTGGAGTGCAGTGCAGTCTGTAGTGCCAAGACAGGTAGGTAGCCTACCTTAGCACGCTCACGATATGTCTACACTGCATTCTTCTTTCAAGAGGGGAATGCAAATGCAGCTGAGCAAAATTGCAAATGAAGCATGGATTTGAATTTCCCGTGCTTCATTTGCATAATTGCGTCCAGGCACTATTTCGAAATACCCTATTTTGAAAAAAGAAACGCTGTTTCAATGCAGTTATTTCAAAAGAAAACCCTTCTTTCGAAATTACCCTTACTCCTTATACAATGAGATTTAAGGGTAATTTTGAAAGAAGGGTTTTATTTTGAAATAACTGCATCTAGACAGCAATTTTAGTATTTCAAAATAGCGCCTGGACACAATTATGCAAATGAAGCGCGGGAAATTCATATCCGCACTTCATTTGCAATTTTGTTCTTCTGCATTTGCATTACTCTCTCGAAAGAGGAATGAAGTGTAAACGTACCCTCGGGGTGTGCACCCTTAGCTTGAAATAAGGTATGCAATTTCAGCTACGCTAATTGTGTTGCTTATTTTGAGTGTGTTTCGAAATAGCTTATTTCATAATTTGGCGCTGTCTACACAACGCCAGTTTTCAAAATAAACTGCTATTCTAAAATGTCCCTTACTCCTCGTGGAACGAGGTTTACATGGATATTGAAATAGCACACCCGTTATTTTGAAAGATATTTCGAAATAATGGGCATGCTGTTGAGATGCGGAAGGGCTATTTTAGGATACCAGAAGTATCCTGAAATAGCACCGCAGTGTAGACTTACCCTCACTGTTCACCTGATCCCCCTTCAGCAACAAGACCCAGTGCCTGACATTCCACGACCCAGTACTGGGTCATGATCTATAGTTTGAAAATCACTGCTGTAGAGAGTAAATCTTCACTGGCCCCATGAATGGGGTCTCCGTTTTGAAAGAAACTGTAAGATTGGCTAATTATAGAATGGGAGAGAATGTCTGCAGATTAGACACATTTTAGGTCACTATTTAGGTTATTATATGCTTATTAGCAAACCTGTTTATATTTATCAATCACCAATATGTACCAAATACACATTATTAAATCAAAACAATCTTAGTTGTGTAAATTAAGAAATGTGTATATAAGAGCCAGATTCTTGCTGTCTCCCCTTATTGTGGCTGATGGTAGAATCTTGCCCATGTAATTTTAACCATTTTAAAAATTTTCTTTATTTACATTTGTCTCCTGCACCGGTAGCTGATTTTCCAAACACCTTGGGGATGTAAATTTTAAAATGCTGCTCTAGAACTATAAAATATAAGACTTTGTAATGGAAATGTCAATATTTAATTGTTGTCAAACTTTTTATTGCTTCACATTTGTTTGAGAGGAAATAATGCGTCTTGGGTTTTTTCCCCCTTTATATATTCTGTCATTTTTTGATTTACAACATTAGTGAATTAATTTGGCTAATCAGTACCAGTGAAATTTTCATTTCCCAGATTGCTGAAAAGATTTGGAGTCTGTCAGCTTTCCAAATAAGGGAAGTGAACATTTTTAAAACTATTTTGTGAAATCTGCCAAACAAATAGAATTGGTAGAGAGAGAGATCACCTCTTTTAAGTTAAAAGCTGGGCCTTAACTGTTTCTGCTTTCCAAATATATATTATGAATTTGTTAATTTAGGATTTTCTTAATTACAGAAAATGGAAAATCTCCCCTGTAAGTGAAAGAGATAAGAAGGTTGTTTTAGACTTATGAAAATCTATTTTATCTTCCTGACTTTCCCTAATATTAGAAAATAATCTAAAGAGCCATAACAAAACAGGGATGTTGGGCAGAGTGCAAACTACAATTATTCTCCTTCCTGTTTTCCATCACTTTCCATGCTTCAGCAGCAGCATTTTAACAGCTCTGTGAACAACTTGAATTTCCAGTCAATTTGCTGGCATAGTGATCTGCATCTTATTTAGGATCATTATTGCTTCATTTTTCTTTGTTAAAACATTTATTAATTCCTTATAATAAATGATTGGTACAATAGATAGCAAGAGCTCACAACACTAAATAAAAGAGAACATGGATTTCAATCCCAATTATTCCCTGTTTATGTAAATATGGATTTGAATGCATCTTCTTTAGATTAGTTTCACACAAGTGTCTCCGATTTTTTTCCCCCCAATGTAGCAGAGATTGGAACAGTCCTTTCATAGGGTATTTCTCCCCTCTTTGTAATAGACTAATATACCAAGAAACTCTGAAAATTTGTGTTACACAATAAGTAACTAGCCAAAAACAAGCAAAAATAAATATCCCAAACAAATGCAATACTTATTATTAAAACCCACTTGTAACCGAGTTTTCTTTCAGGTTGTCATTGCTGGAGACCAGTTTTCTTTATCTACACTTCTGAATGAGTTTTTGAAATTCCCCAGATGTTTGCCTTCATTCAAGATAATTGTAAAATGGTATTTTTCTTAAGTTATATCCATACTCAGTATTGCAGGATTAGGTAAACTAATATGGCCTCTGCATTGCATTCTATTTTATTAATATTAAATAACACTTTCACATTAGGGCAGCCAAAGATCAGCTACAACAGTGGTCCCCATCGTGGTGCCCGTGGGCGCCGTGGCGCCCACCGGACCATTTCTGTGTGCCCACCGAATGATTGGGGCTGGCTCCGCCCCTGCGTGCACGGCACAAGGGCGGCGCCGGCCCCGGGCGTGCGGCGTATGGGCGGCCCTGCCCCCTGGCGCGTGGCTCATGGGCTGTGCCAGCCCCAGGCGCGCGATGTCCCCACTCCTGGGCACGCAGCACAGGAGCGGCGCTGGCCCCAGGCGTGCGGTGCATGGGCACTGCTGGCTCCTGGGCACACGGCGTCTGGGCAGCGCCACTCCTGGGCGTGCGGCACAGGAGCTGTATAGGCCCTGGAAGTGCGGTGCATGGGTGGCGCCGGCCCTGGGCATGCAACGTATAGGTAGTCCTGTCCCCGGGTGCGACCCTGTCCCCGGGTCCCCAGCGCGTGAGTGGCCCGGGCGCCCGGCATCCCCAAAGGTTTGGGGACCACTGAGCTATAGGCTTCAATATCCTGAGTGAGAATCCAGAGTGAAATTGTGGCCTCCTTGAACTCAAGGAGAATTTGGCCCTTAACTGCAGAGGGTCCAAGATTTTACCTTGGAAATTAATTAATTCTCTTTTCATACTGATAAATCAATCATTTTACAAAGAAACTTTATAATAAATATTTCCTTGACTGAATTTAAAGATACTAAGTAATGCTCATACAAATACACCTGGAATAGCGTTAGTGTAGTACTTCCTGTATGTGTTGTGTTTGAATCAGATGAAAAAGTATATTTGAGGCTACCTGGTGTTATGAAGTAGATGAGACTGGGAGGCAGTGATTTCCAGAGCTATGTTTTTATTGACATAATCAATTTATGTTTACTAGGAGCCTCTAGGTTTATTCCTTCATGATTGGAATGGCAAAAAAAAATGAGACAAAAGAGATGTGTGATTCATCAACCATCATTAGTCATGCTTGGCATTCAGTAGGACAAAGCCTGCCTTGTGCCTTAGAAAAGACTGAAACTGAAGATAATTTTATTTCATTAGCCAACTGCTGATATATCCATTCCCTACCTCGCCTTCATTAAAAGAAATAAACAGATCTCTATCAGATTGGTTCACGTACTCTCACTTTTGTAGGATATGTGCTCATGTAATGCTGTACAATATGACTCTTACTCTTCATTTATGTGTTTATAGTTACCTATAATTTCCGATGGGAGCTAATTTTTGCTTTTCTGTGTTACCTATATGTTTTTAGCAATATTTTTTGTTAATAACTAGCCCACCAGACCCAGTACAAAGGGCAGTTCTACATGATGTCATCTGCAGGCAAATCTTAAATGCCTGTAAATCCCAGGGAATCAAATTGCATCAGTATTTTTGATTAAATATATAAATTCATAAAAGATAACATTTCTTGTTCATAATCAACATGAAAAAATGTCAAAAATTGGCATTACTTTGCAACTGGTTTTCTAAGTTAATGTTTTGTTACAACCTACTAAAGAGCCTTGTTCTATATTGTGTCCTTTTCTTGAGATTTGAAAGATCTGTTCTGTGTTTTCTGCATGATTCTCAGATTTAAATAACGTTTCATAAAACACATGGCATTTCTACTGGTGTCTCAGCATAATGCATTTGAGATATTAACAAGATCATTGGAATAACCTCATTTGAACTTCTGTTTGTCTGTGATGATTTACTCAGCATGTGAGCACACTGTGTTATCATTCTGCTAAGACCAATTTATTTACTGTTTCAGTATTCTTTCTCTATATTTGTGAGTTTTGTGCAGGATTATATATTGTTGATGCATAGCATAAATTTCTGTATTATTTTAGCTGGTGAAAATAAGTTTTGAGGTTATGTTCTGGTTTTGTGTTGAGATGTTAGATAACAACATGAGTCTAATATCCTGAGTATATTCTAGTAGAAGTCTTGAGTTTTAAAATACATTTTTGGGCACAGACTCCTTGACAGAATGTTTCTAATAAGCAAGTAATATTGTCTTACATGTCTTAAAACAATGATATTTTGCTACTATTGTGAAGTGTGAGTAAGAGTCCTTTTATTAGAAATGGTAATTGTAAACTGAGAGAAACTGTTTTATGAGATCATAGATCAATAGATCATAGCTTAATGGTACACTGTAGTTATTGCCATTGTGATAAATGCTTTGCTGAAATCTGTGAATGTCATATGAAGAGGTCGTCTCTGGTTTCTTTTTCTCTTGATAGTTTCATAGTTGATGATACATATGTGTTATAATGTCAAGGATCCATTCTGAAAAATCCTATTTGTTTTCTCAGTCAATTTTTGATTGTTCAAAAAAATGTGTTGGCTATGACCTCAAAAAACAGTTTATACATCTATATGTAAGAGTGAGGTCTGTAATTTTTGAAGCAATTTTCTCCTCCTGTTATGAAAGAATAACAGATGCATTATGTATGACATTCCCTCATTCGAATGCAGCACATGAAGAATGCAACAACCTTCTTTGACGTATTGATCTTTGGGCACATTTCCTCACGTTACATTTTCCTGGCATTTAACTTAGACTCATTTTGCAATTAAGCCTTTGATATAATATTGATGCAGCAGAAGAACTGCTTTATCATTTTTATTCCTTCCTATCAGAATTATGATAGGAATTTTGTGTTCTTTTTAAAATGCTAAGTTAACATAATTTCTCTTCTTGTGGTCACTCCTCTACTGCTGTTTAATTACACTTCTCTTCTCAGTAAGGGTCTCTATGCTCTAAACATTTATTATAGATGTAACCAGAAACCATTCTCCTTTTGATGAGGGCACAGAGGAGAATGGTGTCATAGACACAATAATAGATATAAAGTGGTAGACTAAAACTTTATTAAATGTATTTTTTGAGGAAGAGGCTGATTTCTCCTCCTCTTCCTCCTCTTTCACGTGTTAACTGGTCCAGAGCATTATTGTCTACTTATTCTTCCTCCAAATGTAACCATATTCACACACAGTGAAGTACAACCTGATGAAAAGCTAAGTGAATAAAAAGCTATGATCCCTGTTGCTGACTAAGCATTGTATACATCATGTTTATTGGCCTGTCTTCCCTGCCTCAACACAGTTGTACCCACCTAAGTTTTTTAGTCTGTAAGCTCTTTGGGGCAGAGTCTGTTGCTCACTTCATGGATGTATAATAGTTAGTACAATAGGGCCCAACCGATTCTGGCCTTTGGTGCTACCAGCATGTAAGTGTTCAATAATAATCCTCTATGTGTTTCGTTTGGTTGTGTTGTGGATTTTTTCTATAAACTTCTGTAGTCTTCAGAAATTTATGATAAATAGTTTATAGTAACTAAACTTTTTAGTAAAGAATCGGCTTTTGTTTGTGTTTTTTCCACTTGTATTTAAAAAATGGGGTATCTTAATAAAGCACTTCCGAACCTCAATGCTGGAACTCTTGCCTATATGTTAATAGTCCTTAGTATTATGCCTTACAACATGCAGGCATGAATTGTTACACAGTATTGTGTTGGCTTATTACTTGAATGATATAAAAAAACCCTAGTTATAACTGATTACACATAACAGAGATTAGTAATAGTAGTCACTTAACTTACAGTATTTAAGTATTTGAGAGGAAAATACCATGATATTTTTATGAATTAATTATCAGCAAAATCATAATTTAAAAGAGATGCATATTGAATGTATTATTCACTTCCACAATACATTATATGGAAGTTATGTTTTCAAAAATTGCAATCACAGCTATTTCATTGAAAATGTGCAGTAATACTATGGCCGTTTACTCCTGCCGCATTAAACCAAAGAATATAGTAAAACTTCTGTTAGATAAGTTTAGGAATACAGCATTTAAAAATAAATAATTCAGAGATTAAAAAAAATCCAGGATCTTTGATTTTAATTATAATAATGCTTTAAAGGCATTATGTGGTGCTTATCTCTTTAATACTCTGAGCACCAATAATAAATTATAATATCTTACAATGCTCTTCATCCAAGTAGCTCAAAGAGGTTTTGCAAGCATTAATGAAACATTTGAAAACACCTGTGAGGTCCAGTGAGTATGATCATCATTTTATAAATGGGTGAGCTGAAGCACAAAGTTGTTGAGAAGCTTCACCACCAGACATCTATCTCTCTGTTCAATAATGAAGTTTCAGAGATGAGGACAGAACCTAAGAATGCTGCCTTTTAGTCTTCCATTCTAAAATCAACCATTTTCAAATGAAAAACAAACAAAACTTGGAACAATTTTTGAAAAATTCAGCTAAAAGATAAAATAAAGCACTTGGACCACATTTGGGTGCCAAAAGTTATGCAACCTATCTCTGTGTGCATCTCTGCAGCATGGTTTATATGTGAAAGCACTTACTATAAGTACTTAACTTTATGCGCAGCCATTTTAAAGAATTTTAGCTGAAGAATAGGTAAAGGTTCTTTAGTATTTACCTCCTTGATTTTTTTTAATGCAATTGGGATCAGGATCTTAATCACCATTACATCTAGACCTAATTTGAAAATCTTAAAACATACAAGTGACATTATGATATTGTACAGTTCTCCCCCATTATACAGTTAGTATAAGCATGCTTGTATATGAAAAAAATGTTTAGTCTGTCTAATGCTTTTCCCCTCTTTCCTTTATTTATCACCTTCCATTCCATATAAAGGAAAATTCTAAAATGGAAACTCTTCATCCATTTGTATTCACATATTTTTCATATTAATATTATTATTATTGTAAATATATTTGAATAGTGAATGAAAAATAACATTAAAATTGAGGATGCATGGTTACTTTGTTGTTGATTTACATAATCAAGAGAACTAAACATGCTTTGTCTTACATAGTCAAGAAAACTAGACATTCTTAGTCATTGAGAACTTGGAAACAAAACTATTGATGAAAATAATAGGAAAACATAATGAAGATTTTACACTTTGTAACATTATTCAGTATCAGCTGTGATGGAGTTGAGGGAGGATGTGGGAAGGTAACTGCCAAGCAAATGTCACTTAGCCCAATACTTACCCACTTATTTATTCTGTAATGCCGACTATCAAAATAATACCTCATCTGGGTTTTGAGAGCCTGTATTAGTGTTTGTAAAGCTCTTTGGTGTCCTTGAATGAAAGTGCCTTATATTTAAAACCACTTACATATCTCTGCCCCTTTTTGCAGGTTTTACAATATTTCCTCCATAAATAAGTTGCAATAAACTTTTTTGCCAGTTAATCATTTTTATTAATTGTCTGTTTAATACTAAATGTGATAACTTGTTGAAAGTATACAGAAGGATATCCAATATATTTACAAAGAATTCAGAATTTAATGAAGGTTCTGCTTGTATAAGCACACATTTTTATACCCTTAGTTATAAAAGACACCTCATTTCACCTGTAGCTCCAAAGCAACAATGGGGCAATTTTACCTGTAGCTCCAATGGGAGTACTTAGGAAGTATGATACTATGTAAGTTAAGAAATGGTGTCCGACTCTGGTCCATAGTATGGAAATGAAGTGTACAGTATAGAAAATAGGTTATTCATTGCATGTATGTAAGTAGATCCTACTTCAGCCATACATTATGCCCAAACATATTTCTCCCTTCAAACATTTTATTTACATCATAGTTTTTGAGAGGAAAGAATGCTAGTTGACCTGGTTTCTGCCAGTTTATACGCATACAGCTGTGGAGCTCTTGTGATGTTCCTTAAATGACATTATAATTGAGACTGCCAATATCCACACATTTTCTTTATGACCAAACCCAGATTTAAATCTAAACTGCCTTCAGTAGTTCAGTCTTAGTGGTACTATGCTGCAGCCATACATATAACGGTTGTCACAAGAAGTCTTTCCACCATTACAAAGGTAAATTAGGTCAAGTAAGTGGAAGACAGTGGGCATTTGGTTGACTCTATTTCTTTCATCAGCACAGAAGATCAAAACCTTTTGGACAAGTTCATGTCCCTATTGCAACCTATAGTGGCTCTGCTTGTAGAGAAATGAGTGCAGTTCTGCTGCTGTGGAACAGGCTTATGTACCATATGTTGTGGAGCTAGTCTCCATGGGAGCCTCGTGTGTGGCAATGGACACAGACATGAAGGGTAGTCTAATGCATATTCAAGAATGTGCTGAGATCAGGATTGGTGCTTTAGTGAACGCAAGTCCCAGCTGAGCAAAGCAGTTAAGCACATGTTTAGGTCCTGCCTTATTAAAAAACAAAATCATAAACCTCCCACTGACTTCAGGAATTTTAGCCTAGGCTGTTAAGTACTTGATGAAGTTCAATGCAAATCAATGGGACATACATACATATTTAAAATTACACATGCGTTTAAGTGCTTTGATGAATTGGGTCCTTAACCAGCGCTGTCATCCATTGAAAGCCAGACAAGGAAGAGACTTTTGCTTATCAGATAATTGGTTGCACTTTAAAATGTTCTTGATTTGAGGTGCTCAAGGGGCATAATTTGATATAATTTTTGAACACCTGGAAAAAGCACCCCCTTTCATGTGCACATAGGTGACACCAGTTTGTTTCAAAACTGCTGGTCCATGGAGGTGTAGCTGGGCGTGCTGGTCAGGAGCTAACTGAGCACCTATGCTCTACTGCCATTATTATATATTAATTGGGACTTGAAAGATAGGCAGTTGGCTGAGGATGTCAGTTAACTTTTAGGACAACAGCTGATGAGCTATTTGAGGGGGAAGCAAGTCCAGCAGATGGGATTATAGAAACAGATTGTAAGGAAGTTCTGGGGACAAGCAGGGAGTCTGAAGGCAAGTATGCAGGACAGACTGCTTCTATTTATTGCTTAATTTCACTGAGGTCAGTGAGGAAGCTGGCTATGCAATACAAATAACTTCAGGCTGTGACCTGTTGAGAGAATACAAGAAAACCCAGTGATGAAGGAGACCTGGAGGGGTTGTGGCCTGTGATTAAGAACTGAAAGGCCTATCCAGGGGACCTCACATGAATGGTTCTTTAAAGTCATCAAATACAGGTGTTGGAGAAGAACACTTACATGGAAATGTCATGATAAAATAACAAATTTAAATAAACCAAAGTTCAAGGAGTATCACATGAGCAATTGTTGCATGCTGAAAAGATGTCACACAAACAGACGTCAATTTATTGACACTACAGGTTGAACCTCTCTGGTCCAGCACCCTCTGGACCTGAACTATTCTGGACCAGGGAAGATCAAGGCTCTCCTGATGGTTGCCCTGCTGACTGCTCCACTCCCTGGGGCTGGGGCTCCCCGCTCTGCTACCTGTCAGCTGCACTGGGGGACTCCCAGGGGTTCCCCAGCCAGGACTGCCTGGTCGCCACCAGCCCATTTGCCTTTGGTGATTCCTTAGGGTATTCCAGCCCTAAGCCACCCGGCTATCAGCAGCCCCATTGCTGCAGCCTGACCCCGCTGCTGCCAAGGGTTTCCCGGAGTTCTCCAGCCACTGATGACCCCGCTGCCAGGGGCTTTTGAACCAACTGACCCCACTGACACTGGTTAGGGCAGGGGTTCCCCGATGCTGTTTGGCCCCAGTTCTGGGGTTCCCCAGCCAGAGCTCCTGAGCTGCTGCCCAGCCCTGCTGCCACCAGGGTTTTCCCAGTCAGGGCTGCCTGGCCATTTTAGCCCTGCTGCTGCCAGAGGATTCCTAGGGTTCTCCATGTGTCACTGGCCCTGCTGTCAGGGTCACTCCAGCCACCTGACCCCACTGACACCAGGATTCCCTGGTGGCAGGAGGCTCCCCAAAGCTGTCTGTCCCCGCTTACACAAGGTTTCTTCTGCCTAGCCACTGCTGGCCCAGCCGGGTCTCCACAAATGCCACGTTCTCTCAGCTGGCTCCTGCTCCTGGGGCTTTTTGGTCCAGCAACATCAGTGCCAGACCACATATGTAACTGCACCAGAGAATCCCAGATTTGGGAGGTTCAACCTGCAGTAATGACTCAATTTTTCCCCATGAAATTTGTAGGCTGCTTATGGGGTAAATACATACATTTCCAAAAGCAGTGTGTGAGAGACTGGAAAAAACATTACAGTAAAATATCAAAATGTGAAGTATGTAGGAAGATGCCTTATACTTGTTATAAACATATATTTTATTTACTATGATCTAGAAATTCATTCAGTCATTTGAATGACAAATTTTAAAGACTTAGCAAAGGTACTGTGCCCTTTATATTTCTAAAGTTTTAGTTAGCACTTGTTAATTTTGGGGGAGCAAAGATGACTTGAAAGAAAAACTGGCAATGTGATACTTGAGATGATTAACTCTTAAAGTACAATAGGAAGAGAAATCCATGTTTAAAGACTAAGAAATGCTTGCAGACATACACACTGCAAATGTGCCTCACGGTCGTTCCTTATTACACAAACATAGATTACATAAATTGCCTTCCTTGACATTTCATGGGCTCTTGATGCATGAAATCAATTATTTCTTCTCCAGCAAATCAGTAACCTGCATTTCAGAGAACGTGGAATCACTCTTATTTTGCCTTGTTTTCCTCTTGGTGAATTCAGACAGTTTGAAGCTTTTTCATTTTCAGCTCTTCAGTGCTCTACAGAAATTGCTGCACTGAAAACCAGAGGTACATGGAATATTCCATTCTAATTTTGTATAAAGGCTCCTTATTTTGTGCACACAATTCACACAAAAAGGATTCAGTTTTTATCCAGAAGCTAAGAGCTATGTCAATTTACTCAAGTTTGTTTCAAAAGAAGTTAATAATTTTTTTATGGGGCACCAGGCCAGTTTGCATAAATTCAGAAATGTGTAGGCAATGAAGTTTCAAAGGACTTAGATCCTCATGTTACATAGTTGACCCTATGGGTAAGATGTGAGTTCATACACATGAGAGTATAAGTATCTTGGGAGTTTTAAAACTTGTTACATGCTGTGGCAATGCTTCAAATGTACTGGAGATGTATTTCCAGTATACATGTATATACAAATATAAATATGTACTCAAATGATTTCATACTAGTTCATTGAATCATGGAAGATTAGGATTGGAAGAGACTTTAGAAAGTCATTTATTCCAAGTTGTCCTGTTCCAAACAAGACCAAACTCAACTAAATCATCCCAGCCAGGTCTTTGTTAAACCTGGCCTTAAAAACATCTAACGATGGAGATTCCTCCACCTCCATAGGCAACCCATTCCAAGTGCTTCACCATCTTCCTAGTGAAACAGTTTTTCTTAATATACAACTAGACCTCCCTCACTGTAACTTGAGACCACTGCTCCTTGTCTATCATTTGCCACCATTGAGGATAGTCTGGCTCCATCATCTTTGGAAATCTCCTTCATGTCACTAAAGGCTGCTATCAAATCCCCCCTCATTCTTCTCTTCTGTAGACTAAATAAGCCAGTTTTGTCAGCCTTACTTGATGTGTTCCAGACCCCTACTAATTTGCATTGCCCTCTGTTGAACATCCTTCCTATAGTAGGAGGCCCAAAACTGCATGCAGTACTACCGATAAGGCCTCACCAGTGCTGAATAGAGAATAATCATCATTTCCCTCAACTTGCTGGCAATGGTCTAACTAATGCAGTCCAGTATGCATTAGCCTTGATGGCAACAAAGGCACAGTGTTGACTCATATCCAGCTACTCATCTACTGTAATCTCCGGGTCCTTTTCTGCAGAACTGATGCTTAGCCAGTCAGTTTCCCACCTGTAGCAGCGCATAAGATTCTTCTGTGCTAAGTGCAGAACTCTGTACTTGTCCTTGTTGAACCTCATCAGATTTCTTTTGGCCTAGTCCTCCAATTTGTCTAGGTCACACTGGACCCAATTCCTACCTTCTGGCATATCTACCTCTTACCCTAGCTTATCTTCATTGGAAAACTTGCTGAGGATGCAATCCATCCCATCTTACAGATCATTAATGGAGATGTTGAACAAAACTGGCCCCAGGAACAACCACTGGGGTACTCTGATACTGGCTGCTGACAAGATATCAAGCCTTTAATTACTACCCATGGAGCATATCCACTGCTTTCCCCACATCCACAGTGCCAGGAAAAAAAAAGTTAGGTTGGTCAGGTATGACTTGTTTTAGGGGAATCCATGATAAATGTTCCTGATCACATTTCTCTTCTCCAAGTGCTTCAAAATGGATTACTTCAGTACCTGCTCCAACATATTTCGAGGGACGGAGGTGAGGTTGACTAGACTATAGATTTGGCTTCATGGACTTGTGCATGACCAGCTCTTCTAAATATTCCTTAACCTGTTTTTCACCACATGAGGGCTGCTTACCTCCTCCCCATACTGTGCTGCCTAGTACAGCTGTCTGGGAGCTGACCATGTCTCTGAAAACCAAGGCAAAAAAAATTGAGTACTTCAGCTTTTCTTGGGTTCACCAGAAATGGGAGTGCACCTCTGCACTGGTTTTAGCAAAAGACCTTGGAGGAATAAATATATGTTTAGAATAAAAGAATATAACTAGAACTGGGCTACAGGTATTTGGTGAATCAAAATATAGAAAAAGTTTCGGATAACTATGAGACAGGCCAGGACACCATCCCTGACATATCTTGATTTGGTTCAGCAAGGAATTTGTCTCTTGTCCTCAGGTCTGACTGAAGATTAAGGGAGTCTAAAAGAAAGAGAAACCTGGAAAAACACCAGAGGAGGAGCTAATATTTGAAGATGTATCTATTTTCTAGTTGCTGTAAAACCACAGTGAAATATTTGACTATAGAGCATGTATGTAGTATTTATAGATGTGGGATTAAATACAGACTGAAGCTAGAAATTTACACATTTTACTACATGAATCTCTCTTAAAATGTTGCAAATCATCAAATAATTCCTTGAATTAATCTGAACAATTATTTTTTAAAATATACGAATATATCATTCCTTCAGAAGTCAATTACTTTTTAAACATACTGACTGCAAGGTCAATGTCAATGTTTCCTTTTCAGATAATAAAGAAAAAGGAGGATGAAGGAGAAAAAACCCTTGAAGATTTCTTAAGCTTTTATCTTATTATCTGTTGTATTTTAGGAAGTTTTGTGTAGCGTATAAAACAAGCAAGGAACTACACTGCAGAAAATGAGCTTTGGCATCAGAGGTAAATGGAATTAGAGTGGTACGGGCAAAGAGAAAAGTCGTTTGATATGCCTCATTTCATATTAATAATTGATAGAGGCTGCATAAATTGATTTTTATTAACTCTTCTGTTTGAGTTTATGATGTATTATTCATGGTTTCAAAAATGTTTTTGGAGGGTCTAACCATGTGCCAGGAATGGGCTACATTTGGACACTATGTATAAAAAACAGAATAAGATCACCAGGAAATTCTCAAGTGTCTTTTTTAGAAACTCTCCTTTCATTCCCCTCCCCCACAATTTGAAAACAGATTAAAGCAATGCAGGAAGCATCTTAGAGCTTTAAAATCTATAAATATTTTGCCATGTGAAATTGCTTGATTTCATTTATATTTCTCCATAGAAGTTGAATGAATGCAAATGAGTTATGGATTAGATAGCCTAACAGGACATGCCATAAGGCAATATATTTTTTGGAGGATAGAGTGAAGTTTATATTGAACACGCTTCTCTTGTTGAGTTTCTTAGCAGGCACTAATATTTATTTATTTAGTTCTACTTCTGCTACAATGTTGTTATTCATAGAAAAACCACAATTCTGAATACTGCAAGAAACTTGGTTGCTGCATCCTGATGAGATCAGTCAATCACATAGTGTAAAATTGTTGCAAAGTTTTGGCTGTCAAGCAACAGACAGAGAAATTGATTGGGTCACCTTATATGTTTTCTCAAAACAATAGAGTTTCATTTTAAAAGTATGAGTCAATGCATCCGTTAAGTAGTAGGGAAAGAAAGAAAACATGATACAAATTGACAAATACTAGACCATACTTACCAGCGCAAGTATTTTACAGGAATTATTTGATCTTCATGATACCTCTATATATTACAGTAGTGTTCGTTATATTTACTGTAGAGCCTAGGAACCTATCAAATAAGACCTGACTGAATCTGCACTCTGAAACCATTCTAGCAATAAGATTTGCTGGATGGGGACAAATGGAAAATTCTTGAAATTTCTGTTTATATTTGGCCATAGAGTTTTTTCTATGTAGGAAAGGAAGTATGTGACTGTATTATTTTGACTGACTGATCAAAGCTACATGGGAATCAAATGTACATATTGAAACAAAGACTTTTTGAGAGTGGAGTGCTAGTTTTCTGATTTTTTTTTCTGATATCTAAATTGTGTAGGTCAGGAATTGAGTCTTCCTTTGTTTTCACGGCACCAGTCATGTTTCCAGCATTTAATGAACTATATCAAGTAATAAATAAATAAATATCCAAACATATCAACCAAAAGATACATGAACTTTAAAATTATAGCTACACTTCAAAATATTCAAAATATTAACATTCCTGTGCATTTAGAATCCAATTTATTAAAAACGGATTATTATGCTCTACATTATTATGCTAAAAGGTATTTCATATAATCACAAAATTCCTTCAGATTTTAAAGGAATATGATTTTTTTCAGTATTAAAAGATAAGATTGGTTTTTGTTAGAAGTGGATTTATCACACTTTAGGGTTAGATGAAATCTGAGGAAATTGGGTTTAAATGTTGACAAGTTCAGGAAACTTTTCATACTTGAACTCAGCTCGCTTGCTCCTTTCTTCCTCAAAAAACACTGCAAATGGGCTCCCATATGGGCAAAAGGCATTGAGATGGACCAAGTTTTTCCAGGCTGCCCCTGAAGAAGCAAATAGCTTTTTCCTCTTTATGCCACTTCATGCATAGTCCTTGACTTGATTCACAGCTACTAATGACTTTTTTTTTAAACTCTGTGGTTGTACAGTAATGAGAGATACTGGTGTACAGGAGTAACATAGTGGTGAATCAGATTTATATTGGTCTAGAGAGCTGGATTATCTCTCAGTGGACCTGTGGCAATGCATCATAATGGCACCATGCAAAAGTCAAAATGAAGTGCAATATGTTTGTACAAGAGAATGAAGTTTATAAAGTGGAGCAAATTTTGTTTTCCAACAGAAACTCAAAGTGGGCTGAATAAAAAAAAAAGTATTGAAGTTAAAGACTTCCATTGACTGGGTTTTGTATCGGACACAATATTCATGTATGTATTTAATTTCACCGACCTTAGATTTTCCCTAATATTACTCATCCAGTTCGTTCCAAAAACCTTCTCTTTTCTTGTTTCAGAGGGACAGTCATGTTAGTCTGTAACTTGAAAAATGAGTTGTCCTGTGGCACTTTAGAGACTAACAAAAACATATAGGATCCTGAGCTTTCATGAATAAGACCCCATTACTGTTTTCTGCTCCTCTTCCTCTTCAAGCTTTTGAGATTTTTTCCCCAATGCCTTTATTCAGCAGAATATCAATTTATATTAAACTCCTTGGATTAAGAGGCTCTTAACCCTTGAGTAATTAAATAGATTAATGTACTGGCTTCTGATGAAAACTTTATTATTTTAAAAGTATACTCTCTTATGCCTCTAACAATTATTTCCTCACTCATATCTTTCAACTTCTTTATGAATTGAAATTATTTTAATATTTAGATTTTTGTCATGTTCTGAGGTGCCCAGATCAGGATTGAGGTCCAGGTGGATTAAGTGCAATATATATGTAATTTAACTTTTTTCCACAAGTTCTTAATACCACACAGGTTTTTCATGCCTTTTGTTTAGCTACAATTGAGGACAGAGCAGTTAGTTGGGCTAAAAGTATCTGCACATTTGTGAAATAACTTGCAGAACTTTCACGTGTCAATTGCAAACCAATACAAATTGAATAATCATAGAATGATGCTGAAACACACTGAAGCTTTTCAGTGTTAATCCATCACTTTCCATAGTATTGCTAAATATATTTTGGCATATCTTTGACACCAAAACATTTTCTGGTTCTTTGTGTAACTTCATTATACTATCTGCAGATTATCGTGCGACTGTTTTGGAACAGTCCTCTATTTTCCTCTATTTTAAATAGTTCTGAATACAGAGATCAACATTTTTTAAAGTGAATCCAGGTTCTGTGCACTGCAATTGTGGGACATTCCATTCAAAACATCTTTAGTAGAGCTTTGTTTCCAGGGGAAAAAAAAAACTCATTTGATGATCTGAAATAGGACAATGAATTATAAATCTTGGCCTCGGTGGCTGTTCCATAGCCTCATGTATTAATTATCACCTTGTAGGCACTGAAAGCATATATCTTTCTCCTCTTGTGAGCAGATCTTTTTCTACCCCCCCCCTTTTCCTCCACCTCCATTCTTTTTGTACCCTTGTATTTGCCCACTCTTCCATCCTTATTGTTCTCTTCCTTCTACAGTTTGCCTACACTGCCATCCTTTTCCTACACTACTGGTTGTACTCCACCATCAATGATCAAAGCTCTTCATGGATTCCTTTTGTCTTTAACAAATGATGAGCTGAAATGCAGACAATAAATTAGGCACCACATAGTCTGAAGAATTTGAAATGAGGATAAAGGAGAGAATAGCTTGTTCACATAAAATAAGGACTGACATTGTTACAGGAATACCAAAGGATCAAGCAGAGATTAGGGATTAATTGTGCTAGGATCTTTCTAAATGTCTAAGTGTTTATTGAGTTCATATTAAGACAGTCCAGGCCCCAAACAATTTACAGTCCAAATAGATTAGGAAGTTAACTAATAAAATCTGAAGAACAAAATCTTATGGTGATTTACATATCCTTGAGCTTAACTGGAAATAAAAGTTTGAAAAAGGACAAAAATAAGAAATATTAGCTGGAATATTTGGCAGAAGAAGAAGAAGGCTCACAAAAGGCCACTACGCTGGCTTGGCATCCAATGAATTGGCTTAGTAAAATTATGTCTATAATTGTTATTACTATAATTTCCTTAACAGATATGTAGCTATATATCTAAACACTTGTAATGTACCCAGATGACTTAAAAAAACCCGAAAAAACAGAAAACCTACCTTTGAAAAATGTTACGTATGTATATGGGGATTTATTTTGTCTGAAAGAGGTAAGATAAAAAGTGAATAGTGATAGAAATGTAGCCGTGTTAGTCTGGTGTAGCTGAAACAAAATACAGGACTATGTAGCACTTTAAAGACTAACAAGATGGTTTATTAAATGATGAGCTTTCGTGGGCCAGACACACTTCCTCAGATCAAATAGTGGAAGAAAATAGTCACAACCATATATACCAAAGGATACAATTTAAAAAAATGAACACATATGAAAAGGACAAATCAGAAATGTGATTTGTCCTTTTCATATGTGTTCATTTTTTTTAAATTGTATCCTTTGGTATATATAGTTGTGACTATTTTCTTCCACTATTTGATCTGAGGAAGTGGGTCTGGCCCACGAAAGCTCATCATCTGATAAACCATCTTGTTAGTCTTTAAAGTGCTACATAGTCCTGTATTTTGTTTCATAAAAAGAGAAATAATACTTTGAAATATAAAAAAAATAGTACTGTATTGAGATCAGAGCAAGGAATGAACAAAAACAACCAGAAAATCAAGTATTTAAGATCAGTAAAGTGACACTGATGAAATTAAGGGTGTTTTAATTTCTGTAAACTACATTACAACTGAATTAGATGAAATGTCTCAAAATAGCATTCTACGATAGCTGATGCTTCCTTTGATTTCTTCAATTTTCTTGTTTTAAAATAGCTTACCAATACCTTTGGATTTTAATTTATACAGTTAAAAACGTTCCTTTCACTGATGAATCTCTGAGTTTTTCAAAGTTGCAAGAGAAGTTGGGAGAATTTTTTTCTCTACAGAGTCTACAGCATTATTGTATTCCTTATAAATGGAACAAATATATCTGTAGTTCCTTCATAAAGAACTCAGAATTGTTCCGAGACATTTCCTATACCGTAGTTATTCTTTTTTATTTTCTTCACCAGTGATGGTCCAGCAGCAAAGTTCACATCCAGGTTTAACTTTTACAAAAGTGTTTAGATCTATGGTTTTTGTGGTTATTATTTTTACTGATCATGTTTTCATATTAATGCCTAAGGACAAACTGAGAATAGGGCTCCATAGTGTTAGGTGCCATACAAACAAGGTGATAGGTGGTCTGTGCCCCAAAGTTCAATACATATATGACTGATATAGGGTAATAATCTTTCCTATTTTCACTAAATAGCTAAGTCAGGTATTAATGTTTCCCTACAACTTTTTTCAGTTTAATTATTTCTCAGAAATAACATTAATCATATAATGTATATCCTTTTTCTGATATTCAACCAGTTGTTTCAGTGGCCATGGCAGAAGAGCTGGAGATCTGTTATGTTGGTTTCTATAGCTTCCAGTAATCTTAACTGTCCAGTTTCATTTTCTCTATATAGTGCATATTGATTCTGAGTTGCTACTAATATTTTTTTGAATATTCTTATGCAATAGTATGTTAATTTTCTCTGCACACATTTGCAGCACCCCCCCCCCCCCCTTTTGTACACCAATGCAAGTTGCACCATATAGCTCTAGGGAACAAATAATTTGTAATGAATTTCTAGTGGCTGTTGAGACTTCCTTTTCCCAATATGTCACATCCATACCTAATACTCATTTTTCTTAACTCCTCCCACTGTTCCATAAAACAGCCTCCTTTATGCAGATCATCTGCAGAATATTTTTTTTTCAGTTGCAGTCTGGAATGAGATCGTACCAAGTAGGTGGTTTTGGCTAGGCTTCAAGCTCTTGAGACTTGATTTGTACTAAACTGCCTCACTTTGCAGTGCCCAGATCACAGAAACATATGGCCTAAATTTTTATAGCATGGATTTATAGTGGTTATGTTGAGATGAGTTGTGTGGAATATTGTTTTTCTAGATGAGGGTTTCAGCAATCTCTTTCTCTCTCTGTTGATATCTATGCCTAAACAGAACACTGTTGCAAAATAGCTAATAAAATACAATAATACGCATTTATCTAGGGCTTAATTGTGTCTAGATGAGATATAGTTCTCTTTGGAGGGGAAGGTAGAGCAGAACTCTGAGGCTACAGGGAAAACTTGGAAGACATGTTTTTCTCAAGGAGGGACCATATCTGGCTATGCTGCCAGGGACATATTGAGCTCCCACTATTACCCTCTTCATGAGCAACCAGTTATCTGTAAAATTTAGCATTTTCTTATCCCTTTTCTGTGTGCTTCAGGAATAGGAAGCAGTCTCTTGAGCACAGTTATGGTGACTATTGGGAAGAGGTCAGATACTTTAACCTGGGTAAGGACTACACACAATCTGACTCATGATTTACATTTTTGCCTTGTATCAACTTGAATTCTTACAACAACTTTAGGAGGAACATATAAAAACATTGTGTGTAAGCTAACTTGATGGAGTTCTGGCTCAACATGTTTTGTGGGCTGTTTTGTGAGGTGACCTAAAAGCAACCCATCTCAAATTATTATTCTAATTCTATTTAATTATTCTCATTGAATTGATTACAGAATCTGGGAGAGAAGAGTTGAGGCCCTAACTGCAGACATGTTGAGGAGTTGCAGTTCTTGTGAAATCAGTAAATAGGGGCTGCAAGGAGTTAGTTAACCGAGGTACTTGGAAATATAAATCATTTTTGTAGATGAGACATAGGCTCCTAAATCAGGTAGTCATTGTAGCACTGAGTGTAGTAATGCATAACTATCTTCCAAAAAAACCTCACCGTTGAGTGACTGGCTCAAAGCTACAAAATACTTTTGGGTTTTTTTTGTGTGTGGGGGGGGCGGGGGGAGGAGGACTGGAATTGAGGTTAGAATTTGGGAGTTCCTTAGTTCAAAATCCCACGCTCAGTACATTATTAAGGGATCCTCTTACATCACTGTGATCTTCAAGTTATTTCTGGAAAATAAACCACAGACGTAGAGGATGCTAATGGAGAAAGAATGTGTGGCTCAAGGAAAGCAAAAGTGTAATTGCTGAAATCTTATTATCCTATTGTTTATGTAGTTAAAACCAAACCAAACCAAAACACCACGCACAACATAACTTGATTTATAGGGATGAAGAGGTTAGGAACGCACACATTCCCACAAAAACACAAGTCATATTTCCACCCTTTGGAATTGCTTTTCTGAGAATGTGATAATTTATTTTGTTTTGTCTGGAGGCAAAGAAAAGTGCCATCTAGAGCAGGTAGTCCGACAGAAGTATGATCATCAGAGTATTGCTTATGTTGATTCCTGCTGAGAAATGACAGGGAAAACAGGCTCAGGACTTGTCTAACTGGGTTTTGCTGTTGAATATATTTAAATGGGAGTGTGGATATCATAAGATGCAATCAGTTTGCCTTCTGGTGTCATGGTTCTCTTTGCAACAGGATTATAGCTTTCCTATTGCTGTGTGTCTGTTAGGTAACAGTTTCAAATGCAATTTGAAAGAAAATGTAAGACTCTTGGGGTAAAATCTGTTTACAGTGCCTCGTACATTTTTTTGAGAAGCAGAGTTGAGTGGATTCTAGTCTTTAGACTTAAATTTTAAATCTTCTTTTAGTAGAAATATAGAAATACCTGTTAAAATGTAAAATACAATATATTGTACTGTCGTGTCAGCACTTGAAATGATTCTAATGTCAATAAAACATTATGGCTTTTCTAATCTATTTTACACTCATATAGGGTGACATTCACACAACTACAGGGAACCTTAAAAAAATCCTTCTGAACCAGTTCATCTCACAATAAGACTTAAATGGCACATAGTTCCTAGTGTGGCTGGTAGGAAGTAGGATATAAGTTTTAAGACAATAAGCTCCACTGAGTTTCTCATACAAAATGTATGAGAGTAACGACAAATATAAACATATGATCTAAAATAAAAGCTCTGGTAACAAAAGGGACAAACTTTTTCTAACAACTCCCTTTATTGGTCAAAATTAGACACTTTTACCAATCTAATAGTAATGGACTTACAGTACATTTACATTATAGATTTCTTCCCCTAAAAAATCAACTGCTTTTCAGAAATATTAAATGTACCCTCTTAGAATCCATATTGTAGAGTTTGTTTTACCTACAATAAAACTCAGCTCAGGAAATAACAAGTTCAGTTTTGTTCTGCTGTTTGTGCTATGCATGCTACAAAGATTCATGTGTTTAAAACAATTTATATCTCTATTTCTAACATGAATTTTTGACTTTGTTATTTAGGCTTTTATGTAATAAGGTGGTCAGTGTGTCGTAAGAAGCAGTCTTCTCATCTGGCTACATTGCCATGTGATTTAGTATTTTAGTATTTAGTAGGTGTTTAGTATTTTTGTAAGTATTAAGTAAAACTTTTTATGGATATGTGACTCAAGATTTTCAAAGATGACTAGTGATATTGGTTGTCTCTGTTTTTAAGATCCTAATTTCAGGCAACATTTTCAGAAGGGCTGACCACGGAAAAATGAAGCCCCTGAAAAGATAATTGATTTAGGCACAGGAAAATGGAGGTATCCGACATCTCTAGTCACTTTTGAATATCTTAGTTATAATTTATAATTCTTCATTTTACCTTTTGTATGTTGTATAAAGAGATTTTTTTAAAACAAAATCTCTTCTTTTCTCATCATAAACATCCATAAGCATTTACAAGGCACAATATGCCCATCCCAGGGTTTGGTGTTTTTGGGTTTTTTTTAGGGGGGGGGGAAGGTTGGGGGTTTTTTTTGCATTGACAAATTTCCATTAAAATCAATGAGAAGTTTTTTTTTTGTCTGAGTAAAAGAGTAAAAAGTGAGACCATAAATCAAGAACTGGTCCTGTGCACACATTCATGAATATGAGTGGATTGATATTTGTGTATGTTGAGCATTTCCTTTACCAACTAATACTTTAAAAATACCCCTGTAATTCATTAAGCAAAAAAGTCTGATAATATACACAGAAATGCCATAGTATTTGCTAAATAGTGCCATTTATTCCCCTTAATAAACTAAGTGACTCTTCCGCAATGTTAACCTTTTACGGATTCTATATGGTGAGTGAACTTCCCAGTCAATATTGGTCATAATTCTGCTGCTGGTTTATCTCTCTGGGGAAAAGAAGCAACAAACCCTTCCTTTTCGTGCTGTCATTTTTGTGTTAACTAATCTCTCATGCATTTCATGTTTAACCATATGCATGGTGATTTGAGAGCCCATCAAATTTTTGTGTATTTGTAATTTGTATTCCGAAGGGTGAGGTCCTGGGAGGGGGATTGCAATGTGTGGAGGAAGGAATCAATAAATGTCTCAAGCTTTGCTTAAATTAATTGATGACTGATGATTAAATACTTCTGGTTTTAATAAAATACAGTACTTGGACTTCATTAAGGTCATGCAGGTGTAAATGAAAGCAGAACTTGTTCCAGGAACAAAAACTTGTGGAATGGCCTTAAAAGGGCAATACGGAGTTCATCATTATTGCTTGATAAAGGTTTATCAGAAGAAGTACAGAATCAAAGTCCTGTCCACCTGTGCACAATATATACTTAGCTCATTCATTTTCTAGTGTCACTAGTATATAGCCCTTTTGCTAAGCAGTAGCAGATTTTCAGGGCCTTGAAGATCAATTTCACATTTTGAGCAGAACTTGGTAAAATGGAGTCTGGGCAATTTGTTTCTAATTTACAAAATGTACAAAAATCCAGTTCCCTGATATCAAAGGCAATCCTCTCCTGATGAAACCTTGAATTAGGCATTTCTGTCCAGTCTTAGAGAAGCAGCTTTCCTGCCTCTGTTTCGGTTCAGAGCCTACGCATATCCACAGTGAAATAAGACTGCCTTCTATCAGTGATCTTATCACATTTGATTTGTTGTCTGCTTGACAAACAGTCTAGATCTGCTCCAGTCTGTACATCACACAGTAACTTCAGCTAAGTTCCCAGCTTGAAAATATCTGTAATGACTCTCACCATGTGGCAGTTGTATCAGTGGCCCATAGGCAATCCTTTACAATTGTGTGTAATGAGTTTATACTGCCACATGTTGTTTACACGCACACACATACAACTTTGTGCTAGACTGAGCTTGGTGCAGGGGATGGGTGCAATTGCACCATCTCAGGAAAAGCTTCTGGAACATATTGTGACTTCCCTCTGCTCCTCTTGCTTTGGCTTGGAGGCAACAGGTACTTCACCACTTTTGGAGCAGCTGCCTATTTCTTTCCATCACTTGCTTGGCTAGTTTAACTGGCTGGATCATTCCATTGCTCCTTTAGAAGATGTCAGGGTTGCTAGGCAGCAAGTTTGGACTGGAATGGCTGGTCTAAAAAGAACCTTGGTGGCTCTGGTTATCAGTGAATAGGGCCTAACACAGTCTCCCTGCCCTCCCTGGCTCTTCTTGGCTTCCAGATATGGCCAGCATGTGCGGCTTCTAGGTTCAGGGCTAGCCAGCAACACTGTGTGTGCTGCCCTCACCTAGAGTGCTGACTCTGCAGCTCCCATTAGTTGGGAACCATAGCCAATGGGAGCTGCGGTGGTGATGCCTGCAAATGGGGTCAGCGCACAGAGCCCTTGGTCACTCCTGTGCATAGGAGCAAGATGGTTGAATGGGCAGTGGAAGAGGAAGGCCAAAAGACTGGGCAAGGGTGCTCAGTTTTATGCCATTAGAAAGTTAGCAACCTTAATTGCAGCGAGTATCAGGCATAAAACCACCCCACCCAACTCCACCCCAGCTGGAGTACATTCTGTGCATCTGTGAAGAGTGTGGGATGTCTCATTCACCTTTTCTTGCCTACATAATTACAGAACCAGAGAACAGTCTGACTCTGATTCACAAGGCTTTCTATTTACTGTAAAGCTGAGTTGGTCTTAGTTCATTATAGTTAAAAGCACTCTTGCTGTCATGTGAGCTTAACGAGTAAACATGTCGGAAAACATTGGAAGAAATCTTAACCCCATTGAAAAATGACATTTCTATATGATCTAGTAAGGTCATATAGAAATTAACAGTAAGAAATGAGGCATTGAGCTAAGTTGAATGACAGGTTAATGCCACTAACAAGGCAGTTTTTACCTGCTGTACTAAGTGGTGCTCTCCTTTTTTGAATAGTTACCTGTAAAGTTCGAAATGAAGACACATTTTAAGAACTAAACCAACAATTATGTTATCACTGTTTCACAAGAAATACAATAAGATGTGATGAGTAATGGGCTTTTTTACCTTGTAATCTATAGTATGACAGTCACAGTTCAGATAATGTTCTCGAAGTGTAAACAAAAGAAAGCCTTTCCACATCGGAATATACTGAGATCTTCATATCATTATCACCAAGAGACATAATGTTCTGAAACCCATTAAAAGGGACATTTATTGATGTGTAATGCCACATTTATATGAAAAATATATTTTGTTATTATCTTGCTGAGAAGCTACTTGGGAATTTTAAACTGTTTACGTGCAGATGTTGCTTTGATTTAGTTTAAAGCTGGAGTGTTAATAAGAGATTATAGAGAATGAAAGATTACACGTAATGTTGGCAAGTTGTTTGCTCGCATTGTGTAATTTCCTAAGAACTAAATTAAATGTTTATTCAAGATATAAAAGGCACTGTATTTTTTTGTGTTCATTGTTGTCAATTAGGTGCAGTGAATAGCACAAGGAAATATTTAAATGTCATTGGTCTAGTTTGCCCATTGGTCTAGTTTGCAGGTTTCGGAGGATCTCAGCTCTGGTTGGCAGCAAATCACTGTTCACAATCAGTGCAAACAGAGAGAAATAGCACAGACCAGGAATTTGCCCACCCCGATCCAGTCGATGTAACTTGTAGGAGATACACAATAATGCCTGCAGAGATACTCTGCTTATAATATTCCTGCCCCAGGAAACTTTTATTGATTGAACCCAACTCTTTTTTTCAGGTCATCTGAAAGAAGTGTATTATGCCCATGAAAGCTCATGATACCATCTGTATGTTTTGTTAGTATATAAAGTTCTACCAGACCATTTGTTGTTTTTTAAGTTTATCTTTTTTTCAACCTTTCTTCTAAGTTTAAATCAATCTCTGATTCTTCTTCTGGTCTTCCATTGGTTGGGTATGTTTTACTACCTGCTGCTAATTCTTAACTGTTTACTCTAGCAACTGGTGTTTTATTAATAGTCAATGGAACTAGTGAAGAAAGTCTTTTATTTTATTTTATTTTATTTTATTTTATTTTATTTTATTTTATTTTATGTATGTATATATTTATTTTTTTTTCTATTTTTTTATGTATCTATTTTTCCTTAGATTGCCAACTAAACAGCAGGTCACCTGGGAATGGAAGTCTAAATGGGCATTCTGGTTTTAGGGTTTTCTGTATCTCGTTGCTATAAAATGCTCTCCTGGTCTATTAGCACATCATTTTTTGTAAATGAATGTTTAGTCAATAGTCAGGATGGAGGCTTCTAAGGGTAACCAGCTGCTGCAGGATGATCTATTTTGCTCCTAGTGAGTATAATATAAAAGTTCCAGCAGAATATATTAACAGGCATATCTGTTCTCTGAGACAGTCTACTGTATGTGACAAATTTAATCACTGCTTAACACTGGTTTGGTCTTAGCTCTATTTTAAATGATCTGTCTTAGAAAATGAAGCCAGCGTTGTTTTGAGGAAAGAACGAGAATAGGCAAATACCCATTTTTCCAGACTTGATTTTATTGATTTTTTTTAAACAGAATTATTTCATCCATAGTAAAATCTCTTTGTGTTTTATTTTCTGAGACTACTCAAGCAGCCAAGTTTTCATAGTTGAGTAATCATTGGTGGTGATACTTGATGATTAAACTCAGATCCAGTGAAAGAAAAGTTATGCCAACCCCCCCCAGCAATTGAATTAGCTTAGAACCATGTACACAGACACAATTTTGTGAATTTTCGTGAATGTGATAAGAGAAAATTACAATAAAACTGTTCCCAGACTGTAAATCATAGAGCAGCTCAGCTCAATAGTATAAAGTCCCAGTGACCTCCATAAATCTCCATGATTTCCAATATAGCCGCATCTATGGACCAAATCCAGAGCCACTAAAATGACTTTAAATGATCTCTTATCTTCTACTGAGATGTGATAGAAATGGTTCAGTAGCTATGGTTCATTTTCTATGGGTTTTTTAAAACTTTTTGCCATGGAAGTGGTCGGGAGGTATTTCTTGGTAACCTACATTCACCTTCTCTTCAGATGTATGTCCGTAGACCAGAGACTTCTATAATGCACTCATGCTGAAAAGCATTTAGATCTTGGTAGTTACAAATGAGGAGGATACTGTAGAAGAGAGACAACTAATGTTGTAAGAAGAGGTGATGGTGATATAACTGTATGTATTATTTCTCTGTGCTTTTCAGGCTGGATCTTTCTGACTAGAAATAGCTGCCCTCTGCTTCTGCTCTGAATGGTGACATTGGGCTATCTTATCAAAGTGTGAGGAACCCAGCATGCTCAGACACTACATTCATAGGCACAGTCCAATAACCTATGTAGATTAGTAGTGATAATTTCATGGTGACATAGATTATAGTGTTAGAAACATGGATAGGCCCAGGACATTTTGTTCCAGATTCATAAGCCTTTATACTTGAGTAAAAGAAGGATTTCTGTTGATTGAAGTAGTATTCCCCCATGGACTTCTGTTCTTCATGGCCCATCATGAGAGGGATTCATAATCATGTTCGAAGCACTTAACAAATACACTCTACAGCAACTTTAGACATGACCTTTCTTTTTTCATGACATGGCTTGCCCAGTTTGATCTGCAGTTTGTGGCATATGGCACTAGCCTGGAGATAAAGCTTCACTGAAAGTCAGTGCAGAACAAGAAAATGTGTTATTTAAAAAGTAACTAGAACACTCTGCAGAGCATATGCTTTACAATTTCAAAAGGAATGATGATTTTACATTGGTCACTCACATTATTGTAGGAAAGCTTGCAATTTTCTTCATATGCCATATTTGTCTGTAAATATTCATACATAATTCCCATTGATATCAGTGGAATTATGGATACATTTTATTTGCAGCTCAGTTTTGTGGTTGAAGACCAGAATCTTTAGGGTCAAGCCTGCTCTCCAGTCTTCAGAATATGAATTAATTGTTGTGTATCTTGTAAAACAGACACATAGGAATATGGATCCTTTATGTTTCATGCATTTATTTTTCTAGGATTATAATTACATTATGCCTTGCTATTTTTGGCTTGATATAACAGCTCCAAAATAACATGCAGGCTTTTAAGTGCTTATTAGTTTTGCATTGTATACTGGGGGACTCACTCATTTCATGCAACTCTTGTTGAATTGAGGGTTAATGCAGATGCCTATCATTTTTAAAAGAACTGTCTTTTTTTATTTAATGAAGACATGGCTTGTCTGAAAATCTGCAAAGTAATTGTTTATTGATGATAATGAGGTCATTAAATTCTGAATTATTTTGCATAAAAAGTGTTGGTAATTTAAATTAGAGCTTGAACCGAGTGATGTGATACTATACTGTAAACTTAGCAGAACGTGACCTGAATTTTGAATAGAGAAAAAATTAGTCATTAACTACTAAGGGAACAACAGGTAGTCTCATTACACTCAATACTTTTGCATGTAACAGCTGCTCCATTTTTTGTTATTTTAACAAATTTTTGAGCCATATACCCTCTTCTTTGCAATAATTGAATCTCTGCTTTTTGTCCTTTCTTAAAATTTTGTACCTGACCTCTCATCTTTTACATCATGGGCCACAGTAAAATTGCAGGAAGGAAAAAAGAATAGGTATGGCACAAAAAAAGGATGATAATCCCTAGTCAATGTGTGTAACTTGCCTGAATGATCATACTGCATTTTATATCCTGGGCTAAATTGTGGAAACTTTTAAAATTCAAGTTTGCAAATCAGTGTGAGGCTTAGCAGCTTTCAAGCTGCTCACAGAATGCCATTCATTCTCCCATATCATCAAGCACATTTCAAATGTAGTGAAAGCCATCATAAAACTACATCTAACACTGATGTGATCATTTAAATAAATAATATTAATGACATGTGCTGGACTTGTTTGGCCCAGTATGCTTATCTGGCCAACAGCAGTGATTCAAAACAGCTTTGTGAGAACTTTTGAAATAGTACTGAATCACGTTAGTGAATTGGTAACTTTGTATTAATCATTAACAGAGTGAATGAAGCTTAAAAAAAAGTTACCAGTAGTTGTTTTTGTGGTGGAAATAGACATTCTTTACTTCATATCCACATGTCTTTAAAAATGAAGTTATGTGAAAACTAATAAAGTCTCTTGCAATGGTGATAGGAATGTTTTTCTTTCGCAGTAAGTTCTTTGAGAGACTTAGGGAAAATTTTCCTCTTCACATCCAAGGCCCAAATGGGTGTAGCTCCATAGAAATCAATATAGCCTTTCAAACTGATGCCAGCTATGAGTCTGCCCCCAAAGTGCCAAGTGTCTTCTGAAATGGAATCAAGGTATTGTTGTAATCACACTGCTCAACCAACCATGGCACAAATGTGGGGCAAAAATCCAACACGAAAAACACAATTTCGAATCTCCCTTCCCTGAGACCTGGGTAAATCAGTTCAAGTTAAAGAAGTTACCTAGTATAAAACAAACAGTTTACATAAGGTGAGAATCAAGCCTCAAAAGTGTAAACAGCTCCCTTGCCCAGAAACAAAAGCTGCTGTGTTGCAATAATCAAATATATACATATAGACTACGTCTAGACTGGCATAGTTTTTCCGTTAAAAGTATTTCCACAAAAGCGTGTCTAGATTGGTCCCATAGTTATTATTAAAACGATGCGCTTTTGCGCAAAAGCACATCTACATTGGCAGGACGCTTTTGTGCAAAAGCAGAAGCCCGGAACCATTTTGCAGAGGGCAAAAGGGCACCAGCCCTTTCCGGGGGCAGGAGCTGGAGCTCCTTTGAGACACGTGCTTAAAGGGATCTCCCTGGACAGCCGTTTCTCTCCTGCTGTGAGCTATAGGACCTCTTGCAGGGACTGTCAGCCATAGCAGTTTTGGTGGTTACCCTCTGCCTTTTTGGTCACCACTGCCTTTTGTCACCTAGTGCCTTTGCTTGTTTTTTTTAATCTCCCTTATTTTTTCTGCCATGGAGCCA
This sequence comes from Pelodiscus sinensis, assembly GCF_052426305.1. Classification (NCBI taxonomy): domain Eukaryota; kingdom Metazoa; phylum Chordata; order Testudines; family Trionychidae; genus Pelodiscus; species Pelodiscus sinensis. The sequence goes on from NC_143052.1 coordinate 203,992,947, forward strand.
GGGGTGGCCATGTGCCTGCTTTGGCCCCTGCTGGCCATTTTGGAGTGCCTGCAGCTGGTGCTCCAGGCTGCTGCCCTCCTGTTCCAGGACCTGGAGGCACAGATCGCTTTGGACTCCCTCACCACGGAGGCCATGGCATCCCTGTGGCATCCCCACCCCAGGTGGAGAGGCCACTGTGGAGACTGGACACCAGTACGGACTGGTGGGACCAGCTGGTCCTGGGACAATGGGATGACCAGCAATGGCTCCGGAACTTTCGCATGTGAAAGCGGATGTTCCTGGAGCTGTGTGCCTGGCTCGCCCCTGCACTCCAGAGAGCCACCACCCGGCTGCGGGCACCCATCTCCGTCGACAAGAGGGTCGCCATCGCACTATGGAAGCTGGCCACCCCGGACAGCTACCGATCGGTGGCACACAAGTTTGGGGTGGGCAGATCCACCGTCAGTGTCGTCGTGATGGAGGTAAGTCCCAGGGGGAGTGGGGTGGGGGGAAGGTGTTGCACTCCAGGCTGGGTCACCCAGGGGTTTGGGCCATCCCTCCCTTGCACAGGCCTGCTGGTGGCGGGGAGGACGTGGGACGAGGGGGCCCTGGTGTGTGTGTGTGTGTGTGTGTGTGTGTGTGTGTGTGTGTGTGTGTGTGAGAGAGAGAGAGAGAGAGCACAGAGGGCATCATGGGGGGGGGCCAAGGGAGCACACACTCACTCTGCCTTATGTGATGTGTTCCCCTGTGTTTCTCTGCACCCTCCTGCAGGTTGTCCACACCATCAATGACATCCTGCTGCCAAGAGTCATCCGCCTGTGTGATGTGGACTCTATAGTGGCTGGCTTCACTGCCCTTGGGTTCCCCGACTGCGGGGGAGTCCTGGATGCAACCCACATCCCCGTCCAGGCCCCAGAGCATCAAGCGGCCCATTTTATGAACAGGAAGGGGTACTGCTCGATTGTCCTCCAGGCCCTCGTGGACCACCATGGCCGCTTCTTAGACATTTATGCAGGCTGGTCCGGCAGGGCACATGACTCCCGCATCCTCCGGAACTCCAGCCTGTTTTACAGGCTGGAGGCAGGCACCTACTTCCCCTGGCAGGAGTTGACTGTCGGGGATGTGCCTATGCCCATATGTGTCATCGGGGATGTGGCCTACCCCCTGCTGCCCTGGCTAATGCGGCCCTACACGGGGTGGCAGGACCAGAACCGGGCCCGGTTCAACGACCGTCTCAACCGGGCCCACAATCATGTGGAGTGCGCCTTCGGCCACTTGAAAGCCCACTTCTGTTGTTTGCTCACCCGTCTCGAGATGGGTGAGCGGAATGCCACGGAGGTAGTGGCTGCATGCTCCACAATCTTGTGGAGCGGAGTGGGGAGGCCTTCCTCCCCGCATGGATGGCAGCCAAGGGCCAGGGCTATGAACAGCCCCACACAGCTGCCACCCTCCAGGTGCACCAGGATGGGGTGCGCATCCAAGAGGCCCTAACGGACATGTTCGCCCAGGCCCCATAGTAGGGTCAACTCAGTCTCCCTTGACAACTCCCTCCCATCCCCTACCTTGCCAGTCTAGACGCACCCATATAAAATAACTTTATAGATGTGGCCTCCTCATTGACTTTTTCTGATCTAAGTAACATAACAATATGAACATATAACTCCATGTCACAAAGCACTTGTCTACAACGTAAGTGGTAATTCCAAAACAAAGGACTTGTGAGTTGGTGGTGTCATTCTCATTGTGAAATGAATTATCACTTATATACAACTTGACATAAAAATGAAATTCCTGCTTTTATGTGCGCTCCTTTCCAGGTGACAGGAATTGTTTGGTCTCAGTCTATGTTTTGTTGAATACATATTATCACAAAATTAGTTGTGTCCAGGCAGTAAGGACTAAACTAGAACAACATGGGTTTTAGAGAATGACAACACTAAATTGCACTGGTAAGTGCTTGTATATTATAGTGACTCCCAGCTGCAAAACCTAATTCTACTCAGAATTAAATTCTGTAACACATGCTATGTCCATCCTATTACAGGAACAAGTAAAGATATTGAAATTGTTGAGAAATTACAGCTGTAATTCTGATTTACTGAAGTTGAAAGTAAAAACCATTATGACTTGAAATTCCCAACATTACACAGTTTAAAAAAATGGTTTCCTCAGGAATACAAGTATGGAATCATGTACTTTCCACTGAAAAAAGCGGAAAGGCACTTCTCAATCTCATCTCATTGTGTATAATCCTCCCACCAGTGATCTCCTAGGGCAGGGCTTTGGATGCTCCGGGAGCCATAACAATTCTCTCAGCCTATGCTGAGGGCTGCAACTTAAGTGTGGTTGCATATACGTGCACATGTATATGCAAATAGCTTCTTTCATACTGATGAGCATGAATACAAAGATTAAGGCAAGACTATACAACATGCAGGTCCCATTTAAATCAGTATATCAACAGAAGACCATTATATTGACTTTTTTTTTGTTTTGGCTTCACAACAGTCCAGGAATTTAACAATTAAAACAAATAACTCAAACCACATCATAAACTCAGACCGTATGTAGAGTAGCCGTGTTCTAGGGTATGTCTACATGACAGGATATGGTCAAATTAAGATACGCAACTTCAGCTACATTAACTGTGTAGTTGAAGTCGAAGTACCTTAACTCAACTTTTGGCACTGTCCACACAATAGGAAGTTGAAGGGAGAACACTCTTCCTTGACTTCCCTTACTCCTCATAGAAGCTGGACTACCACCATAGATTGGAGTGCCCCACTCATTTCAAATTAGTATGTCTTCATTAGACCTGCTCATTTGAACCCTGGAAGATCGACAGCGACAGCTTCAATCTTCTCTGTATGGTAGACATACCCCTACACAATATTAACCTATTGCTAGGGAGTAAGTCCATCTTGCAGTGTTAGATCATCAATACAGAATAAATATTTATCATGATATTTATCGTGTGTGTGTGTGTGTGTGTGTGTGTGTGTGTGTATAAAATCACATTTCAAGGGTCCTGTAGGAGTTTCACTGCCTTCAAAATCTACAAAGTTGATCCAGAAAAAGAGGATGGCTGATCAGTTCCTGAAGCCCTGTTTCAGTAGATGCAATTTTATGACCAGAACTGTCACTGTGGACATAAAACTTACAGGCTACGTCTAGACTGGCCACAAATTCCGGAAAAGGGATGCAAATCAGGTAAGTCAGCATAGGGAAATCCGCAGGGGATTTAAATATCCCCCGCGGATTTAAATAAACATGTCCGCTGCTTTTTTTCCGGCTTGGGAAAAAGCCAGAAAAAAAGCGTCTAGACTGGCGCGATCCTCCGGAATAAAGCCCTTGAAAGTAGGAATAAGAGATCCTCTGGAAAAGGGCTTTATTCCGGAGGATCGCGCCAGTCTAGACGCTTTTTTCTGGTTTTTCCCCAAGCCGGAAAAAAAGCGGCGGACATGTTTATTTAAATCCGCGGGGGATATTTAAATCCCCTGCAGATTTCCCTATGCTGACTTACCTGATTTGCATCCCTTTTCCGGAATTTGTGGCAGTCTAGACGTAGCCACACTGTGTGCGCATTCTGCTTACACCTTGTACCTGGTAATACATAGACAGGTTCTGGAACTTGCATTTTCTCTGTGTAAAGGGTTTACTTTCTGTTCTCTATATATTTAGCTCTTCCGAGTCCTCGGTCTGTAGATGATTTGTCATATGGTCTCCATTTTACAGTACTTGGCCAAGATTTTCAGAAGTGACTGTTGCTTTTTTAGTGTCTAATATTTAAGTGCTCAACTGGAAACATTTTAATAAGGCCTGATTCTTCAGAAGAGCTAAATGTTCACTCTCAGAAAATCAGGTCCTCTAAAATATCTCAAATTTAGCATCCAAAACTGACCAATGCTTTCAGTCTCATTTTCATTAGCAATAATCTAGCCAATTCACTTTGTTTTTAACAATTATTAATAAAAAACCCCAAAGATAATCAACCCCATTTAGCTGATTGAGGGGAGAAAATTATCATAAAGGCAAGAGTAGATAAAACTGAACTTGTTAGTAAGTGAATTAATAAAGTTTATTATAAATTTAATTTATGGTTATATAAATAACTGTAACACATTGTTAAACTTGATGAGGAAATGCAAGGAAGCTCATCAAAGATGTACTGACTTATATTCTAAGTTAATAGAAAAATGGAATAGCAATAGCTGCCCTCTGACACTATATTAAAGTAGTCTGTGGTAATACATTACAATGAGAGAGTGCCTTCACAAAATAAATACTTGAAAACAATATTGTATTTGATGTGGTACAAATAGAGATTGATGTCAAGGATTTTACTAGGTACAGTATGTTTTCTATCTTGAGCAAAAACATATATTTGAATACACTATTTTACATGGAGGTAAATAAGAGCAGAAAGTGAACTATGAATTGTACTGATTTTTTTTCTTTTTCTGATGGATCTTTTTGTATCATCTTCTGATACACAGGCTACACCTATAAGCATTAACATATTAAGATGCTTATATCAGTGAATAATGTTTACATCCTAGCATTGCTGACCAAGAGACTCTCTTCTCAAAAAGGCAAAGCCAGAAATAAAAGGATGAGTGCTGTATAGCTCCAATCAGTGTGTAATTCAGAGGAAACTGCAAGAGAACCAAAGATGTGCTATTGTGTAATTAGCAGTCTCAGGTTCCTTAGAGCTTCAGCTATTGTTCCATTCTATGCTAGTACCATACTCTATATACATTTTAAAAGGTGAATTGGCAGAAGAGATCCTAAATTCAAGGTCATTAATTTGTTGAGTGCTAACATGAGTGAAGCTTTGTATTAGGGTTCTCCTTTCTGAATCATCTTAAAAGTTTGGAGAAAGTAATTAGTACAAGCATATTTTCAATGTTAGTAGCATTTGCTGTTGAAATTCTCTGTCTTATGACAGAGAATGTAAGAGCAACATACAAATGTATTTGCTGGTTTACCTGCACTCATAAACAGAGTTCACCATTTAAAAGTCAACATCTCCAGCATTTCTTTGGAGAAAAAAAAAAGCATTTATCTTCTCCACATTATAAAGTTACTTAGTTGACTATATCATTCTGTATTATTTAGACTTGATGCGGATGATCCAATTTTCAATATACTGTACTACAATTTGCTAACACAGACCATTTTTACCAAAAACATTTCTGTAATACTTTTAATGGATAACATTATATCCAAGTCTCATAATACAAAAACTCTTGCTATGCTCAGGATTATAGTCAGCCAGATTGTAACAGAGTTCTGCAAAAACATAGTCTTTATTTCTAGAAGCTAAAACTTAAAATGTTCCAGACTTGCTTGAAAAGTGCATGTTTAGCTATGTATTCTGAGTTTTCATTTTGGTTTATGGAAGAGGAGGGGATGGGGTTTAGTTAGGAACGTTTTAAATATGTGTATTGGTTTCTATTTTTTTCCTAAAATTGTTGAATTATATGGCAGAGACAGAGGAAATGTATTAGTAATTAGCTCTCTCTTCACCTTCCAACAGTGTGATTTACCTTCACCTTTTCTTCCAACAGTGTGATTTACCTCTGATTCCAGCAGTACACATCATTCTTATTTACCAAATGAATATCCCTTTCAACTTCATTTAGGGTCCAGTCCTGCAGTCATTCAGAAGATAGGAACCTATGTAGACTCCTAGAAAATTTGTTGGAGTTGTATCAGAGGTCCTCTTTGTCTTGTAATGTCTCTTCCTTAAAAAAAAATCCACATAGCCTAAATATTCAAAACATTCTCCTTTATAAAGACCAGGTGACTTCCCTTAATCTCAATTCAGCAGTTAGTTCTGGGGCACTGGTCCCTGGTCCCTCTTAGAGGCCAGTCAATCTCAGACAGGTATAAAAACTGTCCACATGGAACTAATTATAGGATAGAGATAATAATTCATAGAATCACAGTTATAAACACCAGCAATTTGCCCAGTTTTTCATATATTCCTGAATCAAACATTTAAGATGCTGCACATCTCAAGTTGGATATGCTATAATTGTGGGAACAACTCTTTTTACAACTATACAATTATAATTGTTGTATTGTTGTTTGAGGGAAATGATTAACGGCTCTACCCTTTTGGAAAACTTCATGGGGTATTTTCCAAAATTCTGAATTGATCAGGCTGTTTCCATATTAATTGGTTATTACATTTTGTATTATTATATGCAATTCTTCCCCCACCCCCAGATTCATTAATGCTAGTGCACTAAAATTATATAAATAAATAGCTGTACAAATGGTCATTTTCAGTATTTTTTTCCATGCTATTTTAAGGGGTGAGGAAAAAGGACATGAGGATTTGACTTTTCCTTTGGGAAGAATTTGGCAGGAATAACTAATAACTTTTGCCAGATAAAATCAGCTTTTATTTTCCCAATCCAAAGAGAGGGCATGACAGAGCATATGGAGCTGAAGGTACAGGCTGGTGTGCTCACTTTTTTCTCATTGGTCCATTATCTTCTTTGCCTCATCAGTTATTAGTACCTCCAAACAGCAGGGGGAGGTCAAGGATCAGCAGTAGGATCTACTCTTAAAAGTGTGTTTCTCAGTTAGTATTGGCAGCAAAAATAAAAATCCAAACAAGCAAAATAATCTAATTAGTCATTTCAGCAGAAGCAAAAATATTAAATTGTACACACATTTATGCACTATAAGCTTCCCATTGTACAGGAGAAAGACCTTCTCTCATCACCTCTTGGCTATATAGCAAATTATACATAGATTTGAATTGCTGAGTTCTACTCAAATCAGTACTATTCTAAATGGAATTTTGTTAAGGGTCTCAAGGCACCCAGCACTATGAGTCACCTTGTAATCCTCTGCCCCTAATGAGAGGAAGTCTTGCTGGTTGTAACTCGGTGTCAGCTTCCTCATACCACCAGATTTTCAGCCACTAAAATGCTCCCTTCCGTGCTATGCCATTCCTGTCTTTCCCTTGCAGGTTAACAAGAGGTGTACCTTAGCCCCCTTAAGGAATTCCTCTGTGATATTCAGCCATTACCACTCACTGCTCAGAAATCCCAGATCTTCTGCTACCAAAGTATCAGCGTGCCCCACTTTTACCATAAATCACTGCCCCCTGTTTAACACATAGCACTTGAAATAAAACACAAGGGGGTAAGAAGGAATGGAAGCTCAGCAAGAAAAAGACAGTGAAAGAAACAGATAACAATAAAACAAAATACTAAAATACAAACTTAGGAATTAAATTCATCAATAATTACCTTTCCTGTTTATTAATTACCTTTTTTATTTAACCAGTTTTTCTCCCCAAAATCCAGTCAGTTGCAGCGTTAACTATCTTCCTAGGAACCAGTACCCACTCATTCCAAAAACACACATGCTCAACAAGATGCCTACTTAATGAATGGATGCAGAGTGTCTTTCTCAACCTGTCCTAAATGTATACAGAGATAGAGCGATCTCTCCTGTCTGTTCAGATGATCTTTTTTTATGTTCATGGTTTGTCTTTGATAGTTGTCCATGGATTATTCTGGGTTTATGCAAAGGCACATGATTGAACAAGATATTACATAATTGACAAGTCAGGGAGGGATGACAGCTCTTTCCTGCTTGAATGGACTATTGCCAAGATATGTTGTTCTGTGGTGACTTACTTTCACTATAAGACCCTAAGGATATAACTTTCAAAATATTTACATTAATTCTTAAATACAATCTGTATACACATCACACCATGGCCGAGCATTGATAAGTTACAAACTTTCAGTAGAAAACTCAAGTGCTACCCATCCTAAATAAATATCCTGCTCTAGTATAATGAGAAGAGAAGGAAGCCAGACCACAAGGGCAGGGAGGGAAGAAGAGAAACTAAGGAGCAGCCTGCACACCACATGAGGCCTCTGAGAGCCCCAGAATAGCACATGTCTGAGATTGTCATGGGGAGAGGAGAAGAATGCTCCCTAGTCCTAGAAGTTAAAAAGAACTCTTCAAGCCCAAGGAAACAGTAATAGCTCCCCAACACTTCACTCCCTTAGGGCATGTCTAAACAACATCCCTCTTTCGAAAGAGGGATGTAGTTTAGACATAGCCTTAGACAGGCCTTCTTCCTTCTCTCCCCAATCCAGTGGGCAATTCTTTCCTCCAGTTGCCCTACATGAGTTAGGACCCATGCCCCAAATTCAAACTTATCCTTCCTTCTCAGAGGCCCAGTGTTGAATAACAAAATAGAAAATACTATTTTAATTCAATTCACCAAATTTTTCATTTTAAAAATAGATGGTGTGTGACAACATAAGAAAGGAGGAAGACTCAGGTAAAGTTAAAGGTAACAATTAAGTAAATAGTCAAAAATCAAAATAATTTCATTATTAAGTGTCACTTTTCTCACTTTAATGTACTGACCATAAGACTGACACTTCACTTGAATGAGTTCAAACCAGTAACCAATTGATTTTGGTTTATTGATGCTTGAACTAGAACTGAACCTGTACTTAAACTAAATAAAAATCAACACGGGTTTTAACTCCCTGATTAAGTGTAGTCAGTTTGTCAGTTCTGAGACAAGAGTCCTTTTAAGAAACAGTAAGACCTTTGCCAGTTGGCACCAATGGGGTTTTCTGTCACAAGTTCTATGAGGTCACTACTTTGCTTTGACATTTATTTTCATTTTATTCTTACTGTGAAGACTACTGTATTGCCAGGGTAGGGGGAGTTAAGTGTGGTGAATACAAATTCGCTAGATGCTTCTCTGTGTTAGAGAGGCAGCAAGAGAAGAATAAGACACTTCCAGCCCACTTAATTAGCCTCATAAGCCCTGGTCCTACAATTAACATGAACTCCCATCCCATCCCTCCCATCCCATCCCAGAAATATCTTGGTTCTGTCTTTTTTTCCACATCAGATTATCATCTGATGAAGTGGGTTAAGCTCATGAAAATTCATAATACAATATTTTTATTAGTTTCTAAGGTTCCACAAGACTACTTGTCCTTTAAATTACAGACTAATAAGGCTATCCATCTGAGAATGCCTAGCCCTGTTAAATTTAACTAAAAGGGTTAATTTAGAGGTTGCAATAACCTAATTTATATTGCCCTTTGGAAAATATACTCTAATTCTGTAGTGCAAACAGCATGTTGAATAGGGATTAGAATTCAACTCACAATATCTGAGTTTTCCCACGAAAGCAATTGGATCCCCATGTGGGCAGTTTCCTTTACTTTTTTGCCATCTACAGAGGTGCTGAAGCCAGTTACAGAATCAGATCCTAAATACAGTTCCTTCTAAGAAAAAATGTAGACATTCTAGCTAAAATTAAGGTATGGTCAAAAAGTGGCTATTACTCTTGTTTATTAGTGTGTATACTAAATAACTAATGCTGATTTCACTTATTACATTCTCACATTTCCAAGACTATTCCTGAATCAGATTACTGAACTAGCAAGATGCTCAAAACTATGTAGCAGAGTGCCTTTTCCAAGAGATTTTTTATGGTTCCCACTATATAATTTTAATGATATTTTTTCCTTGAGATTTCCTATCATATGAGACTTAAAAAGGCAGTTTCCCACAGGGAAAAAGAATTCTGGCAAACATGAAGATTGCTAAAATGTATTAACGATGCTGCCATGCCACAGTACCAGCATTCATATGCCAACACTATCTTAACTATTTATCTGTCCAATCCCTTTCACAATGTCTGCATCTGTAATCTCACATTGTTTAAAATTTACTCAAAGGTAAATCAGCTTACAGTGAGTTACTGGGTATTTGATCAATGAAAACAGAAGGTTCTTTAAACTACAAGCTATGTGATCTATGGGCTCAAGCTATTCTTTTGTGAAATAATATATAAATTCTATGTTGCTGCCTTCACAGTTTCAAAATTGTGATGCAGGTAGATGTATGAAATATTAAGTATGTCCTTTTAGGTATTTTAAATGTATAGGGACTTCAGAGTCAGTCTTCATTTATTGTCTGGGTTGTTTCACTTCTGAAATGACTTGAACAGTGAACAAAAAGGAGCTGACAATATTTTCAGATAGGCACTTTATAGCTGTGCACTTTGCAACTGTGTGATAGGACTGACTGCTGCCTTGAATGCAAAATTAGCTTGTTGATATGTGCTACTACAGACAGAGGAGCAGATGTAGCAATTCTGCCTTATTTACATGAAATCTCTAAAAGGACATTTTATTCCTAGTGTGCCAGAAATATTGTACCTGAGATAAACTACATCATGTTATGTTAGCTCATTCGGGAGTAGATTGTGCCACTTAACCATAGTCCGTAGCAGTTCTCAGGACCTGAGAGGAACACTTAAAGGAAGCCTTCCTCTAGGAGACAGAATGTCTCTTGGAAGTCCCCTGTATGCTAAGGTTTGTGCTGTACTCCCTGCTGTGTGGTTGGAAACTTATACTGGCCATTGCGAGGGGGTGTGGGTGAAGACAAAATAGAAGTATGTAATACAATATAACCCATTAATATTATCTCCTTTCTTGCAGTTGCATTTGACCAGAGTACTGCCAATCCTAAACATGAAAATATCATGACACAGCCCTAAAAACAATCACAAGAGCAACTTAAAACTCATGAGATTTTAAAAAATGGAGATTCTTCTCTTCGCCCCTTAGTTTCTGAGCCTTTAGAGTACAGTTAGGGACATATTAGCCTTCATGACTGCAGAAAAGAAACTTAGTTGTGGGGTTTTTATAAAAGAAAGCTGAGATTCTTATGTATTGTTTGATTCCAGGAATTGGGATTTTAAGAAAGCCACCAAATATTGTGAGTCTTGCAATAAGATGTGAGTTGACAACACTGCTACCAGGTTGGTTACAAAGCAGGGGAACGCTCCACGCTCTCCCCACTACCTACCCTACCCCATGTAAAAGGGAGAAGCAAAATCATGCCCTATGAGTTGCTCTCCCCACATTCCCTTCTACTTCATTCACATGACTAATAGCTTAACCAGTTGTTTTTGTGTTTCTTTAAAAACTACCCAATAGCCCATCATAAAACGGAATTTTCGGGTCTCTCCACCATGTCCATCTCTCTCTCTCTCTCTCCTCCTCCTCTTCCTCCTGCCTCCCCCCTCTCTCAGCTCTCCTCCGCCTCCTGCCTCTCAGTCTCTCTTTCTCTTCTCCTCCCCCTCCTGACTCTCACTCGGGGGATCGCAGAGCCCAAACAGCTGTTTGGCCTCCGCCCTCCCCGTGCAGGGGCAAGCAATGCAAGTGGCTGTTTGGGTTCCATGCTCCCCGTTCAGCACGGGGACCGCGGAGCCCAAACAGCTGCTTGTGCTGCTTGCTCCCCCACCGTGGCCTGGCTGAGCGGCACAGAAGTCAGCCGAGCGCCACGGCGGGAGGCAACCGCACCCCCCAGAGGCAACACATAAGGCTACAGAGTCACAGACATTGGGCTAATATATATTTGATGTCAGTTTTTCTGATTTCAACATTCAAAATTTCAACATTCAGAACTTTGTGTTTTATTTGGTTTACGGACAAGCAGGTGTACCAAATTTAAAATGCTTGGGTTCTGAACTTCAGTGGCGCTCAGACAAAAGTGGTAGGAGGAGAAGCAGTTAATTTGGTAGATGATTGATGTGCCTTGATCAATGTCTATTGAAGTTCTTTTTTCAAATCAGTGGTGCACACATGTTCTTTTCCCCCCATTTGAGAAATTCTACCTAAAAGATAAACCCAACACATCACATTTCATTTCCTTCATGACACCCTCACAATCAGATAAGGAACTCTAATCATTGTGGAGGGTCTTCTTCAGACTGGTGAACATCATCAATCAGCTTCTGTGCAGTTATTTTAACTGCAATATCACTTTAAGGAAAGTAAGATGCTGGGATCAGAATTGTGACAATTGTCTTCTGCTGAAGTGCATAAAACAGAAATATCAACAAAAGTCACTACTGGCTGTCTTAGAAAATATTGCTAACAGATCGACCAGAACGTCATTAGGGAGCCCATTCAATAGAATGTGAGATGTGAATATAATTTGCAGAGATATAGGCTGTAAAACCCATGCCCACACTTATAGTAGAGTTGAAAATCTGAATAAACACTGCTATTATTTTAGAAGTATCCTTAGAACAGTGAGTTTCACTGTAAAGGTGCTATGTAGCTTCAGAATAATCAGCAAACATTTAACTAAAGTATGACTAATTCACAGGAGAGAAATGGTGATTTTACAAAGGGAGAACACAAGGACAAAAATTTTAAAAAGGAAAAGTCCAAACCTTTATACCAGCACTAAAAGATAATGTGATCACTAGAATTGGAAATCGATTTGCAGATACACTGGTTTTAGCCAGGGAGTATGCTCATTAAATGCAGGATGCTGCTATGGCTCGTGTGTGATTGCACTGAGGTACAGATCTGTGAGGCTGACGTATCAGATAAAGTCAGAGTGGTTACCACACCGACGGTGTAGCAGCTGCATAATAAATGACGGAAAGAATCATGTTAGGCATGCCCACCTAACCTAACTTGAATCATGCGAAAGGGGAGCTGTTGGAATTCAAATAGACTTTCTGGTTCCCAGCAGTCGGCAGTAAGAGAATGCTTTCAGGAAGATGACAGATGCAGGGAAAAGATGCTGTTTTGCACTATCTTGATTTGTTACAGCAGCCAACTTATTGGCATGATGGAGTGACAAGAAAAGCAGCTGGCATGGAAGGTAGGATTATCAAAGCCGTTGCATCATTATGAATGTAATTAGAAACTGACCGTGACAAAGCATATGTTAGGACGAGCTGCAGCTGATGGCAGAGGATTTGTTGCTGAGGTCTTGAAACTCTGAAAACAATGTTCCGTTTGCAAAATGGATCTTTGAATTGCATTTATGCTTGTGTAACATGTTCGTGGGTGTGCTTTCCTCCAATCTCAGGGAGCCACTTGCCTGAAAGAGAGCATTATGTTAGGATAAGATTACAGAATAAAGTATTTCCTAAGAGTCTGTGCAGCTTCAGGTAGATGGAAACAAACGTACACTAAACCTAACCCTTGACAGAGGCTCCGTATGATTTAGTAGCAAGCTCTAATTGATATATTGGCATATTCAGGAATACCGAGGAAATGAAGATGAGTATAGTGAATGTTTTGATAGAATGAAAAAAAAATCTCACTTAAGATTTCTGTTTTATAGTTAGTTCCTTTTATTGTCAGGTTTTTTTTTTCCATCAGTTTTTAGTCCTTGACATTCATTCAGTTGTTCAGTATTATATGAAGAAAATACATCAATATCTTCTGCAGGGTTTTTCAACAACTCCAGCATCTGTTTCTGCTATTGAACTGTATTCACGTTTTGCCAACTTGATATCTACCCAGCTGGTCTATCGTTTGTCGCTTGATTACTGCTCTTAATTTCTCTGTATCAGCTTTTTTTCAGATTGGATTTTGAAAGCTTTTAATGAGGAATGACAGCAAATGCTAAATTATTGAAAATTAGGGTATTTTATTTTTGAAACATCTTATGCATTTTTTAAATTCATTTTCTGTCCTGCAGTATGTTTTTATACAGTCGTAGAATTGCAATTTTAAATACTTTAAAATGGATGAGTCATAAGTATAAGTTTCAACTGACTAACAAGAAAGTTTGAGGTCATTTAAAGCTGCTTTTTAATGCATGTCATTTCCTTATAAGCACCTTCCCTTTCTCTCTTTCTCCCCCTCTCTCTTTCTGCTCATCATAACATAGAGAGTTAAGTATATACTGTAAATACTGAAATATATTTTATCACCACTAGGGTGAAATTTCCTTCTCATTCCCCGCAAGCAGTTTAGAACAGGTGATTGCTTAAAACAGGTGTCAACTACATTGGTATAGATTGTTCTGGGAATGATAAGTAAATGTGGTGTTTTGTGACAGTAAGCAAGAACCAGAATATTTTTTCTCCCAAGGTACAGTAGCAAACTTAATAGTCCATAAAATAAGATGATGCTAAATCAATTTGCTCAGTTTAGGATACAATATGCTCTCTTTAAACTCCCACCCTCCCCTTGCGCTCCATAGATTAGACATTCTCTTCTAATGTTCTATATTTAAAGTATGTGCATACTGTGTATTAGTGTGTTCTAACTTTGCTCTGAATACTTTTCATAGTTTAAAATTTTTACTAACTCAAGTGGAGCTATAGCTGTTTTTAAAAGATATGTTTCCAAGTACATAAGAGAGATAGGGTATGTGAGGCAATATCTTTTATTGGATCAACTTCTTTTGGTGGAAGGGACTGGATAATCTCCAGATATATAGTAGTGAACCAGCCTTTAATTTTTTTTTTTAGATCAAGATTAGTAAAGCTAATAGATTGTTAGATAGTTGATCATTTCTCTCCTTGAATCACTTGTGAGGCTTTTTAAATTAACCATTGGGAGAAGAGAATCACTCCTTTGACATGATCAGATTTACTCCCCATTTATATGTTTAGTGGTTCTGAAAGTTCATACTGTTCCAGAAAATCTCTGTGTGGCTTAATGGTAATTCTCTGTGTAGTTCATTTAAAAAATAGTGCATTATCTCCTAAATATGCAATGTGCCATTCACCTTTCCAAGATAGGAATGAAACTGTTTTACACTGAATATATTATATTAGATGGGTGAAGGCATCCCTGGATCCTTTTTGGAAGTATGCTGGCTGTCTATAATCACACAACAGTAGTTTAGAATATGGTTTTGCCTTTGATAAGGAAATCCTATTAAGTGCAATCAGTGTCCACTGTCCAGCTGAAAACAGTGTTTTTATTGTTTGTTTGTTTTGTCAATAGGAAATGGTTTTAGCTTTTTGTTTCACTTCTGAATTAAGAAGACGCTAGATGGAGCTACCAGTTGATTATTTACAGAAGGATCTGGGGAATCCTGCCTAGTGAGCAACCTCACTTTGATGGTGACCATTATAATTGTTAAATAATGTTGTCAATCTAGAATTATAAACTTTAAATCATGAAATCCAAGCACTCCAGAGGTTAAAGGGGGCTATTAGTCCACTTTTTAAAAATTATTTTACAAAACACAGATGTTGAAGCAACAACAGATGAATACACATACTTAAAACTTCTCCTTTGACCAGAGAGAGTGGGGCAGCACAAATGAAAAAAAAGAAGAAAAATAACAACTGGACAAAATAGATTCTCTCTCAGTAGGTACAGTCACTCTCTGAGTTACAAACGACCAAATTACAATCATCCACACGTACAACCAAAAGTTTACCTGCAGCCTCAGAGGAGCCTAGAGGCACAGGTGGTCGTGAGCAGTGCAAGTGCTGGCTAGAAGTCTCCAGAGGGGGGGTGGTCTCTCCTGCTGCCAGAGGCATGGCTACCCCTTGCTTCTCTGGAGTCTTCTGGTCTATACTTGCTGCATCCTGGTGAACAGAGGCTGGGTGCAGCCCACCAGCATTGAAGGTTAAAAGAAAGCTATTTCTACTATTTTTCATTGCACATATACAGTATTTCAGCTACACTCTGGGATAAATAGGCTTTTGTGGGCTAGTCTGGGAGCCTTATTACCATTTATAACATCGTTTCTATGGGAAAACGCATTCTGAGTTTCAAACAGTTGTCTTACAAACACATGTTTGGAACGCAGACTGTTGGTAAGTTGTAAGTTCCTGTACTTACACATTTTTTCTACGTCTGTTTATCTTATTTTAGTCTAGCAGTAAAAGTTTTCTCTCTTCATTCATTTCCACCCCACTTTTTAAAATCTTACTTTACTCATGTAGCATTATTCATATTTGGTGTAGTTTGGCCAGAGTCAAAACCCTAGATGGGATTGCTTCCAAATGTAAAGATACATAGACGGTTATGTAAGGAATCCTATATCACACCTGAAATTTGTGGCAAAGGTGTGTACTTTTACAAGCAATAGTGCACATGCATTCTAGTCCTGCATTTATCACCAATACGTAACTGACTGATTTTATTATTGTTAGCAATGGAGATTTAGGGAAGAATGCAGAGCAGTTATAGTAGGAAGGAAGTTGGGAAATTAGCCTATAAACATTTATGGACCTTCATGACAACTGTTACTATAATTGGGTATTGGTGTGGCCTAGAATCCCAGTCAAGGATCTAACTATTGTGTGAACATTCTTTGCCCTGCCAAGTTACAGTCTAAATTCCGACACAACACACAAACGATTTGACAAATAAGAAGGGGAGAATGGAAGAAAAGAGAAAAGTTTATGCTACATCTTGTGGCCACTTTGCTATGTTAATCACAGATATTGGTGGGATAAAGGGTTCAATTTCTTACTTTTTCTTAATATAAATTCACGTTTGTTTACAAGTTACCTACTCACTCACCAACAGAAGTTGGTCCAATAAAGGATTAATACTGTGTCAACCTACTTTTTTACGGGCTACTTAAGGCTTTAGGGTTGGTTGTTGGGGTTTTTTTTTTCCAGATAATAACATGTAATTAAAAAAATACTGAGACAGATTAAAAGAACAACTGATATCTTTCAGTTTTCCATGTAGAAACTCTTGGGACAGTATGTGGTAATACAAAAAATCAAGATATAGGTCTCCTTACAAAATATGTAGGCACATTACATGAGAAGACCAAGATACCTACTTAATATAGAAGATTATTCAAGAGGACTTTCACCAGCCTTCAGATCATCTAAAAAAATGTTGATGTATTACATAGTCTAAGATAAAAGATTTAATGTTCCTGTCCATAAAATAAGGAAATTCTCTTTCTTTTCTCAGGACACCATAGTTGAAACTCAGCTCACTGGAGCAATAACTGGTGAAAAGCAATACTCAAAAGACCAACGGTTCGATGTGTATCAAAACTATTCATTTTAAGCCCTTCACTCCACACCTAATTAAACTCATTCATTCACTGGAATTAAATTCCAGCTCTTATATTTTTTATCTTTTATTTGGAAATGGCCCAAACTTTCTCCTGCTATGTTGCCCGTAGTAGCAGAATGCCAAGGCAGCATGGTCTCAGTTGTCCACCTTAAGCTGTATTGCCTTCTTGTATCCAAGAATTGCCCTCTTTATTACAAATAGCAAAAACAAGCTCTAAAAAGAGGAGGCGATAGAGCTGGGGGATTTTCTGAGAAAGACACTCATTCCAGTTTCATCTGTTGTGTTGATGCAACTGGTAAATTAAAACTCTACTGCAACATGAGAGTCTTCTTTTATTAAGAAAACTGCACTTGAATCAGAGATTAGTAAGCTTGCCTCTTTCTGTGTTACCATTTCTCTTTGTGGAAGGAAGGCCAAGTTTGCCTGCTGTTGTCATAGCTTCAGGGCATAGGGATTTCAGCCATTTTTCTGCTGTATATATTGACTATATGAATGTTGCCTGCATTCTAGAATAAGAGATCTGGAATAAAGGTAAAAAAAAAAAATCCTAGCAGAGGGGCTTCCAGACGTACAGGTAAGGAATGGTGATCAGAGTAATTGAAAAGCAGACATGAGTAATGCTTTAGGAAAGCTTTATTGGAGTTTTATTGGAGAGTTGCAGGGAAGGCCTTTCAGGAAAGATAGGAAAATGTCAGATTATAGGGTTCATGATTGAATCATTCTTATCTTTTCCTCCTTTGTGCTAAACTTCTTTGCAATAAATGTGTGGGGTATTTGTTGATAGAAAGTAAAGAAGTGTCCTTAAATGGACTGCGTTTTCTTTTATTTTTATTTTTTGAGTGAATATTGATTTTTAAAAATCAGGAAAGGAGACAGAATAGTGGGCCCCTGGTTGATGTTCATCAGTATCGGCTTTCTCAGTTTGGTATTTAACAATATATTGTTTTGTAAAAAATGTTTCCTTTGTGTACGGATCCCCAAGGATTCTATGTAGAGCAGTAATAGTGCCAAAAGTACTTGACTAGCTTGATACAGAAGAAATGGGCAAAGTATTACTTCAGTTTTGTCTCTTTCTTGCAAGTCTGCCTTTCTTCTCTTTCTGTGACGAGTCACAGTCATGAAAAAATGAAATAAAAATGAAAGGTAAAAAACAAAAACAAAAAATACTTTTTCTCAATGCCACTTGAAGTATGTGAGAGTTCAGTCTTTCTTTGTGTCTCTGATGTTTTAGTATAAAAAAATGTAGAATTCCTTTGATGGTGTCAATTTCCACTCCCGATCACTCCCATGGGTGTGATTTCCTGATAGTCCAAAAACCACACTAAATAAAGGCACTTGAATACTTTCCTGTTAGGGCTGTCAATCCTTGTTAATACAAATGATTAACAGAAAACAATTTTTTTTAAAGTTGTGATTAATCACATTTATAACTGCATTGTTATTAAACAATAACAGAACTTATATAATAATTTAAATTTATTATAAATATGTGGATGTCTTTCTACATTTTCAAATCTTGATTTCAGTTACACACAGAATACAAAGTGTATATTACTTTATATTATTTTTATTAAAATATATGCACTATAAAAATGAATGAGAAAAATAATATTCTTCATTTCACCTCTTACAAATACTTTAATGCAATCTCTTTATTGTGAAGGTCCAGTTCACAAGTGTAGAATTTTTTTTGTTACATAATTGAACTCAAAAGCAAAAACAATGTGAAGCTTTAGAGCCTACAAACATGCTCAGTCCTACTTCTGCCAATTGATAAGACAAACAAGTTTGTTTATCTTTGTGGAAGATAATATTGCCCGCTCCTTATTTGTACCACTCATAATTGAGAACAGGCATTTGTATGGCATTGTTGTAGCTGATGTTGCAAGGTATTTGTGCCAGGTATGCTAAACATTCATATGCTTCCTTCATGCTTCAATCGCTATTCCAAAAAACATGCCTCCATGCTGATGATGAATTCTGCTTGATCATGATCCAAGGTAGTGCAGACCAACACATCTTCACAACCATAATATATCAGTGCCGACCTGTAGTGATTTTGAAAAACGGCAGAAGCTCAAAACATTACATGAGTCATGCAGGTTTGTGACTGAACTCCTTGGGAGAGAATTGTGTGTCTCCTACTCTGTGGATTTTACCTGCATTCTGCCATATATTTAGGTTTTTTGGCAATTTCAAATTATGATCCAGTGTACGTTGTTTGATGTAAGAATGCTTTCTCTGCAGATTTGACAAAATGCAAAGAAAGTACCAATGTGAGACTTCTAAAGATAGCTGTAGCACTCAACTCAAGTTTTAAAAGTCTGAAGTGCCTTCCAAAATCTGTAAAGGACAAAGTATGGAGCATGCTGAAGGAAGTCTAAAAAGAACAATACTCTGATGTGGAAACTACAGAGTCCTCCCACACCCCAAAAAATCAGTCTTGTGTTGGTGGTACCTGTCTCAGATGATGAAAAGAAAAATGCACTGGTCTGCACTGCAGGTTGGACCTCTCTCATCTGGCACCCTTGGGACCTGAGCTATCCCAAACCAGGGCATTTCCTGGACCAGAGGAGGTCAGTGATCCCCTGTTGGCTGCTCGGCTCCCAGGCTCCTCTCTCTCAGGCTCCCTGCCTGCCGTTGGCCCCGGTAACGCTGGCCTGCCACCTGATACCTGCACATTGCCCTAAGGTCTCCTGGAGTTCCTGACTGGGACAGCCCAGCTGCTGCTGGCTGCACTGCCACAAGTACCCCAAGTCCTAGGGCTGGGGCAACCTAGCTGCTATCAGACATGCTGCCGCCAGGGGTTCCATGGCCAGGATCACCCGGACACACTGCGCTGCTGCCAAGGCCAGCCCTGCTGCCACTGGGAACTCCCTGGGGTTCCTCTGCTGGGGCCGTCTTTCTCTGCCAGCCCTCTTTCAGCCATGGGTTCTGCAGCCAGGGCTGCCCAATCTGGTCCCACTGCCATCAGAGGTATCCTGGGCTTTCCAGCAGGGGCTGCATAGATACTGCCAGCCTTGCTGCAGTGGATGGTGTTTGTGTGTCCTTGGCTGGGCCTCCTGCCACTGGAAGGAGTTCCCCAGCTGGTGCTGGGATTCCCCAGCTGCCTGGCCCAGCTGATGCCAGGGGTTCCTTGGCTGGGGCTGGAGTTCTTCTGGTGACTTCCTGGCCCAGCCGCTGCTGGCCCAGCTGGGGCTCCCTAGCCCCACGTTCTTTCAGCTGTTTCCTGCTCCCATCTCTGGGGCTCTTTAGTCCAGCAATATCCATGGCCCTGCCAGACCACAGATGTTACCAGACTAGACAGTCCCAGATTTGGGAGGCTCAACCCGAATTTCAGAGGTTCATTGAACTGTTACCAAGCAGAGTCCATTATCAGGATAGAAGCATGTCCCGTGAAAGAGTGGTCAAAGCATGAAGGGCCATATGAATGTTATCTGGAATTGAAGATATCTTGAAACACTGATATAGTATTTTTCCTTTACTTCCAAGTTGCACTTCATGATAAAGAGATTGCACTACAATTCTTGTAGAAGGTGAATAAAAATATTGTTTCTTTTGTTTCGTTTTACAAAGCAAATATTGTAATGAAATAATATAAAGTGAGCACTGTACAGTTTGTGTACCATGCTGTAGTTAAAAACAATGTATTTATAACTAGAACATTTACCTGGTGTTGCTTGGGTCCATCATTCAAATAAGTTTTGTTTTTCTTCATTTAAATCTTTGTTTTGGGGTGGGGCCGGGATAAGGGGTTTAGTGTGCAGGCTGCCCCTGGGAGAGAGGACAACCACTGCCCTCACTCACCATGGTAGCTTGGGGCCAGGTGAGAAGTGCCTGTCCATGGCTACTGCAGCTGCCCCCTGTGGTCATTCTACAGTATAACTCTTCCTCCTCTCAGACTCCTCAAGTTTCAATTTTATGAGAAACAATTGAATTTCAGGCACATCCCATTGTCCTGGCACAACCAAACTCCTACTTGCTATAAGCCAGGTTAAAAGGATGAAGAATACCAAATGTGGTGCTCTTACCACTTAGGGGGAGTTCTTGAACAAACAGACTCACAGACAGATAAAACTGCTCTAAAATATATAAAAGATAAATTTAAATTTTCCCAATTATTGTTTAATAGTATAATTAAAACTACCATTAATCATACCTATTTTAATCTCATAATTAATTGCCATTATTTTAATTGTTTGACAGCCCTATATTCTGTTGACTTTTTTTCTTTTTTTAATGAACAGAAGTAATTGTGTACTCCGTTTATGCAGCTCACATGCATTATTGGAACAAATAACACAAAGATAGAAAGAAAAGATTCATCATCTCTCTGTCTTTTTTAGGAAAGCCATTTGTGTATTTCCACAATACACGTCCATTTAACACATGTTTATTTCCTCTTTCTCCAGAGTGCTACTGTCTAGGAAACTCCTCTGTAATTTGATATTGATGGCTGCAAATGGAATTTAATAAATCTTCCGTAGTTACAAACTTTGTGGCTGAAACAGGAAGGTGGAGTAGCATTGTTTACCCATTTGGTTAAATTAATGGTCTTATCAGAAATACTGACTTCATCTTGTGCAGACAGGTCATCAGCTGCTTTTCATTCATTACTGGCCTGGTATCAGGAAAGGGTTACAAAGCACTAAAAATACTATTTGATGTCTCAAAGAGTGATTGCAAGTCCCAAGCTGTTACTGGATGATGACTGGCAGCAGAGTAGAAAAAGGAGAAAATATTATATGTGAATATATATTATGCCAAATATTACATTGTTTGAACTCTTACTAGTAATTACAGGAAGGATCTTGCAGGGTGAATAACGCAGGAAATGTTGGATGATCTTTGGTTAAATAATTTTGGATCATCAAAACAGCCCGAGATTCCTTACAAATGTGTGAATAGTTGAATGTCTTTTATGTTTAAAATGTTCAATATTTTATATGTTGCTCTGAGCTGGGCCTGAACATGGGACTAATAGTGAAATTATTGACTTCTCTTTTCTCACTTTTCATTGGTCTTGTTTCAGGTTACTGGAAAACAGAGGATTGTTTTTATTTACTATCTGAAACAACCTGGACACTTGAGGGAACATTTTAAAAATAGATAATAAAACTAACCACGGAAGATTTCAGACAGCATAATCCTACAGTGAAGTCTATGTGTGTAACTTTAAATATGTTGCCCTCAGTAGTTAAGAGCAAAAAGCAAGTTACAGATGTTATTAAATCCCAGTAACTAATTGTTTACTCCCAGGTTTTGCTGTGTTTCAAAACTGGCAGGAATAATGAGGGATTAGATGAGTGGCCAGTGCTGACACACAGCAAGCAGTTAGGATCAGACACATATTACGGCCATTAATAGCAAGAGACACAATTAGCTTAGGGATATGGCTCGGAGTATGGGGTCCTAATTCCTTCCCTTCCATTAAGTTGCTGTGTGACTGTAAGCAGAACAGAACTAGAGCTAAGCAAGTTGATCCAAAGCACAAATGTTTTGGTTTTATCAACAAAACCAAAGCAAACAAAATGTGTAGAGTTTGGGCATTTTAGCTGCTTCATTTTTAAAGTAACACCTTTCCCCTCCCCTGCGCAGCCAGGACATTTGGAATTGCCAGTCCGGGAGAAGAAGGTGCTGTTTTGGCCTCATTCAATTATATTTGATAGCACCATAATTAGAATACTCACCTGTCTGGGCTGTAGGAGACGCAGCTTCAAGCCCCACTTTGCTTGATTCAGAGCAGGGATTTTAACCTGGGCCTTGTACAATGGCAGGTGAGTGACATAACCACTGGTATAGGGTACTCTGGGGTATATCTCCCTCAAGCTCTCTAACTAAAGCTGTTTCACATTATATAATGTGAGATGGACACTCTAGCCCATTGGTTAGAGTACTTCCCATCAGAGATGTGGCACTTGAGTTCAAGTTGCTGCTCCACTGAATATTTAATTATTTATGTAAGTGGAACAGCTTCAAAATTGGGTATTAGGCTGTGAAGGTAAGGTAATGTGACAATGGAGAAAGAGCATTTTGCTCTGTAACCATCATTAGGGCTATATTTGTGATTCTGAACAATATAGGCAAATGAATTTTTAATCAGACTTTATTAAAACTGGCATTAATTATAGCATTTTGACTGAGCTGGTGATGTTAATGAGTAGGCAATGGTATGATCAGCTGTGGTGGAGGTGGAAGTGAAAGTATGGCAACATGTTATAAACCTTTCTAAGACTTAGCAACAAAAGCCTTCTTGGTGACTACTTCCTCCTCCACCACCTATTATTACTATTATTATTATTATTACTGTTGTTGTTATTACTATTCTTGCCATTTAATGTCATTGTCTTATTGTATAACACAAATGTGTATGGTAATTTACAAAACATGAAGAAAAAAGGTTTCTTTGTTCCCTGCTGCTATATATAATTAATACAGAGTATCTGAGTTATAGCTTCAAAAATAATGCTGAAAACCTAGGCCATCAAAGAAGTTAGAATTTACAGACCATAGAAATGGTTTTCTTTTTTCACCATTTACTAAAACACAAATGTGTCTTGACATTTTCTGATTTAATGTTGTCTTTTTTGCCTTTTTCAAGACACTTAACTCATCTTTTGCTAGTTATGTTATTACAGGTTATCAACTAAATTAACATCCAGAATCTTAGCTTTAGTATGGCTGAAAAAGGATGTCAAGTGCAGTGTTTGACTGTTGAGATATGATGTCAGATTTATTGAGGATGGGGATAGCTAACACATATGAGCCATTGGTCCAGCCAGATTACAGGATTGAACAGATTTGCAGGTGGCCATAAGAATATGTTAGGCCATTGTGGATGTTTTTGTATCAGTGCACAGATATTTGTGTTTTCTCTAATAGGTAACCAGAACAAGCATAAATGATGCTGTGTGTAATCTGAAAAACATTTATCCTCCCTGTGCTTTTACCCCATCTGTGAAACTGAAATAATGATCTCACGGGGTATAAACATCCATTATTGTTTTTGAGGTGCCCAAAGGGAAGATGGAGAGTGTCAAATTCATTGCCATATCTGGGTGACCCTTCATAGTCTGTACTGTATCTTGAAGCAGAACACTGAGCCAGAGAACCAAGCTAAATTATTTGGGAAAGGTAAAAATGTCATATTATGGGACCAATTAACTAGACTGCTTGTTCATGCCTCATGATGGTGTCTGCCAGCTCAGGATGTACTGTTGGTTCACTCGAGTGGAAACTATCTCAGAACAGCTTGTTGTTATAATTTGGGTAAGACGATATCTCACCTTTATCAGGAAGCATTTCATAGTGCTGAAATGTGGATTAACACCTTGCTGCAGGGACTGTACAAACATGCAAGGTGCAATAAGGCTGTTATGGAGAGATGAATCAATGCTGACATTGGCTTTTTTAATACATTCACTGGGATTTTGTTTGGACTCAACACTTTGGGCATTGTTGTTTGTTTCCGTTAAGCAATCTGAGTACTGTTGAAAAGTGCCATATTGACATGTATGGGGTCTGGGCTGGAGCAGCTGGAACTTGAGAATCTGCTGTAAACAGCTCACTTTCTGCTACCCAGCTCTCTTCTGTGCTGGAAATGGAATTTCCCTGTGTTATCCACATCTTGGTTAGCAGCTCTTCAAAGTTTATCCACACCACCTTTGGCCTTTTTCTGGAGAGGTTATTTCAAGGGATGAAAGGATGAAAGTCATTTGCTGTAATTATTCAGCTTTCTGAGACTGTAAATAAGGGAGCTAACTGTGAAAGGGGAAGGTAGTATTTGAGATAAGAATACCTGTCATTTAGAAACTGATCTGAGAGACCACCATTTTATTCCAAGAACTACTGAAGAACTGCCGAGTGGTAGTGACTGAGTTGTTCTTATGAGACTATATAAAATTTGGAGATTTGGTTCAGGGGGCTGGAATTTTGAAGTGTATCCAGGGTTTTTTGGAACTGCTAGAAGGTGTTGCCACCTTCTCTGCAGTGATTCTGGAACTGGGCCATTGGTCCTCTACTTTCTTAGGTCTTGTCTATGCTACCACAGTAAGTTGACCTAAGTTACATTAATGCAATTATGTGAATAGCTTAAGTTGACTTACTATAGTGTCTGCACCATGCTTCTTTTGAAAAGAGACACTCTCCTGGCAACATACCTTACTCTTCTCCTTCCAGTGATTACTCTGGCATCAGTTTATTGACCCGCTAAATTGACCACCACTTCATTGATAACAGCAGTGTCTTTGTCCAGTAAGTGAAGACATGGCCTCAAAGTGGGAGGCCCAAAGCCTCTTTACACGGAGAAATCAAAATATAAACAGTTACTCAGAATGGAGAGAGCAAGTGGATTTCCCCAACAGCAGGGCCCAGCACATCTGCCAACCACTCTCCTGTTCCTGGTGAATTCATATCCATTGCGATTTGTGTGGTGACAGACAGACTGACTTTAATCTCTCAATAAATCCTATTTAATATAGTCAAATTAATGCTGAGAGGAGTTATAGGAATCAAATGAGCCTTGTACTTTACATGCAGGTGCAAGAAAAATAGGGAAATGAATAGATCTTAACACTTGCAACCAGGAAAGTTAACATGCTATGATCACTAGGTTCTAGCAAAGAGAAGAATAATCTTGGAGGAATCGAGAATGCTTATTTTGAAGTATGCTGTGAAAGTGGGGGAGACTGGACTGAATTGTGCATACACTACCAAAGGAATTTACATGGAAAAAAGGGAACAGCAGTGTTTATTTATTCAAAGCTGTGCTTATAAGCCTGGAAAACATACAATATGCGTAATGTGAGAGAGAGAATAAGAAACCTCCCTGTAGAAGTACGCATCCATGGAGAGACCAGAAATTGTAATGGATCGGAGTACTGGTGTGCGTTATCTGCTGGCAGGTCGCGAGACACTTTTATCAATAGTGTTAAATGAGGAATTACTGTACTGCATTACCCCTTCAGAGGGGTAGCCGTGTTAGTCTGTACAGGATAAACTTAAAAAGCAACAGTTGGTCTGGTAGCACTTTAAAGACTATCAAAACATGTAGATGGCATCATGAGGTTTCATGGGCACAGCCCACTTTTTCAGCCCACTTTCCCCTTTTAGCCTCAGCAAGTGAAAGTTTTGCTACTACTAAGCTCCATGATAGCATATACACCAGCTCGTCTGCCTTGTCTGTTATCTCTTCTCACCTCTGTCAGTCCAATCCTTACCTTACTAGTAAAACACACTGAACCCCATCTCCTGAGTTCTCTGAAGTCTCCTCACAATGTCCAGCTCCCTCAGTGAACACTAACAAAAGTTATTTAATTTATTGCTCCTTTAAAGAGACAATAAACTGCAGCTCATTAATTTAACTGGGATTTGACAAACACTCTTATTTCAATCACATCACTGACTTGGTTTATAGCAAACAAGTTTATTTAACAAAGGACACAGATTAAAGTGTTATCAAGCATAAGGAATAAAATAGGCTTACAAACAGAAGTAAAAATAAGCTTCTAAAACTAAAATTTAAGTTCAGTAATTTAGAGTCTTTGCCTAGTTTCTTGCGTAAAATTGATTTAATTATCCAATGTTTGTGATTTCCAGAGCTCTGGCCACTGGGATTACTCAAATGATGTGTATAAAATGGGTTTTCATTTCTTCTTATATCTCCGAAAGTTACAAGAGGCAGGAGAGCTTCCTGCTGTTCTTCCCCTTCTGTTGACTTCCTATCCTTCCCCGTTGATTTGTATGAAAAGGGGCTTTGTATTGTTTTGATTCCTTGCTGATTCATTTATGTTTGAGATAGGTGGATAGCTACTTTCATTCCTGTTAGGGAGAAACAGATTTGCTGGGAGTATTTGGTTCTAGATTTTAAAACGTTCGTAATACAGTAATACCATATACAATCAGCTGATATAATTGCCATGTGTGATTCAAACCCACCTGACTTTACTGCCCAATAAACCTTTGAAATGTGTTCTTTGAAAAGTACCCCAGGCCTACTTGTTTCTCTTTCTGGGGTGTAGATGCCATGTTCTCTGCCCAAAGTTTCTTTGACCCTACCACAAGAGGCAGAAGAGCTTTCTAAGGTGCACTATCTATCCTCTGACAACAGGAAGTATTCATCTCTGCTTACTCTCCTAATGGCATTGTTTTTTTGCATGTAAGTGTGCTTAATTTATCTTTGGTCACATATTGGCTAGTTTACCTAGCAAGTGGAACCCCATTCCTTTGTCTGGAACACGCGTGACTTAGGCATGTTAAGAACATATTTGTAATGCATATGTATAAAGTAGTTTGTAGGTTTAATGTAGATACATCCCAGAAGAAGAACGATCAGTGAGGTACTAGTTTTCTTGGGATATATACATGCCATCTTTTGGGCAGATATAATGACCACAGAGTGTTAGTGACAAGAATTACGGGCATAGTAGTGAGCCACCAACAGGCCTTGGTGTAACAGAAGATGCTTGAATTTGTTAGTAAAGAAACAGGATTCATGTCTTAATTGGTTTCTCTTGCAGTCTAGTCCAAGGATATTTATGGAAAGCTAGCACTACTTTCTCTCCTTACTGCTGAAGGCATTAAATTACTACCCATCCTCATCCCCAAGAGGGAGTAAAATATTAATCTTCAATGCAGTCATGTGGTCTCAGATGAGAGTTGGAGTATCTCTTTGTATGCTGTGATATGGTATTTAGCACATGTAAGTTATTTATCTTGCTGATTAGGTTGAGTGCCCCACAGTGGCCCTGTATCTTGCAGTACAGTAATAGAGTGGCCTGTATTCGCATTGCAGTAGGCAGACTGTAAAAGTTATGTGAGAGATTGTGAGAGAACCTGACTCTCACAATGCTGGACGAGCTGGTTTGTCTGTAAGACAGAGCACATTTAATTACTGAGATTTAGGGGATTCTATTGAATAGGAATTCTTTTTGAAGTTTTTAATCAGGTTTTTTTTGGACACTGTACTGTTTACCAGGCATTGGCTATTCAGCAGTTTAGCCACTATTGTCTATGTAAAATAGAACTTTTAATCCTTTTTTGGCTAGTGTCTGCTATCCTGCAGTGAAGCGCTTCATCACATTTGTAATGGTTGGGGAGGAGGACTACACTTAAATTGATCTATTTTTATTTGTTATGTAATCATTGCTTGAAGGAGGTTGAGTTTCTGAAGGACTAAATTATATAGAAAAAGTGAAGGAATACATATGGATATTTGGGGTAAGGAAAACGTCTATGAATGTTGAGAAAAGGATCTCTTTCTTCTCTGTATGCACCTTAAACGATTCTCAGCTTGATGCTCTCATGGTGGATGCATTTGGCTCAAATCAAGAAAATAATAATTCAGGCCCTCAAGGAACAGCCCCCCTTGTTATCCTATTTACATCCTATTTAATAGGACAGGTTTGAAGTTGAATAATATAGTAAATGTTGTTAACCTTAGGGAGCAACTAGCATGACAGTGCTTAAGCTTATTCCCTTTGGAAAGCAGGTGGGAGAAAGGGGGTTGGAAAGAAAAAATCTCAAATCAAATAATTAGTAAAATGAACCATTCCCTTAGTCCCTATTCGAATATTCTAATCAGTAGTTTTGAGCATGGGGAGCATGTTCTGTCTCTTCCTGCAGAACAGCTTTAGGGGTTCTGTCTTTTAATGTTCAGAAACTGTAATAATGTACAGAGGGGAGGAGGGTGATTAGCTAAATAGCATGGCAGCAAATAGCTCACAAAGAGGAGAGATGCTGGTTTATGATAACTCAATGATTCCCTGGTAATCCTACAGCTGATTCCATTGGATGGACCCCTCTGCAAGCCCAGCAGAGTCAGTGCTATCTACTCAAGAAGAGATTCCCTTCAGTATCTGAGTCTAAATAAGCTTGAGTGTAGAATGGAGAAATGGGTCGATTCTCAAATTAGCCCCTATGGACTTTTTTTTTAAAGGCTACAAAAATGATGAAACCTGAGGCTCCACACTGCATTTAAATGAGATGCTAATTTTAAAAGTATGATTGCGGGAGAGAGAGACTATAATATCCAGATAGCATTTGTTATAAGCAGGGCAAACATGGTACATGTTACTCTGGAAGCACTTCTTTTACCTAGCACTTTCCAATACTGTTCCTAGCCATGGACCAAATATCTCACAGCATAGGCCACAATTGTCCATGTAATGAAATAATAGGGAGTTGCTTTGTAAATATTCGTCCTTGCTGGAATAGTTTTATGACCTTCTGCCATGTTGGCTTACCATGAACCCACTCCACTCTGTAAGATAAATAATTTTCCCTGACTACCAATAACAAGCATCAGAATTCTGCTTCTGAGTACGCTTCTCTGGACACACTCCAACTGTGCC
Source organism: Pelodiscus sinensis (assembly GCF_052426305.1). Classification (NCBI taxonomy): domain Eukaryota; kingdom Metazoa; phylum Chordata; order Testudines; family Trionychidae; genus Pelodiscus; species Pelodiscus sinensis. The sequence goes on from NC_143052.1 coordinate 204,022,114, forward strand.
AATCATTGAGTTACTTCACATCAGCACTGGAATCCTCCTTGCACTAACAGATTATTTGGATAACAGTTGGCCGGAAACGAGAGGTGTTCCAGTAATTGATTGTTCAGTTAGCTGGCAGTTCTGAAAAACTAAAAGAAATTTTTTGTTTACCCTGACATAAAATGTTTTGTTTCAGTGTCAAGGGAGGGTTTTTATACTTTATTTAATAGAATTGAAGTAAAATTTGAAATGAAAAGTGTTTTGCACTGAATTTTTCAATGTCAAAAAGAACAGCTTTGCTTCAATTTTTTTCAGATGAAAAAATTCAGCAAATTAGATGTGAATTTGTGAAAAGTTTCACTCGACCCCAATTTGCATTTTTGACTAAAAACAGTTTTGGTCAAAACATTCTGAACTTTACTTGAGACCCTTCCCTTCCCTTCCCTTCCCTTCCCTTTTACAATCTTCTACCCCTGGGCTGTGTCTACATTGGGCCACTTATTCCGGAAAAGCAGCCGCTTTTCCGGAATAACTTGCCAGCTGTCTACACTGGCCTCTTGCTTTTCCGGAAAAGCAATGACGATATACTGTAAAATTGTCAGTGTTTTTGCGGAAAAAACTATGCTGCTCCCATTCGGGCAAAAGTCCTTTTCCAGAAAAACTATTCCAGAAAAGGGCCAGTGTAGACAGCACATTAGTCTTTTCCGCAAAAAAGCCCCGATCTCGAAAATGACGATCGGGGCTCTTTTCTAGAAAAGTGCGTCTACATTGGCCACGGACGCTTTTCCAGAAAAAGTGCTTTTCCGGAAAAGTATCCTGCCAATGTAGATGCGCTTTTTCCGGAAACACTTATAACGGAAAACTGTTCCGTTTTAAGCATTTCCGGAAAAGGGTGCCAGTGTAGACGTAGCCCTGGTGTATCACAAACTGCAAATCATGCAGCTGTCCCTGTCCCTGAAGGAAGCAAAAAGTCATATGAATATGAGTTACAATTGGAAAAATCCCCGACATTTACCTGATTTTTCAATGATCATTTACTTTAGTGTGTGAAGGAATGAAAATAATAAGGGATTGTGGGGAGGAGAGAAGATGATGTATTTATTCATAAAATGTTGATAAAATAAATCATATTACTCCAAACAATTGACTATTTCACATTTTGAATTATTTAGGGATTTTTATGAGCTCCAAAATAGTTCTTTTCAAGTGTTCAGCAACTCTTTCCATTTGAAGCTCTGCTTGGACCCCTGAGGCCTGACAAACTTGTAGAGCTTTCTCCTTACAGGTTATTCAGTTATAAATTAACTATAGCCACTCAGGAAGAAGACGGCAGCATAGCTGTGGGCAGCTCAATTAAAATCTTTGTGCAATGTGGAAATGTTAGGGTGCAGAAGGAGTGGAATAGAAAATAATACTAAAAGGAGAATAATACCATTATAAAAATCCATAGTATTCCATCACCTGGAATAGCAGGTACATTTTGTTCACCTTATCTAAGAGATTATAGAAGGGGCATAGAAATGGAAAATGGAAGTAATTAGAGGCTTGGAAAATTTCCAGATTGAGAAGAATGGTATAGAGAGTTTCTATTTATCTTTTTTTGATTAATAGAAGAACAAGGAGACACTGAATGAAATTGAAAAGCAATATATTTAAATATGGTCAAAGAAAATACATTCTATACTTAATGTATAATTAATCAGTGGAACTCACTGCTCTTAAATATTATTGGGGTCAAGAAAGGATACAGAACAGCACATCCACAATTACAAATGATACAGAGAAAACAGAAGGGATTTTATGAATCTTCATACTGCAAGGTACAGGCCATCCTCAAGCAGAAGAAGGTCGCTAGGAAGAAATGTCCCCTTAAAGCTAGTTATTCCATAACATTTTTATTATTTCTCAGTTCCATTACCAAAAGGAGACTTCCATTCATCATACTGGCTGTCAATTTGACAGCAATAAATGACATGTAAAAAAATAAACAAATTCACTTGCTTAACTGTGCTAAAGCTTTAGCCAAGATGGAATATGGTCTGTTCATAACATTATATATATGTTATAGGTATGTTCATTTATTATAATATTTTGGCATTATGTTTTTTACTCCATTAAAAAAAACTAATATGCTTTGTCTCCCTTTCTTTGTTCATCCTTCTCTTTTTTTGCCTTTGTTCCCCCTACTCCTCTTTTTTTTGGGGGGGAGGGCCAAAATCTGTTGTATTTTCTTTTTTCCCCTCTTCTGTCTTCTTCATTGTCTGTTTCCTTTCATCTGATTTAATTTCCTGTTTTCTGCCTTCTTTGTCCGTATTGTGGTTCCACCCTTCCTTGGGGTTTGCAACTGGCGTTCAGAGTCAGGGTGTCTGGTCAGACCTGTGTTAAATAAAAGGATATCTTTTTCCAGAGCTTCAAGGCAAAGTGTTTTGACTGCCATAGCTCTCAAAGAAAGGCTGGAATGACATATGTATCTTACATATCAGAGGGACCTATTTTGCATGCTGCTGTCATCCTGTCTGAAGTTGAGCAAGATTAGATTCAAGCAGTGCAAAAAAACACAGGGCAAGTACATTGCTGCCACAGTGAACTGTATGTATCACATTGACTCTCCTGTCTGATATTGTTAAGCTGCAGAATATATGGTGGATGTGAGTTACATGCCCTTGTTTTTTTTTTTAAATCATTCAGCAGCTTTGGGAATGTTTGCTGTTATGTTACATTGCCCAGTGTCTACTTGTCTACCCACCCTGTTGATCACCTCGTAGTGGATGACTCATTTTTTTTTACTTATCATGCATATTTTTGGTCTTCCTTTCATTGGCTGTTATTGCCTCTTTCTTTTCAAATACTTTCTCCACCTCATCGTCTTCAGGCTTTCTAAACACTGCTCTTATCATAGCTAGAATTACTACTCCTTGTAGCAACTTCCACAGCACTAATGTGTGATTTGCCCCAGTAGCTGCAGTCAGCTTTTCTTTACTCTCTTATATATGTTTTCATGCACAAAAAACATTTGTTAGATTATGTGGGGATTTTTGAAAAAGCTTTTGCCAAGGAAAAATAAATCCCCTTGTAAACTTTCTGCTTACTTGCAGCCTTACTTTATTTCCACATTAGGAGGATGTATCCTCTTCTTCCTCAGCTGAGAAAATGTTGGCATATTTGCTCATCTGAATCGATCGTTAATCTTATGCTAATGATGATTATAGCTCTGTGTTTTCTTTTAATTTGGGCATATTGCCACTAACTCCGCAGAAACCGAATGTGACTTCATGCTGTGACGGACCGGGCCGTGTCTGGGCACAGCTTAGGGCGTCCGCTCAGGGCGAATTGCTCAGATCCGGGGCTTCTTACAGCCCCCTTGACTGGTGACCTCTCCAAACAGGCCACAAACCAGTCCCACAGAGCGCTTCAGCTGCCTGCCTGAAGCCTCCCGAGCAAAACCCCTCCGACACCCCAGCAATATCCGTGCCCCAGATGGCCCCGGGCCTATACACAGGTGGGGGGTCCTAGCACCCAATCCCACCTACCCCGAACAAGTTCTGTCCGGTTCCAAGAAACCAGCCACAGATCCCTGGTCAATTTACCCTCTGGATCTTACCCACAAATCACGCTGGGCCAATCCTTTAGAATCTATATCTAAAGGTTTATTATTACAGGAAAGAAAAGCATGAGAGTAAGGTTATTAAAGTACAGTACGTTACATGCACCGAATCTCCCAGTTCTCGATGCAGGCGCTAGCAGAGATGTTGCAGCTGCTGGTTAAAAGTCCTTATTGCACATCCTGAGATCAGGATGGGTTCCCAGGTCTTCCGGGCTCTTCAATCCCTGCAGTGCTGCCTCTGGGATGAAGTGCTGAGCTGAGAACAAAATGGCATCGACCACATGGCCTCTTTATACTCCTTCCTGGCCTCTCTTCTAGTCTGCAGCAAGTCACCTGGTCAGAGGCCAATCTCTATATTTCCTGCTGGCTGCCCTCAGGTGACAAATCCCATTCTTTGGGTGTGTCCATAGCCTATTGAGAGTCATTGTTCCACAGGGCTTTGCTACTCAGCCTGTCCATAGCCATGCTTAATCACATTCACAGAAATATTCAGCTTCCACACAGATTACAGATTCCTACCCACACACATAGACATTATACACTCACATAAATAGCGTATATAAGATTAACAAACAATAAGCTCCCATTCAATACCCCACATGGCTCCCTTTCATACCAATTTCTGGGGCCAACACCCCCACCTAGGGGTGCAGCAGCGATCTGGCTGCTTCCCTCCAATTCAGCAACGTGACACATGCATTCCATCTTTTTCCATTTTGAGTGAAATAACTTGTGCATGCTATGCTACGGTGGGCTAGTGATGACTCTGCCCATTTCCCCTTCTCCCTTGGAGGGAGTGTGAATGATAGGCTGTTCTCCATGGGAAGAAGGGAATGATCAGTTTATTTTCAGTAAAATGTATTGAAAACCACAGATGCCTCCTCTCCCCCTCAATAGTTTCTAATTCATTCATCATGTAAACCAATGCAATGTGGCTTTTGGTCATGTGATTTGGGAACTTTTTGGGAAATTCTGAGAGAGGAAAATCCAAGATTGTGGAATGGATGGATAGACAGACCCACAGTCTCTCCTTCCTTCTAAACAATCCTCCTCCTCCTCTAGAGAAGCAGAGAGGACATTCCATCCGGAGGTCTGAGTAGGGTTTACAAACATGAATAAAGTTAGTCTTAAAACATTCCTGTCAGGTAGATAAATTGTCATTCCCATTTTACAGATGAGAAAACTGAAGTGTACAGAGAAGTAAAAGGGATGTAATGGTCATAAGAAATGTATAGTGCAGGGGTGGGGTACTTAAGGTGCAAGGACTGGATGAGGCCCCCTGGGTTGCCTGGATCTGGCCCTGAGCGTTAGGGTCTCCCCCAGCATTAGGGAGGCCACACTGGTACTCCAGCCCCCTTCTACCTCCCCTCAACCCATGACTGATTTTTCTGTGAGTCAGCAGCCCTGGACCCAATAAAGCTTTCCCACCCCAGGTAGAATGGAACTAGGAACTGACTACAAGTCATATACCTTTAAAAAAAATAAACAAAAACAAAAAACATACAACCCATCCTAACGAGAAAGAAAAAATAAGTTTGGGAGCTACCTATTTGTTATGTCCACTTTGTATTTGTTGGTTTTGTGAGTAGAAACTAGAGTCAGGTTAAACTGGCTTCTGGGAGAGCTAGGGACTGCAGCATAGGCAGAGCCCTCTCCCACCTCCATAGAATGTCAAAGACCTGAGAGACTTCTTCTGATTGTAACCTGGGTGAATCATGGAACTTCTTTTCTCTTAGGAACTTCTTTTCTACACGGCCGCTTGAATTTCCGCAAAAGCACTGAGGATCTCATGTAAGATTGTCGGTGCTTTTGCGGAAATACTATGCTGCTCCCGGTCGGGCAAAAATCTTTTTCCGAAAAACTTTTGCGCAAAAGGGCCAGTGTAGACAGCAGAGATTTATTTTCCGCAAAAAAGCCCCGATCGCGAAAATGGCGATCGGGGCTTTTTTGCGGAAAAGCGCGTCTAGATTGGCCACGGACGCTTTTCCGCAAAAAGTGCTTTTACGGAAAAGCATCCTGCCAATCTAGATGCGCTTTTCTGAAAATGCTTTTAACGGAAAACTTTTCCATTAAAAGCATTTCTGGAAAATCATGCCAGTGTAGATGTAGGCTTAGTGTCTTACTCTTACACTTGAAATCATTTGAGACAATAAAGTTCATATTCCTAGATACACCTGTCTCCTGTATATCTGGGAAATGGGGATCAGGTCACTCTGACAAATGGGGGTCAGGGCCTTCGGCTCCGGGATTTACTCCACTTTGCTTCTTTTGAGAAAGAGCCTATTAGCCTTCAGGTAAAATTGAGGCCTTGCTGAATCTATTCCCCACCTTCCAGTTTCCCTCTGAGCTGGATTACAAAGAGGCTAGTTTAGCTACAGAACTGTATTTTCTGTGCATTCCCTAATACGCTGTGGTGTTCTTTCCTTAAATGCATTTAGAGGTTTGTAATATCCTGCAAATAACATAAATACATGTATAAATGCAGAGGTCACCCATTAAAACCTGTCAGTTTTCCCGTGGATTAGCCTACCCCAATTATTCACATACGTTCCATTCTACTTCCCCGGGGATAGTTTAAGTACTGAGGCAACTTTCTGTACTCATCTAAGATAATTTGTTTTAAGGGTTTCGGCTCTAAATAAAAATGAACAGAATCACCTCCAAACCAATGCTGCTGAGCTTTGCAAAGCTCTGTTCTGAAGTACAATCTCAAGTGCAAGATATTTTTAATCCTTGCTTGCTGGCATTCAGCTAGACACAAGACGTGCTTCTTTATGCTCAGTTTCACCAAAAAATGGCAGCATTCACAACTGCAGGAATGGAATTCACAGTGCTTATGACAGTCATGATAATTGTGGAACACAAGATTAACCTAGCTATAGAAGATAAATGTCTAGGTATTCACTGCAGTGATAAACTGACTTTAGAATGCAGCTTGACAGAGTTGCTGATGAAATTTGATTTTTTAGCTATTCATAGCTCACAACAGGACACTGCAATATTTGTAGAATGTAAATGAACAAATCTCTCTCTTGCCTTTGTAGAATTGGTGGATGTATTTTTTATAAGAAAAGCCAGTAGTTTGAATAGTGAAAAGGGCCAAAGTTGTAAATGTAAAAGAAGGGAAGGACTTGAGCTGTTGTGTCTGGATTACATTTTTTGTGTAGTTTTGATGCTTCCACAAAGTCTAGATTCTGGATAGGGACTATCTGTCTGTCTAATCAAATTGAATATATATGGGTTTGTATTGCAAGTAATATGATTTTCTTTTTTAGTGCAAATAATTAGACCTCTGTTGTGATATATGCTCACATTTACTCCATACCAAAACTTGCTTTTGTAAATCTTAACCTTTTCTTTTGAAAAGTAGTCATGATGATGGGAGAACTCTCAGAAAACCTGAAAAAAATAAACCTTTTTGCAAATATTCACTAGTCAGGGACTTTGTGTCACAGCACTCTGTTCTTTATTAGCCTTCCATACACCTAGACATTAACAATTTATTAGTGAAATTGATTTACCTTCATAAGATAATGTCCCTCCAACACAAAAATCCCAAATTGAAGGTCCCTGATGTATTTTGGAAATAAATCCTGGAATCTTTAGTTCTTGTACTTAAAATGCAGCCACTAGCATTTGATTTGTTTCATTTCTGCTGTATTTTACTCTGTAGTTCACTCTCTTTTTCTGAGCTAAGAGGAGGAAAACTGACCTGCACTTAAAGCTGAGGGACGTGAGGGAGGAAACCTGTTCTATTCTCTAGCTCTGTGACAAGCTTACAGTTGCAATTTGTAACATTTAAGGATGGAAAGGACCATTTAATCATTTAGCCTGATCTCTTGAGCATCTCATGTCATCCAATTACCAAATGTTGAGCCCAATGACTTCTGTTTGTCAAAACCAATTTCTTCCAGAAAGGCATCCAGTCTTGATTTGAAAGCAAGAACAAATGGAAAACTACCACTTCTCTTGATAGTTTGTTCTAGTACTCAATCGCTCACTGTTTTAACAAAAAGGGCCTAATTTCTAATTTGAAGTTTCAGCTTCCAGCCAGTGATTATTGTTATGGCTTTCCCTGATGGACCAAAGAGCTTTTAATTCCAGTATTACCCTCTATGAAGATACTTATGCACTGACATCAAATCACTGCTCTTTTTTTTTTTTTTTTTTTTTTTAATGTACTAAACTGATAAGCTCTTTAAATCTCTCATCGTAAGGCACTTCCTCCAGCCCTCACATCATTTTTGTGTCTCTTTCCTGGACCCTCTCAAATTGTTCAACATTCTTTTTAAAATGCAGACACTAGAACTGGATGCAGTTGTCCAGAAATGGTCTCGTAAATCATCTTTGTACTCAATTAAAACACATCTGGTTGTAATGGGCTCAGTTTACCAAGCAATCTAGAACTCTGTGCATTACTGTCATTAACTCATCACTCTGCCAATATTTGTGTCATCTGCAAATTTTATAAACAGTGATTTTATATTTAATTTTGGATCACAGATGAAAAAATTGTATCGACCGAGGCTTAATACCAGTCCTTGCAGAACTCCGCATTCTCTATTAGATAATGATTCACCATTAATCAAATGTTGAGACCTGCCAGTTAGACAGTTCTTAATAAACGTGTGTTTATTAATTTGTATAATGCATTGTTTTGTTATTAGAATGTTGTACACTACCAAAGAAAATGCCTTATAAAAGTCTATTCTGTCTTTGAAATTACTTTTATCAACCAAACTTGTAATCTCATCAAATAGTGAAATCAAGGTTGTTTGACAAAGACCTGTTTTCCATCAAAACATATTGGCTGTGTCTACATTGGCACCCTTTTCCGGAAAAGGGATGTTAATGAGACAACTTGGAATTGCAAATGCCGCGGGGGGGTTAAATATCCCCTGCAGCATTTGCATGAACATGGCTGCTGCTTTTTTCCAGCTCGGGGCTTTGCCGGAGAAAAGCGCCAGTCTAGACGGGATCTTTCAGAAAATAAAGCCTTTTCTGGAAGATCCCTTATTCCTGAATTTAAGAGGAATAAATTAGTTTGGATCTCGGAGTGGCAGCCCCCATTTCCAATTGTAATAAGTTGGAAGGCCCAACTGTAAATGGTATCTGCCAGATGCTTCCTTCTGGGAGCTTCCAGTTCTAGTATTCTATCTAGTATTCTTAAGAGGCCCCTTTTGATGTAACTTTACGAAGACCGTAATATCAAGCTCCTAAAATGGAGTTTAGAATATTAACAGAGTAAAGTACGTCTATTTCCCTCTCGCTCTACAACTGGAATTAATTATATTCTTGTTTGTTTTTTTTTTATCAATGGAATCATGTATCTTATATTCTGTTGTTGTTGTCTGGGACCAATTTGGGCAAATGGCTTATTGTTTCCTATAACATCCAGCTTCTCCATTAACTTTTTCAGTCTTCTAGCATTTTTATAATATTCCAAGACTCATTAAAAATTCATTTCAAAATTCCTTATTGTCCTTAGTCCTGATAGCCATGTCCCCTGAAATCTCTTGCTTCCCTTATTGATTTTCTATATGTCACAACTTTTAATTCATTCTGATTGCTCTCTGCTTCCTCTTTTTTCAATGTGTGTTATGTTCCTTTTTATTTTGTATTGCTGCCTTTGATTTGCCACTGAACCAGGATGGTCTTTTAGCTAACAATCTCTTATTTCTTGTCTGTTGAATGATGGCCCTTTGGTCTTCTAATAAACTCATCTTCAAGAACTCCCAAATTGCATTCAAATTTTTTACTCACAAATTATTTCCTCCCAGTTAATTTCACTTATTGGTGGGGCCTGTCCTCTATGAAACTTTGGTCAAAGTATAGATGTGGTTTGAAGATAAATTCATTAATCTGTTAAATATTTGCACATGTGTGAAGTCCTTCATTGTAGGATGCCAAAATAATATTATTCATAAAGAAATGTTTTTGCTAACATTAATTCAAACTGCTTCATATGACCAAGAAGTATTTATTATAGCAAAATTTTCTGCAGATGAATTCATAACTGGTTTCTGAAAGCACGTGAGTTGCAATATTAAGCAGGGCTTTTTATTTTTTTCAATTTCCTCCTCCTACAATCTGCTTTTGACACCAGCTACTGTTGGGAACAATTTGAGTTTTTTGAGCTTAGTTTAATTATCATAGTTTACAGTACAAGCACGGTATATTCACAGTGAAGAAAAAACCTTGATTATTTGAAAGGTGATTCTATCCCCTAAACTTTGACATCAGTGTTTACATTTTTCAAGATAGACGACTCTTATGCGCTGAGACACTGTTTACAAAGTTGTTTAAATTTATACAAAAGGGACTTGTATAAACTTGAGAAGATATAAACTTGGCAGTATCCCACCTGAGTGATCCTTGTTTATCATTATCCTTGTCTAAATCAGTTCTACATACCATACCTGTTCAATTCACAGGTATGGTATGTAGCATATTGTGATATGCAGATCAGTCTGTATTCAGAAATAGTATCATTCAAAAAGATGATTGAACATAGTTTCAAGAGTTTGGAAAGCTTTAATTATAATTTAACTGTAACTTTAATGATAACTTTAAAAGTATGTGTGGGGGCTAAAGGAAGCTATCTTGTTTAAAAATACTGTCAAATTATATTTTCAGTCATGCTGTTTCAACTGGGCATGTGTAGGCGGAATTTCTGCTGCATTTGATGCTCCACAAGCCCCCAGGAGTGATTTACATCTTATTAGCAAGGGCATTGCAATGATACTGGGGCTGACAGAACATTCAGTCCGAGGATGGCTGATAGTTTTTAAAGCAGGGTAGGAGTATCACTACACAGCAGCATCTACTAATGTTTGGAGATTCTCCATTCGTCTGCCTCTTCCACTGAAACAAATATAGATACCTGCTTTGGACACTAAAGATCAAACCAAGAAGCTAGTTGTCTTGCTCATCGTTCATCCCTGCGTTGCTCATCTCTCTAGGCATTAGTGAAGACACAATACCGTTTTTACCAATACAGTCAATTAAATCCCAGGGACCGCAGTCTAGGGCTCAGTTCATTAGCAACAAAGAAGCTACCCCATGTTTAATTCAAGAAGGACCATAATGCTGAAAGATAATGGAGTAAAAGTTTCAATGGTAAATAGTTATTTTAAAAATAAATAAATAAGTGTCCTGTGCTCCTTTAGTTCAATGCAAAGTTAGGTGAGAGCATAAAAAATGAAAAGAAAGACAGGGAATAGAAGGGATGGGAGAAGGAAAGAGGGAGTCCATGTAGTGGATAAAGAAAAGAAATAAACTGGAGTACTGAAGAGAAAAAACAGGTGAGAGGTGAACACAGCTGTGGAGAAAATCCAAACGTCTGGAAACTGTCTTGTCAGACACAGGCAGAACATCCAACTTGCAAATGTGATTGTCTGCATGCCAGAAAGGACCTAGTGTAGCAGAGAAACCCAAATTAGCTGACATAGGGTAGAAATACTGAAAATGAGGCAGGTATCTTATTGCATTTTACACTGAGAGTTTTCAAGAGTGCACCATTTTTTTTCAGAATATTTGTTGGAATTGAGGAGAAGTAAAGGAACAAACATTCCTCCTCTTACCTAGCATTGGATTTTAAAACTCCAGCAAATGAAGCCATTTCCTATGGCATCTCTTCTTCCTTTGCCTAGATACAGTTTAAACAATGGGGCAGCTACAGAATAATTATATTAGAAATATCCAGTCAGTAAGCTAAGCTACTGTAACCTAAAATGTCAGTTTGCCCAGTGCAAACACTTGACATATGTTTTGCTGAATAGAGTGTAATGAGGTTGGAAACTGTCTATTTGCTCCTCGTCCTACCTCTTTAGAAAATTATTCTAGGTGCACACTTGACAAATGGTTGATGACTGTGACACTGTTTCATCTCTTTTTGTACAGACTATTCCGTCATTTAATTTGCAGGGAACTAAACTGCTAATATTGTGTGTGAACTTCTTATGTGGCTGGACTGTCAGAATTATTATACTATTGTTTTAGTGAACTACAGGAAAGGCCAGTTACACCTTATTAAAAACTGTAATGATTAATTCAGCTGTCGAACTTGCTCCAGTAGTTGAAAGCTGAAGGATAAAGAGGATTGAAACACATAGGATTCCTTTAGCTTTTCCTTCAGTAATATTTTGCTTCAATACATCCAGAGCAGAGGAAAGCCTGAAGAAATTAAAGAAGACTTCTTCTTAGGAGACTGGGAGTTTCCTTGGTGGTTCCCAACAATCTGCCTATTTTATTCCCCCCTCTAAAATCCTGTCACCTTCACTTTTCTTACCTCAGAGATTATATGAAAATGACACCCTGCTGAGATAATGAACACAGATACAATTGCTGGCACAGGAAAGTGGATTGCAGTGTAACATAAGGCCTACAAACAGAGAATGCCTGACTACCTCAGGAGCACTGTGCTTCCTCCAAAGCAGTCACCCATTTCCCTGGTTGGTTGGGATGTTCCGGGCTTACACATGGCAGGCACCTCAGGTCATAGCTGACCATACAGATCTCAGGTCTTGATCAAGGAGATTTCATTAGCTCTTGTGTTGTAGCATCAAAGATATCCAAACAGAGAAGATGGAACCACTTTGTCCTAAAAATCCAAACAATTCTCTAAAGTAGCCAGAGTCCTCACACAGCCTGTTTTCCCTGAAACTGGTGATGGTGGCTCCACCCCCCAAAAAATAGTCTCTCTAAGATTCCATTCATCTGGAACTCAACTAATGGGACAAGGAAATACAACATTTATAGCATAAAAAAGAGTTATAGGGTGACCAGGTATTTTGAGAAAAAAGGAATGATGGAATTTGAAGTCAAACGTAAGGGTGAACAGATGCCCCAATGTTATAGGGGTGGCCCCAATATTCAGGCTATTTCTTATATAGGAGCCTATTATCCTCAATCCCTCATCCCAATTTTTCACACTATCTAGTCACCCCAGCCACACATTTCAGCTCTTTGGAGAAATAGGTTCAGCATCATTTTCCTACTCCAGTTGGATCATGTACTCTGAATACTATATTCTAGTGTTGTTATATTATGGAGAATATAGCAGGAGGCAGAGAATGAAAGGCAAGTCAAGTCAAGTTCAAATGTGCTCAAGTAAGAATTACTACTGGGTAAATGAGCCACACATTCAGGTTTATACTGAATACTCTTGTGTGTAGAAAAATATATTAGAAGGTAACTGCAAATTAAACATTTAAAGGGCATTAAGTTTAGTGTTCCAGTGTTTTAAAAGGTGCAATTAGAAACTGGATAACCATAAATTATTTATGTAATTGTGGGCTGGATATTGTTAGACCTAAAGGATAAAAACAAGTAGGACTTAGCAGTTGGTAAATTTCCAGGTATAGTCTCTTGATAACTGCTTGAGAAGCAACAGCATGAATATAGCATAGAACACCCACATCCTAGTGACAGTGTGATTAAGGCTGCTGGTACTTGTTTTTAATTAATACATTTTTGTAAAATTGTTTTCCTTCCTGTAGCATCAACAATTAAAATTATAATGATTTCTAAACCAGCTAGCATTAGCGTGATCTGGCAACTAAATGACTGCCTTCTTCAAAAGAAACATTATAAAGCTACTAAGAAGTGACAGCGAGTCTTTGTAAGTGAGGGAAACCTAATAAAACCTGCCTTTTGAAATTAAATCCAAGACATTTTGCAGCACAGGCTATATTGAAAGGAAACTGAAATGTCAAGTCAAAATAACACTGGTAAGAACTATTGTTATTTTATAGGCTGCTTTATATACATTTCCCTTGTGGTGTTTGTATATTTTTCCCTCGGGACAGCTATTAATTTTCATTCCCTTCTGCTCTAAGTGGGCAGCTGTCCAGTGACCTGAAAAACTGACATGTACTTTAACTTCTGTGCCAGCAATGCTCACCCTTGTTTTTTGTGGTGTAATAGAGTGGTGACATGCTAGTTTTCTCTTCTAATGTGTGTCAGATCTGGTCTCTGGTGAAGGTGAAGCCACTTTTTATCAGAACCGGAGACCAGATGAGTAATTGAAGTGACTCACTTGGGCTCAGAAGAGGGATGCTGTTACTCTTCAAGCCTTATGATTGATTAATGTGATCAAGACAAAGTGACTGAGGGCTGGTCAAACCAGACACTGTCAACCACTGAAGAAAAACAGTTTCCTAAACCCGATTTTATTTGGTTTAGTTCAAAGCTGTGTAGGGCCTTGCCTACCAGAGAACAAGTCAATTTGATTCAAATTGGTTCATGCAAAATACAAGTGACTAGATGCAAGCTTGGATTGATACAACTAAACTGTTTTGAATTCACAGTTTGTGTTAGTTTAGTGTAAATTTTTGTGGAGATCCCACGTTGGAAAGGAAAGTTTAGAAGGCATATGATTTTTTTCCCTGTCCCTTCCCATTCATAAAAATAACTTCCTGTTACCCATCCCTTTGCAATACTCTGTGCCAATGTCCCTAGATATCATAATGGATCCAGAGCCCACCCCCATAGGAGTATGTCAGGACAAGAGGGATTCTGGCTGGAGCACTATTGCACTTCAGCAACTTGAGGCAATAACCAGACTACCAATTCTAAAACATCCACCAGACTGTGACATACACTTTCCCTGGGAGAGGAAAGAAAATTGGCTTCTCAGTTAGGCAGCTAAACTATCTCCTGTGTGCCCCACCCTTACCCAGCAGTATCTGCAGACAGTGAAGGTTGATGACTTAACTCTAAAAGTAGAAAACCACCCATTTAGGGTTTGAACAATGTACGCTAAAGGAAAGCAAATCTAGAAATGCATATGGCTCAGTGCAACTTGGGCCTGAAGTCAATTTGAGTTTTGTCTTTAACTTAAATGGGAGTAGGATTAGATAATGGGTACTGCTTGTATATATGTTTTCCTGAACATGTAATTATAAGAAATAAAATGTTCTGTATAATCATAATTATTAACTTGAATTGATAGAGAATTGTAAATATAATTGAAAAATGGTAAACTGTTTTTAAAAACCATGAATTATGTGACTGCTGCAGGTTTTATTAATTAGTATGCACCAAAAAGTTTCCCTAGAAGAATGCATAAATATGAAAAGATTCACTTCGCTTTTATGAGCAATTGCAAGAGGCCTTATGAGGTGAAAATGCTTGCATTCAAACTATTTTTCTCCTTGTTAAAACTAAACATACCAAGTGTAAGCCTTCTACAAATACCTAATATTTGTTTTCATTAATGTATGATGGTTCATTCAGTCATAATTTGTTGCCTTTTTTCTATCACATTAAAATGTTTAAATATCAACTAGGTAATTTCGCTCCTCTCCACGCTGTTTTTTCCCTCCTTTGTTGCCATATAAACATCATTTTGAATGATGACACATTTTTATATCCATATGCCAAGGATCTATAGAAATAAGGAGTTTTATGTGTTAGTACCCAGGAAAGAAATATACCACAAACACTTGTTTAGACGTTCTCTTATTTGAAGCCTAGCTGTTTGATTAGTCCTATTTAGAAAATGCTTCAGGTTGTGGTGATATAGGAATACCACCTTTCTGCTGTTTAATGAATACCCCTGTGTCCTCTAGCGACACAGAGTTAGTGTCTTATTGTCTAAGCTGTTATGGGTAGTAATGTTGTAGAGGCACATTTGATTTGCTGTGCATGATTTGGCTTTAATTTGTCAAAAGACATGAAAGTCTTTTCCCATGCTGGGATTTGCTATAATAGCAGAAGCACCGAGCTCTCAGCTGACATTCCATTCTGGAGTTGTTCACCTGAATAATAGGATGAGATGGGCATTAGAATTTTTAAGTGAGCACTTGTCATAAAAGATGTAACCGGCATATGCAACCATCAGTGGCAATGGCAACTGTGAAACAAATTGCTATTCACTGTTGGCAATAGAAAATGTTTTCCTCTTAATACTAAGAAGGGGACTGTAATGCAAATGAACATCTCATACAGTAGAAATAGTGTGTTTCTGCCTTTACATCAACTCAATTTTATTTCTAAGGCCTATAAAGTTTATCTCTAGCAAATGGGACATTTACGGGTGCAAATGCATGTTTAAGGGCCAAAAGCAGTCTTTAAGGGCTTGATCAATATTCACTGTAATCAGTGAAAAAGCTCCCAATGTAAAGGCATTGGATCAGATCCAAAATTAGTTGGGGATTGTTGATTAACGCTTATGGCATGGTTTTCGCCTATTTGGTATTACAAAAGAAACAAACCACATGGAAAGTCTATATTAAAGTAATTCTTATTGTACTATGTGCAGAAATAAATAAAAAGGCTACAGCTGCACAGAAATGTAATTTTAAACAATATATTGATTTGTAAGTAGAAAAATTTAAGATGGCATTTTAGCACTTTCAATATTTGTTCAGAAAATGCAAGCACAAAAAGGTTTAGATGCCAGCTAATGAACAACTTGCAGAAGCAGCAGCATTTTAATTAATTTACCGGTATAGTACAGAATTCATTAAATTAATGGTAATTTTAAAAACTTAACACGGTCGATTTGTGCAGCTTTTCATCCCATATCAGAATTAGCCAGCTGAGTATTAATGCACAAGCAAATAACTACACTGAATGCTGGCATCCGCCTGTTTAATATTTTAAATTGTTTTTAATTGTAGAAGGCATTACAATTGTAATTTGTAATTGAAATTGGTTTTAACAATGTATCTTTAAATGTGAACTAACATAAATAGTTTTCATACATTTGATAGAAGCCATTTTCTAAAGGCCTGAATTGTAGTAGGAAATTATTTGACTACTCTGAGAATATAGATGTGAGTAAGAAGACTGCAATATTCATTTTACCCAAAAATAATTGCATGCATTGGATACAACAATTGGGTCAATTGCCAGGTATTAACAGGCTGCAAGTTAACTGGTAAATTTGCTTGTATAGGATTCAGTTGGAAGTCCGATACATAAATATATATTTAATAATTTTGTTTCTCCTGTAGTGTTGGTACCTGTGAAATAGACTACAAATTAGTAGATGTGTTGGTGATTTAAATATATACAGTACATATTCTCCTTGGGATAGCATGAAGGGTGGTGAGAACAGAAAACTTTCTGAAATACATTAGGAACTTCGCCAAACAGATTTACCCCAGAAATGCTGAGATATTTTGTTGATTTGCACTATACTAGTATTTTTATAGTACCTGGATCAAACTACATTTTCTGTTTCATTCTTTGATTAAATTATTTTAATAATTTAAATATTAGAGACATTAATTTGGGGATATAGTGAGGGAGTGTTGAAAGGCACATTTTTATTGTTATTACATAATTTATCCTTCCAGATAAAATTTCAGTAGCATCAGATCCAATATATTTATCAATATGTTGTCAGCCATCAGTACGTCATCTTTTATACCAGAAAGTTTTATTATAATCATAGAAACATAGCACTTGAAGGGACTTCTGAAGTCATCTAGTCCATCTCCATTCCCTGCTCCCTGATGAGGCAGAATTATATTACCCAGATCATCCCTGATAGGCGTGTTGTCTCCCTATTGTTAAGAGAACTTTAATATGGCAATTTCACAACTTCCCTAAATAACTAGTACCAATACTTTACCAGACATATAGTTAGAAAAGTTGTTCGTAATATCTGACTTTTTTCTCCATTACTGCAGATTGAGCTGACTAGTTCTTGTCCTACCTTTTTGGTGGACATAAAGATCAATTGATAACCATACACTGTATACAAACTTTTACATAGGCTGTGTCCAGACTCCATGCCTCCGTCGACGGAGGCATGTAGATTAGCGAGATCGGAAGAGGGAAATGAAGCCGCGATTAAAATAATCGCGGCTTCATTTAAATTTAAATGGCTGCCCCGATCTGCCGATCAGCTGTTTGTCGGCAGATCGGGAGAGTCTGGACGCGATGCCCCGACAAAGAAGCCTTTCTTCATCGACACAGGTAAACCTGGTTTCACGAGGCTTACCTGTGTCGATGAAGAAAGGCTTCTTTGTCGGGGCATCGCGTCCAGACTCTCCCGATCTGCCGACAAACAGCTGATCGGCAGATCGGGGCAGCCATTTAAATTTAAATGAAGCCGCGATTATTTTAATCGCGGCTTCATTTCCCTCTTCCGATCTCGCTAATCTACATGCCTCCGTCGACGGAGGCATGGAGTCTGGACACAGCCATACTTGAAGACTGTTGTAATGTCCTCCCTAAATCTTCTCTTCTCTAGATTAAACATGCCTGCTTCTTTCAACCTTTCCTCTTAGGTCAGTTTTTTCTAAACTTTGTATTATGTTGTGGCTCTCCTCTAGATACTCTTCAATTTCTTCTCATCTTTCTTAAAGTGGACATAGTACTCCAGCTGAGGCCTCATAAGTTTTGAGTACAACAGAACAATTGCTCCTGTGTTATTGCAACACATCTCAGAATGACTTCTGTCTACTGCTGAACTATATCATAAGATTGACTCATTCAATTTGTGATTCATTATGATCCACAGCTCATTTTCTGCAGTATCTCTGTCCATTTTGTATTTGTGCATTTATTTTTTTTTCTTATATCATGCATGCAATACTCGGTGCATATCTGAAATACTGGCATTTCCAATAGAAAAGAAGTGTGTGTTTCCTTAGTCATCTATTACTTATTGTGACAATTTTACAACTTTTCTCTGTAAAGTAATAGCCTTCCAAATATTGGCCTTCTCTGGCCTTAATGGGCAAGCTATCATATAAATTTTTTAAAACTCTATAACAAAATTAAAATGGAAATGGAAATTTCAGTAAAATTCGGTAATTTGGGACTAGAATTTTAGTGGAAAAAAGAAGTCTTATGTTGACGTTTTTCTTGTTGATTTTGTATTTGCTATATAAAATAATTTTGTTTTAAAACATTTGTCTTGTCATACTTTGATTCTTTGCAAACCAACCTCTGTGACTGCTTTTGATGTCAGCCTTGTTTCTGCTCTCTTGACTTTCTATCACACATATAATAACTACTTTTTATTCTGAAAAACATAATTAGCACTACATTAGTGGTTTAAAACCACAGAATCTTCGGAAGAAGAGCAGTAAAGATTTAAAAATGCAGAGTTATATATGTGTATTATGTTAGTCTACAACATTTAAATCTTTATTGAGCTTCATCTGGAGGTTTGTTGGCTTTTCAGACACTAATGTAGCGTAATTAATATTTAGGAAGCAAAATAGTGACTAATCAACATCAAAGATTGACCAAGAAGGATTTGAAAACACTATTAAGTAGTTTGTGTGTTAGAATAAGTTTAGCTTCAGGTTACATTGCTACTTTCTCTCCACCCCTGATGATCTAAGACCTATTAGAATAATGACTAGTTTCAGGTCACCCAATATATACAAACCAAGAAAGAAATATAAAGTGAAACAGCTTATATACAATCCTAAAGTTTCCTTTTACTAAGCTCACAGAGGCAGAGTCCCCAAATCCCCTTTCCTCTGGATAATCAAAAGTCATCTTTGGTTTCCTCTGTTTTTTCAGGGCCAACTCAAACAGAAGTCTCCCCCTCCTCCCTTTTAAGGCAGAGAAAAACAATTTTGAGGTTCTCTTTCCTCTTGATTTAAAAGCAAGACTAGCTTGCGGCTGTTGCAGAGGTCTATTCTGTTAAGGAAGCCAGTCTTCTCCCTGAGTCACTACCTTAGTTGTCTAAAAGACACTCCTAGATGCGTGCTTCATTGATTTCCGCTTTCTCCATTTGAACTCACATGGCTACTTTCCTGTGACTTGAATGGACTGTTGCTTACCCAGACCCAATTAATTTATCCTTGCTTCCCATATTGAACCCTAACCTATAATTCCATTACTTTCTGACTCAGCTTCTCTCCTGACTCTCCCCCGCCCCAGTTGGGTTATATGGTCCATAATATTAGTGTTGTATCAAGTGTATTGTTTGTACAAAACAAATATTAACAGTTGATATTTCTATGTTAGTGACTTTGTAAAATTATGTGTGTTCTGTAAAAAGCCTTAGATATATTAGAGTAGGCTTCAGTCACAACTACTACATTTTAAGTGGCCAAAGAAAAATTGCTTCTCTATAAATCCATTTTGTGTTCAAGTGGCTGAAAACATGGTACACTGAGAGAGAGAAATGTATGCCAGGTTTCAATATATTTGTCAAAACAATTTTTGTCTTTTTTTTCATGGGTTAGACTTGTATAGAATCCTAGGTATAGCTATCGGAGAGACCACAACAAGGACTCAAGTCCATCTCTCTGCACTGAGATAGGATGAAGTGAACCTAGACCATCCTTGACATCTGTCCAACTTGTGCTTAAATACCTCCATTGATGGAGATTCCACAACCTCCCGTGGAAGCCTATTCCAGATGTTAACTGCAATTACAGATTGAAAGTTTTCCCCTAATATCTAAGCTAAATCTATTAATGTAGCGTAAGCCCATTACTTCTTGGCTATCTTCAGTGGACATACAGAACAATTGAGCACAACCTTTAACATACTTAACTATTATTAGGTTTCCTCTGTCTTCCTTTCTCAAGACTAAACGTGCCCCGTTTTTTAAACCATTCCTTATAGGTCCAGTATTTTAACCCTTGCATTACATTACTTGCTGTCATCTTGACTCTGTCCAGTTTGTCCACATCTTTCCTAAAGTCTAGCTCCCAGAAGATGGCACTCTAGCTTCTAACTTAAATGCACCTCTTCTTCAGGTCATATTGTTGATTCATATTCAATTGTATTCCACAGTTTCACCCTAACCCTTTTCAGCAGAACTACCACCTAGACAGGTAGTCCCCATTTTGTATCTGAGAATTTGTTTTTTTTCCTATCCTATATGTGCTACTTGTCTTTATTGAATTTCATCTGAATTCAGACCAATTTTTTAAACATAATTTTTAATTCTGTTCCTGTCCTCCAGAGTGCTTCATGTAGTCTGCAAATGCTCTCCACGCCATTATTCAAGTAATTAATTAAAATGTTAACTTATATAGGACACAGAAGTGACTGAGCAGGACCCCACTAGCCACATCTTCCCAGTTTGACAGTGGGCTATTGATGACTACTCTTGGAGTAATGTAATTCCACTAGTTGTGCACCTATATCACAGTAGTTTCATCTAAATAATGTTTTCCTAGTTTACTTATGAATAGTCATGTAAGACTGTCAAAAGCTATACTAAAATCAAGATAGCACATGTGTTGTGTTTCACCACCACCACCATGCTAATAACCCTGTCAAAAATGGCAATTTGATTGGTTTGTCTTCATCTGTTCTTATCAAATCCATATGGGCTGATCCTTATGGTATGCTTTATATGCTTACAAACTGACTATGTAATAATTTGTTCCACTGTTTTCCAAGTATTGTAGTTACACTGGCTAGTCTATAATTCCCGTTGTCCTCTTGTTCCCATTTTTAAAGATATGTGCTATGTTTACCCTTCTGCAGACCTCTTGACTTCTCAAAGACAAGATTATTTTCTTATTGCCTCTCACATTAATGGTTTATCTAAGTTTGGTATTAGCCACATTCCTTTCCTTATTTCATTTCTATCCAAATCCTGGGATATAGTAGCATTGGATAAAAATAAAATGATCACGAAAGGAGTGCTAATAGGTTATATGTGAATTCCAGGTTTTGACTTGCCACTGGGTTGTACATGAACAAAAGTGTCAAGTAACTATATCAAGTAACTATATCAAGGCTTCAGTTCAACTGAATAAAAATGATTTATTTTGAAATAGCAACTGTCATAGAGTAAACTCCATCCGTAGATGTGTGGTATGGCATATTTTGAGGAAAAATAGGTATGCAAGTGTTTAACTGCTCTGCCTCAGAAGCACAATGGAAAATGCTCATAAAGGGTTTACTAAGTAACAAAGGGCTCTTAACTTGGTTTCAGTGCATTTCACGAGGAAATTTCTGTAAAAGTATAGTTCAGTAAATTGGAAAATAATATTGTTTTCAATAAAGTGAACCTAGAGACAATTAAGAGCTTCTTGATTCCCCCCTCCCCTAATTATGTGTTTAAATTCTTGGTCTTACACTTTACAATACTTATGAGGGGGAGGTTTTATTATCTGTTTAGTAATAAAAGTATTGATTCTCAGCACAAAGTTTATAATCAAAAGATTTAATACAAACACTTTGAAATAGATATTATAGAAGTATTTTAAACATAAAATGAATGCACTAATTATTAAATATTTTAAAGTGAAGTTTGTATCAAAGCACAGCTATTCCAATGTTCTTTGTAACAATTCTGTGCTCTAGAAGAAATTTAAGTACAGGCAGTCCCCGGCTTACATACAAGATAGGGACTATAGGTTTGTTCTTAAGTTGAATCTGTATGTAAGTCGGAACTGGCGTCCAGATTCAGCCGCTGCTCAAACTGACCGCCAGTTCTGACTTACATACAGAATCAACTTAAGAACCCCAAGCGTTCCCCAAGTCAGCTGCTGCTGAAACTGATCAACAGCTGATTCCAGGAAGCCCGGGGCAGAGCAACTCTGCCTCGGGCTTCCTGTAGTCAGTGCTGGTCAGTTTCAGCAGCGGCTAAATCAGGACGCCTGGAGCAGAGCAGCTGGGGTGCTGCTGGGTTGCTCCAGTAGCGCTGCTCCTCAGCACTACTGGACCAGCCCAGCAGCACCCCATCTGCTCTGCCCCAGGAGTCCTGATTCAGCCACTGCTGAAACTGCCCAGCAGCGGCTGAATCAGGACCAGAGCAGCTGGTGTGCTGCTGGGTTGGACCAGTAGCGCCCAGAGCAGCGCTGCGGGACCAACCGGCAGCACCTCAGCTGCTCTGCCACAGGCGTCCAGAGAAAAGCCTAGTCTGTTTGGGGGGGGGGGGCGTACTAGCTGCGCCCTCCCCACCCCAGCAGACCAGGAAGACACGGGCGGCGGACGGAGATGCACCACGGTCCCGCCGCCTGGGTCCTCCGCGGCTTTGCTCCCAGTCTCCCTGGTCTGCTGGAGACCAGCAGACCAGGGAGACGGGGAGCAAAGCCTCTGAGTACGCTGGCAGTGGGACAGCCGTGGGGCATCTGGGCTGTCCCGCTGCCGGCTTCCCCCGTGGCTTTGCAAAGCCTCGGGGAAGCCGGCAGCAGAGCAGCCCAGGCGCAACTGGGGTGCCCCACTGCCCGAGCCCCCCCGCGACTTTGCAAAGCCTTGGGGAAGCCGGCAGCGGGGCAGTCCAGGGGCGCCTGGGCTGCCTCGCTGCCCGAGCCCCCCCGCGGCTTTGCAAAGCCTTGGGGAAGCCGGCAGCGGGGCAGTCCAGGGGCGCCTGGGCTGCCTCGCTGCCCGAGCCCCCCCGCGGCTTTGCAAAGCCTTGGGGAAGCCGGCAGCGGGGCAGTCCAGGGGCGCCTGGGCTGCCTCGCTGCCCAAGCCCCCCCCCCCCCCCCGCGGCTTTGCAAAGCCGCGGGCGGGCTTGGGCAGAGGCAGCCCAGGCGCCCCTGGACTGCCCCGTTGCCGGTTTCCCCAAGGCTTTGCAAAGCCGCGGGGGGCGGGGAGGGGGCTCGGGCAGCGGGCCAGCCCGCTGCCCGAGCTCATCCGGGGCTTTGCTCTGCGTCTTCCTGGTCTGCAGACCAGGGAGACGCAGAGAAAGCCCCAGAGTACACGGGCGGCAGGACCGCGAGGTCCCGCAGTCCGTGTACCCTGGGGCAGCCCCGTTCATAACTGCGGATCCAACGTAAGTCGGGGACTGCCTGTAGAGATTTATTTTCATCTGACTTGAAATATTAGAAACTCCTAGACTGTGGGTACAGTATTTGTCTCTTAATTTCTGCCTAATTCACCCCACAGAGGAAAATTAGCATCAGGTGATGTGTAAACACCACTTCATCCTTGTCTCTGGTAAATTCTTTTAAACAGTTTGATTGACAAATCAATAATATGTAGGGGGATTTGCTTCAACTCACATGGTAGTGCTAAGGTTTGATACTGCAAAGACTTTGGTATTTGCTTAATTTTGCACGCTGTGAGTAGTTCATTTACATTCACAAAATAGAGAGTAAAGGGCTAAAGTTGCAGATAATCAGAAAAGATCTGGATAAACTCCATACTTTGGACCTCTGAAGGTTTTATCCCTGACCAATTCACTTTGACCTGGAAGAAAACACAAAATCATCACAGATGAAATTTTCAGATAACACAAAAGGTGATAGAAGTACTAGATAAGGCAAGGAAGCTGTTCAGAAACTGAGAGAGATTTTTTTTTTTCATAAAAATTCATCCTGGTTTTCCACTGGGGGTGCTTAAACTCCATCATGATCATGTTTGGATGGTGAGAAGAATAGGATTCCTGCCACTCTTCTCAAGGGATGCAATGTGTGCTCCCTTCTAAGCCAGCTCAGCTGTCTGGTGATGAGAGGAGGCAGGGTTATTTCCTCACTGTCTCCCCTGACGACGTCCTTGGCCATTGTGTTGTGGATAGATACCAACATTAGCTTTCCTGGCCTCATGTTGTACGGGTGAGCAAAATGACAATGTTTGTGTTGGAGGAGTAACTTGTTTCCCACGAGTACCTCGCATATGTCAAAATTGTCTCTTCAAGTACAAAAAATGCAAAAGGAGAAGGAGTTGTGAAAATAAAAACAAATAGCCTACATGCTTCAAATATTCTTTTTCAGCCTTCTCTAGCTGCCAACAAGGAAAAATATTTTTTTGTCTTCACCTTTTAACAGTTCGTAATGTACTTACAAACTGAAAAATTAACAACTGTGTTATAGTACAAGATACTGTGGCTGAACAAGGACTTAACATCTCCCATGTCCAACAAAGATTGTGTTAAAATGTGGTGTTTTTCAAAACCACGGCTGACTTTCTAATTAGGGCTCTGCTGTCAGCTCTAGAGAATGGAAAAAACAACATTGATTCATCAGTAGCTTTTGATTTCTGAGCTTGTAAATCCACCAAATCTGAGGAAACTACTTTATTAGCAACTAATTGGATACTGTGTCTGCCCTTCAAAATGCGCAATGATTTTATTTTTAAACTTCTTGACAATTGAAAGAAACCAAGTTCCTTTTTTGAAGGCTAATTGGGTAATGCTCAAGAGAGACCTACTTTTGTTGACTTAAGATACTGACTTTGTTTTCTGTTTGCTGTTGAACGATAAATTGGTTTAAAAGCTTATTGAAAAGTAGGGAGAGAAGGGACTATAACTTGCAAATTCATTCCTTATGCTTACATATTCATTTGTAGTTCATATACTTCATTGCTCAGATATACATGAGAATGAGATAACTGCAGGTCTTAATTTTAAAGTTCTGTTAAGCAGAGCCTAAGAAAAAAAACCCCAAAAAACAACCACCACCAAACAAAAAAATTCAAACGAATCACAATTCCTTATATAATGATTTTCATTCCTCTAAGGATCTGAAATATCCCATTCACCAAGTCTGTTATCTCTTTGCTTGATGAGCACTTAAAACTGAATTGTGCATTTATCTTAGGCTACCTTGAGATATAGTTCTCTCCAATGCCTGAATTAGAATACACAGTATAAAAACAGAATAATTTGATACCTGACAAGACTACTGTATTGATTAGCTACGCTTACTGATGTCTCAAATGGGTCAGAGAAGGTTACTGGTGGCAAGGCATAGCTTCAGAAATGAACAAGTCACAATTGGAGTCAATCTAACTTGTGTCTTCGGGGAGGGATACTATTGAAGGATTTATTAATATGACAGCTCAACAGCTCAAGGTTATTTAGTGTCTGAAAGCCATGGGAACTGTGAGGTAGTAAAATGGATACTGATGCCAAATAACCTATATGTGAAAGGATAATGATGGCCCGTATTATGCACTTGTTACTAACAGAGTGGCAGAATTGAGGCAAGTAGTATCGGATAGTCAGGAAGAAAGGGTAAAAGAGCTGGGGACTTTGTCCGTGACTCCTCAGCAAAGCAAAACTAGATAATTTGCTCTTAAAACAAGAATATCTCCAGCTTGCACAGGTGGGTTTTTTTAAACACATATTTTAAACGTAATGTTCTTTCAGCAAACTAACTCTAGATTGGCCAATTGTTTAATCACACAAACCTAAAAACCTTTGCCCCACCTCCTGACTTGCCCCTTCCCTGAGACTCCTTGCTGGCTCCCTCCATCCCCCCTCCCACCTTTGTTTGCTCTCCCCTACTTTCATTAGGTTCATTTTCATTAGGTTGGGGTATGGGCTCTGGGTGGGGTCGAGGGATTGGAGTGTGGGTAGGGGCTCCTGGCTGATGCAGGATGCAGACCCTGGGAGGGAGGTGGTGCAGAAGGGGGCTCAGTGCTCAGGCGGGGAATGAAAGTTTGGGACAGGGTGTGGTGAGCTGATTCTGGGAGGGAGCGAAGTAGTAGGGTAGAGTGGGTGGGCTCTGGCTATTCCCTGCTTACCTTGGGCAGCTCCCGGACGTCAGTGCAGTGGGGCTGATTCAGTGCAGCTCCCAGAAGAGAATGGTATGGGTATGTGGCACTGTGTGGTGCTGCTGCCTGAAGGTGCCACCCAAATAACTCCCATTGGCTGAGTTTTCTGGCTAGTGGGAGCTGCAGACTAAGCACTCAGTGTTGGAGCAGCAAACAGAAGCACTGGAACTTCCAGCCTCTTCTGAGAGCTGTGCAGGGCCAGGACAGGCTGGGATTCTGCCTTAGTCCCTCTGCACCACTGGAATTTTAGTGTTTAAAATCTCCCAGATTGGCTTGAGTAGCCTCCCTGAGATTAAACTTAATTCCAGGAGACTCCCAGTCAAACTGAGAGAGTTGGTACACCTAATAATAATGGGAGATGTAGGTATTAGATAAGAAAAAAATCATGAACCATGCTAACATGCATGAACTCTGAGTAATGATTAGTACTTAGTGATGGGAACCACTGTTACTAAAAGCTTCCTGTATGGTCAGAAATTCAGTGAGACCTTTTTAGAACATTTATGTTTGTTTATAAATTTCACAGTTTTTAAATAGGTGTCAAAGTCATTACATACCCAAAGCCATCTGAAAATGCACAAGTAGGAAAAGGTTATCATTTTAAGGTTAATCCTGAATTGCTCAAATGTTTCTGCATTGTCAGGTAATATCAATCTCAAGAAGTGCCTTTTGATCACATGACAATTGTAACAATTTCTCTGTGACATTAGTCTGGTCAAATATAGTCATGCCATTGTGACTGCCAGATTAGATTTTTATGTTGCCTTTTTAAGAAAAAAGTCTCTCAGAATTGAAAGTCCATGCAGAATGCTTGGCTAATTTAATGGAATTCATCGTAGGGAATGTGTTATATGAGTGCTCTAAAGTCTACACTAACTTACTATTCTATTCCCTTCTGGATGCACGTCTAGATTTTGATATCGATCTTTATAGCACTATACGGCTGGAGTCATAGCTACCTTATAAGATGCCTCCCTCTGCACTGTCACATTAGTTTCAAGCAAGATCATATATTTAGCAGTGTCTAATTTGAATGTCTGGTGTTGCCAGCAGCACACTTTGAGTGAAGCATCTTTGACACTTCAGAGGGACAGTGCTAAACAGGATGAGAGCTGAGAACATTTTCCCTCTTGGCTAAAATCTCAAAGTTTATGAATAAATCTGTCATTTTTACTTAGAGCTGGGCATATAAATATGTACAAATAATTATTAACCATTTCCAAAAGACCCCCTCAGGTGAAACAACTTGAGATTGGGTCAGAAGCATTGATGACTTGTGGATTGTTATTGGATATTTCTCATTCTAAAGCCAATTAAATCCAAAGTTGTGGAATTGGTAGACTGAGTCTTCTGCTCTAAAGTTGTAATAGCCTCATCCAGCCACTCATTAATTTAATGGGCTATCAGATTTTAGTATCATCCATCAAACAACACCACAGATCGTGCACCTGTAGAAGTCCTGAAATCTCCATACTTAGGGTGTGTCTAGACTACAGGGTTTTGTCGACAAAAGTCGACTTTTGTTGACAAAACTATACCTGCATCTACACTGCTGCTGAGTTCTGTCAAAATAACGTTGACAGAACTCAGCAGTTTTGTCAACGGCTATAAACCTCATTCTACGAGGAATAACGCCTTTTGTTGACAGAGTTCTGTTGACAGAAGGCATTATTGCATCTATACTGTCCTTTGTGTCTACACTGTCATGTCAACAAAGCGGCTTGCTTTATTGACAGAACTGCATGTAGTCTAGATGCTCTTTGTTGACAGAAGCTTTGTCGACAGTATCTGTCAACAAAACTTCTGTCGACAAAAGCCTGTAGATGTACCCTAAGACTTTAGCTCCTGGACATAGTCACTAGATGGAAATGTGTGCTGATATTCCAGAGAGATGTAGTATTGTAAGAGAATTTCCATTGTATGACATTGCTCACAATCTTTAGAAAAAACAATGTAAAAATATAACTAGAACAGAAAGAAAAGTAAACAGAATCATTTAAATAATGGAGAAAGCTGTGAATTTATGTAAGCTAAAATTTTATTGTTTTGGATACTTTAGTATTTTTCAAAATATTGTTTTAGTTAAGCATGATTGTCTTATGCAATTATTACTTTTGACTAATTCACCTGTGGGAGAGGGGATGGGGATAAAACAGAAGATATGTCTGTTTAGCTAGATGCTGAGGTCAAGGACTATTTCTTCTATCTCACATGATTAACCTTGTGAAAGGGAGGAGAATATGTACAGTATGAGCTGTGGAAAAGGGAATGGTTAGGTTTCATATTACAAAGATTCATAGATTATACATGGTTGACCCTCTAATCTGACCTCTTGCATAAAAAAAGGGTCATGGAACTTCTCTGAATTAATTTCTGTTCTAACATCTTTACATAGCATCCTGTCTAGAATTGTATGTTTAACTACATGCATATGCCTACACATTGGCATGTTAATTATTCTACATAGATAGTGTATTGAAGTCCTAGAATCATAGAATACTAGGACTGGAAGGGACCTCGAGAGGTCATCGAGTCCAGTCCCCTGCTCCATGGCAGGATCAAATACTGTCTAGACCATCCCTGATAGACATTTATCTAACCTATTTTTAAATATCTCCAGAGATGGGGATTCTACAACCTCCCTGGGGAATTTATTCCAGTGTTTGACTAACCTGACAGTTAGGAACTTTTTCCTAATGTCCAACCTAAACCTCCCTTGCTGCAGTTTAAGCCCATTGCTTCTTGTTCTATCCTCAGAGGCCAAGATGAACAAGTTTTCTCCTTCCTCCTTATGACACCCTTTTAGATATCTGAAAACTGCTACATGTCCCCCCTCAATCTTCTCTTTTCTAAACTAAACAAACCCAGTTCCTTCAGCCTTCCCTCATAGGACATGTTCTCTAGACCTTTAATCATTCTCGTTGCTTTTCTCTGGACCCTCTCCAATTTTTCCACATCTTTCTTGAAATGTGGTGCCCAGAACTGGACGCAATACTCCAATTGAGGTCTAACCAGTGCAGAGTAGAGCGGAAGAATGACCTCTCGAGTCTTGCTCACAACACTCCTGTTAATACATCCCAGAATCATGTTTGCTTTCTTTGCAACAGCATCACACTGCTGACATATTTAACTTGTACCACTATAACCCCTAGATCCCTTTCTTCCGTACTCCTTCCCAGACCGTCGCTTCCCATTCTGTATGTGTGAAACTGATTGTTCCTTCCTAAGAGGAGCACTTTGCATTTGTCTTGATTAAACTTCATCCTATTTATCTCAGACCATTTCTCCAATTTGTCCAGGTCATTTTGAATTATGACCCTATCCTTCAGATTAGTCACAACCCCTCCCAGCTTGGTATCATCTGCAAACTTAATAAGCGTACTTTCTATACCAATATCTAAATCATTGATGAAGATATTGAACAGAGGCGGTCCCAAAACAGACCCTTGCGGAACCCCACTTGTTATGCCTTTCCAGCAGGAATGTGAACCATTAGTAACTACTCTGTGAGTACAGTTATCCAGCCAGTTATGCACCCACCTTATAGCAGCCCCATCTAAGTTGTATTTACCTAGTTTATTGATAAGAATATCATATGAGACCGCATCAAACGCCTTACTAAAGTCTAGGTATACCACATCCACCACTTCCCCCTTATCCACAAGACTCGTTATCCTATTAAAGAAAGCTATCAGATTGGTTTGACATGAAACCAGTCTTCTATAAGTACAACCCTGAACCTTGCAGAAGTAGCCCATCCTAACTGTCTCTTATATTTATGGGGCAGTTCCTTTACATTTAAGAAGAGAATTCTTTTTATGGTCAAAAATACAATATAAACCCATATACAAATGTTGCAGTTGTTATTTCTGACCAGATACTAGAAGAGCTTGGAGAAAAAAACTCTCTAGTGCTGCCACACACAAGATCTGTAGGATGAAAGTAAATCTGAGCATTCAGAGGAAGGCCATACTTTATTTACATGGGTAACCTGTATACAGACATACAAATGTACCTAATGCAAAAAATCAAAATGCTTGATGTTCAAAATTATTTGAAATGCTTTACAGAATCTTTATTGTCTAATCAAGTGTTTCAGACTTAGAATCATTTGAATAATACAGTGTTAAGCCCATTAGGCATTTATGGAGTTCTTAAAATATTGGAGTTTGGTTTTGATCACTTCCAAATATATTTTCTGAATACAAGAAGATGAAAAAAGACAAGAGTACACTTTTCACATCCATAGGCTTTGCCTCAGTGACTAAGCCAAACTATTTGGTTTTAAAATACACCAACTCTAGATCTGTTGCACCTGGGGAAACTTCACAAAGCAGTGACTATGGAACTGACATTTAAAGAACTTGGCTCTTGTGTCACAAGTCAGGCCAATAGATGTCAATCTACATCCCAGGGAGAAAGAAAAACTAATGAGTCAGAGAAACATACTGGTGCTGTACATTGCTCTCTAAACCCTGAAACGTTCCTTAGTCCTTTGCAGGAAAAGAGTAAACACCATAAAAATTACACTTTGATTTAAAGATTACCTGTTTTCTGAGATAATGATTAAAGACAGGACAGATAAATTCTTTTATCCATCATGACAACTTTGTTATAAATCTTGTAACTCATAAAAGGTTGCCTATGAGCTACTTACTTATTTGTTTGTTATATTTTGCTTTACAAGCAACTCTGTAAAAGCAATAAAAAGGAATTGCGTACAGTACATCCTAACAAAAGGGCTAAACACTCCCTTGAACAGAAAACCCATGTATGTGTGTCTTGTGGGAAGGAAATATCATCAAGCCTGGTGAAAGGGAAGTAGGGAACAGGGAAGAGAGGGATTTATGGCATAGAAGGAACATGGAGTCCCATCTCTCTTCCTTCAGAAACTGCAAATACCAGTGATTCCTAGGAAACTAGGATCACCTGGATGGAGGCCATATCTTTTACCACTGGCTCCTCTGTAGCCCCATCCTGCCCTTTAGAATCAGAATTGTAGGACAGAAATGGACCTTAACAGGTCATCCAGTTCAGCCCCTGTGTTCATGCAAAGACTAAGGGTGCATCTAGATAGCACCGTTTTGTTGGAATAAGCTATGCAAATTGTGTAGCTTATTCCGTGTCTAGGTCAAAAGAGTTTATTTTGAAATTTGGCGCTGTGTAGGCAGAGCCAAATTTCAAAATAAGGCACTATTCTGACAAATCCCTTAACCCTTGTGAAACGAGGGTTACAGGGATGCTGGAATAGTGTGCCCACTATTTTGGGAAATAGCGGGTGCATTTAAAGACAAGGTATTGCTATTTCGGGATACTTCCGGTATCCTGAAATAGCACCCCAGTCTAGACGTACCCTAAGTATCATTTAGATCATCCAGACAGGCATTTATCTAACCTGCTCTTAAATCTCCATTCATGGAGATTCGATAGTCTCCCTGGGCAATTTATTCCAGTCCTTAGTATGCCTGCGAATCAGGAAGTTTTTCCTAATATCTAACTGAAGGCCCTGCTGCAATTTAAGCTCATTGCTTTATTCTTGTTCTAGCCTACATTTTTTACCTCTTCCTTAGAACACCCTCTCAGTATTCTCTTCTCCAGACTATTTTGTCTTCTAAACAGAATGGTCCTTAGAGCACCACTGTGTAGGTTTCTTCCACCAACAACTGCACTAAAATTATCTTGAAAGATCACTATGTGGATGGGAAAAATGCATAGAAAAGTTAATTCAGCTTCAGGTCACTGTGGGTTTAGGCAGGGTCCATGTTTATCTCCCCTGGCTCCATACCTGGTATGCTCCTTTGTCTAGCTTTGCTGGGGAGTCCTGTCTGAGTCTGGGACATGACCTCAGCAGTAATTTCTCATTCCGCCACCCAAACACCAGCTTCTGTAGCTGTGTAGAAAATTCCATGCATACAAAGTTACTACACATAAAAAAACCCGTGAATAAAGTGCTACAAATATACAATAATGAAATTATTCATGTCTTGAAATGACATTGAAATACAAACGACATCTAGAAAAAATGCATACAGCTTCTGAAGTTCCCCTATAACCATACGCTATTAGCCAGAAATGTAGATATATATTCAAAACATGTTTATGATTTTTGAATATTTTCCCATGGAAAAGCAAGCTGTAGTAAATCTTGCATTTGAAGGTTAATAGCTTGGTAGGGTGCCTTTTTTAAAAAAAAGAACAAAAATAAAACATTTGAATGACTATCTTGTAAAGCCGCTAATAGCTGAATTCATCTGCAGCTTATTTTTCTCATTTGTCATATTCCCATTTATTAGTTGAGAGTTTTGTTTTTAAAAAGAAGTAACAAAATATTGGTTGCAGATTCTTAGAATGTCTGTTGAGTAGCTTATGCAGGTTGTACCTTCCTGGTAATCTGAGCAATCCCAAACCATGGAGTCTGCCATATCAGGAGAGGTCAATGCCAGCCCCTCTGCTGCTGTCACATGTGGGGCTCTGCTTCAGAAGTAACAGAGAGCCTGGCACTATCTGAGCAGGCACTGGGGAGAGGATAGTTGGGGAAAGAGGCAAGGTGGTTGCAGAGTCCCACAGCTCGGGGCAAGGCTTACAGTGACAAGAATGTGCTCCTGGCCCCTAACTCTGGCCACAGGGCTGCCCTACTGGCCCTTGGCCACAGGACTCTACAGCCATCCATCCTGCCACTTCACTCCTAAGAGTCCCTACACATTCCTGCTCAGTCAATGCCAGCCCCTCTGCTGCTACCATGCTGTAAGGTACACTGATGGCAGCAGAGGTGCCAGCATTGACCAAGCAGGGACTGGGGCGGTGCTCGAGGCAAGACGGCTGCAGAGTCCCAGGGCCAGGAACCAGGAGCTCATCCCCATGGGGCTCCACAGCTATCCTGCCTCTTCTTCTGAGCTTCCACCTATCCCTTCCCCTTCCCCTCCCTCCCTTCCTGAGCTTGAGGGCTGCAAATGAGCTATTTGAGGTGCTCTGGGAAGCTCCAGGATGGCAGGAGAGGAGGTGCTCAGCATGAGACCCAGTTTTTTCCCGGCCCTAGAGCACCTAGAAATAAGAGTGATAGATTGTACCAGACAAAGAGCTTAAAATCTAAATAGACAAAACAGATCCAGGGTGGAGGAAGAAGTAGAACACTCAAGAAGAATGAATGTTCTGATGACAGCCACAAGCACATTAGTTCCACACTGGTTTTGGAGGGGTAGGTTTACTTAAGTATGATTAGCTAAATGGAAAGAAAGAGGAGGGAAAGAGAGTTGAGGGGAACACGTCTGGGAGAAGAGAGGCAGTCGGGGAGTGAAGCTGAGGTACAGAGACTGAGGCTACATCTACACTGCAGGTATTTGTCCGCAGAGAGTATGCTAATGAAGCTCTTATTAGCATTTGTTGCACTGTCATTTGCATATCTCTGCCGATGCTTTTTGCGCAAGAGGTTTTTTTGCAAAAACAAGCAGTGTGGACGGGTCTGTTTTGCGCAAAAAAATCCCTTTTGCGCAAGATCCCTTATGCCTCAAAAAAGGAGGTATACAGATCTTGCACAAAAGGGAGATTTTGGCAAAACGGACCCATCTACACTGCTTGTTTTTGCACAAAAACCTCTTGAACATAAAGCATCGGCAGAGATATGCAAATGACAGCGCAACAAATGCCAATAAGCACTTCATTAACATATTCTCTGCCGGCAAACAACATATTCTCTACCTTCAGTGTAGACATAGCCTGAGAGGAGGGGAAAGAGAGGTTTAGAGCAAACAACCAAGGCAGAGGAAGTCTAGCCCAAAGAATAGAAAGTTTTGTAAATGTCCAAAGAAGCAAAGCAAATATCCCTGCTTTGTTTTTGATCATCTCAACAAAAGTAACAGGGAAGCAACAGACAATCAATTATTTTCACACATCCTATAAATATTAACCATGGTAAACATTTAAAAGTATACAATTCTAAATGCCTTCTAAAGCCCACACCATCAATATTAATTTTCCTTTGCTTTTTGAATGATAATTTGTGCTTTATTTTGACAATTGTGTTGAACATTAGAGTTGCTAGCATACATTTTAAAGAGTGTTTTCTGCATAATGTATTATGTGTATGGCAAGTCACTAATGACATGAGAGCTTTCTCTTTTTTAATCAAAGGATGAGCAAAGGTGATTGTGAAGGAAACAGATAAGATTTTAAGATGATAGGATGGTGTTTCCACAGCTTTGACGATGTCCACTTTTCCAGTGGTCTCTGTTTGCTTGCTTTTAAAGCTCTAACATCCAGCATTGCCTTTTGTTGCAGGATAAAAAAGAACAAAAGAAAAATGGGGAATGACTGCACAAGATCTGAAAGGCAGACATCTCACAGTAATCAAATGCCTCTAGATCTTTTGGTCTTCACATTTTACTTTTGACTTTTTCCTTTTGTGTCACTTGTGCTTGAAGATTTTGTTTCCAATGCAGCTAGTTCTCAGGTGATTGTTAGAAAACATTTCCGATCTGCTTTGGAACTGGAACACTTTGTCTAGTTATATCTGTGAAATAAATGACATTGTGTAAAACATTATCACAGATCTTTTAGAATTAGATGACAGGCTGACAGCACTGTTACTCACAGTTCAGATTACGGCAATAGAGAATGTAATGAGGCATAATGCTATTATTTTTCACTTTACTATTTTAATATTGTGTTTTCTAAAGCTCTTGAAATATCATGCATAAAACATTTTGCTGAAACCACAGTGAGTTATGTATTCATAATGTCATTACAAAAAAAACAATGTCACAACTGTATGAAACAATGGAAATTCATCTTTACTCTTCCTCTTTAAGGGGCTAAAAGGAAACACTGTAACCTGAAAGGACTTGAAACAAAACACATGTTGGTTATAGCTCAGAAATTATAGCTTCATTTTTTGTGTCGCTGGATGGATTACACATAGCTATGGCATATATTATCCGGACTTCAGCATCCAAGATGGCAGGAGTACTCTACTCCATCATTGCCCCTGCCTCAAGAGAAAGCTGAAGCAGAGAGAAACTTTTATGCATTAAATCCTACTGTGTGTGAGTTTATGTAACTTCTTGAGCGCTGCTCAAGCACCGCTTGTTCTGCAGGCTGCTGACGGACTTTCATAGGTCTTCAGTAGCTTGGCCCTCTGGCTGAGTCAAAAATTCTAATGAATCCCTCTCATGTCATTAAAGAGTTCAATAACAAAACATTTAATTTGCTAGGGTCTTCAGCCCTCACTCTGAGATTAGACTTCTTTCCTTGTTGAGGTTCATGACAGTTTGCCTGTGGCTGGTGAGGCTACCTTGACCCATCCAAAACTCTGGGTTTCAGTCCAGGGGCCCTTTGTATAGCACCATGTCCTGCCTATCCAATATACCACTGCTAGGTCTGTGTGACTCTTCCTGCTGGTCCCTTTTTCTCCCAGCCCTATCTCAGGGCCAGCATCCCCAGGTTCCTTCTGTCTTCAGGCCACAGAGGAGTCCTGATTTGTTCCTGGTCCCGGCCAGGAGTGGCTCTGCAGCATTAATTGAACCTGCTGAGCTCTGATTGGCTGCTGCTAACTCTTGGAAAGGACCAGATCTCTCCAGCTTTCAAAGGGGTGCTCCAGAGAGGCCACTTTAGTTTCTTTGCTGGGGGGGAGGGGTTCATCTTCTCATCTCCCTGTTTCCTAGAGCAGTGGGTAACAGAGTTGTGGGGCCTCCAGCAAAACACCACAGTCATAGTGTGGGATGTGGATGGGAATAATGCTTGCTTCTGCAGGAGATGTGAGAAATATTATTTGGGGGGGGGACTTAGTTTCATCTAGTTTACCTCTATATTTAGCCCAATGAGTTGGGTGAAACTAAACTGTTGTGACCTACAAGCGGAATATGGGAGCGACTGAGGTGGCCCAAATGTAGGAGGCCCCTTCAATAGCAGGAAATTTATTAGTAGAGCCCTGTGCAGACACAGCTGTCTACCCATGGATGCAGATATGGCAGATAGACATCAGTATCTACTGATCTGAATTTCTCTGAGATGGGACAATATTTTAGAGTTGTAATTACCTTAACTGAATATCTTTACACACAGATTTTGAAGCTCTTATGCTGTGTGAGAGACTAAAAACAGTGTCAACACAAGCAGAAAATAAACAGCTCTCCCATCAACCCCATCCTCTGAACTCACAGGTGTTGGTTTAGTCCATCAGTAACACATACAACAGAGGTATTTTGCAATAGAAAGCACTATTTGTGTCTACATTGAAACTCTCAGGCTGTAAATATAACTACAGTATTATTTGGATAAAGCTTTTTAAAAGATTGAATAGTAAGACTGCATTTTTAGTCTGATTTGATTGTCTCAAATTGCAAGAATTTGTATTGTGAAAGAAGTATAGCTAATGGAAAATGAACTTGTCAGCCAGTAGAAATTCAGTGATTTCCAGAAAGAGTCACTATTGGTCAATGAGCAGCTGTTCTGTCAGCTAGTAGTATTTACCAGCCTTATTCATAAATATGCTACTGTAGTGGAACAGACTGCATGGTGTATCTTTTTGAAGAAGGATTTTTTTGGGGTGGCGGGGATATTACCAAATTGCTAGGTACCTTGACTAAATGAAAGTGTGTATCAGAGAAAGGAAGAATCAAAATCTTGGGTCTCTTGAAATAAACAGGTATGCTAGTGAAACCTCTTGTTAGGAATTGCCTTGTCATGATGATTTTGTTTATGAAGAAATATAAAAGGGATCAAGTCAGCTACTCAGTTTATATGTAATTTTATTAGAGGAGGGCTTTAACCCAACATTTAAATGACATAAGTTAAATGACAGTATTTTCATGTGAAAGACAACTAGAGTTTAGTATATACTTCATAGAAATATATGACTTAATTTATATTTCAAGAGAGATTTTGTAAAACAAACTTAAAATAGAAGTCCCAAGGTTGAGACAATAGTTGACTATGCACTCTCTGAAAATGGACATTCTTCAGGTTTTATGTTTTTGCCAATGGAACCTGTATACTCTGGTACATTTAGTACTTTGCTTATTATATAGTCTGACCACTAACTGATTCAAAATAAATCTCTAATTCTAACTGGTATAAATAGTTATGTAAACCAAAGTGAATTCTAATGTCACCCAAATTATAAAGGCATTCTGATACCTCAATATGAGGAAGTGGCAACCTAGTTATATAAATTGTATCATGGAACTGCATGTAAAGCAAATAAAAAATAATGTATGGAAATTTATAGATTTGTGTGTGAGGATGAAGTGTAAATTATTTGTAGTCCAGTTCTGTTAACCTTAATCCAGTGAAAATTCCATTGCATTCAATGGAAGTCTTGACTAAGTAAAGGGTCTGAGATCGATTGATCCTGATTTCATAACAGTACAGACTGTACCTCCCAAATCCAGGACTCTCTGGTCCTGCAACATCTGTAGTCTAGAGCCCCAAGGAAAGGAGCCAGCAGAGGAGCACTGACTGACCTCCCCTGGTCCAGCAAACTCCCTAATCTGGGACAGCTCAGGTGCCAAGAGTGCCGGACCAGGGAAGTCCAATCTGAAGTAACACTGAAGGCTATAAATGAGAATATTGTTCTAGGACTCCTAGGGTATGTCTACATTACAAAGTAAATTCGAACTAACGGATGTTAGTTTGAATTAACTTTGATAGGCGCTACACTAGCGCTCCGCTAGTTCGAACTTAATTCGAACTAGCAGAGCGCTTAGTTCGAACTAGGTAAACTTCATTCTACGAGGACTAAGCCTAGTTCGAACTTACTAGTTCGAATTAAGGGGTGTGTAGCCCCTTAATTTGAACTAGTGGGAGGCTAGCCCTCCCCAGCTTTCCC
The DNA here is from genome assembly GCF_052426305.1 of Pelodiscus sinensis. Taxonomy (NCBI): domain Eukaryota; kingdom Metazoa; phylum Chordata; order Testudines; family Trionychidae; genus Pelodiscus; species Pelodiscus sinensis. The sequence continues at coordinate 204,059,904 of NC_143052.1, forward strand.
TGGTGGCCACTCTGGCCAACACCAGGGAAATTCTATTGCCCCCCTCCCGGCCCCGGAGCCCTTAAAGGGGCACGGGCTGGCTACGGTGCCCGTGCCAGGTGCAAGCCTGCCAGCACCCAGCTAGCAGACCCGGCACCTGGCACGGCTCGAGCCAGCCACCCGATTCTCCCCAGCCCTCCCCCTCTTCCCAGGACCAGGCTGGTGGCTCCCAGGAGCTTGCCCGGGACCGCAAGAGGCAAGCACCTCGTCCATGACCTCTGCACTAGGCACAGGAAAGTGGCCATCTAGGGCAGGAGAGCTGCCAGCCTGGCCACCCAGGAGCAGGTGTGCATGAAAATCAAGGTGGTCCACTGAAACCCCCGACCCTGAGCCCTGAGCTTACAATGGCCGTACTGGGTCAGACCAAAGGTCCATCTAGCCGTACTGGGTCAGACCAAAGGTCCATCTGCCGACAGCGACCAAACCTAGGGACCCTGGAGGGGATGGACCGAAGACAGTGACCAAGCCATTTGTCTCGTGACATCCCTCTCCAGCCTTCCACAAACTTTGGGCAGGGACACCACTCCTACCCCCTGGCTAATACCACTCCATGGACCCAACCTCCATCACTTGATCTCACTTCTCTTTAAACTCTGTTCTAGTTCTAGCCTTCACAGCCTCCTGCAGCAAGGAGTTCCACAGGTTAACTCTTTGCTTTGTGAAGAACAACTTTCTGTTACTAGTTTGAAGCCTGCTACCCATTCCTTTCCTTTGGTGTCCTCTAGTCCTTCTTTATGGGAACTACTGAAGAACTTTTCTGTATGCACCCTCTCCACCCAACTCCTGCTTTTATAGACCTCTATCCTATCCCCCCCTCAGTCTCCTCTTTTCTAAACTGAAAAGTCCCAGTCTCTTTAGCCTCTCTTCATATGGGACCTGTTCCAAACCTCTGATCATTTTAGTTGCCCTCCCCTCTCCCACCCTCTCTCTTCCCCTCTCACACCTCCTTTTCCCAGTCTCCCGAGTTTTGTTCAATAAAGAGAGATTCTATTTTTGACCACACGTTTTCTTTATTTTGTACATAAGGAAGGGGGGGCTAGGGAAGGGTAAGTGGAAGGAGGTGAGGGAGGAATGAGGTACGAGCCCCCGATGGGGAGGACTGGGCTGGCTCTGTAGGCTTCTGGGGGTGGAAGCTCTCCTGCAGCCCCCCAATTGCTCCCTCTCCCCAGATGGCAGCCTGCGGCAAGTGCAGCCGGTCTGATGGCCGAGTGCTCTGATGTGCCCAGTGTGGGCACTCAGGGCACTCCAAGCCAGGACTGCTTTTTAAGCGGGGCACCCCTGAGAACTGTCTGTCCGGGGTGGGGGTCGGGTCTCTTTAAGCGCAGCCCTCGGCTAGCCTGAGACAGCATCTCCACGCTCTAAGTCCTCATCTGATGCCCTTCCGGCACTGCTTCCGGCCATCCTTAACCCCGGTTCAGGGTCCACTCCTTGTGGACATGCTATTTCGAATTAGCAGAATGCTAATTCGAACTAGTTTTTTAGTCTGGATGCGCTAGTTCGAATTAGCTTAGTTCGAATTAACTAATTCAAACTAAGTTAGTTCGAATTAGCGCTGTAGTGTAGACATACCCCCAGTGAATAAAAAGTTTTCTTTAAGTTTTTGCTTATATATATTATCAGTAAGAGAGGGCACTATAATGACTTCTCTTGAATGTGTGTGTGTGTGTGTGTGTATGTATGAATGTGTGCCTTGGCGTCTGAGCATTCTATCCCGAGATTGTGGGTGAGACTTAAGTTTTACTTAGAAGCTACTGTCAGCCCCAGTGACTGGCTCCTGTTGTGACCTCACAAGGAGTAGCAGTTTGCTGGATGACAGGCTGGCAAGTGGGAAGGGGGACCCCACTGAAGCCCTACTCCCAGCCGTAAGAGTAGCAGAGATGATGCTGGAAGTGCTGAACTATGACGTAGGGACTGTAGGGGAGTTGAAATGAGAAGAGTAGAGGCTGATGGGATGAGCTCTGGGAAGATGAGGGTGGTGTGTTTGATGGGGGCAGGGAGACTGAATGGAGGGAGGATGAACTAAGCAGGGAGAGGGGGCTTGGGTGAAGCCAGAACTGATGGTCACTAGAGCACGAGATTAATTATTGGGCAGGGGACAGGCAGATGAGGGAGTATGAGCTTCTGCAAGAGGGATCAACATCCCCTGATCCAGTACATGGCGTAGAGTGGACAGCAGTAATTGTCACATGCATACATCCTAAGGATAGGAAGGGAGAGTTCAAAAACAACACAGAATAATCTTTTAAAAAGCTCTCATGATTTTTGAGGGTCCGACTCATGATTTTAGAACTCTTGAAGTTGTCGGTACTGGAGAAGGGGAGTGAAGGAATTGTAGAGACCAGAGGCCTGTGAGATGAGAGGCTGAGAGGGTAAGTGTCTAAGTGGTTGGGAGAATGAACGGCTAGAGAAATGAAAGTCATGATTTTACACCATTGTCATCCATAATGAGAATGTCCTGTAATAGAAGTGGTGACTGTGGACCTCCTGCTGACTTCACTTATCTGCTGTTCCTCCTCTGCTCTCTTATGCATACCCACTCAACAATTCAGTATGCACTGCTGCTTCTGACTCCATCCCCAACCCTCATTGGGTGAGATAATAATGTAAGCGCAGGGTAATGAGCAAAAACATAAACACTGGGTACAGAACTCTTTGAAAAAAGGAATATACTGTTAAAACAGCTGAAGTTAACTAGCTGGCAAAAGGAGAGGGTGATGAGGTCAGATAAATTAGTGGTTATGCAATTATAAAACTGGGATGAGAGCAATGTTCAGTCTTGATTAGATCATATGATTGTCACCCTGCTGTCACCAACACAGTAGCCCAGTAAAATAGGGTAAGATTGTCCCACCCTTAATTTTTATATGAATAGTTTCTTAGAGGTTAGTGGACAATTCACATGAGTAATGATTACAAAAACAGGCCCGTTATCATGCCATCAGGTGACAAAATAGATACGGTTTCCCTTCATTTTTTGACACTAATTTTTTCAGTAGTTTTGGCAGCAATTTTAGTGTAGCAGCAAACAATGATATTCACTGGACAGTAGACCATTTAGATTCCATGGTGCCCTTTCTCACTTCTTCTCTGGGCAGAAATGTTTTGTGCCCTCCACATATAGACAGACAGACACGTCATATCCCCACATTTTTTTTAATGTCAAAAAATAAAAAAAAAACATTAAAATGTTATCTGCGCAGCAAGTTAGGCTGTATTTGGTGTGACGTTTTGGTTGATCAGAATTTAATAAGGGTTAGATTTGTTCAGCTAGATAGGATTTAGTATAAATTTTATTAGGGATTTATTTAGTCATAGAGTGATGGATACTTACTAAATATTTTAACAATGGAAAAGTTAAACACATATTTGAAGCAGTTCATTTTTTTGATACTGAAAATTCTTTCTCGCTGAGAAAAAAATGTATATGTGAGGCAAAAATATGGTCTAAAATATAAACCGAATAGCTGTTAGTTAACTGATATAATGCTGGGAACCGAAGAATACAACACATTTTAATATGGAATTACTGAGATGAAAGCTGAAAGTCACCTAACATGGCCTTTTAGTAATAACAAAATTTAGGAGAAAATTAAATGAATTGCAAACACAATAAATGGGCATACTGTACTTCAGTTAGATTACTAATTTTGTTCTCTGTATCATATGGTAGTTTCAGGCAGCTGGGGTTTTATAACCACCTGCTAATACTCTGGAGTACAAAAGAAGAAATAGTAAATTCCATATTTTTATTAAATAATAAAACCAATATTCTATTTTATAAAATAACACCCCCCTGGTAGATATTTTATATCCAATTACAGATAACTTGTTATTTTGTACTGGAAACAATGCTGCAATTTTTTTTGCTGGTATATTTAAAGTAAATCTGAATCATCATTTTTCCTGTTACTCCCCAAAAGGGAATTTAGTGGATATACCAGGAGAAAAACTAGCTAGAGGCACATTTTAACAAAGGCTCATTTCTTGATAGGTTTTGTGCTACTATTACATTGTAATCTTCCAAGGCAAGGTGCAGTATATCATATTGTGTCATTTTGAGAAATGCTGATTCTCACAATTCAGAAAGTACAGTTGCTCTGTTCCCAGGAGGAATGGCATTGAATTGTTTCCCCCACCCTCACTAAAGCTAGCTTGAGGATGATTATTTGAGTGTATATAGGTTGCCTGTGACGTGAATTTGAAGCCAGTTGCATGGATTGACTACACAGTTCAGGCTAGTTCTATTGCCTGGTTAGTACAGGCTAGGATAGTGAGCCAACTGGTGCAAACTAGATAGACAAGGCATGATTCAAACTAGATAGAACAGCTTGGCGACAAGCTGGTTTTGGCTGCACTAAGTGATACACATGTGCGGTTGGGAAGGAATTTTCTACTCTTGAAAAATTGGCTTGGCTACTGGCTTTATTCCCTTCCTCTTCATTGTAAGCACTGCCTCTTACAGGCATTATTATTATTTATTATTTATGTATTTTATAATGCCTATTGGCAATAAGTAACCAAGCTATGGTTGCACCATTTGTATAGGCACCAAACACACACAGATGGTAAACTGTCCTTGCCTGAACAGTTTGCAATCTAAACAGACAAGACAAACAAGGGTAGAAAAAGGAGTAGAGCACTCAAGCACAGTGAAAAAATGTGACAGCAGCAAACATCCAGACAGTGCTACATTTAATTTCTCTCTCTCCCTCCATTCCTCCCCCCCCCCCCCCAGTGAGTTCACTGAGGGGGACTCAGTTAAATGGAAAGAAAAAAAGAGGGGATAGAGGTGTGGGGGACCAGACAAGGAAGGGGAGGATAAGAGAGGCAGATGTGGAGTGTGGCTGAGGTGAAGAGGCTGCTATAAACAGTGTAGGAGAGGGTTGGAGCAAACAGCCAATCACCACAGGGCGGATGAAGACAAGTCAGAACTGTATGAAGTTCTTTGATCATCTGAAGGCTCCTGCTTTGGCTCTCCTTCACTGTTTTCTCCCAAAACCACATGGTGCAGTGGAGACACCAACTACTTGGATCATAGTGACCCCAGAATAGGGGTGGGGTTTTCCCTGCTCAGTTCTGAATTCTGGGTGTGCTTAAAAGAGGAATGGCTCCCAGCTCAAACCCCTGTATTCCTTTGTCCCAGTGCAGCTGTCCCTGGCTTGGCATACTGCATGTCCCAACTGAGTAGGCTCATGGATGTGCTCACAACAAGCTTGCTTCTCAAATGATTGCCTGGAGACCACAGGGAGTTATTGGCACCAGCTGGCAGTTTAAAAGCTTGTTTCCTAAGTTGAATTTGTATCATTTGAAATGAAGGCAAGAGTGTGTGACATGGGGACTTCATTTGGAAAAGTGGGGACAACTGCAGAAATGGGTAGAATAGGTTCCTCCTCCTCCTCCCTCCAAAAGTGCCGGTGAAGAGGCCTGGGCTGAGAAGGCTGTTGTTATGAGTCCGACAGCAACAATGAGGCCAGGGGCTGAGCCTAGAGGAATGGCAGGACCTTTGAGTACTGGTGCCAAACTGGTGGTGCTGGGCTGTATACTGATGAGCGAGTGCAGGAGTTATTGGAGGCAAATGAAAAATACAGGTCCATAGCAGATGTAGGACTCCAACCAAGGCTCTGGGAGCGGAACCAATGGTATTAACAGACAAGAAGGAATGGGTTTTAAGTGTACCTAAGCTGGTGTGGGATGTGCACATGCAATGAGCAGCAGAGGAAGGTGTAGGGCAGGCTTCACTGACCAGAGAAAGGACTCTGGTGTCTGGGTACTGTTTGTGCAAGAGGTTGAAGAGCAAGGTGGTGTGCACAGTGGCAAATGGACTGGGTGCAGGTGGACTGGGTGGTGAGTGCCAAAGGAGCATTCAAAATAAATAACCAATGTGGCATGGTAGGGCTCTCAGGTCCTCCTCCTTCTCTTTACCCTCAGAGAGAGGAAGCTTAGCTGGCTATTTCCCTCTGCTGCTACTAACTTGATGTTTGACTGTGGGTGAGCTGTCTGACCTTGGGCAGGTAATGCCTCTCACTGTGTGTTTGTAAGCTCCTCTTGGTACTACTGCAATACATATAATGAAAATAGTAGTAATCAGTATAGTGGGATTCTTGATTGATAGCTCTCCTGGCTTGATGTGGCTCAGAGAGAGAGCATTGCACTTAGTCAGCTCATGAATGCTTCCAGCTCTCAAACTGGGGCTTATCCCCGATTGCAGACATTGCCAGATCCAGGGCAGGATGTGCTAGGGAGCACTCACCACCAGTAAAAGACACTTCACTAGTGGTTCCAATGGTCTGGGGTCAGACTGTACATGTGGCTGGGGCACATCTTCCATAAGTAAGTTGTAGAGGCAAAGTTGGCTCGCTTCACAAGTTGATCGAGGGAAGGCACAATAGATTTTGCAGAGAGTGATAAGATAGATCTACCTGAGGCAGTGTTGGAGCTCCTCACTTGCTAAGAACAAGCAAGAGCATGATACACAGTTTTGAATCCCAGGACGCAGGGCATAGTCCCCAGAGAGGGCCAAAGAGAAACAGCTACTTTAAACTGAGAAATGCATACAACTAATTAAAGAGACAAAACAAAAGAAGGCTTGGTACAAACACATGAAAAACTTTGACTGGAAAAACCATGATCACAAAGGAAGAGGAATTGTGACTCAGACCATGAAGTGACAATAGCTATTTGGATAGGTGTCACCCTGAACAGCTTCATATAACCTTGCCTGGGCCATATAACTATCTGTGGAGATCTGGTACATGGCGGGCATGTGCACCCGCATTTAGAATACCTATAGGGACATATTGGAAGAACTTGAAGTCACTGTGAGTCAGGTTGGATTTCAACTGGAACTAGGTTGAAACTAGGTTGAACCTAGTGGAACTAGTTGAAACTAGTGGAACTAGGTTGAAAGGCCCTTGTATCCCATGAGCATTCTAGCAATGTATTTTATAATTTTAGAAAAAAATATTCAATTTGAAAAATATCTGGATTACAGTCATTAAACAATAGCAACAAATGGTTGATCGTCCATTGACAGAACAATGACGCTCTTCATATAACAGACAGGCATTACCATAATATTTTCTATGATGTGTGGCAACGATCCACCTCATAATCTTTCTAATAGGCTCTACACAAGCAAATGTTTCTCTCATCTGCAGACTAAATATATGAAATTCATTGACCCGAATTCTCTAACAATTATCATGTATTCTTAACTGTTGATCTAAATTAAAAAGGGCTGTTCATCTTCTGACAGTAAATTTTCATATCTCATTGTCTAGCTTCAAGTATGATTTAGCTACAAGCAGGATTGACTTGGTTCATTGTCCCACATTACCATATTAATTAACAGAAACAGTAAATATATGCATGAAACACCTGAGCAGAAATAGGTAAAGAGTTACATGTGAAAAGTAATAGCTAGACTATGAGGTTTATGACATTTCTCTACAGAATCCTGGCTTTAGCCAGTACTAGTCATCCCGCAACATCATCATCCCGCAAATACATAGAATTAGAACTCCATTTCTGTCACAGAGGTCATGGATTCTATGACCTCTCCAACTTCTTCAGTTTTAACCCACTGCAGCGGACCAACTGGAGCAGCTGCCCGCTCCTGCCAAAGAGGACTGGAATAGTGGCCTGGGGCAAGAGCAGCAGCCAGTGGTCAGTCCCCATTTCAGGAGCAGCAGCCCAGACCACCGGAGTAGCAACTATTGCTGCAGGAGTAGCAGCCATGGCTGCGTGAGCCTCAGATTCTTCTGGAGCAGGAGCTGAGACCTGGTCAGCTGCTGGGGCTGAGTCAGCAGCTGGGACCAGTGCAGGACCAGTAAGGGGCTAAAGCATCTGCTGGTGGTCAGTTCCCAACATGGCTCTGACTATTAGTGTTTCACCCTCCCTCCCCCCGGCGCGCCATGGTATTTTAAGTAAAAGTCAAGGACAGGTTGCAGACTTCTTTACATTTTGTTTATTTCCTGCAAATACCCCTGACAAAATCTGCACCTGGTGTATAATATGTTTCTGTGCCAGGTTTGAAGAGCAATATTAGTAATTTGTTGTTTGTTTCAGTTATATTTTACAGAGATAATTATTCATTTATAGGCATTCTTTATAGAGAAGGGTCATTCAAGCTTCAGCTGAGTTTTGAAACTTTCTGGGAATGGATTTGAACTGATTAGGTGGGTACATAAGTGGTTGGATAACTGTTTCCAGAGAGAAGTTAGCAATAGCTCACAGTCATGCAGGAAGGGCATAACAAGTTGCATCCCTCAGGGATCCATTTTGGAACCAGTTTTCTCTTCCAAAATCTTCTTCAAAGATTTACGCGATAGCATAGAAAGCACACTTAAGTTTGTAGATGGTACCAACCTGGGAGAGGTTGCAAGTGCTTGGAGGCTAGGACTATAATTCAAAATGATCTGTGCCGGGGTGGGCAATAAAATGGTGGTGGTTCACCAGAGGTTATCTCCTGATGGACCGCTGCTGCTATATTTACTTGCACTTCCACAGGTATGGGCACTGTGATCCCCTTTACCTGTGGAGACACAGGTAAATATGGCAATATATGTGTGTGTGTGGGGGGGGGGGGTCTACCAGTGGCTAAACTTGGCAGACTAGATCCAGCCTGCAGACCAGTATTTGCCCACCACTGATCTGGACAAACTGGAGAAATGGTCTGAGATAAATAGTATGAAATTCAATGAGGACAAATGCAAAGTACTCTACTTAGGAGGAATAATCAGTTTAACACATACACAATGGGAAGTGACTGTCCAGGAAGCAGTACTGCAAAAGGAATCTGGGGTCATAGTGGACCATTTGCTAAATATGACTCAGCAGTGTGAGACTGTTGCAAAACGTCCAAACATCGTACTGAGATACATTAATAGGAATGTTATAAGCAAGACATTTGAAGTCATTCTTCCACTCTACTCTGCACTGATTAGGCCTCAACTGGAGTACTGTGTCCAGTTCTGGGCACCACATTTCAGGAAAGCTGGAGAAGGTCCAGAGAAGAGCAACAACAATGATTAAAGGTCTAGAAAACATGATCTATGAGGGAAGACTGAAACAATTGGGTTTGTTTGGTCTGGAAAAGAGGAAACTGAGAGGGGACGTAACAGCTTTCAAGTACCTAAAAGGTTGTTGCAAAGAGGAAGAAGAATATTCCCCTTGACCTCTGATGATAGGGACAAGAAGCAAAGGGCTTAAATTGCAACAAGGGAGGTTTAGGTAGGGCATTAGGAAAGACTTTCTTCTTGTCAAAATGCAGGACAATGTAGCACTTTAAAGACTAACAAGATGGTTTATTAGATGATGAGCTTTCGTGGGCCAGACCCACTTCCTCAGATCAAATAAAGGAAGAAAACAGTCACAACCATATATACCAAAGGATACAATTTAAAAAAATGAACACACATGAATAGGACAAATCACATTACAGAACAGAAGAGGGATGTGGGGGGGGGGAGGGAGGGGGAAGGAAGGTGAACATCCCCCTTCTGTTCTCTACCACTTTTCTTCTTGTCAGTGTGCTTATGAACTGGAATAAATTGCCTGGTGAGATTGTGGAATCTCCATCACTGGAGATGTTTAAGAGCGGGTTAGACAAACACCTGTCAGGGCCAGGGACTGGACTTGATGACCTCTCAAGGTTCCTTCCAGTTCTAGTGTGCTGATTCAATGCTCTGACATCAGGTTAATAAAAGAAGGGGACTAGCACTCCTGACTCTTAGTCAAGTGTCCATACTGCTTCTTTAAACAATGAATCATTTTTAGATTTAATCCATAACAACTGAGACAGTTTTGTTTCCCAAATTCAGTGCTGTACTTTGGTTGGTGAGGGGGATGAGAAAAAGAAAAGTATTAATTCTTCTAAAATATTATGTAGCTAGAGCTTTTGTGCCAAGAATCTTAGGTTTCAAAACTATGTGCCTAAATATATGCATGCTTCAGTAAAAAAAAGTTTCTATTTTCACTTTGAATAGATATACTCTGAGACATATTATGGAGTTTCTGTCGGCTAGTATTGAGATTATATGGAAGTTTAAATAGGAATCACAGACGTGTAAATGCACAGCATGCAAAAGTCAGATAATTCCTGTGCATAGTTCTATAGGAAGAATGCATGATATTGAAGGTTATTTACTAGACATCGCAGTGTGATAGAGTATACAGATAAATTTTGGTGTTTCCCAATGTATGTAAACTATCATCAAGTATGTAGAATGCCTGTGCTGTATTGCAACACAATGTTGTAAGTGGGGAAGACAGTACTCTATTTTCTTCTATTCACCACAGTGCCTCCTTTTTGTCATTATTTATTCACATTTGTCACTATCCCTCAGCCACTAATCCATCTATAGACAGCCAAAAAGCATGCACTCACTCACTCCCGCAGACCACACTCTTATATAGCCATGAATCACCCACTGTATTGTGCGTGTACATAATCACTTATTATTTACTCCATTTATGTATCTAGCACTTACTCTACTGGCTAGCACCCTCCCTTTGCTTTTACTGTCTCCCAAGCCCTCTGTTTGGTTTTGTCCTTTCTGCTACGTGCCTGTTTGTTGGCACTCAGAACCCCTCAATCCCCATCTGTTAGAGCAACCAAGTATTTGATTCACACAGTTTCTCTGTGTCTTTTTTTTTTCTTCAGCTGCAGGGTTAAAATAGAGCTGAGTAGAAAGCAACAACTGTAAAACTGTAACCTCATGCTGGCTTCTTCAGGTAGGAGATGTTGCAGAAGGGCTTTCTCCTTAAAGCCCTCTGTGTGAGATTGAATAACTGCCAAAGTTGAGAGGGAATTCATCCGGAAAATGAGGAAGTCTAAAGAAGACAGGTCTCAGTAGATGAAGGAGGAGCAGCAGCGGGAATGGCGAACGTTGTTGTTCCCCAGAACTGTAGTGCTGCTAGAATTCTCAGTCCTATACACACAAAGGGGCTGAGCTGAGTGGGACCAAGTTAGGAATTGACCTGATCATTGGTTAGATCATATCTGCAGGCCCACATTTGAAACATATTTTCCCGTTATGAGCATCTACTCAAAGCAGTAGATATATTACTAAATGGTAGCTTGCTAAATTTCCATCAAAATATAAGAATGGCCATACTGAGTCAGACCAAAGCTGCCTCTAGCCAGTATTCTGTCTTACAATAGTGGCCAGTGCTGGGTGCTTCAGAGGAAATGAACAGAAAAGTAAATCACTCATTTCTAGCTTCTGGTAAATAGTCTTTCTAATAGGCATCATTGGACCAAGTCCTCCATCAATGTATCTAGTTATTTTTTGAAACTTGTTAGACTCTTGGTCTTCACAATATCCTCTGGCAATGAGTTCCACAGATTGATTGTGTGCTGAATGAAAAATACTTCCTTTTGCTTGTTTTAAATTTGCTGCATGTTCATTCCATTTTTTTTGACTGCCACTGCACATGGTTTTCTGAGAATCATCCAGAATAACTCCAAGATTTCTTTCTTGAGTGGTAACAGCTAATTTAGACCCCATCATTTTATATGTACATTGGGATTATTTTTTTCCAATGTGTATGTTTTTGAATTTAACAACACTGAATTTCATCTATCATTTTATTGCCCAGTTACCCAGTTTTGTGAGGGTCCCTTGTAAGTCTTGCAGTCTTCTTTGCGCTTAAGTATTTTGAGTAGTTTTGTATCATCTGCACATTTTGCCACTAAAGTCTCACTTAGTAAGTAGAAGTACTGCAAATATTGTGAATTTGCAAGAAATTCAACAATATTTCCATGTATGCATCTGCTACTAACCATACTTCCTGTACTATTTATTAATAAAAATGATAAACAGTACATATTTGCTGCCACGGATAGAGTGAAAGTAAAACCATTGAACTGATTGAAGTCACTGAGGGTATGTCTACACTACCCTCCTAGTTCGAACTAGGAGGGTAATGTAGGCATACCGCACTTGCAAATGAAGGCCGGGATTTGAATTTCCTGGGCTTCATTTGCATAAGCGGGGAGCCGCCATTTTTAAAACCCTGCTGGTTCGAACCCCGTGCAGCGCGGCTACACGGGGCTTGAACTACGTAGCTCGGACTAGGATTCCTATTTCGAACTACCTAGTTCGAGCCCCGTGTAGCCGCGCTGCACGGGGTTCGAACCAGCGGGGTTTTAAAAATGGCGGCTCCCCGCTTATGCAAATGAAGCCCGGGAAATTCAAATCCCGGGCTTCATTTGCAAGTGTGGTATGCCTACATTACCCTCCTAGTTCGAACTAGGAGGGTAGTGTAGACATACCCTGTCTCTCTAAGTATCTGAAAACAGTGTATAGAAATGTTAAACCACCTTTAGACAGCAGTTGCAGAAAGATAATTTTTTCATTTGTGTTTATCCAGCTAGTTCAGTTTAATGACTGCTTCATTCAACATTGTGAAATGAATTGGGATTTGGACAAAAGAAACAGACAATTTATTTTCTCTTATAATCTATGAGAATGGTATCTGACATTTCCAAAATCCTGAAGGATACATTGACCAGAAACTATCCGTACAGTTAATTAACCACAGATAGTATTTCCTTTGTTTAATAAATCAGTTAATTTTAAATACAAAACTTGTTTAAATAAACTGTTTTATGATGTATCTAGCACTTTACTTTTATTTAACTGTAAAATGTTGTTTTGTGAATTTTTAATTGAATTCAAATTTACTTCTAAATAGATCTTGATACAAATCACCTGAGAAAAATCATCTAGTAAATAATGCATCAATCATCATTTTCTAACATAAAAAAATTAAAATTAAGACTCTGGATGAAAGTATATTAATGTATATAATTACATAAATAAAGTTGTAGAGATGTAATGTGTTCATCTGGTTGGCAAAACAAAGCACCAGACTCATTTGTTTTCAACAACATATATATTACACCATGTTTAAATGGTCACTAACAAATGAGAGTCAACATCTCTTCAGGAAAATCACTAAAAGTCCAAATACAAAATAAAATTAAAATTGATTTTTTTAAATTAGAGTTTCTCACTTCCTGAATAAAATCAAGCCATTCTGAAGTTGCAACCTGAGTACCCAAAGGTGGTGAGGACACTGAAATTGGGAAATATTTAGCAAGAGGTAGGCAGATGCCCTAACTGGAGGGAGCAGACATAGGCTTTTCCAAACACTGAGAAAATACTCCAGTTTGCTTACCAAACATTTCCACCTTACCCAGATTAAACCTAGGACAAAATTCACATATATGTTGAACACATTGGAAAATGTTTAGCCTTGGGATAGCAGCTTCCAAGAATGAAGCTCTAGGAAAGGAATTGTAAGATAGGCTCAGCTGCTTCAAAGGCCACTGGTGGATCTAGCAGTAATAACAAAGGATACTTCTTTTGTCCTTTACTCTGAACAAGCTATCCGCTACACAGACTGGAGTTTCCATGCCATATCCAGATCTGACTATTTAGGGCTCATGTATTGGAGATCAGTAGACGCTGCTGGATAGTCCCATCACTACTTTACTAGTGTCCTCCCTAAAAGGTGATTACTGAATGAGTAATAATTTAGAAGGTCTATAATTTCAAGATGCTTTCCTGAGCAACGACTAGACCACAACCAGTGTGAAGACTGATGGTTAATTTGAAGGTTGCCCTAAACAGCCATCAACTTCCCAGCAAAGGTAATCCTTACTGTTTTTTTTATCAATCACCACAGGATAATTAATGAAATTATGGCTGTGCATTGTCAGCCAGTACATTTACTCTTTCCACATTATTTGAACATACCTGTATTGTAGCTAAATAGAAGACTTCAGTATTTTTCGCTGATTACAATTACACTAAATTTCACTAAAACTACTTTGTGGCCATAGGTTGCATATGACAGCAGATACTGGGGCATTCCAGGTACTAAGCTACCTATTTCTCTATTGAAATGTGAATTATCACCATTTTAGGTAATATTTTTTTTCTTGAAAAATGAATCCCCTCAGGAGAATATGCTATGGATCTACCATAATACATAACACATTACGTGTGTGTGCGCACGCGTGCATAAACTGCTGGGTTTTTTAAATGTCCACTCAGAAGAGCAACCACATTTGCAGAGACTGTTGTAGTTCTTATGATCTCTGATGCCCTCACCTTATTATGAAATTCTTCAGAGACAAGAAAGGCACATAGTTTTAAATTAAACTGAAATATCTAATTGGTTCATTTTCCCCTTCTGATTTGATTTTTGGAATATAATTAACCTGTTGTTATTACTACACAACATGAAGTTAAATCTGCGGGTGAAATTGAAATGGATACCACATGTTTAGGACTTCAAATGTTTCACTACTCTATCTCTGCCTGATAGGAAACTTACTAAAAAGTAAAAGTGTGATATAGAGATTAAAATTGTGTAGATGAATTCCACTCCAAATAACATGATCGAGTAAGTTTTGCACATAAAAGCTCATGATTCTATATATTTTGGTTAATCTCATAGGGTACGTCTAAACTACATCCCTCTTTTGAAAGAGGAATGTAAATTAGATGTATTGAAATTGCAAATGAAGCCGGGATTTGAATTTCGCACATTCCATTTGCATAACCACGTCACGGCGTTCTTTCAAAAAATGCTATTTTGAAAGTGAAACCGCTATTTTGAAAGTGAAAAAGAAAAACCTTTTTCGAAAGATCCTGTACACCTCAAAAAAATGAGGATCTTTTGAAAAAGGCTTTTCTTTTTGAAAGAACCGCGTCTAGGCTGCGGTTTCACTTCTGAAATTGCGTTTTTCAAAAGAACACCATGATGAGGTTATGCAAATGAAGTGCAGGAAATTCAAATCCTGGCTTCATCTGCAATTTCAATATGTCTAATTTACATCCCTCTTTCGAAAGAGGGATGTAGTCTAGATATATCCTAAGGTGACACAAAACCACTAATTATTTTCAAAGTTACTGACTAACACAGCTACCCCTCTGAGAGTTTTTCACTAGTGAGTTTCCTAAAGTGGGCCGTGGGCCCACTTTGAGAAAGCTGCTAACAGGCCACTTCAGCTTGTTTACTTACCAGCTGTGCAGCCACAGAGCCTCATGGCTCCCATTGGCTGTGGTTTGCCACATGCAATAAAGGGGCCCTGCAGGAAGCGATGTAGCCCAGGCTCTCTCTGTCTGCAAACAGTAAAACTGTGGCTGTGGAGCTGTTCAGTAAGTAAACCAGAGCAGATTGTTAGCAGCTTTCTCAGAGTGGGCTGCAGTTCACTTCAAGAAACACTGCTCTAGAAACATGAAGCATTTTTTAAAGTAACAGCAGTACAAACTACTAAAGAAATGTCAAAATTTGGAAGTGAAGATCGATATCCTTTTCTTAATCCGTGATGTAACGAAAGCAAGAAACATTTATTTTCAGATTAGCTAACATTTAGCTTTACAGATAATGCAAGATTTATAGTAAGTTTTTAAAGCAGCTACAGTGAGTAGTTTCTGTAATCCCTAACAAATGTATGGAAGGTTCTTTCTGTCTACTGTATGTGGTTTAATTGTGTGTGCATATGTTGTATCTCCTCTCTCTTACATGTATGGTAGAGTAATAGCAAACCTGTCATTAAGAGTCTCTTACTGTTTAGATATGTTGTGTATATATATGTTAGTATGTTTTGTCTCATATTACTTTTTTTGTATTTGTTCTCTGTATATTGTTATACATACTGTATTTGTTTCATGATATAAACAATTAATCCTTTTGAGTGGTTGTACTTTGATGGGTAAATATAGATACGTATGCCAATTTTGTAATTTTCATCTCATGTGAAGCTACAAATATATACAAGTCTGTATTCAAGGACCATTTTGTGACCATTTTTCTTGTAAACACCTTGCTTAGCTTTGTCAATGAGTATTCTGATCTCTTATTTGCCACAGAAAGTTTACCAATAAGTCTGCTTGCTAGTAGTGCCTTTGACACTTATTGTTTAACAAATGTATTCTATATGAAAAACAGTTTACATTACAACCACCACTTTTGAGGATAATTATTAGTTTTGCTCAAAATATTGCAAGTGATTAAATCACATTGTGGATTGACAAATTTAGTTTCTGAAATTGAAGCTGAGGTATGTTTTCAGAAAAATTTCTCAGGTCAGTAAAGAAACATTTATTTATTTCTAATCTGTCTTTTTAAATGTAATTATTTTCCTGCTTCAAAACTGGAATTAAAATTTGCTTAAGTACTTAGATCTTGAAGTTTCACCTGTGAGCAATATTCTACATGTAAATTATAGAGCTTTAAAAATAGGAGCTGTAATGAAAATGCTGCAAGGTCCTTAATTCCAGTTTTGGAAACACTGTTATCATAAAACACATGAAAGCTGTTAAATTCAGATGCATTGGTAACTACAAATGGTGCCAGTAATACCAACCATTTAGCCTTTCTAGAGTGTAGGAGACATCTGGGTCCCATCACTTCCTCCAGTTTTTTTGGTATTGTAAATGTTGTGGTCTTTATGTTCCTGTTGCCTTATTTATTCAAAAATCATTTTTTCTAATCACTGTATGTCAACACAGCTGTTCTCTGTTAAGGGAATCTAATATATTCATTTTAAATATTTTTAAAACATAGGAGGCCTAAATAATGGTTTATTATAGGCTATATTATATGTAAAATGTAATGTAAAACCTAGGCAGAGATAATGTTTCATTTCCTAGTGCAGTGAGTGTATTTTAGCGCAGTATTAATTACATACATCTGATATGTGTCACTTTTATTACTGTACATAGCATTTCCCATATTTGTCTCGTCTATGTGCATTCATGATCTCAATCTACTCCTTTTGGGAAGTAATTTATGTTCTTTGGAATGACCCATAAAACTGAGCAGAAAAAAGATCTGGTTCAGTGGGCATTGAAATCATTGGGCACTTGGCTGTTGAGTTTAATATACATTGTTGTGGGGTTAGAACACTGGAAAACATATTAGCACAGTAAAATTTCAAAACAGTGACCATTTAATATATATTTTTAGCTTGTTGTAGAGCTGAAAAATATATTTACTGATATCCCCATGAGAGTTATTTTATTGGTCAGAGCTTGGCCTCCTGTACAACCAACAATCTTCCTTTGGGAAGAAAAAAAGGATTTGATTTAGTAAATAACCAGAAATGCCTGTAGGCATCCTGAGAGTAGTGCTTTATTCAGCTGTGCTTCAAGCTATTATTTTTCCCATGTTCCAGAGCCATGTATTGTTGTTTTTTAATTCTCCCGAGTTGAGTAAATTAGAATGTTCCAAAACACAAATCCAGTCAGTCTACTTCTTCAGCTTTACATATGTGTAGCACAAGGTTTTCTTTTCTGTAAGATGCCTAATCAGTAAGTGGATAAAACTATGGACTCTTCTGGAGGAGTGTTCTCTGCTAAGGCGGGAGCTAATGACTCATGGAAGGGATCTAACTTGTAAAACTGTGCCAGGCACTTCCATTCTCCTCATTACTATTACAGTACCTTAAGCCATCCCAATACTGCTTTAAGTTATGCATCTAACACTTATATGAGCTGCTGCTAGAGAAATCTGTTGTTTACACATAGCACACAATCACTTTGGACCCATGTCAACACTCAGATCTAATCACATAATCATTCATATACTTACCATCTCAGCAACTCATACACTCAAAAATCAAAACAAAAGCCTGTAATTAAAGGAGCAAAGAGGAAATTAAATAATTTAAAATGTTAAACTTTTGCTTTAATTAATTCTTAAGCAAACACGTGGTGTTTATCTCAAAAGCTTCAATCCAGTATCATCTGCTTTAAAAAAAAACAAAAAAACTAGGCTACAATTTCTTGATATTATTTACTTTTTTAGTAAGGAGAATTTAAAAAAAATTGCAGAAGTCAGCAGTAAACACGGTTCTTATATTAGCTTTCTTCTGTCTTTTCTTTCTGCAACATCAGTGATGTTTTCACTCTTCTTATTCTTTCTTTTCTTCCTCTTCATCTTAGCTGGGACTGTGGTCTCTTTTTGAGTCACTACATTCCCAAAATTATAAAACCAGTTAGCTAATTCAACTACAATATAATGTCATCATCTAAAACCACACCAAACTGAAGTGTGTTGAAACAGGAAAAATTACATGAAAGTGGGATGACCCAGTATGTGGTTCCCCCCTGTATTATGCTCTATATATTTTTCCTTTTCAACACTGCAGGGCAGATCCTGAACTAATATAATAGACATAGCTCCAGTGACTTCATGGTGCTACAAATGTCTGCCAGTTCAATGCCTAGCCTTTCAAGGTCCTCTGTAAAGTTTCTGCATTTGGGAAGAGAGAGGGTTATGTGTGTATCTGGGGGTGGGGAAGGGAGGACTATACTAGTTATAGTGGGGCCAGCCTTAGAGTAACTTGTCTTCTGGGTAAACTTCATTTGCTACTTTTTGAGGACTGCTGCACGCACATCAAGCAGCTGCTCAGCTGGCAGAGCAGTAGGAGGTGTTATGTTGCTAGAAGAACAGAAAAGGGGCATTTGTGAGCATGTGCATGGACACTGCCCTTCTGAAATTTCTTGACCCTCCCAGTCCCCTGACGACAGCACCCTGGTCTGTTGTTTCTATCACATGTCTTGTAAGTCTGGCCCTGGAGCTATTTAATTTACACAGTGGGGTTAACTTTGTGTGAGACATTTGAGATTCATGTGAATTTGAAAATCTGATGCTGGTTATTTATTTTGCAACTCTGACCACTAACCTGCCTCCTGCAGGACTACTCTTTGCATTTCAAAAAATACTATGATACAATACAACACAATACAAAAGTTATGGAATAAAATCTGACAAAGCATTGAAAAAAAGTGATATAGATTCTCTAGTAAGATACATAGCCACCGGGCTAAAGGAAACAAAAACCTGTAATGGCAACCTTTTTTTGCGGGGGGAGCGGGAATCAGTGTCCTTGTTTTGCATAATATCCCACCTCCAAGGCAAATAACCGTTTAAATTTTTGTAAACAAGTGTTTGCCATTCTGTATTTTCAATAACATAAACAAGTGTCAATAAAGAATAGTAAACTCGCAACAAGAGTGAATTTTTCATTTTCCTCTCTGTACTAGATGGAGGGAAATCATTTATGATGCCAACTTAAAGGTCAGACACTACCTACACTATTTGAAAAAGATATATTGTTTTAACCAAATATGTTTTTTTGTTCACCAGTGACATTGAATATCAGATGTGTAGTAGTCACAAAAAGATGATTTAACACACACTGTTGTTTCATGGGAAAGATTATACACATCAGTCTCTCCAAAGAACACGATAACCAGTTGTTCCAAATTGGAAATCAATTGTGTATCATATATGGGATTAACTAAAAAGCAGTGATAGGAAAAAGGGAAGATAATAATCTCTAGACGTTTCCTTTTCAAGTTGTTCAGCCATTGCTCACTATAAGCCATTTGGATTTCTAAGTATACATTGAAAATAAAAAGATGCCTGCAACTTTTTAGCATGGTGATGTAATCAGGATATAAGACTTGACATCACTATATGTGACAAACTAGCACCATCCTGTAATCTTTCCCAGCTACAGCTTCCATAGACTCAGTTACTTTTAGTCTAGTGCATGGATTATGTTTAATGTTCGTATCGCATATAGGCTACGTCTAGACTGGCATGATTTTCCACAAATGCTTTTAACGGAAAAGTTTTTCCGTTAAGAGCATTTGCAGAAAAGAGCATCTAGATTGGCACGGATGCTTTTGCGCAAACTCTCTTTTTGCAGAAAAGCGTCCTCACCAATCTAGATGCAGTTTTGCGCAAGAAAGCCCCAATTGCCATTTTTGCCATTGGGGCTTTTTTGCGCAAAACAGTTTTTAGCTGTCTACACTGGCCCTCTTGCACAAAAGCATTTGTGCAAGAGGGCTTTTTCCCGAGTGGGAGCAGCATAGTATTTGCGCAAGAACACTGACAATCTTACATTAGATTGTCAGTGTTCTTGCGCAAATTCAAGCGGCCAGTGTAGACAGCTAGCAAGTTTTTCTGCAAAAGCGACTGCTTTTGTGAAAAAACTTGCCAGTCTAGACGCAGCCATAGAGTAAAAGAAGAGTATTTATATAATTAAATTTGAAAACATGGCCATCCAAAGCAAGCAAATCCTACAGGTCAATCAAGTAAAGAGCCCTTTTATGACCAGAATTGTAGTTTATAGCATGGAGTGTTACACACAGACTATGATATTGTTGTTTGCAACAGAGGTATACATTTTTATTCGGTTTTCAGTTTGACATTAATTTTTTCCTTGTGGCACTGTTAGTAGAAACTTGCATACAGTTCATTTATTTCTGTCCCCATGCCTATTTTGTGTCATTACCAGTCAATAATGATCATTATGGTAGGAGGCTAGCGTAGGTTTCAATGATAACCAGTGCCGTCTTTGGTGTTAACTGAGTTTTTCTTTCCTTTTAGGTGTTCATGTTTTACTTTTAACATTCCCTGAACACACTTTTGTATGTTTCATTTTTCTCTTTTTTTAATTATGGTACGCTGGCAGCAATATCGTTTTGCAATCATCTTGACATTTGTAATGTCAACTCTGCAGACTCGCGTTAACCTCATTTTGCATCACCTTGATGTATTAACCTCTGTATAGACTGGCACAGAAATAATTTAGCATTCATCCCGACATGTGCAATAATGTCTCATTAGACTTGAACTAACAGAATTTTTTCATTGTAATTTGCTTCATAATAACCAGGTCTTCACAGATTTAATGTGACAATCTCTTGCCACTGTAACTAACACTTTCAACAGTTGTATTCCAAGGGGGGTTTAAGGGTAGACAGTGTAATTAAGGAGGTCCTCAAACAATGCAGTACTCAAAGTGGTTTCAAATGTATATCTTAAATAATAATTAATCATGCCAATATGAAGCACTTATATCCTATTCTCCAATAGCTCTCAAAACACTGTAGAAAGGTGAGTGATCATAATTATTCCCATTTTCATGATGGGAAACCAAAGCCCAGGTTCACATGGTGGGTCTTTGCCTTAGTTTGGAACAGACTCTGCATCTCCTGATTCCTCACATATTTCTCTACATATTGTACTGGTAATCTATCAATAAATTCATAGCTGACATGGAGCGGAATAAAGAGAAGAGTGAAGGGACCTCCATTTTGATGGAGCATCTGCAACACTACTGACATTTAATTATAATCACACACATTACAGGCCTAATCTCTTGAAAGACAGACAGCTGGATTTTTAAATTGACACTACCAGCTAGGGCATTTGAGATGCAAAAATTATGCTGGATGAGAGCTGAATTAAAGGGGTATAAGCTCACAGTTTAGGTGATGTTAGTAATAATGGCACAAATCTCCCCCAGACTCAGGGATCCGACTATGTCCCCTGTTGATGGAACTAATGCCATTTGTCTGTTGGCATATGATTTAGGGCAGTACTACATGTTCTAGTGCAGATGGTTTGGGGGGTAGGTCAGAGGAAACAGAAGTGTCTGAGAAAGAGGAGGGGCAGATTGGGAAATATTCTGCCGCATCTGTCCAGTGCCTATCCCAGCTTCTGGGGCTGGTGAAGTGGCGACATAAGTATTTTAGCCTCAAAGCAATTTTTTTTCCACTGCATGAAGCACAGACCAAATTAGAATACTAAAATATAAAAATCAGTGCTTTGTGCCAATGTGGCAATTTTGACAGTGTATTCCCCTTTTAAATATAAAAATATTATAGGTTTGGAATATAAGCAAGCATATTGTTCTGCTTCTCTGGTTCCATGTTCAAAACAGGTTTTGTAATAAAATGAAAACTTTTTTTTTTACTTTTGCTCCAATAAGTATATGAACAAGCTGTTGTTCTTCTGTTTCTAAAACACAGCCAAGTCTGTCATAACAAGAGATGAAAAATAGAAAGTATATGAGCTAGCTAATATACCACTAAAGCAAATGAGAGATCACATATTCCACATTAGTGCTTCTAAGATTCACATCCTAATTTTTCTCCTTTCACTTTGGTTTTGTGCTCCCTAGAACTCTAACCATGTCTTCCCATGCAGTTTAATACAATACATTTACAAATATGAGCAAGAACACAGAATGAATCTGATAGTTTTCAGTCATATCTGACAACATTTTAATATAGATTGGATAAATTTCTGAAGTTATAATCCATGTATCACGTGTTAGGTTTATACTAACAGCTTTTTGCCTTGTGAAGACATTTATTGTTGAGCAAATAGGCCACTGGTGATACACAAAGTCAAAAAGGGTTTTACATTGGTTCCATTTTGTATACTACCTATTAATTATTTTCCTGAGGTATTTATAAGCCCTAAAAGATGCTTCATATGTTATGTTTCTTAAGTCACAATTGTGAATGATGTGCTTTTTTACTTGGATATTAGAGTAAATTACAATGTCTGGAAAGATCATTGCTTTGTGCTGATTACTGCTACACGGTTGCTACTTCAAAAAAATCTCACCAAACTAAGTGATTAGGCAACAAAATGGCAAATGAAATTTAATATGGATATATGTAAAGTAATGCACATTGAAAAAAATAACCCCAACTATACATACAATATGATGGGGACTAATTTAGCTACAACTAATCAGGAAAGAGATCTTGGAGTCATCGTGAATAGTTCTCTGAAGACATCCATGCAGTGTGCAGCGGCAATCAAAAAAGCAAACAGGATATTAGGAATCATTAAAAAAGGGATAGAGAATAAGACGGGAAAGATCTTATTGCCCTTATATAATTCCATGGTACTCCCACATCTTGAATACTGAGTACAGATGTGGTCTCCTCGTCTCAAAAAAGATATACTGGCATTAGAAAAGGTTTAGAGAAGGACATAAAAATTATTAGGGGTTTGGAACGGGTCCCATATGAGGAGAGATTAAAGAGGCCAGGACTTTTCAGCTTGGAAAAGAGGAGACTCGGGGGGGGATATGATAGAGGTATATAAAATTGAGTGATGTGAAGAAAGTGAATAAGGGAAAGTTATTTACTTGTTCCCATAATATAACAACTAGGGGCCACCAAATGAAATTAATGGGCAGCAGGTTTAAATCAAAAGGAAGTTCTTCTTCACACAGAGCACAGTCATTCTGTGGAACTCTTTGCCTGAGGAGGTTGTGAAGGCTAGGATTATAACAGGGTTTAAATGGCATACTGAGTTAGATGGACCTTTGGTCTGAACTAGTATGACCATTCTTACATTCTTATGTACTATACAGAATATTGTTTCTTTGAGACCTGCCTTGTCATAGAAATTATTCTATATGGTGCAAAGATTTTTTTCTAATGAAAAAATTATTTTTCCACCAAAGTAGAACTTCATAACTGAAAGCCTGCATTTCAAAGCAGCCTGTAGGCTCACTGTATGAAAAAGAAACCAGATTTAAAGTAATAGTGTGCCAGGAGGTTAGATTTAAGACTAGTCTATACTCCCACTTAAACTGATGTATCTTACGTCACTCAGATTGTGAAAATGACACCCACCTCAGTAACATGAGTTACATCAACTTAAAGTGCTGTTCACATTGTTCTATGTCAGCGGAAAAGTGTCTGCAGGCAACATAATTTCCACCTCTCACAGAAATTGTCTGATTATGATGATTGGACAGTGCTCTCCCATCCCCAGATGCACTACAGTAGCTAATGTAGTGCAGTAGTGTAGACCTGTCCTTAGTAACTGGTAAATGGATGTTATCAAGTGAAAACTTTTTTTTAACATTTTAAAGTAGAGGTTTTGCATAAAAAAGGAATTTCTTGACTTACACTCCGGTTTCCTCAACTTTCTTCCCTGTCCAATTGTCAAATTGCTCCAGCTGTCAGGCCGCTACTGGTGCTCTGCTTCCAATTATTTTCAACATAAGTTCATGACTTTTGGTTCCTGTGGGTTGCAAATTAATCCTTTGGAGTCTGTTTACATGTCCTGTATATCCAGGCTTTCCTGGGCATTCATGTAGCTATTGGAGCAGAAAATGCCAGATGTTGTAAAAGTAGGATGTGTCTTAGGTTTCAGAACAAACTTTCATAAGGATGTAATTTACTTATCTTTGTGTAACTTTGGTTAGATAATCCAGAAATACATTCATATTTCTGCCTTTATTATAACTTCAGACTTCTGTTTAAAATAAAGCAAACATTAAAAATCTATTGCAATGTTTCCAGAGTAGAGTTTAAAAAGTAAATTCTGAGACAAAGGCAGCTTCCTTTCAGTGGATTTACATTGGAATTCCTGACGCATTAATGCTGTTCTTTGTGAGTTCCAGTATACATAATTTTCTGTTTGTGCCCTTTAGAGGTCATTTTTTGGTTCTTTGTAACAGCAACTGGGTGGCATTTGTTATTTTTATGGAAAGGCTAGATGCAAACTCTGAAAGTATTAATAAACAAATAATTTCCACATACAGTCACAATTTCTGCTCAAATTGATACAATCACAATTAAAAAACACTTTAGGATATTCTACAAAAAACATTTTCAGCAGTACCAAAAATATAAACTGAAAATGAGATTAGACACTGATAAATCAGAATCTCTAATCATTCCCCAAGTAGGGAGGAAGATTATTAACCTACAAAACCTTCCAATCTGGTGTCTGTTTATTGCTGAAACAAAATCTGTTCTACAGCATGTGTATTGCAGTTGAATGTAGAGCAGGTCTGTATCCACTGTGCTGTACTGCTGTGGATGTTATTCGGAAAGCTGCTAGGCATCATTTAAATCCATTAGATTTGCCATCCTAGAAGCAGAGCCTTATATGTAGAATTCATAGGCTGTCCTATTATGGGAAACCAACTTGTTTTGAGGCAAGCATAGTTGTTGGCTTCTGCGCAGGTCCTGGAATTTGAAACATCTCCGGGCCTCCACAGAATTCTGGCATTAGTTACTATGTTGGCTCACTGGAAATGAGGATAGTTCATTTTCCCCCCTACAAGCTCCAGATCTTAGAAGCAGTTCTCTATACACCAAAACTAAAGAATATACTGAAGAGTGGCTTTTTAAAGTTGCCGTGGTTTCTTGGGACATAATCATCTTCATCCAGACACAAGCAAAACTGTGCCAAAATTATTGGAGCAGTAAAGTTGCAACATACTTTGCCAAGAAATATTTTGTTGTTGTTTTGCCTTGAGATTTCATTTCTGCTCACATGCTTTGGTATGAGGAAGTGGAGGACTGTTGTAAGTATGAACAGCCTGAGATACTTTTTTCACTATGCTCACATTGACGTAAACTAATAGTGCTTCACTGCCTGCTAACAGCATGCATGTTTAAATGTTTACTTTCCAACCATGAAAAAGCAGAGTATTGGGGGGGGGAAAGGAGTAGTGTCTATTTAACTGTAAAAAAATAAATGCAAACCTTTTATGGTTAAAGAAGTATTCCATAAATTCAATACCACTGTAATGGAAATGAAGAAAATACAGTTCTTTCCAGAGTTTCACTACTTAACTAAGATTTCTTGAAGGAAACAGTAATGTCAGAGAAAAAAGTTTTTTCATTATTGTTTTAATAATCTGGCACCACATCAGAGAACTTTTCAGTTGCTTCAAAGTTTAATAGCATAAGCTGTTTCACTGCCCTAAATTAACATATACAATGTGAGATCACCTCTCATTATTATTATTATCATTATTAAAGTAGCTGGTAACAACAAACTGAGGGGGTGGAGGTGCCAGTATTACTCAGTGAGCAGCCACTGAGCCTACTGTACTTTTTCCAGTGGGAGCTGAGAACCAGCACATTTTCTGGTTGGTTGGTTTGTTTATTTAGAGGCTGTCCTTTCATTTGAACAAGATGAGGAAATAAAAAGAATGAGTAAAAGAAAGAAAGGTGATTTAAAGGAGGAAAAAACGAATAAGAAAGAGAGAAAGATTTTGTTCGAAACCTAGTGGCACCAGTTCTGCAGTTCTCACTCCTTATTTCATGGTGTATCATCTGAGCTCCGTGTTCAGCTCAGACCCATGCTTGAACCATTAGCAGAGCTCTCCTGCTTTTCTCTTGCCAGACTGAACTGATTCCAGAGGAATACATGCTGAGGTGCTTTTTTTTTTTTTTTTTTTTTTGCGGGAGGGGGGCAGTTCATAGCATATACCAAACCATACAGTTGTTTCTCTCTTAAGTCTGATGAAGCGTCTCAAATATACTGTTAGGTTATCATGTTTGACAGGAAAGATAGCTTAACACTCCATTCCATTTTTGACATTTATGACAAGTGGGATTTTTTGTGCTGCTTTTCTTTAAAGCTAACTCAGGTTCTGCTTCTTGTCCAATAAATACAATTCTTAGTTTTAAATAGATAGCTGAGTCTTTTGAGGCACTTGGACTGATGGATCTAGTATTACATCTAGTGCTACCGGCAGGGGCTGGATGGGATTGTAAATTCTTGAGGACAGAAAATTTGGCTTCTCTGTGTGTAAAGTACCTAAATGCATTCAGGATCTGTATCAGAAATAACAATTATACTGGCCTTTGCCAACATGTATACCTCAGATAACTATGACGCAGATTGTGCCTCCATGAAACAACATACAGAACAGCATTCTCAGGGGAGAACTTTCTGTGGAGAGGCCACTATGAAATTCACCCCCAAGTATCCCAACAAGGTGGCAGAGCTCCTTGGGGATAACTGTGTTGGAAGAAGAGATAATAAAACTCTACACTGTGCTATCTTTTCTTCCTATGCTTGGCTGGGGAGGAATGAGAGCAATGTATATCTCGCCCTCCTCCTATGTCTTGTACTCCCTTCTGCCCTTCCCGTGGATTGTTCAGTTTTTACCACCTCCATAATATGGACACACATGCTTTGCAGGAACAGGAAATCTGTGTGGCCAGTCTCATCTCAGTGGCTTTGGAAGTTCAATTCCACTTTAAGAATACAAAAAAGTAGGCACACACAAATCTGGAGTTTATGCTACTTTTGAGAAAATATGAACAAGAGATTGGAGTTTATAAGGTAGAATATTTATGGCAGAAGCTGTTCAAAAAGTCATGTGCCAACTTGTGCAACATAGCTACCCACGTATCTCCTTTTCTAAGTACCTTGATAAACTGGATAGCCTCAGATATCTTCCTAAAACTGGTGATGTTTAAAGTGCCATGTCTATGTGATTCTGTCACCTTGTTTTTGCCCCTTGAATGGGGGCTATGTTTTTCCTTAATGCTAGCTTTTTTTTAGAATTTTGACGAGACCTTCTTTTAGTTATATTGAACTAAACAAAAGACAGCCACGTTATATTACAGTTATTAAAAGCATGTCCAACATAATGTTCCCACATTTGTTATTGTTTTCTATTTTTAGATCTTTCTTCTCTTTCATTCCCTTCATTAAACTTAAAAAACAACAAATGGTCTGGTAGCACTTTATAAACTAACAAAACGTGTAGATGAGCTTTCGTGGGCACAGCCCACTTCTTCAGATGACGGAAGTTTTGAGTTGGGTTTGCACATCATAAACTCAAAACTCGAGTCACCTGAAGAAGTGGGCAGTGGCCACGAAAGCTCATGATACCATCTACATGTTTTGTTAGTCTATAAAGTGCCACCAGACCATTTGTTGTTTTTTAAGTTTATCCTGTACAGACTAACTCAGCTATCCCCTGAAGATTCCCTTCATTGGCGTCCCTGCTCTCTCTACATCAGGGGCAAGCTTTTTATCCTTGCTTACAATGCTGCAAATAAACTTGCATATAGTTTTGCTCTCTTCTTTCTATTTTCCTTCTTTCATTTCTCTTTTTTTTAAAAAGCTCCTTCCTGACAAGGACTTTTTTATTCTTCTCTTTTCCTTTGGCGCTCTGTCTCTCTCTTCTGCTGCACCAGAGGGCTTCTGTCTTCCTCCAGAGATCCTGCCTTTACACCCCATTCCATGGAATCTTCAAGAATGACCTTTACAAAGTCTCCAGTATTTCTTCACCACCTGAAGCTTGTTACTGACACCTTCGGTATTCTTTGTCTGATTGTTTTGACTGTGTTTGAACGCTATTAAAGCATCCTTAGGATAGAGACTGTCTTTCCTGATACATTCGTGCAGCGTTACGCTTTCTGTGAGTGATCTATAAATAATAACAAAGCGATGGAGAAAATTAGATATTGCAGACTTCATTTTTAACAAAAATTAAGCTTAGATTACTATAACCTTCACCTTAGAATCCACCATCTCTCAGGGACATTAATATCATTCACTCCATATCTTTCTATACCAGAACAGACACATTTATTTTCTCAGCTATACATGTACCATCACCTGGAAAGAAGTAGGGCCTAATTTTGTTGCCATTTATATCCATGCAGCTTTCTTTAGTTTATGGATTTGGACAAGTATAATTGAACATAGAATTCATTACATTATTAGATTTAGTGCAATATTTGATTCTGTACATGTGGAATGAGGACAAAACCCAGCCCTAACCTTTATGGTCACAAGGGGGCCTTTCAGAGGATTTTGTGTACACAGGGGATTTGGTGTGGTAGTAGGCAGGTCACAGCAATGGGCTTGAGGAAAGAACAGACGGTCTTCTCTTTCTCTCATCCCCCCGTTCCCTCCCACTCTTAAGCCACACAACTGTGCAGGTGTACCACAGCCTATGGACAAGTATTTAGTCCCCACTAGTCCTGTACATCCAACTATCACCTGGGCCAGAATTCAAGTTTGGGGACAGGCTCAAAATTTTTCCCTAAATAAACAAAATAGGTGAACAATAGCTCCCTGAGTCTTGAGATGCCCTGATCTCTATGTAAACTGGAGATGGGTTACTCTAATATACAAAAGTGCGAAACCATTAGCTGGCTGAGTAGTGCTGTAAATGAGTTGAGCTCAGGCAATACAAAAGGGAATGAAAAAATTAAGCTGATAATGTGGCCCATTATTTTTGGTTTAATGGTATAATTGTATTATTTCATGAAATAGAATTGTAAAGGTAGAGTATTTATTAAGATTAACCTTAGACCAACAGCATTAATATCAAGATAGAAATAATTTAAAATAAAAAAAAAATCCAAAAGGACTCCACATTTTCAAATGGTGTCCACTGAGAGTATGATTATGTTTGTACATTTGTTATCGATTACCAGCTAAACAGAATCAGCTTGAATTCTATCAATCAATGGATTGCAAACCAAAGATCTATGGTTTTAAAAGGCAGATTTGTTGGGGGCTTTTCTTAGAGAGCTTTTTCAATTAAATGGCACCCCCAAAAACCTAATAATAATTTAGAAGGATAACTGTTGTTCTGTGTCATGGTTAACCACTGAAAAAACACTTCTCAGTAAATTTAGCATAGCTTCATATCATCACAGTGTTATTAAGAAGAAAGCACTTGCGGTAATGCTGTATCAATGTTAGAGCAAGCAGAAAAGTACCCAGAACTTTACTTTATTGAAGTGTGTGCTTAGTGGAGAGGAAAAGAAAAGGTTAGCAGACTGTGGTGTTTAATAACTGCTTGCCAGCTGGGGTTATACTAGAGAACATATTCATTAACCTTCCAGGAAAAACACATGGAACAGAAGAGATGGGGAAGACTTATGGCTTTCATTCTATCTTCAGGTATTAGTTTCAAGTCCTTTAAAGCCTAGTGTTCCAAGTTACATGACACATGTGTAACAAATAGCAAAATTCTTAACCATGTGCTTGGAAGGAAAGATTTGCTGGAGTTTAAGGAATAATTAGTCATGATTTCTCTTGCTTTAATAGAAGAACCATTTCAGTATATTGAATAACTGGTAGAGCATTATGATTACAACATTTGGGATATTTTTCATTCCCTTCTGTTTCTAATTATTTGCTACAGAAGTGGTAAGTCTCTCTGCAGTTCATATGTAACTCTTGTGTCTAGCCCTTTCTACCAGAGGGAAGAATTTATTATTTCATGTCACAACATGCTACATATGTGTATCTATTGTAAGAAAATTGTATATTATGTGGTAAACAGATGTTTCTGTAGCATGTTATGCAGAAGAATAAGGATGAATAACTGTTTCGAAGGGTCTCATCATTTGTGTAAATCAGCCTAACCGGGAGAAAAGAATAAGGAAACACTGTGCTCTTCCAATTGAGGGAAGTGAAAGATCTCATTCTAGTCCTCTGTCCCTCCAATAGTAATCTATTAAAACAGGAAAGAAAATACTTGATATTCCTAATTAAAAAACCTAACAAGAAAGGGAAAATTTGAAAAAAAAAGTATATAAAACCTTTACCTTCAAGAAGCATAGAGGTTATATTTCCTCTGGAGATGGTTTGTTCTGCTTTAGTTGACTAAATGCAAGTAAATAAATAAAATAAAGTGTGTATGTGTTGGGAGGAGGGAATGACTGCTTTAACAATTGAATGGCTGATTTCACATTTGACCTTGAATTCACAGTGAACCACTGAGGTGCCTCCGTATCTAGTTGCATATGCATATGCCAAATGTTAAGAGAGCTGTTTTTGTGCGTGTTTATCGTGGAGTTTAAAGACATTATCCATGTAGGAGGCTCTTCAGCTTTAAGACAGTTTAGGGAATTGAAAGAATTTCAGGGTTATTGGAATTTGACATTTTGGCCTTTTATTCTGAAAGATACTTTGATTAAAGTGTTGGAAAGCTCAGTTCATGGAGGCGTTGCTGCTATTTCAGATATACAGGGCATGCAGTTTGAAGGAAAGCCAACTCACAATGAGAAGGAATAATGATGACCTTGGTTTATTTTTTACTCAGTACATTTAGGTTTTGATTGGATTCTGAACAAGCAACAGTTTTCTTTCCCAGAGTGCACTGCTGTAATCCTTGGAGGCTTGTATTCTGTTATCAAAGAAGCTAGTTCATTTTGGAGCATTTTCTTGTGAAGGTCATGGGCTGCTGTGTGGGAAAACTAAGAAAGATTTCCTTATTGGACCCAGCTAAGTACCATCTTTTTATGAGAACATTTCTTCACTGAGACCTATTACCCTTTTGAACTGGTGAGCACACTACTTGATGATGTATATAAAATCTTTGTAGTGAGCTAGAGAATTCTGCCCTCCACATACACGCTTTGATATTTCTCTTAATTGTGTTTATCTCTTTCAATAAAAAATAAGATTTATTTTCAATAAAAAATAAGATTGATTTTCAAATGGTCCCCACTGAATTTCCTTTGTAAACAAAGTTCATTTCTGAAAGGTGTGGATGAGGGAACACGGGGGAAAAAAGAGATGAAGTCTCTGATTCTACTATAGAAGGCAATATTGCTGTGGTGTAGTTGGTATTATTTTCTGTTTTATAGTGTTTTATTGAAGATTCTTAAGAAAAGCTATAAATAAGATGATAAAAGCCAGGCAAAATTCTCTGCTGGTATAAATGTGAATAGACCCAGAAGTAGAATTGTGGAAGTACTTCAGGTCAGGATACAAATGTATTGGCAAAGCTGTGGGAAGAAGCCTGGGCAGCCCTGGTTTGCAAAAAGCTACATTGTTACACTTTCCAAATTAATTAATACATTAGGAACACAAAATCTTTAGAAATAAATATGTCTCTCTGTTGGTCTGTGAGTCTATCTATCCAAGAACTCCTCATAAATAGTAATAGAAGCCGTGTTAGTCTGGATTTGCTGAAACAAAAGACAGGACTACGCAGCACTTTTAAGACTAACAAGATGGTTTATTAGACTAACAAGCTCATCACCTAATAAACCATCTTGTTAGTCTTTAAAGTGCTGCATAGTCCTGTCTTTTGTTTCCTCACAAATAGTAAGAGTTAGGGCCACCAAATTTGGTATGCAGATTCTTTTTATCCTACGTCAAGCAATGTCAGATTTTGGTTGCCCCACAACAATGGGATTGCCTGGCTGGTCCCAGGATAAAGCTGGTGGCTGGGGGTTCATGGCTACCCCTGCCCCACCCCTACTGGGTCAGCTCTGAAGCAAAGCTAGCAGCCAGTGTCCATGCCAGGGCTACCTCCCTTTTCCACCTCCAGGCTGTCCCCAAGGAAAAGCCAATGGCCAGGGTGTGTGGCCCCACTCCAGCTGGAAGTGGGAAGAAGCCAGCAGCCAGGGTGCACAGCTTCACCCTTGCCCCGGGCCGGACCCAGGCAACGCCGGATAAATCCTCTAGTTAATTACAATTTTTTAAAAAAGGTCAGTTTTCTTATGAGTTACCATGAAGTAGTATCTGGAAAACCACATGTGTTTCTTTAGTTGTAATGGAAAGTACTGTAGTATGTCAAATGCCTCTCCATAGTAACAGCGGGTAAACATTTTTAATGGCCTAGACACCTATAATATCCCTTAGTAATGCTGTTCAAAGTACACTTGTCTCCTGGAACTGTGTGAAATGCTGGGAACAAAAATCTAGTCTGTATTTCGTTTTATTATGGACATAAATCTCAGCCCATGTTCATAGGAAAGTTCATCCTTATTTTGACCACATACTCAACCTTCTTTATACCTATGGTGGCCTCCTTATTGACTCAAAACCTTTCCAAGAGGCTGAGCCTGTGTCTTACCTGTTGAGTCTTCTGTGGTGTTTTCATTCAGCTGAAAAGTCTGTTTCACACACAAAGGATGAGAAGGTAGATTTTCACTTACCCTAATAGTTTCCATTTATCCTATTAAAAACAATCTTTGTGAACATGTGTACAGGCCACCTGTAAAGTTGAACAGCACCGTGGGATAGGGTGACCATATTTTCCTATGGTGCATAAAGGACACCTGGTAAGTGTACCTGTATTCAAGTGAATTCAGTGCCAACTGATCAGAATTTTACAGAACCGTTAAATTAACATACAGTTGACTGAGCTCCGGTTAAAAAGAAATAGTGTGTAGTTGGATTCTTTTTATCATCTTATCTTTCAGGTTTTAGGGGTCAAAAGGTGTAAGGGTGAGTGACTGACCCAACGCTCCCTGCCCTGGCACTCCCCAGGACACACCCAGCTCTCCTGACACCTGGTACCATGTTTTCCCAAAACAACACATGGGGGCATTCAGTGCTACATGCACCACCTCCCAGATTTTGGCCATAGTTCATATCACAGTATGTTCAGCATCAGCCTTTCAACAGTAGGGAAAGGACAGGAGCTACTTCCAGCCCCAGAGGAGGAGGAGGGGGGAGAAGGATAAACTGGTCCATTTTTGCAGAGTTTATCTCTTCTTTCCACTCTATCCCCTATGTAGCTAGGAGTGGCTTGTCCCTTCCTGTCTGAAAAGTCTTGAAAGGCAGTTAACATGCCTTAAGGATGCACTGTGCACCAGGGCCCACGGACCCTGACTAATGTTCCCTCTAAATTGCAAGGCAGCACAGCTTCACATATGATTAATCAGCCCCACCCAGTCAAAGGCGCAGGGCTCCATGCATGGAGATGACTGACTGGACGGGGCTGATTAATCACCTGTGAGGCTGTGCTGCTGCTCACCTTAGAGGGAACACTGACCCTGACTGCATGTGCTTCAGTGAACCCAGCTAGAGAAGTGACTTGGGGAGAGTACCTAGGGGATGGAGCAGCACTGTACTCTTTGGGGGCAGGACACAGGGCAGAGCTGCTATGGTTCCTGCAGGTTTGGGGAGGAAACAGGCTGGAAAACCTTCCCCCCCTTCTCCAATCCAAAGCACAGCCTAGGAGTGAAAAGTCTTTCCCATGCCAGTGCTGTATGGGGCGCTGACACATTCAGGTCTTGGCTCTTTCTGGCTGGTGCTCTGGACTAGAGGGATTTGGGTTTTCCTGGGGCACTGGCCAACCCAGAGACAGTGAGCAAGGAAAGAACCTGCTGGCCTGGGTCTTGATGAGCTCTGTGCTCCAACCAAGTGCTGATTCTAATACAGCACTGGGAGCAGGAAGTGCCGGATGGGAGGGAATATGGAGGAGCAGTGGGACTAGGGATGGAGCGAAGAAGCAAAGCAGGGAGAGGACAGCAGGAGGTGGAGAACATAAAGGTACTGTAAGTGGGTAGCTGAGATGACATGTCATTGGTGGCATCAGCTATCAGCGCGTAGTTAATTCCAGCCACAAATGGAAGAGGGGGGCCCTGCTGGCTGAGATCCTGCACACAGCCTGGGCTATACTCATGGAGAAGCATGGGAGACAGCCTGGCCTTGCATACTGCATCTTCTCCCTGCCACCAGCCTTGTGCACCCTCCCCCCCCCATCATTTCTTACTAGAACCCCAACTCACCACTGATGGGTGGGTGGCTGGTGAGCAGGAATCCAGCCAGCATATGGAATGGCCAATACTGATAGAGTTGAAAAAAAAATACCGGTCAATTTGCCCACTTTTAAGAAAAAGTTGGGACACCTGCAGGAGGGTTTAAATACGGGACTGTCCCTTCAAAAATAGGACATTTGGTCACCCTACAAAGGGAGGAGAAGATGCATGAATTTAAGGGTGATGCAGGCTTTCTCCCTTTACCCCAAAAGTACTGATATGAAAGTAAACCAATTAGCACTCCCTGGCACAGATGGATAGACTAGTTGCAACCATCTGGGACCTCAGAAGATTTCAACAGGTAAGGAGTTCTTGTGATTGGGTAATCAAATGGGTAAATTTGATGCTGTCAAAATTTACTGAGAATTGATTAGAACTGGTCTAGTCAGATATTTATTTTAAAAAGCTCAAAAATTGCAAACCAACTTTGAATGGAAACTACTGCAATGAGTTCCCCAAAGCTGTGTGAACTCGTACATTTAATATATGCATAGCTATATTAGTTCCACTTTGTGTGTTCACTTTGTGGTGCACTTCTACAGCTAACTCTTTCTCCCTGTTTTCTGATGGGTTAGGACCACTGTGCTAGCAATTCAAAACATTATTAATGTGTTATATTGGATTTAGAAAAGAGCAACATTGATTTTTCATTAATTCTAATGCCATTTTATCCTCCTTTTTATTCTCAAACCATGGTTTCCTTCCTCATCAAGCGCTGTTATGCTATGTATTAGAGGTCAAAATAGATACCGCCTTCAGTGCATATGTATTAATTTTGGACCAAGAGTGCTAGAACACGTCCTTTACACTAATCTGTAGAGAAAAAATAATTTCTGAAATAATGCCTTAATGGAAAAGTCCTAAAATCCTTGCAGAACTTTACTGTAAGTGTTTTGGTTCAGACATTCATTTCATA
This sequence comes from Pelodiscus sinensis, assembly GCF_052426305.1. Lineage (NCBI taxonomy): Eukaryota > Metazoa > Chordata > Testudines > Trionychidae > Pelodiscus > Pelodiscus sinensis. The sequence goes on from NC_143052.1 coordinate 204,094,992, forward strand.
CAAAATGATACTCCTGCAATAGAATTCTAAACGGTTGTTCAAGAAGCCTACAGTAAGGATATCAGCCTGAATAATATTGTGATGGTACTGAAAAATTTCCGTAGTGTTCTACGCAATACTATGTTTAATTTCTACCAAATATTAGGGGAGAACAGTCCCCTATGTGTAATAGTAGTAAGCCCATTTGTCTGACTTGTGTAAAGATGAAGTGGAGGATTTAAGCTAAGAAAGAAATATTTCTGCCCTTGCAGAGGGATGGATTAGATGATCTAGTAGATTTTTCCATCACTAATTTCTGATTCCATGAGTAGAAATGTTTTGGTATTTTAAACAGGAAGCACCTTTATTTTTAGTTCAGTCATTTATTTCCCTGTCTCTTTGCTGTTGCTGCTGCTAAGAAATTACTGATTTCAAACATGCTATGTCTTAAAAGGGTTTAATAAACATTAACCTTTTGGAATCCTCAGGAGTAATTTACTAATCTTTAAGATTCTAAATCGAGGGTCAGGAGTGGAGTAACTGCACTCTAAAACTGTGTGAATAAGTGATGTTCGGTTTTCTCGCAATTGTAACAAAATAGAAAAAATCATTTTGGGTTTGTAGTGACAAAATTAAAATGTTTTGATGACTTTTAAATGTTCTTGATTTTTAAGGTAAAATTAAAGGACATTTCAAAATGAAAAGTCATTATAAAGGGGAGGGGAAAGGAAACACTAATGTTTTAAAAATATATTTAAATTATTTTGGATTTTCATTGTTTATACTGTACAGTAAAGCCAACTCAAATTCACAAATCAATTGACTGGGGTCCAAACAGCATTTTTTTTGCCAAAATTAAGTTTCTGGGGAAAACCCTCCAGCTCTACTCAGCACCTATATATACCCTTGTTCCTTCCACCCGACACCACTGTCAACTGTCTCCCTTCTCTTCAGCTCACTCATTGCCTTATTTCTGTATCTATTAGATAAAACCTTTCCTTCTCCAAGCAGGCATGCTTACTTTCCATATTATGCCCCCAGCCCCACTGTGCTGTGTAGAATCAATTATGCCTGTTGGCTTGGTTAACAGAGTTGATAAGGAGAAGCCAACCTTTCCTACACTAATCCCATATCATCTTCTTTTTTTTTAACCCATCTACCCCCACCTCAGATTACTGGCCTGGTGTGAAGGTGCAAAACATCTTAAGACTGTTTAGTCTCCTAAGAGTTAATGTTACATGGTGAGCTCTGGCTATGACAGACAGAGTTTGTTTTCAGAGGGCAGTAGAGCTTTCCAGGCCTAGTTGGGAGTTCCGGGCATAGGGATAAATGGTTCCACAGACACTTTTTATAACCTGGGGAACACTGTGATTTAAGGTGGGATTTTCTTAGAAGCTGAATTAATGGAGCCTTTCTATTATAAATTTATACACACATACAGTTGTTTAAACACTTACAAATGCTCTGACAGTCACATCTCCAAAAGTGTTAGAGAAAACTAATAGTTGGCGAGGAGTTTCCACACAGAATAACAAAAGAGGGGAAAGGACAGAAAGGAGGAAAAAAGTTCAGTCTTCAGTTTGCATAATCTTTGGAGTTGCATGATATGAGAGTGGTATCTCTGATTGGTACCTCATGCCAACTTTCTCTGGGCATTTGGCTGGTTAGAGTTTCCTTTTTCATAGGATCGGACCTGGAAAGCAGCAATCTCAGGTTTTCTTAGTTTGGCAATGGCCCAAGGAGAACACATCATCTTCCTCGCTTACCATAACTTTTCAGATTGTGTTTCTAGTATGTTCTACCAATGGCACCTCCTTAGTGGTCTTCCAAGCAAATCAGATCATCACATTTCTTGGACCCTAGCAGCATGGTCTAGTGCTTGTCAAGATTGGAGAAGCTTAACCCTTGGTCAGTTTCAAAAGTTCCCTTCAATTGAATATTATTTTACAATATCTGTCATTACAACTGCAAACTGTGTGTGTTCTAAAAATATAAAATGCATGGGATAAATAAGAAATGTCTCTGCAGAAAATATCTCTTCTCCTTTCTTTAAGGTAACATTTGGACAGTAGAGATGTCTCCCACTTTGTTAGTCCTCCGGCTTGGGGCTTTCCCGGCAAAAAGCGCCAGTCTAGACGGGGATCTTTCGGAAAATAAAGCCTTTTCCGAAAGATCCCTTATTCCTGATTTTAAGATGAATCTAGACTGGCGCTTTATGCCGGCAAAGCCCCAATCCGGAAAAAAGCGGTAGCCATGTTTATGCAAATGAAGCGGGGAAGATTTAAATCCCCGCTTCATTTGCAATTGCGCTGTGTCTAATTTGCATCCCTTTTACGGAAAAGGGGTGCAATCTAGACACAGCTTCAGTGTTTTAATGGCATAATGTTAAAAACATAGTTACCCATATGTGCTCCTTCAGAGCTACCCTAAACTAAGTTGTTGAATGTATGCATGTTTTGAATGTTCTATCCTTTTTTAAAGTCAAATTCTTTAGATAGGGCTATATAAGTTTTCCAATCAAATTAACATTTAGAATGAATTAAAGGTTCAAATTAATTATTTCAAGCTATTGTGAAAGGTAAGGTACACTAGCACGTGTATACTATTAGTAAACGTTGTTTGGCATTGATTAAAAGAGACCAGTAACCAAGCTATTTTGGGTCTATTAATAAATTGATTTATCTTAAATCTGTAGTTCTTCCAAGAAATATGGATATTATATCAGAGTTAGAGGAAACTTATTCTTAATAATATAAGATATATGTAACATTTAATATAGAATTTAATATTTGTATAAACATGTGCTATTTGTTCTGTTTGGAATAAAAAGGGATGAGGTTAAAAATGCTATCAAATAGAAACAGTCCCAACCTTGCTGTTGTCCAATACAGAGCTGAAACCTTACTTAAATTCATTTGACACTGCTGTTCTGATTCTTCATGCTGGTAAATACCATTGGTTAGATCCTAATCTTGGATTTGATTTGGTTTGTCTGTGATTTTTTCTTTTTTTTCTTACATAAAATAATTTTAACACATTTCTTGTCCTGATTCTTGTTAAAAAGAAAGCAGAGAAGCTGCAAATGCAATAGGTAGAATAGTTCTTTCAAGTGTATAATTATTTTCCTTACTGCCAAAATTTCCCTGCACCAAATAACTTTATTACTTTAACTTTTAATCACCCGTGCATTTATAAAGCTCTGCAAAGAAGCAATTAGCTGCTTTTGGAAGTAAAAAATTGGATAGTCTGCAAATGTATTAATCTACAGTATATTAAATTCATATTCATAAGTGATCTAGAATAGAGGGTGAACAGTGAGGAGAGAAAATTTGAAGATGGTTTAAAATTTTATTCAAGAGGGGTAATTCCAAGCCTGACTGTGAAGAATTACACAGGGTTCTCACACTAGATTGTGTTTCTGGGCAACAAAATGGCAGATGAAATTCAGTGTTGATAAGTGGAAAGTAACGCACAACGGAAATAATAATCCCTTCTATACATACAGTATGATGGGGTTTAAATTAACTGTAACCACGTAAGTTTCAACGGGGTAGCTGTGTTAGTCTGTAACTGAAAAAACAGTGAGTAGTCCTGCAGCACCTTAGAGACTAACAAAAATAATGTAGCACGATCTTTCATGGGCACAGCCTACTTCTTCATATAAATGATCTGAAGAAGTGGGTTGTGCCCACGAAAGTTCATGCTATCATCTATATTTTTTGTTAGTCTCTAAGGGTATGTCTACACAGTCATGCATAAGTTGAATTAAGGTATGCAATTTCAGCTTCATCAATTGTTTTGCTGAAGTTGAAATAGCTTAATTTGGCTTTTGGCACTGTCTAAGCATCAGGAAATAAAAAAAGCCAACAGAATTCTAGGAACAGTGCTTTATTTGTAATGAAAGTGATGTTGAGGCTCAGATTTGATTTTTTTTAATTCATAACTGATGCAGCAAGCTCAGATGTGCCAGGGCTGTGAAACTGCTAAGCTTTGAGGTGTCAGATTTCAACCTTGGCACAAGAAGGCACTTGTTAAGAATCATCAGGAAAAGGATAAGTAAGACGACAGAAAATACCATGATATAGCCACCTCCTGAAGACTGCAAACAATGCTCATTGCCACATCTCAGAAAGTATAGATCAGAATTGGAAAAGATGCAGAGAAGGGCAACAAAAATTATTAGGGGTAAAGACAAATTTTCCATATGATAAAAGATTAAAAAGACTGGGACTGTTCAACTTAGAAAAGGAAGGATATGGCAGAGGTTTGTATAGTCATGAATGGTATGGAGAAAGAGAATAGGGAATTATTTTTTACCTCGTAACACAACACTAGAATTGGTGTTCACCGATTAACTTAATAGGCAGCAGGTTTAAAAACAATCACTGCCCTTCTTGGGGTTCTTTGTAGGGCTGACTGGGAGAAGAGAATGATTCCTGATGGCTTAGGGGTTGAGGAGATTTGAAATTACTGGGAAAGAGGCCAGTATGGTGGCTGACTCATCACCCATGAATGAGGGATTTTAAAATGTTAGCCTCTGCTGGGACCCTCCTCTTTTTTCATGAAGCATGCTCAACAGGACACATCATAGTCTGGTGAAAAATACACAGAGTTATTGGCTATATTTGCTGTGGGCATTTTGCTAGCCACTCCATTGAAGGAAACTGGGAAGGAATTTTTCCCTTTTACCATGTTGGCCTAGGAGCAGTTGGATTTTTTTTGCTTTCCTCACAGCAGGCTCAGTTAGGCTCTGTTGATGCATAACATACTTGGTGGTAGACCATATGTCTCAACTCATTATTTAAGTGTATAGCGGATAATACTCCATAAAAGAAAGTAACAGATCAATGGCTTGAGGAAAGAAGAAGTGCTCAGTAATTGGGGACAGTTGGGACAGTAGTTGGGGACAGTTGGGAATTCCTATGCTTCGTACAGCATGGAGCCAACCCCTGATCATTATAGCCCACTTTTCCTGCTTCTCTGAGGGATGTAGTTGGTAAGGTCCCGACAATGGATTTGCTGAAGGCATCTGGATGAAAAGGGAGGGCTGGGAGGGGGGCAGGTTGAAGCCTGTTGAGAATTCTAAGGTTGTGGCAATGGATCTGCTTATAGGGATATGGATAGGAAAGGGGGGGGATAGTAAAGTCACACCTCCCCTCCCCCCTTCAGGTTAATTATGTGAGAAAACAAGGAAGGCTTACCTGCACTGTATATGTTGTTTGCTGGATAGTCTCAGACATCAAATAATAAAGTTGCAGCCTGATCAAACATCTCCTCACCTTATTCTGGCTTAGTCAGACAAACCTTGTTTACACAACACACAGTCCACCTGTAGAACTCATTAACAGAAGATGTTGTAAAGACCAAAAAAAAATTTAAAAAATGGTAAATTCATGGAAAATAAGAACCAAGATGACAGGATACTGATGGTTCAGGTGCCCTTGAGCCTCCAACTGACAGATACTGGAACTGGATAACAGGGAATTAATCATTCATTAAATTGCCCTGTTGTATTCACTCCTTCTGCAGTATGTGCTATTGGCCCCTATGAGAGACATCCTGCTTGCTCAGGTGCATCGACTGTAGGTCGTGCTCCCAGAGGCGGGGCTGCACGTCCCAGGGGCAGGCCCACGCATACATCGTGCTCCTGGAGGTGGGGCCGTGCGCCCCAGGGGCAGCGCTGTGTGCCTGGGGTGCCAAAATCACTCGGGCCAGCCCTGCCCAAGATAACACCAGATTTTTATCAACACCCACTGTCTCTGATTTGTTACACGATTACAGCCAATAATGATCTATGACCCAATAAAAGGGTCTACATTACACCTTAAATTATATAACTTGTTTATCTCATTATTAACAATAACAAAACCATGAATCCTGATATTTGACAGGGGTTTTTGGAACTTTCCTTCTGATATTATATGATGGGTCATCATGACATTTCTCTGTGACTTTGTCCTAGAGCTTTACTGAAATATCAGAGACATTTCAAAAGTTGAGTAATAAGATCCATAGTAAGTGAAATGGCTGTGGTTCCCACTTATTCCCAAAAGGATTATTTGCTGGTCACTTGTATTGGTTATGAAGTTGTTTATATGCCATTAGCTTATTTACATCTATCTATCTATCTATCTATCTATCTATCTATCTATCTATCTATCTATCTATCTATCTATCTATCTATCTATCTATCTATCTATCTATCATCCACTAAATACATGATTAAATACACTTAGGCCCTTACCATTTTACATAAGGTAAATTCACCAACTCACCTCATTACAAGACTGCAACCTATATCTGTAGTACTATAAAGTATTGTTAGAAAGGTGAATGCTATTGTATTTGCTCAGAGACTGAGCTGAGAAAGAAGGCTAGTGAGTGGTTAAGAGTCAATGTTAATGAAGGGGTTTAAATATGGCAATTACAGATTTAAGCAAATGTGGGGAAGTATCAGAGGAAAATAGTTATTTACAATGGCAGGAATGCAGAGAGCTAGGGTGGTGACAAAGGGATAAGTAAGGGGAAAGTATGAAAGGGAAATTAAAAATTATTCAATTAGTGAATCTTGCCTAACTATATAAATTCATGAGCTAGAAAAAGTCTTTAACAGTGAAAATGAAGGAAAAAATGTTAGGATATTTTATTACAATATAATTTAAATGTGTTCATAATTTTCCCAGTTAGAAGAAAAAATGGCATAGATGTGTAAATTGTTATAATTATTAGCTATATATTATAACAAATGAGGATACAATTTGGAGGAAATTGCTTATTATAGTACTATACATTTTAATTATGCTAGAATTTAAAATGTAATTGCAGATTAATTATGGTACTCCAGGCGCAGAAAAATATTTTATAGGATCATAAATATTAACATTTAGTTAATTATTTTAAATATACAAATAAGCATTAACAATCTCAGCAAAACAACTGAAATTCTATCAGAAAATATTTCTTATGAGACATTCTTGAAATAAAATGGATGCACCCTACTTTGTGAAACTGAAACACTTAGCATTCCCATTAATATGTGTTGCTGTGCTCCTCTAACATAAGTCTGGATGAAGTAGCATTTCATTGTTTTAAGAAGCATCCTGGATACAATATGAAGACAGTTGAAACTTAGAAAGGAGCAGTAGGCAGTGTGAAACTGCCAGATGAGATGTGGGGAAGATTTAGTAAGGAGGGGTATGTCTATACTAGCTCGTTAGTTCGAGTTAGGTAGGCAAATGAGGGCAACCAGAGTTGCAAATGAAGTCCGGGATTTAAATATCCCAGGCTTCATTTGCATATTCCCGGGCGCCCCCATTTTTAAATCCCCCTTAGTCCGAACTAACTGCCTGCGACTAGACGCGGCAGTTAAACGTTAATTCAAACTAACTCCTTAGTTCAAATTAACTGTTACGCCTCGTGGAATGACGAGGCCTAGTACTACAGACACTGTTGTTCTGATCACGGGAGGGCCGTGCAGGCTCCCCTACAACTGCAGATGCTAATCTGAGTAAATTAGTACCCCTGAAAGGCTTCCACAGCCACGGGAAATAATCCCTTGCCTGAAATACTCCTAGAGCTGCCCCATAAACAGGGTTTGGGACAAAGTAACAGTCTACCTAAAGTCATGAAATAATGAATAAAGTAATCTACCGATAGTAATAAAGTAATGCAACTTTACTCAACTAACTATAAAATGATGGGGAATGAATTATGGGGACTAAATTAGCTGTTACCACTGAAGAGAGAGATCTTGGAGTCATTGTGGATAGTTCTCTGAAAACATCCATTCAATGTAAAGCAATAGTCAAACAAAAACAAACAGAATGTTAAGAATCATTAAGAAAGGGATAGAGAATAAGGTAGACATTATTTTATTGCCTCTATATAAATCCATGGTGCACCCACTTCTTGAATACTTCATACGGATGTGGTAGCTTCATCTCAAAAAAAGATATATTGGTATTGGAAAAGGTTTAGAAAAGGGCAACAAAAATGATTAAGGGCATGGAACAGCTGCCATATGAGGAGATATTAATAAAATTAGGACTTTCAGCTTGGAAAAGAGTCTAAGGGGAGATATGATAGAGGTATATAAAATCAAAACTAGTGTAGAAAAAAGTAAATAAAGTAGAGTTAATAAACTAAGGGCTACCAAATGAAATTAATAGGTAGCAGGTTTAAAACAAGTGGAAGTATTTCTCCACATAGGGCAAACCCTGTGAAATTCTTTGCTAGAAGATGTTGTGAAGGCCAAGATTATAACAGGTTCCAAAAAGAGCTAGATAAATTCAAGAAGGATAGGTGTATGAATTATTAACCAGGATGGGCAGGAATGGTGTTCCTAGCCTCTATTTGTCAGAAGCTGGGAATGGGTGACGGAATGGATAACTTGATGATCCACTGTTCTGTTCATTCCCTCTAGGGCTCCTGGCATTGTGTTTTTATGTTCCTATGAAGCTGATATCATCACTGAAATGTGAATCAAGTAATCATCACATTTCCAAAACAAGCAAGAATTTTTCAACAAAGAAAAGTTTTGTTTTTATGTTGACCCTACTCATACGGGCTTACTTTGAGCCTGGGTTCTGCTACTCACTGTTTTGATGACTGTACCATTTGCTTTATCCAATAATCTTTGCCCATGGAGGAACACTCTGTGGTGTGGCATCCATGCCACTTCAATGACTCTCTGTTAATTTTAAGGCCCAAGAGGATCTCCCTCCTCTTCTCTGGGGGGAAAGAAATCTGAACCTCCAGTCAACTAACAAAAAAAGGATATAGTGTGTGTTTTATTTTACCCAGTATCTGTATTATCACCCCTTGTTCTTTATAAATGGATGTTGTTAACTATAGTACTTTACTGTTTATCTCTTAGGAACATAGGTTCTCGTGCTTTAGAGCCAAGAAAAATGCTCTCTCTGACAGCAAGAAAGAGTCTGACTGCTGCTCATGCACTTCTTTCTATCCTATATTGTGTCTGAAGACATTGCAATATTTTGAGCGGAGAGGCAATTTTATTTCCCAGTAAATCCTCTTCCCCAAATCTTTCTCCTGTATTTAATCCCATCCCATTTCCTATAAGCCCCCTGTCTCTTTTCCTGAGGCAATCTTATTTTCTCTTGCTTCCCTAGTAGGCTTTCCTGATACTTTTCTTTGATAATGAGGAAATTGGCCTGTCACTTCCTCTGATATGACTAGCACTGTATTGAACCTTTTCCTGGTACAAAAGATGCACACCACACCTTGAGAAATAATGTCTCAATAAAGATGGGTGCTCTGCTAGACATTGTGGCCTAAACAGATGCCTGGGAATCAGTGACTGCTGGATTCAAATGCACATTCTCACATTTTGCTGTTGCATTAAGAAAATTACTTAACTTCTCTGCCTCAGTTTCTTATTTTGTATAGTAGCAATAATGGTTGTGATGGATAAATACAAAATGTTTGCAAAATATTTTGCAGATAAGTATTTTTATAATTTTTATTTATTTAGAAATTGATGTAGAAAATCAGTAGAAAGTGTTACAGTTTTACTGGATGAGAAACCTTTCTTCTTTTACAAATAGATGTGATAAGGAGAAATGTCATCTACCCTATTTCTTACTATTAGCGCAGTTCACATCCTCCACTTACCAAAAATAGTCTTTTAATTATGTTAGCATGAACAAAGCAGTAACTTTTCTTTATAATAATGTGATGTGGGAAATTCAGAAATTCACTACTACATTCATATTTAATGAAAGATTTATTTCATAATATTTTAACATTTAATGTAATATTAATGAATTTTTAAAATCTTTTCCTTGGAATTATACAATAAAACTCAGCTAATTGCTTCTACTGCTGTAAGTTCCTAATTTATACATTCCCACAAGTGAGTACAAATCCCTTCACTTAAAGATCTTTTTACTGCAGCATTAGTTTCTGGAACATAGTAGTCATTACTGTATAAACAAGTTCCAGCTTAGGGAGGGGGTAGCCTGGTAGGTAAGGCATAGGCCTGGGCCTCATGTGATTTCTGGTCAGTTCCCAAATCTGAACAGACTTCCTTTGTGACTTTGAGCAAGTCAGGCTTACATTTAAGAATTTGCATAACCCTTCCCAAAAATGGGGTCTTAAGTCTCTGTGTGTTTCAGTTCCCCATCTGTAAAATGAGGTTAGTAGTACTTTATCTCAAAGAGGTGCGGTGAGGTTAAATTGATTAGTGTTTATGATTTGCTCAGATTCTATAGCGATAGAAGCCATATAAGTACAAGTGTGTAGATAAGGAGATATATTAACTGTTTTATAAAGAGCCTGAGTACATCTACATAGCAACATTATTTTGAAATAACTTATTCTGCATCTACACAGCAGGCAGTTATTTCGAAATAATGTCGAAATACTGTCAGGCTGGAAGACTTCTTACTCCAATTCCTGTAATCCTTATTGTACGAGGAGAAAGGGAATTCAGAGGAAGAGTGCGCTATTTCAAAATAAGTGCTATGTAGACACTCCCAATTTTGAAGTAAGCTATTTCAAAATATACTGCCCAATTGATGTAGCTCAATTAGCGTAGCTTATTTTGAGTTAAGCCCTGCTGTGTAGGTGCACCCTCTATGTAATACAACTTCTGTAAAAGTTACATGCATCTAGTTTCTCATGGATTCTTTTTCAGACTACAGTATGCAAGCTGTGTGTGTGTGGAAGATATATAATTGGGAAAGGTAAGTATTTATATAGACTCAGGTCATTTTATTCTATGCTAGATAAATAGCTAATTGCAAACTAAGGGAGACGAAAAATCCTGTTGTTATGAAGCTGGAGATTTACTAACTAGGGATATACAAAATGCAAGCATTTACTGTCTCTGACGACAGAGAAAACTACTGGATCAACACAATTAGTCAAGTTTGCTTTTTGGTGAACATGCTTAGGATATTTCATTGAAAAAGGAGATACATTTTGATAGATATTCTAATTAAGTCACAGAAGGGCTGTAGAGTCAGAATTGAGACTATGGGTACAGCAGAGAAATTATTCCTGGAGAATATTGTTTTATTTGTGCTCTCTTCCCCCAAGCCTTTTGTCTCTGGTTACTTGTTGTCTACCTGAGCTAGACTCTGGCACTGGTGCTCCATGAGTAGTCCTGTTAATTTCAGTGTGATACCTCATGAAGCACTGTACTATTTGATATGGGCAGGAGTAACAGAATATACAGGGTTTTTTATTTGCAAGGGTAACCAAATGTTTTTAAAAATCCTCACTGTTCCTCAATGAGCTCATTTCTAGCACATTTCTAAAATGTCCTTTCCATGCCTGTTAAGGTCTTTGGATACATCAGAGCCCTACCAGTTGGGCTTTGAGGCCAAGCTGACATAGTAGCATTTATCCTTAAAACAGCTACACACCACAGGAGGTTGTCTTTTTTCATTCAGTATTTGATAAGCACCATATTAGTGCTTCAACCTCTGGGTGATTACCTGCCTGATTCAGCAGCTCTTTACAAGGCCACTGAAAATAGTTTGTTTCAACAAATTAAAATAGGTTTGACCTGATTTAACTGAGATACAGCTTCCTGATGGCCAGCTGGATGAATATTCCTCCTTGGCGGAAATGACCTCTACAATGTTTCCCATTACAATGTCAGCACTTACTACAGTTTTTCCCTATAGGTAACAAATAAGTATGGTATCAGTCCAATACCACGGTCTGACAACTGTTGGAAAATCTTGATTTTATCATAACGTAGTGCTCTAGAAATAGCACATCACTAAAGCTGGTAAAAACAGGAATCCTGAATAACCCCTCGGAACACTTGGGAGGGACTGATTTGAATTTCTGTATCTGAACTATCTGTGCTTTTGGTTTAGAACCGAAATCACAGATAAAAGTTCAGTTCCAGAGATTCAACTTTGCCATAGAAGGAATCATTTTTCCAGTTGTGGTACAGATGCAGCTAAAATGTTCCAAGAACAATTGTTTTCATAATTATTTTGGCCTAAGCTCAGTTTAGTAAGCTGGTGATTTCTCTTGCAAACAGATGATCTGATAACATTTGCACTTTTGATAGTCAAAATTCCATGTCATATTATTATGGTGCCATTGAATAAGAATTGTAGCCCTAATTTTGTCTTATGGTTGAACCTTGATTCCAGCCTAGACATCATGCTTATTGTGGATCGAAATAATATCTTCATGGCTCAGCTCTACTGTTTGTGTCAAAGGGGATTCATCTTCATTAAATTATGATATGAGATCCAGAGTGAGGCTGATAGATATTTTCTTTTCGCTGGCAAGTTATTAAAAATTGGGGGAGATGTTAAAATGAGGATTTCAATCATTTTAATAATTTGAAAATTATCACAACTGTTTTGCTTTAGGGATCTATGTTATCTTCTCTTTGGACTAAATCTTGATTTCATTGAAGATAATGAGGGTTTTGTCACTGAATTCCATTATATCAGGATTTTGTCATTGACGTATAATAACAGAAGAAGTAACATTATCTCAACATTGTGTGTGGGTTTATTTAGCGCTAACATCTAGTATGTACTTTTCTATATAACACCCCCATAGTACCGGTAGAGCTGTGGCATCCAAATGATGAATTGGGCTATGCTGTGTGGGATGTGACCTTGGAGATCCTCCAGATCACTACCCAAATGCAGAGAAACCTTCTGGCCAGATGCATGTTCATGTTTCCCTGGCACCTTAGCACTGGCAGTATGAGTGCTCTAGTCACTGTACTGCCCATGGTTGGTGGCATGAAGCTGCAATTGGATAGCAGTGACAGAGGTCATAGAGGAGTTCATTAATATTAGTTATTTTTTTTGCTAGGCAAGTTAAATAGGTAAACATTCTGAGTACTCTTCACCATCTTGGTATCTGATCAGCCTCATGACACTGTGCCAACTTGCCCCTTGCCTCCTCTGGGTCTTCCAGCCCAACCACAAAGAGCTCCACCCATATGGTTTTAAAATAAAGAGAGTTTTGGCTGTGCAGTGAGGGGATGGAGAAGAAGCCACTTACTTGCCTCTCCTCTTTCAGCAACCTCTCCATCCCATTTCTGAAGTATATCCACACTTGTGCTTCCCACTATGCCATGAAAAAGAGGTTACAGAATCTTTAAATTCTCCCCAAATATCTTAAAGTAAAATTTATTCAATGACTAAGGAAATACAAAACATTCAAAAGGGAGTGGGGATCATTCCAGTTCATCACTAAATACTATTATCCTAGCTCTGTTACCCAAGGTAGAAATTTCTACAAATTCACTGGCAAACTGGGACCTATCCATAAGGGCTGTGTAACTTAATAGCTGCTCTTCCAAATTCCATTTTGACCTTTCTGCTGTAAAAGACAATTCCTTAGAGTTTCTGAAGGTACACTTCATTGATCTTTGGTTAAGAGTTGCAGAATAGAACAGTAAAAAATAGATCTCATTACAGTCAGTTTTTTTCTTTCTTTTCAAAGCCATTATATACCCCTTCAACCTTTTTAGAAAATAGTGCAGATACCATCCAGCAAGTTTCCAGTTTTAATTTCTATTGTTCAGTATTCTAAATCCATAAGGACTGCATAAAACCATCTTATTTCTTTCCATAATAGACTTCTCTCCCCTTGATGGTTGTCTGATTTTCTCCCCACCCTACGCCCTTTCCTTTTCTACCCTTTCTTTACTTTTTTACTAAATGCAGGAACCACATGTAACCATGTCACTATAGAAGATAATTCTCTGGATACTTTTTTGGCTCATTTGAAACAAAAACCTGTAAGTCACAAGAATTCAACCATGTATCATGTTTTTAGTTTTCTGCATCTCTGCACAGTCTCTAAATTTTCCCTATGTTTGGTGACTTGAAACCCGATGGACTGTTTGGTCGTCCTCCTTCTGCCCCCGTCCCTCTGCCCCGACAATAATCTTAAGAACATAAAAGTGGCCATACTGGGTCAGACCAAAGATCCATCTAGCCCAGTATCCTGTCTGCTGACAGTAGCCAATACCAGATGCCCCAGAGGGATAGAACACAATAGGTAATCCTCACGTGATCCCTCTCCTGTCACCCATTTCCAGACAAATAGAGGCTAGGGACACCATTCCTACCCATCCTGGCTAAAACGGGCACTTATCTCTAACCAATTATTGTAAACGTGAATATGAAAAACAAGTGTTACCCATTAGGGATTAGTGCAGACTGAATTAGAAAATGTTCTTATTGTAAGAAGAGCTAAAATATGTTCTCCTTACTCATGCAGTGTTTAAATGTTTTCTAAATTCAGAAGATTTGAGGGGGGGACACACGTGTTATTTTCCAGGATCACCTCATATCCTATCCCCACATAATAGGAATTACAAAAGACAAAGGCTGTGTACTGCTGTACTCATACACACGACCCTTTATTTGTGCCTCTGAGGGAAATTAGCCTTTAGAATGTATAGGCTGGTATTAAAGGAAGAAGCTGGATATTTATCACTGTCAAGATACCCATTGACATTATGGTTTCTGGTTGCCTGTCCCATGGTTTCTGGTTTCTGGAAGGCAAGATGGGAGGTTTTAATTTTGTTAAAAAAGAGAGCGAGAGAGATGTCAATCAAAAGCAACACTTTGTAGTTCATTTGTTTGTTGTCATTGTTCAACTTAGTTCTGCGATGCTGTGGCTGTGCAGGATTGACACTGCAGCCATCCAAACAGTGGGATCTTAGTCAGCTGCAAGTAACAGAGGATCTTCGATATCAGTAAACTTTCTTAGCTGTTATAAATGGGTGTAGCTCCTTTGAGTTCAGCGGAGTTGAAATCGGATCTCTTAGAAACTTGTCAGATTTTTCATTTATGAACAACAATGTAGCACTAGATTTCTGCTGAGCCGAATGCATGCTATCTATCTATCTCTGTGTGTGCGTGTGTGTCTGTAAATTTCATATTATAATCATTTTAAACTACATGGATATATGACTTTGCCACAGTATGAAGCACATTAGCGTTCCAAAGCCCACAAGGACATTTACTGAGAATTGCCACTGTGTTTTCATCTGTAATAGCTTTCAAGTCTTTCTTGTAGTATTTGAATCCTAATCTGATTTCTTATCATGTGCAGTGACAATAATGAAGCCTGGAAAAGCTCTATTGTGGGCAATCCACAAGAAATGAGATTGTAGCCTAAATAAAGCAATTAATTAAATTAAAAATAAAAATAAAAACATGCTATCAAAATTATAAAAATCATATTGTGGGATAAAAGAACATATTGCAAATGACAGCAACCACATTTTATTTCACAACGTGCATTTTCTGCATTCAGATACAAATTAGTAGAGTTTTAATGCAGAGTAAATGACTCATTCCTTTATGCTATATATGAAACCAACTTCATGCTCAATAGTTCTTTGTGGGAGAAAATCACTTCTGTGGGAAAAAGAACTGTGGGTTTTCATTGCGGATGACAGTCTTGTTATATGTAAACCCAGATGAAAATACGGGACAGGAATTACATCCCATTCCAAATTCCAAAGAAACATATCCATCTAAGTTTTCAAGTTAGATTATTTTTTTTAGTAAAAGGTATGCTTTTCAGTCATAAATGAATTTTATATATTCCATAGAGGGTGTCCAGGTTCAACAAAAATGAAGATGTATTATAAAAGTAAAATGCACAGAGATATTTCTTCAAGCTAGGGATCTGGCAAAAACTAGCAACAAACTTAAACAACATCAGATAGCTAGCTGTTCTTTACACTAAGATATATACGATCCACTTTCTGAGTGCATTATTCAGTAGTGATATCAGCAGGAGCCTACAAATGCAGGGTCAGATATAGGAAGTCTGTTATTTAAAAAAAATGCTTCTCTACATATAACAATTTTTGGCCAGAGACAAAGGTTTTAAAACTGCAAACATATTCCTTCAAGAATATTAAGAATTAATTTCCCCAATGGACTGAGGGATACTGGAGAATGATAGCATGTACCTTGTTTGAAGTGACTGCTTGACATAAAAATAAACCTTTGCAAGAATAAATTGATTATTTATACCAATCTTTATAAACCTTGTAGTGGTTGTTAATGTTTTTAAAACAAGTATTTAGAACAGAACATGATAAACCAAAAGTCCAAATACTTAAGAGCCACTGTATCACCATTAAACCTGTTCAGCAAAAATTTCCTGGGTAAATAAATCTGTGCCTCGTAAACATAACTCTTTCCCACATGCAGAGCCACATTCCTGCAATCCCTGAGTACCACTGGGGTCCATTGTTTCTACATTGCAGAGTGTAGATTGGAAAGTTTTAGAATCAATGTGCTTGAAGTTAGTCAGGGAAAAATACTTTGCACTCCCTATAAAGAAAGTGAAATTTGTCTCTTATGCAGGGCCGCCTTTTCTGTGCAGAAGCTTGTATTGGCAGCAGTACTAACAAAGTATAGTCCTTGTGATTAAGCACCACCTTGCTCCCAGGCTTTTTATTCTGTTTGAAAGTGTGGCAAAGTTCATCTGAAGAAATGGGTTGTGCTCATGATACCATCTACCTTTTTGTTAGTCTCTGGGGGTATGTCTACACTACAGCACTAATTCGAACTCACTTAATTCGAATTAGTTAATTTGAACTAAGCTAATTCGAATTAGTGCATCTAAACCTAAAAACTAATTCGAATTAGCATTTTGCTAATTCAAAATAGCATGTCCACATTGAGTGGACTCTGAACCAAAGTTATGGCTGGCTGGCAGAGAATCAGGTTAGGACTTAGAGTGTGAAGCTGCTGCTTCAGGCTAGCCAAGGGCTGTGCTTAAAGGGACCCGACTCTCACCCCGGAAAGACAGTTCTCAGGGTTCCCCGCTTGCTTGTCTACCTCGATGAGGGACAGCAAAGCAGTCCTGTCTTGGAGTGCCCTGAGTGCCCTCACTCGGCACATCACAGCACTCGGCCATCAGCCCGGCTGCACTTGCCGCAGGTTTACCATCCGGGGTGTGTGTGTGTCAAATGGGGGGTTGTCAGGATCTAGGAGGCCCTGCAGGAGAGCTTCCACCCCGAGGAGCCCACAGAGCCTCCCCATCGGGGGCTCGTGCCTCATTCCTCCCTCACCTCCTTCCACTTACCCCTCCCTAATCCCCCTTCCTGATGTAAAAAATAAAGGACACGTGTGATCAAAAATAGAAAGTCTCTTTATTTAACAAAACTGGGGGCGGGGATTAACCTCTGGGGAGACTGGGAAAAGGAGCTGAGAGACGGGAAGAGAGAGGGTGGGAGGGGAGGGGAAAACCTGGGCAGAGGGAGCTGGAAGGGGGAAGCCAGGGAAAGAAGGAGGAGGGGAAGTATAAAATTATGGTACGCCATATCTTCAGGACTGTGTACAGATGTGGTCTCCTCACCTTAAAAAAGATACTTTGGCCTTGGAAAGGGTTCAGAAAAGGGCAACTAAAATGATTAAGGGTTTTGAACAGGTCCCATATGAAGAAAGGCTAAAGAGACTGGGACTTTTCAGCTTAGAAAAGAGGAGACTGAGGGGGGATATGATAGAGGTCTATAAAAGCATGAGTGGTGTGGAGAGGGTGAATAAAGAAAAGTTCTTCATTAGTTCCCATAATAGAAGGAGTAGAGGACACCAAATGAAATTAATGGACAGCAGGTTTAAAACTAATAAGTGAAAGTTCTTCTTCACACAGCACATAGTCAACCTGTGGAACTCCTTGCCACAGGAGACTGTGAAGGCTAGAACTATAACAGAGTTTAAAGAGAAGTTAGATACATTCATGCAGGTTGGGTCCATGGAGTGCTATTAACCACGGGGTAGGAATGGTGTCCCTGGCCTCTGTTTATGGAAGGCTGGAGATGGATGGCACGAGACAAATCGCTTGGTCATTGTCTTCGGTCCATCCCCTCCGGGGTACCCGGTGTTGGCCGCTGTCGGCAGACAGGCTACTGAGCTAGATGGACCTTTGGTCTGACCCAGTACGGCCATTCTTATGTTCTTATGTTCTAAGCTCAGGGCTCAGGGTCGGGAGTCTCACTGGACCAACTTGATTTTCATGCAAACCTGCTCCTGGGTTCGCATGTGGCCTTTGGTGGCCAGGCTGGCAGCTATCCTGCCCTAGACGGCCGCATTCCTGTGCCTAGTGTGAAGGTCGTGGACGTTGGAGGCCTCCCCCCAAACCTCGTTGAGGTCCATGATCTCTGCTCTAGACCTGGCAGGCGCCCACCTCTTGTGGCCCCGGGCAGGCTCCTGTGAGCCACCAGCCTGGTCCTGGGAAGAGGCGGAGGGCTGGATGACAGCGGGTGGCTGGCTCATGCTGTGCCAGATGCAGGGTCTGCTGGCTGGGTGCTGGCAGGCTTGAACCTGGCATGAGCACTGTAGCCAGACTGTGACCCTTTAAGGGTCTTAGGGCCGGGAACGGGGAAGAAGAGTTTCCCTGGTTTGGCCCAGAGTGGCCACCTGGGCAACCTGGGTAGGTCTAGACTCCAACTAATTTGAATTAAGTAGCTATACAGCCCTTAATTCGAACTACTTAATTCGAACTAGGCGTTAGTCCTCATAGAATGAAGTTTACCTAGTTCGAATTAAGCACTCCGCTAGTTCGAATTAAGTTCGAACTAGCGGTTTTTATGTGTAGCACCTATGGGTATGTCTACACTACCCCGCTTGTTCGAACTAGCGGGGTAATGTAGGCATACTGCACTTGCAAATGAAGCCTGGGATTGAATTTCCCGGGCTTCATTTGCATAAGCGGGGAGCCGCCATTTTTAAAACCCCGCTGGTTCGAACCCCGTACAGCGCGGCTACACGGGGCACGAACTAGGTAGTTCGAACTAGGCTTCCTAGTTCGAACTACCGTTACTCCTCGTGAAATGAGGAAGCCTAGTTCAAACTACCTAGTTCGTGCCCCGTGTAGCCACGCTGCACAGGGTTCGAACCAGCGGGGTTTTAAAAATGGCGGCTCCCCGCTTATGCAAATGAAGCCCGGGAAATTCAAATCCCGGGCTTCCTTTGCAAGTGCGGTATGCCTACATTACCCTCCTAGTTCGAACTAGGAGGGTAGTGTAGACATACCCTAAGAAAGTTAATTCAAACTAACGACTGTTAGTTAGAATTAACTTTGTAGCGTAGACATACCCTAAGGTACTGCAAGTCTATTTGTTATTATTTAAGGCTCCATATGTTCCCTTTTCCTCCCTGCTCAATGGCCTGGGTCTATAGACAATATTGTCCATTGCTTAATAATAATAATAATAATAATAATAATAAATAATCAGCTCAAATGTGTGCCTCGTGTATAAAATTTAAAAAAGCAAACGTGCTTCTGGGATGAATTCATAGGAGTGTTGTGAGCAAGACACGAGAAGTCATTCTTCTGCTCTATTCTGCACTGATTAGGCCCCAGTCGGAGTACTGTGTCCAGTTTTGGGTACCACATTTCAAGAAGGATGTGGAGAAATTGGAGAGGGTCCAGAGAAGACCAACAAAAAATGATTAAAGGTATAGAAAGCATGACTTATGAGGGAAGGCTGAAAGACTTGGGCTTGTTTAGTTTATTTAAGGGGACAGTTAGCTCCTTACTAAAACTCAGTAGGGGTTTTTGGTTGGCCAGCTCCCAGTACCATGAGAAATCAGTGCCCACTGACAGACCCCAGGGACAATGGGAAGAGGCCAGCACTCCAGGCCAGCCTGACTGACAGATTGGACAGGCCAATGAGGGAATTAGGAGGCCAGGTCCTGTCCTCTGTGTGAGCTGGGATTTTCTAGGTCTCTGAGTCAAAGTGGGAGAGAGCTAAGAAGAGCAGCCAGGGATCCAAGCTGGGCTGAGAGACAGACCTGCAGTGACAGAGCCTGAGACCCACACAGCCCACAGAGCACAGACCCTGTGCTAAGAAGCAGACTTGCAGTGACCAGAGCCAAAGGGGTCAGAGAAGCAATGCAAGGAGCTGGAGGCTGGCAAAGCAGCATAGTCTGGAGCTGGGTTTGGTGAGCAGCTAGGACCAGCAAAGGGGAGAAAAGAGCCTCTGGACAGCGAGATGCCACCAGCAGGCCAGACTTGGAGTGGGATTGTAACCCCAATTGGGAGAAGGGTCCTGCCACCTAGAGCCTGAAGTTGTGTGATCACTGCCAGAGCAAGTGTATCCAACCTGCAGCCCCTCTCGCAGCACAACCAGGGCCTGAGAAAGAGCCCTGGGACTTATAAGGAACAGACTGTGAACTGCCCTTACACTCTGCAAGCTGCTGTTTGTGATGTTCCCATGCTACAGAGCGGAGCTATGTGTTCTCATTTAACCTTTCTCATTTTTTCCTTATTTTCTTTTTAATCAGTTGCTGTTTAATAAATTTTATTCGCTTTGAACTGTATGAAATGGTCAAGAAAGCATCCAGTGTGAAGAGAGCACCCCAGAGTGGGGACACCCTAGCCCCTGCCCTACATGACTATGAGGTCGGGGATTAATCCTCAGAAAACCTGGGCCCAGCCTTGTTGGGATTTCGAGGGCTCTACTACTCAGGAGAGTGAAAAGGGAGTCCTCAGGGTCTGTGAGGCCTTTGGGTAAAGGAAGTGGAAATGGTGACTCAGATCCTTTCGCTTGTCCATTTCACCAGGGTAGTATAGAAGCCAGGAATGTTCCCCACACTAGTGGTACCATTCCCTCGCTGACATTTATAAAAGTGAAGACTGAGAGGGTACATGATAGTGGCTTTTAAGTATCTAAAAGGGTGCTACAAGGAGGAGGGAGAAAACTTGTTCTGCTTGGCCTCTGAGGATAGGACAAGAAGCAATGGGCTTAAATTGCAGCAAGCAAGGTTTAGGTTGGATATTAGAAAAAACTTTGTAACAATGAGGGTGGTTAAATTGCCTAGGGAAGTTGTGGAATCTCTATCACTGGAGATATTTAAGAGCAGGTTGGATAGATAGCTATCAAGAATGACCTTCTAGACAGTGCTTGGTACTGCCGTGATGGCAGCAGACTGGACTTGATGACCTCTTGAAGTCCCTTCCAGTTGTAGGATTCTATACAGAGCCACATTCTTGCAGTCCCTTAGGGTATGTCTACACTACAAAGTTAGTTCGAACTAACGGACGTTAGTTCGAACTAACTTTAATAGGTGCTACACTAGCGCTCCGCTAGTTCGAATTTGAATCGAACTAGCGGAGCGCTTAGTTCGAACTAGGTAAACCTCATTTTACGAGGACTAACGCCTAGTTCGAACTAGCTAGTTCGAACTAAGGGCTGTGTAGCCCTTTAGTTCGAACTAGTGGGAGGCTAGCCCTCCCCAGGTTTCCCTGGTGGCCACTCTGGCCAACACCAGGAAAACTCTATGCCCCCCTCCCTGCCCCGGACCCCTTAAAGGGGCACGGGCTGGCTACGGTGCCCGTGCCAGGTGCAAGCCTGCCAGCACCCAGCTAGCAGACCCTGCACCTGGCACGGCACAGAGCCACCCACCCGATGCCCCCCAGCCCACCCCCTCTTGCCGGGACCAGGTTAGCGGCTCCCGGGAGCTTGCCCTGGACCGCAAGAGGCGGGCACCTTCCTGGGCTAGTGCGGACATCGTGGACCTCGTCCACGATCTCTGCACTAGGCACAGGAAAGTGGCCGTCTAGGGCAGGAGAGCTGCCAGCCTGGCCACCCAGGACCAGGTGTGCATGAAAATCAAGGGGGTCCACTGAGACCCCCGACACTGAGCCCTGAGCTTACAATGGCCGTCCTGGGTCAGACCAAAGGTCCATCTAGCCCAGTAGCCTGTCTGCCAACAGCGGCCAACCCTAGGGACCCTGGAGGGGATGGACCGAAGACAATGACCAAGCCATTTGTCTCGTGCCATCCCTCTCCAGCCTTCCACAAACTTTGGGCAGGGACACCACTCCTACCCTCTGGCTAATAGGACTCCATGGACCCAACCTCCATCACTTTATCTCACTTCCCTTTAAACTCTGTTCTAGTTCTAGCCTTCACAGCCTCCTGCAGCAAGGAGTTCCACAGGTTAACTATTTGCTTTGGGAAGAACAACAACTTTCTCTTACTAGTTTCAAGCCTGCTACCCATTCCTTTCCTTTGGTGTCCTCTAGTCCTTCTTTATGGGAACTCAGGAAGAACTTTTATGAATGCACCCTCTCCACCCAACCCCTGCTTTTAGAGACCTCTATCCTGTCCCCCCTCCGTCTCCTCTTTTCTAAGCTGAACAGTCCCAGTCTCTGTAGCCTCTCTTCATATGGGACCTGTTCCCAACCCCTGATCATGTTAGTTGCCCTCCCCTCTCCCAGCCTTTCTCTTCCCCTCTCCCACCTCCTTTTCCCAGTCTCCCCCAGTTTTGTTCAATAAAGACAGAGTCAATGTTGGAAGAAACATTATCTTTATTTTGTACATCAATAAGAAGGGGGGCTAGGGAAGGGTAAGTGGAAGGAGGTGAGGGAGGAATGGGGTACGAGCCCCCGATGGGGAGGACTGGGCTGGCTCTGCGGGCTTCTGGGGGTGGAAGCTCTCCTGCAGCCCCCCAATTACTCCCTCTCCCCAGATGGCAGCCTGCGGCAAGTGCAGCCGGGCTGATGGCCGAGTGGTGTGATGTTCCCAGTGTGGGCACTCAGGGCACTCCAAGCCAGAACTTCTTTGCAAGCGGGGCACCCCTTAGAACTGTGTGTCCGGGGTGGGGGTCGGGACCCTTTAAGCGCAGCCCTCGGCTAGCCTGAGACAGTATCTCCATGCTCTAAGTCCTCCTTTTATGCCCTGCCGGCACTGCTTCCGGCCATCCTTAAGCCCTGTTCAGAGTCCACTCAATGTGGACTTACTAGTTCGAACTAGCAAAACGCTAGTTCGAACTAGTTTTTAGTTCTAGATGCGTTAGTTCGAACTAGCTTAGTTCGAATTAACTAATTCGAACTAAGTTAGTTCGAACTAGCGCTGTAGTGTAGACATACCCTTATTTCCTCTAAATACTATTAGACTTTAAGGTAAACATCTGTAACAGGAAGAGACTATTAATTACATATTTTGCTCTTATGTTTATTAAACACTGTTTACTTAAGAAATTATTCATAAAGGACCACAATCAACTTATAAGGAATATTTCCATATCAATATTTTGTATCTCCTAAATCTGATCCTAATTTAAAATAAAGGCCACTTTAAATTCTCTTGTCAGTGAAAAAGAAACTTACTACATTTACACTTTTTTTAAGGTTCCCTTATAGTGCCAGAGCAAGTATAAAATGACCTTATTGAAAATGAGAATCGGGTCCTCTTTTTATAGATAACCTCTAAGAGCACTAGAACAGAAAGAACATGCAGAAAAAATCTCTCTATTGATTTGTTTGTTTCCTTTATGCATTAGATAGTACTTTATATATAGTCACTTCCACTGCTTTGTTGATGGTCATTTGTATCAGTCCTATTTCCTAGCATGATGATATAACTTGTTTGTAACTTTATCAGAAAAAATATTTTTCTTTTAAAATTAGTAAATACAAAATATCTGTTAAAACTAATAATTCACTTTCCTCAATGACATTTTAGTCAGCAAATAACACTGGACCTTTAATCTCCCCACAATTACAATGCTATATTTTTGTTTGTTTTTCAATTGGAATGAAATATGTACTTATGAAAGTGTGGTACTAATAGATATGACATGAACAAGTATGCACAATACACATTCTTTAAGCTTTAACACACCGAACTATAAGTATGCATTTAATCCAACTTTGAATTGTGCCAAACACTATTGTAGTTTTATGATCTGTTAAAAATTGGTACAAGTATGAAAAATAAAGTAATTCTCCATTCCCCCATGACCTGTATTAGTATCTGGTTTTATAGGTGACAAATGAGTGCAGTAACCAAGTAATCTAGGCCCAAATAACCATTATATTCATGTGGCCCTTTCTATGTTGGGTTTATATTAAAATAGCTTCATCCTTAAAAGCTTTTTGTGAGCTGGCAAGAGAGAATGAGCTGCAGTAATTTTTCCATATTGCTTTCCTGTCAAAAGGGGTGACTGGGCAAGTGACCTTTTTTTAAGTGAAAGACTAAAGTCTCCATACATTGTAACCATGGACTTTTTATTTTTAATAAACCAGCTGTGTTCTATGGGAGAGATAATAGAATTGATAGCTAGATAGTCATGAACAGCAATATACAAAAACTACCACAGACAATTGTTCTCTTGTATATGCCAAGGAATGTGTTATTTTTTATTTTATTTTAATAGTTAATATTTCCATTAAGGTTTAATTCAATTCAGATTTGCAGAAAGGATTCTAAACATTTGATTGACACTGTTTGAACATGCCGTGTTATATATTTTAGTGGAAACCATGCACATCTGGGGTTTTGCATCAGTTGAAACGAGGTTATGAAGAGATTCACATCAGCCTCAAAGTATTAAACAGGCACTTACAGCCTCAAAGTATTAAACAGAATACAACACAGCTCAAGTTACAATAGCAATGAATTTCAGCTATTATTAAGATAAATATGTTGATATTTTGTTTCTTAAAACCTATAGACAGAATTGTGAAAATCCATGGAATTAGTGCTAGTAAACATTTTAAAAGTAGAGGTACGATAACCAAGAGCACTTATTTAGTGACAGAGATGGCATTAATGCTAGATTTTGCATTAGATGTTGCACTGTAAGCTAACTATAATTTTGTATTTATGAGATCAGTATATATAAATTGCTTACACATACATGCACAAATACACACACTTATTTGCTTTTATGTAAAAACTTTTTTTTATAATTTTTCACAAAGCAGTAACTGCCTTATGGTTATGTTGCTTTCTTAAATGTCAACTTCTACACTTTACCTGAACTGTTTTAATCACCTTGTAACTGAAAAGAGAAAAGTGTGCTACCTCATGTTATCTACAGAAAATTGATTAGTGAAACTAGAATTTGAACTTTATATAATTACAGTAACATAAAATGCAGCTTTTCTAACTAACATGAAAGTTTAATGTACACCCAGGGAAGACAAGACAATCATAGCTAAGTCCTGACTCTTCCTTTTCTGCAATTTTTTTATATACTCTCCTAGTGGAACACCATATATTCCTGTGTTACACTCAGTCTTTTTTTAATACCTTCATTAACAATTTAATGAGAGTATGAACCACTCAATTTATTGTCATGCACTCTTTTTAAGATGAGTTTAAACACTAGCGGAGAGAGAAGTAGAAAGAAACTAGAGAAATACAGGAGCAATTATGAAATGAGATTCAGCTTGAGAAATGCAAAGATGATGTATATAATGGAAAAATAAACCAATGCATTTATTTTGGGATGGATAGGGGGCAAATTTGCAAAACAGTAACAGTGAAACCTGAAATGGCTATTAAAACAACAACTTTTTGGTCAAAAGTTAACACACAGTGAAATTATAGTGGTATCTTGGATAACAAAGGGTATGTCTACACTACAGAGTTAGTTCGAACTAACTTAGTTCGAATTAGTTAATTTGAACTAAGCTAATTCGAACTAACGCGTCTAGAATTAAAAACTAGTTCGAATTAGCATTTTGCTAATTCGAACTAGCATGTCCACATTGAGTGGACCCTGAACAGGGCTTAAGGATGGCCGGAAGCAGTGCCGGCAGGGCATCAGAGGAGGACTTAGAGCGTGGAGATGCTGTCTCAGGCTAGCCGAGGGCTGCGCTTAAAGGGACCCAACCCCACTCCGGACAGACAGTTCTCAGGGGTGCCCTGCTTGAAAACCAGTCCTGGCTTGGAGTGCCCGGAGTGCCCACACTGGGCACATCACAGCACTCGGCCATCAGACCGGCTGCACTTGCCACAGGCTGCCATCTGGGGAGAGGGGGCAATTGGGGGGCTGCAGGAGAGCTTCCACCCCCAGAAGCCCGCAGAGCCAGCCCAGTCCTCCCCATCGGAGACTCGTACCCCATTCCTCCCTCACCTCCTTCCACTTACCCTTCCCTAGCCCCCCTTCCTGATGTACAAAATAAAGATAATGTTTCTTCCAACTCTGTCTTTATTGAACAAAACTGGGGGAGACTGGGAAAAGGAGGTGGGAGAGGGGAAGAGAAAGGCTGGGAGAGGGGAGGGCAACTAACATGATCAGGGGTTGGGAACAGGTCCCATATGAAGAGAGGCTACAGAGACTGGGACTGTTCAGCTTAGAAAAGAGGAGACGGAGGGGGGACAGGATAGAGGTCTCTAAAAGCAGGGGTTGGGTGGAGAGGGTGCATTCATAAAAGTTCTTCCTGAGTTCCCATAAAGAAGGACTAGAGGACACCAAAGGAAAGGAATGGGTAGCAGGCTTGAAACTAGTAAGAGAAAGTTGTTGTTCTTCCCAAAGCAAATAGTTAACCTGTGGAACTCCTTGCTGCAGGAGGCTGTGAAGGCTACAACTAGAACAGAGTTTAAATGGAAGTGAGATCAAGTCATGGAGGTTGGGTCCATGGAGTAGTCTTAGCCAGGGGGTAGGAGTGGTGTCCCTGCCCAAGTTTGTGGAAGGCTGGAGAGGGATGGCACTAGACAAATGGCTTGGTCACTGTCTTCGGTCCATCCCCTCCAAGGTCCCTAGGGTTGGCCACTGTCGGCAGACAGGCTACTGAGCTAGATGGACCTTTGGTCTGACCCAGTACGGCCATTGTAAGCTCAGGGCTCAGGGTCGGGGGTCTCAGTGGACCCCCTTGATTTTCATGCCAACCTGCTCCTGGGTGGCCATGCTGGCAGCTCTCCTGCCCTAGATGGCCACTTTCCTGTGCCTAGTGCGGAGATCGTGGACGAGGTCCATGATGTCCGCACTAGCCCAGGAAGGTGCCCGCCTCTTGCAGTCCCGGGCAAGCTCCCGGGAGCCGCCAGCCTGGTCCTGGGAAGAGGGGGTGGGCTGGGGGACATCGGGTGGGTGGCTCTGTGCCGTGCCAGGTGCAGGGTCTGCTGGCTGGGTGCTGGCAGGCTTGCACCTGGCACGGGCACCGTAGCCAGCCCGTGCCCCTTTAAGGGGTCCGGGGCAGGGAGGGGGGCAATAGAGTTTCCCTGGTGTTGGCCAGAGTGGCCACCAGGGAAACCTGGGGAGGGCTAGCCTCCCACTAGTTCGAATTAAGGGGCTACACAGCCCTTAATTCGAACTAGTAAGTTCGAACTAGGCTAAATCCTCGTAAAATGAGGTTTTCCTAGTTCGAACTAAGCGCTCCGCTAGTTCGATTTAAATTCGAACTAGCGGAGCGCTAGTGTAGCGCCTATGAATGTTAGTTCGAACTAACGTCTGTTAGTTCGAACTAACATTGTAGTGTAGACATACCCAAAGAGAGGTAAATTTTTCATATATAATTTTTTAAATACATTTAAAAGTTAGAATGGACAACATAAGGCTGTAGGCAAAAAAGAAGGGACAAAATCTAATAGAGCACTGAGTAAGTAGACAAACCACACAGCGGAGAATAGTATCAGAGGAGTAGCCGTGTTAGTCTGAATCTGCAAAGGCGTCGAGGAATCCTGTGGCACCTTATAGACTAACCGAAGTGTTGGAGCATAAGCTTTCGTGGGCAAAGACCCACTTTGTCAGATGCATGTAGTGGAAATTCCCAGAGGCAGGTATAAATATGCAGGCCAGAATCAGGCTGGAGATGACAAAATGGATCCAATCAGGGAGGATGAGGCCCACTTCTAGTAGCTGATCTGGAGGTGTGAATTCCAAGAGAGGAGAAGCTGCTTTTGTAGTTAGCAAGCCATTCACATTCTTTGTTTAATCCAGAGTTGATTGTGTCAAACTTGAGGATGAACTGTAGCTCTGCAGTTTCTCTTTGAAGTCTGGTCCTGAAGTTTTTTTGCTGCAGGATGGCTACCTTGAGATCTGCAATTGTGTGATTGAAGTGTTCCCCTACAGGTTTTTGTATGTTGCCATTCCTAATATCTGATTTGTGTCCATTGATTCTTTTACATAGGGACTGTCCAGTTTGGCCAATGGCAGTGGGGCATTGTTGGCACATGATTGCATATATTATGTTAGTAGATGTGCAGGAGAATGAACCAGTGACAGTATGGCTGATCTGGTTAGGTCCTGTGATGGTGTTGCTTGTGTATATATGTGGGCAGAGTTGGCACCGAGGTTTGTTGCATGGATTGGTTCCTGAGTTCGAGTTATTATGGTGCAGTGTGTAGTTGCTGGTGAGAATATGCCTCGAGTTGGTGGGTTGTCTGTGGGCAAGGACTGGCCTACCTCCCAAGGCCTGTGAAAGTGAGGGATCATTGTCCAGGTTGGTTGTAGATCAACTGCTGACTACAGTTCATCTTCAAGTTTGACACAATCAACTCTGGATTAAACAAAGACTGTGAATTATGCTCCTACACTTCGGTTAGTCTATAAGGTGCCACAGGACTCCTCATTACAGCGGAGAATGGAAGGGATAATTATCACCATTTGTATGGCTATGGATTTGCGTCCATTCCCAGAATGTGATGAGTAGTTCTAGTTACCTCATCATTACAGAGAAGAACTAAAAGAAGAGTAATGGAATTGATTAGAAAGATGTCTTCTGATGAAAAACTAAAATAGTTAAATGTTCCTTGCAGCAATACTAAAAGACTTATCTGCCATTGTTCAGGTCCTTCAGGGCATGGGGTGGTGGTTGTGTGGGGGGTGCAGGAGTCAGGACGGGGCAGGAGGCAGGGAGAATGGGACATGAGGGATGAGGAGGGCCTCAAGACAGGGGCCCCTGTAAGCAGGGTTTTCTCTCCCGCCCAACCTCCCTGGCCAGCAGGGGCCTTCTGTCACCCCTCAGCCCCACCAATTGGCATGGGCTTTCTTTCTCCCCTCAGTAGTCCCTCCACCACCACCAAGGGCTGGGGGAGGAGAAGTTTTGGACTGGGGGCTGCTTGCACGGTCTGCTGGCAGGCAAGATGGTGGAGCCCTATCCCTGCTGGCCACTTTTTCAGTTGCCTCCAGTGGTTACTCTACAGTATAGTTCTCCCCTGTGGGATCACTGCCCCCAGTTGCTGCTCTGAATGGAAAACAGTTGCATTCCCAGCACTTCCTATTTCCTTGGCACAACCAAACCCTGACCTTGTTTAAAGTTAGGGTAAGAGGAAACTGCATACCAGATGTGATGGTCCTACCTCTTAGCATTTAGGAGGAGTTCTTGAGCAAACGGACTCAAACAGACACATACAAACTCACAGAGAGATGCAAAAATCTTTAATATATATATATAGAGAGAGAGATCATTTAAAGTGATATGATGTGGGACAATTAGAAATAATGAGATTAAACTGAGTACCATATCAAGAGGACAGGGATTATGACAGCAACATTTATTGTGCTGAAGATAGCTCCCCCAACAGAAACGTTGGAGTTCTGAATCTTGGAATTTATAAATTACATTTGATAAAATTCTAGTGCAGGAGGGAACAGTTCTGCACTAACAGTCTTTTCCAACTCTTAAATTCTATGACTCATTTCTATCTGTGACAGCTTAAGAGTACTGAGCCAAATTGTGCTGTCAGTTACACAAGTGTAAAGCCGATGTAACTCCATTGACTTCTGGGTAATTGGCACCAGAATCAATCTCACTGCTTTTCCTGTCTCCACTCTTTTTTCACACTCTGCACCTATGATTTACTTATTCTCATGTTTGTCTTTTTCTCCTCTATTCACTGCCTCTCCTTTCCCTTTGCTCCAGTCTGTAGGAATTGCTATAGGAAACTGATAACAGTGACTTCTTACATGTCACAGGGCTATAGTCTTTTATAATATTAAAAGATCATGCTGCTAAATATCAAACAAGAGGCAGAATAATTGTGTCACTTGTCAGTGATGTCAACCATGACTTCTATTCTAGACATTTCTGTGTGTGTATTAATTGTTTGTATCATGTTGTGTTGATTGTTTTTAATTCATGTTAAATGAACAGTGTATCAGTAGAAATTGGTGACAGTGGATAACTACCATGTTGCCTTTATAACAACTCACATCTAGTGAATGGGGTCAGGACTTGTTTGTTACCAGCACTGTTGTGCTTCATGCCTTTATTACACCATCCTTCAGTTTTCATCTTTTTTCTATTTCTCCTTCCACCCCTCAATCTCAGCCCTTCAGCAATTCTTCCTTGCTGTTTTTCCTTACTTTTCACTCCTCCCCCTCTTTATCCCCACTAGCTTCTTCCTTCCATCTTCCCTCTTTACAGTTTTCTTTCCTGCACATATTTCCTTTTCTAAATCTTAGGATTTAGCTGAGTGGCAAAGCCTTTCATTCTTTCTGATATTCTCTCAACAATAATGTGGGGGAATTTTCTGTCCTGAATCTTTACTTGCAAGTCTGATTTCGCAGTACCCTCCAGAAGCAATTTGTTTCTCAATATTCATATGCTGTAGACGCAACAGAAAGGTATGTCCTGGGTAGGATAGAAATCCTAACTCTAACTTCATTTGAATTACATAGAGGATGTTAAATGTGTCTCATAATGTTCACTTAATGTAGTGTAAAAAGTTTTTTTACCTTTTATAAATTGCTTAAGAAACAAAACATAAACCTTCAATAGTAGCATCCAAGACATTCATGTAACCTGCAATGGACTAACATGAAAGAATAAAATAGTTCCTCTTTTTCTTTGTGAAATGCCCAAAGGTGTTAGTCCAAGTGGTGGACTAAATTTCTTTTGTAAATCAAGGTCTTTTAAACAATTAAACGCAGACAATATTTGGTATCACAAAGCTACTTTTATAGTTATCTAAAAATGATTTTTTCTCTACTACCAATGCACATGTAATTTAATTTATACCAAATATGATACAAATAAATTCACTTTCAAGCAGAAATATTGTATGTTGCAGCCGAACCTAAATATATTTCATGTGAGTTATTTCTATTATTTAGTACATTTAATGTGTATATTAGGCTCACTGCATAAGGTACTAGGATTAGGGGCAATGCCCTGACCTGCATTGTCAGAGTCTAAAGCCCTCTCCATCTGCAGGTGTAGCCACTTACCTGTGCATGGAGCCTATTGTCTTCAAGGGAACTTGATGTGCATGTAAAAAATCTGCTTTCAAATCTAGGGCAAAAATGAAAATGTACAAGTGGGAGAATGAATGAATTCACTTTTTTTTTTCCATGGTAGGGTGGCCCCTACCAAATTCACAGTCCATTTTGGTCAGTTTCATAGCCAGAATGTTTTAAAGTTGGCCAGGTTCACAATTTCAAATGTTTACATCTGTAATTCCCGTGTTGTAACAATGGGGGTCCCAAACCAACAGAGGATCATTGGGGTGGGGGCAAAGCTGTTTTGTGGCTGTTTCTGGACTGGTATTCTTGCCTCAATGCTGCCTTCAGAGCCCACTCTTAATTCTGCACTACCTCTAGAGATGGATCTAATCTCTCCCCAGAACAGGAATTCTGGGGAAGGATAAGTCCTCTGCTTTCTGAACCCATCTAAACTAGCACTAAATTTTATAGAAAAGGATTTATTTTACATTCTGTGACATGTAGGGCCTTAATTATATAGATGGCTTCTGAAACTCACTGCCACTGGCTACCACAAGTTTAAATTTAGAAAAAGTGCTTTAATATAGTGAGAAAGATCCTTAGCTTGTGCAAACTGACCCAACCGTTTTGAAGTTAATGGAGCTTACATCACCTGATGCTCTGGCTCAGCATCTTCACTTACAGGTGCTTAGCTATTACAGTATCATGCCTCAGGATTGAAATGGATCTTCAGAAAGCCAGAAAGGAAGTGTTCTGTCATGGGACCATTGTATTACAGACCTGGTGCTTCATAGGAGGCTTTCTTTTTCCCATTGTCTTTTGCATGTCACTGTCAATTTACAAGTTGCAATTGTGGAAAAAGTGAAATGGGTGTTATTTTAAGGCAGGGAGATTCTCCCTCTTTTTCCTAACACTAGTTTAATCTCCATTATAAATCATTCACCAGTTACTATCTCAATACCAAAAGGAAAGGCACAATCCCATTTGTCAGACAGTATTTCCTATTTGCACGGTACATGAACATTTATTACATTTGTTAAACAAGTGACTTATTTTCCACTGAGGCAGGATATTATACAAATAGAATATTCTCTTTTGATTTAGGAAATGCTGTGTTCTTAAGTTATTGATGTTAAAATGTAACTTCTTAAGGATATGTTCCTAGCTTAAAATACAGATCTTTGCAGCCTATCTTGCATTATCCAGTAGTGTAAATGGGGGAATAGTGCAACTGAAGCACTTAGCTTTTTATGTTCTTTGAAAGATCTAGAGAGAAATGTCATCTGTACATTTCAGAAGTCTTGGTACGGCCAAAATCCCTACCTGTCTTGTAACTCCAATGCTTTAGACGCATATTTTATTTTTTTGTGCTTTTAAACTAAGAGATCCAACTCAGAGGCATTGTTTCTCTATAATGAGCAGCATATTTCATCTCTTACTTTAATAAATTAGTAGATTAGTAGGAATATGAATTTAATATATGAGCAAAGCTTTGAACTCATTGATTGAAATTACAGATTTGAATGTTGACATCACATTAATTGAGATAATATTTCTTAATAACTGACCCTATTTAAATTTCTAATGTTTTTATTGGATCATTTTAACAGAATAAAATTTAACATATTGCTGTTATTCTGGTAAATTACAGGGTATCTTGTTTTAAATAGAGAGAATAATAGAAAGTGAATTGCATGGCCAAAACATTATAAAGTGTGAAAAGAGGATATAATTGTTTTATATAACACTGGAGCTTAAAATAAGTAAAATATAGTATTAAGAATACAGATATAGATATTTTCTTTTTGAGCTGGATTGTACATATTTGAAAGGTAGAACAGGTATTAAAATATTCATAGATGTGCACAGAACACAGAACTAGGATTCAAGAGGCATTATTTTTGTGACAATTCAAATTCAGCATTTAGTACTGGTGCTAGGTCAGGAAGTGGGGAAATGTGTTCTTTGATATACATCAATGCACGTTGGCCTAAAAAAAGTTATTACTTCACCCAACTTGTCTCTCTAATATGTGGAAAGAGAAGTGATCTTCTCCATAATCTCTCTTTTTAGATCATGCTTCCCTCCTACGTAGCAGTAATATATTTCTTCTTTGTAGAAGAATGATGACTCCTGCTGTGGTAATACTTTCTCTCTGTACTCCTGTGAAAGGGATCAGTGAGGAGCAAGTTAATCTTCACTGAACTATGGAAGGAAGTGTGTGAAGGCTTCAGTTTCACACATACAGAATGGGAAGCGACTGTCTAGGAAGGAGTACTGCAGAAAGGGATGTGGGGGTTATAGTGGACCACAAGCTGAATATGGGTCAATAGTGTGACGCTGTTGCAAAAAAAGCAAACGTGATTCTGGTATGCATTAATGGGAGTGTTGTGAGCAAAGCACAACTCATTCTTCTGCTCTACTCTGGACTGCTTAGGCCTCAATTGTAGTATTGTGTCCAGTTCTGGGCACCACATTTCAAGAAAGATGTGGAGAAATTGGAGAAGGTCCAGAAAAGAGCAACAAGAATGGTTATAGGTCTAGAGAACATGACCTATGAAGGAAGAATGAAAGAATTGGGCTTGTTTAGTTTGGAAAGGAAAAAACTGAGCAGGGACATGATAGTGGTTTTCAAGTATCTAAAAGGGTGTCACAAGAAGGAGGGAGAAAAATGATTCTCCTTGACCTCTGAGGATAAGACAAGAAGCAATGAGTTTAAACTGCAGCAAAAGAGGTTTAAATTGGACATTAGGAAAAACTTCCTGTCAGGGTAGTTAAAGACTGGAATAAGTTGCCTAGGGAGGTTGTAAAATCTCCTTCTCTGGAGATATATAAGAGCAGGTTAGATAGACATCTATCAGGGATAATCTAGACGGTACTAGGTCCTGCCATGACGGCAGGGGACTGGACTCAATGACTTCTCGAGGTGTCTTCCAGTTCTAGTGTTCTATGATTCTATGATTCCCTAACCCCAAGAACAGTGTAGGGAAGACATGTAGTATTGGGACTAACCAAGAAAGGGCCCCGTTGTGCTACGCATTGTACAAGCTTAGGGTAATAGACAGTCCTGGCCCCATAGAGCTAATGACCTAAATAGACAGGACAAAGGGCATGGCAAAGGCTAAAACACTCAAGAAGAATAAACAAACAAGGCCTTGTTCAGCAAGCATTATGTTATTGCTAAGAGTTTTTTGTTTGTTTGCTTTTGGGTGGGGTTTTGTTTGTTTGTTTGTTTGTTTGTTTGTTTGTTTGTTTGGAGGAAAGTATCTATACAGAAAGGTAATAGAAGAGAGGGGAGACATGGAAGGCAGGATGTGTAAGGGGTCAAGGTAGGGGAGAAGAGGCAGGAGAGAAGGAAGGAGGATCTGGAGATTGAGGAAGAGAATGAGGGAGGGAATCATCAGTGTCTGATGTTGTACTTACTGTGGAACATACTGTACCTGGTTCTCTTGACTTCATGTTCTCTCACTCCTGTGGCTGGCTTCTCCTTTGAATGTATCTATGTCTCAGGTCCATGCATGGTTGAGGATGATAGGTACGTAGGGCCCCCTTACACACTTCTGGGTGCAGGAAGAGAAGAGTGACTCCAGCTGGGTCACATCTTCCCCTACTTATTTGTGCTCTAATTCTTTGTTATGTTTTAGCAGAAGGGGGAATGCATTTAGGAAGGTGGCAATTCTCCAATAAGGGCCATAATTTTGGATGTTAATGTAACCACCCTATACATATACAGATAATATTTCATTTGAAAATGTCTTCTCTGTATGTCGAGGTGAGGTATAATATGGAGCTGTCAGATAGTGCCATAAGCCTATAGGTGAGGTGAAACAATGGTACCCAGGGTCAGAAAAGAATTTGATTATGAAAATAGTATTTACTATTTAGTAAATTTCAACCTTTAATGTAGTTTGTATTGGTGAACACTGTCAAATTAGAACATATTAAAAGATTTTTATTAGTTTGTTTTATTAGTAATTCTACCCCCTCCACAAATAACAAAGCTCTTCTGCATATGGCAAAAATGGTGAATATCAGTATTTTTCAATATACAAAATGAAGTATTTTCACATCACATGTTCTTACTTGTTACAGTATTTCACAAGTAATTATAATAGTTATTTATATTTTCAGTTGAAATTGTCTGACTAGATCAAAAGGACACTGAAGGTTATGTATCAGTAGCACTAGATTGCATTTCCATGGTTGTCAGCCGATGATCAGGGCAGTGCATGGTGTGTGTGTGTGTTATACACCCGAGTCTTTAACTGCTAGGACTGGGGTCCCTTCGCAGCGGGCAGCCTATGGTAGGCTGATGAGTGCCTCAAAGTTTGCAGGGAGAGCTTATTACATCTGAGACTTTAACTGCTAGGACACTCGGTCCCTTCGCAGTGGGCAGCCTAGGGAAGGCTGACAGGTGCCCCACGGATCTGTCCCCTGGAGGTGACACAATCCAAACTCCCAGCTCTGCCTGCGTCTTCCCCTATGACAGGCTGGAGTTCTTTTGATTGTATCTGGTTCTGTTACAGCAACAGGAGGAGTCAGGTTAAAGCTTAAACAGTTATAGGTTTATTAAAGAGGTTTCTAAAGCATGTGGTTACAATGGCTATTGTTCTACTTCTTAACTGCTAGCAAATACAGATCTGAAAATGGTTACAAAGGAAAAAGAAAGAGAAAATAATGGTACCAAGTGACAGCTTAATCTTTAAAGAGCTCTATTCTATGCATGCACTAAGTCAAAAGGACACATACAGGTACAATTTTTACCCCCTTCTGCATCCCTCGATTCCAGCGTGTCAGGCCAGGATTGGTCCCTCAATTCCCCAGGAAAGATGAATACGAGGCTGGGTGTCCCCATGTGGACCTTGGGAGGCAATCACCTAACCTGACCAGCAGGTAGATGGTAGATTGACGATCAGAGTGAGTGTGCTGCTGGACCCATCTTTATACCCGTATTCTCTTTCTTATCTGTGGTGCCAAATTGTGCTGGTTCATCTTTGTGATGCCTGTTCTTACAAGAGAGTTTCGACGTAATTTACACTTGTAAGAGAGTTAACTAAATTGGGAGTACTGGGCATTCTTTTCTCAGCGGGAGATTCTCCTTCCAGGGACAGCCATGTGATCATATCAATATAGGTGCCAGCCAAGGGCTGTTCTCGCAGCCTCTTGCAGGTCACAGCAGCCAGCATATTTGGGCTTTCTGTCAAGGCTTCAAAGACTATACTGATTTTATTGCTCTGTGTGCCCTGTGCGCTTTGAGGCACCTAAAAGGGGCACGCAAAATGGATGTTGCAGGGGGGGGTTCCAGTCTGGCTACAAAGACTATACTGCATAGTGGATAGACACGCGTGTGAATTCTTAATTTAATGCTTTTCAATTTGTAAGCTTTTGTAGATACAATGTAGCACTTAGTCTGCCTGGCTGAATGTTTTTTATTTGCAGTTGCCTATGTATGTGGCACTAGTCTTTGAAAAATTCAAGAAACTACCTTTTTAATTCAGTGACATGTATGTACAGGCCATTATTAGTGTTAGAGATGACAGTACCCAGCTTTGTATTCTGAATATGCTGAAGCTATGAGTTAAACACATAATTTTACAAGAAGCAGGGAAGATAGTACAGAAGTCCTTGCCTGCGTATTGAAGAGGAATGAAGAACATGTTACAGCTCTTACTATGTCAAGACTATAACAAACCCACATAGCCCTGAATCACACATAGGGTACGTCTAGACTACAGGCTTTTGTCAACAAGACAGATACTGTCGACAAAGCTTCTGTCAACAAGAGTGTCTAGACTACATCCAGTTCTGTCGACAAAGCAAGCTGCTTTGTCGACATGAGAGTGTAGACACAAAGGACAGTGTAGATGCAATAATGCCTTCTGTCGACAGAACTGTCAACAAAAGGTGTTATTCCTCATAGAATGAGGCTTCCTCGTGGAATGAGGAGTAATGGTAGTTCGAACTAGGAAGCCTAGTTCGAACTACCTAGTTCGTGCCGCGTGTAGCTGTGCGGCACGGGGTTCAAACCAGCAGGGATTTAAAAATGGCGGCGCCCCGCTTATGCAAATGAAGGCCGGGAAATTCAAATCCCAGGCTTCATTTGCAATTGCGGTATGCCTACATTACCCCGCTAGTTTGAACTAGCGGGGTAGTGTAGACATACCCAGTGACTCACCATCATGATTTCCTTCTCTACTGATTTCCCCCAGTTTTTTAGTTTATTCCCTAGTAGATACATGTTTGTATCACAAAAAATGATATTTTCTATTGAGCTGCGTCTACACTGGCATGATTTTGTGCAAATACTTTTAATGGAAAAGTTTTTCCATTAAAAGTATTTATGCAAGAGAGCGATGAAAAGATGTGCTTTTTGTGCAAAAGCATCCATGCCAGTGTAGATGCTCTCTTGCGCAAGAAAGGTCCAATGGCCATTTTAGCCATCGGGCTTTCTTGCACAAGAAATTAACAATGCCTGTCTACACTGGCCTCTTGCGCAGGAATACTTGCGCAAGAGGGCTTATCCCTGAGTGGGAGCATCAGAGTATTTGTGCAAGAAGCACTGATTTTGTACATTACAACGTCAGTGTTCTTGAGCAAATACGCCCAGTATAGACAGGCAGTAAGATTTTGCGCAAAAGCCTTTTGGTCAATTGGCTAGGAGGGAGAAAATGAATTAAAGAAGCATAGAAACTAAACTATTCTTACACTCATAGGGTATGCCTACACTGCATTCCTCTTTCGAGAGAGGACTGCAAATGCAGAAGAACGAAATTGCAAATGAAGCGCGGATTTGAATTTCCCGCCTTCATTTGCATAATCGCGTCCGGGAGCTATTTCCAAATACCCTCTTTTGAAACAAGAAACGCTGTCTAGACGCAGTTATTTTGAAAGAAAAACCTTCTTTAAAGGGCGATTTAAATAATCGCCGCTTCATTTAAATTAAAATGGCTGCTGCGCTGTGCCGATCACCTGTTTGGCGGCACAGCGCGGTAGTATGGACGCTCCGCGGTCGACATCAAAGGCATTTGTCGACCGCCCAGGTAAACCTCATCCCACGCGTAACGGAGCGATCGACAAATGCCTTTGATACCTCAGAGTGTCCAGACTAACGCGCTGTGCCACCAAACAGCTGATCGGTACAGCACGGCAGCCATTTTAATTTAAATGAAGCAGCGATTATTTAAATCGCTGCTTCATTTGGGTATGTCTAGTAAACTAATCTATATGGCTCTGGCAACAGAGCCATGTAGTCTAGACATACCCTCAGAGTGGCATGATATGGTATTGCCACTCTTACCTCGGCACTGCTGCTGGATGAATATGACCTTCCAGCCACTGCTTTCTGGCCACCTAACTCTGAAGGCAATACAGAACTAATGGTTGCAATACTGCAGTCTCCCTACAATAAACTTTCCATACCCTCTTTTGGATTGGGCCCCCAGTTTGAGAGTTGCTACCCCCCATGAAATCTGTATAGTGGGGTGAAAGCATACAAAAAACCAGATTTCGCAGAAGAGACCAGACTTCATGATCCACGATACTTTTTTCAAGGCCCTGAATTTGGTAGGGCCCTACTCATAAGTGATCCATTGACATGAAGGTTAATGTGAACTGGAAAGGTAATGTGAAGGAGGTTGTATTGCTGCGGTACCTGCTTTGTGTTATTAGTTTGGTGTCTTTCAGGATTAGGGTTAGAAACACAAGTTATTCATCTCCCAAAATGTGTTATGGGAGTTTTACCTATAATGTACACAGCCATAAGATATCAGTAAAAAAAAATAGTAAAACCCCTTTAATTATAATATCACTCAAAAATCAAACTGCCCATAGTAGGCAGTAGATCAAGTCAGGGTGCTTAAAACTGGTATGTCCTGAAGTAGTGAAAAATTAGTAGTACTTGAAACTACTGCATGCTAATAAAAGGCCAAAGAACACTGGGTGAAATCTTGGTCTCACTGAAATCAGTGGCAAAACTGCCATTGAATTTAATAGGGTCATGGTTTCACCCTTACTCTAGTTTGTTAAAAATGCATCTTTGGACTCAGCCTGACACTATAGAACATGTTAAATACTACCAAGGTACTCTGAGAATCAGCTGTTTTCATTATGTATGCAGCTGCAACTTCTGTGTGGTCAGAAAACAATTGCCCTCTCCTTGGCATGTGAAGAGCAAGAACCAGGCTCTTGTTTCACTTACCATAAGTGTGCATTGGCCTGCATTGTTGAAAGTGTAGAGGTGACTGTTGTTATCTGGAAAATATCCCATGCAGATTAGGCAATACACAATGTGACATCTTTTTTGGATTCAGGAAATGGAGAACAGGTTTTTTTTACTGAGCATTGTATCATAGATTCATTTAGTTTCAAGGAAACAGTTTTAATTAGCATAGCAATATTGATAGCATTTGTGTTACCATGGGGAAAGAAAATATTTTTTCATATTCAGCTTTAGGTGTCATTTGATCACAGCCTGAACTTTTTCCTGTTTCCATATGGCACACGGAAGGAGATAAAACACTATTCCATACCACAAGCATCAATCTTAGGGCATAAAGTCAAGTTTGATGTAAGTGCCTTTATTGCTGCTGTATTTATGAATTAGTTACAGAATGTGCAATGGTAAAGAACTTAAAAGAAAAGGGCAAAATATCTTTCAAGAGCTAAGTGATTTATTTAGACTATGTTTTAGATAAAGCTAGATCTCCCCATATATTGTCAATATTTTACTAAGGCTATAACTCAATAAGATATTAATGAGCTTTGGTTATGTTGCTAGACCTTTGAATTCCTTCAGTATTTCTTAATATATTTGGGTAGATGAAACAGTATGTTTATGTCAGTTGGAATAAGAAGTCATGGGGAAAAATCTTTAATTATTGATACTGTTTTTGATATTGTACCTTGTTTGGATCATCTGGACATCTTAATATGAGATTTAGTTAATAGATTTAATCCATAGGAGGTCATAAAAAGGGCACAGAAACCTTTAAGCATTCTGTTGATCAGAGCTGGCATTGTCTTCTGTTCCCTGCAGGAATGATGGTGAGCAGATATTCCTTTTATTCTAAATAAAGCAAATCATGCTAGTTAATAAAATTTTCATACACAGACAGCTGGGTCAAACAGGAACTTTCTGTAGAGAGAAGATTGAATTTCCCTATAGTATTTCTTTTTTTTTTTTTTAAGACAAATAATGGGGAGAGGAAATGTTTTATTGGTGACATGAAGCTTTGCTCGATGGTATGCTGTGGTTTAGTATTTTAACCTGGGAATATTATAACTTATTTTCTTTGTGTGCATTATCAAATGAAAGAATCAGGAAACTAGAATATAGATTTTTTTTTTTAAGAAACTAGAATACAGAGTAGGCAATGATTTTAAAAAGGATCCTCTCTTATTCTGACAAATCTTATTGTTCACATGAGCAGGTACCATGTATATGAGAAACATAATGTTCTGACAGAGTGAAACTGACCCTTCTGTTCCATTGTGTTTAGGCCTTACTTGCACTGACCTTTTGCACAGGGATGAATTCACCCATAGTGCCTGATATTCAAAAATAGCTATGCAACAATGTGTGTATTTTGATCACAGTTGCATGCATAATTACTCCATGTGCATGCACAATATGTATTCAAGTGAGAAGTTAGCTTCCTAACCTAATGCATTTGTGAATTTTTTTTTTATTAAAGGGCTTACAAGCTTCATATAAAAAGCAGCTATGGAGCTCTGATCATATTCCGTTCCTACCAGTGAACAACTAAACTTCGAATTAAACACTAAGGCTATGTCTACACTGCTCCCATTTTGCACAGAAAATATGCAAGTGAGGCGATTTGTGTGCCTCATTTGCATAATTAATTAGGTGTTGGTTTTGCACAAGAAAACCCTCTTGCGCAAGAGCCGTTCTTCCTGAAAAAATGCGGAAGAACGGCTCTTCCGCAAGAGGGGAATTTTGTGCAAAAACGGAGCTTCATCAATTATGCAAATGATGTACGGCAGTATTCCATGCTTTGCCTCATTTGCATATTTTTTGCGCAAAATGGGGGCAGTGTAGACATAGCCTAGGTGGATGTTTGCATCTACACTAGGGCTACATTAGACTACATCCCTTTTTGTAAAAGGGATATAAATTAGACGTATCGCAATTGCTAATGAAGCAGGGATTTAAATCTCCCACACTTCATTAGCATAAAAATGGCTGCCGCTTTTTTTCGGCACGGAGCTTTGACGGAGAAAAGCGCCAGTCTAGATGCTGATCTTTCAAAAAATAAAGCCTTTTCCGAAAGATCCCTTATCCCTTATTTCAAGCTTGTTTCAAGAGGGATAAAGGATCTTTAGGAAAAGGCTTTATTTTTCGAAAGATCAGCGGCAGCCATGTTTATGCTAATGAAGCACGGCAGATTTAAATCCCCGCTTCATTAGCAATTGCGATACATCTAATTTACATCCCTTTTCTGAAAAAGGGATGTAGTCTAGATGTAGCCTAGGGGTTGGCATATACTGGCACCACAGCCCAGATCCAGTCCACCAGGGTTAGCCCCTGGTGGGCCTCCACATCTATTCACCCGCAACTCCAAAGGCACATGGGATCACAGCTCTAGTTGGCTGCACTTTGCTGTTCCCAGCCAGTGGGAGCTGTGATCGCCCGTATCTGTGGCGATGCAGTTAAATATAGTGGCACTGGCCTACCGGGGCAAACTTTGGTGAACTGCCACCATTTTATTGCCCACCCTTGATCTAGACACACCCATGTGTACATTATATGTGATTATATAGTCGACTATGATACAACATTCCTTTCATGTCAATTTGGCACACTGTTGAGAAGATTTTGATTTTTGTATAGCCTGGTTTTGTACTACGTTATATCTATTATTAATCTACCATTTATTTGAGAGAATGTCTGCATATCTGTCCAAGAACTCTTCCTAAATAGTAAGAGCTAGGACCACCAAATTCAGTATACAGCGGCTTCTTCTCATAATTTAAAGCGACATAAGGATTAAGGATGTAAGAGTTTAACTGGTTAATGGATAAGCATTAGCTTATCAATTAACATTACTGGTTAAAGTCCCAGCCACAGTTGGCAGTCCGCAGATCTGTCAGGCACTGGAGCCTGCAGGTCCAGCAGTCATTGACAGCCTGCAGTGCTGGCAGCCCATGGAGACTTTCACCGTGTAACTGATCGAATTTCTATTGTTTGCAAGATTAGTGGTTTTAAAAAATGTTTACATCCCCCAATAATGGTTTATTTGTGCCAGGAAAATGGGACAGGCCTGAAATGGGATTGCTTTTCATGAAACTATACATAAAAGAGACAGAATCACCAGACAGGGGAAAGGGGACTGAAGGGAGTGAAGGGGAGACTGAAGCTCCCCCCACCACAGATTCACATAGGGACATTGGTGGCTGTTTCTCTTCATCAGGGAGCGAGAAGAAAGTGCACAGTTTGCTGCATTTCTCATTCTGGCTGGGAAGTGCAGGGGGAAATGAGTTGTGCAGTTTGCTCTCACTCCCTACAAGGACAGGAAGGGGAAGAGAAAGCAGCCCTGGTACGAATCTCGGGAGAAGGGGGGAAGGGTTATCCCCTCCACCCTTCCTGTCCACTCCCCTACATACATACCCCCATTTCCCTGCCTTGAGCCCCTCCATAAGGACCCAATCAATCCCAGGTAAGTGTGCTAAAGTGTAATGTTACAAATGTAGGTATCTGAGGGTATTTCTACACTACAGTACAAGGTCGAATTAAGATACATAACTTCAGCTATGTTAATTGCGTAGCTAAAGTTGAAGTACCTTAACTGAACTTTGGCATTGTTGACGCTGCAGGATGTCAAAGGAAGAACACTCTTCCTTTGACTTCCCTTTCTCTTCATAAAAGCAAGACTACCAGCATCAACTGAAGTGCCCCACACAGTTCGAATTGATGTGTCTTCACTAGTCCCACTAATTTGAACACTGAAAGATCAACAGTGGCAGTTTCAATCTTCTGTAGTGTAGACATACCTTCAGAGATTAATAAGTTATTTTTAGCAAACTGTACCTTTCATGTATGGTAGGTATTTGATTGTGAATTTGGCTGCTTTCAACATAGTTTGGCTATACAATAGTGTTTTCCTGCAGTCAAATATTCTTTTTTCTCCATGCTACAGTTAAGAAGATGAAAGTTGAAAAAAATGTTAAATTAGAGTTTGGCAGTAGATGTATATGGCATCTTCAATTCTATTTTGATTCTTCTTTAAATTCATTTTTACTATTGAGTCTAGCATTTATGTTTTGAGTTATACGCCGACGACTTGACTTTCAAATACTACTTATTTTACTGAAGATTAGACCAATTTGTAGTAACAGGACATATAGAAGGAAGATGTATATGTGCCAAACTTAGTGTATAAGGGCTTGAGCCAGCCCTGGGGAGACTTTCTGTTGACGTGGGGCATTAGATTATGAGAGAAAATGTATGGAAAAAAATTTCAGTGGAAAAGCTAATGCAAATTTACCTATGAAGCTAATACTATACCTGCATGGGATACACTCCTTACATTTTTAACAGTGTATATATAATGTATCTCAGCTGGCACATGATCACTGAATTTGGTCTGCAGGTTGGATCATTAGCTTGGTTAGCCCAGGTACTGACTGGGAGTGTGATGTCATTGTATTCCCTTCCCTCCTCCCCAGTATCGCACCAAACAACATGTGTTAGTATATGCTTAAAATAGCCCAGGTACAGTTGTCACTAACTCTTTCATTACAGTTGAATGAAATTGTTAATAATAATATGAACAAAGGTTTCCTCACTGTTTTTATTGCAGTAGCACCTAGATCCCTGGTCGTGGACCAGGACATTATTGTATTAGGTCCTCTATAAACACAAAACAAAACATAGTCCCTACCCCAAAAGTGTACAACTCATACATACCTTAGACTCCTCACCTGTAGCACAAACTCCCTGCCAAATTATAAATATCCACAATGCACTCACCCATTTATTCTAAAACAAACCCAAGTGTACATTAACTGGCCACGTTTACATTCAGATATACACTCTCTGTTGGTTTAGGAATTGGTAGTGTTGGTTCACATCAGAAAGGAGTCTGAGTTAAGTTTAGAGTCATTGGATGGAGGGTGCTTGTGTCGAAGAACTGGGGACTTTGTCGAATAGCCAGGGTGGCCCAGTATCTCTACAGTGAGACACTAGAATTTGAAGGGTTATTGGTGCATTGCTGCCTCAGTTCTCTAGTACATTGATGCACTTGTGTGACAGGGTGACCTTAATATGTCTGTGATTTAGTGAAAACTTGACACTAGTGGCTCAGCATGCCAAGGAACTGAGGCCGCAAAGCTATGGAGAGGTGAGGAAGCAAGGGTTGGAAGCACAGGGCCAAAATATAGCTTGAACTGGGGTGTCCAACGGGTAGAAGAAATGGAGCAGAGAGGCTCTCCACTCTGGTGAGACACCTGCAGTTAATCAGATAGGGCCTGCATCTTGTCCTGTCACCCACAGTTGTAAGGAACAGATAATTATAATGAATGAGAGAACTTAACTGTGTTTGTGTTAAATGAGTGTATTTCCTGTTATGAAAAGGTCTGTGTGGGAAGCTTGGAGCTCAAAGACAATATCATTCTTCAGTTACTGGAGACGGAAAGTGGAAAGACAGTGGAAGGATGGCAAGTGGAAAGACAGCCTCAGAGGAAATTCCAAAAGGGCACATTTTAAACATCTATCCTGCCAAAGTTATTAAATATTTAACCAAGATATGTAGCAAATCCAAGAAACCCCATGCAAAATAACTGAGAGAATTAAATGTGAAAACTAAATACAAAAAATGTGGGAAAAGAAGGATTTTAGATCTGTTTTAAGTGCCATTTTGAGCACAGCCATAACAGGAAGCTTTTAGAGTATTTCCATAATATAGATAAA
Organism: Pelodiscus sinensis; assembly: GCF_052426305.1. NCBI lineage: Eukaryota > Metazoa > Chordata > Testudines > Trionychidae > Pelodiscus > Pelodiscus sinensis. The sequence continues at coordinate 204,139,788 of NC_143052.1, forward strand.
TATAGGTTCGTATTTTATAACATATAATCATGTTTCAGTATCATGTGGTTCAAACAAATTCATGCTGGGCAAATAATGTACTAAAATTTAGCCTATTTTTCTTATTAGTCCTCCTTATAACCCTGTTTACAAAACCGTTGGATAGTCATATTGTGTCCTGAAAGTGCAAGAACATTTTGGAGGAATTGAGTGCTTTCAGCTAGTGCAATTGATTAACAGTTAAATACTGTATCTCCATTTTTGCAGCTTAATGTATGTGTTTTAAAAACTGTCTTGGAAATTCATAATCATACTCAATTATCCTAAGAACTAATTGTGAAACTAAATCTGCATAAACTAGGCATTTTTGTTCACTTTAGGGGCTTAACACATGTAGAACCTTATAGGAGGTTGTTTCCAAGAATAAAAGTGTCTCAAAAAAGATCAAAACAAGCCTTATTATCTGTGAGACTATATATATATAATGGGTTATTTGTCTATGAGCTTGCAAAACTACACTGTGTTTTGGAGATTAAAAATAAGAGGGAAATTATTCAAGATGAGCTGTCCAAGTTCAGTACTTTGTAAGTGTTTTATCTGTCTGGCCTAGTGTCACCACAAGCTTTTAAAAGCAGGGTATAATATAAAAGTCATAAAGTCAGGGCTACCTATCATGTGTGGTTCTTTTTTTCCCCATCTGTCAGATGTACTACCCAAGGCCATATTCAGCAGTGGAACATCTCCCCAAAACACGATGTCTTAGAATATGTTTAGGGAGTAATTGCTTTCTCTCCACAAAGGAAACTGAACTACTATTTAATCTTTCCTTGTGAGCAGTGATGGCACTTAGTATGCGATTGAATAATAAGCATGTAGCAGGCAAGTAAATTTTGGCTATTTTTCTTCTAAAAGAAATTACTATAATACATTTTAAAATGCAAGTCAGAAAAAAATTGATTGGGGAAAAAAGTTTTGTTCTGTTTTTTACAATAATTTTCAGGACAACCTTTATGTAAACTAAGGTCAGTGATTATTTCTCCTTGGCAAAAGTTTAAAATTTTAAAATTACCATTCTGTTTCCATAAGCTTTTTATTCTTTTTATGTTCAAATAGCTTTCATATCCTCTGGAAGCTAACCAAAAATATATTTCCTTGGGTTGGAGACAAGAATCTTTTCAGCTGAGGATTTTTAATGTGATAATGTTGCTTTACTTGGCAGGAGCATACCTGGATACCCCATTCTTCTCCTATCTTCTGTCTGATATGTGTTTTAGAATCCATGAATTATTCACATTCTCTTAGATTATTTCTCTGGCTTCTCTTTGTGAGACTCACAATATTGGTGTTTCTAGGGAAATATAGTTTTGGAGATTTTATAGTTTCCTCCTCTGTGGCATAGTTTAACCCTTTTCAAGGGTTAAGAAAATGTACTTTACATTTTTTTGATTTTACCACTGCTCAACTACCTTTTAAAAGAACTTTGGGGCATTTTTCTTTTTTCTATGTGAAATGGTCTATGTATTAAATCTCTCCAAAAGATAGTCCATAATACCTTTGCCCATTTACTCCAAGGCCAAATGTATTACTGTAATTGCAATAAGTACAATCCAGTTGGCCTAGTGTCTAGTGACTGAAATCAGTCTTATATCCCCTGCTGCATGCATCATCTATCTGATATCATGTTTATCTTTGTCGTCATTAACCCCACATGTATATTTTTAAAAGCAAGTACACAATTTTAGGAAGTACAGGTAGTCCCCGAGTTATGCGGATCCAACTTATGTCGGATCCGCAGTTACAAATGGGGATTTTCTCGCCCCGGAGGACTCAAGCGGCGGGACGCCTGGTCCCACCACCCGCCTCCTCCGGGGCGAGAAAAGCTGCTCCCCGTCTCCCTGGTCTGCTGCGGGAGCCAGCAGACCAGGGAGATGGGGAGCAAAGCGGCGCAGGACCCGGGGCCGGACCTGGAAGCTGATCTGGAAGTGGCCGCGGGTCTGGCCCCGGGTCCTTGCGGCTTTGCTCAGCGTCTCCCTGGTCTGCTGGGGGGGGGACGCAGGTAGTGCCCCCCCCCCCAGAAAACCAAGGAGATGTGGAGCAAAGCCCGGGGCCTGTGGTAGAGCAGGTGGAGCGCTGCTGGTTGGTCCCGCAGCACCACTCCTTGGCGCTACTGGACCAACCCGGCAGCACCCCAGCTGCTCTGCCCCAGGAGTCCTGATTCAGCCGCTGCTGATCAGTTTCAGGAGTGGCTGAATCAGGACGCCTGGGGCGGAGCAGCTGGGGTGCTGCTGGGTTGGTCCAGTAGCGCCGAGGAGCGGCCGCGCTACTGGACCAACCCAGCAGCACCCGAGCTGCTCTACCCCAGGCGTCCCCAAGTTAGCCGCTGCTGAAACTGACCAGGCTGACTACAGGAAGCCCGAGGCAGAGTTGCTCTGCCCTAGGCTTCCTGGAATCAGCTGCTGATCAGTTTCAGCAGCAGCTGACTTGGGGACGCCTGGGGTTCTTAAGTTGAATCTGTATGTAAGTCAGAACTGGCTCCAGATTCAGCCGCTGTTGAAACTGATCAGTTTCAGCAGCGGCTGACGCCAGTTCCGACTTACATACAGATTCAACTTAAGAACAAACCTACAGTCCCTATCTTGTATGTAACCCGGGGACTGCCTGTAAGTGAAATTAAATATAAGAAGTTAGCTTTAATATTGAAGTGTGTACAGAGGGAAAAGAGTTTATTTTTAAAACTTAAAACTGTTGAAGGATTAATTATAGATTGCTGGTAATGCACAGTAGCAAGGTCTATTTGGATCTTTATTTTTCTGATATACATCATCAAACATTCTTCTTATATTAACATGTGTCCTTATAAAGAAAAGTGTTTAGTTACCTTTCAGTTTCTAATGTGCTTGTATACACAATGTAAAATACTACATAAGAAAAATCCTAAGTATTTGATTACCTCAACTGCTAATTATTTAACTGAAAGAAGAAAGAATTTAGATTGGAGCAAGATTTGCATTGTCCTTTAGAGCTGGTCAAAGTTCTTCTGATAAAACAATCGCCCATCAGAAAATGCTGATTCAAGAACATCAAAACACTTCATATGATTTAACAATTTTTGTGTACATTTTTATAAAAGCATCAAAGTGCTTCATTTAGAAAAAGTGAAAGTGTGTTCTGATTTACAATAGATAATATTTATTAAGATAAGTTTTCTGGAACTTTTTTTGAGCAAGGTTGAAAACATTGACTTTTTGTTCTGATTTGAGATTAAAGAAAATGCCAAAATATTGGAACGTTCCTGGAACAGGAAATTCTGAGCTTCAACCAGCTATAATATTCTCCCTTCTTTAAGATCAGAAGATTAAACAGCCTATATTTGCTTGTAGAAAAGTATTTTTTTGTGTTTTGTACAATTCATCAAAGACTAACCAAATTATCCCAGCTAGAGTCAGTGCATCAGGGAGCTGTAACCAGTTTGTCTAAATGACTTACTTAACTTATGCCAGTCATCTAGGGTCATGAAAAGACACACAGCAGTGGAAGACAGGTGGAATGGACATCTGCCAGGACCTCTCCCTCATCTGATGCTCTCCATACATGGTAGTGAGCGACTTGGTGGAGAAATTCCTCCTGGATATTTGTGGCTATAATGTAGTCCATTTACTTCACCCTAGCAGAGCAAAGGGACTCAATCTTTTATGACCCTCAAAATATTCCAAAAGTGATTAAAAGGCTGCCTAGAATAAAGTCAGTGGGAAAAGCAGCAACCTGACTAATTATTGGGGATAAATTGAATAATTTATATTTGAAACAAAAGTACTTTAGTCATTTCCCTGTACCAGGTGTTTATACATAAACAGTGATCTCACATTCAATGGAACAATAAACAAATTAGAGGTCATTAGAAGCTGAGTCAGGATAAGGGGGAAATGTAGAGTATTTTTAAATTATGAAAAAAAGATGTATACTGGGAGATGCCTAATTTAGACAGCCATTTCTTTTTTTTTACTTATTATTACTACATAAGTTTGTTATTACTTAGTAACTTTTATTCAGTTTTTTGAATGACATGGTGGTTCATTAATACTAAAGATCATTTTAACATTAAATACTAATTTACAGTTGTGACACCTTTTAATGAAAAGTCCCCAAATGCTTTCAAATTATTCACTGCATCCTTTTGCTTTTCCCTTCCCCCCTTTGGCAGGGCCATTGATGGGAGTAGCAAAAGGGGCAGTTGCTCAGGGCCTGGTGATTTAAAAGGGCCCAGGGAGCCTAGCCATTGTGGCAGTAGCTGGAAGGCCTGGAAATCACCATCAAAATTCCAGGTTTCCCGGCTGCAGTCCCAGGGCTCTTGGTCACTGTATAGCCATGAAGCTCGGGCTGGGTGAGTCTGTCTCCAGATCTGCCCCTTCCCAGAGCCACCCTCCAACCTTACCAAGGACACCTGTGCACCAGTAAGTCCTAGCATTTACTTTCTTCCTTGATTTAAGCCCATTTCTTCATGTACTGTCCTCAGTAGATAAGGAACACAATTTATCACCATCCTCTCTGTTACAACTTTTGACCTAGCTGATAACTGTATTTGTGTCCCCCTCTCAGTCATCTCTTCTCCAGACTAAACAAACCAATGGCTGGTACCTCATGTCTTTTGGACTATTCATCATTTTTTGTTGCTCTCCTCTGGACTTCTTTCAGTTTGTCCACAACTTTCTTGGAATGTTTTCTCTAGAATAGGACACAGAATTCCTGCTGAGGCCTTGTTACTGCTGAGTAGAGTGGATTAATTACTTCTGGTGTCTTTTTTATAGCACATCTGCTAATACATTCCAGGACAATGTTTACTTTTGCTACAGTATTATATTGTTGTCTCATATTTAGTTTTTGAACCTTTACAGAACCAGATCCTTTTCTGCAGTATTTCTTCCTTCACAGTCATGTTCCATTTTGTATTTGTGCAATAGATTATTTCTTCCTAAGTACCGTATTTTGCATTTGTCCTTGTTGAATTTCATCCTGTTTATTTCAGACCATTTTGCCTGTTTGTCAAGATTATTTTGAATTCTAATCCTCTCCTCCAAAGCATTTGCAACCTTTCCCAGCTTGGTTTCATCTGCAGACTTTGCAAGTGTTTTTTGTATCATTACTCAAATCATTTATGAAGATATTGAATAGAACATGTGTCTAAACACTGCAAAGAGATTATAGAATATCATCAGTTCCATTAGAACACCTGTCGAAACACAACTCATTGCATTCAAAGTGCGTGAAGAATTTCAAACTATTACTGACTATGAAGAAATAAATTGTAACAAATAAAAATTATTCAAAGGATTTTGTTGCAGAAATATATAAGGCAATACAACAATGCTAGAATTGGAAGAGAATTGGAGATTAATTAAGCAAACAAAATAGGCCAATAGAGAAAAATATGTTTAGCAATTTATGTTGCCATAAAAAGGAACTTCTATCAATTTCTTTAGAAATGGCATATGGTGGCAGTGAAGTGAAGAAAAAAAAAAGATCTTTAAAATCTTTTTAAAATGCATTTGAAGAGATGTAGCAAGACCTGAATTACTGTGCTACTTCTGGATAGAAATACCAACAACAATCCAAATATTTAAGTGATACATGGAAGCTATGGGAATAAATATTTGTTTTAACAAGAACTCATAATAAAGGAAAAATATAATGTGTGAAATACTAAATAAACATACTCATCTTCATTTGGGGATGTGCGCAGAGGTTTAGCTAGAGGACATGCACCAAAGTTTTACCCATAACACAAATTTGAATTTTGACAAGTAATTTGAATATCTGTAAAATGTTCTCCTGTCTGTGCTTCCTGGATCAGGTTGAGCTCAGAAACAAATGTTGCATTAATTCTGCTAAAGAGCCTTTAGTCTCAAGATTTACAGAACAGGTTTTTAAGATCTAGAGGTATGGCTAAAGGTGAGGTAAACAATCCAACTTTTGAATATTTAACCCAGCTGCCAGACTTTTTGAGTGTTCTCAGTCATTCGTCTCATAGGGGTTAAGTGGAGCTAACTGTCAACTACATTTTCCATATTTGGTAAATAGAAGTAGAGATCACCCTTTAATGGAAAATTTACTATATGTGAACCTGAAGTTTGGCAGTTTAAATAAATAATTCCAGATAATAAACCATTTGTATTTTTCTGATTTTATTTAAACTAAAATCCCATGAAACTTATTTAATATCTAGATATGTATATTTCACTCTCCCATTAAAAATTTAAAGACTGGGGAGAAAAATAGAGAGGAAAAACCATTGATCTGTACATCTTTAATCTACAACATAGCCAGTGTAATCTTTATGGCCGTTCACTCATGACCATATTTTCTCTTTAAAATATAGCTTATCATAGGCCTAAGCCAATGCCTATTAAAGTCAATGGGAGTCTTTCCAGTGACTTGTTTTAGCACTGAATCAGAACTCAGCTTCTCCAGTGTAATCAGGGTGGAAAGTAAGCGTTCAAATAAAAATCAGAAGTTTCTTATGTTTGGGGGTGTTAGCCGATGGTCAGGTCAGTATGTGTGTGTGTGTGTATGTGTGTGTGTGTTACACCCGAGTCTTTAACTGCTGGGGCACAAGGCCCTGAGGAGTTTAACGTCCATGTCTTTACCTCTAGGACCGGGGTCCCTTCGCGGAGGGCAGCCAGCAGGCTGACAGACTCCCCGAGGTTTATAGGAAGAGCTAATTACATCTCATATTTCAGTTGCTAGGATAGACAGGGAAGACTGAGAGATGCCCCAACAGATCTGTCACCTGGGAGTGACACAATCCAAAACGCCCAAGCTCTTCCTATACCTGTCCGTTATGACTAGCTGAAGTTCTTTTAAATTGTGCTTGGTTCTGTTACAGCAACTGAAGGAGTCAGGTTAAAACTTAACCAGTTACAGGTTTATTAAAAAGGCTTATAAAGCACATGGTTACAATGGCTATTGCTCTATTTCTTAACTGCTAGCAAATATAGATCTTAAAAAATGGTTACAAAGAAAATAAAGATAGAAAATAGAAATAATGGTACCAAGTGACAGCTTAATCTTTAAAGAGCTCTAAGTCTATGTGTACACTTAAGACAAAGGACCACATTCAGATACAATTTTTACCCCCTTCTGTGCCTCTCAACTCCAGCGGGTCAAGCCAAGGCCGGTCCCTCAATTCCTAGGAAAGACGAATACGAGGTGGGAGTCCCCGTGGAACCTCGGGAGGTCAATCACCAAACCCGACCAGCAGGTAGATGGTAGATTGACACTCAGAGTAAATGTGCTGCTGGACCCATCTTTATACCCATAGGGGCACGTATCCTCTTTCTTATCTAAGATGCCAAATTGTACTGGTCTGTCTTTGTGATGCCAGTTCTTACAAGCAAGTTTCAAGTTAATTTACACTTGCCAGAGAGATAACTAAATTGTAAGTACTGGACATTTTTTTTACTGGGCGGGAGATTCCTCCCCCCGCGGACGGCTGTGTGTTCGTATCAATATGGGTTTCAGTCAAAGGCACTCCTCGGCAGCCTCTTGGTCAGCAATTGGCGTATCTCTGTTTACAGCCATTCAGGGTCACACAGAAGCCTGCATATCCGGGCCTTCTGTTCAAGGCTTACTGCTCTGTATGCCCTGTGTGCTCCAGGCAAGCAAAGATGGATGTTACAGGGAGGGTTCCTGTCTGGGTACAGGGGGTCAGAATCTGAATTTCAAGACCAGCTTGAGTTATGGATTTTAATCACAAATTGAAGCTCCGTACTGTAGATTTCCATCCTTTAAATTTGAAACTTTGATGGTGAATAGAAAGGTCAGCCAAGAAGAGAAAGTACAAATAATTTTCTCAAGGTAAATTTTTCAGTTGGAATGACTGACACCCAGTAAACTTGCCAGAACATTATACTTTATTATTAATTGGAAGAGCTCATTGTACTCATTTTATTGAAACATTTATTCCATCCCCAAATTCTGAGCTCAATAATGACTTTACTGCATCCTTCTTGTTTCCTGCTGGTCTGTTCTCCTTATTTTTAAAAGGAATGCAGATGACTGCCTGTAGGATGAAAATACAAATTTAGCTTCTCGGGGAAGAAAAAGGGTAAAGACTGTAGTTTGGCAACTTCAAAGTGGTTTTAGATATCGATTTGACTTCATAGTTAATTCTCCTTATCACTTTTCAATCTTGCTTCCATATACTATGCATTTGCAATCATCAAACAATAAAGCTTTGTTTATATTGCACCAGTAACATCAAAACCTTTATTTCTGTTTTAACTGATTTTTAGAGTATTTAAATGTTATATTTTAAAATACATATTAATACATAATGTTTTAAATTTGTAATTGAAAGAAATTTTAAGCTACTTTTTAGTACCTGGGAGCAAGTTAAAATGAGATTATATGAAATGGAGTATTTAGAGAATATCAGGAAAAACTTCACAAAGAAATATTGAGGAAGAGTCTGCTAAAAGAATAGAATCCCATCACTTGTAGCATGTAATTTGCTAAAACTAAAAAGAACAAGATGCAAAGGATAATCCTTTATTGGTATGGTTTGGATTAGATGACCCAATGTAACAGAACTGTTTTAATACTGTTTGTGATACTGCACTTGCAGTCCCTCTGCAAGTAAATCTCCCTGACATCAATTGGAATTTTTCCTTGATCGAGATACAGAATGAAGCTCTGGGATCCATAATAATTTCTGTACTTCATGTGCACACTTGAGATGTAACTCTTTTGCATCTTGTGTACTTTATCTGCTTAATACTCAAGATGTCAAAGTAATAGTATAAAAGTTTAAGATGTACAGATCAAATTTGAAGAGAGTCTGAAAATATTCCCTTGCAACCCCCCCCTTTTTTTTTCTAACTTTGAAATTAGATTTAGTGCTTGGTAGGGAGACATCACTCTGAGTTTAATGCTCCATAGGGAACTCAGCAGGCTGAGTGCATATTATTTGAATAATCAATTAAAATATTTCAGACGCTTATTGAAAGGACATAAAATAGCTGAGAAATTGTTGGCCAATCTGATCATTAAATATCCCTGTTTACAACACTCAGTTGTTGCTCTGGCATGTCTAAATCTTAAGCAGGATCAGAGTGGAAAACAGAAAGATAATCCAAACTCTATTTTTAAGTGAGCTTCTTCAGTCTGTTCCTGCCGCTGTGTGTCAGGAACATTTTGGTGAGCCACACTGAAAATGACATACCCATTGTGTGTGCATACACACACAGTCAGAGAGTTTCCTTTAAAATACCTAAACTAGGACAAAAGGAAAATGCTCTTAAAAGATAAATATTTTGGTTCATTAACATTTTCCAACATAAAAGCATACCATAATTAAACATGACAGTACTTACCAGCTTACATAGTGATGCTATTAACTAGAAAAGGGTGAGAGCATCCGATGGCAATGGAGAAGTGATTTGAGGAGGTATAAAAAGGAGCTGATATTTGACATTCCCAAAGCAGAGCACAGCCAGTGAGGAAAACGAGGGAGAAAATAACCTTGCCTATCATCTTTTAAAATGTAAAAATCTGTTTTTCTTTTTTAAGTTAAGGGCTTGTTCTAAATGTAGGACAAGTCCCAGGTGCACTGAAGCATCATCATTAAAACTAAGCCATATCTTTAATCTGCCTTTCTGTTGAGTCCCTGCACACCAAACAGAGAAGCCAAGTAAATGTGTTCCCAAATCCTCTCCCCAATAAGTAAGTAGCATCTGCTACTTTTCATTTTGCAAGATTTAGCCAGCCCTGAAAGGTAAATCTTCATTACAGTGTTTTTATCCCTATTTCTTTCTGTCTCTCTTTTAAAGTTTACAGGGTTGATAAGTGTTCTCCTTATCAATAAAAGTAGCCTTCCTGTCATAGCGTTGTAGCACTGAAGCTAACTAAGCCAGTCAAATGTTCTTCTGGATGTGATCTGTCTCAACTTTAAATGAGTATAATTATGAGATATTCAAATCATTACAGCAGCAGCAGCAGCAGCGTTAATGATAAATTGTTAGGAAGTTCATGAATTCCACAATCAAAATGTACAAAAAAACTAACCATGTATTTAACAGTGTTTATAATTGAGGTACAAAAACTTTATAGAACATTTCAGAAAAGCCTGACTTATTTCTTTCTACCTCTTCCCTGAATCATCATTGCTCAGTACTGGACTCTTCAACAAAGAGAGACAGTGATACTATTCCAACATCCGTCCAAGATGACTTCTGTAATGTTCAGTGAAATAAACTGTTTTGTTAAAATGTAGTAGTTTTGATCAAGTTTTCAACAGGAAGTTTTCTGTGTGTCAGTGTTGGAAAGACTCATGATTAAAAATCCTGACCTTTTGACTCAGAAAATGGTTGTTTCACTACAATTCCATTCTGTGAAAGAAATTTTGTTTTCATCTCAATATAGAATGAAAACAAAATTCAAAAACTTTGAAGTTGCCATGATATAGTGTCATCCTCTGGTCAGGTGTGTAGTAAGGAATCAAGCATTACACAGGGACTTTGTGTCTCTCTCCACCCCACACTCCAAGATCAAAAATGGAAAAACAATACAATCTACCAGTGCTGGCTAACAACATATGTAATGTACACAGTAAATAGTGGGAGAAAGTTATTCATCAGTAGCTTGGTAGCTTGGCAAAGAGGGAATCCTTTGGTTGTTAACATCCCCAAAGCCAGGTCTATACTAGACCTGGAAGGTCGGCTTAAGGTACGAACTCTAGCTATGTAGAATAGAGTAGCTGGAGTTGGTTTACCTTAATCTGAGCTTGTCAGTGTCCACCCAGCAGGAGGCCAAATGGAGCAAAAGCCCCCATTGGCTTCCATTACTCCTCATGACTGTGAGGAGTACAGGGGCTGTCTGAAGCTTCTCAGCATTTGATTTATCGGTCTATACTAGATTGAATTCCACAACATCAATCAATGGTGTGGTGAGTGAAGACGTGCCCTAAGTATCCAGTACCTTTACTTCAGTGAGTATTATCCAAAAGCAGTTTTCTTGATACTTATGCTAGCAGAGCCATCAATCCACTTAAAAGGGCATCATTCAATATTTTGAGACATCTACGAATAAGGTTGCTTCTAGTTAAAATGACATTAATGTGCATTTTAATTTCCATTTTCTAGCTGATGTCCATATAATTCAAGGTAAGGATATAGCCATATTTTTGTGATTTGAATAGTATTGCAAGTTTTACTGTATATACAGATTGAAAGGAAAAAGATGGTGGACATACTGAATTTAAAGAGCTTAAGAGATTTGTGCATTGTGGAAGATGTATGGTTTTTTCAATTAATTAGACTAATCTGAGTATTCTGAGTTTGTGGTAATTTGGATAGTCGAATGTTTTTTATAGCTCAGTGCTCAGATGATGAGCTAGTCCTCTTCCCAATGATCTAATGGCACTCTTGCTTGAAATCAGTGTTGATTTCAACATTGAAATCAATAGTTACATGTAGGCAGTAATGCAATTCCGGCTATACATAGTTGGATGATATTTTTAAATTATTAATAAACTTCTGTCTTCAAATACAAAGTTATGTTGTGGTAATTTGTCTCACCACTTTTATTTCAATAAAGATCATATGAAACATTCCGGAGCCATAACATTTTGTGTTAACTTATTCTATTAAACTGATTGGTGTTAATTTATTCTATTAAACTGATTGGTTGACTTTTCATTCAAACACTATCACATTTTGGGTCAATTTAACTTTTGTGTTAACTTATTCTATTAAACTGATTGGTTGACTTTTCATTCAAACACTATCAAATTTTGGGTCAATTTAACTTTCTATAGTCAATGCTTAACATTGCATTGAAATACTTAAGTGACATAAATTAGTGTTAGATGAACCTGTAGCTAACTGTTTTCAGTGTTGACTCTTCAGCTGTGAATAGTCAATGGTAAGGCTACCTTTGAGATCTGTGGGCTTTGGATCAAACCTCAAATTTTAGCTTTTTAGTCTGTTTTTCAGGCTGCCTGGGATAATTTAGGGGAAAACTGGACCCTCTCTTTGCCTTTTTGGCAAGTGCTGCTTATTTAATAAAGTAAATGTGATCCAGGACCTATAATTGAATGCCTTATATACTAGTAATTATAAAACCATGATACAATCATGTAGAGAGCTTGCTCTAGTAGAAAGAACCTCTTGCATTTGAATTACCTGCTACATGAAGGTATAACCATTCCAATGGAAAGTCTGAGCTACTATAAATGGCTAAAAGGAAAAACAACATTTCAACTTGGGGAGCTGAACAGTTGATCTAGAAGGAAAACTTATGCCCTGACCTCTCACCATTCCACACTTCTCCTCTCCACAGTAAGTTGGTTTGTCTTCAATTGCTATGGAAATAATGGAAGAAAAGAAAGAATGGAAAGAATGAAAGAAAAACCTACATCAGTTACAATATGTGGATCTAGACAGACGAGGGAGTACAAGTAAACAAACCAACTGATCTGTTTAATATTTCCTTGCATACTAGCCTAACATTTGCCCCCTTTTTGTAGCTGTCATGGCAAAAGAAAGTTTTGAGGAGGGATTTGAAGGTAGCTAACGAGGTAGATTTGTGAATGTTTACAGGGCATACCTTCCAAGCATGTGAGGTAGCATGGGAGAAAGCAGAAAGGTAGTTGTTGGAAAATTTAACAAATTGGTACTGAAGCCTGACATCCTTGGCTCTTTAGAGGCAAGCTCCAACAGTTCAGTAATTAATGAGAGGGGATAGGGAGGGTAAGGATTAAATATGAAGGGCCTTCAAAGGAATTAAAAATGGCTTATGTTGGATGCAGTAAAAGAGGGGGAGCCAATAGAGAGATTCAAAGATTTCTACCTGCCTATGTGAAAATATTTTGTGTTTCTAGCACTGTTACTCATGGTAAAGGCATAAATTGTCTGATGGTATGTCTACACTAGCCCCCTACATCGATCCAGGGAGGCTAATGAGGGCGACCCAAATTGCAAATGATGCGCGGGATTTAAATATCCTGTGCTTGATTTGCATGTTTCCAGCCGATCGCCATTTTAGAAATTGACTAGCCCGAAGTAACTGCCCACGTCTACACGCAGCAATGAAATGGGATTCCGAAATAAAGCCCTAACTCGAATTAGCTGGTATTCCTTCTGCAATGAGGTTTACCAGCTAATTCGAGTTAGGGCTTTATTTCGGAATCCCGTTTCATTGCTGCGTGTAGACGTGGGCAGTTACTTCGGGCTAGTCAATTTCTAAAAATGGTGACCGGCCGGGAACATGCAAATCAAGCGCGGGATATTTAAATCCTGTGATTCATTTGCAATTTCGGTTGTCCTCATTAGCCTCCCTAGATCGATATAAGAGGCTAATTTAGACATACCCTGAGAGTTTTTTCAAAACCACCTTGTGCTCCTGCCTCTCTTGGGTGTTTTTGAGAAAACTACCCTATAAGGTAGTGATTTAGGTCAGAGGTCTCAAACTCAATGGGCTAGTTTCAGTCCTCAAATCCTCCTAGCAGGGTAGCAGACCCTACCCCTGCCCCCGGCAGAGCTCAAGCAAAGGAAGGGGTTTCTGTGCATTCTCCCCCCTCAGTATGTCTCCTGGCTCTACCTGCTGGCCTGTGCACCTCCTCCCCAGCATGTTCCCTTCCCCACCATGTGATTTAAACCATCTTGGAGACCCAGGCTGCCTCCACAAGCAACACAACATAGCTAGTGTAGATTCCAGCTGCTAGCTGCATGCAGCTGCCGACACATCCCTATGGCCTGCAGAAGGTGTTTGCAGAGCAGTATAGTACAGTGACTGTGCTGGCCTGGGAGATGGTGGAAGAGTGAAGCAGAGGCTGCTGCATTGCTTCATTTCCCCACAGCTTCCGCTGCCATGGTGAGTGTGGGAGGCAACCTCTGCGGCAGCCCTACACCAGGCCCCCTGGTAATCCTGGAGGCCACATGCCTTGGTAGAGGGGGCTTGAGGGAAGGAGTGCAATGGGGAGGAGAAGGAAGAGAGGAGGTGGGTTGGAGCAGAGCAGGGATTGGGATTGGGGGAAAGATATGTATACACTCCCTCGGGCCACACGGACTCGCATGCCAGTAGTGGCAAGTGGGGCAGATTATGGAATTGCTCGGGCTGTGTATGGCCTGCAGGCCATAAATTTGAAACCCCTGAGTCACCTTAAGTGTTACTGATTTTCATAAGTTATGAGCATCCATACTCTGAATTTGAATATGTCAAAGTTTGAACATCTATAAACTGAGGCACCGAAAATCCCATTTGAAATTTATTCCCTAGTATCCAGAACTTCCAGAATGTTTGCTCTTTGTTGGCTGTTCTCACCAGAAAGTCCAAGACTGAAGTATCTAAGTTGCCTCTCTTACTTTAGAAATTGGCTGAGAACAAGGTAGAAGGATCTTTCACTAACACATTCTTGTTCAATTTATGTTGTGTCTTTTTATCCACTAGAATTTGACAGCCTTTCACATACAATAAATTAAAGTGAAGTAAACTTGAAGTATTTCAGAATGATGAGAAGTAATAACCTATATTTCATAGCTTTAGTATCCTTTTCTCCTGAATACATCACCTGTGAAGTATTTCTTTTGAATTTTTAAACAATTTTTATTGAAATTGCAGCTACTTGCAACTCATATAAATCCAGCTGCACTTAAGTCACAATGCTATCTTCATAAGCAGCTATGAGAGAAGGAACTAAATAAGGTAAAAATAACCTGAGATTATTTACAGTCCATGAAGAAAATAATGAAAAATGAAACTAAAAAAGCACGTGTATTTATTTTTAAACATTGGGTATAGTTTTGATGCGTTTTGGAAACTTATAGCTGAAGAGTTGGATGAAGCAATATGTCAGCTTCACATAGAACTCAGTTGGAAACCTTTATATCTTATGGCCTATTTAGTAGTGAAGATTTATGAGTCCATGTACCACTAGAGTTTCATTTTGTTATAAACAAAAGGAATCTAAGATTGCCTTTCCTACCTTTAGACATTGCTGTTATTTTAGATCATTGGAAAAGGTAGGGGAAAAGAGAGGCCTGAAAGGTTTTTGTGGATTATGAGCAATTTATCAAGTCACTTTTTAGCTACATCCAGTTCTGGTTACTCCAATGTTTCATGAGCATTTGACTGAACCTACACAATAAACAACTGAGAAATACAAAGGTTTTAATTTCTAAAAATAAATGAATTAATGCAATGACATTTAAAGCATTAATCCTTCAATGACTTACATATAGGGTTGCCAACTGCTGAAAATTAGATGTGCTTCCCCACCCTCTACTCCTCCCCTGGTTCACTCCTTCCCTCTGTTGCTTGTGTGAACACCCTCTTATTTGGGACTCACCTGCCGCCAGAAGTATGAAGCTGGGAGGAATTGATGTGGCACCTGCCTACCTGCACAATATGGACACATGGGGGGAGGGAAGCAAGGGGTTGGTGTGGTGAAATTGGGACATAGTGGTATGGGGAAATTGGGACATAATCACAGGATTCCCACACACAGAGACAAAGCTCTGTACCAAAGAGGCTGGAGCTGGCCGAGAACCAGTCAGCCATTTCTCTCCATGAGCAGCTGAGCAAACAGTAGCTGTCCCAGATTGCACCTTTGTTACGCTGTATCTCTTTGAAACAGATTAGTCATGAAGACTAGCTACTCCAGATAGTTACATTAAACCATAACCTGGTCTCATCCGCTAAGGGGTGGTATCGTAGGTGTGGACCCTCTACCGTATCTAATCACCGGGAGTGTAAATTCTCAAGGTTATAGGGAGCATATAAATAAAAACTTAACAACATAAATTTAAGTGATAACCACTAGACTATATTGTTTAAAAATAAAACTTAACAAAATACACCTCGAATGAGCCTTGAAGGGCAGTCCCCCAAAGGTCTCGTAACTAAGCTTACAGAGTCTACGACGTGAGGGCGATTGGGGTGATGCTGGTGACTTACGACCTCTTGGCTAAATAAAGCCTTAACGGAGGAACTACCAGGCGTCCCTCGGTGGATGATCTTCAATGCTTGGTGACCTACAATCCCTTGGCTAATGTGAAGCCGTAGGAGAGGAACAGCCAAGAAGACCCCATGAAGACAGGTTGAGTTCAGCGACATCTGGTTCACCTTCCGTGAAGCAATCTCGCCTCCGGATCCTCTTCCTGCGGGATCAGGCGATGGATGACTCTGTACTAGTCTACTCTAACCCTATGCTAAAAGAAAACTCTATCTAAACTGCAACGTGCCCAACAGACAAGCTCGACGACGGCCGACATGCGTGGACCGACGCAGCCTACCGAACAAACTCTAAGACGGTATCTAAACTACCTAGTACACTAAACTACCTAATCCTAACCTAAGTGAGAGAAAGGTCTGACCTTCCGTCAGCCTAACACAAGGACTACATTAACCCTTAAATGGAGGGAGCATAACCTTCTGTTAGCTTCTCCAAAAGAATGACTTTACAGGACCACTTTCATAAACTCTCACTCTCTCCTAGTCTCTCCTACTCTAAGCCTATCCCGACGGAACCGACGAACCCCGACGAACCCGACGCGACAGCAACTGCTGCGTGGCAGAAGCTTATATAGTCTGGGTTCATTAATATTCATTAGTTCCATGGTGCGACCTGATTGGTTAACAGAAGATGCTTTTTCAGCATAATTTAAAACTATTGGCTGGCACTTTTAGCTCATACATATTCATGATCTTAGTTGTTATTTTCAAAACTTAACTGAATAAGTAAACAAGTATTTGTGGGACGTGACTAGACCTTAATCTATAATGGATGTCTATAGAATTCTATGATCTCAAAATGGGGTTTTGGACTCCATCTTGAGATAGGACATGCTTTTATATATATATTCTGGTTTTTCATAACAAAATGCATTGAGTAGATGCATATACATTCATGTAGTTCAATCCTGCATCATCTATAAACACTGTACACGGTGGTACATTGTGAACTCACATCATGTTACAATTGCATTCCCTTGGTTACATTTACAATACATAGCTGTTGAATTGTTACATATTTGTTACATATTACATTATTCTGCCATTCTGCTTTACACCTTTGTTCTTCACACCCCATAGTGTCAGAGGCTGGTTACTGCAGTCAGTGTCTGATTAGAAATGCTAACCAGACTCTGCCAGGTGCCCTTTTTGACTGGATTTTCAAGTTTTAAAAAAAGGACAGTTTGCAACACCTACTTATACATCTGTTTTAATCAAATGAATACGTTTTTGCTGCAAAAAGGGCCTAAATGTGTAATTGGAATAATACTGATCTATAACTTCTTTCCTTTAGATGCCAAAACAAGTAAAATATGTTTTCACTGTTCTTAATGTGCTCTTTTTAATGTGCAGCCTTCTGCCTCTTCTGTGGCAAAGCTGCATTTTGTTTTCATTAATGCCCAGACAGCCTTCCAATTATTTTTTTCATCAACACTTGCGTTGGCTGGAGCAGGGATCTCTAGGAAGTATTATAGTGAGAGGTATGTGTGTTGAAACAAAGTGATCTATTAGCGATATTAAAGCTCAAAGTGACTATAAAATTGCAGTTGCCTTCTGTAAGTTGTTTTATCTTTGCATCTTAATTGTATTGAATATCTGAGACAACCTCCTCAGCAGGCATGTTTAGTGAAACATTACAGCTTTCTGCATTCCAGAGACGCCACACAGATATAACAGAGGACTAAAGTGAATTTGTTTGGGGTTTTTTGAGAGGGAATATCATTAGAAATGGCAAAGGGGCAGGAGTATTATTTAGTTATTGCTTTATGCGTTACTTTTCTATCTTTTAATGTCTGCACCACCGGCCAAGGGAAAGGAAACAGTGCTCTTCAGTTTGGGTGGGGGAGGGAAGTCAGAAGCTTCTGTGAAATGAGGAAAAGGGTCAGTCTCACAATGTAAACTCAGCCCCTGGGACTGGAGTGGCAGAAGGATTACAAAGAGGCAACCATAGGCAGGAAAAACCCTTTTCTGTGGAACAGGCAGGGCAGTAGCCAGCCTCCCTCTGCTTTAGATGGCAAAATACCATACCATACACCTGGGCATTGTGCTGGTGTGTCTTTCTAGGGAATCCTCAGAGAGAATTTTCCCCTCACCACCAGATTGGCCTAGGTGGAATGTGTGCTCAGTGTTCACCTTCCCTATAACAGGTTCATGGAGGTCTTTGTTAATGAGAGGCATGAAGGAAGTTAGGTCATACGTTACAACTATTATATAAGTGTGGGGTGGGCGTTTAGTGGAGGTAGGGAAGGTTTACAATGACAAGATAAATAGCTTGATAAAGCACTTTAAAGGAAATGTTTGTCAAAGGAGTGTAATGGAAGGGTTTTGGGACTCTTATGACTATCACAGCAGGGAGCCAATCTCCCTTCCTGTAGCCCATCTTCACCCATATATGGGGAGTGGATGATAGGATTCCAGCAACAGGCTAGGTGGGGAACCTGAATGGAAAAAGAGGGGGCTGGCAGAAGCCCTCTGGGTAACTATTGAATGAACATGAGGTTCACTTTCAGTGTTCCCTGTAAGCTGTGTGTTTGGGTAGCCACCCAGGAGAGATTCAAATTCTACACAACTAATTAGCAGAGTACCCACAGTGACATGCATTTCTACATTTGGTGCACATTCACACATGCTCTGGGGCACACAAAAATGTATTCCACATATGGATGGAAAAATTAAAGGAGAATTGTTAACTATATGCTTTTATTTGCTGGGTGGTCTCAGACATTAAATAATGATACAGTTGCAGTCTAATTACAAACATATCAAGTGTTTCCTCTCCTATCAAAATAGCCTGACAAAGTTTTACATTTCCAAAAGTTTTATGGGGATTAAGTTGTAAATGACTTTTATGTGTTTTTTAAATTGTTTATGCTGTCTTGCATATCTGGGTGTAACAGATTTGTGAGTGATTAGGTCCACAGATGTTAAGGACTTTTTAGGTAAGGTCAAATATTTGATGAATAAAAAATTAAATGTAATAAATGGGATAAATATAGAAAGATACCCATGAGTATTTCAGCTTAACTATTTTCGGTGTATATATATCTAGATCAACTGTCAATTGAAGACAATGAAAGAATATCTATTGATATTCATAGATACTTAAGGTTAGAAGAGACTATTATGATCAGTCTGACTTTTTGCCCAATGTAGGACATGCCACTACATCCAGAACGCCTGTATCAAACTTACAACTTCTAGTTGAGCCACAGCATATCATTTAAAAAGGCATCCAATGTTCATGTAAAGACGTCTTCTAATAGAGATACCACACATTCCTGGGTAAATTGTTCCTATGTTTTATTACCCTCATTCTAAACAAACAAACAAACAAAAACCTAAATTTTAGTCTGAACTTGTCCAATTTGAGCATTGAACCTTTGGATCTTATTATGTCTTTGATAACTAAATTAACGAGATGTCCGCTATCATATCTCTCTTCCCCAACTAAAGACTTATAGATTGTGATAGTCATCTGTTAACCACCTCTTGACAATCTAAATATATCTCTTTTATGCTCTCAATGTAAAGCACATTTTCCAGACATCAAATAATTCTTTGATTTTTAGTGAGCTTTGGAGCCCTGTAGCACATAGATTTAATTACCTAGTCCCTGATCCCACAGGTTGTTCTGTTTAGGCAGTCCACTGCACCTGTATATAGCTGAAGCCAGTAGGTCCTTGCACGGGTGCATGAGACCTGGAACAGCTTGCTAGACTGAAGCTTCTTTGATGGATAATCTTCAAAAGGTTAAACTAAGCTCTTGAAATATTAATGCTTATCTGAATTTCTTGGGACTTCAAAATTAGGTTGACACTCTTAGGAGACTAGTTTCTGGAACTTCTTATATCCAAAAATGGTAAAAGAACAGCTCTTCTTGTTCTAGTTCACCATTTCCGATCCCACTTTGAGATGGATCTATAAAAAAGGAAGCAGTTTCAAAAAGGTTTACATTTGAGCTTTGGATAAAGGATAAAATCAACTGATATTTTAACTAGCTGCTTTAGATGAACTAGCAAGCAAAGCCACTGAATCCTAAACAGAATAAAGCCCCTATCTTCCTGCAGCTTTGGGAATTAATTTACATTCATGCAATTCTTTGTGATTCTCTGAATAAACAATTATATGTTGCCATTTAATGTATTGCTGTGAATTTTAAAATTCAGCGATGAATAAGAAATTTGTTGAAAGATACTGCACAGTACTCTAGAGTGTGTTCCAGGAGGGATGCTACTGGTGGTAATATTAAACCAAGGACACATTTGTAACCTAACCCTACAAATCAAAATCTCAGAATCTTAATTTTAAGCAGGAGTATCTTACTGATATTCTCTTATTTCTATCAAACAATTTTACCAATAAATGAATCTATTTTTTCTTAAGATTCTGAGCTCAAATATCTAACACCTCATTTGATTTTCTCCATCTTAGATAACTTTCTCCAATCTGACCCCATGCAAATGAACAATACAGAACCCGTTGTGTTTTTGTTGTGTGGCCATTCCATACCAAAACGTATACTGAATTTCAATAATGACAAGAAAATGCCCTTATCACATCAGATATGAAATATTTTTTTAAAAAAATACACATTGGGACTTAAGTGACCCATTGGACTTCCATGCAAAATGGCATTAGGAATTAGTATGGCTTAATAGCAAAGCTTAATTCTGAACTTCTGAATTGTCCTATAATCACATAGGCTGAGAACTTAGGGACAGTTTGTATAGAATATACTATACCACTCAACGTAAAAGAATTGTGTTCTTTTTAGACATATGGTAGTGGGGGTTTCTTTGACAGATTTTGTGTCCTTTTTCTCCAGACATACATTTTCTGAAGAGCAATGCAAGCAGCAGAAAAATTGGGTCTAGCTTCTAGTGATCTGCAATACAATGATAAACCCTAATGACTGCTGTTACTCCCCCCCCCCCAAAAAAAAAAATTCTCACTGGAGACCACCCAGGGTTACACTAGTATGGATTTATTCACTGAAGAATTAACACTCTGCTATATGCACTATATGGTTAAACTAAAGAGGATAGGACTGCCACTAAAGGTTTAAACTAAAGGGGAACCAGTTATCTCTCTCACACATACTTTCTTAGGGTTGCCAGATGGTTTCAACAAAAATACCAGACACACTTGACATTATATCACAAGCTTAACTTTCATTCATTCACTCACTTATTCACACACATTCATTCCTGCCCTCAGGCACTCACACACACTCACACACATGGACATGTGGGTACAGAAGGAGCCAAGGCATGTTGGTTTTGGAGGGTCTGTCTGCTAATCATGGCTGGAGAGCTAGTCAGGAAAGAAACTGGCTGCAGAAAGAGGAGCTTCTCAGAAAGAAAAAGAGGGTTTCTGCCACATTCTCGCTCCTTTTGTTGCCTCTGTACAACTCCTGTGACTTTTCCACATTCATCACCAGGGAGTATGCCCAGACTTCCCTTGATCCAGCAGAGTAGCAGTCTCTTTAATTTGTCTGATAACTCATCACCTGGCTCCACATGCTCAGCCTTTCAATTTCTAATCCCAAACACACAATAGTCTCCACTCACACACATTCGTATCTCATGGGAGACTGTAGGTTAGAGCAAGTTACAAGCAAAGTGGCTGAGAGTTACAAAGATTAAAAAATTGCAAGGCTCAACAATTACCAAGCTTACAGTAATTTTCTGAATTTAAAGCTAAGTTGCTAAGAGTTACAAAGTTGCAAGGTTTAACAAAGATTAAAATGAGTTGCAGAGTTTAAAAGGCAATGCAGCTGAAACAATTACAAAGCTTCACAGAATCATTTACAAATCATCAGTAACAAAGTGACTTAGAAGACAACTGCCCTTCTCCCCCCCCCCCCCCAGCGCCCCCCTGCCATCCCAGCAATGCAGTCAGCAGGAGGTTTTTGTCAGTCTCTAAGTCATGTGTTGGCAGGACCTTACAGTTTAGTGTATTTCCAGAAAATCCATGTGTAAAATCAAGTAAGAGCACGGGCAAATGCTTTTATGCAACAACTGCAATGGTACAGGATTAGGATCTCAGCAAATATTAAGTTTATGGGATTCATTCTTACTTCATTCATTCCTCAGCTATTTTAACTTTGGAAGATAATTAATATCCATTGAATAAGGAATTATTATTTTCCCTAAAGCCCCAGATAAGAATTGTGCAAGTATTTTAAAAAGCCTGTGGTCTTATACCAGGAAAATAACTATACTCATTCTCTGAAAAGAAAAAAGAAAAGAATGAATGTGAAGGGGAAAAGTGCTTTAATCAAAGTTGCTTTACTCATGATAAAATTAGAACTAATACAGCTTAGCATTCTCGTTGTTTTATTCTTTAACCTTTTCCTCATTTGGATTCAGATCCAGTAGCTGTATTGATTTTTGTTTGTGTAAATATAGCTGAACTGATAGCTTCTTTGTAGTGCACATTTCAAATGATATGGCAGTTTGTTTTATTATGTTGAACATGCTTGATGCTTCTTTCTGTGAAAGGACTCAGAACTGTATTTCTTCAGTTATTTTTTGGCTCCTAACAGACATTCCAAAGTAAACTGTAATACGTGGTACATTTACAGAAGGGGGAAGACATGTAATTAAGCATCATAACAATTAGGTTTGGGAATCTCATGTTGACTGGTCTGTGTCGAATGACTGTCAGGATGTCTGAGGTACAGCAATTCAATTTACATTAATCTTTGTGGTCAGTTTAATTGAATTAAGTCTTATCAGTGAGATGTATGTTAGCATGGTTTTCATTGTAATTGCAACCTGAGCTATATTTTCTTTGAGTGGTGATCCCATTAGCTATCACAAGCTAAGCAATACTGCACCCAATCTGTACCTAGATGAGTAGGGTTGCCAACCCTCCTGGCCTGGCCATGAATCTCCTGGAATTGGCCTTGATTTTCTGGTGGCTATTGAAAGCATCCAGGAGATTTTAATAGGCTACTAAAAGTTCAGTTAGCCATGCACCAGAGCTAAGGCAGGCTCTCTACCTGCCCTGAGTCTGCATGGCTCCTGCAAGTGACTTCCAGGAGTTACTCAAGGTACATATCTCCTGGCCCATGCCCATACTTCTGATCCCATTCCATATCCCAATCTCTTGCCCCTTGAGGCTCCTTCTGTATCCATACCCCTTCTCATAGGTCTCACCCCCTCCGGCTTAGCCCGGAACTACTGCCATCATGTAAGTTCCTTGACCCAATGAATGCTAGTGAGGGTTGGGGAGAATGAGCAACAGAGGAAGGTGGATGGAGTGAGCATTGGGGTTTGGAGAACAGGTGGGAAAGGTGTGGACTCAGGGAAGAGGTGGGACAAGAGAGTTTTGAGTCTGTGTGATTAGACAGTTGGCAACCCTAAAGGTGAGAGAACTTCTTACAAAACCTAGGGCTACATCTACACTGGCGGCTTCTTGTGCAAGAACAGCTGTTCTTGCACAAAAACTTGCCTGCTATCTACACTGCACGTGCGTTCTTGCACAAGTAAATTTACAGTCTAGCGTTGGAAAACAGGGCTTCTTCTGGAAGAGTTATTCCTCTCCCCATGACGAATAAGCCCTCTTGCACAAGAGCTCTTGTGCAAGAGGGCCGTGTAGACAGGAAACATGAATTTCTTGCACAAGAAACCCCTATGGTTAAAATAGCCATCAAAGCTTTCTTGTGCAAGAGAGCGTCCACACTGCCATAGACTCTCTTGCGCAAAAGCACATTTCTTGCGCAAAAGCACATGCCAGTGTAGATGTGCTCTTGTGGAAGACTTTTTGCACAAGAACTCTTCCACAAAAGTTATTGCACAAGAAGCTGCCAGTGTAGACGTAGCCTATAAGTAATAAGCACTAGTAAGACTGATTCAGCCTTTAATATTCCATCATGGATCAGCACTGTATTATTGGAAATGTGCTTTTGACTGATTCTAGTCATTGATACAATGGATATTTTTATTTTCATGGAAAAGAAGACTAACTCTGATGTCCTGGAAAACATTTCACTGTCTGGTTAACTGTGTTCTGAAAAGAGTTATGGGGAAAGCTCAGTAATATGGAATGAACAGGGGTGGCTGAAGAGAGAGGGAGCAATTGAATCAGGAAATGGGAAAGGAGATATTATTTGTTTTTTAAAATATAAATTTTGAGATTTGTTGTGTCCGAGATCAGAGGTATTATGAAAGATAGGAAAGGAAGAAAGAAAGAAAGACGAGTATGGGAAAGGAAAGGAAGGGAATGAAAAATGAAAAAAAAAAGTATGAAAACAAGCAAGTACCTACTGTTATAAGGTTAGTATATTTTATTTGCCTCTATCTGGCCACCATCTATAGCTTCTTTTTTGAGGGAAATGATTGCAGAAACACTTTCCAACATGCCTCTGAGGTTTTTTTAAACAATATTTTTCATTTATGACATTTTAAAATAATTCAGAACAATAAGTTTGTGCACTTACAAAAGACTAGCCAGATCATTGTTTCTTTTTGTTTCTTTTATTTTTTTCGAATTGTATTACCCTGTTTCCTTAGACAACTGGACAAGATAAAATTGCAAATGGCATAATTTTATTGGTCAAAAAACAATTGGGAAATCTACACACATATTACCAAATGAGGGCTGAAATGCCGTTTGAGATTTAATAATTGATTGTGTCCATAAGAACATTGTGACCAGATTTTTTAAAAGCCTTTAGGAAACTGAAGATGGTGCAGATAGCCATCTAGTAGGTTTTTCAAAAGTGTCCTGGTGATTAGCTCCCATTGATTTCAATAGGAGTTAGTCCCTGAGATATCTTTGAAAAATCCCACTAGATGCCTTATCTGGGTCTTGAAATATATTTACAAATTTGGCCCCTCATTCTTAACAGATAAGCAGATTCCAGTAAACATAACTCTTGCAGAAAGATGTACAAATTCTTTTCTAGTATTTAACTGAAACCTGGAACCTTTGAAGTGTGAAGCATTAAAAGAAAACTATTTTAAATCCAATCAGTGCTCAAGGAAGGGTGCCCAGCAATGTTCTAATTAAAAATGAAATTCTAAGTGGATGGAGGTAACAAAACCTGAGAAGAATGTTCACTTATGAGTCACATGTAACTGGAGCTCTGCTAAAGGCTGTTAGCTCTGCATTCAGTTGTGGAAGCTAAAAATAAAAAAGTTTTATAAGAGGAAAAATGAAAAGCTGAACAGTCGGTAATGATTTTTGTTATGTAACTTGTATAGTTACATTTTCAAAGCATTATACACATTAATGTAAACAAAAATATTGTACAGGGTAAAATAAAACAACGACTACTGTTTAGCAGCTTACAAAAAATAATTGTCTTCAGGGGGCAATAACATCTTTAACCTGTGGCTTCCTAACATATTTGTCTATAGCCGGGGGGGGGGGGGCCCTCTAAGGGCCAGATGCAGCCCCCAGCTTGCCTGAATCTGGCCCCTGAGGCTCAGGGATCCCCCCCCCCCTCCTGTATTGGGGAAGCCTGTGCTGGTACTCCAGCCCCATGATACCCATCCACAGAGCTAAAGCACAAAAAATATACTAGCCTGAGAACCCTAGGCTCTGGTGTGCATGGGGAATGGGAGGAGTGTCTTTTTCCTTCCCAGTCAGGGGCTTCTCTCTTTGCTTCTCACTAGTGTGCGGCCACTCACTGATTTTTCTGTGGCTCAGCAGCCCCCAATCCAAAAGTTTCCCCCCATTCCTAGTCTATAGGTATGTTTCTTTTTAATGGTCTGATAGCTGCAAATGTATCCTTGCAAGTCTGTGTTTTCTAGAGGAGTGAGATTGTATACAGATATAGATTTTTTTTCGCATTCCTGCTATTTCATCACAACAGTTTATGACATTTACACCAGCTTCAGTACAAAATACTTCTTTATCTCTTAAGACGTAACTTTTACATGCAAAGCTTAACTGTACCATGCCTACTCATCAGAGGTGGCTTTAGCATGGGTTAGTGGGTTCTATTGTTTCCACAGCAAACATGAAATGAAGAGTAAAAAAAACATGCACTTCAAACCTAAGTGGTTCTTGGACCCAGCATGCAAGGTCATAACATGTAGTCGACAAGAGTAAGTCTCAGGTCCGACACTGGGTTCCCAAAGTACAAAGGACGCCACACAGGTATGTGTCAAACACAAGGAGTTTATTTCTTGACAGCTAACAGCTGTGCCCCATAAATGGAAGAACAATATAACAAAGAAGCGGCATATCTTATGTCCCTTCCTGCAAGCCTGGGACCCCAGGTAGGCTGCGGACAAAGTGGGAGGTTGTCTCAGCTTCTGAGGCACCGGTACCCAAACCCCATCAGTGAGGTCCAATTTGCTAGTCTCCAAGGCAGCCTTAAATACAGTTTTCCTGCCCTGTTTGGCAGTTTGGAAATTTCCAGAGCTTACTCATTAGTGCTGATGTAGAGCTTAGCTGTTAGTTATCGATCTGTTTCTGATCTGGATCTTCTTGTCCTTTGGCCCTGTTTATGTGATCAGTACGTTAGGGTAAACAGAATTGTTTATGCATTCTTGCCCTTTATCGTTATCTTATACTTGTTCCTGCTATACTGGCAACAATGCTTATCTTAAGTGGCGTATGTTCCCAAACACTTGCTTCCGGCTCATCAGATATAGGGAAAAGGGAAAGGGGGGGAAGGAATGCAGGCCTCACCACCCCTAAACTATCACGTACAAAGATCTTCCACAATTGACCACTACACAACACAATGCAAAGCAGGGAGTTGGACACAGGCCTAAATGTCCTTATCCACTGCTACTGGGTGAGCACAGGGGTCACTATCCAATCCTTCCAGGGCCTCCTTTCTGCCTTGGGCTGGGTTATGGTTCAAAGGCAGAGGACACTTGTAAAGGTGGTATGTGCCCCGCCACAGTTTAGTGCATCTATCCCTGGCACACTTGCAGGGCAGAAGACATGTTAGGCAAACGCTTGCCTAATTATAGAATCCCAAAAAGTGTGCTGTGCTCAGAAGCTTGGCAAGGTGCTCAAAAGAGATGCAGACAACTGCACAGACTTCAGAATGCTTGCAAAGAAGTGTAGTATCGTTTCGAATCTCTGTGATTGGGATGATTGGGGGAAAAAAGCG
The DNA here is from genome assembly GCF_052426305.1 of Pelodiscus sinensis. Lineage (NCBI taxonomy): Eukaryota > Metazoa > Chordata > Testudines > Trionychidae > Pelodiscus > Pelodiscus sinensis. Next base: position 204,166,855 of record NC_143052.1, read on the forward strand.
CAGAATGAGCTCTGATTGGTGGAGTGAAGTTGTAGCTGGCTCAAGGTGCTGTGGGATGGACTGAATCAAGCTGTGTGATGAGCAACATCAGAGGGGGAAAGAGTCTGCTGCTCAGATTCAGAGCCTTGCTAGTTCACAGGTGTGCCCGACTTGTGGACCGGACTTTTGCATTGGACTAAGCAGCCAACTTACCGGCACATACGCTGTAAAGAGCAATACTTCAATTGACTTCTGAAGAAATGAATGAGTTCTGCTTGAAGAAATGTGTACTATGGTAGCAGGCTCTAATATCACTTGAGTGACCTGTACAGGAGGCAGTCTGAGACAAGTGATGGAAACTAGAACAAAAAATATTCTTATTTGTACTACAGGCATGTAAAATAGCCTTGTCCATGTTTTGTAGGAGAGTATGTGTGATATTCATAATACTTAGTGTGTCTAACTAGACATCGAGAACACAATTTGAATGAAGGGTTTTGGTCCTCCACAATGTGGAACCAGTGAGAGTCAGTTTAGGCCCTACCATTGATCCGGAGGTGAAATTCTGCTCCTAGAAAGTCAATAGGAGTTTTGCCATTGATTTCAGTGGAGCCAATATTTTATGCTGGGTTTTAGCAACTTCTCCTTTTTGAAAATTTTAATTTTTGCTTGCCTTGGGTCTCTTTTTCTTCCTCATCCCAGATTACCTCAATCTTAAAAGACATGAATGGACATTTATCTATATTCCTCCTAGACCTAATCAGTGTCTTTAACAGCTCTCAAGGCAAGAGGAATGTAGCAAGTTTCTTTTTTAGAAAGCTGATTCTCTCACTAAAAAGCTAGTATGAATTATTTATGTTCCCTGTGTAAACCCTTGTTTCCCACTAGAGCTTGCAGCTTCATCTCCTCAATGATCCTGATGATGATCTAAGGAACAAATGATCAATATAAGCATTTTAATCTCTTATACTGAGTCACAGAGCTGGCCTTTATTTTAGATAATTAATTATAGAACCTTTTTAAAAAAATACTTCGTTTACACATCTAAAGACACAGCTACAAAATGTAGCAATTATTTATAAATCAGTACTATCATTTTAAGTGTTGTGAAACAGAGATCCAAGGCTATGTCCATTCTGTACTGAAATGTTAGTTTCATGCAAAAAAATGTGTCTCATTTATATATAAATAAATTGTACCTTTAAAGTTCAAGTGATACTGTATCTCAAATAAACCTCTTGTACTAGATAAACAAGCCTACACAGGAAATTGCTGCTGGGAAATGCCTCTCTAGGCAAACTCCTGCTAGGTCTGCCTCTTCCTGAGAGCCAATGCTGAAGTTTTTTGTAATTGCAAGCAGGATGCACAATGCGGGTAAATGATCATAGAATCATAGAATCATAAAGCTGGAAAAGACCTCAGAAAGTCATCAAGTTCAGCCCCCTGCTTTAGCCAGGACCAATCCCAACTAAATCAACCCTGCCAGGGCTTTGTCAAGCTGAGACTGAAACACCGCTAGGGATGATGACTCCACTACTTACCTAGGTAACCCATTCCAGTGCTTCACCACTCTCCTAGTGAAATAGTTTTTCCTGATATCCAATCTGGACCACTCCCACCGCAACTTGAGACCATTGCTCCTTGTTCTGCCATCTGTCATTACTGAGAATAGCCTCTCTCCATCCTGTTTGGAACCTCTCTTCAGGAAGTTGAAGGCTGCTATTAAATCTCCCCTCACTCTTTGTTTCTTTAGACTAAACAGACCCAACTCCCTCAGCCTCTCCTCATAAGTCATATGCTCCAGCCCCCTAATCATTTTGGTTGCCCTCTGCTGGACCCTCTCCAGTGCATCTACATTCTTTTTGTAGTGGAGGGTCCAGAACTGAACACAATACTCCAGATGTGGCCTCACCAGAGCCGAATAAAGGGGAATAATCACATCTTTGGATCTGCTGGCAATGCTCCTTCTAATGCACCCTAATATGCCATTAGCCTTATTGGCTACAAGGACACACTGTTGACTTATATCTAGCTTCTCATCCACTGTAATTCCTGGGTCCTTTTCTGCAGAACTACTACTTAGCTGGTTGGTCCCCAGCCTGTAACAATGCTTGGGATGCTTCTGTCCCAAGTGCAGGACTCTGCACTTGTCCTTGTTGAACCTCATCAGATTTCTTGTGGCCCAATCCTCCAATTTGTCTAAGTCACTCTGGACCCTATCTCTGCCCTGAAGCATATCTACCTCTCCCCCTAGTTTAGTGTCATCCGCAAACTTGCTGAGGGTGCAATCCATCCCCTCATCCTGGTCAATAATAAAGATATTGAACAAAACCGGTCCTAGAACCGAACCTTGGGGCACTCTGCTAGATACCGACCGCCATCCTGACATCGAGCCATTGACCACTACACACTGGGCCCGGCCTTCTAGCCAGCTTTCTATCCATCTTACCGTCCATTTATTCAATCCACGTTCCCTTAACTTGCTGGCAAGAATATTGTGGGAGAGCGCACCAAAAGCCTTGCTAAAGTCAAGGTATATCATATCCACTGACTTTCCCATGGCCACAGAGCCAGTTACCTCATCATAGAAGCTGGTCAGGCATGACTTGCCCTTTGTGAATCCATGCTGACTATTCCTAACCACTTTCCTCTCTTCCAAGTGCCTCAAAATAGATTCCTTAAGGATCCCCTCCATGATTTTTCCAGGAACCGAGGTAAGACTTTTTTGAAAATGGGCACTACATTTGCCTTTTTCCAATCATCCGGGATCTCTCCTGATCTCCACGATTTTTCAAAGATAATGGCCAAAGGCTCCTCAAGGACATTTGCCAACTCCCTCAGTACCCTCGGATGCATTAAGTCTGGACTCATGGATTTGTGTACGTTTAGTTTTTCTGAATAGTTCCGAACCTGTTCTTTACCCACCAAGGGCTGTCCATCTTCGTCCCATCTTGTGTCACTTAGCACTTTAGTCCGGGAGCTGACCTTGTCCGTGAATACAGAGGCAAAGAAAGCATTGAGTACTTCAGCTTTCCCCACATCATCTGTCACTAGGTTTCCTCCTTCATCCAGTAGGGTCCCCATACCCTCTCTGATCACCTTCTTCTTGTAAACATGTCTGCAGAAACCTTTCTTGTTATCCTTCACATCCTTTGCCAGTCGCAATTCCAATTGCACTTTCGCCTTCCTGATAACTCCCTGGCATTCTCGAGCTATACATTTAAACCCCTCCCTGGTCATTTATCCAAGTTTCCACTTTTTGTAAGCTTCCTTTTTGTGCTTAAGTTCACCAAGGATTTCCCCAGTAAGTCAATCTGGTTTCCTACCATGTTTGCCTCTCTTGCTACGCATCGGGATGGTTTCTTTTTGTGCCTTCAATAAGGCTTCTTTACAATACTGCCAGCTCTCCTGGACTCCTTTCCCCTTCATGATACCCTCCTATTTCACCCTATTTAGGCTCAGTAGGATTCCTTATAAAATTGGATGCCCCATAAACACTTCCTCATAAATATTACCTCTGCATAAATATTAAATAGATTTTTTTAATTGTAAGATAAAAAAATTGAAAGCAACAATTATTTATTTGGAGCCATCAGTTTGTCTAACAAAGTAAGCTTAATTTTATTACCTCATCCACCTTTTGCTTTTCACATTCATTTGTCACAACTTGCCTAAACTGAGTATTCAACTTTTCAGAGTAGGGATTTGTATGTACAGTGCCTAACTGACTGGGACAGTTGTTGATTGAGGCTACTGTGAGTTACCATGATAGAAATAAATTATAACTAGATCTAAAATGCTCAAAATCTGTTAATATTAATAATTATTAGTCGTAATAATTTGTTTCGGGTGCATCCAGGATATATTTGGTACTGAACAAACAATGAGACAGGCAAAGTTTCAGTGTTGGGTATGTGCAATCTGAAAAGACAATAGGTGAATTGGAGAAAAAGGAGGTAACTATGTACAAACAAAAAGGTCAAGGTGTTGCTTGGGCATATCTAGCTGTCATAATTTATTAAATATATACTGAAAGAGTGCTACCTTTTAGCTCTACTTCACTGCTGCAATCTGAAAAGCAGATGGGATTATGGAAAATTACCTTACCCTTTGAGCATTGAAGAGAAGAAAGTTCATAACTCTGTTTCTACAAGCTCACAAGAGCAGAGCAGATTGGCACAGTTGGTGTCCATCACTGTATGCTTGCAAATACACATGAAGGGAATCAGCACCCAGAGCATATTCACTGTTGGGCTTCCTGATATACAGTTATAAAATATCTTAATTTTTAGTCTTTAATTTTGAGGAAAGAGCAATTTGGAAAATTAACAAGATAATTAAATCATACCAAACTTGGCATAAAATTAAAATAAAAACAGAGCAAACTAGTGAAAGTGCTGGGAAGGGTTCAGGATACAGGTTCTGGGAGGGAGTCTAGGTGGAGGAGGGGCTCAGTGCTGGGGCAGGGTTCAGAATGCAGACTCCTGCTGGGCACTGCTTACCTTAGGTAGCTCCTGAGTAGCAGAATGAGGCTAATGCAGGCTCATTCCCATCCTAACCCTGCGCCACTCCAAAAAGCAGCTGGCATGTCCAACAGGCCAGTATGTCTTTCAGGGGCCACATGGACATACCAGCCACTTCAAGGAGCAGGAGCAGGGCCAGGGCAGGTCTGCTGTGGTGCTGGACTGTTAGCAGTGTATGTCCTGATTTGACTGCAGGAGCCTGTATCAAGACTGATTCAGGAGACTTCCAGCTAGTGCTCCACACGTGGATGGAAAAAATTAAAGGTAATTACTGATCATGTCCTCTCCTTCCCTGACTGGCCTATGAGATGCCCTCTATACTGGAGAAGAGGCATGTTTCCCTATGACAGACTGCTCAGAGAGTTCATGGCTCTTTTGTGCTATCAAACTGGCACAAAAACCACAGTCAGAGCCACCAGAATCTGCCCCATTTCATAGGCTTAGAAAGGGGCTTAAATTGATTTAAAGTTTCTGTACTCTGACTAAAAAACATCAATCTCAATAAACAACTAGGACATATCCACTTCTGGCACCTTACAAATGTTTAAATAACAGAACAAATCTTTCTGATTTATAAAGAAATGCTTTCTGCACTGTTTTTCAGAACAAAGTGTATGAGTAATATAGTTGGAGAATCTTGAGTGAATTGTATAATGAAGTGCTTTAAAAATTGATTGAAGATTGTATAAAGGAGTAAAATATTTTTGTTTTCTACATTTTTGGGTCTATTCCTGCATATGAAAATCTTCTAGGATTAACCTTGCATTAATCAACTATTCAGGTTAGGTTCACTGAAATATCGCTAGTCATTTGTTATAAAACCTGGGGGCAGGACAAGCAAAGAGCATGGCTTTACTATTTTGTTGACTTCTACTAGTTGTCAAAAGCAGGAATAAAATACTACTAGGCATAAGTGTAACAATACCTGCTAGTATGGATTTATGGATCAAACAAAGCTTTGACATAATTTAAAGGAAGTTGATATTGAGTCACTAGACAGCATTTCTTAAGGGATTCAACAAGATTGTAAACATAGTAATAATAAGCTCTTTTTCTTTCCGGGTCTCATTTATCCCATAGTATTAGTATTTAAATGAGGAGCAGAAAAAATAGTTCAAAATGTTATTCCATTGCCCTAGTTTCTGCTAAGTAATATTGCTTTACTGCTTTTGCCTGCTGTACAAAAATCATCTATGAAACAGGAGGTCCAGCTATTGCTGGGGAAACTAAGATTACTGATTAGAACAGAGAACGTAATCAAGTAGATTGAGACAGTGTAGGAAGGAACCATTGCTGTGAGAGGGGAGGATTTTCAACACACACTGACGACATATCTGTGGAGTGTACCTTACTCTTCTTTGGGACAGCAAAATTGAATATAACACGCCTGTGGACTTCTGAAAGGATTGTTTCTCTTTCCTGTGTCTGTACAGCTGGACATTGATTATGTGGTTTCATGACCTGCACTTGGCTATGAGTCTCCCTCCAGGTTTTTTGTACTCAGTAGAATGTGTCAGAGAGAAGTATCAACTGGGAAATCAACAAAAAGCTTTCTTATGAAGGTAGCAAGACCTTGCAGTATTTGAAATGTCTGGTGACTCATCGGGTGAGTAAAAGCTGTGAATAAATACCACAAATATTCAGAAGAATAAACATTAACAATCCAGTCCCTAAAGATAGCATTTAGGTCAGTTTGCGAACTCTTAGGATATTTTTGAAATACTACATCACTATTTGTCTTCGTGGGTAGCATTTTGTAGGTTTTGGAATAAAGGGATTTCTAAGTTGAAGGCAGAATTGTGCTGCTGAAAATGATCAGTCAATGCAGAACATTAACCAACCTTTAAATGCAGTTTTGATTGACAGTTATGTTTTGCATAACTTTTGTAGGTGCTTCACACATTTTGTTTCAATAACATCAGCTTTGTGTTAATACAGAAACTGAACATTTGGAATAGTCCCTTTCACACACACTCTTTGTGAGTCTCATTAGAATAAGAGTTAAGAAGCTCACTAGGAAATGAGAAGTGCAAATATGTACAAAGCAGTGATACTAAACCGAGATTTTATTTCGTGCCTGTAAATACATTTTGGTCTTTCTTTTAAAGACAAGGCCTTTATAAAACAGAAAGATTTTAAGGTTCACTTTCGACAAATTCGGACATGGTCAAATGAGCTACCCTACTTAATATACAGAATTAGCTCCAAAACTAGGCCACTGGGTCAAAACAACCTTGCATTCAGCCTAAGATAATCACTTAGATTTAATCTGCAAAAGACAGATTGTGGAAGATAACTTCAAATATTTTATTAAATAAATGAAGGAATATTTGAATATATACTTTGTAATACAATATTTACCTTTTAAAATGCATACCTGCTTCTGCTTATATGTGCTCCATTGAATTAATCTTCCCATATGTCCCCTGCTAAGAAGGAAAGGATGTGTAGAACAGCGTATTTCTAAAGCATAAAACAATGTTAAAAATGCATGTAGGGAAAAAAATGAAAATCTTTATGGAAATCATTTCATAGTGCTTCAAACCTAAAGCAATACTAGTAAGAAACTTTCCAATGTGGATTCCTCCCCCCTCATTTTAAGCCTTCTTCTCAAACTTGGAGGTATAAAGTGACAGTTGCTATGGCTTACAGATGTCTAATAATACATTACAGTTTACTTTGTAAGCCTTGTCCCTAGTGGCTGACTAAATGCCATTTCTTATTATTACAAACCTTTTATTAATCTCTTTTAAATACTTTTTAATTTCTATATTTGTGTTTTATTCATAAGACAGATTTATCTAGAAACTTCAGAGGCTAGTTAATGGTTTATGAGTTCAAGCTGAGCTGAATATAGCTAAGCTCTGTCTTGCTTGACATTTCATCAAAAGCTGTGTTGATTTGTAATGTTTACGGACCTATTCATTGAACCTTCACAGCTTGAACTATGCCACCAAGCTTGTTGACACTGCTGACTTCCTCTCCCAGTGATTTTGCAATCTCAGAAGAAAAGTTTAGAACAAATGAGTTATAACAAACTTGCTACAGTTGATAAAATATGTCGTTATGACAATAAAGTTGATCATGTTGTTGCCCATAGTATGCTAGAAAGAAATTTGGGTACTATCACAAACTCTTTTCTAAGCAGGCGAGAGCACGAAGTTCCCTGCCACATTAACTTCCATGATGGACTGTAGCACTAAATATGGTTTAATTAGCTGATTAAGGGAATAGACTTATTAATTATGAAACTAATGACTTACTTTTGTAAATATGTAGCCTTATTATTTTACACTATGAAATCAAATGGCTACCTGGCATTACTTATAGATCTAAGTCTGTGAGGAAGTATATTAAATAAGTAAAAAATAACAAAGTGAATCAGGAAGTTTGTAAATATCTTGGAAGAACACACTCAGCTTCACAAGCAATCAAAATACAAGCTCTGTGATGCTTCTGAACATCATCTCTGCATGCTTCTTATTTTTAGCAGTTAAAAAGAAGTATTCTTATTATACAGCTACTACTGTTATGAGAGCAATACAGAACATTACCATGGTCCGAGATACTACTCTTTATATAGCCTGAATTGAAATAGGTGCCATTATTGTGATTACCTAGTATCACCATGAAAGCAAACGAAAATACATGAGGATGTTTAAAGTTAAATGAATAAAATGTCTTGTGCAATCCAAGACAAATTAATTTCACTTCAATTTTTTTTAACCACCCTTGTTCTATTGTTGAGTAAAATGGCATAGTTGTTCATTCAGCTTCTGGCACCACTTGGGGTATATACAGATGGCAATTTTTGAACCTCTACGAAATAAGTTGAAAATGTATGAACTTAAGTGCTTTTTTATTGACTTGAATAAGCTCTGAATAGGATCCTTGGCTCTTTTTTTTTTTTTTTTTTTTTTTTTAAACAATGAATGCACAAAATTTAGACATTCTTAAAGTAGAATCTGGGATTACATTTCAGGATAACACTAGCACTTAGTGATTGCTAAATTCAAATCATGTTTAAAAGGTACACTATAAATATTTTTTTAAAAAATCATATTTTAGTATGACTCTGTTTTTCAAATTAAACAGTCATCTAACCTAATGCCACTTTCTTCTAGACTGCATAAAGTTTGCTTTTATTATTTAAGTCATATGACCAGAATGAGAAGTCTTAAGATTAAGGGCAATATTGAAGCTCTTATTAAATTTTTATAGAGTTCAGCAACAAATATTTTCTACACAATTTTATTAGTACTTTTAAAGATCTTTATTATAATGTAGTATATTTGTGACATAATTAAAGAGAATAATATAGTGCATCATATTTGTTGTATGCCACATTATGCAGAACTTTGAAACAGTTTGGGACCATGTCTTGTGGTCTGAATTTACCATTTGTGCTTTCTTTAAGAGGCAGCTAAGAAATACCAGTCAGAGTCGTCATATTTTAGCATTGGTAACCATAGGGATTTCCCTCTGTTGAAACACATTAGAAAAGGAATTAACTTGAAGTATTCCAAAACAGGTCTCCTATTGCAATCTTTCTTAAACTTAATGAAAGGAGTTGTTTTTACATAAAGTGTATGCTCCGTCAATTACGGTGGGGCATCCAAAGTGCCTATAACCCACCCAAATACAATCTGAAATAAGGATAATATTTCTCTTCTACCCACTACAAATCATCTATTGTTAGAGGCAAGTTCTAAGTTGTAAGAAAAGCAGGCACTGAATTCTGAGTGGAAAAATAGTACATGAGTTGTCACCCTTGAACCAGCTACTGAAAGGATTATAACAAGAAGGTCCCATCAGCAGACACTATACTACGTATATATTGTTTTGTAATTATAGAAGTAATAGGGAAAATTGAGGTTATATGTACAATATTTTATTTCAAAGGTAGATTCTCTCTTTGCCCACAAAACAAACACAAACCATAGAATGTGGTCTTTCTAACAAGAGGACAAGATTGCTGTTCGCTTTTATATGACTCTAATGAAAAAGAGAGTGCAATTGGCAATGGAAAATTTTGAAGCCTTAGAACCCTTAGAATTGAGTCAGGAGAAAGAAATAAACTTTCCGACATAAAATTATATTTTCTGCTGGTCAAATATAATCATTCTGACAAAATCATGGGGTATCACGGTCTCTGCTTGCCAGAAGGAAGGTTCAGGAAAGCAAGAATCAATAGGTTTCTTGAGAAAATGGAAGTCAGAATTAATTGTAAGGACTCTGGCAATAGTTTTTCATCTCCACCTCAACATTGTGGAGGGACAGGAAAGGAAAAGAAACTCATAAATCATAGTTTCATAATTTCTGTGACTGTTCTGAAAGAAATTATTATCCAGGGCCTGATGAAATGCATTTTAGAATACTCAAGGAGCTGATTGAGGAGGTATCTGAGCTATCATCTTTGAAAAAGATGGGAGATATTCGAGATGACTAGAAAATATAGTGCCCATCTATAAAAAGGTAAATAAGGACAACCCAGGAAACTACAGATCAGTCAGCTTAACTACTGTGCCAGGAAAGATAACAGATCAAATAATTAAGGAATCCATCGGTAAACATCTGGAAGATAATGAGGTGATATGTAATAGCATTGACTTGTAAAGAATAAATCATGTCAAACTAACTGATAGCTTTCTTTGATAGGATAACAAGCCTTGTGGATAAGGGAGAAGCAGTAGACTGGTATACCTAGATTTTAGTAAAGCATTTGATACATTCCTGCATAACTTTTTTTTATCAATAAACCAAGGAAATACAATGCAGATGTGGTTACTATAAGGTGGGTGCATAACCAGTTGGATAACCATTCTCAGATAGTAGTTATCAATGGTTCACAGACATGAGGGAAAGGCATAACAGATGTGGTTCCATATAGATCATTTTTGGTTAGGGGAGGGTAGGTGTGAAGAGGTCATAAATTCCATATAACAAAATGTTTAGAATATAAGCTCCTCAGCACATGGACCATTCTTTCTATGTGTATGTACAGTATTTAGTAAAAGAGGCTTCCTTTGGCTATTACTGTAAAACACATAAATGAGATATAACTCTAGTATATTGACATCCAGTAACTTAATTCTAGACCTTACTCAAGTAAATAGGCATTATACAGGAAAGGAAATGGGGTAAATACATTGTAGAATGGTTCTCCCTGGGGAAGATATGTGTCAAGCTCTCATGCCCAGCAGACAGCTGAAACATGATTTTTTATTTTTATTTTTTGCTAACCTTTGTCTAAATCCTCCTGGATAAAGTGCGATGTGATTGAAATAAAAGCATTTAGAGAAGAAAATTGTCTAGTTGTTCATAACCTCAAAAGAATATCCCTGTTTCTATTACAATAATAGCTATAGAATCCCTCTAGGATTGAAGTGTGGCAGTCTTAACTTGGCTGAGGAGATCCTTTGTTTTCCAAGGCTAACCTCAGCATTAAAACTACCTCCCCCAATCCTCCCAACAACTGAAGAGCTCTTGCTAATGTTCTCTAGGCCAGAGGTGTAAAGGCACTGCATTCTCAATGAAGATCCACTTTAGAATTTGTTTTCCCATTCATCTAGTAGAAACTGTTGACTTTGACAGTGCATTATAATGCTAATTTGCTTACTCATGTTTTTGCACTGAGTGGGCCATGTTTACTGAGAGGCTCTGGTGCAATTTAAAATGATGCAAACTATTCTTGGGGGGATCTTTTTTCATGATTTAGAAAAAGGCACACAACTCTCGAAGATGCTAAGTGTCAGACTACTGGCAAAAGTAGATAAGACTAGTAGCAGGAGCCAGGAACTTAAGCCAAGAGTCAAAGCCTGAGCCAGATATGCTCTGTAGGCTTATGCAGTTGAAGAAGCCACTCGGGGACTGCTAAAACAGGACTTTTCTCGGTGTGCAATGCTTAAGGTGTAATAGTCCTGCAGGCCTGGGTTTGATTCCATCTATCCTTATATCATCCCTCACTCATATCATGCTTGGCTGGGTTTTTTCTGAGTGAGGTGCACTGACGGCTGCCACAAGGTTGGGTGCATGGACCTAGGATATCAACTCCCAGGATTGCTCTTTGAGATTATAGCTTTCCAAATCAGAGACACTTGAGGGAACCATGTTACATTTTAGAGGCCAGTATATTGTGAACTGAATATTTGTCATGAACATGGCCTTGCACTGCAGGAGAGGCAGTTGTGTTCAGTGCACACAGGGGCTGCTGCTGTGTGACTTCAATAGAGGCACCTGAAACACTGGGTGTACTCGAATCTGAGTACTCAGAGCTGGTTTGCAACAGGACATGTCTGTGCAAGGTGTTGTGTTGAAAGACACACCTTCTGTTTCATAGCAAATACCAGGCCTGCCCAATGATGATGGACAGTTTCTCACCTGTAGTCCTTCTTTATGCATTGAAGAAGTGTTGTAAGCACTTACTGGCCCTCATGGATCTGAATGTTGATAAAGGTGATATTTGTGTAGAAAGAACTCTGCACAGTTGAGAATAAAGTCAGTAATGTTGGCAAATTCTGCTTGGAGCAAGAGGGCTGACCAATCATTCTAATGATAATTCATAAAGCTTCACAGGAATTGCTCCAAAATCTGGTTTATTCTGAATGATAATCAGACTATGGATGGTAAGTTAAGGACTTTGATTTGATCTGATGACTTCAGTAACTAAGCTAGATTGCAGGTATCTATTATAGGATTGGGTGGGTGATGTTCTGTGTCCTGAAATATGCAGGAGGTCAGTCTAGTTCGGTGGTTCTCACAGTGGACTGTGGGACCACACAGGTAAGCTGCTGATGGGACCATGCCACTTTGTTTGCCTAAATTATCCACAGCCATGGAACCTTGCAGCTTCCATTGGCTGTGGTTTGCTGTTTCCAGCCAAAGGAAGCTGTGGGAGGTGGCATGGCTGGGATCAAGATGGTCCCTTATGGCCTTAAAATCTATGAATCTATGAGACTTATAAGCATGACCTAGAAACAACCATAAAGTTTTATGCCAAAACTGTGACACACATTCTGGTCCTCTGTCAGACAATCCATTTGGGGGACTCCCCATTGACAGCTGATATGTTTCCCTGGGGCTAACCTGTTTGCTCTGCAGAGGACAGATATGTAACAGGGATGAAGAAGCCATTTTATTTAGTTAGTCACCATGAGAAAACTTGACTGTAAAATCTAGGGTAATGGCTGCCAAGTGTTTAGATGAGGTTTCTGAAGGCACTAAGGTGCAATGATGTAGCTCATAAGAGTGGACCTTTGTGCATGTAGAGGCAATGGATACCATTACTGTAGATTACTAGAAGGAGCTGGCAATGAGTGATAAGTCTTTTGGTCACTGAAGTGGCCCACAAACAGATCCTCAACATCGTCTGTTGGGGTTGTCCTCACAGAATGTATAGAATAAGCCACCTCACGTCCCTTACTTTTTCCTCAGGTTTCCTGGGAAATGGCTCCTCCTTCCTAGCTGAACAGATTAGTAGCAGGAGGTCATGAGGAATAGCAGCCTCCATGAAGTTATAGGGATTGAGTCAGCATGAATGCACCTCACAGCAGTTGTCGTGATTGGGGAAGTATCCTCCTTTCTAGGTCAGGGCAGTGACTACCTTGGTCTGGACTTTTGGGTGATAGGTGTTGATAAAATTAAAACATATGAAGAATAGAACCCACTGGAGCTCTTTGTTGGTTCAGCACTTTTGACCTATGGTGATATTTTGTGGTCTGTAGACACCTCTATCAGGTGATGAGTACTTTTGTGCATTGGACTCACCATTCCTTGAATACAGCTTTGATTTCTGGAAGCTCCTTATTCTGCCATTTTGAGATCCTGGGAGTAGTAGGTATATGGGAGTAAGTGTTGTTGGGGATCCACAGCTTTGGTGAAATAGTTTGCTAATTGCTACATTAGATGCATCAGTTTTTACAAAGGCTCAATTTGGGTCTGCATGGAGGACAAATTGAGTTGGTTGAATCCCTTTTGAGTTTCTGGAAACCAAGTGAAGGAGGTTTGTTTTGCAGAGGAACCCTGCCAGTGGGGATAATTAGTCTGAAAAGCCAGGAATGATTTGCCTATAAAAACTGACAAACTCTCGGAAGAAGAATACCTCTTGATATTCTTGGGGAGTGCCCCAGACAAAACATTGTTCATCTTGGGTCCATTCAAAATCCTTCAAGGAACAAAATATAACCTAAGAATTATAAGGACTGCTGATCATAGCTGCACTTCTCAAGTTTTGAAAATAGGCCATGACATTTGAGCTGACGTAGGATTGACCAGACATACTGACTGTGCTGTTTAGTGTAGATAGATGACACTGTTCTAGCTACAGGGTCTTAAATTCACAGCCCATGGACCATCTATGTGCCGGAGCATATTCACAATCCAGCTCAGCCCAGGAGATCCAGCGATGTGCCCGTAGCCTTACCCCAAACCCTTCCCCTTCCCATCACTGCCACACCTTGCCCTGCTCTTCCCCCCACCCCATTGCACCCCATTTCATGACCAGGAAAACATCCATAGTTTGAGTGACTGTGCTCCTAAATGAACATATCCACACTGATTCAAACAATTTGCTTTGAAGACTAGATTTTCTGCTGGTGAATCACATTTGTTTTACTGTCAAGTATCAGAGGGGTAGCCGTGTTACTCTGGATCTGCAAAAGCAACAAGGAGTCCTGTAGCACCTTATAGACTAACAGATGTATTGTAGCATAAGCTTTCGTGGGCAAGGACCCACATCTGATTGATTTACTGGTTGTTCAGTGTCCAGAATTCTCTGAGTTTCTGGGTGACATTATATTTCCAGTTCCCTCCTGTTTGTTAAGATTTGTTACTATTGTAGAAGTCATTGATGCAAATAAGAGCTCTTACTGTGATGTGAGGTGTTTTAGGGGTCTAACTGGAAGTTGAAGACCATACACATGTCAGCAGATTAGCTTTCTTTTCTCCTACAAGGATCATGTCTCTTGTACTGATTTTGCTGGAAGATGAGCCTGTTAGTTTAACTGAGGAATTATTATTATTATTATTATTATTATTATTCAGGCTTGCTCTTGTAATTGGATTCCTCTTGATGAAGTGTCCATCATGTCAGAGAAGGCTTTATTCATCATTGAATTACTGACTGTTTAATTGAAAACTCCTTGTTCTGCTTCAACTAATCTTCCAAACATATAATCAGAAGATTCTAATGAAACCCTATCACTGACTTGCAACAGTTGGTCCTGATTTAGATTTTAGTTACATCAGTGTAAATCAGAAGGAGTAACTCCAGTTTGAAAGCACTCTTCTCCTGTCTTCTCATTAGGAATTTTGAAATGTTGCAGGAACTCCAAATGCAGGAAATGGTGAACTTGGTATCCTCAGATGACAAAAAAGTAGATATTTGGTAGCTAAGGTAGTCAGAACTGAAGTCAAACCTAAAGCAGAAGAATTCATAATCAAGTGCCAGGCCATGATCAATACCAAGAACCAGAATCCAATTCAGGTTTAAGGGTCTGGGTCAGGAGGCAAGGCAGATATCAAGTCAAGGTAGAAATGAGGAGTTCAAGAGTAGGGAGCTGGAATGGTCATGATATGAACATTTTTTTCTCCTGGATGCTTCCTTGAATGCTCCTTGGGCCCTTATGTGTGGTTAACCCCAGTCAGGAGCTAGGAGACTTCTGCCTGTCAGATCCCTTGAGACAGAATTTCCCGTAGTATTTGTCCCCAAATGTGCCAGCTAATTATGGCTGCTGCTAGGTAGCAGCATTGCTGTGCCTGCTGCCTGCCAGCTTTCTAGGCTTGACTTCAAGACCTGTTTGACCCTTCATGTAAAACCATTTGTAGTGAAGCTATTGTATAAATAAGTAGCAAGTAAACCAGAATAGTTGAAGAAAGCACAAGTATTTTCTGAATGCTTTGGGAAACAGAGGAACTCACCTATTTTTTCCTACTTTAAAAACAGTAATTTTGACTTAATACATAGTGAGCAGTACTGATGAAAAGAGCGGTTTTCCTTTAAAAATGGTCATCTTAATGTGTGCATTTTTATATTGTTAAAGAATGTTGCATGGTTCAGAACATGGAATCAAATCTATCACCAAACTATCTGGGCATCATCTTTTAATTTTTGTTTCTAGCAGCTTGTCCCTAGTCTGCCTAATTGCAATATAATGGTTTTATGTAGCACCAGATGCTAATACGATAACATTTTTTTTTCCTGGAGAGAGATTCCTTTTTTTATTAGGCCTGGAATACATTGTTTTGCAACTTGAGTTAACCTGACCCATGACAAGCCATGGTGCTAACACTTTGAGAATTTTTTAAAAAATAGAAAGGATGCTTCTGTGTCTTCTTAAGATTGTTGAGAATCAGAAATGCACAAAGCACATCATATGTTTAAATGGAATTTAATGAGCACCTTCGTTCAGAAAAAAGTTTCACGTTAGCAACTAAAATAGGATAATATTTTTCATATTATTGGTTGCTACAGCACACTTGTTTGTTTTTCTTTTCTAGTCAATTGTCTTTCTTTAGTAAGTTGCTTTTGATAAATGAGCATCATGTATAACTGAAGCTATGTAACAGACTAATTTGTTATGTTGTATAGAATGAAGTTTTTATGAGAAGGAAATAGTCTGTCTTTGCGGCTAATTGCAGGGGCAATCATAACTCATGAAGACTCTGATAAGATTATAATGTGAGCATCCTCAGCCATCCTTGCCAGTATTGTATGCTTAAAAACCCTCAAAGGTGGGAGGGATGTTGCACTTCCAATTACAATGTAGATTTATTATTATTGAATAAGATTACTTCCGTGCACATGTGGTTTTCTTGTAAATGCCTTTTTTGGGAAGAGAGTGAAATAACTATTTACTAAATAGCTTCATAGAAGCTCTGTATTTGAAGATTGAAAATGGATTTCTAGTTTAATGGGAAAGAAGACTTGCAGTTAAAGCTGCATTAGTTAGGCGGGAGAAAAATCTTAATTAGTTTACAACTCATGATATATAACAAAATATAATTTATTGGTGTTTATTATATTGCTGCCTTTGTGCTTAAATAATGAACTGAAATAATTCAGAATTTGAAAGGTGTCAGAATGACTTCTTGCTCTGCATCTGGGGTCCACTGTCAATTCTGGGATCAGTATCCTCACCCTGGTTAGAATGGGTGCTGGAAAGAAGGCTAATCCAAGAATAAATGTAGTGAGGGAGTGAGACACAGAGGAGAGTGGGGGAGATGGGAAATGGCTCAGCCCTTGAACATGACTGAAAGATGTGTTGTCCTATTTAGAAAACCAGTTGGACAGTTAGAAAAACCCCATCCCAAAGGCAGCACCATTCAAATGTAAGTTTTGTATAGCTCTGTATCAGAAGGCAAGACTGGCCTATGGAAGTTAAGAATGCACCAGAACAAGTCACTGCCAGTGACAGTATCAGTCTCTTTTGCAATCAGGTCCTGCTCAGCTGTGTGTGAGTGTTCTTATGCCTGTATAATTTCCCAGATGCTGCTTTCTGTTCTGAGAGAAACACAGACAGGATCTCTATGAATTCCTCTGGGAAACCTTTGGTGTCTAGAGGCTAATAGATTAGCTGGATATTCAGGCTAGTTTTGTCTCAGGATTCACCAGTTTAAGTAGATGCATTCAATTTTGTTTCAATCGAGCTTTTCCTGCATTTGAATTTAGGAGTGAACAGATCAGGCATTCTCCTGATTTGTCCTCCCTCGGACTCAATCTGTGGTGAGCAGACCATTCGGGAAGGGCAAGGTAAGCTAGTGCTAGGCCTTTGATGGCAATCAGTCCAGGTTCTATGATGCTGACAAAGGCAAATGAGTCGGCAATAAAATGATGAATGGTAAAATGTTTATTGACTCTGAATTGATCAGCATGAGGTATTTGTTAGCTTTGATATCCTTGTGAGGCAGCTGGTTGCAGAATTCTGGATGTAGCTGTCTGGTAATCTCTGCAGTCAATGGCTGGTGTTTCCTCTGTTAATTTAATCTTGTTAATGCCTTATGTTCGGTAGGAATGTAGGGGTGACTTTGTCCTTTTTGACCATCATGGTGTATCAAATGCCAGTAGGGCAACAAGACTGCTCAAATCCAAAAGGGACTGTGTAAAATGATCTGTTGATGATCTTGGACATACACTCAGCATTCCTAAGAGATGCTATGTGTATCCTTGATATCCTAACACGCTCTTCTTTGAGAATGGACAACACTTCTCTTCAGAGTACAGGAAAGTGATTTTCAAATGGGCATCATTTACAAAAAAAAAAAAATTGTTAGGTCAAGAGGCTGGTGAGAGAGGCAGCTTGTCTCCTGAGGTGGTGGTAGTACAACGCAGCGGTGGTACATCATCCTGGGGCAAGGAGTGAGAATGAATAGCTATTTTTTATGTCAGGGCTTCCCTGCTGAGCCCCCAACACTATCTCCTTTCATTTGAGCTCATAGTGCCAGGTTTATGGAGGTTATTATGATAACCTCTAGGTATTGTTTCCAAGATGTAGCATTCTACATATTCTCCTTTCAAATGATGGAAGCACCAGGGAGCCTTAAGGTGAATTTAATCACTTATGTATTCCAGAGACCTGCATATACGAGA
This sequence comes from Pelodiscus sinensis, assembly GCF_052426305.1. Lineage (NCBI taxonomy): Eukaryota > Metazoa > Chordata > Testudines > Trionychidae > Pelodiscus > Pelodiscus sinensis. The sequence continues at coordinate 204,184,942 of NC_143052.1, forward strand.
TGTCTTGATTTCTGCAGAGTAGGCTTTCTAAATTTCTATAATCAACTGTGGCATAATATCGATGTCTTGCCTTACATTTAGTTTTGAGGAAAAAATACCTTGAATAGAATATTTCTGTTAATCCTTTCCAAATATTTTCTGTAAGGAACTCTTTAACAGAAAACCGCTATTTTTCTCATGAAAAGCAGTGGCAGGAATTGGTCCTAAGTAAAGATTTCGCCAGACCTATGTAGAAGCATTTCTCCTCAGAAGTACTCTATCTAGAAGTAAGCCTACCATGCTCTAAGGGGCTCTTTCAGAACCACTGATGTTCACAGAAAAACTTTGGTAGGCTTTGGATGAATGCCTATGAGTTTTTTGTATGTCCATTTCATGCCAATAAAGCGAGAGAACATATATCACAAGTCAGCCCTGTCTTACTATCTCCTCCTTTCCTTATCTGTACACTACAGAAAGAACGTTGCAAATGGGTTATGCTTCTTTACTAGACTGGTTATTCTACTGCAGATCTTACTGACAAATATTTAAATATATATAATCCTATTAATAACATACCATTTGATTTACATATGTCAAAATGGTCGTGATTTAGCTCTCATATCTTGTATATTTGCATACAGAGAGAATATTTTCATGTTGGAGCTATAACCATCTGCATTATTAATATTAGAAGTACTCCCATTACAAGTGACTATTTTCGTGCTTGAGAAATCTGTTAATTTTCACGTGTTCTTGACATCCGGTTGCATTTTGTGTGTTCTCTGTCTGCAGCAGTTTATTTCCTTACACCATTGTGATGAGTGAATTATTTTTCTGTCATGTACTCTTCTTAGTTCTGCTTTCCTAAGGTTTAATGAGATGCACCTGCACTATTGTATTTATATAGCTATAAATTGTGTGACTCTTAAAAACATGACTTAAAATTTTATAGGATACTAGTGGGTTGTGCCCTGTGCTCACTACACTTGCCAACACCCACCCCCAACCCTGCCGGCCGCTTTCATTTTCACGGCCAGAGTGCATGATGATGTCATTCTGTTGCCTAACAGGAAAAACTTTCTTAGATATAGAGAGAGAGATTGCATGTAACTGTGTAGGGAGTTTTATTATACTTTTATTCTTACTCCTTGTCTACTGGACTGCCACAAAATTAGTGTCTGAACATTACAAATGGCTCAATTTGACCATAGTCTTACTCCAAAGCTTGCCTTCTCTTCATAGGACAAGGGATTAATGCTGTTAAACACGTCAATGCAAATTCTAAATGGATAATTGAATATTCACTTTGTTTCTAGCATATAATCTTAACACATACTTTAATATTTACAACTTTTAATTGCTTTGTTAATTGAGAAGAAAAACTATGATGTGGCCTGTTTGATAGGTGAGAATCATTATCTGCTGTGAGAATTGGTAGTTGTCCAGAGAGAAGAAGGTTAGTGATATAGAAATACATACAAGGATCATACCTACAAAGTTCACCTTACTCATTAAGTGCTTACCTTACTCTTTCTATCAAGGGAGAAAGATAGATAATTTGAAAGACCTGATTTGGTGGCCTGGGGGAAAACTTTAATTTATACCAAAGAATAGGTATGTAAGAAAGTACATAGAGAACCTCTATACATTAAACTTCTTATAAACTGTTGACGATGTTGAAGAGATGACTAAGAAACACACTTATACATCACAGTGGAACTTATTTAGCCACTTGGTTATTTTTTTCTAGATGTGTCTAATTTTTTGGTGGTTATTGTTGCTTGATTTTAGGTTGCAGGTTTATGCAAATGCCTTCAATTTTTTTAAATCTGATGGGTTTTTTTTTTATGAGCTACACATCATAGGCTATGCAAAAGTACATGTTCATTTTATCATTATTACTAAAGTTGATCAATTATTTTTAATTTGAAAACTTGAAAGGAAAATAGGGAAATTTTGCTATATTTATTGGCATTTTTAACCGGCTCTTATTCCTGTTTTCCTGTAATGTAAAATAAACCAATTCTGATCACTTTAAAAGAAAGGAATTCAATGGGTTCATCTTTTTTAAAAGTACCTGAGTTAGGAAAAGGGGATTTAGGAGACGGAGGGTTGGTCTATATGGGCCAGTTGGTGCCCAACACATTGGTGTCCTTTCAGTTCACATCCATAAAGTGTACAATGTTGCACTGACAAGAGGACTTGTGCTACTATGTACCTAAGGCCTTTTTCAAACGATAACTTGGCTGCTTTTGAAACGTATCCCGGATCACTAGTGGATGAAAGGAAGAAAAAATATGATGCTAATATGACTACGTGTGAATGATATTAATGCTAGTGCATGGGAACCAGACAGTAAAGTTGACTGAAAACTCTTTGTAAGGAAAAAGGAAACAGGTGAGTTAATTTTTATCATCCAAAGCAGGGCATAAAGTCTGATTAACAGAGAAAATTTAAGATAATTTGTAACACTCTCTGAGATACAGTGTGGCATTTGCATCTCCATTGCCTTCAACAGGAGTGAGACACTACATTTATTAGCTGCACTTTGCTGACCTTTGTGATAGAGAGATGAGGTCATGACCCTGGCTTCTAGTTCCTGAACTGGAGCAAGAGCAACTTGAACAAGCACTCTGCAGAGCTCCTGAACTACTACTGAGCGAGGTCTTTATGTAAGAGAGGGGACAGTTTCTTGCACTGCTCTCAGCCTTGTACAGCCACATGAAGTCCTCTCACAATCTGGCTGTAAGGCACCACTATTATTTAATGGTAAGGAAGAGTTTGAAGTTTACAATGACAGTGCCCCTCTTATGAACATAGAACTCTTGTGTCACCTTTCACTGTTTGTGGTATAGAAGAACAAAATGATTTAAACCATTGCATTGCTAATGGTACACAAAATAAAAAGGGCTAACTAATAGAAAGGGAAATAGCAACATTGATGGTTCTTTCCCAGAGTTTTCCAAAGTACAACTGCAATTTGATTGCTGAGAAAAGTAGCTTATGTTTGAAAGCGTACTCAACTGTAAATTCTGAGATGATGTTTTGAAAGACCGGGAATCTTGACTCTTCCTTCGGACTTCTCAGTAACTGCATTGGTATTAGCATAGCCACTTTCAATTGCAGAAGAATAGTCTAGTTGATGACTGTGTTTTCTATAAGCTGAGTGCTTGATTGGCCACCTAGGACAGATCCCAGTGTTGCCCAGCTCATTAGCAGAGCACCCACATCCAGCAGCATTTGTTTCAACTCATGGTGCACATCTGCACATGCCTCCGTGCATAAAACAAAATTTATTTCACAGATGATAGGAAAAATTAGAGGGAAAATTGGTTGGGGATCATATCTGAAAAACATTGTATTTCAGTAGCATTTTAGAGACTGTCCACTACATCAGTGTGGGCAGCCACAAAGCATGACACACATTGTTGAGGCCTGCAGTTTCCTAGAGGTCTTTGTACCTTAAACATGTGAACAAGAATGCTGCGGCTTAGCTTGACCAGACTATATACACCAAATAAATGTCTGAAAGCAGATATTTAGATATGGTTTAATGCTTCTCTGAAGGACAAAATATAGCATGGTTATCATTTTCAAGTAGGGAAGCAGAACAACTGTGTACAAGTATGATGCAATATGTTACAGGGAACAATTTGTACTTAGGGAGCCAACATTTCATTTTGCTCTAAATCAGGCTGTTTTTTGATGCATTGCTAAATACTTATGGCATTTCTAACAGCATCTGCTGTGTTAGTATCATCTTGGGTATAATGACATGTGTGCTAAGAGGGATGATGATTTTACCAGAAGCTGAATCACTGTGCTATTGCATGGGTGAAATTCCTAAAACCCCAAGTGAAAACATCTGAAATATCAAACCTGCTGGTGATATTCTAAACCAGTGTTTCTTAAAATGGGCCCTGGACCCACTTTGAGAATGCTGTTAACAGGAAGCTCTGGTTTGTTTACATCATGGATCTGTAGCCACGGAGCCTTGTGGGTCCCATTGGCTCAGGTTCACTGTTTGAAGCCAAGAGGGACCTCAGGAAGCGGCATGGCCAGGGCCGCTGCTTTCCTCCCCTTGGCGGCAAATGGCAAACTGGAGCCAAGCAGAGCTACAAAGCTCCGTGGCTCCGGAGCCATTAAGTAAACAAACCATGGTGGCCCATTAGCAGTTTTCTCAAAGTGGGCTCGTGAACAAACAGAGCTCTCAACTATGCATGTAGCTCTTCTTAGCAATTTATTCTGACTCAACAGACATTCTAGGCTTCAGAGTGTGATGTTTAGAGTTCTTGTTGCATAGGTGGTTTTTGTTGCGCTGTGAGATTTGTGGTGATTTGTACTGATGCTAAGTGAGTGGGGTGATCTCTGGGCAATGCCATAGTTAGGGTAATTGTGTGTACTGGTTGTGTTGTTGTATAGATAGGTTTTGTTGTGCTAGGAAAATTTGTGTTGATCTGTGTAGATTGCAGTTGAATGCATGGATATGGCAGTTGGGTTTTGTAATCTACTATCTGTATAGTCTCCCTCATACACCAGTGAAACTCTCATGTGCAAATTAGCAGTATAGTCAAAGTGGAGACTGACTGAGTTACTTCTGATATCACAGTGGTTTAGATTCTTGTCATTTGCATATCTACATGCCTTATAGTAGTTGTACACCACATAGGTGTAATTTATAAAGTCAAAAGAGCTGAGAACTTCACATAGTACATAACAAATTGTTACAAGGAGCAGGGAGAAAAAATATTCTTAACTTCTGAGAATAGTACAAGAAGCAATTGCAGCAAGAGATGTATAGGTTACACATTATGAAAAACTGCTTAACCCTCAGAGTGGTTAACCACTTCAATAAATTGCCTCGGGAGGTTGTGAAATCTCTATCACTGGAGAATAAGAGCAGATTAGATAAACACCTGTCAGAAATAGCTGAGATAACACTTAGCCCTGTCATTCGAGCCGGGGAATGGACTAGATGACCTCTCACGATCCCTTAGGGTGTATCTGAACTATATAGTTCCATCGATGGAGCCATGTAGATTAGGCTGATTGGCAGAGGGAAATGAAGCTACGATTTAAATAATCGTGGCTTCATTTAAATTTAAATGGCTGCTGCGCTCTGCCGACCAGCTGATGATCAGCTGTTTGTCGGCAGATAGGGACAGTCTGGACGCGCCGCTGTTGACAAGGAAGCTTTCCGATGCATACCTGTGCCGGCCGACAAAGGCTTCCTTGTCGACAGTGGCACATCCAGACTGCCCCGATCTGCCGACAAACAGCTGATCATCAGCTAGTCGGCAGAGCATGGCAGCCATTTAAATTTAAATGAAGCCACGATTATTTAAATCACGGCTTCATTTCCCTCTGCCGATCAGCCTAATCTACATGGCTCCATCGACGGAGCCATGTAGTTTAGACACACCCTTACAGTTCTGTGATTCTATGATCTCTGTGATGGTTCATCTTGGTGATGTTCTGAACCATAAAGAGCTCTCAAATGTGCTTGTAGCTGTTTCCATTGCTGCACTCTGACTCTACAGATATACCAACCTTCAGAGCAGGGGTGGGTAAATAACATCCCAGGGGCCAGATCCATTTCCCCAGGGTTAGTGACTGGCAGGCTACCATTGTTATATTTGCCTGTGCCTCCACAAGTATGGGGGATTGCAGGTCCTGTTGGCCACAGATTGCCATTCCTGGCCAATGGGATCTGCAGGAAGCAGTGCCCTGGTCCACAGTGCTTCCCACAGCTTCCATTGGCTGGGAAAGGTGATCCGCGGTCAATGGGAGCTGCAGTCACCCATACTTGCAGAGGCACAGCCAGATAAAATGGCAGCGGCCTGCCAGGTGCTAACTCTGGAGAACCGCCACTAATTTATTACCCACTCCTGCCTCAGAGTGACACATTGTCATTCCTGGAATCTTATTATATAGACCACCACTGAAATATTGACCTATACATCTCTGCTTGCTCAATACCCGATATAATCGCAGCTGGGTAAATAGATGTATATCTGTAACTAGAAGTATGTGACTGTTACATAAATCAGACACAAAGGGCATCACAGTAGCAGAATATCTCAGTCCTAGAAATGTGTGAATGCTTCATTCTTCTTGAGAATTTGCCTGCCTTTAAGGTCTTCTCAAAGTTAGTGTTACTCTGTCTGTTTCCTTCTGAGATGCAACGAGCTTCTAAAGAAACCATGCATGCACACAAAAAGCTCACATACTAGGAAGCCTAAGCATTATATGAAATTACAAGTTGATGAGGTAACTGGCTTTGTGAATATGGGAAAGTCAGTGGATGTGATATACCTTGACTTTAGCAAAGCTTTTGATAGGGTCTCCCACAATATTCTTGCCAGAAAGTTAAGGGAATATGGATTGGATAAATGCACTGTAAGATGGATAGAAAGCTTCCTAGACTATTGGGCCCAAAGGGTAGTGATCAACAGCTCGATGTCAGGTTGGCAGTCGGTTTCTAGCAGAGTGCCCCAAGGATCTGTTCCAGGGCCAATTTTGTTCAACATCTTTATTAATGATCTGGATGAGGGGATGGATTGCACCCTCAGTAAGTTTGCAGATGACGCTAAGCTAGGGGGAGAGGTAGATACGCTGGAGGGCAGGGATAGGGTCCAGAGTGACCTGGACAGATTAGAGGATCAGGCCAAAAGAAATCTGATGAGATTCAACAAGGGCAAGTATACTTGGGATGGAAGAATCCCAAGCACTTGGGACAGAAGAATCCCAAGCATTCTTACAGGCTGGGGACTGAATGGCTAAGTAGCAGTTCAGCAGAGAAGGACGTGGGGATTACAGTGGATGAGAAGCTGGATATGTGTCAACAGTGTGCCCTTGTAGACAAGAAGGCTAATGCATATTAGGGTGCATTAGGAGGAGCATTGCCAGTAGATCCAGAGAAGTGATTATTCCTATTTATTCAACTCTGGTGACGCCATATCTGGAGTATTGTGTCCAGTTCTGGGCACCCCACTATAGAGAGGATATGGACACATTGGAGAGGGTCCGGTGGAGGGCAACCAAAATGATTAGGGGGCTGGAACACATGACCTATGAGGAGAAACTGAGGGATTTGGGTTTGTTTAGTCTGCAGAAGAGAAGAGTGAGGGGGGATTTGATAGCAGACTTCAACTTCCTGAAGGAAGGTTCCAAAGAAGATAGAGAAAGACTGTTCACAGTAGTGATGGATGTCAGAATAAGGAGTAATGGTCTCAAGTTACAGTGGGGGAGGTCTAGGTTGGATATTAGGAAAAACTATTCACTAGGAGGGTGGTGAAGCACTGGAATGGATTAGGGAATAGGTGGTGGAATCTCCATCCCTAGAGGTTTTTAAGTCTTGGGTTGACAAAGCCCTGTCTGGGTTGATTTAGTTGGGATTGGTCCTGCTTTGGGCAGGGGGCTAGACTTGATGACCTCCTGAGGTCCCTTCCAGCTCTATGATTCTTTGTTTTATTGAATTTATTTATTCTTAGGGAGATGAGACAGGAATGGTAAAAACTGGTAAATGCTGCTCAGCTCAAGCTGCATACTGAAAAAAAACACAGCAGTGTGGGTGTTGCAGTAGCTGTGGCAACATGTGCTAACTCTCAAAGTCTCAGCCCACATTGAACAATGGCTTGCCTGAGCTGGTGCCTATGTTAAACTGTCCACATTGCCATTTTTGGTAGACAATCTCTTAGCAGATTAAGAAAAGTTGTGTCCTCAAATTAGGTGCTCTTTTATGTTTCTTTTATAGGGAAATGCTCTTTCTTTTCAAATGAATTGATTGTTCTGCCACATTTTAGTAATTTCTTTCAACTGTATAATTCAATATTAAAATATATTGAAACATTGGAATCCTGGATATCCATGTCCTCGGAATTTACACCCAGTAAGTCTGGACATTTTATTAGTTTATTGAAACAAGGTCAGACTTCAAAAGGTATTTAGGTGTTGCTCTGTTCGGTACAGAAATGCTTCAGGGAAAATGCACAAAAGGAGTTAGGCCACCAAGCCAATGTTTAGGTGCTATGGCCATTCACAAAATGATGTTCTGCTGCTACCTGTCATAGTGGGCACCTCAATTTCAACCAATAGGCATGCAGAATGCTGCCTATGTCTTGATGGTACCCATCGGTAATGAGTGAGTTGATGCTCTTGCACATGACTAAATGCTGTTTTTGTCCTCAAACTAGGCATTCCCCGTCTATCTTGCCTCTGTGGCCCAGTCCCATAGGCATGCTCAGAACATGCCTACTCTGCACATAACACAGCCAGGGGCACACAGGTTGGTAAGTTGTGGGGCAGGAGAGCTAGCCAAAATATCCAATAGACGCAGTGGTTTGGGCACTCATCTCTTCCTGATTTGGAGCAGCCACTTCAACTCAGATCTCATCCAGGACAGGTGGGTGTCCTGTCCACCAGGCTATTGCATATTCTGGAGTGGATCTCACAAGTGCGGATGGTCCTAGAGTTTGGACTCCAGCCTAAGTCCACTTGTCTTTGCTGCAATTGAACAACGCTTAATCCAAGTCCTGCTAACTGGAGACAGCTGATTCAGGATAGTCCCAGACATTTATTTGCATTGAAAACATATCCTACAAGTCTCATTGAAAATTAATGGTACTCAGGCTCCTATGTGCCTAAAACATGTATAAAATAAGGTTTAGGCTCCAAAGTCCATTAAAGGTTGCAATACTGAGTGAAATAAGGCTTAACTACTATTAAAATCTGGATACTGTAAATATATATATTTGTGGAGGTAATTTTTAATATATTATCAGAGTACATCAGTGATTATGATGTATACATTCTACAAAAATCACAAAACCAAACAAACAGAAACACCCGCTACAAATATATACATAAGTACAGAACAGATAGAAAAAGCTAGTCAATGGATCATTCCACAGATTAAGTTCAGATTGAGAATGAAATAAATCATAGACTATGTATAAAATATTCGGTTTGGAAGTTATTAATATTAATTAAATCATTTGGAATTAAGAAAGGTATATTTGTACATTGACTGTGAAGTCAAAAATAGTCATGAATGCAGAGCCTTTAATCTTGGCAGAGTTAAGTACTAAGATGTCGTATAAATTGATTAGATTTAGAGGTAATGAACTTAAAGGTTAATTAGTGTAGGTAGATTGTTCTTAAGTTATTTAGACAAGAGTTGGATTTTACATAGTTTTCCATCCACTGAACAATTAATATGCACACAGAAGTAACCTCAAAAATAATTTAAATAATGCTTAGCATTTCTTATGAAATACTGTATCTTTGTAGGCTTATTAGGCTGAAATTTATGTCATGAATAGAAATGTTGTGACACAGGTTTTACCACAGCTGATTAATAGAGCCGAACACTTTTCTAGACAATGCAGTTGGAACAATGAAATACTTTCATGGTATCTTAAAACAGAAATATTTAATGTAACATATCATAATAAAGTCTACTCTGACAGCTAATATCAAATGGTTTATTTCATATTTAGAAGGAAGTGTTTCTAAAATTGGTTTTTGCTTTGTATATGAAGATACATGAACAACATCTTGTTGTAATATGGATTCTTTTCTTTTAAATAATGGGACTATAACGTGGGTTAGATATAAAGGGACAGAAAATAGCAATCACATGCTACATTATTTCTACCCAATTTCATCTGTAAGAAAAATAAGTTAACTACATTCATGGCCACAGAACTTAGTAAAGTTGAGTGCTGGATCTCCTTTGGGGGAAAAAAAAAAAGGTAGCTAGGACAATTTCTGCCAGATGGCAAACAGTCTCTCCCTACCCTCCCCAAACATATGGTTTCAGAATTGCAGGTTTTAATCCTAATACAGTTCTTGGGATGCTGGTTAGAAAAGATTACATAATTTTCTGCCAGATTTTAGTTTAGTTGTCAATTATTGTCAGATCTGGTAACTATATGTGTCGTAAAAGTTGAATTTTTTTGAAAGTTTCTATTAAAACAGCTTAGCCCTTTCACAGAACAAAATAAGCTTATATAAGTATATAAGCTTATTACAGCCATTTAATTGAGAATTTTTTATACCCCTGTACTTTAGAAAACACACTAGAAATTTAAAAGGGGGATGGTCTTCATATTAGGGATATGCCTTCCACCATCTCCTTGAAATATTGCCAAATTGGCACCAAATTAAAAAGTCTTCCAAAAATTCAGTTCACGCTGCTCACTAGAGACTTTTTAAGAGTTTGACAGCCAAATTATTTGCAGATGCTGTGTCATGAAGTATGTTCAATGTGAGAATGCAGAGACTGAGTAGGACAGTCCCTGCAGTTGACCGCTGTCCTATCAAGCAGTGGAATGGGAGCAAGTCATCCTCTCTTCTGAGTAGGCTTGCTAACCTTACCGGTTTCACCAGCATTTTCAAAAAATCGGCTCTGAAGCAAAACTAGGATATTTTAAGTCACTAGAAGTCCAGTGGCACAGCAGGACTAAGGTAGTCACCCTGTCAGCCACATCACTCCCAGCAGTGACTGGCACATCCCTGTGTCACCTGGGGGCATGGACGGGGGTGTCTCCAAGCACCAACTCTGCAACTCCTATTGTACAGGAACTGTGGCCAATGAGAGATACAGGAGTAGAGCCTATGGGCACAAGTGGTGTTCAGGGTCCCCTGGCTCCCTCACATAAGATTTGGATATGCCAGCCACTTCCAGGAGTGGAGCCTAGTTTAGCACTGCTGCGCCACTGACCAGGAACCACCCATGGTAAGTGCTACCTGGCCAGAGCCCGCACCTCTCAAACTCTCCTGCATCCCAAACTTCTACTACAGCTCAGAGCCCCTCTTGCACACAAACCCCTACCCCAACCCTGATCCCCCTCCCTGAGGCAGCATTCCAAATCCTCTCCTGCACTGCAACCTGTAGCTCCAGTCATGAGCACCCTCCCCCACTCCACAGCCCTTCCTACACTTCAATCCCCTGCCCCAGCCTGGTGAAAATGAGTGAAGGTGGGGAAGAGCAAGCAACAGAGCAGGCACCAAAGGGAACAAGAATGGAGTGACTAGGGTGAGGCCTTGAAGAAGAGATGGGGCAGGAGTGGGGCAAGTGTTTGGGGTTCTTGGCAACTGTTCCTCTGAATGCTCTCTCCTTTCTCCCCCTGCCATTGCTAGACCTCTGACAATGTGTAGGACAAGGACCATGAAGTAGCCTGACTGAAATGCAGAGTGGTCGGGACCTGGATGAGTGGATTCAGGCCTGGGGAGAAAAATTGTGGGGCCCTGTACATCATGTTCACTGGGCTGCCATTTCCTCAACTTCACTTGATTTACACAGAGGTGATCATAGAGTTAGAAAGGACCGCAAGGTCACCTAGTCTAACTGTAGTATATCTTATTACTTGTATGTTTATTTCAAATGGAGAGCTGAGCTTGAGGCCCTGCTACAATTGTTTTCCCTTCTCCTCAGCCTTGTGCAATCTGGAAGCAATAGATTTGAGTCAAGGAGACTTTGGGGAAAGATTGAAAGCTGAGAGGGGTCCAGGGACAAGAAGCCTGGTGTGGGAGCAATAGAGTTGCAGGGGCAGGAGGGAGATTGGACCTGGGAGCGAGTGGGAGTGTAAATGACAGATTGAGCCAGGAGCTGGACAGAGACAAAAGAAGGATTAATTACCATAACACTGTCCATCCTGTCTGATTAATATGGCAGGAGTCCTGTGGGAAAATAGTGTGTAATTGTGCAATGAAAGGATGTTTTTTAATACATATGTATACAAGGAGGCTGAAGAAAGGTTGCATAGCCAACCTTAAATCTGGCATTCCCTAATTTTTGAGGGCTTGACTTTGCAACCTTAACATTTTCTTAACATGTTTGTGTGTAATATACACGAGCATCACTTTAAATAGAAGTCAGCTATTATTTTTTAAAAAATATGACCAAAGCAGAAAGCGGTGATGAACATATAATAATGAGCATTGGTCACCTTTAGGTACCCAACAGTATGACAGGGTGACTGTGCAAATCTAAAATACCTGTTAGCAAGTGCTTGAGAAGACGTTTCTGTTTCTGTTGAGAAGACGTTACATGAGTTCTGTGTCTCACTGACAAAGGTGGCTCATTACTTTCTCCATGGACAAATAGATTGAGAGCTGAGTAGTTCTCTTACTGTAGGCCTTGGAAAGCCAAGTCTTGAGCTAGAATTGGCTATAAGTTATCACAGTGATAACTTCTGTCAGTAAAACCAGGCTCCAGACAAGTGAAGAGCATTTGAGTCTACAAAGTGCCTTGTCTTATAGAAGTTTGAAGAAAATCAACCTAGTAACAAACAAGTAGTTTTAAAGTTAAGCAGAAAATCTATCCTCTCTTTGTCTTGACTCTTACATATTATGGCATGTTTAGTTATGAATGTCTGTTGTATAAATTAATTATGTTTATCTTGGTTTTAGGAAGGTTAGACTTGTATAGTTATTTTAAAAAGAAAAGTCTATTTATACTAATTACAGAACAGATCTTTGATTTGGACCATGTCCTTGGCTTGGACTGAGGTATTCTTGGAGCAGAATCTGGAGGCTGATTTCATCCAGGTGTAAGCTAGATCAACCTCAGGTTGATTTAAATCATGAAGACAGTAATTGCCTAATAAATGGTTGACATCCGAGAGGAATCTGCAGAAACTTGGAAACAGCTTTCTGTGGCACAAAGGAGAGACCATGCAAGAATTGAGCATCTGTCTGATAATTAATAAATGCATTTTGTCTGCTAATTAACATAAAATCAAAGCATATCACTGAGGGTATATCTACACTACAAAGTTTTTTTGGAAAAATGGCCGGAAAAACTTGAGAAACATCCACACTGCAATTGCATTCTTCCACAAGAAAATCAAAAGAACAGAGGGGGTTTTCCAGCATTGGTAATCCTCATTCTATGAGGAAGAAGCCTTTTTTTGAAAGAGCTCTTTTGCAAAAAGGCACGCCTGGACGAGGAAGAGGAAGTTCTTTTGGAAGCAGAGGAAAGAGGAAGAAAAAGCACAGGTGCCCTGGGGGCCATTCCGTCCATAGCAATCACAGCTTACATGTGAGAGAGTGTCCATTCAGTGTGGATGCTCTCTTTCGAAAAAGCAGATCACTTTTTTGATGCACGTTTGCAGTGTGGACGCGCTCTTTCGGAAGTTTTTTTTGAAGATCTCTTCTGAAATAAGCTTCTTCCAAAAGAAGCCTGTAATTTAGATGTAGCCTGAAGGAGACTTAGGTGCCTGAGGAAGAGGTATAAGGATAGCCTGAAGACCAACTTGCAGTGGATAGGCCTTCAATCTCGACAGTTTGAACTAGCTGCTGCAGACAGGACTAACTGGCGTTCCCTTACGAGAAAAGCAGTAACAAAGTTTGAGGATGACTGCCGCCAACACCTCGCAGCTGCATGTGAAAGACAACATAGAGCTGTGTTCTCTCCGGTCCTGATAACCAGTGTCCCATGCACTATTTGTAGCCGCATATGTGCTTCGACCTTTGGGCTCCGGAGCCACATGAGTCTCCACAAATGAAATGCACAATATGTCTTCCTCAGCTCCCGAGAGACAACAAACAGGTGAAGCAGACTTAAAGTAAGATAACATATTAGAATACATTAGATTTTATTTACTAATTAGAATAATATATTTTTCCTTAAAGGACTATTTTTTAAATTAAGTAGGTTTGCAAAATGTTCATGTATTTATCTAAAATGAAACTCTCTCAGGCTTTCCAAAGATAAACCAAGGCACAAACAGTGAGATTAATAGAAGCTTTTCCAGTGACTGGAATACATGCAGGATTATGCTGAGTTTGTGTATAATTATGAACCCTAAATACATGTGTGGATGGCAATCTTAGTTAAATTCAGTACTGGTATACTTTGGAAGTTGTGACTTCTAGCTTGCATTACATGATAGTAAGAGTTCCAATATCATCCAGATCCTGTGTTTTAGCAAATGTGAGAAATATTTACTAATCTACCTTTTTGAAATCTATGGGATTATTCATTGATGGTTAGCAAATTGAGTGGCAGATTACTTTGGAGACTAAAACTCCCATTGAGATACTGGGTTCCAATGGCATAAAATTACATTGACTTACTCATGAGGAGTATGGGAGCAGGGGCTAGGGCAGAACCAAAGGTGGCTAACATTGCCCAAGATTGGGTTTGGTTAGAAAATCAGCAGAGGAAGATGTTTTTTAAGAAAACTCCTGCAGTTGGCCTATGGACACTTGCCTAATAAGCATTGCCTTCCCTCTTCTGTCCCTATGAAGGGTAAAGACTGAGTCCCTTCCAATGTGTTGAATTTCCCCTGAGTGGGAAGATGGTGCAAGAAAGCAAATTATCCATCTATGCATGCCAGTATTGCTGAATTTAGTCTTTTTGACAAGATAAGCTTATGAGGATATGTTAATAGGGTTGCCAATTTTGACTGATCACATTCCTAGAGGTTTCCTCCCATGACATAATCTTTAATTAAAGATTAAGGCCCATTCGGTAGGTTTGGCAACTCTATGAAATGGATGCATTGGCTTTTATTTGATTTCCATTCTTTTCACTTTGTTATATATCTTGGTGGCAATAAGGGCAAGTTTTAAACCGACTGCTATTAATTCTAAGTATTCTGGAGCTTTTCTTCTTGATTTTTGAGACCATATTAGGGGAAAAGAATGAAATAAAGGTATCATTATTAATTCCACCATAGAATACTATTTTAATATAGGTAAATTAAATGTTATTACAATGGCAGGTTTTGGAATGTGATTGTTTCATATGCACAGTAGTTGAAAATCCTCCCTTCAAATAAGGACACTTTTGTTTATAGGAAGATACTTTCCACTTCAGTGCTTTTTCTCAATATTTGAAACAAATTGGATGTAGATTACTGATTTGGCTGTAAGCACAAATGGAGTGGTGACCAAAATTGATGGTCTGCCTTCAAAGTTCCTCAGAAATCACTTTGCTTGCTTGACTGATAAAACTGCAGCCAGGAATAAAAGCCTATTTTAATACGTCATGTGAGTCGTTTACATGAAGCATTGCATTACCTTAAAAGGCTTAGCAAACTAATTCTAACATTTATAATGTTCGCAATGTTTGTTCTTTCCAGTCATTGATGTAACTCTTAGTTGATTTAATGGACTTAATGGATTTGTGTTAAAAAATGGGGGCATGTGTAAAATTAGCTCACAGTGTTTGCACTCACATGTGTACACGTATATAAAAATATTTGCTAGAACTGATGTCAGCACTTTGTACTTTTAAAAATTATTTAAACTGTAAGCATTTTACCCAATTATCATGGGATGGAATGTGTAATTGGGTTGAGTTCCTGGCCTTTAAAGGTCCTGTGGCTTTTTGACAAGAGGAGGGACATAAACCTTATTATCCTGGCTGAAATCCATCTGGAATAACTACATTATCTCTGCCTAAATTATACCTCTCATTTCTAATGGATATGAAATTATTCTTTACTTCTTTTTCTAAAAACTGCTAGCACTCCTGGCACAGAAAGACTGCATTCAGTCCCAGTGATGGATGAATGATCTCTATATCAGAGTGATTTGAGAAAGTGTAAGATGAAAAGTGTTATGGAAATTTAATATGTTGGTTATAACAATTAATCTGTAATTAGAACAGAAGGGGAGGGGTGATAAATCCAAATTAAACTCTAAAGTTAAAGTGGAAATATTTTAATGTATATTGAAACTTGTGCTTTCCTTAGGTCTTCTCAACTCTTATAAATAGAAGGGCCATGAACTTTCTCAGATGCTACATTATAAATGTATTGTTAGTCAAAACAAAAACAGCAACAACAAAAACAAACCAGCCCTATATGTTGCCCAGGGTTGAGAAAAGGATAATTAGGCTAATGTCTCTGCTGTTTTGTTTTGTTTTATAAAACTTCATGAAAATTTGGTATGGTCTCACCATCTTCATTTACAGAAAGTGGAACACAGCATACTCAGATTAGGTGCATAATTAGTATCCTGCATTGTTAGCACTGAGTTACTGAAGAAACACGTGTACCCAGGATAGAACTGGATAGTCTTTTATACTTTGCCTGAAAACCAAGCTTTGCCAAACTGAGGGTATGTCTACGCTACCCCGCTAGTTCGAACTAGTGGGGTAATGTAGGCATACCGCACTTGCAAATGAAGCCCGGGATTTGAATTTCCCGGGCTTCATTTGCATAAACTGGGTGCCGCCATTTTTAAATCCCTGCTCGTTCGAACCCCGTGCCGCGCGGCTACACGCGGCACGGACTAGGTAGTTCGGACTAGGCTTCCTAGTCCGAACTACCGTTACTTCTCATGGAATGAGGAAGCCTAGTCCGAACTACCTAGTCCATGCCACGTGTAGCTGCGCGGCACGGGGTTCGAATGAGCAGGGATTTAAAAATGGCGGCACCCAGTTTATGCAAATGAAGCCCGGGAAATTCAAATCCCGGGCTTCATTTGCAGGTGCGGTATGCCTACATTACCCCACTAGTTCAAACTAGCGGGGTAGTGTAGACATACCCTGAGATGCCAGAAGATTGTGTAGATGTTCTAGAGATAATCTTATGCTTCCTTCAGCTCTGATGGGGCTTGCTACACTTTGGAAGAATTTGATGTTTTGCTATGGCCCCCATTCCATGGTGCTGTGATATCCTGCTGATGAACCTGGGGTTTGGCTCCTCTATAGAGGATCCACTGGGATCTCATAGACTTTAAAGCTGAGCATCCTGATGATCTACTCTGACTTCCTGCATGTCAGAGGCCACTGAAAGTCATCCACTCATTCCTGCTTCCTTCCTTTGTCTTATTGGCTCTGCAGACTAGAGGGCTTTTCTGGGGAGGAGGAGAGGCTGTGCTTCCCCAGGCACAGCCAATGGAGCATGAGATGTCACTCAGACTAGGTTTTACACTCAGTGTCTACCCCTCTCCTTTTCCCAAATGCTCTGCCTTTGACCCCCAGATTCCGCTCCCTTCTTCAGCCTACCCTGAAATAATAGGAGACCATTCCTCTTTCCCTAGATCACCACATCCGAGATTTCCTTCTCCTTGGAACAGATGAAGCACCTCGATCTATCAGGAAGTGCTAGTGAAATCTCATAATCAAAAATTATACTGGAATGTGGGGTGGGGACAGATTCCTTTTAACTGATAAATAAATCCCAACCGTACATTTTTTCAGGGCCCAAGGCTAATTTCACAACAAATGAGCAATCATATTCCTTTCTAATGCAATGAGAACATACACTGTGAATGAGGGCTTCTCACTTAAACTGCTACGATGGCATGGTAAGCTCTCAACCTAGCTGCAAGATGAAGTATTCTACACACAACCTCTATTATATGTTTCAAAACCTGGACTAGGAATAGCCAAGCTGTTTTAAATGAAAATCCAAGTACCCAAATTTGCATGAAGTTTTTAAAGCCATTTTACATAATGATCTTGACCCCAAATTCAATTCTCTTTCTATGCAATAATTGTTTTGTGAGACTATCTATGATACTTATACAGACAATGGAACTTAAAGGCATTTAAAGGTATGGCTCTATTTTTTTGTTTGCAGCAGGAAGTTATGAAAGGCAGCTGTTAGCTGGAAAATGTAAGCTTTCTTTGCAATCTGTATGAACAAAAATTGGATTTGTTTCCCCTGTTTTGTAGCCCAGATTTCATTGTGTTTGCAGTCAGAGATTGGCAGCTGACTTCAGAGCTTTGTGCGAAAGAAAAGCTAAACTGCTCTTTCTAGGTTCTGACTTTCTTTCTGAACTGAATTTATCAACGTAAACTTGTACATTTTGCAGCTATTGTGTTAGGATAGCAAGATGTTCCTTCTGAGATTTGGAAATAATTAAGACTTTTTATAATTTGAAGGATTTCATAAATATAGTCACTTTTAAAAACAGGAAAACATTCCAAATTTTTAGTTTTATGTAGTTAACAATATCTAGCCTTTCTCATTAAAAAGTTAAGAGTTTCCACTGTCTTTACTTAGTTTTCTTTCTTGAATTCAAATAGGAGAAAAATCAATTTTAAGGAAGGAAGCTGTCAGTTTTGCACATCATTCTAGACTCTTTTTGCATCTTGCTTAAATATGTGGTTTGGTACTTAATATTGTTGGTACTTACTATGTTATGGTGGGGGAAATAGGAGATGTATTTTATTTCCTAGCTCTGCCAAACATCATGAGAGACTTGGGGCAAGTCCTCTAATCTCCGTGCTTTGGTTCCCCATTGGTAGAACCAGTGTAACACTTCCTTCTTTCCTTTCACTCACCTTTTGTTTACCTCGTCTACTTAGATTGTATGTATTTCAGAACTGGGACTTTGGTGAGCATCGATCTCTGCTGGGCTACCTAGATACTAGTGCAATTCACTTGAACCTCCATAACCCGGGTGTCTCTAATGTGGAAACACGTGTGGTTTGGACTCTATCAGAGGAAGAAGGAAGTGGTTCTGCATGCTGCTGTTCTCCTTTCCCCCCAACTGGGGAAATTATGGCTTTTCCCTGCCGCTCCCATAGTGGCAGGAGGCACTTCATGGGAGTGTTGGGGTGTGTATGTGCAGAGCCATTTGTGCCCTTGGGGGTACATCTAGACTGCAAGACTCTTTCGAAAGAAATCGTCTAGACAACGACAAGGTTTTCGAAAAAATGATCCGCTTTTTTGAAAGAGAGCACCCAAGCAATCTGGATGCTCTCTTTCGAAAAAGCCCTGTTTGTTTTTGAAAAAAGGTGTTCTTCCTGGTAAAAGTAGGTTTACCAATTTCAAAAAAACCCGCCGCATTCTTTCAATTTAATTTCAAAAGGACGTCAGTTTAGATGCAGGTGAAGTTTTTTCAAAGTAGTCTAGTCACACCCTGGTGGAGTGCTGCCAGTTAAGCACCCCACCCCATCATCTCATGCCCAGACCCCAAAACCCCATTTCTCTCATGTTTCCTTCTTCCCTACCAGAGCCCGCACTCTCAGCCCAACCCACTTTTGCACCCTCCCTCCCTCTCTCTCAGAACCAGCACCCTCACCCCCAGTATGCTCCTGCACCTTACCTCTCTCCTATATTCTATGGCTGAGTCTAGACTGGCATGATTTTGCGGAAATACTTTTAACAGAAAAGTTTTTCCGTTAAAAGTATTTCCACAAAAAGTGCGTCTAGATTGGCACAGATGCTTTTGCGTAAAAAGTGCTTTTGAGCAAAAGCATCCGTGGCCAGTCTAGCCGCGATTTTGCGCAAGAAAGCCCCGATAGCCATTTTAGCCATCGGGGCTTTTTTGCACAAAACGGTTCTTCCCTGTCTACATTGGCCCTCTTGCGCAAGTAGTCTTGCACAAGAGGGCTTTTTCCCCAGTGGGAGCGTGAAAGTATTTGTGCAAGAAGCACTGATTTTGTACATTACAAAGTCAGTGCTCTTGTGCAAATTCAAGCGACCAGTGTAGACAGCTGGCAACTTTTTGTGAAAAGAAGCTGCTTTTGCGCAAAATCTTGCCAGTCTAGACACACCCCATATGTATTGTTATCTGTTACATGTGAAATACAAATTCAGTACTTTGAACAGTGTTTATTTTCACCTTCAAAACAGAAAGTGTACATGAACACCCATGGTCTAGATAATTCTATAATCTGGTATAGAATATTTCCCAAAATTGCCAGATTAGAGAGGTTCAAGTGCACAAATAATACTATATCTAAAGGGTAACTAAGTTCTGAGAAATATTATACAGATACTCCTGTCATCTGAAGAAGTGAGTTGTGCCCATGAAAGCTCATGAAGCCATCTACATGTTTTGTAAGTCTTTAAGGTGCTACTAGACTATTTATTGTTTTTTAAGTTTTTCTTGTACAGAGATGATCAGAATAACATATTTTTAAATCTAGCATTACTGATTTACTTTTTTGTGTTCTCAAATGAAGTCATTATAAGTATAATTAGAAAGAACTCCCTAAACAGAAGGACAAATGCTATCAGAGGTCTAAAAAAGGCAAAATTAAACTTCAGTTCATATCTGAACTGTTTTGTTTGGTAAAAGAACAGATTTTTTTTAAAATTTCTACAAAGGGTTTGACATTTTATCCACTACAAATATAATTAATCATGCTTGTTGTTTAGTGATGATGTGGAAATGGTTATTCAGTTGGTTTTATGTGTTTCTTATTTATTTTTTAATATTGTGGGGTTGAATATTTTCTCAAATGTGTTGTATGTAAGGGTGCCTCTAGATTGCAGAGGTTTTTTTTCGGAAAAACAGCCGATTTTCTGAAAAAACATCACTTACATCCACGCTGCTATTGCATTCTTTTGAAAGAAATCAAAAGAACACATGGGGTTTTCCGACATTGGTAAACCTCATTCTATGAGGAAGAACACCTTTTCCAAAAGAGCTTTTCCAGAAAAAGGCCTGTGTGGATGCAGAAAATGGAGTTTTTTCAAAAGAAGAAGAAACAGGAAAAAGCACAGGTGTCCTGGTGGCCACTCTGTCCAGGTGTCCTGGTGGCCACTCTGTCCATAGTAATGCTTTCGCTTCTTGGCTTCTTTCGGAAGAATCTTTTTTCAGAAGAGATCTTTGGAAAAAACTTCTTCTGAAAGAGGGTGTCCACACACCAAAGTGCATCAAAAAAGTGATTTGCTTTTTTGAAAGATAACGTCCAAACTAAATGGATGCTATCTCACATTTAAGCTGTGATTACTATGGACAAAGTGGCCACCAAGGCACCTGTGCTTTTTCCTCTTTCCTCCTATTTCAAAAGAACTCCATCTTCCCCGTCCACACACGACTTTTTCTGAAATCACTCATTCAGAAAAAGGCTTCTTCCTCATAAAAAGAGGATTACCAATGCCAGAAAACCCCCTCAGTTCTTTTGATTTACTTTTTGGAGAACGCGATTGCAGTGTTGACGTAACTCAGGTTTTGTTGGGAAAATGGCCATTTTTCCAACAAAACTCTAAAGTGTAAACATACCCTGAGTGAACTGTTTTGAAATAGCCAGAGCATAGGAATGCCACTAGCTCCTCCCAGCAGGAGGCAGTGTAAAGCTGCTTTTGAGGACTTCGTATCTATCAGGTACTTTTCCTGTCCTGGGAGAACTTCCTAAGGAACTGCAGCATGGTCCATTGTATAGTCAAAAGGCATCTGCATTCCTTTCATCCTCTTCAGTGGTACTATGGGACAAATGCAGGGAGAAGTAGATTTTAAAATGAATATTCCACTAATTTGCTGGTAAATAACTTAACATTCATACCAGTGACACCAAGAAGTTGACTAACTTTGATGTGCACTATAGTGAGGAAATGAAAGGTTCAACAAAATGATTTAGTCTCTTAGGGCATGTCTACGCTAGTGTTATTTCAAAAAAAGCTATTTTGGAGTAGTAACTCCTGAAATAACTATATTGAAATAATAAGTCCACACTACAAATCCCCATCAATATAGTGCAGAGCTATATCACATTAGCATGTTCACACTGATGGGAGCCTAAACTGCATATAAGGCCCCCCCGGAAGCACTCTAGACAGGGCATCAGGAGAACAGTCACTTCCTGGGGCTGCTGCCTGAGACTATCAGAGGTGCATGTTTAAAGGGGCTCCCCTCTACAGCTGTGTCTCAGATCCTTCTTCATTGCCTATCTCCTTGAGAGACAGCAAACACCACACCATGTGCTCTGGTTACCCTTGTGGATGCCAAAGCACTTCTAGCATGTAGCTGGACCTGCTGCAAAGCAGTCTCCGGCTCTTAGACCTCCTGCTGCAACTCCTGGCACAGTTTATGTAGGCTGCCTTTGTGGCACTGCTTGAGGATGACAGCCAGCTTGGAATGGGTGATCCCCTCACCCAGGCCTGGGTGCTTCTCATGCACCACTTTCCCTCCCACTCTCCCTGCACACTGTGCACTGCTGTTTCTGGTGACAGGAGACCAGTTCTGACTGGTGGAACTGGCTCATCATGGAGAGGTGGGATGACCAACAGTGGCTCCAGAACTTCTGCATGTGGAAGGACACTTTCATGGAGCTTTGCAAGAGTCTCACCTCTGCCCTCACACATCAGCATCCCACCATCCCCTTGTTTCCCCAAATGCAGGGAGCCATTGATGGCACTCTCATCCCCATCCAGGCCCTTGACCACCAGGTCTCCTATTACATCAATAGGAAGGGATATTTTCCATATTCCTGCAGGCTCTCCTGGATCACCAGGGCCACTTCATGGACTTTAACATCTGGTGGTCGGGAAAGGTACACAACACCCATGTCTTTAGCAACTCCACTCTCTTCCAGAAGATGCACGCCGGCACTTTTTTCCCCAACCTCACCATCAGAGTCAGGGACGTGGACATGCCCATGTGCATTGTGGGCACAGCATACCCCTTCCTCCCCTGGCTTAGGAAGCCTTATACAGGATATCTGAATTGCACCAAGGAACAGTTTAATGACAGAGTGAGCAGGTGCTGCATCATGGTGGGGGGCACCTTCAGCCACCTCAAAGGGAGGTTCCGGTGTCTTCTGACCTACCTGGACCTCGGCAACCAGAACTTCCCCCACCTGGCAGCAGCCTGCTGTGTCCTCCCTAACCTTTGCAAAAATAAGGGGGAGACTTTCCTGCCAGAGTGGGGGTCAGAGGGTGAGCAGCTTGCAAGGGCTTTTGAGCAGCTACTCACCACTACCATCTGGCTAGCCTGTCAGGGGTCTTTGTGCATCCTGGAGGCCCTGATGCACCCTGAGAGTTTCAAACAAGGCTAGTTGTGAGACTCTTCCCCCAGGCTTCCTCACAAGGGGCCTCTGCATAGCCCCTTTGTGCCTTTCCTCCACCATCCCTCCTTTACCCTGCCCTCCCTTCCCCACTCCCCCTCTCCTGCTGACTAAAAAACCTTTTGTTTGAAACAATAAACTCTCTGATTTTCATTTGGAGAATTTAGAACTGAGGAGAGACTGGAGGGAGGAAGAGAGGGCAGAGGGGCTCAGGAATGGAGCTGGGAGTGGCTGCCTCTGGTGGTGTCACCACATCATGCGTGGGCCCCTCGATGGCCCCGGGCGGGGGCTAGGTGGTGAAGCTGGGGGGGGGGGGAAGAAGAGGTAGATGCTGGGGGGACTTGGGAAGGAGCTTCTGGGACAGCTGCTCCCAGATGGTGCAGCGCAGATCCCGGTCAGCACAGCACTCCTGATGGTCCTCCTCAAAGTTTCATTGTGGGAATGGAAGCATTCCAGGTGTTCTCTCACCAGGTTGTCCTGGGATTGCCTCTGCCAGCAGGACTCATGGGGTCTGGAGAATGGCACAGGAGGTGTTGACACACCCCACTCATGGCTGGTCCAGCTGTGAAGAAAAGCGAGGCGGCCAGTCGTTCCTGGAGACACTGTGCATAAAGCCTAGCCCTCATCTCTGAACCGACACTGCAAGGTTTTGGTTCAGATGATGGAAAAATACTTCAACCAAGGCCATCTGTGGCCAAGGCAGTGGGTACTTTCCTGCAGGGGCATGAACCTCCTAGGGGAGCCTCGCTACCCCCACGTCCTGGTAAGAAGCAGGCATGAGAAGGTGCCGAACAGGCCAGGAGCCTGTGGATGGGAGGGGGGTGACGGGGCAGCTCAGCTTGCTTCTGTGACCTGCACATGTTGGGTCTGGAAGTGGCATCATCTCACAGAAAGAGAAATTGTATTCCTGCCCACTGGAGGAGAGGGTGTTGTGGGAAATGTGTGAGTGGCAGAAGCCAATTGCCAGGGAGGATGGTACTGGGGTTCCTTCCAGAGCTCCTTGATCTTCATCCTAACCTGGTCCAGAGTGTGGCTGTGCCCCCTCTGGCAAGGGCACCATTTTGGGCATGTCGGGGGGAGGGGGGGGAGAGCAGCCGTGTGCTCCGGGATGCAGCTAGCTTTTCCCCTCCTTCCCCAGATGCTAAAGGAGTGAGGGGAAAGTGCTTGCTTTCCATGCATTCCTCTCATACCTGGCTGGTGAAGGAACCTGCATCTTTAAAGGCTGCAGGGGAAGGGAAACTATAGAGTTTTGAGGGGTGTGGTCAGAGTGGCCACCAGGACAGCTGTGAGAAGCCCTGAAGGCCAATTATTTCAAAACAAGCACAGCTGCGCCATCCACACTCACCCTGTTTGAATAGAGGTGTTACTCCTTGTGAAATGAGGGTTTACTATTTCAGAATAAGAAACCTGTTATTTCAAAATAATGGTCTTGCTGTATGGACTCTCACCTTATTTCAAGTTAATGTGAGTTCTTTTGAAATAACTCTGAAGCGTAGACATACCCATAAAGATGCAAAGATGGTATATGGTCAACTGCAATGCATTTTGTTACATAAAAAGGAGCAACCACTCCTGAAAGCAGCTGGCATGTACAGCAATGGCTCCAGGACACCATTTGCTACCCCTCATCTACAGACACTGAGCCCACAGCTTCTACTGGCCACAGTTCCCTGTTACTGATCAATGGGAGCTGTAGGAGCGGTGTCTGCAGGCAAGAACAGCATGTGGAGACCCCCTTGCTCTGCTCTTCTCTGGGGCTGCAGGGACATGCCAGCCATTTCCAGGAGCAGCAATTACCACAGGGATAATGACTCCAGCCACGACAAGTTAGGCATTTTAGAACTCACTGCTCAAAGAATTAAATGTAAGTGTATGAGAGAAATGAAAATTATGAAACGCACAGATCCCAAACCCAAAACTAACCCACTTTGCAAATAGTAAAAGAAGTTAAAACAACCTCCGTGTGTGTTGGGTTGGAAGATGCATGTGAAGGACAGTGTGAATGACAGACAAACACAGTATGTGTGTGTGTGAGACAGAGATTTGTATTGCCAAGCTCCCTCTATCCCCCTATCCCTCTGTGGAGATTGGGTACAAGAGTGGTGGGAGGAGGGGCATCCTGACATCAGTATCCACCCTCTTCTCCCTCCCAAACCCTGCAGAGCAAGCAGGAAGCTCGGCTGCCCCAGAGGGCAGGAGCAGCATGACAATGGGTTGAGAGGCAACTGAAGTACCAGCACTCGATAGCTTCCTGGCCAAACCAGTCAGGGTCACCTGTCAGAGGCTCCAAGATCTACCAGTAGGGAACACTAGTCTGGTTAGTGAACACTAGTCTGTACACCCACCTTTCCATTACTGGCAGTAAAGAGTCGATACAGTGTAGATCCCTGGAGTAAATATTTCCATCACTAATATCCAGAGACAACACTACTGAATATTCAACAATTGAAAGAAAAAGCTGCAATAGTAAATGGCAGTATTTAAAACCCCACACATGAAATAACCAGTGGAGGAAATATCATAATTGGAGACAGATAAAAGTGACAGTTTCCCATCATCAGCTTTGACCTGCCAAATGAGAATGTATCCAGACAATTAGCAGAGTAACTTTGCCTGTAAGTTCCCTCTCGCAAAAGCAGCTAAATCTTTTTTTTTAAGGCTAATTACAAAGAAATAAGAAATCTTAGTCTCAGACTTGGCTGTGGACTCTTGAAATCATGCAGTACTTGGTGTGTCTGGCATTAACAAAGTTCACCTGGTTGGCAGTTTATCATTAAAACCTTAAAGACCAAGCATTGTGTTACCTTTGTGCCTGCAATCTATCATCTATCATTTTGTATCTCAGCTGGATATGGGAGCCAGCACTCTGAGAGTAATGCAAGATAACGATGCTTCTCACGTGTTTCCATGGTTTGCTCTCTGCATACTGTATGCAGGATATTTGATTTTGTTAGGAATAACATTATTATATAATCTAGCTTCTTGGAAAAGGCCTGTAAAACTCTGAGAGTGGTTTAAGAAATGATCTATTTTCCCATGCACAGATTAAATGAAGGTGTCTTCTAAACTGATGAAACTCAACATTTTCATTGTTGAAAAGCCCGGGGTGGGATGGACATTTTCTCTTTCCCATTTATCTTGGCACTCAGAAGTATGAAATTGAAGTAATCAGGGAGTGAGAAAAATACAAGACAGAATACCTCCCCTCTGGAAATTGTCTTATGACATCCAGTATCTTTTACAGAGAAAGCCAAAGTACAACAATAAAGCAATAATACCATGAGAAGTTCTTTTTGTCCAATGATCCTCTCATCATTAATATTTTAAGCTGTCTTCATTTCAGTGTTTCCTGAGGATATTTTTCTTGAAAGACTGCTTCTATATGAAAGACATTGTGTCTCAGCGCTCCTGTAAATACTGAAAAAAAAATGGGTACTAAGTGCCTAAATCCTGTGGGTGC
Organism: Pelodiscus sinensis; assembly: GCF_052426305.1. Classification (NCBI taxonomy): domain Eukaryota; kingdom Metazoa; phylum Chordata; order Testudines; family Trionychidae; genus Pelodiscus; species Pelodiscus sinensis. The sequence continues at coordinate 204,211,089 of NC_143052.1, forward strand.
TCTTGAAAGTATCACCTGAAGTAACATTATGTGCTTCTCAATTTAAGTTGTACTAATCAGTCCCTGCCTGGTACAGGGAATATGAAATAAACAATGTGTAATTTTTTACTTTATAGTTCATAATAACACAGTACCATCACAGTCTCTGTCTACTAGTAAATAAATTAGGTAATTCTTATTTACAAATCTTTAATGCCTAATCTCTGATTCAGCACCCCTAACTTAAAAAAAAAAAAAAAAAAAAAAAAGAGAGAGAGAATATTTACCACATATAAACTTGTACATACTGTGAGGAGAATTAATATTCAGGGCTATCTTCTGTCTCCTTTGTACATATTGAGCAGTATCATACGCCATAGACAGTTACATTGGTGTCAATGGGACTACTCTAGTCATTATGAGTAAAGAATCCACAGTCTGATCTTGAATAATATGTGTTTTCACATTTACTTGTACTTGTTCCTTGATTTCCTGTTCCCTCTTTCATTTTGGGTTGCCAGGTGTTTGGTCTTTGACCACAATGTCCCTTGGAAAAGGGACCCTGGCGGTGCTGGTCAGCATCGTTGACAGGGACATTGAAAATTCAGTTGATGGGGCTAGCAAGCTCCCTACCGGGCTCTGTGCAGCTCTCAGAAGTGGCATTGCCAGAGGGGCACTCGTCACTGTGCTGTCTGCTCCTGCTCTGTGCATTGGCTCCACATTTTCCATTAAATGAGAACCACAGCCAGTGGGAGCTGCAGGGCCGGTGCCTGTGGGCAGAGGCAGTACACACTGCACAGAGCCCCTTGTCTTCGCCTCCACTTGGGAACTGAGGGAAATGATGCCACTTCTGGTGAGCCCCCCAAGGTAAGGACTGCCCATGTCCCACTCACGCACCCCAATCTTGAGCCTACTCCCACTTCCCAGCTCTCTCCCAAAGCCTGTGCCCCCGCCAACACTCTTGCCCTAGCCCTGAGCCTCTCCCATAACCAAACTCCCTGCTGTAACCCACACCCTGCACACTCCCCGCACACCTCCCAGCTCCCTGCCCCAGCCTGCAGCCCCCTCCCACACACTGAAACCCTCATTTATGTCCTCCCAGAAGCCCGCATCCCAGTTCAGAGACTTCACCACCTCTAGTTCCCCAAACCCTCCCTCAGACTGGCATTTGCTTCATTCTATTCCCTCAGCCTCACACCCTCCTGCACTCTAAAACCCTTATCACTGGCCCGCCTCAACCTCCTCCCTCAGCCTGGTGCCCTCTACTGCACACCCAGCCAAAGCCCTCACCCCCTCCTCTGCCCCAGCCTTCTACCCCAGCCCAGCAAATATGATCCAGTAAGAGAGGGTAAAGGAGAGTAAGTGGGGAATGGAGTGAGTGGGGGTGGAGCCCTGGAGAATGGGCAGGGCTGGGGGCAGGACAAGGTGTTCAGTTTTGTGTGATTAGAAATTTGGCAACTCTACTTTCATTCCCAACATAATACCTAAATACCTTTGCAGGTATGTAACTAGCCATTGAAATGTAAACATCCAAGCTGATTTATTCTCACCCAGTCCCTTTTCCCTTTCCACCCCCACTGGCTCTGTACGTACTTGCCAAGAAAGAGATGCCACTGTGCATAATAAGACTGTTAACATAACAGATACGCTTAGGGATTCTAGATAATGTGTTAATAAAAGGTCTGCTGAAGAATAATAGAAAATTAGAATGGTAGGAATGATTTACCCAGGGGACGTTGGCACCTAAGTCCAACATTTATATGGTGCTGTCTTTCCCAAAATTCTTCTTCAGCTGCCCTTATCCTTGTAGATGCCTAGATTGCCTAGTCATCCAACTTTGTAGGCATGCAGCAGATTCACCTGGACATTTCTTCTGGTAATTATATGCAAAGCAGCTGACATTCTAATTGCTTCAAATAGCTTTACTCCTAAGCCAGTCTGAGATTGACACATTAGGCATTTCCTTCCCCCAGTTTGCCTGCAGGGCCCAATCCAGGAGGAATGTTCAGAGCACACCCTTCACCTAGTGGCCTTAGAGAGCCATGACCATCTGCTCCTCCCCATAGCAGGTTGTGGTGCCCCACATAATGCCTGATAGCCCAGTAATTAGCGTACTCATTTGGGAGGTGGGAGATTGTGATTTAGAACCCAGGTCTCCCACCTTGTGGTAAATATTCTAATCCTAGGTCTACTGGGTATATGGGGCGGGCCACCACCAGCCCCTGACATATTTCTACTCACACATTCCTCCCATGTTACATTTCTCTTTATATATAATTATGGCTACAGTAAGAAAACAAGTTGTCATAGTGGACAATGTAGCCTAGAAGGGGCAATATTTGGGGCATACATGCCAGTTATATTAGTTATGCAATGACTAAATATGCTGTACATCTGTAATTACCATACTTGATTGAGATAGCTTTGGAAGTACTCCCATTCTGCCATCTCCAGGATTATATCATGTGCTCCCTACTTTCTCTGTGCTGGTCTCAGAATAATGTATGTCTTCCTTGCTGTCCTTATTTTTAAATTTTCTCATTTTTGAAATTCTAAATTGCCAATTATTTAAACTTCTCTTAGGCTTGTGAGTATTGCATTTTTAAAAAATGTCTTAAAATGACATGGATAACAGTTGGGGAGAGGGCAAACTACTATACAGTCTCTTTCCTGAAAATCTTCTCATATTGAAAGCAGATTGATTCATATAAAATGCACTGCACCTGGATACATGTTGGTGTGTCACAAGTGACAAATCTTTGAGTGAATTATTCCAAAAGAATTCCCAACTCTGATGTTATTCCAGACTTATTTAATGACCCCATATCACCTGTAACAATTAGAAGAAAAATTGACTGATGGTTCTGACATAGTCTGAAGACACATTTGTCTATTAATGATTTTTTTAAATAAAATGGCAAAGACTCAATATTGCCAACACATAGGGTATGTCTACACTACCCCGCTAGTTCGAACTAGCGGGGTAATGTATGCATACTGAACTTGCTAATGAAGCCCGGGATTTGAATTTCCCGGGCTTCATTAGCATAAAGCCGGCTCTGCCATTTTTAAAAGCCGGCTAGTGCGAACCCCGTGCCGCGCGGCTACACGCGGCACGGGCTAGATAGTTCGAACTACGTAGCCATTCCGATCTATCTGTACACCTCGTTCCACGAGTTCGGAATGGCTACGTAGTTCGAACTATCTAGCCCGTGCCGCGTGTAGCCGCGCGGCACGGGGTTCGCACTAGCCGGCTTTTAAAAATGGCAGAGCCGGCTTTATGCTAATGAAGCCCGGGAAATTCAAATCCCGGGCTTCATTAGCAAGTTCAGTATGCATACATTACCCCACTAGTTCGAACTCGCGGGGTAATGTAGACATACCCATAAAGACTAAGCAGAAGAATCCACTGTGTATCACTGCTCTGACTTCTATCTAAAGTTATTCTGTTCATGTTTCATTCTTGTTGTATATGATTTGCTTTCATATCCTTATTTTATACCATTCTTCTGCCAAAGTGACCAATGTTGTTTTTGAATACATAAATAAAGGACTGACTTTTTTTTCTTCATAGTCCATTAAAATAAATGCCCCTCCTTTAAAAAAACAGGAACTAGCCCTCTGTGACTTTGTGAGCTTTTGAGCTTTTCTGGGGTGTAGAACGAGCTAAAACAAAAGTGCACATGCTTTCATTTCTCTACTTTGTAGCTGAAATCATCTCTGACCACACCTTTACCCTCTTTGCTTAGTCTATTGACTATTCTTTCGAAGACTTCTCTCCTAATTGGAACATAACTTGAAACTTTCAGGTTGAAATGCTTAATAAAAGAGGTGAATGATTCTGTGCTGAACTGAATATTAATTAGTTCTAATTATATTCAACATGATTGAAAGAGTGTATATCTCTATGGCAACTATTTCATTTCTAGTATGGGTTTTCTTTTTGCCTTTATTTTTCATGAAAGTTCAAGAAAATCCACATTTAACTTAATGAGATTAAATTAAAGAAGTCCCATGGATACAAAACCTATTATCCTTTACAAAGGATGGATTATTTTAGGTAATATTGCACACAACTACAATAAAAGAATGTGTATGTTCAAAGTCAAGCATTCAGACATTAATAAATGCCAGAATTAGGGATGTCTGTGTAACCTTCATTTGCCTCCTGTGTGCATGTGCATGATACAGACTTTAATTACATGATCACGTATGATTTTTTTCCATCAGACCTTTTCCTCTTTTAAGGAACAGAATAAGCAACTGTTTATTTTTTATCTTCATTGTAGTCACATCTCTTTCTTAATGCATATTATTCAAACCCAGCTGCAAATGGGTAATTATTAATGTATTAATCGGCTTACCAATGGAGCTCAGTACTACAGTACCCGAGTGGTTCATAATTATTAATGTTTAGTTTCACAATCCTCTTGTGAAGTGAAGGGTAAGAGCTGCATATTATAGCTGGGAAGCTGATACTCATGGATACAAACAACTAAAATACCCACTTAACTTGGGTGCCCAATTGGAAATAACTATGGCCTGTTTTCACAGAATACTTGACATTAGATAGCACTTTATATGTTCAAAGCATACTTTAGTTGCTGCATTAAGTGATATTTATGAATTAGGTCTTAGGTTCTTAAAGAAGAACTGATGGATTGATTAGAGAATTTGGCTGCTGATTTCTATCAAATCTCTACTGAGCATGTGCAAATTGGGATTTTTCAAATTTTTATGTGAAACAACGAAAGGTACATTACAAAGGTTACCCTCTTCCCTTCCTATTTTGCTAAAACAAAAGGAAAAACTGTGTAGCACTTTAAAGACTAACAAGATCGTTTAATAGATGATGAGCGTTCATGGGCCAGACCCACTTCCTCAGATGATATTCTGAAAGAGAATTGGCATGACCATATATACCAAAGGAATACAACGTGTTCACTTTTTTCATTGTATTCCTTTGGTATATATGGTCATGCCAATTCTCTTCCAGAACATCTGAGGAAGTGGGTCTGGCCCATGAAAGCTCATCACTTATTAAACCATATTGTTAGTCTTTAAAATGCTACATAGTTTTTCCTTTTGTTTTAGCAAGATCAGACTAACACAGCTACCTCTCTATTACCTTCCTGTTTTGAAGCTCTTACTCTAAAGCATGGAGGTTTCAGAGTGACTCAGCCAAACAGTTATGAGGAATGTTTGAAAATGATGAAAATATTGTTTTCCCTTCATCTAATTTTTCAGAAAAGGCTGAACCATTTTAACTTAAACTTTTCCTTAGAGGAAGGGAGGGGAGAAATAAAAAGAGCCTGAGGCAGACACAAGAGATGGAAAATGTCAGCCTAGCCCTTCTTCATTTAGCAAAGTTATAAGCAATTAAAATAGGATTGTATAATGGGAAGTGTCAGGCATCCTGAAGACTACCAGCTGTGCCTATAATAATACTTTTTGCTCTTTTACAGCACCTACAAGGGAAAATCTTAAGGTCCTTTCCAAATGTTTATGAATAAGACCAGTTTCACCACTAGGAGGTAGAAAAGTATCATTATCCTCTTCTATAGATGGACACAGATTTCTTAACATGAACTGGTCTTAATTTGTACAGTAATCTCTAGTATAGTTTAGGATACTACTCAGATATCATGACTCTCAGTCCTATTCTATGACCATATCATTCCCTACTGAACATGCCTTCCGGAGAATCATAAATGCGTACAAAGCCATACATTCTCTGTTGATTCTGAAGATTAGTTTAGGGCAACTTTCTTCTGTCTCATTAGCACTTTTATCATTCATTTGTATCACGTCTGAAATCATTGCATGCAATTTTGTACCAAATCTCAAATGGAGTGCAAAAGAGATAGATATATCAAACTGGCGACGTAGAAATTGTTCTTCATAACACCTTGTTTACTGTATGAAGTATTTGAATGCAGTAACTATAAACTATTTACAGATGTTTTTGACACAATGTCCTGTGATGCAAATATCAAATCCATACCTTTAAACAATTGCTGCATCTAGAGTCTATATAACACAAACAAGCCTGTTATTTCTAGTTTTTAGCTATTATGCCAATACAAGTTCTATATGTTATGTAGGTATTAAAGTCTGCACTCACACTTGTACAGTTGGGATAATTTTGCTTTTATAGTATTTTAGATTGAGTGTCAGCAGGATGGAAAGCTTTCATTATAATCTGAGGCAGTCTGGTATTGTAGGAGTCAATGCTGGCTGTGTTTTTTCTTTTTTCTTTTTCTTTTTTTTTGCTTTTCATCAAGTGGCTTTGTTCAGTCTGTTGATATAATTAGTGTCCCATTACTATGAAAGGGACTTTCTTGAAATATAGATTCATTAAAATCAGTAGTATAGTTTATACTGTGGCAAATAAATACTGTCTCTGTTTAGATTTTTTTCCCTTTGCTTTCCTAAATTTATATTTTTTAGTACACAGGGAATGACAGCATTTTAACGAAGGATTTTATGGATGGGCTCATTATATTAGGTAATTTGTGACAAATGATTCTGGAACTGCTACTTCTGTTTGCTTGGAAGCAATAACTATGTAAACTTGGCCTTTAGTTACATTTTCTCAGCTCGTGGCAAAACAATCACTTCTGTTCTAGCCTACAACCTTGCAGTAAGTTGCCTGTGGGTTAGTTTGCTTAGCAAAGTGACTGCTCAGTTATTGTTCATTTTCTGAAATCATTGAAAGCTGCTGTTCTTCAAATTAGATAGATGTTGACAACAATCTCTTCTCAGCAGCAGGTGTTTTATCATAATTGGCCATTATAAAGTCATGTTTTGCTTGGAAACTTGTAGAAGATAACAAAGCTATTTTGTATCTATATAAGTTACCTTTGTAGAAAATAAAACAAAGAAAAACAAATAAACAAAACAACCCAGGTCAGTGATGAAATATAAAGTAGCTTTTTCTAGGAGGAAGTGATTGATCACTTTGACTTCGGGTCTGGGTGTTTCAAATTAAAAAAGGACTGCAATGCTTGGATAAAGACATTGTTAATCTTGACAGTGACCTAAATTGTCTTCTTTTCCCCATAAAAACTAAATAGAAAATTTAATTCTGTATTTTTTCTCGTCAAGACAAATGATGTGATAGAATTTTTTGCGCCTTGATTGCCTATTACAAGCAGATCAGCTAATTTACTGGATTGCATTGGTTATTGCTAGTGCTTAATTTCTATGTAATTTTAAAAGGTGTGATGTTTCCAAGTTGAGCATAATGTAATAAACTACTGCATTTTTAGTTGGTTTTAATTAAAACTGTATTCATTTACAAACACCATATAAGGGATATTATCCCAATGGCCTTGGATAGAAAAAGGTTAGAACAAAGTAAAATTAAAGCAATTAGAGTGAAAACACTGAATAGTAGTGACTTTCTAGAAAATAGGGATAGGCTCCCTAACATACTTAAATCTTCATGCTTAAACAATCTTTGTACCAAAGTGGCATTATATTGCTATCATTAAAATTTTATTTTTCTCCTTAATAATAGGGTGTTCAATGATTCACAGTTATACAACATCCCATATTGTCTGTGTGTGTGTGTGTGTGTAAATTTAGAGCTAGATTTATTAAAAACAAAACAACCCCCCCCCCCACACACACTTGTATGATCAGATTAGAACATCACTTTTGCAGTTCTATCATATGGAAGCAGGCCAAAATTGCCAGGTGCAAGAGTAGTCCTATAGCATCCCAGGTTGATTGCAGAGTCTTCATGATTTGGGAAGAAATTCAAACCCCGTTGAAGTCAAAGGGTATTTTGCCATTTACTTCATTGGGATCAGGAATTTAACCATGGTTTTTAACTCCCATGTTTCCTTGAGGCTCTGTAGTTTAATATTTATCTGCCCTAGAACAACTCATATTATATTTGCTGTTTAAGATCAGTAGCAATGCTCTAGTGGTCAAGTGAAAAGGCAGATAAAGGGCAGTAATCAGCTTCATTTCTCATGGGAAACAATTCCAGGGAGTATGCAGTGGCATCAGTCCTTTGGTACATGAGGAAAAGACATGATCAGGGAGTGGCTTCAGCTTCCTTTCCATTCATTCAAGCAAGTTCCTTTATATAAGAATACTATACAATAAACTGTTAGTAGGTATACAATATTCTACAGATACATTTCTTTCCTGAATACAAGGGCATGTCTACAAGGTTTTGGCGACAAACTTCTGATATCTTTCACACTGTAACATGACAAAAGTTATGAAAAATGCAGTTTATCAACAAAAAACCTTCACCTCCATGAGTGTGAACCACAGGAGACTTTTTCACTCATTTATTGAACTCCGGGATGTTTCCCATGATGCCAAAGTAGCCACTCTGGGCAGTACTCTTAATTCCACTGCCTTGCCGCCAGTCTTTTCCCTTGCAGTCTGCCCCTTCCCCTTGCAAGCATGATGTCCTCATAACACTGAACAGATCATAGGAGAGAAATGTGACATCCATGATTTTCACAGCAGATACTGGAGTGCATAGCAGGGGCAGTTTCACAAATGGTGTGAAGGGGAGGCAGAAGCCCCTTCAGGACTGTGAAACAAAGCGTTGCCTGAGAAGACTTTTTTCATGTTTTCAAGGTGCACTGTGCTCCATTCTGCATTCCAACAATGCCTAGCCACAGAAGGTATCACTAGGCACTGGGAATGCATGTCCCAAGTTTGCTGACAGGGGAGCTAAAAATGTGGCCACAATCTACCCAGTGTGTAAACATTAATGTCAACATTAATGTCATCACCAGAAATTTGAGCTGTAGATATACTCTAAGTGGTTCAGTGTCTTCAATGCACCAGTAATCCATTGATAATGGTAGTCTTTTACAGACATACTTAGTAAGTAAAACTGCTCATTTTGCTGAAGGCTTGCACATGCACTCACTTCTCTAAAGAATGTGCATATCTAATTAAATGTATTTAGCAGATGAAGTAAAAATAACAAGTATTATTAATAGTGATAGAAATGTAGCCGTGTTAGTCTGGGGTAGCTGAAGCAAAATGCAGGACAATGTAGCACTTTAAAGACTAACAAGATGGTTTATTAGATGATGAGCTTTCGTGGGCCAGACCCACTTCCTCAGATCAAAGTGGGTCTGGCCCACGAAAGCTCATCATCTAATAAACCATCTTGTTAGTCTTTAAAGTGCTACATTGTCCTGCATTTTGCTTCAAGTATTATTAATATATTTTAAAATGGTATGCATCCATTGAATTCTGATCCTTGTGCCTTTATGTAGCTTATATATTTAGATAGCAGTTAGCCTATCCTGCCCTACCTAGCAGAGAGATAATGGGCACTTATTTGTTCTTTCACTAATGAAAAAGTCATACATGTTTCAAGATGGAGTTTGTTTAATTTCAGTATGTTTCTACTCCTTAATCAGCTGCAAAGTATATCCTTAGTATTTTTCTGTAAGCCTGGATATTCTCTTAAGGATTAATTAATCATGTGTTTGAACTGTGGATATGGATGCAAAAGAACAGTATGATGCTGAATGTGCAAAGAAAATATGGATGGGATCAAATGAAATGAATAAATAAAAATTAAGACTTAGGACCATGAAAGTGAAGAAAAACAAAAGTGTATACAATATTCATAATCACATTTTAAATAATTATTTGTAGATACTGTTTTGAATTTTAGCAAGGATTCACTCTTACTGGTGTCGGTTTGCATTAGAAATGCAGGCTACAGCTATGTGTCCAGTTTGTGAGTTATAAATTCTTAGCCTTGAGACTCCTGCAATCTATTTCTGTATGGAATAGATCAATAATCAATACACTGCCAGAAAAAATGTCAGCATTTGTATGTCTGTCCTCTATGTTTATTATAATACATCACAAAATCTTTATAAAATGCTAGTAATAGGCCAAAATGATTATGAAAATGATCAGTGTGTTTCAAAAGATCACAGTCAAGCGGCAAGTTTTTCTTATGTAGTTATAAATGGAGAAGAACCCCAATCTTTGAACTTTCCACTGCACCACTTTGCAGCACATAGGAAATATATTTTCATTTTTAAAAACATGTTTTACTTATATATATGTATGTTTTAGTAGGAGTTTTCCGTACATAATGTTGTTTGAACTAAATCCACTGAATTAGATAGATTGATAATCTTCTACTCTTCATTCTTTCTAATTTTCTGAGAGACACTTTCCCAGTACCAGCTATAGTCTGTTTCAATACAGAGAAAAAACAACGTCTCCATTTTCTTTCTGAACATGGATTCCTTGGGCACCAAAAACTTGCACAGGAACTTGAAACATCTGTAGTGGATAATTTTCAGCCATGATGCAGAAATCCCACTGCATCACTTACACAAGGGGTGGGGAACTTAAGGCCTGGGGGCTGGATGTGACCATCACCATGAGTGCAGCCCCTGACTGATTTTTCTGTGGGTCAGTGGCCCCCAACTCAAAAACGGTTTGCATCCCTAACTTACACCATGTAGGGAGCCAATGAGGAAAAGTTGCAGATGAGCTTTTATGGTGCAAAACCTCTGAGTTCCATCCATACCATGAGATTGGACATTGGCCCTAATTAGGCCCAAGCAATGGGGCAACTTGGGAACTGGGAAGGGAGGGTTTTATGATCACTGCAGTTACACAGATATAGTCCCCAGTCCCGCAAAGGGAACAAATGCACTTGTATGGAGATGCCAATATGGCAATCTAAGCATATGTTTATTGTGTGGCTGCAGAGATCAGAAGAGAAGTGGAATGGCAGGAGCTGAACAGACTCTCAGAGGCAGCAGATAAGAGCGGCCTCTTACAATGTTGCAGTCATGTAATGTTGAAATAAAAGGGTAGAATTGTTAAATGCATATATTCTAGGTTTTAATTAAATGAGTAAAAGCTCACCTGTGTGTCTCCCATTGATCAGGGGCTCAGTTTGTGACTTGCCATGCAGACCATGGGGCAGCTTCTGTGGGATGGAGCAGGGGCCTATATTATAGGCTTCTAACCTTCAATTGTATGTGTATATTCCATCTCTGTTATCTCTCCTTAGTCCTGCACACAGCTAAGTCTTTGTGTAGGAGGAGAAGATATAACCTACTGGGAATTCTTTAATAGAAAACTGTTGCTACAGAGACAAAATAAATACAAAAGCATAGAACTTAACTCTTACCAAAATGATCATTGTTTCCATTTCAAATATGGGAATTCCTTCTTCTTTAAAAAAAAAATTCATTGATCCTGCAAACAGTTAAGACATTAGCTGTTGACTCATTGGGACTATTTACATTATTAAAGAGAAGCATATGCACATTTGTAGGATCAGAACCTTACACAATGTGGTCCCATTTAAGAAAATATTTAAGCATATCTATAACTTTATCCAGTTGAGTAGATCCACTGAAATGCAACCATTTTTTAAGAAAATTGTTCCCTGAGATTTTTTTTTAATGGTCACAAGAATTTAGGATCTCTGATTTACTTCTATATACCAACTAGCATCATGCTGGTTTAATAACAAATTTTGGCTTCCCATCTTCTAGTTTCTAGATTTCTTTCAATGTCTTATTCCTATAACCTCAGAATTGGTGAGCCACCAGCAGCTGGGCTATTCATACATATTTTGTAAAAGAACAGTACAGTATTTACAAAATGTAATATATAATTTATTATGGTCTTACGGTAGCAAGACTAGTATCATAATTTTCTAGTTGTCATGGCAACAACTGTGTTTGAGAATTAATTTCCCCTGGACTCTCATGATACTATTACATGAAAGGTCCCAGGAGAACTTGCGATGAAAACTTGCTGAGGTTGGATCAGCTTCAGTTAAACACCTTTGGGTTTGTACTGGGGTAAATTATGTTGTTTCTTTTTAAAGGGTAATTGTTACTTTTCTCAAAAAGGGATGCATGAAAATAAGCTACAAAATTTTAGCTCCTTTTCATGTAGATTATATCATCTCCAAATTGGGTTTTACAGCTGTCTGAACATTTACCTTTTATAAAAAGTGGGAAGTTACAAAGATGAGCAGTTTTTGGTTATACATTTTTTATATAATTCAAATGTTACAGCAAAATTGAAGTTACATTAAAAATGGTTTATTTGAATACACTTTAACATAATTGCTTCTACTAAATTAGTCCATGGCACTGACTGAAATATGGAGCTGCACAAAGATAACAGCAATAAAATAAACATCTAATGCAACAAACATGTAAGATTTTTATTATTTAAATAGCCCACATATAAAAAGTTTCTTCTACTAGAATCTGAGAAAATTCACAAACTAAAATTTAAGTATCACAAAGAATTAAAGCATTGAAAAGTCAAGTACCGTCAAGTTAGAAAATTCCAGAATGATTTTGACATGTAATTTTAATTCTCCCAACCCATTTATATGCTTATGATACAATCTTTCTTTAAATGCTAAAGTGATTATGTAAAACTTTTGGTTTACATGACGTGACCAGTATCATATAAGAACTGAGGCAGAGGTAGGAATTTAGTTCAAATCTGCATTCAACTGCCCTGCTCAAAGGGCCATTCTTTCTCTTTCACTCACTACAAATCTTCCAATTTCTGCCTCAAATGAGGTGGGGGCATGAGGACTACAGACAACTTCAGCATACAATCCTGATTTGTGCCCAGAACAGATTAATCCTGTGCACAGAATGAGACAGGGGTCCTGTATAAGATAATAATATGGAGTAACAAAAATAAAGATTGCATCTTGTATCATTTGTGTACAGAAAGAAGCTGAATTAAGGTTTCACAGAAAATATGGTTTCTGACAATTTCTAAGTACTTGATTTTGTAACCATTTAATTCTGTTTAGTCCTTATTTTTATATATCCTTTTGTGGTGAAAACACATGTAACTAGCATTAGACCAACTGTTTTGTTTGTGAATTAAATGACATTTGGTAGGAAACTGTGTTTTACAGCCCTAATCCCGTAAACACTTAAGCACTTATATAACTCTTCTTATATGCACTGTTCTGTTTATTTCATCTGTGTAGGGTTGGAGAGTTAGATGGTGCAGTGAAACATCCATATAAAACTACTACAAAAAGTAGTCTTGTTTTCTGCTATTTAAAGAATGCCATCTATGGCTTCATTTCTATAATGGGAAAAATACTCCTGTCTTATGTTTGGACCTAAAAGTTTGTTTGTTTGTTCATTTACATTTTGAAAGGGATCCCTGTTTGACAGGGATTCTCTAAACTTCAAATGGGAAATATTGAAAAATAAAAATGGAATATCTCAAACTAGTAGAAACTTTTTAAAAATATGACCACTGTAAATATGTTTTATAAATTACTTGGAACATTTTAACACTTTGACATCTTTAGATGAAAAGCATCTGTGTAGGCATCAATAGCTATGTCAAAGACCAGTTTTTCCTTAATCAGTACCCTAGTTAATCATCTCAGAACCTTAATCTTGGTTCAGAAACTGAACAGGCCTGGAAATTATATTACATAGAATCTCTGATTGTGGAGATCTCTGGAGAACAGGTTTGAGGGATATTCATGGAGTAGAGGGGCCAGGGACACACGCGTAGTAATTAGTGAGCAATTTGTTTCCTGAGCTGTCAATTATTGGTGTTTACATTAACACAAAATTAATTTCAATTTTGTTCATGGTGAGCATAGATTTTAAGTGAAATGGCTATATATTTACTTTGCATAATACAATTCCTATCCTGGTAAAACTGTATTAATGAAATATTATTAGTCTAGTCAGGAATGACTTCTAATTGTATATCCTACATATGTGTAAACAGATCTGTTTTAAATAATTCTGTTAATGTCTGTAGTCCTAACAACACAGATGGTTGAATGCCTTCATAATTTTCAATCTCTTCTTTAATGAAGTTCTGACATATGTTTATTGATGATACAGTAGCTAAGTGGTACCAGTGTGTTATATATTCATATCAGTTGTTGTAAATTAGTCTGTCAAGTTGAACAGCATAGTAACCCTCAATTTTCAATGATATCAGCCAAATTCTTCATTCTGTTAGACTGACATAAATTTGAAGTTATTCCATTGGTTTCAATGGATTTTCAATGGGGTGAGTTTAGATCTGGCCAGTTACAGCTAGATTCATAAAGAAATGTAGACACAGAGATGCTGATCTGGTTGTCTCTGCTAACTTTTCTCTGGAAAAATCACTGGAATACTCAAAGTTTCTGTTGGAATCTATGTTCCTAGTATATTTAAGGAAAAGAGATAAACACCTCAGAGTACGATCACAAGAGCCAGTGTAGGCTGCTGGTATCACAGGCAGCAGCATCATGGCTTTGTAAATTGGTTGAAACTACAGTAAAGAAGAGAATTACCAGACACATAAATGAACATGATTTATTGAGGAAGATTCAATATGATTTTTACATAGACAAAACAAGCCTCATCTATCTGTCTGTATAATTTGAGACAGTTAAACAAACATGGACAAAGATGATCCAGTGAATATAAAGTTCTTTCAGAAAGCCTTTGACAATGTCCTCCATCAAAGGCTCTTAAGCAAACTAAACAGTCATGGGAAAGTCCTCAACTAGATGATTAACTGGTTAAAAAGGAAGCAAAGGGTAGAAACATTACCAAGGATGAATATAAACAAATAACACAAGTATTTAGGGGAAAATTAGAAAGGCAAACACAGAAAATGAGCTGAAAGCAGTTAGGGACATAAAGGGTAAGAAGAAAACATTCTACAAGTGTTAAAAGCAAGAGAAAGACCAAGGACAGGATAGGCTTGTTACTCAATGAAGAGGGGAAAACAATAACAGAAAATATAGAAATGGCAGAAGTGCTGAATTACTTCTTCATTTTGGTTTTCTCCAAGAAGGTTGGTGGTGATTGGTCACCTCAAATAATGAATGCCAATGAAATGAGGTAGGTTGAGAAGCTGTAATAGAGAAACGACAAGTTAAAATTATGTAGACACATTAGATGTCCTCAAGTCACTTGAGGGATAAGATGCATCCTAGAATAACCAAGGAGATGACTAAGGAGATATCTGAGCCATTTGTTAAAGTATTAACTTTAAAGAATCATGGAAGACAAGAGAGATTCCAGAAGACTGGAAAAGGGCAAATATTCCCCATATATAAAAGGGAAAATAAAGACATCATGGACATTATAGACTGGGAATCTTCATAACAACAGCCATACTGCGTCAGACCAAAGGTCCATCTAGCCCAGTATCCTGTCTTCCAACAGTGACCAATGCCAGATGCCCCAGAGGGAGAGAAAAGAAGAAGGAATCTTCAAGCATTCCATCTCCCATCACCCATTCCCAGCCTCTGACAGAGGCTAGGACATCATTTCTATCCAATGTTGCTGATAGCCATTGATGGACCTAGCCTCCATGAATTTATCTAGTTCTTTCATGAACCATGTTAAAGTCCTGGTCTTCACAACTTCCTCTGGCAAGGAGTTCCACGGCTGACCATGTGCTGTGTGAAATAAAAACCTCCTTGTGTTTGTTTTAAACTTGCTACCTATTAATTTCATTTGGTGGCCTCTAGTTCTTATGTTATGTTATAACTTTTCCTTATTCACTTTTTTCTACACAAGTCATGATTTTATAGACCTCTATAATATCCCTCCTTAGTCTCCTATTTTCTAATCTGAAAAGTCCCAATCTTCTTTATTTCTTTTCATATGGGACCTGTTACAAACCCCTAATAATTTGTTACCCATTTTTAACCTTTTCCCATGCCAATATATCTTTTTTGAGATGAGGAAACCACATCTGTATGCAGTATTCAAGATGTGGGCCTACTATGGTTTTAGATAGAGGCAATGAGCTCTTCTCTATCTTATTCTCTAGCCCTTTTTAAATGATTCCTAACAATCTGTTTGCTTTTTTGACTGCTGCTGCACACTGAGTGGATGTTTTCAGAGAACTATCCACAATGATTCCAAGATCTCTTTCTTGACTAGTTATAGCTAAATTAGTCCCCATCATAATGTATGCATAGTTGGGATTATTTTTTCCAATGTGCATTACGTTACATTTATCAGTAATACATTTCATTTGCCATTTTGTTGCCCAATCACTTAGTTTTGTGACTGGTCAGTTTAACTTCTGTACCAAGAAAGATAATAGAGCAAATAATTAAAACATCTATATGTAAAGATCTAGAAAATAATGCAGAGTACTCCATTTAGGAAGGAACAATCTATCACACACTTACAAAATGGGAAATGACTGCCCAAGAAGGAGTACTAAGGAATGGGATCTGGGGGTTATAATGGACTACATGCTAAATATGAGTCAACAGTGTAATACTGTTGTAAAAGAACAAACATAATTCTGAGATGCAGTAGCAAGAGAAGTAATCCTGGTTCTGGGCACCATATTTTAGGGAAGATGGGAGAAACTGGAGAAGGTCCAGAGAAGAGCAACAAAAATGATTAACAGCCTAGAAAACATGGCCTATGAGGAAAACAGAAAGAATCCAATTTATTAGGTATGGAAAAGAGGAGACTGGGAGGGGACATGACAACAGCTTTCAAGTGCCTAAAAGGTTGTTACAAAAGAGGAGGCAAATAAATTATTCTCCTTACCATCTGATGATAAGACAAGAAACAATGGGTTTACATTGAAACAAGGGAAGTTTTGGTTGGACATTAGGAAAAACTTCCTAATTTTCAAGTAGTTAAGCACTTGAACAAATTGCCTAGGGAGGTTGTGGAATCTCCATCATTAGAGATTTTTAAGAGCAGGTTAGACAAAAACCTGTCAGGGATGGTCTAGATAATATTTAGCAATGCATGGTGTCTAGGGGTAAGGACTAAAGGACTTCTCAAGATTCTTTCCAGTACTATGATGATGTGCTGGTAGTGGTGATGGTATTGTATAGGAGATAATCTTTAGTCTGGAAGAAAATTTATTTTGAATTGAAAATAACTAGCACATTCTACATTTAACAAATAATTTCAACTATAAAATTCACAAATTGAGAATTACGTTATTTAGCTACAATTTTCAATTATATTTCAATGGCTATGAGCTAAAAATGTTTTCTAAAGCATTTGTAACAGTAAAATGCAAATGCATATCTGCTGGTAGAAATGACTGTAAATACAAGTGTATCAAAATGTACTCTTTTATTTGTACTCAGTTCATGCTGTGGCTCCCTTTTTCTTCATCACTCATGCAAAGACAGTTGGTTAATCTACACAACATAGAATACAGTTTCTGATTAGTTGTTTTAGGAGCTTTAAGACACCTGGGCTATGAATTTAGTTTGAAGAATGTGCAATTGCTGCCAAACAAAAGTACACCATCACTATTGTTCCTAACAAAATTCCTCTCAACATTCATAATCTGGGATTATAGTTTTGAATTTTAAGATGAAATCAACTCATTCAGCATGCCAGTGAAGCTTTCTCCAGTTTATGTTTGTTTCCTATTCATGTTCTCTTTAGTTAGCTTTTTACAGTTGCTGGCAGGAGGGCATGCTAAGCAACTTTATATGTATGGTTGCACATGGTGGGGCCTGTTCACCCTCTGGGTTCTGCTCGCATCTGCTTCAAGTTAGATAGTCAGCCTGGAGAAGGAGCATGTGTTGTAAACCATCTGTAATTCCAAGCCTGCTGGGCTACCTTGCACAGCCCAGAAGATAGAGGGTGCTGGCCAAGATACCTGGGAAGTGAATTGATTCAACATATGTCCAGGATACCTTCCAATGATGGAGCGCCTATTTCATTCTGTTTGGAGTGTTAGGTTGGCAGATACTATCATGTGCTGCAGCAGAGTTGTATTCCATTCACTGGCACAGATGTCTTTTTAGGAATAAAATGAAAGGAAATGGTATGTTATTTTCAATGGGAAAACAGAGCGAGAGAGTATCTAAAAATATCTCTAGTCCATTAATGTAGTCTCAGGCTCCCTGTCTCTTACCACAGTAAATGACAATCTGTATATTTCACTGGGATTTCTGTTGGTGTTAAATGAGTAGAATATGTCCTGATTTGTTGGCTATAGGATGTGAAATACTTGGTAGATAGCCAGCCATCCCTGTGTCTGAAATCTTTGTGGCAGAGCTTGCCAAATTTCTCTGCTCTAATTTGGCATCTACACAGTTCGATATATTCAAAAACAGGAGAAAACTATAAAATGCCCTCAGCGGAGGGTATGCACTAGAGGGCACATATAAATTGGTAGGTGTGAGCCCTTCTCTTTTTTAAACTCATATCATGATCCAGAAAAAAAGAGAATGCACTCATAAGCCTCTGTCAATGTGGATGGTTGTGGTTTCCAGAATTAAAGAGTAAATCATAGGAAAGGTGTTTGTAGAAGATATATAGGAAAGTTCATAGGCGATGCGTAGCAGCTCTTAAAAACACAGTTCATGCAGTTTAAACATAAAGCCCAATTGCAGTTTGTAAAAATGGAGGTGACAGTCTATGATAAATTAACTGAGAGCTACAATCAGACATACAGTATAAAACTGAAAACCAGATACTTTTACACTACATTAAAGTTTATGCTTCTAGCTTAAATGATGAATTAAGGAATGAGAACCACATTTAATGCTTACCTCAGTGTCAGAGTTGAAGGCTACCCCTCATAAATACTTAAAGAAATGGGAAGAAATGCTTAATTTTGCTTGAGGGGGTTTAATACATTTTGCTAAATACCACTGGCTACATCTGTCTTCAATTTAGAAATAAGGGGAAGAATAGAGAAACCCTTCAAGAATATAGAAACAATCAATAGGTAGCCCACTGCTGCTTGAGCACTTATGGTAATATTGTCCTGACAACAGCAGGGCCAACAGGTTTGTTGGGAACTAGGCAAGGCGGAGAGCCATGCTCCATACCCTTGGAAGAGGTTGAACCTCAGGTGGAGGAGGCGAAGCTGGGGTTAAGCAGCCGTCAGAGCCACCCAGAGAGCTTCACGCCTCCAGCCAGGTAGCCCTCTTCACTTCCTGAAGCACATTGTGCAGTGTTCCAGCAGCAATTTAAAGGGCCCAAGGCTTCAGCCGCTGCTGCAGTAGCAATGGCAGCCTGGAGCTGTGAACCCTTTTGTATCTCCGAGGCACTTGTTACTTTGCCCCTCCCCCGTTTCGTTGGGATTGCCTGACAACAATAGTCTACATATTTTTAGTGACATTCCTTTGTTATTCACTTTTTTATTGTGTGTTATTTTGAAAAGAAAGGAAGAAGATTGTGTACTGGAACTGAAAAGGCAGTGGAGAGACTATTAGTCTGGTGATAGGCAGTGCACTGGAATTTAAGATAGCTGGGTCATTTTCATTGCTCTTCCACTGACTTAGTGTGTGTCTCTGGGTAAGTTATCCATTTTGTTGATCTATGTGTGCATTTGGTGCAAGCAGTTCATAGCTCTCAGAGACTGAGTATGGGCTCTTGAAACCAGAGTGACTGAACTGACGGAACTAAGGGAGCCAGAGAGGTACATTGAAGAGACTTTCTAGGATATGGTGAGGGGTTTCACCCCAAATCTCTCAGCCTCTGTGCTATCAAGGAGGATGCCATTGTTAAGGAAGAAGAACATCAAACTGAAGTAAAGAGAAATTATTTCATAATTGGGAATGACGTCATGGCAGACACTGGTAATGAGGATACCTCTCTCCCAGTTATTAGGAAGAGCAATAAGGGATTCAGTCATTAGAGTTATTGAATCTGTGATGAATGAGAGAACTTTAGGGTGAATTGCCTGGCATGGGCAAAGGTTGCAGATCTCTCCAGTCATCTAGATAGACTTATTTGCAGTGCTGGTGGTCACGTAGGTAATGGTGACATAGGGAAAGATAGGAGGGAAGTTGTAGAGGACAAATTTAGGCTGCTATGTAAGACCAGTAATAGTGTTTCAAATTCTTACAGTTCTATGTGTAAAGGGACTGTTAGCCCCTTACTAAAACTCTGTGGGAGTTTTTGGTTCGCCAGCTCCCAGTATCAAAAGGGGAAGGGTTCATGAAAAATCAGGGCCTTCAGACTGACAGACCCCAGAGACAATGGAAAGCAGCCAATACTCCACCTCAGCCTAATTGACAGGTTGGACAGGCCAGTGAGGAAAGTAAGAGGCCAGGCCCCATCCTCTGTGTGAGCTGGGATTTTCTGGGTCTCTCTGAGCAAGGAGAGAGCTGAGAGACAGATAAGAGGAGCAAGCTGTGTGGAGAGGCAGTCTTGCAGCAACAGAGCCAGGCACATACAGCCCAAGAAGTGCAAGCTGTGCTAAGGGGCGGGTCCTGCAGCAACAGAGCCAGGCACACACAGCCCAAGGAGCACAGACCCTGTGTTCAGCAGCAGACTGGCAGTGCTCAGAGAGCCAAAGGGGACAGAGAAGCAACACAAGGAGCTGGAGACTGGCAAAGCAGCACAGCCTGCAGCTGGGTGTGGTGAGCAGCTGGGACCGGCAAAGTGCAGGGAGAGGCTCTGGGCAGGGAGACACCACCAGCCAAGAGGTCCTGCAGGCCAGACTGGGAGAGGGGTCCTGCCACCTAGAGCCGGAGGCCATGTGGTCACTTCCAGAGCAAGCGTGTCCAGCCTGCAGCCCCCCCTGCAGCACAGCCAGGGCCTATAAGGGACCTATAAGGAACAGACTGTGAACTGTCCTTATACTCTGCAGACTACTGTTTGTGATGTCCCCATGCTACAGAGCAGGGCTGTGTGTTCTCATTTAACCTTTCTCATTTTTTTCTTATTCTTTTCTCTTTAATCAGTTGATGTTTAATAAATTGTATTTGCTTTGAACTTTATGAAATGATCACTGGGCCAAGAAAGCCTGCAGTGTGAGGAGAGCTCCCTGGAGTGGTGACCCACTAGCCTCTGTCCCAAGTGACTACAAGGTTGGGGATTAAGCCACAGGAAACCTGGGCTCAGACTTGTTGGGGTTTCGAGGACTCTGCTACTCAGGAAGGGGAGTCCTCAGGGTCAGGTGAACATAGCTGAATTGCTCAATATTAGCTATCATAAATAAATTTAACATCCTTAGGTGAGAGGAATAACCAAGAAGCCCAGAAGGGGAACTACAAAAAATGAGGAAGCTAGTAAAGCAGTAATGAAAAGGAACAGCCACAAGAGTGAAATGCATGGAAGCAGTGTGAATTTTTTTTAAATCATAATAGAGTCTAAAACAAATTTAGACCCCAAATTTAAAAAATAATAAGAGGGTCAAAATAATGTCGCCATGGGTGAACAGTAGAAAAAAGGAAATGGTAAGAGGCATCCTTTAAAAATTGGAAGTTAAATTCTACTGAGGAAAAGAGAAAAGAACATAAACTCTTGCAAGTCAACTGTAAAATATAATTAGGAAGAACAAAAAAAGAATTTGAAGAACAACTATAAAAGATTCAAAAAACAAACAGCATTTGAAAGAGTACACCAGAAACAAGAAGCCTGCCAAACAAAGGAGGACACTGGAGGATTGAGGTTCTAATCTAAAGGGACACTGAAAGAAGACAGGGCCATTGTGAAGAAACTAAATTAATTCTTTGCATTTGTCTTTAGAGACCACATTTTGGGTGTCTCTAAACTTTTGACTACCAGAAGCTGGGACTGAACAACAGGGGATGAATCACTCAATACATTACTTTATTTCATTCATTCCCAGTGAAACTTTGGGCACCAGCCACTGTCAGGAAAAATATATACTGGAGAAGATGGTCTGACCCATGTGTCTCTTCTTCTGTTTAATTCAAATACACTGCTGCCAATAGAGGGGCAGATGGGACCCTTGCCCTGGGGTTTGGTGATTCAAAATGGCCTGAGGGTCCTGGCCTCTGCCACTACTGCAGCAGCTGGAGCCCCAGTACTTTTAAATCATGGTCAGAGCCGTGCATGGGGTGCTCTGGGTGGTGTTGAAGGGCTAGCAAAGGGAAGCTACCACTACTACTACTGCAAAGTAGCTTTAAAACTTCACTAAACAGGAAGTGGAGGAATCTCTTTAAGTTTACACCATCCCTCTTGCTCTTCCCCAGTATAAGGGCTGCGTCAGGCATGGGATGTGCTTGTACTAGCAGCTCTAATGTGTCTAGCCAGCATAATGTCATCTATGTGGGCTGATACAAGCTGAATAAAGTACAACTCCACCATGGGCTGACCTGATCCCAAGCAACCTTGAGGAATGGAGGAGCACAAACATTGTGGAAAGGTGTGTTTTGTTAATAAAGCTTCTGATTTATTTTCTCTTTACCTTCTGGTATTTGTGTGGCAAGTCTATTAATTAGTGGTGAGTTTGACTAATGGAATCCCAATGGAAAAAAGAGCCACTCTGTTGAAATGATCTTCAATTTATTTTGAGTTTGTCATCTGCATATTGTACAGTATCTCTGAAAGACTGTCAGAGCTAAAACTTTTCTGGTAGTGAGCCTTCCTTTTGTGAATTATTTTAGGCATCAATATTACAATACACATTTAGAGCTAGTTACATTTTTTCACAAAGCATGTGATAAAAGTCAAAGCCAACATGATTCAAGTGCATCTCTAGGCCAATCTTCCTAAAATCTTTGTGGCTGTATTTTACTAAGGAAATAAAAGGTACAAATAAAAGTATTCAAAGGCCTAAAATTCGGTGAATTTTTTTAAAGGACATTTTCAGGAAACCATTGAAGGTTTACAAATTTATCTATAGCATAGATCCATTTCCATTATCTGTTTGCATTTTAGCACTAGTATTACTCTTGCTTTAATAATTTTATGCTGTGCTGCTGTGAGACTGCCAAAAATATAATCCTTAATAATAGTATCCAATAATCCAGCAACAGCAAATTATTGTAGTTAAGTTTTTCCCTCCTCTACCCAGGAGGGCAACTTGTTTGCCAAGAAAAGAAGAGGCCTGGAAACTATCCTGCATTTTCTCTATACAGTGATTTCTTACACGGTCAGAAATATAGTGGGAGTCCCAATGTGTTTTTTAGCTAAGAATCCAAAATTCTAAGACACGTTGTGTTAATAAACCTTTAAGGATAGTTCAGGAATGCATATACTTAAACGAAAATGGAAATGTACTACTTTTTCTCTTAAATAGAAAAAAATAATAAACCCAACCCATGTAAGTAAATGAGTTGCTGAAAAAAAGATAAATTTCAATGTACTTTTACCATTTCCCAGGTTATTAACATTTCCTTCTTCTGAAACACATATCTCTGATGATAAACTGTTACATGCATTCAGTGCACATATCATTATGTTAAACAGTGAGATTTTTATTTATAATTTATTAGAGAATGGATACCTATTCTACATTTTTAATTGCAGGATAAGTCTATTCTGATGTGTTGGATGTAATTTGGATTGCAAGTACCAACAGTGGGGTAGACAGTGAAAAATGCTGTGCTTTAAACTAGAACGTGATAGTACAAATAAAAGTGAGAACTACCAGTCAGTGTTATTCTCACTGATTATTCACCTGTTCACTTTTGACTTTTGGTGGAACCCTCACAGTTTCTTAAAAATTTCTGTGTTAATGTTTAGTGAAATGTCTGTGCATGACAGGGAATGTTTTCTAGTTTACATTTTAAACTATGTTTACAGACACGAAATATGCAAACAAACATCTCCTACATTCATTGCACTTAAAATAATGGGTCTCCCTTTAGAAAATGTTTGACTATCTGCAATACTTTCTAGATTTTCCTCTGTTCAACTGGCAATCACAATTTTCTTGCATGTATTGCTTCATGTTTCTCTCCACCGGTTCTTTATTTAGATTTAATCATTGGAAGCCTCTTCACAAGCATATTTTTTCTGTATCTGAGTATTCAAAAACTTACAGGATGAAATCCTGGTCCCAATGGTCAACTTCTCATTGGTTATGTCTACACTACAGCGTTATTTCAAAATATCTTATTTCTAAATAGTTAATTTGAAATAAGTTATTTTGAAATAACGCGTCTACACACAAAATGCATTTTGAAATAGCGTTTTGCTATTTCAAAATAGCATGTCCACACTGAGTGGACGCTCAATCGCATTAAAGGCCAGCTGGAACCAGCTCAGGCAGGGCATCAGGTCAGGAGTGCCTTTGTGTGGCTGCTGCCTGAGGCTATCTGAGGCTTGTGCTTAAAGGGACCCCCCCACACACACACACACACAACCCCTCCGGGCAGCCAGTTCTCAGGTTTCCCTGCCTACCTCACTGAGGGACAGCAAAGCATTTTGTCTCTGTGTGCTCTGGTTGCCCTCACTCGGGACATCATAGTACTCTGCAACATGGAGCCAGAGCACTCTCATGTTTCTCGTGGATGCGTTGCTATGAGCCTGGCTGCACTTTCTGCAGGCTGCCATCCAGGAAGTCCATCGGGGGCCTGTCAGTATCCAGGAGGCCCTGCGGGAGAACTTCCACCCTGAGGAGCACTAAGAGCCTCACTGGTCTGCCCCACTGGGGGCTTGTGCTTCATTCCTTCCTCGTGACCTTCCACTTTTCCACCCTCACCCCAACCCCCCTTCCTAATGTAAAACAAAAAACAACTTTTTTCATAAATACAAACTCTCTTTATTTAACAAAATTTGGGGGGATGAAACTCTGGGGAGACTGGGGAAAGGAGGTGGGAGAGGGGAGGCGAGAGGGTGGAAGAGAGGAGAGGGAAACCTGGGAGGAGGGAGCTGGAAGGGGGAAGCAAGGGGAAGAAGGGGGAGGGGAAGCTCAGTGGTGGGGGTCTCGCCAGGCCAACTGTCTCCCAGAACAGCAGATCCAGGGGCCTCAGCATCCCCAGGGCGATGGGGAGGCAAGTGTGGAGGTTGAGGAAGGTATGGAGGGAGAAGCAGGAGGGGGAGAAGGAGTGGAGGAGGAGTGGTAGCTGGGAAGACAGCAAGTGCTGGAGCAGCAGGAGGCAGCACGCTCTGCACTGGGGCCTGCAGGTGTTGGTAGATGGCACAGCCCAGGGCAAGCTACTCCCACCGGCACTCCAGATCTTCTTGCATCCAGTTCTAGAGGGTGCGGTGCAAGGCTCGCAGTACCCCCAGGTGCTGCTGTTGGTACCCCTTCAGTGTTCAGGTGGTCCTGTGGAGCCCTCGGGTATGGGAGCATGTCTCGGGCGGGGTGGTGTGCCCTGCACATGCAGCTGTGGAGAAACAAGAGAAGTGGTCAGTTATCCCTGGGGACACAGTGGGTGAAGCCCATCCCCCCTGTGCAAGGCGAGGATGACCATGCCCTGAACCATCAGAGCTGATGTGCTTGCACAGAGGCCACGATCGGAATGTTCAGCTATCCCCAGGACTGGGAGATGCCCCAAGACTGCACCCATGCCCCTGTGCTTTGTATAGTGTGGCTGAGGTGGGGGGGAGATGTCCCCTGCCTCTGTGTAGAATGGCCTTGTGGAGGGAGGGCGTCCTGCTGTGTCCCACCCCGGGGTCAGGAGAATGTCATGTCTCTTCACACATGCGTGTGGCTAACAGGCCAATGCTCCTGTGTGGCAGCCAGCTGGAGCCACCTGCCCGGGGTGGCACGGCATGTGCTCAGGTTGCTGCATGATCCGTGGTAAGCAAGGCCCACGCGTGTGGTCCCTGGTCTCTCTCCCCAGATGACCCTGATGACTTGGCTGCTGGGATGGCTCAGTGGACCTGGCAGCGTGGCACACTCCATCTTGGCTCCTGCAGCTCCTGGCGCTCTTCCTCCATGCCCTAGTCAGGACCCTCTGCTCCCAGATCGCTGCCATCCCGCCCCCCAGGATGCGGTCCAGGGCATCAAAATAGGGGCAGGTATCTGCTCCTGTGGGGGAGCTGGCCCGTGTAGCCCTGGCATACGCCTGCTGTAGTTATTTTATTTTCATGCGCACCTGCTCCTGGGTGAGCATGTGGCCTTTTGTGGCCATGCTGGCAGCTATCCGGCCATAGATGGCCACATTCCTCTGTCTAGTGCAGGGATCATGGATGTTGGAGGCCTCCCCCCAAACCTCAGTGAGGTCCATGATCTCCGCACTAGTCCAGGAAGGCACCCACGTTCTCCAGCCCCTGTCTGGCTCCTGGAAGTTGGGGGACTGGGCGGTGGATGGCTGGCTGGCACTGGCTGCCCGTCTCATTTTGGGGCCACTGGATCAGGCAGGCCAGAGTCTACCCCTTTAAGGGCTCCAGGGCTGGGTTAGAGGAGAGGAGTTTTCCAGGTATGGCCCAGAGTGGCCACCAGGGCACAGTGGGAAGGGCTGGAGGCCCCCTATTTCAAAATAAGTGTCTACACAGCACTTATGTCGATTTAGCTATTTCGAATTTGGTGTTATTCCTCATAGAATGAGGTTTACCAAATTCAAAATAAGCATTCCGCTATTTCAAATTTATTTCAAAATAGCGGTTTGGCTGTGTAGACTCTAGGAAAGTTAATTTGAAATAACGGCTTTTATTTCAAATTAACTTTGATGTGTAGACATACCCATTGACTTTAGCAGGACCAAGTTTTCATTCTGATGAAAATGAAATCAGACTTTTTTTCTTAGTCATGTGTTTCTTCTTTTTTACCTGCATTCAATCAAGTTGCTCATGCTGTACAAAAATATAAACAGGGAATTGTCCACATTGATAGCTGGGTTGTAGAAAGTTTGCAGGTTCACTTACTATGCACCCACGAGATTTTAAACTTACCCAAAGCTTATTTAAATCTTTTGCTTACTGTATATAATCTGGGCTTGAACAGTAAACATATAATCAGAAGAATTTTCCTTCTCCACAGTGGTCTCCTAATATACTGAACTAATTAATTTAGTATAGAGAATTACATTTCCCTCAGTCCTTTTGCAATTCAAAAACTGTTTATGAGAGGAGGAAAGCATTGAAGTAATACATTACACTATGTTTTCCTTTTAGGGAAAATAAATTAAATAATGGAAGGAATCATAAATAGAAAACAATTGCCATTGATTAATATATGGGGAATGATTAAGTTATTTTGACTTTTTCTAAATTACCAAATTATTCATCAGTCTTTACAAGTCATTTTTTTTTTCTACACTGCCTACTCCACAGTTTTCCACTGAACCCATCTGCATCAGTGACACTGTTTTGATTTCCTATATACAAGTCTCATATTTGGTGGCAGATTCTGTTTCTGCTGTCATGATGGATAGGGACTCAATTTGTTGTAGAGCTGATGCACATTATATCTATTTTTAAGATTCAAGTAATTGCATCTCAGAATACTATAGCTGTCAGTCTGTGATGATCCAGACTCAACACCTGCAGAGGAATAATGCACAATAGCTAAAATGACAAGGGACAATTCTTTGAACATACATATAATTAGTAGTGCTGGGGAAGAGATGTTGTAGTTGCCCATTTCATTTTGTACCCATTCCATTTCAGTCTATTCACTAACTTTTTCAGGTATTTTCCTTTAGTTCTTGTTGTTGTTGGCCCAAAAGTCATGTTTTCCAATAAATAAATGCATGAATAAGAATTAAAAAATCTAAACACAATTGTAACTGTATAGAGATTGACACAAATCAATTTTAAATCTGGATTCACAGCTGGATGAGTGGAAAGTAAATGAATTGAAGGAGATGAAGGTATAATGGGTGGGTGTTAATGGAATGCATTGTGAGTAGATGATGGGAGAGAGAAGTGGTGAAAGAGTAAACAGTGATGATGGAGTTATGGAATGGAAATAACTTGTGCTTGCATAGGTGGTCAACAGTGGATGTCAGTGTTTCAACATATTGATTACTGTATTATTTTAAAACTGGAAGTGATTCTCAGAGCATATGCTGGGTACTGCTGATGTATGTGTACCCCACATACTTTGTACTTGTTTCTGTGGGGATGGAGAAAAGAAGAAATGGGGCAGGAAACATGGATTTTAGTTGGATTCTCATACTCTGTCTCATACATATGCAAAGATCAGGTCAGGATAACTCGGTCAAAAAGACCCAGAAACTTCCAGAACAGAGTATGGTAGCTACTGGACATGCTTATTAGTCATTATGGGGTGGAATAAGAACTTTAACATCCTTGCAACCAGCCTCACAAGTAATAAACTACTCACCCTCAAAGAAATGAGTCAATCAGAACAAGAGAGGATAGAATTTATAGGAAGAGAATTTAAAGCCAGCCTTGCGGACTTTCTGTGTGATTGACACAGAACCAAAAATTTGTGTTTGCTGTGAAGGCTGGGTGCCTATATCTGTATGACTTTGCCGTTCCAGTGCCGTTCCAGCTGTACTTATTAGGTAAACCCTACATTAGGATGATGTTTGTTTCTCTGAAGTGTGTTTTATGGACCTGGGTGGAGTGCTGTGGGGAATGTTGTATGTGTGTGTGTGTGAGGGGTGGGGGGGACTTTTTAACCTCCAGAGGTTACAGAGCCTGCAGAACTTACATTTAGCTACCAGGTGCCATCTTTAAGATGGCATCCATTCTCAGTGAATTATAGAGTCGTAAGACTGAGAAGCACCTCAAGAGGTCATCTACTCTAGTTCCCTGGAAGGACTGAGTATTATCTAGAACATTTCTGACAGGTGTATGTCTAACCTGCTGTCAAGAATCTCCAATGAGAGAGATTCCACAACTTCCCTAGACAAGTTTATCCCAGTGCTGAATTGCCCTGAAAGTTAGGAAGTATTTCCTAGTGTCCGTCCAACCTAAACTTCCCTTGTTGCAGTTTAAGCCCATTCCGTCTCCTTAAACTCTGAGGCTAGGGCAGTAGAAAGAGAAAAATGTGGCACTCTCTGAGGTGAGGGTCTGTGAATTTTTGCCTGATTTTGCTGGGATTATGGAGAGAAGATGGTGCCCTATAGCGATCCAAGAATGGATATTTTTACATGCTGATACCAATACCTGTGCTATTTTGCATACAAGATCCAGACTCAGTTTCACCAGCAACTGAGAGGACCAGTCAGCCTTTAGCACAGGAGTGGTCATGTTGCTAGCTGCAGAGATTCCCAAGCTGTTGGTTTCCTGACAGGGTTCTGAACTATTTGAAAGAACTAAGATGCTGCTGTTTCTCAAGCTCTGAAGAGTCAGGTGACCCAAATTACATACTTAAAGACCAGTAGTGAAAGTAAAGCAATGCATCGTAGTGCACGCCTCTGGTAAGAGCTGCTGGGGTACTCTACTGCAGGAGGAGGCCATCCATACTCCCAGCTGGCTCTTAGGACTTCCTGAAGGCTGCTACATTAATCAGCGGGCAGGTGAAAAGGTGTTGCTGGGGATGGGCCCTACCCAACTAGTCTAGGACTGCCCCAGTCCTGAGCCCCCACTGGACTCCCTTTAAGGAAGTTGGGCAGCTGACCCCCAACTCTTACCCATGCTACTTGTTGCTTGATGTTCTCCTTTCATCACTGTGAGGGAGCGAGTGGACTTCCCACAGTGTCCCTGCATTCCTCTGGTGTGTGGAGGTGTGTGGAGGGACAGAGGAGGGACTGACACATGCTGTGAGCTTCCTTCTCACTCCTGGACTATGATGGAAGGGGGACACCAAGCAACAAAGAGATTCCCCCTACCCCCCACCCTTCTTAAAGGGTGCCTTTCTTACAGTACCTGTAAGAAATTAAAGTTATTTTCTCCCCGTTAAAGACATACTATAAAGTCTGAGAAATCTCTGAGAGAAGATCAGAGGGGAATGTTTTTTGATGTGTGCACTAA
The DNA here is from genome assembly GCF_052426305.1 of Pelodiscus sinensis. Taxonomy (NCBI): domain Eukaryota; kingdom Metazoa; phylum Chordata; order Testudines; family Trionychidae; genus Pelodiscus; species Pelodiscus sinensis. The sequence continues at coordinate 204,240,602 of NC_143052.1, forward strand.
AACCTTATGTTTGCATCATCTCAAAGGGGTAGTCTGTTATCCTGTAACTTAATGAAGTGGGTTTTTCCCACAAAAACTCATGATTCAATATATTTTGGTTAATCTCTAAGGTTCCACAGGAGTACTTGTCATTTTTATGTTTAAATGTTAGTAATAGAAACAAAAAGGGGAAAGCCTGCATAAGAATCATTATAGAGTCAAAGTCTAATAGGGTTTGTTTTAAAGTTATTTATAGTATTCCAAATAATATTTATTTTATACCATTTACATAATGTTTTGTGTGTATTAAATGTTTGTTTGATTATGAAAGTGCATGTCCATTTATTAGAGTTTTACCAAAATAGCCCAGAAGTTTAACTCTGTAATGCTTTCTGAAAAGTATTGAAAACATAGAACTCTGGTCGGTATTTCAGCATGCAATGAAATGGAGGTAGAGGAAGTAGAAGAGGAGTTTAATAGCTATACAGCATATTGCTGTAGTGTTCCCTTGCCCCAGTACATCTCTGTGTTGAATCAAAATAAAGTATTTCATCTGTATGTTGTGAGCTTTAATTCAGGAATGCTTATAACGCTCAGTGATATTATAATACAGAAGTGCAAAGAATGACAATGGGAACAAAACAAATAATTCACTTCCTGTGTAACTAATTCATTGTAGCTTGTCCATGGATACATCTAATTTCAGTATGTAATGCTTAGTTTTCAGTGGACATAAAAAATCACATGTATTTGCCTCGGTTCCTTGAATTGATCATTTGAGAATTTTCAGTTTCAATACTCACATTTACATGTTCAAAATTCACTGTCTGTGTAAAATAACTATTTAAAATTAATGGGTAATTTTTAGGGTTCTTTTAAAATGTACTTTGTTACATTCTGGACAGTGAGCTTGTTCTCTAGAATAATTATAGAACAGCAATACAAATTATGGCTGCGTATAGACTGGCATGATTTTGCGCAAAAGCAGTTGCTTTTGCGCAAAATCTTGCCTCCTGTCTACACTGGCCGTGAGTATTTGCGCAAGAACACTGACTTTGTACTGTACAAAATCAGTGGTTCTTACGCAAATATGCTGACGCTCCCGCTCAGGGATAAGCCCTCTTGCGCAAGTATTCTTGCGCAAGAGGGCCAGTGTAGACTGCAATGTTAATTTCTTGCGCAAGAAAGCCCGATGGCTAAAATGGCCTTTGGAACTTTCTTGCGCAAGAGAGCGTCTACACTGGCACGGATGCTTTTGCGCAAAGGCACATGCCAGTATAGGTGCTCTCTTGCGCAAATACTTTTAACGGGAAAACATTTAACTTTTCCTTTAAAAGTATTTGCACAAAATCATACCAGTCTAGATGCAGCCTATGTGAATACTGGTTTTTTTGTTCTCTCTGATTGCTACAAAGCCATCCTTGCCAGAAACTCCTTTATCCTTTGCTCAAAATCCATACAAAGAGCAGACTCTTTTGACATTGGAATAAATCATATTATATTTCTCTTCCCATAGGCTGCGTCTAGACTGTCAAGTTTTTCCTCAAAAGCAGGTGCTTTTGCACAAAAACTTGCCAGCTGTCTACACTGGCCGCTTGATTTTGCACAAAAGCACTGACGTTCTACTGTCCGAAATCAGTGCTTCTTGCTCAAATGCTTTGACGTTCCCATTCGGGCAAAAGCCCTTTTCCAGAAATATTTTTGCGCAAGAGGGCCAGTGTAGACAGCTAAACACTGTTTTGCGCAAAAAAGCCCCGATGGCGAAAATGGCGATTGGGGCTTTCTTGCGCAAAAGCGCGTCTAGATTGGCACGGACGCTTTTCTGCAAAAGGTGCTTTGGCGTGAAAGCGTCCATGCCAATCTAGACGCTCTTTTCCGCAAATGCTTTTAACGGAAAAACTTTTTCGTTAAAAGCATTTGCGGAAAATCATGCCAGTCTAGACGTGGCCATACTGTTTTATTGTTGTTTCCTTCCAAAATAAAGTAGAAAGGGAAAAGGTGGCTTCATGCCACATATCAAAATACCATGGTGGTTCCGCAGTCCTTGACTATGCCTCAAAGCTGGAATTTGGCATGGCCAAAATATAGGGGCTAGCAATAATTATAGTGAAATCTCCCCAGGCTTGTGTGGAAGGGTTGTGAATTTGCTTTCAAAGTAATGTTGTATGTTTTTTTATAAAGAAAGGTTGAATGGAAAATCGATTTAATACTTTAAAAAGAAAAGTCTATGATTGGTTTTACTTTCGGGGGAAGGTACTGTAATGATTCACCTTCCAACCCATTGGTTAAATCATGTGGTAGCAGTCATGGGATTAAGATGGAATTTGTGAGGAAATTTCAGTAGCACAGGGAATAGAAAAAAGCAAGCAAGCATAAGTAATCTGTTGTCAAAGAACTGTATTGCTCTGGGAGCTCAAACTTATAGTTACAGTACTGCCACTTCAGACAATAAAATAATTCCATGAGTTTATTTGTTATTCATGGCCCCTTCCCAATTTTGTCCACATAAATTTGTTTATCACTCCTATTCTTTCTGTCACATTAAAATTAAGAGTGCAGTGAATGGCAAGATAACTGTTCTGAGCTGGGATGTGTACTCATTTCCATTCATCTCCAGAAGTCTGAAGACTCTCTTTTTGGAATTTGTATTCTATGTAGAAATCTGTTGTGATTTGGTGATTTATTTTTTTGTAAAACACTGGCATTTTGTCACATTTACTAGGGTAGAAATGTATATATCAAAGGCTCAGGAATTAGAAGGGATGTTTTTCTCTCCCATTACCTTTGTTCTTGCAGGTCTCTGTGCTGGGAAGATGTAGACCATTCTTAAATCACCAAATATTATGACATGTATATATAACCACTGGAGCAGTAGCTTCTCTTAAGCTTCTCTTAAGTGTTTTCAGTACCTTCTCTTTCCTGTTGCTCATAACTCTTTCTAACTCTCTTCACCACTATGATTTTGGTTTTTGAGTGGGATCCCAAAAGTCACAAAAGCATTGTGTGGCCATTGAACACAGATGGCAGCAAACGGCATCATTGTAAGGGATGCCTAAGGTAAAATCCTGAGAGCTCCCATGAGGTTTAAACAATTGAGCCCTAAATGCTGTGGAGTTTTATGACTCATTTAGAGTGATTGTTTCATGCATGCACTGTAAGACTCTATAGGTCCCTAGTCCTTATGCACCTTGAAAAAGCAGAGCTCCTGAACCTGCTGTCATAAGCTTTCATAACATCAGAGATTCTGAGCCCAGTGCATAATGTTTGCAAGAGTTCAAGATGAAAAAATTGCTTCACTGAGTTTCTCATAGGTGCTCATAGTGAATGTTTTATTCAATGCATACTGTGGGTCTGACTCTACAGTGCTGTGCCCTTATGTAATTTTCAATGCAGTAGTCATTTTCATCTGTGCAAAGTGGGTGTAAAACATTGCCACCTGGGCAGATGAGTGGAGAATTCTGATTGAGTGGTTTGTCATACTTTCATCCAGAGTGCCTCACACCTGGTGTAGTGGAGAATCAGGCTATTTTACTGGAGTTGTATAAGGAAGAGTTCTTGTGGTTTCTAGCCAAATAATTTCATATTATGGATGGATAGAATACAAATACCATTAAAAAGTCTGCATAGTTAAGAAAGTCAAAATCAAAAAATGTAGCTTATGTTTCACTTGCCACATTAAATAAATCTCCTCCTTTGTGTGCACATTGTTAGTCTTCGGTGTCATGATCATGTATGTCTTGGGGCGTATAATTATGAAGTCTGAAGGCTTGCAAAGGCTCATAAGTTTGAAAGCTTGGTTAATGAGGGTGGGTAGTTTAGGATTTAAGTGTAAGAGGCTACAACTGAGCAAAGCCTATAGAGTTCATTGGGTTGCAGACTGAATTCTGTTATTTTGTCTCATGTAAATGGAAGTAAAACATATTTTCTGCCTGTTCCTAGAAGTTCATGTTTTAGTTCTAGTCTCCTCCTCTTTCAGGAGTCATTATTAATCAATACCTTCAATACCATCAGCTCCTGAGCTTCACCCAAACTATCCATATAAATAGGAGCTGCACTCATAGACTTCTGGACCTGACTGAGAGTGGTACCTAGGGAGGGAAAGGAAACATGAATTTAGAAGTTGTGCCTTCATTTTTTCTCCTATTACATCTTCCCTTTGGTCCCAGAGTTAATGAATAGGGATAATAATTTTATTTTATAAGTTTATTTAGATTGGGAATGGGTTTCATCTAAATGAATGTATTGCCTAACCTATGGGGAATGAGCAGGGTAATATTCGGAGGTAGCACACTATGTCGTCATAAAATAAAAAAACATTTTATTTATTTTGTAACTCAATAGAAATATCGTTAGTCGGTAACCAAAAACTGTTTTTTTCCTTCTCTTCATTTTTGTTGTAGTTCAGACAATCTCTTTGGTTTGTGATAGTTTTCATTTGTTCAGTGTGCTTAGAAAGCTTTCGCAGTGCAAAGGAAAGTATGTTATACCAACATTTAGCAGATGCCTTTAAAGAATCTGCTATTGTCCAGCACGATTTTCAAAGTTTCAGAAGTATCCCACAGCTTCCCTTGACTTCAGTGGCATCTGTATATGCTCAGAACTCCTGAAAAAAGATCGTCCCATGAATGTTAAGATTAATATTTTGGCAATTTATGACTTGTATTTTATTAATATCTGTTTTTCCCAGTCAAGCAATAGGGTCCTATTGTGTTAGGCCCTGAACAAACAATGCAGTGGATACCACTGCTTTCCGAAGGAACTAAGTATGATGTAAGGCCTTAGGTAACACTATGCCAGTCTACCTTTGAGACTACCTGTTCCCTAAAATCTCATTTTAAGAGCTGAATTTGATGTCCTAAAGTATAAACTCAAGAGAATGAGAGTCTGGGAACTATTCACTGTGAATATTCACCTGGGAACAACTCATTGTGAAATTTTCTCCCATTTCCTGTGAATCAAAACTTTATAGAAGCATCCGATACATGCTTAATGCTTTGTTTTCTTCTTAGTTTATTTTTGTGGGTTGACTTGAAATTGGAGGTTTATCAGTTTGATTTCGTTATGCTGGTTCTAGAATTAATGTTGGTTACTGGCCCTTGCTGTCCGGTGTAATTTGCTTTGTTAGACTCATTGTGAAGGGCTCAAAGGCATCTTGTAAACCTAAAGAAACAATTTATTTTCACTTCTCTAAAGATGGATGTGATTTAATAGTCTGTGTGGCTTGATTGAGGTGCCCATAGAGAAGATTTGGAATTTAAAAAGAAAATTATATTTTCCTTGTGTTTAGGAGAGTAAATGAGGGGCTTGTTGTAAGTAGAGATCCTGATGATGGAAAATGAGATTGTTTGCCTCGGGTGTTTAATCTGGGAAAAGAACAATAGTAAAAAGGAGGGTGCATAGCTATTTTTCTTCCTTTTTGTTACTGAGTTTGTATTAAGGAGATGTGACAGTGTTCTCAGAGGAGCTTGCATTATTGCACTGCAATCAAAGTGAAATCAATGTTCACTATCAAAACAACAATATTATATATGTCTTAATCTTCTTTGCTTTCTGTTATACATATGCAGTCACTAAAGCTAGTTTTCAATTGGGAGGTATGAAATAAAAAAATCTCTGATCAGTGTACACAAAACATACCAACAGTGATGAGTCCTAAATTTAACTAAACAGTTAATTTCAGACGCAGTCAGAAAAGCTCACAAAGTTCAGTTTCTGAAGACTTACCCCTGGACATTTGAAACAAAAAGAATAGTGTGCAGAGGTAATGATGGAGAGGGAGAGAAGTTCTTGATATTAATTTTTTTTTTTTAATATTTCCCCTTTCAGTACATCCCATTTTATGGGTCAGATTATTGGGAAGACAGATAGTGTTCCATTCAACATTATTTCAGAGAGATTTCAATAATCCTGTAAAATACTCTACCGCACAAATAAAAATACAATAAAATAATGGTGTGTTTGGTGGTGCCTTAGTTCATTTCTTCCACTTGTCATCAGATAGATGATGCCTGTCTCTCTCAGTCCATTGTGGTCCTGATCCAAAGCTTGTTATAGTCAATGGAAATTAGTGTGACCAGGGATCTTAGTCATGAGCCATGTACGAGGCTTTGCAAAGACAACTGATGAGGCTGTAGTATGTGTAGATTCATTTTTCTATTCCTTCATTTTCAATCTTCTAGATATCCTTCTTCTTCAGTTGCTCTATTATTAGAGCTATCCTATAACCTCAGCTAAGGGTTGAATTTATCAGAGTTTCTGTTCTCAGTCTGATTCAGACCACTACCCTAACTCTGGAAAAATTGTGCTGGGCCTGTTTAATAATCTTATGTCGGAGGAGATTAGTTCAAGAAGAGTACAAGGTTAATCAGACAAGCTATTTTTGAGCTAGTAGTATTAGATGGAATTTTTTCTGCTTTTTCATAACTGGAAAAATGGCTTTATCTAAAGACCAAGTATTTTTTTTTTACACTTAATTCCCTCCCTGCCACTCAGAAGTACAGTTTTAACTGTTTGAAATTCTTGGGCCAGATTGCTGAGTCTGGCTGAATTCCAACTTCAATTTTACGAGCCTACCATCCTTAGTCTGTCCCAGGAAATCTCCCCATGCTTGCTGCAGGGGGAATGACTATGGTACATCAGCAGACTCCCCAGTTACCCTTCTGTAAAGTGGATGAAGGCAAGGAGACAGGATTTGAACCCTTTGCCTTTAGTTGCTTGTTTCATTATTTTTCTACCAGCATTCTAAGTTTCTGCAGTCTGAAAGTTCAATTTTTATTGTTATAGAATTATCTACATGGTATACTATATGACCACAGTTATGGACATTAACACTTTCTCAGCTGCAACCAATGTCTGACTTAATACACAGTGGAGGGACCACTACAGAGCTCCTAACCTCTATTGACCACAATGACATTTTAAAAATATTTATCTCAGCAATCCTCAGTGATTTTGTGGCACTACCAGTCATTCCACATCTTCAGTCTGAGTTCCACAATATAAAGCATTAAAAGGCTATCTATTGAGATAACACTGTACAAAATTAAGTATCAGAATATAAATCTGTCAAATTGTTTTACAGTAAAGAAATTCAGTCTCTTTTAAACCAGTCTTAAATCACTAACCTCATCCTAACTTATCTGCACACAACTATGTACCACATATCATCCTTATCCCTGAGAAAACATTGCATATTTACTTGTGTATGTGGTCCAACCTATCTTTATACATGGTAGATAAATGGACATATTTCATTTTGGTCCTCCAATTGTGCCAGAGATCAAATCTGGCATTTCACATAGTACCCTTACAGAACCTTAAATTATAGACAGAGTTGGCAGTGTAGACCATTCACTCCTGTTTGTTTTAAACTTGCTGCCTATTTCTTTGGTTGACACATGGTTCTCGTGTAATAAGAATGGGAAAATACTATTCCCTCATTCTCTTTCTCCACACCTTTTATGATTTTGTAGGCTTTCTATCATAGCTTCTGATATGGTCAATAGAGAAGTTCTATGGGTAATTCTACATAAACTTGGGCTGCCCCAAAAATTCATATAAATAATTGTATTTTTTCTCTGACTACATGACAATGCAAGTGCTTCCAATAGTGATTCTTCTGTTGCATTTGCAATTTTGATTAGAATGAAGGAAGACTGCATGCTTGCTGAAATTCTGTTCAATTTGTCTGTGTCGCCAGCCATGCCACAATGTACTTGAATCAGGGGATAAAAATCCACTTCCAACCTGATGGCTCCCTCTGAGTATGTCTACACTGCCACCCTAGTTCGAACTAGGGTGGCTAATGTAGTCATTCAAACTTGCACATGAAGCCCGGGATTTAAATATCCCAGGCTTCATTTGCATGTTCCTGGTCGCTGCCATTTTTAAATGCCCGGTAGTTCGAACTACCTGCCCGCGGCTACATGCGGCACGGGCTATGTAGTTCGAATTAAAGCTCCTAATTCGAACTACCATTACTCCTCCTGCAATGAGGGAGGCATAAGGTAGCGGTCAACAAAGGCTTCTGTTTAAATCCCGGCTTCATTGACTATGTCGGGTAGTCTAATTTACATGCCTCTGGTGACAGAGGCATGTAGTCTAGACATACCCTTAAAGATTAACAAAACACGTAGATGGTATCATGAGCTTTCATGGGCAAAACCCACTTCTTCAGATGACTGGAGTATAATGAGTCCAGATCCAAGGATAAATAAGGGAAGGAGGGCGGAGATGTGGAAGGAAGTGGGAGGGGAAGGGAGGAAGAAAAAGAGAGAGAGGTATGGTCCTTAGAGTGCTGCAAGATTGATTGTAGTTTAAGTTTTATCTACTCACTGTCTTTTTCTTCCCCCCTTCCCTTAGTGCCAGCTTCCTGTTTCCAGAGCCCCACTGCACACAATCTCCTCCCAATGCCAGCCCCCAGTCCCTAATGTTAGCCCCATCCCCATAGCCCCTCAGTGCCAGCCCTGCCCCCATAGTCCCCTCACTACTAGCCCCACCTCCAAAGCCCTCCAGTGCCAGCTCCCCAGCTAGATGCCCCAGAACTCCCCAGTTTCAGCTCCCGATCCCTTAAGACATCCCACAATTCAGCAGCCTGAGGGACGGGCAGAGAGCTGGGATGGGGAAGGAGGCTGCTTGAAGTGACTCACATGGAGACTTGGGCAAAAAGTGGCAGGTCCCAGCGCATGGGGAGAGGTTGCACAGGAATCAACAGCTCAGCATTTGCGCAGCGCAGCCCCCAACGGCTGGGCTGCATGGGAGAATTGCGCCACCAGACTCTAGGCCTAGGTCGGAACCAGCAGCTCCTGGGTCTTCCCTGCTGGCCAGGGCAAGGAACCAGTGGGATGTCCAGTGGATAGGGAGGCCCCTGTCACCCCTTCATTGTGTAGCCTGGTGGGACGGGATCAGCGCTTGGTACATGCAGGGCTGGTGAAACGGCTCTAGACTCCTCCTCAGTGCTGGAGGTTTGTCCTGTGGCAGCTCTTTGTGCACACGAGACTCGGGCTGTCTGCATGCCACATCGCACTCTGCCCTGGCCCACCTGCTGACCTGACCCCTTCACCTCATTTACCCTCAACTCCGGGTCTGGACCTGGCCTGGGCCATTGGAGCAGCCACCGCCGGACATGCAGCTCACAGCTCCAGCCCTGGGGAAGGGGTGAAGCTAGGAACAGGGTTGTGCGGTGGCTGCCAGCTTCTACTGGGGTGGGGCAGACACCCACCATCTGGCCCCACCCCTGAGCAGCTGAGCAATCAGGTGGGCCTCAAATTCTTGGTGAGCGCCACGTAGGCACATGTTAGAGAGAACACTGCTGTGCTCCCCAGCGTGGCCTGGCAGTATGCTGTGGGCTGGCAATTGGGAACCACTGTCCAAAAGCGTTCCTTCAGTGCCTCAGTCATCCAGTGGCCCCACTGGTTGTTTGAGAGGCATTTCTTTGCTTCCAGCCTACTTCAGAAATGCTGTTTGGCTTGAGTCTTTGCTAATTATTCTTAAAATAGTTTTTTGTCAGCCTCATTATACGAGGCATGCCAAAATTCATAATTTTCTATTTTCCTTCATAAGAGTTCACTTCCAGTTAAAGATCCTTTCCCCCCCTTTAACCACTTTTTACTCTGCTGGCTAGCCATATTGAGTTTTTGGTTTTGTTTTTTTTGTCCTCTTACTTTTTTTATTTGTCTTCTAAATATATACTTTGCATCTACCTTATGGTTTTTTAATAAGTTTCCATGTAGCTTGCTGGCATTTCACTCTTGTGACTTTTCTGCTTAATTTCTGTTTAAATAGTCACCTAATAATTTGTTCTCCTTTTTGAAGTTAATGCTACTGTGGTGGGTGTCTCTAGTATTTCCACCTATACCGTTATTAAATTTAGCTAAACTCTTTGGTAATAGCAAACAGTGTAACTAAAGTTCACTTCTTAAGTGAAACACAGGACTTTATCTAAGACTAAATCAAGAATCACCTCTCCCCTTGTGGGTTCCAGGACTAGCTGCTCCAAAATGCAGTCATTAGTGGTTCTAGAAATTCTCTGCACACTGTATTTTACTTTTTAAGCATCCATTTCTTTCTCTTCCAAAGAAGGGAAGAGAATTGGAAAAACATAGTTTAAACATACTGTTTATGCATATTTAACTTGGCAACTTTCAAAATCGTGTACATGATCAGGGGTCCTAGAAAAGAAGACCTAGAAAACAGAGCAATTAGATTTTAATTTAGTTGGTTTGTTTCGTCTCAGTAGAGAACCATTCTTTGGGGCTAAATTTTATAAAGAATGATTAATGTAAATGGAGTCTAATGAGGCTCAGGGTAATTGAGTCTGGAATCAGTCACCTTTTATCAGGGTTGTTATAATGAGGGTTGAACATGTATTTTTGTTGTAAGAGGGAGATAGTGTGTGTCTGTGTGAAATACACAATTACAGGCATATACTCCACTCATAAATAACAAAATTTCTGCTGATACATCTCAGTTCTGGCTCATATTAATTAGCTGAGAAACTAATTGGGTCATGCAAAATAAAAAGTAGACAGTAGTCAGTCAAGCAGATTAAAACTGCCTCTTCTATAATTGGTTTATATAGGGGCATGAGAAATAAAGTAATTTGGAAAATTACTGATTCACATTGTTTGCCACAGGCTTGCACTCAGTAAATATTTGTAAAAAACTTCTGTCCACATAAAATAAAACATATTTAGTTGCAATGATAAATGTAGTGAAAATCTTCTCTAAATTTTCTTGCCTGACCTCTGCCTATGTGCTTAAAATGTATGTGGTAGGCTGTGAAGATTGAGTAGAAGTCTTTGCTTGCCCCTTATTTCTTCTAAATATGGGACCTGTCAAAGAACCCAGTTGGATACAAGTGTGATATAGAGTAGCTGAGTCTGCTATGTCTCTCCAGGTGGTAGTAGGGCAGTGATTTCATTGTTAATGCAGCTTGCAACTTGGAGTGTAAGGTACAATAGAATGGCATCAGTGGAGCAGTGATGTTATGTAATCTACTTCGGCTAAAAAGGCTTAGAGGAGTAGCCATGTTAGTCTGTAACTGAAAAAAACTTAAACAATGAGTGGTTCTGCAGCACCTTAGAGACTAACAAAAAATGTAGATGGTACCATGAGCTTTCATGGGCACAACACACTTCTTGAGATATTCTTCTCGGTCCCACTAGAAACAGGGTATGTCTACACTACAAAGTTAGTTCGAACTAAGGGACGTTAGTTCGAACTAACTTTCATAGGCGCTACACTAGCACTCCGTTAGTTCGAATATAATTCGCTTAGTTTGAACTAGGTAATCCTCATTCCACGAGGATTAAGCCTAGTTCGAACTTACTAGTTCGAATTAAAGGCTGTGTAGACCCTTAATTCGAACTAGTGGGAGGCTAGCCCTCCCCAGGTTTCCTTGGTGGCCACTCTGGCCAACACCAGGGAAACTCGTCTGCCCCCCTCCCGGCCCCGAATCCCTTAAAGGGGCACGGGCTGGCTACAGTGCCTGTGCCAGGTGCAAGCCTGCCAGCACCCAGCCAGAAGACCCTGCACCTGGCATGGATCGAGCCACCCACCCGATGCCCCCCAGCCCTCCCCCTCTTCCCAGGACCAGGCTGGCAGCTCCCAGGAGCTTGCCCGGGACCGCAAGAGGCGGGCACCCGCCTGGGCTAGTGCAGACATCGTGGACCTTGTCCACGATCTCCGCACTAGGCACAGGAAAGTGGCCGGCTAGGGCAGGAGAGCTGCCAGCCTGGCCACCCAGGAGCAGGTGTGCATGAAAATCAAGGGGGTCCACTGAGACCCCCGACCCTGAACCCTGAGCTTACAATGGCCGTCCTGGGTCAGACCAAAGGTCCATCTAGCCCAGTAGCCTGTCTGCCGACAGCGGCCAACCCTAGGGACCCTGGAGGTGATGGACCGAAGACAGTGACCAAGCCATTTGTCTTGTGCCATCCCTCTCCAGCCTTCCACAAACCATGGCCAGGGACACCACTCCTACCCCCTGGCTAATACCACTCCATGGACCCAACCTCCATGACTTGATCTCACTTCCCTTTAAACTCTGTTCTAGTTCTAGCCTTCACAGCCTCCTGCAGCAAGGAGTTCCACAGGTTGACTCTTTGCTTTGTGAAGAACAACTTTCTGTTACTAGTTTGAAGCCTGCTACCCATTCCTTTCCTTTGGTGTCCTCTAGTCCTTCTTTATGGGAACTAATGAAGAACTTTTCTGTATGCACCCTCTCCACCCAACTCCTGCTTTTAGAGACCTCTATCCTGTCCCCCCTCCGTCTCCTCTTTTCTAAGATGAAACGTCCCAGTCTCTTTAGCCTCTCTTCATATGAGACCTGTTCCCAACCCCTGATCATTTTAGTTGCCCTCCCCTCTCCCAGCCTCTCTCTTCCCCTTTCACACCTCCTTTTCCCAGTCTCTCCCAGTTTTGTGCAATAAAGGCAGATTCCATTTTTGAACACAATTGTCCTTTATTTTGTACATCAAGAAAAGGGGCTAGGGAAGGGTAAGTGGAAGGAGGTGAGGGAGGAATGGGGCACGAGCCCCGATGGGGAGGACTGGGCTGGCTCTGCAGGCTTTTGGGGTGGAACCTCTCCTCCAGCCCCCCAATTGCCCCCTCTCCCCAGATGGCAGCCTCCGGCAAGTGCAGCCGGTCTGATGGCCGAGTGCTGTGATGTGCCCAGTGTGGGCACTCCAGGCACTCCAAGCCAGGACTGCTTTGCAAGCGGGTCACCCCTGAGAACTGTCTGTCCGGGGTGGGGGTCGGGACCCTTTAAGCGCAGCCCTCAGCTAGCCTGAGACAGCAGCTCCACGCTCTAAGTCCTCCTCTGATGCCCTGCCGGCACTGCTTCCGGCCATCCTTAAGCCTGGTTCAGGGTCCACTTAATGTGGACATGCTAGTTCGAATTAGCAAAACGCTAATTCGAACTAGTTTTTTAGTCTAGATCCGTTAGTTCGAATTATCTTAGTTCGAATTAACTAATTCGAACTAAGTTAGTTCGAATTAACATTGTAGTGTAGACGTACCCACAGTTAAAAAGTGGGAATATTTTCCATCAATGTCCCCATTTTTGTTAGAAAATTAATATATTTAAAATCTTGTCACCGGCTCTAGTTTCTCTTCTGCTTACAGATATGGTTAGCCACTACCTTCCTCTCTGAAATCAGATTCACATCTGGAGGGAGCTGAACAGAGGAATAACAGAGACCTCCTTTCCCCTTGTTTCCCTGGCGCAGTCAAATCAGATATGACAAGATGGCCTTAGTGCGCTTAGAATACTTGAGTGCTTAGACATGGGCCTGAGGAGGTTTATATCCAGTACAGACAGGTCACAAATGTTCTCCATTCCTTCACAGTTTTAAAGATCTCTAAATCTGACATGAGCAGGACTTGACTCCTTGAAATGGCAGGAGAATTGGTTCTGTGTGTGCATAGAATATATGCTACATTCTTTCCCAGGACTCAACTGACTGAACTCAAAAGTAGTCTTTATGCTAAAGAATGTTTTCTATCATCTGCACACAACTTATCCAGAAAAAGTCAGTTCTCTATCACAAATAATTGATTCGAATTGAATTAGATGCTGCAGTGTTCATCATAAAAATAATTTTGCATTAGTTTAATTAAAATTAAACTACAAACTTTGCAATATAATTATACATGGTTACAATGATCCATGTTTATAAATAGAAATTTGAAGTGATAGTACAATTTTAAAAGTGTCCCATGCCTTAGCTTTTGAAGTAATCTTTAGATCTATCAATTTTCTAAAAAAATGTAGATTGGATTTTATAAAGCTCATTAACTAGTCTCATCTCCTGCATAACACAGGCCATAGAACTTCCCTGAATTAATTCCTGTTTGAACTAAAGTATAAGTTTTAGAAAAGCATCCAACCTTAATTTAAAAATTGTCTATGATAATCTACCAGACTCTTTGGTAACTGTTCCTTTGGTTAATTATCCTCATAGCTTATAGATTTCACACGCAGAAATGTATTTAATAGAAGGATCAAGAAAAATGTTTTTAAAATAATTGAAACTAACTAATAGATTTACTTATGAACCCGAAGTACATGTCACCACTTCTCACAGAGCTAGTGGTGTAAATTTGGGAAGGATATATTGTGTTAGTCATTCATGACAGAGGTTAACTCCTTGATCTCAAGGCAAATCTCAATATCATGATATTTGTGGAACAGTTGTGGTACCTCCCTACTCATGTGAACAGGAAAGATCACTACAATTTGCATGAAAAATCAATTCATCAAAAGAAAAATATTTCAAGATGAATCATTGAGATAACTTACTTGACAAAATGAAGTTACCATAATCAATAACTTCATAAATTGTCTTTCACTGTTGACTAAATTTGCTAACCTTTTCCATATTATCTAGAGGTACATCTACACTTGCTCCCTAGTTCAAACTAGGGATGCAAATGTAGGCAACCAAAATTGCTAATGAAGTGGGGATTTAAATATCCCATGCTTCATTAGCATGATCTCACTGGCACGTTACTCTACTCAACAGCTCAAAAAATGAAGAGTAACATTAGTTCGAACCAAGGGGTTTGGTTCAAATTAATGTGTCCTGGTGTGCACTTTCACTTCCAAAACAGCTGTTCAGCAGAGTAATGTGCCAGCGAGATCATGCTAATGAAGCGTGGGATATTTAAATCCCTGCTTCATTAGCAATTTCGGTTGCCTACATTTGCATCCCTAGTTCGAACTAGGGAGCAAGTGTAGATGTATCCACGGATCAGTTCTCAATCTGATTCTAAATCCCTGGGGAAGCATCCTTTAGATGTTTTAGAACTGGCTTCATTTCTGCACACTTATTTTATTGTGCTGTAGTTAATGTATGTTAGGCCATCTTTATCAATATCCTTTCAGAGATAGGCAGTTCAGCTGCTGATAACATGATTTCCTTAATGTCCACTTGACTACTTAGTGAACAGATAAATAGTCAATGACTGGTTCATTCATTTGATATTCTAGAATACTTAGTGACTATACTGGAACAGCTGGTAGTGACAAGCCTTGGAATTTGTTAAGTTTTTGCTGAGTGTTATAGTTTTCACTGCCATGATACAGAATGGAGTGAAAGAAGGTTTTATAACTTCATAAGCAGCTAGGAGGTGTCAATTACAGTGTTTTGAAAATAAAAATATTAACTTCAATACTTTTCAGAGTATTACTATGCAATTCTTGGTACGCCACTGTAACCCATGCCTGACTGGTATGATGGCCTGTCCCACTCCAGTAGCACTTAGACTATCTACAAATGGAATCTGCTACAGCCTTAGTTAACAGCTACATAGCTTTTAAGTTGTGCAGTAAATACTCATGCATTTAGCTCCAGAGGTCTATGTTTGATGCCCCACTTCCCTCCCCGACCAGTGAGCAGGGTCTGTTGGAATTACAAGTGGGGGCTCATCCAGGATGTCAGTTGGGAAGTCTCTGAAGCTTTGAATTCACTTCTTCAGCTAAGGGGAAATATGTAATCCGTATGTGCTTGGAGTGGTGCTCTTTGCCCCTCTAGCGGCAGCTAGATCATTTAGAAGGTAATGAATCTGCTACAGCCTTAGTTAACATTCATGTAGCTGTTAAATCATACAGTGAAGCCTCATGCAGTTAGATCCAGAGGTCCAAGTTTGATCCCACTTGCCAACAACCACGGTCTGTCAGCATTACACTACTGTATGCATACAGTGACAAAACATAGGTGCTAGAGGGATGCTGTGAATGCCATGTGTAAACTGGCAATTAGACACCCAAATGTCTGCATGCAAAGGGTAAGCACAAAAGCTGCTTAACACTTAGGACATCAAACTCATGGACATATCCTTTGAGTCCCTTGCAACTAGGCTTCTTGGCTTTTTTATCTGAAAATGAGTCAGGCAGCCTTTATTTTCCATGGGGAACACCTGACCTGCCTTTGACCATCTTCTGATCTATCCTTTCTCAAATAGCAAACCTTCTCCTCTCCACAACAACTAATCCATTGTCACAATTTATTTGCTTCACTTCCCAAGTTGTTTATTTTTAGGTTAAAAAAGATTTAGCCAGCTAGTTGCCTGGAACAGCAAACATGAGTTCTTTGGAGGAGGCAATCTGCCTTAAAGAATGATTAATATTTGATTATAATGTTTTACATGTTTGCAGTGTCATGCTTCTCATAAATTCTAATCTGTTTCCTTGATGAAGTTTCTTCTTCCATTGGAAACACATGCTGATTTCTTTTAGAGATCAACTATGAGTGCTGATCTGCTGGCACTGACTTACTTATGGAAATCGGCAATGAAGTACAGAAGCTATATGGACTTTCAAAGCGAATTTCTGTAAGAAAACAAAATCTCAGTCATGTTTTGGATTCAGAGAATGTAACTTCCCTTTAATTGGTCCAGTTGTATTATTCTTTGTTGAAAAAAGTTCTCAGTATATTCAAGCGTATTTTAATTAAGCTGTATTTAAAACACAAATGATTAATGACCAAGCTGCTTTTTATGTTCATTTTACAAAAGATATTGAATAATTTCTTCAAATTTGAAAGCATTCTAGATAACATTTATATAAAACTAGGGCTGTCAATTGATCTGTGTTAACACCTGCAATTAACGCAGGACAGGATTAACACGTTAAAAAAATTAATGCGTTAATCGCAGGCATTAATGCTACACTGCCCCTTTGAATGGCACTTCAAAGTGGAGCCGGGAGTCCTGATACCCGGCTCCACATTGCAAAGCCCCTTTGAAGTGCTGCTCCAGTGCTTCAAAAGAGCTTTACAAGAGCAGAGCTGGGGATCAGCTGGAGTCCCCAGCTGATCCCAGTCTTCTAATGCACTACCCCTTGGAAACACTGCCATGGCTCTTCCAAGGGACAGCGCTGCATGGAGCCTGGGGTCAGCTGGGGACTGCAGCTCATCCTGAGCTCCATGCCATGCTAGCCCATTGAAACGCCGCCATGGGATTTCAAAGGGGAGGTGCAAGTGATTAATCGCGCAATTAAATGTTTACATCGCTTGATAGCCGTATAATAAAACCAATATGCACTTAAATGAAATCAGAGCTAAATATGCACTGGCATACTATAGGAGTACCAATTTTCTAAGTACGCAAATCCAAACACCCTTTCCCAGCCCCTTACCTGCCCCCATTCACTCCATTTTCCTTCCCTGTGTTACTTCCTCTCTATCACCCTCTCTCACTCATACATTTTCACTGGATTGGAGAAATGAGTTACCACTTTAGCAACAGCATCTGTTAAAATTTTGAAAGTAGATATAGAAAGAAAGCTGTTTTTTCATTAAAAATGAAATGTCAAGTTTCTTCTATAGCAGTTATCACAGTAAACATCTTGTCTACATAGGACAGTTAATCCAGGTTAAGATAGGATACAAATTTTAAATACTGCTTAATTCCCTGTGTGAGAGTTAACTAGGAATACTTAATCAGGGTTGACCCTCTGTGATCTGGGACTTTCTGGTCCGGCAACATCCGTGGTCCAGCAGGACCACAGATGTTGCTGGACCAGACAGCCCCAGCCAGTCTGGGAGGTCAGCCAGTCTGGCAGCCTGCAGGGCCAGTGGCCTAATGGCAGGGAGCCCAGATAGTGAGCTTGAAACTGGAGTGGGGCTGATGACCGGGGTCATGGAGTCTCTCTGGCCAGAGCAGGTCTGGGGACAGAGAGCCCTGCCATCCAGGAGAGTAAAGCCCCACCAGCCTATGTAGAGCTGGGAGTTAGCGTCCTGCCAGTCAGGAGAGCAGGGCCAGCTGCCACTGTCAAGGATCCCCACTGGCCAGAGCAGAGATGTGGACCCAGATTGGCGCCCTAGCAGCTGACCAGGGGCAGCACATTTGCTTGGCTGGTGACCAAGAGGTGAGTCTCAGGAAAGCCCCAGCCCTGACCTCCCCTGGTCTGGCAAACTCCCTTGTTCGTGACCTCTAAGGTCACAAGGGTGCTGTACCAAGGAGATCCAACTTGTAGCTATTCTGGAATAATTGTCCAAGGAGATGATCTTAGCGATGATCTTCTCCAGGGGTTCTTTAACTTCATTGCATCGCACCTCCTTTCTGAAAACAAAGTTATTACTCTACCCCAGGATGGGGAACCAAAGCCTGAGTCTGCCTGAGCCCTGCCTCCTGGACAGATGGACGAAAACCTGAGCCCCACTATGCTGGGCAGGTAGGAGCAAAGCTCAACCCGAGGGCTTCAGTCCAGGCAGGAAGTCTGTAACCTGAGTCCTGACACCAAGGGCTGAAACGCTTGGGTTTCAGTTTTGGCTTTGGGTGATGGAGCATAGGCTTTGGCCCTAGCAAGTCTAAACCAGTCCTGGTGACCCCATTAAAATGGAGTCCCAACCCATAGTTTGAGAACTGCCGATCTACTAATTTTTCCTCTCTTATTCTTGTTTGAATGTTACTACTAGAAATGGCTCCAATATGCTATAGAGAAAAATATCCCTGAAATTTGGGGAGATTTAGACTTGGAACCTCAATTTGGATTTTAATTTTGCAGGTATCCCATCTAGTTGTTATGGTACTGATTCACATCTTGGTAGCAGTTATGCACCATGAATTTTTGATTGCTTAGAAGATATTGTGAAGTGATTAGTGAAAACAGACTCTTTGTCACTTCACAAATGATATTTCAAGGAAAAGGAAACTTCATATAATTTAGGGCTAGTCTACACATATCACTTCACTGGTTAAAAGAAAGATGTCATTGAAAATCAATTTAGTTAAATCAGTGTAATTGTGTGTGGACACAAATTTAACACTGGCAATTCAAAATATGACTGTTAGTTTACAGGCACAAATTCAGTGAATTAAAATTAATAAAAAATGATAGAAGTGTGTCCATCCTTAGGTTTGCCCTGGTTTAAATAAATCTGTTTTCAAACAAGTTTAAATTAAACTAATATGACTTCAGAGTTATGTTAAGTCATAGCTAGAAGGCACCTTTATACTCAATGTGCGGCATGGCTCCAGCCCTCTTGTACAAAAACTTAATACACTGATTACACCATCTAAAGTTGATACTACTATAACATTTTATATTGTTGCTCCATTTACTGATTAAGGTTTCTATGGCTGGTTACAATTGCACACAAAGTATACTTCTCTATCCCTCTTTTTCTCCAAATAACATGTTTTTGGTTAGACGAGAAACCCATGAGGTTTTATAAACTGTGGGAAGGATTTAAAATGCAGGGGAAGTCAGCAAGGAATTTTCAACAAGAAACAGGGTTTATAATAAACCTAAAATATCAAATGAATGAACCACAGGAATTTTCCCCTTTACCTATCTATTTTCCCCTCCAATACTTTCTAGCACCTAATTCCTGTGGATGAAGGAGGAAAGCTAAGTGGAGATTAATCCTTTGATCATATGCCAACCTGTATCTTCTCCCATATTCCTAGGGATCCTAGAAAGAAAAAAAAACTAAAAAAACAGAAACAAACAAACAAAAACCTGCTGACATTTGGTTTGCCCAAGGATGATTTAATTACATATCTTGACAGTGCTGAACCTCTTCTAGATCCTGAGCTTTGACGTATACAATCTATGCCCTCCCTCAATAGATTCATCTAATGATTTTGCAAGAGGAAAGCCACGTAGTTATGTTGATTTAAATCATATGTTCAGGTGGGGATCCCAGTGCTGATGTGTGAGATGGAATGCAGGACAAATATGCAAATAAAAACTATTACAAATTATCACAGGGTACTCACTCACCACTGGTGGCCCCTCCTCCTGGATGTTCTGGGGATAAGTTCTTTTCCAGGTCCACATCTCCTTCGGTGGTTTCTCCAACCCATCATACTCTCTTATTCCGTGGACCCTGGATTCCAGAAACTGCAGTTTCTTCCTCATGATTAAGCCAGGTCACTAGGTGGTTTCTCCATATAGGATACTGAGTTTCACTGGCCCCCTAGGCCAGATAATGCCACTCCAGCAGTGGCTAGTAGAGTAACCCAGACTAGCCCACTACTTCAGGCACTAGCTCAGGAACCCTACAGTACACAGCCACAGTCTCTTCAATCTGCAACCTCGCTGCTCTTCCCTGTAGGGCTGCTTCCTACCCACTTCCCATAGGCTCCCTTCCCTACCCCCTTTTTTCTTCTGTGTACATGCTTCCTTCCAGGCCAGGCTCCCAGGGTCCTCCTTTTTCCTTGCATCTCCTCTCTGATTTGGTTGTAGACTTCCTTTCTGCTGCCAACTTCCTGGATTTCTATTATCCCAGCCCACACCTGCTCAGTTGAGCTTCATCCTCCAAGCAGAGGTTTATGGCTTCAGCCTAAGGATCTCTTATGTAGCTTATCACAGTAATTGACCTTTTCCTCAGCTTCCTTAACTCGTTTGGCAATGGTGTGAGGTGTCTACCCCATCACACAGTTAATTATAAAAATGCACATTACACAACATACCAGTCTTTCTTGGAAAGACTGCAAGTTGTTTGCTGTATAATACCTTGTATAAATAATTATCTCCAAGACATTTGCTCTCTTTCTAAATTGGTAATTGTGCTTGCTGACAGTTTACTAGTTTCTTCGGTCACCTTGACGAATAGTAATCAAAGCTCATCTGTTCAAATATTATTCATAGTAGTGAATTGATAGGGTTTTTTTTTCAAGTAACCAAGAATGGAAAAGGAACATTTCTCAAAAGCTGTAGTGACTGTCAGAATAGCAATATCCATAGCAGAAAAGTGACTCAAGTGAGCCAAAGCTTCAATAATGGGATTAGATATAGCCTCATTTCCTTCCCAAGTGTCTCCTGTATTGCTGGCACTAAGTAGAGGCCTAGGCATGAATCCAGGTCCCTGCTAAATCTGCTTACCTTCTAAAAATAGTCTCCAAAGTTAACACCCCCTGGATATGAATGAGGGAATTGTGTGTGTGTGTGTGTGTGTGTGTGTGTGTGTGTGTGTGTGTGTGTGTGTGTGTGTGTGTGGCTTTTGTTTCGTTCATCTGGACATATCTGTGGGATTTTTCAGATGTTTCCTCCAGCGTGGACCAAACTCAGGCAGTTTTACTACTCCAGCAGTTAGCATTAGACAATCAGGTGTTGGTTTTTTTTAAAAAAAAAAAGTCTTTCCCCTTTCTGTTCTGCTTCTACACCTTCCAGAAATGGAACTGTGTATGCTGGAAACTGTATGGATTAAAAATCTTACCATGCAACCATCCTGTGTAAAATTCTCCACACAGCACTGATTTGCATTCTACTCATGATTCAAGTGTTTTCCTTACAACTATTAAGGCTAGAAACTTTTTTTGAAAATTACAACATAGAATCTGTAGTTACCACCCATTTTTCCTGCCCTGGATCTGCCACTGTGTTTGTTCTTTCAAGAAGGGCAATATGTCTGCTAAATAATCTTTAATAATGTGTCTGTCTCTTTAAAGCCTGTGAGGCAATCCAGAGACACAATCATTGCCTTGTTCCAAGGTTTTCCCCAAAAACTGAGTAAGTGATTCCTGTGAGACATGGAATGAGACTGTTGAGAAGAAGTGGTCTTGAGGTACTGGTTTGTGAAGTAAAACAACCTGTTTGCTCTGTTTAGGGTCAAAGGCCAGTGTTTCTGTGGTAGGATGGGCTGGAATAAACTCAGGAAGAGTTTGCTGAAAATTATAGTTCTTGGTAACCATTCTTAGTGCTGGTTGAGCATGGCAAGTTGAGAGAAACCTGATCTGAGCTCAGCTTTGGAAAGAGCTTAGAAGGATGACACAAGTTACTTAGGACTCCTCATGCACTTAAAACACTATACCAGCACAGCTGCATCATTGTAGTATTTCAGTGTAGTACTTCAATGAGCTATTGTCCCTTTGGCCTACACAGCAGCGGATATAGGGCAGGGCGAGCGGGGCGGCTGCCCAGGCCCCGCGCTGCAATAGGCCCCATGCGGGGCCCAAATGGCCGCTTGAGCTGCTTGTTCCCGCACGGCAGCCCACCTGAGCAGCGCAGAATTCAGCTGAGTGCCATGGCGGGAGGTGAACGGGGGCAGGGCGGTGATGTACACGGCCAGGGGGTGGGAGGCAAAGGGCGTGACAGAGGCTCCAGGTCCCGCCTCCTGGCTGTGTACATCACTGCCACTGCCCCCTTCACCTTCCGCCGTGGCACTCGGCTGAGTTCTGCGCCACTCAGCCGGGACGCCGCACGGGGCCCAAACAGACATTTGGGCTCCGTGAGTGAGAGGCAGGAGGAGGAGGGAGAGAAGAGAAAGAGACAGTGAGGCAGGAGGGGGAAGAGACAAATACAAATGAAAATTTTTAATTATTAATGCAGAATTTTGTTTAAGAATGACTTAAAATAAAAATTATCCAGCTAAATTAAGTTTCTATCAAATTTACCCAATTCACATTTAATATGAAAATAGCCTTTAATTTGTGCATTTGACACTTTTTTTCTATTTTTTCTCCAAAGGGGGGGCCCGCGAAATT
Source organism: Pelodiscus sinensis (assembly GCF_052426305.1). Lineage (NCBI taxonomy): Eukaryota > Metazoa > Chordata > Testudines > Trionychidae > Pelodiscus > Pelodiscus sinensis. The sequence goes on from NC_143052.1 coordinate 204,263,018, forward strand.
GTGCTGCCCTGGGCCCCGCAAAACTCTCATCCGCCCCTGGGCCTACATACTTCACCTCTTCATCAACCTAGTGCTGACTACATGGAGAATTAGTTCAACTGTGTTGTTCAAGTGTGTGGATTTTTCATGCCTCTGACCAACATAGTGAAGCCAACCTAATTATCTAATGTAGACCAAGCCTCTTGTGTTAGTTCACTCTTCTTGAGAAGATGAGGGGTAGGACAGGACAGAGTGTATATCATACCTGAATGTGGAGAGCCTGTGTTTATTTTGCTGTTGCAATCTGAGCCTTGAAACACCAAGCAGTATCTTAAGAGACAGAATGGTAAATTATTCAGATTACTGCAGAAAGAAAAGTTAAGTAGAGGAAGTTTTGATTGGTTTGTCCAGGAGAGTGGCTTTTTTGTTTTGTTTTTGGTTTGGTCTTCAATAATATTGATATATTGCTGTACCGTTTCACAGCGGTGAAATAGTTCAGACTTGGTTTGTATAAGCAAACCATTAGGAAATCTTACAGTTCTCATTCACAATCACTAATGTGTCCATTTAAGCATGTTGTTTAAAAGTATTTCCTTTGTATCAGAGTTTTGTATTTACCTTATTGTACCCTCTCGAAATAGGCTGTGTAATTTTCTTTGAAAAGTAATTTTCTTTCATTTTCTTGCTGTATTTTATTTTAAATTAGATTTCCTTTAGAAAAGATAGATTTGGTTTGATTAAATGATAATTGTATAACCTTTTCTATCTTGAGGAAACTATAAAGAACTTCTATTGGGGTAACAGATTGCAAATGTGAAATTTCATTAAGCAGCTGTGAAAATGATCTAAAAGCATTCATCATTCGTAGTAACATCCTCAGTCCTACTGAGGGCTGATCGCATGATCCTAAATATTCTTTGCTGGACCATTTGTGCCTCTATCAGCATGGTCACCTGATTAACTTTTAGAACTGTCCCTTCCACTTATGATTAGCTCTATTAGTACTGTATTTCCTTTTATTTCCTAGTCAAAATTTCACATGAATCCTGCCCTGGAAAAATACTACTTTCAAATCTAATGCTCAATTTAGCAAACTCAGGATGTGGAGATACAGTCTGTATTTTGCTGCTTGTCTGAACCATGCACAATAGCTTATGGATGGAAAGGCTAAAAGGAAAAAAAAACTAAAAGTAAGATCTGTGCACTGGTATGTTATATGTCTGAAAACAAGATAAATTTCAATCATCAAAGTACCTATTTCTCTCACTTTGTTAATTTACGTATATGAACCCCAGAATCTTCATCTTTATCAGAGTGCCTAAACTGCAATCGAATAACCATAACACCTCAAACTAAATGCCCAAGTGATATTTTTGCTTGGAAAAATAAATACAAATTTGCACATCATAATTACTTTGATAAATTTGATACATTTCCAGTGTTTCATTTTTAGATTCACCAAATGGTGAAGTTGAGAGCCACAGGAATTCTGGCTCATGGCTTTAAAGAGACGAGTGTAGTAGACACAGTATATTATCCAGGGACTTTTTTAAAAATTACATACCTGACCATTTGATTACTCTTGTTGTCTCACAGTAAAAACACCTGCAAGAGCATTCATCTGGCTGTCCCTGAAGTATCTATTATAAACATAGAATTTCTGAAGTGGCAGGTTGTGTTTTTGGCACATTTCTACTACATCCAGATAAATGTCATTTAGTTTCCACATCTTGTATTCAGTCCATCAGTCTGGATAAGGGGGAAAAGTGTGTCTTTGTGTGTTTCCCTACTTTATATAAGGAAATAGAATGTGCCGTATATTAGTACAAGATTGATTCTTCGTAGGTTAGAGAGGGAAACTGTCACAAACAAATTGCTGTATATAAACTTGTCAGAGCAAGCATCTGGAAATAATAGAGATGAAAAGAAAGTACTTGACTGATAGTTATATAAAGATGACAGTGGAAGAGAGTTGTGTATGGAAAAGTGCAAAAGTGGCATAACATTTGCTTGGACTGTGAGAAAGCCTAAGCCAAATGGTTGGATTTAACTCCCATATTACTCAGGAGACCGTAATCTTTACTAGCTCGATGGGCATTAATTAATCTGTGATTAGCTGTTCAATGGCATGCATGCTAATCGGTGGAAAAGTAACAGAGTTTCTGAATATGTGACACAGTAGCCCAGCATGGGAAAGAAATTAAGCCTGGGCATAGATAATAGCTGTGCCTCCCTTCTTCTCCACACAATCACGCATACAAAAGCATCCTCTGTTTTAATAACATGCTTTAATGCTGCTCATTGGGATGGTTTTAAGAGGCATTTAAACAGAAGCAGTTATGTGTTTAGTGTTCATTTACTTTATCATTTTATGTGGAGCTGCTGTGGGAGTTTGTGATACAACATCAAATTAACTATATGCAAGATACCCAGGTCTACAATTCCTTTTTTATTTGTGCAAAGAGCATCATCTTCTGTATCTCTCAGGTGTCTGGGAGAGAGCAGCATTTGTATAAGTAGCTGCTGACTGACATTCAACCCAGCAAAAAGGCAGGTAATGTTGATGGGCGAAGGAAAGCATTTTGCACAACCTCAAAATCACCCACTATCAAAGGCATGTGCCCTATAATCAAGATGGATCCTCTGGACCCTTCCTTGTTGCCAGATGCACAAATAGCTAAAGTTGCTACAAATGTCACTTTCAACCCATAGCTCTCTAGGGAAGAAAAAAGTGCCATTTAACACTAGAAAAGACAAAACTCAAAAAAATGTGCACTTGGGAACAATCCTGCATTGGTAAGAGAATAAACTGATTGATATAATACATCTTTTTCCAACTTTAATTTTTATGAAATTGTTCCAAGTACAGTGATGAGCAAAATCTAAAGTTTATTTGTTTGGTCTTGCAAAATGATGTTGATTACATTAGTTTGTCCCCCAAATCTCAACATTACCTGGTACTTAAATAGCCAGTGTTTTGAGCTTTGTTTAGTGACTGGCAAATTTCCAGTAGAGATGAATTGTAAGGGCTGGTTCTTTTCAGACACAATAGTAAAATGTTCTAACTTCATGAATACTTGTGGAAACATCAGTTTTCAGAGCTGGAAAACTTTCAAAGGGAAAATTGGTGGGTTTGTAATCACCTCTATTATAACAATAACATTTTGGCTAGCAAGCAGAAAGTAAACAAGAAATTGTTGTAAAAAGTTGAATTGTATTACAAAGCTTTGACATACAAGAAGTGTTTAGACTATTTTTCTCTCTTTGGAAACTCTATATTTTGAAATTTAAAGTACACACAGTAATTCCTCATTTAACGCATTTCTGAAAATGTTCGTGCTAAGTGAAAACACCCTATGCGGAGTCAATTTTCCCATTAAAAATAATGGAAAAGGTGGGAGTTGCGATTCAAGTGGTGGTGGCAAAGTTCATTTTTTGTTGGTGTTGGGTCATCAACGTCAACATTAGATAACTAGCACAACAAGGTATCTAGCAACACAAGTCACCGCGGTTTATTAAAACACAAAGATAAACACGTGAGTGAGCGGAGGAGCGCCCTGACCACGCGTATTCAGCTGCTCATACGTATTACTACTGTTTTCACCAACTTCTAATGCTGTGTGAAGTAGTCCGCCACTTGATTATTTTCGAGTTATTTCGGGGACGGTCATGTTATTCAAAAACTCTTCCCTAAAAAAATCATGCTATTGAAAAAACGTGTTAAGCAGGCACATGTTAAACGAGTAATTACTGTATTTTGTTTAAAAAAGATGCTATGACTATTTTTGCTTAAAAATAATAGAAAGTATTCTTCCAGACATCGCTTCTGTATCTTTTGAAAGTAGGTCATCCTGGAACTTAGAGAGGTGATTTTCTTTTACTGATTAATTTGATATTTTTGCTCATCAAATTCAGATTGATATGCGACAGATTGTATTGCATTGCATCTGGTATAATAAGGTGATGAAAATGCTGCGATAAAAATAATGATAATTTACTGCATAGAATAGTCCTATACAAAAAATAATAAAAAGGTAAATATGAAGTAAAGCTGCTTTCTTAAAATAAATTCACATTGTTTTAATTTACTCAAGAGCCATAAAACTTAATAGATAGTATCCAATGGGCCCTAATGTCTTCACAATCTATTTTATTTCTTATTTTACTCATAGTTGTACATGCAGAATTCATTTTTTACTTTCTGACCATTTTTGATACAAAACAGATTTATCGTTCATGTTCATGCTTTATCAGTATACTTTATTGTTATAGGTGAAAAACATTCCTGTGAAAAGACACAATTAGTGGAAGTTATTCAAGCAGGGTTTCTGAAAACAAAAGATGCACTTTTATCATAAAACTTTGCTGAGGCTTGTCTCCTTGAAAGGGAAAAAAATTGAAATACATTATTAATGCTGTGAATTCCTCATGTAGTTCATCTGTAACTACCTTTCAGAGTCAACTGAATCCAATAAAATTATTACTTGCTTAGCATTTAAGATTGGAATTAATATTGTTTTTTTTATTTTGAAATGTGGTGAATTTTACTGCTCACAAGAAGGGGAGAGAGATGGCATTTGCTGTAGCTTCATTTAACACAAGCCACAGTGCCACCCTCCCCATAAAACTCCTGTCTTTGCACTTCAGTTCTGATTTCAAATAATCCTGATATTCAAGCAATAATTCTTTATGTTGGATTCATGGAATGACATAGACAAGAATCACACAAAACAGGACAGCATGGAAAAGTTGCAATCTGCATTGGGGCGAGACTGTTCACATCGATGAAAACACGATTTTTCCAAGTATCCAAGTATTCAAGCAAAGAGACTCTCACGTGTTATAACTTACAGAACAGTCTCTGGTCATTTTCTGACATGGACAAATACTCATGAGATACTAGGTTGAATCCACTAATTTGTTTGTGTGACGACCTAACCTAGAGCATAACTCCGATATGCTGCTTTCCCTACATGTGTCCATGCTCAGTCATCATCACTACAGTTCTCATGTTTGTGGACAGAAAGCTATGTTGGAAGCTAGTAGTGAGATGCTAGCACCCACTCTTGTCTTTTTCTGCAAGGCAAAAGGGATTGAGTAGCCTGGAGCCCTAGATCTGCCTGGGAAGGATTCCCCTGGCACAAGCCTTGTAAGCTCAGCTAGAAAGCTGCCTTCCATGGAGTCCCATGCCTTGATGCATGGGGTCTGATGGGGAAGGATTAATGTTAGGAGAGGTTATATTGTGAGAAAGGGCTATAGGGTTTGCAGGGAATATTGCAGTCCATTCAGGCAGCCCAGGGAAGCTGCCATAATTTAGACAGCTCTAGCCTCCAGATCAGCCCAGGTTAAGGAGGATGTAAGCCACCTTAAATTCCCATTGCCCTTCACCTTACAAACTCTGTGCTGTTTCCTAGGGATGCAGTACAGACTCCCGCTGATGATCCCTACTTAGATTGGTGATCAGACATTCACTTCTAATTGGCTCTAATGAGGAGAACATACTAGTTATGGATGCATTGTGCTGGCCAAACACTTTTCTGTGACTGGTAGGCCGTGGAAAATGTTTTATAGGAAGGCAAGGTCAAGAAGCACAAATCCCTTATTTGGTGTGTGTTGGCTCTCACTGACATGGAATGCTGTAGTACATATGTTTAGAAAGTGGCTCCCAGCAGTTTGCTAAACAGCCATGCTATTCTAGATCTCAAATGTACAGAATAGCAAGCACAATATGAGTAGGAATATTTAACCATTTTAAGAAGAGAGTTTTTGTTGTCCTGCAGTCCAAGTACTAAAATAACATCTCAACCCTCATTTAGATGGGCCATATTTATTTCTTTTAATGTGGCTGGCAGTCTATTTGACATTCTAAAATAATATTGGTTTTTAAGGATAACTTTGAATGAATTGAGACTCTGCCACAGAGCGTGGATGACAGGAGTATGTAGTCTGGATCCCCTACGTGAGAACTGCTGGCACAAACTAAAAATTGCATAGTTCACATCGCTCTGCACAGTGCAGACTGAGCCTTTATTTAACTATATAGCATCAAATATTATATACAACTTTCATAACTGGAAACAACTATTTATAGTAATATTAGGGATTTTTAAAATTTCCCTCTGGGGAAACCTAGATAATATTGTAATTCAGTTAAGCAGCAATAATAAATCCTTTATATTTATTTTACAGATGAAAGAGAAGATGTTCAAAAGAAAACATTCACAAAATGGGTAAATGCTCAGTTTGCTAAGGTAAGAGAATTTCCTGTTGTCTTTTATAAATCGAAGACTGTTTGGGAAATCTGATTGTATATGTACATAGGAGCTCAGTTCCCACAACTGAGCCCAAATTTTCAAGAGAGTTCAGCTGGAGATTGAGCAATTTTAAAAAAATGGCTCCTTCATTTGGTTGCCTAAATTGAAGTTGTTTTTTTTTAATGTCTATTAATATTGAACGATTTCTCTGTAATCTCTCTTCTTTTTCCACTGTTGTCACTGAAAGTTGGAAGGACACAGTTATCCTTATTTCTCCAATTCTTTTCTTCTGTATAATCAAATCGAATTTAAAGCTCAAAAGTTTATTGTGTGCATGTGAATAAATTTCAATTCAGGCTTCCTTCACACTACTGTTACCTCTCTAGACCTGACCTATTAGCCAGTATTCAGCATCTTGTGTGTTATTTCTGTTAGGTGAAGCAATTGATAATCTGAATCAGGTGTGTCTTTATTTCAGTCCAGTTTATTTACAAAGAGTGTACGCAAAATCTTGTTTCCTGAGCACAGTAGCAATCAAACAAGAGACTGTTTCTTTATTCCCCATTCCAAGCCTCTTTCCAGATTGTTGTTCACTCAAAGCATTGTCTGTATTAACTTTTTCTTCAGAGTCTCATTTCAAATACTCTGTGGGGCTTCCTTCCTGCCTTGTCTGTGTGCTTGTGTTTCTAAGGCTTTTTTCCTTCCCCCCCCCCCCTCGCATACAGCTCCATCAAAAACTAACCACACACCCCTGTATTTTCATTCAGGCCTCAGTCAAAACGTATTGGGATGGCTGAATTTTGATCCCAGTCTTGTATAGGGTTTGTTTGGGGTGTGGCTCCTATTTTTTCAGTTATCTGTTGCATAGAGAAGCTTTCATGCATTTTATGTTTATTTTGAATGGAGGGCAGCTTTTACACCCACTGGCATTAGTGAAGTTTTACCTAACCACCCAATACATAATGATACAATTAGTTACAAAACACAGTATAGTCGTTCTAACAATAGATGAGTTAGAACCAAACCACATGATCCAAATGTTCTAGAGCAGTGTTATTATTGTTGTTATTAATATTTTACTATTAACATTACCACCTTTTAGTTATTGGATCAGGTCCCCTAGCTCAGAGGCAGTAATTAATTCTTAAATTCATTAATCAGTAAATGAAGACAGAAAGCCACGTATCACTATTATAAGTTATACAGGCTTCAAGAGCAAGCTATTCTCAGACTTCTGCCCCCTTTCTGACATACAATAGGAGCCTGCACAGGGAATCTGAAGATGTGAGACTTCAGAGGGACAAAAGATATCTAATTCATATTTATTCATGCAGCTTTGAAGTGGGATGCTTGTTATTTTCTATTAGGGATTTTGTCCAAGATGAAGTAATGCCAAAATACCGATGGATTTAAGAGTAGCAAACCTTAATGATCTATTGGCCAGATTCCTAGAATATATAAAGTGTCATAGTTCCATTGATGTTGTCAGAATTATGCTGCTTTACATGAGCTGAGGATCTGGTTTTATATCTCTTGGCTCTGTAGTGATAGAACAAACCAAAGGTTCATATAGCTTGATACACACCTGTCTCAGACATCAAGAGACAGATAAGACAGCACCTTCTGGCTCAGACAAAATTTTCCAATAAATGAAGTGTTAGCCACTTGCTTAACTACTGTACTCTGTAACAAATCATACAATGTGGTTAGCTATGCTTTTCAAAGTGATTAATCTGTTTTGTAAAGTAGTTGCTACTCTTTTTAGTATCTTTGTGGTTTTCTCTTTATTTTTTTCCCTATGCCCGGTAACCTTTATCTTTAAGATAACTCTAATTGTTTGGGTAGCCTATTAAATTGAGACGAGCCTGCTGGAAGGAAAGAAACTGACCTTTTGAGATCAAGCAAGTTGGGAGCAGGAATGAAGCGTTGTCTTGTTCTTTGTCAGAGTCAAAGGAGCCATACGTATTTCTCCAAATTGTGACAAATGGGGACTGGCACAGCTATGATCAGATGGGTGCTAGACTTGTCTGGTGTTGAAAGGGATGTGGAAGTAACATCAATATATTTGAGGCCATGTGGATTTTTTACTGAGAAACTCAATTATTTTTACCTGCACAAATTGATACTTTATGTACAGCTAAAAGTAACATGACTTCTGTCCCCTATGGAAAAGTAATGAGGCACATATTCCTAAGGACACATGTACATCAGACTCTATAAAACCCTGAGAGTCCAGTCCTGGATTCTGGGAAATGCACAAGCTAAGAGATTGGTGGGGGAGGGGAAGAGGCTCAGAACAGAGAGCATGTGGGCAGTGCAGGATTTGGGGCAAGGAGCTAAGCTTAGGGGCTACATGTGTGTAGTGATGAGTGTGGGGGTGCAAGAGTCAAGGTTGGAAGGTATGAGGAGGGGCTCAGGGATGGTGGCTGGAGGTATGGGGAGACTCAGAGCAGGTGGAGGTGGGGTGCAGAAGTCAGGGCAGGGGACTTGAGGCATGGGAGGCTTGGAGAAGGGTGTGTGTAGGCAGTGCAGAGAGCTAAGGGCAGGGGGCTGGGTGTGTGAAGTCAGGGGTTGGGGGCCTTGTAGCCCACATACCAGGTCCTTGTTGCTTTTCTTCTTCCTACTTTCTCTGACTCTCAGGGGTCAAGGGATGGTGCACTGTCTGCTGCATTATTCTCACTCCTGGCTGCCCAGGGGAGGGGCAGAAAGGAAGAATACAGCAAGCTCTGCACTTTCCCTCACTCTCTAGTCAGAGGAAGCAGGAAGAAGAAAAGCAACAAGAGCCCAGTAGGTGCAGCTGCAGCACTCCTCTCAAAAGGCATCAGGAAAGAGGAAACTCAAGGCTAGGACAGTCCCAGATGGTATGGGCACCCTCAGCCAACTATGTTAGCCTGTCTGGATGCCTGCTGCTGAGCACGGAAACTTGCAGGAAGCCCCAGGAGCCAGGCTGGCAGCACACCACCCCTCCCGTTGTAGCTGAGTGCTCCACTCCAGCTTCCGCACACCAACATACTTTCCCTTTGATGAAAGAGGGTCAAAAAAGGGAACCTGAAAGTGATATTGAACAGAGAACCCTGGACAGAATCAGTGGAGCCAGTGGATTCTGCTCAGAGGAACTCTGCCCAGATGTGTGAGCAAAGGAAGAATCAGAAATAGGGTCCATAGTCACAGCCAACATCCTCTACCTGGTCTTACAAATGGTCACTTTGCCTAGGAGGAGGTGGATGAGGAGGTCCCGCAACTTTGTGAGGCCACACATAAGGTGTATGTATATGAGAAAGTGAGGGGAAAAGAGCAGTCATAAACAAAAAAGAGTATCTAGGAGGAGCTGGAATAAGGGTTGCAACCTGGTGTCTTCAAAGTATATGTGCATCAGGGTCTCCCTCATGCTACAAAAGGACAGGCCACAGGGATGGGATGAAACTGCACCAAGTACATGCCCATACTCATGGCTATGTGAAGGAACTTACAACTAATATCCCAAGCCATGGGCCCTGAGAGCCCTGTGTGGGGCAGGCACCCCATCAAAGTAAGCCACTCCTCTCCATGGCAGATGAGAGGGGCCACAATTAGGCTCTTAATGCTTGGAAGGAGCTCTAGAATAAAAGAAACTATGTAAATTGAAAGTAACAGAAGAGAACGCGACTAGAATTGAGGAGGCCTTACTCACAGGTCCATGTTCTAGCTATAATCTGGGGGGGATTTCAGGACATAAATAAATACTTCTTTACAATAAAGGATTAATACACCCATGAGTTCTTTTACTCAATCTTTTTTTTTTAAGTGTGAAGCACTTGTCAGAATAGCAGTACTCTAGAGCACCCCAAAGTCCGAGTTAGTGTCGAGTGGTCAGCAGCAAGTTTCCAGTGGACAACCTTCCTTCTAGGAAGTTGAATGTCTATCTTGTAGCTTGTTGAAATTTCTCTTTTCTTCTCTCCAAACTTCTTCCAACTTCATACTCTAACTAATCTCTTTATAGATTGTTCAAAACAAATAATAGAACTCATAGTAACTCTTAATGTACTAACAATTTCTGGGGCATCAGCAAATAACTCCTAATTTTAGTCATCAGCAAAGAAGCTCCCAGAAAGAAACTTATAGTCTCCCAGATCCAAGGTGAGCTATCTACACTCCCTCTCATTCTCATGAATGTGTCACTTTCCCTACCCTTATCAGAACACTTCAGCTGTGCAGCTGTTTTGTCTGCTTAGTCAGAGGCCAAATTATTCCTGAGGAAATGGCATTCTTGCTTTCTGGTAATAGTGGCTGGGATCACAAAATAGCTGTGGTTATGTCAAGCCTGTTCTCTCATAACACTAACCACCAGACAAACTGCCTTTCTGTGATAAGGCATGAGAGAGTCAACCTAGCGGTTACTGTCATATAACTGACATGATACTTGAGTCATGTCAGCTTTAAAAATGTCGAGCATATTTTCTTTTTAAAAATATTGTTTCATTTAAATGATAGAAAAGAGTTTATCTATGTACATCCTCTAAAGAGATTTGTTATTTAACAAGCTTCTTTTCTGTGTCCATAAGTGAAGCACAGGTGTATGTTGTAGCCTAGTTCTTTACAAATAGTGTACTACAATACAAACTACTTAGAATCATTACAGGAGATATGTTGGTCCTATGCAGAATCGTTATCTTTGAAATCTGAACTTTTTCTACATGGTAAACAACAAATGATGTTTCTCTTCTAATACAGGCTGTGTAATACAAAGAATATTTGTAAGTGTTGTACAGATCTTTATAGTAAACTGATTGAATGTAAGTATAGGGTTTTAATGTCGTCTACAGTGCACAACAATTGGCAAACCTAGCTAGAGACTGCCAGCATGACAAAAAATGCCAGGAAATCAGTCTACTCACATAGGGCAAAAGAAATCAACAAGCATTCACCAGATGTTGAGAATATTTTATTTCCCTTTTTTTGTGATGGAAGGGTATGAAAGAGTGAAGATAGGAGGGGCTGGCATTGTAGGGGTTAAACAAAGCCTTTTGGCAAAGCTCCCCCTGTCCCACTTTACCTGAAGCCAATGCCAGGACTAGAGGGAGTATAAAAGGAAAGAGCATGGCTCAGTTAGGGGCTCATAAGCAAGGAGACAGGAGCTTGGTTCCACAGTTTGCAGGACACAAACCAAATCCCATCCACTTGACCAGCCACAGGAGGGAAGTAAGTGTCCAACCACACCCCTGGGACAAAGGGTGGAACCTGGACTCTTGGGACTACTCCCCAAACTTAAAGAATATATTAATATAGCAGGCTAGAGTTGCTAGGCCAGGGCATCAGCAGCAAGATTACCCTTTTCTGCCAGATAATTCCATAACTAACCACTAGTGCACCCCACCACCAAGGAGACGGGGCCACAAAGGGGCATTTCAAAATAAACAAATACATATCTAATGTCATTGATAAAAAAAGAAGCACACTGAAAGACAAAGCAAATAGCTTAGTTTCATGAGTTTTGTCCATTATAATTCTAGATCATGTTCTGATAACTAATTTTAGATTCTGAATTGTTACTCAATTTTGTGACGTAAGTGGGTTGCATACAAGAACACTAATTTGTTAATGAGTGTTCAACATTTAAACTTCAAATATCTCATTTCAGCAAGAAGAATTTGCTTTCTTTTATAGGCATTTTGATTTCATGGGATTTTAATTGACTGGTGCATTCATACTAGGGCTGGACAAATATTTAGAGTTCATATTTACAGAGGAGCTTATTATACATATTACATGTACTTTTTATCATAATGCAAACACAGCACTTCACTTTCAGTTGGATCATGATTAGAGCTGGTTTTAAAATTCACAAAAAAAATTAATCTGAAAAATTTGGAAGTCATTTTGTTCTTTTTTGAAAGCCTGTTTGGTTTAAAATGTTTATTTAAAAATAGAAGAATTTAAAGTTTCAAGACCATTTCAGTTTTCCTTTACCTCTCTCAGTGATTTTTATTTTCCCCACTCACACACATTTTCTTTTGGCACTGAAAAATTAGAAAGATGAGGGCAAGAAAAAGTCATAGATCAAAGGGAAAAAATCCCCTAAATGTTCATTGTAGAATATATTGAAAAAATGGTGGAAAAAACAGCTATTGTTAAAGAAAAGATATACGTTTGATAAAAAGACAATTTTGTGAAGAGTTATGTTAGTGATTTTTCCAGTACCATTCAGAGGCCTTATTCAGGAGTATGGTCCAATTGTGTAGACAGTATGAAAACAAACATATAGTAAAGCTCTTGTCTTCAAGAGTTCACAGTCTAGCTTAATGACTAGTAGACCCAAACAGGTGATAAATCCTAAACAAGTGGGACAGTGCTCCTGAGATTTTAAAGAACAAGATGGAATGATATTCATGGTTTGAGAGGTGACAACAATAGATGCAATTTTTATTTTTTTAAATTACAGGTTGGACTTCTCTAGTCCAGTACCCTTGAGACCTGACTGGTGCCAAACTAGAGAATATGCCAAATCACAGGAGGTCAATATTGCCTAGCAGCTTTACCAATACTTTCCATTGTTTACTGGGCTCTTAGAAGACATTTAGGGGTAAATTAGAGCTAAATAACAGCACAGAACACTGCGAGCTAGGACTGGTAGCTATAAGTAAAATTTATGGGACCGTGAGAAACTTGGCTTCACTCATGATAAGTGGACATCTGGGTATTGGAGTGAAAGATTGCCTGAGACAATTTGTTCAGAGGTACTTTGATACCCCAGAAGCGGAAAACAGTAGTGACTATATAGTCCTGTATTTTGCTTCAGAAAGACAGACACACCCTGGGGCAAGTAACCAAAGGAGGGATTGTCAGTCTGATTCAGAGGTAATTTTCAGGTGATTCACAAGAAGGTGCTTCAGTGGTGATTAGTGATCCCCATGATAGAAGGATTTCAGAACACACTTAAAATTAAGCATGCTCTTAAGATGACTCAAAGCTTAAAGTCCTTTTTGGTTGAATCCCTAGGTTAGAAGGTATTTAAGAGTATGCATAACCATATTGAGTAGCCCCAGTATGTGAGGCTCCTCATGGCTTATAATTAGATTTTGTGCTCAAGTATCTTGCTAAATTAGAGCCTTTGTCCATTGAACAGATATAGCATGAGCAAAGCCAATGTAAGCTTATCCTGTAAGCTGGACTTCCCTTGTATTATTTTTTCCCTGTCACCTCTCAGTTCAGAAGTGACATTATTTCTATTGCACTTGACAGTCTGTATCATTCTGATCTGTCATGCTCTCACAAAGAGGTCCTTGTCTCCTTATACCAATAAAATAGCATGCATACAAATGGAGCTTCAGCATATAGTTAAATAATAAATAAAGGGTGTAACAATTATGCCCATTATGGTTTTGATGTTGATGAAGTTGACAGCTATCCCCTAAAAACTGACTTCGGGTTATTAGGGGCTTCAGACAATCAGCACTATGTTCCAAGTAGACATGTCACCTTTTAGTCGCTTCCTACATGAATGGAATTTATTCGAACTGTCATTTTGTGGATTTTCTGTTCAGTTGTGTTGTAATTTCAGTAGCAAGAGAAACTCCAGGTATAATAGAATAGGAAAAAATATATGAAGAGGCAGTGTTGTTATATGGTAGCTTCAGCTTTCTTCAGTCAAAAAAGGTTTGGCTTAATGCTAGATAATATTTAATGATCTCTTTATTCCGATAAATTTCATACTTATGTAAAATTCAGCAAGACGTACTCTTAGAAACCAGTGAATTTGTACTATTATTTTTTCATCTCATTTGGCATTGAATTAAAACAAGTCCAATCAATTACATTACACGGTTTATGAAAATTTAATGTAAAACAGAAATGTCATATATACAGTATTTCCACCTTATGTTAAAATTGTTCTTAATTTTCACAGATCACTTGAAAAGTAAGGTGCTAAGCAGATGAAACCAAATTATTGCACTCTATATAAAAAATGGTACAAAGATCAATTAGCACCTAATTCCACTTGAATTAAGTACAGATTTGCATACTGGCCAAAAGGAACCATTTTGCCTGCTGTACACTTTCAACCAGCATTTAGTCTTTCACATTTGTATTAAAATAAAACCCCAATCCTTTTTGCTCTGTGGCTTTCATATAAAATATAAAAGTTAATTTCATTAGTTTCATAAATATTAAAATGTTGATCTAGCAGATTAGTAAAACAGTTACCAGGAAACGTTCTATTACATTCAGAATATATGTAGAAAAGCAGGTTTCTTTTCAGCATATTTTAAAAGCATAAAAATGCTGCACAGTCTTGTGGCAAAAGGGAAATATTGACCTGATTCTTAACCTTGCCTTGATTTCACATCAAGCTTTATTTAAGCTTGAATGCTACCATGGATTAAAATGCAGGTTTAATTCCGTTGCTCTTATTGCAAAAGCAGGGGGCATCAGGGATTCAGAATAGTCTTCAGTCAGTGGTATATTACAAAAATTGTTTGAGCAGGTACTCCTACTTATAGCATGCTCACATTAGGAGCATGCAGCACATGACCTCACTGATGTAACACAGTCTGTTAGAAATGTCTTTGGATAGAGAAGCCCTGTACATTTTTTACTGTAAAATATGGAGATGATGACAATATTTATAGTTTTGACAGAAAGACACAAATAGAGGTGGGGAAAATGGGGACTTTTGATTTAAAATAAATGTTCAATCTTCCAGGCATTCAAATTGTTTCACATTTCTCACCTGTTAGTCCTATTTTTTCCTTTCTTGATTATTAATTCCCCTGATTATTAATCCCACTGAAGACAACTCCAGATTCAGATAAGCACCTGTTTTGGATAACCACTGTTGTGCTTATAAGAAGCACACGGGATCTTTTTCAGAGGGTTAAGCCAACACACTGCATTTATTGACAATATAACAAAGTAACATATGCATTTTTACTCTTTCTCTTACTCTTTCTGATGGAATAGTTACCAGTCTGTTGTTGCTCTGCTCAACCTATTGGCCAGATAGGTTAGGAGCTGGGTCCATGTCAGTCCAGTCTGATGCCCCTCCTGGTCTTGATCTTAGCAGGACAGAACCCGAAGAACCATACAACACACCCCATCTTCTATAGGATTTTCCTCCCATGCAAGTCTATGTGTTTTGCATTGTCAGGCCATAATTAGTCATGCAGCATCACATCAATCTTCCTACAACAATCTTCCTGCTTATTGAGAAGAAGTTGTTTTCACAGTCATCTGATATCAGTATGCTGACGACCCCTCGGGGATGTTGTCTTTCCTGCAAAAGTTGTGATTGGGTCCCTGTCAAGGGGTGCTTTCCTCTAGCTTTGGGGTTCATCAGTCTACCGGAGTAGTCTGTGTCTTTTGAGTTCTTTCAGTTAGTTGATAATTATTTGGTGCTTCTGAGTCCTTAGCCCCCCGCCCCTCTGACCTTCACACTTATCTCTCTTAAAACATTATCTCTCTCATTCACACAAACAATACATTTACAGAATTGCAGCATGAAGCAAAGGGGTATTTCTAAGTCACTTTAACAACAAAATCTTTCAACATTAAACTTCTTTTTATCTACTACAAAGCTTTATCTAACACTAGCATTACTATGTATTACAATATTCCATCCCTTCACTTTAACATGCTAACATCAAACAGAGCTGGAGCTAAGTTAAAGCTACCTGGCCCTGTGTGAGTCCTACATCTTGTATTTAAGTTTAATCCAATCCTTTTACTATAACATACATTTATTATAACTGGCTTATTAGTTACAAAATTCCATTCCAGTGCTATACCAGCACCATGTGATGGTTATCCAAGACAGATGCTTATCTAAATCTTTGGCGTTGTCTTCATTGATCCTGTTTTCTTACAGACCCTCTTCTTCCCAGCAGTTGTCATAACTCTCTTCCAGTTCCCTCAGATGTCTGACAGGCCCCAGGTCCTAGACATTGGATGACCTTTACTTTACTTCATAGCCTCTTCTTTCATTTCACAGGGTGGTCACCAATAAACCATCTTGGTGTGATGCACCCTCCTTCTTCACCCCATCCACTCAGCCTTGCTAGATGACTCATGGAGGAAATGGGCCTATGGCTCTGCTTACTTTTACGTCTCCTCACCTCTATGGAGACATAGACACCTGAGAGAATTCCCTTTGGTCCTTTCACATATTGTCCAAGGGAGAAAGTCCATACTCCTTTCTTTCCCATAGGATATAAGTGTTAGGCACCATCTAACCTGCCCCCCCACACACAAATATTGTTTGGAATTCATATTGGTATCTTTTAGTACATTTTATTTGCCTCTACACATTGTATAGATTGTGATAGATATTTTGGTTAACTGTAAGGTTTACATAACTTTAAAAAAATTGTCTGCTGCAAGCTACTCTTTTCTACAAATGTTCAGAGAAATCTTTGCACAGGTCTGTGTGTGAAACCAGTATTGTAAATCTTCATTGTCAGCAGCACATAGGCTTTATGGGTGCTTCTCATTATGTAGAAACCCAGGCCTTGGCGAGGATAAGATTCTTGCTTTAATTTCTATGCATTTTATTATATTTAATGTGTTGTGTAAGGCGAATCATTCACTGGCATATTTGCTTCAGTCTAATCTTTGCAGAATAACCATTTAACAAAGAGTACCATTTAGATGCATTAAACATACCAAGCAAGATAAACAACACTGCTGTTAGCAATAGCTGGTACTGGCCTTCCAGTTCTAACCGCTTTCAGGGGGATTGAAAATCAATTGAGATCCATTTAGCTCTTTTTACCTCTTCCCTCACAAATCTGGACTAGTTCCGCATGATCTTTTTTCAAGGTCTCATAGATCTTCACTATTCTCTCTAAGACAGCAGATTCATCCAAAGAAAATGGAAAACATGCCCTTTTCTTAGTTGCAATGTGCATAAATGGCTTGTGAGAAAAATATGAAGAACTTTTATTTATCATTACATTATTGTCTAAGTGCACATATCTAGATTTCAAATTTATTAATACAGTATATAAACATTTTGTATTGTCTTGTGATCCAAATTCATTGTAATTAGATAGACCCGTTTCCAAAGACTCCAAAAAGCAAAACTCTGCTAAAATCTTATTTGCCTGTTTATATTTAGTGGGAAGGGAAATACTACATACAGTCTCACTGCTGCAGGGTAGCAATAGTTGTGTGACGATACCTTTATCGTAGCTTACAATATTAGGGTAAAACACCACATGTATATGGTTCAGTGGCAAGAGTTTCTATATATATGATGGAGATAAGGTGTGTGAGGTTATATCTTTTATTGGACCACCTTGTGTTGGTGAGAGAGACAAGCTTTTATTTATTTATTTACTTATTATTTGTTTAAAATATTTTTACCCCGTCTCTTTATTTAAAATATTCAAGGCGGCTTACATGAAGCTCTTGTGCTCTGGGATGATATTATGAGCATCATAGCCAAATACAGCATAGAATAAATTGGATAGCATAAGTAGTTATTGCATATTATAAGGGGGCTTTTCAAGATGGAGTGGCGTATTAACCACTCTACAGCAGGGATTTCAAAATCCCAGCCAGCAGGCCATCCCGGGTTGGAACAGTTGTGTAATCTGCCTTGGGAGTCCCAGACCAAAGGTGGGGAGAGGGGAGGCTCCCAAATCCCAAGCCCTTCCCACCATTGACTCGCCCTCTTTCTCCAAGCGAATGCAGATCCAGGTATTACCCGGGGGGCCCCGGCTATGGATGGCAGCAGCGATTGGCCACCCCTGCATTCCTCACAGCAGTAGGAGCCATGGAGAAGGAGAGTGAGTGCACCCACTAGGTGCAGGGTAATGGCAGGAAGGGGTGAGGATTAGAGGGCTGGGGGCCTGTTCCATGATGCAGTATGCTTCTCTGGCCAAGTGTCTTTGTGTTGTGAAGGTGACTTTTAGTGTGTTAAGAGCTTTCTTCTCATAGCATAATCTGTTGTATCTAAGTGCCTGTCCTCCTCCTGCCCTCAGGTCTTCTTCTCACATTATGTTTAAACGTAACCATGACTAAAGCGGTGACTCTTTCATGGAGGTCATGGAAGTAAAACATTCCATGACCTTCTGGGACCTCCATGACTTCTGCAGTGGGTGGTGCAGCTGACCTCAGGGCTGCTCAGGCTAGCTGCACTGGCTGCTGCTTGGGCGGCCCCAGACAGCTAGTCTCAGGTGCTGCCATGAAGCAGTGGTCCAGGAGTAGGAGCAGTAGCCATTCTCCCCCACTTCCACCAGGAGCAACATTGGGCCACCCCCCTCCACCACAACCAGCAGCAGCGGCAGTGTCTGCCAGAATGCCCACCAGAGCAGCAACATTTACGGGAGTGCCCCCCACCTGCCCCTAAGGTTGAGTTACAGGTATTTGTAGTACCAGTCATGCACAGGTCATGGGCCATGACTTTTTGTTTTTTAACTGTGATGTGTCTATGTGTGTTACTAAAAATACCTGTGACTAAATCAAAATCTTAACCATGACCAAATTCTCTGCACAAAACAATCACGTTTCCAACCCTGTGTACATGTTTGAGCAGGCCCTCTGATGGGTGGGTGGCAGGGGCAGAAGAAGTAACTGCCATGGGGTCCAGCAGTTCAAAACAGCGCTATTGCGACAGTGGAGTGGCTGCAGTGGTTCTGGGTGCCGTGAGGGTTGGTTGGAGGAGGGTGGGGGAGATGGCATGTTGCACTGAGGGCTGGTGGCATTGAGGGCTGGCTGTCCCCAGCCCTGTGCCTTCTGGGAGTGCAGAGCTGCTCTCACCCTCTTGCCCGTGGGCTCAGTAAATCTGTCAGCTGTCTTGTATTTGAGGCTGTATTTGTGGTATAAAAAATAGGATGCCATTTGAGTGTGCTGACATTTGGGATGTTGTGAATGGTTTAAAAATCTCTTATTTTTTTATTTCAATGCAGGATAGATAGAATAGATTAGATTACATTACATTAATTATAAGGTTTTCAGTACCAAATACCTTTTCATTAAAACCTGCTTATGGGAGATTATGAAACTATTTCCTGATTATAATGCTACTTTCTAGTTCCAGTTGAGTAGCATTTTGTTTCCATTTATTTTTAATGAAGCTTATTATAGGAAGTTGCATTTCAAATATAATACATTTTTTGAATTTGATACTATCACATACAAAATCCCTTAAAGTCTCAGAGGGTATGTCTACACTGCCACCCTAGTTTGAACTAGGGTGGCTAATGTAGGCATTTGAACTTGCAAATGAAGCCCGGGATTTAAATATCCCGGGCTTTATTTGCATGTTCCCGGGCGCCGCCATTTTTAAATGCCCCGTAGTTCGAACTCCATGCCCGCAGCTACATGCGGCACGGGCTAGGTAGTTCAAATTAAAGCTCCTAATTTGAACTACCGTTACTCGTCCTCCTCATTATGCTGAATATGGTATGTGAATGAGGGAACACAAGAAATAGAGAAACCTATAGATGTCTAAAATGATGGACTGTGATTGGTGAGAGTTATGGCTGAGAAGATAAAGCAATAGCTCTAGAAAGCAATAGTTCTAGAAAGGGAAGCTTACAAAGCTGACAATTCTAAAGCAAAAAATTTAAAAAACAAGGAATCGTCCTGCAGCACCTTAGAGACTAACAAAAAATGTATGTGGTATCATGAGCACAACCCACTTCTTCAGTTGCTCTCCCTTTTTCAAACTCACTTTGTTGCTGTAGAAGTTATTGGCCTATTGCAAACCAGCCTTGATTTTCTTGAGCACTCATATTACATCTAAAGTGATATTGGAAATACACATTTTCTTCATGTTCAAATGCTGGTACCAATTCGGGATGTTAATGGTTAACCAGTTAACTATATTACCCTTATAGAATAACAGGTGGACCAACCTCCCCCTGCCTCCCCACCTGCCACCCGCTTGCAGTGAGCCTGGCCTGGCTGGAACAGCACACTGCAGGTTCCTGTTTCATGTTTAATTCATTAACTGATTACATGGGATTTTATATTCCTAATAATAATGGGCCTTTTAAATTACAAATACTGTATGTGAGAAAATTATAAACACCTGTTGAAACTTTCCCTTCACCAAAAAAAAGCCCTACGCAAAGGCCAGCATTGAAAGCAGACAGTATTTTCCTTACAGAAATCGGTAAAAAGGGTTCCAATCTCTAAGAAGCTGTTCAGGGAGGGAAGGTACGTGAGGTAATATCTTTTGTTGACCAACTTCTGTTATTGAGAGAACAAGCTTTCAAGCTACATAGAGACTTGAAGAGTTCTTTGTAGCTCGAAAACTATTCTCTTTCACCAACAGGAGTTGATCCACTAAAAGATACTACCTCACCCATCTTGTCTCTGATATCATGGGACCAACCCACAGTTACAACAACACAAAATGCAATCTGTTCAAGAGACAGATGGCAGCTCTCTTGGTTGTATTTCACAATACAAATAATAAATCTCAATGTCAAATGTAATTAACAGCTAATTCTACTGTTTAGGAGCAAGACAGAGTCTGATTGAAAAAAAAACCCCACATACTGAGTACTTCCTTTTATTTATTCTTCAGGAAGTTTCTAAGGGTATACACTTGCCCCCTAGTTTGATCTAGGGAAGCTAATGAGGGTGACTGAAATTACAAATGAAGCACGGGACTTAAATATTTTCCACTTCATTAGCATGTTCCTGGCTGGTCGCCATTTTAGAAACTGACTAGCTCGAAGTAACTGCCTGCTTCTACACATGGCAGTGAAACGGGATTCCAAATTAAATCCCTAAATCAAATTAGCTGGTAAACCTCATTGCAGGAGGAATAACAGCTAATTCGATTTAGGGCTTTATTTTGGAATCCCGTTTCACTGCCATGTGTAGACGCGGGCAGTTACTTCAGGCTAGTCAGTTTCTAAAATGGCGACCACCAGGGAACATGCTATTGAAGCGCGGGATATTTAAATCCCATGTTTCATTTGCAATTTTGGTTGCCCTATATCGAACTAGGGGGCTAGTGTAGACATACTCTAAGGGTATGTCTACACTACCCTCCTAGTTCGAACTAGCGGGGTAATGTAGGCATACCACACTTGCAAATGAAGCTGGGATTTGAATTTCCCGGGCTTCATTTGCATAAGCGGGGAGCTGCCATTTTTAAAACCCCGCTGGTTCGAACCCTGTGCAGCGCGGCTACACGGGGCTTGAACTAGGTAGTTCGGACTAGGATTCCTATTCCGAACTACCTGTACACCTCGCGGAAGCCTAGTCCGAACTACCTAATTCGAGCCCCGTGTAGCTGCGCTGCACGGGGTTTGAACCAGCGGGGTTTTAAAAATGGCGGCTCCCCGCTTATGCAAATGAAGCCCGGGAAATTCAAATCCTGGGCTTCATTTGCAAGTGCGGTATGCCTACATTACCCTCCTAGTTCGAACTAGGAGGGTAGTGTAGACATACCCTAAGGGATTAATGCCTCAGGGAACAATCTACCTCTAACTTTGAGCACCACACAGGGAAAACTATGAGTTCTCAGAATTCCCACTGCATTGGATCTTAACTGAGCACAAGCAACCAGCAAGTTTTATTTTTTTTTACTAAGATGGGGAAAGGGAGTTAACATTAAAAGAGTTTTGCTTTATTCCTGTCTCCGACTTTTACTCTCTCTTCATAAACAAAAGGGCTACGTCTACACTGGCCCCTAATTCCGGAAAAGTCATGCAAAGCAGGTAAGTCAGAATAGGGAAATCCGCGGGGAAAAGCTGGAAAAAAGTGTCTAGACTGGTGCGATCTTCCGGAATAAAGCCCTTTTCCGGAGGATCTCTTATTCCTACTTGAAAGGGCTTTATTCCGGAGGATCGCGCCAGTCTAGACGTTTTTTCCGGCTTTTCCCCAAGCCAGAAAAAAAGCGGCGGACATGTTTATTTAAATCCACGGGGATATTTAAATCCCCCGCAGATTTCCCTATTCTGACTTACCTGCTTTGCATGACTTTTCCGGAATTAGGGGCCAGTGTAGACGTAGCCAAGGAGATTTGAGAAAATCAGATGAACATGTAAAAAGGGGGGGGGGAGGCTTGATATTCCATGAAATTACCAGCAATACTTTTAATAGTAAAATTCTTTCCATAGATGTTAATCATGTATCTCTAAATTACAAGAACACTTAGAATGGCTTTTTTTTGAGGAGGGGGGGGTGTCTTTTCATTTAACTGACATATCCTATCTTCTTCAAATTAGCGTGGCTACTTAAGCCTATATACCAGTTAGCTATTTTTAGTTCTTTGGTTGTCTTCTGTTTCTGGAGAATTAAGCTTTTAGCAATTAAATTTCCTCATTAATTTTTTTCCTGTTATAATGATGTGCTGTACATACTTTAAGTGTCCAACAACAATGATTCTTGGAACACTGTGTGTATCCATGTTTATAATCTTATTTTTTTTTATTATTCCTTTTCAGAATAAGATTATTAGAGGATAATTTCCAATTGGGGAAAATAGATAGATAGGATGTTGGGAGGAGGGAAGGCAAGGGGAAATTGGTAGGGTGTATGTGTATGTGTGAATGTTTATGTGCATAAATTCCACTTCAGGTATAGGACTGGTAGGTTCCAAATACTTTATGCTGAGGACAAATTTAGACTCAAGTTTTAGCTGATGTGTGATCAGTGAGTCCCAGTGCGATATCAGGAGAGTTGGATTCTATCTCTGCCAAGTCAGTGCCTTTCATTTGAGCCTTTGTATTCCCTCCCACTGCATGCCAGTTCTGCCTGTTTACTTGTATACTCATTAGTATTGTTATTAGTATCATGGTCAAGAAATGCCTAGTGGTCACAACCAAGGTCTTATACCAAGGGTCTCAAACTACCAACCTGCAGGTCATCCCCAGCTGGAGCAGTTGTGCAATTTGGCAGGTTGAGGAAGTGGGGGGGAGGGGTTGGAGCTGTCCATTCCTGTCTCCCCAAGCCCTGCCCCTTCCTCACATGATTCCACCCTCTCCCCCATGGCACCCCATCCCCTGAGAAATATGACCTTGGGGATTACTGGGGAGGGCCTGCCATGGGGTGGCAGTAGTGGTTGCTCTCCCCACCAAGGTCAGGGCTACATTGTACTAGTCACCGTATTAACACAATGAGAAACAATCTCCACTCTAAGTACTAATGAGTATAAGGCAGGGGTTTCAAATTCTGAGGCTGCTATTTGACTTGATAGTTTGTAATCAAGCAAGTTTTTAATCATATTAATTTATTTCTCACTAAACACTATAGCAAATAAATTATATTTAGATTTTATACATTATCTAGCACATCTCTAATAACATTAGGAATGGGCTTGTGAGAATATTCCATAATGTTTATATGCTTACCCTTTCCAGCCACAAAAACAAATCTACAGGCAAAATCTCTAGCTGCTGGTGGTTCACATTTTTATGAACACTGGTTAGATTATTCAGAAATCTCAAATGTTTGATGGTCAAGTATGCCATGCCTGAATAACTGCTGATAAAGCAAATTAACTCTATTGAGGGGTTAAGGACAAATTCCCATCTCTTGTAAGGTGATTGTCTGAATTGATTTCAGATGAGGTAAACTCACTCACCAGTGGTGTATTTGGCCCATTATTTAACTTGCTCTTCATACTTTACTAAAGTTAGTGCTCTCTGTGCTCTACTCACTCCTTGTGCTCTTTTCAATTTATGATCACAACTGTGTGCCAAACACATTATTCTTTTTATAATAACCCGATGACCTACATATTAATTTTCTTTATATAGGAGGATAGGATTGCATGAGTCCTCGTAATTTATATGAAGTACATTTCCTAAAAGTCCCATAAGTAGCGCCTGGTATTTATAATGGTTTCCCCCCACACATACCTTTAATGGTTAAGAATACTTACTTTTATGTGTAGGAATAACTACATGAGGAATAATAAAGATTAATTAAATAACGCTACAGTTATCGATCACTTAAAGCAATAAATTATTGAGCACTAAGAGTAATTGTAATTTCATTTTTAACAATGCCTCCTACCTGACATGTCACTTTAAAACTTAGAAAAGTATTGGGAGTTGAATGTTTGTTTCTGATTTGCAAAATAATTAAAAATTATACTTGCCGGACAAATAATTAATAACATGCTTTGCAAAGTGCTGAATCACACATTAGTAAATAGCTCATGATAATAATATTGCTCTGTATGAGCGTATTGCACAGCTATATAAACAAAGAGAAAAATAGAGCCTTTAAGTACAGTTCTTACAGACACATATCTGCTCCACAATTTTGATGGCCTTCTTTTAGCGAATAGTTCTTTATCCCATTGTCTTAATGATACTTTATGTTACAGTTCCTGCCAGACTCTTAATAATTAGTGTGCATCTTGTCAAGTCCAACCAGCCATCTTCAATTACAGATTTAGGCATAAATTCTGCCATCATATGCATGCTTAGGAGGAATATTTATGTGTGTAAAATTCAGCATGTACCTGTTAATAGGATTGAGGTCTCATTGTACACCATTTACCAGACAGTATTTCATTTAGTGGAATTACTCTTCTTTTGTGATTCCTTATCAAGATTGCACTTTGGTTTCTTTGGCAAGAGAGGAATTTTCCTCCTATATTTTTTACATATTGTGAACCAATATTTTGAGAAGAGTGAATCATTATTAAAGTGACAGATATGGTATATTGGAATTCCCTGTGGGATAGCTTTTACTAGTGAATTAGTATTTTCTTGATTAGGTTATAAAATGAAACTTCAGGTACCTTTAGACAGATGTATAAATGATCAGATCTAGAGGTATGCAGACACTGATATGGAAAGCCATTATGTGTCAATTGGGCTATTTCTGAAGATGAAGATTTCTTTATCTGCCTGGACTGGCTTCAAAATAAAACCCCTTGGATCTTAACATGTTAAATGCAAAAGTCAAAGAAGGAAGACTATTGTGTCTCAGATTTGGCCATCAAAACTGATGTCTGAAAAATTGAATCTAATCATGAAAGTACAGAAAGTCAGAACCTTAATAAAGCATTTATGAGAGGTAAACAATAAAAAAGGAATAGCAAAGCTTCAGGTTGCCTTTGACATTTGCCCTGATAAGGCTGTGCAAATATAATCTTTCTGCTAGTATAATATCCTATGTATGTGTCAGGTTTATAGAGAAAGCTGTGCTTTAGATCCTTTGTAGTCCCTCTTGAGTGCTCACATTTGGGGACAGGTTTAGCTTTATTTATCCCTCTCTGGGTGGGTCCATATGCTCCAACCACTCAGACTGGATATCTGGGCTGCAGTCCAATGTTTACCAAATGTGCCAACCTTTACAGTAGTTTGTAACTACTTTTCTTCCAGGAATTTGTGACAGTGGCTGATTGATAAAGCAAGAAAGGCTTTATCATGGGCCTTACCTACTCTGTAAACCTTCCCTTACAAGCTTTCACGAGTTACACTTAACCCCAGTACTTCCATCTCTGGGTTGGGAGAAAAAACTGCTTGCTTCAGTTTCTATGCTTTGCCTGCATAATTAGATCTACGCAAGTGCTGTTTTCCAAGTAATAATGGCTCCCGCTTTACACCTTACCGGTCACCTTAGATTTAAGCCTGTGCAGCAAAGCACACAGGTAAGTAAACGTGCTTACATTGGACTATATATGACTTTTATAAAAACAAAGAAAAGGTATTTCCCGCATTTTCCACAACATTGGTCATGAGTGTTCAAAAGATACTCTAACTAACTCAGAATTTGCTTTTGGATGAAAATAAATCAAGATCCCGGGGAGGGGAGGGGGAAAAGTGAAACAGATCACAGCCATGAGTACTGCAATAAACCATCATGTTTCAATGCCAGATAATCAAAAAAATCCCTTCACTCACATATAGCTCACTTTTGATTACAAGTCAAGAGAATAATAATTTGCTGATAAAACTGGAATCCTCCCATCTATACACATATTGTATTATTCCAATACAATAGTATTTATTTATAAAGAAGTCATATATTTATATAGTAGCAGAGATAAAATCATTTGATATTGAGTCATCAGAGATTTTAGGGAATATTTGGATGATAGTTCAATCTCTGAATTATTTTATTTGTCGGTTTCTACTGGCATCTATTACTAAAACATGTGGAAACCTTGCCTAGTTCAAGTTGTTAGGCCCCAGACAATAAAATCCTCTCCACACAGACTGAAACTAAACCTAAATTGCAAATTAACTTATAGATTAATCCAAACGTTAACTAAATAAATGCATTTTAGTTAGATATGTGTGTAAGTATGTAGTGATATGCAGCATATGGCATCCATAACATTACTGACGCTAATGACATGAACAGCAGTTAGTGATTATCAAGAAGGTGGTCTGATATATCCATATAATATACTGAACTTGTGCCGAAAATATCAGCTTTAACCAACAGCAGAATCAATCTGAGGTTATTCTAGTGTGATATATGGTCACACGCCAACACTGAGTAGTTGAACTTGACAGCATGAAAATAGGCAATACCACAGGGCTACGTCTACGCTTCATGCTTGTTGCACAAGAATGGCCATTCTCTTGCAAAAACTTGTGGAGTGTCTAAACTGCACATGAGTTCATGCACAAGTAAATTTACACTAAAGTGTCAGAACAGAGGGCTTCTTGCACAAGAGTTATTCCTCTCTTCATGAGGAATAAGCCCTATTGCGCAAGAAGGCAGTGTGGATGGGCAACAGGGTTTTCTTGTACAAGAAGACCCTATGGCTAAAATGGCCATCAGAGCTTTCTTGCTCAAGAGAGCATCCACACTGCCATGGACGCTCTTGCGCAAAAGCACATGGCAGTGCCAACGCGCTCTTGCGCAAGATATTTTGCGCAAGAACTCTTGCACAAAACAATTCTTGCACAAGAAGCCTGCAGTGTAGATGTAGCCCAGATGTCTAGAGATGAATGCAAATGGGATTTCAAGCCTCTCTTGGGAATATTTGAACCCCTTCCCAAAATAGGAGTGTTATAGCAATGGAATCGTATAACTATTGGCATTAAAATCAAACTTCATTAAAAATCTCTCCCCCACCCAGCTTTATTAACAAACAACGATTGGCCTAATATTTTTAGGGTCAGGTTCTCTAGTCATCCTGCATCTCATTTGCACTGTTCAGATAAAATGAATGCACCAAAACTGAGCTGCAAATTCCCAGCAGAGAATATTTTGTTGGGTTGAACCTCCCTGTAAGTGTGTCTATAGTAATTGGGCCCTCCCATCAGGATAGCGGCAGGTCAAAAATAGAAGAGGGGTATATGGGAGTTCTGCTACAGCAGTCTCTCCTGGTGTGGGGTTTATTGAGGAATTAACATACCAATGGTTCAATTTAGACCTTTCCAGCAGTAGTTGTAAGTTATATCACAGGAATGATCAGCAGTGAGAACTGGTTACTATAGCCAGCTCCCTTGATGTCCAGTGCAGGGAAAAATCTGGTCCATCATATTTAGTTAAATGTTCAAAAAGAATAGTTTAAGAGATCATTGTGGTTTATGCTCAAAACAGCATTGAAGCTCCATTGTGCTAAGTGCTATACAAGTACAGAGATAGACGTAATTCCTGTCCCCAGGAGTTTAAAAACTAAATTAATGCAAGACACAACAATCCTTGTAATATAAAAAGATGGAAGTAGGGAGGGACAAGAAGAGTAGCAGTGTAGCACATCTACTCAATGTGCGGCAGCAGTCAACAATAAGACTATAAATATAATGCCACTACATAAATTCATAGTATGCCCACAGCTTGAATACTTTATGTAGTTCTGTCCACTCCAGCTCATAAAAGATGTATTAGAATTGGGCAAAGGTTCAGAGAAGGGTAACAAAAAATAATTAGTTGTATGGGACTGCCTCCATAGGAAGAGAAATTGAAAAGACTGGGACTAGACAGTAAAGAAAAAGATAACTATGAGGCTATGTCTTTACTGCAGTCTTCTTGCACAATAACTTTTTGTGCAAGAGTTCCTGCGCAAAAAGCTCTTGCACAAGAGCGCATCCACACTGCCATGTGCTTTTCTGCAAGAGATGTGCTTTTGCTCAAGAGTGTCCATGGCAGTGTGGACTCTCTCTTGATCAAGAAAGCTCTTATGGCCATTTTAGCCATAGGGGTTTCTTGCACAAGAAACCCCTGTTGCCTGTCCATACATGCCTTTTTGTGAAAAGAGCCCTTTGTTCTTATGATTTACTGTACTTTTTCTTGCGCAAGAACGCGTTGTAGTGTGGATGCTCCACACATTTTTGTACAAAATGGCTGTTTATGCACAAAAACTCTGCAGGATAAACGTAGCCTGAGGGAATGTAAAAGAGGACAATAATGTTATAAATGATGTGGAGAAAATTAGTAAGGAAGTGTTATTTCTTCCCTCACGTAATTTCACAAACCACTAAAATTAATAGGCTTTAAGCAATTATAAGGAAGTACTTCTTTATGCAATGTTCAATCATTCCGTGGAACTCATTGCCATGAACTGTTGTGAAGATTAAAAAAAAACCTGCTAAAAAAATTTAGATAAGTTCATGGAGATAGGTTCATCAATGGCTATTAGCACAGATGGTCAGAGATGCAGCCTCTTGCTCTGGGCGGCACTAAAACATGAATTGTCAGAATCTGGGAGTAGACAAGGGATGGATCACTTGACATTGCTCTATTCTGTTAATTCCTTCTGACGCTCCTAACACAGGCCACTGTCAGAAGGCAGAATGCTGGGCTAGATGTACTGCTTCATGTTCTAACACATATTGACATATTTCTGACTTTTGGAATCCCTTTCAGCTTTTCATTCAGTCAAGCTATACTGCATGAGTAAAGACCTTTACTTTTCACTGGCTTGCTTAGAGACGGGGAACAGGAATTAAACTTATTCATTTCTCTGCCACTGACTCATTAATCTTGGGGAAAAAAACAAAGCAGATTTAAATCTGTGGCGCTGTAGTGTATCATGCAAAAAATGGCCATATGGAATATGCTACTGCACTCAGAACGTACCAGAGTATGATCTGATCAACTGGTATTTTTAGCAGGTACATGTGGCTAGTTTGTGCATGGTGCACTAGAGTACTGTGGATTTATGTCCCAACTTCCCACTCATTAGCTCTCCATACTCTGCACATTTGTTTGTTTAGAGAAGTGTTTCTCAGAGTGGTCCACGAAACCACTTTGGGAAACTTGCTATCTGGCTGTGTGAGGAGAAAGACAAAACTATGTGGACTAAAGTCTATTTGCTACTTTTGGCTTTCCCAAATTATTATACCCTATGGGTGACTGGTTCCCATGAGCCTGTGTATTGCAGGCCCTGACTTATAAAAATAACAAACAAACAACAGTAAATCAAAACAGTGCTGCTAGGCAAGGAACTGAATGGAACTGTTGGGCAATGATCCTGAAATAATTTAGATTTCTCCCAGGATTTCAGATAATATGCTATAATAAAGTCCAGAATTCATTTTGACTAATTTTGCTGCAAGTAAATTTCACTATTAGAAATTAATCCATACCCAAATCAATGTGATGAAAAGGGATAACAAAAAAAAAATTCATTGATAATCAATAGTAGTGGATATATTTGCTCTTTTCTATAGTAAGAACCTGATATTTTAATGAGAGTATCACGCTGTGTAGTTCACAGACAGCAAAACTGTAATGCCTAACACTCATTTTAAATATCTGAGAGAAATATCCAAACTATCCTTATAATCTTCCTCTTTCCTCCAGTTAGTTAAAGAAAAGCAACTATTTTTAGAATATGGGCAATTAGTTGAATTCTCAGGAGTCAGTTTTAATAATAATGGAGTTCATAATATTATATGGTCATGTTGATAGAATTAATCTACACTTCAAAACATGTTTGGCCACTAGTTTCAATGCTTAATAAAATTCCCCCAAATTCCTCTTCATTCCCTTTTTTCTCCCTTTATGTCCAGGAGGGATGTTTTTTATAAAGTGGCTGAGAATCCATGGACTAGTTCAGACAAACGTTTTCCCATGGTTAATACGTATTTCAAGTGCTTTGTTTGTGCAGTTGGATAATTTTAAACAGAAGTCACTGAGGGTATGTCTACACTACAGCGCTAATTTGAACTAACTTATTAGTTTGAATTAGTTAATTCGAACTAAGCTAATTTGAACTAATGCTTCTAGAACTAAAAACTAGTACAAAATAGCATTTTGATCATTCGAACTAGCATGTCCACATTAAGTGGACCCTGAACCGGGATTAAGGATGGCCGGAAGCAGTGCCGGCAGGGCATCAGAGGAGGACATAGAGCGTGGAGCTGCTGTCTCAGGCTAGCCGAGGGCTGTGCTTAAAGGGACCTGACCCCCACCCTGGACAGACAGTTCTCAGGGGTGCCCCGCTTGCAAAGCCGTCCTGGCTTGGAGTGCCCTGAGTGCCCACACTGGGCACATCACAGCACTCGGCCATCAGCCCGGCTGCACTTGCCACAGGCTGCCATCTGGGGAGAGGGGGCAATTGGGGGGCTGCAGAAGCCCCACCCCCAGAAGCCCACAGAGCCAGCCCAGTCCTCCCCATTGGGGGCTCATATCCCATTCCTCCCTCACCTCCTTCCACTTACCCTTCGCTAGCCCCCCTTCCTGATGTACAAAATAAAGAAAACGTGTGGTCAAAAATAGAATCTGTCTTTATTGAACAAAACTGGGGGAGACTGGAAAAGGAGGTGGGAGATGGGAAGAGAGAGGGTGGGAGAGGGGAGGGCAACTACAATGATCAGAGGTTTGGAAGAGGACCCATATGAAGAGAGGCTAAAGAGACTGAGGGTATGTCTACACTACCCTCCTAGTTCGAACTAGGAGGGTAATGTAGGCATACCGCACTTGCAAATGAAGCCCGGGATTTGAATTTCCCGGGCTTCATTTGCATAAGCGGGGAGCCGCCATTTTTAAAACCCCGCTGGTTTGAACCCCGTGCAGCGCGGCTACACGGGGCTCGAACTAGATAGTTTGGACTAGGATTCCTAGCCTCGTTCCACGAGGTGTACCGGTAGTTCGGAATAGGAATCCTAGTCCGAACTACCTAGTTCGAGCCCCATGTAGCCGCGCTGCATGGGGTTTGAACCAGCGGGGTTTTAAAAATGGCGGCTCCCCGCTTATGCAAATGAAGCCCGGGAAATTCAAATCCCGGGCTTCATTTGCAAGTGCGTTATGCCTACATTACCCCACTAGTTCGAACTAGCGGGGTAGTGTAGACGTACCCTGAGACTTTTAAGTTCAGAAAAGAGGAGACTGAGGGGGGGGATATGATAGAGGTCTATAAAAGCATGATTGGTGTGGAGAGGGTGCATCAAGAAAAGTTCTTCATTAGTTCCCATAATAGAAGGACTAGAGGACACCAAAGGAAAGGAATGGGTAGCAGGCTTCAAACTAGTAACAGAAAGTTGTTCTTCACAAAGCAAAGAGTCAACCTGTGGAACTCCTTGCTGCAGGAGGCTGTGAAGACTAGAACTAGAACAGAGTTTAAAGGGAAGTGAGATAAAGTCATGGAGGTTGGGTCCATGGAGTGGTATTAGCCAGGGGGTAGGAGTGGTGTCCCTGCCCAAAGTTTGTGGAAGGCTGGAGAGGGATGGCACAAGACAAAATGGCTTGGTCACTGTCGTCGGTCCATCCCCTCCAGGGTCCCTAGGGTTGGCCGCTGTCGGCAGACAGGCTACTGGGCTAGATGGACCTTTGGTCTGACCCAGTACGGCCATTGTAAGCTCAGGGCTCAGGGTCGGGGGTCTCAGTGGACCACCTTTTTTTCATGCACACCTGCTCCTGAGTGGCCAGGCTGGCAGCTCTCCTGCCCTAGACGGCTAGTTTCCTGTGCCTAGTGCGGAGGTCGTGGACGAGGTCCACGATGTCCGCACTAGACCAGGCGGGTGCCCACCTCTTGCGGTCCCGGGCAAGCTCCCGGGAGCCGCCAGCCTGGTCCCGGGAAGAGGGGGAGGGCTGGGGGGCATCGGGTGGCTGGCTCGAGCCGTGCCAGGTGCAGGGTCTGCTGGCTGGATGCTAGCAGGCTTGCACCTGGCACGGGCACCGTAGCCAGCCCGTGCCCCTTTAAGGGGTCCGGGGCCGGGAGGGGGGCAGACGAGTTTCCCTGGTGTTGGCCAGAGTGGCCACCAGGGAAAGCTGGGGAGGGCTAGCCTCCCACTAGTTCGAATTAAGGGTCTACACACCCCTTAATTCGAACTAGTAAGTTCGAACTAGGCTTCGTCCTCGTAGAATGAGGTTTACCTAGTTCGAACTAAGCGCTCCGCTAGTTCAAATTAAGTTTGAACTAGCGGAGCGCTAGTGTAGCACCTATCAAAGTTAATTCAAACTAACGTCCGTTAGTTCGAATTAACTTTGTAGTGTAGACATACCCTGAATCAGTAATCAATGAAGAGTGCATGCTCTGTCAATTCTGGTGTAAAATGAGTAAATAACCTCTAGTAGTTATAAGTGAAAATAGCATGCTACAAATTTATAGTATATTTTTCACCTTGTTTACTTACTAATCTCCACAGTTGTCTTGATTTACTGGATCTTCCCAAAGTCTTGGCAAGTCATATCTACCCTGAAGACCTACTAGGCTTTAGTCCTATTTGAGGGTGGCATGAAAAGTACCCCAGTCAATCTGAAAGCTTCTCTTCTGGGCCCTAGCACCATAATACTAATTTATCTGCATTTTAACTTGCACTGTACCCTGCAGAACACACTGTTGAAAGTAGAAGTTCAAAAACCCAACACATAGACCTTTAACCTTCCTTCATTGTTCATACTGATGTAAAATTAATAACTTATGCATGGCCACCTCTATAAGTCAACATTCACCCACAGCGGTAGTTGGGATAGTGTAATACAAGTTGGATCCCCCTGCTCTGGCACACTCAGGACCTGAATGGTCCTGGATGAGGGATTTTGCCATATCAGGGGAGGTCATTTCTGGACTCGTGTCACTGGTGCCCCAGCCCAGCTGCTGGCCTCCCGGTAGGCTCCCCATCTCCTGCTGACCCTGCTGTCCTGTTGACCCCACTGGGTAGCCATTCCTGCCATGGCTCTGGGACCTGCCAGGAAGCCCTGCCCTGGGACTTGGGGACCCGCTGGGCAGTGGTGTGTTCTGCACTAGAGCTCCAAGACCTGCCATGCAGCAACGCATGCTGCACTAGAGTTTTAGGACCCACCTGGCAGCTGTACACTGCGTGCCACAGCTCCCTACCCCACCGAGCTACTATGGTTCCCAACCCCACTGTGAAGCCCCTTTGCCACATGCAAAGCGGCCCTATCATCAGCTCGCTACAGGCAGCCCACTGCCCTGCCAGCCCCACAGGGATCCTTTCCATTGGCCCTCCACCAGGACTCTCTGGCCCTCCTACATCCATGCCGGACCATGGATGTTGCCAGACCAGAGAATCCCTGTTAAGAGTGTTCCAACCTGTATTGCATTATAGGACACAACTATAGTTACTCACTTGTGAGGTAGGATTTCCATGTGGGAACACTGAAGAAAATTAAATGACTTAGCCAAGCCTACATGGTAGGCTAATGTCTGAAACACCTCTTTCTCACAAGTTTAAGTGCCCTAATGTATGCAATTTATTTTCTTTAATGTGGAAACAAGGAAGGACTCCTACATGGTCTCAAGTAGGATTTTTCTGTGTGCATTAATGTGCTCCTTCAGGTAATTTGTCAGATAAATACGTTTGGGAATCACATCTTCTCAATCAATTCAGTGATGGGCCTTCCAGTGCTATAACACTGATGGTCACCTCAGGAGGGCTTGGGTTTAGTTCAGGCCTTATCCCTGTGGAAGTCTTTGAGTTGTGAGGCAGTTCACAAATTTGTGTTTCCTATCTCTGGAGGGTTTTGTCCTTGCTGCATATTAGAAATGAAAAGTAATGTATCAAATGTCCTCAAACCCTCATAAATTTGTTATTTATAAACCAAATTTCTTCAAACTTGCCTAAGGCAATTGACCTAATTGAGGACTGAGTGGTAAACTATTGTCCTTTAAGCCAAGCTGTTTTTCAGTTTTTGAGGAGAAATGGGACTGAAATATGCATATAAAATAAAGCAGGTATTTTTTTTCCATGATCACATAACTCAAAAAAGACATGTAAGATTTTTTAAAAAACCTTGCTAAAATTAATTAATTTCCCACCTAAAGGGACAGAGGAAACATATTAGAAAGTTTAAAAAAAATGCTCTTACTATGCTAATATTGGGTTACATATTTAATAGCCAAGACAAATACATGAAATAAATAGCTTTTTTTCTTTAAAAGTGCTGCAGTATTCTTCAGTAATGATATAATATAGAAGTGACTATGGTGGTTACCTTAGACTTTTCTAGTAATATTTTAATAGGGAGGAATAGGAAGATGATGTTAGTAGCAACCTAATGTTTTGGCTATTTCCCGTTTTTTGGATTTATCTGTGAGTCATGGGTAGAGATTTTTTTAAGGCACAGGGATTTTAGGCCCATGAATAGGGCCCAGTTCTTGGAGTTGTGAATTTCAGTATATAGCAGGAATATATTCCTAGTAGTCGTGGCTGCATAGGAAAACTTAAAAAAGGTGAATTTAATGTAGGTAATGTAGTGGCATGTGCATACATTTTCAGAAAGCCTGAAAAAAATGTGGTGCATTTGGACATCCCTATTGCCACTCCACCCTCTTCAGAGAAGAAGGGAACCACAGCTCCTGTTTCTTGAGAAGAATTTCCTGTGCTTTCTGGGGAAGAAGCCATGGGGGGACTCCATGTCACAGTGTAGCTCGGCCTCCAGATTACTTTAAAACAGGGGTGGGCAATAAATTTTAATGGGGGGGCACTACAAGATTTTGGTAAGTGGTCAAGGGCCACAGTTCTGTGGAGGGGGTGCAGGGTCTGGGACAGTGAGTGGAATGTAGAAGGGAGATTGGTGTATAGAGCTGGGGTGCAGGAGAGGGAGTTTAGGTGAAGGAAGGGGGTTATGATCTGAGGCATCTGAGGCAGGGACTTGGGGTGCATGCTCCAGGAGGAGTTATGGGTGTAGGAGATGATTCTGGCCTGGGGGAGCAGTGTTAGGAGGGGATGCAAGGTCTGGGAAGGAATTGTGACCTGGGAGAAGGGGAGAAAGGGGTTGCAGAGGGTTTGGATGGTGGCCTGGGGCAGGAGAGTCTGTTGATCTGGGGCAAGTAGTTGGGGGAGCGAGGAGGGGTGCCAGAGGCAGGCTCTGGCTGGGAGGTGCTGACCTAGGTAGCGCCTAGGCAGCAGCTCTGCATGAACTTGAGATAGGCTCCAACCATGCCTGTCTTCTGGGCGAGCTGCTCCACGTGGCTCTGCTCCAGCACAGGGAGGGAGGAAGCATCATTCACTGCCCTGCCTTCAGCAAAATTTCTGAAGCTGTGGGATTTCTGAAGCTAGGGGATGGGGACAGCACGTGAAGCTCCCCTGTCCAGACTGCATTGTTTGCTGTTTAAAAGTGGCTGCAGCTGCTCTGTAGTAAGGGTGCCGGCGAGCAGCCACAAGCTGGATCCGACCTGTTAGCTGCCTCTTGCCACCCTCTAAAGTAACTCTGATGATGGGCAGCTCATATGTGGCATATACAGAGAAGAAAGTTTACTTTTTGATTCATGCTTTAGAGAGGAAGCGAGTCATGAGGAAATTGCTGAAAAAATGCCATTACAGGCAATAAAAAGCAGTCTTTTGTTCAAATCTGAAGGTTTACTTGTGAATCTGAATAAAGCTCTTTTATTCCTGACTAGAAAAAATAACTCCTTGACTGAGATGGAAAGAAGCATGCGAGAACAAGGAGACATAGTTACATTACATCTCGGAAACATTTTTTTCTTTTCCACAATAGTTCACAATGAGAATGACTTGAATTTTGCTTTCACCTCAGCCATCAGTCTGACTCTCTTGATTTCTCAGATTTAAAAGGTTCCCATCCCCAAGCATACAAGCCATCAAAATGGATGACGTTATAGTAGTTGGTCTGCAGGAGGGAGGATATGGAACTGCCTCATTGTCATGGGGACCTTAAGGTTTTGTTACGTGACAAGTTGTTAGAAACCTCCTCTTGGTCGACATTTGGGTAATTCCTCTGTTAGTAGCTGAAAAATGGGTAAGAATTTTGCTAGTGTAGACCATCTCTCAGATGGTGTGTTCTGCTGGCTCCTCTGGAGAGGCAGGGCCATTAGTCCACTTTTATTTTCCCTTGTCCCATTGGGGCAACTGTGTTTCCAGGAGCAGATGGGGGGAAAAAACTTGCACCTCTTTTTAAGTTTTATGCAGGCTCCATTTTCAGAACTTTTGAGATGTACTGTAGCTTGACCTGTCAGTCTTTTAATTACAGTATTCAGCTGCACATGAGAGAAACAAAAACATTATTGAATGTATATCCTTGGCGTAGAGTGGTGGATGTTTTAGGGACTTTGTTAAAGTTGGTAGTACGTTTTTATAAAACTTTCATATCAAAACCTGGAGCTGGACAATCCTGTTCTTGTCTCAGGTTTTGAAGTGCATACCTAGAAGAAGACGTGTGATTCTTTAGATTTCTATCTAGGCGCTACAGGACGAGAATTCCATTTTTTCCCTCCATAATAAAGTTGTTTTTCCAAGAGTCCGCCCGCCCCTTGTGTTCAAGTGCATTCAAAGCTCTAGGCAAATATCAGACGGTGTGAATTTCAGCAAAAATGCTCTCTGCTAGCATGGGTGTGGCAAAATGAGCCTAATCCAGAACCTCAGGTTTTTCCATAGGATTGTGCTCCAATCTCTGCATCTCATTCTGTTTTGGGAAGCTGGTACAGGAACACTTTCCCTTTTCTTTGTGAACTTATACGTAAACTGAACTATTTTGTTTTGTTCTTTGGGATGTGAAAGTTCTGATGGGATGGTGGTGAGAACTTACATTTTTCTCATAGCAGAAGTTACTATGGACAAATTCTGCTCCCTTTTTGTGAGTGTGAAAGGTCTTTTAGTCTGGTTAATTTCTGCACAATGGGAGCATGTGAAAGGCACAGTGTGAGATAAATGTTGCTTGACAGGGCATGCAGGGGTTGAATTCATTCACAACTGTAGAGTTCAGTGCTATTACGCATTTGGTAGCCAGGACTATTCATGAAGATGAAGGGGCTGCACAGGGAAGACAGTGAAGCATGAGAAGACATACCCCCCTTACACATACTATGTCCCTACTGGTAAAGGTGTAGGGAGGATAACAAGGCTACATTGTCATTTTGTATCCAGTGGGAATGACTTCACACCTTCCCCACTGCAGAAATTCCAAGCCAAATTACTCCAACTGGACATTAAGATGGACCATAATGTCTGATTCAGCAAATGTTTAGCTCTTTCAACTTGGTTCAGATTATTTTTACATTGTAACATAAGATTTTTTTATGCTTCTCCTTCAGCTTTTAAAACACAGGTAGCTTTGGTATCACATTTACACTATGACTAACACTTCTAGTTAACATTTAATCTTTTATATGATTCTTTAAAATTGCTTAAATCCATGTGCTTAAATTGAACAAGGTCTGAGAGCCAGTTGGAAGGGGA
Organism: Pelodiscus sinensis; assembly: GCF_052426305.1. Taxonomy (NCBI): domain Eukaryota; kingdom Metazoa; phylum Chordata; order Testudines; family Trionychidae; genus Pelodiscus; species Pelodiscus sinensis. The sequence continues at coordinate 204,300,714 of NC_143052.1, forward strand.
CTGTGTCATTAACCTGTAATTGTATATTGCATGAAGTACTATGTTTTCATTACTTGGGGAAAAAAAGTAATGACCTTGCAATTGACTTCTACATTTAACATTCTCATCTCAGCTTTAACTCCATTAAATATAACTGCTTGCAGAGACCACATAAGGAGTCAAAGAGGCATTGTACTGCAGTTAAATCTAATTCAATTTCAGGCCAAAGAAGTTAATAATAATTTCTGATTTGCTAAATCAAAGGCTAAATTAAAGTCAAGATTGTGATACCTTAGTTCTGGAGTGCTGATCTCTGGCTTTTGAAGTTACTGCAGTGAGCTGAAACTTTTATTTTCAGGATGCCAGAAATTCCCAGCAGCCCACAGATTATTTGAATTGTCCAAAGTATTACCTAAATAGTCTGAAAAAAAAGGAACTTGCTAAGTACATAAAAGGCTCTCATATGTTTCAGACATTGTGCATCAAGGAAATAGTCTAACAAAGGTTTTCTCTTCTTATCTAGAGCAAGTTTCTCATGTAAGCTTTTCAGTCCTAAATTATCATCAGGCTGGGATGCACAGCATTGCCTCATGTTGATAAAGCAGTTTGGAAAGCTTGCTCTACCTCCCCTTCATCTGTTATTTGTCTCATCAGACACAGGGAAGGCCATGATGTAGGCTATCCAGACTGACTGTCATTTCAGTAGGACAGGGATACTCAGAAGCAGTAATAAGTAATGACTTCACTATATGACTAAGGATTCCGTACATTACAAAAAATGTTACCTAGTAAAACCATGAAACTTGGCAGATTGGCTTAGGAGCTGCTCAGGCACAAAACAAAAACAAAAACAAATCTGGTGTTTTCTGTTTGCGTGCTAGCAAGCTGAGTCTTTCATTCAGAGCTATTTTGATCCAGTGTGCAACTGGCTCTGAAAGCTGGAAAGAAAAAAATATTGAGACAGTGTTACTAAGAAAGCAAACTCCTGAAAAAAAAAGAATTTATACAAAATAAAGCAAGATATTTTTGTCCCAATCTCACTATTAGGAAAAGAAAGCTAGCCCTTCTAAGAATTCCTTCTTAAGAATATGGACTGAATAAAGGAATTATGATATTGAGTTGAAGTTGGGAAGTGGCAGTGTTTGTATTTGAAGTATATCCAGGGTTGATGCAGTTTTGAGAAACTGTGTATAAACCTAGTGTCTGTGGAGAACAATAGTTGAACAATCCGCAAGGTACTCTCTTTTTTTTTCTTTTGCTACAAATCCAAATCTGTTTACGTGGTCATTTTTAGTTATCATGAAGTGTGTGTTCACAAATCTTAGGATCTTACAATGAAAACCTCAGTCCATCAGGAGTGAAGTATAAACTTCAGGTTTTTTAACTGAAAAAATGTGCAGCCTATGTCAGCCCTTAGAATAGATTTGTGCCCTCTGTTTATTTCTTTTGGCTTCATCTAGGCAATTTCAGTCATTCTTGAAAGTTTGGAAAGGGCAGGCTGTCAGAGAGGCTGAAATGGACTGAAATAGCACACAGAGCAAAGTAAGTTACTCAGCAAAATAAAACAAAACATACTAGAAACTGGTTACATGGAATACCTTACCCTAACATAAGTTCTAATCGTTTTTCACCGACAGGAAACCCTCTAGTTTTGGCTTAATACTTCCCCCCCGTTTAATCTTATGTGTTTCTAGCAATCATATTAGGTGGTAAACAGGGGAGTGGAAGCAGCCTCTATTGTTTGGCTTCCCACCTTTATATAGATTTTACCAAAGGTGGGAATCCTTTGTATTCAATTTAAACTTTTTTTTATCACTTTCGGTGGAAAAGTACAATGTCCAAGATGAGTCTCAGCATCAAATGACATGTCCACAGCCTCATCAGACCCCTGGGAAAGGTGTGTGTGTGTGTGTGTGGGGGGGGGGGGGGGGCAGACTCTGCATTCCCGGAAGGGGTGGGGCCTCTGGGTCTAGAGGAGGGGTTGAGGATAGCCACTTCTCAGTGCTGCTTGGCCTGCAGAGCATCATACTAGCCCTCAGTAATATCTAGAGCACAGAGTGCAGCACTCCAGCAGTGATTTAATAGGTCCAGGGCTCTGGATGCTGCTGCTTCTGCAGGAACAACAGTGGCAGCTGGGAGCACTGGGCTCTTTTGAATCACCAGGCCCTGGGGCAGTTCTCCCTTTGCCCTCCCTGCAAGCAGGCCTGGACCCATGTCTTGGCCGGGCCATCCATACCCTCTTTCTTCCAGGCTTACTGGTAAAACAAGTCCATTTAGAGTTCACTGTTTTCTTGCCAATAAGCCATCACGATCCCAAAGTATCATTAATGCCCTCCCTTAGCATGTCTATATTAGTAAAACAGGTTTATACTTAATATTTCTAACTTCAAATACAGAAATGATACATGCAGACAGATGGAATGATTTTATCCAGTAGATTACAAGCTTTTCAATGATACCTTGAATTTTGCATAAAACATATTCCAGCCATGTCATATTGATACTTTTAAGCATATTTTCACAAAGCATATGGATAGCTCCACAATGAAGATCATCCCAGATACACAAAGATGATGTATCAGAGAAGGTGGTTGGTGTGGGTTTTTTTTTTTTTGCACATCTTTGGAACAGAATATTGTCTCATTTTCTATTTTTAAACTATTAATTAAATGCACCAGGATTGCACTAGAGTACTAATGATACCAATATTTAGAATAATCAAGTTGCTAATAGTTCTGTGATCCTCACCAAGTAATTTTGATACTTGACTAAACTGTCAGTCCATCCTAAAATATTACATATCTATATCTATATCTATATCTATATCTATATCTATATCTATATCTATATCTATATCTAGAATAATTTCTTCATTGAAAAATGCAGTGTCACTCAAATTGAATTTGACCCAATGAATTTCAGCTGGGGAATTTTTTTTCAGGTCAGCAAACTGCATGTATCTCTCTTTTCACAACCTTTAGCCCTGTGGTGGTTAGAGTACTTGTCCAGGATGTGGGAGACTGAGGTTTGAATGCCCTCTTGGCTTCCCTTTCTTCCTCTGAATCCATGTTTCTTACCTCCTAGCTGAGCATCTTAACCACCAGGTTATAGAGCTGTTCTCTCCTTGGCCCAATGACTATTTAAATATTTATACAAAGAAGAAAAACTTCAACAGCAGGGACTGAGAGTAGAATAGTCTGCAGCTTGGTACCTTGGGAGCTCACTTAGCAGGCATGAGACCTCAAATCCACGTACCTGCCCTGGTAAATATTTAAGTGCATATATGAAGTGGAATAGCTTTTAAAAATAGAGAACTGAAAGTAATCCTCTCAGAATAGATTAGAGCCAGAATAGTGTGTGTGTATGTGGGGGGAGGAGAGACCTCTGAGTTCATGTCCCTTTCCCAAAATGTGGCTTCAATCCTGACTCACTGGGCGCATCACTAACCACTGGGCTACTTATTATAAAGAGAGTTTATTTGTTTGAAACAGACTTTTCCAATTTGCTGATAAATCCTAAACTGAGTCATAAGCAACCTAAGGGTCAGATCCCTTTCATGTAAGTCAGTTTTATATACAATGATTCAACCCATAGTAATGAATGGTGGTGTTTAAGAGTTTAAAGCCATGTCTACATTGACAGATGGAAAGCGCTGACAGCTACAGCACAACTCTCAGAGCACAGCAGTGAAAACACTAATGGGTGTCCACACTGTCAGCTGCCAGAGCATTAGCGTGACCCCACTCACAGCATTTGCAGTGCCTTTCAGAGTGGTCCATTCTGAGAAGCTATCACACAGAGCACCTCTTCCTCTTCTGCACCAGAAGTTTGTGGGGAAAGCATGGGGCATCGTGAGTCTTGTTCCAATGCCCTGTGATGTGTTGCTTGGCATCCCAGCAACCCCGGCACTTCCGTCTGCATTTGGTACCATCTTTCAATGGCTTCTGTGCTGTGCTGTATGCTCTGCCACCTTGCCATACAAGAAGGGATCTGCGGATGTTCGCAAAAATCTTAATAGGTCTCACTAACACATCACACATGGCAGTCGAATTATTCCTGAAGCTGCAAATTGATGATGATGAGTCCAAGCAGTGTTCAGGCAACACAAGATTTCTTGTGACATTCACAGAGGTGCTGACCACAGTGGAACAAAGCTTTTGGGCTTGAGAGACAAGCACTGAATGGTGGGATCACATCGCCATGCAAGCGTGGGATGACAAGCAGTGGCTGCAGAAATTTCGGATGAGGAAAGACTTTCATGGGACTGTGCGCTGAGCTCACCTCCACTCTGCAGCACAAGGACACGTGAGTGAGAGCTGCCCTGCCAGTGGAAAAGCATGTGGCAATCTCACTGTGGAAGCTGGCTACTCCAGACTCTTTGCTCAGTTGCCACTCATTTTGAAATGAGAAGGTCGACCACCAGACTTGTGCAGATGGCCTTATGTAGGACTATCAAGTGAATTCTGCTTCAGAAGACTGTGACTGCGTAACATACATGAAGTTGTGGATGGCTTTGCATGGATGGGCTTCCCAAACTGCAGCAGGGTGATAGATGGCACACACATTCCAATTTTGGCTCCAGACCAACTAGCCTCTAAGTAAATTAACTGCAAGGGGTATTTTTCCACATTTCTGCAGGTGCTTGTGGGCATTTCATGGATGTTAATGCAGTCAGGACTGGAATGGTGCGTGATGGAGCATCTTTTGGAGTACTGGGCAGTTCCGGAAGCTGCAAGCAGGACTTCCTTCACGGAACAGAAGATCACTGTGAGGGAAGTGGAAATATCCATTGTGATCCTTGGAGACCTAGCCTACTCCTTGTTGCCATGGCTCGTGAAGCCATACATGGGGAGCCTTGGCAGCCACAAAGAGCAGTTCAATAACAGGCTGAGCAGGTGCAGAATGACTGTGAAGTATGCTTTGGGACATTTTGAAGGCCTACTGGTGATTTTTGTATAGGATGCAGGAATTGGCTAATGATAACATATCTATGGTTATTGCTGTGTGTGTTGTGCCCTCCATAATATTTGTAAGAGGAAGGGTGAAAGCTTTACTTAGGACTGGACTGCTGAGGCATGGTGCCTGGAGGCTGAGTTTGGACAGCTAGAGACCAGGTCTATTAGAGGAGCTCAGCCAGGGGCTGTAAAGATCAGAGATGCCTTTAGAGGGAATTTGATGCTGAAAGTCAGTAAAACTTCTTATTCTGCATGAAAGTGCAGTGGCTGTTTTACTAGGGGGTGATTTGCACTGATCTATGCACTACATTTAGCGCTATTGACCATAGATTTGCTGGTGTATACATGCTTGCCTGCTTGCTTGTTTTCATGTAATGGAATAAAGATTTATTTGAAACACATTAATTTCATTAATTAAACACAGTAAATATAGAACACATACGAAGCATGAAACATCTGAACTATGGGAGACTGGGAGTAAGAGGGTGGGAGGGGCAGGAGGTGAGGCTTGCCCTGAGAATTTCACAAATTTGTATATGTTCAAGTTCCATATGTAGCCCCTCCATCTGAGGTGCTTTGGAAGAGGGTTGTGGTTCATCAGGGCTAAGCTGCATGTGAATGGGCATTGAATGCTTCAGGATCTTGAAGGAGTCTGCATGGATGAAGGTTGGGCAGGGAGGTGTGGAGTGTGGCAGGTAGTCCCCATGGATAGGGTGATGCCCAAATTGCAGGGGATGTATTGAAAAAAGTTTGGGGATCTGGCTGCGGTGGGGAGGAGGAATGCCATCAGTCATCTGCTCCATCTGCAGGTATGAACAAAGTGAATAAGGAAAAGTTATTTACTTGTTCCTACAATATAAGAACTAAAGTTCACCAAATTAATAGGTAGCACATTTAAAACAAACAAAAGGAAGTTTTTCTTCATGCAACGAATGGTCAACCTGTGGAACTGCTTGCCAGAGGATATTGTGAAGACCAGGACTTTACCATGGTTCAAAAAAGAGCTAGATAAATTCATGAATGTTAGGTCCATCAATGGCTATTAGCCAGTATGGGTAGGAATGATGTCCCTAGCTTCTATTTGTCGGAGGATGGGAATGGGTGACAGGAGAAGGATCACTTGTTCTGTTCACGCCCTCTGGGGCCCCTGGTATTGGCCACTGTCAGAAGACAGGATACTGGGTAAAATGGACTTTGTTCTGACCCAGTTTGGCTGTTCTTACATTCTTATGTTTAAGTTGAGAAAAGAAAAGATCCAGGACAATCCTTGCTGTCACAGCATAGGCAGAGGTGTCAATGGGTGCAGTTGAGCGAAGGAAAGGGCAGGAGAAACCCTTGTGGAAGACTCACAGGGAAATTCCTTAGTGCAGCTGAGCAGGGTGCCAGGGAACAAAGGGTTTCATTTGCACATGGTTGTACTGTGTTCTTGACAGGTGTGATTTGGGGAAAGCACTGCAGGGAGATATGAAAATTTTAGTCGTGACCACTCATTTCCACAGGCTATGTTCACCCTGGCAACATTTCACTATTTAAAGTGAGCAGGGAAATGAAGAAGGGTCCTTTACTTGATTGGGGGGTTCCATCCAGGACCGTCCACGGCTTGTCTTTATGCAGTGATGGTACCCCCTCCTCCTCTGGTGATGGCACAGAGGCAGGGGAATGTCAGCCTTTAGAGGTCAAATACCACATTTCCTTTGCCAGCAAATCTGAGCAGAATGGTGACACAGCAGCTGTTTGAAGCTTTTAATGAGGTCTGCGAGGCAGATTACAAAGATGTAAGAGTTTGCATTAGCGGTCTGTTTGCCATCTGACCTACCCTCTGCTGTTAGCAGTATCACACAGAACAAAAAAGCCTCTCCCACTCCTGGCAAGTTGTTTGAGTGCTTCTCACCACTTACCAAGCACATCATTCACAGCCTCCAAAGGCTGCAAGTGTCTCGCCTCTTCAGAGGGTATAAAACAGGCCCTTGATTGCAAGTCTCTATGGATCCCGAGTCTTCCTCTGGTTTCTCAGCACAGTTGCCTACAACTTCCTCCTCCTGTCTCAGCCCACTGCCATCTATTGAACCCTGAGGTATCTAAAGGGGTGTTCAGAGTGGAGGTGGGATCACTTCCAATTATATCATCCAGGTCTTGTCATATCTGTAGGTCATGGGCACAGCACCAGAGTGGCAGTTTGCTTCCAATGCCCACTTGTGGTAAGCATTTCACAGCTCCTTCAAATTGTTCTTGCACTCCAGTGCTTCCCGGTCATGGACCCTTTCAGTCATGCATCTAGAGGTGTGCCTGTAGATATTGTAATTCCTATGGCTGGAGTATAGCTGGGACTGGACTGCCTCCTCTCCCCAAATGTTGATGAGGTGTTGCTCCTTGGCATGGCTCCAAGCAGGGGATCTCTGGTACATGGCCAGCTGGAGAGATGCACTGAGAAAACAGCATGCCTCACCGAGAAAACAGGAAAGGTACTTTAAAAAAGAACACAAGGACTGGTCTGAGGGTAGGTTACCTGGTTGGTCACTTAAGCAGGGCAGTAGAGTTCAAACAGATGACCAGAGAGGCCAGAACAGGCATTATAGGAAGGGTGCTGGAGGCTAGTCCTGACACAGCACTACACTATGGAGTCTGCACCAGCCCTCTAGCACATTATCCAGAATGCAGCAAACTCTACTTTTATAGCAGAAGTAGTTTACCGAGAGCCAGTTCTCACTAATGTTCTCCAATTGGTTTTTGTGTGTTCCTTTTACGTATATTCGATTTGTGTCCATTTGCCAACAGTGCCCCTCTGTTATATATATTGGACAAACTGGATGGTCTCTGCAGGAAAGAATCAATGGACACAAATTGTCTACACAGTAGGGCTATTTTGAGATACCGGAAGTATCCCAGAATAGCTACCCCAGGCCTTTAGAATGAGCACGCTATTTCAAGATAAGTCTCAAAATAGCAGATACACTGTTTTGGCATCCCTGTAACTCTTGTTCCATGAGGGTTAAGGGATGTCTTGAAATAGCTTGTTATTTCAAAATTTAGCATTGTGTAGACATGCCAAATTTCTAAATACTCTATTTCAAAATTCAATTGAAATAAGAGATGCAATTTGTGGAGGTATGCTGGAAAAACTCTGCCGCATCTAGGGAACGAGTCTGCTCTTCCGATATTTTTCGTGCAAGAGTAGCCACACTCTTTTGGAAGCCCTGTAAACCTCGTTTCATGAGGAAGGGCTCTTCCAAAAGAGGAGGTTTTTCTGAAATTTGGCCCAGTGTAGATGGGCCCAGTTTCAGAAAAACCTCTGTTGAAAAAGCAATCAGAAAAAGATATACAACCTGTGTACCTTTTTCTGAAAAACAATTGCAATATAGACATAGCCCAAATGCCTTGCCAGTGTGGATACCACAAAAATTACAGTACTGAGGACTGATTTACTATGCGGCAACTTGCCAATAGACTTGGCCTAAATTACACACATGTGGAAACTGTTGGAGGTTCAAAACTTAAAATACACAACTATGTACTGATGCCATTTTTAGTCATCACTGTCTAGTTAGGCATAGCATGATAGATGCAAAAAGTAAATTAAATAAATTAGTGTTGATCAAAGCTCAGCAAGCTGTCTTGTATATTTGCACAGGCTTTTTTCAGCCATTACTAACTATAATGTCTTTCTAAATAGAAGCTTTTCCCTCTCCTATTAAAGGTTTCTTCCTGCTCAATTTCTTTTATAATGTTGCAATCCACCATTTGGGTCATTACATTTCAATAGCAAGGGAAAGTTAGTAATGTCATAAACAATTGGCCGTTATTTCAATGAATAAAGCGGGCAGGAGAAAACAGCTGATATACAGGAGACATATAGATATAACTATCTTTGCAAAAACAACAAGAAAGGAAATTTATAAAAACTATATATGTTAGATGGAGCTTTGGCAAATTATGGTATTTTGCCAGTATCTCACAAACCGTTTTAATATGTATTAAAATGAAATTACTGGATTGATATGTTTAGTTGAGTTTTTTTAAATGACATTTTGCACATTTTAATCTTTTGTCTTTTTAAAAAGCCAAGTTAATAGGGTACTAAAACCAACTAACAATTGTGTATGGTAAAGGTGACAATGATATGCTTCTAGTTACTTATCGAGATATGAGGATTTGTTGTTAAATTATCCAGAAAAGGGTTACATCCAATAACTTCACAATGTTTGAGAGAAAATTATACTTGGCTAGTTAATTAACCTATTTATAGTGATGCCTGAGGGGTGTAGTTTAGACACACCCTTTGAAACAGACTGACTTGAAGAAGTCCTTCTGACTTAGTAAATTTGGTTGTTTGGGTAACAAGCTGATGAAGCTGATGGTAAAAAAAAAGCATTAAAAATCAACTTTATATTGAATGGATTCTGTTTTTCACATCTTTTATGCAAAAAGTTATTTTGTCTCTAGAGCTATATTGGACTCTAGATAAGAAGTAGATAATTAGTAATAGTGGACTTAATTAAACTTGTACCCTAAGGGCAGGAGAATGAAGTAAGTCACAATAGTTCTAGAGTTATAGAAACTACCATTGTAACAAATGAAGCTAATTAATACTAACATATTAAGGTCTAAGGTTAACCTATTTATAGGGAAACACTTTATATCTATGTACTAATTCTTACAGTCCGAAGGCGGGGTGTGGGAGAATGGGGGCGGAGGGAGATATCTTGTATCTCTAGCTTTATATTAGTAATTCAACAATAAGAAGAAATGGTTTACACATTTGATAAGGGCCTTTTTAAAACAAATTGTATTAGAAAAAGTAAAATACTAAAACAAATCTTTTGTTTAAGAAAAATCTTGTTACACTATCTGACCTCTTTATCCCTAAGCATTTTTAATTTAATCAACTTGTATCTCTCCAGGGAGGATAACAGTGATTGTGTTAGTAAAAATCTCTCTTCCTCTTTCTTTATCGCAGAAGATAAAGTGTTTATCTTTAAGTGTTTATAGCATAAGGGAGCAAGAATAGCAAGAATCTTTGCACTCTCTGTTTTTCTCACCTTTCTAGTCCTCCATAATAAAATGATACTGTATAATTTATGTATACTCGTTTTAGTGGTGTCATAATATAAAGTGAACAGTTTGTTTCATTAGCCTTGATCATAATGAGAACACTCATTCAGGTTTTCTCATGCTCTTGAACATTTGCAACAGTATTTACCATGGGGATCCACAGCTACAATGATAATAGAATAGTTGGTCAGAGAAATTTCCCAGTTTTTTTGTTTCTTTTTTTTAAATCTCTGTGCATGTGTAAATTATACATACAAAACTGTGTTAAAAGACCGCTTTAAACAGGGGTCTCAATCTCATGGCCCACAGACCATCTATGGCCTGAGCAGTTTCATAATCCAGCCTGGGAGGTATGTGTCTCTCCCTGTCCGCCACATTCCACCCCTCACCACCCTCTTCCTTCCTCTTCATCCATTGCATATTCCCTTTCCTGATGGACATGGCCCCCGTGGTTACCAGGGCAGTCTGCCCTGCTGCTGCAGGCCACGCCCTCACCTTGCTCTACCCCCACTCCAACTCTTTACTTTCTTCCCTGAGCAACACCGCCCAGGGTATTATGAGGACCTTGCATTGCAGCAGAAGGTGTTTCCCACTACCCCACTCTCTGTGCTGATGGTGGGAGCCAGAATGGCCTAGCAGCCTGCTCTGCCTCACTGCACCTCTCTCTCCTGGCCCGCTGTGGCCCACTTTTATGCAGCGGTAAGAAGCAGAGCGGCCTGGAGTCAGAGCTCTCAGCTTTCTGCATCCACAGAGAAGTCAGTACAGCAGGCTGGGAGGGTGGTAGGCTTCTGGCCCACTCTAGCTACCCCCATGGTGGGAGTGGGGGAATTGAGCCCTACTGTTGCTCCACACCACACCCCCATAATCTTCCAGGCTCCTCACATCCATAAGACTGTTGGGGAAGCCACTGTGGGGCCTTCAAAGGCACGTGGAGTGAGGTGGCCCTCTGAATCATCCTATGGACAATATGGGGCAGCAGTAGGGTTAGGTTTCTTGCACTCACCACTCACACACACATACACACAATATATATGTAAGCAGGGGCTGAACTGCTGCTTGCTGTCAGCCAGCTAAAAGGAGGGGTGGGTGTGCCCACTACAGTTGTTTAGCTCTGCACGGTGATTAACTGTTAACTGTTGACATGTAAATACTGCTCAGAAGAGAATCTGAGGTGTGGCTATGTAAATCCCATTCACATGGAAGGTCAGTGTTGGAATGGAATGTGGAGAATTGTATATAATTTGGGACTGTTGTGGGGGTCACTAATCATGCTACCCCTAAATGTGGGAACTGTAAAACATGCCACCAGTGCTTGTAGGAGAGACACCACCATCATGGTAAGAGGTCTCAGAAGAACGAGCCTCCCCCCTTCCAGAGTTGAGTGAACAGAGCTGGGGGAAAGGGTTAAAAGGTTTGAGTCAGCCTGCTTCACACCTGCCAGGTGTGAGCTGTAAGAGTGGCCCAGCCTGCACCTTTCCCCCTTTGTTTTAAGGACAGACCTAAAGAAGACTCCCTGAGGAGTCTTTTCTTTTGCTAGTCCAGTGAAAGCTGGATTCATTTGCTAGTCCAGCTGGTGGCTAAAGAGTTGAAATCACTGAGAGCTGAAATCACTGGTTTGGCTGAGTGCCAGACCTATTGCAGCCAGTGAAGTGGCGGCAACCAGCGGCATGGTGTGGAGCGGCGGCAGGCGAGGAGCGGTGACCAGCGGCGTGGTGTGGAGTGGTGAGGGGTGGCCATCAGTGGCGTGGTGTGGAGCGGCAGCAGACGAGAAGTGGCAACCAGCGGTGTGGCATGGAGCGGTGGCAGGCGAGGAGCGGCCATCAGCGGCGTGGTGTGGAAGGCGACAGGCGAAGAGCAGCCATCAGTGGCGTAGTGTGGAGTGGCGGCAGGCAAAGAGCGGCCATCAGCGGCATGGCGTGGCGTGGAGTGGCAGCAGGTGAGGAGTGACGACCAGTGGTGTGACATGGAACGGCGGCAGGCGAGGAGCGGCGGCAGGTGCCCAGAGGAGTGTCCAGAGGCGTGAAACGAGACAGCTGGTGGAGCGTGGTGGAGTTTCGTATAAGGTGCCCCCTATCTATCCTCCCACCCTGTGATGGGGTGGAACAACCCCGCCACTCGTGCGAGTCGAACGGAGCAGCTGGGGGGCAGGCCACCGGCATGGCAGGCCCGAGCGAGGGCGGAGGGACGTGTCATCACGCGGCGCCGGGGCATGCTGGTGATGACGTCAGAAGCGCGACGCCAGGGAAGGCGGAAGGGAGGGGGAGGATAAAAGGAGCAGGCGCGGCCGGAGTAAGGGGGACGGAGCCAGCGGGGTCAGGAAGCGAGGAGAGAGGGGAGGAGACCGCGGAACCCGGACAAGGGGGAAACAGAGGAGGCAGGGAGCCCGCGGAGGCCAGCGGGTGACCGGCACGGCTAAGGGCCGGCGGAGTGGAGCAGGACCCAGGGCGGGCTGTGGAACCCGCGAGCAGGTGTGTTTGGGGTACTAGCCCCCCCTGCTACCACTGAGAGACACTCTCTCAGTGTCAGGGCCCTGGGTCGGGGTCCGGAGAGAGGGTGGGCCCGTACCCCCCACTCCGCCAGGAGATTCGGAACCAGGGGGTGCATTGAGCGCAGCTTAGGTGCAAGCAGGAAGGGCGGTGGCCTGGGCTGGCGACCCCGTGACACACCCCCATTTCTACCCAGGTTGAGAGGTGAAACCCTACAGGTGAACTTTGGGACTCTGGGTGGCACGGACCAGGGACAGAGACTTTTTTGGACTTCGGGCAAGTCTTGGCTGGAGTGGGGGCTTGGCTCATGTTTGGGGTTATGAACTGTTTGTGGTGTTTTCCCCAAGTTAATGCCATATGACTTCTCTCTCTGTTTCATTAAATGTTTCTTTCCTACACTCAGACTCAGTGCTTGCAAGTGGGGAAGCATTGCCTCTCAGAGGCACCCAGGGGTGCGTGAATTTCCCAGATTACTGGGTGGGGGCTCAAGCCGGTTCTATTTGAGATGGACCCCAAGATATTGAACCCAGCCCTGATTACTGCCAGGCCTACCCGGCAGAAGGGTTACATATACACAAAGTAGCTCTAGCATATTGGGTTTTACAATGTTATGAAATATATGGAGTACTACTATTTGCTTAACATCAGTCTTTTATAGGTGATAAATGCCTCATGTCATAGTTAAAGGGGAGAAAGGGATGGCTTTGAAGTTGCAGTGGAAATCTCATGAGATCACTAGATCTTGTAAGACTTCTGTTTTGTGTTTCAACCTTAAGAACCCTAACCAGAGTTCAGCTTTTAAATTGAGACAAGTGCTAGCCTAAATCTGGATTCATCTTCCTTATCTTATCTCAGATTGTAGCACTGCCTATAACACATGAAGTTTATCCAGAAAATGTGGTAGATTATTGCCACCTAATAAAATCAGTTGGTACAACACCCACAACTGCTAGGTCTGTCATGCAGCCACACATGCAGCATCTGACCAAAATACGACTTAACAACCTGTGAACATTATTTTGATTGTGCTGCCATATAGTTCATTGGCAAGCTCCCTTTGATAGTTAATGTTGAGAGAGCAAAATTGCCCTTGGCATTTCCACATGTTCTTGTTGCTGCCTAACTCCCTGGATTTTCTGTTCTGTTTAATATCATATGTTTCACTCAGATCAGAAGAAGCTAAGTGTATTGAAACAAACTTAGATTAAGGTCACATATTAATTGGTCCAAGCTATTCTAAATACATTACAGAAAGGAGATGGGGCTGTTGCATGGGTTCAAGTTAATTTCACTCCTTTGAATATGTAGGATTTTTTTTGTGAAACGTTGGATTTATTTACTGGGGTCAAAAAGGAATAAACGCCACAGAATCTCTAGTAGAAGAAAAATGAGGTTTAAAAAAGTTTGACCATGTGTGGTCACTAAGCCTTAAAACAGGAGCATAGAAGAGTACCAAGCTCTTGCTAATCTTCCCAGTTGCAAGGCTTGTTCACGAGCAAATAGAGAGAACCAGCTTTCAAAGTGTAAACTAAACACTTGTATTGTGGGAGGTAACACAGGGCAGGTGGCTGAGATTTCAGGGAAAGGGAAGGAAGGGTCAGTACTATGAGTGAGTTGGAATTAATTCACAAAGGTTTAGAAGTTCATTGGGAGGGCCAGAGGACATCATATGACAAGTGTAATTGGTGGGGTGGTCACTGCAATGCTTGTGTACACCATCAGCCATTTGTCGATGTCTGTGATTGAACTGAGCATTCCTTCATGTGGTCAAAGACTGAAGAGTGTTTTAAAAATGGAAGAAAACATCTGTGCTTTTACAGCTGGCAGGAAAGCTGAAATAAATTCCATAAACAAGGACTCTCCAGGTTGTCACCCACACAAGAGCCTTATTCAAAGCTTCCTTTGGCTTCACTGGTTTTGGATAAAGCTGATGGTGATCCAAGGAGCAGATCATTAACAGTACTGTATTCCATAAGCCAAAATGGAGATCAGTTGTTAGACCATATTTTTAAGTAGCGAATAAACATGTTGCCTTCTGTGTGCCAAATGCTGCCTTAATCTCCCCCATGGACAGAGGAGGTCTGAAATTCAGGAGAATTTCACATTTCTAAGCCATGTGAAAGCTGTGCCAAAGGTCTCCATACCCACCTGCTCCACAAGATTTTTCTTTATAGTATCTACTGGTCTCCAATACCATATACTTAGATCATTCCCATAAAAGAATCATAAGGACCCTCAGATGCTGCTACAAAATTCCTTTGGAATTAATCCATGCCAAACTCCAAGATGGGGAAGGAGGGTAATTATGTCTGCTTTCTTAACCAACCAACCAATCAACAGCAAAAACTGTGAGGTCTTTAGTGCAAAGTCTCTTTAATCAGATCATTTTCAGACTAATGGGAGATGGGGAGAATTTGGCTCTAAAACATTAGGTAAGCATTGAGTTCCTTAATGGATGAGGTGAAACCATGCAGGGTAGGCCTAACTCTCTTCCAGTTTGTCAGTGATAAAATTTCTATTGACGATCACAAATCAGTTAGGACAATAAATCTCACATAAGGGTGACTGTATTAGGTCAGAGCAGGAGAATTATCCAAAAAGTCATCCCTATCATCTAGTCCCAGTTTCTGGCAGTTGGAGGTTTAGAGACTCCTAGAATATGGAGGTTTAGGGACCTCCTGACCATCTTGGCTATTAGCCATTGATGGATCTGTCTTGCATGAATTTATCTAATTCCATTTAGAATCCAGTTATAATTTTAGCTTCACAACATCCGTTGGTAAAAAGTTCTACAGGTTGACTCTGAATGGCATAATGAAATATTTACCTATGTGTGTTTTAAAACTGCTGCCCATTAATTTCAGTAGATGACCCTTGGTGTGTGTGCTATGTAAAGGATGAAATAACACTTCTCTAGTCACATTCTCCTCCTCATTCATTATTTTATAGACCTCTATAATGTCTCCTTTAATCATTTATTTTCTAGGATGACCAACCTCAGTCTTTTAAATCTCTCCTGATGTGGATGCTAATCCATTATGCTAATCATTTTTGCTGCCCTTCTCTGTTGTTCACATTTCAATTTTTTAAAATGCAATGACCAGAACTGTATTCAGTAATCAAGGCAAAAGCATACCTTGGATTTATGTAATGGGATTATGTGATTTTCTCCCTCACCATCCCCATGAAACTGCATCCATGAATAAGTTATAAGGTTTTGAAAAATCACACTTTGTACGTGCTTAGTATAGACTTCCCAGTAACTGCTAAATTTCTTGAAGATTCCCACTGCACTTGGTATGCTCTGAAGCAGTGGTGAATAGGACTTTCCAAGCAATTGCAGATCTGAGCTGCTGTTGAATATGCCAAGTTTTGGTCTGGCAATTGAAGCGGAAGCAGGAATCCTGTCCCACCTGCCCTCTCAGGGCATGTCTACATTAGGAAATTATTTTGAAGTAACTTATCTTGAAATAATAACTCCCAAAATAACCATTTTGAAATAGCTTCAGGGGGTAGCCGAGTTAGTCTGTTACAGAAAAAACCACAACCAATGGTCTGGTAGCACTTTACAGACTAACAAAACATGTAGATGGCATCATGAGCTTTTGTGTGTATGTCCACACTACAGGGAAGCCTCAAAATTAGTCCGAAGCAGGGTTGTGGATGTACTACCTTGACTTAGAGCCCCAGAAAGCACTAGGGTGTAATTACTTTGAATGACTCTGGGGAGTAGGGTATGTCTACACTACAAAGTTAGTTCGAAATAACGGACGTTAGTTCGAACTAACTTTAATAGGCGCTACACTAGCGCTCCGCTAGTTCGAATTTGAATCAAACTAGTGGAGCGCTTAGTTCGAACTAGGTAAACCTCATTTTACGAGGATTAAGCCTAGTTCGAACTAGCTAGTTCGAATTAAGGGGTGTGTAGCCCCTTAATTCGAACTAGTGGGAGGCTAGCCCTCCCCAGGTTTCCCTGGTGGCCACTCTGGCCAACACCAGGGAAACTCTATGCCCCCCTCCTGGCCCCGGACCCCTTAAAGGGGCACGGGCTGGCTACGGTGCCCGTGTCAGGTGCAAGCCTGCCAGCACCCAGCCAGCAGACCCTGCACCTGGCACAGCACAGAGCCACCCACCCGATGTCCCCCAGCCCACCCCCTCTTCCCGGGACCAGGCTGGCGGCTCCCGGGAGCTTGCCCTGGACCGCAAGAGGAGGGCACCTTCCTGGGCTAGTGCGGACATCGTGGACCTTGTCCACGATCTCCGCACTAGGCACAGGAAAGTGGCTGTCTAGGGCAGGAGAGCTGCCAGCCTGGCCACCCAGGAGCAGGTGTGCATGAAAATCAAGGGGGTCCACTGAGACCCCCGACCCTGAGCCCTGAGCTTACAATGGCCGTACTGGGTCAGACCAAAGGTCCATCTAGCCCAGTAGCCTGTCTGCTGACAGCGGCCAACCCTAGGGACCCTGGAGGGGATGGACCGAAGACAGTGACCAAGCCATTTGTCTCATGCCATCCCTCTCCAGCCTTCCACAAACTTTGGGCAGGGATACCACTCCTACCCCCTGGTTAAGACCACTCCATGGACCCAACCTCCATGACTTGATCTCACTTCCCTTTAAACTCTGTTCTAGTTGTAGCCTTCACAGCCTCCTGCAGCAAGGAGTTCCTCAGGTTAACTATTTGCTTTGTGAAGAAGAACAACTTTCTCTTACTAGTTTGAAGCCTGCTACCCATTCCTTTCCTTTGGTGTCCTCTAGTCCTTCTTTATGGGAACTCAGGAAGAACTTTTCTGAATGCACCGTCTCCACCCAACCCCTGCTTTTAGAGACCTCTATCCTGTCCCCCCTCTGTCTCCTCTTTTCTAAGCTGAACAGTCCCAGTCTCTGTAGCTTTTCTTCATCTGGGACCTGTTCCCAACCCCTGATCATGTTAGTTGCCCTCCCTTCTCCCAGCCTTTCTCTTCCCCTCTCCCACCTCCTTTTCCCAGTCTCCCCCCAGTTTTGTTCAATACAGACAGAGTCAGTGTTGGAAGAAACGTTATCTTTATTTTGTACATCAAGAAGAAGGGGGGCTAGGGAAGGGTAAGTGGAAGGAGGTGAGGGAGGAATGGGGTACGAGCCCCCGATGGGGAGGACTGGGCTGGCTCTGCGGGCTTCTGGGGGTGTAAGCTCTCCTGCAGCCCCCCAATTATCCCCTCTCCCCAGATGGCAGCCTGCGGCAAGTGCAGCCGGGCTGATGGCCGAGTGGTGTGATGTACCCAGTGTGGGTACTCCGGGCGCTCCAAGCCAGAACTTCTTTGCAAGCGGGGCACCCCTTAGAACTGTCTGTCTGGGGTGGGGGTCGGGACCCTTTAAGCGCAGCCCTCGGCTAGCCTGAGACAGCATCTCCATGCTCTAAGTCCTCCTCTTATGCCCTGCCGGCACTGCTTCCGGCCATCCTTAAGCCCTGTTCAGAGTCCACTCAATGTGGACTTGCTAGTTCGAATTAGCAAAATGCTAATTCGAACTAGTTTTTAGTTCTAGACGCGTTAGTTCAAATTAGCTTAGTTCGAATTAACGAATTCGAACTAAGTTAGTTCGAACTAGCGCTGTAGTGTAGACGTACCCGTAGTTATTTCAGATAGCAGCAGTGGAGCATCCACATTACTGGTATTTTGAAATAACTGTCATTCCTAGTGGAAAGCAGTAGTTATTATTTCAAAATAAGCAACATCTTATCATATATAGTAGCCCAGTGTCGGTGCATCTGTAATGCTGACATACATGGCCATGCCCCAGCTGTGTACATTAGTGCCCCACCCCCTTTCCCTTCCCTCTGCGTTTGGCTAGCCCCACGGCCCCCCGGACACCCCTCACCCGCCAGCGCTGCTTCCCTCTCCCCTTCCTGTGGTCCCCCCATCCTCCCCTCCAGCCCCACAGCCCCCAACCTCCCCCCCAGCTCTGCTTACCACCCCTCTTCCAGCCAGCCCCACCTCCTTCCCCTCCCTCTGTGGTGCGCTGCGCCGCTCAGGTGGGACCGACGGGAGCGGTGGTCAGCTGGGCCCAGGGTGGCAAGCGGCCGTTTGGAGTCCATGCTCCCCACACATGCGGAGGGCGGACCCCAAAGGGCCACTTGCCACCGCTTGCTTCCTCGCTGGAGCCCGGCGGGAGCTCTGCTCAGCTGGGAGCAGCACAGCACGGGGGGGGGGGGGGGGGGGGGGGGGGAAGGGGGAAGAGGGAGAGGGCTGGGTGGAAGGGGGATGGGAAGTAGAGCTGGGGAGGATTGGGGGCTGTAGGGGAGGATGGGGGGCCCGGAGGAAGGGGGAGGGAAGCAGCGCTGGTGGAGGGGTGTCCTGGGGGCTGTGGAGCTGGCCGGCAGGAAGAGGGGGTGAGAATCAGAGCTGGGGAGGGATTGGTGGCCATGGGGCTGGACAGGAGGAGTGGGGCAGGAAACAGACCTGGCGAGGGGGGGGGGGGGTACAGCCACAGGCCGCTTGCCACCGCTTGCTCCCCCGTTGGGGCCCAGCTGAGTGCCGCTCAGGTGGGCCCAGTGGGACAGGAAGGGGGGTGGATTGGTGATGTACATGGTCAGGGGGCAGGGCCATGTACATCACGGCCCCACCTTCCTCCTCCCGCTGTGGTGCTGAGTGATGCGCCCCTCAGCCGGGCCACCGCGGGGGGGGGGGCGGGCGGGTGACGTAGACAGCCCCGCCCCCTGGCCGTGTACGTCACTGCCCTGCCCCTCATCTCGTCCCCCATGGTGGCCCGGCTGAGCGCACAACACTCAGCCGAGCCGCCATGGAAGGAGGGGAAGGGGACGGGGCTGTGTACATCACCGCCCCCCTTCCCCTCCCATTGTGGCACTCAGCTGAGTGCTGCGCCCTTCGGCTGGGCCGCCAGGGGAGCCAGCAGCACAAGGGGCTGTTTGGGCTCTCCCGGGGTGGGAGGGGAAGGAAGGGCGGTGATGTACACGGCTCTGGCTCCAGCTGTGTACGTCACCGCTCCGCCCCCCTCCCTCACGGCAGCACTCAGGCAAGCACCATGGCGGGGGGAAGGGGAAGGGGAGAGGGGCGGGGAGAGACAGAGGGGAGAGAGAGGCAGGAGGAGAAGAGAAAGGGAGAGTGAGAGGCAGGAGGGGGAGAAGAGAAAGAGATGGAGAGAGAGGCAGGAGGCAGAGGAGAGCTGAGGGGGAGGCAGTAGGAAGAGAGAGAGAGTCGAAGTGCGAGAGCTCAGGAGAGAAGACCTGAAAATCCCGTCTTATGACGGGCTAATTTGGCTAGTTTCAAAATAAGGGGCTTGGTAGTATGGACATTCCACTTGTCATTTCAAAATAACTCCCTAGTCCAGACTAGGGCTTTATGTCCTCTTCTGGGACCTCCCAGAAAGTGCTGTACCTAATATGGTGCAAGGGGAGTAGATTGGAACAAGGAGCCTGGATGGGAAGACTGAAGGTTGGATGAGGGAAATGGAAACTAGGAGTTTTTGAGGAAGTTTGGGATGGGTTGGGAGATGTGATGAGTCTTGCGGCAGACACTGGGACTGGGATCCACAGGTGATAAGACTAGTGATAGAAATGTAGCCGTGTTAGTCTGGGGTAGCTGAAGCAAAATGCAGGACAATGTAGCACTTTAAAGACTAACAAGGTGATAAGACTGTAATTGGTTAGAGAATGAGAATGAACCAGAGAGGCAAATGATGAGTGTGTAAACTGTGAGCCATTTGGTGATGGTGGTGGGAAGATTGAAATCAGATGAGGAGCTGTGGGGAGACTGGCTGTTCAAGAAGAATGAGAATGAGAAGCAAAGGAGTGGAAGGGTAGGGAAGATTAAGTGGAATGAGAAATAGATCCAGTGAGGGCTGGGGACCAGATAGGACTAAGAGAGGAACAGTTTGGAGGGGATAGATTAGGGACTGGTTGGAGGGTAGAGCACGTGGAAGGAGAATGGGCAGAAGAGTCTGTACTGACTAGAATCTGGAATGTAGCTCAAGATTCTTCAGCCTCACCATTCCTCTGCTGTCAGCAAATATCTAAGACACGCTCTGGCAAAATGTCCTATCCCCCTCTTTCCCTGGTCCACCATGCAGACAACAACTTGCTACTGCTTTCAGTTATTCAGTTAGCCCAGGGGGCTTGGGCCTGTGTCATGATGGAAGTTTGGGGTGTTTTTTTTTCCAGTTTGCTTTTATAAACAAGTAGGAAATTACACACTAAAATACTATCAGAAGGGTAGCTGTGTTAGTCTGTAACTAAAGAAACCTTCAAAAACAACAGTGGTCCTATAGCACCTTAGAGACTAACCAAAGGTACTACAGGACCATTGTTGTTCTTGGTTTTCTTTTGTTTTGTTTTACCTAAAACACTGTGTTATATGAACCTAACTAAGGTTGCAAAGTTAAGCATTGAAATTGGGATATGATAGAATGAAAGTTACTTAGCAGGAAGAAGCAGAGGAATGCTAGAACTAGATCTCCTATGCCATAGAGATCCTATGTGATGCTGGTTAAGTCACTTACACTTTGTACAAGTGGTTTAATACTAACTGGATGCAGGGCTGCACAGAAGATTTTTTTTTGTGAGGTCTGGGTCAAAATCTGAAACAGATGCAAACTCTTCCAAAAATATTACCTTGAGGGCAAGCCCAGTGGGCAGAGGTTGGAGAATGAGCTCACATGGCAATGACAGCTCCTATCCTGCAGGTTTGGGCCTATCTTTACACTTCAGGAGTTGCAACTTGGCATGTGGGGTGTGGCAGTATTCAGCTTTGGCCTGGCTGCTCTGTCCCCCAGTCACCATGACAACACAGTTTGGCTAAGTCTACACAGTAGCACTATTTCAAAAAAATGTTGAGCCGGAGGACTTCTTACCCTGACTTCTGTAACCCTCATTTCACAATGAGTAGGGAAGTTTGAGGGAGAGACTTCAGCTATGCAATTAATGTAGCTGAAGCTGCATATATCTTAATTTCACCTTGCCCTGTAGTATAGACATATACCCTTTGGGAGCTCTTATGCAGGAGACCCAAGGCAGATGGCCCCTTTACTTTACCAGGTGGCTCTTATTAAGTGGTCCTTATTATGTGGATGCCTGTTTTGAGCTGCCTTATGATCTGGGTTCATGTGGTCTGTTTTGAACAAATGCTGAGAACTCACAGCTCCAGCTAAATGGGAGCTGTATCTGAATATATAAATTACTATATAATGCTAAGTTTTATAGATAAATCAGGCCCTGTTTGTTTAAAATTAGGCAAAATTAGTGGATACTTTTTACCTTAATTTTTGTGTGCCTCAGTTCTTTATCTGTCAAATGGGATGATAATACCTATTTTTCTCGAAGGAAAGTTATGAAAATAAATTAATGGTAATTAGATAATGAAGGGCTTGAGTATTGTAGTGATGAGAGCCATAAAAAGCCCAGGGGAAAATTGATAACCATGTCTTCAGAGCAGAGTTTGACTAGTGTGCAGTAAATAAGGCCTAGGGCCACACAATTAACAATGAGGATAAAATAAAATATTAAATTGATGCTCATTAAGGGAGCACCATGCAGTTAGTGCTCTGAAAGAGGCAGTGGTCTGTGAAAAACAATAGTATGTGATTATGTAATTAGAGGCTACACTGTAATGAATACACATGAGGGGACAAATCAAGGTGGTACAGGCAAACTAAATTCTGATATTTCCTAACATCTGACTGCTCATAAAGTTTTTGAGAGCGAGAGCAGTAATTACATAAGACCTTTATACACAGCTTATTGAAGTTAATGGAAAATTTCCCATGCACTTCAATTGGCTTTTTTAATCAGTATTGAAACCTTTTTGCCAGTGGAGTTGGCAGCAGGCAGGCCAGATTCAATATCTAGAGATTCCTTTTCAAAAATATAACAGTGAACCAGCTTCAGACCCCACCCAGTAACCTGGGGAAATTACAGGCCAACCCTGGGTGCCTTACTTCCCTGTTCACAAGCACAGAGTCTAAGGGTTCATCTACACAACAGTGTTATTTCAGAATAATGGTTGTTATTAAAAAAAAACAATGCAAGCATCTACACAGCAATTCTGTTATTCTGAAATAAATTCAATATAATGGACAGCTTATTCCGACTTCTGTAAACCTAATTTCACAAGGAATAACGCCTCTTTCGAAATAGTGGTAGTGTGAATGCTCTACTGCTACTATTTTGAAATAGCTCCTCATCAGGGCCATTCTAAGTAATTTATCCTCAGTGCTCTAAATCGAGGTACTGCGTCCACATTATTGGAACCTGCCTTGGACTAATTTTGAGGCTTCCCTGGAGTATAGATGTACTATTTTGAAATAATTTCTTTTTGAGCATTTCTTCCAGAATAGCTTATTTTAAAATAAGTGTGCATTGTAGACTTACCCTAAGTATAGAAAGATACTTTTACTAAAAAGAGGGAAGTCATCTGACATTAATTAAGGAAAATGCCACAAGCAGGATTCATAAACATAAAACTGTGAGCAAGACACCCACTCCAGACAGTGTGGGGGCAGAGTCTTCTCCTCATGTTCTTGAGTTCTACAACCTAAAGTTGGTTTCTGTGACCCCTCTAATCCCTCAAAATAGTGTCTAACCCACACACCTAGGCTATGTCTACACTCGCGGCTTCTTGCGCAAGTAATATGCAAATGAGGCTAAGCGTGGAATATTGCTGAGCCTCATTTGCATACCTACTGAGCCACCATTTTTTTCAGAAGAGGCTCTTGAGGAAGAAGGAATGTCTACACTGCCCCTTCTTGCGCAAGAAAAACCCTCTTGCACAATGCCGTTCTTCCTGTCAAGTAATAGGTGTAACGGCATTGCACAAGAGGGTTTTTCTTGTGCAAGGAGGGGAAGTGTAGACGCTCCTTTTTGTGCAAGAGCCTCTTCTGAAAAAAAAATGGTGGCTCATTAGGTATGCAAATGAGGCTCGGCGATATTCCACGCTTAGCCTCATTTGCATATTACTCGCGCAAGAAGTGCGAGTGTAGACATAGCCCTAGAGTGGTTTACTATCCCACGTAGTGGCACTTAAACCATTTACATTGAAAGATAAAAACAAGGGAGCTCTACAGCCTGCACTGAGAGCCAGATGGCTGTATAGCCAAACTGTAGAGGTCCCAGGTTTGAATTTGCCAGGTGGCAGTTACAAGTGGGGGCCCATCTAGGATCTAAACTGGGTCTCTGAAGCTTGGTATGCCCTTCCTTAGCATGTTTGTATGTAACCCAGAAACCTAGGATACATCTAGATTGCAGGCTTCTTTCAGAAGAGATTTTTCCGAAAAAAGACTTCTTTTGAAAGAGCACGTCCACCCTGTCTAAGCGAATTGAAAAAGTGATCTGCTTCTTTGAAAGATAGCGTCCACACTGAATGGATGCTATCTCACATTTAAACTGTGATTACTGTGGATGGAGTGGCCACCAGACCACCTATGCTTTTTCCTCTTTCCTCTTCTTTTGAAAGAACTCCCTCTTCCCTGTCCACACACTCCTTTTTCCAAAAGAGCTCTTTCAGAAAAAAGTCTTCTTCCTCATAGAAAGAGGATTACCAATGCCAGAGAACCCCCTGTGTTCTTTCAATTTCTTTCAAAAGAACGTGATTGCAGTGTGGACGTAACTGAAGGTTTTTTTTGAAAAATGACTATTTTTTTGAAAAAAACTTTGTAGTGCAGACATACCCCTAGTGTAGTTCATTGTCACATGTAGTGGCACTTAGACCACTTACAGGGAGAGATAAGAATAACGGAAATGTATAGCTTAAGCTGAAAACTGTAGCAGCTCCAGAGGTCCCAGGTTCAAATCCGTTCAGTGGCGTTACAACTGCATTTGCAGTGGCTGTTCTTTAGACCTCAGGGTTTAGAGGTGCATCCCTGTGAACTAACCTTTCTCCTGGAGAAGACACTTGCCTTGCTCCACCATCTGAGTCTTTGATCTGATTGGCCACCCTGTTAGCCATAGTTCCTCTCTGCTAGCTGCTCCACTAGCCACAGTTTCTCTCCACTGACCCCACTGCCAGCCACCCATTAGTTACTTTCTGCTGAAATGCCTTTCTCCCGTAACTGGGCACTCATTAATGGATCTCAAAGTCACCATATTGTTTCAGGCCAATTTCACAAGCCAACGCCACAGGGAAGCCTTAGAACTTAATTTCATTTACAAGTTTGATTCCTAGAAGAGGTATGGATAAAGAATTGGGTAGATGTCCTGCTACATTCCACATCCTAATGACATAAAAAAAACCCACCTATCGGTACTTAAGAACAATTAGTACTTTATCAGCTTCATGTAGCATGGACACTCTAATAGGCGATTTCTTTCCCCCCTTTTATTCTTTTTTCCCTTCCTTTCTCCCTTGTCCCCATCATCCCTATTTACCGTATATTCCGGTGTACAAGAAGACCTCTGATGTTAAAAAACATCCCCCAAAAATCGGGGGTCGTCTTGTACGCCAGGTATACATCCCAGGCGCACCTGGGATGCCCCGCCGCCGGAGCCCCTCCGCGGCTTTGAAAGCCTCGGGGGAAGCCGGCGGCCGGTCGGCTTCCCCCGAGGCTTTCAAAGCCGCAAAGGGGCTCCGGCGGGGGGGCAGCCCAGGCGCGCCTGGGATGCCCGGCCGCCGGCTTCCCCCGAGGCTTTCAAAGCCGCGGAGGGGCTCCGTCGGGGGGGCAGCCCAGGCGTGCCTGGGATGCCCGGCCGCCAGCTTTCCCCGAGGCTTTCAAAGCTGCTGCGGCTTTGCTCCCAGTGTCTCTGATCTGCTGGGCACCATCTCCAGCAGACCAGGGACACCGGGAGCAAAGGAGGCGGAGGGGCGCTGGGGTATAAGATGAAACCCTATCTTTTAATTTAAAAGATAGGGGGTCGTCTTATACGCCCAGTCGCCCTATACGCCGGAAAATACGGTATTTAGAAACTGAACCTTTAATAACCCCTTTCATCTGAAGCAGGTTGTGCCTACAAAAGCTCATGTTTCGTCAGTCTCAAAAGTCCTGTAAGACTATTCATTTTTTTAAAAGTTTTTCTCAGTAGATAAATGATTTTTAGCTCTCTGCAGGCTGGGCAGAAACATTACCCCACCACAAGTGACTTCAGCTCTTATTGAGTACTTGAAATAACAAAAGGATGCTAATAATGCCTATTTAGCTCTATGTTTGAACAATAAGGAGGAAAGGAAGCCTGTCTCCACTCCTCTTATTTTCATACGGTTTTGGCTTTTGAGCCCCTGGCTTAAAAGAGACCTTTCAGGTGAGGGAGACCCTGTCTGGGGACAGGTTAAACACAGTTCTGCTCCACAAGATTAAGTGTGTTAAGGAGCGGTTATTTGGCTAATAGTGTAGTCGATACAGTTTGTATCGACTACACAGTTAGTCAATAAGGGGAGGTGCTCTGCAGAGCTGCAGTGAGGATAACTGCTGGAGATGGCATGAGCTGGGACTAAGCAGTCCCAGCTTGCGCAGGCTCCAGAACCTTGTGCCTCTGCATTTCAAATGGAGTAAGAGCTGCCCAGCATTTAAAATGCAGAGCCACAGTGTGTGTGGGGGGGTGTTGGGCAGCTGCTTCAGCAGCAGCCTCTTTGGGGGGCAAGGGAAGGCAGCTCTGTGCTGGGACATGGGTGGACAGGGGCTACTGCAGGAGCAACCTTCCCCCCCCCACACACACAGTAGGGGGCAGTCAGGGGGCACCATGGAGATGGTTCTGGGGGTAATGCACTTTTAAGCCAACCCCTGTGAGCACTGGTTCCTGTTGCTTTCTTCCCATTGCTGCCTTTAATACAGAGGCACCAAGGGGGAGGGAAGCAAGTAGTCCAGTACCTGACTTGACTACCCGATAAGCTCAGCCTTAAATACAGCCACTTGTGCAAATATATGAGCAAAGTAGAATATTGGCACAGAGGGGGATTGAACAGAAAACATTTAAAAAAATTCAATAAACATTTTATATTGAAGAAAATTATACCTTAATGGCTGAGGAAAAAGTATTAGAAAATGTTATCAGTAATTATAGGCAGAAAGCTGCCAATGCACGAATAGAAAATTGAGCTTCCTTCAGATATTTATCACTAGTGTTCAGAATGGTCTTCCCTGAAGTTAGCTTTTTAATTATATTGCATATATTTCAATTAAATGTTGGGGTATGAAAATTAAATGGCAATTTTGGTTTTTTCTGAAGCAGCCCTTAAGCTATTCTATTAAAGCACAGTCATAGGAAGTGTGAGAATTTTTGTCAGCTGTTCTAATTGTATAAGCTGCGTTCTCTTAGAATTATTGAGAGAACTGACAAAAAGGGTGATGTAAATAATATCTAAAAGGGATTCATATGATAATAGCTAATATTAAAAATGTAGTTGAAGTTCTATTGTCCTCTCACAAACTACAGTTAAAATTAAAAATTGCCAGTAATGTGTGTTGACATTTTTCCTCTAGTGTCCAGTTACACAACCTACATTTCCTCTGAGCTGTGCAATCACACACTAGCCTATTAATTACTGTGCTGGTGCTCAGGGCTATGGTGGAGAGATGCTGGAGAGGCCCCGGCCTTAGAGAGGCCTTGACCCTCCCCCTGCATTCCAACCTTTTCCCCCAGCCCTGAGCCCCCTCCCATGCTCTGAACTCCTCCTGCCTACCCCTGCCACATGACTTTTGTTACATGCATCCATATGGTGGTAACAACATTCATTCTGCACATAGGTGGGAAAATTTAGAGTGAACACTATTCCCAACCACCACATTTTTGCTGGGTTGATGTAATTAGATGGGTAGGCAAAAAAGCATTTTTGCTCCAGGTTGCTAAGTATCTCTGTTTTGTATGTATTTCAAACTTTTTGGAAATGTTGGGCTATTAATTGTAGGACATGAAGGAACTGAAGATATTCATATTATTTTTAGGAAAAAATGCTATTCTAGAAAGAGAGGGTATACAATATAAACCCATCGGACCCAAACTTCTCTTGAGTTCAATATCAGTTAGGGCATCTTGAGCTTCTCAGGATTAGGCCTTGCTTGAATAATTGGGTACATTACTTGTGGAGTAAAATGCACAAAAATGTTGTCCAATCATGTTAAAAAACCCTTACTGTAGCGTCTAGATGATATTTTTAGGAGACTGGATCTGAGCTAAAAATTAGTTTCTGGTGTACCTATTAAATAGTGAATTTAATTTTGTAAAAACACAAAAAATGTGAAAATGTCTATATTTTGAATGGGTAAGGCTAGTCATATAATCATACGTTTGTTATCCTAAGTTTTGCTACAGTTAGTTTTTTCTACCATACCTTTTCAGGTTTATTATGTTAGGGTACATCTATATAGTAGCATTGTTTTGGAATAGCTGACGTTATTCCAAAATAACAAAGAGCATATCTACACTAGAAGCTTGTATTTTGAAATAATGTCAAGCTGGAGGACTTCTTACTCCAACTGCTGTAACCCTAGTTTCACGAGGAGTAAGGGAAGTTAAAGGAAGAGTGTTCTTCCTTCCACTTCCTGCTGTGTAGACAGTGCCTAAAGTCAAGTTAAGCCATTTTGCCTTAAGCAATTGACATAGCTGAAGTTGTGTAGCTTAATTTGACTTTAGCCCTGCTTGCAGACATACCCTTAGAGACGCTGTATATTATTTTAATTAAATAATTATCAGCGGAACAACTCTGCTTACTTTTTTGTGACCTTTACAATATTTTCCTTTAATCATCGTTGAGTGCTCTGTGGATTTCCTGAGTTCACTAAGACAATGGCCTTTCTGATATTACCACAAACATAACTAAATGACTCTGACCGATTTTTAGGGGGGTTGAGGAAGTGACATCAATAAGAAAAATGACATTATATACTGTTTACTTAACAATGCATGTTTTAAGTGGGTAAGTCACCTGGTACTATGGATGTTGATATAATATTTAAGCAAATGTGTTCTCATATAATCAGGAAAACATTCAAATGTGATGAAAACATTCTTAAATTTTTAATTCAGGTGTTGCTCTCCATAGCTTGGGATTCAAAAGAAAAAATAACAAATATTTCCAAGTTTTAAAAAAAATTAAGTTTACTAAAATCACTTGAATTTACAGTTTTTTCAGAGCCTCTTCTTCTCCAGAAGATAACTGATTTTGATCTGTGGTTGGTTTCATTACTGTTTTATGGTTTTATGGGTTATAGGGTTTATGTTAAGTACAGTCAGTGTTCATAGTATTATGGAAAAAATATAAATAATTCAAAATCTAATTCATTGTTTGTATTGCTTTTTTTCCTGATAGTCAAAGATTATGTTCTAACTGTGTGTACTTAAATATTCTTTCTCCCCAAAAACTGTTTGATTTACCTTCTGAAAGTTACACTATAAAAATTGATCCCTCATTTGAACTGTTTTACATTAATGCTACTATAATTCGGGCCACATTTTGTCTCTTAAGTACATAACATAAGAACTGCCATACTGGGTCATAACAAAGGTCCATCCAGTCCAGTACCCTGTCTGCCAACAGTGGCCAATGTCAGCTGTCCCAGAGGGAGTGAATCGAACAGGTAATGATCAAGCGATCTCTCACCTGCCATCCATCTCCACCCTCTGACAAACAGAGGCTAGGGACACCACTCCTTACCCATACTGGCTAATAGCCATTTATGGACTTAACCTCCATGAATGTATCTAGTTCTCTTTTAAACCCTGTTATAGTCCTACCCTTCATAACTTCCTCAGGCGAGGAGTTCCACAGATTGACTATGTGCTGTGTAAAGAACTTCCTTTTGTTTGTTTTAAACCTTTTGACCATTAGTTTCATTTGGTGGCCCCTAGTTCTTATATTATGGGAACAAGTAAATATGTTTTCCTTATTCATTTTCTCTATACTTCTCATGATTTTATAGACCTCTGTCATATCCCCCCTTACTCTCCTCTTTTCCAAGCTGAAAAGTCCCAGTCTCTTTAATATCTCTTCATATGGGACCCATTCCAAACCCCTAATCATTTTAGTTGCCCTTCTCTGAACCTTTTCTAATGCCAGTATATCTTTTTTGAAATGAGGAGACCACATCTGTACGCAGTATTCAAGATATGGGCATACCATGGATTTATATAAGGGCAATAAGATATTCTCAGTCTTATTCTCTATCCCTTTTTTAATGATTCCTAACATCCTGTTTGCTTTTTTGACTGCCGCTGTACACTGCGTGGACGTCTTTAGAGAACTATCCACGATGACTCCAAGATCTCTTTCCTGATTAGTTGTAGCTTAATTAGCCCCCATCATATTATATGTATAGTTGGGGTTATTTTTTCCAATGTGCATTACTTTACATTTATCCACATTAAATCTCATTTGCCATTTTGTTGCCCAATCACTTAGTTTGGTGAGATCTTTTTGAAGTTCTTCACAGTCTGCTTTGGTCTTAACTACCTTGAGCACTTTAGTGTTGTCTGCAAACTTTACAACCTCATTGTTTCCCCTTTCTCCAGATCATTTATGAATAAATTGAATAGGATTGGTCCTAGTACTGACCCTTGGGGAACATCACTAGTTACCCCTCTTAATTCTGAAAATTTACGATTTATTCCTACCCTTTGTTTCCTGTCTTTTAACTAGTTCTCAGTCCATGAAAAGATCTTCCCTCTTATCCCATGACCTGAGATGGTATAAAACAGTTTCAAAATCTAATTTAGCATGAGTTTCAACACATAATCTGCCCCACCCCACCCCCGTTTGTATAGTAGCTTTCATACTGAATAAATAAGAACATAAGAACAAGTGAGGGCTGTAGATTTCTTAAATATGGTAGAACTGGAGAATGAGCCAGAGACTCTGCATAGCAAGAGATCACATATCCAGCATGCCATAGGACTGTGGGAGCTCCTCTTGCTCGAGTTCATTCTAGGGAGGCGTAGGCTGGAGGTCTTGTTGGAACAATTTTGCCAAGCCCAGGCATTTCAAAATCAAGAGATTAGCTTTAAAAATTGAGATAAATAGCAATTTTGAGCTCTAGCTTCTCATTTTTGAGCCTTTATGGATCATATTTTCAAACTTCTGGGATCTAGGATCTTCCTGTAATAAAAATAATAAAGGAGCTGAGATTGTCATGGAATCTCCTGATTCCAGGAGCTGGAGACAAAAAAATAGACCACCAAAACTACAAGGACTCTTGGTGTGTGTTTTGAGAGGCCTCAGCCTGGGGCCCTTTCTGAGCTTGACTTGAATCAAGTCAATATGAGACCTTCCCCTATAATTAAGGCTAGTAAACATTTAAATTTAGAGCTTTCAGTCTGTTTGCAGAGGCAGCCTCATTCAGGGCCAGCTCCTCTTTTCTGTCCCAGACATTTCTGCATCCACATCCTTCTCTGTGCTCTCCCCTTATAGCAAGCCTTGTTTCCCCTATTGGTTCCCACTGTATGCTCCTATTTCCATAATTGATGGTTCTGGCAACTGCAGGACAATCTAACCAAGCTGGGTTTTTTTTGTAAGCAAGTGGGTGGGTTCTCCTTCCCTTTGTGTCTAAGCTCAGTAAAAGTGTACCAGTTAACACTGCTGGTGGATTCAAGAATATACCCACTGGGGTGATTGCTGTAAGCTGAAGGTTTGTAGGAACTACATCTTGGCTCTTCTGTTCTTCACAGCCTGGTTTAGGGAGGGTTCTACAACCTTGACAAGTTATGGAACTCCTCAAAACACCCCCCATATACCTGGGTTGTGCTCAAAGACCCCGGTATGTAGCTAGGGGTCCATATAATCTATGTGAGTTAAGCATTTATTTTGCCTTGAATAGTTTAAAAAATGTACAAACTATCTGTGGGTTTTGGCATGTCTTAGTAAGAAATATTTATTTTGTCAATCTTTAGTATTAGGAGATTAAAAGAGTGTGCAGTGTAAGCATTGAAATATTGGCTTTTCTGAATGTTATG
The DNA here is from genome assembly GCF_052426305.1 of Pelodiscus sinensis. Lineage (NCBI taxonomy): Eukaryota > Metazoa > Chordata > Testudines > Trionychidae > Pelodiscus > Pelodiscus sinensis. The sequence goes on from NC_143052.1 coordinate 204,332,040, forward strand.
TTGCTTAGCAATGCACAAAATCCTTTTAGCTATACAGTAATTTTTCTTTAGAAAAATTGTAAATTAAAATGTAAAAGAGTTAGTTGTAGTAGATGGAATTTGAGGGGAAACTCTAAATATCTCTGTGAGTAAATTTGATTAGCTGCTTAATTTTCAAGTGGGTTAAAATTAAGTTTTTAATATGATGTATGATTTGTATTAAATCTCAGCAACAAAAGAATTTATAAAAAACCAAACCTCTACAAACAGGTATTTGGATACCACTGCAATTTAATTAATGGCCCAGAATACATAATTTCCAAATTAAACAAGATATATAAATAAAGAATGGAGAAAGGGAATAATTTATCCCCAAGTATGAAACTTGAATAATCTCCCAACACTTTTTGAGCAAAAGAATTTTCAAAATCAAGCCACTGCTATTCCTGATGTTAGACGTAATGGCTGTGTCTAGACTGGCAAGTTTTTCCAGAAAATCATCTACTTTTCTGGAAAAACTTGCCAGCTGTCTACACTGGCCACTTGAATTTCCGGAAAAGCACTGACGATCTCATGTAAAATCATCAGTGCTTTTCCGGAAAAACTATGCTGCTCCCGTTCGGGCAGAAGTCTTTTTCCGAAAGACTTTTGTGCAAAAGGGCCAGTGTAGACAGCATAGTACTGTTTTCCACAAAAAAGCCCCAATCGTGAAAAAGGTGATCGGGGCTTTTTTGTGGAAAACCACGTCTAGATTGGTCACGGATGCTTTTCCGCAAAAAGTGCTTTTGCGGAAAATCATCCTGCCAATGTAGACGCGCTTTTCCAAAAATGCTTTTAACAGAAAACTTTTTCTTTAAAATCATTTTCGGAAATTCATGCCAGTGTAGACGTAGCCAATGTGTTCATACATAATGACTCTAGTAAACATGCTCTCACGTGAGTACCAAACACATTGATACTGAGGGGCAGTAGCAGTGTATCTTTTAATACAAGCTATACAACAGTCTAAACAGAACACAATAAAACCTTGTGTAAGACACTTAGTATCACAATTAGACAATATGAATAGTTCAACCTAGAAAAGATTCCTGAGATGGTGTAAAACAGTTTCACAATCCAGTTTAGCATGAGTCTCAACACATAATCAGCCCCCCTCCCCCTCATTTGTATAGTAGCTTTCATACTGAATAAATCTCACAGCACTTGACATGGTACAGCCTGTAGAGGAACAGCTGCATCAGCCACCAAAATGTAACCATCTTAAGGCTAGAAAGAAGCAACTATATGACCTTGCACAGAAAAGATACACATAATTTTAAGTAGTTTGAATTTTAACAGCTTGTAAAGCCACATTATAAAACTGTTCCACAGGGTGAAGCAACCTCTTCCTCTTCTCCCTACATGTTCAAGATATATGCTGAACAAGCAGCGCCAAACAAGGACTCTCTTACAACAGCAGTAACTGTAATAGTGAAACATGCTCTTTCCCATCATTTTATGTGAGATAAGTGTAATGTTCTTAGGATGAAACAGCAATGCTAAGACTCTGTATCTGTCCAGTTGACATTGGGTGTTTACAGAATGTTAAAAACTTTCAAGCAGATTCATTGGTGTTGAGTGTTTGTGCACTTCAAAGAGACTGTCGTGTCTCCCGACAAATCTGACTCTTGATTTTATTTATTTAGTAACTAAATGTAGTATGATGTGAAAATGGAACAGAGCCAAAGAGGGATCAATTGCTAAGAAAGTTCAAGGGATTTTTGTAATTAGTTTTAGGGAACAGAGAAGGCAACAGTAATGTAACAGGCCTAACAATGGAGAATGTTTACAATTCTTCTACAATGAAGAATGAAAGGACATTGAGGATTTGGGATAGCGTCAGAATACCTTCCGCTGTTATGTAGAGATTACAGCATAATCCCAGAAAAAAATGTTAAATATTTGAGAGATCATTTTTTTTTCATTTGCATCTGAAAAGGACAGGCAAAAATATATAGTACAAGGTCCAAGAATTTATATAAATTGTATACATGATATCCTTCAAAAGTGATAATAAGCAGTATAATCTGTGAAAGTTAAAGATGTAAGAAGTAAATAAAATGAAGGGAAAATTTGAAATGTGAATAATGAAATACAAACAAGAAGGTATTTAAGTATATCAGATGTACGGAGCCTGCAAGTGTGTCTGCTTATTATTTGGTTTACAAGGGAGCAATCAAAGAACAATCTTGAACCGTTTCTTTGATTTAGCTTTTGCAACAATTTTGTGGAGATACCTACCACAATTATTTTTTTTACAAAGAAAAAGAGTGAGACATTATTAGAATCAGTAGTGTTAAGGGATGTTTAAATAAAAATCAAGGGTCTAAGACCTTAAAACAGGTCCACAGCATTTAGCTAATAATACCAAGGAAGTAAAGCATGAGGTAGCAGACATAAGAAGAACAAAAGAAAGTAATCTATTTCCAAAATTGATTATATTGGTGGTCTGGGCTAGGCAATGTTGTCCCTATCTTGATAAAGAATACTGGGAATTACAGACTAGTGATTCAGCACCAAGTAAATATGCAGAAACAAAACTTTGTTACAGAACATTTCTAATAAGACAGTGGTGTGAATGTGATCAGATCATGACAAAACAGCACGTCTTCTTTGTCTAGACACTATTTTCTTTCAATCTATTGCAATTCTTTGAGAATCAATATAGGTTAAAACAGATAAAGGACACTAGATAGATATCATTAATTTTGGACATTTTTATAAAGCATTGATGAAGTCCGTGACAGGAGGCTGTTAACAAAATTAAGTAATCACTGGGAAAGAGGCAAAGTTCAGTCAACACCCTGTGGATTACTAGCATACTCTATGCTGCTAGAACAAAAACTGAAAACACAAAACACCCCAGGTTTAGAAGGCAAATAAGAACGTATGTTTCAAATATGAATCAAGCTCTTTCTGATGGGCAATAGGAAGAAACGTTCATTAGTAACTGAAAATGGTTGAGAGAAGGAAATGAATATATCTGAGATTCTAGGATAGCAAGTCTCAGAGACCAAGTCTACACTAAATTTGGAAGGTCAGCTTAAGATATGCAACTCCAGCTACATAGAATATGTATCTGGCGTCGGCTTACCTTAAGCCGCGCTTGGTGGCGACTACACAGGGGAGGCTGACAGGAGCAAACTCTCCCATCGGCTTTCCTTACTTGCTCTTGTGACTGCAAGGAGTACAGGTGCCATCAGGAGCTGTCCTCAGTGTTCCATTTATGGGTTTAAATTGAACCCATTAAATCGAATGCCATAAGGTCGGTCTCCAGTGTGGCGAGTGTAGGTGTGCACTAAGTGTGAGAGAGCAAGGAGAGATTGTTAATCCTCTTTTCATTTCGTCTTTTAATTCTTACACTCTGTATAGCAATTACAGTTCAAACAGTTCACAGAAATGAACAAAAAGATACAGAGATGTAGCAGGATGGGAATCTTGGGCTACAAAAATTGCAAGGTTTTACCCTATCATGAGCTCCAGACCATAATGCCAGAATCTTAGATCTTTGACATTTGGTTACTACTCATTGTATTGTCTTAAACACACTGAAAACTGTTCTCTTTGTAGGGAGAGGGTGATAAGACTCAGCTGAATCCTGAAAATAGGCTGAGAATCTACCCATGTTTCGGGTTATATGGTAAGGAGCCTTGTAACCCTCACAATGGAACCAATTAAATTCCTGGTAAAGGAAATAATGAGGGACAAATGGGTAAAACTCCCTCCCTTGTGTCAAAAGTGTAATAAAAGTGGTGGCAGTGCATGTATCTGTCCTCCTTTTGTTGCTTTCACTGTGTACTCATCATATACCCAAAGATCTGATTTCTAGAGTTGCTTAGTACCCACACTCCAGCTGATATCAAAGAGGAGCCTGCACAGCATCTCTGAAAATCACCCAGTGATTCTAAAAGGTCTGGGGCTCCCAGCCGCTGCTGCTGCTACTGCAGCACTGGTAGCAGCTGGAGCATCGAGCCCTTTAGCATCACCATGGGAGCTCCATGCAATGTGCTTCAGAGCTTCACACCACATTCTCTGGCTGACTATGAGGAGTAGGGTAGCTGCCATACTGTTGAGGTGGTGCTGGGGCTGGCAATCCCAGCCCCACCCTTTCTGCCTGAGGCCCTGCCCCTTCTATGAGTGAAGAGCTCCCCCCGCCCAGGGCCTAAGAATGTCATCAGCTCCCCTGCACTTACTTTATCTTTTGAATCATCATTATATGTTGTGTAATGAAAAACTGGAAGATGATTATTTCTGTCCAGATTTGTTAATTCACTCACACTGAATAACATTTGTTTAGTGAGAAGAACGTTCTCCAATTTTGTAGTAATAATATTTTAGTCATTAATACCATCTAAAAATAAACTTTTAGCTGGCTTATATATTTTTCATCAGATGGATCTCTCTAAGTATGAATAATTTGTGATCTCTATCTACATCAATGCTGAGATTTATTTTTTACAATTCCAGCTGTTGCTATTCTCTTTCATTTCCACTTCTCCACCCTACTTGGTAGGTGGCAAATTTGGAGCCTGGAGGTGGAGGAAGGTAGAATGGCTAGATTTGTTTGAGTTTGCAATCATGATGCCTTATTGAAGTATTAGTATTTGAATATTAGCTTATACTTTATTTCATCTCATCATTTTTGTCTGCTCTAGTAGTCTGATCTCCACTTCAAAGTTGTCTTCTCTTTCTACTATATTTGTATTTTCATTGATGTATGACTATAGTAAAAAAAAAAAAAAAGTATCAAGGTCTCTAAAGATGGGATATGAGTTAAGGTTGCTTCTGAAAGTCCTGTCCCAAATCTCTCAAGATGAATAGAAAATCCAAAGCTCACAATATATATTACTTGATACATGCTTTCCAACTTCTACACTGCATGATGCAGGAGTGTTACAGATAAAAGCCTTATTCACTGTACAATCCTGATTCATTTCCTAAATGCCAATTGTTGGGGTATGTCTAGACTACACAGTTTTTTCGAAAAATGTTTCTTTTTAAAAAAAAACTTCACCTGCGTCTAGACTGCCACTGCGTTCTTTTGAAAGTAAATCGAAAGAATGCGGCAGTTTTGTCGACAGCGGTAAACCTAGTTTTATGAGGAAGAATGCCTTTTTCAACAGATCTCTGTCGAAAAAAGGTGCATGTGGACGCGTTTTTTTTTTAAACAGGCCCCCAGGGAAAGGCCCTGGTGGACACGCCATCTGCAGGAAAAACCTCTATTGTTCCTGTCTGTAGCCATGTCTTTGAGGCACAGGCACCCTGGGCAGCCATTGTGGCAGGAAGGCAGCCAGAGGAAGCCACTGACCTCACGGTTCTCCCTGCCTCTCTGCCAAGGAAGCATGGCACAAACGCAAGACCCCCGACAGCCCCAAGGGAGCCATTCCATGACCCATCCAGGGGGCCAAAGAGGCGAGCTCCAGCCTGGTTAGGGCCTGAGGTCCTGACATTATTGGAACTTTGAGAAGAGGAGGAATCCCTGCAGGCTCTGCCTTCCCGATGCCGGAATGCAGATATTTACGGCTGCATGGCTGAGGGGCCGGCAAAAAAAGGCCATCACCCAAGAACCTTGGACCGAGTGCAGGCCACGGTAAAAGCACTGAGGCAGGGCTATGCCAGGACCCATGAGCTCAGCTCCACCTCTGGGGAAGTGCCTCATTTTTGTGCCTACTACCAAGAGCTGGACAGAATCCAGGAGCTGGGAGGTGGGGAACCCATCTCTGCACGAGTGTTCATCCAGTCAGGATTGGAGATACCTGTCCAGCACTGCCAGGAGGTGGATGAGGACAACCCAGAGCAGTATCTGCAGGAGGAGGAGGAGGAGGAGGAGAACTCCAACAGGGGTCTTGTCACCCTCACCCGGGAGCCAGTCCCCCAGACCTAGGGCGTCTCGCAGGCATCTTCTAACCCTGGTGAAGGAACATCAGGTGAGTACAGTCAGGTTACTGCACACACAGACTGGGGCTGCTTGAACTGCCTCTCCTCGACATCAGCCCATGTACCCCACCCTGGGAGGAAGGCCTCCACTAGGTTGTGGAGCACGCAACATGCAGCCACCACCTCAGGGATATTGTATTCCCCCATGTCAAGGTGAATGAACAGGCACCTAATCCTGCCCTTCAGCTAGCCAGAGGCACATTCCACTTGCAAGCGCGCCCGGGTCAGGTGTGTGTTAAGTTGTTCCCTGCTCGCAACCAGATGACCAGTGTAGGGCTTCATGAGCCAGGGCATAAGGGGGTATGCTGCATCAGCCAGGATGCAGATTGGCACCTCCATGTCTCCAACAGCAAAGTTTTGCTGTGGGAAGAATGTTCCAGCCTGCATCATGTGGTAGAGGTAGGAATTTCTGAAGATCCGGGCATCATGTGCCCAGCCCAATCACACAACATAAATGTCCGTGAACTTTCCCTGGTGGTCGAACGGGGCCTGCTGCACCATGGAGAAGTAGTCCTTTCAGTTAATGCACTGGACTGCTTGATGGGGTGGTGCACGGATCAGAATGTGAGTTCCATCGAGTGCTCCTCCACAGTTCGGGAATCCCAGCCCAGCAGACCTGGCCACAATGGTACCCAGTTCTCCGAGGCAGACAATCCTGTTCAGCAGCTTCGAGTTGATGGCCCTTACCATCTGCAGAAACAGACACATACAAACACACAGAATAGGAAGTTAGAGGGGGTGCCTGAATCCTTGGGTTGTGCCCCCTCATCCTCCCCCCCAAGACCCCCCTCTGGAGGCCCCCCCCAGCAGTAGAAAAGGGTGAGGCCAGGAGCCCTCCCCCACTTCCACTCCATCCCCCACTCCCTCTGCCCTTTCTTGTTACAGTCCCCTATCCCACATGGACTGTCCCCTGAGAGGGACTTACCTCCATCAACATGGTGCCAACAATAGATCTCCTCACACCAAACTGGTGTCCCACTGAACAGTAGCTGACGGGGGTGGCCAGCTTTCCAGAGGGCAATAGCCACCCTCTTCTCCAGGGGGATGGCAGGGCACAGGGCAGGGGTGAGCCAGGTACACAGCTCCTGGAAGGTGACCGTATGCATTCTGAAGTTTCGGAGCCAAGCTTGGTCATCCCAACGCTCCATGACAAGCCAGTCTCACCAGTCTGAACTTGTCTCCAGCCTCCAAAATCGCCTCTCCTGGAAGAAGTTTGGTGGCAAGTACAGTGTTGCTGCAGCTTGAGTGAGGGGCTCAAGGCTGGGTTCTGAATCCAGACCTGGCATGAACATCATGAAGGTCTCCTGTAGGTGCAGCAGAACTTGAAGCATTACAGTGTGGGGCCATTGCCTGCCGTGGGGCAGCTCTGGCTCCATGGCAAAAAAAAAAAAAAAAAAGATTGTAAAGCACAAATACCAATAAAAATCAGATTGCTGTGGTGTTCCAGAAAGCAGGGCACTCAAAGCAAGCACTGCAGAACCTTTGCTGTCCCTATAGAAGGTAGGCAGGCAAGCCAGCTGCAGCAAAACAGGAACGGCTGTTCAGAGGGTCCCTTTAAGCACACGTCTCTGCAAAGAGCATGCTGCAGGACCCAGAAGTAAAGGCTGCCCCCATGCATTGGCAAAAGTTGTTCCAGGTGCCCTTTTTTCGACCGCTTCTTTGATCCACTTAGTGCAATCTATACACTCTTTTTTGAAAATATCTTTCGAAAAAGGCTTATAGTCTAGATGTAGCCTTGGAATGATTGAAAGATGCATGTTTGCCATAAAAAAATTATGAGATTGGGTCAAAAACTCAAAGTAGCCAAATTTAGGTTTTCCAAGCAACATTAATTGTAGCATTGAGGGCGGGGGGCTGGACTCGATGACCTCTTGAGGTCCCTTCCAGTCCTATGATTCTATGATTCTATGATTTTCTAACTGTTGAATGCTTGAGTGTTTAGATTCCAGGGTCTTATCATGTAAATATTAGACTTCAGTGGATTATATTTCTCAGTTGTAGGAGCTGTTTCCAGTAACATAGGCTGTTTATATTATATTTTGGTTATAACTTTAATAAAGGGACATGAATCTTCCATCTTGGAATAACTGATACAGTTCTATAATTGTTCTTCTATTAATTCTAGTCATTACATATTCTTACTATCCACTTTCAAAGCTGGAAATTTATTTGTGCAGCTATCTTTAAGGCAAGGAGTTATGATGTTTGGTGGGGGGAATTACGTTCATTTTGCTGTTGTTGTTTTTGTTGAGTTTAGGTTAGTTTACGTTAAGTTAGGATAGTTTAAATTTTTTAAAAGCCCTTTGTCATTTTTTTTCCTACTGGCTATTTTCCAGATAGTTTTTTTTTAATGGAATCTCTTAAGAAAGGAGATAAAACCAAATTTCCTCTAGTAAATAAAGGTAAAACAAACATCAATTTGGAGGTGATGGAGAGGTAACCTCTAGTCACTGGGGATATTCCATGAGTTTTTTTACCCTAGGGCTGAAGTACATATATCAATTACCAACTCAAAAACAGACACCAGAAACCTGTTTTTTCTCCAAAGTGTCCAAAGAATCTAATTTTGCAGACAATTGACTACGTAGCAAAAGATTTTAAACTGTAGTCATTTTCAGAAATGTTGTTTATTAGACCACTTTAGCTAATTTATTTTTGGACTTTTCAACCTAGAAGCAGGAGGAAATGTAGTTGGACAAACAACCATTTTGTATGTTGAAATTTCAATTAATAAGCAAACATCTGCCTTTACTTACACCTGCATGATTCCTTTGGGCAGAAGTGGGCAAAAATTGGGGTGGAATTTTTCCCTGTATGTGTGTGTATGTGTCCATGTGTCTAAATATCTACTGCCTATAATATTCATAAGCATTTCTGCTGCTTTCTGTATATCACATTTACAAATTCAATCCAGAGATTAACATTTGCAGATATAGATACATTATGCATGCTTTTATTAGCTGAGACTGAGAAAAGCTTTGCTTCAATTGTAATTTTTGAAATAACTCAGTATTACAATATATACGTTTGGGAACAGTAACATACAATTTTAAATTTTCCACACTGTGATCTGAAATCAAATTTTTAAATTGAGTATCACTGGAACAAAAAGACAGATTCTTAACTTTGTTTGCATAGTTATAACATTACAAGCCAGCAGAAGGAAAGCCAAGTTCATTTTAAAATGTGTTTAAAGCATTATTAATTTAAAAGCATATGTGAGCTTTCAAATGACATAAAACCAGAAATGAATTCTCCGCTTGAAAAATAAAATAAAATAAAATGGCTTGCTTTCAAACTGGTCTTGGGACAAGCAAGTTAAAAGGTAAGCATTTTGGTTTACTGAAAATCATCCATAAATGAATAATAACATTCTTTTGAAAAACATACTTCTGAATGAATTAAAACCCGGACTAGTAAATATAGGAAAACACGCTATAGATTTCTTTCACACAAGAATAAATATTATATATAAATTATTATTGTGAAAGTATATGAGTGTTTCTCAAAGTGGGCTGCGGGCCTGCTTTGGGAAAGCTCCTTGTGAGCTTGGGCCTATTTGTTTACCTAAAGGGTCCATAGTCAAAGCAGCGTGGCCAGACCACCATTTCCCGTGGCTGGAAATGATGACCTGGAGCCAATGGGAGCCGCAGGGTTCCATGGCTATGGACCCTTTAGGTAAACAAAGTGGCATGGGATTTCTAGAAGCTTTCCCAAAGTGGGCCTGTGGCCCACTTTGAGAAACACTGGTTTATAACATTAAAATCTTGCATAAGAGGTATCACTCTCTTAGAAGCATTGGCAGATCAAATCTATAAGCTACTAAACCCAAAGGATGCTGCAAAGTCATGAATGAATTGCTAGCTCAATGTGATATGTTGCTGACTGCTAAAAAATATACTGGAAAAAAATTAAAATTTTGCCAACGATGAGTGGCTTCAGTGATGCAAGCTCCCCAAAGGCTTCATAATGTTGATGAATAGTGTTCTCAGTGTAGTTTGATAAAGGCTTATTTCGTCCCTGCAATATACATAGTTCTAAGAGTAGATTTCCAAATTTCTGAAACAAAGAGAGTGTTGGAAGATCATTTAAAATTGTTATGACCTGATGACTTTTAAGTAGGTTTGAATTCTCTTCATTATATTTGGGATGAAGTTTTTGTGGCCCAAATCAATATATAAGCATTTAACTAAATATGTTGCTAGCTCTTATTTATGTTAAGAGCTACCATCTGGAATACTAGCTAATTAGATCAAGAAAAAAACATATTGAGAAACGTTACATGAATGGTCTTTTTCTCGCTGTTTGAGTGTGATAGGAAATGTTTTGACGCTAAAGGAGTTTTTTCATATTTATTTATAAATTAAATCTGGATTTAAGTTTGTTTTTGATGGCAGTGAACCTCCTATTGTAGATTTCACAGGTACCTAAATTCAGCTTGGGATTGTACCCACTTTGTGGAATTGTACAGGCTTCTACTAGAGGACTCTAAGTCACTCTGTGACTAATAGCATTATGTATAAATGTGTATAAGAGCTGCCAAAATTCTATGTATATATATTCGAATGCATGCTAAATATTTTTTAAAATCAGGCAATTCTGAAAGGTCCTGATTTCAATAACAGAAAATTTCATTAGACTGCATGAAGCTTCCAATCTTAGTGTTAATTCATGGTGCAGTCTGCCTTTCTGTGAGATTTAGGTTATCACATTTTTCTGATGTGCATAAGGTAAAAAAACATTGAGTTATTACACTAAAAAATAAACATTTCAGTTCAGTAATTATGCTTCCATATAAACCTCATACTTTTGCACTGCATATTAATTTACAAAATCTCAATTCTCAGAAGAATTGGCATTATTAAAATTGTATTCCAAATCATTGGAAAATAATGTTATATGATCCAAAATAAATAAATCAGTTTATATGGTAAAACATGATACCATATGAACATTGGTGATGCAAGACACTTCACAATATAAGTATTTTTACTCACATGAGTAATTATACTGACTTCTTAGAACTATTTAGTTTATAGTGTTTGGCTAACCACCATAATAAGATTTCTATGCATTGTTTAAAGACGGGCTTCCAAATATATATTTTAAAGTGTTTCTCTTTTATTAAAAGAACAGACAAGTGTGATATTGGACATCTTCCATTTGGCACCGGAAGATTACGCTTTTTTCTTTTCAGGGCCTTAAAATGTATGCTTAGCAGACTTCAGGCTAGCCTTATCCAAATTTTATTTAATCTCGAAGTATTTAACGTATTGGTGGTACCATTTAATATACGTATGTAAAAGGCTGGCAAGATTATTGTGCAGATGGAATGCTTGGAATAAATTCCTTTTTATTATTTTACTGTTTCTAGCAGTGTGAATGAGCTTGCAAAACCAAAACATGCATTAACTATTGTCTGAGACTGCTGCTGCATCTTCAGCAGGTATCTGCTTATCACAGGCATAGACATTCTAATTTCAAAGATGCCCAGTACATCTTTCACAGAAAAAGAAACTTTCCCTCTCCTAGCTCCTTGTCTCTTATAGTGCTTTTCACTGTGTCTTTGAAACAGATATTTAAGGTTTATATGGCAAATCTAATGGAGGTGTAATTTTTTAAAACTTTTCTACAAGTTACTGAATGAGCCTAGATGCTAAAAGTAGACAAAAACCAGAAAATGTTCATCGTAGCTTTTAACTTATTGGCATATAAAGGCAATTTTACTTTTTATGCTTTATAGTTTGTTTTCATTGTTGATAAGACTAACGACCTTCAGAATGAGAATTTCCTGGTATTTCGTTATAACAGGCAAAAGCCCTCTTATTTATCTATATTATTTTATTAATGTTCAGAAAAAGGTGACTATACCCTGATCATGATCCTGGAAGCTGCTGACTACCCTCACTTCCTATTAACTTCACTTACAATTAAAGATATGCTCAGCACTTAGTACAACTGGATCTTTCTTCTTAAGGAACTATATATTAAAATACATTGTGGTTTGGTATGAGTCAACATTTCCCTAAAACATAATTTAATCAATCACACTCTTTTAAATTCACCATGTGGAATTAAAGGTCTTGCCCTGTTGTCCTTTCTCCTTACAGGCATTGATGAGCAATGAGTTAACATTTTTGACATTTAAAGTATGATTTATTTGGCATTGGAGTTGACAACAATTGAGATTGAAAGGGTATTGTTTCAGGCTTTCTGCAGACCCTGACAGATGTATCTGCATTGGTTATACTTGGGTCATGCTTGAAGATTTTCTTTACAGAAACAGCGAGACTTATTTTGTGTTATATTAAAGCTAAGACATCAGGGAACATTTGAAATGTCTCTCCATCCTCCTCCACCCTTCATTACCTAGTCCCTAATAGCTCTCCAGGGTCCTATGACTCAAAGTTGGGGAAACACTGATGTAAGCAGAAAAGAGCCCCATACACAAATGAGTGAAATGTTCTCCCCACAGCTGACGCCACTGCATAATTAGGTTAAATTACTAAATAGTTACCCCACCTGGTAAAATAAGGAATACTCTAACATATTTCAGAACAATCATGTAGTTATTAAACATTTTTTGTGAGAAGTGTGAGTCCAAGAAATCTATTTAGTCTCAGATTTCAGCTTCATAATAAATGCTTCATAATAAAGATGGAATTCTTAATCGCAGGATTATTTAAATGCTTCATGCTTTGCTTTTATCTTTAAATCCTCTTGAATTTCTCCTAGTGAGAAACTGGTATATGTAGGAGTTTTTGGCTGTTCTAGGGGTTTCTTTTTTGGTCAAATACAAAATGAAATCACACAAAACTGGCAAGTTTTGTCTGTGGATTTTGTGTGCCTCTTTTCTGGGTGCTGTACAAGGTAACCCATAATGTAGTATCTTCTCCTGTACACATAGCAAGTTTCTTTTTAAATTAAGCTCAAAATCACTTTTGTTCTAACTGGAGGAGAGCACATTGAAACACTGCTTCTACTCCTTGGGGGCATGGGCTTGGGTATGGAGCCCCCACAGCACAGTCATAAAAAGCAGTGGAACATCCTAAGTCAAGCATGTGCTTACATACTGGATCAGGTAGAGAGTGCTCAGCAGAACTGAGTCCTTATTACTGTCTGATTTTTTTGATATTGTGCTAATAATGGAGTCATCAGTAGCGTATGTGCAGGGTGGAAGCTGAAGTGGGTAAAAATGGCACAATTCCAAGGAGATCACAATGCCCGGGCATGTCCTGCATCCAACATAAAATAACGGATTTCACAGCACAAAGGACTCAAGAATGGTTGCATATTTCCCAACTGTGATATGTCCTTCATTCTAGAGAATGGTAATCTCCACAGAATCTGTCTGACACACATGGGTATGTCTACACTACAGCATTATTTCAAAATATCTAATTTTGAAATAGTTAATTTGAAATAGCTTATTTCGAAATAACGCATCTACACACAAAATGCATTTTGAAAAAGAGTTTTTCTATTTTGAAATAGTGTATCCACACTGAGTGGATGCTGAATCAATTTAAGGCTGGTTGGGACCAGTTCCAGCAGGGCATCAGGTCAGAAATTACCTTGTGGCCAAGGCGGCCAGCAGGGCACCCTGGGAAGGGCTGGAGGCCCCCTATTTCGAAATAAGCATCTACATAGTGCTTATTTAGAAATAGCAGTTTTGAAATTGGCACTGTTCCTCGTGGAATGATGTATACAAATTTCGAAATAAGCCCTCCACTATTTTGAATTAATTTAGAAATAACGGAATGGCTGTGTAGACGCTAAGAAAGTTATTTCAAAATAACTGCTGTTATTTCGAAATAACTTTGCTGTGTAGACATACCCACAGAGAGATGTGCACTGAACAGAGGTGTTACCCTGTTTTTATATTAACAAAAATAAAATGAATCTTCATCTGAGGATGAATGTATTCTAGCCCTACTCATTAACCTGTCTGAGTTCCTTTTCTGCTGTCAGTTAAAGAGAGTTTCTGTGAATTGTTTGCTAGTTAGTACCCTTTACACCTATGGTGTTAGGGCAATGATGCAATGTCTCCACTTCTGACTATTCCTGCCAAGTCTTTCAGTGGTTAGTCCTGTTGGAATACTACAAATGCAATAATTGCAGAATCCCAACAAGAGTTTATGGTTCCCCAGCTGTGCCCCAGGTTATACAAAGTATAATACCCCTGCAAGTGTATTTCCACACTAATTGATTTTTGGTCAGGACCAAATCTTCTGCACTCCTCTCTTGTGATAAGCTAACATAAGATAAGGCATACCTACATTGTATGTGTATGGGTCTATTGTGTACAAATCATTGATCAGAACAGGCAGGCAAATGAAAAATAAGGCAGAGGTGGATTTGAAATGGAAGGACACAATTTTATTAACATAAAACCATCTCCACATGCACAAGCAGACATACAGCTGTATCGTGGGTAAAAATGTCCTCCATTTTCTGAACCAGCAAATCAGGTTTGGCCCTCTTTGGTCCTCTGACTTCCTAAGAGTCTGCCCATTTCTGAATATTCTCTCCCTACCTCCTTACCAGGGGTATGATGGTCTCTCTAAGAAATACCTCAGCCTGTGGTTATATTTACACTATAAGCTATAGGTAGTGAGACCCAGTTTGTGTACACATACCTACACAAGCTCTCATCTGAGCTAGCACACTAAAAATAGAAGTATGGCTGAAGTAGCATGAGCAACAGTGGCATGGGCTGGCTGTTCTGAGTACAACATCTCTGAACCTTGCAAACATGTACAAGGTCACTAACTTGTATCTCTGCTATCCGTGATATTATAGTTACACTACTGTTTTTAGCATGCTAGCTGAGAGGAGAGCTAACATGAGTTTGTATCACATCTCTAGCTTGTAATGTAGATACATTCTGTGATACCTCAAGATCTCCCTTTTCCACAGATAGAAAAAGTCTACTAGGAACATCCTAGGTCCCTTGCTCATATCTACTTGTGGGAAATGAATGATGACTTCAAGCTGTGGTGAACTAACTTTTCCCACATTACTTCCTCCCATTAAAATTCCCATTCTCATTCTTTTCAGATTGAAATTGTACCTCCACAATGCTTCAAGGATGGAGAACACCCCTATGGCTACTTTAACACAAACAGAAAGACAATGGGATCTTTCTGATTTCCCCCTTCCCTCCAAAAATACTATTGATCAGACCCATAGCACCCTGGAGACTCAGTTTGACTCTGTCCCAACAAAAAGGGAGGGAGTGGTGGGCAGCAACTCTGGCTATCTGAAAACCTTTGGATATCTGGAAAGGCTTCAAATTGAAAGGGCTTAGTGGCAGGGGATGGAGGTAGGAGGTCTATGAGAGCCAGTCAGCTCCACCAATCCTTTGCTGTACATCAGACTTGTTAGAATCATTCTCCTTTCTGTGCATACTCACATGTGCTATACACTGTGAATAGTGATGGAGAAGGCTCTCTCACATGTTTGAACAGAAGCACTCTCTCATTCTGTTGTCAGTCCTCCATTTGTCCATACAAACCAACCCCATACTTACATCAAGTGGTGCATTACTGTATGCCTGATTTCACTGCAATATTTGTACATATTTTAACATTAGAGACTAATTGGGGGCTGGAAGATAGAATTATCTGAACAGAAGTTGAGTTGTTTTTTAGAATGGCAATTACATACGGTGCTGTAGGCTTGTTTTAGTAATTACTACAATTTTATTGGAAAAAAAGACTTGCATTTTCCTGTTTATCCAGCTAGATTCTAATTTCAGATGTACGAGGAAAAAAAGCAAAATGTGGCTATGTTACTTTAGTAGATCTTTCCGTTCAGGTTTCTTAAGTGATTGTATGAAATCCTCTACAACAGTGTTAGGTATTGCTTTCATTTCTAGAGCTCTGCACAAACACAAATTTTGCATCCAAATATGCATCTGTATCTGCAAAAATGAGTGGCAAATGTTCACATCTACATCCACTAATATAAAGTGGATATCTGAAAATTTACAAGGTTCTAGATACAAAATTTTTATCCACATCCCTATTCCAATCTGCAAAAATAAGCTGCAGATATCTGAGAATGCAGATATTCATTGATTTGCAGAGCTCTCTTTCTGTGGTGGCCCGTCAATACAGGTGAACTAGGTGGTCGCCTAGGGCACCAAGATAAATGGCTGTTGAGGGTTCTGGAGGTGGGTGCGCCGATCTCATGTTTTTCCTAGGGTGCCAGTTGCTAGCAGCTCGTCTAGGGCCGCTCCTGCTCTCTTGATTTCCAAGTTATTAGGAAGGTTTGATTTCCAGCAGAAGCTGTTACCTTGTTGGATAATAAAATCATAGAGTCAAGATAGGTTTTTCTACAGTAAATTTGTTTTCAAATAGATATATTATATAGCAAAAGGAGACCTTAGCTTAGATCATGATAAAGCAGCTGTATCCTCTCCATAAACAAATTTACCCAGACTGCTTCAAGAATTCTGGCTAAATTTTTTTTACTTGGAAGCCTAAAATTAGGCATCTAAATCTCTACATAAGTGGTGATACTTTTTAGAGATACTGTGCTCTCAACACCTTACTCTGAATTATTTATTTTATCAACTTTTGTCTTAAAATATTTTAGATATAATAAATAAAAAAAATTAAAACAAAGCAACAGGCAGTCTGCCCATAAATCATAATGGGGGTGGGGACCTATGGCACCATAAAGTCCAACAGATTTATTTGAGCATAAGTTTTTGAGGACAAAGACCTACTTTGTCAAGCTGATGCCCAATTCTGTTAATCTTTAAGATGCCACAGGACTTCTTGTTGTTTTTGCAAATACAGAGTAACACAGCTACTCCTCTGAGACTTGCCATAAATCATATTTACCTTTCAACCTCAAAGGGACAGAGTACAGTTTCTTTAATTGTCTTGTGTAGTATTTTGAGTACACAAAATCCTATCAAAATGCTGGACATTACGAATCATCTTCTTCATTGTGAGCAGATTCACCCAATCAGTGTCCAAGCACTTAGATAATAAATACTGGCTAGTGTCTACCTACATTGGAACTAAAATAGTTGTGGTGATATTATCAGCATTTAGTGTCCTCCTAGGAGCAATGAAGAAAAGCTTTACATTTTCCTTGAACAGTTTTTAAGTTGCACACTCCATATTATTTTTGTTCTTTGCTACAAGGCACTGCCTTGGTCATTGTTTCATCTTCCTATCGCTGAAATCAGAGTGCATTTTTTCCTGTGCCAGTGAACTATGCGGTGACATAGAAATCACATAAACTGAAATCTAAGCATTCCCAGACTGTGCAAGGGTGGTAGAAGTCTTCCAGAGCTGCAGCCTTATATTTCAGTTGACTCCATGGCTCCTGAATCCATTTTCCATGGGAAGAAGGGCATGTCAAAATATTACACTTCTGTCTTTGTATGGACATTGGCTTGCCCCCTAATGTGTCTTTTTCTTTCAAAACCACCATTTAATAGAAGGAACTAAGGCGAATGGATGTAGTAGAGCAAAAATCTTATTTTGATATGTGCCCAGGTATCGATGAGTACAGAACCGTATTTCGTATTTAGGTTCATAAATAGTATTGGCTTCAGGTTCTCCGAGAAATTCCTTTAAATCGTGTTTGCTAGGAAACTTGACAGAGAAGGAAAGAAGATATTGTGAGATGCATTTAAAGCTTGATTGCAAGGCAACCTCAAAAATATTTAGATTGCTTGTTGATAACTTGTTTGCGGTGGATTTTTCAGTAAAGCTGCAAATTTCATGTTTTCAGAAATGGCTTTGGAGTGAACCTAAACATAAAAATTCACAACAAGAACAAATTGCTTTGGAGCATATAAAAACAATCTGTCTATTTTGTATTTATAATAGTTTAAAACACCCAGCAGATGCTCGGGGCCCGGAAGGAGGGTTGCAGTGAGGCTACACAAGTCAGGTGGCTCCATTCCACAAACCCATAAGAGCTGCTTAACCACTTCTTCAATGGTTTATGGATAACCTGACCTGATACCTTTGGTCTGAACCTTGTCTTGCAACTGTACTTGGTTTTTCTGCATTCTTGCATTTGGTTTACTGAAGAGGATTTTGGTGTAGCTATTAAAAACATGCTAATTTGTGATTGATTATAGTCCTGGTGTTAAATTTAAGTATCCTCCCGATTATCAAGATATAGACTAAGTCCAAAGCTGACTGAAGAGTGAAAAAGAGATCTCACAATATTAGGTGACGAGGCAACAAAATGGCAGATTAAATTCAGTGTTGCTCAGTGCAAAGTAATGCATGTAGGAAAACATAATCCCAACTGTGCCATCAAAATAAGGAGATCTAAATTAGTTGTTACCACTGAAAAGAGAACTTGGCATCATTGTGGATAATTCTGTGTTCAGGCTATGTCTACATTACGTGTTTTGTCAGAAGAGGCAATGCAAATGAAGTGCTGATTAGCATTTTCTCGAGCTTCATTTGCATAATCTATTCCAATCCATTTTTGCGCAAGAGGTTTTTGAACAAAAACATGCAATGTGGACGTGTCCGTTTTGTGCAAAAAAAACCTTATTGTGAAAGATCCGGGAGAGACATAAGGATCTTGCGCAAAAAGGATTTTTTGCACAAAACGGACATGTCCATGCTGCATGTTTTTGTGCAAAAACCTCTTACGCAAAAACGGATCCGAATAGATTATGCAAATGAAACATAAGAAAATGCTAATCAGTGCTTCATTTGTATTGCCTCATCCGACAAAACATGTAGTGTAGACATAGCCTCAGTGTGCAGTGGCATTAAGAAAAATTAACAGAATGTTAGGACCATTAGGAAAGGGGTAGACAATAAGTAAGAAAGTATCAAAAAGCTACAATATAATCCATGGTATGCCCACATCTTGTATATTGCTTGGGGTTCTGGTTGCTTCATCTCAAAAGAAGATACATTTGAAATGGAAAAGATATAGTGAATGATAATAGAAATTATTAAGACTATGAATCAGCTTCCATTTAAGGAAAGATTAAAAAGACTTGAATAAGGGAGCGTCATGTTATTGGATTTTAAGGGGACCAGACAGATCACTGCTGTGCCCACGGGGGGAGGAGGTGGCAGGGGGAGTTGCCCCAAAGTCTATACAAAGGGGGCCATGTGAGGTGTCAAATGAAAGCTTATGTTCTGCTGATTCTATGTACACTATTCCTGTACTTGTGTGATATCTGTATGTGGAGTTATGAATATGGACTCTGTGCTTATACTGTGAATGTTCTCTGTCAGAGACAGAGCAATGGGCCTGGGCTGCCTGTTGTAAAGAAGGAATGTCCAATGAATGACTATGCTAATTAGCATGGCCCAAGGAGAATGGCTCTCAAGGTGGCCCATACACACCTGAGGAATGCGTCTGGAAACCTGCAAACCAGTCAGTATCATATGGCTACTGGCATGGGACACAGGGATAGGTCACTTGACCATGTGTGACCCACTCCTGCTTGGAAGGTACCAGGAATGGATATAAAGTGCCATGAGGCAGACTCCATTTTGTCTTCAATTCTGCTACTGATCCCAGATGCAGCCGTGGGAAGGACATAAAGCCGGGAAGGATTGTTGGTCCATCCTAACATAGGATGTACACCAGAGACTTTTAAGATAGCAATTTGTAACATCTCTGCTGAGAACCTGCATCAAGAACTTGGTGATTGGTACATGTAATATATTTTCCTTATCAATCTTACTCTCAACCTATTCTTTCTTTTATTAATAACCTTTAGATTTTAGATTCTAAAGGATTGGCCCAGTGTGATCTTGTGGGTAAGATCCAAAGTATAAACTGACTGGGAATCTGTGGCTGGTTCTTTGGGACGGGAGATTTAGATTTTAGATTCTAAAGGATTGGCCCAGTGTGATCTTGTGGGTAAGATCCAAAGTATAAACTGACTGGGAATCTGTGGCTGGTTCTTTGGGACAGGAGAATCCATTTGGGGTACGGGTAATTGGGTTCTATAACCCCTCACTTGTGTGAAGGCCTGGGGCTGATTGTGGCACAGGGAAAGGTAGAGTGACTGAGGGGTTTTGCTTATGATGCTTCCTGCTGGCCGGATTGGCAGCTGAAATGCTCTGCGTGACTGGTTTGTGACGTGTTTGGGAAAGGTCTCCAGTATAGGGCTGCAAGAAGCCCTGGTTTTTAGCAATTCACCCTGAGCGGACACCCTCAGCAGTGCTCAGATCTGGCCTTGTCCATCACAGGGAGAACATCATAGAGGTCTATAAAATCATGACTACTATGGGGAACGTGAGTAACAAAGTGTTATTTACTGCATCATATAACAGAGAGAATCAGAGGTCTCTCAAAGATGTTAATAGGCAGCATGGTTAAAACAAATAAAAGAATATACTTCTTCATACAACACACATATAACCCATGAAACTTATTGCCAGGGGATGTTTTAAAGGCCCAAAGTATAACTGTATTCAAAAAAGAATTAGATACATTAATGGAGGATAGCTCCTTCAATGAATATTGATCAAGATGATCAGGGATGCAATCCCATGCTCTCTGGTTATCCCAATGCCTCTGACTATCAGATGCTGGGACTAGATGATAGGGGATAGATCACTTGAGGATTTCCATGTTTTGTTCATTCTTTCTTAAGCATCTGGCATTGGCCACTGTCAGAAGGAAGGCTACAAGGCTAGATGGACCATTGATCTGACACAGTATGACCATTCTTATGTCCAGTGACCTGAGTCAAATGAACTACTGGTCACAATGCATCTAATACCGCATGGGTGTCCATTCTTCACATTAATCACCCTTGTCTTAGCAAGGCAAGACTGATAAGGCACTGAGGTAGAAATACCCTAGAGGAAACCTAAATTCTTTATTTCCGATACGCCATTTTTTCCGTATATAAAGAACTTCATAGTGGTTTCAGTGGTCCTGGTCCACAAAGACCTGGTCTTTTATTATCAGTCTACCATCATTTATTCCCCTTCTCTTTCTCTTATCCTCCACTGGCAGAGTGTAATTTCTTCCTGTTGAGTACTTGTTTAGTGCATCTATAGAACACATCTTCTACTACGTGGCTGAGCTGCAGCTGCTCAGTATGTGCTAGATGTACCTGTTGGGCCCCTCTACTTTTCTCTTACATTATTCATGCTCTATAGGCCTCTGATTCCCTCATTTCACTTTTCCCTTCCATACTCCCTACTCCTACCTTTCCCAACCTTGCTGCCCCTCATGCACCGTTGTTCCCTAACCTCCTCTGCTATTCATCCAGTGTGAGAGAAAAGGACTAAGGAGTTAATAATGATATTTTTCATTTAATTTACTTTTTACAAAAATTACATTTTGATTGAAACTAAAAATGTAAGACAATGAAAGTTTGTCATTAGGTCAAAGACTTCAGTTGAAATGTGTTGGGAAATGGGAAAGCATACCACCTGTTTTCAATGAACAGTTGTTCTAAATTATAAAAAATATGATTTTAGGATAGCTGATGTTTCTTAAGAAGTCACAAAATATGACAGAATTTTGAATAATAGCATTTGCTGTGACAAAACACGGAAGAGTTAACTATTGCAAATGATGAAGTTTACTAACGGTGCATCATCTTATAAAAATTTGAAGTTTGCTGTGAATAAAAATCTCAGTTAGTTCGAATGATCAGCATAAGACAGCCCTACTGAAAGTAAGTTAGAATTCCAGCTTCCAGTCTAGCCTTCCTTTCCAAAAAAAGTTTTTTTAGAACTTTTCAACAGCAAATTCTTGTATGAGTTGCATTTTTTGTACTTGGTCTTCGCCTAAAGGTGCACTTTTTAAAAAAGCTTCAGTGAAATCAGTTCATCCACTTCTGAATTAAGCACCCTTGCAAGCTCTGTGTCAAGGAATTTATTTACAAGCTCAAATAAAGACAGATGAGCTAAAATCACCTAAGGCTAAGGAAGGCTCTGTTAGAGCCAAAGGAACTGACAGCCTGCTGGATCTTATAATCTTCACATGGAAAAGATGTGTTCAGTGCGCTACAAAACAGAGGTCCTTTCCAGGAGGTATGTGTTATAAGTTGTACAAATAAAACAGCCAAGACACCAAAGACTGATATTACTTGTACTTTGTCTAAATATAGTGAGTTACAGAATGATAATAAAAACCAACAACATGCCTTCCTTATGTGTGTTAACATTAAAGCCTGGATTCGGCACAGCAGTTAAGTGCATGACTAAAAACATGAAGTACATGTGCAGTCCCTTTCAAGTCAAAGATAATGGTCTCATTCTTAATGTTGAGCACATACTTAAAGAGCTTTTATTTAACCTGGGCTACTTGATTCCCTGGAAGCAATGTGTTGTAAGAGGTGATTTGATTGACAAGAGGTAGTTTGGCACACAAGAAATCTGAATATTAGAGGAAACATTATTTGTGGTTTTTTCCTGTGAAAGAACTTATCTAATTCAGTTTCCCTCCAAAATTTTCAAACACCTCCATCAGCATTTGTATATGTTTGAGCTAGGGGTTTCTAAAAGGGCCAACAAAGTGAGGTGGGCAATTCTCACTGCAGAATTAGCAACCAAAGCTATTGCATGAATAATCTTAGTAATTTGCCTTCGTACTTTCTGCTTCACTTATCACCCCATTCAGCATTGAATCAATCCAACTCACATTACATCTTATTGGAGAGCTTGATTCTGCAAATTCTGAGCAGATTTTGCCCTAAATACCAGAAGCTGGACTGACCCAGGAGCAGAGCAGGGACTGAATTATGACATAGGGTATGTCTACACCAAAAGATGTGATGGCAGCACCTTTAAAATACCCAAGTTTGCAAGAACAAAGCTAGGTTGAGTAACAATATCAGTGAAGCTCTGGCAGCATAGGCTGAAGCACACTGAGTATGCACCCAGGGTCCTAGATGGGCAGGCTAGCCAATACATTTAAGTTACAAATTGATCCCTGCTTTTTCCTTAACCTGTCCCAGCCCTTTTGGTGATGCAATTTACTGCCCTTTCCACATTGGCTCCACTCTGCTGATTAGTGTGTTGGGTTAAAGCTTCATGTACACCTTGCCTTAGCCCTGCCTGTTTGTGGGAAAAAAAGGAGAAGTAGAAGCCTTTTGGTATCTGGTTTCTATACATTGGATTGTGAGCCACAATGTGAATAGTCGGCACACACAAATAAGGAAGCATGTTATATTCCTATGCATATATGTATAAGCTAGCTCAGGGTTGAACCTATAATTGTTACACATGCAAGTAGCCCCACTGGAATCAATAGGATCGCTCATGTAACTAGACTTTGTAGGATTTAGTCATTAGCCATCCCAAAGAGATTACTAGCTATCATTCCTTTTATATTAGCTGTATGCTTCACCAACATTAGTGTTGTGAGCTGAATGAATAAATAGTTGTGCTCTTTAATGGAGCCCCTTAAAGGAAAAAAAACAGAAAAGCTTGTATGTGTTCTCAGCAAAAATATTTGACATATAATGCTGTGACAAATTGCTAATGTAAATATTTGACACATCCCAACTTCACTACATTGTTCTGATTTGGGCAAAAATTACATAACATTACTATCCATAAGAAGTATGTTCTGTTTTGCAATTGTGACAAATCACTGAGAAAATTAATTAGCAACAAAAGCAATGCATTTTATGGAAATTGCTTTTTTATTAATAATTCTGCCTGCCCTGCACATTAATTCTCTTTTGCTACTTAGAAAGAACAGAATCATTGAAATATTAGATTGGAAGGAATTTTGACAGATCATCTAGTCCAGTCCCCTGCACAATAATATCTAGACCAACCTTCTTCTAACCTATTCTTAAAAATAACCAATGTCAGTGGTTCCATAACCTCCCAAGATAATTTGTTCCAGTGCTTAACAGTCCAGACAGTTAGAAAGGTTTTCCTAGTGTTTCCTTGTCTCCGCAGGATTAGTACTAAGCCTGGACTTTGGAGAAGACTCTTGAAAAACCACTTTGGTATGCTATATCTTCCTACCTGGGGGGGCGGAGGTCAGACTCTCCTTTCAGGGAAGACCACACAACCTTCTACAGCCTTCTGCCTTGCGGGGCTGAGGCTTCACGCTATGAGCTCTGGTCACTCCCTTTTCACACTATTAGCTCTGTTCAATGAGCCCAATATAGATGGACCCCTAGTAGAGATGTGTATTCTTGTCAGAGATTAATGCACCTCATAAGCTGTACTCAATTCACAAGGTTAGGCCTTGGTAAGCCACCGCTGCTTTGTTTATTTATTCCTATCAGGCTCATAGGTCCAGGTTCACGCCACTTCCCATGGCTCCCATTGGCTGGGAACAGCAATCTGCTGCAAGCACCCATACCTGTGGAGGCAGAAGTGAATAAAGTGTCAACAGCCTGTCAGGGGCTAACCCTGGAATGATTGCCCATTCCAACTTTAGTCAGTTCCCAGATGAGAGTTCCCAGTCTTTTCCAAAAGCCAATACGTTATCCTTCCCACCCTACAACTTCTATGCCTTTGTTCTCAAGCTGGGATCTTTATTCAGCTTCTCTGCTGAGAGGCAGGGAAATCCATTTCCCTCTGGCTTGTTGGTTGCCATGCCCTGGTTTTCCACTGATACATCAGCATTGGCCAGCATTAAAAGTTCAGGAATTTATTGTTTTATGAATAATGCAATTCTCAATTGTCCAAAATACTACTTGATCACACTCCATTCTGCTATTTAAGCCTATAACTTCTTATTTGGTCTTTGATGGATAGGGAGAACCATCTATTACACTTCTCTTTGTAATAATCTTTCACTAATTTGAAGACCATTACTATATCCCCCTTTAATATTTTCATTTATGGACTAAATAAACCCAGCTTTCTTGGTAAGCCATATTTTGTAGATCCCTAATGATTTTTTCTGCTCTCCTTTGCACTTTTTCCAATTTGTTCACATTATTCTGTAGCCTTTTATTTTATTTAAAATTAATTCAGTGACATTGTATCACACCGCTATGGGTTCAAGCTCCAGTTGCTATATTTTCAAGATCAACAGAGTAAAATTGCCTTCAGTGCTTTTCTCAATTTTTTGAGGCTCTAGGAACATATGAAGTCCAAGGATAATGACCACAAGCCCAATCACAAGTACAAAGTTTTATTTGTATTACAAGTTTTATTAAAGCAAATTTAACAGTAACAATTACCCCTGCATATAAAAGTTCTACAAATGGGTAATAGCTATAACAACAATCATACTCATATCCTGAAAGATATTTTAGGGTCCAGTGGACCTCTCATCTGACAATTATTGCTAAAGGGATGATTCCTGTTGGGATATTCCTTGTCTCTTCTCTCTTTATACCTACCATAGAGCCTTCTTTTATACTGTAATTCTGCCCATGTGCATGAATGTGTCTATTTTTTTTTCTAATATGTATTTCCCCACCCCATGAATACTGGATGCCCAATTTTTCATAGCTCATTCATAGTTCCTCTTATTCATATTAGCTTTTTTGCATGTTGTGTAACCCATGGTCAGGACAGATGTTCAGAGGTGTTACAATTAGATGTCTTGTAGTCTAGCCATCTTTGTACAATTTGCTTTTGTTCTTTCTTCCACAGATGCAAATTGATACTACACCATTCCATTTTATTGAAAGCATGTTCTTTCTATTTCTGGCTAAAGACATTAGTAATTGGATTTGTCCTGAACATTTTTGGTTTACCCAGAAGTCACTTTTGGTCTCTGGGGATCCAGTCAGTGATGCAGGTGTCTTCTCCAAGGACTACATGACCATGAGCTCTACTTTGCATCACACATCACCTGCACTACATCAGTCACCTCTGTACAACTTCTGATCTCCTCGTTTGGCATTTTATCATGGAGTGATATCTTACAGATTTGCCTTTCCATTGTTCTCTGGTTGACAACAAATTTTTCTTCTTTCACTATCATCATTGACCAACTTTCTGCTCCGCATATCATTGCTGCCAGAATGGTGGAATTAAACAGTTCCTTCCTTTTCTTCATGGGCAATTCACAATCCATTAAAGACATCTTTGTTTTGTTGAAACTTGCCCACCCTGCCTTTTTCTTCCCACTACATTCCCTTTTGAATGAGTTGTCCCTGATCAGGTGCTGACCCAGGTACATTTATTTGTCAACCTTCTTGATTTCTTTCCCATTTACAGTGATAATTCCTGCTGCATAATACTCATTCTGCATCCACTTCAGCTTCAGCATGTTCACTTTCAATCCAATATCATGCAAAAGTGGTTGCAGTTGCTGCAATTTATTCTCTAGTTTGGCTGTGTCCTTTGCCGATATTCACAAGCTTCAGCAGAGAAAAGATACATTCACTATTCTCTGTCAATTCTGATTCCTTCTTCCCAGTTCAATTTCCTGAAGAGTGACTCCAGTACTACTTCAAACAGCTTCAGTGAAACTGTGTCGCCTTGTCTGACTCCTCTGGGTATAATAATGATGCACAAGACATTGATTAATGTTATCTCTGTCAAACAATTTTGGTTAATTTCTTTCAGCAGGTCAATGTACCTTAGGTCAATTCTGATTAAGTTGTGCGTGTTGAGTACAACATTAAACTCCACCAAGTTGAATGTCTTTTTGTAATTGAGAAATGTGAAACACAATGCAACTTTGTACTCCTTGAACTAATTAGATAGCATTCCCAAAGAGTGGTGAGCAAAACTACACATGGTATTTTGATTGAGGCCTTATAAATGTAGAGTAGAGTTGGAGAATTGTTCCTCACATCTTGCTTATAACACATTTGCTAATATATCCCAGAATCATGTTGGCTCCTTTTGCAATATTATTATGTTATTGACTTTCATTTTGTTTGTTGCCCTGATAACCCCAGATTTTTTCTGCAGTATTTCTTCCTAGGCAGTCATTTCCCATTTTGCATTTATGCAAATAATAATTCATTTCTATGTGATGTATTTCACATTTGTTTTTATTGAATGTCATCATATTTATTTCATACCTTTTCTCTAATTTGATCAAGATCATTTTGAATTGTAATTCTATCCTCCAAAACACTTGCAGGCCCTCCCAGCTTGGTGTCATTCACAAATGTTAGAAGTGTGCTCTCAATAAGTTTCAAGAAAACACCCCCTTTTTCAGAGCAGCACAAACCTCACAAAAAGGCACATATCAGAGCACCAGCATAACATGTTTGTGGTGAGAGATCTCACTGAACAAAGACACTATGTTCTGCACCAGTTTAGTTTTCAAAGGATTTTTCCTATAGCTCAAAGAGAGTGCATTCCCAATTTAGAATACAAAAGAAGCCACTCATATACCAAAATGAATCACTAGCAAAGGGCTTCTAAAATTTTAGCCTGAGGTCAAATGCTCTTATCCATTTATGATAGTATCTGAAGTAGTTATAAATCTGAGAGGTGTAGCCATATTAGTCTGTAATTTTAAAAGCAACGAGCAGCCCTGTAGCAGCTTATAGACTAACAAATATATTATACTATGAGATTTTGGGGAAAACCCTCCTCATGAGATGAGTTGGATTCGACATTATAAAATCCATAGTATATATAACAGCAAAAAGAGTTACCTGTCAATTGTAGAACCTGTGTTAATGATCCTAATTGAGTCAGGCTGGATGTGCCAATTCATACCTTTTGATGTGTAAATGTGAATTTCAAAGGCAGGGAAAATCACCTTTGTAGTGCACTAAACAGTTCATAAATTTATTCAAGCCCATATCAGTAGTACAAATTTGACACTATCAACTTGGGCTTGAATAAAGATATGAACTGGTTAACGTACTGCAAAGGCAATTTCCCCTGACTTTGAAATTCACATTTACACATCAAAAGCTATGAAAGGGACACATCCAGGCTGACTCAATTAGTGTCATTAATACTAGTCCTACAATTGACAGTTAACTGCTTTTGCTGTAATATATATTCTAGATTCTGTCATTTCCACTCCAACTCATCTGATAAGATGGGTTTTACCAAGAAATCTCATGTTATCAAATTTTTTTTAGTCTCTAAGGTGCCACAGGATTTCTCGTTATTTTTGAAGTAGTTATAGTTACTAAGGATCTTTTGTTATACTTTCACTTGATTGATGTAACAGAATTTCTGCATCTGTATCTACTATCATCCATAACTTAAAATAATTGTAATGCTTCAGCTTTTATCCAGGATTATTTTAAAAAACTCTGTCTTAAATAACCAGTCCTTTGGAAATGAAAGAGCGTATGATGTCAACCAGGCATGACAAATGACAGGTTAGTCTTCATTCTCCCAGAATCATACTGCGTCTCTTTTATAAATATGCATTATACATAATCAGTGCTTTTTTTGTGATGGCATGCACTGGTACAGCGTTCCATCACTTTTTGGGGGGAGCACTCGCCGCTTTTCCCCAGCACGGCTCCCAGCCGGCCCTGGGAGCACTCGTGCTGCACTGGATGGAAGCCCACTCGGGACACACAGCAATTAAAGGAGCCGCAACTGCATTTCGGCCCCGACGCTTTTTTTTTTGCTTGACAATTTTTTTTTGCTCAACATTTGGGAACCCTAGTACCAGCACCTTTTATTTTTACAAAAAAAGCACTGTACATAATCATGTGATGGGTTTCAAATTTTATTCTTTGTATATTAGATAAAGGTGTTATGTTACTATTCATGTGAAAGTTCAGATTCTGGAGGAAAAAACTGTTGTAAAATGACAGTGATTAATGCATGTGACTGAATGTCATTGAAGAATATGCTTTACCTTGACTGGGATTTCTGCCAAAATATGTTGGAAGATTTATAAGATTCATATTTGTTATTTAAATGCAAATTACATATGGGAAAACCCATATCATTTTTGTAATGTACTTATCAAAAACAAGTTATTTTTATGTGCTTATACACAATCAATTTATGTTTTGTGACTTACTTAGGTTATGTCTACACTGTCCCACATTTGAATTACAGGAGTGTTAAATAGCCATGCACACTGAAATATTGTGCTGTAACTTTTCCCACGTGGATGCTGCAAGCATGAACTAAAAGGGTTTCAGTAAGCATTAATGAGGTCCTGTTTGAAGGGTGCTAAGTTGCTAGAAATCTTTTCCTTTATGCCTGCAGTGACCACAGGGGGGATTGCAGCACAGCAATTTGTGGCACACTGTTATTCATATCTGTGTAGTTCCAGTTGTGAGGCAGTGTACCTAAGCCATTAGATTACATAGAACAGCATACATTTCAGATATCAGGAGCACAATCTTTTTAAAAATCTCAAACCCCACTTTGTAGCTTGTCCAGTTCTGGGGCTCAGTGATGGGTCAAGAAATGCTCTTGTGTATAGGTACAGCTTGGACCTCGTTGGTCTGGAACCCTCGATACTTAGCTGGTCCTGAACAAGGGGATTTGTTGGACCAGGGAAGGTCCCTCTCCTTGTGGCTATGCTGCCTCAGGACGAGGGCTTCAACCAGCCTCCACTGCTGCCTAAGCCCCCTGGGGCCCTCCCTGGCCCCGCTACTGCTTGGGCTGGAGCAACATGGCCAGAGCTGTGAACCACTGGGCTCTGCAGCTGAGGCAGAGCTCCACAGCCACCTGGCTCCATGGTAGGTACTGGAGCTCCATGGCATAAGCCAGAGCTTCTGGGCTGCCACTGGGGCTGGAGTTCCGTGACTGCTAGACCCAGAACGTGGCTGGAGCTTTGCAGCCAGGGCCAGAGCACCCTGGATGCCATTGGGTTTGGAGCTCCCTGTCTGTGGCCAGAAGTCCATAGCCGTGGCCAAGCTGGAGCTGTCCAGCCACTGGTGCCAGGTAGCTCCAGTGGTGCCAGAACTCCTCACCATGCGTCCATCCTCCTCCTCTCACACACACATACTCTAGGCTCCCAGCTGCATTGCTGGTGCTGTCTATGGCTCTCCTGCTGTGCCCCCAGACCTCCCTCTTCTTGGGCTCAGTAGTCCAGGAACATCTGTGGTCTATGCAGGACTAGGGATGTTGCTGGACCAGGGAGTCCTGGTTAAGGGAGGTACAACCTGTAGTAGATATTTAAAGTTTCTAAAATCTTGATATACAAGAATTTACTTTGCTAGGTGACCCCAAAATAGGAAATATATATTTCAGATAAATCCCCTAAAGAACTTTAAATAAAATAAACCCATCAGTGAAGGAGCCTTGAAATAGATCCAAAGACCCAATTTCTCTTAGGGTAAGTCTAAACTACATCCCTCTTTTGAAAGAGAGATGTAAATGAAACATGTAGAAATTGCAAATGAAGCTGGAATGTGAATTTCCTGTGCTTCATTTGCATAATCGTGTCACAGCGTTTTTTAAAAAAAACAATATTTTGAAAGTGAAACCGCTGTCTAGACACAATTCTTTTGAAAAGAAAAGCCTTTTCAAAAGATCCTGTAAACCTCATTTTCTGAGGAGTACAGGATCTTTTGAAAAAGGCTTTTCTTTTCGAAAGAACCGTGTCTAGACCGTGGTTTCACTTTCGAAATAGCATTTAAAAAAAAAAAAAAAAGCCATGATGCAATAATGCCGATGAAGCACATGAAATTCAAATCCCGGCTTCATTTGCACTTTAACATGTCTAATTTACAACCTTCTTTCGAAAGAGGGATGTAGTCTAGACATAGCCTTAGAGTGTGTTAAATAGACATAGGGTAGGCTGTGCTCTAGAATACAACTGAAATAATGTTTAAAAGGTAGAGTAATTCTAGATAATTGGATACATTTTTTAAATGAGCTACAATACAAATATAATATTGCAATACAACTGCAACCATTAGCCCAACGGTTCTCAAATTGTGAATTGGGAGTGCAAAATGGGCCATGGCCCTGTTTTAATGAGGTCCCTAGGGCTGGCTTTAGACTTGTTTGTGCCAAAGGGTAGAGCAAGTCTGAGCCTGAGCCCCATGACCTGGCTCAGATTATAGAACTCCCACCAGAGGCTGTAGCCCTTGGGCTTGGGTTTTGGCTTTATAATTTTTGTTGTCTGCCGGGGATCATGGTGCAATGAGGTCTGGGAACCACTGCTTTAATGCTTTACATATATAAATTTATTCTCTCAACAGTCTGGTAAATTGAGTGTCATTCTGCCTCAGGTGCCAAAACTGGAAGTAGCATGAAGTAAAAATAATTTGCCTTACATTGCACAGCAAATAAACGACAGTCAAGGATAAGATCTCTGAAGTTCCTAGACTCCAGGTTCTATCCCCTAGCACTGCTAGTCCATGTAATTTGTTTACTTTAAAAGGTCTTAGACAGTCTTGTTTCACTGAGTTGAGATGTTAAACACTGGATTTACTTTTGAATGCATACATTGTTTTCTTCGGGGAATCTTTGTAGGTTCCATTTTTATGGAAAATATAAAAGACAGATGATTATGGAAAAAATGAACAGCATTTCTGAATTTATGAAAATATAGCACTTGACAGGACAAGGCAGATTTAATGTACTGTCAATATAAAAGCAGGACAATGTCAATATATTGTGCCAGAATATGGCAAGATTGATTAAAAAAAGGAGATGAAGTTGAATTAAAAATGTTTTTTGTCTCCCAACAGCGAGTCAGTGATTGGGAGACAGACAGAAAAGGGTATATGTACAGAGCACACTTGATCATTACATATTACTAGGGTTTCTCAAGAATTACGACCCAATTTGTTTGCATCAGAATGGGTCACCATAGAACATATTGATTTGTGTCATTCACACGGTAACATAGAGGAAGATTAGTAGATCTTTGGGGAGCAGATAAAGAAAAAGTGATTTAAGAACTGTCTGTAAATGTAGATTCGCTGTGCAGACTGTTGAATTGTTTATTGAATAAGGTTGCAGCCTGTTGCCTTTCCACTTGCTACAATTACTCTTTCATTCAAGGTATCATCATTCGTAAAACTAACTGACTTGCTTTTATCACATTGTATGAGTGAGTTCCCTTTTTGAGATATAAATATTGTGTTGCTCTAACTAAAGCTGCTGCTTTTTTCCTGGGACTGGGTGTGGTAGAATTGCACCGTGTATACCAGGGTGGTCCACAACATTTTGGCACCTGAGGCGGGGAGCTCAAATAATGCCCCCATGCCACCTTTTCTCCTGCCTGCCTGTTCTGTCTTTTGTGCCCTTCTTTCTCCAGCGCAGCACTCCACCATCTCTGTGCATCTAGAGCAGAAAGAATACATATGCACCAGGAGCAGACACAATTTTCTACACTCTGGGTCCTAGTGCCCCCCCTCTCGCCCACCAGTCTGGCACCTGAGGCAGCCGCCTCAGTTTGCCTCATGGTAAGGTCAGCCCTGGGTGTCCTGCTCAAAGGTTCTGACACATCCTATCACAAATGACTCTATCAAACAGATTCATCCACTTGCCTCTGATGGTTTCAGAGGTCTTTCTACTATTAATAAGTTGCAGGATCAGGGCCTTAGTTGCTAGTTTGAAAATCTGTGCCTTTTGACTTACATGTGTGAGAAAAGTAATAATCTAATGCTAGCACCTGTAAACAGCAATCTCTCCACTGTGTCCTCTAAGCCAGTGGAGTTTGCTGGAGTTGTCTTTGCTATCAGTTACTCAGTACTGCACTAGAACTCTCAGGTCAAAAATCCTTCCTAAGGCTTTGTCTACACTGCAGCACTAACCAGAGGTATTCTGAAATAGCTATTCCACGTCTTTTGAGTATACCCGTTATTTTGAAATATAATGGGCTCACTATTGCGATGTCCCTGTAAACCTCATTCCATGAGGAATAAAGGCGTTTGAGAATAGAGATTTATTTAAAAATAAGTGCTGTGTAGAGGGTGCCAAATTTTAAAATAAGCTATTTTGAAATAACTTTGAAATAAGACATTAATAATTGCATATCTTATTTTGATCTAGGGTGCAGTGTAGATGCGCCTAGGGGTCTTTCTTTCTAAGGGCTAAGTCCCATTGAAACATGGTTGTTTGGCCATTAACCATTGAGCTAAAATTTGGTGCTAAGGCTAAGCATCACTTTACTGAAGTAAACAACATTTTTATTGTTTTTTAACCGGGCTGAAATAAACCAAATTGTATATTGTTTGGAAGTTGGAAAAAAAAAAGCCTAGAAATTTTATCCTTGTGATTAACAATTAAAAGTTCAGGAATTTATTGTTTTATGAATAATGCAATTCTCAATTGTCCAAATTTGTCAGGGCAGGAGAACCTTGGCATTAAATATACAGCCCAGAGTGACCCATCACAAACAAATTAAGGTTATGCTTTGTGGAGGACACTCTCTAGGCATAAAATAGCAATGATTTTGATTGACTTCTTTGTACCATAGTTTATGACAGTTTGCAAAATGTCTCTCCTAATGAAATCAAATAGTTTATCTAGTCGTCATTTCTCAGTTATTCCCTAATTTGCTGTCATACTCTCATTGACAGCAAAACTTAATATATTTCCATCAAAACAGGTGAACTGCTTCCTTTGGGCTTTCTTTTTTTAGAGCTGATAGATAGCTAACTCTCCACCTGGTATTGATACTTACTTGTATCAGTCATTTTGTGTTCACTTTAGAACTCCCAAGTTCTTTCTTTGTAGCACAAAAGGAATTATTACATCATTGTTCTTTTAAGCAACTAATTATTCTCCTTTATTATGGGCCAGGTTTATATTACTATTGTAGTCTGAAGCTCAATTAGCAGTTAGCCTCAGCATTTCATTATTTTGACATATGCATCTAGCCAAGTGTACATAAATATTAGTACAGTGATCTTAGAAAAAAATATTCAAGGACATTTTTCATGTAATAGTTTTCTATTGTAATTTATGAGAAAGTAAATGATGTACAGTTACAGTGCTTCAGAACTCATGGGAGTTGCCCTACCTATAGCAACCTACCAATCATTTTCCAAATTTTCTGCATACTCTTTGCTTAATCAGCGTATTTCTGGAATCGCCTACTCAAAATGTTCAAGATCATTCCAAAATAGACATAAAAGCAGGTTTCAAATTATATGACCTTTTATTTTGATACCTTCAGATCCACTCAGCTGTTCTACTTAATATCATAAGGCAAAACCCTGTATCAGGACACACAGAGCAATCAAGTCAGGGATGAGGTGGGGCACAAAATACTTTCTCAACTTCCCAACCTCAGAGCAAGAAGCAAGAGTTCATCTACAGACCATAGTGTGTAGTTCCTCTCTCCCAAGGCTTGCCTTCTTGGGATGGACAGTGGATGTGCAAAATCATGAACTCATTGGTTATCCGCAAACCCAAACTGGAACCAAATCTAGTTTTGAAGGGGCCACTACAGATTTATTCCCCAGTACACAGTGTGCGTACAGTCTTCCTGAATTTTATGATGCATCTGTGGAGTGTCTCTCTTCCACCTCCACACAGTGAAGCTAAGAAAATGCTTCTATGTGTATGTGATGGGGTGAGGTCACAGATGACCCCTCAGGGGTGCCTCCCAGGTTGGTGACATGGACACTGCCACTCGCCTTCCCACTTTCTGGGGTTCCTCACTGCCCAGTCCTGCTAAGCCAGCTCTACAGGTCTCTCCCACCCAAGGCCCCGAGCTGAGGTCCCTGCCCCCACGGAGAAGCGTACTGACACTGAACCACTTCAGGTCCAAGGAGAGTACAGTTTAGGGCCCAGCCTCCTGAGAGAGCACTCCCCAGATGGGATCAGACCCCAAAGAATTAGGTAAGCCCCCTTTAAAAATGAAAGGGGCAATGTGCATACTGGTTGCCCCCTCCAGGTAACAATTGCTTACACTGGGTTTGATAGAAAATATAAAAGGTTTTATTACATTGAAGCAGTAGGATTTAAGTAGTAATAAGTGAAAACAGGCAGAACAAAGTAGGTTACAAATCAAAAGAAACAAAACCGCTTGGCTAATTCTCCACTGAAAGCTCAGTGCAAACTTAAACTCACCCTAAAACCTCTTTTCCAGCTGCCATTCTAAACCAGGGCTGTCTTCCCCACCCTGGGGTCTCAGGCTCCTTCCTTCAGGTGCAGCCCAGCCAAAAGACCCCAGCCTCTGCTTTCCTATTCCTTTTGCTGAGGAGCTGAGGCCACTCCCTACCAACCACTGCTCAGACTTAAGGACAAAAGATTGTTTAAGAGTGGCTCATCTAGAAGTTGCAGGTAACACCCTCCATGTCTCCCATTCATGCATTTAAAACTCACAAAGTATTCCCCACTCCATGGATGTGTCTATACTACAGGGTTTTGTCGACAAAACTATACCTGAGTCTACACTACCTCTGAGTTCTGTCGACATAACGTCAACAGAAAACGGCAGTTTTGTTGATGGCAGTAAACCTCATTCTACGAGGATTAATGCCTTTTGTCGACAGAGTTCTGTCGACAGAAGGTGTTATTGCATCTATACTGTCCTTTGCGTCTACACTCTCATGTCGACAAAGCGGCTGGCTTTGTTGACAGAACTGGATATAGTCTAGATGCTCTTTGTTGACAGAAGCTTTGTTGACAATATCTGTTGACAAAACCTCTGTCGACAAAAGCCTGTAGTCTAGACGTACTCCATGTGTCTAATTTTACACACACAAATAATATATACAACAGAGTAATATAAACAGAACCAGCAGATCATGACATGAAGATTGATGGGTTACATGAAATAATTTGATCAAATCACCTTTGAGTTATGTATATTCATATCCATGAGTCCATTTCATAAAGCATGGGTGGGGGGTCCATCACAGTGTATATATTCCATACCCACAGGAAAATGAAGCAGATTTCACTCACTGAAAGTGTAACAAAATTGAGGAAATTATCCGGATATAAAATTAATGTTGGAGGAAGTTAAATGAATTCTTTCCTTTGAAAGGAGAAGAACAAATTTGCCTAAATGCCATACAAATTATATTTGAAATATAAGTGGGACACCTATTGGGAATGACTCTCTCATAATACACCATACTTCAGCATATGTAATGAATTACACATGGTAAAAGTACAACCATAGAACAAAAGTTAAGTGATTGGCATATCTTATCTATTACCTTCATAGGGGAAACCTGGGTATGGAGGGAAATATCAGCATAATACTTTGAGTCTGGATCTGAAGTGGGGCTATGAAGTGTCAAGAAGTATTGTTTCTTTAAATAGGACACAGTTATTGCTGTGGCCAGCACAGAACTCAAATAAGCCCAGGCAGACAGACTGCTCCATGAATCCATTGTTTTCTTGCTAATTATCCTGGACATTAGACCTCAATGAACCAAGTGATATTGAACACATTTATGGCATTTAAATTGTTGTGCTTTTACCTAAAACCATACGGCTGTGTCTACATTGGCACCCTTTTCCAGAAAAGGGATGCTAATGAGACCAGTCGGACTTGCAAATGCAGCGGGGGATTTAAATATCCCCCGCGGCATTTGCATGAACATGACTGCCGCTTTTTTCCGGCTCGGGGCTTTGCTGGAGAAAAGCGCCGGTCTAGACGGGATCTTTCAGAAAATAAAGCCTTTTCCGGAAGATCCCTTATTCCTGATTTTAAGAGGAATAAGCGATCTTCCGGAAAAGTCTTTATTTTCCGAAAGATCCCGTCTAGACGGGCGCTTTTCTCCGGTAAAACCCCGAGCCGGAAAAAAGCGGCAGCCATGTTCATGCAAATACCGCGGGGGATATTTAAATCCCCTGCGGCATTTGCAATTCCGATTAGTCTCATTAGCATCCCTTTTCCGGAAAAGGGTGCCAATGTAGACACAGCCTACTAGTATTTAGTTATCAGAGATTTGATTATGCTCTCTACACCTGTTGATGACTACTCCCTTGTGTTGTGAGTATTCCCATTGTTAACTGCTCCTGGAAATTGTGCCGTTCAATAAAAAAAAACAATGAGGGCAGAATCTGTCTTCAAATAGTTAGCTACAGGAATTATCTGACTAATGGAGAATAAATGTATTATATTAGAAACCTATTATACATAGTTAAATACAGTGTTCTGACATAGATTCTATACATTTGTACATTTCAGTAATGCCCTTCAAAAATAACTTGAATCTATAACTTCTGAAAATACACACTGGCATTATGGAGTTAAAGCAGGCACACTTTGAATGTTTTGCTTACCTCAGAAAGCTACTCACTGTGCATGATTATTATATGACAATGGTGAGTATGGGTGAATTAAAAAAAGTGAAAGAAATAATTACAAATCCTGAAAATGAGCATAATTTACATTTGTATTCGCATTAGGTAACTACTGTAGGGCACAGATGTTAAAAAAGTGTCTTTAAGTTGTCCACCACAGAAGGAAACTATGAAAGCACATCATGGTGCCCAAAGCAAACTTTGAGACCACAGCACAAAGAAGCATTGCAATTATTGGTGTCAATGTACTAGATTACAAGATAATATGGCTTTGGACACACAACTGGTTCTGTAGTGGAGGTATTATGTACTAAACTATTGCTTCCACAATAGTACTTAGTACAGGCAGTCCCCGACTTACGCGGATCCGACTTATGTCACCACCCGTGTCCTCTGGGGTGAGAAAAGCTTCTCCCGGTCTCCCTGGTCTTCTGGGGGGTCCAGCAAAGCCGCTGGACCCCCCCAGCAGACAAGGGACACCCGAGCAAAGCCGCCCAGGCGGCGGGAGTCCAGCTGCCGCGGCTTTGCTCGTTTGCCCCGGAGCAAAGCCGCCCAGGCAGCGGGACTCCCGCCGCCTGGGCGGCTTTGCTCCTGTCCCCCTGGTCTGCTGGGGGGGTCCAGCGACTCTGCTGGACCCCCCCAGCAGACCAGGGGGACAGGAGCAAAGCCTTGGAGCACGCCCGCAGCGGGACAGCCCGGGCACGCCAAGGCTGTCCCGCTGCAGGCGTGCTCGAAGGCTTTGATCCCCGTCTCCCTGCAGACTAGGGAGACGGAGAGCAAAGCCTCAGAGCACGCCCGCAGCCGGACAGCCCAAGTGCGCCCGGGCTGTCCCGCTGCAGGCGTGCTCTGCGGCTTTGCTCCCCGTCTCCCTGCAGACCAGGGAGACAGAAAGCAAAGCCGCGGAGCACGCCCGCAGCGGGACATCCCGGGCGCGCTTGGGCTGTCCCGCTGCGGGCGTGCTCCGCGGCTTTGCTCCTGTCTCCCTGGTCTGCTGGGGGGGGGGGGGTGCAACTAGTGCCCCCCCCCCCCCCCAGCAGACTAGGCATTTCTTGCCTATCTCTGGGGTAGAGCAGCTGGGGGCTGCCGGGTTGGTCCCGCAGCGCCGCTGCGGACCAACCCAGCAGCACCCCAGCTGCTCTGCCCCAGGCGTCCTGATTCAGTCGCTGCTGGTCAGCTAGGACTCCTAGGGCCGAGGAGCCGCGCTACTGGAGCAACCGAGCAGCACCCCAGCTGCTCTGCCCCAGGCATCCCCAAGTCAGCCGCTGCTGAAACTGACCAGCGGCTGACTGCAGGAAGCCTGAGGCAGAGTTGCTCTGCCCCAGGCTTCCTGGAATCAGCCGCTGATCAGTTTCAGCAGCAGCTGACTTGGGGATGCCTGGGTTTCTTAAGTTGAATCTGTATGTAAGTCAGAACTGGCATCCAGATTCAGCCACGGTTGAAACTGATCAGTTTCAGCAGCGGCTGACGCCAGTTCCGACATACATACAGATTCAACTTAAGAACAAACCTACAGTCCCTATCTTGTACGTAACCCGGGGACTGCCTGTTATACTTAAGAAAGCCTTACCATTTAAGGGCATGAGATGTTCTATTCAAGTCACTGGATTTAGACCTCAGGGAATTTACAATGAGCAATGAAACGCTATTTGTCTGAGAATCAGAATATAGGCCATAGCAAAAGTAAAGTGGGGTACGATCAGAGTAGGATATGACACAGTAAGATAAAATGGTTCTACAACTTGTCTGTGAAGAAGCAAATTAGGAATATAGAGAGAAATATTAAAAGAAAACTAGAAGTGAATAATTGTAGTGCTAAGTTTTGGAAAAACTGAAATCCCAAGTACTTTTAAAAAAAATTGCAGTAGTGTTAGCCCCAGAATCTGATTGTGTATTAAAATCATGTGGGAACACCAATTACTTCATATTGGACACTTTTTTGTTGTCAGATGAAATCTTAAAACTCCATTACTCACTCTCTGTATGTCATGCTGGTTAACTCCTTGCTGTCAAAAAGTATTTTCCAAGAAAGTTATCTTGTGTGACTGCATGTTTTAAGATTGAGCAAAAGTATTAACTGGACTAGAGGCTTACAATAAAAAAACAATTTCTGTATGGATTGAAAAAGTGGCAGTGTACTATTCACCTTGAAGTTGAAGAGAGAGAGTATTTGAGTGAATTTTCTCAAGTATTTTTAGTATTAATTTAACAAAAATCATTCACAGTAGCACATACTAGTAAATTCTTCTGTTAACAAAAATGGTTGGCGTGATTCATCTCAGTGTTACTTCTATTTTACATACTGTATGTTAGCATAAAACTGGCATAACACAATTATTAACCAGGCCCAATATTTCTTTGATAGGATAAATAGTTTTTTCCATCCTGAAACTTTGTTTCAACTGACTTTTTCCATTATATAACATACCAGTTAAATAACATATATTTATGGACTCTTTCCCATTGAGACTGTCCAGTTTGGCCAACATACATGGCAGTGGGTCATAGGTGGCATTTGATGGCATAGATCACGTTAGTGGATGTGCAGTTAAATGAGCCTCTGATTTGGTGGCTGATGTGGTTGGATCCAGTAATGAGATTGCTGGTGTAGATGTGTGGGCAGAGTTGGCTCTGGGGCTGATTGCAGGGGTGGGTTTCTAGATGATTATGATGGAGTGGTTATTGGAAAGACTTTGTTTGAGGTTAGGGGGTTGTCTGTAAGTGAGGATGTGCCTTTCCCTCAAGGCTTCTGAGTGTGAGGGGTCGTTTTCCAGAATAAGTTGTTAGTATATTGTTGATAATGTGTTGGAGGAGTTTAAATTGTGGACTGTAGGTGATGACAAGTGGAATTGTGTTGTTTTCCCTTTTTGGCTTGTCTTGAAGCACTTCATGTCTGGGTACATTTTTGGCTCTATCAATCAGTTTTTTCACTTCTCCAGATGGGCATTTCAGTTTTATGAATGATAGCTTATTCATTCATTAGCAGTATTCTTTCTTACAGTGGTTGGGCTGCACCATTCAGGGTCTTTGCAATTCACTTCTGTTATGCACTCTTACCCTTCATTCAGAATATATATTTAATGAAATCATTGTTCCTGAACGGATAATAAGTGTTGTTTACCAATATCTTGGTGCTTCTGTACATGTTCACTCTCTGTTGCAGTAAGTGCCCTTTCAAGTTCCCATCATTTTTATTTTTTGGAATGAGTTGAGAACAGTCTGAGGAAAGACCCTCATGTGACTCAGAGTTGTCCTCATAGCTATTCTTGAAATTCAAAGTCCTCAAGCTGCATTAAAAACACAATTTGAGAACAATAGTAACAGCTGTCCCTATTCTTGTTCTCCCTGACACTCTTTGATCTGTGATCCTGTTACACATCATTAGAAAAATCAGTTTAACTATAGTTGGGCCATCTAGTTTTGAGCAAATATATTTTACATAAATATCAAATATTATTTTCTGGCCATGCTACAAGACAACAGTATTTCTTAGCAAGCAATGTATCTTATATTTGTTTGGTGGGACAAAGTGCCATATAATCAGTTCTTTCTTCAATCTAAGAAAAGCTGATAACTATATTTGTTCCTCCTCAGAAAAACTGTCTAATCTTGCCAGAGCAGGGCAGACATGCTGGCAGGAGTAGGGATGTTAATAATTGTGTATTTGTAACCACTGAAATTTTTAGCGATTGCATATTTACACACAGGGGGCAGGTGGAAGCCTGTGTTCATGGGGAGCCAGCTTGATGGCTGGGTTTCTGCATGTACAGGCTCTTGCCTGTCCCACTCCCCCCAAAAACTGCCTCTGATAGAGAAGAATCAGTACGGAGCAGGGGATGAGGCAGGCAGCTCCACACGAACCTGCACATGTGAGGAGCTCGGTAAAAACTTTTGATACAGAGGCAGCAAGGGTGGGGTGCTTGTAACCATTAGGATTAATAGGTAAACCTGGTTTTATCGGTTAATTGTTTAAATGATTACATGCTAACATCTCTAGGCAGGACTGTGTGATTTCTGAAGCTTGTACTGTTTCTGGTCTGTAGAAAGCTAGAAATCTTTATTCATCAGAGTTGCCAAACACTGGCCTCTGTGTTCACCAATGTGAATCCCACACAATATTAAAGATGAAATGTATGATTTCACACAAATTATTCAACATATGAAATAATTTGTCCA
Source organism: Pelodiscus sinensis (assembly GCF_052426305.1). NCBI lineage: Eukaryota > Metazoa > Chordata > Testudines > Trionychidae > Pelodiscus > Pelodiscus sinensis. The sequence goes on from NC_143052.1 coordinate 204,373,193, forward strand.
AATGTCACACATGTAACTGCACAAAACTTGACTGCTTCTCACAGGAGGCCCTAATGTTAGGAAGAGATTGCATATGCCCTGGACAATCCTGAAGAACCTAGTTTAGCTAGGGTTGCCCATCCTCCTGGTTTTACTGGGAGTATTTCAGAATTGGGTTCTGAAGCCAACTGAAGCCAAACTGGAAGATTTTACATTGCAAAAAGTATAGTTGTGCAGTGAGGCTAAGGCACATGTGAGGAGGTAGAACATCTCTGTGTACTGTCCCTGCCCTGAGCACTAATTCTACAGCTCCCATTGGCTAGGACCAATGGGATCTGCAGGAATTATGTCTGCAGGCAGCAGAGCCCTCTGGAAATCCCCCAGGGGCTATAGGGACATGCTAGTATCTTCTGGTACTGGTGCAAGATAAGGAAAGGCAGGAGTCTGCCTTAGCAATGCTGGGCTAGCACCTGGGAGCTGCCAGAGGTAAAAGTGCCATCTAGCACTCATCACTCCTCTGCACACCCAAATCCTTGCTCCGTCCCTTAGGCCTCCTCTGGACCCTGTACCCAGCACCCCTTTCTGCACCCTGAATTCCCTGCCACAGCTCTAAGTCCCTTCCAAGAGCTAATACTCCAAAATTCCTCCTGAACCCCAACCAAATTCCCCATCTGCCTCATGTATCGAGCTGAGGTAACTATATTTGTAAATCGATAAAAGTGGGGAAGCAATGTGAATACTCAAAGATATGAGTTCATTTTTTCATGTTTTCTCAGCAATGTATCCATCTCTTATGCTCCTCATTAATAAAGACTGTTTATTCCCTTCAACGTAGAAAGTTTGAATGTCAACGTAAGTTACTATGTATTGTATATCTATACAGTTAACAAGAGATATAAACAACAAGTGTGCCCTTATAGCCAAGAAAGCGAATGGCATATTAAGGTGCATTAGGAGGAGCATTGCCAGTAGATCCCCTTTATTTGGCTCTCGTGAGGACAAATCTGGAGTATTGTATCCAGTTCTGGGCTCCCCAATATAGAAAAGATGTGGACGCATTGGAGAGGGTCCAGTGGAGGGCGGCCAAAATGATTAGGGGTCTAGAGTGCACCTTTGAGGAGAGGCTGAGGGATTTGGGTTTGTTTAGTCTGCAGAAGAGAAGAGTGAGGGGGGATTTGATAGCAGCCTTCAACTTCCTGAAGGGAGGTTCCAAAGAGGATGGAGAAAGGCTGTTCTCAGTAGTGATGGATGGCAGAACAAGGAACAATGGTCTCAAGTTACAGTGGGGAGGGGGTCTAGGTTGGCTATTAGGAAAAACTATTTCACTAGGAGGGTGGTAAAGCACTGGAATGGGTTACCTAGGAAGGTGGTGGAATCTCAATCCCTAGAAATGTTTAAGTCTCGGGTTGACAAAGCCCTTTCTGGGTTGATTTATTTGAGATTGGTCCTGCCTTGGGTAGGGGGCTGGACTTGATGACTTCCTGAGGTCTCTTCCAGCTCCATGATTCCATGAACTTTCCCTTTAAAGAAGGGTATTAGTGCTTAACTTTCAATTTGGCATGATATGCATCATAAAGACTGAACTTTAAAACTTTTGATACCTTTATTTATTTCCCACATGGATCTCAATATGTTCAAAGCTTATTTAAGTGCACTTTTAATTTCCCTAGGGTGTGTCTAGACTACACCTTTCTGTCTACATAGAGATGTAGATTAGGTACATCAAAATCGCTAATGAAGCAGGGATTTAAATACCCTGCACCTCATTAGCATAAACATGGCGCTGCTTTTTTCGAAACAAAGGGTATGTCTACACAACATGGCTCTGAGCCATGTAGATGAGCTTTGTAGACATAGCAAAATGAAGTGGCTGCTGTGCTGTGCCGATCAGCTGTTTGTCGGCTCAGCGCGGTGGTCTGGACGTTCGGAGGTTAACATCAAAAGCCATTGTCGACCGCCCTGTTATGCCTCGTGGGATGAGGTTTACCGAGGCGATCGACAAAGGCTTTTGATGTCGACCGCTGAGCATCCAGACTAGCGCGCTGAGCCAACAAACAGCTGATCGGCACAGTGCAGCAGCAATTTTGATGTAAATTTTGCTATATCTACATACTCAGAGTTTTTTTGAAAAAAAGTCAGTCTACATGTGGATCTGTCGAAAATAAAGCCTTTTTCGACAGATCTTGTATTCCTCAAAAAATGAAGATTATAGGATCTATCAAAAAAAGGCTTTATTTTCGACAGATCCGGGTCTAGAAAAAAGCGGCAACTATATTTATGCTAATGAGGCACAGGATATTTAAATCCCTGCTTCATTAGCAATTTTGATGTGCCTAATCTACATCTCTCTGTTGAGAGAGAGGTGTAGTCTAGACATACCCCTGATGTCTTCTTGTGTGCTTTATTAGAAAGCATTTAATGGTGTGTCACCCACAACAGCACTACAGTATATACTTAGACATAAAGCAAAATGAAAGATTTTACTAATTTAGTATACATTTATGAAATATTTATGGCACAATCTGGTTCACTTGTATAGAAATGATGTGGAGAGAGAGCTGTCTGAGGTAATGTGATAAAACTCATTAATGCTAATGCAAAACTGAGAAAAAGATATTAATCAACATTAAGGAGGAGAACAACACAGTTCAGAATGATTTTGATAGACTGGCGATACAAACAGATGAGATCTTGGGATCTTCAAAGCAAGTCCAAGTCATGTAATGAGGCCAGGCAGAAGAAACAAGGGGCCAAATCCTCCTCTAAGAGATATAACTGGAGAGAAGCAAATGAGACTATGTTAAAATGTATAAAATGTATAAAATGTATAGTCAAGACTTTTCAGAAAATGAGAAGTGGGAGGATGTGGGTAGAGTTGCTTTGTGCATAATGTGTCCCTAAAGAATTCTGTATTTCCCTGTATGTGTCCCCATATTTTCCTTTACTACATTAATTTTGTCCCTCTTGTGTATGTGTGTGCGTTGAGGAAGGTAAACAGTGGCAGCATAAGGAAGAAACTAATAGTGTTGGAAAATGGCATTTAAGGCAGATGCACAGGGAACTACAAGTTTGGGGGAAAGGTTTCCTTTGAATTATCAGGCTTTGTGTGCTTTTTCTCTGTTATCTCCATGTGTTTGCTAATCCTACCAGTTTGAAATGAAAGTCTGGCTGAGTTACCACAGTTAACTATGTGGGGATTTAGGAGCATGTCTCTCCTCTTGCATGGGTAGTTTCAATTGTAGATGTAAAGTAATAGGAAAAGTAGGAAAAGATAATATATTGATGTCAGCTCTCAGAATACTCAGGAAATAAATTGTGTAAGGCCTTGAAAATGAAACTTAGAATCTTAATTTTAGCACAGAATCCCCAGAGGAGCCAATGAAAGCATAGAAAAATGGCAGAATGGCTTGGCTGAGACTATATAGGAGAGAGAGATGGGGTTTGCCACATCATTCTCTATAGACTGGTGTGGACGGATAGAGGTGTTTTTAGTTTTTTCTCATTTGCTGTATTGCCACTGGGTGATTGTTCTCCATCTCACTCCCATCCCGTCTCAGCAACCCCTCAAATTTTCATCCATACTGTGCCCATCTAGTATGCCTTCTACCCTCCCCCCTGAATACATATAATAGAAAACAAAATATATTTAAAAGGAAAAAGGCTTGAAGCTAAGAGGATGTGTGGGTTCCCCCACCATGATCTCTTTGCTTGTATCCTGCAGCTGTCTCTTCACCATCCTTTTGCCCCTTTAGATGATATTCTGTTCAAGGCAGGGTTTGCATCCTATATTTCTACAGAAACTAATTCAAAGGGGACCTGGATATGAGTGATATCACAATATAAGTAATAAGAAAAGGCAGAGAGAGTCAAGAGAAGAAGGCTTCAGTAACCAGGATGAAAGATGACCTGTTCATGGTTAAAAATTGTAATGGCAGATTCATAGATTCCAAGGTCAGAATGAATCATTGCCAGCAAATAATCTGACCTCCTGTACAATCAAAGCCATAGAACTTCCCCAGAATAATTCCTAAAGCCTATTTTTCAGAAAAACAGCCAATCCCCTTAATTTGAAAATGACCAGTGATAGAGAACCCATCATTAACATTGGTAAATTGTTCAAATGGTTACTCTCTGTTACTATTAAAAATGTACACTTTATTTCCAGTCTAAATTTGTCTAGCTTCAGTTTCCAGTCAGGTGGCAAAGGAGAAGAAAAGATGAATATTGAAAAGGAAATAATGGCAGGATTTGTGTGAGGGACAGAGGAGAATGTGGAATTGATTGTGATCCTGTCTAACAAAAGTGCACAATCGAAGTCATCTTCCTTTCTGACGTACTGAGCAAATGAGAGAGAATGAATGCTTTTTCAGCAGCCACCTTCTCTTTTGTCCTTTTAATGATGTTGCTAATCCTGCTAGTACCAAAAGTTAATCCTTTACATTTGTGGCTTTAATTGCTAAATAGATTTTTATACCAATCTTAATTCCTGCATGTAGATACAATCCATTTGCAAATAACTATATTATCTTTTATATTATGACAAAACTAGCAAATTTACCTGACATTGTTCAGTTCCTTAACTAAATTAACCGTTTTTATTGGAAAATAAAAGGAAAATGTACATGCTTTTTTAAAATGATTGTCTTTTTCAAAAATAACAGTGTTATTTTTATGAAGTTTAATACTTAGTTTAGCTTTTTTGAAACAGTGAGGAGTTAAAATTTTTCTATTTAATTGCGTTAGTAATTTCTTTTAAATGGGAATACCAAGTGTATTTTTTTCTTCATCTCTATAAGCTCTTACCATTTGCCATATTTTATAAAAAAAAAATGGCTATAGTCAGTGTGGTCTGCAATAACATTTTCTTCTACTTTTCAAATCTTAAGCATTGATTTAGCTGTGGCAAAACAGCACTATCCCAAATGTCTCCATTTTATCTCTTATCTGCAAGGTTTATTGAGAAGTAATCCTATTGCAGGTTCATTCCATTTTTCTAGCTCATCTTGGTTCAGTGGAGTGAAAGTAACTTACATTTCTTACAGGTACTGTCATATTACACTTGCTCCCCCACCCCCCGGAGGTCCCTCAGGGCAGGAGGTTTGGGGGTTGCGATACAATAGTACCTGTACAAAATTTAAGTCTGCCTCAAGACAGGAGGTTGGGGAGTGCCTGGAGTGTGAGGAGTGCAGGAGTCAGGGTTCGGGGGATGAGGAGGAGCTTAGGTTAGGGAATGTATTTGTGTGTGTAGGAGAGTGGCAGGAGAAGGCGAGGGGCCAATCTCCCCCCACCCCAAGATTTGTACCAGGACTGCTTGCTCTTCCCTTCCTGGCCCTGTTAGGGAATGAGCGCAAAGTGCACAGCTTGTCTACCCCTTGTACTTCATAGCCAGAGTGAGGAATCCAGCAAACTGTGCACTTTCCCCTTGCTCCCTGACAGTGATGAAAGCGAACAGCCTGCAACATCCCCATACAAATCTGCAGGGGAGCTTACCCCCTGCCCTCTCTATAGAGTGGCCTGGGAAGTGGGAGGCTTGTTGCCAAGGCAGTCCTGGATGTAGGTGGTGCCTTTCACCACTTGGTGATTGTGTCTTTTCTGTTTGGTTTTATGAAAAGCAATCCCATTGCAGGCATACCCCATTTTCCTGGTACAACCAAACCCTTACCTTGCTTTAAAGTTATGAGAAGAGGAAACTGTATATTGAATTTGGTGGTCCTAGCTCTTACCATTTAGGAATAGTTCTTGAACCCACAGACAGACAAACAAACACTCTGAAATATACCATAATTAAGACTTTAAGCATATTATTAAATCTAGCACATAATATGTACAAAATCATGAAATGTAAGTCCATCTAGTCTACCCTTTGGTCTCTGTTAATGATCAACAAAAACTATAAAGCCAAGATTAAAAAATTAGTATAGCTATGTGACACTGAGCATTGCAGAAGCTAACTTAAGTTTCTAGACAATCACAGGAACAATACTGCAATCCACAAACCCTTAGTTGGGCATCTACGCTTCCTATATAATGAATGGGGAAAGGCAGGTGCCTTAAAACATATTTCACCAATCCAGTGTGCTAGGCAGGTAACCATTCCGGTTAACTAATGGGAGATGCTGATGAGAGGGGTTTGTGCTAAGCTCTGCCCCTCTTTCAGAGAAAGGTGCCTGAATCTGCACTGCAGGGAGGCACCTATCTGTTTTAAAGAGTAATTAACTGGAAAAGATAGGTGCTCCTTCACCTAATTTGTATGTGGGCCCCTTTTGGTTGGCCTGGTCCACACTATGATGGGCAATCACTTGTTGCCGAGTATGATCATCTTCGATGGGCGTTATGGACCCTCAGGAGGCTGATGAGGCCAATCCTTGAACCACAAGTTCTATTAAACTGAGGACAGATGTTTCCAGGCACAGCAGGCGGCTGTTGATAATGACTAGGAGCCAGTCTCTCCTTCCTCCTCAGCATGGCGGTGGGCAAATTCAAAATGCAGGGAGCCACTCCATAGGACTTCTTTCCATTTTGAGTGATCGTGGGCAAGTGTCTCCGAAGTGTCAATGTCAATGTTGCACTTGTTTAAGTTATCCTATATCAAGTTATCCTTCCACGTTATGGTATCCTTCTTTCAGCTCAGAAAATAGGACCTGTTTTGGGAGGCGATGGTCTGGTATTCAAACAATGTGACAGTCCAATGAAGTTGCTGTCTCAGTACTTGTGGTCTTTTGTCTCTTCCCAAACACTGATATTAGTGCTCCTGTTTTCCCATTTGATCTTCAAGATTTTGTGAAGGCAGCATTGGTGTTACCTGTCAAGGACTTTCAAGTGATGTCTGTAGGTTGTCCAGGTTTCAGACCCATACAATAGTGTTGGGAAAATGACGGCTTGATAGACAAGAAGTTTGGTGTCTGTTCGAATGTTGTGATCTTCAAAAACCCTGTGCCATAAATGAGCAAAGGCTGCACTGGCACAACTCAGACATTAATTATCTGCCCTGGATGAAAGACAACTTCCAAGGCAAAGACAGTGATCAACATTCTCCAGTGTCTCTCTGTTGCTTTTAATAGATCGGGAGTATGAGTACCTCATTTAGAGAGGGCTGATGGAGCACTTTGGTTTTCTTGATGTTGAAGGTGAGATCAAAACATGCATAAGCATCAGCAAACACATTCAAGATAGCCTGAACATCTTTCTCAAAATGGGCAAAAACTGCATTGTCATCAGCATACTGAAGTTCCATGATAGATGTGGTGGAAATCTTACTCTTAGCTTTCAGCCTACCAAGCCTAAATAGATTTTCATCCATTTTATAGACGATTTCAACCCCAGCAGGGAGCTTCTCAGCAATTAGGTCAAAACTGACCGCAATAAAGACTGCAAACATAGTTGGGGCGATGATGCAGCCCTGTTTGACTCTTTTGGTACTTTACAAAGTTCACTCTGGGAGCCAGTTCTGCTCAGAACAATCGCTTTCATGTTGTTAGGAAGCAACTTTAGGACATTGATATATTTATCAGGACACCCAGTCTTCGAAAGTACAGTCCAAATGGCATTGAGATTCACTGAGTCAAAGGCTTTAGTTAGATCAATAAAAGCCATGAACAGTGGTCGGTTTTGTTCCCGACACTTCTCTTGCAGCTACCGTGCTATGAAGATTATGTCTGCAGTTCCCATGCCAGAACTTTGCCTGTAATAGCAAGGAGAGAGATACCACAATAGTTTCCATAGTCCGCTTTATCATCTTTTTTGAAGAGGGTAGCAATCAAGGCTTCCCTCTTTTCACAGGCAATCTCCTCCTTTATCCAGATTTTAAGGATACGCAGGCTAAGATGCCAAATGAGCTCTGACCCACTGTCTTTAAAAATTTCAGTGGGGATCTCATCTGGACCTGCTGCCTTGTTCTTCATCTGCTTCATGATATTGTATACCTCATACAAATTGGGAGGGTCTCCAAGCTCATCCCTAGAAGGTCTTTGGGGAATTTGCTCAAGAACATCATCTGCAATCATGTAATTATGATTAAGAAGTTCGTCAAAATGTTCTTTCCAGCAAAAATTAATAAAGCCACACTATATGAAATGGGGAAACAGGGTAGGACATTTTACCATATAAACCTTAGTTCAGAGGTTAGGGTACATACTAATGATGTGGGAGACCTCTAATTCAAGCTCTTACCAGAAAAGGGATTTCAACAAGGCTCTTTCATCTCCCAAGTGAGTGCCTTAGCCTGTGGTGTATAGAGTGATTCTCGCTCTTTCTCCCAGCCTATTAATATTTTTAAAAAGTGGAACAATCTTCAATAGAAAAATTTGAGGGAGTCCTACATCAGAATATACTATAATCTAATTAAAAGGTGTGATGGGAGAGGCCTGTTCATATTTTTTGTTGCCAGCATTGAAGGTCTTGAAAAGATGTTCTCCCAATTCTGGTCTAAAAGTTTATTCCTCCCTCCTGCTATTTTGTGCGGAATTAGGTAGCCTCTGAATATGCCTTATGTATCAGAACACACATCAAATTAAGTAGAAGAGCATTTCATTCCCTTCTCTGGGGCTCAGCTTAGAGATAAACACCCAGATGCCTAGAGTGAGGCAACAGTGCATGTGTTCAGAGAGAAAACAATAGGCACTTTGGGAATGTTTTTACTACAAAAGTGAGTTTATATACCTATGGAATTAGGTTTCAAAGGAGCAAGAATTGGGTGAAATCTCACCATCCCTAAAAGCAACATTTAACTGCTTACATTTGGGGGTGAGGCACTAAAGTATCCTTGGAATCCCACCCTAAGCTCATTGGGGAAATGAGCAGTATGTCTTTATCAGTTTATAGAGTGCTTAGCACACTGTGGCATGGTATTGATTTGGGTATCTGGGCACTGCTACAATATTAGTGAATAATGATATTTCAGATAGAGATAAAAAAGACCAGAATGAGTCAGTCAATTGTTCAATGCTGAACATGGTATTGGGCAAATGATTTCCTTTACATCTGAATCGGGAACTTTGATTACAGTTAGTGGGCCCAATAAACCATTATCTTTGCATTCTCTGTGGTTAATTAAAATTAATGCTACTGTCAAATAGCTGCACTAAGTACGAATGTCTACTTCTATCACAAATAACCTTTACTTTGATTACTGAAGCCCATGAAGAAGTATCTGTAAGCAAGGAGAAGCGCCAAGACAAAATTCCATTGGTATAACTGAGTATATTAAGTTTGAACTAGAGTAGACTAGTCTCTGTAAAACTTGATGCTCAGTAAAAAAGCTCAGGTGAGCCACCTTGCCAAATAAACAGCCACAAAAGAAGCACAGTAAGGGAGGTTTAGGTTGGACATTAGAAAAAAGTTCCTAACTGTCAGGGTAGTCAAACACTGGAATAAATTGCCCAGGGAGGTTGTGGAATCTCCATCTGTGGAGATATTTAAGAGTACGTTAGATAAATGTCTATCAGGGATGGTCTAGACAGTATTTGGTCCTCTTGAGGTCCCTTCCAGTCCTAGTATTCTACGATTCTATGATTCTATGTAAAACACAGTGTTATGTAGTGGGTCTGATTCTAGGCTCACTTTTGCTTGTTTTACATTAGTATAACTCTCCGATAGCCCTGGTTTACATTGTGGCGAGATCACAATCAGCCCAATACCTCCTCTCCCTCCCTGGCCCACTTCTTTTTCCTCCTTTGGGATGCTAAGAGGTACAGGGCAGGATCCCAAATGTCCTAATTACCCAGCAGGTCTTCCACTGTCTCATATATGCCAGGCACAATAAGGAACACATTTGTGAGTGGTGCTTTAGTCTGAAGTCAGGCAATGGGTGAGCAACACAAGTTACCCCAATAGAGTCTATAATGATCCCATGCTATGGCCTGAAAATCTACATGATTAAAGATTTCATACTGCTGCCCTGTTGCTAATGAGTTGTATAAAACTTTTAACGGGTCTCACATAGACAGCAAGACAAACCCTTTTCTGATTAATACTACTGATATACAGACTATGCCTTTGATCTTGCAAACACACATAAACATGTATAAGTACACATTAGTTCAGTGGAACTGTATTACATAAAATAAATGAAGTAAAACATACAAATAAAAATATTTGCAGGATTGAGATTAGAGTCATTTGTACAGTTTCACTGTCTATAGTATGAAAAGTAAAAGCAATACATCAGAAAAATAGTGCAATGTTGAACTTGGTAGATGTCAGGTATTTCACCATACAGACTGATTGGCCTCCTCTAATCAACTGCAAATTATGGCAAATGTATATTTTCAGAAGGTAGGCACAATCCTCTAATAAAAAAAAAGAGCAAAATATAAGTTTATTTTAAAGATCACCTTAAATTATTACACTGATATTAGCTGAAATTCTAATTAAAATAGAGTTTAATATACGATTAGTACATTAACCTAACATAATCTTTTAAACTGAAGAATTACTTCACTAATATGGTAAATGTCAACCTTCTTTGCAGTCCGATCACACAGAATGCATTCTAGATTTGCAGAAACATTCTAACCAGATAAATTCACCTTCTGATTGACAACAAGCAAGGGTGTTTTTTAGCATTCAATTGTCTAAGGAACTTTATTCATATAAATCTGGAAGATTCTTTGTAGTGTTTGAGCTCTTACTTTCAGTGATTTAGATGTCAAAGTATTTTTAGACTGGGTCCATAAGGCATTCATTATTTTGTAATTATAATCTTGTTGATTGACAGCAAATGTTATGTTCAGTGAAAACGGTGTCTCACTGAAGTTATCCTAGTTTAGTCCTGAAGATTGACTGCTTAGATCTATACTCCCTTGAGGGAAAAAAGAAAGTTCAAATAGTTTTAAAATACTTTAGCATGAGGCTACAGTAGCTTTAAAAACATGCCAAAAGGTTGTTTTGCCCTGAGACCTTTCAGTTTTTCTTATTTGTGATTTTATGCATGATAAGTTTTAATGCTAAATTTAAAAAAAATCTTCTCAAAAATTACTTTTAAAAAAATTATCAATATAATATTTTGAGGTGATACATTTTTTATGTATCATTCAAAATGAAGTATGAATAAGGAATTTGAATTCATGTATGATATATGATCCTGTGTAGAATATTATGTCACACTGCAAATGGAGAAAGTCAGCATTGCTTTCCTCATAATAAAGCAGGAGGAAGAATATGAACATTTACAGTTAGAAATGCAGGAAACGGGCATTTGAAAGGGGAGTTTGTAAGAGCAGTTTGGGGGTGTTGTGTGTGTGTGTGTGTGTGTAGTTCTGGTTTGTTTGGAGGTTTGTTGGGGTCTTAGGTGGAGTTTTTTGTGTGTGTTTGCTTCTTTTGTTTTTACCCCTTGACAGGAGTTTAGGCAGGAAGGTTATGACAGATACAAAGGCAATTGTGGCTGTGAATGAAGCTATGGAAAAGACAATGTAATCGTGAAAAGTTTTGTTTGTATGAAGTGTCATCTAATAGGGTTAATAGAGGAGAAGATCTGAGGCTTGGAGATGCAGGTGGATACTGTGGTTGAGGTTTCAAAAGAGCTCAGGCAGATGATTGAGCAAAGGGAAGAGGAGGCTAAAGAGAATAGTCAGACTTGCAGATGAACTCAGAAGGAAGACTGCTGGGTGAGGAAAATGGTGACACAGAGGAAAAAATTGGCTAAGTGAAGGAGAAATAGAACTCAGGAACAGGGTTGTTGTTTTTGAAAGTGAAGAAGGGTAAAGCAAGCTGTAACTGAAGGGAGAAGGGAAAGGAAGAAGAATGGTCACTCCCATAAAAGAACGGAAGAGGCAGTGGACATACCCAGAGTTCATATCCCCAGAAGAATACAGGTTGGCTCACAGAAGACTGCAAAAGAGAATAAAAGGCAAGAGGACACACAGTCAGAAAGAATGTGAGGAAAGCCAGAAAGTCACATGAAGGCTAGGAAAAAGTCAGGTCTATCTAATTGAGACTCCCTACTGAGAAGAACAGGCCTGTCACCAGAGTTGATCTGGAGATGGGTGTGCTGTCTGCTGTGAGCTAAGAAATGGATTGTGGAACTCAGACTAAGGTGAATTATAATGGGAGCAAAAATTAAAAAGTCCATTGATTGTCCTTCATGTGAGAACAAATAACACAACTTGATTCTTGCTGGAACACATCAAGGGAGATGATGCCAGGTTTGGGAACATGCTTAAGGAAATATAGGTTCAGGTGACCCATGTTTAAAAAATGCTGCCTTAATGTGACTGAATTGAGAGGCCTAGATAATCTCTATTCTAGAATATAATAGGAACTGGCACATGAAATGGAAAGCTCAATAGCAAGGATTTTGTACGAATAAGTAAACTCTGGAACCATACCCTGTAACTGAAGAATATAGTTCCTATTTTTGAGAAAGGGGAGGATGGGAGTGGGGAGGGAGTGATTCAGGAAACTATAGGCCTGTTAGTTTGACCTTAGTTGAGTGCAAGAACTTGGAACTAATTTTGAAAGAGAAAGTAGTTAGGGACATAGCAGTGAATGGTAATTAGGATAAAATTTAACATGGTTTTACAAAAAGCAGATTGGGTTGGTCTGGCACAATCTCCTTCTTTGAAAAGATTACTCATTTTCTAGACAAAGGAAATGAAGTAAATCTAATCTACCTGGATTTCAGTAAGACATTTGTTACTGTTCCTCATGGGAAATTACCAGTTAAATTGGTGATGATGGGGATTAATATGAGAATTGAAAGATGGATACAGAACTGGTTATTAAAGGGGAAGCTACAGTGGATCATACTGAAAGGTGAACTGTCAGGCAGGAGGAAGGTTACAAGCAGAGTTCCACAGGAATCAGTCTTGGGACCAATATTTTTAAACACTTTATTACTGAACATGGCACAAAAAGTTGGAGTGTGATAATAAAATTTGCTGATGACACAATGTTGGGTAGTATAGCTAATACAGAGGAGGGCTGGAGTATCATATAAGAAGATCTGGATGACCTTCTAAATTGAAGTAATAGAAATGAGATGACATTTAATAGTGCAAAGTGCAAGGTCATTCACATAGGGACAAACAATATTTTTTTCTATTAGCTGGGGGTTTATCAGATGGAAATAACAGTGGAGAAGAAAGAGCTGGGATTATTCATTGGTCACAGGATGACTATGAGCCATCATTGTAATGAGGCCAAGAAAAAGGACGCATTGGAAGAGGCATTTCCAGCAGACACCAAGAAGTATAATTACCATTATACAAGGAACTGGTGAGACCTCATTTGGAATGCTGTGTGCAATTCTTGTCTCCACTGTTTAAAAAAAGATGAATTCAAACTGGAACAGGGGAAAAGAAGGGGTACTAGGATGATCTAAGGAAAGGAAAACCTACTTCTTTATGAAAGGAGACACAGAGAGCTTGGATTATCCAGCCTAATCAAAAGAAGGCTGAGGGGATATATGATTGCTCTTAATAATTACATCAGAAGGATTATTACCAGGGAGGAAGAGACGTTATTTAAGTTAAGTACCAGTATGGACACAAGAACAAATGGTGATAAATTTATTTGAGGAGATATTATAATGAGATCACCTACAGTGGTGGATGGGTAACTGGCAACTGCCAATAGCAAAAATTTCCAGCTGCTGGAGATGGGACACTTGATGGGGAGGGCTCTGAGTTACTACCTTTTCCAGGTATCTGCTTGGTGGGTTTTCCCCACATGCTCAAACTCAAACAGATTGCCCTATTTGGGGTTGGGAAGGAATTTTTCCCTGAGTCATATTGGCAGAGCTCCTGCCCTCCCCCCCCCCCCCCCCACTTCCTCTGCACCATTAGGCACAGACACTTGGTGGATTCTTCGTAACTTGAGGTCTTTAAATCATGATGTGAGGACTCCAGTAACTCAGCCACAAGTTAAGGGCCTATTTCTGAAGTGTGTGAGGTTCTGTGGCCTGCATTGTGCACAAGGTCAGACAGGACAATCACAATGGTCCCTCCTGACCTTAAAGTCTTAAAGTTAAAATCACTTTAACTGAGTGTGGTATAATCTATTTCATTCTCCATACCCAATCTCTGTTAAAGATTCATTATTGTAAAATGGGTCATTGTGAGAATTCAATTTTCCATAGAGTGCATGATTATTATGGAGACATTATATAGAACTTTCATGGAAGAAACTATTGTTCATGTGGTAAGAAGAAAAGCTGAATCATTTCAGTGTAAGCCAAGAATTTTCCACCACATTGTTTTGTAGTCCTTTAGTAGATCATTTTCTGGCATTTATACCATAATATGCTATCACAAGGTGTATGTGTAAAGCCGGTAAGCGGGGGAGGGGGGGGGGGTGATAGACTTGTAGATCCTTGACAATGTTTCCTCTAATATTTTCTATTCATGTGCAGATTTTTTCCATCCATATGCAGAATAAATTTCATATGTGCCAAGTCATGTGTGAATGTGCACCACCAGTAGAAACAAAAAAACTAGCTGTGGGTGCTCTGCTAATAAGCTGGGTGGTATTGGAACCTCTCCTGAGTGGCTGCCCAAAGTCATAACTTATAGGGAACACTGGAACCCAGACAAGGTGGGAGAGGGCCTGGCTCTGCACTCCTGGAAGGTTCTGGGGGCAACCAGCCATTAGAGTTGCCTAGAGCACCCTGTCCTGGGCCCTTTTGAATTGCCAGGCCCTTTTGCCACCCCCTTCCTGGTTAGTGAGTTTGGATTTCTCAGAAAATTGCTCTTGTCCCATAGAAATAATTCACTCACCAGACCAGAGAAAGAAAAAACTATAATAAGTTCCCCTACTGGCATTTTACACAATAGCATTCTATCTGAGATTAGTGTTTGCTATCCAACCATTTTCCTCCCCCCTAAGATCATGTAGGAAATTCAGTCTGTAGATCTTTGAGACCAGTATGAATATGATTATAATCTAACATGTTCTTGCAATTCTGAAGTTTTCTTTTGGTTCACATTGCAAACAACATTTATCCAGTTCTAATGTTCCTAATTTTGTTACTCTTAGGCTACATCTAGACTGCAGAGTTTTATCAGAAAATTTGCGTATCTTTTTCCATTTCTTTTTTTTTCGGAAGAGGCTATTTCGAAACTTGGCCCATCTACAGGGCCCAAATTTCAGAAAAAAAACCTTCTCTTTTGGAACATCCCTTATTCCTCTCACCGAGAAGAATACAGGGATGCCAAAAGAATGCACTCGCTTTTTTGGAAACTGTTCTGAAAAAGTGGACATGTTCCCTGGACATGGCAGAACTTTTCCGGGATACCTACGGTATCCTAGACAAACTCTGCAGCCTAGGCATAGCCTTAGTGTCTGTCCTGCGCTCAGAGTTATTGAAGGGCATCACCAGTCTTTGATGTTGTCTTTCAAAGGGTCTCTACTGCCTCACACCTGGCTTTCTTTGAGCTGGAGTGGAATCCTTCAGTCTTGTTGGCTGTATTTCTGGAGGTAATCTGGTCCAGAGGTGTCACTTTAAAACTTAAAATGGAAAATACTCTTTTCTCTGTAGCCTACAGCACAGGGGCAGGCAGACACAGTAGGAAGCATGTAAGTGCAAAAGATCTAAGCAGGCTAGAGACAGGAGATCATCAGTGTTAGTAGGGATGGTGCATCACATACTTCCAATCACTCTGGATATTTACATGTAGCCTTTGACACGCTGTCTCAGATTTTGTAAAATAATACAAACAAGAAAAAAGAAATTATAGAAAGATTGTGTTCACCACACATGCATCATCTGAAGAGAAGTCTATAATATGATGGAAGAAAAACCATTTTAATGGCATAGTACAGCTAAACATAGTAAACATAAATATTCTATAGTATGTTTATCAGTTTATAGCCCTGTATATTCTCAAGCAGAAAAGACAGATGAGATTAGAGTGGAGCAAATATTTAAAGGTGAGAAGCCCTCTTTCTTTAAAGCTTACTTGTTCTTATTGCTCTGAAATCTGTATGATTATTAGGAGTGCTTTGACATTTGGTAATCGTTGGTGGGGAGGATCAGAGTAGGGTCAGTAATCTAATCTTGGGGCATTGCAGCCAAGAGGTTTGCGAGCTACAACCCTCCTGAGAGAAACAGCTTTTCTTAAATTAAATTTCACTTGTATCCAGCATTTTTTTGTGTGCACAGACAGAGATTAAAGCATGACACAGCTCACTGTATGAGGGGTTCCTGTGGTTGAGAGTTACCACCAACGGAGTGCACAGCACCGAACAGCCCTTTTGAGGAAATTAAATCAAAGCAATATTTAAAAAACATGGTTTGCTTCTTCAGATAGAGCTGGTTGGGTACCCATAAAGCTCACATACTTAATGAACTACACTGAACATTCATGGACAGAGGATTTTGTAGGATTTTTAGCCTTCATAGTTTTACACCATCTGGATAACTCAAGGAGATAAGTAGTAGTTCTTGAACCTGACCTAGGCTATGTCTAGACTGCACGCCTTTTTCAACAGAGGCTTTGTTGATGGAATCATACGACTATATCTTTAAGGGCCTGGATGCTTCGAGAGAGGGTAGGACAGGACTCCTCTTTCATTCAATAAGGAATGGACTGGGAGAAGGGGCCAGCATAAATGCTGCTGCTTCTTTTCCAGTAGTTCAGCTGCTTGCAGAAAGAGTAAGAAGAATCTGAGTTAACTGGTAATGGAAGTCAGTCGTAGAAGGCTGCCAAACTCTCTGAGCCTAAGGAATAAAAGGAAGCAGCTGAAGGGGATAAATTATCACCTATAAATTAAAGCAAGAGAGCTGGAGACTCTTGGCCTATGTCTACGCTGCAGGCTTTTTGCGCAAGAACAGATGTCTTGCAGAGTGTCTACACTGTACGCGTGTTCTTGCGCAAGTAAATTTACAATACAGCATCAGAACAGAGGGCTTCTTGCTCAAGAATTATTCCTCTCCCCACGAGGAATAAGCCCTCTTGCACAAGAGCTCTTGTGCAAGAAAGCAGTGTAGATGGGCAATAGGGGTTTCTTGCGCAAGATACCCCTATGGCATCAGAGCTTTCTTGCGCAAGAGAGCATCCACACTGCCATGGACGCTCTTGCGCAAAAACAGATGGCAGTGTGAACGTGCTCTTGCACAAGACCTTTTGCACAAGAACTCTTGCGCAAGCAGTTCTTGCACAAGAAGCCTGCAGTGTAGAAGCAGCCTCCCTGTGTAGATGTACTCTAAGAGTCCTTGGAAAGGAATGATTGGTTTCCTGAGGAGGGAACCTGAGGCAAGGCACATATGCAGCACTACATGGATTCAGCAGGGGGTACTGCACGGCAGACATGCCCTACTATGGGAATGTGAGAGTGATTGGGCGGAGGGGCTCAGGAGGGACACTAGGAAGAAGATATGAAGGTAATGGAAGTGGAACTAGGGGAGAATAGGGCTGGGGATGCCTGTCAGCCCCACATTATTCCCTGCTGTATATGCGCAAGAGCCTGGGTGGCATAGACCTCTCTCCCCACTCCTCATGATTTTGGTTCACTGCAAATGTGCCAGGATCAGAGGAGCCCTGTCATTCTAGCCTACAAGCCAGTTCTGGAGTGGGGGCTGCTTTTCTGAGGATCTGAGCCCCTCTTCCTAGCCCACACTCCTGTGACGTGAGATTTGGGGTGCTTTGTCCCTCTGAGGTGGACTGAGCTCATCTCTCTATTTCTGTCACACCAAGTATGCTGGGTGAGGAGCTGAGACAGGCATATCAGAAACTTTCCAGATGGGGGGAAGATGGGTGGTGTGAATGGAGCTCATGGAGGAGAGTAGGAAGAGAGAGTATTAAACCTAGCAAGTGTGACTCAGTGTTTGTCAGTAGTGCTGGTATAGGTAGCTTCTTTCTTTACAGCAGGAATGGGGAATCTAAGTCCCAGGGGCTGGATCCGGCTCCCAGCTTGACTGGATCTGGCCCCCAAGGTCAGTCCCCATCCCCAGTATTGGGGCTGGAGCATACAAAATCTACTAGGCTGATCTGCCCTGGGATATGGTATGTGAGTAGAATGTGGGGAGTGTCTTTCTCCTCAGTCTGGGGCCATGTCAGTGAGGGGGGTTTTGTTTTGTTTTTCTTTGTTTTTGTTTTGTTTTTGCTTCTCACTTACTTGTGGCCCCCGACTGATTTTTCTGTGACACAAAAAAAGGTTCCCTGCCCCTGTTTTGCAGTGAAAAGGCAGAGAGAAAGTATATGTGGTATGAGGTGTTTTGGAGGCCTCTCTCAAAGGGTATGGTTAAGATTACCTGGCTGTTACCTTTGCTCTGTATTTTCTGGTTTGTTTTTGTTTTTTACTCAACAGTCTGAAAGGACATGAATGATAGCTGGTGAACCTCAACTCTGTTTTAATGATTTTTGGAATTTAATATATTTTACTGGGGTAAGTTGTACTGGGTAAAAATGCTTTTGGGATTATAGGGACTTGGATGAGCAATAAAATCTTCAGTTGTTTCATTTGCATTAGATTCAACTAAAGAAAAGATTGATGTATATCCCCCCTGTGGAAAATTAAAGTTACTTTTATATAATGATTCACAATTGTGACTTCTAAATAACAATTGCACTGGATTTGAATGGGTGCACAACCCCATTTATAAAATAATTGTGTGAAAGCTAAGTGCTGTACCTGACTTTACAAGCTATCCACTTCTTTGCTATTATAAGATGAATAGAACATTGAGGGAGAATTCCAACTCTCTCATTGGCTCATGTTTCAATAAACAGGATAATATATTCTTTATTTAGAAAGGCTCTCTGTGTAATAATTGACATTGGATTGACTATAAAAAAAATCCATAAGCTGCTTTTTCTTTTGGATTCTGCTTACAATAGCAGAGGACATTTCCTGGGCTTCAGGCCATCAAATCCTCCCACCCTGATATGAATTCCCTGGAAATTCCCTGTTTTTGGTAGCTACTGCTGAACAATATGGCTACGTCTAGACTGCAACCACTTCTTTTGAAAAAGCGAGCTGCTTTTTTGAAAGAGCACCCAGGCAGTCTGGATGCTCTTTTTCGAAAAAGCCCTGTTTGTATTCAAGAATGCCTTTTTTCAAAAGAGCACTTTCGAAAAAAGATGTTCTCTCTCATAAAATGAGGTTTAGCACAGTTGAAAAAACTGCCACATTCTTTCGATTTAATTTCAAAAGAATGCGGTGGCAGTCTAGATGCAGGGGAAGTTTTTTTCGAAAAAAGGCCACTTTTTTTTAAAAGCCCTGTAATCTAGATACACCCTATGTGTCTGTGTATCTAAGAGCAAGACTGAATTCAGAAAGGGTGTTGCATTTTGTTTCCTTCTCTATGTTGGGTGGACACTCTGAACTACAATAAGAAAGCAACCAAAGCAGGGAAGAGTTGAAGAGACTGGCAATTGTTTATCAATTGTTGATCCTGGCAATTGTTTATCAATTGATGATCCTACCAAGGAAAGTTTGTGGGTTCTGTAGATTCAGTGAGACTGGTGACTGGTGACTCATGCTACCTTTCTACAAGGAATGTGGAAGTGGCTCTCTGAGATGTGGGCTGGGCAGTCCTCATCTAGGAACCCTAGGTGCAGTGAAGCCTGGGGAGAATGTTTGAATTGCACGCTATTGTGTTGTTTTCTTTATCAACACAAGTAAATCTGAGGAAGGAAGTTGAGATCTTATATAGTGTAAAGTCCTGCTCACATTATGACACTTTTTTTTCCTTGTTGGTCCAGTCAAAATATATTGAGATTAAAAAAGCAACTTTCTCTGAAAACAAGATAGCCGTGCGGGTATGAAAGCATTTTCTGAGAAACAAGTTATAACAAACAATGTAGACAATCTTATACAGAGAGAAAGTAATCCTCCTCCAGCTGGATACACAAGTGAAAAGACACTAAATCTATATAATAAAAGAAAATGAGTTTTCAGACTGAAGAAATTATCACTGGAATACCCATCTATAGTGATGCTCTAGTAATAGGTCTGCCCATGTTTTCACTATGCACAAGCTATTTACAGAGGCTAATAACTCCTCTATACAAATGAATTTCTTGTAGTAGTTGCCAAACTCTAGTATTCAATTTCTCACCATTGTATAAGCCCATCATTGGGCAATGTATTATTTATAAGTTTATTTTTCTAATTTAAATTCATACAAAATAAATAAAAAGTATATTTAGGTTTTAAATAATTTTCTATAAGATTAGTAGATGCCCCTGAAACATCTAAAAAGATTATTAAACAGTGGCATGCTCACTTTATTTTCATACAGGCAAGGGTAGAAAAATATAGCTTTTTACAGGTTTTGCTGCACTGAAGAGGAAAATGAAATATAGCTGGACAGTTTTCAGTCTCTGGTTCAACACCTGATTATTGGATAATACATCTTATCCATATTTTTCCCATTTGGCTTTTGGAGTACACAACTCTCTATAAGTCTCATAATTAATTGGCCAGTCAAAAAGACCAAAATAGCAGCTTATTGTTTTATAATTTGATGCCTCTAAATACTAGTATTTGATACAATTTCTGCCTCATTTCAGACATCTGGTTTGAGATAAAAATACGAATGGCCTTGATTATTTTTAAAATGAGCTTCTTTTTAACTCTGGTGCACATTTTAAATTAAACAGATTATGTAAGTATATCATCCTTTATGAAGTACTTGTACATTATTGTTGGAGCTATTCAAGCTTTACTTAATGTCTTCAGCATTACTGATGTCATTCTAATTTCTTTCTCTCCATGTCTAACCTAATGCATTTCTAATGTGTCTCTTACCTAAGTGTGGCCTCCCCAACAGTTCTATATTTTATGATGCTATCCATAAAGGTGTGTCTACACAGCACCCTCAACTCAAAATAAGATACAATTTGCACTATGCAAATTTTGAGACCTCCCTTAACCTTCATGGAATAAGGGTTACAGGGATGCCAAAACAGCATGCCCATTATTTCTAAAAAATATTTCTAAATAACAGGCAGTTTGTTAAGAAACAGAGTAGCTATTTTGGGATACCTCCAGTATCCCGAAATAACCATGCAGTATAGACGTACCCCAAGAGAAGTAGTTTACTTGAAGTAATTAACTCATCAAAAGTCAAAAAATTTTTGAGGAATAGCACAATGCTTGGGTTTCCTTTCATCAACTTTTATTTTATAATTAGTGAAATAAAAAGGAGAAAATTATTTTAAACCAAAATATTGTTTTTTTACCATGAAACACTCCACTGAAACCAGTCTGTCTCCCTCCTGATGCTTGGTAACCAAAATGGCTTCTCATTTTCCTTGCAACAACTGGGTCCTGTCTTCTTTGTAATGACTGGTGCCGCTACCTGTGGTTACTCTTCATGGTATCTGGGACTCGAAGGGTACTGTTCCTGGGGATAACAAGTAATACTACTCCTCCTAACAGGGTGTACAAGAAACAAAATACAAATCCCAACATGTGAAATGCTCTTCCCCAAAATCACAGTGTAAACAAAGGGGACTTTCCTGGAAGCAGAGGCGCTAAGGGAGGAAAGGATAAGGGTTACTAATGAACACCAATACTTTACTAATAAAACAAATTCCAGACCACCCAACATTCACTACTGTACCACAACCCGTTGGCTCCCTGTGTGATGCCTTCTTAAGCTGATGGAATGCCTGGGATCAGTCTGGAGAGGGCAAGTGTTTATAGTTCTGCAAACATTGGCTGCTCTAAAGAAAATGAAAAGGGCCTTCCTATAGAGTGAGCCAATATCCTCTTCTTGCTCCCTGGCCTGGAGTGATGTGTAGGTCTAGGCTGGCTTAGGTGGCTGGCAATAGTTTGGTTCTTTGGCTCCCTGGACACAAGGCTCTGCAGAGCTGGAACTAGAGTTGCTAACTTTGTTTGCCTGTATTTCTGGAGGTTTCATCACGTGGCATTATCTTTAATTAAATATTAATATTTAATTCTTGGAGGGTAAGTAGTATCCAGCCATGCACTAGATCCCACAACTGTGCAAAGTAGTCTTTTAGTTGCTACCATACTATTTGTTGATTAAGTTTAAACTATCTATAAATCACTCAGAAACCTCCTTATTCATTTCAGTGAGCGTAACTCCACTAAGAGTTACATATTCCACCTCAAGCAGACACTCACACTTTGCCCCACATAAACTATTTCTCACAACTTGTTTGTATTGGAAAATAGTGGGGGGCAAAGTATGTACAGCTTTCCCTGTTCCCAAGAAAGTGCTAAGCTGGGGCATTGCTTCTGCCTCCCTAAATTAACTAGCACAATATGTTGTGCTCAGTAGCACAAACTATTGTGAGTGTATGCTGTTCTGTTAAATAGAACATTCTCCTTGACCCATCCCCTAAAATGTATCAGAAGTACTGATGTAGTAATGGACATAACTGCTAGAGCCCTGATTCTTCTAAATTGTACTGGGCAAAGAGAATTTGCCCATAAGGTATTTGCAAGTAGTTTAGCATTTTCATCAGACTGGCATAATGACAGATTGTTTACTAGGTTGTGTTCTATGGACATGTTTTCATGCTGCTCCAATAATCTGGACACTTAAATTGCTCTGGGCTGGAACTTGGCAGGTGTACTGTTAGTGCAGGATTAATTTATCTTTTAAAGGATTGGTTTTGTTTTGGTTTTTTTCAAAAACTGTTTTGAATGCTCTTCCTAAAGCATGGAAACAGTGGTTGTCTTCCAGGTTTGCTAACATCCGATTATTGAAAATATTATTCAAAACGGAGACATGTTTCATTGCACATCAGGAGCATGAGGTACAAATAAAATACCTGAATGTCAGATCATTGGCCGCCTATACAGTATTGTTTCAGTAAGTAATTTAGTTCTAGTCAGTGTCAGAGTTAGTTGCTCTGTGTCAAGATACCCTTAGAAAAGATTCTACGCAAATTTCTGGAGTAGCCAGTTAAAAAAAATACCTGATTTGTGGCACTTCTGGCCTGGGTCTTTCAGTGGTTAAACTGGGAGAAAATATCATTAAGAAAGCAAGTTTGTTTAGCTGCCTAAGTCAAATGATTGGTAAGACATAACTTGTTCTGTTCATGTCATATACTACATACTGTTGGATTCTTAGTATCATGAACATGATCTCCAATGGGGTATTTATTTTTGTAATACTTGAGAGGAAGTTAGCTAGACGTGGATATCTTGCTTCTAGGGTGTACTGATTTGATCACATGAACATATAGCCACCAGGTTGGGATTACGCTAACCAACCACGTTGATGTGTGTCTGATCTCTACCAATATGAATTGTCAAGCAAAATTTACAAGGCATTTTATTGATTCCATTTTGTTGGAAGCATCTTGTACACTTCCGTTGAGACTTATCCATTAAAATATGAATGAACTGTAACATTTCTATTAGCTGAGTTGAATTTCTCTATGCACCACCGTGGCCATGCAGGACTTGTTAGTGTCCTCCTAATTCAATGCCTTATCAACCGCTCTTACAGTATTAAACATCACCCTAATCCATGCTAAAAATGTCAAAGGTACATGAACTTGTATTGAATCCAGGTTTAAGACCTTCAATCATCTTGTGCTACTAACAAGATTTTTGTATTTTTTTCCAAATGCCCTTTAAAAAAAATAAAGTACAAAAGGTCTGATTTAAAACCAATGAAACAAACAAAAAACCACACAGAATTAAGGGGTCTTATCACACCTTAACTAAATATTTTGTTATTTTGAATGTGGATTGTAGTATAAATAGGACATTGTTGACCCAGGACTATGTTAATGGTGGTTTCTTTGGCCATTTGAAATTCACTTCTTCCAATCTTAGTCATTGGGGGAGTATCTGAGTGATGTGTCATTAGAAGATCAAATAACTTACCTTGCATATATCCGTGTATACATTCTGTAAATGAAAGAAGTTGGAAGAAAAATAATTTAGTTTTAATAATTCTGAATAGGATTACTCCTTCAAAAAAGTCAGAGCAAGTCAAAGACTGTGTAGGTGTTTTTCCTCATATCTTGCCTTTCCCCTACTCCATAACTAGAGTGGTAATGAGCCAGAACTGGCTCTTCAACAGCTTCTTCTGCTTCAGGAGAAAAGGTATGTTAGCAGATCTTCTATTTACTATGCTGCTTCCTCATGGGATGGTTAGGAGAGTTGATACATTGCTATTAGTTGAAACTTGAAGTGATTAGGTATTACACTGATAAGTACCTTAGAAATTGGGATATTCTGGAGATATTCCCTCTAATCTTGGTGCTGCTCCTTAATCTTGAAGTTTTATCTCTTTCTATCCATCATTGTTCTTCATTATTCTCACTCTCAGAATTTTCACCGATATTTGAACATACACATTGGAAAAGCAGCTGAGCAAGTGAAAGGAGGAGAACATAGAAGAGGAGAAGAGAAAGTTGAAATTATTATTCTTCCCTTACTAAGCAATGTTCATACCATATTTTATAAAAAGAATGCCCTCAGATTGGGAAAGATGCATTGTACTTGTACATGCACCTCTTGGCCCTCTCTCTATCCTCCAAAAAAAGTGGTGGGGCTCATTTGTGGACAGTAGCACTTATTGGACCACTAGAATGCTTTCATTTTACTTTCTCATTATAACAAAAAATACACAGAAACTACACTGGTCATAGTTGGAAATTGTTTAGTTTCTTAAGTGCCAAAATGTCAACACTTGAAAGCAACACAATCACCTGGCAGGCAAAGCACAGAGAAATAGCTGGGCTGAAGGAGAAATTAAACTTTTCCCCCTAGATACTTGGTCACCTTCACCTTTCTGGCATATTGCATGTTTTTCAGGTGTCTGAGCCAATTTTACATTTAGTCTTATTTTTTTAATAATAAGGCTTGGTCAGATTCCAGTTTTGGCAGTATGTAAAGAGTTGTGGAAAA
Source organism: Pelodiscus sinensis (assembly GCF_052426305.1). Taxonomy (NCBI): domain Eukaryota; kingdom Metazoa; phylum Chordata; order Testudines; family Trionychidae; genus Pelodiscus; species Pelodiscus sinensis. The sequence goes on from NC_143052.1 coordinate 204,397,952, forward strand.
GCACTACTATTTACTGTCTGAAAAGAAAGCAACATAGGCCAAATTTCTATATTTGTCTTTAAATTGAACATTTATTCTGAATAAAGTATGTGCTATTTTCAGTTGACATAAGAAGTTATGTTTCTTATCCATGAGAACAGAAGTACTGCTTTGTGTGACTGTGTTTTGAACCTTTCTTAAATAAATCTAAATAGACATAATAGCATTAAGGCAGTCTGGGATGTGTTTTAGGAGCCTTGAATGCCCACAATAGGAATTTGATTACAAGAATTTTCTGAGATGCAGGGTAATGGACCTCTAAAACACACTCTTCTGAATCTCAATGCTATAATCTGAGCTATAAATATACATTATATATATTTCAATATCTATTCATAATAGTGTGTGTAAAAGGATCTCTCCCAAATGATTAATTTCTGGGTTACTTTTGGGTTTAAGTTTGATTAATCATTGGTATTTTCCATATCCTATGTTCAATTATATCTAATACCAAGAAAATGGTATATTTGCTTGTAATACCAAAACACTACCAGCTAATGCTTGAGCCAGGATCAAAACAGTTCTCTCTCCCAAAATTGGTGTTCCTCACACAAACAACTTTGTTTTTTCAGCCAGTAATACTAAGAATTTGGTGTGCAGTATAATTTTATCCCTAAAATGCTGTAACTAACCTTTTAGAATAATACAGTATAATAAAATGCCTAAAGTACCCTTTTAACCTCTGATTAAAAACAGACAAATTAGGGATGTTTTGAGACATGTAAAAAAGGGAAGTGTTAGATGTGGAATTAAAAGTTAAAAATATGGCAATGGTTGAAAATACAAATTCAAAACAAAATATTTCTCACCCCACCTCAAACCCTCAAAAAATAACATTGAGGGGAGAAATTGACTGCATTTCATTTTAAGTTTTAGACCCCGGAACCCGCCACAACAAAGACTGTTAGCCCACTTAAGATACAATTTTAAGATGACACAAGGTTCTCAAACTGTCAGGTTGTCCTCTTTAGGGAAGGCATGGGAATATGTCAAGTGTGGCGTGAGCTCTTAGCTTTATAAACTTAATTTTACTTTTTAGAGCACTGTCTGTAAGTCCTGGGTTCCTGCAGCTCATACAGAAGGGTCATGTTAATCAGGGTGGTGGAGATAAAGGATATCATCCAGCTGGTTATAATTGTGACATCTGTGTAGTGCAGTCCCAGAGCACCCACTCTGTTCCCTGACATTGTGGTAGGCCTGCCAGAGCTCTTTTATTTTCATCTAGCACTGGTCAAGTGTCCAGGTATGGCCCTTCTTGCCCAGGCTGGCAGTGATCCAGTGTAGACATTTGCATTTCTCTTTCTAGTGCAAAGATCCTGGAGATTGGTTTCTCCTCCCAGACCTCGATGAGGTCCAGAATATCCACACCAGCCCAGGCCAGAGCTCGCCTGTGACCCTGACATGTGGCAGCCGAGGGAGCAGCAGGAGTGCTGGCAACTCTGAGAGGGTCTGCTGGAGCGTTGGAGTCACTATGGCTACCTTGCTTGCTGCTGTGTTGCACAGGGCTCTCACAGCTCTCTACATAGCACAAGCCCTTTTCCTGCTGCCAGGAATTTTAAACTCCACAAGAGAAGGGGAGCAGTGGAGATGCGAGGTGTAGTCAGAGCTGCAGCTGCAAGAGGCCTCCGGAGGCTATTATTTCGAATTAGCAACACCAGAGTGTCCACGCTAATGCTATTTGGAAATAATTATTTTGAAATTAGTGTAATTCCCCAGTGAAAGCAGAAGTACAGCTTTTGAATTCTGCAGCCCATTATCATATAGATAGTAGCCTAATGTCTGTGACTCTGTAACACAGAAATGCTGGATGTTCCCTCTGGGCGGTGCTGTTCCTCCCTGGCTGTTCCCTCTGGGTGGCGCTGTTGCCTGAGTCACATCCTTCGCCTCCCGCCATGGGACTCGGCTGACTTCTGCGCCGCTCATCTGGGCCGCCACGGGGAGCAAGTAGAGCAAGCGACCGTTTGGGCTCTATGCTCCCCATGCAGCACAGGGAGTGCAGTGCCCAAATGGCTGTTTGGGCTCCGCGGTCCTCTGAGTGAGAGGCAGGAAGGGGAGGAGAAGAGAAAGAGAGAGACAGAGAGAGAGGCAGGAGGCGGAGGAGAGTTGAGAGAGAGAGAGGGAGGCAGTAGGAGGAGGAGGAGAGAGAGAGACCGGAGGCTCAGGAGAGAAGACCCATGTAGAGGAGAGACCTGAAAATCCCATCTTATGACGGGCTAATTGTCTAGTTTTGAAATAATGGGCTTGGTAGTGTGGACACACTGCTTATAAATTCGACCTAAGGGAAGTTATTTTGAATTAGCCCTGGTCTACACTAGGGAGTTAAATGTGTGATCTTATTTCTGTTAACTGTCACCTTGTCGGATGTGGCTCACAACTGAGAGTGCCTACCTCAGAAAATAGGAAAGATAGCCAAGCTAATGCTGTACCTAAAACTGGATTTCTTCAAATCAGTTACAAATGTAAAGTCCTTATATCACAATTCAAGTCTTAAGATGGTACCCCAGACACTCCACTTAGACTCTCCAGCCTATCTTGCCACCCAGTTAAACTGGATTTTGTGATAAAAGGCCATTTAAACCAAAAATCAGACCACATAAGCCCAAAAGACTTACGCTAAATCAGATCTTACACCAAGGACAACACCATCAGCATATTCTAAGAAAAGGAAGTAAGAGTTACTCAGACCTTAAAGCGGTTAAAATGCATTTACAGGGGAGTCAGAGTTTGTTATTGCAGATGTTAACAGGAATATAATAATCTGTTAGTTTCCCCAAAAGTCCCTCAGGGCTACCCAGAATATGTCTGGAAATCTCCTTCTTCATTTTGTGTTATTGTGCCCTGTTAGAATCCAAATAATCCAGAGATGAAGGATCTTTCCTTGAATCCAAACTTATAGCTTCTTCAAACAACAAACAAGCGGACAAAGTCATTACTCACATGGCCTTTCCTTTCATGACACAGAGTGAAGAATGCATTTAGAATCTTTGTCCTCCAATCACCACATACAATGAAAACCTGATTTGAAATTAGGCACATTTCCATTAAAATTCTTCATTTGCTTCCCACAAAGCCTCTTCATTTGAGGGGTTATTTAGTTATACAGAGGTGTCAAAGTCAGGCTGGATGGCTGCAAGAGGGTCCTTAAATGTTGATGTATTAACCCTAGAATGGTAAAGGCCCTTTTGCCTACAAGCTGACAAGTGCTTACCTCTTGTCAATTAGGGACACCTGAATTCAATAAAGGCCCACCTGAGGCCCACCTTTGAAGAGAGCAATGGGGAGAGAGCTACTGCCTGGCTAATGGCAGCAGAGAAATAAAGAGGTTGTGCTTCTCCCTATAGGAGAGAGAGCCAAATCTGAGTGCCTGCTAGGGGAAGGACTGACACCTTGCCCCAGAGAGGGAGACAGTGAAAGATAGGTCTCTGGGCTTTTATTTGAGTTTGTTTCCTATTTGTATGGTGGAAGATCACCCCTTAGGCTAACTCTCAAGCCTACTCTGAAAATATGACCAAGGAAGCACCAAAGGTGAAAGACAAACCTTGGCTGGCCCAAGCCCATAATTGCCAGAGGGAGAAGCACTTAGGCTGTTGAGAGACAGCCTGAGTGCTAAGGTTTGTTACTCTAATATAACAGAATACAGCTAAGTAAAAACAATACATGTGATATCCCATTAGTTTTTATGAAGTTTAAATAATGAATACTTATACATTTTTAACAATTAATTTGGTCTCAGCTAATACACAAGTAAATAGGCCAAAGGCTCTTCCATGAGCTGGCATTGCGTCTGCCAGCATCATACCTACATCTTTTCTTTCCATTGATTATTTATTACACTCATTTCGGGCATCTTGTTCTAAATTAAAGTGTAAATTCTACCGAACTAGGATCATCATAATAGGACCTTGTGTCAGATTGCAATCTCTATGTGCTACTTTAAAATCTCAAGTCACCTATTTTCATAGCAAACCTATGTGAGGGTGCTGAAGAGAAAATCTTTTAAGTGTCCTATCATGGAGATCCTTATGGACTGTTTTTAACAAGGGCAGCTCCAAGGGATAGCCCACATCTCTTTCTTGGGGATCCATCTGATTTCAGGATTCATAATGTCTGTGGACCGACAGTGTCCTTGCTTTCTCACAGTTGTCCGTTTAGCTGCCATATCCTTGAAGCTTGTTGATGGGGTGGCGGCTTCTATAGAAAAGATAATGTGGCCCAAATTCATATTCCTGTCCTACCGCTTCTTCCTCCTGGGTGAAGGCTCCATCACTGAGATGATTAGTGGAGGATGGCCTTGCTTAAGGATGCCTGGTTACCTTTCTTCCATAAGCCAAGCTTTGATTTTTGCCTCTCAGTAATGATTATATAGGTACACTAATTGCTTTAGGCAAACTGAAAACTGTTACCAACATAAGATATGCTGTAATATCTCATGTTTAAGTAATAAGAAACTGTAAACTGTATATAAAGTCTTAAAACCTTGCCCTCAGGAGCTATGGTTTCTAAAGCAGTTAAAGGTGATGGAAGCAACGTGGAAATCCAAGCATTATAATTAATTTATGATGTCTGTATTTATTACTGTGATGGTTTTTGGCATTAAAGATTTGTGACTACTCTATTTCCAAGGCATGTGTGTGCTTGTCACGCTGTTTCAGATATAAACATGGTTTATATGTTATATCATAATCCAGGTTATGATTTGTATTTCAAAAGGAAAGGCTAAATTCCTAAATCAAGTGTATTTAGGAATCTAAACAGGCTATGTTAAAGAGCAGATCTATAGAATTTTTCAAAAAAATTAGTGGTAGTATATGTCATCAGGAAATTGATAATGTCACGTTGCCTCAGCTAAAACTCCCTATTTTTAATTTAGTTAACTATTTGGAAAATCAGTATTGTCAAATTACATATGGTCACTAAGGGTACATCTACACAGCGGGACTATTTTGAGATACCGGAAGTATCCTAAAATAGCTACCCTGCATCTTTTGAACATGCCTGCTATTCTGGCATCCCTGTAACCCTCGTTCCATGAGGGTTAAGCAATATCTCGAAATAGCATGTTATTTTGAAATGTGGCTTTGTGTAGACGCACCAACATTCAAAATATGCTATTTTAAAATTCAGAAGAAATAAGATACGCAATTTGCGTAGTGCAAGTTGCATATCTTATTTCGAGTTTATGGTGCTATTTAGATGTACCCTAAATGTCTAATCTCAACAAATTTGGCTTTTCTTCTCTTATTGGGAGGGCCTAAGAACAACTCCTGATGACTCTGACAGGAGGACATAGTGGCAAAAGGAGTATCATTGGATACTAAAATTCATATATTATAAAAGTACATAAATGCACTCTTATAATTACCATGGATTTTTTTTTTTAAGAGCAGGGAGGTGAGTTACTATATGCTGTTCTCCTTTGATTTCTCTGGAGCAGCAGCAAATAAATAAATTAATCAAAACATCTTTTAGAAAGTATTTTCACCATTGAGGTCAGGTCCACACTATGGGGAGAAGATTAGCTTAAACTATGCAATTCAAGCTACATAAAAACCATAGCTGGTGTTGACATACCTTAAGCTGAGTTTTGGTGCTGACCTCATGGTGGAAGGTCAAAGGATGAAATGATCCCGTTCATTTCCCTTACTCCTCGCAAGGAGTAGGAGGACTGGCACCAATGGGATGCCCTCAGCTTTCGATTTAGTGGGTCTTTATTAGACCTGCTAAATGGAATGCTGGAAGATCGACCACCACAGTGGTCATCTTCCTGCAAGTGGAAATGTGGCCTTAGTATAGTAGGCTGTGCCATTTTGTCAGTTCTAGATCCCATAATCCAATGTCACTGCGAACAAGGTCAGATACAACCTTTCTCTTCTCCTTTTTTGTTACTGCAGCCTTTAACTGCTTATATTGATGCTTATTGGAGTAGTGCTTGGGGATCACTTAACATGCTTATGGATCAGCCAGGAGTGGGGGCTCATTGTGCTAGGTACTGTATAAACACTGGAGAATGACCTGTCAATCATCTTTGTGTGTGCATGAGTGATGAAGAGAGGGAGAGATTCCATTGCAATTATTGCTAATGTATGGATTGTAACTCAGTGCAAAATATGGTCTGTTCTGTAAGTATATACTAAGGGTCATGAAGTGTTTGTTCCCTGTGATGGCCCAGCAACAAAGGGGTTAATACATTAATTGCCAGACACTGTCAATTGGAAGCCTCACATCAGCTGGGGGTGGGGGACAAGAGGGATAAAAGAAGAAGATGGAGGAGGCACTACCAGAAGAGGGCAGATTGGAGAAAGGAGCTACTGTTAGCAAGCTACTGAAGAGCTGCTCAGAAACAACATCCTGGGAGGGGATGAACTGTCTGACAGTCTGAAGAGCCTGGTGAGATCTAGGTGAAGACAGGAAGAAGCTCAGAGCACTTTTAGAGTTCAAGAACCTTAAACTATTTACTTTAGAGTCCTGAACTGGACCCCAATGGAGTGGGCAGGCCTGGGTTCTTCTACTAGCCTCCTGGGAGACTTGAGAGTGAAGAAAGTGTTTTCAGATTCCTGGGTACCAGGAATGGTTTGACTGCCATAATAGGCCATGCGAGTCCAGGGGCTGTGCCACACTTGGTCAGAAGGGAGCCATTGCACTTATGCATCGCCTCACACCAAGGTATTGTGTTGTAATTTGTTACAAAATGGGTCATGGATAGTGAGTGATTCCTCCATTTGGGGAAGTTGGGTGTCCTGGGAATGTGACCTCACCCTGAAGCCTGCTCCTGCCTGGATTTCTTTTCCTAAAACCATGCTCACACTTCACCCTCTGGCCCTGTTCAGCCTCTCACCCTACACCTTCCATGCCTGCTCATGCCTCTTCGTCCCCTCCCTCAGGGCCTTCCTGCCTACCTGAGCATGACTTGTGCGCACCTCTTCATCCTTCCCCTGAGATTCCCTGAACCAACTTCCTGGCTGCTCACTGCTCATGCATGCCTCTCCTCCCCCTGTCCCAAAGCCCTCTGCCAGCCTGCCCACCATGTGTGCCTCTTCACCCCCTCTGCTGAGTCCCACAATGTCTGCCCTTCAGATGTCCCCCATTTATGCATGCCTCTTTGTCCCCTCTCTGGAAGCCTCCCTGAGGGCTGAATGGGGACAGGAAGAAGAGCAGTGTGGGTAGAACCTTGAGGGAAAGATGACAAGTGGGAGCACGCCCTTGGGCTGGAGCAAGGATGGAGCCCTTTCAGCAGTGGCATACTACAAAGGTGATAGGCCAGCTGTTTGGGGAGGCTTAACCTCCACTAGTCTCTTTTACCTGCCACCCTTGATAGAAACCAATTTTGTTTGTGGATTTTATTTTGTAGTTTGTTGTCCTGTAGACAAACTAATCCTTAACAAGTAAGTGATATACTATTCAGAATGTTTCAAAATTACTTTTGAAAAAAAAAACCCAAAGATTCTTGTGAAATCATTACAATAATACTTTGTCACATTTTTCTTGATAATTATATATTGTATATTTATAGTACTGTATTCATTTCTTAAGGTAGCAAGGCTTAAGAGGAGCTATTATTAAGAATATGAAAATGGATTGCTTTATATACTAGTATAAACACCTTAGAATTGTTGTCTGAAGTTTTTTCCCCACCTATATTAGTTAATCACTTGAGAATATCCCTAAAATAATTGTTCTGTTGTATTGGCTAACTTGGGCATGTCTAAGAACATCACTTGTGACTGCAAATTATGAATGTTGTTTAAAGCCTGACATTAACACACACAACCTATAATTTCCTGTGGAAGGGACTGTGATCATTTGGGGAATCTGTCTATACAATGTATGACTTTTGTATAGGGCTATGATTGCTATGTAGCTTCACCAAGCTACCAACTACATTTGACACTGCAGCCTTTTTCTTTCTTTGTCTGTTTCCCTCCATGTTGGACTGAAATTCCAAGGAGTAGAGTAGAGAAACAGTGGAAGTTGATTAAAGTGGGATGGTATACTGTTCAAATAATGTTCTAGAGAATAGATCAACTCTCATGCAGAATAACTGGTTTGTCAGAGCAGTGTTTGCCTGGCAACCAAATGAGATGAGTGGGTAGTTTTGGGCCTGCGATCACCTGGGAAGGCGGATGATACAGGAGTCTCTTTAGGGAGGGAATGAAATGTTACCAAGAGCAGGAGATGATCTGTTTGGGGTCTTCAGACATTTTCACCAGCATAGGCAGAGGAAAGTTGCTGCAGGAGGGAACACCGCTTACTTGAACTCGTGCAGTCCCCAAAGACTCACAAGGGAAGGGAGAGCGAGAGGGAGGGGCATTGCATTCAATGTGTTTATTGTTTTATATGTGATCTGTATTTTGTGCTTCATTTTGCAAGTTAACTTGTGGACTCAGTGTGCACATGATTGGCAGTTTGGAAGCATTTAAGCTACAGAAGAGTGTGATAGGTCAGCATTGGTCTTTGGTACTAAATAGTTAGGCCATCAGATCTCAGTTAGCAGCAGGGATACTAAGCAAAGTTTCTGTACTCCAGTGTTTCTCAAATTGTGCTCCGCAGAGCCTTAGGGCTCCGCGAGACATCTCTAGGGGCTCCGCGAGGTTGACAAACTGGAAAGCCTTCAAAAGCATAATTGAGAATTGCCTCGAACTGATGCAATTAACACACACCACGGGGGCTCCACATAAATATTATGCATGTAAAGGGCCCCGGAGCCCAAAAAGTTTGAGAACCGCTGCTGTACTCTAAGGGTACATCTACACTGCAATACTATTTCAAAATGACTAGCGCTAAACAGAAGTAACTTAGTCCGCATCTACACAGCAGGCAGTTATTTTGAAATAGTGTCAAAATACTGTCAAGATAGAGGACTTCTTACTCCAACTCCTGTAACCCTCATTGTACAAGGACTAAGAGAAGTCAGAGGAAGAGTGCTCAATTTTGAAATAAGTACTGTTTAGATGCTCCCTATTTCAAAATAAGCTATTTTGAAATAAGATACACGATTGACATAACTCAAAATAAGCTATGCAAATTGAGCTAAGCCCTGAAGTGTAGCTGCACCCTAAATGTGTGCCTAGAGACGCTAAGCTATACATACTGCCTATTGAGACTCTGGAGCTTTACAATATATGGTAAAGCATTTGGATGCCCTCACTGCAATGTAATGAATGTTCAGTGGGGATATTCAACTAGCTCTATGAAAGGAACTGATCCTGCCAACATTTGATTAGCCTTATTCTTGCAGGTACTCCCATTGAAGTAAAGAGTATCTGACTTTATATTTATATGAACAAATATGCAAACTATCTTACCCATTACCAAGGTAGCTTCCCCAATTATCACCTCTAATACCGTTAGCTCACAGACGTCCCACTCTCCCCACCTCTAATATCATCAATTCACAGACACTTACCTTCCTTCCTCCCCCTCCCCCCCCCCCCCCGCATTCCCCTCCTGTTCTGAAATGTGATTTGTCCTTTTCATATGTGTTCATTTTTTTAAATTGTATCCTTTGGTATATATGGTTGTGACTATTTTCTTCCACTATTTGATCTGAGGAAGTGGGTCTGGCCCACGAAAGCTCATCATCTAATAAACCATCTTGTTAGTCTTTAAAGTGCTACATTGTCCTGCAATTTGCTTCTGACTTTTTATAGCTGGTATCTTGGCCAATTCAAAACATTATTATAAGCTTTAATTATATGTTGCTTGATTATATGAGATCTTGAGCACCTTAGATCAACTGCTGAGGTCCTATTGAAGGATGTTGAGGTACTCAGCACATCACAGAATCATCTCAAAAGTGAGTAAGATCATCTGCACAGATGTTAGCTTCATATCATATGCAGAAATTTGTAACTCCACCGATCATTTCTGAGAAATCATGACATCAACATACTCCAAGACCTTGATTCCCTCTGCGGCACTGGAAAAATCTGTGCTGGCACATCTATTCTGTACTATAGGGACCTGAGGGAGGGTGGGGGGAGGAAGAGAAACATTAATATTTTTCCTTAGTTTAATGCCCATTTTTTAAAAGAATGTAAAGCATAGTTAGGTCTTTGGTAATATCTTGAACTAGACCTCTAAAGGCTCTGCTACCAAATGGTTACTTTGCTCTGGCATGGTTCATCATTACAGAAAAGCTATAATTTCATTTGAGGAAAAATAGCGATTTTATTCAGGGCTGAGTGTTAAGAACCTTAGATTTGAGATTTAGAATAGAAAGCTCTCTTCCTCTCTCTTCTTGCCCCTAAAACTTCATTATTTCTCTCAGATTTTTCTTTTTGTCACTATTCTCCTCTTATTCTCATAAGTAGCCTATATTGGGATTATTTCCAGTGATGGGTAATGGGTTTTTTATGTACTTCATTTATGTTCTTTGACTGTTGCCTTTCCCTGGATCTGTGTATCCCTCCAAACTTTGCTGCCCTTTTTTTACAATACTGTTCCTTATGACAGTATGTTGTGGGATTATTGGGGCCCATGGCCCTCTCCGCGTGCTGTGTAAACAATCTGTGCACTGGCCCCTACTCTCAGGAGCCAAAGTTGCTCTCTGGCCCTTTAAAGTAGGACTGAGTTGCCCACCAGACAGAGTCTCTATTAAAGTCAATCGTGGGCCCTTTAAGGCTGGGCTGAGTGGCCCACTGAGCCAAGTCACGGGGTGGGGCTGTGCCCCAATAGGGGGACCCAGGCCCACCCTACTCCACCGGATCCCAGCCCAGGGCCCTGTGAGTGGCAGGATAACTCACTACTCCCTTGGTGAAGAATCCATCCAAAATGCTCCAGGGATCTCTGGGTGGGAAAGGCTGCCTCTTCACCCCCCTGGGCCATTTCCTACCTGCTCCAGAAGGGTAGCTTCCCACATACTCGTAGGGTCCTCTAGTACCTCAGGGACTGTTTCTCCCTTGGAGTTGGTGGTGGAGATCCCCCACAAATCGCACTAGAGTCTCCACTGTCCTCCCCATGGATGGATGGATGGATGGGGCTGGTCAGGAGCTCTCCTCTGAGGTCCCTCTGCTCCAGACTGAGCCTCCCTCCAGGCTTATATACATGGGCTACAGTCTGAGCATGCCCTGCAGGGGCAGGGCTTCTTCAGCCAGGTGTGCCTGATTAGACTCAGCCTTTACAGTGTCACAATAAATGAAGGAAACTTCAGTCTTCACATCTCTTTCATTATTTTTTCATATCTTACCTGAGATTTTCCCTTTTATATTCAATCTTGTCTCCTGCTTGGACCTTGTGCTTTGCTAATTCCATTTCCTTCACCCTTCCCATATAAGTTTTTCCCTATGTTGCCTTCTGTGCCTGGAATGTCCTCCATGATAGTGATGAAACCATGTTCTCCTATTTTACATTCCTTTTTAAAACCACTTTTCAGGCACTTTTTAAATAAATGACTCCCACTCTATGTTTATGTAAAATACACATTTTCAACCTGTTAGCTGAGAATGTCAACATTATCTAGGGAATTCAATTAAATGTAATTCAATTAACATTAATTAGATGGATCTAAATCCATGGGAAATAATAAAATCTTAATTATTACATGGAACTAACATGTTCTTTGTACATGTGACAAGTAACCTCACAATCTATTCCTACCCTCTAGCTTAATGTGGATTTCTCCTGGTGCAATGTCATGGTTTAACTTTTGGGTACCTTTGGCTGTAGAGGGCATGTTTATGTGGCCCTCTTTGCAAGACTAGGGCCCTAGACAACAAGACCTTCAGGACAGGGGCTGTATCTTTTTTTGTTTTCCTACAAAACTGTTAGCCACTGTGTAGACTTAGTAGGTAGGTCTACAAATACATTATCATTATAATATCATTATCTTCCAGGTATTAGCACGGCATATAATTATTTTTGGCTTAGCCAGAACAGTTAATCATGCCATCTTGAACACCATGAGCTTCTTGCATAATTACAACAGGCAATTTCAATCATTTAAAGAAGTTCTGCATTCATGCAACATAGATTATTTCAAAGGGATTGTTTCCATGCATTTAAAACCCACATGCCTTGAATGGGTTTGAAATCAACTCAAAGGAAGTCAATTACTTCTTACTGGGACTCTCTTGAGACACAGCTGTTCTGAAATGTCAGTGAACCAACAAACTCAGAGTAGAGAGTAACTGTTTGAATGTATAGCAATCTATTATGCAAAACCAACCTTTTTTTCTGAAAATTTAATATCCCTTTGTTGCCTATGGCATAAAAACGACTGATTTTCATTTTATGTATTCATTTCAACTAATTTAAAACAATTAAAATGTAATGTTTTTACAGTAGTAAACAGCCACTTTTAAGTATGACTAAGGTAATTTGGTGCTGGTAGATTCCCTCTTTTTTCATCTTTGTATTGGAGTGAATTATCTTATTTATGCATTTTAGGAACTCTTTCTCAGTATGATTATAAGATTTTATGTTACTTGCATCCCAGAGGAAGATTGATTATAGTTTTAAGAAATGATTGATATAGAAACCTCTACTTTAAAAAATAAAATTGATCTGTTCTGTATTTCACAATGTATTTAAAAGCACAGTATTTTTAAATGCATGTTCTATAGCAGGCATGGGCACATATTGGCTCATGGGATGGATCTGATCCTCCAGGGTTAGTTCTTGGCAGGCATTCAACACTATATTTACCTGCATCTCCACAGATAAAGGACAATCACAGCTCTTGTTGGCCACATATCACCATTCCCGGCCAATGGGAGTAGCAGGAAGTGGTGTCCAAGCTTCACGCAGCTCCCATTGGCCAGTAAGAGCTGCAACTATCCTTTACCTGCAGAAGCACAGCTAAACATAATGGTGAGGGTCCACCAGGAACTAACCCTGGACCATCACCTGCCCACCCCTGATCTATAGTATAGTTTTAGTGGTTTGAGTATAAATTAGGGATACAGTAACATCTGAAGCCTGGTACTATTTTTTGCATTTGTCACAGGAATACAATTTCAGTTTTATAATGAGCATTGCTTACTTGTGCCTCGAGAAACCCTTTCAACATAAATAAATCACATTGCCCCATGTTGCAAATTAAAAAGAGTTTAAAGAGGTCATGTTACTTATCGAAAGTCACATAAGTCAATATCAAAAGCCTAGGTGAAGTCTTAGTTTTGGTGAAGTCAATGGAAAACTCCCATTTCACTTCACTGGGGCCAGATTTCAGTAAAAGATTAATATGTTTCCTTATGTCCCCTTTAATGGTATAAAGAGGCCGTAAAACAGCAGATTTTTCTATAGTATAATACCAGAATTTGGTGTAGACTGGAAGCACAAAAGACTGTAAAATTAAAATAAGTGGTTCAGAAGATTTAGTTTCCTTCTAGAAACAGAGAAAATATTGGGAAGGACTTGTTTCCAAATCATTCTGATCATCCCTAATTTTGTTGCATTATAATCATAGTCAAGAAGTCCAAAATGGCTTAAATGTACATACATTTTTAAAAGCTTTCTAGCTGTAAAGGCAGTAGCAATCTCATGAGTCAGCACAAAACCACCATCTTTTGTACTCTTATAAAAATCTTTAATTAGAGGCTCATTTTCTTTAGCAATTTAACATCGAAGAATAGCATAGGGCAGACAGATACTTGATCAAACCTTTACTCTACAGAAATTTCTAGTGAGTGATGATATGGATCAGAAATTAAATGTTCGATTAACCTGCACTGGAAAAAGGTTAACAGACATTAATTCTTCAGAGTTATATGTTGTGTAACTTGCTGCCCCTTAATGTTAAATTATACAATGTGTTCTTTACATTTCATTAGCATTTCATATGGTGGATACTGAAGTCCTGCAATTCTACATTTCATCTTTGTGCCAAACCTTTGAGGGGCCAGTCCCAGTCAACCTGCTTAAATTTCCTATGGCTGCTAGCAACCTTAACAGGCCAAAACCATAGTACAGATCACTGCCATATATGAAGGTCTGATGTGCCCCTAATGCCAGGAGCAGGTTAGGTATAGAAGCCTTTATAGAGTGAAAAGATTTCCCTTTCCATTCAGGTAATTCTTTCATTGACAGTTATGCTGGTTCCACAGCCAAATTGCACTGGCAGTGTAGCAGAAAGCATCACCCTGCTCTGGACTTTGTGGCATAAATTTATTATATTTCTAGAAAGCTTGTCAGGCTGTTCCAGTTGCCCTGTGTACGAAATTAAATGAGTAATTTCCCATGTGTGTGTGTGTGTGTATGTGTGTGTGTGTGTGTGTTTGTGTTTGTTTGGGGAAAAAACACAACAAGGGAGTACAATTCCTGTGTGAGGATGCCATTTTCTGAAATTTAGAGAATATTTTTTATGGAATCCTTTAACTTGTACATCCCCAAAAGAGACAATTAAATCAGTGAAATATGACACTAATTTACCCTTAATTTAATAATGAACAACCAGAAGAAAATCATAATGATGCGCTAAATTATTTAAAATGCACCTTCACTGCACTTTGAAATGAAAAGCAGCATTTCCTGTGTGCCAGCGTTTCTTCTCATGTTTTGAACTTAAAGTGTCGTTGTATAGGATATGAAATTGTTGTAACAGAATCATTGTTATTGATGGTCTGAAACAATGATTTGTACTCGTATAATTGGAACGTCCAGAACCTTCACTGACTTAATGTTTTATATGGAAAGCATCTGTGTGCTTGTTAGCAATCTTCATATATGTCTCTATATTGCTCTCAATAGACTGATTATTAAATAAAATTATTGTGCTTAATAATACCAATAATACCAATAACAATATAATAGATGTAGTTTGAAGGATTATTATTTAAAAACTAGCCAATTAGCCCGTCATAAGACAGGATTTTCAGGTCTCTCCTCCACGTCTGTCTTCTCTCCTGAGCCTCCGATTTCTTGTTCTGTGTCTCTTTCTCTCTCTCTCCTCCTCGCCCCCTCTCTCTCAGCTCTCCTCTGCCTTCTACCTCTCTCTCTCCATGTCTCTCTTTCTCTTATCTCCCTCTTTTCTCTCACTCTATCTCCGCTCTACTCTGTCTCCATCAGGGATGCATGCTCGTCCAGGCCCTGCCCCCTGGCCATGTATGTCACTGCCCCCTTTTGCCTCCTGCCGTGGCGCTCGGATGACTTCTGCACTGATCAGCTGGGCCACCTCAGGGGAGCAAGCGGCCGTTTGGACGTCGCACTCCCCATACAGCACTCTGGGCAGTACTGCACAGGGGTGCTGCCTGGGGAGTGCGGCGCTGAAATGGCCACTTGCACCGATTGCTCCCCTGCGATGGCCCGGCTGAGCGGCGCTGAAGTCAGCTGAGTACCACAGCGGGAGGCGAATGATGTGACTCAGGCAACAGCTCCACCCAGAGGGAACAGCCAGGGAGGCAACAGCACCACCCAGAGGGAACAGCCAGCATTTCAGCATTACAGAGCCAGAGACATTGGACTACTATATTTTTAAAAATATGTGCTTCTTTATTTAAAAAGCCCCATGCAGCTTTCACATTTTGTTTTTCTACAGGTATAATCAGCAGCGTTCAGGTTTGCTTTCTCAGTGTGATAAACAAACAATATAGAATGTTTGTTTACAACATTTATCAACATCCCTTCTTCAAGAGCTTACAGAACTAAAGAAAAGGCTGCTGAGACAATCTCTTTTCTTATTTGCTTAGTAATTCCTTAAATTTGAAAAGGCATCTAGCTGTCATTTATGACATTCTCTATTGCTTGAATAAGAAGCGGGGGGGGGGGGGGGGGAGAGGAAGCAACTATAACTTTTTCATAATTTGTATGTACTGCTTATTGCCTCTACTTTAACTAATGGCCATATTATGCATTCCTTTCTCTATGTAAGCTCCCAAGTTTTTCTCAGATGCGAAATGGATAAGGAATCCATACCTTAGCTGTAATAGTTACCTTAATTCCCTGCAAAATTATTGTCAAAATCCAGAGAATTTGACCACCATATATTCTAATGGCTTTTGGATCAGGCCTTTCAAAATATATATGTGGAATCTCTTATTTATTCTTTAATTTCTTAATATATAGACAGAGAAAGATCATGGGAAAGAGAAAGGGGTCACAACAACTTTCAAGTACCTAAAAGGGTTTTACAAGGAGAAGAGAGAAAAATTATTATCCCTAACCTCTGATAGGACAAGAAACAATGGGCTTAACTTGCAACAAGCCTTAGGTTGAACAAACCCGAGGGTTCCATCTGGTGAGCTCTTTCTTCCCCTGATCAAAGTCATCAATCAATCTACATCATGCTTTTTTTTTATGTCTGGTGATGAGGAGCCCATGTTCTACACAATGCATATGTTTTCAGTTTCCTGTTCAGATTTTATCTGAAAGCTACTGCCGAATGCTATTATGTGAAGGATATTATTGGACTGATGCTGATCTTGCACTATTTTAAGTTGGGATAATCCCCGTAATTTAATTAAATTTATACTCATATAAAATTGATCTAAATGTGATTGGAATTAGTCCCTACATTGTTAGTTATAAACATTAATAAAATATAACTAACACATTGCTCGAGAAAGCAAAAGATGGCATGGTCCAGCAAATAAAGATGTGCCAAACTAAATGTTAAAGCAAAAAACAACTCATTCCCAAACTGCCACCAAGCAGACAAAACATTACAACTACAGGCAGTCCCCGGGTTACGTACAAGATAGGGACTGTAGGTTTGTTCTTAAGTTGAATCTGTATGTAAGTCGGAACTGGCATCCAGATTCAGCCACTGCTGAAACTGATCAGTTTCAACAGCGGCTGAATCTGGACGCCAGTTCCGACTTACATACAGATTCAACGTAAGAACCCCAGGCGTCCCCAAGTCAGCTGCTGCTGAAACTGATCAGCAGCTGATTCCAGGAAGCCTGGGGCAGAGCAGCTCTGCCTCGGGCTTCCTGTAGTCAGCCGCTGGTCAGTTTCAGCAGCGGCTGACTTGGGGACGCCTGGGGCCGAGCAGCTTGGGTGCTGCTGCGTTGGTCCAGTAGCGCGGCCGCTCCTCGGCGCTACTGGACCAACCTGGCAGCACCCCAGCTGCTCTGCCCCAGGCATCCTGATTCAGCCGCTGCTGAAACTGATCAGCAGCGGCTGAATCAGGACTCCTGGGGCAGAGCAGCTGGGGTGCTGCCGGGTTGGTCCAGTAGCGCCAAGGAGCGGTGCTGTGGGACCAACCGACAGCGCCCCACCTGCTCTACCACAGGCCCCGGGCTTTGCTCCACATCTCCCTGGTCTGCTGGGGGGGGGCACTAGCTGCGTCCCCCCCCAGCAGACCAGGGAGACGCTGAGCAAAGCGGCGGAAGACCCGGGCCGGACCCGCAGCGCTTTCAGATCAGCGCCGCGGGTCCAGCCCGGGTCCTCCGCCGCTTTGCTCCCCGTCTCCCTGGTCTGCTGGCTCCCCCAGCAGACCAGGGAGACAGGGAGCAGCTTTTCTCACCCCGGAGGAGGCGGGCGGTGGGACCAGGCGTCCCAGAGCTCCAGTCCTCCGGGGCGAGAAAATCCCCGTTCGTAACTGCAGATCCGACGTAAGTCGGATCCGCGTAACTCGGGGACTGCCTGTATAAATCAAATCAGAGCTTCTGCCTATCATGCACTCATTATAACGGGATGAACTTCCCATATATGCAAAGAAAAGAATGGAGAGATTCAAGTCAAATTATTATTAGTAACATGAGTTATACACATATAGGAAGAGGTAGTTAAAATGCAGACTATGCTAACTGTGGCTTAACAGATAATTTGGCTGCGTGTGTTTTCTCTCTGCATGATGTACTAACCAGACAGTCCATATAGCAATCTCTAGACAAATCACCCAATAACCACAGACTCACAGAGAAGGAATTTGGTCAATATTATTGTCAATGAAGCATGGTATTGGTGCCTTCTATATGCTACAAGTACGCTCGGTGTTTGTGTGCCTGTGAGAGTTGCTGCAACTCAGTAAGTGGTAGGACCTTCCACTATCCCTTCTGCTGGCCAAAGATACTTCCTCTGAGATACCTGGTATATTAACAAGGTTACATATTTTCCTCTCTGATGTATTTGGGTGGTTATATCAAAACTAATTTATTTATCATACTATCATTCATACCTTATCTTTCAGATGGGTCACCATATTTCTGTTATCCTTGGGGAATGTGCTAGTATCGGGGTGTACTGGTACTACTCTTTTGGAATGTGCAGGTATATTCCCGTGCCTAGCACTGGTTAGGAATATGTTTCTGCAATATCAGTTAATTGCTAGCAGATTAACTTTTCTTTAAACAAGAAAAGTTTTGACCCCCTACGCTAGGCCATGCCTTATATCAGGCCTTTGATACAAGAGTTTATGTTTCAGGTCCTCTTTCTACTGCACTGCTATCTATTCTACAGGTTGGACCTCCCTGGTCCAACATCCTTGGGATATGACTCGTCCCAGATGAGGGATTTTGCCAGACAAAGGGAGGTCATTTCTGTCCCCCCAGGTACTGGCCCCCACACCTATGGCCAAGCTGCTGGTCTTTCAGCTAGATCCTCCCCCAAGCACCCTGCTGCTGGCCTCGCTACTCTGCCAGCCCTGCTGGGTTTCATTGGTGCCACCGGGCAGCCCCACTGCATGCACCAGGCTTCCCAACCCCGGCAAGCTGCAGGGCTCTCAGCCACTGAACCATGAATGTTGTTGGGCCAGAGAGTCCTGTTCAACCTTTATGCATAGGGAAAACTGATAAACTGAGATACTGCTCTGAGGTAACAATTGGTTGCCATTGTACTCCCTCTTTGAAAATGTCTCAAATGTTCTTTAAGGATATTAGCATACATTTTTACTCCTGTCACTAAAATTCAAAGAGCCTCCTGAAGTGTTATGAACATGTTAATTCATTATTC
The DNA here is from genome assembly GCF_052426305.1 of Pelodiscus sinensis. Classification (NCBI taxonomy): domain Eukaryota; kingdom Metazoa; phylum Chordata; order Testudines; family Trionychidae; genus Pelodiscus; species Pelodiscus sinensis. The sequence goes on from NC_143052.1 coordinate 204,416,819, forward strand.
ACTACTTGAAAGAATTGTGAGTAAGAAATCACAGAAAAATATTTTGAACTTAAACTATTTGTGGCTTTGGCATGAGTTTACTGAGGAGTTTTTGGAACTGAGGCCTTGTCCACATAAAGAGATAAGGTTGGATATTATAAGGTTGATTTTTTTTTAGCACCCAATTTTGTGAAGTTGAAGATGCATGTCCCTATACATACAAGTTGAAAAACTCTAAACTCTAAGTGCAAACCAGGCTTTGAGATAACATCCATAAAATGACTAGAGAAGAAGGTGGCTATGGGAGTGTTTTCTATAACTTACACAGCATGATTAGGCCTTCACCTAGCACAGGTTTGGAAAAAAGACTCTCAGAGGGCCAGATCTGGCCTGTTTAGGGCTTTGATCTGGCCCGTGAGGCAGTTCCAGGCCCCTCACCCTAGCACGTTGGCTTGGAGTGGGAGAGCGGCGTGAACCCTTCTAACTGCGTCTATTTAAAGGGTTCACATATTCCCGACACCTTGCCTAGCAGCTGCGGGGAAGGCGCAAGCCCTTTAAATAGAGACAGTTGAAAGGGCTCGCATCTCTGGCTCCCTAGCAATGTGCTAGAGGCGCTGAGAGCTGCAAGTCCTTTTAAGAGGTTCTATTTAAAGGGCTGGTGCCTTCCCTGTGCTAGTAGCCATGGGGAACATGAGAAACAGCTGAAAGGACTCTCAGCTCCTTGCACCTCTAATGAGTTGCTAAGGAGCCAGAGACGTGAGCCCTTTCAACTGCTTCTATTTAAAGGGCTGGCCTGCTGGGTGGCTGCATTGCCTGACAGCCACCCAGCAGGTGCAAGCCCTTTAAACAGAGCTCACAGCTCTGCCCCACTGAAGAAGAAAGACCACTTATTCACCAAGCTGTAGTGAGAGCAGAAGGTCAAAACTTCTAATGCCCAGGAGCAGGGTCCACACTGCAACCTAGTGCATCAGAAGCTAGTGCAAGGTTGATTTACATTCCAGCTTGTCATTAACTCTCTCTCTTTGTGTAGACATACCCAAATACAATAACTTACTGTACAGTTTAATGGAACACTTTTACTGCATGTAAACATACTCAGTTACCTTCAGAGAGGGAACAACTATTCTCCTGAGAGCCAGTGTGCTGCTGTCAGAGAGGGAACTGAAGTCCAGATGACAGTTTACATACTGCAGAGTTTCTTAAGACAGTGACATGTTCACAGGCTACTAAGAAGATTTTGTGATCTGTGAAACCACCTTTGGGAGGTCAAATGAGCAGCACACGCCTGACTATGAATTTGTAAGAGGAAGTGCAATTTTTATTTGAATATCTTGACTTCATGCTGGGCCTGTGTGACTCTGCTGTGGCTACTTTGAGGTAGCTTTCTCACCCTCCCCACTTTCATGATGCTTCCTCCTGGAAGTCAGGGATTTAAGAGATGGTAGTTAGGCTGCTCCGATGCCTTTCCTAGTGAAGAGTTTAGTTACTCTTTGGGATCACATTTCTTTCCTTTACTAATGAATTTTTTGTTGGGAGCACCTATACGTTGTTTAACATACATTAAAATACCCACTATTTGTGAAGTAGAACTCATTTTGATAAAAACCAAATGGCAGAATTGAAAAATCTTCAATACTACTGTGATGTGATTCATGTGAAATATTTTGGGCACAGGTGTATATACTTGGGTTCCCATTTCTTTTTATGTTCCTTATATAGTAGATTTCTTTAACTATGGGTGCATGTACCCTGCACCACTACACTGCACTGTGATTTTGAGATCACTAGCTTTATTTCAAAATAACAATGCAAGCGTCTGCACAGCCATCTACACGGATGGTGTCTACATGGACGGCTTATTCCAAAATCTGTATACCTCATTCTATAAGGAATAATGCCTGTTTTGAAACAGTTATTTCGAAATATGTCCTCTGCTGCTATTTTGAAATAGCTCCTCATTAAGGCTAGTCTAAGTTGTTCCTCCCCAGTGCCTCCTGAGGCTCTAAATTGAAAGAGCAAGTCTACATTAGGGAAGCCTACCTTGGACTAATTTTGAGGCTTCCCTACAGTGTAGAATGCTATTTTGAAATAAACCATTTCAGAATGACAATTCCGGAATAGCTTATTTTGAAATAAGCATGAAGTGTCGTCATAAGAACATAAAGACCATAAGAGTGGCTATACTGGGTCAGACCAAAGGTACATCCTGCCTGGTATCTTCTCTGCTGACAGTGGCCAATACCAGGTGCCCCAAAGGGAGTGAACTGAACAGGTAATGATCAAGCGATCTCTCTCCTGCCGTCCGTCTCCACCCTCTGACAAACAGAGGCTAGGGACACCATTCCTTACCAATTCTGGCTACTAGTCATTAATAGACTTAACCTCAATGAATTATCTAGTTCTCTTTTAAACCCTGTTATAGTCCTAGACTTCACAACCTCCTCAGGCAAGGAGTTCCACAGGTTGACTGTGTGCTGTGTGAAGAAGAACTTCTTTTATTTATTTTAAACCTGCTGCCCATTAATTTCATTTGGTGGCTCCTAGTTCTAATATTATGGGAACAAATAAATAACTTTTCCTTATTCACCTTCTCCACACCATTCATGATTTTATATACCTCTATCATATCCCCCTTGAGTCTCCTCTTTTCCAAGCTGAAAAGTCCTAGTCTCTTTAATGGGACCCATTTCAACCCCCTAATCATTTTAGTTGCCCTTCTCCGAACCTTTTCTAATGCCAGTACATCTTTTTTTGAGATGAGGAGACCACATGTGTATGCAGTATTCAAGATGTGGGTGTACACGGATTTATATAAGGTCAATAAGATATTTTCCATCTTATTCTCTATCCCTTTTTTAATGATTCCTAATATCTATTTGCTTTTTTGACTACCTCTGCACACTGCGTGGATGTCTTCAGAGAACTATCCGTGATGACTCCAAGATCTCTTTTCTGATTAGTTGTAGCTATTTTAGCCCCCATCATATTGTATGTATAGTTGGGATTATTTTTTTCCAATGTGCATTACTTTACATTTATCCACATTAAATTTTGTTTGCCATTTTGTTGGCCAATCACTTAGTTTTGTGTGATCTTTTTGAAGTTATTCACAGTCTGCTGTGGGTCTTAACTATCTTGAGCAGTTTAGTAATAGACATGTAGCCGTGTTAGTCTGGTATAGCTGAAACAAAAAACAGGACTATGTAGCACTTTAAAGACTAACAAGATGGTTTATTAGGTGATGAGCTTTCGTGGGCCAGACCCACTTCTTTTGATCTGAGGAAGTGGGTCTGGCCCACGAAAGCTCATCCCCTAATAAACCATCTTGTTAGTCTTTAAAGTGCTACATAGTCCTGTTTTTTGTTTGAGCAGTTTAGTATCATCTGCAAACTTTGCCACCTCGCTGTTTACCCCTTTCTCCAGATTGTACACTACAGGTGCAAGAATAAAGCTACTAGAAATCCCTTAAGTTAAAGTCCGATAGGATTTAATAAGGATAAACCCCATTGAGTTCTAAAGGTATCTAATGGTATTCTTCAGAAATGACTGGAAATAGCTTAAGGATGTTAATAGTGAATTCTAACCATTGGATAGCACTTTTAACGAAACTACAAAATTTAACAGAATTGTGTCCCTTCCATAGATGATTTATGTATTTTTACAAACCGTGCTGGAAAATTATCGGTGTCTATCAAATCTGACAGGACATGCCCATAAGCAGAAGGAGGAGGATGCAACAAGGGAGGCCTCTTGATTCATTCTGAAAAAGTAAGGCAGTTGGCGAGTTATCTTAAGTGCGTGAAGACAAACACAAGACGCCTGGGAAAGAGTAAGAATTGGAAGCCCTGCCACAGTCAAGGAATTGTGATTAGAATAACAGAGATTTGGTGGGGAAACACATAACTGGAACATTGTCACAAATGGGTATAAACTGTTCAGGAAGGACAAGCAGGGGAGAAAAGGTGGAGGAGTTGAACTATATGTAAGAGAGCAGTATGACTGTTCAGAACTCCAGTTTGAAACTAGAGAAAAGTCTATTGTGAGTCTGGGTTAAGATTAGAGGTGAGAGCAGCAAGGGTAAAGTTGTGGTGGATCTCTGCTGTGCACCACTAGACCAAGAGGATGAGGTCTTCTTTGGACTACTAACAGGAGTTTCCAGATGACAGGCCTTGGTCCTCACAGAGGACTTCAGACACCCTGATGTGTTGAGAGAGCAATATAGCTATGCACAGACAATTCATGAAGGTTTTTGGAGAGTGTTGGAGACAAGTTCCTGGTGCAAGTGCTGGAGGAACCAACTAGGGGTCCTGCTCCTCTTGACCTGCTGCTCACACTCAGTGAAGAATTGACAGGGTAGGTGGCAATCTGGGAAGCAGTGATCATGACATGGTCAATTTCAGGATCCTACCAAAAGGAAGAAAGAAGAGCAGCAGAATGCAGACTCTGGATTTCAGAAAAGAAGACGGATTCCCTCAAGGAACTGATGGACAAGATATCCCTGGAGGCTAATATGAGGTGGAGAGGAGTCCAGGAGAGTTGGCTGTATTTTAAAGAAGCCTAATTGAGGGCAAAGGAACAAACCATCCCAATGTGCAGAAAAATAGCAAATATGGAAGATGGCCAGCTTAGCTGAGTGAGTGTAAACACAAGAGGGAAGTGTAAACACAAGAGGGAAGCTTACAAAATTGGACACTTGGATAGATGACTACATGGAGTATAAAAATATTGCTCAAAAATGCAGGAGTGTAATGAGGAAGGCCAGAGAGCAACTGAAGTTGCAGCTAGTAAGGGATGTGGAGGATAACAAGAAGGGTTTCTACAGCTATGTTAGCAACAAGAAAGTCAGGGGAAGTGTAGAACCCTTACTGAATGGAGAAAGCAACCTAGTGACAGATATGGAAAAAGCTGAGTACCCAATGCAATCTTTGCCTCAGTCTTCACAGATAATGTCAGCTCCCATACTGCTGCACTGGGCAGCACAATTTGGGAAGGAGGTGAGCAGCCCTCAGAGGTAAAAGAACAGGCTAAGAATTATTTAGAAAAGCTGGTCATGCACAAAGCAATGCAAATGAAAGTGCTGAGGGAGTTGGTTGATATGATTACATAGCCATTGGCTCTTATCTCTAGAAACTGGTGGCAATAAGGGAAGGTTCCAGATGACTGGGGAAAAAAGCAAATGTAGTGCCTATCTTTAAAAAAAAAAAAAAAAAAAGGAAGAAGGTGAATCTTGTGAACTACAGGCTGGTGAGCCTTATCTCAGTCCTCAGGGAAATCATTGAGCAGATCCTCAAGGAATCCATTTTGAAGCACTTGGAGGTGAGGAAAGTGACCAGGAACAGTCAACATGGATTCACCAAGAGTAATTCATGCCTTATCAATTTGATTGTCTTCTGTGAGAAAACTGGCTTTCTGGATATCTGGAAAGCAGTCAATATGGCATACCTTGATCACAGCAAATTTGATATAGTTTTCTATAGTATTATTGCTAGCAAGTTACAGAAGTATGTCTTGTATGAATGGAATGTAAGTTGGATAGATAGAAAGTTGGCTAGATTATTGGGCTCAACAATAATGACTAATGTCTCAAAGACTGGTTGGCAGCCAGTATCAAGAGGAGTACTCCTCGGGTCAGTCCTAGGGCCAGTTTTGTTCAACATCTTCATTAATGATATGGATGATGGGATTGATTGCACCCTCAGCAGGTTCAAGGATTACCCTAGGAGGAGAGAAAGATGGAGTCCAAAGTAACCTAAACAATTTAGAGATTTGTTCCCAAAAAAATCTGATGAGGTTTCAGAATCCACATATGGAGTGTTGTATTGAATTTTGGGCCCTCCACTATAGAAAAGATGTAGACAAATTGGAGAGAGTTCAGCAGAAGGCAATACAATGATTAGGGGATTGAGACATATGACTTTTGAGGAGAGGCTGATGGAACCAGGCTTATTTAGTCTGCAGAAAAGAATGAGGAGGATTTGACAGCAAACTTCAACTACCTGAAAAGGATGGGGCTAGGTTATTTTCAGTGGTGGCGGATGACAGAAAAAGGAGAAATGCAATGGTGAAGGTCTGGTTTAGATATTAGGAAAATATAGGTGGTGAAGCACTGCAATGAGTTACCTAGGGAGGTGGTAGAATCTCTATCCCTAGAGGTTTTTAAGGCCAGATTTGATAAATCTTGTGTGGAATGAGTTTGGATTGACTCTATGTTGAGCAGGGGATTGTTCCAGATGACATCTGAGGTCTCTTCCAAATCCTAATCTTCTAAGAATACTAGAAACACCTATGATCAAGGAAGGCAGGAAATGAGAAGATTTTTAGCCTCCTTCCACTAAGTTGGCAAAAGCCAGGGCACCACCTAGTTTAATTGCACCCAGTGAAGCTAGAAAATTCCCATTGCATGAAGTTCACTAGGAGGGGCTAGTGTGGAAATGGAAACATATTATGGAATAGTTTTTTTTAAAAAAAGTATCTAGTAAATCTCAGTGGGACTGTCAAGACAAGCAAATCCCTGTATATGTGAGTTAATGGATTGACTCCATTAGGCATGAATAAGTAGCTCACTTAGTGGGAGACAGCTGCAAGGAAGGCGGACACAGTCACTCATGTTTTGGCACAGTTATAATCTCTCAAGAGCTTAAAATAGGAATGCTAATGTATAAACCACAGTTGAGCCAACTGTTTTCCAGCTGTATGGAATTAAATGTGTAATGAACAAGTGCCAGAAAATGCAATGAGTGTGACTAAAATGCTTCAGAGTGATAAGATGGGTGAGGTTAGATATTTTGTTGGACCAACTTTGAAATAGTGCTTGCAATCTTTCCTCATACACCAACAGAACTCTTCCATGATAATATCCTAAGTCCAATGTTAGTTGCAGAAAATTCTGCTCTGTCAGTAAAAATAGGTATATTTGAAAACAATATTAGGTCTGAAGACCTATGGCTCGGGTGATTATGACTAAGACTATGGTTTAAACTCAGGTATTTTTAGTAAAAGTCTTGGAGAGGACATGGACAATAAACAGAAAGTCATGACCAGTGACCTCTCTATGACTTACTAAAAATACCCTTAACTAAATCTTAGATGCTGCGATAAAGAGGACACTGCTGTTCTGAGTGCAGGGTATTCTCCAGTGGTCATTGTTTCCCCAGTAGTGGTGGCCACAGCTTGGGGGCCTCCTCCTCCTCAGGTTGCAGGGGTAATTCTGGCATCGGAAGTTGTTTGTGAAAGATGTAGGGAACTCATTTACTTCTGATCCCAAAGCCCCATTGAGTAGCTCCACTAGTTTCTGTTATGGCTCTTTTTACTTTAAGGCCCCTACATAGTCTTCTGAATATAATAGAACAAGTACTTTGTATTCAATAAATCAAGACTTCTTCACATATTTTTGCCTGGATGGAAACTTCTGAATTTCCAGGTCTTTCTGAGATTTATATTAACATTGTGAGAATTAAAGCATTTTAGGATGTATATTAATTCATTAAAATTTTCTGAAGTTTTTCCTTCACTTTATTTCAATAAAGTGTTCTCAAATTGAGTGATTCCTCCTGGCCTGAAATTAAAGGCATAATTGTAATTATTCAGTTAGACACACAAAAGTTTAAAGATTAAAAACTCAAATGCTATTATCTATCCTATTTTGTGTATAATTTCTTGAAATTTTTAACATGTGTATTCAATAAAACTTTCATTTTTAAATTTGATATTCTATTATTTAGTACCATTTTAAAATTAAATTTTGAAATGAATCATAAAATTATTAACCAGATTATTTTTTCATGATTAAGTGCATTATCCTTTAATAAGAATTAAATTGGATTGAGCAGCTATTACTAGTAACATAGCATGTTACCGTGCAAAAACTGCATATGTGTTTTGAACTATCCAAACAAAACATTTGTTAAATCAATTATAATAAATAATGAATGGGACATACAAAACATGATACTTTAAGGTTCATGAATAGTATTAAACATTAATGAAGAATTGTAATACGATCTCTATAACAACATTGGTTGTTTCAATCAGAGGAAACAGCATCAATCACTCCAATATTAGTTATTTCAGCAGATCAATTATTCTCACATAAAATATGATTTATTAGTATTGGAGATTCAATTCACTTGAGCCTAGAAACATATAATTGTCTTTTTATAAGAAAAGGACTAAGTCTGAAGCTGGACCAAGTAAGCATAGCCCACATGTAACTGATAGACATATGCTCATTATACTTGGATCTGAAACTGCATATTAAAGTTGTTAGGTATCTGTTAACATAGAATTGGCTCCAATTTTTTTTTTTTACATTTGTTTGCTTTCTACAAGAATTACACATATGGCCCTTTAAAAGCTTGAACAAGTCAAATACTACCTCTGTCAAATGAAGTATAAATGGGAAAGTGATTTTATGAAATATCTCTGAGCACAGATCAGTCCAATCTGAGATGCAAACCCAGGACAAGGATGACCAAAAATAAATATCTGATTCACAGTGGATAGAAACAGATCACCACTCAGTTTAACCATTATTTTTTATCTTCATTATTTAGGAGCTTGGTAACTTTTGTGATAGCTGTTCAGTTCTGCAACCTTACCTGTTCAGCAAGCTCAGCAGAAACCTGACTTAATAACAGATATATTCTACATCTCAGTGATCTGTGCATTAAAAATCCTTCTTTCTCTGACTTCATATCAATCAGAAAAATAAAGTCACTGAGATGATCAAACCTCACATGAATACTGCAACTAACTGATATAAAATATGTTGTGCTAATATCATTCCACACAAAGAAATACACAAATTAACTTACCAAGCATCTGATACTTGACATTATGGTTCTATTTACTTAGTAAATAACATAATTATCCTTTATTTCCATGTTGTGTTGACACAGTTTTCTTTATTACTGTTTTTCTTTCCTTCAGAAGGAACTAAACAATCAGAACTGTTGTAACACTTTCAGGGATAAATAAATCAAACCTGAAAGCTATGACATCTCACTGATTTCTAATTGGCGAGGTCCTGTCGCTGTAATATTTATTATTTCTAATAAATAGCATTTGAATGTGAGTAAGGACTGGATGACTCAGGGGTCTGATATTTGGGTACAAAGTCTTGATTCGAGTACCAGGTGTAACCATATTACAGCCACCTCCAGCAAACTCATGACAGTGACCCAGAGACTAGGATATGAACTTTAATCAATGACATGGGTTCTTTTTTGTAAGTAGGCCACTAGGTGTGGGTGAGCTTAACACCTTTATGCTTCTGTTTGCTTCTGTTTGCAAATATGGGCAAGTCCACCATTAAGTGCTTTGAAATACATAGATGAATTTGCTATGAAACTGATATGATTATTATTATTCTGAGGTTAGTTACCCATAAGAAGAGAAAGTAAATGGTTAGATTCTGATGTTATCTGAGCAAACTGTGTGTACAGATAATTTAAAAAGAGGAATTTGAAAAGAAAACAATGGGGAAGCCTAATTCAAAAGAGCTGGCATCCCGCTTTCTGGTCTGTAGTCACAGCTTGGCTCTAGGAGATGACATAGACAACTGTTTTAGCAATATCTTTCATTTAATGGATACAAACTAGTATCAGTCATCTCATTATATGTAAATCATCTAATCGGCGGTAGTCAAAAAAGGAAACAGTGTTAGGAATAATTGAAAAAGGGATAGATAATAAAGCAGATAATATATTACCGCCTCTGTATAAATCCATAACATGTCCACATCTTGAATATTGTATACAGATGTGTCACCTCATCTGAAAAAATATATATTGGCATTGGAAAAGGTTCAGAAAAGGGCAACAAAAATGTTTAGGGGTTTGTAACAGGTGTCATGTGAAGAGACATTAAAAAGACTGGGATGTTTCATTTTAGATAAGAGGAGACTAAGGGGGATATGATAGAGATCTATAAATTCGTGACTGGTGTGGAAAAAGTGAATGAGGAAAAGTTATTTATTTATTCCCATAACATAAGAACTAGGGGTCACCAAATGAAATTAATAAGTAGCAGATTTAAAACCCTGTTCTTTTGATTTTTTTTTAAGAACATGATTGCAGCATGGATATGAGGGGTTTTTTTTTGGAAAAATAGCAGTTTTTCTGAAAAAAACTCTGTGGTATAGACATACCCTTGTTCTTCTCTTTTCTAAACTAAAGAGGCTCAATTGTTTCAGTCATAGGTCATGTTTTCTAGATATTTAACCATTTTTGTTGTTCTTCTCTCCAATTTCTCCACATCTTTCTTGAAATGTGTTGCCCAGAACTGGACACAATACTCCAACTGAGGCCCGATCCACACAGAGTAGAGTGGAAGAATGACTTCTTGTGTCTTGCTCACAACACTCCTGTTAATGCATCCTAGAATTACTTTTTGCGATTTTTTCAATAGTGTCATTCAGTTGACTCTTCTTCAGCTAGTCAAATTTACAGTTGACTCTTCTTTAGCTAGTGGTCCACTAGGACTCCCTATATTCCTTTCTGCAGTACTCCGTCCTAGATAGTTGCTTCTTCAGTATGTGTGAAACTGATTGTTCCTTCCTAAGTGGAGCTTGCATTTGTTCTTCTTAAACTTCATCTTGTTTATCTCAGACCATTTCTCCAGTTTGTCCTGATTGTTTTGAATTATGACCCTATTCTCCAAAGCACTTGCAGCCCCTCCCAGGTTGATATCATCTGCAAACTTAATAAGCATATGCTCTATGCCATCATCTAATTGTTGATGCAGCTATTGAACAGAACTGGTCCCAAAACAGACCCTATGGAACCCCATAGTATCATGATCCCAACTGAGATCAGAGCCATTATACTAGGTACTGTACAAACACAAAGTTAAGTATATCCTTAAAAGCTCTGCTGGACTGAGGCCTAATGAATACCACCTAGATGTAATTTAAGGATCTTTAAAATTCCTTCGAGTGTCTCTCAGGCTTCCTAAGCAAACTGTCTTTTAAGAAATACAAATAGAACCCTATAATACATGTTAAATAAAGTGTCATATAACAGTGTTTCAAATCTGCAGATGCAATTGCTGGGAAATAGAAATCTGCACCTACTGTTTAAAAACTTATAATAAAAATGGCAATCGGGGACGCTTTGTTAACTAATGTCAAATTTAAAGTTTTTTTCTCTATATTTTTCTTTTAATTAGAACCAGCAGGGCTGGCCCACAACATTTTGGCATCTGAGGTGGGTAGCTCAAATGACGCCCCCATGCTCCTCGCTTGGGTCAAAACTTTGCAAGGTCTCAATTGTCTTCTTCCTGTTCTACTCCTCTCGTGGCACTCCACCATCTCTGTGTATCTAGAGCAGAGAGAATACATATGCATCAGCAGCAGACACAATTTTCTACACTCTGGGTGTGTCTAGACTACATGCCTCCTTCGACGGAGGCATGTAGATTAGCCATATTGGAAGAGGGAAATGAAGCCGCGATTAAAATAATCGCGGCTTCATTTAAATTTAAATGGCTGCCCCGATCTGCCGATCAGCTGTTTGTCGGCAGATCGGGGGAGTCTGGACGCGATGCCCCGACAAAGAAGCCTTTCTTCATCGACACAGGTAAGCCTCGTGAAACCAGGTTTACCTGTGTCGATGAAGAAAGGCTTCTTTGTCGGGGCATCGCGTCCAGACTCCCCCGATCTGCCGACAAACAGCTGATCGGCAGATCGGGGCAGCCATTTAAATTTAAATGAAGCCGCGATTATTTTAATCGCGGCTTCATTTCCCTCTTCCGATCTGGCTAATCTACATGCCTCCGTCGAAGGAGGCATGTAGTCTAGACACACCCACTGAGTCCTAGTGCTGCTCTCCCTCCCCCCCCACAGTCTGGCACCTGAGGTGGCCGCCTCAGTTCACCTCGTGGTAAATGCAGCCCTAAGAATCAGCAAAATAAAACTTCTGGATGTGCTAATAATGTCACTCTTCTTTTACAGTAGTCAGTTTATAGCTTCAATAGCAGTAAACTTGGGTGTTACTATGAATCTAAGACAGGGTCTTCATTATTTCCTCTCTCTCTCTGACTGTTTATTCTGGTTATGTACATGGGCCCAAACACTATCAGCTCTGAGTTTCTCACAAGTATTTAGAAATGGGAAATGCAATAACTTCTGCTGCCATAGTAATCCAGCAGCAGTAGAGAGGGAAGGAGGTGGGGGAGGAATGTCAGTCAGTTTCTCAGACCTCAGTAAAACTAAATAAACTGTAAATGACTATGTCAAGACATGAAATACAAACTTTAATATATTTAATGGAACAAGAGCAAGTAGTAATCTTTTTTTTATTAAATCTGGCTTGAAAGATCTGTTGAGAGCAACACCACTGTTCCTCCTTATTGTTTCATAAAATTAGAAGCTTAGAGTGTTACATAGGTAATATCCCTTTGATTCTTTTGCCAATACGTGGTAGATTTCATCTTTCTTCTAGGAGTTTCTCTCTCTCTCAGCCCAATTCAAGAAAACATTTAAGTACATACTTAACCTGAGACTTAAGAATAAAATCTTTGTGAATCATGATCTTATTCTCTAACTTGCAGGCAAAGGTATAGTTTGACTTTTCTATTGGAGCAGGAACTATAAAAGTTTCAAATTTTCCAATAGCAAAATACAGAACACCCTTGCCTTTCCCTGCACATTCGCTGAGGGGCCTCTCCTTCACTACCCCCATTCACTCCAGTTCCCCTTCCTCTCTTGCTCACTGTCCTCCATGCTCACTCAGTTTCAGTGTCCAGGGCAGGAGGTTTGGGGTGCAGGAGTGTGTGTGGGCTTTGGAGTTGGGCTGAGATGGAGGGTTTGGGTAGCATGAGGGGGGCTACAGATTGAATCTGGGGCAGAGATTGAGGGGGCATAATGGGGTTCAGAGCTGGGGCAAGAGGTTGGGATGCTGGAGGGGTGAAAGCTGCAGGTAGGAGTTTGGGCGCGAGAAGAAGCTAGGGGCTGGAGCTGGGATTTGGGGAGTGGTGGTGGGGAAGGGGGCGAGGTTGGGGCTTCAGGCAATGTATATCTCAGGTGGCTTCTAGAAGTGACAATGTGTTCCTCTGGCTCCTGGGTGGAAGAGTGGGTGGGACTCCATGCACTGCCCTCACTCAAAGGCACCTCTCCTTCAGCTTCCTTTGGAAACTGCAAAGCCGGTGCTTGGGGTGGGGGCAGTGCACGGACCACCTTGATGCCCCTGTCTCTAGGAGATGGAGGGTCATGTTGCTGCTTACAGGAATCTCGTGGAGCCAGGTAGGGAGCTTACTGGCCTTACCCTGTTGTACTACTGGCCAAACATTTAGGCTATGTCTACACGGCAGGCTTTTGCTGGCAGAAAGTATGCTAATGAAGTCCTCATTAGCATTTGTTTCACTGTCATTTGCATATTCTCTGCCGATGCTTTTTGCGCAAGAGGTTTTTGCACAAAACCAAGCAGTGTAGATGGGTCCATTTTGCGCAAAAAAAAAAAACCCTTTTGCGTAAGATCGTTATGCCTGAAAAAAGGCATAAGGATCTTGTGCAAAAGGGGTTTTTTTTGCACAAAATGGAGCAGCTACACTGCTTCTTTTTGTGCAAAAACCCCTTGTGCTAAAAGAATTGGCAGAAAATATACTAATGACATCGTGACTCATTCTAATGAGTCCCTCATTAGCATATTTTCTGCAGCAAAAACTTGCAGCGTAGACAAAGCCTAAGGGTATGTCTACACAGCAAAGTTATTTAGAAATAAGAGCCGTTATTTCGAAATAACTGTACTAGCGTCTACACAAGCCAACCATTATTTCGAAATTAAATTAAATCAAAATAGCAGAGGGCTTATTTCAAAATTGGTATACCTCATTCCATGAGGAATAACGCCAATTTTGAAATTGCTATTTTGAAATAAGTTCTGTGTAGACACTTATTTCAAAATAGGGGGCCTCCAGCCCTTCCCAGGGTGCCCTGGTGGCCACTCCAGCCTCAACCAAGAACACTCCTCTACCTCCCCCCCCCACCCTGGAGCCCTTAAAGGGGTAGACTCTGGCCACAGTGCCTGTGCCAGCTCCAAGCCTGCCAGCCTAGAGCCAGCAGTCACTGCCCTTGACCCAGTGGCCCCAAAACATGAGCCAGCAAGCAACTGGCAGCCAGCCCTCCACCGCTCCCCAGGGGCAGTCTGCCAGCTCCTAGGAGCCTGCCAGGGGCTAGAGAAGGTGGTCGCCTCATTCAGGTTTGGGGGGATGCCCCCAACATCCATGATCTCTGCACTAGATGGAGGAACATGGCCATCTATGGCAGGATAGCTGCCAGCCTGGCCAATAAAGGCCACATGCGGCTGCTTTTGCGCAAAAACTTGCCAGCTGTCTACACTGGCCGCTTTGAATTTGTGCAAGAACACTGACGGTCTAATGTAAGATTGTCAGTGTTCTTCCGCAAATACAGTGACTCTCCCATTCAGGAAAAAGCCCTCTTGCACAAATGCTTTTGCGCAAGAGGGCCAGTGTAGACAGCTGAGAATCGTTTTGCGCAAAAAAGCCCAGATGGTGAAAATGGCGATCGGGGCTTTCTTGAGCAAAACCGCATCTAGTTTGGCACGGACGCTTTTCCGTAAAAAGTGCTTTTGCGCAAAAGCATCCGTGCCAATCTAGACGCTCTTTTCCACAAATGCGGAAAATCATGCCAGTCTAGACATAGTGTAAGAGAAAAGCCAGTGATTTTCTCCTTAGCGAAGTTATACACCACCTTCAAAACTAATTTCTCTATCATTTCTTGAGGAAGACAATGGGGGGAAATAATGTAATCAAATGTGCATTTTTTAGTAAATCAGGAAAAAGAATATGTTGTCCATAGTTAGCGAATTACACAGGTGCCATCCAAAGTTCCCTCTATTTTTTTCCTTCTATGGGTGGAATATATTTTATGTGCCCTGAGATATGAGAAGATAGGTACTAGCAATGAAAACCATGCTGCCAGCTGTGGGGACCAATCAACTAGGAGACACCTGAAGCTCTCCTACATGGCTTCCCAAGCACTCAGCTTACAGGGAACACTGGTGCCATCTCTTGATATTTTAGTTTGTTTGATAACATCTTGATGTTTTATGAAATCCCCAGCTCCTGAAGTTGTATGGAATGCATCAGAATCTTTGCTTTCATTTAAAAGCAAAAGAAAATTTCTAGCCCTTATGATTGTGGGGAAAGGGTTGAAAAAGTGACCAAGGCCATTCTAAAGTTTCAAAACCGAGAAGGTAAATTAAAATAAATACTATTATTTAATCCTCTTATTCTTAAGCCAGGCTCATGATTTTTTGAAGATTTTGATTTATATTTGTGAACACTTGAGGTATGCAATAGCATGCACAACAGTAAGCAGTGTCTTCTTTGCACTTGGCTGGGCATGACACTATTTTCAGTTCTGTCTCTATTTTCTTCATTGTCACATTCACAAGTATGGTATCCATGGCAATGGCACCATAATATTTTCTGGGATAATTTCCAACATCACCATGCTCTCCTCATGTACATTTCCCCCAAAACACCCTCTTCTATGACCAAAAAGAAATTGATTATTTTTCATGAGTAGATGATTTAATATATTCACTTCTATTTTACCTGTAGATAAGAGCTTTACTGTCAGACAGGAAAGCCATAAAGGGACTGGAATTGAAGTTGGGGGTGCTATCATGCCAAGTGAAAGAAAGATTATGGAAAACAAATAACTTACTTAGCTGTATTGTATGTTCTTTGGGGAGGAACTGCATCTACGTCTGAATTGAAAATGAACCTACCACATTTTGGATAATCCTGCACTCTAAGTAATAGTCTCTCTTCTATTTTTGTAGAGTGTATGAACATTATTACATTAATGCACTAAGTGGTCTAGCCTGTGCTTTGGTGTTGCCAAACACTAACGGGATGTTTCTGTCCTGACTCAAATGTTTTTCTTCCTACAAATATTTATTGCATATAACCCTGCAGTTCTAAATCTCAGCTTGATGCATTTATATTCAGGGGAAGCATGCACTCTTCCAGTAAAAATGCAAAATATGTGTTTGAAAGTTTTGCACACTTTCTACAATTTTTAGTAGGGTTGGAGTTATTTTCATCCACAACAACACAGAATTTTTCTTTCTCCTATATCACGCTATTGTGGCATAGATTCCTTTGGATTTTCTTCAGCTCTCTTTGTCATGAAATGATTAGTAGTCATAGACAACAGCCGTGTCAGTTAGGGCAAAAGGAAGTGTCTGTGGGTTTGACCTTTCTTCAACATATCAGAACAGAACTTACCTCACTGCAGAGTATTTTTAAGCCCCTGTACTCTTTCCAGTCAGGGGAATCCTACAGATTTTCTTTTGGAGAAAGAAATTCATTTCCCAGGTTTGTATTTCAAGTTGTCAGTCTTCCCCTCTTATCCCCTTTTTGAAAGATTGGTCTGTTGCTCTCATACATTTCCTTCTTCATTTCAGCCTTTTGGTTTCTCTCCTTCCCCTCTCTGCCCTCCTTTACTCTTGTCAGTCTGTCTCTTACTCTGTTTTTCTTTTTTCTTCTACAAAGCAAACTCCCATTATCCCTGTGTTCACTGTTGGAAGCTCTTTGGGAAAAAAAGGATTATTTTGCTGACTATTTGTAAAGCTGTTTTCCTGGGGATGCTAGCAATAGTAGGGTCTTTTAGACACTAACTAGAATCATACAGTTTTAGTTAGCTGCTGTCACAGCCGGGGAAAGTACTGCTGTGAAGGAGAACAGATAATTTAGCCAAGAAGGTAGCATTGTTTTCCCCCTACTGGTGTGGGCTATTTTAAAAACAAAAATAAAGCATGGTCCTAGTGCCAATATTGCACACTTGTTAAATAACAGAATTGTTGGCATAGCATAGCTACTTTTCTTAATAGTGAAGTATTAAGATTACCTAAGGGTACGTCTACACTTGCGCCCTAGTTCGGACTAGGGATGTAAATGCAGGCATTCAAAATTGCTAATGAAGCAGGGATTTAAATATCCCGTGCTTCATTAGTAAGATCTCGCCGGTACGCTAGTTCCAATCACAGCTGATTCGAACAAGGAAGTGCACGCTGGGACGTGTTAGTTTGAACCAAGAGGTTTGGTTCGAACTAACATTACTTCTTGTGGCAGGGTCACCAGCCCTGCCCCCTTCAACCGCAAGGCCTGGTCCTTTAACTGCAGGCCCAGTGGCCTAGTCCTTTATATACACGCCCAGTGGCCTAATCGTTTGAATACAGGCCCAGCGGCCAAGTCCTTTGAATGCAGGCCCAGCAGCCTAGTCCCTTGAATGCAGGCCCAGCAGCCTAGCACTTTATGGGATCCCCTCATCGTCTGGTGTCTGGGAGGAAGGGATAGGGAGGCCCGGGCCCTCCCTCTCCACCGGGCCCCAACCCAGGACCCTATCAGAATTCTCCCCGAAACTCGCCGAGCCCGCTGGATCCTTTCCTGGTCCCTGCCCTGGGTTGCTTCCTACCCCCTCGCCCTGGCTGACCGCCAACGTTGGCAGGTGTGGCTTGGGAGACAGCAGTGGCTGGGGCAGTGATGGCTTTTATGGGGGCTGCACAGCACAGCCGGCATTGCGGTCTGGCTCGTCCTGGAGACAACAGCGGCAGGGATAACTGGTCCAGTGCCTCTTGTTCCAGCTGCAATGGCTGTGGCTCTTGTGTCTGGAGAGGAGCTCCTTCCCCTCCAGTGGCCAGCCCCAACTGAGCAGCCCTGCATGCTTTTATACCTGGGCTACACTGCGAGCATACCCAGCAGGGCTGTGGGGGAGGGGCGTATTCTACCCAGTAGGTGGTCTCTCTGTCCCCTTGTTCAGTGCAGGGCTGGCCAGCTCCGTGACACTCCTCATTTTTTTGTGTTTGGTTTGAACTAACGCGCCCCAGCCGCACTTCCTGATTTGAATCAGCTGTGATTTGAACTAGCGTGCCGGCAAGATCTTGCTCATGAAGCGCAGGATATTTAAATCCCTGCTTCATTAGTAATTTCAAATGCCTAGTCCGAACTAGGATGCAAGTGTAGACATACCCTAAGAGTGGTATAAAAAAATTCAAATAAAAATCACAGTACATATAGTCTGCTTTCTTTTTCCATATTTAAATATGATAAATGTATAATCTCACACTCCTTTTAAACAGAGCTCTTTTCAAAAGGAATTTATATTTAAGTATCGGACATTCTGCGTAGTGGCTTTATTTACTCTTCCCAAAGCTTCACATATCTTAAAAGTACACTTTTCTTATGACCTTGAAAACACTACATATTTCTTTGCCATCTCTCTAAATTCTTTGTTTCTGCAGACTTATTGCAATGTCGATCCACTGAAGACATTCAGTCTGTTTGAGAAAGAAGACTTAATTGCCCTATTGCCAGAGAGAAAGCAAGCTTATTCAATTTAGGGATGAATCTTGTGGCAGCAGAATCAGGAATTTTATGTAATTCTGAGTATCTGATTTATAAAAGGGCTCCTTCCAAGCCCTTTAAAAATCAATGCCATTTAAAAAAAAGATTTACTTATAACACATTTGTAATTAAAATGTCCTGCTGGAGATGCTGCCATGCTGTGTTCTTATTTCCTTTCTGAAAGCTTTACAAGAAAACCCGCATTATTTTGTCAAGTAGAATTTGTTGACTGTCTCAGATTAACTTGCTCAAAAGATTTTTGTTAAAAGTAATGTGTCATGGAAAGATAGAGACATAGATATTTATTTGTTACTTTTACTTTTTGTAGGTTACAAAGCAATATGATTGTAATAATGTATTCTGTTACCAAAAAGCTGTCATGCTTTTTTTCTCAGATTGCCATATATAAAGCATGTGTGGATGAAATCCATGCCTATTTAGAGAGGTTATATGGACTTTATGCATCACTTAATTCCTCCAAATAATCCTTAAGTGAGATTTGAGATAAAATGTGTCTTGTACTGGCCCCTGGTGACTTTTATCCTACAAGAATAAACCATAAGGAAAAAAGGAATGCAACTGCACTATTTCAGCATTGTATCTATGTCCTCATTTTAAATATCAAATCTACTATTCATAACTGATGATTCTTAGTTCCACTGGCAATTCAGTTTTAGACCTTAATTTAGGAAATCACTTAAAGGCTCATGTGATCACTAAATCCTTGTCTGTGTTACAAAAGCATGTCTGGTATAAGAATTTAGAGGCTATATTACAAAGTCTGGAAGAGAATGGCCTACAAGTCCACAAAGACAAGTGTGCATTCTTTCAGCCCTCTGTTGAATATTTGGGACACATCATTGATACTACTGGCCTTGGTAAGTCCCCTTCAAAAGTTAAGGCTATTTTGGAGACTCCATCCTCTCAAAATGTTAGTCAACTTCACTCATTTCTAGGACTATTGAATTATTATGGAAAGTTTATTTCACAGTTATTCACACTGTTAAAACCACTTCATGAGCTCCAAGGTCAGAACAAGGTCTGGAAGTGGACTGAAGCCTGTGATGTTGCAATTAACACAGCTAAATGTGAATTGCTAAACTCGGAGGTTCTGACACATTTTGATTCATCCTTACCTTTACAGTTGGCCTGTGATTCCTCCCCATATGGTGTGGGAGTGGTCTTGTCACACATGCCTTCAGGGGAAGAGAAACCAATTGCTTTTGCTGCATGCACCTTAAGCAAGACTGAGACTAACTAGGCGCAAATCGAGCATGAAACATTAGGAATCATTTTCAGGCTTCGGAAATTTCACCAGTACTTGTTTGAATGGAACTTTACACTTCTCACTGACTATCGACCTCTGACGGCAATTTTTGGTCCATACACAGGTATTCCACCATTGGCTGCTAATCGTATGCAACAATGGGCATTGTGGCTTTCAGGGCACACACATGAGATCAGATATTGGAAATCCTCTCTACATGGCAATGCAGATATTCTCTCTATGCTGCGTTTGCCAGTCAAACATCAAGATAGTGGCCAGAAGGAAATCTTCTACTTTGAACAGGTAGAGAACATGCCCATCACTGCTGTGCAAGTTAAGAGAGCACCTCGTATTGTCCCAAGTTATGGATCTAGTGATGAGTGGAGCATCTCTACAGGATTCTCGGGTCTCACCCAATCTTGTTCCCTACATGTCCAGGAGGACGAGGTTATCAGTACATTCTGAGTGCTTGTTGTGGGGAATGTGTATCATTATTCTGAAGATACTGAGATAACAGAAGTTAGAACAGCTCCATTCAGGTCACTGTTGAATGGTGCACATGAAAGAAATTGCACAAAGATATTTTTGGTGGCCTGGGTTGTACTGTGCCACTGAAGAGAAGCCAAAAGCTTGTATTTCATTTCAGGGTGTGAGGAATGCATCTTAGTTGGCACCTCTACAGCCATGGGACTGTCCTGAAAAAATGTGGCAATGTATTCACGTTGATTTTGCTGGCTATTTGATGGTAGTATGTTCTGGTGGTGGGAGATGCCCATTCCAAATGGCCAGAAGTCTCTATAATGCCTTCCACTACTGCCAAGAGTACTATCCAAAAACTACAGGGAATCTGTTGTTGTTTTGGTCTTCCAGAACAAGTTGTGAGCAACAGCAGTTCACAGTTTGTCTCCCAGGAGTTTGGAAATGTTATGAAAGCAAATGGGATTTATCACATCACTTCAGCATTGTATCACCCATCCACGAATGGATTGGCTGAAAGGTTTGTGCAGACAATGAAACAACCTTTGAAATCGGCTGGAGGACATTCACTTATGCAAAAGCATTTGGACACCTTCTTAGAAACACGCCTCATGCTACAACCAGAATGTCCCCAGATTTTCTAATGATGGGACATCAGCTGCACACTTGCTTTGATCAACTGAAACCTTCTGAACTGCGACAAATTGTGCAACATCAACAGCAAGGACAAGTCCTCGGGCATACATACAGAGCAAAAGACTGAACTTTTAGTCCTGGAGAGCTGGTTTAGGCTCGGAACTATGCTTCTGGATCTAAGTAGATCTCTCCCACTATTATCGCTCAATCAGGACCTGTTTCCTATATTTTCAAGACTGCAGAGGATCTCATCTGACGGCTGCATGTAGATCAATTATTGCCAGGTTATGTCTGCCCCCAATACACAACATTATCAACCTAAGTTTTATATAGGCTTACAACTGCCATAGTTATTACATTGCTTGCATGTGTGCATACTATGTTTCTTGTGTCAGTAGTGTGCCTCCTTATCAAGGGTACTCTTATCAATGCTGTGAGCAGTATAGAATGCTATTCTGCCACTTACCACCAACCAGTGCAAGGTGGTCTGGGAAGTTTTTGCAATACTTCATGAGGCTAAACAGAATGGCTGCGTCTAGTTTTGCATGATTATCCGGAAATGCTTTTAACAGAAAAGTTTTCCGTTAAAAGCATTTTTGGAACAGAGCATCTAGATTGTCACGGACACTTTTCCGCAAAAGCACTTTTTGCGGAAAAGCGTCCGTGACAATCTAGACGCACTTTTCCGCAAAAAAGCTCCGATCACCATTTTCACGATCGGGACTTTTTTGCAGAAAACAAATCTGAGCTGTCTACACTGGCCCTTTTGCGCAAAAGCTTTGCACAAAAGGGACTTTTGCCTCAATGGGAGTAGAATAGTATTTCCGCAAGAACCACTGATTTCTTACAGGAGGAAGTTAGTGCTTTTGCAGAAATTCAAGCGGCCAGTGTAGACAGCTGGCAAGTTTTTCCAGAAAAGCGGCTGATTTTCCAGAAAAACTGGCCAGTCTAGACACAGCCAATCATTCAGGATGAATGGGAACACTAGTTCAGCTTTCCATGAAGCAGTGTTCTCAGTCTCATAATTTCATTTGCATCCCATAACATCTCACCCTCTTTTCAAAATTACCACAGACTCATGTGTCTCTCCTCCCTGTCTGCCATTTTTGACAGAAACATGGAGCCTGAACAGCTCTGCCCGATTGTCATAAGCACTGCTAGTACAGGGTGTCTGATCTTGCAGTATTTGCAGAGCCACAGTAAGCATCTGTGGAACCTACATTACTGTGGGACATAGAGAAAAAAAGTAAAACTGTTGGTATTCACAGAGTAGCTGCAGCTGGTGGAGCAGTGGTTCTGTGAATGAGAAACAAGCGTTTGGCTGGTGAGATTGCACTGACATGCAGCTTTGAGATCACAATCAGCAGTTGTAAAACTTTTGGATGGGCAAGCCATATCACTAGGACTGTGTACCAACCTCACCACAGCCCTCCAGTTTAGGGACATCAACATGAGAACTGAGGGTATGTCTACACAGCAAAGTTATTTAGAAATAATAGCCATTATTTTGAAATAACTTACTAGTGTTTACACAAGCACCTCTATTTCAAAATTAATTCAAAATAGCAGAGGGCTTATTTTGAAATAGGTAAACCTCATTCCACAAGGAATAACGCCAATTTCAAAATTGCTATTTCAAAATAAGCGCTGTATAGACCCTTATTTCGAAATAGGGGGCCTCCAGCCCTTCCCAGGGTGCCCCGCTGGCCACTCTGGCCACAACTAAGAAAACTACTCTCCCTCCCCCCATCCCTGAAGCCCTTAAAGGTCTAGAGTCTGGCCACAGTACTTATGCCAGTTCCAAGCCTGCCAGCCCAACAAGCCTGACCCAGTGACCCCAATATGAGCCAGCAAGACAGCAGCAGCCAGCCCTTCACCATTTCCCAGGAGCCTGCCAGGGGTCAGAAAAGGCAGGCACCTTCCTGGTCCAGTGTGGAGATCATGGACCTCATTGAGGTTTGGGGAGAATCCTCCAACATCCATGATCTCCGCACTAGATGGAGGAATGCAGCTGTCTATGGGAGGATAGCTGCCAGCATGGCCAGCAAAGGCCACATCCGCACCCAGGAGCAGGTGTGGATGAAAATAAAAGAGCTTCAGCAGGCATATACCAGGGCCACAGGGGGCAGCTCCCAACCAGGGGAACACACACCAAGCTCCACAGAACTGCCCATGCAGTGGAGGGGTACCAATAGCAGCACCTCGGGGCACTGCAAGTGCTGCACTGCACCCTCCTGCACTGGGTGCAAGAAGACCTGTAGCTCTGGTGGGAGCAGCTTGTCCAGGGCTGTGCCATCTGCCAGCACCTGCACACCTTGGTGCAGAGCGCGCTGCCTCCTGCCGCTCTAGCGCCTGTTGCCTCTCTAGCTATGGCTCCTCCTCTCACTCCTTCTCCCCCTTCCCTCCACACACCCCATCCCTTCCCTATCCTCCCGGGGACGCCAAGGCCTCCGCACCCATGATGCTGGGAGACAGTTGGCCTGGTGAGACTCCCAACCCTGAGCCTTGAGCTTCTCCTCCCCTTTTTTCTCCTTGCTTCCCCCTCCCAGGTTTCTCCCTCCTCTCTCCCCCCCTTCTCCTGCCTCCTTTCCCGATCTCACCAGAGTTTCATTCCCCCCCGCCAGTTTTGTTAAGTAAAGAGAGTTTGTGTTCATGAAAATACATTATTTTATTTGACATCAGGAAGGGGGGGTAGGGAGGAGTAAATGGAAGGATGTGAGGGAGGAATGCGGGACAAGCCCCAGTGGGGCAGACCAGGGAGGCTCTTAGTGCTCCTCAGGATGGAAGCTCTCCCGCAGGGCCTCCTGGATACTGACAGCCCCCAGATGGACCTCCCGGATGACAGCCTGCAGAAAGTGAAGCCAGGCTCACAGCAACACATGCAAGAGAAGCACCAGAGTGCCCAGGGGCAGCTCTGGCTCCATGTTTCAGAGTGCTGTGGTGTCCCGAGTAAGGGCAACCAGAGCATGCAGAGAAAAAAATTCTTTGCTGTCCCTCATCGAGATAGGCAAGCAAGCAGGGAAACCTGAGGAACAGCTGTCTGGGAGGAGGGTCCCTTTAAGCACAGGCCTCAGATAGCCTCAGGCAGCAGCCCCACACAGTAAGTCCTGACCTGATGCCCTGCCAAAACAGGTTCTGGCCAGCCTTAAATATGATTCAGTGTCCACTCATTATGGATGCGCTATTTTAAAATAGCCAAATGCTATTTCAAAATGCATTTTGTGTGTAGATGCGTTATTTTGAAATATCTTAACTATTTTGAAATTAGATATTTCAAAATAACGCTGTAGTTTAGATGACCCTGATAGTTGAGAAGCAAGTGGGGATTCCATTACAGAAATTTGCAACTGCAGATTGCCACTGATCAGCTGGGAATCAATTTGAAGTCAGGAAATTCACCAAAGGGAAAGTTGTGATGCAACTATACAGAGTCATTAATTGCCATCTGTTATGCAGGACTACGACTCTAGGAAATGTGCAGGATATAGTGGGTAGTATGAAGCAATGGGGTTCCCAACCTGTGGTAGGGAAATACTCTATGGCAAAAATGTAAGTCAAGATAAGAGTATTTTTAAAATGTTCACAGTGCAAAATTATAAAAAGGATGCATTATGGTAGCATTTGCTCAAAGCAAAGAAAGTGGTTTTCATCTAGCAGAAATAGCTTTTCTAGCAAACTCCTCTTTAAGTTCGCACCTTGAAAAGTATGTGTAGTTTTCCCAGCTTAGTTTCTGGAAATAAGCTGCTGATCTCATTGGGGCAAAAATGGTCATGAGAGGACCATGAATACCTTAGCCTCCTTAAGAGTATGTGTACTTGCTATCAGCTCCTGTGTCATTACTGGCGTTTAGCTCTTTCCACACCTCTAGAAACTTTTTCACTATTTCTGGCATATACCTCTTTTATTACTCAGCTATTGCTTTCATGCTTCACTTTTGCCTTGAGTAATGTGCGTCTCATGAGTCACAGATAAAAATATTCTGTGTATGAATTTAAAAACATGTGGACATCAGAAGTGACAATATTATCACTCGTAGGCCTTTTCTATGTAGGATCTAGAACCAAAATTGCTGAATTGATTGGTTGTAATTTGTTTCTTCAGTTGTTTGGATGCAAGTTTATGTATGGACACAGGCCCACTTCAAAAAGAGTGTCTCGTTTTGAAAATATTTGCTGAGGTTTTATCAAGAAGCTACAGAAATCTGGTTTACTTGAACTTTGACTTATCTTGGCCTTTAGAGAGAAAGTGTTCGTCAAATCTAAAGGTTAGATTTATGACTTCAGTGTTCAGTTACCCTGAACTCAATGGAAATAGAAGCAATGTAATAATGCAATAACAGGGCACTGCAGCTCAAAAGAATCTGTTTCCCAACGTTATATTCCTGGTCAGGTCTGAGTAGGAATTAAACAGATGTAAGTTCCCACTCTTATCCCTCAGATGTGAGATCCTCTAAGATGGGGTCATGACACACATCAAGGCAACTTGAACATCTGGTTTCATTTATCGTATTGGTGCATTCATTAAACCTTTGTTCTTGAATTCAGATTACACCCAGATTCATCTAGTCATGCCTACTTATTTGTGTATTTTTATAGCATGGTGTAAAGGGTATAGAATGTTTTACAGGTGATTATATGATGTCCTAAATCATGGTCTTGTGTTATCACTGTAAAGCTCTATTAAAGCTGTCCATCATACTAAATGCAGCGTAGGAAATGAAGCAGATGGAATATTATTTGTAAAGTAGAAAATTTAAGTCAGGTTGGAAGGGGATGTTTTTGTGAATCACGTGAATCTATTCAGTATTATCGGACACATGTCACAAGCAATTAAATGGCAGTATATATGTTATTCTGTAAGTGGCTGGTTGAGGGGCGTCAGAATTGGTTAGAGGAGCAGCACTGAGCATTGGAGTGATTGACTTTATAATGCTGAACAGAAAAAAGAAACACAGTAAGCATCCTTCTTGAGTGACTGACTCAACTGCTTCTCTCTCTCATGCATCTCTCTTCTTTTCTTACTCTTTTGAGATAATGAAAAACAGATGTTCTTCCCCCTCCCCCATATATTATGATTCAGTATATGTTCAAATACTAGCCATGGTGCCTGATCCTATAAGGGGGACCAGTAAATCCATTCACGAGCTTTTGGAGGACTAGTAACATTCATTTGCATATTTGCATATTTATTAAGCAAGTGATGAATATTCAAATACGTTGTTTCTTGTCCTCCCAAAGCCCCCAGTGCCAGGGTTAGCAAAGCTTTTGATACAGTCACCCACAATATTCTTGCCAGCAAGTTAAGGGAATATGGATTGGATAAATGGACTGTAAGATGGATAGAAAGGGTGTGTCTAGACTACCTAGTTTTGTCGACAAAAGTGGACTTTTGTCGACAAAACTATACCAGCGTCTACACTACCGCTGAGTTCTGTCGACATAACGTCGACAGAACTCAGCAGTTTTGTCGACACTGGTATACCTCATTTTACGAGGCATAACACCTTCTGTCGACAGAACTCTGTCGACAGAAGGTGTTATTGCCTGTAACATTGCGTCCAGACTACGGAGTTCTGTCGACAAAGCAGCTTGCTTTGTCGACAGAACTCAATGTGTCTGGACGCTCTTTGTCGATGGAAGTTTTGTCGACAGTATCTGTCGACAAAACTTCCGTCGACAAAACGCGGTAGTCTAGACGTACCCAAAGCTGGCTAGACCAGGATTTCCCAAACTTTTTACTTTAGTTGGAACTCGTTTTTTTTCAGTACTGTTTTTTGCAGCCCAAAAATATGAACACATATAAAAAAAGAATGAAACATGAATAAATGTTCAGTGTTTCACCTGGCTGTATTCTCCGCCCAGCCTGGGCAGGGGCTTGGGGGACCCGGTGCCTCATGGGCACTCCAGGAGGCAGGAGCAGGAGCAGATTGGGGGTGGGGTATCTTGCTAGGAGGGAGGGTGCAAGGAGGGGTAGGGTTGCCAGGAGTCTGGTTTTGTACCGGACAGTCCGGTATTTGAGGGTTCTGTCTAGGAAACAAATTGAGAAATTACCAGACATATTAAATGTCCGGTATTTTCTAATTAGGTAAGTTTTATTATAATTAGGTGGATCAGTTCTTAGCTATGAACTGCCTGGCTGGTAGATGTGCTCACGCTGCCTGAGTGTGTCTATCTGCCAGGCAGTTTGCAACTACTAGAGGGTGCGGGGGGGCAAAACGGAATCCCCGGCCAGACTCACTCGTCTGCCAGGGTCTGCATGTACCTGGGTCAGTCCCGCTACCCCCGCCTTTTCCTCCCGATCTCCCCAGTCCAGCCCTGCTTCCGGCGGCTCATTCCCCCCACATGCCACCAATCTCCCCCGGTCAGCCCCGCTCCTTCAATGACCCCCCCCCCACCAATCCCGCTGCTCCCATCTTGCCCTGCTTCTGGCAGCTGGTTCTCCCATCCTCCTCCTCCTGATCTCTCCCGTCCAGCCCTGGTTCCGCTGCCTGCCCTCCCTGATCTCCACCGAACAGCCTCACTGCCCCCAACCCTGTTTCTTCCGCCTGCCCGCCTGCCCCAATCTCCGTGGGACAGCCCTGTTGCCCCAACCCTGCTTCTGTCACCTGCCCTCGCCCCCATCTCCGGGGGACAGCCCCACTGCCTCCAACCCTGCTTCTGCCAGACCACCAGCCCCGATCTCTGCAATACAGACCCGCTGCCCCCAACGCGGCTTCCGCCAGCCGCCCACCTGCCTTCCCCCATCTCCATGGGACAGCCCTGCTGCCCCCAGCCCTGTTTCCCGGGACTAGTTTCCCTCTCCACACACACACACCTCCCAGCCCGCCCTGCTCTGCTCCCCTCCCAGCAGTCATGCTGAGGACTGGTATTTTTTTCCTGTGGCCCGGTACTGGGCCATGGCCCATAGTTTGGGAAACGCTGCTATAAGGTTCTGAACATTTCAATTAACATGCATTCAGATGACAGATGAGGGCATTCAAATCATCTAGAGTTTGAACACAAGACTTGAACACTGTTTTCAAAGGCCCAGTTATATACAGGCTGTGGCTTTGGCCCCAGTGAATTGAAATACAGATATTTCATGACAAATCATTCTCTGAAGCTTCACAAATAAGCAAGTACATTGTGCTCAGAGATAGATGAATCGACCCAAAATCTTAGCATCCACAGAATAGTTACTAGTTTTTGTTCTGGTTCTCAGTTATCAAATAAATGTGAATGTAAATCCACACATCAACAAAGCTTTATAAAAATCATTGTGGTGTTTCATTCTGTTTTATTCATTAGACAGTAATATACACATTAACTTAAAAACCTTTTAGAAAAGATTAAAAAAAACACCTTTTCTTACCCTTTTGAGATAATGAAAAACAGATGTCTCTCCCCATATATTATGATTCAATATGTGTTCAAATGCTAGCCATGGTGCCTGATCCTATAAGGTTCTGAACATTTCAATTAACATGCATTCAGATGACAGATGATGGCATTCAAATCAACTAGAGTTTGAACACAAGACTTGGAACTGACACTTAGCTGTTTTCATTTTTGTCCCACCTTTATGTAAAAGATCCACCTTGATGTTTAAATATATATTTTTCTCCTTTTTCATTTGGCAAATATTAATTAATTTTCCTCTTTTTTTCCCCTGCAACTTAATCAGCAAACCTAGTTTGTCTCTGAGCTTCATGGATATCATCAATTATTAAGTCTAGATTTTTGGTTATAATAGTGTTAACTAATAGAGGGAGCACAAAAGGATGTGTAATTTAGAGAATTAATGTGTAGTGTGCATTTCTCAGAAAGTGAAAAGTATTTTAAGTTACTTTGACATTAGGGTATCAGTTAATAGTGCCTATTTAAAAAGACTCTTCTCACAAATGTTCTTGTTTTATTTTTAACAATTTGTTTGTAAGCTGTTCTCCTGTTTTTGTCTTGTACGACAACTGTGACATTTAATAGAGCAATATTTTGACATAGTCTGAATTTTTAAAATGCACAGGTGCTCAGAACTCTTGGGTTCTAACCTCACATTTTAATCCAGGTGATATTGTGAAATTTAGCCATCTCTATCCTTTGCTGATTTAGCTAACAACCTGCCATTGTTATATTTATTTCAGTTTGGGAGGCACTATATTGAAGACCTATTCAATGATTTTCGAGATGGACGAAGACTTCTGGAGCTCCTTGAAGGTTTTACAGGCCATAAACTTGTACGTGTACATTTTTAATCTTTACAAACCTTACTGTACATTACACTCTTGTAAGATATTGATAGTTGGCAAAAATTACACTAGTATTTCTTAATGAATCCACCAGGCCAGGTGCTAAGCACGTGTGTTTGGTGTTGAGCATCCTCAGCTAGTCGTGGCTTTAGTGAGAGGTAAGGGAACTCAGTGCTGTTAAGACCAAATCTATGATCCTGAGTCTTGCTGAGCACCATCAACATCTATTGACTTCAGTAGGAACTGAGACCAGTGCTTAATATATAATGAAAGAGGTGCCTCACTATAGATATTTTCTTTAAAACCTTGTAGCCCTGTTTTATACACATTTTTTTACATTAATTTTTACAGCTTATACTATCTTCTATCTGATCAGCCACATGTGATGAAATATGTCATCAATGACAGCCACATGTGCAGTTATTTATGGGAAAACCTTAAAAGTTTGAGTAAATTGTATTTTGGAGATTTGTTCTAACAGCTTCACTATTCCTTTTTTTTCTTATTTGAGTGTAACACCTTACTTCCCTCCAACTAAGACGGTTGCTTACATTTTGTATTTGTTTGGGTGGGTTTTTTTTTCTTTAAATATAATTCTATTGGTTTTTTTTAAATAAAAATCCTCTTCCTCTTTGACAAATAATGGGAAAAGGTAATGTAGTCCGTCTCCATGAGAACTCCATCTTGCTAACATTAGTGTAGCCAAGTGTTATCAAAGGTAAGTTTAAAAAATATTCCTACTGTAGGCAGGATTTGAGAAGGATTCCACCTTCCTGAAGTAGAATTAACCTGGAACTCCCCCTGAACAGGTGAGCACACTAAGCCTTGGGGTGGCAGGTTCTTAGTACTGTAAGAGCAAATGGTAACATTATCATTCACTAAGGCCATGTAGCAGGTCTTTATTAGAGCAGGTCTTAATTCTTTATCATAATAAAGACCTGCTAAATTGAACTCAAAGGCTGTGTCCAGACTCAGGGGTTTTTTCGAAAAAAGTAGCCTTTTTTCGAAAAAACTTCACCTGCGTCTAGACTGCAGCCGCGTTCTTTCGAAATTAAACGTGGCTTTTCTTTCGACGGTGGTAAACCTAATTCCATGAGGAAGAACGCCTTCTTTCGAAAGTGCTCTTTCGAAAGAAGGAGTTCTTGAAAGCAAACAGGCTTTTTAGAAAGAGAGCATCCAGACTCACTGGGTGCTTTCTTTCGAAAAAGCGGCTTGCTTTTTCGAAATTCCGCGTGCAGTCTAGACGCTCTCTTTCGAAAGAGGCTCTTTCGAAAGTATCTTTCGAAAGAGCCTCTTTTGAAAGAAGCTTGCAGTCTAGACATAGCCAAAGGTTGTTCCTGTTGGTGCCGGTATTCCTACTCCTAATGAGGAGTAAGGGAAGCTGATGGGAGTATTTGCTCCCCTTGGCTTTCTGCTGTGAAGTCAGTGTGGAAAATCGAATTAAGGTTCATCGAATCCAGCTATGTAATTCACATGCCTGGAGTTTTGTATCTTAATTCAACCTTCCCCTTTAATGGCCTAAGAAAGTAAAGTAGTCCTCCTTTTTGTGTACTGAAGGGAAATGAGGCTCTCTCAGTTAAATAGTATAATTTAGATATATAGAAATTGGTTTTATTATAAAATGTATAGAATTAGTCAGGCTTTTTTCACAGAATTGACATTTAAAAATATGTCTTAGAGTAACCTTTTAAAATTAAAGGGAATCAAAGGCAACACTTACTAACATGTAAAATCTAAAGTAACTCAGCAAAAATCTTTAGATACTTCATGGAATCATAGAACACTAGAACAGAAAGGGACCTTGAGAGGTCATTGAGTCCAGTCCCCTGCCTTCATGGCAGGACCAAGCACCATCTAGATCATCCTTAATTAGGTGTTTGTCTACTCTGTTCTTAAATATCTCCAGTGATGGAGATTCTGCAACCTTCTTAGACAATTTATTCCAGTGCTTTACTACTCTGACAGGAAATTTTTTCTAATGGACAATCTAAATCTTCCTTGCTGCAATTTAAGCCCATTACTTGTTGCTTGCATTTCCTTTTTGTTTTTCCTCAGTTTGAGAGCTTTTTTCAAACTTTCTCATAAATATAGGGAAACAAGCTGAAAACATGAGTCAAATTCCAGAGAGGATATACTTGCAAATATTCTACATGATGATGCTTATCTAGTTTGTTGTCATGGTAATGTTCCTAAATTGTTCTGTGGCAGGGAGGTTAATCATAATAAAAACAACCTGAATGTATCTGATTCCTATATACATTTTGATTATATGATTGCAGAAAAAATGTCACAAACCATGTTAGCATTCAACGATGGAATATGGTTCATAGTTGTCTTTATTTTACATTCTAATTTGCAGATATATAGAAATAATTACAGTATCATTTCCTAAACAGTCATGCACTGGTAAAATACAAACCCATGGGCTTCTTCTCATTATATTTAACTTTAAAAAAAATATAATTATGCTTACAGGCAAAAGAAAAGGGCTCCACAAGAGTTCATGCTCTGAACAATGTCAACAAAGCACTGCAGGTCTTGCAGAAAAATAACGTAAGTAATCACCTGGACAAGGTCAGAACATGCAGTAAACAACATGCTTAATGTTTTTATAGCTCAACCCCTGAATACAAGATACAATTTCTGTATAAAAAATGGTACTAATGTGACTTACCTATGGGTTCTGCAACACAACTGTCTGTTTGTGCCAAGTATAATTCAGTTTTGAAATATATGAATAATAAATCTGTAATAAATGCTGTATGAAGCCTGATTCAGTGCTATATGTTAATTACAATGAATTTTCTTTCATAATATAGTAGTTGATGCTCATCATCAGAATTTCAACTCGTTAAACAGGTGCTTTCATTGTATGATGGAGTGTTGTGTGAAAATTTGAAGGTTTTCTTAAGGAAATACACTAGAAATTATTTCTTCTAGGAGTCTATAGGCCAACAACATTAAAGATGTGAACCGACATTAAAAAAAAAAAACCCTATTTCATTCCATTCTGTTAAGATTGACTCTTTAGGCCAATATGGTTCTTATAATATTGGAGCAAATATTCCCTTAGTATTTACCTCTTATAAGCATTTTAATTGACCAATAACTTTACCAGACATGTTTAGTGGCCACCTAATAATATCACATCTCCCCCTCAGAAACAGATTCAAATACATTGTAACATTCACTTAAACCATCCAGTAGGCTGTGATAGAACAGCAATCACACATTCTGAATTGCATATAATATCAGATTTCTTATAGGTACAGTAAGTCTCTCAAAGTGCTTGAGTTCAGCTAGTATGTAGATTAATTGAATTTCTAAATACAACATAATGTGCTCCTCCTGAGTATCTGTGTATAAGCAAAGTGATTTACCAGGAATGTTAAACTGGCAATAGATATTTTTATTAAATGTAGAAAAAGTTGCCAATTCTGTATCAGTGAAAGGATCATTTGTACGGTAGACAATTGTATATTACATTACAAAAATTCACTGGTCAAATATTGTTAAATCAATCTTTATTACATGCACACAGTATAATATTACTTTTAAAAAAATGTTTAAAACATCTGCTTACTAGGCATTAGTAAAATGTGCTTGAATTTGAATGAACCCACTAGCACAAGAGCCACTGTGCCTTTCTAAACAGTGTTTCTCAAGTGGTCCTCAAAACCACTTTGAGAAACCCGTTAACTGGCTGTGGTGGTTTGTTTACTTACCTGCGCCACTACTCTTATAGACTCCGGTTTGCTGTTTGTAGCCAAGGGGAGCTACAAGAAGCAGCAGACTAGCCCTCTCCACTTCTTGTGGCTCCCCTTGGCTGCAAATAATGAACCAGAGCCAACAGGAGCCACGAGGCTCCGTGGCTGCTGTGCCAGTAAGTAAACAATCCGGCATGGACAGTTAACAGGTTTGTCAAAGTAGTTTCATGGACCACTTTGAGAAACTCTGTTCTAAAGTGTACAGGAAGTTCACAAGTTCAGAGTAGATACATTTTGTGACAGTTAAATGTATATAAACAAGTTTATTTTAAAAAAATGTTAAGTGTGTCAAGGTTAAGGACAGGGTTAAAATGACACTGTTAATAGGTTAAGGCTTAATCAGCTGCCATGCATAACATGCATTATCAGATTATAAAACTAAAAGCTCTCCCTAACAAACCTTCTTCCTTTAACTGTAATTATTTGAATCCATCACCTCTGAATGGTCACATATGTAGTGTGTATATCCTGAGAAATTTCAGAAACCTCTGAAAAGCAGCATCTGGGCTGCTGGAGTCGAGCTAAGGGCCAAATACTTGGAGTCAAGACTCTAAAAGAGGCATGTGGTTCCAAGTTCTTCTGACAAACTTTTGAGTCCTAAACGGAGAGAGGAAGGTGAATGGGTATTATAAATAACTAGAGGGCACCAAGCTCTGCAGCTGCTTAATCAACCATGCCCAGTCAGGGCTCAGGGCTCCTCCGCACATGGAGCTGCCTGGCTAGGTGGGTCTGATTAAGCAGCTGCTAGGCTGTACTGCTGCTGCGCAGCTTAGAGGAAATCTTGCTCAAAAACTCTTCTAGATACAGTTTTGGTCATATAGGAGAAGGACTTGTAGACAGACTCGGCCAAAGAGTTTTCAGGGCCCAAGGCAGCATATTGTGCTTGGCTGTACTGCGTCAAGCGGCTGTGTGGCCAGGCTGCTCCCAGCCAGGGCAGCGAGCAAGCAGCTGGACAGGCAGAGCCCAAGTCAACCACCTTGCTCGCTTTGCCCTGAGGCCGGGCCTGCCTACAGAACACCATCAGTTCTGATTCAGAAGAGAGACAGAATCAAAGCAGATCACTTTCAACCCATAGGAACCCCACTAGATGTATCTCTTCTTGCATGAACCTATCTGATACCCATGCAAGAATTTGTGCTCTCTCTCTCTCTCTCTCTATACACACACACACACACACACACACATATCTATGAATACTTAAGAAAGGTGTTTCTAACTGGATTTTACAAGAGGGTTGCCACCTGAGATATGATTAGCACCCTTTTCTTCCATTTTAAGAAATGAGAGTTAAAAGTGCTTAACACTTCACAAGCAGTACTCCGCATCTTAGGGTCTACACTGCACACTTATTTCACATCTACACTGCACACTCATTTCAAAATAAGCTATTCCAGCAGAAATATTCCAAAATAGCTTATTTCAAAATAGCACATCTACATTACAGGGAAGTCTCAAAATTAGTCCAAGGCAGGCTTCCTGAATGTGGATATGCTACTTCAATTCAGAGCCCAGGGAGGCATTGGGGAGTTACTAGTTTGAAAGACCTTTGGGAGGAGCAATATAGAAATAGCAGCAGTGGAGCATCTACACTACAGTTATTTCCAAATAGTTATTTTGTAATAAGCATTATTTCTCGTGGAATGAAATTTACAGAAGTCGGAATAAGCCGTCCATTATTTCAAATTTATTTTGAAATAATGGAATTGCTGTGTAAACTCTTGCATTGTTATTTTGGCATAATGGCCATTATTCCAAAATAACACTGCTGTGTAGACACACCGTTAAAGAACCAGGCCCTCAGAGCAGTTTTGTTTACTATTGTAAATGCACCGGGTTGCCAGATTTTGCTGGTTTCTATCTACATAGGTTTTTTAAACTACCAGTATTACAAAATGGACATGCACAAAAAGCAAGTGGTGTGAGGTGTTTGCTGAGTGCATACAACATTGATTGTGAGAGATGTGATTTCCTTCTGCATCCAATCAAAGCTCTGCTCTGGTTCCATCAGTATACCCTGCAAATTCTAGGTTCACAAGCAGAGTTAGCAAAACTACCCTATCATGGGAGACCATCTTGCTTACAAAAATCTTGCGGCTTACTAAGAGGGAGGAACCACTCATGTGACCCACTCACTAGCCTATGTTGCCCACTAGTGCCCCAGAGTAATATGCAGGAATGACAAATTCAGAGAGCTATTTTTGGGAACAGCATTAGGGTGTGCTCCAGGGCTCAAGTCCTGGCATCACTGATCTCCAAAATGCATCATCTGCTTCCAAAACTCTTAGTGACTTCAGTAGAGACACTTCTTATATCTCGGTGCAGTTAATGAAACATTCCATTGCAATCACAAATTTAGGACTTGAAGAAATAGGATCTTCAACAGAAACCTTAAAGTAGCTGCACTGTATATTGTTCTTTGCTTTTTTCCTTTTTTTTCCCTTGCCTAATATGTATTATAATATTACTAGAGAGTTTTATTTTTGGTAAAATGTAAACTGTAAACTAACAAAATATGCAAAGTGACAGTGTTGAAGTTGCTGTTGGAACCTCACTGTTTGTATGTCCTTGGTGTGTGTATTTGTGATTTTTAATTGTGCAGTCTTAGTACAGCATTAACATATGGGGCAGATTTGTATTTAATTATTGTATTTTAAGTTTATATTTTCACTTAACTTCAGAGCTGGCATCATTATATCTCTATATTGCTGATTCTTCCACTGGTTTTTTGCCAGCACTATAATTGCTCTATTTATCAAATAAGCAAATGAAAACAAAACAACATTCCAAACTACTATGATACTGTATAATCTGGTTTAAACAATCTGGTTCAAGATTAATCAGATAACTAATTCAAATGCCTATATTTCTCAAAATCCAAAAATAATTGCATTTTTTTTCACAGCCTCTTAGAAAAAATGCACTAATATCGAAATAACTTCACACATTACTTGTTTTGCATTTCTCCCTTAGGTCGATTTGGTGAATATTGGAAGTACAGACATAGTGGATGGAAATCATAAACTGACCCTTGGATTGATCTGGAGTATAATTCTCCATTGGCAGGTGAGGGGTACTGTTGAAAGTTCTCTCTCAAATCCTTGCATGTTATTAATCACCCATTGTCTACAAACCAAACAAAGGCATTTAGAACAAAATAAGGCCATCTACAAAGTATTTCTTAAATTTGCAAACCCAGTGATAGTATATTTGCATATTATCTGGGGTTCTGGAACATTAATAGCAGCTTTTCCCATTTTAAATTTACTTTGAGTTGTTGCCAGTGAACACACAATACTTTTACAAAGCAAAAACGATAAACAGAAATAAGGTGGAAAAGTTGTTTGCCTTTCTTTTTAAAAACTGAAGAAAAAATGACATTTTTGTTCTTATGTTAAATATGAAGTCATGATATATTTGCTGTTTTTTTAAATGCCATTGACACACCCAAACAGCAGTTGCAGTTAAATCCCTGCATAAAGCAACTGATGTTTCTGTAACTCCTTGAGGCAGGTAAGGCCCTTTAGCTCCACCCTGGGCATAAAATAGACAGGCTTTGCTCTTTAATGCAGGGCTGGGGAACCCCAGACCCAGGGGCTGTGGCTTGCTTGGATCCAGACCCCGAGGCTCAGATCCTTCCCTCCCCCACCATTGGGGATTCTGTGCTGGTGCTCCAGCCCTCCTGCTGCCCCACCGTTTGGGCTGGAGCACACAAAATCTATTAGCTTGGGCCCACCCTATGCTCTGGTGTGGGAAGGAAATGTGGGGAGTGTCTTTCTCCTTCTCAGTTTTTTTGTTTTTGCTTCTCATTTGTGTGGTGTGTGGCTCCAGCCCAAAAAAGGTTTAAAGAGAGGGAAGTAACACAGAACAGATCAAACAAAGGGATCACAGAGACATAGATGCTCAGAAAAAAGTTAATTATTTTTCAGATAGCAGTACAGCTATATTCCTGGAAGGACTTGACACTAGATTAGGATGTATATGCTCCTTAGGCAGTAGGGTAGGAATTCTTATTAGGCATCTTTGTCTCCCACATTCACAAATCAAAAATAAAATAAACAAAAAAACAAAAGTCAACCAGTAAGGGCATTTTAGCACTTTGGAAAAAGATAAGCTAGATTGACCCATTACAGCATGAAAGACAATGCTGATAGAACGGAAACAAATGTACATGAAGGACAATAATCTATCATCACTCGCCCCCCCGCCCCAACTTCCCTCCACACACAGATTCATGGAAAAGGGGAAAGTAATTTCCTGAAGGAGAGGCCTCAAAGGCTATGTCTACACTAGCGGGTTCTTGCGCAAGAACTTCCGTTCTTGTGCAAGAATCCGCAGATCATCCACACTGCCTGCCAGCTCTTGTGCAAAAAGATTTACAATACAACGTGGTAAGAGAAGGCCTCTTGTGCAAGATTTACGCTCTTTTTTATCAGGTGTAAGCTCTCTTGCGGAGGAGCTCTTGTGCAAGAGGGCAGTGTGGACGCTTGGCAGGAATTTCTTGTGCAAGAAAGCCCTATGGCTAAAATTGCTTTGTAGAGTACTGAATCTGAAACACAGGTAAAGCACTGTGAGCACTGTCCCTACCACCTCTACCAATAATCCCTAAATTACTTTGTTTTAATGAATACAAACTACAGACAGGTGTCTGTGTTTTTCTGCAGGCTCATATAGTGTGTTTCTCCTAGGGTATGTCTACACTACAGCGCTAGTTCGAACTAACTTAGTTCGAATTAGTTAATTCGAACTAAGCTAATTCGAACTAACGCGTCTAGAACTAAAAACTAGTTCGAATTAGCGTTTTGCTAATTCGAACTAGCAAGTCCACATTGAGTGGACTCTGAACAGGGCTTAAGGATGGCCGAAAGCAGTGCCGGCAGGGCATCAGAGGAGGACTTAGAGCGTGGAGATGCTGTCTCAGGCTAGCCGAGGGCTGCGCTTAAAGGGTCCCGACCCCCACCCCGGACAGACAGTTCTAAGGGGTGCCCCGCTTGAAAACCAGTCCTGGCTTGGATTGCCCGGAGTACCCACACTGGGCACATCACAGCACTCGGCCATCAGCCCGGCTGCACTTGCCGCAGGCTGCCATCTGGGGAGAGGGGGCAATTGGGGGGCTGCAGGAGAGCTTCCCAGAAGCCCGCAGAGCCAGCCCAGTCCTCCCCATCGGGGGCTCGTACCCCATTCCTCCCTCACCTCCTTCCACTTACCCTTCCCTAGCCCCCCTTCTTATTGATGTACAAAATAAAGATAACATTTCTCCCAACATTGACTCTGTCTTTATTGAACAAAACTGGGGGAGACTGGGAAAAGGAGGTGGGGGAGGGGAAGAGAAAGGCTGGGAGAGGGGAGGGCAACTAACATGATCAGGGGTTGGGAACAGGTCCCAGATGAAGAGAGGCTACAGAGACTGGGACTGTTCAGCTTAGAAAAGAGGAGACGGAGAGGGGACAGGATAGAGGTCTCTAAAAGCAGGGGTTGGGTGGAGAGGGTGCATTCAGAAAAGTCCTTCATGAGTTCCCATAAAGAAGGACTAGAGGACACCAAAGGAAAGGAATGGGTAGCAGGCTTCAAACTAGTAAGAGAAAGTTGTTCTTCCCAAAGCAAATAGTTAACCTGCGGAACTCCTTGCTGCAGGAGGCTGTGAAGGCTACAACTAGAACAGAGTTTAAAGGGAAGTGAGATCAAGACATGGAGGTTGGGTCCATGGAGTGCTATTAGCCAGGGGGTAGGAGTGGTGTCCCTGCCCAAAGTTTGTGGAAGGCTGGAGAGGGATGGCACGAGACAAATGGCTTGGTCACTGTTTTCGGTCCATCCCCTCCAGGGTCCCTAGGGTTGGCCGCTGTCGGCAGACAGGCTACTGGGCTAGATGGACCTTTGGTCTGACCCAGGACGGCCATTGTAAGCTCAGGGCTCAGGGTCGGGGGTCTCAGTGGACCCCCTTGATTTTCATGCTCCTGGGTGGCCAGGCTGGCAGCTCTCCTGCCCTAGACGGCCACTTTCCTGTGCCTAGTGCGGAGATCGTGGACGAGGTCCACGATGTCCGCATTAGTCCAGGAAGGTGCCCACCTCTTGCAGTCCAGGGCAAGCTCCCGGGAGCCGCCAGCCTGGTCCCGGGAAGAGGGGGTGGGCTGGGAGACATTGTGTGGGTGGCTCTGTGCCGTGCCAGGTGCAGGGTCTGCTGGCTGGGTGCTGGCAGGTTTGCACCTGGCACGGGCACCGTAGCCAGCCCGTGCCACTTTAAGGGGTCTGGGGCCGGGAGGGGGGCATAGAGTTTCCCTGGTGTTGGCCAGACTGGCCACCAGGGAAACCTGGGGAGGGCTAGCCTCCCACTAGTTCGAATTAAGGGGCTACACACCCCTTAATTCGAACTAGTAATTTCGAACTAGGCTTAAGCCTCGTAAAATGAGGTTTTCCTAGTTCGAACTAAGCGCTCCGCTAGTTCGATTCAAATTCGAACTAGCGGAGCGCTAGTGTAGCGGCTATGAATGTTAGTTCGAACTAACGTCCGTTAGTTCGAACTAACATTGTAGTGTAGACATACCCCTACATATTGTTTTGAGTTAAGTCTTACTAGAGATTAAACCTCTCTAATCTGGCACTGTCTGGTTCCACAATATCTGTGCTCCAGCATGATTTTAGTTAACCGGATATCACTTATCATGGGAGTGACTGTGGTCCCGTAATTTGTTTACAGCCACTAGTTCTGGGTCTTAGTGTTCTGTGCCATTATTTAGCTCTAAATTTCCCTTACATGTTTTCTAAGGGTACATCTAGACTACAAGCCTCTTTCAAAAGAGAGCGTCTAGACTACAGCCAGTACTTTAAAAAAAAAGCATCTCGACTACAGCCAGTACTTTCAAAAAAGTAGAGTTTGCATTACACGGCGCCTTTTTTCAAAAGAGCACTTTCGAAAAAAGGCGTTATTCCTCACAAAATGAGGTTTTCTGTGGTCGAAAAAATCTGCCGCGTTCTTTCAATTTAGTTTCGAAAGAATGCAGCAGCAGTCTAGGTGCAGGGGAAGTTTTTTTGAAAAAAGGCCACTTAAAAAACAACAACTGTTGTCTAGATATACCCTAAGAGTCCAGTTGGCAGTGCTGCTATTTTGACCTCATGTAGTTTGCTAAATTTTCTGGTTCAGCACTGGTCAGATACCAAGGGGTGCTGGACTAGAGAGATTCAACCAGTAGTTGTTAGGTTTTTTCTTCTAATGGTGTGTGTGCATGTACGTGCGTGCATGCACAGATAACACCTTTATTAATTCCGTGGCGCAATATGGATGGATACTCAGCCACATGTCTGATTTTACAGTACCTGCTTGGTTAGTGCAAATTCAAATGTAGCTAGTCTGCCCATGTTAAAATGAGAAGCTGTAACAACATCTGCCAGCCTGAACAGATATGGGGAACTGGACTCAGGGGCTGTGTCTAGACTGCATCCCTTTTTCGTAAAAGGGATGCAAATTAGACATATCACAATTGCAAATGAAGGGATTTAAATCCCCCCCACTTCATTAGCATAAAAATGGCTGCCGCTTTTTTCCTGCTTGGAGCTTTGCCGGAAAAAAGTGCCAGTCTAGACGCGGATCTTTCAGAAAATAAAGCCGTTTCCGAAAGATCCCTTATCCCTTGGGAAAAGCTTTATTTTCTGAAAGATCCACGTCTAGACTGGCGCTTTTTTCCAGCAAAGCTCCGAGCCGGAAAAAAGCAGCAGCCATTTTTATGCTAATGAAGCGAGAGGGATTTAAATCCCCGCTTCATTTGCAATTGCAATATGTCTAATTTGCATCCCTTTTACGGAAAAGGGATGCAGTCTAGACACAGCCATAATGTGTGCTATTTGATGGTGTTTGCAAACTAATATAGTGGCTTCAGATTAATCTTTAATACAATTCCATTGAATTCAGTGGTGTTACACCAGGTAAGAATTTGACCAAGTGGGTATGTAAATCTAATTACGTTCTTACTGTGTTGTTGCATAAGTGAGTTGCTCAGATTTGTAACCAGTATTTAATTTTCTATGTTGATTTTGAAAAATGTGGGTGTGCTTTTCACTCTGGATCAGATTTCTTTTCACTAGAGCCACAGAATAGTTTCACTGTTAGAGTAAACTCATTCACTCTGGTTTCTTGTTATGAACTAAAGATGAACTTGCATTTGTAAATTGTAATTCATTCAGGTGCAAATGTTCTATGGTTTGAACAACTGTCATGCTGCTGCATTGGAAAGTCTCTTTTTATCATTCCCCAGACATGTGAGACACAAATGAAAGAGGATGAGATGGGGTGTGGATGGGGTGGCATTTTAAGGTACTAACAGTCACCAATCCTGCAAACACTTGTGCATGTAATTAACTTTATAGATGTGATAGTGCCATTGATTGTACTAGAACTACTCTAATATTAATGCTAGGTATGTGTGTCTGTAGGATCTGTGCTAAGAATTCCTATATTCAAATCTTCCTCTCAGCAAATAGGATTGGCTCTTTCACTTCTTCTCTTCTAAATTGGGCAGAATTTAGTTCTCATTTATATTTTCTTGTCAAAAGACAGATTCTATGGCAATTTACAGGACTGGCAGGAAGGTATTGGTGTTCAGCAAAGAACATTGCTGGATAAGAAAACCCTTGAATAAAGCTAGAATTGAATTTGAGCTGTTTGTTCTCTCCTTAAACAAACACACCTGGATAAAGTTGGTGTGAGCTTGGCACTATGGGGACAACCTGTGTTCTTTTTAGAGCTGGCACAGTAAAAGCAGATTAAGAATTCTGGAGAAAACTGTCTTTTATTAGTCTATTTGTCTGGCCTTAATGTGCTTATATGACTGAGAATATGTTCCTGATCCTTTATTTTAATATTTATAACAGTAACTGGTTAATGGGTTACATTTTAATGGAATAAAGGGGAGGGGCACTTTCTGTCACATAAAGCAAAGCAGACTGGAGTACATGCAAGTTATAAAGAACTAACCTGGCCTTAGTTTCATGAACTGGCTCCTTAACAGCTTATTCTTGTAAGTGAAGTTTCTGGAAATGTGGCAGTTAAAGAAAATCTCATTACGAGAACTAGGACTCTCCAAAGTGTCTGTTAGTGGTCTATGCTTCTGTAGCATTGTGTTCCTTAAGTATTTGTTTTATTTGCAATTTGGTGGGGTGGGAACTGAAAGGAGCTACAGAAGTGAAATGTTTGGCTGAAGCATCACAATCTGTAGACAAAATATGCTGGCTTCTTTAGAGAGGTTAGAGACCAGCCTATTTGTGGCAGGCTCTGCTGAAGAGAGTGCTCCAACCCAGATGTACCTGAGTTGTTCATTTTCTAGGTCTCAATTAAGTTGCTTAATAGACACCTGTATCTTATGAGAGAGATGAGTCTGCCAGCTAGAGTCTCATTGAGTAGGCTTCTGTGGAGGGGCCTGAGCCAGAGCTTTTGGGGAAAGTATCATTCAGGAGAAATCAATTTGGGGTCAGCACTTCAGCCCAGAGTGCAGAAACCTTTCAAAGGTACCTCAGTATTGTATGAGTTTCCTGTCTTATCTTTTTTTCTTGATGCTCCTGAATTTTTTTTTTCTCTCAGATTTAACCATATGGTTGTAGTATTTATTCGTGATCAAAGCTCTTTTATGTGTATGGTTCTGAGTTTGTTACAGCATCTCAGTTCCATGCTGACTATTAAACAGAACTTTAATCAAACTTTTTCTACTGTTTAATTTCTCAGCTTTTTGGGCAGAAGGAATCTCTGTAGATAACACACAGTCTTCTTTTTTGTTATGAACTGAGTGCACTATTTCATTTTTTACTGGTATCAAGATTTCAGTTTCCCAGTGGCCCCTGGCCCCCCAAAATCCAAAAAGTATGCTTTATAGATCTTAAACCATAACAAAAATTATTGTAACTCTTGTGGAAAAACAAATGGTAATCAGAAAGTGCTCCTCAATCCTGTAGAGACTCATGCATGAATAGAGTCCCTATGGGAAGAGCTTTAAAATTGCTGTGACTGGACAGGGGGCTATGTGCCTCTCATAGAACAGTGGAATTTGTGATCTGTACTGCAACAGGACAGATGAAATCTTCCTTATTCAAGTAAGTTGCAAGACATCTTTAAGCAAAGAGTACTTTTTTTTTTTTTAAATAATGTAATGTATTCTGTTAATTGGCATCTCTGTCTTCATGCTCCTGAAGCCACCGAGAGTTTCTTCATGAAACTGCTGATTATGGCTAGGAAAAATAATGTTTATACCCCAAAATATTTTCAGTATAGCATGTGAGAAATATTACACTACAGTCAGTGCTGAAGGCAGTGAGGAGACAGTACTAGGTTGAGGGGGGGAAATGAAAATATTACTTGATGATTTGAAAAGATTATCTTAAAAAAGTGATTTTTCTGCAATTCTGAAGCTTAATGTTCTTTGGACTCCCAATATCAGCTCGGGAGTGTTCAGATTTGCTCATGTTTGTAAACATAAGAAGAAAGCAAGTGACTGTTGGACTATGATTCTCATGGTT
Source organism: Pelodiscus sinensis (assembly GCF_052426305.1). Lineage (NCBI taxonomy): Eukaryota > Metazoa > Chordata > Testudines > Trionychidae > Pelodiscus > Pelodiscus sinensis. The sequence goes on from NC_143052.1 coordinate 204,460,035, forward strand.
TTGGGGTTAACTGCATCCCTGCTGCCCATGTGGTCTCCTCTGTAGGTCTCATTTCCCCCAGCCACTTTTTTCTCTATGGCTCAGAAACTTCTTTCTTTCCCCGCAAACCAGAGTTTTAGTCTTGTAGTCCCCTTGCAATTCACCGTGATTATCTTAATACATCTGATCTTAATCCAGCAGATGTGTTCTGCTGTAATCATAGTCAGTACTATGTTCATGATCTCGTATTTGGAAATGTAATGTTGTGGAAGTTATTTGTGGTAGTAGTCTATGTTCCCTTTCTTCCTATTCCATGTAAATTCTCAAACCGCGTTCGTCACCGTGGTAGCTGAACATATATCATAATGTACTAAGCAATATGAAAAATATCTGCCATGCATTTGTTCTTGTATTCTCATTCCAAGAGTGAAAATTGTGTGCCGTATTTTGGTTTTGAATTTTTATAAAGGTAAACATTGCTAAATCTTTGTTAGAGACAGGAAAATCAGAGATGCTCCTTCTACTTGGAGCAAAGATGGTGAAGTTTGTGATTGGTCCTTAGATTCGTGTGGGCCATCTTCATGGTAGTGGTATGAGTGTAGGTAGTGAGGAATTTGTGTTTGTGGTTGCATATTGCTGGAGCACAGCCCATGTTATGTAACCAGTTCACATAGTGGCTGCATTTAAGGCTGGGAAACGACCCAGTTTTTCAGATTGTGGCCCAAATCTGCTTTTGGTTTTTAAAGTTTGTCTGAAAAGGTGTATTCAGCTTAAGCTGCCTCAAGATGTTGACTAGAATTGGAGAGAAAACTGTTCTTTATTGGAACTACACAAGTGGGAGGTCTAGTATGTCAGGTGGAGTTTCCCATCACTGCTTCCAGAAGGATTTAGAAAATGTTAATGCCTCATCCTAGATCCATGCTGCCTCTATGAGCTGAAAGTGTCTGCGGAATCTTACGGCTGATTTTTGTCATGAGGCAGAAAAGGTTTAGGAAAGCAAGAGTGAATGTCAGCCTCTGTCCACTGAGAGCAAGAAATTATCAGTGCCACTAATGGGGTTTGTTAAATGTCCCACTCTGAATCCAGATTATGAGATTTAGGATATTTGCTTCAGTTACGTGAGCTTGATATTGACCTTTTGTCTAGCTTTTCTATGAGCTTGTTTAGGGATTTCCTTTCCTGAGCAAACTCTTCATTTTGTTTTGTTTTTAAAATTATTTTACTCTATCTATGGGCAAGCTATGATTATAGTCAAACAAACACAAAATGGCATAACAGAACCAAAATACTTTTCTGAATCCTTGTAAATAACACTGTCCTGAGACCAGTTTTCCTTTCTGTTTTCTTCTATTTTCCCTCAACTTCCTCTCAGTAGTTGGTAGTCACTTTGCATTGTGTTGATCATCCAATTTAAAAGCCTCCTTAAAGGAAAGGCTTTGTCTTTTATGTTTATAAATGTCCATACAGAACCATAGTGCTATATAAACAATATTGCTATTTACATTTAATCATAAAAGGTTTTTCACTGCAATCCAGAGAAAGGGAGGTGGAACTTTTAACCACTTAGTTTTCAGATCACTCAACACATTTGAAGCAGAGTTATTTAAAAGGTCAAGAATTTAATTTTTCTGAAAATAGAGATGCAGTTGTCAGGAAGTTATACTACAGAATTCTGAATGAACAGAATGATTATCAAATCAAAAGCAAGATGTATGTGTGAATATAAACCGTGAATCCAACAAAATTACATTTCCATATATTTCTGCATTAATACATTGTCCCTACTCCATTTTTTTGGCCTGGAATAGCATTGTGTATGCATTCCTCAAATATGTGCAGATATCAGTAGTACTCAGAGAAATCTGCATTTTAAAGTTGGAATCAATGCATGTACCACTGAAATGGCATTTTTTCCTGTTTCTTCAGCTTGTGGATTCAAGACAAAAACATAGAGGTGAGGCTGACCAGTGACTAACCTTTCTGAAATATACAACTCCAAACTGTTGTGGTGCTTGCCCACAATGTAGGTTGTGACATTCCCCAGGGTACAATCTAGACTGCTGAACATCTGTGTCCTCCTAATTCTCCAAACTGCAATGCATTTTAAACTGCTTTGCTGTATGAACATCAACTGCGAACGTGTTCTGACGCTGTCTCTGGCTTGCAAAATTAGTCCCAACTATGGTACATGTCTGTTCTGTCGGCCATTTATGGAGAACATACAGGGTGACACCAGCAAATTCCCAGTCTCAGCCTTGTCCCCCACAAATGTGTATCTTGTACTGCCCAACACTGTACTGAACAATGCATGCTCATAGGATGTCTATTTCATCAAAGGAAAATGAAATGCATGAGTTTTGCTATTGCACACATCAGTTTAAACACACTAGGTAATATAATAATAAGGTAAATTTTAGTAGCTATGAAGAGAGATTTCAAGTGGTTCCGAGTAATGAAACATACAAGAATTGATTACAAAAGTAATAAAAAAGATAAATGCTTGATGTGAATTTAAAAACATAAACTTTTTTTCCCACCATAAGATTACAGCAGTCTGTTCTGGCTCTAAAGCCTCCTAGCCAGGACATTTCTCCTGCCCCAGTTCGGTTCTTTAAGAGTCAAGATGGAGGACAATGATGTCAAGTGGTTTTTTTCCCCCCTGTTTCTGATTCAGTTTCTTGTGCTAGAAACATCATTACTGAGTTATTGTGACACTTCTGAAGGAGACTAAGATTTGAACCATTATGATGATGAAATTAAAATGTCTTGTTAATGCTAGAGAATTGCTGCTGAAGTGATAGCCCACTTAATTTTGCTGATATCTGTCTTTGTCTCTGAAGACTGGTGTGGGCCTGTCATTCTAACTTTGGTACATGTTATAGCAATATTTTATGGTAAAATGTTATAACTTTACACACAATGTTGCTGCACAGATTTTACCAGAGCAATATTGTCCAGCAGAGTTTTCAAATACTTCACAAGGCATACTTCATACAGCACTTATCATAATCCTTTAAAAGTGTTAACATAATGGTATAGACTGTCACATTGGCATGCTAATACAATACCTGAAAGCTCAAAAGATCCAGGCAGAGGTATAAATTGGATCAACTGCACAAGACTGATTTTCCACTGCCATGAATTTTCTGTAACCTTTTACATCAGTGGATCTGAATGGCAACATTTTAATCTCTATTGGTGTAATCAACTACCCAAGTTGCAAGGCCACAGAGGATCTGGCCCAAGTATTTTACAGATAGTCAGTTAAAATTGCCATCTCAAGATTTTGTTGTTCACCATGGGCTCTACTTAATTCCACTTGCTTTATTTTAGAATTATCAAAGGTCACATAAGTGGTACCTTTCTTCAATAGTAAAGTAACTTTAATCTGCAAAAAGAACATTGACAAATGTGAAGATTTAAAATGATTCAGTGTAGAAGTCGGAGTTTCACCACTCTCTGCAACCTTAAATAGTCCATACATGGAGTCCAAGCCAACATTTTACCTGATTCTATATAAATGTTGTGTTGAATAATGAACCCTTGAAATATGTGTAAGTATACTGTTAAACTGTAAACACTTCAAAGTTACAACATAGCCTTACATTTGATCCTATTATTGAGTTAATCTTGTTTTATTCAGCAGCAGTCACAGAACTTTAAGTAAAAGCCAATCAATCTTGACTGCTTTTTCAACATTTCTTCTTTGATAGAATGAATCTGATGTTCTTTGTGTTGTCAATACAAAACTGTGCATCGTTAACTAAAGGTGCGATGTTTAAATCCATTTAGTTAAACTGGTGCAACTTTGTGCATGGACACTTTTACAAGCCAGGTTTCATAGACTACTAGGACGGGAAGGGACCTCGAGAGGTCATCGAGTCCAGTCTCCTGCCCTCATGGCAGGACCAAATACTGTCTAGACCATCCCTGATAGACATTTATCTAACCTACTCTTAAATATCTCCAGAGATGGGGATTCTACAACCTCCCTGGGCAATTTATTCCAGTGTTTGACCACCCTGTCAGTTAGGAACTTTTTCCTAATGTTCAACCTAAGCCTCCCTTGCTACAGGTTTAAAATTGATGTATTTATTGCTGTAATACTCTAGAACAAGCTAAGCAGTACAACATATTTTTGAACTGATGTCCACAAGAGTTTAGAGTTGGTTTAACTCAGTTTAATTGTTTCAAATTTATCTGTAAACTATCCCAGACTGCGGGGAGAGGGGGAATCATCATCACATATGATGTGTAGCATGCATCCCAGACGCATGAAAATACAAGTTGCTTCACACAAAAATTCATGTTTTCTCTAAGCTCTGCACATTTTCCATTGCATAAGAAATCCTTCCTATTTCAGTAATAAATCTGGATATTTTTGGTTACATTATGTATTACTACTGTATCCCTGCTGTGCCTTGCATTCTTTAGGGCCCTACTCCGGTGGGGGGGGGGGGGGGAGGAAGGAAGAATTATCAGAAATGTTTGCTACCACTAAATAGTGCTTACTACGTCTATATCAGTTGCACTTTTCCCTCTAATTCATCTTTACTGAATTTGCATGCATAAGCAATACATAACCACAAGTATAAAAGTCATTTTACAGAGATGTAGCACATATAATTGTATATAATAATTTTAATACACAATATGTATTAATATTACTTAATGTAATATTTTAACTTATTATTTCATTTCTTAATTAATTATGTTAAAGGAAGAGTGCTGATAGCTTTCAAATAAATTGAGTACAGACTAAAGCATATCAGGGGAAGAAGAATAAAATAGTACCTGATATGTTTATACAGATTTACTGTAGAACTTTCATGACTTTGATTTGTGATCATGTTCATGAAATGCTAACTACTGGATGTCTCTCATGTTTTTAGGCCCTCAAAATCAGGGACATCCATATTGTCACCACATTGAAGGTGATGATGTATACTAAATGTTTTAAATCTAAAAATTATTCTTCAGTGTATTTTTTTGATGAATAGTACATAACAAAACAATATATGCATAACAGAGTAACTTACAAATATCCAGTGTGTATATTAAGTATTTTATCCTAGGGCATATTTAATACTGACTGGAAATGTAGATGAACAGGCACTACACTATCATAAACCAAAAACCTTCCCTTACAGACAGCATCACATACTGTTAGGTACTGCTTCCTAGAAGTTACTGTTAAAGTCATGAGTTGCGTACGCTTAGCTTGAAAACCTATCAGACTGAAATAACAGTGAATTCACAGAGGGAGGCTTGCATATTTGACCCTTTGATCAGAGTAGGACATGATTAGCAATTCATAATAAATGTAGGAAAAATCATACATGAAAACCAGACCCATGTGATACTGCTCAAATTGGTGTATTCCATCTTTTTTTTCTGTGTGTGTATTGCTTTAAATATACCTTTTTATATTGTACTGTTCTGTGCCCACTGAAGACATTTAGCTTTCATTAGTGCACCTCATGGACTTACCTACTTTTGTACTTATCATATTAAGTAAGAAAATGTTTAAAACAAAATTCATTTCAAATAAATTCTCTTCACTGATGATCCCAATACTTTTTGGGATTGTGCTTTTGTATCTTGTGAAACTGGAATATTGATTTGTTGTAGTGGGAGTATCTTGCATACACAAACAAGGAAGACCAAGAAATAAAAAGAGGTTACTTCAGTAAAGTCAGACTTCCTTGCTTTTGTGTGTGTGTGTGTAATGTCATCAGTTGTATCTCAGTTATTTACACGTGAGACACCATTATTTATCACTTTAAGCTTAAGAATGAGAGAGTTGATACCTATTTGGTTTAGGAAAATAGTTTTGCTTTTATAATCAGGTCAGCCACTGATGAAGTTCTGTCTCCTAATGCAGGTCAAAGATGTAATGAAAAACATCATGGCTGGGTTGCAGCAGACAAACAGTGAAAAAATCTTACTGAGCTGGGTCCGCCAGTCAACGCGCAATTACCCACAGGTCAACGTTGTCAATTTCACCAGTAGCTGGTCTGATGGATTGGCTTTCAATGCACTCATCCACAGTCACAGGTAGGAAAACTAAAGTATATCATTTTTCCAAATAGATTTTACAGTGATTACATAATATTGGTTTTAGGACAGTGGTTTATTTTGTGCAAAATTAAACTGTTGTGTCAGAGGTAAGCCTACCAAAGGAATAATACAAGCTGAACTTCTCTAGTCCGGCACTCTCGGGACCTGACCATTTCTGAACAAGAGAATTTTCTGGTTCGTGGGAGGTCAATATTGTCTAGCAGCATTACCAACATTTCCACTGTTGTCTGTGCTGTTAGAGAAATTTAGGAGTAAATTAGAGTTAAATAGCAGCACAAAACACTGAGAGCCAGGACTGGTGGCTCTGAACAAACATTCATGGGACCATGGGGAAACTGGCCACACTCCTGAAATGTGGACATCCTGCTAACTAAAATCATTCCGGATGTTTCCAGACCAGAGAGTTCTGGACTAGAGAGGTTCAACCTGTACTTTAAATTATTAAGGAAATGGGGCTATTGGAAGCTATTATCTGCTTACATACGTATGTGCTGGCAACTCTACTGGAATTAACATCTTGTAATCATAACACACACAACAATAATAGCAAACACTATCTAAAATAGTCATGAAATATTACAGACAATGCCCACATCCTTAATAATGAGATTTTTTAAAATGTTGTTTCTTTGTTCCCCCACAGACCCCACACACATACTCTTCCCCTATACTGCAGTGACTATGCAATGCTAGGCAACTTTTGGGAAAAGATGAATCTTCACTGGTGATAGAGAGCCATTGCAGTGTAAGCCAATGTTCTGTTATGGTTAGTACCTCCCTTAACTGACACTCAGTGGTCTGACAACATCTATAGTCCGACATGGACCACAGATGTTCCTGGACCACAGAACCCAGGAAGAGGAAGGTCTGGTGGCAGAGCAGGAGTGCTGTAAGGGGCACTGGCAACTCAGCCAGGAGCCCAGAGAAAGTGTGTGTATAAAGGAGGGGCAGGAAGGATGAATGGCATGGTGGGAAGTTCTGGCCCCAGTGGCTGGGGAGTTCTAGCCCGGCCGTGGCTGTGGACCTTTGGCCCTGGCTCCATTGGCATCCAGGGAGCTCTGGCACAACCGCTGCCCTTGCCCGCAGAGCTCTGGCTGCATTCTGGCTCCAGCAATCAGGGAGCTCTGGCCCAGACTATGGAGCTCCAGCCCCACCCCTCTGCCCTGGTGGCAGAGCTCCAGGCCCTGCCACAGAGCGAGGCGTCTGTATCGCTCCGGCCCCGGCAGCAGCGGGGCTGGAGAGAGCCCTAGGCAACAGTGGAGGTAGGCTGGAGCCTTAGCCCAGTGGCAACATGGGGACGGGCCTTCCGTGGTCCAGGAAATCGCCTTGTTGAGGACCAATGAGCTCCTGAGGGTGCCAGACCAATGAGGTGTAACCTGTGCTACTCAATTAACATTTCCTTGTAAAAGGCTTCCCTTCAGATAAGCAAAAGCAGTGGCAAATTTGGGGCTTCTCCTTCTACCATTCCATTATCAAAGTTAGGTATGAATTTCAAAACCTAAATAGAGCCATTAAGTTATTTACTAATTGCAATGAAGCCTTTACACGACTCCATTTCTGTCATTTACATTTTATAGACCTCATGATAGAGTGTTAGGTAAAGATTGGACATTTTTCTTGAGATTATCTTTAGAACTCCTTTGTGTCTTTGCTAGCCATGAAGAATGTGGCCAGCTCAGATTCATGCCAACAAACTTTGTGCTGCCCCTCTGGCTATTCTGTCTGTGTGCACTCTTGTATATTATTGCATTTTAACTCATTTGTTAGCTTTTGTACCATGCCATGGGATTTTTTGGATGAAATTTTATGTAAGAGGAACTATATGATTGTTTTATGGGGGAGGAGGGGAGAGAAGGAATGTTTTGCAGTTCTACACCACCAGCTATCTGAGGCTCTCCAAGAAATTAATGTAATTTGCTGAAATTTCACAGCTCTCTTGCAGTGTGGTGGCTTTTCACAGATAGAGAAGTATGTGTAACACATTAAGTACTTAACCAATATTAAACATGAATCTTGAGAAGGTGGACTTGCATCTCTAGCCTCCCACCACACTAGGCTTACTCCCTAAAATCAGACGTAAGAGATTAGACATTAAAGCAATATTCACAATTTACAATAAGTTTTAGGAAGTTGCAGTTTTCTTTTCTATGTTTAGATACTCTAGTTTGTGGTATGGTTGTGATATTTTCCTATTCTGAGAAATCAAACTTTATTGAACTGCAAATGACTACACAGTGGTACATTGCCACAGCGGAAGCATATGAACTTTTGTTCCAGTCTGACTGGAATAACAGCCATAGTGAATGGCAGAAAAGCTCTGTGCTAGTACTACACTATAGACCTAGGTTGTGGGGGAGGGGAAGAGGACATACAATTGTACTTCATCATGCTCTTCCAGAATACAGCTGAAGTGGTTGGATTTTATATAGGTGAAGTGGGGGAAAAGCTTCCATCCTCATAAAGCCAAGTCACATCTGGAACTAGCACACACAAAAAAAAAATCAGCAGTCATTTTTTCTCTTAACTTTTCCAGTTAACTTCCAAACAATTTTAGTAAGTTGTAGATTTTTTTGGATGACTAGTCCTGTCTCACTTACTCTTTACCATGGTAGGGAAAAAATGCAACACATTAAATTGCTATAGTGATAGAAATGTAGCGGTGTTAGTCTGGTGTAGCTGAAACAAAATACAGGACTATGTAGCAGTTTAAAGACTAGCAAGATGGTTTATTAGATGATGAGCTTTCGTGGGCCCGACCCACTTCCTCAGATCAAATAGTGGAAGAAAATAGTCACAACCATATATACCAAAGGTTACAATTAAAAAAATGAACACATATGAAAAGGACAAATCACATTTCAGAACAGAAGGGGGATGCGGGGGGGGGGGGGGGAAGGTGAATGCCTGTGAGTTAATGATATTAGAGGTGGGGAAGGGTAGATGTCTGTGAGTTAATGGTATTAGAAGTGATAATTGGGGAAGCTATCTTTGTAATGGGTAAGGTAGTTGGGGTCTTTGTTCAGCCCCCTGTGGAGAGTGTCGAATTTTAGCATGAATGCCAGTTCAGAGGATTCCCTTTCAAGTGCAGATTTGAAAGTCTTCTGAAGTAGGATGCATGTGATTAGGTCATTAAGACAGTGTCCTTTCTGGTTGAAATGGCAAGAAACTGTTTTTTCTTTGTGATCCTGTCTAATGTCTGTTTTGTGGGCATTGATTCTTTGGCGAAGTGTCCGAGACGTTTGTCCAATGTACATAGCAGACAGACACTTTTGGCACATGATAGCATAGATTATATTTCTGGATGCGCAGGAATATGTATTCTTGATCTTATAACTCAACATCTCACATGAAGACGGATTACAAGCTATTAGAAACACTATCCCAGAGGATACCACTGCCAACCTGATAGCAGACCTATGTAACTTTGTTCTCACCCACAATTATTTCCAGTTTGAGGACAACTTATACCTCCAGATCAGCGGCACAGCCATGGGTACACACATGGCCCCACAGTATGCTAATATCTTTATGGCTGACCTAGAACAACGTTTCCTCAACTCCCGTCCCCTTTCACCCCTTCTCTACTCACGCTACATCGATGACATCTTTATGATCTAGACACATGACCAAGAAACACTGGAGACATTCCACAGAGATTTCAACAGCCTACACCCCACCATTAACCTCAGCCTGGACCATTCCACACGAGAGATCCATTTCCTGGACACCACAGTACAAATCAACAATGGAAAATTAGACACCACCCCCTACAGAAAACCCACTGACTCATACATTTACCTACATTCTTCCAGCTCCCATCCAGCACACACCATACGATCCATCATCTATAGCCAAGCCCTTCGATACAACCGCATCTGCTCTAATCCCACTGACAGAGACCAGAAACTTCAGGATCTCTACCAAGCATTTATAAACCTCAACTACCTACCCGGAGAAATAAAAAAGCAAATTGAAAGAGCCAAACGAATACCTAGAAACCATCTACTACAAGACAGACCCAAGAAAACCAACAATAGAACACCACTTGTCATCATCTACAGCTCCCAACTTAAACCTGTCCAACACATTATCAATAAATTACAGCCTATACTGGAACAGGACACTAAACTCCAAGAAGCTCTGGGAGACAGACCCATAGTCTCCTATAGACAACCACCTAACCTCAAGATGATTCTTACCAACAACCACAGGACATACCACACTAATACCAACACTGGTACTTTCCCTTACAACAAACCCCGTTGCCAGCTTTGTCCACATATTCACTCTGCTGACACCATTATTGGGCCTAACCAAGTGAGTTATAAGATCAAGAATTGTATCCTTTGGTATATATGGTTGTGACTATTTTCTTCCACTATTTGATCTGAGGAAGTGGGTCTGGCCCACGAAAGCTCATCATCTAATAAACCATCTTGTTAGTCTTTAAATTGCTATAGTGATTGCTTTGAGTGGAGCCAGGGTCTAGAACTCAGGATGGAGTGTTACGGTCTAGTGGCCAAGATACCTCTAATGCTTTGCTTGCAAATTCTTGGTATGATTATTTTATTTTAAAGCTAAATTGTAGGTTCTTTTGAAGTGCTAAGGCCTGGAATAAAATTTGAAGTGGTTCTCTACCTACTTCGGGGCAGGAGAGGATGAGTTGTCTTGTCAGCCATTAACAGCCAACTCTGTGCTATTGCATAATAGCAGCAGACATTAGCTGACAGCTTTGTTAGACAGATCCTGTTTCTAATTTATATACCTAGCAGCAGCAGCACAGTAAGACTTAACTTATTATTTACACACTTGAGGCAAGCAATAAGGGCAATGAACTCTGGGTCTTGTCAATGAGAAGTTAGCACCATCTACCAACCAACAAAATCCAGCATTAATCTGACAGCACTGCATCAAAAGCACAGGCAGAGTCCTCACTGTGATATGTCTCTGCAGACCTGATGTATTTGGCTTTATTTTTAAATAAAAATACAAATGCTTAACTTTAGACAGGCAGATGTGAAAAAATGGTAGAGAATCAGCAGAGAAAATCTGGAGTCTGGCAAGGAGAGACATGTAATGGGTGGAGTGAGAGAGTTTTATAGTAGAAATGGAAAAGAGAAATCTTCTAAGAAAGTTCCTGGGCTAAGATTGTTGCTACAGACTTCTTTTCAGGAGGAAATGCACCAACAGTAGGCTCATCACCTTTCATTTGATACTTGCTTTGGACAAACTATTATTCACTGTCTTAGCTGATAATCACTGTTCTTTCTAGCCATTTTCTCTCTAAATGCTGTGGTTGTCACCACTCAGCTGTTCCTTTGCTCTGTTTTTCCTTTCATATGTGATTTTAGTCTTACTGGCTCAAATGTAGGAATGAAACCATTTCATAGGCATTCAAAGCGTCACCTTATTGAGAGTCTAATCTTAGACCAATTGAAGATACTTGCAAAGATGTCTATTTTATGTATTTATATGGCTCAAGCTACCCTGGTATCTGAGAACCTCAATCTTTTTCATACAGTTATCCCTAAAACACCCATATGATGTTGGAAATTCCATTATTCCTATTTGATAGATCAGGGGCTCAGGCAGAAAGAGACTGTAATTTGATTCAGATCACACAGGAAGACTGTGGCAATAAATTTATCGACTCGCATTGATTTCAGTGACCTAGAAATAGGCCCTCATACTGAGTTAAAAAAGCACAACCACTGAGATATTCCAAAGGTAGCTAGTCTCTAGTAAATATAATTAGATGTTTGTGAGACAGCAGCACCACTATTTTCACATTACAGAGACACACAATTCTATTTTATAGAATTATTTTATTGAAAAAGGGCATTCTAGAAATACTGGTCCTAGTCTTTCACTGCATTATGTAAGTTTTATACTGATGTTAAACTGTTCACATTAATCTAAGAGTCTTCCTGTCAAACAGGAATAAGCAAAGATGAAGCAGTTCCACTGCATTAAGAGAACATTAAGTAGTCAAAGGACAGGCAATAACAAATGTAAACTTTCATGTATATTATGCATATACCTCCTGCAAGGACTTGCATACTTTTTAAAATATATGTGCTGTGAATATGCCTACTTAAGTTCAATGCTCAGTATGGAAAGTTGAAGATCTGTGTACGACTTTGCAGGATCTATACTTTGATGTAGCTGCTTTTAAGTGTGAAAACTAACTTTTCAAATCTTCCTAGTTTTTTTTGTTTTTGTTTTTTGTTTGCTGTTTTTTGAAGGGGGAAGAAGGAAGTGTTGCTGTTAATACAGGACATGATTAAATAAAAATGATATAGAAACCACAGAAAAAGTTGAATACCAGAAGGACAACTAAGGTTTACTCCATGCTACAGCTGTAGTTGGCAAACAATATGGTAATAGCATCCACTGAAGAAAGTGACTAGACAATTCACAATAATCTAACTTTGGTTTTTACAACTGCATAGCAAAAGAGAACTTATTCCTTTACAGTCCTAAAAGACATTAATTAAATAGAAGGACCTCTCAGTTATCCCAAGATCAAATATAACATTCATGCCACAAGGAGGAACAGAGACATCACAGATTGCGGGACTCACTCTCAGCCACCCACTGAACTGCTGTGAGGGCAACTGTCAGCTGGGTTTTGATGTATTTTTAGCTCCTGACATCTAATCCCCAACTTTGGAGTCTGTAAACACATTTTAGGGTCCAGGTCTCCAGGTCATCTCTCTAGTACCCCATTGTTCAGCTGAGAGTTCAGACCCACATTCAGTTTAAAAATACACAAGCTTTCAGACTCACATTGAAAGGGGTGAAAGATATGTCATCTCTTGTTAAGCAAACAACTACTCTCTGAGTTATTAATGGTTCACAGTTATACTGAAAGGGCATAAAAAGTGGGGTTCCACAGGGGTCAGTTTTGAGACTGGTTCTGTTAAATATCTTCATCAGTGACTTAGATGATGGCATAGAGAGTATGTTTATAAAGTTTGCAGAGGATACCAAGCTGGGAAGGAAACAATCAAGTTCACTCATACAAAATGGGAAGGGACTGTCTCCGAAGGAGTTTCCAAAGGGATCTATGGATCATAGAGGACCACAAACTAATGAGTCAACAGTATGACATGGTTGCAAAAATAGCAAACATCATTCTGGGATGCATTAAAAGGAGTGATGTGAGCAAGACACAGAGTCATTCTTCTGCTCTAATCTGTGCTGATTATGCCTCAGTTGGGTTATTGTGCCCACTTGAGAGGAAAGAGGGAAGGGGGTGCCTTTCCTTGAAACCCTTTTTTAGGCCCGCAGGTATGGATGGTGATAGGTCTGCTGTTGTTACCTGCATAGCATGTGCCATGTTTGTCTTCCTCCTTGAAGAAAGAAGGGATTACATCTGTACTAAGTGCAAGCTGGTCGCCATTTTGGAGGAAAAAATTAGAGGACTGGAGGCCCAAATGTCAACCCTACGCTTGATCAGAGAGGATAAAGACTTCCTCGATAGAAGGCAGTGTTTAATCCTGCAAGCAAGGCAGGCAGAAGACCCAGAGATGGCAGTACAGGATGAGGAAGAGAACTGGCAGCATGTAACTTCTAGAAGGAGAAAAAAGCCAACACGGGAATCCATCATTCCTACAGAGGCAAGTAATTGCTTTCAGACTCTCTCCACAGGCTCTGTGATGGAGAATGCTTTGAAAGGGACCTCACAAGTAAAAAATCAGAAGGGAACCACTTCAACTGGAAGGCATGGGATGCATAGTCTTAGGAATGGGGGGTTCCACGACCACCACCTCCAAAAGAAGAAGGTGGGTGGTAGTGATCGGGTACTCCCTCCTAAGAGGGACTGAGCCATCCATCTGCCGTCCAGACATGGAATCTCGAGAGGTGTGCTGCTTACTGGCAACTCGAATTCAGGATGTGACTGAGAGGCTTACAAAACTGATCAAACCTTCGGATCGCTAGCCCTTCCTACTTCTCCATGTGGGAACTAACAATACGGCCAAGAATGACCTTGAGCGGGTTACTGCGGATTACGTAGAGTTGGGAAGAAGGATCAAAGAATTCAGAGCACAAGTGGTGTTCTCGTCCATCCTCCCTGTTGAAGGGAAAGGACTGGGTAGGGATCGTCAAATTGAGAAAGTAAATGCGTGGTTGCACAGTTGGTGTCGCAGAGAGGGCTTTGGTTTCTTCAACCATGGGACTCTGTTCGGGGCACAAGGATTGTTAGGAAGAGATGGGATCCACCTAACAAAGAGAGGAAGAAGCATCTTCATGGGCAGGCTTGCAAACCTAGTGAGGAGGGCTTTAAACTAGGTTCGTTGGGGGACGGTGACCAAAACCCTGAGGGGAGTGGGAAAGCCAGATACCGGAAAGATATGCAAAGAGGAACGAGCAACAAAAGTGGACCCCTGATTCGAATGCAAAGGGTAGGGAAATGAACTGGTTATCTAAGGTGTTTGTACGCTAATGCAAGAAGCCTGTGTAACATACAGGAAGAATTGGAGGCCCTGGCCCAGTCCAAGAACTACGATTTGATTGGGATAACGGAGACTTGGTGGGATGACTTGCATGACTGGAGTGCTGTCATAGAAAGGTATAAACTGTTCAGAAAGAGCAGGCAGGGGAGAAAAAGAGGAGGAGTTGCACCTTATGTAAGAGAGCAATATGATTGCTCAGAACTCCAATATACAGAGGGAGAAAATCCTGTTGAGAGTCTATGGGTCAAGTTTAGAGGTGTAAGCAGTAGCAGTGATGATGTGGTTGGTGCCTGCTTCAGGCCACCGAATCAGGTGGATGAGGGAGATAAGGCTTTCTTCGGATAACTGAGAGAAGTTTCCAGATCGCAGACCCTGGTTCTCATGGGGGACTTTAATCACCCCGACATCTGTTGGGAGACCAATACAGCAGTACACAGACAATCCAGGAAGTTTTTGGAGAATGTTGGGGATAACTTCTTGGTACAAATGCTGCAGGATCTGACCAGAGGCTGTACGCTGCTTGACCTGCTGCTCACAAACAGGGAGGAGATAATAGGGGAACTAGAGGTGGGTGACAACCTGGGAAGCAGTGATAATGAGATGGTTGATTTCAGGATCCTGACCAAAGGAAGAAAGGAGAGTACAGTAGACTTCCAATAATCCGGAACCTATGGGACCTAGGTGGTGCCGGATTATCAGATATGCCGGATTTATAAGCTTGTGTGTGTGTGTGTGTGTGTGTGTGTGTGTATATATATATATATATACACTGTATACATTATAGACTGTATATAAAGTGTTCTTAACCCTTTTTATTGTACATACTGTATACAGTATACTGTAATGTTTTAGTTTTTTTAAGGCTTTTTTACCCTTTTTGCTCAGTTCAGCTGCTGCTGCTGTTACCTTGTGACTCATTTTTTGCCAAAGCTCACTCACTAGGCTCTTGCCATTTTGATGCCGGACTATTGGAGTTTTACTGTAGTAAAATACACACCTTGAACTTCAGAAAAGCAGACTTTGACTCCCTCAGAGACCTGATGGTCAAAATCCCCTGGGATGCTAACATGAAGGGGAAAGGAGACCAGGAGAGCTAGCAGTATTTTAAAGAAGCCTTATTGAAGGCACAGAAAGAAACCATTCCAATGCGTAGCAAGAAAAGCAAATATGGTAGGAGAGCGGATTGACTTACTGGGGAAATCATTGGTGAACTGAAGCACAAAAAGGGAGCTTACAAAAAGGGGAAACTTGTACAGATGACTTGGGAGGGGTATACATGTATAGCTTAAGAATGCAGGGGAGTTATCAGGAAGGTGAAAACGCAATTGGAATTGCGACTCGCAAGGGATGTGAAGGATAACAAGAGAGGTTTCTACAGTCATGTTAGCAAGAAGAATGTGATCAGAGAGGGTGTGGGGCCCCTACTGGGTGAGGGTGGTAACCTAGTGATAGATGATGTGGGGAAAGTTGAAGTACTTAATGCTTTCTTTGCCTCTGTCTTCACGGACAAGGTCAGCTCCCAGACTAATGCGCTATGTGACGCAATATGGGATGAAGGTGGACAGCCCTTGGTGGGGAAAGAACAGGATATGAACTATTTAAAAAAGCTAAACATACATAAATCCATGGGTCTGGACTTAATACATCCAAGGGTACTGAGGGAGTTGGCAAATGTCATTGAAGAACCTTTGTCCATTATCTTTGAAAAGTCATCGAGATCAGGAGAGATCCCAGATTATTGGAAAAAGGCAAATGTAGTGCCCATCTTTAAGAAAGGGAAGAAGGCTGACCCAGGGAACTCTAGGCCAGTCAGTCTTACCTCAGTCCCTGGAAAAATCATAGAGGGGATCCTCAAGGAATCCATTTTGAAGCACTTGGAAGAGGGGAAGGTGATCAAGAATGTCAAGAGGGCATTTGGTTTCTAGCTGAGTACCTCAAGATTTGGTTCTGTGACCAGTTTTGTTCATCTTTATTATTGACCTGGATGAGGGGATGGATTGCACCCTCAGCAAGTTTGCGGATGACACTAAGCAAAGGTGAGAGGTAGATAAGCTGGAGGCCAGGGATAGAGTCCAGAGTGACTTAGACAAATTGGAGGATTGGGCCACAAGAAATCTGATGAGGTTCAACAAGGACAAGTGTAGAGTCCTGCCCTTTGGACGGAAGAATCCGAAGCATTGTTACAGGCTGGGGACCAACTGGCTAAGTAGTACTGTAGAAAAGGACCTGGATGAGAAGCTGGACATGAGTCAACAGTGTGCCCTTATAGCCAAGAAGGCTAATGACATATTAGGTTGCATTAAGAGGAGCATTGCCAGTCGATCCAGAGATGTGATTATTCCTCTTTACTCAGCTCTGGTGAGGCCACACCTGGAGTATTCTGTCCAGTTCTGGGCCCCCAATTACAGGAAGGATGTAGATGCATCGGAGAGGGTCCAGGGGAGGACAACCAAAATGATTAGGGGGATGGAGCATATGACCTACGAGGTGAGGCTGAGGGAGTTGGGTCTATTTAGTCTGCAGAAGAGAAGAGTGAGGGGGGATTTGATAGATTCAGCTTCCTGAAGGGAGGTTCCAGAGAGGCGGGAGAGACGCTTTTCATAGTAGTGATGGATGGCAGAACAAGGAATAGTGGTCTCAAGTTGCAGTGGGAGAGGTCTAGGTTGGATATTAGGAAAAACTATTTCACTAGGAGGGTGGTGAAGCACTGGAATGGGAGGTGGGGGAAGTAGTGGAGTCTCCATCCTTAGAAGTGTTTAAGTCTCGGCTTGACAAAGCCCTGGCTGCTGGGTTGATTTAATTTGGATTGGCTCTGCCTTGGGCAGGGGGCTGTACTTGATGGCCTTCTCAGGTCTCTTCCAGCTCTATGGTTCTATGATTCGGGCCACCACATTTAAAGAAAGATTTGGAGATGGTCCAGAGAAAAGCAACGAGTTTCTAAAAGGGTGTTATAAGGAGGAGGGAGGGAAAAAAAATCTCCTTGGCCTCTGATGATAGGACAAGAAGCAGTGGGCTCAAATTGCAGCAAGATAGATTTAGGTTGGACATTAGGAATAACTTCCTAACTTAGGGTGGTTAAGCAATCGTATTCATTGCATAGGGAGGTTGTAGAATCTCCAATGATGAAGATATTAAAGAGCAGGTTAAATAAATATCTATCAGGGATGATCTAGATGGTGCTTTGTACTGCTGTGAGGGCAGGGGCCTGGACTTGGTGACCTTTTGAGGTCTGTGATGGGGTGTATTCTCCCCTTCTTTGGATTTCAAGTACCCCGCAGTGTGGTCACTGCCTACTCATCCATTGGATTGCCAGCCGTGTCTCTGTCTAGAGTATTATGGCATAAAGTCTACAGTCAATAAGCTATGACCCTTTAATTCAGGGCAACATACCCAATGGCCAAAGTCAATATAGGGTAGCCCTTTAACTCAGGGCAGAGACAATAAGTTGGGGGAGGTAACCACCCGAGAAGGAGGACCCAGGCCTGCCCTACTCCACCGGGTCCAACCCAGTGCCCTGTGAGTAGCAGAGCATTCTACCACTCGTACAGCGGGGAGTCTGACCGAAACATGCCAAGCTCACCTGGGCATTCTGACACCTCCCTGGGTCACTTCTTACCAGGATTGGTACAGGTCCGTTCCAGGAGATCTCTGGATCCTCCATTTCTCCTGCATCCACCTCTCCTTGGGATTCCTTTGGCACTGGTAGCTCATGATGGTTGGAGTAAGTTGAGGGTCAGTAACATGGAGTCAGCAGGCCTAAGGCCTGTAACATGAAAACAGCAACAGGCCTACAATCTAGTGCGCAAGACTTTGGTTCAGTAACTTAGATACTGATAACTGTGTAATTGTGTAAGTTAGGACACAGGGAGGCACCGAGAACAGACTGTAAGCCAAAAGGGAGTAATGGAACATCTTAAGGAATGTCCTGGTACAAAAACTCCCTAAAAACTAATGCACATACCGACCTAGGTTCAGGACCAGGTCGGAATTGACAGCATGAAGGATAGTAAGTAAGCCCCCCTTCCATAAGGTGAGGGGTGGTATCTAGGCAACAGAGGGTGGTAACCCGTACGTAAAGAAATGATGTGAGTTGTTTAAACCTGTCTATTAAAGGACACTGCAGAAGGTGCTCTCTGGCCGACCTGGGGGGGGGGGGGGGGGGTGCACTAGGCGCCTGAACGGCAGGTGTCATTGGCTAAACTTACAGAATGCACAGTAGCTTAACTTTGACTAACTGCTGTTAATATCTGTTATATGGCAATAGGCCTGCCCTGTGTTGGTACCTTGTCAACGCAGGCCATAGTGCCCAGTGATGTAACATTGTACTGATCTCTGTTACCAACTGGTAGAGCTTCGCATTTGACAATAAACCTGCTCGATTGATTTCAAACGTTGCCTGCATCTGTCGTTTCTGAGGCCTCTCAGAGATCTCCTGTGTTGACCCAAGTGCACGGGGTCTAACACTCTAGATAAAGGGAGTGATTGTTACGCACGCAGCCGATGGAGTAGAGGTCCTGTCAGGAGCATGCCAGGATGACCCTGACCAGACGACGCTGACACTGACAGTCCAGACCACCGAAGGTACCGAGGTACGAAAACACTGAGGTACGACAACGGTCTCCTGGATCTCTGGGTGCTACTGTCTGAGTCTCTGGCTGGCACAGATATGGTACTCCTGCTGAAGGTCTTACTACTTCAGTGGCCAGCCCAGACTGAGCTGCACTACGGCCTTTTATGCTGCCCTAGCATTTGGAGTATGCACAGTCTGGTTTCGGGGGTGTGACTTCTAGAAAGTTTTAATCCCACCTGATTCAGTGTGCGGTATGCACCCCTTGTCACAAGTTCTCTTCCTGTTCTAGTATTTTATGATTCTATACATATTTTGCACACATTCTAATGCCATTGCTCTTTGACTTTAATTATGTAAACCACAGGAGAGTACAGATCATTAGACACAGTCATCCTAAATTTGGTGCCTTCATTTCTTCACCCTTTTCTTCGGTGTTCACGTTTATTCAGGAAGGTAGGAGGCATCCCTTTTCTCACTGGCTCCTAGATGCCAGGTTACTTCTCCTTTCTCTTGATCTGCAGAACAATGGCCTCAAATAACACCTTTTTGCAATCTTTCCATGACCTCCCTCAAGAGCCTCCATATGTAGGCAGAAACCCCTACCAGGTGACTTTATTGCCTTGGTTACTTGTCCCGGTTTGAGATTTGGAAAAAAAAAATTGGTTCGACCTGCCTGCAGTCATCTTTGTCAATGGATGGCTGATAGCAAAAGTTTAATGACCCAATATTGTTTGTCATGTATCAGCATCTCTCTGGAATTCAAGTTCAAGATGGAGGGTAAAGACCCACCTCATAATATAAGTTTGCAGTCTGATTCAGAGGCATTCATAATCTCATTCAGAATATGTACACTGTGC
The DNA here is from genome assembly GCF_052426305.1 of Pelodiscus sinensis. Taxonomy (NCBI): domain Eukaryota; kingdom Metazoa; phylum Chordata; order Testudines; family Trionychidae; genus Pelodiscus; species Pelodiscus sinensis. The sequence continues at coordinate 204,479,981 of NC_143052.1, forward strand.
ACATTTCCAAAATCATCCCAGAAGGCAGTAAAGGTTCATTGGTAATGAATCATCCATCCTTATAAAGCAAATGTACGTGATTAATCAAAATCTGTAGGACTAGCTGGAAGGCTATTTAAGAATAGAGTCAACACAGGCAGGTATGAGAGATGCTATTTCCTGGCTACACACCATTAGTTGGCAAAACTACTATTTCAAGTGCTAGAAGGTGGGGTAGTCCAGCAGGAAAAGTAAGATCCCTGTGTGAAGAATCATCAGTCAATTAATCTTTTGTGATTGTGAAGCATTGATACCCACCAAGTATACGAAGTGCAGCTGAAATAGTTTTCCCCTCTGTACTAAAGTGTACCAACCCTGCATTAGTAAGGTGAGAGTTTTGAATTGCTCTGAGCTGAAGGCTCCACAGAGAGGAGTTAACTTTCACGCTGTAAATAAGCAACCTGGAAAAATATGCAGAAATGCAAGCTAATCCTCTTTTAAAATGAGGCTGAAAACAAGCAAAACCCTTTTAAAACATGTGTGTTCTGTGGGCCCACTGTACCTCCCTGTACCATTCTCCCTCCCTTCACCATCTTTGTCTCTTCTGCCTGCTTCCTGGTGCTTATTACCTCCCTTTACTCTTTGCCTTACATGCTTTCCCATACCTGTGCTGTTCTGCAAGGTGTCCCAGAGCTACTCTGTCGCAGCACACAGAGGCACCTCATGCAGGCTGGAAGGAACCAGTTGGGATTGGGACTTCAAAGAACATGTACACAGTTGCACATGATGCTGTCACCAGGGAGTTGCACATGGGACTCTTACACCTTGCAGCATCTGCAGTACTTGAAGGAGTTTCTGACCCATACAGCAGCCAAGTTCAGGACTTTTCCTCCCATCTTCTGGAATTTTAATAGCTTTTTTTAAAAAACAAGCACAGCCCCCCATCCTCATCCTCAGGTTCTGTCCTGCTGAGCAGAGGGGGTGCCCAGAGTCCCAGACTCAGGATCTGAATGGAGGAACTGGAATTTTTAAGTGCCTTAGTGGTCACATGCATACTGTTAGTACTAATGATCAGATAGCAGGGAATGGGATGTGATGCACAGTTACAGGCTAGCTGGATTGCACCAAAATGACCCAAGTCAAGCTTTCATTCTGACTGGCTGGAACCAGGGATGGTTAGACTCCAGGAGCCAATCAAAACAACAAGGACCATAGTAAAAGTCCTGAACTCCTCCTCCCCCCTTCCCCTCCCCCTCCACCCCTCCCTTTTACAAAAAAATTGTCTATCTTCAGCTGAACTGGCACCACTTCTGCTGGGATTTTTCCCAGTGTAGGAAATTTAAAAGTGAACAACTCTGCTCCATCTTGACTGACAAGAGAAGAGAGCAGTTGGATGAAGTAGATTCCCACAGGGAAGCTGCCAGGATAGAGCCTGATAATCATCTCATTTGAAGCCTGTTGACTGTGGAAGGTGATGACTCACCATTGCGAGTGGAGGATACTCGGGACAAAGCTTCAGGAAAACACAGAAGGGACTCAAGCCTAGCCCAAGGTGGGGCCAAAGGCACTTGGGACAAGGGTAGGGAGTATGCTTAGGGGTATTGGCCCTTGGAAGGGGGTTGCTGTTTCAGAGTCCTGTGTTGGAACTGAGTAGAATTGGCTTGGCTTGGTGACACTGCTTGCCTATTGCCACTAGGCAGGGTGCCTTTGGTCTCTTGTAATGAGTGTCACTATCCTGAGCCATAACTGACCCTTGTACTCTTAACTTTTAGCTATTTACCCCCTGAAGCATATCCAGTAGGGGATACTTCAGACCCAGAACTCTCAGCCAATCCCTTGACACTCTCAACCTTCTTCATTCAGTATTCCAAAAAACCAGTGTAGTATCTGTCTGAAGAAAACCATCCTTGGTGGGGGATATTACTTGTCTTAGTGAAAAGGCCATCAGTATGGCAGTTTGCTCTATGTGCAAATGAGCTGTCTGTGAATCTCAACCATTGTTCTCTCCGTTTTTGTGTGTGTGTGTGTGTATGTGTGCAATGCTAGGCTGGCTGAGCAGGAATTGAACACTTGTGAGTATAGCTTCTTCATCTTCCCCATACACACTGACTTGTGTGTAATTCAGTTTGGATATTGGTCATTCACACTCTTTCCCCATTTGCCACCTGAACTTTCTCTGCCCCATCCTATTTTCTTTCTTTTCTGTCTCTGTCTTCCCCATGGCATTTCCCTCTAGCATATTCCTATGTCTCCCCCTCCCTACCCCAACACCTTATTCCATTACTATCTCTCTCTTATACCCCCTCAGATCCATCTTATTTTTTCCTTCTCCACTGGTTCATCCAATTCTGTCTCGGAAGAAGTGGGTTGTGCCCATGACAGCTCATGATACCATCTGCATTTTTTTAGTCTCTAAGGTGCTGCAGGACTATTTGGTTGTTATTTTTTTAATCTATCCCCTCGTGTTTCTCATTCAGAGTTCATTAGTTAACAAGCCTCTGTGCTCCAGATGTTCCAAAAAAGTGGATGCTATCTTCTGCATTGAGAATAATGTTCAGCACATACCACAAATGCTGAATCCATTCATGTGGGAAATTACGTACGTGTGTGTGTGTGTGTGTGTGTGTGTGTGTGTGTGTGTGTGTGTGTGTGTAAAAGCATGGAATCATACCTTTGTAGTGTCTGATTCTGGAGACTATGGAAACCGCTACGCTCTCACAGTTACACATGCCACTTTTTACCTCCAGGGATGGGGCTCCTGCTTTTGCTGTAAAAGGTCATTTAGGGTATATTCAGCTATGCGGTGCTGTATAAAAATAAGCTATGCAGCTCGAGCTATGCAAATTGCATAGTTTATTTTGAAATAGACCGCTATTACAACAAGTCCCTTAATCCTCATGGAATGAGATTTACCAGGATGTTGGACTAGCAAGCCCATTATTTGGAATATATTGCAAAATAATGGGCTTGTTGCTAAGACATGCAAAATGCTATTTCAGAATACCGGACGTCCAGACGTACTCGCATAGTCCAAGCTTCCTCTGTGACAATATTCTGTGTGCATATTCAGGTGTGGGTTCATTGCACATGAACTTTTCCTTTCTGAAAACTACTGAGCACCAAGAGCTCCTGTTGACTGGAATTTTGAGTATTCAACTACACTGAAACTCAAATACTAACCATCCAGCAAACCATGGAACTCCTGCGATGGTCCTTATGTTAATGTGAATGAACAATCATCATATGAAAATGTCCTATGAAGCTATTCTTTGGAAATTATGCAAAGGTGATGAGGAAAGACTGACTGAATGAGGGAAACGTGGTATGGTGATTAACTTAAACAGTTAACATTGTTAGGAACTTAAGGAATTTGTACTATGTGCATTTATATAATTTCCTATTGGCACTAATGGAAATTGGGCATACATATTATTACTGAAGTGCCATAATTTTTTAAACTCAATCTTCTTTCGTTAGCTTCTTAAAAAATTATCTCAAAATGTTGTTTCTATGGAACAGTGCTAAAAGTGGTCTTAATGGATTATTTCCTTTCAGAAGAACATTTTACAGGTTCTGTGTGATTAGTTCTATAGCATATGCAAGGCATATATTCGAACTAGACACAGTTTCCTTAAAAGCATCATTTCATTTTCTTGCTCTGGAAAAGTATTTTCTGAAAATATACTATAGAGTCTTGCTTTGTGTTTCAACAGAACTGAGATGTTTAGCTGAGTTTTCATATTTTAAATTGTAATTCAACAGTAATAGATTTAATTAATATTCTATGCACCAAAAAGCATCACACGGTCTGCAGACAAGTTTTAGAAATAGCATTGTACTCTAATTTCAATTATATACTTTTTTTTGCAGAGTCATCTTTTTGTAACTCCCAGTAGGGCTGGTAAATCAGTTTGAAAGGATTAGACGAACTTTAAAATATACAAAAATAGATACATTACACAGTTGTTGTATAATGAGTGTATTATTGATTTATACTTTAGCGGTTTTCAGGCTTTGCCCCGGCTACATCATTGTGCAACAGCTTTGTCCATATATTCTGTTCCTTTGTTTCCCCTGAGTTTATTTCTCTGAATACATGTTCATCGGTTTCAGCAAAAAGCTGGGGAGCCCCCCTGAGTTCTCTTATTGCTTCTATATTGTCACTAATATGCTGTATCAGTTGGAGCTTGTCATTCCTATTCAGTCTGTTCTTTGGAGGCCTTATGTTTCACCTCTCACCTCAGCATCCGATGCCTTTCTTTGTGCCTTTCCCTACCTCTTAAATGAGTATTCACTTATTTCAAACCAAGATTACTAGGCTAAATTATTATTTGTTAAACTCAGTGAGATCCTTGCATGAAAGATGCAGGGGTGTGTGTGTGTGTGTGTGAGAGAGAGAGGGTGCATACTTTTCCATTTATTTTCTCAGTGTTCTGCACACTGAAACAGATCCTTTGGAATGCCCTTATACCCTGAACTCTCTTCCGTTTACAGAAGTCTGATATTTTGGGGACTTCGCACATTTTATTTTCTTGTAGATACACTAGTATGCGATGAAACAATATGAAAGATGAAAAATCAGGGTGATTAAAATCGCTTAAAGATTAAAATAGCTTTGCAGAATTGCCATGAAAATATATTAGCCCAGGCACAAATTCCACATGTTTATTTTCTACTGTGGTTGATTATAAACCATTCGATTTTTCAATCGACTTCAAAAAATTAGTTAATCTGGGAGAACTGAAGCTTTCAGAATTTGATGGCTATGCCAGATAGGTGATCTGACTGGTGTAGAAAGTTTAAAATATGAAGATAGCTGTATGGCACATACCAGAATCAGACTGGTGGGTGGCAATTCTGACTCCTCTTGCAGGAGATGGAAAAAGTGAGACACTTCAGTGAGCAGTTGGAATACATACATCTAGCACATCCAGAGGCTACTATTCTAGCAACTGGCTATCCCCCTGACCTACTCTCCAGTCTCATGTGATATCGTAATTTACTTTTCTTTACTCTGCTTGTGCTCAGCAAATATTTCTCAGACCCTATTTTCTGATTATTTTAAAGGGGCTTCTTGGTGGAGAGGTCGTTAAGCAAAAGTATCAGTAGGGAGCATGGGATTAACAGGCTTTGAACTGTTTCTGTACTTTATATCTGAGATAGATACTCTGATATTTTATTTTCGGAGTGTTTGATAAAGCTTCGCAAGGGTACATATATTACTCTAAGGCATAGGTTCCCAAATAAAACGTATACTTAAAGATATGATCCCCTGAACAAAGTGGTTTGTTTGTTTGTTTGTTTTAATAAATAGAGTAACTGACCTTCACTGTGAGGAAGCACAATTTGCTTAGAAATACAAGTTTTCACCAGAGAGAATATTTGTAATCATCATAGGGTCCCTTTTCTCACCTATTAACATTCAAGGTAGTCTGTTTGCTCAGTGATGTTTTCTTCTTCATAGATTCCAAGGACAGGAAGGACCATTCTGATCATCTGCTGTTTAGTCACATTTTTTTAACACTCATTTCTAGTCTGAATATATCTAGCTTCATCTTCCAGCCATTTGATCATGTTATTTCTTTCTCTACTAGATTGAAGAGCCTTAATTAATTATTTGTTTCTCATATAGATAATTTCTGAAGGTAATGAGGTCATCCTTTTAGGCTTTTCAAGATGACTAGATTGCACCCTTTGAGTCTATATCTGTAAGCAAATTTTAAAACCCTTTTGTTATTTGTACGTGCTTAGCCTCTTCCACCAACAAAAGTTGGTCCCATAGAAGGTATTTCCTCACCTACCTTGTCTTTCTAATTCTTTAATCATTCTCCTGGCTCTTATATGAACTTTCTCCAGTCCATCAACATCCTTTTGAATTGTGAGCATGGGAACTGGACACAGTACTCCAGAAATAGTCACACCAGTGCCAAATCCAGAGGTAAAATAACCTCCCTCCTTCTCCTTGAGATTTCCTTGTTCCTGCATCCCAGAATCACATTAATCTTTTTTTGTCACAGCATCACATTGGGAGCTCGTGTTCAGCTCTTATTAATGCATCTTTTCTCATTCCCAAAGTGAGACTCCAAGACAGCTGAGTTTTTATCCCTTCAGTTAAGTTTTCCCCTAACGACTTTTAAAGGAATATCTGCCTTCTATATTGTATTCCTAGTGTCAAACTTGCCCTAGCCATGAAACTATTTTTTTAATCATGAAGTTTAGTGAAAACAAGTGGCATTCATTAGCTTCCTGTACATCTGCTTCCTTAAAATGCCTGAACTCAGGCCAGGCAAGAGCCTTAGAAGGCAGTAGCTCACTGCAGCTGCCTCTGCTTTTTACAGACAGAGGGGAAGAGGAATAGTACGTATTTTAAAAAGCTGTAAGGTGAAGACTAGAAATGAGTTGGGGAGAAAAGGTTTGCTTTTGGGAAACTGAACAGAAAGATGAAGTGAAGCCAATGGACAAACCAGTGTATGAACATGTTTTTTATTCTCGTGGGTCACTTTGGCTCTGCACCATTTTCTTAAATTCTACTACTACTACTTCCTAAATTCTTTGAACTGTTATGGAGCTGAAGATATTCTGTTTTTCCATCACCAAATGATACTTTACTTAGATATCTGGCATTAATTGGCCAGGAAGAGAAACAGATTAAGCAGTTACCCAGCAGTAATATCCCTCTGCAGACGTAATCAAAATGGCAATGGAAACCATACAGCAGCACTTCAGAGTTACAAACAACTTGCAAATGGAGATTGTTCATAATCTCAACAGAACATTATGGCTGTTCTCTTAAAACAGAGGTGGACAATAAGTTGCCTGTGGGACGAGCTCCCAGGCATGTTATTTACCAGTGCGTCCACAGGGTATGGCTGCTTTCTGCTCCTGTTGGCTGTGGATTGCTGTTCCTGGCCAAATACAAGCTGCAAGAGGCCATACTTGCAGATGATCGGTTAAATAATATGTCTGGTGGCCTGCCAGGGATTAATCCTGGCTAACCACGTCCAGCCCATGGGCTGTTAATTGCCCACTTCTCTTTTTAAAAGTTTACAACTGAACATGGATTTAATACAGCATTCATAGTTCCCTTTTCGTTAATAATGAATATATATCACAGTACTGTACTCTCTTATCTCTGCCAACACCTAATTGCATACTTCTGTTTCTAAATGAGAGATGTGGTTCAAAGGTCCATTTATAATGCTGGTGGTTGTACTGTGAGGTTCCACTGTGTGTGTAGTAGCTTTGCCCATCCAAGTGGAAGACTGTGCAGATGAACATTTTATTTTAATCTTTGTTCATGTGGAAGAACCTTATTGATTGCACAAGCATGTTTCCAGTGAATAAAGAAAAAGGTCAAAAATGAAAGAGCCTATATGTTTCTTTGTTCCCTTCACCTTTTTAGTGGGCTTTTTTCCCTTGTATCTCTATGTTCATCAGTTATGTATACTCTTTGTTTATTTTAAAAATGTGACACCCTCCTTATCCTCAGACAAACTTGAAATAGGGTATCATGGTAGAAAAATATCTAGACTCCAACACAAATGCAGATGTTGACTGTATCTTGACAATGTATATCATGTGATTTAGTGAGAGATGTTTGGTTGCAACTTGGAAAAAAATTACATTAGGGAAAAATAATTATAATTACTGTGAAGTGAACAACATCTTTACTCCTTTCATACTTGCTGCTTTGGGTAGTAGTGCATATGGTTTAACAACTGATTCCCTTGTGTAATGTTTTGCAGAAATTCATTTATTTGTTGATTGAAAGAGACGCTTCAGATGATAGCACTGCAAAATATCTTCATAGTTAATATTTTTTATTCGGCTGTATGAAATCTCTGGTCTTTTTATCTGTTTTGGCTCTAAATAACCCTAAAAAAAGCATCATGCACTCTGAACAGTTTTTGTTGCTGTAGGACCTTGGATCATGTTTGATCCTTTGGGTCAGATTCTCTCCCGTGTCCAGCAATAGGTCTGTCAGAGTCAATTATGGCTCTCTCTTATTGTGCCCTAAAAAAGGGCTGGAGCAAATTAGGGTAGCCTGAAGATTGCTCTATTTTTTGTCACCCAAAATTGGTACTGTAGCAGGGATATTTGGAGTTCATCACAGCTAACCTCTCAATGAATCTACTCTGGCATCTATAGAGAGAGAGGAAGGTATTGGTGAGTTCTGCCAACTTCTTGGCTTCTGGTACTTCCTCCATGCCAGAGCTAATCTGAACAGAACTCTTGTGAGGAGGTTTCATGTCTCTTGGTAGCAGCTGAGCAGCTCACAGGGAGTGGATCAAAACTGAGAATCTATTCCTAGATTTTTTTTTTTTTTAAATCTGCTACTCTCTACCTGAGACACAGAACTCGTCTCTAGTAATTTAGTATTTTGAGCTTCTTAAGCTCATGATGGTTCCATTATTAACTTACCATTTTTAAAATGTTCGTTACTTGAAGTTCTTACCATAAATAGGAGACTGATGAAACTGAAGACCTCTAAGGGTTCATTCTTAATTCAAGATGATCTGCAGCTAGAAATGGGACAATAATAAATTTTCCTAAAAATATGTATGTATTTGAGAGTGATCTCTCTTCTACAACTGATTAGAGAAGAGCATATTTAAATACTTTATTCACTATCTTTATAAATGTAGGTAGCTTGAAAAACATACAGAAATCATCAGGTAAGGTGAAGAACAGAATTCTGGCCACATATACCACTGATTACTATTTGCATGTAGGCCGTTTCTGTTTCTACAACACAACTCTCAGCCTTCACTGGATGCCACTGTACTAATTTCGGCCTCTTTTGAATTTACTTTCTTTTGAACTTAGAGCCTGATCCTGAAAGCAATTACTCATGTTCTCTAATATAGTTTTATATGTGCCTTAAAAAGTTGAGACTACAATTGTGGATACATGAGAAAATTCAATGTCATGATATTGGTACAATAACAGTGTTGGTGCCAAAGTAGAAATTCATTAAACTGCTAACAATACAGTACTCTGTGAAGGTGAAATGTGATATTTGGGAGGAGCAATGCTTCCTCAGAACATCATTTGCCTTCTATTTACTGATATTTGTATAACTGTTAGATCAGTTATATTGAGGCTTTTATTACAGAGACAGGCACATTAAATAACCCCCCTCCCCCCCCCACACACACACACTCCCCTTCAGTAGTTTTTAGCAATTTAGAGTACCACTTTTCAAAAATGATTTAATTGTAACCATGAAAAATCACACTTCCTCTCCCTAGGGAAAAAAAAATCAGAGTGAGTGCAGGTGACTGCATAGCTGGTAAAAACTATTACTTATAGGTAGTATCCCTCACTGCTTTTGCATGGATAAATCCATTTCAGTACTATATACATTTTATTTCACTAAAACAGCCTACTTCTTTGCCTTCAGTAGGATTCTAGCTGTATACACTTTTAAAAATGAACTTCAGTAGATAGCCCTTCTAATTTTATTTCCAAGTAAAATTGATTTTGTGTGTGTGTGTATGTGAGATGTCCACACACACACACACACGTACGTACGTATGTCTATGTCCATGATTTGTGGGGGTTTTTCTCCATATTATATGCACCCTGATTCAACTTCAGTATATCAGATTAAACTTTCTTTTCCAGTGTGCCTGATAACAAATTCAGATTTCAGTACATACCTCTTATTTGAAATACTAAGGATATCAAAGTATTGAAATAGTTACATTGCAAATACAAGTGATAATGCAAGGCCCTAGATGGTATATCTAAACTGTAAATCAATCTTAGTGGGTCTGCTTCTATTTATGAAACATTTAAATTGTACTCTACTGCTTCACTGGTATCAGCTGAGTAGTTTGATTGAATTTACAGTGTTGTATTCTGCTGAGATCTATGTATTTTTATATAAAAAAAACTATATGCAGTTGTCAGAAGTGGAAATCAAGAATTAAATAGAATGTCAAGGGAAGTAGAACTTTATTAATAACAGTACTTTTTTTTTCTCCTCCTTAGACCAGATCTGTTTGATTGGAACAGTGTGGCTTGCCAACAATCGGCCATACAACGGTTAGACCATGCCTTCAACACTGCTAAACGGCACTTAGGTATTGAGAAACTCCTTGATCCTGAAGGTTAGTGAAAATCATATACTATTTTTGTAGATAATTGTCAACTCTTCATGTATTTGACTGAAAATGAGTTTGCCCTCTCTGCACCAAGATTTTCAAAGCTAGAGCATAGATGCAAGATTAAATTTTCTCATTTAAAATAGCATAATAGAAACTCTCCAGAATTAAAAGATTTAGGTCAAAACTTTCATATGGGCAAGGATTTTTAAATATGTGCTCTTGAAGTTAGGTATCTAAATAAGTCTGATTTATTTCCCCCACACACTTCCCAAGCTGAGCATAGTGGAACCTTTAGTTGTCTAGTACTTTTGAAGAATTTTCCATAACTATGGATCCAGTCTTTAGACCCACCTATGTGTTTATAGTATTTTGACACTCTGGGTGTGTCTAGACTACAGGGCCTTCCCCTATGTCTGACTGCTGCCATGTTCTTTCAAAAGTAATTCAAAAGAACATGGCAGTTTTTTCGACAACGGAAAACCTCATTTTATGAGGAAGAACACCTTTTTTCGAAAGAGCAATGTAATGCAAACTGTGCTTTTTCGAAAGAGAGCATCCAGACTGCTTGGCTGCTCTCTTTTGAAAAAGCAGTTTGCTTTTTCGAAAGTACTGGTGGTAGTCTAGATGCTCTTTTTCAAAAGATGCTTTTTCAAAAGTATCTTTCGAAAAAGCCTCTTTTGAAAGAGGCTTGCAGTCTAGACATAGCCCTAATGTATCTGACTTGAAAGAACAGGGTGTGTGTTCGAGAAGCTTCATAAGTGCAGACGTTTTTATAATGTGTTGTCATACGCTGATAAAAGGAAATTTGTAATAATTAGTATCTTGCCACTTGTAGTTCTCGGTTTTTAAGGTTTTTCCAGTTACAGACTAACTCGGCTTCCCCTCTGAAGTTTGCTCATCATGGGTGTAACATTTTTCAAAACAGATAAGCACTGTTGTAACTCAGTTGAGTTTTACTATCAACTTTAATGGCAGAAATTAGACCAATGTTGTTAATTCTTGAAAATCCCATCTTTCTGTTATACATGTAAACTGTTTCCCTAGCATACAAGATTTGTAGAGCGAACAACTGCATCCATTTGTAGTTATGGTTTGGAAGAGAACAGATAATTTTTTCCCTAGCTTCCCCATTCTTTATTAATGTCTTGCGCTCTAGATCTGAGTGCCTATTCTTTTATCAGGGAGAAAAGAGAGTCATTCTGACTGGTGGATATTCAAAATCTACTGCATTGGCAGGGCATGTTTATGAACAATGCAGCAAAAGCTTTCTCTCCTTTCTGAATTTGCAGCATGTCATCTCTGGGTCACACTTGGACTCTATTCGCTTTGCCAAGTGGTTGAGGTTTGCACTGTTAGGCCTCTGGCATAAAGTCTTATTACATTTTCTAAATTCACATTGCTGGTTTTTGAGTTAAGCGGTATGTTCATCATTTACTAATGGGGAACAAAATACTCACTCAGTTGAAGTCAATGTCAAAATTGCCATTGACCTCCGTGGAACCAAGATTTTCCCCAGTAAAAAAGGTTCAAGATATAAATCCTAGCATGGTGTCTCTTATTTGTTCACCAAGGCGTTAGCTAGAACTTGCTGAACAACTTGTTACACAAAGTATATATTTTTTCTGAAATAGCTCCTTTTCAGGATGAGCAAATATTTATCACAGTTCAGTTTTCCTTCTGGTATGTTTGTAAGCTTTTGGCAAATAATAAAAATGATTAATTTGTGGATCTTTGTTCTCTTTTATGTTTGTTGTAACTGTTTAATATTGCTCCTGCTTCGTAGTTAGAAGAATAACATTTTAAACAGAATAGTGAATAAGCAATAATGCTTGCCTGCTATCAGTTTTAAACAAATTCTACTTTGATGTGTGTTCACTTTCAGAATCCACAGTCAATATTCAATGACTACCAAGATATTCACGAATAGCAGGATCCCATGAAGTGTAATAACCTGAACTCAATCCTTTTATTTTACAAATCTGCTTATTATGCTGGTAGCCAGCATAGTTAACTTTTAGACTGAATATTTTTCTTGAGTGGTGGCTAATTTATTACTAAGCTCATATCTAGATCTAGCTGTACATCACTGAGGGGAGATTTGTACTGGAATGTTTCTGGAGTTTTTTTTTCTCTCTAAACATGCCAATGTGACTGAGTCTCCACCAATTCTGTTACAAGATACCTAAGTATTGTTTCAATAGCATATTCTGCATGACTGAACTATCTCCTTTGACTGGTTCTTGTCCTTTAGATTTTCACAGTGATGAAACATGAATTTATCGTGCCATGAAATCATTGTGCTAACTAGTATGTAACTTGTGAACACTGCGTTAATGAAGCAAAACAAAGTTTTTACTGAACACTTTTGTCTTGGCCTTTAAGGAACATTACCAACTTAAAGAACACGAATCATTACTGAGTAGAAGTTATGTTCAGAAGTGAAAATGCAGCATATGCTGTGAAAGGAGGGATATTTTATTTTATTTTATTTTAAGCAGCTCCTTATGTGCATTTGACTCAGTTTCATTCCAGGTGGGAAATTACCTTTTTGAATAGTGAATAAATGTACTTAGTGAAATTTTGGGCACTAAGACCTAAATGTTTGGGGCATGCCTGCTCAGCAGAGCTAAAGCCAAAATAAGCTAGGCAACTTGAACTACATCAATTGCATACCTTAAGTTGAAATAGCTTATTTTTGGCTTTTGGTGTTGTCTACACAGCCAGAAGTCTGAGAGAGCACTCTTCTGCGGACTTCCCTTACTGCTTGTAGAATGAGAGTTAAAGAAGTTGTGCTAAAAATCATCCAGCTAGACATTATTTTGACATTGATGAAATAAATACTTAACTTCATCCGTGTCCACACTTTATTTTAAAAAAATGTCAGTTATTCCAAAATAACATTGTTGTGTAGACATGGCCTAAGATATTCACATCTTTCCAAACTGATTTTTCTTCCATACCTAATATGACCTATGTATTTGTAGCTAATAAATATATTATTTTTAATTTTTATTCAGATTCCAATTTGGGAGCCATGTACCTTCAAGCAATATTTGAGCTAAGCAGGATTGTCAAAGACTATTTATTAGAACGCAGAAATTTCATGTTGTTGTAGTCAGGTTGGCTTTTACAATTTTACAAAAATTGTACACTCAATATTTTTAATTTCCCTATATCCAGGTAGTAAAATATACTGTTTTCCATTTTATTGGTGATTATTGTACTGGAGGAGGTTGCTTTAAATAATACATTTATTTTGAAATGTTTTAAAGTAAGCGGTGTTTATAAGTTTGTTACATTTAAGCAATAACACATGCATTACCAATAGGTAATTTATGCATCATAGAATACAGTCTAAAATATTATGCATTTCTTATTGTCAATTTCTGTGCATCTTATTCTGACTTCTAAATATTTCTCTTCTCAATGATATCATTTTGTCAAAGATACTCTTTTTGGGTTATGATACTTAAGTGTGATTATTTGATTCACTAGGACCCTCTGTTGCAAGAGATTTATGATTATGGGTATGTCTACATTACAAAGTTAATTCGCACTAACAGCCTTTAGTTTGAATTAACTTTCATAGGCGCTACACATACAAACCGCTAGTTCGAACTTAATTCGAACCAGCGGAGCGCTTAATTCAAACTAGGTAAACCTCATTCTACAAGGACTAATGCCTAGTTCGAATTAAGTAGTTCGAATTAAGGGCTGTGTAGCCACTTAATTCGAACTAGTGGGAGGCTAGCCCTTCCCAGCTTGCCCTGGTGGCCACGCTGGGCCAAACCAGAGAAACTCTTCTGCCCCCCTTCTGGCCCCGGAGCCCTTAAAGGAGCACGGTCTGGCTACGGTGCTTGTGCCAGGTGCAAGCCTGCCAGCAGACCCTGCACCTGGCACGGCATGAGCCAGCCACCCGCTGCCACCCAGCCCTCCGCCTCTTCCTGGGACCAGGCTGGAGGCTCCCAGGAGCCTGCCCTGGGTCGCAAGAGGCGGGCGCCCACCTGGTTTAGTGCGGAGATCGTGGTCCTCATCCAGGCTTGGGGGGAGGCCTCCAACGTCCACGACCTCCACACTAGGCATAGGAAAGTAGCTGTCTAGGGCAGGATAGCTGCCAGTCTGGCCAACAAAGGCCACATGCAAACCCAGGAGCAGGTTTGCATGAAAATCAAGGTGGTCCAGTGAGACCCCCCGACCCTGAGCCCTGAGCTTAGAACATAAGAATGGCCATACTGGGTCAGACCAAATGTCCATCTAGCCCAGTAGCCTGTCTGCCAACAGTGGCCAACACCAGCTACCCCGGAGGGGATGGACCGAAGATAATGACCAAGCCATTAGTCTCGTGCCATCCATCTCCAGCCTTCCACAAACAGAGGCCAGGGACACCATTCCTACCCCCTGGATACCACTCCATGGACCCAACCTCCATGAATTTATCTAACTTCTCTTTAAACTCTGTTATAGTTCTAGCCTTCACAGCTTTCTGTGGCAAGGAGTTCCACAGGTTGACTATTTGCTTTGTGAAAAAGAACTTTCTTGTATTAGTTTGAAGCCTGCTACCCATTCATTTCATTTGGTGTCCTCTAGTCCTTATATTATGGGAAGTAATGAAGAACTTTTCTTTATATACCCTCTTCACACCACTCATGATTTTATAGACCTCTATCATATCCCCCCCTCAGTCTCCTCTTTTCTAAGCTGAAAAGTCCCAGTCTCTTTAGCCTCTCTTCATATGGGACCTCTTCCAAACCCCTCATCATTGTATTTGCCCTTTTCTGAACCCTTTCCAAGGCCAAAACATCTCTTTTGAGGTGAGGAGACCACATCTGTACACAATACAGATAGTTTTATACTTCCCCTCCTCCTCCTTCCCCTGGCTTCCCCCTTCCAGCTCCCTCTTCCCAGGTTTCCCCCTCCCCTCCCACCCTCTCTCTTCCCCTCTCCCACCTCCTTTTCCCAGTCTCCCCAGAGGTTAATCCCCCACCCCAGTTTTGTTAAACAAAGAGAGTTTCTATTTTTGAATACACGTGTCCTTTATTTTTTACATCAGGAAGGGGGGCTAGGAAGGGGTAAGTGGAAGGAGGTGAGGGAGGAATGGGGTACGAGTCCCCGATGGGGAGGACTGGGGCTCCTCGGGGTGGAAGCTCTCCTGCAGGGTCTCCTGGATCCTGACAGCCTCCCGATTGACCCCCCGCCCCGGATGGCAGCCTGTGGCAAGTGCAGCCGGGCTGATGGCCGAGTGCTGTGATGTTCCGAGTGCGAGCACTCAGGGAACTCCATGACAGGACTGCTTTGCTGTCCCTCATCAAGGTAGACAAGCAAGCGGGGAACCCTAAGAACTGTCTGTCCGGGGTGGGGGTCGGGTCCCTTTAAGCACAGCCCTCAGCTAGCTTGAGGCAGCAGCTCCACACTCTAAGTCCTAACCTGATGCCCTGCCGGCACTGCTTCCAGCCAGCCTTAATTTTGGATCAGGGACCACTCAGTGTGGACATGCTATTTCAAATTAGCAAAATGCTAATTTGAATTAGTTTTTAGGTCTAGATGCACTAGTTCGAATTAGCTTAGTTCAAATTAACTAATTCGAATTAAGTTAGTTCGAATTAGTGCTGTAGTGTAGACATACCCTATGAGACTAAGCTATTTTAAAGCCTTTATACTATCCTTTCCTTTTTGAGATTCCACCAGTATAAAATATTGATTTTTTTTCCTGTCATAGACTCCTCATTCAGATTTTGTAAATATCCAGTAACATTACATTCTATCTGAATATGATTAAATGCAAATTGTGACTGTTGTGACATTTAAATTTATCAATTCATTTTAAACTGTTAACAGATATGAAATGGAAATGTATATTTATGTACAAATATTACTGCGGGACACTAGGGCACATCTACACTGCATGGCTATTTGGGGATACCCAAAACAACATATATGACAGCTACACTTATGGCCGCATGTAGGGTACAGACACGTGCACGTCCTGTTAGCATGGGTAGAAATAGCAGTGTAGACAGACAGTGAGCCATAATTTAGGCAAATAGAACAGAGTATCCAACATGTCAGAACCCAACATGTCATATGAACCCTGGATAGCACTTAATATGGCCCTCAGTGTCTTCCATGTTTAAACTGCTATTTTTAGCAGTTGTAGTGTCCTGCTGTAACAAGTACCTCCAGCAAGGGGGAAATGCTTCAGCAAACTCTCTGCTGCCAGAGCCTTTTACTGTGGTATGTGTGTAGAACAATACATTACACATTGTGGTAAATGTCAATATAGCCATAATGTGATGTTGCCTGGGTATACCCATGGTTGTGAGTTTTGTCACAGCCACCTAGCGTTAGCATAAGGAAGCCATATTTTGTTCCTGCCAGGCACGGTCGGATTTAGGGGAGGGCTAGCCGGGCAGCTGCCCAGGGCGCCAACCTATGGAGGGTGCCTGATGGCAGCTGTAAGGGGCGCTGCGCCCCCGGGGCCAGGAACCATACACGGCCCCTTAAAGCTGCAATCAGGTGATGCACACCCAATTGAAGCTGTCAGGTGTGCAGTGCACCGGGGGCAGGACCACGCATGTGCTGTGCGCCCAGGGGCGGAGCCGCGCATGCGTCATGCGCCTGCCGCCTGGGGCACAGGCATGGCTCGAGCCGGCTCTCCTGCCAGGTGCCAGCTCTCCAACTCTCCTGGTCATGGGCAATACAAATACTCTTCTCTAGGCCTGTTTGGGTCCAACTTTGGGTCCAACTTTTACAGATTTTTACTTCAGCTCCTCCAACCTCTGTGTGTCAGCCTTGAGTGTGCATTCCAGTTCCACTGGATATTCTCAGTATTCACAGATTTTTCTGCTTCTAAAGAAGCAATACACCCCAGCTTACCCATTTCACCTCAGATCACAGACATGTTTATAATGAAAAGAAGCAAACGTACATTTACATCTCTAGACTTTTGTTGAATTATAGCAAGTTAAAAGTAGCATGGACAAGTAATTACATATAAAACATGTACTTACATGAAATAGTATTTAGTAAAGTAAGTTTAGGCTCTAAAATAGGAGTGTTTCATTTTATCACATAAAGATAAACTTTCCCCAGAGTCCTCCTGGCTAGATCTTCTGTTCATGAGACATATTGTTTTGTGAGCTTGCCTTCTCTTTACCACAGGATGTTGTGAAGGACAATACACTAATAGGGGTCAAAAAAGAATGACATATATGGTGGTCCCTTGACGGACAGAGGATGGTGTCCTTAGCCTCTGTTTGCCAGAAACTGGGAGTGGGTAAGGAGAGAGATCATGTGATTACCTGTTCTGTTCATTCCTTTTGGGACAGCTGGCATTGGCCACTATTGGAAGACAGGGATACTGAGATAGTAGACTTGTAGTCTGAACCTGTATAGTCCATTCTGATTTCTTTCAATGGAAGAAATCAGGGTGTGTATCTTAGTATCTTGGTAATATCAGGACATTCCTTTGTTCCTAAACAGGATTGATTATACAGTCTCTTGATTAGCATCAGGCTCACTAAACAAATGGATATATTGTGAAGCAGACAATATAAATATAGACAAGCAAGGTGATAAGCTTGAAACTAATCAGTTCAAGATTTGCCAACTACTTATGTTAACTGTCTGTTGGATCTCATATTTAGCTCTGGCACTCTCTCTCAGTACCTTTCCCAGGCCTGAAGAGGAGTTTGAGTAACTCGAACGTTTGTCTCATTGAACCAGCTTTTGTTGGAGAGAGAGAGATTACCTCACCCAGGTTGTCTCTTGTTCTCTCACCATTTAGAACAGTCAGTTAAAAAAAAAATCTCTTCACCGTCTGTGTTGTCAGATTTGTGGACTTGCACATATGCTCACAAAACACTATTTATGGTGTTATAGTCAGAAAAACCTGAGTATAAATTATTTAGGGTAAAATTTCCCCTCTACAAAGGGCCGGTATGAGGCCTGTGCTCCATTTAATGTTCAAAGTAAAGCTTGAGTGGGTCTTCAGGGTGCATCTTGTGTTGGCCCTTTTCATGGGGAAGAATTCTACCTTTTATTATTTTTAACCAGCTTGTTTTGTTCAACACTCAAGTATAGTATGCCATATGTATAAAGCAAATAAGTTGATACTTAACAGAATTTGATAATTCATACTTCTGGTTTCTTCATACATACTCCTAGGAAATAGTCAAACTAGCCCAGTACATAAAATGGGTGTCCTGTGAAGTATAGGTTGTTTTCACATTCCTTATCAGTTTTTTGGGTTGGGAAGGAAAAACTTTTTGGTCGTTTACCAAAATGTCCCATTGGTTCTATTGATCTTGATCATTTTAACAACTTGGGTTTACTATTCAGTTTGATGTGGTGGTAAAAATGTTTAAAAAATGTCTGTGTTAAGGCCAGATATGTTCTGAGTCAAGTAGGATAGTGGAAAAGTCTGTCCTGTGTGTAGCTTTTAAAGGTGTCTCCATCAGCATGTGTTCAGTAGATAGCTGAGAGAAGTCCATGAAGATGGTCACAGCGTGTGCTGCAGCATTGTGACAATGACCTCAGCCTGGTAATTATGGGCTCCATTTTATTTTAATTTTTGCACAGCCCGAGAGAACCCCCCCACAGATAGCATTGGAAGATGTTGCTCCTCCCATATGAGTACGACTCCGGGTTGAGGAACTATTCTACAAGGAAGTCAGGAATGTATCTCTTTTTCCTCCCTCTGGGACAAAAGTCATGTGAATATGGCATTGCTATTTGTGTGCTTCCCTCTAGCAATAAACAGATATGGTTCTTTTTCTTTTAACGAATTTATGCATGTTGGAAGGGAGCCTGCTTGGAGCTACAGTAATATTTGTGCTGTCTTCCTTGGACTAAGTAGTTGTCCACTTCTGTAATGTTTTACTATGCAGTCTCATAACTTCATCATTTAATCTGTCCTGTTCATAGCTTCAATGATCTTCTCCCTAGTTTGCAGTAGTGTTTTGAGTTCTTTGCACCTTTATTAGGTGATAATGAGACACAATGATTTTTTTCTTTGATAGCTTTTTCTTTTTGATCTTGATTCAATGTGCTGCTATATCACAGGACTGGATTCTACACAAATGAGTTGCTTTATATGCATTTTTCATGTACAAAGTCTATCACACAGTGAAGAAAGGAAATATAGGGTAGAAGTTCTTTTCTAAGTAAATCAGCCAGCCCTCCCTGTACTGCATACACTCAGTAATGATATAGGTATTGAGTATTTTCTCACTTACATTTGAAGCTCACTGTTGTATAGAAGATACATCGAGGGAATATACCTTGAACAGTGGTAATGTGGTGGTGGTAGAAATTCTTCAGATGAGATA
Organism: Pelodiscus sinensis; assembly: GCF_052426305.1. Taxonomy (NCBI): domain Eukaryota; kingdom Metazoa; phylum Chordata; order Testudines; family Trionychidae; genus Pelodiscus; species Pelodiscus sinensis. The sequence goes on from NC_143052.1 coordinate 204,499,398, forward strand.
CCAGCCAGCGGTTGTTGTTAGTACTGCTGATTACATTCAGGAAGGCTGTTTTGTAGAACCTGGAAACTTCTGCTACATCAGCACAAGAAGAATGTGCAACTTTGCGATTTGTTAAAGAAGGGAATGGATTGTCTTTCCATTCCCCTATGTGGTTTTAAATTTCAAAATAGCTATAAACTGTCTATAAAAGTAAAATGTGTACAATCTACAGCAATGAAGTTATGAGTTGTAGAACATTATTGTTGGCTTCAGTCTGCTTAACTCTATACTTCTAGTTTATCTTGGTTTAAACCTATCAGATTCTATGACTGGTTTTTAATCAACCACCATACTGGCTGTTTTGAAATGATTTCTATCACATACAAGGTTTACAGTTTTGTTAAATAGATTTCAGTAGAAGCCTTGCATTTCATCCATTGGTCCACTAAAATACCTATATCTGAAATGGGGGATACCTGTAAGCTTCTCTGCTACTTTGTACCAAGAGGTCTCTGGGGCACTCCCTCTATAAAAATTGTTACAGCACCTATGTCATGCACTAACAGTGGTCTGACATCTGATAGAAGCAGGCAATAAAAGACCTGGAAAAGCCTCCATTTCCCATTGTGAAATCTGAGTCATCAAGTTGCCAGGTTAATTAAACTGTTCACTACTAATATTTAAAACTCAATTTATAAGATGACAAATGGTATTTCTAAAAGAATGTACCATGATTTTCAAGTCATGTTTCTAAGGACCTTTAGGGGAAGGAAAAATGAGGGCAAGAGGACTGGTTTCAGGGCTATCTTAAAATACTGTACATTTTTTTAATTTAAAAAATGTAATGCAATAAATACCATAAACATGCATATTCTAATTCGTGGATACTTAGTAGGAAGTCTAGGTGATACTTTATTAAAAAGTATCCTTCAGTATTTATGCTAGTTATGAAGTGAACCAGAGTCATTCTTCTTCTGAGATTCTAAAATCTCCCTTCCTGCTTTATTTTTCCATATTATTACTTTGGCACATCTTGGTTTGCCCACCTGTTTTATGGTATTTCCATCTCAGCTGGAAGTGTAGAGAAATGTTGCTCAACTCAAGAGTCCTGGGTATTTCATATCATCTTCCTGAAATGAACCTGTCCTGAAATGAAATTATTTTGAGGCTGCCCACCAAACAAATTAAAAAAAAACCCATACAGTATTAACATTTATTAGCTAGTTTATCAGGATATTCTGCTCTGACCAATTTGTCATGTAGGTGATTGCAGTTTTTATTTAGAATTGAAATGGTTTATTTATTGTAGGTCACACCAACTAGCAAGAATATACTAATCTAGATGGAACTGGCTTAAATAGAAAAGACTAAACCCGTTATAGAGGCTTTTTAAGCACCCCCCATAAAAAGATTTTCTTTGCTGTATAAACTTAGACTGCTTTTTTTAAAATATTCAAGAGCAGGTTTCAAGAGCAGGATTTGAATTATTTCCCATAATACAAGTCCTAACATATATTAGTAAATTAATAAGCATTCATTGCTGTTGAAACTTGACTAGCTTTTGTAATGTAATACAATTTCCACTGCTTTACTTCACTTATAAACACAGTTCTAGTCACTCTTTTCTTTTGGCTGTTCAGTGTTAGTGATGGAAATCAGATGGCAATCAATCCAAAGAACCTAACACCATTTTGAAAATTAGACTAGCTGGTATTGAATGTGCATAGCCATATACCTGTACATTATTCTCATTACTTTTGAGGGCATGTTGTAACTTCAGTAACAACTATTTTATGTAATGGGTGGATCTGTAATACAAATTTAGAATTTCAAGTGAATTTGTGCTTAATCTGTACCTCCGTTGTGATATGTTAAAACTTCTTTCATAATGGCTTTTCCACCAAATTAAAATGCATTTTTTGTTTTAAATTATCCTACTGGTAAGATGAAGGTCCTTTTTTTGACAGCTTCTTACTAATGCAATATCCTTCAAGTCTCTTAATATTTCTATTAAGACCTGTAAATTACTGACTGTGAAGTAGTTTATACATAATTAAATAGCTCACAGGTCAAAAAGGTGATAATAAATCTACTCATCCAATATGGAAGAGGAAATGTGTTTAAATGAAATTTCAGGCTGTAATAGATGCTCTGTTTCCATCTGCTTTTCCTTTTTGTATCTCCTAAATTTGTAAAGAAAAAAGTTGTGATAATTTCATCATGTGGCTGCTTAATTTTCCCAGGACTGACATCTACTTCTCAGTAAAGTTTACTTTTTACTTGATTATTTTAAGGAAGCTTTCATGTTAGTTTTTATAAATTACTTCTGTAGAGCAAGTACAGGCAGTCCCCGACTTACGCGGATCCGACTTAGGTTGGATCCGCAGTTACGAACGGGGCTGCCCCAGAGTACACGGACTGCGGGACCTCGCGGTCCTGCCGCCCGTGTACTCTGGGGCTTTCTCTGCATCTCCCTGGTCTGCAGACCCGGAAGACGCAGAGCAAAGCCACGGAGGAGCTCGGGCAGAGGGCAACCCTGCTGCCCGAGCCCACCCCCCCCCCCACACGCGGCTTTGCAAAGCCGCGGGAAAGCCAGTGGCGGGGCAGCCCAGGCGCACTTGGGTTGCCCCGCTACCCGAGCCCCCCTGCAGCTTTTCAAAGCCGTGGGGGGGGGGTTCGGGCAGCGAGGCAGCCCAGGCGCGCCTGGACTGCTCCGCTGCTGGCTTCCCCAAGGCTTTGCAAAGCCGCGGGAGAAGCCGGCAGCAGGACAGCCCAGACGACCCGTGGCTGTCCTGCTGCCGGCATCCTCAGAGGCTTTGCTCCCCGTCTCCCTGGTCTGCTGGTCTCCAGCAGACCAGGGAGACGGGGAGCAAAGCCACGGAGGACCCAGGCGGCGGGACCGTGGTGCGTCTCAGTCCGCCGCCCGTGTCTTCCTGAGCTGCTGGGGTGCGGGGGGGGGGGGCACAGCTAGTACCCCCCCCAGCAGACTAGGCTTTTCTCCGGATGCCTGTGGCAGAGCAGCTGGGGTGCTGCTGGTTAGTCCCGCAGCGCCGCTCTGGGCACTACTGGTCCAACCCAGCAGCACCCCAGCTGCTCTGGTCCTGATTCAGCCGCTGCTGGTCAGTTTCAGCAGCGGCTGAATCAGGACGCCTGGGGCAGAGCAGATGGGGTGCTGCTGGGTTGGTCTAGTAGTGCCGAGGAGCGGTGCTACTGGAGCAACCCAGCAGCACCCCAGCTGCTCTGCCCCAGGCGTTGTGATTTAGTCGCTGCTGAAACTGACCAGCGCTGACTACAGGAAGTCCGAGGCAGAGTTGCTCTGCCCCGGGCTTCCTGGAATCAGCTGCTGATCAGTTTCAGCAGCAGCTGACTTGGGGACGCTTGGGGTTCTTAAGTTGATTCTGTATGTAAGTCAGAACTGGCGGTCAGTTTCAGCAGCGGCTGAATCTGGACGCCAGTTCCGACTTACATATAGATTCAACTTAAGAACAAACCTACAGTCCCTATCTTGTACGTAACCCGGGGACTGCCTGTACAGAGCCACAACTCATTGGCAGAAGATTAGAAAAATATTCTAGAATTATTGTAAATATTACATTATATACTTAGTGTGCCCTGCTGTAATGCACTGTTATAGGCTGCCCATGCTCTTAAAAGTTATCTTTCATCTTCTGCTCCAATGCCTTTCATAGGCTATCTGCCTATCGCTGGGGTAGTCCAAGGCTCAGCAATCCAGTCAAGTCACATGAAGGTCAAATCCCTTCCAGGATACTCAATGGATAGTTGGCAAACACAAAAATATCTTTATCCCTTCTGATCTCCTCTCACAGTTTCCTCACTTTTTTCAAAGTGCTGGCTCACCAGCCCTTTCCTTGCTGGGCTCTATATCTTGTAAGTCCTAACTCATGGGTCTGCCACAGAAGCCTACTCCCACTGCCTGTTGATTTCTTCTGTTCCCTTTTTAACTTATGGAACATCAACCACAGGCCTTGTTTTCTGTGAAGACCTGACCTCCTTGTTTCAGAGCCCACCACAATCATTACCTGGTCTCCTTTGACTTAAGTCTGCAGCCAACAACAAGCCTCAAAATATGGAGCCTCTGCAGAGGTACTCGCCTGCTCTTTCTCCTAAGCTAACAAGTAAGGGTTCCCAACTGCCTCATTTTCCGCGGATCTTGCGGAAAATAAAGCCTTTTCCGAAAGATCCCTTATCCCTCTTAAAATAAGGGATAAGAGATCTTTCGAAAAAGGCTTTATTTTCTGCAAGATCAGCATCTACACTGGCGCTTTTTTCCAGCAAAGCTCCGTGCCAAAAAAAGTGGCAGCCATTTTTATGCTAATGAAGTGGGGGAGATTTAAATCCCCACTTCGTTAGCAATTGCGACACGTCTAATTTGCATCCTATTTACGAAAAAGGGATGCAATCTAGACATAGCACTGGGTTTTAACATCTTGTGCTACAGAGAGGATGCAGGAGATGCATTAAAGAGCCACTTCGAGGTTAAGCCTCAGTTTGAATATTACTGAGATAAGTATATAAAGGGGAGTGACTTATTGCCCAGGAGAAGGGAAGTAATGAAAAGGGTTGAAAGCTATAAAGGTCAAGAAGAATGGAAATGTCTATGAGGTCTGACCATGAAGAAGTTATTGGAGACTCTTTGTGCGACTACTTCAAAAATTAGGTATGAAGGAAAGTCCTTGGTTCCTTTGTGTACTCAGCTCCTGCAAATGCATGCTTGATTCTTTCCTGCTATGTATTTCCTAGTACAGGTTGGACCTCCCTTGTTCAGCACTCTCAGGGTCTGATCTGCCCCAAATGAGAGAATTTGCCAGATCAGGGGAGGTCCCCTGCTACCAGCCTCCCTGCACAGTTCCCTTTCCCTGTGGCTGTCTCCTCTCCAGCCCCATTGCCACTAGGCTCCAGCCTTCAGGGCTTGGATTTGAGCTCTGGCCCATTCAGGCTCACCAGGAATGGAGCTCCCCAGCCACCGCAGCCCCACTTTTCCCCTGACTCACCAAGAATCCTTGGGGATGGGGCTTGCCTGCTGTCCCACTTATGTTGCTAGCTGCCCTGCCGCTGCCCCACCCAGAAAAGGCTCCTTGGGCATGGGACTTGCTGATCCTGCTACTGGCCTTCCTGGCTGGGGCTTATCCATCCCACTGGCCAAGGCTCCTCAGTGACTGGGCTCCCAGCCAGTTCATACTCTCAAGCACTGGGGCTCTCTGATCCAGCAACATCCATGGTCCTACTATCCCTTGGATGTTGTCAGACAAGAGAGTCCCAGATTTCAGAGGTTCAAGCTATATGTTAAGTGTTTTCAATTTCCACGAGGAGTACAGCTAGTTCGGATTAGAAGCCTAATCCGAACTAGCTACTCCGTGCCGCGTGTGGCACGAGGTTCGAACTAGCCGGGATTTAAAAATGGCGGCACCTGGCTTATGCAAATGAAACCCGGGAAATTCAAATCCCGGGCTTCATTTGCAAGTGCGGTATGCCTACATTACCCCGCTAGTTCGAGCTAGCAGGGTAGTGTAGACATACTCTCAGATAGGTATATCTCCATATATAGAATAGTAGAGTTACAAACCCTCTATGCATCAGCCTGCATTTACTGTTAAATGATACTCCAGACTATAGGAATCCTTTTGATGGAGAGAAGTGGGGAGTTTACAGTGTTACACTGGAGCCAGTCCAGGAGAGTTTGATGGTGGTATGGTTACTTTGGAAATGCATTGGAACTGAAAGTTCTTCAGGACACTTGAACACCTGGACCCTCTCTCTGGGAAACCTTCTCATATCTGAATGCCTAATAGAAAGGTGGGAGTCAACTCTTCTCCTTTCAAGTGCAAATATCTGAGTGGAATGCTGCAAGGGGAACACAGTAGGCTTTTCTTCCTTCCTGATTTTCTCCACTGAGGTCATGTGTTTAAAAAACAAACTAACCCTATTTAGCTCATGTCTAGAGATAATCTTTTGGTCCATCTTAAACCATCAAAATTTCTCTCTGCTGCTTACTAATGCAGACTTAGCATATTTTTCCATCTCACTTTATTGGTCTGTCTTGACCTCATTACAAGTTCCTGTTTTGTAATTTTTTTCCCTGCTGGTGGATTATTTGCTAGGTATCCTTCTTCTCAGAGACACGTGACTGTACAGGTATGCCAGAATCAAATTTGCTTATATTTTCCATTCATATCATGATGAAACATAATGTATAATTTTCTGTTCATTGGTAAAACTAGTGTGTTCTAATACTAATAGTTCCCAAAGAAATCCTTCCCATTAATGGCAATTATCCAGGTGGAATCTTGTAATGAGTAGGAAATATCCCTAACCTCTTTAATCATCTGCATATTCTTTCTCCTCACAGGAATTTACTAGACATTGTAATTTAATATGCCAGACAATATTAAGAGTGCTAGTTATATTAGTCATGGTCTTTACCACTTTCAGATAATTAATGAAGATGCCTAATTTGGTCTACGGTTCTTGGCCACTCAGTACCAGAAAAGAAAAAAGACTGAGTAGAAAAAGTCTGAATAGAAAACTAAGAAGTCCAAGCTACATTGAGTTTTGGGTTTGGATCCCATTTTCCACAGAATTTGGAGATGGGGATTAATCACAATAATTTCATACATGTGCATTAATAATGGGCAGTGCTTTTTATTAAAAATAATTTAAGAAGTGTAGTTTTAGCAATAAAACTGGGTTATGAGAACTTTTTGAGTGTGTTGAACATAAATAAGTATAAGCATCGGGGGCAGCTGAGTTAGTCTGTACTGGATAAACTTAAAAAACAACAAATGGTCTGGTAGCACTTTACAGACTAACAAAACATGTAGATGGTATCCTGAGCTTTTGTGGGCACAGGCCACTTCTTCAGATGATCGAAGGAATATAGAAACTATCTTCTTATAAGCCTCATATTCATTGCTAATTTAAAACTCTAAAATTTGGACATCTGCCTATAAAATTCAGCAGAGTCTTAGCACCTTTTTAACTTTAATAATGGACAACATCAGAAATAGTTAAAAGATTATTTAATTTGATCATTAAGTCTATGGATAATTTTGGTTCCAAAATGTATTCCTGAGTTAAGTATGGACATGACTCTTGCTTGATAGAGATTTTAAAAGAAAACGTGCTAAAATATTATTAGCTAAGCTATTTTTATTTCATAGAAGTAACGTCAGTGCATTTCATTTTGGCTGAAATACAGTAGGTGTATGAGTTATTTTTAATCAGGCAGGTAATCAATCAACTAGAATCATTGCACAGAATAAAGTCTGGATTTAAAATGGAAAGGGAGGAAGAGATTCTGTGCACCTCATCTCTGTACAGTAAATATTGCTTTGAATTCATATTGATTCCTATCACTACTTTTGCAAGAGATGGCTTGTTTTAGTTAGGATCAAAGACAAGGAAGATGAATGCTTGACTAAACATTTATTTTGCATGTAATATGTCACAATTTAGGTCAGTTTCTGTGCTGAAACTTATTCCTAAAATAAACCACTAACTTCGCTTAATGTGTGGTTATGCCCTGAAAAAAATGGCTCTTTATAGATGGCATTAGAAGATGGCACTATGTTGCCTTGCAGTGAGTTCCATAATTATTCTGAGTTGAATTAAATCCTGTTATCAATGCACTGTGCATGTGAACTGGTTGTATACTGGGAAGAGTGTTTTTTTTCCCTCTGCCTTTGTTGCCTCACACGAAGAGTTGTTCTGAAATAATTGTAGCTAAAGTAACTCCTCCTTCTAACATACCTATGAAGTAGAGAATAGGGATGTTAGATATCATGTAACTGAATAATTGTGCAACTGCATAAAATATTATCAATTACATGACTATTGGATAGTCCCCCGTGGTGAGGCCAACAGCCAATGCGCTTCAGCCCCACTTCCAGGGAGCTCCTGCCACCTGCACTGCTGCCCCTCTATCAGAGGCAGCAGCGGGGGGGGGGGGGGGGAGGGTGGAAGGCAGGAGCTGGTCTCTGAGGGTTGCCAATTTAAAAACTAGCTCCTCTCACAGAAGCCCCTGTCCATGGTGCAGCCTCTGTCTGAGGGGAGCTCGATTTCTCTTACCCTGTCCCCCTTCCTCCACCCCCCACCACCACCATGGACAGGGGCTTCTGCTGCAAAGCCCATGCCTAAGCTTATTGGTTAATTGTTTACTTGTCTATAGGCTAACTTCCCTAGTAGAGAATTATTCTCACCCCATTTTACAGATAAGGAACTGAGACAGAAAAGCCAAAAGACTTCTTCATAATCACACAAACATCTATGTGGGAGTTGGGATTATACCGCTCTATGTCTCAAGTCCCAAGCTCCAGATCTGTTCCTTTCCTAAGAAGATCCCGTACGTAGCCCTGAGGCAGATCAATTACTCCTGTGCTGATTTCCTAAATCCTTTATTTTGTTGTACAACAAAATATGCATAACTACTGCTTCAAATATTTGGCAGTTTGTTAAATATTTCTTGGCTTGTCTTTTGTGTTTCTTGACTGGTCGTCTTAAAATTTAGATCACACTCTGACTCCACCTAAATAATTCTGTGAAAGTGCTTCTTGAAGAAGTGTCAATATATTGCAGCGAAATAGGCATTTCTTCAGCATTACGAACACATATTTGTCTTTTTTATTTGTATTTTGTTTAGCAAACATGAGTCTTGTAAGCAATACAGGAAAAATTGTCAAAACATTACATTCCCTGATGTATGTGTGTTTTATGCATCATATCCTCAGGAGGTAATGAAGTACAGGGTGGTTTTCTTTTCTCCTATGTTTTTTAGAGTAACCCCATAAGAATATTTCTTCCATAAAACTACTAATTATGCTGTTCATTATTTTTCCCTGAAACAGTTCTATTTTGAGAATATTAATTAGCTTCATTTTGGCATAAGATGATATATAGGGTGTCCTTTTCCTGTTTCCCAAAAGGATGAATCAACAGCAGAGAAGGCTGAAGACAGCTGCTTTTACAGCAATCAGGACTGGCAGAATTAGATAAACAGAGACATTTTATTAAGAGTTTCAAGGAATTCAAATACTACTTTCACAATATTCACTGGAAGAGGCTAAAAACTCTGACGGAGTACTATGTATTAGCAATTGTTTTGTAGAGTTCTGATGTATTTTCCACAAAAAGCATCTTTAATACTTTGTAGGTAAAATCTATCTTCCAGCAAGTATGTGGTAGAATATTCTTGAAATTCTTGATATCTTCTGGATGGAATACCACACAACTCAAAGAAATTTAGGTGGGGGGAACCTGAACCAATTATTTTAAGAACAAATGGAATTTAAGAACTTAACCAATTGTAGTGTATAATTTTTATAATAAAAAAAATCCCCGAGGTATTGCGGAAGGTATACTGTACTTCTGTCTTTATTTCCTAAAATTTCTCAGAAAATGTCTATCATGTCCACACAGTGATTGTATAATTACACGTGACTGTACTTGATGTGAAATATCACTAGCTCTCTGTGTCAGACACATTTTTATAAGGGCTTAATTAAAGAAAGAAATAGCAGTAATTATTTCAAATTATATATTTTATTATTTGTGCTTTGTTGACATTTGACATAATCCAAAGTGAATAAAAGGAGTCAGGAAATGTCTTTTTATCCCATTAGGTAGTTTTATGAAACTTGTTTGAAAGAAAGTAACTGCACAATGGAATAGATGATTAAAGTGGTTTGGGTTAGTTTTTGAGTTGACTATTGGACAGGATAGAGGCTACCTAGCATATTATAGTTCTCCCAGATGTATTGTGCAAAGCCAAAACTGACACATTACAGGACAGCATGCCTGTGAGGAACAGGTGTATATTGATGTTATCCATCTTGGTTTTTCTGTGTCACAGTTAAAGATGATTCTTGCAGGAAGTTGGTAGGAGTTGGGTGTGAATGCTTTAGGGTATGTCTACACTACCCCGCTAGTTCGAACTAGCGGGGTAATGTAGGCATACCGCACTTGCAAATGAAGCCCGGGATTTGAATTTCCCGGGCTTCATTTGCATAAGCCGGGCGCTGCCATTTTTAAATCCCGGCTGGTTCGATCCCCGTGCCGCGCGGCTACATGCGGCATGAACTAGGTAGTTCGAACTCTGAAGCCTAGTTCGAACTACCTAGTTCGTGCCGTGTGTAGCTGCGCGGTACGGGGTTCGAACCAGCCGGGATTTAAAAATGGCGGCGCCCGGCTTATGCAAATGAAGCCCGGGAAATTCAAATCCCGGGCTTCATTTGCAAGTGCGGTATGCCTACATTATCCTTCTAGTTTGAACTAGGAGGGTAGTGTAGACATACCCTTAGAGAGCACTGTGCTGCTCTCTGAGGGTATGTCATTTTTTGAGGAGTAACGTTAGCTTGAACCAAGGGGTTTGGTTCAAACTAATGTGTCCCGGTGCACACTTTCACTTTCGAAACAGCCAACGAAAGTGACATGCCAGAGAGATCATGTTAATGAAGCACGGGATATTTAAATCCCCACTTCATTGACTATTTCGAAAGCCTACATTTGCATCCCTAATTCGAACTAAGGTGTAAGTGCAGACATATCCTGTGAGAGTGGTGCCTGTTTAGTTAAACAAATCTGTTCCTTTGATGTGAATTTGTACCATTGGGTGTTTTCAAATATTTGGAGATCCTTCTTCTAAATGGTGTCCAACTTCTTCAGTCTTGATAAGTGAGGAGCCCTGTGTCAGTCCTATAGATGAGAACACTGATCACCAATGCATTATATAATTTCAGCTTTGCCTCTGCATGTTTTTGTTAGTATATAAAATGGTGTTACCAGACCATTTGGTTTTTTTTTTCTGTATTTGTTGTTTTTTTTCCCTCCACTACCACCTGAAGCTTCTGATTTGTGACATTCTTAATGGGGCTCTCCGATTACTGATGACACTTATGAAATGTAGGCCTCACATTCTTTCTAACTACTAATGTATTTAGAGTAAAGGAATTGTTGATAAAGCTTTAAGGCTAACTTTAAACTTGCTAACCAGCACTAGTTTCAACAGAGAGGAATACTTTGAGAACTTTTTGATTTGCTGCTATTGGTATGATGGGGTTCTTTGTGACCCCTTGTACATGATTCATTTTTGAGCTATTTAGAAACATACTCCATTTGGTAGGGAATTTATGATCATCTTTCAATTACCTTTATTAATACAACCATAATGTGCTAGTATCCTGGGATTTACTATCATGCTATTGCATTTGCTTTCCTGATCCCAAAAGAGGTCCTAAAAGATCAGATGAAGAAAATGGCCCACAAGCTATCACTTGTATGTCTGTGACCTGAGAAATTATTGAAATTTGTAAAATTAAATATTTTACAATTCCCTTCTCTCCAACTTTGTCAATTTCTGTCCCCGTGTTAATCCTTCTACCAGTTTTTTTTTCTTTGCTTTGATTTACAAAGAGTCTGAGAACCAGAAAGAACAAATCTACTCTTGCGTCTTTTTTCTCTTCTCATTTGGATAAGAAGAAATAATTTTTGAGTAGCCTAATCTTGGCATAATACTTTGTCAAATTTTTATTTTATTTTATTTTATTTTATTTTATTTTGCAACCACAGAATGGACAAAGGAAAATAGGAACAATCCAACCAATTGCTTTCTGGAGCCAGGGGAGTAATTGAGTTTTCAGGAGTGGATAATTGGCTTGTGCACTGTGCTTATGGTCTAGCAACTGTAGCACAATTCAGATATTGATGCTATATGTTCTTATCATTTGCTATTCTATTCCTCTCTTTCATAAATCTGTCCTGTTTTGTCTTAAGAGACAGGATCAGATTTTAACTATGCCACCTGAGAGCTATCACCTAAGATGACTGATTCTGTTTCCCAGCAAAGAATTCTGATACTACTGAAGAGACTTACAAAGAAGTTTTTTTCTACTCTTGAACAGTCTTCACAGTTTAGACCCAGAGAAGGGCAATAATGAAGCTTGTTAAAATGAAGACTTTTTTTGAGCTTTTGAGCTATAAATGTGTTTTTTTTCTCCTTTTTATAGTTTTGTATGGGTCTTTTTAACAAATGTCAAAACCAATGTCTTGTTGGGTAATGGGCAACAAACATCATCACCATCATTGGAAGCAGAGCCCAAATTGCTACTCAATGTTGTGACATGTATGCAGTGCAATTGTTGCCATGACAGTCCCAGGATGTTAGAAACAAGGTGGATATGGTATGATTTATTGAACCAACTTCTCTGTAGAGAGAGAGAGAGAAAAAGAAGCTTTCAAGCCATAAGAGTTCTGTGCAAGGTTAAAAGCTTGTGTGTCTCACCAACAGAAATGGTCCAATAAAAGATATTACCTCACTTGTGTTCTCTCAAATGTTGTGAAAACCAGAAATGAAGAATAATAGTCAATAGAGAAATAACATCTTATAAACCAAATCCAGTCATGACAATATGTGATGGGTAAAATATTGAACCTTCTTAATAGAAATGACTTGTTGTGGGGTTTTTTTTTGTATGTTCTGCTTTTGTATCTACAAAGATTTTAGTAACTGCACGAGAACAGGACACTGAAGGGGAAAGGTTTAAAATATTTCATTGTGCATGTATAGGAGTTTAGCTGATGTCTTCTATATTTACCATTGAATTTGAAGAATATGAAAAATCACACATTTTAGGCAGGACCTGATGAAATTCACTCAATGGTTCTTGAACCAGCTCAATCAATATAAGTAACATTGGCAATTATCTTGGGAATTTTAGAAAACAAGAAAGATGCCAGAAGACAAGAGAGAGGCCAAGTTGCCATGTTTGCCAATGTTTACACTACAGATTATTTTGAAATGAGCGTATTCCTCTTGCAAGCAGGAGATACTATTTCCAAATAACAAGCCCTTTATTTTGAAATAACAGTCTTGGTAGTGTGGATGCTTGCCTTGTCGTTTTGAAATAAGAAGAAATATTTTGGAATAACTCCCCAGTGTAGACTTGCCCTTAGAGAATAAAGCTGATCTGGGAAATGACAGACCAGGTAGCGTATTTATTACCCTGAATAGATATCGAAACAAACTATTCAATGATCAATTTATAAGCTTCTGGAGCATAACCGAATTATAAGGAGTTGACATGGATTTGTCAGGAACAGGTTGTTCAAAACAAACCTAATTCCTTCTTGAACAGGTTTATTGACCTAGTGGATGGTGCGGGGGGGGGGGAGGCAATAGATGTGATTTGTTACTTTTTAAGTATGAACATAAGAACAGCCATACTGGGACAAATGAAGGGTCCATCTAGCCCAGTATCCTGTCTTCCAATGCCAGGGGACCCAGCTGGAATGAACAATACAGGTAATCTAAAATTCCTGATTTTAAGAGGAATAAGGGATCTTTCGGAAAAGGCTTTATTTTCCGAAGATCCCCGTCTAGACTGGTGCTTTTTGCCAGCAAAGCCCCAAGCTGGAAAAAAGTGGCAGCCATGTTTATGCAAATGAAGCGGGGAAGATTTAAATCCCCGCTTCATTTGCAATTGCGCTGTGTCTAATTTGCATCCCTTTTACGGAAAAGGGGTGCAATCTAGACATAGCCAACATGTATGATGGTTTGCTATTAAGTTGAGAGGCTGCAACCAGTGAATTTGTATGTGGGACTGGTTGGGCCCCATGTTAGTCAATATTTTTATTAATGACCTGGAAAATGGAGTTGAGTGCATGTTTATAAAACATAGCTGACATCATGCAAGGATGGACTGAAAGCGCTTTGGATGAAAGGTTTCGAATTTGAATTGTCCTCTCAAAATTGGACAATTTGTTTGAAATTAGCAAGATGAAATTGAATTAAGACAAGTGCATAGTACCACAGTTTAGAAGGAAAAAATTAATTCACAACTACAGAGAAAAAAAAGTCTGTGCACTGCTGAAAAGGCTCTGAAAGTGAGTTAATTACAAATTGTATATGAGACAACATGTAATGCAATTGTGAAGAAGGCTAATATAATTCCCAGGAATATTAACAGGAACATCATATGAGACACAGAGGGGCTGGTGATAACTCACCTGGAGTATTGAATCCAATTTGGACTGCAAATTTTAAGACAGATGGACAAATCATCCAAAGCCCAAGATTTGGTGGTGATGGGGGACTTCAACTATCCAGATATATGTTGGGAAAATAACACTGCAGAGCACAGACTATCGAATAAGTTCTTGGACTGCATTGCAGACAGCTTTTTCAACCTTCTGAAATAAAAAGTTATCGGGGGGGGAAGCTGTTCTAGATGTGATCCTAACAAATAGGGAGGAACTGGTTGAGAATTTGAAAGTGGAAGGCAGCTTGGGTGAAAGTGATCATGAAATCATAGAGTTCAGAATTCTAAGGAAGGATAGAAGGGAGAACAGCAAAAAAGAGACAATGAATTTCAGGAAGGCGGATTTTGGTAAGCTCAGAGAGCTGATAGGTAAGTTCCCATGGGAATTGAGACTGAGGGGGAAAACCAACTGAGGAGAGTTGGCAGTTTTTCAAAGGGACATTGTTAAGGGCCCAAAAGCAAGCTATTCCGATGCGTCGGAAAGATAGAAAATATGGCAAAAGACCGCCTTGGCTTAACCATGAGATCTTGCATGATCTAAAAATAAAAAAGGAGTCATATAAAAAATGGAAAGTAGGACAAATTACAAAGGATGAATATAGGCAAACAACACAGGAATGCAGATGCAAGATTATAAAGGCAAAGACACAGAATGAACTTAAAATAGCTACGGACATAAAGGGAAACAAGAAGACTTTTTATAAATACGTTAGAAGCAAGAGGAAGAGCAAGGAGAGGTCAGTGAGGAAGGAGAAACAGTAACAGGATACTTGGAAGTGGCAGAGACGATCAATGACTTTTGTTTTGGTCTTCACCGAGAAGTGTGAAGGAACGCCTAACATAGTGAATGCTAGTACGAAGGGGGTAGTTTTAGAAGGTAAAATAAAGAAAGAACAAGTTAAAAATCACCTAGAAAAGTTAGATGCCTGCAAGTCACCAGGGCCTGATGAAATGCATCCTAGAATACTCAAGGAGCTGATAGAGGAGGTATCTGAGCCTCTAGCCATCATCTTCAGAAAATCATGGGAGACAGGGAGCGATTCCAGAAGATTGGAAAAGGGCAAGTATAGTGCCCATCTATAAAAAGGGAAATAAGAACAAGACAGGAAACTACAGACCAGTTAGTTTAACTTCTATGCCAGGGAAGATAATGGAGCACTTAATTAAGGAAATTGTCTGTAAATGCTTGGAAAGTGGCAAGGTGATAGGGAACAGCCAGCATGGATTTGTAAAGAACAAATCATGTCAAACCAATCCGATAGCTTTCTTTGATAGGATAACGAGTCTTGTGGATAAGGGGGAAGTGGTGGATGTGGTATACCTAGACGTTAGTAAGGTGTTTGGTACAGTTTTGCATGATATTCTTATCAATAAAGTAGGTAAATACAACTTAGATGGGACTACTATAAGGTGGGTGTATAACTGGCTGGATAACTATTCTCAGAGAATAGTTATTAATGGTTCACAATCCTGCTGGAAAGGCATAATAAGTGGGGTTCTGCAAAGGTCTGTTTTGGGACCGCCTCTGTTCAATATCTTCATCAACTATTTAGATATTGGTATAGGAAGTACGCTTATTAAGTTTGCAGATGATGCCAAGCTGGAAGGGGTTGCGACTAATCTGGAGGATAGGGTCATAATTCAAAATGACCTGGACAAATTGGAGAAATGGTTTGAGGTAAATAGGATGAAGTTTAATAAAGACAAATGCAAAGTGCTCCACTTAGGAAGGAGCAATCAGTTTCACACATACAGAATGGGAAGCGACTGTCTGGGAAGAAGTATGGCAGAAAGGCATCTAGGGGTTATAGTGGACCATAAGCTGAATATGAGTCAGCAGTGTGATGCTGTTGCAAAGAAAGCAAACACGATTCTTGGATGCATTAATAGGTGTGTTGTGAGCAAGACGTGAGAAGTCATTCTTCCACTCTACTCTGCACTAGTTAGGCCTCAGTTGGAGTATTGTGTCCAGTTCTGGGCACCGCGTTTCAAGAAAGATGTGAAGAAATTGGAAAGGGTCCAGAGATGAGCAACTAGAATGATTAAAGATCTAGAGAACATGACCTATGAGGGAAGGCTGAAGGAACTGGGTTTGTTTAGTTTAGAAAAGAGAAGATTGAGTGGGGACATGATAGCAGTTTTCAGGTATCTAAAAGGGTGTCATAAGGAGGAGGGAGAAAACTTGTTTATCTTGGCCTCTGAGGCTAGGACAAGAAGCAATGGGCTTAAACTGCAGCAAGGGAGGTTTAGGTTGGACATTAGGAAAAAGTTTCTAACTGTCAGGGTAGTCAAACACTGGAATAAATTGCCCAGGGAGGTTGTGGAATCTCCATCTGTGGAGATATTTAAGAGTAGGTTAGATAAATGTCTATCAGGGATGGTCTAGACAGTATTTGGTCCTACCATGAGGGCAGGGGACTGGATTCGATGACCTCTCGGGGTCCCATCCAGTCCTATGATTCTATGATTAAATGGAAATTAAAATATGACAAAAGGTATAGAAAGTTTGGGCTACACGTATGAAATGTTAAATACAAAGATTGCCTGTTTCAGAAGCCTTTCTGAGTATGGACCTTATAAGTATTCAGATCTATTAAGTGTAAATGGTTATTTTTCATGAACACTGAAGGCAGGATAAGAAATAGTGGACTTACATGTCTGTACAGGGGATTTTAGGTTCCATATTATGGACAGTTAAGTACTGAAAAAGGTTTGCAAGAAAGGTTGTAGAAAGTCTTTTTTAAGAACAAGTTAGATAAATACCTGTCAGGGATCCTCCAGATATCGTTTGTCCTGTCTTATTCCAGGGGCTGGACTAGATGACTTGTGTATGACCTTTCCTGTTCTACGCTTCTGTACTATGTGCTTTTCAGAAGATATAAATGTATTGGAGTCTTTAAAAAATGCCTTAGAGTTCTTGCTTTCTCAAAACTGAAATATCCAAAAATATAAAGTTGAGATTTAAGTAAAATTGAGATTTGTGAATGGAAGAAAGATATTTGAAGGGCACATTGAGTTTAGGGCAGGAGTCTCAAACTCTCAGCACACAGGACATCTACAGTTTGAGCATTTTCACAGTCCAGCCTGGTAGTACTGGTGGCCCGTGTGTGTCTTTACCCTGCCCCTTCCCTTCACCGTTCTGACCTCTCCCCTCCCTCATTGAACCTTCCCCTGAGAGACGTGGCTTTGAGGTTTACCCGGGGGTCTTGGTGTGGGGTGACAGCAGGGGCTGGGCTCCCCCGCATTCATTGATGCCACCCTGTGATAACCCATCCTGGAAAGCCTTGAGATGGCATCCCTTAGGAGGAAGGGGTACAATGAGGAGGAGAGCTGAAGGGGTACAGACTCATGCAGCCCCAGGCCACCAAGCCTCCCAGACCAGATTGCAAAAATGCTCAAACTGTAGATTGCCTCTGGGGCATTAGGTTTGAAACCCCTGGTTTAGAACATCTGTGCATATAGAAACAAAATGGGTTAAAGCTGACTAATAATCTGCAGAAAATATAACTGCACCATGCTTCTCATTGATAACAGCAGTCATCATATCATCTGACAAAGTAGCTTCCTTCCCCTACCCCCTCATAAAAACTCACTTTTTTTTAATTACTGAAAATGGATAGAATTGAGCATCTCTTTAACCATAACTCTGCATTTTACTCTGCCTGTATTTTTCAAAGCTATTCCTAAGATGTCATGAGGTGGGAATGTCAGGGACTGTTAATACTGAGAGACGAAAAATCATTCATGTTTCACACTGGTGTGAAGAAAAATGTGTTTCCCCCCCCCCCAAAAAAAAAAATAACCTTTTGATTGTTGATGTTAACACTTCGCTTGCGATGGCAATTTCTTGCCAAGTCATTGGGAAGGAAGACCAATTTCAGAACCAATTATTTATCAACATAGACATGAAGGGAGTACAAATTTCATCATTAGTGTTCTTGAGCACCAAAAACAAAAGGCAGGAAATTGTCTCATCAGATGTCATCTTATTCATTTGAGGGAAATTCTAAGTTTAAATGAGTGTCAGGCACTAAGGAAGGATTTGATCATCAGTTTATAGGACTTGTTCACAACAGCATTGAGGTGATTGGTACAGCTTTTGCTTCACAGCTGTAAGTATGATATGTGGTGGCGGCTGGAGCTTGAAACCTTTCATCATATCAATTTAACTTGCCTTTGCTCTTAAAATTGAAATAGATTCAAACACATTTAAAAAGGTAAGGAAAAATGGGTTCTCATAAATGTTTTAGAAGACTTTTTCTTGTAAATAAAACAAAATGTTTACTTAAGCCAATTAGAACAGTATAGCAGTATATGAAATCATATAAACAATATTTAGTAGAAAAGACTAACTAATAGTGGCTTTAAATGGTAAAGAATCTTATAATGTGAGTAAAGAATAAAATATTGGTCTCTTCCATATGTGCAATATACAAATGAAAGTCTAAAATATCATGAATCATGACCTTGAGGGAATAAACAATATTTTCCCTTTAAAATATCTTTAAAAGCCTTAAACCGTAAAGTAGCTAATGCACTTAACTGCCCATGAAAAAAAATTAAGATGTGCAACTTCAGCTATATCAAAATAGTTTAATTTGGCCTTTGCCCTGTGTAGATGTGCCTAATGAGAATATATTTAGGGGGGCTATTTCATGACTGATTATTACAACTCTTCCTTCAGTTTTTCTTAATCCTCATAATTCTCTACCTTGGACAAAAGATTCTGTAAAGTGGGCATAAGGAGAGTATAATGCTATTATTGTGAGGAAGACCTTTCCAACACTTATGTATTTAGAAATAGTCATCCATCTCTTTACCAGGAAAAAGCTGATAATATAAATTCTGTAAAGCAAATGTCTGTGCCTCTGTTGTGTTTTCTCATCTATATTGAGTGGGTGAACATAGCAAAAGAGTTTTGGGAATTAACAGTGTAAAGAGAATACTTAGTGAATCACATAAGAAACATCCAGAGTGCTGAATCCTAACGGTAATAACTTTCTGATATATCTGATACTGTTAGTGTCTTCAGTTATTTCTCTGAACTGTTTAAAATGTGTGTGGTAAATGCAAAAATGTGAAGGAGTAGTGCAAATGGTTGGTACTTAGGCCTCACAAGTTACCAATGACTTTTCTTGCTAGTACCAACGTGGTAGTCAAAACCAATGTGGCATTGTATTTTTATATAATATTGGTATGTAGTCTGTGGTGATAAACTACTGACTGTCTTTTGTGTTCTGTTGTTTGCTTTTTTTTTAATTTACAATAATAACCTGCCTGCAGGAAGTGTTAGTTATAGTTCATAAAGCTGTATTCAGAAATCACCTCAAATCAGAGATTTTTTTAAGAATTAATACCAAGAGTAATACCAAGAGATTTAAATCATTAAATAGTCATTTTGTTCTTCTATTGGTTCTGAAATATTCTGACTTTTTCTCCTTTGAAAGCCGTGATAACATTGTAGCAGAGTTACGCTCCTTGTTAAATTACCAAGTTATATTCTTTGATAGGATAACGAGCCTTGTGGATAAGGGAGAAGCGGTGGATGTCATATACCTAGACTTTAGTAAGGCATTTGATACGGTCTCGCATGATATTCTTATTGATAAACTAGGCAAATATAACTTAGATAGGGCCACGATAAGGTGGGTGCATAATTGGCTGGATAACCGTAGTCAGAGAGTTGTTGTTAACGGTGCTAAATCCTGCTGGAAAGGGATAACAAGTGGAGTTTCTCAAGAGTCTGTTTTGGGAAGTAGATATTGGGATAGAGAGTACGCTTATTAAGTTTGCAGATGATACCAAACTGGGTGGGGTTGTAACTTCTTTGGAGGATAGGGACATAATTCAAAATGACCATAGCAAGTTAGAGAAATGGTCAGAGGTAAACAGGATGAGGTTTAATAAAGAGAAATGCAAAGTGCTCCACTTAGGAAGGAACAATCAGTTCCATACATGCAAGATGGGAAGCGACTGTCTAGGAAGGAGCATGGCGGAAAGGGATCTAGGGGTCATAGTGGACCACAAGTTGGATATGAGTCAACAGTGTGATGCTGTTGCAAAAAAAGCAAATATGATTCTAGGTTGTATCAACAGGTGTGTTGTAAGCAAAACTCGTGAAGTCATTCTGCCGCTCTACTCTGCACTAGTTAGGCCTCAGCTGGAGTACTGTGTCCAGTTCTGGGTGCCACATTTCAAGAAAGATGTGGAGAAATTGGAAAGGGTACAGAGAAGAGCGACAAGAATGATTAAAGGTTTAGAGAACATGACCTATGAAGCCAGGCTTCATGAACTGGGCTTGTTTAGTTTGGAAAAAAGAAGATTAAGGGGGGACATGATAGCGGTTTTCAAATATCTAAAAGGGTGTCACAAGGAGGAAGGCGAAAATTTGTTCCTCTTGGTTTCTGAGGACAGGACAAGGAGTAATGGGCTTAAAGTGCAGCAGGGGAGGTTTAGATTGGACATTAGGAAAAAATTCCTAACTGTCAGGGTGGTCAAATATTGAAATAAATTGCCAAGGGAGGTGGTGGAATCTCCCTCTCTGAAGATATTTAAGAACAGGTTAGATAGACATCTGTCAGGGATGATGTAGACGGAGCTTGGTCCTGCCTTGAGGGCGGGGGGCTGGACTCGATAACCTCTCAAGGTCCCTTCCAGTTCTATGATTCTATGATTTATCAACACCATATATCTCTCTGTCTTGAATTGTAAAGATTTTACGTGTCATCAAATTTGAAATCAATGTAAAAGTTTTTATTTCTCATTTTGCATACATCAAAATCTGTAGGATAGCACAAATGGAAAGAGGGCTATAAAATCTTCATTTGGGGAATCCCATAGATTTGTGTTCCCTCCCAATAAGGTGAGTTTTAGGATAATTGTGCTGATAATGGTTGTTTGGTGACACATTAATCTACTATGGAAACTTTGAAACTGACATAATAGTCCTTTTAAGCTTATCCTTGTGTTCACTTCTTAGGCTTGATCTCCATTGCTAGCCTAAATTTTTCTCATATGCAAGGAGAAAGACTGTTCCAATGTATCTTTGTTTTAAAAAAAGTATAATAAAGACTAGCTCCTGGCTTATGGAGTATAATAAGGATTTTTTTACTTGACCAGATCTTGTTCTCCACTCTCATCCACATTAAAAATCTTGTAGCTCACAGCTTTCCACACTAGGGAATTTTGACATGACAGATTTCAGTCAAGTGACTTCCTTTAATGGGTTTTCTCTCCAGCATAGTTAGATGTTTAGCATCCTCTGGCATTCTCCACAATGGTGTTCCACTTGATTTTGTTGGCAATACTGACTGTTAAATCAGATTGGCACAGTTTGTCCCTGGAAATTAAAGGAATTCTACCTCTTAAGCTTGTGGGAATTTGATTTCAGTTGCTCTAAGAATGTTCCTCCTGTATTGCAGGTACTTCTGGAATCAATGGAAGTTCAAGCCCATAAGTTAATTTTGAATTTTTAACATTAGCGTTTATCCAGGTGGCTCACAAAGGCCAATTAATTGCAGGCATTCCATGATGTTGAGACTGAATAATAGAAAGAAAGAAAGAAAAAGGCTAATGTCCATGCAAAAGAAATAAGTGCTATCCGTTTCTGATACTTGTAAGTTCTTGTGGTAACACTGGTTTCCTCAGCAAACCATTGATAGTTTTAAATGTTCATGATCTGTTGTTTCAGCTGACAGAGACAAAAGCAAATTGCATTTGAAGAAGCTCTGCATGTGGTTTCATCTTGTCCATTATTTGTGCATTGCCTGTAGTGATTTATTGCTGTATAAGAGGCAACCTGAAGTATAGTTTATTTTATATATAATAAATTATAAATTTGTAGAAAAAATGTACAAGATGTAAATGGGGGGGCAGAGTCAGTTTCACTATTATATTTATCACAATAAATGGGGAAGTGTTCTCTGCCTTTATGCTTTATGGTTTTGAGGTTTATAAGATTTTTTTTGTCGAACTTCTCTGCTGAATAATCTATTAAAATATCACTTTTTATGAAGTTCTCTGCCTTCACTACACTGAAACAAAAGAGTAGTGTTATAGGTTATAATCATGTAAACAAGAAAGGACACTAAGCATTTGAGAGATGGTATGGAGTGAACATGACCAATGGAGACCAGCAAGACCTAGCAAAGGATTGCATGGTTGGTAATGCATCTTACAGTTGTGTCTAGATGCTACATTGAGAAGTACATTAGTAATGTTTGAGAGCTGTTTCTTTCTACTTTAGTTTTAAAACTCAAATGTTTACAATCTTTACAAAAATACAAGTTTCCACAACTTCCCAAGGGAAAGTTTCACAGTATAATAGATCTTACCTTTTAAATACAGAGTAAATATTTCTTCATATAATTTCATCCCTATTACTCCCAGTTATACTCCCACAGAGTGCACTAAAGCTTCTCTTCCCTTCGTTGGTATGCATACTTTAAGGCTATACAAGCTCCTCAGGCATAAAAGAGAGGATAAAAAATAACTGATGGTAGGAGTATTTTTTCAGCTTAAAAGATGAGATTCAGCAAATACACAGGTCAGAAGGAGGAGACTCAGATATGTGGTAAGTTAGTTGCATTTTTCTCAATGTGGAGTTTTAGTGTATATCTTGAGTCTTATCCCTGGTGTCCATTTTTCTTTATTATATGCCCCAGACTTGGTGGTAGATTGCTATATGGTGTGATGTTCTCTACTATATCTTCCTGATTTTTTTTTTTTTGAAGAAATCTCTCACCCACCCTTGGATGCTGACATAAAAAATATTTCCATGTTTTATTCTCGTCTCAATGATATTGGTTTCACAGTTGCTCCTCTCAGTTTGCACTATTCCTTGTCTCCCAATTTTCACCTTTATGGCATTGCAAATTATATCTAATTTGCAGTTCTACCATCGCCTTGAAATCTCCTTCAGCATTGCTTTCAAATTACAATGAAAAGTTTGAGACCTTATTGAACAATATCCTGTCTAAAGATCGTCTCATGTGACGAGCACAGTTTATAGCACAGTTTACAAGATCATTTCCATTTAGCAGCCAGATTTGTTTGTTTGTGATTCATTCATAGAAGTTTAATTTTATTTGAATTATGCTGAATGTTTGTGGATTCTTTCCACAAATTTGTGGATTCATTGTGGATAGTCCTCCCACTTGTACTAGCTTGCCTTTTTTTCCTGGATTTAGGTTTAGTTCCTAGACAGATTTCTAAAAAAATAAGTAAACTGTTGTTTACCACTTCTTCCAGGAGGTTAATAAAATTACATAAACCCAAACCTAAAGATCATGCTACTTCCCAAAGAACACCTACCTGCCACTCCTTACACAGGTGTTTCTTTACTCTTTGTGATCTTTGAGCCACTTTTCATTTTTTGCATCATAACTCAAGTCCAAGTCCAGTAGTTACTTTTCAGGTAAGATTATGTGCTTTATTATCTATACAGTTTAGTATATTATTGTACTGCATTTCCTTCCCTCAACTGTTTTGCCGCTCCATCAACATTAACTGCCTGATGATGTATGTCAGGTCTACTCAACATGTAGCCCATGGGCTGCATGAGGCCCACAGCCTGGTTTTTGTGGCTGAGGTGCAGTTTGGATTTACGTGGAGCTCAGCACATGGCCCATGGGTGGGACCCAAAACAAAAAAGTAGTCAATATAATGGTCTTCTGTTGATATGCATTTTAGCAGTTAAAATTCTGGACTTCCAGTGCTCATTAAAAGTGCTGTCATATGGGTAAATATTGCATTTTATTAATATCAGCAGAACTGACTTAAATGCGGCCTGAGTGTTGCATAGTTTTACCTTAATTTTTGTATTCATACCTGTCAGTATGAAAAGATATTTGCATGTATATGCAACCACTCTTAAGTTGCAGCCCTTGGCATGTACTGTGAGTATCACTGTGGCCCTCAGGGCTTCCAAAGTTGAGTAGGCCTGGTGTATGTTATTTATAGTCTTTACAGTTTCCATACCTTCTCTTCTTCCTCTCGTACTCACCAGGTGGACATTCAGGAGCCACTTCCCTTTCTGGACCTTTGAAAAATATACTAAGTATGAACCATCCCATCCAATTTATAAAGTCATCTAAGTGAATGCATGCAACTATGCCATTCTTCTCCTCAAAGAAAAGAGAGCATCCTCAGCAACTCACTGGTTCCACTGTCAGTGATCTGTAGGATCTCAAAGCCCTTGTGTATGTCTATGTGTGGGAGTCATCCATGTATATAACCTGGCTAACCCCCTCTTTCATTTCCCCTCCTGCACTCATACCACGCAATAGGTCTGTGGGTTATTTGCTGAATTCTGTTATTTATTCTTTTTTCCTCATTAAAAGAATGAGGTCTGGAAACAATGATTTCCTGTATGGATTTAATAGTCTCCAGATCATCAAATTGTCATCTGTGAAATTTAAGAATCTCTAGTTATTTTATTTATAGGCTTTTGTATGGTGCTCCTCACATAGAATCAAATACATTGATATCAGTGACAACCCTTTTGCGATAGGGAAGCGGTGCTTATTACAGTTTTACCTGTGCAAATAATAGAATAACTTTCCATAGGTTTTAAAGGAAATTTTGCAATAGAGCCAGAAATTTAATTCTGACTGCCTGAATATTTGGATTGGTGTCTTTAACCACAAAACCATTCTGCTTCACTCAACAGATGTCCAGGTAAAGTCTTTAAGTGTGATATTCTGTAATGCTGAAGCCATTGATCTAAATTCACTGGTAATTTGGATAGTTGGTGCATAGCATAGAGCTGGCAGAGACAGTAAAGAGGAGGAAAGTATAGATATGCATTCCGGAAACCAAACAGAAAGACAAGAGGCCCAAGGAGATTAGGGAAAAATGAAAAAAATTGTGCTTCCCACTCAAAAAATGAAGTAGGCATAACTCTTGATTAGAAAAATAAAAGTGTGGTGACAGTAAATAGAATCAGTAGCAGATTAATAATGATCAAGTTGGCTTTTGAATATAATTAGTCTTCCTTCCTTCCTTTTACAAGATCACACCAAAAAAATCATCATAAATTCTATTCTAGCCTCCATCAGCAACTGTTGATCAGCTGGCCCTATTCCATGTATGTCGCTTCAGAAAACATCAGCCTAGCCTGATCTCCCTTCACAATATTTCTTGAGGGAGTGATTTTTTTTTCTTTAATCAAGTTGCCCATGGAAAGTTTGAAAAGATTACTTCTGATAGCTTCATTTGGTATCTCATAGTGCTAGATTTCTACCTGATTCTGTTACTTTACCCTCATTTCATAGATTCCCATATTCCAGGGATGAGCAGATACAGTTGGTGGGCCAGGTGCGGCCTGCTAAGCCATTTGATCTGGACCACCCGGCCGTGACCAAGGCCAAACAGGGCTTGGGGGCAGGAGAGGGTGTGAAGTTTCATCCTCTTGCCGGGGGTACACAGCACCTAGATGGAACTGCCAGCTGTTCAAAACACTGGGTACCACAAGCCCCTGGCAGTGTGGGATAGAGGATGAGAGACTTTGCGTGTTCCCCAGCTCCTAGGCCCTGATTGGTCTGGTGGCAGGGAGCACATGAAGTCTCCTCCCTGCATGGCACCAGAGGGGAACCACCAGCTCTTAAAAACAACTGGCAGTTCCCTCTGGGCACTGTGGGGGCTGAGGAAATTTTGCATGGAGGCAAAGTCTGCCCTTCGCATCCCCATGGGAGCAGCCTAAGGCCGGCTGTAGCAGCTGGAGGCCCAGGTGGAAGGCACGATTGGCGCTTCCACCTGCACGGCCGTCAATGGCCGTGATGCGCCCAGGTACCCCGTGATTCCCCTAGGCGACCACCTAGTCTGCCTAGGCTCATGGGCCGCCCCTGCATCATCACATGGGGTGTGTCTAGACTACATGCCTCCTTCGACGGAGGCATGTAGATTAGCCAGATGGGAAGAGGGAAATGAAGCCGCAATTAAAATAATCGCGGCTTCATTTAAATTTAAATGGCTGCCCCGATCTGCCGATCAGCTGTTTGTCGGCAGATCGGGGCAGTCTGGACGCGACGCGCCGACAAAGAAGCCTTTCTTCATCGGCACAGGTAAACCTGGTTTCACGAGGCTTACCTGTGCCGATGAAGAAAGGCTTCTTTGTCGGCGCGTCGCGTCCAGACTGCCCCGATCTGCCGACAAACAGCTGATCGGCAGATCGGGGCAGCCATTTAAATTTAAATGAAGCCGCGATTATTTTAATCGCGGCTTCATTTCCCTCTTCCGATCTGGCTAATCTACATGCCTCCGTCGAAGGAGGCATGTAGTCTAGACACACCCATGATGTCTAGAGGGAACTACCCCTTCTGCCTAGGCCCCACCCGTTCCAGGAGTAGAGCTGGCCTGGGAGCCACTATCAAAAGTGGTGTAGTGCCCCCCTATAAAAATTATTGCCCATCCCTGCCATCTGCATTGAAATTTTCTCCTTTATTCTTTGATAACATTTGCTGCTGCTGTCACAACTTGCCTTACAGTTTTGGAGGCCAACTACCAGCTTGTACTTTTATCTCTCTTAAAAGGTGTCTTAATTAAAGCACTAATGAAGATCTTTAGCCTATAGGGGATTGCTGTCATGATCTGGGAAGACTGTTTCTTGTGTGGTTTGAATAGTCACCATCAGGTTTTCCTTTTGTTGCCACTTTCAACAGTCTACTCTTATCTCGCCATCCTCTTCCCTCCTGCCCCCTGATTTAGGCTTCCCTGATTTTGCACATTATTTTTAGGTGCTATTTTGAGTCTCCTCTTTGAATCTCCTCTTTGAATCTTTGCAGAGCATGGGCTCGCACTTCTTGCAAGTTTCCTCATCCTAAGATTAGTCATTGAATTTCCCAGTATCTCCAATAGCTGTACTTATCCCTGAAGTGTTTTGTCCATAGTCTGATTCGGTCTAATTTCAGATAGCCTTGAAGAAGGAAAGGTTGCCTCATACCATTTTGCTTTTTTCCTTTATAGCTCATCTATACCTTCCCTTGTCTCCTACATCTAGTTTTGTCAGTAACCACAGTCATTTAATTTTCTCTCTCAAACTTATTTAGTGCTATATAGAACGTCATTTATTTATTCTCCTTTTTATTCTTAAGTGACTATTCATCAAGGGGGAGGAATAGCTCAGTGGTTTGAGCATTGGCCTGCTAAACCCAGGGTTGTGAGTTCAATCCTTGTAGAGGCTATTTGGGGCAAAAATTCATCAGGGATGGTACTTGGTTCTCCTGTAAAGGCAGGGGACTGGACTCAATGACCTTTCAAGGTCCCTTCCAGTCCTAGGAGATAGGTAATCTCCATTAATTTTAATTTTTAATATTCAATCAGAAATAGTTGCTTAGTGAATTCCAACATGGGGGGAGGGGAATGCTTGTCATTATACTACCTTGACTTCTGCCTTACTCTTCAGTGCTTCATTTCAGTTAACCTTTCTGATCATGAATTATAGTCTTGCCTCTTGCTTCTGAACCAGTGAGAATAAAAGTAATTTACTGCTGTGATTCATGTGATTTATACTTCATTTTGTTTGACTAGGAACTCTCTCCAGTACGTCTTAATTTCAAAAGATTTGTGCAAGAAATCACCTTTTTAATCTTAATATTTCTTTGCTCTTTGTTTCCTAACCACCTTTGTAATTTGTACAAAGCTTTCTGTCTTCCTAAAACAAATCCCAGCAATTTGATATTCTATTCTTGGAACTTATCTATGGTGTTTTACTACAATGTATCCAATATAGTTATCCTCTGTATCTTTACTCATCAGCATAGCATCACTTCTAGTGCAGACAAGTCTCTGTGTAAAAAACAGATAATGTTGTTATTATTTATTCATCTTAGGAATCTGAGTAGAATTTATGTAGCATTGTCAAAGTTTTATATAAATATGGTCTTACTAGTTATTGGAATTAATTTGAATTTTTAGAAGATTGAGATTATGAAAACAATTCAGATTCTCTTCAGTTCATTGCTAGTAATGGAAAGAAATGATTAATACAATCTGAGGTTTTAAACAATGGACTTTATATACCCATGAATTTGCTATTTTAACAGTGTTTATCCTTGAAATTGATAGATTCAGAAATGGATTTGTAATGGTATCCCTTGTGGGGTTTTTTTCTAGCCATTAAAAATGTCTAGAACTTATTTGCATGGGCCCCAAGAGACAAGCCCTTTCTTTGAGGCCCCTTCAGGTGTAACAGGAAGGATGTTGTCGTGTAACTAGGATCCATTTTCCAAGCTAGGTACTTGAAGGTCTGATTCCAGATAGGTATTGTTGGACTTCTAGTGGCAGGATCCAAAACTAGTGATTGGAAAAAACATGTAGAAAATGTCCAAATTAATACAAGATTCACTGATTTCAACTTAATAAAATAATCCTTTTTAAATTGTACTAGACTCAAAGCTCAATGTTAGAAAACAGCTTGTAGCACTGCGTGGCAAAGCTCCAGTGTTTTGCCTCAGGGGTCCTGCGCTTCTAGGCAGTCAGAGCATGCCTCAAAGGCTCACTGTGATCCTTGACATTGTATCTCTCCCTCTCTGGAAGCAAGGATGGGGTGCATGGAATCCTTTGGAGAGGACTGATGGAGCAATTGGACTTATTCATGTTGAGGATGAGACCAAGACATGTGTAAGCATCAGCAAATGTGTTCAAGATAGCTTGAAGTTCTGTCTGAGTGGGCAAAAACTGCATTGTCATCGGCATATTGAAGTTCCAGAATAGATGTGGTGGAATTCTTACTTTTAGCTTTCAGCCTGCTAAGCCTGAACAGCTTCCATCCATTCTGCAGATGATTTCAATGCCAAGTGGGAGCTTCTCAGTAATTAGGTTAAAAAAAAAACTTCAATAAAGACCACAAACATGGCTAGGGTGATGATACAGCCCTATTTGACTCTTGTTTGTACTTTGAAAGTACTCTGGGAGCCAGTGCTGCTCAAAATAATTGCTTTCATGTTATTGTAAAGTGACTTTAGGACATTGATGTATTTTATCGGGACATCTAATCTTTGAAATTACAGTCCAAAGGGCATGGCAATTCACTGAATCCCAAAGGCTTTAGTTAGATCAATAAAAGACAAGTACAGTGGTTGGTTTCACTCCTGATGCTTTTCTAGGAGCTACCATGCAATGAAGATAACATCTGCAGTTCTGCAACACAGAAGCTACTCTAGTAAAATTTATTCTGATGGGGCAGAAGATGGCTTGCAAGGACCTGTGCCAGACATTTGCATGCAACAGCAAGGAGAGAGATTGTTCTGTAGTAGACACTGTCCTGGTCACTAAGAAAACAGAAAACTATTCATCCAGTGGCCAGTATACCTTCTACTAGACTATTGCAGCCAACTGGTCTGGGTTATATCTATTAGCATGTCACAACTATTAGCATGTCAGAAAATCTCCATTTTTGTGCTGAGAAATAAAACAATCAGTCTCCATTTGTTGAGGATTGGAGTCTGATGACTAATTTGACAGAAAGGGAAAAAACCTTCTGTATCCCAGTCCTCGCAATATTGCCAGTCAGACCACCATTCCCCTTTTGACCTTTCAGCGTAATCAGAAGACTAATCCCATTGTTGTTTCCAAGACCATTACATATGCAGCTAGTCTCATGCTTACTTGAGCCAAGATGCAATACATAGTTATCCGAAGGTGCAAAATATTGGAGCCAAGGCTAGGAGATGCCCCTGAGAGGAAACACATTGGAGCATTTGTATTTGACATCCATGTGCCTCTCCCTCAGAGTAATGAAATGCCTCAGCTGCCAAACAGTGTTTTCCAGTCTGCCACAGGTCTGTTTTCCCTCTGATTCCCTATGGCAAAAACTCTGACTACACCAATGTGACTATAGGGAATAAACACTTCATTTCATTCAGGATTTACGTGAATCAGTTCTGTGCTACTGTCTGCCAAGTGGAGCTCTAGGGGATTGCTGCCTGCAGTGTGGCCTGTGGGTGAGTCTTGGGTACAGAATCCAAGCCGTACATGAAAACTTCAGGAAAGACTTTCAAAACTGTATAGGAAACAGAAGAGAAATTGATGAAAAGTGGTTTTAAGGCACTCAGTACAATAGGAAAAATGGACATTTAATGAAAGGCTGCCTTTGATTTTTAAATGACATAGATTTCAAGTAGATTATAATCTTCTGTGGTGCTCCTAACATATTAATATATTGTAGTCAGTACTGTTTGTGTCTAAATAGCAGTTTTCCAAAATTAGAATTAATAATAGCACTTACCGCTAGAGTGTATTTAATCTTCAAAGTACTTTAAAAACATTAATTAATCCTCCCCAAAGCCCCTGTGAAGAGAGAGTGCCAGTATTATTACCATTAAACAGATGGTAAATTAGTTAACATACAGTGACATTGCACAAAATATTTTTTTGTGTCCAGAAGCCCATCCATTTCTGTTTGTTCTTATTATAGATTGAAACTCTCTTAACCAGGATTCTCTGGTCCAGCAACATCCAAGGTCCGACATGCATAGTTGAAAAACCAGTATGTCCTAGTGGAGGGCCAGTGGCAAGGATCCTTGTGGGGCCAGCAGGGCAGTGAGCTGCCCACAGTGAGTAGATGGCAGGGCTGCCTAGTGTATGGCAGTGGGGCTACTCATTGGGGCAGGAAGCTGCAGCATGCAGCTGCCGGACTGGTCCTGGAGCTCCAATGCACCGACTGCAGCTGCCCAGTAGGTCCCAGAGCCATGTCAGCAATGGCTGCCCAATGGAGTTGGCAGGGCAGTGGGACCCAACAGATGGTGGGGAGCTGGCTGGGAGTTCAGCGAGTAGGTAGGAGGGCTGGTGGCAGGGGTCCAGAAATTATCTCCCCTGGTCTGACAAAATCTCTCATCCGGGACCCGTCAGATTTTGGGGGTGCCGAACCAGGGAGGTCCAACCCATAATCCAGATTCAGCATCACTGAGAAAGCTGTGAACTGGAAAAATATTCTATATACAAAAATTGTAATATGCAGTTGAGCACTTCTCACCCCTAACTTTGCTTCTGACATGATTAATGTTGGTTACAAATTCAAGACTTTAAAAAAAATTGAGATGTTTGTCTTAGTCCTGGACTAAGTGGTTTCAATTTTATTGTAGCTATTTAACAATATTTTGCTTAACAATATTGACTAATAAGGACCTTGATAATATGATAAAATCAGTAGAATAGTATTTAAGTCCTGCATATGAAAATTGAGATTTTTATTTTTATTTCTAGCCTCAGTTGCAAGTAATAAAGAATCAGAGCTTTGGGAATTTATACACGTTTTGAAAGAGAAACAGGTCCAGAGAAAGATGGATGATATGTATCAGTATCCACCTTTGTTCTTGTTATAGAAATTAAAAAGTGGACAATTTAAGTTTGTCCAAAGCTAACTTTACATGACATACCCTTTCCAAAGTTACCAACTGACACTTTTTTTAGGCAAATTCTTTGTCTCCTAAGCTTGCTTTACTCTAGATGTCATCAAACTATTCAAAGCGTTGGGTACATTTTAAAAAGTAATAATGCTTACTTCTGTGCTACCACCATGTATAATTATTTCAAAGGGAAAATAATATTGGGGAAGTGCTTACATATCTTTATCCTGATCTTTAATGCTCTTGGGAGCATAAGTTTTTGTGGGCAAAGATCCACTTCGTGATGCATCTGACAAAGTGAGTCTTTGCCCATAAAAGCTTATGCTGCAATATATCTGTTAGTCTATAAGGTGCCAAAAGACTTCTTGTAGTTCTTGCAGATTCAGACTAACACGGCTACCTCTCTGATACTTAATGCTCTTTAACAACTTCAAAAAGGAGATGTAGCCTGTACCATCTGATCAGCTAAATTGCCACAGACCTGTTTGAGAACTTTTTACTCAAACTGTTTAAACTAAAGCTAATTATTTTGGGGACCCAGTCTAGAATGTAGTCAATTCAAGTTACAGATAGTTGAGGATGCCTGGCAACTTCCTTAGTGATAAGTCGTCTTTGATCTATGTGAAACATTGTGAAAATACTATGCTCAGCACCTTTGAAAACCGAGTCCCTTTTTTGAAGTTCTCGTCACCTTCTTGTGACGGGGCATCAAGACCCTGCACTAAGAGCCAGGGGGTCTGCGCCTTGGCCGAGAAGCCGCGAAGCAGATACTGGCTGTGCGCTGGCTGCTCCCAAGCTGCGGCTCAGCCGGGTAGTGCCGCGGCTCAGCTAAGCGGAGGCACGGCTTGGCGGGGCAGCGCCGCGGCTCAGCTGAGCAAAAGCGTGGCTCAGCTGGGCGAGCGCAGAGGCACTGCCAGAGAGGTGCTGAGGCCAGCCCTGACGGGCGGAGAGGCCAATCAACGGCGCGGACGATGTAGGGGGCAGGACGGACTCCGGTGTACCGGCACGGCAGGAGCTTTAAAAACTGCCAGACAACACAGGAAAAGGGGGAGCAGTTGGACGGAGAGGCTGGACCTACCAGGAGGGACATTGACGGACTCCGAGCCGTCGCCCCGCTGAGACCCGACGCCGCTGGGGTAAGGACCACGGAAGGGGGAAAGGAAGTAGCCCAGGGCAGGGCGGTGAGGAAGCCCATGGGCTGATGCGTTTAGGGGCACACCCCCGTCAGCCGGACCCAGACTGGCAGGCAGTCTGAGTCCTTAGGGCCTTGGGCTGGGGCCCATGAGTGAGGGCGGGCCCGGGCCTCCCTTTACCCCCTTCCACGTGGGGGAGCGTGACAGACGAGGAGTGCCCAACAGTGAGGGGCTAAGGAGCCTCGCGCATAGAGGGCCTGACGTCCCAGGATGGGACCGACGTGGTCAGGTCTGGGCGTGACGAACTCACATCTTCCCACCCCTCTTCCTCCAGGATAGAAGAGGGGGCAAGGCTGTCACACTTCTTTATTCCCTTTGTGCTATTTAGGCGGCATGTAATGAGAGAGTTGTACTGCAGTTAGTTGTAGGACAATATTCTCCAAATTGCTGTGGCCCTGTTCCACTCTCGAGCAGCACACCAGGCATGCAGTTTGGCTTTTCTTTCCTCGACTCTCCTCACAGCTAGAAACTTGTTTTATTTTCTATGCCACATTTCCCTCCTGGCTTGAGTGCAATGAAGTATGTTGAGAGTTTAACCAGAGGGTGTTGGTCTCACTGGCAGATGTCTCTTTGGCAGAATTGAAAGCTGGTACTTGTTAGAGGAACCCCTAAATTGCTCTAATCTGCATTTGAATAAAGAAGAGAATCAGTGAGATTAACCTGGACCCTAAAAGACTTCTGTGCAGAGCAGAATCTTGGTACCCAAAGATCACATGGCTTATTCAACACAGATTGATGGTACAATTGGTGTGACTGTACTTTATTTACTACTAGATATCTGAGTTCACACACATTTTGTTTTAGTTGTTTGTTGTAGTGGAGAAGATCTATCAAAATTGGTATATGGTAGGTCGCTTTGATAAATTAAAAAAAAGACGTGCAGAATTATTGTGCCATGAATTTTGGTGTCTGGTGTGTTTTTAAAATCTTTGCTTTGTAGCGTGTTCATCACCTTTTGTCTTCAGTGCTGTTTTACCGTGTAATCAGTTATTGCTGTACTGACAAATATTAGTCTGGTAGTAATTTATCATAGGTTGACAAGTGCCAGAATTCATCCTCGCATTTGTATCGTGGCAGCAGACAAGTAGTTGGCTTCAGAGACTAACATGCAATGTGATATATTATTCTGACCCACAAGTTGACATGAAAATTGTTTTTAATCATTAAGACTCAAGCCAAAATGTAATTGTAAGTGTTATGCTGGAGGTTTTTTGTTGCTGTGTGTGAGTCTGTTTTCTTTGATGATAATCTGATTCTGTGCAACTCATATTTCTGGTATTAAGGAAACCACTTCTCATAGTTGCAGGATAAAATGAACATGAAGACTGATGAATAAATTTTAAGCAAGTGTTTGAATTCCTCAGAAAAGAGCATTAGAGAGCCTGATATAAATGTGCTACAAACACAGACCAGCATAATTTCCATGTTAATATTTGCAAAGGAATCATTAATTAAATATATTTTACATACTCCTTTCATTCTGCCTGTAAGATGAAATACTAGCAACTTTATACCACAATCCTGCTTTTTCCTGTTCCCCGTAAAAATACACACTCGGAATTTAGGACAAGAAGGGGCCATCATGATCATCTATTCTGACCTCCTGCACATATCAGGACACAGAACCTGAACCACACACTCATGTAATAGGCTAAACACTTGGAGTTACTGAAGTCTCCAGACCTTGATTTAAAGACCTTAGGAGTTAGAAACTACTCCATTAACTCTGGTTTAAACCAGTAAGAGTGTGTCTACACAGCAGCATTATTTTGGAATAACGTCTATTATTCTGACATAACTATGGGAGCATCTGCACAGCTAGCTCGTTATTTTGAAATAACAGGCAGCTACACCAGACTAACATTTCTATCACTATTTTGGTGTTTGTAAGCCTCATTCCACAAGGAATAATGCTTCTTATAGCAGTACTGCGGATGCTCCACTGCTGCTATTTTGAAATAGCTTTTCCCCCATGCCATACAAAGTAATTACTCCCCAGTGCTTCCTGGGGCTCTAAATCGAGTTAGTGCACCACATTAGGGTAGCCTGTCTTGGATTAATTTCCAGATTTTGCTGTAGTGTAGGTGCGCTTTTTAAAAATATGCTATTTTGGAGTATTTCTTCCAGATTAGCTTATTCTGAAATAACCGTGCGGTGTAGACATAGTCTGAGTGACCCATACCTCACACTGCTGAGGAAAGTCAAAGCCCTGCAATTTGACATGGGGAGGGGGGATTTCTTCCTGAACCCAAATATAGTGATCAGCCTGACATCTGGAAAAAATTTCTCTGTATTATCCCAGAGCCCTCCCTTATAATGTCCCATCTCCAGTCACTGGAGATATTTGCTAATAGCCATCACAGAGACATTATCAGGAAATGTATATCTTATGTTTCCTGCTTCATTAGCTATCACTTAAAGTTTTAATGTGTCCTTGCATAATTTAGAAGTGCATTCATTAGAAAAGGAGCCAACTAAGAGAAATGAATTGTACCTGGATGAATTTCAGAGCTGCCAGCTGCACTAATATGAGCATTTTGCTTCATTTAGCTGTATTTACCATTCATGTACTTTCATATTTGAATGCACCATTGTTACCTTTCAGGCAAGCTGGGCTGCCTTGTATCCTAAAATTAGTATATATTCTTCTCTTCAGCTGAAATTCTTCCTCTGGTATGTCTTGATTTCATTATTCTCCAGGGCAATATTTTGCTGTATTAGATGGAATTCTTCAGAGGATCCTCTCTCCACTGAACCAAGAATTTGTCCCATTATATTGTAACTTCTTACACTGAGCAGTTGGTACCAGAATGACCAATAGTACTTATCTTATACTTGTTCAGGGGCATTCTGTACTAAGCTGTATAAGACCCTTTCCTACTCCTGTTAGTGGCAGAATCCCCTCAGATGCTGGCACAATAATGTATTGGGTATTTATTTTACTTTACCTCATTTACTTCCCCTACTAGCTACTACAGCTGCTAGTAGCTTGAAGCATTAGCTGCTAAGGGCTCTGAGCAGCTGAAGGGGCCTCCTACTAATTACTATGTGTGTTAGCAAGGAAATATTCTTGCTTAGGTTCCCAGTAGGCTAGAACCAGCATTATATCCCATCTTGCCTCTTACCTATTCTCTCCGGGCTCTTATCTCACACTTCATCACCGTAGTATTGGAACACCTCATGAGATGTAAATAATCTGCGAATGATTTAAACAGAAACTAATTTTCTGCTTTTCTCCTTGTAACAAGGTGGTTTGCCTCCTAGGCTTGAAAGCCGGGGAGTAAGTCAGCACTCATTTGGACTAGCCATGCCAGGGTGAAATAAGGTGATCCCAGGATTTTTTTTAACGTTATAAGCTGCAGGGAAATAGGGAATTCCAGATAGTTATGAGACACATTTCAAGGAGCAAGAAAGCTCCTGTGAGTTACCAGGAAAATTGTTCAAGGAGCAGGAGAAAACAGGCCTCTGAGAGAGCCACCAAACAAGCAAGGGAAAAACTGAGGAGAGGGCTATGTCTGTCTGAAACTGCAGCCAAGTCTTTGTGAGTTTTATTTTGAAAGACTTGGTTGGGAAAACTTGGATCGAGAGACTGAACCAGAGTTAGGGTCTGGTGGATCAGTATGCATCAGAGTTCTAAATACATGAGAGTGCTTCTGGGAATTACTTGAGTTGTTTTGTGAACCTTTCTCAAAAGAGCCCCTGAAAAGACTGATTTAGGGAGCAAGGGTGCAGTAGAGCAGTGGTTTTCAATCTTTGTGAGTGGGCACTTAATGCAATTATGGCTGCACTGCTACCTTGCCCTGAATCAGGGCAGACAGGATTTCTCCTCTCTTTTTGTCCTCCCCCTCCCCTGTTCTTGCATTTGTGTTTATTTTGGTTCCACCTTGTGTTTCAGCTGACATCTGAATTCTCTTGTATTAATTAGTATTTCCAAAGAACTAACATCTTATCCTTGTAAAGAAAACATTCAGATGATAAACTTAAGAAGTAACAATTCCTACTTTGCTTAAAAGGAGACATTTCTGTCTTCAGATTTCTGAATTGCCAAATGTTCCATTTTATAGCTACAATTTTTAAGATTTATTTTCTGGTACAGTTATAAATTGATTGTGGTAGAAGTGAAAATAAATTATAATTTTCTGCTAGGATTTGTTCAGATCAAAGGATTTACAGGACAGGAACAGGGCCCAACTTGAAACATTTAATACACATTTTTATATCCTGTATCACTGCCCTTTATGAAAATAGAAATATTCTATTGCAATACAGATATCTGAAGTGGTGTCATAGTGTACATGTCGGATAATATTGCTTTAAAGTCAACATTGTAATAAACATTCCTTTTTCATGTTTGGCAGCGTTGGAAGTTTTCAAGTGTATATATCTATTTGTAATATGCAACAGGCCTTGAGTTGTAGTATTTCTTTTAGAATTGTGAAGAACTCTGCGATAAGACTCTTGGACTAATATTAGAAATTCGCACCATAAGACAAATACCTATAATTTTTTAACATCATGCAGCACTGTAATGAGCACAGCCTAATAAAGGGAAAAATTGCTGCTGGGTCTTAAGCCAGAGTCTCCAGTTTACTGAATACAAATAAGCTTTTTTTTTTTTTTTTTAACACCTATTGAACGGCAATGATCAAGTCAAAGGTCCTCTTTCACTTACAAACAAAAGCTTGTATTTTGCACAAGAACTTGTTTCCTTACAATTGGCCTATGCACTGGAACATTTCTGCAAATCATTACTTTTCCCCTTGTGTGTGTGAAGGTCTCTCATGTGGCAATGAAAACAGAGTCTTTGCCAGTTGTTTAGACAGGCTGTCATCAGCTTGCTAAGGATGGGGCTGATTGAAAAATTAATTGATGAAAGGGTAACAAAATGTAATGGCATAACAACAACACTGCTTTATTTTTAATACAGGAAATGCTTTTTGGTTTGTTTCATCTCGGAATTATAGATAGTGCTCAGATTTGTGCTAATCGGGGCTTTTGATCCCAGTAGTGCTAATGAGAGTTCCTTGTGCCTCTCAATAAGAGAACAGATTTCTCCAATTGCATTCATCCCTTACCTGTGTTGAGATCCACTGATGGTTGCAGAGGAAGATGCTGTACTCCTGATGCAGGTGTTCATGTGGAATTTGACAAGGTTGTAAAAGTTTCTCTTATTTTGTGTGGGTCTCTTATGGAGCACCCAAAAAGAAGACTGAATAATTGTTAGGTTAGTAGTATTTGTTCAAAAAGTTCAAAAGTAAACCACTTAAAACCTGCATGTTTGTTTTAACTGTTGAAAGAATCTGAAGATGTCCAGGAAGTTCTCTTCTTTAAATTGGGCATTGAAAATTGAGTGGAAGAACTGAAACAAAGTGGGTAATATCTTCTCTTGGTCTAGTTCAGTGTTTCTCAAACTCTGCTCCGCAGAGCCCCAGGACTCCGTGAGGTTGACAAACTGGAAAGCCTTCAAAAGTATAATTGAGAATCGCCTTGAACTGATGAAATTAACACACACCGCTGAGGCTCTGCATAAATTTTTACGCATGTAAAGGGCTCCGGAGCCCAAAAAGTTTGAGAACCGCTGGTCTAGTTTATATTACTTCTCTTACCTCAACGCTGCAACAACAGTTCATGATCTGATATTTTACTTAGCTGTTTATCCTGAGGTCCATTTATGTGCCTGGATTTCTCACAAGCTGATTATCCCTTAGCCCAAGAACATATGAACAGAGAAAAATAATTTTTTTTAAAAATCTGATCAGTTTGTGTATTACACAATAAGTTTTATAATTCGTCTCCATAGGTTACTTGTCTCAAGTTCTTTAATTTTTCTTAATAAACTCTCTCATGAAAAGAATGCTTATACCATGACATTCTCTAATCTATTGTTCTGCTGAAGAATGAAGATTATGCTGATTAAAAACTTTTGGGGATGAATAATTGCACAAACTCGCCAGAATGTGTTAGAATTATTTAATATTGGAAACTCTCTTGTATTTTTCTCTGAAGAAAATGTTAAAATTTACATATTTCCTGTGTGTGATTAAGATTGTTTAGGTAAAGAAAGCTACCAAAAGAAAGCTACCATATGAAAATAAACAAATATAAACATTAGGGCAAAATTCTGGCCACATTTAAGTCAAAATTATACTTTTTTAATGGGACCAGGATTTCACATTAAGATCATGACCTACAAGATATATTTTTCTTTCTGCCCCTATTTCTGAAATTTCTTTTACATATTCCTATCTTGTGCACTAGCATGTATGCACTATGGTAGATAATAAATAAGGAAGGGACTGATGTGTGTGTGTCAAAGCCTGCTGGTTAAGAGTTGAGGTCAGAAGTCTGGAACCAATGCTAGAGTTAGTAATGCATGAATGGTTAGGGATGGGAGTTGCACCAAAACTTGGGCTGCAAACCACTGTCAGGGCAATACTAGGGTCTAGGGTCAGACAGCTCTGCTGAAGATCCGAGGGATAACTTCAGGGTCAACTTGGAGTCAGGATCCAATATAGCTGCAGTTCAGAATTCACTCAGTTGCTCAGACAACTTCCTATTCCACCTCCCTGGATTTTAAGTAGTGTTTCCAGGCCTGTCAGTAGACACATGTGTATGCTCCAGTCAAGGAGCTTTGGTTGGTCTGGAGAGCTGATATATGTTGTTCACAATCAAAATACTGCTTTGGTTTTGAGACCCTTGAAACCTCACCTATAGTTAGTCAAGCCTTATTTCTTCAAAATCCTCTGTAAATATTTGAAATGAATTTGTGAATGACTCCTTTTCCCCCTTAGACTAAAAAGCATTGTGTGTTAATGTGGCAATACAGTTTAGTATTTGCTCCTTTCTGTTGCTGAACAAATTGATTTTAATAGTAGTTGTTAAATGGGTGTGTGTAAAAGTGTTTTCAAGGTTTAATTGACATAGTTAGCAGTGACTAAATGGAATGTATCAGGTAGACATAAAGCAAACAACGAAAGCAATTATAGAATATTAATAAGGTATTGGTCTTTTTTTAGACAACATACGTGAAGGACTGTTAATAAGAGCTTTAAGCTTTTGGCGTACCATTTGCATTTTTTTAAGATTAGGCTTTCTGATTATAGTCAATGGAAAAAAAATTAATTAGTTTTCTCCAGTGGAGCAGTTAATGTATTACAGTGAAATAGTATTCCCCTTCTCCCACTGTAGAAGGTTGGTTGATTTACTTTCCTTCTTTCAAGCCTATTTTTGATTTGATTGTTTACAAAATGTAGACGAAAGGTAATTAAATAAATGGTAATATTTTTTGCAATATTGTAAGGTCTGAAGTATGTTAACTCACAACTGTAATTATTTTCATGGCTTGTTTAATTCAATACATTAAATGCTTACACTTAAATTGCAGTGGGGTATTTACATTTAGTAGGAGTCAGAGAAAGGAAAAAAATATCACTAGGACTGAAGGAAGAAGGAAAAATGACCTCATTAAAGTCCCTTCCCACAAATTCTGTCACATTCTTGACTCATTATGTATTCTACAAACTACAAAAAGATCCACCAAAATAAATTTTACATGACTGTAACTTCTTCCTATACTTAAAACAAATGTTAGTGAAGGTACAACAGTCACTGGAAAGTGGAAAATATTAAATTTATAATAACTCCTGCTGAATTGTAGTGGAAGTGACACACAATAAATTGGACAAGACAAAACCGTTGAGATGGGTGTAGGAATAGCTAAGAACCTGGGACATGTCTATACTAGGAAATTATTTCAAAATAACTAAAATTAACGTAAGTCTCAGCTGAATGAAATTGAAATAGAGTTTGTCCCCACTATGAGGAAGCATCAAAATTGGTTAGAATTACTCCAAAATAGCGTGTCCACACTGGAGCCTGCCTTGGACTTAGAGACCCCAGAAATGCTCTGGGGGAGAGAGCACCAGGAGGGCAGATACTTCCCCATGGTTGCTTGGTCAGGCAAGCTGCAACAACTGCTTTTAGGGGTTCCTCCATATGGCTGCGTCTCTCACATCACTCCTCTACTGCCTAGAATGCAGTGTGCTCTGGTTGCCCTTGTGGACACCACATTACTCACACCATGGACCCAGAGCTGGTGCAAAGCAATGCTAGGCTCATGGGCCTTGTGCTGCGCCCCATGGCACAGTACGTCCAGACTTGCCCACATGTTGCTCCAGTAAAATGAGCATCAAGACCTGCAGGACAAACCCCAGCCTGGATTACAGGCCCTGCTCTCCTAGGTCCTGGCACTCTTTCTGCTGTGCATGCCTCTCAATCCCTTGGACACCCAGAACACCTCTTCTGGGAGCAGAGACGAGCTTGGACTGGTGGGACTGCATCATCCTTCAGGGATGGGATGACCACCAATGGCTAAAAAACTTTTGCATGAGAAGGGCCACCTTCCTCAAGCTCTGCAAGTGGCTCACCCTTGCCCTCAGTTGACAGGACACCTTCATGCAAAAAGTCATCCCCATGCAGAAGCATATGGCCATCACCTTCTGGAAGCTTGCCACACCGGACAGCTACCGCTGCTTTGGGAACCATTTTGGCGTAGGGAAAAACACAATTGCGCCATACTTCTGTACATAGCTGAGGCTATCAACTAGGTGCTGCTACAGATAGTCATCACTCTGGGGAACGTGGACAGCATCATCAATGGCTTTGCTGCCATGGGCTTCCCCAACTGCAGGGGGCCAATGAAAGTATGCATATTCCCATCCTGGCCACTGACCATTGTGCCTCAGATTATGTGAAGAGGAATGAGTGCTGCAGGCCATTGTGGGAGGTAGGAGATGCACCAAGCTTGCAGCTGGCACAGCTGTAAAGAAAAGTGACAAATGATATGTTGATTTACCTGAGCTAATTGTTACATAAAGTATTTATTTGGCAATGCACCCAATAGTTTAAAAATAAAAATGTAAGGAAATACATTTAACCCATTGGCATGGCAGAAAAAATCAGAAGGAAGTAAATTTAGATTACAGAGATTTTTATGCTGTTGGAAGTAATAATACATTGAAGCCCATGTTTGTTTACTTCCTCTGCGCAAGCACTACTGTGTTTCAGTGAAGACATGATGGGTATGTCTATACTACAGGGTTTTATCGACAAAAGTGGACTTTTGTTGATAAAACTATACCTGCATCTACACTACCGCCTCTTTCTGTCAATATGTCGACAGAACTCAGCAGTTTTGTCAATGGCAGTAAACCTCATTCTATGAGGAATAACGCCTTTTGTTGACAGAGTTCTGTTGACAGAAGGCATTATTGCATCTATACTGTCCTTTGCACTCTCATGCTGACAAAGCGGCTTGCTTTGTTGACAGAACTGGATGTAGTCTAGACGCTCTTTGTTGACACAAGGTTTGTTGACAGTATCTGTCAACAAAGCCTCTGTCGACAAAAGCCTGTACTGTAGTCTAGACGTAGCCGATGTTACTGGCATTTACTTTTAGGAAAAGTGGGCATTCTCTAAATTTGTTCTCTGGGTTTCTTTCATGATGTTAGTTCCGTGGCATGCCAATACCATGATTGGAAGAGAATATAGTTTTAGAAAGTACTTATAATTGCTCTCAGAAGAATTTTCTTTTTCACTAGAACTTTTGTTTTTAAGGGAAGGAATGTGGGGAGCTGCAAAACTTGACAATTGCCTAAGAACTCAATGTTGTGAGGCACTGAATAAGCTCAATCCCCATAGGCTCAAAAAGTCTAGGGCTATAAATACTTCTGAGTCAAAAATGAAGTGTGACCTACAAAAACTGTTGGCTGGGAGTGTCTAAATTTGTTGAACTTCAGCTTTCAGCCACTGGCTCCTTTTTCTGCTAAAGAGCCACCTTCTATAAAATCTCTTCCCTATGTAGGTATTTGTGAATTCTGCTCAAATCTAAACAGACTGAGCTTCTTAAGTTCCCCACTATAAGGCATGTTCACACTACAGTGGAAGGCTGGCTTCAAGTACACAATTCCAGCTTCG
Source organism: Pelodiscus sinensis (assembly GCF_052426305.1). Taxonomy (NCBI): domain Eukaryota; kingdom Metazoa; phylum Chordata; order Testudines; family Trionychidae; genus Pelodiscus; species Pelodiscus sinensis. The sequence continues at coordinate 204,541,938 of NC_143052.1, forward strand.
TAAAACATGTTTTTGGAGTCTGTTTACCTTAAGCTGAGCTTGGGCGCTGTCCTCACAGCAGGAGGTTAACAGGGGAAATGCTCCTGTTGATTTCTCTTCCTCCTTACAAGGATTTGGCATTCCAGTGCCAATGGGGCACCCTCAGCATTAATTGTAGCAGGTCTTGGTTAGACCTACTAAAATGAACACCAGAAAATAGACCGCAGCAGTGTCAATCTTTCCGCAAGTGAAGACATGGCCTAAGGCATGCATTCTAGGCCACTAATCATTCTTATAGTCCTTTTTCTGATCTATTTCAACTTGTCAATATCCTTTTTGAAGTGTGGACACCAGAACTGAACATAGTATTCCAGTAATTATCTCACTAATGTCCTAATATTTGTGAGTGTTTGTGTCTTTGTTCATGCATCCATCTGTGAGTCTGTATTTTTTTCAATAACGTCTCCTAAAAGTTTTCCCTGTTACAGACTAACTCTGCTATCCCTCTGAAGCTTATCTACTCACTCTTTCTTTTCTTCCTGCCCTCCTTTTTTTCCCTCCCTTTTGTGCTTTTTCCCCCTCTCCCCCCCCCCTTCCTTATTTATTCTTGCATCTGAGCTTTAACACTGCTGGCATCTGACGAAGTGGGCTGTGCCCATAAAAGATAAATGACAAATAAATGATCATAAATGATACCATCTACATGGTTTGTTAGTCTTTAGGGTGCTACTAGTCTATTTGTTGGTTTTTAAGTTTTTCTTCCTAAATGGTAAGAGCTAAGGCCACCAAATTGTAAGTTATAACTTAAAGCAAAACGGGGGCAGCAAATGCACCCCATTACGCCAACAGCTCTGGGCTGTCCCCAGAGAGCAACATTACCTGCTATCTTTACTTCTTGCCCTGAGTCCCCAAATCCCTGTACTAATTCCTGCATTCCCCACCCCTTGCCTGTGCCCCTCACATCTCCCAACCCCCAGTCCTGACTGCTGCACCCCCCCATGTTCCCAGACTCCTGTTCTGAAGGTCATGAGCAATGCTGGGTATTTCTTCTAGTGGTATATACACATAGAATAAAATTTTCCTGTTCCCTTGCTCACATAGCCAATGATGATCATCTAGTTCGCTGTTGTAGTTAAGAGGGCAAATGCGCCATTGATTTTCTACTATGATCTTAGTCCTTATCAGAATCAGTGCATTCCTGAATGCTCTCCCTCACCCTTTAAGTGTGGCCAACATTCTTTGTTCTTAGCCATATGACCTTTCGTTTGGCTGTGTTTTAGTTATTTATCCAATAACCAGTTGTTAATCAATTTAATATTGGTTATGCTGATTTTATGAAGTGCTATCTCTTGCATCAGAATGTCATGCAGAACTAAGTCATACAGAAGTGTAAGTATGTCATGCCAGCAGCGCTCCAAGATTTGTTAAAACACAACATTAACAGTTCAGAGACCTCTGTGGCGACTACCTTTAAAACTCTTGGGTTCAAAAGATCCAGTTAGGCAGAGTTTAAAATGCTTCATAGTTGCATTATCATTTTCCCTACGGAAAAGAAAATACTTTGTGGTCACTTTAAGATATTTATGTATTGCCCTGCTTCTTCCCAACAAAAACATTGATTAAATATTTTTGCCTTTTATATATCCTGATTGATTGACAGTTTTACAATCTTTATGTAAGATCAGATCTTTACTAATCCTAGGATTTAGTTTGATCCTGAGACATTTAAAAACTCTTTTCACTGTCCTCAGTCCTATTGGCTGTAGATGTTTCGTTACAACCCATAACTCCCCTTATTGTTGTTTGTAGGCAATTACTGCAGATTTCTATCTTTGCCATCAGCTTCCTTCCCCATTTTTCTAAGTTCTATAAGGTTGGGGGGAAGGATAGCTCAGTGGTTTGAGCATTGGTCTGCTAAACCCAGAGTTGTGAGTTCAATCCTTGCAGAGGCCATTTACAGATTTGGGGCAAAAATTCATCAGGGATGGTACTTGGTCTTACTTTGAAGGCAGCGGACTGGACTCAATCAAGGTCCCTTCTAGTTCTAGGAGACAGGCAATATCCATTAATTTATTTATTGTTTAACCAGGCTATTTTTTTTTTTAACTAGAGAAGCCGTCATGTTTCATTGTGGAAATGTGATTTTCTTGGCCATATAATAAAACATTCTTATCCAAATTCCAATTGTTATTCACATGTTATATCTTAAATATTTCTCTCTGCTCAGTTTTTCCTTATGATTCTTTACAGCTTTTGGAACTTGGCCCTTTTAAAAGAATCAAGTATGCATATTACTGATCAGGACTAGATTCTGTTTGCATATTGTGACTGAAATTGTAATCAGTTGCAACTAAGCAACCATCAGTTTTCACTTTAGTGATCAATTTATGCTGTCAATGTCTAATACAGAAATACTCTGAGCTAGTTGCGATATTTTTGTACTAGATCATGAATCTATAATGCGTCAGAAAGTATTTTGGTAGAACCATTTTCTGTTGGAAAATGCTATTCCTCAGAACACTTCCTGAAATCATATGAATTTTGCTGAAACTCCTTTAATCTAAGAAACATGATTGCAAGAGTTCTAACAAGATTTAAAAACCCTGATTTAACATTTCAAAATTAATTATATTGTTCTTGGATTTTTAGAACTCATTTCAAAATTCATTTTTTATATTTTATAGTATAATATACACTATAATAAAAATAAAATAAAGCATGGGATGAGGTTTACCAGGGCGGTTGATAAAGGCTTTTGATGTCGACCGTGGAGCGTCCAGACTACCCCACTGAGCCGACAAACAGCTGATCAGTACAGCACGGCAGCCATTTTAATTTAAATGAAGCGGCGATTATTTAAATCACTGCTTCATTTTCCTATGTCTACAAACCTAATCTACATGCCTCCGCCGATGGAGTCATGTAGTCTAGATGTACCCCTAGTGTTGAACCAGAATGTTTTGATCGACCTAACAAAGAATTTTTGGGATTTTCTTTTGCTGGTACTTTCAAAAATGTCATGATTTGTACAAATTGGAACAAAATAAATTTCAAAATCTCGAAAAGCTTTCTGAAATTGAACTTCCATTTTCAGCATTGCTCCAAACTATAATGCAAATTGGTTTTTTGAGCATAAATGTCTAGATGTATAACATTGAAGCCACACAAGTATTATAATTCAGAATATTCAGAATAAGTAAAAAAATCAAAGGAAACAAATAAAATTACCATTTCTTAATATTTGAGAAATAAGAAAATAACCCTCATCTATACTCACTGAACAATATTAATAAATGAAAACAGTACTAGTATAATTGCAAAAATTGCTGTTGAAGTGGATTTCATGTAGAGCACATAAATAAATGATAAGATTATCCTCTAGAAGAGAAATAAGATAAGAAATAGAGGAATATGCCAGAAATTAGGAGAATAAACATGGTCAATGGAGTTCTCGTCTACATATGAAAACATATCAAATCATCAAAGAACAGGGTAATTATTCTCCAATTAGTTCTGGAATATTGTACTGAGTTGTACAATGTACAACACATTTTAAGGAATACTGGCAAATTGGATGGAGTTTAGAGAAGTGAAACAGAAATGTATGTTGACATTTTTGAAAGGCTAAATATATATGGCAGTCAACCATTACTGTTTCTTGGAGGAATAGGTTGGTGGGCCGGTGTTAAATGTCTCATAAGATGTGAAGGGTAGAAATATCATCTAGGAAGCCACTGTCACCTGTTGAAATATCCCGCTTATGTGCCCCTCTTCTGAGACTACCAGCAAGAGTAATAGATAAGTACATTTTAGAAAAAAAAATGAATGTAGCTACTCATATGCTCAAATCTGATCTGACTCTATTGAGTAATTATATACAGGTCACCAAATACTCACTTGATATTCAGATGGTAGTGATATTCAGATTGGTAACTTAGGTTTTATTTAAAGCAGTGGTTTACAGAGGAAAGATGATGTACTTACTGCAAATCTATGAGTTATCCAGTGTTTCAGGAAAGATTACTGATGCAACTGCCTGATATTGTTGGCTTCTTTCAAGGTATGATAGAGAAAAGGGAAACCTGTTGATCTTTAGAATATTGAAAATGTCCTTGATAAACTAATTAATTTATGCTGTGTTAGTCTTCAATGTAGTGTGATGTGATGCACAATGTGGTACTTTGCCAAAGATTCAGTGAGCACCAAAAAACTAAGATCTCTCTGGGTGTGTCTAGACTACTGAGTTTTGTCGACAGAAGTGGACTTTTGTTGACAAAACTATACCAGCGTCTACACTACCACTGAGTTCTGTCGACATAACGTCGACAGAACTCAGCAGTTTTGTCGATGCTGGTATACCTCATTTTACGAGGCATAACACCTTCTGTCGACAGAAGGTGTTATTGCCTGTAGGGTTGCGTCTAGACTACAGGGTTCTGTCGACAAAGCAGCTTGCTTTGTTGACAGAACTCAATGTGTCTGGACGCTCTTTGTCGACAGATACTGTCGACAAAACTTCTGTCGACAAAACGCGGTAGTCTAGACGTACCCTCTGTCTCAGGTGAATAATGCACTGTTGAATCTATGTTGGTTTTTATTTTTATTAGATCGTATAATTGGCATATTAATATTCTACAAACAGTCAATAAAGACTACATTACAAATTTGTATCACAGAATTAGGTAAGGATGTGGGTCTGCCCCTTCAGTATTTTCATTAGCAGTATATTCATAAGGATGGAAGAGTTGGATGGAGATTCTTAGAGAAGACTGTACAACGCATTTATGAGAGAGGAAGGCTGAATTTTAAGATCTGCCAAATGCAGTGTAGTGATGACCCACTTAAAATAATGTATTTATTTTTTGTGGTTTACATATAGTCCATATAAAACAGATTCACAGGCATTTTTCTTGAATTCATCTTCCTTTTACTTTTCCAGTATGTTCTGTTTTGATATTTTTACATTTGTATTTACTGTAATATGTCTACTATTGTTTTACAAATCACCAAGATAACTGGCACCGATGTTGGTAATCTCAGCTGAAACAGAAAAAATGGAAAGGACATGAACACTGGCCATACTGCAGTTTCAACTTGCTTGCCAGGGAAAGGTTATAAACATTATTAAGGAGGGAAAACAGAGAGGTGCTGCAGTATTACAGCAGGTTTATGGGGTGATGATTTATCCCCTCCAAGGACCAGAAAGGCAGGATAAGCCCCCTTTTCTCCAAACCAGCTAGAGCAGCAACCACCCTCCCACCTTTGGAAGTGGAAAAATTCAAGTTTTGTGAGTACCTATTGTGGGTATTGTTCTAGCTGCTCTTTCCTCCCATGGGATCAGAATTTTTCCTCATCACTAGATTGGCCAAGATGCAGTGGGAGGTTTTTTCACCTTTCCCATAGTAGGTTGGGGTGATGCTTTGTATGTTATAAGGTTGCAAATTATTATGAAACAAAAGACAGGACTATGCAGCACTTTAAAGACTAACAAGATGGTTTATTAGGTGATGAGCTTTCGTGGCCAAACCCACTTCCTCAGATCAATTTGTGGGTCTGGCCCATGAAAGCTCATCACCTAATAAACCATCTTGTTAGAGTTTAAAGTTCTGCATAGTCCTGTCTTTTGTTTCAGCTAGTCCAGACTAATATGGCTGCATCTCTATCGCAAATTATTATGTAAGTGTGGGACAGATGTCCTGTGAAGCTGTGGCATAGGGGATAGGATGAACACATAAATAACTTAATAAAGGATTTAAAGAAGGTGTTTGTTGAAGGGGACAATTTGGGGCTCCTTGATTGGCACAGCAGAGAGTCAACCCATCTTTTATATAGTGTACCTTAACTCTCATTTGAAGATGGGGGAATGGTAAGACCCCAGCTCCTGGTTGGCTGGAGATAAGGATGGAAAGGATGTTGTTAACAGAAATCTCCAAGTAAGCAAATAATCCTGGAGTTCCCTGCACTGTGCACTTTTATCTGCTGAGCAATAAAGTTGTGGCCTAATTTAAACTATCTGCTTGTCTCCTATCCTTCTGGTATAGCTGAACCATTAGGATTTGTGCACACTACAATTGTAATTGATGCCTGCTGTTCCAGTCACAAGCAATTTGAAGTTATATTGTAGATGGCACCTGACAGTGTCCCAATCCCAGGATAAACTTTTGGATGCTTCAGGATTCCAGAGACAGAGGATTCCTGTATCACCACAAGTTCTACTTTTGTTGTAACAATGTTCTCGTCCTGTTAAAGTTGTGGAGCCCAGGTCTTCAAAGATATAGACATGAGAAATTTTACTTATCTGAGTCATCCCATTGAAATAAAAGACTGCTGGAGTGACTGAAGTTATTCACTTTCCTAAGGTTTTATAGGATGAAATCCATACATGATCTTAGTCTGATCTCTCAACCCTAAGTCTGACTGCTTCAGGCCAAGTCAGAAACAAATTAGTAGCTGGATAAAGTTGGCAGTGCTACTATCAATGCTGTAAGTGTTCTCTGGATAAAAAGAAGACTTCAATCTCAAAGTCTGTCACTCAAAATTTGCAGGAGTAATTGAAGATACACATTTTAGGCCTTTTCTGCTAAAGTAATACAGATGCTACTGAAGTTGCTTAGTATGTAGTACCCCCACAGTTCTTGGGTACTCTGGCCTTTTGTGGCAATTTGTACTCACTTGCAAGGAGAGCCTCTGTCCACTGCAGAGACGCATTAACTTCAGTGGGCTTCTGTCCAAGTGCTGAAGTTGCTAGTGTCTTCAACATTTGGGAAAGATGATTTAGAAATTGAACTGCAACAAGGGGAACAAAAACATCACCTATGCAAAAGGAAGCCCATTCTGTATTTTTTTGGAATATTTCTTAAATAACTTGAGACACAGAAATTACAACCACATGCAATGTCTTTCAGGGATTGTATTCTACTCCGCAGAGGAAGGGCTACTACCACTCCTCAAGGAATTAAAATGGGAGGGATGATTATTGCAAAATGCCAATTCTAGTAATGCAGTTATCCAGCCTTTGGAGCTGTCTCTCCTGAGGACAGGGACTGGTTTTACTTGCTTCAGGGTCTGACAACAAAAGCTTTGGGGATACAGAGGCTATGTATAAATAGCCTCCAGATCCTTCATTTTCACTTCTGGTCAAGGAGACGCCTGACTGGGGTTGGAAGGACATTAACCTACCATGGCCCACAGGAAAAATGGATGATTTATGGCTCATTATGTATGCATGTAAGTTTTTGTTAAGTTTTTCTCTATACACTTTTATATTTGAATAAATGAATTCGGTCCTAATGAAGCTGCATGGTAACTTGAGATCAGTGGCACATGCTATTCAGAGCTTTGTAGAGGAAACAATGGTGGTAAGCTATCCCTGGAATATCTTAGTGAACCTCAAGGCACAGTAGCCTACAACCCCATTCTGAGATAATGGATGTGGATCCTACTATATGGAGAGATGATGGCTAAAGATGACAGTCATATAGTAGACCATTAGCGGGGCAAAGGCACAGTTACCTTGAAACTGCAACAATGTCACCTTTAAAGAAAGAAGTACTTGGTCAACTTAAAGGTGAACTACTTTCTGTTTTTCAGTAAATGCTTTGATAGAAATCAGTGACTGAAGACCTATGTAGTCTTAAATTATGACTAAATAGACTGTAACTTCTATATGAAAGAAAAATATATGTAGAATGCCAAAAGGTACTTCACTTTCTTGATCGCTAGGAACTTAACTTAAATCAAAAGAAGATTAGTCCATCTATTATTTATCTGTCAAGACCATGTTCCTTTGCTTTGATTTCAGTGAAATTATTTTATGGCAAAACTCTTTTCAATGAAAGATTCAGAGTTCACACTGAAACATTTCCTTAAATTTGTGTCCATTGTACTGCAGTTTTGAGAGTGTTAAAAACCAAAATTTAAATAAGTTCAACTATTTTGTTTTGATGTTTTTAAAATGTGTTAATTTTTTTAAAATTCAAAATCTCTCTTTTTTTTTATACTTAACCTAAAATACTCAAAATTAAAAACAGTGGGGTTTTTTTGTTTGTTTTGGAGCAGACTTTCTATTGATTGTGAATGTTGTTTTATCTATTTTTAACTTAAGCAAAAATTATTTTGGGGTTTGCCCTAAATGATATTTCAAAATTTTCAGAATTACCAGCTAAAATCGATTATTTTCACTGTTCTAGATATCATTCAGCAGGATTAAAAATGCATCTGTTAGGTGCTTTATGTAGCAGCTATGGCATCCGTTTGTGGGACAGAAACTCATTCTATCTCAGGTCTTGGTAGTGCTCAAAAGCGTCGCTCTTTACATAACTTATTTTAGAAAGCTGAAGTAGTCTGTCAGTGAATGACCTTCAAATCTCCTCTGTGTTTGGATTTGAGATTGATCTTTCCAATGTTGAGTAATTAACATGAACAAAAAAGAACCCTCACTGCTCTTCATCTTAGGACCTATACACAAACATAGGCTGCCCCCAAATGCACTTTGATTTGTATAGTGCTCATACACTGTTTGTTTGAGACTTATACCAAGAACAGCTTTTGTTAGTTTAATTATTCAGGCTAGGTGAGCTCAATTCTAAAATCTAACATGCAGAAGGAGATTTGGAGGACATGTGCTAAAAAACTTTATTTCAAAATGCTTTATCAAATTCTGGACATAAAATTTAAAAACAACCCAAAAAGATTGAATAGGGATCACTAGCAATAATGAAGGGAAATGCAGGAATTATGAAGATGTTGCTTCATTCAAGAGAAAAGAACAATAAATCCATAGGGTAATTCGTGTTTGAGTTTTATAATAGGTAATAAAAAATGAGATTAATGTTTTAAAGACAACAGATTTGGGTTGACCAAATAAAACCAGATCTTTCTCCAGATCTAAATTTTGCAATAAGATTCTTTTCCTAATGGCCCAAACGCCCACTCCAAACCTTGGAAATAATCACCTCTGGAACTTAGTGATGTTTTTTTTAAATGGTTGACTGATGGTCTACAATAAATAGTTGTCTCTTCTCAAATGCACAGGAAATGTAATTCTTCATCCAACTTGTTTTTACTGTTTTGAGGTATTTTTTTTCAACTACATATGCTACTGCCCTCTATGTAGATATAAATATCTTGTAATATTCAAACTTAAATTAAATTATTAGTTTGATTGTTGCTGTATTCTGTTGTCTAATAAACCTACCTTAATCCCATTACATGGATCACTTGAGTATTTGTGAATAAAAAGATCAGGTTTTTCAACGTGTAATAAAATTCAGTTTTTAATCAATAACTAAATCCTGATTAGTTTGTTGATTAGGATAATCTTTTTTCCCCCAGAAATTTTTATGTAATTTTTTAATCTTTGCCCACTAATTACAAAACAATATGCTTGAAATATATACCATCATTCTGTTATATCCCTAGTGAGATTCCTAATCATGGTTCCTAAGGACAGAGCGTTCTGGAGAAGAATTTCTAAATGTTAGCTACATTAGAAAGCATGGATATGATAGCAATTGAATAATTTAAAAGTTTACATTAAAGTTAAGTAAATTACAGAGGAAAATAAGATACTTTGGAAGATTAATGTTCATTAAAATGTGTAGTGGAAATGTAGCAAGTGTTGACTACAAGTCATTATAAATAAGGAGATATAGATGTTAACTAAGAAAGAAGGTGGAAGAGGGTATAGGCAAGGTATTGGTACTTGCAAAAACAAAAAACAAAAACAAAAAAACACAAAACCCAGCAAAGTGAAAGTCAGATTTCCAAGAAAATGTTTTATAGAGTGTAATGGAAGAGGAGGAGACAATGGAGGATAATATAGCACTGTGCTTTGATGATGTCCTGGCTGTTTGGCATATGAAGACAGAAATGGAAATAAGTTTGATAAGTGAATCAAATTAGAATAAAAAATATCAATACTGAGCTTTTGTCCATATTGTGAACAAAACTGAACCTAGGATTTTTTCAGAAGTTGAGCAAAATTCTGTGACTGTATTTTTAAAATGCCTCAACTTCCTATTGTCAATAGAACATCCCTGATTATTCAAATCTAACAATACCCTAACATACACTCACTCCTCAGCTCATAAGAAGTTCAGAATAACCATACTTGGTCAGATGAAAGGTCCATCTAGCCCAGTATCCTGTCTTCCAACAGTGGCCAATGACAGGTGTCCAAGAGGGAATCAAGAGAACAGGGAATCATCAAGCAATCCTTCCCCTGTCACCCATTCCCAGCTTCTGAAAAATAGACATTAGGGACACTATCCCTGCCCATCTTATATAATAGCCATTGATGGACCTGTCCTCCATGAATTATCTAGTTCTTTTTTGAACCCTGTAGTAGTCTTGGCTTTCACAACATCCTCTGGCAAAAAGTTCTATAGGCTATATGTTGTGTGAAGAAATATTTCCATATATTTGTGTTAAACTTGCTGCCTATTAATTTCATTTGTTCGCCCGTACTTCTTGTGTTCTTAGAAGGAGCAAACAGCACTCCCTTATCTACTTTCTCTATGCCATTCATGATTTTATAGACCTCGATCAAATCTCCCCTTAATCATTTTTTTTCAAGCAGAAAAGTCAGTCTTATTAATCTTTTTCATTTGAAAGCTGTTTTGAAAGCTTTTGAAAGTCATTTTTGTTGCTCTTTTCTGAATCTTGTCGAATTGCAATATATCTTTTTTGAGATGAGGCAAACACACGTGAATGCAGTATTCAAGATGTGGACGTATCATGGGTTTATACAGAAACAATGATATTTTCTGTCTTAATGACCTCTAACATTCTATTCACATTTTTGACTGCTACTGCACAGTGAGTGGATATTTTCAGAGAACTGTCCACATTGCCTTCAAGATCTGTTTGAGTGATAACAGCTAATTTAAATCTCATCATTTTATATGTATAATTGAGATTGTTTGTTCTTCAATGTGTATTACTTTGCATTTATCAACAAGAAATTTTATCTGCTACTTTGTTATCTAGTCACTCATTTTCAAGAGACCCTTTTGTAGTTTTTTAATCATCTTTGTACTTAATTATTTTGAGTAGATTTGTACTATGTGCAAATTTTGCCACATTACTATTTACCCATTTTTTTTTTTTAGATTTTATGAAGATATGTCCAGAATGGATCCTTAGGGGATAGCACAATTTACCTCTTTCCAATCTGAGAACCCACAATATTATACTTAGCCTTTGAGTGTTCTTGTCAAAGGATTTCTGAAAATCTAAGTACACTATATCCGTTGGACTCCCCTTATTTCCCCATGCTTGTTGATCCCCTCAAATAATCTTAATATATTGGTGAGGCATAGTTTTCCCTTCACAAAAGACATGTTGACTCTTCTCCGACAAATCATGTCCATGTCTGGCAATGTTTTTCTTTACTCTAGTTTTCAACAAGTTTGTTCAGTACTGAAGTCAGACTTATTGCCCCGTAACTGCCAAAATCACCTCTGGAGCCTTTTTTTCAACAGTGCCCACAACCAGTTCTTCATGTTCAAATGCACAACCTCAGTTTCTGCCTTGACAATACTGATAGGCTATGTCTACACTCGTGGCTTCTTGTGCAAGAAAACGTCCACACTGCCATGTGTGAGCTGTGCTTTTGCGCAAGAGTACCCATGGCAGTGTGGATGCTTTCTTGCGCAAGAAAGCTCTGGTGGCCATATTAGCCATAGAGCTTTCTTGCACAAGAAATCCCTGCTGAGCGACCACACTGCCCTCTTGCACAAGAGCTCTTGCACAAGAGAGCTTACACCTGTCAAAAAAGAGCGTAGCTCTTACGCAAGGAGCCTTCTCTTACCACACCGTACTGTAAATTTACTTGCACAAGAGCGGGCGGGCAGTGTGGATGCTCTGCAGATTCTTGCTCAAGAACGGCTATACTTGTGCAAGAAGCCGCAAGTGTAGACATAGCCATATAGTATATATTAGCACATTTGCCACTGTAAAGCCTGTATCATTGTTTACTCTGTCAGAATACTTTTCATAGAGAGTACTATGTGTTTTGTATTTGTTTGAAAAAAAGAGGGGGAATTTCCTTGTTTCTAAAAAGATTCAGTGGGTGATGGGTGAAGTGTAGGTCCATTGAAGCAACTGGGAACTTTGCCATTGACTCCAGTAAGTAACACCTGCAGTGTCTTCCTGTTGCTATTCCTCTCAAAACTTCCTACACCCCAGTTTTTTGTTGTGCTTGTCCTTTGTACTCTACTTTTCTAAAACCTGCCTTCTTTGAATCCCCTATGATTTTGTTATCCTTTTGACTCTCCTCACCTACACTCCTCTTCCATGTTCCATCTTGACCCCCTTAGCATTGTCCATCCTGCCTGCATCTTGTGTTCCCTGGTTTGACTTATAGTTGCTGATAAACATCAATATGGATGATCATCAAGTTTTGAAAGTGGAATGGGTTAGTGGGTGTGAGACAAGGAGAGGGAAAGGATTGTAAACCGATGGGGGCAGTTAGACTGGAAGTGTAGTTTCAGTTGAGACTAATTATAAGCTTTCTGCTATGACATCTTGGTGCCTCTGGGTGCCTGTCCGTTGCTCCCCTAATGATAATGTCCATCTCCCTAGTCCAATGATCTCCCTCAAATTCTTCCTACTCACTCAGCTGATCCTATTCTTTACTGAGATTCTTGTGACATTTAGTACTTTAATATTGGTTTTAATAACAGACCTGTGGCTCCTCTTGTTAGCTCATGTGACTCCTGTTGTTCCTTCCCTCCCACATGAGATGGGAAACTCCCTTCCAGGAAGGGTAGTCAGCTGCTGAACATGATTTTTATGGGAAACAGAGGAAAAAAAGTTATGGACAACAAAACTTTTTATGGACACATGGTTATGTAAAATAAAAATGGTCAAAAGAACAAATATTTAGTGTTTCTCATCATACATCACAATACCCCAGCCTCTCAGCTGATTAACAGTGATGGCACCTATGAAATTCAAGCCCAGCCAGCAAACTGAGCTGGCGGTGGGCAGGTGGCTGTTGGAAATGGGGCGGGGAGCACAACATTGACCTCTGGACCCACAGTACATTGGACAAGTATGTAGATACAATCCTATTACAGCTCTCTCTCTAGTCTAAATCAGCCCCCCTCTGGACCTTCCTCACATCCAAGGAGAGGGCACCCAGGAGTTGCTGAACTGGGACCAGGGACCATCAGTGTCCATGTGGGTAACTTGTAGGAGACTACTATGCCCAGCCTGCTGTAACCTGCACACACACACACTCACTCACTCTGCATGCTGTGCTATGTGGAGTCAGTCAGGAATGTGACCTGCGCTCATGCCCACCAAAAGTTGGTGTTGTGATGACGCTATGACACTTAAGAATAATTCAGAACTGGAGGCAGAGTAGAACAACCCCCAAAAGTCAGGAGAGGTTGGAGGGAGTCCTTGCCAGGAGAATTCCTCCCCTTTCCACTCCACCCTGGCCCTGGAAAGCTAGACTCCTTGGAGCTACTGTACAGTGTGGACTCCTTGGAGCTACTCTACAGTGTGGAGTCCCCCGAGGCCACAAGAGAAGGACTTCTCGGCTCCACTGTAAAGCTTAGCGTGTGTTTTTTAAACTGAAATCTAAATTTTTTGGAGGGAGGATTTTTATGGTCAGGTCTAATTTTAGCACTTCATGGATTGTCTGTGAATTTACTGACAGTTGGCAACCTGGGTTCCAGGCTACCTGAGAATAGAAGTATGGGCTTTCACTTTGTCTCCCTTACTGCTGCGTCAATATTTACAAATGATAAGTTAGTGATATTATAAAGGCCTGTCCCTGAATGTCACATTTCTCACTGATTATATTTTAATCTACTATTATAAGCAGCATCTTGGATTGTTCAATGTTTTTCCATACAGTCTATTTAATTTTTTTTTAAATGAAATAATTTTACCATGCTGTTTGTGTGAGGCCTTTCATCCTACAATGGGGGAGACAAGAATGCTTAAAAAGTAGAAAAAATGCTTTGCATAATCAAAATCATGTGCAGGGAACTCAAGGCATATATAATACCTGAAACGGCTTTAATTGTATCAAATTGGACAGACTTCAAGTTGGCAGTATCCTATGAATACTTCAGGCTATTGGTGCTCTCGGGTTAAATAGAGGTTACAAAAATATGGGATGTTTTCTTACTCAGGCTCTAGATTGTCCACTGTTAGATTTTTGTTTTCCCCTACTAACTTTAGGATTTCTGTAATGACAACTATAAGTGAGAACTGGGATTTAATTTGCCATTCTTCAAAAAAGTTCCCATTTTTATTCATACCATCCACCCAGTGCTCGTTCATATCCTGAACTGCTCTTGACAGGTCACATATGGTACATGGGTAGAGGGACAAAGGAAATGCTCTGTTCTGAACCTTAACAAGCTAGCATGAGGCAATTAACTTTCCGTCATCCCTAAAGATGACAGCTGTTACATATAGTCACCAGTTTACCGGTAACTTTATGACCCTGCAAACGACTTTCTATTTTTAATATTTTTGTATTTAACATAACAGATGCAATTCAGACACAATTAAAAGGCAGAAAAATGTGATTTGAGAACAGCAAAAACAGGAGACAAATAGAAGAATGATGTGTCTCCCTGTCAAAAGAACTGAAAGTGGATAATGAAATGGGGGAATGCAAAAGAGGATACAGGAATTGGAAGAGGGAGAGACAGACAGGTGTGCTTGTGTTTGTGTGTGTGACAGTAAAAGGGCTGGCAATTCCTCATCCACAGCACACAGTTAGGAATTCAGTTCTCTAATATCCTCCTGGAATATACTAAATGAGTTGATGAGCAGTAAAAAATAGGGGGGGAAAACCCTCTTCTGTTTCTCAGCAGAATCAGTACCAGTGTTGTGGTCCAGTGCTAGAAGCATGGCAATCGGAGCCATGAATTCCTAAATCCTCACCCCAGGTCGGCCTACAGCTCACTCTGAATTTGGAAAGGAATTTTGCCTAAAAAAAAAAATCAAATATTTTTCAGAAGTTAGCTAGCTAAATACATAGTGAATTGCTTAAATAATTGGCTTGATTATCCAGAGGTGACAGGCATTCTCAGCTCTTTTTGAAATAAAATACTAGTAATGTGTGGGGTGTTTTTTTTTTTTTTTTTTTTAACAGTAACTGCCATTATCTCCAAAGAGGTTGCCATCAAAAAGACAAACAAATTTAGAAGAGTTAGAGAAAGAAGAATCTTCCTTGAAATTTCCTATAGTGTCCATGTTGGCAATACATTTTGCACCAGAAATTCTAATTCCTATGTACTTGCATATTAGTACCCCAGAAATGCAAGTACATATACAAAGTAAAAATAGAGGTTTTCTGCTGAAAAATGAGCTAAATGTTCCTCAATATGTATCAAAAGTGTTTGACAGATACATTTAATGATTTTATTTTATAGGCCATAATATATTGGAGGTTGTATGATTTATTATTTTACAGGCTATTTTTATGTTAATGTTTATTCTTTTGCTAATCAAGTTGCAGAATTGTTTAAAGAGCTCTTTTTTGGGAGAGGGGGTGTATGTATAAAATACATATGTTCAGTGAAAATGTTCATTTAGAAAGGCAAGCTCCTAGAAACTATTTCAAAATCTGCTAGAAATCGTATCATGCCTAGAGCTGATAAAAAAAATGGAGAATACTTCCCCCCCCAAACTTTCTTATAATTTGCATCAGCAAAACAAAACACAAAAAAATCAATTATTTTATATTTGGACCTAAAGGAATCTAGGAGGTTTTTTTCCCATTTCTTTCCCTTTTCCTTCCCCTTTTATTCTCTATTCCGTCCTCCACCGAAAGCATCCAGTTGGCCATGAGTCCTGGATGGGTAGTTCTACAAAGAAGTCGTACAAATTACTCATACAAATTACTGGGTAATCTGTCTGCAGAAAAATGTGTCACTTTGCTCCGTATGTTTTGGGGGAGAATCTGCCATCATGTAACCCCTACCATCCCAGTCTGAAAAGGCAAAATTCCATAGATGAGGGGAATCAAGTGAAGGAGGTGCATATCAGAGGCAGAATCCCTCCACTTTTTCAGCCTTCAGTGTGGATTCTAATTTGTAGACTCCCTCTTTTTGCACAACTAAAACAGAATTTGTTGTTCATCTGTTTCATTTATATTCAAGCAAGTGTGTGTGTGTGGGGGGGAAGGTCTGTATTTTAAAATCCTCCCCATGGCTGTCCATTTATAAACTAAATATTTATAATATGCAATTTTGCACATTTCCTTTTAAAATTACATGACAATAATAGGCCCACATCATGAATCTGAACATGGACCTAAAATTTGCTGTCTGAGTGCAAGTCTGGTGCATTATTTCATTTTGGGAAAAGTTTATTCTAAATGAAAACCTGACTGTTTCTAATTTTCCCCATCTTTTCTTACCTTTTAGTTGTTTTGGATGACATTTCTAAAGAACCATTCTATTTATTAAAGTGGGCTATCCATAATGTAGTGTTGTGCATGATTTTCTAAGTGAAGTCCAGTCAACATGCTTTATAGATTTTGTTTTAGACTTGTATATTTCTCCAACTACCTTCATATGCTGTTCTTTCTGGAATAGCTCACTCTGAACATAATGCTTCACAGGTTTTTCCACAAAAAGTAAGAAGTCCCTTAGAATTTCCACTGTTCTTTTTCCTCAGAACGGGTGCTCCTTATTTTTATCTCTGACACCTTCCAAAATTGTGTCTGAAACATATTATAAAACAGAAAGAGCAACTTAACCAATTAGATCAGAAAGCCATTATACTGTTATCCACCTCTCCTGACTCTAGTAGACATAATTAACCTCATTTAATGGTAATTTTTAAATGTTGTGTTGTCCACTTGATTAACCACTTTAAGTAATTGGCAGTGAACTAGAGTTGTCATGTATTTAGCTAATTGATGATGCTTTATTTTATAGCTTACTAGTTTATCAATATAAGGTTTTTAATAGTATGTCACAATTCATTCAAGCTGATTCAGCAAAGCACATAAGCAGATGTGTAATTTGATGCAGTTCAGCAAGCAGTCCTATCAACATTAATTATTGGTAATGATCAATATTATAAGTAAAATTCTCAAATCAACAGTGAACATATGTACCATGTTGTTCTTCAGGGCCAAAGCAATAGGTAAAATAACTTTCTAATATTATATTGAGTGTTAAACAAATGTCACCTGGAATCCCTGCAATCTAGTTTGTTGGGAAACCCTGCAGGATCCTTTGGGAAAAATGTATGGGGTTTCTTTATAAATGCTTTTTAGGTCACTCTGTAAATTCTGGAAATTTATATGAACATTGTCACAGTCTTCACTTGAGGAAAATATAGTCTGAGGACCTGGTAGTCTAAGAAGCCTGGGAATGCATTTTTCTGACTGCTGGACAGTTTGCGCAATTGTCTGCTTGATTTCCATCAAATGTTTTCCCTCCTGAGTAACATTTTGATAATACAGAATCAACATTTTCCTTCAGAAAACTCTTCCATTAGAAAAATTTGATCAGCCCTAGTCTATAAAGTTCTTTTGAGGTATTCAGACTAAAAACACTATAGAAGTGCCCAATGTTGAGCTTAATGAACCTTCATGTTCTTCTGTGAAGATTATATCAATCAGATTATATCAACGTTATTATTAGATCAATAAGCGTCAAGGAACTTGGATGCAGATGGAGCACTGGTTTGCAGCTCTTGTAAACAGAGTAGATTGACTTCTTACATTTTTCTAATGCACCAATTTTCCATATCCATTTTATGTACAGAGATCAGGTTTTAGTTAGTGATTTGATGTAATTTCTCTATAGAATCTAAATGTTGCTATGGAAATTGTCTTAAATTTGTAAAGTTCCTGAAATGAAATTGTGACCACATTTTAGTCAAGAGGAGTCTTGCTTCTGATATCAGCAGGGACTGTATTTCATCCCTAGAATTTCAGGTAGTTGCTAGATATTTGAAATAATATAGTAAGTGTTTAGGGACATATTCTTTTTGCTTTTAAAGTCAATGGTCAAACTCTCAGTTCAGTGGAGAAAAATAAATTCTGAACATTTGACTTTTACCCACTTCAGTATGTTTTATCTATTATATGTGGTAACTCATTTTTGGCCCAAGCAGTTGGACCAATGTCCAGGACCTTGCTAAGTTGGTTGCTTCCATTTGAAGTAGAAACAAATCATCTGACTTTGGTATTTCTTTAGTGTGTAGGCCTATTTGTTTACAAAGAAGGGGCAAATGGTCCTGGTTCATGGGGCATAGCAAGAAGAAAATGAACAGCAGTTTTCTTGCCCACAAGCTGCTATTCCCGTGAGTCCTATACTCTAAGGCTGCATCTACACTGGCCCCTTTTCTGAAAGGGGCATGCTAATTTTCAACTTCGTAATAGGGAAGTAGGAATAAGAGATCCTCCGGAATAGGGCTTTATTCCGGAGGATCGGGACAATCTAGATGCTCTTTTCTGGCTTTTCTACAAGCCGGAAAAAAGCGGCGGACATCTTTATTTAAATCCCGTGGGGGATATTTAAATCCCCCCGGATTTTCCTATTACGAAGTTGAAAATTAGCATGCCCCTTTCGGAAAAGGGGCCAGTGTAAACGCAGCCTAAGGCTGTGTCTACATTGGCACCCTTTTCCGGAAAAGGGATGCTAATGAGACTAGTCGGAATTGCAAATGCCACGGGGGATTTAAATATCCCCCGTGGCATTTGCATGAACATGGCTGCCACTTTTTTCCGGCTCGGGGCTTTGCCAGAGAAAAGCGCCAGTCTAGACGGGATCTTTTGGAAAATAAAGCCTTTTCCGGAGGATCCCTTATTCCTCTTAAAATCAGGCTTTATTTTCCGAAAGATCCTGTCTAGACTGACGCTTTTCTCCGGCAAAGCCCCGAGCCGGAAAAAAGCGGCAGCCATGTTCATGCAAATGCCGCGGGGGATACTTAAATCCCCCATGGCATTTGCAATTCCGACTGGTCTCATTAGCATCCCTTTTCCAGAAAAGGGTGCCAATGTAGACACAGCCAAAAGATCTCTGTCTCTATTCCTTGTTGCAGTCGTGCTCATCACTTCCCCGTAACTATCTGTTGGTATTACGGATTCTTTCTTCCTCACACATATCACACTTAGCTACAAGCAGTCACTCCCTGTAACCCTGCATTTGCAATCAGTCTCTAGGGAAGACCTTCAGCCCATATGGTTTAGCGGCTGCTCGGGCCTTGCTATGCTCCCCAAGGCTTGTGTGGCTTCAGCTATCACTAAACAGAAGGACATTTAATTGTTCCTTCCATTTAACCTGAATTAAGGGTGTTTAGTACAAGCATCAGCTTTTGTCAGGACTGTGATTGATCTATAGATCAAAGATATGCTTGAAGGTAAGATTATCTAATGTTCCAGTTCTGTGACCACAAGGGCAAAGTTACTGTGGGCTCCCTGCAGTTTGAGGTATTAATAATTACATACGTATTTCCTGTATGTAAGAGGAGTAGCACTGGAACCAATAGTATTTCTGAAACTGCAAGGAATTTTAAATGTTAAATTCACTGATTTTATTATTAGTGCCATAAAGTTAGTGTGACTTCTATTTAATTTTAATATTGCTTATGTCCTTGATAGCTATAAAAATGAGGAAATTTAGTTTATTTGAAGTTCTATGAGAAATGCAGAACCTTATTTAGTCATTCTAATGGGTCATTGATTCATTGTCTGTGTAACTGATATCTATGATGAATGTTTCACCCTTCATTGTACATATTTTCTTATTTGCATAAATATTTTCAGATATGCATCACACACATTCACACCATATACACACACACAAAGCTGGAGATCTGTGATTATTTCCTATGATCATGTTCTCCATCTTATTTTTACAACTACATGAAAAATATCTGTGGCGTTGTGCTGTGGTGCATGTGACATTTCTTATCTCTGGACGTATTGTACTTCCTAATCCATTTTCCATTCCATTCCTGCCCTGTTAAATCTCACCTTTCTTTAGGCTGACATCAGGTAGCTCTCTAAGAAATGCAAATGCCGAAGTGTCAGTTATGCCATTCATATTGTATTACTGTTCTGCATTTACACGTATTTCTCCAGTCTTGTGTTTGACTTGCTTTCTTTGTTTGCTTTTCAACATCTGACACATCTTTCCACTGCTGGTTTTTGCTTTCTTTTCCTTTTAACGGTTATCTATGCTTTTGTCTACAGATCTTTTCAATCTGGTTAAAAATGTATAGCATATAGGCTATGATCTCACAAAGCACACATTAATGTAAACAAATGGGGGAAACAAAAGAAATTTGGTTTTGTTCTGATTCAGAAAGATACCAGATTTTCCAACATTTTCCATGAACTAAGCATCAGAAATAATTTATCAAACATGGCTAAGCACTGTTTTTGAAATGGTTTAGAGTTCCTGAGACCCTAGCAGCTATTGAGTGAAAATCATGTGCTTGTCATTTTAATTTCTGGTCTTCCAAAGCAGCAGTGAAATCATGAAGACAGTCGAGTTCAGTGAGAAGCTGCTAGAGCTCCCAGGCTCTCTGAAGATTGCACTGGAAATGAGTTACTCCCAGGCCAGCTGATTTCCAGAGGTGCCAGCAGTAGCACAGAACAGAAAAGCTAGATGCCTTGGGAGTCAGGAAGCAAACAGGTTCCCAGCTTGGTGTAGTTGATTTGGCAGAGCAGCCCTGCAGGTGATGGTCCTGAAAGCCTGTCCCTAGGCTTCCAGGCTCCCCTCTGTGTGTCAGCGAGTCTGCAAGCCCTAAGAGCTCCCAGGTAATTCAGGCTTCTGGCTTCATGGCAGGGAACTTCGAAACCGAGATCCCTGGTTCCAATAGCAGTCCTCGGGGCTTTCACATTCCTACTGCAGGTCCAGGAGCCAAGCCCTTGTTAGATGGTGAACTCCAAGGCTTTTCAGGCTGGTGGCTCCATGACAGGGACAATGCAGTTGTGGAGAGGGGCAGGATAGACAAATAAGCTGAATTTGTCCGCTTTAACCTATTATTTCAGTTGACTTTCCTAATTTTTCTCATTGGTCTCTTGCCATCACATTTAGAAGGCTGAAAAGACTTCTGTGTAGATCCTGGCCTCACTAGAGCTACATTGGACTGCTCTGAATCCCCAAGTGGCATAGAATGGTACATGGTTGGGAAAAACTGAGGCTTACTTGGGCTCTAGTGATTCCTAACTGCTGTAAAAGTAATTGTGCCATGGGGAACAGCACCAAAACTCAAACAGTTCTGCTTTCTGCTCTCACTCCTTGGGCTTCAAACTATGTACCAAGAGAGCTATTCCCAACGATGTGGCTCATGTCATTCATTAAATACACTTAGTACATGAAACAGTTAATTACCGGTACATAAAATTTCAAATAAAGATGCCAGTTCTCCTCTTGTCTTCTCTGCTTATGTTGCAGTTGTTCAGACCTCACACAAGACCAACCAACTGATGCCCATTTAGGATGAATATTCTATCAGCACAATATTGTACACTTCCCTGACTGACTGAATTAAAATGAGTATACAAATAAAACAGGAAAAGATTTTAAAGAGTTCCTTTTGTCTCTGAAACTAGTTATCAGCTCCTTTTAAAGCTATGATGCTGGGAAGAACAACTTCATTTTGTGATTACGATGACCACCATATTCTTGTTTTGGTGTCAGATATGAAGGTGATGATTAAATAAAACTCTTTAAGTGATAAAAAGTTTAAAATATGCTTTTTTATCAACATCAATAGTTTTTCATTATTGTGAATGTGTGTGTTGAATTGATGGATTAGTTAAGGTATGTCTACACTAGCCCCCTAGTTCGAACTAAGGAGGCTAATGAGGGTAACCAAAATTGCAAATGAAGCACAGAATTTAAATATTTAAATCCCACACTTGTTAGCATGTTCCAGGATGGTCGCCGTTTTGGAAATTGACTGGCCCGGAATAACTGCCTGCGTCTACACGCGGCAGTGAAACGGGAGTTCGAAGTAAAGCCCTTAATTTGAATTAGCTGTTAAACCTCATTCCAGGAGGAATAACAGCTAATTCAAGTTAGGGCTTTACTTCGAACTCCCATTTCACTGCCATGTGTAGACGTGGGCAGTTATTCCAGGCTACTCAATTTCCAAAAAAAAAATGGTGACCACCTGGGAACATGCTAAAGAAGCGCGGGATATTTAAATCTCGCGCTTCATTTGCAATTTTGGTCACCCTCATTAACCTCCCTAGTTCGAACTAGGGGGCTAGTATAGCCATACCCTAGGTTGGAAGAAATTCTGTGAAATTATTTTCAGTCTGGAAGTGTGAGTATCTGTGCAAGGAGGGAAAAAATAGTATTCTGTATTAGTTCTGACATTTATGCGCTTTTCTAGAGGAATATGAAGTAATTGTTAATACATATCCTATACCACAGCAAAGCATTGCTTTGCCATTTTCAAACTTGTTGCCTAATGCTAGGAATTAATGCCTGGAATTTTCAAAAGCATTTAAGAGGGTTAGGTGCCTATCTTTCATTGAAAGTCAGTGGGAGATGTGTGCCTAACTTTTGTGCCTTTAGAAAATCACTTCATACGTCAATAACTAGGTACCTAAGTAAGTATCCCAGTTTGTAGCAGTTCAGAGAATCCACGTTTTCTAATTACTTTGGCCAAGATTTTAACAATGGTTGTTGTTACTTAGGTTCCTAACACCTTACATTACTGTTTTACCATTGATTTATGCCTAACTTCAGGCATTCTGTTTTGAAATCAGGTACTTCTGCTTTGGCTTTGCTGCACATCACAGTTTAAATTATTAAAACTGATACTCACTTCCTGAATCCTTGTGATTTTGTAATCTCCTTCTGTTTTGCAATCCTTCTCTTTTAGCCCTTTGCCTAACCCAAAGTTTTCTGGTTCCTGTGAAAGGTTGTTCTTTTGCTCTCCTTTCTGTTTTTTGGGCTTCTTCAAGGGAGAAAAATCTTAGCTGATTTTTTTGACAGTGTCAATTCTCCCACATGGAGAAAGGTCTAACAAAAACAGAGGCACTACAAGTTATTCTCTATGGACACAGGGAAACCATGCTGTATCTGTTTGCTCTCCTTTCACGTGGATGGGTGGAAGCCCTTAGAACTGAACCTTTCTGTTTATTGTTCAAGACAACTTTGTTTCTGCAGAAGGTGATCGCATTCTCCTCAGATACCTCCCTACTTACCATGGGTGAATGGTAAGGATTCAGGGTTCAGGCCCTGCAGAAAGGCACAACATGAACAGTTGCACTACACCTTTCATAGGGTGGAGGGAGGGTTGAACTGGATCAAATAGTGTTCCTAATATGTGTGTGTGTGTGTGTGTGTGTGTGTGTATATATATATATATATATATATATATACATACACACACACACCTATGATTTTTAATTATGAATAATTATTGTCACCATTACCAATGTTTAATGTTCAATGTTTAGAAAACTACTATTTTCTAAATATTGATTTTTATATATCAACTTACCAATATATATTGACAATCTGACACTATTACTTGCATTTTCTTTAAAATTCAAAAGCAGATAAATATTAGCTGTATAAGCTACATGCAGGACAAAATATAGGAACGAAAAATAATCTGCTCTTCTGTGACTTGAGTAAGAGAAAAAAATCCAAATGTACATTTAAAGGGTTATTACTTAAGAAGGGTTCACAAGTGCAGTTGTAAGCTGTTCTCCCAAAGGTTTTATAAGTGATTATGGTTCACCAAACAAGAGTCAATAGAATGACCACTAACACCACCTTTTGCTCTAGCTGCGATGTCTAGTGTCTCTAGTCCAATATTCATCAAAATCATAGCCTGCAGAGCAATATAGTGTCAGCGCTCATAGCTAACTGGTTTAGCATTAAACAAAATGCCTACTGTTCCCTGCTATTTTTACTTATCCACAGCTACTCAAATAGTTCAATGACAGAAATTTGCATTTATCAGCCCAGATCCTATTATATCTGAGAGTGAAGAGTTTCCATATATGATAGGAATTCTAGGCTGAATCATATTTGTGAGATATAAGCACAACTATATTGAATGCAGAGTGGTCTACTGAAGAGAGAACCAAGGTGGGCATAAGCAAAAAGCTTGGATCTAAATTTTGCCAGATTTGAGAGTATTGGACATGGGGGGTTGATTTCAACCTATCTCTTACATATGCACCAAGGAATGAATTCTTACTCGTCTTTCTGGTTGTTGTGCAATCCATGTTGATATACTACAGTTTGGATTTTTACTGGCTTCCACCCTCTTTTGCCAAATAGCTATCAGATTCATTTTAGGATTCTGGCTCATCTACTCCAACTCAGTAGTGATCAAAACTGTTATTTTCTAGTGGGTTTTTCAAGGGTAGGTTTTCGTGGTTAGGTTACTCTCTAGAAGGTTTTCATGACATAGTTGAAATCTGGTGATGGTCTCGGAAATAAATCACATAAATGGATCATCGGGCAGATCTGCTTTGGACTTGAAGCATTTGCTGGGAAAATAATGGGAATCCGTGTGCATTTGTTTTGTGGATAGAAAACAGCAGTCCATGTAACTGACAGTCTAACACTATTTACAAGCACTAAGACTAAGATCTAAAAAGAGTCAAAGAGAGTTAGGCTCCTCTATTCTGGCTAAACTCATTGAGATATGGGCTCATAACTTAGGATATGTCTAAATTAATTGTTCCCCACAGGTGTATTTTGCTACAATATCTGAAATTCATTGAAAGTTGAGTAAATGAATCTTGATCTGTTTCTGATTTTTGGGGTGAAGGTAAATCACCATGATCAGCTTTACCAATCTCTTCTTATCTGTGAATGCATATATATCTTGCCTGCTATATGTCATTTATATTTTAATTCTGTCCAACAATTCATATTGCTGTCCTGTGATTTTTTGGTACACTTGAAAACAGCATCCTAGGATATAGGTATGGGTATTTTTATGCTTAGATTTCCCAGAGATATTCCAGAGTTGCTCCAGGCAGTTGACTAATCAAACTTTCATCAACTTTATTCATCAAGATAATATTTATAATAAAAAGTTTCATAAAAAACAGTGAACTCATCTATTCCATCTCAAGAGTAAGCCACATTGGGAAAATTACCTGTAACTAACATTATTTTTGTCTAAATTTTTTAAAAAAATGACTTTTACTCTGACATGATTGACAAGAAGCCTGAAAATGAAACGCTGTGAAAATAAGGAACATTCTACACTGGTAATGGGCTGGTTTTTTTCTCGAAGAGGAAATATGAGTTCTAGTTTTTCATGAGTAGGAAAAGATGAGTGAACGCTTGTTTTTTTCCCCCCTTAAATTCAAAACAGTTTGGAGAGTTTTGAATGCAATCTTCACCATGCTATTCAAGAATGTGAATGTGTAAATGTTTTGTTACTGAATTATTTAGAACAAATTGCATAGGCTCAGAAATTCATCTATAGAATTTATCGTATATATGTTTAAAGTTACTGTGCTGACTGTTTCTGAAAGACCTTTCCAAGTCAAATCACTTCCTCCATTATGGAATGCAGCAGCTGGTTATTTGTCCTCAGCCTTCACATTGAGAAATTATTCAAGGTTTCTTTAGAGATAATTAATTAAAAATTGCTTTGGACAGTCAATGTCATTGTGTCCTGCTTGCATTATTATCCTTATAATATTTATACTATAATAGCACTGAAGCCTCCCCAATCAGAATAGGTGCCCCAGTGTGCTTGGTGCTGAACAAACACATGAAGACATAGCACTTTCAAGGAAAAGCTTACATTTTAGAAATTAATATTTCTTTCTTGTATTTAAATATATGTTCTATCTGAGCTGCAGTATAATGCAAATTAATTCAAAATATACAATAATTAAAAGTTCCTTCTGAGTAGTTGCATTGGGCACTAGGTAAACTTTTCAAATGTGCCCAAATGATAGTTTCAAACATGACCTATGCACTTAACCGCCTAAGCCTCATTGGTATTCACTGGATAAACATTTGATAATTATCACCAGTAATAAACATTTGATAATTATCACCAGAACAGTTAATTTCTTCTACTTCATTGATATGTATTCATTAGTATTTTTAAAGGGGCTATCTATGTATATGCTATGATATTCCCTACAGAATTAAATGAGATATAACTCATGGTTTCCTTTGAATAATTTTGTGTAAAAGCAGCTACAGTAGCCTAGAGTTTTTTGTACTGTGTGGGATATTTCTTCAGTTTGTTTTATTTCCTTTTTAGTGACTATCTGGATATCAGACTTCCGTAGTTTGAGATCAAGGAGTTTTTCATATTTATAGAACTCAAAATTCAGTTGTATTTCTCCCACCTATATAATGCAACATATTTCAAAATTAGAATCTCAGACAGTCATTAAAGTACAAAATATGCTTTAATAGTTGATACACAATAGCAAAGATCTGCGTGTTATGTTATTAATCTTTCTTTCTCTTGAAAGCTACTCTGCCATCAGATTGATACTAAAAGTGAATAAAATCAACCCTAAAATGTATATCTGTCATACTTGCTCAGGTGATGGAAAGTGAAGTCTTAATTTTGAAAAAAGAGGAGGTTATGTGAAGGCAGGGATAGATATAACTAAAAAATGTCTTGCATTTAAGATGCCATGCCTTGAAAAATCTATGATTTGCTATAGCCAAAGTTCATTTTAAGAATTACAAATACTCTTTTGTATACATTTGTAACTTGTATACACTTCTATAGAACTATGTGTCATAAAATTCCAGATAACTTTTGAGCAGGAGTATATGCCACACTCTCTTTTTTAAAGCATGAGAGCACTTGCTTCCCATCTTCATTGATTTCTACAAAATTTTCCCTTTTACCAGAAATATATATGTATTGTCTGCTTACAGAGGATAACTTGTTGAAAAAAAATTTGCAACTTTGAGAAGACACTACATATTTTATCAACAAATTATCCTCTGTGAAATATGCCAGTTATGAAATATGAGGCTTATAAAAATGGCTGTTACATCACTTAAAAAAAAAAAAGCTTGACTTTTTTTACATTGGATGCCACCAAAAAAGACTGGCTTAGAAAGCTTTTTTAGCTTTTTTACATTCCACAGTCCTCAATAAGAGCAAATACATGGGTTAACATAACATGATTTGCTATAGAAAATCAAAACTCTGTGACCCTTCTAAAATCTTAGCAGTGCTTATTATTGTGTTAATAAATCCTACATACATTTATCCCTCATAACAAATGGGGTTCTTCAAAGGTCTGTTTTGGGAACAGTTCTGTTCAATATTTTCATCAATGATTTAAATGAGAGCATAGAGAGTACACTAATTAAATTTTCAGATACCACCAAGCTGGAAGGGGTTACAAGTGCTTTGGAGGATAGGGCCATAATTCAAAATGATCTGGACAAACTAGAGAAATGGTCTGAGGTAAATAGGATGAAGTTTAATAAGGACAAATGCAAACTACTCCACTTAGGAAGGAATAATCAGTTTAACACATGCAGAATGGGAAGTGATTATCTAGCAAGGAGTACTGCAGAAATGGATCTAGGGGTTGTAGTGGACCACAAATTAAAAATGAAGCAACAGTGTGACACTGTTGCAAAAAAAGCAAACATGATTCTGGGATGTATTAACAGGAGTGTTATGAGCAATACACTAGAAGTAATTCTTCCACTCTACTCTGTACTGATTAGGCCTCAGTTGGAAAATTGTGTCCAGTTCTGAGCACCACATTTCAAGAAAGATGAGGAGAAGGTCCAGAGAAGAGCAACAAAAATGATTAAAGGTGTAGAATACATGAGCTACGAGGCAAGGCTGAAGCATTTAGGCTTGTTTAATTTGGAAAAGAGAATACTGAGAGGGGACATGATAGCTGTTTTCAAGTATCTAAAAGGGTGTCACAGGGAGGAGGGGGGAAAATTATTCTCTTTGGCTTATGAGGATAGGACAAGAAGCAATGGGCTTACACTTCAGCAAGGGAGGTTTAGGTTGGACATTAGGAAAAAGTTCCTAATTGTCAGGGTGGTTAAACACAGGAATAAATTGACGAGGGAGATTGTGGAATCTCCATTTCTAGAGATATTTAAGAGCAGGTTTGATAGACGTCTATCAGGGATGATCTAGACAGCGCTTGGTCCTGCCATTGGGGCTGGAGACTGGACTTGATGATTTCTCGAGGTCCCTTCCAGTCCTAGTATTCTATGATACCTTTAAAAGGTTCACCTGGGAAGGCAGAAGAATGAGATAATTTATTTGGTTTTCTTCCATTCTTTTTTTTTTAATTGTAGATGAATCCTGGATTCTTTGTGTCTGATGAACCATGTTACCAAATTGCTGAGGTTAAAGAAACACAAAATTACATAATATGTTAAAATGAAGCTGAAAATAGCATTCTGAGTTTTCCACTCATTAGTACATCTCAATGACAGATCAAAACTCTGGAATTATGGGGTTTTTTTCACAGCAAAGATCAGTCTTGCAAGCTAAGTTTCTAAAAGCCACTCTTGATTTTGGATGCCACAATGTGAGTGCTTGACTGATCACCTGAAAAGGCTCTGGCTTATAGCAAGCGGCTTTCTGAAGATTATTTATTATGTAACATGTTTCAAGTTGTGCTCCCAAAATTTCTAGTTCCTTTTTGAAATGTTGGCCTTCTAGAATAAGTCTCTAGCAGTACAAGCCAAACCTCCTAAACATTCTAGAATAAGTCTCTAGCAGTATAACCTGGACTCTCTGGTTTGGCAACATGCTGGGCTGGGGCATGCAGTAGTCTGTTAGTGGGGCTGGGGCAGCTCCCAGAAGCTTGGTGGTGGGACTTGAATAGACACTGGGCAGTGAGTCTAGCTGGGGTCTGTGGCAGAGGGGTTAGCTGGGGCCAGCAGCAGGGAGTGATAGCAGGCTAGAGGGCTTGTTGCAGGGGACATCCCCAGTCCAGCAAATTCCCTCATTCAGGACCAGTCAGGTCCGGAAGGTGCCAGACCAAAGAGGTCCAACATGTAGTAACTTTTTACTGGTAACATGAAAATATACATTGAAATTATAGGCTATGTCTACACTGGCGTGATCTTGCGCAAAAACTCTTTAGCACAAGAGTTCGTGCATTAAAGTAGTTGTGCAAGAAAGCATCTACACTGGCATGTGCTTTTGTGCAAGAGCATCCTTACCAGTGTAGACGCTCTCTTGCGCAAGAAAGCTCGGATGGCCATTTTAACCATAGGGCTTTCTTGCGCAAGAAATTCATATTGTCTGTCTACACTGGCATCTGCGCAGGAACAGTTGCGCAAAAGGGCTTATTCCTGAATGGGAACATTAGAGTTCTGGCGCAAGAAGCCCTGATTTCATACATTAGAACGTCAGTGTACTTGCGCAAGAACACGCGCCCTGTGTAGACAGGCAGCAAGTTTTTGCACAAGAGCAGCCACTTTTGCGCAAGATCGTGCCAGTGTAGACACAGCCACAATGTGCAAACTTCCCAGAATAAGTGTTGAAAGCTTTGTGAACTGTTCTTAAGCCATAGCATTTGGTTTCTGCTATTTAAGTTTGTAACTGGTGGTCAAAACAGAATTTAAAATGGCAATAGTCAATAAATAATTTTTATTCTGACAGTTCTTATGTTTTGTCTCTAGCCTGACAATTTTTGGAAACTTAAAAAACATCAAATAGGCTGTGTCTACACTGGCATGAATTTCTGGAACTGCTTAAAACGGAATACTATTCCATTTTCAGTTTTTCCGGAAAAGGAGCGTCTACATTGGCAGGCTGCTTTTCCGGAAAAGCCCTTTTCCTGGAAAAGCGTCTGTGGCCAATGTAGATGCGCTTTTCCGGAAAAGAGCCCCGATCGCCATTTTTGCGATTGGGGCTTTTTTCCGGAAAAGACTACTGGTCTGTCTACACTGGCCCTTTTCCGGAACAGTGTTCCGGAATAAGGACTTATGCCTGAGTGGGAGCAGAATAGTTTTTCCGGAATAGCGGCTGATTTTGTACAGTAGAGCATCATTGCTTTTCCGGAAATTCAAGGGCCAGTGTAGACAGCTCGCAGCTTATTCCGGAAAAGCGGCTGATTTTCCGGAATAAGTGGCCCAGTGTAGACACAGCCATAGTGTGGTAGCACTTTAAAGAGAAACAAAACAGTTAGATGGTATCCTGAGCTTTCGTGGGCAAAACCCACTTCTTCAGATGACCAGAGTATAATGAGTCCCATCCAAGGAACAAGCAAAAAAGATTGCACATATTATTTCGTCAAATATGAGTTTGTCAGAGAAATTGGACAATGTAAAACAAATGGTAATGAGTCAATGAAATAATTTAGTGGCCAAAGACAATTAAGAAAAAGTATACAACATTTAAGTTAAAAACATTTAAGTTTGGGCGAAACAGTTGATTGTGTAATGTGGAGAAAAGTCAGAAAGCCCAGGGAAAAAAGGTAAACCAAAGATAATAAAGATTCCCAATCTGGGCCAGATGCCTTTTGCCTGCTCATCAAAAGTGAAGAATTAATGTATGATGTTTGCTTTTGTGTTTTTCTGAAGTCCAAGCAGAAGAGTCGAGTACAACCTTGTAGTAGTTTTCGCACATGTGATAAGAATAACTCAGTATGTGAACTGAATTTTTTATGTACCTTAGAATCCTTAGCTAAGGCTAGGAGGGATTTGACAATAAAACCTCATTGCTATGAGTATCTCTTGGCCTTCTGCCAATGCTTATGTTTAAGCGTTGCTGGGACTAATGATACATTTCTTATACAACAGTCTTTTTACATCTTGATTTACTGAATAGAATGCAAAAGGTAAATTTTAATGTCAAGTAACAAAAGGAACTACTTGAAAGAGATGCCCCATTACTTTCATTTTTACAAAGTGTTACTGACTTGAATGTTCAGTTAGAGCAAACTTTTTTCTCCCCTGCTGACATATCATGGCTGTGCACAGAAGATCAGATGTGGTTTTTTTTATTCCTGCATAGGCATTTACACTGGCTGGTAGTGTCCAAGTAAAGAAATGGCATGTGATTAATAGACTTATGCTAGCATATCTAACATCCATAAACCTGTTTTCCTTGAATATGTTTCATGGCCATCATAAAGCTTAGACTGTGTAGAACATAGTGACTGTTTCTGAAGAGTTATGGAATACAGACAATGTGCATTAACCTTTCATGTTTATCTCATCAGAAAAACCTGTGATTTTTCTGCTGAACCAAAGAACAGAAAAATATTGTATAATCTATAACTATTAAACTACAAAAGTAGCCCATGCTCACTGTAATATTAACATGGTCCAAAATAAAATGTAGCTTACTTGATTTTTCTGGTCCTTGCCCTCCCTAATGAATGTCACTCCACCTACACAGCATTTGCAGATATATAGAAGAATTATTTGAGAGAAATGTGTGTGAATGAAAAACCATTGCCATTTGAAACCTTGTCTCTTTCTCATTGTATGTAAGTTTGAGAGGAAATTTGGAGCTGAATATAATGCTGTAATTAGTCTCTGGAGGACTCACATGGACAATTGACTGCTCATTAGTCTGTCAACTTCCTTTGAAATTGATTTTTTTTCAATTGTTTACACGAGAGCATGGAAAGAGAAATGAACTATGTTAATATACTTTCCAGATGTTGCAACTGCCTATCCAGATAAGAAGTCAATCTTAATGTACGTGACATCACTCTTCCAAGTTCTACCCCAGCAAGTCACCATTGAAGCCATCCAGGAAGTGGAAACATTGCCACGGCACTCAAAGGTCACAAGAGAAGAACATATACAATTATTACAACGACAACAACAACAACAACAACAACGCTTCTCTGAACAGGTCAGTGTTGTAGTCCTGTTCAACTGCACTTGTTTTTTCCCCCAGTGGTCCAGCCAGGCACCCAGGCTCCTCACCTGTTTCTTCCTCTGGGTGAAGACCTCCATCTCTCTCCCTTCTGACCAGGGTATTTCTAGGCTGTACTGTCCCATGCCTTAAATGTATATTCCCCAGCAATGACAGTTTGCCTAACCACACATGATTGCTTTCTCTTCAAAGACTGGTGACAGCATAATTGATACAAATATAAGTTACTAGACAGACTTTTCTAAACAAGTACACTTTTAAGGTAAAAAGCATTACAGAGAAAATGTTAAACAATAAAAACCTAAATGAATGCTAATAAAGCTTACCAGGGATCACTCCTGTTCTAAACATGGGTCCTGGCAGGATAAATTCTCAACTCTTCACCATAGAAGAGTCCTCATGAACTGAGAAGTTAATCTCCACTTCAGCTCAGAACAAGCACCACGATGACAAGTTTAGTCGACCCTTTAATTTGGAATTTTCAGAAGCAGTAGTCGAGTGTACAAATGATATCTCTTTGCAGGGTGTATCTTCAAAAGGCTGGGTTTAGAGAAGGAGAATTTGAATTCTCCCTCCCTTGAAGTATTTCCTAAGGAAATACAATTGGTTCATATTGTTAAAAAATAAAAGGCCTTAGTACTTTCTCTTACCTTTCAGTGATTTTATTTATGTTGTCTTCCTACAAAAGAAGTTCCATACAATTTCACAAGACCCACATTTCAGTTTATAATGCCAAATCTGCAAAGGTGCAACCCTGAACTCAATAAGATTTGTCCAGGATATTACAGAATATTGCCTGTCTGTCACAGTGACTTCTTTTATGTGTGTGATTGCAATTTGACAATTTTAAAATATATTTCAAGAAGACAAAAAAATTAGAGAAAATCTGCAGGCATATCTGTAACAGATTAGTATTTATCAAATATAAATGTCTGCATGAACTGTATTTTTTTGCTTTGCATGAAGTATTGGGGTATTTTAAGAAACAATTAAACAGATTTTGCTTTGTATTCCTAATTGAAAACATTATATATTTGATCTTGAAAAGCCCATAATAAATATTCTGGTTTTAATGAAGGAACAGAATAAAAGTATAAGCATCGCAAATGTAATTGAATACCAAGTTTGGTTATTCCTTAAAAAATCAGCAGTAATCTAACATATCACTAATATAGATAATGCTCAGTTGAAATAAAAATAATGCTTATGAAGTCATTTATATTTTCAAGAAGTACCTGTTGTCAATTCTGTTAAATGTGTTTTCATTTGTTCATATTTAATGTACACTAACTAGCATTTGAGTTCTGCTATGCTCATCCATAGTTCTCCCTTCTAGAATATCAAGTGACATAGGCATGTTCTCTTATACATACCTCTGTTATGTTTCTAAACTAGAATTCAGTCAATCTCTGCTGAAACGGTTGAAGACAGTTAGACACCACTTTTTCTGTTGAGTTAAATTTGTCTTGCAATCTTCCTGTTCATAGTTGCTGACCTGATGAATGCTGACTTGATTTATTCAAGACTTATTACAAGTTTTTTTTGCTTTTGGCTTTAGCTGGATTATTTAGTGAGATCTTTCAATTAGTACTGGTATTACACCTTGCAGCTCGAGCAGGAGTTTTTCTGCCTTTCATGATAGAATGAGAAACTAATGAAAACACCTCCCTAATTTTGACTGCTGCATACTAGTGCTGTATCTAAGATTTAAATTCACGTGCTGGTATCTTCTTGCTTTCCTTCTTTTGTTTCTAAAAACAATATTTCTGTATTCTACATGGTTATCAATATGTCTGCTTTTCCCCCCTAATTTCTTCGTAGATCTCAGTCACTCTAGCCCAGGGTCATGTGCACACCCCTTCTCCTCCTCCTAAACCTCGCTTCAAAAGCTATGCGTACACACAAGCTGCTTATGTCATGTCCCCTGGCCAAAAAGGGAGGCAGTTCACTCCACAGGTCTGTCAATATTACAGTTTGTTATAAAAAA
Organism: Pelodiscus sinensis; assembly: GCF_052426305.1. NCBI lineage: Eukaryota > Metazoa > Chordata > Testudines > Trionychidae > Pelodiscus > Pelodiscus sinensis. The sequence continues at coordinate 204,575,707 of NC_143052.1, forward strand.
TATTCTAATATGCCTGTGCTTGCTGTGAAAATGTGTGTGTACTTTTTCCTGTCTTGGTAATCTACCTTTTTCTATTTCAGTAGGGTGTGTCAGGTGATGCCTTTTTGCTGAACACTTCAATCTGTCTGGCAAAAATGTATCATGCTGTTTTATAAATATTAAGCAAAGATCAAATACTGACAGACTGTTAGAAATTAACACTTCTTTTCTGTTGTATCTTATTTTAGAAATTTTGAAAAGAATTAATTTTAAAAGTCAATTCCACTGTAAATGTAAGAGGTAATAGGCACACTTGACAGCCACAGGTTTTTAAGGTGATTTGTTTATAGAAAAAGAAGTAGTATTGATTTTTTTCATTAAAGAAAATGTTGTATAATAATTTTCAATCAGCTTGGGAAGAGAGCAGGGAAAACATTCACTCTTACTGTTCTTTATATGACCTAGTTTAACTTATATAGTAAAATCCTATAGATATACCATAGTTTTAAATAGCCCACAAACAGACTCACTCCAAAGTCAAGATCAGAGTCTATACAGCTCCTTGAAGCTGCATTCAGTGCAATTCAGCTGAGTGAGAAAAATAGATTAGGAATCCTCTTAGTATCTACTTTCAGAATTCTCATTATTGCTTTGTTTGAAAAGTGTAACATTATAGCATCATAGATGATGTAAGAAAATTGTATAATGTGGTATGGATTGTGTTAATTTTCTTTTTGGGGAAAGAATTGTATTTATTCAGCCTCACATAGCTATTTGAGTTCTATAATTATATTGGGAGTTATTTCAAAATATCCTGAGTGATAATGAACATGGCCAAATTTCCAGTTAGCTGTTAACCTTTCATCTTTGAATCAACATGTCAAATTTTAAGATGAAGAATTTACTTTCCTAATCCAGGAAACAGCCCACAATGATAATTGATGCTATATGGGCCTGACCAACCTAATTGTGATAATGATTTTCAGAATTAACAAAGATAAGGTCTTTAGATTTATTGTTACCATGGTGAGGTACTGATCACAGCCAGTTTTGTTTAAAAGTCTGTGGTAGGCACATCAATGCTAATCCGATTTCTCTTTTCCCATAGTACTTTCTCAAATTCCCAACAGGCTAATTTCAGAATAAGATATCTCACTTTTGAATTTTCCTTGAGGTAAACTACAGAGCCTCCTTTGCTTGATCTGCAAGTTTCAAAGATCTTCCCAGGTGACTAGCTGGCAAGGTTGTCATCTTCTGGAGATGATGGTTTTCTATGCAGATTCTTCTTAGACTGCTGCAGTCTTTCATCTTCATAGCACTATCATTGCATGCTTCTGAGTCTGAGTTTCTCACTAACAGTTATCCAAGAAGAATCCTGTTGAAACTGCATCTGATCTAAATTACTTCAAGTGGTAGTGTCTTCATTTGGGGTGCTTGGGGAGTTCTGATTTAGGAGAAATGGTCCAGTAAGATATCTAGTGTAAGCCTCAACATAAACTACTGGGAATGGAAACAGCTGCAAATGCAAGAAGAACACTAGAGGTCCATGTGGCCTCTGGTCTTTGGAAGTCTCAAGACTTGGTGACCCCCTACAGAGTAGCACCCAGCCTTCTGGTATTAGCCATAGCTAGCAATGCTGGTTTATTGCTTTTTTTTCCTGTGCCCATTTCTGTCATTATGGCACTGTCCCCTGAATGCCTTACCTCACTTTTCTTGCCCGTTATCTATCACAACTCTTCTTGAGCTTCGTATCTTCCCTTTTATCCATGTCCAACCACTGCTCACTTTCATCAGTCCTTTCTTTAATATTGTCATTCCTTTCTGACTTGTTGCTTGCCATGTCAAGAAGATGCACAGGCCCAGGCCAGTCAATCCTCATTACACTACTGCATATTGAGGAAGTAGGGATAGCTCAGTGGTTTGAGCATTGGCCTGCTAAACCCAGGGTTGCAAGTTCAATCCTTGAGGGAACCATTTAGGGATCTGGGGCAAATCTGTCAGGGATGGTATTTGGTCCTGCTGTGAGGGCAGGGGACTGGACTCAATGACCTCGCAAGGTCCCTTCTAGTTCTATGAGATGGTATATCCCTATATATTAGACTCAGACTTCCCTTGTCTATAATGCCGCCTCCATGCACACAGAAGCACACTTTTCTTTACCCTATTCCAGCAAAGTCCTTTCTTACATCTGTTCTTTAGACTGAGCCAGACTGCTTCCTGTTTGAAAATTAAGGTCTCTTAAAATGTTATTACTCCCATAAATGGTGGTCATCCTGTTGAAACCTAGGGGGAATAAGTCTGTCTTCCTTACCTACCTGTGAATATGGAGAGCTTTTATAAACTGTTGCAAATCTCAGAATACATATTCATTGTCAGCTTCCAAAGCCTTTATCAGTGAATTCCTTACAGCAGGATTAAGAAAGGCCTAAGTACAAATGTGAGCAAACATTCACCACTAAACATGAGAGAGGTTCCACACAGAGTGAGAATTTTGATACCCCAAACTACTTCCTCACATGATACTGGCAATGAGAAATGCAAGCTTATATCTCTGTTAATAGAATTGAAATACTGTAGATTGTAGGTGTAAATTAACAAAAAGAATGCAAAAATATGTGAGAATAAAAAATAAAATGCATGGTTAAAGCTACTATATATAGATGTCTCTCCGAAAGGTAGGCTTGGAGACATATTGTAAATGTGTGTGATATGCCAAAAGCAGGCGTATGTAAATCCAATGAAGAAAATGAACACTTTATTCACTGTTATACAAGATAATATTTTACAAAATAACTGCAGTAGTGGAATTACTTGATTATGCCCTATTCAAAATGTCAAATCAAATAAATCAACTCAAATACTTGACTCCTTTTTTTCTAGACCTTCAGAATTGGAGCTGCAAAGAGGAATTGCTTATGGCAGTATGTGGGCTGGGTGGGGGAGTTGCATTAAGTTTACTAGACAGAATGCTAATTCATGAATATATTGGTGAATTAAGCTTTTTGTTGTTCATTATGATGTATCTTCCCTGACATGAAGATGGGTGCTCGCTTTAATAAATTTGCCTTCACTGAACATGTCAGAAGGGACTACAGATTACCCTGAGTCAATTACCATCAAGTATTCCTCCCTTTCACTTTTATGCAACTGTAAAAACAAAAAAGAGGATTTATTCTGGAACTGAGAGAGCAAGCAATTCACTTGAGAGTTGGCCAACAGCATTATAAAGTAGGAAACCCAAACAGTACCTAAATCTAGACTTCCTGCATTCCTAAAAATGCAGGGCTACAAGGGAGGTCATCTACTCCAAACCCCTGTACAAACGCAGGACCAAGTATACCTAAACCATCCCTGAAAGGTATTTGCCTAACCTGTACTTAAAATGTTCTAATGTACACAGTACTCCAGCTGAGGCTTCACCATTGCTGTGTGGACAGGGATAGTTACCTCCCATGTCTTACATAAGCCACTCCTGTTAATACTCCGTTGCATATTAGCACTTTTTTGCAATTGCATCACATGGTTGACTCCTTCAGTTTCTGGTTCACTATGATCCCCGTATCCTTTTCAACAGTACTACTACTTACTCAGTTATTCCCCATTTTCTAATTGTGCATTACATTTTTCCTTTGTAATCAGTACTTTGCCCTTTGATTTGCCTCATATTCTTTTGTGGTAAACTTCTCAGCTGTTTCTAACACCTGATATTTTCAGCTGACTCCTCTACCCCAACAGATAAACAATACAGCAGACCTTTTTCAGTTACAAGGTATTGTCTCGGTGATTGTAACATCATAATCTTATGTATTTTCTCTCTGTTTCCACTGTTTAAACATTAGCATTTTTCCAAATGGTTTCATCTAAATAATGGCTTGTTAAGAGGCTTGTTGAACCTGTGAACTAGTTTGAGTGGTTTCTGTGATTTAAATAGTACAGAATTTGAAATTACACCACATGTCTTATGTCCTCTTCACATATTCTATAAATATTTTACCATAAAATAGTAGGCTTGTGCTCTTTTTTCCATTTGGGAGAGGGAGGAAGGTCATTATAAGAAGTTGGATGTTTCTTACACACTAGGTTTATTGTTGGAAGTTAATCTGAGGTAGTAGAAGTAAATATCAAATATCCCCCATACTTATGTACCTTCTCTTTATTCCCAGCAGTTGAGATGAAAAAGTAATTTCCTTATCTGCAATGTTGGCAATTAATTTATCCAGACTTCAGCTACAAAAACAAAAGATAAACCAGTAATGCTATGAAGGTCCATCTGGCTGTTAAATGCATAATAAATTGGCTCGTATTAGATTCAATATTTGCTGTAAGAATTCATACGGTATTAACTTAATCAGTGAAGTAAGTTTAACTTGGTACTACCATCTGTATAATGTCAATTTTTAGGTGAACTACCTGTAATTAGTTGAAACTTTTTACTTGCAGTAACTTTTCCTTTTTACTTTTTAAGTGCAGTAACTTGCTGCTGTTCATAAGTCTACTTCTCTGTCTCTCTTCGTAGACTTGAATTATCTATGTATTTTAGAGAATAAGCCTCCTACATGTAGCTGCACTGTAGCCTAGTGGAGAGAATAGTGGCTTGCGCACTGGACTAGATGTCAGAAGACCTGAATTCTACTTCTGGCTGCCAAAGGCCTGCTGGGTGACCTTTGGCAAGTTCCTTCATTTTCCTTCCTACACTACACCTGTAAAACCGGGACAATGCTTTATGAAGAGTTTTGAAAACTTCCAATGGAAAAATAATCTATAAGAACGAGGCAGTCTCATAATATTACATTAGTATTAAAAATAGGCATGAGCCATAAACATTAAATATTGGATTTTCATCAGTCTCAGATTCAGTGGAGTTTTAAAATGGGGGCTAAGTTTAGTCTCTTTGTAGAAGATGACTCAATTATTAAATTTCTGTCTAAACGCATTATAGCAACCAGGTGTGCTTGGATCTTTAGCTTTGTTTTAGTCCCATGTTGAATCATATGTGGCTTATTTAGGTTCAGGGTAACTGCATCTGTATCTCTCTTTCCTTCTTGTGTTCAGCTCCAGCAGTGTCTAGTCATATGTCTAGTCTACAGTCATCACCTGCCACTGGGCAGGCCCCTTGTTATACTTCTTTCTAAGTGGGAGTTTTAAAGTTGATCAGCCCTATACCTTACTCTGTGATAGCCTCAATAAGCTATCTGCCTAAAGGTCAGCACCTGTGCCATATTTACACTCCATGGACTGTGAACAGTGTATTGCCAGCAGTTAGAAGATGCCACACAGCTTCTTCTAAGCAAGCACATTTATTCCTAGAAGTATAGTCGCAAAATCCTGTAAAAATAAATGTTTCTATACACGTTTAAAAGCTTACCAGCGGTCACCATTAGTCTTATATACCCGAAGTAGGCCAAAGTTATTCCAGTCCTTCTGCAAGGTTGAAGCCCTGTCCATTTGATAGATCAAAAAATAAAACTCTGAGTCCTAAGTTTAAAACCAGTCTTCATATATAATCTTCCCCTCTTTTTCTATTGGTCTCTGGGAAACCCACAGGGAGCCAATACATGCAAACTTTCCCCAAAAGCGGTACCTCTCTGGAGATTGTTCACAACCTAAGTGATTGACAATTATCCCCACCCACTCTCCTTGGTATCTGGAGAAGCTGTGATTACACTCCCTGGTGTTGCATACAATCCCTGTCCGACAGACACACACAAACTTAATACAATAAGGCCCTGTGTTGCTTCTTGAGGAACACTGGGCAGAGACAAAAGACAGGACTATGCAGCACTTTAAAGACTAACAAGATGGTTTATTAGGTGATGAGCTTTCATGGGCCAGACCCACTTCCTCAGATCAAATTGTGGAAGATCTGAGGAAGTGGGTCTGGCCCACAAAAGCTCATCACCTAATAAACCATCTTGTTAGTCGTTAAAGTGCTGCATAGTCCTGTCTTTTGCTTCAGCTAGACCAGACTAACTCGGCTATATCTCTATTACTACTGGGTAGAGAGTCACCTTGTTGCCCCCCTGCTTCCAGCACTAGGGAATCTTGCCTGTGCCGGCTGGGTGTTAGCTCCTTAATGCCACCAGCCTGTCAGCCACTGAAGTATTCCTCTGGGCTACAGCCTTGCCTTTACCCTATTGGATGACAGTGGGTGCACCCACTCCCAAGTTCCTTCAAAATACTCCTCCATCGTGTCCAGCACCTGACCAATGGATATCTACTTAAATCCCAGGATCTGTGTTCTCAAAGCAACATTGTACTCTAGTTCACAAGTTTTATCATAGTCCACCATCTATCATAATGATGAAAATAAAAGCCTGTGTGTGATAGACACAAATGGTTAGATGCAAAAAATAAAAAAAAATCACAAAATATGGTCAGGTACCTATATTTAATAGGTACCTTTCTTATGTAGTAAAATAGATTCTCACCACAAAACTGTTTTGCAGCACTTACTAGCCCTGATATGATGGGGCCTTCATGAAGCAACCTACTCCTTAAGATACCTCCTTATTGAATGGATCTCATTATGAAATGAGAATTATGCCCTTATGGTCTTGGAGTGAAAGTAAGTCACATGTCAGAGATAGCTCATTCCAATGGGAGGGAGTTATCACTCTTCCTGGATAACTGATGATTTTCCATTGGCTTTCATGGTGTAAATGGGGATGGCAGTGTAATACATCACCAAAGGCATTGCTTGTAAAGAACACTGAACCTTTTGCCAGTTAGCACCAATGGCTTTGTCACAATCCCTAAATATAGTGCATGTGGTTGCAATATCTGTCATATGCCTCTCTTGCTATTCAAATATGCATGTCTGTGCCCTTATACCTGACACTGATAAAACACTATTGTATCGTAACTATCAGCACTTAACATTGAAGGAGCCTGGGTTTTTATCCATTGTAGGCTCCAAAAAATGATTGTGCAGCATTTCAGTCACCTACACCAAAGGAATAGCTACAATTTAGAGGAATACATTTATTTCGTTTTTTAAAATTAGAACAGTTGTGAGAATGCCATGCCAGTTGTACAGCAGCTGTACAACTCAACCATTGCTTTTAATGGGTAAATTGAAACTGTTTTCCAGTTACTTTTAAGTGGAATGCAAATAACTTTGAAGTTGAGATGTACTGCTGGGATATTCAAATGAGGCTGAACTTTCGCTGAACATCCGTTTGTATTGGGTGCCTAATTGCAGTGGGTCCCTTTCAAAATCTCAGCATGAATTAAGGTGAAAGGAAGTTACCAAGCTCTCTTCTCTGTTTAAACCTGAAAAACAACTGAATCACTCAAACAACTGAACCATTGAGTTATGTCTGACTGAGGTTTGTAAGAAATGTTCAAGAGTCCTGGGGTATCTGCTGCTCAGTAAGTAATTACTGTGTATGACAGTCAGTCAGCTCTGCATATTTACAGAGAGTACTGCCCTTTGAAAGGTCAGACTGCTCATCTGTACTGATTGTCAAAGTGCCAAGGTTTTATTTGTGGATGTGATGAAATGCAGACCATATACTGCATTGTGTCTCAGTTAGCTAGCTTTTGGGGATATTTTTCATGGTGTCCTTACTGTTATCAGGGAATACATCTTGGCTAGGGATGAATCTGAGCTGCAAAATTCACATCTGGTGGTGAAAATTGAATACCTCCTCATCTGAAATTGTGGAGGTATTTGTTTCTGAGGAATGGGGTCATGTACTTAGGTGTAACAGTACTAAGAAATCTGTAATCATGTTAAGTCCTTATGGGTATGTCTACACTAGCCACCCTAGTTCTAACTAGGGTGGCTATTGTAGTCATTCTACTTTGCAAATGAAGCTTGGGATTAAAATATCCCGGGCTTTATTTGCATGTTCCTGGGCACTGCCATTTTTAAATGCCCGGTAGTTCGGACTCCCTGCCCGTGGCTACACGCGGCACGGGCTAGGTAGCTCGAACTAAAGTCCCTAATTCGGACTACCATTACTTCTCCTGCAGTGAGGAGTAACGACAGTCTGAATTGGGGCTTTAGTTCGAACTACCTAGCCCGTGCCGCATGTAGCCCCGGGCAGGGAGTCCAAACTACCGGGCATTTAAAAATGGCAGCACCCGGGAACATGCAAATAAAGCCCGGGATATTTTAATCCCAAGCTTCATTTGCAAGTTCGCATGACTACATTAGCCACACTAGTTCAAACTAGGGTAGATAGTGTTGACATACCCTATGTGAGTTAGATGAAATAATTCTATATCACATGTCAAAAAGGACATATATATAAAAAACTAATCTGAACCTCTTGGCTTGAAATTTCACAAAAACAAGTGAGATATAAAGTAGATCAGGTTCTTAGCCATGCTGGAAAGACCACAAGAACATTACTTTCTGTTCTTTTTCTGGAAATATGCAAGCCTTTGAAAGGATGCAGGTGTGAATGGGAAGAAAGTTAATCAGACTTATCTGAAGCTAAAACAAAATGTGGGGTGAGTTTGAATTGTGTAAACCTTTTGATGGCTTTTTTTAAAAATTAGACTGACGATCTGTAGCAGAGTGCTAGCTGCAGCAGCACCCTGGTCACTAGGGGTACATCTACACTTGCTCCCTAGTTTGAGCTGGGGATACAAATGTAGGTGACCGAAATTGCTAATGAAGTGGTGATTTAAATATCCCGCGCTTCACTAGCATGATCTTGCCAGCGCGTTACTCCGCTCAACAGCTGATTCGAATCAGGAAGTGTGCAACGGGACGCGTTAGTTCCAACCAAACCCCTTGGTTTGAACTAACGTTACTCCTCAGAGTAACTAGGGAGAAAGTGTAGACATACCTTTGGATAATTCCATAGCTGAAGAGAAAATTACAGGCTTTATTGGAGACAATTAACCTATTAAGGTGAGAGTGTTGACTGGGCTATAGGACAATTATCTTAAAAGTGGAAAATATATAGTTCGCAGGAATAGAAAGTGAGGGGCTACATCAGAGGCTGAAATGGGTATGATACAGTAAGCTGGGTGTAACGCTCCTCCTGAACATTGATGTGTGATTCTAAAGAACAAAAATCTATATGCAGAAAAGTAATGACCTGTGTGTACTGTAAGTAAGCAAATGGGCCAGGCAACATGACATACCAGGTAGCAGATGGAACACCCTGTGACATGATCCCTAATTGAGAACTTCAAGCAAGTTTGTGAATATATGTATACATGTATGCTTTTATATGAAAGATAATATAGTAAAGGGTACAAAACTCTGTTGTTTGGTAAAAAGTTCTTCTTTGCTAGGAATCAGCCTATACAAGTCAAGAATACATATATAAAATATATTTTCTTCATAAAATAATTATTTCTTAAAAAAATAATATGAAATGGGTTTGCCTGATGGTCAGGTAGCAGAATGCATATGCTACCATGTAGGAGATCAGTGCCTGGGTCTCAAATTTTCAGGCCAGCAGACCCTAGTGGTATGGAGAGAATGACTTTGCATCATGCCCTGGTGACTCTGGTCCACTCCAAAGTTTGGGAAGCCATTACTTGCTTGAAAATAGGACTATAATAGAGTTTAAAGAGAAGCTAGATAATTTCATGGAGGTTAGGTCCATAAAAGGCTTTTAGCCAGGGGATAAAATGGTGTCCTTAGCCTCTGTTTGTCAGAGGATGGAGAGGGATGGCAGGAGACAAATCGCTTGATCGTTGTCTTCGGTCCACCCTCTCTGGGGCGCCTGGTGCTAGCCATTGTTGGCAGACAGGATACTGGGCTAGATGGACCTTTGGTCTGACCCAGTACAGCCATTCTTATGGTCTTATGTTAAAAGTATGAAATGTAGGGAAAGGGTAAGTGAGGCAATCAGAAGGATCAAGCAAGATTTCCCTGAATTTATACTGAAAAATAACACAAGTGCAATGGAAATTGGAAAATAACTAAAAATAAACCAGAATATACCTACTATATTCCTCTTTAGGAAATTAAGATCTTATAGAGTTCAAAACTTACAACAGCTCAGTATTTGGTGTGTGAATTTCTTGGTTAGTGAATATTTTTGTAATAGGAAACCGTTTTATTTTATTCTTCCATTTCCTATCTAGGTCTCTGACTTGTTCTCTCACTTTTGCAGTGGCAAAGTGGTCTGTATTTGGTCAGCAAGGAATCCCACCAAAACAGGTGGACCTCACTAGGGAGGATACCACTTGTTCATCCTGCCAGGGTCACTTCTTACCACACTTACAAAAGCTGCAGTCCATGGGGCAAGGGGGTCTCTGGACACTTCAGCATGGATGAGTCCCAGGGGCTTGTTAGCCACAGACCTTTAGTTTAGCTATCGAGATCTCTGGCTTCTGCAGGCAGGGGCTGTGAAAACTCTTGACCTGGAGACTCCACTACTGAGCCTTCCTCTTTAGCATTCTGCCTAGAATGAGTTTGGCTGTTCCCTTTTATAGTGAGGCATCAGTTGGAGCATGCCCAGCATAGTCTAATGGGTGGGACTTCCGCTACACATAGCATGGGATGAACCCTCCCCACCACCAGAGGAATTGAATGTTGCTCTTACGTGGAGCAAGAATCTGACTACTTTTGTTTGTTCTCAGCAGAAATAGTCTTTTGTTGTAGAATTAATTTTGGCATATTTCTTGTGTAAATATTATCTTGGTATGCAGAGTTTCTCCTGGCAAACTGGCCAATTCACTACAGCCTGTAGTGATGAAAGCTTTCACATCCGTAAAGTTATATGCTTTGAATCACTTCTTTGAATAATTCTGGCATTGGATTTATGCAAAGGTTGGGAGAGAAACATTTTCAATATTAAAGTTCATTGGTTCAGTCCGTTAGGATTTCTCATGATGCCCAAAAAGGTGAAACAGTGACATTTTCACACAATGGGATTTCCATACAGAAAACATGCAAGTGAACGCTTACTTTGTTTATTTGAGAGCTAATTTAAAATGCAATAATACTTTAACCTTCATTATAACATGACCCAAGGAAGGCTTCTGCCAAAAGTATTATAAAAATTTAATTAGGGATTTTCTCTGGGATAGGTCACATTACTAAAGCTAGTTCAGAATGCCTTTCAGTGGAAATAAAATAGATTTATAGCACTTAACAGCATCTCAGGAAGAGAATTTAAACGGATTTGTTAAATGGCTCAGGTGGTAGGGGTTGTGAAATAGAACCTTTTCCTGATGGGTCACCACTACAAATCCAGACCAAACCAGTAGTGATGGGAAGTTTTCATTTGGTATCTGTTATGGCCTTTATTAAATTGGTTGGTTGGCTGACTTCATTCTTCAGAGAGTTTGTGTATACTTGCCACATACATAACATTTCTTGTGGTTAGTTTCATAGCATTCATCAAATGACCACGGAAATTATCTTCTGATTGAAAAGAGACATGGTTTTGGGACAGTCTTGCACATATGCTTTGGAAATATTAGGATTTAAGTTTATAAAGTTCATTCACTTCCAATTATATAGTGTTGCTAACTTCCTGAGAATAAGCATTTAGGAGTTAAATAAAATAGTTGGTCAGACTTAGGGGTTGTCCACACTAGACAGTGGATTGATGTCACAGCAATAAATCCAGCAGCGGTTGATTTACTGCATCTGCTTAGATGCAAGAAATTGACCTCTGAGTGCCCTCCACCAGGATGAGAAGAGTAGCTGCAGTCAATGGGGTTATGTCTACACTGCAACACTTATTCTGGAACAGTGCTAGTTATTTCAAAATACTTAGTCTGCGTCTACACAGCAGGCAGTTATTTTGAAATGGTGTCAAAATACTGTCAAGCTGGAGGACTTCTTATTCCTACTCCTGTAACCCTCATTGTATGAGGAGTAAGGAAAGTTGGAGGAAGAGTGCTCTGTTTTGACATAAGTGCTGTGTAGATGCTCCCTATTTCAAAATAAGCTATGCAATTGATGTAGCTCAATTTGCATAGCTTATTTCGAGTTAAGCCCTGCTGTGTAGATGCACCCTGGGAGAGCAGCCCCTGCTGACTCTATGGGGTGGAAGACACCATGGTAAATTGGTTGAATTTAGCTACACTATTTGGCTGTACTATAGTCCTGGCCTTAGGTTCTGATCCCGCAAGTCAATCTGTGCAGTCAGGGATCCCATCTGTCTTGATTGGGGTTCAGGGTGCTCAGAAGAGTCCATATATGCTGATGAGCTTGAAGAATCAAGAATGAGTATAAAAAGCATTACATTAAATGTATACTTCTATGCAAACTCTGTAAACAGTATACATAGCTTTGCTACTGAGTTTAAATTTCCTAATACTGGTGATGCCTAATGTTTAATTGGCCATATATTAAGTCCACCTAGGAATGTTGTAGAGATGTAATATGAAGCCAGAAAGATAATTCTCTTCACTGATCTCCTGTTGGTTTCCAATGAGGGAGAGTGAGAAGTTTACTTTTTCAAAAGAAATGGTATGAACTGAAAAGCAGCTTTGTCCAATCAATAATTTTAAGGAAAAACTTCCTGAGGTTTTTCAAAAACCGAAGAAAGGAAGCAATGTGGGTTTTTTTATTAGTTATAATTGAGGTGATAATATACTTTTCTCATTTTTTTTTCCCCCTCGTAACAAGGTAGATCCAAAATGGAAAGTTGCCTTCCATGAACAACAAAGCAGTATCTTAGTCAAAGTCAGAAATAACTAGGAAAATGTATGTGCATGTCTCAAAAAATGCCAGTTTCACATAACCAATGACATGTAGTTGCTCTCCTGTTTCACTTGAACACTTTTAACTGATTGATAGATGGTAGAATGGAATAAGTCTGAACAGGAACACCAAGCCTATATGAAATGATGTCTCCATATACTCCATTTAGATAAAGTGATTACACAAAACGTGTTCTTTTTCAGTGTCTGTCCGCTACAAAATTTTCATGAGAACATTTTTATCATACACTTAGAAAAATATGAGATGCTTAGAACATAATGATTGCAAAAAACTGTAAGAAAGCCTATGTACAAAGGTAGTGCTTCTGATACTAAGGATGCAGCACTGGAGATATTGCCAAATGTGTCAATGAAACTGAGGAAGAGAGATTCTGGAATGCTGTGCTCATTTAGAGAGACGCTGAAATTATAGAGAGCCCCAAAATGGTTGTACGTTTGTACGAAGGAGTAGAATTCTGTATTTTTTCCCTTAAACACTAGTGCAAATACTAGGAGGATATGGCAAAATAGTCTCCTTCCATAACCCAAATATTTGTAGACAATTTTTCTCTCATTAGAAATCTTTACTCTTGAAAAAAATCTGACTTAAATATTGGGATTTTTTTTTCTTCTGTCCAACATTCTTCAATGTCCAACATTGTTCGACAGTGCTGCTTCTTTGCTTCCATTCCCTGATTTACCTGTCTTCTTTTCCATTTAAGGATCTATTCCAACCTCTCTCTTTGTGATAAAGATTCTTCATGAAATTCCCCCTTCCCCTATGTCAGTGACCTCATCTATTCCTATGTGTTAGCTCATTCCCTTCATAAACAGTCCCATATATTGTTTTCCTATTTCTCTGGAGTGTTGCAGAATATGATTTGAAGGATTCTGATAATTTCAGAAGCCAAACACATTTCCTTCCTGTACTTTTGTTGTCAGAAACCATTCATTTAATTTACTGTGGTTCTCTAAGTGTTTATACTTACTCTTTTTATGTACCTACTTCCTATCTGTTGGTAACTGATTATCTACTAGAAGATTTAATCCAGCATTGCTTTGGACTGTAACTCAATTAATGTTTGTTTTGTGGCAAATAAAATGAAAATGCTTCATTTAAATCCTTGTTCCAGGGTGGGCTGGGTATCAGCGGTCAGTATATAGGATGCCCCATGGAAAGAGGAGTACCCCAGTCCCCTGTCAGCACAGCACTTTGGGGCAGGTGAGAAGTGCCTCTCCATGGCCAGTGCAACTCCAGGGGCACAACAAGGGGAAGGGGTGCATGTTGCAGGCTAGGATAGGTCTAGGTACTTCTGCACTCCCTAGCCAGAATGAGGAATGCAGCAAACTGTGCACTTGCCTGTCACTCCTTAAAAAAGGAGACTAGCCAGCAATGTTCCAATAGGAATCATGGGGAGCCACACCCTTTCTAAAGGCTGCCTGGGGAGTGGTAAGCTCAGGGCTGGAGCAGTCCCAAGGAGCTGGGGGTGTGCCCACAGCCAGCCCCTTTTGCTTGCCTGGTGATTCTGTCTCTTATCTATGTGGTTTTATGAGCATAATCCCATTCCAGGCACATCCCATTTTCCTGGCACAATCCACGCATGACCTTGCTGTAAGTTATTATAAGAGGAAGCTGTGTACCAAATTTGATAGTCTTAGCTCTTACTGTTTAGGAGTATTTCTTGGACAGACATACAAACTTTCTCAAGTTTATAGTATATGAACAGTGCATATTAATAGTGAATTTCCTTTTAGCAACAGAACTCACCTTCTTACTATAGAATAAGGTTTTTGCTTAACACATATCTATAGCAGAGTAGCTAACTATTGAAAAATAATTTAGCATGAGCTATAGAGATAAATGCATGTGACAGAATAGTGGGAAATGTGGTGTTCAGGGAAATTGCATTTGCTGTTTTACATGCTTTTTTGTACCATCATCAGCTAATAAGGAGATTTTAGACTGCACCAGAAAGAGTAAACATTTGACTCCTAAATATATGGGTTTAGCACATTATCCTGTAGTATGAACTCGATACTACAAATAGCTGAACAAATAATACATGCTGTATGTGAACTTCATGTTACACAACCAAATATGTTGGGAGTGGGGAGCAACATAAAATTGTTTTGAAATTACCAAGATGCAGTGTATAGCACAGTGACTAAATAAAATGGCATCATGTACTCTCATTCAATACTGTTTCCTCCTTATAAAGAGATACACCTTTTCCTGTTGATGGTATTTTTTTATTTTTTACATCAATATGTGAGAAAAACATTTTTCCTCTGTATAGTTTAAATTTCAGATTGTACTGAAATGAAAAAAATGGACAGATTTCAGAGTATTTGTGGGATGTGAGAACCTGTATCTACCAAGAAACAGCTGGGTGAGATGTAACTGACTTGGCATATGTGCTGCTTTCCTTCACCAGCTTTTGGTAGCAGTAGTTAGTTTAGTTAGGAGCCCCTAGATAATCCAGATACCAGCAGTTTGTATCAAGATGAAAAGGAAAGGATTATTTTTCCATGCTTTTATTTTTTAATCAGTTTTTAATGGGAATAACATGACAACAGCATCATTAAAGGGACACTTAGATTTTAAGACACAATGTTAGCATGCACACACAAAAGAAAAACCCCTCATCTATGCTCTTACACTTACATTTTTTCAACTAGTTTGTGGGTATAGAAGATACAGAGAAACACTACAGGAAGACTACATAGTTTCTAAACATGGCTTACAGGGCTGTATTGACAGAGCATCTTTTGTTACCTTCTTTATGTGATGCCCATTATCTGGGTTTATAAATCCCAGGCCTTAAATTTAAAAGGAAAAAAACCCTTAAATTGAAATTCTGTTTTTAATTTATTTGCAGACACATTGTTGAAGCATGTCAAATATTCATGTTACTTATTTGATAAACACATTAGCTTATGCTAAGTAGCACATGTATGTGACCAAAACCTAAGTGAATTCATTGTTTTGGAGCAACAGAAAATGAAGACAACCTGACCAAGCTTTCCTATATATATTTTGGTTTCAGTTCGCTTTTAGGGATTTTTTTTAAAGCACAGAATGACATGCAATTAAGTTAAGGACAAAGAGTTATTCTTTTGTGTCCACACAAATTCCACATGAGCTTACATGAATTTGGCAGCTCATATATTTAGGAAACAATGAAAAACCTTCCTCTTTGACAAAACATTTTGACGATATCAGGTGAGAGACTCCATGTCCGCATCCACTGCTCTTACCCACAAAAAATTTCCAACCATGTCCCCATGAAAACCCAGAAATTAACACATCCGTCAATGCATTAACACATCAGTCAATTAACACACACATCGCAAATCTGTTCCATCCAGTGTATTTACCCCAAATAGAGAGGAAAAGTAAGAGAGACTGAGGTCCACTTCATTCTTGCTACCAATTTTACCTCGATGGCACTTGGATGCTATAGCCATGAGCAATAGTATAAAGCCCTCATATGGACAATATAAAGTTCCCAATTTAAACTGAAGCCATTTGAGCAGTTTAAACCAGTACCCCACAAAACTGCAATTGGTAATGTACATTCTTATTCTTCTATTACATTTAAATTGTTTAAAAAATGAATAAATGAAAAAAATCTATAAATGTAAGTTGTGTGTTCATGTTGATTTATATCACCCCATAAAACCACTTACATATTTTAGAATCGGTGTCTAAACTGGTTTATTTAACTGTCAAGTCTTGAATTTAGCCTGCAAAGGGATGATCCTAAGGTGGCTTCTACTATATGTATTTAAAAGTTATTTAACAGAAGCATCCTGTTTTTGTCGCTCAAGATGATAATGGGATAGACTATGTTTTGTTTGAAGCGGGTATCCTAACAGTAGATAGTTTTAGTTTGTTCTATAGGAGTTCATGCCCACTCCCATTTTCTAGACAATAACTATTGCTAGAGTTTATGAATTAAAATTATTTAACAAATTATGGTTCTTAGTATGTCTTGCTCCTGAAAAACAAATCCCCAATTAAAAGCAGCATCAAATATACAAGACAATTCAGTCAAGACTTTGGGCTTACAGCTTGATCAACTTTATTAATTCATTAATGGAGTCTTGCATTGGACTCACTTAAACTTTTGGGAACAGGGTGATATTGTTTGCCTCTTGTTCTATGATACTTATAGCCCTTCAAGCTGCTTTGGATCCTGAGGCGTGGAACCAGCTATCACTGGTGCTTAGTGATGCTTTGGCATGAAACTTGACATATTTTTGAAAGTTGTGATTATTAGGGAGGAATGTCCCCAATATAAACTGGTCTTGTCAATCTTTCCCTTGCCTGATTGTGGGTATGTCTACACTACAAAGTTAGTTCAAACTAACGGACGTTAGTTAGAACTAACTTTCATAGGCGCTACACTAGCGCTCCGTTAGTTCGAATTTAATTCGAACTAACGGAGCGCTTAGTTCGAACTAGATAATCCTCATTCCACGAGGATTAAGCCTAGTTCGAACTAGCTAGTTCGAATTAAAGGGTGTGTAGCCCCTTAATTCGAACTAGTGGGAGGCTAGCCCTCCCCAGGTTTCCCTGGTGGCCACTCTGGCCAACACCAGGGAAACTCGTCTGCCCCCCTCCCGGCCGCGGACTCCTTAAAGGGGCACGGGCTGGCTACGGTGCCCGTGCCAGGTGCAAGCCTGCCAGCACCCAGCCAGCAGACCCTGCACCTGGCACGGATTGAGCCACCCACCCGATGCACCCCAGCCCTCCCCCTCTTCCCGGGACCAGGCTGGCGGCTCCCGGAAGCTTGCCCGGGACCGCAAGAGGCGGGCACCCGCCTGGGCTAGTGCGGACATCGTGGACCTCATCCACGACCTCCACACTAGGCACAGGAAAGTGGCCGTCTAGGGCAGGAGAGCTGCCAGCCTGGCCAACCAGGAGCAGGTGTGCATGAAAATCAAGGTGGTCCACTGAGACGACCGACCCTGAGCCCTGAGCTTACAATGGCCGTCCTGGGTCAGACCAAAGGTCCATCTAGCCCAGTAGCCTCTCTGCCGACAGCGGCCAACCCTAGGGACCCTGGAGGGGATGGACCGAAGACAGTGACCAAGCCATTTGTCTCGTGCCATCCCTCTCCAGCCTTCCATAAACCTTGGGCAGGGACACCACTCCTACCCCCTGGCTAATAGCACTCCATGGACCCAACCTCCATGACTTGATCTCACTTCCCTTTAAACTCTGTTCTAGTTGTAGCCTTCACAGCCTCCTGCAGCAAGGAGTTCCACAGGTTGACTCTTTGCTTTGTGAAGAAGAACTTTGTTACTTGTTTGAAGCCTGCTACCCATTCCTTTCCTTTGGTGTCCTCTAGTCCTTCTTTATGGGAACTAATGAAGAACTTTTCTGTATGCACCCTCTCCACCCAACTCCTGCTTTTAGAGCCCTCTATCCTGTCCCCCTTCCGTCTCCTCTTTTCTAAGCTGAAAAGTCCCAGTCTCTTTAGCCTCTCTTCATATGGGACCTGTTCCCAACCCCTGATCATTGTAGTTGCCCTCCCCTCTCCCAGCCTCTCTTCCTCTCTCCCACCTCCTTTTCCCAGTCTCCCCCAGTTTTGTTCAATAAAGACAGATTCCATTTTTGAACACAATTGTCCTTTATTTTGTACATCAAGAAGAGGGGCTTGGGAAGGGTAAGTGGAAGTAGGTGAGGGAGGAATGGGGTACGCGCCCCCGATGGGGAGGACTGGGCTGGCTCTGCGGGCTTCTGGGGGTGGAAGCTCTCCTGCAGCCCCCCAATTGCCCCCTCTCCCCAGATGGCAGCTTGAGGCAAGTGCAGCCGGTCTAATGGCCGAGTGTTGTGATGTGCCCAGTGTGGGTACTCTGGGCAATGCAAGCCAGGACTGCTTTGCAAGAGGGGCACCCCTGAGAACTGTCTGTCCAGGGTGGGGGTCGGGACCCTTTAAGCACAGCCCTCGGCTAGCCTGAGACAGCATCTCCACGCTCTAAGTCCTCCTCTGATGCCCTGCCGGCACTGCTTCCGGCCATCCTTGTTCATCCGGTTCAGGGTCCACTTAATGTGGACGCGCTAGTTCGAATTAGCAAAATGCTAATTCGAACTAGTTTTTAGTTCTAGATGCGTTTGTTCGAATTAGCTTAGTTTGAATTAACTAATTCGAACTAAGTTAGTTCGAATTAGCGCTGTAGTGTAGACATACCCTGTAGTATTAATGTTCTACAGCTGTTTTCATCCTATCTTCCTATCAAGCTTCCTGAAAACTGTGGGAGAAATAAGATGTGTCATTGGGCTGTAATGGGAATTATTACCATAAATGAGGAGCAGAATGCACAGTCAGTAAACAACTTAACTAATTACATTTGACTTCTGGATATTTTTATTCTCAATATATCCTTCCTTCATCAGCAACTTTCCTTCACCAACCAACTCTGTTACTGTAGATAATATAGTGTACAAACATCAAATACAAATTATTAAGGGAAGGTTTCATGATAGCAACTCAGTTGATCAGATTTCTTAATGATGCTTATTCCGACTATGCTGTCTCCATTAAGAACCAATCATCTGATTTACAAACCTCGTGAACACCCACAAATTGCATGTGATCTGCACATGTACAGCAACTCTCAAAAATAATCCAACAGTGATTATTTTGAAGGACACCGACTGGATTGTTCCATGTAAGCATCTCAACTTAACTGCTACATTTAAAATGTTGTGCCTTATCTTCTGGCAAAATCTTTTGTTTCTAATACATTACAATTCAATTAAGCATGAGAAAATAATGAATTTTTAATCTGTTTTAAAGTCAGTCTTTCATCCAGAAAATCCCAGTATATATATATATATATATATATATATATATATATATATATATATATATATATATATATATATATATATATATATATTAAAATACTGGAAAAAATCTTGGACTTTTTAAACTTTAATACAGTTTTTAATCTACTTACCTTTTATATTGCAGTTCACTTTGCACTTGTGGTTTTCAGCTTAGGTGGCTTCATTGGATTTCTACTTCCACCAATCCATATTTAGTGGCAATTTATTTATGAAGTAAAGCAAAGATGCTTAAAGCCATAGACCCAGTATATTTATAATATGGAAAGAATACATTTATCTAACATGCATTACAAATTCCTCTGGCTTTGACAGATTCAGTTCAAATTAATACAGTGTTCACTGCTGCAGCAGCAGAAGAAACTAGAATGTTGGTCCTTTCATCTTCAAATCAATTCCTTTGAAGCAGAAAATCCTCCAGAGTACACTGTGATGAATCTAAATAAAAAATGAAGCTCTATATATGCATCTCTCCCCCTCATATCCTTTCTCACAAATCAGTCACCCTTTATCTCAGTCATGTTGCAAGACAAAAACAAAAAATATTTAACCAACTATCAAAGTATAAATGTATCCTTTTTAGCATCGGGAATTTTATATAACTTTTATAACTAGGTTATTCATTGCCTTATCCTACAAATATTCCTTTTCACTGAAACTGTTATCTTTCCTTTGCCAAAATCATTATTGTTTCTCTTTCTTTCCTTTCCTTTCCTCCCCTACAATTATAGTTAAATAATTGTTCCTCGTTAGTCTCCTGCCTTTTCATCCTCACGTCTGCTTTTTTGGGCAGTGAAGCATTAAGAAATGAACTTGTGGTCTTAACAGTAGGTACTGTACCCTGCCTTTGGCAATGTCCAGGAACCAATTAAAAATAAAAGCTATCTTTTATAAGGTATAGTGGGATGCATCACTTCTTGAAGTAAAGGGGGGACATTTTCCCAATGAAAAAAGCACCCTATTCTGAAGATGCATTTTGGGGAAAAACATTAAGTATGCTTGGTATCTTTGTCATTGTTCAGAATGTTCAGTACTTTCCATTATGTGACCCATATTTTCAGGTTTTTCCACTTTGCTTAACTTCAGCAATTTGGGCTAAAATTTTCTCCGATGTTTTCCAGTTTATACACACGTTAAAAAATTCTGGTGACCTTTTATTTCCAGTATCTCCATGCTTTGGAACAAGGATTTGATTATTGGCAAGTTGCAGGGGACCATTTGTTAGGAATATGGTGTATGTTGTCCTTGTATAAATCTGTGCAAATTTGGCCATATTAAATGCCTGCGTGGAAGAGGGAAATAGTGTCTACTTCCTTAATACAGACTGATTAGCTTTTTAGCAGCTAAATTCCCCTAATATTCTGTCTACACTGGATATATCCATTCGGGGGTGAACATAACTTTTCCCTCATTTGCACTTCTGGGCTGCTGCAGCTATGCGGGGTTCAGATCTGGGCACTGAATTTCTCCTTTGTACTCTCTGTAATCCCCCTGCCAGGCCCATAAAGTCTATCTCTCTGCACCTTATGATACAGTAATTAATTGAATACCATTTTTCTCCCAGGATCCCTGCCCTATTCAATGAACAGAATGAACCTGCTTTCTGGATGACACAGGGTTGTAAATGAAAGGAGGGTGTTATCTGAAGGACCCTCCCCCACCCTCATTTGTTGCAGAAACTCAAAAGTGTTTTGTGAACGAAGCAGTGAATTGCAGGAAGAGAGAAAAATGGTTCCCAGAGCAGTTGAATGAAGTCCTGGAGAACTAGATTATCTCTCGCTTTTCTGTACAACAGTTTCTGTGATGCTGGGCAAATCATTTAAGCCAAGCTTTTCAAGGTGTCTGACCTGAGACACCAGGTCTGATTCTCAGAAATGCTGAGAACTCTCAGCTGGAACTGAAATGACTGTGAGCTGTGCTTTGAACATATCAGGTGCTATATAATTCTGTCCAAAGACTCTGAAAAATCAAGTCATCGGGGTCACAAACTGGGCACCAAAAATTAATGGATTCTTTTGACCATAATCTGCATGCCAGATGTCTTTAGCTGTGAAATGAAGATATAAGTTGAACCTCTAAAATCTGTGACTAAAATCTGTCACTGAACATTGTTTAAATCGTGCACAGTAAATAAGGCCTAAGGCCACACTTTGAAAATGGAGCAATGTCAAAATGCTTAATAATTGCCCATTATGTGAGCACTACCCACTATGTATGCTGAATATGGCAGGGGTCCTATGGAAAAAGTGAGATCAGAAAATAGAACACTGTATCATGATTCACATTCAAAAGAGGGTAAAATAAAGTTTGCACATACGAGCTTATTTCTGGCATTTCTTAGCTTCACATTGCAACCTTAACAGTATCTTTTAACATCAATTTTGTATGATATACTGAGACATATCCAGTAAAGAAGTGATCCTGCTTAGATAGATGGCTCCTCAAACTGCCATTCAGGTTGAACCTCTCTAGACTGGCACCCTTGGAACGTGACCAGTCCCAAATCAGAGAATTTGCTGAATCATGAGAGGTCAATATTGTTTTGCAGAATTACCAACACTTCCACTGCTTACAAGGCTTTTAAGGGTAAATTAGAGCACAGAACATTGAGAGCTAGGACTAGTGGCTATAAGCAATCTTTATGGGACCACGGGAAACTTGACCACACCTATAAGTGGACATCCAGTTAACTAAAATCATGCTGGACCATGGATATTGCCAGACTAGAGAGTACCTGACTACAGAGGTTCAACCTGTATCATGATACCTCAGAATCTTTATTACATGTATCCTTGCAAAAGCTCCAAGAGGTAAAAACATTTCCCCCCATTCAGATGGGGAGCTGAAGCATGGAGAGATTGTTATATTCCTTCAAGAACTTGACGATGGAGTTAGGGATATGGATTCAATTCCAGCCTAGCATGTTAGCCACTGAATTATCATATCTGTAATCATTTGGGTTTGTAGACAGGGATGAAATCATATGGTTCTAGAAGATGGCAGCATTCTCTCTTTTTCCCCAGCTCTTCCAAAATCATTGTGCTGGGTTCAGGCTTAATGGATGAACTAGAAGATGGCTGCTGTCTTTAGCACTGTCATTTCACAAATCCTCAGGTAAATTCCTGAGTAAGTTTTTGTTGACTGTGTCAAACTCCATTTATTTGGAGTTTGCAGTGTGATAGGCAAAGGAAGTTGAGACTTTGGCGGTAGTTTCTGCAGGATTCCTATTAAGGACGTAGAAATGCTATTTGTGAAAACTGGAGACACTGCAGTACTTCTGTAGCTTCTTGATCCTGAACACTATGCTAGGAACAGCCACATTTTCTGACACTGAGACCCTTCTGAAGATTTCAGAAATTTGGTCCATAAGACACATACAGCCTGCACTGCTAAAACCCTTAGATTCCTCTCTTTGCTTGCAAAATAATAATAATCCCATGTGAAGGATATATGGGCCTGAGGAAAAAAATTAAACTCATGCAAAATATGTATATTCAGGGCTATAGAAACATCTACAAAGCTAGTAATAAGTTTATGCACTTTTAAAATGTCTATGCAAATAGATTATCCAATAGCTATAAAACAAAAACCCTCCCTACCACGCCTACATATACAGAAAAAGCCCGGAAAAGAGATAAGTTCTCCAGAGTGGTACATAAATTAAAGCTTTGGTGATCCAACAAAGGAAGAACATTTGAAAGTTAGGCCATTTTCAGCAAGGGGTCCTATCTCTTGCTTTGCATTGTTATTGAACATATCAGCTGAATTTCATTCTTACCAAATTGCCCAAG
Organism: Pelodiscus sinensis; assembly: GCF_052426305.1. Classification (NCBI taxonomy): domain Eukaryota; kingdom Metazoa; phylum Chordata; order Testudines; family Trionychidae; genus Pelodiscus; species Pelodiscus sinensis. The sequence goes on from NC_143052.1 coordinate 204,598,966, forward strand.
AAAAGATGTATTCAGCTTAAAATCATTTAGGCACTAAAGAATAAAACTGGAAGACTTAAATTGGACCTGGAAACAAAGAGGACATCATTACATCAGTGATCTGCATTGTGTTTCCTGGTGACTATTTTCTGCAGCAGCTGATGTTTCCCAGTAGTCCTCAGGCCACCTCATGTAGGGTGTATCCCAGGAACCCAATCAGGAAGTGGCAGAATGGATCACTATGATTAAGCCTCCATTTGAAAGGAAATGTCCTGGCTTAGCAGTATGAAGCATTTGATGTATCATATGTTCCATGTAAATCCTTGGACTTTTGTGTCTCTCATATAATAGTGAAGTTAACTTTCTTTTTCAAAAACCAAAGGGTGTCTGTTAGAAAATATATTTCTTTGAGTTTTTAATTTGGATAATAATATTAGTGGGGACTGTGAGGAAAAGAAGCTAGTCAGGAGGCAAATGAGGAAAGCATTAGGTAGAGAGCCTAATTATTCTAATACAATTCAGGGTTAGAAGAAAGACTTGACTCTCAGAATAAATATATGGTTTTTTTTATAAATCGTCCTATTTACAAATATGAAAAACAGGAGAAATGTATTGTATTTATTTTAGTCTCCTTCCTTTCAAATATCAAGAATGGCCATGACTGGAGATGAGACAGATCAGATTGGCAATGACCATTGGAATTTTTGCCTTCCTCTGCAGTGCATGGGTCATTTGCCAGGATTATCTGGATATGTTTCACTTAAGGCCATTGCAGGGGCCTTGGGTACTGATAAACCCCAGTCCCTCTTCTTCTCTGCCTGTTGCACATAATAGTCTACTCTAGTCTATGGGCTATAATACTTCGGTCTAATTTCAGTTGTTGTGGTAAGTGTGCAGGAGCTGGTTGGTGTGGGTGGCCTGTGATATACAGGCGGTCAGGCTAGATCTAGTAGCCCTTTCTAGCCTTAAAAATCTACTGCTGAGTCATTTATATCTAACTGGGAATTCTGCAGACATGAACATTTTGTATTATAATATAACACTGGCATATCACTGTGTGTTGGATCTTGTTTTTATAGCAAGAGTGTGTTGCTTAGGGCTATAGAGAATAAAATAAGTCTTTTGTTATGCGATTTCTTTTTTATCTGTACAGAAAATATATTATGATAGCTGGGCTTTAGTAAGCCAATAATGGAAAGAAACACATGCCCTTCAATAAAAAAAAACCCAGAAAAAATACTACTTAAACTTTTTTCTATCCTTGCCTGTTGGAAAAATTCATAATTTTTTCATTAATATTCCATTTATTTGTTTCCTGGTCTTTGTCCTTGTTTGCATGTTTTGCATTCTAAGTGAGAGAATCAAGTTATTAAATCAAAGCTTTTAAAGTTTATTTTAAGGATACATATTCTATTAATAAGAGTCATCAGATGATACTACTGACTATAATTTTTTGCTAGTTATACTTATAAGGAATTATAAGAAATTATAGATTTTGAAGAAATGCTTATTGTTAGCTGGCATGTAGTTCTTTTTATATGCTGAACATGTTACTAGTAAAATCTATTTTGCCAGCAGACATTTCTGTACATGTAGTTGCTGCTTATAGACTTTTCTGTCAAGCACCATGTCCTTGACGTGAGGCTCTTACAAAGTTGCAGGTTCTCTCAGTTCAGAACACACATTCACGTCCGTGGGAGTTGTTTGCACAGAAAGTGTGCAGAATCAGATTCTTAACATCACTGAGTATGGCAAATGTGAGAATGAATGTTACAATAAAATGTGTTTATTATGGGTGCATTTATAAAATTTAAGACAAACATTATAAATGAAACAAATTCCTCTCCCAATTCTGACATATTTACTCAGCACTATACAATATAATTATTTCCATATGTAAATAGCCCATACCTGTGTGCTAGAGAACACATCCTCCACACCAGTCTCTCAAGAAAAAAAGACACCACTTTTTCCAGCAGGGTAACAACTCTGGACTCTAGGAGCATTCCTGAGTGACAAGATTTTATTGTTAAGCTTCTAGAGGGGATTAGATTAATTCAAAGTCTGATCTTTAGGACATTTTTCAAGGTCTTTGTCTTTGATGAATGTTTACACTGTCACCAGAATGATAAATAATATTCACACATTACACCAGAAAGAGCATTCCTTTAGGGATAAAGTTTGGAAAGTTTCTATAATCCATTATGGGTCCATCTTCCAGAACAAATTTAGATACAGGAATGATGAGCACTATAGTAAACTATACGATTGTCAGGATTTTTCTTCCCACTCTCTGGAGAAATGGGTAATATGAAGCATGAAGCCCAGGCTAAATAAAGGTTCATCAAGGAAAGACTGACTGAAATAATTAATTCTTAAGTAGGATTTCTGTGGAGGAGATTGAGGTGAAGGGCAACAGATTCAAAAATAATTTTCCAAGCACAGATTTGCTAGCAGTAGTAAATGGGGCCTACTACTGTGGCAGAGCATAGCCTCTATAAAGGGTGTAGTAGGATAAGAAGTTATACATAGGCAGGAATAGAGCTGTGAAAATCCTTGAAGGTGAATAACATGCCTGAATGTGTCACTGATAAACATGAGAGGCTATTGGAGGGATTGGTGGGTGGGAGAAGAGTTGATAGGCATCAGTGTGACTTAAGAATCTCTTTATTGGAGAAGAGACATACAGGACACAGTGCTAGAGTCAACAAGATGGTTGCTGTAGTCAAGGCAAAAAAATGCTGTGGGCCAGCAGCAGGCGTTAGGTAGTAGAGATGGGGATGAAGTTAGTATAAAGAAAGAATTAGACACAAATTGTAGTAGAAGAAAGAGAGAATAGTCATATATATATATATTCCCTTGGGTTTTGAGCTATGAGTCATATTCTGACCTCTGGTTCATCTATCCCATGTCATCAGAATCAATAATTTTGCTTCCTTTTCTTGGGTAGGTTCTGGGTTTTTTTACTCCGTATTTTTTTTTATACTTCAGTTTCTGTTATTTCTGATTGTAAAGTATTTTGGGGAGTCTTAATTTTTTAAAATTTAATTTACCTTGTTTCCTCACTGAACTTCCTCTCTTCCTATATGCCTCTGGTTTGTTCTTGTGCTTTTCAGAGATAATTATATTTATAAGCACCTTACAGTCCACTCCCTGCTGTAACCGGTGATAATACTGGTATTGCTCAACTAGTCTCTGTTTCATACTTTGCATAATGTGTGGGTGTCACTTCAATGATTAAAACTTCCAAGGGTATGTCTACATTGCAATTAAAAATATGAAACTGGCTTGTTCCAGTTGACTCAGACTCTCAAGGCTACATCTACACTAGCCAGTCTTGTGCAAGAACATATGCAAATGAGGCATGGTGATGAATATCGCAGTGCCTCATTTGCATACTTAATGAGCTGCCATTTTTGCACAAAAACCCCTTTGTGTAAGAGCCGTTCTGCCACTATTATCCAGCAGAACAGCTCTTGCTCAAGAGCAGGTTTGCATATGCTCTTGTGCAAGATTAGCCTGTGTAGACGTAGTCTCAGGGTTCAGGCAGTGGAGATGTTTAATTGCAATGTGTGCCTCTTCAGCATCACAAGAGTATGTGTCCAAAGGGATGATAGGAAAGAAACAATCAGTTTGCACATTCTATGGAAGAGAGGAGTGCAATGCATGCGGCTATAGGATAATGTAATAAAAAAGGACCTGGTTTAGAAAAATTCCTAATCTAGGGGAAACTTAAAATAAATATCCCTTTCACACATTTCCATAAACATTATCTGCTCTTATTTATTTTTATTTGGTTTTCTTGCTCTTTTGTTCCATTCCATAACTTATGTTCCCCTAAAATAGACAGGATTCCTGCTCAGATCGTGTTGAAACTGAGGAACTGTGAATGTGGTCATAAACCAATGTTGTTCTATGAATTCCAGGTAAGTGGTTTCCTTTGCCTATGCAGAGAGCCACTGAAGTAAATTTCCTGCAACAGAGACTGGACCAGCCATTAAATGGACAGATTTCATTCTGCTGTATTATGTTACCAATCAGGTTAGAACAGAGGCAGGCAATAGTTTCTATGGGGGGAACTCCAAGATTTTGGTAAATGGTCAAGGGCCGCACACTTCTATGCAGGGGTTGTGGGGTTTGGGATGGAGGTTGGGTACAGAAGGGAGCCTGCGGTAAGGGATTGGGGAGCACAAGACGGTAGGGGTCAGAGAGGAAGTTTGGGTGAAGGAGGGCCTAGCAGCATGCAAAGCTTCCCCCGGTGCAGAGAAGCAGATGGCGCAGTCAGCTGCTCTGAGCCCTAGGCCTGTTCCCTGCCTGTTAGCCCAGTGGGGTGGGTTGTGGGCTGGGTGGAAAGGCTTGGTGTGCCAGATCCAGCTCCTATGCCGTTTCTTGCCTATCCCTGGTTTGGGAGCTATTACAGGTCTTAATGCATGGAGAAAAAGTGCTGAGGAGAAAATGGAAAATCCTTTGTGCAGAAGACAGAGATTTTGAAATTTGGTTTCATTTTGATTAACGAATGAAATCCAAAAACTTAAATTTTCAGTGTAAACAAAATCTACCTCTTGCCCTCTGTAGATTTTTTTCTTTCAAATATATAAAAATTATAATATTTTAAAATTTGTGAGTGAACGAGCGAGTATGTCTGCTTATTGAAGAACGTCTCCTAAATGGTAAGAGCTAGGAACATCAAATTCGATATTCAGCTTCTTCTTACCATAACTTAAAGCAAGGTAAGGATTTGGTTGTGAGGGTTGTGGGGAGATGAAGCCCTCCATCCCCCCCCCCCCACCTCCCCAATTCGTAACACACACAGAAAAGAGACAGAATGACCAGACTTGTCAACGGGGCTAACTAGGGGTATGCCCCCTTCCCCCCCCCCCGCCACACCACATCCAGGACTGCCCTAGCCCTGAGCCTCCCACCCTCCAGTTACCCTGTAGGCTGCAGATCCCCCTCACTCCTGATATATATGGTAATATTGCTGGCTGTTCCCCTCCATCAGAGTGCAAGGGGAAGTGCACAGTTAGCTCCATTCCTCAATCTGGCTGGGGAATGCAGGGGCAGACAAACCTGGACCTGTCCCAGCCGGGAGAGAGGCACACCTCCCCCCAACTGAGCCAGCTGCAGTGGTCATGGAGAGGTGCGTCTCACCTGGCCCCAAGTGGCTGTGGTGAGATGCCTGGGTTATCCTCTGTCCCTGAGGCAGCCTGAATACTGAATCCCTCAACCCCAGCTCATACCCCCCACCCGAACAATGATTTAAATGAAGAAAAGCAAAAACTGAGTTAGGTGACCGAGCAATACAAGGTAAATTCTCTATATGCAATATTAAAAAAAATAAAGGTTTTTATTTGTTTCCAAAATGCTTTGACATTTTGACATTAGAACCCTCCTTTCAATTTATTCCCCCAATGACCATGTTGGTGGTTCGGGAAGGTGGAATGTGGCTGGCTGGCCAAATGATGGAAACATTGCTTTATGGCTAGGAGATGGAAGGTAAGAGAGGAAAACAGCTGCAAAAAAGGAAGGGTCAGTGTGGTCGCTGACTCAACCCCTGGGAATGAAGATCTTAAAATGGGCAGTCCTGGGCCTGATGCCCCCTTTTGCTTGGAGCGGGCTTATCTGCCAGGTAGTCCTAGATATGTAATAATAAGGTTGCAGCCTGATTAAACCCAAATTAAATATCTCCTACTCTCCTTTTGGTCTGGCTGGACAAGCAACACAATTTCATAAAACCATTTTGATTTCATTTGAACGGTATTTTATGATGTATTTTTCTGATTGGCTGTAGTAGAGAGATGGTTGCTGTACTTTCTCTGAGCAAGCCCAACTATGGATATTTGGCTGGCTAGTCTGCCAGTAACTTTGGGTCAACTAAAGCTGTTGGTTTTAAATTAATAATCCTGTAGTAAATTTGAATCTCTTCGATCAATATTTGTAAATTCTTTGTGACATTCTTATATTATTTGCCATCATCTTACATTTTCTCCAGTCTCAGATATGAGGGAGACATTTTGATGAGTGGTTAATAATAAATGAGCATCAATGAATACAAATAAATGTTTTTTCTTTGTTTTTGTACAAGTGACAAAAGATTAAATGCACCATATCTTCAAATAAACTATAATGCAAAATGTTTCAGTTGCTTTTACTATATTCACAAAGGTATAAAAGAAAATACTGGTAATTGAAAGTTGATTTTTGGGCATGGTAATGTTCAACTAAATATATATAATTAGCTGTAATTACTTTTTATGCTTCCATAAAAGCATGGAAAAACATTTTTACCCAGAGAGAATTGATAACTTTTCATTATAACTAATAACTTTTGATTGTGCTAGGAAAACAGTGTTTAACTGCAATAAAAATTAACATGTCCCAAGGTCAGCTTTCAAATTCTGATTGGTGTGTCATTCAGTCCCGATACAAATATAACTGGTACATTCAGAAACTCTTGCAGATACATTGGGGAGAGTTTAAAGATGCAAATATGGAGTATAGGAACTACTCACAGAATATATTAATGTTGATTTTTTTTTTTTTTGTTATAGAAGAAATTCACTGTCTCACTGAAATTTTTTTTGGGGGGGAAGGCGGGGTTTAGACATTCCCAAAATAAAACCATCAGATATGGGTAGCCATAGAATTCAAAGCACAACAGCTTTCTTTTTCTATTACCAACATTTTGACACTTTTCTTTCCCGTTAATCATAGAAAGAAACAGGGACAAAAACAATATTATTTGCCTCCTTTTTAAATTCAAATATGGGGAGAGCATGGATAGTATACTGGCATGCTACATAATTTAAGATCCTTTGAATCTGAAGAGAAAATTCAAAATTAATTTAAAAAAAGGCTTCCAGTAAGTTTGGCTTTACTATAGAGTCTTTATATGAGTTTGAATGTACCATGTGGGTTTGAGTCATGATGATTTGCAAATGTTAAAAACTAATTTGTACAACATGTCTGTTCCATTTAGCAAGGATTTCATTGTACTGCAGTTTTTTTACAGGGGAGAAGAGGGATTTCTATGCTCAACCGTATAGTATTTCATTTACCCATTTTTCATTTGTGCCGATTCTGTGACAGTCCTATAAAAAATGTAACTCCAAAAACCAAATCAGTGAATGGAAATGGGAAAGGCATGTCCTGCTATGTAAAGAAAATCTCGCTAATTTACTTCAGCTTTTTTTCTAACAAAATACAGTAAACTTCTGATAATCCAGCACCTTTAGGACCCAGGAGGTGCCGGATTATCAGATATGCCGGACTATCGGAAGGGGGAGTTATGAGGGGTCTAGGGCTGTGTGTGGAAGATGCCACCCCAGACCCCTCATAGCCCCCCCTTCCAATAGTCCGGCTCTGCCCCAGGCATCCACGATTCAGCTGCTGTTGGTCAGTTTCAGCAGCAGCTGAATCGAAGTGCCTGCGGCAGAGCAGCTGGGGTGCTGACAGGTTGGTCCCGCAGCACCAAGGGGCGGCGCTACTGGACCAACCCGGCAGCACCCCAGCTGCTCTGCCCCAGGCATCCGCAAGTCAGCCACTGCTGAAACTGACCAGCGGCTGACTCCAGGAAGCCCGGGGCAGAGCAGCTCTGCCTCGGGCTTCCCGGAGTCAGCCGCTGGTCAGTTTCAGCGGCGGCTGAATCAGGGACAGCTGGGGTGCTGCCGGGTTGGTCCTGCAGCGCCGAGGGGCAGCGCTATGGCACCTACCGGCAGCACTCCAGCTGCTCTGCCCCCAGCTTCCCCGATTCAGCTGCATACCCCCACACTGCCTTGACCTTGTCCATCTGAGGCTTCAGCTGGCCCTGTCCCATGACGTACAAGACCTCGGTCTTTCTGAAGGCGCATTTCCCGGGGTTCGCCATTAGCCAGGCCTTCTCCACGGTTTGCAACACCGCTCGGATGTGCCGCAAGTGGTCCGCAAAGGAGGTGCTATAGATGACCACATCATCAATGTAGGTGGCTGCATACCTTTGATGGTCACTTAAAAAGCGGTCCATCAGCCGCTGGAACGTGGCTGCGGCTCCGTTCCACCCAAAGGGCATGGTCAAAAAATGGTATAGGCCAAAAGGGGTGGCGAAGGCTGTCTTTTCCTGGGAGGCTGGTGTGAGCGGGATTTGCCAATATCCTTTTGTAAGATCGAGTGTGGACAAGTATCGGGTGTCCCCCAGCCGCTCTAGGAGTTCTTCTACTTGTGGCATAGGATACGTGTCGAACTTGGAGATGGCGTTAACCTTCCGAAAGTCTATGCAGAAGAGCAGGATGCCGTCGTGTTTGGGGACCAGAACGATCGGGCTGCGTCAGCCACTGCGGGACTCACGTATCACCCCCATCTGGAGCATGCTGCGGATTTCATTGCATACGGTAGCCTACAATTTCCTCGGCAGCGGCTCCCGCAGCTTCATCCCGGGCATCATCTGGATATGGTGGCTGGCCACTAGCATCCGGCCAGGCTTGGTTGACATCACAGCTGCGAACTCTTGGAGGATCACTCGGACCTCCTCTTTCTGGGAGCCTGTCAGCATACCCCCCGAGCACGGCTTCTCCACTTTGGGCTGTTAGGTCTCCGCCCCAGGGCCCCAGCTCGGGATCCGATGGTTGGATGGTCGCCAACATGCTTTCTTGTTCGTTCCATTTCTTTAACAGGTTTACATGGTAGAGTTGGGTGCTCCTCCTTTTATCTGTCAGCTGGATCTCAGTCCATGGGGCCCACCTGGCAAAGGATCTCATAGGGGCCCTGCCACATGGCCATCACCTTTGACACGGTCGTGGGTAGGAGAAGCAGTACCCTGTCTCCTGGTGCGAAAGTGCGGTTCCGAGCCCCCTGGTTGTAGCATCGGGCCTGTCCTTGCTGTGCACACAGCAGGTTATCCCTCACCAACTCCCATGAGGTTTTCAGCTTCTTCCGCAGGTCCAGTATATAAGGGTATGTCTACACTACCCCGCTAGTTCGAACTAGCGGGGTAATGTAGGCATACCGCACTTGCAAATGAAGCCCGGGATTTGAATTTCCCGGGCTTCATTTGCATAAGCGGGGAGCCGCCATTTTTAAAACCCCGCTGGTTCGAACCCCGTGCAGCGCGGCTACACGGGGCTCGAACTAGGTAGTTCCACGTGGTGTACCGGTAGTTCGGAATAGGAAGCCTAGTTCAAACTACCTAGTTCGAGCCCCGTGTAGCCGCGCTGCACGGGGTTCGAACCAGCGGGGTTTTAAAAATGGCGGCTCCCCGCTTATGCAAATGAAGCCCGGGAAATTCAAATCCCGGGCTTCATTTGCAAGTGCGGTATGCCTACATTACCCCGCTAGTTCGAACTAGGAGGGTAGTGTAGACATACCCTAAAGGATTGTCCCTTTTACACAGGGGTCTTGTTCTTCCCAGCCCTCTCTCAGGAGGTCAAGTATGCCCCGCGGCTGCCTCCCGTATAATAATTCAAACGGCGAGAAGCTGGTTGAGGCCTGAGGGACCTCCTGGATGGCAAACAGGAGGGCCGGTAGGAAAAGGTCCCATTCCCGGGGGTTGAGCCCTATGAATTTCCTCAACATGGATTTTAGGGTGCGGTTGAAACGTTCCACCAGCCCATCTGTTTTGGGGTGGTAAACTGAGTTCAGAGCTTTTTCACCCCCAACAACTTACAAAGCTCCGTCATCACCCATCCTGACACATTTGTCCCTTGGTCCGTCAGTATCTCGTGGAGTATCCCTTCTCTTACAAAGATCTTCACCATTTCGGCTGCTAGGACTGGGGCCTTAGTGCTACGGAGCAGTACAGCCTCCGGATAACGGGTGGCATAGTCTATCAGGACTAGGATGTACTGGTTGCCCTTTTTGACCAGTCCAAAGGCCCTACCAGGTCCAGGGCTACCCTCTCAAAAGGGCATGTCCACCACCAGGAGGGACCAAGGGTGCTTTAGGCACCCCCTTTCCTCCCGCCCACTGACAGTCTGGGCAGGACTCATAGAAGTCTTTGACCTCCTTGTATACCCCAGGCTAATAGAACCACTGTAGCACTCTCTGTAAGTTCTTCTCAGCCCCTAGATGGCCAGCCCAGAGGTTGGCATGGGCCAGGTCTAGCACCTGCCACTGGAAGCGTGCCGGCACTAGCAACTGATGGGTTTTACCCAGCTCCCCCATCCGGATGAGGATGCGGTACAACCGGTCGGCTCTTACCTCGAACCGCGGCTCCTGTGGTCCTGTCATCCCGGTGCCTGGGTTCTCACTGGCTTGCTCCCACGCGTGCCTGAGTGAAGTGTCCTCTCTCTGTTCACAGAGGAAGTCTGCCCCCTCACCCACGTCTCTCTGGTGCATCGCTGCAGGCTCTATTTCTGCAGCTTGGGCTTCCACGGACTCTGGCCTGATCCATGGGCTCTGGGTCCTCCTGGCCAGTGCTTCTCCTTGCCCTTGTCCCCACCAGGTGACCAGTCGCCGAAACCTCAGCCAGTCTTGCCCCAGAATTACCGGGAATGCCAGCTTTAGGGCTACCGCCATTCGACACCGAGCCCTCAGGGGTCCCTCACTTATGTGCACCCACTGCGTGGGGTAGTGTCTCACCTCCCCATGGACTCATTGTACAGACACCGGCAGACCTCCGGCACCCCTCAGCGGCACCAGCCTTCCCAGACTAGGGTTTGGTTGCAGCCGGTATCCACCAGCGCCCAGGCTGGCTGCCTCTCCAGGCTTACCTGTGATCCATGGTGGGTCCCACCGCTGTGGCCTCCACGGTGTCACCCTAGCCCGCCCGTATGAGCAGTCCAAAAAAGGGCAGTCGTGGCATTCAAAGCAGGCTCCCCGCTTGGCTGACTCTGGCGGTCGGGGTGGGGCCTCCTCCCCAGGTCTGGTGGCGGTGTCCTCCGGGCTCAAGGTGGTTCCTTGTTTCATCCCTTTGCCCCATCGCCCCCAGAGGCTGGGTGGGGATGCCCAACCCCCCCGGCCCCTCGTGGTTCTTGCTCTCCTGGGCATGGTTTGACTCCTTAACAGGGCTTTAGGGCTTCTTGAGCTGTCTTCCTCCCACTCTGTGGCCATGTAGTTCTCGAGGATCGAGACAGCCTCGCCCAGCGTCGTTGGTTGATGTCATCGTAGCCAGGTCCGACTGTCGGGTGGCAGGATCTGCAAGCATTGATCTAACATGATCATGTCCACCACCTCCGTGGCTGTCTTGCACTCCGGGTCTAGCAAGCGCGTGGCGGCTTCCCTTAGCCTCTGCACCACCACTCTCGGTCTCTCCCCCGGCTGGTACTTCTCAGAGAGAAACTTCTGCCTATGGGACTCTGGGGTAATGCCCGCCTGATCTAGGATTGCCTCTTTAACCTTGCAGTAATGCAAGGTGTCTCAGGCACCGAGCCCAGCGTGCGGCGGTGGCGACCTGCTCGAATGTAATCAGGAAGGCTTCGGGATCGTCGCCCGCTGTCATCTTCACCAACCGCAGGGGTAACGCCAAAGCGGAAGCCCCAATGCCTGCCTCTGAGGAGGCGGTGGGTCCCCCAGCCCCCTGCCTGGCCCATTGTTCCTGCTGATTCTGCTGGTGCTCCACCATTTCCCTTAACAGCTATTGCTGTTGCTGGGTCTGCTGCTGTTGCTGCTGCTTCTGGTTCTCCGCCAGCCATTCCAATAGCTTCCCCACTTCCTATCATGCCTAACCCTGTTGCCAATACCGTCCCCCTTTGGGGTTGTGGTTTTTTTAATCTTTCTTTTTGCACTCCCCCTTTCACCCTAGTGTACACACATTCTCCACCAGTGTGACAGGGTCACGCTCAGTCCAGCCCCGCTGGCGCCCCCCCCCCCGCCTTCCATCCCTCACTTTCGGGGTCCTTGCTGCTGCCCCGTGGCTGTTTACTGTTCCAACCAGCCTGCTGGCCCAGTTGTTCTCTGCTTTGGGCCCTGGATCGTCAGTGCCCTGGCCCGGGCTCAGCCGGCCGGCCCACCCGCCGGGGGCCACGTTGCTCTTGGGTCCTCCGGGGGGGGTTCCTCCTCCACTGTCCCGCTCTGCTCCAGCGTCGGCTGTCCTGCTCCTCTGGTTCTCCACCTGTGGCGGTTGAGAGCACAGCCAATCCCTGCTCTCCTCCTGACCCGCTCCTCTCCGCCCACTCCCTTTGGGGCGTGTGGCCAAGCATCCTGCCCCCGCCCTGCTGGCAGGCGGGCTGCCTCCCCCTGGGTCCTAGCGCTCGCCCTCAGAAGCACGGCGCGAGCCATGCCTGTGTCGCCGGTCCCCTGCTTGCCGCTGGCAGAGGCAGCGCCGCCGGCGGCGCTTGTAGGGGCCAGAGCCGCCGGACAGCGGGGGTAAGTGCGGGGAGTGGTTTCTTCGCTACAGTTGGTTTGAACAAAAGATTCCGAAAGAAAATCATTCAAATTAGGCCATTGTTATAAACGTTTTAAAATGTAATGTGCTATTGTTACTTGTCAAGTTCCATTTCCTTTATTTATTCCCATCACACTTATTTGTCCTACAATAGTAGCTACATGACCAATGTGAGATCATGAAACTTCTTGTACCAGGTGCTGTATAAACATACCGTAAGAGTCAGTTGATGTCCCAAAGGGCTTACAGTCTAATTTAACAAAACAGATGAATGAATGAAAAACTAGACATTTATTTTCAGACTATTCACAATGACTCCAAGATCTCTTTATTGATGGGTTCAGCTTATGTAGACACTTTCATTTTCTATATATATATGTGGGATTATATTTTGCCATATACATTATTCTGCATTTATTGACATTGAATTCCATCTGCCACTGTGTCATCCAGTTCTGTTAAATTCCTTTGTAACTTTTTTCAAGGTTTGTAATGTTAAGATATGGACTAAACTACTTTGAATCAATTTCTATCTCCTTCAAAGTTTGCCAAATCACTGTTTACCCTTTTCTCCAGGTCATTTATAGGGACCCCACTATTTACTTCTCTCCATTCTCACAATTTATTTCTACTCTTTGTTTCCTATCTTTTAACTGGAGTACCACACAATACTTTTAGGATCATTCAGCTGACAAATTAATCATATATCCCCCTCAAACTATGTTGCAAGTTATGAGCCTTGTCAGGGTGAGTAGAACCTTGGTACAAAGTTCAAGAAAATGCTAGAGTCCACCTGACCTGGAAGGGCATCCCTAATCAATGTAGGTGACTTACACAGTACAGCATTGGCATACCCCCTACAGGGGGCCAGTCACTCCATTGGGTCTCTGTGTGTTCCAACACTTCTGGACCAGATAGACTGGATGACATTACCACAAATCGTGTCTGGTTGCGAGTGCTGCTAACCTAGGCAGATGCAGGGAAAGGAGGGATGGTCACCTGCAGCTTCAGAGCAACAGGCGGGAGGGATGGGTGGCAGCGAGTGTGCTAGCAGAAGCCAGAAGATTCAGGAGGAGCAGCCGGTAGCCACGCAGCCAGTAGCCACACAGCCAGCCAGAGAAAAGCAGCTCTTTGAAGAGAAAACAACTGCTTCTCTCCAGCCACTAGCTGCTCCCTGCTCCTCCAGCATCCTTTGGCCTGCGTTCCCTTCTGCTTGGTGAGCAGGATTTGGGTGCAGCTTGGGGAGGGTGGCCAGGTGATGGACCTGGAGGCCAAAGCTCCCAAAGAGTGGGGGTAAGAGGAACCAACTGGAGTATCAGGCTAGCTGCAGGAGCTTGTGCAAAGCCTGTGGGTAGGGAGGGCATCCTGGGGTGTGAGAATTAGGATAGGGGCCGCTGGAGCCTATACACAGCGCATAGCTGCATGGGCATCTTGAAATTTGGAGCAATTTCTTGCCCCAAATTTAGTGGTGCCCTACACAGCTGCATGTTTTGCATAGCAGTAGGGGGTGCATCTACTCCTACTCCTCCAAATGGTGTTCTTGCTTGTCTCTGTAATAGCCTGAAACTGTCACAACTACAGTACCACTGGGTATAATGTTTTTTAGTTTAGACATTTTTAGCCGTACCAAACTTATAAACATACACTAGTTTTAAGATAACAGGAGTTCTGTTTAATCACAAAAGCTGGTTTAATGCTTGCATGCTCAAGGTCACGCTGATGACTCTCTTTTGGAGCCCTTGTTTTAAATTACTGAGTGGAAAATTATTTCATTCATAGATGCAAATGTAAATATTGCTGTCTTCAGGAATATTTTGAATATCAATGATTTTACAGTCAGCATAAAGGATTTAGTAGACTAAAAATGTCAACACTGATACTCAAATATAAGAAAACAATATTTCTAGTAATTGAATAAAGCTGGTACCCAACTAAAGTAATTCACAGTCGGGTAGCCTTTATGACTTATAAAACCAAATCTATAATGGTGATACTATTTCTATGTAAAATATTTGTATGTATGTGATATATCAAAATATGCATACATTGTGTCAGAAGAAGATTATTTGTTGCAAAACAAAGCACTCAAAATTGCCAACCTTTCCAGTTCCCGCCTGTGCCCCCAATGTTCTTCTCCAGCCTATTACAGCCCACTAAGCTTCCAATTCCAGTTTGCATGTCCCCAGTAAATTTCCAGGCATAAGCTCTTCTGCCCAGGCTCCTTGTTACTATCTCCTTCTTCACAGGTACAGCTCTTGATTCTTCTTCATTCGTGCAGGCTCATTGCACCCCAGGCAAGCGGCATGGCCTGGCATAGCCTAAAGCCCAAGGACTGCAATGGCAGGGAAGTCGTATTCAGTCTTAGGGTAAAGCATTTTCAGTGTGGATGCAATTTTCTGGGACATTAGGTGCTAAAATCTAAATACATAAATCTCTGCTCTACCAAAGGTTTATAACTTGGCCAAATTTGGGTATATTTCCACAGAGACAACAAAAGACACCAGGTTTAAGACACTACTATATAGAACAAGAGTATTAGGACTTTTCAAAGAAACAATCTGGTTTTCACTAGTTTCATTCTTGGAAACCTTTATGACAAATTTGTTTTTAAAGTAAAACTGAGATTGAGGCAGACATGAGGTGTGGAAAATTTCAAACCAAACGACTAAAGCCTGGTAAAGTTATAAAGCAACTGGAGATAGGATTTATAGTGGAAAGTGTAAGGCAACCTTAATAAGTGGTGCTACAACCTAGCTTACGAGTTTTGTTGTGTACGTAGGTGCATTTGTGTATGTTCATAGTTAATCTTGCAAAAGCATTTGAACAATCTTACCCTTACGACTGCAGTGTCACATTTGTTTCAATGGCAGTCCTTCCTATATGTAGATATCTTTCTGAGATATGGGCCCATATGTTAAAATACATTAAAATACTTAATTCTGCCACAATAGTAATTTTATAGAGAGAAGTCCATTATATGTCTTTATTTTTGTTGTTTTTCTACATCTAATTTTGTTAAGGTGGAATTACAATTTTTCATTGCAATGTATTGGGGCAAAAATAATAGAACTGCTGTTTTATTTCATTAAAATAAGTAGATTTCTCTGAACAAACAGATTCCAGTTCTGCCTGCCTTATGATGGATAACACAGTCTTCCCAGAAGCACTGCTTGTAGAGGGAGAAACTATGTGATGTGAGGGTGATGGAACTGGGCCTTAAGTGCCCAGGAGTAATTTTTTTTTTTTTAAATTAAGAAATTCTGCCTATGACTTATGTAAAATACTCTGTAGTTCTTACTAACTTGAATCTGTTTTTGTTTTTGTTTGAATTTTTTTTTTACTTTGGGATCATGTATCATGAAATATTTTAAGCAGAAGCTCAAAGCAGGTGGACTATCCTTTCCATCTTTAAGCTCTGTGAGTCAGTTGAAAAAGCTGCCAAGCATGTCTGATTTTTCTAAGCCTCTGAAGGTCACAGGTTTAGCATTCTTTCCCCTTAAACTTTAAATTACGCTTTAATGGTCCTTGGGGTCTTCTAATCTGAACAGAAGGCCTTTTCTTCCTTCTCTTTTCGTATTCTGAGTTCTTCTTAAATGTGAGTCCTTTTTTAGAGTATTACATTTGAGGAATTTATTTTATAACATATCTAGTAGGGATGAGTAAATTTCAAAGAGTAGATAGTCTGGGTTCCCTTTGGAAAAACACTGAAATATTTGGATGCTTTTCAAAATGTCAAAAATCTCTTCCTTGATCTGGAAAAGAATGGGTTGGAAGTCCCAAGAAAGCAGACTTTTCTGTGAGGTCTTTGGAACATCCTGCTATTGGTGGGGCCAGCTATTCAGGAAAAAAATAGATATACATACAGCATTTCAGCCCTTTCTAGTCTTGTTTCTGGCTAAGATCTGAAGGAAAATAATATGTCCCAAAATTACACATTAATCTTATTCTCTAGGGTGGGACTTCTGCTTGGGCCAATAGGAAAGAGGACAGATAGGCTCTGTGCATTAGAGATCTTCCTTCTTTCATGGTCAGCCAGTGCAGGAAATGAGACTGTCTTGTACCTTCTGTAGTCTCGATTGAACAGCTGGTTGGTTTATGTTGTTGTGTGGCTTACACCCAGACGTTAGACAAAACTATTGAATACTCTTGCTGGAAGTTTTCAACTAATACTACTTTTTTTCTTAGAATTCAAAACAATCATGTGAGAACCAAAAAAGAGACACACACAAAACAGGCTGCCCCTAAGAGTCACAGCTTGTCATCTTACTGTCTCTCTGTTAAATGACTCATGCATGCAAAGTTGCATGGTTCTCTGCAAAGCTTGTTCTAGCCTGCAAGCAGGAGCAGAACTGTTTTCCTCTCCCTCCCTCTGCCTCCCTTTACAGTGATAGCTCACATAGTCTGCCATACACCATGCTTTCTGATTCCCAGGAGTCAGTATGACTGCTGTGGTCAATGACATGCCAATTACCTACTCAAATTCTTTCTCCTCTATATATTGAGGTTTTTGTGCAATTCAAGTATGGCCAGTTATTTTTTGGGTCAGATGTGTGCCTGTACTATATGCAGATCACCTATTGCCCTACCATCAAAGTAAATATTTATTGTTTCATGAGACTGATAGGAAATTGAGAGAATGAGGAAGATGTTTGATCAAAATGACAAGGAGCACTTTGCTTTCAAATCTATCCTTTCAGCAGCGTAGGCGTTGATGGTTTTCTTTTAAACTCTGTCCTTTTAACACACATCAGACAAAAATTGATTTTGGATATATGGCGGGAAGAGCTGTCAGATGTGGAATTTGTCCAGTGGTAGAAACATGAACACCTTAGTCTCTCTCTTCCATTTTGATAGAATTGGCTATATCTCTATAATGCTTCATAGTTGAGATTGGAAATATTCCACACAGTAGTTTTACAGAAGGAAGAGTAAAGTAACTCTTAATATAAAATTATGATAAATTAATCCCTTTTTATAGAGATTCAATTCCACAGACAAAGATGAATATTCTTATATTCCTGGATCAATTTCAAATTGGGATGTAATATCCTGACATGTATAAGCCAAGCACTCTCTGGTAGTTGGAATTTTTGGATACTTGTTTTCTCTTTCCTTTGTTATGACACAGTGTTTTCTTGAAGCTGGAAAACAAACTAATTAGTGATTTGCCTCTGCTTTCTTGCTGTGCATGTGCCTCTGGAACATAGGGTTTTCACACATTAATGAGGAAAATGTTTGTGGGATCCTCTTAAAATATTGAAAGCTCTTTACTGGTGCTGTCTTTTTTGCTGGCAAGGTAACATCAAAGTAACATTAACTACTTGTTTTCTGTAAAAAGCCTTAAGCACTTTTTATGAGGGTGAAGTTGTCAAATTTCCTTTTGCCTACTTTTAATCCCCCCTTTACTTTGATTTGGATAAGGAAGTCTTCACTTTCAATCCTGAAATGCTGTACATAATTTAAGCAGTTCCTGTCTCTTCTTGCTGCCATAAATGTTAGCATGTCTATAGAGGTGATCACTATACAGTTGTGAAAACAGTGGCTACGTCTACACTGGCATGATTTTCCAGAAATGCTTTTAACAGAAAAGTTTTCCGTTAAAAGCATTTTCGGAAAAGAGCGTCTAGATTGGCACGGATGCTTTTCTGCAAAAGCACTTTTTGCTGAAAAGTGTCTGTGCCAATCTAGATGCGCTTTTGTGCAAAAAAGCCCTGATCGCCATTTTAGCCATCGGGGCTTTTTTGCGCAAAACAGTACTGTGCTGTCTACACTGGCCCTCTTGCGCAAATGATTTGCGCAAGAGGGCTTTTGCCCGAACGGGATCTTAAATGAGATCATCAGTGTTCTTGCGGAAATTCAAGTGGCCAGTGTAGACAGCTGGCAAGTTTTTCCGCAAAAGCAGATAATTTTGCGGAAAAACTTACCAGTCTAGACACAGCCTATATGTTTTTAAAACACTGTGAGAATCCTTCATAATAAAAGAAAGATATAAATCAAATAATTATTCTTCTAACTTGCTATCAGATTTACTTTTTTCTTCTCTGCAGCTTTCTAACTAATTAGTAAGGTGAAACCATCTTCTAGCCCCTTATTTCTTTCTTTGGTCTCATAACAGTTTCTCTGGTGGCTATTTAATGTTGCTTGTCACTGTTTTCTCTATGTGTAACTTGTGCATGTTGGCATGAAGTATTTGCTTGTGAATGGCACTTGACAGGGAGCAGATGTGTGGGAAGCTCTATGGGTGAAATATAACAATAATAGTAGATATTTTCCTGGGTGGAGGAGTTGGGAGGAAGGGGAAGGGTCTGGTGACTTGCAGCCTTGCATGAGCTTTGAAATGTGATCTTGGATAAATGATACTTTGGTGATTAGTCTTAACCCACTATTGCATATCAGTAAAAAAATGTAAAAGTGTTTAATGTTGCATTTGCCTCAGTTTCTCTGCATGGCTGGTGATACAATACCAGCATGTAGTTCACTGATTTGTAGAGCATTTTGATTGCATTTAAAGCAATTATTCAAGATGTTATGGAAATTAAATATTGTTCTGTCATTCTAAAGAGAAAAGTGCTTGAATGTATAATGGGGGAATAGAAATAATATAAAAGATTAAAATACTGAAGAATACACCATACATATTACTTTAATTTGTGATTTGATATGTAATAACTATTATAAATACAGAAAACATGAGCTCTTGTACAAATTATTCATTTAGTTTTACTGAATTTAGCTGAATTTTGTCATAGTCCTTGCTCTATTGACTTCAAATATTTGCATTTACATTGCACCAGAGCCTCCATTTATCAAT
This sequence comes from Pelodiscus sinensis, assembly GCF_052426305.1. Taxonomy (NCBI): domain Eukaryota; kingdom Metazoa; phylum Chordata; order Testudines; family Trionychidae; genus Pelodiscus; species Pelodiscus sinensis. The sequence continues at coordinate 204,618,051 of NC_143052.1, forward strand.
GTTCTTTTATAAAAAAGAGAATTATTCTATGAATGATATTCTATTTATTTATCTGGCATAACTGTGTAGTGAACATCCACTTAATGCCACAATTCTTATTTTTCCTTTTGTTCAGTATTTGGACACTCCTGAAGACAGGTCATTTGGCAGTTCACGGATGGAGGTAGAGGTGGACCTGGATAGCTACCAAACAGCTTTAGAGGAAGTACTCACATGGCTTCTCTCTACTGAAGATGCATTACAAGCACAAGGAGAGATATCCAATGATGTAGAGGAAGTCAAAGAGCAGTTTCATACCCATGAGGTAGATGTGAACCACAAAAACTGCGAAACCAATGCAAAAATTTCACCATCTGTTAATTACTTTTCACCCATTTGTATGGTACATTGAGATTCAAATGCTAAATTTTTCACTGATGTTATTGTCAATCCCTGTTCTTTCCTTTTCCATTTTGTTTTGGAGGCTTTCAATTTAGCACTACAGCCTTAGCCTCCTATAGAAACATAGGCAACTGTTTACTTTTACATAGGGTTGTAAAGATGACTTTTTAAACCATTTTGATTTTTTTTTCAAAATATGTAGACTTGAACCTATTTTTACAAAATCTCTCCTCCTACTACTTGTAATCTTTAGATGCAATTTATTTTTACTTTCAGGGCTTTATGATGGAATTAACAGCTCATCAGGGACGTGTTGGTAATGTTTTGCAAGTGGGGAGTCAACTTATAACCGTTGGGAAGATTTCAGATGATGAAGAAAATGAAATCCAAGAACAAATGAATCTGCTTAATTCTCGTTGGGAAAGTCTCAGGGTAGCCAGCATGGAAAAACAAAGCAAGTAAGCAATATATGTGTGTTGCTGTGGGGAGGAGGGATGTAAATGTTTATATTGCAACAGTTCAGGGGAAGGTGGGTGGTGCTTCATTGTAAATGCAGATTTGATTCTAGTTTGGGTCCTAATCTTTATCTGCAATTTCAAGTGTATCAGACTCTAAACTTTAATGTTCATTTGAAAATGAAAGTTGAGCAGACAAAAAGCTGCCAACAATTTAGATTTTAACACCATTTTAAACACTTATCCTACCTGTATTTTTTCCAGAACATTTCCTCAAACAGCATACAACATTTTGTCAATAGGGAGGAATTATTCTATCAGAAAATCTGGTTTTGGAACTTGGGGTGGAACCTTTAAAATCTATATTAATCCAGCTTTAATCTAATAAATGGAGATTGTTTGACAACAAAATGTTCCTGAGATTTGTTATCAGATGAGTAGATCTGAGGACACATTACATTAGTCAAATAGTTTGAGCTGGATTCCTATAGCATTTCTGATATCTTACTGGACATGTGAAAGCATTGATAGGTAAAAGCATTTTATGTTTGTTTACTTTTAATACTCAAAATATAAAGGAAATAAATAGGCCTGAGTTAAAATAAGAAGTGAAGTGCCAATAATGAAAGTAATAACTATTGTTTGTGTACATATAATACGTAATATAAGAATGAATGTTACTTCACTTGATTCTTCTAGCTACTGTATTAACACATCAGAGCAAATCTGATATGATTCGGTAACTTAATTCATATTCATATTAAAATAAAAGATTATATACTATTGCCTTCCTAGTTTGGTAGAAATACACAACTTTGCCCTATATGCAGCAAGGATATAAACTCTGAAATCAGAAGGGTGAAGATGATTATAGTTTTCTTAAAAGAAGAAAAGCAATGGATCATTTCACTCACAAGAAAATTGAAGGGTTGAAGAAGTAAAGTGTAAGATATTAAGTGGGAGGAAAAAAAAGATAAAGGGTTTGAGGTAAAAAAATGAGTGAGAAGACAGAAAATTGAAGCCTTTGGAAGGGAATAATGGGTTAAGAGTAGAAAAATGGGCTGCAAGCTAGCTGCAGGACTTTGTTTCCATGCAGAATCCAACACAAGAAAGTTCTCTAGAAAGGACATAGTATAGAGGAGAATGCTGAAGTTGTGAAATGTATAGGAATTAGAACAGAAATATTATTTTTAAAATGGCAGCAGGAAATATCCCTACAAATGTCTTTCAGTCATCTATAAAAGAACCCAGTTGCCTTCTGTGGTGTTTACAGGGATTGGGTATTGCTCAGTTTCTCAACACTTTTTCCCTATCTGTTGATTTCCTGAAACTCTCTTAAATCTTTTCTGCATAAAAGAACTTGACTCCAGAATAATGTACTTTGGTCATATTATATTTTATAGATCTCTTTATAGATTACTTAACTTTACCATTTTTATGTTGGTTCTATACAAAACAAAATGAGTGTAAAAGCTTTTATTGATATAATTTATATATTCTTCTTCCAAACTGAGATAAGGGAAGAATTTGAAAAATCAAGTCACCATTACAAGCGTGTTTATAGAAATACAGTATTAATTACCGCAGATGATAGCTGCTCTCACCAGTAAAATGAGCTGGGTGTAAACACATAAGGCCTGGGATTGGAAGTGTATATTTATTTTTCAGTTGCTCCAAGGTTTTGTTGATTAGATATAAAGTCCAAGAGAGATCCTACTTCGGTGTCTAGATGTCTCTGAAACAGTCACAGCAACTGACCTGTAAGTGGCAAGCTGCTTCTGCTGGGCAAAGAGTAGAGCTACATGGAAAATGTTGGTCCAAGTGAAATATTGATCAAAACCAAAACCAAACCAACCAGCTAATCAACCAACCAAACAAAAAACCCTGAAACCAACTTCTGTTCAAAAGTAAAACTAGAGTCGTGGGGACACAGTGCTACTGCCAGATGGTTCTGTTCTCTGTGATGCACCATAGTCTGCCAAAGCCTGGCTTTTATAACATTTGAAATCCAGTACAAAATGTGTCAGTTTACTTAATGCTAAAATGAAGAACTTTTTCTGTTACCAGTGCTGAAGCAGGAAGTCATAGGTTGCAGTGAAATATTGTTGCTTAACTATTGCAGCAATACTACAGATAGGTTCTGTATCATACTCTGAGAATCTCTAAACTGTGTATATTCATCATGTTTCTCTAGTCCACATCTTCATGCCACTGCACTTTTTCAATGAACGAAGCATCATAGATGAAGCCACTGAGAGACCTCACAATGATTTACGGGCAAGGTGCAAAAATTAAAAATATATTAAAATAAAAAGCCCATAGCAATACATACAACCACCAGACAGCAAAAATGTAACTAACTCAGGCTATGTCCACACTGACATTTTAACAACAAAGTTTTTGTCGTTTGACAAAAGGGTTGCTGCAGCAAGTACTAGTGTAAACAGGGCTTTGTTGGCAGGGATGTTCTGCTGCTGCCAATAAAGGAAATGGAGTCCATAGGTAGTGGACATTTTTTGTCAAACATGCCGACAAACAGCGTTTATGCAGCCTGGCTTTTATCGACGGGGATGTGTTGACACAACAGTGTCGCTAAAAACTCTATATTGCAGACATACCCTAAATTAAACGGCCAAAAGATATTCAGCCTACAGCCATATCTGCTGTTGTCTGACCAAAAAGTTGAATGTAGCAGCATGCCCTGAAGGGACAGCACATTTGGTCTGTTTCAGCCCAGTGGGATGATATGACTGGCAAAAGGATCCTTTGGAGAGAATTTTCTGCCACCAGCTCCTTCTCCAAGGAGTCCCTAGCTTTAGTGTTCCTGCTAATACCAACTCAGGGAGGGGAAGCAATCCCTCAGCATGGATGAGCACTAAGAAAATGCAATAGCTCAAGCTCCACTTGGAAGGCCATTTTTAGCCAGTGATGATCCCAAAGCACTGGTGCCATCTATTCAGGCTATGATCTTTTGTAGCTGTATTCTGCACCACCTCTCTTTTCAAGTATAGACCTCTGCAGAGCATGTTGCTATCATCCAATCTGAAAGCTACAAATATGTGGATCATCAAGGGGCATTCATGTTCGAGGGCCACATTTAGGTGAAAACAAAGCTATTTTGGTTGTTAAAGTCTCTGATCAAATAGAACAAACTGTGGAATACCCAAGTTACAATCCAGATGCTTAGCTGTACCATTCCAGCTCTCTAACTTGAAATGAAAGTTACATTGCTTTGCTTCCAGTCCAGCTATCTTTCAGTCTTGACTGCTCACAAACAACCTTGAGCATGCAAATCACTCCCAGCTATGTCTATGTGTATGCTGCAGCCAACCAGCCACACCTTGACTTTTATCAGTAGAGCCCTGTGCAGATACAAAATTGGTATTGCATCCACAGACACAAAAATGAGCTGTGTGTATCTGCTTCCACATCCGTAGATGTAGATACCTGCAGATACCCGCCAATTTGCAGGGCTCTACTTATCAGCCTTGGTTATCTTCAGGGTGATCCCAACAAACTGCTAGACTTACATTTCTCTCCCAGAAACATATGTCTTGTATTGCAATGCCTTCTCCTGAACAATCCAAATTCATATGAAGTTCATATTTCTGCAATAGGAACAATATTCATACATCTTGTTACCCCAAATGAAGTTTCACAGACACTTCAGTTTAAACCCACTGGATAAGGTAAAACAAAACAAGTTTATTAAATTACAGAGAGAGATTTTATGTGAGTACATGTAACGAAGCTTAAAAGTCAGAAATAATTAGAAAAATAAAGATAAAACACATCTAGTTTATCAAATTACATTAAATTCAAAGCAAAGTGTTTCTTACAACATGCTCTCGGCAGTCTTGCTGATCAAACTTGTTAAGTCAAAGCCCCCTCATCAATGTTCACTTTCTTTGTCCCTACTACTGCATGAATCAAAGGTCACTTTTGGGTATGTCTACACTATGTGACAAAAAAAATCAAATTAAGATATGCAAAAGCTTCAGAGGGGTAGATGAGTTAGTCTGTAACAGTAAAAACTTGAACAATAAATAGTCTAGCACCTTAAAGACTAACAAAACATCTACATGGTATCATGAGCTTTCATGGGCAAAACCCACTTCTTCAGATAAGTCAAGATTCAAGAATAAATCAGGGAGGGGGAGGGGAAGAAAAAGGGGAAAGGAGTAAGAAACAGAGAGACAGTGAGTAGATAGTGCAAATAGTTATAAGAGGCTGTTAAGAAACAGTAGCACCTCCGTTGGTTGGTTGTGAAGCTTTAGCTATGTTAATTACGTAGTTGAAGTCAAAGAAGCTTAACGCTGCTTTTGGCACTATTTATGCTGTAGGAAGTCAAAGGAAGAACGCTCTCCCTTCGACTTCCCTTACTCCTCATGAAGGCAGGGTTACTAGCATCTACTGGAGCACCCCTTTCACTTTGATTTAGCTGTCTTAACTAGACCACTAAGTCAAACCCTGGAAGATTGAGAGAGACAGCCTCGATCTTCCTCTGTAGTGTAGACATACAAAGAGAAAACGGGAGTGATGCTTTGGGGATTTTGTCCTTCTTGATAGTTTCATTCACCCATTTGAGAAACCTTTCCAGCCGAGATTCAGGAGTCAGAGTGTCTGTAAGAGTGTATATTCTCTGTTGCTTTTTCCTCACCTATGGAGTTTCTCTCCCCCCCCCCCCCCGCCCCTTCCTGCTTGATGACTCTCTTTTCAGCTTAAATGCAAATTAACACATTCCTTTGTTTTAGATAAACTTGTTTCCTAACCTGAGTTGGTAATGTGTGTAGAAGACCATGCATTTGGAATCTTATAACATCATATGTAGTGTTGCCAGATGCATTTTATCAGGACAGTGTTAGCCAAATATAGCCAAAAATGGGTACAAATATAAAGTGCTATTATTGCCACTATACTATGAAGCACCGGGGGAGGGGTCTATAACCTCTCATTTAAAATATCCGCTTACAGAAACAAATATATAAAAATAATATATACTTATTATATTAAAATGTATAAAGATAGTCAACATGAGTTATAGGATAACTTACACAAATAAGCAAATATTAAAGATCAGACTATGTTCTCTTTTGTTCACCTCACTGTATAGGCAAAAATCTGGATTATAGTAGGCTGTTCCTATCAGGAAGAGAAATAGGTGGTGGTCAGCTATTTCTTTTATTCAGTTTTGTTTGTTTCTGAAGAATGTACAAAAGTCCTTTGCCTCAGAACATAGAAGGAATCAAATAGCTGAGAACAGTTTATTTTGCTTACAGTACCAAGCTCACTCTTTTTCAACCTGCACTCTTGACTCAAAGAAACTCTTAGAATTTTTTCAGCTCAGATACTGTGTGTGTTTGACGCTTCTTCCATCTGATTGTGTTACTTTCTGATTCGTTGTGTTCTTCTTGTCTGCACATATGCACGTGCACACACACCCTTATACAAACAGTATTCAAAGCTCCTTCCATCCAAAACTCCTAAGATCCACTTAGTTGTGAGTTTGGGATTAATTTATCCTTACTGTTAAGTTTATTTATGGTATATTCACACACATCTGTCTTAATGAGGTTATTGATACATTGTCATCAGTACCACTCAATATAATGCTAACTTAAACATATAAAATATACATCTCCATTCCAGTCATCCAAGCATGAGGTTTCTATATCAACTACAATTTCTAAAATTTTGAAGTAATTTAGAGCAAATTAATCTTCTATATTCAATATATGAGGATTAATTTGTCAATGATTTTGAAATGTCTGAAATTGTAGTTGACCTAAAAATTCAATCTTGGATGGCTGGAATGGGGATATACATTGTATAGTTTGAATTACGAGTGAATGTGTGGTCTTACTATCTTACTTCTTTCCTGTTGTTTGTGCTTAAAGTGATCATTCTAGCCTGTCTTGAGGAGTGAACTAATCTGAGGTCTGTAACAAACATGTAAAACTGTTTCATTAAATGTTGAATATGCAGTGTGCATCAGGGAGGTGAATTCTTTGGTATACTCCAGGGAGGCGAACATAGGAAGTATGTTGGATATTCCTATTAATACCAGAAGGGATTTTTTTTTATTTAAATATGAATGGTAAGAGGTAATATTCTGCAATGTTATGGACTTTTGATTAGAGGTTTTTTTTTCTGGAGGGTAAAGGTTGAAAGTTGATCTGTGATCTGACAGGCTGGTGCACTGAATTCCTGTTAAATGAAGAAATCTTTAGGCATGATGTTTCTTTAATTGAAGTACACTACTGCCAATATTCTTATGCACTATACCTTCGTGAATGCAGAGTTTTTCTATTTACAAGTGTACTTAATAAGGCCATGTTTTAGGAAAAAAGTAAACATTACAAATGCTAATATTCTGTCTGACAACATTGTTTAAGGAGCCTTCAGGTATTGAGGACTTCTCTTGCCTTTTCACAATAAGAAGGCTATTTCTGGTAACTTATTCATGAAATAGGTTTAAAAGAGATGAGTTTCTTCAGTGGTGTAGCAGCATTTGTCATGCAGCTATAAGCCTCGTCTTATTTGGGGGAATAAATTCAGCTAACCTGCCCTAGGTTAAATTGGAAAAAATGGTATTATTTCCACCACCACCCTGAATACCATCCATTTTATACAATAAAATGTCCAGTAGTGGAGGAACATTTTTAACAGAGAGGATGCTGAAATCAACCCCCCCCCTTAAATCTGTCTTCCCCCACCCTCTCACCTAAGGACAGGAGCAAAGCCCTGGATTACAGAGCCAGGAGCTAGGACCAGAGCATGGAGCTGGTATCAGAGCCCCAAGTGCATGGGGTTGAAGTGGTGTCCCTTCCCCCACCCCAGCGTGTGGAGCCAGCAGCCGGGACTTGGGACACAGGACTGGTAGCAGAACTCCCCAGCATGAAGAGCTGACAGCTGGAATCCCAGCCCTGGAGCCAGCACGCAGAGCCATCAGCAAAGCCCTGGGTGCACAGGGTAGGAGCCTGGGGGTATGGAGCTGGCAGCAGGGCCCTCATCTCATGGGGAGGCAGCTGGGACCCTTGATGCTGGCTGGGAGAAGCTTCGCATAAACATATACAAAACTACATTGTCTAATTTAAATTCCTACACATTACACACTTTGGTGTGATGTGCTAGGTTGCCAAGACCCACTGCCTATCTTCCTAACAAATTTTGTATTGTTGTTTTGTTAGCTTCCTCAGTTTCTGTTATCTCTTATCTTTTACTTAGATTGTAAGTTTTGGGGGGCTTTACTATCTTTGTGCAATGGGCTCCTGGTTCAAGTGCTCTATGGTATGGTAGTAAAAATAAGAAATAGTAACCCCTCACAGATGGAAGTTGGCTTGAACATGAAATTTAATCTCTTCCAAAATTTGCTAGCATTATCTATTGTAACTCTAGGTATTCTTATCATCCACGTAGAGACCCAATCATGTTTTGAATGTTGCTAAGTTGTTGGTATTAAGACATTATGTGGCAATGAGAAACATTTATTTATGTTTTTCGGGAAGAAGAGGTGAAAAAAAATTCCTTACATTGCTTTGGAATTTCAGTGCCCAACTGATTTTATGCTGCTGCTAATTTCATAGCTCCATGGACAATGATGATATCTACATTTAGGATTTTAATCTGTAGGAGTTGGGAGATAATATTTAAGTCAATGGAAAAGAGAGGTTTCTGAAAACAGGTCACTCTAAATATGTCATTTTATATATACATGTGTTATTCCTTAAAAGAGAACTCCTCAAAGTATGACTTCATCATTATCAGGATTGCCCTTGAAAGAAGTGAAGGCAATGGAACAATGAGAGATGACAACCTGGCATTGTAGCAACATATGATTTTGTTCTCCCTGAATAAATTATAATTAATTTGTTTGACAAGTACGTCCTCCAGGGGAAAAAAATACTTAAAGATGAGCACAATGAAACTGCCCATCTTCTAGCAAAGGAGTCCTAGAAAATGTAAGGGAAAACATTTTTCAGTACAGGGAAAACAAAAGCAAGTAAGCAATCAGTAAAGTAGAGACATTTTCTCATGTGACTCAGTAGTTCAAAAAGAGCGCTAGCAGGTCAAAGCATCAGAGAAGTTTCCAGGAGCACTGCAATGCTACCATTGCTATCCTAAAGTAAAAGGAGGCAAAAACAGATCTGGTATGTGTTTACTATATTATTGAAAATGTTTGGCTCTTGTAACACTGCATTAATGACCCAAAGAAAAACAGCTGTCTTTTTCTTAAATAGGGTCCTCTACAATGAACCGTATCAGTGTGATAAATGTACTTTTGGAGAAGAAAATTTAATGTAATCAGGTTTACTTTATGGAGGATTTCATAAATATTGAAAAGCATTCAGTCAACGGGAAAATATTTTGTAGTGGAGACTCATGAGAGCCAAACAATAAACAGAGATGTTTACATTCTATGATTTAATGATTCATATGGTATAATGATATTCTGTATAATAATTATCAATGTCCTATCTTAATGTTTATCACTTTGCAAGTTTTCTGTATAATATATGAGAATTATTCATGTTTAGGATGAAACATCACAACTAATTAACAGTGCTCAGCAATGTTGCACAAAAGAATATTAAAAGAAAGTGAAAGAGAATATGATGCACACCTAAAACTGCAAGGGAGTTTAGTTAGACTGAAGGTAGCTACTTCCTTTGTGCATCCTACAATGGAATTCTGGAGGGTCTCCCTGTATTATGGTCATTTTAGCATATGCACAGTGTGCCACAGGTGGCATATGGCTAGGATTATCCACTGAATTTCATTCACTGGTTGGATAATTAGGTACTGATGTGGATTTTGATGTGAACACTGATCCATGCCTCCCAGGGCACAGGCTGTTCTTGCAGAAAGACTGTCTCAAGATGTGGAGATTTTTATGGATCTATGACTTTATGCTGCTTCTGGTCAAAACAAAGATGCAGAGTTGTGATTTAGTAATGCTGGGTGACAAGTTTTGGCCAAAACTCCGAGGACACTGTAAAAAGGGGGTTGGTTTCCTTGTTTGTGTGTTTGGATGATTTGTGAAAAATGCAGATTTGGCAACAGATGTGTTTCATAATTCATGTGGGATTTGCCAATTTCTTTTGGACTCAAAGAAAAAAACTACAATGGTTTCAATGAACCATTATAAATTTGTTTTAAAGGTTTTTTTTGTATACAAAACATTTGTTTAATTTTTTTTAATTCCAATTAAAAATTCAAAAAATGGTAAGAAATCAAACTGAAATATTTAGATTATACAAATGAGACCATGTTCAACCGGAAATTATTTTTTACTGAGCTGTATATCTTTTTCCAAAATTTCCAAAAAAAAAAAATCAAACATTTTTGTTTTGATCTTAGCAGACTAACTCTTAATCTCAGCAATCAGTTCAGCAGCTGCTTAAAAATTCATCCATGCCAGTGAGAGTACATCTGCGTGGCTGTTTCCAGCTACAGACCCAGTGCCGGGGCATAGCCACATATGGGCCTGAATGGGCTGTGGCCCACCCACTTTGACTCCAGGCCCACCTCTGCAGCCCTCCAGGACTCGCCTCATGTCCCAGCAGTTCTCCCACTCTGCCAGCATGTTGTTCCAGGAGCAGGACCCGAATGCTGGGGCTTAACCCCCATTCCCATCATCACCCACTCACATGAAGGGAGGACTAAAAAATGGGCCCTTCTAGCCCACTTCTCCTACCTTAGCTCATTCCAGGTAACTTTGGGTATGTCTACGCTAGCCCCCTAGTTCAAACTAGGGAGGCTAATGTAGGCATTCGAACTTGCAAATGAAGCCTGGGATTTATATATCCCGGGTGTCATTTACATGTTCCCAGGCGAGTGCCATTTTTAAATCCTCTTAGTTCGAACTGACTACCAGTGGCTACACGCAGCAGTCAGAAGTTAATCTGAACTAAGTCCTTAGTTCGGGTTAACTGTTACACCTCGTTGCATATTTAAATCCCGGGCTTCATTTGCAAGTTCAAATGCCTACATTAGCCACCCTATTTCAAACTAGGGGGCTAGTGTAGACATACCCTTTCTCCTGATTCTCTTTTTTCCCATTTTCTGTTCAATTTCTGCCAAATGACAAATCATCCTTAGTACACTGTGCAGATTTCTGATCCTACCTTTGTTTTTTTACATGGTTAATAAAACAGTCCTCAATGTTGACAAGTCAATTATCATAACTGGGCATCTGACTGAAGACCTCACTGAAGTGAAACGGCAGTTCACTCCTCTGAGTCACTGTTCCAGAAGTAGAAGCTTCTGCATTGGTTACACTTGGTTCATATTTTTGAGAGCTTTTTATAACACCAGCAGCTGAAGGCTTTGTAGTGAAAACTGAGATTCCAGAGAATAACCCAGCAGCTTCACAGTTCTCTATGAACATAAGTACATAAGATTGGCCATACTGGGTCAGACCAAAGGTCCATCTAGCTCAGTAGCCTGTCTGCCAACAGTGGCCCGCGTCAGGTTCCCCTGGAGGGGATGGACTGAAGACAATGATCACGCGATTTGTCTCATGCCATCCGTCTCCAGCCTCTGACAAACAGAGGCCAGGGTCACCATTCCTATCCCCTGTCTAATAGCCTTTTATTGTCCTAACCTCCATGAATTTATCTAGCTTCTCTTTAAACTCTGTTATAGTTCTAGCTTTCACAGCCTCCTCTGGCAAGAAGTTCCACAGGTTGACTATGTGCTGTGTGAAGAAGAACTTTTGCTTATTAGTTTTAAACCTGCTACCCATTAATTTCATTTCGTGTCCTCTAGTCCTTATATTATGGGAACTAATGAATAACTTTTCTTTATTCACCCTTTCCACACCACTCATGATTTTATATAGCTCTATCATATCACCCCCTCAGTTTTCTCTTTTCTAAACTGAAAAGTCCCAGTCACTTTAGCCTCTCCTCATATGGGACCCGTTCCAAACCCCTAATCATTTTAGTTGCCCTTTTCTGAACCCTTTCCAAGGCCAAAATATCTTTTTGAGGTGAGGAGACCACATCTGTACACAGTACTCAAGATGTGGGTGTACCATAGTTTTATATAGGGGCAGTAACATATTCTGTGTCCTATTTTCTATCCCTTTCTAATAATTCCTAACATTCTATTTGCCTTTTTGACCGCTGCAGCACACTGTGTGGATGTTTTCAGAGAACTGTCCACGATAACTCCAAGATCACTTTCCTGATTTGTCATAGCCAAATTAGCCCCCATCATGCTATATGTATAGTTGGGGTTATTGTTTTCAATGTGCATTACTTTACACTTATTCACATTAAACTTCATTTGCCATTTTGTTGCCCAATCACTTAGTTTTGTGAGATCTTTTTTAAGTTCTTCACAGTCTGCTTCTGTCTTAACTATCTTGAACAGTTTAGTATTATCCGCAAACTTTACTACCTCATTGCTTGCCCCTTTCTCTAGATCATTTATGAATAAGTTGAATAGTATCGGTCCCAGGACTGACCCTTGGGGGACACCACTAGTTACCCTTCTCCATTCTGAAAATTCTCCTCCTAAGTAAGTCTTCCCTAGAGCCACAATAGTCTCTGCTTCTCCACACCACAGTTCCAAACCTGAATGTGGTGTGGGGAAGCAGAGACTACACATGTTTACAAGGAACATGAGGAAGAATTTCACACAATGCCCAGTCAACCTGTGGAACTCATTGCTGGGCAAGAAGAGATGGAAAATTATTTTTGTTGTTCTTTTTAAAGCAATCAACAAATAGCTCCTTCAGAATATCTGAGGCCACATGAATCTGATTAAAATAGTGCCTCTTTGAGAATGTGCCACTCTCTTCTACTGAGTATTCTTTGTAGGGATGTAATAGTGTAATCAACTAAGCAATTAACCAATAAGTGGGTGCTTATCAGTTAACATTATCAACTACATGCAACACTTTTCCTCCTCCCTCCCCCGCAAGTAAATTTTTTAGTGGGCTGGCTGACAGGCTGGCTCAGTACCAGCTTGTGCCGGGACTCAGCATCAACCCCCATGCCAGCTCTTAGCGCTTATCGTGCAGAGCCACAGCAGGGGTTGATGGTTGCCAGTGTGTGATCAGGCTGGCTCAGTCCCAGCTTGTGCCAGGACCAACCCCTGCTGCAGCTCTGCTCCATAAGCACTTAAGAGCCAGCACAAGGTTGATGCTGGATCACACCATGAGCCCGGACTGAGCCAGGCTGCCTGCGTGCCACTCTTAGTGCCTGGATCCACCCGCTGTGGCTTTGCAGTACAAGTGCTTGTAGTGCAGAGCTGCTCCGGGGGGTAATTACCAGGGCCAGCAGGAGCCAGGATTGAATGGTGGCAGTGCTACCCCTTATTGATTAATCATGTAGTAGATAATTTTTGTCAACTACTCAATTAACAAATTACAGGCTTCTTAACATCCCTAATTCTGTGTCAGCAAGTTAGGACCTGCTCCTGTTCCCCTTTTATTCAATAGTAAAACTCACATTGATTTAAACAAGATGGCTGTGTCTAGACTGGCAAGTTTTTCCGCAAAATCAAATGATTTTGCGGAAAAACTTGCCAGCTGTCTACACTGGCTGCTTGAATTTCCGGAAAAGCACTGACGATCTCATGTAAGATCGTCAGTGCTTTTCCGGAAATACTATGCTGCTCCCATTTGGGCAAAAGTCTTTTTCCGAAAGACTTTTGCGCAAAAGGGCCAGTGTAAACAGCACAGTACTGTTTTCCGCAAAAAAGCCCCGATCGCAAAAATGGCGATCGGGGCTTTTTTGCGGAAAAGTGTGTCTAGATTGGCCACGGACGCTTTTCTGCAAAAAGTGCTTTTGCGGAAAAGCATCCTGCCAATCTAGACGTGCTTTTCCGAAAATGCTTTTAACAGAAAACTTTTCCGTTAAAAGCATTTTTGGAAAATCATGCCAGTGTAGATGTAGCCGACTGGTTTGAACCTTATTGCTTCATAGTATTCCTCACCAAATATGTGCTAATATTAAATTTAATAGTTACCCAAACATACGCTTTCAATGAAAATATCTTTCTTCTGCCCTGAAGTTGTCCCACTATTCTTGCTTTAAGAATAGTGGGTTTGAATGACAAAGAGGAACAATACTAGAAGCACCAGGTTCTCCTGGATTAAATTTCACAAAATGAAGGACATCATCTAGGATACAGTTTCCCTCCTAGCATATACAGATAATTTAACCCTATGATGTGTACCAGATCATAAGTCTCTAAGGCCATGTTTACACACACAAAAATTATTTCAAAGTAACTAAATTCGATTTAAGGGCTCCTGATTTTACACATTTGAACTTATGTGTCCTTACTATGAGGAAGCATCAGAATGAGTCTGAGGCAGGTTCCGTTAATGTGGACGCTTTACCTCAGACTTGGAGCCCCAGCAAATACCCTGGGAAGCTGCAGAAGGCCTCCCAAAGGCCAATTATTTCAAATTAGTGGCCCCAGAGCATCCACATTAACATTATTTCAAACTAACAATTAGTGTTATTCCTGATGAAAAGCAGGAGTATTGAATTTGAAAGCCATGGTCCATTATTCTGAAATAATGACCTTGGTGGTGTGGACACATGGCTTATTAATTCAGATTTGGGGGGTTATTTTGGAGTAAGGTCCTAGTGTAGACCAGGGTTTAGTAATCGTAATGATAAATAAGACTAAAGAATATTATATACGCAGGCAAGAAAATACAGTAGGAATCTGATATCTACTCAGGGATATATGAAGAGAACATTAGTGGTATTTACACTGAGCCAGATTAAATCTTAATTTCTAATATAAATATCTGTATGTACTATAGTTATTTCCCTTTGAATAAACGTATGAATAAGAAATACCGAATGGCTTCATATATGTTGAGAAAAATTAGAATTGGAATTTAGGGAGGGAAAATGAACAAATAATGAAAAATGAAAAAGCTGGATATTTTTACTTGTATAATTTCAGAGCCTCAAATTGAGAGTACTTTATAAGTAAGAATATTGGATTTGCTATGCTAAATCAGACTTTGTCATTCAAGTCCAGTATCTTGCAATGACAGTGGCCCAATCCTGGGAATTCAGAGGAAAATGTCTCCAAAAATTACCTAATTTGTAATGTGGTCCCCATAGAGAATAAATCCTCCTTTAAACCAGTAGATGTTTTAATTAACACAGTGTTTCCATTACTGTTATTGAAGGAAAATGTATTTCAATTTAAATAGCTTACTCTGTTAGAATAGTGTAGCTAAAACAATATCAAATGTTTTGGAATCAAAATTAAATTGAAATACTGAATACAGTGTATTAAATATTATATAACTTATATTTTAATATATACAGTATTCACTTTAGGTAGTCTTGTATAAAATTTCTTTTTATTTTCTTCCTAATGGCATCTCTTATTTAGGCTTTGTATAGTCAGCTATCTTCCTTCTCCTCCCAGATAAGAATGACTAAAGCTTTAATTACTCTTTTATTAACCCAGGTTTTAGAACAGGCTCTGGCATTCAATTTTGAATCTAAATAAAAAAAAGATTGGAAATCTGATTTTGGTGTTTTAATAATGGGTTTAACATGGAGAAATGATAGGTAAAATGAGATTTTAATGTATGCAGACTGCAATGTCAGGCTTTTTTAAGTGACTTCTTTCATCTTATTCTAGATCAAGAAAGAACTTTAAAACTGGTAGATACTTGAAGAAAAGAGAACATTAATTCAATGCTGCTTCATTTATTTTCTCTACTATTGTTTGTTATTTTTGTTTTTATAAGAATTTGTAAGCCCAATATCTCTTCCTGTGTGATACGGTAATGAAATCTTTATAGCATGTTTATAACATTGCAAGTTACTGCCATGGAAACAACTGTGATTTCCTAAACTTGGCATTGCAACCTTAGTGCTATCTGAAATAGGATGAGTAAATAAAATGAGAAGAAATACAGGATATGGGTACAGATTCTTTGATAATTATGAAATATGAGCAGAACATATATGAAATAAAGTAGGAATTACAATATAAATCTCATACAAATGAGTTTCATCCACACCATTATCAGAATTTCTAGCTGAGTTCTAGGTTCTAAAAATAGAATATGTGTGTATTTAAAGTTCATCTTTATAAATCTTCTATGTATGTGTCATGTTATCTGAGAAATTTGCACTATTTCCCAAATAGTTTATTTCCACCATTTGATTTGATTCTATTAAACCATTTTTCATCTGCAGTACAGTGTCACAATATGTTGTTTTCCACCTCTGAAGTCAATGGGATTTTTTCCATAGGAGAAAAACTCCAGTGGATGCTAGACTGAGCCCTTAATGAAGAATTTATCTCTTTTTGTGTGTCATCTTAGAAAACATATCTGAATGACTTCTTTTAAAGGACAGTGTCATCATGATTACACATTTTTACTTCCAAGGTGTACTTTTTGTTAAATTTTCTCTCTACTGCAAATCTTAATAACATTTTGCTTTTTGTAACAGATTTTGTAAATCAGAAACACCTGTCGGATTTCCAATCAATATGTTTTAATTAATACAGAGAAAAAACAAAAGCCAAACAAGACTACAAAAGCCAAAATATATTTCTCAGACTACATACACATAAAGACACAAAGCTGTGCCTTAAAAATGATCCCAGATTAAAATACAGCCAAGCCTGAGAAGCTTTAAATTTGGAAAAATAATTTCATTAAAAAATAGAGAAGTTGTTTCTTTTGGCACTTCCAGGCCTGAACCAGAAGAAGAGGTTGTTGCTTCAGATGACAGGTCTGGAAGCAACAGACCTGACTCCCCAAAATCTAGACCCATCTCCTTCCCAACTGGGCAGCTGGATCCAGGAGGCTCCCGTGCGATTTGCCCATGTTATCAAGCCACCCTCTCTCATTCTAGCACAGCAAACTAGGACCAGAGAGTTCTGACGCTAATATTTTGTGAGTGGAGCACTATTCTCAACTCTTGACCACCAAAATTATAACCAGCTCTGTTCAAGATTTGCACATTTGTATTTTTATATGTACCATGAGTGCCATTAAACTTGTTCCTTTTACTACATCATATTGTTTTCCTTCATTCTGGTATTTCATGAATTTTACTACTGTATGTAATAAATGTCAAGATTTTAATAACATCATTGTGCTTCAGAGAAGGTTCATGCTGAGAGAATGAACTATGCTCAGCATTGAACCTGACAATATAAAAAGCATTAAATGGTACTAAAGCTAATAGTTCTCTTCACCATAAATTGCAGATTTTTAATGCTCATGATGAAAAGTCGGAATCAAAATATTCTGGGTATCAAGTAATGTGTGGAAATGAACAATGGTTGATGAACATTTGATTTCCCCCTTGAGAACTGGTAAACTACTTTTGGGGTAGATAAAGGTGACTGTCGAGTTCCTTAAGATTTTTGTCTTGATAGGTTTATGTCAGGGCTTCATTTTAGTTTATGTAAAGCTGTTACGGAGCAGTTCAGAGTTCAAGAAAACCATATTCTACAATTAATCAGGTTCATGTAGTAGTTCAGGGCTACTCAACATGCGTCCCGCAGGCTGGCCAAATTGTTTGCAACCCACAGTGTGGTTTGGGTTTACACAAGGCTCAACGTGTGCACAGGTGGGATCTTTTGAACATGGCCTCTACTGGGAACATGCTCCACAATGGCTAGGCATCTCCCAGGCAGGGTGAGCACTAAAAGATGCATGTGGATGAGCTGGCTGGAACAGACAGGTACAAGGTGTCAGTGTTTCTAGCCCCCAGGGAGGAGATGCCGGAAGCACCAGGGCATTGTGGGAAGTGCTGGCTTCTTAGCCTTGTGGGCAGAGTCTGAGAGGTGCTGATTGGCTCACACTAGCCACGTTTGGGTCTGGCACCACCACTAAAGGATTTATCTTTGTATTCATGCCCATCAGTGTGAAGAAGCTATTTGCATATATTTTCATATATATGCAACTACAATGAAGTTGTGGCCCTTGCCATGTGATGTGAGTATCATTGTGGCACCTGCGGCTTCCAAAGTTGAGTAGCCCTACAGTAGTTTCTCAAATAAGTCTTCAGACCACTTTGATATTTCAAAATAACTTTAATTTATAGCTGTTTTTGTCCTTTTAGTTGCTGACTCACCTATAATTTACTAAGCGACAATTCTGTATGCCTACATTTCAGTTGAGAGATGCAGTTGCAGCACACGGGGTGATGGGGTATGAGAGGCAGTGGTCTCAACACACCACAGCCTAACGACTATCAACATTTGTATAGGCCTCCTGGCAAAGGACAGTTTTAAGGAAGGTTTTGAGAGAGGATATTGAGTTAGTTCACAAGGAACTTCTCCCACTCACGAAAGGCAGTATGAGATTGATCACAAGGGTGTTCATTTCAAATTTTAAAAACTAGGAGATAGGGGATGATGTGGTCAAGTAGGAGGTAGAACTTGACCTCTACTGAATGAGAAATGATAGGATGTTTGGGGATAGGCTGTGGAGGACTTGGGAACTGAAGATAAGTAAATTAGTTGATAAGATAGAAAAGTGAGTGTCACTGAAGTAGTGTGAAGAGTGGTGACATGATCAAAGTGTTGGACTAGGAAAATGATCTTTGCAGCAGTGTTGTGAATGGCTGTAAGCAGGGAAAGAATTTGTCAAGGCCAAAGAAACCAATTTTGTAGGCATAAGATAAGAGCCTGTATATGAGATTTAGCTGTATTGATGAGTAGGAAAGAATGAATTGTGATACTTGCCATGTATATTGGGTATTTGTCTTAAAAACATATGTATTCATTTTCACCATGTATAGTGGTTACGATCAAAAAGTTAATATTTGCTAGTGTTAGCCAAACAGTGAAATCCTATATTATTCCTGGCATTTCACATAGCATATATGCATGGTAATGTTTGGCAAATGTGAAATAGTTCATAACTTCTTCTATAAATATTTCACAAAAACTATTTAAAAAAAAGTTCAAGCAAAGCTCAAAGCCTATTGCAAAATACAAAAGCTACATCAGTCTACAAAATTAGATGAATGTGTGTTGGATGATTTTGAACAAATCATGATTATAGTAGCAAAACAAGCATTCCAAAAACATTGAATGGGAACTTTTTTCCAGGTTTTTTTTATCAAATAAAGTGTCAATAAAATAAATGTGATTTTGCTGAATTCTTTTTAATTTAGACAGAACTATATTTTTTGATAGAAAATAGTTCCATTTGGAACTTTGACTGTCTCAACAATTAAAGCCTACTTTTATATGGTTTGAAATTCTGTAAATATAGTTTATGTTATGAGCAACTGTCCCTCCAATGGAACATTAGCAATTGAATCAATCTAGGCTTAATCATCTTACCCCATCTAATTTTAATAGCTATCACATTAGGGAGTTAGCAAGTACAATTTTTAAGGGATTTACTTCAATCAAAATATTTCAGTAAATTTAATTTTTCCATATAAGAAACAAAATATTTCATCTGAGCTCTGGAAGACCTGAACTGAAGCCTATATGGTTATCTAAATGAACCCTGAACTGCTCTTACCTGTGCTGTCTCTCTCCATCATGAGATTTACTATATCTGGTGAGCTTGGACAACAGTAGAATAGGAGCGTGAGGCAACATAACTACTTGTCCCATTGGCACTGAATTATTTTTTCCCAACTGATGCTTCATTCTTGCTATGCAATAGACCCTGCCCACATTCCACCCTCAAGCCCCCACCTACCATCCAGCTGCAGCAGGTGAGTGCTGAGCAGCCTCTGTTTTTTTCTGTGGGTGCTTGAGCCCCAGAGCAACTGTGGTGTCCGTGTCCATAGCCCATGAGGTACTATTGCAGATTATGCATGCATAGCTGCATGTTAAACCAAGGTGAAACAAAATATTTCAACATTTTTTGCATAGCAACATTCTATACATTTATGGCCCTAAAAGTAAAGGGAAAGTGTTTTGACTTTATCCCATATGAGAATTCTCACTCCACCCCAATCAAACTACTGGAATTTCCATAGGATGGACATTTTCAGTTTTTAACAAGCTATTAATTGTAAGACTGTACTGGCTGGAGTGTCAGAAACAGTGCCTAACCCAGGGGTGGGCAATAATTTTTGATAGGGGGCCACGCCAAGATTTTGGAAAGTGGTAAAGGCCACATTCTTCTCTTCTCCTCTTAATGGACGTGATGTGAGGTCTGGGATGGAGGTTGAGAAGGGAGCTTGGGGTAAGGGGATTGGGGTGCAGGAGGAAGAATGGAGTCTAGGAGAGAGTTTGGGTGAAAGGCAGTTGTGACTTAGAGCAGGGAAAGGGGTGCAGGAGTTTGGGATGTGACTGTGGCTAGGAGGGGATTGTGAGCTGGGCAGGAGATTGGGGTGCCATATCTGGGAGGGGGCATGGATCTGAGAGGGGGCAGAAGATTTGGGTATGTTGATTGGGGAGGCAGAAGTTTGGGGAAAGGAGGTCTGGGGTGCCAGAACCAGGCTCTGGCCCGAAGGCTTACCAGCCAGCAGCCAAACCAGCCTGTCTGCTTGCAGAGGTAAGTCTTGCAGAACTTAAAACATTTCTCAGTCAGCCTGCCTGCTCCACGCCTGCAGAGGCTGCATGGCCATGTGCTTATGTGAATAACTAAGGGAGGAAAAGGGGTGTGGTGGTTCTTGGCTGCCTGTTATTCAAACAGACAGTTACCATTGGCCAGTTTCAGGCCAGAAACCTGCCAATGGGATTGTGCTGTCAGCTCTTGAAGCTTTTCTCTTCTCCCCTCCAGTTCTGAAACAGAAACAGGGCTCGGCAGCCACATTTCCGAGCAGCTTGTGGAGCTGCAGGGCAAGCAGGGGAGCCTGCCTGGGGCTTCCCGCTGACTCTGTGGGCTGGATCTGGTGGCTTGGCAGGCTAGATCCCGCCTATGGTCTATACTTTGCCCAGGCCTGGCCTAGCTGGTTAAGTGAGATATTACACATTTGGTTCAAATCACACTGATCAGGATGGACCATTTTCAGTGCTACCTGTTGGGAGATGTCTCTTGGTACATTGCTACAGAAATGAGTTCTGATCTCTGTTTCCATCCATTTGAAAACTGAAAAAGGTACCTTTGTTGGCTATTTCAGGAAAAGGAATGGGTTTGGAAAACAAACTATATCTGAGCTGAATATTTTGCCTTTCTGTATAGTGGTTTAAACAATAGGACAAGGTGGGTAAACCTGAAGTGCTGTACCAGGAATGACTTGTGAGAACCTTCCAGTACAAGTATTAAATTAACTTAAAAAAAAGGAATGAAAGGACTGCATGTCTATGCAAACATTTCTGCTTACTGGTTTCCTACATATACAAATGTAAGCGATGATTTTCCTATTTTTGCAGTTTGCATAAAATTCTCATGGATCTGCAGAATCAGCAACTAAAACAATTATCTGACTGGCTATCAAAAACAGAGGCAAGGACAAAGAAAATTGAGTTAGAACCTCTTGGTCCTGATCTAGAAGATTTAAAACATCAAGTAGAAGAACACAAGGTGAGCTATTGTACATATATGTGTGTTAGTGCTGAAGTCAAAATATTGTTTAAAGGAAGAAGACATATTGATGAACTTTTCACATTTCAAAACTCTAAAACTAGTACCATAGTAGAGCAGAGTAATGCAAAATATTTTATTGAAGTTTAAGCTTTTCAGAATGAGCAAGTATTTGCCTTTGAGACTGCATAGCAATTCAAATGCTTTTAATAAGAGTGGGATTTTCTTTATTCTTTCTTATATACATAATTTACTAGACTGGAAAGTCTGGTTGGCTACCAAGAAAATAGGCAATTGTAATATCCTTTTTATTACAAAGTAAAATGAGAATGTTTCAGATTTTATTATTCTTATGTTTTCTTCCTCTTGTCATCTTGTGTTGTCTTGAGTGCTATAGCAGCAACGAGGGATGATTAGTTGTTATAACTGGGATTCCAAAACTCAATAGCAGTACTGGGACTCTGTGTATATAGCCCCTAAGCACTGTAAAGTAATCAGTGTAATATTTAGCTTTGTAATAGAGGAGCTATTTTTGAAAAATGTATTTAATTATGAAAAACAACAAACCAGAAATTGGGTAAAAGAGGTATTTGACTAGGGATGTTTGCATTCTGATATAGAAACCTATTTCGTAAATTAAGGAATAATGAAGGGTTAAAAACTGCATAAATTAAACAAACATAGGCAGATAAATTCAACATAGCAAATAAGATATAATTCTGATAAAGCTGTGATTATCATTTTTAAAAGGAGTCTTAAAACAGTTACGTAAGTCAGTTTTCTTCAAATCGTGCTAAGTTCAGTATTCTTTCTGTATATTTGTGTGTGCGTGTCTGCTTAGAAACATGCATGGGGATAAAATATAGGAAGATGAATAAAGGAAAAATAGGTTGGGAGATGTAGTTCCACAAAGTGTCAGCAGACTAAAGTCTTCTTCACCTGTGCGCTAGTGGTTCAAATCCTATTCACTTATAGTATTCAAAAGTGTTTACCATCTGAGCCTTTTTATCATCTTGGTGGTTTATGTAGAATGAGTGGACCTATCATCAAGAAATTAATCTAATTTACGGCCCCAAGGGTGGCAGCAAGCAGAGGCCAAGAATTACATGGAGACCCAACTACCCACATTTCCCTTGACCATGACACTGAAGAGCTGTCATTGTTAGGGATTTGGAAAAGGTGATGTGCTGATGCTCTGTATGCTGTAACTTGTCTGTGGGAAAATAGAAGATTTCCACGTTTTCTAGTCCAGCCCATTTTATAAACACTAAATTAAACTTGTAAAAGAAAATTACAAGTAAAAGTGGAAAGATAATGTGGGACTGAAACATGAAGGATTTTGTGTATTTTGTATATTACATTACATCCCCTTTAAGAATTTTGATTTTAATGGATATAATGGGTGTGACTCTATTTTGTTTTGAGAAATTTTTCAGAGTAGAATTCTGGCCACAGTGAAATCAATAGAGTGTTCTATCATTGACTTCAGCAGAGTCAGGATTTAGTCCCTGGATCTTTAGAGTATTCAGAAATTAACCTTTCTATATACTAATACTATGTTTCTGAGTGTGATACGTTGTGGTTGTATAATTAAGAAATAAGGCTTCAACTCCATCTTCCCTAACAAGGGATCATTCAGATAGTAAAGTGACAAAAGAGGTTTTATTTTCCCCTCCTCATTGGGCATAGATTAAAGCTCTTCTCAAGCAGAAACCATCTGTAGGTAATATGAGGATAAGATGTTGACATTTCAAAACTATCTGCAACATTCACATAGCATTTATTTTGTATTCTATTCTGCCTAAAAACCAAGTTTTATTGCACTAGATATGAACACAAGCAACATGATACTTCATTTTGATAGATGGTATAAGTAATCTCTGGTTTTGAATGATTCATCTTTTAGCATGGATGTAAGCATTCCAGTTCACGTCAGAAAATTAGTAGTGTGGTATTTGTTGGGAGGAACTGAGTTTTTCGGAAAACAGAAATGAGAAAATGGCATTGGATTGATTGGGTAGTTGCAGCCAGAATGATGGGTTGGTACGTTGGATGAGATACAGCAACCTCTTTCTTCCTCTCTGGTGTGCTTCTGTCATACTTAGTCTTTCTCCTTATTTCCCTTTGATTAGTTCCTGGCCTCCTATTTCCTTCTATACCTAGAAATATCTATTTTATTTTCTGTCTTTTGGTTCAAACTTTTGTATCCCTGTTTCCTCTTAATCTCCCTTCTCTGTATGTTGTGTCAATCAAGTATTGCTCATGCTTTTCAAGACTGATGCTTCAATTTCTCTTTCTGGGCCCAGGTAGAGTGAGTGAACTCCAATCCTGAGAAGAGAAACCATTCAATAAAACAGATCTAGGATTGATTGTTGTTTGTGGCCAGGAAAAACTGGAAGAATCCTTACCAGCAATCTCCCCTTAATTTAGTGTTGTATGAGACTTTCAACTGAATAGTACTGACAGGAAAGTTTCTTTATGAACTCTACCAAAGGCTCGTATAGAGTGACAAAAAGAAAAATATTTGTAGATCTCTCAATAGGTTTGCCAATTTGTTCAAGAAATTGCAAAAAGCTATTTGTCATTAGACCTGTATTTTAGGAATTTTGTCTATTGCTACAAGTAGTCTTGGCTATATATATTAAAAACTGAAAGAAATTTTCCTACCTGAGCAAACTGAAGAATATTAAATTGCCTAGAAAGGCTACATATTTAAAATTTTGCGATTAAACAAGAATGTACTTTAAAAATGATCATAGATTCAAAGAATACTAGGACTGGAAGGGACCTCGAGAGGTCATCGAGTCCAGTCCCCTGCCCTCATGGAAATTATGTATAGATTTCACTTTGTACAGTTAAACTGACTACAGTTCTCTTAAGTTTAGAGTTTAGCTGATGAATTATGCAAGATTTTCATTTCAAAAAGGTTTTATTTTTATGTTTGCATTACTTTCCTTAAAATGTAGAAGTTTGAGAAATTAATAGAGCCAGGATTTGACCCTGTTTTAAAAAGGGTTAGTATTTAACTACTTTTCCCACCATGACCCAAGAAAGACATTCAATTAAGTAGATCTTTGTGAGCTAGTAAAACATCCTCAGTGCCTTTTAAAATCAAATTGATAATTGTGTATTTTGGGAATGATTTTTTTAATAGTAATGGTAATAGCAGACATGGGTACAGATCTGTCATTAATGGGCTTCAGGTTTTGGTTTAGTTCTTTTGAGAATTGGTAAGCCTGCCAGTGATTTTGATTTATTTTAGTTTAATAAGGGGGGGAATACAAGCACCACACAGTGGCTAGATCTACACTGTGGAGCTATTTTTGGATATTGGAAGTATCCCAAAATAGCTGTTCTGTGTTTTTTTGAGCAAAATCATTATTTCAAAATACAATGTACTCTCTATTCTGAGGTCCCTGTAAACCTTATTCCATGAGGATTAAGGGATGTTTCAGAATAGCACTCTATTTTGAAATTAACTTGAAATAAGCTTCACAATTTGCATAGCTCAAATTCTGTAGCGTATTTTGAGATAAGGGAGCAGTGTAGAAGCACCCAGTGAGAATGAGCAAAATCCTTCAGTCTTTAAGGCTATTTCACCTGGCTTATAGTACCCTTGGTCTTCTATATGTTTCAGATGATGGTTACATTTTTCTCTTTATGACATTGCTATATTCTATCATGCTGAAAGATGACTGTCTTCCAATGATCTGTTCTTTTGTGTCTTTGTTACATGACTGACGCCTGCCTTATTCTTAAATAAATTTAATATACGTTTGAGCTTCTGCTTTGTTTAATCCCCATTGCCTCTAAACATAGGATACTTGCTTATTGGATTTCAGTTGGTATGATTGAGGCTTACATTTCTAAAATTGGGGTACTCTCCTGACAAATCTGTCTTAGCAATATATAGTCAGGGAGCTCACTGGATTTTCACTTTCTGAATTACAATTACATTAGTTGAACCTAAACATCTATTGAGTGGAGGGTCTAGATAAATTTTCAGAACAAGGCTTTTCTCTGGCTTACATGTCACTGAACAGCAAGTGTACTCAGCTGTTCATGCTTCTTCCACAAAATGCATGGGTGCATAAGAATAGATACATTTTTCTCTTTTTGTTTCCATTATTTTGATACGTGGCAAAGTTATACATTGGTTCTATCAGGGAAAACCACCATATTCTTTGAATCTGTCATATACTGCTATAGAAAAGGCCAGTTTGTCCACTGTAGGCAGAGCTGCTCATTTGATTCTGTATTGATATATTATTATTTTATCCTATTACTACTTGATTTATTAGCCAGGGAATCAGTCAGCTAAGCACGTTTCTATTGACAAGAATGGGAAGATAGTTTGTTTGTGAAGCAGGATAGGAGCTCTGTCTGAATCTGCTTGTGGTACTGCTATATTTCTTTATTACTTTTACTCATTTGTGCTTCTGTCAGTGACTATGAGTGATGCCCAAGTGTATTTGACTAATGTTTTGATACAAATCAAGTTTTTGGGAATGGGAAGGAATCCTATTTTTTTTCTTGTAATGTAATTTGTTCCTCTGTAATACCTTATCAGTGAGAGAGATCAGGTAGGTAAGGTAATACATTTTAGTGGATCAGCCTCTGTTGATGGAAGATATACATTTTCAAAATACTGTAAATAGATTTTGAAAGGGGTAGCCATGTTAGTCTGTTCCAGTAAAAACAATGAGGAGTCCTGTGGCATGTTGAAGACTGACTTATTTATTTGGGTCTAAGCTTTCATGGGCTGCAGCCCATTTCATCAGTGGCAGGAAGTGGAAACTTCAGTTTCCAAGGGATTTATAAATACATACAAAGTGAAGAGTGTTACATGACTATGTGGAGGACCAGTGTCAATTAGGTTAATTCAATTAGGGGTGGGTGTGGACCACTCCCTGCAGTGGATAAGAAGGTGTGAATACCAAAAGTGGGAAATTTACCTTTTGTAGCGAGTTAGCTATTCCCAATCTCTATTCAGACCCAGATGGATGGTGTTCAATTGGATATGAATTCCAGCTGAGCAGTTTCATGTTGAAGTCTGTTTTTAAAGATTTTTGCTCAAATATGGCAACTTTCAGGTTTGTTACTGAGTGTTCAGGGAGGCTGAAGTATTTACCCATTGGTATTTGAATGTTCCCATTCTTGATGTCTGATTTGTAACATTTATTCTTTTGCGTAGAGATGGTACAGTTTGGCAAATGTACTAGGGATGTTAGTGAATAATTGAATAGTCTTGTAACCACACAAAATATTATCAGTAGTCCCTGAGGCAGGGAGATCAGCCAGTGCACTCCTGGACCCACTCTCGGGGGCCAGCAGCACAGGGTGGCAGGTGGGAACCAGTCCGTGCCTTCCCCACCTCTGCTGCCTCTGATAGTCAATGAGATTCTACACGGGCACTGCACTGTGTTTGGGGACTGGAATCTTCCTGTCTAGAGATTGTGTTTTTCCCCCTTTTCTTTTTAGGCACTTCAAGAAGACCTGGAACAGGAACAAGTCAGAGTGAATTCCCTTACTCATATGGTGGTAGTTGTGGATGAAAGTGGTGGAGATAAAGCTACTGCTGCCCTTGAAGAACAACTTCAGGTAAATATCAAATTGCTTTATGGATTTAAAAAATAGCATACATCTTAAGCATCCCTCAAGAAATATCTGTGATTGCTTTTTAAGCATTTTTGTCAGTCCTGTTTTATGCATGAACAAATGCAAATATCTGGAGGGGAAACAACTTGAAATATTTAAAAATGTGTAGCTCTTTTGTGTGAAATCACAAAAGGCATCTGTAAACTGAGGATAAAAAGTGATTGTCCAGCCTGAATGCCCTATACATACACAAAACTTTTCTTTTGGTTCTCTAATATAATATTCACTCTGACAATACGTCTGAAATATTTTGCCAAAGCAAGCTATAAATGATTTGGTGAGCTCTGAATTACCCCAGACACAGTGATCAGGCCTGCTAACAGGAATTCTGGGCTGACAATACATCAGTGGGCCCCCTATCTCACTTTCTTGGAGGGAGCCACAAGCCACCTGCCTCCCTGTCTAGAGAAACCCTCAGTACCACCCCTCAGCCAAAGGATCTTCTGCTTGGTTGCTGTCCCATCTTCCACCTGCCTGGAAGTTTCCCTCCACCCTCCTTCCCCTATCTACTTCCCCAGTCAGATCCAGCCCACCTCTGCCTCCCAGTCATCCTATTCTTCTTTCTCCCAGGCATCCTGGCCTACCCCTGCCTGTACCCTTCCACTCTTTTGCCTTCACTCCCCTCAGCTCTCGCTCCCTGTAGTCCTATGCCCAGCTCTATCCCTAGAACTTGGCTCCCTCCTTCTCTTCCCTGCCCAGCTCTTCCCTCCCTGCTCCTCCTGCCCTACTACTCTGCAGACCTGGGTGGAGGTTCAAAGTGGCAGGGTACTCCTGCCCCTCCCCCTCGCACTGCTTCCACTACTGCAGTGCTCATCTGAGCATGGGGTTTAAAGCGGCAGGAAACTTCAAGCCTCCCTCCTGCCCTGCTGCTTCACCAATCTGAGCTCCGGGGCTCCCCACAGCTGCTACCACACCACTACAGCAGCGCTATTTAAAAAGACTGGGTCAGGGTTGCTGCTGCTACATGGCACCCCAGACCCCATTAATTCCACAGGTTCTGTGCAATTATCCCCTTTCCTCTGCCCTTATCGGTGGTCCTGACAGTGGTACAAGCCTACCTGGCCAGCATGCAATCTTAACGACCTTATCTTATTCTGTCAGGATTTTTTTCTGTGCACATTTGTTTTATATTCCAGTGAAATGTCATCTCTCCAACCATCTGCTTCAGGCTACTTATCTGTGACAAAATTCAGTCCCATGCTCAATCTCCAAATGGGGGAGGGGGAGGAAGGAGAGGGAAACAAGCTGGCTGCAAACATTTTAGAGTTCAGACGTAAAAAGGCATTTGATGTTCATCTGGTTCAACAACAAAACAAACACCACCCATTCTCTGTTCCTGATGCTTCATTGTCCTGTGTCACTGGGGTATTGAAATTACAAAAAGAGCAATTCCTAAAGAAATGCCGTACCCATTGTGGCTGTTAAACTGAAGAATATTGTCATAACATGGAACAACATACCACAGCATCTAATCTTACTTCCCTTCGCACACAAAAAGAAGTCTAAGACCTAGAGATCTTTTCTAATCTTTCAGTGCAGTATACAGGAAAAATAAGTGATAAGTTACACCTTTTTCACTGAAATAATGTTCCACCCATAGAGAAAGATCACTGCACAATTTAAGCTTCCCCCGCCCAATTAAAGATTCTCTTCTTTTGCTACTCTGATGTTCAGAGACAAGTAGGTGGAGAGTTTGAAAATGTAACAGTGCAATCAGAGAAAATATTTTTTAGCTAATTTAGTACTTTTTTGGAATATTCAACCTGTGGGTTTTTTTAGGATACAAAATAATGATATTGCAGACCTCAAAAAATTCAGCAGTGTGGCTGAAAACAAATAAGCATCCGAGTGTAATACAATCTTTAAAATGTTTGAGGTCCTCTTCTTCTCTCCAGGTGGGTACACTCCACACCTTAAACACTACTGTTGTCCCTCCATCTTCAGGACCAAGACCAAGTAATTAACTATCTCTCTCCTCACTGTACTAGCTTTGGCATCAGCAATTACGTGTATTAGCATCTGCCCCAAACTGGCCCTGATAGGGTAGAAACCCAGCCTGGAAGGCTGCAAGGAAACAACCAGTTAGGGTGTTGGCTGGGCCAGCCAATCAAGGACAAGCTGCTTCAGGAAACCCAAGGGAGGAGACCCGCTTCCTACAAGGCTGCAGAGATTAGCACCATGAACTTGGATGATAGACCTTGCATGCTCAAGGCCCTGGGAAGAGGGTGAGGAAGCTAGAGGTAGGAAACTGAGGTTCTGAGGCTTCAGGCAAGTGGCCTGGGGAATTAAGACAGACTGGTGGAGAAAGAAAACAGTGTGATGGGAAGCTACTTTTTACAGGTCCCTCAGCTGGGACCCGGAGTAGAGGGTAGGCCTGGGTTTTGCTCCCAACTCTTCCTCAACTGCTGAAGAAATGGCCAGTTAATGGATTGCCAAGCCATCATGAGACGCAGCTAGACCAGAAGCAGGCAAATTTTTTGGTCTGAGGGCTATAGCAGGTTTGGAAATTGTATTCAGTGCCAATTAGGGAAGGCTAAGGGAGGCTATGTCTCCCTAAACAACCAGGGCTTCTGATCCAACATCTAATCAGGCAGGCAATCTTTTGCCAACATCCTTATGTCACCAGAGAGGCTTGAATACTGCCAGAGAGTGTGAGTCACTCCTAGGTAAACTTGTGGTAAAGCTACTAGAGCAGATTTTCTAAAACTTGGTCATAGCATGGACCACATTTTTTAAGAGAAATTGTAAGCATCCTCCCACCTTCCATTTCCAGAACTACAGCAATTACTTAAAGGGAAAATAAATTAAGAACGTATCTAACTGTTTTCATGTGGCACAGCAGTAAAAAGAAGGAGCATTAGAACCACAGGTCTTGCTTATTTGATTCTCTAGTACTGCTGTATTGGAGACACTGTGTACTAGAATACAGTAGTACTAGAGAATCAAACTAGCTTGTTACCTGGCCTGGGAGTTAAGCATTCCTGCACTAACATCCCTTGGAAGTAATAAATCAGTTTAACCTTCTTTAGCACCCTCTCACCAGCAAAGAAATGACAAGATTTCTGTTCTTTGAGTCACCAAACCCCTAACAACTTGTGGTATCGCAACCAAACTCTTTTTGTTCACTACAAAGGTTTAAACAGTCAGTAGGGGATCACCAACTGGGCATGAAACTTCTATTCCTTCTAGTCAAATTACTATTTATTTTTTATTTAAATTCAGCAACATTTTTACTCTATGTGAACCTTGATCCCACTATACAAGAAGGACTTGCAATAGTCTCTTGCGCAGGAGGCAAAGAGAAGGTGTATCTGGGGCATACTTTGCTCCAGTTCTTCTTAGTACTAACATGGAGCCGTAGCGACTCTTACCAACTAGCTCAGGTTAGAACAGTGCTTTCTGTCCAATGCTGTATTTAGAGAATGATGGAGCTTTAATGTATTCCCTGATGGTGCCTTCAATTTGTTGAGCTGAGGGAAGCTGAGAACAAAGCCCTAATATTAAAAGTAATTTTATTTACATAGTTTATGTATTTATATAAATGTTTATAAAGATGTAGTCAATGAGAATAGATTGAGAAAAGGTAAATCAGGGTTAATATAATTATTATTGCAGAACATATACATAATTAATATAATGAATTTTTCTTTAGTTTTTGTGTGTGGCTAGACATTTAGAAATAAACATTTCTGCAGACCACTGGTCTATCCAGTCCAGCAGTGGTTAGCCTGAATTTCATCAGAGAAGCACCTTTCTGCCAAAATTCTTACATTAGTTGTGGACTCACGGCTGCTTATTATAATTTACTGTATGTTTACACACTGAGCTCTTGTGAGTTATTTTGCTTTCCTGATTCCCATGTTTGCTTCATTTCTTCTTTATCAGGCTGTTAGTGTTCTCTTTATTTTACTATCTGAAGTTCATAAAAAAGCAATCACTCATATTTAAAAAATAATGGAAACATTTCATTTGGGCGTGGGACTCTGTGAAACTTCCTATTCTAGGAACAGAGAGGGTGGAATAGCATGGGAAAGAGAAGGTATCCGCTATGTTTTGTGCTCTGTGCTGAGTTGGTTGTCTCAAGATTTGCCTCAGAGTTACTCCTTAGCTAAACTTTGAGTCATTGATTCTCAGTGGGGCTACCAGAAGAAGAAGATCCTATTCAGCATGAGTAAAGGTGGCAAACTGAGCATCATACGATTAAATAATCAATTCTTATCATTCAAGTGAAGACTTTTTACATGATGCTAATGCCTGAAAATTTGTTTCTTAAAAAGTTTTACCCCCCAAACCTGCCTCTTATGTTTGCTATGATGTGTCGCTATGAGTGCAGTTTTTTTTTTTTAATTGTCTGGTCTAACTATAAAGACAGTATAATTCTTGTGCTGCTTTGGTTATGTTCAGTTTTCAGGGGCTGAGGTCTGTAATTTGTCTTGTTTAGTTTTCTTGGAAACATAATCTCTTTTTAAGTGTTCAAATCAGAATTTGGAGAGACCTTGCATCATAGAGCTGGCGCAGGCCAGTTGATTAAGGAAGAAGATTTCTAAATATAGATTACTGAGATTCAGCCATGTATAGAATTGTTACTGTAGTTGCTGAGAGCAAAGAATTTTAAAACTGTGGAGATATTTAAAAAAAAAAAAAGCCGCTCAAGTATAGAGACAAGTTGCTTCATTTATCAAACATCTGAAGGAAAGTACACAATACAAATCTTTAAGTAGAAGATCAGTATCACAGCTTCATGGTAAGCATGCCTGTATTTCTCTTCCATGGTCCAACTAGGACACACCCTTTAGGTTCCCACCTATCACTTCTGATGGGTAAAAAAAAACATTGCTTCCTGACAGCTCTTTCTGGAAAAGCACATTTATTATTATTAAAAGGTCAAGTCATTACAAAGAAAACATTAAAAACAATACAAGAACCTAACATGCTATAAAGCTTACAAGAGGTCACTCTCAACTCCTACGTGACTCTGGTAGGCATCAGTCCTTCAGAAACAACAACTGGATCTTTCTTCTGGTTACATGTTTATAACTGTCTCAGATTCAGAACCGGAACCACCACTAGGCAGTTCAGACATTTATTTTGCAGCTTGGGCCTTTGAGTTCCCATCTCTGGTAATAGTTAATCAGCACATAAAGACCAACTCCTCAAACTATAGCTTCAAAAGGTTGGGGTTTTGCTTAGCCAGAGGTAGGAAATTTGCATGCAACTAAAATATAAGCAAGAAAAATAACACCAGTTCTCATGGATCAAGGAATTGGAAAGGTACTTGACAGCACAGCTGTTGAGGATATTTCCATCATACCCTTTATCGTGAAGTATTTATAATGACAATTACAAAGGGTTGAAGATCAGTCGCCTGAACAGCATACTTATCTGTTATGTCTTAAGTCAGAGGCACTTATACAAATGTGACTTGTGCATGTTTATTCAGTTAGTACAAGTCCTATGCCTTTCAAATCCACTTTCACTATCCATTTGAATACGTTGTTTTGTACATTGGAAACTACAGTGCATTGTAACACATAAATACATCCTTGATACTACTAGGCATATATTGGCTTGAAGGACACATGAAATTATGAGTCCTTGAGGAATCAGGTATCCATATGACAGACAATGAAGAATAGCCTACAAAGACCAGTCTCTCTGAATTTAATTGTTCCTCCTATTGGCATGTCTAGACTACGTTTTGATTTCAAAAGAGGATCTTTTGAAAGTGGAAAATAGTCTGGATGCATGTTTTTCAGGAAAAAAGCCCTTTTTTGAAAAACCACATAAACCTCATTTTTTTAGGAAGAGTGGTTTTTTAAAAAAAGGTTTTTTTCCCCCCGAAAAACCCATGTCCAGACTACTTTCACTTTCAAAAGATGCTCTTTTGAAAATGTGATCGGAAGAAGATATGCAAATTCCCACAGAATTTCCATATTCTCTTTCGAAAAATATTTGTAGTTTTAGACGTAGCCTATGTGAACATCTCTCAGTAACAAATGATGTGTTTTAATTCTGATGCATTAGGTTTAAAAATCTTGGTAAATATAAAAATTCAGACTTACACTAGATAAAAAGGGTATGTCTACACTACAGCACTAATTCGAACTAACTTAATTCGAATTACTTAATTTGAACTAAGCTAATTCGAATTAGTGCATCTAGACCTAAAAACTAATTCGAATTAGCGTTTTGCCAATTCGAAATAGCATGTCCACATTGAGTGGACCCTGAACCGAAATTAAGGCTGGCTGGAACCAGTGCCGGCAGGGCATCAGGTTAGGACTTAGAGTGTGAATCTGCTGCCTCAGGCTAGCCGAGGGCTGTGCTTAAAGGGACCCAACCCCCACCCCGGACAGACAGTTCTCAGGGTTCCCCGCTTGTTTGTCTACCTCAACGAGGGACAGCAAAGCAGTCCTGACTTGGCACATCACAGCACTCGGCCATCAGCCCAGCTGCACTTGTCGCAGGCTGCAATCTGGGGGGTCAATCGGGAAGCTGTCAGGATCCAGGATGCCCTGCAGGAGAGCTTCCACCGCAAGGAGCCCGCAGAGCCACCCCAGTCCTCCCCATCGGGGGCTTGTGCCCCATTCCTCCCTCACCTCCTTCCACTTACCCCTCCCTAGCTCCCCTTCCAGATGTAAAAAATAAAGGACACCTGTGTTCAAAAATAGAAACTCTCTTTATTTAACAAAACTGGGGGAGGGGAGTATTAACCTCTGGGGAGACTGGGAAAAGGAGGTGGGAGAGGGGAAGAGAGAAGGTGGGAGAGGGTAGGGGGAAAGCTGGGAGGAGGGAGCTGGAAGGGGAAAGCCAGGGGAAGAAGGAGGAGGGGAAGTATAAAACTATGGTATGCCATATCTTCAGTACTGTGTACAGATGTGGTTTCCTCACCTCAAAAAAGATATTTTGGCCTTGGAAAAGGTTCAGAAAAGGGCAACTACAATGATTAGGGGTTTGGAACAGGTCCCATATGAAGAGAGGCTAAAGAGACTGGGACTTTTCAGCTTAGAAAAGAGGAGACTAAGGAGGGATATGATAGAGGTCTATAAAATCATGAGTGGTGTGGAGAGGGTGAATAAAGAAAAGTTATTCATTAGTTCCCATAATAGACTAGAGGTCACCAAATGAAATTAATGGGCAGCAGGCTTAAAACTAATAAGCGAAAGTTCTTCTTCACACAGAACATAGTCAACCTGTGGAACTCCTTGCCACAGGAGGCAGTGAAGGCTAGAACTATAACAGAGTTTAAAGAGAAGTTAGATACATTCATGGAGGTTGGGTCCATGGAGTGCTATTAGCCAGGGGTAGGAACGGTGTCCCTGGCCTCTGTTTGTGGAAGGCTGGAGATGGATGGCACAAGACAAATCGCTTGGTCATTGTCTTCGGTCCATCCCCTTCGGGGTACCTGGTGTTGGCTGCTGTCGGCAGACAGCACACTGGGCTAGATGGACCTTTGGTCTGATCCAGTATGGCCATTCTTATGTTCTAAGCTCAGGGTCAGGGGTCTCACTGCACCAATTTGATTCTAATGCAAACCTGCTCCTGGGTTCGCATGTGGCCTTTGGTGGCCAGGCTGGCAGCTATCCTGCCCTAGACAGCCGCATTCCTTTGCCTAATGCGGAGGTCGTGGGTGTTGGAGGCCCCAAACCTCGATGAGGTCCATGATCTCTGCCCAAGACCAGGTGGGCACCTGCCTCCTGTGGGAGCTGCCAGCTTGGTCCTGGGAAGAGGCGGAGGGCTGGGAGGCAGTGGGTGGCTGGCTCATGCCGTGCCAGGTGCAGGGTCTGCTGGCTGGGTGCTGGCAGGCTTGCAACTGGCATGGGCACTATAGCCAGACCGTGCCCCTTTAAGGGCTCCGGGGCTGGGAGGGGGGCAGAAGAGTTTCCCTGGTTTGGCCCAGAGTGGCCATCATGGCAACCTGGGAAGTGCTATCCTCCAACTAGTTCAAATTAAGCAGCTACACTGCCCTTAATTTGAACTACTTAATAGAATGAGGTTTACCTAGTTCGAATTAAGCGTTCCACTAGTTCGAATTAAATTCAAACTAGCAGTTTTCATGTATAGCCGCTATTAAAGTTAATTCAAAAAAACGAATGTTAGTTCGAATTAACTTTGTAGTATAGACATAGCCAAATTTGTCCTGATTTTTCTTTGCATATGAATATTGCAGATATTCATAATAGCCATTGTTTTCACATCTTGAGTATCAAACTCATATGTTAAACTGTCCATATTGTTGGGATGCAACTAGTACATCTGTTAAATCTGCTGTGACCAGTGCTGTATCTGAAGCAATAATTTCTGGTTAAGAAGTATCTGCATCCTCCATCTCTTTTCTTAAGATGCTATAATTTAACTTTGAGGAATTGTCCTTGAACAGATCTAATGGGTCTAGCCCTACAAACATTAAAGTCATAAGCACATTACAAACAGAAGAAGATACTTTAATTAAAACAAGAATTAGTGCATGAATGACCTTTTATGGGTTTCTTGTTAGAGAGTATATTTGTAGTTTGGGTTGTAGAATAATTTCTCCTTTCCTTTGAGTTCTTCCATCCCATGACTTTTTTCCTTTCTCCTCAACTATCTATTCAGCTCATTATACTTTCTCTGAGGAGATGGATTAAATGAATAGTGATGTACTCCTGATAGATTCAAGGATTTTTAGTCCAGAACAGACCATCATGGTCATCTAGTCTGACCTCCTATGTAATACTGTGTATAGAACCTCCCTAAAATAATTCCTAAAGCAGGTCTTCTTGAATAAATGTCAAAACTTAATGTAAAAATGGTCAGTGAAGGGAAATCCAACATGAAAATGTAAATTGTTCCAATGATTAATTACCTTTGCCGTTAAGATTATTTTGACAGGATCTATTTTCCATAAACTCAGGTTGATTTGCATTAATTACATTACCTTTTTTTAATTCTTGATTAATCAAGTCCTGTGTCAACCACTCATTATCTTGCCTAGGATGGAAATCAGTCTCACAGGCTTGTACTTACCCAAGTTGTCCCACTTCCCTGTTTTGGCAGAACATTAGCTTTCTTCTAGCCTACTGCAACTACACCAAATTCGAATGCTTTTTGAAATTCAACATTAATAGTCCAGCAAGCAGCTCACCCAGCTCTATTAAAATGGTTAGATGCAAGTTTAACATAGTTGTGTTGGTTTTTTGTTTATTTTTTATATTTCCCAACTTCTCCCCCCCCCAAAAAAAAAACCTCCACAAACAAACCTTATTCTAAACTCTGTTGGCCATATATTTCTCTTGTGTCTCTTTGCTTCTCCTATCATTTCCCACAATTCCTAGCTTGTGATTTATATTCATTAATAGAAACTTTTCTCTCTTTCTTTAGTTCTTCTCAATATAGCTTTTTTTCACTGCCACTGTGAACCAGTTCAATTTTATAACTAGCATTGGCTTTTTCCTCAGTTGTGGGATTGAAGCTTTTGGGGTTCTTAAATGATTCCCAATTAAGATGAACATTTTTCTGATTAAATTCTTCCTCCCAGGTGATTTGACTCATGATTATTTTCAGCACTGTGAAATTGGGTGTATTAAGGCACCAAGTACATGTGGGTTAGATGTGGTGCACAGATTTTTATAATGACACTACATATATTTAATGTAGACTGCACAGTTACAGGGCTAGCTGCACTAATGGCTCCCCTCTGGTGTCTTTTAAGTGCACCCCTCAGTTGTTAGACACCAGGGCATCATCTTTCTCATGGTAAAATAATGGGCTTTTCCCTCTGTTAAACCAGGTTCCAAGTTATAGAACCTTGAGGTTTAGTCACACTTAGCAGGCTCGACTGAGTTTAGCAACTGCAAGAATTACCTTTAGACACTTATGACTGGTAGTTAATGCCAGTGACCGGATACCTTTCTCAAACCAAAGTATTGTTTAACCTGAAAACTGGGGGTGGAGGAATAGGGGGGCAGGAGGAAAAGCATAACTTAGGAGTACAATTTCAGAGGGGTAGCCATATTAATCTGTTTCAGTAAAAGCAACAAAGAGTCCTATGGCACCTTAAAGACTAACACATATATTTTGTGGGCTTGAACCCACTTTGTCAGCATAAAGGGATTTTAACACAACAAGAGAGTTAATACACATGCCTATCTTACAATCAGTCTTCATACCCTATAGTAGTGAGCCATGAAGGACTTGCTGTTTCAGATTCGCCAATGGAGTCTGTTCACTGCAAATGCATTCCTAACAACTATATCTGCATCCAGAAAGTGATGGTTTAACTTGGCAGAGAAAGTCTTGTAACTTTGGCTGGAGTGGGGATGTAGCAATTTCCCAGCTATTAACTCAGGCCTTCTCTCTTAATGACCCCTGCTGTGTTTACTGGGAGGTTGATTACCTGGAGCAATCTGTTGCATTTCTACTAATTTCTTAACAGCCCTGCTATTAAACTAATCTAAAATGTGCATACAGTTAGCATTCCAATGATCCAACATACAAGCATACAGCAACTATCCCAAATAACCAGGTCAGATCCAGTGTTCACACATAATTATGAATTGGACTGATGTCCTTCACAAAAGAGATGTATTAATAGTCTCTTACAAATGGGGATGGAGACAGCAATATTTAAACTAAATTTACCTGTGATTGATCTGAAAAAAAAATGTTTCTTTTTGCTGATTGAAGCAAGAACTTGTCAGCTGTACATATAAAATACTCACACATATTCCTGCCTTCACTTTGCAAATGCAAGCACTTGCTAAAAATTCTAATACTTGCCCAAAGCCACTATTATTGTAAAATTATGGTGCTTGTAAATTAGGTTATGTAAAGGTCATACACAAGTGTTTGCTGGCAGGAGGAAAAATACATACTTGCGCAAGTGAACATCAAGGGCTAAAAATTCAGTTGGAACACTAAATCATTATTTTGGATGCAGCTATGTAGAGAAAAATAGTTCTGTTTTATAAAGGATTTTGAAATTGCAAATTTCAATTTCTTTCTAATTGTAAGGAAACACAAATATTTCAAAGTTCTCCATGAAAGAGAAATGGCGCTCTCGCTCTTAGCAGTCTGCCTGGCAGGCTGAAGGGTACCTTGGGAGTTGTTGAGGAACCAGGCAGTTTTATGAAGTTTTCCTGTGTTCCATTACAACTTTGTCTAAATCAATCTGTTCCCACCAAATGATTTTAGTTAGACAAATCCACATTCTCTCTTGGAATAAAAGTTGCTTTACCTCCTTTTCCAAACTCAAAAGCACTGGTTAAAACAGAACAGAAAATAAGTTTATTAACTATATATTTTAAGTGATAGCACAGGAATCAAAGCAGATTACCTAGCAAATAAACAAAAACTAAGAATAATATACTAGGTAGATAGGACACGAGTTAGCAATTTCTCACCATGACTAATGTTATAAACAGACTGCCAAATTTCCTAACAAAGGCTAGACATCCCTTTAGCCCATGCTTCCCTTTATTCAGACTTTGTTCCTCAGATGTTTCCATGAGTTCTAGAAGGAAGCCACAAGAAAATGTTACTCCCTGCCTTAAATAGCTTTTCCATTCAGTGGCAACTGTTTATTTCAAGCTAAGTTTCCATCCCAGTTTGTAGAAGAATATAGGTACCAAAATGGAATTCAGTGTTGTGTGATCTGGTTGTATGTCCTTGCATGCCTTGCTGAGTCATAGCAACTATTACTCATAGGCTGATAAAATGTTCACAGGAAATCTAAGCTCTTCCATGGTACATTGTTTTTGCTGATGGACCCTCAGCACTGTCTAGCTTTTTAAATGTTGTATCTGAAAGGCTGGTTTTGGGTATTATCTAGAGTAAGCACATTGGAATACAGATACATAGTCAATACTCATAACATTAGATACAGACATCATACATGCACACAAAGAACATAACCATAACATTTCTAATGATGCCTCACACGATGAATCTTTTACATAATTATGTCATAATCTTAGCACAGTCATACTGATATGATGAATATGCGGTGCAGTGTCACAGGGAGCCATTTGCCATTTAACTATTGTGGCTCATGTTTTTCAAAAGTTTTGGAATATAGTCACCACCTGTAAATTTTCAGTGAAAATCAGCTATTATATTCCAATAAATAAATG
Organism: Pelodiscus sinensis; assembly: GCF_052426305.1. Taxonomy (NCBI): domain Eukaryota; kingdom Metazoa; phylum Chordata; order Testudines; family Trionychidae; genus Pelodiscus; species Pelodiscus sinensis. The sequence continues at coordinate 204,657,113 of NC_143052.1, forward strand.
TCCAGACTTATCTGTAAACAAACAGAATATTGGTTAAACATGATTTTCCATCAATACCAATGCACAACACTGAGTGCTTCTCTGGGGTTAGTACTTCAAGATGACATTTGTTAGAGGAGGTAATTAGCACATTTATTTTGGATGTGTTGAATCATGCATACTGTGTTAGCATGTAATGAATAGCTATTGTGTTCACTGCTGTAGCTAGTTGGTGGCCACTACATCCAAGATCACCAGAAGGATATAGATTTGGAGACCAGAGAATGAATTATAGTAAGGAATCAAGTAATCAGAAAGAATAAGTGGTGGACTCTGGCTGATCTACATTACAGTAAGCAGACAAAATAACCAGGAGAGAACTTGTGAAATCTGGGGGAGGGGCATGATGGGATTTATACAAGGTGAGTGTGCAGAATAGTTGGGAATATACTGTATTGGGTCTGGGGAAAGAGATGGCTAAATAAGTTGAGTGTCAGTCCTGAGTTTGGAAGCAGATTGGGCCAAAGAAGGAAGCTGAGAAACATTTCCTCTTTTTTTCTTTAGGACTACACTTTTACAAACTTATCCATATCATGTAATAGGCCCATTCATAACACTTTAGGACTTATGGGTAAAAAGGAACAGAGTTGAGTGAATAATTAAAGATTATTTATTAATTGAATTTATCTTGCCTTTACCTGCTCATTGAATATCCCCAAAATGTTTGGGAATTTTCCACGAATACTCACATATGGAAGTTTAAAAAAATTATATTAAGTGAAGTTGTAAAATTTGATCGCATGCATTTTTTGGGGGGAAAGCAAACAAAAGGGTTACATGGATAAAATTATTTAATAAAATCAAATGGATATTTGTGAAAAACTTTTTTTTTTGCATTATTTGTCTAATTCTAATATTGAAACTAGACATTCTTTAATAAATACCGAGAGTGTGGACTGAACTTAAAAATAAAAAATTACCAGCAGATTTTGTATCCAGGTGAGGGGGTATGCCTCAGTTTTATGATATCACATGCATGTGCTGCATGAAAAAATGACAGTATTTAAAATCTATCAATCTTTCTGTGAAGGTTGATCAGTGGTAAGATCTGAGACAACTCTTCATAATGGAAATTGTTAATGTAATGCATGAGAGCACTTCTGGTTTGCACCTTAATAAAGTAGATAATATGTTAGATATTGACTTTTCAGCTGTGATGTACACTCAGTGTCATGCCTGACCACACAGCCAGGTGGCGTCTACAAAATGCCTTTTACTTTATTGAGGAGCCTGACATAACACTCTTGCAATTCCTACTATGCAATATTGCTGCATCCTGTACTCATACTGCAGATCCATGTTATTGCTGCACTGTATTTGAGGTTTGGGTGAGATTTAGGACTTATTTAAAAAATCAGCTATTCAGATACTGCACTTTGATTATCATAAATGACAATCCCTACCATGGACACAATTAATAACTAATATACAAATAAATGGGGAAAATTGGAAGACAGACTCCCTTGACACAAAACGTGTGTGTGAGATCAACACCAAGGAAGCATTGTACAGTAGCTTGCACAATGATGGTATGGGCTGCAATAATATTTTTGCTGCTATTTATTTGGGAAGACTTGAACCATGCACTTGAGGCACTAATGAGTAATGCATTCATTCTAAATCAGGGCTACTTAACTCTGGAAGCCCCAGGGGCAACAATGATACTCTCAGTACATGCCCAGGGCCGCAACTTAAGTGTGGTTTCATATACATGCAAATATATGCAAATAGCTTATTTCACACTGACAGGCATGAATGCAAAGATTAAGGCAACACTACACAACACTCAGGCTACATTTAAGTCAGTTCTGCTGATATTAATAAAATGAAATATTTACCCGATTTCCACCCATAAGAAAGCACTTTTAATAAGCAATGACAGTCCTGGAATTTAACTACTAAAATGCATATCAACAGAAGACCATTATATTGACTCATGTGGAGTCTGTTCCCAAAGGAGGCTATGTTCAAAAGATTCCACCTGCGTGTTGAGTCTTGTGTAAACCCAAACTGCACCGCAGGCCGCAAACAAACGGGCTGCAGGCCACATGTGGCCTACAGGCCTCATGTTGAGTAGCCCTGTTTTAAATGTATAGCAAAAAAAAGAGCTTACTGTAGCTTGCAGAATCTGTTTTAGCCCTCATCTCCTATTTTATGCATCTGTCTGTGAAGTGAGCAAATGATAAACAGAGCTGAATTTATGCTGAAAAGAAAACGAGAATATGCTTTTTTAATAAAATATGAATCATGCAAGAATCCCAAATGGTAATACTGTGCATGTATGCAGATATCCATTAGGCAATGGAAAATGGCTTAATTAGTGCTTTGGAGAACTTTTGCTTCAGTAATTCTCACTGGAACATTGTAGAAAAATAAAGGACTTTGATCTGCTATGCTGACAATGCTATCCTGTACCAAATAGGAATAATCTGAGTGCATCTGGGACTTTACCATTATAATCAAGACTTCGGACAACCCTAATTACTTTTCAAATTGTTGTGTTTTTGGCACCATCAAGTTTAGAAACTATAGTAGTTATCAGGCTTAATGGAGATTTACTATCCATATTTGGTATTTAAATTGCTTCCCTTCTCTTGGCTTTATTGCTTCACAAATTCTTTATATTGCACTTCTGTTTCAAACACCGATGATATCTGTGTCAAGGTGACATAAAATGTGTTTTATGACAAATGTGAGATTTAAAAGGGAGTGTTATCAATGTGTTTTCATCAAGATTTCCACTGTCATAAGAAAATGTCAGGAGCCCCAATAACACTAAATATTTACTAAGTGCCTTGTGTCGTGCTTTCCTTTTAGGATCTGGGAGACCGGTGGGCAGCTATTTGTAGATGGACAGAGGATCGCTGGGTCCTTTTGCAGGATATTCTTTGGAAATGGCAGAAATTTGCTGAGGAGCAGGTGAGTTGTATTATCAGTGATAAACAAAGACATTATTTTAAAAAATTGCACTCTGGTCATACTGAAGGCTTTTCTTGCTCTTAATTTCTTTCAGTGCCTTTTTGATTCATGGCTTACCGAGAAAGAGGATGCAGTGAGCAGGATTCATACAACTGGCTTTAAAGATCAGAATGAAATGCTTGCCAGCCTGCGACAATTGGCTGTATGTATTTCCCATTGTTCAGGTTTTTATGGTTTTGCTTTCCTTATTCATGAGACTAACTGCACATCTGGGGTCAGTTAGTTGAATAGTTTCCATGACTGGTACCTGGAGACTGTAGAACTCTTCACCTGGTGCCTGATCTTGCTTATTAAACAGCTACACGTGTGCCACTTGACTTTGATACTTACTATTGGTTTTGAATATATTTTTGTATTTAATATATATACTTTTAAAATGTATTAATATCTAATTCATTTATATCTACTATATATTTTGGGTCGCAATGTGTCTCTGTTCAAGAACTCTTCCTAAGTGATAAGAACTAGGACCACCAATTTTGGTATACAGCTTCCTCTTATTATAACTTAAAGCAAGGAAAAGGTTTGGCTGTACCAGGAAAATGGGATGTGTCTGGAATGGGATTGCTTCTCAGAAAACCAAATGGAAAAGAAACAATCACCAAACTAATTACAGTCCTCAGAATTCACATAACTTAGCAAATCTTGAAAGAGAGCTCAGGGCAGGCATACAGATTCCAGCCCTCATATGGAACTGTCGCAGCAGCTATATTCTGGGCTGGGAGAAGCAGGCTGTGCCACCCCCCAAGCCAGGGGTGTATGAGAGTTTTGCGGGGCCCAGGGCACCACAATTTCTTGGGGCCCCTCTCGCCGGACGTCTCCACTTTCACCTGTGTTGCGTGGCATTTCAGCACACTGCGCATGCGCTCCTCCACTGTGTGGTGCTGGGGAATTTAAAGTGTGGATCCTGCCGGGCCAGCCTGCCCCTGAGCTCAGGGCCCGGTGCAGCTGCCCCACTCACCCTGCCCTATATCCGCCGCTGCCCCAAACTGTGGCAGATCTGTGTTGGGGCATGGGAGAGGACTCCTCTTCTCTATTCTGGGGCCAGACAAAGGGGAGCCTCCCACACAGGCATGGCACCCAACCTGCAACTACTACAGAGCAGCTACTACTGGAAGACAGATGGTCCTTCCGTGCCCCCTACCCAGCCTATCATGGACCTGCCCCAACCAGTGGACATGAACCCCTCCTTCAGCTATGCCTGCTGGTGCTGCGGGTAATCATGGAGAGGTGCTTCTCACCTATCCCCAAGCTTCTGCAGTGAGAGAGGGCTGGAATCCTTTTCCCTGGAACAGGCTGCATACTGAACCTCCCATACTGAGTGTCACCCCAGAGCAATGATTTAATAGAAGCATGTACATTTTCATTTTATTTAAAAAAATTGAGTTGAGGATCCAAACAAGGATGGGTAAATCATCTAGAGTGTATATAAAATAAATGTGATCAGTTTGCAATGTTGTATGTGTATATTTTATATAAATAAAATTACATACTAAACCACTACTAAGGTCACAAAGTTGAAGTCTCAAAAGTTAGGATATTCCCAATTTCAGTGTGACTGTAGAACTACAGTTCAGCTCTCTTGTGAATATATATTATGATACAGCCTTGAATTACATGATCATGTATTTTTCTCCAGAGGACTCTTGCCATGTTTAGAGAATGGGTAGTTATTCAATACTACTTTTTATCCCAGTTATTCACTGAGGGGGCCATGATTGTATTTATTGAACACCCTCAAAACCCAATAGAGACTACAAAATTATTAAATTCCTCCTGGGCATGTTTATGATTCTCTCACCGAAATATCTGAGTGCTTCTCAGACATCATTGAATTTATCTTCACAATCCTCTTGTCCTGCTACCAGCTTAGTGCTCTTTCCTGGAAATAAAAAACCTGCAGTTCATCCACTTCATTCAGTAAAACAGATTACTTTGAATTCTACAAGGCATGCTTGTGACTGTCGGGGTTGTGGTGAGAGAGGGAGTATGGGCTCTGTGGTGAGGCCAGGGATGAAGGCTTTGGGGTACAGCATGAGGCTATGGGATGGGGGAAAGGGGTTTGGAAAGGGAGAGAGAATATAGGTTGTGGGCTCTGAGAGGGAGTTTCTGTGGGAGGGGGATTAAGCTAGGGCACAGGGTTCAGATGCAGGAGGGTGGTCTCCACCTGGGAGTGTGGAAGGAAGTTCAGGGGATGAGCTGTGGGTGACACTCACTTCAGGTGGTTCCTGGAGCCTGCTCATGTGTCACTGTGGCCCCTCTCCGACAGACACTACTTCCATAGCTCCCATTGGGGCCACAGTTCCCAAGGCTCAATAGGGACATCCTGGCCATTTCCAGGAACTACACAGAACCAGGGCAAGCTGGGAGCTTATTATATCCCCTCTGTGCTGCTGACTGGACCTTTACTGTAGTCTACTCAGTGGTGCTGACTGGAGCTGCCAGAGCCCTATTTTGACTGGGCACTCCAGTTGAAAACTAGAAGTCTGGCAATCCTAGTTGAGATGCTTGCTGCATCAGATGATTGATATGTTTTGATTATGGTGGAGCTTTATAAAAAGAAAAAGAGAATAGAGTGGCAATTTCTTGCACTTTAAGAACAGTTCACATGTGCAGGAACAGAGAAGAGCAACTAAGATAATTGAAGGAATCGAAGGTCTATTGTATGAGAGGCGATTGGAAGAGGTTCCCTATGAATACTTTAGGAGGGCAAAAACTAGGAAAGAGAAAGAGCTATTTAAGCTGAAGGATAGTGTTGGCACAAGAAAAAATAGAAACAAACTCTCCATGAATAAATTGAGGCTGAAATTTTAGAAGGAAGTTTCCAATCATGAAATGGTCAAAGTTCTTGCACAACCTTCCAATAAGAGTTGAGGGACACAACTTAGTTATTTTTTCAGAGGAAGCTGGACAAATGTATGAATGCAACTGTGTAATGGGGTTATTTGTGACAGCATAGTGTAGAGCTTAACAGCCTTGTGATGCACTTTCCATTTGTCTTGCATTCCTAAAAGTTCAAGCTTCAGGATTTCAGATGACAACCTTCAGGGATCAGGAAGAGAGATTTTTCCCTGCCAGTGTGTTATAGAAGGGTTGGGACGTGGGCAGAAGGGTAGAGTGTAGCAGTGTTGGGTTATTCTGGTTCCTGACATTGTGGTGAGTGCAGGATAAACTGACCCCTGCTGCTGCTCTGCCCAAGCCCCCCTCCCAGGTAATCCCCCAGGCCTCTCTGTGTCCTGTGAGTCCCGTCCATGGGACAGTTGTGGCAGCTGCCATCCCAAACTGTCCTATGCATGGGATGCAACCACATAAAGCAAAGTGTTTACAGTTTACAAACTAAAATTTTCCGCCCAATGTGTTACTGCTGGGATAAAATTGCCTATGCAGTTAAAATTATTAAATCAAATTTAAATCAATACAAAATAATAGTAAGACCATAGTAATAATAGTAAGACAAAGGTGTGGCCTTTGTCTCTAGTACTGTGTTTAGATAATTTTTTGTGGCTTTTTATATATGAAAAAATTCTGATATTAGTACAGTAAGTTGTTTCAATAATTCTCTGATGTACTTAGAATTCAAAATATGTTCGCCTAAACAAATTAAAGGTATTTTTTAAATATTTTTTTAAATCTCGCTATTTGTTTAAACTAATTAAACAGTGAAAGTGAAGAAGTGGATTGTCCTATCTAGCAGCTGGTCCAGAATTGATGGTAAATATCCCTGCTGATTTAGACAGCAACTAAGAATTTAATGCTCCTTAAAATATGCCACAATTTAAAATTCAAAACTCTGGCCATCTGTTAACATAACCTTAAGCATGCAATGGATATACCATGCTAACCTTTGATTTTCCTTTAGCCAAAAAATAATTTTCCATAAATGGAGATATACACCTGTAGTCAATACTCTTAAAGTGAATGACCGTATATAATAGAAAATAATCTTTGGAACTGTAAAACCTTTACTTTGACTAAAGTTAATTTTAGCATAATGTCCAACCTTTTACTGTTATCACAAAAGGACTCTGTTTGAATTCATTTTCATTCATTTCATCTGAGTTCTAGTCCTGTAGCTAGAAAGTGAACTGTACTTGACTTGTCAATGAGTTGAGTAAAGGGCTTTCATGTATCCAGGGCCAGACTGGTGGAGTCCCCATGTGAAAAGAAAATTGTGACAACAAAGATCCACTTTTTTTTCAGCAATGTATCACATTTTGTATTGGCAAATGGACAGAGAACAGAATGGGTTGTCACAGGTTCTGAGGAGACAGGATATCACTAGTTTGTACAGTGATGAAAAGTATTGGTTGTCATTATCGGTTCCTGCAGGGCAGGGATCAGGACCCCACATTCTTTTTTCCTGATTTTATTAAAGCTGTCATGTGAAGATCACCTGGTAAGTTACATGGTTTTCACAAGATGGTTGAGGTTTTGAATAGCACATTGGCAATAATGCTTCCTTTTTAATTTCTTTAAGATAGGAGATAGGCAGAGTATCCATTCCACTGAATGACAGTAATCTTTTTGAATTAGCACCTGTCTCTGTCCCATCAGAAATCCAAGTGGGCAGCTTGTCTTAGTATAAATACTTTTATTCACTCACCCTGGACTACGTTCTTTTCTTATTGTTGGAATAACCTAAGGAATAGCTGATAATCCCTCTTTTTCTCTCAGTTAAACAAATGTCATGGACATGAAACGGAATTTCTCTGTTCCTCTTCAGATGAGGATTATAAATTATTTGGTGACTGGAGTTGACTGCTTGTCTTGGAATATACTACTTCTATTGTTGGATTAGCTTCTATAGAAAGTGTAAAAGTGGATTGTCATGTTCTGTCATTGAGTTTCAAAGTGTGCCCTTTGACATATGACGTTTTAGGGTACATCAATTCAGTTTATGGCAGCAAGTCTGGGATTACAGACTTGGGTTTGTGTTACACAGCCATTTTTAGTTTGGAATGTTGCAATTTGGACTCTGAAGCCTAGGGAATCTGAATCTAGCTCAGAGGTTGGGCACTGGATACATAAAAGTATCCTTAGTATCTGCCACTTGTTCAGTGGCCTTACTTTGCAGGATGCCCTGGCTTAGGAGTACAAATGGATGTGAAGGCTCTACTTTTCTGATGAGGCCACCTTGTTCAGGGAGAAGACAGATTAGGCTGTGGAGTAGACTATGCAACTCCGGTTTATACTGCATTCCTTCCTCTTGTAATAAATTAGGAAATATTGACTTTATTGTCCATGTTATAGTCATGTTCCTTAGTGCTTTTCCAATAGAAAATTACTCTTTCCCTTTCCCCTATTTCCCATGAGTTACTAGGAATTTGAAACACAACCAACCATATATTGTATTAATGATTCCTACAGGGTCACATCAGTTTTGACTCCCAGATTTCCAGTTCTGGCATCAGAACCTCCAGCTTAACTGCTAAGTTGTCTTTATGCCCTCTTGGGATGTTAGAGTCATTTTCTCTAGCCAGGTCCTTAAACCTGCTCACATTGTAGAGATCTTAGCAATCTTGTTAATCATTTGGATTCTGATACTTCAGTAAAATTTAATGAACTCTTCTGAAGAGTCTTCATCAAGGAAAAACCTCTGAATGAAATGGAAAAGCTTTTTCTTTGTGTGTCTCTTGGGGTACACTCAACACTAGAGGGGGAAAAGGCTTATCCTAACCACATGTTAGCTAATACAAGGTAAATCCTGATGAAAACAGGGCAGTTTGAAGTCTTTGAACATGTTAGCAGATTGAGGTAAACATCAGTGTGGGTAGGAGCAAGAATCCTAGGCTTCGCGGTAACAGTATAGCTGTCATGGCTTTTATACAAATTTTTCTTTTGTTAGTTACCACATGTTGCCTATAATGAGATAAGAACACATATTTCTCCAAGTGTAAACAGTGCACTGGAAGGAAAGCACTGGATTATTAATTAAATAAATGTTAGTTACCAATACTTCCTTAAAAATATAAAAATGATGGCCATACTGGGGTATCCTGTCTTCCAACAGTGGCCAAGGCAGATGCTTCAGAGGGAATGAACAGAACAGAAAATCATCAAGTGATCCATCCCTTCCAAAATGGTTGGATCCATCCCTTCCAACCATTTCAGAAGGGACGGTGAGCTCCCTTCACCAGCCAGGTGTGAGAGGCATGCATGGAATGCAAATACTTCCCCTCACTCAAAACACTAACTTTAGATAAGTCCCAATCTTTAAAAAAAGATTCTGAGTAAATAGAAGGAATTGAGGGATGTTGTCTCTCATAATTTTACATTCTGTGGGTCAGCGTAAGTGCAAACCTGTTTCTGCAGTGTTCTGATTTTGTATCCCGGGTGTTTGTGTATCTCGAGAATTGTATGTATTCTGACACTCTACCCAAAGAAGTACAGTTATCTGCCTTTTGTATGTGTGTTCTATCAGAGCAGGCCCCAGGCAGAGCAATCTTTTATATTTAACACTTATACCAACTCAACTAAATTGTTTTTTTTTTCATATAATTTATACATACAATCTACTGTACAATCCCTGTTCAAATGAAACCCATCATAGCAAGTTGCAGCCGTTTTTAGTACCTACAAATTGTGTTTCACATGGTTCATTCTGTATTAACATATACAAATTTGCTTCATTTTAATACTAAATCTCTTTTGGGACCCAATTAGTTTAAAGGTCATGTAAGAAAAGTTGCTTTAGATAGTACTACTTTGCACATGTATTACCAGTGAGCTTGTGTTTCCTAAGATTATTTCTAATGTAACTGGTCCCTTCTCCAAAGCATTTCTTTTTAAACTAAATTCTTTAAAATTGTTGTCTTATTCTCTATGCTCAGAACTCAGGCTTTTCTGTATTTTTAAGTGTTTAAGTTTTTCCTCTATTGCTTGGTGACCATCACTGCCACACCAATGCATAGTTGCTTCATGTTCCTTAGCATGCAACAGGTGATGTAGAAGACACATGAGCCCACACTGGATGTGTTCTATGTTGAGTACTTGCTGGGGTAATGGATAGAGCCTAGGTCTGGGAGTTGGGAAGCTCTCGGCTCTGAAAATAGCCTGCTGGATCACTTCACCTCTATGTGCCTTAGTTTATCCATCTTCGAATGGATAATTACACTGACCTCTTTCATGAAGTACTTTCAGACCTACTCATGAAAAGTACTCTATAAGATGACAGTATTACGATTACTAATACTATGTAATTTCTCCCTATGATAAGTATTCTATTAAAATATATTTTAATCCCTAAAAATGGATTCAGCTTAATAAGCATATCAGTAAGCAGTGACACCTATATAATCAGACAGACATAAACACTCAATCATCCCAAAGTCCTGGATTTCTTGTCTGAGTCACCCTTTCAATAGCTATATAATTACAAATATGTTTTACAGCAGCCACTGCTTATCTGAACAGCGTTGAGCAGAAAAAGTTGCAAATAGATTTAAAAATAAAGAAAAATATCTAATCAAATAACTAGCTCAAGGAAGTATGTTAATGACGGTGGGAGGGGGAAAGAAGAAACCATTTTGCAAAGGATAGATTTTAATATAGGAACTTACTGCTGAATTTCTCTTTTCTACAAAATCCAGGTATAGTCCAAATAAGCTATTGAGAAATGTGACTCAGTGGATGTAATGACTCATCTCTATAGATAATATTACATCCACTGAGTCACATTTCTCAATAGCTTATTTGGACTATACCAGGATCCAGGACTCATCTCTATCGATAATATATTTACCCTAGAGCAAATTGTCCATCTGTTTATATTGAGGCTTTCTCTACCTCTTAGTGTGAGAGAGGGAACTATATAGCATTTGTGTTGATAGGAATAATTCCTGTCTTAACATTAATGAAAGGTGCTATTCTCACATTCTGCCAGATTCTAAGTTTTTGAAATGGCTAGGAAGTAGGGATGAGCATATAATTAGGAGAAACTATTGTGCAAACAAGTGTTTAAACAATTATATGGGCACTTTTGAGGAAAGCTATTGAGCTACATATTTTGACCTGAAAAAGACTGTGAAACTTTAAAGTTTGTCTCTTTTGCTAGTAGAAGTTGGTGCAATAAAAGCTATTAACTCACCCATCTTTTGTCTCTAATTGAATTATGTGATATGTAACTCTATAGAAACAATAATCTTCAATATCTTGACTGTCTTGCACAGTACTCAGGTGCATTTTCTACCACTTTGTTTTAGGTCACATCTTGATAAAATCAAATTCAAAACTCATCTTTTGAAATTTCCTTGATTATTATAACATATTGAAGGGGTTTGTTTTTAGATGAATATGAAAACAAAAAGTGCCTCAAAAGGTGTGGTTACAGAACAGGCAGTAAATAATCTTTAGCAATGCATGGGTATTGAAAAACAATGCTAAATCACACTCATCCATGCCTTCAGTAATTTGGGGGGGCATGTGGCATCCTTTACTTTTGTGATGGTGCCCAATAGAGATGTGGATCCTGGTTCTTTACTGACTTGAACTTTATGGAGCCATTTACACTTATGTGAAATGGGCATAAAATGCTACCAAATTAGAATTTCCCTTTCATTTTTACTGGTGATAGCCTTCCCTTTGCACATGCATTGCTACTTTAGCATGGCAGTTTCCAACCCCAGTTACTATCACATGTGAGTGCTGGTTGTCATTTCATGCTGTTCATGTGTTCCCAGTAGGGTAGATTCAGGCAAAGCCTCCCAGACAATTCAACACACTATGTTGCTGTCTATGTAGGTTCTCCATTGTTCTGAATCTGGTACCATGTCACCTCCTCTCATGATTTTATGAGAAAGTTGTGAGGAGTCCTGTGGCACCTTATAGACTAACCGAGGTGTTGGAGCATAAGCTTTCATGGGCAAAGATCCACTTCGTCAGATCAGGATATATGAGAAAGTTGTTATGAGAAAGGAGTTCCGAATGGCATACCAGAGTGGATGCTTTTTATAAAAGTTATGGGTTTTTTTCTACTGGATGTTTATAATTATGGCTTATTTCAATGAGTGCTAATGTGTTTTAGGAAGCCATATTGTGAAATCTTGTACAGAATAGTAGCATATGCTAGGATTAGTCTCTTTGAGCTCCGAGGGAAAACTCCTGGAATAGGGTATAATGTAACTGAGTGGTCGGAATTTGGAGCTAGCGAGTATAGACAAGTGTGTGGGAAATGAGTATGTTAAGGGCAAATTTCAGTAGAAATATAACAAGTATATATGACTCAAAATTTTCCAGTCAACCATTTTTCTGTTGGAACATGCCAATTTATAGAAATTGAAAGATTCCATAGGACTCTGGCAAATGTTACTGAAATTTGTAGTGGGGATGAGGCAAGTTCCATTGGAGAATCCAGTAGTTGCATACCTTCCTTTGGAAAGGTATGCAACACCAAAATATTCCTGCAGGAGGGTATGTTTTAGAGGGTTTGAAACAAACTATGCTACTTCCATGAAAAATAAGTTTTTGGCTGTTAATCATGGGTTGGGATAAAACATTTTCTAAAACCTCTATTTATTTTTTAGATAACTGAAATTATTTCCTGGACATATCTAATAAATTATATGATACAAAATATAGCAAAACTTTGAAAATGCTATTTTCTGATTTTTAAAACAGGAATATGATTGCACTTTTAGGGCAGCTAACATCACACAGTCTTTGATTTTGTGAGATTTTGTGACTTATAACACTAGCTGATGCATGCTATGCTGTCTGGACCTGCAGAGCCTGTCACGTTTCATTGCCTTTTAAAGAATAAATGTCCATTACACTATGTCAATCTTACCAGCAACTTTTGTTAAAACAAACATCTTGAAAATAGGAATTGATATGAATTGTTCTTATGTGTTCAATTCCATATAGCTCTCTCCTTCATTACCAGCATGTTGTCTGAATGATTTCTTTTTTTTTTAAACAGATCCTAAAAGGAGATCTAGAAATGAAGAGACAAACAATGGGTAAACTGAGTTCACTCCTGCAGGACCTCCTGTCAGCAGTAAAAAATAAAGCAGTGGCTCAAAAGCTAGAAGGCCGGCTGGAATACTTTGCCCAGCGTTGGGATAGACTTGTGCAGAAGCTGGAGAGCAATTCTAAGCAGGTTTGTCATAACCCATCATTCTGTCAGATGATGACAGGTAAACACTTTGTCATTCAAATATCTGAAGTAGTTTTGCTGCTGTTTGTCAGACCCTTTTCATTCCTTGGTTTCTTTAGACAAGGTTTATTTTTTAGGCCAAAGTCCTATCACCCTAATTTTACAGTATGACCTGCATGTCAGAACATGTGGATTATTTCAGATGGAGGGGGAAGAGAATATTCCAAATCTGATAGGTCCTCATACAGAACACACTGTCAGTAATAGACACTCCTCTCTGCTAACCTAAGAAATTTCAACTAAAGTGCCCGAGCTGATTTCAATCTGTGGCAGTGCGCACAAGAAGAAATGTGCTTCCTAATGTAGGCAGGTATCAAGCAAGATAGGGGATTATAAATTAAAGCCAACCTAAAAACCAAAAGGCCAGTGCAGATCATGATGCATTAGTATCATATGCTCATAGAATCTTGATACATAACTCTGCATTCCACACCATGATTAATGAATAGAGTTAAGGTCACTCTGTGTAGAATACATTGTAAAAATCAACAAAGCCATGAGTAGCTGTAGCAAGGTCCATATCAAAGAGGTCCAAATACAGTGTGAAAAAAGCTACATTGTTCCTTTCTCCTCTGTGATCATCAAAAAGCAAGTGCAAATGTTAACACTTCAAAATTGTGAACTCAAATGGCAAGTGGCCAGCAAACATCTTTGATTGACAGGGATGATACTATGTTGTGCAAGTTTTCCAGTTGTTTCTTTTGACCTATGATCATCCCAGTCTTGATTGGACAGAGTCTCAGTCATATTCTTCTTATCCATCTTTGTCTGAGCAAGATGTTTTATATCAACAGTTAGGATGATGAGGAGGTGATGTAGGACTGTGTGTTAGACACCTTGAAATAATGTTGCATGTCCCAAATACATATACTATTTTCCCCTTGTTTCTATACTTTGTTAACCACATTTCTCATGAATTATCAATATTAGCTACACCTGACTAACTTCTTTGTTACATGTCCTCTCATAATAATGTTATAAAACTTCTGCTTCCCACCAACCCACTTCTGGTGTTGCTCTTCATAAGTATCATAACTAATAATTCAATTAAAGAGTCAGTAAATGATTAACATGAAAACTATTATTCACTAGAGGTAGATGGAAATTAGAATTTCTTTTCCATGGGACTATCAAAAATTATGATTTTATTTTGAGCTAAAATTTCCTCTGCAACAAAAATTCCCTCACTATTGATTTGGAACAATAACATTGTTTTGTTTTGATTTTAACTTTACATTACATTAAATATTAAATACAATATGCATTAATATTGTATATAATATAATTTAGAATAATATTAAAATAAAGAATTCATATAAGCATTTAAACAAACTGAATCAAAGCCATGGTTAAAACAATTTTCGTTATCAAAACAAAGTGTTTCACTTATTCATTTTCTTGTCTTTTTCCATTGAAAAAGTCATCAAACATGAATTCACTCCCACAAAATATTTTGATGAAATTATTTTCCAGTGAAAAAACGTTTTGTCAAAAATATTTTGACCATCTCTCTTACTTACTTACTTTTTAAATTACCATTTTTACACATAAACGCATAGGATTGCCATATATTTAGGAATACTTATACAAATAAATACAAATCTGGGATTTCCTGGACCTTCATAGCAGTTCAGTTGAGTGGAAGATAGAGCTATCTTAATGCCTTCTACCTCCATAACATCTTACATCTGAAGTTGTCAAAGGCCTTTATGAACATTAGTAAATTAAACTTATTTCCCTGTATTTTACAGATAGAGAAATCCTTCTATCTGCAATTAGCTTTTCTGAAAATTTCTCACTGTGGCTCTAGCACCAGTGCAGCTCCACTGGCAGCCATGTGAGGGTAATATGCTGCAGGAGTTTTTACAACCTGGTGATCTAAACCTGGTTAGCCTTTGTACCTTTCAGCATCAACACCAGTAGTCCCATTTCTAGTCCACTGAAGTTGCTAAAATTCAGTCCCTGCACTGTAGATGAAGTGTTGGTTTCTCTCATCATTTTGAGCTATATCAATAAATATCCTTTGAGCAGGTATAAATGACTCTCTGCTGAAAATGCCCTGAGAAACAGATAGGCTGGGTACACTAGTGTTTCCAAATTTGTTAACATGGGGGGCAGAATTTAGATTAGCAGCGATAAGAAGTATTTCCAAAAATATGTCTAGTTTTGACCTCCAGAGTTAGAAAAGCATATGTGAGTTATATAATAAAAAAGGTTAAATGACAGGCAGGGAGTTCATCTAGAAATCTGAAAGTTGAGATGATTTAAGAAAACAAAGGAAATAAAAAAGTAATACTGAAATTAATAGAAGAAGAAAGCTAAGGTTAACTACTACAGGTTTTTAGGGTTGCAATAGGTATAGCTTATAGAAGTAAATTATCTTCCTAATGATTAAAAAGGCCATATTTTGGGTTTGAGATTAAATCAATTTTGTTAAATTCTTGCAATGTCCTGGAACACCTGTGATCAACAGCATCCTTCCTCCAAGTTAAAAATCCATGAGTTGTTTATTTTGATCTGTTCTAGTGTTCCTAGTAATTTAGCCTAAGTAGAAAAAATTCACTTGTGAGAGGAGCAGAGAAAAGTGCAAAGTGATGGGGTAGGAGTCATACTCTCAGACAATTACTAGTTTTCAACTTGGCAACCCAAGTTAAATAAATATTTGTGCTCCACAGAATATATAATTCTAGAAACTAAGGATTGGATTTTCTACTTACATATTTACTTCAACATACAGTCTTTTGCCAGACAAAAATCCTGTGTCATAGTTTAGCAATGAAGACACAGCCTTGAGGTTGGAGCTGTTGGGGTATGTGACCTCAATATGGAATTTCAGAAGCGATCAGAGACCACATTCTTTGTGCCTTTTAGAAGGAGTAATAAGCACTTCTTTGCTGGTCAGTATTGGGGTGGACATAAGGATCTAGTCTGGTCACCTGTGACATGTGGAAGTCTAAATTCCATCAGTGGAATTTCTGTGAGCTGAGGGTAATGTAGATAATGAGCAATAAGAAGTTAATATGAAGAAAAGATGGGGGTTTTGTGTGTGTGTATCTCCTCTTCATTCATCAGCATCACAATTGCAAATAGTGGATGTTGATTGCCCTTAAAGGCACCCAGGATAAAATTTTCAAAAGCACCTACATGCCTAAATTACTTTCTAAATGTGACTTAGACTGCTGAGTCACTTGAATACTTTTGTAACTTTTAGCTACAGTGTAATAACTGTCTGTTCACACTCATTACAGAGAACAAAAATGTATTGCTGAGTTTGATGGATTCAAGCAATGTGTCAGTAAGATTCATTTCTGTTCTCAGCCAACAAGATAACCACTGGTGAATGATTATGTTCTTAAAAATAAAACAAAACTACATCATTAGCTGAGAGTTTATAATTTTGTTTAATCACAAGATGGGCATTAGATTGTTCAGTATAGTAGGGTGAAAGTTAATGAGAAAGCATATCCTGTTGTTAACTGAAGCTTTATGCCATTACTGCAATATTGGAACTTAAAAAAATTCTTACACTTATAATGGGTGAATGAGGTGTGAGATGTGCTTAATAAAAATAACATATTAACAGAATAACAAATTGAGAAAAAAGTTAGTTTAAACTCAATGGCACCTAAAAGTCAGGAAATGTGAAAGTTCAATGAACCTTACTTACAAATTCCTTCACTCTTTAGTTTTCTGCATGCTTATTCAGTCTAATTATAAGATCACATAATGTTTCTCAGTGAGCACAGCACAATTAAATGCATTGTTTTCTGTTCATGGATGAATCTAGGACTACTTGTCATCCTTAAATCTGTTGGCTAGAGTCAAATTAGGCTTTATGATGCCAGGGTAACTTTAGCCCTGGGTTTATTGTTAGTGGTAAGGCACCAAGTAGGTTCTGTATAATTTTTTCTTCTACACTAATGGAAGGCCTAAAAGCAATTTAAATTTTAGTCCCCCCAAAACCTCCCACACCTCCCAAGAAATTGGTAGGAATAAGAAGGAAGCTGACATGGAGCAGGAAGTCTGCATGTGAAAAACTGAAAATTGCTAAGGAATGATGGGGCTCGTCTTTTGACAAAAATCTTCCGATTCAGGATGAATTTGACTGATTATCTTCAGTGTACGTGTCATTTTAGATGCCACATAATTTATAACAATATGATACAAATATGAAACAGAGCGTGAATAAAATTAGTTTGTGTGTTTCAAAATTTGGAGCATTTGTAATCAGCAAGTCCACATTTTTAGATGGAATCCGACCCTAAAGCCTGCTGTCATTCTAAATGTTGAGGTTTTTCAAATGATCTTGAAGACACAGTCCATTTGCTGATTTTAAAGTTGTCAAATTTGTTGTCTTGACATTGATTTGAGTCTCCATGAGGTCATAGAATCATAGAATAATAGGACTGGAAGGGACCTCAAGAGGTCATCGAGTCCAGCCCCCCGCCCTCAAGGCAGGACCAAGGCAGGTCTACAAAACAAGTCTTATTTGAAGACAATTGGCTCAAAAGTTATAAAGTCAATAAAGAAGTTCTGAAAAACGAATGTTTAACTAGATTATACATGCAAGAGCACAGTATTTCCTTTCAAATACTTTAAAGTTGTAGCCTGTGATAAATCAAGATATTCATACGGGCAGATGTTTGCTCCTGCATAGAGCGCCATTAAAATGTGCGGCATTTCTTTAGGACACCCTTGAATTAGACATGGAGGAAACCACTTTAGTGATGAGATAATTATTCCTCCATGAATGAATGACTCATTTGTTGGTATGCGAGTAGGAGTTGCTGAACATTTTATCTGCTTAAGAGTAGTAACATAAAAATACATCTAACTAATCTCTCTGGACTTTGACATTGTCATCCACATTGCTATAAATATCATCTCAGCTTCCCACCACTCCCAATTGCAGTAATTAGACAGATTCTGAGCTCCAAATTAATAGTTGAGTTTTCCTTTTGAAGGACATATTTCACCTCTGTTTTTATTGGTTAGGCATATAAGTACTTTTTACTGTTCTAAGATTTAAATCATCACACCCCATAGAATTTTATGCATTGATTTGACATTTGTGAACATATGGTAATTATACTGCGTGCTTTGTTTAAAACACATTTTCCAACCACCAGAAGAAGCTGTTACTACTGTACAAATGGTTACAAGCTGGGAAAATATTTACTAGAATATAGTTACGCTTTCTCCTTTGTCTTGCATTTTACTATCTACAAGCTATGACTTGCATTTGATCTACACATGCAACAAGGATGGGATGTGATATCGATGGGCAACCTAGGTTAGTGAGTGAGCTGCATGAGTAGCCCTTCTTCATTTCAGTGGGCCACAACACTGCTGTACCCAAGATGGTCTCCCGAGAGAGGGCATTTTTGCTTAACTTCACTTGTATACCTAGAATTTGCAGTGTGCGCCAATTGAACTGTAGCAGTGTTTTGATTGGATGTAGAGGGAGAGCACGGGGCTCTGTCAATATTGTGTGCAATCAGCATGCACCTCACCTCACATACCCTTGCTTTGTGTGTGTCTCTTGAGTAATAACGGTAAGAAAAAACCTACACAGATGGAAACTAGCAGAATCTGGCAACTCTACATGTGGTAAATAAAATGTCTTGTGGGCCGCACATAGAACCCTAATGACCTCAGGTTGTCCACCACTGGGCTATGACATTAAGTTGTCAAAAACATCCTGATACTGATTTTTTGATAAAATTTTCACTGAATGTAGTATGTATGTTGCATGTAGAGTGATGACAGGGTATACATCTAGAAGTATATGAGGACTAAACAAGGATTTTGGATATTTTCAAATGTCGTGGCAGCTTTGAAATAACATACAATCCTCTCTCTCTTTTTTTATCTGTAAACTTTATAAAACCATAGAGAACAGAGATTTGGTCTGGATTTATTTTATTTTAGAGCAGTGCAAATTCATTTTTTAAAGGTGTTTGTTTTTATAGCAGTATTTCATTTTAACTTGCTGCTTTGTTGTTGTGATCTGCTGTGTCATATCTGGCATTGTAACCCTGAGCACAAGAGAGATGCAATTTAAAAATATGTATTTTGGAAGCAATGTAAGAAGTGAAATAAAAAGCTTGTCTTAAACATGTACTTCATGGTAGCTATTTAGCACAGGTATTTTCCAGCTGTATATGTTAGGCCTGGGTTAGGACAAATGCGCACAAAGAGGAGAGATAAGAAGAACAGAAGAGCTACGTCTACACTGGCCCCTTTTCCGAAAGGGGCATGCTAATTTTAAACTTCGTAATAGGGAAATCCGCGGGGGATTTAAATTTAAATACTTCAAAGTAGGAATAAGAGATCCTCCGGAATAGGGCTTTATTCCGGAGGATCGGGCCAGTCTAGATGCTCTTTTCCGGCTTTTCTACAAGCCGGAAAAAAGCGGCGGACATCTTTATTTAAATCCCGCGGGGGATATTTAAATCCCCCGTGGATTTCCCTGTTACGAAGTTTAAAATTAGCATGCCCCTTTCGGAAAAGGGGACAGTGTAGACGTAGCCAAGGAGAAAATGCAACTTCTGTCCCTGGCATTGCCTTTCATTTGCAAAGAAACACACACCCAGCAGATGGTCTTAACAGCCAGACCAAGACCTGGCTAAATTTGTACCGGCATCAGAATGTTTAGGACAATGCTTTTATCTGCCTTGCTGGTCACATGCTGACAGCAGTGTTTCAAAATATATCATTTGGCCAGCTAAAACAGAATAGGATTAGACAGAGGGAGAGAGAGAAAAGAAATCTGGTGGGGAAGGAAAAGGACACATGGATGGGGCAAGGAAAGGTATCACATTTCTGGTGGGATGGGATTCAGCTACAGCTAGTGGAGGGGATGAAGTCATCAGGCCCAGGCTGGTCAGGACATTCTCGGGATTAAGATGAAGATCAGGGTTCAATATACTGGCCAAATAAACCACAATCAACAGCTTTATATGCATTTTATGTTTGCAAATATTAGTAGGACTTATGAACCCATTAACCATAGATTTTAATTATGGAAATATATTCAATCATGTATTTACTTGTGTCAGAGTAAATATTTTCTAAGCTAAGATTTTCTTGTAAATTAATTAATGGCTCTTTGCCATAAATTTGTTTTAACTGTAATGAATTAAATGTCCATTTGAAAAGCAATAAAAAATAAGATTGATAGGTAAAAAATATTATTGAAGTAAAATAAAGATGCCTCTGGTCATTTTTCAAAAAATAAATATTTAAAATGAATGAAAAATAACATTTTATAATATGCTAAAAAGTCTGTTTCATGAGAAAAACTTTACAGAAATAAATATTTCTGTAATTTTTCTCGTGAAACAGCCTTTAGCATTTTCTCCTTTGTTCATTCAACATGATTTATAAAGCAGCAATAAATACATTCTACTTAGGATTCCTTCTGATTTTGATATTGACTTTTCTAGATGTCTTACTCGCATAGCATGAGTCACATAAAACAATTTGGTTGAGTTCAATACAGTGTTATTTTGTTCTGAAGGTCAGCCTGGGATCAGACAGGAACAGTTTCTCATTATTTCCTATTGGCACTCCAAACAGTCTTTATTGAAGTCTTTCAAGCAATGTGTGACCTCTGTTCCAATACTTCTCACAGATTTCACAGGCTGTCACCACCGCTCAGACATCACTAACACAGACAACCGTAATGGAAACTGTAACTATGGTGACCACCAGAGAGCAAGTCCTGGTTAAGAATGCTAAAGATGAACTCCCACCACCTCCACCACACAAGAAGAGGCAGATCCTTGTGGATTCAGAAATAAGAAAGAGGTGAGTGGAACAGAAAGGTAGGGAAAAATCAGTGATAAAGTTTGGATACAACTACAAAGGCTAACTATCATAATTTGAATGTTTGGATATTTGGGGAGCAGAGAAAAAGAAACAATATGCCTCAAAGATTGTAAAATTAATTAATTATTTTATTTTATCAGGATGAATTTTGGAGGAGTTTGTACAAGTAGTCCCAACAAATCACTAATAAGCTACTGAATGTTTAATAGATACACTGTGAATATAAAAGTAATATTATTTTGTTGAGTCAAAGAAGAATTACAGGTGACAATTTGCAGTATAAACATGACATTTTCTTTACTTAGTGTGGCTCTGCTCTGAAAAGAGTCCTTAGAAATGTTTTTGTGGCCTTTCACATAATAGTGGCTCAAAACATTGAGAAAAGAATCCTTTAGGTAAAAAATGTTCACTTTCTAGTCCTGCAAACTTAGCCTGGAATCTGAAAGATCAAGTTTTATTTCTTTGTCTGGCTTGTGCATCATTGCTAGTATTAAAAGTTCTACAAGGCAAACCGTTACCTTCACCTGTGCAATCTCTTTGTCCTCAGGATTTGTCCTGTGTATCCCAGCATAACTGAGGGCAGGTTTAGACCTATGAGTTGGAACTAAGTGTCTGCTCGATCAGTCACTTACTTCAGTAAGCATTGCATCCGACATTTTGTTAACAATTTTGTAGATGAAGAGAATGAAGAAATATACTTCGCACTCTCACACTGTGCATGTTCTCTGTAAACCTAAAATGTATTTTTGTCACAAAGAAAAGCAGGCATAATTCTGAATCCTTGAGGAAATTCAAAGATGGTCGAGAAACTAAGTCCACTAGGTTCATTGTCACTACCCCGCTATCTGAAGGTGCTCACATACAGAAAATGTCAAGACAGACTGATCTGTTGCAGTCACAAAACTGTACTTTAAGAGTTCTTAGAGAGTGTTTATTCAGTTCCTTGTTTTGCTAAAAGTTTTTCAAATACTCTTAATTACATTCCTTTTCTGAAATCGACTAACAAGAAAGATCACAATACAGTAACACTCCATTAGTCCGGCATCCAATGCTCCGGGACTCCTGATGGTCCGGCACCATCAGGAACCCGGAAGTGCTGGGGCAGCCGGACAAGCTTCCCCCATTCAGCTGCTGCTAAAACTGACCAGCAGCTGAATCGGGGAAGCTGGGAGCAGAGCAGCTGGGGTGCTGCCGGGTTGGTCCCGCAGCCCCGAGGGGCGGCGCTACGGGACCAACCCGGCAGCACCCCAGCTGCTTTGCCCCAGGCCACGGGATTCAGCCGCTGCTGAAACTGACGAGCAGCGTCAGTTTCACCACCAGGCTGAATCTGGATGCCTGGGACAGAGCAGCTGGGGTGCTGCGGGGTTGGTCTCGTAGCGCCGCCCCTCGGCGCTGCGGGACCAACCAGGCAGGACCCCAGCTGCTCTGCCCCAGGGGTCCCCAAGTCAGCCGCTGCTGAAACAGATCGGTGGCTGATTCCAGGAAGCCCCGGGCAGAGCAGCTCTGCCCCAGGCTTCCTGGAATCAGCCGCTGATCTGTTTCAGCAGTGGCTGAATCGGGGACCTCTGGGGCAGAGAAGCTGGGGTCCTGCCGGGTTGGTCCTGCAGCGCCGTCCTTTGGCACCGCGGGACCAACCCGGCAGCACTCCAGCTGCTCTGCCCCAGGCATCCCCAAGAGCAGCTGGGGTGCTGCCGGGTTGGTCCCACAGCCCCAAGGGGCAGCGCTATGGGACCAACCCAGCAGTACCCCAGCTGCTCTGTCCCAGGCGTCCCCAAGAGCAGCTGGGGTGCTGCCGGGTTGGTCTCACAGCCCCAAGGGGCAGTGCTACGGGACCAACCCGGCAGCACCCCAGCTGCTCTATTGCAGGCATCCCCGATTCAGCTGCTGCTGAAACTGACCAGCAGCGGCTGAATCAGGGATGCCTGGGGCAGAACGAGACTATCATAAGGGGGGGGCCTATGAGAGGTCTGGGGTGGCATCCCCTCCCACCCCACTCCAGACCCCTCATAGCCCCCCCTTCTGATAGTCCGGCATATCTGATAATCCGGCACCCCCTGGGTCCTAAAGGTGCCGGATTATTGGAAGTTGACTGTATTAAGACCATTTTATCCTAATATGTATGTGCAAAGGCAAGATTAGAGAAAAATCTTATCTCTATATTCACATATGGTGTCTTGTTATGAAGATATTTAAAAGCTGGGGCTTTTTTTCATGAGTCCTATATATTCATGAAATTACAAGGTAATATTGATAGATGAGATGTATTCGTTTTGTTTAATAATGGATCCTAAATTGTGAAAGTGAAATGAGAGGTGCTGAAAATAGTACTCTTTAACCATTTGAAGGTTTATTTTTTGTGTTGATTATTATATATTACTATTCTTCTTAAGAGTTCATCAGTGACAAAACATCTTAATCAGCATTGAAACCCTATTGTATTAGATACTGTACAAACATACAAGAATCCCAGAAAATACTAGAGGAACTATTTAATTCTGAAAGGACGGGTGGGGGGAGGAGAGTATTTATTTCTGGGGGAAAACAATGTGGTGTGCACCATTGTTTTTTTTAATCTGTCTACATCTTGTTTCCCCCAAACCAAATGTTTAAGGAGTTGTAAATCTCAGTTGGAAGTAATAGGTCATGTGTTCTTAAAGGCTACATCTATACTGCCAGCTTTGCCGGCAGTGCCTATGCAAATGAAGCATGGATTGCACAAAAACCGGCTTGCATAAATTATGCAAATAAAATGTGGCAAAATGCTAATCCACACTTCATTTGCATAGGAACTGCCGGCAAAGCTGGCAGTGTAGACAAAGCCAAAGAGAAACCTGTTGGGCTAAGCAGAGCACCAGTAACTTAGGGACACTTTCCTATCGGAGGGTACGTCTACACTACAGCGCTAGTTCGAACTAACTTAGTTCGAATTAGTTAATTCGAACTAAGCTAATTCGAACTAACGCGTCTAGAACTAAAAACTAGTACGAATTAGCGTTTTGCTAATTCGAACTAGCAAGTCCACATTGAGTGGACTCTGAACAGGGCTTAAGGATGGCCGGAAGAAGTGCCGGCAGGGCATAAGAGGAGGACTTAGAGCATGGAGATGCTGTCTCAGGCTAGCCGAGGGCTGCGCTTAAAAGGTCCCGACCCCCACCCCGGACACACAGTTCTAAGGGGTGCCCCGCTTGCAAAGAAGTTCTGGCTTGGAGTGCCCGGAGTACCCACACTGGGCACATCACACCACTCGGCCATCAGCCCGGCTGCACTTGCCGCAGGCTGCCATCTGGGGAGAGGGGGTAATTGGGGGGCTGCAGGAGAGCTTCCACCCCCAGAAGCCCGCAGAGCCAGCCCAGTCCTCCCCATCGGGGGCTCGTACCCCATTCCTCCCTCACCTCCTTCCACTTACCCTTCCCTAGCCTCCCTTCTTATTGATGTACAAAATAAAGATAACGTTTCTTCCAACATTGACTCTGTCTTTATTGAACAAAACTGGGGGGAGACTGGGAAAAGGAGGTGGGAGAGGGGAAGAGAAAGGCTGGGAGAAGGGAGGGCAACTAACATGATCAGGGGTTGGGAACAGGTCCCAGATGAAGAAAGGCTACAGAGACTGGGACTGTTCAGCTTAGAAAAGAGGAGACGGAGGGGGGACAGGATAGAGGTCTCTAAAAGCAGGGGTTGGGTGGAGACGGTGCATTCAGAAAAGTTCTTCCTGAGTTCCCATAAAGAAGGACTAGAGGACACCAAAGGAAAGGAATGGGTAGCAGGCTTGAAACTAGTAAGAGAAAGTTGTTCTTCTTGACAAAGCAAATAGTTAACCTGTGGAACTCCTTGCTGCAGGAGGCTGTGAAGGCTACAACTAGAACAGAGTTTAAAGTGAGATCAAGTCATGGAGGTTGGGTCCATGGAGTGGTCTTAGCCAAGGGGTAGGAGTGGTGTCCCTGCCCAAAGTTTGTGGAAGGCTGGAGAGGGATGGCACGAGACAAATGGCTTGGTCACTGTCTTCGGTCCATCCCCTCCAGGGTCCCTAGAATTGGCCGCTGTCAGCAGACAGGCTACTGGGCTAGATGAACCTTTGGTCTGACCCTGTATGGCCATTGTAAGCTCAGGGCTCAGGGTCGGGGGTCTCAGTGGACCCCCTTGATTTTCATGCACACCTGCTCCTGGGTGGCCAGGCTGGCAGCTCTCCTGCCCTAGCTGGCCACTTTCCTGTGCCTAGTGCGGAGATCGTGGACAAGGTCCACGATGTCCGCACTAGCCCAGGAAGGTGCCCGCCTCTTGCGGTCCAGGGCAAGCTCCCGGGAGCCGCCAGCCTGGTCCCGGGAAGAGGGGGTGGGCTGGGGGACATCGGGTGGGTGGCTCTGTGCTGTGCCAGGTGCAGGGTCTGCTGGCTGGGTGCTGGCAGGCTTGCACCTGGCACGGGCACCGTAGCCAGCCCGTGCCCCTTTAAGGGGCCCGGGGCCCGGAGGGGGGCATAGAGTTTCCCTGGTGTTGGCCAGAGTGGCCACCAGGGAAACCTGGGGAGGGCTAGCCTCCCACTAGTTCGAATTAAGGGGCTACACACCCCTTAATTTGAACTAGCTAGTTCGAACTAGGCTTAATCCTCGTAAAATGAGGTTTACCTAGTTCGAACTAAGCGCTCTGCTAGTTCGATTCAAATTCGAACTAGCGGAGCGCTAGTGTAGCGCCTATTAAAGTTAGTTCGAACTAACGTCCGTTAGTTTGAACTAACTTGTAGTGTAGACATACCCATAAATATTGCAAAAAAGTCTCATGGGGTTGTGACAGACTGGGCCGGGTCTGGGCACAGCTGAGGGCGTCCGCTCAAGGCGAATTGCTCAAATTTGGGGCTCCTCACAGCCCCCAGACTGGAGACCTTTCCAAACAGGCCACGAACCAGTCCCACAGAGCACTTCAGCTGCCTACCTGAAGCCGCATGAGCAAAACCCCTCCGTCACTCCAGCCATATCCGTGCCCCAGATGGCCCCGGGCCTCATACACAGGTGAGGGGTTTTAGAGCCCAATCTCACCTTCCCCGAACAATTTCTGTCCGGTTCCAAGAAACCAGCCACAGATCCCAGGCCAATTTACTCTCTGGATCTTACCCACAAATCATGCTGAGCCAATCCTTTAGAATCTACAATCTAAAGGTTTATTACCTCAAGAAAGAAAAGCATGAGAGTAAGGTTGTTAAAATATCATACATTACATGCATCGAATCTCCCAGTTCTCAATGCAGGCTCTAGCAGAGATGTTATAGCTGCTGGCTTAAAAGTCCTTGTTGCACATCCTATGCCAGGATGGGTCCACAGTTCTTCCCGGCTCGTGATTCCCTGCAAGGCCGCATTTGGGGTCAGAAGAGCTGAAGACCAAGATGGAGTTGGTCACATGGCATATTTATACCCCCTTCCTGGCTGGCTAGAGTCATATTACCAGTGGCCAGGTCTGTCTTTGGCCTCCAGAGGTCCATTGTTCCCTGGAGACTTGCTTATTAGCATGTCCATAGGCACACATTCCTGGCCCATCACTCAACCACATACAGAGAAACTTCCAGTCTCCATACAGAGTACATATTCATAACTCCACACACAGACATTATACAGATATATGAAGAGCATATACAGAACCAATAGAAAGTAAAATTTTGTTTGACACCTCACATGGCTCCTTTTGTACCACTTTTGGGGTGAACACACCCCCACCATGGGTACAGCAGTGACCCGACTGCTCCCCTCAACATGCAATAACGTGACAGAGGTAACCATGTTACTCTGTAATTTTTCAAAACACGGAGCAGTCCTATGGCACCTTAAAGACTAACAACAATTTACAGGATTTTAAGCTGATGAAGTGGATTTTACCTACAAATGTCATGATTCTATATATTTTTGTAAGTCTGTGAGGTGCCACAGGACTACTTCGTGTTTATAAATATTTCAGTGCTCCAAAATTATCAAGAGCTTTTTACTGATTTATAGCTATTAACCCTAGCTGTGAATGGTAGCAGGTTTGGATAAAAGATACCTATAACAGAATATTCCAAGGTTGCAATCTGTGAACTACACAATTTTGGTCCTTATTTTTCTTTCCTATTTGCATACTCTTGATCTCTAATAGTGAGTTGAATTGATTGGGACGTGCAAACTACTTATCTGAAGTTAGTGTTTGGGGAAATTATCCCAGAGAAGGAATTTAAATGTTATGTGAATGCCAACTGTTCGTATGTATACATATTTAGTGTTACACCAACTGAGAATATAAAGGGAACTGCTGATGGTTTCTTAAACTAGCTAACATATTGAAGCTGGCAGGGATTCATATGACAGTGATTAATATTTATAAAGAAAACAGGAAATGTTATTAAATTTTCAAATAACGAACTGTGATAACTTGCAGACATGTTGTCGGTCTACAATAAAGTAGTTTTTATTGATGTATTTTATACATCAGAATTAAACCATTTTTCTTGTTTATTGGGTGTTGAACATATGTTGCCCTCTTAGGCATATCACTAGAGTTTAACCTTTGAAACAAAATTCTGTTTTGTATGTTGTGTGTTTTGTTTTAAAAAGGAATATATAGGAAACTACTATACAGCCCTGGAGATATTGTGGAGCTCTCATCTCAAATAACACTCCAACGTAATTTTAGATAAGTAGAGTCAGTACATCTCAGAATAAATGGACTATGGTTTCTCATACATACCTGGGGCCAATGTCTTTTCCATTAGTAAACAAATGATTTTTTAATAGTGATCTGGTAAGTATGTCTCAACTCTACACTAGAGCACTGTACTAGTCCATGTTTATTAACCATGTATTGGTATTGTGTCTCTTGATAATTATTGGTAGAAAATATAACTAAAGTATTGGGGCATGAAAAAAAGTCTATTAATTATTTTATTAGCTTTAATGTCGTCTAAACTGTTTGAAAATTTATTTTTCTACATTGGTTTCCAGGAATATTTTTATGAATGATAGTTATTGTTACATACTTCCAGGACACACGGGCTACATCTAGACTGGCACAGTCTGTTAAAAAGTTTTCCGTTAAAAGCATTTGCGGGAAAGAGCATCTAGATTGGCACAGATGCTTTTCCGCAAAAGCACTTTTTGCGGAAAAGTATCCTTGCCAATCAAGACCTGCTTTTGTGCAAAAAAGCCCTGATCACCATTTTCGTGATCGGGGCTTTTTTGCACAAAACAAATCTGAGCTGTCTACCCTGGCCCTTTTGTGAAAAAGCTTTTGCGCAAAAGAACTTTTGCCTGAATGGGAGCACCATAGTATTTCCGCAAGAAGCACTGATTTCTTACATGAGATCGTCAGTGTTCTTGCGGAAATTCAAACGGCCAGTGTAGACAGCTGACAAGCTTTTCCGCAAAAGCAGCTGCTTTTGCAGAAAAACTTGCCAGTCTAGACGCAGCATGCTGTGTGTGTTTTCATTCTGCATTACTGTGCACTAAAGACCTTTTAGTGGACTGAATGGTATAGTCTTTACCTATATGATAAAGACCTGTGGTTAATGAGTAGAAGACCTAAAATTAGCCTATTAGTACTGCTAGAAGTTTATGGTCTATGGTTGGGTTACCATGTGGATTGTGGTTGTCCTGTGGCATTGAGCTCTGCCACAAACACTTCTTCCCTTCCTTCCTCTATTCTCAACAGAAGTATGCAAGACAAGAACTAGTGAAGAAGCAAATTAGAAGAAAAATGTTGACACGAAAGTCTGGGAATTTAGTTTTCAAAGAGAGTGAAGAATAGTTACTGTTTTGTTAAGGCAGAAGTTAAGCAAAATTGTTTCCTTCCAAAATCTCACTGTGTCTTGGTCAGCATTACTGAGTGTTTAGTGAAATCCTGGTGCCACTGAAGTCTGTAAGATTTTTACTATTGAATTCCTAGTTTCAGTGAAGTCTATCCTGTGCCTACGTACGGAATAAAATAGAAAGTGTGAAAACCGCGTTGCTATGTAGATCACTTTTACGTAGATCATCTATAATAAAATGGGGATGTATGCTGTTATATGGCTTCATCATACTGAACTCAAACTTTATATAAATCTAATAATGAAGAAGAGGACTCTCCAAGGTTGGATGCTTATTCAATATATCTTAAATGACTGAGGACAAGGCCCCATTTTCTTCCAAAATCACCTTATATTGTCTTCTGGTGAAGAAGGGTTGGTGACCTGCTACCCACTACTTGGTATCTTTGGTCAATCAGCCAGTCTCTTTGATTCATCTTTGGGGTTAGGATGATCAGTGACCCCAGGGAACTCATTTAATTTATTTGTGTGTATTCTTTCTTAGGAGTAGCCAATCACATAAAAACATGAACTGCAGCACTGACAAATAGCTCTTATCTGGGCCTCCATTTGAAGATTTTGATGCCTTGATATCTTAGGGTACATCTAAACTACACTAATCTTTTGAAAAGGGATTTGCAAATTCCACAGGAAAGAACTGCGTAAGCCTCCTTTTTTTAGAAAGAGCATTTTTTTCTAAAAAGGGTTTTTGTCTGAAAAAATGCATCTAGACTACTTTAATTTTTGAAAGACCCTCTTTCAAAAATGCGATCAGAAGAAGATATTCAAATTCCCACAGAATTTGCATATACCATTTCGAAAGATCTTTGTAGTTTAGACGTACCTTTAGTTTGGCCCTTCCCCCAGCAGCAGTACCTTTTTTTTCAGGTCACTTATGGTAAGAGCTCTGAAGTAGGTAGGTGTGGGCTATTCTGCCCTTCCTCCTCTTAGTACTACATTAGGTTTTATTTTGCTCTTCAAAGGTTAGAATGGCTTACCCTCTGAAACGTGATTTAATATTCCTTCAAAAAATCAAGTGAGCCATCATGTGATATTCTTCAGGCATATAAATGTTCTATCTCTAATTTTGCAAAAATATCCAGTCTTCATTAACTTTCTGAGCTAATGAATCCCACAGTCTAGAATTTGCCATCTTTTCATTTAATTGACTGTCCCTTTATTCTTTGTCAGGAGTCAGGGAAACAGACAGATGTTCTTAATTCATCTTCTTTGTACCATGAATTATTTTATATATGTTCACCAAGTTTCAATAGGGAGTCATTTATCTAAAGAAAAAGCTAGAAAAGTCTTCAAGGGTTTATGGATTTGTGCTTGGCTCAAAAACGCAGTTAGATATTGAATGTTCCTCTGAAAATTCTGAAAGGCATAAACATATGGGCTACGTCTACACTGGCATGAATTTCCGAAAATGCTTTTAACAGAAAAGTTTTCCGTTAAAAGCATTTTTGGAAAAGCATGTCTAGATTGGCAGGATGCTTTTCCGCAAAAGCGCTTTTTGCAGAGAAGCGTCCGTGGCCAATCTAGACGCGGTTTTCCGCAAAAAAGCCCCGATTGCCATTTTCGCGATCAGGGCTAATTTGCGGAAAACACTACTGTGCTGTTTACACTTTTTCTTTCGGAAAAAGACTTTTGCCCAAACGGGAGCAGGATAGTTTTTCCAGAAAAGCACTGATGATCTTACATGAGATCATCAGTGCTTTTCCGGAAATTCAAGCGGCCAGTGTAGACAGCTGACAAGTTTTTCCGGAAAAGCGGCTGATTTTCCGGAAAAACTTGCCAGTCTAGACACAGCCATGGTGTTACTTACTCTCTTCCAATTCCATACGAAAATGTTCTCTTTCCTTGGGTAGCATATTCTTGGAATTAGTACTTCCCAATCTACTCAGCATCACTTCTGCTCCTCTAAACTTTATAAAATATTTTTGGTTGCAAAATAAAACATTTAAAATCAGTCTTTGGTCAGTTCAGTTCTCAAAGCACTTTATAAAGGAGGTCATTATCAGTGTCCTCACTTGGGACAACTATATAGTAATTGAATTTAGGTCTCCTGTGTTCAAGTCCAGTGTTGTATCTATTATGCTATAGAAAGTGTTCTGGAGAGCAGACTATTATGCCTCATCTTTCTCCCAAATTTTTTTTTTTGGTAGGGAAGTGGTGGAGGGTAGAGATATTAAATATGTAATGACTTCTTTGGAGAGAGGTGTGGGTATCCTGAATAAGAACTAAATAATTTATAACCCAAGAATGATTTGGTTTGGATATAGTGATGATGGAAAATGTTGTGGATGACAAGAAGATTCTTTAACAATAAAATTGCCAATCCTTAGGAAAACAAAAGAGATAGGAAAACTGGAAATCAAAAACATGAGAAACAGTTAATAGAACAAATTGAGAATTGTCCAACAAAAATGAAGTAAATGGAATGATGCATTGCAGCATGCCGGGGGAGGGGGAGAGCGGGTGGAGACACACAGTGTCATGGACACATTCTGAAGAGTTTCAGTGCATTATCCACAAAGAACATAAACTGTAAACAATATATTACTTCTTTAAGGCTTTTAAAAAGCAAACCACTTTTAGCTGTTAAACATTTAATTTATATGTATTAGTATGATAAATGTCCCTGCATAATGTGTAAGGAAGCTTGTCTTATGCCATATGGCAAATTACTTAGTACAATCTATGTAATATTCCCGTGCAAAGTCTATTTGTCACAGCATTATTATGGATGTAATGATAAACTGTGAATGTGAAGCAGTCCGTCCTTTGAGGAGAGGAAAGGAAAAAGCAGGATAAAACAGGATAGGTGCTCCATCTAGTGTTTAAATTTTTGGGAATGTAAGCAAAATCATGCACGTTTATTGTAAGTATAAACTAGATTTTTATCTTTAAAATGGTTTAATGACTTAAAGTGGGTTCACTTTTCAAGTCATTCTTTTCATGTTTTCAGCAGTACCTGATTTCATATTTTATATTGTAGAAAACAGAAAGAACTGTTTTAAGAGGTTAATTTCTATAACACATGTTTCAAATAGGCCTTCACTGCAAATTGTGTAAACCCTAGGGCTGTGGCTACATTGGCATGATTTTGCGCAAAAGCACCCGATTTTGCGTGAAAGCAGACGATTTTAAGGAAAAACATGCTGCCTGTCTACACTGGCGGGGAGTTCTTGCGCAAGAACACTGATGTTCTAATGTGTGAAATCAGTGCTTCTTGTACAAGAACTATGATGCTCCCGCTCAGGAATAAGCCCTCTTGCGCAAGAGGCCAGTGTAGACAGGCAACATGAATTTCTTGCGCAAGAGAGCGTTTTCACTGTCACCGATGCTTTTGCGCAAAAGCACATGCCAGTGTAGACGCTCTTTTGTGCAAATACTCTAATGCAAAAACTCTTGCGTTAAAAGTATTTGCGCAAAATCTTGCCAATGTAGATGTAGTCTAGTTGTGTGCAGGCTGACAAGTATTTTATCTCCAATTCTTTTGATTGTTTGACCTTTGTTCACTTGTGTATGATTTAGTGCTTGCTGTTCTGTATTATTATAACCATACGTAGCTACTCTAAAATGGGAAGATTTACCTGACTGAAAATCTCCTGGTTGTCCTTGTATTTGTAATATAGTATTTGTGTGGGCAACGTTAATTAAGAGGAGCAGATGATTCAATAGCTAATAGTCACATTTTGTTGTAAATATTGTGATGGCTCAAGATTTTCCACATGCAAAGCTATAATAGGTGACTTGCTATAGTATCTATCCAAGAATACATGTACATCAATGATGGGATATTAATACAACTTGCTAGCACCTCACTTTTGCTGCCAATGGCTGAAGTTACAAGTCCATATTCTTTAATCAATGATGACTTCTGGCTGTTTGTCAGATTTCTACCTACCTCATCCTAAAATGGGTGATCTCAAGTACTAGTGAAAAGGAATGAAGAATAGGTCCTCTCTATATAGAGTGCCTGGTCACAGAGAAGTACTCTGCTGAACAGAGTAAAGTGTATAAATGCAATGGGGGAGGAAGAAGTTAGAAAGGGCACCTTGGCTCACACACTGGGGATGCAACCAAGGATGTCCAAAGATAAAAGCAAGAGCTTCTATAGCTTAAGCTAAAGACACAGAGGGCTCGTCTAGACTATGCTGAAGTTCTGAAAGAGGATATGCAAATTCCACAGGAATCTGCAAATTCCACAGGCATTTGCATATCTTCTCCTGATCTGTTTTGGAAAAGCCACGTAAACCTCATTTTTTGAGGAAGAGGGGCTTTTTGAAAAAAGGGGTGGGGTGGGGTTTTGCCCGAAAAACCACGTCCCAATTACTTTCACTTTCAAAATCTCTGCTTTCAAAAGTGAGATAGGAAGTTCCTTTTCGGAACTTCAGCGTAGTCTAGACATAGCCTAAGCTCCCAAGTTGGAAACTATAAAAAGTCCTCCCTTCGATCACAGAGAGGGACCAATAACATACACTCTGCATTGTATTACACAGATGTAATATTCAGAGAGTCTGTATAGAAGTGACCTTTCTACTTACAGTATTTCTCCCTGAATTGTCACATATACTGAGGACATTTTGTTCATTCCTTTTCTGCTGGTGCTTGAAGTCATCTACCTTAGGATGAGGGAGGTATCAATCTGACAACCAGCCAGAAGTCATGGATTAAAATTATGTTGCCTTTTATGTTTAGCCATTGAGAGCAAAAGTGAGCTACTAGCAAGCTGTATTAATTGTCACACCCATTAATTTACATATGTAATTTGACCTCCTATACAGCAAACCATAGATTTTCAATGGGATTGCAGCTCAAAATGGTTGCATATGCATTTCCACAGTAATCAACTTATGAGCCACCTATACATGTGGCAGTTTAAATAGTTCATGTGCATGATGTTCCAAATGATCTTGCAGTTTTAGTATGCCTGTAAGTAGAGTGTAAATTTCAAAATACCCTCACTTCTTGCACATAAATAAATGCTTACTATAAGAGACTGGCTTCTATAACCTGTTCTTTGATCATTAGAACCATAATATTCTTTCAAATAAACCAAGACTAGATGGTAATATCAATTTAGACTGAAAATTACCTTGCTTTTCTTTGTTGGATAAGACATGCAAATTTCATTGTCAAGTGATTTAGATAATAAGCACTTCAGTTTTATAAACTCAGATACTCCAGTGATGATGCATTCAAAATATCTGGACAGATGGCTGTCTGTCAATATTTTCTTAATTGTTATTACTTGTTATTTTTATTATGATACCACCCAGGAGCACAGTTCATCTGTGTTCATCGCTTTAGAAACACACATTAAAGGCAGCCTTTTTTCTGAGGAGGTTATGCACAGATGCATATTTATATGCACAGATATTCTGAGTCATTTGATATTGAGTCATGTGATTACTTTATTGAATTTTGAAATATAAATAAACTAATGATAGATATCCAAAATTGCTGCTGGTCATCTACCTAGTCATTATCAATTGATAGTTTGCTGTAGGAGTCATAAAGTTGTGGGTCTTGAAGAAAGATTTGGAGGAAAGGGCAGTGATTTTAGTAACTAGTTCAGAAAAGTATGTTGTGCATAAGGAACAGCATAGAAGAAAGTGTGAAGATGCTCATGGAAGAGTAGCTAAATAGGGGATCAAATCTGATGGAGTTGGTAAATGGTACTGGTGTCTAAGATTCAGAAGATACAGAAGGAAGTGGTAAGGAGCTGTTGTGAAAGTTAGCCTTAAACGTAAATTTTGTATTTAATTCAATGGGAGGACTAACACAAGGTGACATTGTTATACAAAAGGCTAGAAGGATGGCCTCAATGTTAGAGTTTTGAATGGTACTGATAAGGAGTAAGGTAAAAGGGCGAGATGTAAGGATGGTTGAGAAAAGGAGTTGCAATACTGAAGATCAGGGATGATAAAGGCCCTATCTGAGATTTCAAATGGCATAGACAGAGTGTAAAGGTCAGATCTTTGACATACTGTAAAGTAAGCAGAAGCAAGATTGTAATACAGCCAGGTTGTGCTGGGGTCGAGAGAGCAAGTAGAGTAAAAGATAGCACTGATTGAGGACAGTCGCATGGAGGATGTTTAGTCACAGATACTTATTATGCAGCTGGAAAACCAAAGCTTACACCCTACATAAGGGAAAGAATTTCAGAGACAATAACTTATCAAATTTTTAGATATATGCCAAGCAAAAGTATATTTTAAAGCCAGGGAGTTATTTAGAGTGATTATCTGAAGTGATTTGATTTTGAGTTCTGTGGAACAGCTGCTTTGGTCCCAGTGTTTTAAAGCTACATAGTCTCTCTTTGCATTCTTTTTTCATGTGTGCTGGCAACAGGACTGGAGAAGGAGGCAAATCTCTAACCTATTGGCATAGAGACTAAATCAACTTGCAGCTTCAGGACTCCTCACCTTCACAGCATGTAATAAAACTGTTCCCAAATGCACTTTCATTTTGAACTCCTCTCTTTAAAAAATGAATATCAGTGTTGCAGAGCATAGAGGAATGAACCCCATTTTTAAAAACGGCTGTAAAATAATGTACTGACAAGTATGTGGGGTGGGAACTGAAGGAAAGTAATTCCACATGGTACTACATTTTTAATTTTCCAACTTTGCACAGTGTTTGGGGTGAGGGATTGTGTGTTTTTCTAAAGGTATGTTGACTGGTAACTAGCGCTAATATAAATTCACATAATCTTATTAGAGGGGTAGAATCAGAACCTATGTGGGATGAAAGGCTACAAGCGTATCTATGAACCTGGAGAGAAGTCTTCCTTCTTAATTCAGACAGTGGGGGTTGTGATAAGCTCTCTTCGCTTTGAAAGTCACCCTGGGCATATTTTACAAAACAAGTCAGCTCATAAATCAGAAGACCTAGTTGCAAAATTAGAGTTGTTTATTCAGTAGACAGATTAGTTATAAAAACCTAGGAAACATATATAAGTTTGAAAAAGGGCTCCAAAGTTTTATGTTTTGCAATTTTATGTGGTATCTGACAGCTTCTGTTTCCGATGGCAATCACATCTTTCTTTATATTCAGTTCATAATTCTGATTGAAACACCTGGTATAACATCTTCGCTGTGATTGTTTATTTGTCCTATATATAAAGAAAATATTTATTTTTGTTTCTCTGTATCTTAGGTTTGACGTCGATACAACAGAACTACACAGTTGGATGACCCGCTCAGAAGCTGTGCTGCAGAGTCCCGAGTTTGCAATATATAGAAAAGAAGGCAACCTGTCAGACCTCACAGAAAGAGTCAATGTAGGAAAATATACTTTCATGTCTGTTTATCACTTTTATATTAACTTTTTAAAGTCCACATCTAAAAAAGTTGAACCCCAAATTGGCAAACACTGACTGTCCATACATAGCCAAATTTTCAGAATTGCTCATCAATTTTGTGCATCACAGATTTTGACTAGCGGTTTGATATGTATTGTGGTGTTGATCCATATATCCAAGTTCACATATTTTTAACTTGTATAGCAGATTAATACAAGTCTAAATGAAAGCACAATCAAGCATAACATGTATACACCATATTATGTATACATCCATGCTATTACTCTTTAAATTTCAGTATTTTTATGTTAATATCATATATTAAAAGGGGGGTGGAAGCAAGGAAGAATCAGTATTCGTCATAGTAACAGTAAAAATATGAAATATTAAAAATCATAATGTTCAGTTAAATTTGACCAAGTCTGGCCACGATAGCATGGAATTCTTTAATCTTTTATAACCTCAGTGATGATTTTTTAGTGTGTAAGCCATAGCACTGTATGTGTTTTCCATACACCCCGAATTTAGTCTGTTAAACATTAAAATAATTGAAAACTTGAAAAGAACATAATTTTTGCAACTATTTTCTAAAATCATCTGCTTTATTCTGAGTAAGAGAAGAAGAAATCCATGTCTAGCTAGCTATTACATTCAAAGTCCATGATATTTTACAAATGTGTTTGGTTATAATAAAGAGATATAAATTCTCTCTTAGTATACTGCAAATGCAACAAGAGTACCAACACTAAATCATTTCTGCTATATATTTGTCTTCCTGTCTATCTCTCCATCTTAAATCAGCTTTGATAACATGAAGAAACATTGAATTTCAGTCTTCTGGAAATATATATTTAAAAAGTTTCCTGTAATCTCACTTATCTTGCAGTGGTGTGTGTTTAATCAATAGTCTCCTTAGCAATACTGGGGGGAGAGGGAGCACTGAGTTGTCTATGGTAAACTGAATGCAGCTTTCTTATGTCACCTGCTCATCTATGTGTTTGTGAAAGACCATTTTGCTGAGGTAATATTAATAATTTCATAGTAAATTATTTTACTCTGGCCTTTTTGTTATCTTCTCCTTGAAATGTGCACATATTAAAAAGCAGAATTGGTGTGATACTGGCAGAATATGAGGATGCAGGCATCTCAATACTATTGTGATGGGGACCATTTAATTCATAAAAAGAGAAAAAATTCTGAGTGCTTTACCCATTATATATTTTTTTTAATGAAGCTTCCTTTTCTTATCTTCCACTTATTCCTGCAGCAATGGAACAAATATAACTGTCCCCAGTATTAGTTTCCATTTTGAGGAGAATAACCACTTCAAAGTTGGCAAATTAGCTCTTGCCGTGACCTTTGCAATGAATCTGAACTCTTACACAGTCAGATGTCCTGAGCCAATAAGAAGTTCCCCTTCATAATTTCAGTTTTATAATACTTCAGAATATCCTGAATGGATTCAGGAGTCACGGTTCACTGCCCTCCTTCTTTCCCTTCTTTGCTCCCAAGGAGGCGGTGATCTGTGTCCCTGCAAGAGAGAGATGGAGGTAGGTGAACCATAGATGTTCTTCTGCTCCCAACTGGGGTTCTCAGCTGCATTTGTTCTAGCCTCTCGTGGGGCTCTTATACTGGCTTTTCTTTTGTTGATGGTGAGGCAGAGTATTGAGGGTGGGAGGCCAGTAGCAGCACTATATTTTAAGAGCTCTTTGCCAAGATACATGATGACCTGGGAGTGTGTTGGATTAAATTCCTGCATGGTCCTTCTCTCCATTTTGGTAATATTGGAAGTTGAGTTCAAGTGTTTGGAGTGATGACTAGGTGATGAAATCTGTAATGGACACTGGTGAGCTGCTGGCAGAAGTGAAGTGAGGGAACTTTTTTAAATAGCCAGATTTGAAAACTCGCCTGTACTTGATTTTCTTTTAAGACACAAACTCTCTCTCCTTGGAAATGGAAGCAGAGGTGAGAAGTGGCAGCCAGCACCTTAAATTAACAGGAGCTTTCACAACTTCTGGCTGCCAGTTCTCACTTTTATTTCTGTAAAACATGAAATAATAAGATGATGGGATTTGGGCTGCCTGCTGAAATCTGCATCTGAAGAGTAAAAAAAAAATCATCTGTTGGTTATGACTATTTAATTACAAGTGTTAAAGAAAAAAAACCCCAAACATTATAGAAATGATTATTCAAAAAGACTATCTGTATACATATATTACACTGTTACATGCACACACACACGTAAATATATATATAAACATTGTGGCAAGGTCAATCCCATTCCTAGGCTCTATGCCCCTGTTCAACCCACAATCTCACTGACAGTTTAGGTACTGTAGCACAGCCCCCTCTTGCCCTTGCTGCAGTTTGGATATCTGTCCCTTGGCTAGAAGGGCTTTGGGGTAGGTACCCCCTGGCCTGCTTGAGTTAGCAGTCCTCCCCAGCCACCAGCTGAAACTCTCAGGCTACTTAGGGAAAGGTATCCAAACACTTCCTATTGGATCCTGTCACCTTCCCCGCTGTCTCTGGCAACGATGACATCTTTTTATTAACTTCTCCGATTCTCTCCTTATCTGTTATAGTTTCTCTCCACCTCACTCCAATCTGCTCTTCCACTGCTTCCCTGACTCCCAGCAGGAAAAGCTTTTTAAAAGCCCCGTGGCAGCCTGAAGTGAGATCAGGTGTTCCTGATTTAGAGCAGCCCAGTCTCAGATGCTCCCACTCCACCCATGATAACTCTGGGTCAGCTGCTCCTGGCTGCCCTGAAGTAATCCCCTCCTAAGTAGCTGGGGCTGTTTCTGTTTTTTAGAGATGCCTCTCTCCCCTTCAAATCTAGCTCTCTGGCATGATCCTGTCACAACATGCATACACATGTGCATAGGTACATACATACTAGGTTTATTCACACACGTAGGAAAAGAGAGAGCTTATGGACCTGATCTAAAGTCCACTGAAGTTAATGATGTTTTTTTTTTTTATTTTGGCCTTAAGTGGTACTTTGTCAGAAATACATGGCTATATAGTATGAAGATTTCATTATGGGATGACCCTATACATAATGCAGGTAATCTAACATGAATACCAATAAAACCTTTTACTGCATACCACATCTTTATGAATTTCATCTGTGGTATCTACATCACAGACAACAATTTTAGCAATGTTTTCTAGTGTTCCTTGTATCCCTTCAGCCATAATGACAAATTCCCTTGTTACGATGAATCCAAATGCTCAGGTAGAGAAAATAATTAAAATTAACTAGACAGAAAACTTCATTAAGAAGTCACCAAGAAGCCAAGCTTGAAAATATATCAGTAATTTAATAGTAAAAAATATTTACAGTGATGTAGTTAGTTAAGAAAATAACATGTATAAGCCTGAAAAACTAGAATTAATTTTAAACTTACCAAAACTCCAAACTTTAGGAACTATGTGAGAGTTCATGATGCACATTACACAAACCACTTACATTTGCCCCTTTAGCAATGTCAAGATCTTAAATTCTCTTTCATTCCTCTTATAGCTATCTTTTATAGCTACTTTACAGATGTGCTATGTTTGGATCACAACCTCTTTAAAGGAAGTTGAACGCTGCTGATTCCTCGAAACCAGGCATTGGACAGCAGCAATTTAAAATTGGTTTAGTGTTTTCATTGTAGACATGGTAATATGATAATAGTTACCAAATAAAATCATATGATTGAATAGTAGTTTCCTAGTTTTCCAGAATTGGGCCCGTATCATGGAGTGAGGAATGACTCCCTACATTACAATTGATTAACCAAATCAAGGATTTTTAATTTTTGTGACTGGTGCCTGCCATATCACTATATAAATAAACGTTTTAAATGTTGGTTACTCTAAGATGAAACTGTTATATATGAATAAAATACGGTAGTTGAACTTTTACCAGATTTTCATGAAGAGGCAGGGCATGAACTGTTGTCTCATTGTGTGGGGATAATAAGCATAGGAGTGAAGTATTCTACTGCTGACTAGAAAATAGATGCACCTGATTACTACTATTATCACAGAGCTTTTTAAAAGCCAACAAAGTACTTATAAAATAACCGTACATAAAGAGGACAGACGCTTCAGGGGATAGCCGGGTTAGTCTGTTACAGGAAAAGAAACAAATGGTCTGGTAGCACTTTATAGACTAACAAAACATGTATGAGCTTTCATCATACCATCATGAGCTTTCATCATACCATCTACATATTTTGTTAGTCTATAAAATGCTACCAGACCATTTGTTGGGGGTTTTTTTATAAAGAGGACAGTTAAGTAAAGTTGACTGGAAAATCAGAATTTCTTTTGCAAAACCCTCATTTGAATTTTTTCATTGGAAATTCCAGTTTTTTTTTCAGCAGAAAAAGTGTGGAGCAGTTGTGTTATGGCCACTTCCCAATACTTAGTTACCATTTCCCCAACTTTTTAAAGTGGCACAAGCTGGGAAACAGGAATGAAAAGTAGGAAGGTGAGGAAAAAACACATTTCACTTTTAAATGTAACATGGTCACATTTGAGTTGTAACACACTACTTAAATATACAAGCAGTGCTGTTTCTCTCAAAGTCACACTTTCAAATGTTCTATTACTGTTTGCCAACTGGCAGAAATTGGAAAACAATAATAATGCGTATGAAAATAGATTTTTCCACACTTTCTGACTTGTATTACAGCTTTTATTAATTAAGGCATATTCAGAAAATGAGGGAAAATGTGCATTTAAAAACTCTTTAAAATAAGTATGTTTTCCCACAAATACTTTGCTTTGTAATTTTTTAAATATTTCCAGGTATATTAAAAGATGAAAAATTGATTGATATATTTTGTGTAAAATATTGATTTTATTAAATAAAATACAATTTTCCATAAACTTTTCATCAGAAAATGTTTGAGTAATGCTGCTGTTAAGATTCTGATGTATAGCACTCAAGGGTTGCAAATGCCAAAAATTAAGGTTTTCTGCACAACCTTAACTTCACACACTTGGGTAGCGAATGAGCCATGGCTCCAGAAGAGAACTGACTCATTCACTATAAAAGGTGAGAAATGCATATTAAACAAAGCAGGGTTGAAGAGATAAATGAGAGGTGTTGACAGGACCGTTGCTTCATTCAGTGCAGAGATGGGTGATGCACCATTTATAAGACATGGGGAAATAAGTTGTGAGGCTAACCATAAATATTTAAAAAGTTATTTCATTCACTTTGTACTGTTGAGCCTGAAGAATTAATAATGTTGAGATCTGTAGAAAAATATGTGGTCTCTGTTTAAACGGTGTCTCAATGATGCAGACTTTGTTTTGGATAGGCATTTTCAGACATTTGAATATGACCTAAAGATTATATTTCTGATTTTGTTCTGTGGATACACATGCACATAGGAGTGAACGTGTGTCTGAGAGAGAGATACACCTCCCATTAATTAATTAATTCAATTAATTAAAGTGGTACTTCAGTTCATCATGCAATTTAGATGAAATAATCAATCCTGCACTCCTTATGCCAGCATTAATGGGATTTATCTTTACCATCATCTTGGTCCACTTTAAAAAAAAAAAGTGAATTAATAAAAATATAAATCAACCAAGAGGATGACAATTACTATTTGTTCAGATTGTATTAGCACCTATGGATTTTTTTGCCCACTTGTGCTAAGCACTGTACATGCATCTAAGGAAACTAAAGTTCTAGAAGCTTGCAATCTAAGAATAAGTTAGATAACTGTTGGATACAGGAGAGAGCTGGTGGGAGCACATGATAAAAGTGGGATTATACTAATCTGCATCGATAAGCAGGGATAAAAGTTTTCTCCTTCTGCCCCCAGAGTAACTAACTTAGGACCTCAGAAAGTGAAAGTTGTCCTGGGCCAATGACATGTTTTTTTATATATGTAAATATGGCAGAACTATGAAAGGTCTGTTATCTTCTGGAAACAAGACCTTTTTACCTTATGAAAGGGGAATTTCTAAACCTTCTGGGCCTCGCAGTATGTCTGTCTTATCTGTGGAAGGGTTTAGGATCACAGATTTAAATGTATTGTCATTTGTATACTAGAAAAATCAGTATTCTACAGTATATAAATATATACATTTTTATATAAATGTACCTATATGAAAAGTTTTTATTACTTCTTCTGAGCACTCTACCGTTAGATTAATGGTAACAACATCACCTAGCTTTATAAGCAGAGTGAGGAAAAACCATAAAATAAAAAAAATCCCACATACATTTTAAAATCTCTCTAAAGTGCATTTCTACAATAGTTTTTCTATAATGTATATGACATATATCTATAAAGTATATGACAGTGTGATATAAAGATTTTATTTGTACTTGTTAGGAATAACTCACAAGTCATGAGTGAGTAATATAGTCATCTTAAACCCATTCTTATAAAATATGGATACCACAATACACTATCAAGCATTAGTTATAATATGCTTACCAAACCCAAAGTATTCCCCAGCTTAATTCCTCACTAAACATCAATTGTCATCTCTTTTTTTTCAGATGCGTTACTTTCACAAAATTGGTATAAATATACTCTATAAAATTTGGTATATTGTTATAGGGGATGTTTTATTAAAATGGATGACTAAAGGTATTTATAATAATAGATGACAGCATAAAACATACAGTAAGGTAGCAGTAGGCCTCTGGTATGTGTGAATAGGACTGTGGGAGGCAGTGGAATGTGATTCTCTGAAGTCCCAGGCTTAATATAAAATGTGCACCAATAGACTCGTTTTATTACATTAGCATCACTGAGGACTTTTGCAGGACAATACTTGAGTAAAAGTTCAAGTTAACTCAACAGTGAAGTCATACCTTAAGTATACCTCAATACGGATTAGGATGCCTACCTTTAGCTGGAAAAGATTGAAAATGTTGGCTAACACATAGTAAGCAAATAAGTCAAAGCCACACGAGATTAATCCTGCAGCACTCTGAGTAATGCTGTTAATAGCCTATGCGCCCTCTGGGCATGTTGAAATCTGTGGGAACTGAGGTCACGCACCACCGTAAAGGATCAAGTCTCATATTTCTCTTTATGAAATGCCTATTAAATATATTTTTTTTCATTCTCAGAACCTGGACTTTGAACAATTTGAATTTTCTATATAAATACCCATACTATATTTATGTATTTGACTTTTCTTTCCTAACTTTACGTGCCCAGAAGCATATCCAAGTTTGTTACATTTGTTCTGTTTGCTCTGTGTCCAAATAAGGTTAGGAGGGCAATTCAACAAGGTAAAAACATTTCATGACAGCAGAGGTTGTAGAGATTCATTATTTGGTGGCTTCAAAATCTCTGTTTAAATTTTCTCCTTTTCTGTCATGCTACAGGCCATCGAGCGAGAAAAGCCTGAGAAGTACAGGAAACTGCAAGACACCAGCAGATCAGCTGAGGCCTTGGTGGAACAGATGGTGAATGGTAATGACATGGGGATTAAATTAGATGATGATTTTAAGGATGGAATAAATACACAAGAAATATGTTAGCAAATCACTTTAAGAATGGTATTACAGTAAGTTAATTTTGCTTTATATTTTTGTCACACTATCTAGAATGACTTATTACTGAGAGAGCCAGTCTCACAGTAGACTGAAAACAGAGCAGTCACCCCAAACTGACTATGTTCTGCAATTAGATTTCACTAAAATAGTAGCAAATGTGCACTCCTGGATTACTATCCCTATATGACTATGGAGTTACACTCCCCCTAAATTTTTCAGCCCTTCTTTACCATACAGAGAAAAAGAAATTTTTAATGAAATGCTATTAAAAGAAAAAAAACCTCAGTATAGGTTACTCCTGATCTCAAATGGTCAGTTACCTCAGGTCAGCAGATACTCTGGCTCTCATACCAAAATCGATGCTGAAAGACCATTTCTGTAGCAAACAAACTAAAGATATATTAGCTAAGAAAAATAAAAGAGCTATTGAAAGGTGAAAGCAAGTAAAATACATTAACAGGTGAGTCAAAGTTTATAAATGCAATATGATACCAAGGATATGGTGATGGGATCTCTATCCATTTTTTCAGTATTTCACCTTGTTAAAATCCAAAACAGCTCAGATATACAAGGTTGTCCTTTAATCCAATCTTTTGCCTGGAAATCAATCTGGCAAATACCTTGATCACATCAGGTACTTTTCCTCTGTTGACTAAACAGGGAGTGGGTTGTGGATTTTGCATCGTTGAACACCATGAACCATGCTTTGAAGTTAGCATGCTTCTTTTTTTACAGTTCCAAGGCTCCAATTCTGTTTCATGGGCAGTCCAATTACAGATGCATATATAATGCATTTTGTTGCAGGAATCCAAAGAATCTTTCATTCACGTTCATGAAGTTTAAACGTCAAGTAATATACCTTTGATCTAGGATTATCTAATTACAAGAATACTAATGGAACTATATGTGATGTGACAGCAGACAACAGAATGCAGATAGGCGAAAACAATACAATCAGCATCTCCTTTTGATCTAACAAGTGAATTGGTTTTAACAAGATATAACCTTTTAGCATTGCTTTAGTATTCAGATATGAGTGAATTGCCCGATTGCTCTAGCCTGATCTGGCAATCTGTTAGCATCACAATTTTCTTCTTCTTATTTAATCTTAGGGCTCTTAATTGGAAAGGGGTGCATACAAAAACATAACCTTTCTACAATGAAAGGAAACATAGCAAACTACAATGTTCACAGTAGTTTACTACGTGTTAATAGTATGTTCTGAATAGAAACAAAAGGTTTTAATCTTATTTTCTGA
Organism: Pelodiscus sinensis; assembly: GCF_052426305.1. NCBI lineage: Eukaryota > Metazoa > Chordata > Testudines > Trionychidae > Pelodiscus > Pelodiscus sinensis. The sequence continues at coordinate 204,702,019 of NC_143052.1, forward strand.
CTTTATTAAACTTTTGAAGAGACTGTTGCTCATTTGAAATTATTTCAGAGAGCAGGTATTTCAATATAATCAAAATTCTTTTGACCATTTTGAAAATTAATTCTATTATCAATTTACATGGCTTTGCACTATTTTATATTGCCGCAGAGTAAACAGACTTCCAAATTATATTTTGGAAGAGATTTCTGGTATGTAAAAATTCAAATGTAATTAATTTACTATTCATTTACAATTTCAATTTAAAAAGACATTTATCTTACTTTTTATAACAGGAAATTTGTCAAGTTTCCTATTAATACATCAGTGAAGTCTAAAAATTATGAGCTTCTAGATTTTTTTTCTAGCAAAAGAAAAGTTTTATATTGTAAAACATGACATGTACACTGAAGATAAATTGCAGTGCTTTGTTTTATGTTAGTTTACCTACTTTTGAGTGCCACTTGATTAGACAAGGTCAGAAACTGTCATCTTTATTACATTACATTAAATAATTCCCACCCCTATAATAAAATATACAAATTAATTTGCTAGTAACTAAAGGGAGATTCTACTATGCTGACTCACCTTAATTTGTGCATTGCCCCACTGATGTAGCAGCATTATTTGTTAGGGCAGACTGGACCTAAGTGGGTTGAATATTATGTTCGTTTTGCAATATCATTTTTACACAAGCCAAGTGTAAACAGCCTCTTCCTTAGCATATCCTCCAGTATTGCTGTTTAGCATGCTTTATTTTCTTTATTATATAGTCATTGCACACAGTAAATTAGGCATTAGAAAACAATAATAACAAAAACGTTTTCTTAACTGTGGTTCTGAAGAATACGGGCAAGGAGAAAGTGTCCTGGAGGAAGCTGTTGGACAACTTCTTACAGACAAACTCACAGGGCTTGATTATTAGAAGGTCTGAACATCCACAGCTGCCAGTACTTTCGGATCTTCAGTTCTTCTGAAATTTTGGGCCTACACAGTAAAGTTGCAATACAACTGCCCCTAAATAAATTTTCAGTTAGTTAAGGAATCACTGACCAGAGAGTGGAGATGGAAATTGAGTGGGCTGTTGTTTGCAGTTGATGGGTTTTTTAATTGTTGTGATAAAGAACCAAGAACTTAGCTTCACAAGTGAATAAAACGCTAAGCTGCCATGCTAACCAAATGTGATTGAGTCTAGGTCAGAGGAGAGGCCTCTGGACGAGTGGGGGTGCAGGTTCCATGCTCCTGGAAGAGACAGAATCTTAGGCTGAAGGGGCAAGGCTGGGGCAGCCTGCCCTGAGCTCTGCTTAGACTGCACCGCTCCCCTGCTGCTCCCCCTTCCCTTACCCCATTCTTCAGGAATGCCCAAAGTATGTCACATGGGGCTCTGGCAGTGATTTAAAGGGCCTGGGGCTCTGGCTGCTGCCACTGCTTCAGTATCAACAGCAATGGCCAGAAGCCCAGGCACTTTTGAATTTCTGGGCCCGGGGGGGACCCGTCCCATCCCATCCCGTTTAGCTCCCTAACCCTCATCAGCAGGCCTGGCCTTGGTGATTGTGGAATTACCCCAACTTCAGTTTGTAGGCACAGTGTCTCAAGTAAATGGCCCTCTCTTTCCAAGGGTACCTAGTGATTGTCATATATTTCAAAGATAGATTGTAATGGCCTCATTATAAACACATAGGATCAACACAGAAAAAAGACTGAGAGGTAGAATCTCACAAGACTTCTACCTTATTTGGCACTGAGTCCTTATCATGATCTTTTGCATGGTTGGTCATGTACACAATATAGCAGATTTTCCTTTTTTTTCCTTTTGTTTTAATGGGTTTTTCAAAAATAATGTGCTTGGCCTAGAAGAATATTTTCCCTGGATTGTGCAAGGCTTATATGGCAGTATTTGCTATTTGCACATTGAGCCTATTGAGTCAGGAGCCATGTAGGGTACATAAGAAAATATTTTTTAAAAACCCACAACTCTTCCATCTAATTTGCCTCACAGCTGGTGGGAACAGGACTGCCCTTCACTGCTCCAGTGACAATTGCAACTGTATTTTTTGGTGTCTACTTTTGGCCTCAGTTGGAGAACCAGTAGTTTCGGGAACTGGTATTATGACACCACTGCTTCTTTGTTCCAAAGCCCACATGTCATCAACACCTAGAGACAGAGAGATAATCACTGCCATCTGAAATTGCTCTTATAACTCCTGGTTCTGTTCCCATCTAGCATCTCAAATCGGTACATGCATGCTGCTAGCATTATGATACAGTAAGTGGTTGTGAGGACATAGTGAGAAGAAGAGGTCCAAACTCACTTCTTTATTTAGGTAGTTTTGGAGGAAAGGCACTTGTCTCTATTGCTTAAAGTAGCAGCAAGAGGTGTATATAATTGTTGGGAGTGGCTCTTTAAAGATAGACGAGGCTTCCAAGTCTGTGGAAAAGAACATGTCTTCCCATTAGGAGTTTGCTATTGAGCTAGCTAGCTATTGAGTATAACTGATCATGGTCTTCTCAATTTTCCTGAGCTCATACCATGCATCCTAACAGTCTATTAGCAAGATTATATGGCTACACACTGTCAAGACCAATAGTGTAGCCATTTTTGTAAGAAGGAAGTCTCCCGTCTGGGCAATTTTAGATGAGAAAGTGTCTTTCTGGCAAGGGAAACAATCTTCATATCTGCTCAGTCTAATACTTATGGAGTTTTCACACACGCCACAGCTGCAAAGACAATTCCAAAATGATTAGAGTACAAAGTAATGAAAATGTATAATTATTACCGTGTGGCTAAAGTGCAATGTCTGCTCACAATACCTTGCCTTCTGGATCCTAAGATTGTGTTTGCCTTTTTCTCACCTCCATCACATTGATGGCTCATTGTACTGGTTGGTCACAATGAGTGACTCCCAGGTCTTTCTCCTACTCTACCACTTCCAGTAGATAAGTCCCCACCTTAAAGCAAAAATTCTTGTTGCTAGTCCCTAAATGCATGGCCCTGCACCTTGCACTATTAAATGTTATCCCATTTCTGCTATTCTGCTTTACAAGATCAGCCAGATTTTCATGTATGATATTCCTGTCCTCCTTAGTATTGGCAATGCTTCCCAACTTTGTGTCATCTGCAAATTATTTTAGTACCTGTGAGTCAGGAGGGGATTCTGATGAAGTTCCAAAGGGCCCCGGGTTTTATCAGAGTAGGTGATCAGAACTCTGCAGAGAGAGTGCCATGTTTAGATTCCTTCCTCCTTCCCCATTTGGTATATCATCACACAATGACAGGATGTTGGTATTAGAGAACACACTTTTTATTTGATGCAGATATTTAGATGGGCCTGTTGGAATGAGGGAGATATAGCTGGTTGACTGGAAGGAAGAGAGAAGTTTAATTTGTTCAACTTTTAGAACACAGGTGGACAGTAATATGGTGGCAGTTCATCAGGATTAGACCCTGGCAGACATCCACCACTATATTTACCTCCACTGCCACAGGGGCATGATGGACACACATCTTGTGAGAGATGGAGAATAATGTCTAGAGTAAAAGGCACTCTTGTCATCACTACTATCTAGTAAAATGTGATTCTCTCCCAACTGATGCTGCAGTCAGGAAAATGCCTACGGTGGGAGTGGTTGTTGTTTTTCTGGCTGTGAGTGCCTCCACAGTGGGATGAATCCTGCCAAAATAGCAATTCAGAAATTCATAGGGCTCCTGGAAGAACCTCTCTCACATTTCTGCTGCTGCTCCTGGCCATTGCTGGAACAATCTCCACTACTCATAGTCAGGGGGTGGGGCTAATTTGGCTACGACAATCAGGAAAGAGATCTTGGAGTAATTGTGGACAGTTCTCTGAAAACTTCCACACAGTGTGCAGCGGCGGTCAAAGAGGCAAATAGAATGTTAGGAATTATTAAGAAAGGGATAGAAAATAAGACACAGAATATCTTACTGCCTCTGTATAAAACTATGGTACGAACACATCTTGAGTACTGTGTACAGATGTGCTCTCCTCACCTCAAAAAAGATATTTTGGCCTTGGAAAGGGTTCAGAAAAGGGCAACTAAAATGATTAGGGGTTGGAACTTGTCCCATATGAGGCGAGGCTAAAGTGACTGGGACTTTTCAGTTTGGAAAAGAGGAAACTGAGGGGGGTTATAATAGAGGTATATAAAATCATGAGTGGTGTGGAAAGGGTGAATAAAGAAAAGTTATTCATTAGTTCCCATAATAGAAGAACTAGAGGACACCAAATGAAATTAATGGGTAGGAGGTTTAAAACTAATAAAAGAAAGTTGTTCTTCACAGAGTGTATAGTCAACCTTTGGAACTCCTTGCCAGAGCTGGCTGTGAAGGCTAGGACTATAACAGTGTTTAAAGAGAAGCTAGATAAATTCATGGAGGTTAGGTCCATATAAGGCTGTTAGCCAGGGAGTAGGAATGGTATCCATGGCCTCTGTTTGTCAGATGCTGGAGATGGATGGCATGAGACAAATCGCTTGATCATTGTCTTCGGTCCACCCCCTCTGGTGCTGGCCACTATAGGCAGACAGGCTACTGGGCTAGATGGACGTTTGGTCTGACCCTGTTCGGCCATTCTTATGTACTCTTAGGTGCTGGCTGTACCTCACAGAACGTCTTGTTCTACTTCTCCTTGGTCAGATGTCAGCAAGGGCCTTCTAGTCTCTCTTAACCCCTCCATTCACTCCTCCTCCCTGCCAGTAGCAGCTCGAGGAGAGCTGCCGGCAACTGGCACCCTAGGCAGAATGCACAATCGGCACCCCCACCTCCATAGCTCTCAATGGCGTGACGTCATCACTGGGCACCGCATTTAACGCAGCGCCCTAGGCAACTGCCAAAATTGCCTACATCTACAGGCCGCCCCTGCTCCCTGCCACACACAAAAAAGCAACATATTGTGAGGGTCAGGTCTGGGCACTGCTGAGGGCATCCACTCAGAGCAAACTGCTCAAAACCAGGGCTGCTTACAGCCCTAGACTGGAGACCTTACCCAAACAGGTCACAAACTAGTCACACAGAGCACTTCATCTGCCAATCCAGCCATCAGGAAGCCTCACAAGCAAAACCCATCAGACACCCCAGTTCTCCCTGTGCCACAATCAGCCCCGGGCCTTACAAACAGGTGAAGGGTTATAGAACCCAATCTCACCTACCTCGAATGGATTCTCCCAGTCCCAAAGAACCAGCCACAAATTCCTTGTCAATTTACACTTTAGATCTTACCCACAAGATCATGCTGGGCCAATCTACAATCTAATATTGGCAGCTGAAGCACTCTGTGTGACTGGTTTGTGACCTGTTTGAGAAAGGTCTCCAGTCTAGGGCTGTAAACAGCCCTGATTTTGAGCAATTTGCCCCGAATGGATGCCCTCAGCAGTGTCCGGACCGAGCCCTGTCCGTCACAATGTGTTGCTTTTTATTAATAAAAGAATGAAAAGGTTGAGAATCAGGTTGTTAAGGAGAATACATTACATGCACCAATCACCAAATTCTTGATGAAGGCTCTCAGCAGAGATGTTACAGACTGGTATCTTAAAAGTCTCTGGTGTACATCCTATGTCAGGATGGGTTAATGATCCTTCCCGGCTCTCTGTTCCTCACAAGGCTGCATCTAGGATCAGTAGCAGAATTGAAGACAAGATGGAGTCCGCCCCATGGCACTTTATATCCATTTCTGGTACCTTCCAAGCTGGAGTGGGTCACATGGACAAATGATGAATCCCTGTGTCCCATGCCAGCAGCCATTAGATACTGACTAGTTTGCAGGTTTTCCAGATGAATTCCTCAGGTGTGTATGGGCCTCCTTGAGAGCCATTGTCCTTGGGGCCCTGCTAATTAGCATAGTCATTGACTGAACAATTGTTCTTTACAACAGGCAATCTAGGCCCATTGCTCTGTTTCAGGCAGAGAACATTTACAGTACAAGCCCAGAGCCCATATTCATAACTCCACATACAGACATCATACAAGTACATGAGTAGCACATATAGAATCAGTAGAATATAAGCTTTCATTTGACACCTCACATGGCTCACTTTGTGTAGATTTTGGGGCAAACACTCTCCTGTGGGCGCAACAGTGATTTCGCTACTCCCCTTAAAATCCAATAATGTGACACATATGCATTCACTTACTTTATAATGTTCTTAACTTAAAAGTCCGCTGGCAAACTGAAAGAAGGAAGCAGGGTGTGAGAGGGTGCGGTCACAGACCACCCCTCGGTAGTGCCTCCCGGGGTGCTGACACAGCCTCTGCCACTTGCCTTCCTTCTCTCTGAGGCTCCTCACCACCCAGTCCTGCTGGGCCAGCTCCGCTTGTCTTCCCCAGCCAAGGTCCTGAGCTGAGGTCCCTGCTCCCACTGAGAAGCAGTACAGACACTGAACCTCTTCAGGTACAAAGGAGAATGCAGTTTAGGTCCCAGCCTCCTGAGATAGCACTCCCCAGATGGGATCAAACCCCAAAGAATTAAGCAAGCCACCTTTCACAATGAAAGGGGGAATGTGCACGCTGGTTGCCCTTCCAAGTAATAATTGTTTACACTGGGTCTGATAGAAAGTAAAAATGATTTTATTAAGTGAAGCAGTCATATTTAAGTAGTAATAAGTGAGAACAGGTAGAGCAAAGGTTACAAATCAAAAGAAACAAAAACACTTGGCTAATTCTACACTGAAACCTCAGTACAAACTCTTCAAACTCACCCTAAAACCTCTTTTCCAGTTGCCACTGCAAATCAGAGCTGTTTCCCCCACCCTGGGGTCTTCGGCTCCTTCCTTTAGGTACAGCCCAGCCAAAAGACCCAGACCTCTGCTTTCCTATTCTTTTTGTTGAAAAATTGAGGCCACTCCCTACCAACCACTGCTCAGACTGAAGGACAAAAGAGATAGTTTAACAGTTGAGGGTTACAGCCTCCATGTCTCTTATTCACACATTTGAAACCCACAAAGTATTCCCCACTCCATGTTATCTAATTTTACATGCAAAAATGATACATACATCAAAGAAAGATAAACAGAACCAGCAGATCATGACATGAAGATTGATGAGTTACATGAAATATGTTTGAGTTATGTATATTCATGTCCATAAGTCCATTTCATAAAGCATGGCAGGGGTCTGTCACCCCCAGGCCATGGGGGTTTGTGAGTGGACTGTTGATTGTTACAGCGATTTAGGATAAAAACACCTACTAAAACACAAAGAATACTCAGTGAATTTCTAATGTTGAGTGTTAAAATGATTGTGAAATTAATATACAATGTTGCAACACTTGAAGTGGTACCATGATCAGGAGGAAGTTTATTAGTATGTCCCATTGAAGTTGCCATTCCAAATATTCTTTTATGAGTCATGGGCTCTGAAAATCAATGGCAATATTATATTATCCTAACTTGAATCAAAGTCTAATGATAAATAAACTTGACAAGGTAGACTTAATTTTAAATGACAGTCCCAAAGTAGTTGCATATAAGGCGCAATATAATTAAGAATATTCTAACACAATTTGTTATGCACAGTACACAAGATAATAAAATTAATGGATGCACTTCAGGTAATGATCTATGTCCTCTGGGTGCAATATATTTATTCACTGAGTATATCAGGGCTGTTTAGAATATAAAATGTGAAAAGATTATGATTCATTATCCCTGAAATTTTAGCATATTAGCACTGAATGGGTTTTGCATTGCTCATTGTACACGGTTGTCAATTTTTTTTATATGTAACTCCCAGAAAATAATAAGCGACAGGAAAATTGATCTGAACAGTATGGATGAAAAGATTTTAAACATTTGTAGACTGCAATGAAATAACACTATTCACTGAATCATAGAATCATAGACTGGAATGGACCTCAAAAGGTCATCTAGTTCAATCCCTGGCGCTTGTGACAGGACTAAACATTATCTAGGCCATCTCTGACAGGTGATTGTCTAACCTGCTCTTAAAAATCTCCCCGATGGAGATTCCACAACCTTCCTAAGCAATTTATTCCAGTGCTTAACCACCCTAAGAAGAAGTTTTTCCCAATGTCCAACCCAAACCTCCCTTGCTACAATTTAAGCTCATTGCTTCATGTCCTATCATCAGTGGTTAAGGAGAACAATTTTTCTCTCTCCTGCTTGTAACAACCTTTTATGTACTTGAGCATTGTTCTGTCCTCTCTCTTTGCTTCTCCAGACTAAACAAACTCAGTTTTAATAGTCTTTCCTCATAGGTCATGGTTTTTTAAATTTTTAATAATTTTTGTTGGTTTTTTTTTTTGATGGACTTTCTCCTTTTTTCCCCACATCTTTTCTGAAATATGGCACCCAGAACACTGTGCTTCACATGTGTCCTAATCAGTGCAAATTAGAGTAGAAGAATACTTAGTGTCTTGGTTATAGCACTCCAGCTAACACATGCCAGAATGATATTACTTTTTTTGGCAACAGTTCATTCATATTTAGATTGTGATCTACTTTAAAGAGGACCCAGAATGGTTCCATCTGAGACCCTAATGAATAGGCCCTTCCTCCTTGATTGTGAACCATTGATAACTGCGGAAAAACAATGAAAACAAGAAAACAAATGTCAAATTCTTAACTCTCACTATTTTAGTTTAACACCGTGATCTAAATCTAAAAATGTATCAACTATACATTTAAATAATATTTTATCTTACTAAATGAAGATATGACCATCTCTGATTGTATTTTAGCTGAAAACTGTCTTTATTATAGGGATGTTAAATAGTTAACTGGAAGGATTGGGGAAAAAACTGTCATTGAATCAGATAGTTCAAGGCCCCAAATTCATAGTAATTAGAAGACAACTTTAACAGTAAGCATTTTAAAATGACCTTTTTTCTTATCCCAAATGAAATCATAGACAGTGTCTACCGAGTTTAGGGTCAGTTAAGCAGGATGTATCTGGGATCTTGTACCTCTTTTTTGGTTCTCAGGCATTTAATCAATGTATTGGTACTCGGAATTCATGCCCAAATCTACAGGCAAGACAGAACCAATTGCTGAAACAAACCATTTGGTTCAGTGTAGTATAGCAACATGTGTACCTGCTATTGTGTTGTTAGTGCACTTGTTTCTACTACTGGTGAGTCTATTCTGACTCCGTGTGCAGGATCATGCTACCGCTTTGTACTTAGTCATATCCTAATTAAATATTAACATATGCTTAATGCAACTGTATACCCCAATCCACTAATGCCAAAAATGTCAGATCAAAAATACTAATGCAGTTTGCTACTTGGTTCCAGAAGTATATTCAATGCCTTCCCTCCCTCACATGCCTCACAGGAAACATGTATCAGAGGTACTGTTTTTCTTGCTATCCTCAAGCTCCCTCAGACCTTTCTTTTCTCCCTGACCCAAACAAAAAATCAGTGTGCTCCCTCTCCCAAACATCAGCCTTTTTTGTTTGTGAGTACAATTGTGGCCACCTCTGAACTGGAGTGCTGGCCAAGCCATGAAGAGCAGCAGCATGGCAGCTTCTTCCACCCGTGACTCCTGGCTTTCTTTTCTAAATCATGCAACATTTGCTTAGGCAGGAGAGAGCATAGTAGGAGTAGAAAATGACATGTCCTGGGGCACTGCTGTTCCAGCCACTTTCAGGTGTTGGACAACCACTTTTCAAGAGGCATACGACACAGCAGCCCACAGTTGGTTATACCACAGAGTATACCTGAAGGCCAGAGAGATGTGCAAAGAAACTGAGCAGCATGGCAGAGCATCCAGCCCAAAATATTGTTGAGTATGAAAGTTCAAGTCCTTGGAAATTTTAACAAGATTTGTAAAGTGTTTTTGTATATTCCTAAGAATAAACAGAGATCTTTTTAGAATGGAAGATCTCTGTGAATTTTTAGTAAGTTGCATTGCAGTAGTAGAGCCCCCACTTGTGGGTTAGGACCTCACTGTGCTATGAATGAGGTTATATCTTTGCCATCAGATACCTGAATTGCTTTGTAATTATAACAAGAGAATGGGGGGAGGAGGGAAGAAGAGGCAGAATGAGGCATTGTTATAATCTATTTCTCTTCAAAATAAAAAGATTGACCTACTCCACATGTACCAAAGCCCACACAGGCTTGAAGGAACAAGCTATTGATTTTGAGACAGTTATGCTGATGTTTAGCTGTGAGGCTTCTGTCTTATTGAACCTCTGTGTTAGTAAAGATTAGGGGAAAATGGTATTTTAGGATTTTGATGAACTGGAGGGTTTGTTTTTCTGCAGTTTTGACCCATAGGGATAATGGTGAGGTTATTAAAGGTGCCCAGCTCCTTGGTACTATGACTGATGAACTCTGAATTCATTATCTGCAGTATCGCTATAAGTATAATTGCAAATCATGCCAGGAAGAAGTAGTATGAATGTTCATATTAGCACTTTGCTCCATCTGATATCTTTATAGTTTCTGACATCATAGCCTCCTGATATATGAAGCAAATATCAGCTACTCAAATTAATGATACTACTCTGATTAGTTTTGAATGTATGTCTAAATTCCAGATTTCAGAATAATTATAAATTATGCTAGGGAAAACCCCTTTGCCTTACTTTTGATACCTATATTGTTCACTGTGAAACCCCAAGTCTTCTGTTATATCTTTACAGCTCTAAATAACTTTATTGCAAGTGCTAAATTACTGGTAAATTTTTGCTTACTATGCCTTGTTTCAGTAATGGTGACTGTTGAATTTATGTGAGGTATGCAATACAAATGCTAAAGGTGGAATTTTTAAAAACACTAAATTACTCAGAAGCCTAAATCCCATTGGATTTTTGCTCCTAAACCATTTGGAGATTTTGATAAGCCGCCCCTAAGTACTGAAATGTAATTTCAATCCATATAAAGTTTTCAATAATTTAAGTTTTAGGCATTTTATTATTTCTCAGAGTAGTTCAGTTATTTCCTTCTAGCTCCTCTTTCCCTTTTATTCCTAGTATGGGCAATCATCTATTATGATTCATTCCCATAGTAACAGCAATATCTTTCCAACAATTTACAATAGGTTGTAAATGCTCTCTCCAATAATATGACATGCATACATTTATATAAAGAAAATGAGCTGTTAAATTCTTTCCCGGCTTCTTTTATTTTGGACTTAAAGATAAATAAGCACTGAACTTTTCCCCCTCCTTTCTTTCTAGAGGGCCTTAATGCTGACAACATCAAACAAGCCTCAGAGCAGTTGAACAGTCGCTGGATTGAGTTCTGTCAGTTGCTAAGTGAGAGACTGGCATGGCTGGAGTACCAAAATAACATCATTGCCTTCTACTCCCAGCTGCAGCAACTGGAGCAGACAGCAATTACTGCTGAAAACTGGCTGAAAGCACAACCTACACCAGCAGCAGATCCTGCTACAGTAAAAATACAGTTAGAAAAATGCAAGGTTAGCAGTTACTTTCCATCCCTTTCATTATTGTACTTGATGTGTATTTCTTCTACATTTTGACAGATGATCGCTGTGAGTTTTTCATTATGAGGTTGAAAAATAGTCTTTATAGGTTTCAAAACTGAGTGTTGTCAATGCATGGTCCCTGAAGTGTAACGATGATGAGCGTAAAAGGGCAGGGGACACAATGCAGTGTATAGATGTTAAAATTATAAATTTAGTTCTTATCAGCAAATAACTAATGCTTGTTTTTTCTACTGTAGTTTTAATATATGTTGGATTGTTATAGACATATGATCAGAATGTTATGCAGCATCTTAAGATCATAGTTAGAAATAATTTAATTTACACATTTATGTTTGGGCAATAAAAATAAGTGCCTGTTAAGACTTGAAAAAGCTGCTCCTCAAAGTAACTGACTTCCTTGGTAATCGAACGTACTATACTTTGCTAGTTTGTCCTCTGATGTAACCCTTCTGGGATTTGGACTTTTAATACAAGTTTAACACACCTTAATTAGTTCTTAGATAAGCAGAGCACTTACAAACTAAGTGCTTTGCTGAAAAAGGGACTTGCAGTAGAATATTCTGCATAATTATGGCAAATCCTGCTACAGTAGTAACAATCTGAAGGTAATCTTTTCACAGATGGCTTCATGACATCAATTTAAAAAAATTTAAAGCATTCAGATGTGTGTACAAGGAATTACATAGAGCCTTCTTCTACTCCTGCTGTGTCAAGCAGGGTGTCAGTTTTGCTACCTTCTGCCCTGTCTGCCATTAGGCATCCTGAAGTTCCCAAGAGTAATTGAGACTGACTCAAGAAGAGTTCCAAGGCAATATTTCCAGCATGTGTAGGGTATTACCAAGAAGCTTGCCCTTTTTTCTGGTCCTGAACAAGTCTATAGTGGGGGTGGTAGAATCATGTCCTGGGCATTACCTTTTCCTGGTTGGCCTCTTTGTGACAAGTGGCACAATAGGGGTCCTAGAAGGGAGCATAAAACATAGGCTTATTTGAAGTTCTGAATAGCCTTTGTGCACAGGAACAAGTGTAGAGAGCTCCTTACGTATCCTGTTCACCAATCTTTTTTTTTAATTTGCTTACAGTGGGCTTTCTTCTGCACTTGTTAGACCAAATTAAGGCTGGTGTCACTTTATTGAAATCAGTGCAGTGGAGAATCAGGCTGCATTTATTTATAGATTTATTTATAACTGTGACTCACTCTATAGACTAATGCTCATTTCCATGTCCCTAAAGTGCTTTTGGTAATCATAAATTATAAATTCATCTCTATGTTAATAAAGAATTTATCAAAGAAAGTAGCTTTAAGCATAACTTTCCTAAAATCTGGGCATTGTTTAAACACTAAGCCTAACGAAGATTTGATTTGTGATTTAAAAAAAAAAATCTTTAAATGTCCAATTCAAAAACCCCATGTCTGATCTCCCTTAAATTATGAGATGTTCAAAATCTTGATGCAGAGCTGCAATTTGCAACTTGAGACCATCTCTACTTTCTAGGGAAGCTTGGTCAATACCAAACTATTTTCTCCATGTGACAGGACCTCTGGGATGGCACCTGAGGTGCTTAGACACCACTGAGCCTCCCTTCTCTGCCAGGTGGGTCCCCTTTTATCTGGTCTTGTTAAGCCAGGCACTAAGAAAAACCCACAGGGCACCCCACACTTAGTTACAGATGCAGGCAATTGGATCTGGTCTGGGAGGACTCAGCTTAAGGGATTTACTCCAGTACTCAGAAGCTCACCACCTCCCTTGGGGGACAAACCAAAAATTAAATACAGTTTGCCTCCTTCCTCACTGTGAAGAAAGGTATACATATCCTCTCCTCCATTCCCACTCCCACCCCCGCTTCTTGGTTAGATAGTACATAAACTGGGGTATATTATAAATCAGAAATAAGGTTTATTTAACTATGAAAAAAGTGTATTTTCAGGGGTCAATCAGGTAGCAAACAGAACAAAGCAATTAATAAGAAAATAATGCTAAGTACACAAAAAATAGCTAAAAATATTGATCTCTCACCCAAAATATTTCAAGAAAATTCCTTCGCAGGCCAGATGTGTCTTTTCTGGCCTGGTCCCAGCAGTTCTTTCCCTATCCTTTCATTTACAATCCTTTTGTTTTCAAAAGGGAGGCAGAAGTAGAAGCAAGATGAAAATAACAATTGTTTTCTTCCCCTGCCTTAGATAGAATTTCCTTACGGTGGAAAATCTTTGTTTGATTCCCTCCACTTCTTTGTAGAAAAGTGCAGAATTCAAGATGGGTTCTCTATCAGGTGACATGATGACTTATCTCTACAGGGCCCCTGTAGGAATTCTTCATGGTCTGACCCACAGACTTGCAGGAAAACTAAACTCTTTTAACAGTGCATTGTCTCTTGTTAATGGGCCATCAATCTCGGTCTGGATTTTCTGTTGTTATCCCTGAAGTGTCAGCAGTAGGAGTAACCCAAAGCAGTGAATATGAAATACAGATACACAGGTGATCTTCATCTACAAAAATGACACATGCATATAAATGGGATAATCGTATCCAATAATCTTTCTAATGATATCTCACATGAGACATTTTGCATAAAGCATACCTCAGTTACAACACATGCATATCATAAGCATATTTTATAACACATATGGAATATTTGAATTACACACCACTCCACTCTTATACAAAGACATCTGCAGTAGTCACCATTAAAATGTGAATAATAACCAACAATTACGATTTTGTAATATGTTCACTTATACAATTATTATTTCTGATTCTTATTATAAGAAAATAGTTTCATATCTGATACCACAAATGAATAACTGTTCTTAAATTTGACATTTGATGAAGATCATGCAACAATGATGTTTGAGGGACATCACTGTTTTCACTGGACAAAACATTGGTGATATATATATATATCCATACACATAATCCTAACATGGAAGGAAGGTGAAAGAAGTTATCTAGTACTTCAGTTCTTCTCATCATCATTATCTGTTCCAGAAATTAGAAATACCTGATCTTGTTCACTTGCCTTCTTTTATTCCATAAAAACAGTGGTGATTTCATGAGAAATCACTTGTAGGATTGTTTTATTCAGGAACATTTGTGTTTACCATACAGGATGAAGCTTCCCGGTTGTCAGCCCTTCAGCCTAAAATTGAGCAGCTAAAGGTTCAAAGTAAAGCACTGAAAGAAAAAGAGCAAGGGCCAATGTTTCTGGATGCAGACCTTGTAGCTTTTATTAACCACTTCAAGCATGTTTTCGCCACTGTACAAGCCAGAGAGAAGCAGTTACAGACCAGTAAGTGTTGTTCATGACTAGAAATTGTTGTACCTATGAATTTTTTTGCAAATGAATATATATTTAATTTATTTATTTCTGCCCAATGTTGCACTACAAAAGGAAAATGAAGTGTGGTAGTCTTTTTTTTTTTTTTCTTCTGTAACTGACCAGCAGTCTTTGGGAAATATGTATTAATCAATTTACTGCATGCTTAATAATGTTGACACATAAGAAATAAAGGATTGACTTGCAATCACAGCTCTCACTCAGCATTGTCCTGTCACATGGCATTTCCAAAATAGCATACGTGAGGTCAGATTGGGCAGTACTTTCTGGCAGTATTAAACAGCCTTCATATAATGATCCCATTAAATCAGATTTACTTTTACTGGTTTAACCTCTCTAGTCCAGTACTCTCTAGATTGTGGCAAAATCCATGATCCGGCATAATCTTAGTTAGCTGGATGTCCACTTACGATGGGTGTGATAAAGTTTCCTGAGTTCCTGTATAGTTTGTTTAGAGCTACCAGTCCTGGCTGTTTGTTCTGTGCTGTTATTTAGCTCTAAATTACCTCTAAATGTCTTCTAAGAGCCTGGCAAGTAGTGGAAATGTTGGTAATGCTACTAAACATAAGCCTGGTTTTTGTTGTATTATCACAAGGAAATAAGTAGATAAAATAAATTTATGTAACAACACTAACACTTTGTTATGAAGATAGCTGATAAGCCTTGACTAGGTATAGGCTTATAAAGGGTGTATCAATACAGTCATACATTATTAAGCAGCATTGTATAAAGCAGCATTGTTCCATTTATTCGCATTAACTAAATACAAATAGAGAGATGCACTCCCCAAAATCTCTGCTTCAGCACCTGTCAGGTCCCGAAGGTGCTGGACTAGAGAGGTTCAACCATTCTTGGTTGTCATGGAATAAATGCTAAGCAGTCAGATTGTAACAGCCAATCTAGTCATCAGAGCTATGTAGCACAGATGGTTAACTCTGAAAGAGACTGAATAATACTAGTAGCATCTATATATGGAGAGTCATTGAGGTATTTTTATGTGAATTATAAAGAAAGTTTTTAAAAATAATATTTAGTATTGTGGATGTTGGAAACCAAAAATGTAGACAGTGTGTAGATTCAAGCAGGAGGATTTATTACACACAGCGCAGATAGAGTGCCAGCTTGCCACTTCGGCTTGGCGAACACTGCCAAGTAAATAATTACAATAGACTATATAGGGAGTTGACGGGCAGAGGGAAATGATGGGGTGGGTGTTTCTGAGCACCTGGATAGGTTTTACAGCAAGGCACCATGAGCCAATAAGCCAATATTTTAAAAGATTACATAGTAACTCTGCCCACGGCTCAGGCTAACACAATTACTAAAAAGAAGCATATGTCTCCGCTCCTTCCCCCAAGAAGTGTGAGGCATAGCTACATTGTGATCGGGATGTGTAGGAGTAGTAATGGTGCCTTCCCAATAGGTGATAGGTGTGGCCCATAGGTGCTTGTCTAGGGGTATAAAGGAAAAGCAAAAGATAGTGTAAGATACCAGCAAGCAATTATTTAGAATATACCTCTGGTAGATATGCAAGTTGGGCTTGTTACAGTGGTATGTTATCTCTAGTTCCTTGGCAACAATTCGTGGTTGGCCTTGAGAAGGCAGCTGGGTGTGCTTTTCCATGCCAGATGCAGACTGGGAAGCATTCTGCAGAGCTGTAACCTTCGGTGTGTATGTGAAATTCATGGTAGTGGTATCCAATTATTGCTTTCCATTTGGTGTTGTGCTGCCTATCTTATAAACAGACAGGGCTGCTTTTCTGTGTCCATCCTGTTTTCCCAGAGCTTCCTGTTATCTGTTTTGGCTTCAGCTAGGCCTTGTGTCTTTGCTTCGACTACACAGCAAGGCCTCTGCAAAGGCTTAACCAGAGACCATAATTTAAGGTCTTACCTATATATCAAAGGGCTAGAAGCTGTTTTTACAGTGGGTTATAAACCTGTTCCTACAGTGTAGATAGGACAAAGAGCTTGCTTGTGCAACTTTTTTACTCATGTTGGAAATCATCTATTCAAGCAAGTAATCTTAGTGATGTTAACGAGACTACTAATGTACGTAAATGGTCACCAACATTTGTATAATCGAGGCCTTACACTTTTACTGTCTCACATTTTGGTTTTGCTTTTTTAATATGCAGAAACTATTTGAAAATGTGGCTTGTCTTCCTTTTCTTTATATTTTAATAGGGGGTCTTGCGTGCTTCTGTTCTTTGAAAAGGCAATGAACATAAGGAAGCAGATGTTGCTTGCAGGGTTTAGTGAGGCTTCAGGCAGGATGGGAGCCGGAAGAGTGAAGAACTAGAGACAGTAAAGAAGTACATCAATATAAATATTGACCAATTAAGAAATCAAATATGATGATATTTGGTAATGAAAAGTTGAACATTATACAGAGAATGAACAACAATGTATTTTTAACCAAAACAACTTTTTAGATTGACAGCATCACTTTTACTCCTGTATGATGATGCATTATGGATACTTTCAGAGAGATAATACATTAAAATATGTTAACTTAATTGACAACACTGAGAGAAAAGACAATAAAAATGAGCCTAAATCTCCACACTGCAACATTCTTTCATGTTATTAAACATGTATATCTCCACTGTTCAGTATTTTACCTCGGCTGAGGTAAAATACTGAACAGTGGTGATATAAGAGCTGGATTTATGGTTTGGTTTCAAATTTCCTTTCCACAGGAACTCTAGATAAGCTAGAAAAATATACTCACTTCATTTCTGTAATTTTATTTGAGACAAAGAAGATATTTAGTATTGGATGCTTTTCTAGTACAGCCAAAATCTGAATTCCATATCTAACCTTTCCCATTGTATGCTTTGGAAGGATTCAGATCTTTGTCCAAACTTCACAGATTAAGCAAATGTCTCCTGATTTTTGAAGGAGAGAAGTGGTTTTTTTGTTTGTTTTTGTTAAATATCCTGCTCTACTTAAAAAAAAAAAAAAAAGTTCCAGCTCTTTCGATAGTTATCACTTTGTCTGTATGTGCTTTTCCCTTAAGTGTTTGGCTGAAACAATGTTGTGATTATGCAGTAATGCTTCAATGGACACTAATTTATAAATTAGATTAGATTCAACGTGGCACTGTGTGGTAGCATGGTGCAGTAGATTAGGCTGGCTGCTAGGAGATGACTCTGGTTCCAGTTCTGTCATTGACTTGCTGTGTGGCCTTGAGCAAGACAACTAAGCTCTCTGGGCTTCAATTTCATACTCTAAAATTGGGATTAAAGTACTTCTCTATAGATGTACCAACCACAATGGGTTGCTGTGAAACAGTTAGCTAACGTATATAAAGTGTACAGCTACAGCTGCTAAGTGATATAGATGCCAAGTACCATTTTTCATCTTATGATCAGATGGATCCAATTTTCAAAAACCAGATATGATTACACAGCAAACACCATGTTTAAAAATCCACGCAAGGAAGATTTACACCATTTAAAATCAAAAGAAGTATATAATAAACACACTAAATGGATTTATTCACAAACGACTTACCCAAAGATAAGCAGTGGCAGACCTGGGAACAGAACCTAGGAGATCATGAATCCTAATTTATATAATCATATTCATATATGAATGTTTAGATTATTTATTACTTTTAAATTAAATTTTCTTTTTCATAAGTAGGAAAATAGGTCAATATTAAAATTTGATTTTGCTGCTGATGAAAAATATCAAGAATCCCAGTAATATTTATAATATTTGTACACGTACATATACACAGAGCGTTCATACATTTTCTTAGTTATGCAAAACAGGATATATCTGCATTTCATTGGAGTATTAGATATTTACACCTCTTGTTTGCATACATTTTTTCTGGTTAGTTCCTTTTGTAGATTACATTTTCTGAGTGGTGAGTGACTTTGACAGCACTAACAGCAGCAGTGCTTGTGTGTTCACTTTATTTGATTAGTATCACAAATGTGATAAACAAGGCATTGTTTGATTCAACATTAGGTTTTGTTAAATTTCTGTTCTTTTTGTGGCTGAAGGTGTTTGCATATTCTAGACCACTTAGTTTTTTGAGGGAGCAAAAAACTCTCAATTTTCCAGGTGTTTTTTGGTCTGATTTTGGAAACATTCTTCCCCATGTTCTGTTCACTTATAAGGCTACGTCTAGACTACATGCCTTTTTTGAAAGAGGCTTTTTCGAAAGATACTTTCAAAAAAGCCTCTTTCAAAAAAGAGCATCTACACTACTATCATTACTTTCGAAAAAGCGAGCCGCTTTTTCGAAAGAGAGCACCCGGGCAGTTTGGATGCTTTCTTTTGAAAAAGCAGTTTGCATTACATAGAATTTTTTTAAAAAATATTTTTATTTCCTTAGTCATTCTGAGCTACTTCTCTTTCTTCTCCTCATCCGTGCTTTCCACTGTGTCCTGTTTCAGAGTTTTCCACCATTTTCTCTGAGAGCCAGTGCAAATTCAGTAACATCAACAATTGCTGTGTTCATGTGCTCATGCAACTGCCAATCTTAGCACAGCTGCCCAAGAATATGCAAAATACAGTTACCACAATAAGATCAATAATTTTGTTTTCCTTCTTTGCTACATTTTCTTTGATTAAAGATCATTTTAAACTTGATCATTTCACAGTCTTGCAAAAGTTTCTGTAATTTAGAGATTGAATTTGTACAGAAATGATGCTGAGAATTCTATGTTAAAGAATTTTTTTCAGCATGATTGTTTTGTATTTAAAAAAAAAGTTGTGTGTCATGTAAATGATACACTTGCAAATTATATTTGAGTCCCAAGAAGGTCTAGGTTGTGCACTATTTTAAAAATATCTTTTTTCAATTAATATAAAATGCTCATTTGAATTCATTTTTGGAGGTGCATAATATTATCTAATAAAACAATTGCATCCTTTTTAATATATTGGTTCATTACTTCTTGTAAGCCTGGTAAAACCTGACTGTACCATTTCTTTCAACATGGATATTATTCAGAGAAAAAGAATTCTTAAACCACTTTCAGAACATTGACAATGTTCCCAGATGATATTATGGAAGATTCTAGAAAGTTGCACTTTGATGGTTTCTGATGACATGAAACATGATAAAAAAGGAGGGGAGGGGACACACAGGTCTTAGCAGTGTAAGACGAAAGCAGAAAAGCTTCTCAAAGGTTGGACTTTGATGATCAACTTCAAGGACAAGTATTACAAAATAAGTGAAAGGAAGAAAGTATATTCTGTGAAAAAAGGATGGTAGTTCATCTGATTTAAAGTTGCTATTTAATTACTTTTTTAGGCCAGATTTTTGAGATTCAAGCTAGTTCGGTCATTTCAGGAAATGACTGCATCAGTTAAATGATTCCATTGATTCAAATTTGCTGCATCTCTTCTACTGTAACAATGAGCTGATGAAAGGTGAATTTACTCTGATTGTAGGGGGAAGTACAGATATTGTGTTTCAATGGAAAATGTGTGCTGGGCTGACTTAGACTAGAATAAAATCATTCCTACTTAATTTCAGGTGGTGGGAAAGAAATTTGTTCAATCACTATATGAGCAGGGGAGGGAATAGAGCTGTTTTCAAATGGTCCAGTATTTTTCTGCTTGCTAAAATTAAAAAAAAAAGTAGACTGATATTTTTGTCTTACTGCATTTCTGAGTCGAAGCTCACTCCTTCCCTCTCTCTCCATATTTTTATAGCTCTCATTGCCAATGAGTGCTTTGCTGAACTGGTGCTGCAACAGATTTTCCCCATGCTCACACAGGAAATCTGTGGCAAAATTAATTAATTAATTTCCCAAATTCTTGTCCTGTGTCTTAATCAGAAAGACCATATCTTCTTTCTTTGTCACAAAGTAAATATGCAGATATAATATTCTCCCGGAATTAAAGAATTCTAAGTAAAATATTACTGTATATGTATTGGGCATCAATGAGTCCACTGTCGGTGGCAGCTGATAAGGCTTTGTATAAATGGAGTGTTACTTTTTTTTCAAAAATCTTAAGGCACAGAATCTAGATTCTCAGACATTGTTTCCTTTGTAAAGAGATAAAGCATTTCTTCAACTAAAAAACAGGTTTAGGTATTTCTCACTGAAATTTTGTCAACATATATATGTCTGCTCAGGACACACAGTTGAATGAAAGACAGGCACAGTGATAGATTTAATAAGTTAATCATGAGGTCATAAGTTTAACAGTGGAGAGGGGCACTATCTTCACATCTGTTTTCACATATCTGGCATTTAATTGAGTCCAGTTTGATGTTAGAGCATTGCATTATATAATCAATACTTTAGGGAGGAGGCTCTGCCTAGCCCCTAAGATTCATCTTATTTCTGAATCCTCATACCCTCTCATGTGCAAGAAGAGTTAGAGGGTACTCAGAGGGACCTCACTCTGCAAAGTCTTCTAGTCTGCTCTTCTTCTAGGCAAAAGATCCCCTGGCCATGTCCCATCTGTCATTCAGCTCAGGAATCTGGTCCTTTAGCTGTTATTTGTCTGGGCCTCCAGATGCAAGTTGCAGTGAACTAGCCTAGAATCCTCTTCATGTTAAAATTCTCATTCTTCCTCCTTTTAACCGAACCTTTACCTCTTCAAGACTGCAAGCAAAGTGAATCCCTGCTAATTTAATCAAACAGGGGGGAAGAAAATCTTTCCAGATCCCAAAACAGATGATTAGTCAGGCCCACAGACAGTATTCTGGAAAAACAGCTAACAGGGAGGCTAGGCAGGGCAGTAATAGTAGTAAAATGGCTCCCAGATACCTGAAGAGACTTTGACTCATGGCCTCTTCCTGTCCCCAAATGAATCAACTTTCAATTCCCCAGTCCTGGCTGGCCAATAACAGGTAGAGAAGCACCTTCCCCAGGCACAAGAGCTCACCTTCCATGTGATTGGGCATAAGCCCCCCCCCCCTTCTAACTCCCAGGAGCTGGTTGTCACTAGCTGTTCTGACCAAACTTCCCCTTGCTGAGATGAGAAAGGGCATTATTGTCTTAGGACATAATACAACATTTTCTTGCTACTGTGGGAGGAACTGCCTTCTAAATCTGAGGCTGAGGGTGGGGTTAATTTATATTTTTCCTTCTGTACTATTTCTTTAGGATCCTGTCACTAGACTAGTGGCTCTACTGCAGACGTGTGTGTGTATATACAGGCAGTCCCCGACTTACGCGGATCTGACTTATGTCGGATCCGCAGTTACGAACGCGGCTTTTCTCGCCCCGGAGGACACAGACTGTGGGACCTCGCAGTCCCGCCGCCCATGTACTCTGGGGTGAGAAAAGCTGCTCCGCATCTCCCTGGTCTGCAGACCAGGAAGCCACGGAGCAAAGCTCCACTGCCTGAGCCCCTCCGTGGCTTTGCAAAGCCTCGGGGGAAGCCGGCAGGGATGCAGCCCAGACGCGCTGCGGCTGTCCCTCTGCCGGTGTCCTCAGAGGCTTTGCTCCCCGTCTCCCTGGTCTGCTGGTCTCCTCAGATAGCTCTCTCCTGCCCTTCTTTCTCTGTGTCAGTGCTCTCAGGTGGCTTGCCAGGTTTCACTTCCCTCAGTTGCAATGAACTGCTGAGTCACAGGTGCGTTGGCCATGCTCCCTCTTGAAGGCCCAATGTGACCCTGTGAATAGCCATCATGACAGAAAGTGAGCACTCCAAAATCATGCAATGATTTCCTAACAACAAGAATGCAATCACCAGTGAATCTTTCACCTCAGTGATGTCCTCCTGAACTACCTCCTTTAGCTAATATTACAAGTATTTTTGCTGTGGTTGCTTGATGCACCAAAAACTTCATAGGCTGGAAGTGCTGCTGGTGTCTTTCAAACTCAAGCACTGTAAGCACTTCAACAGCTGTGTCTTACAGGCACTGGTCTTGGTCGGTCACAGTAACTTGTGAGACATTTTATTTAGGCATTTTATTAGGGATGGCAGGAAAGGGAAGGTTTGCAGATACATGAGGCACAGAGCTTAAACAGCTAGGGTACGTGTACACAGCTGTGTTGTTTTGGAATAACTGATATTATTCCGAAATAACACAGACCACATCTACACTACAAGCAGTTATTTTGACAAAAAATCAAGCTCTGGCTCCTCTAACCCATATTTTATGAGGAGTGAGGGAAGTCAGAGGAAGAGTGCTCTAACTTGGACTTCTTGCTGTGTAGACAGCGCCAAAAGCTAAAATAAGCTATTTTGATTTAGACTATGCAATTGATGTAGCTCAAATTGCGTAGCTTATTTCGGCTTTAGCCCTGCTGTGTAGTTGCTCACTAAACTTTAAGGACACAATAGTGGTTCTTGTTTGAGCCCTGCAGTGGTCTATTCAATAACCAGGTCTCTTCCTGTCTGTCATATCATATAGGAATTAAAAGAGTTCCAGGCTCATATAGTATATCTTATTGGGGCCCCTCTGCACTGAACGCAAGAGACCTGTATCCAATTGTTGATATCTGGCAGTCACTACCTGTTCCTGATGAACCTTAGTCAGCAATTCCAAGAACATTTCTCCAGTTACCTACTGTCATGTGATTTCTACGCCCAAACAGTGTTCATCTACTTGTTGATTCAGACTCTTTTCCCTTAACTGGCCAAGGGAAAGTTTAGCGAGGAGGGAGTGATGGGGAGTAGTTGTCCTCTGATTTGAAGATCTATCACACAAGAGTGTGTGTGGAAACTGTTGGGCTGAATGGAATCATAGTCCGGATGACCAATATAACAGAAGCTAGACATGTTTCCATATATCCTTCAGTAACTACAAAACATTTTTTGAAGTAAAATGAAAGAGTGAAGAAGCAAATTTCAAGCATTTGAAGAACTGGCCAAAAAAGACATGAGAATACATGTCTCCAGTATAGACTGTTGATAGCTGGCAACCAAAATCCAGCTCTGAGTTGTCCTTACAAGTGATGTAATTTCAAGAATATCTCTAGGCTCATGTAGTATATTTAAATGTCTGTCCTCATCTATGGATTGTTGGAATATAATGAGTAAGAGATAATATACATTTAATTAAGGAAATCACATTTGAAAAGTCTAATTTAATAAACACTTTGTTTTCACTGGAAAAGAGCAAGAAGAATTTCCATTCCAATATTTTGCAGATGAGGTATTAAGGGAGACTGGAATTTTGGATGGAGAAAGCACACTACAAGAAAGCAACATTTGTGTCTCAAAAAAGCAAGCACTTTTCTCCATAAATCCATTTTTATAGGTTATGACCAAGATTTTCAAAAGAGAAAAGTGATTCAAAAGAGAAAAATGAGAGAGACCTTTTGGAGGGAAATTGCTTAGTGCTTTCTGAAAATCAAGCCCTTTTAAGCTATCACATATGAGCACCACAAAGTTGAGTCATTCAGAATCATCAATCACTTCTTAAAGTCTTGGTCAAATTTCATTCTTGGTTTAATTAGAATGTGGTCAAGATGGCCCTGAAAACCTTATGTAATTACAAACTTTATTGGTTCTGCATTTTGAGATATTATGAAACATTATTAAATACCTTTTTTAAAGGCATGCATACTGTAGGTATAATAGAGGTAAAATGATCTTTGCATTATATTTTGTTACTGTGGTATGACAGAAATTGGAAAATGTTTT
This sequence comes from Pelodiscus sinensis, assembly GCF_052426305.1. Lineage (NCBI taxonomy): Eukaryota > Metazoa > Chordata > Testudines > Trionychidae > Pelodiscus > Pelodiscus sinensis. The sequence goes on from NC_143052.1 coordinate 204,726,330, forward strand.
ATTTTCAAGCTGCCATTAAATGTCTGTGATTTCTCAGAGACTGCATTGCAAGCTTTGGTGAAGGACAGAAGGGAGCAACTTTACTAATGAGATGCTTGCGTCTATGCCAGATGTTGTCTATTTTAAGAGATCTGTAATGTCAGTTTAATGGTCAACCAATAAAATTCAGCTTGAATTTCTCTTTTACGCTAATGTTATAAGCTTTTAACAGCTGTCCTAAACAGAACATTTTACCTGAACATATATGCTAAAACATTAATTTGAGCCATAAAATGGTGATGTCACCTCCTACAGTAGTTCTAAAAGCAGAAATGAGGTCCTAACTATAGAAACAAAGAAAAGATATGGTAGTCAACCTATTGGTATCAAAGCAAGCAGTATTAGGTATATTATGCTGTAACTACCAGTAATAGCCTATTCTGGAGTTAGTCTGAACATAGTAAGTAAAAAAAAAAGAGTAAATAATAAATTTAAGGATAAATGCATAATTTATTCAAAGCGTTTTGTCCTCCAATACTACTTTGGTATGTTTCTGAAAAGTTCTGGGGCGAAATTCTGACTCTGTTGAAGTCATTTGCAAAATCTCAACTTCAAGAGAGACACCGTTTTACGTAAGGACCTCTGGGTATCTTGACAACCCCATAGGATTCAGTTAGGAAAGAATAAAACATTTTAAATTTCTTCTTTTCTCCTGCATTTGATGCAGTTTTTGACAGTTTGCCTCCTGCACGCTATAAGGAGATAATGAGCACTATCCTTTTGTGGATCCAGCAGTCAGAAACCAAACTCTCCCTACCTCAGGTTACTGTCACTGAATATGAGATCATGGAGCAGAGACTCAGGGAGCTAAAGGTGAGTGTACAGACTGTGGAAAAAGGTTTCTGGTTAAAAAACACAAAAGGGCAGAACTTCTGCTGGCCTAAATCATCATTACTCCTTTAAAATCAATGGAGCTATGATGGAATATTTATAGCAGCTGAGGATATAGCCAAAAAGTCGGAGGTGGAGGGGAGATATTTACTGATACTGAAAAGGCTTCTAAATGTTACAGAAAAAGTACCAGTAGAAATAAATACCTTATAGTGGTACCAAACACCTTAGAGGTTTTGAATCTTCCCCGTGAGAAACAAAATAGTCTCAGAAACATGTACAGCACTTAAGCAAAAATTCAGCCCATTGTAATGAATGTTTCCATGTCTATACTGGAAACTAACGTTATGAAAAATACCGAACACTAACTTTTCTTCATCCCAATCTGCAACTCCTGTCAAATTTCCAAGCAGACACAGATGTGGGATGAGCTTTGCCAGGGAGCATAAAGCTTCTCTCCATGTGGACTTTTAGTATTGTTTTACTATCTGATGGCTAAAGACCATTTTACTAGATGCAGCTGTCAATGAAAATATAGAAATGCAATACAGGCAGTCCCCGGGTTACGTACAAGATAGGTACTTTAGCTTTGTTCTTAAGTTGAATCTGTATGTAAGTCGGAACTGGCATCCAGATTCAGCCGCTGCTGAAACTGATCAGTTTCAACAGCGGCTGAATCTGGACACCAGTTCCGACTTACATACAGATTCAACTTAAGAACCCCAGGCGTCCCCAAGTCAGCTGCTGCTGAAACTGATCAGCAGCTGATTCCAGGAAGCCCAGGGCAGAGCAACTCTGCCTCGGGCTTCCTGTAGTCAGCCGCTGGTCAGTTTCAGCAGCGGCTGACTTGGGGATGCCTGGGGCAGAGCAGCTCGGGTGCTGCTGGGTTGGTCCAGTAGCGCGGCCGTTCCTCGGTGCTACTGGACCAACCCAGCAGCACCCCAGCTGCTCTGCCCCAGGCATCCTAATTCAGCTGCTGCTGAAACTGATCAGCAGCGGCTGTATCAGGACTCCTGGGGCAGAGCAGCTGGGGTGCTGCCTGGTTGGTCCAGTAGCGCCAAGGAGCAGTGCTGCGGGACTAACCGGCAGCACCCCACCTGCTCTACCACAGGCCCCGGGCTTTGCTCCACATCTCCCTGGTCTGCTGGGGGGGGGTTACTAGCTGCGCCTCCCCCCCCCAGCAGACCAGGGAGACACGGAGCAAAGCGGCGGAGGACCCGGGCCGGACCTGCGGCGCTTCCAGATCAGCGCCGCGGGTCCGGCCCGGGTTCTCTGCCGCTTTGCTCCCCGTCTCCCTGGTCTGCTGGCTCCCCCAGCAGACCAGGGAGATGGGGAGCAGCTTTTCTCGCCCTGGAGGAGGCGGGCGGCAGGACCAGGCGTCCTGCCGCTCCAGTCCTCCGGGGCGAGAAAATCCCCGTTCATAACTGCGGATCCAACATAAGTCGGATCCATGTAACTCGGGGACTGCCTGTACAGAAAATATCTGGTCTCTGGGCATATATACTGATCAATCCTATATTCTGAAAGTAAGTGTATTATAATTGTTGGAGCTATAATAAATTATTTTATGGAGTAAATAATGTCTCACTGCATTTAATTATGTATGTATTTATACCATTAACATTGGCAAATGTATTTCTAATCAACTGTTTCTGAATACGATTAAAATTCTATTTAGATCATGGTGAAGTGTATAATTCTTTTCTTCTAAATTATTAGAGGAATTGTTTAGTTATTTTCTCAATAACATTTTACTATTTCTGGGGAGGGTGGGGGTGTTTAAAATAGCATAGTATGTTCCAAGCAAATGAATACAGTGTTAATTTTTTTATATCCTAGGCTTTGCAAAGTTCTCTACAGGAGCAAGAAAATGGCCTAAACTATCTCAGCACAACTGTGGAAGAGCTGTCCAAGAAAGCCCCTGCAGAGGTCAGCCAGAAATATCGATCTGAAATTGAAGGGATCCTTGGACGCTGGAAAAATTTATCAGCTCAGCTGGTAGAATGTTGCCAAAACTTCGAGGACTTGATGACAAAGCTCCAACAGTTTCAGGTTGGTTAGGGGTTATTTCTGTCTCTTTCCCTTTCTCACTCACACATGCAACATCATCTGGTGTTCAATGATATAACAATGTGCATATATGACTGCATTTTTAAAATACAGGCAGTCCCCGGGTTACATGGATCCGACTTACATCGGATCCCTACTTACAAACAGGGTGAGGCAACCCCGCACTAGCTACTTCCCCCCCCAGCAGACCAGGGAGACGCGAAGCTAGCGCCTCCCCCCAGCAGACCAGGGAGATGCAGAGCGGCTTTTCTCAGCAGACACCTCAGCTTGAGAATAAAGGACTGAGGGAAGTGAGGTGTGGGAGAATAAAACTGAGCTCCGGAGAAATGTTTGGCTAGAGTTTCCCCTACAATATGTACCAATTCCGACTTACATACAAATTCAACTTAAGAACAAACCTACAGTCCCTGTCTTGTACGTAACCCGGGGACTGTATCTTTCTGCAAAAGTTAATTTTTGAAGTACGACAAGATAGAAGGGAGGAGTCTCCATTTTTAATATACTTTGGTTCCACTTGTGTATAATCCAAAAGCACAATTTTTAAATTGATTCCAATTAACTAGGAACCAAAATTCTGAAAGTATTCTGCAGAAACTATCCTTACATTATTATTGTACCCTTCTTATATGTAAACAATCATTTGAGTACTCATAAAGGATAAGGGAATGAAAACCCTGAAGCCTTCTTCAAGGCTGACTAGCACAATGTGAGTTACATCATGTGCTCTCAGTACTCCATTTACAATATCTGAATATTTTTGTCCCTGTCCTTGGTTTCTTTGAAGTAGATTTCAATATATTGTTTTTATGTTATGGAATGCAGCAAAATAGAATAGACTGTTTCCTATTTAATTCAATACAGTCATCTAGTTAGGAATAAATGTTCTGTTATCAGGGTCATGGTTTGTCTTGCATTCCTGTTTCTGCAAAAAAAAAAAAACCAGTCGCAAAAGAATAAAAAATGCATTAATCTAATTCTGTTTGGCCATAGGGCAGTGTAGACCAAAATAAAATTATCATCATCATTAGGTTATCTGCAACATGGCAATTTAGAACTAGTCTTCCCTAGAAGATCACACCAATCCTAAATTTGGTTTAATTGGTAGCACTTTGGATAAAAAAAATGATGACTTTAGTTTTCATAGCAAGACTTGGATTAGTGTTCAGTACTAATCTAACAAAATATTGGGAAGTGCACTGTTTAAAGTACCATCATTTGCAAAAGAAATTTAGTTTGGCTTTTATTCATAAATTATGGCTTTTGAGGTAGAAGTTCAGGAAGCTACCATTGCCATTTTCAAAAAGACAAATCTCTTAAATAGCACCCCAGTTCTCAGTAAAGCACTTAGTTTTTGACAATATAATGTGAATTATTTGAGCACATAATGGCTGCTGCTCTGTTAGCCTTTGCAATCACTATATTACTAGGATCACTGCGCAACAAGTATAACATTCTTATAAAAATCATTGCTTGTATATCTAATATACTTCATTAGAGTCTTTAGATAGCTTTGGTAAGCCTTTCAGCAATTGCTTCCTAATGGAGTGTATCATAGAGGTATATGTCCTCGTCACTATAGATAGCAGAGATAGCAGAGATCCATTTCAGAATGTCATCACACTGTTTGGAAAGAGGGATCTTTATAGTCTTGGTTAACAAATGGAAATCTCCAAGTTGATTTCTTCCTCTTGAATGAAAAATGTTCACTAAACATTTAAAATATTGTGTGTTAAAATATTGAAATGTCACAATAAATGTGATTCTGAATTACTTTTACTCATTGACAACAGAAGTCCAGAAGCAGTCACTTTAATCACTCTTTTGGTAATTTTGGTATTCATCGCTTTTGTATCATGAATTTTTATTGATTAAATTAATTTTGCAAAGTAACCAGCTAAAACATTTTCTTTCTGGCTTATCTGATATGTATATTTGAGTGTGGTTTGAACATGTTTTGGGTACAATATTATTTTCATTAGAACTGTCTGCTTTAAAAATATAAACTTCGAATTGATTGGTTGTGTGACATTCAGAAACCCACTTGGAGTACATGTACACTGAATCCAGGAGCATGCCTCCCTTTGCAAGCAATCAAACACATGCTAACTCTGCTTGAACTAGCACACTAAAAATAGTAATGTAACTGGGGGTAGCATAGGCAGTGGGTTGGGATAGCCACCAACAATGTATCCGGAGGTCCTGGCCAGTTTTGTACTCAAGTGGCTAGTCCAAACTGCCACCTATATGCTGTTACTGGCTTCCCTACATGTTTAAAGGGTTAGCTTGAGCAGAGCTAGTGCATGTTTGTCTACTCGTTCTGGGAAGTATACTTCCAAGTGCAGTGTAGACCTACTCAATAGCCATCTCCGCTACAGTTAACCTTGGAACATCACGGCCTCTCAATTAGTGAAGTAAGATGATAATTTTGTATACTTTTTTTAATAACTGTGTTTTAGGAAAGTTAAAATGATGGCGAATCACAATTAAACAATCTTTGTAAATAATTGGAACCCCTTACAATGATGGTACATAAGTGGAAGATAGTATTTTTAGTGCTGTTTTCAAGAAAGGAGGGTGTCTTTATTCTTACCATTAACAAATAAGCAAAACAAAGTCCAACCTGTTTATTCTTGAAAACAAGAAATGCTCAGACTAAAATTATCAAAATGCAGGCCAAATGGTGGAAGGCAATCCCAAGGAAAATTATATTTGCTTTTTATATTCCTCAAAGTACTGTGAACTCTGCCTAATTTTAAATTATTTTGTGATGAAGTTTAGTGATACTGCCATGATGAAAATACTATTATAATCAAGCAGTGCTTATAAAGTACAATAGAATTATGTTTTTTTTACAAACAGAATGACACTAAAACCCTGAAGAAGTGGATGGCTGAAGTGGATGCTTTTCTGCAAGAAGAGTGGCCTGCTCTTGGTGACTCAGAAGCCCTGGAAAAACAGCTTGAGCAATGTACAGTAAGTAGTCCTTGTATACTGGATTTTTTGTATATGCAGCTGTGTGTGTGTATAGAATAAAAAATGACCCAAACTTCCACTTACTTAAAACTTAATTTCTTACGATTTTGCTCATACATTTTTTAAGAAACTCAATTTCTGGTTTTGAAAGGAAAAAAGAAGTTGAATATACAAAGGGTGTAACATGGATGCTATAATCCTGTAACCTTGTAGTATGTCCAGGTTGGATAAAACAAGAAAGTTTCAAACAATGTGAGCTTGTTGGTGCAGGGGTCTCTTTTAAGTGTTTGAAAAAGTACTTGGCAATTGAATAAGTGATACTGCAAATAAAATAAAAAATAAGCATTATGTGGTGGGAGCATATGTTGCCCTCAGGGCATCATCACCTTTTTTTTTCTTTTTCCTATCTTGTGTAGTTTCAGAGATGGAGAAGAATGAAAGTTGGTTGTACTTCATGTAAATGTTTCTTACCCATTAAGGCTACTTACACTAAATTTAGGAAATCTGTCCAAAAGGTGGCAGACAACACTGACAGAAAAATAAAAATACACATTAAAAACACTCATGCAATATCAGTAATGATAAACGACAGGCACAAAATCTTTAACAGTACCCTTCATAATAAGCCCTTGGAATGAGGGTAGCATAAGTACTTTATTAGAGACTGTGACCAGATCAGCTAGCTGCTGCAAACTAATGTGAACAGTTTTCTCTTCCCTGAGTAAACAGGGATGAGCATAGTGCAGCATAATCAGGCAGGCACCTGGGGCCAATTAAGAGCTTGCCATAACCCAGCCGGCTATTCAGGACACCTGCAGCCCATTAAGGCCTGCTGGGACCTGTTTGTAAGGCTTCCTTGCAGTGAAGATAGGAGCCCAAGATCTGAGAGTGAAAAGGTGAACTGTGAGTGTGAGTGTGAGCTGAGGGGCTGTGAGCAAGGCAGAGTGCCATGGAGGAACAGGACTGATCTTCTCAGGTACCAGAGGAAAGGTTCCAGGGGAGATTGTTTGGGGAAGTGGCCCAGGAAAGAAACTGCCAGACTGGGATTAAAAGAAACCCTGTCTGCTGCTGCTGCTGCTGCTGCTGCCGCCACCACCACCACCTTAGGGTCTCTGGGCTGGAACTGGGAGTAGTCAGTGGGCCCAGGTTCCCCCCAATCCTCTCCACATTACTATAGAGTCTGCCCCTGAGAAGGGAAAATAGGACTATGCAGGGGTTTCCTTTCCAAACTGTGGACTAGCCTGTGATGAGAAGGGCTCAGTAGGCTGTGATCTTTGCCTCTAGTAAAAGAAGAGGCTGTGTGGAGGGTCACAGCAAGCCTCTGAGGCAAACATTGTCTGCCAGAAGCATGAGAGAGACACAGCACGGTCGGAGCTTTACAACAAGACATACAATAGTACTTTTTGCTGCTCGTTTGGACATACGGGAATGCAAATTCCACAGAGCTAGCAAAGTTGTTCCAAAGACTAAGAACCAAGCATCCTCCTTTTCTTCAAGTGCCTCCTCAAATACCTATTTCCTTTGCCTTGTTGCCACTATTGTTTTTCCCTCCTATGTCATCTATTGCTCACTTGTCCTCCCAGAGCCTGTGATTAAAAATTATCAGAATGTATATGATTTGATTCCTGTGGAAGACTCACTTTTTGTTGTAAATATCATCTTCTCTTCTTTACTTAGTTTTGTTCAATTTAGATTGTGTAGTTCTGGGAGCAGGAACCTTAGTCCTACTTCTTTATTGTGGCTCTGCTCTGCTTGATGCAGGCATGGAAAAAGTAACTTTATACCACCTTTCAGATCCTAGCCAGTCACTCCAAATCGTAGCCAGTGACAATAAAATTACAACTGACTTCAGTAAAATCTGGAATAGAACTGGTTAACAAGTGATAATTCCTGAGATCATCAAGAAAGGTGGCTTTCCAAATTATTTGAAGCACAAGAGTGGTGCAAGGGGACCAAATCATACTGATGAATTAAACCCCATGTCTCCTAAACACGGTGCCATATTACAATTCAGTATATGTTTTTTTTTAAATCTTGCTTAGAGAGTAGATCACATATACTAATTTTAAGATTATTCATCTTTTTACTCTGTATTTTGCATAATATTGTCTGTTAATTGTAGTCATTTCAGCCAAGACCTGGACCAAATGCATATAGTAACAGATTTTATGTGCTTATTTTATTGGACAGTTTTATAAAAACAGCATATCTGTAACAGCATCTGTATGTGTTATTTTCATAAACCATCTACTATTCCTTTAGGCCTTAGTAAATGACATCCAGACAATCCAGCCCAGTTTGAACAGTGTTAATGAGGTTGGGAAGAAAATGAAGAATGAAGCAGAGCCAGAATTTGCTTCCAGAATACAGACAGAACTAAAAGAACTCAATGCTCAATGGGAACACATTTGCCAACAGGTACTGAGTCTCTTGCTGTGACTGGTTCTCTTTTAATTAACTTTCAGATTTCTCATTGGCATAATTCCTCCCCCTCTGCGCATAGCCAGTGAATGTGAGAGAGAATCTAGACATTTTTGGTTCAAGCTAATTAACCTTCCCTTATAAAAAGTTCTTCCAGCATGTAGAAATATGTGAAAAGTAGATATATTAAACTGTGCCATTTTTGTCTAGAAGTACATCTTATTACTGATGTAAAAGTTTCTCTTCACAATATAGATTTATTTTGTAAAAATATTTCAATCTGCCTATATATAAAATGCATTTAAGTTTTTATTGAACACTTTATTTTGCTTCTGATGGTTACAATTCTCAGTTACTGAACTCTGAATACTAGAAAGATTTGATATTGAGAACTAGTCCATATAATATCTACCCATGCATTAAATTAGTGTCCCAAATGTCGATAAATGTGTAAGGTATGCAGTATGGACCTGAAATGACAAATGTCTTTTTTCCCCCTATACTCATAGTGAACCAGTCATTTTTACCCATAAAGGGGAAACACCAAATAATCAGGAGCGGTTATTCTAAAGTTGCTGCGTTTATAATGTGACTGCTAATGACATTGCAAAGTATAGATAATCCTTTAAAGTATATAGTACTGTATACTAAGTATTCTACTATTTTTCACTGATTTTAGCTATAGTCCTGTTACATCTAGGTTATTTTAGGCTATTTTTGTTTGTGTACAATTTTAAACTCTTGACTTCAGGAGGTTATGCATTTTTCTAAACCTTTCTTAAAACACAATCAATTTTTGTTTAATACTTTTTTGTTCATAGTAAAATTGGCATTTAAAAAATTATTCTCTTTGGATTGACCGATCCCTGTCCCTCCTCCCCCCCCCTCCACACCCTCCCTTTTTTTCTTCTTCTCTGCAATGACATGAAGAGAAACAAAGAAAAATATTAAAGCTTATCCATTCTCCTTTATAGAATTTTAATAAATCCACTTGAGCAACTTCTGGAGAATCAAGAGTATAGCTTTCTTCTTACTTACAGTGGCAGAATTGTTCAGCTTTACAGATCGCACACCCCAAGAACATTTCAGAAGACACTTTTGATCTGCCAAGAAGTGCAAAAACTTGTCCATGGATATCCATCTCCATATAATTCAATTTTTTTATTTAAAAAAAGAATTTGAAAATTTCAACCATAGTCAGCAACTGACCCAGGATTTTTTTTCCAATGTTTTGTATTCTGAATAGTAACTGAAAACTATATTGATATCCATTCATGCACTTATACCTGTAGTTTTAATTAATCTAAACCAAAGTACCTAATTTTAAAATTAGATTTGGCCCAATGTTATCACTTCTCATACTTGGTTTACCCCGATGCTGCTGAGTGTGAACTATACAAGGTCTTTCCATCAACTCAGTCATTTGTCTGCTTTTATGGTGAGAAGAAATAATATTGTCTGGTGAATTTGACATCTTTGCCATAAAAAGAAAACCTTTAGCTTTAGGAACTGAATGCTCACGTTCTACTTATTCTTATCCATATTTAACAAAAAAAGTAAAGTATGTTACTAGGGCTGTCGATTAATCGCAGTTAACTTAGGCCATTAACTCAACATATTAATCATGAATACAAAATCAGGATTAGTCAGTTTTAATAGCATTTTTCAACACTAGCATAATACCAATTGAAATGTATCTATTTTTGATGTTTTGTCTATATTTTCAAATATTGATTTGTTACATCATAGAATACAAAGTGTACAGTGATTACTTTATATTATTTTATTACAAAAATATTGTAGAAATAACAAAATAATTTTCAATTTACCTCCTACAAGTACTATAGTGCAATGTTTTAATTGTGAAAGTGCAACTTACCAAAGCAGTTTTTTTTTATTGATTTTTTTAATGCAGTCATATAACTTGTGAAAGTGCAACTTACCAAAGCAGATTTTTTTTTGAATGCAGTCATATAACTATGTCAAACTTTCGAACCTACAAGTCCATGTAGTCCTGTTCCTTGTTCATCCAATTGTTCAGACAAATATGTTTGGTTGTGGGCAAAAAGCTGCCCATTTCTTATTTACAGTGTCACCTGAAAGTGAGAACAGGCATTCACATGGCACTTCGGTGGCTGGCATTTCAAGGTATGTACATGCCAGATATACTAAACATTTGTATGCCTCTTCATGCTTCTGCCACCATTCCAGAGGACATGCTTCCATGCTGATGACACTCATTAAAAATAATTACTTGATCAGATTTATGACTGACCTTGTTGGCAGAGATGGCTCCTGCTGTTTTACTAACATTGTACCATATATTTCATGTTTTAGTAGTCTCAAATGGTGCCCTAGCTCATGTTGCTCATTTGAAGAACATTTTCACTGCAGATTTCACAAAATTCAAAGGTGCCAATATGAAATTTCTAAACACAGCTTACATTACTTATCCCAGGTTTAAGGCTTTAAAGAGCCTTACAAAATCTGAGAGGGATGAGGTGTGGCTCCAGAAATCATAAATGAGCAACACCGTTATGCAGAAATTACAGAACCGAACCCATTAAAAAGGAAATCAACCTTCTGCTGGTGGCATCTAATTAAGATGATGAAAATAAACATGTGTCGGTCTGCGCTGCTATTAATTGTTATCCAGCAGAACCCCTCAGCAGCATGGATGCATGTCCGGTGGAAGGTTGGTTGAAGCATGAAGGGAAAAGTACATTTTTAGCTCATAAATACCTTGTGACACTGGCTACAACAGTGCCATGAGCCTTTCAGGTGCCATTGTAAACAAAAAGCATCCTGCAAATATGAACAACATTTCTGTGCATGAGCGTTTAGCCAAATAGGAATTAGGACTGAATGGACTCATAGCTGCTAACGTTTGCTGCTAATTTATTTTTGAATTCCCTTATTTTTTTGTATATAATTATACATGTGTAATTTCAGCTTTTGTGATATATTGCATTGCATCAGGTGATTTGAAGAAAACTATTTCTTTAGCTTTTTTACAAAGCAAATATTTGAAATAAAAATAAAAATATTAAGTGAGCACTGTACATGTCATATACTATATGGTAATTGAAATAAAAATATTTGAAAATATAGAAGACATCCTAAATATATAAATAAATTCTTTTCTGTTACTGCTTAACAGCCTAATTAACCATACGATTTTTTTAAATCATTTGACAGTTCTATATGTTGCACAACATATTTAAATTTAAGCTATATTTCACTATACACTCTGTTGACTATCATCCTCTACAGAAGGTACAAAGAACCAAACACTTGCTCTTGCCAAGTATAACTCAATTCAGAGACGTACAGAAAGTATTATATAAAGGCAACGGTTTAAAGGTTTTCATTATGAATAAACATCTCAGGCAGATGACCAAAACATATTTTGCCCCCTCTGGTTAGAGGTTTTTAGCAGAAGATATTAAGGCATTTTACAAGAGAGGGAAAATATGGTTAGCAGCATTATTTCGTTATTCCAAACAAAGAGAGCATCTACGCTGCAAGCCATTATTTCAAAATAATGGCAAGCTGGAGGACTTGTTACTCAGACTCCTGTAACTCGCATTTTATGAGGAGTAAGAGTACGTCTACACTACAACGTTAATTCGAACTAAGCTAATTCGAACTAACGGATCCAGACTAAAAAACTAGTTCGAATTAGCGTTTTGCTAATTAGAACTAGCATGTCCACATTAAGTGGACCCTGAACCGGGCTTAAGGATGGCCGGAAGCAGTGCTGGCAGGGCATCAGAGGAGGACATCGAGCGTGTAGATACTGTCTCAGGCTAGCCGAGGGCTGTCCTTAAAGGGTCCCGACCCCCACCCCGGACACACAGTTCTCAGGGGTGCCCCGCTTGCAAAGCAGTCCTGGCTTGGATTGCCCGCAGTACCCACACTGGGCACATCACAGCCACTCGGCCATCAGCCCTGCTGCACTTGCCGCAGGCTGCCATCAGTGGAGAGGAGGCAATTGGGGGGCTGCAGGAGAGCTTCCACCCCCAGAAGCCCGCAGAGCCAGCCCAGTCCTCCCCATCGGGGGCACGTACCCCATTCCTCCCTCACCTACTTCCACTTACCCTTCCCTAGCCCCTCTTCTTGATGTACAGAATAAAGGACAATTGTGTTTAAAAATGGAATCTGTCTTTATTGAACAAAACTGGGGGAGACTGGGAAAAGGAGGTGGGAGAGGGGAAGAGAGAGGGTGGGAGAGGGGAGGGCAACTAAAATGATCAGGGGTTGGGAACAGGTCCCATATGAAGAGAGGCTAAAGAGACTGGGACTTTTCAGCTTAGAAAAGAGGAGACGGAGCGGGGACAGGATCGAGGTCTCTAAAAGCATGAGTAGGGTGGAGAGGGTGCATACAGAAAAGTTCTTCATTAGTTCCCATAAAGAAGGACTAGAGGACACCAAAGGAAATGAATGGGTAGCAGGCTTCAAACTAGTAACAGAAAGTTGTTCTTCACAAAGCAAAGAGTCAACCTGTGGAACTCCTTGCTGCAGGAGGCTGTGAAGGCTACAACTAGAACAGAGTTTAAAGGGAAATGAGATCAAGTCATGGAGGTTGGGTCCATGGAGTGCTATTAGCCAGGGGGTAGGAGTGGTGTCCCTGCCCAAGGTTTGTGGAAGGCTGGAGAGGGATGGCACGAGACAAATGGCTTGGTCACTGTCTTCGGTCCATCCCCTCCAGGGTCCCTAGGGTTGGCCGCTGTCGGCAGACAGGCTACTGGGCTATTGGACTGACCCTGTATGGCCATTGTAAGCTCAGGGCTCAGGGTCGGGGGTCTCAGTGGACCACCTTGATTTTCATGCACACCTGCTCCTGGGTGGCCAGGCTAGCAGCTCTCCTGCCCTAGCCGGCCACTTTCCTGTGCCTAGTGCGGAGATCGTGGACGAGGTCCACGATGTCCGCACTAGGCCAGGCGGGTGCCCACCTCTTGCGGTCCAGGGCAAGCTCCCGGGAGCCGCCAGCCTGGTCCCGGGAAGAGGGGGAGGGCTGGGGGCATCAGGTGAGTGGCTCGATCCGTGCCAGGTGCAGGGTCTGCTGTCTGGGTGCTGGCAGGCTTGCACCTGGCATGGGCACTGTAGCCAGCCCGTGCCCCTTTAAGGGGTCCGCGGCCGGGAGGGGGGCAGACGAGTTTCCCTGGTGTTGGCCAGAGTGGCCACCAGGGAAACCTGGGGAGGGCTAGCCTCCCACTAGTTCAAATTAAGGGGCTACACACCCCTTAATTCGAACTAGCTAGTTCGAACTAGGCTTAATGCTCGAAAATGAGGTTTTCCTAGTTTTAACTAAGCGCTCCACTAGTTCGAATTAAATTCGAACTAGCGGAGCGCTAGTGTAGCGCCTATTAAAGTTAGTTCGAACTAACGTCCGTTAGTTCGAACTAACTTTGTAGTGTAGACATACCCTAAGGGAAGTCGAAGGAAGAACATTCTTCCTTTTACTTCGTGCTGCATAAAACAGCATCAAAAGCTGAATTAAGCTATTTTGATTTCAGCTACTCAATTGATGTAGCTCAAGTTGCATAGCTTAATTCAACTTTAGCTCTGCTGTGTCCTTACAGATTTGTTTAATTATATCTGTTGGATTAAGAAGTGTGTTAAAATTAATACTGTTGTAATTTGCTTCTTTTAAACTACAAAAGCACTTACTAACCTGCCTTGGACCTTTTAGTCATTTATTTGTATTATGTAGCATTGATGTAATATACGTAGAACTTGTTTTTAAAATCTACGTTCTTTAATAACTCATGTACTGTTTGCTTACTGAAATTCCAGTTAAAATTCTGCAGGGGTGAAAAGCTTCTCAGTTCTTTATTGTACAACTTGTGAGTGGTCGGGTTTTTTATTTGATTTTTTTTTTGTAGCTTTCACATATCATATCTTGATGTAATATTTCTACCCAATATGCTGGTGATGATCAAAGTATTCATTCCCAATGGGCATTCTTAACATGGTAACTTCAACACTAGCTATTAAATACGTACAAGAAGTACCTATAAAAAGCATTTCACACTTCAGGCATTTAAAAAAACCATGAAGAATATCAACTAAAATTACTACATATGCATGCAGTATGACCACCTTTGCAGATAAGCGAGAATTGCCAAAGGGCAATGATGTATTCTTTTATAAATCTTGTATGGCCATTTGAAATATTATGTGTTGTGGCTATTTCTAATGAAGATGACTGACTTGAAAGATACTTGTTAGGCTTCAGCATTTTTTAAAGTTAGTATTAATTTAATTCCTCACTAGCATCTATAGACTTTTGCTTTCTACAAGGATAATGACCTTTACTTTTGTGCAGCAGAATCTTATATAAAATACCATTTCATGTTCCTTTCTTAGGCCTATGCTAAGAAGGCAGCTCTTAAAGGTGGTTTGGATAAGACTGTTAATCTTCGAAAGGATTTGTCAGAGATGCATGAATGGATAACACAAGCTGAAGAAGAATTCCTGGAGAGGGATTTTGAGTATAAAACTCCCGATGAATTACAGAAAGCAGTTGAGGAACTGAAGGTAAAAAGACTAACTGACTTGTTTAATTTATGTCTGAAGCTCTTCTTTGAAGCAATCGCTACACACAATCTGTTTGCTCATTTAAAAGACTTGCTTTTTTATATCTAGCTCAAAAATCTGAAATTTGAAGTGATAGGTAGCTTAAAGTAATTTATTTCAATTACTTGTCTGTTGAAAGATATTTAAATCTTCACTGTACTCTGTTGCTATAGGGTTTGGTTTTGGGTCTTTTTTCATTGCTTATTGGATTTCAGATTCTTTGCAGTGTGAGCATTGATTTAATTAAGCAATAATTTTCAAAGAATCAGTTGTAAGCAGTACTTAACCACTAGATAATTACTTGATAAATTAGGGTGAGATCAGTTTGATTGTTTAACTATTACATTAACTAGAGAGAGACTATCATTTAGAACTTTGATGCATGCATTTGGTGTGCATTTATTATTTATTTATGATTTATTAATGCATCCTCTTGATCTGGGAATTTATGGTGTGGGTTATGCAGGAGATGATCAGAATGGTCACTGCTTTAAAAAAAACCTCTTTGTTACATGGAGCATTTTATGGACGTTTGGAAATACATATCCCTGCAGCTGAAGATATTTCTCTTTACCAGGTGACAGAAAGGAAATAATTAATGCCCAAAGAAATCAGAATGAGAGAACAGTGGTTTCCTATAAATGAAATGTAACCCAAAGTTAGCATATACTATTGGGGCATACTTAATGTGTGGGAATATCTATATTAGATCCTGAAATAGTTTGGTACTTTTTATGTTACATTGCTATGTCTGTTTCAATGGATAATGTCTCCACACTACGAGATTAGGTTGAATTTATTAAGACTGATTTTTTTTTTTAGCACCCATTTTTGTAAAGTCAAAGGTTCATGTCCCCACTCTGTGCAAGAATTTGTTGTAGTGCATTCACAGTAAGGTGGCTACCATCATCGTTGATAGCCATACACTGTGGGTAGCTAATCCACAGTTCATGCTGCTCCTTTGCTTTCTGTGTTAGGTTTACAGTGCCTGATGGGCAAAAATAGTACAGCGGGTACTTCTGGGTACATGTCCCATAATGCATTCATCTCCTACTCCCTTGTCTCCCCTCCCCCCTTTTCCCTAGTTATCTGTGCAGACACCATAGCAGGGCAAGCATGGACTCCATTCACCTGCAAACTTCTATGGTAATCATAGCAAACATCTCATGCCTTATACACGGTATGTCCAGAGCCTATCCAGTAGCTGCCGGAGCAAGGAAGAATGTGAGGAGGCCATGTCTGAAACATTTGAGTTGAGCAATTGGCAGATGCTGGTAGCAGCTGATCCTTTTGACACAGTGGAACACCAGTGCTGGTGCCGTGAGACACGCACATACTGGTGGGACCACATAGATATGCAACTATGAGACAATCAGCAGTGGCTGCAAAACTTTCACATGCATAAGGCTGCTTTTATGGAAGTTTGTGAATTGCTTTCACGTGCCCTGAAGCTCAGCAATAGCAGAATAAGACCTGTTCTGACAGTTGAGAAGTGAGTGGCAATAGCCCTGTGGAAGCTTGAAACACTAGAAAGCTACCAGTCAGTTGGGCATCCATTTGGAGTTGTGAAATCTACAGTGGGGGGCTGCTGTGATCCAAGTAGCCAAGGCAATCAGTGCCCTTCTTCTATTACAAACTGACTCTGGGAAACATGCAGGACATAGAAGCTTTGCCATTATGGGGTTCTACAATTATGGTGGGGTGATGAGGACGTGGATTCCATCTATCATGGCACCTGACCACCTTGCCAAATTGTACTTGGAGGTTGAGTGGAAGGCTGCCCTTAACTTTCCCCACACACTTTCTAGGGCACCTGGGAGAGGAGGGTCTCGAACTTGGTGAGGAGGGAATGTGGTTGACCATGGTCCAGAGGGAGTCTCTGTCCATCTGACTCTCCTGTGAGTCTATCAGGTGTGTCAGTGGCTGCCACAGAAGCTTGAAGATGTCTTCCAATGTCTTCAGTTTGTGTTCCCTGCTCTCCCTCCTCACACTCTAATCGTGTCTCCTATAGCATCATTATTCTCCGTTCATTTAATTTTGCCCTGCCCAAGTGTGCAGATTGGACTTGCCCATTGAACATGTCATCCAGATTATATTTTTACTTTTGGATCTGTGCTAGCCAAGCAGCTTCCCCTGCTTCATCTAGATTGCCACGCATGGTATCAGTCTTCTCTGAATCACAGAGAATGACAGTGAGCAAATGCTGCATGAACGTGGCCAGAACCCTGGACCTTACACTGCACTGCTTTGAGCTGCAATTATGCCAGACCACTTACTGCTGGCGTGGCATGGAAAGGTGTCCTACTGTGGTGGATAGAACAAGGCAGGCCTCCCCAGAAACCCTGTGAGAAGGATGAAAGAGTACATCCATGAAAGCTTTATGATGTGTGTGGAGGATTCCCACACTACTTGTCTTCAGCCATGTTAACAAACTATTCCAGGGACCCCTGCTACCGCACTATGCAGGCAGAGTTGCTGTCACTGAACACACAATTATCTTAACCTACTTGAAGCCTAATTTAAAATGTGAACTCACCCTCAAGGCCCAGCAGCGATTCATCCTGGGAGGAGTGGATTGTCTCCAAATTATTTTAAAAAAAAAAGGTCCCGACTGTTGGTGAGAGAAGATGCTCCACTCACCTGCTGACCTCAGTCTTTGTCAGAGCAGTGCTTGAATCTGCTTGGGACAGTGAACTGTTGTCTTGTGTATCTGCAAAACACCTGGTGCATAAATGATATAGTATAAATCAGACGTGAAAGTGGGCCTGAATACTGGTATGAAGTTGCTGCCAGTACCACTCCATACATAGCCCTACTTAAAGTGGTGTTGTGGCAGCATTTTAGTGGTGTTGTACCTTCCATGCTCCCCCTGCCCTGGCCACTGATTGGGGTGGGATGCAACAGGGGCAGTGATATAAAAGCACTGTCACAGTAGCACTACTGGATCCAACAGCCAGTGCTGCCTATGTGGAGAACGAAAGAGACAGTTTCCCTCCTGGGGCTTGATGAATTAAAAGGGCCTGGTGGCTGGTCATTGCCATCAGAGCCCTGGATCTTTAAATTCATTTGGGCCTGGGACAGTGCACATCATGCAACGCTGAAGGGCTAGCTGAGGGAGGCTGGGCCTAACCCCATCCCTTCTGGCCTGAGATCCTGCCCCTTTCCAGAGGGTCACACCCAGGCCCCTGTACCAGGAAGATTTTTAAATTATTTCCACTCCTGGTATAAATAAACATTACCTTGTTTTTTAGCAATGTCATAATACTATATAAAAAGCACCAATCAGAATCCAGATCCCATTCTGCTGTGTGTTCACATGCAGCTAAGGAGAGACCTTACCTGCTCTGAGAAACTTCAATCTAATTCTGTTCAAGTCATAGCTGACGAAAATAACAAACAGTAGAAGGCAAGGAGGGAAAGATCACAAATGAGGATCAAAATGTGTTGCTGTGATTATGTAGGCTAACAGCAGTGTTCCCCCTAAGATTTTCCATCCATGAGCAGAGTGAGTTTTGTCGTATGTGCCAATATGGAGTTCATGGGGACTTGTTTGGATGTGTGCCACTGCGACACACATCGGTGGCATTGCTCCCTGACAGCCTCTTCAAGCACGCAGGGTTTGCAGGGAGTGGGGGGCTTGGGCCATGAAGTAGGAAGCCAGAGAGGGGAAGCTGTTAGGAGGCTGAAGGGGGCAGGAACTCTGAGAGCCAGAGGTGAATGGCGGGGGGGGGGGGAAGCGGGAGCAGGAAGGGGGAATAGGGATGCAGGGGACGCATGCTCTGGCTCTGGCCATGGCTGCCCATGATGTGCTCCAGCTGTGGCCAAGGCCAGGGCCACTTGCAATGCGTGCTCCAGCTCTGGTCATATCTGGGGCCATTGGCTGCTACTCGGCACATAGCTCCAGCTCTGGGGAAGATCTGAAGCTAGGGCCAGGGCTGCGTGGTAGCTACTCTGCTGCTACTGGAAGGGCGGGGGGCAGCCACCCACCCACCATGTGGCCCCACCCTGAAGCAGCTGAGTCACCACTGTGCAGCTCTGCTACAGAGGTAGGTAGGCCTCATGGTCTTGGGGTGCACCCGCACAGACGTGCACCTTAGGGGGAATCCTGGCTAACAGTGAGTGCAATCTGTTGGTTAAATACGGTTTAACTTTTTAAAATTCCCTGTAAAAACTATGGTGTCCTGTGAATGTGTAATATTTGCACTACCTTCACCTTCCCCACTGTGACTACTGCTTGTTTCTTACTACATCTTCCTACAAAACCAAGCCATGCTCATACCCCAAGCCTTCTGTGCCAAGTTGTCACTTTAGGCAGTGCTATTGTATGAGGGAAGGATTCTCTCCCTATTTTCTCAGCTGATTCAGGGAAGGAGTGAGACAATCCAGAAAGTGCTCACGCTGAAGTTCAAATTTGAAATACAGATCAATGGGGTTCTAAACGGAAATTTGATTTATTTTTTTTAAATCTCCCAGATTTACTGTGCGTTTTTAACAGAATTTATTTGGAAGTAAAACAAAAAAGATGTTTTAATCTGCAATTTGAGGTACTGCAGCATTGTGCCTGAAACATTTTCTACGTAATATATTATTGAAGTGTTTTCTTTTGTTTTCTCACCGCTCCAAAAGGCTCAGTAGTTCTGTTGTATAACACACTTATTTGTTATTCATGGTGAACTTTTATGTTGCCTCCAAGATTAATACATTTTCATTGCACTTTCAAAGATGGTATCAGTGTTGGGGGAATTATTTCCCTGATTCTTGTTTATTTCTTGTAGATTGAATCTTGTTGTAATTATTTGAATTCTTTCTTCTTCACAAGTCAAGACCAAAGTTACGACTTTTACTTCTATTTTTCAGAGAGCAAAAGAAGAGGCCACACAGAAAGAGGTGAAGGTGAAGCTACTCACAGACACTGTGAATAATTTTATAGCAAGAGCTCCACCTGCAGCTCACGAGGCCTTAGAAAAGGAACTTGATATATTAATTACCAACTACCAGCGGCTCTGTAGCAGGCTAAATGGAAAGTGCAAAACTCTGGAGGTCAGCTATTTTGTTGCTTTTTAATATTACAACTACACAAACTGCAGAATTAAGATTGGAACTAAGCAGAGGGATTAGCAGACAAACTCTTTTCTTTTTTACCTTTACTACTATCATACTAAATAAACTGTTCTCATATTAAGTTGATGTAAATGTTGTTCACTCCAGAAAATCATAATAGTTGATGGAGCTCAATCATATAGTTAGCAGTGTCTAGCTAAACACAGCTGAGAGTGACCTGTCACTGAGATTGTAAATTTGGAAAGGATAGTAAAGTTTATGTAATTTCAGAATGTTGTATTTGCAGTTCCTTTGCTTAAGTAGATCTCTAAAGAAGCTCTAACAATAGCAGATTTTTAAATGCTTTAAGAAGACACGTGATTGTGATGGGTATTTAATATTTGAGCATTCTGTTTAAAATTCTAGTATCTAGGTAATCCACATATATTCGATTAAATGTGGTTTAGAATGAAGTTTTGTGTCTAAAATGTAGTTCTGTTGAAACTGATGAAAGCATTGTTGTTTCTCTAAAACATCTTAAATTGTTTTCAGTACAGGATTTTAAAAATTGCTGACCTATATAATATTTTAAAGAGTAAATCCTTAAATAAAAGTTAAATTTACGTCTAAGGGGCTTAGAGAAAAAATTAAGACTAATAAATATTGATTAAATAAACTTTTTGACTTTTTCAGATCAGAGCAACTGTGAGGATTTTATTACAATCTTTTTCGCTAGATTCTCCTTTCCTAATATTGTATTCACCTCGTGTTTAAACCACCAAGGGCTTAAAAGTACTCCATATATGCATGCAACTCTCATAGCTACCAATAAACTCTAGAAATACTGTGCTTTGAATATATTATTTGAAAACTGTCAGGATTGGCTTGCTTTTATCTACAACTAGCAGACTTAGTCAGCATTGCCCGGGTCCTTCAGTGCCAGGAGCTGGTGTTCTGAAGAGAGCAGGAGTCAGAGAAGAGCCTTGGTCATGTGTGGGCGGGGCAGTGCAGGAAGCTGGAGGGTGTGTGAGAGTCAGGGTTGAGGGGTGAAATCCCAGGACAAAGGGTCCCATGTGGCATGGGCCTTTTCTCTCCTCCTTCCTACCTCTCCTCGCCTTCCTCCAGCCAGAAGCCCCACCCCCAAATGCCAGCAATTTTTTTTTCTTCCACCCAGCCCTTCCTTCTGGCTGCCAGTGGAATTTTCTCTCCCCATCAGTTCCTCCCAGATCATCCCCTGTCTACCAGGGGCATTTTCAATCATCCTAACTCCTCCCCTCCAGTCACCAGGGATATTTTATTTTCCCCAGCTCCTGCCCCCAGCTGCCAGAGATATTTTCACTCCCCTCAGCCTCCCTTCCTCTCCTGGACACCAGGAGCCTTTTTTCTCCCTCTCCCCCTGGTACTGCGGCCAAGGGCTGGGAGGGGCAAAAAAGGTTTGGGGCAGGTGGGCAACATACCATGTGTGCTGGCAGGCCAGATGGTGGATCCCCAGCTCCTCTGGCCACTCCCTTGGTGGTACAGCTGCCTCCAATGGACACTCCGCAGGATAGCATTCCCTTGTGGGCTCCCTGCTCCCAGTGCCCACTCTCAGTATCATGTCCCTCCAAACAGTAGCGCTTCCCTTTCCTGGAAGGTCTGATTGTCCTGGCACAACCAAACTCTGACTTTGCTTTAAGCTTTGATAAGAGAAAGCTGCCTACCAAACTTGGTGAACCTAGGTCTTGGCCTGTAGGAGGTTGTCTTAAACAAATGGACTCGCAGATGGATGCACTCTAAAGTATACATATAGATGACATGTAATAAATGGAAAATTAATTAAATCAACATTTCACATGTGGAAAAATAATTTTGAAGATGTGCTGTTCAGAGAGAGAATGTAGCATGTGATATTATAGACGATAGATATAGATTCCTAGGGTTGGAAGAGACCTCAGGAGCACATTGAGTCAAATCCCCACAATTGAGCCTAATTGAACAGAGCAGGGGGATTGAACAGAGTCAGAGCAAGGGGACCCAACAGAATTGTTGAGCCCTTAGTAAATGTGGGGTGCATGGCTCTTTGCCCCCACCCCCCAGAAAAGGCAGGGCCTTGGGCAGTAGGTATGGGAAGAGGGCATCCAGCCCTCACTGCTTCTTGGAACACACTATGCCCCCCACAGTCAACCCTTAACACCATCCAACTCCAGTGGTGATTTAAAGGACCACAGTCTCTGACAGTCACCAGTGCCACAGTAGTAGCAGTGGTGACCAGAAGCCCTGGACCCTTTCAAATCACCAGACTCTGGGGCAACTTCCCTCCCCTGTCAGTGGATCTAGAACAGAGCACTTTGGAGGGACAGAGCTCAGAGAGCAGACCTCATCTGGTGGGATTAATGCAATAAAAACACAGCAATAATTTTTTATGATGATGATGATAATGATTGATGATTTACTATCTAAATGTATACTTTTGTCACCAGGAGGTATGGTTATGTTGGTGTGAGCTATTATCCTACTTGGATGCAGAAGATAAATGGTTGAATGAGATGGAGTTGAAACTCAGGGCAACTGAAAATATCCAAGGAGGAGCAGAAGAGATTTCAGAGGCTTTAGATGTAAGTGCTGGTTTAATTGATATCTAGGCACATATTAAGTTAAACGCCATATTGGGAAAAAAATCTATTGCGTACGAAAGAATGCATGAATCTGCATAACTATTTGGGAAGATACAGATTATTTGTGTTACTTGATTCATCAAATCATATTTTGATTTAAATGTGTATGCATGTTTCCGTCTGATAACTACTATGCACATGGAATAGAGTAATCCCACGAAAAAAATATGGGTTTCCCATGTATGTTCTCTGAATTACCATTTGTAGTAATTGATGATAATAAAACCCACACTCTTAGAAATCTTGGCCCAATTGAAGTTGATAGCAAAACTGTCAATGATATTAGCAGGGTCTGTATTTTATCCTTTGGGTATGGTCATTATTTATGAAGGCAATGGAGTAGCTAAGAATCAAGTTTTGATTTGTCTACATGGGGATAAAAGCACCAATGCATGGCCATGGCTGGCCTGACTCAGCTGACTTGAGCTCATAGGACTTCTGCTATGACCAGTCCTGAGCCCAAATGTATAGACATTTGGGCTCAAGCTGAAGCCTTAGTTTTGGGAATCTCCCACCTCTCTTCCCCTCTTCCCCCCCCCCCCCCCCCCGCATGGGATCTGTACAACAATCTTTCAGCCCCGGAGTCCAAGCCCTACAACCTTGAGTCAGCTGATCCAGGCCAGCTGCAGGTTTGTTTGTTTTTTTAATCTCCATGTTGTCATGCTCTTACTCTTCTCACTGCAACAGAGTGTAAATTTTTTTTTCAGTCTTTGGAAAGCTTAATGCGACATCCAGAAGATAACCGGAGTCAGATTCAGGAGCTGGCACAGACTTTAACTGATGGTGGAGTGTTAGATGAATTGATCAATGAGAAACTGGAGACATTCAATACTCGATGGGAAGAGCTGAAACAGGAGGTATGTTTCAGAGAGGCAACCGTCTTAGTCTGTTTCAGCAAAAACAAGAAATCTCTTGGCCTCTTAAAGACAAACAAATTTATTAGGGCATAAGCTTTCATGAGCAGCTCATGAGGTACTGCTCACAAAAGGTTATGCCCTAATAAATGTGTTAGTCTTTAAGATGCCCTGAATGCCTTGCTGCTTTAACAGATGATATGTATAATAAATCATTCCTTTTTAAATTCTTTCACATTAAGCAAATGGCAAAAAATAAAATTAGCTTCCTAATTGTGTGGGATATTTGGGGAAAAAAAAGATACAGCATTTCTGTGCTTCCTTGTTTTGTTACCAGCAATGCACAAGATTGTTTTACTTTAGAAACAAGGGAATTGCTTGGGTAACCCTTAGATTTAAAAATTCTAGTCTCCTCCCTTTAAAAATGTGTGGTGAATTTCATATTAAAAAACCTATTCAGCACTTCTTACTCAGGCAAAACTCCCACTGGGAAGCCAACTGTTTCAAAATTAAATGTCAAGTGTAATATTCTTTCAATAGTGCATTTTCTGCCGAGCATGTTAAATGAATACTTGTGTCAATAAATAGCTTTGTAGGAAAACTTCAGTGAAGAAAATATGCTTAACATTAAGAGAGTGAAAAAGACTTCATAATGATTCTTGTTGACCTGGAAGTCTGCTTTGACTGAAACTTATTAATTATTTGACAAAACTTACTAAATGTTTTATGTCTTTCATTGAGAATCCTGTTGAGAACTAATTCTGTGTGTGTGTGTGTGTGTGTGTGTGGTATGTTTTAAAATCTTGCTGGTACAATACGTAAAATAAAAATCATGCTCTGGGAAATATTGAAAATGATATTTCCATTGACACTTGAAAATGTACTTGAAAAATAATTTTCATTTTCTGAAATACGGTCCATATGGAATATGTAATTTTGTTTAAAGGAAAAATATATTTAGGAAAGTGTCAGGTATGTTTGTAATGGTAGCAATAAAATAAGCAAGTGTTTGAGAGAGGTTTTCTGAAATCAAGAAGTAGGGCGAAAATCTTGTGATAGACCACGAAAAGAAATCTCAGTAGCAGCTGACAACAGTACAAATGTAGTTATAGCTATTAAAAAAAATCACAGGTAGTCACAGCTCTGTGTCATTTTTCAATGCCATCCCAGAATGCTTATTTATTATTCTACTTTTCAAAGGTTCCAGAGTTGAGTAAAGAACACTAGACACATTTCAGAAACAGAAGAGGTAGTCTTGCTTTATTATGCAATTGGATCATGGCCATTATAGTAGGGACTAGATTGTGCCTGTTACTTTGGTGATCTGTGAAGGTAAAATCATGTGATTATCACAAAAGTCAGTCATTGCTCTTTTTGACCAGCTCCACCTCACTTGAAAGTAAATGCAGAACTTTGGTGGGGAAAAAAACAATGTAAGAAATTTGTTCTATACAAAGTACAAGGGACAACAAAGGAAAAACATGAGAAACTAGACTGTCTTTGCCATGAAAGGAAAATGTATTGTAACTTGTTTTATTTGTGAGCTAGAATCTAAGGAGCCTGGTCTGATAATAATTTGGGAAGTTGTCAAATTATTTCAAGAACTTTGTAACATGAGAGATTTGCCCAGGGTAGCTACTTGTAAGCCAAGATACAAATGAAACTGCACCCTCTTTAGAGAGACCTTTACTTGATCTGACAGGGTGGTCAATCAACTCCTTTTGCCTGATTTTCTACAGTACTTCAGTTCTGATCTACAAAGAGGGTTAGTGTCTCTGAAGTGTGTTGGAGCTTCCTCTTCTTGTTTGAGGCCAGCTGGTCCTGAAGGATTGACGCTCCTCACTCCAGTGGGTTACAAATCAGGGCCCTTAAACCAGGCAGGGAAAAAATCAGTCTTCAACCACTTCTGCTGTGCCCTGAGATCCTTCCTACCTACCTTGGTTTCTGTCAGATTCTCCAGACTCCAGATCTGGACATCTCCTCTCTGTTTCTTGGTAAGAATGTCCACTTTCAGCCTACATCCTCCTCTTGCAGTAGTCCCACCCCTCTGCTTCTCAGCTTTTTTATTCTCCCAACTGCTCCCAAGGTGCAGGAACTAGCATGTGCAAGTGCTGCAGAATACCCAAGTTTTAGCTATTAGTCATGGATTTGGGATCCTGGCTGATGTACTGCCTCATACACGGGTCCTGGCTGCTGCAATAACCCCTCCCCACTCTGGGCTGCTAGGTGACTCAGAGCTCTGGATCTTAGCTGTCAACCCTTTTTCATCTCCTGGCCCTGGGTCTGGTCCTGGACTTGTGCTTACCCCCAGCATTGGTGGAAGGGATAAATAAGGGTAAGGAGTCTGGCTTTCATCACCCCTACTATTAAAAATGGCCTCACATGACTGAGCTGCTGTGAGGCTGCCAATTAGCTTTGGCTACATTTCCTGAATTAATCCCTTGGCTGACCAGCCAGCCTGGGGTATAGACGCTTCATGACACCACTATTAATATTAATTGGGATTCTGTAAGGGTATTGAACTGAATGCGGAATGAACTCCTGAATATCTCATTAGTTTCCTTTCTCACCTCTAAGTGAGAGCTTGAATTCTGACTTGCAATGCATTTCCTCCATTGCTGCAAGACTGAGAGAGGGTAAGGGAAACTTAATTTACATTTTGTAGTTTGTATTTTTTATGGACTGATCTGAAATACTGTCATTTTTCAAGGAAGGAGAAAATCTCTTCACTAATAAACTACTATATTCTCTAATTTTTATTTTCTACTCTCACAGCCCTAACTGTATCATAGAAAGTCCAACACAGCTATTTGCTCAGCTTCAGAAATCCCCCTTTTGAGTCTCAAACCTACTTGTTTGCTAAGCAATGGAAATATTGCTTCTTGAGGGTTTTCTGACCTCTGTCATAACTCATCAGTAAAGGATGAATAATCATTACCTTTCTCAGACTTTTCATTTTGTTTAAATCCATTAATATTAGTGCTGATGTGAAACAGTTTCTCCAACTGTAATGTACTTTGATCCAGACTTGTAGGTTTTTTAGACTCCAATTGGTATTCACATTTGATACTGTTAGTATGCTGATTGTTAGGGTTAGTACAACTTTATGGTCGATAAATCAAGCAATCAGAATATAAAGAATTCTAAACATAAAGATTAAACTCTCCAACTTCACTCAGGTCCTTTATGCATAAAACTATAACAATGGTCTTCTCTTGTTTCATTATAGCCAGAGCGCATTGAGACATGTATAATTAAATTAGTTTAAGTATGTGTCTATAGTGCAATAAAACACATGCAGCTGGTCTCTCACTGACCCAAGGCTTGGTATGTGGGTGATAAAATTGCAGTGCAGATGTTCATGCCTGGAGTCTGGGCTCCAGTCTGAGGCTGAACGCGCACACTGCACACAGCCTGAGCCCTGTGAGTTTTAGCTGATGTTTTATTGCACTTAGACATATCTGAGCAATTTCATTCATATTGCCTAGGTTGAGTTGACTATACAAATTGAAAGGGATTGAAAAATTAAGCCCTGGGTATGGAAAGAGTTAATGAAACTATCATGCAGAGTTGCCAAGTTTTGTTCTGCTCCATCTATTGTACATTTTGCAAATTAAATATTCATATGTGAAAATATGTATATAACCATAAATGTGTGTGTATTCTCAACATAATCTGCTCTCCACAGTGGCAGTTGATAGTTAATTCACCAAACTTACCATGGAGGAGATGAGTAGGAGAGTCTGAATAGGGAATTATAGGGTGGCTGCTGGGAGTTGCTGGGGAAATATTAGAATACGGATCGGTAATGCTGGATCTACTAAGGGGTCTGAGGGTATGTCTACACTACTCCGCTAGTTCGAACTAGCGGGCGTAATGTAGTCATCCGCACTTGCAAATGAAGCCCGGGATTTGAATTTCCCGGGCTTCATTTGCATGAAGCCGGCCGGCGCCATTTTTAAATGCCGGCTAGTTCGGACTCCATGCCGCATGGTTACACATGGCACGGACTAGCTAGTTCGGATTAGGCTTCTAATCTGAACTAGCTGTACGCCTCGTGGAAGCCTAATCCGAACTAGCTAGTCCGTGCCACGTGTAGCCATGTGGCACGGAGTCCGAACTAGCCGGCATTTAAAAATGGCGCCGGCCGGCTTCATGCAAATGAAGCCCGGGAAATTCAAATCCCGGGCTTCATTTGCAAGTGCGGATGACTACATTACCCCCGCTAGTTCGAACTAGCGGGGTAGTGTAGACATACCCTGAGTGTTTGCTGTGGCTTCCTAGGACTTCTAGGGCATAGATGGTGCTGGAGAGAGGTGAGGGCTCACAGTGAAGGGAGATGGGGAATAGATAGGGCTGTGGGGCTTGAAAGGTTCTGAATTGCAACCAGGTGGTAGGATTGGGACAGTGGGCTTCTAAGAAATAAATGAGTGC
This sequence comes from Pelodiscus sinensis, assembly GCF_052426305.1. Lineage (NCBI taxonomy): Eukaryota > Metazoa > Chordata > Testudines > Trionychidae > Pelodiscus > Pelodiscus sinensis. The sequence goes on from NC_143052.1 coordinate 204,754,228, forward strand.
TGGGACTGCTAGTTGCAGAGGGCAGATGGCTGTAGAAGGTTCTTTCCTTCCTGCAGTACAGAAGTCTGTTTGGATAGCAGTAGCACATGCTTCAAGGAGGATGGGAAGGGAAGAGGCTGGGTCTCATGTTGGGCTTAGATCCAGCAGAGGAAAAAAGAGAAATGAGACTCCTGGCTGTCAGCTCATAAAGTGCAACTGTAGCCTATATTGGCCTAAAAGTGGAACTGCCTGTGTCTTCCTTCCTTCCTTCCTTCCTTCCTTCCTTCCTTCCTTCCTTCCTTCCTTCCAAGTCAGATGAACAAGTGAGACTGGATTAGAGGGCTGCCACTAGGGTTGCCAGGTGTCCGGTATTCACCCAGACAGTCTGGTATTTTTGCTTCCTGTCCGATAAAAAAAATTCAGAAATTACCAGACAATTAAGATGTCCGGTATTTTCTGATTCTCCCCCCCCCCCCCCCCCAGTCAGGAGGAGAAAATGCCAGGCACCTGGCAACCCTACAAATGCTCAGTGCCTGGCTTCTCCCCCCCACTCCCTAGGATCCCAACACCACCAGCCTCCCAATCCCAGACCCCATGATTGCCAGGTTCCGTAAGGCAGCCAGCCAAAAATGGCTGCTGGCAAAAAGACCAAGGGGAAGCAATGACTCCCCTGGGTCTTCGTGCTCAAACCCTCCCCTGTTCCTATCCCTGAACTCACTCTTAAAGGGGACATGCTGTTTTATTTTTAATTTTTTTTTCAACAACTTTGGTCTCTCTCTCCCCCCCCCCCTTTTTTTCTTCAACAGAATGTTTTCTGGGTGGTTTTTTTTTTGCAGGGGGGGGACGGGTGTTTGGTATTTTTGTTTCAACCATCTGGCAACCCTAGCTGCCACGTGCATGGACATCATGTAAGATACATAACAGTTGGCTTCCCTGCTCATGGTTTAGTCTTCTCTGCTCAGGCAGCAACTCATTCCAAAGAAATGGCGCAAGTAAATACATTGGAAAAGAATTCTTGAAGGCAACTGTACGGTAATACTGTCTGAGTATTTTTCCATGATGCTTAGAAATGTATTCACACTTAGGCACAGTAGGAATAAAGTCTATGCAGTAAATTAAGGAGAGGCCATCACTATATTGAACTTAATCATTAGTGGTTTAACTCACCTCATTGACTAGCCGGCACTGACAGAGGTCCAACTTAACAGCAGTATAGCTAGGCATAAAAAGAGGTGTCCCTGCAGGAAGCTTGAAGAAGCTATAGCCACCACAAAATTGCCTTACTCTCTGTAGCCACTCCGTCCTGAGCATCTGGCCAACAACCACTGCTCTCTGGCTACCCAGATCCTGGAACTGGGGCAGGCTCCCCTTTGGGAAGCTGATCCATGATTGACACAGCTTGTGTGGAGCTTGTTTGATGTTGGACATGGATGTGTCCGAGTGGGTCTTGGCTGAGCTGCGATGGGGGAACAGGGAGCCTCCTTGTGCTGGTGCCTCTGGCTCTGGACTGTGACCTGTAGCTGCTGCTGTATTGAAAAAGTGTTCAAGTTCCTGAGTACTTGGCTTAAAAAGACACGCAAATTATTCTGCAAACACTGCTACCATTTCTCTTTCTCCTCCCTCCCACACAAACTGCCAATACACACAGTCTCCCTCACACACTTTCCCCAACAAACCTAGCCACACTCACTCACACTCTCTCACTCTTTCATGTGCACACGGTTTCCTGCACATTTTTGTTCACGTTTTGAGGATAACCTAGATATACATGTTTAAGTGAGCATGGTTAAATGAGCAAGTGTGCCCACCAGATGTATAGTAACACCTCTCTAATTTTCTGTCTAGCATGCCTTAGCCTCCCACTCCTGCAGCTGGAGCTGTCCTTGGGCATAGCCATAGGGGAAGACCAACCTTTGTCTCCCTGCTATCCAAAACAAAGACTGATCTATTGAGCAGCAGATCTCCCGTTAAGCTGTGCACTTGTGCAGCCACTCAGGAGAGATTCAAATGCCAGGCAGCTGATTAGCAGTCACCTAGCTAGATTTTTTTGTGTCTATTATTGGTGCACATCTGTAGATGCCTCAGTACACATTCAAAAATGTATTCCACACGTGGATGGAAACAATCTGCACCTAGATAGAGAATATTGCACTTTCACTAAAATCCAAGTGTTCCCGAACTCATATAAGAGATTAAAAGTGTTCCCTAACTCATATAAGAGATATAGTCTCCCTATCTACACCAGATTCTATAGCCCACCCCCTTCTACATATGGTATAAGACCCCACCTGCTGACCACATACTTTAGTTTACCAAGGATCTGGTTACCGTTAGTCCAAAACGGTATTGGACTTAGCAAAAGTTATGACAAATGAGCAGACTCACCTAATCAGACCACAACCCCTTACCAAGCCAATGGCCAACAAATGAGCCCACTCTCGCTGGGCCGATCTGCTAGTGAGGTCCGCATTCCTTGCCTGCCTCAGAGAAGCCAATGTTGCCTAGTGTCACCTCACTCTCCTGAATCCAGAATGGGGGCTACCTGTCGTTGCTTGGTCAGGGTGTGGCTATTTATTCCAGGAAGACAATTAGCCTCCTTCTGCTTCTTTCAAAGCAGCCAGTTCTTTTTCTACTAAATTCTCCTCCATGATGAGGGATGAAGAAGAAGGATATAGAGAGATGATGTTATTCCCACTTGTATAAGGATCCCTGCCTGTCCATCAAAGCTTTCTACGTTCCCTCGTGTTCAGACCAAGGAGGCATTTATATGATAGTGAAGTTTTCTTTTCCATTTATTTAACAAAGAATATGTTTTATGACTTTCAGTCTGTTTAAATATGTATTTCAACAGCTCTCTTTGCCCTTTTTAGTCTCTTTTCTGAGTTTCTTAAATTCTGTATGAATCCAACTCTGTTCTTTAGGGATTTGGCTATGTATTCTCCAGCTGTTGAATCAAGATTGCAGGACAAAATTGGGAGTGCTCTGAGTGTTATCATTGAAGGAAATAGTATCTTCAAGCTGTCATGCTGGGGGGAGATAGTATTCTGTCTTCATGATGCTTAAACTACCATGAATATTAAATCAGTTTCTCATGCCAATTGTAGGCATTTGGAGACTTACTTATGGAGATGTAGTGTGAAATGCCAGATTTTCAGAGGAGGTCTTTGTGAATGTGTAGATAAAAAAAATAAGGAAAAACTGAGACTACCATACTAATACTTTGATATTAAGTAAGGATGAAAAATTGTTGTAAAAGCAGTCAATCTTTAGTCTTCTTGTATTAATCCATCAAGCTTTCTCTTCCTAATTAAAACTGGAAGGTCTCATGTTTAGCAATCTGAGTACCAAGTGTGAAAACTGTATCTGAACAGTAAAAAAAAAATCATAATTCAATAGAATAGTTACATTACTTCAATTAGACAGACAAGGTGGATGAAGTTGATATCTTTATTTAAACCTATTTCTGCTTTTGAGCTACACCAGTGGTTCCCAAAGTGGAGTCTGTGGACCACTAGAGGTCTGTGGATTCCTTGCTAGGTGGTCCTCAGCTCGCACTCAACCCATCTTAATCACCCTGCAGTGGGGAGCCCACAGTGGTGTTCTAGCCTCACCCTGCCCCTGAAAGGTTGGCTTCCTGCTGGTGGGCAGACGGAGGGGAGAAAGTCCAGAGCCTCACTGTGTGATCTGGCTTGTGGCGAATAAGTAGCTCCGTGCTCTACTGCTCCACTCTCCTCCCCCTGCTGGGAGAACAACAGCACATGGACATGCTGCCTGAAGGCTTTCCCTGCTGTTCCTATTGGCCAGATTCCAGCCAATGGGAACAGCGGAAGGCCATGTTACATGGTACCTGGGAGTGTTGGGATCTGCAAAAGCAGGTAAGTGCCTCCCTACACCTCATGCCCAGACCCTGCACCCCACCTCCATCACACACATCCCCACCAAGACCTCACTCCCTAGCCCTCTCTTGCACCCTCCCCCTTGATCAGACACCCTATCCCTAGCTCGCTCCTGCCTGCTCCCCCCAGCCTGTTCCTGCATCCTGCTCCCACCAGACCTTGCACCCTCACCCCCTCCTGTACCCTATCTCTTGCTCAGATCCTGTACCCTCATCCCACTCATTGGCAGCCCTGTCCCACACCCTGAACCCCCCATTTTGGCCCCACCCCACAGCTGGCGGGTTCTACAAAATCACTAACCCTGGAAATCTAAAAAAGTTAATCTGGCCTATGGGGAGCTCTGAAATTCAGTCCTCCCTGTCTCCTCCTCTCCCCTCCTTCTCTCCTCTCCCCCTCCCTCCCAACCATGGCACTGGAGCACAAAGGGAATAAGGTATCTCAGTTAGAGGCCACATCAGTGAGAGTTGGGGGGAGGAGGGGCTGGAGGGTGTTTTATTTGCTTCTCACTTGTGTGGTCCCTCACTGATTATTTTTCCTGAGGGACAGTGCCCCTCCAACCCAAAAGGTTCCCCACCTGTGCCATAAATAAAAGACAATGTTGAAACCTTTTGCATTGGACATAAATTAATATTTTACTTTTTTAAAACAAAGATTGGTAAACTAACATGAGACAGTTAAAGCACTGAATCTGTTTAATTTAAATTAATATTTCCTTTTTTACTGGTTAAATTAAACCATTCTTAGCTACATCCCTAGCAAAATGGTTTGGGCATCATTGTATAATTAACAGCAAGTTTCCATAAGCAGTTGTTGGTCCACAGAAAGGTTTGTGTTGAGCTGGGTGGGCCCCGGGCCAAAAAGTTTGAGATTTACAGAGCTACACAGAACTCTCCTTCAGGTCTGGAAAAGTGTAATAGGGCGTCTTAAAACGCAGCCTTGGGAAAAGGCTGGAGCTGTGGAGCCAGCAGATGTGAGCTAATTAGGGCCTAGCGGAAGGCAGTATGAATAAAGGATCCTGGAGAGGAGGAAACACGGGTTCAGAGGAGGAAATGGGGGAGGGATAGCTCAGTGGTTTGAGCATTGGCCTGTTAAATCCAGGGTTGTGAGCTCAATCCATGAGAAGGCCATTTAAGGATTTGGGGCAAAAATTTGTCAGGGATGGTACTTTATCCTGCTGTGAAGGCAAGGGACTAGACTCGACCTTTCAAGGTCCCTTCCAGTTCTAGGAGATAGGCAATCTCCATTAATTAATTAAATTACTGCTGTGGACCAGGAGGGACCTAGCTGCCAGGGAAGCTAGAGGCTTCCTGACTTAGGTCAGGGCTGGAGAAAGGCAGGCAGAGCTGGGGAAGCTCTGGCCAGGCAAGATCTCAGGCTGCAGGGCCTAAAGTAAGGCCCAGGGCTGCAGAGAGGCAGCCAGGGTAGGCAAAAGCAACAGGTTCACATGGTCTTGCCAATGATGAGTGGCACCTGAGGAAAGAGGCTAGATAATGACTGGCAGTGGTTCACTGAGACACAGTGGGCATAAGTGGTTGGAGGTTCCCAGTGGGGAGGACACCAGAGTGTGGGGGGCACTGGGATAAGGCAGCACCCAGAGATGGAGGAAAAAAAATAGGTAGCAGCAGGTGAGACACCAAAAGGGGGTGCTCCTGGCTGAAAAGTTAATTCCCAGAGTGGCCAGCAGAAGATGCACATGGGGATGAATGCTCGCCCTGTTACAGAAAGGTACTTAGTGTCACAGAGAAATGCAATCCTGAACAGATAGTTTAGCATAAGTAGCCCATAGTCAAAGAGACTGTTCACCAATCTTGATTCTCTAATATCCTGGGACCTACAAGACTACTTTAGCTTCAGCTTCAGGGGTAGCCGAGTTAGTCTATGCAGGATAAACTTGAAAAAACAACAAAAGGTCTGGTAGCACTTCATAGATGAACAAAACATGCACAGACCACCACTTTACTCATACTTTACTCAGGTTGCTCAATCATGCTACTTACTTGCCTCATTTTATCTTCCCTCAGAATAAAATCCACTTTTTGAAAAGTTTGCCTACAGAAACCAGTTTTGCATTCCTTGTTACAGTGATTCCTCAAAATTGAATTTTCTGTCCTCTCAGTGTCCTCAAATTGTATTTTTGGAATCATGCAATGTCCTTAAGTACCGTAGGCACACTTTAACACATCTGTTCAAGGTTACTGTATTTTGTATTGTTTAGCAGGCTATCTAAACCTGGTCTCATTATGTATTTTGTTTGAATAATTGTGCAGGTAATGTGCAATAATCTCATTTTGAGCAAAAGCTTATCAGTGAAATATTTACTCTCAGTTAATTGAGCAAACAAACCAGCCTAATGCAATATGACTCATTCTGTGAGAAGAAACTGTGCTGCTACTGAGTAGGAGAGATTTATCTTTAAGGGCTGATAGTATTATTATCTTTGTATTCCTTATCTTCTTTAGTTAACACAGGAAGACAGCATGCTTAGTTCTCCTTTTGATTGTCTTGGGCATGATGGATAAGCAATAGGCATACTACCTGATGCCTTTTCCTAGCATTGTGGAACTGTATAACTGGTGCCCAGAAAACATTAAGTTAGTGCTGCAGGAAAATGTCATGGCATGCCTGTAACTTTGAAAGTGACTTGTATCCCTCCCTACATATTAGAAAGTGAGGATATTGCTTACATGAAGCGGGGAGATGATGATCGTATTTAGATTTGTGCTGTAGTGAATGGAAATTTTGTTTTTTGAGGGCCAACCCTTTCTTCCCACTAGGGAATCCTTTTTAACATCCCCTATCCTCTACTCCACAGCCTGTTTTTCCAATTTGTGTGTTGTATGTGTATATATGTATGTATCATGTATGTATTATTTAAATCTTTTGTTCTACCCATTCTCATCATCTCTTCATGGCCTGCTAACTTGCCTCTAATAATTTTTGGAGAACTGGCAATCTCAGCCCTGCTTTATGCAGTCATAATCCCTAGGACAGCAGGATGCCCTTCTGGCAGTCTTTTTAATGAGATGTGATCTGGTGGCAATGCACTTACCTTCTTGAAGTGGTATTTTTCTTATTTTCCATAATCCAAGATGTCTCTTCAAAATTCTTTCTTAGGCTCAGAATTCCTGCTTTAAAATGGCAAGACAGATAATGAACTTGGTTCATTTTCATTTGAACGCTGTTCCTAAAAATTCAGCCAGCCTCCGGGGGAGCACACATGTTAATCTTGTAGATATGCATGAGCTTTATGTACCCTTATAGCTAATCAATTACATTAGTCTGGGTATATATCCCTTTTGAGGCAATGTTTCAGAAGTAGGTTTCCCACAATACAGACAAAGCACGAACTAGCAGTGTTCAAATTCTCTTTGCTTTTGAGTTCTGTTTAAACTTTGTCTCTTAACACTCACTGTGTTGTAAGTGCACATTCACCTGTAGCCACAAGTAATATATAGCCCTTATGGCCTCAAATCTGTGAACATTTATATTATTCAGAAGAAGAAAGTGATTTATTCTTGTAGTCCCATTTGCTTCCAAAAATTTTAATAGGCTGACTAGTCTCACAATCCAGGTAGTAATACATTTATTGACATTTGACCTAAAGAGAAACATTAGTACACAACTTAGAAAACAGACCTTTATCTGAAAAATGAGCAGTTTTGCTCACTTTGACCATGCAATTTGTGGGTCATTATACTTTTTCCCCTTCCATCCCCCACAATTATTTATGATAAAGTTCATTTGTTATTTCCTCTTACTTTGACTGGTCAGGCACAGCATGTGCTCCAGTATGAATATACATGAAGCTTCTTGGGTTAAATTCACCAGAGGAATAATAGATATATATGTTTTTTAAACTGTGAAAAACACATTATTTCCTATTATGCACATTCAACTACTAGAAGGTACTCAATAATATTCATTGTCCATGGGCTCCATTTTCAATGTTGATTAGTGATGCTTGTGTTTTATTTTTTTCTATGTTCTCCCCTTTAAGACAAACTGAAAAGGGCTTGATGTTTGAAAATGTTGAGTTGCCTGTTCTCTGAAAATCAGTCATCTTTAGTGGGGCAAACGTTGAGCAACCAAAAATAAAAGCATTAAAAATTACTAGTCACTTTTGTAAATTTTATCTTTGTGCTTATGAAAAATGAATATAAAATGTACCAATTTTTGCTGTCTACTTTGTGTTTTCTTTCTAGAAATACTATACATTACCTTTCAAATTGTCAGTCTCTTCAGTTTATTTCACCAGCTCCATTTTTCTTCCAGATCCATTTTTAGACTTTTCACCAATTAAAAATATCCCTTCTATGTTCTACAGGTTCACTGGGATAGTAAAAAAGAGAATATTGTCCCAAAGACATCGGATGCTGAAGGATTATATGCACACACTTGCACATAAATATTTTAAGTAGCATTTTGATTTGTGTAGTTGAAAGTGTTTTCTTTTTTCTTTCAAACACTGCAAATTATGGAAAGGCTATACTCGGCACACCTTTTTACATAATTTTAAGACTTTTTTTCAATGTTATTTGCTAATTTTCCTGCACTGATGGCCACGGTTGACCTCAAGTCTATGGCTTGGCAATACACTATCCTGTACATACACTGATTGTTCCTAGCCTGTTATTTCTAAACAGAAGGCTACAGCTCAACTGAGCAACATGTTTCCCAGCATTAAAGAGAGAACACAAAGGCCATGTCTGCACTAGGAAACTATTTCAAAATTACGAAAATTGACTTAACTCCCAATTTAACAGAATCAAAATAGTGTGTTCCCACTATTGGGAAGCTTCAAAATAAGTTAGAATTCATCCAAAATAGCATGTCCACATTGAACAGAGCCTGCCTCTGACTTAAAACCCAGGAAGCACTCTAGGGAGGGCACCAGGAGGGCGGATACTTGCTATGACTGCTTGGTCAGGCAAGCCGTGACATGTGCTTTCAGGATCTGCTCTCTATGGCCGTGTCTCACAAGGCACTCCTCCACTGCCTCTCCCCTCACAGGATACAAAAGGGATGCAATGGGCTGGAGGTGCTTTCTTGTACTCTGGTTACCCTTGTGGACACCATAGGACTCACAGCATGGAGTCAGAGCTGCTGCAAGGCAGTGCCGGGCTCATGGGCCTCATGGCACAGTACTTCCAAACTACCCGCATGTTGCTCCATAAGGACGAAGATCAGCAGGCCAAACACCAGCATTGACCGCAGGTCCTACTCACCCAGATCCTGGTACTCCTGCTGCTGTGCATGCACCTTAATCCCTTGGACACTGTAAAATGCTGCTTCTGGCAGCAGGAGATGAGATCAAAATGGTGAAACCGCATCGTCCTGCAGGGATGGGATGATCAGCAGTGGCTCCAAAACTTCTCTGTGTGCAAGGCTACCTTCCTAGAGCTCTGAAAGTGGCTCGCGCTTGCCCTCCATTTTTTTCCTTATCCCCCCAGTCCCCCTATTTATTCTTAGATCTGGACTTCCAACACTCCAGTCATCTGAACAAATGGGTTGTGCCCATGAAAGTTCATGATATCATCTACATCTTTTGGTAGGCTTTAAGGTGCTACAAGACTATTTTTTGTGTGTTAAGTTTTTTCTGTCTCAGCAGACATCCAACAATGTAGTATTCAAAAAAGATTTACAATGTTAATTTTACAATTCAGTTTAAGGAATGTATAAATAATGTCTTGTGTATAATACATCTGTGATCCTGAAATATAGCTTCTACCCTAGAGGATAAACTGGTATTTCTTCTATGTATTAAATTAAGAATTAAGCTATTGTATTCTAATATATCCTGCTATAATTTGTTAAAAGGAGACATTTGCGCATTTTAATATTTGTTTTGATTTAACTATAAATTAGAAATCTCTTTCTTTACCAGCATCCTTTCTTTTCAGCTTACGTGAAGTGATTATTTTGTAGACTTTGAGGTCAAGAAAGGTAGAATTTCTTAAAGTATTTAAAGAGAACACATATTGACATGTTAAACAGGTGAATCGGTTTGAGGGAATGGCAATGCAGGTTTCATATTTGGACTGCAAGCTTGGAGAGTGTTCGTTAATGTAGTGTTTTTGAGTATTTTATTTTTCACTGACCCACATACCTTGCAAAATGTAGGCCAAATTTTTAGATTATTCTAGTAGTTCTAGTTAGTAAATTTCTCTGAGTTAATTTATTCCAGTATTAATTTAGTACCAATATATAGCCAAGGAGTTCACTTATGGGCCAGGAAACCATTGTGTTATTGCTGTATACACACAATCTAATGTCACACTTCTGACCTCCTATGTTTACAATATTAAGTACAGTGTAACAAATGTGTATAATGGTTGTTCCTTTAGTATCAGAAACCTGAAGGGAAATCTTGTGTTTGTGTGCATACAGAAGAAAAAAAACCCACCTCCATCACCTTGCTTTTCTAGCTTTTAATTTAATGATAGTCACTGTCTCTGTAAATGATAGATTTACATTGGATTTGACAGTTTTCAAAACTGAATTTACCCTTTTTAATAAAAGACAGATTAGGCTTCTAAGAATGTGTTGTCTATTTCCAGAAAAAGGTATTTGTATATTCACATTTGCTATATGAAATAAAGTTAAAACCTCAAAGCACATGGAACTAGAAGTCATGAAAGCAGCAAATATAGTGATGAGTTATGAAGAGCATTCTTTCAGTGGTTCATTTGCTGATGTAACATTACAGCAGCATGTCTGGTGCTTCCATTATTGCTGACAGCATGGATCCAATCTGCAAAGCTTCTCTGTTCCTCAGAAAATTCCTAGAACTGACAACCATGTGGAGTTACCTAATAAGCTGTTTAGAAATAGTACAAAGCATCTTACAAACACCCAAAATAGTAAATACTGATAAGGTACTCTAGCCTTTTACTATTTCCATCAGCCAATGAGAGTGTTCAGAATAATAAGCCTGTCTCATTGACTAAAAGTAAATACCTGAAAGCACCTGCACTGCACTTACCTTTTTTTTCTCTCTCTCTCTCTTTTACTTTAACACACACACACACACACACACACACACACACACACACACACACACACACACACTTTAACACACTAGCTGATTGAGAGATATGTCAAATCTTTTAGACAAAAACATCTTTTAGACTTAAAAAAGAAGGTAGCGATGAAGTCAGAATAAAATGCAACTACCCTTTGCTAAGCAAACAAGTTCTTTTGGTGTGAATAACGACATCCCATGAAAAACTGTAGGCCTGGCATTGAAATTGTCCTCCTTAATGTTCTCTCACTCCCCCTTTAATTCATAATTTATGTGGAAAGTTAGTCACTGCAATGTTATGGGTAGCAATGTGACTAGACTTCTGAACGGAAGAAGTCAATGACACCAAACAAAGATCAGAATCATTGATGGTCACATATTTGTAGCACGGTATGGAAAAGATTAGGCCCCACTGTATTATGCACTGTAGAAATGCATAGCAAAAGGAAGGGCCTTGACTTGAAGAGCTTAAAATATATGATCAATATGAAAGGCAACAAGTGAGTATATGTTAGAGAAAGCACAAAGTAATGTGGAGACAATTACAGAATAATAAGCAGCAGTCACAGCTTACCAGCTGGTTTATTATTATCAAGCATTTTGTAGGCACAATGGTATAAGTGGGCTGTAAGGAAAGATTTAAAGAAGGATGCTTTTCTCAAAATTTGACAAAAACCATTGTACTTTCTCCCCTGCTGACCCTTATGTTGGGAAGGAGTTCCCTGAGCTATTCCATTATCATCCTTTTAATCTTCTTAAAATCCACTTTTGGCTGGATGCCTACAGAACACTTGACAATAATTAACCAGCTGGAGTCTGTGTTTCTGCAGAGAAGAACAACTTATATAGGATGAAGAAAGACCATAAAAGGCCTTAAAAATGAAGATGAGCATTCAGTTCTCCTTGGAGCTAGCATTCAGTTCCTGTTCAGGAAAATTATTTATATTTTGCATGTGAAAGTCCTTCTTAAAAGAGAGCTTTTATTCCCCTCATTTGCTGAAATGGATTATTGTGGATTGGACAGTAACCCCATTTTGAGAAAACAAAATCTCTTGAACTATATAATGAGATCAGGAGGCCCATCAGGCTTCAGTGTGGAACTCTGCATCAGAGAGGATGGTTTTATTTTACAATTTTCCTGGCGTGTCCTCACTATAGCAGTCTTCTATGTGTGCTTTTGCTTTTAGGGGTCCTTCAAACTTTAGAATTTTTCCTTGTGAAGTCTTTTAATAAGAGTTGAATGGGTGGCACAAAGAGGCGAAATTTGTCTTACAAAAAGGTGGTTGTGGAAAAGTCAGGCATTCTAATTCATGCTGCAGCCTATATTTATGAGAAAAAAAATGTGGATAGAAAGTTTCAGTGAATTATGTATGTGTGTTTATTTACCTGTTATTGTCTTTAAGGCTGTAAGAAGACAGAAGGTTCTTGAACAGAGTATCCAGTCTGCCCAAGAAATTGACAAAACCCTTCGCTTGATCCAAGAGTCTCTTGCCTTCATTGACAGACAATTAACAGCTTACATTGCAGAGAGAGTTGATGCTGCTCAAGTCCCTCAGGAAGCACAAGTAAGTTACATGCAGGTTAATGGTCTTGAATTGATTTGTTGGTCACACTGCATTTCTGAATCTCTGAAGAGTGGTGGACTTTCTCTCTCTCTCCTCTCTTTTTTTAAATAAAGATGTTTAGAATTTAATTAAAAAGATGGACTTGCAGCAGGTTTTTTTGTAACAGTACATTTGAAAGGGCAAGAAAAGTTTTGATAGAAGTATTGGAGAAGATTTTTTATTTCTCAATAAAATCATACTTTACTTTTTTTTTTAACCTGTGCCTATCCCGATGATTTAAAAAACCTTAAATGCCATGGGAAATTGGGCAATAGCATTAAAGTGGCAATGAACAACAATGTGGGTCTTTAAAATCCAATCGTTTTTATGCCAGAATTAACTCATCTACTTTTAGTTGGCTTATTTGTAAAGCCAGTTAGATGGCACATGGGTTATTACTGAGTTTAAACACACCCAAGCTATGTCTACACTGCAGAGCTATTTTGGGATACTGGAAGTATCCCTAAAGAGCTATTCTGTGTCTATTGAAGCAGCCCGTTATTTCAAAATAAGTTTCAAAATAACGAGCAGCTTATTCCAACTTCTGAATAACCTTCGTTCCACGAGGGTTAAGGGTCATTTCGGAATACTGTAGCAAGTTATTTTGAAATGTGGTTCTGTGAAGAGAGCACCAATTTTTGAAATAATCTATTTTGAGGTAAAGGTGCAGTGTAGATGCACCCATTCTGTGGTTAATTATTACAGTACTTAGATTTATATAAATACCTTTACAATACATCTTCAGACAAGTTTAAAAGAAAATGGTCCTTTCCTTCCCTCCAACAACTTGTTTAGACATTGGACCTAGAGCACATTTACCACCAGTTTGTACTTTTGAACTATTTTCACTGTAATATCTACCCATAGCCTTATTTAAGTGGTTTTAAGTATGCATGTCTGGCATGGAAAACCTTGGTGAGTTGGTCTCAGATACAGACAAAAATGGATCAGAAGGTTGTAGGCCTGATTTCAGAGGTTGAAATCCCACATATCCTGCTGAAGTAAAAGGGAACTGAGGTTCCATGACACCTCTGGAAACCAGGCCTGTGTCTCTTATATTAACAATATTTTTTAAAAGTTAAAAATTCCTTTTAAAAGTTATATACAGTTTGGCTTTGCCCTACCCTCAGTCTAATTTTACACACTGTTATAATTACTGCCTCCAGTTGTTCCCATCTTAAACCTATGTAAGAGTAGAGTCAGTCTTTGATAATACACTCCTTGTGTCTCAATTTTCATTCCTAAACTGTAGTATGTACCCACTGACCCTTTAAATGTTTTGTTTCCCCTCCAAATTAGATCAATACAGAATTTTATTGGCTAACTCAGGACTGAAATCACCATTCGTTAATGGAGCATTGGTTTGGTTTCCATCTTCTAAATCTGTCTCTCTAAAGATTTTCAGTTTAAGAAACCTCCAGTACTATCTGTTTGGTAATGTTGTGTCTGGACCTTTTCAAAAATATGCTTTCATCAAAAGAAAATTTTAATGTATATAGCCTTTAGAAACTGCCACAGATATTGTATTGATGGTGATTCAAGTTTTATATTAAAAAAACAATATTTGAATGCTCTTACCATTGAATCCAGGAAACAACCAACTTATATTTGATGGAATATTTTTGGATGCAGACACAAACTTTTTTCCCCCAAACGTTTGTGATGCACCAGGAGTTATTGCTTCATGCCTGATACTAAATTCACCTAATGGTAATAGGTGTGCCATTAAACAACTCAGCATTTTTTTTAATATCTTTCTGCTTCATGGTTTTATTTTAAGATGCAGATAAAATCTTTTGAGGAAACAAATTTCTCATCAGAACAGACTGAACTCGGATATTACTGTTCTTTGAGCTCAGTCTGAAAATTCTTTAAATCCTTTTAGGAAACTAAACTGTGCAATGCATTTTAAATAGGTAAATTAGCCTGATTCTTTCCATAAGTGAATGGTGGGGCTAAGGTACTGGCCCATCTCCTGAAGAGACTTTGCTAGCACATCTCCTACAAAAATGAACAGATCTTCTTTACCAAGATCTCCCATGTAAAAGTAGTGGCTGTCCTGCTACTTGCATTTTCTTTTTCCAGGGAAGGCGATAATTCATTAATAACAGTTAATCAAACCCGGAGACTACAAAATAAACTCTTCAGCAAAGTATGTTGCATTCCTACAAGAATTGGAGAAATTTTAATCAGAAAGATGACACTGTTTTTTAATGGTTAGTTCCCAAATTCAAAGCAAGGGCTGAAATTGAGAAGAAATGAGGTGAAATGCAGCTCCTCTTGTAAAACGAAAATGATCGCTTTGGTACATACAGAGAGATGGCAAAAGAAACGGAGAGTTTTCAATGTTATATATATGCTATTTGACGTTGCACCTTTTGAACGTAGAATTTGTATGCTTCTTACTCCACCATGTGGGCATTCAGGACTTAGTGCTATAGAACTATTGCTAGGTAACAGACTACTCACTGTGGATCTCTGATCTCAAATCCCCCTCCCCTTTCCACTGAAGATAGTATATTCAGAAACAGTAGCCTACCAGAAGCCATTCGCAGAAATTAATGGGTTCAGATTCCTGTAAGGCACAGTGCTAAAACTGCCTGCTGAAAAGAAATTAAAAATAACACTGATCTTAAAAATATATATATTCATGAAGGAGAAGTCATTTCCATTTGTGCTTGACCTCAGTATTCCACAAGGACCTCTCCTTCATTTACATTAATATACAAAGTTCATGCAAGTATTAAAGTTATTACCATGGGAATTTTCTCACATCCTATTTTTACACTCTTTCTCTATGTTTTTTGCTTGATGTACATGGAGCTTTTAAGAATTGCAATTACCTGTATAAAAGGAAAAATTCAAATATAAAATTTGGTGTTACTTAAGAATTCATTCTATAATAAACAATCTGCTTACTCTGAAATAAGACTAATTTCTAGGTCTTTTATTTTTTTTTAGTCAGTATTTATTATATTCAACAAATTTCCTAGAACTAATAGCAGGGTTTTTTTTAAGTTTATTTGTTTATGCCGTTACTTTGGACATTTCTTGGTAAAATCCAAATATTAATATAGGCTCCTCTCAAGATTTATACAGTTGGATAGGTTGGTGCTCATAGTTTCACTGAAGTTTCTATGTTTTAATTAATTGATTACATCAATTCTTATGCTAGCACTTTAGTTCTGGTTTATAATTTTAAAAATCCATTTATTTAATAATATGGCATTGTATAAAGGCTTAGCTTTTTTCAAAGTATATGCTCTGTTTAAGTCAAGAAACAATATGGATTTGGTGTGTGAAAGAAGCAGCTTCCAGGTGTCAACTGAACATGTCAAATATCTTGGAATAGGCTTGTGTATTTTTTTTTTCTGTTTGTGTAATTATCTGAAATGCAGTGCTAAGGACAAAAAATGGTATGAAATTACTTAGTAAAATTAAGGGAGGAAATATGTAGCATATACTGTTTTTCTGCTGTTGCCCCATAACATTCTGAAAGGGTAACATTTAAGTAATCATACTGTTGACATGCATTAAATATCTGATTACATGTTAAATGAGAGAGTTCATTCATATGCTGTTAAAATATCCTTGTGCCATGTACCAGTGCAATGCTAATGTAATGCTTTAATAGAAAAAGTTATGGAGTTATATGGCATCTCACCTAATGAGGAATGAACATACAGAATCAATTACTTACGTTAAAAAATTCAGAATGGTGTACACAGTTGATGTTAAAGACATTAATACATTTTTCATGTTCTAAACATGGAAACGTATTTTATTGAGTTCTCTGTGGAACATTAGTAATCAGAAGGGAGCCCCTGACCTAAACATGCTTCTGAAATGCAAACTCAGACTTTATTTGAACACATTTTAATTGCTGCTCAAGATACTGTTCTGAACAGTATCTTATATTGTCCTTATCACCGTATTATCTGAGTGCTTCACAGTAGTACATTGAGCAATGTGACTGACATTAGATGTGCATGATGGGTTCTTTCTGTCATCTACATGGGGGTAGTGTTTTATTTTACTAGTTTGGGTTTTTTTAAATTAGGGATGTTAAAACAGCTAACTGGTTAAACAATATCACCTAACTAGTTAACCTTTTTAACTACAGGTTGGACCATTGTGGTCCAGCATGCTTGGGACCTGAACGGTCCCGAACAAGTGAATTTGCTGGACCAGGGGAGGTCAAGCGTCTGGGCTCTCCCAGGACTTCCCTTCTAGCAGCTGACCCAGGAGCACCCAGCCCACCTGCCTGGCTCTGCTGCCCCCCATACCACTCCGAGGGTTCTGCTCCTTGCCCCCAGCCCTGCACGGGATGGCAGCTACTCCCAGGGCTCCCTGCCTCTGTCCCCTGTTATCAAGTCACTTCTAGTGATGTAGTTCGATTAATAAAAGCAACTTTCTATCCCTAACTGACTCTGTCTTGAAGCGAATCCACAACCCTTTTGGGCCCTACACCTGTGACTTGACACCTGTGAGCCAGCAACTCTCTCAGGGCCTTAAACATTGAGTATAATCTGCTGTATAATCAATCTATGGAGGAAAAAGTTTAGCTTAGAGTTTAGTGTAGTAGTGGCCAAGACAATGACCACCCTCCAACTTTAAGCAGAGCAGAGGGATGTTTGGCTGGCTGATGGAGTGAAGGGAAGAGTGCTTTATGGCAGCACGTGGAGAGATGAAATCTGCTGCAAGAGTAGCAGCGTTGTCACTAACTCATCCCTGGGAATGAAGAGCTTAAAAAGAGACAGTACAGTACCTCAAGACTTTGTTTTGATAGGGACCAGGGGAGGAGGGCTTATTGCTGGCACCTCCTTATGGCAGATGTCCAGTGCTCCATAGGTACTCCATAGGACAGGTGTACAGTGGAATGGGTAAATGGCTTGGCAAAGGACTTAAAAAGGGGTATTCATTAAAGAAACAAATGGGGAGCAGTTGGGATATCCTATGATTGGTATGGCAGGGAGCCAAACCTCCATTTTTATAGCCCACTTTCACCCTCTACAAATGCGAGGGGGAGGATGGTAAGTTCCCAGCAATGGCTGTGCTACAGGAACCTGAACAGGAGAGGAGCAGGTAAATAGCCCCCCAGGTAATTATGGAATAAATATGGGGTGACCTGCACTGTGCACTGTTTTCTGCTGGATGCTCCCAGACACCTAACAATAAAGTCGTGGCCTGATTATATCCATGTCAAATGTCACCTGTCCTTCATTTGGCATAGTCAGACAAGGGAGGCAGAACCTGCTTTCATTAATTCATGTTTGAGTAGTCCTTGAGGAGTCCTTTTTGCTGAAGTCTCCCTCTCACTTGGACATATAGCTGTGACTTCAAGTTTGAAATTCACTACTGACTAATATTGAAGACCATTGCAAAGAAACTAAGAACTAGAGAGTGTGATTAAGCTGGGCTCAGAACTAAAATACTCAACATGCTAGATACTATGAAAATACATAAGTAACTTTCATCAGTCCCATGATATACTTACAGCCTGGATCTGGCACCAGGGGTTCCTTCCCAGCATCGGGGAGCTGGTGCTCTAGCCCAGCAGTCCCCTCCCCTGTGCTGGAGCATCAGCATTGGCTTCCTGCTGTGGAGGGGGAGACCTGGGCCTTGAAAGCCAGAGTCAGGCAAGCCATGGATCTTCCTGGTGGGGGAAGAAAGTGGTTTTCTGGGCTACTGCTCCCTCTCCCCTTCTCTGGGGAAATGGTAGCACAGCAGAACATGGCCTGGAGGCTTTTTCTACTCAGTGACATACTCTGTGAGGCTTTCCTTTTGTGTCTTGCTCTTTTTAACTCTCTTCCTGCCTTCCTTTCAACTTCAAAAGGGAATTTCATGGATCTTACATTTAAGAAGTACTCTGAATAGTTGTAGTGCTCTGTTGTTACTTAGCACGTATTTAAATAGGGCATCTAGATAAGTAGCAACTGAATTGTAAATGAACAATCCTATTCTGCTGATCGCTAAATATTTCAGTGGCTGTATAACTAAACTTTTACTTGGAAATCAGTGAACCAGAAGAAAAAGTGAGCCCCAATTTAGCAAGCTAATGGCTTATACATACTATGTGGGTAGTTATAAGCCTTTAACATCACAAAACACTAGGAAATCTTGGCAAGCTTTATTGCTGCAATTCAGTTACAGTGTAGGCGTACATATTATATATAATTATATAAACAAGTAAATATTGCACTAGTATGCAGAAAAAAAACTTTTTCTGGAACCGATGAACTTGTGCATCTATTGTTTATTTGTAGAATACACAAGGTTCCTAAAATAATAATAGTCACAGTAAAAGCTACAATTCTGTGTTTTTACTGATGATTTTAGTAAGATAGCTCAAATTATGCAAATTGACTGCCTTTGCAATTAAACTGATACATTAGCATTTATATTCAACTGGTTCATGAAAAACCACAGAGTAACAAAAGTGCATGATTACTCTTGTGTCATGTCACATTAACATCTTACCATATTAGTCTAACATCAGTGACAGAGCCCATAGAGTTGTATTGCCTCTTTTCTCTGGCAGGCCCTGATCAAATCTGTTCAGAAAATTGCACAGTTATACAGCAGACCACCTGAAATCACTTGGATTCTATCTTGGAAATGGAGAAGAGTAGTAGAAAGAAAGTTCTCCTTCTCAGAACTTTCACAAAGGCTGGTCAAGGAATCTGTGTCTGGTTGCCTAGTTTTCAGTTATTGGCATTTGAAGTTTTTGGGTATTATAGTTTGTTCTCCTGCATAGCAATTTATTTCTATTGCCTGACTGGTTTTTTTAATCCATAAATTCTAGCATGACAATTCATTTCTGTTTTATGAGAATAGATTTTCAGAATCTGACTTAATTTAAAACCTAGAGTTGCTTTTCTACTGTGGGATTTAAGCAAAAAAATCAAACAAAAAAGATTCATTCTACCAGTTTTTAATTTAACTGAATCCCTCTGCTGTTTTCAGTGTTTAATGTATATTGTGTTAAATTCCTTAAGTATATTGTATTTTTGGAGCAAGTCAGACTTAGACTAGGAAATCATTCACACCTGTGAATTACAATATGTATATTTTGAACAGTAGCTGTTAAAATATTAGTTGAATATTCTAAATCCAAGTGATTTCAGGCTATATGTCTACAATGTTCCAAAGCAGAGTGTATTAGTACTCATCTCGTTTATTTGTCTCTTTCTCCTTATGGATTAGTCCTGCGTTTCAGCACTTATTAATTTTGACCTGTTTATCTAGTCTCTTTGTGATATAATCTCTGTATGCATCTTAGATTTCTATAATATAGTCCCAAAATAAGGAAATACGTGCAGGCAAGGGGTGAGAGGGTATTACCCTACTTTCTTTATCTGGAATAGAAGAGGCAAGGAGTGCCCTCGCTTACCAGAATGATAAGAGCAGGGGCACAAGTGGTTCTTCCTCAACTCCCAAGAGGCCAAAGGATTCCCTGCCCTTGAGAGCTGCAGAAGCACTAGTTACTTTTCCTTCACCAAACCTCATAAATCTATTTTCCTAGCCATTGAATCATTTTTGTTGCTCTTCTGGGAACTTCTTAGAACATTCTGGCATCTTTCCTGTTCTGAGGTGACCCAAGCTGTTTGCTGTATTGTTAGCACAACCTCCCAATGCTTATGCATCACATAAGCAGCCCACAATCACATAGTCTTCTAAGTCATTATTTTGCAGTGCAAGTTCACATGAGTTTGTTGTCCACTATTAAGTGCTTTATGGAACTATTTTTGACAAAACATCTGCTTTCTATTAATTTACCCGAATCATAGCTTATTCTTCCCTAGAAAAGGCTCCATTGTTGTTATTTTGCAGGGACATTAATCATTAACGACGAATCAGTTTTCACTTCTGGAGTTAATTATCATTGGTAAATAGATGAATAGACACAGCCTTAGGATATTCATTCCTAGTTTATTTTACTCCTGTTATGTATGTAGCCCTTGATCACTTTGAAAAGAGATTCAATTGACCCAGTTGTACTGTAATCAATTAATCCATGTACATTGCCATTGCTGAATCTGTCAGTACAGCCCTGTGCAGAAACCCTGCTTTTGTAACCATTCAGTGTGCTCTTGTTCCCCTCCTCATCTTCTCTCTCCTCCATTCTTGCACTTGACCGTATCCACCCTTCCGATCTCCTTCTCCTGGTCCCCAGCTCTGTTCCTCGCTGTGACATTAAATTGAGAGCCCGGGCTACTGGAGATTTCCCCAGTTTATGCTAGTTTTTTGCCACCTGTTCCCTGACTTAGGAGTGTAGTGGAAGTCAGAGATATGAAAATGCACATGAATTAGATACATCTTGTCTTATAGCTAATCCAAACTAAGTTTTTTGCAGAGTTTTATCATAAGGATTGATTTAGATTATTAGGGTGGTATTATTTTTAAAATTACCTCATTTTATTTTAAGATATATCCAGGGGGCTCATTTATTAGAGACTTCATTCATTTGTTGGTATGTCAAAAAAACAAGATTTTTTAAAACATAGGTTAAAAACTTAAAACGGAGGAAATTAATTTAAAGGAAAAAGACTGAATAGGGAAAGGAATAAAACCATGTAAAACTATTAGGACATCTTCATTTGACTGTCTCTCTCCTTCTCTATTCTGTTATAAGTTGTTCTTGTTTGGCAGTCTGTCAGAAGGATATCTGATGTCCATGATGGGAGGCAATTTTGGGCTGTAGCGGTCTCTTGTTCTTATCTGTTGCTGTGGTCTAGGTGTCACTGCATGGGACAGTGAACCACACCAGGTGTGTGGGTTACACTTGCTCAGATGTTCACAGCAAAATCACATAAGAGTAGATTTCTACTAGATGGTAAAGCAGGACTCTTATGAAAACAAAGAGGAATGATATGGTGACATGGAATCTGACATGCTTGGGTGGGGAATAGCAGAACCTTAGAATCATAGAATAATAGGACTGGAAGGGACCTCGAGAGGTCATCGAGTCCAGCCCCTCGCCCTCAAGGCAGGACCAAGCTCCGTCTACACCATACCTGACAGATGTCTATCTAACCTGTTCTTAAATATCTCCAGAGAGGGAGATTCCACCACCTCCCTTGGAAATTTATTCCAATATTTGACCACCCTGACAGTTAGGAATTTTTTCCTAATGTCCAATCTAAACCTCCCCTGCTGCACTTTAAGCCCATTACTCCTTGTCCTGTTCTCAGAAACCAAGAGGAACAAATTTTCTCCTTCCTCCTTGTGACACCCTTTTAGATATTTGAAAACCACTATCATGTCCCCCCTTAATCTTCTTTTTTCCAAACTAAACAAGCCCAGTTCATGAAGCCTGGCTTCATAGGTCATGTTCTCTAAACCTTTAATCATTCTTGTCACTCTTCTCTGTACCCTTTCCAATTTCTCCACATCTTTCTTGAAATGTGGCGCCCAGAACTGGACACAGTACTCCAGCTGAGGCCGAACTAGTGCAGAGTAGAGCGGCAGAATGACTTCACGAGTTTTGCTTACAACACACCTGTTGATACAACCTAGAATCATATTTGCTTTTTTTGCAACAGCATCACACTGTTGACTCATATTCAACTTATGGTCCACTATGACCCCTAGATCCCTTTCCGCCATGCTCCTTCCTAGACAGTCGCTTCCCATCTTGTATGTATGGAACTGATTGTTCCTTCCTAAGTGGAGCACTTTGCATTTCTCTTTATTAAACCTCATCCTGTTTACCTCTGACCATTTCTCTAACTTGCTAAGGTCATTTTGAATTATGTCCCTATCCTCCAAAGAAGTTGCAACCCCACCCAGTTTGGCATCATCTGCAAACTTAATAAGCGTACTCTCTATCCCAATATCTACATCCCAAAACAGACTCTTGAGGAACTCCACTTGTTATCCCTTTCCAGCAGGATTTAGAACCGTTAACAACAACTCTCTGACTATGGTTATCTAGCCAATTATGCACCCACCTTATCGTGGCCCTATCGAAGTTATATTAGCCTAGTTTATCAATAAGAATATCATGCGAGACCGTATCAAATGCCTTACTAAAGTCTAGGTATATGACATCCACCGCTTCTCCCTTATCCACAAGGCTCGTTATCCTATCAAAGAAAGCTATCAGATTAGTTTGGCATGACTTGTTCTTCACAAACGTATGCTGGCTATTCCCTATCACTTTATTACCTTCCAAGTGTTTGCATATGATTTCCTTAATTACTTTAGATTCACATGTTAAGAATTATTGAAAATATAGCCAGGAGGATGGTGATGTCATTAGTTCCCTTTCATCATTGAATTATAGAATTGAAAGGAATCTTGAGAGGTCCTGTAGTCCAGATTCTTGCACTCAGGACTGGACTAAGTATTATTTAGACCATATATGACAGGCAACCATCTCTGACCTCCTTAGGCAATTTATTCCATTGCTTAACCACCCTGATAGGAATTTTTTCCTAATGTCCAATTTAAACTGACCTTGCTACAATGTAAATGCATTGCCTCTTGTCCTATCACCAGAGTCTAGCAACACCAATTTTTCTTCCTCCTCTTTATACCAAACTTTTTATGTACTTGAAAACTATTATCATATCCCCCCTCAGACTTCTCGTCTCGAGACTAAACAAACAAACTCAGTTCCTTCAGCTTTTCTTCATAGGTCATGTTTTCTAGACCTTTAATTGTTGTGCTATTTGCCCTTTTCCAGTTCTCTGAAATCTCTGCTGCCTTCCACGACTTTTCAAAGATAATCACTAATGGTTCAGATATTGCCTAACTCAGCTCCTGAGTATTTGAGGATATATTTCTTTTGGCCCTAGCAACCTGACGACATCTTACTTGTCTAAGTAGTTTCTAACTTGTTCTTTCCCTATTTAGTTTTAGATCCTACCTCATTTTCACTGGCTTTCATTATGCTAGATGTCCAATCACTACTAAACTTTCTGGTGGAAACTGCTGTTTCCACATTTTCTGTTATTGTTTCCACCCACCTTGAGTAATGTCTCAACCTATCCTTGATGGTCCTGTTGTTTTTAATGTATTTGTAGACTTTTTTCTTATTACCGTTTGTGTCCCTATCTATGTACCTTGGCCTTTCTAATTTAATCACTACATGCTTTTGTGGTTTGTTTATATTTATCCTTTGTAATTTGACCTATTTTCCACTTTTTGTCATTTTGGATCATTTAAAATATCTTGATTAAGTCTGAGTGTTGCCATGCTGCCTATCTTTCCTACACAATGGAGTAACTTACTCTTGTGCTCTTAATAATGTCTCCAAGAAAAATTACCAGCTCTCTTGAACAGTTTTTCCCCTGTACTTTTCCTTCCCATGGGATTTTACCTACCAATTCCTTGAGTTTTCCTAAGTCAGCTTCTTGAAAGTTACTTTTATTGTGCTGTTCCTCCCCCCCCCCCCCCATTTCCATCTCAACCTCAGTTCACATGTATAAATTTTTAATATACAGGCAGTCCCCGAGTTACGCGGATCCGACTTATGTTGGATCCGCAGTTACGAACGGGGCCCTCTCCCTGGTCTCCAGCAGACCAGGGAGAGGAAGCAAAGCGGCGGAGCATGCGGGTCTGGGCTGTCTGCTGCCCGCGTGTTCCGCCGCTTTGCTCCCCGTCCCCCTGATCTGCAGACCAGGGGGATGGGGAGCAAAGCAGAGCAAAGCCGCGGAGCAGGGGGGCAGAGGGACAGCCCAGACACGCCGTGGCTGTCCTGCTGCCCTTGGGCTCCAGACACCTGTGGTACAGCAGCTGGGGCGCTGCCGGTTGTTCCTGGAGCGTCGCTCTGGGCGTTACTGGACCAACCCGGCAGCACCCCAGCTGCTCTGCCCCAGGCGTCCTGATTCAGCCACTGCTGGTCAGTTTCAGCAGTGGCTGAATCAGGACCCTGGGGCAGAGCAACTTGGGTGCTGCTGGGTTGGTCCAGTAGCGCCGAGGAGCAGCGGCGCTACTGGACCAACCCAGCAGCACCCCAGCTGCTCTGCCCCAGGCATCCCCAAGTCAGCCGCTGCTGAAACTGACCAGTGGCTGACTACAGGAAGCCCCTGCCCCGGGCTTCCTGGAATCAGCTGCTTATCAGTTTCAGCAGCAGCTGACTTGGGGATTCCTGGAGTTCTTAAGTTGATTCTGTATGTAAGACAGAACTGGCATCCAGATTCAGCCGCTGTTGAAACTGATCAGTTTCAGCAGCGGCTGAATCTGGACGCCAGTTCCGACTTGCATACAGATTCAACTTAAGAACAAACCTACAGTCCCTATCTTGTATGTAACCCGGGGACTGCCTGTATAAGGCAAAACAGTCTCTGATTTTTCCCTGTCTTTCCTAAGCAAGGTGTACCCTTGTATACCAATATTCCAGCCATTTGTATTTTCTCACTAAGTCTCTGTGATTCCAAATTTGTTATAATTATCATTATTAAACTAAATTAAACTAGCATTTCTGGTTCTTTCTGCTTCTTCTCCATTCATCTCTCATTGGCATACATAGATCTAAGATGCTAATTTGATTTCCCCCTCTCTCTTCTCGCTTGTGTCTCTCTTTATCTCTGCCTTTCTCCCTTGGCTCCCTTCTCCCAGGACTCTCTGTTTCTGACTTACCAATGGCTTTTGAGTTCTGCCCTCACTGAACAATTCTCTCCTCCCTCCCGCATCATATAATCATTCTTTCAAGACAAGAAGGTTCAACAGTGTGAATATGGAGTGCATTTTGTGGTGGTAGTAGCCCAGAAAGTGATGTTAGTGTTTGAAAAAGTGGTGAAGATGCTTCTGTCTCCCTATCACACTTAAAACTCATCACAGCACTAAGCTGTTTAAGTGCTTTCTGAAAAGATGCATCTAAACAGGTTACATCAAAATTGCCCATTCAAATCAAGTTTCTGGTGCTTTGGAATAGACAGCTAGTTTAAAGGGCAAAATGATCAGTTAGTATTAGTAAAGCATGTCTCTATCCTTAACAGGACTCTTGAAACTACCTAATAAATAGGCGGGGGGGGGGGGGTTCTATTCAGAAAAATTCAGTTCATACAATTTTTTTTCCAAAATCATTATTCTTGTTTTTTTCCAAAAAGTCTGAAAAACATTGAACTGACCTTCCAGCCACCTAATATATATGAATTATACCATTTCTGAAATGCTCTAGCTAATGAATTTCATGATAATCAATACAGGTAAATAAAGACTAATATAATTCCGACAACAAAAGGCACTGACCTAAGGTGTCAATTACCACAGATACTGAGTAAAACAGTGCAGAGCAATCCTTGAGTGTGTGGTATCACTTATTAATATATTCTGAGGCTGTACTGTGGCTCATGAGAATAGCCAGTGAGCTGTGAATGTGATAAGGGAATCAATGCCACTGGTGCATGGTGTCACTTTACTGAGCTAACTGTATCTCTGACCTCCAGGTCTCTTGGAGCGCACCTCTCTCTCAGCCATGGCCCCAAACCATTGCCTCTGTCAGAGGGTGGAATTATGCAAATCTCCTGCTCTCTTCATATTAGCAGGTATCACTTTAGCAGGTCCTGTGGCAACTAAGTAGCAGCTGTCCTCCTCAGTAGCTATGGCCAGACATTAATGTGGAGACCAGAAGCCTTCTAAAGAAAATAATTATTTATTACTAAACATTTCAGAGAAAAAACTCTTAACACAATAATTTCCTGAGCCTGCCCATCTCCTGAAAGTTTGGGAAGGAGTTAACTACTTCAGCCATTCCTCTGGGACCTGTCTCTGTATCCTTATTAGTCTGTTCTCATAACAAACAGATCTTCTCTCTTCTCCCCCGCCCCCCGTACCATACACAAAGATGTCTTTTAAATGGCACTTGGATCTTTGAGTTCTCAGCCTTGGCAAAACAACTCAGTAACTTGGGGTTGAGCCTAGAAGTAGAATCCTTACTATCTAATAGCATGGCCTTTATCTTGAAATGCACCCCGCCCCACTCCTTATGGGGAGGCAGCATATTGAGAACTGTTGTGTTGTCTTCCATGTTTCTTTTTTTCTACAGCTTCCTATAAAGCTAGACCAATACATTCATACAAACAAGTCCCATAAGCCAATATACCTATATAGTAATACTATATCTCAGGGACTGAACAAGAAATGCTCCAACACTTCAGTTAGTCTAAAAGGTGCCACAGGACTCCTTGCCGCTTTTGCAGATTCAGACTAACACGGCTACCCCTCTGATACACGAAATGAACTGGATGGGCTGTTATATTCAACACCCAAATTACATGAAAAGCTACATGTCGTACACTTACAGACCACTCATTTAGCCACATTTAGTTCCGGCACTATTATTGACAGGTTTTTTTCTCCTCATAGAATCATAAAATCATGGAATACTAGGACTGGAAGGGACCTCGAGAGGTCATCGAGTCCAGTCCCCTGCCCTCATGGCAGGACCAAATACTGTATAGACCATCCCCGATAGACATTTATCTAACCTACTCTTAAATATCTCCAGAGATGGGGATTCCACAACCTCCCTGGGCAATTTATTCCAGTGTTTGACCACCCTGACAGTTAGAAACTTTTTCCTAATGTCCAACCTAAACCTTCCTTGCTACAGTTTAAGCCCATTGCTTCTTGTTCTATCCTCGGAGGCCAAGATGAACAAGTTTTCTCTCTCCTCCTTACGACTCTCTTTTAGATACCTGAAAATTGCTATCCTGTCCCCCCCCCCCATCCCCAGTCTTCTCTTTTCTAAACTAAACAAACCCAATTCTTTCAGCCTTATTTCATGTTCTCTAGACCTTTAATCATTCTTTTTGCTCTTCTCTGGACCCTCTCCAATTTCTCCCATCCTTCTTGAAATGTGGTGCCCAGAACTGGACACAATACTCCAACTGAGGCCTAACTAGTGCAGAGTAGAGAGGAAGAATGACTTCTTGTGTTTTGCTTACAACACACATGTTAATGTATCCCAGCATCATGTTTGCTTTTTTTGCAAACTGCTGACTCATATTCAGCTTCTGGTCCACTATAATCCCTAGATCCCTTTCTGCTGTACTCCTTCCTAGACAGTCGCTTCCCATTCTGTATGTATGAAACTGATTGTTCCTTCCTAAGTGGAGCACTTTGCATTTGTCTTTATTAAACTTCATCCTGTTTACCTCAGACCATTTCTCCAATTTGTCCAGATCATTTTGAATTATGACCCTATCCTCCATATTAGTCGCAACCCCTCCCAGTTTGGTATTATCTGCAAACTTAATAAGCGTACTTTCTATACCAATATCTAAATCTTTGATGAAGATATTGAACAGAGCCAGTCCCAAAACAGACCCCTGCAGAACTCCACTTGTTATACCTTTATAGCTGGATTGTGAACCATTAATAACTGGCTGGATAACCGTACTCAGAGAGTAGTTATGCACCCACCTTATAGTAGCCCCATCTAAGTTGTATTTGCCTAGTTTATCGATAAGAATATCATACGAGACCGTATCAAATGCCTTGCTAAAGTCTAGGTATACCACATCCACCGCTTCTCCCTTATCCACAAGATTCGTTATCCTATCAAAGAAAGCTATCAGATTGGTTTGATATGATTTGTTCTTTACAAATCCATGCTGGCTGTTCCCTATCACCTTGCCACCTTCCAACTGTTTACAGATGATTTCCTTAATTACTTGCTCCATTATCTTCCCTGGCACATAAGTTAAACTAACTGGTCTGTAGTTTCCTGGGCTGTTCTTATTTCCCTTTTTATAAATGGGCACTATATTTGCCCTTTTCCAGTCTTCTGGAATCTCTCCTTTCTCCCGTGATTTTCCAAATATGATAGCTAGAGGCTCAGAGACCTCCTCTATATTCTAGAATACTTCTTGAGTATTCTAGGATGCATTTCATCGGGCCCCGGTGACTTGCAGGCATCTAACTTTTCTAGGTGATTTTTAACTTGTTCTTTTTTTATTTTATCTTCTAAACCTACCCCCTTCCCACTAGCATTCACTGTTAGGCATTCCTTCAGACTTCTCAGTGAAGACTGAAACAAAGAAGTCATTAAGTATCTCTGCCATTTCCAATTTTCCTGTTACTGTTTCTCCCTCCTCACTGACCAGTGGGCCTACCCTCTCCTTGGTATTCCCCTTGCTTCTAATGTATTTATAAATAGTCTTCTTGTTTCTCTTTATTCCCATCGCTAGTTTGAGCTCATTTTGTGCCTTTGCCTTTCTAATCTTACCCCCACATTCCTGTGTTGTTTGCCTATATTCATCCTTTGTAATTTGTCCTACTTTCCATTTTTTATCTTACTCTTTTTTATTTTTAGATCATGCAAGATCTCGTGGTTAAGCCAAGATGGTCTTTTGCCGTATTTTCTATCTTTCTGACACAGCGGAATAGCTTGCTTTTGGGCCCTTAATAATGTCCCTTTGAAAAACTGCCAACTCTCCTCATCTGCTTTTCCCTTCAGTCTTGATTCCCATGGGAATCAAGACTAAGCACTCTGAGCTTACCAAAATCCGCCTTCCTGAAATCCACTGTCTCTGTTTTGCTGTTCTCCCTTCTACCCTTCCTTAGAATTGTGAACTCTATGATTTCATGATCATTTTCACCCAAGCTGCCTTCCACTTTCAAATTCTCAACCAGTTCCTCCCTATTTGTTAGGATCAAATCTAGAACAGCTTCCCCCCGGTAGCTTTTTCAACCTTCTGAAATAAAAAGTTGTCTCCAATGCATTCCAAGAACTTGTTGGATAGTCTCTGCCCTGCAGTGTTATTTTCCCAACATATATCGGGATAGTTGAAGTCCTCTATCACCATCAAATCTTGGGCTTAGGATGATATTATTAGTTTAAAAAAAGCCTCATCCACTTCTTCTACCTTGGTAGGTGGCCTGTAATAGACTCGTAGCATGACATCACCCTTGTTTTTAATCCCTTTTAGCCTAACCCAGAGACTCTCAACACTTCTGTCTTCTATGTCCATCTCCACCTCACTCTAAGGGTGCATCTAGACTGACAAGATTTTGCGCAAAAGCAATTGCTTTTGTGCAAAAACATGCCAGCTGTCTACACTGGCCGCTTGAATTTGCGCAAGAGCACTGACTTTGTAATGTACAAAATCAGTGCTTCTTGCGCAAATACTTTCATGGTCCCGCTCAGGGATAAGCCCTATTGCACAAGAATACTTGCTCAAGAGGGCCAGTGTAGACAGGCACCTTAATTTTTTGCACAAGACAGCCCGATGGTTAAAATGGCCATCAGACCTTTCTTGTGCAAAAGTGCGTCTAGATTGGCACGGATGCTTTTGCGCAAAAGCACTTTTTTTGCAAAAGCATCCTTGCCAATCTAGACGCTCTTTTGCGGAAATACTTTTAATGGAAAAACTTTTCCATTAAAAGTATTTCCACAAAATCATGCCAGTCTAGACGTAGCCCAAGTGTATTCATTTTTAATATATAAGGCAACACCTCCTCCCTTTTTTACCATCCTTCCTGAGCAAGCTGTACCCTTCCATGCAAACATTCCAATCATGTGTATTATCTCATCAAGTTTCTGTGATGCCAACAATGTCATAATTGTACTGATTTATTAGCACTTCCAGTTCTTCCTGCTTATTACCCATACTTCTCGCATTTGTATATAGACATCTAAGATACTGATTTGACCTTGCCTGCCAGTTTTGCCCTGATCCTCCTTTCTCTCTGCCATTATAGCCCACGCTCCCTCCCATTTGCGACCCATCTTCCAGGTCTCCATGTTCTCCACTTACCTGTGGGCTTTGCTCACCTGTCCCCGTTGAACCTAGTTTAAATCCCTCCTCACTAGATTAGCCAGTCTGTGTCCAAATAGGGTCTTCCCCCTCCTTGAACGGTGAATGCCATCTCTGCCCAGCAGTCCTTCCTGGAATAGCATCCCATGGTTGAGGAAGCCAAAGCCCTCCTGGCAACATCATCTTCGCAGTCAGGCATTCACCTCCAGGATGCCCCTGTCTCTGCCTGGGCCCCTACCTTCGACAGGAAGGATCGAAGAGAATACCACCTGCGCTCCAAACTCCTTCACCCGTACTCCCAGAGCCCTGTAGTCACTCCTGATCCGCTCAGTGTCATGCCTCGCAGAATCATTTGTGCCCATGTGGATGAGTAGCATGGGGTAGTAGTCAGAGGGCCGGATAATCCTCAACAATGCCTCCATAACATCTCCGATACAGGCCCCCAGCAGACAGCATACCTCCTGAGATGAAATGTCAGGGCAACAGATGGGCGCCTCCGTCCCCCTCCAAAGATAGTCTCTGACTACCACTACCTCACATTTCCTATTAGCAGTGGTGGCAGCCGACCTCCTAGCCTTGGGGGTACGAGGCTTCTCCTCCTCTGTTGTAAGGAGTGATTCCTTATCTCCTGTATAAAGAAGAGCATAACGGTTTCCTAGAACCACAACCTTCCCTTACTCTCCTTTTTCTGCTTTAAATTAGGAGATTTTTCCTTTTTTCTCCATGCACCAGAAGAAGAGGGTTTTGCCCACGAAAGCTCATAATACTATATAATTTTTTTTAAGTCCCTAAGGTGCTACAGGAATATTCATTTTTTTTTCAGGTCACATAAAACATTCATAAAATCATTGCAACTCGATATTTCTAAATTATTGTATCCATGACACAGCTCTGAAGGTGATGGGTCATCTAGAGCACCCAGATTACAAGTCACAGCAAGCTTGTTTTATGATACTTGGAATTTTCCATAGTGAAATTTCTAAAGGCAGAATCAATGACTTTTGTTTTTCTTTTACCTGGTAC
Organism: Pelodiscus sinensis; assembly: GCF_052426305.1. Classification (NCBI taxonomy): domain Eukaryota; kingdom Metazoa; phylum Chordata; order Testudines; family Trionychidae; genus Pelodiscus; species Pelodiscus sinensis. The sequence goes on from NC_143052.1 coordinate 204,785,462, forward strand.
AGTGTGTCTCCATCAAAAGTCAATGTGGCTAGTCTCATGCTTGTAGTTAAATACCTTGCAAGCGTAATGGTGGAAGAGCTTAGCAATGGTATGTAAGATGTATTCTCATAAATGTGGGAAGAATGTCTTTCTTTCTGTTCTGTACAAAGCTGAATACATTATGTTTTTGCAAACATTTTGCACTTATTTTTTACTAAAAAGTTCCATGAAGCAAAATGGCAAGTTTCATGGGGTTTCATTAAATTTTATACACAGGTAGTTTTATGGGCAGTAGAAACCAATCATTACAGTCCCTTACATTTAACCATGCTATTTTCAGACACCAAACACCCTCTCCTCTGTGCAACTCTCTTCTTTTTCTCTCTGGAGATCTGCTTCAGTATACAAAAGGAAAACAAACAAGCAATAGTAATTCATAGAATGTAATATACATTTTTTTGTTGTGCGGGAGGGAAGATGAGAGAAATCCTTAGATTGCACTTTGTATTCACACTCAGGGCAGTTTCTTGCCTCTGCACAACTGGTGGTATGGGAGGAGAGTGTATCTAAGCTAGTGGTGGGGGTCCATATGCTTCTGAGCAGCACTTTGCCACTCTTGTGATCCTGCTATAAGTGTGGTTGCAAGGAGCAGTGTTTGGTGGAAAAGGGGTTCTGGTTTAGTGATTTCTCCTAGATCTGTCTCAGCCAGCAGTGCTTCTCTCCAGACCTGCCACAGAAGAGACAGAGGATGCTAAGGCCAGGTGGAAAGACTTCATATAGTTCTTATTTCTCTATTGTCCCTTTCTCTTACCTACCTGTGGGGATATATCAAAACAAACCACAGTGTCATGGTCCTTTTTAGTTCGTTGTATTCCATTTTTATGCATTTAGATACTGTACTTGAGCTTAGAATTAAATAATTGGAACTGGTGGCAGCCAGATTTTCCATTTCCTTGGGAACTATGTGATTTTGATTTTTTTTCTGTTTTGTTATAGAACATGAACAAAGCAAAAATGAACTATTCCGTGAAATGAAATTTAGAAACATGGAGGGAGGAATTGATAAAAATATTTTTAGAAATTGAAATGTTTTGTACCAATTTTAATATTTTAAAATTTTATTAATGTCAAATATGTAAATATTGAAACAAAAAATCATGTTGAAATGGCAAATGAAGCTTGTCATTCTGAAAAGGGCAAAATGAAATAGTTCACTCTTCATTCTAATTTTGTTTAATGGATTTTTTTTTCTAAATCAGCATGTTTCTGCTAAACATTTCACTTGAAATAAATCATCATTCCTGACCCAATTTTCCATCAGAAAATTTCTGACTAGGTCTGATAAATAATACTGTATAGCTGATCCTCAAAAACATAAAGGGATTATCATTGCTAATAGAGTTTTACAAATTTCTGTAATTGTGTTTCTTTAAAACCATATTTTAATGCATGCGTGGTACAGCAGGACATGCTGGTGCCCAACTATTTTAAGATTCTTAGCACTATATTGTTTTATTATATTCTGGACAATATATTTACAAAAGAGTTTTTATGCCCATGTTGATCATCTCACAACATGCAGGTCACAATATATAAAGCTTTGTATTCAACATGCAAATGAGGATGCAATTAAAAAAAACATTTATTTTGCAATTATCAAATTTGTTCACATGTGAACTAAATTAAAAAGCTTGTTCCTAATTTGTGTGGCAATATAAAGTTTAAGTTCTTTTCTTGAAGTATGGCCATTTGATTTAAGAACCATACCTTAAAAATACATCTGCTTATAGCTAAAGTATAGTGGTTTTGAGAGGTTTTTTATAACTTATTCAGAAAATAGAAGAAAGCTACAGTTAGACTTTTTTTGTTTCCATTTAGCAATAATGGTTTCAAATACTCTTCCTGATGAGAAAAAAGCTAATAGTTATTTCAGAGTTACTATTCTCAGCGGTAATTGTTAAGCTGTCTGCTACTAGCAGATATTCATTTTCTTACAATTTCCACAGAAATTGTTTTGAAATTGTTTAAATTGGGTTATATCAATATGCATTATATGAATTGTTTTGCATGTTGTTGCATTGGTCAGTGTTGCTTAAATCAATTGGTGTCTTTTTCAGACCAATTTATGATGAGATAACAAGAGCAGAAATTTGCATTATGGTAATTTGATCATTTGCCAGTTCTTGCTGAAAATGACAAACAGAAATGTTCACAAAAAATGGCTGAGATGAATACATGAGTGTCCTTTGTCATCAGCCTAGTGTAGTACTTTTCCCATTTCTAGCACACAATTAATGCAGGTTTTGGTCATAAATCCCAAGTTATATAATATTTGTAGATCTTTTGAATACATACTAGTGTGAGGTATCATTTACTGTACATATCAGATACTTTGATCAAAATATTTACAATTTACATAAAAATATCTTTAAAAGATATTAACATAACCAGTCAAACAAATAATAAAAGTACCTGAATAAATTCCTTTACTTGTTCATATATATTTCTTTTCCATAGTTACTTTAGATATATTTCAAAGACAAATAATTGTGATCCATCTGCTTCTCTTGAGAAGGAAATCTGCACTCAGTATCTGCAATGTAATTGTAACGTCCTTAGCAATGGATTGTCATCATTGTCAGAAGCTCAAAATTTGACGTTAGGTTTAAGCAGAAGTATTATTGAATTTGCACACAAGAAAAGTTAAATAAAATGAATTATAAGGCAGTGAACAAATAATTCAACTTTAAATTATTTCTTAGAGTATTTTAATGTAATCTAACGTCTCTTGAATATATTTCAGAAATTAGATACTTTGTAGCAGAATACAACAACATTTCAAACACACTTGATTATTAAGTTTGTTTTCCAACAGAAAATACAATCTGATTTGACAAGTCATGAGATTAGTTTGGGAGAAATGAAAAAACGAAACAAGGGCAAGGATGCTGCCAAACGAGTTTTCTCCCAAATTGAGGTTGCACAGGTACGTAATCTTCCATTCTTCCTGTCCTTCCTATAGCACAATGTTGTGTGTTGACATATTCTTCATAATTTATATTATCTATATGTAACATTTTATCTGTTCCTTCAAATTTTGTGCTACTATGCGACAGTAGTCTAACAAGTCACTGATTCAGATTAAAATCATCCTGCTATATTTTATTAGTGCTATTTTTTATTTTTTCCTGCTTGCATGTATGGCAATATGGTCAACAATTCTAGCATACTTAATGCTCCACATATCTAAAAATTGTATCAAGTAAGTAAACTTGTTATGGAGAAAACCTTTTGAATGTAATGACAGAATACAAAGCAACACATGCAAGATATGATGGGTATATCGTTTTTGAGCTATGTTAAGATATTTGTATTAAGTAGACCAGTTGGCTACTCTCCAGGACACCATTTTAGTGACAAAACCATGATTTTAATAAATATCCTGTGTACTGTATATTTTTTTGAAAATTATTTGCAGAACATGTATCCTTATTAACAGTTCCCACATTTTCAGCACTTTCCAAGTGCAAGTGGTGTGCGTTAAGTACCAAAGTCCAATCTGAGCAATTGATTGATATTTAAAAATTATAACTAGCATGTTATTCTGACATACTTAATAAACAAGGGGAGACATGTTAGATATGAAGACTATATTAATTCCATTTTCAGTTACATGCCTTCCCAAATGATCTTTGAAACATTCCTAACTCTATGATCCTCTTCAGTTCAACTTTTGGAATGAATACTAAACTTCCATGATGCTGTGAAATAAATACATTGATATTCATGTTAAAATACATCATTGATCAACTTATCTTTAATGGTAGACTAGGCAAAATACCATGATTTAACAGCAAAGAACAACCATTTATTTGGTCTTCCAATTGAGCACAGTTATCTATTTTTTCCCCCTTTGCTGACAGTCTTCCTTAATATTTGTGTCTGTTTCCCAGTCACGAAAAAGGAATTGCTAATAGTTCCCTCATTCACAGATCTGATGAAAAGATAAAGGGGACGTCTGCATTGCAGGGCAAAAGCTAAACTAAGCTATGCAATATCAGCTATATCAGCTTTTGGCATGTCTACAGAGCAGGAAGTTGAAGGAAGAACACTCTTCCTTCAACTTCCCTTACTCCTTGTGAAATGAAGTTTACAGGAATAGGAGTAAGAAGTCCTCCAGATTGACATTATTTAGAAATAATGGCTTGCTGTGTCAGTTAGGGTATGTCTTCACTACTCCGCTAGTTCGAACTAGCGGGGGTAATGTAGTCATCCGCACTTGCAAATGAAGCCCGGGATTTGAATTTCCCGGGCTTCATTTGCATGAAGCCGGCCGGCGCCATTTTTAAATGCCGGCTAGTTCGAACCCCGTGCCGCATGGCTACACGCGGCACGGAGTAGCTAGTTCGGATTAGGATTCCTAATCCGAACTAGCTACTCCGTGCCACGTGTAGCCGCGCGGCACGGGGTTCGAACTAGCCGACATTTAAAAATGGCGCCGGCCGGCTTCATGCAAATGAAGCCCGGGAAATTCAAATCCCGGGCTTCATTTGCAAGTGTGGATGACTACATTACCCCCGCTAGTTCGAACTAGCAGGGTAGTGTAGACATACCCTAACTTAGAAATAACGCTGCTGTGTAGACTTACCCAAATTGATTTTGTATTTAATGTTTAGTGCTGAGGGGCATAGAAATATCTATTTATAAAATGCTAAAAGTTATTTATTTTAAAAAAGTTTGTTCCATTTAATATCTCCTCCTCTTTATGGGATCTGTTCATTCCTTGAGGAATATATGCAATTATGTTCATCTCTCCTGTTAACTCTTTCCATGCTAGTCTCCAAGGTACATGGAATACTGCAGTTTCCCAGGCAAATGCTACTTTCAAAAAGATCCATGTATACCTAAAAACACTGCTGGTTCTCACTTCAGGCATACTGGCCAAGTTGGACAAAAGCTAACATTTATTGAGCTGTGAGAAAAATAGCTTCCCTAAAACGGAACTTATTCACCGAAGTAGATGAACAGTTGAAAAAGTGATCTGATTACTAATACTTTTAGGCTTTTGTGGTTTTGGAGCTATTTGATACACGTGCCCTTTAAAAAATATTTATTTTCCTACATGTGAAAGATTTTATTTTTAGCTCCCTTTTGTCCTCATAGAGTTCCTCCAAAAGCCTCTCAATTATCATTCATATTGCTATTTTTGTCAAGCTGAGTTAACTCTTTTAGGCCACATCTTCATTCTTGGGAAGATTGATGCTGTGGTGTTGATCTTACAGAGTTTGAGTTAGTGGCTCTAATAAAGACCTTCTAAATTGAACAGTGAGGGTGCTCCTGTCTACACTGGTTCTCCTCAATTTGCAAGAAGTAACGGAATTTGATGGGAGCATTTGCTCCCATTGACCTCCTGCTGTGGAGATGGCACCAAAGGTTGAATTAAGGTATGTTGACTCCATCTATGCAATTAACATAGTTGGAGTTGTGTATCTTAATTTGACCTTTTAGTTAACTTGCAGTTACTTGGATTTGAAGATAATTGATTAATTTACATAATTGTAAAGATCTTTTCTGTGTACATAAAATAAATCACTATTACAATTTTACTGAAAACTAAACATATCATACTTAAAATTACATTGCCTCTTTTTTTTATTTTGCTACTCCTGTTTTAAGACAGTCCAGCTCTATTGATATCAATGGAGTTATAGTAACTGAAAACTGGACTTCCACAGTGATGAATCAGACAGCAAAACATCTGTCTTCACTTTTTTTCCCCCACAGAGCAGAGACATTTTTAAATAAATACTGTACACATTTTTTTGCTCTAAGGAAAATTCCTCATTTGCATTACCTATACAATATGGTGATGATACTTGTTTAAATTTCTAGACAGAAAAGAAACGGTAGCTGCAAAAAAAGATATAATTGTGCTGAAAGTGGTGGAACTGCTATTTTCTTGCCAAACTTACCTCTTTTTTTGTATTAATGTGCCTTGGGAGCTGTGTTCTGGGCTTGAGAGAAGGAAGGGGTAAAAGAGGTTTAGCTAAAACAATAATCTTATTCTGTCATGATAATGAACCATTTACTCCTAGTAGGTTAGAAATATTTTGAGGAATTAAAAACCAGTTTCATACACTTAACCATGAAGTGCTATTGCTTGGAATTTAGAAGTATATCAAAGCAGTTATACATTGGATAAGAGGAAATATTTCAATGTGTTTTTATGCTGCTTTTCATAAAATTTTATGACTGGAATGGACCATGAGCATATAGTCCATTCTCCTACACTTATGGCAGGACTAAGCATTATCTAGACCATCCCTGACAGATGTCTGTGTAACCTGTTCTTAAAAATCTACTATGATGGAGATTCTGCAACCTCCGTAGGCAATTTATTCCAGTGCTTAACTACTTGACAAAAGGTTTTTACAATGTCCAATCTAAACCACCCATACTGTAATTTAAACACAATGTTTTTTATCCTATCCTGTGACGTTGAGGAGAACATTTTTTTTTCTTCCTCCTCCTTTATGATATTCTGAATTAGAAAAGTGCTTGACTCACTCCCTTTCCTTGTAGGTGAATGACTAATACAAATTCTTAATAATAACCACTGAATCTAAAAGTTATAAACATTACACTGACTTATTGACAAGAATGAATTGTGTACTTTTCCTTGATGAAATTTCACAGTTGATCCTATCTAATTCACTTTATTATTAAGGCTACTTAGATATGTGAGAACCGTTACATCTTAAGGTATTTACTACCCACGTTAGACCCTCTGAGAAAAAGTGAAGTTAATAGCTGCCTCCAAAAGGCAAAATGTACTGAAGTATATGAGCTTCTTATTAGCTGAGAATAACAATAATTCTGTGCAACAGAGATTTGTCTAGCTTTTATGCAGTTCGTATATGTTAGTGCAGACTACCTTATGCTCATGGGATCTAACAAAGCTCAGTCACTACTGACTGAGCATCATTGTCGTTATTGCAGCAAACTGGTAAACTCTGTTCATTTTCCAATGGATACGTCCTCAGTTTCTCTCTCTCTCTCGCTCACACTCACACACAACCCCCAAGGACACTTCACAGTTATTATCCTTTTTGGCAGTCTTAGCTGAAGACAATGAATTCAAACAGATACTAGATTACGTCTCACTGCGCAGTGATAATCCAGCCTGGTCAACCATGAAAGAATTCTGGCAGGGTGATTTCTGGGAGAAACTTGCACTGTTCTACCTGTGCTGTTATTAGTTCTATGCATACACAGATATGTTGGCTCCCAGAATGATTCCAGTACCTACTACTTTTATTGATTAAGAATAAACAAACTAACTTGTGGATATTTGTAATCAGGTATAATAATAATTTGCAAAGACAAATAGTATGTGAAAATATAAAATTCAGGTATCATGTATGTCACAGGAATAATCATTTGAAATATACCTCCGCTTACCTATAGATTTTGTTTGTTTTTAAAAATCTATTCTAAATTCAATGTGCAGAAGATCCAGCTAGAGGATTGCAATAGTCCCTTCAAAACTTAGTTTGTGAATATATGAGAATCAAATCCCAGTGCGTATTCCAAGCCTATATATAAGTGCACAAGCTTCATGCAAGGCTTTTCTACAGTAACTAAAGAAAGAGCTATCTCCCGATACCTAAAAAAGCTTATATCATGGAAATAAGTGAGCTGCATTTCTGGAGCCTTATGTATGGTTTGATTCTCCCTTTACAAAAAGAACAATTATTAGAGCTGTTCCCAAGACCCCTATATTCTAGAGAACATTGAGATCTGCACTAGGAGTGTAGATTCTTACATAGACACCTCCTGCTCATTGCTATCTTTCCTATGCAACAGAATATTACCAGTTCTGTTGCATCTGGTTGTCCTATGCAGGTGCAAGGGAAAAGAAAAGGATTTTCTTTCTTCCTAGTAAAGAAACCAAGATTGGTTTCAGCTGATATCTAGTTGAAGGAGCAAAGTGTTTTGAAGAAAAGTGCATAACGTTTGAGAAAGCATACTGATTTGATAAGCCATTGTGATGTTTCCATTCTTTCCTCCCGTTTTTACCACTAACCCATATTGACTTTTCAGAAAAAACTACAAGATGTCTCCATGAAGTTCCGCTTGTTCCAGAAGCCAGCCAATTTTGAGCAACGTCTACAGGAATGTAAAAGAATTTTAGATGAAGTGAAATTGCAGGTGCCCAAGTTGGAGATGAAGAGCATAGAGCAGGAGGTAGTGCAGTCACAGTTGGATCATTGCATGGTATGTATGTACGGTCTGGTGAGGTTTTTTCAAAGTATTTCCTGTCTATTCACATACCAAGTAATTCTGGTTGGGATTTAAAATATATATGGCTGAGATTTTTAAAATCAGATATCCCATTGTAATTCAGGTGAATTTGTGATATGTATCTTAAGAAGGTTTGAAAATCAATCCCACTCGTATGTTTATTTCCTACTTTTTCTTGCAAATCCAGGACTCATCAACTTTAAGTTGTCACAGGTACTACATAGGTGCCTGAGTCACTTTTCCACTTTTTGTTGGTTTAAAATCATATTTTCCCTGTATGTTTAAATGTGTTTCTCTTCTGTCTTGCCATGAGAGAGAACCCTGAAAAAAGCAAAGGAAACTGATTACATAGTTGAAATGTTAATACTGACTACTGAAGTTGATTGAAAATCAAACTTTTAGTATTTTGAATTTGCTTTTATCCTAAATTGAAATAATCATCACATAATGCTTACCTGATCTGTTTGTTTCCTTGGAAGCATGTGGCATAGTTGACTGTCGAAAGCCAAGATACTGGATTAGTTGGACCTTTGCTATGACCCAGTGTGGCTATTCTTATGACCCTGAAAAGCTGAAATATCTTTTTTTCTTTTATTAACAAATGGAAAGTTCTGAAAAAAAATGGAAATGAGAAACAGATGGATTAACATTAAACAGATTTGAAACAATGTTTTCCTCAGCTGTTGCAGTACCTCATGTGCCGCATGTGGCTAATCTGCTTTTTTGGGCGGCCTTTCTAGCAATGGTATATCTCTTTTGATGCTCCACAATCATAGGATTTCTTTGATGCACAAAGATGTTTCAACAAAGGGGAGGGACAGCTACAGCTCTTATGAAACACCACAGAAGCTTAGGAAGGCACACTATCATAAGAATAATTTGTAAGTTATAAATTCTGGTTTACCGTGCCTCTATTCAGCAACTAATTTTTAGCTGAAGTGTACCTAAAGTTGTGATACACTTTAAAAAAATCACGGTGTTTTTAGGTACTGTGTACTTTGTAAAGATAACAATTGATGTCACTCTTCATAATGAATGTTTTCCTTATGTCTTGGCTTATACATTTTACCACATCACTACCTCTGCTGGTGGATCAGTTTTAGCTACACAACAGCTATCTTCCTTGCTGATGCCCTCTATACAAAGTTGCCTACATTTTAGTGATAAGTTGTGTATTTGTCTTACAAGGCACCTGAGGGGTTATGTACATCTGTAGGTAAATTCATATTAATATTTTTGAGATGCAATGGGTCGGTGAACTTCTGTGTAAGCTATAAAGCGAATGTACTGAGATTCTCTTATCAGGTCTGCAATAGAGAAAGCATCATATATTTAGCTGAACTGTCTACACTTGTTGGACATAAATTTGATTTCACTACAATGTCACAGGATGTACAGGTAGTTAAAACACACAGAAATTATTTAACACCAGCCCAATCAGAAAGAAGAGAAATACGGTCTAGATTCTTTTAAAGTTCTGTCAAAGTATGTGAAACAGAAGTTTTTTCAGCATATCACCAGAAATTGCCAGTGCATATAATGATGTAGTTAAAACATCAACAGTAAACTTCATCAAGAAACTTACCATTTAAATTCTTCACATTTTTGTGTTTATAGATATTCTATAGTTCAGAGGAGACTCTTTCCCACTTCAGTGTAATAAGTTTCTAGTGTACAACAGAATTCATTTTTAAATGAAATGAAGAAAACAAAGTTAAAGTTGTGTATTTTAACAGGGAAAAGAAAGTTAAGAATGTTGGGTAATGTTTGTCCCAAATAATTTCTGTGTGCGCCAAATATTAGATCACTTATATTAGATACCAGTTTATTTGACAATCCAGTTATAAGAAGATATTGTTGTATCCAGGTAATGAAGTAGTTCTGTCCTTTTTTTTTCTTTTTCTTTTTAACTGTCATTGTTTCAGAAGGCAAGGGAAAAAGTCTGCTCTCTGCACATAGATTGCATGTCATGATTTTAAATATTTGTCCACACCTACTGCTTAGTCATTTGAAACAATTAGGCAAGATAGAGATACTTATTATTTTTTGTTTTAAAAGGCAGTATATCTCTCTGCTTTTTAGACCATTAAAAGCAATATTAAGCTAAGTTAAATTGAAGAGGAAATCTGCATTATACTAGCCTAGGGATTTAGTGACTGGCAAACTGTCACATTTCCACTCAAATTAGACTTTTAGATTGTACCTGCTAGATGACATGATTGGGCAAAGGACACCTGCTATTATTTTAAACACTGTATTGTCTAAATCAGCTCTGAGCAGACCTTTGTCATATAATGTTACAAATTCTTAACTATCTCAGTACGTTTGCCATGTCTTCCAGCAATGGCAGAACATTGTAGATGAATAAGTCTAACATAGACAAGGACATATAATTTGAGTTCTGAACTACTATATATTTGAGAGAATTGGTGTCTGTCTGTCTGTGTATCCAACCATCCATCGATGAGTGCATTTGTTCAAGAATTCCTCCAAAACATAAGACCTAGGACCACTCATTTTTATATGCAGCTTCCTCTTATCCTAACTTAAAGGAAAGTCAGGTTGTGTGGGAGAATGGGATGTGTGCAGAATGTAACTGTTTCTCATCAAATAGAAAGGGAGGATGTGACAGGATGAAGTCACGGATGACCCTTTGGGGGTGCCTCCCACAGTGCTGAGACAGCCCTTGCCTCTTGCCTTCCTGATCTCTGGGGCTCTTCACTACCCAGTCCTGCTGGGCTAACTCCCTGGTCTCCCCCAGCCAAGGCCCTGAGCTCAGATCCCTGCCTCCCCACCCCCAAAGAAGCAGGAGAGACACTGGATCCCAGGAGAGTGCAGTTTAGGGTCCAGCTTCCTGTGATACCACTCCCCAAATGGGATCAAAACTCCAAAGAATTAGGTAAGCCACCTTTAATGATGAAAGGACTGCACACTGTTTGCTTCCCCAGGTAATAATTGTTTACCCTGAGTTTGATAGAAAATAAAAGGGATTTTATTAAGTACAAGCAGTGGTAATAAGTGAGAACAGGCAGATCAAAGTAGGTTACAAATCAAAAGAATCAAAAATGCTCAGCTAATTCTATACTGTAACCTCAGTACAAACTTTTTGTAACTCACCCTAAAATATCTTTTCCAGCTGTCCCTCCAAACCAGATCTGTCCCCCCATCCTGGGGTCTTTGGTTCCTTCTTTCAGGTGCAGTCCAGCCAAAAGGCCAAGGCCCCTTCTTTCCTATTCTTTTTTACGGAGTTGAGGCCACTCCCTACCAACCAGTGCTCAGATTTAAGAACAAAGAAATTAACAGTTGTTCATCAAGGCATTGAGGTAACACCCTCTATGCCTCTCTCTCACATTTAAAACCCACAAAGTATTCCCCACTCCATGTCTAACTTTACACACAAAAATGATACAAACATCCAAGTCAGATAAACAGAACCAGCGGATCATGACATGAAGATTGATAGGTTAGGTTACATGAGATAATTTGTTCAAAGCACCTTTGTTATGTATACTCATGTCCATAAGCCTATTTCATAAAGCATGGGGTGTGTGATAGTGGAGACAATTATACTCACAAATAACCACAGGAGATAGTTATACTTCAGAATGACTTCTGGGGAGCAGCCGCTGGCTGGCAGCATAGTCCCTGCTACTCCAGCCTGCCTGGAGAGCAGTTGCCAACCATGCCGTGTGGCCCCTGCTGCCCCAGGCTGGCCCCAGGGAGCAGCCAGCGCCCCCATTCATTGAGCTCCCCCTTCACTAAGCCCCCTGCCCTGACTCCTGCAGCTCCCCACACCTCCTGCCCCTTTCTGAGGCTGAGCCCTTTCTGATCCCCAAACCCTGACTACTGCATCCCTAGCCTCCTGCCCTAAGCCCCCCCCATTCTTGAATCCCTGCCCTGACTCCTGCTCCCCCACACCTCTAGCCCCGTTCTCTGAAAGACACAACAATTTCCATAGGAGTTGAGAGTGTGCCACATTTCACAGGTGAGGTTATTATGTACCAAATAATGTCAAGATTTTTAATTGTTCTACATAATCCTTAAATCCCAAGTTGGCTTTGCTTTTATTTATTTTATTAATTGTGGTGTTTCTTTCCCCTGTGTTCAATTGATTAGAAATTGTATAAAAGCCTGAGTGAAGTGAAGTCTGAAGTGGAAACAGTGATAAAAACTGGGCGTCAGATTGTTCAGAAACAACAGACAGAGAACCCCAAAGAACTGGATGAAAGACTCACAGCTTTGAAGTTGCAGTATAATGAATTGGGTGCTCTGGTATGTACTCTGATTTATAGTGTAAAACCAGGCTTAGAAAGCTAAGAACTGTCTTTCTGTTATATGTTAACTTTTATTGTTTGTTTGTTCCCTTTGAGTCTCTGAAATCAATCCTGCCTCTGTTTTCAAAAGTGTAATGCTTGTTAGAAAGCCAAAGTTAATCAATTGGATGGATTTTCAGTTTGGTCCAAGAAAATATTTAAAACCCAAAGACATATAATATTGATTTCTTATCAGGCTCTAAGGTTATTCTTTCCTAAAACTAAACATATTTTTGGCTTTCCAATGTCTTTTTTTTAAATCAATAGGCTATTTACCAGTCACCAGTTTAAAAGCACTCTTGGTAGGGCTTACATCTGCAGATCAAATCAATGGTTCTTCAATTCTTTCATTCTGTGAGTTGCATCATAAGAGTCAGAGAGGTAGAAGTGTTAGTCCGTAACTGAAAAAAACTGAAAAAAACAATGAATAGTCTTGCAGTACCTTAGAGACTATCAAAAATGTAGATGGTAGCTTTCATGGGCACAGCCCACTTCTTCAGATGATAGAGTTAAAGGAACCAGGGAACAAATAAATAGCAGAGAAAGAGGTAAATGAGACTTAGAGTGGGTTCTAAGTACCCAGTGCTTGGCTTTTTATGTCATTAGGGTGTGGAGTGGAATGTAGTGGGACATCCTCTTAAGGTCTGTGTTTAAACCTCAATTGCAGGTGTCAAACTTGTAAATGAAATCAAGTTCTGCAGCTTCTGTCTCTAGCTGGTTTTTGAAATTGCCTTGTGAAAGCTTTTGAAGCTGTAGAACTTGTTTTCATTTACAACTTTGATACCTGCAATAGAGATTTAAACACAGAACATTGTGGTCATCTAGTCTGATTCCTGCATATTTCAGGCCACAAAACCTCACTCACTCCTGTAATAGATCCCCTACCCTATTGCTAAGTCACTGAACTCCTCAAATCATGGTTTAAGGACTTCACATTACTGAGAATTCACCATTTTTACTAATTTAAACCTGCAAGTTACCTGTGCCCCATGCTGCAGTGGAAGGTGAACGCCTTCCCCTGGGTCGCTGACAATCAGAGCTGTGGGAAAATTCCTTCCTGGCTTCTATTATGGGGTTAATGAGACCCTGAGCATGTGGGCAAGGCCCACCAGGCAGACATCTGGGTAAGAATTTGCTGTAGTAAATCAGAACCCTCCTCTTCTAGTGCCATATCTTCAGCCAATGGGGATTTTGGGTACAAGCAATTGTCAGTGAGCCACCTGCCCTTGCAGGCAGTCTCATCAAACTATTCCATGTACTTATCAAGCTCTGTCTTGAAGCCAGTTAGGTTTTTTGCCTCCACTGCTCTGCTTGGAAGACTTCTTCGGAATTTCAATCCTCTGATGATTAGAAAACTTCACCTAGTTTCAAGCCTAAACTTGTTGATGAGCAGTTCATATCCATTTCTTGTGGGATACACTGATGCTCACCTTAAATAATTCTCCCTCCCCCCCCCCCCCGGATGTATCTTTCTGATGTATTTACACAGAGTAGCCATATCTCCCCTCAGCCTTATATTAATTAGATTTAAAAAGCCAAACTCTTTGAGTCTCTTCTTATAAAGTTTTCAGTTTCTCAGATCATCCTGCTCTCTCTTTTCTGTACCTTTTCCAATTTGAATTCATCTTCCTTAAACATGAGTGACCAGAATTTCACATAGTACTCCAGATGAGGTTTCACCACTGCCTTGTGTAGTAGTATAAGCATTTCTTTGTCTGTACTGGAAATACCTCACCTGATAGATCCTAGGACTCCATTAGCCTTTTCAACAGCTGTACCTCATTCATGGCTCATGGTCATCCTGTGATGAACCAATATCCCCACTCCTTTTCTTCCCCCTTCATTTACAACTAACAGGCCCTCAGCTTATAGCAAAAATTCTTGTTGTTGGTCCTTAAATTCATGATCTTGCACTTTGAACAATTATGTATCTTCCCATTTCCATTACTTCAGTCATCCACATTTTTGTATGGTATTCTGATCCTCTATTGTATTAACAATATTAACAGTACCTCTCAAATTAGTAGCTTCAGGGGGTAGCCAAGTTAGTCTGTTACAGAAAAGCACAACAAATGGTCTGGTAGCACTTTATAAACTAACAAAACACGTTTCATGGTATCATGAGCTTTCGTGTGTCCATTGATTCTTTCCCATAGAGAAAGAATGGACACAAATTGGATATACATAAAGGGAACACACAGAAGCATGTTGGTGAACATTTATGCTTGCCTAACCACAGTTTAACAGACCTGTAGGTGGCTGTCTTGTCACAGGCCAACTCCACAAGCCAGATTCACAGGGAAGGACTGGAATCCACAAATTCAATTCACATGCTAATGGACTCAATCGTGATATGGGCTGGCTAGGACACTACCTACTTCATAACCACTGAAGGTGCTAACAGCTATCTGAGTGGTATCCTACTGTCTTAGCAATCAATCTATTTACTTTGATTTTTATCTGCTTAGGTTTATGTACCCATTCTCCAGATACTTAATGATGCTCTGTCTCACACATCCTTTCCTTTTTTTTCTTTTTCTTCCCCCTCCCCTTCCCCTATTTATTTTGAGTTTTCATATCCCAAACTCATAACTGGTCAACTGAAAAAGTGGGCTGTGCCTACAAAGCTCATGATACAATCTGCATGTTTTGTTAGTCTATAAAGTGCTACCAGACCATTTGTTGTGTTTTTCTCAAATTAGTGTTTTCTACAAATGTTATTAACACATTCCCACTTTTCGTATCAACACCAGTTATAAAAAGATTAAATAAGATTGGTTCCAAGACTGACCCCTGAGGAGTTCCACTAGTAACCTGCCTCTAGACTGATTGTTCACCTTTCAGAATGGCACATTGTAGCCTCCCCTTTAATCTGTTCCTTATTCACCTTTTGGTTCTCATAGTTATCTCCATAGTCTCCATTTAAATAATTTCTCAGTGGAACTGTATCTAGTGCCTAACTGACATCTAGGCAGATTAGATCTACCATTTGCACCTTTACACACCAGAAATCTGTGGTTAGGCAATGGAGCATGGATGTTCCAGGATCAGAGAGGCTCACCATGCTGCTGGGGGTGGTGTGACTGGGAGCCTGGTGCAATGCAGAGGCGGGGGTGGGGGTGGGCGGAGAGCCTGGAAGCTGAGCACGCTGCTCAGCTGTGCTGGGGGGGGAAGTGGAGGCAGAAGCCCAACGCACAACACATCTGGGTTGCCCAGTCCTGCAAAATCCCTGATTCAGGAGCAGTCGGGCCCCGAGGGAACTGAACCAGGGAGGTCCAATCTGTAGTGCATTCTCTTTGTTTAAAAAAGAATCCATTATCTTCTAAAAATATATATATAGTAACTTGAACACAATAAAAACACATTAGCAACTCTTGAATACAATAATGAAATGAAATGAAAATAATGAAGATAATTGCAAAAAAAAATTAAAATTACTTTCTATCATTTAGATCACTTACTTTTTGCAGTTAACGAAGCTTGGAACAGGTCATTTAAATTTATGATATATTTTAACAGCCCTTTCTAATCTTAATCACCTGTTAATCACGCTGTTTATAAACAAAATTCTTACTCCTTGCTTCAGGAGCCCAAAAGAGCATGTTTCCTGTGTCTGCTGCCTGTCCCCAAAATTGCCTGTGCTGTTGTAGAAGAACAAAAGGATCCAAAATCCCTCTTAGAGTTCCATTGAGGGAGGAGTTGTTATATTTCTCTAGCGTTCATGCAAATGTTGGACTTAATATGTACAAATGATGAGCCTGTTCTTTTCCTCCTGCCTGCCAGTACTAGAACCACACAGCTCACAGGATTTAATCAAGCCATAGCTCTGGAGTAAATTTGGTGCAGTAAGTGGCTACATGCACCCTACAAAATGAAGGTTGTGATTAAAATGGTTTCTTATTACATATATAAATACAATTTTAATAAACACAGTAGAAGAACATGCCTAATTTTTTTTAGATTAAAATTTATTAAGGTAAATGAACTGCTAGTTAATAGCTTGTAAAGAGTGACTCTATTAGTTACAAGAGTCAGCCCACTGCGTGGTGGTAGTCAAATCCCACAATTCTTAATAAAAATAACCTTTATGAATTGCATAATTTTTGCAAGAACACACATTCATTTGGGGACCTATATAATGGCAATTATCTATATATAATTTGGAAATTGCAAGAGAGGTAAAATAAACAAAGATATTAATGAATATCAATCTTCTTAGTGCTAGGACAGCCAAAAGCCTTCTTCAGAAAGATTAGATGACACAACAGTGTCATTTGAGATTAAATATTTTACTTAGCACATTTAATACAATAAGGCACATTTGACCAATTTTAAAAAGGTGTGTTTTGTAATAAATGTACACCGGGTTTATCTCTGATAATTTTTTTAAATTAAATAGGTCCATGCCATTTATTACAAGACTATATTTAGCATTTTAAAAAATGCATGAAATTACTGTACCTTTCTCTTTGGACTGCTTAAAGGATGAAAAGGCAATTAGAGAGCAATTAGTGGCCTAAAGTGCTGTGTTTATTTTTATTTATACAGATTTAATCATTCATGTTTATCTGTTGTGCCTGGTAGAAATAATTTTAGTGAAAGAAAGCTACCAAGGCTATGAAATACGGTATTTCTATATGCATGGAAACTCTTCAGTTCCCCTAACTGCATAGTCTAATGTAAGGGAAATATTCTGCAAAATAATTTCTTTTAAGGAGAAAAATAGTGTGTAAAATAAACATCAGGATTGAAATATTTGAGTCCAGTGTACCATCCCTGGACAAAAAACAATTGAGAATTTTGTTTAAATTAGGACTTTGTGAATTGGACTCAAATGTATTTTCTCATGCTTATAGGTATACTTAATATGTACACCCCAAATCAGGAGAGATTTCCTATTGAAAACATTATTTAAGTGCATTCTTAAAGTTAAGTATATGTTTAAGTACCATCTTAAATAAAGATGGGCTTAAACATATGCTCAAGTGTTTTTCAAAACTGGGGCCATACACTGTATAGGCCTAATATGGTCAGGACAAATATAGTTGTTAAATTTTTAGAAATGAAATATATTTTTTTACAAAAATATGCATAGCAATAAGGACCAATAACTCATGATCCTTGGGGGCTAGAAAAAAAGTGTTTGTGTCCCAGTTGAGAGAGTTCCTTATCTTGCCATGGAGAAAAATTCCTATTTCTAGTCCTAATGGGTCTTGTTATATCAGATCTCAAACCTGCCACTGGCTCGGAAGTGAATATTGTCTATCCAGATTCTAAGGCCAGTATAGTTTGGGCTTCATGGGAGAATGCTACATATGTGGAGGTGAGGAGAGAGACGGAAAGAAGGAGATAATTTCCAGGCATATCTTTTTTAAAGTGGCATCTGTTTTAAGCCCCTCAATGGCTTTAAAATTTAGAAATGGGCTTCCAAGAGATGAGTTAGTAAGGGGAGTGGAGGAGGTTTAATGTGTTACTTGTGTATCATTGTCACATGTGGTGCATGTGCGTTGGTTTATATGCGCACATATATTTATAAGAAACATATCTGTCTCACTCATTTAGAATGCTTTGGGATGGCTACATTACTTGGGAATGGCTGTGCAGAGTTAAAACCCACTTGACAGTCAAGGAGGAGTGGAGTTACCACCCAGCCTCTGTATTATATCAAAGGGAGCCGAACCATGTGAAAGGAAATGGGATGACCAGTCCATTGAGTGCGTTCCCCTGTCCTCCTTGAGACTCTTCACACACACTCAGGAAAGAACTATAGCAGGTGTTCCTTCTGTCACCAACTCATCACCATCCAGGAATGTGTCTTAAAGGCATAAGAGGGTCCTTTGTATTTTATGTCAAAATATTTTCAGTTTTATGGAGAGTTCCTCTTAACTACATGATTGTATTTCCCCTCCCAGTACAGTTTGTGAAAGATAATAGTAAAAGTAAAATTGAACAATTCCATAAAAAGAAAAGCTTAAAAAAAGCTCATAAACATTGATAATTAGCAGTTTTTAGTGTAAATGGAACACATTCTATTTGGAGTCATTGTATAAAATAAAAGACCTTAAGATGGCAGTGTTTCCCATTTTTCTTTTAAAAAGAGAGGTTTAAAAAATTGATATTAATAAAGAAGAGGAAATCAGTATAACAACTTTTCGGCATAGATGGTATATCTCTGAATCAAATATTTTTTCCTATTATATAAAAAATACATAGAAGCAAAAGGCAAAAATGCAAAGTTTTTTATGCATGTATAATTACTGTATTCCAAAATAATTACAGCATATATTCATTTTGTAAATTCTTCACAATATTTAAAAATACAATTTATATAAATACACAACTTCCTAAGTCCTACAAGCCTAAAAACCCCCTCAAAATTAGTTTTTTTTATAGTGTTCCCTAACAGAAAGCAGATTTGTTCTATTTTGGACAAATGGCTAAAGGGACAAGTTCTAGAGTATACTTATGTATGAATAACTACAAAAACATTATTTAAAAATGTTATGATTTCAAAGTCAAGCACTCATTAGTTAGGATATATCACAATTAAGTCTCCCCTTGTAACTCTGAAGCCATTTAAATCACAAGGGAAGTCTGTGGCAGGGCCTGGAATAGAACCCATGTTCCCTGGACCTTAAATGCAAGAGAATTTTCTTTTGCCGCATACAACTCCCCACCTTGTTTTCTTTCCAACCCATGCATTGAATGAGATAGATGTCTTGTAGGAAAAAATATATGATAACACAGTTGAAGACTCTGTCATTGTGTATATAAACAAAGGGACTAAATTAAGGTTGCAATCTCTGAATTCAAGGGAGAGCATGCTACATCATTTGCCTAACTCCCAGGCTACGTCTACACTGGACCCTTTTCCGGAAGGGGCATGTAAATTTCAGCAGTCGTCGTAGGGAAATCCGCGGGGGATTTAAATATCCCCCGCGGCATTTAAATAAAAATGTCCGCCGCTTTTTTCCGGCTTTTAAAAAAGCCGGAAAAGAGCGTCTAGACTGGCCCCGATCCTCCGGAAAAAGTGCCCTTTTCCGGAGGGTCTTATTCCTACTTTGAAGTACAGTTAGTAGGAATAAGACCCTCCGGAAAAGGGCACTTTTTCCGGAGGATCGGGGCCAGTCTAGACGCTCTTTTCCGGCTTTTTTAAAAGCCGGAAAAAAGCGGCGGACATTTTTATTTAAATGCCGCGGGGGATATTTAAATCCCCCGCGGATTTCCCTACGACGACTGCTGAAATTTACATGCCCCTTCCGGAAAAGGGGCCAGTGTAGACGTAGCCCCAAGGTAGGAGTATGCTAAATATTAAAGATTGTGAAGAGCACAAAATTATTCACACCATTTAGAATAAGAGGCGAGAGTACACTTTATGGTCTCCTTCTGGCTTTGGACCAGTGTTCCCGATAACCTGTGTGGCCTCTAAGGACAGATTCACATGTCACCCCACTGATTAGCAGAGTGCCTACAGCTAGGTTTTTTGTTCCTACTGGCAGTGTACATTGCACATGCCTCGGTACGTATAAAATGTATTCCACGCATATGTAGTGAAAAAATCCACACATGCATGCAAAAGATCAGAGGGAACATTGCTTTGGACCTATACACTTTACTGTAGTCTAAGAGGTTTAACGTCTTTCCATCCAGGGCTTCAACGTCTTTCCATCCAGGGCTTTAATTCAAGGCCTACTATGTAGGAAGTTCTATTGGACCTAAGAGCAAACTTAAGATATCTGGCATAGATGGAGCTTAGTAGAGATGGATTGTTTTGAGATATTACTAGCAGGGCTATGAAAAAAGCTCTGACTAGTGTGTGGAAATGGCCATTTTCACAGGCTTATAACTTGGCCTCATCTGCGTGAATTTTTCTGAGGACAGCAAAAGCTACATTTCTGATCCCAGGATGACCTCCTTCCCATATTTCAAGCTTCAGCTTCAAATTCTATGTACACTAACTGTTTTCAAATAAATGGCTGGAAAAATTACTTCGGTAAAATCACCATTTTTCTACAAACATTTTTTTAAAATATACACATTCATAATCAGCATGAAGCAAACAGCAAAGATTAAAAAAAATGTCATCCAGAACATATACCATTAAGCCAAATTATATGGGACTGAATGCAGGATATTAGAATGAAAAGTATTAAGCAATGTTAATGAAAGTTGTCTAAAAAAGCTCCACCTGTGATATGTATAATGCTCTTTTTTTCACTAAGGGATCACTAGTAACAAAGCGGTGCAATTTAAAAACAATTAACAATAAAACTTGGGATACAATTTCATTTAAACAGTAACTAGTCAGCAGAGAAATTCTTCATTCTCATTAAACATCAGTGACCTACAACTGAGTTCTAAGATATCCTTCTTTGATCACTTCTCTTTGTACTTGGGGAAAACAGACTCTTAATTTTCATATTTTGACTTCATGAGAATTCAAGATTGTTCTTAATATCAATGGTATAGAAAAGCATGACAAACTAATTTAAGTATGTGTAAGGAGCATAAATTAAATTACCTCTTTATTTTTCAAACTGTTTTCTCCATTGATGAGGTTATTTATATTTAGGGATGTTATTAATCCAGTTCTCCAGGGTTTACCTTAACAAGCAGTATCCAGTTTTATCCAAGAATGACTCCTTATGGAGGTGAGATTAGTACAAAGGAATAATAGGTGAGGAGAGGGAAGGGTTCTTCACATTGGTGTGGGAGATGGGCTAGTAGAAAGGATACTTTCCCAGGATATTTGGGTTCTGAGACACCTATCAATCACCACCTCTTACTGTGAATAAGCCTCATCTGTGCCTGCAATGGGTGAACTCCCCAACTCTATCAGCGGTGGCAAATATAAACAACCCCTACACAGGTTCCACTTTGAAGTTTATTGACAGGCAAGCTCCACCTCTTAAGCTCTCCAATCATAGCCCTAGACCATCCAGCCTTGTTCTACTAGATACTTGCAGTATTCACAGGTTTGCTGATTCCAAAGGTCTCTACACCTCAACTTAGAAGTTTTACCACCGATCACTGTAGTTCTTGGTACAGAGCACTTAAATATGTTTATAGTATAAATAAATAATAGTTGATTTAATAGAGTATAAAGAGTCTAGTGATTTCAAGTATACATCCAAACGGAGAAATGTCTTGTACTAATGGTAGCAGTTACTCCATTTGCTCATGTGGTACAAATCTGAGTGGTGGACTGAAAGGTTCAACCCTACTGATAACACATGTGGATATCAGTATGATGCCACATGGAGGAATTTCTATCTTATGTTTGTGTAAACCCTATACACACATTCACACACTCCTGCTCGATCAGGAAATTACACACTGTTAAAAACATTAAGAAGGTTAAAAAGTCAAGCACTCAAAAATTAGACAATGCCAGAATTAAAGTTGCCTATGCAACCTTAATTTTCCCCATGTTGTGTAGACATTAGGCATTGATACATTTTTTTAAAATTACATGATCATATTGTGCTTCTATGTGCATGCAATGGATGGTCCTTGGTGAGCAGCTTTTCAATGTTTTATTTTATTATCCTTCTATAATGGGTGATCCCATATGTTATTTAATGTACACACCTCAAACAGTGATTAGCACACAATATTACCATTTAACATGATACATATGTCTTCCAATAGGTGGCGTATGTACCTTTTAGTTATATTCCCCCATTCTGAGGTGAACAGTTGAGACTTAATTTGTATAAAATTTCAAAAGTAAATTGTGATTTTTGTCAGTATAGAAACATCTTAGATAAACTAATAAATAAGCAAGATGTTATCAGTAAGTATAAATGATGAGAGGAGTAGGAAAGATATACAGTTTATCGTAAAAGTACAAACTACAAGGCAGACATATAGAAAAGTGAGAGAGACAAGCCACTGGTACAAATGAGTTTAATGAAAGAGTTAAAAATCCACATATTTTTCTTCTGCAGGTGACAGAAAAAAAACAAGAGTTAGAAAAATGTTTGAAATTGTCTCGGAAGCTACGAAAAGAAATGAATGTTCTGACAGAGTGGCTGGCAGTGACAGATGCAGAATTGACAAAGAGATCTGCGGTGGAGGGAATGCCTACTAATTTGGATGCTGAAGTTGCCTGGGGCAAGGTAATAATACAGAGTAGTGTATATTTAATTTAACATTTAGCTTTCTTTAATATGCACAAGAAATCTAGAAACCTGATTAGCTGAAAATTGTGAATAACAATGTTACATCATCATGATAACACTGTAACTTTAAAAGATTTTAAGTGACATGTGTGACGGCGCATTGGGGGTCCCCCGTCTCCTGCACCCCGAAATGGCACAAACAGACTGCACCAGCCGGTGGAGTAGAGGAAGTTTATTGCCTCTCCAGGATACAGCACAGCACAGATGGAATCGGGTCACAGAGCTGGGCTAGGATGCCTCAGGCCCCCTTGAGTTGGGGGGAGACTGGGCCCCTAACTCCAGCTCCTCTCCCTAGGCTGTCTCCTCCATGCTCACAGACAGCCAGCCACCAACTAACTAACTTCCAGCCCTGCCCCCCAGCCAGGGCAGCATTCCACCTTCCTTTGTTCCTCTCCATGGGGGGTGTCTGGCCACTGGTTTGCATAGTGACTCATCCTGTTTGGCTGGGTCCTGGTACCCACGGCAGCCAGTGGGGCCACCCCAGAGCCAGCAGCATAGAAACCAGCCAGGTACCCCCACTACGACACAACATGTTATTGCATGTATCAGTAATATATTAAACCTGTCTATTCGCAATCATATTTTAGTGAGATAAATTGTTATCACCGTACAAGAGTTTCAGTTTAGGGTGATTTAAATCAATCAGTTTAATCGGTGACATAGCATAAATTGTTTAACCTTAAGTTTCCAGTGAAAAACTTGGGGAAGGGGAAGGATGCTATTTAATAACATTAAAGAGATTTGAAATTTGAAATCTATAGCTATTCCAGAGTCCAATTCGACTGGAACAATATATCATATATTTCTATTTTCTCATGAATAAGAGGCCCATTGACACTCCCTTAACTGTGAAACTCACTGGAAGTATCTATATCTGTTTGAGTCATTATTTGTGGTTTTATTCTCCTAACGTAAGGCCACTGTCATTATTTTTAGAGTTAAGCTCTCACAGCTTTTAAGGTGCGCATTCAGTCGAGACAACATTTTTCACTATAATTTGATCTGGTCAAAGAAATTGCAGACTGTGATTTCATGAGCCCAGCAGAAACATCAAAAATCACACAACATATATGCCTGCTAAAATGTATCTGATGGTGAAATAAATAACCTAACATAGCAAACCCTTTATATAAGATAAATCTTCTTTGAAGATAACTCCCCAATCTAACTGATCAAGGCCAAACTGAATTACTTGAATTTCTAATGCAGTCTTACAGTCCCAGATAAAAGGACTGAAAAATATCAGTAGAATAAATATTGTTTTATACATGTTCAACTACCCTACATCATAACACCAATTCTGTTGTTGTTGAGTTTTTTTGTTGCATATGTTCTAGTTTTGCTTCATACTTGTGACTCTCAGACCTTTCCCTCTTGCAGTAATACTCTCTCTGAAACTAGGGCTGTAAATAAAATAAAATAAAATAATCTGAACTACAAAAGACACTAAAAATCATACTCAAAAACTATAATTGAAGTGTGGAAGTGGTATAGAATACACCGAACCCTTTCAGCAAAATTGCAATAAAATACTTGTGTGCACAACAATTGAATATTTTAAATAGTTGGCTTGTCTTTTACAAATAACTATTATTACATTTTAGTTGCATCACATTTAAAATGCAATTTTAGAATAATAGTGCATATTATTAACCTACTGGTTCTAGGAGATTGTTTTAGGTACACATGTAATACAAGTGTAGATTATGTATAGTTATAGTGAAATGTATTGAATATTAAACTACATTTTATATAGGGACTCAGTGTAAAATAATACCATCTGATCGGTTGCTGTAGGCTAAACTGCATATTCGAAAATGGTGCTAAAATCCCCACCCACAATCAGGAAATAAGATCAAAGAGTGAAATAGATATCCTCAACTGGTAATATTCCAAGTCACTCCACTAACTCCTTAATAACCACTTTACCAAGCCATCAATTAATTAATTATGTCATATAGATTATCTTCTGCTTATATGTATACTTGGTAATCATAGGTATAAAATAGTATAACTATGATATTTCTACCATTTAATTACTATCAGTGTGGCCAAATAACAACATGTGAAAAACAATTATCATTGCAAATATGATAAAATCTGATGTAAAAAGTGTGTTCAAAATTTTAGCAAAGAAACTGTACAAAAATTCAAGTTACTAGTGCAAACTATATATATAATCTTCTGATTATGCCTGTATCAAAAGCTTAAACTAGTTATTCAGTGACATGCAAGAAACAAGGCAAACTCTGAAACTACATTATTATATATAAATTACAGAAGCATATTGGCCTTCTTTCCTTTCTCCTCCCTCCTAGCTTTGTTCAATTGATCTGTGCCTTAAAAAAGTGAAAGATCTTAGAGAACTTAACCTTGTATTGTAGATATATATGGACGGTATTGTTATGTACTGCTTGAGAAGAGTGCAGTGTATACAGGGTTAGAAGCAAGACTTAGTTTTGCCCTCTCCCCTTTTTTTAACTAAAAATATGACCTGAACTTCTTTTCTTCATTTGAAACATTAATCTTCTAGTGGAATAGGCCTACCTGCCTTACTAATCAAGTGCATAGGAGGAGGAATGCTTTGAAAGTATTTCTTGTCATCATCCTACAATATACAATACTTTTTAACTTTTTAAAAGTATCATCATGCATCACAGCAAGAGACATTTGAGAATGTGGTGGTGGTTGATGATGATGATTTTAAATTTATCACTAATTTGTTAAACCACCATTAATGTTTGGTATTTTTGTGTTTCTTTACTGCTTTTTTCCATCGTGCAGTCTACATACTATATAAGATTTCATGAACTTTTGATTAATCCTGTGATTTCATCCTCCATAGCAAAGGACAAATGTCAAATTTTCAAGGGGAGAGGTATGTAATCATGCAGAACTAGTTTGCCTATGACCTACCAGTCCCTAGAAGAAAACAAAACAAATAGAAACAAACAAGCAAACAAACAACCCCCGTTTGTTAATGTTGAACTGTATAGTACATTTCCGCTGAAATGGGATTGTAGCTGAATTACCATCTGCATATTTCCCTGTGTGCTCAAGGAAGCCAATTTTTTTTCCAAATAATTCTGATGCGTACACCCTTGAAACAGGTTAAATGGAAAGGTTTGCATTTAATTTATTTTAATTTAACTACTGGATGAACCTTAATGCTCCAAAAGTTGCATAATTAGGGTTTGAGGTCTGCTGATTAGTACAGTTACACAGTAGGAACTTCTTGTTATGTCTTACTGCTGCTACAAACAGGTAGATTATTAATTTTTTTTCTTCCTAAGACAATCAAGAAAGGAAAAAAAAGTTCATTAAAATTTCATACAAGAGAAAATGTGCTGAATGGTTGAACCAATTGAACTGTAATTAAAGTAGAACCAAGCCTGTGTTACTGTTTCTGCTAACCTGCAGAAATACTATATGTATTGCATATTTTCATGAGCAAGTGATGCTTTTGTGGTTAAATTAAAAAGATGGTAGGTAGAAAATCTTGGCTTCAAATCCAGCCTGAACCAAAAACTATTGTGTGACCTCAGATGAGTCACTTCACCCCCTTTTTACTTCAATCAACTGAGTTTTAAAAAATGGGTGAAAATAGCAAGCCTTTGCTGAACTGAATGGCAGGGTTTATAGTCCCATCATTGTCAGGAAAGTTGGGGACTTTGCGATTCTGGTCAGAATAAGTTCATTGGGTAATTTTATATATCATTTTAAATGTAAGCATATAATGGGAATGAGAGCACCAAAGAGCTGTTGGGAGGCTGGGTTGTACCACTGTGGGAATATTTAGGGCACCCATATTTGATCTTCATTGTTACTGTTAGAAATTGGCCATTTAGGAAATTTTAGACTGCAGAGTGCAATCCTAAGTGACAGTGTTTTACAATAGATAGAGCTAAGAAGCTTGGGTTACAGCTGAAAAAGACTGCATTGTATGTAAAACTATAATATTGCTGTTTCTTTAGAGTTGTGATTCCTTAATAACAAAAGTACGGATATTTTCACTTCTCATAATGGTGATTTGTGTAGTGTTTTCATAGATATTTTCTTACTTTAAAATTAGCTTTTTGGCCTTTGTCTCTAATGTCTGAAATTAATAAAACTTCTGCACATCATGTAATTTGGACAGCTTGCATAAAACTTTAGAACCATGTACTGTAATCAGGCCCATATGCGGGGTGTGTGTGCGCGCACATATGTGTGGACGCATGAACACACACTCCCATAGTCCCCCAAATCAGCACAAGGTGGCTCTGCAGATGTCTTCCTTGTGGTCCGCAGTTCAAGATGCAGCAAAGGAGGGTACAGGAGCAGGCTGGGGAGGCTGTCTGGCCAGGGGGGACTGCTGTTTCCCCAGCTAGTGGAGGAGCAAGGGGAAGAGAAGCACTTCTTCCCCACAAGCCAAGTTGCACAGTGAGGCTTGGGGATTTCTCTTTTCCCCTTCTCCTCCCCAAGGCTGTGTCCAGACTCAGGGTTTTTTTCGAAAAAAGTAGCCTTTTTTCGAAAAAACTTCACCTGCGTCTAGACTGCAGCCGCGTTCTTTCGAAATTAAATCGAAAGAACGCAGCTTTTCTTTCGACGGCGGTAAACCTCATTTCACGAGGAAGAACGCCTTTTTTCAAAAGTGCTCTTATGAAAAAAGGCATTCTTGAATGCCAACAGGGTTTTTTAGAACGAGAGCATCCAGACTCACTCGCTGCTTTCTTTCGAAAAAGCGGCTTGCTTTTTCGAAAGTTCCGCTTGCAGTCTAGACACTCTTTTTCGAAAGAGGCTTGCAGTCTAGACATAGTCCAACTGGGAAGCCGGTGCTGGTGCTCCAACGGAATTCATCCAATGTGAGCAGCGGGGCGGCGGTGCCTAGGACTGGCACAGGGTGTGAAGGCAAGTAAATGCCTCCCACCCCCTCATGCCCAGACCTCTGCACCACCAACCCCCTCACACACCATCATCCTGCTGACACCCACACCCTCAGTCTGCTCCTGCATCCTCCCTCCTGCCCAGACTCCCTACTCCCAGTCTGCTCCTGCACCCTTCTTGCTCCTACATCCTTCCTTCTGTCCACACACTGCACCTTCCCTTGTTCTTGACCCCTTCCCTGGCTAGATGCCTTACTCCTAGTCTGCTCCTGCATCCTAGCTCTCATCCAGACCTTGCACCCTCACTCCTTCCTGCACCCCACCTCCTGCCCAGATCATGCACCCCCATTTTTCTCGCTGCACACTGAACCCCCCATTTTTTTGGTCCCAGACTGAGAGCCTAAGGGTATCAACAAAATCCACTAACCCTGGAACCTCAGAAGAGTAAATCTGGCCTATGGGAAGCCCCAAATGTCAGATTTCCCTGTCCCTTCCTCACCCCCGATGGGGCTGGAGTGCCAGAGGAGTTAAGTGTCTCAGTTGGGGACCACACCAGTGAGTGTTGGGGTTTTTTGGAAAGGTTTTGTTTTGTTTTTTTTGTTGTTTGGGTTTTCTTGCTTCTCATTTATGTGGTCCCAAACTGATTTTAATTAGTTAATTAATTTTGGGTCAGAGGCCCCCTGACTCCAAAAAGGTTCCTCACCCCTGCCATAAATAAAGAAAACATGGGACCCTTTTGTGTTGGACATAAATTAATATTTTACTTTATTTAAAATGAAGTTTGATAAACTAACATGAGAACATTGACGTGCTTAGTCTGTTTAATAATTTAAATTAATATTTCCTTTCTTACTGGTTAAATTAAACTGTTCTCCCTAGCTGCAGCACTAGCAAAATGTTTTGGGCATAATTATGCAACGGTGAGTTCTATTAGCAACTGGTAGTCCCCGGAAATGTTTGCATTGAGCCAGGTGGCCCACTGTTTGAGAACCACTGTGTTAGGGGGATGCAGAGTACTATGTTACAGGGTTAGGTGTGGGGTTGGTGGCAGCACAGCAGGGCTAAGAGAATGGCACCCTCCACCCACAAGGAGCATCCTCGGCCCAGCCCCCTGGCTGCAAGCCCTGTCCACACTCACCTGGCACTGGTCTTGTGGAGCAGGTAGAGCAGCAGCATGCAGAGGTGTGTGAGAGAGTGGGGGGCCATGGTGGCCATGCTGCCTGCCATGATTACAGAAGGTAATTTCTATAAAACATTTATTACTGTATAACTTGTTAGTATGTTAAAACAAAATCATTTTACCAATCACTGTTTCCACTCAAATATTTCATTAACCTCTTTTATGCATACTTATTGTGTAACTATTTTGAACTCATTTCTATTTAAGAAAAAATTGTTTCACATTTTCAAAAAAAAGCACTCCCCACACACAGAAATTCCTTCATATGGGCCTGGTAATGGCAAGCATTACATGTTCTTTGGTCAAAAACTACTCTGAGGACATGAAAAATATCTTTAAAATGTCTTTAGAGCTGAAAGAGTCTGCTTTAATTTTGGACTATTTTGCATGTAATAGTATAATAGCGAGCCAGTAAAAGTGAGTTTCCCCCTATTAATATCCTGTTTTAACATTTTGTGTTGTACAATCATAGTGTGGGGGCAAAAAATATAATTTTTGATTTCTTAGCATTCTGTTTCCAAACTGATCTTTCACATTTATTAAGTAATCATTGTGGGTATACTTTCCACAGGCAACACAGAAGGAGATTGAAAAACGCCAGCTCCATCTAAAGAACATCAGTGATCTGGGAGAGGGTTTGAGACCAGTACTGAAAGAAAAAGAAGGTCTAGTGGATGATAAGCTCAGCCTCCTCAAAAGTAACTGGATAGCAGTAACTTCACGAGCTGAGGAGTGGTTCAATCTGTTGTTGGTAAGATACAAAGTATTTGTGCTTTTAGTTCACCAAATCATACTAAATCTAAGTATTTAGATAGGTGTGGACACCAATTTTATTGACACAACCCAATTACATTGCATATTTAGGCACCTTAGAATATAGGTATAATGGGCTATGGCGTCACCGGATTCTCTGTCAATATCTGTACTGACCTCAGTGGAATTTTGTGCATAATGCTGACAGGAAGAACCGAACAAAACCTGGGATCTCTGGAGTTTAGTGCTTGAGCCTCTGCACTTGAGTTATACTTGAGCTGGCTCTTAGTGAAGGCTGTAGAATAAACTCATTCTTTATCTTTCTCTATAAATGGTCTAAATAGCACTCCCGGTACATGGAACAGCACACCACACCCAGCAGGTGTGTGGAGTACATGTGCAGAATAACATACAGAGACCTTCTGCTAGCATCATTTCTTTTCTGCCTCACTAAAGCTTCATTCCAGTGGTCACCAACCAGTAGATCAGGATCTACCAGTAAATCTTGGAGCCTCTGACAGGTGACCCTGACTGGTTGGCTGGGAGGCTATCAAGTGCTGACACTTCAGCTGCCCCTCCCCCATTGCCTTGCTGCTCATGCCCAAAGCCTCAGAGCTGCCTCCTGGGAGCCTCCTCCTTGTTGTGCAGAGTGGGGGAGAGAGAGGCAGGGGGGCATTGGTGTCACTCTGTCCCCCTCCCCTGTATCCCATCTTCACAGAGTGAGGAGGGTGGGGTCTTGGAGAAGGGGTGGAGATAGGGGTATTTGGGTTTGAGGTAGATCATGGACTGACTTAAATTTAAAAAGTGATCTTGTGCTTTAAAAGGTTGGAGACCACTGCTCTATTTTGTGCTCTGCTGTTAAGTCAGTGAGGCAAACAGTCAATATTGGGAAGAGGTAGTAGCTTTGGGAACTGGTCAGCTCAGCTCAGCTGGATAACTCTTTTGGCAACTCTCTGCAACTATGTCGGATTATGGAAATAAGATAAAAAACTGAAGTTCAACTGTGCAGTGTCATTTTCTCACATGAATAATAGGGGTGAGTGTATGAGAGAGAAATTCTGTGTTTTAGATGCTGTACTTTACAAATATAGGGATTCATAAAAAGATAAGACAATAATCCAAATTTTCCAAAAGAAAGCATTTTAAAATTCTTCCTTAGCCAAAATGAGGAATTTTAAATAGATATTCCATTTTCTTATGAAGAGGTGGCAGACTAAATTCACTTGCAATAAGAAGAGGCTTTAATCCAAGTCAAATAAAAATAATTTTGAAATAACAGGTGACTTTTCAGCATTTGTAAACTTCATTCCATGATGAATAATGCCTCCTCCGAAATAGCTATTTTGGACACTCCACTGCTGCTACTTTGAGATAGCTCGTCCCCTAGGCCAATCAAAGTAATTACTCCCCAGTGCTTCCTGGGGCTCCAAACTGAGGTAGCAAGTCCACATAAGGGAAGTCTGCCTTGCATTTTCAGGCTCCCCTGTTGTGTAGTCGCGCTATTTCGAAATAAGCTGTTTTGGAGTATTTTTTTCCGGAATAGTTTATTCTTAAATAATCATGCAGTGTAGACAGCCTTTCATATGTCACTATTGCTCTACCCGAATGCATATAAATATGTATGTATTGCCATTGAATATAAACACACACACCTACTTATTTCAAAGAGAGTAATGTGGGGAAAGTAATTATTTTTAGATTTATAATGTATGTATGATTTCCATGATCATGACTTTCTTTTATTTCAGCTCTGATTATTTTTAATATGGGATACTTACTATTTTCTGCATACAGGAATATCAAAAACACATGGAAACGTTTGATCAGAATGTAGCTAACATCACAACCTGGATGTATCGTGCTGAAATATTATTGGATGAATCTGAAAAACAAAAACCTCAGCAAAAAGAGGAAGTTCTTAAGGTAACACATGTAGTTTTCTGGAAAGCATTTATAATATTTATAAAATTTATAAAAACAATATACATCAAGCTTTTTACCGTAGAGGTTTCAAAGCGTAATCATGAGAGACAGAGACCATTATTTTTCTCTTGACAAAACTATCTTGCAACAGCTTATAGATTGCTCACTAATATTGTAATGAATAGCAAAAATAAGCCCTGAAGTAGGAAAAATAAAATGCATTATTTTAACGGTGGGGACTTCATAGTGAGCAGAACACTTATTCTTAAGCCTATCTGTGCCAAAAACCTCTTCTCTCAAATGCATTTATCTTTTCCTCTCTTGTCTTCTTCTATGAATCATTGTGTGCTTGCTATTCATATCATGATAATTTTTTATTTTACCAAACACTGAATGCCCTAGCAACATAGCATTACAACTGAGAATAATTCTAGCTGAAGTGGTTGATCATTTATAGAGGTGATATAATGTGGCACATATGATGTATTGGTCCCCATTGCAAATAACAGATCAAGGGCAGTATTTAGTACTATATTATCAGATCCAATTCATTAAAAATGGACAAACGTTGTATAGCATATGAGACTCAGCATTTTCATGCTTGAGGCCAATTTTTTCTCTAATATTTTCCATCTACGTGAGGAATATTTTTTTCTATGTACAGTGAGGCATGTGAAAATGTACATCACCAGTAGAAACAAGTAACCTAGATGTGGGCACTCTGCTAATCATCTGGGTGACATTTGATTCTCTCTTGAGTGTCTACCCAAACACACAGCTTACAGGGAACACTGCGCGAGGCTGTGTTCTGCCTTGTGTTATACTCTATATTGATTGTTGTTCCCTGAATGAATTTGTGACATTTATTCACCCAGATACTTGACTGTGCTTTGACACATGGTCATTACGTGCTAATTGAGGAAGCGTTCGCAAAATCTATATGGGACTGTCTTGCTGACTGTAGTGTGATAGTTTGTTAAAGCAAGACTTCACAAATTTCAAGGCAGCCATTATTTTCCAACCAACATTTATTCCAAAAATACATCAATGCTTCATAGCATTGATCTTAGCAAGATTACAGGGCAGTCTTTTTAATATGATAAGCAATTTTGCCAATGTAAGTTATAAAGTACAATTATTGTTTTCATTAATACAGGCATAACCTATTAAACAAAGACATTTCTTGTAGACAATGCAATGCAAATCCTAATGCCTAATTATGTTTCAAATGTCGAGTGTTTAGCCTATACATACATACTTTTGCCTGTTTGGGACAATATCTTCAAGGTTCCAGTAACAGAAGCAGGTGATTTCACTCACATTCTCTATTCTGGTCATGAGAGCACATGTGTACACACATACATTCACACCCAATATTTTATATTATCACTTTTTAACATAGCATTTTTTGTGAGCGATACTATCATAGTGCAACAGCGTGAATAGAACTATTTTGTAGCATGTGAATTTACAATGCTACAGATGCTGAAAACTTCTCCTTTGTTATTGAATACCTCCCTATAATCAGGAAGGCTTATGGTCAAAAATAATAAATCTGTGTCCCAGGTTCAAAATCATTAATCTGTGTTTTCCAGAATTATTTGTAGTTATTGAAGAATAATTTGACAATTCTTTTCCATGAAAAGCATGCCCCCCACAAAGGTTTTTCTTTGCATAAAAGATTCATGTAAATATTGTTTACAGTATGTTTACCTGGGCTAGGACAAAGATTAGGACACAGGCTTTACATTTCAAGGACTCCCAATGACCTATAAAAATTATTTCTCCCACTGAGTATAGTAGTATTGCAAGAAACAGCTTCTCTAGAAAAAAGCTTGCAATATATTCACCATAATCTTTCAATAAATGCTAATTTAGATAATTAATAAAGTGTATATGTATATTCTGTCTAAACCTCAGGGCTACAGAATCAGGATTGGTTATTCAGAGCTCCCTTACTATAAGTGCACAGTCACACAGCTATCTGAATTTGCTTTTTTATTTTTCTCCCTATTCTTTTGCACACTGTGTCTCTCTCTCTCTCTTTACATTTATTACTAACTTCAAGCCCTGTCTCTTGCTCATGGACTGTAGCGCTTAAAGGCTGAGCTGAATGATATGCGTCCAAAGGTGGACTCTGTGCGTGACCAGGCAGTAGACTTGATGACAAACCGTGGAGATCACTGCAGGAAAGTAATAGAGCCTAAACTGTCAGAGCTCAACCAGCGATTTGCAGCCCTATCACAAAGAATTAAGAGTGGAAAGGTAGGAGGAACTGCTCCCATGTGGAGACGCATGCTAAGTGGTGCTTTACAAAAGTGCATGGCCATGTATTGGGAGCACCATATTTCTCTCCCACCACCATTTTTCAAAGGAACAATTAAAATTATAGAATTAAAATGTAAATATTAAGAATATGGGTGAGTTAGTATGGGAGGGTGTTGCCATTTCATAAATAAATATTTTTGAGAGCTTGTTACTCATCTTTAAAAAGGTGTTTAAGAATAAAATGAACCATACAAGGTATCTACTCAGGAGCAACATTTATTAATATACATATTAAACATAAGAGACATCTGTTTCCTTTTTAAATTATAAGGAGTGAAAACCTTGCCCCACTGAACACAAAATTTAGCCATCGATTTCAATAGAGCTAGAATTTTACCCCGAGTGCAAATTAATAGCTGTGGATTATACCAATGTGTAAATTTTTTCTTCAGCATGTATATCACCATTGGACTCCTGTGATTTTTCTGTTCCTCCCACAATTTAAAATGGTCTTTTTATTACTATGATTTTTTCAATTAAATTTATCCAAGCTTTTTCTTTCACACTCTGGCTCAACAAAGTTCATCTATTGCGAGTCATTTTTTACCAACATAGCTTGGACTACTCATCTGTTGAAAAGATTCAGAGGGGTAGCCAAGTTAGTTTGTAACAAGAAAAACTTAAAAAACAACAAATAGTCTAGTAGCACCTTAAAGACTAATAAAACATGTAGATGGTGGAGCTTTTGTGGGCACAACCCACTTCTTCAGATGACAGATTGAGATCATGAAAGCTCATGATACTATCTACATGTTTTATGAGTCTTTAAAGTGCTACTAGACTATTCATTGTTTGTTTTTCATCTGTTGAAGTTAGGCACTGCTTTAAATACTTTGCTGAATGTGGGTTCAATGTGGAATTGGTCATTTATAGTCAAATTTTGGTCGGGTGTGTGTCATGGTAAAACATGGCTGAAAAATGACCTAATCTGCCTCCTAGGTAGCAGCAGGGAAAAGGAAGCAGGATACATTCCCTACTCCAGGGAAGATGGACATGCAAGGACAAGGAATAGATGGAACATTCTCTCTTTCAAACCTGAATTCAGATTTTGGTGTAGATGTCCTAATGTGTCAGGAAACTTGTAATCTTAGACTTATCACAGTTTGTTACTCCCATGTGGGAGAATCAAGAAGCAGTTTGTAATTCTGAGACACAATCTTCCTCCCAGGCTGCAGTGACCTGCTGCCCCTTATTCCAGGAAAACTGGGTAGTCACTGTCTAGTCCCTGGGTGGCAAGTTATATGGGCCTAAGGTGTCTGCTTTCCACCAGTATTCAAAGAACATGGGCCTGGCTCGACTAATGTTTGAGCTTATATTTCAGAACTATCCAGTCCAATAGGGGGTCTAGCTCCAGCAGCAGCGAGCGCTCACCCTACCTCTTCCAATGTCAGCTCCACCCCCTCCTAAACTTTCCCTGAAACCCTGGTCTTGCCTCTTTCCATTTCTGTGCCTTTCCTGAAGTGACGTCGGAAACTGGTTGGGCAGAACAGCTGCCCCCGTTGACCAGTAGGCCACCCTGCATCTGTGCCCCCCCTGGAGCATGGGGTCTGGTCTGGTCTGTCCTGTGGAAGAATGGCTCTCCTTTGACTTGTTCTTGACATCACCAAATATTATACAAATCTGGTACCCATAGTCTTGTCCTTTGGTATTAAACACAACAAAAACTTGCAGTTATAAGTGATATACCTGGGAGGTTTTGGTATGGTTTTAAATACGTACCTGCATTAAGACAGAAGCTGCATGGTAAAGAGTT
Organism: Pelodiscus sinensis; assembly: GCF_052426305.1. Taxonomy (NCBI): domain Eukaryota; kingdom Metazoa; phylum Chordata; order Testudines; family Trionychidae; genus Pelodiscus; species Pelodiscus sinensis. The sequence goes on from NC_143052.1 coordinate 204,821,044, forward strand.
CTTAAAATTCATCTTTGATTAAAACCATTATGCTTTGGGATTTTTATCTCTTTAATCATCCTCAAACCATATATGATTACAAACTTAAAAGGATTTAAAGGCATTAAGGACTGCAGACATTTTAAATAATGGGCCTTAATAAAGGGGAAGAGATTTTAACAATATGATGGTGGTTAGTACTATATTTATATAGTTGTCATATTATATTACTTATGGTCTAAATAAATTTTCTTAGTGGGGAAAAATAAAACATAAAACAATTAAAGAACATTGAAGTCCTGGCTCTGGTAAAAAAATTAATATAAAATAATCATTGGAATTTATAATTCATAGTTTTACTCTCATCATCTCAAAAGCCCCACTGGGAGCATGGAATTTTTCCCCTGGTTGAAAGGACTATGGAACTTGCTCCCAAATGTGATCTGCTGTATGCTAGGGCTTATTGTTACCAAGGTCTTATGTCTCTGCAGTAGCTTCCTGGAAATCAGACATTATTATTGTCATGCTATCAATGAAACTCCAGATTGACTAAAAACCCCACAGAGAAGTTTTTTGTGGTATTCAAAGGAGAAACAATTGCACAGAGAAGAACTAAGACCCTTTCCACATGAAAGAAGAGAGATCCACGTAAAGTTGTCGCCTTTATTTTCAAGTGAAAGGGAGAGATGATTATGGCTGATGGACCAAATTCTGTTTTTAATTCTCCCTAGGCCAAGTCTACACTGACACATTACAGTGCTGTAACTTTCTGGGTCAGGGGTATGAAAAAACACCACAGTGCTGTAACTTGCTGTGCTTGGAGGGATGTGCCAGTCTGAAGCAGGCTACAGAATTGGGAGCCGTACTCCCAACACTGTTAGCAACTTTCTTTGTTGAGATGGTTTACTGGGTAAACCTGTGCAGCACTCATGCCGTGGCGGCACTTTCACTTTAAAGCACTGCCAGAGCTGTGCTTTGAACTGTTAAGTATAGACAAGATCTCAGTGACCCTCACCTATTAACATCCCTGGACCTCATTCCGTGTATCACAGATCTAATTTTAACTTTATATAGTGAATGAGTGTCATAAATGTAGGCGAAGGAACTAGAAAATTAATTCTATATTGCAGTCGGATGTAGCATGTCTACCCAAGGTATGTTAATCTGAGATTTCTTGGAAAGATCCAACCCCTGTTCTATACGTGACTATATATGTGTTCCACATTTTGTCTTCATCTTTTATACCATAGATACATTGACTTTTAGAGAGTGCTTTTTTTTTTTCATTTGAAGCTTCCTGGTAATAATATAGAAGTTTTATTTTGTAATATAATAGTTTTTTGTGGCTTGGCCCTGCAAGCACAGTGCATTCCTCTTTGGAAAGCCATTGCTCAAGTATAGAATTTGTGGGTTAACATAGCCTTAACTGTTATGAAGTTTTCAGATATGTATATCGGGACAGGAAAGAACCTCACAAGAGAGATCTTTTGGGGTCACGCATCAATCCTTCCTGAGTGATCTTATAAATAAAATGGAGCAACTTATTTGACTACTCCTGTATCTCCCAGGGACTGAATCCATGTCAATAGGACCTAATGATATCAAAAGCACTTGAGAAATCTAACAGTATCACCAGGATAATTCTTCTTCATCCATCATGGTGGATGACCAATGATTAATGTAATCAACATATTCTTTGTGCCATAACCAGCTTTACTATAGTTTATTGCTAAAAATTGAAATAATTGGCCATAAGAAAGGCATTGCCATGAATGATAATTTGAGAACTATAGACATAGTAATTATGATGTGTGTGCTCTTTACTATGCTATTTTGTCTTTCATAAGAAGTTATTGAGTCACTTTTCATTTCTTGATTATTCAACGTGTAACTTTCAGTTTGTGTTATTTAAATCAGGATTTTTGTAACAGTGTTAGCTGACAAAAATCCTGACATGAAATTTATGGGGAAAAAGTGTTTGTGGGCTTCTCAAAACTGCTGTAGTTTGTTTTATAGCCTCCTATTTTAGGAATTAATAATGAAGTCTCCCTTTGATATTAGGAGGTGGAGATTTGTTCAGAATTCATAGAGCTGAGCTCATGGCTTCTCCAGACATCAATGAGAGATTAGACCTCAAAGCTATTTGAGCATGATGCCCTAGTGGGGGACGGGGGGAGAGAGGAGGAATCAAAGCATACTTCATTTCATAAAATGAACAAGTGCTAGCAATTTCCTGGTTTTATTATTTCTGAAGTGAAAGATACATTTTTATTGGAGTGGTTTCTAATTATGTCATTCTTCAAAGATGTGTAAAAGTTATTTCACAGTCTACCCTGACCAAGAAAACAGTTGTTGTCAATGTTTTAGTTTGTTCATTTGTTTTTAACCTACCAAGGTCTTTCCTTTGCTATACTGCAGAATAGCACGTGTTTTCTTTATAAAAAAATCTTTTATTTTCCTATCAGTAGTTGTTAACATGAAGTTGAAAGAGATTAATCATAGGTAGTATGAATATATAGCAAAATAAATTCAACATAAGGTTATCATATTGAGTCTCTAGAAGAAGTTATATAAATGCACACTGCACAGCTGGATCATATGGTACATGAAAATGTTCTAACATACTAATGAGAAAAGCTAAAGTTTTATAACTGCTTTCAGAATGCTAGTGTAATCTGTATTTTTTCCTATCCCCACTGTGGTTGTCTTAGAAAAGCTTAAGAGAAAATTCTAAATGGCTGTGTAAGAAGCAGGTCTAAACTTCTAATACTTTTTTTCATTTTGATCATTAAGGTAGAAGGGTTGTAGGATTGGTATGGAATATTACATCTTTAATTGATTTAAATGTTAGAGGACCTATAATAAAATGTGTTCAACTTCTTCCAAATGTAGACTTAATCTCTTTAGTATGTGATCAAATGCTTTTTTTTTCTGGCTGAACACTACATTTCTGAAGTAACTGGAATTCCTGACTTTTCTTTGGAAAGCTATTTCATAATTAACTTGACCTCAGTGCTTCCTTTAATCTGCATTTTCCGGTGCACAGTTTTATTACTTTTACTTACAAACTAAGCCATAACTCTTCAGTCTTGGTGATTTATACTATCCATATAATTATCACATAAGTAGTCACATAAACACAAATGTATTCGTTTTACAAGCCAATGTAATATGAGTTATATTTCTATCATTTTTCTCTGAGTCACATCTGTGTGGCATATAGTTAGTCAACCATTGTGTGGCATATAGTTCTGGAGGTGCAGTCCTACCTTTGTTCTATAAGGGAACTGTCCTCTCATTATTTATACTACAGTATAGAGGTTCAAAACCAGATCAGGACACTTTTGTGCTAGGTGCCACATATACTCACAGATTAGCTCTACACTGCACCATAACTCAAAATAAGATACGCAATTTAAGGTATGCAAATTGAGTATCTTATTTCAAAGCTATTTCAAAATAGCTTATTTCATCAAATTTCTCCACAGCACCAAATTTTGAAATAAAGTGCTATTCCGAAATGTTCCTTACTCCTCGTAGAATGAGGTTTACAGGGACGTCAGAATAGCGAGCCTGAAATAATAGGCTTTCTGTGAAGACATGGGATAACTATTTCAGGATACTCCAGTATCCCAAATAGCATTGCAGTGCAGACGTACCCACAGAGACAGCACATGCCATGAGAAGCTTACAATGTAAATAGACAAAGACAGACAAAAGATGAGATGGGAATAGAGGCACAAGTACGTGAAATGTCTTCCCTAAGATCCCACAGCAAGTCAGTGGCAGAGTTAAAATTTGGAACCCAGCAGTCCTAGACCTCCATATGGTGTCCTGTTCACAGGACCATGATGTGTCTCTAACCTGGCTAATCCATGAGAAGATATTTCTGTTTGTGCAATACAAAACTAAATTAACTTTTTAAGTCAGATGAGAGAAAATTCACATAAGTCTCTCATAGAGTCATATGCTAAATAACCAAGTCCTGAGTTCAGTGCTTACTACTTTAGGGTACGTCTAAACTACATGGCTACGTTGACGGAGCCATTTAGATTTATTTATTTGGCAAAGGGAAATGAAGCCGCGATTTAAATAATCGTGGCTTCATTTAAATTTACATGGCTGCCGTGCTGAGCCGACAAACAGAACCAAAACCACCACAAACAGAACCAAAACAAAAGAACTGAATACAGAGTGTGACAAATTACAGGTCATCTCATCAACCCACAGAGTAGCAAACATAAGCAAGAAGTGTGTGTGTGTGTATACACATTATTTACTTTTGCAATCTCAGTCTTTCCAGAATGACAAATTGAAAAGAAAACACATTGTATACCAGTGCCTCATCAAATGTTGGAAATAAGACTGAATTATCAGCCGGATGGTCTACCATAGAACATCATCTAATATGGAAGGTGAAATTGTGCAAATCATGCAGAAAGGCTAGAAGGATTCAACTCAAACAGTCTCTCCCACCCTCCTTCCCATTAGCCCAAAAGGTAATCCACATCCCCCAAAGTTGAACTGCAGAGATCTCATTGAAACACATACCAAATAAAGATCTGAGAATATTACTGATGGGGCACAGTACAGCATTGCTAAATAGGGCATCATATTAAAGAAATAGATAATTTTATTATTGTCCTATCATGAGAGAGGCTTAATGCTGTGACAATTGCACAGAATATTTCTACAAATGGAGTAAATGACTTGAAAGTAATAGTCTTATTATATAGTTTGCTATCAAGAATTGAGTGGTAAGTTGATTAAAGGAGCTGACCTGGACACACACACAACTGAAACTGAAATTAGCAAGACAGTCTGATCCACTGGATAGGCCACTGATGTAGGAGTCAAAATGTTGGGGTTCTACTCCTGCATCTGCCATTGACCTGCTCTGTGAACTTGGGCAGGTGATCTCATCCCTCAGTTTCCTCATTGATTAAATGGAGATAATGAAACTATCTTTAATGAAGTTCTTTGGGATTCATGTACTGAAAAATTGCAAGTTCTAAGTAATAGTAGTAGCAATGATTTATTTACTTGGTGTAAGATGAGGATGCTGATATTTTCTCAAGCAAATCAAGGTAGAAATTGATTAGTTATATTTTCATGGTAATTGTATCATAAAATTCTAACTGGAAATGGAGGGACCACACATGATTTTGTTTGTTATAAACTCACCAAGATATGACAATAATTCTGTACTCTTTACACATCTAAAATTTAAAACACAACAAATATACTGTCAAGATCTGTACATAAAAAAGATCTATTTAAGCATTTTACCAGGTTCTGCCTTTTCGTTTAATTCACTTCCTTCTATTTGCTCTTTTAGTTTTCCTTGCCAACTTTTGCACAATTAAATCATTATGTAATCCCAGACCTTCTTTTCTTTATTGGTCTCTCTTCTGCAGACATTTAAATAATGTTAAAGCAGCCTTAAAAGCATTTGAGGGGAAACTATTGATTTGTTTGCCGTTCTTCCACATCAGTTGCTGACTGCTCTGAGCATAATTTCTTAATAAAATGCTGGTGACCCCAGTGTGTTAGAAACCTAAATCTTCTAATTCATCCAAAATTAGACATAATATTCCATCTGTTGCATCCCCTGTGCCAAACTGAAGTCAATATTGCTACAGTTCTTTAACATTCTTTGAGCTCAAGAAACCGTCAATTCTAAGATGACCGATGGTGTCTTTCTGCTTTTTTAGAGCTTCCCCTGTATCTAGTTAGTAAAGTAAATTTTTTAGAATCATTGAAACATTACATATAATTGAAATAATTGTGGCTAAAGTATAAAACACTCAAATATAATAGCTAATATATGACTCATTTTACTTTTTATGTCAACAATATTTAAGAATGGATTTGTTTTATTAAATCCTTATACAATCTATGTACAAAAGATGATATACATGTCTGTTGCAACTTCTGGGAAAAAAACATAGCATAGTTATGCAAAGCATGGCAAATATTTGATTCTATTTACAGTTATGCTACTAAAGTGCCAACTGAATGCAAACTTTTAATACTTCCAGGGCCAAGTGAGGGAATGACAATTCCATAGACTCCCTGAATGAGAAATTACATTGAAAGATACTAAGGGGCAGTGCATCCTGCTCGCTATGCTTGCCAACTCCCCTCTCTGGGGGTAGGCAGCCCCAACTCCCCCCATCCAGCCATCGGGGAGGGCCTGGCTGAGGCGTGGTAGCCATGGCCTGCCCCAGCTCTCTCCCCACATGGGGTTGGGCTGGGCTGAGGCTGGCCTAGCTCTTTCCCTCAGAAGGGTTGGTCAGAGACCGAGGCTCTCCCCCTGCATGTAGGGTCTGAGGTTGTCCTGGCCCCTGCTCTTCCCTCCCCCCATCCCTGAGGCTGCCCTGGCTCTTGACCCCGGCCCCTACCCCCCACTAGCCCTGGTTCTTCCCTCCTGCCGCTGGCCCTGATGCCACTCCAGCTCTTGACCCTCCGGCGTCTTCCATTCCCACCTACTGGCCCTGGCTCTTTCCTCCCCTCGGCCACCAAGGAGGGGAGGCCAGGGCAAGGCTGGTCCAGCTCTTCCCCCAACCTATGGAGTATGTGAGGGGGCTGGAGTTCAGGGAGGGGACATGGATCCTGCCTCCCTAGAGCATCAGGGAGGGCGAGAGAGTGGAGAGGACACATGGCTCACGTATTCTGCTACCCTCGAGCACCGAGGAGGTGAAATGCTACGTGACTTTCAGGGCCACATGGTTTGTGACTTCCCCCACTGGAGCACCAGAGTCTTTGATGCAATTGGGGGTTTTGGGCCTTACCTTCAGTAGGTTCAGGAAGGGCTCTGTTCATGAATGGCATGAAGGGTGATAGGCCAAATGTCATTACTCTTTTAAATAGAGGGGAGATGTCCAATGCAGGTATTCCATAGAGAAGGTAACTGGATAAATAGCTTGGGAAATGAGATAAATATAGGCATTCATTAAAGGAACTAATGGGAAGTTGTCAGGGACTCCTGTGTTGGTACAGCAAGAAGCCAACCCTCTCTCTTCCCCACTTTATCCCTCCTACAATGAATGGTAAGGGCCTGACAATGCATTTGTGGGAAAGACTTGAATGGAAAAAGAGTGGGAGCTCATTAAATATTCCCTCTCTGGTAACTATGGAATAAACGTGGAGTTACCTGCACTGTACAGTGTTATTGCCAGATAGTCCTAGAAATCTAATAATAAAGTTCCGGACTGATTTAGAACCCTGTCAAATGTTACTGCAAATGTGTTGGATTAAATGTTGGACCTAATGCTAAACAAAATACAAGAGCAGAAAGTACAGGTTGGACCTCTCTGGGTCTGGCACCCTCAGGACTTTAGTGGTCCCTTGCCAGAGCAGGGAAGGTCATTTCTGTCCCTCCTCCCTCTGCACAAGGTTCCTCTCCCCCTCCCCAGCTTGCTGCCAGTTTCCCAGACAGCTTCCCCCTGCCACAGGCCCCTCTACACGCAGGGCTCCTGGCCCTAAATGCCACCAACTACATGGCCCCACTGCCGCGCAGTCCCCTGGCTCAGATTCAGTTGCACCACCCAGCGGCAGTCCTGCTTGGACTCCAGCCTCACTTAGCAACCCCGCTGCGTCCCACCCTCATCGGGCAGCTCTGCTGGGTAGCACTTAGGTGCCAGGTTCTTTACTGCCCCATTTCCAGGTTCCTGGCCTCACCACCAGGCACCCTCAAGGCTGGGTTACCAGCTATGTGGGGTAGCCCTGCTCTTTCCTAGTCCCACCAGGAAGCTGAACTGCTGGGAGGCAGCAGGGCTGCCAGGGTCCCAGTTGTGCTGCAGGGCAGCTTTGATTCTGAGCTTCCCGGCACCACCGCTTGGCAACCACGCTTGCTCCTGGTCTTGCTGGGTGTTTCACCACTAGGTTGTCTCTCCAGCTCCACCGGAAGCCTCGTTGCCTCCTGCCTCCTTTCATGTTGCCACCGGGTAGCAGCCCTGCTGCTGGGCTCCCGGTTTTGTTGCCACCGGGCAGCCCCAATACTGGGCTCCAGCTCTACTGTAGAGCTTCCCAGCCACCAGCCCTCCACAGGACTTACTGGTCCCAAACATCTGTGATCCTTCCAGACCAGAGATGTTGCACACCAGAGTGTCCCAATTGAGAGAGGTTCATCCTGTAGTAAGAAAATCAATTAATCTGACCATACAAACACATGAATGCTTTTTTTGTGTTATGGGAGTACTTACGTAAAACAGGTTTGCAGGATGGAACCCAACGGTCATAGTGTAACTATATCATAATTAATTAAAATATAATTATTCTCACTCATTTGTGTTGTTGTAATGCATAGGTACCCAAGCCAAGATTGAAGTCTTGTTGTGCTAGTCATTAAATAGATAGTGAGAGCTCAACGAATTTACAATCAGGGGAAATGACTGCACTCATTTAAAGGGGGTAGGGGAATGATTAACTGAGTTTGCCAATGGAGTGCAGCTGTGATTTATGGTGCAGGAGGGAGAGAAATGAAGTTAAAGACTGCTGTAAAAGGTGAATAGTGATCAGCTTCACACATGCACACCCCTGTAAAATCTTAAGGTCATAGAGCTGCAAGCCAACGGTTGAATACACCTCTTCTTGAGAGAGAAAGGAAAATGCCTAGACTGTACATAATGCATTGACTGTAACAAGTGGGTAGTTTTGCATCTGATATACAAAAGTACCAATCAGTTAAAAAAAAAAAAAGCTACTTTTAAGCCTCATTTTTTATTGAAGAATCATCAAGTTATAAAGTTAAACAAAGCAAGCTTAGTCTGTTAATTGTTTTATATTTTTATCTCATAATAAACTCTTGGAATACACTCATGAATTTATATTAAATTGTAAATATGCACTCATTCATCAGTTTTTCCCAAGTGGTGCATAAAGGATAACAAAAGAAAAGTTTGGTTGTTCTTGTTCTTAAGTAGTCGTTACTCATTTTTAAATTCAAAATTAAAGGCTGTGGTAATAAAATTAAATGTGGTGATTTATGTAATACAGTAGCTATGCTTTTTACCTAAGTTTCATGATTTTCTGAGTGACATATTTGAAATGTAAGCCTTATGCATGAAGTTTTTAAAATATCATCATAAATATCTGTGTAGGTAAGTGTATCATTTTTGTATTAAATGAGTTAGGCACTGTATAATAGTTGTATGATCCTTTTTCCTGCTTTGTGACAGCAAAAATTATTTAAGAGCAGTAAAAACAAATGAACATGTAATTATTCTCAATGTAAAGTAATGGTATGTGGTTAACAAACAGCATTACCCTTTAATTTTTTTTTAGAAAAAGTGAACTATAATATCCTCTTCCTGAGTATTTTTTTGAAAATACAAATGAAGAAATATCAAGACTTTTTTGGAGTTGTCTTTCGTCTAATATTACTAAATATTTATATTTGCATCTTTAGATATTTTGCCTAGTTATGTTGAACATACTTTGTAACATATTAGGTGGAAACATAATGTGTGTCATTAGTTTAACAATAGGGGGTAAAGCAGATGTCTCCTTTTGGTTTATGATTCCAATAAAAATAGAAATTTCATAATTTAAATTGGCAATCTCTATCTCTTTTTAGCCTTTCATTCCTTTGAAGGAATTGGAGCAGTTTAACTTTGATATTCAAAAATTGCTTGAACCACTGGAGGCTGAAATTCAGCAAGGGGTGAATCTGAAAGAGGAAGACTTCAATAAAGATATGGTAAATTGGTTGTGATGGAAGTATGAATGAACTAGGTTTGGAAATTAAGAAAAAAGCTGGGGCAGAAATTAGAAACCTTTGCATCTAGATCTTTACCCTGGACTTAGATAAATTCTAATTGAACTGATTTATTAAGAACTCAATGGGCCCAGTTTAGCATTTATTATTCTGAGTAATACATTCGTTTTAGTGACATTTTTTTTCTGGATAGATATTGTATAAAGAAACAATTCTGTATTAACGTGTGTGGTTATAAATACTGTAGAGCAAACATGCAGTGCAGATTTTGTACTACTACTAGAGATATTATTCATCTCAAAAAAAGGAGTGAAAGTGGTGGACTTTCCAGACAGCCTTTTAATAGTCTATACAGGTTGAATCTCTCTAGTCCAGAACTCTATTGTCCGGAAATATCTGTTGCCCAGAATTATTTTAATTAGCTGGCAGTGTTCCCTCTAAACTGGGGGACAGCACAGCTTCACAAGTGATTAATCTGCCCTGCCCAGAGTCTCAGGGCTGACTGGGTGGTTGATTAATCCCCTTTGAAGCTGTGCTGCTGACACATCTTAGAGGGAACACTGTTAGCTGGATATCCACTTTTCATGTGTGTGGCCAAGTCCCGACTCTCAGTATTCTGTGCTGTTATTTACCCCTAAATGTATTCTAAGAGCCTAGCAAGCAATAGAAGTGTTGGTAATGTTGCTAGACAATATTGACCTCCTGTGGTTTGGAAAATTATCTGGTTTGGAACCGGTCAGATCCCATGAGTGACAGACTAGAGAGATTCAACCTGTACTAGAAAAAGTTATGCCATGTCAGCTATAAAAAGCTAGGCAATTAGACAATGAAGAATGTAGACAAATGCAAGTTTAATGTCTATTGAAAGAAACAATATGCAGTTTTCATATGCATTGATGAATTCTCCTTTGATAGTATTTATTGCATATAACGTTTGTTGTGCATTTAGCTCTTTTGTTCATGAACAATCTGCCAATGCCATTTACCATTTGCTATTTTTATGCAATGAATACCCTTAGGACAGTAGGTAAAGTAGCTTCAACACTGAAAGGGTTAAAAACAATGCCATGCACTGCTACTCCTACAATCCAGAGGAATACATTCAGGCTCTTTCACTGCAATGCCATACCTTGGTGGGCCAGTGATAATGGTCATTCTGTACATGTTTGTTCCTTTCTCTATGGATTAATTAGCCAAACTTTTCAGCAAAATCAAATACCTATATCACTCATGAGGAAGTGCTGGGAATTATATATTTTTAAACAGATGTTTAAAGCCAGTCATTTGTGAATTCCGAAATCAGAGTTAACACAGCTGTTTGTTACAGACAATAATAAAGTTTTACAACAGTGTTCATTAGAGTCTTCTGTTTGGAACATATCAAGCTTACTGCAAGCAACATATCTTCAGCTGGAACAAATTCTCCAAGGCTTATTGTGACCCAATGTCTTTTTCAATAATATAGTTTAGTTCATATGTAAAGTGGATTTCATATAATAAAATCCCCAAATTGAGTGGTATAAGTTTGATACATCTTTTACAAAGAAAAAGCAAGAGAGATTTTGCAAGAGTGCTTCCATAGAGACTTTTTTCAGTTTTGGTGTATTTACCATGACAATTTATAATGCAGTTATAGAAACATCTACCTTACATCTACCCTTGAATCAACTTCATTCTACTGAAGATTAAACAAGGAACTTCTGTTGTGGTTCTTGTGTTCTTCTTTTCTGATGCTATGCACTTTCTTAAAGTCTGAAGTTCAACCAAGGATTGTAAAAACACATAAAAGTTTTAAGAAATTTACTTTTGTTTACTGTTTGTTTCATACAGAAAGAAAGATTTTTTTTTTAATAAAAGGAGGGGAGGAATGTTTTACATAACTGTTTGAACTAGTCATAACTTGTGGACATTGCACAGAAACTTATCTCAAACAACTGCAGGTTTTCAAGTCCTGTCTTAATGACACCTTTCAAGAGTGTTATGCGTTTTTGGTACTGTGGTTAATAGAAACATTGAATTTCTACTATAAAATTAGGAGCATACACTATGTGATCATTTCCCTTATGAATGTGTAGGATTTTTATGCATAGGTGTCTCTTAAGGTTTGGTTACTAATTAGATTAAAACACAAATTATGCCTGTTATTTTTTTTAATCAGAGTGAAGACAATGAGGGTACTGTAAAAGAATTGCTGCAAAGAGGGGAGACACTACAACAAAGCATCACAGATGAGAGAAAACGAGAGGAAATAAAGATAAAGCAACAGCTGTTGCAGACTAAACATAATGCTCTCAAGGTATAGGAGCCAAATTATGAACATGTTTTCTAAAATAACAAGTAATTTTTTTTTGGTTTTCCCATATTTTCCTTGGATAAATGAAGCATAACTGTTCTCTTGCTGACTAATAATTTTAAACAGTTTAACTGTATTGTACATATATTCGCTTCCACATTTCTGGTCAAAATGTTTTCAGTCTCTTCAGAGGTATCCAAAAAAAATTACTTTAATCATCTGGGTAAAAAAGTGATATTTTATCCCTATGATATTATAACTTCAGATGATTGTGGACAATTAGACAAGAAGGACAATAACTCAGCATATCTTGTAAATATTATATCTACTGCACTTCAAACACCTTGCTTTCATTAGAATCACTTGTCAGAGAGAATTTTTGAGAGATTTTTACTGTGCAATTTAACTTTTTTTGCACTGAACAAAAACTAAATCTTGCTAGCTCTGTATGTCTTCATGTCTGACAGTTATGGATGCTGTAAAATGTTTGTGGCGATGCTATATTGTACAGTATTTTGCATAACAATATAGTTGGGACCTTATGACTCTGTGGGGTTCGCCTAGCCCAGTACAAGGTGGTTCTTTCACTACCTGCCCTATAATCTTGGGTGTCTCTGTACTGTGCAGCTTTGGCTTAGACCCTTGACACCAAATATTTTGTTTCCGACACAGTGGTCTCATGCTGGTTTACACCAATCCAGTTACTTCTTTCTAGGTGACCCCAACAGCCCTTCCCAGTCTGTTTCCTCAAACTCTATCCCCTGTGGTGGCTAGTCCCTCCTACTGAAGTCAGAAGTTCACTGCCTTGAAAGAACCACTATTCAGAACAGCTTGTTAACTCTGCTGGCTTACACATACACCTTAACATGCAGTATTAGTAAAACTAAGAATAACTTACTTAAATGTATGTTTTTGTTAATTGATTGTGAACAAGAGTAAAAGAGGCATTCTTGAGTTCCAAAAAACAAAAGTACTGGTAACATATTTTTTAGGGTGTAAAACTTAATTCTAACAATACCTAGCTCTGCTTTCTGATGTTTCTTACACCAAGCTGTCAGTATTCACCTGCCTGTTTCATCAGGTCCCATTTTTCATTGATACAGAGCTCTGGTTACTTTATTCTCTCAGGTGATAGACACCCTCAAAATCTTTCAGTAGGCAAATGAATAGCCCTTTTTCCTTGTCTCCATCATATTTGGTTCAATTTGTAATTGAACTGAAGTGGTGGTTGCCTTTCTCCTTTTTCTGGGAAGAAGGAAGAACTATTTTGCCTCTTCGGCCTGTTTGTAGACTTGGAAACATAATGTCAGAAAGTATCCATAATTTCATATACATATATGTGCCATACATATTAATGGTGGCAGTTTTTATCTGATATTTTGCAAGACACATTTTGAGTGAACATTGTAGCAACATTGTGGGAGTTTTATTTGAGATTTATTGTTATAAAACAGGGAGCCCCTTTCTGTTTGACACTGAGGTGCTTTAGGATAACAGGCCTTCACTGCATCTGGTGACCAAGGGGCTGATTTTCAGAGCACCATAGCTCAGCCAAATGCCCTTTTAATTAGTGCCGGGACAGTAGCCACCTGCAAACCATTCCTTGTAAACAACCAGGTAGTAAAACCTAATTGTTCAAGACAAGCTTAAAAGGCAATAAGCATCTGGATCACTGGAGAAGAATAAAAAAAGACTGGCAATGAATTGAAGGAGTCCTACAGACTGAAGGACACACACTTTGGGATGATGGAGGAGTTGTTTTAAAGTAGGATGTCTTTCATGATTAACCACACTGCCTCCTAGTGCCTAACTTGGAACCTATCAATGCAGATTTCTTTTTCCTCATTGCTGTTGCTTGAATTGGTACATCACAATGCCATCCTGTATCTCAAGATCTTTTGTTGTTGTTGCCGATGGTTATTTAAAATCCCATTTTAAATTTGTTGCAGATAGTCATTTAAAATCAGAACTGTAGCAGTGTTCCAATGGGATGTAACAATATTTCAGTGAGATCCCATAGAAGGACAACTTAAAAAAATTACTGAATTATGATAACATGCAGAAGAAAGGACTAGGTTCCACAAACAACACATGTAGATCCTTCCCAAGATCTATTTATTTATTTAAGGTTTTATCGGGGTCATCCAGGGATTGAAGAAAGTATCTTTTATTGAATAATTGGTTGTTAAATGATACATGATCATGTAAGCCCTCATGTTTCAGGATAGTAGATAATGGTTACCTAATTGGTGGTTAGAAGGAGACTTTCCATTGGTGTAGATCATCTAGTAATTGCCTACTCTATTATTCTTGAGCCCTACTCTGAAGCATTTGCTAGTCAATATTGGGGCTGGATTACTGGACCGATCTAGTATAAAGTGGCCTAAATTCTAAGCAATGAGAGTGCATATGAATCTGAATCATCACACTTATTATAGATCTTTTTTCCTTCTCTCTCTTGCCAATAGTCTTCACTAAGCTCTCTTTGGGTTAGGGGATTTGATATGTTTATGCTTTGTTACTATTTATTAACAATATAGCATCTTTGCTTTCCAGGTGGATTTTCTCAAATTTTCACTGATTTTTGTGGAGTCATTAAAAGGGTGCTAAAGACTTCATGGTGTTCTATATATTTTTGTGAAAACCTGAAAAGTTCATTAGGTTGCTTTTGAGCAAACCACACCAAATCACACCACATGCATGTAGTTTATAATGTGTACTAAAGGTGAAATAAGAGAACCATTTGCAGAGTTGTAATGTATTGCCTTTAATTATGATAAAGTGGCATTCCGATCCATGTTATTGACCAGATCATTACGGGCTGTGTTTACAAGGAGTGGGGTGATTGATTTTATTTTTGGTGACTCAGTAAATGCATTCATCCTTGACAGACAAAACTCAATGGAATATCTAACAGTTTGATCAGATTCAAGCAGAGTATATATTATATAAAATGTATAGGAAATAATGTAACTTTTTTTGTTCATGGTATGTAAACCATTTACAAAGTAAAAATAACAATAATATAGTGTGCACTGAACTCCACATTCTGTCCTTTTGTAACACTAAAGTAAAACAAATTTTGAATATTGCATCATTAAGTACCTTTTATAATATTCTGTACTCAAGTTTGACTGAGGCAATAACGTAAACTTAATATATTCATGTGTGAACATAGACATTTAGGATGTGTCTAGAATACAGGGTTTTGTCGACAAAAGTGGACTTTTGTCTTCAAAACTATACCTGCATCTATACTGCCACTGAGTTCTGTCGACATAATGTCGACAAAACTCAGCAGTTTTGTCGACAGCTGTAAACCTCATTCTATGAGGAATAACGCCTTCTGTTGGCAAAGTTCTGTTGACAGAAGACGTATTGCATCTACATTGTCCTGTCGACAAAGCGGCTTGCATTGTCGACAGAACTGGATGTAGTCTAGACGGTCTTTGTCGACAGAAGCTTTGTCGGCAGTATCAATAGACAAAACTTCTGTCAACAAAAGCCTGTAGTCTAGACGTACCCTTAGACTCATGAGGCAGAGTTTTCACATAAATTGTTCTCTCCTCATTAAAAAAGCCCTATTTGTATAAAATATATCTCTGCATAGAAATGGGGGGGGGGGGTTAGTAGCCTTTCATGAGTCCCAGATTTGAATTTAAGATGTCATGAAGTGGGAAACTCACCTATGACTAGATTTAAACTCGCCTAAATCTCCAGCTGTCTATTAAGGTGCTTTGGTCTTAGCGTCCCTGAATATTGCTGAATTTCTCAGCAAATAATTCAGGAAGTAAACACGCCGGAGTTGTAAAACCCCTCTCAATAGTAAAAGTTGCTTATGATAGATTCAGGAAAATATATAGGTTGTAGTCAATTAATCTTATCCGAATGTAATTAAAAAAAAACTGAGCTAATGACCTTAGGTACTTTAATTTTTCCCCATATAGTATATACACATGCCATCAGATATATTGTAAAACTTTTATTGATATTCTAATAATGTCTGCACTGTGAACAGGATTTGAGGTCTCAAAGAAGAAAAAAGGCTTTAGAGATTTCTCATCAATGGTATCAGTACAAGAGGCAGGCTGATGACCTATTGAAATGGTTGGATGACATTGAGAAAAAGTTAGCCAGTCTACCTGACCCCAAAGATGAACAGAAGCTAAAGGTAATGATGTTTTGGACTGACAATGGTAGATTTGTTTTTTGGCTCACTATTTTTTTCATTTAAAAAACAGCAAATACAACAAATCTCTATCTTTATTTTTCTATACACACAACAGTACTTTTATTTTCTTGTTTTATAACAAACATATCGATAGTATAATGAAACTGGCATATTTATTTTGTTGTAGATATTATTTCTTGTATTCTTGTAAATGGTATACTGAATGTCATGCAAGTGATATAAAACACTAAATAAAATCTATTAATAATGGACAGTGTGCACTGTATTAAGAAATATCAAGTGTTTTCTAGTAAAAATTGTAATTGACTTTATGTATCTTTGTTCCAGATGAAAAAATGACTTATCGATAAATGGATGACCTCTTTCTCATGTTAGCACATTCATTTTCATCAAAACATTCACATGTCACTGTCAAAATTCTATAGATTTATTCACATATTGTCAAAAAAAATTCTGGTTTATTTTGCATCGTCTTTCTTTGCTTCATTCTCTGAGTTTCCCACAAAGTTGAAAAAGAAGTTAACTAATATATTTGTACACCTTCTAAACAACTGTGTGTACTTGATATGTTAGTTTTAATAGGAAAGAGTGATCTCCATCTCTCCAATTGCCCATCACAGTGCAAGGGAGAATTAGACAAATGAAATTGTTGGCCTATGTTAATAGCTTTCAGTGTACATTAGTAATTAGCATCTCAAAAGTCAACTGGCAGGAAGATTCTTGAATCTTAGTTTTGTTTGTTTTCCCTAACTGTACAATAAGACTTGACTGTACATTTCTATTGTAACAATAAAGTGGAAAATTTTTGAAATGAGAGTTCTGACAGAAGTATTTTGCTAATTCGAAATGGATTAATCTAGTTAGCTAACTGCCCTGGGCCATGTATTGATTTTGCTCACTAGGATATTGATGGAGAATTGGAGAAGAAGAAAGAAGATCTGAATGCGGTGCACAGGCAAGCTGATCGCTTGTCTAAGAATGGGGCTGCAAAAGCAGTGGAGCCAACCCTGATACAGCTCAGCAAGCGCTGGCGAGATATTGAGAGCAAATTTGCTCAGTTTCGAAGACTCAACTATGCACAAATTGTGAGTTGTTACTGGCAAACCTATATGTTTGCAACTACTAGTGCTAACAGAATCCTACTAACAATGAGTTTTAGGTCCAATGTCAACTCTTCTAATAACACAAACTATTGTCAATAAGTGGGAGAAACTTCAAATTCCAGTAAGAAAGAGATTGTTCTCTTTTGTTCTAAAAATGCCCTCAAATTAAATCAACCAATGACAGAAAACTCAGCGATGAAAAAGCATGTTGATTTCTGTTGCTTCATTCTTTTTTCCATAACATTACCAGTTTAAACTTCTCAGATTACCATACATTTTTTCAGTAAACATGTAATTCAGAAACAATGCATTATTTTCAAACTACCATCCCATGCAAATTATAATTCTGATTTTTTTTATTCATAGTATATAATACACACACTTAGGAAGAGATTGTAGAATTTCTTCTTAAAGCTGTATTACATGTGCATTGCCTTCCTCTTCAAACACTTCAAACATCAGAAGAATTTTTTACTCAGAAATTGTATTTTGGCAATTGAGAGTGTGAAAGCACCAGTTTATAAAAGTTTTTTTCTTTTTAAATGATTATAAAAAATTTAGTCATTCTTAAGATATAATGATTACTTTAAGACCTGGATAATAAGGGGATGGGGAGGAGAAAGCTGCCACTATTTCCGGTACCTAATCAAAACAGACATCATGCAACATATTCATTTCACCTCAGAGTTCAACTTATACAATATACAAAAAATTGCCTTATGCTTGTCAGTGTTTATCATCAGGTCTTTACTATGGGATCTCCCTTCTTGTTCTACTTCTGTGCTCACTTCTTTCCCTTTCAATTATATATTAAGATGAAGAAGATTTACTCAGGAATATAATCATTCATACTAAAGAAGTTGTTCACCTGGCATGCTGTTCTGTAATTCTTAGTGGCAAAAATGTGTCAACAAAAACACTTTGAATCTTTTTGTTGCTGAATCTTGATGACAGATGGGACAATGGAAAGATGCACTTACGATTAATAAGTGCTTTATTTTACAAATATCGGGCAAGAGAAATAAATGTCTTTATCTAACAAATAAGTGATGATGCACAAGCTTTTGTTCCAAAAAGTCCTTTCTTCAATGCACTAAGGTTTTTGAGTATGGGCTTATTTTTTGGATTGAAATTATATGTAAAGAATAGGACTGGAGATACACGTGCAACTAATAAATAATAAAAGAAATATTAAAATTTGTTTACACATTGTCTTGTTCCAGTTGATTACTCTGTTAAGCTTATGTTTAATATTAAACTTAATTATTATGATCAATCAATATCATTAATAATTTACAGTGAGCTAATGCAGGAAACACTATTTAGTAAACTGTTTTACCCCTATAATGAGTATATTCTTTTACTAAGGAAATGGATTGTAAGGGTATACATGTTCTCTACATATATTCTGTTTGCATTTCACTATTTATGTAATGTACTATGCACTTTAACAAAGGAATTGTATACACTTTTAAAACTGTACTAAGAAAACAATAAGTAATGTTTTCTGTGACAAAATGTGGAGAAATAGTTAAATAAGGAAATAAGGTATAATTATTGAAATTAGTCAATAAAATAACTTGTATTGAGTTCTTTAGTTTTTCTAATCACTATGTAATATTTTAAATAAGGTTATATTTTAAAATGCTTATTGTATGCAGGAATCCATCTACTAATGTCTGCCTATGAAATTGAATTCTGCAGCTATTCAATGGAATTTCTTCTGTATAGTATATCTTTTCTTATGCGGTCTTCTCTTCATAATGATGAATGATAACTTGCAGTGTTAAGAATGGCAATGACAAGACCCATATAAAATATGACTAGACTTTTACAATAGGAATTGAAGTTTGTGAGTGACAACATGTTCTAATTATTAAAATTTGCAAATAGATGAAATAGAAGCCCTTGTTTACAGCTTTTAGCTTTGGTTTAACTGAGACTCATTGTGTGAACTTTGGCAACTCACTTAACCTCTCATTGCTTCAACTTCCCTTTTAAAAAATTAAGATAGGTAAATATTATCTCACAGGGGTGTTGTGAGCATTAATTAGTGATTATGAAGCACTTGAAAAATGCAAGCTAATCATTATAATATGAGCTGATTTCAACTAAAAAGTATTTCTTCAGATTTTCCATATCACCTCTAAAACAAATTAACTAATAAAGCCTACAGTGAAAAACAAATAAGCAAAGGGAGAGTATTAAAAAAGAAAATGTAAGCCTGAAAGGAGATTCCCCTTCCCTTAGTTAGATGCCATGACAGCAGGTCAGTACCATAAGGTGCCCACTATTTAAAAGTGATCTATTAAAAAGCCATGAAGGTTCACTTCAGTCTTGAGTTGTGTAAATTCTTCAGACACTGATGGATTAGCCACTGGACTAATGGATCTCATGCTCAGGGGTCTGGCCAATTGGGGATCCCAGAATCATGGACACGCTTGTATCCTGACCTGATACCCTGGTAAGAGCACCCTACTAACAAGAAGCATGGGGCAAGCCCCTGCACTCTGATCTCACTCCCCCTGCCTCCCCACCACCTGTGCACCCATGTGGAGAGGGGAGGGGACGCACTTGTCTTATCTCAGAGCCCTTCAAAACTGTAATCTGCCTTTGGCTTCAGAGACAATCATTGAACTTCAGTGTGATCCCAGTGAAAACATATATAGTATCATAGGCTATTTAAATTATGCATAAACATTGTTATCAAAATTGCTGGAACTTCATCAGTTCAAAGTACTGATAACAAGAAACTTCACAGATATTTTTTGTCAATGTGCTATACATAATTGGATATATTAGTATCAAATCAGAAGAATTTTGCTCCCCAGGTTTACTTGACCTCATTTTTTTTTTTCTGGAAGATGTGCAAATATCTATCTTTGAGAATCTTCTCACTATTTTGGACATCAGTATGTTTAGAAGGATTTAGGTTTAGAAAGATTAAAAGGATTGGCAGTAAATGTTGATTTTACTGAATACAGGCAGTCCCCAGGTTACGTACAAGATAGGGACTGTAGGTTTGTTCTTAAGTTGAATTTGTATGTAAGTCGGAACTGGTACATATTGTAGGGGAAACTCTAGCCAAACATTTCTCCAGAGCTCAGTTTTATTCTCCCACACCTCACTTCCCTCAGTCCTTTATTCTCAAGCTGAGGTGTCTGCTGAGAAACCCGCTCCGCATCTCCCTGGTCTGCTGGGGGGAAGTAGCTAGTGCGGGGTTGCCTCACCCCATTTGTAAGTCGGATCCATGTAACCCGGGGACTGCCTGTACACACAAAACAATGAAAACTTTCCATTTATAATCAAAATGTATAGATTAACCAAGACAGAAAAATACTGTTTTTGAAAACTTATAAGAGATTAATTTAAGGATATTTACTTTGAACATTTTGACATGTGGTAATCACATCTATGTTTTTACCAGATAAATATTTTATACCTGTGTCAATGCTTAAAACCCATAATTTTGTATAACTGAAAATGTAACTATATAAAAATTAAAAATTAAAATTTATATTTGTTGAAATTACATTAAAAATATATATAAAAAATTGAATCCTGCCAAACCTAACTGTAGTTCAAGGTGTAATAGAAAGGAGGAATAATATCATCCCTTGTTAACAAAAAGGGAGTTTCAAATAAATCCACTGAATATTCTCTTTCCTCCCAATTGACCATTTAAAGAGAAAGAAATGTTAGTACATTAAACAGAATAATGTTTTGAGAGAATATGGCAACCATGAGAGGAAGAGGATCATTTGGATATGCACAAGACCTGAAACCACCTCTGTTGATATCTCCTATTCTAGGTGGATGTTTGTAAATATTCATATTTATATGGATGCAAGAATTCTGTTCGTTAGACATTTGAGAAATACATGCACAAAACTGGAAATAACAAAATAACTTGTATTGTATTTACAAAATATACGTTAATTCCCATTTAGAAAAGGTACCAATCACAGTCAGTGTAGTCCAAAAGTTAAATTTCTAGTTAGCACATTTTGTATACAGCTCTTTGGTCTAATGTGGCATGGTAGCAATTTTCTTCTAATGAGCCTTAAAAACACTAACTAGAAGTTCTAGCTGCATGTTTATATAACAAATTGAATTACTCTGCTTTTTCAAGTTCTCAGTATTCTTTCTGCTGTTTAATACTTTTTCTTGTACTGATATAATACCTGTTGACTGTCTTTACAAATCTGTAGATTTCCTCTTAAAATAGTACTTTCTTGCACAATTTATGACAATTTTATACTTCTATATGAAAATATTTAATTTTCTTTCTTTACATTACTGGTAAATATTTACTTAGATTATTATGTTTCTTATTTGATATCCTTTTAACTAATATGACTAAGTCTGAAGTTATTACTGTGTGCACAAAATAAGTATGATAAATATGTCTGAAACAAAGCTGATGTGGTGATTAGGATTTCCTATCCATCCACCTCTGAAAGAAGAGGCAACTCACTAATCCACTTCGATAATGTGTGTCTCCTAAATCCAATCTTGATAGAGAATTTTAGTCATGATTGTGGTAATTTGTGAAGGAATTTTTTTAATATATTCTAGAGGTGACCTGACTAATTTCAATTGGCAAAAGTGAGCATTTCTCACTTCTATCAAGAAAGGAAAGCTACTTATGAATGGGAAAAAATATTGGAGAATTTTAAATTGGTATTAAAGAAGTTTATTCTTCCAGTAATGCAATTATTAAAAAGACTAAGCAACTCCATCATTGATGACTTTTATTGGTCCATGATAGCTTTGCATTACATAAAAAACTTTTTTTCTTACCAATATTAAACATTTAAAACATGCTTAGTCTCTTTTGAAATTATATAATTAATTAAAAATCTAACGGTCACGTTGCAATATTTTGTTATATTGGAATGCTGTATTGTAGTGAAGCATTTTATATCTTGAATACTTCATAAAACACTTATGACTGGATTTCAGTCCTCAATTTTTTATTTTTATTTTTTGAGTGAGTGAGAGAGAGAAAGCGAAAATGTGCCTGGTATAGTGTACATTGAATACAGTTTTTCCAAAAAGAAATGCCTTGATTTGAAATTGAATTGACATAATGAATTCACCTGAGCTTACACCTTTAAGTGTATAAATCTTGCACATTTTGGAGATCTCATAACATTCTGTGTTTTGCATGGGGGGATTGTTTTGTGAATAGTCTGGAAGAATCATCTTTGTGTTTGCACTTTGATGGCTATATATTCAGCTGGAAATGTGAGAAGCGGAGAATGAACTGATAACTTTATTTTCATCTCTGGAAAGATGATTGATACCATCATTAGAGTTATATGCTTTGTTTTATTTCACTTAGTTTCAGAGTACTATATATATCAATTATCATGGGAAGTTAGATATAGGCTGTGAAATACTTACGTTAAATAGTTGTTAATAGAAATAGAAATGGTCTGTTATTGCAGGCTAGTTTGTGAAACCCTTCATACAAGTCAGGTTTGTTCCCTAGTATACAATATTCAATTTTATTGTAAGTTATATATGGAGGGGGATGTTTTATTTTCACCAAGAAAAAAAAAATAGCCAACTTACTTTTGTGGGCACAAGCAATATTTGAGGTAACTTTCTTCACCAGTTAACAGCTCTCATAAATGAGCATATGCATGACTGACATGCTCTATAATGTTGTTATACAAACAAGAAAATAAGCCAGCTTAAACCATAGTGGTTTCATTAGTAATGTAAGATGAAATCCTGGTCCTGTTGAAATTTTACCATTAACTTCAAAAAGGTCAGGATTTTATCTATATGACAGAAAAATCAAATTTCATCTTATAATAAAAGAAAAAATCATAAGAGCCAGACATTTTATTTTCAACTACTACATTTATAAGGTAAAAAGAAGGAAGAGCAAGAAAACTAACTTCAAGTAATATTTAGTCTGTTTAAGGTAAGGGTGCAGAATAAACATTTTGATCTTGCAAAAATCAATTTCATGCTGACCATTTACTATCTACAACATTAAAGTCAATGTCAGTACTCTCAACCTGTCAAGATGGTCTTAGGTCAACCATATTCAGCACTGAGCACTCATAACACAATTTGTTTATACAGGCCTATGAGCACGATACATATCTTGCTACCATAGAAGTGTAGGGGGCTTAAATTTGTTTTAAATCGGTGAAAAATTTAAATGCATTGGAACAAATGGGTTAAGCTTTTCCCAATGAGACAAGATTCTGACTTAGATTCAGTAAAGCACTTCGGATTAATGCCTAATATTATTCTGTATCCCAAAATAAAGGGAATGTTGTGTGAGAGAAAGCGTGACCAACCTCCGAATCTAGATCAGGGAAAGTGCTCACATTACATGATTAAGATCACACACAGTTTCAAGAAAACAAATATCACCTATAAAGAAATCTTCTGAAATTGTTAACTTTCCTAGAAGTAGTGTTCATTGTTTTATCCCATAAAATCAAAGTTTCACTGAGCATTTAGCACATTTGCTATTGATCTACGACAGACATCTGGATGGATTTTAAATGGCAAATTGGAGCTTTTACAGTATTAAATATATATACATGAGAGGAGTACTATCTGCCCATCACTATAGAAGGCATTTAAATGGTTCCTGTATGGAGGTTTCAGGGCTATTACAGTAAAACCTATAATTTGGGTAGGTGGGATCCTCTCAGCTTATACCCAGATATGGTGCTGCCTGTGGGTGGGTCTACGCTGCACCCTTAGCTCAAAATAAAGCACCATTCTGAAACATCCCTTAACCCTTGTGGAATGAGGTTTACAGGGATGTCAGAATAGTGGGCCCATTATATTTCAAAATAACGGGCGTGCTCAAAAGACACAGAATAGCTATTTCAGGATACTTCTGGTATCCCCAAATAGTTCTACAGTGTAGACATAGCCTATGAGTCCTAGCATCTTCCCCTGGCATGAGAAAGGCAGAAGGAGCAGCAGGTGAGGACTTCATCTTGAAAGGGTCATGAGGTCTGACCTTAGCCAGAGAAGGCCAGAAGGTCTCACCCTATGCCATAAGCCCAAGGCCTGTCACTAAACTCCCAGGTCTTTTACCACTGGAAATTGTTCATTTTTTCCTTTTAATCAATTGGCCCTGTGAGGGAAAACACTACTTACATGCACGCACACGTGGTCAGCTGGACCAGCTATATCCCATTACTAATTCAGTATGGATACAGCTGTATTAATTTAGAATTAATAAGTCAAAGTTATTAACATAACTTAGAGAATAACTACATGGCTAAATGCCCCTTAGGCCTGATGTAGTCCCAGTGTAATCAATTATATTTTGGCAAGTTCCAAATTTCTTCATCAACATATAGTTGAAGTTCAGATTCCAGAGGGAAAAAAATCCTTCTCTTCCCAACAATAATGATAATAAATACATTTTCAAAATCAGGTTCTGTTCAAAAGTATTTGACAGTCTGGATTTAGCCACTGATCCACCTATTAACTATCCCTTGTGTGGATGTTTGGGCTTGGGCTCCAGTCCTTTAATCTGAGACTCACAAGACCAAGTCAACTAGTTTTTAATTGTGCTGCAAACATACTATTAACTACTGTTTCACATTAAATGGTGTTGAATAAGATTTGGGGATTGGTGTGTAGAGAGTGTAGCTTTTTTTAGTTTTACAGTAAAACACTTGAAAGAAAAATGAAACTCTTTGAAATGTAAAGTTAATCAAGTAAGATTTTTTTATTACATTTTGTGTATTTTTTAATGTGAGAGTTTTTAAAAGACTAAGTTTTGTTGGACGGTTTTTAGAAAGTATTATATATTCTTGTTTCTCGGGGGGAGGGAACAAAAGAACATAGTTGATATGAATTGGAGCTAGTTTTGCTGCTCTTTAAGTTTGATTTTGTTTTAAAAAGACAAAACAAGAGGAACAGACATATAAAGCTGGAGAAAAGAACAGCAAAGAGAGAATGCAGTTTCTGTCTTTGTTTACTTTACATTTAATTGCAACCATACTAATTGCAAAAACAGGACCAAGCACAAGTGCTGTTCTAGGTAGGCATGCCTTCCTACATTTGTGTCTTGTTTGTAGACTTTATAGAAAGATCACTTAATAAAATGGCATAACTCAGCCTCTTGAAGTGTTGGAGGACCCTGTGATATGGGAGGATTTCAGAACTCAGGCTACAGCCCAAAATCAAATGACAACCCAACACTTTAACAATCCTTTAACCTAAGCCCCTCAAACTCTAGTCAGTTGTCATGGGTCATTTATGGTGTCTATTTGCAGAGTAGATTGCCTTTGGGAAAGTGTGAGAAATTGATTCTGGCACTGTCTGAACTATACCTCTTTTTTGAAAAATCATAGTCCTCAATTGTTTCTGTTCTGAAGGGGATTTCCTGCACTGCAGAATTCAGTTGAATTCCATTGAATAACACTGTACCACTATGAAATTTGTCCCCACATGCATTTTGAATTCTAAAATTACTGGATTCCAGAGGGCAAAAGTATATAGAATTATCAGCTTAGCACCTTACTTAAGCACTTCCTTTTATTTAGGAAAGGTATATATGAAATGTTAGTTATGTCAAAGCCATACCAAAAAAAAAAAAAAAAAAAAAGTAAGCTACTGCATTCTCTCAATTCTGTGGGCAAAGTGAACACAGTATTTTAAAACATATTTTTTTCTATTAGATATGGTATAGTTTTTCAAGTGAACCAGTACAATATTATACCCACGTCATATAACCCAAAGAGACCTAAAAGGTGCCATGAAATAGTTGTCCAGTTAAAACAGAATACGATGAAACATGGCATTTGTTGAACCCCAACCCACACCACACATTTGACATTCTTTTATGATTTTAGTTTATCACTGAAATTTAAAATTAGTATTTGTGTTTATAAATTGGTGTCTACAGTACATCTCTGTAGAATCAAATAATATTTATCAACATTTATGAAATAGTTTAACTATGACTTCTTGGATTTAGGTATCATTAAGATAGAAGATGGGATTAAATGGAATCTACTCCTAGCTACTTGTCCCATTTAGACTGCAATGTCTTTTATTTGTGTGTGAAGTAAATGGATTAAATGGGATCTAAAATGGATTTCATGGTAGTTGTTACATGTGCAACTTGTAATATGATAAAATTAATTTAATAATAAAATAAATTTACATTTACAGCATTTTCTCATCTAGGTTTAACATGTAATTGTGAGTTGGCTTCAAAAGGCTGACCATTTGTGAAGTACCTGGATCTTCTGTATAATCATATAATTATCACTGTTCATCTTTTTCAACTCGTTCACAGCCGTAGGATTACTATGCTGGGGGAAAAACCCCCTCAAGAATATGCAATGCATGTACATGACATGAGTGATCCAATCCTATATTTTTATAACTCCTCTTTACTTTTAATATTGTTATTTAAAAGCAATGCTAGCCTTCCACATATAAAAGTGCTGACAATTAAAAAAAAAAATCATGAAGTGGTTTTATGTACCTCTTTTTTTCATTATACTTACCTTTTTCTCCTGTCAACTACTGATCTAACATATGTCAAATTTTGCAGATGAAGTTAGTATATCTGCATTATAGTTTTGAAACAAGGCACAGATATTGCAACTTAGAACATGTTGAACTCCATCATTAATGCTCATAATGCACAACTGGATGTTCATCTGGTACAGTGTAATATGACAATGTTGAGGGCTAAGTCATTCACTAAATAAATGCATTTTCTTTTTACTTCTGAAGCACTCCCCAGCCCAATACCAATTCAGCATGATAGATTATTCACAGATGATCAGAAATGGAATAGTAGGAATGTTGAAAGTCAGGATTAAGATTTATTAGCAGAACTGTGTGTGGATGAGTCCATAACATCTTTTTTGTACTATTTCTGACTGTAGCTAGTTTTGTTTGACTGTTACTTGTGCGAACACTAGATTAATATTTTTATTTAAAAACAACATATATCCATTTAGTCCTTACTAACTATGAAAACCACGGCATGTAATAATTCATCATTCAGTTGGCTGAAAATGAATCATAACTTTTCTTGGCATCCTTCTATTTTGAACAATGATGAAGAACATGGATGCAATTATAGGGAAGAAAAATGTGATTTCGTTTTTTTTAATGGAATAAATGAGTTCATCCTAATTCATAGTTTCATGGCAAGCAGCCAACAGGTACCTTTCAAATCCACACATGGCGCTAATCATGGCATGACAATCAGAATCTGCTGAGAGGTGGCACAGAACTTGAACCTGAAAGGATGTACTATAGACCCACACCTGTGAAGGGAAGCTTTGCATTTCAATTGGGTTATGAAGGTCACAGGCATGTCACAAGGAGGGAAGCTCACACTTTTTGGTGCCTGCTAGGATGTTGCTTTAATGGTGGCTCAAGCACAGTTTAAAAAAAAATCCAATTCTGCATTTTTAATAATGCTCTTTCCTGTTAATAGTATTCCAAATGTTTCTTTCATAGGATAAAAATTGAAAAAGTATAGTTTCACTGTGACTAGCATAATTCATCTCATGCATACAGAGAATCAGAATGAAAACCATTAGTGAGCCCATAACATCAGATACAAAAATAGGTTTAATTAAGAAACGTAAGTAATATCAGTGCTTACTCATAGGAGTTTTGTTTTCCTAAGATGGAATTCATTTCCATTTTTCAGAGTTTGAGTGGGATTTAAGTAATATGGTGACATTATGTTGTCTCTGTACTTTCATTCTAAGTGGTTATATCATTTAAACTTTTATAATTGTAAAGCCATATAAAATGTGTTTTTGCAAGCAAATGTTTTTATTTTTCTGAAAAAAAATCTGAACATTATACTCCAACCAAACAGGTTACTGATATAGGTCTTTATCTTGTAAGGACTTAAATATTTAACATTCAGCACATCAGTAGTCTCATTGATTGTAGTGCATTAATCTTTCAGGGTATGTCTACACTACCACCCTAGTTCGAACTAGGGTGGTAATATAGGCATACTGCACTTGCAAATGAAGCCCGGGATTTGAATTTCCCGGGCTTCATGTGCATAAGCCGGCCGTCGCCATTTTTAAATGCCGGCTTGTTCGAACCCCGTGCCGCGCGGCTACACGCGGCACGGGGTTCGAACAAGCCGGCATTTAAAAATGGCGACGACCGGCTTATGCAAATGAAGCCCGGGAAATTCAAATCCCGGGCTTCATTTGCAAGTGCGGTATGCCTACATTACCACCCTAGTTTGAACTAGCGGGGTAGTGTAGACATACCCTCAGAGACTGAGCCCATGGTGATTAAAAGGACTAGATTCAACATTGAAAAAGCCTCCTTACATTAAAACATTAGTGTAGTTTATACAAAGTGCACATTTTTCTTTTGAGGTTGTGTGCATATGTCTTTTCTATGTGATTGAGCTCTCCACAAGTGTCATAGCCATGCATGAGGAGGATCAGATTAATGACTGCAAATAAAACAGCTACACTACTATTTAATGGCATTAATTGCATGTTATTTATTGTTATGTAATGTTAGAGTGATATTTTAATGGTATCAAAGAGCAACACCACATCTTAAAAAAGGTCCTGATTCTTTTCTCATTGATGTTGCATCAGTTTAGTTATTTCCTTGGAGTTACTGCAGATTTACACTAGTTTAAGTGCAATTTGATTCAATGGCTAAAATCTGAATACAAAGTGGATTTTAAAAGAGTGCTGAAGATTAAAGACATTTTCTAAAATTTTAATCCCTGTAATAGGGATTTAAAATATATCTGCACTTGACAGAGGTGTCTTTTTCATGCACTGAGAGCTACCTGGTCATGATTGACAGAGGTCATCCAACCTCATGATGACAAATTCCATATCGTCAGTACCCTTTTGATGTATTTTATAATATATTTACAGTTACAGGGAATGCACCATGACCATGCTGAATATGTAGAAATTGTCTGCCCAAAGAGGGGCTGACCATAGCACTTTCAACTGCCATAATAAGCAGCTAAGAAAACCTCTACTTAGTGTAAACAAATTCTGTACATCCTCCAGGTCTAGATTTTCCTAATATTAATGGCAATAATGCATTTTTTTGTCTCATGATATCTTGATATTAGGCACTGGTTAGTCAATCTTGAAATGTTTGGAGGTTTGTTTTAGATAAGTATCTTAACTTATCCAAAACTTTGAGCCCTGCTGCCCTGTGAATGTCTAGAACTTTCCTGACACTCTTTGCTGACCACCAGCATAAATCCAAACTATTCATGTTACCATAACTCTTTTGCATTTCCCCTCCCCAACTCTCTACCTTCATCTGCAGTTAAAGGGTTATTTTCCCCATTGTTTTGTCAGATATTCTTCAGGGAGAAGTTAGGACTCTCCTCTCAATTCCTTTCCCCTGTCATTGGGATGGGGCCATGAATTGTCCCAGAAGTCAACACTGCTGACAATTTCTCTGTTTTGTGTTCTGATGCTTTAGTCTCCATCGTCCATTAGGTCTAACAGAAGAATTAACTGTTAAAAGAGCACAGCAGTAAAGAGTCTTCTCGTGCTCTCAACTGCATTCTAGATCAACCAAAAATAAAAGTTTGTGGTGGTTTGACAAGATTGTGGGGATTTACGGGAAATGAATGGCTTCAATAGCAGTGATTTTGAGACTCTTCCTGTCATTTCAGGAGTAGGGAAGAAGACTCTAGGACAGTGCTACTCAACTTTGGAAGCCCCAGGGGGACACAATGATACTCACAGCACATGCCGAAGGCTGCAACTTAAGTGTGGTTGCATATACATGCAAATATATATGCAAATATTTGCAAATAGCTTCTTTCACATTGACGGTCATGAGTACAAAGCACTTCCCAAATTTCCCCGGTGCTCCAAATACCTCCTCCCTGGGGGCTAGAAATGCTGACACTCTGTACCTGTCTGCTCCAGCCAGCCCATCCACTTGTGTCTTTCGATGCTCACCCAGCCTGGGAGACACCACTCCATTGTGGAGCGTGTTCCCAGTGGAGACCTTTTTCAAAGGATCCCACCCACGGCCTGCATGTTGAGCCCTATATAAACCCAAACTACACTCTGGGCTGCAGGCCACATGTTCAGTGGTCACATAAGGTGGAAAGAAGTGAATGTAATTAATCATTAACCAAAGCAAGTTGATTCTGAAAAGATTCGAACGGATTTGTAGGTATCAGCATAAAGATGGATGTAACAATTGAAGACAAAGTAAATTGAATACAAATGAAAAGATGTTTTTTAAAAAATCAATGATAATACATATGTTTGTATATAGAAGGGGAAATGAAACATCTGTGCTACCAGTTTCTCAGCACATTTAATAAATAGCTGAATAGTTCTTGCATGTTTCAGCTTGAGTGTTTTAAAATTGACTGTTCTATTTCCCTGTCTAGTCTGGCTGCAAAGGAGAGATATATTTATTAAGAAACTTAAGAAGAGTTTTGCAAAGCTTTTATTTTCAGTTTCTTGTAAATTTTTGGATCCTTATTAAATATTGATTTTTCTTGTTGCCAATGAAAAACATTGGCATTAACCAATTATATACACATTATTACTGTTTTAATTTTTCATTTAAATGGAAGTGTGGTTTAGGTGGCTATTTGTTACTACTGTAATCTGCTGGCCAAACTTTTCTTTTAGCTATTCAAACCACTGAGGTTGCTCTATTATTCTTTCTATTGCTCCTTCTTAAGTCTTTCCTGTATAATTTATTATGTGATCTAGTTGTGTACTCATGACCAGGCAATATATGACTGCTCTTCCTGGCATCGCAATTCCCAACTTATAAAAGGGAACAGAATGGTCACTCTACCCTTTTCTGGTTCAAAATTCCCATTTACCATAGGCTCCCCCCACTGTTTAAAGCAAGCAGCCAAATTCTGTCAGGAAAAATACTTAAAAACGACAATGGTACTGTAGCTCCTTAGGGTATGTCTACACTACAGAGAAGATTGAAGCTGCTGCAGTCGATCTTCCAGGGTTTGAATTAGCGAGTTTAGTGAAGACATGCTAATTGGAAGACATGCTAAGGGGGGAACTCCAGTCGATGCCAGTAGTCCTGCTTCCATGAGGAGTAAGGGAAGTTGAAGGAAGAGTGTTCTCCCTTCAACTTCCTGCATTGTGGACAGCACCAAAACTCGAATTAAGATACTTTGACTGCAGCTATGCAATTAATGCATCTTTATATTTGAACTGCTGGACCTCTTGCTCCATATTTGTCATCTGAAGAAGTGGGTTGTGCCCATGAAAGCTCATGATACTATCT
This sequence comes from Pelodiscus sinensis, assembly GCF_052426305.1. NCBI lineage: Eukaryota > Metazoa > Chordata > Testudines > Trionychidae > Pelodiscus > Pelodiscus sinensis. The sequence continues at coordinate 204,852,603 of NC_143052.1, forward strand.
CTATATATATTTGGTTAGTCTCTAAGGTGATACAGGACCATTGTTTTTAAAGTGTTTTTTAGTTGCAGACTAACATAGCTACCCTCTGAAGTTCTGTCTGTGACTGCATTGTGCAGCTGGAGGTAAAAAAGACTTCCTGTGTCTTCTATCACTTCTAGAAAACTCACAATAGGGGTGCAAAATTCAATTCTATTTTTTTCAGTGCTTTATCAAAAATAATAGATTCCCTATCCTTTTTCTTTAAATTGGCTATAGAACCAAATGAAAGAAGGTAGTTACACTTGTTTAGAATAGCATTTAAAGTAATGTAGCTAGACTTGAGATCAGAGATTTAATGGGTCTCTTCTTGAAGGATTTTTTTAAAGCCATCTCAATATTTAACACTGCTTAGACAGAGCAGTGATATTAACAATGGAAGGCACAAGTTCCTTGTTTACACCAGAGCTCCTATAACTGCCACCACCTGTTAATGTGTATTGTGATTATCCAGAAATAGGAAACTTTAAGCTCAGTTAAACACAGGATCTTGAACAAATGGGTGCATAATAAAAAGTCTCAGAGGGGTAGCCATGTGAGTCTGTAACTTTGAAAACAGAAGTAGTTTTGTGTCACCTTAGAGACGAAAAATATATAAAAAAGTGGGTTGTACCCACAAAAGTTCATGATACCATCTACATTTTTCTCTAAAGTGCTACAGGACTATTTGTTGTTTTTTTATTTATTTATTTTTTCAGTTACAGACTCACACAGCTACCCCTCTGAAAAAAAAATAGTATCATGAGTTTTTGTGGACAAAACCCACTTCTTCAGATGCACTGGAAGCATAATGTTCACTAACACAAATAGATATTACATGTTATATGCACTTTGAGAGAAGAATAAACTACATAGGCCATGAAATGATTTAGGATAGAACTATTCTCTCTGAGAACCACAGTTTTGTCATTGACTTCAGATATTACCTAAATAGTCTGACTGAGGAGACTTTACTGTTTATAGCACTAGGCTACATCTAGACTGGCATGATTTTCCGCAAATGCTTTTAACGGAAAAGTTTTCCGTTAAAAGCATTTGCGGAAAAGAGCGCCTAGATTGGCATGGACACTTTTCCGCAAAAGCACTTTTTGTGGAAAAGCATCCGTGCCAATCTAGACGCGCTTTTGCGCAAAAAAGCCCCGATTGCCATTTTCGCGATCGGGGCTTTTTTGCGCAAAACAAATCTGAGCTGTCTACACTGGCCCTTTTGTGCAAAAGCTTTGCGCAAAAGGGCTTTTGCCCGAACGGGAGCAGCATAGTATTTCCACAAGAAGCACTGATTTCAGACAGTAGGAAGTCAGTGTTCTTGCAGAAATTCAAGCGGCCAGTGTAGACCGATGGCAAGTTTTTCCGCAAAAGCACTGCTAGCCAGTCTAGACACAGCCCTAGTGTTTTAGATTGTTGACTTTTTGGTAACATTTTGTCTAGTTATATAAATACATTTGCAAGGTATCTGTGCGGTGACCATACATCAGTGTTTAGCATCACTTTTGATTTCAGGAATTGAGAAGAATTGAGAGGTTTTTTTTTTTTTTGTTTGTTTTTTACATACACACTGAAAATGTGGTTAATGGCCACTTTTGAGTGGGAAAACTATAAGTGGGTTCTGCAGGTTATCACAAAGAAGAGCGAACAAAACCTTTATTTCACACTACACAACTATGTAGTCTGGTGTCTCTTTCTAGTCCATCTATCTCCTTAGTTTTTATTCTGCAGTATTATACCAAAGTGTTTGAGCCCCTGTAAAATCTGCATAATCTGGATGTTTAAAATAAAATTGGGAATATTTATTGTATCGCTGAGCCTATAAATCCATATACCCTTTAGGCCCAATGATGTATTGTACTAACTGGTTCATGTTGCATGTTGGACATGTTGCAAGATTCCACTCTTAACCACTATTCCTGTACTATCTTGTAAGTCAGTGGAGAAAAATATAGCTATTAGTACATTCAAAATATCTGTAAAGTTGATCTAAAATATAATGTATTGTACTGAGAAACCTACTTATGGTCAGGAGCCATTTGTGCTAATCGCTGTACAATCACAGACCATAAAGATAATTTTGCTATAAATTAAAATGTCACTATCTTAATGTATTGAGATGTAAAGGACTGGAAGCAAGTACTCTGTCCCACAGCAGAATATGGAAACTCTCATTCCCAGTTATGCAATAAAAATGTCTGATTTTTACCTCTGCAGGGTTACCTGTTACTGCTACAGGTCATTGTAGTCTTTTACACATACTGAATAGTGGATTCAGATGTTAGAATAAGTCCTGAGAAGGTAATTAGTAAGCAGAGTGAGGTAAACTTGAACGTGCATGATAAATGCAGTTCATCACATTGCTTGACAAATTATCACATGGATAATATTTCCATGCATATATCTGCACATATCCGCATGCACGTGTGTGCATGCATACATTTCAAAGTCATTTAAGAGGGTAATTGTGAGAGACTGATGACTTTGGACTTTATCTTCAAAGTCCCTTACCTCAATATCCTATCGAAGGCAGCAGCAGTGACAGAAGGCAGTTACCTTTTGGTGTGTGACATGATTTTATGGGGTTTCATTCCAAATACATAACATAAAGCACATCTGTGGACATCTCAGAAACCCACTATGCATGGTCCTCAAAATTAAAGGGTGATTACATCTTGGTAAGATTTGCAGTTACGCTTGCTATCCTTGGGGTTGAATAAAAGTTTAGTCTCCCCAGGACTGTTAAATGGGTGTCAAATACTAGGCACTTGATCCAAAACTAAGCCAATGGAAGGACCAGGACATTTGAACACTTTGGTTTTGGAAAAAAGCTATTGAAGATTGTAACAAATGCCTGATGTTGCTGCATTTCTCTTCAGAACTCAGATGGATTTCTATAGATTTTATATTTTCAGAAGAAATTCGGACACCTGTGACAATCAGTACACAAAACCCATGAATGCCTTTTATCTTAGAACTTTCCAGGAAGGTGACCAATGAAATCAGAATGAATAAATAAGCAAGCCTAAGTAGGCACACCCTTCTCTATCTTAAACCCTCAGTCCCTCTCACTTATTTTTAGATTTTGTGAACACCGCAAATATTTGATTACTTTAGAGTGTTCTAAAGAGTGTTCTAAATCATCATCACTGGATGTCAGTTGGCTCCATGTGGCATAAGCCAGCTTATTTCTGCTATCAATAAGATACTTATCCCCTCATTTTTTCACTACAGTTGGAGTAGGCATGTATTTCACTGGCAGATTTATAGATCATATTCATTCAGATGTGCAGAATTACACGTGTGGCCTTATGAAGAGAGGTGCTGGGATTTATTTAGGCATATGAATGGGTTAACAAAAGTTTGATCAACACATTTCAAGTAGCTAGTTTTCTAATTTTAAAGAGAGATTTTTACTATAGTGTTTTATTAACACAATTGAACTAACATCATACATTGGGAGGAAATGGGCCTTTTTTCCTTTAATATGAAGAAGATAATGTTACACAACTAAGTGTAATAGAAAGCTTGATGTGATTTAGTTTTTGACTATGCATGCACATAATGAATATATGAAAGACATCCACTTTAGTAGTTCAGAGAAATGAAAATGCAAGTGCGAGTACTAGAATCACAAGAGTATTAGAATCTATGAATTGTGTTTAATTACCAGGGTACATTTACTAAATGACAGAGAGAAATGGAAAACTCTTCTGAAAGAAATCATGGGGAAACTTTAGGAATTGTTGATTCAAACAGACTAGGGAGGAGGCATAAACTCAAATACTTTGTGCATAAACTAAATACTTTACTTTTTTTGTCCTGCTGAATGGATAGCCTGCACTTTATAGAATGATGCTATTTGAATAATGTTAATATATTTAAAATCTTTTTCTATTTACTTCTGTCTCATTTAGATGTTGTACAGTTGGAAATTGTTTTTAACTGACAGTAGGTTGTAAACTGGAAATTGCATTAAATAATAACTTTGTTTAAAAGTTAAGAAACTAAAGAAAGCATTCTGTTGTATATCTATGCCAGCAAACTGTTTATGAAGAGACAAGTGATGTCATGACTGAAGGTATGACTGTGGAAACCACTTATGTGCCTTCTGCATACCTGTCAGAGATTCTTAGACTCCTGCAAGCCTTGTCTGAAGTGGAAGACCTGCTTAACTCTCCTGATCTGCAGGGTAGGGACTATGAGGAGCTCTTCAAACAAGAAGAATGTATCAAGGTAAGATACAAGTCTAACAGATACATAGTACTTGTGTTAATTTATAAAATATGCATACACTGCAAAAGTCACTTGTTTTATCTGGACATTGATGAGAGAGGTTGGGGGGATTGAGATATAGGTTGCTTATATGTGTGCTAAAACTACAAGCCGAGAAGAATATGGGGGGGAGGGATTGCACTATATTTCATAGTAGATATCAAGGGCTTATTAGATTATAAGAAAATATTGTCAATCAAATACTAAATTCTATGCAAGAAAAAAAAAGATTTAGCAGGAGAACTTGTGAAACCTAGAAAGTCACTGGGCCTGATATTTCCATCACTTTATGCTGATGTACATCATATGTGGTTCCCTTGAATTTAGTGGAGTTACTCCACAGTAATTAGTGTTAGAAAAGAAACAGATCAATATCATAAACTGAACTAGATGAATGGTTTGTCAATTTGTATGTAATAATGTTTGTGTCAGAAGGAGCCTTTTTATCACCGTAAAAAGTGCTATATATTATTGTAGCACTTTCAAGTTGTAACAGAGAATGAACAAAATAATACATTTTTTATCTTTGCATTTAATATAGTTCCTTCAGCCCATAAGTGATTAGTTACATGTTCCTTCCACAGGAAGTTAAATAGAAAATTATAAATGTGTTAGTCCTAGGAAATTAGGATTTTGTCAGCCTATTAGCAGTGATATTAGACCCATACTATGACACATGAATAAAGTAGTGGAAAAAGAGATATACATGATTATTCCTTGTTCTGTAGATCTACCTTTCAGTAACCTTGAAACAGTAGTGGGCTATTTCTTAACCTGCTTGTAGTTCAGTTTCAATAGATTCAAGTGACTCTAGATACTGTATATTGACTTTCCTTAACCTGTTCCTGAAGCAGACAATATGCCAATGTTATGGTCATTCTTTATTTAAAGTAATTGCCCTTGTTAGAATAGTTTGTATATGCAAAATGTCATAAAACATGTAATTCTCTGCTAATGAGCTACCACTTGGTCCTTGTTTATATAGTTTCTGTGTTAATCACTATATTGCTCTGAGGAGCAGTGACCCATCAAGAAGCTTACTGGCAGTTGAGTGGCTCTATATTAGTGCTCCTTCATGTCTTACACTTGTGCTATCTTGGTCTGATTTACATCCATAACTAATCACTTGTTCACCCACATATATTTGATATTATTATAGTTGACACCAACTTTAATGATATTGATTGCTGTGGTTACAAGTAAGTATTGCCATAGGTTTAATTTAACTGAGCTATTAAATTGTCGTGAGATGTGGTTGTGGGCACAGTTCCATTTTCCTCCCAAATAAATCTCTCACAACAGGCAAATGGATCTTGCACATTCATGGGCTTTCGGAAGGAGTATGTTTTTTTTTTTCTTGAGCCTCTTTAATGAATATTTATTTCCTAGTAAAAGCATTCATCATTGTCATTACCCTGAAGTAAAAATAGAAAAGCGGTGCATAAATTGTACATCTGCTGGTTGGGGAAAGTTTGAAATTAAATTGTAGTTGATTTTTATCCCTGACAGATTTGCATGAATCAAATTCCAGGATTGTAATGGAGATCTGTGTTTTTAAAGCCAATTTTGTCTTTTTTTTTCTTTTGTTAAGTCAAATAATTAGTTGCTATGCTAATTACAATATTTTAAAAGGAAAACAAACTTGTGTACAAGCACCTTACAATGATAACTACTTTGAATAATTTCCACATCAATACTCATGTATGGTAACATTTAAATGTGGGATTTCTTTAGCTGCTATGGTCATTCAAAATTACAAATACATTGAAAACAACAGTGGCCAAAAAAAAGCTGTTTTAATCATTCATTTGGCTGATAATTCTCACATTGACTATTTATAGCAAAGTGTGACTGGAAAATCGCAAAATGTGAACATATTTCTATACAATATAGAAATACAATTATCATGTTAATGTCTATCGTATCTTAATTTATAAAAATTGTATACATTTATTTAGTAGTTTTTGAGATACTGATTTGCAGAACTTTTTTCTTCATTCCCAGCTTGACTTAAATGGAAAGATCTGATGGTCAGGACACTTAAAATGTAATCTTATGAAGTCACAAAATTTGCATGACCTCAAGTAGATTACTCTCACTTTCAGGCATGTGAACCAATGTCGTCTTGTGTTTCATACTCCATGAAACTCACTGTCATTGTTTTAACAAGTGAGTTACTTGTTAACTCCCATTGTAAAACATGACAGTTATTTCACAAGAACTCCCATTGAATAGAGTGAGGATTACATTTCATACATGGAAGTGTTGAAGGAATAGGTTATTGAGATGCTTTTATAATATAGCAAATTAGAAAAGAATTACAAATAATTTTGGTTCGTCTTCCTGCTACTGCTAATGATTGGACATATGTATGTTCTGATCCAGGCTTTCTCCCACGGAAGATACCTTCCTGCAGTTTAATTTGAACCCTATGTTTAAAATAACTTCTTCTTCCCATTTGGAACTGATTGTATGCCATAAATTCATTATTACAGTTTCACTGCAGGATCAGGCAGGGAGAAAAAATGGGCTGTGTTAGGGTGAAAGCACAAAAAAACTTAGCTAATTACTACCACTGGCAATGGGAAACCCTAAACACTGCCTGAAAGGTAAATTAATTTATGATTTTATGTACCATACTCACACTTTCCTCTGTATGGAAGTCTGTCTGTATTGCAGGGGTGAGGGGGAAGGGATTAAAAAACCCTGGTGTATAAAAGACCAAATAAAGACCTGGCTATGTTTCATACAAGTCCATTCATTGTGATTGTGTTGTCTAGGATAAAAAGAGAACACTGTGGCCAAAGATGAGGGTTCATTGTGTTTTCATGGGCTCCTCTGGGACTGAAGCTAACTAGGTTCTGCTAACACCTTGGGCATGAATCATATACTCTGGCTGTGTATGAGCTTTTTGTTTCATTTTGTTTTTTGGTGGGGGGCTATGATGTGACTGCCATGAAGAACAGTTATGGAGCAATAAAAGTTGAGGAAACTGATTTAGAACTGTATATATAGTCTGGTTAGTGGAAATGGTATTTTTTTTTAATAAAAATACTTGATAGCTTTGTGGATGAAAACTAATACTTGGCAAATGAGAATTAACATTTTCCCGGTAACAGCTGTGAATGAACTCTTTTTGTAATGTACAGCATTATTTTTTATGTCTAGACTGAGGATTATATCAATATCTAAAAAGTAAATTCCTTTCATAGTATGCCACTTCAGTACTCAATCATATTTCAACTTTGAAATAAAAATGCTCCTGCTTTGCGGTTACTTATCATGTACAGGTAAATTGCACACACATCAGTGCAGTCATAGTTCTTTCAGGCCTTTTTTTGTTTCAGTGTTTTGCTTTAGTAAGAAAGGAACTCATTTTATATTAACTCCTGAATCCACAAACCTTTACGAATGATCATTTTCAGTAAATGGTGTCACTGAAATCAATATAATTATTCATGAGAGGAAAATTGCTCACATGCATCAGTATTTGTGTATTTGGGTCTGTAATATCTTAAAATATCCTTACCTAGTATAGTATTTCCAGTCAGCCTTTAGCAAATTTATTCCATCCTTTTTTATTATTATTTCAGGAATCTTTGTTGCACTACTCTGTATATAATGTGCCTTCACTTCTCCATTTTATGCATGATAACTCTTGTCCCTTCATATACCTTAATTTTATACATATATCCAGCAGCTTTCTTTATGCTACTGTAACTCAGTTCAGTCTATACCAAATGCACTATAATTATGCACCTAACATTCTTAGAGCCAGATGACTTTCATAATCCTTTCTAAATCTGCTGTATTAAAAAATCATTCCTATCAAAAATTATAATTCAGTTCTAGTACAAATTTTAAAACTGTAATTAAGTTGCAGATTTTTTTCCTGCCATTCATGTGTGCTACAAGCTGTGCTACTGCCAATTTTGACGTCAGTATAAAAACTGAGAGATATAATTACAGATTTAGCATTCATGTAAGGACAATGCATCATCCTACATATATTTTGTTTGCTAAAATTATTTGCATTTTGTCAATGAAATTCACATCTGGATGATTTCAAGTGATCTCAGGCAACAAATACAGGAATCATGAAATACAACTTAATGAAGAAACACTAAACATGAAGTTTAAAGTGGTTTTCTGCTGTAGCTCAGCAAAACCTAATTAACTACAGCTTGGAAGTTGGAATGATTGAATACACTTCCCAAGTTGATCTATCTGTAACGTGATGCTTGATACACAAATGGCCAAAGAATTGGATTTGTCCAGCGTGTTTTTCTCAGCTGTCAGATAAAGACAAATTCAAGATAGTGAAAATGAACTGGAGTTTGAGTCTCTAGTGTTCTGATTTCTCTTTTTCAAGGTCAATGAGATGGATCCACTCCCCAAAGGCTGCTGTCACTTCAGCTACTAATGGGTTTCTCTAGTCCTTTATTCTTAAAAATGAAAGTTGTGTGCACTTTTGTTAACCAAGTTACAAAATCTCCCAAGCCTCTCTTGATATCTTAAGCAAGTTGAATTTTTTTTTATCTTGGAAAATGGAAAGGATTATATGTGTTTTTATGCATTCACTTTCCCTCTCTTCACTGGATCACTGGTTGTGGTCCAGGTGTGACTTTCATTAAAAAAAGGAAAATTTAATGTGCATATGCAGGCATCCATGTTCTAAATAACAAGCAATAAAATCTGGTAAATTGTTAAGGGTTTTATGCTCCACAATGGCAGAAAAAGAAATGCGAGAGCAGAATCTCAAAAGGAAGCTCAGAGACCAGAAGGAGGAAGGCTCAGCCAGCAGAAAGAGGGCTGTGAAACCCTGAACTGAACAGAGAGTTTGTGGGATGGGGAAATTTAGGCTTTGAAAGGAAAATGAGATTATTATATTGATTTCATCAGAAAAATTAGTAAGAATAGGGATTATTCACATGAGCAAAGGTTTGCAAAGGCTCTTATAGAATCATAGAATAATAGGACTGGAAGGGACCTCGAGAGGTCATCGAGTCCAGCCCCCCACCCTCAAGGCAGGACCAAGCTCCGTCTACACCATCCCTGACAGATGTCTATCTAACCTGTTCTTAAATATCTCCAGAGAGGGAGATTCCACCACCTCCCTTGGCAATTTATTCCAATATTTGACCACCCTGACAGTTAGGAATTTTTTCCTAATGTCCAATCTAAATCTCCCCTGCTGCACTTTAAGCCCATTACTCCTTGTCCTGTCCTCAGTAACCAAGAGGAACAAATTTCCCCCTTCCTCCTTGTGACACCCTTTTAGATATTTGAAAACCGCTATCATGTCCCCCCTTAATCTTCTTTTTTCCAAACTAAACAAGCCCAGTTCATGAAGCCTGGCTTCATAGGTCATGTTCTCTAAACCTTTAATCATTCTTGTCGCTCTTCTCTGTACCCTTTCCAATTTCTCCACGTCTTTTTTGAAATGTGTCGCCCAGAACTGGACACAGTACTCCAGCTGAGGCCTAACTAGTGCAGAGTAGAGCGGCAGAATGACTTCACGAGTTTTGCTTACAACACATCTGTTGATACAACCTAGAATCATATTTGCTTTTTTTGCAACAGCATCACACTGTTGACTCATATTCAACTTGTGGTCCACTATGACCCCTAGATCCCTTTCCTCCATGCTCCTTCCTAGACAGTCGCTTCCCATCTTGTATGTATGGAACTGATTGTTCCTTCCTAAGTGGAGCACTTTGCATTTCGCTTTATTAAACTTCTTCCTGTTTTCCTCTGACCATTTCTCTAACTTGCTAAGGTCATTTTGAATTATGTCCCTATCCTCCAAAGAAGTTGCAACCCCACCCAGTTTGGTATAATCTGCAAACTTAATAAGCGTACTCTCTATCCCAATATCTACATCATTGATGAAGATATTGAACAGTACGGGTCCCAAAACAGACCCTTGAGAAACTCCACTTGTTATCCGTTTCCAGCAGGATTTAGAACCGTTAACAACAACTCTCTGACTACGGTTATCCAGCCAATTATGCACCCACCTTATCGTGGCCCTATCTAAGTTATATTTGCCTAGTTTATCAATAAGAATATCATGTGAGACCGTATCAAATGCCTTACTAAAGTCTAGATATATGACATCCACCGCTTCTCCCTTATCCACAAGGCTTGTTATCCTATCAAAGAAAGCTATCAGATTAGTTTGGCATGACTTGTTCTTCACAAACCCATGCTGGCTATTCCCTGTCACTTTATTACCTTCCAAGTGTTTGCATATGATTTCCTTAAATACCTGCTCCATTATCTTCCCTGGGACAGACGTTAAACTGACCAGTCTGTAGTTTCCTGGGTTGTTCTTATTCCCCTTTTTATAGATGGGCACAATATTTGCCCTTTTCCAGTCTTCTGGAATCTCCCCTGTCTGCCATGATTTTTCAAAGATCATAGCTAAAGGCTCAGATACCTCCTCTATCAGCTCCTTGAGTATCCTGGGATGCATTTCATCAGGATCTGGTGACTTGCTGACATCTAACTTTCCTAAGTGATTTTTAACTTGTTCTTTGTGTATCCTATCTTCTAAACTTACCCTCTCTCTGCTTGTATTCACTACGTTAGGCACTCCTCCAGACTTCTCGGTGAAGACCGAAACAAAGAAGTCATTGAGCATCTCTGCCATTTCCAAGTTTTCTGTTACTGCTTCTCCCTCCTCACTAAGCAGTGAGCCTACCCTGTCCATGGTCTTCCTCTTGCTTTTAATGTATTTATAAAAGGTCTCGCTAGGCCAATTTGTTTATTATACCTCCTTATGGAACAGAGTATACATTGATTGCACAATGTAATACTTAAATTATCACACATTCTTTTACATAAGTATTATATAAATAAATGCATATTCCTTATCCTAGCATAAAATAAAAAGTATATGTCTTAAAGCTCAGTGTGCAGATTTCACAGGATTTTGTAATGACAAAGCAATCTTCTAAAAGGGGGAAATCTCCCATCACTTTTGGATGGATACATGGAAAGACAGTAACAGAACAACTACAAAACAGTCCATCCATGTTAATTGTCCCTTTTCTTCTACTTCTGGTGCCTGAAACAGAGACCTCCAAAGCTTCTGGTGTTAATCCCAGTTCATGATTTTTGGGACTGAGAGGAAAGTGTACTCTAAATTGTTTTTTCAGAGCTACTAAGGTGTAGTTGGAGGATTGGAAAGATATGTATAGCACTAAAGGGAAATTGTAATTTTCTTTCTGATTCTCAAAAACTGCTTAAGCCTCTCCACTCCAGTTCTGCTTAACCTTTTTCACTCCAGTCCTACAAACTGCCAGCTTGCTCCTCTCTTTCAGTCAGTCCAATTGACAACATTGCCCACTAAAACTGAATGCCACTTTGGAGCAGAGAGCCAAGCACCAGCCTATGTCAACCAGAATTTTATTTTTAATTTTTATTTTTTTTATTTATATTAATATTTGTATTATATATGTCTTTTTTAGTTTTTATTTAGTTTTATATGGTCTGCAGTTTGACAATACTACGATTTCCACAAGTTTCCTTCTGGCCAGAGGCCACTGGAGGGGTAGCACAATATATGGTTTCACCTACAGGGAGAGGAAAGTAGGAGGAGTTGTATTCACCCTTACAATGGGGTGCACCCTGTCCAAAGCAAACGTGAAACAAATGCTACACAAATGTGAGGAGTCTTACTAATAAGATGGGTGAATTAGAATACCTCGTATTAAAGGAGGAGATTGACATAATAGGCATCACTGAAACCTGGTGGAATGAGGAAAATCTGTGGGACACAATCATACTAGCATATAAAATATATCAAAAGGATAGAGCAGGCCGGGTGGGTGGCGGAGTGGCACTGTATGTGAAAGATAATATAGAATCAAATTAAATAAAAATATTAAATGAATCAACATGTTCAATAGAATCACTATGGATAGTAATTCCATGTCCAATAACAAGAAATTAGCAGTAGGGATATATTACCGACCACCTGACCACGACAGCAATACTGACATTGAAATGCTGAGGGAGATTAGAGAGGCTACCAAAATAAAGAATGCTATAATAATGGGGGATTTTAATTATCTCCATATTGACTGGATACATGTCACCTCAGGAAGAGATGCGGAAATAAAATTTCTCAATGGCTTAAATGACTGCTTCTTGAAGCAGCTGGTACAGGAACCCACAAGGAGAGAGGCAATTCTCGATTTAGTCCTGAGTGGAATGCAGATCAGGTCCAGGAGACCTCTTGGGAATAGTGACCATAATATAATAACATTTAACATTCCTGTGGCGGGAAGAACACCTCAGCAGTCCAGCACTCTGGCATTTAATTTCAAAAAGGGGAATTACGCTAAAATAAGGAAGTTAGTTAAATAGAAATTAAAAGGCACAGTGACTAGAGCCAAATCCCTGCGAGATGCATCGAAACTTTTTAAAGACACCATAATAGAGGCTCAACTTAAATGTATACCCCAAATTATACGATCGAGATATAAAAGGAGCAATCAAGGATGATAAAGCCATTGCGGATAAACTAAATGATTTCTTTGCTTCAGTCTTCATGGCTGAGGACGTTAGGGAGATTCCCAAGTCTGCACCGTCCTTTGTGGGTGATTTTGAGGAACTGTCCCGGATTGAAGTGTCATTAGAGGAGGTTTTGGAACAAATAGAAAAACTTAATGTTAGCAAATCTCTAGGACCGGATGGCATTCATCCAAGGGTTCTAAAAGAACTCAAATGGGAAATTGCTGAAATATTATCTGTAGTTTGTAACCTATCCTTTAAATCGGCTTCCGTAGCTAATGACTGGAAGGTAGCCAACGTGACACCAATATTTAAAAAGGGCTCTAGAGGCGATCCTGGCAATTACAGACCAGTAAGTCTAACTTCAGTACCAGGCAAATTAGTCGAAACAATAGTAAAGAATAAAATTGTGAGGCATGTAGAAGAACATAATTTGTTGAACAAAAGTCAACATGGTTTCTGTAAAGGGAAAACCTGTCTTACTAATCTGTTAGAGTTCTCTGAAGGGGTTAACAAACATGCAGACAAGGGGGATCCAGTAGATACAGTATACTTAGATTTTCAGAAAGCCTTTGACGAGGTCCTTTCTTGGATTGAGAACTGGTTAAAATACAGGAAACAAAGGGTAGGAATAAATGGTAAATTTTCAGAATGGAGAGGGGTAACTATTGGTGTCCCCCAAGGGTCAGTCCTAGCACCAATCCTGTTCAACTTATTCATAAATGATCTGGAGAAAGGGGTAAGCAGTGAGGTGGTAAAGATGGCAGATGATACCGAACTGTTTAGGATAGTCAAGACAGAAGAAGACTGTGCGGGACTCCAAGAAGTTCTCACCAAACTGAGTGATTGGGCAACAAAATGGCAAATGAAATTTAATGTGGATAAGTGTAAAGTAATGCACATCGGGAAAAATAACCCCAACTATACATACAGTATGATGGGGGCTAATTTGGTTACGACAAATCAGGAAAGAGATCTTGGAGTTATCATGGACAGTTCTCTGAAAACTTCCACACAGTGTGCAGCGGCGGTCAAAAAGGCAAATAGGATGCTAGGAATTATTAAGAAAGAGATAGAAAATAAGACAAAGGATATCTTACTGCCCCTGTATAAAACTATGGTACGTCCACATCTTGAATACTGTGTACAGATGTGGCCTCCTCATCTCAAAAAAGATATTTTGGCCTTGGAAAGGGTTCAGAAAAGGGCAACTAAAAGGATTAGGGGGTTGGAACGGGTCCCATATGAGGAGAGGTTAAAGAGACTGGGACTTTTCAGTTGAGAAAAGAGGAGACTGAGGGGGGATATGATAGAGGTATATAAAATCATGAGTGGTGTGGAGAGGGCCGATAAAGAAAAGTTATTTATTAGTTCCCTAAATAGAAGAACTAGAGGACACCAAATGAAATTAATGGGTAGCAGGTTTAAAACTAATAAAAGAAAGTTCTTCTTCACACAGCATGTAGTCAACCTGTGGAACTCCTTGCCAGAGGAGGCTGTGAAGGCTAGGACTATAAGGGTATGTCTACACTACCCTCCTAGTTCGAACTAGGAGGGTAATGTAGGCATACCGCACTTGCAAATGAAGCCCGGGATTTGAATTTCCCGGGCTTCATTTGCATAAACCGGGCGCCGCCATTTTTAAATCCCGGCTCGTGGAATGAGGAGTAATGGTAGTTCGCACTAGGAAGCCTAGCCTGAACTACTAGTCCGTGCCGCGTGTAGACATACCCTAAGAGAGTTTAAAGAGAAGCTAGATAATTTCATGGAGGTTAGGTCCATAAAAGGCTATTAGCCAGGGGATAGAAGTGGTGACCTTGGCCTCTGTTTGTCAGAGGCTGGAGAAGGATAGCAGGAGACAAATCGCTGATCATTGTCTTCGGTCCACCCTCTCTGGGGCACCTGGTGCTGGCCAGTGTCGGTAGACAGGCTACTGGGCTAGATGGACCTTTGGTCTGATCCAGTACGGCCATTCTTATGTGAAACAACTTGTTGAAGGACAATAAAAAAAAGCGTAAGAATATAATATGATAAGCAGCATCAGAAAAAGAATTGAAAGAGGGAAAAGAAGGGGAAAGAGGGCCACAGAGAGGAAGAAAGAGAGGCCACTGACACTTGCAATGTGTTTTGGGATTCTTGGATAGAAGGAAAAATAGAATTAACAATATTATTACCTTTCATAGTGTACAGTTAATCCATATGATTCTGTCACAGGATTTAATGGAGTGACTTGATGGAGGATAATTTCAGGCCTACTCGCAAGCTATTGATTTTTGAAAGTTGAAGTTGATGATAAAAGCAATTTTAAATATGCTTTACATCAGGAAACAATTCTATCTTCTTCCCTTTCAGTCTCCTAGTGCACAACATTCCATACCTTGGTGCATTATGGAGGATTTCACTTTTCTCTGAAATATTAAGAACTAACCACTTCTGGGGAAACTTAAAAAACAATGAATGGTCCTACAGCACCTTAAAGACTAACAATGTATATGGTATCATGAACTTTCATGGGCACAACCCACCTCTTCAGGTTGTACATAAGAATGGCCATACTGGATCAGACCAAAGGTCCCATTTGGCCCAGTATCCTGTCTGCCGACAGTGGCCGATACCGGATGCTTCAGAACGAGGGAGCACAACAGGTAATCATTATGTGATCCCTCTCCTGTCATCCATTTCCAGACAAACAGAGGCTAGGAACACCATTCCTACCCATCTGGCTAATAGCCATTGATGGACCTAATTTCCATGAATCTATCTAGTTCTTTTTTGACCTGTTAAAAGTCCTAGCCTTCACTACATCTTCTGGCAAGGAATTCAACAGGCTGACTGTGCTGAGTGAAGAAAAACTTCCTTTTGTTTATTTTAAACCTTCTGCCTATTAATTTCATTTGGTGACCCCTAGTACTTATATTGTGGGAATAAGTTCTACCACTAAATAACTTTCCTTATTCACTTTTTCCGCACCATTCATGATTTTATAGACCTCTCTCATATTCTTCCTCCCTCGTTGGACTTTTCTGCTTAGAAAAGAGGAGACTAAATCTTTTTAATTTCTCTTCATATGGGGCCCATTCCAACCCCCTAATCATTTTTGTTGCCCTTTTCTGAACATTTTCCAGTTCTAATATATCTTTTTTGAGATGAGGCAACCACATCTGTATGCAGTATTCAAGATGTGGGCATACCATGATTTTATAGAGAGGTCCACAAAACCTCATGATACCATCTATATTGTTAGTCTCTAAGGTGCTGCAGGACCACTCATTGCTTTTTGTTTTTTTAGTTTTTTCAGTAACAGAATAACACAGCTACCCCTTTAACACTTCTGGGGATAGAGAGCTAGACTATTTGGCTCAAGGTTCTGATCTAGAATGGACTGCTTTATGTTGTCAGAAAAATTGTATGTTCACTGAGCCGTGTGAGTGGTTTTCAGTGTACTAATTATTTCAGGCTATTCCATTAATATCTTTGGCATGCATACCAAACACAACATGTCACATATCAGAGATGTGCATTCAACAGCAGTTAAACAGTTAAAGGCCCCTCTGAAAATGAGCATGGCTAACTGGTAGGATCATTTCAAAACAAACTTGATTAAATAGGGGGTGTTTTGGAAAGGATGTGTAATTTAAGTTAAAGGGGGGGGGGGGATTGTTTTATTTCCTTATAAAGAAAATGGGTTGAAGTAGTAGTAACTTAACTCATGTTATTTCCTGTGGAATTAATGAGTAGCTGAGGTTAATGGCCCTCTGCTTCACTTCAAGCCATCAGTTTTCCCTGCTAGTTATTAATTCCCCAGGAAATGACTTGGTCTCAGTCATTATTGCTAAGGTATTATGGGACTGTTATTGTCAAGGCTACTGTGGTGGTTTTGTTTTGTTTATTTGCTTTTTAACTGTAGCTGATGTTTCTTTTTCTTTTTTTTTTCTTCTAAAATTTTGATATTGCAGAAAGTTAAAGATAGCCTGGGGAGATTCTCAGGTCAGATTGAGGTTGTTCGCAGCAAGAAGACATCAGCTTTGCAAAGTGCCACACCTGGGGAAGCTGCAAAGATACAGGAAAAGCTGACTCAGCTCAATTTTCAATGGGAAAAAGTTAACAAGATGTACAGGGACCGGCAGGCGTAAGTAACTTCTTTATATTATTATTTATGATGAAGTTCATTAATATTTGGCTTACTGGTGTGATTGTTTCAGCTTTGAATATATAAGCACTGGAATATACATATCATTGTTAAATTTAAATTCAAAGCAATTTTGTAAAACCTAAAATATGTTGCCCAAGTATCACTTGCGTTGCACTTTATATATACAATGCCATATTTGTACATTGCCAATCAAAAAAATACACCCCTTGCCTTGAAGATTTGTATGGTTTTAAGCACTGGTCAGATGTTTCCATGCAAGAGAACCTCTTATATCCAACAATAAAGGTCCTATTGATTTCATGATCTGACCTTATGGAGGGGTACAATTTTGAAAAATCCATTCCAGAGGTTCCAGGTTCCAGAATTATTCCCCACTTGAAATCCAAGGAATGTGTCCAGAATTAGTAATAATTCTATGTCCAGAATAATCTTTAAATGCACACATTGCTGTATACTAGATATTACACAGCAAGGGAAGACAATACACAAAGGTTTGGGAAACAGTGGTGGTCAACCATGAGATCTATTTATTTAAGTTCTTTTTTCTTTTTAATTTTGTTTGGATTGCAGGCTGGAGTGGAAATCAGATGTCATGGGAAAGTAGCCAAACTTGACTACTGATTCAAATATGGTTTGTCCTAGTAATATAGCATATGTCTAGCAATCCAGAAATTCATTTTATATCGCATATACAAATATAAGTTGAAAGATTTTAGCATTCTTTACTAAAATGTCTAGATTCCTGTAACTCTTTCTTAACATGTACAGTTAAATGAGGTACCAGATGTCACTGAAGATGTATCAAATTATGCCCAAATGTCCCTGCCACTTGGGAAGAATCAAAGTACTGAGTAACAGTTGTACTTTAAAGTTAGCAGTTAAGTTTACCTTAATTAAAAGCTTGTAGCTTCAGAGTTCAAAATCTTTTATTGTGTTACCATAGATTAGCACTTAGTGATTCTTCTGAGACTGTTTGATTTGAAGACTATGATTCAAGTTTTGAAAATCCATATGTGTGATTGGTCCCAATGAAGCCATGTGAGCAATTCATGTGAGTGTTTGACATTTATGTCATGGATTTATACACAGGTGATACTGTCCAAATACTGTTTAGCCCTAATCTTTAGACATTCTTTTTGATAAATTACTGCATATGTTCCCATCTACCCCAGATCAAGGAGTATGAAGTTTGCTGTAATGTCACTTTCCTTCTGTTTTCACTGTTAGATATGACAATACAGTGTCCCATCAGGTAGTCATCAGCATAGTGTAGTTTCGGAAGAAGCGCATAAAGTGTTCCCAAAATATTTATTGCGGGGGATGGAGGAGAATTAATGTAGCACAAACCTTATTTATAATTTAGAACCATTACTATTACGCAAATGGGTTCAGGGGGTGAACCCATAGAACCAGTGAGAAGGAGAAAAAATGCTTTACTGGACTGCAGACTGACTCTTTAATTTGACCTACTACCTGGCAAACCTAAGCAAACTGACTGGTATCTCATGTTTATTAAAAATGAATTGACAGTGGCAGGCATAGTGTAGATCATGCAGAGGTGTACATCTAAATAGATATCTAGTAACCAACTTTTGTTGGTTTGGAGGATAGATCAAGAAGGGAAACCAGGGAAAGTTTTGGAAAGAATAATTCACTTATCCTTTGTATGCCATTGGTGTTTGGCCTTATTCGCTAACGTGTAAATTAGAGAAACAGGTATATAATCTGGGAAGATGTACAGGGTGTGTGTTTTATTTGTTTTGGAGTTTGTTTTGCTTTGTTTTTAAAAGATACTCAGCACTAGGTGCACTAACTACTATTCTTCTGTTTGTCACAATGCCACTTGATGCAGTGAAGATGAGATATAAGTGTGGAATGGACAATGAAGGCAGCTTGGTTAGAGAGTAATTTTTCCCCCCAAAGCTCAGCTTCAAATTCTTACATCTCACACTAGTAAAATGAATTTTCACTACCTTTTTGAGTGTCCCTCTGCATCTCATATACAGTGGTAGATTAGTAACTGGGCCAATGGGGCCCATGCCAATGGGCCCTGGAAAAGTGGGTGTAATGGACAGGAGTAGTGCTGACCAGCACCTGTGACTAAGGGATTAAACTCAGGTAGATAGAAAAGGCGTTGGCCAGGGGCCCGGGAGAACCAGTTACGATGGTGTTGAAATATGAATTGGCTATAGATTCCCTGCCTGCTTTCTTCGTGTGGGAGAGAAAAACCAAGAGTGTCCTAGGCAGGATAACCGGGAACTTGGGGTATGGGAGGGGACTGAACGAAGAGAAAATTGGAAGTAAGTAAAAGAAAAAGTGGATCTAGTAGCAAGCAGGGTATTTTTCTTTTTTTAGTGGTTTGGTTTGAACTGCTCTGTGTGAATGTATGCCTCTCTTCCTCCATTCCCATCTCTCATTGTGTCCAGAGACGTTTTTAATTTGTTTTCCTTAGTTGCTCTGTAACATGTAGCAACAAGTATACTTTATTAAGTTAATTGTATGTTTTATAACAAAAATCACTTTTTTTAAGGTGATGATTTGATTCCTGTGCCCTGGAAGGTCTGTCTGTGTGTATCTGCATGCCTCTGACTGAGGGGTCATCTACCAGAGACTGCAGCTTGTTTTTTTTCTTTTCTTTTTTTCAAGCTCTTTTGGGACAAAAGTTCTTGGGGTACCTGTGGGGGTGGGTTCAACTGTTCACTCCCTGTTCTAGGGATTAAAAATCACTTGATGGTGACAGCGATTCCCCAGAATCTGTGTATTGTAATTCGAGGGTGGGAGGAGGGGGGAAGTGTTTTGGTAACCAGTGCCTTCTGAGCTCTTTGCAGGCCACCATCTTCTGCACTCAGCGTGCCAGAGTGGGGAACAGCCCTGATAGTGGGCATCCCCATATCCTGATCTGCTCCTCCCACCTGCCCAGTACTCCTGCTAAGGAGTGGGGTTGGGATCCCGGAGCTTGCCCTCCTCCATCAGCCCATAGGCACTCCTGCTGAGGATTGGGATTGAGGCATAGAAGTATCCCGACCCCAGCTCTCTGGCAGGAATACCAGGAGGGGGAATTGGGGCATGCTTTGAGTAACTCATGTTCCTGAATTTTAGAAAGTCATGGAATTTTTGTGAAATAGATATTTTCACTTCTGCAAGTGGAGACTAACATCATTCTAGTAGGTAGAAGTGATTTTTTTTCCCTTTCTGAAGTATGGCTTGTATTTTTTTTCACACAAAATAAGAAAAATGCTCACTAAGCACAGGTGCTTGTGTAACCGTCACCAAGTGGATTTGAACCTGGGACCTCTAAAAGCTTAGTATAGGAGCCTCTACCCTTTGAGCTAAAAGCCAGTATGTTGCAGAGGTCTCTTGTTCTTATCTGTTACTGTGGTCTAGGTACCACTGCATGGGACAGTGAACCACACTAGGGCTCTGGCTACACTGTAGCCTCCTTCCGGAAAAGCTTATGCAAATGAAGTGTGGCATGGAATATTGCCGCGTTTCTTTTGCATAATTAATGAGCAGCCGCTTTTGTGCATTTGGGCAGCTGCAGTGCTGCAAGATCTGTAGCATAACCCTAACCTAAGATGTAGATGTCAAGGAAACTCTGCATAGATTGAGTCCATACTAGCAATCTGTTTGTAGTGTTGGGGCTAATAAGGGCTCTTACTGAGCTCTGTCTCATTTCAGGGACACCTGAGAAGATCTGCATTTAGTCAAAAATATCTGTACAGCACAGCCCTATGCTCACTTCTAGTGCTCTTAAAATCCAAATGAAGCATTCAGCCAAGAGAATAACTTAGTTCTCTTGGTTCTGCAGTTAGCCACTGTCCCAAAATGCCTCATAGCCAAGTCACTACAACTGTGTTTCCTAGTTACCACATCTGAAAAATGTAGCTGGTAGTTAAACACCACATTTTAATCTTAAAGCACCGTACATAGGTCGTGTGACAGAGTGTATATACCGCACATTAGACCTGAAGAGGTTAAGGAGCAACTCTGGGCCCAACTGACCTTTCCTAGCCACACCTACAGAGCATGCTTTGGATAGAGATGGCAATTTAAAGGGAGCTAGATAAATGAGATGGAGTCTGAAGTCCCTGTTTACAGTTGCTTAAAACTTTTCCAAATGTTAACTATTCAGACTGAAATTTTCCATGCAAGCTGTCAGCCTAAAGATACTTCAGAGGGGTAGCCAAATTAGTGTGTAACAGGAAAAACTTTAAAAACAATAAATAGTCTGGTAGCACTTTAAAGACTAACAAAACATGTAGAATGTATCATGAGCTTTCGTGGGCACAGCCCGCTTCTTCAGATGACTGGAGTGTTGGATGTCCAGAACATTTTTGGAAAAATTTAGCCAGAAGCTGCCATGATTCTATCCTTATGGAGCATTCTCAAGCATCTCACTGCTCTCATATGTGTGACAACAGTGCACGCGCACATTCCCGGCAGAGTAACTGTGTGCGCTTTCTCCAGCCCAGGGTCACAGCCAGACTTGCCTTGTAAAGCCTGTTTCTGGCTGTTCTGGGTCAGATCCTGCAACTGAGAGCAGTGTGCCTGTGTCTTGGGTGGTTTCTGTCATCCTGTTCTTGCACCCAGAAAATGTGCAGGAAAAAGTCTTCTCAGTCAACATGCAGAGAGGACAAGGAGAGGATTGGGGAAGTAACATAAAAACAGGTATGCTGGGTCAGAACAATGGTCCA
The DNA here is from genome assembly GCF_052426305.1 of Pelodiscus sinensis. Taxonomy (NCBI): domain Eukaryota; kingdom Metazoa; phylum Chordata; order Testudines; family Trionychidae; genus Pelodiscus; species Pelodiscus sinensis. The sequence continues at coordinate 204,874,269 of NC_143052.1, forward strand.
TCTAGCCCAGTGTCCTGACAGTGGCAGGTACCAGATGCTTCAGAGGGAATGAACAAAAAAGGGCAACTCTTGGGTGATCCATCCCTGTTATCCAGCTTCTGGCAGTTATAGATTTAGGAACATTCAGAGCAGGGGAGTGCATTCCTGACCACCTTGGCCATCAGTCATCAATGGATGACTTTACCCTATTTTTTTTCATCCTGCTACGGTTTTGGCTTTCACAATTTGATAATGATCGCACCATAGAAAAGCCTAAAAGGAAGTGTCTTCAGAGAAGGATTTGAATAATGCATGATAACAAAGGCTTGGGATTATACGTTAAGAAATAAGCAGAAAACAAAATATTGAATAGCTACTCAGAGAGGGTAAGTCTACACAGCAGCATTATTTCGGAATAATTAATGTTATTTCAAAATAACAAAATGTACATCTACACAGCAAGCCATTATTTCAAAATAATGTTGAAATGTAGGACAACTTATTCCAAATCCTGTAACCTTCATTTCATGAGGAACAAGGGAAGTCAAAGGAAGAGTGTTCTTCCTTCCACTTCCTGCTCTGTAGATAGCACCAAAAGACAAATTAAGCTATTTCGACTTCAGCTACACATAGCTGAAGTTGCATATCTTAATTTGACTTTTACCCTGCTGTGTAGATGTACCCAAAGGGTACGTCTACACAGCAACACTATTTTGAAATAACTAAAGTTATTTCAAAATAACTTAGTTCACATCTACACAGCAGGCAGTTATTTCAAAATGTCATTGAAATACTGTCAAGCTGGAGGACTTCTTAATCTGACTCCTGCAACCCTCATTGAATGAGTAAGGGAAGTCAAAGGAAGAGTGCTCTATTTCAAAATAAGTGCTGTGTAGAGGCTCCTAATTTCTAAATAAACTATTTCAAATTAAGCTGCGCAATTGACGTAGCTCAATTTGTGTAGCTTATTTCGAGTTAAGCCCTGGGCTACGTCTAGACTGGCCCCTTCTCCGGAAGAGGCATGCAAAGCAGACAAGTCAGAAAAGGGAAATCCGCGGGGATTTAAATAAACATGGCTGCCGCTTTTTTTCCGGCTTGGGGAAAAGCCGGAAAAGAGCGTCTAGACTGGCGCGATCCTCCGGAATAAAGCCCTTTTTCGGAGGATCTCTTATTCCGGAATAAGAGATCCTCCGGAAAAGGGCTTTATTCCGGAGGATCGTGCCAGTCTAGACGCTCTTTTCCGGCTTTTCCCCAAGCCGGAAAAAAAGCGGCGGCCATGTTTATTTAAATCCCGCAGGGGATATTTAAATCTCCCACGGATTTCCCTATTCTGACTTGCCTGCTTTGCATGCCTCCTCCGGAGAAGGGGCCAGTCTAGACGTAGCCCTGCAGTGTAGATACACCTTAAGTGAACAATATCCATTCTATACACTGAATGAGGCAGGGGTCCTGTAAAAAAATTTGAGGTTGTGTAACTGAAAACTGTATCAAATATATGCACAAGGGGACCAAATTATAATTAAACAGGTAGCCATATTCTTGCATTTCTTAATTCTTGACTGCTTGACTTTGCAACTTTAATGTTCTTTTATATAGCTTGTACCTAGTATGTAGTAACAAGGACATGGTAGTGAACTGACAGCCAATATAGAATTTGGGGCACAGATGTAATGGGTTCTCTCTCTCTCTAATCTACCCTTTTCAGAAGACGGGGGCAGAAGGTTTTAAGTGGCTTTGAAGGGTAGAGCATGTAGCTGTCAAAGCGACAAAGCAATGGATCATCACGATGAAATCTGAATGCATCTCAAAGGAAATTATGCAGTTTCTTGGCTATCAGAAGATGAAATAAATTTTTCTGGCTGTTTCTGCTCTCTTTGAATTCAGAAGCAGCAGTCAACTTGAAACTGCACCCTGAGATTGCAAGCCACTTTGAGAATAGCTAGGCAGATGCACTTTCTTACCTGAGGGAGCATCCATAGCCTTTGCCAGTTCCTCGAATGCTTTCCCCTGCCAACAAGCATCATGTCTGTCTTAAGTGGGTTGAATTAAAGCCAGGTGGCTTTTTTCCTGGTCTGTGTCTTTGGCAAAGTGGAGAAGAGCAGGAAAAAAGTTCTGACTGGATTGGATGAACAGGCGATATAAAATAGAATATTGGCATATAGATTAAACAGTGTAGCCACAAAGCATCACCCAGTGACTTCACGCATGCTGAATAATATTGTGGCAGGTCTGATATCCCAGGGATTTCAAAGCTGAGAGCTCTGGAGGTGAAAGAAAGCAAATGGCCTAAAAATACTTTAGGATCTCTCAAAAAGGAATGAGGCAAACCATTTTAAGGTAAGAGTATCCTGCCCCCATTGAAGTCCAGCAAACAAGTCAGCAGCATCGTCTGATCAGGGTATTGAAGACTGCTATGTACATATCTGGATTGCTTCATGGGTTATATAACTGCACTATGAACAATTGATATTTCATGATGACCGACTTTGCATTAATTATTGTGAGCTGAAGTTGGGACCTATGTCTGTTGTTACTGAGAGATGGGATCATAGTAGGGTCAACAGATAGCAAGCCTGTGAAATCAGGCTAGGGATGGGGTGATAGGTGCCTATATAAGACAAAGTCCTGAATATTTAGTCTATCCCTATAAATTCAGGACATGAGGATGGCCTAGATCTCAGGTGCCATTAGAGGAATAGATACTGAAAACCTGTCTCATTGGCCATATCCAGGAGCTCTTCTCTTGCCTTAGCTCCACTGGGCTGGGGTTGAGGTGCTGGCTCTGGGAGAGGGGTCGTGGTAGGTCATGTGTACAGGAGGAGGTCTTGGCTCTGGGAGGTAGGTCAGGGCTGGGGGAAGAGGGATGTGGGGCAGGATGGGATTCAGAATGCAGCAGGGGGTATGAATGCTTACTCTGGGATAAGGTACAGGAGGGAGTGCATTTCAACCCTGAATTTTGTGGATTGTGTCAGCAGAGGTGCACAAGGGTGTCTTCTTGCCCTAGGGATTGTTAGCCATCTGGTGGCAGAAACAGTTGTCTTCAGGTCTCATAGACAGGTAAATTAAGATAATAACTCAGAAGACATCTTCAGGGCAAAGGCAAAATTGTAATATTGTTCCAGTCTGCCGTAGTTTGTGTGTAGCAGGCTTAGTATCTGAGTGGTGGCCAATATTAGGTGAATCTCCTGTTACTGTGCCGGTAACAACCTCATTTTGTTCGATAGTACTCATGTGCACTGCCCCCATTGGGAGGGCCGGAGGGAGATGAAGTCCCTCCCCCATTCCTACAAAATACTGTTTGTTGCTGACTGTTCTCCTTCCACCACTGTCAGGAAGAGGAAAGCACACAGCATGGGTGAGTCAATCCTCTATGCCCCTGTGCACTTTGCTCTTGTTCCCTGAGAGAAGGGGAAGAGCAAGCAACAAGCAGCATTGGTAGGAAGGTGGGGTCAGTTTCAGCCCCCTCCCCTATGGCATCCTCAGGGGTGAGTGAGGGCTGGGCAGTCCCAGACTGGTGTGGGTTGCTGCCACATCCCCAGCCAGCCCCTTTCATGTACCTGCTGCTTAGCACAACAGACTGCAGGAGAGCCCCAGGAGCTTGACTATAAGCACACCATGCCTTCTACTGTAATAGAAATCTCCAACTGGCTCTTACTAGAGCAGTGCACTGGGGCGCACTGCCTTACTTTCACCACTTAGTGTAATCACAAAATTAAGTTCTTTATTATACCCATAAACATATGCAAAAATGTTAACCTCACAATAGGTGGCGATGTATTGTTCTAACCTTATTTTCACACCACCAGAAAAAATGAAATTTCTCAGCTCTATTTGGGTATGTCTACACTAGCCCCCTAGTTCGAACTAGGGAGGCTAATGTAGGCATTTGAACTTGCAAATGAAGCCCGGGATTTAAATATCCTGGGCTTTACTTGCATGTTCCTGTCTGGTCGCCATTTTTAAATGCCACTAGTCCAGACTAACTGCCCGCGGCTACACGCGGCAGTTAAACGGTCATTCAAACTAAGTTCGTAGTTCGATTTACCTGTAACACCTCCTGGAATGAGGACTAAGGACTTAGTTCGAATGACCATTTAACTACCACGTTTAGCCACGGGCAGTTAGTCCGGACTGGTGGCATTTAAAAATGGCGACCGGACGGTAACATGCAAATAAAGCCCGGGATATTTAAATCCCAGGCTTCATTTGCAAGTTCGAATGCCTACATTAGCCTCCCTTGTTTGAACTAGGGGGCTAGTGTAGACATACCCTTTCATACCACTGTAAGGGAGATCAGAAATGTCACATTGTAGCTTTAGATGCATGTCCAAAATCACAATGTAGTTCTAGAAGCTAATTTAATTTTGCTCAATTTGTTGTTGGCTGGAGTGAAAAGGAGATTTAAGGGCCTCCATATTTAATATCCATAGGTGTTTTGTGATTTTATTTAATCTCTACAGCAGTTTAGTTTTTATACTTATTTATTTTATAAAGAATATGGCAGAGAAAAGGAAAATATTTTGTTAGCAGTTTTGACAATATATCTGTGTCCTTCAATTAAGCAGAAGACTAGTTGGGAGCATATTTTTTATTTAAATTTGTATTACTTTTCTTCCCTCATCCCCTTTTATTGCACAAAATCAGAAAAAAATAGTATAATACAAGCGTCTGTCATTAATTCTCTCTTTCTCACACGTTCTCTCTCTCTCTCTCTCTCTCTCTCTCTCTCTCTCTCTCTCTCTCTCTCACACACACACACACACACACACACACACACACACACACACACACGTACACGTCATGGCATCTCTTTATTAGGTTTCAGTTTGATTAGATAAGTATTCATCTAATTTGTAGCCTTCATGTGCAAAATAAGTCTCTACTGAGAGAGAGTAACATTATGAAATAGGCATCTGATTAAGTCCTATAGAACCATAGAAATGTAGGGCTAGAATGGATTTTGAGAAGTCAAGTCCAGCCCCCTGTGCTCTGGCAGGACCAAGTAAACGTAGTCCATCCCTGACAGGTGTCCCACTTATTTTTAGAAGCTTTCCAGGATGAGATGCCACAACCTTCCTTGAAAGTCTATTCCAGAGCTTAATCACACTTACTCATAGAAAGTTTTTCCTAATATCTAAGGGTGTGTCTAGACTACAGAGTTTTGTCGACAAAACTATACCTGCGTCTACACTACCGCTGAGTTCTGTCGACATAACGTCGACAGAACTCAGCAGTTTTGTCGATGCTGGTAAACCTCATTTTACGAGGCATAACACCTTTTGTCGACAAAGTTTTGCTGACAGAAGGTGTTATTGCATCTAGGGTTGTGTCTAGACTACAGGGTTTTGTCAACAAAGCAGATTGCTTTGTCGACAGAACTGAATGTAGTCTAGACGCTCTTTGTCGACAGAAGCTTTGTCGACAGTATCTGTCGACAAAACTTCTGTCGACAAAAGCCTGTAGTCTAGACGTACCCTAATTTAGATCTCCCTTGCTGAAGGTTAACACCATTAGTTCTTTTACTACCTTTAGATATGGAGAACAGTTGATCATCATCCTATTTATAACAGCCTTTAACATATCTGAAGACTGTATCAGGTTGCCCCTCTGTCGTCTTTTCTCAAGACTAAATGTGCCCAGATTTTTCAACCTATTCTCTAAGGTTATGTTTTCTAAATCTTGTATAATTTTTTGTTGTTCTCCTCTGCACTTTTTACTGTTTATCAACATCTTTCCTAAATATTTGTACCTAGCACTGAACACTACTTGATAGGGCCTCACAAGTGCTAAATAAAGCAGGATAATTACCTCTTAGGTCTTGCATACTATACGTCTACACTCCAGAATCATATTAGCCTTTTTTTTAAATAGCTGCATCACTTTGATGACTCATATTCAGTTTCTGGTACAGTATTACCCCCAAATCCTTTTCACTAGTATTGCCACATAGCCAGTTATATCCCTATTTCATGGATCTGGTTTTTCCTACCTAAGGCTTCATCTACACTGCAGGGTTTTTGCGAAAAAAGCATTTTGTGCAAAAGATTTTGTGCAAAAACTTTTTCTTCAAAAACACGACCACACCTCAAAGTGCATCGCAAAAGCCATGTTCCCTTGTGTAAGAGGGCATCCACGCTGCACGGACACTCTTGCGAAATTTCACAGAATGGCTATCAAAGCACCTGTGCTTTTCTGGATGGAGTTTCTTGCAGAAGAAACCCTTGTGCAGCGGAGCATCTACACTTGCTTTTTTGTGCAAGAAGAGGAATAACTCTACTGACAAAAGCCCTCTCTTCTGCCAATTTACTTGAGCAAGAACACGCTTGAGGTGTGGACACTTCATGGATTTTTGTGCAGAAACTGATGTTATTGAGCAAAAATCTTGTAGTGTAGACGAAGCTTAAGTTAAGTACTTTGCACTTGTCTTTATTAATTTCATCTCGCTGAATTAGACTATTTCTATGGTTTGTTAAAGTTCTCCAAAGTATTTGCTACTCCCTACCAGGTTGGTGTCATTGACCAGTTTTATAGGTATGTTCTCTACTCAGTAATTGAAATAATTAATGAAAATCTGCAATGCTGTGCCCTACTGTTAAAATAACTCATAATTTGGTTTTAAGCAGACAGTATGATCACTGGGCATCACAGCCTCCCAAAAGAAAGAGCCACAGGTGTCTAAACAGTGGGTACACAGGGTACAGTAGCATAATTCCTAGCTGGAGAAAAGAAGAGTTCATAATTACACCCTCAGGACATGCGGATTCAAACTAGAGCAAGATGCACTGAGAGAGACAAGAGGGGTCAGAGGTATAACTAGCCCTAAGAGCATGGCACACACATCTTACGGCTAATGTAGTAAAATTTCTGTTTTCACAAGAACACTTTTTGTTGATATTGTAACATGTATCCAACTTCACAAAATTATAGAGAAAATCTCTCTCTCTCTCTCTCTTTCTCTTTCTCTCTCTCTCTCAAAGTTAGCATAGCATAAGGGAATGTGGATATTTGATAGAACTGGAACCAATAATGAATGTTTTTAAAAAATGAACCCCACTAGGTTCACAAAGGAGAGTGTCATGCCACTCTGTGTCTTATTTCCTGTGCATTCATGACAATTAGGGACAAGGTAAAAAAATCAGCCAAGTAGAAACTGTCATATTCCCATATCAGTCATTTATTTAGGTTGAATTTGTTTTGTACAATATAAAATAACTCTATCTGTATAATTCACATGGCTCACACATTTTTTTGCAAAACCTGGAAAGGTATTGAAAACCTGCATTTTGGTAAAAGAAGAAAATTATTTGTATATTCACTTCCCCTCTTCAGGCCAAATAGAAAGCAGTTTTTACAGTGTTGGTCTGTCACAGCTTCTTGACAGTTTTGTTTATTTTTCTTAATAATAGACTTCTTCATTGCCCATTGTCACTTCTTACAGCAATTAGAGTTAATTGTAAATAAACACTAACGTGAAAATGTGAAGAGCTTCTAAGATGAGAATTTTTCAAGTATTACAGAAGGGATTTGGAAAGATAATAGAACACTTTTAGAGACAAACATTCTATCCGTTATCTAATGACTGTTCCAAATCTGGCATGTTCCGTGTTGTATAACAACACTAAGTGGCTTTGATTTTTCTGAAAAATTCAATAAAAGTTAATTACAATGAAACTAAGAATAAATGGTGAATCTGAGCAGAACTATTGTATGCAGAGGGTAACAAACATAAAATAAGTTACCATAATAGGCAATTAAATTGCAAATGTGTTTGTGACACCTACAGTGGATTGATTTCTGAATGAAAGGATTGAAGAAGATGGGAAATGAGCAAAGTGAGATAAAGATGAACAGAAAAGAGCTGGGGTGTGGGATCTGTTCCTCATATTAAAATTACTTAAGTTCTTTAGAGGGGAAATGAACAAAAAGAAAAACTTGTAATCAGAAAACACAAGTCTTTGTACTAAATCTTATACATTAAATTGGTACTGTAACCTGCAGTAGCTGAACTCCTTGCAGCATTTGGCAATATATGAGCTGCTGGTGCACAATTCTCTTTTCCTGCTCCCCAAAATTCTCAATATCATCTAAAAATTCATCAGGTTTAATCAGTAATCAGAGTTCTGTTATGCGTTGTTCGGATTCTTATTCCCTTCTATGAAAGTTGTTATACTTTGCTCATTGCTATGTTAGCTGTGACTGTCATGCATTATGTGATGTGATTACACAGCTCTTGCATATTGTTTGTTCTCTCATCCTTTTCCCAGGGGAAGTCATATGTATAGTAGAGTGTCATTTTTTGTTTAAATATAAACATACCTATTGCTATGTGATTGTTAGAGAAGGCAAGTCAAAGAAATGTCTTGCACTTGGAGCAGAAGATGATAACGTTTTTGATGGTCCTTAGTTCCTGGGAGATTTCATTCCGCATTCTCAGGCTGTCCGTAGAGAAAGGTCTGTCTTCTGCACAAATGAGATTTATTGTAAGGCTACAGGTGCTACTATGATACTTTCTACAACAGTGGAAGGGTTTTTTCCATCACTGTAGTTAAACTACTTCTCTATCAATATAGTGAGCAGTGTCTACGCTGGAAGTTAGGTCAGCTGAATTGCTTCACCAGATGTGTGAATTTTTCACATCCCTGGGGGAGGTATCTAGGTGAAACTAAATTTTAAGTTTAAACCTGGACTTAGTGTAGAGGGTGCCACTGAGCCATGGAAGTGCAGTTGTTGAGTCGAGTCTCTGTCATGGAGTTTTAGATGGTCTTTTAAATATCCTGGGCCCACTTTGACAATAAGGCAAAAGATGTTGAACTTAGCTTAAAATTCTAAGACAGTGTAGACAGGACACTGATTTGAGGTGCTCATGGTAGCTTGTGTTGCTGAGGAGATGCACTGCAGCACTAGCATCAGCTGGAGCTTCCTGAGGGTATGTCTACATTACCACCCTAGTTCGAACTAAGGTGGTTAATGTAGGCAACCGGAGTTGCAAATGAAGCCCGGGATTTGAATTTCCCGGGCTTCATTTGCATGTTGCCGGGAGCCGCCATTTTTAAATGTCCGCTAGTTCGGACTCCGTGCCCGCGGCTACACGCGGCATGAACTAGGTAGTTCGGATTAGGCTTCCTATTCCGAACTACCGTTACTCCTCATGGAACAAGGTGTACCGGTAATTCAGCATAGGAAGCCTAATCCGAACTACCTAGTTCGTGCCGCGTGTAGCCGCGGGCACAGAGTCCAAACTAGCGGACATTTAAAAATGGCAGCGCCCGGCAACATGCAAATGAAGCCCGGGAAATTCAAATCCCGGGCTTCATTTGCAACTCCGGTTGCCTACATTAACCACCCTAGTTCGAACTAGGGTGGTAGTGTAGACATACCCTGAGTATTAAGGCTTCATGTCTATGTATATTGCATTGTTGTAGTCGGGCCAAGCGGTGACAAAGTTAATAACTGAGGCCATGTCTTTGTCCACCACAATAGTCTAGCCACCTGAAGATGGTAGAAAGCATTGCTTGTGGGGGCTGCTATGAGAGATCTCACCATCAATGAATGCTATAAGAATAGAGACTAAATTGAGTGTTGTGAGTGTGTGCATGTAATCAAAGGAGACTGTATCATAGCTGCAAATTCTTTTAAATACTTTCTGTGTCTATCAGCTCTGTCTTGCTCTGATATAGCACCAGACAACGATTCTGCCTCCATGAACTTATTTCATTCCCAACTGAACCATCTTGATGATATAGGTACATTGCTTCAGTCACCATAATATCTTCCAATAGTGCTACAAAGCAATGTGACTATTACCTGGTATGCAAGAGTCTTTCTTTCCTTTTCCTCTTCCCAGGGGAAATTGTGCATGATTTTAAGTATATTTTATATGTACGCTGGGCTATATGTTCATGTTGGTGCATAAAAAAAATTGTGCCTTGCACTCGGAGGGGCAGATGGTGAAGTTCGTGGTCGTTTCTAGGTTAAGTAGGAGTTTATTCCACTCCCTTTGCCTGATCTCTGAAAAACTCTGCAAGATGAAATTTACTCTTGTGCTGGATTGTGTCTGTGGAACAGACCTGTCAGCTGTGCTCTTCATTGTGAAGATTTAGGTGACCTTGGCACAAACCATTGAACAACTTGAATTTGAGATGACCGTTTATGAGAAGCCAATATAGAGAGTGATTTTTGTATTACACAAACTAGTACCTGTTCCATTTTAGATCCCAGTTTCTTTCCTGACAAAGATCTGTTGTTGGGGTAGAAGAGCTGAGAGGAAGTGGATAAATAGTTCTGCTTTTAACTTCCTGCTATTCAGGACTTAACTGACTCAGCTCACAAATTGGCACTTTCTTGTGCCAGGAAGGTCTCCTGCACCATCGGTGTTTCATGAGGATGTTTAATGCATGATTTGACTGCTTTGGCTAAGCCCTCACTGGGTGTAGTACATCAAACTACTGTGCTGTGTTAGCCTCCTGCTGGCCACAATTGGAAAGGAGTTTGAAGCTGCCCCAGTCTCCTTGGGAGACTTTTCTCTATCAAGAGACCTAACTTTATACCAGCAGAAACTAGAATAATTATTCCTTAACATTTAAATGGGTAGCATCTAAGCCCTATAACTAGATTGGGCCCCATTGCATTGGATACTGTACAGATTTACAGTATATATAAAACTATAAAATTGGGGTGAATTTAACTATATCTCTTGCCTGATGGGAACCTAAGTATTAATTTAAAATCTATCTCCTTATAATCTGAAGTAAAAAATTCAAGAGATTCATGAGATTTCCTATTAAAAATGACCAAAAATCTGCATTTTACATGCTACTTCTATGAGGGGTGTCATGCCTATGATTTGTTAAAAGTAGTTTTTTAATAATATACAATGGTGTGATGCTTCTATAGAAAACATTGTCTACTTTTAGATTAGATTCTCAGTATATGATCATTCTTAGGATTTATAGTTTTCTATAGGATCCACATGCTCTTTTGATAAAACAGGGATTAATTCACAGTTTTTAAACATTGTGCTGTTTAAGGTAACTAAAGTGGAGCAGATGATTACTTTGCTGTCTTTCTTTTATCACTGTGTATTGTCAGGATAGCTGGCCTTGAGAATAACTTAATTAAGACTGTTGGTCCTTGATCTAGTTTCCCACCACTTGCAGCAAGAGTACAACATACTATGAGAGTTTATGACTTCAGCTTTGGAAGGGATATTTGGTTTATGATTCCTTGACAAATATGTTGTATAACAGATCCCACTTTGTGGAACTATTATGTTATTGCTCCTATACCAATTATATATTCTTCTTCAGGGGTCTCAAACTCCTGGCCCAAGGACCATCTTCACCAGAGCAATTGCACAATCTGGCTTGGAATGCCTAGTGGGCTGGGAGGATGGGGACTGTCCATTATTGGCCTCTAATCCCTGCCCCTACCTACTATCTGTGACTCTAGTACACCCTGGTGATCCCTGAAGCTGGGTCCTGGGGGATGGGATGCCATGGAATGCCAGGATTTTTGAGATCTCTGTTCTAGTATTTATAATATAGTTGTGCTTAAAAAGGAGGAGAACTAATACATTTCTCCACTTGGTGTGCTGTTCTACCCAGAAAAGTATATGGGAAGAGGGATAGTTCAATTGTCATTTTTCGGACTGAAAATAGCCAAGTCATCAGCATCTTGAACGATCAAATACATAGAAATACACATAATCTTCACTTAATAAGATAAGGGAATTTATTGTCAGTTAAGCTTTATGTAAAGAGATCAAGACGTTCTGCAATAAGAGATGCTTCTGATGCAGCAATAAGATTTCATTGTCTCATCCATGGTAAAAGAACTTGCTAGGTTTTGGCCTCTGAATACATTATGACTTGTTTTGTTCGCTGAGGCATGTTTGCCTCCTGCTACAGAAAAATCCTACTCTGGTGTTCTTGCACAATCATTGTGAAAGAGCTTAGCAGAACCTCTAACCCTCTTTGAGCAAAGGAAAACAGGGCCAGTATCTCAATTCTAAATGGACTTTCAGTGATGTTTCATTAGAGCTGGGATTTCCAAAAGACTTACAAATAAGTTTGAATGTTCAATTACTAGCCACCAGCCCTGCCCCTTCCTACCATCTTTCCATCCTCAACCTGCTCCCTCCCATCCCCCCAGCTCCCTATACCCAAAAACCTGGCTTCAGAGATCACCGAGGAGGCATGGTTCTAAGCGATGAAAAAGATCATCTACTCATTCTCAAGCAAACACCTGTTTAGTGCCATGTATATTTCAGTAAAAGCGGTGAGGAGTCCTGTGGCACATTATAGACTAACTGAAGTGTAGGAGCATAAGCTTTCGTGGGCAAAGACCCACTTCGTCAGATGCATGTAGTGGAAATTACCAGAGGCAGATATAAATATGCAGGCCAGAATCAGGCTGGAGATGATGAGGTGGATCCAATCAAGGAGGATGAGGCCCACTTCTAGTAGATGATCTGGAGGCGTGAATTCCAAGAGAGCAGAAGCTGCTTTTGTAGTTAGCAAGCCATTCACAGTCTTTGTTTAATCCAGAGTTGATTGTGTCAAACTTGAAGATGAACTATAACTCAGCAGTTTCTCTTTGAAGTATGGTCCTGAAGTTTTTTTGCTGCAGGATGGCTACCTTTAGATCTGCAATTGTGTGTCCAGGAAGATTGAAGTGTTCCCCTACAGGTTTTTGTATGTTGCCATTCCTAATATCAGATTTGTGTCCATTGATTCTTTTACATAGGGACTGTCCAGTTTGGCCGATGTATATAGCAGTGGGGCATTGTTGGCACATGATGGCATATATTACGTTAGTAGATGTGCAGGAGAATGTACCAGTGACAGTATGGCTGATCTGGTTAGGTCCTGTGATGGTGTTGCTGATGTGTATATGTGGGCAGAGTTGGCACCGAGGTTTGTTGCAAGGATTGGTTCCTGAGTTCGAGTTATTATGGTGAGGTGTGTAGTTGCTGGTGAGAATATGCTTCAGGTTGGCGGGTTGTTTGTGGGCAATGACTGGCCTACCTCCCAAGGCCTGTGAAAGCAAGGGATCATTGTCCAGGATGGGCTGAAGATCACTAATGATGCGTTGGAGAGGTTTTAGCTGAGGACTGTAGGTGATGGCCAGTGGTGTTCTGTTGGTTTCTTTCTTGGGCTTGTACCATAGCAGGAGGCTTCTGGGTACATGTCTGGCTCTGTCAATCTGTCTCCTCACTTCCTCGTGTGGGTATCGTAGTTTACAGAATGCTTGTTGAAGATCTTGTAGGTGTAGGTCTCTGTCTGAGGGGTTGGAGCATATGCGGTTGTACCTCAGTGCTTGGCTGTGGATCGTGTGGTGTGTCCGGGATGGATGCTGGAGGCATGCAGGTAAGCATAGCTGTCAGTAGGCTTTTGGTATAGGGTGGTATTGATGTGACCGTCACTTATTTGCACCGTGGTGTCCAGGAAATGGACCTCCCGTGTAGACTGGTCCATGCTGAGGTTGATGGTGGGGTGGAAGCTGTTGAAATCATGGTGAAATTCTTCCAGAGTCTATACAAACCTCGGTGCCAACTCTGCCCACATATATACACCAGCAACACCATCACAGGACCTAACCAGATCAGCCATACTGTCACTGGTTCATTCTCCTGCACATCTACTAACGTAATATATGCCATCATGTGCCAACAATGCCCCACTGCTATATACATCGGCCAAACTGGACAGTCTCTACGTAAAAGAATCAATGGACACAAATCTGATATTAGGAATGGCAACATACAAAAACCTGTAGGGGAACACTTCAATCTTCCTGGACACACAATTGCAGATCTAAAGGTAGCCATCCTGCAGCAAAATAACTTCAGGACCAGACTTCAAAGAGAAACTGCTGAGCTACAGTTCATCTTCAAGTTTGACACAATCAACTCTGGATTAAACAAAGACTGTGAATGGCTTGCTAACTACAAAAGCAGTTTCTGCTCTCTTGGAATTCACACCTCCAGATCATCTACTAGAAGTGGGCCTCATCCTCCTATAAGGTGCCACAGGACTCCTCGACGCTTTTGCAGATTCAGACTAACACGGCTACCCCTCTGATACTGTATATTTCTGTGTTTGTGAGCAGTATAGCACATCTACATAACAGGGCAAAAGTCAAATTAAGATATGCAACTTCAGCTATGTTAACTGCATATCTGAAGTTGAAATAGCTTAATTCAGCTTTCGGTGCTATCTACACTGCAGGAAAATGAAGGAAGAACATTCCTCCTTCATACTTCTCTTACTCCTCATGAAAGCAGGGTTAACAGCATCTACCAGAGTACCCCTCTCAGTTTAAATTAGCTGTCTTAACCAGACCTCTATTTCAAACCCGGGAAGATCAACAGTAGCAGCTTTACTCTTCCTCTGTAGTGTAGACGTAGCCTTAAATTGCTACCATAATGTCTATAAACAATAATAAAAGCAACAAAGATTCCATGGGTAAGAGTTTTCCCAAGGCTGGATGGTGCTGCTCACCATACAATGTAGAGTGATCTTAATTTTTCTCTCTTTACTCTTATGCCAGAACTTTTGTCTGCTTAGCAGTCTGAAGGGCCTCCATAGCAAAAAGGCAGTAGGAGAATATATATAAGGAGTTTGTTCCATTCCATTTTTTTTAAGTTGTTGGAGCTTTGTTCATTTAGCTCCAAAGCCATTGTGAAGCGACCTAATAACATTTTGATAGGTCCTTTCTCCTCTATTCAAGGTTCCCATCACCTTGACATCCCTAGCAATCTCCTATAGATCAATTTAAAATGGCTGAAAGTAATACATGAAAATGTTTCTCCTTAGCAGTATAATAAAACTATCTTCCTTTTCTGTACTTGAACATAGTGGGAGACAAAGAAGCATCTTCATTTTATATATAACATTTGAAAAATGCTAATTCTTTTATAGCAATCTCAGTTAACACTACTTTGTAAGTAAAACTGGACGATTTCCCATCATCTCAGACTTTGTAAAGCACTCCTTGTTAACAATTGGGCATAGTGGGCCCCAAGGCTAAGACAGGCTCCCTACCTGCCCTGACTCCGAACTGTTTCTGGAACTGGCTGCCAGTTCCAAGTGGCCAGAGACTGGGAGGCTCCAGGGGCTTTTTCTGCGAACCTCCCCCCTTTGTCAAAAACCATGTAAATATCATTTTTTTGAGGAAGAACAGCTTTTCAACAAAGGGGAGATTGCTGAAAAAGCCACGCATAAACTACTTTCACGTTTGAAAGCTCTGCTTTTGAAAGTGAGATCAGAAGAAAATATGCAAATTCCTGCGGACACTCTAGCGTAGTCTAGATGAGCCCCAGATATTTACCCTGCCCCAAAAGCTAGCTGTGCACCTCCCATTGGCCGGGAATCATGACCAATGGGAGCTGTGCCAGGGCAGTGACTGTGGGCACAAGGGTAGGGGATGGATCCTATATAGCCAGGCAACTGTGTAGAAGCCGATGGGACCTGGTAGTCACTTCCTGGTAGCCATTGTAAGCACCCCCAGGACCCTGCATCCCAAACCCTCTCTCACAACCAAACCCTGTGCCCCAGCCCAGGTTCAATCCCTCACTCAAACCCTTTCTTGAGCCTGAACCACCCATATCCCAACCCGTTGCCCCAATCCTGAGCCCCTTTCTGCAGCCCACACTCCTAACCCACTCCCATCTGAATCCCACCTCAGCCCACTACCCCTTCCCACGCTCTGAACCCCTCATTCCTGGTCTCACCCGGAGCACCTCTAGGCTACAGCTCATACCCTAACCTTCTTCCCTAGCCAGGTGATAGTGAGGGAGTGTGGTGAAGAATGAGTGATGGCGGGAGGAGGGATGGAGTGAGCCTGGAAGAAGAGGTTGGGCATTGGTGGGCCTTGGGGAAGGGACAGAGCTCGTGTGTTTAGTTTTGTGATTAGAAAATTGGCAACCTTATGCTAATTTAGCAATGCATGATGTAAATGCTTACCTGTAAGTACATGAAATAATCTCATTAGTTTGAAATCATTAATATGCTTAAGAACTTTATTATTGCCTAATAAAGGAGTAGACACTGTCAGATTTAGCCCAGTTACTTGAACCAGCTATTAGACTGGATTTTAGCTTATGTCTTCCAGTGCCAGTTACTTCTGGTTTACAAGGATGCTAATTGAAGGAGACTCAAGTCCTGTGATTATCACAACAGAGTCCCAGTGATAGTCCTTTATCTGTTGATAAGCTAATTAATTGCTACTATGAAAATATGTGATGAGATAAAATCACATATTAATAAAAGATATTTTCTGTGAAGGAGTTCTGCTGTAGAAGAGAACAACTTATCAATAGTTGTATATTTTATCCAGTAAAACAGTTACCAAAATGCAAAATATAAGGTAATTATGTATCTGAAGAAAGTATTTAATATTCTTCTAGGAGCTATTAAGTCAACAGCTCGAGGTATGTATTTCCCAAAGTAGAACAAAATGCTGCTTTCAAAAAAAGGAAGAACATATTTTAGTATTTTTAATAATAATCTAGAATCAACAAATATATTTTTATTGATCCCAGTTTTCAGTGCGAGCTTCATTTACTATGTGATTCATCAGCCACAGCATTTGCCACATATTTCACCCATTGGCACAGATTTGTACCCCCATGATCTAGTCTTTCCTTAAAAATATATAAATAAAAACCTAGACCTCAGTGTCTGTTTCATCTGAATGGGCTGTGGGCACTGAATCTCAAAGATGAAAAGTAACTATTTCAATTTTAATCATTTTAGCAGAAACATCAATGTACGTTTAACACCAGTATGTATATTTATAATCGTAGGCACTATATTTTATAATTATAATTGCATTATGCAATTTTTTACAAATAATCACAAGCAGAACAATTTACCAGTTTCACAGAGCAACTTTTTAAAAAGCCATCAAGAGATGGTGGGAATCCATGATGAATGATTTAAAAATAATGAATCTCACTAGGTTCATAGAGAGTGTCATGCCATTCCTACTGTGTCCTGTGTTTGTTGTGCATTCAGGATAATTAGAGATAAAGGAACAAATTCAGCCAAGTAAAAATTGCCATATTCCCATTGCAGTCATTGGGAAGCATAACCACTTATTGAGGATGAATTTGACCTATTCAGTATAAAACAACTGCTATTAATGATGCAACTGTATAATTCAGATAGTCCATGCATCTTTTTGAAAAACCTTATATTTTGCAATCTGATTGCCAAAGTGTCCTGTGATATGTTCATGATGTCATTCACTGTTCTTATCTCATAGTAAACATACCTTTTAATCTGGTGTCTGGTGATTCTCTTACACTTTCAAAAAGCTGCTTTCCTTATGGGAATTAATTATACCAGTAAGATAGAAGATGATGATGATAATGATTATAGAATGCTTTTTAATGATGATATCTAAGGTTTCAGGGATGATTGACTCTATGGCCTTTGTCAGTGTTATGTATGAGGACTTCACAAATATTAATTAATTTGTTTTCACAACAATAGGGGAAGTATTATCCTAGTTTTACAGGTGGGGAACAGAAGCACTGAGTTTGGGACATTAAGAGACTTGTTCAAATTCACATAGAAAGACTGGAAGAGCTAAGAATAGAACCAGATTTCTTGAGTCCGAAGATGGTGCTGTAATCAAAAGACCATTCTTTTTCTTGGGGACAGACTTTCAAAAGCTACCTTACAAAGGTGTTTGGGGATCTCTGAGATATGATGAGATTACAGGAAGGATCACAATGTTTAGAGGGGAGGAGGAAACCCACTGCTTTGTTTTATTTTAGGAGTACAGAAGAGGCAAGTTTAGTCTGGCAGATTATATCCTGCATTAGAGAAACCTGCAGAAGTTAGTGCGTTTTTGTGTTCTTTCTAACATCTTAGGAGACAATTGGCCTTTTGTTAGGCAGAATCAGGCACAGTGGAAGAGCACACTGTCTATAAGAGCACGCTGTTTGCTGGACCTCATGTGAAACATTTAAGGATCATTAGAGAAACCCCACTAGGGGGAGCTTTTGCTGTAAGACTGTTCTCTAGACTTAAGCAACAATAACAACAAGAACATTTAGATTGTTTTCCTATCTGAAGCCGTATTTTCTATTTATGTCCTTCTGCAAAACGTACTCTGACTAGTTGGAAACTGAGGGGGTATGAAAAGATGGGGAAATATATTGCTCCTATATTTTGAGATTACTGGATCTGAATCACCACCTTTATGTACAAGGAAAATTTCACACTCATAATGAGCATCTCTTTCCTGAGTACTTAAGAATGACTATTCTTCCTTCATCCCTTGAACAGAGTTTCTACTTCCCCTCTGACTAAGGAGTAAAAATGTGAGAAGTAATAAGAATGTATATATTTAGGATTTTTGGTAACAGGATGCACCTTGGAGCCAAAAACCTTTCAGACTTATTTCATGTTCTGAAAAACTGGCTGGGATATTATGAAAAATGTCATCATACTAAACAGTTATGCTAATGTAGCATATTCAGGTAATTACGTTAGAAAACCTAAAGTTCTGATACAATGACTCAAACAAATGTTAATTAATATTCTTTAAACCTGCTCTTTTTTTTCCATAGTGTTACAGATTGCTTGAAGCTTTTTCACTATGTTAGCTTATAACATTGTGAAATGTAACATGTTAGTTTTGAGCTTTGGAGGAGGACAAAATTATTCAGACAAAAAGTGTGATTTTGATTGATCCAAAACTATTTGTGAAATTGATACATATTCTCTGAATATTTATGACAAATAACTTGAGGGCTGCATTCAAAAGGAAACTTCAGTACCATTCATAAAACAGCCAGATGAGGTGATTAAGGTGTTTCTGCTGCCCTTATGACCATAGCTCAATGAGAAGAGGCTAACCTGGACTGTCTGAAACCTATCAGTTCCCTCTTTTCCCTTCTGCGGAGCAGGAATTTGAACTTGGGCCTCTTAATTTTCAGGAGAATGCCCTAAACTGTGGGCTATAGAGTATCTTAAGGTAGGTCTCTGTCTCTTCTCTTGAAACTATTCCATTGTATATAAGTAATCACATCATTTTTAAAGGGACAGACTTGAAATGGCAGGAGTATCTCTTTCTTGCCTTCCCAAGTGAAGATATTCCTCCTTCTTCCCTTGAATGGAGTTTCTACCTTTCCTCTGATTCCAGATTTAAAACATAGAAGTAATGAGATTATTATATCTCCTCCCAGGCAACGTAGCCCCTCTATTTTTCCATCCATGCTTGGTGTCATTTTTATTCTGTGCACCAAGGCATGTGCAGATTTATACCACCAATGGAAACACCTGGTGCTGGCTGTGGGTGCTCTGCTAATCAGCTGGGTGACACCTGAATCTCTTCTGGATCACTGTCCGTGCACTCATCCTACAAGGAATGCTGTTCCAAGTTTGGTGGCCTACCACCAGAGTTTAAAATCATTCTTGCACTACTGGCCCCAATGACTATTCAAGTATTTTATACAAAGGGGAACAGCTTCAGCAGGAGATTCTGAGAGACAGCCAACTGAGATATGTTGTAGCCCAGTGGTTAGATCCATGGACATGGTTTTGATATTGAGGGTGGAGATACTTGTGAGAGAAATTTGCAAATAGAACTTGCTATAAAACAAAATTTCAATCTCTGGGAAATTCCAAGTGTTTGAACTCCTGTTTCATTCCAGATTGGAACAAAACATCAAACCTCAGAATTTCCAGCAAAAAGAAATATTCCATTCTGGAAACATACTGCTGCTACCTCTGCCACTTGTTTCGCTGTCCACTGGGACTGCTCCTTCCTCCTGTGTCAGAAGATGGGAGGAGGCTGCTGAAGGAGACACCTCTGTCCTATGCTGGAAAGAATGAAATTCAGTAAACCTCTAGGCTGATTACAGGAGAGAGCCTGGGAATGGGGGAGACCACCAGTCAGAGTGCTGGGGTGCCTGGAAGTCCTAGCTCTCAAGTTCCTTGCCAAAGAAATGAGGGAGTGTAATGAACAGATGACCAGGCAACTGGGGCAGACTACTTTTGGACATCTGCTTCATTTCCTTGGAAAGATTTGTCAAAATCGATACATTCCTCTGGAAATAAATGGTTTTGATTAATCATTTTTTGTCCTAACATTCCACATAAGGTTTAGCTGAAAACTAGCTATCTTGCCTCCTCTGCAGAAGACATCTTATGGGAAGAGATCACCAGATAAGAGGAAGAATTTCTAAGATGGTAGAGGGTTGAGTTAGGGACAGAGAGGCAAAATAATGGCTGATATTTTGAACAAGTAATATTTACATGTAGGAGTATAAATATCAATGAGAGAGTAGACTACTTGGATCTGAGTATCATGCCTAATTGTTTCCACAGCCTACACTTCATATCTGTTGTTATGTGGTATCATTCCCCATTTCCTTTTTGCTATTCAACTAGTCTTACATTTAAAAAATAAAATTTTTAATTTTTAAGTTAATGTGAACGACATAGGCGCTACGCCAAATGTAGGACAGAGGCTTCTCTTTATTCAAATAACTAAGAGACTGAAAATGGAAAAAAAAAAAGCTACTCCTGAACATCTACTCTTTGACATTATAAAAATGCTTAATGAAGTGTCTGTCAATGCCTCAACCTCCCTATTCTAATTTCATATTCAAATCTAAATCTATAATGATGTCAGTATGAAGTCTATATGGCTTGTATTGCAATTTTTATTGTTTTGCCATACTGTCCTGGGGTAATAAGATTTGAAAAAAATGAGTTTCTGTGGCTGTTGTGTAGTTTGATTGTATTTTGTTTGCTTTAAATATTAAGAAGCCAGTTGTGCAGATTAGAATCCAGATACTTACAAATGTATTTTTAGACAGCACGTGAGATAACCCCCTCTTTCCTTTCATGATCTGAAATTAGCTAACTTACATTACTCTTTTGTTGGTTTTTGTATTTAATCTTCCTTTTTTGAGGAGGGAGGTATATTCACTTATGACAGGTAAACAGGCAAGTTGGCAGCAATTTATTTCTGTATTAATATAGTACATAGCCTTGATTCTCTTCTCAATTAGGAGTAACACCACTAAAATCAATAGTGGCACACCAATGCAAAGACTGTATGGGTACGTCTACACTAGCCCCCTGGTTCGAACTAGGGAGGCTAATGAGGGTGACCAAAATTGCAAATGAAGCACGGGATTTAAATATCCCACGCTTCATTAGCATGTTACCAGCTGGTTGCCATTTTGGAAACTGACTAGCCCGGAATAACTGCCCGCGTCTACACATGGCAGAGAAGTGCTATTCTGAGATAAACCCCTTAGTTCGAATTAACAGTTAAACCTCATTCCATCCCACGGGATATTTAAATACCACGCTTCATTTGCAATTTTGGTCGCCCTCATTAGCCTCCTTAGATCAAATTAGAGGGCTAGTGTAGACGTACCCTATGAGAGAAGAATTAGGGATAAGTTTTTCTTGGTAGATGTTGCATAATTAAATTAATTACAGTACAGCAGACATGAATAACGGTTCAGAAGATAACACGGGAGTTGTAGATTACGATAATACACAGCATTTACCATCATACAAATATTTGTGAATGTACAGGTTTTTCAGTCATCAAGAATGTAAAGACTGAATTCACATGACGGAGGTGTGTCTTCTGAGAAGTGCTGAAAAGAGCTCTCAGTGCAATTGGCCAATAAAAGCTATTGTGGTCTTTGGATGAATAAGGAAGGGAATTACATATAGGAGTAGAGACACTTTATCTTTGTATATGGCATTCTATCTGACCAGGGCTGGAATATTACACTCAGTTCTAATCTTTACAATCCAAGTAGTATGTTGATACATTGGAGAGAACTCCAGTTTTAGAGGTACTGACCTTCCACTAGCCAGTATGTAAAAGTCACAGGTGCTTAGCCTCTGAAATTAGGGCCACTCTGTCTAGTCATGACTGCAGATGGCAATTCTTACAGTGACAGAGTATTACTCTAATATAGGGCCAGTTACAGTCATACGGATAAAAATACTTTGAGGTATTGCTTCCTGAAGCATCAAACATATTAAGGAGACAGCACAGGTTGATTCCCAACTGTCAGTTGCAAATTTCAAGGGATTGACTACAACCCTTAATGGCACATTTGTCATTTGCGATATTAGCTTTGTGCGCACCCACAACCCTCCAGATTACTTCTGTCAGATATCACACCATCTTTTCCCTCATCAACTCTTGTATGAGAGCAAAGAGCAGTCCCTGATTATACTCAGCTCTGCACTCAGCTCTTCACTCTGGTCATTTGTTGCCAAAGGGAAAGGAATAGATTTCCAGAGTGGCAGGACAGCTCAAGCAAATAGCTGATCTCTCCTGAAGCTGCCAGGAAATTAGATGAGACTACATAGGGAGCAGGAGAAGAGCCCTAAGCATGAGACAACCCTGCTTCAGGTGGTAGGCTAGGACCATGCATCATATGTTTAATCCTAAAGGAGGTTAAGTCATGCCCCCTGAGTGACACTGCAGCAGTTGTATTAATTTTAGACACTTGAGCAACCATTTTACTGCTCCCTCCCCAGTTTAAATGAGAGAAGGTTGGTACCTAAACTTTTTTTGTGAAGGGTACTTGCTTTTGGAATTCCCTAGGTTAAACAAAACCCAGAACTGAGGACAGCCAGAGCATGCTAAAAAGTCTATTTTTTTGAGTTTTCACTGGGTTTGAGAGTGCTATATGTTATTTCTGTGGGTTGCCAGATGCTTTGAAGATGTAGATCCTTTTGAAATCACGAGTGTGTTTTCAATTTGCATAAAATATGAAAAGAAGCAACTTGGAAAAAGCTAAATAAATAAGAAATACACACCCGTAACCTCTTTACTGCTGCACCATATACCTTGTTACATTGGGCAAAAAAATCATTCCTAGTCCTATCCCATATATCATTTACTAAAGGGGTTTAAATGCTCTTTTCTTTCTGCCTCTCTTATTTGTAACTTCAAAACAGTTCTGATTAGTTTGTTCAAAACAATTTAGCTTCAAATCTCTCATTTTGATAAAGGTGCTGTTCTTTTGTGGTGATCAACTTGGCAAGTCCTTACCTCCTCCTAACCGGTCAGGGCTCCACGCCAATAATGCTAAATGATAGCAAGTTGTTTGCTTTTGCTTGTATTTTGTTTTAGTGCTTATGAAAGGTGCCAAACTGATAGACCAAGTGATCAAAAATTCTCTAGTTAGTCACGAAAAAGCCATAAAACTGGTTAGCAGTGTCTTGTGTCTTGATCCCAATATCTGCAAAGGATGAGAAAAGCAAATACATACTTTTCCAGAAATTATAAATATCATCTTAACCAGTTATTCATATTGTGGTCAGTACGTGTGCTATCAGTGTAATCGTTTGCTCTTACCCTTTCTCCTTCTGTTGGCAGTGCTGACGATTAGAGACACTGTTTAGCATTTCTATTTCTGGCTTGTCTGACCCATCAGGTGAACTGCATTTGTTCCAAAGCCAGACAGGCACTCAGTCTCTTCCCACAATTTGCTTTTTTGGAGAGAAGGAAAAAATGCTCCCTACTTTTCCCAGTGAGCATTATCACCAGTACTGGGGTTCCTGAAGCCTGGGAGCAAAAGAAGCAACAACTAGCTGTGCTCAAATCAAATTTTTTCTCTCTCAACAGGATAGCCTCTCCTTCCATGTGGTGCTTGTGATGGACTGGGCCAGGTATGGACACTGCTGAGGGTGTCCACTCAGGGCGAACTGCTCAAAACCAGGGCTGCTTACAACCCTAGACTAGAGACCTTTCCCAAATAGGCCACAAACCAGTCACACCAAGTGCTTCAGCTGCCAATCCGGCCAGCAGGAAGCCTCATGAGCAAAACCCCTCAGACACTCCAGTTCTCCCTGTGCCACAATCAGCCCTGGGCCTACACACAGGTGAGGGGTTATAGAACCCAATCTCACCTACCCCGAACGGACTCTCCCAGTCCCAAAGTATCAGCCACAGGTTCCTGGTCAATTTACACTTTAGATCTTACCCACAAGAGCACGCTGAACCAATCCTTTTGAATCTAAAATCTAAAGGTTTATTAATAAAAGAAAGAAAAGGTTGAGAGTAAGGTAATTAAGGAGAATACATTACATGCACCAGTCACCAAGTTCTTGAGGCAGGCTCATAGCAAAGATGTTACAAACTGCTAGCTTAGAAGTCTCTGGTGTTCCTCCTATGTCAGGATGGGTCAGCAATCCTTCCCAGCTCTCTTTCCCTCGCAGGGCTGCATCTAGGATCAGTAGCAAAATTGAAGACAAATGGAGTCCAACTCATGGCATTTTTACAACCATTCCTGCTGTGTCTCAAAATGGAGCAGGTCACATGGTCAGGTGACCTGTCTGTGTTTCACATGCTGGCAGCCATTATGCCTTGATTGGTTGCAGGTTTCCAGAAGCATTCCACAGGTGTTTATGGGCCACCTTGAGAGCCATTGTCCTTGGGGCCGTGCTAATTAGCACAGTCATTCAGTGGACATTCCTTCCTTACAGCAGGCAGTCTAGGCCCACTGCTCTGTCTGAGGCAGAGAACATTCACAGTACAAGCACAGAGTCCATATTCATAACTTCACATACAGATATCACACAAATACAGGAATAGCATACATAAAATCATAGGACATAAGCTTTCATTTGACGCCTCACATGGCCCCCTTTGTACAGACTGTGGGGCAATCACCCACCCTCCCCTTGTGAGCAGCAGAGATCTGGCTGCTCCCCTTAAAATTCAATATGTAACAGTGATGGAACAGATAGAAAATTTGTATCTACACTGCATCCATATCTACAAAAATGAGCTGTGGCTATCTGAATCTATATCTGCAGATGCAGATACCTGGGGATATTTGTGGATTTGTCAGGATCTACTTATTCCCACCAACTTTTATAGGTAACTTCTGTTGTGTAAGGTCTGGCAGCCATCAACTTTTGCTTAGCTATTACATCTTCAGAGCTCAGGCTTCTCAAAATGCCATCTTCCTAAGGATATTTGAAGGGAGATGGTTTTAATTAAGAACAAGGCTGTGTGGTGTCATATCTCAGTCTTGATTTAGTTTGAATTGCCAGTGACAAATGACAAAGAGTAGGCTATTTAATTTGGTAGTAACCAGTTCTATAGTAAGAGTTGTAATCTGATATAAGTATTGCATAGATAGCTAATTATGTACTCAGTGCTTAGTGCAGTGATCACAAACATGTTATGACCCTTTTTGGCTGGAATAGCAGTTGCAAGGGATGGAACAGCCCATTGGTACTACACATGCATAGAACCTTAATTCTTAGGTTTTATGTGAGTGAATAGATTCCACCCAGGTACATTAAAGGACTCATCAAAGGAACATAGGAATTCTGTGAGGAACTGAAAACTGAGCCCTGGTTTCCCAATTCCAATTTAAGTACTTTAACCAAAAGACCACCCTTTGTCTCCGCAGTCCATGCGGCATTTGTTTTATGGATTTGAGTTTCTATTCTCTTACTCAGGCCCATTTCTAAATTCAGTTTCAGAGAGAAAAGAAAAGGGATTAATTAGAAAAATATAGAAAATGTGAACATAATTATGGGATAATCCTTCAGTTTGGAGACATTTTTATCAACTCAGCATTCATTTTAAATTATATTCTGAAATGTAAATGGAGCACTGAAGTTCATTTGTTTTCATTTTAATAAGTATGTGTTTGATAGTGTGCATGAATCATCCCATCTAGACAGGTTGTTTATCTACTATACAGGGCCTGAACAATTTTTATACCCCTCCTCCCAATATATATGTATATATAAAAATCCAAAGCATTCTATGGAAAGAGTTGCTGTGTGAAACTTCTAATTAAACAATTTTAAAAAATAAAATATGGAAACAAAATTTATATCAAAGTTGTTCAAGACCTTGGGCTTGTCAAAATAAAAAACTGAACATTGTTTTAATAGTATAAATATTATGTAAAAGTATCTGCTTGTTTCCAGCATTTTCTGCCTTTTTGGTAGTTTATTTAAATATATATTTATAGTAAATGGAATAAATTAGCTATGGAACAATGTAGTACAAAGACATAATAGACAATATTATACAACCCCCAAGTGTGAAACTATGAGTAGTTTATCAAAAAGGAAGGGAAAATGCTTGTAAGTACGCCTTGCTATTATAGCAAACCTCTTCCTCTGAGACATTGTCCAAAGGAAAGAAAAAAAGACTTTTTTCCTCCTCTTTTTGGGAAGCCTTCTCTCCTGGTTGGCCTATGTAATGCCAATGGACCTACATCATCAGCAGGCTGGATTGAACCTTGGACTTCAGGAGCTAAAGCTATGAGACTTTACCACATCAGCTAACAGCCAACTCACTCTTAGCTAGCACAGAAGAGAAGGCTTCACTGTCCCCCACAGTGGTCTCAGTGCCTCTGGGTTACATACAAACCAGGACAGGAGTATTTTTTGCCTCCTTAAGGGGTATGTGGGAAGATGGTAGCTGACTCATCATCCATTAATTAGGGGTTTTTAAAAGGTCAGCCTGTTCCAGGACCTTCCCTTCTGATTCACAGAGCGGAATTGGCAGCACTCAGCCTCCTTCCATATTTTGTTGGGAATATACCAGGTTATTGACCATATCTGCTGTGGGTATTACACTATCTGCCCTGCTGAAAGGGGCTGGGAAGGAATTATTTCCTTTCCATCATGTTGGTCCATGTGCAATTGAGTGTTGCCTTCCTCACAGCAGGTTCAGGGGGGCCCTGTTCATGCAGAATGTGTTAGGTGGTAGGCCATATGTTGCAACTCATTATTTAAGTGTAGAATGAATGTTCAGTGTGGGTACTCCATAAAAGGAAGCATACAGTAATGGATAAATGTCTTGGAAAAAAGATTTAAGCAGATGTGCTTGGCAGTTGAGTGCATTGTGGGTAGTTGAGGACTCCTATGATTGGCATGGCATGGAGCCAACTCCCCATCATTATAGTCCATCTTACTATATAGTCCTCCTACATTATAGTCCATCTTACATTATAGTCCTCCTACATGGTGGGTGATTAGAAAAGTCCTGGATTTTCTGCGGGGATCTGGGTGGAAAGAGGGAAGCTGGTTGAGCCATCTCTTCCCACCCCCGCCCCTCCCGGGATTGTAAGGTCCTGGCAATGGACTTGCAACAGGGATATGGTGAGAAAGGAAAGGGGAGCAAGTAACTGCATTTCTCCCCTCCTGGTTGATTATGGGAGGAAACTGTATATTCTTTCTGCCCCAAACATCTGATAATAAAGTTGCCACCTAATTAAATCCATATTAAATATTGTGTCTCCTCCTTTCATCATAGACAGACAATAAAGGAATCTCTATTATCCCAAAAGGGACAGATGGATGGATGTACACACACGTATGCACATGCTTGCTCATTCACTCTCTCTCTCTGCTGAGTTTATTTCACCTACAGATTTAAAGAAACAGTATATATAGCCTCACAGTCTGAGGTAATATGTCTGGGAACCAGATGCTTATATCATGAATAATAATTACATATACAATACTGAGTAGTTCTGTGGCACCATAAAGACTAACATTTATTTGGGCATAGGCTTCTGATGAAGAGGTTTTTACCCATAAAACCTTATGCCCAAATAAATCTGTAAGGGCACATCTAGACTACATTCCTCTTTTGAAAGAGGAATGTATATGAGGCAAGTTGAAAGTGCAAATGAAGTGTGGATTTAAATATTTTTTCAGGGGTACGGGTTCTTTTGGAAAAGGTTTTTTTTTTCCCAAAAAGAACCCCCTCTAGACTGCAGTTTCACTTTCGAAAAACCCTTTTTTCGAAAAAGTGATCGGACACAAATATGTAAATGTAGCTCTGGATATTTAAATCCACACTTCATTTGTACTTTCGATTTGGCTCATTTACATTCCTCTTTCGAAAGAGGAATGTAGTCTGGACCTAGCCTTAGTCTTTAAAGTGCCACAGGACTCCTTGTTTTTGCAGATACAGACTAACATAACTTCCCCTCTGAGACTTGCGTACAATAGAGGCTTTTTGGAAGAATTATTTTTAAATCCTTCTCACTGCCTTTGTGGGCAAATAAGTAAGAATATAGACTAGAATTCAAACACACGCACACACACAACAACAAATCTTAACCAACCACGCGATTAAACATATCAAAAACAATTGGACGACACCCTAGTGTGCTTGTAGCTTGTCAAAGCTCTTTCTTCCCATTCTCTCATCTCAGAATTCATTGTATAGCCTCAGCCACATTGAATTCTACATAATGTCAACAGAAAAGAGGCTTATGTTTTAAAGATGCTTAAGCCATACTACGTGTTGCATAAAATCCAAATTTCTCCTTGAAAAGGATTGGATCCTCTTCCAGCCTATCCCAGCACTCAAAAAGGAAATGTGCCATTTACAGTCCCCTGCAATACAACTAAATGTCCTACACTACTTTGCATAGCAATCCCCACATAAAATTAAAAAGGAACAAAAAGGCTCTTAGATTAGTTCTTCATTTTTCACTTACTGCTGGTATGCCATGTTGATATGCTTCTCTAGATTACTGATGATGCTCCAGTTTACCTCAATTCTGATTGTACATTCCTCCAAACAAAACATCCACAAAGTAATTTGACTGTTTTGTGTACATTAGAAACAGACAGTTCTGTTGTATCTTGATGCATATATTTTAATAAAATGTTCAGAAACTTTATATTCAAAGGAATCTGTATATGTAAATTCTCATGTCTGTCTTGCAGCTCTGTGCAGTATAAGGTCCTAAGTTAAATCTTTATAGGTTACTGAAATACACAGAACAAATATAGAATAGTATCTTACATTCCTGTTCACTTTGTCGATAACAGGTTTTAGTTACTTTATCATACAGGTAACATTATCTTACATCATCTAACACTATATTAACGTTATCAGACTATTTGCAGTTTCTCACATCTATTTTAATATACCTGACAGTTCAATTAACAATTATCCATTAAGCAGAAGCATCCCCAACTGGGAAACTTAATAGCTGGGAATTAATATCAGTGTGTTGGCAACCTCATCTTTTCCTGTTCTCCATAATTTCTTGTGTTTGGAATCTAGCCACAAATTTTTTTAGGAACCTAATTGCATTCTATTTTATAAACTTAAAGATTATTATTGTGTTTAAAATAATAGGCAAATCAAGTATATTTACATTTAACAGTGTCCTAATAATTACCAGTTCAAAGCTTAAATGAACTAGTAAACAAATATATAATGTTGCTATGATTTCTTTGTGCTGTAGGTTTAAT
The DNA here is from genome assembly GCF_052426305.1 of Pelodiscus sinensis. NCBI lineage: Eukaryota > Metazoa > Chordata > Testudines > Trionychidae > Pelodiscus > Pelodiscus sinensis. The sequence continues at coordinate 204,903,506 of NC_143052.1, forward strand.
TAAAACTTTTACATTACATCACTGTATAAAACCAAATACACATCTATCTCTCCTGAGAAGAGTAATTCAAAGTGTGGATGTAATTATTGCAAAGCTGAACAAGTTCATTTTAAAATGAAGAGTCCCTATTGTGACAGAGTCGGGCTAGAGGGCTTCAGATGTGTAGTTGAGGGGAAATATAGTAGCCCCAGATTAACTAGGTCCCTGTTCTCAGGGTAAACTAGCGTGGGCTAATCCAGAATCAGCAGGAATTTGCAAGAATCAGTCAGGGTAATCAGGTCAATTAAAACAGCTGGGCTATGTCTACACTGGCAGGTTGTTGCACCAGAAGCATGCAAATGAGACTAAGCGTGGAATATCGCCGAGCCTCATTTGCATACCCAATGAGCTGTCATTTTTGCGGAAGAGGCTCTTGCGCCAGAAGGAGCTGTCTACACTGCCCCTTCTTGCGCAAGAAAAATCCTCTTGCACAATGCCGTTGTTCCTGAAAATAATCAGTGTAGCGCCATTGCGCAAGAGGGTTTTCTTGCTCAAGAAGGGGCAGTGTAGACAGCTCCTTCTGGTGCAAGAGCCTCTTCTGCAAAAATGGCAGCTCATTAGGTATGCAAATGAGGCTCAGCGATATTCCACGCTTAGCCTCATTTGCATACTTCTGGTGCAAGATCGCGCCTGTGTAGACGTAGCCCTGGGTTCAATTAGGAGGCTTCCAGATTCAAGGGAGCCAGACTATTCAGAACACCTGAGGAACCAATTAAGACCCAGTTGAGACTGGTTAAAAAGACTTCCCTTCTGCTCACTCAGGCTATGTCTACACTCGTGGCTTCTTGCATCAGAATTATGCAAATGAGGCTAAGCATGGAATATCACCGAGCCTCATTTGTATTCCTAATGAGCCACCAATTTTGCAGAAGAGGCTCTTGCACCAGAAGGAGCTGTCTACACTGCCTCTTCTTGCACAAGAAAAACTCTTTTGCGCAATGCCATTACGCTGATTATTTTCTGGAATAACGGCATTGCACAAGAGGGGTTTTTGCAAAAATGGCGACTCAGGTATGCAAATTAGGCTCGGCGATATTCCATGCTTAGCCTCATTTGCATATTTCTGGTGCAAGAGGCCAGGAGTGTAGACATAGCCTCAGTGTGTGAAGAAGGAGTTGAGGGGAGAAAGTGTTGTGGAGAGTCTGGGAGGAGAAAGTGCAAGCCGGTATCAGAAGGAAAAATTTGTGGCCGATGAGTAGAGTAACTCAACAAACAGCCAAGCTGGTGTCTAAATTGAGGACTGCTGTGAGCCTCTGAGGCAAGCATGGGACCCACCAAGGTTGAAGAAGAATTTTGGCATAATATATAAAATTGTCCTTGTTTTGACTGACTGTTCCACAATCCATGTTCATTTATTCCTGTTGTTATACCAAAAGGGCAGTAAAGTTCTATTCATATTTTGGCTTCTTTTTCCCCACAAGTTGTATAATAATCAATAAACCTTGTCTGCAAGCCCTCTTCAACTTTTGTTGTATGCAGCTAACTTGCTTTTGAATGTAGTTTTTGTTATAATAAAGTTGGTTGCCCTGTTGATCTCCCCCCACTATTAAGCACTTAATGATCATGACTCTAAGTCTACACTGTGTTGCAGTGAGCCTGAAGGCAAGCAGTTAGGTAAGGTTTTGTTTTGTCTTTGTTTTGTTTTTAACATGCAAACCAAGTCTTTGCGATTAAGATGAAAACTTTGAAAATGTTGCCTGACCATTTCTCAAAGGCTCAGAACCCTAAAATGAAATAAAAAGAACAGTATATTCCCAAATTTATGATATTGTGGCTGACTCAAGAATGTTGAATTCTTAGGGTTCACAGTTCTAGAATTGCAGAAGCCCTAAATTAAGATGACAATAGCTGGACTTCCTTTCAGGCTTCCTTCACCTACCCACAAATGTCTAAAGGAGTCTACAGGTGAGCTAGAAAAAGTTAAAATAACAGGTTAGCTTATTTTAACTTAAACATTCCTATAGCCCTTGCTGGCTATTCTTCTGGCCCTTTGGGGTGTAAATTATACTAGCTTGGCATCTTTCACATGTGCTTACATTTAGAAACATGGGAACAAATTCAAAGGCGATGTGATTTTGGAGAATGGAGGTTACACTTGGGCAAATGAGTATGAATTTAAGCAAATTTTAGGAAGTATGGTGGGGGTCTATGCTGATGTAAAGTACACAGTGGGAAGGTGGCCGAAAGATTTTACACCAGGTTGAACTTAGATTCCTCTGTGAATTGGACTCTTTGGCTTATATATAGTGCGTCATAGGGAGAGCAATAATTCACAACAAATTTCATGTCCTGTATGTTTCATTCATTAACAACAACAGCGATATGCCGGATAAAGCTGTGTGAGGGGATGCAATTTTTAAAAGAATGAAAATATGGTACTGCCTAATGGATTTGGAAAAAACTGTATAAGCAGAAAGTCACATTGTCAGGAAGAAATGTGTCTGAAGGCCAATGATGTACAAGTGAATTCTGTAAGGTCATATGGTGCACAATAGAATAATATTTCATTAGCCTGAAAGGAATGTATTTGGCACATTATAACATTTTATAGACATTTTGCTCAGAATTTCAGGCCTTCAGATTACACCATTTTGCCTAAAGAGAAAAAGCAGTTATACTTCCAGTTTTAGCATGGTCAGCAATGCAATTGTTGTTCAGTCAGTCTTTTTGATCTGCAATGTACATTACTGAGAACATACATAAAAATTGTAGATATAGACTATTGTAGGGAATTGTATGTCTACCAATAACCCAAATACTATGTCCACAAATAACCTAATTATATGCTGTAGTCAAATTGGCTTTTATTATTCATGAAAATAGACTTTTATCTATACTTAAGAATGGCCAGGGTCTTATCTAGAGCACTTTGGGCATTTTTTTAAAAGATGGACCATTGAATATTTAAACAGAGAGAGAAAATCCTCATCATTTTGCCACCCCAGAATATAAATTTGTTTAGAAATAAGGAACTTGGTGACTTAGGGTACGTCTAGACTACCACATTTTGTCGATGGAAGTTTTGTCGACAGATACTGTCGACAAAACTTCCGTCGACAAAGAGCGTCCAGACACATTGAGTTCTGTCGACAAAGCAAGCTGCTTTGTCGACAGAACTCCGTAGTCTGGACGCAACGTTATAGGCAATAACACCTTCTGTCAACAGAGTTCACCTTATGCCTCGTAAAATGAGGTATACCAGCGTCGAAAAAACTGCTGAGTTCTGTCGATGTTATGTCGACAGAACTCAGCGGTAGTGTAGACGCTGGTATAGTTTTGTTGACAAAAGTCCACTTTTGTCGATAAAACTAGGTAGTCTAGACACACCCTTAGATATTCAAGCCACCTTCCTCAATATTATTAATTTGATGCTCTGTCAACATTTGAAATCCTCACCATGTGCAAAATATGGTTCACTTGTTTTAAAAGGTACACGGAGAGTCTAACTTCAATATTACTATGAGATATTCCACACGTTTTAAATTTTGGAAAATATTAACATTTTTATTAATCATACCAATATTAATACAATTATTTTGGAGAAAGTATAACATGCCATTATCAGTCTCCTCCAGATCTGGAAAAAGGGACAACAAAGGACTACAATATTATAAATGAAGTCTTTTCAGAGTTCACACCCTTGCTGTAATCTCTGTTTTAAAGTCTAACAAAAAACACACCATAATTACCTCATTTTATATTTGAAAGGTTCTACAGTAGAATGTATCCATGTTTCAATAGACCTTAAAACAGTGATAAGATAAGCAAAATAAATTAGCCTGTTATCTGCAATATTCATTCTATTTCCCTGTATTTGCTATAAGAAATACCTTGGCAACTGCAAATACAGAAGTTATATAATTTTAGTGGTAATCTAAGGCAAATTGTAAGTGTTCCAGGCTACTGCTGTATACATTCATATAGATGTTATAGATACAATGAAAACCATGCTTTCCAGCGGTGGCTTTTTTTCTGTTTTACTAACCAGTAGCATAATTATGTAAAAGACACTACAATTGTTGAACCAGCCATTTCATCTAGAAGTTGAAGATGCAATGAAATGCTTTATCCAAAATGCCTACCAGTCTCAGAATTATGTTTTCTTGTGAGAGAGTATACAGTAAATCATGTATGCTTACTTTTAGAAGATACAGCATTCTTAATTTGTCCCATTTCAATTTCTAGAAATTTCCTCTGCGTTTTAACCGCAGAATACTTATAGTGCCTCACTAGGGGCACATCAGGGCAAAAGACAAATTAAGATATGCAACTTCAGCTGAGTCAATTGTGTAGCTGAGGTCGAAATAGCTTAATTTGGCTTTTGTCACTGTCTACACAGCAGGAAGTCAAAGGAAGAACACTCTTCTTTCGACTTCCCTTACTCCTCATGAAATAAGGGTTACAGGAGTCCTCCAGCTCACCATTATTTTGAAATAACGACTTGTTGTATAGACGCGCATTTTATTACAAAACAACATCAGTTATTCTGAAATAACGCTGCTGTGTAGATGTACCCTAACAGAATATAGTGATATTAATCTAACTTCAGTTTTGTATCTCAAATGAATTTCTGAAAATGATAGATTTAGAAAGTGTTTTAATTAAAAGTCTGATAATTCTAATATATTTACCTTCGGGTTTTAAATGAGCGGAACAGCATTGTGCAGGGTATATTTTACTTTTTACTGGTTTTACTAGGCAGTCAGTTTTGTATAGTATCATGGTTATAATTTTCTAGAACAACTATAAAGTCTAATTTTCTGATGCCATTATTAGCATTGCTGAACAGTTCCCTCACACCTGAAAGGAAATAGAGATTTTTGTGTCATATATGACCTTAACAAAAGTTGGGAAGTCTACAAGCCAGCATATAATTGGCATAGCCAGTATTTCACCACTCCCCTTGCTTTGCAGCCCTCAACATAGTTTGTGTATTAGTAGGGGCTGAGAATGTGATTGGAGTGTTCCGTGCTCCAGTATTCTGTAGCTGGTAAATGGTCAATTGAGTAACCCCCCTGAAAGATATGTGGAGCTAAATGAACACTTATAAGGATGTTGTAAGGAAGTGGCTAGCTTTGGAAAATCATGGATGCTTTTTTTCACCTTGTTGAGGATGACTTTAAATATACTGCATGTGTGTCTTCTAAAATTCTGGACCGCTATAGCTGTTTTTTATGTTTAGGCTTCAGACATTGTTGCTGTTTAAATGTCATTGATACAGTTTTAAACATGTCATGTCATTATGAGGGGACTGTTATAGACAATAAAAAAAAGAAAACCGAGGTTATTTAGGAAATGTACAGGTTGCTGTTTTATATTTCTACTAATTAGGGAAGTCCTTATCTGAAAGAAATTGCCATTCTTCTTAATGTGATCTCCTGATGAAAGAGCTATTATTTGTGAACTGGTACTTAAATCATTGTCATGGTAACTGATAATTTTGACATCTATGGTGTGCTTAAGAAACATATATGATTGCACTCAGTATAGATTCAGAGATATAAATTGTGTTTTTTAAAAACTTGTGTCTGTAGGTGATTTGCATGATTGTGTTTGTTGTTTTTTTTATAAGCAAGGTTTAGATAACCTGTGCTTCAGTTCTATATGCAACTGTCAATATCTTTTAGTGCTATGGAAAAAGAGGATGACATAGAATGAAGATGCAGTTTACAAAGTAATGAAAAATGTTTCTCTTTGAATTCATATTATCTCATAAAATCCCCCTGGATTGTTAACAAAAACAAGTAGGCAGCTTACCCACTTCAATTCACTCTAGAGTTGTCAGTAAAATATGTATTATGGTTGGTGTAGTAGAGTGAGTGATGAATAAATAAAGGACATTTACAGAACAGAGGGGGAAGCATAGCATATTTTACTCATAGATACCCTAAAGTGTATGACAGGAAAATCAGATTTAGGAGGGTTATAGTCACTGCAATCCACAACTGTACAGAACCGAGAGTTTAGATACTCAAAAAATGAAAAAAAGTTAGGACTATGGGAATATTAGCTTGTTCCATTATAGTAAATTTACATTGATTTTGCATTCCCAGCAAGTGTGTGTGCTCTCATATAATCACAGACAAAAGGTATGTACCTATGGGAATTAGGTTGATATTACTTATCAGTAATGTAGAGAGAAATACATTTCAAGTCTGTTGTGATTATTCCCAAGGCAAGCATTATATACCCATGAAGTTTAGAGAAATAAAATATGTAAATTAATATCTAGACAGGAATGTTCTCTTTTCTGTGTTTCTATAGCACCCAGCATAATAGGTGCCCAATTACTATTAGTACCATAATGTAAATATTTGGTGTTACTATTACAACAACTTTAACTCTGCCCTCCAGTGATGCCATGCAAAAATATGTATTAAGGCATTTGAAAGTTTATGGTCCCAATTAGATTTTTTTTCTTTCTTTCTTTTTCCTGGCCTCTCAGTCATGCTCTCTCTATAGAGCAGAGTTAAACTTGTTTGGGTAGATCTGATGTGACTGGTAACACCTGAAAATATTTAGGTATAATGTCTGCTTTTGGGCTGGGAAGTTTAAGCTATGTTTCTCTTTTTCGAAAAGGGTATTCAATTAGCTAAGTTCTCCTCATTTTCCCTATGGAAAAGGTAGCAGCTGCTTTTAATTTTAGGGCAGGTCTACCCTACAAATGTACATAATCGCAACTGCACCGATGTAGTTGCACTATTGTAAACTGTCTGGTGAGGCTGCTCTAATTAAATAACTCCACTTCACTGAGAGGCAGTAGCTATGTTGGTGGGAGAGTCTCTGTCTGCACATGGAGTTAATGTTGGTATGACTGTTAATTATGCTGAAATAAAGTCTGTAGTTTGGATCAAGCCTTTTGTATCCCGACTAAATTCACTAAGGTACATTTATCATCTCTACCCCATGAGAGAGGAAGAACTATATCTTTTGGGAAAGAACATTTTAGTTTTGAAATTTTAAATCCAAAAGAGGCTAATTTTTAGTTCAGTAACCAATCAGATTTTTCCTTGCCTCTATTGTATTATTACAACCAAAATTTGGATAGTAGGCAGACCATTTAGCGTTTAAGAAGACTGTTAACATTTTTATTCGGACTGTGGGCTCTTAGGCCCTAGTTCTCCAAATGCTTCTGCATATTTTTTAACTTTTGGACATAGTGGTAGTGTTCACATCTCCAGTTAAATATCTGTGTTATCACTGATTTTGATGACTTTGAGCTTGGTAACAAGGGGATATTTACTTGCATTCGTATACTGGTATCAATATCCTGCTGCAGTTATAACTACCTACGTGGACATTCTTATTCAGAATAACTGATTCCAAAGCAACATACGCTAATATGAATAAAGGCCACTTTTAATTCTGTATAAATGTCCAAACGAGGAGTTGATATAATGCTCCCAGGAGTGGCTCATGGCTATAACTCCCTACTTCAGGTCAGACACCCCAAACTGTCATGTTCTATAATTAGATTTCATAAAATCGGTTAAACATGTGAACTCCTGGGTCACCATACCAATCATGCCATAGTCACCAACTGTTCCCTTAGACTTGCCAGTCTATCTTGCCACCCAGACAAACAGCACTTTGTCATAAAAAGTCACACCATGTTTTGGTTGCTTTCAGTCCCAAGAGAGCAGTCACTTAGATCAATTAGTACTCTAGAACTACACAAAAAACAATGCTGGTTGCCAATTCTAGCAGGGTTGTAGTAATCTGCTAGTTTCTTCAAAGTCTCTCAGGCTACCCAGAATAATTCAGGGGATCTGTCTTCTCGTTCAGTTATTTCACTCAACCCAAACAGTCCAGAGAAACATATTTCATTCTATGGAAATATGCAGTACAATTTTCCTGAGTCCGTACTTGTAGAATCTTCTCCCTGACAGGAACACTATCCATGTGGGCTCTTCCTTTGATGCTGGAGAAGCAGGACTGCATTTAGAGCCTTTATCACACACAGTGATGGCTTGCTTTGAAATTAGCACTTTTCTGTTAAAGTTGATCATGTGTATTCCACAAGGCTTCTTTCTTGGATTATTTAGTTACAGGAGTATAAACAGTGTAAATGTTGCTACATTATAATGAGATTCAGAGAAGTGAAAACAAAGCAAATTGGACTGGCTATGCATCTGTAGCATTCAGTGAGACATGGAGCTTCGTCCCACCACTTTTGGCATGCAACTACACTGACTAAAGGGGAGCTTTTTAACCATTTCAAGCCAGTCTTTGGCTCCAGGTGTCTCAATCATACCTAACTGTCTCAATAGTGATAGAAATGTAGCCGTGTTAGTCTGGGGTAGTTGAAGCAAAATGCAGGACAATGTAGCACTTTAAAGACTAACAAGATGGTTTATTAGATGATGAGCTTTCGTGGGCCAGACCCACTTCCTCAGATCAAATAGTGGAAGAAAGTAGTCACAACCATATATACCAAAGGATACAATTTAAAAAAAATGAACAAATATGAAAAGGACAAATCACATTGCAGAACAGAAGGGGGATGCGGGGGGGTGGGAAGGGGGAGGAAGGAAGGTAAGTGTCTGTGAATTGCTGATATTAAAGGTAGGGAGAGTGGGATGTTTGTGAGTTAATGGTATTACAGGTGATAATTGGGGAAACTGTCTTGGTAATGGGTGAGAAAGTTCAAAGACTTGTTAAGTCCTTGTTGGTAAGTGTCGAATTTTAACATGAATGACAGTTCAGAGGATTCCCTTTCAAGTGCAGATGTAAAAGGTCTTTGTAGCAGAATGCAGGTGGTTAAGTCATTGAGAGAGTGTCCTTTCTGGTTAAAGTGGCAAGAAACTGTTTTCTCTTTGTGATCTTGTCTGATATCTGTTTTGTGGGCATTAATCCTTTGGCGAAGTGTCTGAGATGTTTGTCCAATGTACATAGCAGACGGACACTTTCGGCACATGATAGCGTAGATTATATTTCTGGATGCGCAGGAATATGTGTTCTTGATCTTATAACTCACTTGGTTAGGTCCAATAATGGTATCAGCAGAATGAATATGTGGACAAAGCTGGCAACGGGGTTTGTTGCAAGGGAAGGTACCAGGGTTGGTATTAGTGTGGTATGTCCTGTGGTGGTTGGTAAGAATCATCTTGAGGTTAGGTGGTTGTCTATAGGAGACTATGGGTCTGTCTCCCAGAGCCTCTTTGAGTATGGTATCCTGTTCCAATATAGGCTGTAGTTTATTGATAATGTGTTGGACAGGTTTAAGTTGGGGGTTGTAGGTGATGACAAGTGGTGTTCTATTGTTGGTTTTCTTGGGTCTGTCTTGAAGTAGATGGTTTCTAGGTATTCGTCTGGCTCTTTCAATTTGCTTTTTTGTTTCTCTGGGTGGGTAGTTGAGATTTATAAATGCTTGGTAGAGATCCTGAAGCTTCTGGTCTCTGTCAGTGGGGTTAGAGCAGATGCGGTTGTATCGAAGGGCTTGGCTATAGACGATGGATCGTGTGGTGTGTTCTGGATGGGAGCTGGATGCATGTAGGTAACTGTATGAGTCAGTGGGTTTTCTGTAGAGAGTGGTGTCTAATTTTCCATTGTTGATTTGTACGGTGGTGTCCAGGAAGTGGATCTCTCGTGTAGAATGGTCCAGGCTGAGGTTGATGGTGGGGTGTAGGTTGTTGAAATCTCTGTGGAATATCTCCAGTGTTTCTTGGCCATGTGTCCAGATCATAAAGATGTCATCGATGTACCGTAGGTAGAGGAGGGGTGAAAGGGGACGGGAGTTGAGGAAACGTTGTTCTAGGTCAGCCATAAAGATGTTAGCATACTGTGGGGCCATGCGTGTACCCATGGCTGTGCCGCTGATCTGGAGGTATAAGTTGTTCTCAAACCGGAAATAATTGTGGGTGAGAACAAAGTTACATAGGTCTGCTATCAGGTTGGCAGTAGTGTCCTCTGGGATAGTGTTTCTAATTGCTTGTAATCCGTCTTCATGTGGGATGTTGGTATATAGAGCTTCTACATCCATGGTGGCAAGGATGGTATTATTGGGGAGGTTATCGATGTTTTGTAGTTTCCTTAGGAAGTCAGTAGTGTCTCGGAGATAGCTGGGGGTATTGGTTACGAAGGGTTTGAGAAGAGTGTCTACATAGCTGGATAGACCAGTAGTGAGCGTGCCAATACCAGAGATGATGGGACGTCCGGGGTGCCCAGGTTTATGGATCTTGGGAAGTAGATAGAACAATCCTGGTCGGGGGTCAGAAGGTGATTCTGTGAGGATTTGTTCCCGAGTAGCTGTGGGGAGGCTTTTAAGGAGACAGTGTAGTTTCTTTTGGTAGTCCAAGGTGGGATCAGAGGGGAGAGGTTTGTAAAATGTGGTGTTCGAGAGTTGTCTGGTTGCCTCCTGGTTATAGTCGGCCTTATTCATAATGACCACAGCACCCCCTTTGTCAGCTGGTTTGATTACAATGTCCAGGTTGTTTTTGAGACTCTGGATGGCATGGTGTTCAGCGCGGCTAAGATTGTGTGTCGCTTGTTGTCGTTTGCGAATAATGTCAGTCTGTGCGTTGTTGCGGAAGCTGTGTCTCAACTGATTCTAGCAGGTTCTTGATTGATTACAGGTGTCTTAATAAACCTAAAGTAGGCGTTGTTTGGTTACCAGGGAAACAGGGATTAGTTTAGCCTGGGGATAATGTACCTGCTTTCTGTTACTTTGTGGTAGCCATCTGGCTTGAATTTGTCACATCGTTTAATATTGCCTCAGGGCACTTCATGAAGGGGATATTGTGGAATCTAGACATTATACCATCTAACAATAAACCATCTCCATTTGGTCCATATGCATAGAGGATAATGTAAATTAGGTATGAATTAAACACTCAAAAGATGTAAATTCTATGAAGAAAAATGAAAACATTAAGTCCTCTCAAAATGGGTTAGCTATTTTTACTGAAGTGCTTTAATTTTAGAAGATAGTAAAAACAAGTTTTCATATTTTATCTGTCAGAATAGCCTTAAGTATTAAAGCTAACAGTGTAGCATGCTAATAGAGAATTATTTATACCACTTTGAAGTTTTGTATATGTCTTACAAGGTGCTAATTGTGCTGAATCAAGTTGACAAAATTGCATAATTTTTAGGTTAATATTAGCATAATCCTACCGCACATTGTTTAGAGGAAGTATAGAAATAAAGTGTGCTGAATATTTTTGCAATACAATGAATAAAGTTGTATCTCTCCCTCAGTCATAATTTCCATGACAATAATAATGACTTTTAGGGATTGTATATCTAGTTATGTACTTTGTAACATGGGCCAGCATGCTACGGAGTATGACTTCTGAGAATTTTTACAAATAAACCTTTGACTGTACCCAGCAGACTAGCACATAGGATTAATATGGGGATTTCATGATTTTAAACTATTAGTTAAATATTGATGAATATTTTTAAACAGTTTAACTAGAAAATAGAAGATATTTTCTTTAAAATAATGATGTAGAAGGTTTCACTTTAGTCTGTAAATTTCTGCCATTTTCTTTGTTTAAACAAAATTTTTGGCTTCTGCATTTTCTGCCATGACAAAGCACCAGTCAGAAGGCATCTGCAAGCATGGACTCTGACTGCTCTATGGAGCCCCCACTGAAATTCAGGCTTGTGTATCTCTTTGCTGGCCTGAAACCTTAATAATGAAACATCAAATTTATACCTCAAAACCCACTGTTAGTGCCCTGCTGTGAAAGGATGTTTCAATAACAGGTTAGGATTTTATTGATAGTGACTAGTATAGGGCATTGTCAAGGAATTGCAATTCCATATTTTGCTTAAACATAATCTGAAGGGGTGTATCCCCTCACTTGCCTAAATATTTATTTTAGATCCTGTGCTTGGTCCTGTCATGAGATTAGGGGACTGGACTTAATGATCTCTTGAAGTCCCTTCCAGTTCTAGTGCTCTATGATTCTACTCCAGAGCCCTGTGAAAAAGGAAGTCTCCTCTTCCTTCCCCCTCTCTCTCCCGATTTAGTACTTCAGCACCAGTTATGTTTCGGGTTCCATCAACAGTTCTTTCAGTGACATTTTACCTCCATATGGATGCAAATGATAATGCTAACATATCATCAACATGAGAATAAAGCAAAAGAGCCAAAGCAATGTTCATCTTATTCAGGCTTTTCTTTTAGCACACTTTTGAAATCTACCTCCATGTGTGACAGTGCATGCGATAGGAGTTTTGAAAGTGTAATCAGTTTTAATTCAGTGCTTTATTCCACAATGTATACTCATGAGTGCCTAGTAAATTCTCCTCCTTTAAGAGATAGGCTTGTATTTACATGTAGAGTGATTTATTATTAACATAAACACATCTACCAAATGTAATGTGTGGTATTTTCTTACCATAATATGTTGATGTATTTGAGTAGAGTGGTCCAAAATCTGGCATTAGGAATAAAAACAAATAGCTTTTGCAACACCTAGGATTATTTTGTTTTGGTAAAAATAAGTAAAAAAAGAAAACAGAAGGCCTTACTGATGGGGCACACATGCAGACCTATGCCATGCTTGCCTGCAGTCTCTCAGGATTCTGATGCTGTGGCTCCTTTTGATCTTTGGGGTTGCCTTGATACCTCCTTTCAGGAGATTACTTAAGTCCTTACTAATCTCCATGCTGGAAAAGGACCAGAAAGAGAAAGATAAAACAAAAGGTGGTAAAGGAAATTTCTCCCAGGCTCCGGATTACCATCTAGCATCCTCACCATCTGACCAAATGTTTGCTGAATGCAAAGGTATCAAAGGGCTTGGAAAATACATTTTGTTTTAAGATTTTGAGAGGGTAGCAGAAAATTAAATGAAGGGAGTCAACATTTCAAAATAACTTCCAGAAAAAAATAGGACTTCTTATTTTGTTATAGTGTCTTAAAAATACTTAAAAAAATATGAAGCCTCTTGGTAAAACTGAGAAGTAGGCAAATGTTGTTATCATCATTTTGTAGATGAGGAATTTGAGGTACAGTAAAGTTCATTTATTTGATACAAGGTGTTAGAAGGCTAATTTTTTCATCCTCCCATTTCTCTCGTCCTTCTCACGTGAAAGGAGAAAAGCAATACCCAAAGTCCAGAAATGCAAACAATTTTATGTTTATTGGGGTTAGCTTCCAGCAAGCTTGAATTCAGGCTCATTTTTTCCCTTTTTCCCAACTGTTTGCCTTCAGTTTATACGGTAATATTCTCAGCTATACCTTAATCATTTTACTGAAATTTAACTTACAATCCTAACCAATTGTAAGGTGACTATCTAATCAGTCATATCCTGCCATCTTAATGGGCTTACACCCAGCAAAATTAATTATACAGCAGACAGAAAAGATCAAAGAATCAAACAGGACCATACAGATAAGCAGTACAGAAGTGGGGACCATAATGACAAAATAATAAAGAAATGAGGATTTCACAACCTCACCTATTGATAAATGGTTCCCTGCCAGACGGAAAGCTATCAACCTACGTTTTCTTTAAGTCTTCTAGGCTCTTCCCCTTATCTGGAGGTGATAGATTAGATCAGCTTTCTAAGAGCTCAAAATTGCTTAATTTCATTATATTTAACTCAGCTACCTCTCTGAAGCGTTTAGTCTATACCTGGAAAAACTTAAAAAACAACAAATAGTCTAGCCCACCTTAAAGACTAACAAAACATGTAGAATGGCATCATGAGCTTTTGTGGGCACAACCCATGGAATATATTTGTTAGTCTCTAAAGTGCCACGGAACTACTTGTTGTCTTTAAAGTTACAGATTAACATGGAGACTTTTTTGTTAGAGATTTTTAATTTCAATATGACTGGTTAGGAACGTGTGAGGATATGAACATATGTTTCCTGGCTTATGGCTGCCCTTGCTGCTTGTCAAAGGCCTTAACTTAAGGACAAGGCCTCAGACTAACATATACAGAAAGTCTATAATTTTCATTATTTATTTATATATCTCCATAACTAGTTAAGCAATAAAACTACCAAAATTCTTAACATATTTACCTTTATAGGCAGACCTGAATCACTACATCCTAACACAACGGCACATGGAAGACAAATAGCCAATTCAGTAGTAAAGCTATGCTGCTTTTTAAGAATCTAATATTTTCCAGAATTACTTTAAAAAGTAAAATGCAATAAAATATAATTGTTCTATGTAAATGTAGTTTGTTTGTTCAAATTTGAAAGATGTAGTACCAGGAATGAAAGTATAAAAGGAGGGAGTCTTTCTTTTAAACAAGTATGACACAATACATTTCTAAGAAGCTTTATAAGGGTTCAGAACATCATGATGTATTAGAAATAAAATATGTGGTGCATGAGAGAAGCTATAATTTTTTTCACTTGCATGGTGGTGTGTTTCTTACAGATATTTAAATATGTCTAGCCACTCAATTAACAAAAGAAGTGCATTTTGGATGCCAATACTGACTTCTATTGCTGCTTATCCATAGTGTTTGCTTTAATTTTTATTCTGATTACAGTGAGATAACACACAGTCATGAGCAATGAGTGCTAAAACTGAAAACTTTAAGAGATTGTGTTTTGAATGTGTATCTGCCCACTGCTGCTTCCCTCTCTCCTCCCCCTTGAAAGTTTAATTAGGCATAGAGAAAGAGAATGGAGATTGACTTGAGATTCAATTTGCAAGTGCTGAAATGCAAATTCAGCAGTTCCTATATCAACTCTTACTGAATTTTTCACATTTAAGCAGCTGATAAACTTGCTCAAGCTGAGAACAGTAACTTTGTTTTGTGGAAAATAGGAAGATCATTTAACCCATTGGACCACAAGAAAAGTATTTTTAACCTTCATATTTTAGATGACACTTTTTGTAAATCAAGATTTCCATTTACTTTAGGTTTAAGGCATGTAAATAAGTACTAGATTATTAAAAAATTGTATATGTTTCTATTCCAGAGCTTTTTAGTCATTGGTAAATATATTTTAATAATTAATTCAAAATGCCACATTCATTTTACAAAATGTAAATTTGCCATGTAAATACAGTTTAAAGAGCATAAAATTCTGTTATTGAGTGCTGTTGAGAGCCTTGCTTTGTTGAGCACATGCTACCTATAACTTTAGCTACATTCAGCTAGAGGTATCTTAAATATTGCTCAGAAACTGAAATTAACTTGTTCTCATAATTCCTAACACAGATGAGAAGGGCAGGGATTTTGTGGGGCTGACTTCTGCCATAACTTTTAGGAAGTTGTTAAAATCAAAAGTCACAGATTATCATACTCTCTTCATTGATTGACAAGCCTTGGCAAGGGATCACTGTAAGACTCAAATTGTGGACTCATTCAAGTCAACGGAAGTTTTCCCAATTACTTGAATTTGGCCAGGGTTGCCTCCCAGGTCCCTGGTGACTCAAAATCAGTGAAAACCTGCACTGGACAAGATGGAGCAAAACTACCACCAAGCTCCCTAAAGAGAGTCATATCACAAGGATAAAGAGAGCAATTCCTTTTCCTCCTTCCAAAAAAACCCTAGCCCTATCATGATAATTCTATGAGGGGTGGTCCATATTGCTTAGAATGATCTGATTTACTTGCTGAGATAAATGGCTTGGCATTCAGGCTGATAGTTTATATATGCAGAAATCAGTCTCTTTCCTTCTCAAATAATTTAACATATTTTAATTATCCTATACCCTGAAATCTATTATAGCCCACAGAAAAGGAGATTAAACAAAAAACAGTTCCATATTTAACAATGGCATCACTAACAAAAAATCCCAAGAAATCTCATTAATTATCACTTAAGAGTGCAGCAAAAGAGAAAATAAATGAATTTATTAGTGAAAGAAGAAATTCCACAAATGTCCAAATCAAAGAGTTGTTTCTAAAGACTGTGGATTGGTAAGATCCATAGCTCTAAACACTGAAGAAAATCTGAAGGTGCTTATACTCTGGCACGTCAAATGTAAGGGCATGTCTAGACTATGTTTTAATTTCGAAAGAGGGTATGCAAATCCTGCAGGAATTTGCATACCTTCTTCTGATCGCATTTTCAAAAGAGGATCTTTCGAAAGTGAAAGTAGTCTGGATGCTTTTTTTTTTTTTTTGGAAAAAAAACCCTTTTTCGAAATATTGCTCTTCCTAAAAAAAAAAAGGAGGTTTATGTGGTTTTTTTGAAAAGGGTTTTTTTTTTTTCTGAAAAAAACATGTCCAGACTTCTTTCACTTTTGAAAGATCCTCTTTCGAAAATGCGATCGGAAGAAGATATGAATTTGCATATCCTCTTTAGAAATTAAAAGGTAGTCTAGACGTACACTAAAAGTTTTAATTAAGCAAGTCAAAAAAGAATTTGAAGAGCAACTAGTGAAATATAAAAGAGCTAACAGCAATTTAAGTATATTAGAAGTAAGATGAAAAACAGCAAGCAAATGGTCTGATAGCTCTTTATAGACTAACAAAACATGTAGATGGTATCATGAGCTTTCTTAGATGTTTACCAAACAATCAATGGGGTCCAATCAAGATGCTAAAAGAGCACTCAAGGAAGACAAGGTCATTATAAAGAAGCTAAATGAATTATTTGTATGATTCCTTATTGAAGAGGATGTGGGATTCATACACCCAAGACATTATTTTTAGATTACAAAGCTGAGGAAAGTCTAGACAGAAGTGTCAATCAAGGAAGTTTTGGAACAAATTGGTAAATTTAAACAGTAATAACTCACCAGCCATCAGATGATCTTCACCAGAGTGTCAGAGAGGCAGCCTTGTTAGTCTTTAACTTTAAATACAATGAGTAGTCCTGTGGCACCTTAGAAACTAACAAAAATATATAAAATCATGAACTTTTGTGGGTAAAAACCACTTCATCAGATGAGTTGGCGTGGAAATAATAGAGTCCTACAATTGGCAGATGCTTCTTTTGCTGTTATGTATATCTTGGTTCCTCTTATTTCCACTCTAATTCATCTGATGAAGTGGTTCTTACCCACAAAAGCTCATGATACTATATATTTGTTGTTTTCACCAGAGTGGTAAAGGAACTAAGATTTGAAATTGCACAACTACTAAGTTTGATATATAGCCTATTGCTTAAATCAGTTTCTGTACCAGATGATGTGATTCCAATATTAAAGAAGGTGATTTTGATAACTGCAGATCAGAAAATTTAATCTTGGTATCTGGCAAATTGGAGGACACTATCAAAAAGAACAGAATTATCAAACATATAGATGAACACCATGTTGGGGAAGAGTCAGCTCAGTTTTCATAAAGGCAAAACATGCCTCACCAATCTATTACAATTTTAAAAGTTCAACAAATATGTGAACAAGGGTGAACCAGTTGGCTTTCCAAATGTACTTGAACTTTCAGAAGTTCTTTGACAAAGCCCTTCATCAAACTCTAAGAAAAATAAGCATCATGGGATGAGAGGGAATGTCCACTCATTGATCAGTAACCGAAGATAGGATGTAAAGGCGGTTAAAAATCAATACTCAATTTTCACAGCTGAGATAGATAATGGAGCCCTGAGTCTCTGTACTGTGACCTGTGCTGATCTGTTCAACACATAATTGAACTGAAAAGGGGTTTAACATGACATGAAAAACTTTGCAAATGATACAAAATTACTCCAGATAGCCAATTCCAAAGCAGACGGCAATGATTTACAAAGGGATGTCACAAAACTGGATGATTTAACAACAAAATGACAGATGAAATTTAGTGTTGGTAAATGCAAAGTAATGAACCTTTAAAAACACAGTCTTAACTATACATACGAAATGATAGGATCTATACTAGCTGTTACATGAATAGTTCTCTGAAAATATCATTTCAATGTGCAGCGGCCATCTAAAAAGCTATCAGTGTAAAGAGCCATAAGAATAGGGATAGTTAAGAAGACAGAAAATATATCAGCATATAAATCCATGTTTCTCTTGTACCTTGAATAGTGCATACAATTCTCAGTAGCCTACCTCAAAAAAAGATATATAAAAATTGTAAAAAAGTATAGAGAAGGGCAACAGATATGATAAGTTTCCCAGTAAGGAGAGATTAGAAAGACCACGACTGCTCTGTTTGAAAAAGAGAGGGCCAAATGGGGATATGATAGAGGTCTATAAAATCATGAATGGTAAGAGAAAGTAAACAGGGAAGTATTATTTACCCTTTCTCCCAATATAAAAAAAATGGCTCACCCAATGATAGTAATAGGCAGCAAGTTTAATACAAATGAAGGATTTTTTTTCCATAAAGTACACAGTGAACGTGAGGAACTCATTGCCAGTGAATGTTATGAAAGCCAAAGTTTAACTTTGTTCAAAAAAGAATGAGTTTAATTAATGGAGAATAGGAGCATAAGTGGTTACTTGCCAAATAGATAGGGATTCAGATGTACAGAAGTTCCTATTAAAATAAGCAAAATAAATGCACCATTTATCAGAGAAAAAAGTATGCTATTTAATCTGTTTATAATTTTACAATTACAGTAAAGGTGTAAAGAAATGTGGTCATCCAATTAAGCTGGAGCAGAATCATATTCTGTTGATTTGGGAGTTTGGAGGGATAGTGCACGCACTGCATTTTTTATAATAAATGTTATCTTTTCCACTTGTTTCATGATCTATCTCAGTTCAATCTGTATGTTAAGTGAAAAGAGTCTGGGTTGCTCGGTGCAGGAACAGCTGAGTGTCTCCAGACACTTTAACCTTCTAGTTACCAATTAAAATCTATCACAGGACCTTACAGCTAGTTGATGACATGGTATATTTAAATAGGTTGGGAGTCTCAATTCACCCCACGGGAGACATGTTTTTACAGCCTACAACCACCCCAATTGGCAGTGGTTGGGATTGTTGTTGGCAGCTGTCAAGGCTCCTTCCCCACTCTGGCATGATAAATGCAGAAGTGGGGCCTGTAAAAGTACCCTAAAACCTTATCTTTCCAGGCTTTGGTATAAAACTTCCTCCCAAAATCTTAAAAACCTAGATTTTGGGGATAAAATCTACTGCCACCACCCAAGTAAGGATAAGGAAATCAGGGGGGAGATCCCTTGTGAAATCTCATCCTTAAAGTAAAAACCAGGACACAAAAATTAACCAATGCCAGGTTAATAAAAAGAAAAGAGAGAATTTTTATTATCAACACAATATTCCTGTTGCAAGCATAATGACTACATGAAAAGTCACAAAGTAATATCCTCATCAGGGGAATCCCAACATGGGCCAGGAGCTTAATTACAAAGGAGAGGAAAACCCATTTTTAAATGCACAGACATCAGATCCCATTTCCCAAACCATAAAACAATAAAACCTAACGGATTTATCTAAACCTTACCATACCTACAGATAGTGAAGAGTCTCTTCTTGGAGGGAGACATTCTGTCTGTCCCTCTCGCTAGCTGGAGAGAAATTGCTCAGGGACAAAAAAGGGAAAAATCCAAAAATTCCTTTGTCCCAGTTTGAAATTCCTACCTGCATTCCTATTGGCTGAATCTACCTGGCTTAAGTAAGGGACATAGTTAACCCCTTAGTCCGCAGGCTGCTAGCTAGCCCTCATGGTCATGACAGCAGTTTTCACAGGTGGACCAAGAACTGACTGGACATGAGACCTTCCCTGAATGACCCTTTCATACTTAATGGTGTTTTCCTTCATGCCAGTATCCAGGAATGTTAGCAGAGTAGTGTGATAGATTGCACTGCTTCTGCAAGTATTGTGCCAATTCTGTGGATTAGCATAGGACTTCAGGTTTTCAAATCTGTCTGAGCACCTTTTATTAGCATGAAATTGGTTTAAAATCTTTAAGAAAAAAGGAAAAGAAGCAAAAAAATGGATGAGATGCTGCCCCGTGGCTTACATGCTCAGTAATCTTGTGACTGCTTAGTTCTGTAATGTTTTCTTTTCATATAGGTATAAAATATTTCAGGCATACACAGGCATCAAAGCACATCATTTGACAACAGATACATTAAAAACTTTTGATTGCTCTCTTTCTAGTGAAAACACCATACTAAAACATCAATACTTGGTTTCCATTTCCTCCTGTAGACGGTTTGATAGAGCTGCAAAGAAGTGGCAATGTTTCCACCATGACATGAAGAATTTTAGTCAGTGGCTAACTGACACAGAACAGAATCTGACTAGAGCATGGACAGGTACCGGGGACTTGGATCAAGCCCAGATTAAGCAGTACCTCAAGGTAGGTGTTAACTGACCCATTCCTATACAGTACCATACCTTTATAGTTCAGATGTATGTAGTGTTGGTTACTGAATGGCATTCTTTATGGTGTTTTTCAAATGATTTCTTGTTGAATCTTTTTTCTATAACAAATATTATTCTCCAAGATACTAGCTGAAAAAACATTTAGAAATAAAATTAATGGTAGAATAAGCTGCAACAAGGTCACACATTTGTAGTTAAAGATTTGGTCTTTCTTTACTTAGTCCAGGCATCCAATGTCCATTCATTTCCATGTGGTTGGTCTTCTCAGTGTAAGATGAGAATAATGCTCTGGGACATAAACTGTGCTTGTGAGGTAGCAACTTCCCTGTGAAGGATAAATTTGATTCATGAGCAATCTAGGAAAGAGATATTCCATTACCCTTGTGTGAGTTTTTAACCTACATGCCTTTCATTTTGTAATAAAAAGTATATCCAAGATGTTTGTCAATTGCATCATGACAAAGTTGCCATTCAATTCTCATATGCCAATTCCAGTCTGTACCTGCCTATTCTGTTCTTCTTAGCCTCTGCGCGATGTGCCTCATATGGCATGGGACCAGGAATCATTGCTGAATTTGACCTGCCAGTTAGATCATTAACTTCACTGGGCCAGGCCCAGTACTGATGTTGAATGCTTATCCATGTCCTAGGTTCATAAGCAAAACAGTTTTGTAGATAATTGGTAACTAACTTTATTCTCATTTTGTATGGCTCAAAATGCTAGTGTGTGTATATAGATTGATAGCTAGTACTAATTCTATACCAGTGATTTTTCAAGTTAATTATTCATTTGAATAAAAGCTTTGCCTAATAATGATACTTTACACATATGTAACATGTTGGTTCTCAAGCACAACAAATATTTTTTGTTTTCAGTGTTACTTGAACAAGCACCTATACTGCAAACAGGCCCATCAATGAGAGGGCAGGGGGAAGGGAATAGTTGCCCAGGGGCCGGACAATTCAAAGGGGACTGGGACTGCTGCTGCTAGCGTGGCATCGGTTTGGGCTGGAGCCCCACTAAAATATGTGCCCATGAAAGCTCATGATTCCATCTACATTTTTGTTAGTCCCTAAGGTGCTGCAGAACTATTTGTTGTTTAAGTTTTTATATTTTCAGTTGTTAATTACAGTGTTATTACAGCCACTTCTGGAGAATAATTTGTACTCTATGTTTAAAATTTGACAAGCTCTTTGAGGCAAGCTGGGGGGAGGGACGACAAAAGCTGTTCAGTGCCAGTCATATAGAGGAGAAAAAAAATCTACAAATTACATTTGAAAAGAGGAAAAATCAGCCAGCAGATGAATATATGGTGAGGAAAATAATTGAGAGTCATAGTGCATCATTTTTTTGTTTAAATTGTGTATGTATACAGTCATAGAAAACATTTATAGAGGAAAAATTGTGCCAAGATTTTCAAAACTAGAGTCTAAAATTAGGCTCTTAAATTCATGTTTGGACAGTTAAATAAGGGTATGTCTACACTACAAAGTTAATTCGAACTAATGGACGTTAGTTCGAATTAACTTTGATAGGCACTACACTAGCGCTCCGCTAGTTCGAACTTAATTCGAACTAGCGGAGCGCTTAGTTTGAACTAGGTAAACCTCATTCTACGAGGACTAAGCCTAGTTTGAACTTACTAGTGTGTAGCCCCTTAATTCGAACTAGTGGGAGGCTAGCCCTCCCCAGCTTTCCCTGGTGGCCACCCTGGCCAACACCAGGGAAACTCGTATGCCCCCCCTCCCAGCCCCAGACACCTTAAAGGGGCACGGGCTGGCTACGATGCCCGTGCCAGGTGCAAGCCTGCCAGCACCCAGCTAGCAGACCCTGCACCTGGCATGGCTCGAGCCAGCCACCCGATGCCCTCCCCAGCCCTCCCCCTCTTCCTGGGACCAGGCTGGTGGCTCCCGGGAGCTTGCCGGTGGGCACCCGCCTGGCCAGTGCGGACATCATGGACCTCATCCATGACCTCCACACTAGGCACAGGAAAGCGGCCATCTAGGGCAGGAGAGCTGCCAGCCTGGCCACCCAGGACCAGGTGTGCATGAAAATCAAGGTGGTCCACTGAGACCCCCGACCCTGAGCTTACAATGGCCGTACTGGGTCAGACCAAAGGTCCATCTAGCCCAGTAGCCTGTCTGCCGACAGCGGCCAACCCTAGGGACCCTGGAGGGGATGGACCGAAGACAGTGACCAAGCCTTTTGTCTCGTGCCATCCCTCTCCAGCCTTCCACAAACTTTGGGCAGGGACACCACTCCTTCCCCCTGGCTAATACCACACCATGGACCCAACCTCCATCACTTTATCTCACTTCTCTTTAAACTCTGTTCTAGTTCTAGCCTTCACAGCCTCCTGCAGCAAGGAGTTCCACAGGTTGACTCTTTGCTTTGTGAAGAAGAACTTTCTGTTATTAGTTTGAAGCCTGCTACCCATTCCTTTCCTTTGGTGTCTGCTAGTCCTTCTATTATGGGAACTAATGAAGAACTTTTCTATATGCACCCTCTCCACCCCACTCATGCTTTTATAGACCTCTATCATATCCCCCCTCCGTCTCTTCTTTTCTAAGCTGAAAAGTCCCAGTCTCTTTAGCCTCTCTTCATATGGGATCTGTTCCAAACCCCTCATCATTGTAGTTGCCCTCCCCTCTCCCACCCTCTCTCTTCCCCTCTCCCACCTACTTTTCCCAGACTCCCCCAGTTTTGTTCAATAAAGAGAGATTCTATTTTTGAACACAATTGTCCTTTATTTTGTACATCAGGAAGGGGGGCTAGGGAGGGGTAAGTGGAAGGAGGTGAGGGAGGAATGGGGTACGAGCCCCCGATGGGGAGGACTGGGCTGGCTCTGTGGGATTCTGGGGGTGGAACCTCTCCTGCAGCCCCCCAATAGTCCCCTCTCCCCAGAAGGCAGCCTGCAGCAAGTGCAGCTGGTCTGATGGCCGAGTGCTGTGATGTGCCCAGTGTGGGTACTCCGGGCACTCCAAGCCAGGACTGCTTTGCAAGCGGGGTACCCCTGAGAACTGTCTGTCCGGGGTGGGGGTCAGGTCCCTTTAAGCACAGCCCTCAGCTAGCCTGAGACAGCAGCTCCACGCTCTAAGTCCTCATCTGATGCCCTGCCGGCACTGCTTCCGGCCATCCTGAACCCCGGTTCAGGGTCCACTTAATGTGGACATGCTAGTTCGAATTAGAAAAACGCTAATTCAAACTAGTTTTTAGTCTGGATCCATTAGTTCGAATTATATTAGTTCGAATTAACTAATTCGAACTAAGTTAGTTCGAATTAGCACTGTAGTGTAGACATACCCTAAGTGATCATTCCTTTTTCTTAAAGTGTGAGTATCTACATGCTGCTCCTGACTTCGAACTGCATCTGTGGAGTATTCAGTACTTCTGAAATCTGGCCACTTATTTAGGCCCACATATAGATTTAAGAGCGTAATTTTAAACTCCTAGTTTTGAAAATGTAGGCTTTCATTTTTTGTATTCATACTTGCTGGAATTCAGTTGTTATAATGTTTTATATTTTATTTTGAGCCTGAAGTCTGAAAACAAACTTTTGTGTACCTGATATGCATTCAGTCTGGTTGTTTAGATACCTCTGTGGTACTGAAAGGGGATTATTTTAAATTGTTGGAAACCAAGTAATTTTATTTTAAAAATTACTAATATTATTTAGTTTAGAAAAACAAGAAATAGTAGGATACCTCTTACTAGTTATTTTGCTTATTGCCAACTCAATATTGTGTCCCCCATTTTTAATCATGGCTATCTGCTTAGAAAGGAAAGAAAGAAAGAAAGAAAAAAACAAAACATGATATAGTACAAGTTATAAACTGGTCACTTTTGTGACCATCTATTATACATCTATTATTACCTTTTTGTGGAGAGTTTTTCATGAGGATTATACCTATATCTATTATGGTTACCCAAAATTATTGTGATTTCAGTGTTAGTTTCTCATTTCTCATACTTAAAAACGTTTATGTATAGCAAAATAATTTGTTTAAGGAAGAGTGAAACCTGTCTAGTTATTCATAATGAGCTCAAAAGTTTATAGTTAAGCAAAGTAAACAATCTTAACTGATATGAAATCAAAGAAAATTTGTTACATAGAAAATGCTATTTAAGGATCTGACTTAAAAGGGCCAATTACAAATATTAAGAATTCTCAATCCCGTTATAACACACAATTTTTCTGTTTGCCAATGTTTAGCTCCTATTTCCTCCCCAAGAATACCTAGTCTAACCATTTGGTAATTAATAGAAAAACAGAAAGTACTTTGTTTCAACAGCATTCCAATAAAATTATTACAACAGTTTTAAACCCAATCACTTGGCAATATCTTAACTTCTTCTCACGAATCCATGCTGAAGTCATGGGAGGTTTTCTTTAGGTTGAATTATTTTTTATTGTTTTTCCCCCCTTATCTGTCCGTGGCAGCTTGTTTCTGGAGTGCTGTATTTGAATAAGATAGCAGAAAGTGCATGTGAGAGTTTTTAGTTCAGAGTTTTTATACCCTTCTCCATCCTATTCTCATGAAATTATAAGAAAACATAGCTCTTAATGCTTGCTTAGATTCATATTGCTTGCTGTGACCTTTTCATTGGCTTCATGCCTTAGCAAAGTTAACTTCAGCACTCGGATATGCAATTTGTTGAAAGAAAATGCACATTTATTTAATTGCTTTTGTTCTTCAGTCAAGCATTAGATAACTTTCAAAACTAGTTGTAATTCTTTTTATTCAGCCCATTCTTTGATATAGTCTTTCAGTTTATTTTGACAGGAAATGACATTCTGTTTTCAAAAAAATCCAAACACTAATTTCTAGTTCTCAAAATAGTCTTTCAAAATCAAATAACTTTTAGAAAGCCTTCAGCCTAAGTTGATTCTACATGACAATTTTTGGAACGGTGATTTTCATCTCTTTATGAGATGGGTGAGGATTTGCTTGCACATTAACAATAATAAATTTCTTCTTAATAGAAATACCCTATACTTAAATGGATTCTTACGCTAGTTTAACAAGCTCATTAAAGTCCATGATGATATATAAAATATTTTACCACTTACATAGCAATTTCCTTAGGAGTTATTCTTTGAGTTTTGCATTTAGCTAATGGATTTGCACACATGCATTTCACAAATGTGTTTGTCACTACATTTAAGAAATAAACAAAAGTTTAAAACTTTGATTAGTGTTAATGTTTTATAACATAAGTAGCTAAACCAGGAGGAAAAGACAAAAAAAGAAAAACCTTAAAAGTAAACCTCTAAGCCACATTATTACATGTGCATACATGTAATTTCACATATTACCTTTATTGGGACTCTTCATTCAGATCATGAAGTCCTCATTTGACTTTTTTGTCAACTATTCAGTGTCTAGAAGGAGAAAAAAAATCTAATGCTACACTGCAATAGTGCAGCATAATATCTTAAGTGTACTTGTTTAAAGGTACAGCTAAAGTAAAATGAGCAAAAAGATCACAGAGTTGGCTACAGAAGTCATTCCGTTAACCAATATCCTTTGCTAAGTTCCTAATATTTGCTTGATTTCAAGGAAAGCTTCTGAGATTATGAAGTTATTGAGCTCTTATCTCTTACCTATTTTCACCATTGATTTTAAATACTTTAATAAGTGTAAGAAGTTACAGAGAATGATATTGGCAAAATATTTATTTTGGATTACAGGGTCTTCATGAGTTTACTTCTGTTGCTATCCTTTGTAAAATATGACTTACTGCCTGTTATGACCATGTACTTTGTTTCCAGCTAGATCCTTGGTTCATGCTTCAAGTATCTGTATATCAACTATATTCCAAAACTCCCCCAACCTTTAATTGTCTCAGATTCATACATACTCATTCCAAAGACTGCTGCCTGATTAAAGTTATGTGCACAGGAACTATAATAAACAGCAATAATGCTGTTAATAATAACAATATCCTAATTTCTAGCTGTTCTTGGCATATGTCAGAGTCTGCATGTAGCAGACTTGCATATGGTCATTGCTATTAATAACATACATCTCTCATAGAGTGAGAGAAATTTGGATGTGAATAATTTCTTTTCTGAGCAGCCATGTGGCCCATGCAACTGAGCTGTTTATTTAGACTAAATATAAAAACAATACCCAAAGTGGGAACAATGAAACATACAAATCAGCATCTACGGATAATGGGAGAACCTTGTGAAAAGCTGTTAAATAAAGGAAAATGTGATTAAACAAATATAACTTTAGATCTATTGTATTATTCCCAAAGTATAGTCCCAGAGCGGGTGCAGCCCTGAAAAGGGAGCATTATGTGGCTGTTTGATCGTAGGGGGACTTCAAGGAATGTGTTTTGGGAGTGGGTAAAAGGATTAAATTGGGTGATACATTAGAATAATGCTTACTACTGACCCAGCCACCAGATCAGCTATTTGAAACAATCTGTGTCCCTGTCCCCAGTGGGGCAGTTATCTCTCTCACTGGAGGCAGCAGTTTCTGAGTTTCCTTAAGCACAGGGACTACTGCTGCCCCAGCCTTTATGTAGCTTGTGTGAAAGAAAGTGTGTGTCTGAGTCTGGGAGATGGGGAGATTCTTTGAACTCCACCTCTTATTCTTACTGCCATTCTTTGTGCCTGCACAATAACAACCTGGTCCTTCAGAAGAAATCTGTTTATGAAACAAAATAATACCCTGAGTGCTTTCAAACTTAATATTAAGGGTATGTCTATATTGCCACAAAATACCCATAACTGGCCTGTATCAGTTGCCTCACTTTCACAGGGCTTGGTCTGTAGGGCTATAACATTGCAGGGTAGATACTTAGGATGAGCCCCAATTCTTTGTGGTGTCCCAGATCTTGGATTCTGGTCCAAACCTGAATGTCCACACTGGAATTTTATAGCCCTTGAACCAGCTGACACAGGCTAATAGCAGGCATTTTATTGCAGCATAGACATACTCTTTGTGTTTATTATCTTCATACCTATACATATAGCTATGTCCGAGTTGATTTTCCATTTGGTAAATAGCATTTTATAAGACAGGCTCTCACACTACTTCCCCCAGAACCATTCTTGCGCATTAAGCAGGAGAAAAATAAGTCAGCAAGCAAATTTTTGTTGGCTGCGCATAAGTCATCCAAAGTTCTGTCTTTAAATCTAATTTTAATTTGGTAAATCTAATTTTATTGCAGCATGATGGAAAACAGTCTTCTGTATACCAAATTAAATGTCCGTAATTATATGTTGTTGAGCTGTTAATCTCTGGCAGTGGTTCATCAGAGTATGCAGCAGACATATCTATAGATGTCCTCTATATTTTTTTAAGGCACTGAAAAATGTCGATAAGTACTTTCATTAATTATAACCATCCTTATAAATATTCTGTGGACACAGAATTTGCTGCTAAGCCATAGAACATGTCTCTTCTATGGGTCATTATAAAATTCTTATGACCAAGATTGTAGGATTTTGATCCAAACTTTGAAAGTGTTTGAGATTGACTTCTCTTGACCTTCTCCCTGATTCACTATAATCACATACATTTGAATTTTAAATTTTGCTTTGGAGAAGCTGAAGCAAGAAAAAAATGAAAGTAGAGACACAAACAAAGGATATGTGTATTTCTCACATTTTTCCCAAAAGTCCAGTTTCTAATGTTAGTAAAAATAATAGTTTAGATCCTACAATTAAAGTGGAGTTCACCCTTTTAGATTTCTTTCCTGCTTCTGTGCATAAGAGGATATGCCAATAATTTCCACTTCATTAGTCTAGAGTGTCATGTTGATTAATTGTAGCTGAGGGGTTTCAAATTTTAACAAGTTACTACCCAACACAAAGAAAGTTTGATAAATCTTATTGAAGGCCAGATAGAAGAAGGGGAAAAAGTCAATGAAAAGTTGAAGAAACAATTAAGCAATATAACACTGTAACTGATATAAAAATATAGAATATATTCCAATGAGAACCCAGTTTAGAAAATGTATCTGGATATGTATACTTAGATTGACCATAGAGCTTATTATCATAGTTCCTAAGTATCTGGTTCTTCATATAAGAAATTATGTGCATGGCTTATTAATAACAGGAGTTCACAGCTGAATTACACAGGCACCCACATTGGACACCCTAGACTCACTGGTGATTAAATTTGTAATATTGGTGGTGAGACAAGCAAAGGGGCCCTTGAAGTTCAGATGTGCATTTTGCAATTTTCTCTGTATGAAAAATAAGGGTTGTGTTTTTTAGTGAAAGAAAAGGGAAGTAAACAAAACATCCACTATTATAATAGACAACAAAATGGTTCTTAAAATATCAGAGGAAAATTGGTACTAAGAATATGTTAGTAGACTTTAGGTAGGAAAGAAGAACCTTGATATGTGCTATGTATGCCAAAAACACGAAGCTCTGAATATCTATATAATAGTTTACTATGATGTAAGTAAAGGGATGAAGTATTGAATGACTGAATATGTATTTTATGTTGGATACATGAGGAGGGCTGTGTGTGTGTGTGTGTACACATTAGAAGAATGGTATTCAATATGATCTTCCTCTGTTTTGATAAGTTTTTGGTTTTCTCTCTAAAAAGAGATGTGTTTCCGGCAAAGAATGCACCTTGCACTTGCAATGGAAGGTGGTATAGTCCTTGAGGGTATGTCTACACTTGCCCCCTAGTTCGGACTAGGGAGGCAAATGAAGCATACCAAAGTTGCAAATCAAGCATGGGATTTAAATATCCCGTGCTTGATTAGCATAATCACAGCCGGTCGCCATTTTAAAATGCCGGTCGCCCAATTTAACTTGCCACGTGTAGACGTGGTAGTCTGATTTAAAACCCTTCCCTCGAATTAACTGTTACTCCTTGTCCAATGATATTTAAATCCCGTGCTTGATTTGCAACTTTGATATGCTTCATTTGCCTCCCTAGTCCGAACTAGGGAGCAAGTGTAGACATACCCTGTGGGAATGCATTCCACAGTTTTAGACATTCCCCTAGGAAAGCTCTGATGCCTGCATCAATTAACTTTATCCTTGTGCATAAAGAGTTCCATTATTCCATAGGACAGAGCTGAGCAATAAGCAGACTGCAGGTCAGACACAGTTCCTTGCTGGTTGGTCAGATGCTTTGTTTACATGTGCATCTGCAGCTACAGCTGCTTTATGGTTCCTGTTGGCCATGACTCACCATTCCATTTAGATAAGAACCCATGCCTTGAACTTGGATCAGTATTGGTAAGGCCAAGAATACCCCTCAACTGATAAAGAGAGGAAGTCATGATTCATACTAAAACAGTTATTAATTTCTTCTTATCATAAGAAGCAATAGTTAAATTCCTTGACTTTTATCATTTCATATTATAATTCATACATTTCTAAGAGTACTATAATTTGGAGTAAAAAATATGAATTTCTATCTTTTACTATAGAATAGTGAAATATTCCTGAACAGTGATGGAGATAATAGTGCTGCTGATATTGGCAGTGGTGAAATATCGAAGTAGTTCTTAATATGAATTTGTAGTAAAAAGCCATTTTCATCATTATATGAGTTGTATAATTCTGCTCCATTGGACCCATTCCTAATTTGCTGTATCCTATTAAAAGTTTTCTTTAGGTCATTTATTGTTACTGCTACTAAGACATTAAAATGCCTTGAGGCTATGAAAAATAATTAATTTAATGTTATCAGTCTAGTTCTGCCAAGCCTTGCCGCCAGTAGATCAAAATTGATAGCTTGTACTTAGATTATATTGTAAATCTTGGTGGTGTTTATTCTGAAAAACAATTTCTACCTTCATAGTAATTTAAAATGATGCATTTTTCAAATATTTCCTCATTACGTTTTTTTAAATTACTACTTGCATATATGGATGTGCAGTTTTTACTCTCCAAATTGATATAATTTTAGTAATAACATTCTTCAGGATGTGAATGAATAAACACATTCTTTCCCTTTACTTCTCTCCTGTAAGAAAAGAAACACTTTGAAATGTAACAGTTTGAACACTAGGGTCCTGATCCTCCACTGCCTTACACCTTTTCATGAAGTGGAAAAGTCAGTCCCTAATTTGTAATGAAAGACGTGCCAGGGCTCAAGCAATTTTTTTTTTAACTTTCATAATGTATGTAGCAAAACAAATGGTGCCTGGGCTATAAACTGTGAAACCCAGAAGCGCCAGGATTTAGCTCTGGCAAGTCCTGGCAGAAATTACACACTGGAAGAATTGTACCAGTTTTGACCTGTGCAGAGTCATTAAGTACTGGTACTTAATGTAAGAGAGTGAAAATCTGGCCCTTTAGCACGGTATTTGGTCTTCTTTTAGGCTTGGTCCTAGATAGTCACAGCCTATAACATATCTGGGGCATACCCTTCCGGATGTATACAATTGGATCTTCAGCCTTGGAAAAGTAATGTACATATTGGGACCCTTGAGTGACTGTTTCAGAATTGGATAGATCATTCTTCTGATGAAAAAAATCCATTAATTTGATTTGCTTCTATCTAAATCTTTTACTTCTAGTTTGTCAGGATAGTCATACAGTGTTGATCATTGTTCTGTCTGAGCATATTGTCCCAAGCATATGTGTTGGGTCTGAAGGTGACATCCATACTACAAAGTGTCAGGACTTTTAATTAAACCATCTTAGTGTAGGCTTAG
This sequence comes from Pelodiscus sinensis, assembly GCF_052426305.1. Taxonomy (NCBI): domain Eukaryota; kingdom Metazoa; phylum Chordata; order Testudines; family Trionychidae; genus Pelodiscus; species Pelodiscus sinensis. The sequence continues at coordinate 204,934,374 of NC_143052.1, forward strand.
TACTGAAATCCTGCTGAGGCCTCTGAAATGGATGGTCATGAGTCCATTAACAACTCATTTGTCTGAAATCTCCAGAAAATTGTTTCTGTCTTGGAAAACAAATTTTCTGATTACCAAGGGTCACGCAGCTACATCTTTTGTGCTCCATTTCACTGACGCTATATTTTTTCATTTAATAGTATTTCAAGCATCCTAAAACATTTAACGTACTACAACCAGAACAAATAATATTTCTGAAGTGTTGTCACCTCGTGGGCAGCAGCCATACAGTTGTGCAATGCAAAGTATGCAGTACAACAGAGAAAGAAAGATGCATTTAGTTAAGGACAGAAGGATAGACCTGTGCTATTAAGAAAAGTGTTATAAGATTTATATTGTCTGAGATGAGAACACATGGATTTGGTTTGTTTTAAATAATCATCTGAGAGCTCTGTCCACAATAAGGTCAGTTTATCTCTGAATACTCCAGTTGCCTTCCCTTGTTGTCTCTGTTTTTATCAGGCTTCTATACCTTGATGTAGCTCATGCAGTACATGAAAATCACCTATTGGAATAGCCAGACTACTGAAATAACTTATAATTGAAAATGCATGGAGGCAGTGTCTGTCTGATAGTCATATTAAGCTTTTATGTTCTTTATTAATATGAAGTTGGTATGAGAGTTTGGAAACCAGTGGGTGAAAGTTATCTTCTGACTGAACTGTTTTAGTGGTGATATCATGTCTAATTCTCAGTCACTACAGAGTAATTTATTGAGATAATTTGATTTTACATAAGGTACTGTACAGGTTGTACCTTCCTGAATTGGAACTGCCTGGTCCGGCAACATTTGCGGTCCGGCATGGACCATGGATGTTCCTGGACCATGGAGCCCAGGAAGAGGGAGGTCTGGCGGTGGAGCAGAAGTGCCTTAAGGGGCACCAGTGACTCATCCAGGAGCCCAGAATATGTGTGTGGGGGAAAGGGGATGGACAAATGAGGAGTTCTGGCCTCAGCGGAGCTCTAGCCTGACCATGGCCATGATCTTCCAGACTGGGTCAGGGTGCTCTGGCCCTTTCCCAGACCATGGAGCTCTAGCCACATTCTGGCTCCAGCAGTCAGGGACCTCCAGCCCCAGCAGTCGCCAGGGAGCTCTGACCTGGGCCACTGAGCTCCATTCTCATCCCTCCACCCCAGCTGCAGAGCACCAGTCCCAACTATGGAGCTAGGTGGCCGCAGAGCTGTGGCTGGGTCAGGCTGGAGCCCTAGCCTGATGGCAGCACAGCCAAGAAGGGAGGGACCTCCCCTGGTCTGGTGAATCCCCTCGTTTGGGACCAGACAGGTGCCGTGGGTGCTGGATCAGCGAAGTCCAACCTGTACTGTATTATGTATGCTAATGGAATATGGGTAAGGATGTGAAGAGTGAACATCTGTTTCTTCTTCGTAATTAGTTCTTAAAATAAATACTGTGGTGCACAGCTGAGTTGTAAAAACAACTAAAATGTTTATTTTCCCTTTCAAATAAATTGGCATCACACATCATTCCCATTCAACCTGTGGACTTAGTAAAGATGTAATACACTGCAAAAGTAATAAATGTCTTCCAGCAAAAGTAAAAACTCAAGTTGTTATAATTATTTTTAAAGAAGAGATGGGTAAATGCTGCAAAATTAAAACCTGAGAACATTCCCACAAATTTAAGAATTAATTCACTTCAGGTGTGTTCATCCTCACTTACGGTCATTTTCCAAAGATATATCTCGTTTGCTCACATATATGCTCTTCTAGAGGTCATTCCAAACTGATGTATTCTCAGTGGAAGCGGTATATTTTATACAGGATGGAACATTATTTGACATATCATGGCGACAAGGTTGGCCAAACACCTCACTAGATACATGACACAGAGATATGTAAATGACTCAGGCAAAGGTATCAGTGAACATTTTTGCAATCAGGGCTATATACACATGCACAATTAAGTTGTGGGAATATGACAATACTCAACTAAAGCTAAACTCTGCAGCTAGCCAACAAATCTGTTAACCTATTTTTTTCTAGGAGCACCCTATGTAAAGCTCATTTGTCCAGGAAGGAAATGATTTAATATTTTCTTAAACACATTAGTTATTTTTCCATAAAACATTCTCTCTTGTAGAAAAATTGAAAGCCTCACTAACTTCTTAATGTCCTCCTCTTTATTATTTTACTTAGAGACAGTTCACAACTATCAACAGAACTTCAATATTTAATAAACAGAGTGCTATTTGTAATCAATCCAGAAAGTATACAAAAGCAACAAGATCTCACTAACAGATGCAAAAATTCTATTGCTGAATGTACTTGAATATATCAGGTGAAACATGGGCATGTTTATAGGAATGAAGCCTTGATGATATTTTTCAGTACCTTACAATATTTCTAATTGGTAGAAAAAATGTTTGCTTAATAACTTTACTGGTTGTTGGTATCTTTATGAATAAAAAATAGCTTTTATGCAGAACAACAGTATGTTATAGGCTTTCTTTTTAAAAGTAATTATTACAGACCCATTCATGAGACATGTTCTGAATAATATTACCGACAGTTTGTTTCCAATAATTTCCTCTGAATTTCTAGTAGATTCTACTTCCTTGGATGTCCATTTTTGAGCTCCCCAGAGTACTTTTCTTTTTCAGAAAACAAAGCATATTGACTTCATATTGGCATGTAATTTGAGACATACAATAATTTTCTTTTCCAAAGTAAAATGACATTATACAGATTGGACCTCCCTGGTCCCGGCACTCTGAACCGGACTGGTCCTGGATGAGAGATTTTGCTGGATCAATGGAGGTCATTTCTGGACCTCTTAACCTGGCTCGCTGGCCTCCTGGCCGTCCCCCCACTGCCTGCTTCACTGCCAACCCCATGGGCAGCCATCACTGCTGTGGTTCTGAGACCTACTGTGCAGCTGCTCATGCTGTGCTAGGGCTCTGGGACCTGCAAAGTGACCGCGTGTGCCACACTGGAGCTCTGGGACTTGCTGGGTTGCTGCATGCCGGGGATTCCAACCCCACTGAGTAGCCCCATTGCCATGCACTGGGTGGCCCCACCATCAGCTTACTACAGGGATCTTGTCTCTGGCCTCCACTGGAACTGTCTGGTCCTGCAATATCTGAGCTGGATCATGGATGTTGATGGACCATAAAATCCCTGTTAAGAGAATTTCAACCTGTATTAGTAAAATCTTTTGGTAACATTTTACAGCAAACATTGTAGGTTTGTAGTAAGGTTGTTTCTGATTTTAATATATAGTTATGCCAAGCTTATCCATATGACACTCCACTTTCCTTCTAAAACAATCAAAAGGTTAATGTCTCAGGGGATTAGTCATGTTAGTCTGTATCTGTAAAAACATCTGATGCATCTAACAGTGATTTTTACCCACAAAAGCTTATGTCTAAATAAATCTGATAGTCTATAAGGTACCACAGGACTCCTCATTGTTTTTGTAAAAATGTAATGATGATTAGTGGTGATGTAGATGTGTTGCCCCCGGGATCTGAGAGAGGCAAGGAAAATGAGGTAATATCTACTATTGGACCAATTTCTATTAGTGAAAGAAAGAAGCTTTTAAGTTCCACAGAGCTCTTCTTACATTCTGGGTTAGGTCAGGCCCAGACTGGAAAAAGAGCTCTATGGAGCTTAAAAGCTTGTATTGAACCAAGTTCTATTGGCAAAAAATATATTACTTCATCTACTTTGTGTCTGTCAGTAACTACTATTTAATCTTATGAAAAGTGAATGCACTAGAATACACTAATTCTGTTATGCAACTTCTCATATCCTTTTTGACTCATCACATTAGCAGTGTAACCTGATATGGAATTATGTGATTTTAATAGACCTAAGCATTTCAACTTTCCCGAAAACCTGTTTTCTATCATATCTCCAGACTGAGTAATTCTCTTTTTGCTTCTGTAGGAAATGGTAAGTGAAAATGCATTATTGATTATTTGTTTCTTGCATCTGGAATTGTTTAACAGCTTTGTTACTGAACAATCTAATAAAGTACATAGACTAATAGGGTGAGAGAAGTTTCAGTTAATACACCAAATAGAACAGAATTGGAAAGATAGACTGTTGTATTGAGTGTAATCCCCTTAAAATGACAGAATTAGAAACATTCCAACCTAATAACTTCTTAATTGCATTATTGAGTTTTAACATATAGGGAGTCTGCTGTCACTTCTGGGGGGAAAAATGTACAGGGAGAAACACAAATTGGGAAGATATCTTTGGATTGGGCAAGGTCCTGATACTGACATTAAAATACATGCGAAGCTAAGAGGACCTGGTCACTAATCAAGGATTGCTTTTAAAACATCAGAGAAAAGAAATAGCAGCCTAATTCCAACAGCAGTTTCTCCAGGAAAGAGGAGAAAACTATTACACATCCATTTCACATAAGATAAGTTGTACAGGGTCACTTCAGATGCTGGTGATAGAACCCACGTTTCTAAGATAACAGAGCCACAGTACTTAGAATAGTCTTCGATAATCCATAATAACATGACGTGGTTTAGGTCTGGTCCACACTACAGACCTGTGTTACTGTAGTAACTGCTATGAAAAATCCATACCTCTGCATGATACCGTTCTACCAATGTAATGTCCTGTATGAACAGAACTAAGTTGGTGTACCAGCCTCTCGAGGAGATGGATTAACTATTCCAACAGAAGAGCTCTTTCCCACTGGTGAAGAGCATTTTCCTGGAAGTGCTACAGCAGCACAGCCACATTACTGTAGCTGCAGCATTTTAAGTGTAGACTTACCTTTGTCTTTTTAGCAGCTAGATTACTTATTTCATGCTAAGATCGCTGGTTAATTTTAGCTCCTGGAATAGAGGCTAATACTTTTATATCCAGAGGTTCTGAGCTCAGTCCCTAGAGATGATCCAAACAAGACAAAGACACAGTCAAACATAAGATAATAGTAACAGACATATTTGTCCTGATCTATTAAATGTTAAGGTATTTCATGTAATTCTGTACTAGAGGATTACCTACTCTTTCTGGATGCATATGTTTAGATTAGACAAGAGCCCTATTATCCATGAACTGAAAAGCGCAGATGGGTATGTAATTGTTTTTCTTGAATACTTTAGATTGACAGGTATAATTTCTGTACATAAATACTATATATTTACAGTAAACATATGGACTAATCCTTGGAATTTGAAGTACTGTACTTTTTTAAAATTTCTGGAAGAAATGAGAATGATAATTCTCTTTTCTTAGGAAAGCTAATAGTAACAGCTTAATAAGCAAATACGTTTTGCACTAGGGTTCGAACACTGAATGCAATACAATGACTATGGTGAATTAGTATTGACTTCTGTGATCTCTCTTTTCCCACCTATTGGTCTCTGTTGTCCTTTTTTGATGTATCTGTCTCTTTCCATTTATCCACTAGTGCACACTGACATATCTTAAAGGGAGACATTTTGGCTCCATTGCTTAACTGGTTTATTAAACATAGTACTTAGTCCTTAGGGGTAAAATCCATTTAAGCAAATAGCAATTTTTTTCACTTAGTTGAATAGAACCAGAATTCTATCCCTGAAGGTTTTTATAGATTAAGGCTGGAAGAGGCCATTGTGACTAGGCTGACTTCCTGCATAACACAGGTTATAAGACGTGTCTGAAATAATTCCTGTTTGAACTTGAGCATACATTTTAGAAAAATATCTTCATTTGAAAACGTCTAGTAAAAGGGAACCCACAACAACTCTTAATAAGTTGTTCCAAAGGTTAATTATCCTCTGTTAAAAAAAGTGAAAATGTGCACATTGAGGCAGAAATTGTATAGTTTCCACTTCCAAACATTAGATTTTGTTATGCTTTTGTCTACATACTGAATAACCCTCTATTACCACAATTATCTATGCCAGGCGGTCACTTGTAGACTGTGATCAAGGCAGCATTTACCTTCTCTTTTCTCAGTTAATTTGCTTGATCTCTTTGGCTCTTTTACTATATAAGATATTTTTCAAACTTTGAATTATTTTCCTGGCTCTTCTCTGAACCCTCTCCCAGTTTTTAAACATACTTTTTCAATTGTGGACATCAAAACTGTGCAAACTCTTCTAGTAGCTGTCATGACAGTACAGATACTCCAACTTGATATTCCCCTGTTTATACAGCCAACAATTGAAGTACAGGTTGTACCTCGAAAAATGGCACACTCTCGTCCAGCAACATCCTTCAGGGCAGGAGGGACAACTGAGACCGGGACAACAAGGTTGGTAGCCCAGCTGGAGGCAGCATGGGACCAGGGCCAGAGCCCCACAGCAGCCTCCAGAAGCCAGTGGCAGCATAGTGCCGAGCTGGAGTTCCCTGGCAGCATGGGTGGGCACAGGGCTAGAGCCTTGCGGCAGCCCCTGGGAGCTTGTGGCTGAGGCCAGAGTCCTGTGGCAGCACCTGTCAGTGTGGGGCTGGAGTCTCCTGGCATCCCTCAGGAATGCAGGGCCAGAGCACTACGGCAGCCCCCGGGAGTGCAGGGCTGGGGCCAGAACCCCACAGTAGCCTACTGGAGCAGAGGGCCGGGGCCAGAGCCCCACAGCTGCCCTCAGATGCATGGATCTGGAGCCCTGCAGCAGGAGTCAAACCCTGTGCTGCCCAGGAAGCTGGCGGGTTCGGGACAGGGGAGTTGGTGTTTGAAGAGGTGCAGGGGGAGTTAAGGAGTCATGCAGGGGGTTGGGTTTGGGAGTGGGCTCAGGGACAGGGGTGAGGGTGCAGGAATCAGAGATGGTGGTAGAAGGTGAAGGGCTCATGGCAGGGTGCTGGAAGGCAGTGGTAGCTTACCGGGGTTGGCCAGTGGTGAATATGATGCAGCTCTTGCAGTGGATCCTCATGGGAGCAAGGGACTCCAGGAGCTGGCCCCAATTTCCATCTACTCCCCTCCAGCGAGTGGAGAGGCTTAGCTCTTGGAGTTGGCCATCACCTGAAACTGCCTCTGCAGCAATTGGGGGTTTCGTAGCTCCACAGTCTGCTCGGCCTGCAGCTGCACTCCAGCCTCCCGACAGACCAGGAGAGGGCAGAAGTTGGAGTTAGCCATGAACTACAGCTGCCACCCCTCCATCCCTCGAATTCAGGGTCACCGTGGTGGGGATGCAGTCGGAGTAAAAAAAAAAGCTTGGTCTCACTGTCTCACCCAGGCTGCGCTGAAGAGGCTATTCACAGGCAGCTAAATTGGTGCTCCCCTACCATGGTGCCCAGGGGCAACTTCCCCACATACCTCCCTCGCTATGCCTTGGGGGAGGGAAGACGAGGCAGGGTGCCTGTTGGGGCAGGCTGCCACTGGCAGGTGATGGGCTTGGGGCCATGGAAGGAGACCTTCCCTGTTTCGGCAAATTCTCTTGTTTGAGACCAGTCAGGTCCTGAGAGTATCGAACTGAGGAAGCCCATCTTGTAGTTCTTTTGGCCACAGTGTCACATTGGGAGCTCAGTTTTAGATAGCTGTCCACGGGGACCCTCAAGTCTTTTTCAACACACTGCTTCCCAGGATAGAGTTACTCAGACTGTAAATATGGTGTTTGTTTCTAGATTCATGACTTCACAGTTGGCTGTTCTGAAATACATTGTTTGTAACCAGCTTGCTGAGTATTCAAGATCAATTTGATTAGTGACCTGTCGTCTTCATTATTTACCATACCTGCAATCTTTTTGTCATCTACAAACTTTGTCAGTACAAATTAGATGTTTTCTTTCATGTCATTGGTAAAAGTGGTAAATAGCATAGGACAAAGAATTGATCCCTACAGGAACCCCATAGGAATACATTCATTACATTTTTAGACAAGTCAACCATTTAAATCCATTTAATGTGTACCATATTCTGTAACTTTTAGAATATTGATTTTTTCCCCCATGTTGGTTTGAATAAAGTGATTGAGTTCTCTGGACAAAACACAGGGATTTAATATTTTGAACTAAAAGCAGATTAGGATTTCTCTGGTGTGTATGGATTGTTTGTAACTATGTGAAGCCCTGACAAACAAGGCAGCACTTTGATCAGTATAGCCGAGTAGAAAAAGATGATTCCATTTCTCCAAGGATTTTGATTTTTCTAAATTTGGTTTTATTCTGATTTGTAACATTTAAAAAAACCTATTAAAATTCTTAGCGTAGTGGAATGGAGCCCTGGCTCAAAGTCAGTCTGTCATTCAGGATTCCCCAGAGCTCTGAACCCTGGGAGCCATGTGGTTCCCTCACTCTGAGCCAGTCTATTATGTGAGCTACTATCCAGGTGAGCTGACAGGAATCCTGGTAGGTCTCTGATGAAAACCTGCATGGTAGGCAAAAACCCTCCTCCTCATCCCAAATCCCTGATCAAGCCCTCAGATGGTGTTTTGTCTGCTTACCCCATGTTCCCCCACACATAGCTTCATCCTTTCCCCCAGAATCCATTCACTACCCACCAAAGCAGCCTCTCTGGCTCACCAAGGGGGATATTTACAGAGCACAGCTGGTGGGGCAGGACAGAGCTGGTGAGGGCATTTCAACAAAAATTAAATTTGAGCTGGAAGTAAAAACATTATTTTTTTTTTTTTTAGAATTTGTGTTTGTTTAAATGGAAAAAGACACAGACCCTGACTTTCTGAGTGCTCCAAAGGTAGAGCCCCCATGAGGAAAAAATACTGGGTGCCTAACAACCACCTGTTAAATTTTCAAACTTTCTATTCGCAGAAAGCCAAACACCTTTCCCCTGCCTCACTCCTTTTCAAAGGCCCCACTCCAGCCTTCCGCACCCTTGTTGCTCACTCTCCCCCATCCTCCTCATCATTCATTTCCTTCCGGCTTGGACAGGTGGCTGGGATGAGAGCTCTGGAGTGGGGCCTGGGGTGCGGGAGGCAGCTCCAGGAAGAGGCAGCAGTTGGTGTGCAAGAGGATTAAGGGCTCTGGCCAGGGGTATGGGCTCTGAGATGGAATATTACTATATCTTGCTCATGAGAACATAAGAATGGCCATACTGGGTCAGACCAAAGGTCTGTCTAGCCCAGTATTCTGTCTTCTAATAGTGGCCAATGCTACGTGCCTCAGGGGGAATTAATAGAGCCATCAAGGGATCCATCTCCTAACCCTCATACCCAGCTTCTGAGAAACAGAGGATAGGTACACACCGTCCCTGCCCAACCTGAATGATAGCCATTGATGGACCTATCTTCCATGAATGTATCTAATTCTTTTTTGAATCATGTTACACTCTTGGCCTTCACAACATCCTCTGGCAAAGAGTTCCACAGGTTAACTATGTGTTATGTGAAGAAGTACTTCCTATTTATTTGCTTTAAACCTGCTGCCTAATACTTTCATTTGCTCTCCCCTAGTTTTGTGTTTTGAGAAGGAGTGAATAGCACTTCTTTATCTACTTTCTCAATACTAGTCATGTTTTTTATGGACTTCAATCATATCCCTCTTTAGTCAGCTTAGTTATCCCTTTTCCAAGCTGAAAAGTCCCAGTCTTACTAATGTCTCCTCTTATGGAAGCTGTTCCATACCCTTAATATTTTCCAAATGCAATATATCTTTTTTTGTTTAGATGGGGTGACCATATCTGCATGTAATATTCAAGATGTGTGCATGCCATGGATGTATACAGAGGCCAATATGATATTTTTCTGTCTTATTTGTCCCTTTCTTAATGATTCCCAACATTTTGTTCAGTTTTTTTGGATTGCTGCTGCACATTGACTAGATAATTTCCCTGAACTATCCACAGTGACTTCAAGATCTCTTTCGTGAGTGATAACAGCTAATTTAGATGCCATCTTTTTATAGTTGGGATTTTTCAATGTGTATTTGCACTTATCAACATTTAAAGTTCATCTGCCATTTTGTTGCCCAGTCATCCAGTTTTGTAAGATCATTTTATAACAGAGTCTGTTTGCAACTTATCTTACTTGAATAGTTTTGTATCATCTGCAAAATTTGCCACCTCACTGTTTACCCCCTTTTCCAAGTCATTCATGGATATATTGAATAGTGATGGTTCAAATACAGACCCCTGAGGGATACCACTATTTATCTCTCTCTATTCTGAAAACTGATCATTTATTCCTATTTTTTGTTGCCTATCTTTTAACCAATTACTGATCCACATGAGAGGATCTTGCCTCCTCTTCTATGACAGTATATTTTACTTAGGAGCCTTTAGTGAAAGATCTTGTCAAATACTTTCTAGAAATCTAAATACACTATATCCACTTGATTCTCCTTGTCCCCATACTTGTCAGCCTCTTCAAAGAATTCTAGTAGATTGCTGAGGCATGATTTCTTTTTACAAAACCCATGTTGATGCTTCCACTAAAATTTATTCTCATCTATATGTCTCACAATACTATTTTTTACTATAGTTTAAACCGGTTTGCCCAGTACTAAAGTCAGGCTTATCAGCCCATAACAGCTGGGATCACCTTTGAAGCCCTTTTAAAAAAATTGACATCACATTAGCTATCCTACAGTTATTGGGTATAGAAACTGATTTAAATGATAGGTTGCAGACTACAGCTAGTAGTTCTTCAGTTTCTCATTTGAGTTCCTTCAGAACCCTTAGGTGAATGCCATCATCTCCAGGTGGTTTATTACTTTTTAATTTAACAGTTTGTTCCAAAACCAACTCTAATGGCACCTCAATTTTGGACATTTCTTCAGATTTGTCACTGAAAAAGAATGGCTCAGGCTTGGGAATCTCCCTAACATCCTCAGCCATGAAGATCAATGCAAACATTTATTTAGTTTCTCTGAAATGGCCTACTCATCATTGAGTGCTCCTTTTGTGTTTCAACCATCCAATGGCCCCACTGGTTTTTAAAAGACTTCCTTCATAGAATCATAGAATTCCTTCTTCTGATGTACTTATTTTTATTTTTACTATTAATTTGAAACTCTTCAGCTAGCTATTTGTCAACAATTTTTTGGCCTTCCTAAATGTATTTTTACACTTCATTTGCCAGCATTTATGCTCTTTTCTATTTTCCTCACTACAATTTAGCTTCCGCTTTCTAAACTATGCCTTTTACCTCTCACTGATTTGATTGTATGCATTCTTTCACATATAATAGCACTCCCCACCAGCATGACCTATTCTGTTCTTCCTATAGATTTTGTACCCGGGTTTTACTAATCACATTCCATCAAGTTTCTATGATGCCTGTCTATAGCAGAAAACTCTTGGTCAGGGATTAGGGTGGGTGTTTGTGTAGATTTGATGCTGAGTAGTAACAGGGAGCTTCACAAGCAGTTGTTTTAGGTTTTTTTGGTATATTTTAGTGTGATCAGAGGAGAGAATCCGGTAGAATCTGGTGTTGGGGAGTTGTTTGGCTGTCTCCTCTTCATAATATCACAGGACCTAACCACATAGACCACCACATCAGAGGATCATTTAACAACATGTCATCTAATGTGATCTATGCCAGCAATTCCCTTCTGCTATGTATATTGACCAAACTTAGGGAAAGAATTAATGGACACAAATCTGATATAAGAAAAGGCAACACACAGAAACCTTTTGGGGAACATTTTAGCTTGTCTGGGTGCTCATTCATGGATCTCAAAATCACCCTATTCTTTCAGGCCAATTCTACCAGCTAACTACATAGGGAAGTCTTAGAACTTAACTTCATTTACAGGTTTGATTCTTATCACAAAGGCATGAATAAAGACATTGGCTGGATGGCCCACTACATTCCACATCCTAATGACCTAAAAAAACAAACAATGGGTACTTAAGAACAATTTGAACCTTCTCTATCAGCAAATTCTGTGGGAATTTGCATATCTTCTTCTGATCTCACTTTTGAAAGAGGATCTTTCAAAAGTGAAAGTAGTCTCGATGCTTTTTTGAGGGGAAAACCCCTTTTTCTGAAAAAAACATGTAAACCTCCTTTTTTAAGGAACAGCGTTTTTTTTCCAAAAAAGTGTTTTTCCTGAAAAAAATGCATCCAGACTACTTTCACTTTTGAAAGATCCTCTTTTGAAAGTGAGATCAGAAGAATTTGCATATCCTCTTTTGAAAGTTCTACGTAGTCTAGACATAGCCTCTATTTCTTTTCCTGTTTTTCCCTTCTCTCTTCCCCTCCCCCCTTCCCTATTTATTTAGAAACTGGACCTTTAATAACTCCATTCATCTGAAGAAGTTGGTTGTGCCCACAAAAGCTCATGATACCATCTACGTGTTTTGTTAGTCTTTAAGGTGCTGCAAGATTATTCATTGTTTTTTAAGTTTTTCCAATTATAGGATGTCAGACCTCTTGAAAAAGTTAAGAGATGAAAGAACCTGATTTTATCAATGCAAAATAGATATATCAGTTGCTTTACCCCTTTGGGATCATATCATTTAATTTATTGAGGTTGAGAGAGAAAGGCAACTCAGCAAGAGGAAGGGAGAAAATCAGCAACGATGTTCCTAGGCAGCCATGATAAGCGTTGCAAAGAAAAAAAAAATCAGAGAAATGAAAGTTAGGTAAAGCCAAGCCTGAGTTTATAAATGAATGAAGAAAAATGAACAAGCTAATACATTAATCCCAAACCAAACAATAACAAAGAGCGTGGATGACACGAGGATTCTAATTTAAGAAATCAAAGTTTCCTTTACCATGCAGAGCAAAAAGTATTTTAAAAGTGAGATAACATTTAAGGTGAAACAATAGCTGCACAGTGAAGCTGTGCTATGGTGGAATAAAATGGAGGGAATCCATCTTATTCTCCCCCGGTGTGCTTGTACAATGATAGGTAGTAAGGTAGTCATAATTCCATTATACTGTATGGGCTCGTCTACACTGGCCCCTTTTCCGGAAGGGGCATGTAAATTTCATGAGTCGTAGTAGGGAAATGCACGGGGGATTTAAATATCCCCCGCGGCATTTAAATAAAAATGTCCGCCGCTTTTTTCCGGCTTTTAAAAAAGCCGGAAAAGAGCGTCTACACTGGCCCCGATCCTCCGGAAAAAGTGCCCTTTTCCGGAGGATCTTATTCCTACTTTGAAGTAGCCTATGTGTCTGGGAACAGAAGGGAGGGTATGTGCCTTCCATGGATAATAGTGCTAGTCAGATCTAAATGAATCCTGTTTGACCAGCATTGTGGACCGTGGTCCTATCCATCATGTGATGCAGAAGAGCTGAGTTGAACAGAGCACTGAATTTTTCCAGTTGCTATCCATTGTGTGTCCTTCTGCTCTCCACAGGGCTTTATGCCTTTTAAAGACATTGTGCCATCAAGGAGCATAGTTGGGGTAGTGTGCCTCATTCCCTAGTACTCGATGCATTTCCAATTTTTAGCAACCATAATTGAGCCCTTACACTGTCACTGTGCAATTGCAGAGAATGTACATAAGAGCAGTTATGGATGGAACCATAGACTCGATTAAAAATATCCAGGATATTAATTACAGAGTGACCAAGAGGAAGGAAATAAATATAGATGTCACTTGAATAACTTAAAACTTCAGGGGGAAAACTGTAGTTAAAGCATACCCTTCCCCAGGTGATAAAACACAATTTTTCATTCTTAAAGGAATATGTTTCTGTTTGAAATGTATATATATTGTCATGTTAGTATTGTCTAACAATGTGTAATACAACTGCTAGAGATTTAAGTGGGAGGAAAAAGCCCAGACCTTTAGAAAACCAAAAATACCCAGAAGAAAATGTTTGTTTATATGTAATGAGCTCATAGGTTTTGACTCACTTTTTTTAAAATTGCTTCCTAGGCTTCTTGACTTTCATATAGGCCTCTGTATTTGAAAAAAAAAAAAGTCATTTGTTACCCAACAGTTAGGAATTGATTTATTGAACACATATCAGCAGGAGAAAAACAAAAGAGAAGCTTAGTGAAGTTGCCAGCAGTGTGTGTACTGAGTCTAAACTATAAAACTTTCATTATTAAACTAATGAGGAGAAACTTTGTGGTGATATATACAGATTGAGCATGTAAAAAGAAACACTAGAAGATGATGTAAATGTCATTATGAAGGACCAGATTCAGAATAACATTGAAGCAGGTGCTTAACTATGAGCACAGGGCTAATCTCATCCTATTCAGCAAACTGCATAAATACATCTGGTCCCATTACAGTCAAGCTGTTTGTTGAACAGGAGTGGGATTAGTCACATTCTATCAATTAAGCACATGCTCAAGTTCATTGTTGAGCTGGGACTTACATTTGAAACAATCTTTATAAAAATTAGACTACATCATGCTTATCACACTTTTTCTGAAATGGAGCTCTCTCTTAACAACAACAACTGTTGCAGTACATGCTGTGTTTGTGGGTAACTAGGAATACACACTTTGTAAGACCTAGCTAAATTCAAGATAATGTTTTGAAGTGCTCCTATACATCAGTAAGATCTCATACAGAAAGTAAAACATGAGTGGTAAGATAAAAATATTTGTACATTCATTTGCCCGCACCAGCAAGATATTTGCTTGTGTTTTGTCATTTCTTAATCAAAAAGAGCATGGAGGAATAACATATTGTTTAAGATTTTCTTTGTATTTCTTAATCTTTTTAAAAACCATTAGAATGGTTTGCAGAAATGTGTTACACGTTTTACCACTCATTTCACATCTAAGAGGACCATGGAGGGCAGGTTTCTATCTACCTAATGTTAGGAGAACCATTTGTTACAAGGACTGAGCCTTGAGTCCTATGCCTTCTTGAATCTTTCTCTCTGAGTAGTCATCAGAGATGGAACAAATCTTTGTTTTTGTTTTTGATTTTATGCTACTAGAATGTAGCTTTCATTATCCAGAGCTATATTTTCTGAAGCCCCTTGTTATCTTGAAACAAGGTTTTTGTCCTCTGATTTAAGATAATGTCATAGCTAATTTCAGGTGATGAGACCTGGATAATTTATAGGGAAGAACATGGGAAAGGAAAAAAATCAGCAGAGAAGTCCTTCACTTGCCAATGATTTTCAGAATGCAGATTTTAGCAAACAGAAAAGGGCTCTAGGACAGGCAACGGGATGATGCACACAGTGTATTGCTTCCACCTCAAATTACACAGCAACACAGTTGCAGTTATGCCAATGGTCCTTCAGGTTTTATTTGCAGGGGAAACAGGCTTATGTGGGTCTGTACCTAGGGAAAATATATATTGACTTGTTCTTAAATATTGAATACTGGTTCATGGAGCAGTGAAGCATCAGAGAAAATACCATGCACAAGAGTAGAATACAAGAGATAACATAATTAATGCAGTCTTAACTCAGCTCAGCTTATGGACTGTGAGCTTTTTCATGACTGATTACCTAAATGGTTGAATGATTACCCAAATTCCTGTTTTGTTAGCATAAACATGATCAGAGACCATAACTGTTGTTTTCATTGTCATCATTGCAATTGTGGTAATTTAGAAAGTTGAAGTATAAAACATGTAGCGACAACTTATCTGCCTTCCCTTTCCTGCCCCTCTTCAGCTCATGAGGGCTGCCACATGAAAATACATTGGATCCCAACAACTACCATGGGGCAGACTTCTACTTACGGATATCATCCAGCAGTGGCCTCATAGATCTTACTGTTATTCAGGGTCAACAAAAAAAATGAAATCATGTACAAATCACCTAGTCTTAGGCTAACTTGAAACTCCCTGTGGTTAACAGAAAGATTCTATATCTTCTATGGTTGTGTGCATATCATATCACCTAAAAGTATTATTGTTAGCAAAAGCTCAAAAATCAGTATGTTAAATTGAATGATCCACCATAGCAGTGCTTACCATTTTTCTCAACCAGAGTTGCAGCAAGTTTTAATAGGACTGAAGATGTGAGGTAGGGGTCAGAAGTTTGAATTGAAGTTTACCAAAGGAATAAATTCACCAGGGCATGAATTAGGTTAACTCTGCCAGTGGGCAACTGGGAATGCAGTGGTGTAGTAATTTACAGCAGCTGTTCTGTGTCAGAGTTTTCAACAGTTTATGTGGATAAGTGTTTTGTGGGGAACAGCATTTGGGCACTGGTGCAACAGTGATCCTCAATCCTCATCCTCATGATACAGTATTGTATGGTGACTGTATTCAAATTGAAGGTTTATGAGCAGATGTGTTTTGAGGTGGGGCATAGCAACATGGGGAAGATGTGATGTGGTCTACCATAGAGAGTGTGATGCATCCTGTGCTCTAAGGGAGAAACAAAACATACTTAAACAGCAAAATTGATACACATTTAAAGTTATAAATAGAATATTAATAATTGAATGGTGTGTGTGTGGGGGGGGGGAATTTATGGGGTCAAAATTTCTGTGGCTTACAACCACTTGAAGAATTTTAGCCTGGAGTTATTATAAAAATGTAAGCCCATACATGAGTTCCCAGCCATCATATATGACTAGAATCATAATAATAATGATGATGATGATAATACTAATAATACAATAAATAAATAAAAGGCAGGCCTAGTTTTATAAGGCTACTTGCTAGTGTTGGAATATAGGTAAAATCTCTGGTAATTATGGATTTAAATAGTGGCCTTGAACAGATATTGTAATACTATTGATTTGTTTCTCTCGGGAATATGATTATGTTTAGCTGAGAGCTGAGCAACATCTGCTTCAGTGTTCTTTTGTTTCTGTGCTAAAAATTCCAAATTGACTTTTAGAAACAAGCAGATTTTCGTTGCTCCTAAGAGACTTGATTCAAAATAGATTTTTAATTCAGAGACAGCATATTGTGATTAAATATCCCATTGAGGTTCATATTTCTGTTTTCATAGCAAAAACTGAACTCTGATCTGTTTATGACTCCTGAGAGAACAATCTTGTGGTATAATTTTCACATACAAATGTAACATTTTATATCTTGTGTAAATCATTCTTTAAAGAAAGTTTCTCACAGTTGGATTGAAAACAAAAGCTGTATAAGATACAGGCCATAACTTCACATAACTCAAAAATCAAAAATTCCAGTGATGCAGTAAAATATGGAGTAGAGAAGACTAGAAACAAAGGACAAGACCATTCAAGAGCCATAGAATTATAGTGAATGAGACAGCAAACAAGAAAGTTTGAGAGAGTTTGAGAGAGAGAGTCTTTCCAATGGGAATGGTGGGGGGCAGTGCTCGGGAGCAACTGGATAGAGCCAGGTAAGTGCCCGTCCTCGTGCTCAGACCTCCACACCCCAATCACCCCTCATTCATCCCTTGTCCCCCTGCCAAGACCCTGCACCTGTAGTTTGCTCCTGCACCTTTCCTCCTGGCCACACACAGCACTCTCCCTTGCTCCTGTGCCCTCCTTCCTGGCCAGACACCCTACTCCCAGCCTGCTTCTGCACCCCACCTCCCACCCAGACCTCGCACCCTCATCCTGTCCTGCACTCCACCTCCTGCCCAGATCCTACATGCCTGTCCCTATCCTACTCACTGGCAGCCCTGTCCCACACACCAAACCCCTCATTTTTGTCCCAACCCAGAACCTAAGAGATCCCCCAAATCCACTAAACCTGGAACCCCAGAAAAGTAAATCTGGCCTATGGGAAGCCCTGAACCTCAGTCCTCCCTGTCCTTTCCCATTGCCCCATGGGGCTGGAGCACCAGAAAAATGAGGTGTTTCAGTTGGAGGCCACACAAGTGAGGGTTGGAGGGTTTTAGAGGAATTTTTTTGCTTCTGACTTGTGTGGACCCCTGCTGATTTGTGTGTGGGTCAGTGCCCACTGACCTAAAAGTCGTTCCCCACTCCTCCCATAAAGAAAGAAAACATTGAAAACTTTTGTATTGGACATAAATTAATAGTTTACTTTATTTAAAATGAAGTTTCATGGGAGAGTTTAAATGCTTAGTCTGTTTAATAATTTAAATTAAACTATTCTTCCTAGCTGCAGCACTAGCAAAATGGATCGGGCATGATTATGTAATTAGCAGTGGGTTTCCATTAGCAGCTGGTGGTCTGCAGAAAGGTTTGCATTGAGCCAGGTGGTCCACTGAATGCGTAATGGAGAGAGTCTCTTCCCTACTCCTGGCAGAGTGGCATAGCCCAGGGATGGAGGGTTAAATCTTGCCACACCACTTTGGAAAGTTTGCTGATCCCTATGCTGGTAAATAAACACAACTGTGACATGATTGACATCACAGAGACTTGGTGGGATAATATATTTGACTGGAATATTGATATAGTTTGCTCAGGAAAGACAGGCAGGAAAGTAAAGCAGCAGGTGTTTCCTTAAGTATTAGAAATGTATATAGTTGGACTAAGGTTTGATGGAAATGGGAGACCAATTTGTTGAAACTTTTTGGATAAAGACAAAAGAGATAAAAGAAGTGTGATGTCATGGTAGGGAATCTACTAGACTCAAGTAACTAGAGACACCTAACCAAGAAACGATGGATAAGACTTTTTTAAAACTAACAAAATCATACAAAGCACAACACTTGCTTGTCATGGGGAACTTTAACTATGTAGAGCATTGTTGGGCAAATAATACAGATGGGCACAGATTATCCAGTAAGTTCTTAAAATGTATTGGAGAGGATTTGTTTTTATTTTGAACAAAGCGAAAGCTACTAAGGGAGAGGTTATTCTACATTTGATATTGATATGGTTCAAAATTTGAAAGTGAAAGGCAACTGAGGTATAAGCGATCATAAAATTGTATGGCTCATGATTCTGTGAAATGGTAGAAGGGAAAAGAACACAATAAAGATAATGGCTTTCAAAAAGGCAGACAGTAGCTAACTCAGGGAGTCGGTAGGTAAGATCCCATAGGAACAAAGCAAGAGACCACCTTGGCATAACCACCAGATATTCAATGATCTGAAACTCAAAAGAGAGTCCTACAAAAGTTGAAACTGGGTCAAATTACAAAGGATGAACATAAACAAATAGTACAGATATGTACCAACAAAATTTACAAGGCACAAACCAAGATTAAACTTAATAGAGACAAAAAGGGTAATGAGAACTTTCTACAAATACATTAGAGGCAAGTGGAATGCCAAGGATTTGGTAGACTTATTACTCAATGAGCAGGAAAACCAAAAACAAATGTGGAAATGGCAGAAGTCCTAAATGACTTTTTTGTTTAATTTTTCACCAAAAAGTCTCATAGCAACTAGATGTCTAGCGTACTGAATGCCAGTGAAAAAGGGTTAGGATCAGAGCCTTAAATAAGGAAAGAAAACATTAGAAATTATTTAGATATCTTCATTTCTCCAAGGACTGATAAAATACATCCTAGAATATTCAAGGAGCTAACTGAAACATTAGCAATAGGCCTCAAAGTCATGAGAGATATGAGAATGTCCAGAGGACTGGAACATAAAAAGGACAAACCAGAGAACTACAGGCCATTTATCTTAATTTCAGTGCCCAGAAAGATAATGGAGCAAATAATTACACAATTAATTTGCAAGCACCTAGAAGACAATAAGGTGATAAGTAAAGGTTGGATTTGTCAGGAACAAATAATGTGAAACCAACCTAATAGATTCATCTGGCAAGGTAACAAGCCTATTGGATAGGTGGGGATCAATAGATGTGGTATATATTTTGACTTTAGAAAGGTCTCAGATGACCTTCTCAGATGACCTTCTCATAAACAGACTAGGAAAATACAACCTAGAGATACTAATACATGTGCATAACTGGTTGGCAGTCATTCCCAGAGAGTAGTGATAGAAATGTAGCCGTGTTAGTCTGGGGTAGTTGAAGCAAAATGCAGGACAATGTAGCACTTTAAAGACTAACAAGATGGTTTATTAGATGATGAGCTTTCGTGGGCCAGACCCACTTCCTCAGATCAAATAGTGGAAGAAAGTAGTCACAACCATATATACCAAAGGATACAATTTAAAAAAAAAAAAAAGAACAAATATGAAAAGGACAAATCACATTGCAGAACAGAAGGGGGATGCGGGGGGTGGGAAGGGGGAGGAAGGAAGGTAAGTGTCTGTGAATTGCTGATATTAAAGGTAGGGAGAGTGGGATGTTTGTGAGTTAATGGTATTACAGGTGATAATTGGGGAAACTGTCTTGGTAATGGGTGAGAAAGTTCAGACTTGTTAAGTCCTTGTTGGTAAGTGTCGAATTTTAACATGAATGACAGTTCAGAGGATTCCCTTTCAAGTGCAGATGTAAAAGGTCTTTGTAGCAGAATGCAGGTGGCTAAGTCATTTAGAGAGTGTCCTTTCTGGTTAAAGTGGCAAGAAACTGTTTTCTCTTTGTGATCTTGTCTGATATCTGTTTTGTGGGCATTAATCCTTTGGCGAAGCGTCTGAGATGTTTGTCCAATGTACATAGCAGACGGACACTTTCGGCACATGATAGCGTAGATTATATTTCTGGATGCGCAGGAATATGTGTTCTTGATCTTATAACTCACTTGGTTAGGTCCAATAATGGTATCAGCAGAATGAATATGTGGACAAAGCTGGCAACGGGGTTTGTTGCAAGGGAAGGTACCAGGGTTGGAATTAGTGTGGTATGTCCTGTGGTGGTTGGTAAGAATCATCTTGAGGTTAGGTGGTTGTCTATAGGAGACTATGGGTCTGTCTCCCAGAGCCTCTTTGAGTATGGTATCCTGTTCCAATATAGGCTGTAGTTTATTGATAATGTGTTGGACAGGTTTAAGTTGGGGGTTGTAGGTGATGACAAGTGGTGTTCTATTGTTGGTTTTCTTGGGTCTGTCTTGAAGAAGATGGTTTCTAGGTATTCGTCTGGCTCTTTCAATTTGCTTTTTTGTTTCTCTGGGTGGGTAGTTGAGATTTATAAATGCTTGGTAGAGATCCTGAAGCTTCTGGTCTCTGTCAGTGGGGTTAGAGCAGATGCGGTTGTATCGAAGGGCTTGGCTATAGACGATGGATCGTGTGGTGTGTTCTGGATGGGAGCTGGATGCATGTAGGTAACTGTATGAGTCAGTGGGTTTTCTGTAGAGAGTGGTGTCTAATTTTCCATTGTTGATTTGTACGGTGGTGTCCAGGAAGTGGATCTCTCGTGTAGAATGGTCCAGGCTGAGGTTGATGGTGGGGTGTAGGTTGTTGAAATCTCTGTGGAATATCTCCAGTGTTTCTTGGCCATGTGTCCAGATCATAAAGATGCCATCGATGTACCGTAGGTAGAGGAGGGGTGAAAGGGGACGGGAGTTGAGGAAACGTTGTTCTAGGTCAGCCATAAAGATGTTAGCATACTGTGGGGCCATGCGTGTACCCATGGCTGTGCCGCTGATCTGGAGGTATAAGTTGTTCTCAAACCGGAAATAATTGTGGGTGAGAACAAAGTTACATAGGTCTGCTATCAGGTTGGCAGTAGTGTCCTCTGGGATAGTGTTTCTAATTGCTTGTAATCCGTCTTCATGTGGGATGTTGGTATATAGAGCTTCTACATCCATGGTGGCAAGGATGGTATTATTGGGGAGGTTATCGATGTTTTGTAGTTTCCTTAGGAAGTCAGTAGTGTCTCGGAGATAGCTGGGGGTATTGGTTACGAAGGGTTTGAGAAGAGTGTCTACATAGCTGGATAGACCAGTAGTGAGCGTGCCAATACCAGAGATGATGGGACGTCCGGGGTGCCCAGGTTTATGGATCTTGGGAAGTAGATAGAACAATCCTGGTCGGGGGTCAGAAGGTGATTCTGTGAGGATTTGTTCCCGAGTAGCTGTGGGGAGGCTTTTAAGGAGACAGTGTAGTTTCTTTTGGTAGTCCAAGGTGGGATCAGAGGGGAGAGGTTTGTAAAATGTGGTGTTCGAGAGTTGTCTGGTTGCCTCCTGGTTATAGTCGGCCTTATTCATAATGACCACAGCGCCCCCTTTGTCAGCTGGTTTGATTACAATGTCCAGGTTGTTTTTGAGACTCTGGATGTAATCATTGGAGGTTTACAGTCGAGCTGGAAGAGCATATTGAGTGGGGTCCCTTAGGAATCTGGGCCTAGTTCTGTTTAATATCTTCTTCAGTGATTGTCAGCCGAAATGGTCAGGGCAGTGTATGCGTGTGTTACACCCAAGTCTTCAACTGCTGAGACGCAAAGTCTCGTTGCAGTGGGCAGCCTAGGAGGCTGGAGGGTGCCCTAAAAAATTGTTTAACGTCTGTGACTTTACTGCTAGGACTGGGGTCCTGTCGCAGAGGGCAGCCAACAGGCTCTCAGACGCCCCGGTGTGTGTGTGCGCTATACACCCGAGACTTCAACTGCTGAGTGCAACCTGGAGGAGGTTGACGGTCGTCCCAATGAGTTTATAGGGAGAGCTTATAACACCTCAGATTTTAGCTGCTAGGATACAGAAATCCCTTCGCAGCGGGCAGCCTGGGGAGGCTGAGAGGTGCCCCAATGGATCTGTCCTCTGGAAGCGACACAATCCAAAACACCCAAGCTCTTCCTATACCTGTCCCTTTTGACCGGCTGAAGTTCTTTTGTTTGTGTTCGGTTCGGGTACAGCAGCACGGGTTCAAGTCAGAAGCTTGACACGCACTGGCTTATTTATAGGAGAAAGAAAGAGAAAAGAAATAAAGAAACTTGGTTCAGTGTATATATATATATATATATATATATATATATAAGTGAATGAGGGCACCCCACTTATTCCCAAAGTTTATAGCTAAATCACCTTACCAAAGGCAATTTACAATAGAAATGAAGCAGTTTGACTTAAGAAAACGATAATAAAGTAACTAAACTTACAACAGAGAGACAATTAGAGTGTACACATAAAGAAAACACGTTGCAGGTACAATTCTCACCCCTGCGTTCCAGACTTTGCGTGGCCAGCATCTTTCTCTCAATCCCTCAGGAAGAAGTAGGGCGAGGTTGGGCGTCCCACGGACCTCGGGAGACAATCAATACCTGCCAGCAGGTGTAGGTGATTGGAGCTCAAATGGGGTGGGCAACTCAACCCCTCTTTATACCCCTTGGGTCACATGGGCTTCTTCCTGGTCTCAAGTGGCCAATTAGGAAAAATGGCTTTGAATGCCAAGTATCCCACGAAGGGTGCAAAGCATAATTCACACCTGGGAAGATGCAGACAATGGGCACCTCTGGTATGTGATGGGTGAAAATTCCTCTCCTGAGACAGTGCAGGCGTGTCAATTACTGATACTAGCCATCATGGCGACGGGAGGCCTCCCAGTCGTCAGCTAGCCCATTTACTGTCTGGTTTCTGTTTATGGTAGAGTCAGGGAGAGGCACCACACCTGCGTTCCCAGGGCATCAAAGGCTGACTGCCTTTCTCTTTGTCTCGGGGGGGGGGGGGGGTTGTGTCTGGCTACAGTAATTTACACAATGATATAGAGAGTACATGTATAAAGTTTGGAGATGAAACCATACTGGGAGGGGTTGCAAGTATTTTGGAAGGTAAGATTAAAATTCAAAATGATGTGGACAAACTGGAGAAATGGTCTGAAGTAAGAAAAATGAAATTCAATAAGGACAAGTGCAATGTACTCCACTTAGGAAAGACATACAAAATGGGAAATGGCTGCCTAGGAAGGAGTACTGTGGAAAGTGCTATTGGGCTCATAGTGGATCAAAAGCTATATATATGTGAACAAAGTAACACTGTTGCAAAAAATAAAGGCTAAACAAACCTAAAAAATAAAGGCTAAAGTAATATGGAGTAAATTCAGAGAAGAGCGACACAAGTGAGTAAAGGTCTAGAATATAGAAAAACATGTGCTTGTTTAGTCTGGAGAAGAGGGACTAAGGAGGGGACGTGGTAACAGTTTTCAAGAGCATGAAAGGTTGTTACAAGAAGGGAGGAGAAAAATTGTTCTTCTAACCTCTGCTGATAGGGCAAGAAGCAATGGGCTTAAATTGCAGCAAGGGAGGTTTAGGTTGAACGTTAGGAGAAATGTCCTGTCAGGGTGGTTAACCACTGGAATAAATTGCCTGGGAAGGTTGTAGAATTTCCATCATTGGAGATTTTTAAGAGAAGAAGTACTTGTCAGAGATGGTGTAGATAATGTTTAATCCTGCCATGAGTGCATGGGACTAGACTAACATTACTGATCTCTTGAGGTCCTTTTGAGTCCTATGATTTGGGATTAATTGGTTTATTATAACATCTGTACAATAATATATTATGTTTGTCTAGCAGTCTTTCCCTGCAATGTGCATGTGTCACAAACTGCCCTCCATAAAACAGATTAACTCACCTACTGAAAAGTGTTATCTTTTCTTCAGGTTACTAGATATTATTGTGAAGTTTAGACATGTTAGTTCTGTAGCTTCTGTATTTGAGTATGATTGTTTTCCTGTCATAACTGCAGCCTAAAGAACAAACAAACCCTAATGCACAGTAATGTTTCATTAGTTAATGCTAATATTATATAAAATCTGTTTAAAGATTGTGTTTCTGACACAAATAATTGCAAATAATAAAAGTGGGAACATCAATTCAATATTGGTTGATGATGATGTGTGTGGGTGGCATGAGATGTGATGTATGTGGTATCTGCATTAAGCAGTTCCTCCTTCTTACTAATAAGATCTGTATATCCATTGCAATAGTACTTCAGACTGCTCGCCGGGACAATACAAAAGAGAAATGAGAAAACAGCAGAGATACAGTTGATACCTTTCTGGCTGAAGATGTTTTGGCTGTCATGCTTGATGTGAACCTAGCATTGGATTTCTAGATCTCTCTCTTCCACAAGCATGTGTATATGTGCGCGCGCACACACACATGTACACATACACATACACATGGCATGGTATTGCAAAACTAAGCGGGGACCAGGTAAGGTTTAAAATGAATTCTTAAATAAACATTAATACTTTCCTGGACCCCAAAGAGAAGTCAACAAAGCATTCTACATGTAATGCTAAATCCATAGTGTAACTGCAAAGTTAAACCTGCAGAACGTTGGCCTTGAGTTCTCCCTAGGAGGGCTTTTATTGTAAGTGTACTATGAGTGTCCAGGCAAAACGTTCAGTCACTGTGTTCTCAGCATAGTCAAGAAAAGGAAGTTTTGTACATATCTCAAGACTAAATGCTTCCCTTGGGCATCAAGCATGCAAGATCATAGAGCCCAGCCTTGGAACTTTAGTCTGGTCCTTACTGCACACTTCAGATTGAGTCCCTGATGGCTGTGTCATTATGTATTTTATACAGCAGAGTATCCTCTACATTGCTATTATCTCCTGTCAGAGGAAATTTTTATTGGACCGAATATTGTGCATACAATTCTGTCAGACAGTCCCATTCATTCCCTAAATAAATTTTTTAAAGAGTCCTCTTTTTTTTTAAGCATCCTCGTCTAGTCCTTTGGAGCACTGACAATCTCAGGGAAAAGTAGTCGTGTTTCCTGTGTTGAGACGAGCTAGACTACTGTTATTTCACCAAATTTTGCACATTAGTTGCCCTGTCTTGGCCAGTGCCATTTGCTTTCTTTCTGCAGTATATAAATGTCATCTCCATCTCTCCCTGTTTTAGTGCCCAGGAAAATATGGAGACATTTATATATACTCTGCCTTTGTTTTAGATGTCTATTTAAAGTATGATCCTGGTTTCCACCATAGAAACATACTGCTATGAATCCCATTGTACTGGATCATTGAACCATAATATTAAGAAGGATAGGAAAATTTATCCATGTCTATCTGAAGATTTTCCTTTTTGTCTAGTAATAATGTCTGCAGATCCACCCTATCCAGAAGACAATGGGTCAGTAAGAATAAAGATGAAAATTGACATCAAAGGTTTTTTTGGTTTGATGTAATTAGCTTGCATTTACCATATTCTGTACTAGGAGAAATTGTTGTATTTTTTTCTCAAAGTATATTTAACAGAATCTGTAATTCAGTAGAGCAGATTTAAATAATCTGGACTCTAGAAGTTACCTCCACTGGAGGGAACTTTAGGACATAGGGCCTTCCCTTGCTGGTAGAGATGGAGTGATTTTGCCCTCGAACTGAAAACAGGCTGAAGTCTTCATTGAAGTATATTTATAACTTGAAGAAAAGGTATTTGCAAGTAAGTGATGATACATTTTCCTGTACTGGAATTCAGTCCCCACCCTCATACTAAACCATTTTATATTAATAAGTCTAAGTACTAGAATAAAGGCCACAGGAAATAATAGCAATGTTTTAAAAAAAGAGCTTCATTCTACTTCAGTTCAATATTAGTATCTTATAAATACTTTGAAAAGTGTTATTTTTGTGAAATGATACTTTCAGTATAATATGCAATAGTGCCAACCTAGAGCAGGAAAAATCATGAGTCAGACACACACACCCTCCCCTGGAATTGTGAGATCCCTTTAAAAGCAGTATTGCCTTTTGATTTTTTAAATTCTCTTTAGGGAGAAGTTACAGACCTAAAAATTAATCTCTTCAGGTTCTCATGCAGCCAGTAAAAGGCTTCTATCTCCTCTGTGGACAGTCCTGACTTCATTGTTGTGTGACTCAGTGGGTGATGGTGGCTATTTGTGCTGTATGGGCCTTATTTTAATCTGCATATATTAAAAGGATATGACTGCCATCTTGCTTGCTGGCAGCTTGTGGTTCCAATCTTATTGCCTGTTGTTGGAGATGGGTGAGCAGTCTGGGTAAGGGCATAGATTCATATAATGAAAGCAGAAATCAGAAATTAATGAGAAGCCAAAGAAAGTTGAAATATCATGAGAATTACAATCCATGTCTCTCATCTATGTGTATATATAACATGGTGTGTGTGTGTGTGTGTGTGTGTGTGTGTGTGTGTAAATATTGGTGCTCAGGAAAGGCAGAGAGAGAGATTAAAAATACATGTTTATGTGTTTATGGGTGAAGCTTTGCTTAAAATGAGGAGACTTTACAGTGTATTTCCAAGCTGGTAGTTTCTTGAGCATCATGAGAATTGCAGCTAATAACACTGGTTCTTTCCTGAACTGTGTAGCTGAAATAATGTCTTCAGCCTATTTATTATGTAAAGCATAGTGGCAAATATCACACAGCATTGCTTAATCAGGAAACATTTGTCCAAGAGAAATACAAAAGGATATTTAAAATGTAAAACTGAATGATTAGATACTGAATGATTTATTCCAGGTATATGTAGCCAAGGACTAGGACTGCAAAAATATTTTAAAATGTGCAGTAAGGAGAAGAGATTTTTTTCTTTTTTACAAATATTGTATATTCTTTGTTAGGAGCTATACCTTTATTATGTAATTATACTTAGAAAGTCACTCCACTTCAAATCATGAACTTGTGATATACAGTCATGAACAGATATGGAATAATTAAAAATCATTCTGTATTCTGGGTTCAGACAAGTTCTGCTAACAAGGAAGGAGTAGTGCAGTTGGGTCAGGAAGATTTTTATATTTACATTTCAGAGTTCTATGAGACGACATATATTGTATTCTGGAAAATTAGTACCAGTAGTAAGTATACTTGACTGTATACACAGCATGTGCTAATGGCCAGGTGTGGATCAGTCATATGTTACCTTGTGTGTAGGTGTGTATTGCTACTACAGGTTGAACCTCTGTGGTCCGGCATCATCAGGATCTGACTGCCCCTGAACCAAGGAATTTGCTGGACCAAGGGAAGTCAATGCTACAGGGACTTTGCTTTTCCCTTGGGGTTCAACTTTTCTCCTGGCACTACCACAGCTGCCCAGGGCTCTGCATTCCCCACAGCTTTTGCCCTGATGGCTCCACTGCTGCCCAAGGCTCCCATCTCCCACTGGGGCTACTCTCTCCCCACAGTCTTTGGGGTCTCTGCTCTGTTGCTGCCCAGATGGCTCTGCTGCTACCCAGCAACTCCATGCTCCGCAAAGTGGCTCCACTGCTGCCTGGGGCTCTGCTTGGTGCCTGGCAGTTCTGCAATTCTCCCAACAACCTCATTGCCACCGGGGAGGGAGGGGCCTCCACACTCTGCCCAGCACTTCCCTCAGTGGCTTGGCTGTTGCCCTCTCCCTGGAGGCTGGGAGTGCCATCCTCCACCCAGCAACTAGGGGCTCCGTGCTCCTTCTGGTGGCTTTACTGCTCCGCTGGTCTCCACTCTCAGCCTCCTAGTCTAGCAATACTCTGGGCCCCGGCTTTCAAACTTATCCCTGTGAATGCTCCCATGGGGGTCAGCCTGGGGATGCCAGACCTGGGATGTTGCCAGAATTTCAGATTACGGAATTTCAACCTATACTGTGGTACCAGCTATGGTGCACTGCATCCCATCACAGAAATATCCCAAAAGATTGTTGAGTGCATTATTTTATCAATGAATAGTCCTAGAGACTAACAACTATCTATCTATATATATATATAGTAACAACTATAGAGACATATATATATATAGTATGTATGTAGTATGTATATGAGACATATACAGCATATATATAGTAACAACTATAGGGTGTGTCTAGACTACATGCCTCCTTCGACGGAGGCATGTAGATTAGCCAGATCGGAAGAGGGAAATGAAGCCGCGATTAAAATAATCGCGGCTTCATTTAAATTTAAATGGCTGCCCCGATCTGCCGATCAGCTGTTTGTCGGCAGATCGGGGAAGTCTGGACGCGATGCCCCGACAAAGAAGCCTTTCTTCATCGACACAGGTAAGCCTGGTTTCATTTCCCTCTTCCGATCTGGCTAATCTACATGCCTCCGTCGAAGGAGGCATGTAGTCTAGACACACCCATAGAGACTAACAACTCTCTCTCTCTCTCTCTCTCTCTCTCTCTCTATCTATCTATATATATATATAGTATCATGAGTTTTTGTGAGCAAAACTCACACAGCTACTCCCTGAGACTTTTGATTTTATGAAAGTTTCAAAGTACTGTATTGTGTGAAACTCAGATGCTGTTTAGTGCAAGTGAAAATTGTCGTTGTATAGTAGGAAACGTGAATAGAATGAGTCACGTGTCTTTTTGTCTACTTTGGATTACATTTTGTATTAATCATCTGCTAGCAGTCACTCAAAAGCAAACTTTGTTCAGAGGAGTCCTTATCAGCAATTTATCTCAATTAGATGATATATGGCTGTAGCCTTTCTGCCAGGCCAAGTAAATAGCAGCAAGGGCCGGGTTCAGTATCTAGGGGTCTCCTCCCAACAAGGTAATACAACACCGGCCCCCACCCACTGACCTGGGAAATCTTACATACACCTCTGGGTGCCTCAAAAGAGGCAATTCTTCCCCTCTCGCAAGCACAGAGCCTCAGTATAGTAGAAAACCTTTAATAACATGAGGTAACCGACATCAGCATTAAATTGGGAAACACCACAACTTGGATTTATAGAGCAAACATGAGCAAAGGTCCTCCCCCCAGCCACAAATCACCAAAAAGTCCAACACCCCAAAAGTCTCTGCCCCGGGTTCGTGCTGCCCCAGGGTTCAAAAGTTCACCGGGCAGGGTTTTACCATCCCAACTTGGAGGGGCAGGGATCGATACAACTTACAAGTACTCTGGTGGCTCCGCCGATGGCTCTGCCTCTCCCTCTGGCTCTGCCTCTCCTGCCGATGGCTCTGCCTCTCCCTCTGGCTCTGCCTCTCCCTCTCCGTGGGGTTCTGCTGCCGCCGTGAGTCACTCCGCCACGCCGTGAGTCACTCCGCCACGCCGTGAGTCACTCCGCCACACTCCACCTGCCGTCCAGTGAGCCGCCTTCACTGTCTGGCTCCGCCGTCTCGGTCCACGCCCCTGGCTGCCAGCTGGTTGCTCCTGCCGCTGCTCCGCTGACTGTCTGCTGCCACTCCTACCGGCCATAGGTCGTCCCCCTGGTCGTCCCGGCAAACTGCTCT
The DNA here is from genome assembly GCF_052426305.1 of Pelodiscus sinensis. Classification (NCBI taxonomy): domain Eukaryota; kingdom Metazoa; phylum Chordata; order Testudines; family Trionychidae; genus Pelodiscus; species Pelodiscus sinensis. The sequence continues at coordinate 204,964,042 of NC_143052.1, forward strand.
GCTGTCTGCCTGCTCTTGCTGGGTGTCCCTTGCAAGCTGCTCTGCCAGTAGCCCAGCAGCTTAGCACCAGGCTCCCCTTAGCAACAGTGATTTCAGCTCTCGTCCACAGCACAGCACACAGCCATTTCAGCTCATAACAGAGGATCCTTAGCACTAGCGCTTCACTAGCCCACAGTGAAGTTAACTCCACAGCTCACAACTAGACTCCTAATAGAATCCAAATTAACTCTGATATTCCGGAGTGGGGGGGGGGGAGGGCTGTGCAATCAGTGCTGTTTAGGCTTTCAGACAGGGCCCCATCTCCAGGTACAAAGACATATCCCCCGCCTCTCTCAATTTGACTGGGTTTGGAACCCAGGCCCCTTGTCTAGCGAGTGCTACTTAGTTTATGGCGAATCCCTCAGTCATAAACCGTTCCACCCTTCCATTGTCCTTGATTCGCCTAATCAAGGTAACAACACTTTTATCCCCCCTGCCTCAATAACAGAGAGACTGGGGATCCCACAGTAGCCAAAGTGACCATTTGGGCTGCTGTGAGCACATACTAGACAGGGTGGGTGTGTCTATGCAAATTGGGCTCAGCCCCTGAAGTCTCTTTGCACCACTTGCCACAGTTCACCACCAGATGTCAGGATAGAGTTTACCCTGACCCCGCTGACATGGCATTAGGGCTGTGTCTACACTGGCATGAATTTCCGGAACTGCTTAAAATGGAATACTATTCCGTTTTCAGTTTTTCTGGAAAAGGAGCATCTACATTGGCAGGCTGCTTTTCTGGAAAAGAGTCTGTGGCCAATGTAGACGCGCTTTTCCGGAAAAGACTACTGGGCTGTCTACACTGGCCCTTTTCCGGAACAGTGTTCCGGAATAAGGACTTATGCCCGAGCGGGAGCAGAATAGTTTTTCCGGAATAGCGGCTGATTTTGTACAGTAGAGCATCGTTGCTTTTCCGGAAATTCAAGGGCCAGTGTAGACAGCTCGCAGCTTATTCCGGAAAAGCGGCTGATTTTCCAGAATAAGTGGCCCAGTGTAGACACAGCCTAGTAGTTAAGTTATAATGTATCCTTGTGATGGTTATTACTCTTTGCTTAAATGATATCACCACAGATTATTCAGAATGTATGAAATTTACACTGTTGTAAAGGGGAAAAATATTGCTTTAGCAGATATCAGCTGTGGTTTCATCCTCCTTTCATTTCATCATAAAATGCATTCCTCTAACTAATACTATTATGCTATAAAATAAGACAACACAATTCCTCTGAAAATAGCAGTTTCTGAATGAAAACATTACATATCAAAACAATATTTTCTGGTCATCTCTGGATTTTTTTGTTATTTGTGCTATATCATAAAGTCAAATTTCTCTAAATGTTGTAGCTATATTTCTGCTAAATTGTCTTTAATGTTAGGATTATCTCTGCCAGTAGTGGGGGCTAAATGCAATAAAATACATACTGTACTGTTAAGTACAGAGATTCATAAAAAATCCCTCTCTCATGTATGTGTGTATAAAAGACAGTGTGTGTATATGTAGACATATTGGTGCTTAGGAAAGGCAGAGAGAGAAATTAAAAGGTATATGTTTATGGATGAAGCTTTGCTAAAAACCGAGTAGAGTTTACAGTGTATTTCCTAGCTGGTAGTTTCTTCCCTTTCATTTATTCTCACCAAAGATGTGGTTCTTCCCTTGGGTTTGTTCTGTATATAAACTACTTTGAAAGATTCAGATAGTAGATTGCAAGAGTTAAATTCCTTATTTATTTATTGATTTAATTTGAATGTTAATCCATGTTCACACAACAGCAGAATCTCTAGCCACTCTGCAAAGAAAAGAATTTGAGGCTGTCAGATCTAGGAATGGCAATAGTATTTAAGATGCCAGTGTAAGAAATTATTTAATATAAAAGTGTGAAACATGCTTTCTGAAAAATTCTGGGCAACAAAAATGATTAGAGGTTTGGAACAGGTCCCATATGAAGAAGAATTAAAAAAATGGACTTGTCATCTTAGGAAAAGAGGAGACTAAGGGGGGATATGATAGAGGTCTATAAAATCATGACTGGTGTGGAAAAAGTGAATAAGGAAAAGTCATTGACTTAGTCCCCCAATATAAGAACTAGGGGGTCACCAAATTAAATTAATAGGCAGCAGGTTTAAAACAAACAAAATAAAAATTTTCTTCACTCAATGCAGTCTGCCTATGAAACTCCTTGCCAGAGGATGTGGTGAAAACTAGGACTTTAGCAGGGATCAAAAAAGAGCTAGATAGATTCATGGAGGTTAGGTCCATTCATGGTTATTAGCCAGGATGGCTCAGAATGGTGTCCCTAGCCTCTGTTTGTCTGGAACTGGGTGACAGGAGAGAGATTACATGAGGATTACCTGTTGTGATCCCTCCCTGTGGAGAATCTGGTATTGACCGCTGTCAGCAGATAAGATACTGGACTAGATGGCAGTATGGCTGTTTTTATGTTCTGTGTTTTTGTTTGTTCTTTGTTTTTGCATATCAGTGATGGGAGGAAGAAGACGCACTTTCTATATAATTTCTGGCATTTTTTCATGTCACTGTTAAATTTCATAAACTACCTTTCCTTTCCTACCTAAGATACCACTCTTGTTCTTTTCTTGTACAAACAATAATTAGATGTTGTTTCTTAAATTTAAATTAAACCTAATAATAGATAAGAAAAAATAGGTTGGGAAGATGCAATAATAGCCTTTTTCATTTTTATAATAGAAGTCTATAAGGAGAGCAGCTCATAAATTAACAAATACGAATACCTGACAGGAAAATCATGATCTTGTTTGACTTTCTGCACATTGCAGGCCATAGAACCTCACTCCTGTAGTACACCCATAACCACTGACTGAGTTACTGAAGTCCTCAAATCTTGACTTAAAGACTTCAAGTTACAGAGAATGTATTTAATCTAGTTCAAACCAGAAAGTGATCCATGCCCCTTACTGCAGAGGATGATTAAAACAAAAAGTCTCTGCCAATCTGATGTGGAAGAAAATTCTTTTCTGATTCCAAATATGTTGATCTGATAGACTCTAAGCATTGGGAAAGACCACGGGGAAAGAATGCAGTCATCTTGTGTCTCATATCTGGCCATTGGAGATATTTGCTAATAGCAGTTATGGCCCATTCACATTCCATTGTAGAGAGACTCATAACACCCCCACAATAAGCTCACCAAGCTCCATCTTGAAACTAGTTCGTTTTTTGTACTCATTAATCCTATGATCACCAAGTAGCCCTTTTCTGCACAGGTTTTTTCCTTGAATTCGTCTTTCTTGAACATGGGAGACCAGAATTCAATCTTGTATTTTAGATGGTTGCTCAGTAGTACTGGAAATAATGCATCCTTGGATTATATTAGCCTTTTTCATGGCTGCATCACATGGGCAGCTCATCCTGTGATCAACCAGTACAACCAGGTTTTTCTCATACTCTGTGGCTTACAACTGACACGTCTCCACTTTACAACAAAAATTCTTATTGTTAGTCTCAAAATGTATTATTTTGCACTAATAAATTTAATCCCATTTCTATTATTCCAATTTTTGAAGGTCATCTGAATCTTTCTATATGGCATTCCAATCCCATTTGTATTGCAATCCCTCCCAACTTTTATTAGCAGATGCCCACTTTTTGTATCAAGTCATTAATAAAAATGTTAAATGAGATTGATCCCTAGACTGATTTTTGAGGATCCCATTATTAACATTCCTGAAACCTAATAGTTCACTCTTTGGCATGACCCATTGTAGTATCCTCTTTAAAAGAATTCCTTACCCACATTGCACTTCTAATATTATGTCCCATTTTCTCCAATTTAACCAATAATTTCCCATGTGACTCTGCATAATTTTTTTTACTAAAACCCATTTAGATTAGATCAACTGCATTTTCTTTGTCTAGAAAACTGGTCATTTTCTCAAAATTTAAAAAAAAACCATACAAGAGATCAGATTGTTCTAGCACAATCTACCTGTTCTAAAACTATTTCATATTTTATCCTAATGAGCATTGCGTTTACTTTTATATCCTTAACTACTCCCTTTCCAAATTTGTTCTAAGACTTTGCATATAAGTGAGATCAATTTAATAGGTTGGTATTTTCCCATATCAATTTTGGCTTTGGACTTTCTTAACTATAGGTAAGTGTAATTGCAATTCTCCAGTTATAAGGTACAATTCCTTAATATATGGATTCAGTAAAAATCCTTGCCACTTGGCTTTGCAATGTCATGTATTTGATTCCATTAAGCTCTTTTAATTTGGTTTGTCACAGATGTGTTAATTGTTACTTCCATATCCTTGTTCCCATTAGCCACTCTGCCACCGTCCTCCAAGTACCTAATTACTCTTAACTGAAGCAAAGTATTTGTTTAGGTATTGAGCCACACCTAGATTATCTGTACTCTCCATCCCATCCTCGCTGCTTAGTGGTCCCATTTCTTTTCTTATTTTCTTTTCATGTATTTGGCTGAAAGCATTTGCTATTACTTTTAATTTCCTTTGCGAGACTCAAATTTGATTGACTTTTGGTATTTCGCTTTTTCCTTGCACTTTCTGACCTCTAAGAGATAGCTTTCTGTGCTGATCCATGTTGAATTCCATTCCACGTAGGCTTTCTGTTTTCTTTTAATAACTTGTTGGAGGTGCTTGTTCATCAATAATTGTCCAAAACTCTTTTTGTATGAATACTTCCCTTTGTAAGTGATGTTGGCTTTAGATTTAAAGAAATTCCAAGCCTCCTTCTCACTCCGTCCCTGAATTCTTCTGTACAGTCCAATTCCCCAAATAATTCCCATAATTTTTTTAAATTAGCTTTTTTGAAATCTAGGAACTTGTGAAAGGTTGTTTTTTTAATCTTCAAGTTAGTTTAAACTGAATTAGATTATTGTCACTCAAACCATGCCTGTCCTCTACAGTTCTTCTATGAGTTCCTTGTTACTTAACAACACTAAATCTAAAATTGCACCCTTTCTTGTTAGTTTTGTGACTATTTGGTGAAGAAATCTTTCAGCTGTCACATTCTAGGAATGGACCCTACCATTATTAGCAGCACTTGTCCTCCAGTCTATATCTGGAAAATTAGAATCTTACAATTCCCAGTAGTATTTATTTCATTTTAAATATTAGAAATCTCCAAGTACTATCCCAGTGGATCCTTTGTTACCTTTCTTCTCCAAAGTGCCATATTCTGTTTAATGCATTCAATCATTTCTAATTTTTTACAATCTATCTTGTCACTAATATCCAGTGCTGCTTCACAACTTTTACTTTATGTTGCCGTCTTTCCTGAACAACACACATATCCTTCAATATCTGTACTCTGGTCATGATTATAATTCTATTAAATTTCCATTGTCCCTATAATATCTGGTTTAACTACATGCATCATTAGTTATGATTACTCCATTTTGTTACCCAGGCATTCTTGCATTGGTGTACAGATATCTTAGTTGTTTCTGCTTGGTTTCACCCAGATTCCTGGACTGATTAGGTATAATTATTTTACTGTCAGTTTCACCTATCTTGACTGTTATTGTTAGTGGTCTGGGTGCTGTCTTCTTACTGTCCATTCTCCCACCCTCTGCTGTTCATTTCTTCATAGCTGGTTTGTCTTTTACTTCATTTACTTTTCTCTCAACCTTAAGGTCAGGCAAAAAGATATGAGCATCTGCCAGTTGTCTCCCTTTAATTCCTAGTTAAAAACTGTTCAGTCAACCTCCATTCCAGAATTATATTCCCCTCTTTGCTCAGGGATATAATAGTGCTTTGTTCGTGAATTCCTCCTAGTCATCAAACATCCCAAAATCCTATTTAGTGAATTGCTGTTTAAGCCATCTGTTGGCCATTAGAATCTTGTCTCACTTTTATTCTCCTTCTCTCAGGAAAGATAGAATCCCATTGTGGATGACAAAAATTCTGTTTTTTAAACATTAGCTGACATTGAGTTCCTTGATTCATTCAAATGGGAATCTAACAGCATCATTTAATCTCCCATAAAGGGCAATCAATGGATTATTTCCTGCTCCCATTATTTCCTGCTCCCATTATTTCCCATCCTCTTCAGCCTTGGGTCCACCTCCCAGAACTTAGATCCTGGCAGACAACATACCCTTCTATGCTTAGGATCAGCTCTGTCAGGCCTATGCATTCTCCTTAGTAGGGAGTTTCATCCCATAGACCTGCCTCTTCTTGGTATTGGTGTGATTCTCCAGCCTTCAACGTCTTATTTTTTCTGTCAGCAAGTCTTCTTGTCTTCTGTTCTCACCTGCAATCCTCCTTGCTCCACGGGCTCTGAACCATGGCTATATCCATTGTTTCTACCCCTCCTCTTGTAGGCATAGCTGGCATTCTCTTTTGCCATGCCTGCCTATCTTCTATTAATGCCTTCCTTTCCTCTTCACTTTCCAACTCAGCAGCCTTGTTTCTCATCTCTAACTACTTTGCTATCTGGTATTTTTCATGCCTGGTTCTCACAGTCGCATGCTTCCATTGGTCAATTTCTTCATCCAGCAGTCTACCTTTACAAGTATCTGCATGTCTTGGGATTTCTTGTCAGCCTTCTCTCTCCTTCTCTCCATTCTCCACTCAGGTCCCCTTTGAAAATCAACCACAGTTTCTAGCAGCATCTCCAAACCTTGGATTCTCTCTTCCACGACCTCTATTCAGAACATTCCATAAAAATGAAATTCCTTTCAAGTACCCTCCCCAGAATAATGCACATCCTGCAATCATGTTCACTAAGTTTTGCACCCCAATAGTCTCTGCTACTACTGTCTCTGTAGCTGTGATAGCCTTCATTTCTCAACAACTGTTAAAGAAGAAATCAAAACAAACACAAAACAAAGCCACCCCTGCTTCCCCAAACTCCTACTCAAACTGTCCTGTTTTCAGCACTTTGCTTTGGCTCCTGTGCCACAACTAAAACTCTTCAATGAAAAGCAAAGCAAACAAGAACAAGATAAGTTAAGTAGATGTTATTTTCACTTAGTCCCAGTTTCAGAGTAGAACTGCACTTTAAAGTATGCTGTATATGGAAAAGCTGAGGAGCAGAATAACTAAAAGATTTGATGCCTTCTCTTTTTGTGGAACTACATTTCAGAGGCTTCACAAGGTCATCTTCCACATTAGGCAAAACTTCCATATTCCACCTCCTAGTTATCAGAGGCTCTTCACTGAGGGTAGGAAGGAATGCTATCAGATTTCTGAGAGGGTGTGGCAGCCTTTTTATGATTCTATGGTTATGGTAGAAATGGGAGGACCCAGCATCAGCGTGCAGCACCCCTCACTTTTAGCCAGGCAAATCCTGCTACCCTCCACAGAATCTGTTGCCCTATGTAGCTTCATAGTTTGCCTCTGACTTGACCACTAACTGTGCAACTGGTTGATAGCTGTTCTGACTTCCTTACTGACAGTTTATTGAATGTAGAGTTTAAACATAAGAATGGCCTCCTCACAGACATAGGACCAAAAGACGCTCCCCTGACTCTCCTCAAGCTCCAGCCCTGGGAGTAGGGGAAGGTGCTGAGCCTCAAGGCTTGCCCCGACCAGATAAACTATTCTGGGGGCCTGGGGCTAGTAGATTTTGTGGGGCTCTGCAGTGGATCCAAAGATGAGGGATTCCGTGTGTGGGAGGGGTCTGCCGAGAAGCAGGTTGTGGTTGGGTTGCAGTGACTGGACAGGAGGAAGGGTGCAGGAGTGGACTGAGGTGGGGAGTCTAGATAGGAGGGGGTGCAGATGGAAGCTGATGCTAGCATTTGAGCCATGGTGACCCCACTTGTAGCTGGAGAGCAAGTGCTAGCTTGCTCCATTCTGGGAAGGCAAGATGGGCCAGATGGGCCAGATCAAGGCAAGCTGTGGGCTGGGCCATAGTTTCCCTAATTGTGCCCTGCTGTGTCCATCACATCTTCCTGACATTATTTTATAATGTTTACAAATTAACTGGGTTTTTGTAGGGCTTCAGCTTGGAAAGATATGGTCTTATTGTATACCATTGATTATCATTTGCATTATGTTGGTCAAATTGTTATCTGTTAGTGATTTAATAGATTTTTGCTTGCTTACACCTTTCATATATTTGGCCTGCCGTCTGTTTGCCTTTGTCTTCCTTCTATATTTGAAGGCAATCCAAGTATTTTGCTAATCTGTAAAACTGTGATAATAATACTTAACTATCTCACAGGGGTGTTGGGAGGATTAATTAGTTAATGTTTGCATAGTGCTTTGAAAATGTAAAGCACCAAACAAGGGATGATGATTATTCTTAACAAATGTATAGCTGTGATGCGTCATTTTCTGACACTGCTGTATTAATGATATGTCAAGTTTCTCTTTGACCTTGAAGATGCTTAATGACTCTTCTGCAGCTCTTCTGATAGGAAAAAGACTGAGTCTATTATGTGTAACAGTAGCAGCTAGCCAAACTGTGGCAGCATTCTGTTGCCACTATGATTTCTAGACAGTATGCATTCATGAATTTATTCAATTCATAGGTTTATTCACCTCCATAATTTTACTATTAAACCATAAAAATACATATTGCTCTGCTGATGTCTGGTATCTTAGTATTATGAACAGAAAAAGAATAAAGCAGCAAAGCAATTAGCTGAATGTACATTTATCAAGCATTTCAGCTAAAGAGATGAATATTTAACCTTTCTTTCAATAGAAAGTAATCCTGTTTGTAATATCAGGAATCAACAGTCTACAGATCTGGCACAAGTAGGAATATTCATGATCCCAAGCCTTGTTCCCTTTCCCTGAAATCCAAACTAAAAATCATTTCTGCTCATTTTCTTTAATTTAGGATACATAATCTGTAATAGGGATTCTCCAATACAGAGGAAAAGTGGGTAGACACTGTCTGTACTTTATTAAGGCCTAATCTATATTGCACTGTTAGATCACTATTAAGATCAGGCCTTTAGGTCCCCAAACTTGTACTCTTAGGTTGGTGGAATGTCTCCTGATGAGGATATGCACCACAGACCCAAAGAGGTTTGTGTTGGCATGCACCACCATAATAAGTAGTACAGTGGCTGTAGGAGAACTTAATATAGGTCAATTTAAGTTTTTAGCATACACATACGCTAAGTATGCATTGAATTACCCTTCAACAGCTTTCTGTGACTGTGAATGAAGACTGTCTGTCTTGTAACATTTTTCTCTGTGATGTAAAATGTCATTTTTCACTGATGACCCATCCTTTAAACTTCCAACTTGTCATATCAGCCCAGAGATATCATATGCATAGAACATGATAGCACTTACTGATGCTGAAAATATGAATATGCTTATACTGTTGTCAGGTTCCTGAACCAGAAAAGAAGTTTCAGGATGGAAACAGAGTAAAAACAAAAGAATTTGCTTTCAGTTGGTTTGCCTATCCATAATTTAAAAGCAGATCCGTCTGTCATACTACCATAAGGGAATATATCCCCTTTCATTTTTTGCCACTGAAGAGATGGAAGGAGCAGAACATCCATTCCTCTCAACTTGTTCAGGATTCTTGAGTTTCTGAGAAAGATCATTCACCTCAGCATCTTTTCCCAATAAACTCACTTTCATTTTTCACACAAGATAATCTTGATAAGTAATTATATCTTATTTAATAGATTAACAATTTGAGGGACAAAGGCTGGGATTTTCAAATTCACCTGAGAGCAAAGTATTTATATTCTATTCATTTCAGTAGGATTTGGATGCTTAACTCTTTTCAACTTCTTTGAAAATCCCAGCCAAAGAGGTTAACTGATTTTGCCCAGTTAACAGAGGAAGTCATTTGAAGAGTAAGAAATATAGTTCATAGGGGTCCTGACTCTTTTTCCATTAAGCTGCCTTTGTAAAGCAATGTGCTTAGCTTAACAAACACAAAGATTCTATAATGAATGCTGAGAAGGGCCAAGATTTACAAACTATTGAATATAGCAAGGCCATCAAATCTCTATTTATCTGCCCTCATTATTCTTCAGATGATTTGGCCAGTGAGCTCTCCAGACACAAACTTGCTATATTCTTAATGAACTCAATCAAACATCAGCACTCTATTGCCTTTTCATTTGCTGTGCACACTTTTAATATTATCTGCATGCCTTTATATAAGTCATGGGTTCATTTTCATAATTAAGTTGTATTTTTATTTAAAAAAATCATTCTTTAGTGTGAGATTAAAGGGGACTTGATTTTCTTTCTTAATTAACAATTTTGATGGAAGAATTTGGTACAGCAGAGATAAGAAGTATGTTACAGTTTAAATATATCCATTGAAGTTGATCACATTACTATAAGAATGAATTACTGAATGAATAAACCAGTAAAATAATACATAATCAAAATGAATATTTAAGATCCAAGACCAGTGTGATAAAATACAAGTCTAAATAGGACATGCATTTCTTTGAAGTAGAATTATTTCTCCTTTCTGACTGGTGCATGCACTTTCCAAGAGGCTCTCTAGTTTATCTGAAAATGATTTCTCAAGGTAAATTGTAAGTTGGATGGAACCACAAGAGGTGCAGAAGAAGCAAAATAATAATTGATTTAAAATATGCTTGTGAGTCATATTTTAGAGCTACCAGAGCTATTCATTGGGATAATATTGTGAACAAATTATGGCATTTTTTCATTGAGTATATCTGATTCTTTTCTATGACCAAAACAGCAGCTAGATGAAAAATATTCAGCAAAATACTTGTTTCCTGTCAATTGTCAAATCTTGATTATGATTATTAATCAGCTACACTTATTCTCTCTCTCACTATGAGTGTCTGCTTTAAAATATAATATTATTTGCACATAAAGATAACCTGTCTGAATCACTCCTCTCCTCAATATGTTGAAATGTGTTAATAAAGCAAGTATCACCATGGTAATTATCACATTGTAATTGCTACTCCTCTAAAAGATATAAATGTATAAAATAAAATTAAGATATCCTTGCACTGCTAAACTCAATCTAACCGATTAAGACCTGTTTGCAAGCCCTTGAAGATTGCTACAGTTTTGCATTTATTCCTTACTAGCTAATAAATAGTTCATAGTGTCAAAAGTGATTGACTTAATAGCCACCAACTGCATCAGGATTATGTGACCTGGGTACTTTAGTGGAAGCTTCTTAACACAGAGTACCTCTGTGGAGCATTTCTTATTGGTTTGCACAGAGCTGAATCCATTTTGTAAGTTTTCTTTGCATATGGCCTACTTATTTGAGAGAGAGCATGGTGGAATACTTGTTCTGTTTGTCAGATAATAAAAATCAAGAGATTGGAGGGGGTAAATTAAATAATACTGGGTGGACCTCCCTGGGCTGGCACCCTTGGGACCTGACAGGTCCTGGATGAGGGATTTTGCCAGACCAGGAGAGGTCATATCTGCCCCCTTACAACTGGCCTCCAGCCCTGGATGTGTCACAGGCCCCGCTGCCCTGCTAATCCCGATCCCTCCTTCTTTGGCAAGCTGTTCTGTGGCATGCCAGGCAGCCCAACTGGGGCACACCATGCTCCAGGATCAGCTTGGCAGTCCCGCTGAGCAGTCCTGCTGTGGCCCCTCCTGGGCAGCCTACCCGGGTGCACTAGGTAGCCTTGTTGAGGTGCTGGGGTGTACTTGGCAGCCCACCTGCAGAGAGCCAGGCTCCTGGCCTTGCTGACTGCTTGAGGTCCACAGATGTTGCCAAACAAGAGAGTATGGGTTTACAGAGGTTCAACCTGTAATAGCATGGAAATAAATGTAATAAAATAGTTGTGAATGCTTCCATTGGATCAAAACAGGGGTGGACAAAAATTTTTGATGGGAGGGAGCATTCCAAGATTTTGGAAAGTGGACGAGGTCTGAATTCTTCCACGATATTAATGGAGGAATTCCAGGGTCTGGGACGAAGGTTGTGTGCAGATGGGAGCTTGGGGTAAGGTACTGGGCTGCAGGAGGGAGAATGGGGTCTGGGTGAGAGTTTGAGTGAAGGAGGTGGTGGTGACTTAGGTCGGGGGACTGGGATGCAGGATTTTGGGATGTGACTTATGGTAGGAGGGTATTGTGATCTGGGGCAGGCGATTGGGGTGTCAGATCTGGGAGAGGGTATGGGTTCAGGAGGGGGCAGAGGGTTTGGGTAGGTGGAGGGGGAGCAGAGGGTGAAGAAGGGAGGGGCTAGGGTGCCAGAGGCAGGCTCTGGCTGAGAGGTGCTTACCAGCAGAAGCCTGAGGCACACTATCTACAGGCTGCTCGCTGCTCCATGTGGCTCCGCTACGGGCATGTTTGGGAGGAGATGAAGAAGGGGGGTGAGGAGGAAGGGAGGGAAAAGGCTTCGTACACTGCCCCTGCTCCAAGCAAAGATTCTCAGCTCCTATTGGCCAGAAACTGAGAGATTGCCCAATGGGAGCTAAGAGATTTTGCGGAGGGGAGGCATGGAAACAGCACAAGAAGTCTCCATCCTCCCTCCCGAGCCATCTGTAATGGAGAACAGCTGGCTTTTTAATTTGTGAGCTGTTCTCGGCCTAAGGGTTCTGGCGAGGCAGACGTGGGCCATATTCAGCCCACTGGCAGCTTCTTGCCCACGCTTGGATCAAAACATGGGATGCCAAACACAACTGCAGTGGGATAATAGAAGTACTTGGAAGTTATAGCAATCCAGAATAATTCAGGCTATGTCTACACTATGTGTTTTGCCAGAGGAGGCAATACAAATGAAGCTCTGATTAGCATTTTTTGCCTGCTTCATTTGCATAATCTCTTCCGATTCATTTTTGTGCAAGAGGTTTTTGTGCAAAAACATGCAGTGTGGACATTTCCAAAACCCCCTTTTTGCACAAGATCCTTATGCCTCTCAGAGAGAAGGTGTAACGTTTTTGCGCAAAACGGAAATGTCCACACTGCATGTTTTTATGCAAAAACCTCTTGTGCAAAAACAGATCAGAAGAGATTATGCACATGAAGCATGCAAAAATGCTAATCATTGCTTCATTTGCATTTCCTCTTCTGACAAAACACGTAGTGTAGTCATAGCCTCAGGGAATTTAGTTAGCTGTAGCAGTTACACTTCAGTGTCTACACACACAGAATGCTAACTGTGCCAAAAGTTCAACCTGAGGACACGCAGGATTGGTGTAACCATGGAACTGAGCAAGAGATGAGAAAGAAAGATGGCCACTGAAGTCTGTGTTTATGTGGTAAATCTCCCAACTGCCTTCACATTATTCAATGGAAGGGAAAGGGGCCTGTGTGGAAATACCTTTTCCTCTAAGCAACACAGAAAATCCTTTGACTTTTGATACTGTTCTTGATTAATTTTGTTAACCAAAAACAATCAGTGTTAAGCTTTGGGTTTCTAAATTAGCTGTTAAACAGTTTTTGCCCTTACATATGCTACATACACGAAAAATCTACACATCTGCTGACACTACTTGGCTATGCTAGTACTTGCAAAAGAGAAGTTATGGGCAAAGAGTAGATGGCTAATGTTCAACTGAATACTCTAAGCATCTGACAGGTGCTAATCATATCATTTTCTACTGAAGGTGTTTGCCCTTTGATGAACAAGGAGATGCATAATTTTGGGATGCTATGGAATTAATCACTCTCCTGTGTTCCTAAATGCATTTATCATGGTTACAGGGACTAGCTGATCTACCCTCTGTCTGGTCCCCCTGAAAATAACTTTAAAGAGTTACACCTCATGTCTTTACCTGGCTCAGGATAGACTTCACAACTCTTCAACTCCTGGGCTACAATATTCTGTGTATTCACCATTCTTAATCTGCAAGTCCAGCTGAGTTCAGGTATCTGTGGTTCTTCTCTTGAGGTGTTATACAGTGATCAGAAAGCCTTCTTCAGACCAAAATATTGTTTACTTTAGCTGTAGGAACAGAATATTAGAGAAAAAAGGATTTTAAAACAACTGTCTACACACAAATATCTTACTTTAATCCTTACTATTCCTTGATGGTAGCCTAGGCAAGCCTAATTTCTTCAAGCACCTACCCCATAGTCATGTGTATCAGTCTGCTTCTCTTGAACAACTCCTGCTCTTCTTTTGAGATAGCAGCCCTTCTAGTCTTCCTAGGATGCCTTTATTCTCTTGTGTTCCTGACCATTCTGGTTAAAAATAGTTCTATAGGCTCATCAAGGTAATTGAAAAAGAATCATTAAATTGACAGTTTGTCCATTATCCCTTAACAATTCTTAAGTGTTTGCTGAGAGGTAGCTCATCTTTAGCCATTTTTTTCTTTGCCTGTTTTTCTAGGTAGCTCTCTGTTGAGTTTAGCCAATGTAAAAGAAAACAAAACAAAAAAACCCCAACCCTACCCACCCCCCCAATAACCAGGGTAATGTATATTAATCCTAAATTATTATAGAGAAGCTACAAAGTCATTTCACTAGTAGGGGCCAGAAACAACAACTCCAGTCTTTGGCTAGCCAGAAGACTTTCTGATGTGGACTTATGTGCAGTGATCCCTATTTATGCCACATTTAAGCTAGATTCATCTAGATTTATCAGGAACTGGTAAGGAGGGCTGCATTGAAGCTACAGCAAACTAAACATGCAGAGATCTAGAGAAAGAGCATTAATAGCATATTGTGGCAATACTCTACTCTATATTGACCACCTATTAATTAATGACCTCTTTTAAAGGCTTTTTTTCTAAATATACTAAATTTGTTCCATTTCATGGTCTTTGTTCTCCATGGCTGTGTCTAGACTGGCCAGTTTTTCCGGAAAATCAGCTGCTTTTCTGGAAAAACTTGTCAGCTGTCTACACTGGTCACTTGAATTTCCGCAAAAGCACTGACGATCTCATGTAAGATTGTTAGTGTTCTTGCGGAAATACTAAGCTGCTCCCATTGAGGCAAAAGTCCTTTTGCGCAAAACTTTTGCGCAAAAGGGCCAGTGTAGACAGCTGAGATTTGTTTTCCGCAAAAAAGCCCCGATCGCAAAAATGGCAATCGGGGCTGTTTTGCAGAAAAGTGCATCTAGATTGGCCACGGACGCTTTTCCGCAAAAAATGGTTTTGCGGAAAAGCGTCCGTGCCAATCTAGACGCTCTGTTCCAAAAATGCTTTTAATGGAAAACTTTTCTGTTAAAAGCATTTCCAGAAAATCATGCCAGTCTAGATGTAGCCCATATATCTATTTCTCCATGTGCCACCATGACAACTGCAGTCAATAGGGATCACAGTCCTGTTGGTGAACTTCTTAGGGTATAGACCAGGAGTTTCTCATGAAAAGATGTTTGGCTGTGGTACTCAGTACATGCCACCTTTAGAGACTTTTTTTTTTTCTTTCAGTAAAAAGCTCCATAAAGGGAATCCCATTTTAGAAAATAGAAATAAAACAAAGTTGGGATGGAGTGTAAGAACACTTCTAGAGGGAATTTAACTCATATTTATATAGTCCTTACATTCTATACTGATGGCACATTAGAAATACATAGAGCATATGTATATACAGCTGCCTTCTTTGTATTTTAACAAATAAAGTGGATTGTCAAGTGCATTTGACTGTCTGGAAATGAGAGTATCCAATCTATGTGCCCCCAATATTGGATTCTTGAAATACGTTATCACAATGTTGTGTAAGAGCTACCTAATGAGTCCTGAGCCATGTGGCAATACTGGATGCCTTCACGCTTGGAACATTTGTCAGACAACAATATTTCCCTTTTTTTTAGTGAATTGTAGACTCAGCAAATATGATGGATTAAGGGCCCTAAATATGAATGTCTTTTATCCCCTGAGCTTGCACCACATAAGTAGCTGAGCATGAACATTCCCTGCCAGTGTTTTTCAACACTTACCTGGAGATTAATATAATTAGCTATTAAGATTAGTACTAATTTAAAAAAAAACAACAACAATCTAGCAATACCCTGTCCTTTAAATATATATTCTTTTCCTGAGGTGTATTACTGATGATATTTCTAGTATTCTCTTCCAAGATAATTAATAACTACATAATATATTTGAGCTATTTCTCTGAGGTAATTTTTTTATTAAGTATTCAGGTTTTACTTTTCTGAGTTTTCAATACAGTTTTTACTACATTATACATGGTTCCATTAGACTACAATAAAAGGAGACAAAACTGAAAAGCAGATGAAGTAGTTTTCCAAAGCTTTTCACAGGAATGTGTTTGAGGGCTGATAAGGCACTGACTATATTAAAAAGACATGAGTATAAGTAGAATTTATTGTTTTTCTTTTTCAGTCACTAGAGGATGACTTTCTGCATGTGCTAGCAAACAAATAGTACTGATTGTATCTCTTCTAAGCATATTGGAGTTCACATTTTCAAGTGGCATATCTTAGAATATTCCTTAAAAAAACTAACAGTGATATTTATCTTCCTTTTCAACCTGTGCTATTGTTTGTAAGCTCATTAGAGACTGTTGCTAGCAAATTACAACTATTTGATGAGGTCAAATTAGAGCCAAAATATTTTATAGAACTTTAATGGTATACAACTGACCATGGAATCTGGATTGCAAGCTTGCTATCATTTAACAGGATTGTGTTACTTAAACAGGAAAGAAATAGTAAATACAGAAACATGTAACTGGACGATTGTGAAACTTGTCTTTTGTTGTGATTTCTTGCCAGTTGGGGGGTGCCAGGGTAAGGAAAAGGGCCAATGCCACCTTGTACTTAAGGATTTGAAAATGAACAACAGAAGATTAATAAAACAGCAAGCCTGAGTATAGATTAACTTCCCATTGTACATGTATGACATTACCCAAAGGCACAATCTGGACAGTTGAACAAAAGTGTCCCCTTAACTCCCTGGCCTGGAGTGCCTTTTACACTGTGTTGCTGGCAGAACAGCCACTCCTGACTAGAAAGCCTTCAACATGTAATTAAACTCCCAAGTGACCAGTCACTCATGAATTACATACAAGGTGGCACACTCTAATTCCCAGTCCCCACATTGTTCTCTAGAAGTGGAAGTTTTGTACTGCTCAGTGCCCTCCTTAACAAAACAAGTTAATAGAAAATCCATCATTTCATCAAAGGAAAATGTAAATGCACCAGCTCTGTTATCCCAAATTGAGTTTTCTACATCGTAATCCAAGTGATGTAACAGTAACTGTAATTACAGGTAATGATTCAACAAAGTAATGATTGGTTACGAAGAATTAAAAGTGTAAAACACAACATAATTAATACCCACTTAACAAGTTATGTGAACTTGAGAGCAAATGTTTTTATCTTACCGTATGCTGCAGTAAATTGCACAGGTTGTGTTTCCTGTCAGCTTGGGACCCTTCCCCCTTAGTTCAGTGACTTTCTGGTATTCATTCATGTCACGAGCAGAGAGATGGTAGGAGAAAAATGTGATGTGGAAGCCATTATCTCACATATTTATCTCTCTTTCTCCTTTTTGAGGATTACCCTCAGGTGGGATGCAGGTGATAAGCAGTCTTTTATGAATGTGAGGTCTGAATCATTCCAGTAATTAAATACAAGTTTCTTGTTTATCTCTTCCCCCTGCTGGAGAATGGCTGCTTAAGGAGGTGATAGACTTTTAACACCTACCTAGGGCCAGTGTATCTTTGTCTCTGAAAAACTGATTTGTTGGTGTTACCAGGAATTATAGTATATTTCCATAAGAATCATAAAATATAATTTCATAACTTTACCTTCTGTGTTGCTAAATATATTTCCACAGGTTAATGATATTCAGCAGAGTATGAGTTTTCAAATGATGCCTCAGAAGAAATACTTTGTACAAAATTTATCTTGGTCTTGTGAAAGTGGTGAACATAATAGTATGGATTGTCACACATGTATTCCTTTTCTGAATACACCATGAAGATTGAAACTGTCAAATCATTCAGTTATTTGTTCACTATGCAAAGCATTCATAAAATCCATATTTAAATATTTGCTACTGTAGTAACAGCATATTACAACAATGTCCGATCAGAATATTTTAGATCAATAGTTCTGAAATTATTTGTAAAATTATGAAGCTGATTTGTATTTTTCAAGCAAGTTTAAGAAAAAAATTGTTTTTAAGACATTGCACTCAGCAACAGTGTAACAGAATAGTGAAATCCAATCCACAATTCAACATAATTTCAGTCCAGATTTTCCACAGAGCCTTTGCTACACACAAAGTTGGCTGATGTGCCATTCAGCATCCCAGCAGCTCTTTCTCTTCACACTAGCAATGGCAAAGCTTTGTGCGGAAGCACTGCTGGATGCTCTGAACTAAAATCAGTCGTGGGAACTTAGCTGATTTTGTACCTTATTAAAGGTAAGAAAGTGAGCCTGTGTGTGCGTGAGAGAGAATCTGTTAGTCAAGAGAATGGTGCTTTAATGCTATACAGGCTGCATCTTAAGTCTTCTATTCTGATGCAGGAGTCTGAGCAATAGGTGGGAGGGGATGCTTTTGTACTTGAAATCAGAAGGTCTAGAATAAGTGTTATCATCATAATGACTAGTTTAGAGCTTGTGACAAAATGATATGATAGTCAAAGTGCTCCAGAAATATATCCTTCAGTTATTTTTTTGTTCCCAAGTTAAACCTCACTGTATTAAAAGCAGCAGTAAGGGCTAGCATCCCAAAGCTGCAAGGTGCTTTGAGCATCTCTAGTCTTACTGCTTTTGAAGTCGCCTTCTTTTCAATTTGGTTGAATACTTAGTGGGGGGTATTTCATGCACACTTATCTATACTGGAGTATGTTCCTTTTCTACAATACATCAGGGAGCAATAGATTTGGCTATTTTAAAAGCTTGAATCTTTTACTGCACTAAAAAGTGTTGTTTTAAGTGTCTTCTTTTACAGTTATTTAAATTATATGATTTATGTCTGTAATGAAATTTTTAGTTTTAGTGTTTGATCTGCCTATATTGCACTGAATTCACTGTGAAAGAAATTCAAACTTTCTCTTAAAAAAGACCCCCTGAATTAGCAATGTTGCCTTGACTTTTGTGTGTTCTGCATTGTCCATTTATATATTTTGCATTAATGTAATATCAAATATAGTGATGCCACAACATAGCAGAATACAAATGTTGATGTTCTAGTGCACATTTGAATGTTGAGTAAGACTAAAAAGAGAGGCAGGAAGGGGGGTGGGGCAGGTTATTTAGCATTTGAACTGTATCTAACTTTATTTTTCTTCTTACGGTACATTATGAAATTACTGTGTCTTCTGATCATTGTGTGATGATTAAAGATAGCTTAGTTTCCAAATTAATCTAGGTAACATCAGTACAATTTAATATTTATAGCATCATGCATTGTTTTAAAAAAGTTTCTCTCACAAATAACTCAAATCATTTTCTGTCAGAGAAAGATATCTTAGCAAATAGCGACTTTCATAACTTTACTTTTCTATAAACTTTAAAGTATAGTTCAATTCGTAGTGGAACTTATGTCCTTAAATAACTGTATTTTTGACATTAGCCTGATATTTTCTTCTGAAATTATTTCAAAAATCATTTTATATAGTTTTTTTACCTGAATTTTCTAATTTGGGTCTTTACTCAGTTAACACCTTAATTTATATATTATGAGGTTTATGTTTTAAATGAGTCATGTCAGGCAACAATATGAATAGCTGAAAGCATGTAGATATATTATATTTTCATACTGCTTATGTTGTTGTTATTCTCATAGAAACTGTGAAGAGAGATTCTAAATTTTAGTATTTAAATGACTCATAGAATTGCAGACTGATATTTTCAATGGCTTTTCATTATAGTTTCTGCCATTGAAGCAGTGTGAGGGCTTTCAGAAAGATGGAGTAGTGTAATTACCAGGTGCACATGTTCATTAATCCTTCCTGGCTAGAAAGAGCTTCAATTTCTTCTCCAGTGGCCCATTCGTAAAGCTATAAATATCTAAATTGTGTCAGCCAAGAAGTCACACAGAATGGTGGCTCTTTTTGAGTTCAATTTCATGCACTGTTGCTTTGGTCTTGTGAAGGAGTGTTTTGCATTCCTTACGATGGGTATTTGTCCTTTTCATTGGAAAAGTTCAGAAAATTAACTATTGGATAATTGATTATTTAGTTTAAAACACACACAGATTTTACTCTGTATACTTCAGCAAAATAAATCAATAAGTCATCCCCCAACCAAAAAAGTAGGGTTTTTAAGCAGTGACCTAAAGCTATACCAGAAAAGAGTTACTAGGATATTTTGAGGATCTGCCATAATATTTTGGTACACCAAATTAAGAAAATATATTATAACTGAGATACCAGGAATGTCCACCTTAACAATTCCATGTTATTTCAACAATTCCATGTACACTGGCAACTGAGTTGCATGTTGTTGAATGTTTGCCTTTTTATGTTCTTAGCTTCACATAAAGTTTCCTTTATCTCTGTCAGACCATGCCTCTCTTTAAAAACACAAAGACTAATTAATATTTTATTAACCGATATCCTCAGTGTTATCTGCATGAGATTCTGGAACCTTTATATATTTTAAATATGTAAAGATATACTTATACTTGCTGTGTATAATTTTTGTATGGCTAATTTCTTTCATGTAGGAGTTATGTGTTTTCTTGAAAATAAACTTGCTAACATTAATTGGAACTGCCGTAAACTGTTCATTTTTTACAGTGAAAGGTGGTGGTGCGGAAGCCCTTCAAAACTGAGAAGATGCCATTCACCTTCTAAGGCTGTCTCTTGACTGCAGACCTGAACTGTGTACCCATTAGTTCTGCATTCACGAAGAAGCCTGTAAAACAACTTTTAAAAAAATGCCCCCAATTTGCATTGATTTCAAATTATCTTGAAAATGCAGGAATAAATGAAGATTGCTCACTTATTTTCTGTATTTGGAATGGTTTTAGGGGTTTTGTATGTTTGAGGTGAATTCACAGCCAGAATTGGTGATTTTATAAGAAAGATAGAAGAGGAGAGCTGGATATGTGGATAGAACACCTAAATGGTTAATTCTCCTCAAAAAGAAACCTAAAGGAGAGGATATAGATTTTGCCCCAAAATAGTACATTTAGATGCTCTGTCATTCTGCAAAATTGCTTAGGTGAGTCAGAATTAAAGCTGCAAAACAAAAACATTTCCCCTAAATAAAGAAGTATAGAAATTAGGTGTTGATGGTGGCAGTCATTTTTTAAAGAAAAATGTGCAGATGCATTTGGTACAATTCTTTTCACCTTAAGAGAACAAATGCAAAAGGTGAAGTGCCAAAACAGGATGGGTACTTTCACTGTTTCTGCAGATTCTCTGAAATTCATATACCCATGTTACTATTGTTGCTTTTTCCAGTTACGCTAGTAAAAAGTCCAGTAAAAAGATTAGCCCCACCAAAGAGCATAATAAAACTTAAATTTTTAGTGTTCCTTCTATTAGATTTTCTCAAAGCACTTACCAAACATGAAACACTTAAGCCTTATAACACTCCTTTTAAGAAGTTAAAGATTATGTAAGGATCTCTTCATCTATGTTGAAATTTAGCCACATCTAGGATGGGATATAATAGCTGCCTAACAGAAAAAGTGTTTGAAATGTGTATAACAGCACTGCCTGAAACTAACATTGTGTGGCGTAATTTAATCAGAATGCAATTATCTGTGCCAAAATTTGGTATAAGTAGTGGGGCTAAAACCCCAACTTTATATTAAATGTTGTGAATTTTAATAATTGCATGTGGTCAAGGAGCATGCTTTTTACATGTAGTACTAAATATAGTATCTTTGTTGTTATGTTAATGATTCTGATATTTGGAACTTTCTTAACATGGCAAATGTTTACATCTTTACTCTTGCTAGAAGAAGTTCTAGCAAGCCTATAATCCTTTTTGACACAGCTACACTCAGGTGCATCAATTGCAATGACTTTCAGAAATAACTCCAAAGCTCATGGTGCCTTCTTTCTCCTTTGATCATTTAGCTATTCACTTCTTGACCCTCACCAATATCTTCCAAAGAACAAAACATGTCTAATGAATTTCTAACTTTTAATTCCACATATGTATCTAATATATGCTAATGCATTATACAGATAGAAAAACTTATAATAATTAAGGGCTATATTCTGATTGTTTTGTGTTGTCTTAAATAGCCTCTATATGTATTTGTGTTTGCAATAGTTATGTTAAAATCAATGGATAGTGCTCTCTCTCACACACATTCTTCCCCCACCCCGTTTATCTCTGAGATTAAAATCTTCTTTCCAGTAGAAAACATATAACTAGTAAGTGCAGTTCAGTGTGCATCATTGGTGAGCTAGCTTCCCTCCCCCTCTCAAAAAAGCAAGGAAATAAACAAAAACAACTATTATGTAGAAGTTACCTTACTAAACCTATAAAATATATATTGGGTCACTTGAGGATTACCTGTTCTTTTATTTCCTCTGGGGAATCTGACACTGGCCCTTGTCAAAATACAGGATACTGGACTACATGGGCTTTTCTCTGACCCAGTGTGGCTGTTATGTTCTTATATTTTCCCTCCAATTTTAATTTTTTCACTCAACTTTAATTTTTTCTTTGTGTAATTTATATTTCATTGACATAGGAAGTTCAAAAGTGAAATTCAGAAGTCACCACTTTTCCCCCCCAAGATCACCCACTCCTTCACTTTAAACACACTTTTTAATTTTTCTAATACATTTTTTCTTTGGCGTTATATTAGATAACTGAAAACCGAACTCATGACAGCAGAATAAAAGCAATTAATTCCAGTTCTGAGAGACAAACTGTGAGTGATAAGGGTGTTAACCAGCATCTGACTAGATGTTTGTGGCCACTGGCACTGATAGGCTGGATGTCTTCTCAGCCTTGGTTCATCAGAAGAAAACTTACTAAGACATTTCTGCTAGACTCAGCATACTTTTAATGAAGATTAATAGTGTCTTACTCAGAATGTAGTGAGCCATGGTCACCCTTTGCTAATTTCTTGTTTTTGTAGTTCTTTTCAGAAAAAAATTTACTAAAGAAGAAAAGATCACATTAATGTTAAGCAAGATTACTTTATAAATAGTTTATTAGCAATATGTCAAATTTTTGATAAAATAAGGGGGGCTTACTTGGCATTATTTTTGAAACACTGCTACTGTTAATCAGATCATATGTAAGTGATCCTGTTCCAGATTGTTTCTCACAGTGCAGTTGTGTATGTTGCAATTCCATTTATTTTCACATCACCTTACTGACACTGGGGTAAAGTGTATATTGCAGCAGCTCCCAAATGTGTCTACCAATCCGGGCTCCATTATGCTATGTGCTGTATCATCTTACAGTTTGTGATCAGGTTCTCTATTGCTACAAAAAAAAAGGCAGAAGAACAGGGCAAAAAAATGGGGTGGGAGAAAGGGTAGCAAAAATGATAGGAAGTTTTAGCATAAGCCATTGGGGAGCTGGAAGTCTGAGGTGTTCAAGAAAGTAGGTGGAAAGGCCTGGGGCAACACAGTAAAAGGAGCTAATTTTATGTAGCATTTTCAAAATGAACTTGGAAAGGGGGAGAAGCAAATGTTCTGGGGGATTCCCCAAAAGAATTAGGGAGGAACTGGGGATACTTGGCCAGTCAGTAACAAAGATCATATCTCACTGATTTCTCACTGGAGTTTGCTTGTAGACATGGACAGCTGGTATGCTAGGCGTAGGAAGGCATTGCCTACCCAAACTGCCAGCGTGTCCCTACCCACGCTCTGCCCCCAGAACACCTACTGTAGGTGTACTGGGGATGGAGTGTTGCGCCCACGAGTGTCTGCCCTCCCCATGAGTGGGGGGGGGGGGGGGAAGGTGGAAGCAGCACCTCAGCAGAAAAGACAGGGCTAGGAGCAGGGCTTGGGGGCTCTCCTCCGCCACCCCTACCTTCATCTGACAACCATGCTGGTAGCAGTTTTTTATATCTACTGTTGGTACTTCAGGGGACCCCATTAGTGTAGTAGCTAAGTGACTCTCAATCTTTTTAACTCATTTAGCCTCACAACACTCTTGTGAGAGAAAGAAATTATCCCCTGTTGTAGATGGCAAGTCAGAGAGTCTAAATAACTTGCCGAGGGTCAGACAGCACTGTGGAGAAGCATGGACTTGATACTGGGTTTCCCAAATCCTATCCTACTAGTTTCCTAAATACTGGACAACCCCTTTTATCAGGTTTTTTCAATATCTTACCAAAGAAGCATGTTTTCAGAAAGCCAATGCAGGAAGAAAAAGGTGGTGACTTTGAAATTTTTCCTACCTTGTAATGAAGTTTTATGATGTGAGTGGTTGGATTATGAAAGGGATTCTGTAGTAATTCTAGACCTATATTTATTTCTTTTAGTCTGAGAGGTGTAGCCATGTTAGTCTGTATTTGCACAAACAACGAGCAGTCCTTTGGCCCTTTAAAGACTAATAGCTTTATTTGGGCATAAGTTTTCATGGGTAAAAAACACTTTGACGTGTGCATGTATCTACTGTAGGTAAATAAAAGGCACCTATTAGTGCAATAGCTAAGTGACTCTCAATATTTTCAATTCATTTAGCCTCACAAACACCCTTGTGAGAGAAGGAAATGATCCACTGTTGTAGATAGCATGTCATACAGGCTAAGTGACTTGCCTTAGGTGTCACAAAAATGAGGAGAAGCGTGGACTTGAACGTGGCTTTCCCAAATCCTACACTACTAGTACTAGATGTATCTGACAAAGTGATATTTATGCACAAAAGCTTACACCTAAATAAAGCTGTTAATCTTTAAGGTACCACAGGACTCATAGTAAATTTAGATATTTTATTCACATTAGTAATCTCTGAATAGATTTTTCCAGAACATGCAAAGTGATTAAAAGTTACTATTCTTGATAGCAATTAGAGTAGTTAATTTGTCTTAATTCACTTAGATTCTTAAACAACTAAGAGCAATTATTCTGTCAATAAATCAGAGCTAATTCTGGTTTATATCTGACTGCTCATTCTTTTTTATGTTATTCAAGAAATCTTACAATACACTTTTTAAAATAAAATATATCTTTATTTTTTTTTCATTACTGACCTGGAAAAAGGAATGTGACCTCAGAATAGTATGCAATAAAAAGTGTTGTGCACCATAGTGAGTGTTTATAGTTCTACAATAGTTTCAAAAGCAAATTTAAAAAAAAAAACAGATGGAGAGGAGGAAGATTGGTGTATTTTTTCGTCTTTTCCCATAATTTTGTCATTAAATGTGTAATACACTTCTCTGTAGCTTCTGCTGCCTGTAATTCTTTGCCTTGTTGATTTTGCTCCTGTTTTCAAATTGCATGTAAAAACACAGATTTTGTTCCCTAGCTATGCCTCGTAGTTTCTCTCTGCGCCTTGGCTTTGTCTTTGATTTCATCATAAATACACTGTTTGTGTATCCCTCTTCTCCCATTCTACTGAAACAGTTAAGGGAAATAGTCTTCATGAGTCTGAAGAGATCCCTGGGCAGCGTGCTTCAGATACAGCAGAAAACTCTCTCTCTTGGCCCCTTACTAGGAAATCTTCGATTCAGCAAAGAATTTAAGGAAGCTTTGAAAGAACCAGGAAGTCAATGGTGCATTTAAAGTTAAAACTGTCTAAATGCTTTGCTGAATTGCTAGCCTTATCTTTTTTGTGGACCATGTTCTCCATTCTGTGGCAGTTCTCAATCAGCTTCAGGAGGTAACCGAGTTAGTCTGTTCTGGATAAACTTAAAAAACAACAAATAGTCTGGTAGCACTTTAAGGATTAACAAACCATGTAGATGTTATCATGAGCTTTTGTGGGCACAGCCCACATCTTCAGATGACCAGGGGAGAAGGGGGGAGGAGAAACAAGAAGAGGTAGTGGGTATAAAAAAAATATCAGGGGGGAAAGCTGAGCTGGAATGTAACAGGAAAAACAAATAGTCTATAAACACCTAAAGACTGGATAGTCAAAAGAGGCAGATAAGAACCATTAGTAGGCAAATAGAGAAGAAGAGTACTAACACCAGATACTATACAAAGAGTCATTGGCACCTTCATTGTTTGATAGGTTGATAATGTCCCAGCCATCACATATCTTTATTTAATCCATTAGCATGAGTATCAAACCTGTGATGAATTGTAGTTCCAGTTCCTCCCTGTGTATTTGGCTTGTGGAATTGGTCTTTAACAAAACAACCACTTTGAAGAGCTGTTAATTAATGCCCTAGTAGATTAAAGTGTTCCCCAACAGGTTTTTGTATGTTCCCTTTACGGATATCTGATTTGTGTCCATTCATTCTTTCCTGTAGCGATTGTCCAGTTTGTCCAATATATATTGCAGTGGGGCATTGCTGGCATTTGATGGCATAGATTCCTGGATGTGCAGTTAAATGGCTGCACATTTGGTGGCTTATGTGGTTGGCTCCAGTAATGAATTTGTTTGTATAGGTATGTGGGCAGAGTTGGCATCGGGGCTGATTGCAGGGCTGGGTTCCTGGATGTTTATGATATATCTGTATAGCATGGTTACCGGAGAGAATTTTTTTCAGGCTGGGGTGTTGTCTGTAAGCGAGAATAGGCCTTTTCCCCGAGGCCTCTGAGAGTGAGGGTATGTCTATATTGTACCCTAGTTCGAACTAGGGATGAAAATGTAGGCATTCAAAATAGTCAATGAAGCTGGGATTTAAATATCCCGCACTTCATTAGCATAATCTCGGCCGCGAGCTATTCTGAACTCCAGGTGATTTGAAAGTGAAAGTGCGCTCTGGGCCACATTAGTTCAAATCGAACACCTTGGTTCAAACTAATGTTACTCTTCAAAAAATTATTTAAATCCCGGCTTCATTGACTCTTTCAAATGTCTACATTTGCATCATTAGTTTGAACTAGGGTCCAAGTGTAGACATGCCCTGAGGGATCATTTTCCAAGATAGGTTGTAGATTGTGGAAAATGCATTGGAGGGATTTAAGTTGTGGACTGTAGGTAATGGCAAGTGGAATTTTTTCAATTCTCCAGGTGGGTATTTCAGTTTTAGGAATGCTCAACCACTAAAAGGTTTTATCTTCCTGCCCAAGTCTCCCCATCTGCAAAAATGTTCTCTCCCACTCCTCTTCCTCTCACACAGGGTAGTTTCAGCAGTGTACAATATTTACCTTTACTCTTTGGGGAATTCCCCAGATTATTTTTTTCCTAGCTCATTTAGAAAGTGCTATTTAAAGTTGTTCCTTTTACCATGTTACCCCAGGCCTTTCCACCTACTTTTCTGAACACCTCAGACTTTCAACTCCCCATTAAAAAACACACTCCCAGAACCCCTCTCATACCCCAGTAGGTTAGAGACTATAGAGCCATGGTATCCAACACGCTAGCCATTAGCCACATGCGGCTATTCGGCCGGTTGAGTATCGCTAGTTTGCTTCAGAATTGTTTGGACACCAGAGCTATGGACTCTTTGTGATAAGCTGGAAAAAGCCGATACCATGCTGAAGGGAATTAACGATCAGCAATTTCTCCTTATCTGCCATACTTGTGCCATATGCTGTGCTCTATTTTGTGGTGGTAGCTTCTCTCAGAGGAAGATGTTTCTTTGTATACGCAGATTGCCATATTCCACACAATCTAAGTAATAGTATTACAGACAAGGATTACTCCTTTCTAGTATTCTAGAATAGAATTTTTACTTATGAAGTCCTTAAAGAAGCTGTGATGGAGGCAATGATGCTTCAATACCACAGTGACTGGCACTTTACACTGTATATATAATACAGAATATAATACAATAATCATTTCTTATTTATTTCATAAATACAATAATCTTATCTTAGTTATTTCATTATATAGTGTTTTGGATACCTTTTTGAAAAACACTATGAAAAATAAAAGTATTATACATGAGCTATGCTATAAAGAAGGAAGACAACAAAAGAAATATGGCAGATCTGAGTTATGGAAAAAATCAGATTGGGGGTGATAGAGTTCTTTTTACTATATACAGTATTATAGTACATGTACATAAATTAAGATTATAATTCTTTCTTGAGGTTTCTCATGACCTGAAAGTACTACTTGAGTCTCACCCGGGATAGAATTACAGCACTGTAGAAGGCTGAGAGAGTGAATAAACTGTTTTTTTTTATTATTACATTGCCTTCTTACACAATGTGCTGGCAAAGACACTATAATATTCCTGGTAAAACTGCAGTTTATCCTTTTTTGTATTAACTTTGTGAAAACTAAAAGTTTGTTTATTGTGTGTGTGTGAGAGAGAGTGATATACAGACAATGGAAAAACAGGAATCAAGGGGACTTACAATAAATGTCAAAGAATTTAAAGGAAGGCTGATTTAATCAAATGTCTTTATGCTCTTCAGGCTCATCTGAAGAAGTGGGTTTTACCCACAAAAGCTCATGCTGCTATATATATTTTGATAGTCTCTAAGGTGCCACAAGACTATTTGTTGTTTTTAAAGACAAGCAATTGATAATTCAGTGTTAATGCCAAAGGGTATGTCTACATAGCAAAGTTATTTCAAAATAACTGCCATTATTTCAGAATAACTTTACCAGCATCTACACAGCCAAACTGCTATTTTGAAATTAAATTGAAATAGTGGAGGGCTTATTTTGAAATGGGTAAACCTCATTCCATGAGGAATAGTGCCAATTTTGAAATTGCTATTTCGAATAAGTGCTGTTTAGATGCTTATTTTGAAATAGGGGGCCTTCAGCTCTTCCCAGGGTGCCCTGGTGGCTACTCTGGGCACAACCAAGAAAACTCCTCTCTCTCCCCTCCATTGCTGGAGCCCTTAAAGGGGTAGACTCTGGCCACAGTGCTGCAAGCCTGCCAGCCCAGAGCCAGCAGTTGCTGCACCTAACCCTGTGGCCCCAGCATGAGCCAGGCAGCCAGTGCCAGCCAGCCCTCCACCACGCCCTAGGACCAGTCTGCCAGCTCCCAGGAGCGTGCCAGGGGCCAGAAAATGTGGGCACCTGCCTGGTCCAGTGTGAAGATCAGGGACTTAATTCAGGTTTGGGGGAGGCCTCCAACGTCCATGATCTCCGCACTAAATGGAGAAATGCAGCTGTCTACAAGCGGATGGCTGCCAGCCTGGCCACCAAAGGCCACATGTGAACTCAGGAGCAGGTTCGCATGAAAATCAAGGAGCTGTGGCAGGTGTATGCCAGGGCCTCAGGGGGCAGCTCCCGACCAGAGGCAGACCCAGACCCCTGCCCCTATTTTGATGCTGTGGACCACATGCTGGGGGGCAGGACTGTCCGTGCCTTCCAGATGGTCATCGACCTTGGGGCAGAGCTTGCTGCCTCTTACTGCTCTAGCCCTTGCTGCCTCCCCAGCTACTGCTCCTCCTCCCACTCTCCTACCCCTCCCGCTTCTTCCTTTCCACCATCCCCACATGCCCAGGGATGCCGAGGCTCCAGCACCTGTGGTGCTGGGAGACAGTTGGGCCGGCGAGACCCCCAACCCTGAGCCCTGAGCTTCTCCTCCCCTTCCTCTCCTTGCCTCCCCCTGCCAGCTCCCTCCTCCCAGGTTTCCCACTCTCCTCTCCCACCCTCCCTCCTCCCCTCTCCCACTTCCTCTCCCCAGTCTCACCCCATTTTTGTTCAATAAAGAGGCTTTGTTGTAATGAACACATGTCTTTTATTATACAGCAGGAAGGGGGGTTACGGAGGGGTAAGTGGAAGGATGTGAGGGAGGAATGAGGCAAAAGCCCCCAGTGGGGCACACCATGGAGACTGTTACTGCCTGCAGAATGTGCTACCAGGCTCATGGCAACAGGTCCAGGAGAAGCACCAGAGTGCCCAGGGGCGATTCTGGCTCCATGCTGCAGAGTGCTATAGTGTCCTGAGTGAAGGCAACTAGAGCACACAGAGAAAAAAATGCTTTGCTGTCCCTCAGCGAGGTAGGCAAGCAAGCAGGGAAACCTTAGAACCGACTGTCCAGAGGGGTCCCTTTAAGCACAGGTCTCAGATACCTTGTGTGGCTGCTGCCTGAGGCTAACTCCTGACCTGTTGCCCTGCCAGAACTGGTTCAGGCAGGCCTTAAATGCAATTCAGCGTCCTATCAGTGTGGATGCACTATTTTGAAATAGCAAAACGCTATTTCAAAATACATTTTGTGTCTAGACGCATTATTTCAAAATAAACTATTTCAAAATAACTGTTTTGAAATAAGATATTTCAAAATAACACTGTAGTGTAGACATACCCAAAGAGACTTTTTAAAAAAAATTGAACTCTTGACAATATGTTATTTTACTTGCATAGTTTTAAAATATTTTTAACTCGATGAATTCTTCACACAACAGATCATTTAACCAGTGAGACTGAGCAAACTGTGAGGCTTACACTTGATATAACATAGAGGCAATCTCTAAAGATTCACTAAAAAACTGTCTGTACGCAAAGTATTTTCAGAACAAGATCCTGAAAGAAAATTATAAGCTAGAATGTTTGAGTTGCCATATTGACATTTCATTGGCATTTTTGCCAATGCAATACATGCAATTGAGAGACCATAGGATCTCCAGAAAAGGCAGTTTGATGGTCCTGAATTCTTTTCACCAACACCAGCATATTTTGACTAGGTTTATTCACAGTATAACCTTCCAGAGAATCAACAAAACAGCTTAATACTGCTGGTAGTATACTCTACTAACCTTTAAAAACCTCTACTTTATAGCTCTGCGAGAACCAACTGGTTTAATGCCAAATAAGTTCAACTAAATTTAGCATCAGTTGGAGGGCATATTTAGTAACATTACAGTGAGCTCCCTAACTACTGAAAGTGTTACCATCATTCATAATGTTTTCTATGAGCCTAGACTATTATGACTTGCAAATTCTGGCAGTGATGCTCTTATTATTCATGGTAACAAATCTCACCGCCAGCAAATTTTTAACAATGACCTAGTTTTAATAATGAAAACATACGAGTCATTGGTCTTAATATGTATGCAGACTAAACCTTTTAATGTTATAATATTCCATGTAGAACTGCTTTAACTTAGCTTAAAAAAAAAGAATATTTACCCTGGTGACTGTGCTTTTAACAATGAATGAATATTAAAGCAGGGAGTAGTCTAATCCAAACAGACATTGTCTTCCTGTTTCTAGCTATGTTCAGTACAGAAGTACAGTTTAATATGTAGCATCAATATGTGAAGTGTGACTATTACCAGTCATTTCATTTTTCCCTGTGAAAAGATTATGATCAGTTTACTACCCCAACCACAGCTTCATGCTGGAGTGTAATAAACTGTCACAGATGGTGTACAGGATATTGTAAATGGTCTTTCTATAAATATACAATTTCATTTTCTTAAATTGAATTCTTTACTAAATGCTGGTTTCTGATAGATGTCAAGAATGGCTTCTTTAAGATTTTAATGAGGGTTTTCATTCAAGACTCCAAAGGAAACATATTGACGAGCTTTGTTCAGATGCTGCATGCATTTTGACATTGCCAAAGCAGAGTTTTATATATTGAAATTGTCTAGGCATCTAGCTTGATTTTCTTTTGTTGGAATGATTGATTGTTGAAATATAAACCCCATAAGCTAGGACCTGAAGTCTTGTGCCATGATGGATTAAACAGTTACTAGAATTTTTGGTAGGGGGCAGTTTTAAAGGATCCTCAACGTTACAAAATTATAACTAACCATTATGCACTTTGCTTTCCTATTTAATTCCATTGGATGTTGAATACATTAAAAATAAATCCTTGATTAGTAAAATTAGTAAATGTTCAAAGTCTAAAGTGTTTTTTTTCTGCTTAGTCCATGAATGCCTGAAGTCCAAAGTTCTATTTCCTTTATCGTCTCCTCCTCCTCTGTGTATTTCAGGGGTGGGAACCTTTATTGGGTCGGGGGCCACTGACACACAAAAAAAAAATCAATCGGAGTGCCAGCACAGGCTTCCCAATGTTATGGAGGAGGAGCCTTGAGCTCCAGGGTGTGTATCTAGGCAAGCCAGGGACCACCTCTGGCCCCTCGGTCTTAGGCTCCCCACCCTGGTGTATTTCTTGCCTCCCACTTAGCCATCCCACAGTTACTCAGCTGTTGCCTTTCTGTCAATGTTTGTATTTACACTGATCTTCAAGAGTCCTGTTATATTAACTTAGATGGAATAAATGGGCCAGAGGTATTAATATAACCTAAATCTCTGTTCATCATTAAACTGTGTTAAACAATGTATACAGTTAGGGAGACAGAGACCTCAGACTGCTCAGGACTATGGCACAAATACCATTAAATATCCTTAATGATTTACTGAAGAGAAAGAAAAATAGTATTTGAAATGTCAGCTGTTAAGTAAGACTTTTACTTCAACATTTCTTGCTCCCTTTTCCCTTATCTGAAGAAAGTCTTAGAAGGAAAACCTTCCTTTTTTGACAGTCTCTTAAGTCCCTTAAGTTGTACTAAAGATGCTATTAACTGCACACACTCACAAATAGATGAAGTTATTTGAGGTCGGCTGAAGCTGATGTTGATGTTTTTCAAGTCCAATGGTGGCTAGAATTCAGCTGTGGTTGGTAGGAGCGGCGATGTCATTGGATCCCTCTGTCTGGCTCTTTCTGGGCAGGACTTTTCAGAGGGTTTGAATGAAGGTCTGGGATCCGAGGAAACAAGCTCATTTCCATATCCCTCTCCCCTCTGTTCTTTTCCAAAGTCTCTATCCATAAGGATAAAAAGAAATGAGGGTAAAATAACCTTCATCAGTGGTGTTTTGTCCACAAATTAAGCCTAATATTTGACACACTACTTTTAGTTCATTAATTTCCAGCTCTGCACCTCGTGTTTTTATCAAGAATGATTTTAACATATCAGTAGGGCCATCCCCAGAAGCTCCCTCCCCCAGACTCCTGCCCTGCCTCTTCCCGCCCCTGCTCCACTCCTATCTTGCCCCCTATTTATGTCTCCCCCAAACCTTGCCCCTTCTCTGACCCACCCCACTTTTTCCTGCTGCTCTCCTGCCCCCTCCCACTTCCATTGATCTCTTTTCACTGAGTGACATGTCTCGGGGGATTACCGCAGGGCCTAACACCAGCAGCAGGGGTTGGCCCTCCTACACTCACTGTGGCAGTGCATCCTGGCCCCAGTCCACTCCACTCCCCCAAGCCCAGCTCACAGCCATGTTGCTTGGGGTAGCAGCGTGGGCTGGGACTAGGTTGCTTTCCACTGCCACAGTGAAGTAATAAAATCCTACTGGGAGATGGTTCCAGGCTGGGCTGGGTCACTCCACTTCCCAGGACTCTTGTAGCTGCTGGTGAGTGAAGGGACGTGCCTGACCCTGCTGCCAATGCAATTGGTAATCCCCTGAGGTGCCCTAGGCCTTGCAGAGCCTCCCAAAGTGTGGGGCACAGGGTAGCTGCCCCAAATTGCCCTATGGATGGGACAGTTCTGAGTAGGCCTTTTCATTTAGACTATTTTAATCGTTCTCTCTCCTTTTCATATCTTTTCTTGTCAACATTTGTTATTACAGGTTGGACCTCTCTGGTCTGGCACCTGAGCAGTCCCAGATGAGGGAATTTGCCAGACCAGGGAAGGTCCCATGCCACCCCTTCCCACCAGTGGCTCCTTCAGCCCCACTACACTGGTCCTGTTGCCAGAGCGGCAGCATGAAGCCTTGGCTCCATTGCCATGGCACCAGCACCATTGTCAGGCCGGCATGCATGGTCTGCTCCAGCCCCAGCCGGGTTGCAGGCTGCCTCTACCCCACTATCACAGCCCAGCTACCAGCACCAGGCTGCTGAAGCCCCGGCCACACTATCACCAGCCTCACCGTGCACCAGACTCTCAGCTGTAGGCTCTCCTGCCTTGGGGTGCTCTCATTCAGGAACAGATGTTGCTGGATGAGAGAGTCCCGGTTTTGGAAGGTGCAGCCTGTATACATTACTGTCTCTCAAGAATATGTGGTCTAAATTCATTGTTAATTTAATTTTGATAAAACTGTTTTGGTCTCCGATTTTTTTTCTCTTTCCTAGTGCCATTTAATTATATAATTGCTAGACATTTTAATGAAATCTGTTTAATTATTCTATAGCTCCTGCAAGCAAGTCTTTCCTGTCTATTTTTTGAATTATTTAGTTTTAACTTAAAAATGCATGGGGTACAAAGAGCTTGTGTATGGCTAAGGCGGGAATAAGTAAATGGTATCAATTAAAAAAAACAGTTCAGTAAAGCTGGAGATAGTCAAGTGAGTTTGCTGGTGGACTCTGCAAGCCTGTGCTCGGTAGACAGTTACTAGGAGGTAGCCACAGGGTTTAGTGTAGCCAATGGAGAGTATCTGTGATGACAGGGTGGAAATAGTGACCTGAAATTCCAGGAATCTTGGTCTGTGGAAGGTTGGAGATAGCAGGTCCTGTGCTAGGTGACAAGACTCATCAGCCCTCCAGAAAACTGGACAGGAGTTGAATCAGGATCTAGGTGCCATAGTCCCATAAAGCTGCTGTTGGGGGATTTGAGGAGACAGGCGTCAGAAAGGCAACCGTCATCTAAGAAGCTATGAGGTTAACTCTTCCTATCTCCCAGCTCAGTGGCTGGGGAATTTTTGAGGGGTACAAGGTGTTTAAACAATGCTGATCTTGGAAAAGACCGGTAGATGTTGGGGGTGGTCCACAAGAGAGGGTGACACTACCCAATATCCTTGGAGCAAGTTCCCTATGTTGTATGTAGGGGTGGGGACACAGGAAATAGAATATGTGTATTTCATTTAAAATTGTTTACTAGTGTACACAAGAGAGGCTGTAAAGGAACTGCTGATGAGGATATAGGGTACTCCATGTGTCACTGAACTTTTTAACTAACTATAAAGTCTACTTGTCAAGAATATAAATTGGATAGTATTACAGCTGCAGCTGACGTCTGCCCTGTATAAGCAATGTTTAGTCAAACTGTGAACAATTTTCATGTTTTTACTTGAAATCCATATAATCCATTATTCAGTATTTTCTTGTAATACCAGGCTTGTAGCTAGTCAAACAAAATGAGGGCACTACAGAGAGGTGACAAAATATGTGAAGTTGAGGAAGGTATGAGAATCCTCGCCTGGACAATTTTGAAATGCCAGATGCAATTTCCTAAATGTATGTGAATTAAGGTGTGTGGAGGAGGAGATATGGTTGTAAAAAGACAGAGATACCTGAAGAGTTGAGAGACAGCATAAATTGGTATGTGCATTCTTGCTATTCATCAGATGTATAAGCACTCACTTTAACTTGCTGGATCTACCCTTTCTGAGGGAAGGAGCTGCAACAGTAATTAGAGGCTCTAGGATTAGACAAGAGGGAGGAGGAGAAAGCAGTGAAGGACAGTGAATAGAAGGAGAAGCCATAGTCTCTAGGCACCCCAGCCAGATGGGCTTGGGTGAAGAGTGATGATAGACACAAGTCATGCTCAAGAGCCTAAATGCAGTGCTAGAGCCGTACCAGAGAGTTGGTGAGAAGTGCCAGAGTTGTAGTTGGTCTATTAATGGACTGGAAGATCATGAAAGATTGAAGTTACTATTAGACTGTCCTGAGGGATTCTGGATTATGACTGTAGCTGTGCATGGGATTCCTCTGTCCTAAGCACACTTGTTCTTAATGAACCTCATCAGATTTCTTTTGGCTCAATCCTCCTATTTGTCTAAGTCACTGTGTATACTATCCCTACTCTCCAGCATTTCTACATCTTCCTCCAGCTTAGTGTCATCACAAACTTGCTGAGAAGTCAATCCATCTCATCATTTAGCTAATTAATGACTGACCCCCTGGGGCACTCCTCTTGACACTGTCTGCCAAGTAGAGATTGAACCATTGACCACTCTGGCCTAACGATCCACCCAGCTTTGTATCCATCTTATAGTTTATCCAAGCCATACTTCTTTAACTTGCTGGCAAGATTACTATGGGAGACCATATCAAATACATTGCTAAAGTCAAGGTATATCACGTACACAGCTTTTCCCATATCTACAGACCCTTCATCATAGAAAGCAATTAAGTCGGTCATACAATAGATGAAAATACAGTTCTTAAATAGCTGTGAATATAACATTTTCTCTTCTGTTTTTTGGGGGGGTTTTTTTTGTTTGTTTAACCACAGAAATGTAGATAAATTCAGGAGAAAGAAAAATAATATGCATAACCAGTATTTTAACCTGAGGCATTGTGGTTGACTGGAGAGTCCATTTCTCCTCTTTATATGGTATTTATTGTACCAATTTGTTTTACATTTTGTATTGTTTTCAAAACAAGGAAAGAAAATATTAATAATACATAGAAACAATGCACATTAATATTAGGCATAAAACAAAAGAACATTAATAATAGCTAATACATGTTCTGTAACACTGAACACTTGACATCTAAATATATGTTCTTGCTAGATTTTCTGATATTTATTTTCAGTAGTAGAATATTTAAACTTTCCTCCTACACTCAGTCCTAAAAATGAATATCCAAAAATCTCTTGAGTGAACCCGTCTAGGCCAGGGACAGGTAACCTTAAGGTTTGATTTTGCCAGCATAGAGCAAGGCAAATATTTTAATTGGGGTCCTCACAATATGGAATATAAAGAATAGATTACTCTTTAAGCAGTTGGTAATGTAACAAAGCAGAAATTAACCTCAGTTTTCCAAGTTATTTTTCTGGAGCTTAATTTCCAGTGGAGATGTATCAGCCTGAAAATCAGTATTGCTTATGTTGTTCTTAACAAATGTGACTAAAAGTTTGAGCCTAAAAGCAGCCTTTCATATCTGTTAGGCTGAGATTGATAGAAACATCTTCTATGACATATTTTACCATACCAGTTCTTATTTTCCTCAGCCAGCATCTCCTCATCTTGGTGCTTTGTAGGGAAAAAATAAAGGGGTATGTAACTGTGCTCCCTAACAAGATAAAATAAGGCACAGAAATGCCCAACAAAATCTGCAATGCACCTTCCCTGTCTTTGCAAACTACAGATTTTTGAAAACTCACATAAAAAAAAGGGATAGTCAGGTTGTGTAATGCAAAATGAGCTCTGTTTGATATATTTTATGTTTATTAGGAATTCCTGAATTAAACTAGGGACAATTATATTAAATAAAATAACTTTGGAATTTCACTGTGGATTGCAGCAGTGGAACAGTGTGCCTACAACTTGTAACTGGCAGCAACCAAGCATTTATAATTCTAAGTAGTTGTAACAACAAACTTGTAACTAAATATGAATAATTATGACATTTCAAAACCAAGAATATGGACTATTGATATACGTATTTTTTTTATAAAGCTAATTTCATTGAAATGGGGGAAAAATGTGTTTTTGTATTGAAAAGCATTTGGCTTATGCTAGTCAGTTAATATAATGTTCTTAAAAGTTTTTGCAAAGATCAAAGACTTAGCCTATGGCATTGAATGCATGTGTCAAAACCTCTTGAGAAAAATAAGAAAAGATCAGCAAACATTTATGTGGCACCAGCAGTCGTTTGCTATTACTCTGTGTTGTTGTAGGAAATAAATTTCGCATTTTGTAATTTCCTTTAAAAATTACATGGATCATTCTTTGTTTTATGCCTGTTTTCCCAATTTATATGTTTTCCAGGTTAAAAAAAATACTGTATTTTGGTCAACTGTAGTTCAACTATTGCGGTTAACAATAAATGATTATAATTAACAACTTTCCTATTATATTTACAACACTATTTTCGGATTAATTCAATTTTCATAAAATGTATTTCTTCCTTTCCTTTAGTGTGGTTGAACTAAACAATTTTTATTACTGGATATGGGAATTAAAAAACAGTTCATTTTCACCAGCTTTACTAGTGAATGGATGTTTGACATTTTACCAATACCAGCAAATTCAGATTATCTGTACTGTCGCTGTTATTAATTGATTAATTACAAATGTTGCTAATTCAAAATTTCTAGTCTGAAATGGTTGTAGCTGATTTTTATTCAAGATCATTCGGAAGAGGATATAGTTGTGATTAAGTAAACTATAAGGAGTGGGCTGAGGCAACTCAGGATTGATTTGATTTTGAATGGGTTGTTTACTGCTTAGAGAAAGTTATCTACCTCTTCTTGAGAACTGATTCATGACTATGCTGATGTTGAGGAGAATATCAGTATAGAAATAGTTTATGAAACTGTAATTTTTTCTGTTCCTTCCTTAGCCTCAAGTTCCCTTTATCCTTATTGCTGAGTCCACAGCTCAGTCTTCTTCTCCCAGTTTTAGATCCTGCATCCAGCTAAAGCAGTCCAACAGCCAAGGACTCTACTTTTGCTCACTCAAGCTATGTTTAGACTAGTGTACTTTTTAAGATGTTGAGGGGAGGGTCCTTTCCCTTGCAGCAGGCTGCTGTTCCTTTGTTTTCCTTATTTTCTCACAATTACCCTCTTCTTTTGTGATTTTTCTGTGCTGTGTTTCTTTGTATCTCAAACTATTCACTGGGTACTTGATTTCCAGCTCTCTCCCATCTGGCACATGGCCCCTTCCCTGATCCTGGGACTCCTTGCTGGGCTTGTCCTTGCCAGCCCCTTGGTACCTTCTTCTGGCCTTCAGGCTGGTCCCACTTTTTGGCTTTTCTATTTAGTTGCTGTTGCTGTTCAGTCACTTCACTTCCTTAGCCTCAGAAATCTCTATTCCTCCCTGATTCTAGAATTGCTTCTCGGGCACCTTCTACTTACTCCTATGATTCTGTCCATCCTGAGCTCCTATCCCAGGGGCTTCACAGTACAACTGCTCTCCTTGCTCAGGGGATCAAACTGGGGGACAATTCTTTGAATTCTGGTAACAAAATAAGTTCTACTCATGTGCAAAACTAAAATAAGATTCTGTTCTTAGTAGAGTGTGCAAGAAAATGGTCGCACATGTTAGCCATGCTCCACTGGGCTCCCTGAGCTTGGCTTCCTCTTGATGAGGCTTGAATATGCCGAGGCTCATTTTTGACACTAAAGTGAGACATCAGTCACTGTAGATTGTCTAGGGCTGTTTGTCATTTTTTTCTTTTCTCATCTGAGGAATAAAATAGTTAATGATGATGACATTTAAACTACCATCACTGAAATGGGCAGTTCACACGTCTCAAAGCTGCTGTTCTGTGTAGTCTCATGTCATTTTCTCTGCATCAGTAGGTTTGCACTGTTGAGGTTTTGTCACAGCCATAACAGCTAAAGACTTTTGAGAAGCAAGAAAGCTGAGACTACAAAAAGTATGATATTTTTACAGTCCTGGTAGCCATAAGCATGCTAGCTGAATCCAAGCCGCCTCTGTCCCCTGTTACACTGGGTTTCTATTTCTGCTTTCTGGCCTGTTAGGCCAGGCCTTTGATATTAGAAAAGGACACTGTGTTTTGACCTGTTTCCTGGCTCTGCTTCTCAGGCAGTTGATCCCCCTGTACCTCATCCGCTTAAGGGCTTCTAAAGTATCTGTTTTCTCATCACACCCTCTACTCTTGAAAGATGTGCTCCTTTATGACATTTACTTGGAGTGTCTGCACATACTTATTCTAGTTTTCACTTGTCCCGTTATGCTTCAAGCTCAGTAGATGACAAATGATCTATTATACACTGTTCCGTATGTTGAGAGAGAGCAACATCACAATTTTCTGATTAGATAGTATTTACCAATTTTTCTTGTTCTGGAAAATTAACATAGATCCAAGGCTACATCTGCACTTGGAACTAGGGGTGTGATCCTCAGTTTGTGTAGGAATATACTAGTTCTCATCAATCTAGAACAATAATAGCCTAAGGTCAGTAGCACAGATAGCAACATGTAGCAGCATGGGCTGGTCCCACAGAGTACGTCTACACTTGCTCCCTAGTTAGAACTAGGGATGCAAATGTAGGTGACCAAAATTGCTAATGAAGCGGAGATTTAAATATCCCACGCTTCATTAGCATGATTTTGCCAGTACGTTACTCCGCTCAACAGCTGTTTCGAAAGTGAAAGTGCACGCCGGGATGCCTTAGTTCGAACCAAACTCCTTGGTTCGAACTAACGTTACTCATTTTTTGAGGAGTAATGTTAGTTCGAACCAATGTTTGGTTCGAACTAACGCGGCCCGGTGCGCACTTCCTGGTTTGAATCAGCTGTTGAGCAGAGTAATGCGCCGGTGAGATCATGCTAATGAAGCGTGGGATATTTAAATCCCCGCTTCATTAGCAATTTTGATCACTTACATTTGCATTCCTAGTTCGAACTAGGGAGCAAGTGCAGACATACCCACAGAGTCCAAACCCACAGAGTCCAAGCCAGTTTGTACTTGGGAAGAGCAAGCTGTGCTGATGCTGCCAGTGCTACTGACACTGTTACTGGTTATGACCCCCAGCTTGATGAGAGCCAGCATGAGTGTGTTTGCAAACTGGGAGTCTCACTCTTAGCTGCAGTGTGGACAAAGTATGAATTTGTGCCTTTTCAGTTCTGACTGGAAATATAAAATAACTAATAATCTTTGGTTGTGTTAAACAGACATGTAGGAATTAAACAAGCTGTTTTAAAAATAATATTTATCCCTGACTTTGTCTGTCTCGCCTACTTAGATGGCAGTCTCTTTAAATTGTGGACTGCTTTTTTAAATAGATACTTGAACAGTGCTTAAAAGAATGGATTTCTAATCTCACTTGGGGCATCTAAATGCTATTGTAATTCAAATAATAATAGTGATTATAATAATAGTAATGCAGAAGGTGAGAAATAAGTAGGCATCTTGGCTGCTTTTTTAGGTTTACAAGATTCTGTTGTGGGTAATACACTCAACCGTAACTACATTTTCACTAAAATTTAGATCTGACTTTCCCATTCCAAACAATATAATAAAATATTACTCTTTTAATCAATTAAAATATTAAATATTAATAAGAACATGCAATATTAAAATTAGTATTATACATGTGCAAATTAAATTAATTGAAACATTTTAGAATAGCTAAATAAAATGTTTTAACTGTTTCTAATAAAAAATTTCATTGAAAGTGACACATTCTCACAAAGTATTTTGATTTAGATGAAACTATGATATCTGATGAGAACTGCTCCATCAATTTTTTTTCAAAAGCTCTCTGTATCTACAGTTTGCATATTGTACATTCCATAGTGTTTGCTATTTTGATCTTGTATAGTCATGTGGGAGAGCAATTGAACTAAATTGTTTTTTTGCCTGGATAAGCACTGAGTAAAAATTCAGTAAGGATTTTCAGGTTTGTCTCCTTTTATACTTGTAGTCCAGATTTCTCTTTGAGGTCCTGACTTAACAAAAAACTTAAGCACGTATGTGAGTTTCATTG
The DNA here is from genome assembly GCF_052426305.1 of Pelodiscus sinensis. Taxonomy (NCBI): domain Eukaryota; kingdom Metazoa; phylum Chordata; order Testudines; family Trionychidae; genus Pelodiscus; species Pelodiscus sinensis. The sequence goes on from NC_143052.1 coordinate 205,005,197, forward strand.
ACTTAGCTTAACCAGGGCCTTACATTGTAATAATCAAATGTGGAATTTTAAAATGAGGGGTTATACAAGTTTTAGAGCACGTTATGTTTTAGACTTGACAACTTTCATTGTGTCCTTTGTAAAAGACCTTTAAATTGCTAAGAGTTCATAAATTGTAGATTCTTGTCAGATTTGCAAGTCTCTTCCAGATGTGCAATGAAAATCCAATTTTGATTGCATTCAACTCTGTGTGAACTCATGTATTTAAAAGATAGCTTGAAAATCCTCTTTCTCTCAACAGTGGGTCTATAACAAAATAGATCAGCTCCTTCAAAAATCTGATGCTTACTGCTATAAACTTGTTATTTTTCAAGATACCTTTATGAAGCTAGAGGATATGAAAGCCTATTTTTATTTCAATTAAATGAAAGTTGCAGGAACCCCCAACTGCTGGCTTTTGATTCCTCCATAATTTGTGTCTTATAGACTACCTAATTGTAATCAGAATTTAGATGAACAAAGAGAGACTAGATGCCATTTTCTATGTCCGGAGATTCCAAAATAGTGCACAAACTTAGGTGAAAACTAATTACGTGGGTTTTTTTTCCTTTCACTACAAGGAAATAAAAAGTAAAAGTAACATATCATTGATCCTCTCAAATCTATCTATATTTGTCACAACATGCACACACAAAAACATACGTGTGTGTGTCTGTGTGTATATACATTTGTCACACCACCCCTCAAAAAATAAGTTAACTCTCTTTCATTAATAGTGTGCATTTCTCTCATTAGTTCTTTTTCTAGAAATATATTATTACTAAATTCTTCACCAGCAGTAGGGGGAAAACTGAGATGGGAATGATAGTGAAAGAGTTTTCCCCTTTTTAGTCACCTCTTATCAGGGGCGGACTGGATGACACCATGGGAGCACTCATGGGTAAGCCAGCAAGCTGGGGTCAGGAGCGTTGCCACAGGGGCAGCTGAGCTGGCAGGAGGAGCATAGAGCTCCTGGTCACTGGGGAGCACAAGAGGACAGCAGAACCACCGTGGGGTATACAGAACCACGCACATGACAGAAGTACAGGGCAAAGTACGAAACCCCTCGGGCTGCAGCGGGACCATTGCGGGAAGTACAGAGCTGCTGAGTGGAGCGCAGAGCCCTGGGTGCCAGTGGTATCACTAGGGAGAGCACAGACTAGCTGGGCATCAGTGAAACCACTGTGGGAAAAAGCAGAACCCCTGGCCACAGGCAGGGAGGACAGAACCTTGAGCGACAGTAAAGCCACTGGAGAGAGAGGGGGATCCCCTACTAGGAGAGTGAGGCTCCAGGTGGCAGTGAAGCCACAAGGGGAAAAGTGGAGCCCTCCTGTTGCTTTGAGGAAGCAGACCCCTGGGCAACTGTGGAGCTGCCAGGGGAAAAGTGAAGCCTCTCCAGTAGCCAGGGGGAAATCGGAGCCCACACTGCATTGACCTCTCATAGTATGGCAAATTCCCTGGATCAGGACCAATGAGATCCCAAGGGTATTGGATAAGGGAGGTTCAACCTTTTTATAGGTATGATACTATTTTTTCTAAGATTTGAGTGGCTATTTTGTACTCATTTATTTTCAGTACTGTTTATAAATGAATACAAAAATGTAGTTAATAAAAAAATTAGTAGTTTGCAAAAAGTGGTAACTTATATTGTACCCTCTGTAATATTTGTTTCCCACCTACTTTCTCTTAAAATGTGCAGTCTAGAGGAATAACAACTAGTGTTCTCAACACAGGAATTTATGTTTGTGGAGTTGTAAAATAATGCCTTTGGCCATCTGGTACAGATATAAGATCAATTTATTTTACATCAGTTGCCTCCAAAATAGTAGCTCTGTACTAAAAATAGATAGTCACAATAATTGGTAATTGCTTCAGAAGCACATCCGTTCATTAAGTTTATTAGTATAGCCACTTTTCTGCCAACACTAACATTGTTGAATCACTTGTTTAAAAAAAACCCCTCCTACTCATTGGAACTTTTAACAAATTTAATGTAACATTAACTTCGAGTAAACTAATTGTACCCTACTGATGCTGTTCTATTAATTTCAATAGAATACAGTAAAACCTGTGTTATCCGGCACGCCCGGGGATTAGGGCGTGCCAGTAACCTAAAAATTCTGGTTATCTGAGGTGGGGAGGCGGGAGCCATGCTGCGTCTCTGGAGGGCACGGGAGCCAAGCCTACTAGGTAGCCACTAGCCATGGGGGAGGGGGCGGGATGCAGCCTGGTGGGGGGGGGAGGACATGAAAGCCAGGGGACAGGAGGCGGAGATGCTGGGGATGGCCTGTGGGGGATGGGGGGAGATTGGCCTGCTGGGGGTCCCAGGAGCCATGGGAGGAACTAATATACTTGCTGCTTGTTTCTGGCTGCCGTTTGTCCCTCCCCCAGGAAGGTGCTGCATGCTTGTCTGAGGAGCGGGCCAGTGCTTAAAGGGCCGGTTTCCTTTTCTGTTCATTTTGTTTTGTGTTTTGCTTTTCTCGGCATCAGAAATTTGCCAGTTTCTACAGTTTTCCAGATGCTTAAGTTCCAGATAGTGCAGGTTTTGTATATGAGCCAAAGGAGCCAAAGGGGACTCTGAAACTGTCCAATATTAGACAGGTTTAGTTCAAGATTTGTTTATTTGTATGGCAAAAACACTGAAAAATGTATGCTCAAGTTTAGAGATATATTATTTGAGAAGCACAAGAGAAAAGATGCTTAAACAAGTTAGGAAACACTTGAAAATTGAAATTGATGATAGATTCATTATTGATTATGTATATTCTACAACTAGCATCTATTAAAATCCCTTTTAAAAGAGAGGATATCACTTAGAATCTTATTTTGTCTGACAAAATATGAGGAGGAAAGGGAGGGGGTTAGTTTTATTGATAAGGTCTAAGATGCAGAGAGTGGTCACATTTCCCACTTTTCATGAACAAAGTGGCCTAAGGAGGAGAAGAGATGACTTAGCCTGTATCTTTGCAGAACTCATCTTTTCCCCTGTTCTTCTGCTCTCATGGGGCTGAAAGCAGCTTTGTCCCTTCCTGCTCATGCATTGTCAAAAGGCAGCTAACATCTCCAGGCTGCTGCTGGCCACTGACAGAACCCAGTCACCTTCTGTCCACTGACTACAGCATGGGCAGGAAGGGATTAAGCCCTACAGATGTATTGTGAACCAGAGCCCACGGATACTGACCCCAGAGGCTCAGTGATCCTGGGAAGAGATGGGGCTCAGCAGGAAAGGGTGGCAAAGGAACAAAGCAGCCCTGTGCTCTCTGGGGGAAGAACTCAGGGCTAAGTGTTTGTGTGCGTAGAAAGGATACTAAATCCATGCCCAGAGGATCGCTGTCAATCTTGTGGGTTTGGAGTGTGAACAGGGTGGAAATTGCTTCCTCCCATCTCTCCAGAGCTTCACTAAGGGATGGAGAGGCTATTCTATGCCAGCAATGTGCAGGGCTTTGGCTCTTCCTAGTCAGAGCCTAGGGCCTCAGGGCCTTGGAGTTTTCCTGTTACTGGTCCAGCCACAGGTAGTAGGGTAAAGAAGGAATCTGCCACCACACTGCTAGTGATGTCAGCACTCTGACCAGGGGCTGGTTCTCTGCACAGTGCTGGGAGTAGGATGGTGGGAGGGTATGCAAGAGCATCAGGGGAAGGGGAAGTACCAAAGCAGGGAGAGGACAGCCAGAGGGGATGTAGGTAAAGGGCCAGTGGTTGGGCAACAGAAGTAGCACATAACCAGCTGCTCTCTGGCACCTGGCTGCACTCAATAACTACAGCAACTCGCAACTAGTACCAGCTGTAAAAAGGACATGGGGGAGGGGTTTGGAAAGATGAGGGCCCTTCTGGCTGACAGGTGGTACACAGCGAGGGCTGCACTGACAAATAGCCGGGGCAATAACCAGCCCCAATTGCTGCATCTTCAACCTACCACCAGCCTTGCATACCCACTCACATCACTGGCCATTGGACCTCACTGGTGGGTGGGTGGGTGGATGGTAAACAGGGATCCGACCAGCAGCATGACTTACCAGTACTGATGGGACAAGACAGAGAATATAGACAATGTGTCCATTTTTAAGAAAAAGTCAGCACACCTGCAGAATGGTTTAAATACAGGACTGTCCCTTTAAAAATGGGATATCTGGTCACCCTAGTAACCTGTGGCCCAACAGAGTAACCTGCTGATAGGTTGCAATCCAGTTTGTTTATGTGGAATGTCCAGAGGCATGATCCCCTGCAACTCTCAGTGGCTGCGGCTAGCTGTCCCTGGTCAGTAGGCACAGTGGGAAGTGGCACAGGCCGCAGGGATATGCTGATAGCCATGGAGAATGGTGAACCATGGCCACCGGGAGCTGAGATGACGGAGGGACATACCTGCACACTGTCATTTCTTTCACTAATTTTTATAAACAATCTTTTATGTAACAGGCTGAGTTGACTTTAGTTACTTTTTGCCATCAATATTTATTATTAATGGTAATGGAATACTTTCCTACAGTTAGGCTAGGATGGGCCTTCTAGGCCCCAGTTATTACAACGTAGCATGCTACAAATTAGTGTATAGAGAGCCGCAATCATTTTCATACAACATAGCTTCTTCATGTACATTGTTTCATGAAGTTAGATGTATTTATAATATACAATAATATAAAATGTAATAAACACATTTTAACTAATATGAACATGTGAATACACTACTTGTACCACACTGATACATAACTCAATTTAAAATAAATATATAGAATATCTAATCTTTAATGTTGTTGTCTTCATTTTACAAAACACTTAGCACCAAATCTTGGCCCTATAATTAGTGGTATAGGATTTGGAACTTAAGTTGCTTATCATGTATTATTTTTTCCTGTTTCTCTCTCACATGCACACATACCATTCCTTTCAAAACTGTGACAAACAATCTGATAACCCATCCAATTAAATTACACCCTATAGCTGTTACCTAGGTAACTATCACACAGCCACAGAAATATATTGAGCAAAGGAAGTAAAGGAAAATTGCTGTACTTCCAAATTTTTTAAATATTTTTGATTGCCAGTAACGATACAAAATCTCAATTATTGAAGGATTGTAACATGAGCTTTAGATAATAGTGATATAGTACTTTTCTTTAGTGATCACCTGTGACATGAGGGAATACAAAATACACTTAAAACTTCATTTCTCATGTGGTGTTTTCACTTCTCTGAGTTGTGAATCATTGTGGGTAAAAATAGTATTCCACTGAGAGTTATGTATGCTCTCTTTTTCTTTTCTCTGTCTCTCTAGTATATGTCTTCCTTCTCTCTCGCACACACACAAACATTAATATATTATTATTTCCATATAGACATATACTTGAATGGACACATACATGCACTTTTTTTCTAGCACTAGCTAATAACTTCTGGTTAGCAAGTATCATGTTGTTATAACAGAGAGGGAATCTTAAAAACAGCAGCAAATAGATTGTTCCATATCAGTAGTGGGAGTGGAGAGCTCATACCTTCAAATTATGCAATTTTTCCTTTTTATTTGGGGTAACAGAAATGACCACCTCTTCTCCCCCAGAACATGTATGCACGAAAGCATAATTTAGGAGAATTGCCCAGAACCACTTCAAGCAGAGAATTGTATGACCAGTACTGAGAGATCACTTCACAGTGATAGTGTTGGAGGCAGAAAAAGCAAAGTATTTTGCTTGCTGTGCCATACAATTAGCTAATATTAGTAGATATTTAGTCATTTTAATGGTAATCTTAAGGCCAGAGACCATGCTTTTATTTGTTTGTGTATCACCTTGTACAATGCAAGAGCAACCAAATTTAAGTACGTACAAATAATAATTACAGGTATGAAGAAATAATGTCAATTCTTCTAAATTAAAATTACTTCAGGGGATGAGAGAGTTTATAGTACAGTAGCTCAGCTCCCAAAATAAATGCCTTGGCACCTGAAATCCTAGCTTTTTTGGAAAGCTACTTGTTCTTTCATGTATCTGCATATATCACATCACTGAAAATTCAGTAATCTTGAATCAGGACTTGCGGGGGAAAAAAATAAAGGGTTCCCCCACATTTAGTTAAAAGAATAAAAAAAAAGTCAGACACAAAAAGGATCTTGCCTATTGAAGTGATCTTTGTGACTAAGTATTCTAGTAAAAATGTGTTTCCCTCAGTGCACGATAATGAATTGCCTTACATTGCATAAAGCAGTCTTCCTAGTGTCAACAGAGTGGATGGGATGTAATATCCTTCACTTCCTCAAAAACCCATTTTAAAGGAGAACCAAGGCAATTCTCATTATATGTAGTTTCTTGTTTAGTCATTGGAATTCAGGCACTTTCTACATTGCCAACCAGCTCAATGATTAGAAGGAATCTGGCACAAAAATTGTTGCCAAATACAGTTCTCATTCTTCAACAAATATTTTAAAACCTCTTTAATGTCTCCAGTACAATTTTGTTCAGATTTTAATTAGAAACTGACCTGAACCAAAATTTCTCCTAACTCTTCTATAACTTTATAGGATAACTAGCAGATGTGCCCGTCGTTAACCATGCAAAGTCATTTTGTGTATATTACACTTATAAGAAAGTTCAAGAAATGAAGTATATGTAACAGCATTTTTACTAATGTGCCTCCAAGGGAAGTAAAAGAACAGTTTCTAAATTGTAGGCTTTCAACTTCAAATATTCTTCATTTTATTGAATAATTACCATATACAGTAAATTTGAATCAGAAACTCATAAAGCTTCCATTACTCTTTGGAAGCTAATTTGAATTATTTTGTGATTTGTAACAGTAAATTTTCTTTGCAGTAAAATGACAGTTGAAAAGGGGACTCAATTTTAATTTTCTAAGCAAATATTTTTTATGAACTCTAATCATAATAGTCATGGGGTTTTTTCCTGATGAAATACAAAAATAATAATTTAAATCTTTCACACAGCATATTCCAGTGTAAAAAGTAGTGTATTCAGCTAATTTAAGTGGCAGTGTTGTTTATGCAAAATTTGGTATCTATAGGTAATCGCAAAATATGACTTCTTTTTTCGCAAACAAATCCACAAACAAACAAATAAACCCTTTAAAATACATAATAGATTGAAATTCTGAACCTAGATTACCTCTTGGTAGCTGAGCTCTGTCTCTTTAATGGTCTCAACTAGGGATGTATTAATAGAGTCAATTGACCAATTAACCCATAAGCAAAAGCTTATAGGTTAGTGCTATAGACTATACGCATTTCCCCCCTGCCCCTTGCCAGTAAATTTTTTAGCAGGCTGGCCAGCAACCCAGATCAGTTCCAGCTTGCACTGGGTCCAGGACCTGCTCTGGCTCTGCATTTAAAGTGTATTAGGAGAGGGGTGGGCAGGCAGCCCAACTCAGTTCCAGCTTGCATTGGGTCTGGGACCTCAGACCCCCAGTTGCCACCCCACGCTACTACCTCTGTATCAGAAGCATCAGCACAGGGTGGCAGGAAGCCGGTCCACAAGTGGAGCCGGTTTTTAAATTGGTTCTTCTCAAAACCAGCTCCCTCCTGGCACCCCACGTTGCTGCCTCTCATAGGGTATGTCTACACTACCACCCTAGTTCGAACTAAGATGGTTAATGTAGTCATTCGAAGTTGCAAATGAAGCACGGGATTTAAATATCCCAGGCTTCATTTGCAATCTTGCCGGGCGCCGCCATTTTTAAATCCCCGTTAGTGCGGACTCCGTGCCTGCGGCTACACACAGCGCGGACTCCGTGCCTGCGGCTACACACAGCACGGAGTAGGTAGTTTGAATTAGGCTCTCTAATCCGAACTACCGGTACTCCTCATTCCACGTTCCACGAGGAGTAACGGTAGTTCGAATTAGAGAGCCTAATTCAAACTACCTACTCCGTGCTGCGTGTAGCCACGGGCACGGAGTCCACTCTAACGGGGATTTAAAAATGGCGGCGCCTGGCAAGATGCAAATGAAGCCCAGGATGTTTAAATCCCAGGCTTCATTTGCAACTTCAAACGACTACATTAACCACCTAAGTTTGAACTAGGGTAGGTAGTGTAGACATACCCATAGAGATGGAGCAATGTAGGGTCACAGAGGTCTCCCTGGGAGTGGAGCCCGAAGCACACTGGCTGCCAGTGTCACCCCCAGGGACTATAGAATAATTTACTAGCCAATAAGAATTCACAAGGTTAATTGACTGTTCAATTAACTAATATCTAACGTCTCTAGTCTGAACCAGAATGCATAATCTACATATCCCCATCTTTGGGGACAGTAAAAATCTATACCCAGCACTTGGATACCTTGGCAATGAGCAAAAAATAAAATCTTATGATAAGATTCACAGCATGCTTCAGCTGCTTTGTGGCATTCAGAAGGTCTGTAGATCTGAATTTTAGGAATCTGGACTATCTCTACCTTTGAAGAAATATTTAGAGCCCTGCAAATCCATGGATATCTGATTATATTCACAGGTATCTGCATCCATGGATATGGATGTGAATATCCATGGCTCATTTTTTCAGACATAGATGTGGATGCAAATTTTGTATCTTGAACCCTGCAAATTTGTGGATATTTGCTTTAAATCTGTGGATATCCACATCCGTGGATGTGGGTATCTGCAGCTCATTTTTGTGGATATGTGAGTAGAAATACAAATTTTGTATCTATACATGCTCTAGAATTATTGACTTTACCGGATGGTTCATTTTTGGTGGTTGCTTATGGACATATTTATATCTTCATTATTTGATGGCCTAAATTTTGGAATATTGCTTTCCTTCTATAGGTTGCACCTCACAAATCCAGGATTTCCTTATCCGGCAACATCCGTGGTGCAGCATGACCATGGATGTTCCTGAATGAGAGAGACCTGGAGCAGGATGGGGTGTCTGCTAGCAGTGGGGCCTCAGCAGTCTGGGTGTAGTGTGATCAGAATTTTCTGCCACCCAGCAGTGGGGCCGGGTGCACAGCAGTCAAAGTGATGAAGCCTTGCCAGGTTGTGTCTAGAGCAGCCCAGGTGGTGGCAGCATGATTGGTTCTGCCTGACACCGTGCAGTGCAGCCAGGGCTATGGCCACAGCAGTTTGGAAGGGGAAGCCAGCTCCAGCACCCTGGCAAAAACAGCATGGCCGGTGCCACATGCCACCTGGCAGTGGGGTTGGGGCTGCAGCAGACCAATCGAACAATGTGCTGTTCCGACAGTGGGGCTAGAGTTGCCCAACTGGCCGACAGTGGAGCTGGAGTTGGAGCTGGCTTGCATACAGCCCATCTGTGCTGAAGGAGCTGGCAGTGGGCTGAAGGGCTGGTGTCAGGAGACCTCCTGTTGTCTGACAAATTCCTTCTTCTGGGACTGATCAGGTCCCGAGGGAGCTGATCAAGATTGGTCCAAACTGTATTTTCATTTGGTTTCACTACAAGCTGACTATTTAGGAGTAAAATCTCCTAAAGAAAAGCATACGGAATTTCCTTTTATATAGTGTGTGCCATCCATTCATCACTGGTTTGTAAAGGGGGCGGGGAAGGAAACATATTTTGTTTTAAGTGCTCAGTTTTCAGCGATACATAACAGCCACTAAACTTGATTAGGAATGTCTTGACAAATACAACAGGCCTACAAGCATCTTCATACCATCCTACTGGGGCCATGATGCAAGGTGTTAAGGAAGGAGAGAATCAAGCTCAATTATTTTACTCTGAGGCCTAAAGCCTTAGAATATACATACTTTCTATTTTTGTAATATCTATTTGCTTGCTGAATTAACTGGTTGAGAAGCAGGGAGCAGATTTTGAAGGCAACCTAAATCTTTTTTTTTTCTCCCAATAGAATAAAACAAATGATTACATAGGTTATTAGACCAAACTGGTCTAGAACATGGTTATGTGTAATAGCTCCAAAATGTGCTGAAAGTGATGTTTCAAGTTAACTGCTGATGGCATTTACAGAGTTAAAACTTGTAAAGTTATTACTATGTTACTGTCAATTTAAGTTACTTATCAGAGTTGATAATACAATGTTAACATTATTCCCCCCTCTCATGCTTCATACTTTTTATGCATCTCACACGTGTGTTAAGGGATAATAAGTCTTACTTTCAGACATGATGTATCCTGTGCAGCCAGCATCTTCATTGACTTTTGGATGACATTGTAATTAATTTTGTTCTTGTCCAAGATTGCTTTTTTATGTAACACATCATGACTATAATGACCTGTTCCTACCAGAGGGACAGGCAGTTTTTCTAAAATGCAATTTAGACTTCACCATGAAAAGGCCTGAGCTTTGACTGGCCATTCAATTTGAGCATTTTTGGTGGGGGATGAAACATGCATGCTGTAACTGAATGTGTCTTACAAAAAAAATCTAGTTTCCAGTGAAATTGGTAAAACATTTTATGCTCTTTTTCTGTTAGCTTAAAAATTATTTCACAAACAAAAGGAAAATATATAGTAAAAACTATGCAGATATATATTTTAAAATACTAAATATTGAAATCCGAAATCAGTGTCAGTAATAATGGACTCATTTATATAATTTGCTATTTCAAAATATTTATGGCATATGACAAATAATACAGCTATTTGAAATGAATCTATTATGTTGAGAGAGAGAGAGAGAAGAAATCCTACCACTTTGTAGAGAGATAATACAACTTCTCCACTTTATATATGTTTGTAGGAAAACATAGATAAACATTATTTTACATTGGAAAGTCAAAGTAATACTAAAAGTATAATTTATATACCATTACCAGAGAACTGTATTGGAAATCTATATGACTCAAGTGAATTTGAAAGAAGAAAAAGAGCCAAAGGCTAAGAGCAAATTGTAGGTGTCCTGCTTTGTCGGTACATCCAGTTTTCTTTGTTATGTTTGTGTAACTATTATCTGAGGCCCTTCTCAGCAGATGAAATGGGTACTTTCACAGTTGTATATTTCATCACTCAAAGTCATATTTCTGTATAGTTTTTTATATATGGGGTATTTGCCATTTACTTTGCTTCCCACTTCCTCCCCTCCTCCCCCCTCCCCCCCCCCATGGATTTTAACATGATTTATGTTAATAGGTGTTTGTAATGCAGGGTACCTGATGCTGAAAAGATATTAGAAGATGTAAAATAATGTCTTTACAGATCCTTTTGCAGAGCTGGGTCTTAAAACAGGATTGAGTAGTTCCATGAATTTATAATACAAACTGAGATTACTGCAGCTCTAATGTGAAATACATTTTTAAATTAAAATAAGGACATTGCATTTAATTGCTCCAAGTGGGAAGGGAATATTCATCATTTTCATATATTGTGCAACTTCTATAAACGTGCTACCAGCATCACAAAGAGAAGCAGCAGGGTGCCTTTTGTTGTAGATTCACTCTGCAATAGTTATATTAACTTTTGAAATTGAAATTTATTTAAAAAAAACTCACCATAAATATTTATGGGCCTGAATTAGGGAATATACCCCTTGTTAATTTTAGTTGATCCAAATCATTGATCTAAACACACTCATACTTTTGGTGAGATCTGGATTAGAGTAATTGACAAATGTCTATTGCAAGCCTTCCTGAATGTCACTAAAATATTGGAATAAGCTACATGATAAGGTGTCTAGAGTTGGAAGAAAAATGTAAAATAACTTTTAATTAAAAATGCTTATGTGACGGCTACATGTGACGGCAAACTGATCTTTTTCTCTTAAACATTTAATTAGGAATTTTAGGACGTGGGTTTAATGCACAAGTGACACGATGTAGTTTGGGAGCTCCTTTGAAACATGTATTTGCTATGCCAATAATGCATACAGTACTTAGTACAAGAATCAAAGTACTGAGTGAAGCCCAAGTAGGTCATTGTGCAATTCAATATTCTTGTTCCAAAGAGGCCATTGAAGTCTATTGAGTTAACCAAAGTGCTAAGTAATAATAAAAAAGTATTAATTAGTTAAATGCCCAGAAAATTTATAAAACAAGTTAAAATAATATAGAAGGCTTGTTTATACACCATTTTTACATTTGTGTAACTCCACTGATTTTATTTCTACTCTAATGGACAAATGGAGTAATGCAATTGTGAAATCAGCCTTGAACACAAAAATTAGCATGTTTGTTTATCGATGAAACTTTATTCTTCTCTCCATATAAATAGCAATGCTGTTTAAATATGCCTACATGATGTAATACGTAGACACAGTGAGATAAATGCATGAGTGATGAATGGTAACTGGAGTCAAGCCTTACTGATTTGCTGTGTAGACAGAGCCCCACTGAACTCATGCTTTGGGATTCCAACAAAAGATATCACACAGTCTCAAGAAGCTGACTTCACTTCTCTTGGTAGTGAAGTGAAGTGAAATAATCAAGTTTTCCCAAACTGTATCACCAACAGAGGGCTAACCTAACCATATTTTGGGAGGGTTCTAGGAAGTCTTGGATATAGAAGGTTGGCCCACGTGATGCAATATAGACACCGGAGCATCAATTTGGTATGCAGACTCCAGTAATTCGTAATTGAAGCTTAACATTCCCAGGGGCTAGTAACTCAAGTTCTACTAACTCTGGGCTTTCATTGCATTGTAGGCCTCCCCTGTACTTCTGTCCTGCTGGCTTTCAATATATTACTCTGTTTGGATTAAGCAGAAGTTGTACCAGAGAAGGTGTGAAGAAGATTTCATGTTGTTTTTATCAACATTAATTCACTCACAGATGTTTGGTCCAAAATCTACATGGTCCTGAGAAATGTACACAACAGAACATAGTTGCTTGCCCTTTTTGGCTTAGAACTGTAAAGCTCTAGTTATACAGAATAGGACAGATAGTTTAAAGGAAGTAAGCTGCATTGGTCAAACTTCTTCCTTACTGTGGGTTCCTTCTTATTTTCTTTTCTTTGTTTCCATGCAGTGTGCATAGTTAGAGAGCATATGACTGTCAAATTTAACTCTTAATTTTGTTGTTATATACTTGAGAGAATTTTTAGGTTTTTGTACGTTTGGTTTACTAGCATTTAGTTGGGATAGTGTTTGTACTAAGCATTCACCAGTGAATGATGGAAGGAAATTATTTAATGTTTTTGGTCTAGAAATACTTTTCTTCCATTAGCTATTTCTAAAAAATAAAATGGTTTTGTAGTCCTCTACCTTCAAATATGCTTTTTAGCCTTATTTTTCAATCAATTCCCACAGGCAGCCTACTTCAAAATAACCACTGCTGAATACTCATCCCAACATACACACACACTTTTATCATCCAAAGGATTCTGCCTTTGGCTCTCCCCATAAATAGAGTCATACATTTTGTTGGCAGCTTATAGAAATGTCAATAGCACACAGAAATCAATAATTAGGACAGTATGTAGTATTAATTCCCTTGCTACCAGGGGTATTTTCTCCCTACCGCCCTAGCTGTCAGGGACCTTCCCCCCGCCCCCCCCCTCCAGTGCTGTGGCCAAGAGCCTGGAAGAAGGGAAAGGGTTTGGGGAAGGAGGCGACTTGCCTAATATGCTGGCAGACCTGATGACAGAATCCCAGACCCGCTGGCCACTCCCTTGGTATTAAGGCTGCCCCCAGTGACCATTCTCAGTATCGTGTCCCTCTGAACAGCAGTCCCTCCCTTTGCATGCTATGGAAAACAGGCCTTTTCCTGGGGCTTCTGGGTCTCTTTCACATTGTAGTACCATGTCCTGTTTTACCTGTCAAAAGACTTATCATGTGATCATCTATTGTTAAAGCAATTTCTTCATTTAATTAAAGTATATTCACTTTGCTTAACCAGAGCAGAGAAAAGTGAAAAGTTCATTTTTATTTACCTTCAGATATTTTAGTGCTTCAAGTAAGACTGGACTTTTGTGTACTACGTTGTACTAAAAAGAGGAGACATTAAAACATTAAAACCACTTCATGTGCAGGTGGACAATCATTCTGAAATATTTAGTCTTCCTTTCCTCTTTACTCAGATCCCTTATGATGAATAGTTTCTTGATTATGATCATGGATGTTTTGTTAATTGATGTTAGCAGGTTTTGAATTCAGCATTTAGGATTGCTTATACTATTTTGAATGGAGACTGACCTCTGGAAGAACACCTTCAATTCAAGTGTTTTGTAGTCATTGACACCAGTCCTGTTGTATTCTTTCATTACAAAAGTCACGCAAAGCTATGCTTTATACAATGTATAATGAAAGGAGTAGAAGAACCTTAGCAGCCTTCACTGATATTAGTTTATGGTCCAGAAGTATGTCACTGAATGTAATACAAGCATCTAATTCTAATTGCACTCAAAATAACTATTATAAAATATGATGGACTACTTGAAGAATTAAACTTGCCATAGTAGGAGGCAATACCACAAAAATATGAGCAGTTGACTTTGGACTATTATTAATCAAGAGAGTGCAGATGGAATTGCCTTTTATATTTGTTTAAAGTTGTGATTTAATTAATGGAAAAGGAAAAGGACCATTTTGTTGACATGATTATATTCATTCTTCCGATATTCCAGTTTCATTCCAGTGCTCAGATTTTCCTTGGTGTATTGATTATCTATTTCACATCAGATGTTTTAACCTTGAACTAAGAAAGTATATGTTATTTATCATGTATAGCTTCTCTTGCTTTCTTTCTCTTATACATATGCATATTTATCCAAAGACATGGTAGTTTAAAAAAACATCCATCTTCACTCTAATTTTGGTGGAAATTCTGCCTCACCTGGAGACAATAGTAGATTTTCTATTGCCTTGGATGGCCATGATTTCGCCCTTTGTAGTACTCACCTAACAGCCTTAGGAAAATGCTTGATCCACCAAATCTAAAACACATACTTCAAGTGTACAATCTCTTCAAGTGTACAAGGGAAAACATATGATGATAATAAATGGCTCCTCAGTTGATGTAAATCAGCAGAAATTCAGTAAGTTCAGTTGACTTATGATTTACACAAAGTGGGAATCTACTCTCTTGTAATACTTTTAAAATAGTGTATGATCAATCTAGTAGCCGTTCTAATCTATGCAATTTGGGGGGCATGGGATAAAATGTACCCCTGCAGTTACACCATCCATATTAGTAATAATTTTTGTACAAAACATGCTTTGTGATGTATCATTCAAAAATGAATAACATATTGGTCGACAATATTAAGATGAAACGTAGATATTACCATTATATATAAGTTATAAACATAAGCTGAAATCATGAATGAAATATGTGTACCAGACAAGGCTGGGGAGCGGTTAAGCTGTTTCTTAAAGATGAAGAACAAGCTGAATCCTCTAGCCAGGTGTCATAGGATAGTCACTTATAGGTTGGACCTTCCTGTTCTGGGGCCATCGGGACCTGACTGGTCCCAGATGAGGGATTTTGCGGGACCAGGGAAGGTCATTTCTGCCACTGCTCCCCAATTATGAACCTACCCCGCATGCTGGGCTTCCGAGCTCCCAGCCCCCCACAGTATTTTCATCTACACTAAAGCAGAAGGTCAACATAAGATACACAACTCCAACTACATTAATTATGTAGCTAGAGTCAACATATCTTAAATCACCATCCACACAGCTGGAGGTCAATGAGAGCAAACACTCCCATTGGCTTCCCTTACTCCTTGTGAGCAATAGGAGTACTGGTGCTGATGGGGGTACCCTATCAGTTCAAATTAGCAGGTCTTCACAAGACCACCTAAATCAAACCCAGGAAGATCAACCACAGCAGCATCGATCTTCCCCGTAGTGTAGACATGGCCATATAAAATAGTTATGTTTTCACAGGTGACTTTGTGTGCTTAGCTAATGCATGGAAAAACTATGGCAGATTCTGAATCAATAGTATTTCCATATATTTTATGTTTCAGTGCAAAGTACCTGATGACTATGCCATACACATTTGAAATGGAAAGCTACATTATCATGTGAATTTTCATGTTCATCTTATTGATGATCTACTGTCAACACTTGATCAGTATGCAGCAGTAGATGTCTAGTGGTCTAAATAGTGGAAATTCAATGGACAATGTAAAGAATAATAGTATATTTTTCAAGGCTTAATTTAATATACATCCTACTAGGTAAGAGCTGTGTTTCCATATTTTGAAAAAATAGAAGCTATGTTGCTTTCAAATACACATAATATGTAGTTGGATTTTTCAGGGATGTTGAGTTTTAGAGGCAGTCAAAAAATTCCAGTGTCATTTTCCAAAGCTTTTATGCTTCTTCCTCCTAACTTATAATTTTTTCTTTGCACTTTCTAATAAGTTGCTGGTGTTTTCCCATCACCACAATCAGCAGTTGCAGAGTTGCCAGAAATGGGATATCTATTGAGAAACTCTGACACTCAGCATCAAGTTTTAAATGACATTCGTAAAGAGAGGAAGAAAAGAAAGGGAAGGGAGATGGTATAATCCATAAGTCCACATATTTGCATTTTCATATAGTAGCATTCTTACAGTTGCCCCAAATCTAAGCCTGAGGTTACCTCAGCTTTTCACTTGTATCAGTAAATTCTTCTGCTATCCCCTATCATCCAGTTCCTAAGCATCTCGGTTTGCTGATGCCTTCAGGGCACAAAAGTGTTATCTTTCTAAAACTGAATGAAAGAGCCTGAGGACTAGTGCAATAGCTGTTTCCAGATGGATTAGGTCTTGCTTTTCTGAGACCTAGAAATGAAAGAGCCTGAGGACTAGTGCAATAGCTGTTTCCAGATGGATTAGGTCTTGCTTTTCTGAGACCTAGAAATCTAGGGAGGCTTTCAGGTCCCAAAGCTATCAAAAGTCATTTCAGTGGGCTCGTGTCAGCTTGCTAACACAACATAAACCAGCATTCCATTGAAAAGCTTGTAAAACCACAGAAACATCTATAGCACTTGAATTCTAGGAAAGCCTATACAAAATAAAAATTCCTGCACACGCATTTTTGGAAACATATGTCTGGAAAGTTTTGTGTTCATCTTTTAGTATGAAAGACCATAGTTACTCATGTCGCTTTATCCATTGCTGGGAGGCACTGATACCATGCAGTGTATATAATAAATGATATTAGATAAATAGACAAGTAGACCTGTGCTTAGTTTCTGATGCTTTCTTTCTCACACATGCTCATATTCTCACTCAACATGGCATATTCAATTAATGTATAACTTCCATTCTAGATCACAGGCAGAATATATGGGTATGTATCTTTATATATTTTGCAAACCACATGAAACTACAGTTTTCAAACATAGGGCATTTTTTAAAATATGCAAACTCATTTTATTAAAATAATACATAACATCATAAAAGAAAAGTAATTGTATCTAGAATATATTGGGTCCTGTTTAAATATTGTGAATTTATTTTTTTTCAAAATTGTTTGTGGATAACAATGTGTACATAATTGCATGCTTAGATTTTCATGCACAATTTTTGGTGCTTACACAAGTAGACATCTAATGACTATAGATGTGTAACTGTTGATATGCACAAACATTTAAATTATACATACAATTGCCCACAAGAAATGTAGAAATTTAAATGCAGAATATGTATTATCAGTGAGGGTTTTATTGTCTTGGAATTAAATCTTGACTGCATTGAAATGAATGGGAGGTTTTCCATTCATTTCAGTAAAGCCAGGATTTCAGCCTGGATAATTAGCACAATGCATGAGCATTCACCATATCAAAAAATATAATGAGTGTGTTATAGATATAACTACTAATAACAATTAAAAAACTTAGATTTGAAATTGAAAGTACAGTGTAATAAAACTGTTTATTTTATTAAACCCATGTGTTGCTGCAGAATACAAGTATTATGTACCTTGTGTTCCAATCTAAGTTTAATTTAAAATTTCTGGTGTCAGCATAATTTGGAATACAAGAATGTATCTTTCTCTCCAGTATAATCTTCTCCAGTGAAAATCTGAGTTGTTGTGGGTAAATTTGACTTTCTGGGAAAGTCATGTGCCCTAAACAAGCAGTATATAGGGCTGTGTCTACACTGCACCCCTTTTCCGGAAAAGGGATGCAGATTAGACACATCGGAATAGCAAAATCCGTGGGGGATTTAAATATCCCCTGCGGAATTTGCATTAACATGGCTGCCGCTCTTTTCCGGCTTGGTGATAAGCCGGAGAAAAGCGCCCGTCTAGACGCGATTCTCCAGAAAATAAGCCCTTTTCCGGAGGATCTCTTATTCCTACTTGAAAATAAGTAGGAATAAGAGATCCTCCGGAAAAGGGCTTATTTTCCGGAGAATCACGTCTAGACTGGTGCTTTTCTCCGGCTTATCCCCAAGCCGGAAAAAAAGGCAGCCATGTTAATGCAAATTCCACGGGGGATATTTAAATCCCCTGCGGATTTTGCTATTCCGATGTGTCTAATCTGCATCCCTTTTCCGGAAAAGGGGTGCAGTGTAGACACAGCCTAGGAGTTTGGTATTGAAGTATTCAGGGTCGGTAAGGAGAAATAAGAGTTAACAAGATTACCTGATAAGGTCAATAGTAATATTTATAACTCTTGTTAGAAACAAAGAGACTCATCTGCAACTTTTTTATTTTTAATGATTTTCTTTTGAAAAAATGAAAATGTTACTGAAAATAATAAAAATGTCACTCTGAAATATGAATCAGTCAGAAATGAAACAAATAACTCTGTAAATATATATTGTACAATTAAAAATTATATTTAACAATTTAAGGTTATTACTACATAAATATTTCTTAATTTTATTTTGCTGTTCACTCTTTTTGTAAAGATTGTTTACTTTATGTATTTCTCTTAGCATGAAAAATCAAAATAGGCTATCGGTATCTCTTTAATTTATATTGAGTTTCCTGTCTATTTCCCCTTATTTGTCATGCACCATAGAATTGTTATAAATAGTTTGTAATAATAGCATATCTAATTTGCCTGGTTACTTACAAATATAAATAAAGAGACAGAACAATGCCCATAGAGTTTCCAGTCAACTTTCCTGTTCCTATAAGGCAAACCACCTGTTATGGACCCTATTAGTGGTATTGGGGACTAAATTGTACAGGAAAAAACAGGACTACATTTCAACTAAGATAAGACACTATTGCTGAGTGAAAGAAAGGACAAAGGATTATTTCAATATGTGATTTGTGAGGAAGCATTTTAAAGAAAGAGCATGCTAGTGAATGAGTGGAATGCTATTCTGTACACTGGTGATAACATGATAGAAACTGGGGATAGCATCAGTTTGAAGTAGTGACATGATCAAAGTTGTGAGGGAGAATGTTGCATGAATGGAGAGGAGAAAGTTAGAAGACCTAACTCAGCAAGTTACTTGAGAAAAGTACAGCATCAGATCATATGGGAAGTCCCATTGACTCAATGGTACTACTTACGTACCTACAGTTAAACAAATGCTGCAATATCTTTCTAAATCAGGGCCACAGCCATCAAGGTAAAACATAACAAATACACTGGGCTTTTCATAGTGGAGACTTAAATGTAAGGGAAAATGTTTAAGATTGAGAAGTGATTGGATTTAGCAAGAGAGACAGAGATTGGTCAGACTTTTCAGCTAGGTTACAGGCTTGAGAAAGAAGAATTGTAGATTTGTCAAAGAGATTGACAAAGAAATGGTAGGAAGAATTTAGATTAAAGGAATAGAAGCTAAGATTTCTAGGGAATAAATTATATATGGCATCAGGACACCCAAGAATAGATGTCAGAAAGCTCGAAACAAGACTGGAAAGAGGATTGTTGCTCAAGGAGGAAATTTGGGGAGCTATCTGTTTACAGCCAGTGTTTATAATCTCCCCATATGGCTTTCAAAAGAAGAACAAAGCCCCGAGTGACAACAAAAATGAGGGAAAAATGAGGGAAGAACCTTAAAAATGCTGCTAAATTGGGTGCCAATGCAATAAGAAAGCTAAGAAAGCAAAGGGAGTATATGGATAAAGGGTATGAAGACAGAGACATGCTGCTTAGCTTTAGCTAGAAGGTTACTAGTAGCCTTTATCAACTCTGTTTTGTAAAGTGCAGAGAGAACAGCATGTGTGACATAGATGTGGGAGCACATCTATTGGTTTCAGGTTTTGTAATAGCTTATTTTTACAATTATTATTTTTAAATACATGAGCTGCATTTGACTTTTTTAATCAATCTAAAAACATAATGCTAAAAAAGAATATGTTTCCTCATTTATTCAGCATTTTAAAAGCATTGTAACATTTCTTTGTTAGTCATAATTCCAAGTTTCCCTCTAGGATTCAGATATATTCAAATTTACCTCAGACAGTTTTTAATTTAATGAATACTCAGAAAAGTTGCACTTATACTTCAAAATTTAAAGACACTTAAGAGAAACAAGAAACCCTCTGATCACTGAAAAAAGTCTTAGACTTCCCACACTCCCTTCAAGTAACACAACACTTGCAAAAACAACAGAATTACATATTTTCATTTTACTAGAAGTTAGGGTTTGTTTGTTTTTTTCAGATGATAGTGAAAAAAAGTCGATACATAGAAAACGCAAAAGCTCTTTAGCAGAAGAGAAAGTGAGCTAGAATGGCATACTGGTAAGAGCCAATAGACTGTGCTGGCTTGTACATGACCTATGTTCAAGTGCTGCCACATTGCTGCCCCTTTTGTCTCCATGGTTGGTGGCCTTTCCCGTAGGGCCTGGCAGGAATGCTGATGGGTGGGAGCAAAAGGGGCAACTGCCCTGAGGCCCAGTGATTTAAAAGGGCAGCTACCACTACCACAGTAGCAGTGCCTGGCAGCCCAGGATCTTCAAATTGGTGCTGGAGCCCTGGAACGCCTAGCCATTACTGCAGCAGCAGCATCCATGAAGGGAAAGGGTTGGCTGGGGGAGTCAGGCCTCAGCCCCATCCCTTCTGCCAGAGGCCCCTCCCCCTGAGGTGCCTGTAACTCCTGGCAATTACTTTCACCCCTACTCTTTAGCATAATTCACCAGGTGTCCCTGGCCTCTGTTTGTCAGAGACTGGAGACGGATGGCATGAGACAAATCACTTGATCATTGTCTTCGGTCCATCCCCTCTGGCAGACAGACCTTTGGTCTGACCCAGTACGGCAATTCTTATGTTCTTATAATTCTCTGAAATACTGTTTGGTCGTCTCAGCTTTCTTCACATCTTTTCCTTGTATCATCAAACTATATAATTGGTGATACTACCTACTGTAAATGGAAATATTGATGAAAATATGAGAAAACAATTCCAGTATGTGAAACAGATGATCTAAGTTGTTTTGTAAGTGCACAGGGCCTGGACCTGTAACTGTTATTCAGCTGTTATATGGAGTAAACACATTAACATAAACTAAAGAATTTGGGACATACATTTTATTTGTGTGAATAAAATGTTTTCCTGGTGTTTCAGATTAACGAAAGAAAACACTCACAAATGTCACAACAAGCAGACAACCATCCCAGGAAACTTGTGGCTGCTATCATACTACTGGAACTTCTCAGTGTGCATAGCAATTAATATATCGTAGTTATTAGACAAAAGGGCCCTACTAAAACACTTATTCTTCTAACCTGATCCCCTGATAGCCTTGTCAAATTTTCTGATTTTATTTCCAATTATACTTTTAACACACTGTTTGGAGAATTGTGATTGTGCAGCCAGTCGAACTCATTATCAGAAGAGGTTGTGAAGGGAAAACTGTAACTGAGTTTGTGATGGGATATTTAATGTATTTTATGAAATATACTTCTGAATATGACACAATGACTATGCTTCATTTGAGATGACATTGGAAGAGCTGTATTGTATTGAATATGATTATCCTACTTGTATGAATGTATCACTCCTGTATTTGAAGTTAGAATTATGAAATACAAACCTGTTTTACTAATGTAGTCATTCTAAATGAAGGCTATTAGTAGCACTCATGGAGCTAAATGGCCCAATACTCAGGATAAGGATCTGTGAATATACTTGGGGATTTTTTCTCCTGTAATACTGGAAGGAAGGGTAAAGGTGTCTACTACCAGACATGGCCATGTCATGTGATGCTGGGATACATCTTGAATGCTATATTTTTCCATAAGAGCAGAAGGGAAGTTAAGACTAAGCACAAAGCATCTGTACCCAAGATTACTGCTGAAAATACTTAAGGTTGAACTGGGGAAGGTTTGAGCTTGGGTTGAAAGGCTTTCCAGTCTGTGAAAGAAGCTTATTAGAACAACTTTGAGGGTAATATATTACATATGACTAGTTTCTTAGTGTAGTACTCTTAGCTTGTGTGCTCTGTTTTATTTTTTTAATAACCTATTGTATTCTGTGTGCTATCTCTTATGATCATTTCAATCCTACCTTTTATACTTAGTAAAATAACTTTTTAATAAATAAATCCAGTATAAATAATTGTTCCTGGGGAGTGGGCAAGAAGTCTACGAATATCTCTTTATATTGAGAAAGGTGAATTTCACCAGCTTGTACAGTAAAGAACTCTATACGGTGTAAGACAGATGTATCCATCGTTCATCTCCTAGGGGGGCTGTGTGCTTGAGTGCTGAAGACAGGTATTTGTGCTGTGCTGTTTTCAGTTAAGATCTGCAGCTTTGGGTGTATGGCCTGATCCCTGTGTTTGTGTTGCAGCAGGCTAATGTATCTAACTCAACAAGACAAGGTACTAGGGGCCCAAGCTGGCAGGGAAAACAGGCTCAGTGGGTTCTTGGCGCATAAAGTAACATTCCCAATGAGGACACATCACATGGTTTAAAAAAGAATTAAATAAGTTAATGGAAGAAAGATCTGGTCGGATAATTCAATTCCATGCTCTAGTTGTCCCTAAGCCTCTGATTGTTAGAAGTTAGGACTGGATAACAGGGTATGGATAACTCGGAATTTATCTTGTTCTGTTCCTTGTGCCATATTTGGCACTGGCAACAGTTGGAAGACAGGATACTTGGGTAGAAGAACCATTGGTCTGACCCCAAATGAACAATCTGATGACATTACTTTTCTAATTATGTTAAGGTCATGATATATGTAGCCTCTTTTAATGAACATTTAATAGAGGAAACATAATTTGAAAACATTTGAAATTTGAAATACTAATCCTGCACACCTAATTTAAATGTTACTTCCTGACATCGTGACATTATTAATGGGTAAAGATGATAGAAAAAATCCTCTCACAACTGACTTCAGAGAAGCAGATGCAACATGTTTAGAGAAAAAAAATTGGTCATAAGTCCCCTAGTTATCAGATTTATTGTAAATAAGGTTGTTTGGTAGCTGTCCAACATATGGTAACCAAGCAGGCTTTGATTGTTTCTAATTTAACTTGGCAGGTTTTTTTGTACTGTTTATTTGAAAGGATAGATTGTCTGACAGACTTTTCTATGAAATCCAGATATAATTCAGTTCAATATAAGGCCACACAGATCCTTTCAGAAATCAGGGGAGTCAGATATTTGTTTTGTTTCTGGAACTAAGTGAGAGTTGTCATGGCAAGATAGTATCTTTTATCCGAAGTTTTGAATTTTTTCATTAACTATATGCATGGCTATCCAATGAAATATTTATGATTGTAATGAGACAAAGTAACTGAGCTCTGGGGCAACTTTGTACATACTGCATCACTGATTCCATTACTGGTTCTGAACAATACAGAACTTGACTTATTTGGGCTAGTTCAAGAAGGAAATAGTTCAGTATAGGCTGTAGTATCTTTATAATACAGACATACCAATGATGCCAATTTTGCAGTCCATTCTCCCAAAGGACTTTCAGTGCTGTTAGCTCCTCATTAAAACAATTCAGTAGAATATGAACATCCCTTGTACTTTGGAATAAGTTATATTCAAATTAGCTGCCTTGAAAACCAGAGTATTCAGAGCATGATTTTTATCTCAAGAAATGCAAAACTCAGGTCAGATACATAAATTTATAAAGAGGTAGTCTGAATATGAGGCTTACATTTGAATGTCAGTAGTTGAAAGCCGCTGCTGTAACATTTGAAAAGGGACCTATCATATCATGTTGGACCTAATTGGGAACATCTCTATGAAGTCTGTTGTCTGTATTCTCTGTAGATTGAGCAACAATTGGGTGATGTGATAAGCCTGTCACTGAGGCATTTTCTGAGACAAGACTTGGTCAGAATTGAAGTTGCAACTGAAGATATTTGAATCTCTGTATACTATTTACTGTATGCTTAATATTTAAATTGTTTCCTTAGAGCAACAGGGAATACAATCTTTTTTGATAATGATAAACTTAAATCCATGATAAAAAATGTGCAATAAATAATATTTTGGAAATGATGCAAATCTTGAAAGATTTGTAGTTATGCTTTATATAAGCATCAAATATTCAGATTTTTCAGGGTATTATGAAACTTTGCAGCCTTCCTCCTCCCATCCATCCTTCATCCCTACACAAAACCACTTCTCAACATGGTTTAGCTCCCCAAATGCATTGTGGTGTTATCTTAGCCTGAGTTGGTTTTCCTTTCCTAGGAAGTGACTGACTCTTAGTTCTTCCTCTTCAGCTTTATGGATGCTCTGCTTCAAGAGTTTTGGTAGAGCTTGGAAATATTTTTCAGGCAAGAGTCTTCAGTGCAAAATGCAGATTTGGGTGTACCAAAACATTTTAATAATTTGTTTTGAATACTTTGAATTGTTTCAGTTGGAAACTACCCCCTGAAAGAAAACCTGTAAAAAAAAATTAAAAATAATTTTGACATGTGCTAAACAAAATGTGTCAATATTTTTATCTGAAATGACTTTTCACTTAATTTCTTTCATTTTGTTTTAATTATTTAAAAAGTAAATTGTTGGTTTGCTGAAACTTGAAAATTTTGGAAAAAAAATTGAAGCCATCATTTGATGATTTTTTTTATTTGCACTGAACTAAAGAAATTAATTATTTGCACAGCTCTAGATGTTTGCTCGCTTAGGTTGTCAGGTCTTTTCAAATAAAGTACAAGAAGGGAGCCCATTCACTTCATTAGAGTGTATATGACCTGCTCCTATGCTTTGTGACAGAAGAAGCCATTTACACCTCTTCTGGTTGACAGTCATCAGTTCTTTCCTATTCCTAGTTCATTTCAGTTTCTTCCTATTATTAATGCTCCAGAACATCCTATGATTTGGTGAGATTTGGGGCACAATATTCCCTCTCTTCTCTTAATCAAACTTTTCTGAACCAGAGTAAGGTTTAGATTCAGTTCAAGGAATATGGTGAATGATCCTGTTAAAATTGCCAAACCAGTTGGTCCTCTCTAAATTTTGGATGTCTAATTTGATTTGTAGAAGTATATATAGAATCACTGAATACTAAAACTGAAAGAGACCATGGTGGTCATGTCCAGTCCCCTGCCCTAATGGCAGGGTCGAGCACCAAACAGACTATTCCTGACAGGTGTTTGTTTAACCTGCTCTTAAAAATCTCCAGTGATAGAGATTCCACAACCTCACTAGGCAATCTATTCCAGTACATAACCACCCTGACAGTTAGGAAGTTTTTCCTAATGTCCAACCTAAATCTCTCTTGCAGCAAATTAATCCCATTGCTTCTTGTCATCTCCTCAGAGGCCAAGGAGAAAAATTTCCCCCCTCCTTCTTGTAACACTCTTTTAGATACTTGAAAACTGCTATCATGTCCCCTCTCAGTCTTCCCTTTTCCAAAATAAACCATCCCAGTTCTTTCAGTCTTCTATCATAGGTCACATTTTCTAGACCTTTAATCATTTTTGTTTCTCTTTTCTGGACTTTCTCCAATTTCTCCACATCTTTCTTGAAATGTGGTGCCCAGAACTGGACACAGCACTCTAATTGAGGCCTAATTAGTGAAGAGCAGAGCAGAAGAATGACTTCTCGAGTCTTACTCACAACACTCCTGTTAATGCATCCCAGAATCATAATTTATTTTTTTGCAACAGTGTTGCACTGTTGACTCATATTTAGCTTGTGGTCTACTATGGCCCTTATATCTCTTTCTGCAATACAGTCAGTTCCAGTTCTGTATGTGTGAAACTGATTGTTCCTTCCTAAGGGAAGTACTTTGCATTTGTCCTTATTAAACTTCATCCTATTTACCTCAGACCATTTCTCCAGTTTGTCCAGATCATTTTGAATTTTGACTTTGTCCTCCAAAGTTCTTACAACCCCTCCCAGCTTGCTATTATCTGCAAACTTATTAATTGTACTCTCTATGCCATCATATAGATTGTTGCTGAAGATATTGAACAGAGCTAGTCCCAAAACAGACCCCTGAGGAGCCCCATTTGATATGCTCTTGCAGCATAACTGTGAACCATTAATAACTACTATCTGAAAATGGTAATCCAGTCAGTTATGTGCCCACCTTATAGTCACCCCATTTAGGTTGTATTTCCATAAAAGGTCATGCGAAACCATACCAATGATTTACTAAAGTCTAGGTATAGCACATCCACCACTTCCCCCTTATCCATAAGACTCGTTAAAGCTATCAGATTGGTTTTACATGATTATATAAAGGTCTTAATTTCTCAGCTGGTATAGTTTTTCATTTCACACATCTCAGTTATAAGTACTGAAGTGTTCTGTAATATGAAGTCCCACTGGACAACAGATAACAGTGCTACTTATGAACTGTTCCTGCTCCTGATGAACTCAATGGAAAATATATTAGTCCTGTGAGCAACTGTGTCGGTATTTGTTAGAAAATAGCTAGTAAAATAAGGTTGTTTTGTAGAGTTCTAGTGAATGAATATAAAAACAATTTTGTATGTAAAATTAGACTTTCTTAGAGGTAAGTTCAAGTTGTATTTTTAAATGATCAGATTCAGTTTTGCAGATTTCTATTTTTGTTTACGTAGTGCCATTGCTGTGCATAGTGCTACATTGCCATGGAAATAAGGCCACGGTCTTGCACCAAAGAGCATTTTTGCTGTTCACATATTAAGGATTACAGCCACTTTTTATGGCTATCGTATGTATTCTCAAGACTGTTATAACCATGGCTGCCAAGTTTTTATCTTACAGTAACTCTTAGGTTTTCTTTAAAAAATTAAAAATAATTACTTTAATGATTACCACAGGAATATATGAATTTAGATTACTGCAGAAGTGCTTAGATGATAGATGTATGTCATGAATGGAGGCTGCTGCTAGACATACAGAAGATGTCCCGAGCAGATGAGGCATCACTGAACCAAGAAACAGTAGTTGTAACATGTAGGAGAGAAAAAGTACATGAAACGAGGGCAGTTAACCAAGTACGGGACACTAAGCACGAAGTAGTTGACTGGGATCTGAAATAAGTTTTCCCTAGATGGACAGATTTAGTTGTTAGTTTTTAGTAAGAACCCCTCCCCTCCCAATCTGTGGCTTGTATTATTCAACACATGTCTAATGATAACTTGCAGCATAGAAGCTTACTGTCTCGGAAGCTAAGTAGAGATTTCGGTGTTAACACTATTGCTGTCCTGTTAGAAGCTTCAAGTGACACGTAATTATTCACTTGATCACTAGATTGATAGAATGGTAAGTGACAACATACACCATCAATACAAACCACTTATTATCTCATTATTAGTTGAGTTGCCAAGTGCGTGCCATGAAGCTTGTGGCACATAGCACTAAGGGTATGTCTACACTACAGCACTAATTCGAACTAACTTAATTCAAATTAGTTAATTCGAACTAAGCTAATTCGAACTAGTGCATCTAGACCTAAAAACTAGCTGGAATAGTGTTTTGCTAATTCGAACTAGCATGTCCACATTGGGTTGACCCTGAACCGAGGTTAAGGATGGCCGGAAGTAGTGCAGGCAGGGCATCAGATTAGGACTTAGAGCGTGGAGATGCTGCCTCACGCTAGCCAAGGCCTGTGCTTAAAGGGACCCGACCGCCAACCCGGACAGACAGTTCTCAGGGGTTCCCGGCTCGCTTGTCTAACTCTATGAGGGACAGCAAAGCAGTCCTGGCTTGGAGTTCCATGAATGCCCACATTCAGCACATCACAGCACACGGCCATCAGCTGGGCTGCACTTGCCACAGGCTGCCATCCGAGGGGGATCAATCGGGGGGCTGCAGGAGAGCTTCCACCCCAAGGAGCCCGTAGAGCCACCCCAGTCCTCCCCATCAGGGGCACGTACCCCATTCCTCCCTCACCTCCTTCCACTTACCCCTCCCTAGCCCCCCTTCCTGATGTACAAAATAAAGGACACGTGTGTTCAAAAATAGAAACTCTCTTTATTGAACAAAACTCGGGGAAACTGGGAAAAGGAGGTGGGAGAGGGGAAGAGAGAGGGTGGGAGAGGGGAGGGCAACTAAAACGATGAGGGGTTTGGAACAGGTCCCATATGAACAGAGGCTAAAAAGACTGGGACTTCTCAGCTTAGAAAAGAGGAGACCGAGGGGGGATATGATAGAGGACTATAAAAGCAAGAGTGGTGTGGAGAGTTCCCATAATAGAAGGACTATAGGACACCAAATGAAATGAATGGGTAGCAGGCTTCAAACTAATAACAGAAAGTTCTTCTTCACAAAGCAAATAGTCAACCTGTGGAACTCCTTGGTGCAGGAGACTGTGAAGGCTACAACTAGAACAGAGTTTAAAGAGAAGTTAGATAAAGTCATGGAGGTTGGGTCCATAGAGTGCTATTATCCAGGGGGTAGAAATGGTGTCCCTGGCCTCTGTTTGTGGAAGGCTGGAGATGGATGGCACAAGACAAATGGCTTGGTCATTGTTTCGGTCCATCCGCTCCAGGGTCCCTAGTGTTGGCCGCTGTCAGCAGACAGGCTACTGAGCTAGATGGACCTTTGGTCTGACCCAGTACGGCCGTTCTAAGCTCAGGGTCGGGAGTCTCACTGGACCACCTTGATTTTCATGCAAACCTGCTCCTGGGTGGCCAGGCTGGTAGTTATCCTGCTCTAGATGGCCACTTTCCTGTCCCTAGTGTGTAGGTCGTGGATGAGGTCCATGATCTCTGCACTAGACCAGGAGGGTGCCCCGCCTCTTGCAGCCCCGGGCAGGCTCCTGGGAGCCGCCAGCCTGGTCCCGGGAAGAGGTGGAGGGCTGGGTGGCAGCGGGTGGCTGGTTTGTGCCGTGCCAGGTGCAGGGTCTGCTGGCTGGGTGCTGGCAGGCTTGCACCTGGCACGGGCACCGTAGCCAGCCCGTGCCCCTTTAAGGGCTCCGGGGCCAGGAGGGGGGCAGGAGAGTTTCCCTGGTGGTGCCCAGAGTGGCCACCAGGGAAAGCTGGGGAGGGCTAGCCTCCCACTAGTTCGAATTAAGTGGCTACACACCCCTTAATTCGAACTACTTAATTCGAACTAGGCTTTAGTCCTCGTAGAATGAGGTTTACCTAGTTGGAATTAAGCGCTCCGCTAGTTCGAATTAAGTTCGAACTAGTGGTTTGTATGTGTAGCACCTATCAAAGTTAACTCGAACTAACGTCTGTTAGTTCGAATTAACTTTGTAGTGTAGACATACCCGAAGAAAGAACATGTTGCTTCTGAACAAACAGCACATGGTAAACACCTTTTCCCAACATATATCATTCTGTATTAACCCAGTTTAACATTCTTAGTAGATTCAACCTTTGTTCCCCCCACCCCCATCTCCACCCTTAGTTCAGCTCAGTTTGTCACAACTCTAGTCCAACTATCCCTATTGGTGGCAGTAATGAGTTTTAAACATTGTATACCACACGCTTTCAGCATGCTGAATTGGGAACAGTGTATTCACTGCTCTTGACAGGGGCTTCTAGGCACACACTTCAAATGTAGACCATCTGTCTGATACTCCTCTTGGCACTAGGGACTCTACAGTTCAGTGACCTAGGCCTTGAAATTACCTGTGGAATTACCTGTGGAAGCCTCCTCAGCCGCTCTTCCATATTCTCCAGAATTGCTCCAAAAGCATGAGCCTTCTGGTTTACAGTGTCCTCTTCAGGAGACATCAGCAGACTTTAACTGGATGCTAAAATGCAATTTACTCTTTACTTACCAGCACAAGAGCAACACAGTTGTATAGAAAATAATATACATTGATATATATGTCCCTGTATCTGGAAAGTTCTTTGTGCTTGGGAAAGTCCTCTTTGATGTCCAGGATGCCCAAACTCATGTCTTCTGCTCACAATCCTGGAGCCTTTTAGAATCATAGAACCATAGAACCGTAGAGCTGGAAGAGACCTCAGAAGGTCATCAAGTCCAGCCCCCTGCTCTAACTTTCTCTGGCTTGGTCTGAACTCTGGTTAAACAATACCACCCTGCTACAGAAACATGCTTCTTTTTCTATCCTGCTTAAAAGTTTTTCATGCCAAAAGTCTTCCTCTTCTGTTCCTTCTGGAAGTCTTTTTTTAAAGTCCCTATTTTGTTGCCTCTGACCCTTTGTCAGTTTGTGGATTTTCCATTATTCCCACTTCCCCTTACATGCAGATAAATTATAGAAAGCTATGTCTTCTAGCTGCAGCCAACCTCCTTAGCAGAACAATTGTCCAGTCAGAGTATAATTGTTAAGATTAACAATTCTCAATTGTCCCTGGACTGGTAGGTAGGTTCTAGAGTCCATATAAGCATTCCAAGAGGCAGCAAGTTCATAACAGCTTCATAAATTCAACTAGAATTCATAAGTACTACAGGCAAGTTCCCTAAATAACATCTTGTGTCCATCAATTGAAAAAAAAAAAAAAAAAAGGAACAGTGTTTCCATAGCAACAATTACTGGTGAAAGGAAACCAAGGCACTTATGAGGTGTTTAACCAATGTACTTGCTGTTCTGATTTTCTAGGTACATTCTGAGAAGTTGTTTTACTTGCTCTTTTTTCATTGTATGGTTTTGATTCTTCTGAATTTCTCTCACAAAGTAGTGACGGTGGCCTGCTTAAGCATAGAACAGTCAGGGTACAGCTACACTGCAGTGTTATTTCATAATAACAGACATTATTCCCAAAATAACTTTCTGATCATCTACACAGCAAGCCCGTTATTTCAGACTAATGGGCAGCTTATTCTGGATTCTATAACCGTCATTTCACGAGGAAAAATGCCTCTTAGGAAATAGATATTTCGGAATAGTGCATGTGTAGACAGGGCGGCTGGAGTTGTTTAGAAATAATTGGCCTCCAGTCCTTCCCATGGGTGCCCTGCTGGCCACTCTGTCCATGCTCATCAAAATTCTA
Source organism: Pelodiscus sinensis (assembly GCF_052426305.1). Lineage (NCBI taxonomy): Eukaryota > Metazoa > Chordata > Testudines > Trionychidae > Pelodiscus > Pelodiscus sinensis. The sequence continues at coordinate 205,036,283 of NC_143052.1, forward strand.
TAGTTCCCCTTCCCCTGGAGCCCTTAAAGCTGCAGCCAGAGGAGAAAGGGCTTGTGATACACAGGGGGCCCTGACTACCCTGAGCCACCCAGCAGCTTCCACAGCCTTGGGTTTTGGCAAAATGAGAGATTCTGTTGCTCCCACTGAACCCTCCACTGCTCCCAGGGAGCTGCTAATCAGCTTCTAGGACCCTGCCCAGGGCTGAAAGAGGCATGTGCCTTTCCTGATCTGGTGTGAAGTTCCTTGACCTCTTTGAGGTCTGGGGCGAAGAGGCAAACCTTCAGGATCTCTGCACCGGACACAGGAATGTGGACATCTATGGCTGAATGGTTGATAGCCTGGCTACCAAGGGACATATCCTTACCTGGGAGCGGGTACAGATTGAGTGGACCCTGAACCGAGGTTAAGGATGGCCGGAACCAGTGCCGGCAGGGCATCAGATTAGGACTTAAAGCGTGGAGTTGCTGTCTCAGGCTAGCCGAGAGCTGTGCTTAAAGGGACCCGACCCCCACCCCGGACAGTTCTCAGGGGTTCCCCGCTCGCTTGTCTAACTCGATGAGGGACAGCAAAGCAGTCCTGACTTGGAGTGCCCTGAGTACCCACACTTGGCACATCACAGCACTCAGCCATCAGCCCGGCTGCACTTGCCGCAGGCTGCCATCCAGGGGGGAGTTCAATCGGGGGGCTGCAAGAGAGCTTCCACCCTGAGGAGCCCGCAGAGCCAACCCAGTCCTCCCCATCAGGGGCTCGTACCCCATTCCTCCCTCACCTCCTTCCACTTACCCCTCCCTAGCCCCCCTTCCTGATGTACAAAATAAAGGACACGTGTGTTCAAAAATAGAAACTCTCTTTATTTAACAGAACTCGGGGAGACTGGGAAAAGAAGGTGGGAGAGAGGAAGAGAGAGGGTGGGAGAGGGGAGGAGGAAACCTGGGAGGAGGGAGCTGGAAGGGGGAAGCCAGGGAAAGGAGGAGGAGGAGGGGAAGTATCAAACTATGGTACACCATATCTTCAGTACTGTGTACAGATGTGATCTCCTTACCCCAGAAAAGATATTTTGGCCTTGGAAAAGGTTCAGAAAAGGGAAACTAAAATGATCAGGGGTTTGGAACAGGTCCCATATGAAGAGAGGCTAAAGAGACTGGGACTTTTCAGCTTAGAAAAGAGGAGACTGAGGAGGGGATATGATAGAGGTCTTCAAAAGCATGAGTGGTGTAGAGAGGGTGAATAAAGAAAAGTTCTTCATTAGTTCCCATAATAGAAGGACTAGAGGACACTAAATGAAATTAATGGGTAGCAGGCTTCAAACTAATAACAGAAATTTCTTTTTCACAAAGCAAATAGTCAAGCTGTGGAATTCCTTGCTGCAGGAGGCTGTGAAAGCTAGAACTATAACAGAGTTTAAAGAGAAATTAGATAAATTCATGGAGGTTGGGTTCATGGAGTGGTATTATCCAGGGGGTAGAAATGGTGTCCCTGGCCTCTGTTTGTGGAAGGCTGGAGATGGATGGCACGAGACAAATGGCTTGGTCATTGTCTTCGGTCCATCCCCTCCAGGGTACCTAGTGTCAGCCGCTGTCAGCAGACAGGCTACTGGGCTAAATGGACATATGGTCTGACCCAGTACGGACATTCTTATGTTTTTCTGTTCTAAGCTCAGGGTTGGGGTCTCACTGGACCACCTTGATTTTCATGCAAACCTGCTCCTGGGTGGCCACTTTCCTGTGCCTAGTGAGGAGGTCATGGATGAGGTCCACGATCTCCGCACTTGACCAGGCGGGCGTCCACCTCTTGTGGCTCCGGGCAGGCTCCTGGGAGCCGCCAGCCTGGTCCCGGGAAGAGGCGGAGGGTTGGGTGGCAGCGAGTGGCTGGCTCGTGCCGTGCCAAGTGCAGGGTCTGCTGGCTGGGTGCTGGTAGGCTTGCCCCTGGCACGGGCACTGTAGCCAGACCATGCCCCTTTAAGGGCTCCGGGGCTGGGACGGGGGCAGACGAGTTTCCCTGGTGGTGCCCAGAGTGGCCATCAGGGCAAGCTGGGGAGGTCTAGCCTCCCACTAGTTCGAATTAAGTGGTTACACAGCCCTTAATTTGAACTACTTAATTCGAACTAGGCATTAGTCCTCGTAGAATGAGGTCTACCTAGTTAGAATTAAGCGCTCCGCTAGTTCGAATTAAGTTCGAACTAGCAGTTTGCCTGTGTAGTGCCTATGAAAGTGAATTCACACTAACGGCTGTTAGTTCGAATTAACTTTGTAGTGTAGACGTACCCTGAGGGAGGTCAATGCCAGGGCAAGGGAGTGCAGCTCTTACTCCGGGGCAGAACCCCAAATGTGCCCCTACAAATAATGAGATCCTATGGGGCAGGTCAGTCCCTTCCCCCCTGCTCATAGTGGACTGAGGGCTGGAGATGCCTCTTGTTGTCCTCCTGGGAGTACAACCACTGAGAAGGAAGAGGTGGAGGAGGAGATGGATAAGGCCAGGACCTCATGCTCACCCTGCAGCTGGTACCCCATACTCTGGATGTCTGCCAGGCATCATCCAAAGCTGAGAAAGACCCATCAGGTGAGTGCCAATACTTCTCTACACACATACGGGTGGAGGTGGCAGGCAGTGAGGGGCTGGGGAGTGCAGCAGCCTGTGCACATGGAGCAGCAGCCCAGCGCACACAGCATCAGAAGGCTGCAACAGAGGACTCTTCTGCTGTTGCTCACAGCATCTGGAGGGCATGCCATACTCTTGACACTGGCGTGGGACACCCTCCCACCACTAGAGGGAGGTTGGGGATATGGAGATACACACACTCAGACACACACACTGAAGAGTGCTACAAATGGCACACACACTTTTGGGACAGCACCTGCTTCTGGGGATAGCGTGGCAAGGTGCCGGAGTGTCTGCTCCTCATGCACATCTCTCCACAACACCCTGCCCCTCTCTCCTCCACTGGGCAGGGATATAAGTCCTCTCCCACACACACAGCGTGTGTGTAGCATGGAGGGAAGCTGAGCCACTCCATGGCATCCCTACAGCCCACAGGATCCCAGTCTGGACAGTACCTCCCAATGCCTGCTTGTCCCTGGGACGTAGGAGTAGTGAGGCACTCTCTTGGGCATCTGTGCCCCATAGGAAAGTGCCCACTGTCTAGGAAACAGATGGACTTACTCCAAGCACATTGCCTTCATTTGGCCCAAGTTCTTTAGCTCTCGCCTCAGAGATGATGGCAAGGCTTCAGGCACAGCATCTCCAGGAATGACTGACATTCCCTTTGTCCTATACAGCTGGACCAACTGTGAACAGGGCACAGTTGACACTTCCTTGGGCTGCCTCCTGACTCCATGCAACCCGCTGCTGCAGGAGACCAAACGAGGACCTCCAGAGTAAGCATATAGTCACCCTGCAAGCCCTGTAGTGCTGCATGGAGCAGCAGGACCATAGATGAAAAGAAGACCTGGATCTGCCCCAGGAGTCCTTTCAGGAGATGACAGAACGAGCAGGGCCAGGTCATCTGCACTCCTCTACAGGAGTGATCGCCATCATGGTGCCCATTCCTGATGCTGCTCTCAGTCCAGCGCTTCCCCAGTAACTGCCCCTCCTGCTTCTCTCCCAGCCTCTCCTCCCCCCGTGGCCACTGAGGATCCAACACAAGAGGCGGTGGGACCACCAGAGCCAGGCACCACCACCAGCCCCAGCCTTGAGCCTCTCCTCCCCACTTCTCTCCCTTCCAACTCCCTCCTCCCTGCTCCAAGGTTCTTTCCCCAGTCCCTCCTCGGTTACATTTACCCCAATTAAAAACAAAGAGTTTATTTTTTGAAAACAAACAGTGTAGTTTATTGTCTCTGCAGGGGAGGTAGGGGTGGGAGGAAAGGCAAAGAGGGGCAATGCATAGGCCCCTTGTGGGAAGGCCTGGGGGGGAGTGTCACTGGAGTCCTTGTGTGAAACTCTCCCTCAGGGCCTGCTGGATGGCAGCCGTGCTCAGATGCTCAAAAGTCCTGCTGATCCGGTTGGCCTCTGCCCCCCACCCTGGGAGGAACGTCTCCTCACTGCTTTCACAAATACTGTGAAGGACACAACACACCACTATCACTTGGGGGATATTCTGCTCTCCAACATCTAGGTGGCTGAGGTGGCAATGGAACCGCCTCTTGAGATGCCCAAAGCATTGAAGTGTCCCTTGGTCTAGTCCAGTGTAGGGCTTCATAAGCCAGGGGAGCAGAGGGTAGACTGCGTCCCCCACAATACAGACCAGCATGTCCACATCCCCTACCCCGATGGTGAAGTCAGAGGGGAAAAAAGTAGCATTGTAAACACAAGTTTGTCCTTGATATTGTATCAAAACTCAAACTGACCTAGGAGAGTGTTTTCTAAATATATAGGATTGAATCAGCTAAAAATTGAGAGGGTATAAGGTTGTCTAAGTAATTAAGTAATGTAACTGAGAGTCAGGAATTCTGGGTTATATTCTTGGGTTCCTATGAGGCCTTGGGCGAGTAACCTTAACCTCTGGGTCACCAGCTTTTCCATTTATTAAAAAAAGGAATAATAATTTATTCATATGGCACTCATCACTGAAGTAGATGAATGTATTCTAATATTAAATTATCTCTCTAAAAGAGATGTGAAAGATTTAATATATTAATAGGGATACGGCACTTTGAGATTCTTGCATTAAAACTCTTTTTAAAGTACAAATTATTCATCATCATCACATGTTAATATAAAATAAGCTGCCTCTCTTTAGCCTGTCTACACTCATTTTTAGAGACTCACCTTTTGAAAGGTTCTGAATTGAACACTTCCTGTTTCTGTCCTGAAACTCAAGTGCTGAAAGGTGAGAGGTAGGTTTCCCAAAGAATTTCTGGCTGGAACTGCAAGATAAACTGGATTTAACAAGAATGTCTTCATTTTTGACATTTTTAGCCCAAAATGCTAGACTTCAGTTATCAGACAATTTAGAGAAAAATTCAAGTACATTGTGAACCTTTAAATAAATATTATGGAGTGCGGTCTCTGTGCAATGCATTCACATATCTCTTAGTAACATTAACAGGAATTATTTGCTTTGTGGTTAATTTAAAGTTAACCTCTTGTGCTGCCCTACCAAATTTGAAAGGAACCATCGAAACAAAAAAACTCATTAGATATGTTTTTGTGTTTAAAGTGACAGGCTCAGAGTATAAAAATGATTCAGGAATACGTATGGAAAAATGTCAGACTACCCTGGAAGCACTGGAGATCCCTATTCTAAGGCAGTTTTCAGCTGGCTGCCTGGGCTTCTATGGATCCATGAGCTGGGGCTCCCAGCGACCCTTAGGGCAGGCTGCCAAGGAACCAGGCATATGAGATGGTAGAAGACCAAGCAGGTTTTGAAACCTGCCCATTTTCCATTAGAACTTAGTCATAATATGAACCATGGAATATTTTGATTTCTACAAATTGACAAATTCTTACAAAAATGTTTTGTCTTTTTTTTTTCCTGACTAGATCTACAAATATAATGTTACCATCAAGAAAGGATGACAAAGAGTAGGGGAAATGTACTATGAGGAATGTACTATGGCAAGTTACAACAAAAGATATTGTAAAGTAAACACCCGCGTCCCTGCAAGCTATGCCCTTGTGCGGTCACTCAGGAGAAATTCTAATGCCACTCAGATGATTAGCAGAGCACCCACAGTTAGGTTTTTTCTTTCTACTGCTGGTACACGTGCTTCAGTAGTACTCACAAGCATTTTTCTGCATATGCTTGGAAAAGATTATAAGGAACATTGGTAGCCACCATAAAAATAATTCGCTAAGAATGAAATAGGGAATGAAAATACAGAGGACAAAGTCATTCTATGCAGATATATGAACTCCACAAAGAGAATATAAAAAAAGGTAATTAATCCTTCCATATCTGCTAATTAAGAAGGCGTGTAAAACAACTAAAGAAAGGGTAAATATATTCTATTGTGGCAAATAATAATTTACACAGTATTTTTTTAATATAAATTCCAACTCTGTTGTTACCAGTAAGAACCATAATGCCCTATTATAAAACTGCTTTTGAGAATAGCTTTCTGATTTCTGTTAGGAGCTGAATCCTGGCAGCCTCAATTTATTTTGTGTCTTTTAGAATGTAAATTTCAGACACTCCTGGGCTTGCTTTACCTTGGATCTGACATCCCAGTTTTATTTAGTTAAGTGTCTAGGTCCCTGCCATTGATGTAATCTTTTCATTGTCATTGATGCAGAACACTGATGAGCCATGGTCTGGAATTGCATATAGCGGTAAATATAAAACTTTTTTTAAATCCTCTTTATTTTGGGCTTATTCATCAATAGTGGAGTGCAGATGGTTGTGGATTCATTTGAATTGTGAGTCTTGCAAGAATTTTCTGATGGAAGAAGCTTATGCCAAACTTTTTTATTTTATTTTATTTTATTAGTCCTGACCCAAAACTGACTTAAGTGAGTGGCTGGCTGTAGGCTTTGGATGAGGGCCTCAGAGACCTTATGTATGAACAATAAGCACCTAAGGGTATGTCTACACTAGGGAGGCTAATGAGGACAACAGAAATTGCAAATGAAGCACAGGATTTAAATATCTTGCGCTTCATTAGCATGTTCCCTTCTGGTCGCCATTTCAGAAATTGACTAGCCCGAAGTAACTGCCCGCGTCTACACGCAGCAGTGAAATGGGATTCTGAATTAAAACCCTAAATCGAATTAGCTGTTATTTTACTGCAATGAGGTTTACCAGCTAATTCGATTTATGGCTTTAATTCAGAATCCTGAATTCGAAATAGGGGGTTAGTGTAGACATACCCTTAGATATTAATGTGTATTATTATTGCATTTGGTAAGAGTTAATTTTTATAGTGGTACTCTTTTCTACTTCATCATAAATATTTATATTCCCAAGATTAAGTAAGCTTTTTTAATTTGCTCAGTCAGAATATTGCAAGAGCTATCTAGCCAGCTTATGTTTTGCAAGTAAAAACAAAGACTTGATGGATAAAATACCTTCATGTTGCTTATTCGCTTTATAAACTGACTTCTCCAGAATGTACAGATGTGCTAATACTCCTAACCCACACAATAAGCAGAGATTATCCTAATAAATTAGTACATTTAAAATAGTAAACATTTCCTTCTAACTGTGCACACCTGCACGGCATCTCAAATATACAATTTTATTAAATGTGCTGAAATAGCTGAGCTCATTTAATAGAACAGCAGTAATTATTTTCTCTTATGTAGCAATTCGTCTACAGTCTTGAGACTGTCTTTCCATGGTTACATTCACATTACAAAGCATAACAGCCTTGGAGAATGAAAACTCCCACTTTGTAACATATTATTAAATACCTTTGGTAACTCACAAAACTGATGTTTCTCTTTTGTCAATGAATAACATGTCCACTTACAGGGACAGAGTCATACCTTTTATTTAACCAATGTTGGTCAGAGATAGGAGCTTTTTGGGCTTAAGTGGAGTTCTTCTTTAGAACTGAGAAATTAACAATGCAAGGTGGAACAGATTATTTTGCATAAGTGGTTAATGCCATTCAAGGTAAAGTTGCCAGTTAACACTTCTCCAATCATTGGGGGACGGTGAGGAAGGGAGAAAAGAAGCTAGGAGGAGAGTTATAGGTCATTGTAATAAACCATAAATCCAGAATCCAGTATTCAGTCTATGATTTATAGTGTCAATCAACTTTAGGTTTCCAGACACATCTTTTGAAGGAGTAGTACAGGTTTTCTTTGAGGATGAAGACTGAGAGGTCAGATACAGACTGAGTGCTTTGTAAAAATATTTGCCCATAGTTGGTAATGGTGTTTTTGTTTTTTATCATTTTTCTGGGTGAGTCATTCGAGAGCACTGTTTCCTGTAATCTATGTACTTAGCCAGCTATTCAGGAGAGATTCAAATGCTGCTCAGCTGACTGGCGGAGCACCCACATCAGGCTTTTTGTCTCTAACGGTGGGGCATATTCGCACATGTCTTGCTGCGCATAAAAATGATTCCAAGCCTATTTGTTACTGGGACATTTAGTGCACTGAATGAAGTACAACACATATTGTGATAGACATGCAGCACTCATTGATCTTGAAAGGTGCATTGTAGGGAGTTGATCATCTGATACTGAAGATAATTTATAGGATTCATATCTGTTGTTCTGACAGATCTGGTGACATTTTGAATCTGGTGCCATTTTGAATTTGTGTATCCAGGACTCAGGGTTGCTTCTCGAAGTTGTTATTTATCTTTTTTTGGGAGCACTCGCTGCTTTCCCCGATAGTAGCCCATTTGGGACATGTGGCAATTAAAGGAGCCGTGACCACATTTGTCCCTGTCCTCCCAGGTTTCTCTGGTTACTTCCTGGCGCTTTTTTGCTCGACAAATTTTCCCCAGAGTGTTTTTTATTTATTTATTTATTTTTCTTGACACATTTTTACCATTTTTGTGCAGGTTTTTTTGTTTTTGTTTCTGTTTTGGAAACCATCTGGCAACCCTAGTACCAGCACTTTTTTATTTTAAGAAAAAAAAGCATTGCCTAAAACCATTAGCACAGGAGGAGAAAATTCATTGCACAGAACATTTAGAAGTCTGTCTGTTACATGGGGTTAGGGGAAGATTAACCAGACGCTTATTTTCGGGCAGAATGGCTCTTGCAGAAGAGGGTTTTTTTGCGCAGGAAGGAACAGTGTAGACTGCTCCTTCTTGCTCTAAAGCCCCTTGAGCAAAAATAGTGGCTCATTAAGTATGCAAATGAGGCACAGCGATATTCACCACCATGCTTCATTTGCATATGTTCTTGTGCAAGAGAGTGCAATGTAGACATAGCCAAAATGTGTAGGTACATAGGCATGGTTTACAGATATTATGCTAGTTTAAAGATCAGATTCACCATTTAGGAATGGGTCTTGGGCTTTGGAAAAGCCTTTGATAGCTAATTGAATAGTCAGGAGTCTTGTTTATTGCAGTAGGAGTCTCGGTTCACACCTCCTGTCATGGCGTTTTGCCTTTGACCTCAATGGAAACAGGCTGATGCACTTCACGTTTGAGCTTACTGCCTCTCAGGCTGCTTGCCAAGCTTTCAGTTCTCATGTTGCTTATTCTAAGAAAACTGTGGATATTTGTTTTACCATAAGACTGTGTGTGCGCGCATGTGCGCGCGTTTCTTCATTTTGCACCTGGGAGCCATGGCATTGATAGCATTCTGTCCTAAGAGAAAATGAGAATTCCCATTTAAATCAATTTGTTAAGAAATTCAGCTCTGTAGGATTCATATTTAACCCTGCTGTGAGGTTTCTCACTAATATTTTGAGCAGATTATTGCTATTGCAAGATTAGACTAGCTTTTTTTATTTAATGCATATAAAATCTTTAGCAGTAAGAACAATTACACCTTGTAGATGCTTTTTCAAATGTTTCAAATGTTTAGCAAAGGGTAAATCCACCTTGAAAAAACCCATTAATCTCATTTGTTACTGCATCACCGGTGAGCCAAGAATCAGTGATTCTACAGCACAGGAATGTGTTCAGGACTGAAAAATGTACATAATCTCTTCACATCTTGAAATTTTGCCATCAAGTGTGTAGCTAGTAAGAATACTTTTGAACATGTTTTCTTTATTTGGCTCTGTGTGGAGTGTAGATTTTTTTATATTTAATATACAAAAGATTGCAAATTAGCATGACAGACTTTTCAGTCCACAGATCATCTCTATGCCTGTTCAATGTCTATTGATTTCTTTGGGCCTGATTCTGTAGGTGTTAACTATTCTCAGCTCCATCTCATTGTCACTCTACATGTTGCAGAAAAGGGTCTATTAAGCATAAGTTTACATTATGAATAATAATTAAAGCATTATTACCCACCTGGGCAAGTGCCTGTAAGAGCCAGTTTTCATTGTAAATAATTTGGGTTGAAATTTTCTCTGCTGTTCGTCTATCTTCAGCTTTTAGAATATTTTAGCTAAAATGGTTCATCTGTTTCTGATACTAAGGCTAGCAGAAAATGGATTGTTTTGCACGTGTTAAAAAACAAACAAACAAAAAACAAACCTGAGAACTTTTTTCTTTGAACAACTCTTATCCATGCTGTGGAACAGAGATTTGACATTTAATAGGAGGTCAAATTTTGCATCAGGGATGTACCTTTTGCATCCCCACAGCAAATCTGGCCAAATTATGATCCAATGAAAAACTGCAGTTCACATAGCTGAGTGATCTCCAACCTTTTTATACCCAAGATCAATTTTTAAAAGTCAGGACAAGCCAAGATCTATCCCATCTCTTCCCCAAGACACCACTCCTTCCTTGAGGCCCCACCCTCATTGTTCCCCTCCTCTCCATCACTTGCTATCTCCAGCCCTTATATGCTCTCAGGGTATGGCTACACTGTCGCTTTTTTTTTATCCTTCTGTCGGAAGAGGTTTTTCCAATATTTGGTCTGTTTAGACTGGGCCAATTGTTAAAAAAAACCTTCTTTCGGAAGGCCCTTTATTCCTCATGGAATGAGAAATACAGGGGCTGCCGAAAGAGTGTGTTTGCTCTTCTGCTAAAAAAAGTGTCCCTGTATGCGGAAGAGTTTTTCTGGTATACCCCCGGTATCCCGGAAAAACTCTTGTAGTCTAGCCGTACTCTCACTGGGTTGAGATAGAAGGTGCGGGCTCTGGGGTGGGAATGAAGGATTTTGGGGTGGGAATGGGTGAGAGGTGCAAGCTCTGGGAGGGAATTTTGATGCAGGAGGATCTGGAGAAGGGGATACTGGCTCGAGAAGTGGGCTCCAGGCTGGGGAGTGTTGGGGTCAGGTGGAGGGTTGGGGTGCTGAGCATGCCACAGACTTGTGGATGTGAGGGTGCAGGAGCTTGGGTTGGGGTAAGTGAGGGGCCCAGGGTAGAGAGGTTGGGAGTATGATGGGTTCAGCACACAGATTTGTGGTGTGTGGATGGTGCAGGAGTATTGTGGCAGAAGACTGAGGATGTGGGGGTCCAGGAGTTTGGAGATGTGAGAGGCTCAGGACAGAGGGTTCCAGTGTATGATTGGCTCAGATTTGTCGGGAGAGCGGTGGGTGCAGGAGTGTTATGATGCTGAGGTCAGATGAGGTGTTGGTCCCAATTGGGGGCTTGTTGGCCAGGCTTCATTTTTAAATAAAATAAAATTTCATTTTTTTAAATTAAATGCATATTTTAAAAAAAATCCTTTATTAGTACATTCGTTAAGGCCCAAACTTACAATAATTTATTAAAATTAGTTAAATTAAATTTTAAAGTTTTTAAGAAGTGACATATTTGCTGCTTATGTTATAAAGAAAGTCAAACTGCTGAAATAATGGGAAATCACTGACCAAGCACTTGAAACTAGAGTTCGTTGAAATGCTAAGCCAGCTTTTAATAGCAGTCGCCTCTTCTACAAGTGCAGGGGAAATGTTTTCTTAATAAACCATCTTGTTAGTCTTTACAGTGCTACATAGTCCTGTATTTTGTTTCAGCTACGCCAGACTAACACGGCTACATCTCTATCACTATTCTTAATTTCAGATATTCAGCTATTTCCATTCAATGACTAGTTCTAAGAGTATGATGTCTACTGGTTCCAATGTCTTAAAGGATATGTGAATCAGAAACAATCAGTTCAATTCTATAACAATAGTTAATATTTTATTAATTTAAGTAATGAGTTAGTTTTGAATGCAAATGTATTTTAATAAATGTACTTATCTCCCTTATAAATTCAGCATGTTTAAGAGTAGTTATATCTAACTGATAATTTTAAAGTAGTTCTTCTGTACATTTTAAAATTGAATTCCAATTTCCAATGCAGCTTGATACAACCCATGAGTAAAAATTATAATCTAATAAATAAGTAATGACATTCACTTTTAAAAACTATAACATTATCTGAGTAAATGTATGTGATGCTGTATAATTGACGAAATAAATGTGTATGGAAATACTGAATCCTCCTGATTAGCAAGAAAGAGATACCAAATTATCCCAGCCAGAGACTTAACCTTTCTTTAGAAAAGTACATATAAATGTACAAATGTAAAGCAAAATTAAAATTACTTATTTAAATAAGGCTTTCCTGCTTACTATCATAATGATTTCCTGATGAAATCATGATTAAAATCAGTTAATTAAATTGCTTTGATGGTAATCAGTCCGTTTTACATTCATTACAATTACATGGCCAAGTTCAGGCTTGAATTAGTTTTGTGGTGGTGAAAGCAGTGTCCAATATGCTAATGCTGCTAAAGCGTTGTCAGTGCTTGATCCCTATACAGGCAGTCCCCGACTTACGTGGATCCGACTTACGTCGGATCCCTAGATACGAACGGGGTGAGGCAACTCCCGCACATGCGCAGCAGCATTCCCGGGGCTCGCTCACCTGGGTCCTAGGATCCTCCTCCTCCTCGGGCCGGCTCCGACTGGGGTCCCGCAGAGCTGCCGGGCAGAGGAAAAGTGCCTCCCCACGCCCGCTGCCCCCCTGCCAGCAACAGGCTGCCCCCTCCCCTGAGCAACAGGCTGCCGAACAGCAGACAAAAGCAGCCTCTCTGCCCCTCCTCCCCTCTATACATGCCGGGCTCCCGGAGCGCAGCAGCGTCCCCGGGGCTCGCTCACCTGGGTCCTAGAATCCACCTCCTCCTCCTCTTCGGCCGGCTCCAACTGGCCTCTGCCTGCAGCAGCTGGCCACAGGGACAGGGATCCCGCAGAGCTGCCGGGCAGAGGAAAAGTGCCCCCCCACACCCGCTGCCCCCCCCCCCCGCGGCCTCGCAGCCTCTCCCCTCCCCCCCGCCAGCAACAGGCTGCCCCCTCCCCTGAGCAACAGGCTGCCGAACAGCAGACAAAAGCAGCCTCTCCGCCCCTCCTCCCCCTATGCATGCTGGGCTCCCTGGACAAACAAAGACTCCACCAAAACAAACAAAGTGCTGGCCTCATTGTGTTAGCAAAAAAAGGACCCTCCTCCTAGAACCCTGGGTGGCGTGTGGAAATAAAGCTATTAGCTCAAAGCATGGTGCAGAGCTGTTTGGTATTTGATGAGTTACTCCTTTAGTCCTGAGTTTGTCACAGGGACAGAAATAGATGTGAAATCTTCTGAACAGGGGAACAGACAGCAAAACAAACATTAGAGGGGAGTTAACCTTTCCCTATGCTATCCAAAACTAAAAAAAATGTTTGGCTAGAGTTTCCCCTACAATATGTACCAGTTCCGACTTACATACAAATTCAACTTAAGAACAAACCTACAGTCCCTATCTTGTACGTAACCCGGGGACTGCCTGTACTCTGATCCTCCTTCACAGCTTATTCCTGTCAAGAGCAGAAGTAGGGTGTCTAGATCATGAAGAGTGGTTAGAACTGATCCAATAGCACAATGCTTTGTGGTTCTGGTTGTGAAGAGCCTGAACCAGTGGTTCTCAACCCATGGCCTACAGGTGCTTTCAGCCCAATGAATACACAGCTGAAGCCCATAAGACATCCTGAGAACCATGCAGGAATAGATAGCCCACAGTGGTAATCAACTTGAAAACTAGTAGCCTGAACTCTGAAATTTGGCGGATGCTATAGCACAGAGTAGCAGTTGATGCATCCAGCCTTCTTGTTTCCTTTGTATATTTTCACTCAATAATCAACATTAATTTGACTGAGGATGAAGTTTGGGGATTCTGTCCAAATATGTGGGAAAAAATAGAACATTTTAAACATGCAGGAACCAATTTACTCTCAATTCACTTGAATCACATTACTCTCAATTCACTTGAATCACATTCAAAAGTCATTCTTAAGAAGAAACATCCATATCTGCTCATTTCCAATACAGTGCTAATAAAAACAAAAGTAATGACTTAAAGTGATAAAAATGTTGACTCAGCTCTCAAAACTTCAAATATTTCCTTAAAATGGTGTCAAGGTCCATTATATGCTCTCTGCAGACTGCTCTATTTGCAAACTATTGAATTTGCATGTAGGTATAATGAGAATGGCCGAGTTCTGAAAGAAACTATACCAATATTGATTTTTAATATTATGAACTGTTGAATCTGCAGATTTGATTTATTTTTCTTCATAAACTCTGTTATTTGTCCTGATGATCAAAGAAGAAGGAGAAAAGCTCATTATGCCTGAGAAACATGTAATAATGGCATAATAATTTTCCTTTGAGTTTTAATATAATTACTTAGTAACTTGCAGTCCTCAATGGATGATCTGAAAAAAAGCTTTTTTATTATGTGCCAGACACTCTCATTTTTTTGGTTGTGCTCCCAAATTATCAACACCAGTATTTTGGAGGGTCAGTTTATAAGTTTGATGGATCTTCAGATAACTTTAGATGCATCCACTACAGCAGCCTGGAGCAATGCCACTCCTGACAGGAAGCTGTAACTAACGCTATTTTGGCTGTAGGAATGTTCTCATAAAACTGGTGGATGATGTTTAGAGTGACTCTCGACTCTGAGGGAATGTCTACATTAGGAAATTATTTCAAAATAAGGTATTCCTGAGATAACTATTTCCAAATAAGCTTATTCCCCAAGGAAAGCAGGAGTTGTTACTGCAAAATAACCAGTAACCTTATTTTGAAGTAACGGGCTTGGTAGTGTGGCTGCTCTGCTTGTTATTTTGAAATAAGGGGAGTTCTTTCAAAATAGCTCCCTAGCGTTCACACCAAGGCTGAGTTCCTACCTCAGAGTACACTGTTCAAAAGAGGCCAGACACCTCAAAGTGGTGATTGGTTTGATAATTAGGTTTCATTAACCCAGTAACAAATACATACACTTTGATCACTTTAGCAGAAGTGTTACAGTGGAGTCACAGACACTCTTCAGTCTATACTGTCACCCATGCAAACTGGACTAGTGATATATGGTCACTACAAATTACACAATATTCAGGTTGTTTCCAGTCTTTCACTTACCCCAGATCAAGTGGTATTCTAGATCCTACACCAAAGACAATGCCGTAGCCAATGTTATAATAAACAGAATGTTTATTAACGAGGAAAAAGGAGTAAGAGAGTTATTTACAGGTTATAGCAAACTAACATATGCACACAAATGAGTTACCATTTAAATCCTGAGTCATAGAGCTATAGTGATCTTTCTATTCAAAATATCTTTCAGAGAAGACCCAAGAGGTAGCCCCTGGAGAGCTCTGTTTCCAGTTTAGAGTCTCTGCTCTTTCAGAGTTCAAACAGCCCAAAAGATGCAGTTTCTTCTTGGGATTTTTATTCCCTTTCCCCAGATTTCAAGATAATGGGATGAGTTCACATACACATCTCCTCTTCATGTGGGGTGATTAACACAGACTTTTGTCCTCTGATGTTCCTCAGTGCTTTATTCTGGTGTCTATGGGCCTTTTTTTTTCTTGGCAGGAGATAACATCTCTAGTGGCAAATTAGTATTTTATACTGGTAATGTTTCTTTCCTGACGCAGGTTTTCCATTTCAAAGCAAACACTT
The DNA here is from genome assembly GCF_052426305.1 of Pelodiscus sinensis. Lineage (NCBI taxonomy): Eukaryota > Metazoa > Chordata > Testudines > Trionychidae > Pelodiscus > Pelodiscus sinensis. Next base: position 205,051,734 of record NC_143052.1, read on the forward strand.
AAATATTGTCTTATAACATGAGATATAGATATTGTGAGTTTATTACATGCAGACACATTCAAACATATCACAGAGTCTAAAAACTAAATATTTTCTTATAAGTCTAATACCTATTTTGAGCAACACTAACATAGATGACCTGGTCTGGTTTCCAGCTATGAGGCTGTCAGTTCATAGCTAATTCCAGCAGCCTGGACATGAGCTGGCATCTGGCCTGCTGGTGTCACAGATGGAGCCAGCCTGAACGTGCCGAGTGCCCTTTTCAGTGACATTAACAACAGAAATTCTGGTTTCTTGGGATATAATTCAGGGGTGATGATTCCCTCAGGTGACTCATGCATGTAAATTTAGAACTCAGGTCTTTGACTGGAGCGCAAGGCTTTCCTTCCTCTCCTTGAGAGCTTGGCAATCGAAGTACTCCCAGACAACACCACAGTGATGCACTATTTCAGCAGGAAAGGAGGCGACAGATCCTCTCCATTCTTTCAGGAATAGTAATACAGAGACTGATCACCTTGCTGTTTCTGTCCAACCTGATTTATGAGAACATACACTGGATCATACATTTGCACTTGACAGGTTGAATGCTAGTTGGGTGACATCTTAAAAGAGAAACTGTTCTGCTGCAGTTCAAAACATCTTGCCTGAAAACAGAAAATCATTGAATAGGCTGACATACAAAGCTTTCCATGTGGTCTGTTCAGCCCACAGTTCCAGTTCCAGCAATACTGATTTATTTACTTTTCTTGAAGCAATCAGAACTGTCCCTTAGCTCAATCAAAGTACATCTGACAGCAAATACTATGACTCATGCTTCTCGTGATACTGCATTTTGTCTTACCTCATCATGGTGACATTTCGGAAAGGGTCAGACATTTCCCCATTGCTAAGGAAACCCCTTCCTTGCGAGGACGTGAATGTTGTATTAACTGGGTTGATGGGGCCTCCCTTTCAAGCCTGTGGCTAACTGCTTTCTTTACTATGTATTAATGAAGATGGCTTTTGTGGTAACCTTTATATCAGCCTAGGACTATGGAAGTGATTCAAGCCTTTGTAGAAAATTCTACATTCCAACTTCTTTTGAAAGGAAAGAGTCGTCCGTAGCCCTCAATCAAAATTTCTGCCCAAATTAGTTTCATACTGCAACCTCAATCAGCCAGTTCAGATCCCTAAGCAGACTCTGGCTCAGGTGAAAAGAAACCATACATTGGACATTCTGACAGCACTGTCATTTTATTTAGGTAGAACTAAATAATTCAGGTGTGCTCCTAGAATATTTGTGACATTTGCAGAACAGGATAGAGGACAACCCATATTGTCCCGGAGACTAAATGTGTCCCAGATAATTGATTTAGACATGGTTATGGCTTAAGAAGCCTTTGTGGTATTTTAATTTCAGGCAGCATCCTCATTCAGAGATATGTAAAGCAGAAATATGGAACACACATTTACCACTTGCTGTTCCATGATGCATACTTCCACAGTGGATGCTAGTTTTGGGAGGGCTGTCCTTCAGTCATTGTTCAAGTAGGCCTCTATTCACTCTTCTACTTGTATGAAGGCAAATGCTCGTCAGTCACTCATCATGGAATTTGTATGAGTAATTACTCATAGAAGAAAGGTGGTTATTTGCTTTACACCATGATTCCTGGAAAGGTGTTATTTACACCCATTCCTGACTGACTAGAGTCCTGCTGCTTGGAATTCTTATTGGCAAGAGAACTGACAGGTTTTTGAGGCCACCCAACTTTCATTGATGTTCGGATTCCTTCAAAGACTTTTCTACTCAGCTTATGCAGAATAATTCATCCACTTCTCAGGGACCCAAAAAACCCCTCAGTTCAACTCCTGCATGCTTTTCAGATTGCTTTATTGTGCTGGCCAGGCCCAGGTGCAGAGGATTTAGGTACAGGGTGATATCACAATTCTAATTCACATCACACAGCACCCAGTTTATATACTTATTCCTTAGCTACTAACATCCACATGTATGCTTCTTACATGTTAAAAACCAATTACCTGGCAGATTACATATGGACCAACTGCTTTGCAGATTGTGTGAGACAAGTTTATCAATTCAAGGCATTTTTATCTACTTTGTTTAGGACAAATTTACCCATAATAATTAGTTTAGTTGGTTTCAGCTTTCCTTGTTTACTAAAATTGTATTAGCAGTAGTTACTTCTCCAGGCACATCTTTGGGCCTGCTAATGTCAGCTAAACCAGCCCTGTAATGTGGGGAGGGAAGAAATCCTGGGAGCAACAAGGCACTTGGACCACTAGTGCAGCCCTGTGATTCTCATATACAGTACTGTATAGTATAGATCAGGGCTACTCAATATGCAGCCCGCATATTGTGGTTTGGGTTTACACAGTACTCAACACATGGCCTGTAGATGGGATCCTTTGAACATGGCCTCCACTAGGAGCATGCTCCACAACGGTGAGGCATCTCCCAGGTGGGGTGAGCATTGAAAGAGGCAAGTGGATGGGTTGGCTGGAACAGATGGATACAGGGTGTTGGCGTTTCTAGCCTGAGGGAGGAGGTGCCAGGAGCTCTGGGGAATTGTGGGAAGTGCTTTGTATTCATGTCTGTCAGTGTGAAAAGCTATTTGCATATATTTACATATATATTTGCATGTAAATGCAACCATACTTAAGTTGCAGCCCTCAGCATGTACTGTGAATATCATTGTTGCCCCTGGGGCTTCCAAAGTTGAGTAGCTCTGGTATAGATAGTGGTATTCCCTGATTCTTTCTACTCATTGTCACTATGAAGTCAGTCCATAGTGTAAGTGACTAGAGAATTGTCTAGTCAGTGTCTTTGAGAGAGGTCTAGTCAGTGCTATGACTTTGGTGATATTTTATAATATTTGGATTTGGGAACTAGGATAGTGTTATACCATCTAGCAATACCTCTTAATAGACAGTCAAGAGAATGTAAGTTATATTTCTTTATTTGTTCACAGTTTATCTTACTGAAAGCTGTATCTATAAAAATGAGAAAAGGGAAGATCATATATATTGCCATGAATTAGATTTTTTTGTATGATTTGCAAGATACCTTGGAGTCTAAGTTTCATTGAAAGTTAATGGGACTTAGGCTCTTCAATCACTTTTTAAAAAGTCCCTCCTTCAGTCTTGGAGACAGGGAGGCTTTGGCTAGGCCAACAAAGAAAACCTCTGACCTCCTTAAAGAGTTGTACAACCCCTCTTCTCAATTTCCTTGCGAGTTTCAGCAGGGATGGAGGGAGGACTATGGGGCTAGTTAATTGCACTGAAGGGTTCAGCATGTAAGTCTTCTGGGGAAACCAAGGGAGATACCCATCTGCCTCAGGTGCCATTCTGTGTTGGAAGAAAAGCCCTGCATCAGGATTACAGTAGATTCAGGTTTTTGGTTCTTGCAGCTAACAATATGTTAGTTTCCTTTTGCAGGGTTTGGAAGGAATTTTCTTCTACTCTGATGGATCTGAGTAATTCGGGTTTTCTCGCCTTTCTCTCAGCAGCGGAGGGACATAGTGAATAGGGTGTACTTGAAATTTCATTTTGTCACAACTTGGCTGGTGCCAGCACAGATACCTCATATATTGGGGGGTTTCCAGCTTCTTTATAAATTAGAATTGAAAGTGGATTGGAAGGCATCTCCTCAAAAAGGTGGGAATGAGGTTGGGACACTTAATGTCTGGTATATCAAGAAGATTAGCCCATTTTCTCCACTTAACTTAATTTTTGCACAATGAAAGGAGTTAGGGTGGGGATGAAGTCTCATCAGTGGTACTTGGTTCACTTTGATGACAACCAGATGGTATGGGTTCAGTTTAATGTGATGGGAATTTGATAGCAACCAAATGGATTGCAGTAGGAAAGATGGTCTACACTAGATGAGTTATTGCCAGATAGTTCCCATCTAAAGTTTTGGCCTGGTTAAGCCACATTCTTGGTATCTTATTTGTCTTCCTTCAGTATTGGGGACTATGAGACATGAGCATCTAAGACCCATAGAACATAGTATTCTTTAACTATTTTGTTGGTTATAGTTATAGGGAAGGATTCCTTTCTAAGAAGGAAGGAAATGCATTTCCATATATTTTGTGGCATTTGAAATCCTTTTTTATAGCCCAAATGAATAAATATCAATGTTTTATCATTAGGTAAGCTATTTTTTTTTAATTCTTAAAGGGCCTTTAATTTCAAAAGTCATTGCAAAGTTAGCAAACAACAATTTGTATCTTAAAAATCCATGCACGTAAGGTTGTTGGTTGAGATTGAAAATTCATAGGCAGTTAAGGGTAGACTTAAATGGTGTTAGACTTGGAAATTGCTTTCTCCTCTAATGGTGCAATTTAAAATCTCTGATAAATTCAATCCAGTTATCAGAGAAAAACTCAGCATTTCCCTGGTTAATATCAAAAGCTACTTGTTCAGATGAGAAAGTGGGGGAAAATGCCAAATCTGATAACTGGCCTTGGGGGCCGTACATAAATGATTCTTCACTGATTCTACTTGCAGAGCTGCCCAGAAACCTGTCCATGCATAACAATTTACAAATATGGTCTTGCACTACTCACCCAACAGGACAACCACAAAAAGGGCCTGCTATTAATATGCCATGAAAGGCCAATAATTTAATCTGCTGATGGCACAAGTAAATTAATTGCTGGCATCATTTGCTCATATTTTTCCCTTTTTTAAGAGAGAATAACATTACCTGCTTTAAGTATATTATGGCAATTATCTATCATAATTTCTGTTTTGATTGTATTTGTGTCTAAATTCCAAACTACATTAGTATGGCAAATTACTGGTTACTAAGTAGTTTCAAGTTCCATGTAGACATGCATATATTATTATTCTGACATTGTTAGTTTAAAAAGGCTATGGATATCTGTTGGATTTGCTTGGGAATATGGGTGTCCTAATAAACAGGAAATGATCTTCATTAACATAATTTTATTTTATGTGATATATTTGTTTTCTTTAAGGAGAAGATTAGTTAAAGTAAATGACATTTAATACACAATTTGTTAACCTACATCACAGAATCTTTCGTTGCTTAATATAACATAAAAAGGGAGCTAATATTTCTTACCATTTGTGATAGTTATAGTAATATGCAGTTTATTTATTAAAGTCACTCCAGTATTTTAAAATCCCAGCTTGTGCATCATATAGCAAATAGATATGTAAAAGGTAACTACCATAAATTAAACTCCTGAAGAAAGACAAATATGTAAAAGTAGGATGTGACATAGGAAAATATCTGCTCACATTTAAAAATATTTAAAGCAAATTTTCCAGTATATATTTTAAGTCCAGAAATAGATACTTATTATTAGAAAAGCAGTAATAGTGTTAGCTTCATACATCTTTCATAATATTGTCAACCCCAAATTTCAAAAATCATGAATCAGACTCCCAAATGGTTAAGTTAAATTAAAAGTCGTGAACTTTTAAAACAATACATTTTGGATTATTTTTATTTGCTTTCCATCTTTTGAGTGTTTCAGTTATGCTCATTTTACATTTTTAGTTTTTCTCAAAAAAATAGACATCTTATTTTCTGAAGAAACCTCAGATGCTCATAACTTCAAGACCTGGGGCTTTACGGGGGGAAAAAATCCTCCAAATATGGCAAAACATATGATATAATCATGGTGATTGCTAATGCTGCTTCCAGCATAAATAAATAAATTAAACTGCAATGACTAGAGCATTAAAAGAGATTTAGGTCTGCGCTGGCTATCCCAATCCAGAATATATACAGTGAAGTAAATAACTGCTGCTTTGGAACTGGGGCATAATATTTCTTTTTAAAGTTATTAACATATTTTCTAATGGTTACTTAAACTCTTGTGTATTTTTGAGTGGTATAAAATTATTGAAACATTTTTACATCCATTTATGCTGCCATCTGTTTGACTGAACGCAGGCAGTGACATCAATCAGCATCCTTCTTCCTCTTCTGCAATAACGTATCTACAAAGGGAACAAAGTCTCTGTCACCAGGGTTTTTGATACATTCAAACACATGTTGCTTCTCAGAGGTTTGTAGAAAGTGTGTCTTTTGTGGCTTCCTTATATTAGCCAAAATTTAAGTACAGCTTCTTGTTTTCTATAGTAACAATCCACACTGGATAAAAGTTACATAATTATCCTCTTATGCTTGCTTTCCCAGTGATCTGTCCACTGATCTGTATAATTATCTTTTCTTAATTAGTCAGAAAATCATTTCAGCTACTCCTAGGTTATGTAGTTTAAAAACAAGAGAGGGGGAAGAAAGTTGCCAAGGGACAATTGTCTAACCATGTTTTTGCCTTAAATAAACTTGCTGATTTTAACGTGGGTAACTCTGACTTTATGCATACATCACTATATATAGTGCGGTTTTGCATTAGTTTAGGGCCAGATTATTTGTTCCGGTAGTCCCTGCTTATGGTACTGCATCCAATCACCAGTTATAAAAACTGGCCCATTTTATCACATTGCTGTCTCTTCTGCTATTTTTATAGCAATAACTGGTTTTGTTTGGAAAATTTGCATTAAAAAAAAAAAGAATGCAACCTGGTCTGAGTCATGGTTTAGCCTAAAGGATATTTCTTATAGCTGAGCTGGCTAGGTTAATAATGGAAATGCTGACATATTCTAAGCTACAGTTATGAAAACACTAGTGCCACTGTAATAAACAATTCAATTATTTATTTATACACAGACCATTTCAATGCTACTGACACATGCTATTAAAAGCAAAAAAAAAAAAAAAAATTAAGGACTATATTCTAAGTGTCTTCTGTATATATTGTAAAGCTACAGCATACAGTGACACAGATATATCTAGGCCCTGATGTGAAAGTTTAGGAAAATATACCATTCTCAGATATGACCAGAGCAGCAGTTTAATATGTTGTCTTATATTTGGGATTAAATGTATCTGCTATTTTATAAATATTCTTTGTGTCATCTGTTACTGTAATTGGTGTCAGATTAAAAACCAACCAATCAACCTTCCTTTTCTCTCCAAAATGGAAAGAAATACAAAATAACCCAAACAAACATGGAGCTAAGTGGCTCAGTAATAATTGTACATGGAACTTTCCATTTCTACATGGATGATTAAAATCTACTCCAATTCAACAGTGTCAATGCAAATGACCATTTGGTAGCTTCTGAAATAAATTTGGAGGACTCAGTAAAGTTCCAGAGGCAAGTTTCTTCTGTCAAAGCTACCATTATTCTGAAATAACAATGCAAACTTCTACACAGCAATTTTAAAATACATTCAAAATAATGGATGGTTTATTCCTATTTCTGTAAACCTCATTCTATGAAGAACAGTGCCTATTCTGAAATACTGGTGGGGTGGACGCTCTATTGCTGCTATTTCAAAATAGCTCCTACCAAGAGCCATTCAAAATAAATCGAGGTAGGGAAACCTTCCGCAGAGTAATTTTGAGGCATCCCTGTTGTGTAGATGCACTATTTCAAAATAAGCTATTTCTGAGTATTTCTTCCGAAATAGCTTATCCCGAAATAAGTGTGCAGTATAGACGTACAAAAAGTATAACTGGTGGACTTTGCTGTGTCCGAGGATATGGATATTTAACTTCTTACTCTTTCCTAGATGGAACCCCATGGGTGTCTCTAAAATAGGGATGATGATTTTTGTCCAGAAAATGTTTTGAATCTTGCTCTGACATTTTCCTTGCCATGTCTTCTGTACTTTGCTCTTGAGCTGTATCACATCACCACCTTTCCTGAGCAATACATTCACCTCAGTGGAAAAATTGTTTTAGCAGGCCTCATTAAAATGCTAAATATGTGATCCAGATGGTTATTCTTTCAGTATCCTCCTTAGGGGTGTGTCTAGACTACAGGGTTTTGTCGACAAAAGTGGACTTTTGTCGACAAAACTAAGCCTGCATCTACACTACCACTGAGTTCTGTTGACATAACGTCGACAGAACTCAGCAGTTTTGTCGACACTGGTAAACCTCATTTTACGAGGAATAACGCCTTTTGTCGACAGAATTTTGTCGACAGAAGGCATTATTGCATCTAAACTGTCCTTTGCGTCTACACTTCCATGTCGACAAAGCAAGTTGCTTTGTCGACAGAACTGAATGTAGTCTAGACGCTCTTTGTCGACAGAAGCTTTGTCGACAGTATCTGTCGACAAAACTTCTGTCAACAAAAGCCTGTAGTCTAGACGTACCCTAGGACATTATGGGCCAAATCCTCAGCTGATGTAAAGCAATGTAGCTCCATCAAATATTAGTGGAACCAGAGCTGCTGACGGCAGAGGGAGGCAAAGGGAACAGTTGCCCTGTGGCCCAGAGATCTAAAAGTACGTTGGGGCTCTGGGCCATCACCTCCACTACCACAGTAGCAGCCTATTGACTTCACAGGTAATTGAAGATGTTCAGTATGTTGGTGTAGAATGTTTAGCAACATTTAGAATCTGGTCTCAGAGAGGAGTATGATGTCACATGAGGAATATCCTGGAGAAATAGATGAAAGACTTAATTCCTTCCTATGAGTGCAGTGGGACTAAGTTGCTCTAAATGGGTACCTTCAAGGGGTTCCACCTGGAAAGAGTGGCTTTAAACACGGATACATGCTTTAGGGAACTATTTGTTAGCAGCAGCTGCAAAATGATGTACTGAATTGCTGATGGGCTGGTCTGTATCTTCTGCCTCCACCTGTGAAGAAACAGTTGGGAGCTGTTTGTAACTGTTCCCTCTCTAACTTTTTTCTCTTTCTTGGCATGATTGTCTGCCTGCCTATCTGCAGGCCTTTCCTCTAGGCAGACTTGCTGCTGCTTGAGGCTGTCTTATAGTGTCAGATGGTCAGTGGTGTATCCAGCTCTAGATTTCAAAGAGAAAACTTGTTTAGAACAGATACAAATATTATATGTACAGACAGAAGAATTTAAAGAAATTCACAAAATATAAGACCAGATTCCCCCCTATAAAGAATGGCATAATTCCACCGAAGATAATGCAGCTATGCCAATTTCCGCCAATTGGAAACAATCTGGAAACTTTGTGTGTGTAATCTTAGACACAGGTTCTTCTGCCTGGTAACTCCTGAATGCTAGTGTGATGGACATTATAAAAATTGCTAATAAACAGTTATTTGTAAATTATTTTTGGTTTACCAGTTTTCAATGCAGGATCATTTATCCTTTATTTGTTTTCAAGAGTTTTTATTATCCTTTCATTCAAGAAGCAATGAACTCTAATTTTATTTAGAAAATAAAGGTAATTTTAATTGAGGTGTTGTAAAACTCTGGTCAGCAAAAGCTATAAAACTCATGAGGCATAAACTAGTTTGTTTTTATTATTTCAGTACTAATGACATTATAATTAGTAACCGAGAACCTGAGGATAGCAAGATTTAACAATTTTAAACACCTTCAGCAGAAGTGTGTCTGCCTTCATTACAGAAATTTATAACCAACTTTTCTTAAGTATTGAAGAAAGGAGATTAAGTTTTATCCCTTTCATCTGGCTTTTGATTGATTTTTAACTAATGTGTTTTAGACTTCTGTTCTCTACATTATAAAGTCCTCTGAAGGGCTTGCATTAAGGATGCAGTATAAAATAATAAATGATGAATCATGAGGTACTTGCTCTGGGAGTCTTCAGGCAAATTCCCATTGATTTTAGCAAAAGTTGAGTAGAGGCCTCCATATTAGCTCAGAAAGCAGAAGATAGTGTGTGTGTGTGTGTGTGTGTGTGTGTGTCCGTCCATACAGACAGTGAAAGAGAGGATGCAAAATAATCACACACTCCAAACATGGACAAACAGGAGAGAGCTGATATGAGTCCCTTAATAGAAACAACCTTGGAGAGCTATAAAAGAGAATTGTAACTTCTGATTTTTTTCTCTTAAAATGTGAAGCTCCTTTTCATGTAAGAACAGTATTGAAAATGTAAACCAATATAAACCTTCTGCTACCACTGCAAGAAATATGCAACTGGCACCAGTATTGCAGCAGGAGTTTACAATAAATGTTTCTCACTCGGTCTCAAAATATTCTTTACTCGGTCTACATCTACATTGCAATATTAATTCGGGATTCCAGAGTATCCCAAAATAGCTATCCCGTGTCTTCACAGCAAGCCGCTCTCTGATGAACCTGTAAACCTCATTCCATGAGAAGTAAGGAACATTTTGGAACAGCGGGTTATTTTGAACATTTGCACTGTGTAGGCAGCACCAAATTTTGAAATAGACATCTTGAAATAAGCTTGAAATAAGCTACCCAATTTGCGTAGCTCAAATTGTGTAGCTTATTTCGAGCTAATGCTGCTGTCTAGACACACCCTCAGTTATATCAGGTTTTTTCCTGGTGTCAGTGATTTTATTAAAATCAATGGAATTACATTTCAATAAAATTGGTGTAACTGTGAGGAGAATAGGACCCTAGGGCAAGCTGGCTTTCTAAAGGAATTTCAGTCCTCTCTGAGGGTACTTACTGCTGCCACTCTGGGCTTGTGGTAGATGACATCACAGGTTGAGAAATTATTTCTGTAATATTTTCCCTCTCCCCCAATGAAATACATGTCCCTTTAGTGCTTAATATCTTGCTGATTTTGTGGAACTTCCTCATGGTCCTGTGCATGCAGGAAAAAGACAAGAGACAATGGATATGATTTAATTAGACTGCAGTGTTATTCAGATAACTTCTTTGGGAATGCCCAGTAATAAGTTGTACAATGCAGGTCATGATTCTTTCCATACTGTTTCTTTCTATTTGGGAGGACTGACAACAGCCCTCTCCTTTCCTAAACTGCTATCCCATGGTCTCCTTCTCCCATATGAGAATTAAGGGAGAATGAATGAAAGGGGGTGTGTGTGTGTCATCTCCTTGATATATCAGATGGTAGATAACCCAACCCCCTGTTTTCCAGAATAGTGGTAGAAATGTAGCCGTGTTAGTCTGGTGCAGCTGAAACAAAAAACAGGACTGTGTAGCACTTTAAAGACTAACAAGATGCTTTAATAGGTGATGAGCTTTCGTGGGCCAGACCCACTTCCTCCGATCAAATAGTGGAAGAGAATTGTCACAACCATATATACCAAAGGATACAATTTTAAAAAATGAACACATATGAAAAGGACAAATCAAATTTCAGAACAGAAGGGGGATAGAGGGAGGGGGGGAAGAGAGGGAGGTAAATGTCTGTGAGCTAATGATATTAGAGGTGATAATTGGGGAAGCTATCTTTGTAATGGGTAAGATCATTAGCGTCTTTATTCAAATTTGCATGTAGAGTGTCGAATTTAAGCATGAATGACAGTTCAGAGGATTCTCTTTGAAGTGCAGTCTTAAAAGGTCTTTGAAATATGATGCAGGTAATCAAGTCGTTGAGACAATGTCCTTTCTGGTTGAAGTGGCAAGAAACTGTTTTTTCTTTGTGATCCTGTCTGATATCTGTTTTGTGGGCATTGATCCTTTGGTGAAGTGTCTGAGATGTTTGTCCAATGTACATAGCGGACAGACACCTTAGGCACATGATAGCATAAATTATATTTCTGGATGCGCAAGAATATGTGTTCTTGATCTTATAACTCACTTGGTCGGGTCCAATAATGGTATCAGCAGAGTGAATATGTGGACAAAGCTGGCAACGGGGTTTGTTGCAAGGGAAAGTACCAGGGTTGGTATTAGTGTGGTATGTCCTGTGGTTGTTGGTAAGAATCATCTTGAGGTTAGGCAAACTTTGTTAGGAGACATCTTACCCTAAAATCAATTTCCAACTTCTGTTTATTAGGAAATTGTATTCTGTCTGTAACAAGTACCTGCACTGCCACCTATTAAAATCCAACATCTTGGACTAACCTATTTTTCTACCTCTCCAGAGCCCTAACCTGCTCTTGGGGGAATTGAAAAACCCCACCCTGCCTTGATCAATGTGGCAATGAGAGAGAAGATTACTTGCAAAACACTTACCGCAGAGCATAAAAATCTAGTCTTACTCTGGTCCTGTGGGTGGCAGGGTGAACTGGGTGTTGCTTATCATCTGATTAATGAGAAGAGTGCCTTTTGGAGGGTCTGAGGTTAAATACCTCCCTCTGTATTCATAGTAGGTCAGTTCCCCTTTTTCTCTTTTGTAATTCAAATGCAGCAGGGACTCTTAAAGGAGACGGTATGCTTTTATTTGAGGCACCAGACAAAGACCCACCACATTTAGTTGGTTTGAGCACCTTCCTACACAATTCCTGCAGGTGCCACCAAAGAGCAAGATGTTTTGAAGGGAAAAAGAGGGATTGCAGGATAACTGGGCCTTTGTGTGGATTCCCCTACGATCCGTCAGTCTGGAGAATTCTGTTTAAAAATAGCATGCAGTTGTGTACTTAAAGAATATATCATCATTTGTACACAAAAAGAAGTAACTTAAACTTTCATGAACAACATTAATTTTGGCATTTCCTAAACTTTTCAGCATTTAACTTTGCAACCATAGTAATTTTCTTTTAGCATGTTTTAATGAAAGAAAAGAATACACTGAGCTTGGATGGATGCAGAACAATGGACAGTTGATATTCAAAGAAAAAAGCAAAGGCATCTCATTTAAGAGATTTATTAATATTATTTTTTCGAACGGAGTTCTTATTTCTAAATTTTGCATATTTTTCCTTGTTTTGAAAACTCAGCTGCCTACTCTTCCGTGTTCAGAATGTTCAGAACATTTCCTTTTTAATTCTGTTGCAATGCAGAGTACATGTGATCAAGTATTTAACCTAATTAATTCTATGGGAGTATGATATGGTAATGTACTAATGGTTCTTATGCCCTTACGCAGCTAGGACAGAACATTATAAAGCAGTCATGATTGGTGTGAATTATTTGTATTTAATGTGTTGCATTTTATTTGTGGCTGCCAGAATATGTAGTGCAATTTTAATGTATAGGGTGGTAAATCAGAACAAAATTACTTCATTATTTCATTTAGCATACATTTTCATGACAATTTTTCCCATTTAAGGCATCCAAATGTTTCTCTGTTTTTGTCTGACTAATGATTAATAATGTTTCATCCTACTATTGACAGTTTTGAAAAGGGAGTATACAACTCTAGGTATATCTGAGGGTACGTCTACACTACAAAGTTAATTCAAACTAACAGCCGTTAGTTCAAATTAACTTTAATAGGGGCTACACATACAAACCACTAGTTCGAACTGGTTCCCAAACCAGGGAAACTCTTCTGCCCCCCACCCGGCCCCAGAGCCCTTAAAGGGGCACGGTCTGGCTACAGTGCTTGTGCCAGTTACAAACCTGCCAGCACCCAGCCAGCAGACCCTACACCTGGCACAGCATGAGCCAGCCACCCGCTGCCACCCAGCCCTCCGCCTCTTCCCAGGGCCGCAAGAGGTGGGCTCCTGCCTGGTCTAGTGCAGAGATCGTGGACTTCATCAAGGTTTGGGGGGAGGCCTTCAATGTCCACGACCTCCGCTCTAGCCACAGGAATGCGGCCGTCTAGGGAAAGATAGCTGCCATCCTGGCCACCAAATGCCACATGTGAACCCAGGAGCAAGTTTGCATGAAAATCAAGTTGGTCCAGTGAGACCCCCGACCCTGAGCCCTGAGCTTATAACTTAAGAATGGCTGTACTGAGTCAGACCAAAGGTACATCTAGCCCAGTAGCCTGTCTGCTGACAGCGGCCAGCACCAGGTACCCCGGAGGGGATGGACCGAAGACAATGACCAAGCGATTTGTCTCTTGCCATCCATCTCCAGTATTCCACAAACAGAGGCCAAGGACACCATTCCTACCCCTTGGCTAATAGCACTCTATGGACCCAACCTCCATCACTTTATCTCACTTCTCTTTAAACTCTATTCTAGTTCTAGCCTTCACAGCCTCCTGCAGCAAGGAGTTCCACAGGTTGACTCTTTGCTTTGTGAAGAACAACTTTCTGTTACTAGTTTGAAGCCTGCTACCCATTCCTTTCCTTTGGTGTCCTCTAGTCCTTCTATTAAGGGAACTAATGAAGAACTTTTCTTGATGCACTCTCTCCACCCCACTCATGCTTTAATAGACCTCTATCATATCCCCCCCTCAATCTCCTCTTTTCTAAGCTGAAAAGTTCCAGTCTCGTTAGCCTCTCTTCATATGGGACCTGTTCTAAACCCCTAATCATTTTATTGCCCTTTTCTGAACCCTTTCCAAGGCCAAAATATCTTTTTTGATGTGAAGAGACCACATCTGTACACAGTACTGAAGATATGATGTACCATAGTTTTATACTTCCCCCCCCTCCTTCTTTTCCTGACTTCCGCCTTCCAGCTCCCTCCTCCCAGGTTTCCTGCTCCCCTCTTCCACCCTCTCTCTTCCCCTCTCCCACCTCCTTTTCCCACCTCCCCAAAGGTTAATTCCGCCCCCCCTCCCAGTTTTGTTAACTAAAGAGAGTTTCTATTTTTGTCCCTTATTTTTTACATCAGGAAGGGGGGCTAGGGAAGGGTAAATGGAAGGAGGTGAGGGAGGAATGGGGCACAAGCCCCCGATGGGGAGGACTGGGGTGGCTCTGCAGGCTCCTTGGGGTGGAAGCTCTCCTGCAGGGCCTCCTGGATCTTGACAGCCCCCCGATTGACCCCCCCCCCCCCCGGATGGCAGCCTGCGGCAAGTGTAGCCCGGCTGATGGCCGAGTGCTGTGATGTGCCGAGTGCGGGCACTCAGGGCACTCCAAGACAGGACTGCTTTGCTGTTCCTCATCAAGTTAAACAAGCAAGCGGGGAACCCTGAGAACTGTCTGTCCGGGGTTGGGGTCAGGTCCCTTTAAGCACAGCCCTGGGCTAGCCTGAGGCAGCAGCTCCACACTCTTAAGTCCTAACCTGATGCCCTGTCGGCACTGGTTCCGGCCAGCCTTAACTTCAGTTCAGGGTCCACTCAATGTGGACATGCTATTTCCAATTAGCAAAACACTAATTCAAATTAGTTTTTAGGTCTAGATGCACTAATTCGAATTAGCTTAGTTCGAATTAACTAATTCAAATTAAATTAGTTCGAATTAGTGGTGTAGTATAGACATACCCTGAAGGAGGATTTTTGAAATGTGTTGATATTGGGTAAGTCATCTAGGGCACATTTTTCAGAGGTGCTCTTCTTTCCTATATGGGTTCTTCTACCAAGATAATCATCTAATATTTTTAGTATTTGAGCACCATCTGTTAGCACATTAAGTGATTTGACCAAGGTCCACTGGGGGAGTGGGGTGGAGGACACAAGTGTTTGTGTAGGGAATTATCTTGTTTATTGGTAGAGTGATTTGATTTGGTTTGATTTGGTTTTGAAAAGAAATTGTCTTCAAATTTGGAATGAAACAAATTCTGCTAAAACTGAAATTGCATTTCTAGCACTACCAAAAATACAATCCACAAGTCTCCCTTTAGTTCACTTACTTTTATTGTGAACCAGCTATTTTTTTCTAGTGTTTGTACTGAATAATAATTTGTAAAGCTTAAATAGTTTTGTCAGTAGTTTTAGTTTTGTGCTTTTGGGATCTGCTATTTTGTTAAGATATCCACCCAGTATACAGTCTGCCTTTGTGGACTAACTAATTCATTTAAATGAATTAAGAAGAAAATAAGAAAACAGCTTGCTTTATTTTGTTTTTTGTTGGTCACGTAATAGATGTACTGCATGGTAATATAAATAGAGTGAGAAGGGAGTTGACATGCTGTGCTCAAAATCCATCATACTTAGTCATGATTCAATTACATAATGATCCTCTGAGCAACGACAAAGGAATAATTACTGCACAAAATAAAAAGCAACATCATTCCTGACCGTGCCCCCATTTCAGTGCCATTTACACTTATAAACCACACAACCAAAACTAATTAGTGGAACCTCACTGTGTCCCTGCTCTGTGATGCAGCCAATAATAGAAAACAAAACTGAGGAATATTTATCTTTCAGTGACAATGGAACCAGACATGATGACCTATGGGATGAGCTGATAGCAACAATAAAAGAGAAAATAAATTGCTTATTACAGCATAAAGGCACATAATCAAGAAAACACAAAAATGGGGAAACATTTATAACTGTAGGATTAGAATATGAAATAGAGGACAAAATGTATTATCTGAAATGAGCCAAGAGGAGCTTGAAAATTTACACTGAAGAAGGCCACAACAGCATTCTACAAAATAAGATGGAAAAAATCAGACCACATGTTAGAAACAAATTAAAATATATAAAACTCCAAAAGAATACTTACTGGAGTAACTAACATAGAGCAAAAACCACAAAAGAGGATGGTGTGCAACTAATGAAATTTTAGAACACTATCAAAAATTGTATACAAAAGGATTAGAGATATGCCAAGAAAAATTAAACATAAAATACATTTCAACTCTTAAATAATTAGAAGAGAGTAAAAAAATAGCAATGCCTATTGCAAATGAAAAACAGCATACGATACAATAATTAAGCTAGGAAGAAACAAATTAAGGAAAATTTTGCACCCTACTAAATTTCACAAACTATTTATAGTAAAATTTTCCATCCTAAATAGAATATTGAATAAAGCTATTAAGCATGTCTAATGTATGTCTAGAAATTGCTCCCCAATGTGGACATCATGGATGACTCTTTTCTGGTGTACAATCCTTATACAGATTTTCTTTCTTTTTATGTATGTGTAGAAAAAACTTACAGTTTGGTACTCATCACTTCCTAAAAAAATAGTGGTGCATAGACTAAAGCCACATTTAATCAACCTATCAAACATGGGGAAGAGGATACATAAGGGCATATGCAAAGTATTAAACTTATAAAGGAATGATCAATTGCATAAATACAAAATGGAAAATGATAGTCCAGGAAGCTGTACATCAGAAAAATATCTGGAAATTATGTTGGTTCAACAGCAGGTTTGTATGTCAGCAGTGATATTCATCTGATATCTCCAGCCTTCACTTTCTGACAATATGGTTATATGCACGAATGCTGCCAAGTCATTCCAAAAGACTTTCTTAAATAAAACTTAATATTTCAGGCATAATATTTTACATTTTCAGCTGCTCCAACTTGATAACTGATGGAAGGAATGGTTGCCTTAAAACTGTGCTGTGTCCTTGTGACATGCACCTGGGTCTATGTTTGCATTTATTGCTGCAGTCTCCATCATGGGTACATACTGTTTTACAGTACATTTAGAGAACTGCTGAGTATTCTTTTGATTTTGTATATCTTTTCATGAGAAGAACCATATCTGAGTGGAAGGGACCAAGTGGGGAAACTTAAGCCTTAATAGCTTGTTATCTAGTTTTCTGAGAACTGGTGAAAGACTATGACTAATATGTATCAGTAGCAGGTATGTTTGCACTTTCTCTTCATCACAGGTACTCCTGTAACTTAATTTTTCAGAGATGATATGCCCAGTGATGTGATTTCTCCATGCTGGCTTACTGTTCACAAAAATGAGAAATCCCACACACTTTTTCTGTATTCTTAGCTGTCCATTATAATTCCAACTGCGGCTTTTGCAGTAGTTCTGCTGTCTTATCTCAACTGCCAAAGCCTTCATCTCCTTTCCATACCTATAGCTCGGCATATTTCATACCGTTTTATTATTCAGTTTAGTGATTTGGCATTTTTAGAATAATTCTGTTAGCTACTATTATAAACTCAAAATACATTGCTATAAATCATTAGAAAATGATGGAATCAGGGGATTTAAAAAGTCCACTTATTTCTCTCCTGTTCAAACTGTGTTAATAGGTTTAAATTGAGGTAACTGCACTGAGCTTTTGTTTTAAAATTCATACCATATTCAATTATTAGAGCAAACCTCTTAAGTAAACTAGGGCTAGTCTCAGAGGGGGACAGGCAATTATTATTTGACAAATTCTAACCAGGCAGAAAGAGGGTATTCTAGTAATGGTGGATCTTTAGGTACGAGTGCTGAAGGGGAAAAAAGCACATAATACATTCAAACAGAGCTAACAATGAGATATAATTTAGGATGGCAAATAATCTGCGTAAATCTTTGTGGTTTATGTCTAGTGTGATTTATTGTACAGACAGTAAGTCCAACTTCTCAAGCTTGATATCCTTGTGATCATATGAAATTTAAATGTTAATGAACATTCATTAAAACCAGGCCAAAAGAAGTGATTTTAATTGCTTTTGAGAATTAGACTATGAGAGAATTCATTGGCAGACTTATACGGTTTTTCTCTTGTTTACCACTGGTTGTCTTGTAGGAACTTAATTGAAGTCCCTCTGATTACCAGCAAGGGTTGACATCACTGCACTCCATGAATTTTAAACAGTGACCAGATGTTTTAAGGATCAAGAGAGCCATCAAAAGCATGCTAGTGTAAATAGTAAAATTTTCATGCTCTGCAAATAGCAAATAAAAAAAAACAACTTTACTTCTCTTAATTCTGAAGGAAATAATTATTGTTTGGACACACAGTTGGTTTGAAGTATTGTCAGGTAGCAAGAGACTTCCAGTTAACTAATCCATTGTTTTTATTTGGCTTATCAGGTGCCAGAATGTATAAACTGTAGCCCTATCTACATAAAAGGAATTAAAGGCCCTTTTAAAATGAATCTGTAGTAAGTATAACTGTTGTTCATTCTTAGATAATTGTTCACTCACGTTTTCTCTCTCTCTAAAGGTATGTCTACACTACAGTGCTAATTTGAACTAAGCTAATTCGAACTAACGCATCCGGACTAAAAAACTAGTTCGAATTAGCGTTTTGCTAATTCGAACTAGCATGTCCACATTAAGTAGACCCTGAACCGGGCTTAAGGATGGCCGGAAGCAGTGCCGGCAGGGCATCAGATGAGAACTTAGAGCGTGGAGCTGCTGCCTCAGGCTAGCCGAGGGCTGTGCTTAAAGGGACCCGACCCCCACCACGGACAGACAGTTCTCAGGGGTGCCCCGCTTGCAAAGCAGACCTGTCTTGGAGTGCCCTGAGTGCCCACACTGGGCACATCACAGCACTTAGCCATCAGACCGGCTGCACTTGCTGCAGGCTGCCATCTGGGGAGAGCGGGCAATTCCACCCCCAGAAGCCCGCAGAGCCAGCCCAGTCCTCCCCATCGGGGGCTCGTACCCCATTCCTCCCTCACCTCCTTCCACTTACCCTTCCCTAGCCCCCCTTCCTGATGTACAAAATAAAGAAAACGTGTGGTCAAAAATAGAATCTCTCTTTATTGAACAAAACTCGAGAGACTGGGAAAAGGAGGTGGGAGAGGGGAAGAGAGAGGGTGCGAGAGGGGAGGGCAACTAAAATCATCAGAGGTTTGGAAGAGGTCCCATATGAAGAGACTGGGACTTTTCAGTTTAGAAAAGAGGAGACTGAGGGGGGATAGGATAGAGGTCTATAAAAGCATGAGTGGGGTGGAGAGGGTGCATCAAGAAAAGTTCTTCATTAGTTCCCTTAATAGAAGGACTAGAGGACACCAAAGGAAAGGAATGGGTAGCAGGCTTCAAACTAGTAACAGAAAGTTGTTCTTCACAAAGCAAAGAGTCAACCTGTGGAACTCCTTGCTGCAGGAGGCTGTGAAGGCTAGAACTAGAATAGAGTTTAAAGAGAAGTGAGATAAAGTGATGGAGGTTGGGTCCATGGAGTGGTATTAGCCACGGGGTAGGAGTGGTGTCCCTGCCCAAAATTTGTGGAAGGCTGGAGAGGGATGGCACGAGACAAATGGCTTCGGTCCATCCCCTCCAGGGTCCCTAGGGTTGGCCGCTGTCAGCAGACAGGCTACTGGGCTAGATGGACCTTTGATCTGACCCAGGACGGCCATTGTAAGCTCAGGGCTCAGGGTCGGGGTTCTCAGTGGACCACCTTGATTTTCATGCACACCTGCTCCTGGGTGGCCAGGCTGGCAGCTCTCCTGCCCTAGACGGCCACTTTCCTGTGCCTAGTACGGAGGTCGTGGACGAGGTCCATGATGTCCGCACTAGACCAGGTGGGTGCCTGCCTCTTGCAGTCCCGGGCAAGCTCCCGGGAGCCGCCAGCCTGGTCCCGGGAAGAGGGGGAGAGCTGGGGGGCATCGGGTGGCTGGCTCGAGCCGCGCCAGGTGCAGGGTCTGCTAGCTGGGTGCTGGCAGGCTTGCACCTGGCACAGGCATCGTAGCCAGCCCGTGCCCCTTTAAAGGGTCCAGGGCTGGGAGGGGGGCAATAGAGTTTCCCTGGTGTTGGCCAGAGTGGCCACCAGGGAAAGCTGGGGAGGGCTAGCCTCCCACTAGTTCGAATTAAGGGGCTACACACCCCTTAATTCGAACTAGTAAGTTCGAACTAGGCTTAGTCCTCGTAGAATGAGGTTTACCTTGTTCGAACTAAGCACTCTGCTAGTTCGAATTAAGTTTGAACTAGCGGAGCGCTAGTGTAGCGCCTATCAAAGTTAATTCGAACTAACGTCCGTTAGTTCGAATTAACTTTGTAGTGTAGACATACCCTAACTCGCCCTCTCTCGCTCTCTCTCTTCTTTAACCAGTAAGGGTATGCTTCATTTTAAATGTTTAAATATGATATAGGCGGACTTTCAGATCATTTGTGAAAGAGAGAATAGAATACATATTTGCTTGTCTTATATACAAGGGGCTCTTTTAACCAATTTAAAAAATGATTTCAGAGCATCAGAATCTTATAAAGTTGGATACAACAGTGGGTGAAGGCTTTCATTCAAAGCATTGGGAATATTTTTTTCTATTTTTAATTTTTGTAACGGTTCTTAGTATACTGCACACTCAGCTAAATCTTTAAATGAAGTAGAATAGAAAAGGAGTATGATTGCAGGATCACCTCTAAAAACAGTTTATTCACTAATCTATCATTCACGGGGATGGGGGAATAGGAGGAAACTTCAGCTGGGGTATACTAGTATACACTAATCTGTAGTTTTGCTCAGTCAAAATAACTGTTGGAAATGGTAGTTCCTCCCGTTAACAAGGTTGACCAGCCCTGCCCCTTATACGGCCCTGTAAGTTGCGTGTAACTTTGCCAAACTAGAACTGTTTGGGCTGAATTTTTCCATACCAGATGACTGTCTCAGTTTGATTTTAGTATTAATTAATTACATACATTTATTTTGATCAAAATGATTCAATCATTTCTGAGAATGCAGTTAGAGGAAAATATATACTCCAGCATAATAATATAAAAAATATAATCCAGCATAAAGCATTCTAGTGAACTTTTCTTTGAAAAGCTGTAGAAAGCTCATGCTGTGTTGTAAGGACTGGAAATGTGGAAGAGGGATGGCTTATGTATCAGAGATGTGTCTTTTGCCATCCCCATGAAATCTCCCCACATTTGCCCAAGTTATATACCTTTGAAAAATTACAATTCACACATACACCGTGGAGACTTGATAGAGCTTCCCAGCTAAATATCCTGAAGAATTCATCAGCACTAAACATTCTCCTGGTTGAAGCTCGGTGGGACTTTTCTTGCAATTGAAGCTTAGGGTTGCTGTAGGCTAAGCAGGATCCACGTCAGGGAATTTAAATTGAAAACAGGGAGCCTGTCTCTCCTGTGCTCTCAATAACCCTACATTTCCCCCCACTGGGCAGAGGGTGTAGGGAGTTGGAAGCTGCCTGATTCAAACACAGAAGGGAAAAGAGCTAGACCTACAGGGAGGGGAAGATTGCTATTGGAGGTTGGTGGGACAGGATAGAGACACAGGAAAGTGGGGAAATAAGGGACTGGCTGGGTAAGAAGACTGGTAAGAAGAGCTAGGAATAGAGACTGGGAGCTAGGGATAGGGTAAGGAGACTGAGAACCAAGGGAAGATAGTGATTGGAATGACTAAGAAACTAATGGCTAAGAAGCAGAGATGGAGAATGACTGGAAACCCGTGACTTTGAGAGAGACTGAAACTGGATAAGAAACTGGGGGAGAGACTCAGATTCACTGGCTGGGGCTGAGAACAAAGAAGGGGGGATGGATCTGATGAGGGAGGTGGCATGTAGGGAGAAAACAGGGACTGCCTTGGCTAAAAAGAATGAGCAGTCCCAGGGCAGAAAGGACATTGAGATTAGACAAGCATCCGGAGGAAAGAGATTGGGAACCAGGGGGGGCAGGGAGCACAGGAAGGGAGGTTACTGGAGGCAAAAAATGGTGGAAGAAGAGGTCTGATGAGGAACTAGGTGGTAGAATACAGGGTCTAGTGGGACAAGGAAACTGGGGTGAAGGGGCTGGAGGCTGAGTAGATGGAATTGTGAATGGTTAAGCAAAGAGACAAGGACTGAGAAGGGGACTGGGCAGAGAATCCAGAGGGGTGAGCCTATCAATTGTTGGGCAAGGGTTCAGGGTTAAAAAAAATGACAATAATCACTAATGGCTCACATATCTCCTCAGTTAGCTCCTTAGTCATCTTGAGTATTCTGGCATGTATATTCATGAGGCTCTGGTATCTTGAAGACACCTAACTTGTCTAATTAAATTCATCCTATTTTAGCCTTTTTCACTGTATTAGACATCTTATTGCTACTAACCTTTTTGGTGAAAATGGAAACAAAAGTCAGTGACTGTTTCTGCCATTTTCACATTTTCTGTTATTGTTTTTGACCCCTAATTGAATAATAAGCCTACCCTGTCCTTGGTCTTCCTTTCAGTTTTTGGATATTTATACAATGTGTTCTTATTAACATTCATGTCTCTAGCTAGTTTTATCTCATTTTGTATCTTAGCCTTTCTAATTCTATCCCTAGATACTTGTGTTATTTTTTTATACAACTCCTTTATAATGTGGCCAAGTTCCCATTGTTTGTAGGACTTTTTTTGAGTTTCAGATCATGGAGGATCTGCTGTTTAAGCCAGGGTGGTCTCTTGCCATACTTGGTTTGCTCACAATACCCACAGGAGTGTTGTGCAAATAAAGTCATTAATATTCGTGAAGCACTCAGATACTGTAATGATGAGCAGCATGGAAGAAATTAATAATTCTGTCTTCTGAACAGTGTTTAAATAGTGTGCAGTAACTAAGGCCTTGGGCTACACAGTGAGCAGGAAGGAGAAAATGAAGTATTGAATAGTTTCTCATTAAGTGTGCACCGTTTATCCTGAACATTGAAGGCAGTCAGTCTATGGAAAAATAGTATATGGTCATATAATTGAAGATTATATCAAAATACATATGCATAATGTGGCCAAATCAAGGTGACACAGGACCCTTAATTCTGGCATTTCCAAACTCATGTGTGCCTACCTTTGCTATCCTAAGGGTTCTTTTAATGTAGGTATTATATGGTGTAATAATATTATCTTAGGGTCTGATTAACAACTGAGTTACTTGAGCTCTGCTTCTGTAAACATTCTGATGTTTTTATGGAGCTTCAGTACTGCTAAAATGAAGTAATACAATGCTGTGTAAAGCCTTCAATGTGTATTTCAAATCCATTTGGGAGGGATCTGGGAGGTCTGAGAGTGGGTCCGACAGACAGAGGACAATGTGCAATCAACTGAGTTTTGATTGTGTTACACTGCATACTAGTCCCAGATTTGGGACAAATATAATACATTTTTAGTATAGGACTATCATTAAATTTAAATTGTTTCCTTCTGGGGCAAGGTTCTTATCTTAATTTTGGTTATTTGCAAATTTCATTTCTTTGATTTGATTAAATTCGAAAGCAAAATTTTTACAAATCTTACAAATATGTAACAAAACATAACCTATCATCCAACCAAAGAAAAATCCTTGCCATCGAATATGTTGAACTAAACCATTCAACCCAGGGATGTCACATGGAAACTTATGCACTTTTGGATTGGTCTAAAATTGAGAGAGGGCTTTAAGGCAAGTAAATACTAAATCTGGGGTTTCTGCCAATCCATCAGATTGGTGACATCCTGTAGCTGCTACAGCAATTAGATTGGATATGGGAAATAATGTTTCTCATTCATGCTGTTAAATGTGCTGTTATCTTTGCATGGCTGTCCCTAAAAGGAGGATTAGATTGTCTCGCAAGTCATATATTGTATATTGCTTAAACATGAAAGGATGACATGTTTTTAAAATTAGTACATTTCCATTTTATTTCTGAAGAATTTGGTGGCTAAGGGTACGTCTACACTACAACGTTAATTCGAACTAACTTAGTGCGAATTAGTTAATTCAAACTAAGCTAATTCGAACTAACGGATCTAGACTAAAAACCTAGTTCGAATTAGCGTTTTGCTAATTTGAACTAGCATGTCCACATTAAGTGGACCCTGAACCAGGCTAGAGGATGGCCGGAAGCAGTGCCGGCAGGGCATCAGAGGAGGACTTAGAGCGTGGAGATGCTGTTTCAGGCTAGCCAAGGGCTGTGCTTAAAGGGTCCCGACCCCCCATCCCGGACAGACAGTTCTCTGGGTGCCCCGCTTGCAAAGCAGTCCTGGCTTGGAGTGCCCAGAGTACCCACACTAGGCACATCACAGTACTCGGCCATCAGGCTGGCTGCACTTGCCGCAGGCTGCCATCTGAGGAGAGGGGGCAATTGGGAGGCTGCAGGAGAGCTTCCACCCCCAGAAGCCCACAGAGCCAGCCCAGTCCTCCCCATCGGGGGTGCATACCCCATTCCTCCCTCAGCTCCTTCCACTTACCCTTCCCTAGCCCCTCTTCTTGATGTACAAAATAAAGGACAATTGTGTTCAAAAATGGAATCTGTCTTTATTGAACAAAACTGGGGGAGACTGGGAAAAGGAGGTGGGAGAGGGGAAGAGAGAGGCTGGGAGAGGGGAGGGCAACTAAAATGATCAGGGGTTGGGAACAGGTCCCATATGAAGAGAGGCTAAAGAGACTGGGACTTTTCAGCTTAGAAAAGAGGAGATTGAGGGGGACAGGATAGAGGTCTCTAAAAGCAGGAGTTGGGTGGAGAGGGTGCATACAGAAAAGTTCTTCATTAGTTCCCATAAAGAAGGACTAGAGGACACCAAAGGAAAGGAATGGGTAGCAGGCTTCAAACTAGTAACAGAAAGTTGTTCTTCACAAAGCAAAGAGTCAACCTGTGGAACTCCTTGCTGCAGGAGGCCGTGAAGGCTAGAACTAGAACAGAGTTTAAAGGGAAGTGAGATCAAGTCATGGAGGTTGGGTCCATGGAGTGGTATTAGCCAGGGGGTAGGAGTGGTGTCCCTGCCCAAGGTTTGTGGAAGGCTGGAGAGGGATGGCACGGGACAAATGGCTTGGTCACTGTCTTCGGTCCATCCTCTGCAGGGTCCCTAGGGTTGGCCACTGTCAGCAGACAGGCTACTGGGCTAGATGGACCTTTGGTCTGACCCAGGATGGCCATTGTAAGCTCAGGGCTCAGAGTCGGGGGTCTCAGTGGACCACCTTGATTTTCATGCACACCTGCTCCTGGGTGGCCAGGCTGGCAGCTCTCCTGCCCTAGCCGGCCACTTTCCTGTGCCTAGTGTGGAGGTCGTGGATGAGTTCCACGATGTCCGCACTAGCCCAGGTGGATGCCCACCTCTTGCGGTCCCAGGCAAGCTCCCAGGAGCCGCCAGCCTGGTCCCGGGAAGAGGGGGAGGGCTGGGGGGCATCGGGTGGGTGCCTCGATCCGTGCCAGGTGCACGGTCTGCTGGTTGGGTGCTGGCAGGCTTGCACCTGGCATGGGCACCGTAGCCAGCCCGTGCCCCTTTATGGGGTCCGGGGCCGGGAGGGGGGCAGATGAGTTTCCTTGGTGCTGGCCAGAGTGGCCACCAGGGAAAGCTGGGGAGGACTAGCCTCCCACTAGTTCGAATTAAGGGTCTACACAGCCCTTAATTCGAACTATTAAGTTCAAACTAGGCTTAATCCTCGTGGAATGAGGATTACCTAGTTCGAACTAAGCGCTCCGTTAGTTCGAATTAAGTTCGAACTAACGGAGCTCTAGTGTAGCGCCTATGAAAGTTAATTCGAACTAACGTCCGTTAGTTCGAACTAACTTTGTAGTGTAGACATACCCTAAGAGAATAGGAAAGCTTGGAATTCTTACACTCATGGTGGATGTTTTATTTTATAACATTTTTGATGCTTTTATCTCCCTCAATGGATGGCCAGATGGCTGTTCAAAAGATAACGAGGAGCTATTTGGGTGATAGGAATTATGTGAGGGAGCAATCCTCTCTTACAACCCAATAGAAGCAATATTGACTGTCCTTCCCATTTTTCACTTCTTTTAGCTTCCAGTAGTGCCTGCCTGCTGTGCTCTGGGGAAATTTGGGTAGTAGCAAAGTACTCAAAATGTAACAGCATTTTTAAGTACATCAGAAGCAGGAAGAATGCTAAAAAGCCAGTTTGTCCACTGGACAATTGAGGTGCCAAAGGAGCACTCAAAGACAATAAGGCCATTTGGGAGAAAGTAAATGAATTCTTTGCATCAGTCTTCAAGGCTGAGAATGTGAGGGAAATTACCAAACCTGAGCCATTCTTTTATGTGACAAATATGTGTAACTGCCCCAGATTGAGGTGTCACTAGAGGAGGTTTTAGAACAAATTGATAAATGAAACAGTAATAAGTGACCAGGACCAGATGGTAATCACCCAAGAGTTCTGAAGGAACTCAAATGTAAAATTGCAGAACTGCTAACTGTAGTTTGTAACCTATCATTTAAATCAAGTTCTGTACCAAATGACTAAAGGATAGCTAATGTGATGCCATTTTTTAAAGGGCTTCAGAGGTGATTCTAGCAATTACAAGCCAATATGCCTGATTTCAATACTGGGCAAACTGGTTAAAAATATAGTAAAGAACAAAATTTTCAGACATACAGATTAACGTAATCTGTTGGGGGAAGAGTCAACTTTTTTTTTAAAGGAAATCATGTCTCACCAATCTACTAGTGAGGGATCAGCAAGTATGTAGACAAGGGGGATCCAGTGAATATACAGGTTGTATCTCCAAAATCCAGCACTTGCTGGTCCAGCGACATCCGTGATCCGGCAGGACCATAGATACTCCTGGAGCAGAGTCCCGGAGCTTAAGGGCAGGAGAGCCAGCCAGGCTGGACGTCAGGGTCAGCAGCCCATCTGGGGGCAGTACGAGACAGGGGACGGAGCCCTAAAGTAGCCTCCAGAAGCCTCTAGGAGCACAGGGCTCAGGCTGGAGCCCCACAGCAGCAATTCTTACAGTAGTCCCGAGATGAGTGACAGAGAACCATAGTGAAGAAGGTCTTTATAAATAAATACTGGTAAGTGTTATAGGTGTGATAATGTAAGCCTGGTGAACCACAGCCGAAATTCTTGTCTGGCAAGTACAGTTGCGGAAATGAAATAGGGTTTATTTATGGAAGGATGTTGTTAATCATTTCACAGTTTACAGAATAATTAATTACTGTGCTCTGCAGTTTATTTTGTTACTGTGCTGAACAAGTGCATATTTTTACCAGCTGAGATGAGAAACCAGAGCTCACTATGTAGGTGCAAGTGGTAAATCAGAGCTAGTGTAATTTTGAAAGTAGGGGAGCATCTGTCAAAATAGATCCAGCATAGGAAGTAAACAAAGACTGATGTGATACATCTGTCTAATTTTTTTTAATCTGCTTGGCAACAACATTCTCATTTCAGAGACTGAAAACAAATAGTAAGTTTTAATTATTCTGACAATGGTAACCAACTGTATATTTGAGAAAGTTTGTCTGTCGCTCTGTGTGTCTGTCTGTCTAAGAATTCCTCCTAAATGGTAACCACTAGAGTACCACATTTGGAATTCAGCTTCCTGTTATCCTAACTTAAAGCAAGGTCAGGATATAGTTGTGCCAGGAAAATGGGATGTGCCTGGAATGAGATTGCTTCTCATAAAACAGAAAGTGTGGGCTCTTCAATACAATGACCATGCGTGGGGAGGGCACCAGGGACAAGGGATGGAGGAAGAGATAGCTCTCTACTATATATTTGAGAGATTTTGCCTGTTTGTGTATTAAGGACATGAGCAACACGGGTCAATCTTCTAATTATTAATATAACTAGCGGGCTGCACCCCAGGCTCGCTATACTTGCTAACACCCCCTTTCTCTGGCCACTTTGCTTTCTCAGCCAGAGAGCATAAGAGCATGTTGATATCATTCTCTTGCCTAGCAAGAAAACTTTTTTACATACATAGAGAGATTAGTATTTGTATCATAGTAGCACCACAGAGCTCTAGTAACCACTGAGTGAGTCACTGTACAAATAGGGAAGACATAATTGATTTAATGGTGTTGTGTGGAGGACTGAGTAGCTATAGACAAAGGCTGGTTTTGCTCCTTAGAATTAATACATTTGGCACAATTAGATGCTAATGCATTGTGTGTTAAATGCATCTGCCTGAGTCAGGTTTGTGCTTGAATGTGGCTATTTGGCTGCTCACTGAAATAAAGGCAATATGGTTAGAAATGGTCAGAAAATGAATTTGTTTTCTATGTAAAAGTTCAATGACAACAGTAAACAAAATTCATCAAACAATTCTGTGGAAAATTTAGATAGTTCAGAGAAAAAATATAAAATGCTGAAACTTTACATCCAAAATTTTCAATTTGAAAGGCTGCCTTTGTGCTTCATAAGAGTTGGATGTCTCATGCCCCTGGATTTTTCTATGGGATGGGCTCTTGGGTTGATCTGCATCACTCATACTGCACCCTGGTCTCATTCTTTGCTTAGCTTCAGGGGGGATTATGGCCACAATGAGTCAAATAAAATGTAGCAGGTTAAAGAGATTGACCCAGAAAAGAGAATAAGGATGTGAGGTACCCAACTTCACCTTTCATGAAGCAGTGTGATTTTTTTCCATTTTTTAATATTGTCTTAATGTAATAGGTGAGGGGGGAAGAAAGGGCATGGATGATGCCCCCCCCCCCCCCACACCCAAAGTCTTGCCCCTTGTGCTCTTCCCAGAGCACATCCATGGCTACAGCCTGTTGTCTTCTATTCCCCCAGCCCAAACATTAGGGAGGCAACCTCTGTCCCAACACTGGGCAGGCTGGAAGGTGGCTCAGCAAAAATGCCACAGATCCCAGGGCTGGGAGGACAGGTGATGTGGTGTGTCCACAAGAGTGCAGCACAGCCTGAATCCTGCCTGCCCCAGTCAGTGGCACAAAGAAAACAGGAAGCAGGATGGGATTTGGTAGATGGATGTTGGGGTGGAAGGCCATGTCATACTGTTTGGGAAGGCAGAGCCTTCCCATGTCTTCAAAACCCTCTGCTCATGAGAAATGAAAATGATATTTAACAAAAAAAAACAAGTAGTAAATAAAGATAGAGGGAAGGAAATTAACAAAGAAGCATTAGCTTCAGTCTTCTGTATGAGGGAATATTGCCGTATATGTTGAATTGAGTAGACGAATGGCAGCAAACTTGCGTATATTTGATGATAGATTCTCAAAAACAAACAAAACAAGGTCAACTATCTAAAGAAAATAGAACATAAGCGGTGTAGGGAAAGGAAATGAGTCACTCTATCAAGAACTTTGTCAGTGATAACATTTATCATGTATAGTAGTATCATTTCCTATAATACTTATGCAGAGGTATTCTTGTCACTTACTGTGGTGAGAAATGTGCTTTAAGCAGTCAGCTGAGGAGAGGAATTGCGGAGACCCATGCATGATATATTAGCAATTTGTAGTTGTTATCACAACTATTCAAAGAACTGATTGGCTCATTTACTTTCAGACTACACATAGTCTAAAATACCAGGATAGTTTGGTTCATAAAAAAACATTGATGGTGGACTTCCTTTCTATTACCAGTGCCAGCAAATTCTGCACTTGTAGCATTCTGAGAAAGGGAAAGGGAGAATTTGTTTCTCCTTGTAATTATCTGCCAAGTCACAAAAATGATGATTTAATTTAGCTGTGAATGTGTGGTTTATATCATGTTCACTCTGCTCTTTGTTTTAAGTCTGACTGGGATTTGAGCAAAGAACAAAAAAAAAAGATATAATTAATTCAAAAGCATGAGGGACAGATGCTGGGAAAGAAATAATTGTAAATCACAGTGGAACTAAAAGGAGGCTTCAACCCATAATTATACATGGGTTAAAAATGTAAAATAAAGTAAATTTCAATTTGCCAAACTGAATTATTAAAATTAGAGAGGGATATTGCAGAATCATCTGAGACACTTTTTGGTTGATTTCATTTTGACAAAACGTCTGGTGGGCTAGGGCCCGAGAAAAAGAAATAGAACAGAAGAGCAGCTAAAGTTTAAGCACAGAAACCAGTCGCTTCCCAGTTTCCAAAGTATGTTTTAATAGATTTTGTATTTAGAGAGGAATGATGGTTAAAGAATTTGTCTGTGACTCAACAGATGGGAGTTTTGTTCCTGATTTTACCAGAGATGCCCTGTTTCATATTGGGCAAGTCACTTAATCTCCTTGTGCTTCAGCTCCACATTACAAAATGGAAATAATACTTTCATACTTCCCAGGGATATAGTTATGTTTACTCCAATAACATTTGTAAAGGGTTCAACCACTGTAGTGATAAGAATCACAGAAAAGCCTATAAATAACACTATTTTATAAAACTTAAAAAACAATGAATGGTCCTGCAGCATCTTAGAGACTAACAAAAAATGTAGATGGTATCATAAGATTTTGTGGGCACAACATACTTCAGATTAATAAAATAAGGGTCCATGGGTACAAATAAATAGCAAAAAAAAAAAAAAAAAAAAAAAAAAAAAGGGGGGGGGTTAGGGAGGAAAAAGAAGGAAAAAATATCTTTTCAATTAAAGTGCCTGTGCTAAAAGAGGCTAATTGATTGGGCTGTAAGTGCCTGATACTTAACTTTTGATATCAATAGAGTGTTGAATGTAGCAGCCCATCTAGTTCAGGTCTTTGTTTAAACTTGCAGGACTATTAGTTGTTTTTTAATTTTTTTCAATTACAGACTAACTGGGCTACCCTTCTGAGGCTATTTTATAAGGTAACTATATTTCATTTTGTGGGCAAGGACAATGCATTTGAGGCCAGATTTTAAAGCTGCCACACAGTTTTCATTTAGTCAAGGTGAACTGCTGGGTGAAAACATCTAGATTTCACCCTGTGGTAGTAACTTCAATAAAAATTATAATGTTTGACTTCTCTGTTATCACCATTGTTGAGTGTGTGCTAACACTGACTCATAATTTTGAATGGAAAAGCACAACAGATAACATGTTGTCAAAGTAAAATGAATGCCATTTCACTGGAAGTAGAGTCTGAAAGATGCAAAAGATTTTGGCAAAACTTCAGGTTTTTGCTTTTCGCACAGCAGCTGTGGACCTACAACACAGGCAAGCACCTTAATAATTTTCTTCTAAGCAACTATTGCAGTGCAGACTAACTTGGGTTTGTGTTAATCACTGAAAAAGAAACTCAAAATGCACATAGGAGATTCATTCCTATGGATCAACAAATTATGTAATTTTGTGACCTGTTCCTGAGAAACTGTGCAGTTCTGATTCCCACCCCAAGGCAAGACTTCAAGCAATGTTAACTTCTGATAGTATTTCCAATTGGTTATCCATTGAGTTATCAGAAGAAGGCATTGATGAGAGCAGTTTGTTCTGTTCATTCTGCTTTGGTTCCTATCCCAAATCCCGTTGGCTTGTTAAGATCAAGATGAGACATTTCTGAAGAGCCCCAGGGAAGGCCTCAGGAGGGAACAGACGTGCATATTCCCAGAAGAGATCTGATGAGCTGTAGTTCCCTAAAAGAAGAGACACTGAGGACAATGTAGGCCAGAGTTTAGGGGGTTTTCTTGCCTCTGAAATAATAGTGGTCATAGAGGTGGTGCTGGGTTAGAATAATATTTGTTTAAAAAAAAAAAAAAAAAAAAAAGAATAATACCAAAACAATCATTTTGTCAGCTTTGAGTACTAAATTAAAGCTTTCTGTTATACTTTTTCTTGTGGTACTTTAAAGCAGCAGATCCACTACTCTTTCTTCAGCACTCATTCAATGTGGGCAGTACTTGCTGGAGATTTGTTCAAGGAATAATTTTATTATATTTGGAGAGAGCTTTCCACAGGAAACCTTTTAGTTCTGTATTTGAATCAGAAATAACTGTGCAAATAACATGGTACTGATGAGCCTGTGAAAGGGAGTACTACTTAATAGATTTCATCACACGTAAATGACATTACAAAGCAAAGATTGAGTATAACTAGTAGCTATAAATATTGGATACAGTTTACATTTTTTCCCTATAATATCTAGACAATTTTGATTATATATGTTAATATTTATATTTCTAAATCCTCGGCAGTTAAACTGTAGTAGTAGTATAGCACAGCATAATTTTACATTCTAATTTTTGGCTGACAAAGATTCAGCCAAACTTCATAAAATGTTTTTTCTGACTGTTTAAATCTCTTTGAGTGCATGTTCCAAGAAGTTATTTAATACGACACAGGTGCATATGACATTATCTTAAGCAAACCAGAGAAGTGTGTTCTAAATTAAATAAATATAATGTGGGTGCACAACTGGTTGAAAGACCGTATACTCAAGGAAGGAGTAGTTACTTATGTTTCACTGTCACATTGAGATGGCATTATCTAATGGAGTAGAGAGTTTATAAAATGTGTAGATGACACCATGTGGTTGGGAGGGGTTGCAAGGTCTTTGGGGGATGGGATTGGAATTCAAAATGACTTTGTGAGATTGAAGAATTGGTCTGAATTCAACAAAATGAAATATATTAAAAAGTATGTAAAATACTTCACTTAGTAAATAAAATCAAGTTCACAACTATAACATGAAGATAACTGGCCAATTGGTAGTACTGCTGGGAAAAGGGCTGGGAGTTATAGTGGATCACAGATTGCATTTGAGTTAACAATGTGATGCAGTTGCAAAAAAGGCTAATAAGGTTGTATTGACAGAAGTGACATATGTAAGATGAGGGAGGTAATTGTCCTGCTCTGGTCAGCTGATGAGGCCTCAATTTGAGTACTCTGTCCAATTCTGGGTGCTATGCTTGAGGAAATTGGGAGAGTCCAGAGGACAGCAACATAAATGATGAAAAGTTTAAAAATTCTGACCAATGAGGGAAGGTTTTTAAAAAACCCAAACAGGCGTGAGAAAAGTTTGATAGCAGTCTTCAAAGTTGTTATAAAGAGGATAAGGATAGATTGTTCTCCATGTACATTGAAGGTAAGACAAGAGAAAATTGGGATTAATCTGCAGTAAAGGAGATTGAAGTTAGATATTAGGAAAAACTTTAACTAAAAGAGACGAGGAGTCCTGTGGCACCTTATAGACTAACTGAAGTTGGAGCATAAGCTTTCGTGGGCAAAGACCCACTTCGTCAGATGCATGGGATCTTTAACTAAAAGAGTAGTTGAGCTCTGCAATAGGCTTCCCCGGATGGTTGTGGAATCCGCATCACTGAAGGTTTTTAAGAACAGGTTGCTCACAAACATTTTAGTGATGGTCAGTGCAAGGGGGAGGGCTGAATGATTTCTCTATGTTCCTTCTAGCCCTTCATTTCTGTGACTCTAACATCTGAATATATTCAGTCTGATCTGGAGAAAGTTAGCCATGCCACTTAGTTCAACAAATCACATCATGCTTATGTGCATTATAGTTAGATGTGGTAATCTGGTTTCATCTAATACACACCTCTAATCAACAGACGATATAGTGTGGAGGGAAGGGGAGGTAAAATTTCAAAAGAGGTAAAACCACATCTTCAACAGTTTTGTGACTTGGCCTATTGAAATTGAAAGCATATTTTCTCCTCCGTCAGGAAGTTTGCATGGAGGGTATAACAACAGGAAGTACTGGAGTCTGGGTATATGGCAACCTACCACTGTCATGCAGATCCTGGCAGAGGGCCATATCCCTAAGAAAAATCATTGTGCCCTCTTCTAAAGCTCAATAATGCATGTATGTGTCCATGTGTATAATGTACACAGACAACTTTTAAACTGCAGGTAAGGCAGTTTAGCAGGTATTAGGACTTACACCTCCCATTTTCATTATAAATCACTAACAATAAGAACTCATAACTTGCTCTAAATAATTCTGCAGGCCAAAATGGAGCAGATAAGATATCAAACATGGAGTAAAATAAGGAGAGGAAGTTGAGAAAAGTGCGGGGGAGGAGGCATAAAGTTACAGATGTGGAAAAGAAAAGTTTTCATGCTGATGTTTTGCAGGTCATTAGTCAGTAATTGATGCTTCTTGTGCCTTAGGAAAGGTTGGGGAATGAAAAATCCATTTAACACTACAGCTATTGTATATGTATAGCTTTATTTAAAAAACTAAGGGTGTTTTGCATGCAAGCTAGGGGTAATATTTTCTCAGTGTGTGTGGATAACTTTCATTAATGCTAATTATGCAATAACGGTCCAAGTTCAAAGCATTTTATTGGGATTACAGAACAGGTGCAAGGAGATCATAGCTTGTGGTATAGCTGCAACCTATTAACCAAGTCAGTAGTTAATCTCTTGGAAATGCCTTGAACTGAAGTCATTGTTGCTTTTATAAGATTTAAAGGGAGTAGGATGTATTGTAAAATTAAAGTTTTTTTATTGGTGTGTAGTTTAACTTTGACTATACAAAGCCTTTCTAGATTATTAATGCTCTGTCTGTTAACCACCAAGATTGTTTCACTCATCTCTCAGCAGTCTTCTGAATATTAAGAAATGATGAGGCTTTTCATAGTGGTTGCCTACCTGTCTTATAAGAATTAGTTTGGAAGGTGTTCATGATATTTAGAAATTGAAAATTCTTAAAAGTATTGCATTAAACCAATGTATGTGAGAATTATTACATTTTTTAATCAGTGCTCAGATAGTGGCCTTGATATGAGCTGTGTGACAGTCTCACATTGGATTTTCAAAGTATACTTTTAAGGAAAAAGAACAGCCAGCATGAAGCTATGAGGATCTTCTAAAGAGGCTAATGATAGTTTATGGAAAGTATATGGAAGGTTGTAAGCTGTGCCTTTAGATAGACGCTCAGGAGAGATTAGATGCCACCCAGCTGATCAGCATAGTGCCCACAGCTCATTTTTTATTTCTACTGGTGGTTCACATTGGCACATGGCACATGTCTCAGTGCACATACAAATATTTATTCTGCACATGGATGGAAAAGATTAGAAGGAACATTGGTTTATAGTGTTGTCAACCCAGACATTCAAAAGTTAGGACCCCCCCCCCCAAGATTATAATATTTTAATAGATAAATAAAAAATTGTTCTTTATCTACCTTCTAATTTCTAAGCCTTTAGGCCTTGCTTTCTTCACATTTGAAATATTTTTCTGCAACCATGATGGCTTGAAGTTTACCTTTGAAAAAACTAAAACACTCAGATTCTCCTGCAATTGCATGTTTGGGGCAGCTGAAGCTTTAATAAAATCACCATATATAGTGTCCTCAGATCTCATTACTTTGAGTCTTGTGATCTTTGTTGTTTTCCTTTAAAGTCCCAGCACAGGTATGTGAGGATCTTATATGAAAAATAAGTATGTTTTTAGCTCTCATCGTTCTGGAGAAAAGTTGAAAACTCGATCTGATTGCACTCTAAAGGCTCAGCAATCAGAAAACAAAAAGATGGAAAAGTCTGGATATTTTTTGTCATTTCTAAACCAGTTGCCTGATTTTTAACTCATGATTTTAGATATTTTGGTTGCAGTACTGTAAGACTCATCATAGAAGCTCAAGACTTACACCACATTGAGTTAATTCGCAAAACAGGCAAAGGTAGATACTTTTATTTCAGCTACTCCTGTTGGTAGGAGAATCATGAAAAAACAAATGCTTGGGGAGTCTTCTGGATTCTTTGGTCCCCAAGAAGCCAGTTGAAGGTGAGGTAAACTTGGGCAGGAATAGCAGCATTTTTGTGGTACACACCAGTATCCAACTTCAGCTAATAAAGAGCCTTGACTTTGAGTCAAGGTCTTGACTTTGAGTTTCCTTGCTTTTTGTCTGATTCTCTCTTGACCCTCTGTTTCTCAACATGTTGTGGGAAGCATGTTAAGTTAAAGTTGTTAAACATGCTAAATTATACAAAACGAACAAAATGAATCATGTTCAGCATGGTAGAGTATCTTTGGAAAAGCAATGCTACCATTTCAAATCACCTTCAGACTTTGTTGATGAAAATCTATTGTAGAATTGAATGAAGTAAAAAATCTTGTCATACTTCTACTTATGAGAAAGCTCCTCATTCATTAAACTTTTACATTATACTTCATCTTCAACTAAAGAAATTGGCAAAGTGAAAAAGGGGTTAGTCACCAAAAGATTCAACCCAATGCATGCATGATTTATAGCCTCAACAGTGTAATCTATACTACCTAGAGGAAATGTAAGGCAAACAAGAAGGTAATCAGTTCCTCTCAAATGGCACTATGTAATTTTGCACAAATTCTTAAAAGCACAAGCAACATTAAAATGGTAGAGCATTGGTATGCATTCAGAATTGCTGTTGAGAGGACTTTAGGAATATTTAAAAATCTGTACACGGGAACATAAATCTAGTACTGATATAGCACTGAAAGTTTTTACTACTGAATGTTTCAAAATTTTAAGACTTGTTTTTATATTCACAGCTATTCACAAATCAAACCTCTATAAAGGAATGTCTTTCAATGATGGGAAATTTCAGTCTCAGATTTTCCTCTCAGTTGACTTCCTCCTTTCCAATCCAGAAATTGTGTGTCAGTCTTTTAAAACAAAAAATGCAACCAGCACACTCTTGTATATTAAAAATCAGGAAATACTTTGCCCTCTAATTTCAGTGAATTCAGATACTGGGGGGCTAAAAAGTCCAAGAAAACCTGACAGGGCTTGATACAGCTTATACTCCTGGTCTAGTCACCATGGGCACGACTAAACTTCGTTTTTTTTTTGAAAGAGGATATTCAAATTCTGTTGGAATTTGCATATCTTTTTCCAATCTCACTTGCAAAAGAAGATCTTTCAAAAGTGAAAGTAGTCTGGATACGTTTTTTTCAGGAAAAAAATGTTTTTGAAAAAATGCGTAAACCTCCTTTTTTAAGGAAGAGCATTTTTTTTTAAAAAGGGTTTTTTTTCTAAAAAACCTGCATCCAGATTATCAGTTTCGAAAGATCCTCTTTTGAAAGTGAGATTGGAAGAAGATATGCAAATTCCTCTTTCAAAAATTCTACGTAGTCTAGAATAGCCCATGACTCATACAGGCACAGTGTTTGTGGGTTTGGTTTCTTTGGTGGACCTAAAAGTTACATTACCCAAAAAATTCATGTTTTTGAGGCAATTTTGATGGATGAAGAAAATCCCTCAAACCAGTTATTAGCTAGAAGTTTGCAAATTCAGAAAAGAATTGAAGAACAAAAGAACAGCTATACCAAACATCAGTCTATTTTAGCATTCTGTCATCCTTCAAGTGATCCCTCTCTAGTCACCGATTCCCACCTTCTAGGACACCCATTCTAGGAATAAAGCATAACTTGTGAATATTCGTTAAAATGAAAATTGGGGAAGGTGTTTTAATGCTATTTGTGATATTTTTTTTATTTGATTTGCAAAAAAAAAAATCATTTTTTTTATTCACAAGTAAAAATCTCATGATATTTATGCTAATGTGCTTGTACACAGTATTATGCTGGCAATATATATATGGCCATCTTAAAAATCTCTCTCAATTTCTGTGTTCTTGTTTATAAAAGGTTGCCATCTAGTCAGGAAGCACAAACAATGCCACAAAACTTGTACAAGCAGTCAGACCCCCTCAAATTGCAAATAATCTTCTAGTAAATCAGTGGGTGAAATGCATTTAAACAATTTATTAAAAACTGTAAAAATTAAAGTATCCTAACTGTGATACTTTGCTAAAAGAAAAAAAAAAGAGAATAAAACAGTTAAAATATCATTCATTTTGACCAGTTAACTCAACTGTAGTTTCAGCACCAAAGCCTAATACTTTATATTGTTAATAAGTGCATGCACATAGATATATTATTATTTTCCTTTCAATATTTTTCTCATTCGGATGCTAATACTTCACTGTTCCTAAAATAATTGTGAAAGTGAAAATTCCTTACCATTAGAATAATCATAACTAAATAAATTGAACTTTGCTTTAGAAAATCTCTGTTTTCTTTGATAGTTTTACTTCAAAATAGCAACTTTAGACCACTCATGAGCTTAATGTACAATAAGGCTATGTCTACACTGCAAGGTTTTTGTGCAAAAACCCATGGAGCATCCACACATCAAATGCGCTTTTGCGCAAAGAAATGAAGAGTAAAACAGCAGAACAGAGGGCTTTTTCTGCTGTAGGTAAACCTCCTTTTATGAGGCATAATTCCTTTTTGCGCAAGAGTTCTTGTGCAAAAAAGCAAGTGCGGATGCTCCAGAGGAAAATGCACAGGTGCTCTCATAGAATCGTAAAATCAGAGCTGGAAGAGACCTCAGGAGGTCATCAAGTCCAGCCCCCTGCCCAAGGCAGGACCAATCCCAACTAAATCAACCCAGCCAGGGCTTTGTCAAGCTGAAACTTAAAAACCTCTAGGGATGGAGATTCTACCACCTCTCTAGGTAACCCATTCCAGTGCTTCACCACCCTCCTAGTGAAATAGTTTTTCTAATGTCCAACCTAGACCTCTCCCTCTGTAACTTGAGATCATTGCTCCTTGTTCTGCCATCCATCACTACTGAGAACAGTCTCTCTCCATCCTCTTTGGAACCTCCCTTCAGGAAATTGAAGGCTGCTACCAAATCCCCCCTCACTCTTCACTTCTGCAGACTAAACAAACCCAAATTCCTCAGTCTCTCCTCATAGGTCATGCGCTCCAGCCCCCTAATCATTTTGGTTGCCCTCTGCTGGACCCTCTCCATTGTGTCCACATCCTTTCTATAGTGGGGGGCCCAGAACTGGACATAATACTCCAGGTGTGGCCTCACCAGAGCCGAATAATGGGGAATAATCACTTCTCTAGATCTGCTGACAATGCTCCTTCTAATGCACCCTAATATGCCATTAGCCTTCTTGGCTACAAGGGCACACTGTTGACTCATATCCAGCTTCTCATCCACGGTAATCCCCAGGTCCTTTTCTGCAGAACTGCTACTTAGCCTTTCAGTTCCCAGCCTGTAAAAATGCTTGGGATTCTTTGTTGAACCTGATCAGATTTCTTTTGGCCCAATCCTCTAATCTGTCTAG
Source organism: Pelodiscus sinensis (assembly GCF_052426305.1). Taxonomy (NCBI): domain Eukaryota; kingdom Metazoa; phylum Chordata; order Testudines; family Trionychidae; genus Pelodiscus; species Pelodiscus sinensis. Next base: position 205,090,797 of record NC_143052.1, read on the forward strand.
GGGCTCATCTAGAATACGGGGAAGATTCGAAGGAGGATATGTAAATCTTTGCATATCTTCTTCCAATCTCATTTTCGAAAGCGGAGCTTTTGAAAGTGAAAGCAGTTTAGACACGGCTTTTTCGGCAACCTCCCCTTTGTCAAAAAACCACTTTTCCTCAAAAAATGAGGTTTACGCAGTTTTTCGACAAAAGGGGGGGTTCACCGAAAAAGTCATGTCTAAATTACTTTCACTTTCAAAAACTCCACAGAATTTGCATATCCTCCTTTGAATCTTCCCCGTAGTCTAGATCACTAGGTCACTCTGGACCCTATCCCTGCCCTCAAGCGTATCTACCTCTCCCCCTAGCTTAGTGTCATCTGCAAACTTCCTGAGGGTGCAATCCATCCCCTCATCTAGGTCATTAATAAAAATGTTGAACAAAACCGATCCTAGAACAGATTCTTGAGGTACTCCAGTAGAAACTGACTGACAACCTGACATCAAGCTGTTGATCGCTACCCATTGGGCCCGACAGTCTAGCCAGTTTTCTGTCCATCTTACAGTCCAATTATGTACATTTATCCAATCAATACTCCCTTAACTTGCTAGCAAGAATATTGTAGGAGACAGTATCAAAAGCTTTGCTAAAGTCAAGGTATATCACATCCACTGACTTTCCCATATCCACAGAGCCAGTTACCTCATCATAGAAGCTAATCAGATTGGTCAGGCATGATTTGCCATTCATGAATACATGTTGACTATTTCTGATCACTTTCCCCATTTTCTGTGAATGGCAATCAGAGCTTTCTTGCGCAAGAGCGTCAATGCAATGTGGACACTCTCTTGTGCAAAAGCACATTGCTTTTATGATGTGCTGTGAGGTGTGGATGTGCTCTTGCACAAGAAGTTTTTGCAAGAGCATGTAGTGTAGACATAGTCTACGTGTTCTTACAGGAAAAACCTGAGTCATTATCGTACTTGTAATGTGATTCACTTTATTTCTTATCATGATGGAAGTCAGAGTGATGTTTGTGAAAAAAAGTTTGGAAAGTTTAGTTTCTCTTTGTCAAAAGTGATATTTGGTGGTTTGATTTTGTTGTTTTTAATTTGTCTCTGGTTTTCAAAACCACTCAAATGAAAATTACAGCTCAATAACATTGCTATTACTATATTTTTTTCAGGATAAGAAAGTTCTTTTGGTTGATTGGTTGGTTAAAAAAACTAAATACAGAGTGATGTGGATTAAATTACTGTTCATAATAATGTCAATATATGAATATAGGTAGGTTGATCTTAGCCTAATTTAAGAGAAACCAGATGCAAGGACATCTGTCTATTAAAATCATCCTTGCTAGACTGAGTTATACTACAAACTTTCTGGTCATAATGAAAATCAATAAGATTTCTTTAGGACGTAAATGCGACATTTGCAGTTACATGTGGATTTGTCAGGAATCCAATCAAAATACTATATAATTGTCCATCATTATAATGAAAGGTATGAATTGTTTAATTAAACCAGTTTGATTGGTGTTATGCAACGAGTTCTGTGACTTTTACCTTGAAAAATGAAGATTGAATGGAAATCTGACTTACATTGAAATAAAATCTTTTTTCTTGTTAATTTCCTGATTCTTTGCCAAAGGATTGAATTGGGGAGAACTTAAGGTGGTGGTATCCCTTCCCCCACTCCCCCGTAAAAAGAAGTAATTAGGAATATTTGTTTTCCTAACTAGTAACATATTATTACTAGCTTTTTTATGCACATTCCACAATACAAATAAAGCAAAGTATGTTGCTATTATAGCTGAAGGTTGCCAACAAGAGCTTTATATTAAATTTACTTCTGTTTTTTACATGAATCAGTGTCCATTATTAAGTTAGACTGCATTTCCTGATGAAATTCTGACAATTTTGTCTCTTGGTACTTGATTTGTAGACTTTTTATTTGTTTTGTTTGTTTAACTTTAATAAATGTTGGGAATCTGCAGATGGGTTTTATAGAGACTGGAGAAAAGGAATTTAAAACTTTTCACTGAGTGATAGCTTTTTTTTATAACATGTATTTACAGTTAGTTGACTAGATGGGATCTGCATGCTGCACTCTGTGTAAAGATTTTTTTTGTTGTTTCTCAATGTCATATTTCATACTAGGCAAAAATGCTGACATGTCATTTGGACACACACCAGTATGAGGGTAGGAGACCTTTTCAAATGATTCTAGCCTGCTAGCTTTCAACAGGATTTAATATCTAATAAGTCGCTGAATACATAAATGCAGACATCACTCGAGGGAGAAAAAATATTCTGATACATATACTTAAAAATTACTACCTTGTTTTGAAACACAGAAAATAAAGATAAACATAAATTATTCTTTAAAACAATTAATTTAAACTCAGATACATTTTATATGGTTTGCTGAAGGGTGTACTCCTCCTCCACCCCAATTCAGCATAATATTAACTTGCTCAGAAGATTTGCAGAACAAGAAGTACAAAGATATAAAAGAATGAGACAAAGTTTATCTGAAGTTAAACAAATTGGAGAAAACTTGCCCTATAATCATTTATTATTCTGCTAGTATGGAGCAATTGAATAAAATACCTCAGGATAATCTATTGATATTCTTGGCTTTAATTCTAGCATCTAAGTTTATATGTTTATCATAACAGTCACATTTCAGAATGGTCATATTACATAAAAATGTTTCTTGGTGTGTCACATATATTTATGTACTTAATATACTGAATGATTTTCTTTTGTGGGCAGCACTGAAATTATTGTTCAAGAATAACTGAAGTTATCAGCTGCTCAGTGTTTCACCTTTATGCTCCTTTGTAATTAGTGTTCGTCTCCTTGAAATGTTCAATCTCCCCAATAAAGCTGATGTACCTAGACAAATATGGGGCAGCCAGTATAATTGTCATAGTGCCAGTGTGTTAGGCTTTGACCACCATCTTTAAGAAAAGAGATTAGGGGTCTGAGTATGTGTAGAATGAATGTTTATAATACTTAATGTGTGTGTGGCAGTGGGAGTGTGTGTGTATGTGTGTGTGTGAGAGAGAGAGAGTGAATGAATGAGATCATGTGCATGTGTGGGTGACAATGTAGCTGAACAATGAAGAATGTGTAGGTTTTATTTATGAAAGAGCAAATAAACACAAGATGATGCTAATGTCAGTGGAGAAAGGACTTTAATTATATCTAAGGGCAGTAGGACAAGATGGGGAAGAGTTAGGAGAGCAAGCAGAGGCAAGGTGGATTAGTAAAAGCAAACACTGAAATGTTATTTTTAAAAGAACTCCAGAAATCAAGGTAGATGCCCCAACCTGACTCTGCCATTTTAAATGAGGTTTGTGATATTTTACTAAGAAAAATGAATCATTTTATTAACATTTTCCAATGGGGAATAGTCATCTGTTCACATTTTAAGGCAATTGTTAAGATTATTGTTTGTAATTGATTTTCCACAACAATCTAAAAAACCAAAATTATTAATACAGTATAATTAGGATTCCCTGTATTCTGAAGTTGTGGAATTAGCTTCAGATTTGTGTCCCAGAATATGACAATGTATGTTTTAAAAAGTTTCTGTTCCTTTTGGCATTAGAGAAAAGCTCTAAAAAAATGAACTGAGTGTAAATCAGTACAGTATCATCTGCCTGAGCTTTCAAAGGGCCAGAATCAATATATCTGAAAGATGTATTTTAGCAAGTTCCCTATGGACTTGGCTTGTAATTTGGCACTTTCCCAAGATGCTATCGAATTTAACATTTTGATGCAGCTAAGCACCTCATGTTTTCTGTCTGTCACTCTGTCCAATGAGGACATGTCTACCTCTTGTTTTACACATCATTGCATGAGCTGGAGTTAATTGTAATAATGTACATGTGTCCTGCTTTATAGCAGGAAGCCAAGCAATAGATGGTTTGGAAGCAAAAATTGGAGTCTATCATGCAGCCAGGGCCGGCTCTAGGCACCAGCAAACCAAGCACTTGCTTGGGGCAACACATTTCCAGGGGCGGCATTCCAGCCAGCCTTACCTCCCAACGTGGGCCTGCCTATAGCTGCCCAAGGCAATTGGCGGGATGGCCTGCAGGGGGAGCGCACACTCTTGCTGCCCCACGTGGCCACCTGGGAAGAAGGGTCAGTGCCTCAGTGCTGGGCACGGAGGGAAGGTAGAGCTGCCTGTCAGCCAGGAGAAGCTTGCAGTGCAGCTGATGGGGACCTGACTTTAGCCAGCCCTGGTGTGGGATCCCAGCTCTTTCCAGGCATCGTGCAGCGGGAGTCACTGTCACATCCTGTAGCCAGCCTGGGAGCCCCACCGATCACATGAGCCCGGGCCCTGCTGCCATCGCCTGCGGGGCTCGCCACCCGGGAGGTAAGCTCACTTCGCGGGCGGCTAGGGAGAGAGCTAAAGTGGCTGCGGCTCATCCTTGGCCCCCTCCACGCCTGGGCTTGGTGGAGGTGAGACAGTGCGGTCGCGTCAGCCCCAAATTTGCCTGCATCGGAGGCCCACTGTGGAGCCCACACACAGGAGACCCACGGATGAAATGCGCTGCCCATGGTGGATCTCTCGCTAGTGGCTGACTGGCCCTGGCCATGGCTCACCCAGTGCCGGGATCCACAGAGTGCAGCGCTCGGCAGCAGGCACATAGTGCACATAGTGGGGAGCACAGCAGCTTCGGGCAGAGTGTGTGTGCAGCAGGTCCCATTGCACCACCCAGAGCGAGTGGCGGGGCGTGCAGAGATTCAGATTAGCAGGGTCCCTGGGTGTTGCGTGGCAAACTTTGGGGGAGGGTGTCCCCGTGTCCCTCTGTGGCCCCCACTCTGTCTGCCCTGGTGCATGGCCCGACACTCACTTTGTGGGTCGTGTAGGCTTCATGGCTGAGCCTCACCCGGGCCGGCTTCTCTTGCACCAAGGCAAGGCTGGGGGCCGGCGCGGGACAGCCCGAGCCAGGAGCAGGCCGGGTGCTCGGGCAGCACTCTCAGCACCACCTTGGCCCCACACGTCTTCCCAGAGCCGTGCACGCAGAACCCAGCTGCACCGCATGGAGAGGCTCGGCTCGGCTCGGCTCGGCTCGGCTCGGCTCGGCTCGGCTCGGCTTGGCTCGGCTCGGCTCGGCTCGGCTTGGTTCGGCTCGGCCCGACCCAGCCCAGCCCAGCTCAGCTCAGAGGGGCTTTCCCAGTCCGGGCAGGGATTTCCCCGCAGGGACTCGTTGCTGTGGGCTCTGCCCTCCCGGGTCCTCCCACAGTGCCCCCCAGCGGAGGGGCGGCATCTGAGTGGTAGGGGATTGACATGCGTTGCCAGAGGGGCAGAGGAGTTAGTGGGGTCGGGCGGTGCATGCCAGCCACTGGTTTGTAAACACTGGCCTTCTGCTGGGCAGGGCAGGCTGGCTCCGCCCCTCACACGCAAATTGGTTGGCGCGGCCTGCGCATGGGTGGAGGGAGAGGAGGGCCTTGCCTGCCCCAGCTCAGAGATTTGGCAGGGGGTGGGGAAAGGTGTCCCTGCCTCACTCTGGGAACTGCGCTGTGAACCCCTGGTCGTGCCCATTATGTTTCCCGGTTGTGTCCGTGCACATCCCCAGGGGGACCCGTGCCACTTTCACCCCCTCCCCCAGAGCACTCCAACGTTTCCATGCATGCTGTGGGGAGGGGACATGAGGGTTTGGCGGGGAGAGGGAAAGGCGATGGAATTCTGTCAGTGTGGGGAGGTGGGAGAGGGGAGCGGACTGGGGATATGTCTACACTACCCCGCTAGTTCGAACTAGCGGGGGTAATGTAGTCATCTGCAGTTGCAAATGCTGGCTAGGTTGGACCCCGTGCATTCTAGGGATCCAACCTAGCCGGCATTTAAAAATGGCGCCGGCCGGCTTCATGCAAATGAAGCCCGGGAAATTCAAATCCCGGGCTTCATTTGCAACTGCGGATGACTACATTACCCCCGCTAGTTCGAACTAGTGGGGTAGTGTAGACATACCCTGGGTCTTGTCGAGAGGTGGGGGGATTGGGTTTGGCTGGGAGGGAAGAGAGGGCATAAGGTGGATTAGGTGTAGAAGGGGAGGAAGACTCTGGGTGTGTCTAGACTACTGAGTTTTGTCGACAAAAGTGGACTTTTGTCGACAAAACTATACCTGTGTCTACACTACATAACGTCGACAGAACTCAGCAGTTTTGTCGACGCTGGTAAACCTCATTTTACAAGGCATAACACCTTCTGTCGACAGAACTCTGTCGACAGAAGGTGTTATTGCCTGTAGGGTTGCGTCTAGACTACAGGGTTTTGTCGCTTGCTTTGTCGACAGAACTGAATGTGTCTAGGCGCTCTATGTCGACAGAAGTTTTGTCGACAGTATCTGTCGACGAAACTTCCGTCAACAAAACCCTGTAGTCTAGATGTACCCTCTGTCTGGTCACTGAGGGATCAGGTTTGCCTGGGAGGGGAGAGAAGGTGGAAACTGGGTTTGGTGAGTTGGTGGGAAGGGTTGTGATGTGTGTGGACGGGGACTGGGTTTGGCTGAAGGGCGTGGTGGGAATCAAAGAGTCGCAAGGTAAAAGGGGCGCTTTCCTCCTCCGTACCTGTCCTGTAGCAGTGGACCAAGGCCGGGGATGGGGTGGCGCAGCCACAAAATTTTTTCCTTGGGGCGACAGAAAACCTAGAGCCGGCACTGCTTGCAGCCAGTTGAAGCATAGGCTGAACAATGGGGCTGCTTGCAGAACAATGGGGCTGCTAAGGTGAGGGGATCTGGGCAGATAACCTCCCACCCCACTTTCCTGGCACATATGAAGAGAAGGAATTTTTTTAGATGAGTCACTTGGATGATGACAGGGTACTGAAGCCAGAGGCTCTGAGAATAGAATGAAAAGCCCATGCTTGAAAGCAATGAAAGTTGAAAATAATAACCACATTTCAATGCAATTAATATTTCAGTTACGAACCATAGCTGTATGTGTTCAGGTGGAGGAAGAAATGAGCACAGTGGATATTTCATAGTGATAGAAAAATAAATGTCACAAAATTCAGGGGTCACTGCATCAAAATGTGGTCCATTCTGCCACGAGGTGTATTGGTCCCTGATTATAATCAAGGCACTCAATCATAGAGTAAGTTGGACTATGCCCACCCTCCCCATAACAGGAAATTCTCCCTCTCTCTGAAATTTCTAAGCACTCCAGAGAGTGGGTGGATGGTATGTATAACAATTTGTTGTTTTAAATTACAGAAACATTTAAGAAGGACAAGGTAGGTGCAGCTGGTCAAATAAATGATAATATTTCTGTTGGAGATAGGTACACGGTTTTCGAGTTACATCGATCTTTCTTGGGTCATTTTGTCTCTCTCATATTCTAGAACCAACAAGGCCCCATCAATACTGAAAAGGACATTTAATCCATGCTGAGTCTGTTCAGACTATGGAAATATTTAATTCATGTGAGGCACATTTAGCGGCATAGCACAGGTATTAACATAAGGCCCCCTTATTAACATTAAATAATATATAAGGATAGTCAATTTTATATTAGTAATATGCTACTTGTTGACAGTATTAGTAATAATATGTATGTATTTATGTATTTAGTAGTGTAATGTATGTTTGGTATTTCACAATACAGACAAAGATCTTATGTACCTGAAGAGATTACTGCTGAAAGCCCGAGTCCTTTAAAAATGGGGAGTTTTATTCAGGCAAAAAAACCTGGGCTTTAAATTTAGAGAAGGACAATTGAATGAGAAGACAACACATGATATGGGGAGGTCAACTTGGCAGACATCCAGGGGGCATCAATATCCTACACAGTTTTAGGGAATTCTAGAGCAATATTTGAGGTAGGTGTAAAATTCACAGTGAAATTCATAAGACGTGATAAATCAAAGTTTTCACATTTAATTTTGGAATTTTAGAAAATGTGCCAGTTTTGGAAGCACGATCTTCTGAAATATCATAAGTATTCAGATACATATACATTTCAGTTGAAAACTTATGTTTTTAATTTTATAGAAATGTAGCAGAAAATGAAATATATAGGTTGCTAGATGACCCAGAAAAAAACCTACACATTTTAATACAACTTTTCAGGAGCTTCATGAAAATGTTTTGATTCTTTTATCTATGTCAGTCCATTGTCCTCTGTAAATGGATTTGCATCACAGTAAACTTCCTAGGGAACCAATTTTCTGACTTCTTCCCTCATCCCCAACAATGCAATATATCTTCATCCCCCACTTGGCTATTTTTCTGCTCTCCCATAGTTCAAACCTCAGGGTTTACAGGCTCTTTCAAAAAAGCCTTCCCTTTTCGAAAGAACTGCGTCTAGACTGTGGTTTTACTTTCAAAATATATAGGTTTTTTGAAAGAGCGCCATTACTTGATTATGCTAATGAAGTGCGGGAAATTCAAATCGCAGCTTCATTAACAATTTTGAAGTGCCTAATTTACATCCCTCTGTTGAAAGAGGGATGTAATCTAGACATACCCTGTGTTACTCAGCTGTACAGCTATAAGTATATCTAGCTGCTCACATCTGTGACTATGCAGCTTGTGCTGATTCTATAACTTTTTGCAGATGTAAGCCTTATATCTACTAGTAAATCAGGGTATGTCTACACTACAGAGTTATTTCAAAATATCTTATTTCGAAATAGTTAATTCAAAATAAGTTATTTTGAAATAACGTGTTTACACACAAAATGCATTTTGAAATAGTGTTTTGCTATTTCAAAACAGCGCATCCACACTGAGTGGACGCTGAATCACATTTAAGGCCGTCTGGAACCAGGTCTGGCATGGCATCAGATCAGGAGTTACTTTGTGTAACTGCATGAGGCTGCCTGAGGCGATCTGAGGCCTGTGCTTAAAGGAACCCCGGTTCTCAGACAGCTGGTTCTCAGGTTTCCCTGCTTGGTTGCCTACCTTGATAAGGGACAGCAAAGCAGTTTGTCTCTGCATGCTCTGGTTGCCCTCACTCGGGACACCACAGCACTCTGCAACGTGGAGGCAGAGCTGCCCCTGGGCTCTCTGGTGCTTCTCGTGGATGCGTTGCTGCGAGCCTGGCTGCACTTTCTGCAGGCTGCCATCCAGGAGTCCCTGCGGGAGAGCTTCCACCCTGAGGAGCACTAAGAGCCTCCCTGATCTGCCCCACTGGGGGCTTGTGCCTCATTCCTCCCTCACATCCTTCCACTTACCCTTTCCTAACCCCCCTTCATCATGTCAAATAAAATACACGTATTTTTATGAACACAAACTCTTTATTTAACAAACCTGGGGGGAGGGGATGAAACTATGGTAAGACTGGGGAAAAGAAGCAGGAGAGGGGAAAACAGAGTGTGGGAGAGGGAAGGGGGAAATCTGGGAGGAGGGAGCTGGAAGGCAGAAGCAAGGGGAAGAAGGGGGAGGGGAATCTCAGGGCTCAGGGTTGGGGGGTCTCACCAGACCAACTTGATTTTCATGCAGACCTGCTCCTGGCTTTGCATGTGGCCTTTGGTAGCCAGGCTGGCAGCTATCCTGTCATAGATGGTCACGTTCCTCCATCTAGTGTGGAGATCATGGATGTTGGGGGCTTCCCCCTCCAAACCTGAATAAGGTCCATGATCTCCACCCTGGACCAGGAAAACGCCCACCTTCTCTGGGCCCTGGCAGGATCCTGGAAGCTGGCTGACTGCTCCTGGGGAGTTGTGGAAGGCTAGCTGCCCGTGGCTTACTGGCTCATGTTTTGGGGCCATTGGGTCAGGGGCAGTGTCTGCTGGCTCTGGGCTGGCAGGTTTGGAGCTGGCACAGGCACTGTGGCCAAAGACAACCCCTTTAAGGGCTCCAGGGAAGAGTGGAGGGAGAGGAGGCTTGGTTGAGGCTGCAGTGGCCACCAGGGCACCCTGGGAAGGCTGGAGGCCCCCTATTTCGATATAAGTGTCTACACATCACTTATTTCAAAATAGCTATTTCGAATTTGGTGTTATTTCTTGTGAAATGAGGTTTACCAAATTTGAAATAAGCGCTCTGCTATGTCAAATTAATTTTGAAATAGCAGTTTGGATGTGTACATGCTAGCAAAGTTATTTCAAAATAACAGCCCTTATTTCAAAATAACTTTGCTTGTGTAGACATACCCTCATATAAGCAGAGAATGCCACTTTTTTACCCACCTTGTCTAATGAAAGTGTTGAGTTCATTCTGATAGTGGGTTTAACCCACAGTGATCCCCTTTATGATATAATGCATGCATACTACTAAGCATCCTAAGTGTGGAACAATACCAGGATGTTAGTCAATCACAATTTTCTGTTGTATTCCCAGAAAGATTTCTGCCATTCACTACTCAGATTGCCTTTATAGCCTGTTCTGTCTTCATAAAGTCTAGGGAAATCTATTGTGAGGCATAAAGATGGGTTGATCAATTAAGACATATGGAGCTTTTTGCAATAGGCAGTTATGGAGCAAGCATGACAGTAAGCCGAATCCTTGGTCCAGTAGCGAACCTTCAGCTACAAATGGTCCTGTTTGATGTGATGTAGTTTAGCACATAACTTCTTAAATTGGGCCATCATCATTCATTTATTTATGACCAAGTGATTTTTTTCATTCTTCTTTTCTTCATACTCATTTCTTGGTTCCTGAGAGAGTTATTCTAACCTGTCACATTCATGCTTGTGTTTTGCTCATGGTCAACACCAAAAGATATTTGTGCACATAAGGACCTATCCTATATTCCCTCGCACTCCCATGAAGGTTCTTCGAATTTCATTAACTATACATAAGTGATGGTGCTACAGGTATGGGGCATAAAGTAATGTCCATTGTCTTGAAGTGGGTTATATCATATGACGGCTTACAGTTTGATTCAATGGCCCTCAGCATCCGCACTGTACAAATGATTCTAGCATCTCTGAAGCTATACTTTATATTCTGGTTTTTGCTCTAATCCAAATGATTAATGTGGCCTAATGTGGCATCTGTTCCTCACCCTTAGAATTCTCTTCATATTTTAACATAGAGACAGGACAGTGATCTACAGAGACATTTAAAAATAAACATAGTCCTCTCTCAGCAAAAAGAACTGCTATGGGAACCAATATCTATTTTTTTAAAATAAGCAAAATGCTGGGTGGTTCAAGGGATTGATAATTAGGAAAAATGACCTTCACATATAAATTGGATACTGTTGCAAAATCCAGTTTACCTTAGTAATAGAGCTATGCAAATATCAGGGTTTTCAGTTTCCTGGAAATGCCAGAAAATTGAAAAATATTCATTTTGGAGTGAATCCAAAATAAAAATTTTGGCAATAATTATTTTGAAAAAATTCTTTTTGCTAGAACAAAACACTTTATTTAACCTGAATTCAAATTTAGTTTCGCTTTCAAGGTTTTTTTAAGGTTTATAATAGTTAAAAAGAAATGTGAAGAGAATTTTGAAACAAAATTTATTCAAACTAAAGTATTAAAACATTGCATTTTGAAAATGTGAAAAAATGTTTCTTTTTTGTTTTGGTTTTTACACATACAATTTGGCAAAACTGACACAAATTCATTATTCTCATGTTGCTGAATTGGCAATTTGTGTGAAAAATGCTTTGGATGATAATACATAATGATGGTTATTTATATATAGCACAAGTTGATGGTCTCAGTCCATCTAGTGGTGTAGTGTTTGCTTTAAAAAAAAATCCAGCATTCCACTTGTTGCAGTAATTTACTGGAAGAAGTGTAATACAATGAACTAAGTACAGGTTTCTGAGCTAAGAATTCATGAATTGTAGGCTTGGCTCTTCACTGACAAACTGTGTCCTTTAACATATTCATTTAACTTATTTTCCTCCATTGCCTTATCAGATATAATAACTACCTCCAAGGTTGTTAGTTAATGGCTGTAAAGTGCTCTGAAGTGCTAAGTATTTTTACTATTTATTATTATTGCTTGTTAATTGTCAACCTGGTTGGCAAGTCTCATCAAAGGAACAAAAGATTAAATTGGCATTTAGAATGATCAGCTCTCTCATCTCAACAAATTATCCCTCCAGGGCAGAATAAAAGGATGCTGTCCAGCAGAGCGGGGAAACTTGCATTATTGAGGTTTGCAGTGTGCCTGGTCAGTGGATAAAGAGAATTTCATTCTGTTTTGCTGTCAGTATGGCAGCTTTAATGAACCCTATATTGACTTGTAAGAAATAAAATAAAGAAAAACAGAACAAAGAAAACAGCCATAATTATTGAAAGAATAAAAAAAATATATGTAACTGCCTATCATATCATAATGAAAGAAAGTGGTAGTTGAAGATGTGGGTGCTGTGTATGGAAGCCACTTTGACTTAAAATGTAGTTACTAAAATTTAGTTCAATGCAAATTTGAAAATATACTGTCTGGCAGTGTTTGTCACTGCCCATTAAATTGCTTACTGAACCACAGAGAGTTTCTTTCAAACTTCTGGATCCTCAAGAAACGGGCATTAATAAGTATAAGCATTCTCTTTTAGACTTCCCTGGAAGTTGTAGAAAATTGTTTCATGGGAAAACAATGAGAGAAATTATGGAAGTGCTCTCAAAATTCATCTATTATTAATTGTTGTAACTATTATCTGTACAGTGGATTTAATCAGCATTATAATATTTTATTTCCAACACATTTGTCATGTCTTCTGAGTGGTCAGAAAGTGTGTTACTGATTTTCATAGATTCTAAGGTCATAAGGGACAATATGATCATCTTTCTGACCTCCTGCATAACATAAGCCATCGAACGTCCTTGCAATAATTTCTGTTAACTAGACCATATTTTTTAGTGGATGTACTCCTAGGATAATGTATCAAGTCTATTTTTTTACAATAGTTAATCTTTTCCAAATAAAAAAAATGTGAAACCAAAGTGTATTAACCACACATCAAACAGATTTAGAACCCTGGTTATTTGTTAGTGTGACACAGATTGATCTACATGATTGACTACATTATGCAATAGCAGAAGGTTGTTATCACACAGGTATTGTGGTGAAGGGAACATGCCATTAGAGCCATCAGTTGGGCCTGGGAAGATGGGAAGGGACCATGGCTTTCATCCTCTAGAGATCCTTCCCCACATTGTGCTCCTGGGGGAGGGTAGGACAGATGGGCCACAGGGGCCATGTGGTAGCATCTTCAGTAGAATCTGCCTAGATCTTTTCTTCATTGTTCCAGAAAAGGTGTCTTCCCTTGAGGTTTCATGATGTTGCTGCTGTTTTTATGACAATATGGACTCAGTCTAGAATGTTCCCTTCTAGGGCTCATCTAGCCTACGTGGAACAGTCAAAAGAGGAGTTTAGAAGCAGCTTTTTTGGCAAACTCCCTCCCTCCCGGTCGAAAAGCCGCTCTTCCTCAAAAAATGAGGTTTATGCAGCTTTTTGACAAAGGAGAGGGGTTGCCAAAAAAGCCGTGTCTAAACTACTTTCACATCCTAAAGCTCCGTTTTCGAAAGTTTGATCGGAAGAAGATACGCAAATTCCCTCAATTTGCATATCTTCTTTCAACTGTTCCACATAGTCTATATGAGCCCCTAGTGTTACCAATTCTTTCTATTGTAGTGGAAGACTTTTAATTTATTGGCTCTCAAACCCCTCAAGTCATATGAATGTATGAGAATTATACCATTAAATTGTTTGTTTGTTTATAGTAAATTTCTGGCCCATGTGCTTGTAAGCTTGTAAACATTAACCCTTACATTTCAAAAACAAAAAAGCAAATAAGAACTCAAGATATATTTATTTGTTTATCTATCTAGTTAGTTATTATTAAATTTCATCAGTTTTATGCCAGAATTTTTTGAGCACTGACTCATGATTATTACACACTAGCAACTTTACCTGGTGTTGCTCAGGTATTTAACTGAATGTAGTTCTTTTTAAAAGAAAAATATACATACTTTATTTAAAGAAATGTATTTTGCAAAAACACAGTATTATTTTTATGAAGTTAATCTTTATTTCTGATTTCTTTAAAAAGGTATTGTTAAAACTTTTCCATTTAATTTTTTTTATTAATTTTTTTAAAATGGGAATTCCATAAAGTACGATTTTTTCTTCATCCCTATAAGCTCTTATAATTTGTTATGTTTTGATAAAAATGGCTATGATCGGTTTGGTTTCCAATAACATTTACTTCTCGTTTAGAAATATTAAGCATTGATTTAGCTGTGCCAAAATAGAGCAACACTCAAAATTTCTTCATTTTATCTCTTTTCTGTAAGGTTTATTAAGAAGCAATACTATTTCAGGCTCATCTTATTTTTCTGGCTCATCTTGGTTCGGTCTCATTTAACAACATTTCAGCATAGTCAGTTTTGAGGACTGTACTTGAACTGGAGATTCTGTCTCTTTCCTCTCTCGTTTTATGAAAAGCAATCCCATTCCAGGCACATCCTATTTTCCTGGCACAACCAAACCTCATTTCTTTCAGTTATGATAAGAGGAAGCTATATACTGAATTTGATTTTCCTAGTTCTTATCCTTTAGGAGTTCTTAATCAAACAGACAAACTCTAAAATATATAGTAGATGATTCTTGGCAGTCTTGATATTCACTTATCATTATGGCATAGTACCAAAATTTTGTTTCCCACACAAGCAATAGACGGGCAATGGTATTTTTTAGTAATTGATATTTCAGACAAACATGAATGAAATTTCATGGGGCAAAGTGAAAGCATTTCTCTGGGACAAAGTGTTTTCACCTCAGCTGAATTTTAGAGACCTGGTACAATGGTGGTATTAGTGTATCTCAAAAAACACCACAGCAAAAACAAATCACAAAAGTATTTTATAAAGAAAAGTATGTCAGCCTACATGTAAGAATCACTTGCAGATTCCCCTGTGAATAAGATACACACATTTGAAAAGATATTGTATGTGCTAAAAGCAGGTAACTTCTTAAATGAAATATATTCAGGTGGCATGTCTAAATCCTAAAAAGGCATATTTTCATGTAGGTGATGAAAGACTCATGGGGCATGATTTTGAGCTCACTTTTACCAGTATAAATCTGGCATATCTGTACTCATTTGTGGCATTACACCATGTAACATGTATGCAAGTGAAAGGAACTGAGTCTTTAACCCACCCCCTATACATTTGCACTGACCAGATTGTAGCTATGTTAGTCCCAGGCTTTTGTAGAGCTAATGTAGTTTAGAGGAAATATCTTTTATTAATATATGTTATAGTTATATCAACAATTAAAGATATTACCTTACCCACCTTGTGTGTATGATATCCGAGGACTAACATGGTTACAAGACTTCATACAGATTAAGGCTGTCAGTCTAAACTGTTCCCAGACAAACAGCTGTGGAAATATTCTTTCAGTTTATGTTAAACAAAAGGATTTCTGTTCTAATGCCTTTATTTCACAGGAACCTAAAATTTGTAGACACTGGATGCTGCAAAATTCCTATCAAGAGAATTCATGTGGGCTACCTTGTGTAACTTTCTTTGTGCTTTTAAGCATTTGCCCATTAACACAACTTGTTACCGTGAGTACGTCTAATGTAGCCTTTCAGAACAGAGAGTAACTTCTCTAATGGGAGAGATTCTCTCATTAACATAGGTAGTCTACCTCCCCAAGAGGCAGTGGGTAAGTCCTGTTGACTATCTATATCCAGGATTTTGTTTGGCATAGCTACATTTCTTTACATCCTGGGAAATGTAGTTAGGCCAGTGTAGGCCAGCTGAATAGGTACATTAAGTATATAGCTGATCCTCTCTGGTCCAGACCATGGATATTGCTGGACCAAAAAACACTGGTGGCTGGCAGTAGGTGCCGACTGGGAGTCCAACAGCAGAGGGGCTGGCAGCTAGGAGCCTGGCTGGAGCTGGGAGCAAAGGCTGGTGGCTGGGAGCCAAGCCTGGGCCCAGGAGTGGTGCCTATTGGCCAACTGCAGGGTCAGCAGCTGGGAGATAAACTTGAGAGCTGAGGCTGGTGACCAGGAGAGGTGCAGGATCCCATCTAGAAAACTGGTGGCCACCCAGGAGAGCCTGGAAGGCCTGCTGCAAAGAGGCTGTCATTGACCTCCTCTTGTTCAGGACCAGTCAGATTCTGAGGGTGCTAGACCAGGCTTTTAAGTATTTTAAACCCTTCTGAGTTGGAGGTTTCCCTCCACATCAGGGACAAGCATTTCATTTAATGGATTTGTTTAATATCTCTATCTCTTTTGTTACATCATTTATAATCATATATTTTCACTTTTACCATGAGCATTTTATAGTTACATTATTTCTAACTTTCATTTTTAATAGTTCTTCAGATTTGTTAAAGCCCATCACTTTTGTAATGCTCATATTTTTAGGTAGTGTAAACCAGCCGTGGACCTTCCTGGCCTATTCTGGGAAAGGCTAGTTCAGTGAACAAGTGGAAAAAAAATAAGACACTCGCTCTCTCTGGGAAGGAGGGTGGGAAATTGTTCCTTGAGCATTCAAATGTTGCCATTTATTTTTGATTCAGTTATTTTTCACTGTGGCTGTGCTAGAAGAAATGTTACAGCCATAGGACTGTAAAAGGGAAGATACCGGTCTAGACATGTTCTGGTGGGACTTACTGGGTCGCTGAGTTGATGCTTGGGCAAGTGAGCCGCTGGATTGAACAGTTTTCATTATGTGGTGCTTGCACAACTGCCTCTTATATAATTGTAAATACCTTTGTCACATAAAAAGTCATATGTGAGTCCTGCAGCTTAGCAGGCACAGGATGGAAGTTTCCATCCTTAAAGTACATGGCATGGGACCATGCAAGTGCAAACAGCAGCTAACCCTTATCAGCTTTAACCCATGCCTTGTGCTGGGAAACTACTAAGTGGTAAACAAGTTTGACATCAGTCTTAGCTCATAAGAGTGATAAGAATGGTGTTGAGCCAGTAGCGTACACCCAGTAAACAACTGTAGTATAACTAGTGTAGGGAGTCCTGTGCCCAGTGAGTCTCACCAGGGACCTAGACCTCAGAGGGTGCCCTGGATTCCTCCAGCTGGAGCCACATCCATTGCAGCCTGGTGCAAGGTGACAGAAATGGGACTCCCCACAGACTGAAGGGGTGCAAGCATTTCTAAGTGCCGGTTGCTCTGTTATGCATTGCTCTGCCTGTGCTTATTGATGTGTCACTTTGCAGTAGCTATGTAGCCATTTGGCAATATTAAGCCTGTACTAGTAGTGACGTAGTGAGATTAATAAAAGCAACTATTCCTAACTGACTCTGTTGTAAAAGCGAATCCATAATCCTGTTTAGCCATGGCCTTGTGAGTTGACAACCTTATTTGTAGTTTCTGTGTTGGTCAGTGGCTCATGATGGTCACTTAATGCCCATTTGACTATTGGTCACCCTCCTTTATTGCTACTGGAGAACCAGCTGTGGGCATCTCCAAGACTCAGAACATACTTCAGTTAAAATATGCATAGCAACATCATATAACTTTATACACAATAATAAAATACGTATTTTGACAGAAGAACGAGCTTCAGCAGTTCATGTCATTTCATATAATACTTTGCAAGGCATGCTTTCTATGAAATATCACAACCATATACTTCTGATGAACATAGCGGTTATAGGATGCTACTCTGATGTCCAGGGCCCTACTCTGAGGTATAGGGCCTCACAAGTGTGTCAGCCAGAGAATAGAAGGTCCCCTTCTGATCACAGCATTCTACATTTTCATTGCTTCCCCAAAAGTTTTTGGATTGGTGGAATTAAACAGCCATGTAAGTCATCTGTGCAATGGCTTGTGACAATGAAGCTGCTTCTAGGAATACCATTCAGCATTTAAGGATGCTGAGGCTGAAAGTCATGTTGTTTTCAAAGCAGAAAAGTCAAATTTGGATGGATAAGGCACAGAATAGTTAGGCATAAAAAAAGCTCATTTTTAGATTGGTGGGAAACTGTCAAAGATGCGTTCAGAGGTTGCTTAAATGCACTCTGCTATGACCTTGCCACTCCACTTTAATTCTGAGTGTGTGTGTCCGTCCAGGGGTTTAATGCACTTTAATTCATTCACTTGAAATTCACCACTTTCAGTTACTTTAGGTTAACTTTCCTGAGTATCCTACTGAATGACAATCCCTAAGATAAAAAAAATGGATTTTGTAATACTTGCCTTCTTTGACTAAATTATAAGATATAATAATTCATAGGGTATGTGGAATATAAATTATGGCATTGTAAAATGGGTTTTAATCAAGATATTTTTGAACAAGACAGAATTAGGAAGATTGACTACAGATGTACTGTACCAAATGGGCTATTTTAAAAATGGATATTTATGCAATGTTCCTGTCCTCAAAGCCTTTCTACATAGACCATTTTATCCTTAAAAATGCAGGTCACCGTTTAGGCTAAAGTTCCATCCATAAATGGTTTATAAAGGGCTAATAAAATATAATTAAATAAATGGCAATCAGTTGCTATAAAGGCCAACAGAGTATTATGTTGGCGTTTTTACTGTATTTTATAACCATCAATAAAGCACTTTCCCTCTATGGGCTTGAAGCCAACTGTTACCTGTAAACAGTATGTTTGTAACACATCTGTGAAGTGATTTTAAACAGAAACATAACCCTAAGTGTTCAAAATGTATATAAAATATAATTCAAGATGAGTGAATCCTAGAATATTCTAGCATTGATGGCACTAAACTGGAAGATATGAAGGTCCAGAATACTATAGAATGCCCCAGGAAAACTACCAGCACAAAAGAAAATTAATTTTAAAAAAATGGTCTAAAGCCCTGCCAAATTCATTTCCAAGCACATATATGTACTTAATTTTGTATATACTGTATTTCCATTAAGGATGAAAAGTAAATACCATACATGAAAAATGGCAGCTTTTATTTAGTATGATTATATTTTTAATGTAATATAGATTCAGCCAATGTTGTTTTAAGGTGTGCAGAGCTTTATTTTAATAAAACAATAATGAATACAATGAGGTAAAAGACATTTTGGACAAATTTCATTAGTATTGATAAAAAGAAAATTGTATTTCCTTAAGAAAACATGAATGAACAGAAAAAAGAATTTGAGGAATTTTATTTCCTCCCATCTTCATAGTGTTCGAATACTGAAAATAGCACCGTTAGTTTGAAGTTTGCATTGAAGGCTTAGCATTCATGAGGGAAGTTAAGGAGAATGCAGTTATTAAAGTTATAGCTTGTGTTCCTTCCATGTTTGTTTGTTTGTACGTGTGAGAAATGTAAAATTTTACCTTCATTCAATCTGAAAACTATTATATAAGCAAAATCAAGTTGTCTTCAGATAGTTTCTTGAAGCACGTCTTTTTCTTTATGGAACAAAGAGTCAGGACATGATGAAAATTATAGTAGATCATCTCTAAGGAATTACTCCAAAGACTGTGTAAATTAAATGTGAAGTTAAAACATCTGTTTGAACACATTTCTCAAAGGCAGTGTGGCATAAAATACTGGGTACTCGTGTGTGTGCACTCCTTTTTTCATAGAGAAATAAATGTTGATACTGAATGCAAACATATAGTTCTTTTATCAACAAAATAATTTTAAAAAGCCAGGGATTCAGTTGGGGATGTGTGCTTACTGCTATTAAAATCTTCCTTCTTCCCTTTCTTTTCCCAAGTTTTAAGCAAATTCTGTAGTGCTAGGAAATTCTTCATTTGTAATGCTGTTAGAACACTGGTTTGATAAAGATTGTTAGTGCCTGAAGGAAAATACGCACTAATGACCAAGTCAACCAATTACAAATAGTGTGTATAAAGTAATTTTTTTCTGTCATGATGAGGTTGATACTGATCTTGTCTGATGGGCTATGATTACTTCATGAGACGATTGGTCATCTATTTAAGGGCAAGGAATGCAACCAATATCTACAGAATGGGGGAAGGACTGTATCCTGGGAAACTGTGACCCGGAAAAGGATTTAGTCATCATAGTGCAATGTTGTAGCCAAAACAACAACAACAAAAAGCTAACATAATCCTTGAAAAGAGATTAAACAAAGGAGTAATGAATAAGAGTAGGGTGAGATATTAAACCTGGAGAAAATGCCTTACAGTGACAGTTTAAAAAAAGCTCTGTGTGTTTGGCTTATCGAGAAGGAGATTGAGAGGCAATTTGATTACAGCATATAAACATAATCAGAAAGATTTGCTGCATGAAATTTGGGAAAAATTGGATGCAAATCCCATCAACTTGATCCACGGTATTATCCACCTGTGAGAGAACCATAAAAGCTAGGTATTTTTTGTTAGAGAAAATTACAGAAAACACAACAGATGCAAAAGCAATGCTATAATCAAGGAGTATGTGTACATACTTTCCTGCTAGGAGACCTATTAATGTTGCCATCAGCCGAATATAAGTTAATGGCCGGTTGGCAGGATTCTTTTGAAGTAACTAGATAAGTAGTACTCGTAGTTTACAAAAGAAGGTTATCAGGCTAAAGTGAAGAGACCAAAATCTACTTCATGAATCTTCTTAAGCCACGGACAACATGGGAATGAATGGTGATGCTGTACTGCTCCCCTTGTCTGTAAAGATGTTTTTGGTGACGAGAAGAAGGCTAATGTAACAGGTTTGGCATGCCTGTCTCAGCAGATGCTGCTTTCAGCAGACCACAGTATAACTAATATTTATATTTATAAATAGTTGATAGTGACTCTGACCCCTCCTTTTAACTCTGAATGAATTTCTTTTGTCAAAATAGTTGGGGTGACTGTGAAGGAGAAAAGAAAATCTACTTACTTGTCAATTTATCTTTCCTGACCTCCAAGGATTGCCATTCTACCACTAGCTTTGCAGTGATCTAAATATCCAGATAGTACAGTGATTGGTGAACATAAAATATGAGATACATTGAGAAAGACTTTTGTTTGTTTGACCTTCATCCTTCTGAATCTTTTTTTTATGTAAAATGACAGTTTGTAATTGTTCAGTTGCCACTATTATTTCACAGTTTTTGTAGTATTCTCTCTGTTGTGTTTCAAAATGGGTGGAATTCTCTGTATTTCCCTTATTTAAACTGGGTCTTATGTCCTCCCTTTAGCAAAGCAGAGGGGGAAATTATGGTAATGAGAAATAGAGCTGCCCAGAGAAGAAAAATCATCAGGCTTGTTATATTTTCAGCGGGTCTTTTATCTGTGTTTGCTAAACTGCGGGGTTAGACTTTGTACCATTTCATGGAAATCCACAATTAAGATGATAAAAAAACCTCCAGTAGTATAGTGATAGAAATGTAGCCGTGTTAGTCTGGGGTAGTTGAAGCAAATGATTTTGATCTGAGGAAGTGGGTCTGGCCCACGAAAGCTCATCATCTAATAAACCATCTTGTTAGTCTTTAAAGTGCTACATTGTCCTGCATTTTGCTCCAGTAGTAATTACATTTAATAGGAACCATAATGCCTAGTTCTTTGGAAATTTTCTTTCAATTATATTGGTTTATAGAAAATCTTTCTGAAATATAGACTGGTTATATCACCATCTCACAATTATATTAATAATGAGCAAATCCCATGATACTAAAAAATAGAGCAAAACTTTTTATTTCATTACTTACTGGCAATATCACTGTTTAAACCCACTTTTCACTTTCTCAGATAATTACACATTTATATACTGTGCAAGCCTGCCTCCCCTTCTCCCTCAAATTGGGTATCCTATTAATTCTGTCTTTAAAAAGTCATATACCTACAATAAGTCTGCACATTAGAGTATCTTATATTTAAATGGTAGTGTGAATCTCTTTTTATTCTTTTAATTTTTTTTGCACATCTGGAAACCTAAATGTTAGCACAAGTCACTGCCCACTGAGCTGTGTCAAAAAGCTGACAGTTGTGTCTATTGCTTGCAAAATAAGCACATGAATAAATGCACTCTGAAATATATTAAACTGTCACTTTTATCACTAAAGTCTTTGCAAAAAAGAATAGCAACATGTTAAACTTACCTTTTTCTATTTCTCATATGTGAAATGACTTTTTCCCTTTAGAATACAATCTGCCACTCTCAAAAAAAGTAATAAGATAGTTGATTGTACTGCCTACTCTCTTATCTGTAAAGGATTTTGCTGGATTCATTATTTACCTACACAGCCAAAGGCTGACTTTAAAATATTTAAGCTGCTTTAAAAAAAAGTAATTAAAAAAGTATTGATGAGTCTGTGTGGGTATTTGGTTATTCCAGAGTTATATTTGAAATAAAATAAACAGATTTTGTTAATAGAATAAGTACAGATGCTTGTCTTTTTCAGTTATGTTTAGAATGTAAGTGTAATGTTTGAGAAATATGGTTGAAAGGGCTGCAAATAAATAAGGGGAAAGTGTACTTGGCACTATTATCTTACTGGGATAAAATTAATGACTTCAGATAAAGCTATTAAAATATTGCACTAACAGAGTTTTAAACAGCCATGCTTCAGTGTACAGATGGCAAAACATTTACAGCTTTTATGCTGTACATCAGGGTCAGGTTAAAATGTACATGGCTTTGATTCTCAAAGCTGCTGGGTATCTCTTTCTTCTATTTACCACAAAAAGTACAACATAGTACTCTGGGAAATGAAATGATAAGCAAATCAGAAATGTTCTTCTTGTTTAAATGATTGCTCAGGATATTTTAGAAATTTATTACTTCACCCAATGCACACTTGAAGAAAAATGTCTAGAGATTTTGAGGCGTCTGCTGGGGATGTAGAAGTTGGAGCAGGAGAGGTAGCATATGCTTTTTTTATTTTTGATCACACTCTGCAATTTGACAAAGCTACTAACTACAGTAACAGCTATTGGTGCTGCTGTTCTTCCTTCTGCTGAATGCAAGGAAGCACAGCTAGAGGCTGGCCTGATTCTCAAATCAAGAATAGGAATTTCGACAACTCTAGGGTTGTCAGGCATCCGGTTTCCTAAAAGGGACTCTGTCAGCTCCAGTCAGCACCACTTACTGCACCATGAAAAGACAGGATAGCGGAACAATGGAGCTAAGACATGGTCCCTGCATGGCTTGGTTCCTCATGGATCCTAGAAGTGGCTGGCATGTTCAGCTCCTAAGTGCAGGGGTAGCCAGAGAGGCTTCATGGGAAGCCTTTCCCTGAACACCAGTGCCGCAGCTTCCATTGACCAGGAACCATAGCCAGTGGCAGTTGTAAGGGCAGTGCCTGCATGCATGGGCACTGCACTGAATCCCCCTGGTCCCTGCACTTAAAAGCCAGACATGCTGACCACTGTTGGGATCCGCATGGAACCAGGGCAGGTAGGAAGCCTGTCTTAGCCCACTGCGCCACCAGCCGAGAGGTGCCTGAGGTAAGCAATGCCCAGTTAGAGTCCAAACTCCCTCCTGGAGCCCAGACCCTAACTACCTGCCTCAGACCTGAGACCTATCCCAGAGCCCATACCTTGCACCTCCCCCTGCACTCCAGTCCCCTGCTCCAGCCCTGAGGCCCCTCCTGAACTCCAAACCCCTTGGCCCCAGCCTAGAGTCTCTTCCTGCTCCCCAAGCCCTTCATCCCCAGCCCCACCCCAGAGTCCACACACTAACCTTCTGTCTCAGCCTCCAGCACTCTCCCTCATTCTGAATACCTCATTTCTGGACCCACCCTAGAGCCTGCATACCTTGACAGATCCCTCACCCCCTTCCCCTCCTACCACCCTCATGCCAATCCTCTGCCCTGTTCAGGTGGAATTAGGTGAAGTAGTGGCAAACGAGGGAGGGAGGGAGGGATGGGGATGCTGTGAGCAATGGTAGGGCCTCAGAGAAGGGATGGAGCTGGGGTGGGACCTCAGGAAAGGGTTTTGTGACTACAAAGTTGGCAATGCTAGGCAGTTACCCTTAGTTTTATTATCATGCTGTGCCTGGAATCAGCATTATTGGAAGCAGATGAGCATCAAGATAGAGAAAGGAAATAGTGATTATTAAGAACAGTTTTTTTAAAAGCCTCCTATCCCTAGCTTATGGATTTCTTTTTACTTTCTTTGGTGATCAAAATAGATAGGCACTGAGAGCTAACGTTGCAGCAGAGAACCAAGAGAAACTGGAGCACCATTTCCATTATTTGCTTGTGAGTGGCCTAATGCTAGTTGAGGGTGGTGCTGGAGGACAGATCAAGTGTTTCTCTATTGCACTAAAGGAAGTAATGCACAGCCCTCCTTATTCCAACGTAGAGGACATTGGAAAGCGCAACGTTGCTAATCTGTAATTGTGTCTTGCTGATTTTTGAGATTGTACCATGTATGTGTCCTCAATGACGCTGTTGTGAGTTGATTAGGAAAAGAAGGGCCTTAACTTCATCGCCTCAAAATGCGAAACTTAGTCTTGAAATTGTCCAAAAAGCTATAGCACAGAACTGATTTTAATGTAGTTTAAATGTAGTTAGACACTTCTAACATCATAAATTAAGATGATCTCTCCCCATTCAAGTCTGTCTTCAAAACTCATCCTTCTGTAAAGCATACATGAAATTGGTCAACTGAGATATTTATTTACATTATTCCATTCCAATCCCCAGCACTCCCAAGAAAAAGAGACTTTAATCATATTCTGCATTAGAATTTTACAGATGATGATGATTATCTCATCACCATGTCATTTTGTTACCCTTCATTAAGCCACTGTTTCTGAAAGTGTTCGGCAAAATCACTTTGAGAAACACATGAACTGGCCACCCTGGTTTCTTTATTTACTGGTGCCACAGCCACGGAGCCTCACGGCTCCCATTGGCTGCAAAGAGCAAAATGAAGCCAATGGGAGCTGCGAGGCTTCGTGGCTGTGGCACTAGTAAATAAACAAACTGAGGTGACCCGTTAATGTGTTTCTCAAAGTGATTTTGTGGAACACTTTCAGAAACACTGAATTAAGCTATATCAAAGATTAGCTTGTAAATTATTTAGGGCAGGAATCCTGTTGTGTATCTATTTGGAGAAGCACTTAAAAACGTTGATAAATAATAATTACTGTCTGAGTGATTGCCATCTGAGCAGAGGGGGTCCAAACTAAAAAAGTTTGTAGAGATCCTAATTATAGCAGGAAACCTGCATAATCTTAAAATAAATAAATCTTGTCTTCTTAACTGCTTAATCTTAATACTTGGCTTCATGTTGTGCTAAAATGTGATATAATGACAGTCTTGTTTTTAAAAAAAGCTTTTAATAAAACACTTTAGCTTTTAACACATCATGAAATTCCTGGTTTTGATGACTCATACTCGAAAAATATAGTGTGAACAAATCTTTATTTCTCAATCCTAATTAAAAGAAAAATTAACCTTTTTTCTTTCTTGTTTGTTAGCAAGTTATTTTAAATGTGCATGTTTTATATGCAGCATACACTTGTATTCAGAATCATGTTTCTAATAACATTCTTTACGGCTAAGTATTAGACATTACCCACATAGGCTCTAGTTCTTGCTCTGCCTTAATTTGTACCGCTGGTCTCTCTCACTTGTATTTTTTTTCCCTGGGGAAAGGCAGTACAGGAAGAAAAATGATATTTTAATACTGTTTTAAATCTCTAATAATGAAATCTTCAGAAAAATCTCTTTAGAGTCAACCCTCTCTAATTCCAAAATATATGTTATCTGAGGAAATGCTCCCTGTGTCAATCAACAGATTCCTTAACATCTATTTATAACTACAGATATTTTCTACACAGATATGTTTTAATAATTTCAAATAATTGCACTTTTTAGGGTTTGTTCCACAGCCCACAGTGTCCATGTAAAGGCACTTATTGGCTTCAGTATGCTTTGGGTCAGGCCTTACTAGCAAATCAGTTTCCTCCTTGCAGGAGGAGGAGGAGGATTTTGGTTTAAACATAGCTGATTCCAAGAGACAATATTAAGGAAAAAACAGGGCAATCTGAATTTATTTGTACCACCTCCATTTCATAATTAGACAAAGAAACTTCCAGCTGTGTGGTTGTCTTGTTTTGTGTGTTTTTGAATTTTTGTTATTCTCTCTTGTTGAGATCTTCTAAGATATGTAGTCACCATTGGAATCAGTGGAAGTTAGGCTCCTTAATACCTTTTGAGGATCTGATCCATAGCCTTTAATAATAAGATCATTTGAGTTCAGGAAGAGTCCAGAGAAGCTTCTTTCTCTGGTGGACAAACACTTAAAACAAACTTGGAATTAGGACAGCTTGTTTTCTGCCCGTCCTTATATCTTTTTTTTCCCCAGAATTCCAGTTTCTGATACGTAAATAATATCATTTATACTTTTTCCCCTAGAATTCTGATTTCCAGTAGAAATGATCATGTTATATTTCAAAATGTATTCAGGCGCTGACAGTGTATCAAAGGGGGGGCAGTTGTTTGAGGCCCAGGTTTGGCAGCCAGTGCTCCGGCCCTTTAAATCACTGCTGGAGTGCTGTGCCGCGTGCTCCAGGCAGTGCTAAGGAGGGGAGGGTACCACACTCTGGGCACCCTCAGCCCCTCCCATTCCACCCACTGAAATGTATTAACTATCACTCTCTGACTAACATTGCTTTTAACAGAACATTGCAGCTAATGTAGACAGGGCAAGTTGCTTCAGCAATGTATTAGATGATCTGTCAATCCTAGACACTCTGTTAAGATGACATGGTCCACTTAGAGTCAAAGATTTTCTTCACAGCTGTATATTATAACCCCTTGAAAATCAGAAACTGAAATCTGTTTAATATTTTTTCTGCATTCATTATTACTATTGTTTGCTAATGATCCTTTTCCTGTTGAAAGTGATTCTTTTACATATTTATTCTAAAAAATAGGCAAGAAAGCCTTTGTTTTCAAAATTACATGCATGCTTCTCAAATGATGTAATTT
This sequence comes from Pelodiscus sinensis, assembly GCF_052426305.1. NCBI lineage: Eukaryota > Metazoa > Chordata > Testudines > Trionychidae > Pelodiscus > Pelodiscus sinensis. Next base: position 205,117,544 of record NC_143052.1, read on the forward strand.
ATCCCAAGATATATAGATACTAACAATCTATTTTGTTAAAACCATTTTTGGGCAAGCCAATATCTGCCTTTATCCTGCAAACTCTTGTCACATAGGCTTAACTCACAGGGGTTACATCTACACTATGGAGCTATTTTGGGCTACCTCCAGTATCTAGAAATAGAAATTTCGTGTCTTAGGAGCAAGCCCATCATATCGAAATATTATGTCCCTGTAAACCTCATTGCACAAGGGATAAAGAATGTTCTGGAATTGTACTTTATTATAGACAATGCCAAATTTCGAAATAAGCTATTTCGAAATAAGATCGAAATAAGCTGCACAATTTGTGTAGAGCAAATTACATAGCTTATTTCAAGATAAGAGTGCTGTGTAGGTGCACCAAGAGGTAGCTGCAATTGAAATCAGTTAGATTCCTTCATGGCACCCCTTTAGTTTGGTGCTTTATTTTAGTGTTGCAGAAAAAGAATGAATTTATATTTGTATTGTAAGTTAGGTTGGCAGTTAAGTTTTAATGAAATTGTTTTACAAGTTATGGACAAAAGAGTCACTTCATGATTATGTTACATGCTTATTCCCTCTACAATATATTGATTTTAAACCAGCAGCTTGAGTTAAGAGACCACAGTCATATTTTAAGCTTGCTTTAGAAAGAAATTTAAATCACAGTCATTGTATTTATGTTTAAGCCTATCATCATCTTCAGGCCATTAGAAAATTTCTCTCTGTGATGCTCTTAAATTGAATTCTAACTCAGCTACAAGGTATTTCTGTTGTCTAGAAGCTCATTATGTTTATAAATAAGTGTGTTTAGAAAATATGAGTAATATAATATTCATCCATTTTGAGGTATGTGCTATCTAAAATGACACTGTCCAATACCTATCTTCTAATTCTTAGTATAAGAGAAGATTTTCACACTGTTCAGCTGATGATTTTTACCTATCAGGAGTACATCCTTATGTATTGTATTGCTTCCTTCCCCTCAAAAAAGACAGTGACTTGATTCTGATATCTCATGGGTGTAAAACAGGAGTATCCTCATTTAAATCAAATGTATTTAAAATGCAAACCCAGTGTAAGTGAAATCAGTTTTGGTCTCACTGAGTTTTTAACATTTCTAGCATAGGCAAAATTTACATCTGTAGTTATTCTGTTCTTTTTGAAAAATGAATTTGCTACTCTACATTCAACTCCTGTTAAATTTTTGTCTTATTAATCTTCCTTAACATGTCTGCATTTTCAGTGTAGAGACATAGGGTTCATCTACACTGCACCATTATTTTGAGATAACTAGCATTATTTTGAAATAACAAAGCAAACGTCTACACAGCCATTTGGTTATTTTGAAATAATTTCAATATAATGGACGGCTTATTCCAAAATCTGTAAACCTTATTGTACAAGGATTAATGCCTATTCCAAAATAGCTATTTTGAAATAAGGTGTATGTAGACGCTCCACTGGTGCTATTTCAAAATTGCCCCTCACCAGAACCATTCTAAGTTATTCCTCCTTAGTGCCTCCTGGGGCTCTAAATTGAAATAGCATACCTATATCAGGGTGTGTCTAGACTACCGGGATTTTTTTGAAAAAAATGGCCTTTAAAAAAAAACGTTACCTGCATCTAGACTGCAGCCACATTCTTTCAAAAGTAAATCAAAAAAAGTGGCAGTTTTTTTGACAGAGGAAAACCTCATTTTACGAGCAATAACACCTTTTTATCGAAAGTGCTCTTTCAAAAAAAGGTGTCATGTAATGCAAACTGTGCTTTTTTGAAGGAGAGCATCCAGACATCCTGGGTGCTCTCTTTTGAAAAAGTGGCTTGCTTTTTCGAAAGTACTGGTTGTAATCTAGATGCTCTTTTTCGAAAGAGGCTTTCAGTCTAGACGTAGCCTAAAGGAAGCCTTCCTCAAACTAATTTTGAGGCTTCCTTGCAGTGTGTACTTATTTCAAAATAAGCTGTTTCAGAATAACTATTCTGGAATAGCTTATTTTTGAAATAAGCGTGCAGTGTAGACATACGCATAATGTTTGAGTTGGAAGTAGTTGAGTGAGGGGCAAAAGGATCTGTATGGCCATGTAAAAACTATTTCATTAAAGTCTAGTGACTTGGAAAAACATAAAATCACATCAAATCACCATAGATAAAGTTTTTGGATGACATAGAAGTTGGCAGAGTAGTAAATAATGAAGAGAACATCATTCTGAGAAAGTGTTTTAATTGATTGATAAACTGAGTGCAAGCAAATAATATGTTTTTAAATATATGCATCTAGGAACAAAGAATGTAGGACAGATTTTCAAAATGGGGGATGCTATCTCGGGAAGCTATGACTCTGAAAAAGAATTGGGTTTGGCAACGGATAATCAGCTGAACAGGAGGCAATGTTGTGTGGGTAAAAGGTCTAGTCTAATCCCTGGATGTATATAGAGAGGAATCTCAAGTGGGAGTAAAGAGGTTATTTCATTTCTGTATTTGGCATTGGTGCAACTGCTTCTGGAATATTGCATCCAGTTCTCGTGCCAAAATTGGAGAATGATGTTTATAACTTGGAGAGTGTTTAAAGAAAGAGCCATACAGATGTTGAAAGGGTTAAAAAAGATGCCCCAGTGATAGACTCAAGGATCTCAATTTATTTAGCTTAACAAAGAGATGGCAAAAGAGTGACTAGATCACAGTAGTTATATGGGGAACTAATATTTTATAAAGGGCTCTTTAGTGTAGCAGAGAAATGTATAACACCTAATTGCTGGAAGTTAAAGCTGGTCAAATTCAGAATAGAAATAAGGCATACATTTTTAACAGAGAAGATAATTACGTACTGTAACAGTTTACCAAGCATTGTATTCTCCATCACTGGCAATTTTAAAATCAAGATAGGATATTTTTTTCTGAAAGATATAATCTCAGTCATTTCGGGGGAAATTTCTGTGCTTTACAGATCGTCACAGTAGGTGATAACAATGGTCCCTGCTGGCTTTGGAATGTAGGGACAATGTAGAGATTTTGTTTATAAGACAATGTTTGCATAGACTGGGAAAAAGAGATTGGATGCCTAGGCTCCTCTTTACTCCTTTCTGTGAAACAGAATGCTTCCTCAGATTGCATACAGTGTTTGTAATAAACAAAAGGAGAATGTTTTTGTGGGCCCCCCTTTTAAATATTAGTGTCACATCACAGATTATAAATAATAATTGACATTAAGGAGGAACTACATGAGATGTATATTTTCCCATTTTTTCCAATAAACAAATATGTTGAAGTTTACTAAAACCCTTCAGTCCTGGATTTAAAAAAAAAACTATAAGAGGAGTTATTAATACATTCCTAGAGAATATATTGAGGAAGGTGGTTTTGATAGTGTGGCATGTAGGTTATTTTTGTTGGGGAGTGGCATCTGGAAAATAACTTTTAGTTTAAAAAAATTGTGGAAATATAGGAATACCTAGCCAAAAATATGGCATAAACACTCATAATCTGTGACAGAAACATGACTTTGTAAACCCCATGCACAACCAGAAACAAGAAAATGAAAGAACATATCTAGGTTTAATTCTACTGCCTTGCTAACATTTTGAAATGTGCAAGTTATCCTCCCAAACAGAATTTGTTCCATTGTAAAGATGAGTTCTGAGAATGAAATTAAGGTAATATTGCTTGGAAAGGATAAAAATATATTCTTCAGTCTTTTTCAATGGTAGTGTTAATGCCTCCTCAATTAAATCCTTTGTGGTTTTGCTAAACAAAAACATTACAACACTACATCAAGTAATAGCAGAACAAGAAGTTATTTTTAAATTAATGCCTGTTGGGCATGAAAATATTCCCTGTACTGTATGACAGAGGCTTATATATGAGCCTATTTTTATAGAAAGAAAATAAGGATGCTGCATAGTACAGTAAAATTATTTATTACTTAATGTTATCCAAATTTTCTCCTTTCTGTGCCAAAACACAATCTTTATAAATATTTCACCTGGCCAGGAGGAGAAGTAAGTACCTGTCTTTCCAGCTGCCTACTCTGAGGCCATACATAAAGTAATTCCTTTCATTTGGATTATTGTTGTGATGTGTTCAGAGTATGCAAATACAGAGAATGACAGTTACAGGCTATATTCTCAGCAGTGACCAAAATGCACAGATTTCAGATCTATATTTAGTAGGCAAAGGAATTTATAGTTTAACTTTGACCTCCCTGATCTTCTTGATGATTTGTCCTGATTGTTCCTCCTATTTTACAAGAGCTTAATGGCTGTTGGAATTTTCACCAGAACTAAGTGCCTAGCTAATGCAGCCAAAGTAGACGTGGCAGCCAAACCTTGCCCTCTTTTCTCTGTTATCCCTGTGCATCTCAGGTTATGGTCTTAGGATAGTTCAGTTTACTCTCTAGAGCATCTCTCTCTTTAGTGAACTCCCTCCATTTATAGCTAGGCAGGGTAAAAAGTCACTTACCTCACTGGGTCAGCAGAACCTACATGATCTTTCTCAGTAGTTTGAACACCTTATTTCTGGCAAACACTGCCAATCTGTTATAAATAACTCAAAGGGAATTAATGAACACAAATCTGATATCAGAAAAAGCAACACACAGAAACCTGTTGGAGAACACTTGCACCTTTCCAGGGCACTCATTAATGGATCTCAAAGTCACTGTGTTGATTCAGGCCAATTTTACAAGCCAAATACACAGGGAAACATTGGAACTTAACTTCATTTATAGGTTTGGGACCCATCACAAAGGTATGAATAAAGACATTACCAGGCTAGCACATTACCTTCCACATCCTAATGACGTAACCAAACAATCAATGAATACCTAAGAACAATTTTCACCTTCTCTATCAGCTTCATGTAACATGAACACTCTAAGTCACTATTTTTTCCCTTCCTTCTCCCACCATCTCATAACCTATTTATTTTGGAACCGAACTTTTAATACTCCATTCATCTGAAGAAGTGAGTTGTGCCCACAATAGCTCATTATAGCATCTACATGTTGTGTTGGCCTTTAAGGTGCTGGTAGACTATTTGTTGGGTTTTTTTTAAGTTTTTCCAGTTACAGACTAATTTGGCTACCCCTCTGAAGCTCAAAGAAGGGTGTGATGGATAGGAGAAGTGCTGGCTTAACTTCCCCACACAAAGAAAGCAGGCAAGGTATCTTATACAAATCAAATTTCAGCACCATGCTCCCATTGATTCTTTTGGCTCCCTGCCAACACCATTGCTAGACACTCGAGTTTAACCCATTCATCACCGGATGCTGGCCAGCACTCCTCCTGTCTATCACAAAGGGCACAAAGAGGAAGTATAATTTAACAAAATCATTTCAGACACTGGGTTTGATTCACCAGTGCTAGTATAGGAGAGGTATGCAAATTAATCTCCAAGGATATGCAAATTAATCTCCAAGGATTATTGAGCTCCAGGATAAGGGATGATGGGGATTGCATTGTTGCCATCTTCTGGCAGTTCAGCCAGGGACAACAGGAATCCTGCTAATTGCTGCTGCCCGTGTTATGCTGTGAATTAAGGAAACCCTAGGCTGCTTTGGTCTCAACATCCACATTTGGGGCTACACTTGCAAGCTATTGGTCCTATAAGAGTGGAAAGTGCAGGTACCTCATTCTGCCTGGGACTACTTGCTGCAGTCAGGAGACCTGACACTAACAGAAGCCGACCTACACCAACTCTAAATTAATCTGGCCTCATGGCTTAGAGAATGTCACTAATATTCTCTCAGCTGAGCAGTGATTTCCCATGAGGCAGGGTAATGAACAGTGATAGCCCAAACAACTTCTGTGTTGCAAATGCATGTGAGCATGCCCGAAATAGGCTCACTCAGAAGTGAGGATAGCACTGATGGTCCAATGCTTGCTATTACTTGTGGGGCTAAATTTACAGCATAGAGTAACAAAATCTGTACTGAAGCTTCAGGGGGTAGCCAAGTTAGTCTGTTACAAAAAAACAAAACAATAAATGGTCTGGTAGCACTTTATAGACTAATAAAACATGTAGATGGTATCATGAGCTTTTGTGGGTTCATGATACCATCTACATGTTTTGTTAGTCTATAAAGTGCTACCAGATCATTTGTAGTTTTTTTTTAAATCTGTAGTAACAGTGCTAAACATGAGATAGCAGCTAAGGAGATGTGTAACATGTCACACGACAGATATAAAATGTGGATTGATGCAGTTAACTGCCAGTCACATTAACAGGGATTGAATACAGAAGTCTATCTTATTCCCTTCCAAGTATATCAATATTGAAAATATTTTTTTCAAGGAATTCACCCTCAGTTGCAAAGTGCTTGGCAATTTGTACCAGATTGTGAGATTTTATTAGGCTGATCCATTGTTCCTGGGTTAAAAGAGTAGTCACAAATGTCTGTGTGTGGGCAAAATCTATGTAGTGTACATGTACACTTTCATTGTTATGTTTGCTTATTATATTAATATTCTGAGAGTGTTTTAAAGGTGACATTCAGTCAACTAAAATTATTTAGGAGCATGCTTTTCCAGATAGTGCTTGTCTTTGTAGATGTTGAAATAAATATGATGGTTCTGCATAAAAATATACAATATTGTATTTGATTAATAGGCAATAGATAGCAATAACCTAAGCAACATGGCAAATACACTTCTCTATTTCTCAAAGCAAATTTTGCAGTTTTTTTAAATGATAGGTATGATGCATATATTCCCTTACATTTTTGTGTGAAGTACAACAGTTAGAAAAGCGATAGGATCCAGTTGCATAATTTTAAAAAATCCCATAAAAACAAACAACTCCCCTTCCCCCACCCCTCATCAAAACATACCAGAAATGGGACACATGCTATTGGCACTTTCCATTGCTGCCTCTACAGACATGAGCTCTCTCACATTCCTCATGCTGGTTGCCAGGCAACTCTTTTAGTTTTTGATGCCCTTGCACTTCAGGCATTCATTGCTGTCATGTTCCTTTTTTAAATTCTTCATAGAGTAGAAAAGTGCACACTGAGGAAATTGAAGATTATTTTCTTCCTATTGGCACAGACTGTTTGAGACTTATCAAGACAGTTTAGTGTATCTAGCAGAGCAACATATGATTTCTTACTAGACTCTCAAAAATGTATCCTTTCTTGGAAATGGGAAAAACAAATGGACAGATATTCATGATGATTCTATGTAAAATATAGGGCCAGAAATAGTGCAAGTGTTTAACCCCATAATATTCCTAAAGATGATCTTTGTAGTTTACTGAAGTAAAGAAGACAGTCCCTCTTGAAGCCAATGAGTCATTAAAACAGCTGGTGTTCTTTTAAAACAGTGATTATTTAATCTTGGCAGATTTTCTTCATGCTCCCTGTCCTTGAATCTGCTTTCTCCTTTTTGGTGAAACTAGTAGAGTGAAAAAACAAAATCCTATTAAAAAGATACTTTGCTTGTTCAAGTTATTATTTACAAATATGGTTTTTTTCTTTTTGATTTACAAGTGGGTATTAGGTATGATTACATTCCCAAACCAATTATGTGCTGAAACTGTTGTAGTAGCAAGTCAAACCAGATCTGCAGCAACTAGCCAAAACTGCTTTAATCTTAATCAAGTAGAATTGACATATGAGTATGGTTGCCAAACTGTTCTCTCACCCTGCCACTCTATGGGGATAAACTAGTAAACAGCAAAAGTGTGAATAGAAAGAAACTGCTTTTAATAATTTCTAATAAATGCTGGTGGAATTCAAAAGCAAAATATCAGTAAAAATACTTAGCATTTTCCAATGTTCTTTAAAAATATTAATTTCTTCTCACAATACGCTCTAGAAGTAGAAAAGACATACTATCCCTGTTTTACAGAATGGAAAACAGAACACAGGCATTGTCTTCTTAAGTACCGCAAAGGAAGAAAATCGCAGAGCAAGAGTTAGGGTTCAGAGCATTGGGTTACACCTGTTAATAATGTTTATCTGTAAACTATGGACCTTATTATAATGTTCTCTGGCTATACAAGAAGAAGAACAAGAAATAAATGATGTGGTTTAATTAGGCCCAAATTTATTCTTTAATATCTGGGAGTACCCTGCAGATAAAAGCATACAGCACAAGTGAATACATAATTTCAATATATAACTGGGGAAGCTTCCCCTTACCTCTCCTGGTCCTCAGCCAACCTGCTGCTGAGACCTTACTATCTTCTCCACCTTCTGGGATACACCTTTAAGAAGGGTCCATCTTGGTGCCCCCTCTATAATGTCTCGGAGTCTATTCCCCGCTCTGGCAGAGAGTGGTGACCCTTAGGGCTTCCCCTCCTTGAAGCAATGTCTTCACCCTTACCTTCCCCATGGCTATCCAAAGTCCCAGCATAGTCCATCAGTCTCTAACCAGCTCTCCCCATAGAACTGTCTGTGGTGCTGCTGCTCCCTCACCCAGTCAGCCTCGCTGTCTTCACATCTTGAGATCTCTACAAAGACTGAACTGGCTATGACTCTGCAACTCCTTCTTTAGGCCTTCCTGGCCCCTGATGGGCCACTTCTGCAGCCACTGTAGTCTGCCTAGAGGACTTAGCTATGGCTTCTGGGGCAGGGTTTGGCCAAGCCACAAGGCTCCAGCAGGGGGCCTAAGGGTCTAATCCACTGTGTCACATTTTTCTATAGAGCATTTCTCCCATTTCATGTTTGTCCCCACTCTGCCTTAGCCAATCAGGTGGTGAGAGAAAAAAAAATCCTTCCCAGCCTGCTGAGAATGGACTGAGTAATGCAAGCCCCCAGCAGGTCTTGACAAATCCTGGTTTTGCACTACTTCCATTGCTGCTGCTCTGTCAAGTGCCAGTCAAAGAAATATTTTACAGCATGTATTTATATAATTGTAAAAAGGCTGGCTCAGTGTCCCCACACTGACCTGGTCAGCTGCTGCATTCAAAGGTAACTCCTTGGCACTTAGAGGCACACATCTTTTCTAGCAAGACAGACCATGCTTCCCACTCCCTAAGCTTCATTGAAATAATTTGCACACTTGTATAAAGTACAGGTAGCAGAAGAGAAATATACTTCCCTCTTCTTAGCTTCCATGTGTTTATGAAGTTGCAGTGGGGGCAGGGGGCGGAGGGAAGAGGGCGGGAGGAATCTATTTTTTGAAAAGAAATCTTCAGTTGGTGTTAATAACCAAAAGATGATTTTTTTGGAAACAATGAACAAAACGCACCTTGTAACTTCCCCCTCTCCTTCTACCTTCTATTTTAACTATACGTAGAACTGCGCTTTGCACTTATGATGAGGCACCCAAAAGCTAAAGTTTGAGGATAATAATAATGAATACAATTGCAATAATTAATACATTTTTGGGTTAGGGGGAAAAAAGAGGGAGATAGAGCTAAGATAATACCGTAGATTTGAGCTCCCTGATTAACCAATATTTCTGTAATTGGCCTACACCAAATTCTATAATTGAAATATGTGACTCGGGCATAAATCTCAATTTTGTTAGACCCATAGGTAATTCTTGAGATTTAAAAATATTTAGAGACTTTTTTGCTCATCCATAACTAAAAACAGCTGAATTGAATAAGTTGAGAACATTTGTATGGCTAGGTCTCAACTAGCCTGCAGGGAAGCTTATCATAGAAAAATGCATTCTAAGCATGGGAAAAAAATCCATTTAGCACATGGACATTATGAATTTTCCACTCTGTTTATTGTAACTTTAAAGAACTATGGAATGACATAGTTAATATTATTAGTAGAGTTGTTGATTAATCACAGTTAACTCATGTGATTAATTTAAAAAATTAAGCATGATTCAAAAAATTAATCATGATTAAATGCACTGTTAAAACTTTTGTCGACAAAATCCTATAGTCTAGACACACCCTGATAATTGAAATTTGAGAAACATGCTTGGATGTTTTTCCACATTTTCCAATATATTGCTTTCAATTACAACACAGAATGCAAAGTATACAGTGCTCACTTTATATTATTATTTTTCTTATACTTACTTGCAGGGCTCAACAATCTATGTAATCTACTCACCCATGGCGAGTAGATTACATCCCGGAAGAGCTGGGTTTGGGTGATCTGCGCATGTGCAGAGCGATCTGTGCATGTGCAGAATACCAGACAGTGCGGCTGGTGAGCGGGGCTCACCGCGTCTCAGCGAGCCCTGCTTATTTGCATTGTGAATATGATGAATGATAAATTAATAGTATTTTTGATTCACCTCATGAAAGTACTATAGTTCAATCTCTTAATTGTGAAAGTGCAAGTTCCAAATGTGGGTTACTTTTGTTACATAATTGCACTCAAAACCAAAATAGTGCAAAACTTTAGCACCTACAAGTCCACTCAGTTCTACTTCATGTTCAGCCAATTGCTAAGACAAATAGGTTTGTTTACATTTACAGGAGATAATGCCTGCTTGTTATTTACATGACTTTGTATGATTAATCATGATTAACTTCTTTAATTACTTAAGAGCCTTAATTGTTAGTTTTATACTGAAAAATTGAGTTTTACTTCATTATTCTCACTAGAGATTTAGAATTTTGTAAATCAGATAATGCAGTAGTGGAAATGTGCCATGAAATTAGTGTAGACATTAATATATAATTGCCATTTTTACAAAAAGTTAGATATAAAATCTTATATTAATATCCTAAGGTTATAATTTAAAATATTCAAATGTCAGGAAATGCAAAAGTGAAAGTTCTAGGAACTTCAGATCAGTCACATTGCATGCCATGAGCTTTATGCTCCATTCTTTTGCTATTAGGCTTTATGGAGGTGTGACACTACAGAGGTTAACTAGTTTTGATATAACTGGAGAATCAGTGTCTGTTACTGCTTACTGTTGCAAAGATACAATGGGCCTAATTGTGATCTCAGATAGTGTACACCTCTAACATTAACTTCTATTATTTTGCATTTTCTATTTTAGGTACATGTTGAACCTGTCTAGTCCAGCACCATTGGGACCTGATTGGTTCTGAACCATAGAATTTTCTGGACTACAGGCGGTCAATTACCAACACTTCTACTGTATACTGGGCTGTTAGAAAACATTTAGGGGTAAATTAGAGATAAATAACAGCACAGCACACTAAGAGCCAGGACTGCAAACATATTTTACAGGACCACAGGAAACTTGGCCACACCATGAAAAGTGGACAGATAGCTAACTAAAATAATTCCAGAAGATGGATGTTTCTGGACCAGAGAGTTCTGGACTAGAGAGGTTCAACCTGTATTTAAACTGCGACCTTAACATTATACTGATATAAATGCATTGTATGTAAGTATGAAAGAGTAATTCAAACACCTTCATGGCTGGTTTTTATCTTCTTTGGTTAAGATTGTTACTAATTAGATACACACTAGAAATTAAAATGCCATTTAATCTATCACTGTTTTCTGAATTCTTTATCCTTGAAGCAGTCAATTAAGGTATGCCAGGAAGAGAGAAAACCAAATGGACTTTAACTTCTATGATAATTGCAATTGTAAAGCTAGCTGTTGTGGAGTATTAGTAAATAACACTGTGACATTATTATTGCAAAGGGGAGTAAGAAGATAATGATTATGGACCAGATTTTGTAATCTGCTACATTCATTGTGCATGGCTCACATGGCACAATGAATATATACCAGCTGGAGAATCTCCCTGAACAATACCACCTGCATAAAAAGAATCCACAACTGGTGTAAAATTAGTGCACTTGTGTGCCACCTATCATCTGCCTCACTACAGCTGTGCTGCCCAGTTTAAGCAGGGAGGGGATATGTGTAAGGGCAGAAGGAAAGCTAAAAAGAAGGGAGGAATTGTGTCCAGGAAAGTCTTTAGCCAGCAGAATAACTAAAAGTTGGCCTTCTGCAACATCAATTTAGCTGGGGCAGATGGACTAAGAGTCAGGGAGCTATGATTGGCTCCCTCTCACCCCCTTCACACTCCAGTGCCTGAGCTGCCTTGGAGAAAGGAACCTTATAGCATCAACAGAGAAAGATTTAATGTCATGTGTTGGTTTTTATCTTTTCAAATTCAAAGGACTAGAGGGTCACTAAATATAGAAGATGCTTGGGTGTATGCTAAGAAAATGTGGTGATAAAACAGGGCCTCCAAAACTGTAAGCCATTGTGTAGTTGCTTGTTCTCTCGCTCTTACTCATGTGTGCACAGACTTTCTCTTTCTCCCTTCTCAAAGGCTGTGTGTTAATTTAAAATATAAGTACCAATCAGAATTAGGAGTGACCAGGTATCTAGTCCGGTTTTCACTGGGAAACCCAGTCAAAATGGGATCCTGGTGGTTCTGGTCAACCCCACTGCTCCGCATTTGTCTGTTCAGTTTGGCAGCAGCACATAGTTGATCTGGGAGGCTCCCTGCTAGCCTCCATGTCACAAAGCCACCAAGAAGTAGTATGTCCCTTCTCTGGCTCCTAGGCACAGGAACAGCCCCTATCCCAAACTCTAATCCTGAAATCATGGTTGGCTAGGAACCATGGCCAATGGGAGCTGCAGGGTGGTGCCTGTGGATGGGACAGTGCACAGAGCTGCTGTGTTGTGCCTCTGCATAGGAACAGGAGGGGAGACATACTGCTGCTTCTGTGAGCTGCTTGAAGTAAGGGTGGCTCAGAACTTGCACTCCTGCACCTTTCCCAAGTCCTACCTCTGATTCCCCTCTTACGCTCTAGAACCCTTGGTCCCATTCCAGAATACTTGCACACCAAACCCCAAACCTACCCCAGAGCCTGCATCCCCTCCTATTCCCAACTCTTTGCTCCAGCCCAGAGTCCCCTTCAGCATTTTGAACATTTCATCCCTAGCCTGGAGCACCATTCTGCACCCCAACTCCATCATCAAAGTCCCTCCTCCCCAGCCAGAGTATTTAACACCTCCCACATCTGAATCTCCTGCCCCAGCCTGGAGCCACCTCCTACACTCTGAGACCTTCATTTCTGGTCCCACCTCAGAATCTACATGCCCAACCAAGAGCCTATACCTTCTCTTATACCTTAAACCCCTGCCTCAGCCAGAGCCCCTTCCCATACTCCAAACCCCTTGGTTCCACCTCCATCCAGAATCCCCTTCCTGCCCTTCAAACCCCTATCTCTGGCCCCATCCCTGAGCCTGCACCCCCAGTGGGAGCCCTTGTCCCCTCCCTCACCTCAGCCCTCTGAGCCAGCCTAATGAAAATGAGTGAGCAATTGAGGGTGGGGCAAGCAAGCTACAGGGGAGGTAGATGGAGTGAGTGGGAGTGGGGCCCCAGAAGGGGTGGAAAGGGGTGGGAAAGAGTGAAAAAAGTGCATTTGATTTTGTATGAATAAAAGGTTGGCAACTCTAATCAGAATCTGCCCTGCTGATGCACCTGTACATAGCACCACACTGTAAAATTGTAATTGCAAATGTAGATGATCAGAATATTTGTTTCTCTCCTGGAGGTGCTTTCAAGTGAATATTGTTTCCATTCCTCAGAGGTAACATGCAAATATGTGAGCTACTTAACTGAACCAAAGTCACTTTCCTGCTCACCTCCATTTAGGTATGATGCAGAGGTTTCATCTACTGTGCTACTTATTGTTTACTTTACACTTATGAGTACTACAGGAGCTGCACACTGTGACAACAAATAGCAATTAGCTAATGGCTTGCTGGGAAGTAATGCTGGCTTTGGTTTAGCATAAGCATCATTCAAAATCAAAGGTCAGGTGTCTTCCCAGCATCCCTTTGGGTATAATGCTTCTGTTCTGCTGGTCTCATGTCTGCCTTCTCCACATTAGTCATTTTTGCCACTCTTTAGCGGTGTTCAAAGTCTATTATGTATCTGATACAAAGCAGACTCAGACAGAGAATTATGATGACATGTACATCCTTGTTTTTATAAGCTGACATTTACTTCTGTATGAAAGAGACAAACCAAGCTTTTTTGTAATTGTTTCTATTTGATATAACATAAAAAAGGTAAAAAGGGTCTAATGAAAAATGGGAGTGACATCTAGTTAAAATAACAGGTTTCAAGGTTACACTTTAACTGAGGAATAGTTAATTAGCATACCAAAAGAGGACAGGCTAAAATTATGATTAGGACTTAGGGAAAAAAAGGCAATGGGGGAGGAAGGGGAAATGCTGGTGAATTTTGGCAATTATGAATGGTGTAGGAAAAGTGAATAGAGAAGTATTATTCACCTTTTCCCACAATATAAAAACCAAGAGGTCACCAAAGTAAGTATGTAGCAGGTTTAATATAAACAAGAGGAAATATTTTTTTCACATAGTGAACAGTTGAGCAGTGGACTCATTCCCATGGAATGTTGGGATGACTAAAATGTATAACTGCATTAAAAAAAGAGAGAGATACTTTCTTGGAGGATAGTTTCATGGGTGGATTTTAGCCAATATGGTCAGAGATATAATCCTATGCTCCTGGCAACCCTAAACATCTGAGTATCAGGCCACTTCTGCCTTTCTCTGAAGATCCACATCACAGCAGTCAATCTTTCAGCATTTGACTTATCAGGTCTAGAAAAGACCCGCTAAATCAAATGCAGAGGGTACCTCTACAGGCACCATACTTTATTCCTTGCAAGTCAACCTCCTGCTGTGAGGACAGCGCCCCGAAGCTCAGCTTAAGGTATGTTGACTCCAGCTACATTTTTTATATATCTGGAATTGCATACTTTAAGCTGACCTTCTCCCATAGTGTGTACCTGGCCTCAGAAACTAGAAAAGGAAAACAGTCTAGATATATTGCTCCAACAACACCCTGTTCTATGTACTTCCCCTGAACCTCTAGTACTGGCCGTAGTCAAAGATAGGATACTAGGCTAGATGGATGATTGGTCTGGCCCAGTATGGAAGTTCTTATATTCTTAATTTTTTTTCAATCAGAGGTTCATCTTGAGAATAATTGTGGGGAGGGGAGACTTGTTGGCTGAGAAACAGCTATTGTGCTGATATACTTTTTTACAAGCCTTGAAGAAATAAGATATGTGGATTTAAATAAAAATCCACATGTTCAGAGTCAAGCAACAGTATTCTTCCCAATATTAAATAAAAATTGAACAAAAAAGAGATTAGGGAAAAGGTTATCCCATTTCTCCAAAAGTAATTTGTGGTCAGTGGTCCCACAGTTGAACAAATGCTAATGTAACCTGTGCTTGCATAACTGATTTGATCATAAACACTGTCATCATTTTAACATTAAAAGGGCTAGTAAGCCATAGAGGACTTGGATTCCAGGGAGCAAGAAAGGAATAACTTAGGACACATGATAGGAAGGTGGAATCTGGCTCTACCATAGGGTCAGGGAAAGGGTGAAGCTTGAGGGAACTTTTACATCTTGCTTATAGCCACAGAGATTTTGCCTGTGTATTGTGACTTTTGAAAAGTGAATGATTTGATACAGTATGCATCATAGGTGCTAATACTGGGTGCACTGAAGGTATTGCTGCATCTCTTGGCTGTAAGTGGATTCCATTATATACAGGGGTTTGCAGTTTGGTTCAGTGACTCTTGTGTACATGAGAAAACTGAATTAACTTATATAAATTGGGGCAACCCCTTGTGTAAGCAATCTTATTTTCATTTAACACAGCTTTATAACAACTTAGTTTAAATCAATTTAATCTATCAATTCAAGGCACTCTTAAACCAAAATAAGATTGTACATACAAGGGTTGTGCCCTATTTAAATCAATATCTGAACTAGTTCATTTAAATGGGTGTAATTTTCTTCTTTAAATAGGCTTTATCTTCCTTTTTTCCTTTTCTGTTAAAGTTTAATACAATTTAGAGAGTTCCCAATCTCAGCTATGAAGCTAAAATTGTGCCCAAACCACAAGCTCACACAACTCTCCCCCTCCAAAATTTGATTTGATTAATAGAAAATGAGAGGCCTGTGGATGTATGCGGGGAGAGGGCAAAATTGCCCAGGGACCTAGCGATTCAAAAGGGCTCAGGGCTCCTAGCTGTTACTGCTGTGCATGCTCCATGGAACCCCAAACCCTTTAAATCACTAATGGAGCCCTGAGTAGTGCACACTCAGGGCAGTTCTAAGGGCTGATGAAGGGCATGCGGTATGGTCTGAGTATTGGTAAAGGCTGGCTATTTCCAGCCCCGCCCCATCTGGGAGCAAGGAGCTGGCCCTCCTGCCTTGCCCAGGGGCCCAGCAATTCTGTTGGCCCTCCTGTACAAGATCAGAAAGGAACTTTGTGATTATCTAGCTTGTACTCCTAGATAACACAGGTCATAAATCTTCCCTGAACTAATTCCAGTTTGAACTACAGTAAATCTTTAAGAAAAGCAGCCAATCTTGATTTAAAAATTGCCAGCGATTCAGAATCCATCACTGCCCTTGGTAAGTTGTTGCAATAGTGAGTTGAGACGTGGGTGATTAGTTCAGACTCATCTCAATGTGAAGCCTGTTACAACAACAATGTATATACATTTTATTAAACTTATGTTTCTTGTGCAGCGTTGGCAAGTCAATGCTCTGCATGAAACACTCTCAGGTTCCATAGCACTTCTTGGATCTCAGCTTGACAGAATGATGATCAAAGGACCATGTCCATGTAACCAGAAACATTTGTATGAGCAAAGAAAGTAGATTGCAGTTGTGGCATTTCTTCCCCAGCTAGAGAGTGGAGAGAATAGGAGCAGCTACACTTCCCCGACTTTTGTAAAGGTAGTAGAGGAGATGAAGAGGAAAAGAGGGAAATTGTTAGTAATCTAATTACCTTAATGATTTTTGTTGAGTGAAATAACTGAAATCCACAAAATAATTAGTGTGATAATCTGACATATCATTGTGAACTCTGCATCTTGCTGTTGTGCCCATATGTAATTAAGTTGAATACAGTACAATGTCACAGTTGTGGGAGATCACATTGTGATAATGATGTGACTTTCTGCAGCTCTTTTACATGACATGCATTTTCTCCAGGTCTTGAAGCTTAAATGAAACCACTGTGTTCTCCTTTCATTGCCAAATTCAAGCATTTGATTTTGCCTGTTAGGCAGAAATAAAGTCTCATCATGGAGTGGAATTAGATCAATACTTTATTCAAATCATTTCTGTTCTTGGTAACCTTAAATGAAGTGAGCTAATAAACCATTAAATTAACATGTTATAAGAAAAAGTCTTTCTAAACTTTTAATACGTATTTAAGTACCAACGCACTTAGTGTTGTCTTTAGAGTTTCAATTAGCATAAATGGCCTAAAACCTAAGTTAATAAAAATAAAATAATTAGGCAAACTTTTTGTCATCCTGAAGTTTATAAACTGATATTTATTTTAAAATTGCAATTTAAAAATTAGTATATTATGCTAATGAACTAAAAAATGATAGACCATTTAATTTTTTTAAAATTATTTTAAGGAAGTCCTGGAAATTAGGGAGTTAGTTGGCCAAACAATGGTTGGGGAGGAAGTCTCTCTTTTGCGGGAAATATATATTTAGTTCTTGAATATGCATGAACAGGCCACATTAAAGTTACTGGGAGCTACATCTGAGGCCATTTGAATAATTAGATGTTTGTTGAGAGAAATCATTAAAAACATAGTTTCAGTATTTCCTTCTCCTGCAAGTTGGATGGCTATCTAGATCTAAAGAGATAAATGCATATGTACGAAGAATACACTACATTTATATGGAGGTATAATTTTTGTGCTAACTTGTGGAACTTGGGGTGTTATGGTATAAACATTTTATTGGGGCTTGTTTGAGATACCTGTATGATCATAAACTACTGCCAATAAAGTCTTTATACTGTATAACCGAAGCATTTGTGTGCTCCCTGTGTTCCAACATACATAGGATATATACTTTAAAAGTTCTACCAGTTTGAAAAATTTAAATAGTTAGATTTAAATGGTTACAGCAAAATTCCCTATTTGAAAAATAAGAAATGTGCCTGGAAGCTATACAATCATCCAGACCAAATGGAGCTTTACACAGATACTCTGTGTGTGTGTGTGTGTGTGTGTGTGTGTATCGGTTGGGGAGTATATTATACTAAAAATTCTAGGAATAAACAGTAGTTTTGAGATCTGTAATTGCAAAGTTAAAAAAAACCCACACCCAATAACCTTCATTTCAATCCATTATGTAGCTATAATGTTTGTGTGGTTCAACTTGTTTTTTTAATACTTATTTCATTTAAGCCACAGGAAACATGAGAATATGCTCTAGAATATGTTAAAAGGCAGACCACAATCCTTCCCTCTGTGTGAGTGGAAACCTGCTCCCAGGTGGAGCCCAACGGATTTCAGTGGGACTCAGTTCAGTCCCCGGTCTCCATATAGGTATGCATTCAATAACCAAAAATTGCAGTTGTTGAACTGACTAGGTTAATGAGTTGTTGAGGGAATCCTTCGTACATACTGCTGCAAAATGGGTAATTTAAAATTATCCATAGGATTTTTAATAAGTTAACTATGAAGCTTGAAAGTTTGTCCCTTCCACTAACAGAAATTGGTCCAATATGATACCGCCTCACCTTTCTTGTCTCTCTCATATCCTGGGGCCAAAATTGCTATAAGAACATTGCAAACATTAATCTTGTGTAGACGAAGAAAACACCATCTAATATTTGGTAATACTGTCAAATATATTTCTATCCAAATGGATGCATAACTGTGATGCATCATTTTGAAAGCTGTAGCTCTCAGTTGTAGAATTTAAATGATATTTTGAATAATTGGAATGTATGAAAAAAAACCCAAAATGACATTAGCAAACAAGAAATTGCAATGTGATTTGTAGGGAAAGAACTTATTTATCTTATTTATATAAATATATATTTGTCATTACGAGTAGCCCTTTTGACAATGTCTCTACCCTAGTAATCAACACAAACTCTAATTGAAATATATTATTAAAGGAAAAAATATTGGTGTACAATATAAATATAATTCATTTAAGGGTCTTTCTTGTGATAAATGAATGTGTTTTTTTCAATTAATACGATGCTTGTCTTTTTAAACTGCAGTTGTCAAGGCCACAGTGACTAAATCTCAGATTAATGAACTATCATTATTTGTTTAATATACAAAGCAAATGTTTTGCTCTCTAACCATGTTTAATGCACTATTAAATTCAGAATAAAAGCACCATAAAGGACACTCCTATATAATGAATAGGGAATAAATATGCGATCAAAATTGTTTTCAATCATTGAAAGAAATGTATGTTAACTTTCTTAAACACTATAGATGAGCAATATTATTATTACTGAAGATACCTTTACATTCTCCATATATGCATATTATCTGAATCTATCTAAAAGATCACTGAAATATGATAATACCTTTCAGGAATAAGTTGATATAACCAATTTATGTGTTATTGTGGTTTCAGTGGAGATTGCATAATTTACCATACTTAACTATTCATAGTATTCTCCAGTGATTTTCAGTGGACTCATTTCCACTTTTTATTAAAAGCACAATCTTCTGAAGTTTGTCTAGATGTAGCAAATATGTTAATAAATAGTGACTTGGAGGCCATGAAGTTTAAATCTGCTAAAAAGTGTAGTTCTCTAGTTAATACTGTGGTTATAAAGAATTTAATATATATAATTAAAAATATAAAACACTTGAACAATCATAGCAAAAACTCCCTGCAAACCCTACCATTAAATAACTGATCTAATTAAAACATTAACTGGCATCCTTTAATAACTGAATCAATTCTTTTTGCAAATCCTCCAGTAAGAAAGTGGCTTTGTAGCACTGAACAGAAAAGATAATGGAAGGTTATAAAAATACTGGCAAGAGTCTACACTGCAATGTTATACAGGCATTCTTTATTGTAATTAATCTAAGAATTTCACTGAGGGTACATCTAGACTACAGGCTTTTGTCGACAGAAGTTTTGTCGACAGATACTGTCGACAAAGAGCGTCTAGACTACATCCAGTTCTGTCGACAAAGCAAGCCTCTTTGTCGACATGACGGTGTAGATGCAAAGGACAGTGTAGATGCAATAACGCCTTCTGTCGACAGAACTCTGTCGACAAAAGGCAGTATTCCTCGTAGAATGAGGTTTACAGCCTCCGACAGAACTGCTGAGTTCTGTTGACGTTATGTCGACAGAACTCAGTGGCAGTGTAGACGCAGGTATAGTTTTGTCAACAAAAAGTCCACTTTTGTCGACAAAACCCTGTAGTCTAGACACACCCTTATTACCAACAGCACAATCGCTCTATTAATCCACTGTTAGCTGGTGTCATGAGAGTGGAAGCATTTTGAGTGTACATTGTTTAGTTTCTAAACAATTTTGCATTAATTTTATGCATACTGTGGGAGATTGGATGTAGCATGAGAACCTAAACATAAAGGCTACGTCTACACTGGTCCCTTTTCCGAAAGGGGCATGCTAATTTTAAACTTCAGAATAGGGAAATCCGCGGGGGATTTAAATATCCCCTGCGGGTTTTAAATAAAGATGTCCGCCGTTTTTTTCCGGCTTGTAGATAAGCGTCTACTTCAAAGGAATAAGAGATCCTCTGGAATAGGGCTTTATTCCGGAGGATCGGGCCAGTCTAGACGCTTTTTTCTGGCTTATCTACAAGCCGGAAAAAAGCGGCGGACATCTTTATTTAAATCCCGCGGGGGATATTTAAATCCCTCGCGAATTTCCCTATTCTGAAGTTTAAAATTAGCATGCCTCTTTCGGAAAAGGGGCCAGTGTAGACGCAGCCAAAGAGTCAAGTCTTAAGCAGCAGCTACTAAACTCCTTAACCAGTAAGTTCTCATGTTTATGGATCTGTATGCAGCAACATGTCCTGTTTCTGCAGTCTGGTAACTCTGGAGAAGCAAGAATCCTATCACTCTGCTCCCTGTGGCGTTCCAAGTTTAAAAAAGTTGCAGATACTAGGAACAGTAAGTCCAAAGGTTTTATTTTCCAATAAAAGTTTGGAAGGATAAATTTTTTAAAGTCCTGTACCTGCTGTTCGTATTTAACTAGAGAATCAGCTTTTCTAGGCTTTTTTAGTTCACACCTTGAGCTAAGATCATCACCACAGTTTTGAGAACCTTTGCAAATATCACAAACTTCTAGGTTGAAATTTGACAAAAAAAATTATTCTTCCATTTAAAGTTAAACCCATCTCTAGTTAAGTATAACTGATTTGATCCCTCATAAAAGCTCTCCTCTTTAACTGATATTTAATGAGGGTTCTCGGGTTTATAACTGTTCTGAGTATTGTTGCATAAAGTATTTTTGCCATATTTATATTTTACAGAAATATAAATTAAAAAAACTTTGAATTAGTCTCAGATGAGTAGCCATATTAGTCTGTAATGGTATGTCTACACTTGCAGCCTATTTCAGAATAGAGCTGCAAATGCAGGCATTCGGAATGGCAAATCAAGCCCGGGATTTAAATATCCCGAGCTTGATTTGCATCTTCCTCGCCGGGTGCCATTTTTTGAAATTTACAAACCCAGAATAACTGCCTGTGTCTACACGCGGCAGTGAAATGGGCATTCGAAATAAAGCCTTATTTTGAATTACCTGTTATTCCTCCTGCAATGAGGTTTAACAGGTAGTTCGAAATAGGGCTTTATTTCGAACGCCCGTTTCACTGTCATGTGTAGACGCAGGCAGTTATTCTGGGCTTGTAAATTTCAAAAATGGTACCTGGCAAGGAAGATGCAAATCAAGCTCGGGATATTTAAATCCCGGGCTTGATTTGCCATTCCAAATGCCTGCACTTGCAGCCCTATTCTGAAATAGGCTACAAGTGTAGACATACCCTAACTTTAAAAACAATGAGCAGTCCTGTGGCACCTTAGAGAGTTACAAATTTATTAGGTCATGAGTTTTCGTAGGTAAAACCCACTTCATCAGATTAATTACTTTAAATAAGAGGCTGTTACTTTGCAGACCCCTTCTGTGGGAATTGTTCTCTTATAATACGACACAGTGTTATATTTGTTCCCAGTCCTTTACAGATTATCCACTGTTTATCACTGAGGCTATATCTACACTGCAGAGTTTTTCCAGGATACCAGAGATATCCCCAAAAAACTATGCTGCATCCAGGGAATGCGTTTGCTCTTCCAAAAATTTTTTATGAGGAAGATGGGATGTTCTGAAAAACCATTTTTTTCGGAATTCGGCCCAGAGTAGAAGGGCCAAATGTAGGAAAAGCCTCTTCAAAAAAAGAAGCAGAAAAAGCTACGCAAATTGCAGTTCATAATTTGCATAGCTTTTTTCAGAAGATCAGTGCAGTGGAGACATAGCCATAGAGTTGTTGCAGCTGTAGCTCTCAAACTGTGATTACTATTTTATTATCAATGTAGAAAGGCCTCAAATAAAATGCTTCATATGGACCCCCTTCTGAGGCATTGAAGGTGCTGTGGATGTAGTTTACATAGATGTCTTGTTTAGCAGTTCAATAGTTTTAAATTTTAGTAGCCAATAGTATTTAATATAAAGCCATGTTTTAAAGTGAATAAATAAGAATAAGTGTTGGAGTACATAATTTCCTATTTCTCCTATTAAATTTTCTTATAGTGTAGATTATTTCATCAGACCAGCATTTAGGGGTTTCTTTTCTGCCAAAAATCTCTGGATTTCCTATTTGCAATAGATTAAATTGTGCAATTCAAGATGTTGCTAGGAGGAGCTAAAAGGTGTTAGTGCTATTATTTTTTTCTTTTTCTTATTTTACGTTATTGTTGATCATTGGTCAAAACAGCTGTGACTGATTTGTGCATTGTATGTGTGTTGTGTGGCATATAGTGGGATGAAAGAAAATTTTAAAACGAAGGCAAATTTGGGCATTTCACTGTAAACAATTTTATTTTCATTGTATCGAAAAAAGCAGTTAAAAATTATTTCAGTCTCCTGCAGAGTTTGTCTAAATCAACAACATAATATGAATTAATTTAAGACTACATGTTTTCATCACTTCATCAATTTGTTGAAGTTCATATAGAGTTTCAAATATTATAAGTATGTCTGATTGTTGCAAAAATACTTAAAAGAACATCAAATAAGGAGGCATATTTAATTGCAAACTCTTCTCTGTTCACCTGAAAATCATGTAGTTCCTTGTAATACAATTATAAATGTGCTGCTGTGTTTTTCATGCAATCAGAAAGGGAGGATTAAACTCCTGTAATGTAAAGTAAAGAGAATCCAGCTTTTACAAGAGGAAATTAGGTAGGAGTGTTCATTGTCTCCACCTGGTAAGTATGAGTTGTCCTTTGCTCTTGGATTATATTTAAAGGACTTGCAACATGAATGTACTACAGTAAAGAGATCAAGTCTCTAGCTGGTTTAGTTTATTGGGCTAAACAGTGACTGTTTAATATCTGATGGCTCCAAATGGATTGCTTTTTGTTTGTTTCCCCTTATGAAAAAAACTATTGGACCCTGGGTTATTTATCTCTGCCTTATAAAATAGTAGGATGAGAGATGTATGAATGGTTTATAGTTAGGCTTGGCAGGATTAAACTTTTGTCAATAAAAATTCATAAATGTAGATTTCATCAAATACACACAAGCTGAGAATTGATTGATTGATTTCGATTGATGATCATCGGAATTTATGGGGAGACAATATAAGAAAAAATGCCTGTGAAATTATTAGAATTTGATTTTAGGCTGTTTACTGTATATTTTGATGAGATGCTTACAATTTATATCTTAACAGTTATAAAGCTTTAACTTTTTTAATACTAATAGCACTGTAATTATTTTTGAACATCTCATAATTTCCTGCATGTAAAACATTCTAAAAAAGGCTTAATCTCATAATTCTGAGCAACTGTGAAACTAAATCAATAAAAGAAACTGTTAAAATAAGCATTGATATCACAAGGTAGTAAAAAAATATCAAGTTCTGCCAAGTGTATTTATATGACTTTAACAGAGGAAGAGAACTAATTCATTCTTCTCCCCACCCTCCTCCCTGCCCAGCTGAAGCAAGGACTGAACTGTCAAAGACTTCCCTTGTTATCAAGGAGGAGAAGGTAACAGAGCAGGGTACCTTTTCCTCTGCATCTGTGTATCTGCACTCTTGTTTAGGCAAGTTTTAGGAATAGCAAAGTTGACTTCTGTGAGTCCGTATAAAGAATGTAACCCATAAGGTGCCCTGGAAACACTTGAGATTTGTCAGTGCTTGTTTCTGGTGATGAGTTCAGATGTTCCATTTACCATTAGAGAACCGAACACAATACTAAAACCCTGGATCAATTCATTTCAGGAGGAATTGGATCTTCTTACTTCTTTTCCTGTTTAATGTTCTTGATCAGTGTTGTATATTTACACATTGTCAGTCATTTTAGTATTTTAACTGTGTTTAATAACTATCTGGCATGAACTAGCTGTAACTTGGGGGTTGGATGTTTAAAAAGATTAGTTTGTTTAAAAACAAAGTGAAATTTACCGAGCTGTTCACAATAGTGGAAGTCATGACAATAGCCAAGAAGAAAAAAGAAATGCCCTTGTGGAATCTCACAATTACAACACAAATGTGCATGATATGAAGTGGGGAGAGGGAATCACATAATACTAGTTGTCTCCATTATCAGGAAATGTCAGTGTGATTTTTAATTTCTACTTATTTATTAACATTTTATGAAAGCGCGTCACTGAATTGTTTCAGTATGTAAAGAATGGGGGATAAATACAAAAGGTAAGGAAATACAGCAGAGTTGAGACTGTATAAATTATGACTATATAGAACCCTTGGGACCTGAGGTGCCCAGAACGACGGGAGGTCA
This sequence comes from Pelodiscus sinensis, assembly GCF_052426305.1. Taxonomy (NCBI): domain Eukaryota; kingdom Metazoa; phylum Chordata; order Testudines; family Trionychidae; genus Pelodiscus; species Pelodiscus sinensis. The sequence goes on from NC_143052.1 coordinate 205,142,253, forward strand.
GTACTACCCAGCTCCTGTGCTCCTCTCCTTGGGACTCCTGCTCTGTTGCTGCATCCCCTAACACTGGCCTGGCACAGCTCCCCACCTTGCTGCCCGTCTGCTGCCCCAGGGTCTCCCGGAGTTCCTGGTGGTGACTGCTGTACCTCTGCCAGCCCCATTGCCACAGGGTGTTCCCCTGGGGTCTTGACTGGGGCTTCCCAGATGCTAGGGCTGCCTTAATTTCAGCCTGCCATTTTTGAAAGAACCACGTCTACAGCACGGTTTTACTTTCAAAACAGCATTTTTTCGAAAAAGCACCGTGATGCGATTATGCAAATGAAGCGTGGGATATTTAAATCCCCACTTCAATTGCAATTTTGAGGTATCTAATGTGCATCCTTCTGTTGAAAGAGGGATATTGTCTAGACACAGCCACAGTGAACCTGTTACAATCTAAAAGCAGTTATGTAGCACTTTAAAGACTAACAAAATAGTTTATTAGGTGATGAGCTATCGTGGGGCAGACCCACTTCTTCAGATCATATTCTGAAAGTGAATAGGCATGACCATTTTATAACAGAGGGATACAATGAAAGAAGGTAAGAAAATTACAAAATGACAATTCAGCTAAAATGGTCATGCCTATTCACTTTCAGAATATGATCTGAACAAGCGAGTCTGCCCCACAGAAGCTCAACACCTAATAAACTATTTTGTTAGTCTTTAAAATGCTACATGACTGCTTTTTTTGTTTTAATGAGATCAGACTAACACTGCTACCTCTCTGTGATTGTTACAATATGTATAAAATAAAATCACTGAAATGCAGCCGCTGCCAGCATGTACCCAGCACTTCACAAAAGTAAGAGAGAGAAAGGATAAAGCGTGTTAAGAATAGATGAACAAAACATTACTTTTCATGAAAATTTCCTGGGCAAACAAGGTGGGTTTTTTCAGGTCTCAATTAGGGATCCTACACATCCTGGAAAAAACAATAACAAAGGTTTGAGTGGCTTCTGTCAAGATTCAGTGAATTGGTGGTTTCACATCTCAGGGTTAGGCCATGATAATATAATGTAGCCATACTTAGAAGTACAGACTGCTTTCTCTCTCTGGCATTTTTATTGAAAACTTCAAGGAAGAAGGTGCTAAAGGATAGAAAATATTATTTAGAAATATTGATATTCGTGCCTACTTGATCATAGAAAACGTTGCTATTCTTTCTCATTTTGTACGAATTAATTGAACTTTACGCTCCACAGGGAGTCTGTTCTCCCATCAAAGTACTGTATGAAGGATTTATACAGGCACTGCCTGCTAATGTCAGTTATGGTTATTGGCATATGGTCTTCATGCAGTTAAGGAGAATTTTTCTCCAACTAAATGTTGCTCTAGCTTGTGAAATAAAATGGGAATATATAACCCTGTGAATAAACATCTAAATAGAGAGACAAGACACAAATAAGGAGCTAAAAATCTCCTCCAAGAGTATGAACATTTTTTAAAAAGCTGTTTTGAACATACATATGTAATGCATGTCTAGGAAGATACTCTGAAAAGAAGTGTTGCACCAAAACTTTTTTAAACTGAAATACTTGAATGAGGTTGAATAGGAACTAAAGATCCTCTGACAGTTCTAGCAACCTGCCATGCTACAAAATGTTGGCAATGAGCCAAAAGAAAAGAAAGTTTTCTGAGCTTCCCCATGTAGAAATTTAGTTCATTTTGGGGGGATAGGATTTGGGGAACCATATCCTTCCCTAGCCCCACGAGATCTTGTATTAGAGGGGTAGCTGTGTTAGTCTCTTGGGTCTTGGGGATCTGCTCAGAAGGGCATCCTAAATGTGCATAGGCAGCACTATCTTGCTGGAACAGCTGCTGCACTGCAAACCTGTCCCCATAGATGAAGTTCTGCATGCATAGTTCAGAACGTTGTGCCACTCTTTATGCTACCATCTCTCATGTGACAGCAGGGAAAAAGATTTCACAAAGACCTGCATTACCTTCTGAGCTATGTCTGCAGAACATCATCTGTGTGGAACAGCAGCAGATAGGCCACCTATGCAGGACAAACGAGGGGACAATGAAGCTGAAAGTCCCTGGTTGTTCTTCTCTGTCTTCTGTGCAGACATGATGAAAGAGCATTTGAGCTATATGCAGGCAGGATGGAAGACTTAGGATTCACTGAGAATAAATTTACAAAGTTAGCTGGCAAGCATGCAGTCACCTTTAGAAACCAAATGGGAAGCTTGGGTATGGTAAAAATAATAGAAAATTGCACAGAAATATTCTGACATAAATAGCCGTGGTGCTCACTTAGAGCATTCCACTGTGCCCAGCTTTTTTGTCTTTGTTCCTTAAAGATACATGGTAGCAGAGTGAAATGGTCCAGCGAAGAAGCCTAGAGACATGGTATATGTACTATGACAAACTGTGAAAATTACATTGAGCCTGAGAGGGGAATAGTTATAGCCATGGTGATGAAAGGGACATACAGAAAATCTCATTTATTCCATATAACACATTGGATGCTTGATTTTACAAGGTAGTACAATTGAGTAAAGAAACAAGAATGCTATTAGTCAATCTGCCATTGGAGGTCATAGAGTTAAATACCGTGGTTTGCTTTTTAAAAGTGTTAAATCATTGTATTATACCCCTAAGAACTTTTGTAGCTATGCAAACTAAGATAAGGCTAATCAAATCTCATGCTTCAGAATATAAACTGATTGCCTTTGAGAGTCAGAAGGGAATTCTTCCAATCCATGTATAGTGTATATATAACTAGCTCCGTGGAGTTTTTCATCTTGCTATGAATCATTAGGTATTGATTGCAACCAGAGGCAGGATAGCAGACTAAATAAACCCAAGATCTGATTTGATATGGCAAGTCCTTTATGAAATTATTCCTAATTCCCCTCCCCTACACACACCACAGGTTTTTTTAATCTAAACATCTTTGAAAAGTCTGGCAAATGTACATGTATGGCTTTTGTGAATTTTTTTTCACCATGCTGTGGTATTTTAGCAATCACAAATTGGCCACATTTTTTCAGTGACCACACGTTGTGTGTGTGCGCGCACACACAATTATACCACAATATTAAATATCATGATCAGCAGTAACTATGTTTAGTTGTTATTCATTTACTTCAGTGAACAGAACATACAGGCTTACAGATACTGCATGTTTCCATATACATTCCAAGTTAAAGGGCAAAAACGGTATCTTAAAGATGAAGTGAAAAAGGTTCTGCATCCCACACCAAACAGCAAGCATATGGCTAAAGTCCCTTAGAGGACTAAAAATAGGAGGAAGCAGTAGGCTTCCTCTTGAATGAACTATGCAACATCCAATCAGCCCAAAATAAGATCAGAACAATTCACATTTAAAAAAAAATCAGAACCACATTATAAATCAGTGTACAACTTGAGTGTTCAGTTTTTATTTTTGAGGCATTAGTGATCGTTTCTGTGATATACAAATATTTAGAAAAAATAGGTCTTAAGTTTGTTAAAAGACTTGCTAATAGAGGCTGAATGCATCAGGGGCCAAATTTTGCATATCTCATTCTTTGCTCCACCCCTTTATGCCACATAAATGATTGGAGCAACATAAAAAAGGCCCTAGAAGGCCTAGCTACAGTTAGGGGAGGAAGACATTCTGGGGGTGGGGATAACCATCAGAATTTCTGGTCCCTTAGCAAGATGGGGGAGAGGGGCAAGCTCCACGCTCCTGGAAGGAGTGGAGCTTTAGGCAGAAGGGGAAGGGCTGGAGGCTAGCCTCCCCAAGCCAGCCTTTGAGCACCACCGGGAGCCTGCTGTCCAGGGCTTCAGCAGAGATTTAAATGGCATGGCGTTCCACTCCCTGCGTGGCCCCAAGTCCTGGGCCCTTTTGAAATGTGGGGACCTGGGGCAGTTGCCCTTTAACCTCCTCTCCCACCACTGGCAGGGATGTTCTTAAGGTTGCCTTCTGAGGATCCATTCACAACTTCTCGTGTCAGGGCTGGCAGTGAAGCAGCATGTCACAGGTGGAGTCACAGTATAAGCAGGTGCAAAGACTGTTAATAATGCCACAATTTAGACACTCCCTAGACCAGGCCTACTCAACTGTGGAATCCCTGGAGGCCACAATGATACATCCAGCACATGCTGAGGGCTGCAACTTAAGTGTGGTTGCATATATACTCACATATATATGCAAATAGCTTATTTCACACAGATGAGCATGAATACAAAGTACTTCCCACAATGCCCCGGCACCTCCTCCCCGGGGGCTAGAAACACTGATACCATGTACATGTCTGTTCCAGCCACCCCATCCGCTTGCGTCTCTCAGTGCTTACCGTTGCGTCTCTCAGTGCTTACCTTGCCGTTGTGGAGCGTGTTCCCAGTGGAGGCCATGTTCAAAGGATCCCACCTGCGGTCTGCATGTTGAGCCTTGCATAAACCCAAACCGCACCATAGGCCACAAACCAACGGGCCACAGGCCGCATGCCACCGGCCACATGAGTAGTCCTTCCCTAGACTGTCTAATTCATGCATGGGGCCTCTCTTCTCATTGAAATTCAGCATCAGGAGAGCACAAAGATCTCTTAGGATATGTCTACACTGCAATTAAACACCTCCAGTTAGCCTGTGTTGTCTGAGTTGGGCTCGGGTGGCTTGCACATAGGGGCTGTTTAACTGCAGGAAGAGATACTCAGGCTCAGGGGGGAGCCCAAGTTCTAGGACCATATGAGATGGGAGGGTCCCAGTTCCAGAGTTCAGGAAGCAGTCTGAGCCTAAATGTCTACACTGCAGTTAAACGGCCTGTTAGACAGAATCCCTGGAGCCTGAGTCAGCTGGCACAGATCAGCCATGGGTCTGTAGTATAGACATACCCATAAAGCCACCATATCCTCTTGTCTCCCTGGGATATGAGCTTTTAAAAGTGCTGTACAGAGTTTCATCCCTAGGACATGCAAAGCAGGAAGCCATCACACAATTTAGCCTGTTTTTGTCATTAGGTAATTGTTTTCTAGATGAAAAACATATAACTTTTTCAACTGTTTTTATTCCCCTATACTGAAATTTTTATTCTGAATAGGAATAGAATGTAAGACCACACAATGCATATTCAGGCAAATATACTACAGGGAAACATAATTTGAAGCCCTGAAAATGGTAAAAGTGATTATTTTAAGATGGTTCATATAAGTATTCATTATTTGTATTATCAAGTGACCCTTAGCCTAAGTTTCCTGTGAAGAATTTCTGCATAATACAGTTTGTAATTTTGGGGGCAATTAAAGGGATACAGTTTAGTGAACTTAGCATCCTGAGAACAATGTGAAAGAGGAAGATATTAGTCTGAGACCTTGTCTGAACAAGAGAGTTTAACTGAAGGTGCAATGTTAAAACTAAATGACTTAGTGGCATGAAAGGCTTTGTGGAAATTCTTGTTTAGGTTTAAATCAGTTTTATTTTGAATTAGCTCAGATCAATTATGATTAATAAGTCATAGAACAATAAGAAAAATATGCTCCTTGGGATATGGATTATCTCTTTTGTTTCATTTTTGTACAGGGCTTAGCAGAATGGGTCTTGAACCAAGACTAGGGCTCCCACGTGCTATGGTAATGCAAATTAATAAAAATAAGTGTGGCCACACATTTTGCTTTGGTTTAACTCATTTATTTCAACCCAAACTGGAAATGAAATTGCCAGAAGTCTACAAGAGAGATCAGTCTTGATATTTCTGACTCATTAAGAACTAGGAAATAATGGGGATTTTGTAAGTTATATCCTGCTGGAATTCTAGATGGGGGAAAAAGATATTACAGCTCTGAACATATAAACATTGAAACACATGCTTAATTTGAAGCACAAGATTTGTCCCATTGGGAGTTTCAAATTAAGCACACTGGGCCTAATTGAACCTTTTCAGTATTATGAGCCACTGGTAGATGAGAGTGTGGTGGTGTGTATAGACTCCATGCCCTCCCAGCTGCTAAAAGGATAACAGGTAGCCTGCTGCTTCCTCAGTTGAGACTGATTGGTGGGCTTGCAACAGCTGGGGACACAGAAAACCTGCAGATCCACGCAGGAGGAAGGGGTGGCTGCCAGAGAGGCTGAGGATTCAATAAAGAACAGACAGGGGAGAAGCTGTCCAGAGAAGTTGGATTTCCCAAAGAAGAGGAGCACAGAGCATGAGTTTACTAGAGAGCATGGTAGGAAGTAGTCTAGAAAAGCACTAAAGGCTTGGGAAAAAATGGAGTGTAACTGTCTTATGTAGGGACCCTAGATTGGAGTGGGAAGGCTTAGGTGTTCCCCACCAACTCTAACAGAAGGAATAGTGATGTCTGCAGAGCAAAGTGTCCAACAACCAGGAGGCTGGAGATTGTCAACCCTTCATGATGTTCACTGGCCTGCTGAATCACTAGACTCTTTACCTCTCAGGAGAAGAGAGAGATTATTAATTGAAGTCATAGCAAAGAACTCCAGACACAGGGCTTAACTGGTGGTTCTCTGAACATAGGGAAAAATTGAGGCAGAGTCTCCATAAGACCCATTCAATCATTGAGAGGGGGAACACTGCAGTTAAAAGCAGCCATGGACAGGGACCTTGCTTTAAAAAAATAAATATTCACACAACAATTGAAGTACCAATTTAGTTTGATTTATAGCAGTACTTCTGTATTGCTTTTTTAATACTTGCTTGCTTAATATATCTCACTTGCTTTTCACCCTGAGTTAAATATTGTTAATATGTTGACTGTGCACATATATATAAACATATGTTATATGTGTTAAACTTTCTAGCACTAAAAGTGTGCTTGGAATTTGACAGACATAGAAAGATAAGTTCCCAGTCCCAAGAACATCATGAATAATATATACACAGAGAAAGAGAACTGAGGAAATGTACAACATGAACACAGAGAGCATAGAAAGATGTGGTATGATTTCTGTAACTTTTATGGTTTGGTTTTAAAATTAAAATATCAGATAAGTAAACTTTCTTTGAGTTGACAAGTTACAGAGAGGTAGCTGTGTTAGCGTGTTTCAGCAAAACCAACAAGGAGTCCTGTGGCACTTTAAATTCATTAGGGAATAAGCTTTAGTAGGCTTCAGCTCACTTCATCAGATGCATTAAGTGAAAGCTTCAGTTGGCAGGGATTTATACATATAAAATGAAATGCAAGAGACATATCAGTGCTAATGAGGCTAATTCAGTGAGGGTGGATATGGCCCATTTCTAACAGTGAGAAGTGGGTGAGGATACCTAAAGGAAAATTCCTTATTGTAATGAGCTAGCCATTCCCTTAGCCAAACCACTCCACTCACAGAATCCACAGCTCTTTTAGGTCACGTTTTGGGAATCTATCAATCTTTAACTCAGCCCATAACAAGGTTTAAACCAGCAAATAACAATAGAATAATCCGCCAGTATTAAGATACCCACTTGGCAAATTACTGACCAATTTGAAACCTCCCTCTCCTGAACAAGGTCATAAAGAAATTGTCTAAAAATTGCCTTCAAGATCAGTTAGCTACAGCATACATCCTAGACCTGGCACAATCTGGATTCACGCCAGGACACAGCAGAGAAACCACATTAGTGGTGCTGATGGATGATATCTTGCTGTCAGTGGATTAGAGGACAGACATCAATTCTTGTACTTATCGACGTCACTGCAACAGTCAACTCATCTGCCCATGAGATACTGCTGTCTTACTTGAGGGACGTGGCAGGAGTCCAAGGGAACAGTAAAATTCCATAAGATTTGGGTGTCAGTCCTTTCTGGAGCTATACACACAAACAGGGCAGGTGAACAGAGCATATGACTTGGGAGCCAACTTCTTGGGGGCACCGGATTGTTCTTCCAGTTTTGCTCTACTTCTTGATCAGCTATGCAGTTTTTAGAAATTCTTTGTTACTCCAGTGCTTGGAGACTGGGGCAGAAGGGCTCTGCAAATGTTTGTCTGCACTGATGGACAAACTGATTAGGGCTGCTTCTGCACATAAAACGTAGCAATGGGGACCAGCACCAAATGTCTCACTTCATAAATCTCTTTAGTCAATATTTATATGCAACCACCAGAAGAACTAGTGCAACATCATGGACTTGTGCCAGTGATATGCTGATGACACACAGCTCTGCCTATCCTTCACCACATACAATAATACTAGGGTCACTGCTGTCCTAGTGCTGAGGCAAGAGCAGCTCCTGGATATATATTTTTTTAAGTTCATTGTCATTGAACCTGACCAAGGTGCAGTTTATGGTGACTGGCACGGGAAAGTATTTTGAGAAATGTGCAACCATGCTGTGTTTTCTGTTTGAACATGCACAACCCAATGGGCCAATAGAGTCCACAGTCATTTTCAAATAACACATTATTTTACCTACACTTGGCCAGGAGACCAAGTCCTAGAAGACGATGTCTGGTCCTGGAAGATGATGATCTGGGGTATACATGCATTTGTCATTGCCTGGCTGAACAACAGCAGTGCTATTTATTAGGGCTCTCAAGTGATTAAAAAAATATTGTGCGATTAATCATGCTATTAAACAATAATAAGAATCCAGCTGACCCCGGGCTCCGAGTTGCACTGCCTGGGATCAGCTATGCGACACTGGCCCTTTTAAATTGCCAGGCCCTGGGACAGTTGCACTCTTTTCTCTCACCTCATCTCCCATTGGCGGCCTGGCACTTAGGTGACCCACAAGCAGGAGATGGGAATTGGAGTCAGAGACTGCAGCACTGCCTTACCAAAACTTGCACCCGCTCTGGATGATTCAGGAATGGCTTAGTGGTTCACAAGCATATATATCAATGGCCATGTAGCAGCCCTTCAGGTATCCAGTATAGAGACATCACTGGCAAATGCTATTAGTGTTGTTTTTTCTCTTGTAGAATGAGCTGGCATCCATGGAGGAGATGTAGCCAAAGCGAGTTCATATGCAGTCTTGATGCGCAATGTTATCCATTTCCAGATTGCATGAGCAGGGACTGCTTGCTGTCACATAAAAGTCATATGTGGGTCCTTGGTTGTCTAATATAAGCACACAGTCTTGTGGACATACAGGGGAAAGGGCAAAAGGGACAGCAGGGCCTGGAGTACCCATCCACCATTACTGTTTCTGCAGCTGTGGCAAAGTCAGAGTCCTTTAAATTGCCTCATTATTAAATTGAAACATTATTTCAAAAAAACTAGTGTTATATCAAAATAACTTAGTCCATGTCTACACAGCAAGCCATTATTTTGAAATAAAGTCAGAGCCTTGTGCCCTTTAAATTGCCTCTGGAGCCCCAGGCTGCATGCTCTGGGTAGTGCTAAGGGCTGACTGGAGGAGTGCTGGTTGGGCCGTGCCGAGGGATGACTGACCTAGCCTTGGCCCTTGTATCCAAGGTCCCAACCCTTCCAAGAGATGGGATCATGGCCTCTCCCCCGTCTTGCTCAGGGGCCTGGCAAATCTGTTGGCCTCCTTGTGTACATTTATCAAACTGTATAAAAAACTATATTACTTCATCTTGGGAAGAGGAAGAATTAAAAATAGAAACAATTTTGACCACACATGCTAGTCATGCCACTTATTTCTTGAAGGTGATTATGATGATGATCATTTAAGCCATATAAATAAAATAGGACAGAGAGACCTGAAGAGAAGGGATGGGAGACAGAGAGAGAGAGATAGGAGACATACGTACATACCAGCATATTTGTAATACATGAATTTTAAGAAATAAGGTTTTGGCAAATTGGTACTCCGGGGATGGTGGAGACAGTGACATAAAAGGCTGCATATTAGTTCATTGCAAAGTGAGTTTGATAAAGAATATTCTGTGAAAGTCCAATTGCTTGCTGTTAAGTTGCTTTTTAAGTAATACTTGCTGCTGCACAAAATTTGCTAATACAACCAAACTCAAAAAGCCATGTTTAAGATGTACCTTATGTGATAAGGTATTATCCAGGTAGAGTTCTGCTCCATATTGGATGACAATGTGTATAACTAATATTGTCCTTTGAGACTAGTTTGCATGCAGTTGCTGGTATCGCACTGTTCAGCAGGCTGCTGTAGATAAGAATGAGTGATGGTGCCCTAGATTTTAATGGAAATTTTCGAGTGCATGCAGCAGTAGGGTGCAGTCTTCAGCAAAGAAAAACGAGCTGACTTGCAGGCATGAGAGGTCATCAAGAAAGATAAAGAAATAGGACATCCAATCCTGGTGAGGCAAGACTTTTTAAAGGATATTATGGAAATGAGCAAGAACCAATTTAATTTTTATAATGCTTTTCCATTTAACATTAAAATACAAGGTCAAGGTATTGTGTTTTTCTTAATGATTAAAGATTTGGAATGCTCTTTTTGTTCGAACCCTTGTATGTTTTTGTGGCAATGACTAAATATGAGAAGAGACTAAACTGGGACTCAGGAACACCAGAAAAATGTGCCCCAACTCCTCCCAAATAGAAATTAGAGAAAAATCTGATTAACACTTTTCTATTTATCTTGACAGCAGGATTTATTTTCTCAAGAAGCCTTTGTTTATAATTAGCATGATCCCAGAACAGTAATAGGCCTTGTTTTAACATAAAATCTATGAAAACTGCATCTGTCAAAGATCCAGGGTTTGAAAATAGTCCCTGTTATAATAGCGTTTCAGAGCTGCCTTTCTTAATGGAAGCCTAATTTGCACATTAGATGTGAGACTTCTATGACCAATAGGCTTTTGAAACTGTCAGGATTTTTTATAAATTATGATAGCTAGATAACACCTTCCCTACCAGATTCTCACAAGCAAGATTTATTTTTAATGAGAAGAAATTATGTTGGATCTTGGGTGGGGAGTGCGAGAGCTCTTAAGTGGTACCAGGCATGCTCTATCTCAGGTGTTTGGCTGGTTGTTGGTCATATGCTCAGGATCTGTTTGCCATATGGAAAGGAATTTTCCCTTGGGTCAGTTTTGCAATGATCTTGGGGCACTTTTGCTGACTTCTGCTGCATGTGGGTGCAACATGCTTGCTAGGATCATCTAGGTGTATCTCAATTATTTTGCTGATATTACAGAGTTCTCAGGCACTGGTCTACCATGTCTATTGTGGGCTGTAATATTTTGGTCTAACATTCCACTTGGAGGTGCTAGTTAAATAGAGAAAAATAGATCTGCTAGTGTACAAAGCTTTTTTGTTTTATGTGTAATGATAAAACACAAGGGATAGGATGGATCCTTTAACTGAAAGACAAACCAGAATCTACTGAAATATAACATTTATTTGAGTTGAGAGAACATGTGAATTGCAATAAGTGAGCTGTCTTTTTAAAGTAGCATATTGCACTTGTGCCTCTTCTGATGGCACCAACTATGCAAACAAACTGATGAGGGCCACAACTTCATTGTTTAATGTAGATCAAAGTTACTTGGAAACTTCTTGCCCCTCTGGTCTAGAACTTCTCAGAAAGTGCTGTGGACACATAACTGGTGTACATCCAGTGAGTTTGAGATTGCCCCTAGCAATCCACACCAAAAAAAAGCAATCCACACCAAAAAAAAGTCCTCAAATCAGCTTTTCATTTGAGCTAGTCTTGTTCCTAAGCGTGGTGTCGATGTCTGCTTCATACACTTCAGTTTCTTCCTTTCTATACATTTTACAAACCTCTCCCCTCTGATCCCACCTTGGACTACCAAAAGAAACTACACTGTCTCCTTAAAAGCCTCCCCACAGCTACTCGGGAACAAATCCTCACAGAATCACCTTCTGACCCCCGACCAGGATTGTTCTATCTACTTCCCAAGATCCATAAACCTGGGCACCCCGGACGTCCCATCATCTCTGGTATTGGCACGCTCACTACTGGTCTATCCAGCTATGTAGACACTCTTCTCAAACCCTTCGTAACCAATACCCCCGGCTATCTCCGAGACACTACTGACTTCCTAAGGAAACTACAAAACATCGATAACCTCCCCAATAATACCATCCTTGCCACCATGGATGTAGAAGCTCTATATACCAACATCCCACATGAAGACGGATTACAAGCAATTAGAAACACTATCCCAGAGGACACTACTGCCAACCTGATAGCAGACCTATGTAACTTTGTTCTCACCCACAATTATTTCCAGTTTGAGAACAACTTATACCTCCAGATCAGCGGCACAGCCATGGGTACACGCATGGCCCCACAGTATACTAACATCTTTATGGCTGACCTAGAACAACGTTTCCTCAACTCCCGTCCCCTTTCACCCCTCCTCTACCTACGGTACATCGATGACATCTTTATGATCTGGACACATGGCCAAGAAACACTGGAGATATTCCACAGAGATTTCAACAACCTACACCCCACCATCAACCTCAGCCTGGACCATTCTACACGAGAGATCCACTTCCTGGACACCACTGTGCAAATCAACAATGGAAAATTAGACACCACTCTCTACAGAAAACCCACCGACTCATACAGTTACCTACATGCATCCAGCTCCCATCCAGAACACACCACACGATCCATCGTCTATAGCCAAGCCCTTCGATACAACCGCATCTGCTCTAACCCCACTGACAGAGACCAGAAGCTTCAGGATCTCTACCAAGCATTTATAAATCTCAACTACCCACCCAGAGAAATAAAAAAGCAAATTGAAAGAGCCAGACGAATACCTAGAAACCATCTACTTCAAGACAGACCCAAGAAAACCAACAATAGAACACCACTTGTCATCACCTACAACCCCCAACTTAAACCTGTCCAACACATTATCAATAAACTACAGCCTATATTGGAACAGGATACCATACTCAAAGAGGCTCTGGGAGACAGACCCATAGTCTCCTATAGACAACCACCTAACCTCAAGATGATTCTTACCAACCACCACAGGACATACCACACTAATACCAACCCTGGTACCTTCCCTTGCAACAAACCCCGTTGCCAGCTTTGTCCACATATTCATTCTGCTGATACCATTATTGGACCTAACCAAGTGAGTTATAAGATCAAGAACACATATTCCTGCGCATCCAGAAATATAATCTATGCTATCATGTGCCGAAAGTGTCCGTCTGCTATGTACATTGGACAAACATCTCAGACACTTCGCCAAAGGATTAATGCCCACAAAACAGATATCAGACAAGATCACAAAGAGAAAACAGTTTCTTGCCACTTTAACCAGAAAGGACACTCTCTAAATGACGTAGCCACCTGCATTCTGCTACAAAGACCTTTTACATCTGCACTTGAAAGGGAATCCTCTGAACTGTCATTCATGTTAAAATTCGACACTTGTCAACAAGGACTTAACAAGACTTTGAACTTTCTCACCCATTACCAAGACAGTTTCCCCAATTATCACCTGTAATACCATTAACTCACAAACATCCCACTCTCCCTACCTTTAATATCAGCAATTCACAGACACTTACCTTCCTTCCTCCCCCTTCCCACCCCCCCGCATCCCCCTTCTGTTCTGCAATGTGATTTGTCCTTTTCATATTTGTTCATTTTTTTTTAATTGTATCCTTTGGTATATATGGTTGTGACTACTTTCTTCCACTATTTGATCTGAGGAAGTGGGTCTGGCCCACGAAAGCTCATCATCTAATAAACCATCTTGTTAGTCTTTAAAGTGCTACATTGTCCTGCATTTTGCTTCCTTTCTATACTCTTCTTAAATTTGCAAGCTCTCAAGCCCTCACCTAAGTTTTGGGAAAACCCAACTCGAACCACCAGGGACTTCTTCCTATAGCTGCAATATTCCTCCTTAATAAATAATAAGTGCTAAACATGCTGACTGAGAAATAAATGCCTCTGGAGCAGGTTCTCACAAGATTTTTAATAAATCCCTAGAGTGGCAGGTGAATGTTTCCATTGAATACCTGTATCTCAGACACACACAGGGATATGTAGAGGCACATTTAAAATTCCATTTAGATTCAAAGGTCAAACTTTTTTAAACTTCTGGAAAAATTCAAGTTTTGAGTTGATTTATTATTATTTTATTTTATGTGAACTAATTCACTCAGTCTTAATCATCACTCTGGATAAGAATAAAGTAAATCAAGCAAAAGCAGAAGGTTGGTGGGGACATTGAGGGGAATAGAATATAAATAATCAAATTGTCAGAATGTGCTGGAATCTGCCTGTTGTGACATGCCACGCATCCAGATTTCATCTACAGTAAGCTTATATTTCAGAAAAATTCCCCATGGTAGATAACTTAGATTCTTCTTCAAAAGAGGTAACAATGATGGGAATGCCAATGTAGTAAGGTACTGGAGACTGCTGGTGTTTCTATCCATTGGGTCATTTTAAATTGCCCTGATGTTTTAAGTAATGCAGTGTCATGAATGACAGTGGCTGGTTGGGGCTGATTTATTTTAGTGGTGTCAAATCTTTCCTGAAAAATGTCCCATTCCATTTCCAGCTGGGAATCAGGAGAAGGAATTAGGTTGATTGACACATAGGTTAACCATGAAAACAGCAGATTAAAGGATGTTTAGAGCCTTATTACATGGAACAGAAGGAAGGAAAAGAGTTCTATGGGCATTCAGTAAAGGCAAGGATTAAAAAATGAAACAAATCCATTATTTATTTCTACAGATTGGTTTTCACATGCCAAGGTTTTGAACTGTAAGATACCATGGTTCTCAGTTCTGTTTTCCAGAGATGAGAAACTAGGATTAAAATATTTATACTATCTCATCATTTGGATTACCAGCTAGTACAAAAGCTGTCAATGTGATGTGTAGAAGAATATATTTTGAGGTTTAAATTCAGTTTGTAAATTTTTATAGTTGATCACTTGTAAACAAAATATATTATACTCCACACAAACACTACTCATTTTAAAAACAAGTCTTGTTTCTGTACTTTGGAGTCACTGCCATATTTATTTCTTGATTGAAATCCTAGAAGAGACTTGGTAAATACATAATTATGTTGATTTATTAAAAATGAATCAGTCCTGTATGATATGTGGTGAGTTCCCCTCCCTGACTTTTCTCTTCTCTGGCTTAAAAGGTTCATTTTCAAAATTGATTATATTTCAGAATGTCTTATTGCTGACAGCAGTGGAATACTAAATGCCAGTTAGTTGTGTTGATGCTTCCAATGTAAACTTTAGGAACATTATATTTATTTATATTGCACAGTACTAATACAAAAATGCAGTTTCCATTAATTTACACAGGAAGAGCCTAATCTTTTCTAATCTTGTTTTCAAGTTGCATACAATTCTGCTATTATTAATATATATTTAACTAGGGTTATAAATGTATACAGTGTACAGTGGAATGCAAGCCAATGTTTTCAAACTTTGCTCTTTAGAGTTAAACACCTAAATAAGTGGCATGATTTTTAAAAAACGACAAGGAGTCCTGTGGCACCTTATAGACTAACAGATGTATTGGAGCATAAGCTTTTGTGGGCAAAGACCCACTTTGTCAGATGCATTGAGTGGAAATTTCCAGAGGCAGGTATTAATATGCAGGCTAGAGATAACGAGGTTAATTCAGTCAGGGAGGGTGAGGCCCATTGCTAGAAGCTGATGTGGAGGTGTGAACACCAGGAGAAGAAACGGGGGTTTACTAAAATAAGACAGGAGATCTACATTACACACTTCACTTCTCTACAGAGGAAAAAGGACTATAAGCTGTCTAAAACCCTACCTGCCACATGGGGCCACAACAGTGGTACCCCTAACTCACCCAGCAATATCATCAATCTATCCAACTACACACTCAGTCCGGTAGAAGAATCTGTCCTGTCTCGAGGACTCTCTCCTTAAAATGAGGGATAAGGGATCTTTCGGACAAGGCTTTATTTTCCGAAAGATCCGCATCTAGACTGGTGCTTTTTTCCGGCAAAGCTCTGAGCCAGAAAAAAGCAGCAGCCATTTTTATGCTAATGAAGTGGGGGAGATTTAAATCCCCACTTCATTTGCAATTGCAATATGTCTAATTTGCATCCCTTTTATGAAAAAGGGATGCAGTCTAGACACAACCATATAGTTCTACAGTGATCTGGAAGCCTACTTTTACCATCTCCGACTCAAAGAATACTTTCAAAACAACACTGAACAGTGCACTGACACACAGATACCCTTCCACCAACAACACAAGAAGAACTCCACATGGACTCCTCCTGAGGGTTGAAATGACAGTCTGGACCTATACATAGAATACTTCTGCCGATGTGCACAGGCAGAAATTGTGGAAAAACAGTATTGCTTGCTTCATAACCTCAGTCGTGCAGATTGCAATGACATCCACAGTCTCAGAAACAACTCTGACATTATAATAAAAAATGCTGATAAAGGAGGTGCTGTTGTCGTCATTAACAGGTCTGACTACCAAAAGGAGGTTGCCAGACAACTCTCCAATACCAAATTCTACAGACCACTTTCCTCAGATCCCACTGAGAAATACACTAAGAAACTGCACCATCTGCTCAGGACACTCCCTACACAAACACAGTAACAAATCAACATACCCTTAAAGCCCCAACCGGCGTTATTCTATCTACTACCAAAGATTCAGAAACCTGGAAATCCTGGATGCCCCATCATCTCGGGCATTGGCACTCTGACTGACAGACTGTCTGGATATGTGGAATCTCTACTCAGACCCTACGCCACCAGCACTCCCAGCTATCTTCGTGACACCACTGATTTCCTTAAAAAACTACAATGCATTGGTGATCTTCCAGAAACCACCATCCTAGCCACCATGGATGTAGAGGCTCTCTACACAAACATCCCACACATAGATGGAATACAAGCTGTCAGGAACAGTATCCTGATGATGCCACAGCACAACTGGTGGCTGAGCTCTGTGACTTTATCCTCACACACAACTATTTCAGATTTGGTGACAATATATACCTCCAAACCAGTGGCATTGCTATGGGCACCCGCATGGCCCCACAATATGCCAACATTTTTATGGGTGACCTGGAACCACACTTTCTCAGCTGTCATCCACTAATGCCCCTTCTCAACCTATGCTACATTGATGACAAGTAACGGTCACATAAACACCACCACTGAAAACCTACTGACTGCTATGCTTACCTTCATGCCTCCAGCTTCCATCCTGGATACACCACACAATCCATTGTCTACAGCCAAGCACTAAGGTGCAACCGCATCTGCTCCAACCCCTCAGACAGAGACCAACACCTACAAGATCTTCACCAAGCATTCTTGAAACTATGATACCTGCACGAGGAGCTGAAGAAATAGATTAACAGAGCCAGACATGTACCCAGAAGCCTCCTACTACAAGACAAACCCAAGAAAGAAACTAACAGAACACCACTGGCCATCACCTATAGTCTTCAGCTAAAACTTCTCCAATGCATCATCAGTGATCTACAACCTATTCTCCCTCACTTTCACAGGCCTTGAGAGGCAGGCCAGTCCTCGCCCACAGACAACCCGCCAAACTGAAGCAAATTCTCACCAGCAACTATACACTGCACCATAATAATTCTAACTCAGGAACCAATCCATTCAACATACCTAAGGTGCCAACTCTGCCCTCATCTCTACACCAGCGACACCAACACAGGATCCAATCAGATCAGCCAAACCATCACTGGTTCATTCACCTGCACATCTACCAATATAATATACGCCATCATGTGCCAGCAATGCACCTCTGCTATATACATTGACCAAACTGAACAGTCCCTATGCAAAAGAATAAATGGACACAAATCAGATATTAGGAATGGCAATATACAAAAACCTGTAGGAGAACACATAAATCTCCCTGAACACACAGTAGCAGATTTAAAGGTAGCCATCCTGCAGCAAAAATCTTCAGGACCAGACTTCAAAGAGAAACTGCTGAGCTACAGTTCATCAGTAAATTTGACACCATCAGTTTAGGATTAAACAAAGATGGTGAATGGCTAGCCAAGTACAAAAGTAGTTTCTCCTTTATTGATGTTCACACCTCCACATCAGCTGCTAGAAGTGGGTCTCACCCTCTCAGACTGAATTAACCTCGTTATCACGAGCCTTATTCTAGCCTGCATATTTATACCTGCCTCTGGAAATTTCCACTACATGCATCTGACGAAGTGGGTCTTTGCCCATGAAAGCTTGTGCTCCAATACATCTGTTAGTCTATAAGATGCCATAAGACTCCTTGTCACTTTTGCAGATCCAGATTAACACGGCTACCCCTCTGATACATGATTTTTAAAGGTGCAGGTTGAATCCTCAGGGCCTGACCAGCTCTGAACCAGAGAATTTGCTGGACCATGGGAGGTCAATATTGTCTAACAGCATTACCAACACTTCTACTGCTTAATGGGCTCTTAGAAGACATTAAGGGGTAAATTAGAAGTAATTAACAGCACAGAACACTGAGCCCCAGGACTGGTGGCTGTTAACAAACTTAATCGGACCATGGGAAATTGGTGACATCCATGATAAGTGGACATTCAGCTAACTAAAATCATGACGGACCAGAGATGTTGCCAGACCAGAGAGTGCCAGACTGGAGAGGTTCAACCTGTACTTATCATTTAGAGGTGCAACAATTTCAATTTTAAACCTTTGAATTATAGTACTAGACATTTGGCTAGATTATTCCACTGTCAGTTCTTTGCCCCTTGTTTTGCAGAAAGTTGGGAGGTTATACAGCTTACCTTCTGCCATACATTAGCTCAACCAAGCTTCTAGACAAGAAACACTAAACCTACCACAGGCCTAGGGACTCATCTCCACTCATCCTTCACAATGGAGTGTGTCTTAAAGAGACTGTATTTCAGTAATGACATAAGTTTATTATCTGTAAGCATACTGTACATCACCACTGTGGATTTCTATGTCATTTAAAAACACAATGTTTTGGGATGTCCTTAGTACTACCTTGTAGTGAACAGAAGTTTCAGCATTAGTTCTGAGTCCCTCATGTTTTTTTAAGTCTTTAGTTCCACTGTTAGTGTAATTTTTTATGATAATATAGGACACTTTAGTCCAAGTAAGAGGTATCAGATAGCAGCAATGCCCTCAGGGACAAACTACAGAAACCTGACACCTTTTGATGATCTGCTAATCAAAATTAGTTAGTAAACTCATCCTCCAGTTATTATATTGTTAAAATAAATGTGGTAAATATTCATGTACATCAATTGCATATCTTCAATTTTTGCTAATATTGCATTCTGTTGACCAACCATTTAATCTGTTTATCAATATTTATATGTATATTATACCATTTCCATGTACCAAAATGACTTTCTATCTACATCTCAATCTTATATTCATAGTTATACTCCAAAGTTTTCCTGGTTAATGGAAAGCAGAAAGGAGGAAGGCAGAAACATTGCAATATTTTTTATCTTTAATGCCTGATGTATTTATATTCAGTTTTTACTTGGCCAAGCCAGTTAGACTGCAGTCTCAAAGGGAGACGTCTTAAACCTTGGCAGGTGTTGAGCACTGTGAAAGTTAATGAAAAAGGGACAATTTTGCCACAGTATTTTGTTTATAATTCATGAGGCTATTGTTCTTGGCTCCACAGGGAAATCTTTTCATGCCGCCCTACCACATGAAATGGAGGTTTATCAGTGGTGAGGAGCTGCAGAAGGGATTCTATCCATATAAAGTGGGGGGAGGAGAGAGAGCACACACCCAAAATTTCACTAGTTTAATGGTAAATGTAAATGTTGAAATTATACAAATATATTTAATTATTCACTTCCAGTTTCAATTAAGATAACATCCTCCACCACTGTTCAAGCCTTATTTGATCCAAAAAGACAATCCAAAAGTTATTTAAGTTGAAAAAATATATGGTTGAGCAGAAGTGTTCTGCTGTTCTCTGTCTGGGGTTCATCAGTGGAGAGTTGCACCTAGAATAGAATATATGTTTTGATGATTAAAATGCCTCTTATTATCACCAAAACTATGTGTACCATATATAGCAATCACAGTCCAAGAATGAAAACCATTCTTGCCTTGGCCCAGTGTAGTATTCTAGACATTGAAACAGTATGAGTTTTCTTTGTCAGTATATTCCTTACCACTCAGTGCTTCTGGGGTTCAAAACACTGCCTCAGAAAAATTTTCTTTTCATCTGACTTTGGCCTCTGATGAAGATAGCACATGCAGAGAAAAACAGAATATTCTAGGCACGATCCTATATCTAAAGAAATCGTGCTGTCTGGTGTCTCTAGAGTACCTGGAATAGTTTACATTATTCCCAGAAGCTATGTTTTCATTTAAAATCTGACAAAGCCTTCTAGTCAGTATCCTGCTGTCCTCCTTCCAATGTCATTATTTACTCAGACAAGTAGATATCTTCTTGATTTGCCACTTGAACAATGAACTACGTAACTTCAGTCTCTATACATTTGCTGTGTTAACACACTCCTTTTGGCTCATACCAGAACTTTTAGAAGCTGTAGAACTTCACTTATTGTAGTTTGTACTTCACACTACTTTTGAATGCAACATTCAGAAAATGGCAAAGTAGGATTCCCAAGCCACTTCCAGCTCATTAATAATTAAATTCTTACCTGTTATTCTTGCTTGTAAATGCTTGGATTCACACAGAAAAAAAAAGCTCAAAAGGCCTCAATGAATTCAGACTCCCCTTATCTCTATTTTGCAGGTAATTGTTTCTCTCCTTACCAGAGCCCAGTGCAGCTTACTTGTCATCCAAGAGTCGATGTTACTTCCACATGACATTAGCATATTAACCAGATTGGAGACTGACAAGCAACAGTGTTCTTAATAGGGAAATAATCAAGGTTTAGAGCATGTCTGTCATGCAAAGTAAAATGCATAAGATGGCCTGAAGGCTAGCTATCATGGAAGCAAGTGCCTGCTTCAGATGCTCCCAGGTGATAAATGAAGTAAAACGATTAACATACAGATACATTTTTCCCTAAAATGGTATTTTTATTTCACATTTATCATTCCACTCTGTTTGATTGTCTGCCTGCTTGTCTCAGATTTGATGCATTTTCCTGAGCTGATGTTATGGTTTGTTCTGGAGTGACCTTAAGAGATGTTTTAATGCATGAAAGTCCTTGCGTGGGTGTTATCTCTTTGTCAAAAGATGGATTGCAAGATTATGAATGTTCACATCTCTTTTGCATCAATTGACATTTTTCCAATATAAATATACTTTTTTCAAGAGGAAATATTCAAGGGCTCTGATTTACCAAATTAAGAAGGTGTAGTTATATTCAGATAACCCTTACAGGGCCTTTATTTTGTTTTCAGAATTGCTCATTGTGTCTTAAATGATGGATTATCACAAAACATCAGCCCTGTAGTTCTTGGTGCTTCTGAAGAAATGTGATGCATTCAAGAAATGCATCTTATGCAAACAAATAATTTTGTCATTTATTACATTTTAATTTTCCTCAATATTGAAATAAGAGTAAGCTTTCATGGCTAGTGCCTTACTGAAATCACGTGAATTAAGAATATCTTGTAGGAATAGTCATACTTGATTGAATCAGTAGTTCACGTTGTATGCACAAAGTAATTTTAAAAGACTTTTAAGCTTTAACAGAAACCTCTTGCGTAGCAATTACAAATAGATCTATTTGGTCAAAAGTATTCAGGAAAATATGAATTCTTTAGGGTACCAAAACAAGTGACTTTATTTAACTAATCAATTGCCATTGAATTCTCATTAACATTTTCTTAAACATGAGCAGCATTTTTAGCTCCTAATTACACATGTCCAAAGCTGATTTTTCCTGTTCTCCTGTAATAACTCATTACATTACTGAGAGTGTTCAGTTTTAGCTAAACTCTTAGGCTGTGTCTACACTGGGCCACTTATTCTGGAAAATCAGCCGATTTTCCGGAATAAGCTGCGAGCTGTCTACACTGGACCCTTGAATTTCCGGAAAAGCAGTGACGATCTACTGTAAGAAATCAGCTGCTTTTCCGGAAAAACTATGCTGCTCCTGCTCGGGCAAAAGTCCTTTTTCCGGAAAACTGTTCCAGAAAAGGGCCAGTGTAGACAGCACAGTAGTCTTTTCCGGAAAAAAGCCCCGATTGCGAAAATGACGATCGGGGCTTTTTTCCGGAAAAGCGTGTCTACATTGGCCACAGACGCTTTTCCGGAAAAAGGGCTTTTCCAGAAAAGCAGCCTGCCAGTGTAGATGCTCTTTTTCTGGAAATACGTATAACGGAAAACTATTCAGTTTTAAGCATTTCCGGAAATTCATGCCAGTGTAGACACAGCCTTAAAGTGGCTTCCACAGTTTTATTGTCTTACCTTAAAAAGAATGTACAGAACTTTTATATCTTTCAGCAAGCAATTGGTGAACCAGTTCTGAACCTTGAAACTTTCTGTCATTCATTAGTTTGTTCTCCTGCAGTATACAAAACAATATAACTAACATGTATGGACATTTTAACTAGCTTTGTAGGCACAGAGTTAAGAATTTAATTTTAATTTAAACTTACGTTGGGATCTTTTACAACACATTTTATATTTCATAAGAACATAAGAACATAAGAACGGCCGTACTGGGTCAGACCAAAGGTCCATCTAGCCCAGTAGCCTGTCTACTGACAGTGGCCAGCACCAGGTGCCCCAGAGAGGGTTGACCGAAGACAATGATCAAGCGATTTGTCTCCTGCCATCCCTCTCCAGCCTCTGACAAACAGAGGCCAAGGACACCATTTTATCCCCTGGCTAATAGCCTTTTATGGACCTAACCTCCATGAATTTATCCAGCTTCTCTTTAAACTCTATTATAGTCCTAGCCTTCACCGCCTCCTCTGGCAAGGAGTTCCACAGGTTGACAACACGCTGTGTGAAGAAGAACTTCCTTTTATTAGTTTTAAACCTGCTACCCATTAATTTCATTTGGTGTCCTCTAGTTCTTCTATTATGGGAACTAATAAATAACTTTTCTTTATCAGCCCTCTCTACACCACTCATGATTTTATAGACCTCTATCATATCCCCCCTCAGTCTCCTCTTTTCTAAACTGAAAAGTCCCAGTCTCTTTAGCCTCTCCTCATATGGGACCCGTTCCAAGCCCCTAATCATTTTAGTTGCCCTTTTCTGAACCCTTTCCAAGGCCAAAATATCTTTTTTGAGGTGAGGAGACCACATCTGTACACAGTATTCAAGATGTGGGCGTACCATAGTTTTATACAGGGGCAGTAAGATGTTCTGGGTCTTATTTTCTATCCCTTTCCTAATAATTCCTAGCATCCTATTTGCCTTTTTGACCGCCGCTGCACACCGTGTGGAAGTTTTCAGAGAACTGTCCACGATAACTCCAAGATCTCTTTCCTGATTTGTCCTAGCCAAATTAGCCCCCATCATACTGTATGTATAGTTGGGGTTATTTTTCCTGATGTGCATTACTTTACACTTATCCACATTAAATTTCATTTGCCATTTTGTTGCCCAATCACTCAGTTTGGTCAGATCTTCTTGGAGTCCCTCACAGTCTGCTTCTGTCTTGACTATCCTAAACAGTTTGGTATCATCTGCAAACTTTACTACCTCACTGCTTACCCCTTTCTCCAGATCATTTATGAATAAGTTGAAAAGGATTGATCCCAGGACTGACCCTTGGGGTACACCACTAGTTACCCCTCTCCAATCTGAAAATTTACCATTTCTTCCTACCCTTTGTTTCCTGTCTTTTAGCCAGTTCTCAATCCAAGAAAGGACCTTCCCTCTTATCCCATGGCCATGTAATTTACACAAGAGCCTTTGGTGAGGGACCTTGTCAAAGGCTTTCTGAAAATCCAAGTATACTATATCTACTGGATCCCCCTTGTCCGCATGTTTGTTAACCCCTTCAAAGAACTCTAATAGATTAGTAAGACAGGATTTCCCTTTACAGAAACCATGTTGACTTTTGTCCAACAAATTATGTTCTTCTACATGCTTCACAATTTTATTCTTTATTATTGTTTCGACTAATTTGCCCGGTACTGAAGTTAGACTTGCCGGTCTGTAATTGCCAGGATCGCCTCTAGAGCCCTTTTTAAATATTGGTGTCACGTTGGCTACCTTCCAGTCATTAGGTACGGAAGCCGATTTAAAGGATAGGTTACAAACCACAGATAATAGCTCAGCAATTTCCCATTTAAGTTCTTTTAGAACCCTTGGATGAATGCCATCCGGTCTCGGAGATTTGTTAACATTAAGTTTTTCTATTTGTTCTATTTCTATACAAGTCTAAAGGATTGTCAGAATTGTCTGTTTGTGGGGAGGTTGTCTTAACACCTAAAGTTTGTCTCAGAACTCAGTTTAGTGCTGCTATCTATTGTAGTTCTTGTGGTGACATAGGCTGTGTCCAGACTCAGGGGTTTTTTTGGGAAAAGTAGCCTTTTTCCGAAAAAACTTCACCTGCGTCTAGACTGCAGCCGCGTTCTTTCGAAATTAAATCGAAAGAACGCGGCTTTTCTTTCGACGGCGGTAAACCTCATTTCACGAGGAAGAACGCCTTCTTTTGAAAGTGCTTCTTTCGAAAGAAGGCGTTCTTGAATGTAAATAGGGCTTCTTCAAAAGAGAGCATCCAGACTCACTGGGTGCTTTCTTTCGAAAAAGCAGCTTGCTCTTTCGAAAGTTCCGCGTGCAGTCTAGACGCTCTCTTTCGAAAGAGCCTCTTTCGAAAGTATCTTTCGAAAGAGCCTCTTTCGAAAGAGGCTTGCAGTCTAGACATAGTCCTAGTGTGCTGCTGGCATCTCATGAGTCTAAAACATGAGCAACTTGCCCATTAAAATCCCTTTACCCTTAAAAGAGCTAATTCTTTATTATACAAGTAAAATAAAGTCCGCATGGGCTGACTATTTCTTCCTCTATACTTAATAGTCGTATACATAGTAGCACCTGTATTTTAGCACCAATCAACAAACCAACAAGTTTGAAACATATTATCTATTGACTTAAAGTAGCATTTTCCAATGTATTGAAAGCTGAACTCTCTTTTCTAGAAAATTAAACCAGTTGTGTTCCGCTACATTACCATGTGTTGTTAAAGACAAATATGTCTTAACTGATACATCTTCTATGCCCTTGTATATAGGCCCAGCATAAACCCCACACCTGGAGGGAAACTGAGGTACATAATATGGATGAAACTCTGAAGATTTATACAAAGAGTGTATTAACTTTCCTTATTTGTTTAGCTTTTCTCTTCCCCTGGGTGTTAGTGGAATAAATATAAAAATATTCATCTCCACTTGCAAAGTCCCAGAACTGTAGAGATTCCTTCAAAGTTCAAGGGAAAGAAGGAATTTTGTCACAGAAGCAATGGAACCAAAAGCTGGTCCATTCAAAGGGAAGATCTGGTAAAGTTACTAAGATGGACTTTAATCTTTATGGGCAAAGGACTGAACACCAACATTAAAGTCTCTGGGACTGTGTATTCCAGTCCCATCTAGGTAACACTTCTGCTCGCAGTAGACCCACCATTACTTTTGCCCCACTTCTTGGTAAAATCTACAGGGAAAGAAGAGTGAGCAATATAAACTTTGACCACCTCTTCCATCTGCATCTATACCTGTCCCTTCTAGATATCTAAGGTAATATTCAGGTATTTTGAAAATGCTGTATCAGTTTTCAAAATGCCAGACCCTATGTTTTCTTTGTTTGCAATCTGCCTTTCCCTCCTCCTCAGTGCTTGGTCCCACATTATTTTGGAGCACTGGGCATTAAGCACTGTGAAAGTGAGATATACCTCCAATTTATTTCAATCCCACCCTCCGATCCCTCTGCAGTGACTAGTCTCACAAGCTCCTGATTCAGAGAGGCTCCATCTGTCCTTCAGCTCAAAGCCATGGAGGAAATTCTGCAGCATCTCAAAGGAATTAGTTTCTACTCTCATTATTTCCTAAAAAGCAGTCACAGATCTATTTGGGACCGGTGTCAGCTCAACAAAAGCCTCCAAAAGATAAAGTCCATGCAGTCACCCAGTCCTTTATTATTGCCTACCTACATTCAAGGGACTGGTACGTTGCTCTAAACTTAAGTGATGCCTACTTTCATGTGGCAATATATCCAGGTCACAGAAAGTTATTCAGGCTAATGGTGAAGGACTCTCATTACCAGTTACCAAGGTCTATGTGCAGGGAGTGTGTATGCCAAGAGTGGAATGGACAATACATCTCAAAGAACAACACTTCTAAAACAATATAGTAACCATTTTTTCTGAGCCCTGGCTGAGTAGTGTGAAGAACCGTCAGCTCCAATCAAATCCAAGGATGGTGTGGGTTTAGCCACTTTCAATGTCAGACTCTTGAAATTTTTTATAGCTTGTGTGTTGATTTTCCATTGAGCTAATGTGTTTTAGTGAAATGACACGTCGCTTAAAAAAAAAGAGAGAGAGAGAGAGAGGAAGCAAGGTTTATTTAGTTTAGTGGTTTTGGTATTCAATCTAGACCACCTCAGACCCTTGGCCTTAGAATTCTAACTTCTCAAAGGCATATTCTCTTCATCTGCATCTCCTGCAGATATTCTTACAGCCCTTCCTATGCACGTGAATGTCAGTGGAAGGGAAGGGAGAGGCTGAACTAAAGTTACTTTTTGTTCTTCTGGAACTACATAGTGTGCTTATAAATTGTCACAGCTGTGTTGTTTTGGTTTTTGTTGATTGGTTCCTTCATTTCTTGCAGGTAACATATAATATAATTTGCTTGGACTCAGTCATGGTTATTTTCATCATAAAATACAGAATGACACAGCATGTTTCCCCTCTCCCCCCAATTTATGGCAAGTGTTGCATAAGCTCTTTGGCTTATATTAATTTCTTAAATGTCAGACTTATACTGAAGCAAAAACCACTAACATTAGACAGTAACAATAGTATTCCTGAAGATTCCTTTTTATGTTTGTAACTTTGTATTATCTGCATTGAAATCAGTTGATGAATTTAGCAGTCAGAAATGAAATTAGGAGAATAAAAATATCTAATATCCCTAGGCTAACAAGTTCTCCATGCTTATGAAAGCACTGAAATTAAGCCTTTGGATAAGAAAGTGGATGTATGGAAAAATAGTATTAGATTCCAAAGCAGTCGAAAGAGGGCATTGCCTTTAGCGGTTATCAAAGAGAACAGGATAGGTACTGTGCAAAATATTGTAAGCAAAACCAAAAGTCAGTTCCAGTTGGATCGACCTTTTTGCAACATGAAATGTCAGGGACTGGAGGATGAAGTACAGATTTGGATGGAGAGAAATGGATTAGGAGTAGAGAGGTGGATTTGTGAGCTGTCAGATTAGAAGACATATGAATGCATAAGATCAGCTAGGAAAAAATACGTAGAAAGAGAAAAAAAGGACCAAGGACAAAGCCCTTTGACATTTCCACAGATGGGCGAAACAAGAAAAGAGCAGGCGCGCCTACCTTAGGAAACATTGAAGCAGCCTGAGGTAGAAAAGAACTGGGAGGAGATGGTGACATGAAAAATAAAGTAGATAAAATATTCAAGGAGTAGAGAGGGATCACTTACAAATCTACATTTCTATAACTCCCAGAAACAGGAATGAACTCCTGAGTTGACATGGTTGAGGAGTTTCAGAGAAGTCACACTTTAATAACAGGAGGAGAAGTAGAGGTAAGGAGCTTGATCCAACTCCAGATGCCAACTCCAGATTTTCTTGTATATCAGAGAAATCTGATTCACTTTCAGATTCTCAGTGTTGAAAAAGTTTTTTAAATCATTATTATTTAAAAACGTGTTCTTTTGGTCTAAATATGTATGGGAATATTTGTATCGGGCTCAGCATTTATAAAAGCTTCTTTTGACAAAATCAAGTTTTCAGGCCAGTTTTGAATTACATGTAATTAGTGACATTGAGCCTGAAACTACAGAATCAAGGCCCTAGTGTGTAATATGACTGGAGATTCTCTGCAGAAAGGCTATATAGTATAAAGGTAAAAAATATCACTGTGGTGTAATAGACCAAATTCTACCTTCTCTGCTTCATTCTTAAGGCTCTGAGTATGCAAACAGTTAAAACCCTAAAGTAACTCATCATCTTAACTATCTCAGTAATTTGCTGGAACAAGGAAACCACTTTCACGTGTTGAATGTTGCCCAGGATAAATTGACTCCTTTATTACCTGCTACATTTGAAGCCAAGTCAATACAAGCAGGGGTGCTCTGGCGGCCAGCCCAGTCCTTTTTGTCATTAATTTTCCTTATTAACGGACACAGTGTGATTGCCTTAGTGCAGTGCTATGTTTCTCTCTTATATGTACAATGGAAAGGATTTTGCTGTTTACACAGAAGAAAAAAAATGGATTGAGACATTTCTCATGCCTGTCAAAAGACATTTTTTAATATTAGCAGTGCAGAACAAATATTTCATCTCAGGGTAAGATTTTATTTTATTGAAAAATGTGTATAAAATTCTATCTTGCTTGACAATGAAACGTAAAGGATATAGGAATATGAGAGTTCAGAAAAAATGTTGGGGCTGGTTTTTCAAAGGTATATAGAACCCACAGTTCTCCACCTCTATAAGTTATGTGCATCATGTGTACTCCTCTTCAATATTTTCAGTGAGAGCTTTTCTTTGTTGTTTTAGGTACAGTAAAATGGTATATTACTGGTAACAATAGAATGTACCATTTGTTTTTGGACCAAAGTAAAATTTTAAGTGCCATAGACACAAAGGATCAATGCTACCCTGACCTTTGAAACATCATCTTGGAGAAACCTCTTCAGTGTGGTAGTCTGCCAAAGAGTCCTTTTCTTCCTTCAGGCTGTGGAGATTCATCACCTCCTGGACTGAGCTTCTTGTTGCTAGCTTCACACAGTGACCTCTATCCAGGCAGACTAGAGAGACTTCTAGCTAAAGAACTGTGCGCTGTTCAGATGCTACTGCACCACAGCACCATCACAGTGACACCTTACAGCTGTTGCAAAATAGAGTAAGGTTTATTAGAGAATTCGAAGATATCATTGGACATCTTTATGTTAGCACACAGAAATTAAGCATATAGGCAATTCTGGTCAAGCCTAGAGCAAATGCCAGCCAAACTGCTGTCAATTCCAAATCAATCTCTCTCTCTCCTTAGTCTGTCCCAGGAGAGAACAGTCAGCTTCCTCCAGAAGCCCATGCTTTGTCACCTGGTAGTCATGTCTCTGTCCTTTGTTCTCAAACTGGGGCCTCTGCTTGGGTTCCCTGCTGAGTGGCAGGGGAACAACCTTCTTCTGGATACTTGTTTTCTAAGTGTCAATGTTCTGGTCACTGGTTTTTTTTTTATTGTTTCTTTTGGTTTCTGCACTGGTAAGGGTTGCTATCAGCAGGTTCCAGCTAGCCCCCGTTACTGCATCTCAGACAGTGAGTCACAGCCACACCTCATGTCTTATACTGTTCCACAAGAAGAGATTTAATACTTTTTCCCCTCCATTGGGTAACCATGCAAAGTACAGAGGGAAACTGAGGCACCCTTAGGTTGCATAAAAATATTACAGAAAAGTCCCTCTTTACCACAGATAGTCAATCTACAAGATTACAGTTAGCTCCCATTATAAACTCTCAATGTAATTCCTTTTTTACTTTATCCTGACTGCTAAGTCAGAGTTTTCAGCAAAATTTGGTCAACCTGGTTATGGAATAATTCATTTGTTTTGCTCAAAAATGGCCTATCCCTGGCCCATCTGTCTCCACATATAGTTTAATTCCCTTAAAATCATATATCTGCTATAGTTGAATAAAATATATTTAAGATCATTTATTGTCTCAAATCGAATAATGGCTATCATGTGTGAATGAATAATTTGCCTTCCAGTATATGACTACAGTTTAGAGACAATAGGCTGGATTCCACTTCATATATGACTTTTAGTAGTCATTCACACCAGTGCAAAGCAAATGCAAATTGATTATGAACCACTACTAAATCAGGCCATTTTTACTCAGGTTTTGCATAGATCTAAAAGATACAAAGCATGGCATAAGGTTGTGTGCTTGGAACTGGAGGCCTGTATTGCAAATTTCTGGGAAATATAGAATAACTGTGTGGTGTGGGTTGCCAACCATCCAGGATTGATCTAGAGTATACAGCAATCTTTAATCTAAATAAACTAGGGGGCTGCCCCCTTCTCGCAATGCTTGCCAATCCCCCTGTTCTCAGGCTGCAAAACTCCCTGCTTGCTACGCTCACCAACCCCTTCTCTCTGGCCAACTGGACATGTAAAGTTTAGGCAAGTGGTGAAGAAATAGTTATGCTGGGTGGGGATTGCAAGGTAGGGGTAAGCTGCAGAGCTCTGGAAGTAAAGAAGAAAGAGTTAACTTAAGTACCCTTTTGAAATCCAGGAATTCTTCAGGGCTATGATGCAAGAGGAAACTGGGAACTTAGCAGAGTTTCTAAGATGATTATTGCAGGGGAGGGGAATCTTTAGTTCGTACAGTCTATTTATATAGAGGATAGTATATTTTAAAGAACAAGGAAATTAACAGGTGAGAATCTTTATTCTTTTCAAATTAAGTTTCAGATTACCATACAATGCACAGCTTCCCAGGTTTTAACATTGGGAGCTAGATGAACTAAAAGAATAGACAAGTACTCAGATGCTTTAACTTTTCATTGTAGGTACCAAAGAGTTTTTAAAAATCATTTGACCTTACCCCCTTTTCTAGATTCCTAGACCAAAACTAGATTGTCACTACAAAGCATGAAGTAACACACACTGCCTATGTTGCTTTAGGCCCCAGCTCAGTGACAAGCAGTAAGACTCAAGCAACAGAAGGAACAACAGCTGTAATGTGTGTTTACATACACAACATTATATGAACTGTTCATCTGGGTGGAAAGTGAAAAGAACCTGGGATTAATTGAACATTCTGGGTGGAAAGATAGCATGGACACACTGAAGGATAGATATAGCTGACAACTGAGGAATAGGCCCTCTCTTAGGTCATGTCAATGTTATGGGACTATAGAGGCACATCCCCTCGGGGGAGTGGATCATCTACCATATCAGCACCATAACCTACATTTTAAGTGTGGACCAGGCCGGAGCTGGGTCCTCCAGGGTGAAGACACAATAAGGGACCTTGAAAGTGGGTTTTTATTGAAATTCTTAGTATTGACCTCACAGTTAATTTGCTGACTCGACCCTTATTCTTAAATTTTCATGTGCAGGATGGCTAATTCCAAAATGGAAAGGGGGAAAATAGCACTGGATGAATGGGTAACACTCGATTTAAAAAAAATGAAAATAAGGAATCAGAAGGTATCCAGGACAAGAATATGGGTAAACAGGGCTGAAACAGTAATGTTCTTCCTCCTGCTTCCTTTGTGTGTTGTCTAGTAAAAGAAGTGCCTAGCACTTACAGATGTGGGAGTGAACTAGAGCTTTGAGTGCTCAGTAACACTTTCAGAGTGAGAACTGGCTGCTAAGTATATAATAGTTAAATGACATGGAACATGGGAGCTGAACAAAAAGTCATTAAATCAGATCTATCAACGCAAGAAAGAGGAGAAATAGAGATGGTCTTTGAGGTAAACAGGATTATAAATAACTTTGTTCTTTGGCAATACTGATTACATTACAAATACTCTAGATAATGTTGTCAGCGTTTCCAGTTAAATCAATTGACAATAAACATTCATTTGATTACACTGTATGTCCCTTTTGCTTCTAAATTTGGAAAGTGGACCAGTAAGTGCACACAGTGTTCTGTTAAGCACATTGCTTATTTCCTATATGCAACTGAAAGTTTTTTGGATTGTTTCTTTGTTTAGTGATTGTCCAGTTCTTATTATTGCTTGTTTCAGTTGCCTCTCATTTCTACAATTATAATAGTAATTTTCAAACCAATCTCTCAAAATATACCGTATTTTCCGGCGTATAGGGTGACTGGGCGTATAAGACGACCCCCTATCTTTTTAATTAAAAGATAGGGTTTCATCTTATACCCCAGCGCCCCTCCGCCTCCTTTGCTCCCGGTGTCCCTGGTCTGCTGGAGATGGTCCCCAGCAGACCAGAGGCACCGGGAGCAAAGCCGCAGCAGCTTTGAAAGCCTCGGGGGAAGCGGGCGGGGGGGCATCCCAGGCTTTGAAAGCCTCGAGGGAAGCCGGCGGGGGGGCATCCCAGGTGCACCTGGGCTGCTCCCTCGCCGGAGCCCCTCTGCGGCTTTGAACCGAGGCTTCACCCGAGGCTTTCAAAGCCGCGGAGGGGCTCCGGCGGGGGAGCAGCCCAGGCGCGCCTGGGATGTATACCCGGCGTACAAGACGACCCCCGATTTTTGGGGGATGTTTTTTAACATCAGAGGTCGTCTTGTACGCCGGAATATATGGTAACTATCAAGCCAATGTATTTTTCCCTCCCCTCAAAAAATAACCTTATTTTAAATTATTCTTCAACTGCAAAAATTATCATATTTTTTATTGTTTTACCTTTTTTTCCAGTCTCCCTCTTTTTTCTTTCCTCACACTCTCCCAAGATACCATAATACTTCCTATTAGACTTCTTTTTGTTTACAGCAGTAAATGAAGAAACTTCTTTTCTACAAGGAGTGAAAAAGGACTACAGTAAAGATGTTTGTTTTACAGTCTAATACTTAAAAGCTGCCACCAATCAATCTCCAGCTAGATTAATAGGATTTAACAGCTTGGAAAATTATTGAATTCCTCACTTATTTTTACTAGGATCTTTAATAGAGATGTGAGCACTTGTTAGTTAAAATCACCCCAAAGGAACAAAACTTTCAAGGGGACAGTTTCTTTTTTTGTTGTTTTTGTTCTGAATGACACTGCATCAGTGTAAAGACAACCTTGTGTTTTCATTCAGTACAAAGAAAAAAGAATTATGTAAATGAGTGAACAGTAGCAGAGTGATGTCTAATTCAAGGCTGCACATTTTAAAAGCTGAGCATGATACACTTAGCTCGTTTTATGATCCAGAGCCATACCATAAATTAAGGAAAGCAATAAGGGTTTTTTCCCCTTCCAAAAGAATGTTGTGCCAGCAAGTGCATCTGACAGAAATTAGAAGCTTGTTTGCATGATTTCATCATGTTGTTACAGGGCTATTCAATAACAATAAATTACCTTTGAGCATATTTGCCTGGCACGGTCTATAAAAAGACAAAAGATCAATTTGATAGATAGTAGAATGGCTCTTCATTAAGTTTAACATTCAAATATTGTATCATTCTATGACAACAGAAGATAAAATTCAAGGAACAATTCTGAAATGTGTATGTGGGGCTTACCTATAATGTATGAGGAGACTTTAGACATTATGAGATTCTCATACTCTAAACTCTGACCAACCATGGGTCCTATTTAAATTGCTTGAGTTGGAATATAATACTGAAAGTAACTTTTTGGTGGTTCTATATCTGTCCATTAGTACTGGACTCACAAAGGGATTTAGGTGCCTAACAGCCATTTCAACTTCCTAAGGACAGAATTTAGACCTTGAAATCCCTGCTCATTTGCTGCCTAAAACTGTAGGTGTCTAAAATCCCTAGACACTTACATTTCCATCTGTAAATTCCCTAAGGCAACAAAAAGTCCGCTGCTGAGCGTGTGCAAAGTCAGCATTGTCCAAGTACCTGAAGAAGAATGAGAGTGATTTTATAGTCCGGTTGTTAACCCACTTTCTTGACATGTAGAGAACTTAAGTTCCTGTTCTGAGTATTTAATTTATAAAAAATATGATTTTGACAAGAAAATCCCACCCCAGTTTTTTCCCTTACAAGTGGTTAAAGAACACTCCAGAGCAGGGATAGGCAATAAGTGTCCCATTTGCAGTCTATCAGGATTAGGCTCTGGCAGGCTACCAGATGCTTTATTTACCTGCACGTCCACAGGTATAGCTGCTCATGGCTATGGTTGGCTCTGGAAGGCCATTTCCAGCTAATGGGGGCTGGAGGAAGTGGTGGCCCAGCCTGTGCTGCTTCCCTGGTGAACCACATCTAGTCCACGGGCCACTTATTGCCCACCATTTCTCCAGAGGGATGGGAGATGTAGGTTCAATTCTCTGCTCCATAGCATGCAGATGTGGGAATTGAACCCAAGTCTCCCATAGTCCAAATAAATATAATAGCAATTGGACAAAAGGTTTTAAAGTGGGATTCCAATTGTGGAATTACCTCAGTTTTTTGTGAGAAAGGACTTAGGCATCTAATTCCAGGGTGAATCCATGGCTGGGAATCCTGAGTGGAGTTAGGTGCCTAAGTCCTTTTGAGAGTTGGGGCACCTCCATTCTCATCATTTCTTGTTGGGTAGCATATGCAGCTCCCCATTCAGTAGGCTGGCTTTTCTGGATCACATTCTTAGGTGCCTTAATCTCTCCAGACGTATAACAAAGGTGGGGAACCTTTTTTCTGTTGGGAGCAATTGACCCACAGAACAAATAAGTTGTGGGCCACATGCAGCCCCACAGGGATGTGTGGAGGCCAAGGCATTTCCTAAGGTCTGGGGTGTGACCAGAAATGAGGGGTTCAGGCTGTGGGTAGCAGCTGCAGACTAAGGCTGGGGGGGGGGGGGGAAGGTAGGAGTACAATAGCAGGCTCAGGGCTGTCAGTTGGGGTGTAGAAGGCAGTTCCAAGATGGGGCACGGGGTTCAGTTGCAGGTGCTGGCTCAGGGCTGAAACCAGGGTTGGGGGGGCAGGAAGTTCAGAGTGGGGGGTCCAGGCTCTGTGAGGTGGTGGAGGTGTGGGAGAGAGGGAAATGAGCATGCTCCTGCTGGATGCTGTTTTCCTAAGATTACTCCTGGTAGTGAGGTAAGGCCCCAACCTGGCCCCATGCTGCTTCTAGAAGCTACCATGATATGGCTAAGTGGGTCTGTGCAATACACACTATATATAGCCAGAGACCCTGCCCTCACAGCTCCCATTGGCTATTGTTCCCAGCCAATGGAAGCTGCAGGGCAGGCACAGGTGGACTCGCAGCTTTCCCAGATCATCCATTCCTGTGCCTATGGGGCACGTGGATAGCTGATCAGACTGGCACCCTGGCTTTCACCCACACTGGGGTAAGGAGGTATCTTCAGTTCAAGCTCTGTGGTGGGAGGGGCACCGAGGCTCAGGGCTTCCCAAGGCATGGAGACTTGCCATGGGCCAGATCAAATTTAGCAGGGGGATGGATACGGCCCATGGACCGGAAG
Source organism: Pelodiscus sinensis (assembly GCF_052426305.1). Lineage (NCBI taxonomy): Eukaryota > Metazoa > Chordata > Testudines > Trionychidae > Pelodiscus > Pelodiscus sinensis. The sequence goes on from NC_143052.1 coordinate 205,177,325, forward strand.
TTCCCTACCACTATTATATAAGGAGCCTGGGTGACTAACTTGAGGCTCTGGATTCCATTTGGTGGTAGGAGGCCTAAATGTTACACTCAGTGTTGTATTGCTCAGATCCCTTTTGGATTTATTCCCAGCTGCTTGATTTTATTTTTCCATCTGCTGTCTGAATTAAATAGCAGGAATCTATTTTGATTCTGTTTATTCCCATATATCTTCACACACTAGGTCAGTTTGTTGCACATGAGCCTATGAAAAGTTATGAGTAAAAAGACGGCATGAGGCATATGAAAGTGAAACAATATGTGTGAAATAGGATGGCAAATTGTTGAACTAATTGGGTATATCACCCTTCTTACCCATACATCTAATCATAGTTTCACAGATAGAAATAACTCCAGGTGTTACTCCTTGGGGTGTGGTGTGATAAACTAATATTTAGTAGGATTATCACAGCATTAACAGGATAGTGTCAGCAAGAAACAACAGATGTGTTAAATACACAATTTGCATGAAATTAAAAATATCAGCTTTTATAATTAAAACATATTTCTTATGCAACATATAAAACTCCCTGCTGCAGGGCACCATTACAGTAAATAACTTGTTTTTATTTGTTCCTGGAGACCAGATCCTGGGCTTACAAAGCATAATACATTTCAATTAGGTCATATACTTATCTAACTAAGAATACAATCTGCAATTACGTTAACATTAGTTAGGCTAAAACTACAATGACCATGCTATTTCTGGGCATATATTGAGCACTGTCTATGGCCAGGGGGGATTTCTTTCCTCTCCCTGAAGAATGAAGTGTTATGCAAGCAAATGGATTATTGAAATTTTGTATTCCTATAATGCGGCTGGCATTGTTCTCTCTCAGAAACTCCTGTTTTAGTGAAACCATTATGATTACTCCCTTCTCTTCACTGTATGGTAATCTTTTGGGGTTTTATTAGTCATCATACCAAAAGTCTTGGCTGCTCTTTTCCATTATAAATGGCATCTTTTCACAAAATTAAAATTATTTAATCCTGATGGTCTGGACAGTATAGATAATGAACTAAATTGGGTATATCACCCTTCTTACCCATACATCTAAACATAGTTTCACAGATGTGGTGACTCCAGGTATTACTCCTTGGGGTGTGGTGTGATAAACTAATGTTTAGTAGGATTATCACAGCATTAACAGGATAGTGTCATCAAGAAACAACAGATGTGTTAAATCTGTTTTCCTCAGTTTTTCCTTTTGTTCCAATTGGATAAAGTATCTTAAGTTATTTTCCTAAAGTATTTATTCTTTAAAAACTATATACTTTTGGCATATGTATAAATCAGTGGTGTTTATACTGAATTGGTAGAAGTTTTTGTCTAAATTATCATGTTATCAGAAGTTCACAAGGAGCAGTGCAGATATGCAGACCACTGGTAACCCACATATTGCTGGCCTAACCAAAGCTAGCAAGCAGTCTCAAAAATGTGTAGATTTGGCTCTAGGCAGCATCCATCAGAAGAATTTTTATGGCTGAAATTTATGTGTGTTTTTTTATGGCTGTTCTCCTTCTCTCAGAGGTAAACAAGAGTAATAGTAAAGAAAAGACATTGAAAACTAAAGTACAGGTAAAGACAAATTCATAAAGCATGAATGATTCAAGTGGAAATAGGAAATAAATAAACAGTAGGAAATAAATTTTTGGGTGGGGAGTAGAAAAAAAAGCATGCATGGAATTTAGTTTTCTAGTGTTAGACCTATACATTGTACCTTTCCTTTCTCTCTTGCTATAATGCTCTTTGCATTTTTTTAGTAATATCTGAAATCTCTAGCTGAGAACTTCCTCTTGATTTGGATTCTTTCTTAACTCAGTGACAAGAGCAACATATGATACTCAGACAGCATTTCCACCAATATTACTGAAACGTATTTCTAATTTTGTAACAGAAGACCTATATTTGTTTTTCATGCTTCAGTGTATTTCAGATTTTTCTTATACCTCACATGTAATGGGACCCAATAGTGTAGCTGATCAGTGTTGATAGGTAAACCTTTAGGTATTTGAAGACTCATTTTAGAAAAGTATCTCAATATCTAGGGGTATGTCTACACTACAAAGTTAATTCAAACTAACAGCTGTTAGTTCGAATTAACTTTATTAGGGGCTACACATACAAATCGCTAGTTCAAATTTCAATCGAACTAGCAGAGCGATTAAATCGAACTAGGTAAACCTCATTTTACGAGGAGTAACACCTAGTTCAAATTAAGTAGTTCGAATTAAGGGCTGTGTAGCCACTTAGTTCGAACTAGTTGGACGCTAGCCCTTACCAGGTTGCCCTGGTGGCCACTCTGGGCCAAACCAGGGAAACTCTTTTGCCCCCCTCCCGGCCCCGACCCCTTAAAGGGGCATGGTCTGGCTACAGTGCTTGTGCCAGTTGCAAGCCTGCCAGCACCCAGCCAGCAGACCCTGTACCTGGCACAGCATGAGCCAGTCACCCGCTGCCACCCAGCCCTCCGCCTCTTCCCCGGGTGCCCACCTGGTCTGGTGCGGAGATCGTGGACCTCATCGAGGTTTGGGGGGAGGCCTCCAACGTCCACGACTTCCGCACTAGGCACAGGAAAGTGGCCGTCTAGGGCAGGATAGCTGCCATCCTGGCCACCAAAGGCCACATGCAAACGCAGGAGCAGGTTTGCATGAAAATCAAGTTGGTCCAGTGAGACCCCCGACCCTGAGCCCTGAGCTTAGAACATAAGAACATAAAAACGGCCTTACTGGGTCAGACCAAAGGTCCATCTAGCCCAGTACCTGTCTGCTGACAGCGGCCAGCACCAAGTACCCCGGAGGGGATGGACCAAAGACAATGACCAAGCCATTTGTCTCATGCCATCCATCTCCAGCCTTCCACAGACAGAGGCCAGGGACACCATTCCTACCCCGTGGCTAATAGCACTCCATGGACCCAACTTCCATGAATTTATCTAACTTCTCTTTAAACTCTATTATAGTTCTACCCTTCACAGCCTCCAGAGGCATGGAGTTCCACAGATTGACTATGTGCTCTGTGAAGAAGAACTTTCGCTTATTAGTTTTAAACCTGCTGCCCATTCATTTAATTTGGTGTCCTCTAGTCCTTCTATTATGGGAACTAATGAAGAACTTTTCTTTATTCACCCTCTCCACACCACTCATGATTTTATATACCTCTATCATATCCGCACTCAGTTTCCTCTTTTCTAAGCTGAAAAGTCCCAGTCTCTTTAGCCTCTCTTCATATGGGGCCTGTTCCAAACCCTTAATCATTTTAGTTGCCCTTTTCTGAACCCTTTCCAAGGCCAAAATATCTTTTTTGAGGTAAGGAGACCACATCTGTACACAGTACTGAAGATATGGCATACCATAGTTTTATACTTCCCCTTCCTTCTTTCCCTGGCTTCCCCCTTCCAGCTCCCTCCTCCCAGGTTTCCCCCTCCCCTCGCACACCCTCTCTCTTCCCCTCTCCCACCTCCTTTTCCCGGTCTCCCCGGAGGATAATTCCGCCCCTCCTCCCCAGTTTTGTTCAATAAAAAGAGTTTGTATTTTTGAACGCACGTGTCCTTTATTTTTTACATCAGGAACGGGGTCTAGGGAGGGGTAAGTGGAAGGAGGTGAGGGAGGAATGGGGCATGAGCCTCCAATGGGGAGGACTGGGGTGGCTCTGCGGGCTCCTCGGGATGGAAGTTCTCCTGCAGGGCCTCCTGGATCCTGACAGCCCTCCAGATTCCCCCTTCCCCGGATGGCAGCCTGCGGCAAGTGCAGCCAGGCTGATGGCCAAGTGCTGTGATGTGCTGAGTGTGGGCACTCAGGGCACTCCAAGACAGGACTGCTTTGCTATCCCTCATCGAGTTAGACAAGCAAGCGGGGAACCCTGAGAACTGTCTGTCGGGGGTGGGGGTCGGGTCTCTTTAAGCACAGCCCTGAGGCAGCAGCTCCATGCCCTAAGTTCTAACCTGATGTCCTGCTGGCACTGGTTCCAGCCAGCCTTAACTTCGGTTCAGGGTCCACTCAATGTGAACATGCTAGTTCGAATTAGCAAAACGCTAATTCGAATTAGTTTTTAGGTCTAGATGCACTAATTCAAATTAGCTAATTTCAAATTAACTAATTCGAATTAAGTTAGTTAGAATTAGTTCTGTAGTGTAGACATACCCTAGGAGAAATAAGGGTGAAAATAACTCGAGAATTTATTTCCAAACTGAGCAAGAAATATCAGTGCACAGAAGATAACAAATATTAATAAAAAGGGTGTGATTAGCTGTACCTTTTTTTTTTTTCAAATCTTCACAAAACTTTAAGCCAAAATCACTGTTGATGTAGACACAACCCCATCAATCTCAAATACATTTTCTCCATTTACTGATTAAGTGAATTGGGGACTTTAGTTCTTTTCCCCTGTAATTTTGTAAAAGGCATGGTCATTCTCATGTTACAAAAATGTATTTACATATCCCTTGTAGATAAACAGATATTAATTGGTGGTCTGTGCATAGAAGGAGCTTCATATTAATATTATTCTGCTTTTATATTAGCATATTAAATTAACACTTATAAATATATATATAATATGTGAAAATCCTGCAATATATCAGTTTTAGCGATTATCTTAACCTAATATTGTTATTAAATTGCACTGTAGTGCTATTTCATTAACCACTATCTTATGCTTGCAAAACAACAACAAACATAGAAAACCAGCATGCTACATATTTGTTCTGTGTCATACTCTAGGTGAAAAATCTGCCAATGCAAAAAAAGAAAAAGATTCTTTATCTTGTAAAAATAATAACTTGAAAAATATTGGACTTGCTATATGACTTTTGTTTTCACTTTTTGTTTTGTTTTTGTTTTTTGTTATTGAGTAGGTCAGTGTCCTTACCACATTTCTTTCTAGAGATAGGTCAAAATTTTCATACAAAATTTTTTTCACCCCCAAAAAATATAGATCTGAGTTTACTGCAACATATTTGTGTTGAATTCACCATGTTGATTCAATTGGAGAAAAATTATGCACAATTAAAGTGTTTTATTTTACCATTTTCAATTCAATAAATCTTTTGAATTTATTTCAGTTTTATTTGTAAAAAGTTTTTAAAATCTTTAATGGGATGAAGTATTTAGCTTTGTAACAAAAAAACCCAACATTTAATTTGACCCAAAATGTGAGTATGGATGGATGGATTTATTTTCTAGTTTAATTGCCCAACTGAATAATCAGTTATTGGCACACCTTTGTTCCATCTCAATATCACTCTGTTGTTGTTGAGTGAAAGGATTCACTGGGAGATCCGTTGAGTTGTTGCTGAGGGCATAAGGATGTGTTTGCTCCAGACTGGGTGTAAAGATTTGAATCACAGCAATATGGGTCAGAACATTAGGGAACAATTTCTTTTCACTTTGTACATAAATAGATTTTTTTTAAATGAACTTTGTTCTAGAGATCTGAACAAAGGTTGCAACTTCAAGGATGACCCACTTTTCTCTTAGGGTGTGTCTAGACTATATGCCTCCGTCGACGGAGGCATGTAGATTAGCCAGATCGGAAGAGGGAAATGAAGCCGCGATTAAAATAATCGCGGCTTCATTTAAATTTAAATGGCTGCCCCGATCTGCCGATCAGCTGTTTGTCGGCAGATCGGGGCAGTCTGGACGCGATGCGCTGACAAAGAAGCCTTTCTTGATCGACACAGGTAAACCTGGTTTCACGAGGCATACCTGTGTCGATCAAGAAAGGCTTCTTTGTCGGCGCATCGCGTCCAGACTGCCCCGATCTGCCAACAAACAGCTGATCGGCAGATCGGGGCAGCCATTTAAATTTAAATGAAGCCGCGATTATTTTAATCGCGGCTTCATTTCCCTCTTCCGATCTGGCTAATCTACATGCCTCCGTCGACGGAGGCATGTAGTCTAGACACACCCATAGGCTCCTCAGCTCATCGTAACTTGAAGTGGAAATATTCTTTCACTATCACAGCACTTGAGGAAAAACATCTCTGGAAGACTTGTCATTGTTTATTTTGTGATACGATATTCAGTAGGTTAGAGGAAGTCTCTCATCATCACTGGAAAAAAACTCTCTCTCAGCTGTACATCTTCGGCACAACATGACAATTCTTCAAGCCCAACCTGGGACTATAATTTCCACTCCTGAGCTAGTTTTTTTTATCCACTTTTTCATAATAACAAGACTGTTGCATAATGTGGGTTCATTTGGCCAATTCCTAGCTATAGAACTAGCTGTGGAAATCACTTAATAGCTTCAAAGTACTAATTTGTGAGGGGAACTTCTAATTTAAAAGGCTGTTAAATGATGTTATTATAAGAGCTCAGTGGCATTATTTAAAGGCCTTCTTAATTAGCATTTTGCTTTACAATAATATTCAGTTTGTGAACAACAAGTGGTTATTACTCTCACTGACCTCCCATCTATTTCAGGAAAATGTGCTGCAAAATTCATTAGAATTCCTACTAAAATGCTTGGGAATTCAAGAAGCAGTATTTCTCTGTACAGGTTCAGGTTTATGTGATTTCAAGTGAACAACTGTGGCACATGTATTAAGGATTTTTTTAAAACGATGCCAGATTTCTCATATTCACTTGGAGCAAGCATATAAACAGCTACAATTGCTACTGGTTCTTATCTGAAAAATAAAATGACAACGGTGAGTCATCCTGCCATATATGTGCTGTGTGTTCTTCTCAAAACCATACAAGTTATTTGTGGAGCTTCTCCTATAGAAGACTCCCCTGATTCAAAGTTATAAGATTAAAACTTAATTCTCAAAGTGAAATACAGAGTATAACTTTAAAAAAATAGCCATTTTAAACCAGGTATTATTAAGATCAAGTTGCACTGAAAAGACCAGTCTTGTGGTACCAAAATATTATTTGGATTTAGGCAGGTTACATCATGGATGTTGCTATATTAGTAGTTGACATATTGATAGTCACAACCGCAAATTATTTTCCAGAAAATAATTGCCTGAGCTTGTATGAGCCACAGTTTCATTAACACACAGCCTTATTACTATTGAAAGAGGGTGAAAACAATCTCTGGTATCTAAAAGCACTTTTAAAAAAAATCAGTCTCAGCTCTTGCAATTTTTGTTGTGACGGTAGGTGTCTTAAAATCTTACAAGTTCAAAGTTTCACTTGTGTTAGAGCTCCAAATGTTCTCGCATCTGGCCAGGAAGAACTCTGAGCTTACAAGATTAGCATAGCTGGCCAGGACCCAATAGGAAAGAATGTTCCATTTTACAGATTTAACTCCCTTCTATTAAATATTACCAAAATATGAAATGGGGGCGGGGGTGGTAGCAGAGAAAACTAAAGTAAATGTTAGAACCAGAGGACAGTAATTTTTACATGCTGTCTGCTTAGACGTATGGGGCTGTTTGAGGGCTGAGAGAAGTCGGAGATTGGAATGTGGAGGGGGGGTGCAAAGGAAAAGGAATTACCCAACTTGAAGTAAGCTAAGGGAGAAAGAGTATCTCAAACATGGGATAAAATTAAGATGCTTGCATGATTTATTTCAAGGTTTAACAGAAGCTGCAAACACTGAAATTGGTGGTAATGGGAAAAATTGCAGACTTGCTATGTGAAGTAGTAGCTAAATGATCATTCTTAACACAGATATCTAAATAGCTCCCTGTTCAGAGTGAACTTACTTTCCTCCCCTGAAAACATTAGCCTGTCTCAAGTGGACACCCTCTAAAATATGAACACTGTAGACTAGATCATTGCACATTTACTGACACCTAAATCTATAAGGCTGTCACTGACTATTGTGTAACCATGTGGTGAATATGTATTATAGTTCTCCCTCTTTGCTGACCCTCTCAGAATGTGAGGCTTTACAACTAATAATTACAGTATGTTGGCTCTTTAGCTTAAGGTCATGTATTTAGCTCTTGTGGTTCCCTAGTTCAATATTGATGTGTTAGCTAAGAAAACAGCTGGTATAATTGCATACAGGTGGAGCATTTTGAAAACATAATTACCCCTTGTTTAGGGGGCTGCTCATTTGAAATACAAAAATATTTTTCTCTTTTACTTTTGACTATCTTCTTGGTAATGTGAGCTCATAAAATGAAACTGCCCAGAGCTTGTAATACTTTTAAGTATTTTGCCATTATGGATTTGTTCGGTATTGTCTCTAATAGCAGTATGCTCATAATGACTGTATTTAGTACTGATGGAGATGAGGTAAATGTACCAAACTGCTTCTGTGCACTGTTTTCAGATATCTAAATAACAAAACAACTTTATTTGAAGATGGGAACCTTAATTCTGTCTACATTTTTAATGTACTGTAGTCTGTAGGTTTGTCTCCAGAGGTGGATAGCTTGCCTACATATGTTTTCACCAACAGCAGATAACAGAATTTTTCTATGTAGCTGTTCCACTCAATCTTCAGTTGCCAGGTCTACTTTACTACTGTTTGCTTCTCTCTTGCTGATTGCTAGAATTAAACAAGGAGCTGTTGAAACATGTGTTTTAAAATATTTTGTATGTGTACATAGGCCAAGATTCTGATGGCCTTAGTCATGTTAAATCTGATATTATTCTGAAAGTAGTCATAGTGAAGTTAATGCAACAATGTGGGCTCGTCTACACTGGCCCCTTTTCCGGAAGGGGCATGTAAATTTCATGAGTCGTCGTAGGGAAATCCGCGGGGGATTTAAATATCCCCTGCGGCATTTAAATAAAAATGTCCGCCGCTTTTTTCCATCTTTTAAAAAAGCCGGAAAAGAGCGTCTAGACTGGCCCCGATCCTCCGGAAAAAGCGCCCTTTTCCGGAGGCTCTTATTCCTACTTTGAAGTAGGAATAAGAGTCTCCGGAAAAGGGCGCTTTTTCAAAGTAGGAATAAGAGCCTCCGGAAAAGGGCGCTTTTTCCGGTGGATCGGGGCCAGTCTAGACGCTCTTTTCCGGCTTTTTTAAAAGCTGGAAAAAAGTGGCGGACATTTTTATTTAAATGCCGCGGGGGATATTTAAATCCCCCACGGATTTCCCTACGACGACTCATGAAATTTACATGCCCCTTCCGGAAAAGGGGCCAGTGTAGACGAGCCCTGTGTGTAGTACTACTTTAAAGAGAGTAAGCAAAGGTGACACACGTACATGGAGGGATGGATGTCACATGCCTTCCCACCCCCTGATTTGTGGTTTGGCTTGTGGTAAGCAATCTCATACTGACTGAACATGCTCAGTAACACGACAGAAGTTGGGTGCCCTCACTCTGAGAGTAAGGATGAAAGAATCTAATTTATACTGAACATTTGCATTAGCATTCATGTGACTGAGGAAATTCCCAGCACTGAAGGAATAAGGAGCTCTCTGAACCTTGCATATTTTTTTCTGGTAATATATGAAAGGTACTTGGACTAGAAAATATGATTACAGTATTTTGTCTAAGAATGCAGCCTCTGAGCCACGTTAGAGTGAATCACAAAGTTTGAAAAAATGTACATGAATATAATTGAAACAGGTATGTCTCCACTGGTCAAATTCTTAACTGTGCCCACTGCCATAGTGCCTAAATAAAACACTTGAGTGTTCAGCAGAAAACAAAGTTCTGATCTAAAATTGAAGTGTAAGTACGTGAGTAAGAAAATAATTGCTTTTTAATCATTTTATCTTACAGTGTATTAATATTGTATTGATCTGACTCTAGCATCTGGGTTTTATATATACTGTATTTTAGTACAAAAGTTTTGTAATATGCATTAAAAATGAGAGAGTGTGGGAGATGTGTGTTTGTAGCAGGAAGATGGTGGTAACTTCAGGAAGATACAGGTTGATTGTCCAGAGTGTAAAATGAAAAGTAGGAGTAGACAGTGCAATGAACATAGAGATTGGGACGTTGGCCCTATCGATCAACATTTTTATTGGGCAAGACAGAGTGAGTAATTTCCTTTTTGGCTGCAGGGTGAGATACTGTTGTAAAAAAAAGGATCATGCTTTGGATAGGTACAGGAGCAGTTATAGTCTCTTCTGTTACTTTTCAATCACTTGCAACACTCTTTTTTTTTCCCTTCAGGTTTTGTCACTCAGCTCTTCTTTCTTTTCCTTTCAGTCTTTTCTACTCCTATGAGTTTGGTTCTCCATGATTTTCATTCTCCTCACCCCCTCGCTTTCCTAATAATGCCTTTCCCTATTCGTCTCCCATTCTTTTTCCCCTCTTTTTTTCCATGTTTTTCTATATTAAAGCCTTTACTTCTTTTTAAATATTCCGGCCACAGTTGGTGCTAGTCCACTGCTTTATGGACTCTTCCATAGGGCCTTCGATAGGCAGCACTTTTTTGACAGGAAGTACTGCTTTTTGAAGTGTCAGTTCAGCAAAACAGACTAATGAACTAGCATCAGCAAAGAAGAAACTGCAGAGAGGCTATTTTAAAACCAGCAGTCTTTTGAAGGTAGAAATGAACGGGAAAGAAGATAGGGCATTTGCAAGAATCACTATGGGCCCACTTTCCCATAAATAAAATTAAGGATATTGCTTGCAAAACCAGGATGACAGCACTGTTTACCATGCAACTTAAGGCTTCAAAGGTACTCTTGTTTGACACCTCTTCAAACTCTAAACTTTCAGATACTGCATTTGATTATAATGACCGTCCTCAGGCCAAGTTCTCAGAAATGAATGATGCTATAAAATTATTGCATCTGTCTTCAGAGTCTTTAAAACTGTGAATTTATGGTTGCTTCATATTCTGATATTTTTCTTGTCTCTGTCATACCATTTTCATATTTCAGTAGCTATGTTTCAGAGAAGTACTATGTAATAATGCATGTTTAGGAAGATCTTTACATTAGAAAAAATGTGTGATTCCTAAGTTCTGACTTATTTCTTTGACAGAAGACCCACAAATCAGCAATGAAAATAATATTTCAGAGGGTTTATGTGCAGAAAGCCTTCACCTATTTAAGATTATTCTAAGTTCTTGAGTGGCTGAAAGGTGGTGGTGTCAGGTAGTTGATATACAACCACCACAAGGAAGACTCCCTCTCACTGGAGGCAGGGGATGAGAAAGTGACTTGTGGTCCTGGATATCTAAAACTGTCACAGTGTCCAAATTACTCAGAGAGTAAAGTCCTCTGTTTTCCCATAAAGCTTTTACCACATGGACAGTGGCCATGAAAGCTTCCTGAGTGTTTGTATTTACTAAAGATACTACTATGGCACACATGTGCCACTGCAGCATTCAGTGTGGACACTAACTATTCCCATTGCTGTAGTTTATCCACCTCCCTAAAAGGTAGTAACTAAGTCAACAGAAACATTCTTCCATCGATCTAGTGCTGTCTACACAGAGATTTGCGTCATCTTAGTGCTGCTCAGAGCTGTGGATTTTTCAGACCCCTGAAACTGACTTAGTTTTCTAGGGTAAACCAGGCCTCGGGTTGTCCCACTGCTGTGCCTCATCCCTGTTCTAGATGCTCTACCTTGATACACCCACTGCCACTGCCACCCACACAGGCATGGCTTGATACCAGAGGAAAGAAAACTCTTAGCCCCTCTAGAGAAAGCACACACATATGTAGACCATCCTCATGGGTTCTTCTCCTTCCCGTGGATTCGAGAAGGGCTTTGTAGCTGGTCAGTTGGACAGAAAGGAGCAGAAAGTGCTCTGGGCTCATTGGTACCCTTACGCTCAAGTAAGGAAGGCTTATAAGCCCTTCTCCCAGCCAGGGACACCATTCTGTGCTGGGAAAAAGGAACTCCCTTTCCTTCACAGGGTTTAGAATGGGTTGGGTTGGTTTTTAGGACCTTGCTATAGGCATCATGCTACTTGCCCTTTGAGTACTAGGAAGGAATCTTTTCCATGTTTGCCCAGTTGGTTAGAACAGGAATTTTTTTTCACCTTTCTTTCAGCAGCCTCAGAACATGGGGATTGGGTTAGGTTGTAAAATTAACTTTATCCCAATTTGATAGGTGCCCAATTCAACAGGTACTTGATCAACAGGAGGTTTTCCCACTCACTAAAGGGTGACATATGTAATTGTTTGAAACAGAAGAACTGCAACAAAAACCAGAGAGAGAAATTCAGGAATGGGGAAATGGGTGTATGTTGGTCCAAAAGAGGATTTTCTAAGTTGTCAGGCTTTTGATACAAGACTACAGGCAGTCCCCGACTTACGCGGATCCGACTTATGTCATATCCGCACATACGAACGGGGCTTTCTCGACCCGGAGGTCGAGGTGGCGGATTGCTACCTGTGAGCTCCGGGGCGAGAAAGCCCCGTTCATAAGCTGCTCCGGTGCCCCTGGTCTGCTGGAGACGGTCTCCAGCAGACCAGAGGTACTGGGCGGGTTCCTGCGCTTCTGAGGCTTTGCCAGAGCAAAGCCTCAGAAGCGCGGGGAACCGCTGCTGCTACTGCTTCAGTCCGGGTGCCTGTGGTCTGCTGGGGACCGTCCCCAGCAGACCACAGGCATCGGGACTGAAGTGGCAGCAGCGGCGGTTCCCCGCGCCTCTGAGGCTTTGCTCTGGCAAAGCCTCAGAGGCGCGGGACCCCCTCGCAGCTGCGGCTTCAGTCCGGGTGCCTGTGGTCTGCTGGGGACCGTCCCCAGCAGACCACAGGCACCGGGACTGAAGTGGCAGCAGCGGCGGTTCCCCGCGCCTCTGAGGCTTTGCTCTGGCACAGCCTCAGAGGCGCGGGACCCCCCCGCGGCTGCGGCTTCAGTCCGGGTGCCTGTGGTCTGCTGGGGACCGTCCCCAGCAGACCACAGGCACCGGGACTGAAGCTGCAGCCGCGGCAGGGTCCCGCGCCTCTGAGGCTTTGCCAGAGCAAAGCCTCAGAGGCGCGGCACCCTGCTGCCACTGCGGCTCTGCTCCCCATGTCCCTGGTCTGCTGGGGGGGGGGGGCGCAGCTAGTTTTCCCCCCCCCCCCCAGCAGACCAGGCTTTTGTTTTGGACCCTGGGGCAGAGCAGCTGGGGCGCTGCCGATTGGTCCTGCAGCGCCGCTCTGGGCACTACTGGACCAACCTGGCAGCACCCCAGATGCTCTGCCCCAGGTCCTGATTCAGCCGCTGCTGGTCAGTTTCAGCAGTGGCTGAATCAGGATGCCTGGGGCAGAGCAGATGGGGTGCTGCTGGGTTGGTCCAGTAGCACCGAGGAGCGGCGCTACTGGAGCAACCCAGCAGCACCCCAACTGCTCTTCCTCAGGCGTCCCCAAGTCAGCTTCTGCTGAAACTGACCAGCGCTGACTACAGGAAGCCCGAGGCAGAGTTGCTCTGCCCCGGGCTTCCTGGAATCAGCTGCTGATCAGTTTCAGCAGCAGCTGACTTGGGGACGCCTGGGGTTCTTAAGTTGATTCTGTATGTAAGTCAGAACTGGCAGTCAGTTTGAGCAGCGGCTGAATCTGGACGCCAGTTCCGACTTACATACAGATTCAACTTAAGAACAAACCTACAGTCCCTATCTTGTACGTAACCCAGGGACTGCCTGTATATAAATATTCAGCATTTTAAACAGAAATAGAGTGGAATCCCATTATACAAATGAATTGGGGATGAAGGACTTTGTGCAACACAGAAATTATTAAATTGAACACTTCAGTATTATTTTATGTATTGTGCTTATATTGCAGTATTGTGCAGTGAATCACTTTCTTCTTGTCCTTCAAACCAAACAGCAAAGCAATTTCTAGTACATTGAAGGCAATGGAATGTGAAGAGATGTTGACTTGTTCCTCATCAACATCACTGTTGTTATATAGGTGTTTTTCCCTCTCCTGCCAAGAGCAGTATTTCATACAATTAACGTCACAAAGTTTGGGTTCTCCTGTACAATGTTTTGAACCTGGTCACTACTATTTTGTAGAGATTGGGCACCACATAACAAAACAAACAAACAAACTAAAAGAGGTAAAGTGCAAAGCAAGTTCCTTCTTACTGTTTGTGTTTATTTTAACAATAAAAAGTTTAACATCTCCATTATACACTTACATGCTGTCAAGGCTGTTCTGCACTCTGAGTGGAGAAGGTGGGGGCTTGTAAGAGACCTTAAAAATACCTTACCTCTGTAGGCTTCTGCTTAAAAGCTCCTCAAGGTCACAAATTCCTTGGATTTGGGAGATAGGCTGCCCCCACCAAGTGAAACAAAAACTGCTTTCTTCTTGAACCCAGGAAGAAAGCACTTTGCCTTCTTCCAGAGGGGCATCCTCAAACTCTTTTACTACAAAAGAGCTTGAGGGGAAAAAGAGAAAACAAAATGCAGTCACTGATAGCTGACCTCTTAGTCCTAGGCATACATACACAGATCTCCTGCTACCTTTCAGGACACAAGAATCAAATCATAGCCTTAAAAAGGTGATTTTATTAACAAAACAAAAAAGAAGATGTGGAAGACCTGCCTCCACAAAGGTAACACATACTAGGTTTCTAGGTGTTATAATGCAATTGAGAAAAGAACAGATTAAAACACAGAGAATTGTATCTCTGGGATTCATCTTAATTACAGTGCATGGGGGCAAGGCACATGGACTCAGCACGGAGGAGTTTAACCAAACAACAAAAGAAAGAAAATAACCTGATCTTGTCTAAATAGATATTCACTAGCTACTCTCACATTCATGCTTCAAGGTCCAGTCCATACCCAGTATTCTTTATAGGCATGGTAGTTCTTCCTGGTTTAATTCATCTTGTTCCCCCAGCTCATACATTAAAACTCACAGCAAGCAGATATATCTTCCTATTCAAATCTCAACACCTTCTCCCATTGGCTTTCCTGGCTCCCTGACAACATCCCCTAGCTATCTGAGTTTAACCTTTTAGTCACCAAATGCACTCCTCTTATCCATCACACATGCTTATACATTTTGAGAATCATTCAAGGAGAAGAAAAGTCAATCTTGTTCCATTGTTAAATAAAAATGTCAGATTCATTTGATGTTTTTGCTGATTAAAAACTTATATTCCCTAAATATAAATGGTTCTAATTGTCCTTTTTCAAATCTATATTTTTTCAAGTTTACTAGCTGTGTGAATGTGGAAGGTTGTTACATGTCAGGACTCTGATTACTAATGATTAATTAAGATAACAAGTAGAATACTGGGATTCTAGTAATGAAAGATATATAGGACATTGAATTGAGTGTCTTTAGTGAAGAATAACATATTGTCCATCAGCACTGTTTTGGTTTTATTTTTAGTAGTTCTGCATTTCATTGTATATAGACAAAAGTAAGGATTTTATCAGGAGTATATTTTTTCTAAGATGTATAGAGTAGTTGATTATCAAGCCTCTCACAAATAGGAGTGGATGTATTCCATAGAAGGATTCGGAAAAGTACTTCAGAGGTATAAATAAGCAGTCTGCTTGTTTCTGTCAATGTTTCTTGTCACTACTTTTATTGACGGTTAATACAAAACCAAAATACTGTGTTTGATTTCACATTTTCCAACACTTTGTGTGCTACTAGACACGGTGCATCTCTGTAGGGGAACAACTGAATTTGCTCAAGAGGATTTCCCGCTAATTGATCTGTAGATTAAAACATTCTCTAACAGACTAGAACACTCAAAGAAAAAAAAAGAGGAAGAATCTGAGCTGAAAAGGTGCTTGTTACAAAAACATAAAAGCTTCCTTTCTCTCTTACTGCCTTTTGGATGTATACATTTGGGATTCAGAGTACAGAAAAACTTTCCCACAGAGCTCTTTCTACTAGATTTATAGTTGGTAAATCATTTTTGATTCATGCTTGAATAAAAGGATTTTTATCAGGAATGTATTTTCATTTTTGACATTTAAAAAAATATATATATTTTACAGGAGCTGCAGGATGGCATTGGACAACAGCAGACTGTTATCAGAACATTAAATATAACCAGTGAGGATATTATTGAGCAGTCATCAACAGCAGATGCTAACGTACTAAAGGAAAAGCTGGGTAGCCTGAATTTTCGGTGGCAGGAAGTCTGCAGGCAGCTGGCAGAAAGAAGAAAGAGGTAGGTTATGAGAGAACATGGATATTCTGAAATCATTTCTGGTTATTTCAGATTTTCTTGTAACAAAGACACTTAAGGGAACCCGTTGGACTGTTCGTTAAATATTCATATTTAATTATCATTAATTAAATATATTA
The DNA here is from genome assembly GCF_052426305.1 of Pelodiscus sinensis. Classification (NCBI taxonomy): domain Eukaryota; kingdom Metazoa; phylum Chordata; order Testudines; family Trionychidae; genus Pelodiscus; species Pelodiscus sinensis. The sequence continues at coordinate 205,193,435 of NC_143052.1, forward strand.
TCCTTGTTTACTTGTCCAGTTCGTATCTACCAAGCCTCCTTACCTCCTCCATAACAAACACCCCCAGCTGCTTCCACAGCTAATGTTTAAACATAAACAGCATTAACACGACATTATTTTTAGAAAAGCCAAACAACAAATTGATGATTTTCTATAGGTAGTTTACCCCTGGGCTCACATTTTAACAAGCATTTTAAAGTGCCATTTTTCCTGATAGCATGTCATTAAAATTATACATAAAAAAGGCTTCTGTACCTATGGCACAAATGACATTTTAGGGAATAATTCTAACAATATTATTTACTTTTCACCCTGTTTGATATCTGTTTGCTTTTGGCATATAGCTCAGCTTTGATAAAAGACAATTGATTAGTCAATTTAACTGAATCAGTGTCTTATTCTCCTGCACTAACGGGATGCTGCAGTGTTTGAGTTACAACTATTATAGGGAGAGTGCTTTTCCTTTTGGAAGAAAGTATGTCCTTTGAATAAAAAAAACACACACAAAGATTTCTATTGATGTTGGGTGTTTATAAAAACTTGTTATTTCCTAAATTTAAATGTCGGGCTGAAATTTAACTATCAGTGCTTCTTTCAAATACAGTAGTTGTATGCCAGTCTTCACCTACAAGTTATTTTTTCAGGAATGAGTGTCTCTTGAATAAGGTTCAGTGATGAGTATGGTATTTAGGAGGAAGACCAATAGTGCGCAACAGTTTGTTCACTGCTTAAATGAAGGATTGCCCTTCATTGTTACATGTCTCATTGTTACACGAAGGATTGCCCTTTTTCAGCATAGGCAATTGTTGAGAGGGAGGACCTGGAAAGATGTTCACATCCAAAAGGGAGTGAGGTGGGAATCCTGAAAGGTTATTGCTGCCTTTAATTATCATTAAACTCTCCCTTGGAATTTATTAAAAGATGAGAATGCCAAAAGCAAGCTGATGCAATTGGATGGCTTTAAATGGTTCTTTCCCTTGTGTTTCCAGGTGGTGTTGCTAATGTTTCTTGTTACACCAGGGAGAGCTTGGCCTTTATTTATCACACTAAAAACTATTCTTTGCACCACCGAAAACCAGCTGTATTTCCAAGCCCCCTACCTTTTATGCAAGTGCTAAGAATAACATCATGTTAATCGCTGTGTATGCTGCTGCAGCAGCAGCATGTAAAAGGAGGATTGGGGGTTGAGCTTTGACCACAAATGTAAATTCTGTCCCAGGTCTGGTCTGGCAGTTTCATCTCCATCTTTTTTCATTTCATAGTTACAAATGTGTATCTAAATGCCACTTTGGCTTCAGGCTCTCTCTGTGGTCCACTGAATTGCTAAATTTCCTTCCACATACTCTGCAGTAAACAAGAATAGAATCAACTGGCTGCTCCTGGGAATAACACAGTCCAATTCTCTAAATAAGCAACATTGCATTAACCAGAAAAAAAAAAACAATAACGCTACGTCTACATTGGCCCCTTTTCCGAAAGGGGCATGTTAATTTCAGAGATCGTAATAGGGAAATCCGCGGGGGATTTAAATATCCCCCGCGGCATTTAAATAAAAATGTCCGCCGCTTTTTTCCGGCTTTTAGAAAAGCCGGAAAAGAGCGTCTACACTGGCCCCGATCCTCCGGAAAAAGCGCCCTTTTCCGGAGGATCTTATTCCTACTTCAAAGTGGCCAGTGTAGATGCTCTTTTCCGGCTTTTCTAATAGACTTGTACCGGGTATGATATTTTTTGAAGTAGGACTATGATATTCTAAGTAGGAATATGATATTCTATCCTAATAGACTTGTACCGGCTATGATATTTTTTGAAGTAGGAGTATGATATTCTTTGAAGTAGGAATAAGATCCTCCGGAAAAGGGCGCTTTTTCCGGAGGATCGGGGCCAGTGTAGACGCTCTTTTCCGGCTTTTCTAAAAGGATTTCCCTATTACGATCTCTGAAATTAACATGTCCCTTTCGGAAAAGGGGCCAATGTAGACGAGCCCTAATAGACTTGTACCGGCTATGATATTTTTTCTAGCTAGCAGTTGGGTAATTTTAAGTATAAAAAATCCTAGTGAACTAATCAGGAAAAAGATCTTGATACTAAAAGATAGTATCAAATTGCCATGAATTTTTGGCTGCTATTGTAATGTCATTAATGGCTGTCACAGTTGCAGGGCTAGCTAGACTTTTGTCCTCTTTCTGGTCTCTCTGAGAGCATCCAGCTCAGTTCTTCGGCTTCCAGCAGCCCTTATCTGTTCCTGGGTGGAATCCTACTCTACAACGGGGACGTGAGTCAATCTACCCTGTGTGCACTCACCACCCTATAAGTCTGACTCGGCTTGGTGCACCTGAATTTCTTTCCTTCAAGAACAAGTGACCAGGGATATATTGATCAACAGCCTTCCTAATGTAAAGTATCTCTGTACAGCAGTTAATCAAAGCATTAGTTGGAAAAAAAAAGATTTTTAAACAAAAAACAACTGGCTGGCTCCGTCAGGCACCCCAGCTGGTTCCTGAGGTTTGGAAATGGCTGCACTGGATTCCCATCTTGGGTAGACAGATATGTTGTAGCTTTGCTCAAGCTAGTGTACATAGAATAGCAGTGTGGCTGCAGCACCACCAATGGTGGCATAGGCTTCCAGTGTGAGTATGTGTTTAGAGTCTCAAGTGGACTGTATTTGAGCAGTGTTCCTTTTAGCATGGTGGTTTAATCATAGACGGTGTGTGTGTCTGTGTCTGTCTCTTTCTCTGTACCTGAGCTGGGCATTACACCTTCCATCTGTGTATTGATATATCCTTTGAGTGTGTCTCAGATCCCATGCTCAAAAAAGTCCTTTCAAACCCTGAAATTTTATCATTCTCCCCATGTGCTGTTAGGTTTTGATCCTTCCTGGTCAAATCTGTTCTGTATGCTGGCTTGAGGAACAAGAGAGTCATCAGAGCTAATTGTTCAAGCATCATTCCATAACCATCCTATAGTGGAAGCTATTAGTAGACCATCTTGAGCTACCCCAGACAGTCCTCTGTTGAGAAGTATTTAAATCAAAATATGCATAGAGAAAACATCATTTTAATGGTAGGTCAATGCACAATGTCCACAAGTCTGAAAGAGCACCCACGTATCTGTCATGATGACATTGTAATGTGTGTTCTGCAATTTCATTTAATTTCTCAGAATATAAAGTGTCCTTTAATTTAAAAAAAAAACCCTCTTGTTTAATTACTCACATAGTATAAACTAATGCTGGTCAACATCTAGAAGTTAGGTAAACATAGCTAGTTCTCAGAGATGTGAAAAATTCACACTCCTGAACCTTGTAATTATGCCAACCATACTCATGGTGTGGGTCCCACTATGTCTATGAAAGACTTCTTCCCTTAGTCTTGCCACCACTACCTGGGGAGATGTGACAAATATGTCAATTTCCTTTAATATCTTTAGCTCTTACTATGTTCATTTTCTGTAACATTGTGGGCAGTGGCTTGTATGTAATTCCATGTAGGAGGGTAACTACAGCCTCTACAGGAACTAAGTCAGGGCATGGTTAGAAGAATTCACTCAGGTTATATTATCTCCAGAGAGGTATTACCTTCTAGGGGGGACTTCTGGGTTCAGCTAGACACTGTAAAAAACCTAGAAATGAGGAAAGGATTTTGGTATAAATAGCCTGACTCAGAGCTTTTGTTCTGATCCAGCAAATGGATAGAAGTAGGACCTTCTCTGCAAGGAGAATGACCCAGTCTTTAGGGAACAGTTGGAATACTGTTGGGGTGCATTCCTGTGTGGCCTAGGGGATCGGATGTACACCTGAGGAGGTTAGGGTGGTGGGATCTAGTCCCGCCCCCACCCTTCAGGACGATGTCAGATAAAGGGTGCCTGGAAAGTAAGGTGGTGGGGCTGGTTTGGGCATGGCCAAGCGAATAGGTCATTTCCCTGGGGAAATGGTAGTGGTGAGTTCTTCCCCCTCTGCCCCCAAGGAAGAGGCAGGACAAAGGGTACCTGGAAAGTAGCCCCAGAGCCTTTGTAGAGAAGGGGGAGGGAAGTGATCTGTGATAAGAATCATAGAACCATAGAGTTGGAAGAGACCTCAAAAGGTCATCAAGTCCAGCCCCCTGCTCTAGGAAGGACCAATACCAACTAAATCAACCCGGCCAGGGCTTTGTCAAGTTGAGACTTAAACACCTCTAGGGATGGAGACTCAACCACCTCCCTAGGTAACCCATTGCAGTGCTTCACTACCCTCCTAGTGAAATAGTTTTTCCCAATATCCAATCTGGACCTCTCCCACCACAACTTGAGACCATTGCTCCTTGTTCTGCCATCTGTCACTACTGAGAACAGCCTCTCTCCATCCTCTTTGGAACCTTCCTTCAGGAAGTTGAAGGCTGCTATCAAATCCCCCCTCACTCTTTGCTTCTGCAGACTAAACAAGCCCCAAATCCCTCAGTCTCTCCTCATAGGTCATATGCTCCAGCCCCCTAATCATTTTGGTTGCCCTCCGCTAGACCCTCTCCAATGCTGACTATTCCTAATCACTTTTCTCTCTTCCAAGTGCCTCAAAATGGATTCCTTAAGAATCCCTTCCATGATTTTTTCAGGAACTGAGATAAGACTGACCAGCCTATAGTTCCCTAAATCATCCTTCTTCCCTTTTTTTGAAGATGGGCATTACATTTGCCTTTTTCCAATCATCTGGGATTTCTCCCGACCTCCACGACTTTTCAAAGATAATGGCCAAAGGCTCCTCAATGACATTTGCCAACTCTCTCAGTACCCTCAGATGCATTAAGTCCGGACCCATGGATTTGTATACGTTTAGCTTTTCTAAATAGTTCCTAACCTGTTCTTTACCCACCAAGGGCTGTCCATCTTCATCCCATCTTGCGTCACTTAGCACATTAGTCCGGGAGCCTAACATGTCCGTGAATACAGAGGCAAAGAAAGTATTGAGTACTTCAGCTTTCCCCACATCATCTGTCACTAGATTACCTCCTTCATTCAGTAGGGGCCGCACACCCTCTCTGATCACCTTCTTGTTAACATGCCTGTAGAAACCTTTCTTGTAATCCTTCTCATCCTTAGCCAGTTGCAATAATAAGCTTATTAGCCTGTGTATAAGTTATGTTATTGTCTTTAATATGTTGTCTTTGTAATCTTGTTAACTCAAAAATAAATGTGCTTTCTTGTAAAGAGTTGGGTGGTAACTTAAAATAGTGGGGAATTACCCTGTTCATAGCTCTCAAAAAAGAAAGCAAAGCCAGACATTGGTCTGCTTAGATAGTTTGACCTTTCTGGGTAATTCACAGTGTAGGCAGGAAACTTACAGCCTGGAAATGTCCTGATTATGAGGGAGAGAGATGAAGGTGTCTGCCTAAGATAGGTGGCAACAGGGGAGCTGGATATCCATGAGTTGGTACACTTCCTGGGACATGAGGAGGGAATATGGGTGTAGTTGCCCTGAACTGTGACAACCTAAATTAATGGGAAAACCCTTTCTGTTACTATGGGTATGTCTACACAGCGGTCTTATTCGGGAATAACATAGTCCGTGTCTACACTACACGCAGTTATTACAATATCATGTAAAAATAATGTTGAGCTGGAGGACTTCTTACTCCGACTCTTGTAACTGTCATTGTATGAGGAGTAAATGAAGTCAAAGGAAGAGTGCTCTTTCTCAGACTTTCTGCTGAGTAGATAGCACCAAAAGCTGAAATGAGCTATTTCATTTTAAGCTACATAATTGACGTAGCCAGAGTTGCATCGCTTTATCTGACGTTAGCCCTGCTGTGTAGATATGCCCTAAAGAAAGTGTCTTCATTATAGCACCACTGAGGGATAGCTGCTGTGCAGTAGCTGTGCCACTGTAATGCCCATAGTGCAGACATGGCCTAAGAATGTCTCTGTGTATTGAAACATTGCTGTGTTTATTTTTCAGTGTAGTAAAAGAATAATTTTCAAAAAAATGAAGTACCCAGGACCCCAACAGCAGCAAAAATTACATCCCCATTCAATTGTTTTTAATGTCTCCCTCTATGAAGAATGAGCATAAATGAAAGGCTATTTAATACTCAGAATGTTGTCTTTAAATGCAAGCTTTTTAGAAGTCAAAGGGGTGATGAAAACACTGAGATTCTTGTTAAACTTACACTAATCACTATAAAGTTGAACTGAATAAAACAGTAAATTCTGCCTAATACATTGCAGTTCTTTATCCTATAAGAATGTAACTGAATCCCCAAAGTTTTTTGTTTCATTTTTGAGAGTGTGTGCGCTTTTTTTGTATATTTTTGAGGCATACTTACATTTATACAATTATTCAGAGAGTGCATGTGTTACATTTAATTTCAGAATCATTCTTATAGCTGGTTGATTTTTGAAAAGGAAGGTCGATGACCCAGCATCATCAAGCATTCTTGGTAGAAAATGAAATTTCTAGCTGTTTCAAATGTAATGTTTACACTTCAGTTGCTAGATTTACTTCAACTCTACCACCAACAGCAAAAAATTTAAAATTCTATTGAGCAGGAGAAGAATTCTTATTTTAATTCTAATTTATTTTCACTTGTAATAAGCTTAGAGTTGTTTTTTATCTATTCTGAGATCAAACTTCTTTAAAATAATTAATAAGAGAATGGCATAACATTAGCAGGGTACTTTTAAATAGGCAAAGTGATTGATTTTCCTTATGTATACTCTATTTCATGCTCTCGTTCTAAAGTGATATATGATTATTGCATAACTCTTCTGTTTTTCATATTTATACTCATCTTTCATTGTAGTATTGCTTTAGTTACACATTAGCTACCTCTGACTAGTCTTTCACATGAGCTCCCAAAATACTGAAATCTGTTAACTCCTTTTTAAAAATTAAAAATTGGCTCATAGATGAAGAGTTTACAATACAGCTAAATTGCTAATTTTTTTTAAAGTACTTATTTCTTTCACCTCGCAGAACAAAATGATGGTATGCATATTTAATTTTATTTTTCTTTGTTTATGAATGTTGGGGAAATATGTAGAAATAAGTATGAACAGATGTCTTGGAGTAATTAATTAGGAAAGAAATTGCACAGATTTAAATTTGAAATGCATATACATGTAGTACTGTAGCTAAACTTGTTATTATTTATTGGTTATGATTGGCTTTTCTGGTGTCTGTGTGATATTTTGTAGTTTAATTATTTTGTTTAAAGGTTCTTACTCAAATACGAGAGAGTATATTTGCATATTGTTTAGAAAAAGAGAGGAAAAAATCCTTGCTCTCTTAGTAAATGTTTTCCCTATACTTTCATGTTACTTTTGTGATCAAATTCTTAATAGTTTCACCAAACTTTTTTTCTATGTTACTTTTTCATCAAATTATTAATATAGTTTCATCAAATGTTAATAAAATAGGGTGTGCCTACACTTGCACGCTAGTTCAAACTAGGGATGCAAAAGTAGGCATTGGAAATAGTCAATGAAGCCGGGATTTAAATATCCCGTGCTTCATTAGCATAATCTCGGCTGTGCACTATTCAGAATGCCAGCTGATTCGAAAGTGAAAATGAGCTCTGGGCTGCGTTAGTTCTAATCAAACCCCTTGGTTTGAAACCCCAAGGGGTTTGATTCAAATTAAAACGGCCCGAAGTGCACTTTCACTTTCAAATCAGCTGGCGTTCGGAATAGCGCATGGCCGAAATTATGTTAATGAAGCGCGGGATATTTAAATCCCAGCTTCACTGACTATTTCCAATGCCTACATATGCATCCCTAGTTCGAACTAGAGTGCAAGTGTAGATACGCCCATAGGTATCAACGAGTCTAATACCCACTTTCTGTACTCCCAGAAATCCCTGTAGCAGCAAATACTACATAATAAATGGCTTAGAAAATAAAGGGCCAACATAAGAATAGTAGTTGGAGTGCACAGGTAGAGATGAATCACCAGCACAAGCTCTGAGCTGCTAGTCTGTTTCGGCTACAGTCTTCCCTACAAATATTCATGAAGACTCTCAGCTGTGTGGGGGTAGAACCTTTAAGCACTTCATGTGCTTGACAATCAATTTACAGCTCACCATGATACTGAAACCAAATTAGGGGATGATGCAGAATGGAGGAAATATAATACACTTTTATTTTTTACAGGGCATTTGTTACTGTTTCTGAAAGCAGTAAATGAAAAATAAATACATGTATAGTTGGAAAGAATATTATTAATGTTGCTAAAAAACTAGCAAAATAATAATGATAGGGAAATGACAGACAGAATGGTACCGATAGAGATTGGATTTGATCCAGTTTTAATTTCTTTCTTAATAAGATAGAAGAGGGACCACATGAATGAGATTTGCAGATTTTAAAGTGGGTAAATGTTTCAAATCCACATGCAATCAGTGAATACTAAAATGGATTTATGTACAGTAAAACTCCAATAGTCTGGCATCCAATTGTACGGCACTCCCAATAATCTGATATCAAAATGGCAAGAGCCTAATGAGTGAGCTGCAGCAAAAAATGAGTCACAAGGCAGCAGTAGCAGCAGCTGAACCGAGCAAAACCGGATGGGACCGAGTCAGTCTGCCACTGGAATTGTGTGATGCTGGACAGTGCTTGTGCTACAATAAAAAGGGTTAAAAACACTTTATATACAGTATATACTGGTGTGTGTGTGTGTGTGTGTGTGTGTGTGTATATATATATATATATAACCATCTTATAGTACCTCCTGATAGCCTGGCATATATGATAATCCAGCACCACCTCAGTCCCAAAAGTTCTGGATTATCGGATATGCTGGACTATCAGGAGGTATTTTAAAAATAGGAGGAGAAAGTAACAAAATGAAATTTAATTTGAACAATGCAAGGTAATGTAGCTGAGATTAAAACACAAACTGGTAAAGTTGTAGAACACTTATAGGTGACAGTTTCTGACAAGAAGCAAGGCTTTTTAATATTATATAGCTACAGAAAGGGTCAGTATAATTATGTACTACATCTACAATGTGGTCATTTTGCAATTACAGGGTAATACTCCCTTCATATTCATGTGTGGGATAAGCATTTATTTCTGGGCACTAGTTTAATGGGAACATATTGCCAAACTAAAGGAAGTTAAGAGAAGAATTATAAAAATGTTGAAGTCTCAAGAAATTTTATTTTATGAGGAAAAATTGAAAGTAAATTTTTAACCTTGGTTAAATTATCGTTTATAGCATATGGTATTTGGGAGGAAATGAGCTGAAGTGTACAAATGTAATGAAGCAGTAGTAAAACCAAGAAAGCAGTGAGATTTCCAGGCAAAATAGGGAAAAGTCAAAACAAATTTATGCTAAGTAACAGGGAAAATGTTCCTAACAGAAATGGAAGGAAGTTTCCCAGTGGAAATGGAGCTATAGGTTGAACCTTTCTAGTCTGGCACTCTCTGGTCTGACAACATCCATGATCTAAAATTATTTTAATTAGCTGGATGTTCACTTATCATGGGTGTAGCCAAGTCTCCCATGATCCCACTAAGTTGGTTTACTTAAAGCCCTTTAAAGATACTATAGGGACTAAGATGGTCTACAAGTGTATTATATTAATATGGAAATACATGCCTCTTGGGCCTGTCACGCTAAAAGTAATTACTATAATATAACCTGTTTTTAGTTTGGAATCACAAACATCCATAGAGTTATAACTTTCTGTATGAATTTCTGCAGTTTATTTTTAGTCATATCACTATTTGTATAGCACTGCCAACAATGTGCTAGTCACTTTACATAAAAGGATAAGACAGGCATAGAAACAAAACTATAAATATTGTAATGTAATGTTGAATACTGCTATTGGGAACCTGGAATCATGGGAATCTTTCTGTGGAAAAGATGTGTTCTTTGATGTACAGCAAAGCCCTGGCTATCTGACATCAAACTTTCAGATAACTGTGGGAGAAAAGGGAAAAAATTGGGGAAGATGGCTCAGACTGCTTTGAAAGTTGTACTAAATGGTCATAGATTATAGACAGCCAACTGCCTTCCATGTGCTAACTTTGTGTCCAATTCAGTCTTGTACAACCTGACACAGACTTTGCATTGAGCCCAGATTCACATGACTAAGAATTTTGATTAACTGAGTTTTGGATAATCACAACTTGGCTATAATTCTGAGACAGCATAATTTTGAAATCCTTTTTCATGCCTGATGCTACGTGTGGTTTTATAGGAGAAAAAAAATCTAGTGATCCTATATCACCTTAGAGACTGACTAAAAAAATTATAGATAATATCATGAAATTTCATGGACACAGCCCCCTTCTTCAGATGACAGAAGCTGATAGGCAATTTGCGTTTCTTATTTCAATCTTATTTCAAAATAGCTTATTTTGTAATTTGGCACTGTCTACACAGCATCAAATTTTGAAATAACCCGCTATTCTGAAACGTCCCTTACTCCACATGGAATGAGGTTTACAGGGACATCAGAATAGCAAGCCCATTATATTTAGAAATAACAGGCTTGCTGGGAAGACATGGGATAGATATTTTGGGATACTCTGGTATCCTGAAATAGTGTTGCAGTGTAGACATAGAATCATAGAGCTGGAAGAGACCTCAGGAGGTCATCAAGGCTAGCCCCTGCCCAAAGCAGGACCAATCCCAACTAAATCAACCCAGGTAGGGCTTTGGCAAACCAAGACTTAAAACCCTGTTGGCATGGAGATTCCATCACTTCTCTAGGTAACCCGTTCCAGTACCTCACCACCCTCCCAGTGAAATAGTTTTTCCTAATATCTAACCTAGACCTCCTCTACTGTAAGTTCAGACCATTGCTCCTTGTTCTGCCATCCATCACTACTGAAAACAGCCTCTCTCCATCCTCTTTGGAATGTAGCCTAAGTTATTTTTTATCCTTTTTGTTTAATATATTTGAGAGTTAGGTGGCTATTCAAGTTAAGACATTTTCAATTCCCATATCAAGAAACAATCCTCACTGGTTCCAATATAGCAAAACTAATGGTTAAGAGAGTGGCAACTTTTGGAAGACCAGGGCTGTGGCAGGTCAGTATTGAATTGCACTGAAAGATCTTTGTAAGGGATAGAAAACATGTAAAAGAACCCACAGAGTCTATGGTTCTTGTCAGAAATACCAATTCTTTTGCTAGTGTTATTTCATTCGAACTTCAAGTTTACTTGCTGTTTATTGCTCCAAGGTTCAATTTTGGCCTCAGGAATCACAAAATTCCAGTTGTTTGTGACATATTTCTGTCCCTAAAATATATGTCACTGACTCTCATTGAATTTTTTTAAAAAAATGAAAAACAAAGGATGTTTCTGTGTATTTTTTTCTTTTTGTAGAGTCCAGAAGTAAAAATAGTGAAGCAAGGTTAGAAGTTACAACAGTCTCATTATGAGTGCTTAGGATTTACTTTCTGTAAACAACAATAGAATCTTTGTTTCACTGCAGTCTCATAAAACACTGCACTGTAAAACACAATAGTAAATGTTTTAGCTTCAAGGCAAAGCGTAATGCGAAAAGTTACTAATTGAGAATTTTTTTCATTATGAAGTATATTTTGGTTCTCGATTGCCGTGATAATTTCACCTGTTTCCTTACAAATGTTTTTTCTCTAATCAGCAATAATAGCAATTGGCAATCATGACACAAAACTACCATAGGAAGGAAAGTTATGCATTTTATGTTTGCTGTATTCTTCACTAGAGACACATGCCAATGTTGCTCACCAGAGGGCATTTGATACATAATAATGTACCAGAATAAAGGCCATGCTGAGGTCAATATACATCTGATCCAAGAACAATGGAGTCACTAGAAATCCTTCTGCTGACTTCAGTGAGTTTGAGAATAGGATCAGAATCACTCAGGGTATATGTCTACACTACCATCCTAGTTCGAACTAGGGTGGTAATGTAGGCATACCGCACTTGCAAATGAAGCCCGGGATTTGAATTTCCCAGGCTTCATTTGCATAAGCCGGCCGGCGCCATTTTTAAATGCCGGCTTGTTCGAACCCCGTGCCGCGCGGCTACACGCGGCACGGGCTAGATAGTTCGAACTAGCAAGCCATTCCGAACTATCTGTACGCCTCGTGGAACGGGGTTCGAACAAGCCGGCATTTAAAATCAAATCCCAGCCTTCATTTGCAAGTGCGGTATGCCTACATTACCCTACTAGTTCGAACTAGCGGGGTAGTGTAGACATACCCACAGTGAGGCAAAATAAGGCTTAATTCTGACAAATTTGTATTTTCAACTTGTAGCAATGGTAATGAGCATTGTATGTTTGTATCTGATTTCAGAATTGACCCTTTACAATTTAGTGTGAGTGGATACTATGAAAAACTCTTTCTAATCAGTTTACAAAGAGGTAGAGCAGGGGTGGGAAACCTTTTTTGGGCCAGGGGCTGCTGAACCACAGAAAAATCAGTTGGGGGCCACACACAACTGAGAAGCAACTGAGGAGACACTCCTCACATTTCCTTTACCCTCCAGAGTCTGGGGGAGGGGGATTCGGAGAACAGGCTAGTAGATTTTGTGTGCTCCAGCCCTGTGGTGTGGCAACAGGGGGGGCTGGAGCTCCAGCGCAGGCTCCCCAATGCTGTGGGGGCTCTGAGCCTCAGGGGCCAGATCCAGGCATGCTGGGGTCTGCATCTGGCCCCTGGGCTTGAGGTTTCCCACCACTGATGTAAAACACTGTTTTCTATATTGGGCAAAATTATGCCTCCATCTGAAATGGAGGAATGCTAGAAGGCCAAAAGTGTGTGAGGAACCCTATCTTTCTCATACATAACTGTTTGAAGGAGGCATAATTGCACACCCAAAGCAGTTGAGGACTGCTGCTGCTGGGATCAGTGCTAATAGTTTAATGATGAGGTGACTGGATGTCTTACATCTAGAGATCTTTTATTCTGAGATACAATGTAATAGTGTTTAATAGCAACAATGCTTAAACTCTGTTGGCAAAGTTAATTTATTCTTTTGTTTCCTTCCTCACGTTCGGCCCCCATCCAAAGTCTCACAACTCTGGCTCATAACTGAAAATATTAATTGGTGTACATTTTGGTAATAATTATTTTCAGGGATTTTATTTTTACTGGGCTTTTCAGGTGAGCCAGCTTTACTCTGTGTCATCCAGGAAGCCTAGTTCAAAACCTCCATTCACACCACCTTCTGCACTAGGAAAAGTGTAGCTAGCTTCAACAATACATCTCAAAATATGATCTCAAAATAAAAAAGGAGTCATATAAAAAAATGGAAAGTAGGACAAATAACAAAGGATGAATATAGGCAAGCAACACGGGAATGCAGGGGCAAGATAAGAAAGGCAAAGGCACAAAATGAGATCAAACTAGCTACAGGCATAAAGGGAAACAAGAAGACCTTTTATAAATACATTAAAAGCAAGAGGAAGACCAAGGACAGGGTAGGCCCACTGCTTAGTGAGGAGGGAGAAGCAGTAACAGAAAACTTGGAAATGGCAGAGATGCTCAATGACTTCTTTGTTTCGGTCTTCACCGAGAAGTCTGGAGGTGTGCCTAACGTAGTGAATACAAGCAGAGAGAGGGTAAGTTTAGAAGATAGGATACACAAAGAACAAGTTAAAAATCACTTAGGAAAGTTAGATGTCAGCAAGTCACAAGGTCCTGATGAAATGCATCCCAGGATACTCAAGGAGCTGATAGAGGAGGTATCTGAGCCTTTAGCTATGATCTTTGAAAAATCATGGCAGACGGGAGATTCCAGAAGACTGGAAAAGGGCAAATATTGTGCCCATCTATAAAAAGGGGAATAAGAACAACCCAGCAAACTACAGACCGGTCAGTTTAACGTCTGTCCCAGGGAAGATAATGGAGCAGGTAATTAAGGAAATCATATGCAAACACTTGGAAGGTAATAAAGTGATAGGGAATAGCCAGCATGGGTTTGTGAAGAACAAGTCATGCCAAACTAATCTGATAGCTTTCTTTGATAAGATAACAAGCCTTGTGGATAAGGGAGAAGCGGTGGATGTCATATACCTAGACTTTAGTAAGGCATTTGATACGGTCTCGCATGATATTCTTATTGATAAACTAGGCAAATATAACTTAGATAGGGCCACAATAAGGTGGGTGCATAATTGGCTGGATAACCGTAGTCAGAGAGTTGTTGTTAACGGTGCTAAATCCGTGGAGTTCCGCAAGGGTCTGTTTTGGGACCCGTACTGTTCAATATCTTCATCAATGATGTAGATATTGGGATAGAGAGTACGCTTATTAAGTTTGCAGATGATACCAAACTGGGTGGGGTTGCAACTTCTTTGGAGGATAAGGACATAATTCAAAATGACCTTAGCAAGTTAGAGAAATGGTCAGAGGTAAACAGGATGAGGTTTAATAAAGAGAAATGCAAAGTGCTCCACTTAGGAAGGAACAATTAGTTCCATACATACAAGATGGGAAGCGACTGTCTAGGAAGGAGCATGGCGGAAAGGGATCTAGGGGTCATAGTGGACCACAAGTTGAATATGAGTCAACAGTGTGATGCTGTTGCAAAAAAAGCAAATATGATTGTAGGTTGTATCAACAGGTGTGTTGTAAGCAAAACTCGTGAAGTCATTCTGCCGCTCTACTCTGCACTAGTTAGGCCTCAGCTGGAGTACTGTGTCCAGTTCTGGGCACCACATTTCAAGAAAGATATGGAGAAATTGGAAAGGGTACAGAGAAGAGCGATGAGAATGATTAAAGGTTTAGAGAACATGACCTATGAAGCCAGGCTTCATGAACTGGGCTTGTTTAGTTTGGAAAAAAGAAGATTAAGGGGGGACATGATAGCGGTTTTCAAATATCTAAAAGGGTGTCACAAGGAGGAAGGAGAAAACTTGTTCCTCTTGGTTTCTGAGGACAGGACAAGGAGTAACGGGCTTAAAGTGCAGCAGGGGAGGTTTAGATTGGACATTAGGAAAAAATTCCTAACTGTCAGGGTGGTCAAATATTGGAATAAATTGCCAAGGGAGGTGATGGAATCTCCCTCTCTGGAGATATTTAAGAACAGGTTAGATAGACATCTGTCAGGGATGGTGTAGACGGAGCTTGGTCCTGCCTTGAGGGCAGGGGGCTGGACTCGATGACCTCTCGAGGTCCCTTCCAGTCCTATTATTCTATGATTCTGTGATTCTATCTCCCTGGCTCCACAGGTCATTTGTGCTTCTCTGTTCTTTAGGAACCACAGTTCATTAGCTGAGACCTGGCTGCAAATTAGACTGCAGCTCAGAGCCCCCAGAATCCTGCTACCTGTTGCCATAGAACAGTGCAAAGAGCATTTACCATAGTCCAGTGTTTCTCAAAGTGGGCTGGAGGTCCACCCACGTAAACTGCAGGCAGGCCTGCACCACTTCATTTATCTAAAGAAAGGGTGGGAAACCTCAGGCCCAGGGACTGGATGCGGTCCCCAGCTTGCCTGGATCTGGCCCCCACGTCTCAACATCGGGGAGCCCGTGTTCCAGCCACTCACCCGCAGGGTAGGAGCACACAAAATCTACTCGTCTGGGCCTTCCAGGCTCTGGTGTGTGAGTGGAATGTGGGAAGTGTCTTTCTCCTTCTCAGTCAGGGGCTTCTTGCTTTGCTTCTCACTTGTGTGGGCCCCTGACTGATTTTTCTGTGATTCTTCCAGCAATCCCTGGACCAAAATAGGTTCCCTACCCCGATCTAAAGTGTCCATAACCACAGAGCCTCACAGCTCCCATTGGCTGTGGTTCACCATTTCCAGCCAAAGGGAGCTGTGGGTAGTGATGTAGCCCAGGCCATCTACCACTTCTCCCTTATTCATAGAGCTTGGTATTTCACGGCAAAAATTCTGAATTCCATGGCGTTTTGGAAAACATCAGATTCCATGGCCCTGGACAGAGGCAGGTTAAAGTTTCCTGGGGCCTTGGGCAAAAGCAATAGGGGAGACCCCTGCATACTCCTTCTACATTTCATTCTGCCCCCTCCACTTGTGACGCCACTCACGGCCCCACTTTTCTCTTCTCCTTCCCAGTTCCCCCCCCCCCCATTCCACCCAAGATCCTGAGTTGCAGTGATGCCTTGCTCACCCTGCCTTGCTATCTGAAACCATGGTCTGGGTATTGTCTGGGACAGGTGGGGCTTTCCCTTCCATCCCAGGGCTCCAGAGTTGCCAGTTGGCCAGGACACCTTGGCCGAGGCCCCATAGGCTCAGTGGCTAATTTAGTCACAGTTCACACTTTAGGATTATCTTTGCAACCATAAAGACCATCAGTAAAATATTAAAAAGTGCCCAAGTCCCATTGCCAAAAATGACATATGCATTTAAGAAGAAAAACCTAAATTTTGAAAACGTTACCCCATTTTTTTTAACAGAAGGTCAGATTGTAGTGTACATTCCTTGGCTGCAGAATTGCAAAATACACAGGTCCCTACCTCTGCCTCAGGAAAGCATGATTCCTGAATCATGAGAAGCACCTTTTCATTATACGAATGTATGAAAGGTGTAGCCACTGATACTCTCAAGACAGGCACTTGCAGGCCTCCTGAGAAGCCAGTTAGCTATTCAAGATTCAAACTTGATTAAAGGATGTTGGGAAAAGGAGGATAAGGAGGAAAAAGAGTTTTCTCCAGAATTCAAAGCAGAGAGTCCACTCCTTTTCTTTGCTTGGTAGAAAAGCACTTTTCCATACCTTCCCTTCTTATCTGGTTGGTGCAGCAAGAGCCTTTCCTCCTGTTTCAAAGTATTTTAACTCACTTCATCCAACTATATGTATGCTATGGGTTGATGCATCTTTTGCAGCTTGCTTTACAAAAGGTGTAATTCCATATTCATACTGCTGTATATTTACAACACACTGCTCTTAGGATACTAAGCAGAGTTGACAAACTAATAAAGTCTTCCATGTGGCGGCTGGAGTTTGATTCCTTACACGTTATAGTTGCTGAAACTCAGTATAGCGCACAATTCTTGAGGTGTAGAGAGATAGCAGTTTTACCAGGTGAGCCAAAAGAGTGCGTGCGAATCTTATCTTAGATGGAAATTGCATATTTTACATAACTTAAGAATGTGTATTAAATAAATGATTGAAAGTACAATTTAATATTTGACTATCTAGAGCTTAGTAATGTATTTTGATGTTCCTCTTTTCATTATATGTATTTTTACAACCAAAATCACTGCTTTCCACTTCCTGAAAATGCATTAAGAATATTTATAATGCAAACTGTTAACCATTGAATAATTCAAATAGAAAAAAATAATTCAAATAGAAAAAGCCACAGCTTTTTGTTATGTAAATGCATTGAGATGATTCTAGAAATAATATCTAACACTTAATTGCAGATGCAGAGTTTTAAATACCCCATTTATTATTATTACTGCCACTTCCTTGCATAAAATTCTTCCAAAACATTAAACTTGTAGGTAAGCCAGGAAATAACACTTCAGAATACAAATGTCAGTCTAAAGCACTTTTAACTGTGCTGTCAGGAGGCAATGAAACTGCATGCTGGTAATTCATAATTATTAGGAAATATCAGTACATAACACTGCCTTCGTGCTAAGATGTTTCCTACCCAAGATGTGAACTCTGTTTATTTTAGAGAAAGAGTGGCTTGGTAGTTAGTACTTTTTCAATTACTTTGCCCAGGAATTGGACATTGGAAATTGAACAGTAACTGGAGAAAGTGTCAGGGGGGAATCAAGTGTTGTGTTTCTTGCCGATTGAGTGGATGGCAATTCTTAAGTCTGACAAGCGTGTTTCTCTGAAAGAGGCATTGATAATTTACATTAGTAGGGAATGCAGCTGTTCATCTCTGACTTTAACCATGCAGGAGACACATGGATCTGTTTTATAGATAAGGATTATAATATTTTTTAGAGCTGCTTGATATTTTTCAGAGAGTGTGATGGAGCCAAAATCTGGGACATGGCAAGCTGGATAATACAGGCTGGTCAAGACTGAGGTTTTTTAATCTATTAGGGTATGTCTACACTTGCCCCCTAGTTCGAACTTTAAATATCCCGCACTTCATTAGCATGTTCCCAGGCGGTTGCCATTTTGGAAATTGACTAGCCCAGAAGAAATGCCCGCGTCTACACGCGGCAGTGAAACAGGAGTTCGAAGTAAAGCTCTTAATTTGAATTAGCTGTTAAACCTCATTCCAGGAAGAATAACAGCTAATTCGAGTTAGGGCTTTACTTTGAACTCCCGTTTCACTGCTGCGTGTAGATGCGGGCAGTTATTCCGGGCTAGTCAATTTCCAAAATTACAACCGCCCAGGAACATGCTAATGAATCACGGGATATTTAAATCCCGTGCTTCATTTGCAATTTCGGGCACCCTCATTAGCCTCCCTAGTTCAAACTAGGGGGCTAGTGTAGACATGTCCTTAGTTCCTTTTACATCTTGGTGAGGTTTGTTCACCCCTTTTCCCTCTCAGAATGTTTCATAGACAGAGATTCTAGGGTTCAGAATACGGACAGTGCAGCTTATACTTCATGATGTGCACTAGCTCTGCTGGCTGTAATTCTGCTGCATTCATGTTAGAGAAGTGAAGAGATTGGATGGAGTTGGATTTGGATTTTGTGTGTGTGTGCCTATTCCCTCTTCCCCCCACCATCCACTTGCTGCATCTAACCAGATTCCTCAAAGAATCACAGCAGTCTTCTCAATAAGTGGTGGAGAGCAGTTGGCTTGTGGCCAAAACATTGGTGTAGGGGTATCATGTGGTTGTACCAACCTGTCAGCAACTTGGCTTTGTAGCTGGATGTGTTGTACTGCTGGAATAATACTAATGTTTATTTTAAAGCATTTTTCTGATGTTTAGTGATTTACAATTTCATAGCTGTGAAAAATTATGAGTTGTAAGCACAATTTTCACAGTTGAGGGAAATTATTGGAAGGGTCAGACAATAATTGTTTAATGACAGCAGATGTTGACATTCATAAAGTTAGACCTCTATAACCAGTAAAACACAAACTGGCAACATCACATATCAAAATGTATAAAATAAATGTTCTTATTTCTCTTTCAAAGTACTCAAGTGGCATTTTTCTTATTTTACCTAGCTATACATTTTGATAATTCTTTATGAAATATTTTTGTCAGTTTGTATGTGTACAGTGAAATAGACATTTACTGCTAATAAAAATCAAATTCTTTTAACCCCTATATATGTAAGGTGATGAACTTCTTAACCTAAATTCCTGGAAAAGAAACAAATTTAGTCTACCAAATTCATCATAAGTATTATCTATTGTATAGGATCATAGCAAAACTGGATGTGCATTGTTACATGATGGAAGGAAGGTACATTTCAATAATGTTGCTAGCTTGGTTGGAAAGCAGAATAATTTTAAATTGCTGAATTTTGCTCATCTCTGTGACAGGACACTATCAATACCCTGATCACTAACAGGGGTAGCTGGAAGCAGTTAACTATGTTAAAATCATAGAATCACAGGGTTCAAAGAGATCTCAGGAGGTCATCTAGTCCAATGTCCAGCCCAAAGCATGACCAACCCCATCTAAATCATCCCAGACAGGGCTTTGTCAAACTAGGATTATAAAACTCTAGGAATGCAGATTCTACCACCTCCCTAAGTAACCCATTCAAGTGCTTTACCACCCTCCTAGTGAAATAGTTTTTCCTAATATCCAACCTAGACCTCCCCTACTGCGACTTGAGACCATTGTCCTCATTCTATCATCTGTTACCCCTGAGAACAGCTTCTCTTCATCCTCTTTGGAGCCCCCCTTCAGGTAGTTGAAGGCTGCTATCAAATACCCCCTCACTCTTCTCTTCTGTAGACTGAATAAGCCCACATCCCTCAGTCTCTCCTCTTAAGTCAAGTGATCCAGCCCCCTAATCATTTTGGTTGCCCTCCACTGGACTTTCTCCAATGCATCCACATCCTTTCTGTAATGGGGGACCCAGAATTGGACACTATTCCAGATGTTGCCTCACCAGTGCCAAATAGAGGGGAATAATCACTTATCTAGATCTGCTAGCAATGCTCCTCCTAATGCAACCTAATATGTTGTTAGCTGTCTTGGCTACAAGGGAACACTGTGATCTCATATCCAGCTTCTCATCCACTGTAATCCCCAGGTCCTTTTCTACTGAACTGCTGCTTAGCCAGTCAGTTCCCAGCCTGTAGCAATGCTTGAGATTCTTCCATCTGAAGTGCAGGACTCTGCACTTGCCCTTGTTGAACCTCATTAAATTTCTTTTAGCCGAATCCTCCAATTAGTCTAGGTCACTCTGGACCCTGTCCTTACCCTCCAACATAACTACTTCTCCCCTTATCTTAGTGTCATCTGTGAATTTGCTGAGGGTGCAATCCATCCCCTCATCCAGGTCATTAATAAAGATGTTGAACAAAACTGGCCCTGGAACTGACCCGCTTGGGGCACTCTGCTTGAAGCCGACTGCTAACCAGACATTGAGCTTTGACTACTACTCATTGAGCCTGATGATCTAGCCAACTTTCTATCTACCTTACAGTCCATTTATTCAATTCATACTTCTTTAACTTGGAAAGAATACTGTGGGAGACTGTGTCAAAAGGTTTGCTAAAGACAAGATATATCATGTCCTCCTCCTTCCCCATATCTGCAGAGCCAGTTACCTTGTAATAGAAGGCAGTCAGGTTGGTCAGGTATGACTTGCCATTCGTGAATCCATGTTGACTGTTCCTGATCACTTTCCTCTTTTCCAAGTGCTTTTTCTGGGGACTGAGGTGAGACTGACCGATCTATAGTTCCCCAGATTCTCCTTCTCTTTTTCAAATGGGCACTACATTTGTTGTTTTCCAATCATCCTGGGCCTCCCCAATTATCACAAGTTTTCAAAAATAACGGCCAGTGGCTCCAAAATCATATCAGCCACCTCTCAGCATCCTCAGATGCATTAGATGTTGGGGGATTATGAACCTCTGTGTGGTAGTCACTAAGTTGATGAAGTAATTGGGAAGATATAAGCAATGGGTAGCTCAGAAGAGAAGCTCATCAGGCCAGGTGTAGCCTACTAAGAACTTTGGCCTAAGATATACAACTCCAACTACAAGAATATCATAGCTGGAGTTGCCATACATTATTGAATTTCATGAGGTGACTAACTCAAATTGCATTGTGAAGCAGTCCACCTTCCTGTGTCATAAGTTTTAGTCTTTCTTCTCCTCACATACTGGGAACACTTCATTTACTGTAAATGAATACAATGTTGACCTATAAAAACTTCATGACTATACTGTATAATTTTATGATTCTCTGTCTCTTGCTGTACTAAGAATGTCAATTCAATTCTGAAACCCAGTTCCCCTGTTGATACCTTTTCACTGCTGACTGATCTCTGTTTCTCCTATTGCTGATACAAATGAATGATTTAGGTGGACATTAGAAGTTTTCTTTCTACCAGTTTTCAGACAAAGTGTCTTCCTTCTCTCCAATGGTAAAACAATGATGAAGCTGTTAAGAAAAACTCCACATTAAGAGCTTGAAATTAGTTGAATACATTTTTTCTGTTTTGCTGTAAATTAAAGAGAGAAGAAATTACATTATCATGTAACTTAAGAGTAGAAAATAAGAGACTCTTTATCAGAATAATTTGGAGATTTCCCTATATATTCTAGATATTAGTTCAAGCTTTCAAGAGTGTGAAATTCTGCTGGAATTTCTGTATTCTTACTTTGCTTGATAAAAACTCATAACTGTGTCAAGTTCTAAATTATTTGTCTCATAAGATATATATTTTTAAAGTAGCAATTAAGTTGAGGGATTTGTGTTAAATGGTATTTATTCACAAGCCTCCTGCAAAGGTTAATGGCATTTATTCATCCATAATGCTATTTGCTTATCTATCAGGAAGCATATCTGCTTAAAAAGTCCTTTTTGCCATAAAGAAAGTGTATGTGTGTGTGTGTGTGTGTGTGTGTGTGTGTGTGTGTGTGTGTGTGTGTGTGTGTAAGCTATCTAGCTTTTCTGAACTCCTTGCAGTATGGGAAACCAGAAACCAATTTCTGTCTGTTTTAATAATAATTTTTAAAATTGGAAAGAATGTATTATTAATGATGGTTGCAAATCCACAGTTAAGGCAAAGTTGTGTTTTGCACTTAAAGCAACCACTTCATTTCCAAATGTCGTACACCTTCCCCAAAATTACTTTGAATTGCAAATGGGTCCTTTAAGAAATTTGGTACCAGATTTTAAACTTGTTTTTAGTTCCACATGAAATTAGTAACAACAAAAGTAAACTCTGCAAACTTTCTATGTAGGTAAGATTTAAATAAATTTGTTGGAGGAGATTATGGGTCACTTTTGGCTAATTTTTCTTCTTAATTAAAAGTTTCTATTTAGCAGAGACTAATTAATAATCTTTTCCTTGAGAGTCTCTGGGTTAGGCTAAAAGGGGTAAAAAACAAAGGTGATGTCATGCTAGGGGTCTACTTCAGGCCACCTACCCAGGTGGAAGAGGTGGATGAGGCTTTTTTTAAACAACTAACAAAATCATCCGAAGCACAGGATTTGGTGGTGATGGGGATCTTCAACTATCCAGATATATGCTGGGAAACTAACACAGTGGGGCACAGACTATCCAATAAGTTCTTGGACTGCATTGAAGACAACTTTTTATTTAGGAAGCTTGTTAAAGCTAGTGGGGGGAAGCTGTTCTAGATTTGATTTTAACAACTAGGGAGGAACTGATTGAGAATTTGAAAGTGAAAGGCAGCTTGGGTGAAAGTGATCATGAAATCATAGAGTTCGTGATTCTAAGGTATGATAGACGGGAGAATGGCAAATTAGAGAAAATGGATTTCAGGAAGGCAGATTATGGTAAGATCAGACAGCTTGTAGGTAAAGTCCCATGGGAAGCAAGACTAAGGGGAAAAACAGCTGAAGAGAGTTGGCAGTTTTTCAAAGGGACATTATTAAGAGTCCAAAAGCAAGCTATTCCACTGCCTATGAAAAATAGAAAATGTGGCAAAAGACTGCCTTGGATCGACCAGGAGATCTTGCATGGTCTAAAAATAAAAAAGGAGTCATATAAAAAATGGAAACTAGGACAAATTACAAAGGATGAATACAGGCAAATGATACAGGAATGCAGGGGCAAGGTTAGAAAGTCAAAGGCACAAAATGAGCTCAAACTAGCTACAGGCATAAAGGGAAAAAAGAAGACATTCTATAATATATTAGAAGCAAGAGGAAGACCAAGGACAGGGTAGGCCCACTGCTCAGTGAGGAGGGAGAAACAGTAACAGGAAACTTGGAAATGGAAGATACGCTTAATGACTTTTTTGTTTTGGTCTTACCAAGAAGTCTGATGAAGGAATGCCCAACATAGTGAATGTTAGTGGGAAGAGGGTAGGTTTAGAAGATAAAATTAAAAAAAGAACAAGTTAAAAATAACTTAGAAAAGTTAGATGTCTGCAAGTCACCAGGGGCTGATGAAATGTGTCCTAGAATACTGAAAGAGCTGATAGAGGAGGTATCTGAGCCTTTAGCTAGCATCTTTGGAAAATCATGGAAGACAGGAGAGATTCCAGAAGATTGGAAAAGGTCAAATATAGTGCCCATCTATAAAAAGGGAAATAATAGCAACCCAGGAAACTACAGACCAGTCAGTTTAACTTCTGTGCCAGGAAAGATAATAGAGCAAGTAATTAAGGAAATCATCTGCAAACATTTGGAAGATAATAAGGTGATAGGGAACAGCCAGCATGGATTTGTAAAGAGCAAATCATGTCAAACCAATCTGATAGTTTTCTTTGATAGGTTAACAAGTCTTGTGGATAAGGGGGAAGTGGTGGACGTGGTATACCTAGACTTTAGTAAGGCATTTGATACGATCTTGCATGATATTCTTATCAATAAACTAGGGAAATACAACTTAGATGGGGCTAATATAAGGTGGGTGCATAACTGGCTGGATAACCATTCCCAGAGAGTAGTTATCAATGGTTCACGATCCTGCTGGAAAGATATAACAAGTGAAGTTCCACAGGGATCTGTTTTGGGACCGGTTCTGTTCAATATCTTCATCAACTCTTTAGATATCGGCATAGAGAGTACGTTTATTAAGTTTGCTGATAATACCAAGCTGGGAGGAGTTGTAACTGCTTTGGAAGATAGGGTCATAATTCAAAATGATCTGGACAAATTGGAGAAATGGTCTGAGGTAAACATGATGAAGTTTAATAAGGACAAATGCAAAGTGTTACAGTTAGGAAGGAACAATCAGTTTCACATGTACAGAATGGGAAGCAACTGTCTAGGAAGGAGTACGGCAGAAAAGAATCTAGAGGTTATAGTGGACCACAAGCTAAATATGAGTCAACAGTGTAATGCTGTTGCAAAAAAAGCAAACATGATTCTGGGATGCATTAACAGGTGTGTTGAGAGCAAGACACGAGAAGTCATTCTTCCACTCTATTCTGCACTGGTTAGGCCTCAGTTGGAGTATTGTGTCCAGTTCTGGGCACCACATTTCAAGAAAGATGTGGAGAAATTGGAGAGGGTCCAGAGAAGAGCAAAAAGAATGATTAAAGGTCTAGAGAACATCACCTATGAAGGAAGACTGAAAGAATTAGGTTTGTTTAGTTTGGAAAAGAGAAGATTGAGGGGGGACACGATAGCAGTTCTCAGGTATCTAAAAGGGTGTCACAAGGAGGTGGGAGAAAATATGTTCTTCCTGGCCTCTGAGGACAGAACAAGAAGCAGTGGGCTTAAACTGCAGCAAGGGAGGTTTAGGTTGGACATTAGGAAAAAGTTCCTACCTGTCAGGGTGGTTAAACACTGGAACAAATTACCTAGGGAGGTTGTGGAATCTCCATCTGTGGAGATATTTAAGAGTAGGGTAAATAAATGTCTATCAGGGATGGTCTAGACAAGGGGTTCCCAACCTTTTTCGGTCCCTGTTCTCCCTTGGCTTTTAGTAAACCTTCCCGTACCCCCTATTCAATATGAAGGGAAATAAATTCTAGAATCTAGAATCCACAACTTTTTTCACTTACACTACTACTTTTGGAATATTTCAATTAGGATAATCTAGTTATTTACCAAATATTCTCCATACCCCCTTAACAAGCTTCTCGTACTCCATGGGGGTATGCGTATCCCAGGTTGAGAACCCCTGGTCTAGACAGTACTTTGTTCTGCCATGAGGGCAGGGGAGTGGACTCAATGACCTTTTGAGGTCCCTTCCAGCCTTAGTAGTCTATGATTCTATGAAAGTTACAAAAACTTGCCCTCCTCAAAAATGATTGCATTCTGCCATTGCTCCCAGTGGGACTGAGGTTGCCCTTAGCAAAGATGACTAATATCATAGGCACTGACTCCGTGGTTGCTCCAGAGCTGGAGTATTCAGGGAGGGAATATAGCGGGTGCGTAGCACCCACTTACAGCCGAGTTCTCTTCCTTCACAGTGCCTCCCGCCCACCATGAAACTGTGGTTCTGTGGCTTGTAGGAGGCACTAGGAGGAGCGGTGATGCGGTATGCTTGAGGGAGGAAAGAAGAAGGGTAGAGATGAGGCACTGGGACCACTTAGAGTCTCTCTCCTGATTGTTGCTGTGTTGGGGATCAGCGGACACTTCTTCCTCACAGCACATGTGGTCATAGCACACACTTCTTGTATTTTAACCTGAGCTGCCTGTTTGTCATGCGTCTGAGTGTATGGGGCGGAGTCAGCTCAGAGAGAGCAACAAACTCTGAAGACAACCCAGAAATAGATACTAGCTGGGAGATTTAGTCCCTATTATATGGATGGGATCATTGTGTAGGCAGATCCCTCTAGGCTTCTATACCTCTAGGCAATGGAATTTCTGAATACTTATCAAACTAATCAAAAATGGAACTTTTAAAGTTTTCCCCTCACTAATGCTTTTTGGTGGGTGGGGCTAATTATTGTTTTTCATACATTAGTATGTATTGCAGTTGGTGAGGATGCTTTATAGCCATGTCCTGAAAACACTTGAATACACGAGTACGGTAACTTTATTCATATGAGCAATGCATTAGCTTCATTTTTTTGTGTGCAGCATTTGGGTCTTGGTGTGAATTTAGGATATCTTTGCATTACTGTGACAAAAATCAGTTCATAATGATGCAATATCACACTAGCAATACATATTTCCTTGTGCCTTCTGATTGGGAACATGTAAAATTGATTAATAGAATACTTGGACCTGTGAAATTCCCTTCATAACCATACACATCTTCCAAACTGCCATGGAAATCTGAATCTCTGTTAATACTGTATTACTCTGTGAAATGCCTATACGCTCGAGTATTATTTGGGTTACTCAGGTGGACAATCCTCTAGAGAATCAGAGCTAAAGCACGGGTAGGCAAATACTTGCCCACGAGCTGGAACCGGTCTGCCATGGTTAGCTCCTGGTGGGCCCCCAACTGCTATATTTACCAGTATGGCTGCAGGTACCAGTGATTGCAGCCTTCATTGGCTGCAGATCACTTTTCCCAGCTAATGGGAGCTGTAGGAAGCAGTGTCCTGGGTCTCACGGCTTCCTGCGGCTCCCATTGGCCAGGAACAGTGATTTGCGGCCAATAGGAGCTATGATCGCCGGTACCAGCAGTCATGCAGGTAAATAGAGAAATGATGATGGCCTGCCAAAGGCTAACTCTGGTGAACCAGAGATGTGTTATTGTGCACCCCTGAGCTACAGCCTTAAGGCCTAGCTGTTGGTACCCGAAGAATGCTTTAGGACAAAGGTTCTTAACCTAGTTTGTTCTAGATTCCAATTGCAGCAGATGTACATGATTTTAAACCAGTGTGCATGCGTGTGTGTGTTTGCATATATATTTGTATTGCAGTTATTACAGCTAGAGCATTAAACCATGACTAGGACTCCATTGTGCTAGGTACTGTGAAGGCACATAGTCCAAGACAGTCTCTGCCCTGAAAACCTTACTGTCTAATTACATATAGCAAACAAACACTGAAAGACAGGAAACATCATTGTCCTCATTTTCCAGAGGAGGCAGTGGACAGATAGTGACTTGTCCAAAGTTCATAGGAAATCTGTGACACAGGTGGTAATTGAACCTAGATTTCCTGACTCCCAAATCTAGTTCCTTAAATCACAAAAATATACTTTCTCCTAAAATAGCTCAATCTCTGGATTTAAGGGCTTAATTTTAGGAGATTCAATTTAGTAAACATTGGCTTTAGATTCATACAGTCTCTGAAATTGGTCACATTTATCATTTGTGACAAAGGGCCTGATCCTGCAGAGCAATGGACAGGTTCAACTTCTCTTTACTTCTCGACACCATGCAGGACTGGGTTCAAAATCATATTTCTTTGAGAGGAAAGGTAGTTTTTAACTGCAAATAACTCCAAACTTTTTCAAAAACACTGAATTCTATTTATCATGAATGGTGTTACTTTTCTGATTAATTTTGAAGAAATATGTAAAGCTTTTCCTTTTAAAGAATTACTGCTAATGTTAATCTCGATGTTTTCCCTCAGTTTAGTTATATATTATATCTGTGTTAAGAAGTGATGATCTTTTATTTTTATGATAGCGCAGACTGCATTTGAAATTTAATTACCTATGACACAGAGTTCCCCTATTAAAACCAGTGTGTTTTTTATCTTACTGTAGGCTGGAGGAAGAAAAGAATATCTTGTCAGAATTGCAAGAAGATTTAAATGAGTTCATTTTATGGTTAGAGGAAGCAGACAGCATTGTTGATATTCCTCTTGAGCCAGGAAATGAACAACAGTTAAAAGACTCTTTTGAAAAAGTGAAGGTAATGTAAGTTCTTATATTTTAAAGTCACTTTAGTTTGTCAGTTCTGCATAAACAAATTGAATTGTTGTTCTTAATCCACATTGATTTTTGTCAAATGCTTACTTTCTACTGTTCCACAATTTAATAGATAATCCACATTATCTGAAGTTTTGAGTTTTAAAAATCCAGGTACCAGAATATATTGCCTGTATTAAAAATAGGCTAGAAAACATTGTTGAAAAATGTAGTGTTAAGGAACAATCTTGCACTTATAGTGCAGTGGATTAAATATCTTAGGGTATGTCTACACTACCACCCTAGTTCGAACGAGGGTGGCTAATGTAGGCATTTGAAGTTGCAAATGAAGCCCGGGATTTAAATATCCTGGGCTTCATTTGCATCTTACCGGGCACCGCCATTTTTAAATCCCCGTTAGTGCGGACTCCGTGCCCGCGGCTACACGCGGCACGGAGTAGGTAGTTCGAATTAGGCTCTCTAATTCGAACTATCGTTACTCCTCATGGAACGAGGTGTACCTGTAGTTCGAATTAAAGAGCCTAATTCGAACTACCTATTCCGTGCCGCGTGTAGCCGCGGGCATGGAGTCCGCACGAACAGGGATTTAAAAATGGCGGCGCCCAGCAAGATGCAAATGAAGCCCGGGATATTTAAATCCCGGGCTTCATTTGCAACTTCGAATGCCTACATTAGCCACCCTCATTCGAACTAGGGTGGTAGTGTAGACATACCCTAATAGCTTTTTTATTTCAAAATAATATGTAAGTTCAAACTTTTCTTTCTGAGTGTGCGTTCCTTATGCCTTCTAATTTCCCTAATGATTTTCAGTATTTCTTGGACTATTTAGAGTTTTTATATTAATAAAACTATGAACTGGTTAAAAATGTCACTTTGCCAGCCTCTTTAATTCTGTCTAGAGTAGAAAATTTTTATTGTATGGCTTGTCAAATACCTTTTTCTGTGTTTAATTCCCTCCCCTCCCCCCCATTACCAGAATGATATGCATTTAAGTGTGTTTTAAAGTCTACTAACTGTAATTGTCTGCAAACTATAGTGATATTCATAAATTCTGTACAGTATGAGTTGGTATTTTTGTGACCTGGCTTTTGTTAATAAGTTAGCCCTCAAAATTTGAAATAATGAAACTTTATAGCATACATGATTATTGATGAATACAGCAACTGATGTCTATTTTCTCTTGATAAGTACATGGCTCCTTTTAAAACCACTCAGTTAAAATCATCAAGTGGAGAATGGAACACTAAAGAATCTGAAAAAAATTTTTTACAATTGCTAGGATCATACTGATTTGTGGTAGGCATGTCCTTGGTCTGATGTATTTAATTGTATGGTTTAAGTCCCTAGAAATATACTCTTTAAATCTCAGAGATTTTAAAGCTATTTAATATACCTTTGTTTAATGAACTTTGACACCTAATAATTACAATGGAAAATAAAAAAAATGGTGAGAAGCTCCCCTACTTGATAGACTGTAAACTAAAGTGGTGCCAAAGACTTTCAACAAAACTAAAAAAAACTATGTAAATTCACTTGGTTTCAGGCACCACCAAGCTGAAATCTAAATGAAATGCTAACTATATTAGAAAGGATTGTTTTTGGTTGGTTGGTTGGTTGGTTGGGCTTATTTTGGTTTGCTTTTCTTTTGTAGCTCTTCTGAGCTTTCATACGTATCTGTAGAGCTTTGGAGGTCTCAGACCCAAATGTACTAATGACAGTGGCAGGTAGCTGCATTCTGGATAGCAAATGGGGGAGAAAAAAGAGAAGTGTCTATGGATAAAGACTCTTCTCAATTTGTATTAATGTAGTTGGAGAACATATGTTAATGTGGGATGGAGCCCCTCCTTCCAAAAGGAGAGGTAATACAAAGACAATACTGTCGGTTAAGATATTCTGTCCTAAATAGCTCTGGATTTTCAGCTCTGAAATGAGCCATCTCTTTCCTTTCCAATTCTTCTAAGGAAAGTTACCTCAAACTCGTTGATATAGTAATTACTAGAGACTCTCATGGCCCATCTTAGACTATGATAGTAATTTCTTTAAATGGTGACTGCAAAAGCTTTCACTTTATATAATATAATCCTTTCTTTACTTAATACGTAAAACTGCATTGATGATTGCCACGGGGGAACCAACCCCCGCCCATCTGGGGGGGGGGTAGGGAGGCGCTGTCCGGGTCCACTGCTCACCCGCTGCCTCCACAGTCCGTCGGCCTCTCCCTGTGGCCACCGCCCCTCCTTGGCGTCCGCCGCCGCCGTTTCCCACTTGCGGATGCGTTCCTCCCCCACGGTGTGCCAGGGCCACATTTAAAAGCGGTTCCCAGCTTGCCGCGCATGTGCGGCAATTCAGCTGGCGCTTCTCCGGCTCTTCGCTCGCCGCGCGAGCTGCCTGCCCGCCTGGACGCGGCGAGAGTGACGGGGCCGGCCCATCACAATGCTATAAATTAGCATTAATTGCATTCAGGAAGGGGAATGGATGAACATAGTCTATGGGGACACAAACATGATAGGCAGGACAATCATTAACACTACCAGTATCCTTCTGCTTGTGGTGTTTATGATTATATGATGAACATTATTGCTTGGGGGATTGGACTAGAGTGCTTAGTGTTGCTTAGAACATGGTCAGACATGGGACTTGCTCAGATACAATTAGTTAAGCAACCTATAACCAGAAGGAAAGATTTATCATAGAATCATAGGTTTGGAAGATACCCCAGGAGGTCATCCAGTCCAATTCCTTGCCCAAAGCAGGATCAACCCCATCTAAATCATCCCAGCCAGCACTTTGTCAAGCTGGAATTTAAAAACCTCTAGGAATGGAGATACCATCACCTCTCTAGGTAACCCATTCCAGTACTTCACCATCCTCTTAGTAAAATAGTTTTTCCTGATACCTAATGTAGATCTCCACCACTGCAACTTGAGACCATTGCTCCTCATTCTTTCATCACTGAGAACAGCCTCTCTCCATCCTCTTTGGAACCCCCCTTCAGGTAGTTGAAGGCTGCTATCAAATCCCTCCTCGTTCTTTTCTTGTGTAGACTAAATAAGCCCAAATTCCTCAGCCTCACCTCGTAAGTCAAGTGTTCCAGCCATTTAATCATTTTGGTTGCTCTCAGCTGGACTTTCGCCAATGTGTCCACATCCTTTGTTTAATGGGGGGCGAGGGGGAAGGAGGCAGATTTGGATGCAATATTCCAGATGAGGTCTCACCAATGCCGAACAAATGTGAATAATCACTTCTCTAGATCTGCTGGCAATGCTTCTCCTAATGCACCCTAATATGCTATTAGCTTTCTTGGCTACAAGGGCACACTGTTGACTCATATTCAGTTTCTCATCCCCTGTAATCTTTTTTCTGCTGAACTCCTCCTTAGCCAGTAGGTCCCCAGCCTCTAACAGTGATTGATATTCTTCTGCCCCATGTGCAGGACTCTGTACTTGTCCTTGTTGAACCTCATCAGATTTCTTTTGGCCCAAACCTCCAATTTATCTAGGTCACTCTGGACCTTATCCCTCTCCTCCAATGTATCTACCTCTCCCCCTTGCTTAGTGTCATCTGTGAACTTGCTGAGGGTGCAATCCATCCCCTTATCCAAGTTATTAATAAAGATGTTGAACAAAACCAGCCCCAGTATGGACCCTTGGGGCAGTACATTTGATACTCACTGCCAGCCAGACATTGAGCCACTGATCACTACCTGTTGAGCCCAACAATCTAACCAGCTTTCTATCCATCTTACAGTCCATTTATCGAATCCAAATTTCCTTAACTTGCTGGCAAGAATACTGTGGGAGACTGTATCAATAGCCTTGCTAAAATTGAGGTATATCATGCCCATCACCTTCTCATATTCACAGAGACAATTATCTTGTCATAGAAGGCAATCAGGTTAGTCAGGCATGATTTTCCCTGAGTTTAATCCCTCTTGACTATTCCTGATCACTTTCCCCTCTCCCAAGTGCTTCCCAATGGATTCCTTGAGGATCCCCTACATGATTTTTCTGGGGACTGAAGTGAGGCTGACCAGTCTGTAGTTCTCCTGTACTGTCCTCTTTCCCTTTTTTAAAGATTGGTACTACTTTTGCCTTTTTCCAATCATCCGGGACCTTCTCTGATTGCCACATGTTTTCAAAGATAATAGCCAATGGCTCTGCAATTATATCAGTCAGCTCCCTCAAGGCCCTCGGATGCATTAGATCTGGCCCCATGGATTTGTGTATGTCCAACTTTTCTAAATCATTCTTAACCTGTTCTTTCTCCACTGAGGGCTGCCCACCTCCTTCCCATATTGTGTTGCCTAGTGCAGTAGTTTGGCAGTTTACCTTGTCGGTGAAGACAGAGACAAAAAAGAGCATTGAGTACTTAAGCTTTTCACATTATCTGTCACTAGGTTATCTCCCTCAGGAGAGTGAGCAGGAGAATGTGCAGGAGAATGAACCATCACTGGCTGACCAGTCTGTAGTTCTCCTGTATTGTCCTCTTTCCCTTTTTCCGTCACTGGTTCATTCTCCTGCACATCTACTTACGTAATATAAGCCATCATGTGCCAACAATGCCCCTCTGCTATATACATTGGCCAAACTGGACAGTCCCTATGTAAAAGAATAAATGGACACAAATCAGATATTAGGAATGGCAACATACAAAAACCTGTAGGGGAACACTTCAATCTCCCTGGACACACAATTGCAGATCGAAAAGTAGCCATCCTGCGGCAAAAAAACTTCAGGACCAGACTTCAAAGAGAAACTGCAGAGCTATGGTTCATCTTCAAGTTTGACACAATCAACTCTGGATTAAACAAAGACTGTGAATGGCTAGCTAACTACAAAAGCAGCTTCTCCTCTCTTGGAATTCACACCTCCAGATCAGCTACTGGAAGTGGGCCTCATTCTCCCTGACTGGATCCACCTCGTCATCTCTAGCCTGTTTCTGGCCTGCATATTTATACCTGCCTCTAGAAATTTCCACTACATGCATCTGACGAAGTGGGTCTTTGCCCACGAAAGCTTATGCTCCAATATTTTGGTTAGTCTATAAGGTGCCACAGGACTCCTCACCGCTTTTGCAGATTCAGACTAACACGGCTACCCCTCTGATACTTAAGTACAGTCTAGATCATCCCTGATAGATGTTTATCCAACCTGCTCTTAAATATCTCCAGTGATAGAGATTCCACAACCTCCCTAGGCAATTTATTCCAGTGTTTAACCACCTTTACATTTTTCTTCATGTCCAGTCTAAACCTCTCATGCTACAATTTAAGTTTAAGTTTGCCAAAAATTTCAGTTAAGTCAATCACATAGCAAAGAAGACTTTTTTTTTTTTAATTTCCTTCTTGAAAAACTTCTCTCTCCATTTTTGGTCTCCTCAGAGTACTACTCTTTCCCCCGCTATAAATCTGCCTAATACAATCAGCATTTGCTGTTTTTCTGGAACTTTTTAACTCAGAAAGCTGTGGCTATTTTGTGCTGAATTGAGCCCTGAGCTTGGTCTCGGCAGTTGATAGACTAATCAATAGCAGCAAAGAGAAGGGAGTTGAAAATTCTACCACAGTTCATTTTAAATGTTGTATTTGTCTGTTACAGTTACGAGTAGAAGAGCTGCCTCCACACAAGGGAATACTGAAACGATTAAATGAAATTGGAGGAATAGCACTTGGAAGTACATCACTGAACCCAGAAGAAAAACATAAGCTTGAAAATAGACTCAAGGAGGCTAACCATCGCTGGATAAAGGTTAGACACATTAGCCATGATACTATGACATATAACGCACATCTGTTAGAAGTACTTATGAATTCTGTGATGTGTGTGCTTTTTCTGTGAATGAACTTGAGGGGTAATTTGTATCTCTTATGGAATAAGGAGAAAAAGCCACATGTAAAATTGTAATTCTGATCTTGGGTGACTTAATAACAGTGGTAAGGTCAAAATTCTTTTTTTTTTAATCGGTGGCTAACATTATTTTTTTGCAGCTGTGTTTAGGGACTTAAATAAGTATTCTATTCAAAATGCTGAGCAGTATGTAAGGATTTGTTCTCCAATCCTGGTTGTTTTGTGGCTGCTATTGCTGCTCTGATGCCACAGTAGCGTCTGTAGCATTTATGTCACCGCTCCACTGGTGGCAATATCCAATGGATGTATATACTTGTGGAACCACTGTCCACGCACCAGCAAATTCTCTCTCTAGATCCTTAACAATATATTGACAGTCTCTGTGGCATTGGACCCTGCATCATGCAGAAGCTGCATGTTTCCTCAAATCATGTCTCCTGTCCAGTGGCATGTACTTAAACTGCTATCTTAGACTTCTGTGCCAGTGGAGAGGGGAAAATTTTTTGCTGTTTTTTATATGAATTTATATATATATATATGTGCTGAAAAGTGTTTACATTAGCAACCAGGCATGGATTAAAGAAGAATGAGAACTCCAAGTACCCCTCCTACAGGATAAATGAAGTATCAGTTAAATACCCCTTCATTTATTAATAGCAGAAAAAATAGAAGCCATCACAGTGCAACATGGCAAGGCTTGAGTAGATATGGATCAAGGATCTTTTCAAGAGACCTTCTCAGGGTCTGAGGAGTTAATTTGGTTGTAACTTCATCCATGAAAAGAACCTGAAAGCATGGTGAAGTCCAACAGACAGTGGGAGAAGCAAGAGAAGTGTATGCCTCTGGGAGGAAGCCAAGAAATAGAGCTTCTTTTGTGTAGAGTTTTTACTGAGAAGTTGGACTTGAATTTCTGAAAAAGGAAACACCCCCTGTTGTTAGTTTCTACTGTATTCAAAGAATCTGGACTTTCTATCCACAGTTCTCTCATGGACTCCATCCATCACTGTGGTACCTGAATGCCTCATAGTCTTTGAAATGTATTTAGCCTTACTCTGAGGTAAGGAAGTTTTATGATCCATTACATAATTGAGCACAGAGAGGGTAATAACTTGTCAAAGGTCACACAAGCATAGGAGAATAGAGAACTGAATCCAGGTTTTCTGAGTGTGAGGATAGTGCCTTATCTACTGCATCAACCTTCCTCTAGACATGCTGTTGTGTACACTCTTTATGAATAATCAGGATCACACCAAGAACTCTCTGATTCATATAAATCATGTTCTACTCATAGAAATAATCTTTCAAGTCCTTGAATATTGACTGATTCTCATGTTAAAAGAAACAATTTTGGACAAAATTTGCAAATCTAGATGTGTAGAGATGGGCACATAAATCAGTATTTATGCACCTACACAGAGGTGTCCTTTTTCCCATAAAATGAGTGAGATCCCAGATATATCTTTGAAATCAATTGTAAATGAAGGAATCCAGCACCTCTGAAAACCAGGTGTCTTCCAAATACATGACTAAGTTTGGATTTGATGCCTGAGTTTAGATGTCAATGCTTGAAAAATTTGGTCATAGTTTGAAAGGAAATAATTATTTTACTAAGAAAAACATGTTCTTGTTGATGTTTCATTTTGTAAAATATGGTACACATGCATTTAAACAGAAATTGTGATTCTAATTTTATCAGACTCTGAATATATTGTCTGATTATTTTTGTATAACAAGACTTTGTGAAGGGTTTTCCTTATACATCCCTTTTCATCCTCTGTTTGTTAACACATAAATGGTCTATTTCTTATTTGTTGTCACAGCCAGAGTGACCCAGTTGTTGTAGTATATGAAAGTCCGATCTCATTAGTTCTGGGGGCTTAATCCAGGGGTGTTAAATACCTTTGCTAGATATAGCTGCTCTAGGCCCTGATTCAAAGTATATTCTGGGAAAACTTGTGTATCCATCTCATGGTACTTGACAGGAAGTGCTTATAGCCTGCCAATATCTCCAGCAGAGCCATTTTGGAGTCTGCAAACTTTACAAAACCATAAGCAATCACCAGTGGAATAACTTGCACTTTCCCTCCTATTTCAGAAATCAGGTATAGTATCTCTGAGATGCTGGTGGATGTTTGTCCTTTCAGTGGTGTCTCCCAAAGGGCAGTACTTAGAATGCAGCCAGGCTCCAGCTTCTGCTGCTTATGACTGATGCTATAACTAAAGGTTCCCCATGCATAGAACAGAGCTTCTGGAGAAAGGTCATGGGTGCAGATAAGTGGGATCACATCATCTTGCAGAACTGGGACGACAACTTCTAAAACTTCTGCATGAAGATGTAGATATTCTTGGAGTTGTGTGATCAGTGCCATGACATCTGCATGAGGAAAGCCCAGGCAGTCTAGAAGCAGGTTGCTATAGCTATCTGGAAACTAGTCACATGTCCATGATTAACTGGTTTGGTATTGGCAAGTCAACTGTGAGGCTTGGGGTGACAGATACATGTGAGGCCGTCAGGACTGTGATTTATCTAAAGAAGGTGGTCATAACAAATGTTCCTAAAATAATTGCTGGTTTTGAGAGAATGGGCTCTCCAAAACCAGCTCTGGGTTTGTCACTTGGATTCATGTATCCATAGTTTCCCCTCCATTGGAAGCACAGGAGTATAAAATCTGCAAACAGTACTATTCATCTTTACTTGGACCCTAGCCAATCTCAGAAGTCAGTTCTGGAAAACAGCATGAGATGAACTGGCAGAGTGCATAATGCCAGGTCTTTCTGGACATTGGGACTTTCCCTTCACAGTAAAGATGGAATATTATTCCCATTAAATGGTATTGTTACAAATAGAGGTATCCCCACTCTTATTTTACGGAATCCTGTGTGCCTTCTTTTCCATCACTTATGAAACTGTATCCTTATTACAGAGGGCATGGCAAAAGAAAGTTCAACTACACGCTCTGTAATTGTAGAATGATGGTGCAATGTGTATTTGTCAGATTGAAATCTCAGTGACATTGCCATCAAAATCATTTAGATGCCTATGAGAGCTGTCTTCATTGCACCCCTGTCTTCTTGTGTGTTGGCTGAGTGTTCCCTCATGTTCCTGATTCCTTGTCTCTGCCCACTAGAGGAGGAAGGGTCTGCAAAGGCAAATGAAAGAGAACATTATTCTTTGTTCATTAGAAAAATATTGTTTCTACCATTTTCTATGAGCTACATCAATTCAGGGTCAAAGGATAGTGCTTGTAATCATTTGGCTTTATTTTATTCACACACACACACACACATCTCTGGAGAAGGCATAAGATCCTGTAAGCTATGCTGCATGCCAGCACGTGTCCTGGTAAGATGCATATAGAGAAAGCAATTAAAATAATTTCTAAATCCCCACTATTTTCTCCCATGTGTGTGAGGGGGAGGGGACTTCTCTGAGGAACCCCTTAATTAGCAATACTTTCATGTGGGCCAAATTCTGAAGGACACTGTTATTCTTTAAAGTGCCATTATGGAAGTATAACCTTTTGTTTCAGGCCAGCAATGGAGAGCCATCCATCTATACTAATGAGATTTTTAGGCATCTGGTGACTGCCTGGCCCAGCTCTGAATCAAGGAGTTGCTAAAGAGGCATCCCTAACAAACATACCTTGCCCCAGAATGTAATTTACTATCCGGATTTCCTATTCAAGAGACGTGTGCGTGCATCAGCAGTCAAGAATGCGGGGAAAATTCTGACAAAATTAGCAAAATTTTGTTTGAAGAGTCTTGAAAGCACCCTGCGTTCTCTATGACCCATACTCTGACTTTGTTTACCTCCTGTGTCTAAATACAACACCTGCAACTACAGGGAACCCCTAGTATAGGCAGACATAGATTAAATACAACTGTCAGTACCATCTGAACGCATAAAACTGCCAGAAACAGACTAAATACATCCTCAGACATGATTTGGATTCAGAATACAGGCAGACATCCAGGATGACTGAGTGTAGCTGATTAAGCTACAATGTACTTTCAGGACAGGGAATGTAAGGCTCATAAATTGAAAGCAGCGACTCGGCTTTGTACAACACTATGCGTGTATCTAATACAAGTCTCACAATAATTGTTCATTAAACATTTTTTCCACTTTTCAGTATCATCTGAATTCCCCATATTGTCAGGGATGGAGAGGCGAGTGAAGTGGCCTCTAAGGAAATGATCTAGAAGTACACTGCAGCCATCTGCTTGTTATAATAATGTAATTGGATATAACCTGAAAATATCTCTGATTCCTATATTAACAACAAATATGGTGGCTGAAATATATCAGGTTCCAACATGGCTTCTGCTGCCACTTTAAGTACAGGCTGCTACACATAGGTTCAGAACCTAATGTTAAAAGAGGTCAAAATCGAAAAGATAATCTTTCAGGTGAACACCTATTTTCAATTGCTTATATTCTGAGGTGTACAGAATTGCAAATTTCACATTATTTTTATACAAACTGTAAGTGAATACAGAGACGCTCAGAAGGTTTGCGGTTTAAATAAACCTGATCTGAGTTTCAAATTTGTGACGAAAATCTAGTTCAGACTTCTCTGGTTTTCAGATTCCACTGTGACTTCACCGTTAAGCTCTATGGGTTGTGCCTTGAGAGGTAAGATAAATAAAAAGAAAATATTAGACTCTTCTTGAGTAGCTAAAGTGCTATTGACACTCATATATGCCACAAAGAGAGTGAGAGTGCTAAAGTGAAGCAATCTATTTTCCCTCATTCTTTTGTAGTCTGAAGGGAGCATAAATTCCTGACTTTCATATGGTATTTACAGCTTTTAATAGCAAGGTCAATTTTTTTGGATTTAGAAGATATAAAATGAGGTAAGTCTCTGCTTTTAAGTCTCAGTTGCTTCCACTGCATTGTCCCCTGTCCCCTTCACCTCAACTTCCATAATCATGCAGTAGGATTGAGAACCATGAGGAAGAAGTGTATAAGCCGGAGGCAGTGTGGTACATATTGCCTCCCTGCTCTTCCCCCTCCTTTCATTTGCACAAAAAAACTACAAAATTCTGGAGACACTGAGTGCCAGAACTAATGTGGAGGCATGGGACTTCAGTGTGGATGTCCATGACCCATCTTGTAGAGCTCTTGGGATGTGCAGAGCCTATGATATGAGTCCTGGAGTCTATTACTTTAAGACGCAACTCCACTTCCCTTTCTTGCATTCAAAACAAAGTGAAAAGATCACTCCTAGACATTACGGCAAGAAGGGCCTATCATGATCATCTTGTGTGATGGTCTGCACATCGAACACCATATAATGTCATCCTTTTCCTACTATACTAGACTTGTAACATCTTGCTGAATTACCAAAGTCCATACATCTTGATTTAAAGACTTCAGGTTACAAAGAATCCATCATTTACTCCAGTTCAATCCAGACCAGAACTGTACACAATATTCTAGATGAGATTCACCAGTGTCTTCAGACATTCCCAATTTATAGCAAATATTCTGTTTTTAGTCCCTAAGTACATGACTTTGCACAATTACATTTCATCCCACTTCTGTTAGTTCAGTTTTCAAAGTTATCCAAATCTCCTTATATGATATTCCATTTCTCTTCTGTACTGCTGTCCAACTTTCTGTCATCTGAAAATTTTATTAGAACAATCTCTGTCTTTGTGAAAAAGGTCATTAATGGAAATGTTAAATAAGATTTATCCCAAGACCTATCCTTGAGAAACTCCATTTAGTAACAATTTACCTTTTAGCATGACCCATTTTAGCCTCCCCTCTAACCAATTCCTTATCCACCTTCAATTCTCATATAATTTTACTAATAAATTCCTATGTATAACTCTATCAGATCCTTTACTAATATCCACATATATTAAGATTAGATTGATTGCATTTACATTTGTCTAAAAATCAGATATCTTCTCAAAGAAAGAGATCAGGTCAGCCTGGCATGAACTACCTTCTTTCAAACCATGATGCATTTATTCCCATTACCATCTACCTCTATGTCCTTACAACACATTCTTAAAGACAGTAGTTAAGACCTTGCCGTAAGGTCAAACTGATGGGACTATAGTTTCCTGAATCAGTTTCCCCCCTTTCTTAAATATAAGCACTGTATTTATGATTCTCCAGTCACAGGATACAACCCCCATCTTTACAGATTTATTAAAAATCTTTGCTCTTGCGCTTGTAATTTCTTATGCCACTCACTGCTTTAAAATTTTTGGATGGAGATTATCTGAGCCCTCCAATTCGGTCCCATTAAGCTGTTTGAATTTTGCTTCCACCTCAGATGTGCTAATTTTTACTTCCATATCTTTGTTCTCATGAGCCATGCTGGCACTATCCTCAAACTCATCACTATTCTTATTAGAAATGGAGGCGAATTATTCATTTAGCTGGTGGCTTGTGCCTAGATTATCTGTAATGTCTACCTTATCCTCAGTGCCTAGTGATCTCACGTCCTCTTTTCTTAACTGTGTTTATTTATATGGCAAAAAGCAAAACTGTTGCTATTAATTTTAATTTCATTTGCAAATTCAAATTCTTCTGGGCTTTTTGGCAGTTCTCACTTTTTCCCTACACTTTCTAACATTTAAGACCTTGCTGATCCATCATAGTAGGGTTTCTGCTTTCTCTTACTAACCTGTTTGAGATGTTTTCCCTCTTGCTTGGGTCTGCAACACTTCCCTATGTTTTCTATAGCCCCTCCTTCCTTCTTGGGTACAATCTCTAGATACTATCTGCAGAGTGGACTTGAAGAAGGGGTGGGCATTAATTTTTGTAGGAGGGCCACCAATTTTGGTAGTGGTCACTGGGCCGGCCCCGGAAGGGGTGGGGCGTTAGGTGGATGGGGCTTGTCCCTCATGAGGGCAAAGACTTCTCACACTCTCCCGTGGGGTGAGGGAGCACATAAGGTCACTCATTCACATCTGTTCTGCCAGGGGTATGTGGTGTCAAGAGGGAATCGCCAACCAATTTGAACACCTGGCAGTTCCCTCTGGTGCTGCGAACCCCTGGTGGGGAGAAGAGACTTTGCACGCTCCCCTGCCCCCAGGTTCCTATTGGCTTGGGGGTGGAGGAGCACACAAAGTCTCCCACCCCTGCCCAGCTTTTTTGAACAGCTGGCAGTTCCCTCTGGTGCTGTGCACCCCTGGCGGAAGTAGGAAACTTCATGCGTTCCCTGCCCCTGGTCTTGATTGGCTTGGGGGCAGGCCAAATTCTGCCCACCCGTGACTTAAAGTAATTCTAAACTTCCTTCACATTCAGATCCTTTGTTTCATCAATTCAGTCAATTTCATTAACAAATTACAAATTCTTTTTTTAAAAATTCGCCCTTTTGAAACCAGGACTCCTAACTAGTGGGGCATCCCTATTCATATATACTTGCCTCTTCCTGATATTGGTGTGCCTCTCTAGGCTTCTTCCTTCTGTTCTTTCCAGCTGAAAGTCATTTTATCTTCACTTGCAGTCTTCTTTAAGTCATCCTTTATCATCCTCGGGCTGTAACCTCTGTCTATCTCCAGTGTCACCACCTTTCTTCCTATAGGACTGTCTGCTCTTCCCTTCTTCTATGCTCTCCCATCTTTCATTACTGTATGCCTCTTGCCTTCATTTTCCAGCTCACAAACTTATACCTGAGTGCTAGTTCTCCTTTTGCTAGCCAGTGTTTTCCTCTTCCTTGTTCTTGTAGTTACATGCTTCCACTGGCCACTTTCCTCCTCCAGCAATCTACTCTTACAGTGGTGTGATCCAAAATGCATTTTCAAGTTTTGACATTTACCTTCTGCCTTCTCTTCCTATCATCCATTCAAATCCCCTTTGAAACTCAACCGTCATTTCTAGCTATGTCTCCAAATTTCAGATTTTTTCTTCTATCAGATCTATCAGGTGGCATATAGAGATCCTTGTGAGTTTATCCTTTCCTTGGATCCCATTCAAAGAATTTTGTTAACAGGCAATCCAGCTGGTCATTTCACAGTATGACATTTTGTGTGTTGTAAATGAATACTTGCCATTTCTGATAATGTCATCTCACGTTACTTCAGACTGAATTGTGAATGGCAGGAAGATTATGTTAAAATGTATCTACAGGGGAGCAAATCCTTAGCTGATGTAAACCAGAGTCATTCAATTGACTTCAGTGTAATTATGCCAGTATACACCAGGTGAGGATTTGATCCCACTTTTTTAAGGTTATAATGGGTTGTTGTTTGTTTTGATATAAATGCCATCACTTGTGAGTCTTGACCTTCAAGGTGACATATTTGAAATAAGTCCTGTTCAAACCTCCTTTATAGTGACAGAAATCATTGCCCTACAGCAATAAAAATAAGCCTAGAAAAGAAATCATATATGAAAGGAATTGCTGTCAAATAAAAGGGACTTTTTGCTTTGCTTCACTATTGTCTTTGCTTTTAAGTGTCTAGATTGTGTGGTGATGACCTTGAAAACTGATATTTGAAGAGTTTTCCTTCCTCAGCAATAGCAATAATTTTAAATGACATTTCTGTAGTCAACCTTCTAAACAGTGATTCTAATATGTTTCTATGTTAAACACAGTTTAAATAGAGAACAAAGATTAAAGGCCACATTCAAAATGGCTTGTAAATTCCAACCCAGTTTCATTTATTATATCCTCACGAAGCCAATATTTTGTGTAAAAATGAAAATAACCATGCTATCTTTATGAAAGGTCTTAATAATATACAGTCTTTATGCCTTAACATCAAGAATTTCCCATTACTTATTTTCATAGTTCAAAGAATCTAATAACTAAACTTGTACCACTGTGTCCAAGTAAGCTGACCACCTGGTGCTTCAAAGCCTAGAAAAGGGACACTAGACATTGGAATTGGTGATGAATTCAGTTCTTGTCATATACCACCTGCCAGGCCACAACAGATCTGTAATGGGTTTCCTACCTTTTATTGTGCAGTAAATGGATTGATAGATTAGGCCTGGGGCCAGTGAACCATGGAATCAGAGGTTTGCTGGAAGGGGTTTATTACTCTTTAATGTTATTCTTGCTCTCATGTCAGCCAAGAGGGATGAGCTAGATTATCTGAAAGTAAGCTGGGTGCCAGAATCAGCATTCTCGTCATTTATCTGCCTTAGTCTTCAAGACATATACTGTATGGATTATGAAGGTTATTATAAGTGCCTGATGGAGACATTTTGTTTTGCTGCCTTTTAATTTGT
The DNA here is from genome assembly GCF_052426305.1 of Pelodiscus sinensis. Lineage (NCBI taxonomy): Eukaryota > Metazoa > Chordata > Testudines > Trionychidae > Pelodiscus > Pelodiscus sinensis. The sequence continues at coordinate 205,236,230 of NC_143052.1, forward strand.
CTGCTAGTATTAGAACTAATTACTAGACATTGAAGAAACTGTTTACTGCCAGAGCAAATCAATTTGTTGTGCTCTGTGAACAAAAGAATTTGAGTGGAGTGACATGGCCATAATTTGTAAACATTTTCTGTACCACCCAGAAAAGTATAGGTCATTTTAGCTTGGTTGATCAAGTGTAAAGAACCACAGATGGGTATAGAAAGAGTGCAGGAAGCCAAAGTCATAACAAGGTTATAGTTCATGTTTTGCCTTTAGAAGTGAATCTTCATAGGCTGCTTGTGTTGAAGTCGAATTTCTCACGAAAACATCAACTAATCAGTTTTAGTGTATGGTTATAGATATAAAACATTGACACAATGCTCTGAGTGTTTGTTGACATTGTTGGATTTTTTGCTTTAAAAAAAATTGAAGTGGTATACTCAACATTTTGAGGCAAAATATGGGGCTATTTCTACAGTTTATTGTTAAATTGAAGAAACCATTTTTGCTATGAAAACAATATTAAGTTCTGCTTGCTGGCAATTCCAACAGCTAACTTATACATGTGGTTTTTATAATGGTGCATCCATATACTTCTATCAATAATGACACTTATCTTCCAGTTGAGCAAAACTTTTTTCAGAGGAGAATGTAGACTTAGCAACACCAAAAGGTTTTCAGAGTTGACATCAGTATTGCTGCATTTTTTTTGTATAAAATAAAAAACCCCAAACCAATACATGTTAAAAAAAAGTCTATAAATGTTTGAAACATTTCAATATTTTTAATTTGGAATGATTTTCATTTTGAAATTTCCTTTGCTATTTTTAAAAAATGCTTCAACTAAAAAAAAAGTTAATTTCAGGTCGAACGAATTATTGACAAAACATTTTCAATATAAAATTCTGAAAATTTCTTTGTGTTGACCCCAAATCAGTTTTGTTTTAATTTTTCAAAATTGACAGTAAACCAAAAAATCAGTTATTTGTCCAACTCTAACTGACACACAAAATCTCAAAAATAACACAAAACAATCATGCTGTTGTCTACTCAACTGAGGGGGTGGTGGAGAAAAGAGATCTGAAGAACGTTGGTTATTACAGTAATTGGACTATATAAAGACTTATATTCATAAGGAAGGGAAATCCATACCTAATAACAACACTTTATAGGCATGGTTCTCTGAGAGCCTTATTAACAATGAAGATTTAAAATGATTTTTAAAAGTAGACCCTAGTCTTTTAAGCAAAATTTAATAGCAACAATAAAGTTCATCATAATTTTTTCCAGCATCAGGCCTAGTTATCATATAAAACAGGTGTGGGGTCTTTCCACCATGTTATTTGGCTGCCAAATTAAAACAGTGCTGAGAATTTATGCTGGTGGTCTTTTGGGAGAAGTTAAAGGAAGTTGCAAAGAAAGATATAGCCTTATAATCTAATTTATTCAAAGTTGATTATTTCTTCTGAACTTTCTGATTACAAAAAGCCAAGTGTGTTGAACTTTATGAATCATTTGGCATCGACAGTGCGATGGATTTTTAACTATAAAAGTGTGGTTGTGTAGATTGTGTGTGTGTGGGTGACAGATCACTAATTGTTAGGGGTAGTTATTTTGGTCATATTAACTGTGCTTTGATGCTTTAGCTGTTTTTGCTGTATACCACTGTAGGAAAAGGGCAGGACTCCAGAATGTAGTTCAAGTAGGATGCAATATTATTTAATAACACAACTGGGATTTAACTGGCAATGACTCATTCAGGGAAGGTCATCCATCTTTCCTTCCATAAACTGTATCATGTGAGGAAGCCTACCCTCAGTCCACTCACCTCCACAAGTTTAACATTGCTGTGTCCACCTATTGTAAGAGAGTTGAAAGTATGAGATTCAGGGTGTTGTCTCTTCTCTTTAGGATATATTAGGAGTCCCAATTGTGTTCTCCATCTTTTTTAGGAGATATCCTCTCCTAATCCTGCATCCAGTTCTGGTTTATCAGAAAGCTGGGCCTCCTAAATCAAATCACTGCCAACATGAGACAATGTGAATTTTGCAATGAATCCTATCCACCTGGTGGTGCCTGAGCGACTGAGAGAAAGGCAGAAAACCTAGATTGGTCAAATTAATCTGACAATGTGGTAAAAATTCCTTCCCAGTTCCTAAAAGGAGACTATCATCATGTCTCCAGCAATGCCTCAAAACAGAGTTCTACTCTAATTACAAGAAGTGATAGGGAAGCAAGATACACAGTGGCACTCCAGCCAGGGGTAGGATTTATAGGTATTTCCTTTGGGTACAAAGGAACCAATTGGTTTCTATTGTACCCTTTTTCCAGTCAATCAGGAAAGGAGCACATCTCCCCTCCTCCCCCCCCCCCCCAACCTGATAACAGGCTGACTACTTGCAGGGGCAGAAGGAATTAAGGTAAGGGGCAATCCTGAAAAGGATCTAGGATTTTCTTTCTCCTGTTGGCCCAGACAAAGCCTATCCACCTTCGAGGATGAATGGGATTGGACATTTGTACACACTAAAACACAGAGCTCTTAGGCAGTGTTTGGTAGGGGAGGAAATATAGAACTATGCAATCTGATACTTTATTTTAAAATTTGTCCTGAAGCTGAGTTTCAAGTGCATTCAAGCCAAATAAGTTCAGAAATCTGATTTACCGTGTGTTTTTAGGAGGAAACTTGGGAGCAAAATGTTTAATCTAGCTAGTTGAGATGAAAAATTTTAAAATCTGCTGTCTCATTAGGAAATTTATTGTTTTTCACAGTGGGAGGAACAAGGCTTCCAGGTACCCTTATTGTAAAGGCATCCCATATGCTACATAAGACTTTTGGGGCCATATTCTGACATCTCACTTTTATGTATTGCCTCACTGTATGAAAAGTACAGGTTAAACCTCTGAAATCTGGAACACTCTGTTACAACCGCATCTGTGGTCCAGTAGGACCATGGATATTGCTGGATCAGAGAGTTCCAGCACCTGGGAGTGAAAACAGGCTGGGACCCCTGTCCACAGGGATCCTTGGTCAGCAGGATTGGCAAGCCCTATCCTGGGGGAGCCCCAGTTAGGCAGGGCAGCAGTGGGACTGGCAAGTCCCATCCCCAGGGAGTTCTGGCAAGGCAGTGGAGCAGCCAGTGGCAAAAACAGAGCAGCTGGCAAGCCCCATCCCTAGGGATCCCCAGTGGAGTGGGGCAAGACCGGGGCAGCCAGCAAGCCCCATCTCTGGGGGCTCCCGGTCAGGCAGAGGGGAACTATGGACGCAGCGTCCGGGGTGCTCCATCCCCAAGAAGCCCCAGTGGGCCAGTACCCATATGTTTTTAGGAGGAAACTGGAGCCCAGTAGCAGTGGGGCCAGAGTAAAGCCAGCCATAGGAAGAGGCAGTGTCCTGGGATGCCTGTGACATGGGACCTCCCCTGATCCAGCAAATTTGCTCATTTGGGACGGTCAGGTCCCAAGGGTGCTGGACAAGGGAGGTCCAATCTGTACCATTGTTTTCAAAGGGAAGGTCAGGCTGTTTGGAGTGACTCCTGAATATGAGTGCCAACCTCTGGACAGCCTTTTACAAACTTGGGCACAAACCCCAAAGAGGTTGTGTGTCCTTTAATTTAGATTTTACCAAAAAAGTTTCAAAAGCAAACTGCTCAAGCACCATAATAGCCTTGAAACAGAGTTAACAGATAGAGAGCCCTATGCATTCTGGTCTATCTTGCTTCACAAGCAAACCTGCCTTTGTGGTAGAGGATCCCTTATGATAAAAAATATTCTACTTCCAGGGCAAAAGGGCCAGGTCACTTGTACCTTAGATTTCTTATCAAAGACAACTCTTGAAGCAAATCCTGTAACTGAAGATTTATTGATTAGAAAAAAAAAGAACTAAGAATTATTTACAAGCTTAAAGCAGTTAATCAATCACATATAAATAAGCTTCAAAAAGTAATAAAAGCTGTGGAAATGTGGAAATTCTGTATGCCCTTTCCGGCTAACCAGAGCTAAACAGCATGGGGATTGCTTACTTATGCTTAGATATATTGCGCTCTTCAAATTCCAAGCTATATAATGATACAGTTCCTTCCAGCCCAGAATCATCATTTTCTTCCCCCAGAGTTCAAACTGTGATGAGACAAAGGTTTGTGCATATCCCCTCTTTATGGTTGTGGGGGGAGCAATCATCAATTTTTTTTGTCCATTAATGTTCCATAATGGTTCCTGTGGTGTCTTTAGGCCTTGTTTTACTGGGCAGGAGGTGACATCTCTGTGGTAAACTAGTATTTCATGCTTGGGAATTCTTCTCTCATGACTGGAGGGGGGAAGGGAGGATTCCATTTTTTCATTAAAACACTTTTATATTTACAAAACAAACATTTAAATATTACCTTACTAAATGGTCATAAGATAATGTACAGGCAGTCCCCGGGTTACGTACAAGATAGGGACTGTAGGTTTGTTCTTAAGTTGAATCTGTATGTAAGTCGGAACTGGCGTCCAGATTCAGCCGCTGCTGAAACTGACCGCCAGTTCTGACTTACATACAGATCCAACTTAAGAACCCCAAGCTTCCCCAAGTCAGCTGCTGCTGAAACTGATCAGCGGCTGATTCCAGGAAGCCTGGGGCAGAGCAACTCTGCCTCGGGCTTCCTGTAGTCAGCGCTGGTCAGTTTCAGCAGCGGCTGACTTGGGGACGCCTGGGGCAGAGCATCTGGGGTGCTGCTGGGTTGCTCCAGTAGCACCGCTCCTCGGCGCTACTGGATCAACCCAGCAGCACCCCAGCTGCTCTGCCCCAGGCGTCCTGATTCAGCCACTGCTGAAACTGACCAGCAGCGGCTGAATCAGGACCTGGGGCAGAGCAGCTGGGGTGCTGCCGGGTTGGTCCAGTAGTGCCCAGAGCGGCGCTGCAGGACCAATCGGCAGCGCCCCAGCTGCTCTGCTCCAGGGTCCAAAACAAAAGCCTGGTCTGCTGGGGGGGGGGACACTATCCGCGCCCTCCCCCAGCAGACCAGGGACACGGGGAGCAGAGCCGCAGCGGCAGCGGGGTGCCGCGCCTCTGAGGCTTTGCTCTGGCAAAGTCTCAGAGGCGCGGGACCCCCCCGCGGCTGCGGCTTCAGTTGCGGTGCCTGTGGTCTGCTGGAGACCAGAGCAAAGCCTCAGAAGCGCAGGAACCCGCCCGGTGCCCCTGGTCTGCTGGAGACGGTCTCCAGCAGACCAGGGGCACCAGAGCAGCTTACGAATGGGGCTTTCTCGCCCTGGAGCTCGCAGGTAGCAATCCGCTATTCCCAACTACTGGTACACCTCGTTCCTATTCGGAATAGGAATAGGAAGCCTAGTCCGAACTACCTAGTTCGAGCCCCGTGTAGCCGCGCTGCACGGGGTTCGAACCCGCGGGGTTTTAAAAATGGCGGCTCCCCGCTTATGCAAATGAAGCCCGGGAAATTCAAATCCCGGGCTTCATTTGCAAGTGCGGTATGCCTACATTACCCCGCTAGTTCGAACTAGCAGGGTAGTGTAGACATACCCTATGCTAACAATACTATCCATGATAACATAGGCAAGCCGCTCTGGTTTCCAGCTCTGCATTCGTCAGTGTTCAGTCTAAGGTCACGGGCAGTAACTGCAGTGAAAAGCGCTACTTAGCGTGGACAAGGTTGAAAAAAATCTGGCCTTCTGTTAGTACAGAAAGCATGCATGTACTTCTACTACTTTGTTATCACTATTGGAATTGGTAAACAATGTATTGAAAGTTTCAAGACATGAACCACGCATATCCAGAATGAAGTACTCTTTGTCTGCTCAGCAATCAAAGGTAATTTTTAGTCATTAAGAATTCTTCTGCCCTTAGTTATTCTGTTTTATGCCATGCCATAAGTCATCCTAATGATTGCAACTAGGAAAAAAAAAAACATGGAGCCTGTGATAAAGTATGAGGAGACATATGTGGCACATATTTTTAGTGCAGATAGTTTTTGTCTATTGGTTTACTTCATTTTAGTTGAAGTAATTTTACAAGGTGGATTATAATAGCTACTTGAATGCCTGCAATCAAGGATAAGTATGGGCATTTACAGTAAACAGAGGAATGTGGACCAGTTCATCTGAAACTGGAGATAAACCTGGATACTCACTGTTTTTAAGATTAGAGAAAAACTGAGGAGATTTCAGTCTTCAGGTCAGATTAAAACTTGAATTTGGGTTTTTAAGATGATTTAACACTCAGGTTTGGATTCAGAAACTGAAAAATTCTTTGAGTTGCTATTGACAGATTTTTGCCACATTAGAATACTACTGATCGGAATCTGTAAACAACCCTTCCTGACTTGACCCATAATCAAAGTATAAATGAGGTGTTTCAGATCTGTGGATTCAAAGACAGTTGGGAATCACAGTTGTCTGATAATCCATTGACTGTGCCTAGCATAACATTTTTGTAAGAGCTTGATTTAATTCTTCAGTCTCAAGAAAAACACTTGTTTCTGATCAGCGATGTATTAATATTGTTCCTTTCTTTTGTTAGCGTTAAAAGAGACAGACTTTGACAACATATTTAAATACATGAGTATTGGTGACAAAGCTAAAACTAAAATCACATGAATGCTACGTGAGGAGCTAAAAGCAATCGGGGCAAAAAAATAGATGATACATCAAAGGGGAAAATTGAAGCTGATAGTCCCTTATTTTAACCTTATGTATAAAACACTTTTATGTGGAATTTCTATATCAGTTAAGGAAGATAAAACGGTCTCATTTTAGTTGGAAAGATTTTATCACTCTGGGCAAGATATGGAGGACACACTGTTGCTCCTACCGTTAAAACCTTTCAGGTAAAGGTAATTTCTAAATTACTGTTTGGAATAGAAATAGAGAACTTCAAAGTTGGAGAAAGGCTACCTTCAGCTGAAAAGAACTTTTTCCCCCTTTGGTTTTTAGATGCAGTGTGAGCGCCAACCTACAGATGATAGAAGCTTTGGACTTAGAGGGTACATCTACACAGAAGAGCTAAAGTAAAACAAAGTTCTGCAACTTCAGCTACATCAATTGCGTAGCTTAGTTCGAAATAGCTTAATTCAGCTTTTGGTGCTGTCTACACAGCAGGAAGTCAGAGGAAGAATACTCTTCCTTCAACTTGCCTTACTCCTTGGCTGTGTCTAGACTGGCCAGTTTTTCCAGAAAATCAGCCGCTTTTCTGGAAAAACTTGCCAACTGTCTACACTGGCCGCTTGAATTTCCGCAAAAGGACTGACTTCCTACTGTAAGAAATCAGTGCTTCTTGCGGAAATACTATTCTGCTCCCGTTCAGGCAAAAGTCCCTTTTGCGCAAAGCTTTTCTGCAAAAGGGCCAGTGTAGACAGCTCAGATTTGTTTTCTGCAAAAAAGCCCCGATCGCGAAAATGGCGATTGGGGCTTTTTTGTGGAAAAGCGCGTCTAGATTGGCACGGACGCTTTTCCGCAAAAAGTGCTTTTGCGGAAAAGTGTCCATTCCAATCTAGATGCTCTGTTCTGAAAATGCTTTTAACAGAAAACTTTTCCGTTAAAAGCATTTCCGGAAAATCATGCCAATCTAGACGCAGCCCTTGTGAAATGAGGGTTATAGGAGTCAGAATAAGAAGGCCTCCAGCTCAACATTATTTTGAAATAAAGTCTTATAGTGCAGACATGTACTGAATTTATTCTGAAATAACATTGCTGTGTAGACATACCCTTTAAAGTGAATGTCCGAATTTAATTACAAAAAATAGAAAGTACTCCGAGAAAGGACTAAATAAGATTTCCAAAACTTTTGTATATATTTATTGATCCTTACAAGAATACAATTTATCTTTCAGTGGACTAAAATAGAAATTATTTATGTGACTCTAAAGAGTAGCCCATTATTGTAGAAATCTCACCTAAGAATCAAATTCTCTGGCCTGGTCTACACTAGAGTGGGAGGCTGACTTAAGATACACAACTCCAGCTATGCTAATTATGTAGCTGGAGTAGATGTATTTTAAATCACCGTCTACACAGCAGGAGGTCAAACAGAGAAAACACTTACTCCTCATGAAGAGCGGAAGTACTGGTGCTGATGGGGATGCCCTCTCAATTGGATTTAGCGGGTCTTCTCTAGACCTGCTAAAGTGAACCCTGGAAGATCAATTCACGGCAGCGTTGACCTTCCGCGCAGTATAGACATGGCCTCAGATAAGTAGATAAGGTTGCTAAGCAAAAAATCCCTTATAAAAGACTACCATGGCTCTATTCAGTAATGTTCCAGAAAGAACAGATTATAGAAATATTTATAGAATGTTTTGTGTTATTTTTGTATAATAGGTTAACAAGAGATCACTCATTATAGAATATGGGTATCATATTTCTAATGAGACTATCACTCATTAGAAATACTTTCCTTACAAAACAACATAATAAACAAATGAAGAAACACAGAAGAGTACTATGTGGCTTATTGATTTAACTTTACTTGTAGCGATGAAAACGACTTTGAATCATTTCAGTTTTGGAATGTATCCATTTTGATTTAGAACATTCTTCTAGCAAAAGAAGTTTTGTATGTTTCTAGGATGTAGGTTGGGTCTTCAGCTGTTTGTAAACGTGCATTTATTTCAACTGTCTTGTAACAAGGCAGCACTCTATTTAAGATAGCTTAGAAAGAGTGTAATGTTCAATGATTGCACGAAGGGTATGTGTAGTATTATAAACAGCAGAAATTACATCTGAGGATTACATCTGAGGATTGTAATCACACCCAGATTCCTAAATAGAGGACAAACAGTAAGACCTCTAAATAAAACACTAAGGCTACGTCTACACTGGCATGATTTTCTGAAAATGCTTTTAAAGGAAAAGTTTTCCATTAAAAGCATTTTCGGAAAAGCACGTCTAGATTGGCAGGATGCTTTTCTGCAAAAGCACGATCGCCATTTTCGCGATCGGGGCTTTTTTGCGGAAAACAGTACTGTGCTGTCTACACTGGTCCTTTTGCTCAAAAGTCTTTCGGAAAAAGACTTTTGCCCGGACGGGAGCAGCATAGCATTTCCGGAAAAGCACTGATGATCTTACATGAGATCGTCAGTGCTTTTGCGGAAATTCAAGCGGCCAGTGTAGACAGCTGGCAAGTTTTTCCGCAAAAGCAGATGATTTTGCGGAAAAACTTGCCAGTCTAAACACAGACTAAAAGTCTTCCAAGTATCTTAGGCTATGTCTGCACAGCTGTATTATTTCAGAATAACTGACATTATTCTGAAATAGATTAGCCTGTGTCTATACAGCAAGCAGTTATTTCGGCATAATATCAAAATAATGTCAAGCTAGAGGACTTCTTACTTTGACTCCTGTAGCCCTAGGGAAGTTGGAGGAAGAGTGCTTGCTCTAACGCTGACTTCCTGCTATGTAGATAGTGCCAAAAGCCGAAATAAGCTATGCAAACTTAAGCTATACAATTGTGATGTAGCTCAAGTTGCATAGCTTATTTCAGCTCTAGACCTGCTGTATAGACGTGCCCTTAGAGTACCAACAAATGCTTGGAGTCAAGAAAATATAGAATTGTGAAATCATTCAGAGAAGGCTCACTTCAAGAAGATGGAAATTCTGGGAATAGTATGAGCCCACGAGAAACTCTGCACTCTGGGGATTGGCTGGATCCATTATTTTAGAAGCAAAAGATATTCAACAAAAGTAGCATATGTACAATAAGCCATATGCATTTTTTTTAGAGGCAGTGCTGTCTGATGTTAAAGCACTGGATTGGAAAAGATGATCTTCTCCATGCCTTCATAAATGAATGGATAATAGGTGCATTTGTATACGTCACAGAGATTGTTATGGATTTACCACTGGTTCTGTGGTAATGCTTCACAAGTCACTAATCTTCCCAGTGACTCATTTTCTTTTTCTGCAGAATAAGGTTACTTCCCTGTCTTACATGGGAATATTATGAGCAACAATTAGCTGACAATATTATAACAACATTTTTGAAGATATATAGGATTATAGAAGTGGTAACTATTGTTGCACATTATTTCAAGATTCCTGCAGTGAAAAATGTACTCACTTTCATGTTATTAATTACACTGTCAATTTTACTCATTTGTTTTTCATCAATAGTTTCCCCCACAGAGTATATTTTTTATCACTGTTTGAAAGGAAATCATTCGGAAGGCCCTTAGAAGAAAGAGTTGTTGAAAAACATTTGTATATGTCCACTATGGAATAGTAATAGTATCAGCATTGCTACTGAACATCTGCTGCTTTGGGTTTTTTAGACAAGTTTCTTAATTCCTCAAGCTTGGTTAGGATTCTTTTACTAAGAACAATGTTAAAGTACGATTTCATTAACTTTGCCTGTATTTTATTTTAGTTCTGGATCTGTTTTGAGCTTATTAATATATTACAGCAAATATATTCTGTGTAATGAAATATAAAACCTTGCTCAGGTTGTATGTGTATTTATAACAAAAGACTTCTGACATTTTATTCAGTATTGCCCTTAGACTTCTGGCAAGGTTGGGCCATAACAGCTACAGGAAGGGATTATTTATGAGGAAGCTTGGCTAAGGGAAGGTTTTTATGTTTTCTTGCTCTTACAGGGTACATCTACACAGCAGGGCTAAAGTCGAATTAAGCTATACAACTTCAGCTACATCAATTCTGTGGCTTAAGTTGAAATACCTTAATTTGGCTTTTGGCGCTGTTTATACAGCAGGATGTCTAGGAAGAACACTATTCCTTCAACTTTCCTTACTCCTCATGAAATGAGAGTTACAGGAGTTGGAGTAAGAAGTCCTCCAGCTCAACATTATTTTGAAGTAATGGCTTGTAGTGTAGATGCACACTCTGGGTACGTCTAAACTACATGGCTCTGTTAACGGAGCCATGTAGATTTGTTTTTTTGGAAAAGGCAAATGAAGCCGCGATTTAAATGATCGCGGCTTCATTTAAATTTACATGTCTGCCGTGCTGAGCCATCAAACAGTTGATCAGCTGTTTGTCCGCTCAGCACGCTAGTCTGGATGCTCCCGTGCCGACATCAAAGCCCTTTGTCGGCAGCCCCGGTAAACCTCATCCCACAAGGAATAACGGGGCTGCCGACAAAGGGCTTTGATGTCGGCAGGGGAGCGTCCAGACTAGCGCGCTGAGCCGACAAACAGCTGATCAGCTGTTTGTCGGCTCAGCGCGGCAGCCATGTAAATTTAAATGAAGCTGCGATCAGTTAAATCGCGGCCTCATTTGCCTTTGCCTATCTGACTAATCTACATGTCTCCATCGATGGAGCCATGTAGTCTAGACACAGCCTATGTTATATTTGCTGTCTAGACGTGCCCACAGAGACCATAGGACCATACCTCAATCCTTGGTATTTCAGGGATGTGTTCATGGTGGTCTTATACCCTCATTTTTGTTCTGGACCCTGGCAGTACCCCCTACCAACTAGCTTCTTGTCAGTATGACTCCATTTAGGTTCTCCTCACTGTATTAACTCTTTTTAAGTAGGTTCAGCTAGGTCAGAGGTGGATCTTTGTGACTGCTTCATCTCCATAACCTATCCCATGTTACACAGAGAAGGCTTTGCAGATTCTGGGAAGTTATGGATGGAGTGCTCTTTCTACATATGGATAAAGGAGTTATGATGAGGCCCTATTTTCGTTTTCTTTTTTAACTTTTCACCAGTAAGTGAAGTCTCTCCTAGTAGTGGGCTTTTCCCTGCCATATATCTGTAAGTAAAATTTCCATATATGTTAATGGAAATTTTCTTTATGATTCAATGTCAGCATAAAACAATGTAAGTTTATTTTTCTTGATATTGTTCTGTATCAAACTGTAATGAACATCAATTGTGATTTCTGTTTATTTGTCATGAGTGTACAGGGATTTATGTACATAAATCTAATTAAAAGTGGCAGAAGTTAAGGGTATAAATCTCCTGCATCCAGATGAGAATAGACCTCATAAATAATATTTTGCAGCAGTCTGATTTGCCATCCTCCTTTTTTTTCAGATATAAAATATAAGTTGCTGTATATTCCAAGTTTAATAACAGACATGTCACTAAAAACTGCTTGAATTACCTTGGGAAATTAACATAAAACAGATGTCTACTTCTGAAAAATACATCATTTGATTGCTCCATAGAAGACTGTCCTGAATGCATTTAGTCTAGATTTAAAATTTAAATACTTTTCAATTTGTTCCCCAGACTAGAAATCCTCATATGTCTTGTACATTTAACCCAAGTCAAAAAATGAAGGCTCTAATAAAAATTCTGGTTTCTCCATTTGGCTTCTCAAATGTATTTAATGTACTTAATAATTATTAGACATCATTTCATTTATGGAGTAGCTTTTTAATGAATTTTGAAACCAAACGAATACAGTGCTAATGAACTGTATTCATTGTACCCTGTAGTGTACATTCGCTATTTTGAAATAAGCTGTTTCAGAGTATTTCTTCCAGAATAGCTTATTCCATAATAATTGTGCCATGTAAATGTAGCCTCTGAAATTAAGATAAAATATATTGAATAAATGTAGTGAATCGGGGAAGTACCTTGGGCTGTGTCTAGACTACATGTCTCCATCGATGGAGCCATGTAGATGAGGGTTGTAGGCAAAGGGAAATGAAGCGGCGATTTAAATAATCGCCGCTTCATTTAAATTTACATGGCTGCCGCGCTGAGCCGACAAACAGCTGATCAGCTGTTTGTTGGCTCAGCGCGCTAGTCTGGACGCTCCCCTGCCGACATCAAAGCCCTTTGTCGGCAGCCCCGTTATTCCTCGTGGGATCAGGTTTACCGGGGCTGCCGACAAAGGGCTTTGATGTCAGCAGGGGAGCATCCAGACTAGCGCGCTGAGCCAACAAACAGCTGATCAGCTGTTTGTCGGCTCAGCGCGGCAGCCATGTAAATTTAAATGAAGCGGCGATTATTTAAATTGCCGCTTCATTTCCCTTTGCCCAATAAACAAATCTACATGGCTCCGTCGATGGAGCCATGTAGTGTAGACGTACCCCTGGTGTACACTGTGTTAAAAATAAAAATGTGCATGTGTTATTGTGGCATTATACATACCTCAAGCAGGAGAGGGATGCTAATAAACTTTCTCTGTTATTAGCCCTTTTAAGCTCTACTCTCCGAGGATACTTGCATATACTAGTTCACACTGGATTTTCCCGTGATCAACAGATAAAGAAGGGGTACTTGGATAAATAGCCTGGTTTTAAACTAGCTCGGGGCATCTGTCTCCTCTAGCGACTTGATAGGTCCCTGAAGGACTGAGCCTGCTGAGTCCTATAATACTTGCTTGTTCCTTCTGACCTGAAGTTGTGATGAATTTGTAAACCATGAGGAAACCCCTTTGGTAGGACATTGAAGGATTGCTCCTGACAGAATCCATGTTAAGGTTGGGGTAATCTCAGGTCAGCTTATTTACATGTGTCTGGGTTCTTTTTATAGGTCTTACTATGGTTTCTTTCTATGGTTAAAGCTTTGGGCTTTTGGACTATATAGTCCCACTTCTTCTACCTCAGCAAATTGTCAGGTATGCCAAATCATATGTCTTTTTTAAATATATGCAACAATGGGAGCTATAATGGCTCTTTCAAACTAATTTTCAATTCAGATCTAAGGGTATGTCTATACTACCACCCTAGTTCGAACTAGGGTGGTAATGTAGGCAACCGGAGTTGCAAATGAAGCCCGGGATTTGAATTTCCCAGGCTTCATTTGCATCTTGCTGGGCGCCGCCATTTTTGAATGTCCACTAGTGTGGACTCCGTGCCACGCGGCTACACGCGGCACGGACTAGGTAGTTCGGACTAGGCTTCCTATTCCGAACTACCGTTTCTCCTCGTAGTTCGAACTACGGTGGTAGTGTAGACATACCCTTAGCCAAGATTGAAATCAGATCTTCTAGGTCTGAACTAATCCACTTCACTATCTCAAACTTATCAATATAGATAAGATAAACATGCATCCCAGTTTGGCACTGTCATGGCTCCTTCCCCACTCTGGCACGATAAATGCAGGAGTGGGGGCCAGAAAAAGTACCCTAAAATCTTATCTACTAGTCTTCAGTATAAAACTTCCTCCCAAAATCTTAACAACCTAGATTTTGGGAATAAAATCTCTGCTGCCACCACCCAAATATTAATAAAGAAAATCATGGGGGAGACTACTTAGGAAATCTCACCCCGAAAGTACAAACCAGGACACAACCATTAACCAATACCAGGTTAATAAAAAGAAAAGAGAAAACTACCACCACACTATTCCTGTTGCAAGAAGAAGGATTAGATGGAAAAGTAACAAAATAATATAGTCATGGAGAAACTCTATGGGCCTAGAACTTAGTTACAAAGGAAAGCCAAAACATTGTTTAAAAAGTGCACAGACAGCAGATCCCATACCCAAACCATAAAACAATAAAACCTAATGGGTTTATCTAAATTTTACCCTACTTATAGAAAGTGAAGAATTGTTCCTTGAAGATAGAGACATGTCTGTCTCCCTCAGAAGCTGGAGGGAACGCTCAGAACAAAAAAAGGGAAAAACCAAAATTCCTTTGTCCCAGTTTGAAATTCCTACCTACATTCCTATTGGTCACTCCACCTGGCGAGGTGTAGTTAACCCTTTAGTCCCCAGGCTGCTGGCTAACCCTCATGATCATGACAGGCACATCTACTGACTCTAACCCAACTGACTCTTTAGAAACCAGGGAAATTTGTCCAGTGTATTTTCCCTCTTCCCTTTGGCATTTGTTATAGTCCATTCTCTTTCAATGACATTCTTCTCAAATGGATGTGCTGACAATTCCTCTTGCTGACAGCATCCTTCCATGAGCACAAAGAACCAGCAGAGTTGTACTTCGAGCCCAATTTAGTCTTTTTGTCTCCAAAGATGCATTCATGTTTTTATAATCTACATCTGGATGAAACCATGCAATTCTACCACTCTTAATCTGGCTCTCTGGGCCACAGCTCTCTCCATGTATACTAATTATATTAACCTGAAAAGCTGAATTGGTCACCAGCCCTCTTTTTGTTTGAGAGCCTGACAGTGTCTGCTTAAAATGACTCAAGATCATCTTCAAAACAAAGCGTTATTTATTTGTTCACCCAAAGATATATGGTATTCTGATACAAAGGTTAAAATAATAAATGCCTAAACTCATATTTACTCTTACCTATACCTTAGCTTTTCCCTTGCCAGCATTGGTAAGTTCTATTGAGGCCACCTTGCTACAGTAGGCTTTCTGTGTCTGGCAGAACTTCCCATCTCCATAGCAACTGCTGTCAATGTACATAGCCTCCCTTCTTTTTCTAGGCCTAGGGTCCTTTCATTGTTTATTATCCCATCCCCTTTGATCCTACATTAGGGTTGCCAACTTTCTAATCACACACACCGTGCTCTGCTCCTTCCATGGCTCTCCTGTTCCACCCCTTCTCCCAGGCTTCTCCCCAGCTCCATTTCTCCTCCCTCTATCACTTGTTGTCCCCTACTTTCACTCACTTTCTCTAGGCTGGCGCAGAGTGTTGGGCTGAGGCATTTGGTGGGCAGGTGTGGGCATTGGTGTGAAGCTGGGGATGAGATGTTAGGGGTGCGGGAAAGGCCTGGGACAGAGATGCAGGAAAGTGTGAGTGATCCAGCTGGGAGAGTGGACTCCAGGGTGGAGATGGGAATGAGGTATTTGGAGTGCAGGAGGGGCTGAAAGAGGCAAAGGTCTGAGGGGCTCCGATTCTTGGCAGCACTTACTTTGGCTCCTGGAAAGTGTTTGGGAAATCCATGTGGATCCTGGTTATATTTGCATCCAGGGAATCTCTGCATGCTGCTGCCTTCACACCAGCAGGCACCACCCATGCAGCTCTTCCTGGTTGCAGTTTCTGGCCAATGGAGCCTGCCAAGTTGGGTGTCCAGAGATCCCCCTGTGCCTAAGGATCACAGGAACACAGCAGCCACTTCTGGGTGCTGCATGGAGCCTGACAAGCAGTGAGCCTGCCTTAGCTTTGGGCCTCCACTGATTCTCCCATCAGACTTTTAACGGCCTGGTTGGTGATGCCAACAGAGCTGATAAGGATCCTTTGTGATTGTGTGTTCTGTTAAAAAATCCGGGTGCCTGGCAATTCTATTCTATGTTCAGGCCTGGAAAGAGTAAACTTCGCTTCTCTGATTGGTGTCAGGCATGACAATTCCTTAATAGCACCCTTATTGTTCCCTTAAAGATACCTACATCTGTCATTGTTTTATTTCTCTTATGCTTTCAAAACTTCTTCCTCCTCCACTAAGGCAATTTTTTTCCTTACAACAAATATCAGTGGTTTTCTTTTGCTTCAACTTAGTCACTAGCTAGATTTTGATATTTATATATTTCAGAATGTTTTAACTTCTACCTGAAATAAAGAAAATATAAATTGTTTGGTCTATTGTGTTTTCAAGACATATACCCATAGTGCTCAGGATAATTAACAAGGGATTGGTTCTGTTTCACTGGTGTGAGCAAGTGAGTTGTGTGTGGTTGGGACTCCTGATTGGAGCAAGAATGTGGACTACTGGTTACAGATGAATTCAGAAGAAGAGGGTCCTGAACAGAGCAAAGGGTCAAACCTCTGAGTCAGAAGCCCAAACAGGGCTGGGACTGAAGCAGGATTAGAGCTAGGGGCAGGGCCCAACATAGATATAGGGAAGGAGAACACGCATCCAGTTGTTTCTGGGCTTATAAACCAGGCTGCTGGCCCTGCAGCTAGTCAGTCACTGAGATTAATCAAATAGCTGGAAGATAGTATAGCTGGAGCTATTGGTTGCCTAGCAGTGAAATTGGCAGGGAAGCAGGCCAATACTGGTCTGACCCCTGACAACTGGAATGCACATTCATGATACATGTCCACGGGGTCACATTGCCATTCTGTGTGCTTCACATTAAACCTCAAAGTAATGAAAGGATTAAAGAAAATAAGTTGCACAGTATCAATAACGTAATGGAGTGGAAGAAAGATAACTGCATGGCTTCTTTCTGTTTCACAATATCATAGTTTGATCCTTTGCCCTTGGTACCTCACTAAATGGATTATAGTGGGTATGTTGAGTGAAATCTGGGATGACCTTACTTTGTCTTTTCTTCATTTACTTTGTTGCTAGGATTTCATTATATCCTGGATTTGTTTCTAAATAAAGATGCAGTAGCAGGTGTTCTTTCCTTAACCAAAGTCAAAGAATCCTAACAGAAACATAACTAGAAAAAAATTCTGGTTGATTTGTAGTGTGTGTCCGTATATGTGTCTGCGTGCACCCTTCATTTTCTGTAATGAGGGCATATTCCTATAGAATCTCCAGCTATGATGACTACAAAAAATATAACAAAACAAATCCATATTATAACATGAATGCATTGCCTTCCAAAATACTCTAAAATTTTGTAAAGGCTTTAAATTGAGAATAAAGTTTTCTTTTTCATTACCCAATAAGTGACATGTTTGGTTCTGAGACGCAATATCTTCCCCTTAATTAAGTATATTGAGTATTTTAATATAAAATACAGCTTGCACTTCCCAGAACTGGAATTCTCTAGTCTAGCAACATCCATGGATGTTCCTAGATCAGAGAACCCTGGTAACCTAGCGGCAGGAGGGCAATCCAGGAGGGACTGGGCTAAAGCAGTGAGATGGGGCTGGGGCTGGTGGCAGCATCCAGAAGCCCACAGCACTGGGGCTGGGGACAGCAGCAGCCCTTGACAGCCTGCGGAATGGGGGCCAAGTCGTGACAGCTCCCAGAAGTTCAGGATCAGGCTGGAAGTGCAGGCTGGGGCTGGAGTCCCGGACAATATGCAGACGTGGGGCCAGAGCCAGTGAGCTACCATGGGGCTGGAGCCCAAGCTTCAGCCCTCGGGAGTCCATGGCAGCGGGATAAGGGCTGGGACTAGAACCTGAGCCCTCGGCATCCTCTGGCTGCCCGACCAGCCAGAGCCAGTGTCCTGCAGCCCACGGCAGAGGAGGGACAGAGCCTGGGACAGCCTGTGGCAGTGCAGGCCGCTGGAGAAAGGCAGGCAGTAGAATCATAGAGCTGGAAGAGACCTCAGACGGTCATCAACTCCAGCCCCCTGCCCAAGGCAAAACCAATCCCAACTAAATCAACCAAGCCAGGGCTTTGTCAAGCCAAGACTTAAACACCTGTAGGGATGGAGATTCCACCACCTCCCTAGGTAACCCATTCCAGTGCTTCACCACCCTCCTAGTGAAATAGTTTTTCCTAATATCCAACCTAGACCTCTCCCACTGTAATTTGAGACCATTGCTCTTTGTTCTGCCATCCGTCACTACTGTGAATGGCCTCTCTCCATCCTCTTTGCAACCGACCTTCAGGAAGTTGAATGTTGCTATCAAATTTCCCCTCACTCTTCTCTTCTGCAGACTGAACAAACCCAAATCCCTCAGTCTCTCCTCATAGGTCATGCTCTTCAGCCCCTAATAATTTTGGTCGCCCTCTGCTGGACCCTCTCCACTGCATCCACATTCATTCTCTAGTGAGGCCTCACCAGAGCTGAATAAAGGGGAATAATCACTTCTCTGGATCTGCTGGCAATGCTCCTCCTAATGCACCCTAATGTGCCATTAGCCTTCCTGGCTACAAGGGCACACTATTAACTCCTATCCGGCTTCTCATCCACTGTAATCCCCAGGTCCTTTTCTACAGAAGTGCTACTTAGCCATTCAGTCCCCAACCTGTAAAAATGCTTGCGATTCTTCTGTCCTAAGTGCAGGACTCTACACTTGTCCTTGTAGAACCTCATCAGATTTCTTTTGGCCCAATCCTCTAATCTGTCCTGGTCACTCTGGACCCTATGCCTGCCCTCTATCTTATCTACCTCTCCCTCTAGCTTAGTGTCATCTGTGAAATTGCTGAGGGTGCAATCCAACTATTCAGCCAGGTTATTAATAAAGATGTTGAACAAAACCAGTACAAGAACAGATCCTTGGGGCACTCCGCTAGAAGCTGAAAGCCAACCTGACATCGAGCCATTGATTGCTACCCGTTGGGCCCGACAATCTAGCCAGCTTTCTATCCATCTTACAGTCCATTTATCCATTTCAATACTCCCTTAACTTGCTGTCAAGAATATTGTGGGAGACCATATCAAAAGCTTTGCTAAAGTTAAGGTATATCACATCCACTGACTTTTCCATATCCACAGAATCAGTTACCTCATCATAGAAGCTAATCAGATTGGTCAGGCATGACTGGCCCTTTGAGAACCCCTGTTGACTATTCTTGATCACTTTTCCCTCTTCCAAGTGCCTCAAAATGGATTCCTTGAGGATCCCCTCCATGAATTTTCCAGGGACTGAGGTAATGCTGACTGGTCTGTTGTTCCCTGGATTGTCCTTCTTCCCCTTTTTAAAAGATGGGCACTATATTTGCCTTTTTCCAGTCGTCTGGGATCTCTCCCAATCTCCACGAGTTTTCAAAGATAATGGCCAAAGGCTCCACAATGACATTTGCCAACTCCCTCAGTACTCTTGGATGCATTAAATCTGGGTCCGTTGATTTGTGTATGTTTAGCTTTTCTAAATAGTTCCTAGCTTGTTCTTTCCACACCAAGGGCTGTCCACCTCCTTCTCATTCTGCATTTCTTAGTGCATTTGTCTGGGAGCTGATGTTGTCCATGAAGACAGATGCAAAGAAAGCATTGGGTACTTCATCTTTTCCTACATCATCTGTCACTAGGTTACTTCCCTCATCCAGTAAGGGCCCCACACCCTCTCTGATCACCCTCTTATTGCTAACATGCCTGTAGAAACCTTTCTTGTTATACTTCACATCCCTTGCTAGCTGCAGCTCCTATTGCGCTTTCACCTTCTTGATAACTCCCCTGCATTTTTTAGCAATATATTTATACTCCTCCCTAGTCATCTGTCCAAGTTTCCACTTCTTGTAAGCTTCCTTTTGTGTTTAAGCTCACCATGGATGTCCCCGGTAAGCCAATCTGGTCGCCTATAATATTTATTTTTCTTGCTGCACATCAGGATGGTTTCTTCCTGTGCCTTTAATAAGGCTTCTTTAATATACTGTCAGCTGTCCTGGATTCCTTTCCCCTTCATGTAAACATCCCATGGAATCCTGCCCATCAGTTCTCTGAGGGACTGAAAGTCTGCTCTTCTGAAGTCCAGGGTGTGTCTTTTGCTACTCTCCTTTCTTCCTTTGGTCAGGATCCTGAAATCTACCATCTCATGATCACTTCTTCCCAGGTTGTCACCCACCTCTACTTCCCCTACTAGTTCCTCACTGTTTGTGAGCAGCTGGTCAAGCTGCACGCGGCTCCTGGTCGGTTCCTTCAGCACTTGTACGAAGAAGTTATCCCCAACATTCTTCATAAACTTCCTGGATTGTCTGTATACTGCTGAATTGGTCTCCCAACAGATGTCAGGGTGATTAAAGTCGCCCATGAGAACCAGGGCCTGCGATCTGGAAGCTTCTTTCTGTTGTCTAAAGAAAGCCTTGTCTACCTCATCCACCTGATCTGGTGGTCTATAACAGACACCAACCACAACATCACCCCTGTTGCTTCCACCTCTAAACTTAACCCATTGACTCTCAACAGTCTTTTCTCCCTCTAAATACTGGAGCTCTGAGCAATCATACTGCTCTCTTACATACAATGCCACTCCTCCTCCTTTTCTCCCCCGCCTTTTCTTCCTGAACAGTTTATACCCTTCCATGACAGTGCTCCAGTCACGCGAGTCATCCCACCAAGTCTCCATTAGTCCAATCAAATCATAGTTCTTTGACTGGGCCAGGGCTTCTAATTCTTCCTGTTTGTTTCCCAGGCTTCTCGCATTTGTGTACGAACACTTTAGATAACCAGATGATCGTCCTACCTTCTCCATCCGAATCAGGGATCCTCCTATGTTGTTCATTCCTCCTTGTGAATCTTCCCGGTGTCTGACTTCTTCACGTACCTCAGGGCTTTGGTCACCATCCCCCAGTGAACCTAGTTTAAAGCTGTCCTCACTAGGTTTGCAAGCCTGCCCATGAAGATGCTCTTTCCTCTCTTGGTTAAGTGGATCCCATCTCTTCCTAACAATCCTTGTGCCTGGAACAGAGTCCCATGGTTGAAGAAACCAAAGCCCTCTCTCCGACACCACCTGCGAAACCATGCATTTACTTCCTCAATTCGATAATCCCTACCCAGACCTTTTCCTTCAACCAGAAGGATGGATGAGAACACCACTTGTACTTCAAATTCCTTGATCCTTCTTCCCAGCACTACATAATCTGCAGTGACAAGTCATTCTTGGCTGTATCATTAGTTCACACGTGGAGAAGCAGGAAGGGGTAGTTATCTGAAGGTTTAATCACTTTGGGAAGACTCTTGATCACATCCTGAATGCGAGCTCCCGGTAAGCAGCACACTTCTCAAGATTGTAGGTCTGGACAGCAAATGAATGACTCAGTCCCTCTTAGGGGGGAATCCCCAACCACCACCACCCGTCTTCTTCTTTTGGGGGTGGTGGTTGTGGATCCCCCATCCCTAGGACTATGCATCCCATGCCTTCCGGTAGATGGTGTTCCTTTCTGATTTCTTCCCTGAGAGGTCCCTGCAAAATCATTCTCCACCACAGTGCCCATGGAGAGATAGCGGTTACTTATCTCTACGGGAGTGGGGGATACCTGAGTTGGCCGCCTTCTCCATCTAGAGATTACATGGTGCCAGTTCTCTTCCTTATCCTGTATTGCCCTGATGTTGGGAATGACTGGGAAAAATTCGCAATTGAGTGCTAATCTGTATGAGCAACCCAGTTTACTAAAACTGCTGCTCAGCATACTTATTTCCCAACAATATAGAAAAATGAGTGTGGTGTTTTGTTTTAATATATACATAATGCATTATGAATAGCTTTTTCAAGCTTTGTTCTCTTGCCAGGGCATGGCAGCATATGTCAGTTGTCTCAAGAGCGACTACAAAGCTTCTGTTAAGGAGGAGTGCTTTGATGAATTGGCATTTACTTTTCCGTGTTGTACTTAAACATTATAATGAAAGAATATAGACTTGTCAGTACAGCAACAGACCATTTGAATGGTTTAATCCAACATCTTGAATCCCTGATGTTTGTAAAATGAATCATGTAGCCAGTTGTGTGTTACGATTATGGGGGATGGTTATCTTACCACAAGTAACCCTAATAGGTTAAAGGGTTTCTGTCCATTTGCTTGATCAGAAAGAAGATCTCAAGTCAGCATAAACTCAAAACCCTTTATTTGAATCTGTGGGATGCTCATCTTGACTCAAGGGAGGTACCTTTCTACACATACACGTGCACACACTCACACTAGTCTTAGCTTCTGGAGAAGCTGTGGGATCCGTCTCCCTGGAACTGTACACAATCCTTAGCCCACAGTGACATAAAACCAAGATGGTGTCAGTGGGCCTACACAGGCAAAAATAGAGCTGTATATTTACAATATGGTACCAAAAGATATTACTTGGGATTACAATATAGTTCACAAGTAAATTAGGCACTTTTGAAAACTATAGACACTACTACTTCAACTAAGCTTAAACATACCTGGAGAAGGATACTACAGAAAGGATATAGATGCATTGGAGAAGGTCCAGCAGAGGACAACCAAAATGATTAGGGGGCTGGAACACATGACCTACAAGGAGAGGCTGAGGGATTTGGGTTTATTTAGTTTGCAGAAGAGTAGAGTGAGGGGAGATTTGATATCAGCCTTCAGCTTTTTGATGGGAGGTACTAAAGAGGATGGAGATAGGCTGTTCTCAGTAGAGACAGATGGCAGAACAAGGAGCAATGGTCTCAAGTTTCAGTGGGAGAGGTCTAGGTTGGATATTAGGAAAAACTATTTCACAAGGAGTGTGGTGAAGTACTGGAAGGGATTACCTACAGAGGTGGTGGAATCTCCATCCCTAGAGGTTTTTAAGTCTTGGCTTGACAAAGCCCTGGCTGGGATGATTTAGTTGGGGTTGGTCCTGCTTTGGGAAGGGGGCTGGACTCAATGACCTCCTGAGCTCTCTTCTAGCCCTAGGATTCTATGATTCTAAGGATCTAATAGTTAAAATGTATCTGTTATAGTATTCTTTTCTAGTATTCTTTTCTGTCACGCAGTTGCAGGGGGAACAATGCTTATTAGCAAAATAGTGGTTGTGAAATGGCGCGGTAGATGGTTTGGCCCTATAAAAAGTGGGTGACTGCATATTCACATTTAATGTTTTAGGCTTATATCCTATAAACAAACGTGTATATGAGTAAGTTTACATGTTTTAGTCCCATTGATCTCAGCAGGCTTACTCATGTAAAATTGGGTCTGTATATTTATAGATTTTCACTCTTAGTTTGTAATTAGAATAACTTACTTAAGTTCTTCTATGCAATCCGACTGAAACATTTTGGATGGACCTAAAATATCCCACAAAACAGCTGCATGAAAAAATAGTTTTACATTTTAAATATAAAGAAACTCATAGATGTTCTAATGATTATGGAATATATAGTTGCAATACCTCGCATTAAACAAATCCATAGTCTTAAGGGTTTGATTACACCTTTTTCTCCAGAAAGCTAAGTTGCCAGTTGAAGTACCAAACATGATGTTTGATGAATTGGCCTTAGGGATTTTTTTAGTCTTTTTCACCAATAGAAAAAAATCACTTTTTAATAAAAATTGAAAATTGGGAATATTACAAATTCATGGTTAAGTGGTTACAAAAATAATTGTGTGCCAAGGTCATATCTTAAGAAGTTTCTCTGAGAATCTGAAACACTAAATATGCTACAAATGATGACCTATTATACGTATTTTTAGTAGTCTGCTTTTCCTTGTCCTCCAGTAATGTCATCTTAATTCAAAATTTGTCATTGACAGTGTGCTTCATAAATATTCATTGTTTAAATGAAAAGTAAGTTGACTTCATTTTAAAGTCAATATTGAGTTTGTTAATGAAAATGGTTAAGTTAATTAACTAAATGACAACCTTAACTGAACTTATAAGAAACTCTTGTTCATATTGACTGTTTTTATGAAGAAATGATGTATTAAAATTACATTCCCCCTCCTCCATTCTGAATTATCCTTTTATACATGCTCTAGAGGAAGGTGAGTCTACACAGATAACGTGATTTCTTGAACTGGTGGTATGAGGTGAACTGTCTATGTATGCAATTATCATAGTACTATTATGGAGGAATTAGTTGCGGCTTCACAGTTAAGTATAGATTGAAATTTGCACTTCATAGCATGTTATAATATTGGCTATTTCTTCAACTAGCTACCTATTATAGAGATCAGCATGTATGGTGTGATTGACCAGAATTTCAAAACATAAGCTGACGTATAAACATTTGCATAGTGATAAATCACATAGATAAGTAGAAAAAGAAATGCAAACAAATACACAAACTGTTGCTAAGGGTGTGAAGCAACAATAATTTGTAACTCTTCAGTTGTGAAAATTAAGGTGTGCTTGGGTCCCTCGCATTACAGTATACTATATGTTTCATCTTCTACTATTCATATACACATCAGGTTTACAAAGAGCACTCTCTTACAGTACAATACAAATTATTTGATAGTTTCTGAAAAGAAACCAGAGGATTGTAGGCCATGTATGATGCTATAGACATTAGTTGGTAGCTTACCCAGTAAGTTAAGATTTAGTAGTCATAGTGGAGAAACAACTGAACGTCTGTTTCCTGTGATGCCGAGGAAAAAAGTGCTAATGTAATCATTGGATGTATAAATAGTGGAATAGTTAGTAGGATCAGGGAGATGATTTTGCCTTTGTATATGGCATCAGTGAAACAGTACTGGAATACTGAATGAAGTTCTAGCATCTTCATTTTAAAATGAATGTGGAAAAACTGGTCAGTGTACAAAAGACCTGCAAAAATTATGAAAGAGCTGGGAAAAATGCCTTACAGTGAAATATTTCAAGAGCTGAATCTGTTGAGTGTATCGAAAAGAACACTGAGAGGTGACTTGATTGCAGGGAATATATACTTTCATACTAAAAGGCTCTTTAACCTAGCAGAAAATGGCATGGCAACACCCAATACGTGGAAGCTGAAACCAGATGAATTCAAATTAGATGTAAGGCACACATTTTTAACAATGAAGATGATTAACTACTTTCTGGAAGAAATGGTTTCGTTGAACACAAATGTATGCTTTAGTCAAACATATTTTATAACGTTCCACGTAGGGGTCACTGAGAGAACTTTAATGTTCTGTGATATTACAGGTGGTCTTGTCTGGGTAATCTAGTTATCCCTTCTGACCTTAAGATCTGTGAAGTCACTTTGCCTGGTTTTATGTGTCTGTTTTTCCCTTACTTCATGAATACTAAGTGCTTGATCTTATACCCTCTGAGGCCACTGGCAAAGCTTTCATTGATTTTAGTGGTGCAGGGTCGGGTACTAGAATTATCACAGGAAATGTACATAACATTTAGTTAAAACTGACAAAATTAACCTCAGCTTTTTTATTAGCATGAATTGTGTGTGCTGCTGCCTCCCACCAGTTAATTAGTACATGATTAATAGGGAGTAGCAGTATGTCTTTTCCTGTGTCCTCCGTATACTATTATTTCTATTGCCCTGATTCATCTGACTAAAGGTGCTCAAGAATCATCAATGCATGTGTGGCCAGGTGGAAATAATAGGCCCCTAGCATGAATAAATTTGTATTGGTCTCCAGTAATAGTCTTGTTTCCAGTTCAAGGAAGGATATAACTTTCTACCTGAAAACTCCATGAGGAAACTGGAAAAGATAGTGGCGAGGAGTCCCGTGTCACCTTATAGACTAACCGAAGTGTTGGAGCATAAGCTTTCATGGGCAAAGACCCAAAGCTTGCCCACGAAAGCTTATGCTCCAACACTTCAGTTAGTCTGTAAGATGCCACAGGACTCCTTGCTGCCTTTGCAGATTCAGACTAACATGGTTACCCCTCTGATACTGGAAAAGATAGTTTCTTTTATGGATTACTTGCCAAAGAATAGTCCTAAAAGTAAGAATGATATTTATAGCAAAAAAAAAAAAGTATGTTAATAATTTGCAGTTGATCTAATTCTGAAAGGAAAAATGAAATGTTTAGTTTCCTGTAAATATCTCTTCCCAAGACAGGCTGTTCAATACTCATGCAGGAAAAAAGAAATGCAGTGGTTAATTTATAAAAATACATTCTACCTGGTGTATTAAAGTAAAATGCCAGGACCTGTTGGGATTGTCAAAATGGCCTGAAAAACAGGAATACATTCTTCTCAAAGTAGGAGCATAAGTAAGGAACAATTTCTCCATTTTGGGCTAGGGACAGAAAACGTTAACTCCTGTTTCACAAAGCTTGCTTTGATTCCAGTTCTGTTACAGGCTGGCTGCAGAGCAACTGATGGAAACATCTCCTCCTGTCTCACTCTCATCTATCTTTTTCCCTGCAAACATCACTTAGCTAAAGTGGGAGGAAGGGGACAAAAGGGAAAGTGCTCCTAGTTTCTGCTATGTATATCTGTTTACAAGCATTGACTGTCGACACCCACAGAATGTGCTAGTGTTATTGTAAAGATTCTATATATCAGATTATTTCATGGTTAAATCCATCCCCTGTAACAAGAAAATATTTCCTATGCTTATCTTCTGAAGTGACAACCATAGTATATTATTGTATTTATTACATATTATGTGTATCTTTGAGAATTAGATACTGCCTATTGTGCAGCCAAATATCTCAGAAAATTAACTGTCGCATGACATTCAAACTCCCATCTGTGCCTCAATGTTTAAACAGTAAAATAAAACTAATGTGCTGTATTATGTTGTTTCATCTATAATGTCTCTATAAATTTCATATGCTTGCTGAAGTTCAACAATTTTTTGGACTAATAATACCTAGCAAGAATATTACAATGTTTTTATTCAAATTTGTGCTCCATCAAGTTTGCCAGAATTGCATCATTTAAGGATACAGTTACATGTTCTTCAGTAATATTGAGACATAATGGTTAGCCTACAAAGAGTTATTCAGATAGCTAAAGAAAGGGACTTCTTGTTTGTAAAAATTTCTGTATAGTAACTTGCCTTAAAAAGGAGACCCTTTTATATCATTCCGAGTGGATATTTAACAGAATTGTCCATATCCATTAAACAAAAACAAAATGTTATCTTTTTATAGTTAATAAACTGTACACATAAATATGTTTTGAAATGTAACCATTTTATATGTGTGAAATATTTCAGTGTGACGGTCAAGATTCTGAGTAGCCAAGCTTTTTTTATTGCTTTAATTTTCAGTGGGAGAAAGGAAAAAAAACATTCCGTCAGACACACATTAACCATAGCTCCAAAAAGTTGTACCAGCAATTGAGGATTAATGAGACTTATAGATGTTCACAACATTTACTGCTTTTTTGTGTGTAGCTACACTATTCCTGGAAGTTCTTTAAAGGATTTTATGGGGGATATCTCTAGTATGTGTCTATGAAAGAAACTCCGCAGCTAGTTCATATCTGGTGCAAGAATCTGGTTTGCTAGTAGCAGCCCTGCATCCTACTGTGTTCAAGAAGTATGTGAGACCAAGGATTAGGGGTATATGCAAGAGAAATTATCCTGGGGCTATTTATACTAGTTCAGTAGAAAGATGCCAGAAGGCACAGGAGGAATTATCCTGAAGCAATAACAAAATGAACAAAATTTAAACAAGTCCTGGGTTTGATAGACATATATAAATGAACACAGAAGGAATATAAACATGTCTGGTATTTTTAATAGACAAAATACTAAATCCTATATCAGCTATTGTCAAAGCTGGCAGTATTGACATCAGTATATGCATTTTATTATTAAGTACTGTGCATACTATTTATTATTTTAAATTGAACTCACTGTATCTGAGGTCCGAATTCTGTCCTTGGTAACATGTACACAATTCCATTTGACAAAATCCATTTTTTGTGTCTTACCAGACACAGAAAAAGTTATTTTGTTCATTTGTTGATTGTGTTTTTTTAATTGAGGGAAAGTTTAGCATATCACTGATTAGCTTAAGAAAATAAAAACTCAGGAATGGCCATATTGGAGCTGACCAGTAGACCGTCTATACCAGTATCCTGTGGCTAGTGCCAAATGCTTCAGAGGAAATGACTAGAACAGGGCAAGTTATCAAATGCTCTATCCCCTGTTGTCCAGTGCCAGCATCTGGTTGTCAATGGTCTAGCGACACCCAGAGCATAGTGTTATGTCCCTGAGCATCCTGGCTGTTAGTCACTGATGGACCTGTCCTCTATGAATTTAGCTAATTCTGTTTATAAAGCCAGTAACACTTTTGGCTTTCACATAATCCTCTGGCAACAAGTTCCAGAGGCTGCTTGTGCATTGTGTGAAGAAATACTTACTTATGTTTGTTTTAAACCTGATGCCTATTCATTTCAGTGAGTGTCAGCAACATATTTTTCTATTCTTACTCTGAAAAAGGCTTAATCATTTTGTCTGAAAATTCTATTCTATTCTAATATAATGGCAGACTTCCAGTATGGAAAATTTCAGCTCAAATGATTTATAAGAAGTGGTGCTAACAGCCATACGAATATGAAGGGTGCACGGGTATTTGACATGAAAAACTACTGAACATACGAGGAATGTAGAGCCTTATTCACTCTACTACAACTAGTTTCTCAGAATTTCTCTAATTCATCTATGTAAAATGACAAAATGCTTAAATGTTCAACCTCAGAAAATGAAATCTCAGAGGAATAGTTTACTATGTCCATAGAGTTACAAGTGAAGCAAAGTTCAATTGAACACTTGTTTCTGATTCAGGGGATCAGTCCTGCTCCCATTTGTTTTATTTGGAACTTTGTCATCAATGTCAATGAGACCACAGTTGAACCTTCATGTTGTTTGTTACATATTTCCATGAGCAGTGGGGAGCTGTTTCCAACTGTCAACAGGGGACTGGCATGAACATAACCAGTGAACTGCTCTATACTAATTCTGCATGGAGGGTACAAGAGTCTGTGTGGGTGTTTCAGATATTGGGTGTGTGGGATTATATTAAGTCATACTGTGCTATATTGCTGATATTTTCCATCAGATCATGGTGGAAAATGTGACAAAGTATCATATGGCAAAGCGCCCTATTTTGGTGAGGTAGGAAGAATTTGCTTTTACAAGCAGAGGAACATCTAACTTCTGGAAAAAAAAGAGAGGGGAGTTTGACATACCACTGTAAAGCAATCCCCCGGGGTGTGTGAAAGATGCTAATAGTTTTCAAGTGCACTTATGAGGGGCTGAGGGACAAATCCAATGTTTTCAGAGAGCAGAGATATTCCAGTGTAGCTGGAGACAGCTGACAATGTTGGTACCATTATGACATACCTTGCATGCCAGGTTAGAGAGTAGGGATGACACAGCTAATTGACCAGTAAGTTGCTATGTTACCCCAGCCCTATAACCTTGGGTGCCCTTTGCAATATTTTGTTTTTGTAGCCTCCAGCCTGGAAAGCTCACAAACAGCTTCTAGCGTGCAAGTTGCTCCCAGCTATTCCTCTGTGTTCACAGCAGCCAGACCTTGGCTCTTACTAGCCGTAATTATATAGCACCTGTCCCTGACACATGCCTACTGGTGCCAAACTTAACAAACTCTAATAGATTCAAGAAAATTTTCCCACCAGATGCTTGCTGACCAAACTTGTTAGGTTAGCATCCCTTTTCTCAGAATCCAGCAAAGTTTCCTTTGTCACTTCACATGCAGTAAATGTGATAGGCAGGGGAAAGAAAAATGGTATTGCCTGGGGTATTTATCCCTCCTTTGTCTCCCTCCTGGAAAACATTTCTTGCTGAGATTCAGGAGACAGAGAAAAATATTCCCTGTTGGGTTTTTTCACCTCTTTGAACTTCCTTTGTCTCCCCTTCCTGTAGGATGATTCTGTTTACTGCTTACATGCAAATTAGAGTATACATTTATTTGTTTAGAAAAGATCTGTTTGCCAACTTCTGCTTAGGTGAAGCTGTGGTTTGTAACATATACTAACAGCATCATATAGAAAAATTATACAACTTCACATACAGTTTTTCCACACATATGTTATCAGGACACTATTGACCAGCAAATGTTTTCAAATGATACCTCACAAAGTATAGTTTGTACAACAATTATTACAGTAATGTGCTGTGTCTGTCACAAGGAGAGCTCGTGCCTAGAGATATTCGATTTGAGCCCCCTTGTCTCAAAGAAGACATCAGAATGTTCCTAGAGTTGTGGGAGAAATTTCTCTGTCTCCCATTGACCAGCCAGGTGGGAGGAAAAGGAATTGAGAATTCAGTTTGCTCTCATGCCCCAAGTCAGAGTAAAATACTCCTGGTCATCTGGGTGACATCTCATCATGACTGCTGCCTGGCCCTCTTCCTCCTTATAGCTCAGGATTGTTTTTTCATTGAGCCAAATTGGTAGAGGTCTAGAGGATTTTTCAGCTTCCTCGCAGCATTGAAATGCTTAGGTGAAATGGATGCAGGAATTTCAATCTTAGGAAGTAAAAATACAGGACAGTTCATCTGCCACAAGTTTTGGCCAGAGTTTACTGCAGATAAAATGTAAAGGACCAGCTCCCAGTGGTAAAAGAGACCCCCATGTCATTAATAGGATATCCATAAGGAAAAAAAGAGACCTTAAAACTTTCACATTGAGGTCCATCCACCTTGCTGCTCCCCTTGTGGAAGGTGGAGAGAATGAATGAACTCAGGACTCAGCTGAATCCTGGAGATTAGACAAACAAGGATATGTCACAACTTATTGAACATATGTCTCTGGTCTACACTAGGACTTCATTCTGAAATAATGCCACCAAATTTGAGTTTATAAGTGGCGCGTCCACACTATTAAGCCCGTTATTTTGAAATAACAGGCCACAGAAATTCTAACTGAATTCCTGCTATTCATGAGGAGTAATGCTAATTCCAAAATATTTATTTCCAAATTATGTTGGTGTGGATGCTCTGGTGCCGTTAATTCAAAATTATTGGCCTCCAGGAGGCCTCCTCCAGTTCCCCAGAGTGCTTCCTGAAGCTCTAAGTCTGAGGTAGAGCATCCACATTAACAGAGCCTACCTTGGACTAATTTTGATGCTTTCCCATAGTGAGGACATGCTAGTTTGAATTTTTTAAATTGGGAGTTCCTGTGTCAAATTTAGTAATTTCAAAATAGTTTCCTATTGTAGACATGGCCGTGGTATGCTTTCTGTAACTTCCAACCTAACCTATTTAAATACCTGCAATGTGAGAGGGAATGGGCAGATAATGCCCCACCCCATTGCATTAAATTAGTATTTTGTTGCAAGATGCAACTACTGTGTTTTAAGTAATCCAAAAATTTTAAAAAATAATTCTTTTATTTTTTAATTAAATCAGCACCTGCCATGGCCAAACCTCTCTGTGAAAGAGTGGACTTTGCCACTATACTATTATGTCACATGATACCATTTTAGTTAGAACCTCTTTTCTCTCTGTTCAAAACTAAGATAAAAGAATGTGCAGTAAAAACTCACGTCAGTGAATCCACATTTAATTGGAACTGTTTTGTCCCCTTTTGTTTATATTTGTAAATAACTTTTGACAACTTTGTACAGTAATATTACTAACATAATCATATTTGTAGTAAGACATGCTGTGGCTACTAATAAATTATCTTTGAAAATAAAGGAAAAAATATGAACTGATGGGGAGGGTTTTTGAGAGCCAGGTGAATCATTCCAAAACTAACTTCTTATTACCAAAATTTGAAGTGCACTAAAAGCTCAATAAGTATAAATGAGTACTTTAAGAGTAAAATGATCATTAGGCATTACAAACCCAGGAAATTCTGAATTAAGGCCATACCTAAAAGAAAGCCAAATATGTTGATATGGAAATGCATAATTAATGTACATAACTATACCCTGTGCTTTAATAATTCCATGAAATAACCATACAATTAGAAAGAGTATTAGTAATCTTAGGTTAAACTGTTTTCTTGTAGACCTGCTACACTTTTTCACTTGTTTTTCACTTCCAATATTACTCCGGCCTAACTACCTACACTGCAACTTCAGTGATATCTGCTCTACTTTGTAACTACCTTGTCTGCCTTTGACTATGGCACTGATTTTGCATTCCACATTGCTTTCATCTCAGTATGAAGTGTACAGACCAGTGTCATTGAGCTGAACAATCAGCAAAAAAAGAAAAAAAATCATTGCTAAAAGTTTCAGTGCACAATAGTGTGAGTAGTTATACATAAAAGAAAAAGGAAGGAGAGGGACCTGATGTAGGGACAGTTAAGCTCCTCATAAGGGAAAAAAGATCATCTAAGACTTGCAGTTGGAAACAGGCTTTGGAATTACTTATGGTTTTATAAGGAGGGAATACATGAAAATATATGTATAAAGATTCCAACTTTGAGCTGTTGTTATTTTATTCAAACTTTTCAGACAATTTTAATATACCCAAGTTGTTAATTACTTCTTTGCTGCTTTTTAAATTGTTAATGAAGCTACTAAAAATGTGACTATTTAGTGATGTAAAATTAAATAACTGAAAAATTGTATGTATTTTAAGACTACAACAGTAATGAACATCTTGTGAAAACCTGGATCAGTGTATATAAAATTAGCATCCTATACTGTTTGCCAATTTAGAGCTTAAATCTTTTCAATTATTTCATTACTTAAGGTTCCAATGAGTCTAACTTAATTCTTCAATTAAAATAACAGATTTCAGAAGTATGCAGTGTTTTACAATTAATATTTTGACACACACAGCCAAAACTTCAAAGATTCTTTGATATTAAAATCAGAGTCTTTCTTTAATCCATCTTTCTGTCAGGTCCACTTTTCTTTGGAGTCAGACAAAGGTGTACCTTTCTGTGTTCTACTGAGTTGCTGCCAGCCAAGCCAGAGTTTCAGGATATTAATACATATTCACAGGGAGTAATACGGTTGGATTTTAGCAGCCTACTAATATTGGACATAGGATTAGAAGACACCTCCTAGTCATTGAATCAAGTCCCCTGCTATCTCAGAAAACCTCATCACATAACACCCTTAATAAATTTATCAAACTCTATCTCAAAACTAGTTAGCTTGTTTGCCTCCATTACTCAATCAGCTGGCAGAAGTACTTTTAATTTCATCCAGCTGATCAGACTTATTCTTGTTGGTGTCAGCTTGCTGTGGGAAAAAATATATTGAATGGGTTCCAAACCTTTTCTATTGCTTTCACTTTGTAATAGTCTAGCCTAAGTCTCCTCTCAGCAGTGAGAAAACACCTTTCTTGCATCTTACAGGGGTTTCATCAAAATTTGCTACTCAGGTACTTTTAAGATTACTGTTACTGGAGTCCTTATCTTTGTTTCTTTATGTTGAATAATAAATCACATGCCCTAGGTTTAGGAATTGATAGAATAATCTTGGGTGTTTTTTAAGATGTCATCCAAGAAGTTAACTTATCTTTTCAGAATTACTTTTTTGTTTCTTTGCATGGTAAATTACTGTAGTTGACATGAAATTGTATGTCTGTAGAAGACTCCTTAAAATATTTCATGATTACATATACACCTTTTCATTTTTTTCAAAATACATCATTTTACAACTTTTTTCTACTTAAAAAGATAATCCCATTCCTATGCTACAGTATTTAGCTCAGGATTCAACTTTGTGATGAACAGAGTTCAATCCCAGGGCTTCTTGATATCAGCGGGAAGAGGTCATGGCAGTATATAGGAGTTACAAGAATCCCCTGGGTCTAGTAACTACATACTGATCCATCAAGAAATGTTATCTTTTAATCCATCTTAATGTTAGTGTCAGTTTGCTGTGGCAAAAATAATGCATTGAATAAGTTCCAAACCTCTTCTAAAAAAGCAAAGCTTTTGATATGGTCTCCCACAGTTGTCTTTCCAGCAGGTTAAGGAAGTATGGATTGAATAAATGGACTGTAAGGTAGATAAAAAGCTGACTAGATTGTCAGGCTCAACGGGTAGTGATCAACTGCGTGATGTCCAGCAGATCTAGAGATGTGATTATTCCCCTTTATTTGGCACTGGTGAGGCCACCTCTGGTGTCCAATTCTTCCCTCCCCCCATTACAGAAAGGATGTGGACACATTGGAGCAAGTCCAGAGGAGAGCAACCAAAATGATTAGGGGTCTGGAGCACATGACCTATGAAGAGAGACTGAGAGATTCAGACTTGTTTAGTCTACAGAAGACAAGAGAGAGAGGAAAGTTGATAGCAGCCTTTACCTACCTGAAGGAGGGTTCAGAAAATAATAGGGAAAGGCTGTTCTCAGTAGTGACAGATGGCAGAACAAGGCGCAACGGTCTCAAAATGCCCGAGGGGGTGGTCTAGATTGAATATTAGGAAAAACTATTTTACTAGGAGGGTGGTGAAGTACTGAATTGGGTTACCAAGGGAGGTGATGGCATCTCCATTCCTAGAGGTTTTTAAGTCCCAGCTTGATAAAACCTTGGCTGGGTTGATTTAGTTGGGGTTGGTCCTGCTTTGGGCCGGAGGTGTACTTGATGATCTCCTGAGGTCTCTTCCAGCCCTATGATTCTAGTATTCTAGGATTCTTTAAAGAAAATCTGAGTCATGCGCGTTATCATAATCATTTTGAGATGTGTTTATATAGAAAATATGTAAAGGAATTACATATTAAAGTGCTAAAACTATGTTCACTAGGTCAGTAGGTCACCAAAATTTTATCCATTTATTCCTGTCACATGCAGGAAGGGAAGAAGGGGACAGAGATGTGGTCTCTCTGGCTATATGTAAATTGAGTATTGCATGGCTCATAGTAGATACCCATTTTGAACAAAATGCTGAACAAAATGCAAATAAATTATTTGAGAGGCTGCAAGAAAATACAAAAACATCAAGGAATACAAGAAACATCAAGTGAACTTTTGAAACTATATCTGAGATGTAATTTAGCCACCAGTTAGTTATTCCTTCAGCCTGTGAGAATGAACCACCAACAGCCTGGTTGGGTATGTGGGGAGGAATGATTGGGGGATCTTAATCAACTTGGTTGAAAACAGTAAGAAAAGGACCTGGGGTAAGAAATTTCAAGAAGTTAGGAGAATGCCTTCTGAGTTAAGTTCAGGCTCTAGAGAACATGTAGCCATCCCCTCCCCTCCAATATTCTTGATTTCTATAACTTGAATCTCTGTTCTAGGAGGCTGAGGGGGGTTTACTTATACTGCCTGCAACTGAGATTGTCAGGAACCTAACCTTGGAGTTCCCTGTAAGTTGTGCAGTCACACAGTTGGCTTTTTAGTGCCATGCAGGAGCTCCAGGAACCCATCTAAAGTCCTACCACAGCCTTGGGAGGGCCACCCTATCCAAAGGTCTAATCTAGTCTGGCCTCTTCTCCAACCTGCCATTCCGGGGGAGGGACCACCTGAAGCCATTGATAGCCTGAACCTGCCATGTCTGGGGTTCCTCTCTCCCAGCCCAAATCTAGCTGGGGCAGTCTGACTCCTCCCATGGCTGAGTGGCTCAGCCCCACCCATACAGCTACCAGGGCAGCTTAGACCTAGACCTGCTGCATGAGGATCAGCTGGCCATGGCTCCAGATCTGCCAGGGTATTGGAGGAATGCCTATCATGCTTCCTCAGCCCTGAAGCCCATCACCACCACTCAGCCCAGGTGCTTCTGTGAGGACATAGTCCTCTCTCCTTGTGGTAGTCCTGGAGCCCCCTCCTCCACTGCAAACCGCTCATCTCTGGCTCACCCCAGAGCCCACACCGCCAGCTAGAGTCCTTACTCTCTCACACTGCAACCCCTTGCCCCAGCCCGAGGGAGGGAGGGTGGGGGAAAACAAGTATGCAAGAGTGGAGGACAGCATGGGACAGAGGGAAGGGGAATGGAGTGAATGGGGTGGGACATTGGAGAAGGGGTGATTCAGGGCAAAGGGTGCCTGGTTTTCTGCAACTAGAAAGTTGGCAGCCCTATACACAGATGTTTTCCAAACCATCAAACCATCTAGACCTAACCATCTAGACTTTTTCCTAATTTTACAACAGGCTACATGAAAAGCACTAGTGAAATCAGTATAAACTAACATTTTACGCAACTTGTTCATGCTGCTCTGTCAACTATACATTGAAATATAAGTACAATAAAGTCGCTCCCCAAGTTGTGAACGGTTGAGTTATGACCATTCGCACTTACGACCAAAGCTCCCATGGAGTAGTTGTAAATGCGGTCCCCAAGCTATGAACGCGACACGCGCTTACGAACAGCGTGGTCACGTGTAACTCAATGGGATCCGAGTTACGAACGGATCGAGTTACAGCAAAGTGTTTGGTCCATAAATCGTTCGTAACTCGGAGAGAGGCTGTATTTATATTCAAATGTATTTATTTTTTATATAAGTATATGGAGAACATGAGAGAGGAAACAATTTTTCATTAATAGTGTGCTGTGACATTTTTGTAATTTTATGTCTGAATCTCTAGGTTTTTAAATGAGGTGAATGTGAGGGGTCAGAAGCTTATATTGGCTAAGAAAATTATACTCTTCTTTTTGAAAATGAAAATTATAAAATAATATCTTCTTTCTCCTTAACACCACTGCTAAATGGTGATTTGAAATTATTGTGTCAAACGTTCAGGAGTAGGCTCTGTTTTACACAGTGGACCTCTGTCTCTCATTACCTGTTTACATTCAAAAATAATATCTTTATTGAACTTGTTTATGTTACTGTTGCTAAACACTGCCAGTTAACATTTCAGATTCAAATGATGTAAGAAAGATGAAGCCAATCTTCTGTGAAATTAGGCCAAGGACTGCATAGATATTGAATTAAAATGCAAGGGAAATTAATGCATATTTAATTGTATTCCTTCACCTCTGGGCATATACTGTATTATGAGTGGAAGTGATTTTATTATGTTTAACCAGTTTAGGAGAAAACAAAAAGGGATTTGACTCAGTGGTCAGTTTTATTAGATATTAGAGCAGTGGTTATCAGTCTATTTACCAATGTGGGCCTTATCTGCAGTTCTCTGTGTGTTATGTGAGCTACTCCCGCAAGAATAGGTATACTAACCGTAATCTACCTGGGATGAAGCTGTGTGCTGATTGTGCTGCAGGTTGTGAACCACTGTGTTAGATTATGAATTAAAAATAGTAATAGTGAAAATTGTTTAACTTATTGGGGTAATAGTATGAATAACAAAAACCTATTGAAATTCTAAAATAAACTATATATAAAAGTGTTATTCCTTTGATTTAGTCCAATTGATATTTTCAAATTGAATATTATTTGGAAAAACAAAGTAAAAGTTCCATGTCATGAGATTCATATTTTCTTACTTTTATCTCAGCTGTGTTTGTCATAGAAACCTTTATTGTATTCTGGCCTCTAATGGAGTTAGATTATTGTGTTCTGTAAATAACAGAGATGAGAGCTTAGTAGGTCATACGCATCAGTAAAACTGTTGTAGTCAGCCAATAGCATAATAGTGCTTCCATTAATATAGTGTTACTAGAATTTACATTTTTATTGTTGTTGTTATCAGATGCTTCCCTCATTTTGCTACTTTTAAAAGAGGAATTCCAATAAAAGCCTGCTCTTAAAAACAATGGCCGCAGGGGAGAATGCTTTTCTTAAACGGCAGAGTAGATGCATTTTTTTTGTCCAAGTTTAATGATTAATCGCCATATTTTAATAGAACTTGAGCACCATACTGGCTTAAAAGTTACCGGAAAGAAGAAAACTTCATGATATTTTTTTATTTTCTTTTTTTATTTCCATCTTACTCTTGTCTACATTTCAAGCACTTCTATGCTGCAGACTAATGCTGTACCATCTAGTGCTCTTACTTTCTGATGCTGCTGAGAATAGGAGAATGGTTGGGAATAAATATGAATCTGCCTGAGGCTTTGCCTAAAAACTGAACAAGTAAAACTCAGGCAGGAGGCACAAGTAATTGTGTGTGTGTGTGTGTGTGTGTGTGTGTGTGTGTGTGTGTGTGTGTGTGTGTTCCCATTATAATATTTCTTTTTATGTGCATCTGTATTCATTATTAAAATGTTATATTGCAAGTAAAACGTTGTATACTATAGCAGTTTTCTCCTCCTGAGAAAAAAGTCTTCCTTTATGTAGCACACAGCAGTAAATGTTCATCTGAATAAGTGAAAACATGAGAAATGTGACATTAGTTGTTTTCAAGGAGGAGTGCTATGGTAAATATATGCTACTGTTTAGTACAGTCTTTCAATATGCACATTTATTTAATGTGTACTTACGATTTATTGTCTCTTAATACTTAAAAAATGTACTATTATGTTGCTACACATAGCTTATTTTTTCTCTCTCAAATCACATTTCTGGTATTTTAAGGTATCCAAAGATCTACCAGAGAAAGAAAAAGAAATTGAGCATCTGCTAAATAATTTCACCCAGTTTGAACAACAGTTAAGTCAGCTGATATTGTGGGTATCTCCTGTTAAAGAACAATTGGAATATTACAACCGAGTGGGCCAACAAGGAACTTTTGATATTAAGGTAATGCTTTCTTTTCTAAATGTCTGTATTTTCTCACTGATACAAAGTCAGCTCTGCAACAAAACATGGACTTTTTGTGCATCCGTCTCTCTTATTCATAATATATATATATATTTCTTGTGATAGTGGTAGTGTAATTTGTGCAGACTGTTTGGTTTGCCATAATTCTCCACTCAGAAAAAATAAAATCATAATAAATACATTCTGTTTAAAAACACAAAGAAAAAATATCTGAATATAATACTGATAATTGTCAGTAAAATTATGTGCACATTAGGGATGCAGTTCCCATTAACAGTAAAGTCCTACACAACAAGTTGAGAAGAATGCCCTAGAACTCTGGTATTCAAACTTTTGGGTATTACGATATTTACATTTATTTACTTATTCTTTTACCACCAGATGCCAGGTTTAGAACAAATCATGGAAAAGGATAAATGTAGAGCTCTGGCAGCTTTATCTTTGAGAATATTTTTACTAATTTTTTCATACCAGAATAAGGACCTTGAACATTAGTACTATTGAAAAAACGAAAGTAGTTATAAAACATCATTTATGTACTAGATCCTGCAAACTATTACTAGAGATGTAATGATTAATATGAGTGCTGTACTAATGTCTTCAGTGGAATACAAGGAGTACTTTAAGTACTGTGGTTAGATATAACTCAGTATTTTGGGGACCATCTTTTGATACCCTTATTTACATTGAAATGTACTTAGCGCTTCAAATAACCTCACATAAATCATCAGGCCTACTTATGGAATAAAGTGCCACTCTGTATGGGTATGTCTACACTACCCCGCTAGTTCGAACTAGCGGGGTAATGTAGGCGTACTGCACTTGCAAATGAAGCCCGGGATTTGAATTTCCCGGGCTTCATTTGCATAAACTGGGTGCCGCCATTTTAAAATCCCTGCTCGTTCGAACCCCGTGCCGCACGGCTACATGCGGCACAAACTAGGTAGTTCGGACTAGGCTTCCTAGTCTGAACTACCGTTACTCCTCATTCCACAAGGATGTTTCACGAACCACGGGGTTCGAACGAGCGGGGATTTAAAAATGGCGGCACCCAGTTTATGCAAATGAAGCCCAGGAAAGTCAAATCCCGGGCTTCATTTGCAAGTGCGGTATGCCTACATTACCCTCCTAGTTCGAACTAGGAGGGTAGTGTAGACATACCCTATGACAATAGTATCGTCATACAGACCCTTGAAGTGTACTTATTTGTAAAACTAAATATCTGTATGTATAGTATGGATATGTCATTATATGTTGTTCAGAGAAATTAGATTTAAAAAATCCATTATGATCATACAGTTTGACAGAGCTTCATCTAAATGGTTTCTACCTGTAGGACATCTGAATGTGTATGCATTAGTGAAATATATTGGCACACATCTCCAGGTAGTGAAAATTGGTTTAATACCATTGGTCAGCAGTTGAAATCAATGGAATTTCATCTGTCCCATTCTTTGTATAATGGTCACATAAAAGATTTAGATATTACTGTGTTTTGTATCAAAACACAATGTTTGATGAAATAACATTTCAAATTTTTTTTTCTAAAAATACAGAGAATTATTTTTTGCCTTGAATGAAGTGAAATAGTATTTATTCCAAATAATTTAGTTGAGTTGAGGTCTTTTATTAATTTGGCTTAATTCTTTTTATTTTGTAGAAGGGATCTAATATCAGAACAATTTGTATCTTTCACAATCACTTTGCATAAAATGGGTGATCTCAAATCCTGTAATGTGTCCAGTTACAATAATAATTTTTACAGTACTGTCTCTTAAATATAAAATAGTTTATTTGAAAATATTTTATAAATGCAGTGAATAAATGAAGTACTCGTGCTTTTGCAAAAAAAAAAAATCTATATATTTCCTGTAATTTTAACAGCTTTTATACCTAATATTTATATTGTGTCCTTTCTGATTTTCTTATCCATGGTCTCCATTAATGACCAGAAGCATCCTACCAGAAATAGGGTAAATTTCTGTGAATTATAATAGAGTATTGCTTTTGTTACTGTTTATGAAAAGTCACATTCTGATTGGCTTGTGATGTCACAATAGTTCTGCATATGAAACTTTTAAACAAAAAAAAATCCTATAATGTTGAATACATTCGATAAAAAATAAATGAAGGGAAAGGAATGAAAAGTGCAAAGACACCTCAGAACCCTTTCTGTGTCTCCATTTTTCTCCCACAGAACAATATGCTTCTTCCCTGGTCTAGTTATTTATACCTAATCTATTTCTGCTTCACACACAGTTCTTCTCTCCATGACAGCTGCCTCTTCCCTTTTGTTGTGTTCACACACACTTCTGTTCCACAAAAGGGGTTTCTTTCAGGTCATAATATTACGTACAATCTAGATTGAGAGCTTTAAATCAGCAACATGTTCTGCTAGGAACAGCCTTGCCACTTATGGCCAGGCTCTAAGGGAAGCAATAATTTTTTTTTTTGAATCCCTTGTTAGAGCATCACCAGAAGAGCATTTCAAAGGGAAACCATTGTTCCTCTGTGCACCGCAAGAATGCATTGCACAAAAATTCCCCCTTATTTGCTACACCCTCATTCATATAATTGCACTGTTATTCCAAGCCACAGATTGTTTTTGTTTGTTCCTTCAAACATGCATGTGAGAATCCTTTCCATTGTTCATCTGAGTAAAGTTACTTGTGTGCATGTGCTGTATTGGGCTTATACATTGTAAGCTCCTTATCAAAGGTGTATATTTTTCTGTCACAATGTAAATGACATAATTATTAGTTGTATTGGATGATTAAAACTTCAGTTTGTGCAGGGGACCTCACAAAACTAGAACATTAACAATATATCTATAGAAGATAAGCTAAGAAATGGTGATGTACTATTTTCCCTACTAAATTCTCTTATATTTCTATTGTGAACCATTCTTGTTCAGAATGGTAGGTTTTAGGGTATCCTCACCAACCTAAAAACAAACTTTATTGTTTGAAGGGATTTTTTTTAAATGTAACATTAAAAACCCATACATGTCCAGCACTAAACCACACCAATGTGGGAATTAGAAGGCAACTGTTGAATGTGTGCCTGAAGCATACACCAGAAGATTATTGCTTCGCTCTCTTTGTTGTGTTTTGTTGCTTTAATTTAAATGTTTTATTAACCAGTTGATTTATGCACTCATTGTCACAAGAGCATGGGGCACGGGTCACTAGCGGGAGGATTCTCTACATCTTGGGGTCTTTGAACCATCGTTTCAAGGACTTCAATATCTGAGATATAGGTGAGAGGATTATTCTAGCAGTGGGTGGGTGAGATTCTGTGGCCTGCATTGTGCAGGGGGTCAGACTAGATGATCAAAATGGTCCCTTCTGACCTTAAAGTCTATGAGTCTATGAGTAAGACCAAATAGCTGTATTTAAATATTTTTTTCCTTCATGCCCGATGAAGTGGCCTTTTAATGTATAATTAAGAATATGTAGGTTAAAGTATAGCAGTTTGCAAAAGGATTGTCATGCCACATCTATACTTTACTGGAGGATTGACGCTCCAGAGGTCAATCTTCTGGCATTTGATTTAGCGAGTTTAGTATAGACCCATAAATTGAATGTTGATAGCCACTCTGGCTGGCATCTGGTACTGCTTCTTTTGGAAGGAGTACGGGAAGCTGATGGGAACCTTTGCTGTGTGGATGGCACAGAAACATGTTTTAAGATAATTAATGTAACTGGAGTTGCATATCTTAATTTGACCACCTGCTGTAGTGTAGACCAGGCCTACAGGTCTATTTGGGTGTGTCTGCATTGCACTCAGATATCGAAATAAGCCATGCACTTTGAGCTATGCATTACATAGTTTATTTCAAGTTGATTTCAAAATAGCTTATTTCGAAATTAGGTGCTGTCTACACAGCACCAAATTTTGAAATAAAGCACTATTCCAAAACATCCCTTATCCCTTTTGCAATGAGGTTTACAGGAATGTTAGAATAGTGAGCACATTATATTTCAATAAAACAGGTTTGCTCAAAAGATGAGGAATAGCTATTTTGGAATAATTCTGGTAGACCAGAATAGCTCCACAGTGTAGAGGTAGCCTTTGTGTGCTAAATAGAGGACCATCTAAAGCAGTATTTACTGTTAAATTTTCATTTCTTTTTATAATTCAGATTCTCTGGCTCATAAGCCATTTGTTTTTTATTAAAATTGAATTGGTTGTGTATAAAACAATTCATCTTATAAGTAATGTTGGCAAACATTTTTTATTACTTTTTATTGTGGATAATATAGGACAGGTCATTGACAAAGATGATCATGGCATATAAAACATAATAGGCTTTTATTTGCATCCTCATCTAAGTCAGTGGATTGTGTTTAAATATTATGAAAGCACACAGATTTATGCTTTGCTTATTTTATCACTTTCTTCAGTGCCCTGAGATAGCCCTTTGTATTCTAGTGGATTGAAAACAACTGTAGCATTTTAGAGATTATAGTATTTGTATATGTAACATGATACAATGAAAGGTTTGGAATTGACTATTTTGTTAAAACATATGGAAAAAATTATGCAAACATAGAAGCGAGTGACTGAAAGAGACCTGAATAAGCTGGTCTAGTACTGAATCCCAGGCAGGACACAGTATTAAATACAGTAAAATGGATCTGTTATTAAACACCACAATTTGATAAATTGTCTTCATGGGGACAAAACTAAAAATAATGGAAGGTAGAAAACATGATAGTGATACATTGTGATTAGGTATATGAAAGATGATCAGAGTAAATAGATTTTGCAACCCACAACTGGCTGGCCACAACCCAAATATAAAGAATATTTTATAGATTCTGTAATGTTGAGCACGATTAAAGTTTTTAAATGGCTATCCCATACAGTAATAGCTTAAGGGCTGCATTAAGTCCTCAGTTCAGCAAAGCACTTAAGCATGTGCTTAACTTTAAACTAGTAGTACTTTTGCCATCTATGGAAAACATATGTTTAGGATTAAACATGTGCTCAAGTGCTGCAATGAATCTGAATCCAAAACAGAGACGTGATGTGCATGTTAAATACCACAATTTTGTTTCTATATACGAGATAACGAGTACAGCAATGTAGTCATGTGCTATCTGACTTTGTAATAGAATCTTTCCCAAACCCTCCTGCAATGCCCGCTTGCACTAGTAATGGTGGTACGTAGAAGACATAATACCTTCTTTGCACTGGGGAAGAGTGATCTATTTTATTCTTCTCATGATAAATCACTCAAATACCAAGTTACTAAGCATGAAGTAAATATTTATATTTAATTTATTCTCTATATGGTCAACATAATATTCATTGCAAATAAAATTATATATAATTAAATATATCTTGGCATAGCCATAATTTCCTGCACACTGAAAATCAGTGTAAGATGCCTAAACCAATCTGAAAAGACTTTACCATCAGTGTTTATGGAATAATGAATATAATCTTTGATAAATCAGTAAAATGAGGCCTTCATTTTTAAGGCTAATATAAGCTGTGTTCAGATTTTTGCTGTTGTATAATGCCTCATGTCTTAGTAACACAATTGACCCTTAGATCATAAGTTAACTACACTGATTTAAACAGAGGTTTCCATATACATATAAAGGACTTAGTTTAAATCATAAACTTATTTCCCATTTAATAAATGAGTAAGGCCTTTACTAAGGATTAAAATCTATCTGTAGTAAGAGGTAAGTTATATTCACTTTAGTAGAGATTTTCCACAAACAGGTGAAGCCAGTATCTCTTAAAATTTTAAAACTTTCT
Organism: Pelodiscus sinensis; assembly: GCF_052426305.1. Lineage (NCBI taxonomy): Eukaryota > Metazoa > Chordata > Testudines > Trionychidae > Pelodiscus > Pelodiscus sinensis. The sequence continues at coordinate 205,280,531 of NC_143052.1, forward strand.
ACATCAGTGTGGTGAAAAAGAGCCAATGGAAGTCGCAAGGCTCTATGGCTAGGGAACCTTTAGATAACCAAACCAGAGTGACCTGGCTCACTTTGAGAAATATGGGTTTACATGCATCTGCATTTAAATGTGTATCTGTAGAACCCTGCAAATCCACAGGTATCTGATTTATATCCGCAGGTATCCTCATGTGCGATTTGGATGTGGATATTCAGAACTCATTTTTGAGAGTGCAGATGCGAACATGGATACAAATGTTGTACACGGAACCCTTCAAATTTGTGGATATTAACTTTATATCCATGGGTATCTGCATCAGTGAATGTGGTTGCGGATCACTTTTGCAAATGTGGCTGTGTGGCGGTGCGTTGGGGTTTTCCCAACTCCTGCACCCCCGTAATGGCAGGGAAAGACTCCACCAGTCAGTAGAATAGAGGGAGTTTATTGCTTCTCCAGGATACAGCACAGATGTAATCTGGTTATAGAGCAGACCTAGGATGCCTCAGCCCCCCTTGAGATGGGGGATCCTGGGCCCCCAAATCCCAGCCCGTTGCCTAGGCTGCTTCCTCCATACCAGCCAGAAACCTAACTAACTCACTTTCAGCCCTGCCCCCAGCCAGGGCTCCACTCCCCTTCTTCCCATTGTTCCGCTTCCTGGGAGATAACTGGTCAGACAGGTTCAAAGCCCCTTGCATAATGACTCATCCCCTGCCCTGCTGGGCCATGCTGCAGACAGCAGCCAGTGGAGGTCACTCACAATCCAAGCCTAGCAACCAGCAAGGTACCCACACTATGTCACAGGCTGTCACACAGCCCTCTATCCTATGTATTTGTAAACTATAATTTAAAGCACTAGGAAGCAGATTATAGCTCCGTTATTATTTAAGTGGTCTCCTGCTCTGAATGTGTGTAATGTTAAATCAAATTCTTTTCCCTGTACAAAGATTTCTCTTTGTGTAATCTATAAATAAAAATTGACAGCCTTTACCCTGCAGGTTTTTTCTGAGAAATGGAAAATAGTAATTGTGTATAACTGCAAATGTTCAGTGAAAATCACCCAAATCCCATTTTTGATCTGTTCCTTGCCGTAATAGGTATGATTACAGTCACTAAAAAACATAGTACTTTGATTAATGCAGGCTAAACACTAGTTGCAATAAAGACTAAAATTATGTGAATATACACATTTAGCTGTTCATAGCTTCCTGTGAAATCTTAAAAATTAATTGTATGTATCATAGTTGGGAGAGGAATCCACTTCTCATTTTGGGCAGTAGCAAAATACAGATTACTATCCATAAGTATTTGTCTAGATACATGGAAGAGGAAAGGAATCCTTTAGAATTTCTTAATTTTGCTGCTAAATTAAGGGAACATTGCAAAGATTTTCTGCCAGATTGATAATACTACTACTAATAATAAACAAGTTGAATTTGTTGTAGATTACTAAACAAAGATTAAAAAAAAAAATTCGGCATCCTGTAGAAATAGTATAATATACTCACATAAAGTGACTGTAAAAGATTATGAGAAAATACCTGTTTTAACTAACTCCTTAGTTTTGCATTTGGTTTATGTTATCCTTAAGCTGTTTACTTAATTCTCTATTACTTTATTTGTCAGTGCTATGAAGCATTTTAGGAACACTTCTCCATACATTTGTTGAAGTTCTCATTTTTCCTGAAACTAATGATAATTTTCTCTTTTCAGTGTGTTACTAAATTCTGGTAATCAGCCAAAAAGTATTACTTAGTGATAGCATATTATTATGTATTGTATTTTGTCCTTATTGTTTTACAGGTAATGTGTCGTTATTATTGTAAATCAATGCATGAAAGCTTGTTAGATACATTTTAAAAATCCACCATACAAAATGTGTGTTTTATAGCTCAGAAGTGCATAACTTTAACACCAATGATAGCACATCTAAAACTTCCCAAAGTACTTAAAGCCAGATAGTTTGCCTAAATATTTATTACATAAATCCTCACAACTATAACATTTATACTTGCATTTTTGGTAAAGGAATATAAATTATTGCATGTTCACATTCACAAGGTAAGATTGTAATGCCATAGTTTATCTCTGCACATCATATCTACTTTGAGGTTCCAATTCTGGACATCCCATATAGGTGTTTGACTGATTAGATTGAAGATAAGGTGTCTAAAGGCAAATATAGGCTTTCATTTTAAGTATAACAGAATTCTACTTCAAATTTACAGTTAATTTTACTGTATAAGGTTCCGATTCAGGCCAAAAAGGAAATAGAAAGAACCCAAAATTTACTATTTTTAAAACATGATGTTTTTTGGTCTGATTTTGTAATGCTTGTAATTGGCAGTACTCATTTAAGCATGTTGTTAATTTTAGCACATGATTAGGATGACATTGATGCCAATGGAATTAAAACATGCATAAAATTATGTATCTACTGAAGTGTTTTGCTCAATAAGGGCCTTAAATAGGCAAACAATATGAGTATGTTGAAAGCTCCTATATCATTTCAATTTAGACTTCCCAATAAATCATAATGGATTGCTGCACATCTGTGAGACCTCTAATAACCTTGTACACATAATATATTCCACTCTAAGTCTAGATATATTATTTATTTGATATACTTGGTATTTCACAATAATATACTTTTACAAGCATGCAGTTATATACCCATACACTACTTTGACAGTTGAGCTATTAGTAATTTGCAGAGCTCCAGAAAAATGTCTGAAGCTAATTATTAAAGCAATAGATTTTATGGTCTGTAATACCATCCTGCTGACTCTTCTGAGCTATATGAACTGCACCTGCTGGGAAGAATTATGGTTCCTAAGGCAATTAAATTAAGCAGTGATGTTTAATTACCTCAAAAAAGAATACTTGTTGTGGAACATGAGAACAAAGTTTCAGAAGACTAACCAATGCCAGCTCCACATTGCCGTACTTTCTGTATTTTTCCTTATAATTCCAATAATTATTATTTTTTATTTTTTTAATTTATGAAGTATTTTTATTGCTAGTTTCCTCATAATTTAATACTATTATCACTGGTATTTTGGATAAAGTGCCTACCCCCCTTTAGGTTGTATTTATAAGTGGATCAGCCACACTACCAAGCCTGTTATTTCAAAATAAAGGGGTGCTTATTTCAAAATCTGTACTCCTGCTTTTCTCGGGGTATAATGCTATTTTTGACATAGTTATTTTGAAATAGCAGCACCCTAGCATCCACACTAACTCTATTTCAAAATAATTGGCCTCTGAAGGCCTCTCATTGCTGTACCTCTGACTGCTCTGGCCACAACTAGCATCTCCACTGCTCCCCTCCTCCCAGGGGGGTTAAAAGTCCCAGCAGCAGGAGAAAGGCTTGTCCATCGTAGTGAGCTGTGAGTCCTTGTGGCACAGCAGCAACTCAGGCAGGCATGAGTGACCCCAGTGCTCCTTCAGAGCCTCCCATAGCTGTTAGCACTCCTGCTGCTCCATCAGCTACCATTGCCCAGGGAGACAGGAGAGCTCTGGCCTAGACTGGTGCAGAGATTCTGGATGCCATCAAGGTCTGAAGTAGGAGACTAACCTCCAGGATTTCCGCACCAGGAAAAGGAATGCAGAAATCTGAAGCCAAATTGCTGCTAGCTTGGTCGAGGAAGGGCTCGCCTGGACCCTTGACCAGTGCTGGATGAAAATCAAAGAGCTCTGGTTGGCCTACCACGAGACCGGGGAGCACAGCAGACGCTCCAGGGCAGCACCACACAGGGCTGCTGCTATTATGAACTGCCGGATGCCATCCTGGGGGGAGGCAGTCACCTCCCCGCTTCATCATGGAATCTAGCCAGGACATGCCTGACATCAGCCTCCAGGAGGGAAGGGTGGAAGAAGATGAGGAAGTGACGACGGCTAGCCTGGCAACCATGCCCGTCAGCCAGGACCTGCTCCTCACCCTGGAGCCAGTCTCCCCTCCCAGGATGTCTTCAGGTGGAGCCCAGGGAGGGCACTTCAGGTGAGTTCTATAATTTTCCCTGTCTACATGTGGGGACAGGTGACAGGCTACGAGGAGCTGAATTCTCTTCTCTTTACCTACTTGGCCTGGGAGTGGCACAACCACCTGCGCACGTGTGTGCACATGGAGCTCTAGTCGAGAGCACTCAACCCCATGACACTCTCACATAGGAGCCCCTCAGTCATTCTCGCAAGGTTCCTGGAGAGACCAGTCTTATTCTGGCCTCTGTGTTGGGACAACTTCCCATGCCAAACCATCACTAAGGAGTCTGGTGTCATGGAACCACAGAGCAATGCCATGCTCAGCACAGAGTCATGCCGACACTAACTCAGCATCCTGTCCTGGTCAAGCACAGTAATGTGGAGAAAACTGACCCCATGCAAGGGAACCTGCCCGGGGGAGAAAGAGGAGATGAACCCAGTAGCACTCCCTCCAGCAAATGGTGTTTTCTACTCACACACACCTCTCCCAATACTCCCTATCTCCCCTCACCTGCAACAGGCAGAGATAGAAATTCTGTCTCTGCAGAATGCTACCAATGCTGGACCCAGTGTGTACTGTCTAGGCAACATTTGGCCTTGCTCGGAGCACATCTCCATCATGTGTACCAAGACCTTTGGTGTTAGCTCAGAAATTGGGGCTAGTCTTCTGGGGTGACTGTCATTGTAAGTTTTCTTCACAGCTGGGACAGCTGTGAGCTTGGCATCTCCCCCACCTCCCATGCCATCTACCCGACTTCCCAGGATCTACAGGTGGAAATGCACCCAAGGGGATCTTATGAGGGAGCAGATGGCCTGCATGCGGTCCCTTGTCCAGGGGCCCAAGAATGAGCACCAGGAGTGGGCTATTGACCGGAAGTATCACCAGGCCAGCCAGAAGGGCCACTGGGCTGACTGGGAACAGAAAGAGGCTTCCTGGGATAAGCGGACATGTCAGCACGACAGCATGTTCTCCACCCTCACCTTGGTGAGCATCATGTATGGAGTGGGGCCACCAGCCACCTCCCCCCAGCCCATCGCTTCCCCTCCTAGTCTCCAAAGGGGCCACTGGGCTTCCCAAACTTGGGGTGATGAGACCTCTGGGCAGCTGAAATCTCCTGACCACCCATGGGCAGATGCCACTCTCAACCACATAGAATCATAGAACACTAGGACCTCGAGAGGTCATCGAGTCCAGTCCCTTGCCCTCATGGCAGGACCCAGTACTGTCTAGCCCAGTGGTCTCCAACCTTTACATACCCAAGATCACTTTTTAAATGACAGTACAAGCCAAGATCTACTGCCTTGCCCCTTCCTTGAAGCCCCACCCTCTCTGTTCACCTCCTCTCCATCACTTGCTATCCCCAACCCTTGCATTGCTGCTTTTTTTCCCCCAATGCTTCTGTATGAAGTTTTTACAACATTTGGCCTGTCTAGACTTGACCAAATGTCAGAAAAACTCCTTCTTTTGGAAGCCCCCTTATTCCTCGTGGAAAGAGGACTACAGGGGTGACGAAAGATCATGTTTGCTCTTCCACTAAAAGAAGTGGAAGAACAAATGCATCCCTGGATGCAGAAGAGTTTTTCTGGAGTATCTCCAGAATCCTGCAGTCTAGACGTACCCTCAGTGGGTTGAGACAGGATTTGTAGGCTCTGGGGTGGGAACGAGGGATTTGGGTGCGGGAAGGGGTGAGAGGTGCAAGCTCTGAGAGGAGATCTGGATGCAGGAGGAAGTGGATAAGGGAAAGCTGGCTTGGGGAGGGAGATCCATGCTGGGCAGTGTTAGGGTAGTAAGTAAGCCACAGACTTCTGGATGTGAGGGTTTGGAAATTTGGGTCGGGGTATGTGAGGGGCTCAGGGCAGGGGGTTCCAGTGTATGATAGGCTGAAATGTACGGTCTGGGGGAAAAGGAAATGCAGGAGTGTCATGATGCTGTGATCAGATGGGGGCTTGGCCCAAATTGGGGGTTTGTTGGCCAGGCTTCATTTTCAAATAAAATACTATGTCAAACACAAAAAGTTTCTGCATTGTCTTTGGGTATGTCTACACTACCACCCTAGTTCGAACTAGGGTGGTAATGTAGGCAACCGGAGTTGCAAATGAAGCCCGGGATTTGAATTTCCCGGGCTTCATTTGCATCTTGCCGGGCACTGCCATTTTTAAATGTCCGCTAGTGCGGACTCCGTACCACGCAGCTACACGCGGCATGCACTAGGTAGTTCGGACTAGGCTTCCTATTCTGAACTACCATTACTCCACGAGGAGTAACGGTAGTTCGGAATAGGAAGTCTAGTCCGAACTATCTAGTCCGTGCCGCGTGTAGCCGCGCGGCGCTGAGTCCGCACTAGTGGACATTTAAAAATGGCAGTGCCCGGCAAGTTGCAAATGAAGCCCGGGAAATTCAAATCCCGGGCTTCATTTGCAACTCCGGTTGCCTACATTACCACCCTAGTTCGAACTAGGGTGGTAGTGTAGACATACCCTTTATTTATGAGAAGGGCGGGGAACCTGTTTGGACGGGATGCCAATGAGGACAGGTTTCTGAGGCTGGGGAGTGGGGAGAGGGAACAATGAGCTGGGGAGAGGGAGGAGGGAACAGGGGGAAGTAGGAGCAGAGAGTCCCCTCCTATCGCTTCCTTCCAGGATTCTCCCCCCCACGCTCCTGAGGGAAGCTGGCACATGCCTCCCGCAGCTCAGCCAAACCTCCGTAGGCGCCTGCCCCAGGGCCAAACCCCCTTCCTGCAGCATGGCCAACCCCGTCCTCCTACGGCTGGGCCAAACCCCCACAGGAGCCTGCCCCAGGACCAAACCCCCGTGGGCGCCTGTCCCGGGGCCATATCCCTCTCCCGTGGCGTGGCCCAGCCCGGCCAACCCCCTCCTCCCATCCTGCAGTGGGACCAAACCCCCACAGGAGTCTGCCGCAGGGCAAAACCACCTCTGCCGCGGCACGGCCAACCCTCCCCTCCCCCCTGCAGCGCGGCCAACCCCCGCGGGCGCCTGCCCCGGGGCCAAACACCCCTCCTGCAGCCCAGCCCAGCCAACCACCCCCTCCCCTCCTCTTCCCTCCCCTTTCACAGCGCAGCCAAACCCCCGCGGGTGCCTGCCCCAGGCCAAACCCCGGGGCCGACCTCTGCTCCCGCAGTGCACAGGGAAACCCCTGCCCTCAACTCACCCTGCCCGGTGCCGGCAGCGCAGGGAAGCCTCTGCACTTCTCCTCCAGGGCCGATGCCCCCTCCCCCAGCACACAACAGAGCTGTGGGTGGGGAACAGTCTGCACACTTCTGGAACCCCCGGAAGTGACATGGGCTTCAGACAGGACTTCTGTCCACCTCGCAGGAAGCCGGCACTACGCTAGAGGTAGATAGTGGGGCTTCTTGGGGATGGGGGGAAAATGAGAGGTGGGGATGCCCAAATGCCTCGCGGTCGACTGGTCGAGGCCTCGTGATCGACCAGTCGATTGCGATCGATGGGTTGGTAACCACAGGTCTAGACCATCCCTGATAGATATTTATCTAAGCTACTCTTAAATATCTCAAGAGATGGAGATCCCACAACCTCCCTAGGCAATGTATTCCAGTGTAATCACCCTGACAGTTAGGAATTTTTCCTAATGTCCAACCTAAAACTCCCTTGCTTCAGTTTAAGACCATTGCTTCTTGTTCTGGCCAGGAAGAACAAGTTTTCTTTTAGATACCTGAAAACCGCTATCATGTCCGCTCTCAATCTTCTCTTTTCCAAACTAAACAAGCCCAATTCTTTCAGTCTTCCTTCATAGGTCATGTTCTCTAGACCTTTCATCATTCTTGTTGCTTTTCTCTGAACCTTCTCCAGTTTCTCCACATCTTTCTTGAAATGTGGTGCCCAGAACTGGACACAATACTCCAACTGAGGCCTAATCAGTGCAGAATAGAGCGGAAGAATGACTTCTCATGTTTTGCTCACAACACACTTGTTAATGCATCCCTGAATCATGTTTGCTTTTTTTCCGTCACACTGTTGACTCGTGTTTGAGATCTCTTCCCTCCCCCATTCTAGGTTCTTTAACCAGTCCATCCCATGTTCTATGTCTCCCCAGTAAACAGTTCTGGTTTTGCAACAAAGATGGCTTTATTATTTGCTCTGCATGGGGGAGGAGGGATGGTAGGGAGGAGAGATGGGGGAGGAAAGGCACACAGAGGGAATGCAGAGGCCCTGTGTGGAGAGGCACAGGGGAAAGTCTCACAAGTGGCCTTGCGCAAAACTCTCCCTCAAGATGCCTCTTGATGTGCTCTCTGAATGGCACTGGCATCCAGCTACTCAAATTCCCTAACTAGATATTCAGACTCAGCCCCCAGCCCTGGCAGAAAATTCTCCCCTTTGCTTTTGCATAGGTTGTGGAGCACACAGCAAGCCACCACCACAAAGAGGATGTTGAATTCACTGAGGTCCAGGCAGGTCAGGAGACTCCTGAACCTCCCCTTTACACAGCCAAATGCACATTCAACTATCACGTGGCACCTGCACAGTCTGCCATTGAAGTGTTCCTTACTGGAGTCCAGGTGTCTTGTGTACAGCTTCATGAGCCTGGGGAGCAAGGGGAAGGCTGTATCACGCAGGATGACTATGTGCATGTCTACCTCCCAGACTCTGATGGTGAGGTCTGTGGAAAAAGTGCTGATGTGCATCTTTCGGAACAGGCAGGAGTTCAAGAAGATAAGGGCATTGTGCGCCTTTCGTGACCAACTAACATTGATGTCAGTGAAGTTGTTACCAGATTTGCCCAATACTCTGGGGTATGCTCATTTATCAGGGTTACCCTTATGGGACTGGGAGAAGGTTAACAGTTCTATCAGTGTGCTGTTGGTGCTTACTTGGGCTCTCATATGGAGCTGAATTCTCCCTGCTGCCAATTCCCCCTCCCACTGGAGCTCTCCTGCAGGAACTAGGTTCCTCAGGATGGGGTTCTTCCCACCTTAGCAACACACACAGACACTTACACCCACTAATTAGAGCACATCTGAGATGACTGGGTACTCAGCACTCACAAGCTGACCCCCTCATATGTCCCTGGACTCAGCTGGCTGGGTTTCACAGCAATGCCACACTGCACCCTCATGTGCTTTTGGACTCGGTGGGCTGGATTAAACAGCACTTTAAGCTGCCATCCTCATAAGTCCCCAGGTTCAGCACCCCCTATCCCCACTTTCACACCACAGTCATTCACAGGTAAACCACACGATGAGCAAACCCCACAGGATTTTGGTCACTACAGGGATCTTTTGCTTGGGTACAAGAAGCGTTGTTGCAGAGTGAATGGGGAAGCCAAAACAACACCCCTTAAGGAAGAGTGAGCAAAAGAGAAAGAAAGAGAGAGAAGCAACCAGCTTAACAATGAAAGTGATTTATTTCTGAGTATTGAATAGATCTCAAACAGTTACAATATTAAATCTAACAATTACAATATTAAATCTAAATTGAAGCTGATTACAAATGTTAGGTAACCATATAACAGTTTACACAGGGCAGGGTCAGGAGGCTAAGGAGAGAGAGAGAGTGAAAGAGAGAGAGAGAGAGAGAGAGACCTCACCACTCCACGGAGCTTGCACTGATCGGGGTTCCCAGATGATGATGGTAGCCGGGGGTCCAGAGGGCAGGAGAAAAGCAGGACAGAGTCCCCAGCACGATCAGACAGGAGATGAAGAAGTCTCAATGGAACTGATGCAGTTTAAGTCCAGATATCAGAACAGTTTTCTTGGGACAAGGATAGGAGTTTTTATAGGGATAGTTCAAAGAGAAAGAGGAGAGACAATAGAGACTGATCACCCCTGGTTATGGGTGATGTTCCTTGAACGAGCTCACAATGCAACTAGGCAGTTTCAGTATTTTAGATGTCAATAGGATCGTTACTAGAATTGGTCTGATAATGACTAATTTGGGTGTGAGCAGGCCTAGGTTCATTAGCATCTGGAGTAGAGATTTCCCATCAGGCAGTGCTTCTCTGCTTTCGGTGTCCCATAGTTCACTGCGGTTCCTGCCTTGGAAGAGCTGCTCTCCATTCTGTATGCTAATGAGATGTCCCTCTGTTCCATCTTCAATGTAAATGAGGCTGGGGTGTTTCCTTAATTGTATCACCCTTGTCTGAAGCAGTTTAGGTGTGTCTTCCCTGGCCTTTTCTTTGCTTTGTCTTTGATTCTAGCAGAGGCCTGAGGGAGGGGGATGGTTTTCCATGAATGTCACTCCCTGACTCCCCAAGAGCACAAGGCTGACAGGTGACCATGTTCTGGTTCCCCAAGAATCACAGAGCTGGTGGGTAACAAAGTCCCTTGTGATCCATACGGGCCTGAAACACCATGGAGAAGTACCCCTTTCTGTTGATAAAGTCTGAGGAACAGTGGTCAGTGACTAGGATGGGGAGGGGCATGCGGTCTATGCTCCTCCCTCCCATAGTTGAGGAAATCCATTGTGGGAAAGCCATCCACAATGCTGTCCAAGTTGCCCAGAGTGACAACCCTCCATAACAACACATGTTTGATAGCCTTGCCTACCTGCGGGAGGACGGCTCCAACTGATTCCTGATGGAACAGGAGTTGTCTGACATGGTGAGCTTCCACAGGGGAATGGCCTCACACTTCTGTCCGGAGATGGTGGGGCACTTGTGGGTGTCCTTTGACCTGGGGGAGGGGCAAGCCACTCACAGAGCTTGAGGAAGGTGGCCTTCTTCATGCAGAATTTCTGCAGCCACCACTGATCATTCCATCCCTGCAGAATGAACTGGTCCCACAAGTCAGAGCTCATCCCCCATCACCAGAAGTGGCGTTCTATGGTGTCCAGGGGATTGAGGGGCATGCATAGCAGTAGGAGCTCCAGGACCTGGGTGAGCAGGGCCTGCAGTCTACCCTATGGTTCGTCCTTCTGGTCCTCATCCTCGTGCTACTGGTGCAACATGCAGACAGTCTGGATGTACTGCACCATGGGGCACAGCATAAGGCCTGTGAGCCTGACAGCAGTTCTGGCTCCATTGTGTGAGTGTTGTGGTGTCCACAAGGGCAACCAGAGCACAAGACGGCTTATGACCACTAAGTCCCTTGATGGAGGAGTGGCTTCTGAGATGTAGCCATTGAGGAGTGGAGGAGTGGCTTGTGAGATGTAGCCATTGAGAGGAACCCCTGAAAGCACTTGTTGCAGCTTGCCTGATCAAGCAGCTACAGAAGTATCTGCCCTCCTGGTGCCCTTCCTAGTATGCTTCCAGTGGCTCTCAGCCCAATCAATGTGGACATGCTATTTCAGACTAATTCTAACTAATTTTGATGCTTTCCTGTAGTGGAGACACACTAATTTGATATTGTTAAATCAGGAGTTAAGTTGATTTTAGGAATTTCAAAATAATTTCCTAGTGTATACATGCCCTTATTGTCTCTATCACCTTGCAAGTATTTATATGAACATTAACTATATTTGAACACTGAAAACACTAATTTCTAAGTTCAGCCATTGAATAAATCTTATATTTTTTTAAAACTTAAGAGTGAAGTGATGAACATGACAATACTTTCTATTAGAGAAATAACATGAAAATGGTAAAACTATATAGAAACTGACAAGGAAAGGAGAATAAATGGACTCATTGGTCATTTGAAAGAGGGAGGTTGCTAGTGGGTGGAATCACGTTGACGAGATAGGAATCCTTGCAAAATTCCTTTGGGGAGACATTTCTTGGCTAGAACATAAACATTTCTAGAAGATGGGCAGAAAATCTGCTAATGTGGTTCCCTATAAAAGTTGTTAGCTCAAATTACTCTTCAATCTTCAGTGTTGACAGAGTTCAGTTCACTAGGTGATTATTCCTTATTTACCTGTATTACGTGTGAAAGTTCCTGGTCAAAACCACAAATGTTTAGCAACTGCCAAACATCAAATATGAATTTGTCTGATTAAATATGCCTAAAATTTAAAGAAGTGGTAAGAAACAACAAATTGAATGGCTGAAGCAGTAAAAATATCTCATTCAAAATGCAAACATTACTAAAGGCTTGTAGTAACATGGACAGGATTTGAGCTCATCTCAAAAAGTGCAAACATGTTGTTTCATTGCAGTCTTCAAGATTTAATAAGGCCTTGAATATAACTTTTTCTATTGAAGTGAAAGAGTTTAGAACACTAATGAGTTTGATTCTGCTAATGAGACATTTTCAGTGCAATGTTAGCCATAAATGAACATCACTGATTCAGTACAGTATCAGCTGAAGAGAAGATAAATAAACCTCTTTGCAAAAGAAACTCATTCTCCGCTAAGTCATAGACTCATGTAAATCATCCTCTCAGGCAGAACAGTGAATAAGTTTATCTCGCAATATACTCGAATGCCAACAAAAATAGCTTCTGTTTAACCAATAAGCTAGTTGAGTTCCAAAGTTTAGGAATTTCCATGCAGAACAGCTTGCTCTCTCTACTCAGATGCATGAATAGGAATCAATAACATTCTTATAGTAGTGACAAAGTGTTAAAATAGTACAGGGTCCCGACACAAAAATTGTTGATGACTTCAGTTGGCCATTTTTTAAATCACATTGTCTCACTGTTTCTCTTTTCATCACAATAGGTTGCAATCCCAACCCTCATTCTTTCATGATTCTGCACTGGCCCAGATAGATATGTGTTTAGTTTGATATACTTCGTGCTGGAGAACAATAGACTTTTAAGATTCTCTTGAGCTTAATTGAAAATTGTAGGGCCATCTTCTTTTCTTTTCACAGGCTTTTACATAAAAGTCATAAGGGACCATGTGACTTTGAGTTTAGTAGTCTTCATTTTTAATATTTTCAGTTACCTGCCATTAATTCACTATGTCTAGTAACAGCACACCAAGGATCTTTATGTTAGATATGGTCAACAAAATTAAAATACTTGGAAATGACTGTTTTGCTGAACAAACAATTCATGAAGTTGTCACACCAGGCATTGAATAATGAAGTTGCTAGAACTGGCTCAATCCAGCAAATCCATGAACCTCTGTAGTGGCCCTGTAGACAGCACCAACTAGGATCAAGGCCTGTACACCTTTGCACCTTGATGGAGAGTTTTAATTTATAGTATGCTTATATGTTTTTGTCTATCCTGACAATGTGCCCAATGAGCATGCAGCATCGCTTTTGAATATAGTGTGTGATTGAAAGAAGAGTTTATGACATATCACACAAAGTCTAACCACTTTTTGTTTAGAATGTGTTGCTGACAATGCATATGGAATGTCTCAAGTGGCTTTAAGTCTGCGTGTAAAGAGGATCTAGATTTGAGACCCATAAAGCAATACAGATAATACACAGATTTGAAAGATCCTGAACTTTGACTCAATGCAAAAATGTATTTCTGTCCATAAGTAAGACATGAACTTCATACAGTACAGCATTGGTCAGTAAAACATTTCTTGACAAGACTTAATTCCATGTGTGGAGCAGCAATAACTAAAATCCAGTTGCTCATCTGACAGAATAATGATGGGGCAAAAATTCATCTCTATCATATACTCAAGGTTGTGCAGTACAAAAGCCATTAACCAGTGTTCACTCTTGCACTGGTACTTGTGCAAAGATCACATCTGGAATTGATTGATGCAAGCCTGCATGTTATATCAGTAAATATTCAGAACCACTATGAAGGAAATCACATTACTGTGGAAATTACTGTGTTTAAAAATGGTATGTGGGAGAGATGAAGTCAAAACGTTTCCATTAGAATTTCCATTACAATATAATTGCATCCAAAGCAAAGAGGTTCTATAATCTTCAGGAGGCATTGCTAGAAGAGATTTTCTTCTATCAACTAAGTACGTCTAATTAGCAGTTACTCGTTCTACACTGTGTTGACCCTTTTCTGCTAAGAAAATTGCAATATTTGTCTCATGCAATTCTTTTTCTCCTACTTTGAAACTCATGTAAATGGAATATCCTCAGTGTTTTAAAATAACAGTAGTGCTTTTTATTTCTATGATGTCATAAGAACATAAGAATGGCCATACTGAGTCAGACCAAAGATCCATTTAGCCCAGTATCCTGTCTGCTGAAAGTGGACCGAAGACAATGATCAAGTGATTTGTCTCCTGCCATCCATCTCCAGCCTTTGACAAACAGAGGCCAGGGACACCATTCCTTACCCCCTGACTAATAGCCTTTCATGGACCTAACCTCCATGAATCTATCTAGCTCTTTTTTAAACTATGTTATAGTCCTAGCCTTCACAGCCTCCTCTGGCAAGGAGTTCCACAGGTTGACTATATGCTGTGTGAAGAAGAACTTTCTTTTATTAGTTTTAAACCTGCTACCCATTAATTTCATTTGGTGTCCTCTAGTTCTTCTATTATGGGAACAAGCAAATAACTTTTCTTTATTCACCTGCTCCACACCACTTATGATTTTATATACCACTATCTTATCCGCCCCCCCCCCAATCTCCTCTTTTCTAAACTGAAAAGTCCCAGACTCTTTAGCCTCTTCTCATATGGGACCCGTTGCAAACCCCTAATCATTTTAGTTGCCTTTTTCTGAACCTTTTCTAATGCCAAAATATCTTTTTTGAGGTAAGGAGACCACATCTGTACAAAGTATTCAAGATGTGGGCATACAATGGATTTATACAGGGACAATAAGATATTCTTTGTCTTCTTTTCTATCCCTTTTTTAATAATTCCTAACATCCTACTTGCTTTTTTGACTGCCGCTGCACACTGACTAGATGTTTTCTGAGAACTATCCATGATAACTGCAAGATCTCTTTCCTGATTAGTTGTAGCTAAGTTAGCCCCCATCATATTGTATGTATAGCTGAGGTTATTTTTTCCAATGTGCATTACTTTACACTTATCCACAGTAAATTTCAGTTGCATTTTGTTACCCAATCACTGAATTTGGTGAGATCTTTTTAAAGTTCTTCACAGTCTGCTTTTGTCTTGACTATCTTGAACAGTTTAGTATCCACAAACTTTGCCACCTCACTGCTTACCCCTTTCTCTAGATCATTTATGAATAAGTTGAATAGGATTGGTCCTAGGACTGACCCTTGGAGAACACCACTAGTTACCCCTCTCCATTCTGAAAGTTTACCATTTATTCCAACCCTTTGTTTCCTGTCTTTTAACCAGTTCTCAATCCATGTAAGGATCTTCCCTCTTATCCCATGACAACCTAATTTACACAAGATCCTTTGGTGAGGTACCTTGTCAAAGGCTTTCCGGAAATCTAAGTATTCTATATCTACTGGATCCCCCTTGTCTGCATGTTTGTTAACCCCTTCAAAGACCTCTAATAGATGAGTAAGACATGATTTCCCTTTACAGAAACCATGTTGACTTTTGCCCAATAAATTATATTCTTCTATGTGTCTGACAATTTTATTCTTTACTATTGTTTCAACTGATTTGCCGGTACTCACGTTAGACTTACCAATCTGTAATTGCCAGGGTCATTTCTAGAGCCCTTTTTAAATATTGGCATTGTTAGCTGTCTTCCAGTCCTTGGGTACAGAAGCTGATTTAAAGGATAGGTTACGAACCACAGTTAATAGTTCCGCAATTTCACTTTTGAGTTCTTTCAGAACCCTTAGGTGAATGCCATCTGATCCCGGTGATTTGTTACTGTTAAGTTTTTCTATTTGTTCCAAAACCTCCTCTAATGACACTTCAATCCGGGACAGTTCCTCAGATTCATCACCCACAAAGGATGGTGCAGGTTTTGGTATCTCTGTAGCATCCTCATCCATGAAGACTGAAGCAAAGAAATCATTTAGTCTCTCCACAATGGCTTTATCATCCTTGATTGCTCCTTTTGTATCTCGGTCGTCAAGGGCCCCACTGGTTTTTTAGCAGGCTTCCTGTTTCTAACGTACCTAAAAAACAGTTTGCTATTACTTTGAGAGTTTTTGGCTAGCTGTTCCTCAAACTCTTTTTTGGCTTTTCTTATTACATTTTTACAGTTCATTTGGCAGTGTTTATGTTCCTTTCTATTTACCTCACTCATTCATCTAATGCCTTCAAATAACTTTGGAACCATAACTGAAAATATTTTTGTGGTACTAAAACAAAACTGCTTTCACAATGTAGTGTGGTATCCACAATAATAATTCTTTCTCCCTTGACCTTACTGTGCACTTTAATGGGAAAAAATGCTCACCGATAGGTTGATGAAAAATGAGAATCATCTCCCATCTTGTTATCCTTGTAGCTGCTTCCCTTCTTTTTTCTTTGATGTTCAATCTTTAACACCCACGGGTTAGTTTTTATCTATACAAGGTCAATAGTTTGAAGCTACATAGAAAGATTTAATAAATTTTTGTTTTCCTACTAGAATATCATCACGTTCAATAGTTTGATGTAATAACCAGGAAGCATATTTTACTTTTTTGGTGAAAAAGCTAAAAGAATTACACATGTTTGGTAGTTATAATTTTTTTTATTTTGCAAAAGAGCTGCCTCCAGTAATCTAAAAAAAAATCTTTTTGTAATCAAGAAAACAAGCAGATATTTCTTCAACATTACTGATGAGCTTCTTAAGTGAATGTTTATTTTCAATCAAGTATTCTTCCGTGATGAGACATTATTAGTTTCTGATGCCCAGTGAAATGTTATTTAGTGAATACATAATTCAGAGATCAAATTTTAGGGGAGGAAATGATGCAGAATTAATTGAAATGGACCTTTAAGTGGATAAAATAATTACTAGATGAGCTTACAATATAATCTTGCCAGCAGCTGATGTCCTTTAATTATAGTTTTTGAATACCAGTGATCCAGAACACGGAGAGGATATTAAAAAAAAATAGACAGCCTTCTCAGCTATGATAGAGTGGTGTTGGTTTTGGCCTTCTCATCAGGTAGTATTGTTTAGATTAAGTGAAGCTGATAATAAAGTCCTGTTTAAAGTATTTTAAAAATAAAATACGACAGTACAGTAAACTTCCGAGAATCCGGCACCTTTAGGACCCAGGGGGTGCCGGATTATCAGATATGCCGGACTATCAGAAGGGGGGGCTATGAGGGGTCTGGAGTGGGGTGGGAGGGGATGCCACCCCAGACCCCTCATAGCCCCCCCTTACGATAGTCCAGCTCTGCCCCAGGCGTCCCTGATTCAGCTGCTGCTGGTCAGTTTCAGCAGCAGCTGAATCGGGGATGCCTGCAATAGAGCAGCTCTGCCCCGGGCTTCCTGGAATCAGCTGCTGATCTGTTTCAGCAGCGGCTGAATCGGGGACCCCTGGGGCAGAGCAGGTGGGGTCCTGCCGGGTTGGTCCCGCAGATGCTCTGCTCCCGGCTTCCCCGATTCAGCTGCTGGTCAGTTACAGCAGCAGCTGAATGGGGAAGCCTGTCCGGCTGCCCCAGCACTTCCGGGTTCCTGATGGTGCCGGACCATCAGGAGTCCCGGAGCATTGGATGCTGGACTAATGGAGTTTTACTGTAATTTGCTGATGTCACTCTAGATGATACAGAGAAAAAACCCAACACACGTGTAATGGCATTAAAGGTAAAGTCTGCAACCTTGATTGACATATAGTCAGTTTTACTTCAGTCTTACCATATAGCCAATATTTAATAATCATAAAACTCAAATCCACCCATCTTGCTCCCCCGGCCTCAAGTCACAGTCCCGAACCATACCAAGAGTAGAGAGGCTCATTGCAGTTTTACAAAGCAATACACAACACAATAGTCCCCTCGTATATTTTATTTTCCTAGATTTGTGGTATTTCCCCTTACTGAATTGACAAATTTGTTCCCTATAAAACATTTAAAATCTTCATAACTTAAAACAATCTTAGTAAAATGCAGCATTTGTTTTAGTTGAAGGAAATTGAAATCACTCATTTAGATCACTGAAGAGCTAACATTTTAGCATACTAATGAATCTTCATATTATCCACTTATTACAATATTGCATAACTTGCAATCTTACTTACTCTATTCAGAATGAACAGAGATACATATAAAAAGTATAAATACTATTTTAAAAGCAAGTAACATATATTCAGATAATGTTAATTATTTGACTTAACCTCATACCTACCTTCCCCAAAATTAAGCCATCAAATTTAAGGTATTTATATATATTCAGATGTTGACTTCAGTTTACCTAATGCTTAGACATTGTTACAATGTGTGATATGTGAGATCACCCACTGTTAGAGACTCCAGACAGTTTTGTTCTTTTAGGCACTGCCTGGGTGCAGCTGTGCTATGCTATTTATTGATACACCAGTGCTAGAGTACAGATGTCCCAGCGCCAAGCTTTTTAGACTTCTAAATGCTTTATCAAAGGACAAGTGCATTATGTTAATATATTAATTACAGAGCATTGTGCTCTTTATTGCAGTGATCTGTATAAATTTCATTATGGGTCTTGGCAGCAGGTTATTTAAACAAATCAAAGTTTTGTCTTTTATTTAAGTGCAAATTTAAAATAAAATACATAGACTATTAAAATCATGGCCTTTTCTTCAAAGATGCACTACTCTAGTTATGCAGTGGCCCAGTTCTCTCTCCTTCTCTGTATAATATTTGAATATCCTCAAAAACTAGCTCTTTCTTGGATGAAGTAAATTTAAAAAGGGGACTATTCTTCCCGGTGGCAGATACATAGTGAAGTTAATCAATTATTCTCTTTAAAGTTTAGCATGTTCTGTAATTAATGCCATAGTCCTGAGAAATAATTCAACACAATTCTGGCTTTGACTTAGTCATGCAATCATTGGACCTGAAGTAAACTGAAGGGCTACGTCTACACTGGCCCCAAATTTCGGAAAAGTCATGCAAAGCAGGTAAGTCAGAATAGGGAAATCCGCGGGGGATTTAAATATCCCCTGCGGATTTAAATAAACATGTCCGCTGCTTTTTTTCCAGCTTGGGGAAAAGCCGGAAAAAAGCGTCTAGACTGGCGCGATCCTCCGGAATAAAGCCCTTTTCCGGAGGATCTCTTATTCCTTTCAAGTAGGAATTCCTTTCAAGTAGGAATAAGAGATCCTCCGGAAAAGGGCTTTATTACAGAGGATTGCGCCAGTCTAGATGCTTTTTTCCAGCTTTTCCCCAAGCCGGAAAAAAAGCGGCGGACATGTTTATTTAAATCCGCGGGGGATATTTAAATATCCCCCGCGGATTTTCCTATTCTGACTTACCTGCTTTGCATGACTTTTCCGGAATTTGGGGCCAGTGTAGACGTAGCCAAGTAGTCTTCTAGTCTAGCCAGTAGGAGTAAGTATTATCTAGACTATTCCTGACTTTATCTAACATGCTCCTAAAAACCTCCAAAAACAGAGATTCCAGAGATTCCTCAACCTCCCTGGATAACTTATTCCAGTATTTAACTACCCTTACATCTGTCCATATTTTTCCTGAAATGTGATATCCAGAACTACGCATGGTAGTAGGAAGAAAGCCTGAGATGTAAGCCCTTCTTTTAGAGACCTGGTGTGAGGCGGGATCTGCTTACAGAATTTGGCAGGAATGGGGCTGATATTGCAGAAATGAACATTTCTAAGAACTGCTAATCACAGAATATATATGCAAATACATCCTGATGTTAAATGGTACCAGAACATCCTGATACAAAAACATTTCCCAAGTATAACAAGAACACACTGACCCCTCCAAAAAAGATAAGGTAAGGTTAACGATCTGTAAAAAAGATGTTTTGATTGAACCAACATGTAAAAGGTGATATAAGAGGGAAATAACTATGACATGCTTTTTTGTTTTAGAGTATCAAAAATATTGTAGAGAGAGACTTTTTGACCAGTCAGTGGGGGAAATGGACTGCCATTTAATTTTAAATTCCTACCAGTCACTGAGCTGCTTCCATTGTTATGGACATATGTGAATTAGTAGCCTTATAAAGTCTGCCGGGTGCTATTATTGTTGATGTGCTTTGTCAACAATAAAAGTGGTTGAGTGCCTCTGCATCTTAATGAATTTTGTGGATATTATGCAGTTTCTTCAGGGTCTTCAGTGCCAACTGTCTGCATAGAACTAGAACAGCGTACGGGGAAAACACACATACTCAGCCAAACATCTGATGACATTAGTGACCCCAACTACTAATTTGATAAGTAAGCAAACTGTCCTTTGTAAAAATCACATTCAGCAGAAGGAAAAACCCATACAGCAGCTACCTAGCTGAAGACATATCAATGTTGGGTAGAGCAGAATTATTACTTCTCATGTCTTGCTTACCACGCTCCTGTCAATACCTTCCATAATGATGTCTGTTTCTTTGCAACAATGTTGTTACATTGTTAACACATTTTTATCTTGTGATCCAGCATGAGCCCCAGATCCCTTTGAAGTATTTCCCATTTTCTATGTGTTCAATTGATTGTTCCTTCTAAAGTAGAGTACTTTGCATTTGTCCTGTGCTCCAGACCCTTTCTCCAGTTTGTCCAGATGATTTTATCCCCCAAAGCACTTGTAATTTCTCATAGCTTGGTGTCCTCCACAAACTTTGTAAATGTTCTCCCTTTGCTATTATCTAAATCATTGAACAGAACCAGACACAGGACCAATCCCTGCAGGATCTCATCTGATATACTCTTCCAGCTTGACTGGGAATCACTGATATCTACTTTCTGGGAATGGTTATCCAATCCATCTAGGTTGTATTTCCCTAGTTTATAAGAAGGTCAGCGAGATAGTATGAAAAGTCTTATTAAAGTCAAGGTATACCACATCCTCCACATCCACAAGGCGTATTACCCTATCAAAGAAAGCTTTGAGGTTGGTTTGACATGATTTGTTCCACACAAATCCAGGCTGAGTGTTACTTATCACCTTATTATCTTCTAGGTGTTTGCAAATTGAATGCTTAATTATTTGCTTAATTATCTTTCTGGGTATTGAAGTAAAGCTGGCTAGTCTGTAATTACCCTAATTGTCCTTATTCTGTTTTTCATAAATTAGCACTTTACTTGCCCTTTTCCAGTCCTCTGGAATCTCTCGTGTCTTCAAAGATAATCACTAATGGCTTAGACATCTTCTTAGTCAGCGCCTTGAGCATTCAGGGTTGTATTTCATCAGGCAACATGAAGACATCAAACATGTCTACGTAATTTTTAACTTTTTTTCCCCCTATTTTAACCTCATACCTCCTTTTCACTGGTGCTCACTATGTTAGATTACTACTAAATTTTTTATGGAAACTGAAACAAAAAAAATGTTTAGCACTTCTGCCAATTCTGCTCTCTGTGCTATTGTTTTCCCTCCTCATTGAGTAATGAGTCTACCTGTCCTTAGTCTTCCTCTTGCTTCTAAAATATTTATAAACTTGCTGTCCTTTATGTGTCTAGCTATTTTAATCTTGTTTTGTGCCTTGGCCTTTATGATTTTATCCCTACATGCTTGTGTTGTTTATATTCATCCTTTGTAATTTGATGTAGTTTTCAGTTTTTATAGGACTCTTTTTTGGCGTTTAAGATCATTCAAGATCTCTTGGTTAACCTACAGTTATCTCTTGCCGTGCTTTCTATCTTTCCTACACAGTGAAATAGTTTGCTTTTGTGCCCTTAATAACGTCTCTTGGAAAAATGTTAACTCCTTTGATCTATTTTCTCCCTTAGACTTGCTTCCCATAGGATCTAATCTACCAAATCCCTAAGTATGCTAACGTATTCCTTTTTGAAATCCATTATCTTTATTGTGCTGTTTTCACTCAGCTTTCCTTAGAATAATGCACTCTATCATTTCATAATTACTTTCGCCTAGCTGAGTTCCACTTTCTAATTCTCAACCCATTCCTCTCTATTTGTCAAATTAAAATTTAGAATTAACTCTTCTCCAGTAGCTTTTGCCACATTCTGAAAAAATGTTTTTTAAGAACTTGTTGGATAATCTGTGCCCTTCCGTGTTATTTTCCCTATAAATATCAGGGTAGTTGAAGTCTCTCTGCCCCCCACTCCCAGTCCTGTACTTTGGATGATTTGTTAGTTGTGTTCAAAAAAACCTCTCATCTACCTCTTCTTCCTAGTTAGATCTTCTGTAATGGATGCCTACCAAGACAATTCCCTTGTTTTTTACCCAAAAATTTCCAATAAGTCTGTCTCCTATTTCCTTCTAAACTTAACAAGTATATAGTATTGAAAGACCTCCTTCCTTTTTTCCCTGCCTGTCTTTCTTGAGAAAACAATCAACTTATTCCAATCATGTGCATTATCATGTGTTTATTATCTAGACTTTCAAGTTCTTTCTACTTATTCCCCATTCTTCTCATACTAGCATACCTATATCTAAGACACTGATTTGATTTCCCCTGTATGTTCTTTCTTTTTTCTGCCTTATATCTGGTATAACAGCCCATGTTCCCCCTATGTTCCAGTCCTTCTCCCAAGGCTTTTTGACACACCCATTACTCCTGCCCCCACCAAACATAGATTAAAGCCCTCCTCACTAACTTAGCCAGTCTGTATTCAGACATGCTCTTTCCTTTCTTCATGTCTTCTTTCATTGGTAACTGATAATTCATTTAGTCAGGACATTTTTGTTATTAGACTTTGAATCTGCATGTAGTCAATAAGCACTTGTGACCCAGATTCTAATGGTGGTTTGATTATTCCATGTTATTTCAGATGGTAAGCTAGCACAATAGGGAATCTAGTAATATTTTATTATATCTGATGACCAGTTAAATAATTCAAAACATTAGTACAAAACTTAAGTATGCTTAATGGATCGTATTAGATTCAGTTCCATGCAGAGATGATATAAAGTAGACAATTCACCTTTCTAAACAAGCCCAATTCAATGGATTCATAGCCTGTGTGCACACAGGGAACTAGTGACTTCCTAGCTCATTGCACAGCAGGGTCCAAATTCTGTTTGGAGCTTTTGGGTGCTACCACATATTTATATACAATAAGTTCGGATATAATATTTCCTATATCATGCACTCATCTTTTTGATACATTATTTTCATCTGCAGATATTTCGCCTGTTTTGTCTTATCTCTTATTCCATATAATTTAAGACCACCAAATAGTCATTGCAGATACCAAACTACTAACTACAGTTGAATACCAAACCAAGAATGCATAGGTTATCTTTTTAAAATTCATGAATGATATTTTTATATCATGTGTCTATTATGGAGCCATTGATTTGTAACTGTTTAAAAGACAAATGAAAAAAAAACCAGTATTTAACTCCTTAAACTTTTTTCACAGAAAAATAATAATATATTTTGAAAGAAAAGTAAATGTATTTGTCCATAAAAATATTCTATTTTATCCAGAAAATATATTGTGGTCAATCTCTTTCTGGTTGGTATAAAAAGATCAAGCAGAATTTCTCAACTAAAAAAGGATTATCCAATGTTGGTAAGAAAATGTGCGGTGAACAGTTTTTTTTTTTGTTTGCTAGCTATCTGATGATTTATAATTTTGGAATCAAAAAACGTTTTAAACAGTATTTGAATATAATAGGAGCCAAATACCCCACAGATAATCAGGCCTGAGTTCTAGAACTGTTGTATAATTATTCTTTATTTCTGAATCACAAAACCTTTAAAAATATGCTATTTTAACCTATTTTCAGGGTCTCTCCAGACAGTTAGTAGGATCCTTTTCAGAGTCAAACCTTTTGTATGCTTTTCCTTACGAATCTATACAAATGAACTCAATTGCAGGCAGAAAGGCTAATGGTTTGCCCCCCCTGTTCAAACTGAAATGAATTAGAGCACATCATCTGCTAGCATACAAAGGGTATGTCTACAATACAGAGTTTTTTCGGAAAAACGACTATTTTTGCCAAAAAATTTCAATTACGTCCACATTGCAATCACATTCTTTCAAAAGAAAATTGAAAGAACAGAGGGGTTTTTCTGGCATTGGTTATCCTCTTTCTACGAAGAAGAAGCTTTTTTCCGAAAGAGCTCTTTCAGAAAATGGCATGTGAGAATGGGGAAGAGGTGTTCTTTTGGAAGAGGAGGAAAGAGAAAAAGCACAGGTGCCTTGGTGGCCACTCCAGCCATAGAAATCCCAGTTTAAATGTGAGATAGCGTTCATTCAGCGTGAACACTATCTTTCGAAAAAGCAGATCGCTTTTTTGATGTGCTTTGGCAGTGTGGACATGCTCTTTTGGAAGAAGTTTTTTCAGAAGATCTCTTCCAGAAAAGCTTCTTCTGACAGAAGTCTGCAATCTAGAGATAGGCAAAGATATTAGTTAGGGAAGATAACATATTCCCCATCTACATTATCTTTACTGCATAGGCTCACTAGCTAGAGACCCTAGTAATGTGACTGTAATCGAGTCTCCCTGTCTTGGGAGTGTCAGGAATCAGGGTCTGAAACAGAGCTAATCTCTGCTCTCCATAAGCTTTATATGTATTGGGGTCTCCAGGAAATGGCTTTAGCATTAGCATCCTGTGAACCTGTTGAAAACTGTCATTTAGAATTGAGCCAGATGACCATTTTTGCAGGGGTTTGTCCAGGACAATATGGGTGTGTGATTAAAATTTCCAGTCTTTGACAGAATTTTTTCTTTCTCAATGCTATCTTGTGGAATTTCCACAGAAGGATTTGGTCTGGGCCTGGAGTGACCATATGTCCCATTTTGGCTGGGACACATTCTTTTTTAAGTTCTGACCCTATCATCTAGACTTTTTGGCAATAGTTCATTTTTTTCTGGCTCAGCATAGATAACTTGTAAACCATATACTGTGAATCAAACAAGAGTTGATAGCTGAGTTGTGTTGTGTTGTTTTTCCTTTTGCATTTCCTGGCATTTTTTCTGGGTTTTAATTATAACCTTACACTTTACTAATGCCAATTGTTTTCACATTTAATGCTGCTTGTTTTCTGGAATGGTTCTCTCCTTGGCAAGCCCTCTCAGAGAATGACATAGGCCCCGGCCCTAGCCCCCCAACATATCTAACTTCTCATCCACAGGTTAATACTAAACCCAAAAGAAAATATGAAAATGAACACTTGAGACATTCATTTATTAACAATTAAGTCAGTATACCAATAACATGTATATTAAAAATGTAACTTTAATTGTGAGTTTCTACTGCAAGCAAAACTCTTCATTTTAGGAAAACTTTTCTGGCTTTGTTGTGTGCAAACTCATTTATAATTGGAGAAAAATCTAGTTTATGTGCAATATCACTGTTAATATTAAGCATTGCAAGTCCATTCAAGTGCTCTTGTCCCATTATAAAATGATGATCGTTCTTTATTTATTTTAACATGTTGAATGTGCATTCACCTGAAGCCACTAATGCAGGGAGACTGACAAAAATACGTAATGCAATTATTATATTAGGAAATACAGTTGGCAGGCTGAGATTGAATATTTCTTGAAGCAGTTCTTTTGGCTTGCAGTCTGATTTGAAGTTGGTGGAATGTATACGTTTCAGGAAGACAATTTCGTCACAGCGATCTCTTGAAATTTCATTCATCCACTGAATATAGATCTTCATCACTTAGTTCTCTGAACTCCCAAAGGATGGCATCAACAATAACAAAAAAAAATGACTCGATAGTTCCTCTCTGCATCAAATTGGGCTGTGATTGGTAGAAAACTTAGGGTACGTCTAGACTACTGCATTTTGTCGAAGGAAGTTTTGTCGACAGATACTGTCGACAAAACTTCCGTCGACAAAGAGCGTCCAGACACATTGAGTTTTGTCAACAAAGCAAGCTGCTTTGTCGACAGAACTCCGTAGTCTGGACGCAATGTTACAGGCAATAACACCTTCTGTCGACAGAGTTCTGTCGACAGAAGGTGTTATGCCTCGTAAAATGAGGTATACCAGCGTCGACAAAACTGCTGAGTTCTGTCGACGTTATGTCGACAGAACTCAGCGGTAGTGTAGACGCTGGTATAGTTTTGTCGACAAAAGTCCACTTTTGTCGACAAAACTAGGTAGTCTAGACACACCCTTAGATTAGTTTTGTGGATTGTATTTAGCAACTTCATCTACATGGACAACATTAAAATGCATGCATAGTTTGACATATACTTCTGAATTGACTTAAGCTTGTGAGAGTAAGGGTATGTCTATGTTCGAACTAGGGTGGTAATGTAGGCAACCGGAGTTGCAAATGAAGCCCAGGATTTGAATTTCCCAGGCTTCATTTGCATTTCGCTGGGCGCCGCCATTTTTAAATGTCCGCTAGTGCGGACTTCGTGCCGCACGGCTACACGCGGCACGGACTAGGTAGTTCGGACTAGGCTTCCTAGTCCGACCTACTGTTACTCCTCGTGAAGGTAGTATTCCCTGAGGAGTAATGGTAGTTCGGACTAGGAAGCCAACAGATGAGTGGTAAAAGCACGATTGTCAGCATCTTTTGGGATATTACTTGAAATCTGAAAACAACTAACTTTGAGAAACAACTGTGTTTGAGCAACAGTTTTCTTCTCAAGAAGTCCGGTATCAGGTTCTGATGACACTGTTTCCTGTGCTAATCATAAGTTCCTGCTCTTGCTGTGCAGCATCTTCGAGGTCCTCATTTTCAGCCTGCACAGTCTCTAAATCAAGTGTAGATTCTGCATTTATCACGACTGTTGGCATTTCTGTGTCTTGATGAATGACCTCATTTTGAGGCAGTGAAATGTCATTTGGGGTACAAAGTTTTCATCATCAGAATTGAAATTGTCATTGTCAGCATGGTGACCATCTAATGGCTGAGGCATCTTTTCCATGAGAAATGATGTTAATGGCTGTAAACTGTTAACTGCTGCTTTGTTCGGTTGCTTTTACTGTCTCTTACTTGCACCACTTTCAAATCTTTGCTTCATTTTTATAATGGGTTTCTTTTAAAACATAGTAACATACAATACATTAATTTGCTAAAGGCTGTTGGTTATACAAAACTTTAATTGTATATATTTCACAATAAATATTATATAATAATGATTTGAGGGTGTTGTACTATGGCCCTTATAGCCTTATTTCAAAGCCTTGAAATTTCAACTACTAACATGTTCCCATTATTAAATTACTCTAATAAATGGTGCATTATTATGATATGAACATGGGATGATTGCCAGATTAGATATAAAGTTCATTAAAAAACTAGAATCAAAAGTTTATTATCTCAAAAAATCCTTTAAAGATTCATCTAAACCTGGATGAAGACGTACCTTATAGCTGAGCCTGATATGGTTATCATAGACAAAGACACATAAGAAAGAACAAGAATAAAAAAATCTCCTATGAACAGGTAAACATCTAATTTAAAGATTAAACTCACCCTCAGCCCAAGCAAAATAACTTTACAGTAACAGAATTAATTACGACTTTTAAAACCTCTAAACTATGCAATAACTGTAAATGACATTTAATAACATAGAATCACTAATCAGAGACGCTACTCCAGTCTCCAGTCACACAGATGAAAACTTGGATGTGACTGAAAAATTGATGAAGGCCTGAGGTCCCACAAATATTTAAATGATTTTCTGCAGCTATATATAGCTTCTTTTGTTCTTTCTGTTATAACTGCAAGGTGTATCATAAATGCAAATGACTTGGTAGAAAATTTTTAAAAATTGAGGCCCATTTGTCTTGTGAGACCCGGGCCAAATGGTTCTCCTATTCCCCCCTATGATAGGTCCTGCTTCTTGGAGATCTGTTGGCTTGGCTTTCAAACATACTGAGCATGTGCATATCCCATTTGGGAGATTTGTGGTGCTGAGCACTTGTGAAAACATGGTCACGTATTTCTCTCCATGTTGCTAACATATTACATGGATTAATGGATTTAGATACATAGGTTAATTTTATACTATGCAAAGGTGTTTTCACACAACTGAATGCTCATGAAAAGGTTGTATATTAGTTTATTTCACATATTGGTGACTTGCCTATTATTTTAACAGAACAATAGCTTTTATTCATTTTTGGCAGATATTTTATCTTATTTTTAAAGATAAATCTCTAATTGTTAAAAATAACTCCTTTGCAGAGGATGGGGTTGGCGGTGGGGAAGGGATCTTGTCCTGGATAAACTTTGAATGACAGTAGAAAAAGCTGTCAACCTTTGTCAGTCATTTCACTATATACCTGACAACATGCCGTCAAAGAATGACAAAATAGCATAGCAGTGGTCTAGCAAACCTAATTGTAGATAAATAAAAGAACACTCACACAGTATGAGAGAATGAGGAAAAAACTGGCTGAACAATGTTGTGTTTTTCCATCTATCACCCTTCATTTGTCAGTGACTGCTTGACAATGTATGCCAGAGAAGTCAAGCTTTAACTCAGTGTAGTTTTTCCATTTCATTTTGTTAGTACCTGCTTTAGTGAGAGGGTCATATGCTTTAAAAGGACATAAAGAATACTTTTTTTTCATAAGAACATAAGAACGGCCATACTGGGTCAGACCAAAGGTCCATCTAGCCCAGTATCCTGTCTACCGACAGCGGCCAGCACCAGGTGCCCCAGAGAGGGTGGACCGAAGAGAATGATCAAGCAATTTGTCTCCTGCCATCCCTCTCCAGCCTCTGACAGACAGAGGCCAAGGACACCATTTTATCCCTTCGCTAATAGCCTTTTATGGACCTAACCTCCATGAAATTATCTAGCTTCTCTTTAAACTCTGTTATAGTCCTAGCCTTCATAGCCTCCTTTGGCAAGGAGTTCCACAGGTTGACTACACGCTGTGTGAAGAAGAACATTCTCTTATTAGTTTTAAACCTGCTCCCCATTAATTTCATTTGGTGTCCTCTAGTTCTTCTATTTAGGGGACTAATAAATAACTTTTCTTTATCGGCCCTCTCCACACCACTTATGATTTTATATACCTCTATCATATCCCCCCTCAGTCTCCTCTTTTCTTTTCAAATGTTGTACTTGTGGAAGGAATGTATCAATGTAATATTGCATTGTAGTTTGCAATGGTGTTTAAAGTATCTGTCAAAGTATTAAAATAGTTGGCAGATTCTTTTTATTACTCTAACTAGCATTTAGGATCTGATTCAGGCAAAAGGTCCAAGTGTCCAGCTAGTCTGATGACAAAAGATCATTTGATTGCTCATGCTATGTTGTCAGTGTTTAACATTATCACATACACATCTTCATTATTAAATACTGAAGGAAACATCAGTATAATCAAATCATAGGATTAAATGTAGATATTCTGTTTGAGTTTGCTTATGTATCCTTTCTATCACCATCTGACTCTCTTTAAGATACTTATTTTTACATGTATGGTTCTCTGGAAAACATCAGATCAATATGCCAGGATTTAATTGTTAGAACTCTAACTTGATGAGGTCCCAAGCTATGTTTGGTACCCTGATAGGAGATGACATTTGGGGTACCTGACCCAATTGGCTACCCGTACATATAGCATCCAGGTATAAATTGGAGATTTTTGGCTTTGGAATTGACTTTGTCTACCAGTTATTAAATTTTGCAGTCTTCAGGATGTGCTGCAAGACCCGGCATTCCTTCTGGGAGAGGGGGCTACATGGCTGACACGACGTGGTGAGAATTTTCTAGGAAATGACTGGAACTTTGATATGTCAAGAAAAACAACTTGATCTTGTAACAATAAGTGGGGGAATAACACTGGGTTTGTTTGTTTTGGTCTATTTGTTGGAGGAAGTAAATTAATTTGAGGGTAATGGCTCTCAACCTGATCTTTTCACTTCTCATTTGTATTATTAATGAATTATTGAATGAAATCAAGAGCACTGGATGAATACATACATACATACATATGAACTACAGAGTGACAAGGAAATCTTATAATATGCAACCATGCTGGGTGAAATCCTGGCCTGTGACTTCAGGGGAACTAGGATTTCACCCAACTTCCATCTCATTAGTTTTAAACTGTATTACTGCAAAAATGCAGCATGAAAGAGCAACTTCCTCTTGCTCTTGGGTCTGTGCTCTTTCATGCTGCATTTTTGCATTAATACAGTTTTATTCATGTAGAAGCAAGTTTACCCCTTTTCTCTGTTATCTCTCTCTTCAAAGCACAATTTTATGTATGTGATTCATGGCTATCTGCTTCCTAATGATATTGATATTATTTAGTAGATAATTCCTCTTGTTCTGCTAAATATTCTTCCTTCATCACATAGTGGCTCAATGTGTTTTCTGTTATAATTATTCAATACGCAGAACTTGCAAAGGAATCCAGGTGGCACCCGCATGGAATCTGCTTGCTGTTACAAGCTTCAGCTCTAATTGGTAACTTGTTTGCAGCAGGAAATGTGTCTCCTCTCTGTTTTATGCAGTACTGAGCTCAACAATAGTCAACTCATAGCTAAGTACGAATAAGAATGTATTAACATGCTTATTGAATCTTTAGTGATAGTGTGGAGAATTCTCACACCTGCTACAGAGTTTTATATTCAATTTCCAAGTATAAATAGTATTGCATTAATTCTTCTAGGAGCAGAACACTGTAGAAGGTAAACTACTCTTGCTGGGGAGAGCTTACATATAAGACGCCATAAAAAATCCGCCATAAAAAATGTGTTTAACTAGGGTTTGAGAATTTTTAATGAACTCTTTACATTTTTACTATGATTGTTCTGGAAAGCTGAATGATGATTAGTGACAAGCCTTCCCCATCTTGGTTAACTTTTTTGATAATTAGTTTCCTTTTTACTTCTGACTATGGCCTGGTCTACACTAAACCAGGCAGGGCAGCTGAAGATACACCATCCAGCTACACAAAATGTGTAGCTGGATTTGGCTTACATTAAGCTAATCCACTGCAGCTTCTATACTGCAGGAGGCCAATGGGAGCACACGCCCTCACCAGCTTCCCTAACTCCTCACAGAATGAGGAGTACAGGATGCTGTCAGGAGCTACTGTCAGTGTTCAATTTGGGGGGGTCTACACCTGACCTGCCAAATCGAACGCTAGATCTGCCTCTATAGGGTCCATCTTCTCCATAGTGTAGACATGCCCTATGTGAATTCTTAAAAAGAGAAATGAGAACTGGACATTTTCTGTGATGTATTCTACTCCGTTTCCCAAGACAGGTAACACCTCCTCAAAACTAAGGGGAAAAACAACTGGCAGTTTTTCAAAGAGACATTATTAAGGGCCCAAAAGCAAATTATTCCTCTGCGTAGGAAAGACAAAAAGTATGGCAAAAGGCCGCCTTGGCTTAACCAGGAGATCTTGCATGATCTAAAAATAGAAAAGGAGTCATATAAAAAGTGGAAACTAGGAGAAATTACAAACGATGAATATAAGCAAACAATACAGGTATGTAGGGGAAAGATTAGAAAGGCAAAGGCACAAAACAAGCTCAAACTAGCTACAGGCATAAAGGGTAACAAGAAGACATTCTATAAATATATTAGAAGCAAGAGGAAGACCAAGGACAGGCTAGGCCCACTGCTCAGTGAGGAGGGAGAAACAGTAACAGGAAACTTGGAAATGGCAGATACACTTAATGATTTATTTGTTTTGGTCTTACCAAGGAGTCTGATGAAGGAATGTCTAACATAGTGAATGCTAGTGGGAAGAGGGTAGGTTTAGAAGATAAAGTAAAAAAAGAACAAGTTAAAAATCATTTAGAAAAGTTAGATGTCTACAAGTCACCAGGTCCTGATGAAATGTGTTCTAGAATACACAAGGACCTGATAGAGGTTGTGTCTGAGCCTTTAGCTATCATCTTTGAAAAATCATGAAAGGCGAGAGAGATTCCAGAAGACTGGAATAGGGCAAATATAGTGCCCATCTATAAAAAGGGAAATAATAGCAACACAGGAAACTACAGACCAGTCAGTTTAACTTCTGTGCCAGGAAAGATAATAGAGCAAGTAAGTAAGGAATTCATCTGCAAACACCTGAAAGATAATAAGGTGATAGGTAACAGTCAGCATGAATTTGTAAAGAAAAATCTATAAACCAATCTGATAGCTTTCTTTGATAGGATAACGAGTCTTGTGGATAAGGGAGAAGTGGTGGACATGGTATACCTAGACTTTAGTAAGGCATTTGATATGGTCTTGCATGATATTATTATCAATAAACTAGGCAAATACAACTTAGATGGGGCTACTACAAGCTGGGTGCATAACTGGCTGGATAACCATTCTCAGAGAGTAGTTATTAACAGATCACAATCCTGCTGGAAATGCATAACAAGTAGGGTTCTGCAGGGGTCTGTTTTGGGACAGTTTCTGTTCAATGTCTTCATCAACAATTTAGATATTGGCATAGAGAGTTTATTAAGTTTGCAGATGATACTAAGCTGCGAGGGGTTGCAAGTGCTTTGGAGGATAGGATCATAATTCAAAATGATCTGGACAAACTGGAGAAATGGTCTGAGGTAAATAGGATGAAGTTTAATAAGTATTCCACTTAGGAAGGAACAATTAGTCTCACACATAGGCTGTGTCTACACTGGGCCACTTATTCTGGAAAATCAATCGCTTTTCCGGAATAAGCTGCGAGCTGTCTACACTGGCCCTTGAATTTCCGGAAAAGCTACGATGCTCTACTGTACAAAATCAGCCGCTATTCCGGAAAAACTATTCTGCTCCCGCTCGGGCATAAGTCCTTATTCCGGAACACTGTTCCGGAAAAGGGCCAGTGTAGACAGCCCAGTAGTCTTTTCCGGAAAAAAGCCCCGATCGCGAAAATGGCAATCGGGGCTCTTTTCTGGAAAAGTGCGTCTACATTGGCCACAGATGCTTTTCCGGAAAAAGGACTTTTCCGGAAAAGCAGCCTGCCAATGTAGACGCTCCTTTTCCGGAAAAACTGAAAACAGAACAGTATTCTGTTTTAAGCATTTCCGGAAATTCATGCCAGTGTAGACACCGCCATACAGAATGGGAAGTGACTATCTAGGGAGGAGTACTGCAGAAAAGGATTGAGAGGTCGTAGTGGACTGCATGCTAAATATGAGTCAACAGTGTGACGCAGTTGCAAAAAAAGCAAACATGATTCTGGAATGCATTAACAGGAGTTTTGTGAGCAAGACACGAGAAGTGATATTCTACTCTACTCTGACCTGATTAGGCCTCAGTTGGAGTATTGTGTCCAGTTCTGGATACCACATTTCAAGAAAGATGTGGAGAAATTGTAGAGAAGGTCCAGAGAAGAGCAACAAGAATGCTGAAAGGTCTAGAGAATATGACCTATGAAGGAAGACTGAAAGAATTGGGCTTCTTTAGTTTGGAAGGGAGAAGACTGAGTGGGGACATGATAGTGGTTTTCAGGTATTTAAAAGGGTGTCACAAGGAAGAGGGAAGACAATTGTTCTCCTTAGCCTCTGAGGATAGAACAGGAAGCAATGGGCTTAAACTGCAGCAAGAGAGGTTTAGGTTGGATATTAGGAAAAACTTCCCAACTGTCACATACCCCAACCCAAACTTCTGGACCCTCTCATTCAGAAGCCTGTGGCTTGCTCAATAGCCCAATCCTCCACCTAACCCCAACACTCCCCAGCCTGGAGTCCCCTCCCCTAGCCAGCGTCCCCTTCTCCACTTCCCTCATTCCCACCCCAGAGCCCACACATCCTGTCTCAACCCAGTGAGAGTGCTGCTAGATTGCAGGGATTTTTCCGGGTTTCCAGAGGTATCCCGGAAAATCTCTTCCATGTCCAGGGACACGTTTGTCCTTCCACTTTTTTTAGCGGAAGAGCAAACATGATCTTTCGGTTACCCCGTATTCCTCATGGAATGAGGAAGAAGGGGGCTTCCAAAAGAAGGGGTTTTTTTTCTGACATTTGGCACAGTATAGACCGGCCAAATGTTCAAAAAACCTCCTCCTACAGAAGAATCGAAAAGAAGCAGCAGTGTAGCCATACCCTGAGAGTGTATAAGGGCTGGGGATAGCAAGTGATGGAGAGGAGGAGAACAGAGAGTGCAGGGCTTCAAGTAAGGGGTGGGGTATTGGGGGAAGGCTGGGGTGGTAGATCTTGGCTTGTTCTGACATTTAAAAAGTGATCTTGGGTGTAAAAAGGTTGGGCTAGACAGTACTGGGTCCTGCCATGAGGGCAGGGGACTGGACTCGATGTCCTCTCAAGGTCCCTTCCAGTTTTAGTGTTCTATGATTCTGTGAAAACATTCCGCACCAGTACTCCCTGGAAACAATATCAGTCATCTTAGGAATCATTGTTTGTATGGGTGAATTACATTTGCCAGTAAATATATTTTATAAATGGCATAAAAATTCACTCCCTGGTTCCTCTGTATCTTATTTCCATGGCAGTTCTTGTTCCTTTCTATGTCACCACACATCCCCTTTTCACACATTTTACCTATCTCTAAAAAATCTGTCTTTCACGTCAAAATTGGAGCTTTCTCCTGGTGCACCCTGTTAGCTTTTTATACAGTGCTATAGCCCGAGTGTCTCGGGTTTCTGGGTCATCCTTATGAATGAAGTATCCAACGCTGCTAATTTCATTTCTAATTGTATAAGCTAATAAGGGTATTTTCAAATTCTTAGCCAGAGCATCATTTTGAGATTAGAGTGACATCCATTTAAATAATTCAGGCTGTTATGTCTATAAACTTTCTTTGAATCACTACATATGGGAATTTCCCACAATATATGCAGTTTATAGATATAAGGAATTCAGATTCTTTCTAGTTCTTTTAGCATGGACCTTTTGCATCATGCCTAACTTAAAAAAGAAGCAGATTCTGTGGGGTTCTGTGGATTCTTGATGTATTTTGTAGAGGATCAGTATAACTAGCTTAGCCCAACCTGATCTTTTCCCCTGATTTCACACACTCCTCTCATTGCACCCCTGTGAGATACAGTGGCAAATAAAACCTGATTGTAAAATGGATAGGCTCAGTTAGCCTCAAACATATCTAAACAAGAACAAAGTGGACATTCTTTATACTGGTCCATCATTTTGGTATTTTCAAAAAATCCTGAAATATTTATACTTTTGTCAGATACCCCATGAATATTAAATACATATATTTAAAAGATATTCTTGTGCAGAGTTCAGCTGCCCAGCTGCCCCTCTAAGTTGTTAGTAGGATGATTCCACACATTTAGTAATGCTTTACTGAATTAAAAAACTGCTAGATTTTTTTATTCAGTACGTAGAACAAAATGATCTGGCACATAGCTATAAGTAACATGATGCAATGGTGTATCTTGTCTCTTTCCATTCAAGAATGATCTTCTTCTGCCTGATTTAAGGCAATGTTAGCATAAATAAATATCTGCTACCAAAAGAGCTTAGCTTTGTAATGTTTCACTGGGAATAAATAATGTAGTCAGAGTTGTTGGGAAGAGATCTTTATTGATTATACAATCTTATAGGCTGGAAAAGGCCCGTGTTTGTCCATAAGGGTTTGGTCCTTAGGAAGTATCTACACTGCAATTAAAAATCTACAACCAGCCCATGCCAGCTGACTCAAGATCATGAGGTATGGGCATCGGGGCTGTTAATTTGTAGTGTAGACTGGGCGTGGTCTCATGCCTGGTCTCTAGGACCCTGCAGGGTGAATGGATCCCAGAGTGTGGGTTGCAGCCTGACCTGGAATGTCTGTACTGCAGTTAAAAAGCATCTTAGCCTAAATCCAGGTTGGCTAGCACAGGTCAGAGAGTGGGGGTCTAATTGCTGTGTAGACATGTCTGCATTCCTGAACTCCAGGAGCATGTCTACACAGCAGGGCTAAATTCAAAATAAGCTATGCATCTTGAACTACGCTAACTGCACAGCTTAAGTTGATATAGCTTATTTCGACTTCTGGTGCTGTCTACACAGCAATTATTTCAAGATAGAACATTCTTCTCCCAACTTCCCTTACTCCTTCTACAATGAGGATTACAGGAGTTGGAGTAAGCAGTCCTCCAGCTCGACATTATGTTGAAAAAACTGCTTTTGTGTAGACACAGACTATGTTATTTCGGAATAACTGATGGTATTCTGAAATAATGCTGCTGTGTAGACATAGCCCAGATGCCCTATCACTAAAGTCACAGATATTTTCAGGAAAAGTCATCACAGCTCATGGGCAGGAAACAGAAACTCACTATCCATCACCTGTCTGGGACCTGAGTAAATTTTGGGGTGGAGGCGGTGGTCTGGGTGCTCATAGGGGGAGTGCTCCAGGAAGCAATATGGATGCTCGTTTGGAGGTGGGGAAGGCTTGCCGCCTGGGAACCCCCATAGTGTTGTGCAGGAGGTTGGTGGTACTGGAGGGCGTCCTGCATGGCTCCTTGTGGCTCCAAGGTAGCAACAAAATGTCCCTCCCTCGGTTCCCAGGTCCATGTGCTGCCCCCACCCTAACCACCAGCTCTGCAGCTCTCATTAGCTGGGAACCATGGCCAATGGGAGCATCAGGAGTGGTGCCTGTGGGTGGAGGCAGTGTACAGAGCTCAAAGCGGGGGGGGGATGTATCACCACTTGGAGCCCCCCCCAAGTTAAACACCGCCCAGAGCCCTCATCTTCTGCCACGCCACAACCTCCAGATCTGAGCCCCCTCCTACAACCAAACTCCTGCTGCTGTTAGGAAGGGGGCAGTGGCACGAGACTGCCCCAGCAGTGGCTAGTGCAGCTGCCTGAGCTGCTCACGTGGCCCGTAGGCCAGCCGCTACGGAATGTCCTGGAAAGTAACAGAATCTGTGCCTTCCATTACTTCTGTGATAAACTGGCAGCCCTGACTCATCACTAAGAGCGCTAATGAAACCTGATCCTCTTTCTACAATTTCTTTATCAAACTACATTTGAGATTCGTAGTTAATATTGCTAGTTTGACACTTTTACTAGAGTGGCCCCATTGTGCTCTGCATTGTACAGGCACTTAATAAAAGCCATTTTCTTTCACGAAAAATATTACAATCCAGGGCAATTTGGGATTAAAAAAGATAGTCAGTACATAGTTAAACTTATTATAACTAGTGAGCTGCAGTTGTAAGCCATCTCTATATTAACAGCAATATCTTTCCTCACTATGCATGTTTGATGGACAACAATACTATTCCATTGTCTAATTAAATAATGCCTCATTTTTTCATGTCTAAATATACTTTGTGGTCCAGAACTGAAAATCTTGTCAAAATGAAGCCCTCTAATTTACTTTAGTGTCTCAAATTTGATAGGTTTGTTTACCAAATGTCAATGTTTGTTAAGCACTCTAAAGCAGTGAAAAATTTCTAATCAACAACTCCTGACTGCTGTGTCCCTCTGAAGAAAGCTTTTTTTTTTTTAAAATGAGTCTGAGCTGCCATCCTATTAAAAGGAAACTGCGTTTTTTTTAAAGAACGTAGTGTGCTAGCTTTAAATTTTTTATTTTTTATTTTAAAGTTATAATTACTTTTCATTTGAAGTGTGCATTCACCTTTAAACTTGGGTATAGCCAACCTCTTTATGTATAGATAATTTCCACATGGACTTCTTTACACAGGTAATTTAATCCAAAATTTAATTCACTTTTATTAACATTGGTTGAATTTCATTGCTATAATATAGACAAGACACTGTTGACTGTGGAACTTTTACCATCATGTTTCTTCGGTTGATAGGTTAAACTGATGTGGTGCTAGAAGCTAACAGAGTCTTTTCTACACTAAGGCTGCCATAGACTCCTAGACACAGAGGTCAGAAGGGAAAATCATGATCATCTAGTCTGACCTTCTGAACATGGCAGGCTACAGAATCTCACCTACCAAGATGAAATAGCCCCCTATCTCCGAGAGGCTCTGGGGGTATGTCGACACTACAAAGTTAATTCGAACTAACAGCGCCTTTCATAGGCACTACACATGCAAACCTCTAGTTCGAACTTAATTTGAACTAGCAGAGCACTTAATTTGAATTAGGTAAACCTCATTCTACGAGGACTAACGCCTAGTTCGAATTAAGTAGTTCGAATTAAGAGCTGTGTAGCCACTTAATTCGAACTAGTGGGAGGCTAGTCCTTCCCAGCTTGCCCTGGTGGCCACAACCAGGGAAACTCTTCTGCCCCCCTCCCGGCTCCGGAGCACTTAAAAGGGTACGGTCTGGCTACGGTGCCCGTGCCAGGTGCAAGCCTGCCAGCACCCAGCCAGCAGATCCTGAACCTGGCACGGCATGAGCCAGCCACCCGCTGCCACTCAGCCCTCCGCCTCTTCCTGGGACTAGGCTGGCAGCTCCCGGGGCCGCAAGAGGCGGGCGCCCACCTGGTCTAGTGTGGAGATCATGGACCTCACTGAGGTTTGGGGGGAGGCACCCAACGTCCACGACCTCCACACTAGGCACAGGAAAGAGGCTGTCTAGGGCAGGACAGCTGCCAGCCTGGCCACCAAAGATCGCATGCAAACCCAGGAGCAGGTTTGCATGAAAATCAAGGTGGTCCAGTGAGACCCCCGACCCTGAGCCCTGAGCTTAGAACATAAGAACATAAGAATGGCTGTATTGGGTCAGACCAAAGGTCCATCTAGCCCAGAAGCCTATCTGCCGACAGCGGCCAACACCAGCTACTCCGGAGGGGATGGACCGAAGACAATGACCAAGCCGTTTGTCTCGTGCCATCCATCTCCCGCCTTCCACAAACAGAGGCCGGGGACACCGTTTCTACCCCCTGGCTAATAGCACTCCATGGACCCAACCTCCATGACTTTATCTAACTTCTCTTTAAACTCTGTTATAGTTCTAGCCTTCACAGCATCGTATGGCAAGGAGTTCTACAGGTTGACTATTTGCTTTGTGAAGAAGAACTTTCTTTTATTAGTTTGAAGCCTGCTACCCATTCATTTCATTTGGTGTCCTCTAGTCCTTCTATTATGGGAACTAATGAAGAACTTTTCTTTATTCACCCTCTCCACACCACGCATGATTTTATATACCTCTATCATATCCCCCCTCAGTCTCCTCTTTTTCAAACTGAAAAGTCCCAGTCACTTTAGCCTCTCCTCATATGGGACCTGTTCCAAACCTCTGATCATTTTAGTTGCCCTTTTCGGAACCCTTTCCAAAGCCAAAATATCTTTTCGGGGGTGAGGAGATCACATCTGTACGCAGTACTG
Organism: Pelodiscus sinensis; assembly: GCF_052426305.1. NCBI lineage: Eukaryota > Metazoa > Chordata > Testudines > Trionychidae > Pelodiscus > Pelodiscus sinensis. The sequence continues at coordinate 205,319,404 of NC_143052.1, forward strand.
AAGATGTGGGCGTACCATAGTTTTATATTTCCCCTCCTTCTTCCCCTGGATTTCCCCTTCCAGCTCCTTCCTCCCAGGTTTCCCCCTCCCCTCTTTCACCCCTTTTCTTCCCCTCTCCCACGTCCTTTTCCCAGTCTCTCCAGAAGTTAATCCCCACCACCACCCCCAGTTTTGTTAAATAAAGAGTTTCTATTTTTGAACACGTGTCCTTTATTTTTTACTTCAAGAAGGGGGGCTAGGGAGGGGTAAGTGGAAGGAGGTGAGGGAGGAATGGGGCACGAGCCCCTGATGGGGAGGACTGGGGTGGCTCTGCGGGCTCCTCGAGGTGTAAGCTCTCCTGCAAGGTCTCCTGGATCCTGACAGCTCCCTGATTGACCCTCCCCCACGAGGAGTAACCGTAGTTCAAATTAGAAAGCCTAATTCGAAATACCTACTCCGTGTTGCATGTAGCCGCGGTCACGGTGTCTGCACTAACGGGGATTTAAAAATGGGGGCGCCCGGCAAGATGCAAATGAAGCCCAGGATATTTATCGAATGCCTACATTAACCACCCTAAAAAAGGAATAAGGGATCTTTCAGTAAAGGCTTTATTTTCCAAAAGATCCCCTTCTAGACTGGAGCTTTTTTCCGGCAAAGCTCCGAGCCAGAAAATAGCAGCAGCCATGTTTATGCAAATGAAGCGGGGGGGATTTAAATCCCCGCTTCATTTGCAATTGCGATGTGTCTAATTTGCATCCCTTTTACGGAAAAGGGATGCAGTCTAGACACAGCCATTGAGTTATAAGATCAGGAACACATATTCCTGCTCATCCAGAAATATAGTTTATGCTATCATGTGCCGACAATGTCCGTCTGCTATGTACATTGGACAAACGTCTCAGACACTTCACCAAAGAATCAATGCACACAAAACAGATATTAGACAGGATCACAAAGAAAAAACAGTTTCTTTCCATTTCAACCAGAAAGGGCATTGTCTCAACGACCTGATTACCTGCATCCTGCTTCAAAGACCTTTTACCACCAGACTTGAAAGAGAATCCTCTGAACTGTCATTTATGCTTAAATTTGACACTTTACACCTAAGTCTTAACAAGGACGCAAATTACCTTACCCATTACAAAGATAGCTTCCCCAATTATCACCTCTAATATCATTAACTCACAGACATTTACCTTCCCTCTTATCCCCTTTCTGTTCTGAAATTTAATTTGTCCTTTGTGTTCATTTTTTTTTATTGTATCCTTTGGTATATATGGTCATGGCAATTTTCTTCCACAATTTGATCTGAGGAAGTGGGTCTGGCCCACGAAAGCTCATCGCCTAATAAACCATCTTGTTAGTCTTTAAAGTGCTACATAGTACTGTTTTTTGTCCCCCCATCTCTGTCTGGGTTACTGATGTCTTCAAATAATAAAGACTTCAAGTTACAGAGAACTTACCTTGTACATTAGTTTAAGCCTGCAAGTGACCCGTGGCCCATTCTTCAGAGGAAGGCAAAATCTCCCAGGGTCTCTACAAATCTGACCTGGAGGAAAATTCCTTTCCAACACCAAATATGGTGATCAGTTAGATCAGGAGTCTCCAAACTTTTCAGCCCGAGGGCCGCATTAACTATCAAACAGCAGTTCGGGGGCCGACTACACACTTGAGGTCCAAATAAAAAACAATCAAAACATGGATGTTGTTTTTAATTATTTATTTAATATTATTTTATTCAGTTATTATTTAATAACACATTGATACACTACACATGAACACCTGTATTAGTGTGAATGGTGAAATTGTTTCCTGGATGCCAAAATTGTTTCCGTAGACAAAAAGGTCTCCACGGGCCGGATGAGAGGGCCTCGCGGGCCGCATCCGGCCCGCGGGCCGTACTTTGGAGACCTCTGAGTTAGATCTTGATCTCATGTTTGTTCTGTGAGTTTTACATGTCTGAAAGAGAGTGGAATTTCTAGCAACCTTATATATTTTAACCTGACACATTTGTTTGATGAATTTGATAGGGAAATCCTCCAGTTAAATTAGCAACATAGCCACAACAGGCAGTTCACAAGATTCCCTAATGTGTAATTCCAGTGGAATTACCTACATTTTTTACCGTGAAATATTTTGTGTTGAATGAACTAAATAACACTGCACCTGTCCCATAGCATGTCTGTCAATACACAGAGTGGAAGTGCTAGAACTTTCAAGATTACAATCAGCATTTAAACTTACAAAAGCATTATCAAAAAGTTCTGGATTTGTCATCCTCTAAGTGCTCAGTTCTGCCCTTGGGGGGGTAGCCTAGACAGATCCCATTAACTTCAATGGTAGCCTGAAGGAAACATCCAAGGACAAAGTATGACCCTAGCTCTTATCTTAGTTTAAATTATGAGTCTGAATAATACACAGGCAAGATGACATCTACTATCTTCATTTTGTTGTGAATTGACTAGTGGTGTCTAGATCAGAGTTGCTATGTTTTCTTCTCCTTGTGGGACTGAATGATAGAACAGAATCCTGAATGTACATTTAAGAATGTCTACTTACATTAATTTAATACCACCTGTCAGACAGACCTGAACTCTAGTGCTACAAAATACTGTGCTTGAAAACGTGTTCATTGACAGAGGCTATCAAAAGTTTATTTCTTTCAAGTAAGGAATAATTCAACAAAAAAATTTTTTGACAATATTTCATGAATATTAAGACTTTTAAAAAGGTTTTCTTCTGGCATTTGTAACTGCTTAAAATAATTCATATGACAATTCTGGCTATTGATATTTTTAATATGTAGTAAAGCACAAAACACAGAAAATACAGATTGTATCTCCCTTAGCCAGGACTCTCTAGTCTGGCAACATCCATGGTCCAGCAGGACCACGGATGTTCCTGGACTGCAGAGCCCAGATATAGGGAGGTCAGGCTGAAGGGAAGGAGCAACGGGGGCATGACTCAGCCAGGAGCCCTGTGTAGTGGGGACCTCAGAGGGGCAGTCAGTGCATCAAGGAGTACTGGCACCTGCAGCCAGGTAGGAGCAGGAGGCCAGCAGCAGCAGGCGTAGAGCTCTGGTCCCCATCATGGAGCTCCATGCCTGGTGGCAGCCACGGAGCTCCATCCCGGTGATCCACAGCTGGACAGGCAACAGTGGGGCTGAGCTGGAGCGCTAGCTGGGAGTGACACAGGCCATGATAGGAGAGACCTCCCCTTGTCCGGCAAATCCCCTCATTCGAGACTGGTCAGGTCCCAATGGTGCCAGATGAGGGAGGTCCAACCTGTACTAAGCATTGAGGGTGCATTAAGAGCTTTTTTTTGACAGTATGAACAAGAAAATAATTCATGCAGAAAACAAAACTTGAATTATGCATCATTTTGCATTTAACATACATTTCAACAATGGGACTAAGATTTAGATCAACACAATTGACATTGAGATATTAGACTTAAGAAAACAAACTGGAAAATACTTCCCAAAGACTACTACATCAAAATATACTGGTAATTTAACTTCTAAATAGGATACATTTTGATTACCCAGCCATTAAAAATTGGCAGTGGTGAAAGTAAAATTAATTTCTCCCTGGTACAGAGGGGCACACTAGATAGAGTGGTCACATGCCCCCTTCCTCCTTATGTGACCCTCTGTGTGATTCTGCCCCACCCCCAGCCTAGGGTCACCACACTCCCCATTACATATGACATGATGGGGAGGAGGGCTGAGGGTGGTACAGCAGCCAGAGGAGCTTCCGGGAGTTCTGCTGCTTTCAGACCTGTCCCCTGCCCTTCCATGAAACCATGTCTCATCTAGCTGCATATAGTGACAGCCTTGCTGAAGGATAATGGGAGGAGCCAAGAGGAAAAAGGAACAGGACACCGGCAGCTCCTCTGCCTCCTGTACTGCTCCCAGCTCTCTTCCCTCTCCTCAGTTCTATTCTCATGAGAGACAGCTCCGTGGAGGTGGTCAGGGGCAGTAGAGTGTTTTTCTGGCACACAGTACCAACTATAAATAGCTTGCTGGTATGTTGTACTTGGACCATTCCACTTTCTTACCAGAATTCTGTGCTGGCCCCTCCCGGTTTACTTTCACCTCAGCCTACTGGGCAAAAACAAATATATATTCTTTCCAATTTTTATATAGTGCAAAATATATGTTACTCACCAATATGTGACACACACACATATTTTCTTTCAAAATTATATCTGTGGTGTGTGAATGCATGACTACAACTTTTTTTTTGGGGGGGGGGTATGCGAATGTCTCTTGAAACCCTTTTGACTGCAGAATTTGGATTGCCATTCAGTTGTTGAACTTGCTATTCTCTTTTTAAATGTTACAAATTCAAATGAGCTATATATAGCATTATTATAATGTGTATATTGTAAATTACAATGCATCAGTTGTACCCTGAAGGTAGAGGATATATACTACTGAATGACTGAACTTTGTCACTCTTATACATCTTGAATAGTAACTGACTTCATTAGTATTCTTACAGATTTCTATGGGACTCCTTGCATAAACTTCAACTTGAACATTTCTAGCAAAAGCCAAAGTGTTAATTCTCCTTATTATAAATTTCATGTATTTAATTCAGGTTTGGATTTGAGAAAGCAATGGAAGAGCTAGCACATTTCATTTTGGCTAGATGTGGTGGTAGAGGCAACAAATGTAGACTGCACAAAATAATTCTACCCACTTTACTATTGCAAGGTTTACTCCATCCTTTTTTTTTTTTTTAAGCTCTTTCTAGTTTTGGTAAGTCTTCATCTATTATGGAGGGAGATATCCACCTTATTCTCTGATCTCCATAGTGAATTATAACTTCTATTTTCTGCAGATGGTACAGAATGTTGTTTGATATTCAATATACATGAATATTGAATATTAATATACACTCACAAATTAACTTTGTAAAGCATATAAAATAGTAATAAGACAAAAGGATAAATGACAGACAAAATATTAGCACTGACTTATTTTAATTCATTTTAAATGTACAATGTCTAATTTAAAAAAAAACTGAGATGAAGACACTGTTTCTTTTATTTTACATGTCCTTTGTTCCACATTTCCCTATGGAATAAGGAAATATAATGTTAGACAGTGTTGTGACAAAAAAGGAAAAGAAATCTGACTCTGATAAAGAACTTGAACTAAAGATGAAGGAAATAAAAAAGAGAAGGAACAATGGCAGAAGGCAAAATTAAATCTGCAGTGATTATAGTGCTCAGGAGTACGACAATTGAATCAGAGAAATGTAGGACATCAGTAAGTCATCTACTCCAGTCCCCTGTATCCATGGCGGTACAAAGTATTATCTAGACCATCCATGACAGATGGTTACCTAATCTGCTTTTTAAAATGTCCAATTATGGAGGTTTCACAACCTTCCTAGGCAAGTTCTTCCTGTACTTATCCATTAATTCTTGTGTTTTGCTTACATCACTACTGCTAATGTGTCAAAGAATGATAACTTCTTTTGTTACAGTGTTACACTGTTGACTCATATATAGCTTTTTATCTACTATAGCCCCCAGATCCTTTTCCGCAGTATTCCTTCCTACGCAGTCATTTCCTATTTTGTAGGTGTGCAATTGTTTGTTCTTACTAAGTGCAGTACTTTGCATTTGTCCTTATTGAATTTGATCCTAATTTCTTCAGACCATTCTTCATCTGGAATGAAGATATAGGCTGTGTCTAGACTACAAAGTTCTACTGGGAAAAGATACACCAATTGTGAACCGCAATTTGTGTATCTTTTTCTTCCTTTCTTCCAAAAGAGGCTTTTCTGACAATTGGCCCATCAACACTGGGACAGATATCGGGGGAAAAAGTCTATTTTGGAACATCCCTTCTTCCTCGCAGAATGAGGTTTACAGGGATGTCAAAAAATACATCTGCTTTTCTAAACTTTTTTTCGGAAAAAGAAGACACATTCCTTGGACACGGCAGAGCTTTTCTGGAATGCTTCCAGTATTTTGGAAAAACTCTGCAGACTAGACATACCCATATAAAAGGAATCAGTAAAATACAAAATATTTAAAATGTTCCTGCAAGAAACTGGACAGCTTTTGACCATCTTTTAGGCTGATAAATAATGTAAGGAAATATGAATAAGAGAAGGCAGTGGACTTCGGGACTTCCATTTGGGATAATTTTATTGTGCTGTTCAGGAAGTTTTGCATGTAGATTTTCAGGCAGGAATTGTGGAATTATTGACAGTTGAATATTGAGGAGTGAAATGATCCATTGTTGTGTTTTAGAATGACATTGATTTGAACAAGTGAAATGCAAGTACAGAAAAAATAGCATTTTTTTCAGATTTTAATCAATGAAATGATGTTCTTGAGCCCTTACATTATGATATTGGAATACAATTTTGCCTCCTGTCAAACTAATGATAACTGAGATTGTGAGTAGAAAATAAAGATTGAGAGTCAGTGGATAGATAGTGGCGTTGTTTGAAGGAAATAGCTCATTTGAGAAGCTGTGAGATTCAGATGAAATTAGAAAATGGAGAAAAAAGTAAGAACTCACTCAGATTCCTCAGATAATATTGTAGTGTTTTGTTACATTCATTATTCATTTAAAATCATCATCAACATAAAGCAAAAATTAATTCCTCAAAACTGGATATGTGGTATGTTCTTTCTTCTCCTTTTTATGCACAGATGTGTTTTTTCCCCTAAATTAGGTATTCCCCAATTGCATGTTTTTGAAATCAGATACTATATAGTATTAATCTTGGGTGCATCTCTAGGTTGGATGTGTTCAGCACTTGGATGGGAAAAAATTTAAAAAGGAAATGATTTTGCTAATTCAGTAGGTGTCATTCTTCCTTCTTGATAATACAGGTTCATCCTCTCTAAATCAAGATTCTCTAGTCTGGCAACATCTGCGGACAGGCAGGGCCAGAGATGTTCCAGGAACAGAAAGCCCCAATGGAAGGCTGGTAGATGGGAGCCCAGTGAGGCCAGGAGCCTGGCAGTGGGGTTTCAGGGCTCCCCAATGGGGCTGGAGGCCAGGGAGGGAGTCAGCCAGGAGGACAATGGCCAGGCAAGGATGCGGGGGAGGGTGATGACAGGGGGGGCAGAAATGAATTCCCCTGTTCCAGAAGAATCCCTCATTTGGGATCAGTCAAGTCCAGAGAGTGCTGCACCATGGAGGTCTAACATGCAATAAATGTCTTAGGGTGGTTTTAATAGTTACTGTGCTGTTAGTGTGTAGTTTGTAATATTGGTTTGGATTCAGCAAGCTGGAGGTTTCATTATAAATTATTATTAGTGTAGTGTTAGTTACCCAAAAGCATTCAACCTGGTAACATATATAAGACATCCACTACTACATGGGAAAAGTATCCTCTACTGCACTAACTTCTAATATCAGGTTCTATTTTTTAAAACGTAAAAGATGACAACAAGATAGAATTGTTCAAATTAGTTTTCAAATGCCTGTTCTTTCTAGTGTGAATTTTCACTGATTTCTGTCATTTTATTTTACTGAGACCTTCATGGATGAAGGGCTATATCACTGTTTATTTGACTACTCCTATTCTATCCCTGTTTTATTTTTCAGTGATTCTCTTTCTCCTGTCACCATTTGCAAACAGAAACTAATCTACTGAGGTGTATACAGCCGCCTGTGGAACTTTAAGAGTTGGTGGTTTTAGTCCTGAATATACAACTAATTTACACTATTTTTACCTCCACCCAGGAAACTGAAGCAGCAGTTCAAGCTAAACAGCCGGATGTGGAAGGGGTTTTGTCTAGAGGACATCATTTATATAAGGAAAAACCAGCCACTCATCCAGTAAAGGTAATGAAGCAGTATCCATTACCACATAATAGGTTATGTTGTCCTTGTTATACCCTTGTCCTTGATGTCATCCATTTAAAATCAGTGGAAGAATTTGGAAAATAATATTGACTCTTTTGTACAACAGGAGAGGCAAAAACATTTTACTGGAAGCCAGAATTATCTGTGCACTGTGATACTAAATATGCCTTTTTTTATTGGAGTTCACCAAACTCATGAGAAGGTCATTCACATTAAAAATGTGACCAATATGCACTTACCTCACCATTTACATCAGACCATTCTATTCCAAATGAAGCTTAAAGACATCCTGTGGGGAAAGTTATTTTATTTTGTGTAGAGGGAAGTGAGATGCAGACCAGAGAGGGTCCCATCTTATACATTTTTCCAAACGTGAGGGGAGAAGGGTGAGGCCAATTGAGACAACTCTTCTGCTGGCCTGTAGCAAAGCACAGGCAGAATTGCCTGTGAAATATCACGTGTTTGTCTTCTTGTTTGACAGACAGGATATTTTGGTAGGAAAGACTGATTGCTGTCTTGTGGGAGCTCATTCTCAAATCACGATAAGATTAAAGAGGCTGTCTATAGGGGACTGATGCTAAAGGATAATTGTGTCTGCCTATTGGGATACAACAGGTCATTAGCATCATCCTCATCACAGTCTTTGGATTCGAAGACTGAAGGGGAATGGAAGTGACTATGCAACTATCACTGTCAAACATCACCATCGAGCAGAGTCTTGGCGCACGAGCTATTTCATGTGTGTTGTCTTGCTTATGTTTTTGTACATGACAACAAATTATCACTAGACACTATGATTAAATCTTCCTAAGAGCATCTAAGAGTGCCTTATTGATCAGTCCAAATTTGTATTGCAATTGTCTCTTGTAGGGCTGAGAGATAGCAAGACTCATTATTGTATTTAAAGCTTCTTCAAAACAGCACAGGTCAATAATGTTATTATACCAAAACAGTTTGTACTTACACTTCCTTTTTTCTTCTGCAGCTTGTGCTTAGCTACTTTGAAACATATGTGCAGTTTATTTTCCTACCAATTACCAAATCTTCCTTAAGTCACATTGAAATTCTATCTTTACCTCCACTTTAAAAATAAATATATATTTACGATTATTTTGTTCCTTTTTCTCCAAAGAAATCTTTGAAAACTGGTTTCCTCATTGGAATCCCAACTTTTAAAATGAGTTATATTATTAGAATTGGAAACCTTTAGAAAATACTCAAAAGGTAAATTCAAGGTTATTTGAGCCAAGTTTTGTGAGGAAAGTTGTAGTCATAAATCTTTAGATTGGCAGTGTTATTCCATTTTCATGGCTTCAGAAGGGAACTACTATTATTGGGAGTAGTCATATACAAGTCATATAGTGCACAAAGTGGGTGCTGGAACAAAGGTCTTGCTGTGATTATTGAATTTGCACATTTCATCTGACTGCAGTTATAATCTTAGGAGACCTTATGCCACATCTTAATGAGTAAGGTGTTAGCACCAATAGCAATGCATTATAAATGCATACTGCTATAGTTTTTAGTCTGTGTTAGTTTGTGAAACAAATATTTGGTATGTCCAAGAAGCATGCTTAGTCTATCCATTTTATTTTAAGATTGACAGACTGATTCTAATAATAGAGATAATTTTAATTGGATGAAATAACTGTATTAGTTGTGGCGATTGCCAGGTGCTGTTGCATAATTCAAAACAATAGTGTCTCTTAAGTAGTAATTTTGAGGATGACATTATATAATGTGCTTGTGTGGAATATCTGCAAGTTAATAACTATTTGTGGAGTGTAGGGAATCTCACTTCTGATCCACCTCTAATTGCATTTCACTTTTTTCATTACACTCTGCCATTCAGTTAATTGACCAACCTGTGAAGTTAATTTTTGGCTCAGTGACTATCTGGTGTACAGTGAGTAATGGAAATGTGAACATACAATGTCAGAATGTGAAATTGCTTTTTTGATGTAGTTTTCCTAGGCTTCCACCCATTTATATTGAGTGGCCTCTTTGCGGTGGTTCTTACTAAGTCAATTCAAGTACCAATCACTGTTACTAAGTCCCAAAAAGGTCTTTCTAGCTAATGCAACAAGTCCTTTTTCTGCACAAAAGGTGCAGTTGAAATTGTAATAATGTTGCATCCCTTGCTTTAGATTAATTTACTCATACGCAAAAAACTATGGTAAAATAACATTATTAAGGCTGCAAAATGAGGTGCTAAAAAGTTAGAAAATGTGATGATTCTGGTTGCTTGTACTATCTTTATTTACCCCACTAATGCATATGATTCAGTCTTTAACTGTGTGATCACGTAATAATTTTTCCAAACTACTCCTACCTCATTCTGGAACATCAAAAAATCTTTCCTCCCCTACCTCCTTTTTCAACTTCCTGCTCCAAAGATTGAGAAGTACTAGAGCATTTCACAGGAAAGGTCTGAAGAAATTTTTTACACGGGGGAAAAAAACATGCTTCCAATTTATTGGATGTAAATAAAGCATTTTGGCTGAATCTTTCCAAAACAATTCACCGTTAATATGGAGAATCTCATCTCGAGTGGTTGATAGTTGGCAAAGTTATAACCAATTGAAAAGATCTTCTAATATCAGACAGCTGTAGTAATAAGTAGTACTGCCACCCACACCTATAGAAAATGATGACTAAATCTACTTTTTGAAATATAAATATTCCTATTATATATCAATGCACATAAAGAGTAAGAAAAATTCATATTAATATGTGAACCCCTGGTTTTGGACTGCCACTGCAGAGTGTACTCCGCACCCATATTTGATGTAAGTCACTTGTACATTTTAGTTAAATGAAACTGGAATTTTACAGGATTTTTTCAGCTAAAAAAATAATTTGATTAAGATACCTGCATTACATTTCTTTGTAATCTAAAGTGCAATGGAAACTGAGAATTGTATGGCCTGAATTGCCCAAAAATAGGAAGCATAATCTCTCTCATATCCTGCTTGAAATGTATATAAAAGTTTATTCCTATGGTGAACAGTAACTAACACAATATAGATAAATACTGAAATGTAAGTGACCTTTCCCTCATTTTGTTTTGTCAGTTTCAAAAGCTACAACCTAGTCACTTCATACCTACCTCAAGCTTTCTGGGTCTAAAAGGGCTTTCTTTCCCAATGTATTACTTTTGATATAATAATAAAAATAATAAATACCTACACTGCTTCCTATATTTGGGCAAAAGTTTATCCCCTTCCCCACCCACTAACATAAAGTAATTGCTGAGGACAAGAAGACTAAGGGGCAATTACAATCTGGCAGTCATCATTTCATCATATAAGAGCTGAAAATGACAGCATCATTAGTCATTTTCAGTTACAGTCAATCACAGCAAGAGAGGTTTTACTCTTCCAGCTGTTTTTATTTTTTTAATTATCTAAATTAAACCTCACTTAAACCTACTTACCTTTTCAAACAAACAATGTTGCCAAAATCAGCAATTGTATATTACCAAGAAATTGTTATTGATTGGTTCATGTATGCCTACAAAATCATGGTCTAATGAATATAGACTTGATCATTTAAATAGCCTGTCTTTTCCATTTAAAAATACTTGTCTGTCATCCCAAATGAGCAGTTCTTTGATAAGCTGGACAATGGAAATATCCTCTTTCTACTGTGCTTGTCTCCTTTCTTTTCCATAAATTCATGATCTTAGAGCATTTTATACAATCTGTCATGCTTGTAAGGATCATGCTATCAGTATCCCCAAACAAGAATTCAATTTTGATTTAGGAAGTCTGACCATCTGCTGAAGTTCCCAGGGTTGTGAGTTACTGTGCTCCCCCTCTCAACCACAGGAGTTGAGAACTTCGTTTCTGCTAAGCTATGTTTCTGCTCCCCCGTATACAAGCTTGTTTTCTCTACCAGCAAATTCTTCAGGAGTCTGCCATTCCCTACCTTGCCAAGCAAGTAACAATGAGTGAACCTCAACTCTTGAGTGCCTCAGACACCTCCCTGCAGTAGCTAGCCCTCTCTCTGCACACTCACTGAAATTTAGTTTGCTGCTCCCTTAAAAAGACAAAACCCAGCTCCTTATTACCTTAACTGTGGTTAACAAACATGCAGTTTTAATAAAAGCTGTAAATTGGTTTATAGTTAGGGTAAAACAAGTCTTTTAAACAAGAGGAAATAGAATTAAGTGATACTGAAAGTAAGGAATAAGGCTAGAAAGGGTTACAAACAAATAATGTATAAATACACTAAGACTAAAACCTGATTTAACAAGCTAGAGTCTCTTGGTCAAAGATGTTTTTCTCCCCAAATCTCTTTTCCAGCATGGCTAATCAGAGTTTCTGACCAGGACCCTTCATAAAATTCAAAGTTCTTTATCTCTGTAGGGAAGAGATGCCAAAATGTGTTTTTGTTGCCCTTTCTTTGTAGCTTCCCAAAGTTTAATGACTTTGTGATAAGATGCAGGAAGGCTTCCATGGCATGCAGTCTCCATCCCACATTCAGAGTGTTCAAGTAATTGTCTTTCTCTATTTGCTCCCCTGGTGGCTTTTGTTACCTTGCATTTAAATATACTTCATTGTCTCTGCCTGATGCCCAAGCTAATCAGAAAAGCACATATCCATTCCTTTTTGTCTAGGGCAGACTAGGTGCGGGCACTGTTTGCCAAACACATTTTAAGAATATTATTTTAGTATATATTTATAGCTTTGTACACACCCTATACATTCATCACACTGAAATTTTGGAGTCAGCATCTTACCACTTTGTATACAATACTTTCCATGCAGGGCCGGCTCGAGCCATTCCTGTGCCCCAGGCAGTGGTAGTGCGACGCATGTGCGGCTCCATCCTCAGCCCCACCCCCCTGGCGCGCTTCCCACCTTACAGTTGCAATCAGGTGCGAGGTGCCCAATTGCAGCTCTAAGGGGCGCCACCTGGCCCCGGGCGTGCGGTGCCTGATGGCAGCTGTAAGGGGTGCCGCGTGGCCGGGTGCGCGGCACCCCTTACAGCTGCCATCAGGCGCCCCCCAGCTGCCCGGCTAGCCCCCCCTTAATCTGGCCCTGTTTCCATGATACCTTTTAGATACAGATTAATACAGAAATGTGTTAGAGAAGCAGTGATTGTGTCAGGCTTGGCAAGAGTATCTGACACAGAGCAGGGAATCACCAATAGCCTCTTTGTCAGGGTAAGACTACTAATATATCTGTTTACCTGTATTTAATTAAGCATGTATTTCAACCATGCCATGTGTAACACCCAAAATTTTATCAGGAAACATCTCTTTTGCAGTATTGGAAACATGATTAGGATTATGTTTTCTTTCTCTCTGTCTTGTGTGCAGGACTATTGTATATTATGCGGTACTTCACTTTTAATATTTGTATCTGCATACAAAGATTCTAGTGCTTCCACGGAGATTCATTTGAACACTGCCTAACTTAAATTGAAGTGTGCCTAAGTTCAAAGAAAATAAAACATTTCTTGATAACTTAAGTTGTCAGCAAAGCTATAACATGATTCATACCACATCTTTTGTTCACCTTCACAAATTTGTTCCTTTTAAATGAGTGAACACTTTACAGTAATCATTTGCTACAGATGCAGAAGTAGATTAAAATGTAATTCTGTTTGAAGAATTTAGAGATAAATATTCCCCTTTTGTGTTCTACTGTGTCTTAAATATTAAGTTTCTTGGTGTCCCTAAAAGCACTTTCTACATTGTATCAGTCAGCAGCAAATCTGTGGTCAATGTCATAAGATCCTACCAAGTTAGATCTCCCCTTTCCAGTTGAGCCAGTGCTCTAGCTCTGGAAAATACTGAGAGATCAGACTTATATGAACCATTTGTCAATAGGGGCTAGATGGTGACTTGGACTGTGTGTCTGTGCAGGGAAGTAAAAGGAAATGGTCCCAGCACCCATACATGGTTAAACTGAAGCTGGGCCTTCAGAAGGAGTGGCTGCTGTATACCCATTCACTGCTCCTTGCAATGGAAGGGGTAGAGTCTTAGGGTGTGTCTAGACTACATGGCTCCGTCGAAAGAGCCATGTAGATGAGGCAGGACGACAAAAGGAAATGAAGCGGCAATTTAAATAAAAATGGCCACAGTGCTGTGCCGATCAGCTGTTTGTCGGCACAGTGCAGCAGTCTAGACGGGAATCTACCGACCCCAGAACCCTTCATCGGCAGATCCTTTATGCCTTGTGAAACGAGGTTTACAGGATCTACCGATGAAGGGCTCTGAGGTCGGAGATCCCCGTCTAGACTGCTGTGTTGTGCCAACAAACAGCTGATCGGCACAGCGCAGCGGCCATTTTTATTTAAATGAAGCGGCGATTGTTTAAATCGCCGCTTCATTTCCCTTTTTCAAGTAAACTAATCTACATGGCTCCGTCGACGGAGGCATGTAGTTTGGACGTACCCTTAGGTCAGTGTCCCTGCTTTCTGGTTAGTACAACTGAGCCAAAATATAAGCATTGTCATTTGTTTTTAGTAAAGACCAGCAATAAGTCAATATGTTTTTCTCTCTACTCCTGCTAGCAGATGCATTCTCCCTTCTCCAGAGTAAGGAGGCATTGGAGTAGGAATTATTAGCAGAGCACTGTTTGAATTAAAATGCCTCCTAAGGAGTGATGAAGTTTATGCCCCATCTTCTTGCTCAGCTTTGGACTGACAGTCAAAATCTAGCCCTCCATGCTCAACATTATGCACACAAAACTTAATATGATGCCTCTCTAAAGTACTCCTAAGGTATTTTAACATATGTGTCTGTAATGATTGGGATCACAAAAATGCCCTCATGGCTGTCCCCTGGTGTGCTGATCATGCCATTGATGCCCACCTTTCTGCCCTCTGGGCTTCCCACCACCTTGTTGTGCTGGGCAAAAAGCTCTGGTCTCCCTCAGCCAATGCACAGATTTGGGGTTACTGTCCCCCTTGCACAGCAACACAGGCCATGTCTACACTGCAGAGTTTTTCTGAAACTTCAATTACGTCCACACTGCAATCACATTCCTTCGGGAAAAAAATAAAAAACCCAGAGGAGTAAACCTCTTTTTACGAAGAAGAGGTCTTTCAGAAAAAGGCGTGTGCGGACAGGGAAGAGGGTTTTCTGTCGAAAGAAGAAGCCTCCAAGAAATAACACAGGTACCCTGGTGGATGCTCTGTCCAAAGTAATCACAGCTCTATAGTTCCTGTCTCCTTGCTCCTCTTAAAGCTGCAGGCACCCTGGACAAGCCTTGTGGCAGGAAGCCAGCCCTGGAGCAGCACCCTGACAATTCAGCTCTCCTTACCATAGGCTTGCTCATCCATGGCACAGCCACAAGTCCCCCAAGACCTCCCTGAGGGGTATCAAGTGGCAGACACCCTTGTGGTCCGGAGCGGAGATCCTGTCCCTCCTTGATTTGTGGGGTGAGGAGGAGACACTATAGGATCTCTGCTCCAAACACCGGAATGCATAGATTTATGGCCAGACGGCCGAGTCTCTCACAAAGCAGGGACACCACCCTGGACCTTAGAACAGGTCCAGAGTAAGGTGAAGGAGCTCCACCAGTGAAATGTGAGTGCCAGAGAGTGCAGCTTACACTCTGGGGCAGGACCCCACACCTCCCTCTACTACCAGGAGCTTCACTTTATCCTGGGGGGTGGGAAAGCCATTTCCCTACTGGTCATGGTGGACTCCAGGCTGGAGACGCCCGTTGTTGCCCGGCCGGAGGTCATGGAGGAGGAGGAGGAGGGAGAGCAGGGGCAGGAAGAGGAGGAGGACGACACAACCATAGTGACGCTGTCCCTGGAGCCGGTTGCCATGAGCCAGGACATGTCCCAGGCATCGTCTGAAACTGGGGAGGGATCTTCAGGTGAGTGCTCTTAGTTTGTCAAACACGCTGGGCAGGGGAAGGCGGGTGCAGAGTGAAAGAGTGCGAGAATCACTTGGCCTGCTCGGGCTGGACATTGTGCTGCAGTCCATGCACGTGGAACAACATACAGCATTACTGTGCACCACGCGGACTCAGCAAGCAGCCCCTGAGCCAGCCCAGGCTCCTGCTCCCAGGCTCAGGGGAGGCCATACACACATCTGGCTTGGAGAAGAGGGATTCCCTCCTACCATCTGCCATGGATGGAAGCGGCTAGCTACAAGGGCACAGGCACAACCCCAGACACACCGAGACGTGCCAGACACCGCACACAGTCATGACTGCACGTGCGAGGCACCATCCGCTCCCGCGGACAGCACTGTGAGGTGTAGGTGTATGTGCCAGCCCCAGGGAGGGCCAGGCTGCTCGCAGCTCCTCTGCCACCCATGGGATCCCACTTTGACCAGACACATCCCTTGCCTGCTTGTCCATGTAGGGAGACAGTGGCCAGAATGATTCTCTGGGCACTTCAGGATCCCTGTGAGGCAGGCCACACATGGCATTGCTCTCAGGACATCTCCCTCCTCTGGCCTGAGAACGGTTGGTCACTGCTCACAGAGGAGGGCATGGCCTCAGGGACAGCGTCTGCATGGATGCCTAACCACCTCTCCCTCTTTGTATTCTCCCCAGCCGTGACTGAGGGGCGAGCCACACCACCTGTGCCAGCCTCTCGACCCTGGGGGACGTGAAAGTGCTCCATGGTCCAGGAGGAACTGATGAGGCAGCATGTGTGCGTCCTGTACAACATGCAGCAGACCCTGGTGCAGAAGGTCCGGGAGGACGCAGACTGGCAGATCTGCATATGGGACCAGTTTGTTTGTCAGGGTGACAACATGTGTGCCACCATGCAGGAAATGATGGCACACACTGCTGCTGTCACTGCTCCTGCCTACCACCCTCCTGCCCTTCCCGCTATGCCCTTTCTTCCTTCCCCTCCCCGCAAGCGATGACTCTGCTGCCTCCTCCAATTGATGTCCTCTTCCCAAGCAATGCCTATACCACCTCCCCCTGCCATCCCTGATCCTGCTCCAGCTCGCCCTCCTGGCTCTCCCTCCTGTGGTCTCCAGACCCACCCAACCCCAAGTTCAGTGAGGTCCCCACACCTGAGGTGGGACATCCAGCTGCCCCCCCATGCCACTCCCAGCCCTGAGCCCCCCCTCCAGGTTATGAGCCCCCATCCCTCCTCCCAGCTTTTTTAATGAAAGATTGATACCAATTTTGTTCTGTTAAAGTCAATACAGGTGTCTTTATTCTGAGATCAGGGAAGGGGCAGCGGGAGGGGGTTGTGGTGGGAAAGGGATATTGGAGCAAGTCAGAAGCTCCTAGTGGGGAGGCCCTGTAGAGAGTTACTGGGGTCCTTGAGAGAAACTCTCCTTCAGGGCCTCCCGGATGTACACCCCGGCCTGATGGGCATGGCAGATGGAATCTGTCCATGGCTGCTCAAAGGGTCTACCCTTGTGGCCAGCCTCTGCCCCCCACCCTGGAAGGAAGGCCTCCCCTTTCCTCTCCACAATGTGGTGGAGCATACAACACGCTGAGAAGACCTTGGGGATGTTGTGCTCCCCCATATTGAGGCGGATCAGGAGGCACCTGAACTGTGCCTTGAGATGGCTGAAGGTGCACTCCACCTGCGTCCTTGCTTGGCTGAAGTGGGAGTTAAACTGGTCCCAGCTCGGGTCCAGATGCCCGGTGTATGGCTTCATCAGCCACATCATCAGGGGGTAGGCCACGTCCCCCACAATGCACAGTGGTATCTGCACATCCCCAACTGCAAAGTCACAGGGGGGGAAGAATGTGCCCGCCTCCAGCTTCCTGTACAGGCAAGAGTTCCTGAAGATGTGGACATCATGTGCCCTGCCCGACCACCTATCAAAAATGTCTGTAAACTGTTCCCGGTGGTCATCCAGGGCCTGCAGCACCATTGAAAAGTAGCCCTTGCGGTTGATATATTGGGCCACTCGATGTTCAGGTGCACGGATCAGGTTGTGAGTCCCATCTATGGCACCTCCACGGTTTGGGAACCCCAGGATGGCAAATCCTGTGGTGATCAGGTCTAGGTCTCCTAGGCGGATGACCCTGCGTAGCAGGATGAAGTTGATGACCCTCACAACCTGCAGAAGGAGACCATAAACCACAGAAAACAGAGAAGGAGATGGAGTGCCTGAGCCCTTGGGAGGTGCCCACTCCTTTCCCTCCCTTCCCCCCCACAAAAACCTTGGAGCCACCCCTTATGAGGCCACCCACCCCCCACCAGCAGGGCTGTGTGAGGGCAGGATGACACAATCCCCCCCAGGGATGGGGCTTCCGTCCCACCCCTAGGTCCCCTCCACCCCCACTCCTCTTTCTCTAGACACCCCCTTTTCCAGGACTCCTCCCCTCATGCAGGGACTGCAGACTGAGAGTACCTTACCTGCATGAGGAGGGCCCCAACGGTGGACTTCTCCATGCCGAACTGGTTGCCCACTAACCAGTAGCTGTCTGGGGTGCTGAGCTTCCAGATGGCGATTGCAGCCCACTTCTCCAGGGGGATGGCAGGCCGCAGGTGGGTGTTGTATCATGAGAGGGCTGGAGTGATTCAGGCACACAGCTCCAAAAAGGTGGCCTTGTGCATGTGAAAGTTTTGGAGCCACTACTGGTTGTCTACCGCTCCATGACGAGCAAGTCCCACCGGTTGGAACTGGTGTTCAGCTTCCAAAACCACCTCTCAACTGTGGTGTGTGGTTGCATGGGTCTTGCTCCCACACACAGAGAGAGGGTCTCCAGAATAAGCTCGTGCTGGGCCAGGAAGGCAGCCTGCACAAACTGGTGCAGAAACTGCAGCATGGCCATGTGGGGCCATCTCAGCTAGGCTTTGGCACTAGCACTTGGAAGCAACTGGTGATCTAAAGCCCTGGCTAAACTGGTTCTGGGTAGCCTTATATGCGAGTTAGTGTCTATCTTTTGAAAAAGCAGATCACTTTTTGAATGCGCTTTGGCAGTGTGGACGCTTTCTTTCAGAAGTTTCCCGGAAGATCTCTTCCGGAAAAGCTTCTTCCGAAAGAAGCCTGCAGTCTAGACATAGCCACAGACACTGAACCAGCTCAGCTCCAGGAGTGCTCAGCTATAATGGCATCTCTACAATATGGAAAAACTGTATCCATGCAATGATAGACATAGTATGCCTGAACATGAAATATAAGCATCAATGCTATAGGAAAGGATCTATCACTCTTTTAAGGTAACAGTGCTGCAGACATCTCATGTTCCTTAATTAGCAAATGCTTCCTCTTTTTAAAAATATTTACCAAATGAATAATATGCATACTTTCCTGTTCTAGAAAAAATTAGAAGACTTGAACTCTGACTGGACGGCAGTAAGCCATTTAATTCAAGCACTAAAAGGAAAGCCGGTTTCAGGAGTGCCTGCACTTATCCCTTCTGGTTTGGGTAAGTGTTTCAGTATTGGTACATTTTAAGTGGATTTACAAATGCAAAGAAAGTAGAAATATGTTGTAAAAATTAAGGTTGAGATTTTTAAAGCTGATGCTAAGGGACCTGGACATAAGGCAGTGGTGTATAAAACAAGAGGACTATGTTTACACTGGCCAGTCCTTGCGCAAGAAATATGCAAATGAGGCTAAGCGAGGAATATCACCACGCTCCATTTGCATACCTAATAAGCCACCATTTTTGCAGAAGAGGCTTTTGCGCCCGAAGGAGCTGTCTACACTGCCCCTTCTTGCACAAAAAACCCCTCTTGCGCAATGCCGTTACGCTGCTTATTTTGAATGGCATTGCGCAAGGGGGGGGGTGTGCAAGAAGAGGCAGTGTAGACAGCTCCTTCTGGCGCAAAAGCCTCTTCTGCAAAATGGTGGCTCATTAGGTATGCAAATGAGGCTCGGTGATAGTCCATGCTTACCTCATTTGCATATTTCGTGCACAAGAACCGGCCAGTGTAAACATAGCCGAGGTATGCTAGCTTTGAATTTTGTTCATTTTTCACAATTTTGTTTCTATATTGTATAACGTGTCCCAGCTGCTAAGTTAACAAAACCTGCCTTATAGTTTTATAAAAAATCCTGCTCTTTAAATGCATTTTAGTAATTAGAGTAACTGGAAATTTCAATTTCTTTCTCCTGGAAATGGTTTTAATGCTTTCATGGTCATTGGTTAATAAAGAGGAGCATGCAGCGGTGAGAGGGATGCATGGTGCAGTCAGAAGGAGGAAGATCTGAATTATCTAAATGTTTTTCTAAGTACTGTATATTTTTACACTAGCCTTTTTTGTGGTTAATATGCATCCAAAACAGATAGCCAAGAAACCCATTCCTTTTAGTCATGATTTTCTAGTACGCCAAAGAGAAAAACCCAATGTCCAGGAAAGTTAACAACTCTATCTTCTAAACAGATCTAAAAACATTCACTTGATTTTTCAGGATTGAACCTAGTAAGATCAAAACACCAGACCTGGTTTCAGCAGAATATGGCCATTGGTATACCAGTTCAAACAATAGAGACATCTCTTTCATGACCCTTAGAAACTTACTAATTCAGAATTGTCACCTAGTTCTGTCAGGACTCCAGTGGTAAACTTTCCAATTTTATTGTAAGAAGTAAATACTATT
Organism: Pelodiscus sinensis; assembly: GCF_052426305.1. Taxonomy (NCBI): domain Eukaryota; kingdom Metazoa; phylum Chordata; order Testudines; family Trionychidae; genus Pelodiscus; species Pelodiscus sinensis. Next base: position 205,339,731 of record NC_143052.1, read on the forward strand.
AATGATTTTAAAATGATGCTATAAAACAAGGAAAGTGCCTTACATTGATTTTGTAGTGAGTTGTGAGGCACGCCAGAGAATCCGATTTAATGACACTGCAGAATTAAAAAAAAAAATGTGTAAGCATTTTTTCCATGCTAGGCCACTAAAATTACTGTCAGGTTTTGCATTCTGCTGGTTATATCAGATTTGTTTCTTTATGAGTTGTAAATTTATTGTTTCAATGGTAATGGAAAGAACAAAAGAAGAAAAAGGCACAAAAGTACAGACCCTGCACTGACTCATTATCTTTAACACCAGAATTACAAAATGATGCATGTTCTTAATGTGCAGATGTATAATGTGAATTATCAGAACATTGTAATTTAAAGAGACAAAAATATAAACATGTAAAATGAAGGTACTGGAGTTTTAGAAAAAATTGGACAAGAATTAAGATTATTTTTTCTAATCCCTAATTGTAATATCTATTTTAGCTACTCATTTGCTTATTTCTAGCAGCCATTTGCCTATTTCATGTGAAATTTCATGTGATTGGATTCAGTTAGCTATTAATTACATTTAGCAAGTCCTTTGAATTTACAAAGAAAACATGAATGAAATCCTTCATAAAAATGCTGTTTTCAGCATAGACAGAAAATGGTAGGTTAATGAAACTTCTTATTCTGAAAAATTTTGAGAATTAAAGTTACGTTTCTCATGTTCAACTCTCTAAGTTCCCATTTAAGTCCAGCCCAGTCAGTTTCATGAATCCTGTGTTTAGGAAGGCTCCAGTTCGATTAAGAACTGTACTGTTATCCAGAATGATTACTGCAGCCAGTTCTTTTGGTTCCATCTTCACAAACTGCCTGCCTTTGTACTGACCTCATTTTATATTGAGGTCAAAACTGTTAGAGCCACTTTTTAAAAACCTTTCTGTAGTCCTTATGTGTACTACAATGTTTACACTGCGTGGCTCATCCACGCTGGCCCTTTAAGCAAAATGAGATGCCAATTTGTCGTAAATCTCTTTTAAAACCAATTTTCAAACATTGTTCTCTTGCTTATGTAGTTAGGTAAACATATGTCTTTTGAAGTTAGTGCACCTCCTTCCAATCTTTCTTACTAATAATTTTAAAAATCTGCTAAATGTATTGATGGTTCCATGCGCAGTTTTAAGTAACATAAACCACCATTCATGGTATTCTAGCCCTGTTGAGGGCAATGGCAATGGAAGTTTACTATTGAATTAGTGGGTCCAGAATTTTGTAATACAGAAATAAAGAAAAACATACACCTGCAAACTGAACTTCAGAGCTAAAAAAAAAAAATCCCAAAGAATATATTTACTGAAGCTCAGAGTGTTAACCACTACTGTATGGTAAGATCATTATGAACTATAAGAGAAGAGTCCAGAATAAAGATGGCACTCTGTTGTGGTTTGAAGAGGGACTATGTGAAGCAGTGGCAGTATTTCTTCTAGATTATTATACACTGTAAAGACTTGTGTGACAACCAGAAAGTAATGGTTTTCACATCTGTATGTCAGCACAGAGTACAAAGAAATAAATACTTGGCCTTACTACCTTGTGAGGTGTCATTCTGTCTAGTCTAGTTACAGGGCTTTTGCCACGGGCCCTTCATAAATGTAACATTTTGTGTATCTCTTCTTAAGATATGACATGATGAGGGTAGGGAACAGAATAGAATTAGGCTTATAATTATTTTGGTGGATGTATACATGTCTGTGTGTCATAATTTCTTGGACACAGAGAAAGGACTACAAAAGTTGCTAATATCCTTCTGGGCCAGTATGTCTTCAGGCATAATGAATAGACGACTATTTTTCCAGGTAGGAAATGTACTTATCTGAAGGCTATGTCAGAAACCTCAGCTAAATTTGAGGGAAGATGATTCACAAGGTCAATTGTGCTCAGTATCCACTGATAATTGAAACATTAAATTATATGAACGTCACTAACCACACACCTCTGGGTATGTCTACACTAAAGCACTAATTCGAACTAACTTAATTTGAATTACAGGCAGTCCCCGACTTACGTGGATCCGACTTACGTTGGATCCGCACTTACGAACGGGGCTTTCTCGCCCCGGAGGTCGAGGTGGCAGATTGCTGCCTGCGAGCTCCGGGGCGAGAAAGCCCCGTTCGTAAGCTGCTCCCGGTGCCCCTGGTCTGCTGGAGACCATCTCCAGCAGACCAGGGGCACCGGGACTGAAGCCGCAGCAGCGGCGGGTTCCCGGGCTTCTGAGGGTTTGCCAGAGCAAAGCCTCAGAAGCACGGGAACCCGCCGCTGCTGCGGCTTCGCTCCGGATGCCTGTGGTCTGCTGGGGACGGTCCCCAGCAGACCACAGGCACCGGGACTGAAGCTGCAGCTGCGGCGGGGTCCCTCGCCTCTGAGACTTTGCCAGAGCAAAGCCTCAGAGGCGCGGCACCCCGCTGCCGCTGCGGCTCTGCTCCCCGTGTCCCTGGTCTGCTGGGGGAGGAGGCGCAGCAGACCAGGTGCCCTCCCCCAGCAGACCAGGCTTTTGTTGTGGACCCTGGGGCAGAGCAGCTGGGGTGCTGCCGATTGGTCCTGCAGCGCCGATCTGGGCACTACTGGACCAACCCGGCAGCACCCCAGCTGCTCTGCCCCAGGCGTCCTGATTCAGCCGCTGCTGGTCAGTTTCAGCAGCGGCTGACTTGGGGACGCCTGGGGCAGAGCAGCTGGGGTGCTGCTGGGTTGGTCCAGTAGCGCCAAGGAGCGAGGAGCGGTGCTACTGGAGCAACCCAGCAGCATCCCATCTGCTCTGCCCCAGGCGTCCCCAAGTCAACCGCTGCTGAATCTGACCAGCGCTGACTACAGGAAGCCCGAGGCAGAGTTGTTCTGCCCCAGGCTTCCTGGAATCAGCTGCTGATCAGTTTCAGCAGCAGCTGACTTGGGGAGCTTGGGGTTCTTAAGTTGAATCTGTATGTAAGTCAGAACTGGCGGTCAGTTTCAGCAGCGGCTGAATCTGGACGCCAGTTCCGACTTACATAAAGATTCAACTTAAGAACAAACTTACAGTCCCTATCTTGTACGTAACCCGGGGACTACCTGTAGTTAATTTGAAATAAGCTAATTCGAACTACTGCATCTAGACCTAAAAACTAATTCGAATTAGCATTTTGCTAATTCGAACTAGCATGTCCACATTGAGTGGACCCTGAACCGAAGATAAGGATGGCCGGAACAGGTGCCGGCAGGGCATCAGGTTAGGATTTAGAGCATGGAGCTGCTGCCTCAGGCTAGCCGAGGGCTGTGCTTAAAGGGACCCGACCCCCACCCCGTACAGACAGTTCTCAGGGTTCCCCACTTGCTTGTCTACCTCGATGAGGGACAGCAAAACAGTCCTGTCTTGGAGTGCCCTGAGTGCCCGCACTCGGCACATCACAGCATTCAGCCATCAGCCCGGCTGTACATGCCACAGGCTGCCATCCGGGAGGGTCAATCGGGGGGCTGTCAGGATCCAGGAGACCCTGCAGGAGAGCTTACACCCCGAGGAGCCCGCAGAGCCACCCCAGTCCTCCCCACTGGGGGCTTGTGCCCCATTCCTCCCTCACCTCCTTCCACTTACCCCTCCCTAGCCCCCCTTCCTGATGTAAAAAATAAAGGATACGTGTGATCAAAAATAGAAACTCTCTTTATTTAACAAAACTAGGGGGGGGATTAACCTCTGGGCAGACTGGGAAAAGGAGGTGGGAGAGAGGAAGAGAAAGGGTGGGAGAGGGGAGCTGGAAACCTGGAAGTAGGGAGCTGGAAGGGGGAAGCCAGGGGAAGAAGGAGGAGGGGAAGTATAAAACTATGGTATGCCATATCTTCAGTACTGTGTACAGATGTGGTCTTCTCACCTGAAAAGAGATGTTTTGGCCTTCGAAGGAGTTGAGAAAAGGGCAACTACAATGATTAGGGGTTTGGAACAGGTCCCATATGAAGAGAGGCTAAAGAGACTGGGACTTTTCAGCTTAGAAAAGAGGAGACTGAGGAAGGATATGATAGAGGTCTATAAAATCATGAGTGGTATGAAGAGGGTGCATAAAGAAAAATTCTTCATTAGTTCCCATAATAGAAGGACTAGAGGACACCAAATGAAATGAATGGGTAGCAGGCTTCAAACTAATAAAAGAAAGTTCTTCTTCACAAAGCAAATAGTCAACCTGTGGAACTCCTTGCCACAGGAGGCTGTAAAGGCTAGAACTATAACAGAGTTTAAAGAGAAGTTAGATAAAGACATGGAGGTTGGGTCCATAGAGTGCTATTAGCCAGGGGATAGGAACGGTGTCCCTGGCCTCTGTTTGTGGAAGGCTGGAGATGGATGGCACGAGACTAATGGCTTGGTCATTGTCTTCGGTCCATCCCCTCCGGGGTAGCTGGTGTTGGCCGCTGTTGGCAGACAGGCTACTGGGCTAGATGGACCTTTGGTCTGACCCAGAACGGCCATTCTTATGTTTTTATGTTCTAAGCTCATAGCTCAGGGTCGGGGGTCTCACTGGACCACCTTGATTTTCATGCAAACATGCTCCTGGGTTTGCACGTGGCCTTTGGTGGCCAGGCTGGCAGTTATCCTGCCCTAGACAGCCACTTTCCTGTGCCTAGTGCTGAGGTCGTGGACGTTGGAGGCCTCCCCCCAAGCCTGGATGAGGTCCACAATCCCTGCACTAGACCAGGCGGGTGCCCGCCTCTTCTCACCCCGGGCAGGCTCCTGGGAGCCGCCAGCCTGGTCCCGGGAAGAGGTGGAGGGCTGGGTGGCAGCGGGTGGCTGGCTCATGCCGTGCCAGGTGCAGGGTCTGCTGGCTGAGTGCTGGCAGGGTTGCCACTGGCACAAGCACTATAGCCAGACTGTGGCCCTTTAAGGGCCCTGGGGCTGGGAGGGGGGCAGAAGAGTTTCCCTGGTTTGGCCCAGAGTGGCCACCAGGGCAAGCTGGGAAGGACTAGCCTCCCACTAGTTCAAATTCAGTGGCTACACAGCCCTTAATTCGAACTACTTAATTTGAACTAGGCATTAGTCCTCATAGAATGAGGTTTACCTAGTTCAAAGTAAGCGCTCCGCTACTTCGAATTAAGTTCGAACTAGCGGTTTGTATGTGTAGCGCCTATGAAAGTTAATTCGAACTAACGGCTGTCAGTTCGAATTAACTTTGTAATGTAGACATACCCTCTGTTCCTTTCATAGCCAGTATTATGAAAAATATTATTAACAGAGAGGGAAAATGCAGTTTGCATTGTTGCGTAGTGTGCTAATGCACCATGGAGACAATTTTCAATAATAGGTTTATACACACTAAGACATATAATGAAAAATTCAATAATATCTTTATATACATGCATGCATTTATTCAAAAGTGCTACATCTGTAAAAACATAGGTATACTATATAAATTAAGGTGTGTATTTGGTAACATGTTATACTGAAATTTGCAAAACTATCTCAGCACTCTTAGCTTTCATCCTTGTTAGATTATATTTTCCATGATTCATCTAGATCCAGTATTAATGTATTTAAGTAAGTTTGTTCAAAATTCTTATAATCACATTTTTGCGAAGTAAGGACATCTGAAATTACAATTCTTTAAAACATTTTTTTATTATCATGCTTTGACTGAGATATAGCACATTTCTAAAATCAATGGAGCAGTGAAAACAAATAGTACACGTCTGTCTGAAAATGTTTTTCCTGGTATTTTCACATGTCATGTCTATAATTACTATAAGTGAAAGTAATTAAAATTATTTTTTCTATTAATGTAGTTGGTTTAAGTCATGCATTTGACACTTTGAATAGTTAGTTTCCTTTTTCCCTGAATGTTTAGTCAGGCAGGTTGTTTCTGCAGGGATTTTAATAGGAAAAAAGCTAGGAAGAAAAAATAAAAATGTGATTAAAAAACCAGATTTCAATTGCAGGAGGACTCAAGATCAGGTATAACTCTGAAATTACTTTTAACTCGTTATTTTAAAATTAACTAAGTTTAGAGTTGGTGTCACTTTACATTTTTATATTAGCAGCTCTTAATTAAGATCACTCCTTTTGATCTGCCTGAGTTGCACTCATACAAATTGGTAATTGACTGGCATACAAAGAAAGGGATCTTGGGGTCATACAGAACCACAACCTAAATATGAGTCAACAGTGTAACACTGTTCAAATAAAACAACAGACTATGTAGCACTTTAAAGACTAACAAGATGGTTTATTAGGTGATGAGCTCTCTAGGGCCAGACTCACTTCCTCAGATCAATTTGTGGAAGAAAATTGGCACGACAATATATGCCAAAGTGATACAATCAAAAAAAGTGAACACACATAAAATTGACAAATCAAATTTTGGACCTGACTGGACCCGAATGAGGGAGTTTGCCAGACCAGGGGAGGTTACTTGTGGCCTCTATACCTAGCTTCTCTCCTGACCCCCGCTCCTCCTTCCCCCACCTTGATCACCAGCCCCTCTCAGACCATCCTGCTGCCACCACAAGCCCCAGCTGCATGGCCAGCTTTGGGCTGCCCACCCCAGCAAGGCTCTTGGCCCCACTGCTGCCACCAGCTCCAGCCAGGTTGCCACTGCTGGCCCGGGCAGGGACACTGACCCTGCTGCCCTTACCATGCCCATTCGAGATACCGATGCTAGCTGAGACACCAACGGCAGCCACCACCAGCTGCAGCTGGGATGCTGCTCCATCTCAGTTGGGGTGCCACAACCCCCCCCCCCCCCCCGGCTGATATGCCGGCTCCAATGCAACCACTGGCCTTGAGCTGCCCACCGTGGCCGGGCTCCTGGCCATTGGCTCCACAGCTGATGGTCCCGGGCAAACTCCTGGCCACAAGCCCTCTTGTGGCCTAGCTCTCGGCCACTTGGCCTCTCTGGCCCAGGAACTTCTGTGGTTCAGATGGACCATGAATGTTGCTGCACCAACAAGTCCCAGATTTGAGAGGTTCAACCAGTAGCTCAATAGGATTCTAGTCTGTGACTAGGACAACAACACAAATTAACCTTAATTATAATGTTACACTGCCTGATATCAATTTTCTAGTCATTTTTTGTTTTTCTTGTTAAATATATAGTTGATTAATTTACTATTCCACATGGATTGTCTCCAGAGACCATAGAAAAAATACAAAATAAATACATTTCAGCTTTATAAAGATACACAATATTAGAAATTAGTTTTCTCTTTAGTAGTGTTTCACAACTGTGCTTTCTGAAGCAATCACTTAGTATACAATATACAATATTGCATTCTCAAGGGCTGTGTCTAGACTGGCAAGTTTTTCCGCAAAAGCAGCTGCTTTTGTGGAAAAGATTGCCAGCTGTCTACACTGGCCGCTTGAATTTCCGCAAGAACACTGACTTCCTATTGTCTGAAATCAGTGCTTCTTGCGGAAATACTATGCTGCTCCCATTCAGGCAAAAGTCCTTTTGCGCAAAGCTTTTGTGCAAAAGGGTTAGTGTAGACAGCTCAGATTTGTTTTGCGCAAAAAAGCCCCGATCGTGAAAATGGCAATCGGGGCTTTTTTGCGGAAAAGCGCATCTAGACTGGCATGGACACTTTACCACAAAAAGTGCTTTTGCGGAAAAGCATCCGTGCCAATCTAGACGCTCTTTTCCGCAAATGTTTTTAACGGAAAACTTTTCCGTTAAAAGTATTGGTGGAAAATCATGCCAGTCTAGACGTAGCCAACGAGTGTACTATACCTGCAAATGGAAGTCTGGCTAAACAAACTGGGTGCAAGCAAAAAGCTCAACTCCATCTGAAGCTATGTAACAAAAGCAGAAAAATTGTTTCCTTTTCCTTTAAGAAATCTTTTCCCCTTTTTGTTGCATATGCCACATTTAACAAATAGTGATATGGCACAAAACTTAATCTCTTACCGTTTGATTGGAGAATTTTCAAGGTCAGGACCCAGTTTCATGAGAAGTTTTATTTTTCAATATAACTGACACCAGGCACAAGCTGAAAGACAAACTTGTCCAATAAAGCTTTCAGATTCAATTTACTCTCTGCATATAGCTTGAGGAATCTCTGGAGGTCATTCACAGCATGTGTTGCAACACCAACAGGGAGACGTAATGAAAAGAGCCTGGATAAAAAGCTGACACTATGCCTTCAAACTGCATGAATAAAAACCTAATAAAGAAGTTTATGGGTGTAAATCTCTTCAATTCTCAGGATTACTAGCTTGAGCTCTGATTCTATAGAATATTTCAATACCCGGAATGATTTCTGTATGATCTAAGAATAAACATTACATACACATGTATATTTCAATAAAAGTTTGATTTACATCAAAAAAAGAAGCTTCCACTTTATGTTTAACAGAGACTGTTAGAGGGGCTTCAGTAAACTATATAGTCTGAGAATACATTTCCTGTAATAAACAGGCATGACAATGTACTTAAGTGGAGTGCTGGCTTTTGCTTGATTTTTCAAAGTATAGCTGCTTAAGAGAAACTTTTAAAAGTTTTAAAACCTTTAAAAACTCCAGTCAGCTGAAGAAGTGGGCTGTGCCCACAAAAGCTCATGATACCATCTACATGTTTTGTTAGTCTATAAAGTGCTACCAGACCATTTGTTGTTTTTTCCTGTACACACTAACTCGGCTACCCCTGAAGCCTTTAAAGTTATTTGACAGAGATTTTATTATAATATAATTAATTATAAAAAGTACCTCCCTGTTGCCATTAATATAGTGTCAGATCCATGGCCCCTTTTTTGGTTTCTACCTTTTAACAGGTGATTTTGAGTATAAACTTCAGAGCATATGAGACAAGTGGGAACAATGGTAGTAGCAGCTATTTCACAGGACATTATTTGCCTATTCTGTGTTTGGACTCATGTCTATTGATCTCAATACAATGTCTTTTGCAGCTTTTTTCTTGTATTTAATTTCTCTTTTAGGTTGGGAAAAACAAGAGGAAGTGCAAGGCTCATTCTGATTATCCTCTTGCAACTCAAGATATTATGTTATATAGATTTGATCAGAATATCAGTGAAATCCCATTTGCTTTTACTCTTAACTTGCTTACTCTTGGTCCAAAAAGCAAGTAAGTTAAAATGATATAGCTGATTCATGCAGAGCAACTTTCAATACAGAAAGGCTGTGTTTGTTTTCATCTTTCATCTACATTACAAAAAGTTAAATTCAAAACCTATTATAGAATCTGAGCTTTTCTTCTTGATGTAAGTCAAGCCATTTCCAGGAAATGTGATGATGACAAAAATTGGTAAATCTAGAAGATAGATTCTGAGTCCAGAAACAATGGGCTTCTCTAAGAATCCCAAAATATCAGAAATACAATTTCAAAGATGTAGGTAATACTACTCACTCACTTATTCTGGCTCCTATCCAAACCTAAGAGTCCTAAAGATTCCTACTCCCATCCTCTCACACTTTAAAGCCAGGTGCGTTATTTCTCTAACTTTCCTCAATATTAAATCCACTCCTGACTTAAGTTACTTTGGCTTCAGGTAGAATGATTGTGGAAGTAGAAGTTTTGTCCTTTTTCTTTCCTTGTGAAAAAAATTAAGTCTCTTGACAACTACATTTTTGTTAAAATATTGTTAATTGTTTAGTAGAAAACAAACAAAAACCCAACATAGTAAGTTTAAGAGAACGTCCTGCACAAGTAAATGACAGTTCAATTCCACCTATTGGCTTCTCTCTCTCTCTCTCTCTCTTACACACACACACACACACACACACACACACAGCTTTTTATTTTCCTCTGCTGTTGCTGGTTGGCTTGTTTTTTAAATACATTCCCTTTCACCCCATTGGGGTTCTTTTTTTTCTGCTTCCTGATCCATCCACCATGGCTGAATGCCTCACAGGGTATGTGTCTCTGCAGTGCCTCCAGGTGTTTCTGTGGCAACAGTAGGTGCTGCAGAAAGTGACACTAATGCAGCCTGCCAAGGAAGAAGAGAGAGCATGATACAAACTGTCCTGGATGGAGATCTAAAATCTCAGTTACTGTCAGGTTTCTAATGGTGAGGAGGAAACATACAAAAGAATTTAATTTCTCAGACTACAGAACACAAGACTTTTACTCATCCAGAAAACTTGCTTATGAGATCTATTCCAGGGCTTTATACTGATGCCTATTACTGTAATGGGCTTAAATTGTAGCAAGGAAGGTTTAGGTTGGACATTAGAGAAAAACTTTGTCAGGATGGTTACACACTGGAATAAATTAGCTAGGGAGGTTTTGGAATCTCCATCGTTGGAAATATTTAAGAGGAAGTTGGATAGATATCTATCAGGGATGATCTAGATGTTGCTTGGTCCTGTCATGAGGGCAGGGGATTGGACTCGATGACCGCTCAAGGTCCCTTCCAGTTCTAGTATTCTATGAGTCTATGTACTATCTGAACTTATTATTTCTACTTTCAATCAATGAGTAGTCAAGAGAAGAGCACATAGTAAGTGGAGAAAGAGAGTTAATGGATTGAATTTACTTCAACAGACCTTCACCATTTTGAGATGCTGAAGAAAGCAGATGCCCGAGGAAAACTTCTTGTATAAGATTAAGCTAAATTAACTGTAATCTTGAGTATTTTAGTTGAACCTTTGAAAATAGAACACCTATCATTTTCATGACAAGCATACAAAAATGAACAGCTGGCAAAAGTGTCATGAAGAAAAATATTTTGATGACTTATCACTGATGAAGAAAGCAAGATATTTACAGCCAGTTAAAGAAACATATTCTCAACAAAAAAGTTACCTCAACATTTTTTCATCAGCCATTTCTATGATGAAAAATAATCAACTTGACACCTGTTACAGGAGTAGATGTAAATGCTGTTAACTTTATTTAATCCATAGGCTCTCAACATTTGTAAGTTCAAAGCTGCTTTGATCAAACCTCTGCAGATGGTTTGTTACAAGCAACATCTAAAATTCCTACTCGGTTTTTGAGTATATTAAAAAAAAATTCTTGAGCTTTTCAAAGGATTTAACGTCTTCATCCTGGTCCACATATTATTGGAGTCAAGAAATAAATATGATGAACTCACTGAAAAGGTGCATTTGGTTGTTCCTGTGACCAGCCTTATTAAAAAGCTCAGTGAATTCACTCAACAGCTCCAGTGGGAAAGAGAGGTTACTGCACTCTTGGGGGTAATGAATTCAAAAGAAATTGGGTTTGTGGATAGCTCTAATAGAAAAGAAAGCATTATAGCATTTCCTGATCATGGAAACATTTACAGAGATGTTTGAAGAGAGTACATTTGGACATGAAGACTTAGAAGAGTTTTGTGCAGATGAATAAATGATTTGAAAAATCCGCACAATGAATTTTCTAGCCAAGTTTATGGACTTTTGAGAAATTTGAGCCACTGGCAATGTTTATTTTTTATTTTTCCCTACTACCACAGATGACATCAGTGTTCTGGCTGACAAAAGGACTGAAAAGTTACATTTGAAGAGTGGTGCACTGGAAGTAGAAATTAATGCCATGCAGAGTGGCATGCAGTTGAAAGCAACATACTAAGAACTTGAGGGGTTTTTTTTACTTCTGTTGACAAAAATGTCTGGTATCGTACATGAAAGATGTTATTGCAATTAATCCAGAGGAGTCAAATATATTATTAGAGCTATTATTTGATGGAACACCTCTGCTCCCCATTCATAAGCACATGGAAAACTTGCCTCTATCATTATAACATTATTCTAACTACAGCACTTGCTTACATGAAAAAGTATTTAAATATTTATGTGTTTATAAACAAATGACATACATAAAGAGTTCTTGGAGAAAATTGTTTGACCCTTACAACTCTTGCATTTTTCAGACTCCCACCAACAAATGCTTTAGAGGTTTATGAGACAATTGAATGCCTAAGTGAGGAATCAAGAAATGGTTGTCTAAAAGTGTTTCATCAGAGTGCCTTAAAATGTGCTGCTACTGTAGTTTCCTTGTCTGGATGCTCCCAACCAGCATTCAGTGAGTACGTGATAAGCAGCTCTGATTCAGTAATGCTGATTTCAGCAGCCTGCTTATTAGTCCCCAGTTACCTGCTGATATACACTAGGTCTGATTACACCTGGCAAGATGACCCCAATACTTTCCCATACTGAATTTTCCCCAAATTGTGTGCTTTGCAATGTATAGCTTTTTACTGAATCATCCAGAGAGATATTCATTTGTTCCTTTAAGATGTCATTCCCAGCTCCTTGACACATTTACAGGAGTTAATAGTCATCTTAAATACAACCCAGAGCTGTGTGTTTTGTTTGATTAAAAGTAAAACAGGTTCATTAACAAAAAGAGAGAAAATTTTAAGCGAGTATAAATGATTACAAACAAATAATAAAAGTATAAATGCTTCCTAGAGACAACAAATCAAGGTACAGGCATTATTCAAGATAGTTTCCTTACCTATCTAATTTCCAGCATGATGGCCGACCAGCCCTCTGGTCAGGATCTCCCACAAAGTACAGTGTCATTTAGGTGGAAAAATCTTTGGGGTTTTTTGCATCTCTCCTTTACAGTCTAGTCAAACTTTGAAATAGATTCTTTTGATGATTACACCCCAAAATAATGTTCATTAAAGCTATAAAGAAGGTGACATGGAGTCTCCAAGTGAAGAAAGTTTTGTTCTGGCTTCGTCCCCTCCTGGTGTTTGTTAAAATAAAAATTGATCTGTTTCCTGCAGTCTCCTCCCCTTGCTATAATACTGCTTGGTTATCTTTATCTTCTCCACTTATTGTTGGCTGGATAGTCCTACTTACTGTCCATGTAAATAGTATTCCAATTGCCTCTTAATGTACCTCTGAAATACCTTCAAGGTGATAGAACCACATTATTCTGTCTAGGTTGGGATAACTTTAGCCCTTCCTAGCAGACACATTTTAAGAACATAATTTAACAGATTTTTAATTTTTAATTTGTCCTCTCTATAAAAACCCATAATAATACTAATTATCAGTATGTTGTCATATTTTCTGATGTCTTACATGACACCTTTTATATATGGGCAATGACATTAGTGAGTTGAGGTATGCTGAACAGTTCAGGATAGCCTGAAACTAACTATCAGATTCCAGTGAGCCTCTAGCCATTTTGCATTTGGATGCCATTAGGATCGCAAAGCTACAATAGAATAAATAATATTTGTCAGTCATCTATTTCTAGAACCAACATTCTTCAGGTTATCTCTAGCAGTACCTCAGCTTTACAGTAAGTAACCTCTTATGATACTTCAAAAAACCCTTTAGAGGAGGTGAGTAGCTAACTGCTCCTGCCCAAAAGAATTAAAGTACCCTCAATTCAATATTAACCTCACCTGCTGCCAAAAGATGAGGTAACGTGTCAGAAGCAAGCGTGGCAGAGTCTATCCAAAAGCCGGGGGAGTCAAGCCCTCTCCTCTTGTGCCTGATAGCCTGGCTGCATTGGAAGTCAGAGCAGGCTGAGAGCCATGGACCCTCCACCTATTAAGAGCAGCCCCAGGCCTAAGCCCTTATAAACGATTTCTTTTACAAAAGTAATCTCTAGTATAGGATTACTAAAAATAAAAATGGAATAAGACTGCTGATACATGCAAACTGATAATGAGCTGCATTTCTTGTCACAAATATAGCTTCCTTCTTTATCAGGAAGTTCTTGACTCAAAATATTGATACTAAGTAGGTAGACTACACGTCATATCCATCTAGTTAGTTGGAAGTTGAAATGCTTGAGATATATATATATATATTTCCAAAATAGCTAAGCCCTCAAAAATTTCGAAATAGGCAAGCCCTCAAAATATCAGACACGAGTTGCCCAATGCGTCAGTTGACACAAATATATAACAATCAGATTCTATTATGATTTTGTGTCTCATTTGTATGTATGTATTCCTCATATATGAAAAGGAAAATCCTAAAACTAACAAAACAAACAAAATGAAACTCAAATCACACTGAGAGCAATAGCTGATTGTGTTGTGACCATTAACTTTTTTGTTTGTTTGTTTCACTTCTGGATTGTTTGATTCCTGCTGGCATCATTTACTGTCCTCTCCCCTCAATATTTATACTCCAAATCATGAGCAAATTCAGACTCATAATCGATGGCAAGCCAGAGAGAAATTGTTTCCTTCAGTTGTAGGTTTCTTGGAGTGGCAAGTTATAATTTACAAACAAAACATTGTTCACAAAAGCAATTTCCTCACAACAATTCTGATTTTTCTCATTATTATCACTATAAAGGTGAGAAATCAAATTTTAAATATTTACAGTACACTGGTGGGGAAACATTTTCACTTACTTTTATGTTAAGAACAGCACTTTCATTTTCCAAAAATAATAGAGTTTATAAGATGAGAAAAAATAGGTAGATATGTAAGTAATTGTCATTATCAACCTTTAAGTGTTAGTGAATAAAGGATACCTGATACAAAGTAATATGTTTGATCTATATGGCTTGTATGTATGAGAATAGACATGAATAGCAAAGGAAGAAATAGAATTTTGTTGATAAAATCATCTCTGTTATTAGACATTTTCAATGGCGAATGTTTTAAAAAGCATTGTCTTCTATTATTGCAACACTTTGATTATTTTTGAAAATTCAAAATTCAAAGGATACTAACTTTCACATATCTTCTTCATCCATCTCTTTAAAATATGTAGTAGGTTCAATTAAAGATTTTGATGATAATTTAATCAGTGATGCAGAGCAGTAGGATTTAGAATGTGTCCAAACCATTCAAAAGGATTCTTTTGATACTTTTTAGCATCACTGTCTAATTAATTCTTACACTGAACTTCAACAAAGCGATTCCCTAGCCACATTCACTTTTCAGTTTTTAGTGGGCCCATCAATCATCTTGAATGTGGCCTGAGGAAAGGTTCACAGGGAACACCATAGTAACAGTATATTACTACTAGGAGACTCAACTTTCAGGTAGTTTATCTTTCAGAAAGGTTTTGAATGAAGCAATAAGTTGTCCAAGCAGAGTGAGTTATATTAATGATCCCCGGTTTGCAGATATATAAAATACTCTTCAGTCAAGTTCTATGCCACCTATCCATAGTGGAATCATCATTCTAGCTGGCTACAGATTTAATGATCTTAGCCAACTCAGACAGAGCAGCCATTTGAACTTCTTCAGTGCCTAACCCTACATTATTAGCTTAAAAAAAATCAGCATCCTTTTTAGCACAAGTATCTTCCACATAATTAAGCTCGTTAATCTCCTATAGATCCATACTAAGCTGAGTAATTGAAACCCAGGTTATGGTTTTAAAATTGCAACACAGTTTGTGCAATCACAAACTGACATTAGGAGACATTTATTTTTATGAAATAGGCTATTATACCCCATTTACCCTCTGGCTGTGTCTAGACTGGCCACTTTTTCCGGAAAAGCAGCTGCTTTTCTGGAAAAACTTGCCAGCTGTCTACACTGGCCGCTTGAATTTCCGCAAAAGCACTTACGATCTCATGTAAGATTGTCAGTGTTTTTGCAGAAATATATGCTGCTCCCGTTTGGGCAAAAGTCTTTTTCCGAAAAACTTTTGTGCAAAAGGGCCAGTGTAGACAACAGAGATTTGTTTGGGGGGAGGGATAGCTCAGTAGTTTAAGCATTGGCCTGCTAAACTCAGGGTTGTGAATTCAATCCTTGAGGAAGCCATTTGGAGCAAAAATTTGTAAGGGATGGTACTTGGTCCTGCTGTGAAGGCAGGGGATTAGACTCAATGACCTTTCAAGGTCCCTTCCAGTTCTAGGAGATAGGCAATCTCTATTTATTTATCTATTTGATTTCTGCAAAAAAGCCCCGATCGTGAAAATGGCGATTGGGGCTTTTTTGCGGAAAAGCACGTCTAGATTGGCCACGGATGCTTTTCCACAAAAAGTGCTTTTGCAGAAAAGCGTCCTGCCAATCTAGATGCGCTTTTCCGAAAATGCTTTTAATGGAAAACTTTTTTGTTAAAAGCATTTCCGGAAAATCATGCCAGTCTAGACGTAGCCTCTGTGGGTAACTCAGGCCTGAATGAGAACATGGCAAAGGCTACTGTCATACCAGCAGTTCAGTATTTGCTGACACATATATTTTAACAATCTTTGCTGTACTTAGCAGATTGTTACCTTCACCTTAAGGAGTCTTAGCTACTGTGGACATAAAACTATGTAGATTGATTTTTAGAGATGTGATACATATTTTACTTCTCTGAAGTGATTCTAAGCATTAGATAAAATCATTCTTGAATGATGTTCATTCAAGGAGCTATGTTCTCCCTTTTATTGCAAGCCATTGTTGGGATTGGGAGGCAGCTAGGTCTTTTATTAATACTGAACTTATACTGGCATTTTGAATTTCAGAGTAACAGCCTTAAGTTATGGTGATATTCATACCGACCAAATAACAGCTATACCATATTGAAAACTAAGCTTTCAGATTTGTTTTTTTCCCCCCCACACAGCAATTTTAGTAACTTTTTCCTTTTTCTTTGTTAGAAATATCTCCTGGACTTGGTGTCTTTTCCTACAGTACTTCCTTTTAAATGTCTGTGGCACTCATATCTAGTAGTTTTGCATCTATACTTTGGATCCTGCTCTTCACCCTACTGTGTGTTGCAGTTTAGATCTCTGTCTCTGCCGATATTTCTAATTAAAAACAAAAACAAAAAATAGTACAGACCTGCTAAAGAATTCAAAGCTGCTGGACAACCCACATGAACTCTGTAAAATTCACAAACAATAAAAAAAAGTTTCATATTATGGGATAAACTGAGCAACTAAAGGTCCCTTCATCCTACAAATTGTTCTGTTGAAGTCAGAAAGACAACGTAAGTGACTATATGATCACCAACATGGTAAGGATTGTCCACTCTGGCCCTAAACACCTGCATTCTAGGGAATATTCATTGCTAGTCATATAATCATTCTAGCAATTATCATTTTGCTGAATATTTCATTGTAAAAAACCATCAGACATTTGGCATTTTATTCAAATATCAAATTGCTCATTATCCTAACATATATTTCAGAGCGTTAAGAGCTCGTTAGCCATCTATAATCATGCAATTGCCATTTAATCTTGAGAAAAAAGTTTATATTAAATGAATGATTAAGCATTTAAATGTTGCATATTTTAAAATAACAAATGGGCCTAAATACTAAAATGTCAGCAACTGTATTACTTTAACTCGCCTAAAACACTGAACACTTTGAAAATGTAAAGCGCAGTTTAAGTGCTATGTAGAATTAATAACTGAAGATGTCTCACTCTTTTCCTGCTTCCCTCTAATATAAGTTCTGCTATCCAGGCCTTTCTTCTTCACTCAGTAAAGATGGAAGCCCTGTCCCTTTTCTCTTAGCCCTATGAAGGCTGAGTCTCCCTCCATCCCTGAGATCATTGCAATCTGTCTGTGCACTCTCTCTCTCTCTCTCTCTCTCTACTTGCTGGCTATTCGACTTCATAGAATATTAGAACTGGAAGGGACCTCAAGAGATCAAGTCCTGTCTCCTGCCCTCATGGCAGGACCAAGCATCATCTAGATCAGTGTTTCTCAACCAGTGGAACAAGCACCATTAGAGGTACTCGAGAGAAGTCTGGGGATGGGGTGGGGAGGACATTTCAAACACAACTGAAATTTGGAGAAAACTGAATTTTTGGTTTAAGTTTTACAACATTTTATTATTTTTGTACTTTTTACATCCAAAAATGTCATGGCCTGCCCAGCTACAATTAAATTGTTTAAACACAAATATGTTGCAAAGACAGAAAAAAAAATTGTGTCTGAAAACTGTAGGTACTGGGGGTACTTATAATTTTTTTATAAGAAAAGGTTGAGAAACACTGATCTATATACTTTCTGATAGATGTCTATCCAACCTACTTCTTCCCCTGTGTGCTCTCCAGCTGACTCCCTGTTGTGATTCTTCTTTGATTCTTCATCTAAAGGATTTGAAATTGATATTCCAGGTTTTCTAGGTATTTGAAGCCTTTTTTACCACTTATGTATATGATAAGAAATCACCTTGATCTCAGTCTCATTCATGGAGTGGGTTTCAGATTTTAATAGACAAAATTAAGAGTTAATTGGCAACCTTTTTGGACATGGATATTGAATTAACCTTTTAGGTCTAGACAAGGTCCTTTTTTGAGGCTTGTAGATGTAATGGGTTGGGGATAGTGCCACTCTTCATGTTTATGATACACCCATCCATAATTAAATTGACAACACTGTGAAGTGTAGCTATCTGGCACGTTTCAGGAACACTGAAGTGACAAACTAAGTTTAAGGAAATAAAGTACACTCCTGCAGCTGACCTCTGTGCTCTCTTTCCTATTTCTGTTCTGCCCTATTTCTATGTGATATACAAATAGAATCTGGCCTTGAATTCCAGATTATGGAAATCCCACATAATTTGACTCCTGAGAGTCAATCTTTCAAGAAGCACAAATGCACATGTATTTTCTTGGCATGATTCCATTTTATTTCAAGTCACTTGTGTGAGAATTGGAACCTTTATAACTATTCTAGTGCTCCAGATTACTCTTAGACACTATATTTGTTCTCCCACTTGCTCTCTTTCATATACTCATTCTTGTTTAACCTAAGCAAGGCGATATATTATTTTTGTATTTCATTTTCCTTCAGTGTATACTTTAATTATTTTCCTTCTTTATGATGTGGTGGACTAGTAATGAGGAGGTTTCTCATTGATTTAAATAAGTTTTCTATTGTGTGTTTCTGCTAGAAGCTTTAATGTTGTTTCTAGTGTTTGGTTTGAGTGTTCAATAGGAATGAGGGGTAGTAGCCTTCAAATAATGTTAAACGCTTCTGTTTTACTTTCACTTCATCATGTTTTGCTGTTTTAGAGTGATGAGTCTCTTCGACTTCATTGCTTTTGCATTTTGATCAGTCTCAGAGGATCTAATTGCAATTCTGTTTAGAAAGTACTTAGGAGCTAATTGCAATGTTGTTTCACAAAACAGAAGTAAAAAACTATTTCTTCTTCATGCAGCATCACCTTTGCTTTTGTATAAATTCATTCAGTTCTCATTTTTTAGTGTAGAAACTAATTGTCTTGGGGGAGGGGAGTCCCCTTTACGCCATATCAATCTTCACTATCACTATGGAAAATATATTTCAGATCAAGATCAGGTGCTACATATTGTCTAACTAAATTTTCTCTCCCACTTAATTTAATTTTTCCTTATTAACTTTTATCATTTATCTGTATTTCTCTGGTGATGTGTTTGTGCAAGTGTGTGTATTGAGAGAGAAAAAACACAAGGAAGATGCTGTGCATTTTCAGTACCAGCGGGACATTAATGTCATGTGGAAAGTATACTGTATGATTAGTTTCTGAAGTACATCACTCTAAATAAGGTGGTGATATAAAAGATTTAACAGTTTAGTCAAAGTAGAAGAAATTTCTTCATAGTGAGGACTTTGTCATAATGCATCTTGAAGCTTTTTAATAAGCATATCAAATGGGACAATGTTCATCTTCTGATCCACAAATTTCTCAAAAGCGCTTTTCAGCTTCTTGTTGCAAGACATGTGCATCAAAAGGAAAAGAAGCTAAGCCAAAGTCCATAGCAACAGAAGCACATGCTTTAGAAGATGGCTTAGCAAATTCTACAAGGATCAGTAGTCATGTAAGAAAATCAATTGTAATAGCTGGCGTAACATGAAGGTCAAACTTAACAATATTGTCAGAAAAATAAATATTTGTAAAACCTTGTTAGAAGTTAGTCATAGTTATGAACTACCCATTTTCCACCCTGATCTCTGTTTCATGTTGCAGTTGGTCAGTCAGAATATGTCTACAGAGCAGCATTATTTTGGAATAACTGACATTTGGAAATAACATAACACACATCTACACTACAAGCCTTTATTTTAAACTAATGTCAAGCTGGAGGGCTTTTTACTCTGACTCCTGGTAACCCTCATTTCACGAGGAGTAATGGAAGTTGAAGGAAGAGTGTTCTTTCTTCAACTTCCTGCTGTGTAGACAACGCCAAAGATGGAATTAAGCTATTTTGACTTAAGCTGTGCAATTGACATGGCTCAAGTTTCATAGATTATTTCGACTTTTGCCCTACTGTGTAGATGTACGCTCACAGAGAATCTAATTGCATCTCTGTCTAAAAAGTACTTTCTTGGGAGCTAATAGTATCGTTGTTTCCTGAAACAGAAGTCAGAAACTACTGCATTTTATCTGCATTCAGTGCCACTTATTTTACAATGCCAAGCATTTCATGTCTGCAACTACTTTCCTATTTGTTGACCCAGGACCCAAACAGCAGAGTCCAAAACAGTCTTGTTAGCACATTTCATTAGGTAAATGTGTCAAGTTCATTTTTATGTTTTAGTGAAACTATTTATATGGTTTTCTTTTCAGATAGTTTACAAAGTTATTTTTAAAGTTTATTTAAAAATCAACTAGCACAAACATGTGGTCTTATGTCATCCCTCAGAGGAGTCTCCCTAGCAGCACAGATAATTAAGAACTCTGAAACTGAGATTTCACCAAAAAGAACAGTTCATAATAAAATGCCATTAGCCTGATTTGCTGCTATACTGTCATGAAGTTTTTGTGGTATGATTGGTTTTTTGTTTGTTTTTTATTTTACTTTTTTGACAATGTTCTCTAAATATAAAAAGATTAATGCAATTACACCAGATATAAAAATTATTTTGATATTCCTTTTTTATTTGTACGTGTAATAAATAATTTCAAACAGCAAATACTACATAATCTTCTATTTGCAAGAGTCTCTTATACCATAAAAGATTAGCTTTAAGGGAACATTAACTTTTCAGTAGGGCCATATATGATTCCTTCTGTAGATCATTAGCACTGGAATTGATAAAATCTGAAGAAAGTTAAATAATTTGGTTAAGACTACATTATCTCAAGTTGTAATTTTGTAAATGAAACTGGAATGAGTTTGTTAATCTAGGATTTGAAAATGTTTGGGCCTGACATTGTCAACCTCTTGGAAGTAGCTAGTAAATCTCAGATTATACTGTGATAGAACAGAATACTGGTCACTAGTCTCTGTAGACTTCGTTAAGGCTAAGATTTTGTCATGAATATATTTAGTAAAAGTCACGGATAGGTCACAAGCAATAAAGAAAAATTCACAGAGGCCTATGAACGGTCTGTGACTTTTACTAAAAATGTGTGGCAAAATGGGAAGCATTCAGGAACAGTGGTCTCAAGTTACAGTGTGGGGGGGTCCTAAGTAGAATATTAGGAAAAATCTATTTCACTAGGAGGGTGATGAAACACTGGAATGGGTTACCTAGGGAGGTGGTAGAGGTTTTTTAAGATCTGTCTTGACAAAGCATGGCTTGGATTATTTATTTGGGATTGGATTTGTTTTTAACAGGGGATTAGATTTGATGACTTCCTGAAATCTCTTCTAACCCAATGATTCTATTATCTTGGAGCTCTAGAAACAGCATGACCTCACAGTTTTTAGCTGCAGAGGGGAGATCCTGTAGCTCACATCCCCTGCAAGCCACAGACTCTATGGCTTCCATGATCTCTGTGAAAATATTGTAGCCCTAACTGTAGTAAATCAATCCCTTCAATCTATTACTTGCCTTTTTCATCTATGAGAAATCCACTCTTTATAATTAATTTGGATATGGGTCTCTTGGATCCAAAAGTAATGGCTCAGGCATATCACCAGGTCAGGTATATCACCAATAATTGAAACACATAGTAGTGCTTATATCCTCATTCCAAACCTCTGAAATCTACGTGGGAAAAATCATCCCAATATACTGTCAAGTGACGTCAAATCTTTGCAAATCAGTTTTAGTTTATATTATTACAGAGATCAAGTGCAATCTCATTAAAGTTGGAGGGCATGGTAGATGCCCATCAATCAAGAGAAACGTAGATGCAGGTAAGATCGTTTTTGGCATGAGAGAGTTGAATCTATAGGGACCTCCATCCAAAAGCCATGTGCAAACAGTATTGTTAACTGGAATGAGATTGTTAATCTCAGAGTTGAAAATGTTTGGTGCTGATCTATAGTGCCCTTGCTGAAAAACTTGCAAATGTTGGGGGTTTTGTTGTTGTTGTTGATTAGGTCAAAATAAAAAGAGAGATCAAGCAGAGTATGTGGGAAAGAAAAAAAATAAAATGGGCACTTGATCATTGAGAGATTAGTAATGAGCACCTTTACTTTCTAAGTTGCAAATTCAAATATGGCATATTATAGTATAGTACTACAGTACTGCTGAAAAACAATACTGACCATATTTTCCTGAAGACTACAAATCAACATCAATATATATTTTGCACACTCAGTTTCCCTGATAATAAATACAATCCCCCTCCCCAGGAAAACTTTTGTATCTTGTCCTGTCCCTGGCATCAATGTGGAATACCTTGTTATGAGATCCAATCCAAATCAATCTAGCCTTCAGCATTAAGGGGTTAAAGTGAGAGTAGGATGAAATAAGATAGTATTTTGGAATTGCTGCAGCAAATTTTGACTGATGTGTGGAATGAAGAAATCTCGTCCTGTAGAGAGAATATAGACAGTTCTGTAAAGTCATTTCTTCACTCTATTATTTTCTATGGGCTATGGACAGATATGTAATATCCACCTCAAAAAGAAGTAGACAGAAAAACACACCAAGTATATAGAAGTCTCTGAAGAACAGCATTACAAATACAAAACAAGAACTACTCTGAAAAAAACTTAAGAATATTTTGGTTTTATGGTTTGATCCACTACAGTATAATTTCTTACGTATTTTTTTCCTATTTTCAGGAATTAGATAAAATCTGTTGCCAAGAGATGTACACCAAACATTTATTCCGCCTTTCCCCTTCCCTTGCAAAGAAAAGGAAAAAGGGACATAACAGACCTCTAAATAGATTGTAAAATTTAAAAAGTGCAATCCAGGACATTGCGAATAAGCTACAAGTGTGTGCTGCATGAGCAGAAGGGAATAGATAACAATTGTGAGTAGTGTAATGACTATTCCATGCTCCTAGTACATTCATCCTAGAGTGCTCTTGTGCATCTGTTTAACAATAGATTTTTAAGGTAAAAAAAAGTCCACTCCTATGAAAGTCATTTTAGTGCTATTTATTATTTGGACAATGCTGCAGAGGAAACTAATTCTCTCTGTATAAAGAAGGCTATTTCTAAGAATGAATCCAAATCACTGCAGAATGCCACCTAGGAAAGGTGACAAGTGGCAACTTACTGAACTGAAGCAGCTAATAATGATAAATGAGACATCATTCATTCCTTATACAGATGTACATTTAGACGCCAACCACAATCACATTGACAACTGTTTTTCTTATTTATATGGAACAGGAAGTATAACTTCTAAAACTTTCAATTTGATTCTTTCTTCATTAAAAACATTTTGCTCCCCCTTTCTCTATTTTTCTAGGAGATTCCCCCCCACACACTCCCTCCAGTGCTTCTTCTGTTTGCTCTCCCTCTGTCTGGCACTGTGGCTGAGGGAAGAGGTTTGGGGCATGGGAGCACTTATTTAGTCTGGTGGCTGGCAAGATGGCAAGCCCCAACCTCAGCTGGCCACTCTCTTGCTGGTGCGGCTGCCACCAGTGGTTACTCTACAGTATGGTCCTCTGATCAGCCCCCTCCCGTTCCATATTATGGAAAACAGGCCCATTCTAGGCACTTCCCATTTTCCTAGCACAACCAAACCCTGACCTTCCTTTATGTTAGCATAAGAGAAAGCTGGTCCTAGCTCTTACCATTTAGGAGGAGTTCTTGAACAAATGAACTCATTGATGGAAAGACACGCATTTCTAAAACATATAGATGGATGAGGCCTGCACCTTCAAAATCTTTTTGCAAATGTAGTTTCCAAATCAGCAGTCATGAAAATAGGTGTTGTAGCTGTCTTTTGATTTGCCAAACTGTCCTTGTAATAGCGCTTTAAAGAATAAATGCCTGATTAACTATACACACAACACACACACACACAAGTTCTCTGTGCAGTCAGTTATCAAAGCTAGCTTTCAAATGAAAAAAAGCAGCAACTAGGAGGCAGATGCTTTGTTTTTAAAATGATCTTGTGTTAAAAAGGCTTCTTCCGCAGTGGTAGGTATCTGTGGAATTTAGCATCATTAAGGACTATGGAGCCAGAATCCTAGCAACAAATGTAACAACCAATACTTTTTTTTCATTCTGATAATGAATTGTTTTTTTGTTTTTGAATAAATTAATCAAAGCAAAAAAAGCAGAGAAAAGGAATGGGGCATAGAGGAGAGCAAGAACGCTTTTTTTCCCCTCAAAACAGAAAAATAAAAAGTCACCAAAATCTAACAGACTGAACTTACAGAACAATATGGTTCATCTTTTTAGTGAGAAAAATAGCTTTTCTAGCCTTGTGTTTTATCTGTTACTAGAACATTTACCCAGTATTGTCAAGTCCTTCACTCAAGTAATTTTTGTTGTTTGGAAAATAAAATGAAAATAAAAATACTTCATTTAAATCATTGCTCTTTGGTGGGGTTGGGGGATGAAGGATTCAGTATGCTGCTGCTCTGATGAGAGAGGACTGATTTAACTCTCTCTCACTGCAGCAGCTTGGAGCCAGGTCTGAAGAGCCTCTCCATGGCTGTTGCAGTGGGCACAGCTGGGGAGCGGGGAGGGAGTACGTCACCTGGCTAGAGCAGGTCCGTGTTCATCTCCCCCTGTGCTGCCCAGCCAAAATGAGCAATGCAGCAAACTGTGCACTTTCCCCTCATTCCCTGATGAAGGGAAACAGCCAGCAGTGTTCCCGTACAAATCAGGGGGAGCTTCAGCCCTTCCACCCTCACTAAGGACCACTTGGAGTTGGGAGGCTTGTGGTTGGGACAGTCAGATCCTGGGGAGGGGAGAATATCCCCAGAC
Source organism: Pelodiscus sinensis (assembly GCF_052426305.1). Taxonomy (NCBI): domain Eukaryota; kingdom Metazoa; phylum Chordata; order Testudines; family Trionychidae; genus Pelodiscus; species Pelodiscus sinensis. Next base: position 205,364,597 of record NC_143052.1, read on the forward strand.
ATTTTCCTGGTAACTCTGTATGATTCGAAAAGCAATCCCATTCCAGGCACATCCCAATTTCCTGATACAACCAAATGCTTACCTTGCTTTAAGTTATGATAAGAGGATGCTGTAAATAGAATTTGGTGGTCCAAGCTCTTACTATTTAGGAGGAGTTCTTGAAGAGACAGGCACACAGACAGACAGACAAACTCTCTCAAATACAGTATATAGTAGATTTGTTCTCTAGGTGTAATCTTTATAGTTTGTTCATGATATTCTAGCAATGTAGTATTGTTAGTATGAGTAAATATGCTTTCGTAATAGTTGTTGAATACTGTGAGGTCTTGTGTCAATAAGCTTTCCACTGAGGACCATTTATGATTATCTGTCTTACAATGAGAATCAAGTGAGCCATTTCTAATATAAATACAATTGCTATCCTAAACCCTGTTCCTTCACTCCAAGAATCCCCGGGGTCTAGACGTGGATGTAAATTTACACGCTGTATGTCTACCAATTGACTCAGCTCAGATATTGAGTAGTTCTCAATTGTCGTCTTTTAAATGAGTTGTATGTGGAATTGCTGCTCTTCTCAGTTTTTGCTAGATCCATTAAACCAGTTTACATTTTTACAACCTGACCTTGTGCGAGTAAATATTTGATCATGTGAATTGTCCTACTGAATTAAGATGATACATTATACCAATAAATAATGCAGAAAAATAAAGAATTTAAATACCATTTGGAAAAGAGCAGCTTGTTTTTTCATTATGTCCTCTTATGCTGTAATTTGTTTTCACCTGTGTGATGCATGTCTAAAACGTTTCCATTCTGATTTTATATCATTTTACACATACTTTACACAGTGGTAAAATGAGAAGGCATGTTGTCTGTCAGTGGGAATACAGGACCCAGGTGATTATTTATACTTTTTGTTTTCTTTGTAAATAAATATGTAGGTCAACAATATTTTAATTTCCATATATGAACTGGACAATAATGCCTGTTCTAGGACATAGCCATCCTAACAAGAGATAAAAAAAAATAACCAAATTCAAATCAGAGTGGCAACCAAAAGCTTTTCTGTGCCTCAAAACATCATCCACACTAACTAAACTAATTTAGGCTCTGAAACACACTAATGCCCCAATAAATAATCGCCCCCCACCTATTTAGATTCCCCCTAGTCTCTTCAGTAATCTGCACACATCTATGAGGTACACAGATTCGCTCATCAGAATCAAGTTATTTTGGATGACCAGCAAGAAAATAATTCTAGAACGGAGAACACCATAGGGTAAAATTCCCCTTCCAGTGAATTGTTCTCCTATAAACAATTTTGCTAATCACAGGTAATTTAATATGGGAGCATGTACAATGCTGCAACTGAAATTAGAGTATTGTTATTTTAGGTAATGAACATACACCCTTTAAGAGGCAGCTTAAAATCCTTTTCAAAATCATGAATAATCATTAACTGATTACCACTAGACCCCACATTATGCAATAAATGGCAAAGATATAGATCTCTGATTTCTTATTTTTTCAGGGAGATAGTGTAACCACCACCGTGTAGATTTGAACCTAGGTCCTCTGAAGTAGAATATAGGAGTCTGTACCCTCTGAGCTAAAAGCCAGCTGGCTCCCAGCTCATGCTGTAGATCTTGATCTTGGCTATTGCTGTGGTCTAGGTACCACTTGCATTGCTCAGTAACCACACTAGGTCTATGTCTACACTCACGGCTTCTTGCACAAGAACATCTTGCACAAGGGTTCTTGTGCAAGAAGTCTTGCGCAAGAAAACGTACACACTGCCATGTGCACGTTGTGCTTCTGTGCAAGAGCTCCCATGGCAGCGTGGATGCTCTCTTGCGCAAGAAAGCTCCCATGGCCATTTTAGCCATAGGGCTTTCTTGTGCAAGAAATCCCTGCTGAGTGTCCACACTGCCCTCTTGCGCAAGAGCTCCAGCGCAAGAGGGCTTGCACCTATTATAAAAGATTGTAGCTCTTGCGCAAGAAGCCCTCTCTTACCACGCCGTACTGTAAATTTACTTGCTCAAGAGTAGGCGGGCAGTGTAGACGCTCTGTGGATTCTTGTGCAAGAATGGCCATACTTGTGCAAGAAGCCACGAGTGTAGATATAGCCTAGATATGTGGGTTACAATAGCATATGTATCCAGTAAAATGAAATATAATTACTCACTCAAGATTTTTCCCTCCAACTGTATTTTTCCTTCATAACTGCCTGATTCACTGCACCAAGTTTTTGAAATTCAGACAGTCACCAGATCATTATAGCAGCAGTCAGAAAGGAATTGCTTCTTAGCCATCCTAAAATGGTCAGTGTAGGGTCTCAGATGTCATAGCTAGGCTTCCAAATATGGTTCTTTAGCTCAGGCAACAAAGCACATCTTCAACCAAATGGACCTTTTTCATAGGGCAGGTTAGAGGGCTTGATTAGAAGGGGAGAGAGGCAGCTCTTAAAAAAAAAAGCAGCAACGGCCCTGGTTAATCAGAAACAGCTGAGACACTGTTGATATAAATCAATTAGGGGCCTGCTAAGTCAACTTTAGGGTGCCACAGAACATCTTTAAAAGCCTTCCCTGTGGGGGAGGGTAGGGGAGAGTAGAAGAGGAGCTGGGAGAGTGGATAGGAACTGACAACTGATAAGGAGAGTCAGAGAAGCTGAGCAAGACAACTTTAGCATTGCTAAAGGCCACAGGGGAAGGTGAGAGGGGCTCTGACATGGAGTGTTTGGGCTCCCCTCCTCAAGAAACCTGAAACTAAAGCTGGTAGCTGGGGGAGGACTGGTTGCCCAGCCCAGGCTGACCAAGAGGCACCTGCCCCACACCCTTTTAGCTGGAGACCAGAAGCCCAGCCCCAGTAAGGGCAGGCAGGACCTGGTCTGTGATATCTAGACTGTGGGATAGTCCACTGACCAGGGACCTGGGAATCAGGTGTGGGACTGATCCTGCCACACATTCCACTAGTTCCTCCCAACCACTCACCTTTCAAACAAATAACAATATAAAAAGGAACCAACCGTAGCTCAACCTTCCACAGCATTGAAAGTCTGCCACTCAAACAATTGCACTCGCTGAAGTTGTCTCTATATAGAACAAAATTCTTCCTTCTCTGTGGCTCCTATTATCAGGCACAGTGGTAATTCTAAAGTACCTTTTCGCTCCTCCACTTCTTCCACAGCTCTTTGAGAATTACAGAGTTCTTTAATTTTGAGGGACCTTTACACCTCTCCCCCATGCACATAGTATATCCCATCCCCATGGGTGTTTCAATAGGAATTTCCTCAATGATTTTCTTACCCTGGCCTGGAGTATTGGAGGGTTTCCATTCATTCCCAGCCCCACTTATTATGCCCAGGAAATTAGAGCAATCCACTCAAAAAGATTAATAAAATTCAGAGGTCTCTGTCTTTGAAGAGACTCCAGCATCACTCGACACAAAGATGGCCCAACCAACCAATTCCTGCTATTGAGTCATCTTGAGTAGTATATTTTCCCTGAATCCCACATCTGCCAGTGTTGTTCCCATCATCACTTTCACACAGTACAGATTGTTCTAATGGGATATAGCAAAAAACAGTCTCCCAACAACATGAAGATAAACGGAGGGAGAGACAATCCCAGTTTCACTGGTAACTCAAGATTTGAGAAGTAGAAAGCAGGTCACAGTGGTTTGTTCACAACTAGAACAAGGATTTTTTTTTGTCCAAGCTAGTCAGGGTATGATATACAGCCCAGTCTTTCAGGGTCCAGGGAATCATCTGACACAAGGGAGTTAAATACGGATGTGAGAGAACAGCCTGCTCTGTGAAGAGAGCAGTGTGGGTGCTCTGCTAAGGGTGAATATGCTGCTGCTTTTCTAGCTTCTGACTGAAGGCTTATATCTCAGTTGGGAGGGTGGGGGAAATTCTGCGGCAGTTGGGATGGTGTTTGGTTAGAAGTGGGTCACAGTGGCAGGGTAACTGGCGGCCATGGGATGACTCTGATATCCTGGACACTCGGCTGAGTACATGTTGAGACCCACTGATTACAAGAGCCTAGATCTGGGAGCACTTCCATTCTCCAAGTTCATACAAACTGTCAGTCATCTGCAAGGGAGCATAGTACTTCAGTGACCTCATGTTTCAGGATTGTTATTACACAGTGGTATTCCTGACACTGCTTTTGTCTCAGATGGGATAGGGTGAGGTCTTATAGGTAAGTTGCAGTGGGGGCGGGGAAGAGTAATTGAGGGAATAGACTAGGTATATGTCACAACATGCATGGTGTATTTTATATAAATCCATGTGATTTGTTTTATTTGCATTTTTATACTTAAAGTGTGCAAACTATTCTGAATGATAATTACCTTTCCCATGAGTGTACTATGTTACGGAAATGAGCAATTTATCATAATCCCTTTATCCAATAATATTAACATTTTTTTTTTATTTTCAGTAACTTCTGGTCAAACTGTTACTGTGGTTACACAAACTGTAGTAACCAAGGAAACCACCATCTCCAAAGTAGAAATGCCATCGTCCTTGCTTCTGGAGGTGCCCGCACTGGCTGACTTTAATAAGGCCTGGGCAGAACTCACTGACTGGCTTTCTGTACTGGACCGAGTGATAAAATCCCAGATAGTGACAGTGGGTGATCTTGATGACATCAACGACATGATCATTAAACAAAAGGTAGGAGAAACAGTAAGACATTGAATTTTGCAGTTGAAAATTTGTAACAGCTATTAAAAAGGATAATCATTAAAGCAGGGAACATGAGAGGAAAACACTTTGATTAAGGTGCATAACATAAAAATTCCACAATCACTCTGTTTTAAATTGAATTCTAGGATTTGAATGTTAAAATAACTGAAACAGGAACAAAACAGGTGAGGTTTTTTTTCATAATGACAACTGCATTTAATTGAATAGCAGAATGTCCCCTTTGGTGAACATGTGTGTGCCACAGCAGTAAAATCAGATCTATCTTATTTATAATGCACCCATCATTATGGTTTCAGAGGCTAAAGGACCAGATATGGAATACAAAAAGGGAAGGAAATTAATAGAAAGTTCCATGATGTAAACAGAGAAAAAATATACTACTCTGAACCTTTTTCACATTTGTGTGTTTCAGTGAGAACTTACTGACTTATCTTGTTATGAAAAAGCTCCTCAGTCCTTTTATACAAAAACAGCTTATTAATGCAAGTGTTTTGTCAGCAAACTGCTTAAGTATTACTCATCTTTGAAAACACACAAAAATATGGAAATGCATATGCCTAGACAAGAAAACAAAACTTTAACTTCAGCAACTCTGTGGCAATAAAAGTAATTTGTTATTATATAGCCTGAAAGTAATTACCTGCTTTCCAGATTTAACAGTGTTCAATATAAAAGATTCAGCTTGCCTGTGCAAAACTTTAAGTGCTAAACTTCCATTCATTTGAGCACTTGTAAACTGAATTTATGGTTTTGTATTATAAAATATTTCTCTGCTTCATCTTCCAAACATGAAGTTTGATTATTGCAGACGAGATAAATTGAAATACTTTTTTTATTTAAAGAAAAAATAGAAAGAATAGGGAAATTTTGTATCATTTTTCTCTTAAACAATTCTACAAGAGAAGGATTTATTCAAATACATAAGCAGCTAAGTCATTTTCTGTTTCTTTGTGTATTTTGCTTTTTCGCAATTTGTGATTATTGGATATTGATTTTTTTTCTTCAAGACTTTTATTGTTACCACTTTCTTGAGGAAGCAAAAGATTTTGGTATTCATTCCCACCAGTGACTGTAGGGCCTGTCAATATTTACAGAGTAAATTAGTACTATCTCTTATGAATGTTATAATTCCATTGGGTTCAAAACAGTATACTATGGAGACTACCTAAAAATAATTTTGAATAGTTTCAAAAATATTATTAATTATCCCATTTTAAGTGCCATGAAGGCCAAGAACAGATATGTTATAGATCAGTGTTTCTGAAAGTGCTTCACGAAACCACTTTGAGAAACACATTAACTGGTCACCCTGGATTGTTTATTTACTGGCGCTATGGCCACGGAGGTTCATGGTTCCCATTGGCTTTGTTTTGCTCTTTGCAGCCAACCAGAGCAGCAGGAAGTGGTGGCCCAGCCCACGTTGCTTCCCATGGCTGCAAAGGATGAAATGGCGCCAATGGGAGCTGCGAGGCTCCATGGCCGCAACACCAGTAAATAAACAAACCGGGGCAGCTAGTTAATGTGTTTCTCAAAGTGATTTTGAGGAATACTTTCAGAAACATTGTTATAGATAATTAAGATGTTTGAGCTTTTTTTAAGTCTTAGATTGAAAAGGTACATGTTGTCAAATAATTTAAAATAATTTTGAAATTGAAATAGTAATAACCAAAGTAATAAATCCTTACATTTACATACCTGTAATTTGTGAGGAAAAACCCAACTAAATAAGCAAATTGACACTATATGTTGTTCTCAGATTGGTATAATAATCTAAAATAGATTTTAAAGAGCTGTTATAATCTGCAAGGTTAATAATGGTTTATAAATAATGTAGACTTTTTACCATATAGCCTATATTTTATCAAGTCAGATATATAACTTTATGACAATATCTCTTGTGAAATGTTCTAAATGTATTGAGTGTGATAAATCTCATTTTCAAAAATAATGTGCTACCAACATATTTAAATAATGGAGATTGCCTATCTCCTAGAACTGGAAGGGACCTTGAAAGGTCATCGAGTCCAGTCCCCTGCCTTCTCAGCAGGACCAAGTACCATCCCTGACAATTTTTGCCCCAAATCCCTAGACAGCCTCCACAAGGATTGACGTCTAGACTGCAAGCCTCTTTCAAAAGAGGCTTTTTCGAAAGATACTTTCAAAAAAGCCTCTTTCGAAAAAGAGTGTCTTCACTACAATCAGTACTTTCGAAAAAGTGAGCCACTTTTTGAAAAGAGAGCACCGAGGCAGTCTGGATGCTCTCTTTCAAAAAAGCATATTTTGCATTACATAGCGCCTTTTAAAAAAAGGTGTTATTCCTCATAAAACGAGGTTTTCTTCAGTCAAAAAAACTGCTGCGTTCTTTTGATTTACTTTTGAAAGAATGCAGCAACAGTTTAGACGCAGGTAAAGATTTTTTGAAAAAAAGGCCACTTTTTTCACAAAATCCCTGTTGTCTAGACAGACCCTAAGAGTTATTACACAGTCTTTAAAGTGCTACACAGTCCTGTTTTTTGTTTTAGCTGCACCAGACTAACATGGCTACATTTCTACCACTATTCTCCATAAAATGAAAGTTGCCACTTTTCTATGTACAGTAAAATATAGTACAGTAGATTAAAATATAATAAACAGATTATAGTATTATTACACTAGAAGACTTACCCATGTTGTGGAGGTCCTTCAGGACAAGGGGCTGGTATTGTGGAGGGGGGGAGGTAAGAGTGAGGGTTGTGAGGTAAGGAGGGTTTCAGTGTGGGAGGTCCCAATCAGGAGGGCTTTCTCTCTCCCCCTGTGACCGGCAGAGGCCTTTGCCCTCCTCCTCAGCCCCCTTGGTCAGCAGGGGCCTTTTCTCTTCCCCGGCCCTTCCCTTTCCCCAGCTGGCAGGGGCCTTTCTCTGCCTCCTTGGCTGGCAGGGGCCTTTTCTCTCCCCCCAGATGGCGGGGCATTTTCCTTTTTCCCTGTCCCTCCTCAGCCAGCAGGGGCCTTTCCCCACATCTGGCAAGGATTTCTTCCTCCTTCCCCTCCCCCCAGCACTGTGGACAAGGGCCGGGGGAAGGATTTTGGAAAGAGGAGCTACTTACTTGGTCTGGTGGCAAGCAAGATGGTGAGCCCTAGCCCTGCTGGCTACTCTCTAGGTGGTGCAACTGCTCTGAGTGCTCACTCTTCAGTATCACTCTTCCCTGTACTCACCTCTCCCAGTGGCCACTGTGAGAATTGTGTTCCTCCTCTCTGCTCCCTTCATTTCCATGTTATGGAAAACAGCCCCATTCCCAACACTTCCTGTTTGCCTGACGTGATAAAACTCTGATCTTTCTTTAAGTTAGGATAAGAGGAATCTGCATACCAAATTGTTTGGCCCAAACTCTTACTGTTTAGAACGAGTTCTTGACCAAACAGACTCACAGACAGTCATACCGTAAAATATATAAATAGATAGAATGGGCAGTGAAGGAATTCATTTGAACATTGCCTATTTCTTTATATTAGCTCCATTATTGTTTATGATCTGCATAGTACCACATTTCTATTTCCCTTTGTTTGAAGAATTTACAGAGCAGGACTTTTTGATTACCATTTGAGCTTCTGTCTTTTCTTTTTCACCAGCATAAACTCTCTGAGTTCTTATTTCCTAGGCATATAATTATGATTTCTCAATCTAAACTCTGGAAGAACTTTGAAGCATAAATAGAGAACTTCCATAATATTTTAACTTACTTTGCATTAATTTACTAGCGTATATCTAGACTACATGCATCTGTCGCCAGAGGCATGTAAATTAGACTACCCAACATAGTCAATGAAGCCGGGATTTAAATATCCCCGGTTTCATTAAAATAAAAATGGCCACCACGCTGTGCTGACTCAGCTGATCATCGGCACAGCACGCAGTCAAGATATGGATCGGTCAACAGGGAATGCTTTTGTCGATCGCTCCCTTATGCCTCGTGAAACGAGGTTTACAGGAGCAGTCAACAAAGGTATTCCCTGTCAACTGATCCACGTCTTGATTGCTGCGCTGTGCAGACAATCAGCTGAGCTGGCAGCGCGTGGTGGCCATTTTTATTTTAATGAAGCCAGGGATATTTAAATCCTAGCTTCATTGACTATGTTGGGTAGTCTAATTTACATGCCTCTGGCGACAGATGCACGTAGTCTAGACATACCCCTAGATTTTAGCTTTGGAAGTATAGTTATACTGTATTTTTTTACAGCTCCACCTTATTTCTCAGTATCTGTATGGGGACATAGGTTTTCAAATAAATTTTTGCCTACACTGCATGTGTTGTTTTTTTCTTACCTATTCCTTCATCTCCTCTAGACTTCTCTAGGATTCTGAAATCTTAGTCATCTCCTTTAGTAACAAAAATGTCATCTAATGATATCCACCATTTTCTCTAGAGCATCATAATTTTGAGCAAAATTCTACAATATCTACATGTTTTAAAATTAACCCATCTATATCTCAGATTGAGCCGACCTAAAAGTCTATTTATCTGCTCTAATGCAGTTTTATTTATCTATCTCCCTATTAAACTGCATAGCGTATTTAATAGTCCAAGGATGCATTAATGTAAGTCTCATCTAAGAATCCATATCTCCTGAATCTCAGTCCTGTGATGGCCATCAGAGCAGGCATATGGCTATACAGCTTAGGACAGAAAGTCATTGAACCTGATTCTGTTCCTAAATGTGTCTCCAAGTTGATATATTAATTTAGACAAGTTAGACTAACAGTTTCAGATCTGACAACTAATTTAGGTGCCTGAGTTTTGTGATTCCCATGTCGATACAAATAAGGCCTGCTTTAGGAGGCACTGAGCTCTCACAACACTAGTTGAAATAAATAGGTGCTGTGGATGGTCAGCTACACTGGAAATCAGGTCAAACGTGATTCAAGCTGAACACCTACAATTAGTATCTACTATTGAACATGTTGTCCTCTTAGTTTCTGTCTGCTTCAACTTCTTTATCTGTAATATTACTCATCCCACAGGGGGTAAGGTGTATTATGATCTGTGCAAATGTATTGTTGCAGCCATGCAAAGCCCCATAAATCTCAAAATCCAGGTCTGTGGGTGAACTGATTTATGGTCCTGCAAGTTTGGGGAATCCAAGATACCTTAAGTTCAGAGGATTGTCCTGTGAAAATTGGGTCACATTAAGTTGTTTCAAAGTAGGCATCCAAAAATAAACACACCCAAAACTTTTGATAATGTGAACCTTTTTCATACCTTGCTCCAGAAAGATGAAACAGGTCTTTGTTTTTATTTCCATGTCTTTTTAAAATAAATAATAAATTGTCTTTAATAAATATAAAAGTTAAAGAATATTTTAAAGCACCAAAAAGAAAATCCTCCATAATCTTGGCAATACATGTAATAGGGTATTTTTCAAATTATCCAAGTAAAAACAAGTGACCTTAAGCTGTCCTTTCCTTCAGAATAGCTCATAATGTTATTGAGTCTAAATCTCTAAGGGCATTTTGCTCAGGTTCATTTAACTCTGGTTGTGTCACAAGATCATAGTTACTAACCCTGCCACATTTATGAAGGAAAAAACAGTTAAGGCATCATTAGCCCTCAAGTGAACTTTGTTTGAAAGTGACCCCAATGAATTGGAACTGTGAATGGTTACAGTAATAAAGTATCAAGTACAGACGTTGAGTGTGTGTGTGTATGTGTACGCACGCACACATGCACTTGAGAATGTGTCTGTATAAAACACAACAAAAACGTGATCTGGCCTTACTGCTGTTTTAACATTGTACAAAATGCAGTATATCTTTAATATATAGTATTCCATGCCTACACTGGGTAGAGAAAGGGAGTTTTCAGTGTAGCAAAAAAAGTATTTTAATGTCAAATAATTTCATCCTATTTGGAGTTACAGTTCTTCATATTTATTAGTGGGACCCAGATTTTTTGCAGCAATAATACATCTTTCTTGAACACAAGTCTACTAAGGTGATTTTAAAACTACATAAATGCATAATTCTTTCCTGTATAGCTTAAGAAAAGGACACTTTAAAACTCACAAAAAATAATATTTGTGTCTTGTACACTCTGTCTCAAAGGACTGATCTTTAGCAATAGCTGGGAGTTCAAAGCTGTTATATAAAAGTATGTTGTCTGAAAACTGACTGACAAAACAGAATGATATGGAATTTACCTTCCATAATCTAGTAGTATGGAAAGTTGAGGAAAATGATTAAAATGAATAACATACTGAGGTGTAGACTGCTGAGACAATCAACATCATAAAGTTTGGTTGAGTTGGTTTCAAATGATGCTTCATTTTATTCTCATGACTTTTCAGAGCAGTCAGAAAGATCTGGACTAAAGGAACAGTTTATTTATGAGAGAGGAATAGTTAGACACAGACATAAAGTTTCTTCCTCTGCTTTATTATGGAATGGTGGTAACTTCTCAAGAGTTAAGATGTCAACAAACTATATTAGGCCTGGTCTATACTAGATCAGGAAGGTTGGTTTAAGGAACACAACTCCAGCTATGCAAAATGTGTAGCTGGAGTCATTTACCTTAAGCCAAGCCATGGCAGTGTCCATACAGTGGGAAGCTGACAGGAGCAAATGCTCCAGTCAGCATCCCTTTCTCCTCACAGAATAAGGAGTACCAGACACCAGGGGAGGTGCTCTCAACATTCAATTTCCAGGTCTATACTAGACCAGACCATGAATCTTCTCATAAGTATAGATGTGCCCTTATAAAGCCCTGTTTTGGCATAATCATAAATGTAGCTTTGGAAATGTGTGTCCTCTAATTTACCATATTTCCTCCTCAAGCAGAGGAGAATGTGCAAAATTTGAAGACAATTAATCACACTATTTTTGAGTTATAGGTAATTAAAATGTGAGGCTTGCCTGACATTTTGTCTTTTGTCTAATGTTTCTTTGTCTTCCTCTAGTTCCTAAACAACTTTAGACTTTTCATATCATTAATTCTCATTGATAACACATCAGCTGTATTTGAAGAAAAGATCTACTAATTTAGCAAAGTGAATTTCATTGTGAGTCTAATTTCATTGTTTGTTGTTTGAGTTTAGTGCATCATAGTGCATAATTTAATAGTCTCATGACAGTTTAGTAGCCTCATGACCCCATCATCTGTGTGGCCGGGGCTCAATGGCTAGAATTTTCCATCATGCACCAATCAGAGATTGCTCTGAGCGGGGAGACATTATTGCATCATCAGATATGCAATTTAACCAGGCAGCCTGAACTACAAAGAAGAATGGGTGGGAGTTTGAGGCAATGGAATTCCAATACCCATGGCATGAGGTAGTGCAGCAGCATTTCCAAGTTGAATGTTTTCTGTTTTGTCCGATTTTTTGTTTTGTTTTGGTGTATGAACCTCTCAAAAATTAATATGTAAATATTCTGTGGAAAATTTAAACTAAAATCAAACATTTTTCATTTTCTTAAAAATTTTCAGTAGCTCTCTATAATGTATATTTCTGAGGTAAATTAAGGGCCAAATTTTCAAAATCATGATCACTTGTTGCAGGTACCAGTTACATTTCCTCAAGTTTAAACTCATACTTCTGTATCTACAGTTGATTTGCAAGAAGTGAAACTAGGTACTTGCACACATTTAACTATCTCATGGTGGGTTGAATCATGCAGTTTGAGGCAGAGACATATACACTCAATTTTGCCCCAGCAGTTATTTTTGCTTATAATTTTATTAGTATACATTGCACCTAGAAAAAGGGCAGTCTGAACCCTTTTTGAATCTGTAGTCCTTGATTTTCTATAGATGGCCAGAGGACATTCAAAATAGTGACATATTTATGTCACTCCCAAGGACATCACCTCCTTGCGTGTTTTACATGGTTTCAAAAGGCAAGACATAAAAAAATGTGGTCCATATGTAGATGTGGCATTAAATTGACCCTTAATACACAGAAAGGGAAGAAATTCCAGAACCAGACTGAATTCAGGTGGAGTGCAGGTATTTTGGGAGTAGATATTCACCCTTTCTAATCTCAGGGTATGTCTACACTGCCACCCTAGTTCGAACTAGGGTGGCTAATGTAGGCATTCGAAGTTGCAAATGGAGCCGTTCTATGAGGAGTAACAGTAGTTTGAATTAGAGAGCCTAATTCAAACTACCTACTCCGTGTCGCGTGTAGCCGCGGGCACGAAGTCCGCACTAACGGGGATTTAAACATGGCGGCACCCGGCAAGATGCAAATGAAGCCCGGGATATTTAAATCCCGGGCTTCATTTGCAAGTTCGAATGCCTACATTAGCCACCCTAGTTCGAACTAGGGTGGCAGTGTAGACATACCCTCAGTTTAGTGAGAGAAGCTATGATGTTGCTTCAGTCAGCAGGTTGTATTCACAGCCTCAACCTCTCTTGTATCAGTTGCCAAGGGCACCGTGGCCTCAGCAGAAACACAGATCTGCAGAAACTCTCCTTGGGCCATGCTTCTCCTGTCTCCAATATGGAGATGGAATTAAAACCAGTTCTGCAGCATGCAATGGAAGCATAAACATTTCTGTATAGCTGCTCAGCTAGTAGCCTCTATGAAGAGTTTAAAGGGTGTAGAGAACCTTGAGCCAACGCTCTTCTGCCAGGCAAATTTTGCCTTAGGTCCTTTCACTTCCGGGACCAGCACTATCATTTATGCTTAGTTCAAAATATTACTGTTGTTCTATTAAAAATCAAATATTTAGCAGAATTATTTCTAGACTATGTCATGCTGTTAGACTTCTTAAATTAAAAAAAATATTCTAATTTATGAGAAATACTGGAAGGCTGTTTTGTGTGTTTCAAGTGAATAATATACTAATAACCAAGCAACATTCTAAGTACCCTTTAAAAAGAGTTAGAATTACAAGATTTCTTTTTGAAAGATTTTAGCATTTTTATAAAACACAGAAGAGTGAAATAATTTTTTACAGCCCTTAAGCTTACTATTAAAGGTTAGGAAATGCCACATGATATGCTAAAGGGACTTGTACACACAAGAAAGCTGAGTCTTAGAAAAGGAAAACTGCCATGAATCTGAAAATTGGACCTCTTGGGATACAGAATGTGTTCCAAAAGACTCCTTTTTATTACTCTATAGCCATAAAGAAAGCCAATATTTAAAAAAATAGTTTGGCCATCTCTTTATGACATGACAGAGAATAGATTTGTTTTTTGCAATAATAAAATAGTTCCTAACATTTCTCTGGGTGAGTGTTTAGCAACCACTTCCTTATTTCTTTGAGGTGCTTAAACATTGGTACATTCAATATATTTCTAAGGATCTGATCCAAAAGTCATTGATGTTATGGGAGATTTTCCACTGCTTTCAGTTGATTTTGGATGAGGCCCTAAATCTTCAACTTGAAACAAAAATAGGTTAGTAATGTGTAACAGTCCTCTCCCTCCAGTTATTGTTTGTAGGCCTATTGTTAAGGGAATGTATGGTTTCAGTCCATTTCCAATCACATAAGTGTCTATTCAAAAGGGAGCCATCATGTTTGGCACAAGTTGGCAATGCTGATAGCCTCAGCAGAAAGGACACTAAGAATGAATTTATGCTGATTTCTCCAAGTCAGCAGTAAGGCACATTTGCATGTCAGTGATTAGAAACTTGCATCATCGTTTTCCATCATGAATCTATTCTGTGGATGATACATTTTTTTGAAATTCCTCAGTGTGACCTATTAGATGAGTATAAAAGCTTCAGTTCAGGAAACCACTTCATTAGGATTGCTCATTTGTTTAAAGTTGCTGTTGGCATTATTATTATTCATTTATATATTTAGGTTACTTGCACTGTACAGATATGTAACACACAGGCTCTGGTCTGAACAGATTACAGTCTAAGTGTAAGACAACAGGCGACTAAAACTGTTGGAGTGGCACACAAAGAAAGAATGGAACTATACTAGTCAGCACAAGAAACAGTGTTCACGGGAAGCCAGCTGCCTTACCATTGATCAGGGTGTTTTATAGGCACCACAGCAGATAAGAGTTTTAAGGATGGTATATGAAGCAGGACAGGGAAATGGCTTTGTGGATATTTAAAATGAGCTCCTCCTATGAATAAACAGAGCAACGACAGAATGTGTGATGGAGGTTCTTGGGACGTTTTATAATTTTGCTGTCAATACTGGCTGTATTTGCAGGAAAGTGAAAGTCAAATGGAGTGGGGATAGTCAATGAAGTGCTCTAAACATACTTTAAGAGGTTGTCTACACTTTAAATGGCACAGCTGCACAGCTGTAACATTTTAATATAGACAATCTCTACATTGATGATATTACCTGGGATTCTTCCAAATTCTTTGTAACTTTACTCCCTTTGAAGAAATAAATCAGTGGAGACAAGGTCATCCAAATAATAGATGGGTAGCACAAACAGTACAATAAGCTCTCATTCACACACATCCACAATAGTTTAGAGAAACTCTTTCAACACTCAAAAATTACCAAAATTTGGTGTGGCTCTTTTGTGTACAGCAGCAGCCTTCAAGGTGGTCCTACATTCAGCTTCAATAGGGGATCCCAAATTGAGTCTATGACTGATCCCAACAAGTCCAAGCTTCTTCCCGCTCATTTATCCCTGTTAGAAGATAATAGCATGTCAATCAAAAAAACTTCTTAGGTCTGCAGTTTGGAAAGCTAAGCAAGAGGTTTCCTCAGATTAGTAATTAGCCAGATGTGTTCCTGAAAGGTCTACATGCCTTGAGGTCCTGGCAGACACATCCAAGAAGGCAAATACAGATAAGCTTTTTGTTTTTCTCCTAAAACACAGACCCCAGCATTTCCAACAGAGATGTCATCAGGGTGGAGTGCAGGGTCAGGCAAAGGTTGAGCAAGAGACTTAATTCTCTTAATTCTCCTGGTTTAGTCATGCTAAGGCTGCACAGGCTTGCAAAAAGATCTATTAGATTTGTTAGCAAGTATGATAATCCATAGTATACTATGTCTATGTCTATACTGGTGGCTTCTTGCACAAGAACAGCTGTTCTTGCGCAAACACTTGCCAGGTGTCTACACTGCACATGCGTTCTTGCGCAAGTAAATTTATAGTACAGCGTCTGAAAACAGGGCTTCTTCTGGAAGAGTTATTCCTCTCCCAATGAGGAATAAGCCCTCTTGCGCAAGAATTCTTGTGCAAGAGGGCAGTGTAGACAGGCAACATGAATTTCTTGTGCAAGAAACCCCTATGGTTAAAATGGCCATCAGAGCTTTCTTGCATAAGAGAGCATTCACACTGCCATAGATGCTCTTGTGCAAAAGCACATGCCAGTGTAGAAGCGCTCTTGTGGAAAACTTTTTGCACAAGAACTCTTCCACAAAACAGTTCTTGCGCAAGAAGCTGCCAGTGAAGACATAGCCTATCAGTAATGGTCCCTGGCCTTTTTCTGGTTAATTAAAATCTCCTGTCAGCATAGTTAATTCACTTCCCCAAGAGGTGACAGCTTGGTCAGTGGAATAATTCTTCCATCAACCTAGTACTGTCTTAAGTACACAGGGACTTAAGTCAGTTTAACAACTTCACTCAGAGGTGTAGATTTTGCACATCCTCAATTAATGTTGTTAAACGGACCTCATTTTTATATGTAGACCAGGCCTAAGAGTTCAAAACTATAATTGTTAATAATTTTTTATATTGCTGATCTTTTGATGTTTTCCTAGCAGGGGAGCAAATACATGTGTTACTCTGCATGTGGGCATAGGGCATGTATGCGTGGTATGTGTGCGAATATGGCTTTTGCAGAATAAGCTTGTTTCATGCTAAAAGAAAAAAAATATAGAAAAGCCTTCATTATTCTGAATTGCTAATGTACAAGGAATATTCTATTAAAAATCACTTTCAATCAAATTGGCTGTTGATATTTTGAATAAGAAGCTTATAATTAATGCAGTGATTCTGAGATCTTAAAACAAACAATATCAAAAAACATTGATGGGTTTTTGTGTGTGAAATGATTGAATTTGACTATGACAGGTTTCCTTCCTGCCTTTCTAGAGATTGGCAACTCAGTTTTATAATATCCTACATTATAACTGATGCAAAGATTTTGTAGGCCCCAATTTTAGTGTGAATTTTTAAGACAATTTCACAATCGTTAGTCCCATTATACTAAATTACACTAACTTGCAAAATGGACCACTGTAATATTATATTATATATAGCAATCAGCTCTGCAAGAGTCCAGTTACCATGCTGTATACATAAGGTGAAAAATTCTATGCTGCATCTCTTAGGAGTCACAGCACAGAACTCACAGCCCAAAGGGAAACGAAACATTAAAATGGTTTTAAGCCACCTTTGTGCCCTCCCAATTCTGATCTGCTGCAGGGACCATAAAAATCCTGGTATAAAGTCCTTGTGGGACAAGAATGATGTATGAGGCCCATAGGCTGCTGTGCAAATCTGAACTGACCAGATGTGTATGTGTGAGAGAGATTGAAGTGGGGATGTGCATGTGTGAGAGAGATTGAAGTGGGGATGTGCATGTGTGAGAGAGATTGAGGTAGGGGGGCAAAATTAGGGATTGTTATCTTTTTATTCAGAAATTGTAAAAGGTATAACAACAGCTTATTTTCCAAGTAAGACTGCAATGTAGAAAACTCTCAGTTGTAATCATAGAATGCAAATCAAAACTACAGGGGCTGACTGATAATCATGCTGATTTCATGGGAAAGGATGAAATGTTCTAAATATAAGTGTAGGGTGCCAACAGAGCTTCCTAATGAAGCTGAGCTTGAGACAGACAATTCTTTAATGTGGGAGATGAAAATTATCTCAAAACTATAAATTAAAGTAGTCATGCTCTGTAATCCACACCAGTGACCTCCTTGAAGTGAATCCAACCATACAAACATCATTCTATAATAAAAAATAATACAGGCACAAAGCATATTCCTGTGGAGTATCACCTCCAGGGAAAAAACAGTCCATAGAGCCATTGGCACATTTTCTCAAGGGAGGCATACTTTAAAATCTGGCTTTCTGGACTGTGCCAAGTAGCCAATTCCTAGCCTCCTGGCTGAGAGTGTTTAGATGGCTCCTACTGCCTAAACTCCAAGAAGACTTTTTTTCTCTTTTGCCAGGTGCATGAACCAGGGCCATAACAATAAACATTTCATGCTAATGTGTTGTTTCACAGAACTCTTGTGCTATGAACAAGTATAACTTAACTTGACATTTTCAGAAGAACAAAAGGGAGTTAGGTGCCCAGCCACAATGAATGTAAATAGCAGTTGGGCGTCTAACTCCCTTAGGCTCTTTAGAAAATACCATGTTTGATTATTACTTGTAGATAAACTGAGACTGAGGCAGAATTTTCAAGAGCACCTAAAGTGATCAAGGAGCATGTGTATCACTGAAATTCAGTAATCTTGAGTCCCCTAAGTCTGAACTGCTTTGCTCATTCCCCAGCAGCTATCTTTAAGTTAACAACATATATAAGATTCAGAAATAGGAAAGAGACAAAATACAGCATCTCCAAATGGTCTAAGGTGAAAAGCTGGTAGAACAATTCCTGAGGCACGGATTAAATGGAGAGAAGTGGAGTGATACTGCAGTAAGAGAATGCTGATCAAATTGAAATGTAAATGTAAGCGGGGGAATGATCCCGCTATTGTGGGGAACTTTCCTGGCTTCTATACCACTCCGGTGAAATGAACCAGCGAAAGGATCTGAGTCCCCACTCCCACTTCCTTTACCCCACGGCTCCCTGATCCTGAGGGCTCCCCCTCCACTCTCCTGAGTAGCAGAGCCCTTGAAACCCCAACAAGGCTGGGCCCAGGTTTCCTGGGGCTTAATCCCTGACCTTGTAGTCACTAGGGGCAGGAGTTAGGGTGTCCCCACTCTGAGGTGCTCTCTTTACACTGCAGGCCTTCTTGGCCCAGTGATCACTTCATAAGGTTCAAAGCAAATACAATTTATTAAACAACAACTGATTAAAGAGAAAAGAATAAGAAAAAAATGAGAATGGTTAAATGAGAACACACAGCCCTGCTCTGTAGCACAGGGACATCAAAACAGCAGCCTGCAGAGTGTAAGGACAGTCCACAGTCTCTTCCTTAGAGGCCCCTTAGAGGCCTTGGATGTGCTGCAGGGGGCTGCAGGCTGGACACGCTTGCTCTGGCAGTGACCACACAGCCTCAAGCTCTAAGTGGCCAGACCCCTCTCCCAGTCCAGAGCCTCTCCCCACACTTTGCAGTTCCCAGCTGCTCACCACATCCAGCTGCAGGCTGTGCTGTGTGGCCAGTCTCTAGCTTCTTGCATTGCTTCTCTGTTCCTTTTGGCTCTCTGAGCACTGCCAGTTTGCTGCTCAACACAGGGTCTGCGCTCTTGAGCTGTGTGTGTCAGGCTCAGCTGCTGCAAAAACTGCCCCTCAGCACACAGCTTGCTTTGCTAGTCTCTCAGCTCCCTGTTTTTGCAGGACTTCTTCACACAGCTTGTCCTCCTATTTCAGCTCTCTGTCTTTGCAGGACCTCTTCTGCACACAGCTTGTTTGTTCAGAGAGAGAGCCAGAACAATCCCAGCTCACAGGGAGGATGGGGCCTGGCCTCTCCCCTTCCTCACTGGCCTGTCCAACCTGTCAATCAGGCTGAGCTGGAGTGTTGACTGCTTTCCATTGTCTCTGGGGTCAGTCAGTCTCATGAACTCTTCCCCTTCAGATACTGCGAGCTGGCAAACCAAAAACTCCCACAGAGTTTTAGTAAGGGGTAACAGTCCCCTTACATAAAGCCTAAAAGATTCTAATTAGATGTGCACTTTGGTATGGCTCTGAAAGCTGTGCACTGAGGAAGAGACCGGGGCAGATTTTGAATATAATGGAAATGAAAATGTTATGGCGGATGCTCAGAGTTACAAGTATGGACCATGCTCAGAATGAATGAATTACGAGAAATTTGAAGGTGATATCAATTATAGATAAGATGAGGGAATTCTGGCTTAGATGGATTGAGCATGAGAAAAGAAGGCTGGCAGAATACATAAGAAATAGGGTGTTAAACGGAGACACAGAGAATAAGAGATTTGGAAGACCCAAAACTAGCTAGATGGCTGTTATACCAAAGGATCTAATTAGCTGCAAAGGTTCTGAGGAGCTGCTTCCAGATAGATTGGAAATGAAGAATAAGGACTTCAAGAGCTGACTCCAGAGATGGAAATAAGGCTAAAAATGAGTCAGGTGTGAATCCTGTTACCATGTTGGAACAAAAGGGCTATCAATTGGCTTATCCAAGCCAAGCATTTCCCCAGCATGAAGCACGAATGGCATAGTGTTGGCATAACTAGCTCTATACTGCTTCCCTATGATGTCATTAGAATAGTGGCTGTTTTAGGGACGTGGCTGGTGCACAGTTGCTCTTCAGTAATTCATAGGCTGCCTGGCCCTTAACAATCATTATCAGATACCATAAGTAAGAGCAATCATTAGAGTATTCTGTATGGCTCCCAGCTAGTTCCAGAATCATATGGACTAAAAGCAGCATAAAGTCAGGCCCTGCATCTAAGGACAAATCTACGGTACAAAATTAAGTCAACTCTAGTCAACATACAGCTATCACATTAATTAAAGTGGTGGTTTAGGTCCATACTGTGCTCCTTCTGGTAGTGCGCCTCACCAGAAGTGCTTCCACTGTGCTAGGCATTGTGAGGCACTGACAATTAGTGCCCCTCTGCCCCAGGATCTATCGTCCTAGCTGTTGGTCCCATGTGGGCCTCACCACCTTTGCTGATGCTGAAGATAAAATTAAGTTATTCTTACAGGAATGGCAGGGACTCTACCTATGAATAATTCAATATATGTTTAAATACTTTGCTGCATCCAGGCAGAGTGATAAATATTTTCCAAGAATAAGATAAGATTCTGGTAAAGGACCAACAAACAACCTTTCTTGTAGTAAACATGGATGATTTGCATTATTTAAACCTTATATCTGATAACATTGTAGGTAAAGTCACAGCAAATATTCTATATTTTGCTGTTATGTATGCATATAATATAAAATTTCTCATTACTCTTAACCAGTTACCATTATGAATTTTCCTCCCTCAACCAGTCATGTCTTTAAAACAAACATCAAGTTAATACATCTCATGGGAACCCATAATGTTCACTCCTCTTCCCATTTTGAAAAAGACTTCACGCAACTACGTTTGAGTTTCATACCCAGAAATTTAGTCATTTCAGCCAATGCTATAATTTTTGTGTTGCTTTTTGACGTGTTAAATGTTACCACTGAATTACTAACCATGACATCCACACTAGAGCTCATTCACCTCAAATATTACCTTTATCTACTATTTTGGCCCAAGGAAAAAATGTTTATGATAACATTTGTTTGTAGTTCTATGAAGTAGAGACTCAATTTTGGCAGTCATATGATACTCACAGAAATGTTGCTTAA
The DNA here is from genome assembly GCF_052426305.1 of Pelodiscus sinensis. Classification (NCBI taxonomy): domain Eukaryota; kingdom Metazoa; phylum Chordata; order Testudines; family Trionychidae; genus Pelodiscus; species Pelodiscus sinensis. The sequence goes on from NC_143052.1 coordinate 205,385,704, forward strand.
CACTATTTTTAAAAGAAGAAATTATCTTGCTTATCTGTTTTCAGTTCCAGGATTATTTCTAAATGCCCAAAGAGAAACAGATAATAAAACTAGGCAGGAGAGAGAACATCAATGAATTGAGCTGATGCATTACTTCTAAAAAAACAGTGTGAGTGTAAGTGTGGGGTGGGGGTGGGCTTTAAAATGTATGTTGCATTTTTGTATGCAGGTCTGTCAAGTTTTTTATCTTTTTTCCCCTAAATGACTGGTTATAACAATGGTGTAAAACTGTAAATAATCCAAAACTCTGCTGTATTGATGCTAAACTCTTCTCTGATGTCAAATCTTATAAAAATCATTTTAAAAAGCTGTCAGAAACATAATCAGAAATGCACTTTTATCTGTGTGGTACCACAGTTGTTCCATTTTAAGTTTAAAAAGGTATCTACTTCAGAAGATGGCTGAATCTGCTGAATACTTTAGGGGCCAAATCCTGAAAGGTGCTAAGCACCTGAGCATCAATAGGAGCTGTGTGCATTAGGCACCTCTCGTAATTTGGCTCCAGTTATTGACTAGCGAAATGATTGTAAGGTTACTTGAATATTACAATTTCATATTTTCTGGATCTAGGAGATCTAGGGTCTTTATAATAACTTATACATATCTTTCGATTATCTCATTTGTTTATGTTAAGATGTTTGTGCTTTAAATAGTCTCCAACTTTGGAAGATTCTGGATACAGTTGGTTAGAATTTATTAAATGGAACAATTTTCTCTTTGGAAAATGCTGATCCAGCAGAATGAAAACATTCCATAGGAAACGTGTGCATCCCCCCAAGATTTCAGGGAACCCCTGATGGAAATCTGCATATATGGCAGCCAAGACTCCCAGAGTTCCAGCTCCTGTCAAGGACATGCCTGGTGTTATAAACATGTTCCATGTACCGCATTTTTACTCTGTCCAAAGCAGGCAGGCTGCTGAAGAGCTGGCTGTCCCAGGGCTTCCAGGTTCCAGGTTCATTGGCAGTCTTTTAGGTGGATGGGCCCCCAGCTAGGTCTCCAGGTCTCAGCTGCCCAGTTCACTTGGGTTTCTAATTTTAGTTTTATTTTCATTTATATCATTTAATTGCATAGCTTTTATTTATTTAGAGTAATTGCTGCAGTAATATTTTTTAAAATATTGTCCAAGTATATCATAAAAACATCAAGTAGGAGACACTAAATAAGCAAGTGAGATAAGATGTTTGAATTCAGTTTTCAGAAAAGCAGCAGCTGGTTTAAATAACTTAAGAATAAAAAAGAAATTAAAAACAAACAAAATAAAAATAAAAAATAAAACAAAAATAAAAATAAAAATAAAAAAATAAAAAATGAAATAAAATGTAATTAAAAAAATGAAATTACATAAAAATGAAGTAAATAAAATAGTAATGATAGCATCTAAATGTTTCATTAAAAATAAATTGTTTTGGTTTGAATTTTTAACAGAATATTTAGATTTCTTTTTCAAAATTATTTTTGTTGTAGTCATACTACATAAAATTTTGGTTTATATTTTTTATTCCAAATTGTATTAGAGAGAGAGATGCCTGAGGAATTAAGATATTTGCTTTCTGGATTCTGATAGTCCAGAAAATTAACTCTCCATACCTGCCTGAACTTATCAGCTAGCCACCTCCCTTCATAAAACAATTTTGAGTTCAGTTCTATTAACTCTTTTGGCCTCTACTACTCTGCATTATCTCCTACTAAGGAAAGGAATGGAAAGTAGCAGGGGAGGGGATTAGGCACTGTGAAAGCATCGAATATTATAAAGATCATGTCTTGTACTGCATGACATTATGTATTTTTAATGTGTTAGCATTTCCTTTTCTCTAGAGAACATTCTTTTATCCTAGTCGGCAGTTAGGAATTTTCATCCTTTTATATTTGAATTGCTTCAAGCTTGGCACATTCAGGTTTTCCAGTCCATTTTGTGAAAATATTTCCAGTATCAGAGCTGATCTATATATACGTAATCCTGCCTCAGCACCGGGTGAAGGACTAGATGATATCTTGAGGTCCCTTTTAGTCCCACATTTCTATGATTCAATGACATGCCTGCATATGAACAGTTCCAATCCTCTTTTTCTTTTTTTAAAAATTAGCATAGCACCCACAACTAGGTTTTGTTTCTACTGGTGGTTCACATTTGTATATGCACCGATGCATGTAAAAATTATTCTGCACATGAATGGAAAAGACTAGAGGGCACATTGTTGCAGACAAAGAGTGAGTGATACAGTGACAGTGGCAAGGCCTTGGAGAAGGTGTGGGGCAGAGGCAGAGCTTCAGGGAAGGGAAGGGTGGAATAAACGGGCTTTGTGTTTGGTTAAACAGTTGGTTATGAGTACCACAATATATCAAAGAGCACCATCAAGGCCATGATCCTGACTGAGAAATTTGTGGAGCAGAATGATGAGTTTCTGTTTAATGGAATGTGACATTAACATAACTGATCTTAAATCCCTTTTTTGTCCATTATATGGAATCATGCATTAATGCAGGTAGTTTTGAAGATGGCCAGGAATGGGGTTAGGTCTCCATAATTACTGCCCAAGAGGTTGATAAATGACATGTCTTTGATTTTTATTCAGCTTTCATGTCACAACATCCTAAATCCTCTTATCTGAAACATGAGAATCTAGCGGAGCTGGGGGTGGTGTGTGTGTGTGTGTGTGTGTGTGTGTGTGTGTGTGTGTAGGTAGTAACACAATAGATCTTTAGCAATACATATATTTATATACCTTTCCAAGCATTGTTATCAGCTCCTGTTAATTTTGTAAGTCTTTCTACTTCTATATTTGATTCCCTTTTTCATGGTGACTGTTGCAAATTAGAAGAAACTTCTTTGAACCCAATGCAAAGCTCATATGAGAGAAGAATAAGGCCAACTGGCCATTTTAAGAGGAGTTGATCTGCTTGCTTTTTGTAGTCAGATGCTTCCTCCTCTTCTCCCCACCTCAAAAGGGCATCTATCAGACTTTGCCATCTCAGCATAGCACACAGCTACATCAAACATCCAGGCTGTGTCTAGACTGGCAAGTTTTTCTGCAAAATCATCTGCTTTTGCGGAAAAACTTGCCAGCTGTCTACACTGGCTGCTTGAATTTCTGCTCATGTAAGATCTCATATAAGATCGTCAGTGTCCTTGCGGAAAAACTGTGCTGCTCCCGTTCGGACAAAAGCCCTCTTGCGCAAATTATTTGCGCAAGAGGGCCAGTATAGACAGCACAGTACTGTTTTGCGCAAAAAAGCCCCGATGGCTAAAATGGCAATCAGGGCTTTTTTGCGCAAAAGCGCATCTAGATTGGCATGGACGCTTTTCCGAAAAAAAGTGCTTTTGCAGAAAAGTGTCCGTGCCAATCTAGATGCTCTTTTCTGAAAATGCTTTTAAGGGAAAACTTTTCCGTTAAAAGCATTTCCGGAAAATCATGCCAGTCTAGACAGAGCCCCACAGTGAATGTTTTTTTTGAGGGGGGTGGGTTTGGTAAAGGAGAGTTTAGGGGCGAAGAGTTAAGAGTGTGGTCTGTGCTGCAGGCTGATGGACATAACAGGAAGATTCTGGCAGCTCCGTACTGTAAAAATAGTAAGAAGTATGTCTGTAAGTACACCTACATTGCACATTCCTTATGATGGTGTGTATGGTAGATACACTACCAGGCAGTGTACATGGGAAAGCACTGCTCAGGTGAATAGAATTAAGATGGGACTGAGTCTTTAGAGCAGGGCTACTGAAATTAAGAAGCCCTGGGGGCCACAATGATACTCACAGAACATGCTGAGGGCCGCAACTTAAGTGTGGTTGCATATATATGCAAATAGCTTATTTCACACTGACAGGCATGAATACAAAGATTAAAGCAAGACTGACTTTTATTAAGTCAGTTCTGCTGATATTAATAAAATGCCATAGTTACCCGATTTCCACCCATATGCCCGCACTTTCAATGATCAATGGCAGTCCAGGAATTTAAGTACTGAAGTGCTTATATTAAAGACCATACTACTAAAGAACATTATATTGACTCGCTGTGGTGGCGCATGTTCTCAGTGGAGGCCATGTTCAAAGGATCCCACCCGGGGGCCACATTTTGAGCCCTGAATAAACCCAAACCGCACCACAGGCTGCAAACAAATGGGCCTAAATCAAATGGGACTAAATCAAAGCACATTAACAAATTGCTAATGTGTGTCCACAGGATCCACTCAGACAGTTAGTCTGCAGTGGGCTGGTGCAGGGAAGATGCATACTTCAGCTTGTGGCAAACTAATTGTCTGTGTTGAGAAGGAATAAGTGTACAAGGAGTGACAGTACACCATGCCTACCAGGTAAATAAATAGTCTGTCCAGTGTGGGAGGAAGTAGCTTTATACCTTAACCAAAAAAGGGGGTCAGCTACCCTCTGTTTTACTTCCCAATGTTACCTATGGAATCGCCCCAGCTGTTGTGATTCCTCTAATGCCTCCCCTTTGTGTGATGGAATGAGGATAGTGATGAGGGGTTCTTTGATGTGATCTGGATTGAAGAGACTTCTCCTGTCCCAGTAATAGTTGTGTTTGCCAGCATTCCATGTTCAGATTTATCCCAAGAGCTGACCCACTAACAGCTATACTATGCCACAAATGAACTATGACTGAAAAGTTGCAAGAAATCAATGCCTTACTTTCCAAACCAGACCTTCCAACCGCTATGCTTCCAGATGCTATAAGGAAGTAAAAAATCCTCAGTGTATCAGCCAGGTTTCCCAGCCTCCTGAAGGAATCAGTAGGTCCTGCTCACAGCTTGTCAGAAAACTATTTTACCAGCCTCTCTACATCACAGGGAGAATAAATGGGTGTTGCCGGGACACCTGCTAAGATGGTGTCTAGTTGAGGGAGAAGGCTGAGGGATTGGGGGGGATGACCAGTTATAATTAGTCTACTGTACTGAACATGAGGCAAATATTTGTGAAGTTTGATAACTCCTTCCTACCGCGTAGCCTTAGTCCCTAGGGGTTTCTTTCTCCCAGTCTGGTTAGTCAAGCACTCCTGGGACAAGGGGCAGCAAGCATTGCCTTGTGTTTCAGTGATGGTGTTATGTCTTAGAATCCCGCTGGAGAAGTTTTTGTGGAAGCAGGGATTTGAGAATAAGTGAGAACACCCCTCTTCAGCTTGAGTAGCTGAATTAAATAATCATAATAAAATACAGTTTATCGTTCTAATTTATTTCCATATTTAATTACTTATATTCCAAATACACAAAATTCCCTGTTTTTCTGTGTCAGGCCAGCCTCTTTGCTGAGTCAGTCCAAAATTTGACACTCTGCTAAATTGAGCCATTAAACCAAATATAGACCAGGCATAATTTGTAGTGGGATCTAAGCAAGCATTCTTGAAGACTTTACTCATTTTCAGATTCCTTTTACATCCACTGACATAGCATAACTAGGTCTTCTCAGTGTAATTAATTATAGAGCTTCAAGCGCAAAGATTATTTAAAAAAAATTCTTGTGCCATTTCAAAAAGAATAAAAATGAACAGCAGTGCTCATTTTCAGTTCACTGTACATCAAAAGAAAGATAACAGCTTGTAAAAATATGTAAAAAAACAAGTGGTTTGACAGTTCTCAACAGAAAATAATGATCTTTTTGGTATTGCCTTGTTTTAATTTTTTTTAACTGATCCTCCTAATTTTGGGGGGAGCAGGACGGAAGGAGGTGAGATTCCTGCCATTTTTCTTTTCCTGTCTGTCTTGCCTTTACAATAAGAAACAGTCTGTAAGTGTGTTGGAAAAGTAAGGGAGCCTAATCCTTGCCAGAGTTCTCCTGATGTAGTGTTTCTCTAATACACCCTAGGAATGTGGCCCATTTTATAGCACTAATTCTTAATAGCATTGTAGCTATAAAATTCGTGTAGTTAGACATGTACTCTCTCTCTCTCTGAAATGTCTTTCAGAATTGGTTGCCAAGCATGCAGAATAGTTGAACTTTGTTCTTTTATTTGAAAAAATCACAAAAAGATTAAGCTTAAAAATAAACTATAAAAACTGTGCTTGACCAAAAGGCAGTTTCTTACAATTTGATGGTCTGTGTGAAATGAACTAGTTTTCCTAATGAATTTAAAAAAGTACAGGTATCCACATCACTAAACAAATACCCTTTTTAGCCTCAGCAAACTCAACTGTGAAGCTAAAAGTTCCCTGGGCCTGGGCATAGGTCTGTTGCCTTTAGAGGTAGCCTTTCCAGCAAAGAGTTGTTGCCTTGTTTGGGCATAGCAAGTAACTTATTGTACTATACCTTATACTGTTGGCAATTTGAGGCCTTTTTGTGTATTCAGTTCTATAAGTGTGGTGCTTTCACTAGCACTAAACTCATGTTAAAAATAGATGGGGGTTTTATTGTTTTGGTTTTGAGAGGACTGGAGGGCTGTGTCTACATTGGTGCGATCTTGCGCAAAAGCAGTCACTTTTGCGCCAAAACTTGTTGCTTGTCTACACTGGCCGCGAGTTCTTGCGCAAGAACACTGACATTCTAATGTATGAAATCAGTGCTTCTTGCGCAAGAACTATGATGCTCCCGCTCAGGAATAAGCCCTCTTGTGCAACTGTTCTTGCGCAAGAGGCCAGTGTAGACAGGCAACAAGAATTTCTTGCTCAAGAAAGCCCTATGGTTAAAATGGCCATCCGAGCTTTCTTGCGCAAGAGAGTGTCTACACTTGCATGGATGCTCTTGCGCAAAGGCACATCTCTTGCGCAAAGGTAGACGCTTTCTTATGGAACAGTTTTTGCACAAGAACTCTTCCGCAAAAGAATTCTTGCGCAAAATCATGCTAGTGTAGATGTAGCCGAGTAGTTCAGGAGGGGTGATACCACATCTCAAATAAATCCTAAATGTTTGATCTGTACTTTCTTACATATAACTTAAATTCTATGCTTTATAATTTATTGCTTTATAACCACAAAGAACACCCCAAATAAATTAAATTGAAATAAAAATTTGTTGTGTGGCTCAAATCCTGTGAACCCTGAGGAAATTTTAACAGTTGAAATAGAAAACTCAGAATATAGAAGTGTTCCTTTTCGAAGACATGTATATGGTATTTTAACTATAGTAGTATTACTATGTGGTGGTTTCTATAATGATCTAGTCTGCTTGCTATTAGACTGAGTTATGATAATAAGTATATAAATAGAATTAAAAACTGGGTTCATCACCTTTTTTGTAGTACAGAACATTTAATTTGCAAACAGCAGGTGAAAACATATTAATTGAGAACATTTATTTTAATCCTAGCCATCTACTCTCATGCCCTTTGATAAAAAGGTGGGGATTAAAAAAACTCATGCAAAAATTGTTGAACTAACAATATGCATATTTAATTGTTTGCAGTTCTTTTTTTATATTAACTGTCAAACAACAAACATACAAAATCTGTTATAATTATATCCCTTCCAATAATAAGAACTGCAGGCAAATTTCTCTTCTGTGAAGGCACAAGTCCTGGTAACTGTGGAAACTAAAAAGAACCTTTCATCTTTGCATACATTTCAGTGTGCTAATGAGGTCAATATCCCCAGATAATACCTGAGCTTTCAGAAAATCTTCCCAGCAGTACTAAAATGAAAAATGGTATATATACATACTAGGAGGGGAACATTCATAGTGTGCATTCAATCAAGAATGAAATGCTATTATGTGCAAACATTTCCCTGGCTGGTGCAGAGGTAATGGAGCATAGGAAATACGGAAATAGCAACAATCAAGAGATAGAAAAGATATGTGGCTTTCCTTACAACTTTGTTTAGTAAAACTCTCAGCCTATATTGTGAATATAATGTATTGGTTTATCCCCATACAAATCATCTCAATTTTTAGCCATGCATTTTTCTGATTGTGATTTGATAGCAATTGTTTCTTTGTATACTACGGTAGCGATGAAGAGGAAAAACATGTCATTTAATAGAGAATCTGCATGTCTTTTCCAATTCATAGCACTGTATTTGAGATGGCCAGAAAGAAAAACAGACTTTATTCCTTGGACACCACTCTGGGAATATAGTATTTCGGATTTAGGGGAGAGCATTATGAGGAAGGGTGATTTAACTCAGCCAGTTTAGGGGGAGTGGTCGAACAAATTTATCCATGTTTCCATCCATTCACAAGCTCTGTGCCATCTACTCCATCTTGATTCCAAACTCATTTATTTAAGCTAGTCACTTTCTACAGTTTATAAAGCTTGCTTCTGTGAACTAATTATTTATAAAATGGTCATGATGAAAATAGATCAAATCTGCAGATACGATGATGTTACAAAAATAAATTCTTACCATAGCATAGAGAAAATGGGGCATTGGCGTGTGATTCTACACTGACAAGTGATTATATAAAATTGACACTGTATTTGACATGTTAGCTCCCCAGTTGATTTTGGGGACATAGCTATCTACTTTTCGGGGAGAGGGTCTACTTTTTACTCCTATCAGCACTACATAGCCAAACTTGCTATAAAGGAGTGAGCTGGATTCTGTTCTGATTTCGTCATCATCAGAAGATTTGTTTGACTCGGTCATTTTGGGCTGGGTGTAACCTTACATGCCCAGTGAGAAGCAGAATGTAGTTGCTATCTCAGTATATAGATTGAAACCAGATAATATCTCTGAATATATCTGTACTGCACGCTACTGTTGGCTGTATGTAAGGTGTGTATAGCTACATGCTGCAATGAAAAGCATGGTGCATCCTCACTGCAGTGTGTATCTATACGTCAGTGGAAATCTCTGGTGTGGAGAATCATTGGGGAAAGACTCCAGCAGTAGGGAAAGGCTCTGGCAGTGGCTACAAGAGAAGAAAGTCTCCGGCAGCTCTGCACTGGTTGAGTCTTTCCCTGTTACGAGAATCTTTGCCTGGAGTGGGGAAAGACGTCAGCGGGCCCTGCACTGGGAAAAGGCTGCTGGGGCCTTTCTCCTCTGCCAACCCCTTGCCAGAGATTTTCCCTGCAGCAAGGAAAAGCTCTGGGAGAAGAGCACTACACTTTTTAAAATAGCAGTGTAGATGGGGGAGTGGGGAAGGCACTGTTTGGGTACTAGCATCTCTTCACTCACTCAAGCAGTGCCTCACCATCTACACTGCAGTAGGGCACGTAGAGTTCTAACACTGCCGTAAGAAATATGTAGTGCAGACATATCCTGAGAGTCAAAATCTGGTCTCTGTTTCCCCTTTCCTCCTGGAAGAGAAATTATTTCTGTGGTACAGGGGAATTAGGAGGATTTCTCATGCCCCATGAATCCCTTGTATGGAGCTGGACTCATGTCTAAGCCCTTCATATTTCTGGGAGAGCCACCTTGCTCAAACAGTCTGAATTGTGATGACTAAACATTCTGAATACATCGTGGACAGGCAAGATTTTCTTCACCTGTATCTAGATGATTAATTATTTATCAGAAATTCTCATAGACAGATATAAAGTCAAGTGTTTTGGAGAGTTGCTTTATCAGCAGGTTAGGAAATTTAGTGCCAATTGCTGGCAGACATTCTGTCAACATAAGAATAGATTAATTGCTTTGATGCCTGTTTACCACTAGAAAAAACTCTAGTTGTAGTGCTACAGGCTCCTGGAACACTTTTAAGAAAATATAAAAATTCCACATGTGATTGAGTTATATGCATGGTCAATATTGATTTGGAGGAGGAAAATTGTGTTTTCTGCAAATATAGAACCTTATTTTTGTACTATGTTATGCCTTGTACAATTATATTGTTCTTGTTTAACCAAAATATAGTTTTGACAGTCAGTACATGTGCTGTGTACAGAAAAAAAAAAGAAAAAGAAAAACAAGTTTAAGTTCGTCTGCAGGGCTAAGATTTTGATCTTATTACATTTGTGCTAGTGAGGGCAAAAGTCAAAACCAGTGTGACTGCAGAAATGTAAATTAGAAAAAATTTGGTCTGTTGAATCTTTAATTTCTAGTGGTTATATGCCCCGCCTGAAAGAACCACACTTAGGCTGTGTCTACACTGGGCCACTTATTCCAGAAAATCAGCCGCTTTTCCGGAATAAGCTGCGAACTGTCTACACTGGCCCTTGAATTTCCGGAAAAGCAACGATGCTCTACTGTACAAAATCAGCCGCTATTCCGGAAAAACTATTCTGCTCCCGCTCGGGCATAAGTCCTTATTCCGGAACACTGTTCTGGAAAAGGGCCAGTGTAGACAGCCCAGTAGTCTTTTCCGGAAAAAAGCCCCGATCGCGAAAATGGCGATCGGGGCTCTTTTCTGGAAAAGTGCATCTACATTGGCCACAGACGCTTTTCCGGAAAAAGGGCTTTTCCGGAAAAGCATCCTGCCAATGTAGACGCTCTTTTTCCGGAAATACTTATAACGAAAGCTATTCTGTTTTAAGCATTTCCAGAAATTCATGCCAGTGTAGACACAGCCTTAATGTATAAGTACATGGCTGAATTTTTTGGGCTGTCAGTTATTTGTGCACTGAGAAAAATTAAGCTGGAAGTCATTGATTCAGCATGAAAAAAGGAGCTCTTAAACTGCCATTTTTGCATACTAATTTTTAAAAATATAATGAACCAAAAGAAGCCACAGCAATTGACTGCACTATGAGAGTCAGCAAAGGAAAGCAGATTTAATAATGCTATCTTAAATCAAGCTGCCATATCCTGAATTTACAAATTGGCAAATTCACTTGAAAAGTGATTTTCCCCTCTAGCATATCTAATTCTTCTCTAATTAATGCCTGAATACATCCTTTCTCTTTCGTCTGTACATTTTATCTAATTTCAAGTAATGTAAAGTGAGAATGGAATGAAAAAGGATCAGCTATTAGAAGAAAATGACCATGTTCTTATCTAAGCCAGGGTAAAGTTTTCAAGTATTCTCTGGTTAAAATGGCATTAGGGAGCTCCTTGTTTGTGTCCATGAACCTATCACAGAATTTTAACTAAGCTGCTTCATAGAATAGTCACACTTCACATTGACTTAGCTAACTACATTGTCATGTAGATTGCAAAATTGGCTGAAGGAAAGTAAGCAGATAATGATGATAAAAAGCAATGGTAATGATTTGAGGGCAGATGTCACAAGGATGAGCCTTATTTAACTTCTTTGTTAGTGATCCATAAGAGAGAATGCATGATACATCTTCCCTAGTGACTTCATTTGTATAATGCAGGGAACAGTCCTCCATCAGAAAGACAGGTGAATGGATGACCTAATTTCCATATCTAATGCCTGTGATTCTAAACATCTTTCTATGATCTAGAGTGACTTGAAAAAATAATAAACTATCTTGTCTCAGAAGAGCTACTTTGGCATACACTGGTGGGCGTTATTATTGATATCTCTTGATGCTTCCATATCTGCAGCACTGAGCCTGATTGGGATCTAAAATTTCAGATGGTAATTAAGGACTGGGTAGTTTTTCAAATGTCTTATTGTCTGGTGTTAATTTTTCTTCCTCTTCTTTATGAACAAGCATGAAGTCACACTCAAAAAAGAACCAGTGGCCTGATTTTTAGTTTGAAAAATTGTGATTAGTTGTTAACTTTATTAGTGCCAGAGATTCTATAAGTGGCTGGATAGGTTACACTAGCTCAGATAAATAATCCAACATTGATTTTGGCTAGCTCATCAGGAACTGTGTGCAGGACTAAGATAAAAGCCTTTATTACACATCTAGTGTGTAATACTTCTGTGTATTAACACTAACATTTATTTCTGAGTTTAAGAAGATTCTTTTCCCTCTATTTGCAGCAATTCATTCAATTTCTTTGACTAAACCTCCCATATATTGCTTTACATTTTCTAGGGTATGGCAATGAGGAGATTTAATGGGACATTAGTGGGGGGGACACAATAGGTAACTTATTAAACTCCGGTTTCTGTTCTCATGTTCATTTTTTAATTATAATCCTGATGCATGAGCTGCCTGCCTGCAGGTGTCCAACGCTCAGTAATAATAAATCTTCTTGGCTGATGAAAAAAGAGGAGTGTCTGTACATTTTTAATATTTTCAAGTGACAGCGAGGATAAATATCAAAAAGTTGAATTAGAAGAACTGTGCTGAGATAGAAAAAAGCTACTCAGCAGCATGGAATGTAGTGTACCTCCCATTCCAGCAGGCTGTCATTCCCAGATAGATAACAGCCTTGCTCTGGAGTCCTTCCAGGATTTAGCTGCTGAAGAGTGGCTTGTCACAATGTAGAAACATGTGCTCATTTCCACAGGGAGATTCATTCCATTAATTTTTAAAAATGTAACACATTTGGAAGCTCCGATTTCCACCTCCCGGTATGGCCATTCAGCTGAACTGAATTTATTAGTGTAACATAGAAGAAGAGAGGGAACCTGATGAACTTTTGTGGTTTCTTCATTAATTTACGTTCTTTATCCCTGTAGAATAGTCTTGACTGCATTGAACTTCATGTATCAGCCACACAACGGGTTTTTGCTACATCTATTCTTTTCTGAACATGATATTTATTGCCGTGGTTTTAAACCTATGATCCATGAACCTCTAGAGAGCCAAAGACTATGTCTAACAGGGTCCACAAATGAAAAAAAAATGAAAATGACTGTATTATAGTGAAGAATATGTAAAAAGAAAAGTAGGCATCTAGTTAACAATTATGATTCCAGTAACTAAAGCACCTGCTCCTGTTGTACTCCATTGTGTTAAAGATGTGGAAATAATACATGTATTGAAATAGACCATGGAAAGAGCTAAAATGAGTACAAATCACTTCCCTCAGCCTTAAGTTGGGTTAATTGATACAGACAGTAAATAGCTTTGAACTTAGTCTTTGGTGCTTTAGCCATGAGCATTCTAAGATATTAGAAAGACAAGTCGAGTGAGGTAATATTTTTATAGGACCAATATCTGTTGGTGAGAGAAATAAGCTTTCAAAAACAGAACAGAAGCTGGTCATATAAAAGATGTTACTTTATCCACTCTATCACTATGAACATAATGGACTACCAGCATACTCCATGCACTTGTGTTTAATATCTGGGGTAATGAAATGCAAATACATTAACATTCATGTTGAAAAATAGCTGTAAAAGGACACCAGCCCTACCCCATTCCCAGAGTTTTGCCTTCAGCTCCAGCTTGGCTTTGACTGATACCTGGCTGGAGCTAGGTATAGTAACTTTGAGTGATAGACAAACACTTATTACAAAAGAATTTTAATAACATTTAAGATGGAGCTAAGACTCAGATTTTATAAAGGACAGTTAGAGAGGAGAGTTTATACATGAGAATAGTCTAGCTGAAGTAGTTTTGTGCCAAAGTTGCAGAAGTCCTACAGTGCGTTTGTAAATGGTGGTACCAATGCTTTTGCCCTTTTTGTTCATATTTGTTACATTCATAGTTCCTATTATATTTTTTCTATTATATATTTTGAAGAGTTTGTGGATTTTTTTGTGCAAAATAAAGTCAGACTTTGCGATTACCTATAGATACAAATTTTGCATAAACAGTCCTGCCACTTAAAGTAGCTGAATGCACAACTTTTTGTACCAGAATATGCTGGGTGAAAGGTTTAAATAAATTATTTTGGGTTTCATTGGGAAAAAAAGTCATTACTATTATGATTAGAGTTCATAAAAATATTTGCTAACAGAATTAAAATCGAGTTGCCTATTCAACTGTCATTTTAGTGCAAAGACAATTTTTACTATTATAAATTACAAAATAATTCAAATTAGGGAAAGAGTAATGGAAGCTTTACAAGTTTCTGAGTCAAATTTACTCTGGTAATTACTCAATAAAATGAAAAATGGTTGTAGTTGAAATCCTACAAATTTAAAACTGTTCTTTTACTTCCCTTTTGCAGGCACATTAATAAAATATTCTATTACATATACTTCATTTCTTGAACTTTCCTCTAAGTGTAATCTACGCAAAATGACTTTGCCCAGTCAATGACAGGCCTCTTCTGCTAGTTATAAATAAAAATAGACTAGGAAAGACTATCTTCTATCCATCTTTATTCATTTTTCTCATAGTAAAGTGTTAAGGCATGCTAGAAATCAAATTCTTAGTCTCTCTGAAGCCAGGACTCCATTGGAACAAAACAATCTTTTGTGATTAACGAAGAACATTTTCTGTAACAAAATTTCTGTACTTAAAAAGCAATTTAGAAAAGCAGCATAGCTTGGTATACTGACAGTCAGGCTGTCTTGGGTTTTAATCTTTCTACTGACTTATTTTGTGCCCATGGATGTAACCCAGAGGCACTAAGATCATTGCCAAGGGAGAGTGAAAGCTAATTTACTGCCTTAGCTTAGAGGCAATTGACTTTTAGTTCATGTGGTAGAGACATGTGCTTTAGCTCCTAAGGTCACAGGGTCAATCCCTCCTGCTGATGACACATGTCCATTCAATATCTGTTTGTCCAGCTGTAAAAAAAATATTATTATTGCTAATTAGTTCTCTATTGCACCTCAGAATCCAAAATGAGAATCAACGCCTCTTCATGTTATGTGCTAGTGTGGAGTTTTAGATGATTCTTGTAATGATTAGAACTGGGAGCACTGGCTGTTGGGAGTCTAGAAGCACAGGAAACAGGAAGGAGGGGAGAGAAGATTAGCCAGGGCTGAGTGAGAGCTACAGAGGGGTGCAGCAGCTTTGTAAAGAGGTTTCATTTTTGGTAAATAGAGTCCTGTTGAAGTTTGTTAGTACCTTGCTTGCATGATACAACATTTTGGCGACAAGGATGGTTCTTCTGCCTCTGAACCCACCTGTACCCTTTCTGTAAAGCCCAAGTGAACCTCCAATTGCTTTTACTGCCTGGATCCATATGTTTGAGACTTATCCGCTTGCAATCAGTGATACAGAGATTTCCGAAGTAAGAAAACGTGCTCTGTTAATCCACTGCCTTGGAGCAGAAGGGCAGTGTACATTTTACACTTTTCCCCTTGCAGATGATAAATATGAGATTGCACTCACTACATTAAAGAAATTTTTTGTGCCAAAAGTGAATGTAGTAGGTAATTGCTACAGATTTTGACAGTGTGAGCAGAAACCAGGAAGACTATAATGCCAGTATCATGCTTCTCTGAGGAGTCTGATTGTAACTTGTGACTTTGGGAATATGGCAAATGAGATGATTAGAGACCAGCTCATTGAGAAAACAACTATGCTTTGTATAAGAGAACACTTGCTTCTAGAACCAAAACTTACACTGGAAAAAGCAATAACAATTGCTACCCAGATTGAGTCAGCAATAGCAGAAGCCAAAATAATGAGCATGGATACAGGAGGCTCAGTCCAGGGTGTGACTGCTTTGCAGAAAAGTCCACTATCACTGCAGACAAACAATTACAAGGAGAAGACTAATGAGAAACCACAGAATCAGCAAATTCAAAGCACAGCAAAAGCGTGCTTTTTCTGTTGATCCCCACAACACCTTGCAAGCTACACAAGATGTCCTGCAAAAGTAGCTCAGTACAATCACCGCAAAAAGATGATGTTAAGGTATGCTGCAGTAGCCAGTCCAATCAACAGGTGCATGAAGTTACAATACCAGATGTTACTGTGCTGAGTGTGGACAAAATCGCTACTGCACATATTCCAGAACAGATAAGGTGCACTGTAAATGTTTCTGCCACATCTTCAGGCAAATCACATCCTATTCAGCTAATGTTAGATACTGCTGAGTCAGCAGTATCTATACTCAGGGTAAGTTTACACTTGCACCCTAGTTTGAACTAGAGATGCAAATGTAGCCGACCAAAATTGCTAATGAAGCGGGGATTTAAATATCCTGGGCTTCATTAGCATAATCTCGCCAGCACGCTATTCCGATCGCCAGCTGATTCAAACTAGGAAGTGTGGTCCAGGCTGCATTAGTTCGAATCCACCCCCTTGGTTCGAACTAACGTTACTCCTCAGGATATAAGCCTAGAAACCAAAATGTGATAGCCGATTGCCTTTCTTGCCTGCCTTTGTCTTCACTAGATGGTCCACTGGAGGATGAGGATGAAGTAGTTGCACTTATTACAAGCACTCTTATTGAAGTTACAAGAGAGCAATTCCAAGCTGCTTGTTAGGCATGTCCAATTCAACAAAAGTTATGGGACTTTCTGACAAAGAGATGGCCCAGTAACCCTAAAAATCTTGACCACGTTTTGCTTTCTTATTTTAGAGCTTGGGATGAACTTTCTTTGCTTGATGGCTGTGTGCTACGAGGTACACACCGTCTACTTGTGCCAGAAGAATTACAGTCAAAATCATACACCTGGCACATGATACTCATCAAGGAATTGTCAGAACCAAACAATGACTATGAGATCTGTATTGATGGCCAGGGATGGACTCCCAAAGTGAAGCAATCATAAAATCCCGTGTCATTTGCCAAATGAACGATAAGACAACAGTGACATGTACCCCACCATTACAGCCTGTTCGTCTATTGAGTCTGCATGGGAAAAAGTTGCAATTGACATCATAGGACCCTTTGATACTGCTCCAATTGACTGTTGTTATGCTATCACTTGAATAGACTATCAGTAAATGGCCGGAAGTAGCGTTTACATTGCAAATCTCTTCCGCTACGGTAATTAAGTTCCTCTCTACAGTTTTTAGCAGGGAAGGTAACCCCAAAGAACTGGTTTCAGATAATGGTAGTCAATTTACTTCCCTGGAATTTGAAACTTTTTTAATAGAGAGGAACATTTTACATAGACGATCATCCTTGTATTACCCTCAAGCCAATGGGGAAATCAAAAGGTTTAACAGAAGCTTGAAAGAGAGTTTGCAAATGGCTATACTGGAAGGGCAATCGTAGATAACCTTCACCATTGATTTCTTGCAAGAATACAGGGCTACACGACATGCCACAATGAAAAGATTTTACCGCACGGAAAACTGCATGGAAAACAGATGAATACTAAACTGAACATCACTGGATTGTTAAAGGCAAGACCTGATGGACCAAAAGAGGATGATGTGAGAAAAACAGTTGAACAGAATCAAGAAAAGTATAATGATAGAAATGTTTTTTTTTAATTGTATCCTTTGGTATATATGGTTGTGACTATTTTCTTCCACTATTTGATCTGAGGAAGTGGGTCTGGCCCACAAAAGCTCATCATCTAATAAACCATCTTGTTAGTCTTTAAAGTGCTACATAGTCCTGTATTTTGTTTCAAGAAAAGTATAAGGCTTTCACAGACAAATGGCGAGGTACTAAGAAACCAAAGTTTGAGTGTGGTTCTTTTATTAGAGTAAGAAAACCTGGAATTTTATGCAAAAGGGACCATAAATTCACATCTCCTCTTAAAATCGTTGAGAAGAAAGGACCTTACACCTATCAACTTTCTGATGGGCGGGCATGGAATGCTTCTTATCTTGCACCTGCCTATGCACCAAGAGGAGATGATGCCAAGTGTAGTACCAACACAACAAGACGTTGCACTAGAAACGGGGTTTGAGACACGGTCTGTCAGACCCAAATGACCACCTGTCTGGACTAGAAACTATGTTACATCATATTTACAGTGTTTTCAATGTAATATTTCTGCCAACAGTATAATGGCTTGTTCCATATTTGTTGCTGTGGTTAGAACAACAATGTTTATTTTATAATTGAGAGAGCTTCTTAAGAGAGGAGGGAATGTGGTGTTTTAGATGCTGCTTGTAATGGGAGCACTGGCTGTTGGGAGTCTGGAAGCACAGGAAACAGGAAGGAGGGGAGAGAAGGGTAGCCAGGGCTGAATGAGAGCTACAGAGGGGTGCAGCAGCTTTGTAAAGAGGTTTCACTTTTGGTAAATAGAGGCCTGTTGAAGTTTGTTACTACCCTGCTTTCATGATACAACAGCTAGTTAAGAAGTCCCAGTACACACTACTTTACAATAATCCTCTACACTCGCCTCATTGTGTGCATTTAAAGTCATTAGCTAGGTAATGGATTTAAATCTGACCACACTGATTGCATGCATCGGTGAGATCACTCACTTGAGTGATGTTGCCCATGTGCACAAGTTTCAGGATTGTGTCCAATGTTTGTAAATATGAGATGAGATCCTCACAGTGCCTGTAGTCCCTTTAACCACATCAAAGGGCTGGATCAGTGTAACGGTGCAATAAGTGCCTCCCTGCAGCTGGCAGGGAGAGGATTCTTCTAGTGCAGAATCTATGAAAGGCAGCTGTAAGGCTACCTTACCAGAACCCCATTGCAAATCCCTGTGTAGGAGACATGGCTTGAGATTGGGACCTCAGCACACATCACTGCTAAAATTCCAGATTGCACTGCAGCTCATATGGCTGCCCACAGTGGGTACTATAACTTATCCAGGCACCTAGACCTAAGTTATCCTGGGAGTTTCCTTTGTCAGTGGAAAGGCACAGGCTCAGAAGGATTCAAAGGATGGCTCTCTTTAGAGGAGCTGCACAGTATTGCACTCATTACATTCTGAGTATTATTGGGTTCCAGTCTGATAGGTGATTTTATGTACTTTTAAGAAAGATATTAATCAATAACAGGATTTTCAAAAGTGCCTAAGAACTAAGCACTCAACTCTTGAAAATCCTACCCTGAAAATTTTCCTAATAGAGCAGCTATGCCTACTGGTATCAGAGGAAAGACTGACTCTCTTCAGTGGGGATTGCATCAGGTCCACCAGTAAGACTTTTTTTTTGAGAGAGAGAGAGAGAGAAAATAATACACTTAAAACCCCAAACAAACAAATGAACAAAAGTACCTTTGTGTCCCTTGCACAGCTGTGTGATGTCTTTCATCATCAGGTGTTACATGAATACTGTTTCAGCTGGGCTATAATTGAAGAGGTAGAAAACATAGGAGACCAGAATTAAACTGCACATTTACCTGAATAGACTGGAGCAATGGCAGCTGCAGGCAACAAGGGAAGATTTGATATGAATAATAAAATGTAAAATTCCACAGTAATTCTCAACAATAGAAAATAAAGAACAGATATAAAAGAGGAAGTAGATCACTAACCTATTGCATTAAATCAAGTATATTTTCTTCTAATATTACACTACTTTGTACTACATCTTGATTTGTAATGTGCCAGGTTGCACCACATTTATTTTCATCTATGGAACATATTATGCCCTCTCTTAAAGTACATTAGTTTCTAATTAATTTCCAGGTATAATTCAAAGTGTTGGTTATAATGCATAAAGCCCTGATGGTTTTGGACCCTTAGAATCTTAAAGAACCCTCCTCTCCTGTTGCTCAAGCCAACTGTTCTTCAATTTATGTTTGTGGTCCAGTAGAGGGGTGCTTGTCAGGAAAGGGCCATTGATTTTCAAATTTGCTTTCTCTTTCAGCTGACTCGTCCTAAATGTGTTTATTGTCAAGGCACACTATACAAGCTTTTTATTATTCATTAGTGACACCTTTTTAAAGTGCTTATACACAAAAGCTAGAAGTCTAAAAAATAAGATGGGAGAACTAGAGTGCCTTGTATTAAAGGAGGATATTGATATAATAGACATCACAGAACCTGGTGGAATGAAGACAATCAGTTGGACACAGTCATATCAAGGTACAAAATATATCAGGACGATGGAACAGGTCGTGCTGGTGGGGGAGGGGAAGAGGCAGTGGTACTATACACGAAATAAAATATAGAATCAAATGAAGTAAATATCTTAAATGCACTTCCACCGGCTGGGGAGAGGAAGAATGGCAGTACACGGAGCTGCTTCCTCCTCCATAACAACATTGTTCCCGGATTAGGGACACTTAAAGTATATTGATTTCCATTCCAATGCAAAATACAAAGTATTCAATCCTTACTTCATATTCATTTTTACTATAAATATTTGCACTGTAAAAAAACAAAAGAAATAGGTTTTTTCAATTCCTCCACTACAGGTACTGTAGTGCAATCTCTTTATCATCAAAGGTGAACTTACAAATGTAGAATTATATACAAAAAGTCTGCTTTGAAAAATTTAAAAAAGGTAAAAGGTTAGGGCCTACTAATCTTCTTAGTCATACTTCTTGCTCAACCAATCACTCAGACACAGGAGTGTCTGGGCAAGATGGGGGTGCATGGCCTTGGGTGGAAGGGGTGGATCTTGGGCTAGCCTCCCCCAATCATCCCTTCACTGCCTCCCAGAGCATGCTGCCCAGGGCTTTGGAAACAAATTATAGGGCCTGGTGCTTCAGCCATAGCTATGGCCATGAGCCCCAGGTCCTTTTAAATCACTGGGCCTTGGATCAATTCCAAATTTTCCCCTCACCTGTCGACGGGCCTGCTTAGACATACGATTTTTTTTTTCATTTGCAGGAGATAATGCTGCCTGCTTCTTGTTTACAATGTCTCTTGAAAATGAGAACAGGTGTTCACATGGCACTGCATTGCAAGATATTTACATGCCAGATGCCCTTTCATGCATCCACCACCATTCCAAAGGACATGCTGATGATGGGTTCTGCTTGATAATGATCTCAATCAGTGCAGATGGATGCATATTCATTTTCATCCTTTGTACCAGATGCTACCAGTAGAAAGTTCCTTTTTTTTTTTTTTTAGTGCTTCAGGTACTGTAGTTTCTGCATTCAAGCATTGCTCTTTTAAGACTCCTGAAAGCCTGCTCCACAGCTCACCCCTCTCAGATTTTTGGATGGCACTTCAGGTTCTTAAATCTTATGTCAAGCTGTATCTATCTTTAGAAGTTACACATTGGTACCTTCTTTGCATTTTTTTCTTATCTGCAATGAAAATGTTCTTAAAACAAACAACATGTGGCGGGTCAACATCCAAGACTGCTATAACATAAAATATATGGTAGAATGTGCATAAAACACAGAGCAGAAGACATATAATCCATGTTCCCTATAATTTCTCCATGCACATGCAGAAAGAATTTTATGTGCACCAATATGCAGGTGAAACATGGCAGAACACCTCTATATTGGTGTACATAACAAAATTCATGTGACTGAGTGGGGCTGAGGGGTTGAAAGTGTGGGAGGGGATCAGAGCTGGGGCAGAAGGTTGGGTTGAGGTACAGGCTCTGGTTAGGGGGGGTGCAGGCTCTGAGGGCCAGGAATGAAGATTAGGAGCTGTAGGTTGTCCCATGGCTATGGCAGGGAAAGCTTTCCCTCACTTGCAGCAGGTCCAGGCTGGGGCCGGGTTGGGGCTGAGGAAGAGGCGCCTCTTCCCTGGCTACAACAGATATAGAGCTGGGCTGTGTTGGTGCAGGTGAAGGGTGCCTCTTCCTAAGTTGTGTCAGGTCTGGGTTGGGGCCCCAAAGGAGGGGTGCCTATCACCCTGGTCAAAGCAGGTTTAGGGATGGGATGGGGCTGGTGGGAGAGGTGCCTTTCTCCTCCACAGCAGGTGCAGGTGGTCCAATCTGAAAAGGATCTTTGTTTGATACGTTGGAACTGCCAATGAACCAAAACAGCTGTTGTTCACAAAGATATACTTCTAAGTCATGAAGGCATTTTTGAAAAATGTGTATCTTGTATAGCTAGAATTTTATGACAGACGTATAAATGCAAGTCAAATTATATAAAAACAATGCATTGAAACAAATTTGTTATGGATAGGAAACATGTAATACTAGTAACCCATTATTACTACCTTATTGCCCTTCTGCTTCTCCAGAATTGTTTTTTTCTTTTTTCTGATTACATAAAGAAGATGCATTTCTGAAACCATTTTTTGGTTTCTAAATCCACATTTCTAAAAGAGAGAAATAGAAACATTTTACAAAAAAAAAAATAACTAGCTCATCTAAAGTTACTAATCAAAGTCTGACACCTCTTATTACAAGCAATAATAGAGAATCTGCTCACCTACAGAAGAAAGGACTTCAATAATGAGTTACAGTTAAGTTTATCCTTTACCACTTCTCTTAACCAGAGATAAACAAGTTGGGGATGAGGGGAATGGAGTAGTAAAACTAATGTTCATCTCTGAGAAAACAGTAGGTGAAAGTACAAATGACTCAGAGTCAGCTGATAAGGTGGACAAACTGAACTTATTTCAAATGTTTAAGTTTTCATATATATTTCAAGGTCAGAAGGAACTAGTACGTTCATATACTCTGAGATCTTGCATAACAGTACAGAAAATGTCATTTAGTCAATCCAGAGCTGGGTGAATATATTTTCAGTTCACTACCAGTTCTTAATAATAAATAAATAAATAACAAAGGTCGGCCCAAACCAAATAAGAAAAAAATCCAAAAGAAATTTGTCCAAAGGATTTCATTTCTGTGCCTGGCTGCATTAGCTATCCTGGTGCCGTCTCACATTTAAGGCATTGTTACAGTCATGCTAATAGACAATTTATTTATTCAGGTTTTATTTTCTACCAGATTCACTTGTAAGGATAATTTATCCCTTAGATTTTTTTCTTTTTACTCTGGGCAAAGAAGTCAGATGCCATCTGCTTTATTCAGTCCAGATTAACTCCTCTTCTTTAGTCTTTGGTACCTTGGTTTGCAGTTTCCACTGAGCTACTTTTTAAAGTAATCATGCAGGTTTGCTAAGTGAAATGCTCTTGACAAGGTCCTGCTCAACACACAGGGGGTATGTCTACACTACAAAGTTAGTTCGAACTAACGGACGTTAGTTCGAACTAACTTTAATAGGCGCTACACTAGCGCTCCGCTAGTTCGAATTTGAATCGAACTAGCGGAGCGCTTAGTTCGAACTAGGTAAACCTCATTTTACGAGGACTAACGCCTAGTTCGAACTAGCTAGTTCGAACTAAGGGCTGTGTAGCCCTTTAGTTCGAACTAGTGGGAGGCTAGCCCTCCCCAGGTTTCCCTGGTGGCCACTCTGGCCAACACCAGGGAAACTCTATGCCCCCCTCCCGGCCCCGGACCCCTTAAAGGGGCACGGGCTGGCTACGGTGCCCGTGCCAGGTGCAAGCCTGCCAGCACCCAGCTAGCAGACCCTGCACCTGGCACGGCACAGAGCCACCCACCCGATGCCCCCCAGCCCACCCCCTCTTGCCGGGACCAGGCTGGCGGCTCCCGGGAGCTTGCCCTGGACCGCAAGAGGCGGGCACCTTCCTGGGCTAGTGCGGACATCGTGGACCTCGTCCACGATCTCCTCACTAGGCACAGGAAAGTGGCCATCTAGGGCAGGAGAGCTGCCAGCCTGGCCACCCAGGACCAGGTGTGCATGAAAATCAAGGGGGTCCACTGAGACCCCCGACCCTGAGCCCTGAGCTTACAATGGCCATACTGGGTCAGACCAAAGGTCCATCTAGCCCAGTAGCCTGTCTGCCAACAGCGGCCAACCCTAGGGACCCTGGAGGGGATGGACCGAAGACAATGACCAAGCCATTTGTCTCGTGCCATCCCTCTCCAGCCTTCCACAAACTTTGGGCAGGGACACCACTCCTACCCTCTGGCTAATAGGACTCCATGGACCCAACCTCCATGACTTGATCTCACTTCCCTTTAAACTCTGTTCTAGTTGTAGCCTTCACAGCCTCCTGCAGCAAGGAGTTCCACAGGTTAACTATTTGCTTTGTCAACAACAACAACTTTCTCTTACTAGTTTCAAGCCTGCTACCCATTCCTTTCCTTTGGCGTCCTCTAGTCCTTCTTTATGGGAACTAATGAAGAGCATTTCTGTATGCACCCTCTCCACCCAACTACTGCTTTTAGAGCCCTCTATCCTGTCCCCCCTCCGTCTCCTCTTTTCTAAGCTGAGAAGTCCCAGTCTCTGTAGCCTCTCTTCATATGGGACCTGTTCCCAACCCCTGATCATGTTAGTTGCCCTCCCCTCTCCCAGCCTTTCTCTTCCCCTCTCCCACCTCCTTTTCCCAGTCTCCCCCAGTTTTTTTTCAATAAAGACAGAGTCAATGTTGGAAGAAACGTTATCTTTATTTTGTACATCAATAAGAAGGGGGGCTAAGGAAGGGTAAGTGGAAGGAGGTGAGGGAGGAATGGGGTACGAGCCCCCGATGGGGAGGACTGGGCTGGCTCTGCGGGCTTCTGGGGGTGGAAGCTCTCCTGCAGCCCCCCAATTACTCCCTCTCCCCAGATGGCAGCCTGCGGCAAGTGCAGCCGGGCTGATGGCCGAGTGGTGTGATGTGCCCAGTGTGGGCACTCAGGGCACTCCAAGCCAGAACTTCTTTGCAAGCGGGGCACCCCTTAGAACTGTGTGTCCGAGGTGGGGGTCGGGACCCTTTAAGCGCAGCCCTCGGCTAGCCTGAGACAGCATCTCCATGCTCTAAGTCCTCCTTTTATGCCCTGCCGGCACTGCTTCCGGCCATCCTTAAGCCCTGTTCAGAGTCCACTCAATGTGGACTTGCTAGTTCGAACTAGCAAAACGCTAGTTCGAACTAGTTTTTAGTTCTAGACGCGTTAGTTCGAACTAGCTTAGTTCGAATTAACTAATTCGAACTAAGTTAGTTCGAACTAGCGCTGTAGTGTAGACATACCCAGGGTGATCACTCTGCCTGCCATCACTAGTAAGCCATTTAGCTAGATCTTATCAATTAGACTTTAATTTCACTCCCCCTAATAAAATTAATTCCAAGGATGCTTCCATATGCTTCCAAGGAAGCACAAAACCATGTCTATGTTCATTTGAGCATATACTTGACCATAATACCATTTTCTGTAATATAGGCTGAGATAACAGGAAGTCTTAACTGGCATTTAATATTTATGTTCTTCCTTACCCATTTTTAATCACTCTTACTCTCAGGCAAACTCTCATTAAATTAAAGGGAGTTTTCCAAAGAAAGGAATCACTAGACTGAGGAAGGACTTATAAATTTTGACAATAGTTAATAATCAGCATGGAAGAACTGAGACTCATTTATTATATTTTGGAAAGTTTGATAGTTTGAAGAACTAAAATGTCACAGTTCAGTAATTCACATCTTTGTTTTCTTCCCCTCCAAAATTAATTGTGTTTCCCTCATTTAAAGTCAGAGGCAGATAACTAAAGATATCTATATACTTTGCATCAGTTCCCAAATGTATTAGTGTGTTATTATTCCTGTAGCTTGTAATGCAGGATAAATACATCTTATTTATCACTTAGGGTATGTCTACACTACAGAGAAGATAGAAACTGCTGCTATTGATCTTCCAGGGTTTGAATTAATGGGTCTAGTGAAGACACGCTAATTCGAACTGAGAGGAGCACTCCAGTTGATGCCGATAGTTCTGCTTCCACGAGTAAGGGAAATCATAGAGAAAGTGTTCCCCTTTCAACTTCTGGCACTGTGGATAGCACCAGAAGTCAAGTTAAGGTGCTTTGACTTCAGATACACCAATAATGTTGCTGAAATTGCATATCTTAATTCAACTTTATCCCATAGTGTAGACATACTCTTAGTTAAATGTGTGACAAGATGGATAGACTTTCATTCTGTGCATTTAAGTCCATTGTCTAAGGATAATTAAATCAATCTTCAGATTGCTTATGATAATAGAGTTTTAGAAGTTTAAGAGAACTCTGATTTTGAAAAAAAGGTAGCTAAGCTATATACAATAAATGAAGAAACAGATTGTTCAAATAACAGTATTTAGATTTTTAATCATAACTGTATGCTAAAAGATTAAAATTCTGTTGACTTTGGTAGAAATTAAGGAAAATCAGTAGCTCACAGAATCAGGCCCCATCTTTTACATTGTTGATTCTCAGTATCTGAAATCATACAAAATGCCCTGAAATAACCTTTCCTGCTTCATTAGAAATTCAGATACTGGATTATGTGTGTGCTCAACAACTTGTATTTGGAAAGCATCAGCATCTGATAAAGTGTACTGCAGTACACTAATTATAAATTTTACAGTTATAAAATTACAAAGGTGTATACAAATAAAATCAATAGGAAAGGGAAATCTGAATACCTTTTAGTACTTTATTCTTTGTCACATATTTTATTAAGAAAAATGATAGCAAAATGACATTGCAAAAACAGATAAAATAACATAAAGATGTGTGTTATAATTGATGTAAACATGACAAGAACAAAATAATAATAATAGAGGTTATTGGGATAAAATTTATGAACATAACAAATCAGTTCAGAGGCACTAATGGCTGGAAACAGTTTTGAAAATAAGTGCTAAATGGCAATGGTTAGATAACAAAAAGAAAACTTATTTTGACTGGGAAATACTGCTTTCAGTAACATCTTTATTCGTTAGGTAATATATTACATCTGTTGTCTTCAAAACAAAGCACCACTTATATACTCTAAATATATCTATAATCTACAGAAGAATTTTTAGTAGTTTGGATTGTCACTCTGCCCACTAGACCTGCACATTTCTGATTTATCTGATGTTGCATCTTTAAAAGCAGCTTCATACTCTATTTACCTTTATGCAAGTCCTCAAGTCAAATTTCCTTCCTGAGTCTGTAATCTTAATCTTATCATTGACCTCTCTCATTCTTGATCTATCTCCAGACCATGTTCTTTAAGCAAATTTCAATAATATTTTAATCATTATTATAGGCATAAAATCAAAAGTTATCACTTTTTACAAAGCAACCTTGTCTTTTTCCCTCTTTGTTGTGGTGATGTCCCTGGTGCGCACACTTCAGCTAGTTACATTTCATTGTGTTTATTTGCTTTTTTTTTCTCCTCCATCTTCTCTCAGCTAGCAGAATCCATCTTGACATCTGATCTTCAAGGGGTAAGCTGGTATCAATGTGACCCCATTAGTTGGCATTTTAGTATATGCTCACAAATAGTCTGGACAGCACCTTTCCCATCCCTTTGTAGAATCCCTCTGTTTAGTGTTTGTGTTTGTGCAGAAAGTGGCTGAGGTATCTGCCAAGACTCATCAGGTCTGAAGAAGTTACTATAAATCATGTTTAAAATTATATGTTAAAAACATCTCATAGAAATATAATCCTGAGGGTCTAATGTGATAGAAAAGATCTAAGCCTTCAAGGCCATCCAACCCCTGTAATGCTACAATTCAACTTTGACTCTGCCACAAGCCAAGATTTAGAGGATGGTTGACCTGCTGAATAAAGGCAGTTCTACAACCCTCACCCCTGAAAAGAATCTCTTCATATTTCAAAGTAAGGCACTACAAGTGCAAAGAGCTCCTTCACTCCAAAACACCTCCACTCCTTATCTTGTGCTTGTGCTTCATTTCAGCCATCTGGAAGGTATTAGCTGACCAACAGTACTGAGGCAGGAACCAGCTGCTTATGGGATTTTTATTTAAAAGAATGAAATGTGTACGAGAGCACAATATTCATATCCCTAATTATTATGAGATTGTGGGGATCAGATATACTCCTACCCTAATTGCCAGAGAGTTGGGCACCCCTGATAATGTAGGGATGCCCCACTGATCATTGTTTAATTTGAAGCAAGTATCTTTAATTCCCTCTTTTCATTCTAGTTAAAACTGTCAGCTGACAGACATTTGGGACTGCATACCCCTTTTAAAATTATTTCCAGCAATGACTGATTGGCACATTAGAGAGACAAGATGGGTGGAGAAATATCTTTATTAGACCAACTTCTGTTGGTGAGAGAGACAAGTTTTCATGTTTACATAGAGCTCCTCTTCAGCTCTGGGAAAGGTATGTAGAATGTCACAGATAAATATAAGGTAATGAGATTGTTACTTTAACATAGTTGTTAACATATTTCAGTGGATCATTCAAGGTGAAGCATCTCATTAATACCCCTTCAATCATCGGGGTGAAAAGAAAGATGGGAAGAGCAAATGAACAAATGCCCAGTTGACCAAGAAAGTCAGGTGTGCTCTCCTTGGGGCACATGAAGGAACATTGATGGGAGCAGTGATGTGAAGAGCAGGGCAACAGGGACTCACAGGATTAGTCCCAGCCTTAGCCAGTGTGGAGCTTGTGGATGTCACCCCCAGACACAGACACAGGTGGCATGGGATTCAGGGGGTCTGCCCCAGCAACGGGCAGCATAGGACTCAGGCACTCAGCCTGCGTGGCTCAGAGCTGGTGTGGTCAGCCATAACCATGGTCAGCACAAGGCTCAGGGGTCAGCCCCCCTCAGCTGTAGGCAGTATGTATGGTGGTAGCTCTTGTGAACCCTGCACAATGGATGAAAGTGGTAGTGGTGTGTGTGGCTCAGGCGAGCCCTGGTCCTCCTGTTTTTTGGTCAGGAATTATGGTCACTCTGATATAGATTGTTGTTGTAAGTTCAGTATCTCTATCTAGTCCATGTTTTTTAATGTCTGGCAATGTTATGCATATAAATTCATACACTCACCTTTTGAAAGTGTTGTGCAAGTTTCCTTTGAGGACTGATGGGCCAAATATAGCGTGAACATTTTGTGAAAAACATTCACTCACTAGTGAAGTGGTATGTCTGCACCTTTTGCATCTGTTGTTCTGGCTGGGTCTGGTACTGGTGCTGTTCTTAGTTGATGCATCCTGGGCTGGGGGGAGCTCTCTTGTGATGATATTCTTTTTATCAGTTTCCTATGTGAGTTCAGTCAAGAGTGTAGCGATTATCTGATCTCACCAACATAATTGTTTTGGGACACTTATGACACCAGATGTCGTGATGAGCATGTGTAGGGATGTTGATCATTGCAACCATGGAGATATGTCTGCACCTTTTGCATCTGTTGTTCTGGCTGTGTCTGGTGCTGTTCTTAGTTGATGCATCCTGGGCTGTGGGGAGCTCTCCTGTGATGATGAGGTTGGGGGGTTATTTGAAAGCCAGAAGAAGGGGTTCAGGAAAGATTTATCTCAGGATGGGATCCTTACTGGTTATAGATTGTAATTGTTTGATAATAACGTTTATGGGTTCCAGTATAGGGTAATAGATGATAAACTAGGTGGCTGCATCTAGACTGGCAAGTTTTTCCGCAAAAGAAACTGCTTTTGCGGAAAAACTTGCCAGCTGTCTACACTGGCCGCTTGAATTTGCGCAAGAACACTGACGATCTAATGTAAGATTGTCAGTGTTCTTGCACAAATACTATGATGATCCTGTTCGGGAAAAAGCCCTCTTGCGCAATGTAATTACGCAAGAGTGTCAGTGTAGACAGATAAAAACTGTTTTGCGCAAAAAAGCCCCAATGACAAAAATGGCAATCGGGGCTTTCTTGCGCAAAACCGCGTCTAGATTGGCACGGACGCTGTTCTGGAAAAAGTGCTTTTGCGCAAAAGCGTCCGTGCCAATCTAGACGCTCTTTTCCACAAATGCTTTTAACGGAAAAACTTTTCCGTTAAAAGCATTTGCGGAAAATCTTGCCAGTCTAGACGCAGCCGGTATGTGTGATCAGATGGGGTTTTATTTCTGTTTTGAAGTATGTTCTTTTGAGATATTTGGGAGACCATTCCTTGATTACTTCTCTGTTGGAGTGTCATTGTTAGGTAAGGTAATTTTCAGTGTGTTAAGGTTTATATCCCTGACTTTCTCCTTTCTCTTTGGTATTTGAGTGCCTGGCATTAGATAACATTTATCAGTGTGTTTGGGATGGTTCCTGGGTCTGTGGTATGGTGATCCATGGGTTTCTTGTATGTAGTTGTCTATAGGGTTCCATTGTTGAAGTTGACTGGGTTGTCCAGGAAGTTGATACAAGGTTGGGATCATAATCAGTTTCACAAGCCCTTGACACAAGTTGATACAAGGCTGTCCTGGCTGGGGAGCCCCCAGCAGCAGCAGGTGGGGAAGCCCAGCAGCGAGAGCCCCAGGGAGAGGAGCTGGCAGCAGGGCTGCCAGCAGAGGAATATTGACCTCCCCTTGTCTGGCAAACTCCCTGGTCCAGAACGGCTCAGGTCCAGAGGGTGTCAGACCAAGGAGGACCAATCTGTATTAAATTGAACTCAGGAGAGGAAATTGTGTGTTTTTAATAACATTTTGGTTCTATTGAAATATGTAAGTCAGTTTAGCAAAGCTGCTAGATAATTGATCTAGCCTGTTGTAAGTAAATTAACATGGAACTGTTTAATTACTGCAACAAAATAGTCATTTTTAAAAAAGACTCTACAGAATTAAATTAATAAAGTTTTATTATTATGCCATTTTAGTTTTAAATTTGCAGCATATGTAAATGATCTTTTTCTCTTGTATTCTGTTTCTGCTAAGTGAAAAGAAAACAAATACAAAGTGTGCTGGGGTGGAATAATTTAACAAGCCTATTTTGTTATGCAAATACACTGTAGGTGTTACAGATGTACATTTTTGTTAGCAAGCTCTCTCCAAAGCCTGCTAATTACAGTCTTCACAGGCACATGCATTACATTTGGTAGATTTAGAGGAGAGGCCAGCTCGTAAATAGGTTCACAATATCCCCTGAAAGGTTGCTGTTTAAATCCGTGTTGAGACAGCTGTGAAATTCTTAAAGCAAGTTATCAGTTTTGTCAGATTTCATTTAGAGTGTATTACAAGTTAGAAGGCAGATAAACTTATTTCTCAGCAACCTCTTTAATTGAATTCTGAATTGCATAAGCCAAGAACTTCATAAGGAATATGCAAAAGTGAGTGGCTTGATAAAGAGGAGAACAAAACTTTTTTCCCCTTCTGAATAGTTATTGTTTAAAAATGTGTGAGCTGGGGGCATTGGTGTTACAAAGTCCAATGAATAAAGATTTTAACGTATTAGCTAATAGCATATATGAAAGGCTGCAACTATGTTAGTTATTCAATCCACAACTACATACCCTCTTTACCATGAGATGGCCTTGAACTGATATGGATGTTAACAAAATGGTATCTCCATTTCCTGGGTGATGATGAATACCTTCTCTAAATCTCTGCACTGCCACATACCTCATTCACTTTGGCCCTGGTTTTGAACCTACTTATGTACTACAGTAAGGTGCTAAATTGCTAAACAAATACATAAAAAAAGATAGCAGATATGGCTATAAGATGTATCCATACTGCTGAAGGGCCTTCAATAAAGTTGTAGTGTTTTACCCATGTATTAATTCAGTTTTATGCCATGTAATTCTATCAATTCCAGTAAAGTTATATCAGCGTAATACACTGGTGAAATGAAGCTCCTAATTTCTGTAAAGAGAACATCCAAATCAATCACAACCTAGTAAAGCATGGTAAAGCCAACCACTTGTGGCTCTCTCCAGTTAGTAAATTAACAGTTTAATGTCCAGCACTAGGTGAAGAAAATCCATTTATAGCGTGGGAAAAAATTCATTTCTGCACCAAGTGGTAATCAGCTATAGCTGTGCCAAAATAAATGCTTCAGAATTAATACCACCAGTACCACTATGTAAACATATACATTAATTTAATAATGCTGCCATGAAGACAAACCAGAAGCATAGCTTAAAGAATAGATAGATTTCAGAAGTAACACATATACATTTCAAAACATAAGCCTGGGATCAAAAGTGTTTCACTTGTCTTTTTTTATAACCTCAGTAAACTTTTAAGAGCATCGTCTTAACTGCCACATATCCAGCTGGTACTTATGTTCACTAAATTTCTCCCTTCCAGATTTGTTTTTTCGATTCCTTTTTCAGCTGATTTACACTACTTGCTTCACTTCCTGACTTTAGCAATTTGTTCTGTATTTCAACCACCCTTTGTGTAAAGAAACCATAAAACTTAGCGGCTTGAAAATTGGATTTCTCTTTTGAGCAATCACTGTCCACAAATGTGGAAAATGTGTTAGAAGTCAGTAGTGCCACTTTTTAACAGAGATGTTTCATATTTGAATCACACCTCTGCATTATTGTGGTGTTACAACAGGCTGTTAGACTTAAATTCATAAAACAGCTCTCTGGAAAGAAAGATTTCAAGCTTGGGGCCTTTGAAATCAATGGCCTGATTGACCACCATGTTGCTCCAGCTTAAAAATATTTATTTTCAAATATAGGGCCCAATCTGAAGGTACCAGTATTTCTGGTTAGTTCACTGCAACAAATGAAATGAATATGAGTTTGTAGGTTCAAGATTATTCTGTGGAAAGTACTATGACCATCAGGATTATAACAGGATGCAATAGTCAAAATAAATGTTGAAGAGTCAGATTCCTCTCTGTATACCTCACAGCAGTTATGTTTCAGTGTTTATTTGTAGCTCCTGTGATTAAATTGAATAATGTAACCCTTAGTATGCCACATGGCAATAGGTTAAGTGATAAGATACAAGACAATATAAGACCATACAGAGATCTTTGTGCTGGATTAACACAATATATTTGTTTAAGAAAATTTGTTTAAAGTGTGAAATTATACAATTTGAATACATTCATATCAGAATCTATATTCATTTTAGTATTTTACATATTATTTTGCATTTATATTGTAGTAGCTTCTAGAGATCAGTCCAGATACCGTTGTGCTGGGTGATGTATAATCATGGAATAAATGAGAGTTGTATTAACATTAAACATTCTGACACCAAGAGGTTATTCTGACTAAGGAGCTAAATTTTTTCATAATAAGAGTTAAAAATACAGTTTACATAGTTTACACAAGTTCTGTGTACTTGGAAATACAGAAATGCAAAATCTCTCACTATCAGTGAACGGCTAGGTGCCTTGTTTGTTCTATGGACAGTTTAAAACTTTTTGACAGTTTCTATGTATAAAACTGATTTCTAATTAATTTAATATTCTTTTACAATCCTAACTTTTATGGTATTTCAATTTTTAATAACAAGTGGTATTTGTTTTCTTGAGTTGCCATTTTCAGGCAACTGTTTATGGTAGTCGGACCTGCTGCCACCATCAGGATGACACTATGAATGAGTTTCATTTGTCAACACTATTGTAACAATATGAAGCAATTCATTCAGTTATACAGCTGTATAAATGTAAAGATTGCTTTGTTTCACTTTCAGATCCAGTTTCATTATACTGAATACTTTCTACTTATGCCCTGGATTTCGAGGGTTCCTTTGAAGATTTCAGAACACCCATTGCTACTGATTTATATTTCTGAAAGCTGTGTAATGTTAGAAGACAATTGAAAATTGTCTGATTAGCTATTTTCCATCTTAAACTAATGTTCAAAGGTCTCTCCAATCCAAACACTTCTTTCAAAGCAGGTGGGTGGGTGCAGGAAGAGAGAGAGAAAAAGAGAATCTGTTTACCCAGTCCAGATGACTGCTGTGTTCCTCCTTGCTAAAGATTCCGTTGCAGTTACTGCTGTCAGGCTTACCCCCTTCTTTACTTATTTTTCTCAGCTGTTCTGACTGTTGCATGTACTCTTGTGTTTTATTGAAAATATTTAATATGAATATGACTCTAATTTATTCCATGTTTCTACATCACCCAGCACACGAGTACCCTGATTGGTCTCTAGTAGCTACTAAAATAAAAATGCAAAACAATAAGTAAAATACTAAAATGTATTTCAATTTTATAATTTGATACCTGATGCTTAAATCTATTGTGTTAATCCAGCACAAAGATCTCTGTGTGGCTCTTATGTTTTCTCATATCCTATCACTTTTAACCTATTGCCATGTGAAGAGGAGGCATGTAGCACAGGAAGAGTTACATGACTCAGTTTAATCAGGGAAAATTACAAATAGATAATAAAACATATCTGTAGTGAGGTGTAAAGCGGAGAATCTGATTCTTTAAAATGTGATTAAACAAAGTGCATTTACTTGCACTTATCTCTTTTAAAAATTCAAGTGGTTGTGCTTCTATTTTTCAATATACAACAGGGCAGGGGCAAGGAGGGGCAGAGGGGGAATGTGTAGACACCCCATTTAGTAATTAAAATGTTGGCGGGTGCATGGAAAGGCAGTACACCTCCCAAATGCTGCCACCCATGCAACAGGGCTTACCTATATCAGAATGAGCATTTTAGAATAAATTTGATTGTGGAAGGCTTTGAGCCAGAGTGCAACATTTCATGAATAATCTCATAGGTGTAGACCAAAACTGAGGAAAAACGTCAAGGTTTTCTCTATTCAGGCAGTTTCCCTCAGATCATTATGTGGAAAGAATGGGTTTGCACATGTGCATGCATACACCTTTCCTGTCACTGCACAAAAAGCTCATGGTTGACCTTGTAAAAGTATTTGGAGTGTTTCTTTAAAAGTGGGTCAGGAATTTGGGCAGAAGATGGCTGGCGGAAGTATGGGTCAAAATCTCCACACTGAAACAGAGAGAAAGAGAGCAGGGTGAAATAGTTTAACAGATATAGTTTCCTCGTTATTTAGAGCAGGGGTCTGTAACCTTTTCAAACCAAAGCACCAAACTACATCATAATTCAGAACAAGCGGTCAACAAACAGCCATATAAGAATGCCCATTTGCATGACGTAAAACATGAAAGTTAATATTAGTGATAACTGACATAAAGATAAATGAAACTTTGTACTCACTGACTTTATGTAATGGAACTTCTGTTGCTGCATCTTTTTGCATGTTTCTTTGAAGTTTACATCATAACTGGTCAAATTCAGCTTCATGCACACACACACATTGAAGGCCAGGCTGATCTCTCTCTCATTTAGAGAAAGTTCTCAGAGTCAGAAGAAAGGGGCACTTCCTTTGATTTTATACTCCTGTTATGTATTAGGCTCCAGATTCTGCAGATTAATGTATTGTACTGGTGTCAGGACTTCAGGGCCATTCCTACAAAAAATACAGGCTAATTAATTTAGAGTAACGTTATCTGAAATGCCACACATTCAATGGCAGCTCTTACACACATGCTTACATTTAATTGACTGAATTTTTATATTCAACATCATTTAGAGGCCACTGTTGTTTAACTTCTCTTGCTTTTTTGCTGGCAACCAAAAATGTGTATAAATGCTACATAGATTTCTTTCTTGTTCTGTGGGCAAACTTTAAGGCACTGGTACTTAATTCCTGGATTTGGAGAGAGATGCTGCTTGTAAGCATCCCATATGCAGCTCTTGTGGTGTCCTCTGGTCTTATTGGGAATGTCTACACTGCAGCGTTATTTTGAAATAACAAAGTAAGCCTCTACACAGGAAGTCCGTTATTTTTAAATAATATGGAAGAGGCTGGAGCTCCTGAAGATGCAGGCATTGTGCACCTTCCCCGACCACCTGATGTTGATGTCAGTGAACCGTCCTTGGTAGTCCATGATGGCCTGCAGGACCATGGAAAAGTACCTCTTCTGGTTGATGCAGTCAGATGCCCAGTGAACAGGGAGATGGATGGGGGTGTGGGTGCCATCAGTGCTTCTACTCCCCCACAGTTGAGGAAGCCCATGGCGGCAAAACCAGGGGCAATGGGGTCCATGTCACCCAGGAGGATGAGCCAGCACAGCAGGATGGTGTTGATGGTCCTCACCACCTATAGAAGGACACAACAGGGAATCACAGCATTGCTAGAGGCCTTGGGAGGTCCGTGAGCCCAACCCTCTTTCCCCCACACAGGAGGCTCAACCCCATCTCCCTGTAGTGCTTTGTGAAGGAGAGACTGGAAAACCTCTGGGGAAGGGAGCTTCCACCACCACCACCCTTCCCGAGGAAACCCCATTCCAGTAGTTCACCTCTCACTCAATAACATGGTAAAAGCACCATACTTGCATGACCGTGGCCCCAACAGTCGATATCCCCACACTGACCTGGTTCCCAACAGAGTGGTAGCTGTCTAGTATGGTGAACTTCCATAGAGCGATGGTGACCCACCTCTGGAGAGGGATGGTAGGTCATTTGCAGTTGTCCTGTTGCTTGAATGTGGAGGGAGAGCCACTCACACAGCTCTAGGAAGGCGTCCTCCTGCATGTGGAAATTCTGGTACCTCTGCTGGACGTCTCACTGCTCCATGACAATCCAGTCCAGTTGGAGTTGTGCTGCATGTGGAGAGAGGTGAGGATTTGTCCTGCAATGAGCTGGGGGTCTTGCTCCTGCAAGCTCATGAGGACAGCCTGCAGTAACTGCACTAGGAGGTGCGGCATGAGGTCCAGGAGCTGGAGACTGCTTTGCAGCAGCTCTGGCTCTATGGGTGAAGTGCTGTGGTGTCTTCAAGGGCATCAGAGCAGGTAGTGAAAAAGCTTTGCTGTCCCTCAAGGAGGTAGACAAAGGAAAGGAGCCTGATCACAACAGTACGGGGGGTCCTTTAAGTTTCAGATAGCCTCAGAAAGCAGCTACAGGAAGTGACTGCTGTCCTGATGTCCTGCCCAAAGTGTTTTGGAGGGGCTTTAAATGCGATAGAGACTCCAATCTTTCTAGACACTCTGTTTCAAAATAACTCAGCACTATTTCAATGGGCATTTGTAGTGTAGACATTCGATTTTGAAATAAGCAGTAACATTGCTGTGTACACAGAACCTACTGTTCATGTTTTCAACCAAAGTGAGAAAAGTGCTCTTTTTGCTGTTCTGGATATGTGAGGTAGTCTGAAGACCAAAGACTTGCATTGTGGAGGTGTCCAGCATCCATTTCTGGCAGGAACTGTTAATCATTTGATTATTTCTTCCAATCAGTTTCCAGGTTGAAAAAAAAGCCATGGAAAAGAAATAACTCTTGCCTTGCAAAAGACAAGAGAGGAAAGGAGAAAGGATATTTAATCAGATGAAGATGGATTGCTAAATGATGGAGTCTGTTTTGTGATTTTTCTCTCTATATTAGCAATGTGTGTGATGCAAACATTGATATACAGCATCAGAACATAATTCTGATTATTTTGGAGGTTATATAATATTTTGTTGACTGTTTGGCTCTTCATCTCTTCCAGACTGAGTGTCACAACTTCAGAAGCACATAATTAAATAGAGAATGTTAAGAAATAAAGTCCATTGGGGTACCATATGTTTGAGTGCTCTCACAGAGACGCCTCATAAAAAATGGCACTCTGAATTATATAATCTCCCCATTTTAACCAATCTTTACTTTCCACCTGTGCCCAGTAAACAGTCTAACCAACATACAAATGGGCATAATGCCATCCAAACACATGGGTAAGAATGTGGGCTGCCAAAACCATTAGATTTGAACAGAGCCTGCACTATGACAGTTAGGGCAAAAATCCCAGGTAGGCATATCTATGCACTTTTGCTATACAGATATGTGACACAGTTAAAAATTCAACTAATTACTAAAGAGCTGTGTAATTATTTAAATGGAATAAAACCCAACTCCACCTATTTAGCTTTTGACATATATTACTGAATGAGATGCACTTCTCACCCTCACCTTGTCTTGTCATGTGTTAGGCCTGTAGCTGTCACCTGAGATGGGAATGTAGTCATACAATTCTCCTACTCTTTGACAGGGTCCTGGGTGGTTGTCCCCCAGTATTAATCATGTTTGTCACAGCAGGTCTGACTTAGGCCAAGACCCTGCAGTTCTCTTCCTTCTGGGATAATTACAATGCTAAGCAGTGACCTAGTGAACTTCTAAAAGCAATGTATCATTTATTTAGAAGGAAAATATTATAGAAAAATATAAAAACAATACATCTGTTTATAGGCATGCCTCGCTTACTAAGTATCTAACCATCTCCCACATGGGAACTCTAGAACGACTAGTTCCTTATAAAAGAAATGAGGTTGGTGAGTCAATACTGATTATTGAGCTAACATCTGCAGGTAGAAGGTGCACACTTTTCAGCTAAACCGTTTTCTTCTCTGAATCAGCATGACTCTTCATTAGATGATCCTTGTTAGACAAAATCTGCAAAGCCCCTGACAACACAACTCCCCTTCTTGGGGATCAAATCATTTTTACTCTGTTTACAAACCTTTTGATTTCCAAGTTGGCCAAAATTGTCAAAATAAGCTTGCATCTTCCTTGGAGATAGGAGGCATGGTCCTTGAAACTAATCATGTTTCCCATGGTCTTTCAAATCTTTGCTTGTTGTTCTGATATGGGAAGTTGTTATGCGTTGCCTTTCTGTTTGTTCTTTTGTCACACCCTGGTGATCTAGCGATCAATAGAGTCACACATGATTTTTTTATAACCCAGTATACAACAACTTCACCTTAAAGACCTATTTTACACATCAATATTTATAACACTGTTATATACCAGCACTCCTTCTATCACAGCGTGGAATTTGTAGTAGCTTATTATGATATCTATCTTCTCTTTTTTTGTGCGTAATTCTAGACTAGATTCTCAAGATCAAATTTCCAGAGCTTTACATATGTGCATAAATGATCACAACTACATGCTACCTTTTTGCAACATAAATTGTAAAGTATCAAGAGTGAAAAATCATTGTAAGACATCAGCAATCTTATATTGGTCTTCAGTGTTCATAAAGACTGCATGACATTTCTGCTGAATAGGCCTAAAATATTAAAAGAAGGGATTTTTTTTTTAGTAAAGATCTTTCCCTCTTACAATAGTTCCATATAATTGAATAAGAATGAATCTCAATACAAATTTGATATGGTTAAACTGCAAATGACTGTACAATCTATCAGTTGTACAAAATGATTTCCTTTTTATAGCTTTATAACAGAGATGTAAGTCTCTAGTAAATTCTATAGGCTGTTTCAAAAAAAAATCTAAAGAATGATTACCGCCTTCTGTTACATTTTGTAGTCCCTTCCTCTAAGTGTTTTTATGAATAATACTGGATATTTTTCCTTGTGTGAATTGCAGCAACAGCATTGCTTGTTTGGGGGGTTTTTTTTTGTTTTGTTTTATTGTTTTGACCAAAGTTTTATTTATTTCATGTAGCATAGTCTTTCTGCTTTAAATCAGACTTACCTTTTGCCCTTCAACTTTTCTAAATCTCCCTCATTAACATATTCAGTACCACACAGCTCCTTCAGCACTTGTCCTCTTTTGGGAAGGAGGGACTTATAGATCTAGTTCCATGGTGTCCAACCAGTTCTGAAGCAAATTAGCCACACTCAACTGGCCAAATAGCCACGTGGTTCAAGCCTCTAGCCACACTCAACTGGACAAATAGCTATGTGTTAGTAGCAGGTCTACTTTCATCTCCATAGGTTTGCAACATAAAAGAGCTTTTGTATAATACATGCTTGCTATCCATGGAAATTTGCTGAACCAAAGAGTAACATTTTCAATGGGGCTTAGGCTCCTTACTTAAGTGCTTTTGACAATTTTACCCAAAGAGTTCAGTGGAATTCACAAAAAGAAAAAAAGAGTACACGTTTATATGAATAATGAGAATATTACTATCCTCGGGTAAGAATAATTAAGATAAAAATGTATAAAGGCTCGTGCTTCAGGACAAAAAAATAATCATCACTTTGCTGTGGTTAGGAAGAAAATTCCACCTTGAGGCCTGTGACTGTATGATATTCTAGCATGTGGGGTGACCCATTCCATTAAAATACCCAGAGGAGACCAGTGGAGAAGGCTGAACACCTGGTCTGGTCTGGTACAGGGTAGTATTCAGTGACAGTGAAATACAACTGGAGCTACAGTACTCTCAATTTTATGTGTACACTTTTTTTTTTAAACAACCAGGCAACACTACAGGAATTGGAGCAAAGGCATCCCCAACTGGAAGAACTTATAACGGCAGCACAGAATCTAAAAAACAAGACCGGCAATCAAGAGGCCAGAACAATCATTACTGATTGCAGTAAGTAGTGATTCTGTTACCATATAACTCTCCAGGCCAGAAATAGAGAGGATGTTGCAATAATAACTTTTAAGCGTAGTATTTTTCAATGTATGTTGCAATGGGAAGTGGAAAATATCTGTTTTTATTTGGGAGGTAATTTCATTAGGGTGAGAATTTTACAGAAGGGACATAATCTTTCAGAGAAAAAAAAAGAATAGTCCCACTAACCTTCACAGAAAACTTGCACTGAGCCCCTATGGAAGATTTGATTACTTCCCAGTCCCCCCATTATTTTCTATGTATATGTGAATTATTTCTATGATAATCTATCAAATAAGTGGTACAGCTATCTGGTGGCACGGTAGTAAGTGGGCACTTCCCCTCACCATATTACAGTATGTTGATTATGTTGCATACCAGTTCCTAAATCTGGCCCTCATATTTGGAATATCATATAGGGTACATCTAGACTACAAGCCTTTTTTGAAAGAGAGTATCTAGACTGCAACCTCTTCTTTCGAAAAAGCAAGCCGCTTTTTCGAAAGAGAGCACCCAGGTATTCTGGATGCTATCTTCCGAAAAAGCCCTGTTTGCATTCAAGAATGCCTTTTTTTGAAAGAGCACTTTCGAAAAAAGGCATTCTTCCTCGTGAAATGAGGAGTACTGCCATCGAAAGAAAAGCCGCATTCTTTCGATTTAATTTTGAAAGAACACAGCTGTAGTCTAGATGTAGGTGAAGTTTTTTCGAAAAAAGGTTACTGGAGTCTAGACATAGCCATAGAGATTCCATTTAAGGCGTGTGATATGAAACACTAATGGTATCACATAAATAATTCTCACATACTGCCTTGTTGTTGCTGAGACCTGAAGCACAGTGTTGATACGAGAGAGCCTTTTTTCCATATTTGCTTGCTGAGCAGAAGTTGTTAGTATCAGAAGTGGTATGAAAGAATTTATTCTCCTAACAGATTCTCCCCAGCAGAGTCCTGTTTGCATAAGAAGCAGCACTTTTGAGTAACTAGTTCATATCAAATATATGTAGTTCTACTGTCACTAGCTTGAGCTAAGATTTCTGTATTTGTATATGTATATCTATCTTCACTTGATACATATAGTCTATAAAGAAATGTAATAGTGATAGTCTCTTCCGCAAATGCAAGCATTAATATGAACAGTGTGTGCGCCTAGAGTCCTTTTTATCAAAAAACAGTTTTTTTTAATTATTATTTTATTTTGTTAATTAAAATATTTTAATGTACCTGAATATCCATGTCATTGGACCTATGAATGTTCTCCATTTTTTCTTCCTGATTAGAGTAAATGTCCTCAGAGAGTTTTTGACCCTGTCTTCTGAGGCAGCAAACTAGATTTTTGAAAATGTTATCATGTTTGGATATTTTCTGTTTGTAGAATTTTAACTACTAAATGGAATTTGGAAGACTTATTTATATATTTTTGAATTTTAAAGAGTGGACCAAATGATAAATAATTCAGAAGTGCTATTTTTAGAAAAATGCTACTGTACATGGATTAGGGATGTTAGCCTATATGGGTATGTCTAGAGTACATGGCTCTGTCGCCAAAGCCATGTAGATTAGTTTACTAGACATACCCAAATGAAGCGGAGATTTAAATAATCGCTGCTTCATTTAAAGTAAAATGGCTGCCGTGCTGAGCCGATCAGCTATTTGTCGGCTCAGTGCGTTAGTCTGCATGCTCCGCGGTTGACATCAAAGGCATTTGTCGACTGCCCTGTTATGCCTCGTAGGATGAGGTTTACCGGGGCGGTCGACAAACGTCTTTGATGTCGACTGCGGAGCGTCCAGAGTAGTGCAGCCATTTTAATTTAAATGAAGCGGCAATTATTTAAATTGCCGCTTCATTTGGGTATGTTTAGTAAACTAATGTACATGGCTCTGGCGACATACCCTAGTTGTTTAAACATTGAATTGATAAACCTGGGCTTATCGGTTAATCCTAATCACTACATGCACCTCTCCTTTGCTACCTCTGTATCAGAGACAGCATGGTGGGGGGAGGGAGTAGCCGGTGCCCATGGGAAGACCCACGGAAATACTTGTTTCCCTCCCCACTGCCTCCCACATAGGCAGCAGCATGTGGGGGAGGAGCATTCAGGAGCCACCTCC
This sequence comes from Pelodiscus sinensis, assembly GCF_052426305.1. Taxonomy (NCBI): domain Eukaryota; kingdom Metazoa; phylum Chordata; order Testudines; family Trionychidae; genus Pelodiscus; species Pelodiscus sinensis. The sequence goes on from NC_143052.1 coordinate 205,427,239, forward strand.
TCTTCCCCCCCCCCACTGCCTCTTTATTAGAGGCAGCAGGGGGTAGCCAGGTGGGGGCTGGTGCTCACAGGGAGCCAGTTTAAGAGCTGTCTCCCCACAAGCACCAGCACCTGCCTGCCTCCTCCCTCCAATGTTTAACTGCTAAAAAATCCAGCGGTTACATGTTTACATAAATATATACTAGGTAAAATTTCTAACATGGATAGATGTCAGACTGTGACATTTATGAGTTATCTTTTTTTAATATATGCTAACTATGTGAAACTAGTTCATATTTGCACAAATATTTTCCTGTATATTGATCTCTTCCTTATATTAAAAAGAGTAAAGCTCCTCCCTCCAGTCTAATTCCTGAATTCTTAGCCTATTTGTGGATGGTGATAGGAGGTTTACTTCCTTCTGAGAGTTCTGTGAAGAAGCCCCTTGCACATACAGAGATGATTGCAGGAACCTAATGAAACCTAATTAAAGATTTCAGGATGTGATTCGGTGTGAAGAACAGTTGAGTGGCTTGTCAGTGGCTGCTGATTCATTTCAAGCTTGTAATATTTGATTCTGTTAATTGTTCTACTCACCCTATAGCTTCCTGTGAAAGTATCAGACAATGCAATATTTTGTTCTAAAATAGACACATCATCTCTTTTGTTTCAATAAGGGAACAAATTCTGTAGTCCTTTGTCAGTTTTTCTCACTCCTCATAATGAGGGGACTTTGACCTAAATAAGGATCCAGGAAAAAAACCTGGCCCAGTATTGCTTAGAAGATACACAGCTCTGAACAAACATTAATTAAATAATAAACCTCATAATAATTGCATTAGATGATTAAATATGTATTTTCCTATTGCAGACATAGCAATGGAGTCATAGAAACTGAAGTGTTTTATTCAAAGAAACACAGGAAGGGAATATGGAAATAAAACTCAGAAATATAGCTATCAGGAGAAATGATTTTCCTGTTTGCTATTCATCCTGAAACACTGTAAAAAATGAGATTGCAATTTTGGCAGAATCAAAAATGTCAGAAAAATTTTGTTTCTGTTTGAACAAAAACTGCCTTGTTCAACCAAAAATGAAAGATTGTTATGCTGGCAGATTATAACAAGTGTGGCTCCATAGGGATCAGTTTGGGGACTGGCTTCTGTTCAACATCTTCATCAACAATTTAGATAATGGCATATAGAGTATACTTAGAAAATTTGTGGATGGGTGTGTCTAGACTACTGAGTTTTGTCGACAAAAGTGGACTTTTGTCGACAAAACTATACCTGCGTCTACACTACTGCTGAGTTCTGTCGACATAACATCGACAGAACTCAGCAGTTTTGTCGACGCTGGTAAACCTCATTTTATGAGGCATAACACCTTCTGTCGACAGAGTTCTGTCGACAGAAGGTGTTATTGCCTGTAGGGTTGCGTCTAGACTATAGGATTTTGTCGACAAAGCAGCTTGCTTTGTTGACAGAACTGAATGTGTCTAGACGCTCTATGTCGACAGAAGTTTTGTCAACAGATACTGTCGACAAAACTTCTGTCGACAAAACCATGTAGTCTAGACGTACCCGATGATACCAAGCTGGGAGGGGTTGCAAGTGGTTTGGAGGATAGGACTATAATTCAAAGTAATCTGGACAAACCTGAGAAATTATCTGAGGTAAATATAGTTAAATTCAGTAAGGACAAATGCAAAGTATTCCTCTCTTTTTGAAAGAGCCACATCTAGACCGTGGTTTCACTTTCAAAACAGAGTTTAAAAAAAAATGCCGTGACACAATTATGCAAATGAAGCATGTGAAATTCAAATCCCAGCTTCATTTACAGTTTCAATATGTCTAATTTACATCCCTCTTTCAAAAGAGATTTATAGTCTAGACATAACCAAACAGAACGGGAAGTGACTGTCTAGGAAGGAGTACTGCAGAAAGATCTAGGTGTCATAGTGGACCACAAGCTAAATATGAGTCAAGAGTGTGAAACTGTTGCAAAAAAGCAAACATCATATCTGGGATGTATTAATAGGAATGGTATAAACAAGACATGAGAAGTAATTTTTGTGCTCTACTCTCCACTAATTAGGCCTCAATTGGAGTAGTGCAGTTCTGGGCACCACATTTCAGAAAATATGAGAACATATTGGAGAAGGTCCAGAGAAGAGCAACAAAAATGATTAAGTATGAAGGGTAGCAGTGTTAGTCTGAATCTGCAAAAGTGACGAGGAGTCCTGTGGCATCTTGTAGACTAACAGATTTATTGGAGCATAAACTTTCGTGGGCAAAGACCCACTTCATCAGACGCATTAATTAAAAATGATTAAAAGACTAGAAAACATGCCCTCTGAGGACTGAAAGAACTGGACTTTTTAGTCTGGAAAAGAGAAGACGTAGAGGGGACATAACAGCTTTCAAGTATCTAAATGTTTGTTAAAGGAGGAGGGAGAAAAATTATTCTTAAACTTTGATGATAAAATTTAAGCCATTGCTTTTTCTAGCATGGGAGGTTTAGTTTGGCCATTAAGAAAAACTTTCTAGCTCTGAAAGTGGCCCTAAGCAATGGAATAAATTGCCTAGGGAGGCCGTGATGTCTCCATTAGTGGAGATTTTTAAGAGTGGGTTAGATAAACACTTGTCAGGGAAGGTCAGATGTCACTTGGTTCTGTTGTGAGTGCAAGAGATGTACTTGATAACCTCTCATAAATACATCTGAGAATGATATTTGCTTTTTTGGGACAGTGTTACACTGTTGACTCATAGTTAGCTTGTGATCCACTATGACCATCAGATCCTTTTCCGCAGTACTTCTTCCTAGACTCTCCTTTCCCATTTTGTATGGCTACATCTAGACAGTAGGACTATTTTGGGATACCAGAAGTATTTCAAAATAGCTATTCCACATTTTTAAATGTGCTGGGGCATGCTATTCTGGTGTCCCTGTAACTCTCATTACATGAGGATTAAGGGATTTGTTGGAATAGAGCTTTATTTTGAAATGTGGTGCTGTGCTCAAAATAAACGATGCAATTTGCATAGCACAAATTACATATCTTATTTCAAGGAAAGGGTGCTGTGTAGATGCACCCTATGTGTGCAATTGAGTGTTTCTTCCTAAGTGGAGAACTTTGCTTTTGTCCTTATTGCCATTTTGCATTTTTTTTTCATTTTCACTTAAACAATTTGTAAATAGGTACAAATTCATTAAATATTTTGATTAACCCAAATCTCCATTTTTCAATTTAAAAAAATTGTGGACAGCTCTACCTGAGTGTTACTGGCTCCTATTTCAGTATCAATCCCTCACATCGGCTGCTTTACTATATAGCCTATCTATTCAAAATCTAAATGTATGCGGCAGTTAGAAAAATATTATTGTTTCTAACAGATATTTGTAGAAACCAGAGTTTATCAAATCAACTGTACTAGGTTAGTTTCATTAGGTCTGTCTACAATCTATGAAAGGAGATTTAAAAAATCAGATCATAGACAGTATTGCTTTAATAGACTTACTTTAGTACTGCATAGGTTTAGTCTTAAAAAAATAAAGACTGAAAAGAAATAGAAACTCATAAAAATGACTTATTTTTCACCCTTATTTCATTATCTAATAATGTCAGAGGGGTAGCCATGTTAGTTTGTAACTTAAAAAAATGAGTAGTCCTGTAGCACCTTAGAGACTAATAATATATATATATATATATATATATATATATATATATATATATATATATAGCATCATGAGTTTTCAGGGGCACAACCCATTTCTTCTTCACTCATCTGAAAAAGTGGGTTGTGCCCACAAAAGCTCATGATAGAATAGATACATATTTGTGTTAGTCTCTAGAGTGCTACAGGATCATTCGTTTTTGTTATCTAATGAAATTGCAGGAACTACAGTACTCATCCGGATAAAGAGAAGTGTGTTTAATATTCATATAATGTTATATTAAAATAACTATTTAATTATTAGTATAATAGTTACATTTTGTCCTGAGGAAATCTTGTAAAAAGAAATCCCTCTATACTTGTAATATCCTTGGTAGAGAGTTGTGTTGTAACATTTCTATGTGCTATTCATTATTCTGCATAAATACAGCTTCAAAATGTTTGGCTTTAGCATTTATTAGAATTTTTAGTTCTTAAAAATAAAGTTGAATTAATTCACAGCTAATTCAAGTACTGTGAAATTCAATTTATTTTAGTTGGGATTTTAAATCCCTTTTAAATCAGGAGTGTGTATATAATATATAATAAGCTGATTCCTGGTTTTGTTAATACTGGAAATGGAAGCACTTAAATTATATCTTTTTGGAACGAGGAAGTCCTAGAAAGTTTGCATAAGTTTATTTTCCTGATGAGTTTCCCAGCCCAGTTTCTAAGTGAACATAAGTTTGGATACCCATTCAATGTTTTCCTTCACTACTGATTTATAGCTCAATTGTGTGATCTGGCTATTGGCCTGATTATGTGGCAGTGTGGAAAAACAAAATAAGTTATATTAGCTTTAAAGTAATGTGTGAAAAATAGCTTCTTACTGGTCCAAAGAGTCTCTTTCTCAGGAGCTAGATGAAGCAACAGGTGTACATTTTCAGAAGCTGGGTTTAAGTAATGAACTGCCAAAACATTTTTGATAAGTAAATTAGGTTAAGTTGCATTTAATGCATACATAATGACAATAAATATAAGCATTTCAAGGAACTTTATTTTGACCCCTAATTACACTGTTGGAACTAGATTATTTCTTTTTTAAATGCATTTTGAGTATGACTCTCTAAAACAAATCACAAACACATGAATAATTTATACAGAAAATCTTCTAAAATATTTTTTATTTATTTTTAAGAAAATAGGCATACTTTATTGGCTGTTAAAAGAAAAGTGTTTGAAGAATAGTTAAAAGAGTCCATGTGTACAGGTACTTCAAAATAAAAATACTTGTCTTGACTGCCTTTCTATATCTGACAGCTTTAGAGCAAAATCATCAACTTATAATTCACTTCTACACAAAATGGTATGAAACCCTCATAGTGAATTATAGTGGTGCTGTTTTCAACATCTTAATGAAAAAGTTATCGCTATTACAATGTCATCCAGGTAATTTTTCTCACGGCTATTAAATACCCTTAAAAACATGATCACTTGGGGGAGAAATCAAATATATATAATTCAGATTTTGGCATCCAGCAATCAACCCTTCCTGATTACAAAGATGTGCTTTGCACGTTGTAATTTGTTTTGAAAATTAAGATATTGATCTTTCTATGGTTGGTATGTTGTGAAAACCCAATTATACCCATTACTTATATCCAGTTAGCACACTTGTGCCTTTATTTACCTCTCACCACCCACTCCTCAAGTGGGTACAAGATTCTGACCTGCGCCAAGTCTCCTCGTATTAGTCCTCTCTATTGCATTCTGCTCCGTGGGCCAGCCTGACCCAAATGTGCCCAGGGTTTCTCACACCGCCTCCAACAGCGGGGAGAGGGGGAGTCTGGGCCTGCCCTCACTCACAGACCTCAGCCCAAGGCCCTACGGTCGTTGACCTGTTTAGGTCTGGTCCAGCTGGTGGTGCTTCCCGCCATAACACGCCAGCCCACAGACTATAATGCCCTGGCCTGGGCTGCTTCCTCTCCCCTTACCTGGCCCACCGACCAGTCAGTGCCGGAACGTCTGTCTCACCCCTGTCTCTTCTGGGTCTTGCTTGTGGTGGCTCGGGGGTCCCCCGGGAGGTGCGACTCCACGGTGCCTACACCCCTTCTCCGGTCTCGCTCTCCCTTTGCCGTGAACACCGGCCCCTTTTGAATCCTGGCACCCTGACATTGCATCACACCTGGCCACCTCCCCTCCCAGGTATCTCGCAGTGCAAGAGCATGCTGTGCATGCTCCGTCCATGCTCCGCCCACCCCTGTTTGGGCGGGGCTGGGGGGGATTAAAATGCAGCGTGGCAGCGTTCCACCTGGTGCAGTGCACAGGTGCGCCTCACCTATTCTCCTCATGTCCCGTCACGCCCCATACATGGCCGGCGCCGGGGGACTTGAAATGCGGGGCTGCGGCACCCCGTCGCACCAATATAAATCTTATTTTGCATATTTCAAGAGTTTATTCATGAGCTGTAATTTCCTGAGTAGCTTCAATAAAATTTAATGTCTATTAATCATCTGACTCTTTCCTTTACAATTATAAGGCCTCAATTATGCTTTCTTTGAATCTCACCTTTGTTGTGAAAGTGGAAAGAGTGCACTACCTGAGTGCCAATATCAGTGGGAAATATGGCTTTGAAAAGACTAATGCATTGTGGGTGCTGGGAAAAGAATCTCTTGTTAGCCTTTGAAATCACACTCCTTGCACAGTACTACTGCTGCAGCCCAGACACATTCCCTTCTGGGTCTGTGTAGCAAAGTGAGCTTGGACCTTTAAGAGGTGGTTCTACTTAGTCTGGGGTGATATTGAATGCTTGGTCCTCTGAGACCAGGTATCCTGTTATTCTCTGGAGGATCAGAGAAATTTTAATTCCTGAAGGCCATCTAACAATTCCTTGAACCTTCAAAATGTGTCAGAGAAGCCTATGACTCAATAGAAAAGGGTGGTGGAATGATGTTCGTCATTTTCTTTTAGGGGAAACCTTACCTTGAAGGTGAGCGCTCTACTAAGAAAGTATGAGAACATCCAAAAAAGAGAATCCAGCGAGAAGGGATAGATAAGAAAAGACTCCCTGCCCTTTTTTGAGAGATTGGTGGGGTAACTATAGGGAAGCCGGAAGAAAGGTTGCACAGGTAGAGGCCCTAGGATGAAGAACTGTCGGACTCTATTAAGTCTTTGTAGGGAGGACCAGAAAAGAGAAACTCTAAACAGAGGAATGTGCTTGTTTGAGACACAGTACTTAGAAAATTATTTAAAATAATATATTGTGTGAATCACGTGATCCTGGGAAGTGAAGTGTAACTAGGATAAAGCTCCATATAAACTATCCTTTTCCAAGTAGGGATCCAGGGTCAGTAGTTTCAGGTGAGGATTGGTGGGGGCTGGAGCCCCGGGCTCTTTAAATTACCACTGGAGCCCAGCATGCTTACATGATTAGAGTTCTATGTGCATCCTGTTATTCTGCTAGAGTTTAAGAAAAATGCTGGTTGCTATCCTTCCCTAAAAATGCTGTATGCCTTGTTTTAATAGGCCTCAGATTTCTAATTTAGTTTAAGATAATCAGTTAATTCAAAAAGAAGTAAATCATGATACATCAGGGTTTAATTGCAAAAACACAAACCAAATTTATTGGAGAGAAAAATGTATTTGAAGACAGAAACAGGCATTTCCATACTGGGTCAGACTCAAGGCCTAGCTGTTCCACTGTCCTGTCTCTAGCTGTGCTACTCATTCCTGAGGAAGGTTTAAGAACTCAACAATAGTTAGATAATCTGATCCCCATCATTAGGCTTCTTTCTTTCTTGTATAGTTAGAGAATGACTTCACCCCAAAAGCATGAGGTTTAATATACCTTTAGAATTTATATTAGGATATCTTATTTTATTGAAAGATATAGCTAGCTAAGCCTTAACGTTATAGATATTTAAAATTCTGTGTGAGAACAATGGCTTATTTTAAAGGGTTCAAAGGATATTTAAACAGTATCTGCACTGAGATTTCTTATTTACAGTATTGTATGAAAAAAGAAAATAAAAATGTTTTAATTAAATATGGTTGGAAAACTAGATTTTAAAAAATTGTGCTACATTTTACTAAAGCTTGTATAAAATATTGTAGACTCTGCAAACAGTAAAGATAATTGATAGTTCTACAGTAGAAATGTATCCGTAACAGGATGAGAGCCTTTATATGACTCGCTTGTGACCATACATATAACTGCGATTACAGTTCTAAATCTCACAGTCCCTGTTCTTACGTTTTTCTGTGTGAAGTTCAGTAGGGTAGGCATCATGTCCTATATATTCAGAAGTGCTGCTTGCCTGACACGTGCCTAAATAAAGATTATTAGAAACAAGTCTATTTTCTGCAATTCCTCTGTGAATTTGAGCACTCAATAGACACTTTAAGTGGACTGCAATTCTAAGTTTACAGTTTTGTGAGACTGTGGACAGACATCTTGCAGAAGTGACTGTACAAAGAGGAACAATCAGCCACCCAGGAAAATGGAATTTTGAAGGAAATTTTGGCCTATATGTACCCAAAAAGCCATTCTGGTAATTATGCTCTGGATTACTGAGGAAAGTTTAGATTAGAGCAAAGTTAATATATTACATAAAATATAGTTCATGGCATTCGTTGATCTAACCAAGCTCTCTGACTCTATCAGTTGTGATGTCCTATGGAAGGTGCTGTGTATGTTTGGCTGTCCAAAGAAATTCATTTCCATCATCAGACTACTCCATGATGGAATGACTGCTACCTTGCTTTGTGACGGCTCAGAGACTGAACCAATCATAATTCACACTGGGGCTGTGTCATTGCTCCATCTTCTCCATTTACCTTGCTGAGCTCCCGATTCTCATCCAGGACCACCTTCCCAATGGCACTGAGATTGAGTATTGTATTGACGGTCAACTCCTCAATCTCCAAACAAAATCTCAGATCCCAAGAACTGGCATCACTGGCCTTCAGTATGCATATGACTATGTCATTCTACACTCACATAAGCTGATCTGCAAAATACCTGAAATCTTTTTGCAGAAGCCTATCTCATGTTGTGTGTCTCTCTTAAGATTACAAGAACTGAGGTACTCCCACTAGCCCTCCCCTACCCAAACTACTCTTTGTACTCCACAAATCAACATCAGCAGAAAACCCCTGGAAAATGTGGAGCAACCACTTTTCCCAAACAGCCAGCACTAATACAGAAATTGAATACAAGATCTGCAATGCCAGCACATCCTTTGGAAGACTACTCTACAAACAGACACCAAGTCCTTGGTTTGTAAACCAGTTGTCATCCCCACTCTTCTCTAAGGGTGTGAGAATTGGGTAACACACAGAAGACATCTCAAGTAGCTGGAGAAGTTCCAGAAGCACTCTCTCAGGAGGATTCTCAAGATTAGCTGGGAAGCCTGACATACTAACATCAGTGTTCTCTCTGCAGCCAACATCAGCAGTATACTAACTCCACTGGGCTGGCTGCTGTGTATGTACACCTGATACCTCCCACAGCAAGTACTCTTCTCTCAGTTAAGTCAGGGAAGGAGGGCTCACAGATGGCAATGGAAGTGCTTCAAAGACACACAGAGAGTACACCTTAAAAAGAGAGGCATCAATCCAACAAATTGGGAGGCCTTGGCATGGAAGAGAACACAGTGGCACCATACCATACACCAAACCACAGCTCACTTTGAGAAGAACAGATGCACTCATGAGACAGAGACAGAGAAGCGACAAAGGAGGAAAGAAAGGGCACAACAGTCCAGCCAACATCTATTTCTCTTCTAAGATGACACCTTTCATTTCTGTAGGAAAATCTACATGGCACAAACTGGACTCCTCAGCCTCTTTTAACAACTTTATAGTAAACCCTTTTGGCACACATCCCCTTGCATCCAGTGATAGCCGCAAACTGAGGAACGTTTAGAATTGATCAAAATTAATAAAATATAGCATGAAATGTTACTCTCATTAACTGCTAAAATGGGTGGAATTAACAGGAGGATTGAGAATAGCCTTCTAAATATTGGTGGGCAATGTTCTCAGTGAGAAATTGAATTATAGGAATGTTTGCCAGTCCAGATGTGATCTTGAATGGGCAAAAATATAGAATGTATGTCCAGCCATGCAAATGCATTTCAAAGTGCAGGGAATCACACTTCATCATTGCACCTGTATTCTGCAGTTGGCAGCTGTGACAGAGGTGTCTATTTTGAAAAACAAAACACAGCCTTTCTGGTTGGTCCAGATAGTATAACTTATTTTTTCTCAAATGTGCCCTCCCAGATCCCAATGAGGTGTGATTGGACTCGTATACAGATGGCCAATCCCTGAGGTCCTTCTGAGGGAAACGCTTGTGCTCAGCCATACATCATGCTCTTCTTCCCCTTTCATTCTTTACTGTTTCTTAAAGCACACTTGGGAATGTGCCTCCAGTGAAGGATGTGAGCCTTGGAAAGGAAATGGGGGGAGGGTAGGATTTCGGAATCTGATTGGCTAACATAAGGGATTCCTGTATTTAAAGCTTTGCTAGCCATCCAGCTGCCCGTTATGTTCTTGTTGCTATTGCTGCCTAGTTCTTTCTGCTGTAGGTGAGATAATGCCATGCTGTGTTTCCAGGATCCCATGCATTTGTCGAGATTGCTTGGGGATCAAGAGTGGGTTTTTTTTCTTCTGATCAAAGCCAGCAAGGTTTTTCAAGGAGGTGGAGCAGAGGTCTTTTGCCTTTATTGCAGCATCCTGGATGCTCAGTTTTATAAGAGTAGGAACAGGACTTTAATGTTAAGAATTAATATGGGACTGCCTACTTAATCACAATTTGCGGCCTATGTCCAGTGCAAATAAAGGGGCAAAATTTCCAGAGCAAGTAAGAGAGGTAAATTATGATTAGAATCTCAATTAGGTTAGAACTCAGTTGGGATTCTAACCTTAGTGCTGGGGAAACAAAAGATTTTTCTAGGTTAAAGATTCTTTTGATAGGATGTTTGTGTGTTTGGTGTAAATATTACTGGATGTAATATGGCCTGTGTTATGCAGCAGGTCTGTCTACATCAGAAGTTGACAAAATGTGGGGCACACCCTGCTTAAGAGGGAGTATGATGAGGTTACTGGGGCAATGAGTAGTTGGGCACAGAGATGTTTCTGAGTCAGCTATCCTTTGCTGGCTGCTGAAGGCCTCACCTGGTGGTACTGTTAGGAGGCTGCTGCTCTTGCTCTACTGGAAATTTTGCTCAGGTGTGGGGAGGGGACTTTGTTTAAGAAGATTGGGGCAGGCAGCTGGAAGTGTTTTGAAGAACCTTCTGGGAGCTGCAAATGGTCTTGCTGGGCTCATTAGCATGTAATAAGCAGTGACAGCTGGGCATCATGACAGGTGTGCATAGGAGAGAGGAAAAGAGCAAACTGGGGACACCCAGGCTATTTTATACTCGTGGCTTCTTGTGCGAGAAATATGCAAATGAGGCTAAGTGTGAAGTATCGAGCCTCATTTGCATACCTAACGAGCCACCATTTTTGCAGAACAGGCTCTTGCATCAGAAGGAGCTGTCTACACTGCCCCTTCTTGCGCAAGAAAACCCCTTTTGCGCAATGCCGTTATTCCTGAAAATAATCAGCGTAGCGGCATTGCTTAAGAGGGTTTTTCTTGCACAAGAAGGGGTGGTGTAGACAGCTCCTTCTGGTGCAAGAGCCTCTTCTGCAAAAATGGTGGCTCATTAGGTATGCAAATGAGGCTCAGCGATATTCCATGCTTAGCCTCATTTGCATATTTCTAGGGCAAGAAGCCGCAAGTGTAGACATAGCCCCAGCCTCCTCATCCCTGTACTGCCTATCCCTCCATCCCCTCCCCAGCTACCCAGCACTCACCATACCATTCATCCTTCCAGTCACTCACTCTTAACACCCTGTCTATCACTTTCCCTGATGTAGCCAATTCTTTTGATTGGATCCCATACTGGAGATAGTAAAGGGACAAAGGTGTAGCAGGTGGTGATAAGTGTATGTAAATGACCTGAATCTCCAAAAGAGAGCACAGAAAAAAAGTTTGGGAACCTCTGGGAAATATGATTGATAATGGTTTCTGCTGGCCTTAAAATCTCTGAATGTATTTATGTATTTTTTGTATGTGTTAAGTCTATTCCAGGTCAAGGGAAAATAATATTTTCTATACCTTTGTAGTTAAGACATTTTTGTTTCCAGCAAACTGCTGGATTTTTTTTCTTATCTGTGAAGTCAGAAATCCTCACAGAGATAGTGCTATATGGTTTACAAGCTTTCCACTGTTCCATGTAAGGGAATTAATAAGTTATGTTTTAACAAAGAAATCACATCTGAGAAAACATGATTACTTTCCTTCTTTCCATGTGCTTGACATAGATTTCTAATATTTTATTTGCTGTCACCTGAACCTTTGATTGTTAAAATTTAATCCATTTATTCATAAGACAGGACAATTATTTGGGGTTTACTGCTCAGTGCCTTCGTAGTTGCTTTGGGTTCATTTCTTTCTAGAATGCTCTTAGTGAACATTACATGGCTGACATTCCCAATTTCTTTGCTTGGTGGTGGAATATAGCTAGCAATTTTTTCCATCAAAATAGGTTATCACCATTTGGGTTATGAAATCATATTGGATATTTTCTTTGTAAAATTTTGGCAAGGTAATAGAATTTTAAATATTGATTAGAGCCACAGTGGGCAGTGAATTGTTCAATTGGTATCTGTTTTACTTGTTGGAAAACTCCCAAAGGATTGACTTTGCCAAGAACTGTGCTGTCATACAGGCACTTTGATCTGTACTGAAGCCACTTCACTGATAACATTACATTATACATCCATGTGACATTTTGTTATTCGTGTTATCTGATCACACACTCCAGTGGAATTTCTTCAAAATGTCTTCAGTTTTAAAAGCAATGGAGATACTAATCTCCTGCAATAAACCTTTGGAAAGTCCAGAACTAGGTGAGCAGGACATGGCATTCAAATGTATGTGAACAGATGGATGAATTTCAAGCACTCAAATCAACTTTTTTCCATTTGGTGCCTAAATTTAGGCATCACATAACATCCATATTCAGGCTAAGTCTAGGCTACAATGTTTGATGGCATAGCTATGTTAGTTAAGAGAGTGATTGTCAAAACAACAACATCATTTAAGCAAAGCCTATAGAAGTAAAAGAGTCCACTCAAATTTTAGAAAACATTTTTGGGTAAATATTGCACAGATCAGTATTTATAGTGTTGTTGGAGATCAAAATTATTTCTCTTTGCAGATTTGATCTATATTTATTTTAACTGTGCCATAGATAAAGCACATGGATGGGACTTGATACATTGGTTCAATTCCTGACTCTGCCACAGGCATAATTTGTGATATTGGGCAAGTCTATCAATTTCTCTGGGTCTCACTCAGTTTTTTACCTGTAAAATGGTTCTAGTAATATTTCCTTTCTCTCACTCTTTTACCATGTTCATTTACATAGTCAGCTCTTTTGATTTTGATCTGCCTTGCAGGTTTGGTCTACACTACAGGCCTGTGTTGTTCACAGGTGTGAAAAATCCACACCCTTGAGCAACACAGTTATATTGTCCTAATGCCACTTAGGCGACTCTGCCACAGACGTAACCACCACCAATCATGGAGCTGATGAAATACGCTGACAGAAAAGCTCTATCCCGTCAAACTACAGCATCTTCACTAAAGCACTATCACAGTGCCGCTGTGCCAAGGCAGCATTTTGGCTATGTCTACACTGGCATGATTTTCCGGAAATGCTTTTAACGGAAAAGTTTTCCGTTAAAAGCATTTTCGGAAAAGAGCATCTAGATTGGCAGGACGCTTTTCCGCAAAAGCACTTTTTGCAGAAAAGCGTCCGTGGCCAATCTAGACGCGCTTTTCCACAAAAAAGCCCCAATCACCATTTTCACGATCGGGGCTTTTTTGCGGAAAAGAAATCTCTGCTGTCTACACTGGCCCTTTTGCGCAAAAGTTTTTCGGAAAAAGACTTTTCCCCGAACGGGAGCAATAAAGTATTTCCGCAAAAAACACTGATTTCTTACAGTAGGAAGTCAGTGCTTTTGCGGAAATTCAAGCGGCCAGTGTAGACAGCTGGAAAGTTTTTCCGGAAAAGCGGCTGATTTTCCAGAAAAACTGGCCAGTCTAGACTCAGCCTTTAAGTGTAGAGGTGCCCACACTTAGAAAACTGTTGAGCACAAGAAGGTTCTCGCCTTGGTTGAGGTTTCAGGGCATTACCGTAATACACATATGTGTATACAATATAAAAAACTATTGTAGTAAACAAAGGGATCACATCTCTGCCAACTGTTGAACAGATCATGGTGAAAAATAAATAACAAAAACAAAATAAATGAGGACATGAATTGTACAGTAAAAACCAGAGTCAAAATATGCACAAACTAGAACTAAACTGTAGCTTACTGTAGCTCATGTTGGCTGACACCCAATGGGAATAAAACAGAGCCATATAAACAGAAAAACCTGTTTCATTTATACAAGGCCATATTTTTTGTAGCATTTACAGAACATATAGCAGACATGGGGCCTTCTCTGCTAAATTATAAGATATATGTAGGTTCAGCATTACCAGTGATAACCAGCAAAATGCAGAGTTTTGGTGCATGTTTTAGGCTCTCTCTTTTTAAAAAAACAAGGGTGCAGCCCACAAAGGTGACAGATAAATATTGGAACCTGCAATCCTCAACTGGAATACATGATTATAGTCTTGGGACTCTGTCACGGGACAAACACTCACGGCAACGCTGTCTCCTGCTGATCGCTTTGGGAATTAGCTCTTGTCACCAGGGTGCTTTCCTCTGGCTGGTGTCTCCCCATATCTTTGCACTCTGGGGTCCTCCCCTCCCAGAGAACCCCCAATTCCCCTATATCCTCCCTGCTTCAGTGACTCACTGCCAGTTGTCATTTAGGCCCTTATCTCAGGGGGAAACCTCAGTCTAAAATGGCCACTCATCACTGGCAAGGGGTGTGTGGACCTGCTGCTTTAGCCTATCCTGACTGCCTCTCTGCAGCCCTAGTAGACCCAAGCTTTGCTTCAGACCCTGCAGCCTGGGAGCTTGTCTGGCCAGAACCGCCCCAGTTCATAGAATCATAGTGCTGGAAGAGACCTCAGGAGGTCATCAAGTCCAGCCCCCTGCCCACAATCCCAACTAAAATAACCCAGCTAGGTCTTTGTCAAGCTGAGACTTAAAAACCTCTAGAGATGGAGATTCTACCACCTCCCTAGGTAACCCATTCCAGTACTTCACCACCCTCCTTGTGAAATAGTTTTTCCTAATATCCAACCTAGACCTCTCCCACTGTAACTTGAGACCATTGCTCATTGTTCTGCCATCCATCACTACTGTGAACAGCCTTTCTCCATCCTCTTTGGAACTTCCCTTCAGGAAATTGAAGGCTGCTATCAAATCCCCCTTCACTCTTCTCTTCTGCAGACTAAACAAACCCAAATCCCTCAGTTTCTCCTCATAGGTCATGCGCTCCAGTCCCCTAATCATTTTGGTTGCCCTCCGCTGGACCCTCTCCAGTGCATCCACATCCTTTCTATGGTGAGTGGCTCAGAACTGGACACAATACTCCAGGTGTGGCCTCACCAGAGCCGAATAAAGGGGAATAATACTTTTCTAAGTCTCCTGGCAATGCTCCTCCTAATGCACCCTAATATGCCATTAGCCTTCTTGGCTACAAGGGCACACTGTCCTTTTCTGCAGAGCTGCTACTTAGCCATTTGGTCCCCAGCCTGTAACAATGTTTGGGATTCTTCCATCCCAAGTGCAGGACTCTACACTTGTCCTTGTTGAACCTCATCAGATTTCTTTTGGCCCAATCCTCTAATCTGTTTAGGTCACTCTGGACCCTATCCTTGCCCTCCAGCATATCTACCTCTCCCCCTAGCTTAGTGTTATCTGCAAACTTGCTGAGTGTGCAATTCATCTCCTCATCCAGGTCATTAATAAAAATGTTGAACAAACCCAGTCCTAGAACAGATCCTTGGGGTACTCCGCTAGAAACCGACTGCCAACCTGACATTGAGCCATTGATCACTACCCATTGGAACCGACATACTAGCCACCTTTCTATCCATTTTATAGTCCATTATCCAATCCATACTCCCTTAACTTGCTTTGCAAGAATATTGTGGGAGACCTACAAAAGTTTTGCTAAAGTCAAGTTATAACTCCCATATCTACAGAACCAATTACCTCATCAAAGAAGCTGATGAGATTGGTCAGTCATGACTTGCCCTTCGTGAATCCATGTTGACTATTCCTGATCATTTTCCTCTCTTCCAAGTGCCTCAAAATGGATTTCTTGAGGATCACCTCGATGATTTTTCCAGGGACTGAGGTAAAAATGACTGGTCTGTAGTTTCCTCTATTGTCCTTCTTCCCTTTTTTAAAGATGAGTGCTACATTTGCCTTTTTCTGATCATTCAGGATCTCTCCCGATCTCCATGAGTTTTCAAAGATAATGGCCAAAGGCTCAGCAATGTCATTTGCCAACTCCCTCAGAACTCTCGGATGCATTAAACCCATGGATTTGTGTGTGTCTAGCTTTTCAAAATAGTTCCTAATTTGTTCTTTCCCCACCAAGGGCTGTCCACCTCCTTCCCCTACTGCGTTGTCTAGTGCTTTAGTCTAGGAGCTGACCTTGTCCGTGAAGACAGAGGCAAAGAAAGAATTGAGTACTTCAGCTTTTCCCACATCATCTGTCACTAAGTTACCTCCCTCATCCTCTAGGAGGCCCACACACTCTCTGATCACCCTCTTATTGTTAACATGCCCGTATAAACCTTTTTTGTTACCCTTCACATTCCTCATTATCTGCAATTCCAGTTGCGCTTTCGCCTTCCTGATAACTCCCCTGCATTCCCAAGCAATAAATTTATACTCCTCCCTAGTCATCAGTCCAATTTTCCACTTCTTGTAAGCTTCGTTTTTGTGTTTAAGCTCACCAAGGATTTGCCCAGAAAGCCAATCTGGTCGCCTACCATATTTGCTTTTCTTGCTGCACATCAAGGTGGTTTCTTCTGGTGCCTTCAAAAAGGCTTCTTTAAGGATACGTCTAGACTACAGGGTTTTGCAAACGGGTTTTGCAAACGGATGGACATTATACCAAATGGACTGAAGGTGAAAAATCCATTGCTATCTACATACTGCACAGACTACAGTGAGAGATTATGCCATATACTATCCAAAAAACTGAGGAACCACCTGATCAGCATCCTGTACAGCAAACAGGAAAACATCAAAAAAGAGCTCTCCAATCTGGAGTCTCTCATAAAACACCAACCTTCTGCACAAACGGACTTTACTAAAACAAGACAGGAGATCTACATTACACACCTCACTTCTCTACAGAGGAAAAAGGACTGTAAGCTGTCTAAAATCCTACCTGCCACATGGGGCCACAACAATGGTACCCCTAACTCACCCAGCAATATCGTCAATCTCTCCAACTACACACTCAGCTCGGCAGAAGAATCTGTTCTATCTCGGGGACTCTCTTTTTGCCCCGCCACCCCCACTAACATGATACAGTTCTGCGGTGATCTGGAAGCCTACTTTCGCCGTCTCCGTCTCAAGGAATACTTCCAACACGACACTGAACAGTACACTGACACACAGATACCTTCCCACCAACAGCACAAGAAGAAGAACTCCACATGGACTCCTCCTGAGGGCCGAAATGGCAGTCTGGACCTCTACATAGAATGCTTCCGCCGACGTGCACAGGCAGAAATTGTGGAAAAACAGCATCGCTTGCCTGGTAACCTCAGTCATGCAGAACGCAATGCCATCCACAGCCTCCGGAACAACTCTGACATTATAATCAAAGAGGCTGACAAAGGAGGTGCTGTTGTCATCATGAACAGGCCTGACTACCTAAAGGAGGCTGCCAGACAACTCTCCAATACCAAATTCTACAGGCCACTTTCCTCAGATCCCACTAAGGAATATACTAAGAAACTGCACCATCTGCTCAGGACACTCCCTAAACAAACACAGGAACAAATCGACACACCTTTAGAGCCCCGACCAGGGTTGTTCTATCTATTACCCAAGATCCACAAACCTGGAAATCCCGGACGCCCCATCATCTCGGGCATTGGCACTCTTACTGAAGGACTGTCTGGCTATGTGGACTCTCTGCTCAGACCCTACGCCACCAGCACTCCCAGGTACCTTCGTGACACTACGGATTTCCTGAGAAAACTACAATGCATAGGTGATCTTCCAGAAAACACCATCCTAGCCACCATGGATGTAGAGGCTCTCTACACAAACATCCCACATGCAGATGGAGTACAAGCTGTCAGGAACAGTATTCCTGATGATGCCACAGCACAACTGGTGGCTGAACTCTGTGAATTTATCCTCACACACAACTATTTCAGATTTGGTGACAACATATACCTCCAGACCAGTGGCACTGCCATGGGCACCCGCATGGCCCCACAATACACCAACATTTTTATGGCTGACCTGGAACAACGCTTCCTCAGCTCTCGTCCACTTACACCCCTTCTGTACCTACGCTACATCGATGACATCTTCATCATCTGGACCCATGGGAAGGAGACTCTGGAAGAATTTCACCATGATTTCAACAGCTTCCACCCCACCATCAACCTCAGCATGAACCAATCTACACGGGAGGTCCATTTTGCTCAGGAAGGACAGACAGGGAAAAAAGGGAGGAGGGGTTGCCTTGTATATTAAAAATGTACACACTTGGAATGAAGTGGAGATGAATGTAGGAGATAGCTGTGTAGAGAGTCTCTGGGTTAAGCTAAAAGGGGTAAAAAACGAGGGTGATATCATGCTAGGAGTCTACTACAGGCCACCTAGCCAGGTGGAAGAGGTGGATGAGGCCTTTTTTAAACAATTAACAAAACTATCCAAAGCCCAAGATTTGGTGGTGATGGGGGACTTCAACTATCCAGACATATGTTGGGAAACGAACACAGCGAGGCACAGGCTATCCAATAAGTTTCTGGACTGCATTGGAGACAACTTTCTGTTTCAGAAGGTTGAAAAAGCTACCAGAGGAGAAGCTGTTCTGGATTTGGTTTTAACAAATAGGGAGGAACTAGTTGAGAACTTGAAAGTGGAAGACAGTATAGGGGACAGTGATCACGAAATAATAGAGTTCATGATCTTAAGGAAAGGTAGAAGGGAGACCAGCACAATTGAGGTAATGGATTTCAGGAAGGCAGATTTTGATAAGCTCAGAGAACTTGTAGGTAAGGTCCCATGGGAAGCAAGACTGAAGGGAAAAACAACTGAGGAGAGTTGGAAGTATTTCAAAGGGACGTTGTTAAGGGCCCAAAAGCAAACAATTCCGCTGTGTAGGAAAGATAGAAAATATGGCAAAAGACCAGCTTGGCTTAACAAGGAGATCTTGCACGATCTCAAAATAAAAAAGGAGTCATATAAAAAATGGAAACTAGGACAACTAACAAAGGAGGAATATAGGCAAGCAACACGGGAATGCAGGGGCAAGATTAGAAAGGCAAAGGCACAAAATGAGATCAAACTAGCTACAGGCATAAAGGGAAACAAGAAGACCTTTTATAAATACATTAAAAGCAAGAGGAAGACCAAGGACAGGGTAGGCCCACTGCTTAGTGAGGAGGGAGAAGCAGTAACAGGGAACTTGGAAATGGCGGAGATGCTCAATGACTTCTTTGTTTCGGTCTTCACCGAGAAGTCTGGAGGTGTGCCTAATGTAGTGAATACAAGCAGAGAGAGGGTAAGTTTAGAAGATAGGATACACAAAGAACAAGTTAAAAATCACGTAGGAAAGTTAGATGTCAGCAAGTCACCAGGTCCTGATGAAATGCATCCCAGGATACTCAAGGAGCTGATAGAGGAGGTATCTGAGCCTTTAGCTATGATCTTTGAAAAATCATGGCAGGCAGGGGAGATTCCAGAAGACTGGAAAAGGGCAAATATTGTGCCCATCTATAAAAAGGGGAATAAGAACAACCCAGGAAACTACAGACCAGTCAGTTTAACGTCTGTCCCAGGGAAGATAATGGAACAGGTAATTAAGGAAATCATATGCAAACACTTGGAAGGTAATAAAGTGATAGGGAATAGCCAGCATGGGTTTGTGAAGAACAAGTCATGCCAAACTAATCTGATAGCTTTCTTTGATAAGATAACGAGCCTTGTGGATAAGGGAGAAGCGGTGGATGTCATATACCTAGACTTTAGTAAGGCATTTGATACGGTCTCGCATGATATTCTTATTGATAAACTAGGCAAATATAACTTAGATAGGGCCACGATAAGGTGGGTGCATAATTGGCTGGATAACCGTAGTCAGAGAGTTGTTGTTAATGGTTCTAAATCCTGCTGGAAAGGGATAACAAGTGGAGTTCCTCAAGGGTCTGTTTTGGGACCCGTACTGTTCAATATCTTCATCAATGATGTAGATATTGGGATAGAGAGTACGCTTATTAAGTTTGCAGATACCACCAAACTGGGTGGGGTTGCAACTTCTTTGGAGGATAGGGACATAATTCAAAATGACCTTAGCAAGTTAGAGAAATGGTCAGAGGTAAACAGGATGAGGTTTAATAAAGAGAAATGCAAAGTGCTCCACTTAGGAAGGAACAATCAGTTCCATACATACAAGATGGGAAGCGACTGTCTAGGAAGGAGCATGGCGGAAAGGGATCTAGGGGTCATAGTGGACCACAAGTTGAATATGAGCCAACAGTGTGATGCTGTTGCAAAAAAAGCAAATATGATTCTAGGTTGTATCAACAGGTGTGTTGTAAGCAAAACTCGTGAAGTCATTCTGCCGCTCTACTCTGCACTAGTTAGGCCTCAGCTGGAGTACTGTGTCCAGTTCTGGGCGCCATATTTCAAGAAAGATGTGGAGAAATTGGAAAGGGTACAGAGAAGAGCGACAAGAATGATTAAAGGTTTAGAGAACATGACCTATGAAGCCAGGCTTCATGAACTGGGCTTGTTTAGTTTGGAACAAAGAAGATTAAGGGGGGACATGATAGCGGTTTTCAAATATCTAAAAGGGTGTCACAAGGAGGAAGGAGAAAATGTGTTCGTCTTGGTTTCTGAGGACAGGACAAGGAGTAATGGGCTTAAAGTGCAGCAGGGGAGGTTTAGATTGGACATTAGGAAAAAATTCCTAACTGTCAGGGTGGTCAAATATTGGAATAAATTGCCAAGGGAGGTGGTGGAATCTCCCTCTCTGGAGATATTTAAGAACAGGTTAGATAGACATCTGTCAGGGATGGTGTAGACGGAGCTTGATCCTGCCTTGAGGGCGGGGGGCTGGACTCGATGACCTCTCGAGGTCCCTTCCAGTCCTATTATTCTATGATTCTATTCTATGATTCCTGGACACCACGATACAAATAAGTGACGGTCATATCAATACCACCCTATACCGAAAACCTACCGACCGCTATACTTACCTGCATGCCTCCAGTTTCCATCCCGGACACACCACACGATCCATTGTTTACAGCCAAGCACTGAGGTACAACCGCATATGCTCCAACCCCTCAGACAGAGACCTACACCTACAAGACCTTCAACAAGCATTCTGTAAACTGCGATACCCACACGAGGAAGTGAGGAGACAGATTGACAGAGCCAGACGTGTACCCAGAAGCCTCCTGCTACAGGACAAGCCCAAGAAAGAAACCAACAGAACACCACTGGCCATCACCTACAGTCCCCAGCTAAAACCTCTCCAACGCATCATTAGTGATCTTCAGCCCATCCTGGACAATGATCCCTCGCTTTCACAGGCCTTGGGAGGTAGGCCGGTCCTTGCCCACAGACAACCCGCCAACCTGAAGCATATTCTCACCAGCAACTACACACCGCACCATAATAACTCGAACTCAGGAACCAATCCTTGCAACAAACCTCGGTGCCAACTCTGCCCACATATATACACCAGCAACACCATCACAGGACCTAACCAGATCAGCCATACTGTCACTGGTACATTCTCCTGCACATCCACCAACGTAATATATGCCATCATGTGCCAACAATGCCCCACTGCTATATACATCGGCCAAACAGGACAGTCCCTACGTAAAAGAATCAATGGACACAAATCTGATATTAGGAATGGCAACATACAAAAACCTGTAGGGGAACACTTCAATCTTCCTGGACACACAATTGCAGATCTAAAAGTAGCCATCCTGCAGCAAAAAAACTTCAGGACCAGACTTCAAAGAGAAACTGCTGAGCTACAGTTCATCTTTAAGTTTGACACAATCAACTCTGGATTAAACAAAGACTGTGAATGGCTTGCTAACTACAAAAGCAGCTTCTGTTCTCTTGGAATTCACACCTCCAGATCAGCTGCTAGAAGTGGGCCTCATCCTCCTTGATTGGATCCACCTGGTCATCTCCAGCCTGATCCTGGCCTGCATATTTATTCCTGCCTCTGGAAATTTCCACTACATGCATCTGACGAAGTGGGTCTTTGCCCACGAAAGCTTATGCTCCTACACTTCAGTTAGTCTATAAGGTGCCACAGGACTCCTCGTCGCTTTTGTACATATGAATGATATACTCCACGTCTTAGGACAAGATGAATATTAAAGAAATTATTCCAAACCCAGTCTTTTTCTAATTAAAGAGAAACCTTTAAAGGGATATCCAAGGCTTATAGAGAAACCACCCATAACATATGGAAGTTTTTCTTTTCCTGTGATTTTTCACTGACTCTAAATCATTTCTGTATCTGCAATATCTTTTTGAGATAGGGTGACCAGAGCTGAGCACAGTATCTCAGATGAGAGCATATCATTGATTTTATATAATGGCATTATAATATTTTCAGTATTATTTTCTATCCCATTCTTTATAAATTCTAGCCTTTTGTTTGCTTTCTTCATGGAAACTGTGCACTGAATACAGGGTTTTCATTAAGCTGTCATCAGTGACACGTAAGTCTGTCCATAAGTTTTAATTTCTCTCTATTCCACTTAGAGTTCCTGTGAATGTGGAATTTTTGTGGGTACAACTAGTATTTCTTATTCCCTTTAGTTCAACATCTAGTGTTTTTTATTCAATCTAGTCAAAATATAAACTTTGAAATTTTTTGCCCTTTGATCATACTTGTTCAATGCCACTTTTTTGTATGCACTCCTTTAGTGTATCATTTAGTGATGCTGCATGATGTCTGCAATATACAGATCAATGTTAAAGTGACACAAGAAACCTTGATATGAGTAATCTTACAAAGACAGAATTGAAGAAGCATGTATTTAAAGAAGACTTGATTTTAGAAGACACTACATCTTGTTTTTCTATCCAATCTAGTTACTATAAGTGTGAGGGGGTTTTATTTTTTGTTTTTAATAGCCAGCTAAATGGTCATGTCTGGGATTGGTAGTCTAGAGTCACACAAACATTCATGTCTTTAATCTGATAATTCCTTGGGGTTCATTAATCAAAGTCCACATATTTAAGTGTTTAAGATTATTAGCTGTTAATTAATGAGACACAAGCAAACACAAATGTCACACACAGTTATAAAGTGCCATATTATGTGACTTTGGGAATGAATGATATTAATTAAAGATGGGAAAGAGCTATCCACTCACTCATAAAAACTGCCAGTGGCATCCCATTTTATGATGTTATCTCTGGTCCCTGACATTTTTTCACTTTTCCTGCTAGTTAAGAGTACTAGCACTCCCATGGCACCCTCATCAGTTTCTGCAGAAGCAATTGTTTTAAAAACAAAACAGAAATGTTATAGCCAACATAGTCTCAGAGAGAACTTTTTTGAATGATATTCTGAAACACTCTTGCAAGTGATGGGGGGGAGTGTAAACGTGTTCTATACAGATCTGTGAGCTGTTCATATTCATCGCAATTGTGTATTAACTCTGCAGTCTAATAATGACTGTATGAATGTGAAATGTTTAACTGTTTATGATAGCAGATACTTCCTATAATTGCAGGATGTGTAATGGTAAAATACCATTTTTAAATGCCTTGAAACCCTGGCTATACTATAGTGTCTAGGGCATTCTCCAATCTGGTTTTAAATGATCTCTGGACTCTTGTACCTCAGGCTGGCAAAGATCTGAAATGGTGTAAAGATGATGCTGTCATTCTCTGCAGAGAAAGAATGGGTTAGCTGGCATCAGACTGAAAGCATCTTCTGGTATATGTGTGGCAAATGAGTGCACTTCTGAGAGAGAAGACAGGATAGGGCATAGGAAGTGGAGGGAAATGTCAATCCAAAATGAAAGGGAGAATAAAAGCCCTAAAGAAATAACTTTTAGGCTTTCTCTTTGAGAATCTGCCTCAGAATAGCAAGAAATCTGTGTTAATATCTCCTCTGGCCAAAGCCACTCCTTTAAGAATCTAAACAGGATTTCCCCACATAGCTGACTATTGACTTTTACTGCAGGAACTCTATTTATACTTCTAAAAGTAGCAAGGTTTTTTTAGTCTTTCACAGGAGTCCTATGTTAAAGTAATGGTAGAATACTGAGCTCCTTTCAGCTCAGGTGAACAATGAAAGTAAGGAAAATTACTTACTCTGGTCACCTTGCTATATGCAGTCTGATCTTTGATTCCTGCTCTCTGTTAAGAACATAAGAACAGCCATACTGGGTCAGACCAAAGGTCGTTTAGCCCAGAATCTCATCTGCTGACAGTGGCGAATACTAGATGCCCAGAAGGAGGGAACACAACAGATAAATCCTCACATGATCCCTCTCCTGTCACCCATTTCCAGACAAACAGAAGCTAAGGATACCATTCCTACCTATCCTGGCTAATAGCCATTGATGGAACTAACCTCCATGAATCTTATCTAGCTCTTTTTTAAACACTTTTAAAGTCCTAGTCTTCACCACATCCTCTGGCAAGGAGTTCAACAGGTTGACTGTGCTGAGTGAAGAAAAACTTCCTTTTGTTTGTTTTAAACTTGCTGCCTGTTAATTTCATTTGGTGACCCCTAGTTCTTATATTGTGGGAGTAAGTAAATATTCACTTTTTCCACACCACTTTATTCACTTTTTCCACACCACTTGTGATATTATATCCTCCCTTAGCCCCCTTTTTCTAAGCTATATTGGTGCTCAGCTCTCTATAATTCCTCCTGTCCCTGAGTACAGCCTCTCTTTTTTAAAGACTAGTGTCTTTTACCTACAGGTGTATCTGGGGGCAGCTAAAAATATTTTCTGCTTCCCTCCAGTGTCACTTTCTTTCATTCCCTATATGACAGCATGCATGTTTCTACATGCTCCATTGCACATTCACTAAACTGCGTGGAATATCCCTGTTTTGTGGATAGTGGGTGATATAGCAACATATGCTCAGATGCCTGGAGCATTCAAATGTCCAAAATAAAAAATAAGGCCAAACAAATTAAAATATATTCTGTAAAATTGCAGAGCAGCCATTGTTCAAACAGAATGAATGTCTAAAATTAGCTGTTTCCAGTGTGGGAAAAAAATTAATGTACTGAATATATTTATTCAGTTAAGAATTGTATATATAGAACCTCTGTTTTAAAAGAATGCAGCAAACCATCAAATTATGTGCTTAATCTCTTCAAACTGAAAGTTTGATGGTAAAAGTGCAGAAGAGATTGGAGTCTGGGAGAGATAAGGAAGCCTGAAAAGACAGCATTAAAATAGCCTGCACTCACCAAGTACCAGAAAAAGAGTCAGTTAGCCAGTTTAGTTGGGGGAAAAAAGACATCATTTCAGTGGTAAAGCAATGAGGGCACTGGGACTGGTAACAATTACTGTTCTTATATCACCTGATTGATCACAGAAAGTATGTGGAGCTAACACTGAGGATTTTGCAAACCACCACAGCTATTAGACAGAAGGAAGCAGACACACTGTGCTATTGCTCTTAGTCATGGAACCCATTGATGCCAATTCTTGTAATTTTATCATAAGTACCATGGTATTTGGTGTTTGTCTTAAAGCCCCACTTCTCAAACTCATGTGATGTGAGGAGTTCAGCTTTTCTTTTGAGAGGGGGGAAGTGTAAATTTCTAATTCTCATCATTTCAGTTAGGTTTAATGAGAGAGTTCCGGGGGATGGTGTTGGCTTGTGATATACACAAGATCAGAGTAAATGAGCAGATGGTCCCTTAGGGCCTTAGTCTCTATGACTGTGTGACTAAATAGGAAGGCTCACATATGCAAAAGCTAAACTCTCAAACACCGGAAGGCAAATTTAAAAAACCCAACACATGCCTCCAATTTTTAAATCATTATTTTTGTCATCTAAGACATCATTTTTGAATACACGGGGTTGTCAATACTGTGAGTCAGAGTACGTCTAGACTACAGAGCTTATTCAGGATACCAGATGTATCCCAGAATAGCTCTGCCGCATCCAAGGAATACGTCCGCTTTTCTGAAAAAAAATTCAGAAAAAGCAGATGCCTTTTTTCATCATCTCTGTAAAGCTTATTCTATGAGGAAGAAGGAATGTTCCAAAAGAGGTTTTTTTTCTGACATTTGGCCCCGTGTAGACGGACCTAAATTTGGAAAAGCCTCTTTCAGAAGAAAAGTGGGAAAAGATACACAGTTCGCAATTTGCGTATCTTTTTCTGACCTTTCTTTGTAGTATAGACACAGCCTTAGTCACACGAAAACATGTTCCCCTCTGCACTCTTAGTGAAAGCTGCCCCAATGTCATCCAGTGCCTTAAAATGAGCCTAAATGGGACTTTGCTGCAAATTCAGTGTGTTTTAATTAAAATTCAGGAGATGTTATCTTTTTGAAAGTAGGAAAACTTTAAATGTGAACATTTTTATTACCGCAGCTTCAAACCATTGTGTTATACTATATATATATCATTGCACAAATGCTTGTTTTTACTTCAAGTGCATTACATTTAAGAAATTGTCAACATCAAGCAACTAAGAAAGGCTTCAAAAATAAGTATAGCAAGTTGAGTTCCCATCTCTACTAAGTTTACAACTAATAAGAGAAAAATCATTGGTGATAAATCCTGGTACTTTCTATGTTTACTTCACATTTCAATTTGTAGACCACAGATGAGCTATAATATAGCTTTAAAAGTGTGTGTCCTCTTTCAAAAAAGAGTGATTTGTCTTGTTATTCAAGTGTTCTAGTGTACTTGGTGATGAATAGTACCAGGTGCAGCATTTCAATCTTTCTTCATTGTTTTGCTTTCACAAATATACAGATTGCAAGCTTCATACTTTTGTAGCTGAATTACCTTTTGAAAGAGATGGTTTTTAAAAGCCAGATAAATGCTATCATAGCTATAGATTTTGCAAAGCATTTCTGACATCCAGTGGTCATTTCTGTTCATTACAGAAAACATTCCAGGAACACTAACGATTTGAGGAGACGCTTAAAAAGCATGTTTGATATCCACATTACATTAGAACTTTTACAAATGTTCGAGGTCTTTCACAAAGCAATTACAGTTTTGAAAATGGGAGCTGAAGAGTCAGTGCTCAGGCACTGGGCAGCTGAGACCCCCTCGTCTTCTCCTGTCTATGGGCCTTGGGGCACATCTACACTAGGAAATTATTTCAAAATAATTTGTTTTGAAATAACAACTCCCAAAATGACTATTTCAAAATAAGCTTATTCCACAATGTAGGCAAGAGTTATTATTTTGAAATATTCATTCCCTGATTTTGAAATAACGGGCATGGTAGTTTGGACATTCTGTTTGTTATTTTGAAATAGTGTAGACCAGAGCTCAGAGATCTGCTGGCCACTTCCAGGAGTGGCACTGATCAAGGGCAAGCAAAGACCCTGCCATAGTCCTTCCTCACCCCCCAGCCTTTTAGCTTCTTCAAATGTCCTGGATTGGCGTCAGTAACTTCTGGGGAAATTAAGCCTAATTCCAGGAGACTCCTGGCAAAATTGAGAAGGTTGGTAATTCTACCTAGTAATTTTGGGCCTGAAGATTTTTTAAAAGTTCTCAACACCAAAATTGCACTGGAAATCTGGGAGTTGTGGGGTCACACCATCTCTCAAAATCAGCCTCATACCACTACTATTAGACATACTGGTTTTGCCAACAGGCATATTATGTGGAGTTTTATCTTAAAATCACAGTTCCTTCACTTGCCATTAAAACATTACCCCTGAAGTTTGAAAAACAGAAGGCAAATAATTTTAAACTATGTTTTTAATATCATGCTGATGATTATTGGGGTTGATTCATGCCTTTTTATCATTTGGGGGTTAGCTGTATTGCATCTCTCTTCCAAAATAATGACAGACTTAATTCTGTTTTCTGCTAGAACCCTTTTTATTCTGCATTGGCAACATAAGGAAGCTACTGAGTGAGCTAGGTGTGGCGGTAGAAGGGGGGGGAGAAGAATGAGGCTTTTTTTTAACCAGAAATGAAGATTTGTGTTGACTGAAACATTTTGCAAATTCGTATCTCAATTTCACTAAATTGTTTCCAAAGGGGAAAATGTCAAACAAATCGAAATGTTTTGTTTGAAAATTGCAAAATGTAATGCTTAGACTTTTCGGTTGAAAATTACTTTTCATTTTTAAATTTAATTTTATTTAAAATGTTAATAGATCATAAGAAACCCTTATAATAAAATGATTGATTCGTTCAACCTTGTTTGCTGAGAAAAAAATTGAAATTTTGGGGTCACCTAAAATGACTTTCTTTTTCCTGGTTTTTTTTTTTTAATTATGCCTTCAAGCCAAGAAACTGGTTATTTATGCAGCTTTATCCAGAACAACCCTTGTTAATATCTAAGCAGAGGGACTGTGTATAGCAGGGGTGAAGAAAATTTTTTGGGTGGGGGCCACTAACCTAGAGAAAAATCTGTTGGGGGCTGCACATAAGTGAGAAGCAAAGTGAGAAGCCTCCAACTGAGAAGGAAGAAGATACTCCTCACATTCCCCTTGAACACCAGAGTCTACAGGAGCCCAAGCTACTAGATTTTGTGTGTTCCAACCCTGTGGGTAGGTAGCAGGGGGGGTTGGAGTGCCAGTGTGGGCTCCCGAATGCAGGGGGGATCCCTAAGTCTCAGGGGATGGATTCAGGTAAGCCGGGGGCTGCATCTGGCCTTTGGCCTGAGGTTCCCCACTCAGGGCTGTGTCTACACTGGGCCACTTATTCCGGAAAATCAGCCGCTTTTCCGGAATAAGCTGCGAGCTGTCTACACTGGCCCTTGAATTTCCCGGAAAAGCAACGATGCTCTACTGTACAAAATCAGCCGCTATTCCGGAAAAACTATTCTGCTCCCGCTCGGGCATAAGTCCTTATTCCAGAACACTGTTACGGAAAAGGGCCAGTGTAGACAGCCCAGTAGTCTTTTCCGGAAAAAAGCCCCGATCGTGAAAATGGCGATCGGGGTTCTTTTCTGGAAAAACGCGTCTACATTGGCCACAGACGCTTTTCTGGAAAAAGGGCTTTTCAGGAAAAGCAGCCTGCCAATGTAGACGATCCTTTTCCAGAAAACTTAAAACGGAATACTATTCCGTTTTAAGCATTTCCGGAAATTCATGTCAGTGTAGACGTAGCCCTGATGTATAGGCATAATGGGGATGTGCGGCAAAGGAGAAAAAGTGGCTAGTTTCTCAGTCAATTTGCTGCTCTAGGGAAACTACACTACATTAGAGGGCACTACTCTAATTTATTGGAGTTCTGCTGATCTTAACCAGCTCAAAATCCTAATGGTACAAATGTGGCATAGCTGTAGCCAACCTTGCACACATCTACCCACCCACCCAAGGCTTCGCCGTGTAGGCACAACACAGAATCTAGCCTGTTAGTTATTAGAAAATCATCCTAATACACTACGTTTATTTCACTTATACCCATTTCCATCAGACACTTTACCTTATGTGACTGGCCTAAAGTGCCACCTCAGTTCCAATGTAACTTTTTGTTTTCTTTAGTAGATCACCCTACTAAAAAAATAACAAGGACTTTTTGGAGGGGTGGGGGCGGCTTTGTTTTTATTAAAGATGGGTAGGATCTGAACATATTGCATATTCAATGTAATACAGGAGAAAAAATCAAACGGAAAGCTTCCTTTACTTATCTGCTTTGATAATTTATTTGTTTAAGCTGACTATTTGATGTGAGAGCAAATGGCAGAGCAAAGCAATATTATTAAACCTAAACACAATGTAAGCGAGACTACGAAAGTGTAACACATGAAAAAACATAGGACTGAAGCTAGACTGAGTTTTATTGCTAGCCAGGCTGCTGCGGCAGCCATTAAGGAAATACGGGGTAAATATGAATGTGTGGCAGGTAGCATTAAGTGCTGTGGCAGTGAAAGCACTTAAATTCATTGGCTTTACACTTCATTAGGTAGGTAATGAATTTCACACATTTCTAAACTTAAACTGTCAGTCTGACCATAATATTTTTGCATCAGTAAGTACAAAAGTATATTAAGGGCCTCAGTAGAGCTGCTTTATTTTAAATAATGCTAATAACATTTTTGTTTATGTTCAGACAAAATAGAGCACCGTTTCATTAATTTCCTATCCCATTTTTAAATAAATGCACTGACAAGTTGCATGTCTGCTGAAAACAGATGTCCTTTAAACGTATTTTTGGTTGGCATGATTATTAAAAGTGCCTTGTTCCATGAACAGAAACTAAATTCCTAATTAGACATTCTTTTCTCTCTGAAAGCTTGCTTAAGTATTCAAAGTTCAAGAAAAAGTACAGTATTAGCAGAATTTCTGAACACAGATAAATAATTACATGCCTGATCATCTCTACTTAATAAGTACACTCTTCAAAGTGGACAAAAAATAACAATTTGTTTTCTATTACACTCTCTACAAACTACTTTTTATAAAATCAAAACTGAAATATATGAATCGCCTAAAAAAATATTGACTCTGGCTTTTTAGACCAACCATAATCATGTAGCGAAAGAGTTGCAGAGCATGATTACTAGTATATATAATCTGATTAAAAAAACCATAGTAAAGCTTCACAAGTATATGATGGTGTGACAAAAAAAATAGATCCTCAAGAGAGGAGGTTCCTTTCTTTATGTGTACTACAATAGTTAAATAAAGCAACTGTTGTGGAAGATTATTAAATCAAATGCCTCACTGGAACAATACAGGTTTAACCTCTTAGACACAGGACTTTCTGGTCTGGCAACATCTGTGGTCTAGCCCCCGGGAATTCGAGCTAGTGGAGGGGAGCTCCACCATGAGACCAGTGAGCCCCGTCCTCAGCCAGGCAGGGCAGCAGCGGGACCAGAGAGCCCCCTCCTGACATGGCACAGTCTCTGGGGAGCCCTAGCCAGGTGAGGCAGCAGTGGGAACGGTGAGCCCTGTCTCTGTGGAGCTCTGTCCTGGCACGGCAGAAGTGTGGCTGCCATGGAGCTCTGCTCCAGGGGAGCTCTGGCAAGGCGCAGCAGTGGCAGGGCTCCCATAGAACCTAGTCCGTGGAAAGCTCCTGTCTTCTTCCAGCCTAGGACATAAACTAAGCATAGAATAACAAAATCCCACTCTCATTTGTTTCTTACTGTCCGTTGTTATCAATCAGAAATTGCAGTGACAGAGCTGCTTCAGTCATCGCATGATCGGCACACTGTATCAGCACACTGGGTATTTTGTTCATTTAGGTTGTGTCTAGACTACAGGGTTTTGTCGACAAAAGTGGACTTTTGGCGACAGAACTATACCTGCGTCTATACTGCCACTGAGTTCTGTCAACATAACGTTGACAGAACTTGGCAGATTTGTCGACGGCTGTAAACCTCATTCTGCGAGGAATAACGCCTTTTGTTGACAAAGTTCTGTCGACAGAAGGCATTATTGCATCTACACTGTCCTTTGAGTCTACATTGTCATGTTGACAAAGCGGCTTGATGTAGATGTAGGATGTAGTCTAGATGCTCTTTGACGACAGTATCTGTCGACAAAACTTCTGTCAACAAAAGCCTGTAGTCTAGACATATCCTTAGTGTTAACATTAGAATTGGTTGTCCTTGGGAGAGTTCATTCTACAGTCTTGGACTGACCCCAGAGGAATTCCTGTCTTCCACACAGACGAGCTTTACTCTGATGGTTTGAGAGTTCTGTTGGGCCAGAGAAATGTTAGTTGTTGGCAGTCTTCATTCTCAAGCTTTAAGTGAACTTTTAGATATCCTGGACCCAAGCAATGAAGTGCTTTGAAAACAAGGACTAAGACCTTGAACCTGATGCAAAATTCAAAATGGAATACACTGGAGCAATGACAGGGCAGATTTGGTGTGTTTGCAGTAGCCGAATGCACTAGCTGGAATTTCCTAAGTGCTGTAAAGTTTCATGCCCAGCTGAGATGTGGTGAAGGCATGAATGATTGAGGCCCATCTTTATCAGCCTGGAAGG
Source organism: Pelodiscus sinensis (assembly GCF_052426305.1). Lineage (NCBI taxonomy): Eukaryota > Metazoa > Chordata > Testudines > Trionychidae > Pelodiscus > Pelodiscus sinensis. The sequence continues at coordinate 205,459,258 of NC_143052.1, forward strand.
TACAGAGTCTCCTAGCCAAGCAGAGGTGGTAGGGAGTGTTATGCATGGATGATGCTATGTGAGAGCTCAGCATCAACGAGGAATCTAACAGTATGACTAGACTATGGATTAAATTTACCAATTCTGGAAGTGTTTCTTTAACCAACAGAGACCACACCATTGTAAACTCTTCAAAATATTTTCTGTTGCCCATAAGCATCACCTGTTTTGCTCAGGTCTGGCTTTAGTCATCCAGTTTTTCATTCAGAAGCCTACATTATCAAGCACTGGGTTTTTTAGTAGTAGTGGTGGGTCACATGTGATGAAGGCTAAACAGAGTTGTATATCATATCCATATTGCTGTCACATAAATTCATATTGACAGGGTTCACGTAGTGGCAGCATGTAAATAGTGAAAGGACCAGAGAGAGAATTGATCTTTGTGGAACACCACAAGTGAAGAGTGAAGTGTTGGACCCCATGCTGTGGGTGTCGACTGATAACATCAGCAGAAAATAATTGTTTAGCTGATGGACATTCTCATCGATGCTAGAAAAGACTCTATGTAGCTTACTTACTCTACCAAGGGGAAGAATTTTGTTGTGTGGATACAATAATAATGGTTATCTTCTTTTTCAAACTCAGCTACCAGATATACTGGCTAATCTATTTACCATGAAAAACAAAACAAAAGAATCTAGGCTATGATCTCTCTGAAGGACATCCTAGCACCCACCTCACACTCCAATTCGGGGGTATTCCACATTTTCACAGGCTGTGCAAGCTAGGTTTGTGAAAAGCTTTATTACCAGTGAGCTTCCTCCTCTTTGTGATCCTAACATTATGCTGATGGGTTAATTGATCCCTCTTTTGAGCCACTATCTACATGTTCCCTATTCCATGAGAACACAACAGACTTTTTAGCCTGATCTGCCAGAAGATTAGGGAGAAATACAAGCTGTCATGGCAGAATCTCCAAACAGTTTATTTTCATAAAGACAGAAACCTTGAGAAGTTCTTGCTGAAGGTAAATTCTTTAGTGTTGGCAGGATTCAGTTCACATTGATAGATGTTGGTAAATGTTCATTTCAGCTCACACACTGAAATCAACATGAACAAAAATCCCACAGTAACAGCATGCACGAGTACAGTATCCCCTCTGCACTTGTGCCTGTTTGGATCAGGTATCTTCTTTCACAACCCTGTTACCTCAATAGCTCAGAGTGCCATTGGATGGGAGAGGAGTGTCTCCCATTCCACCTATGCCACTCCTCACCCTGCTAGACTGCAGCCTTCTCCTTTGGGTGTCTCCAGTCCTGAGGCAGAAGAGGGATTCATGTTGTCATATGAGTGAGGGGATGGGTCTGTGACAGCGAAGCTGCAGAGTGCTCCCTGTATTGATGCAAGGCCGTTGATACCCAATCCCTCAACCTGCAGGAAAGGCTGCAGTCTGAATGGAAAAGTGAAGAGACCCTCTGACAGAAATGTGAGGAGAAGGATGAGTCCCTGGTTGTGGAGGGAGCCTCTCTGCTGCTGAATGGCTCCCCTCCCACCCCCAAGGCAGGAGCTGTTCAACAGCTGGGTGGCCTTCCCTGCAGCTGGGGGTCAATTGTTCTCCCTGCAGCTTTGGCCAGGGTCTCTGTTCTGCCCCACCTGGACATCAGCCTTTCCTGTACTTTATTCCATCGGTGTTGGACACACCAACTCAGGGGCTATGCAGGGAGCTCTCTGCAGTTCTGGTGTCACAGACCCATTCCGTCAGTCATTAGCCAGAAGTGGAGGAACACTCCGTGGGCAGGAACTCCTCGGGCAGCAGGTTAGCTCCCCTGTAGCCATCCTCCTCCTTGTCGTCCTCTATAGGGCTCTGTGCTTTTTCAAGCCCAGGACCACGGCCTCCCCTCTCTTTGTGCCTACGATCCTCCTGCAGCCCTGTTGTCAGAACTGCCTTAAACTCCTACTTAATTGCCTGAAACTGTAGGGAAAAATTAGGAAAAATTAAAAATATAAATCAATAGCAATGGCTGAAATTGCAAAAGTTAAATATAAAATTATCTCAAGCCTGTGTATCTGCCTGTTTTTCCCTCAATAATCCAACAAAGAAGATGTTTACAGCTTTGGATCTGTAATTCTTTTTAGCTATATCATATGTACATGACTAGAATCTTAGTTCTGTGCAGTTCTGCAGGAGGTCAAACTAGAATGAGTTCTCAAACTTTTTTGTTTATAGACACCTTTTAAAATATAAGCCTTTGGGTCCTCCTCTTTTTAACTAGAAGTAAGCTATTTAGGTCATCCCACATATTGAAGTATAGGGCGATAGGCTGAAAGGTCAAGCCTTGACTACACCATCCTTCTCCAATACTATGGCATCTTCTATGGATTCTGTACTTGCAAAGGGACTGAGAAACAGTTGGGGTCACTCTACCCTGCACTGTGTTATAGTCATAAGGATCCTCGGAGCACAGGTCTGACCACAATAGACACTGCCAGTCAACAGAATCTCTATTTGAGAGTATTTAGTGCAAATGCACCAAGAGTGGAATTAACTTGACATCTCTTGAGGAACCACAATTATTATATGGTAAGTAGCAGGTTTTTTTTATTAAGTTAAGTGGGCTGTAACTGTGCTTTATAAGTGCAAAAATGTTAAAATAAGCTAAATTTTATTTCAGAAATCTTATTTAAAAATCCACAAATAAATTAACACTTCACAGAATAGAAAGGAGTAAATTACAATTGACCTAGCCCAGAATCTTAAAGAAGATTGCTGCATTGACAAAAAATAATGAAACACTTGCAAGGGAAGTCACAACAACCATAGGTTTTATTAAATATGTATATAGTTGTCTAGTTGCTAAAATAAAACTACAAAAATGTTTTAGAATGAAAATATATTTAGGCCCTTGAAAAGGACTTGAAAACTGTAAAGAGAAAGAAGAAATTTTGAAGACAACAAATCTTATAAAAGGGATTAATGTTGACAACTTTGAAGTTGAGTTAGTGTGCTTCTTGGACAAATAATGACAATGTGATATTTTTATACAGTCTCCATATTAGAAACCTTTTATCTACAGAAGTCTATACTTCTTTTATGTTCGCAACATATTCCAGCATTGCAGTTGTTGACAAGTTAACACAAACTAATGAAATACCCATTTTTTTATTGACTGTATAGCAGTCTGGATACCTATCCCATCCTTCTTCACAAGACATTGTGAATACTTTGATAGCAGAATTACCTTATCTATTAATCATGTAGTAATCTATTTTCAATTGGATGGGCACAGTAACTGAAAACATTCAAACAGGTTTGTGCTTTTTCTCACCTTTATTTACAAGCATTTTCTAAAAATCGTACATTACGGAAATTAGAAAATCTGAATATTTTCTTCTTTCTTGAGTTTATTTACATAGTTGAACAGTAACTTTCTTTTTCTCCTGTTATATTTGGTCAGGGCCCATCCTTGAAAATGCTGACCACTTCTAAAAGTTGTTGAGAACCCTCAGATCTTTTTAGTGTCAATTGGAGGTTGAGAACATTCAGCACCTTCCAGGTTTGGGCCCTTACTTATTCACATTTCCCTCTTGGCCGTGGTCTACACCTGGGCTTTATTTTGAAATAACCCTCCTTAGGTCGAATTTATAGGCGGAGTTTCCACACTACTAAGCTCATTATTTCGAAATAAGGAGAAGATTATTTTGGAAACTGTACTCCTGCTTTTCTTGGGGAATAAAGCTAATTTCAAAATAATTATTTTGAAATAGAGTTAGTGTGGATGCTCCGGTGCCACTATTTCAAAATAACTACCCCCAGAGAAATTCAAACTAATTACTTCCCCATGCTTTCTGGGGCTCTAATTTGAGGTAGAATGTCCACATTAATGGAGTCTGCCTCGGACTAATTTTGAGACTTCCCCAGAGTGAGAACATGATATTTCAAGTCTGTAAAATTGAGCATTATTAAGTCAAATATAGTTATTTTGAATTAGTTTCCTAATGTAGATATGCCCTTGGTGTCTTTCACATTGCAACATAGCAGAAAAAAACATTTAACATACCAGAAACTATAGCAGCCGACCCTGAAACTACTCATAAGTCAGTTTTCAAAACTGATTGAATTGTAAGTGGACTGTGTCTTTCATTATGATCATTGTTGCAAGGGATAAACATTGAAACCCTCAAAGAACCAGATAAACCCTTGTTAGGGGGTCACGGAGCCCAAGTCCTTACTAAGGGCTGCTCCTCGATCACCTATTTGCTCTCGCCCTATCCGGGGCCCCCGCCCCAGCCGGGCTCTCACCACTCCTGGGGTTACCTATTATTCGCACCTTCAGGAGTTGAGATCCAGACCTAAGACGGAGGGTGCAGGTGGAAAAAGGGAGACTCAGGCCATCCCACTCTCCGAGTCTTGGATGAGGACCCTAAGGACACAGGGGCCCTTAGTCCCTGTCCCGACTGGCAGGGCTGCTGCCCTCAACTCGCCAGGCAATAGGCTTGCAACTCCTGCACCTGTCCTGGGCCACTTCCTTACCCCTGTTCCCCTTTCGTGAAGGTGACTTATCATGGAGTTCCCCTGGCCACCTTCTCTTGGGATGCTAAGGCCGGGCTCACCTTCTGCCAGTCCAGTGTCCGCCCCATCCTCTCTCGCATCCCCCGTCCGTCCTCCTCCCTTGGGGTTTTGTCCTACCTCTTGGGGCCAGTCTTCCCTTCTCCTCTGGATCCCCCCAGTGCTCCATGGGTGGCCTTTCGAGACGTCCGCTTCTCCTGAGCCCCTCCCCTTGCGGCAGCATCAGGACATCCCCTCATGCCTGGCACGCCCACCGCACTTCTGGCCTCCAGGTGCACCATCTGGCACATTCCCCACCCCCCATTCCAATCCTGCTGGTTGCAGCCTTGGCTCACTGCTTGAGCTGTCTGGAGCACGAGTACAGAGCTGTATCACCCCGTCACAACCCTGTTTCAGTTTTCGTTAAGGAATATCATTGGATCTATAAAACTGACCAGAATCTTAGTATTCTATAGTTTTGTTTTTTCAGGGGGTTTCAAACTTTTTTTTGTTTATGTACCCCTTTTTAAATATTAATCATGGATCCCAAACTAAGAAGTAGTTCGGACAAAAGTATGTGTGCATTTCATATAAACATGTACTGTTAGTAATGCTAAAAGAGAAAGATTGTAAGAATACTTACCAAAATCAGTGAGATGGATGAGCCTGCTTCTTACTGCAGTCTATCTATCTTCAGTGTAATGATTGACAAGCAAACTCATAGATCATTCTCCACTTTCAGTGGGGACCTGAACTTTGTCTTCATAGCTGTCATGGCAGAGAATGATGCTTCACATGTATGTGTTGTTGGGAAAGGTAGCAACACTGCCTTTGCTTCTATAACTAATCCTGGGTATTCTAAAGCAACAATTAAGGTCAAAACCGACAAGGTGCCTGTTCCTGAAACTGATTTTTCAGTGTGCCGTCACAGGATATTTTGAGCAGATCCTGTTCTGCTTTCCCACTCAAACAGCAAGGCGACATTACACATTTTAAGAACAAATTCCAACCTAAATAATGTTCCTCCTTGTTGGTATTTTTAATGTTAACACTGAAGTACTCTGCCCAAGTTGAAAAGTGAGCAAGGATTCTGTCTCTCACACAGTCAACTGGCATGCTGTTCATGTCCAAAATTCTGTCAGTAGTGGAACCGTATCTGAGATTCCACTGCTTAGGATAGTTTTCCAAATTTAGGCTTTCTCCTGAAATGCCATAGTTGTATCACTCCCTTCCAGTATGGTTTATTGCCCCTGTGACACCCCACGCCGCTCAGCGACGTCTGTCCCGAGGGCTTTCCACTATTCTATGGCTCCAAGTTCCTCAGTTTCCACTATTTGCGAGTTTATCTTCGTTTTCCCTCTCCCTAGCAAGGCGGGAGGGGAAGGGGGGCCCGGGCCCGCCCACTCTCACGGGCCCCAGCCCAGGGCCCTAAGGGTTCTGGCCCAGTAGTCCCGAACCCGGCTGACGGGGTGCGAACCCGTAACTCGTCAGCCCACCAGTCACTCCTGACTCTGCCCTGGGCTGCTTCCTTCCCCTCCGGCTCCAGCACTACCTGGCCCCGCTGCCCGTTCCGGCCGCTTACCAGGCTGGGTGGTGCTGCCGTTGGGTTGCTCCTCCGCTCGGCGTGGCACTCCTCTTGGCCCCTCCGCTTCCCCCTTTCCTCGGGGCTACGGGGCCATTTTAAAGTTGGCGCTGGGGTCGCGGCCCCGGCGTCCTGCGGCAGTCCCGCCCCTCGCACCGGGGCGTCCTCCCGTTGCCGGGGCGACGTGGTCCTTGTCTCCCGGGCGCCTGGGTGACGTCATCCGGGGCACCTCAGGCCAGCGCTCCCTATGCTGCCGCCGAACAGCGCGGGCAGCGGCGGGCGGCACACGGTCTCCCGCTATACAGCGCGGCTGGGACAGGGGCCTCCGCCGTGAGCGGGGCCGCCCCGTCACAGCCCCCTTGTGTGGAGGGTTTCAATGCATTCAACAAGTTTAAAATGTCTTCACGGTATAAGCTTCGCAATCCATACTGGGTCAGAAAAGTTTGAAGCAATCTTGTGCACAGGGGGAAAACCGAGCAGCTCTGTGAGAAGCTCAAAAACTCTTTGCAACATTCTGGTGGGAGATAACCAATGCACTTCCATATGAAATAATAATTTCTCAGATCCTGCATTCATATCTAAAAACAGCTTTGCAAATAAGTGTGATTTCAAAGTCCAGAACTTTATGAATTTTACAACTGTTGTAGCTGCATTTAGCACATAATTTACTAGTATGATGACATTTTAACAACTTATCTGTTTTCACTGTAATTTGCACACACACTGTACAAAATATATTCTACATCTGATTTATTGTCACAAAGTAGTAATATTTTTTTCATTGTTTACAGAGCATATTCCAACCTGAATGTGGTGCATGAACAATATTGCAATACCCCTACTGCACAGAAATAGCAGATATGTTAGTTTTAATCATTATGCAATGCAGTCTCTAGGGACCAGGGACTCACCCTTGTTTGAGAGTTGCTGAACTCGATAATCATAATAGGCCCATTTGGCCTTCAAATCTCTGAATGTATTGGGAAAAGATAACTTCTATGTCAAGACTTAGATTTGCTGATGACAGTGCCTATGAAATGCACTTTGGTAGAGGAGGGGATTTTTATTCAGTTTATGGTAATTTGATAAGGAGCTCTTTTTCAGCTTTGCAAATTCCATTTCTACAACACCACTTGATAATTCTGTCTAAAATTACATAATTAACCTTAGGTGGCACCACTTAAAAAGTTATTTGGTTGCCATTTTGAATTTATCATGTAATTTCAGGAATGCAAAAAAAGTTTTGTCTATTGAATAAAAGAAGAGAAAATGACAGCCTTTTGCCTCATCCTTAATAGGATTGGACTGGCCATCATTTATCATAACATGAGTGTTTTCTTTCTCTTGTATTGCTAACAGCGTCTTGTGAGAGTTCTTCTCTATTGTGTCCATTTCAAAGTATCTGATGACTTCCTTTCTTTTGTAGAAGAGGAAAGTGAGGCAGAACAGGCAGGAGAGAAGGCTTCCTATTCTTTAGACTTCTGACACCATTAGGGTTTTTTCTGATTTCTTGAATTTGTGGAGCATGAATGTCCTTGACTCTGAACTTTTACTGATCAGGGATGGTAAAACAAATTCTGTTTTGTGAAAAAAATTGAGGTTTCAAAAATGGTATTCATTCAATGGAGAATGAAAATAAGATATTTCAATTTTTTTAAAAAAAGGAGAGAGAGAGACACCCCTCTTTTAAATAGCCAGGGCCCTGGTGATTAGGTTCCTTACCAGAATGTGGGAAACCCAGGTGACAGTCCTACCTAGAAGGCTATAGCAATGGTGGGCATCCAGTGATCCAAGGGCCACATACAGCCCATTGGGATTCTATGTGCCACCCACCATTTTGTTTACTGTTGCTCACATTCAGATTCCACTGGTTTCCATCTGCATAGGGTTTTTTTCCCCTATCAGTATTACTAAAGTGACATGCATGAACGTATAGGGCACATGAAGTTAAGAGTGTGCTGATTGCACACAACATTGGCTGTGAGCTCTGTGTGCTCCCTTTGCAGACAATTGAAGTGCTGCTATGGTTCAGTTGGCACACCCTGCAAATACTAGGTACACTAGTGCAGTTAGCAAAACAAGACTATCCTGGGAGACCACTGGGAGACTGTCTTTGATACTACAATCTTGAAGCCACAGAGATAAAGGAGAGCCGCTTATACAGCCCACTCACTAGCCTACATTATCCATCACAGGGCTATAGAGATAGTTTCTCTCTATCTCAAGTCTGACAACAGTGAATCTGCCTTTTGCGGGTGGGATCCTCTGTTTCTATCATTTAATTGATAATAATAATTTTGCTGGTCAGTTCCTGGATTGGTTGCATACTGAACCAGATGGGAAAACTGGATATAGACAGGTCCACCTTAAAAGGTGATACAAGGCCCCCTCTCAAGTGAAAATGCATATCTACACTTGTGAGGAGACCTTGGATCACTTTTGTCTGTCTTGTCTGTTTAGATAGTAGGAGATAGCACCTACCCCAAATTACTTATAATGTGAATATAAAATGCCTAATGCAATGTGGCCCTGATTTTAATTGGGATACCCATCTGTGATGGAAATTCAGCTAATTACTAAGAATAATTTAATAGATATGGGAGTAGGGATAGAAAGTGGATGATTTGCCCAAGGCCACACAGAATGGCAGATATTCAGTTCATTGTGTTAAGCCTATGCAAACACATGCAAAAATGTAGCCCTCCTCAGGTGAGACCTCTCATCTCTATTTTTGTTTGTCTCACTGAAATCGTTGGAAGTGATGATGCCTTGCTGAATCTTATGTCAATTTTTGTGACTATTCATTATTTGGAGGAGTTTGCATAGAAGAACTGCACTAGGATGACATCACTGGAGTGTCTCAGGTAGTAGCCATGTTAACTGTATCTATGAAAACAATAAAGAATCCTGTGGCATAGCTGTTAGTTCTAAGGTGCCATGGGACTCCTTGTTATCATTGGTATTGATAGTGGTATTACGTTAGTGGCTGCCCAAGCTCTCTTTGTTTTTGAAGGTGTCTTAACCACTTAACAAAATGCTGCTGCTGCTGCTTAGTTGGTGCTCAGTTTTCAAATTGCATTGCTCTGCATTTTTAGATCTCACTGTTTTAGGATGCTTATTTACTTTATCTGTAAATTGCCTTTTCCAAAGAAAGGATAAGCAGTGGGCAGCTCAGATAGCTCAATACGTAAGTGGTTTGTTTTCAGCAGTAGACAGTTGTATTACCCATAAATGAAGTATAGTAGAGCAAATAACTTAATAAACAAAATTGATCTCAAGTTAGCAACTTTACTTGCTTGGATTATTCTTTTTCTGGATACTAAATCAATGGTAACTGAATTATAAAATAGTTACCTGGTGTTTGATTTTTTTAAATGTAATTTTCTCAATTGTTAGTACTTCTTGTATCTTACTAACCCAATAAATCAGATCAGGGGATCTCACTTTTCCCTCTTTAATGACAGAACAGCTGGTGAACTACTAGTGACACTAGTGATGCAAAACAAATTGAATAGGACCCCTGAAATTAGACTAATCAGTAACATAGGGAGAGCTGCAGAGAGCCCTTCTGGAATGGACAGCAAAGGCCATTTGTATCCCTGTTGCATCTCAAGGATACAATCACAAAAATGCCTATAGTTGTTTTGTCTGGTGACGTTTATTTTTTCCCAATATATGCTCTGGGAAGAGAAGTGTGAAAGAGGGCATTGTATCAGCAAAATGGGAATCACTTGGCTGGAACACTGGGAATAATGGTGGACAAAACAAGAAATGGTTTGGAGAAAAATATAGTTAAAATAATAACAGATGTAATTCACAAGAACATTGGTATTTTGCTTGTGTATCTTTTGTCTGGCTTGCCTGATTAGACTGTAAGCTCTCTCTACAGGACAATCTCTCACTATGGATTTATAAAGTATCTAACAGAATGGAATTCTGACCTAAGGCCCTTTAGTGTTATTGTAATATAATAATAATTGTAAAAAGATGAATGGTTCACAATTTGTAGTAGTTTAACCATGGACAAAGAATTCTGTCTGCTGCTTGTATATTGTATATGGCCATCAGATAAGAAAAAATAATCTTGAGATACACTGATTCGTAAACATTGTGTGTACAAAAATGAAGTGCAGATAGTGGCACAAATGTGATAAGAACAACATAAAATTTCTCTTAGTAAATCACAGAAAGAAAAAGTGATACCAGTCCCGGATTTGGCTCCATTTTTCTGCCAGATCGTTCTCCACGTAAACCCCTAATGTGGTGGGGTGGATAAACACTACACAGGACCTGTGTGATTAATGGAGAGGTTAATGGCACTAATATTGACCCTGCCCTGCAACATATGGTCTCAATATCAAACCAAAGTGGAACTCTTCAATATTAGGGTGTAAAAAGAGGAAGAAAGAAGGAGAGGGGAGCTACCATGGTAAAAGATCTTGATGTCTGAGAGAGACAGGACTTAGGAGTTGGCTGAAATGAGCAACCCTGAACTACATACCTTAGAAGCAGCCAAGCCTTGGAACGAGACTAGTAATGGGCTTTGTGTTATTGTCTTATTTATTAATTGTATAAAACCCCAACAACAGAGTGAGTTTTGACCCTACACAGGGCACAGAGATTACATTCATTCTGTATCTTCCTAATTTATAAATCATTCAACTATATAGATGCTGTCATAAAAAAAATGAAGGGAAAGAATCAGATCTCAGTCACGCTATTGTAATCCAGAGTACATAGAACAGTAACTCTAGATTTGTACCATTGTGTTAACCTGGTGTAACAGTGTGAGAGTAGTCTAAGGCTGACTCACCACACTCTATTTGGTAAGCATATCCACATAAGTCAAAGTGAGATCTGTAATTAATAGAATCCGGCACAGATGCAAAATTGTGCATCTGCATCTGCAAAAATGTTCTACAGATATCTGCATTCACATATGTGGACGGAAATACCTGCAGATATCCATCAGTCTTCAGGGTTGTAGATACACAATTATTTACCAAAATGAGCCACGTTAACATACACAGATGTGGGTACCTGCAGATACAAAGCCGGTATTTGTGGATTTGCCCGGTTCTAGTAATTAATTACAAGGGAGTAGATTAATCAATCAACCAGGGGACTCAGCTCCTCAGTTGAAGATGGTTAAAAGAAAGACAGGTGAAACAGGCCAGGATTTCAAAGAAGTGAGATCTTTTTTTTCCCCCTTCTGCCTGCTCAGTAGCTGGGCAGTAAGAAAAGGCTTAGGGGAAAGCCTTATGCTATGGGGAACAAACACTTGTAAAGCAAGTACATGGTACTGAGCTTGCCACTTGGGGGGGGGGGTGAGTTCTGTTTGCAGCAAACAATCCAGGGTGAGGATGTCCAGCCCTATGACCTTCAGCTCATAATTTTTAAATAATGTTCTTGTTTAGCTCTCAGACATCCTTTGTCATCCATCCTGTAACAGAATAGCCCTGCCTCTGTCCTTTGCGAGGTATGTTGTGTTTTACTTTACTGAAGGCATTTGATTTAGGGCTATTGGTGGGTAATCAAAGTTTCTTTGTATTTCTTCAAAACTCAGATAAATCCCTGGAACAACTGACTCACCAAGATATTGGTTCTTTTATTCTGCCTATGTACAGAACTCTAGACCTTATTCCCAGGTTGAACTTTTCATGCTCCCAGATAAGGGTCATTGGATGTGGAAAGAACTCATTTATCCCTCCACTGAATCCCATATGTTCATTATAACCTTCAGGATCTTATGCGATGGAGGGAGGCAGAAATGATCTTTACTGGGCCCTAGGCAGAATGCTAGATGCCTCCCTTATCTCCTTCCTGCTGTTTCGCTGCACTTTCGTAGAAAATATTTTAAGTACTTTCTTTTTTCCACAAATTCCATCCTGTAGGTATCCAACCAGGAAAAACCTATAACAGAGTGATCTCATGCCTTCAGACAAAAACCCAGTATGGATACAGAAGGCCTTCAAAATACTTTTAAAATAATCTACTTGAAAGGAAACCTTTAAAGAAGGTTCTGTTGCCTAACATTTAAAAAAAAGATTTTATAGTTTTCTGATCCTCCTCATCTGAAATAGCTGGCTCAATGATTCCTGGCCAGTAAAGTCTCAGGGCACATCTACACAGCATGCCTATTTTGGAATAGGCTAATTCAAAAGTTATGTTTCAAAATAGCTTATTTCGAAATAGTGCATCTACACAGCAAATGCCAATCAAAATAGCACAGAGTAGAGTGTCCACATTCATTGGACGCTGAATCACATTTAAGGCCACTCTTCAGGGCAAGGCATCTGGACAGCAGTTACTTCTTAGAGCTACTGCCGGGGGCTATTGGAGGCTCGAGTTTAAGAGGATCCCCCTGTACAGCCGTGTCTCAGGCTCCTCTCCTTTGTCTGCCTCCTCGAGGGACAGCAAAGTCTTTTCTCTGCCTGCTGTAGTTGCCCTTGTGGACACCTCAGCTCTCTAGCCATGGAGCTGGACCTACCTCCCAGTAGTTGACAGCTCTTCTATGTCTTGGTGCACCTCCTGCTGCAGTTTCTGTGGGTTGCCTTCCAAGGACCCTCAGCTCATTGTGGGGCAATTCTTCACCTGTCTTGGGGTGCTGCTTATACAGCTTAACCCCACCCTCCCGCCCCTGCGCACTGTGCACCACCGCTTCTGGTGCCTGGATGTCAGGTCTGTCTGGTGGGATCAGATCATCCTAAAGTGGTGGGATGACCAGCAGTGGCTCCAGAACTTCCTCATGCAGAAGAACACCTTTCTGGAGCTATGTGAGTGGCTCCCCACTGCCCTCCAGTGATGAGACAAGCATATGAGACCCACCATTCCCCTCTAGAAGTGGGTAGTCATTTCCATCTGGAAGCTTGTCACACTGGATAGCTACTGGTCCATTGGGAACCAGTTCAGCATGGGGAGATTGACTGTCAGGACTGTGGTCATGCAGGTATGGTCCTCTCCAGTTATTGTCCCAGGAGGGTTGTATTGGGGAACTGCTGGAATGGGGTTCCCTAGGTCATTCAGTCCCTCACTGACCACTGCAGCCAGTTCACCAACATCTATGTTGGGTGGTCAGAGAAGGCACCCAATGCACATGACTTCCGAACCCCTAGCCTGTTCCCGAAGCTGCACACTGACCCTTTTCCCCCAACCTCATCATCAGGGTCAGAGACGTGGACATGCCAATCTGTATTGTAGGGGATGCAGCCTACCCTCTGCTCCCCTTGCTCATGAAGCGCTACACCAGGCATCTTGACCCCAGCAAGGAACGTTATAACACCAGACTCAGCAGGGCCCGAATTGTTGTTGAGGGAACCTTCGGGCATCTTCAGGGGAAGATCCAAAACCTCCTCACCCGGCTGCACCTCAACAAGCAGAATGTCCCCCTGGTGGTGGCGGTGTGGTGTCCTTCACAATATTTGTGAAAGCAAGGGGGAGACATTGCTGCGAGAGTAGGGGACAGAGGTCGACCAGATCGGCAGCTGTTCATGGATGCTATCGGGCAGGCCCATTGGGGGCTGTGCATATCCAAGAGGCCCTGTGGGAGAATGTCAGCCTCCTAGATATTTGTCAGTTTTACAACAGACTACATAAAAAGTGATGGCAGAATCAGTACAGACTGAAATTTTACACAAACAAAATTAGAAAGTAAGCAGTTTTTTAGTAATAGTGTGTTGTGACACTGTTTGTATTTTTATGTCTGATTTTGTAAGCAAGTCATTTTTAAGTGAGGTAAAACTGGTGAGTATACAAGGCAGATCAGACACCTGAAAGGAGACCTATAATTTGGAAAGGTTGAGTATCCTTGGACTAGAGGGTGTGAATGTATAGGGGAAAGAGAAACAAACTCTGAGCAGGCATGTTTAATTGCTAACATGCTGAGCAGTTTAAATAAGAGCCAAAGGTGAAATCTTGAACAAGTTCAGCTAAAATAAATTGCCTTTCCCCGTTCAAAAGACATTTTTTCAAAATGTCCACATTCAAATGAAAGCATCAATTATCATGTATAAACTTTCAGTGATGAATGGATGTTTTTGCATACTGCTTTTCTGTTATTCTGTAATAAATCAATGATGCCTGCATTACAGAGGTCCCCTTTACTTCCTCTTTAATGAACTATCTCTGAAACCTTTTTGACTGCTAATATTTTATTTGTCACATATGGTATTTAATGAGTTGAAGACTAGCTCAGCAGAGCCAGATGAATTACCTAAATGTCACAAGTGTTTATCCCACATTTGTTTATTTATTTATTTTCCTTTTCTGGGACTAGAGTATGACCCAATGTATCAAACCTCAGTATTTTGCATAGCTTTAAATTGTTTGTTTAGACAATAATTTAAAGAGACTCCATTATCCAAACTCTCTCTGGCTGTCAATCTCTGATGTAATAAGGCATGCACCGTTAAGAATATTTTTGGTGTGTGAACTTATTTTTTATAAAACAACATAATGCTGGTTGAAAAAATGTTATTTTCTGAAGAAAAAGAAAAATAGGCTGTTTTGGGGGCAAAAATTTGAAAACTGAAATATTTTGGCCAAAATATTCTGATGCGATACCTCAGAGAGGTTGCAGTTTGGATGTCTCGTGTTTCAATTTTCCTCTGTATCGCTGGCTGAATTACATCTCTCATTCTGCATCTTAGCCAGAGAGCCTGGGCTACAGAAGAGAATGGGGATATAAATCAACATAGCCACCAATTCTGTGAGACACTGTGGCAACATATCCAAATACATATATTTTATTTTCAGTTGTTTGGTTTATGGACCAAAAAATTAACATCTTTGGAGAGAAGATACTCCTTTCCCCCCAATCATGTCTTTGAAAACCCAATTTTCTGAGAAGAAAAAGTTTTAATAGACAATTTCTAGCCCTTTTCCTCAAAAAAACCCAAACACCTTCCCCGACCACACACACGCACACTTTGATAGCATGCAAATCAAACCCTTAACACATAATTTCAAATATTTTTCTTTCTCCCCATAGCTACCTTTACTTTTTATTATTCTGATTTGTATTCATGAGGGGAGCATTAGTCATGCTTCAAATGCATTCATTCTCCAACCTTATTGAAACAATTAGTGTTTATACTGTTTGCCTGTTGGTACCAATCCAAATATGGTGTATCTTTTAAGTGTTCCTCATTTAAAACTGGATAGTTTTATGTGCTCCAAATCTCGGTTTGCACAATTATGTAACTAGTGTAACTGCTCCTTCCCTGCTCCTCCTGGACTTGGCCCATCCTTGGTTCATCATCTGGTTATACCTTGTCTCTTCAGGTGCTATTTCTTCATTTCCACTACTTTCCCTTACTTCCTCCTCTCTCACATTCATTCATGCCTTTCTCCACATTTACTCATTTTATGTCTTCTCCACTAGGATTCAGCAAGGGATGCTGGAAGTACCTTCTTCCCTTTCTCCGAGCCTGGGGGATTTCACAACTTTTCTTCCAGGCTAAAGGAGAAGCACTCCTGGGAGGATTTTCATTATGCATTAGGCACTGCTCTCCTCTAGGCCTTCCACTGTGGTATCAACGCTATCATGGGTGTGCTGCTGGCAACTTCCTCCATCTAATGGTGCCTTTGTCTTTAGACCTTTCAGGGAATTATGCCACCAAGAGACAATGGCTTCTGGCTTTTAAATATAGGGGGGGGGCAGCCTTTGGGAAAATACTAAGACACCTGACTCTATGCTAGATTTAAGCAACACAGAGTTCTCATTAAAATGCAGAGTGCAGCATGCATTTTTTCCAGAGCTTAGGTCTTCCTGCCACACATTTCCAGGACATTTTCTTGTGTCTTGGTGTGCAAGTCTCACCTTGGCCAAACCTCATTATCATAACTTCCAATGATTAGCTTTCAAAACTACATTTACCTCAAATAAAGGCACATCTTATCTTTATTCAAATAACTAACATGAGGATATGAGGGGTTTTGTGAACAGCCATGCTCTCTGACAATGTTCATTTTACCTGAACAAGAAAGTATAGTATGACCATTGATTGCCACTTATTACTCACAGAACATCTAATTAAAAAATGCTAGTTTGATTTTTCTTGGTATGAAAGAAATGTGAGAGCTGTTTCTTTTTCAGTGATATGACCCTGTTTGGGTATTATTTACATCATTAGTGAGACAAGAAGCTAACACTTCATATATAACATATGTATCAGGACCCATGCTGTGTACCATACTGTACCCTAAGCAACAGTTATTTGTTCTCTTTTAATAACCAAATTTAATTGCAGCTGAAAATTGTTACGAGTTTCCAATGAGAAATGTTGCTTAAATATTTCAATATTTTTTTAAAAAATCCTTCCTCTTGAATAAGTCAACTATTTTTTCCAATTGTGTTTCACCAGTTGAAAAGATACAGAGCCAGTGGGATGAAGTACAGGGACACCTTCAAAGCCGCAGGCAGCAACTACATGAAATGTTAAAGGATTCAGCACAATGGTTGGAAGCCAAACAAGAAGCTGAGCAGGTTCTAGAACAAGCCAAACTCAAGCTTGAATCATGGAAAGAGATTTCTTACACTGTGGAAGCCCTGAGAAAGCAAAACACCGAACTTAAGGTTATTATTGAAGTTAATTTGTATTACAGATGAAAAATCAAAATGTAGAAATCTCTGATGAAAATGTTTTTATGTAATTTGAGCAGTTGATTGATGAATAATACTTGCAGGATTGGGTCACGCAGGCTATCGGCTCTCCTGTGTGTTTGTTTTGTTTGTTTCCTTTTAAGTCTTTTTAGCTTTATGTTTGAGGGCAGGGCCGGACTAATTCTAGTGATATTCCCATAAATAAGTATAAAGAACATCTACTCAAGCTGGTTAAAAAAAAAAAAAAGCACCCCTCATTCCCCCCTTTCTTCCCCTCCCACACACACATGCCTTTTAACTGTCCTCTGTCCACAGAAATGTCAGTCAAGCTAAATTAACATCCATTGCTTTTAAGCAATCTCTCCCATCCTATACTTTTGAAATAGATACAAACATTGCTTTTTAATTTGCCCTGTGGAACGTAAGCACAAAATCACCAGAAATCCTACATTTTTTGTATGTTTTAGGCCTAGGAACTGGTTAAATTTTCTCATCTGTGATTCTGCCTTGAGGGTCATTGCCTGAGAAGGATGGATTATTATAAATAACAGCAATCACTCACTAATGTATTGGAAAGAGTTAGAGATTATGTACACTGCTGTCATTCAGCAGAGAGGAGACACATTTTTCATTGTCTCTTTCTGGAGATAGAATGTTGGCTTCTGACCAGAGTTTGGTTTAAAAAAAAAAAGCCTCAGAGTAAGTTTCCTAATGTGAAGATGGGGGGGGGGGGGGGGGGAGTTAGTTGAACAAATTATAAACAAGTTCTTAAGTAACTGTTTAAAAAATATTCTCCACTTCAAATAAAGTATACAGACAAGTAAGAATATTGAAAACAGCTATTTTACAAATAGAGAACCACATTTTTCATTTCTTACTAGCATAAAAAAGCACCTCCTGCTATTAGACTCACCAGGATTACCTTTATGAGACGGTCACATATCTTAATACAAATGTAATTTTAAAACTTCATTTTAGAACATTCTTCCCTTCGAATATGAATCTTCAACACAAACTGAAAATTACAATATGTATGCATCTGTAGGAGTGTGCATATGCTTATGTACAAATAGAACTGGATGGGGAAATTGTTCCTATACTGTAATCACTTTTTATATTTCAGATTGTTCCCCTTTTTCTAAATCAAGATGAAATCTGAGACCTTTGTCTCTCTCTTTTATGGGTAAAATTTCCAATCTTTCTCACCCACTCCTTCCCAAGTTTAGCCCAGTTGTGAGGGCACTCAGCTGGGTTGCAAGACACCCAGATTCTAGCCCCTGCTTTGAATATTAAGTGGAATATTCTGGATTGCTGGTCTTTCTCTTTCTATTCAGTTCTGACCAGACTTAAGATATTTCAAGATGGACATTTTTCATTAAAATTGATGCATTACAACAAAAAGGTTTGGTTGGTGAATCTGCATATTCTGATGAAAAATTGTTTTGTCAAAAAATTTCAAACCGGCTCTATGTAGATGAGAGTGTATGAGAGAATAGCTAATATCCTAATATTTAATATCCAATCCATCAATAAAACAAAAAGAAGAAAAAAATGTCACTATTGTTAGTTATGAATCAAAATCTGGATCTTGAATAACCCAGACAGTTGGTGCATTCAGTGTCCAGACCTGGAGCTGAATTTTGCATCTTGAGCCCATATCTACAAATGTTATGAAACGTGTTATAGTTTCTTTACGAAAACCTGTAAGATCATCATACCCGTTGTCGGGCCTTGCTTTGCTTTGCATTCCCCACATGCTGATATAATAGCCTGAGGCTGTAAAGTTGCAGGCAGTGCCAGTCACCTTAGTTTACTTTCATTTGTTTGGTTTTGCTTGTAATCCTTCCTACAAGTGAAAAGAAATTCACCTCTGGCTCAGAGAGGGTCATTCTGGCTCCCCTCCGCCCCCCAGCCTTTGAATAAGAAATCTTTGTCTGCTTTGTGATTCTTATTGTGTCAAATCCTGCATAAAAGCCTCTCAGATGGGACAGCAATAGCTATTTTGTGCTTGGCTGAGCTAAGTGTACATGAATTCAAAAGAAAACTGAAATCTTGTTTGAGCTTAGCTGATTTAGATTTCTTCTTTTATAAAATAGCAACTGAATTGAAGGATCTAGAAATAGATCTGGTCTTCAAAATAACTGCTTTCAAGTGTTCTGTGTTTTAACATGCACATGTATTTTGATATCCAATGGGTGAGTGTTTAGAACAGTGGTCTCCAACCTTTTAAAGCATGAGATTGCTTTCTTAATTCAAGTGCAACCCAAGATCTACCTCAAATATAAATACCCTTGCCCTGCCTCCTTCCCTCCCCTTCTCTGAGGCCTCACCCCTGCTCACTCCATACACCATTTATTGCCCAGCCTCACTCACTTTCATCAGGGTGGGGCAGAGTGTTGGGGTGCAGGCCCTGGTCTTGGATTAAGGGAAATGGAGTGTGAGAGTGCCTCTGAGCTGCTCTTGGGGCAGGCAGTTGGGATGTAGGAGGGGGTCTCTATATAGACAAGCTCTTGTGCTTGCTATTTTAATGATTAATTATTCTTTAAGCCGAGCAAAATTCAGATGACAGCTTTGGTGCATTTACCTATAAGAAAATAAGCAGCCCATCCAGGGATGTATCAAGACCCCAGACTGCAGAGCTATCCAATCCAGGTCTATGAAGGAGCTTGATGTTAGGGAGTGTGGTCAGCAAGAATTACCACTACCTTTCCCGCCCCTGCCTCCCCTCCTGCTTAACTGTCCCATTTCATGGACCTGATCCAAAGTCCTCTGAAATCAATGGAAAAATTCTGTTTAATTTCAGTGAGCTTTGATCCTACCTCTTTATGGAGTTTGTTGCTACCAAGGGCACAAATGAAATACATTAGTACATCACATGAATAAGTACATAGGCATAAAGTAATATTGCTTTTACTCCACTGGGCTGTGTCTACATTGGCATCCCTTTCCGGAAAATGGATGCTAATAGACACTTCGGAATTGCAAATCCGCGGGGGATTTAAATATCCCCCGCGGGATTTGCATTTACATGGCTGCTGCGTTTTTATGGCTCGGGGTTTTTGCCGGAGAAAAGCGCCAGTGTAGATGTGATTCTTTGGAAAATAAGCCCTTTCAAGTAGGAATCCCTTTCAAGTAGGAATAAGGGATCTTGCAGAAAAGGGCTTATTTTCCGGAGAATCGCGTCTACACTGTCGCTTTTCTCCGGCAAAAACCACGAGCCAGAAAAAAGCGACATCCATGTAAATGCAAATGTCGCGGGGGATATTTAAATCCCCCGCGGATTTGCAATTCCGAAGTGTCTCATTAGCATCCCTTTTCCGGAAAGGGATGCCAATGTAGACACAGCCCTGGTGTATATCTCAAACCTATAATTAGGTCTTAATTTACCCCAGTGATTGACACCCTTTTAAAATTTCCAGTTGTAAGAGTTTTAAATTGTAATACTGGGCATGTATTGCATAGTTCTTACTTGAAAATCAGTCTTATTCAAATGTCTGAAGTTATTTCTGACTTACTCAAAATGAATATCACTCACAGTGTCTGTGGCTTTCCATTCAAGAATTATATGCTAGGGACTGGGTTTAGGTCTGGAAGAATACAGAACATGGAAAATTCGCAATGGGAGTCTGCTTTTTCACTTTAAAATTCAAAAATTAATCTTAGTCATATTAATTATTCTGTGATGAATGTGAGTTTTGTTAGCCAAGCAGGTTGAATTAATAAAGTAACAGTAGCAATCTCAGCAGAGAGACCAAAGTTTTAATTTAATAAGTATGGAGACCAGTTTTGTTTTCCCTTTAGAAAGTTGTTCCTTTTAATCAGGGTTGAGTAGGAAGTATGAAGAATCTTGGGCAACTAATGCCCATCTTCTACCTGTGATGTTGAAGACAATATCAAATCATTTGAAGATGACACAAATATTGGATCACTGCTACATAATGAAAAAACAAGTCACTGATACACTGAAAAATGCCTTATCAAGAGTAGTGGTGGATTCTCTATCACTAGCAATTTTTAAATCATGATTGAATGTTTTTCTAAATGATAAGCTGTCCAACCTGACTAATAGCCATTGATGGACCTATCCTCCATGAACATATCTAGTTAATTTTTTAACCCTTTGGCCTTCACAGTATCCTCTGGCAAAGAGTTGACTATCTATAGGCTGAGGCTATGTCTGCACTGCAGAGCTTTACATCCAAGGAATGGGACGGCTTTTCAAAAAAAAAAATGTTTCAGACAAGCAGATCCATGTAAACCTCATTCTACGAGGAAGAAGGGATGTTACAAAAGAGGGTTATTTTCTGATAATTGGCCCTGTGTAGATGGGCCAAATGTCAGAAAAGCCTCTTTCAGAAGAAAAGTGGAAAAAGATACACAAATTGCGGTTTGCAATTTACATATATTTTCTGACTTTTCTTTGTAGTGTAGGAATTGCCTGGCTGTGAAGAAATGAAGAAATGCTTTCTTGTGTTTGTTTTAAACATGCTGCCTCTTAATTTCATTAGGTGACCCCTAGTTCTTGTGTTATGAGATGTAAATAACACTTCTTTGTTTACTTTCTCCATATCAGTCACAATTTTATAGACCAATCATACCCTCTTTAGTCATCTATTTTCTAAGCTGAAATGTCCGAGTCTTATTAATCTCCTGTCATATGGAAGCTATTTTTAGAGAACAACCCACAATGACCCAACCTAACTTAGACTCAATTATATTATATGTATAGTTGGGATTATGTTTTCCAATATACATTACTTTGATCACAATGCTTCTGGCCTTGGAATTTACGAATCTATGAATTGCTTGAATGCAAGAAAATATGCATTTTAGAAGGGCCAAATGTGGAGTAATGGATCCAGGAACAAAGAATGCAGACCATATTTACAGGATTAGAGACTTTGTTTTGGGAAACACTGACTCTGAAAAGGACTTTGAGGTCATTGTGACAGGCTGGATCACTGGGTCTGTCCCCAGGTGTGCTGATCAAGCCACTGATGCCTACCTTCCTGCCTTCTAGGGATCCCATTGCCCTTTCCTGCTGAGCCAGAATATCCTGTCTCCCCCCCACCCCCAGCCAAGGCAAGCTTTGAGGTTTGAAGCATTGAAGCCTTTCCCTGCAGAGCAACACAGTTGCTGAACCAGTTCAGCTCCAGAAGAGCTCAGCTATAAGGGCTCATCACCCAGGAGACAACCCCAAACAGGATCAGAACCCAAATAAACAGAAAAAGCTCATAAGGTCCCAATGAAAGAGAGAGATGCACAGTGGTTGCTCCCCTCTCCCCCAGGTAACAATTATTTACTCTGGGCTTGATAAAAAACAAAGTGTTTTATTGAGTATAAAAAGTAAGATTTAAGTGGTTGGTTGCAAATTAAAACAGAGAGAGCCAAGTAAGTTACAAAGTTAAAATAGACAAAAGATTCCAGCTAATTCTAATATACTAAGAAACGTGTTACATGCAAATTCTTACCAGGGAAACAGGATGTGCCAGGGAAATAGGATGTGCTTGGAACAGGGGAGACAACATCAGGAACTTGGGAGGAAGGAGCAGGAATGGGGGCAGCCAGCTCTGAGCAATATCTAGAGTGCACCGCCCCACCCCCAGTGACACCTGTCGCACAGTGCTGGGACCCCACCCCCCCAATCCTTTAGTGTTGCCCAGAGTGCACATCACCGCACTCCAGAGGTGATTTAAAGGGCTCCAGGTTCTGGCCAATGCCATTGCTGCTACTCATTGGGCTTTAGGCCTTTTGAGTTGTCAGACCCAAGGACAATTGCCCCCTTTGGACCACCCCCGCAACCACTACCACCCATTGGCAGGCCTGGCCTGGAAGGGGTTTGCTTCTCATAAAACCAAACAGAAAAAAGATGGAATCCCGTAATCAAATTCAGGCCTCAAAATTGACATCATAGAACAAATGTTGAAAGAGACTGAACCAAGATGAACCAGAGAAATAGGATAAGCTTGGATAGGATTGCTTCTTAATAAACCTTAAAGAAAAGAAATTAAAAAAAGAATTTTTGAGTAATGCTCTGTTTTGGCACCACTAAATCAGTGCTTAAGGTTTGAAAACTTGAAGAAAACATTATTGGAAACTAAATTGGCTATAGCCCTTTTTCTGTGAAAACATAGTGATGATGATAAGAGTTTATAGGGATAAAGAAAAAAATATACTTGATTCCTATTTAATTCCCATTTTAAAAAATTACTAAAAAAAAATGGAAAAAAATTAACAATCCCTTTTTAATAAATCCAAAATAAAAATGAATAAAAAACATATTATTCAAATAAAGTATGTAGAATTTCCTTTTATTTAAAAAATAATTGAGTTAAAAACCCAAGCAATGCCAGGTTAATCTGCTATCATTCCAGATATAGACCAACCTTACGGAAAAAGAACTGTACTGTTTGTGCCATTTCATAGATTATACCACATTTCATAACATACAGTTCTAAGTGCGGTAGCATATTATAGGAATGATACCCACTGCTGCACAAACACTGAAATAGAGGACCAGTAATGAATGGTTATTCCACTCTAAAGCAGTTAAATAGCTGAAAAGAACATCCAGAGAAGGGGAAGGGGTGGGACCACATTTCCAGAATTGTGTTATATAAATATTTAATGCTGAAAGTGACATGATCTAAATTGAATGGTGCTATACATACATATTGGCATATCTGGGTATGTGAGAGCAGTTTATTTTATTCCCCTGGGTAATACATGGATAAAAAGAAAGATCCATTCTCATTTCCTTACTTGTTTTTAATTAAGAACCCTTAATTACATAGACTTTCTCACTAATAACATAGCAACTACTGTCTTCTACTTAAATAAAATTAAAAATATACATAAGCATCATGATTAATGCACATCCCTAACTCTTTAAGCCTTTTAATAAAGTCAGAAAATTCAAGAGAGGACACAGATGAAACAAGACGAATGCTTTACAAAATGTCATAATGAAATTAAGGTAGTAAAGCACTTTTAATACTTTGTGTTTAAACTTATTCCAAAGTAGATGGAAGAGAAATGGGGCCTGAAAGAAAAAAGAAAAGAAAGAAAAGAAGAAAGAAATTGTATTCCATTAGTTTAATTATAAAAATTCATTACATCAAGTCATGTAAGACAGAAAATAATGGGACTCTAATAGGTTGGACAATAAACCTTTCACTATAACACTTTGCTTTCAGTCTCTGAGAAAAGCATAGAGCAGGAGCAATGACTTAAGTGTGCACTCTTCAACATTGTTGAAAAGATTAAATACTCATTTCCAGTAAACTGGAAAATGCAAATTGTTTCCTCAGACAAAATCCTCTGTACTCTTCATTTATGTTCTGAATGATATTGTTCTTTACTAATGTCAGGGATTTAATAGATTGGTCTTGAAGTTAATGGTGAGAATCGACACTTTGGAAGTAGCATTGTAATAGGTCTGTCAGCATTTCCATTAAAAAAGCCTGCTTTGGAGGAGTTTATAAGGTCATTTAAATTCACATGGGACTAGAAAAAGGTACACATTTTCCAAGTGAAAGTTTACAGGCCATTAGTCAACAACATGGACAGACTGTTTTGATAATTTTTGTACCTATAAAGCAAATGTAAAAAAACCTACTATAATAATTTTGATTGGAAAACAGCAATTGTGTATGTATGATAGCTAGGGCTTTATCACATTATAAATGGGGAAAAAAATTTAAAGTATGGGCACAGTGATAGTCTTACAGATGTAGAATAGATGGACAAAGTTTGTAGCAAAAAAAAGCCCTCATATAATAAAGTATCTAACATACAAAATAATAAAAATAAGCCCAGGTGAGGGCATAGTTAAAGTGTGATCTGAGTTTCAGAGTCACTCTACCAACTGAGGCTGCCTAGGGATTTGCCAAAGGTCATGTGTCTGTCCGCCGTGGCTGTGACTTTTCCCTAGCCAGTGCCATCTGCTTTTGGGGATACAATGGACCTGGAACTTCAGTGGGGTTGGTCCTATGCTCTGAGTAGCATACATGAAAGCAAATGAGACCAGGGGCTGAATCCAGCCCATAGTATTTAAAATTATCAGGTATTCTGACTTATTGACAATACACAGTCATGAGTGAGTAAATTTAAGAAAATGCTTAGTCAACCTTCAGTTGTTTCTGGTAACATTGAAAAGCAGCCATCACTTCTCCTGCAAAACAACTTTTTTGAAGGTTAAAATATATTGATTTTTAGGTTCCTCTATCTTCCCCCTCTCATTTACCAGCCACAACCTTTTAGCTGTGGAAATAGATTATCTTTGTGGAGGCAGGTAGTTACGTTGTTACCTTTTAGATTTCAAAGGACAGATCACCTTCAGAATAGCAGGACACAGTTATCTCTCACCTGGCCAAGATAGCTTCTCTGCTGCTCTAAAATGCAAGTTAGATGAAGAAAGAGCCCGTGTTTTCCTGAATTTTACAATCTTATGACTCTCTTTGAGTCTTACAGGGACATCCCAAAATGCCAGTTCACTTTAAAGAAATAAAAGAAGCTCTCCTAACAGGCAGCATATTACTTCCCACTTAAAGTAGAGCAAAAACTACTTCCAGCACATGAGCTACATCTTGTAATTCTCCTGTTCCCAAGTTAAGGGGACCTATAATGCTCAAAGCAGATAAGAGAAGCTGAAGTTTTTTGTGTGATTGGAAGAAACTAGCCTAGGTAGAGACTCCGTTAAATGATCAGATAAGTATCAAAACTTTTGTAAGCTTATTGAGAATGAATCTGTAAACTTTAAAGTGAGCAATCACAACATATTGTTCAAATTATTTATTTATTTTACTTGACTCCTTTCCATCATGCATAGATCTTGACAAAATAGCTTAGTTATCATTAGCTTTGTGTGAAGACTGTTGGTTGAATCAAAACCAGATTTCAACATGAACATCACTTTGGGAAAAGAGGAGAATCTATATTTACTGAGGTTTTTCTTCTTGGAAAAGGAATTCAAGCCTCACTCTTCCTCAGAAAGTTTCTAATTTATACAGCCAGCTACTGAGTATTTCCAGTTTGAGAACAACTTATCCCTCCAGATCAGCAGCACAGCCATGGGTACACGCATGGCCCCACAGTAGGCTGACCTAGAACAACGTTTCCTCAATTCCCATCCCCTTTTACCCCTTCTCTACTTACGCTACATCGATGACATCTTTATGATCTGGACGCATGGCCAAGAAACACTGGAGACATTCCACAGAGATTTTAACAACCTACACCCCATCATCAATCTCAGCCTGGACCATTCTACACGAGAGATCCATTTCCTGGACACCACAGTACAAATCAGCAATGGAAAATTAGACACCACTCTCTACAGAAAACCCACTGACTCATACAGTTACCTACATGCTTCCAGCTCCCATCCAGAACACACCATACGATCCATCATCTATAGCCAAGCCCTTCGATACAACCGCATCTGCTCTAATCCCACTGACAGAGACCAGAAACTTCAGGATCTCTACCAAGCATTTATAAACCTCAACTACCCACCCGGAGAAATAAAAAAGCAAATTGAAAGAGCCATACAAATACCTAGAAACCATCTATTTCAAGACAGACCCAAGAAAACCAACAATAGAACACCACTTGTCATCACCTACAGCCCCCAACTTAAACCTGTCCAACACATTATCAATAAACTATAGTCTATACTGGAACAGGATACTAAACTCCAAGAGGCTCTGGGAGAAAGACCCATAGTTTCCTATAGACAACCACCTAACCTCAAGATGATCCTTACCAACAACCACAAGACATAACACACTAATACCAACCCTGATACCTTCCCTTGCAACAAACCCCGTTGCCAGCTTTGTCCACATATTCACTCTGCTGATACCATTATTGGACCTAACCAAGTGAGTTATAAGATCAAGAACACATATTCCTGCATATCCAGAAATATAATTTATGCTATCATGTGCCAAAAGTGTCCGTCTGCTATGGACATTGGACAAACGTCTCAGACACTTCGCCAAAGGATCAATGCCCACAAAACAGATATCAGACAAGATCACAAAGAAAAAACAGTTTCTTGCCATTTCAACGAGAAAGGACATTGTCTCAATGACTTGATTACTTGCATCCTGCTTCAAAGACCTTTTAAGACTTCACTTGAAAGAGAATCCTTTGAACTGTCATTCATGCTTAAATTCGACACTTTACACTTGTTTGAATAAAGACACTAATTATCTTACCCATTACAAAGATAGCTTCCCCAATTATAACCTCTAATATCATTAGCTCACAGACATTTACCTCCCTCCCTCATACCCCTTCTGTTCTGAAATTTGATTTGTCCTTTTCATATGTGGTCATTTTTTTAATTGTATCCTTTGGTTTATATCGTTGTGACAATTTTCTTCCACTATTTGATCTGAGGAAGTGGGTCTGGCCCACGAAAGCTCATCACCTATTAAACCATCTTGTTAGTCTTTAAAGTGATACATGTCCTGTTTTTTGTTTCAGCTACACCAGACTAACACGGCTACATTTCTGTCACTATTCTACTGAGTATAATAATCCTTTCATGAGAGTTTTTGGCAAATATAGCACATACTTTTGTACTTGGACTATAAAAGATGGTTGGTAACCTATTGACTTGGGGAGATGTAGATGCATACAGTGTTTTACCAGTGTTTGTTATGACAGGCAGGCAAACAGGAAAAGTATATGGAGTTGGGTTAACTTTTGTAATCAATTCTCTAATCTTCTGATCTTCTTTTCTAGTGAAGAAGGAATTATTAGGAGATCTAGATAAAAATTAAAACACAAAACACTGAAATATATTTAAAATTGTAAATGCTTTCTTAAAACTATTCCCCCCCCCCCTAAAAAAAGAGATGGATAATCAGCATTATAGTAACTTACTGTTAGTTTTAATAGTGTTGTTTTATTTTGAAGTATGCAAGTGTAGTACTGATCCAGTAGATGGCACTAATTACATAAACAAATAATTCTTAATAGAGTGCAAAAATTCAAAAAGCATATTATTTATCCAAGCTTTCATGTTATGTCACATTGCAAAGAAAAAAAGGGGGCCTGGCAGTATATCAGTATATTATTTTACTAAGGTTTTCCCTCCCCCCACCCCTATTCCGCAGCATAATAAATTCTCCATCACAAAGACAAATATAGTCAGAGTGCACAATAATTTATTCAACTATTTATTTCTGAGAGAGAACTATTATGATTCTGTTCACTGCCTTACCAATATTGGCTGCCACATTTTATCTTACAGTGGAGATTTTGTTTGTTAGTCTTGTCAGCCCTTTGTTGGTAGTACTGCAGACTTCTTGTGCCCCATAATTTAAAAAAAAAAAGGCCTAGGCCTAACAATTACCACATGTGACAGAGGCTGTTTCTGTTATTACCAGAAAACAGAAGATCCTTCCTTTTTTTTTTTTAATCTTGAAGGTTTTAAAGGTTTAAAGGTTCATCTACTTTTCTAATATTCAAGGTTTATTTTTAAGAGAAGCTGAGATTCATTCTTGTTTTATTTGGTTTTTTTTTCCCTCTAGCAATTTTCAAAGGAGCTGCGGCAGTGGCAAATACATGTGGATGTGGTGAATGACATGGCACTTAAGCTTCTCCGTGACTACTCAACAGATGACACCAGAAAAGTAGAACTGATGACAGATAACATTAATAACAGTTGGGCTACCATTAATAAGAGGTACAATACAATTTCTAGCATTAACACTTGTGGTTAACATCACTGAATTGCATTAATCCACTTAATGCTGTGATTAGGTGGCAACAGGGCTGGATTAAGAGTCGGGGGGGGGGGGTTAGCCAGGCAATTGCCCTGGGCGCCAACCTATAGGGGGAGACTGATGGCAGCTGTAAGGGGCACCACGCACCCATGGGCCACGCAGCGCCCCTTAGAGCTGCAATCAGGCGCCACATGCCTGATTGCAGCTGTAAGGTGTGCCAAGCACCTGGGGGCAGGGCCACACATGCGCCATGCACCCGGGGGCAGAGCCGCAAATGCGTGGCGCATCCACTGCCCAGGACGCAGGAATGGCTTGAGCTGCCCTGGGTGGCAACATGGAAGGGAAGTACCTGTAGAAGCCAGTCACCCCAATTTTTTTCTGTAGAGGTGCATCTACACTGCAGTGCTAGCTCAAAATAAGCTATGCAATTTGTGTAGCTCAAATTGCATAGCTTATTTTCAACTTATTTCAAAATAGTCTATTTCAAAATTTGGCTGTCTAGATAGCCCCAAATTTTGTAATAGAGCGCTATCCCAACAAGTCCCTTAATCCTTGTGGAACGAGGTTTATCGGAACATTGGAGTAGCACACTCTTTATTTTGATTGCATTTTGAAATAACATGTGTGCTATAAAGATGAGGAAAATGCTATTTCAGGATACCAGATGTATCCCAAAATAGCGCCACAGTCTAGACGTACCCTAGATGTTTATCTTTGAAATGACAAGATTTGGGGGTAACTACTCTGACATGAAACATTATAATTTACCAACTTTACACTGCTTTTACGTATAAACAGATTTTCTAATTAACTTCAGTTAGTACATTGTGTTTCATAAAGTTCCGTAGATATTTAAATTACAAGTGTTATTTTTTCCATTTTCTAACTACTATCTTAGCATCTGAATTTCTACACAGTTCCAGGCAGTGCCATAAATTGAACAGGAAAATGACAAATCTTAATGAAACATAAATCACAATAGAAGCATTACATTCTATCTGGGCAAAGAATCTATAGCCAAGATTTTTTATATTTTTGTTTAGATGAAATTGTTGATAAAACCATTCAGGATTACATTTTATAATCTCTCCGTGTTTGGCAAAGATACCAATTCATTACTAAAAACTATGTTTATAGGCTGTCCCTTATTCTGAATCATCTATGCAGGAAATATTTTGCAGGATAAAAATTTAAATTTCATTTAAGCAATAAAACTCAGATTCATAGGTTTATATTTCTGTACATTAAATGGGATATATAAAAAATTAACTTGAAGTTATTTTAACTGGCTTAGTATCTAGGATTAAGTTTTATATCTTATAACCAAAACCAGAAACTGAATGAGTTTTTAAAATGTTTTTAATTAAAGTTTATGAATGAGGTCAGCAAAGCAAACTTAATTAAATATGCAACAAATTTAGGAAATTTGCTTGCATAGTAAGAGCCACTTAAATAAGCAGTGACTATATGAAATCATTCCCTTTTTCTCTTTACAGCTTTTTTAATTAATTCGGTATTCATACGTCTCCACAACAGTTAATTTCAACAGCATTTCTGTTTGTAGCAAAGCTATTACCACATTAGCTCCAATTGAAGCACAAAGAAGATATTATCAGTGTTTTCTAAGCAGCATTGTAATCTGAAACGTTTGCTGAGGAGAAGTACTGTAGCTACAGTGTGAAATGTATTTTAAAAGTAAAGATTTCTGCAGATATTTCTGACCTTACTGTTGATGGAAGCCCTCTTCCTGAAAAGAGACATGTCTTGTGATTTATGTGCCTTGAGAAACTTCTGAAATCATAAAGTTTGGTCTCATTATGTCCTTCATGTTTGGGGAATGCCTGGGACTAGATGAGAAGGGCTGGAAGTCTGAGGTTCAGTCCAGAAAAGAAGTAAAGTTGGTAAGCATTGGGGAAGTAACTGGAAGAATTGGAGGGGATTGTGTGAAATTCTCACATTTGTAACAGACTCGCTATTCTGAGATCTTGATAGATACAGAATTGCTACTGACTGCTCAAATAGCAGCTATAGCCAAGAATCATTTGATAAATACACGTTTCTTTATAAAAAAAAAAAAAGACTGGTGTATTGTGGCAACTTTTTGATGGCATCAATGCCCTTAGCCCCAAGACAAGACTACTGTAATGTGATTTGCTATTATTTCTGCACATTGGGATAGTTTGTTCCCCTGCCCTCAATAAGGCTTCTTTAAAATACAGCCAGCTCTCCCTCATGCTTTTCTTCCTCACATTAGCTTCCCAGGGAATCCTGTCCATCAGTTCCCTGAAGGAGTCAAAGTCTACTTTTCTGAAGGACAAGGGTCCATATTCTGCAACTCTCCTTTCTTCCTTTTATCAGAATTCTAAACTGAACTATGTCATGGTCACTGCTGCCCAGATTGCCACCTACTACTGCTTCCCCTACCAATTCTTCCTTATTTGTGA
Organism: Pelodiscus sinensis; assembly: GCF_052426305.1. NCBI lineage: Eukaryota > Metazoa > Chordata > Testudines > Trionychidae > Pelodiscus > Pelodiscus sinensis. The sequence continues at coordinate 205,490,153 of NC_143052.1, forward strand.
GCAACAGGTCAAGAGGAACATGACCCCTAGTTGGTTCCTCCAGCACTTGCACCAGGAAGTTGTCCCCAATGCTTTCCAAAATCTTCATGGATTGTTTGTGCACTGCTGTACTGCTATCACATCAGATGTCAGGGAGATTGAAGTCCTCCCATGAGAACCAGGGCCTGTTATCTGGAAACTTCTGTTAGCTATTCAAAGAAAGCCTTGTCTACCTGATCCTCCTTGTTCAGTGGTCTATTGCAGACACTGACCATGATATCACCACCCTCGTTGCTCTCACCTCTAATCTTAACCCAAAGACACTAAACAGGCTTTTCTCTAGTTTCATAGTGAAGCTATGAGCAATCATACTGCTCTCTTACATACAGTGCAACTCCTCCACCTTTTCATAGCAGTATTATTGGTACCCAGATGGAGAAATAGGAAGGAGTAGCAATCCAATGGCTTGGTCAGTCTCAGTAAACACGCAGTCACATTCTGAATTCTAGTTCCAGACAAGCATCACACTTCTCGAATTTCCCACTCTGGATTACTCCAGCCCCCTTAGGAGGAAGTCACTGACTAAGCATCTCCTCCTCTTGTAAGTGGTTTTCATGGAACCCTCCACCACTAGGACAGTGCATCCAATGCCAATTCAATGGGATCTCCTTCTCTTCAGGAACCATTCTCCACTATAGTGTCCATGCAGTAGCTCTTCCGAACCATTCTCCACTATAGTGTCCATGCAGCAAGCCTGAAAATAGTTTCTTACCTCTGTCTGCATTGAGGGTACTTGAGTTCTCCTCTTTCTTCTTCTAGAGGTCACATGCTGCCAATTTTCTTCCTGTCTTTGCACTGCCCTCTCTGATTTTTCAGGACACTGAACCTATACTACCAAACACTAACTTCTATACAGAAGGGCCCCCTTCGCATGTTTGCAGATGACACTAAGCTGAGGGCAGAGGTAGATACGCTGAAGTACTGCATTCAGTTTTGGTTACCACACTAAAGAAAGGATGTGCACAAATTGAAGAGAGTCCAGCAGAAGGCAACAAAAATTAAGGGGCTGGAGCATATGACTTATGAGGAGAGGCTGAGGGAACTGGGCTTATTTATTCTGCAGAAGAGAAGAATAAGGGGGGATTTAATAGCAGCCTTCAACTACCTGAAATGGGGTTTCAAAGAGGATGGAGTCAGACTAGTCTCAATGGGGGCAGGTGACAGAATGAGGAGCAATGGTGGATGTCTAGGAAAAAAACTATTTCACTAGGTGCATGGTGAAGCACTGGAACGGGTTACCTAGGGAAGTGGTGGTATATCTATCATTAGAGGTTTTTAAGGCAAAGCTTGACAAAGCCCTGACTGGAATGATTTAGTTGGAGTTAGCCCTCCTTGGAGCAGGAGGTTGGACTAGATGACTTCCTGAGAGCTCTTCCAATCCTCATCTTCCATGATTCACCTATGATTCTATGATTTACATATACTTGTACCCTGCGACTACTCAGAAGCTGAAGGTGGCACAGAAGGTGCTTAGCTACTTGTTAAATGGAACATTGTGTTGAGCACATACCTGCTGTAGTCTGAGAGTTGCATCTGGTTTCTGAATACAGTTCTAGCTGTTGCTTTTATCTTATGAAGACCTAAATGATTTACTACTGGGAAACCTGACAGTTACTTTCACATCACAATATGAGATTACTAATTTAAAGCTGCAAAGATGTGATTATAAAACAAAATAAATAGATAAAAATGGCATTAGGCACAAATTTGCAAATGTGGAGGGTGAAACAATGGAATTGCCATGGCTCCAGTGTGCAGCGGTAGTACACTACTAAGGATTTGTGGCTTGTTAGCTTCTCAGGGCAGAGACCTACATATGCTTCCATATCTGTAATGTAAACTAATCCATGGCCCACAGTAGATAATTATTGTACACAAATTCCCCCACTTACATTAAAATAAAGTTTTGTAGCATACAAAGTCTGTATTTCAACATTAGGAAGTGTCAGGGGGCAGAATTAAATGTACACAGTCTACCTTTCGATATGTCATTTTGCAAAATAAACACCTCTGTGCAATTTTCCTTTGTTTTTAAGTTAAGAAAAATTCTATGCAACTGTAGCAACCACTGTAATTGTGGTTGGCTCAGCTCCACCTGCTTTAGATGTCGAAGTGTCATAATGTTTACAGTAGATTGTACAGATATGCAAAATAAAATACTATGTGTTCTGCTGGATTTTGATAGGCACTTCAGTCATCTCTCCCTGTAAGGGAGACAGACCCATACTACACCCGTAAGCTGAATGAGATCAAGCTCCAAGCAGATGCCTAGGGCCCATCTGAAAGTCACATGGCATCAAAATCTCAATTTTTGTTTTAAAAAAACTGCTTCCAACCTTCATGGTTGTGAAGAAAATCTTGAGAATACAATTAATGCAATTAATGTGATAATATCGGCATGAACTTCCAAGTACTGAATGCCAAAATAGCTATCCCGCGACTTCACAGCAAGCCCATTATTTCAGGCGCTCTATTCTGATGTCACTGTAAACCCCATTCTATAAGGCATAAGAGACATTTTGGAAAAGGGATTTACTTTGAATTTTGGCATTGTGTAGATAGCACCAAATGATGAAACAAGCTATTTTGAATTAGCATCCAAATAAGATACATAATTTGCGTAGCTCAAATTGCATAGCTTATTTCGAGTTACGGTGCAGTTTAGATACACCCCTAGTGTTCCGGTGCAGGTGTTGAGAAATCTTCTGTAATGTGGATCATTTGGTCTTTTACCTATTCCCAGCCCTCCCTTGGACTGGGAACTCTAGGCAAAAGAAGCATGGAAAATACTCCAGCCTCTTCACTCGCTGTATCATATTTTAACAACTTCTCTTTTAATCAGGAGTCAACAAGGGCAAGGAACAGAGGACCTGCCCTCAGGTGGTCTTACCTTCCCCCCTCAGGTTCCTTGATATATTATTTGGGATGGTAAACCCTGCCCTGCCATCTCTAAACGCAAAACTGGTGAAATCTCACAGAGGCTTCCTTCCGTTAGCTCTGTCATGGGAGGGACAAATGAAGCTGTGTGTTACTGAAATGCCAGTACCACTGGGAAAAATCATTAGATTTGTTCAGTACATTAAACAGTTTATAAGCACTGGAGATTCTTTTCCCCTTTACAAGACAGCTGTTAGATTGCTGCATGGAGCAAAGTAAGAGTAGCTATATTTTAATGGCAGGGGCATAATTTACTGTTGGAATACAAAGGCAAAGAATATGCTATCTGTCCATCACTGGCCTCCTGAAAGGCCAAATTCTCTAGTTAGATACATGTACTGTACATTGATTTCAGAGGGATTTGTGCTTTTTTTTCTGAAGAAACTGTTTTATAGGAAAGTATTGGTTTTGTGAATGAGTGAACTGATGATTGGATTAGCAATTTATTAAAAAATAAGAATCTTGACTTAATCTGGTGGAGCTCTAGAGATATCTAAGTCAACACTTACATATTCAAGCTCTCATAAACATTTGAACAAGAAGGGAAGATGTGCCAGCTGAAAATTTTTATTTATTTTGAATCTTTGTGTGTCTGGGGTTGTTACCTTCTAAAATGAATTTTCATATAAAAAGAAAAATGGAAAGGGTTGGTATTGCTTTGAGTTGTTATCTACTAAGCTAACATTTCTAGCAATATTGTGGGTTAGTGTAAATGATGTTAGCTATCCTTTCCATGAACTATTGGTTGAGAAAAGAAGAAATATGCACAAGCCCCAGTAAAACTGCTACTCCGTTTGTTGGAGACAGTTCTACCAAAGGAAGTACTTCAGTTTTAAGACAACATCTGCCAGTTTGTATTTTGTTTTGCTTAGCTACATTTGTAACTGATTGCTATGTGTTTAACCTTTGCCTTACCATTTTGTTTTTGAACCATAATGAAAATGACATTTTAACTCATGTAATAGTCAAATTTATTAGCATTTGATGGGGGCTTCCCTTTTGACTAACTTTTTATTTTTGAGAGTAGCTGAAAAGATGCACTAGCAGCATATGTGCTGATTAGTTGGGCAAGAGCCAAGCTGACTTGTAAACATGTGTCTTCATCTTCTTTTTAGGAACATTAACGATCACAGAAATAATTGTATTATTTACTAGAAGGCAATTAAGGAGAAAGTGATTTGGGTTCCCTAAATTAGCAACAATAAATCGAACAACAGAACTAAAGTGTTCTGTTGAGAGAGAAGGTGGAGTGGAAGAAGCAACTATAAAAATATTCTAGATATAAAAATACATATTTCAGTACTAATGGGGCGTACTGAGTTTTCTCTCAAATGTAAAAATGAATTAGGCTAATTTTCTTCACTGTTTTCTTCATGTGAGTGTTAATATAGGCTCTAATTCTGTATTTAACACTTAGGCACATGCTTAATTTTAAGTACATTTTTAAAGCAATCCATTCAAGCACATGCTTTGCTTTAACTTCCATCAGTTTCAGTGGGAACTTAAAAAGATGTTGTTGTCTGCTGAATTGGGGCCCAAGTCAGGAAATTAGTTACGCTTTGACAACATTGGTGTCAGTCAAAAAATACAGTAGAAGCAGCAATAGAGCTCAGTATATCTATATAGGAAGCCCTTGTCATTTGCGGGGGATATGTTCTTGAGATCACCACAGATGGCGAAATCCATAAATACTGGGGGCAGTGGGTATTCCCACCATAAACAACCACATTTTCTATAAAAATGATGTAGTAATGCAATCGATTAATATTTATATGCAATAATGCAATTAACACACGTAATACGTAAAATTTCCCAGTACAGTATAACATCATTAATTCCCTTTTAACTTTCAGTCTCCATTAATAGAGCACAATGAAAAAGCATCATCACGCTGTGTGATGTACTTGGGCTGGGGTGGTGCAGCATACTGCGAATATGTCAAACCACGAGTAGCAAAACTACAAGTGGCATGGGCTTCTTGTAATTGATCACATCTCTTTAAATCTAGGTATCTTGATGAAAAACCAATTCACTGTTGTCATCTTAAGTCTGCAGACAAAGGGAAAAAATAGCTCTAAGGGATGTCAGTTGTTACTCTTTATTTCCACAGGGTGTCAAGCCCTATCATTATGACACTTTAAGAGCAAATTTTCAAATAACTTAAGTTCACAAGTGTGCATCACATTTATGCAATTTCCTGATTATTCATGTACATTATGCAAATAGCCAAACAAGGGGCAGAAATAGTTGTGGTACAAAAAAGCACCATAAACATTTTTTTCCATCTACTAATTCTGAATATGATTATAATGGAAGTTAATGTATAAGGGCCATATTCTGACCTTACTCTATGTGAAAATCTCTCATTGTTAGCAGTGGGAAATATATAGTGGATCAAGAATATATGATGTCCTAACTCATAAACTTGGTCTTTATCTAATTAAAACTGTAATTTAATCCTCTTCCCAAAATAATTCTACTTAACAGGCCCTCTGAAACTAGATATGTGAAATATCTTGGCCTGTGCATTGCTGCACGCTAGAGACAATACTAATAAGCCTTTTCCTTGAGGCACTTTGGTTGAATCGTCAGTGGTCTGTGGGGCTGATCTGACAATGCTCTGTAAAATGTTTGCTTTTAATATATATATTTTTTAGCCTTGAGAATTACTCATCCTATAAGACTTGAGGAATTTTCCTGCATTACAGCTAACTGGAGGAAAGGGGGAAAGTAACTTATCTGTCCATATTCTCAAGGCTCAAAAAATACCCGTATATATTTGAACATAAGCCCATTCATTTAAAAGCAGATCCCCCCCCAAATTTACAGAGAAAAAATGTCACTGACCTGTTTATAAAGCAACTCCAGAGTACAGACTTCCAGTGTCAGCACTGGCTGAGGAACGTATAGGCTGCAGGCACGGAGCTGCTCAGCTCCCATTGGCTGCTGTTCACTATTCCGAGACAATGGGAGCTGAGATGCTCCATGCTAGTAGCCAGCAAGTCCTTCAGCCCGTGCTACTTCCAAAGCTGCAGGAAGAACCTGTACATTATAAGCCAACCCCCACTCTTCACAGTGAGATATTTTTCCAAAAAAAGTCTGCATATGAACGAATATATACAGTAGCCTTTTTTTAAATCTGAATGTAATGCTCATGAAAGAGTTTGTGTGATAGCAAGGGTAACTGAAGACTTATATTTATCCTTGGCACAAATATAGTCTAGGCTAAGGTAGGAGGGCAGGAGGAATTACATTACATAACTTCCAGAAGTCCCCTCCGACCCTGGCTTTCTATGACCTTACTTGAATAGAGTTAGACAAGAGAGTTTCACATGGTGGTGGGTAGGGGAGACTTTCATACATTCAGCATATAATGTTTGCTATTGTGGGGAGAGCTGTACTAATGCTGCAGCTAGTGAGAACTCTTTGGAAAAAAACCCCAAAACCTTAGGGTATGTCTACACTACAGCACTAATTCGAACTAACTTAATTCAAATTAGTTAATTCGAACTAAGCTAATTCGAATTAGTGCATCTAGACCTAAAAACTAGTTTGAATTAGCATTTTGCTAATTCGAACTAGCATGTCCACATTGAGTGGACCCTGAACCGAGGTTAAGGATGGCCGGAAGCAGTGCTGGCAGGGCATCAGATTAGGACATAGAGCGTGGAGCTGCTGCCTCAGGCTAGCCGAGGGCTGTGCTTAAAGGGACTCGACCCCCACCTCAGACAGACAGTTCTCAGGGGTTCCCCGCTCTCTTGTCTAACTCGATGAGGGACAGCAAAGCAGTCCTGGCTTGGAGTGCCCTGAATGCCCACACTCGGCACATCACAGCACTTGGCCATCAGCCCAGCGGCACTTGCTGCAGGCTGCCATCCGGGGGAGGTCAATCGGGGGGCTGCAGGAGAGCTTCCACCCCGAGGAGCCCGCAGAGCCATCCCAGTCCTCCCCATCGGGGGCTCGTACCCCATTCCTCCCTCACCTCCTTCCACTTACCCCTCTCTAGCCCCCCTTCCTGATGTACAAAATAAAGGACACGTGTGTTCAAAAATAGAAACTCTCTTTATTGAACATAACTCGGGGAGACTGGGAAAAGGAGGTGGGAGAGGGGAAGAGAGAGAGTGGGAGAGAGGAGGAGGAAACCTGAGAGGAAGGAGCTGGAAGGGGGAAGCCAGGGGAAGAAGTAGGAGGGGAAGTATAATACTATGGTATGCAATATCTTCAGTACTGTGTACAGATGTGATCTCCTCACCCCAGAAAAGATATTTTGGCCTTGGAAAAGGTTCAGAAAAGGGGTTTGGAACAGGTCCCATATGAAGAGAGGCTAAAGAGACTGGGACTTTTCAGCTTAGAAAAGAGGAGACTGAGGGGGGATATGATAGAGGTCTATAAAAGCCTGAGTGGTGTGGAGAGAGTGCATGAAGAAAAGTTCTTCATTAGTTCCCATAATAGAAGGACTAGAGGACACCAAATGAAATGAATGGGTAGCAGGCTTCAAATTAATAACAGAAAGTTCTTCACAAAGCAAATAGTCAACCTGTGTCCATGGAGTGGTATTAGCCAGGGGGTAGAAATGGTGTCCCTGGCCTCTGTTTGTGGAAGGCTGAAGATGGATGGCATGAGACAAATGGCTTGGTCATTGTCTTCGGTCCATCCCCTCCAGGGTCCCTAGTGTTGGCCACTGTCGGCAGACAGGTTACTGGGCTAGATGGACCTTTGGTCTGACCCAGTACGGCCATTCTTATGTTTTTATGTTCTAAGCTCAGGGCTCAGGGTCGGAGGTCTCACTGGACCACCTTGATTTTCATGCAAACCTGCTCCTGGGTGGCCAGGCTGGAAGCTATCCTTCCCTAGACAGCCACTTTCCTGTTCCTAGTGCGGCAGTCGTGGTTGTTGGAGGCTTCCCCCCAAACCTCGATGAGGTCCATGATGTCTGCACTAGACCAGGCGGGCGCCCACCTCTTGCGGCCCCGGGCTGGCTCCTGGCAGCTGCCAGCCTGGTCCCGGGAAGAGGCGGAGGGCTGAGTGGCAGTGGGTGGCTGGCTCGTGCCATGCCAGGTGCAGGGTCTGCTGGCTGGGTGCTGGCAGGCTTACACCTGACTCGGGCACCGTAGCCAGACCGTGCCCCTTTAAGGGCTCCAGGGCCGGGAGGAGGGCAGTTTCCCTGGTGGTGCCCAGAGTGGCCACCAGGGCAAGCTGGGAAGGGCTAGCCTCCCACTAGTTCGAATTAAGTGGCTACACAGCCCTTAATTCGAACTACTTAATTCGAACTAGGCGTTAGTCCTCGTAGAATGAGGTTTACCTAGTTCGAATTAAGCGCTCCGCTAGTTCAAATTAAGTTCAAACTAGCGGTTTGCATGTATAGCGCCTATTAAAGTTAATTCGAACTAACGGCTGTTAGTTCGAATGAACTTTTTAGTGTAGACATACCCTTACTTCCTTAGGTCTATATTCTTGTGTCAACACTAAGTCAGATTTACCTTAGCTGAATATTGGTTTCTTTGAGCAAGTGCAGTGTTATTTTTTTATCATAATTTTCATATTTATGGGAGTTTATAATTTTTGTGACAATTCTGCAAAGCTGAACGAAGTTGATACCTAATGCAACAGCTTTCTTCAAACAATCTATCATCCCAGAACTAACACCATTTGGGTTCAACTTCAAAAGCAATTGCAAAACACCTCAGTTATATGGCAGTTGGTTTGGTGGATGAGAATCACTGGCTATTTGTTTCTCTATTTCTTTTTCTTCATATTGATTTAATATAAAAATTAAATCTTCAGTCTATATGTTCAGACACAGATTGTCTTAGCAAATATGGGTAAGTCCTGATCCCTCAAAGACATATTCATTGAATTAATGGAACAACTCACAATTAATTAAACAAATGGGTATGTTTTTACAAGATTGAGGCCCTACTAAATCAAAACAAAATTATGTTAACTTTCCCTCATCAAGTGTGATATTACATTCAGGATTATGTTAAGGAGTAAACAAGTCTATAAACCAATACATTTCTTCTAAGAGCTAGTCTAGCATTGTTGTCTACAGGTTGAACCTCCTAAATCTGGGACTCCCTTGTCCAGCAACATTCGTGGCCTGGCAGGATCATGGATGTTGCTGGACCAGAGAGCTCTGGCACCCAGGAGTGTGAGCCAGTTGGGAGTCTAGCAGCAGAGAGCCCCACCATTGGGACTGGTGAGCCCTGTCCCAGGGAGTCCCAGCTTGGCACAGCTCAGTGGGGCAGCCGTGGAGCCCTGACCTGGCATAGCGGCAGCAGCAGAGCTCCATCCATGGAAAACCTCAGCTGGGTGTGGCAGTAGTGGGGCAGTTGCAGAGCCCCATCCCAGTGCAGCAGCAGTGAGGCAGCCAAGGAACCCCAAAGCAGCAGGGCAGTCATGGAGCCCTGAGCCTGACAGAAGCAGGGCAGCAGCAGCTAGGGAGCTCCATACCCAAAGAGCCAGTTAGCAGAAATGGGCCAGAGCTAAGACCAAGCCCTATAGCAGCAGGGCTAGAGCAGAGCTAGCTAGTGGAAGTGGGGCAGAGCCAACTGACGGGGCAGTGTACTGGGAGGCTGGTGGCATGGAAACTTTCCCTGATCCAGAAAATTCTCTCATTTGGGACAGGTCAGATCCTGACGGTGCCGAACCAGGGAGGTCCAACCAGTAGTAATATTATTTGAATAAAAAGAAACAAAGAAAAATTAGAAAATATTTAAGCCAGTACTCTCTACTGAAATGCCAGAAGACAAAGGTTTATTCCAAGTCCCTATGCCTTTCTCTTCAAGCAGTAAGATCTAAAAATGCTTTGAATGCAGATTGCTTAGCTTTTTTGTTGTAGCATCTTGTGCAATTCAAAAGTGATTCTACACTATATTAAGGAGTACCACTGAATAGGTTCCGAAGGGAATCTTCTTTACAAGGGAAGAGGGAACATGTGGTGTGAGAGCCTCAAAGTTTTGAGGTTTAAAACTTGGATATCTTTTAAGCTTCCTAAGGGATGTTTAAAAGAGATAAAAGCATTCTTGGCTTTCTTGATTCTGCTGCTGCAACTTTTTGAAAATACAATACAGTTAGACTTTTAAAAAAAAGAGCTATATTCAGGCAGGATTTTGGGTGCTCTGAGATCCATTTGAAGTAACGTACGTTTTCTAGCATAAGTAAGGTATTTATTGGAATAACTTTTTACATTATCCCTACTTAATGAAAGAAGCCTTACAAAACCTATTTAGCAATAAACTTTCAGGAAGCTATGGTGAAAAATCCTTATATTTCCTTGTTTGTTTTCACAACTTGGCACTGGAGGTTCTTTTACTATGAAAGAAAGGATAGCTCTGTTCAATGAAAGACAGCATAAGCTGGTTTCACTGGAGCACACACGAGTATCAACGATAATATATTCAATTTTTCCTGCTGTGATATTAATTCTCTTTCCATTGTTATTTTGTCTCAATTGTTCCCCTAGAAATGAACAGAGTTGATAGTAATTTTGGGAGGACATTGAAAAATACAGATCATTTTTTTAAATGGCCAGAGATTCTACCAAGTATGAGAGCTTGAAAGTAATCTAACCAGCTCCTGCACAGCCTTTCTAATCTCCATATGTAGCTAGACACAAGGTAAATCTTTTCCTTCTGCTAGCATAGATGCTCAGCTAAATGGACTGTCCATCTGTAACCCTACTCTTAGAATTTTTCTGGAGTCCAATGGGGAATTAAAACCATTTTCTCTGGTGTTTCATGGAGAATTAAAAGAATTGAATGCCAACGAGAATCTCAAGAGAGGACAGCTGCAGTCATATAATCTGCCCTCTTGAAAGATGAATTCCCTATGTGGTATAAGGCTTCTTGTGAGCCCAAGGAGGTACAATTTAATCATGGCCATCATTTCAGTTAAGCAGGCAAAACTATAAACTAAGAGCATCAGTTCATATGGGTGTCAGTCTAGTCAATGTAAAGACAAACTAATTTAGCCCTTAAATTCACATTCCAATAAGTATTATTCTTAATCTCATTGCTTTTGCCACATATGTGGCCATAAATGTGACAGTGAGTTATTTGGTCCTTTTTACTAACTTCAGTTGATCTAAACAATTTTGGGTTTTTTTTTTTTTTTTTTTTTGTTACTGTGTCAATGTAAATGGTTTCATTACAGAAACAATAGCATGAAGGGAAACACATTACGTTGTAAACATTCTGTCAGCATGCAATACAGAGAGCAAGGGAGTTATTAAAAAATATAAGTAGATGGCCCTAGAAGACCATTCCTTTCACCCATAACTGTTCATATTTCCTTTTCCTTTTTTCTCATTTGTGGTTTTTATTTTGGTCTTGAGTGAAAGGAAGTTCTGCAATTTTGTCTCTATTTGTCATAAGCTAAACTCTATTCATGGTTTACTTGTGGAAATATTGCAAACAGAGTGCCTAAAGTCCTACATAACTCTAGTTATTGCTGATATATTCATTCCATGTGTAAGTAATACTTTTGCATATATGGATTGGCTAATATACAGAAAATGGTTGTGGACAGTTAGAATTTAAAGTACTGTACCTGCTTCAGTGTAATCCAATCAAACAATAATAATAGTTAATGAAACAGAACTGTTAAAGAAGGACAGTTTCATGTACTAGCCTCATAAAACATGAAAGTAACACAGCTCAAGCTTTTAATAAACTAATTTCAAAGGAATATTTTAGGTTTAAAATCGCACTCTTTTGCATACTAATGTGTGGGAAAATCAAATGTGTCGGGATTTTATGAAGAGTAGAGCAGTAAAAAGCCCAGTCAGACAATTTTTGTTCTAAGCCATTCTGAAAATTGAGCAAGATGGGTAATGTAGTTTTTATTCTTAAGAGTAAGATTTTCACAGCATTCAGCATTCACCTATGGGCCAATATTTACTGTTGACTTCAGTGGGAACAAAGATCATTGTTGAGTGTCTTTGAAAATCCCACCCTAAAAAAAATATTAGCATTAGTCTGTAGGATAAATTAAACTTTGTAACGTTGGTAACAACTGATTATGGTCCCGAGCCAAAGCCCATTGCAATAAAGAAGTCTTTCTACTTCAGTGGATTTTGGATCACACTCTAAATGCTCTAAAACAATTAACTGAATGGATATTAATAAATGTGGTCAGCCAGGAGAGCGTCAGCAGGGATGAATTTGATCTGGTGTCAGTTTTCTCTTGGATTATTATTACTGCAGTAACTTGTTTGGTCTTTCCTTTTTATTGTGCTTAATATTTTTTACAAAATTTAAGACCAGTGTAAGATTGACACCTCTGGTGCATGATTATTTTTAGCTTCAGAAAAGTAACAGCATGGTCATGGCAAGTTTCCCTTCACTGGCTTGTCAACCACATTTAACACTGTGCAGGCAATTCATTCTGTCCATTAAAATTCTGGGTCTCTTCAGAAATTGCCAGCAGCAGTGTCGATTTTGGTATTGTTCTTTTTTCTTTCAAATTTGGAACCCTTTCAACTAGATACTGAGTTTGGATCACAAGTTATTTTATGTAGGCCAACAATCATCCGATGGCAACAGGGACATTGAGGTGAAAGGTTTTCTCTATCTTATAATCAATCCCTTTCTTTATGAACAGTACCTGAGCAAAAACCCGGGACACTTGTGATGTGTCTCAAAATGTTAACAGGTAGAAAATTGAAAGGTATGGTTAAACTGGTAAGTGTCATAGGAAGAGCACTTATAACATGTCCATTATACAATAAAGGGAAAAATATAGTAATGAAAAAAGGAGTTGCTGCAAACGAGTAGCTCAGTTGGTGGTTTATATACTGTGGGCAAAATGTGTTGTACAGTGGTCTGTACCAGAAACCTAAGAAGGCAAAATAACCCACACTGTGCACCATTACAATTGTTATAATTAGAAAGAGCTTTCTTCATCATCTCAGCTGCTGATCACTTCATGTTCTGAAACATAAGAATTGGCATATCTTGCAATTATTACCCTAGTGAGTTTATTATTTCTTAGATTCTTTTCTCATTCAGTATAAATAACTAGTCCTGTAATGCCTCACTAGTCTACTGTAGCATTGAATTATCCAGGTTATTTTTATACTGAGCAAAAAAAGTATTTCATGTTTATTTGGATATTTGTTGCCTTTTTGAGTTCCTTTTCTCACTTGAATGGGAGATTGGTTCTGTTTACAGGATACTTTTGGCCAATCCAGAAGGGTTAGTTATCTTAGATTCAAAGCTCAGGCCAGGCCAGTATAAGATAAAAACTATATACTATGGTAGTCAATCTGAATCATTTTATTATCTTCAATGCACTTAAAATTAATTACTAAGACCTGGCCATCACAATATTCTGGGGTGAAACAAAAAACAGGACTATGTAGCACTTTAAAGACTAACAAGATGCTTTATTAGGTGATGAGTTTTTGTGGGCCAAACCCACTTCCTCAGATCAAATAGTGGAAGAAAATTGGCATGACCATATAAACCAAAAGATACAATCAAAAAAATGAACACATATGAAAAGGACAAATCAAATTTCAGAACAGAAGGGGGATGGGGGAGGAGGTAAATGTCTGTGAGCTAATGATATTAGAAGTGATAATTGGGGAAGCTAATATCATTAGCTCACAGACATTTACCTCCCTCCTGATCCTCCTTCTGTTCTGAAATTTGATTTGTCCTTTTCATATGTGTTCATTTTTTGATTGTATCCTTTGGTATATATGGTCATGCCAATTTTCTTCCACTATTTGATCTGAGGAAGTGGGTTTGGCCCACGAAAGCTCATACTGAGATTAATTTTTATTGTGGCTATCATTACTTTTCTTTCCACAGTCTGACACCTAATTTTTTTTTCTAGGGCTGCTGCTGCATATTGAAGTCTTTAGTAAGCCATTGATTCTTAAATATATTTTTCCTGTGAGGTTACCATTAATTCAGAACCCATCTATTTGTACAAGTAGTTGAAATGGTTCCTTCCTGTGTTCATTACTTTTGCACTTGTCTGTGCTGAATTTTCTGCTATCATATTGCCCAATTACCTAGTTTCATTTGGTCTTTCTGGAGTTACTCACATTGCTTCATGGATTTGACTAATGTAAATAAATGTCTGTTGTCTGCAAATTTACCACCTCACTCTTTACTGCCTTTTCCAGACAGCCAATCAATATGCTGAATAATATTTTGTACTGATCTCTTGGATATGCCTTTTGTTCCATACTGAGTAAGCATTAACAATGGGATATATTCCCTACTCTTTATTTCCTTTCACTTAACAAATTTGGACTGTATGATAGAACCTTACTTTTCAACTCAACGTTGCCAAATTTCCTTAAGAACCTTTGGGAATTCAACAGAATACCTTTGAAAATAGAAATAAATTACACTGACTTGTTTCCAGTTTTCACATATTCCATTTAAAATAATTTTAACAAGAATTAGAAAATAAATTTGCACGAAGTCATGTTATTTTGTCCTATGAAGTATATGTATCAAGATACTTTTATAATAGAACTAGCAAATGTACTTGGCATTGCTCAAGTCTGTAAGTCAATTTTTGTAAATAAAAGGAAAATTTACATGCTTCATTAAAATGCTATTATTTTTTTAAAAAATACAGTGTTATTTTTACAAAGTTAATTTTCATTTCAGATTTCTTTGAAACGGGATTGTTAACATTCTTCTGTTGAATTTTTTAGTATTTTAATGGGAATTCCATCAAGTGTATTTTTGTCTTTATCCCTACAAATGCTTATCATTTGCTATGATTTAACAAAAAAGGCTATAATCAATTAAATTTCCAATAACATTTTCCTCCAGTTTTTAACCTTAAGCATTGATTTAGTTTTGCCCAAACAGAGCACTACTTCTGATTTCATAGTTCTATCTCTTTTTTTGTAAAGTTTATTGAGAAGCAATCTTATTTCAGGTTCATCCAGTTTTTCTGGCTCATCTTGGTTCATGTCTCTTTCAACATTCGCTCTATGATGTCAATTTTGAGGACCATACTTGATTTGATGATTCTGTCTCTTTTTTCTGTTTGGTGTTATGAGAAGCAGTCCCGTTCCAAGCATATCCCATTTTCCCAGAGCAATCAAATCCTTATGTTTCAGATATGATCAGAGGAAACTCTATACCAAATGTTTTAGTCCTAGCTCTTACCGTGTAGTTGTTCTTGATCAAACAGACAAATAAATTCCCTAAAATATATGATAAATTATAATAATACTCTATACTTTTTACAAGTTTTAAGATAAACCTTTATTTAGCAGAATCATTTTTGCTCCTTAATAAGCATAGCACATGTTTTAGTGCTCTGGCATAGTTAATATTTTAATGGTGAATAATGTATCTCAGCTCCTTTCTTTCCAATTCCCTTCAAAAAATGTTAATCATAGAATACTAGGACTGGAAGGGACCTTGAGAGGTCATCGAGTGCAGTCCCCTGCCCTCATGGCAGGACCAAGTACTGTCTAGACCATCCCTGATAAACATTTATCTAACCTACTCTTAAATATATCCAGAGATGGGGATTCCAAACCTCCCTGGGCAATTTATTCCAGTGTTTGACCACCCTGACAGTTAAGAACTTTTTCCTAATGTCCAACCTAAACCTCCCTTGCTGCAGTTTAAGCCCATTGCTTCTTGTTCTAGCCTCAGAGGCCAAGATGAACACATGTTCTCCCTCCTCCTTATGACACCCTTTTAGATATCTGAAAACTGCTCTCATGTCCCCCCTCAATCCTCTCTTTTCTAAACCAAACAAACCCCATTCCTTCAGCCTTCCCTCATAGGTCATGTTCTCTAGACCTTTAATCATTCTTGTTGCTCTTCTCTGGACCCTCTCCAATTTTTCCACATCTTTCTTGAAATGCAGTGCCCAGAACTGGACACAATAGTCCAATTGAGGCCTAACCAGCGCAGAGTAGAGTGGAAGAATGACTTCTCATGTCTTGCTCACAACACACCTGTTAATACATCCCAGAATCATGTTTCCTTTCTTTGCAACAGCATCACACTGCTGACTTATATTTAACTTGTTGTCCACTATAACCCCTAGATCCATTTCTGCCGTACTCCTTCCCAGACCGTCGCTTCCCATTCTGTATGTATGAAACCAATTGTTCCTTACTAAGTAGAGCACTTTGCATTTGTCTTTATTAAACTTCATCCTATTTATCTCAGACCATTTCTCCAATTTGTCCAGGTCATTTTGAATTATGACCCTATCCTCCAGATTAGTAGCAATCCCTCCCAGCTTGGTATCATCTGCAAACTTAATAAGCATACTTTCTATACCAATATCTAAATCGTTGATGAAGATATTGAACAGAATCGGTCCCAAAACAGACCCCTGTGGAATCCCACTTGTTATGCCTTTCCAGCAGGATTGTGAACCATTAATAACTACTCTCTGAGTGTGGTTATCCAGACAGTTATGCACCCACTTTATAGTAGCCCAATCTAAGTTGTATTTACCTAGTTTATTAATAAGAATATCATGTGAGACTGTACCAAACACCTTACTAACGTCTAAGTATACCACATCCACTGCTTCTCCCTTATCCACAAGACTCGTTATCCTATCAAAGAAAGCTATCAGATTGGTTTGACACGATTTGTTCTTTACAAATCCATGCTGGCTGTTCCCTATCACCTTGTCCCTTTCCAAGTATTTACAGATGAATTCCTTACTTACTTACTTCATTATCTTCCCTGGCACAGAAGTTAAACTAACTGGTCTGTAGTTTCCTGGGTTGTTCTTATTTCCCTTTTTATAAATGGGCACTATATTTGCCCTTTTCCAGTCCTCTGGAATCTCTTCTGTCTCCCATCATTTTCCAAAGTTGAAAACCATTTAGTTGCAGAGAAACATTGGAATGTAAGAACTCAGTATTTTCTGCCACATTATTTTGGATATCTGTTATTCTGACAATATGTTTCCTTTAGTACCTGTGTAGAGTAACCTGGGGAAATATTTTATTTGATCTTCCTTAAGAAAAAACTAAAAATATCATTTAGATTCTCTGTAGTTTCCTATTTTTCCATCTTTGATTGCTAATGTTTAGTTAGCAATTTCTATTTAAAAAAATCTGATTAAAATTCAAAATCAAGATTCTGACACTATTCCACAGAACATTTATGGTTACTTTAAGTTCTATAATGACAAATTGCATAATCTCAGTATATACTATAGGAAATATATCTACAATGAGAACAAAACATTTTCAAATATGAAAATGTGAAGCATCATATGGTTTCTTTCATGAGAATAATTAACATGCATAGTATGTGTGTTGATCAGTGTGCATCCCTCACCATGTGATGTGTTTGCAGTCAGTCACACTGGTTGTAAGCAAGCTTCCCTCTAAAGTGCAGGGCAGCACAGGCTGCAGCTGCTTAATCAGCCCCGCCCAGTCAGTCAGCTCTGTGTGTGGAGTCCCTGGCTGGGTGGTGCACTTGCAGAGCTGTGCCAGGGCACAGCTTAGAGGAAAGACTGGTTGTAAGTTGTTGACCATGATTTTATTTTTGTTTAGTGTCATTAATAAACACATTGTTCTGATGCAAATAAACTACAGTCAGATAATATTTTTGAATTGGGCTTATTAAAATAATATAAACAAGCCAATGTTTATTCAGTTTGATACTAATAATAAACTAGTATTCTAACAATCTTAGTCTAAGTCAGTTTTGATCATGTAAATATCATTCAGTAATATCAAAACATTGAGGGTACGTCTACACTACAGCGCTAGTTCGAACTAACTTAGTTCGAATTAGTTAATTCGAACTAAGCTAGTTCGAACTAGCGCATCTAGAACTAAAAACTAGTTCGAACTAGCGTTTTGCTAGTTCGAACTAGCGCGTCCACACTGATTGGACGCAGGGGGGCATTTAAGGGCAGCTGAAACCGGTTCTGGCAGGGCATCAGGTCAGCAGTTGCTTTGTGTGGCTGCTGTCTGAGGCTATCTGAGGCTCGTGCTTAAAGGGACCCCCCCTGGACAGCCGGTTCTCAGCTTTTCCTGCTTGCTTGCCAACCTCGCCGAGGGACAGCAAAGCGTCGGTCTCTGTGCCCGTCTGTGTCGGTGCTTCCCTTCGGGGGGGCCGCCGCAGGTGGCAACATGGAGCCACGGCTCGCCCTGCACCTTCTGGTGCACGTTCTGGACTTGCTGCTGCAAGCCTGCCAGCAATGGCTCGAGGCTGCCTGGCACCACCTGGGGAACGTCAGCCCCCTGCCTCTCCGCCTGGCCGCCCTGGGGGCCGTGGAGGAGCCGCGGCGGCGCCCCGGCACCGGCGTGCCCCGCCGCATCTGGCGTCTGGACACCAGCAGCGACTGGTGGGACCGCATCGTCCTGGAGCGCTGGGACGACCGACAGTGGACCCAGAACTTTAGGATGAGGAGGGACACCTTCCTGGAGCTCTGCGAGTGGCTCGCCCCTGCCCTGCAAAGAAGGGACACTCGCATGAGGCCCGCCATCCCCCTCCAGAAGCGGGTGGCCATCGCCCTCTGGAAGCTCTCCACGCCGGACAGCTACCGATCCGTCGGGAACCAGTTCGGCGTGGGGAGATCCACTGTCGGAGCGGTGCTCATGCAGGTACGGCGCTCGTCGGCCACCGAGCCGGGGGGGAGGGGGGCTGCGAGGAGGGGATGGGCCGCCCCAGGGACAAGGGGGGGGCGGGAGGAGGAGAACGCGCCCCGCACCGGAGGGGTCGGGCTGTCCCGGCCGTACTACACGCCGCCAGGGGGGTTGCTTCCGGGAGTGGGGCGCGGGGCACTGCCAGGGCACGCACGCTCCCAGCCACCCGGGCGCCCCACTGATTGACGCTTTGCTGTGTCTCTCTCCGCAGGTGGTCAAGGCCATCAACCGGGTGCTGCTCCGCAGGGTGGTCCGCCTCGCCAACCCGGATGCCGTCATCCGGGGATTCGGCGCCCTCGGCTTCGCCAACTGCGGGGGGGCCATCGACGGGACGCACATCCCCATCCGTGCCCCGGAACACCAGGCGTCCCGGTACGTGAACCGCAAGGGGTACTTCTCCGTCATCCTGCAGGCCGTATGTGACCACCGGGGACAGTTGACGGACATAAATGTGGGCTGGTCCGGCAAAGCACACGACGCCCGGGTGTACCGGAACTCCTCCGTGTGCCAGCGGCTGCAGGACGGGACCTTCTTCCCCGACCGCCACATCAGGGTCGGGGACGTGGACATGCCCGTCTGCCTGGTGGGGGATGCCGCCTACCCACTGCAGCCCTGGCTCATGAAGCCCTACACGGGACACCTCAATCCCTCCCGCCAGGCCTTCAATAACAGGCTGAGCAGGGCCCGCATCGTGGTGGAGGGGGCCTTCGGGCGACTGAAAGCCCGCTTTCGATGCCTCCTCACCCGTCTGGACCTGGCCGAGCACAACATCCCTCCCGTGGTGGCGGCATGTTGTGTGCTCCACAATTTGTGTGAGCGGAAGGGGGAGGCTTTCTTGCCAGCCTGGATGGCTGAGGCTGACCGCATGGCTGGACACTACGGTCAGCCCCGCACCGCCGCCGTCCGGGAAGCCCAGCGGGGGGCCATCCGGATCCGGGAAGCCCTGCGGGAGAGCTTCCAGGTGGAGGAGGAGGAGGACTGACCTCTCCCTGCATGCCCCACCGGGGCCTTCTTCCACCCTACCCCCCCCTTCCCCTTTCCCCTCCCTACCTACTGTCAAATAAAGACACCTGTTTTTCCAACAAAAACGTCTGTTTATTTCACAGAACTGGGGTGGGGGAGGGAGGAATGAAGGTGGGAGAAGGGAGGGGGAAACCTGGGACGAGGGAGCTGGAAGGGGAGGGGAGGGAAGGGAGGAAGGGAAAGGAAAGCTCAGGGGTGGGAGTCTGGGTGCCTCTCCCGTCTCGCCACACTGCGGGTCCGGGGGCGTCGGTGGGGAATGGTTGTGGAGGGGGGGGCAGAGAGGACAGGGGGTGTGGAGGAAGCAGGAGCGGAAGCAGGAGGAGCAGGAGGAGCAGGAGGAGCAAGAGGGGGAGCAGGAGGAGCAAGAGGGGGAGCAGGAGGAGCAAGAGGGGGAGCAGGAGGAGCAAGAGGGGGAGCAAGAGGGGGAGCAGGGGGAGGAGGAAATGGAAAGCGGTCTAGCAGGCTCTGGAGGTGGCCTCGCAGGGCACGGCCCTGCTCCTCCAGGGCCTCCAGACTCCTCTGGCGCAGCCTGAGGTCCTCCTGGACCCAGTGGTCCTGGAGACGGAGCTGTCGGTCCAGGAACCGGAGATGCCGCCTCTGGTAGTCCTCCTGGTTCCTGGCTGTCCTGCTTGCCCGGGCGCGGGCGGCTGCTGCAGGCGGTGTGGTGCGCCCTGCAGTCCCCGGTGCTGCAGCTGTGATGCAAGAAGACCAGCGGTCAATTACCCCAGGGGCCCAGGTGTGTGAAACCCAGCTCCCCTCTGCAAGGCCAGGGCCCCTGCAGGATCCCCAGCTGCTGCTCCGTGGTGGGCAAGGCCCAGGCGCACGGTCCCGGGGCTCCCTCTCGCCCCAGCCCCCCGTACACATAAGGGGAACACGAGGGTACTCACAGGTGGACGCCTCCCCGGCCTCTGATGATGCAGGCGAGCGGCTCTGTGGGGTGCCTCGGGGGTCCCGGGTCCTGGGAAGGCTGGCAGCAGGCTCCTGGCTCTCAGAGCCCTCTTGCTCCTCCTCGGTGTCCAGGAGCGGTCCCTCTGCCCCGGGGTCAATCACGTACCGGGGGGCAGGGACGGCATGAGCCCCCAGGAGGCGGTCCAGGGCATGGAAGTGGGGGCAGGCCTCCGGGTCAGCCCCTGGCAGGCAGGCCCGGGAGTAGGACTGCCGCAAGTCTTTAATCTTGCAGCGCACCTGCTCCCGGCTGCGCTGGTGGCCCCTGGCGGCCAGGCTGGCAGCCATGCGTCCATAGACGGCCGCGTTCCGGTGGCTAGTGCGGAGATCGTGGACATTTGAGGCTTCCCCCCAAACCTCGATGAGGTCCACGATCTCCGCACTTGACCAGGCGGGCGCCCGCCTTGTGCGCCCCCGGGCAGGCTCCCGGGAGCCGCCAGGCTGGTCGTGGGGAGCAGTGGAGGGCTGGGAGCCCTCGGATGGCTGGCTCATGGTGTGGCAGGTGCAGGCTGTGCAGGCACGGGTGCTGGCAGCCTTGCAACTGGCACAAAGTGAGTAGCCAGCCCGTGGCCCTTTAAGGGCTCCGGGGCCGGGAGGGGGGCAATAGAGTTTCCCTGGTGTTGGCCAGAGTGGCCACCAGGGAAACCTGGGAAGCCTTAGCCTCCCACTAGTTCGAACTAAAGGGCTACACAGCCCTTAGTTCGAACTAGCTAGTTCGAACTAGGCGTTAGTCCTCGTAAAATGAGGTTTACCTAGTTCGAACTAAGCGCTCCGTTAGTTCGAATTAAGTTCGAACTAACGGAGCGCTAGTGTAGCGCATAGGAAAGTTAGTTCGAACTAACGTCCGTTAGTTCGAACTAACTTTCTAGTGTAGACATACCCTGAGATATTTTTAATGTTATAAATGGATACCAAATGACATAATCCTATTTTGAATCAAAGAGCTTAGGATAATTGAAAATGGGCTGTATTGTTACACAGTACGTTAGAATGGTGCTTCAGTGTATTCAATAACTGCAAATAAATGTAGGTTTTAAAAATACATGATTTTCTCAAATTATAGTGCCTTTACATTTCAGGTGGGTAAGAAAGTAACATGTAATTTAGTCTGTAAAATATAGAAAAGTAGAGACTAAATGTTAGGGGTGTGTGACGGGCTGTCACTGGTCCAGCGGGTGGACGGCCGAAGCCACCGCCCACCGGGAGCCAGTGGCCAGTCTCAAGCCCCCCAGCATTACCCCGGCGGAAGCCGGAGGACCCGGCGGGACCGCTCGCTGCCGCCGCGCCTGCGCCGGCAGGGGAGCATTGGCCCCTCCTCCGAGGCCCCACGGGGCAGGGGCAGGGCGGAGCAGGGCAGACGTACGGCGGGGGCGGAGGCCGGCAAGCTGCCGGAAAGGGAGGGGCCCCGGGCAGTGGCCATCGCGGCGGGCCATTTTAAAAGGGCTCGCCACCAGCGAGGGAGGGGGCAGCCTCCTCGCAGCGGCGGAGGAGTGGCCCCCAACCCAGGAAGGACCCCGAGCGCCACCCCGGCCGGCAGTCGGCCTGGCCTCGGCCCCGGGGCCACCGGGACAGCCACCACCGCTGGCTGTCGGCCAGCCCCCCCC
The DNA here is from genome assembly GCF_052426305.1 of Pelodiscus sinensis. Classification (NCBI taxonomy): domain Eukaryota; kingdom Metazoa; phylum Chordata; order Testudines; family Trionychidae; genus Pelodiscus; species Pelodiscus sinensis. The sequence continues at coordinate 205,512,320 of NC_143052.1, forward strand.
TCCAACGGTGGCTGAACCCCGCCGCGTCGGACCAGGAGGGAGTGGCCGAGCCGGGAGCTCTCCCCGGCGACTTCGCCCAGACGACCCAGGATCCGGGCTACTGAACAGGGTAGGTCTTGGGGTTTGGGGCAGCGACCCCAAGAGACGCGAGAAGGGAGGAATGAGTCCGGGGCAGGGCGCTTTTGGCGACCATGGGTGGACGGGTTATGGAGGGAGTGACCCCCCGCGTCCACCACGCCAGGGCGCTAGCAAGCCCCGACGCTTAGGGTTGGGACCCGGAGAGAGGGCGGGACCGGGTCCCTCTTCCTCTCCCAGGCTGTGTCTACACTACCCCGCTAGTTCGAACTAGCGGGATAATGTATGCATACCGCACTTGCTAATGAAGGCCGGAATTTGAATTTCCCGGGCTTCATTAGCATAAGCGGGGAGCCGCCATTTTTAAATCCCCGCTGCTTCGAACCCCGTGTAGCGCGGCTACACGGGGCTCGAACTAGGTAGTTCGGACTAGGGTCCTATTCCGAACTACCGTTACTCCTCGTGAAACGAGGTGTACCGGTAGTTCGGATTAGGCACTCTAGTCCGAACTACCTAGTTCGAGCCCCGTGTAGCCGCGCTACACGGGGTTCGAACCAGCGGGGATTTAAAAATGGCGGCTCCCCGCTTATACTAATGAAGCCCGGGAAATTCAAATCCCGGGCTTCATTAGCAAGTGCGGTATGCATACATTACCCTCCTAGTTCGAACTAGGAGGGTAGTGTAGACATACCCCCAGAGAAGCGTCCAACTCCTAGCAACCACAACTAGAGGGAAAACACGAATTGGGATCCCATGCCGGGGAGGACTTAGACAGGGGGCTTCAGCCCCATCCCACAGGGACGGGTGAGTATTTCAGAGTTCGCTGACCCCCCCTTCCATCCGGGAGGAGGTGATTGCACCCAAGGGCCCGGGCCCCATAGCAGGGACCCAGGGTACAACAAGAGACAGGAAGAGGTTGATAGGGGTGATCGCACCCCTCACCCCTCACAGGGTGCATTAGGCCAAAATACAGCACTTACAGTAACAATAAGCTTTTAATGTAAAATTTCAACTTAAAATTGCTCTTGTTAATTTTTATGCAGCCAGTGCAAGTATTTTATTGCAAGAGAGAAAAGTAAAGTAGATCAGTGGACAGATAAATCTGCAAAAGTTGTCTCTTCCTGGTAATGCATTTTTAAGCTTGCTCATTAGCATTTTTAGCAAAAAGGTGGCAAAGTTGTCTGTACTATGAATATTTCTAAAGTGCTTTAATATCAGTTATACCTCATTTTCTGCGAATTGCACCACAATATAGCCATCTAAGGCATTTATCTGAGGCTGACTACATTCTGATTTCTATGTTAAGATTTTTTGTGACCCTTCTAGAAGGGCATAGCTTTAATTTTCAATATTTTATCCCTTTTCAAATTATTTTATTTACAGGAATAGCAAGGTATAAACATTTTTCCCATCAACTCTTAATATCCTTATCTTATTTGAGAAAATGCCTTGCAAAATTACACTGGAAAAATTCATATACAGGTTATAGTGTTAGCACAAAGGGCTTGAATAATTGACACAGAGGTTTACACGGCTTTTCAAAAATGGGGGGCGGGTGGTTGCCAAAAAAAGTGTCCTGAGCATTTTCACTTTCGAAAACTGTGCTTTCATTGGAAGAAGATGTGCAAATTCTTTTGAATCTTCCATGTAGTCTATATGAGCTCCTACTGTCTGGAGGAACAAATTTTGTAGCCAAAGATAGATAGGAAGTTAGGGAAGACCCAACCTGCAATCCCCACACCATACTACTCCTAAGTACTCAAACATGAGTTTGGGATTTCTACCTTGGTTTCTGGTTAGTCTTACTATCATTTTCATATCAGTCTAACAAGAAGGCATCTGTCAAAAGTGAAACTTAGCTCCGCTACAACTTTGTGTAGAGCCAGTTTTCCTGCACCATATTATAAAGCTAGTTAGAATTCTTGCTTTGATTTATGCTGATTGCAAATAACACTAAGGTGAAAAAAATGTAGCCAGGAATTGGCCTGGCAAATGAGCATCCAAGCCATGCCTCTGTGTTCTAAAGGTGTCTCTTTCCCATGTGAGTAAGATGACATTGGAAGATTATCACGATAATGGGTGATCCCTATTGGACTGGGCAGTGCCAGACTATACGGCTGTGTCTAGACTACATGGCTCCATCGATGGAGCCATGTAGATTAGGGTTATAGGCAAAGATAAATGAAGCCGCGATTTAAATGATCGCGGCTTCATTTAAATTTACATGGCTGCCGCGCTGAGCCCACAAACAGCTGATCAGCTGTTTGCCGGCTCAGTGCGCTAGTCTGGACACTCCCGCGCCGACATCAAAGCCCTTTGTCGGCAGCCCCGTTATTCCTCGTGGGATGAGGTTTACCGGGGCTGCCGACGAAGGGCTTTGATGTCGGCAGGGGAGCGTCCAGACTAGCGCGCTGAGCCGACAAACAACTGATCAGCTGTTTGTCGGCTCAGCACAGCAGCCATGTAAATTTAAATGAAGCCGCGATCATTTAAATCGTGGCTTCATTTGCCTTTGTCTATAACCCTAATCTACATGGCTCCGTCGACGGAGCCATGTAGTTTAGACGTACCCACTCAGTGTAGTGGTACACAGCTACCCATGAAATATGGTCCATTATCTTTACATGTTTTTCTTTTTCCCTTGTGTAAACATAGTGGGCCTGATGTAGCAATGTGAATTTTCCCATTGACTTCTCTTTGTACTAAATCTAGCATAATAATAATTTTTGTCATACTGTAATTAAACCTTATTTGATGTATTTTATAGTTATAAGCCATATTTTGTGTTTCACATGCTAAAGTGTAGAGGATAAAACCAAAGGTTGAAAGACTAACTTAGAAGCTTCCAACTAACTGAGAAGCTTCTAGTTGACTATTTCTTCCCCCATCATCCCTTTTTTTCCCTTCTCTCCTCTTGCCCCTATTAATTTCAGAACTGGACCTTTAATAGCTCCATTCATCTGAAGAAGTGAGTTGTGCTCATGAAAGTTCATGATACCATCTACATGTTTTGTTAGTCTTTAAGGAGACTGTTTGTTGTTTTTTAAGTTTTTCCAGTTACAGACTAACTCGGCTACCCCTCTGAAGCTTTAGAAGCTTCTGTTTGACAGGTGTTCATTTAGAAAAGCATTCATGGCTCTACAGTTGCATCCCTAGAGACTTGTTCCTGCACCATGTGATAGATATAATATTTTTTGTAAGATAGTGTGAACTTGTGTGTTGGCCTTCTGGCTTTCTTCTCAAAGCACATTTATCAGGGATGGGTAATTTTAAAAAAAATAGTTATTGTTTAAGTTAGCAAGTTAAATTGCTGCATCCATCACATCACTTTTTTCACCTCTGTAGAATTGTAAACGTGAACTTATTTCCTGGAAGATGAGCTGGGCTGCAATTTTCAGCTAATTGGAAGAAGCAGACCTGAGTCGAGTACTGTCAGCCTGATTTCAGTCTTAAGATATGATGATGATTATTGTGTCAAACGCAATCAAGAATGTGGGCCTTGAAACGACAAGAGGCTTAGTTGTTTTTAATTCAGGTTTTTATATCAAGTTAGGCCTCCTGTTCACAGATAGTCACAGCTGGTCACAAAAGAATACTATTTTAAATGTGCAATTTAGCTCTTTGTAGACTCCGAAAGAAATTAAGGCTGAGAAAGTTTGATATTCTGAAATCTGTGTGACACTACTATGTTCTTCTCATAATCACCAATTTCAGCTTCTTAAACAGATTGCCACACACAGGTTTGTTTTAAATAGTTATTTTGGTCAAAGAGAACAAAATATGTTTGTATGTTTTGTTAAAACACTTTATACTGTGTCTTACAGTATAAAGAATAAAACTATGCATTAATTATCATAACTACATTTTGAAAAAAAATTATTTGGGAACACCAAATAGTAGGCAGGGAGGCCACCAATGGACAGACCGTGGACCTGCCCCCTGAAGCTCTCCCCCCACTCTGCCCCTTTCCCCAAGACCCTGCCTTCACACCAACTTTTCTAACACCTACTCCCTTCCCACCTCCCTGAGTTTCCTGCCCACTCCTCTCCAAGCTTCTGAAATGCACAGCCCATTCTAAAGTCAATATTCAGTGCCCCACTCTGTCACAGATAGTACAGCCTAAATTCCAAGCCATGCTAAAAAGTCAGATGCAGGTGAGAGGAGGGACACAAAGTGGCTTCCTCAGTCTGAAGCCAGTTTTCTGCCAGTTCTAAGTAATAATAAATTTCTTCTAAGAGCGCAGTAAGCAGTGGAAGTGTTAGTAATGTTACTAAATAATATCAACCACCTGTGGTTCAGCAATTTAGGGGTAAATTAGTTCTAAATAATAATCTTAGATTAGGAGAGCCTGAGGTTGCTTTACTGAGTGTTGGCTAGTTATTTTCCCAAAGATCTGGTTGACAGTAGTGCTTCATGCCTTCTAGATTCACCAGCAGAATCCTTGTCTGGAGAACTCCAATAACTTTATCTTTAAACTGCCAATGTGACATGAAGGAACCAGAACAAGTTAGAGAATATAGATTGAACCTCTCTAGTCCAGGACTCTTGGGAACTGACTGGTACTGAACCAGAGAAATTGCTGAACACAGGCGGTCGATATTATTTAGTAACATTACCAACAATTCCACTGCTTACTGGGCTCTTAGAAGAAATTTAGGGGTAAATTAGTGTTAAATAACAGCATAGAACACTTCTGGGAGTTTTAAATACATAATTAAATACATTATTACAGTACTGGTGGCTGAAAACAACTTTTGTGGGACTGCAGGAAACCCAGATAAATGGACATCTAGCTAACTGAAATCATGCTGGATCATGGATGTTGCTGGACCAGAGAGTGACAAAGTTGAGAGGTTCAACGTGTACTATAATCATTGCCTTTCAGACTTTAGCATGTCTGATTCCATTTAATATTTATCCTAGGATCACAGTCTCTTTTTGTGTCCAGTACAGACTGGCAGATTGATTTTGTACATTTGTTTCCTCTGTTCATCTTCCCCTCTGTTCAATCCCCACCCTGGATAACCAAATACATTCCAAAACTAGTACAAAATACCAATACAAAATAATTCCTCCCATACAGATAGTACTTCCTGATGCATTTCTACAATCATTCTCAGTACCGCCAGAGGAGGTTTTACAGGCTTGCATTGTTCATGCCATTCAAAATTTTAAAGCAAAATTTTAAGAACTTTGCAGATACTTGGGGTTTCAATGACCCAAAAATACATTCTGCATCTTAAAACCTTTTTAAAAAAATATTACAAAACTTGCCAGAATGGAATTTTTCTCCCTATCTCTTAATATTTTTAATTCTTGTTAAGATGTTTTTCTTACATATTTTTAAGTTTGCACTTATTACTTGGGTGAATATTTTAACTATTGGTCTCCTTGGTGAAAGTAAAATAGAATTAAAGCTATTTAATTTCTTCAATCTATCACTTCAACTGGTTCTGTTGTTTTCACCAGATGTTGTCAAGAAAAATATGTGCTATATTCTGTTCCATTACATCCTTTGTGCATCAACTAAATGTCATGGGTGTGACTGAGGTTTAAGTTTATCCCCAAAGCAAAATGCAAAAAAAATAATTATAAGACGTTAAAAGCCACTTCGTTTTTCTTAAATGTTCCTCAACAAAAGTCCCAGGAATTTAAATAAAAGGCACTGTGTCAATTAACATTCTTTCTGTTGCATAGTGACTTTTTTTTCTGAAAGGTTGCACTCAGAAAAGACACATCACCAGATAAATTGTGTATAAACCTCTTTACTTAACTCAGGAATTCTGTTTCACTTAAAGCATAGAATTCTTATCAAAGAGTTTTTATGTGATTCAAATTCTAAAATATGTATCTTTTAAGAAAGTTTGCATAAGTTAGCTTCAGTGTTTGAAGATGATTCATCTCTGAAACACAAATCTACATTTAACTGTTTTTCTCCTGTATACTAAATAAATCAACCCTCTTGACTAATGCAAAAAGATGGGTATGAAATTAATTAGTCGTCAGTACTTGGAAATATTTCTACAGGTTGGAACTCCCTGGTCCGGCACCCCTCAGACTAGGGAGTTTGCTGGACCGGGGAGGTCAATGCTGCCCTGCTGCCAGCTCCTCTCCCTGGGGCTCTCAAGACTGGGGCTCATGCCCTGCTGCCCCTGCTGCTTCTGGACGGTTCCCAGGAGTTTCCTAGCTAAAGCCACCCTCCTGCCATCAGTCCTGTTGAGCTGCCGCCAGCCCCACTACTTCCAGGGGTTCCTTGTAGTTTCTCGGCCCGGGCTGCCCAGCCACCACCAGCCCTGCAGCTGTGGCCCAGTTCTGCTGCCCCGGGGGTTTCCCGGGGTTCCCCAGCTGGGGTGACCACTAGAGATTCTCCTGCTGGGGCCAGGATTATTTTGCTGCAGCCTGGTCCTGCTGCCAGGGTTCCCCAACTGGCACTCCCAGGTTGTTGCCTGGTCCCACTGCCACCAGGCCATCTCAGACCTGCTGCTGCCAGGGCATTTTCAGGATTCTCTGCTGGGGCTCCCCTATGCCTCCTGGCCCCACTGATGCTGGTGTTCCAATGCCTAGCTGCTGCTGACCCAGCTGGGACCCCATGTTCTTCCAGCTGGGCCAGCAGCTTCTGGGCCTCTTTGGTCCAGCAACATCCATGGCTTTCCTGGATCATGGTTGTTGCCAGACCTGAGAGTCCTAGATTTGGGAGGTTCAGCCTGTATTAAATTGTGCCAAGCTTAGATAATCGACTTCCTAATTTCAAGAATGGTAGATGCCACTAGACTTGGTAATGGCAAGGGGGACAAATCCACTGAACATTGTGACATTCTGATATGTACCTCTCACTTTATTCATCTGGGAGACAGAAGAATTTAAAGTGTTTGAGACTTTGAAGACTCTTAAGAAGAGCATATGATGCCAGATTTAAATTAAAATTAAAAGATCTATCTATCTATATATATCACTTACCTAAAAGATGCCAAAATAGGCATGAAAGTAATAATAATAGTATAATTTACTTTGCATCTCTGCAGTTTACATAAAGTTAGTGATAAACTAGGGTATGAATTTAAAGCACAAGACAGTACAGACCTCTCCCGTCTGACACACTCAGGATCTAACCTGTCCTGACTAAGGGTGTTTGCTGGACCAGAGGAGGTTGGTCTCTCCTGGAGTCTGTCAGCAGACTGCCAAGCTCTCTTGCACCGGACCACCAAGCTCCTGCTCCTTGGCCAGCTGGGGTTCAGCTGCTCTGGGAGCCACCAGGACTCAGCTGCTCCAGGGCCACCAGAGATCCATTGCCAGTCATGGATCTCCGAGGCTCTTCTTTCCTGGGCCACTGGGGCTCTGCAGCTAGTTTCAGGGGTGCCAGTGGCACCACGATTCAACTGCCCTGAGCTAGGACTCTCTGGTCCAGCAACATCTATGTTTTTTTTTCCAGAATAGCTTCCTATGTGGACACACTTATTCAGAAATAAAAGCATCTTTTTTTTTCCAATTTAGCTCCATTATTTACAGGAATGGAGACACAGATCAGATGGTCTTGTATTTAGAGAATGGCTAGTTCAAGTAGCTTTAAATGGCACTAAATTGAAGTACTAAAGGAGAGAAAATGCACTTAAACAGAGGAGCTCACAAAATATAGAATTAAAACCTGTAACAGATATGAGCCAGCCAGTATTCCAAATTATTTTCTTACAACTCATCACAACACGCAGAAATGTGAGTTAGCAGACCATTGAAACTCTGAGTTTCCCCATTAGCTCACACTTAAATACCTGTGCTAAACAAATTTATACTAATCTACTGTGATTATGTTCAGTGTTTACTAGGCTATTTCCTTTTCTTTTCTGGATTTATGTGGTTTGTAGTGTACATTGAAATAATACTTTAAACTTGTTATGCTGTTTTCATCCGGGTATTTCAAAGCACTATTTAAACGTTAAACCTCACATAACATACCTTGTAAGGAGCGTTTTTTATTGCTATTTAGCAGGTGTGTAAATAGGACCAAAAAATTGTAAAGGGTTTGCTCAACATCATATAGACAACAGCAGAGCTGAGAAAATAGCCTAATGTCCTTGACTTCCAGGCCTTTCCTGTACCCCTTTGTAGTGTGTATTAGTAGGGGTCTGTGTCTGTCATGGAGGCTTTAAAAATCTTGGATTCTGTGACTTTCCACAACTTCTGTGACTTCTGCAGTGGCCAATGTGGTGACCCCAGAGCTGCCTAAACAGCTGGCTCGGGGCACTGCTCAGATATCCCAGGGACTGGCACACCTGCTGCTGCTTGAATGGCTCACAGTCAATCGCACTGGTTGTTACTTGGATGGCCATAGGTAGCTGGCCCAAATAGTTGTCCCAAGGGGGCAGAGGCAGAGAAGCCACTGTTGGTGGTTCCCCATCAGCTGGTGCCCTGGTGCTGGACCACCCCCCAGCAGGGTCTTTCCTCCAAGTTCACCCCTCTAGCAGTAGCTCCCGGGAAGGCATTGCTCCCCCCTCCCCTACCCACACCCTGCGCCCACCAACATTTAATCAGGAGTATTTATACTAAAAGTCATAGACAGGTCATAGGGCCATGAATTTTTGTGATAGCCCATGACCTGCCCATGTCTTTGGTAAAAATACCCATGTCTAAATCATAGTTTTAAGTGTTAGTAGATCCCTACCATGGCATGTAACTTATTATTTAAATCAGCTTCTGTACTAGATGACTAGAGGATCGCTAATATGATGCCAACTTTTAAAAAAACTCCAGAAATGATTCTAGTGATTACAGGCTTGTAAGCTTACTTTCAGCACCAGGCTGAAACTATAATAAAGAGCAGAATTAGACACATAAATGAACAGAATTTTTTGGGGACAAGTCAACAGAGTTTTGTGTAGGGAAATCACGCCTCGCAAATCTACTACAATTTCTAGGAATCAGCAAGCATGTGGACAAGAGTGATACAGTGAATACAGTATATTTGGGTTAAGAGGGAAGGTCTTTTATTGGATCTGTAATTAGTAAAAAGATAGTCAACAAAGAGTAGGAATAAATGGTCAGTTTTCAGACTGAAGGTTCTTGAGTGTACTAAGAGATACTGCATTTGCCTGTGAAATGCAGGGTTGGGGGCTTGAGGCCCAGCGCCCGCCCACCCTGAGAGCAGCTAGACAGCCAACTGGAAGACCTCTTTATTGCTCTTCTCCCTGGGGTGGGGACATCAAGGCCTCCAGCAAGGGGCTTCAGGCCTAGTCCACCCCATCACACACATATTCATAAATTATCTGAACAAAGGTGCAAAGAGTGAGGTAGCAAAATAGTTCTGCCTGAACTGGGAAAGCAAAAGAATCTCTTTATTCAAAGACACGTTTACAAATGATGCAAAACTACTCAGAAGAGTTAAGTGCAAAGCAAAGTTTTGATCTATAAAGGTATCTGACAAAACTGGGTGACTTGACAATAAAGTGACAAACAAAATTAATTACTGATAAGGCAAAGTTATGCATTTTGGCAAACAATTCCAACCATGCAGATAAAATGTGGGGGGTCTAAACTTGCTGTCATCACTCAGGGAAGTGATCTTAGAGTCATTGTGGATAGTTCACTAAAAAGAACCATTCACACTTTTTTTTCCATGATAATCAAAAGTGCTAACATAATTTTGTGCATCGTGAGGAAAGGGATTGATAGTAGAACAGAAAATATAGTATTTTCTATATAAATCATTGGCGTATCCACATCTTCAATACTGCATACAGAGCTGGTCACTCCGTCTAAAAAAAAAATTGGAATTGGAAAATGTACAGAAAAGGGCAACAAAAATGACACGAGGGCAAGGAATAGCTTCTATATGAGGAGGATTAAGAGGACTGGGACTTTAAGCTTGAAAAAGAGATAACTAAGGAGGGAATATGATAGAGGTCTATCAAATCATGGCTTGTGCGCAGGCCCACCAACAGCAATTATGGGCTCTAGGGCAGAACTTGATGGGCCCTCCTATCCCTCCCTTGACTGGGATCACAAGTCCCTCCCCCAGAGGTGCCCCAAGTGCCCCCCCAACCACCACAAGAGCCCCGGACTTGACCAGCCCCATCTCCTACATGCTTGGAGGAGCTGCAGGACAGCCGCACTGCACATTCCCTTCCTTTCCCAGCCCCAACCTGCAGGCCTGAGTGTGAAGTAATCCTACCTCAGAACTTGCATGGAGCATATCAAAAGTATCTTTGAAGAAAGAGATTCTTTTGCTTTCCCCAGTTCAGGCAGAACTATTGCAGCAACAGGTGGGGCGCTATCGCCCTTTTAAATTGCCCTGGTCCCTTGGTATTTGTCCCCTATCAGCGAGCCTAATATCTAAACACAAGTCATCTAATATTTGAACACAAGAACACATTCCTGCCTATTCTGAAATATAATTTATGCTATCATGTGCCAAAAGTGTCTGTCTGCTATGTACATTGGACAAATAGCTCAGACACTTCGCCAAAAGATCAATTCCCACAAAACAGATATTAGACAGGATCACAAAGAAAAAACATTTTCTTGCCATTTCAACCAGAAAGGACATTGTCTCAATGACTTGATTACCTGCATCCTGCTTCAATGGCCTTTTAAGACTACACTTGAAAGAGAATCCTCTGAACTGTCATTCATGCTTAAATTTGACACTTTACACCTAAGTTTGAATAAAGACTCTAATTATCTTACCCATTATAAAGATAGCTTCCCCAATTATCACCTCTAATATCATTAGCTCACAGACATTTACCTCCTCCCCTCCCCCCATCCACCTTCTGTTCTGAAATTTGATTTGTCCTTTTCATATGTGTTCATTTTTTTAATTGTATCCTTTGGTATATATGGTTGTGACAATTTTCTTCCACTATTTGGTCTGAGGAAGTGTGTCTGGCCCACGAAAGCTCATCATTTAATAAACCATCTTGTTAGTCTTTAAAGTGCTACATAGTCCTGTTTTTTGTTTAATCTGTCCCTGTATGTCTGTTCTTATGTTCTTGATGTTGTATGAAGTTTAGGATTGTTGAACAAGTGTCTCTGAATATTTTTAACACCTGCATGGTATCTCTAAGATTTCTCTTCTTCTGAGTTCTGATGAAGTATACTGGTTATTTATTTCTCCTAAGAAGTCTGACAGCTATGTGATACCCAATTCCTCCCTATAAGGAGCCCTATCAAAAGAGATGAGTTTTGATTGGGGTTTTTGGTTTTGGTCTTCTTCTTTTTTTTATGTCAAAATCCTAGCAGGAGAGTTAGTCTCAATAGGCAATGTTTCACTGTGTAGAAGGAAAAGCTTTGCAGTTGAATCAAGTTACTTTTAGACTCTTAAATAGGTTGAACTGTCCTTATGAGAGTCAGAGGCAGGTGGGACTGCTGATTGATTCTTTCTGAATCAGGGTAGAGGATTCTAGGACAGAAGACCTGTTGGATTATGTCATTCTTTGTTTTAATACTATTATTAAAAGTTTATGAACTACTGAGTTACCAGGAAGGGACTATAGGTCAGATACTGTATTGATTTGTGCCAATCTCATTGAACATGATTACCATAACAACACAGAAACTGTAGAGAGGTTATTGTTTGTATTTCTTAACCTGGATCTTGAACTGTTTCTCCAGCTATTCAGAACTTGATCTGCCACAGAAACATGATCCTTTGTTTCAGCCTTTGAGTTTAGCACGTTTGAAAGAATGACAAAACTATTTACAAAATGTTGGAATGGAAGCGCTTATTCCTGCTACTACATTCTGTTAATATAAGTGAAACAAACTCATCTGTTTTTTTTTATGTACACAGAACAGGAATTCCTAAAGCCACTTTTAAAATGTTAATAACTTTTTTCTACAAACCATATTATTGAATAAACCACATTAAGGAAACTTTTAAGAAATGGGAGTGAAATTACAATTATCTGGATCCCCATTTGGTAAGAAAGTGACATTAAAGCATTTGATAATTGCATCTTGAGACAAAACTAGTTTGTCTGTATATCTAAAGAACATCCAAACTTAAGATAACCAGTAATTTGGATAATTGGGGCTCACTAGCATTAGAGTTGAAATATAAACATTTCTCAAATACAGACATCTCACTTACATATGTTTTACTTAAAGCTTTGGCAGCAAATTTCAAAATATTAGTCTTAAACTTAGATATATATCTCTGTTAAATTGAGATTGAGCAGGCTCTTAAAACTTCAAAAACAAATATGGGGATTTCCTCTCTGGATGGAATGAAGATGACTCTTGGGGTGGAAACTCTATTGCTTCACCTACCAGTCTGCCTTGTTTGAAGTAGAGCAAACATAACACCATGCCATGCCTGTTAGAAAAGAATTATGGGGTGGACCAGGCCTGATAATTAGGCTCAGACAACTCCGATTGTGGGCTGGATTATAAACCTGGCTGAAGCCCAGACCCGGTGGCTGAAGACCGGCCATGATGGACTATGGCAAATTACAAAACCCTGAACAGATTGCTGTGAGAACTTTATCTTAAAGCCTTGAAAGAAAAGGCTGGATGAAGCAGCTTCTTGGGGAAGTGACCCAGGAAAAGAATTAACAGTGGCTAGTAAGGACACTTAGCAGGCAACTGCTTCTTACAGGGTCCCTGAGTTGGTACCCAGAGAGGTGGGTGAGCCTGGGTCCCCTCCAAAACGCAGCTGCTACAAAAAAGAAGTAGTAAAGAAGCCTGGGCCCAGAGCCAGTTAAAGCAGAGGAGCTTGTGGACACATGTCCTTGGCCACAAGAGGGCCTGTGAGAGTGGGTGAGCCCCTTTACAGCATCTTAACGGGATGTTATGTTTATCTTTTTTTACTTTGTTTCTTACCTTTAGCAATTCTAACTAGCATGAAGGATTTGCTTTGAAGAATTTAGATCTCCCAGTCTTCTTATATGAAGATAAATGTTCCCTCCCTCACCCATCTTCCTTGTTATAATTTGTACTTGATATAAAATTAGGCTTATATTTAGATGATACAAGCCAAGGAAACCCTGTCTTAAATTTTTTATATAATGCCACTAAACATTACATAACTCTTCATCCAGAGTATGTGTTTTCCTCTCACCTATAATTTTCTAGGTTTTTCATTATCATATCCTAAATGTGACACTCGAACTGCTTTATTCATCATCTTGGAGACCTTCCATTCCTCATTCCAATCCTATAATTTTGCAAATACATCACTGTTTAAAGGACTAATTATATTAAAATATATGGACATACTGCAGAGATTTCATAAAGAAGCATGGGATATGCCTATTATAGTTTCAACGCCTATTTTTGTGTGATTATTGTTAAATGAAAAAGGTTGTGACTTTGTTTGGAAGAGTAACACATCTCCCCCTACCACCAATTCATACGAGGTCTGTGTATGACTGATTTAAACAGTCAGTGCAAACATATAACTCCTAAGAAGTTAATACTTGCAACAAATCAGCAATTTAAAGATCTAAATGAATTTTTAAAATAAAAATAGAGAGAGAATAAGAGAGAATATCTTTCAAATAAGTATCCCATTCCAATTATCTTTTTTGGACATTATTTTTTTCATAGTTGAGAAGGTGATGTGTTGTTATTACTATCTACAAAGAATAAGTAAATAGTTAAATGTGCCAATATTTAAAAGGCAAAAAAACAAGAGGTTTTTTTAGTTAATAGTAGGTTCTGTGGGAAAACACATCTTTTTCCATGCTTGAAAAATTACATTTCCTAAGATTTCTGAAGTCATAGCAGAACAATGTCAGAATATTTTTTCATAGATAACATGCATTTCATTGTAAGCCCAGTACAATTAAAGAAAATATTGTTTCTTGTAGTAGAAACTTCCATCAGACATAAATTCTGGTCTTCAGCAATATGCCCATATTTGGTCTCTTGTACCCTTGACCTGCGCTCATGTTCATAATTTTCTAGATTAAAAATTACCTACTTTTTGACATTCATGGGTTAGTTTTAGTTTTTTATCCTAGTTTGAAACATACAATGCAGAAAATAACAAACTTCTTTTCTTTTACATCTTGGTATGTGATTTGCAGCATGCAGCCATATTTATCATATCTGCTGAGATTCAGATTGGGAGAATCCCAGTATCCTAGATTTCAGAGGAAAGTTGGTTTGTTTGGAAATTGATCCATATTATAAATGGAGTTGCCAGATACTTGCACAAAAAACACCAAGCATGGTGGGAAAAATTGGTTGAGAAAAAAAAAGCACAAAAAAAAGAGTCTCTGTGCCTTTAAGTCACTATGCTCCCCATTCTTTCCACCCCTGCCAGATGCGGCAGGTGAAGAATGTCCCAAGCAGCCTTCCAGCTGTGAAACACAGAAAATGCCAGACATTTTACATGGTCATCTGACAACCTTAATTATAAAGCAAGGTTCTGGTCTTGCAAAGACTTAAGCACAGGCTTAAGGATCTGTAGGATTGGGCCCTGAGTACTGTCTGCAAGTCATGCAAACTCTATTACTACAGACCTGGATAACCCACAAGGTCTTCTTCCATTTTGAGTGAATAAGTTAGTGCACAGATGCAAGACATCTGCTGCAATACTATAACACCAAAGCTGATCCAGCTGATGTCACAATACATTTTTTCTTGCCACTGTTATGCCCTCTCACGTTGTCACCACACAAACCAGGATTCAGTTATGACAAATGAGTAGACTAGAATGACCTTCTAGCCTGTGGGCTCCGGTTCACACCAGTAGAACACTTACCACTCAGTATATGACAGACCTAGACTAAATGGAGATGTCTTAATTGATTCCACAGTAGAGTTGGCAGTACTAGAAATGCAATGATCAAGTGGGGCCACACCTTTGGCCCCAGTACTTGTGATTGTGGTAGAGAGCCTTGAAATATAAAATAGCTCCTGCAATGTCAAGTCTTTGAGCATGAATGTTTTTTCCAATGGCCTGGCAGAGTGCAATGATCAGGCTGTTACATGTACTCAGATGTGGCAGGAAACAGTAGGAGGACACAAGAAATCTCCAAATTCTGCAAAATAACTTTGGAGGGTTTTTTGAGCTATTATGGGAAATTACTGCAGTAATATGGTTTATGTTCTATACATGGGTGAGACTATAATAACTAAGTGTTCTAGGTCTTATAGAATTTTCTATTTCTTTTTAACTCTCCAAATTAAAGTTGCCTGCTGTTAGGTTAGCTCTTGCTATTCCAGAAATACCTAGTCAGTGTGCTTTGTATAGATACACAGTAGCTGAATGAACACTGTCAGAATAGTAAAAAGAAAAAGGACATCCTTCACTCAGTCCAAGAGGTTAGAAAGTGGTAGAGAACTAAGTGTGCACAAAGAACTTTACTCAGCTATATGTCAAAGAAAATAGACATAGCTAGCCAATTGCTGATGGGTTGAAAACTGGAAAGGGAGATGCAGTCTGTGAGTGATAGACTGTCATCATATAGACTCTTAGGATACGTCTACGCTACAGCATTATTTCAAAATATCTAATTTTGAAATAAGATATTTCAAAATATCGTGTCTACACACAAAATGCTTTTCAGAATAACATTTGGCTATTTCGAAATAGTGCATCCACACTGAGTGGAAGCTGAATCGTATTTAAGACTGGCTGGAACCAGGTCCAGCAGGGCATCAGGTCGGGAGTTACTTTGTGTGGCTGCTGCCTGAGGCTATCTGAGGCCTGTGCTTAAAGGGACCCCCAGTGGACAGCCGGTTCTCAGGTTTCCCTGCTTGCTTGCCTACCTCGATGAGTGCTCTGTCTCTGTGTGCTCTGGTTGCCCTCACTCGGGACACCACAGCATTCTGCAGCATGGAGCCAGAGCTGCCCCTGGTCACTCTGGTGCTTCTCTTGGACATGTTGCTGCAAGCCTGGCTGCACTTTCTGCAGGCTGCCATCAAGGAGGTCCATCGGGGGGCTGTCAGTGTCCAGGAGGCCCTGCGGGAGAGCTGCCACCCTGAGGAGCACTAAAAGCCTCCCTGGTCTGCCCCACTGGGCACTTGTACCTCTTTCCTCCCTCACATCCTTCCACTTATCCTTCCCTAACCCCCCTTCCTGATGTCAAATAAAATACATGTATTTTCATGAACACAAACTCTCTTTATTTAACAAAACTGGTGGGAATGAAACTCTGGTGAGACTGGGGAAAGGAGGCGGGGGAGAGAGGATGGGAGAAGGGAGGGGGAAACCTGGGAGGAGGGAGCTGGAAGGGGGAAGGAAGGGGAAGAAGGGTGAGGGGAAACTCAGGGCTCAGGGTTGTGGGTCTCACCGGACTAACTTGATTTTCCTGCGAACCTGCTCCTGGGTTCGCATGTGGTCTTTGGTGGCCAGGCTGGCAGCTCTCCTGCCATAGACGGCTGCGTTCCCCCATCTTGTGTGGAGATCATGGACATTGTGGGCATCCCCTCAAACCTGAATAAGGTCCATGATCTCCACTCTGGACCAGGAAGGCACCTGCCTTCTCCAGGCCCTGGCAGGCTCCTGGGAGCTGGCAAACTGCTCCTGGGGAGTGGTGGTGGGCTGGCTGCCTGTGGCTTGCTGGTCATGTTTTGGGGCCACTGGGTCAGGGGCAGTGACTGCTGGCTCTGGGCTGGCAGGCTTGGAGCTGGCACAGGCACTGTGGCCAGAATCTATGCCTTTAAGGGCTCTGGGAAAGGGGGAGGGAGAGGAGTGTTCTTGGTTGAGCCAGAGTGGCCACCAGGGCACCCTGGGAAGGGCTGGAGGCCCCCTATTTCAAAATAAGTGTCTACACAGCACTTATTTCGAAATAGCAGTTTTGAAATTGGCATTATTCCTCATGGAATGAAGTTTACCAATTTCAAAATAAGCCCTCCGCTATTTCGATTTAATTCAAAATAGCGGTTGGCTTGTGTAGATGCTAGGAAAGTTATTTCGAGACAACTTTGATGTGTAGATATACCCCCAGACCCATATTTTGATATTACTCATGCCAGTGTGAAATTGGAATAATTCTATTGATTTTTGATTATTTCATTGAGTTAAAGGGAGTAACTCCAGATTTGTGCATATGTAACCATCATCAGAATCAAGTTCTTCATCTCTTGAATGAATGAATGAATGAATGAATGGCATGAGACAATAGATTAAACATCTTTTTCTATTTTCCTATTAAGAAAATGGGTTCATTATAATAGACACCTTTGTCACAAGATGGTTGAGAAACACACAACTAATATTTTAAAGCAGCGATGGGCAAACTAGGCTAGCGAGTGGGCCGCATGAGTGGCTCTCATTCATGCTGCATGATTGTTGTAACCAAGATATGTCTTCCAGGACAGGGTAGTTTTGCCAACAGTGCTTGCTTACCTAGAGTTTGTTGGGTGTGCCAATTGAATCATAGCAGCACTTTGTTTGGATACAGAGGGAGTGCACAGCTCTCATCTTCAGTGTTGTATGCAGTCAGCATGCATTTCATTTCATGTGCCCTTGGTTTATGAGTCACTTTAGTAATGCCAATAGGATTAAAACTATCTGAATGGAAACTCGCAGAATCTGGCAATCCTGCATGTGAGCAACATTAAACAAAATGTCTTGTGGGCCACAGGTTTTCCAACACTGTTTTAAGGTGTGAAATGTGGTTTGTGGAATTTAGCTCTGAGTTAATACATAGTAATTTGATTGAATTGAATTCTCTGCTCTGACACTTTTGAGCTCTGGTTGGCTGCTTTAAATCCCTCTGCATTTACTGGGCATATTCAGAGTTTGGAGGAATCCCTGGTTAAAAAAAGCATGTTAAATGATAAAGCGTGTTAAAACATTTTTCAGCCTAATACAATTTTTTTCTGGTTCAGCAATGGTATTAGGTTATGCCATTCATTCTTTAGGAGCCTACCATTTTTATGGCAATAAATATGATTTTATATTGGTTCTAGCACACAGGAATTGCATAATCTCAGTTTGAATGGGTGGAGAAAATTACAATGTTGGAAAGTATTTCTAGGATAAACTGTTGTGCCACTCTCTTTCAGAATACCTAGAAAAATGAGGAAGTGAGTTGTAGCTCATGATAGCTTATGCTTTAATACCTAATATGTTTGTTAGTCTTTAAAGTGCCACCAGAACCCTTGTTTATGCTGAAACAGACTAACAAGGCTACCTCTTTGAAACCTAGAAAACTGGATCACTTTTGGGCTTCCATCCCAAACTTAAATGTTTATCAGATTATTTTAATCTCCATTAAAATAAAAGAGTTGTGTAAATTCAGAAGCCACATAACTGTTTGTTAACCAGAAAAAAATTAGTTTGAGTCTTTGATATAGGCCATGCCAAAACACGCACAAATATGAAGCAAGCTATTGGTTGAAGACCGAACATATGGTTGAACAGTGCAATTCTGAAAATACCTCTGACAATCACATATATATGGCTATATGTTTACTGGAGATAGAGGAAGATACATATTGCATTCTTCTGCTTTGCTGTCTCTCACAAATCAGCTGACAGAAGGAGACAAGTATTTGTGAGTCTCCCCGGCAATAGGATTCTGATGTATAAGATACGTAGGCTTTGTCTACACTTAACAGTGTAAAGCTCACCCATAGGAGCACTTGAAACTGGAAGTGTGGCCACATCTTGAGTGCTGGGAGAGAGATCTCCCATTGCTCTATGTAAACCACCTCTGTAAAGGGAGTAGCTAACAGCCTGGTTCACACTGAACGGGAGATTGTTTTTTTCCACACTCTTGAGCCAGAAAGTTACAGTACTATAAAGTGCGACTGTAGACTTGCCATAGTCTTTACTTCCTTTGCAAATCAATATATGGAGTTAGTGTTCAGTTATCAGGCCTTTAACTGCATGAGATGATAAATGTTTAGACTCAACTCTTTTGTTAAGAATGGTCGACACTTTCTAAACCAGTGTTTCCAAACCTTTTCAAGCATGCCCACTCCTTTTTCAATCTGTAAAAATTTTATGGACTCCCCAAGGGGAGTAACGGGAAGTGGCAGTCAGCACGTCCCTTTGTCTCGCGCTGCTTCCTCATCTCCCACTGCCTTCATCCCCCGCCTATCCACGGAGGATACGGCAAAGGGGCTCTCATGGCCAAAGGCAGCTCCTGCCCTGGCATGCCACCCTGGGCTGGGCACGGAGGCCTGGTGAGGAAAAAAAAAGAAAAAGAAAAATAAGGATTGGATCCACCAAGGGACTGGGATGGGGGGAGAGGGCTGGACTGTAAATGGCAGTGAAACCATCCCAAGGGTGGGAGGCAGCATGTGTGAGGCTGGTCATGAACGGCAAGCCCCACGTAAGAATCTCCTGATGGAAAGTCCCAGTCCCTTGCTGGGCCCGATCCTTACTTTTCTTTTGCTTTCCTTTCCTAAACTTTCCATAAACCCCCACACATTGGGAACCACTGTTCTATACATGCCAAGCCAATGTGAGACAAAGACAAGGGCAGTGTCATCTATCCTAGATGACAGCAATAACTGCACTGCTGAAGAATGTGAGCTCAGCAAAAACAACCCCCGCGATGAATAAACAACTCATTTGTGAACAGTGTTGCCACCAGATCGTCAGGAGTTTTTTATTGCCTCATATGCATTTCCCATGACACAGTTACTGCCCAAATAAATTACAGTTTTGCATAATAACTGACAGTCACATATTAAGTGGGGTGCCACCTGCAGGTGTTCGATTTTTAATCAATGTTGAACCTAAATTTAATGCTTAAAAAGTTTGCTTCCAAATAGGTCATATACATTTTATACTGGTTCTAATGAAGCAGACCAAATTTACCTAAGGAATTTTCATTACAGAAATACTGGGGCGATGAATATTCTTGTTTACCCAATTGTTGTTATTTAGATTGTTGCCAAAGGCAGAGAAATATTCTTGGGATTTCAACTGTGTTCTTTTGTTAAAAAGCTGATATAGATTTTTTTATGGCTGTTTCACTGTAGAATTTGTGTAAGACCATTCTATATGGTAAACTAGTGTCATGTCCCTTTGAAAATCTTTTGCATTGTTAGTATACAAGTGGATGAATACAGACCCCAAAGCTTGTAAATTAATATTAATTAATAATTGCAGTAAACTATTCTTGCCCCTCAGTGACCAAAACCTACTTTGTGATTTTCAAAAATTAAGCAAGCTTGCAGACAGTAGCAGGCTCATGAGTGATAAGCAAAAAAGCTTTGATCATAGTTGAAAGGAATTAACCTTGATTTGTTCAAGTTCCAAAATTCCAGGTACAGTACATTGTGTTCTATAGCAAAGTAATGTCATTTTGTCTATATTGCAGTTTGAAAATGTCATTCTGTACCTCCTCCCACTATCCAAAAAGACATAGATGAAAATGAGCATGAGGGGGGGATCAAGATATATAATATATAGTGCATTCATACGAACATTTTCCATCATTATAGTAGCTTATCTACAAATTATCTTCTTTTGTTTTGGTTTAGTAAAAGCCTTCTATGTGTTTGTAGGGTTTTTTTTAATTATCTATATTTGGTCTGATTTCTGTGAGTGCTGCATTTGACTGTTTGTGCTTGCACAGGGTTAGTGAACGAGAAGCTGAACTGGAAGCAGCTCTAAGGCTGCTGCAACAGTTCTACCTAGATCTGGAAAAGTTCCTTGCCTGGCTTACAGAAGCAGAGACAACTGCCAATGTCCTGCAGGATGCTACTCACAAAGAAAGGATTCTAGAGGACACCAAAGAGGTTCGGGAGCTCATGAAACAGTGGCAGGTAAGTCAAGTGCATCAGCTGTATAGATCTGAATTAATGAAAGATGATTTCTTTGTGCTAGTGCATGCTGATCTGCTTATTTTAAACTGAACTGAAATGAAAAATATTATTGATTGTGGTACCAATGTTTAATTGTTGCTTTGTAGAGTTGCTTTAAAAATTGGGTGGCACATTCTCAATCTGTTTATCATCCTGGTCTTTCAGTGACAGTGTCATTTAGACAAGGAATAAAATATCGTGTTTTGAAACGCAACTTAAACAAAAATAAACTTTGCTGAAACAGATATTTAGATTCCACATTACAGACAGATTAATGGTGCTCTTTGCAGAGTCTTAAAATAAGAGCTACTGACCCATATGAGAGTTTTTTATGCATTTCTGATATTTATAGTAGCCCTGTATATATTGTGTCTAGTTTAGTCTCTGTTGATTAACTTAATTAGTTTTGCTCCATTACTTTCAAATACTTTAAAATATTAATCTGGCATTTGGCTGATTTTTTTAACATGCTCTGTTGGAATAAAAGAAGGTGACTGAATCTGTCACAGTTAATGATCATACAGGTTTTTTTTTCCAGGGAAAAATGCTTTCTCTATCTTTAATGTTCAGAAAGAAAGGACAGCATGCTTTCTTAGAGCGTAGGTGGGGGGGAGGAGAGGTAAGAGAGTCTTGATAAGGAAAGACTCATCCTTATAGATGGGATACAATGGCTGACACGTATATTCACATGGAGTTACCTTAATAGGAATGTGTTATTCATACATTTCTTACATTATTGTAATGCATATAAGGCACAGCTGTATTGTAAAATGTACTTACAGTGCTTTAGCTTCACCTTGTTGATAAATTCACTCATATCTGGAAATTTTAGAGTATGGAGATGATAATAGTTAATTTGTTTATAAATTAACTTAAATGTAAATGAATGAAAAATTATAGTGATTGTGTTCCATGGTTTCTATGGTTAGAAATAGCGATCCCTTTTTTCTCAAATGCATTTTATAGTACTTATTTCACTATAACTTATTTTTCCATTTTAATGTTAATCCACTATTAAGCTCCATTGCACTGTACTGAAAAAGCCAGAGATGATGTATTCCTTAGTAATCAAGTCTGGATGACTTTTAGCTTGAAATGTAGGTTATGGTTGTCCAATGCTTCTATTTAAAAACACTCAACATTTTCACCCTCTATATCTGACATATTTGGTATGGTCCATGAGAAGTAGTTATGAATGGGGAGATGATGGTGTACTGAATTTATATCCAGTCCATCTCTTTTCACACTCAAGTATCTGATTTTTTTTTTGGTTGCTCCTGGAATTAAAAAGCATTTCAAGTTTCCTTTTACACTTATATGTGATGTGCAGTATTAGCAATAATTTAATGTGTATGGTGTGGTAACTTTTGTATGTCACAGAAAAATGGGACATACAGCCATCAAAATAAAGTTTCTTGCAAACAGAGAGCTAGTATTTTATTTTTTAAGACAGATGACATTATTAAAAATGGAGTTATAGTTGGATAGAAACACCATGTTTGCGGTTTGCATTGCTTTTTAAAATTACTATGGAGGAGTCCTCTTTAGTTGAAGCAAGCACAGCACATGCAATAAAAATGAAAAAGAAATATTTAAAATTAATGCTAGGATCAATTTTAGACAATCCACAGAGTACACAAAATAAAAAATAGTTATAGTGTAAGTTAAAATATTTTTTAAAAAACCTTGGGAGTTGTCTTTTAAAGGAATTGCACTGGCATAAGTCTGAATTTTCTTCAAGGTTTTTTGTTTGTTTTTGTTTGTTTGTTTGTTTTGTTGGTTGGTTGGGTTTTTTTAAATATCTTCATACTCCATGAAGGACAAAATGTGTAGATTCCTTTTCAAGACGCAAATACCATTCTGTTCTCTGTTTGATCTTGGCTATGCAGCAAGAGCAGTGATTCTTACATATTAAAAAGAAACATTAGTATGCAAAGGCACAGCAGCAGCTGTTTTATTGTTACTTACTCCCAACAGATTCATATATATCTGTCCACCCATGGAGCAGTAATTTTTGACTTTCAGTGAAGGCTGAAGGGGGAAAATATCTTCATGAAATATCTTTTTGTTTCTCTAGCTCTCTGTCAATCTCTCTCTCTGTAGCTTGATACTTTACGCTAGACTATTTGCCTACCACTGTTTATCAGCCACTTCATAACATGTTTAATTCTCCGCAAAAAACCTTATAATTCATGAATGTTGCAAGAACAAGTGGGTTAGGAAATGTCTTTCTCTTGAATTGAATTAATGTGCTTGATGTCACTATGGAAATTGTTGGGATTTTTTTCCCTGAGAATAGAGTAGGAAAGTGCCTATTTTGTCCCATATTGAAGTCCAGAGAATTTTCACTGAGGGAAATGACATTATACTGTGGGTTTTAAGGGGGAAAAAAACCTTTTTGATTAATACTTTTGGACTAATTTTAGATATATATACTCTAAAATTGCTATCTGTGATTAGCTTGATTTTTATATTACATGAAATTGTCTCAGTTAGAGGAGTTGCCTATAATTAACTGAAAGTAGTACATCATTCAAACCAGTAATCTGACAGGGACTGAGGTTTCATTTATTTTTAAGTTCAGACTGGCTTTTAAAAGAGCTCAAGTATTTGTTTGCTTACTACTGCACTACTTATCATGTGTGAGATTGACCTAAGTTTTCTTCTCTGAAGACTGGGGATAGTCCTCAAATGATAAAGGTAATTCATCTAGCAATTAAGCATTAATATACTTGAATGTACATGTGAATTTATCTGGAGAACAAAAGAACAAACTGCTAGCCTTCATTCTCTTCTGTTTGCTCAGTAATGTATGGTTGACCCTCTGGTTATGATGAAAGTATTGTTCCATCTTCAAACCATCATCTTAAATATACATATATATGTGCAAGTTAATAAATTATTGGCGTTTATTGTGGATCAACAATGTACCTGTTGCTTGACAAAGGGCAATGGACAAAGGCCCTTATCTCAAGGGACTTTATGATATAAAAAATAATTCAGAATCTATATACATTGTGCATTTATGTTACATACTGTAATTGTCAAATCATAACTTGAGTTTTATTTAACAATGTGATTAGAATTTATACAGCACTTTATGCATATGAAGCAGACTATAGACATTTAACAATCAAATGAACTTGTGATGTTTGCTGGTAAGCTTTTTATCCCCACAGAAGAAGGAGGCAGGAAAACTAAGATCAAAGGTAAAGTGACTTGCCAAAAGGCACACTGTGAGTAAGTATAAGAGCCAATATTATAGTGCAAGAACTTCTGATTACAGCTGAGGGAGAAATATTTTTCTTATCCTGTGAATAATCTTTAAATGAGGATGAAAAGTCAAAATCTTGAAAATATTCACAAAGGGCTCGTCTAGACTGCATTCCTCTCTCGAAAGAGGAATGCAAATGAAGCAGATCGAAAATTCAAATGAAGCATGGATTTGCAAATCTCGCACTTCATTTGCATAATTGCATGAGAGTGCTTTTTCAAAAAAGGGATTTTTGAAAAAAAACCTGCAGTCTAGATGGGGTTCTTTTGAAAAAAAAAAAACCTGAAAAAATGAGGTGTACGGGTTCTTTCAAAAAAGGTGGGTTTTTTTTCGAAAGAACCATGTCTCGACTGTGGTGTTTTATTTCCGAAAAACCCTTTTTCGAAAAAGCACTCTCACGCAATTATGCAGATGAAGCACGAAATCTGCAAACCTGTACTTCATTAGAATTTTTATCTGCTTCATTTGCATTCCTCTTTTGAGAGAGGAATGCAGTCTAGGCAAGCCCAAACTGAGTGGTGCTAAATGAAAAAGAATTAGCTTATCAAAATGTTACATGTTGCTAATTTTGAGCATTTTAACTTATGGGTTGTTCTAATTAGCTGAAATATATAACTGAGATCCATTGTAAATGGAAAATCCAGATTTTTTCATTGGAAAATGTAAAACCAAAATGTTTTGACAACTTCAGAACAATTCTCAACTTTTTGTGCATTAGGAAATTTGCCAAACCTACCGTTGTTTCACAAAGTTTTGGTTGTGATTAACTGGTGTTTTTCATTGAAATAACTGAAATAAAAAATTCCCCAGCCAGCTCTACCTCAACTTCTAATCTTGTAATCATTCTTCTACACTGCCTTCCCTTTAAAATAATTATATAAATAGCAAATACTTATCACTGTAACACACTGATTTAATGGGTGGGAAACTTGGCTGGATCTGCATGATTCTGGAAAGCTTTTGGCTAAAAAAGAATATATACAGGGATAGTCCCTTCTTCCCTGACATCATCCTTGGACAACCAGAGAGATGCAAGCCAATTGGCTCTTTCCTCCCACAGTCATTAATTTAAAGCTTGGCCTTGTCTTTTTCAGGCTCCGTGCCCTCTTTTTAGCTGAACACACACTCCCTCCATACAGTGGTATGCTACTGGAACTGTGTTTTCTGATTGATATGTATCCAGTTGTATCAGGAAGTAACTTTTCCCATTTAGGCAAATTAGCTGGGGCATAGGGATTTTCTCCCTTCCTTACAGGATCACAGAGATACCGTTAGATTAAATAGCTATAGGGTTTAGGAATTGTTAAGATTAGGAATTGTACAAATGTCAGTTGGTTTCAACATACAGCCCATATCCACAAGGCACATAAAGTTTCTGTGGGGCCTTGGGCTAGAGGAAGTGGGAGCCGCTCTCCATCTCTTTCTGCCTGCAGTGCCCCATCCTCCTCCCCCCTCCAGCTGGGGAGTTGGGTCAAGCACATGGCCTTTCCCTACTCCTTGGCAAGAGTGCAGGGTGGGCAGAATGGGACAAGTCCTCACTCCTTGGCAGGAGTGGAAGGTAATCCACCCCAACCGACAATGTTCCACAGCCGGAGTGCCAGGCAGGCAACAAAGGTTGGGGCATAGAGGTGCCCATTTTTCCAGGCTCCTCCCCCCGTAGGCCCACTGTCTAATCCACCACAGGTTGTCCTGTGCTGGTTTTCGATCATAGGGCCAGTGACTAGTAAACGGGAGACATGGGTGTCTGCTGGTGGACCCCAAGTTTACAGAGAAAAAGCAGCCCTGAAGTCAGTGCACAGCAGGCTTTATTATCTTATAAATGCTCCTTTTTCGATTTGTTTTTAAATGAAAACAAAAGGTATATGCTTTATAACTGAGACACTCCTCCCCCCTTTTTTTGTTTTTTTCTATTTCTTACTTTTCCCCTTTGAGTTATACACCACAGGGTGGTGTGTGAATAAGTGTGGATGTCTTACAAGCAGACAAGGAAAGTTGGAAGCATCTACAGAACAATAAACAACTGGAAAAGAGGGGGAAAAACATTCTCTTTTCTAGCAATTCCAGTGAAATTCAAGTGTCATCCAGAAGATTGTTTTCTTGAGAATAGAAATAGAGCCCTAATGTTTGCTACATGATGATGTCATGTGGCAACTGAGATAGACAAAATTTACTTAACAAATTCTGAAAGTGTTTTGTTTTTGTTTTGGGGCAATTTTAAAGTGTTTCAAATGAGGCAATTGTTATGGAATTGACACTAGCTTCTGTTGTGACTCTGACTATAACAGCAAACAAGGTATGGGAAATCATTAAATAAAGATTGCATCATTCATTTATGTAGAGCTGAATTTAATTAAACTGCATTAACTCATGTTAATTCTGTAGGGGGATAGTTTCAGCTTACACTTTTGTCCCTCCCAAATTAATTTAAAATGGAACACCTGGGCTAGTATAATGATTGTTTAAGCGGAGCTGTACAGAGAAAGGTAATTGCATTTTACAGAGAATTTCAGAATTTGGTTTCATTCTGATTTGTAATGAAGACGAAACATTTCAAAGTTCTCCATGAAAGGGAAAACCTTGGGGGCCCCAGGCCTGGGGTAGTCCATCTGGCTGGTGCAACATGATCATGAACCCTGGAAGTCAAGCAGTCCCTGATTCCAAGACAGTCCACTTAGGTGCCTATTCCTAAGTCAAGGACAATGGAAATGCTAAGGAGCTGGGAGCTTGGAAGTTGGGGTTACTTTTGCTTTCTCCTGACTTCCTTTTAGCCTCTTTAGTGTGCTTCAGAGAATCCTGGGAGCTGTATGCATGGTTCCCAGAGCTTTCAGGGTCTTGGCTCCCCATTAGCCCCATCAGGTGTACTGCAGAAGAACCAGCTAGGTAAGGCAGGAGAAAATCAGCCATGTTTCTGATAGAAACATGCCTGTTTTCCACTGGACCTTAGCCTAAGTCAAACCATCTCCATGGAATGTTTCAATTTTCATGAAACAACGTTCTCTGCGAGAAAAACATTGTTAGAACATTTGTGGCTAGCTCTAGTTTAAGTCCCATAAAATTGAAACCAAAAGCTTGTCAATTAGAGGCTTTGTGCATAAATCTCCTGCAGCAAGCCACAGGCAATTCAGTTTTAAACATGACGAGATGAGTATATAGAACAGAACTGAATCTAGATCTAGTTTTTTTCAATACACCTTCCCTATGAGCTAAGTGTCAAAACACATAAAAAGCGGCAAGTTAGATATTCATAATGTAGCGATCATGTAGACAACTACAGGAGCCTTTTGCAGCAGGGCACTAGTTCATGCACTGGTTTGGACATAAGGTTTGCCAATAAACTGAGATAGGTAACATGCTCAAAAACAAGTGGATGTGAAAAGCTGCTTTTTAAAAGGGCCAGACAGTAATAGCATTTAACAAATTAAGGTTTTTTGCTGTTTTCCTCTGAAGGTAATTAATGTATCAAATGGAGTAGAAAAGACAACAAACAAAACTCTAGCCACACAGTCGAGAAATAAAAGAAATTTTAAACAACTCATTAGACAAGGAACATTGTCCTCAATACTAATCATCTCCTTCACTTTACAGAAGGGGTCATGAGGTTGTAGACAGCCACCACAGACAGACAAGTCTGAATTCAATGTCACTCAGTCAATCCAAGAGAAGTTGAGAGGGAATTTACTTCAAGGTAGAGAGGAAACGTTTACCTTCACTACCACTGGTAGGACAACTATCCAATAAATCTTTTACACACACAGAGACAAATGCATGTGTGTGCATGCGTGCACACTCACACACGCACACACACACATACACACACAATGTTGTTAAAGGGGAAGTACTGATATACTGTATATCCCGGCCATAAGCACGTCACAAAATGTTGTGCCCATTTTTAAGATCCCTCGACTTTCTGTGCCCTCTACCCCAGCACAAGAAGGCTGTAATTGTCATGTGCACAACTACTATTCCTAGGCTGATTTTTTTCACTGGGGCTTTGAGGTAGGATTTTTAAACTCAGCAGCCATGAATTGAGACCACAGTATGTGAATTCAGGTTTATGTTTCCAAGCAATTTTTTTCCCCAGTAACTCTCAGAAACATCCAGGCTTTATCATTATCTTTTAAAAATCAGTTGAAACAAACTTACACTACCAAATTTTTATAGTCTACCCAAAAATAATGTGTGTGTATGAGAGAGAGAAGTTCTAGAAACTGTGAAAATAACAATAGAGGATGCTATTAAGGATTAATGGGCTCTTTCTTCCCTCTTATAATTCCACTGGCCTATTAAATGAATTTGGCCCATTATAATTTTAAGACATTAAGTATTAAACTTCATCTTTAATAAAGATTGTATCTCCAAAAATATTGGAAAAGCCTTAAATTTGAGGGTCAAGTGTATATTTATTTTTTCCCTTGTTACTAATGGTTTGAACATGTCTCTAACCTCTAAGGTTTTGCTACCCATTCTCAAACTCCCCCTATATTTTTTTAAGCAGCTAGGGAAATTAATGTTCCATTGTGTGGATAGGATTTCGTATAGCATGAATTATTTGTCTGGGGACTTCACACATTTAGAGGTGTTTCTTTTGATTCTGTTGATCAGAAATCATTAGATCAGAACTCATAAGGTTAATATGCCCTCAACACTCAACAGTTCATTCACTGAAGCAGGGAATGGGAGTCAAACATAACTGCACAGTTTGATTTCCTGGTGATGCAATTATATTAAACCTATGCATTACAATGCAATGTTTGTTTCTAGGAGCATGTATTTGCATGCATCATTTGTCTGAACTGACAGCACTGTAACAGTTGAAGTGATTTGCACATTTATAACACTTTCTGGAGAATTTATACACTATACATAATAGTTACTCCAATGAGTTATGTAATTATATGTTGCATTTTATTAGTTAATTTAAATACATCATGTGTTCTCTTGAGGCCTAGACTGATACATGGCTGTATGAGGGAGATGAAAATAATGAACTTTACTATCTGCTTTAGCACTCCTGGTGATATGGAACCTCAGCTGTGTTAATTACCCTTGTGGTTTGTCTTTGTGGTGATAATTATATGTGACACTGCTTTTCAGTTTATGTAATATTCAACATAATTCAGAAATTGGCATTGATTTATCCTGTTATTCTATCAATGTATTTTGTATAAATTAAACATGTAAATCCATTTCATTAGATGTTTAGATCCCTGTAAAATTTAACAAAGCAAGAATTCATGTGACAACTGTTTATTTAAACAATAATTTGAGAGTGCTCTCTGTTGTTCATGAGGTAGCAAATGTACCATGTTCATAATGAACTCTTATGGTGAATGCTTCTGATAACAAACATCCAGGTGTTTCTTAGAGTATGGCTTCTGTAAAGGATACATCATTGGGTTAATGCTTTCCCCAAACACCTGTACATCCATGAAAGCTGAGGAAGTGCTTGTACTAAACATGAGAATAATATGTACCTTAAGATATTTTAAAATGAATGCTAGATGACTGATGTAATCAACTCAATGCTGTTTTTAAGTAAAAAACACAGGGGCCAGATAACAACCGAGGGGATACATGTCCAAATTTTTTCTCAGAGTTGTTTCTAGCTGGCACATAGCACCATGGCTTGTGAGAGCAACCCATCTTGTTTTACTGTGGAAACCTGCTCTCAATAACAGAGAGTTTAGAAACATATTTTGTACTTGGTAACACAGCTGCCTTGAGAGAATAAAGAGTACTTCCAAGTCAGTTTTAAATGTAAAGAAGAACACATTAATCTTGTGATAAGAATGGCCTTATCTCTAAAGATATGCAAAAGGTATTTGGCATTGGGTGGCTAAAATAAGAGAACGGGGGGAAAAAAAGAAGCTATAAAGTTATTGTTGGCTTTATTGATTTTAATAACAAAAAAGTGAATTAGTAATACCTGTAGCCCTTTTGATATGCTGTCTGTAACTATTCTCTCTCTCTGTTTTGTTTGGCTGATTTTTGCAGCCATTTTCTATTTACTTGCTAATATCTGGATGGTGAATAAGCAAATTTCTTTACTCTGGCTGCTAAATATTCTGCTCTGTGTGTGTGTGTGTGTGTAAATTTACATTTTGTACCAAATTTGTAAATTTCCTCTTTTCAATGAAATATCACCAGCATTGCATCAGAAATTCTACCCTATATTCCGAATTGGCCTAATAGTTGTCAGGCTTATCTTGACTGTGAATTTTAGAACAATTTGAAAGTTGAGCTTTACATAGAAATGTATTTGCCACCAAACATATGATATGTCTACATATCACCCCATAATGAAAAGCTGAAAAAATGAATCTGAGAGTTATCCTACCTTGGGAAATATTATCAAAAAATATCACATGGGACTAACTCATTGAAGTGTTTGCCCTTAATAGTATTTATATTTGTTCTAGGGGAAATTCACCTTTGGCAAGGATGATTTGTATTATTCAGATGGGAGTAAATTCCATCCTGGTATGGAAGATAACCTAACTCCCACACCCCCTTCCATACACACACATAGGTTTTGACTGTTTTTAATAAGATGTCAGGACTTTCTGGGTTCATCTACACAACAGGGATTAACTCATAAGAACATAAGAAAGGCCATAATGGGTCAGATCAAAAAGTCCATCTAGCCCAGTATCCTGTCTGCCGACAGTAGCCAATACCAGATGCCCCAAAGGAAGGGAACCCAACAGGTAATCCTTATGTGATCCGTCTCCTGTCATCCATTTATAGACAGAGGCTAGGGACACCATTCCTACCCATCCTAGCTAATAGCCAGGGCTCCACAAACTGTAGAATCTACTCGCCTATGGCGAGTAGATTTCAGCCGCGTGCACTGTTTACCGGTGGTGCGCGCATGTGTAATGCGGCTCTTGCGCATGCACAGTGTGGGGCTGACAAGCAGCTTTCACCACCGTTTGTCAAGCCCTGCTAATAGCCATTGATGGACCTCACCTCCATGAATCTATCTAGCTCTTTTTTGAACCCTGTTAAAGTCCTAGTCTTCACCACATCCTCTGGCAAAGAGTTCCACAGGTAAACTGTGTGCTGAGTGAAGAAAAAATTGCTTATTTCTTTTAAACCTGCTACCTATTAATGTCATGTGGTGACCCCCTAGTTCTTATATTGTGGGAGTAAGTAAATAACTTTTCCTTATTCACTTTTTCCACACCAGTCATGATTTTATGGAGCTCTATCATATCCTCCCTTAGCCTTCTCTTTTTTAAACAGAAAAGTCCACGTCTTTTTAATCTTTCTTCATGTGGGCCCCGTTCCAAACTCCTAATAATTTTTGTTGCCCTTTTCTGAACCTTTTCCAGTGCCAATATATCTTTTTTGATATGAGGTGACCACATCTGTGTGCAGTATTCAAGATGTGGATGTACCATAGGTTTATATAGAGGCAATAAGATATTCTCTGTCTTATTCTCTATCCCTTTTTTAATTATTGCTAACATTTTTGCTTTTTTGACTGCCACTGCACATTGAGTGGATGTTTTCAGAGAACTATCCACAATGACTCCAAGATCTCTCTCGAGTAGTTACAACTAAATTAGTCCCATTCATATTGTATGTATAGTTGGGATTATTTCTTCCAGTGTGCATTACTTTACATTTATCAACATTAAATTTTATTTGTCATTTTGTTGCCCAATCATTTAGTTTGGTGAGATCTTTTTGAAGCTCTTTACAGTTTGCTTTGGTCCTAACTATCTTGAGCAGTTTGGTATCATCTACAAATTTTGCCACCTCACTGTTTACCCCTTTATCTAGATCCATTTATAAATAAATTGAATAGGATTGGACCGTTGGGGAACTCTACTAGTTACCCTCTCCACTCTGAAAACTTACCATTTATTTCTACCCTTTGTGTCTTGTATTTTAACCAGTTATCAATCTATGAGAGGACCCTCCCTCTTATCCCATGATAACTTAGGGTATATCTACGCTAGCCCCCTAGTTCGATCTAGGGAGGCTAATGAGGGCGACTGAAATTGCAAATGAAGTGCGGGATTTAAATATCCCATGCTTCATTAGCATGTTCCCAGCCGGTTCCCATTTTAGAAATTGACTAGCCCGAAGTAACTGCCCGCATCTACACTCGACAGTGAAATAGTATTCTGAATTAAAGCCCAAATCGAATTAGCTGTTATTCCTCCTGCAATGAGGTTTACCAGCTAATTCGATTTAGGGCTTTAATTCGGAATCCCACTTCACTGCCTCGTGTAGACGCGGGCAGTTACTTTGGGCTAGTCAATTTCTAAAATGGTGACCAGCCGGGAACATGCTAATGAAGCACAGGATATTTAAATCACGCATTTCATTTGCAATTTTGGTCACCCTCATTAGCAGGGCTTGACAAATAATGCAATCTACTCACCTGTGGTGAGTAAATTGCAACCTGGAAGAGCTGGGTTTGGGCGATCTGCTCACAATTCGGTGAGCCCTGCTCATTAGCCTCCCTAGATCCAACTAGGGGGCCAGTGTAGACATACCCTTACTTAAGAGCCTTTTGTGAGGGACTGTCACAGGCCAGGTTGCCCCTCGGGCCTACAGCCCTGTCATCATCGGGGCTACCCGCCAATGTCTCCCGATTTTTGCCCTTTCCCCCACCACCTGTGCCCCTAATGTGCTCCCCCAGCTTCGTCCCCTCTGAAGCAAAAAAGTCCGAGGCCCGGTCCAGAGCCTCCTAAGCTTTGGTCTTCCTGAATGCTATACAGCACCCACGATGGAGGAGGGGACTTGGGCCCTCCCTCACTCCAAGTCCCGACCCAGGACCTTAAAGGCAGCCGCATCGGCTCGCTGCCTGGTTGGTGGGGACTCCCCCGTAACTCACCAACCCTTGGGATCTGGTTAAGGCGTCGCTGCTGCCTGCCGTCCCCGTCCTGGGTCACTTCCTCCTCCTCGCCGAGCTCGCCTGCTCAGTGATCCGCTGCTCCGTCTCGCCGGTCGTTGATCGCGGCTTCCTCCGTACCGGGCTCCTTTCACCCGGCCAGAGCGTCCTCCTCTCTCTGCTCTCTCTGGCCTCTTTTGAAGGGCCCACCTTCCACGGCCCGGCCCCCTTCGCCCGGGCACCTTCTGATGATGTCACCCGGGAAGGGGAATTCCCTCCGGGTGACGTCTATGCCCCCAGCTGGCCCCATGCATGCGGGGCACGTGACTCGGGCTGCCGCCCGCGGGCAGCTGCCTCTCTGACTCCCAGCATCCTTTTTGCCCCTCACGGGCTCTGAAGTGCGGGGCGTCCCCAGTTCCGGGGTGGTCGGAACCGGTGCCCCGTCACAGGGACCTTATCAAAGGCTTTTCAGAAATCTAAGTATACTATATACACTGGATCCCCCTTGTCCACGTGTTTGTTGACCCTCCTCAAAGAGCTCTATTAGATTAGTAAGGCATGATTTCCCTTTACAGAAACCATGTTGACTTTCACCCAACAAATTATGTTAATCTATGTGTCTGACAATTTTTTTCTTTACTATAATTTCAACTAATTAGCCTAGTAATGACGTTAGAATTACTGGTCTTTAATTGCCAGGATCACCTCTAGAACCCTTTTTAAATATTAGTGTCATGTTAGCTATCTTCCAGTCATTAGGTACGGAAGCTGATTTTAAGGATAGGTTACAAACCACACTTAATAGTTCCAAAATTTCACTTTTGAGTTCTTTCAGAACTCTTGGGCGAATGCCACCTGGTTTGCAGAGATTAAATTATGCAGTTTATTTTGAAAAAGCTTATTTTGAGTTTTGGTGCTTATTTCAAAATAGAGCACTCTTTCTCTTCCCTTACTCCTCATAAAATGAGGGTTACAGAAGTCAGAGTAAGAAGTCCTCCAGCTTGACAGTATTTAGACATTATGTCATAATAACGGCCAGCTGTGTAGACATGGACTATGTTATTTTGAAATAACAGTTATTTTGAAATAATGTTGCTGTATAGACCTACCCCTCTGAGATCAGAACGTCAGTGAATGTTGAGGAGGAGGAGGAAGCAAAGTGTTGAAAGAGAAAGATGACTGGGGAAAAAAAGAGAAAATAATTTGAAGGTGAGAGGTATTAATAAATTTTAAAACTAAATGTTAGTCATTCTTTTGTATGAAAGGTGGTGGAGTTAGCATCTCAGCAAATTGAAAAAAAAAAGTTAAAGTGTGAGAGTGGTAAAGCACATTTCAGAAATAACTTGAAGTGTCTTTCTGGTAGCTCAGAAATAACCATGTCCGTGGCAGATAAACTCCAGTCGTTGGACTCCAAAATTATTTATCCTGGATATGTTTCTTAATTCTTTAACAGGGATTCCCCCCTCAAGTTATCCAAATAATAATATGCTGTGCTGCCATTAGTTGTCTGGGCCAAATCAAGGGTTTTTCTTAATCTTGAGTTCTAAACTGAGAGCATATTGCCAAATGACACTTCAGGGAAGGCAACAATTGGGACCTGCTGGCATCCTCCTAAAATGAAAATTTAAACTACAATCCTTTTAGTTAGGCCTATAATCCTTGCAGACTTCTTATTCCCCTATTTCATACAGTACCACTAGTTTGCAGAGAGGACCATTTTAATTTAAAAAATTATACAAAAGGAATGTTTTCTATCTGTGTTTGTCTTTTATGTAGGCTAATAGCTGGTCATTGGGTTAGGGGTTGGGAAAAGAATTGAGGAGAAGAAAAGGGTGACTTTGGCAGTGTAGCTCAGAGGAAATTGTGGCTTCACTAGCTATGTCACACATATGAAGTACAGGACAAAAAGCCTCTCAGGTGCAGAGTTCAGGTTCAAGAGTTCACTATTTTCAAATCTGTTTATAAAAATAAACAGTTGTTTTAGATAAGTGGCTTAAAGGACCCAAGAGCTCTTTAAAGCAGTTTTAAATATCATATGTTTTCACTTCATTCAGATTAATGCATTGCTATAAGTGACACAATGATAAGAATAGTTATTACCCCAAATAGCACACACAGACTGTTATCCTTCAAACACGCGCATGGGCAGTGGTGCTGATGACTCACTAGGTGCCTCAGCAATGAGGTTGGGGGTGAACTCTGTGTTCCTGGAAGAGGTGGGGATCTTGAGAAAAAGAGATGGGGCTTGGGCAGCCAACCCTCAGCATCACCCAGTGCACAGTGGTGCATCCCCCTACTTGCTTCTGCCAGCCCTGAGAGCCACCCAAAGCATACTGCATGGTGCTTCAGCACCTCTGGAGACCGCCACTCCTATGGAGGCAGTGGCTGGGAGCCTCAGGCCTTTTAGCATTGTCATGACCGGGGCAGTTGGTATGTTTGCCACCCTGCACTTTAGTAGACCCACTGAAGTCAATGAAACTACTCACATATGTAAAATTAAGCACACACATAATAGTTTGCAGGGTTAGGTCCTAAAGGACAAGCATTCAGGAGACAGGACATACTGGGAAATCTAGAAGAAATACTGATGTAGGAAATAATGTTAATTATGTTTGTTTTTAATTACTGACTACTGCCTGTCCTCTGCAAGGAATTTTTTAATAGTTCCATATAGAGATGCTGCAGTTTTATTTACAATAATGAAAAAAATGAATGTTTCACAGCTAGTGTCAATCAGCATTCTGAAAGATTGGCATCCTGCTGCAATTGTTGGTTCTGAGCCTACGTCATTTTATTCAACTTTATCAGCAATGGTGTTTTCAATGTCCTTTCTGTATCGTGATGAGTTTTGGTATAGAGAAGAGGAATAGGAGGGTTTTCGTGCTCTGGGAAATGGGAATGAAAGAAAAAGAAGAAAGATATGAATTAAGAACATTCATGCATCACTAAGCTCCAGCATGGTGCTCAGTTAGTTATGAGATCAGTCTTTCCAGAGAACTCTAGATGCTGTTTGTCAATGGTAAACCTACCGCGCCACAGCTGTTCTTCCTAGCTGGATGTCAAAGAGAGAGAGAATAGTAAGAAAATTAGTGGGGGGAAATGAATACAATGCATAAATTAAAAAGCAGTGTGAGTGATTAATTTTGAATGAATTTTTAAATGAGAAAAAGAGTAAAAGTGTTGAATGCTACACAGTTCATATGGGGATTTAGTGGCTTTACTTTTGCCCTCAGTGCCAAAGTATCTTGTACTGAATTTGCTTTACAAATGTTATATTTCTGTTAGTAAATGCCAAATTTTTATTTTATTTTTATTTTATGATTAATTAATCTGGCACTTTGGTTGCATCTACACAGCACCCTAAACTTGAAATAAGATACGCAATTTGCACTATGCAAATTGTGTATCTTATTTTGATTGAATTTCAAAATAGCGTATTTCAAAATTTGGCATGTCTACACAATGCCAAATTTTGAAATTACACGTTTTTTTGAGACATCCCTTAAACCTCGTGGAACAAGGGTTACAGGGATGCCAAAATAGCGCATCCACTATTTCGAGACCTATCTCGAAATAGCGGGCATGTTCAAAACATGTGGGGTAGCTATTTTGGGATACTTCTGGTATCCCAAAATAGCCCCGCTGTGTATCATAGAATACTCATAGAATCATAGAATACTAGGACTGGAAGGGACCTCTAAAGGTCATCGAGTCCAGTCCCCTGCCTTCATGGCAGGAAGTAGACGTACTCTTAGTGAATGGAATGAGGGGAAGCAAGTATTCTTAGAAGCTACTGTTATAAAAAGAAAAAAAAGGCATGTTTGACTTCAGACAGAGCAATTGTAATATAAACAAGTATGGCATTATACTTTATTGATCAACAAAACAACATGACATTTTTATGGCAAAATATATGAAGCTTCCTTTCCATAATAGAATGTGTTGAAGAAAAATAAATAAATTACATGGCTTTTACTAGAAAAAATGGTAAGTAAATCATAATTAGCAGTGTAGTTTGTCCATGGATAGCTGAGATATTCCAAGAGCAGAGCTGTGTTTGTATCGAACACCTGCTGGCAGTTCCAGTAATTTTATCATTTTAAAATTGTAATAAACCCCACACACAATTGGTGTTACATATAAAAGAAGACAGAAAATTTTGTTTATTTGATCTACCACTTATACCTCTTTTATGGGCATAATAAAGTTAGAAGGCAGCACTATGTGGCAAGCAAATTCATATTAAGTGTTGCTGCATATTTTTTTTTTCAGACTGAAAAAAATACTCATCATATTGATGATATGTACAAGCACATTGTAATTAGAAGTTGTGTGTCAGATAAAGGGGGAGAAGGAAAATACATCATTAAAGTGCAGGGATGCTAGCTCTTAAAAACTCAGGTTATGTCTACACAGCAGCATTATTTCAAAATTAGTGACGTTATACCGAAATAACAAAGTCCGTGTCTACACTACAAGCAGTTATTTCAACATAATGTCGAACTGGAGGACTGCTTACTCTGATTCTTGTAATCCTCATTATTCAAGGAGTAAGGGAAGTTGGTGGAAGAATGCTCTTTCTTGGACTTCCTGCTGTGTAGATCGTGCCAAAAGCTGAAATAGGCCATTTTGACTTAAGCTATGCAATTGACGTAGCTCAAGTTGCATAGCTTATTTCAGCCTTAGCCCTACTGTGTAGATGTGCCCTCACTGACATCACAGTTTTGGTATTTTCAAATTTTTTAAAATGTTGCTTTTCAGAATCATTTCGTTGAGCTCCAGGAATAAAAATCTGCTTAAGCAGGAGCAGTTTCTTCATGTCTAAAAAGCAGATGAGTACAGCAGAGACTCGGAAAACTCTCCAATCCTTCTTTTAAGTTTGTGTGGAATAATCACCAAGAGTTCCAAAAGCTAAGCAGATGCCATCCAACATAACACCACCCCTCACAAAGCACATACTCATTCTTTAAATTTATGTAAAGTGGAACAGTCAGAAATAAGTCTGTTTTCAGAAAGATTGAGCTCCGAGAAAGGCAGTCTTGCTGGTGACCAAATTCAAATATTGTATTAAAAATAATTATAGGAATGATGACTACCTCTGATCTGGACCCACACTTTCCACTAGAAAGCCTTACAGAAGATTAGCCTTGAAAACAGATGGTAGTGGACATTTTCATATAGAGACTAATACAGTTTTGAAGCAGATAGATGAGAAGGGCTGTGGTAGCATGACTTATGAGAGTTTGTCTTAGCTCGTGGGAAGCTGGGATGTAAATCTATTTCGCACTGGACTACCAAGCATTAAAAGATCCACAGTGTGCTTTACTGACACTCATAGCCTCATGGACATTGTGGCAGGGTACTAATTGGAAGGGGGTCAGGGATGTCCAATGGAGGAACAGAAAGGGCAGTTTTGCTCTGGGATCCACACCTGAGACTGTTCCCAAATTGTCATTGAGATCCAGCACACTGGGGCATAATAACATACAGATTTTGCTC
Source organism: Pelodiscus sinensis (assembly GCF_052426305.1). Taxonomy (NCBI): domain Eukaryota; kingdom Metazoa; phylum Chordata; order Testudines; family Trionychidae; genus Pelodiscus; species Pelodiscus sinensis. Next base: position 205,550,731 of record NC_143052.1, read on the forward strand.
TGCAGCCCTTCTGTCAGAGGCCACTGTACCAAATCTGGGTGATGCTTTGATCCTCCATGCTGAGTAATAATGAGTGGAGCAAGTAGCCAAGTTGCAGGATGAGTGCAGTTATATGTATGAAGTGAAAAAATTGTGGATGCACCCCTCATCTGTTCTGCTTTGAAATAGATTGAAGAGCACTAAGGAAATTTTAGCACAGGGCATCGGGGTTCACATGGACAGTGAGTTATGACAGGCTTGTGTGAGGAAGTTTTATACCCCAGCTTGCCACTTTCTGAGTGTTCATGTAAACAAATGCCTCAGGTACAGAATCATTAACACAAGATGTGATAGTAAAAAAAAAATAATGACAGTCAGGGTATGTCTACACTAGCCCCCTAGTTCAAACTAGGGAGGCTAATGAGGGTGACTGAAATTGCAAATGAAGCGCAGGATTTAAATATCCCGCGCTTCATTAGCATGCTGCCGAGTGGTCACCATTTTGGAAATTGATTAGCCCGGAAGAACTGCCCGCGTCTACACACGGCAGAGAAGGGTGATTCCGAAATAAACCCCTTACTTCGAATTACCAGTTAAACCTCATGGAATGGAATGAGGTTTAACTGGTAATATGAAGTAAGGGGTTTATTTCAGAATCGCCCTTCTCTGTCGCGTGTAGAAGCGGGCAGTTCTTCCGGGTGAGTCAATTTCCAAAATGGCGATTGCTCGGCAACATGCTAATGAAGCGCGGGATATTTAAATCCTGCGCTTCATTTGCAAATTTCAGTCGCCCTCATTAGCCTCCCTAGTTCGAACTAGGGGACTAGTGTAGACATACCCTGACTGTCATTATTATTTTTTTACTATCACATCTTGTGTTAATGATTCTGTACCTGAGGCATTTGTTTACATGAACACTCAGAAAGTGGCAAGCTGGGGTATAAAACTTCCTCACACAAGCCTGTCATAACTCACTGTCCATGTGAACCCCGATGCCCTGTGCTAAAATTTCCTTAGTGCTCTTCAATCTATTTCAAAGCAGAACAGATGAGGGGTGCACCCACAATTTTTTCACTTCATACATATAACTGCACTCATCCTGCAACTTGGCTACTTGCTCCACTCATTATTACTCAGCATGGAGGATCAAAGCATCACCCAGATTTGGTACAGTAGACATACCCTGACATAACCTCAGTTATAGGAAGTGATAGAATGGATGGGCTGTTCTGGGTAACATCTTTCTGTAATATTCCAGAATTGGTCTCTCTCTCTCATTTTTTTCCCATAGCCCTTTATTATACCTCATCCATGCTCAAGAAGTTTGTTTTAACACCCTCAATCCCAGAGAGTGGTTAGTTGGGCTCCCTGTAATTCTGCTACATGTGTGCCAATTTTAGTCTTGCCTCATCCCACTCCAAATTACTTGAAATCAAGATTGCAGAAATACAACTTCCAAAGATTTCTGTTATGCTTATTTTCATCAATGTTATATAAATAATTTAAATCACATCCTATAGTGATATAATAGAATCTGAATTTAATTTACTTTCAGTTCCTTATAGAAGCACGTTTGTATGAAAAGTAGAATAATTAAATTGTGGCATCCAGAGTAGTTTTTACGTGTTTTCTGGCATAGTAAGCTTGAAAAAGATTTGGTTGCCTCCCATATTTATACTGAAGATTGCTCTACTCCAAAAATCTTGACTTGAATTCTAACTGTAATCTACACAAACATTATTATATTTCCATGGGACCAGATAAGTAAAAATTATCCCCTCAAGACAACTAAAATGAAGACATTGGGAACTATTTTGTCTTTGAGCCAGAAATCTACTAGGCAGGAAAACATGGATTTGGTCAGCTGAGACATATAATTGAGAACCTGTGTTAATCTGGATGTAAGGCAAAAACATTTTGGCAGATACTAAAATCTAATTGTGCATCCCTATGCTAAATGCAAATGAAAGTAATGGAATGTAAAAAAGAGGAGTAAAAGTAAGCTGAGGAAAGATTTTCTGAAGAGCAACTGACACTGCAGTTGCTTTGCACTGCCAAGACCTGTTTTGCTGCAAGTTTTCAGATTGCACTGAAAAGTAATTCAGTTACTGGATTCTTAAACGACACACTGTCTGTATGTTACACCTTTTAATTAGACTATAAGTAGCATATCACAAGTTCTTCAACATGCATGTAATATCATGTTTTCATAATGTTAACCATTCAATACATTTCCCCTTTGCCTATCATGTATAGCTGTGGTTTACTGTAGGTTGGTAGACAGTCGGTTTGACCAGAATAATTTTGCATAGCTTGCCACTGAGTGAAAGAGTCTCATTTTTTTTCTACCAAAAGTTCAAAAGCTTTTGAGTCTTTCAAATGTTAGAGTGAAATCTGATGTTTTCTATCAGTAGAAAGATCCACATATAAACCTGTTCTTTTGTACCTCCTTGTCTCAACTGAATAATTTATTTTCATCCTTGACCTCCTTCTTTATTATATATAATCTCTTGTGTCCTTAGGGTCACACTAGAAAGCTTATGGTCACCACCGTAACTGCCATATATTCATTGTATAAAATTAGCAGTACTCAGTGGGATTAGCAACAGGGCAAAAGGTCTTTTTTTTTCCAAATACCTGTAACCCTTCTGCTAGGCCGAGTTAATAGCAGTAAGGGCCGGGTTCAGTACCTAGGGGTCCCCTCCCAACAACGTAATGCAACACCAGCTTGAGCCCCCACCCAGTCACCTGGGAAATCTTACACACACCCCTGGGCACCTCAAAGAGGCAAATCTTCCTCTCTTGCAAGCACAGAGCCTCGGTATAGCAGCAAATCTTTAATAACATGAGGTAACCGACATAAGCATTAAATTGGGTAAACACCACAACTAGGATTCATAGAACAAACCATGAGCAAAGACCCACCCCCAGCCAAGAATCACCCAAAATCCCCAAGAGTCCAATACCCCAAGAGTCTCTTGAATCCAGCAGCCCCAAAATCACCCAAAGTCCCAAAGCCCAACACCCCAAAAGTCTCTGTCCCGGATCAGTGCCACCCCAGGGTTCAAAAGTTTACCTGAAGGGTTTTTACCTCCCAATCTGGGTGAAACGGAGGGGGTGGGGGATTGATACACCTTATGTGGTCTGCCGACAGCCCCGCCTCTCCATAAGGTTCCACTGCTACCTTTAACACGAGTCACTCTGCCGCACTCCATCTGCAGTCCTGCGAGCTGCTCCAGCTGTCCCGTGAACTGCCCTGCTCTGCCTCTCCTGCTCGTTCCACTCCACCGGCCACCTGCCAGTCGTTCCCACCAGCTGCTCTGCAATCCGCCTGCTGCCTGCTCCTACTGGCCACCCGCCGGTTGTGCCCGTCAGCTGCTCCCCTGGGTCGGTCCCGCAAACTGCTCTTCTGGCAGATCAGCAATTTAGCTTCAAGCTCCCCACAGCACTTAGTGATTTCAGCTCATAGTAGATTTCAGCTCTTTAGCAATTTCAGCTCATAGTAAAGATCCTCAGTGCTAGTGCACCATTGGCCCAAAGTGAAGTCAGCTCAGCAACCTGTAACTAGGCTCCTAATGGAATCCAAATTAGCTCTGATATTCCATAGTGGAGAGAGGAAGGGGTGCAGTTGGTGTTTCAGGCCCTCAAAGAGGGGCCCCACCACCAGGTACAAATACCTATCCCCAGCCTCTCTCACTTCACTGGGTTTGGAACCCATGCCTCTTGTCTAGCGAGTGCTACTTAGTTGATGGGAAATCCCTCTGTCATAAAACAGTTCCACTGTCCTTGATTCACATAATCAGGGTAACAACACTTTATCGCCCCCGCCTCAATAACTGAGGGTATGTCTACACTACCCCGCTAATTCGAACTAGCGGGGGTAATGTAGTCATCCGCAATTGCAAATGAAGCCCGGGATTTAAATTTCCCGGGCTTCATTTGCATAAAGCCGGCCAGCGCCATTTTTAAATGCCAGCTAGTTCGAACCCCATGCCACGCGGCTACACGCGGCATGGAGTAGCTAGTTCGGATTAGGTTCGAACTAGCTACTCTGTGCCGCGTGTAGCCGCGCAGCACGGGGTTCAAACTAGCCAGCATTTAAAAATGGCACCGGCTGGCTTTATGCAAATGAAACCTGGGAAATTCAAATCCCGGGCTTCATTTGCAATTGCGGATGACTACATTACCCCCGCTAGTTCGAACTAGCGAGGTAGTGTAGACATACCCAGAGAGACTAGGGATCCCACAATGGCCAAAATGACCATTTGGGCTGCTGTGAGCTCATACTAGGTGGGGTGGGTGTGTCTATGCAAACAAGATCAGCCCCTGAATTTTTTTTTCGCCACTCACCACAATTCACCACCAGATGTCATGGTAGAGTTTATCCTGACCCTGCTTACATACCTGTTGGGCTCACTCCTGGTTCCATTGAAGTTAGTGGCAAACTGTCCATTGATTTCAATGGAAGCTGATTTGGGCCTTTCCTTTTATTGACAGTGGTGTTGTAGTGATATCACAGGATTGGTGGTGACTTTTTTTTGTCCTTTGCGTAATAACGTACATAGTAATTAAGAAGTGTGGAAAATCAGATGGAACTTCACTGTTGATGTTGTATTGTTATTTCTCACTCTGGGCTTCCATTTGACAATTTGATTTTGGTGAACAGTGTTATTTGGCTCATTTTATTAGTATTAGCGTGATATGCAATAGATATGTTTTGTGAGAGCTTTTTGCAGCTCTTGACAGTCTGGTTTAGTCTTAACTATTTTGAGCAGTTTAGTATCATCTGCAAATTTTGTCACCTCACGCTTTACCCCTTTTCCCAGATCATTTATGAATATGTTGAATAGGATTCGTTCCAGTACGGACCTCTTTGGGACACAGCTAGTTACCTCTCTCCATTCTTAATAAATAGTAAATTTTATACCTTGTACATGACCCTACATACAACATATACTCCTTTTTATTATCTCAAGCACACATGTTCATTACCCCTATTTCTCTTCTATATCTTATACTATGGCTGGCATGTTTACACTCTGTAGGTTCTTTACCTCTGTTTTGTCTTAAGGATCCTTGTATAATTTGGCCCATTAGCCTGCTGCTACTTCTGATTTCTATGCTCTTTTAGGATTTTTTCTAATCTCTTCTGGTTCTCATATCTTGTCTAACTTTTGCCTTTCTATTCTCTTCCATATAAAGGACTTTTGGCCTGTCCTGACTGCTTTACTTTTCAATCCTAACATTAGCATATAGGAAACCCCCAAGATGCGACCGCCCGAGTTCCAACTGATCCCTCCTTGTAGTTTTGGAGTGACTTTATGATCAGTGGTTCCCAACTTTTTTTATACTTCAGACTGGCAAACTCATTCAAAAACTTTTGGCAGACTGGCATATGCATATTTGCATATTCATTATGGTAATTAATGTATTTGCATAATTGAACAGTCATTATGCTAATTGCTTTTAAGTGGTCATATGAATAACCCACCATTTCTCCAAGTTTGCCCATTTTATGAGGGCCATCGTCCTTCTTCTCCTCCTTCCTGCCTCATTCCCTTTGCTGTAGGATACCACCCTCAGTGCCAGGACACTGACCACCAGTCTGTCCCAACCTCCATTCCAGCCCCCTCAACACTGCCCAGGGCAAGTCCAACCCCCGACTCACTCTTTCCCTGTTATTGGCACCAAGCCCTTCTGCACCCGACCCCGCTGGAGGGAGGGAAGTGGAAGAACAGCTGCCCTAGCTCACCTGGATTACATTGATGGGACTGGTGCTCTCACTCCTGCCCCTCCCCCCGCCAGGGGCCAGACAGAGACACAGTCTCCACCACCATTGCTAACTCCCCGCCTCACAGCTCCCCATGCAAGCAGCAGCTGTGGGCCATAGAAACTCCTCAGCTTAGGGACTGGAAGTTTTCCCCCTATTTTCATGGTATTTCAGTGCTTCAAAGCCAAGTTTTTCAGTATCCTGGCATTAGAAAAAGTGCAGAAAAGGGCAGTAAAAATGTTTAGGATTTGGAATGGCTGCCATATGCCCAGCCCCACCCCTTCCAAGGTGCCTCCCACCTTGCCTAGGGGCCCACAGAGGCTGTTAGCTCCCCTTTATAGGAGCCTACTTTGGTTTTGTGGTTCACAGTATTGCTCACATTATTTTTTTAGGCATATTAAAGTTAGGCATTGTCACATACAGCGTTACTGTGCCTATGGTCCTCAGGGGAACATACCCGAAGGTCAGGAAGAGAGCTCCTGGGAGAGTTCACCAGAACAAGGAGCCTGGAAGGTGTACTCTGAAGGACAGGGAATCCCCAGACAGTGTCAGGAAGCCCAGTGTATCCAGAACGACATACTGCCCCAGAAAAGAGCTGTAGTTGACAAATTTGTGCAAACCCTTAGCTCCAGGGCAGGATTCTTTCCTTGTAATTGCAAGAGGCCTGTCACAAGGGAAGGAATCCATGCTAAAAGATTTGTACTGAGTAGGAATGAGACTGATTCTTGTCTCCTAGCTAAGATGCTGGTGTGAAGACTTGCTTGTATTTTCATTTGGTCTTTGGTTAATAAACTAGACTCTTCAGAGGGGGCATTCTTCCCTACATTAAGCCTGGGTGAAATTACTGACAACGGGAGAAACTGAGGCAGGGTATATCTCCTGCACCACATAGAACAGATGTACCTTGTGCCATACACTTTCAATGACTGATAGTTTTTGTGGCAGATTTCCAAAGAATAGGAGTATTAGTCTTCATGTCTAGGCTCAGTTCTGGATTGGATTATCCAGTTTGTGTAATTTTTTGTCTGCTGTTTAATTAGACTGCTGTTTTTCCTTTCTGAAAACTGTTATGTACTGTTACAGACACAGAATGGCTGATATGTTCCACTCAAAGGTGTGTGGATCTTCGTCACATGCTGCATAAATCTGATTCAGACTTCTTTTGCCGGTGAATAATTGCCCCTGGAAGTTCCAGGCAGAGATAATGAATTTATGCTGACGTTACCATGCACATTGGTTTTGAGTCTCTGGGTATGGCATTCCTTCTTGCCTGTCACCATTACTATTTCTCTTCATTGCCCTCTGATGCATACAGCCAATATATTAAAACATTTGTCTAGAAATGATGCCTCATGTCAACCATGTTCAGGCCAGATGCTCATCCAATCAGGGAACAGAAACAACATCATGTGTCTCAGATTATCGATCACATATTCACTGCCACAGCTTGAATTTCAAATACTGAATATTTCTTACTGGCCTAGAATCTTCATTCATAACCAGTACATGAGTAAAAAAAATCCATAAAAACTGTCCACTTTAAATATGAATAACAAACACATATGAGGAAGCCACATTTGCTCATTCTACAAGCAGGAAAAAAAAGATGTTAAAATAATTAAGGACATTCTAGCTATGAAGTTCCATTTTCATATGCTGATAGCCATTACTTATTATTTGTCATGTAACCAAATTACAGAAAAATCTCATGCTGTTGCTTGTCCATTTTCCTGCTTACCTCTTAATTGCTCCATAAGCCATTTTGCTTTGATCCATTGAAAATGCGATGCTAGCCTTCAATGAAGTGAAATGACTTTTAATGCCTTCATCAACGATATACAACCGACAGTGACAGCCTCCAGGGGGAACACCTATCTTTCAGGTACCAACAAACCTTTTCTGACTGAAATTTTTGTGTGTGTATGTTTCTATCGTGGGACTCTCTGGGGTGGGGAGTGGGAACCAAGGGGCCGAATTAAAATTCATGATTGTCTTCATCAAAGTAGATCCTGTCAGCCAGTTTGAAGGACATCACAAGTTGATTAGAGTACCTCCTCACAAATTGATAAAACTGCCTCGTAGTGTCCCACCTAGCTTTCTATCTAATGGGTCACTCAAAAATTCAGCTATTTCATTCCATACAGTACATCATTATGACTTATGGATTTGTATGAATATAGCTTTTAAAACCTTTCTAGGTATAGACTGGACCTAGACCATTTCTTTTCACCTGAACTCATTGTTTTAGTCATTTTCTGAGTCCCTAGATGACAGGTATTTTTCTCTTTCCCTTCTTTGTATCTTCTTTCTTTCAAAATTGATTTTTCTAAGTAATTCAGGGTTGAAGTTATGCTTCTCATGTAATTCTGTAACTTCCTTTTGCATGCCCAGGAGAGAGTATTTCACCTCTGGAATTGTTACAGCACCAGAAATTGCTCATTATGCTTTGTGACTTGTATTATTGAAGTGGCTTCCTTACCAGGTTATGTACAGGTCACATTCTCTTGTCACAACAGCTGCTTCTTGCATAAAGGTGAAATTATTTGTTGCTCTGGTTTTCTAGGCTGAAGTCTGGAAAGCAGAGCAATTCTCTCTCCCAGTGTTACAGAGCAGCTCATAAGGCTGGTCTGATGCAACCCTTCATTGCTGGGTCTTGAGAGCAATTTTGTAAGGAAATGTCTTCTGCCCAACTAAGGCTACAGATTCAGTTATTGCTGAAGGTATAACTGACTGCATTTGGATCTTTTAGAAGGGGTTCTAGTTTCCTGTACAGGAAATCCTTGCCATTTGTGGTGAATGCATTCCTGGCACACTGCAGACGGTGAAATTTGTGTATACTGGAAGCTCCTGGCCCCCATGGCAAACTCCACATGGGTCCTCAACTCACTGTGGGGGTCTGTAGCCCGAGGGAAATTAGTACAGCCTCAACTCACCGCTGGCAGCCAGGAACCATGGGGAACTCACCACACCTGCTAGAAAGTGGGTGAGTTCCCTGTGGCTCCCAGCAGCTCTGGTGAGTTACCTGTGGCTGCAGGGAAACTGGGGACCAGGAGGCATGGTGAGTTCTCTGTGGCTTCTGGCCTCTGCCATCCCCTCCCCCCCCCCTCCCCCCAGAACAGGCAGGAGACCTTCACAAATACACGGAACCATGAATAGCAATTCCATGAATCATGACGGTCTCTTGTGGTTTAATATAGTGGTCCATTTGTTGGTTAAAGATGAGTTTGAAGAGCGTTGGATGATAAGATGCTGTTTTACATTGGTCTTGCGTAGGGTAACATATCAGAATCAGAGGAGGGAGGCAGGACACAAGCATTGAGAATGGGAAGAGAGTGCTGCAACTTGTTTCCTTCTTACTCAATATAGTTAACAGAAAGTTCATTGAAATCCATATTCTTCATTCCAGAGATGAAAATAATTTCAATGAAATACACCAATAAATATCACTTTAGTGTAGATTTAAAAATATGTCGCATTCTTTATTATTTTCAACCTGATATTGTTTCTACTTTTCATGGTTATGTCACTTTCACTGTAAATGTAAAATAATTAAAAACAAAGACAAACTGAACCTGGCAGAAATTGAAGGGATGTTGTGGTAGCTGGGCTTAGAAAATCCTTGAGACTTTGAGGAAATCTGTCTTTATTAACTTTTTCTTTTTTGCTGATGATTTCTCTGTTTTCATTATAGCTCATAGAACAGTAAATTAATTTAACATGAAAGGCTAAAATATTGCTTTTGAGATGTTTCTCATTAAATTTGTGAAAAAATATTGCAATAAATAATAGAAAAGAATGCCTCTGGTACCAGCTTCTGTTTGCTCAGTTATTGCTGTACCAGGAATGAATTATTGCACAGTTAACTTGGAGGTGATATTATTGAAGTTACATTACATAAAACAGATGAGTTGCAAACTTCAAAAAACAGCACAAAAATGAAAGTACAAGCTAGGTCCTTTGAAAGTGAAATCTCTATTTGTGCTACTGTGAGTTGCATATGAATGACAATGTACTAAAATTAAAGCCAGTTGTATGTCAAGTTTTATGTTAATTAACTGGAAAGCAGAGTCTGTCTAATTAGTTTTTACAGTGTAGATGTCAGATCGTGAGTGATACTTATAAAACACAATGTTAAGAGACATGCATTGCCAGTTTAACGTGATAGCATCGTCTATTACAGGTATTGTACTGGATGATTATATGCTTGATTATGTGTTTTTAATTGAATATGTAACCTTTGGTGGAAGGATGGAATCATTTTGTAAATTTTCAAGTGGAAGTCTCTGTTAGGGTCTAGCTAATACTTAATCCTGCCACGAGTCCAGGGGACTGGACTAGATGACCCCGTTGAGGTCCTTTTTTAGTCCTATGAGTCCTTAAGATTATTCTAGGTTCCATTAAAAAATCAGGCCATTGCCCATATCATGATGATTATTTTTGTTTGTTATTATGTCTTAACTTGAGAGCTGGGAGATATCATCTCAACACACTCTATTGGTTTGGATTTCTTACTATGGATACAGGGGTTTTTGCCTCAGATGCAGTCATTTGGTTCAGTGTCTTAGCTACTGTCTGACTATTTATATTCAGCACCAGATTCACCAAACTTTGTCACTTTTTATTAATACCTTAAATTGATTAAAATTATAGAACTACTCGAGTACTATAATACTACGAGAATAAATAATACTGGCAGATTTTGACCTTCAGTTTATAGATGTTTTTGTCTTTTATACATTATCATCAGAAGGCAGTAATATGGTTATTAGCCCATCTGGCCTTTTGTAAAATGACAAATACCTTAAAGAAGTTTCTCAACTACTCTAATAAATCCTTTAATGAAATACCTAAAATTACTTAATCTGTAATCTCTGAACGTTCATCTATATCTATAGAAATACAGTAACCTCAGTGATACCTCTATACACAAATTATTGTACAGTTGGCATAGGGCTATATTAACAATTGATGTGACATTGGATTTTTGACAATGTTAACCTTTAAATAAATAAGTAAATATTAATGTCCAAGAAATTGCTCTAATTTCATCCCAGAGCACCTTTGACTTTTCTTTGGGGTTTTGCGGTCCTCAGACCTCTCAATTTTCTAAAGGATTCCAACAAGACAAGTAGCCATGGTGCTTTTATCTACATTGTAAACCTGAATTCTTCACAGTTATATTGTCAGTTATATTGATACTAGCCAATTAGTCCGTCATAAGACGGAATTTTCAGGACTCTCCTCCACGTCGATTTTCTCTCCTGAGCCTCTCTCACTCTCTCTCTCCTCCGCCTCCTGCCTATCTCTCTGTCTCTCTCTTTCTCTTCTCCTCCCCCTCCTGCCTCTCACTCGGGGGACCGCGGAGCCAAATGGCCTTTTGGGCTCCACACGTGTTGCATGGGGAGCGCAGAGCCCAAAAGGTCGCTTGCGCCACTTGCTTCCACACAGCAGCCTGGCTGAGTAGCGCAAAAGTCAGCCGAGCACCACGGCGGAAGGCAAAGGAGGGCGGGGAGGTGATGTTCACAGCCAGGGAGCGGGGCCTGGAGCCGCTGTCATGCTGCACTCCATATCCTCCCCTCCCGCTGTGGTGCTCGTCTGACTTCTGTGCCACTCAGCCGGGCTGCCACTGGAGAGTAACCAGCCGTTTGGACCCCACACTCCCCATGCAGCAACAGGGCCGCCCAGAGGGAACAGCCAGCATTTCAGCATTAGCGATGAGGAGTCCTGTGGCACCTTATAGACTAACTGAAGTGTAGGAGCATAAGCTTTCGTGGGCAAAGACCCACTTCGTCAGATTCATGTAGTGGAAATTTCCAGAGGCAGGTATAAATATGGAGGCCAGGATCAGGCTGGAGATGACAAGGTGGATCCAATCAAGGAGGATGAGGCCCACTTCTAGCAGCTGATCTGGAGGTGTGAATTCCAAGAGAGTAGAAGCTGCTTTTGTAGTTAGCAAGCCATTCACAGTCTTTGTTTAATCCAGAGTTGATTGTGTCAAACTTGAAGATGAACCATAGCTCTGCAGTCTCTCTTTGAAATCTGGTCCTGAAGTTTTTTTGCTGCAGGATAGCTACCTTTCGATCTGCAATTGTGTGTCCAGGGAGATTGAAGTGTTCCCCAACATACAGGTTTTTGTATGTTGCCATTCCTAATATCAGATTTGTGTCCATTGACTCTTTTACGTAGGGACTGTCCAGTTTGGCCGATGTATATAGCGATGGGGCATTGTTGGCACGTGATGGCATATATTACGTTGGTAGATGTTCAGGAGAATGTACCAGTGACAGTATGGCTGATCTGGTTAGGTCCTGTGATGGTGTTGCTGGTGTATATATGTAGGCAGAGTTGGCGCCGAGGTTTGTTGCAAGGATTGGTTCCTGAGTTCGAGTTATTATGGTGCGGTGTGTAGTTGCTGGTGAGAATATGCTTCAGGTTGGCGGGTTGTCTGTGGGCAAGGACGGCCTACCTCCCAAGGCCTGTGAAAGCGAGGGATCATTGTCCAGGATGGGTTGTAGATCACAAATGATGCGTTGGAGAGGTTTTAGCTGGGGACTGTAGGTGATGGCCAGTGGTGTTCTGTTGGTTTCTTTCTTGGGCTTGTCCCGTAGCAGGAGGCTTCTGGGTACACGTCTGGCTCTGTCAATCTGTCTCCTCACTTCCTCGAGTGGGTATCGCAGTTTACAGAATACTTGTTGAAGATCTTGCAGGTGTAGGTCTCTGTCTGAGGGGTTGGAGCATATGCGGTTGTACCTCAGTGCTTGGCTGTAAACGATAGATCGTGTGGTGTGTCCGGGTTGGAAACTGGAGGCATGCAGGTAAGTATAGCAGTCAGTAGGTTTTCGGTATAGGGTGGTATTGATGTGACCATCACTTATTTGTACCATGGTGTCCAGGAAATGGACCTCCCGTGTAGATTGGTCCATGCTGAGGTTGATGGTGGGGTGGAAGCTGTTGAAATCATGGTGAAATTCTTCCAGAGTCTCCTTCCCATGGGTCCAGATGATGAAGATGTCATTGATGTAGCGTAGGTAGAGAAGGGGTGTAAGTGGACGAGAGCTGAGGAAGCATTGTTCCAAGTCAGCCATAAAAATGTTGGCGTATTGTGGGGCCATGCGGGTGCCCATAGCAGTGTCACTGGTCTGGAGGTATATGTTGTCACCAAATCTGAAATAGTTGTGTGTGAGGATAAATTCACAGAGTTCAGCCACCAGTTGTGCTGTGGCATCATCAGGAATACTGTTCCTGACAGCTTGTACTCCATCTGCATGTGGGATGTTTGTGTAGAGAGCCTCTACGTCCATGGTGGCTAGGATGGTGTTTTCTGGAAGATCACCTATGCATTGTAGTTTTCTCAGGAAATCCGTAGTGTCACGGAGGTAACGGGGAGTGCTGGTGGCGTAGGGTCTGAGCAGAGAGTCCACATAGCCAGACAGTCCTTCAGTGAGAGTGACAATGCCTGAGATGATGGGGCGTCCAGGATTTCCACGTTTATGGATCTTGGGTAATAGATAGAACAACCCTGGTTGGGGCTCTAAGGGTGTGTCGATTTGTTCCTGTGCTTGTGTAGGGAGAGTCCTGAGCAGATGGTGCAGTTTCTTAGTGTATTCCTTAGTGGGATCTGAGGAAAGAGGCCTGTAGAATATGGTATTGGAGAGTTGTCTGGCAGCCTCCTTTAGGTAGTCAGGCCTGTTCATGATGACAACAGCACCTCCTTTGTCAGCCTCTTTGATTATAATGTCGGAGTTGTTCCGGAGGCTGTGGATGGCATTGCGTTCTGCACAACTGAGGTTACCAGGCAAGCGATGATGTTTTTCCACAATTTCTGCCTGTGCACGTCGGTGGAAGCATTCTATGTAGAGGTCCAGACTGTTATTTCGGCCCTCAGGAGGAGTCCATGTGGAGTTCTTCTTCTTGTGCTGTTGGTGGGAAGGTATCTGTGTGTCAGTGTACTGTTCAGTGTTGTGTTGGAAGTATTCCTTGAGATGGAGATGGCAAAAGTAGGCTTCCAGATCACCGCAGAACTGTATCATGTTAGTGGGGCTGGCGGGGCAAAAAGAGAGTCCCCGAGATAGAACAGATTCTTCTGTTGGGCTGAGTGTGTAGTTGGAGAGATTGACGATATTGCTGGGTGAGTTAGGGGTACCACTGTTGTGGCCCCATGTGGTGGGTAGGATTTTAGACAGCTTACAGTCCTTTTTCCTGTGTAGAGAAGTGAAGTGTGTAATGTAGATTTCCTGTCTTATTTTAGTAAAGTCCACTTGTGCGGAAGGTTGGTGTTTTATGAGAGACTCCAGATTGGAGAGCTCTTTTTTGATGTTTTCCTGTTTGCTGTACAGGGTGCTGAACAGGTGGTTCCTCAGTTTTTTGGATAGTATATGGCATAATCTCTCACTGTAGTCTGTGCAGTATGTAGCATACTGTGCAGTATGTAGATAGCATTTCAGCATTACAGACTCACAGACATTGGGCTACTATATATATGATACTTGTGAAGTGTATCTACAAAATGCATATTTTTGTTTAAAAAACTAAAAAGGCTTCTTAGTTGTCATGAACTGCGAAAGTTAGAAAATTCATTGAAACTCTATTAGGCATTTAGTTGGCACTAAAATATATAAATCAATAAAGATGTGTTTACAGTGCACACTATGCTCAGTATATAGATAATTTGTTATGAATATGGTATTTTGAATATAAAGTTAGCATTTGGCATTCAATTTTGAGAGACTGTATGTTTAACTAAATTTTTAGGACAGTGTCCATAATATAATGCTCATTGCACTGATACTCCAAAGACTTAGGTCTTCAGAATGATGAAGATGAAAAATTTCTTAATATCAGAATGCATGAGATTGTATATCATGTTTTTAAGATAAAATATTTAGTGAACTTAGTTCAATTGTGTCTTGTAATCACAGCCCATAGTTGAGGAGTGTGTGAAGTCACACTGTCCTTAAAGGGACATTAGGTGATCTTTCGCAATGCCTTTTGGAGTTACTAGGCATGTAGCACCAGTAAAACTTAAGAACATAAGAACAGCCATTCTAGGTGAGACCAATCATCCATTGTGGTGATGTATTCACATTCTGTCCCCGGGGTGAGGATATACAGGGGTGTGGACTCCTCCTGATCAGCCGTAGGGTCATCGGCCATGTCTATAGTCTATGGTGTGTGAGCTTAGTGGCTTGGATCAATAAGATTGTCCCTTCTCTCAGGCCTATACAGTCTATTGTCAGAGTCTGTAGTAATCAGCCCTGGCTCCTTGGCATTATATCCTCGTGACCAGAGTCAGTAAAGTGGCCCCTCCTCCAGGGCAGTCTGGCCTACTGGCCAGAGTCAGTAAATAGCCCTTGTTTCAGAGCAATACAGAGTCAGTAAGCAGCCCTGGTCGCAGGGAAGTATAACCCAATGACCAGAGTCAGTAGGGCTGGGGCAAGCGCTGTGGTAGAGGGACTCAAGCACACCCTGTTCCACCGGGTTCCAACCCAGGGCTCTGTGAGCAGCAGAATGGTCTACCGGTCCCTCAGCGGGAAATCTAGCCAAAACACACCACATATACTTGGGTGGGAGAGGCCACTCCTGCGACCTCCCTGGGTCATTTCCTTCTGGTGCCGGCAGGTCAACAGCCCACGTAGCGGATGGGTCTCCCAGTTCCCTGGCCATGGCTTCTCCCTGGGACTCCATAGAGGTTGTATAGTGGCAATCTCATGGAACACTGGTTCTCGTGGTCTAGGTCTCTGGCTGCTGCAGCTCAGGAGCTCTGGCTGAAGGTCTTTCTTCTTCACTGGCCCACCTAGACTGATCTGCTCTGCTGCCTTTTATGCTGCCCCTGCATTCGGAGCATGCCCGATCTGGGTGAAGGGAGAAGACTTCCTCTGCCCACAGGGTTTTAACCCCACCTGCTTCAGTGTGGGTGTCACATTACTGGATTTTAAAGATCATTGCTGCATCCATGGGATATCACATACAGGTAGAGATATCATACACGTACATTAATAGCATATACAGAATCAGTAAAACACAAGCTTTTCTTTGACAACTCACATGGCTCCCTTTGTATCGACTTTTGGGGCAAACACCCTGTCATGATTATGAGGGTTAGCCAGCAGCCTGGGGATTAAGGTGTTAACTACACCTAGCCAGGTGGAGTGGCCAGTAGGAATGTAGGTAGGACTTTCAAACTGTGACAAAGGAATTTAGGGTTTTTTTTCCCCTCCTTTGTCTTTCTGGGTGAGTCCTCTGCAGCTACAGAGAGGGACAAGCATGTGTCTCTCTCTCTCTCTCTCCAAGAAACAATTCTACACTTTCTGTAAGTAGGGTAAAGTTTAGGTAGTTTCGTTAGGTTTTATTGTTTTAAGGGTTAGGTATGGGATATGATATCTGGCACTGCTTATGAGATGTTTGGCTTTTCTTTTTAACTAAGTTATAGCCCATGGTGTAATTCCTCCATGAGTATATTTTGTTACCTTTCCATCTGATCCTTATGCTTGCAACAGGAATATTGTTGTAATAATAAAAGTTTTCTCTTTTCTTTTTATTAACCTGGCATTGGTTACTTGTGTGTCCTGATTTTTATAATGGGGTGAGATTTCCCAAATGATCTTTCCCCTAATCTTATTATTAATATTTGGGTGGTGGCAGCAGAAGTTTTATTCCCAAAATCTAGGTTTTTAAGATTTTGGGGGAAGTTTTATACCAAAGCCTGGTAGATAAGGCTTTGGGGTACACTTGCTGGCCCCCACTTCTGCATTTATCATGCCAGAGTGGGGAAGGAGCCATGACACACCCTTCCCCCATGGATGCAGCAATTATCTTTAAAATCCAATAACGTGACAGTGGGGTATGCCCATCCCATCCCATCCATGTAGCCCTGTACTTTGTCTTCCAGCAGTGGCAAGTACCAGGTGCTTCAGAGGGAATAAACAGAACAGGCAGTCACTGGGTAATCCATCTCCTACCATCCACTCTCAGCTTCTCTCAGTCAGAGACTAGAGACACCCAGAGCATAGGATTCAATCCTGGCTAACAGTCCTCCATGACCATATCTAATTATTTTTTAACTCACTTTCAGTTTTGTACTTCACAACATTCTTTAGCAATGAGTTCCAGAAATGGACTGTGCTTTTGTTTGTTTTAAACCTGCTGTCTATTAATTTTGTTGTGTCACTTGTGTTGTATGGAGGAGTTCCTCATTCAGGTTCCCCACAGCATTCATGATTTTACAGACTTCAGTCATATCCTCTCTTAGTCTCTTTTCCAAGTTGGAAAGTCCCGGTCTTTTTTTAATCTGTCCTCATATGGAAGCTATTGCATACCCCTAATCATTTTTGTTGCTCTGCTTTGTACCTTTTCCAATTCTAATATATCCTTATTAAATGGAAGGACAAGAATTGCATTCAGCATTCAAAGTATGGTCATATCATAAATTTAGTGACATTATGATGTTTTCTGTTTTCTTAGCTATCTCTTTCCTAATGGTTCCTAGCATTCTGTTGGTTTGTTTTCTCTGACTGCCCCTTCCCACATTCAGCAGGTTTTCAAAGAACTATCTCCACTCACTCCAAGATCTCTTTCTTGACGACATCTACCAGACCCTCTGACGTGGTGCATATTACTATAAATTTCCTACCCATTTCCCCATCTGGAAAATAAAAAGGGCACCGTCTGGTCTGGACATGGACTATCCAAGCAAAAGAAATCAGGGTTTTGAACCTTTTGTAAAAGAGTATTTACTGAAAATAAATGTTTGAGTTATTAAATACATGTATAAACACTGGAAATCTGATTATAAGAGTTGCCCTCACCCATCTGGGAAATAGAGCAAATGCTAGGAGAGCTATCTGCTCAATAAAAACTAAGCAGTGATGCTCAAACGTTGGTTAATGAATACTCTGAACAAATCGCTCACACAGTATACAGACCAAGAATTATTTGCTAAATATTTAATAATTTAAATAACAAATAATTTTGAGAATATAATAGGAGGTTCATAGAAAATTAATGAACAGAAAGAGGCTAAATTTCATCAAGTATTCAAATGCTAATTCCTCACTCGATTATACTTCCATCTTCAGATAAGTACAAATAATGGAGTATTTTTATGTGGTTTTAATTGATTTTATTTGTTTTTTGTAATACTTGCAAGTATTAATTTTGAATTAAAACAAACTTCTTAAAAATATGCATTTTTCCATAGACTTCTGCCATTCCTTATTAAACTTTTTATTATTAGTTACACTACCCAAAGACCTGATCTGGAGAACAAGATTTAGATGAAGTATGAAAGCATCACGTAAAAAGTACATGCATAAATCTCATAAAGATTGTTGTTTGTGGACATTCCTTATTTTCTATACCTCATTTGCAAATATATCCATATATATATAATGGATAAAATTGTGGCTCCTAGAAGTTAATGGCTAAACTCTCATTCACTTTGATGAGGTCAGAATTTTATACATTGTGTGTTGGCGTTGTAACAAAGCTTCTTACTTTTGTATTCTCAGACAATACTGATATGTCTAGACTACATGGCTCTGCCGACAGAGACATGGAAATTAGACATACCGACATAGTCAATGAAGCGGGGATTTAAATATCGCATTGTGCGAGCTCAGCTGTTTGTCGGCACAAAGCAGCAGTTAAGACAGGGATCGGTCATCGAGGAAAGTCTTTGCTTACCGTTCCTGTAAACCTCATTTACGGATCCTGTAAACCTTCATTGACTATGTTGGCATGTCTAATTTGCATGCCTCGGTCGACAGAGGCATGTAGTCTAGACATACCCTATATATGGGAATACAGGTATGTCTATGATATACATATATAGCACATATGTTATATCATCTTTTAATTTTAAAATTGTTGTTTTGCTGTCATTGTTATTGTTATAATAAGATTTATTTCTTTCAGATTCATAGGATAAGAATAAGTCACTGAAGACCATATCAGTATATCAACAAAAACCCTATGATATGTCACTCAGAATTCTCTCTCACTTTCTTTCTCTCTCATTCACTCATATGCATGCACACACATGTCTGTACATGTTGGTATAGATAATATATATACATTTAAAATGGTACAAATGAGGATGTGAGTTTGTGAAAAATAATGTCCTTTGAATTTTGTCTATTTAAAAAAGTTGATACAGAGTTTTCTCATCTAAGGTTCAAATCCATTTTATACAAGCTATCTCAGTGGTAGTAACTCTCTATAGCCATGGTGGGTATAATCACAAATGGGATTATTTGTTAATAAGATTGATACGCCGATTTCCTACATAGTGTTCTGGCAGTTTTACCTTAAGCTAACTTCAATTTAGCTGGTATAAAGAAATATCACATTTACTGTTCCATACAGGAAACATGTTTCATTTTTGGTTTATATGTATTTGGTTCTTTTGGTGAGGCTTGCTATTGACCTTTACAGCACTATTGCTCTGTGGGTTTAACCTAGACTGTAACTGGTGCTAAATGGATTAGGCAGTTTTGAAATTGGATTTTTTTTCATTTAACATTAATACCACAGATCACCATACTGATTAATTGTATTATAATTTTAAAGAAAATATTTAGCCTAGCAGGTGAAAAGTGAAACAAAATAAATTCATATTTTTAAAAGCCTAAAACCAGTGAGGGAATGGTGTCCTTTCAAATTGACAAAAACCTCACTGAATGAAACACAGCATTCTAAAGAGTTGATTATTCCTTTGTTCATATCAAATGCCAACAAATACCAACAATTACTGTAATCATTTTAAGGACTGATGTAAATTGACCTAACCAACTAAATGTAAAGTTAAAGAAGCCTTTCTAACATATTAACTCAGATTTTTCAGTCATATTTTTGCAGCCTGTGACATTACCACGCTATGTAAAAGGTACAAAGCTGTGAACTATGGATAGAATGATAACCTTGAATTGTTAATATCCTTTGCTAGTTTTGCTCCTCCCATTCCCATGTGTGTTTCTAGAAACCAGAGGTGGGATTATATTTAGGGCCATGATGGGAGGATGATTATTAAGAAAACCCTATTAACGTGGCACAAAACCTTATTAAAGTGGCACAAAAACATTTATAGCAGGAGGTAGTGGTAGGCATGATGAGAAATCTATCTTCTAAGCCCTGGGAAGCTTCTTCAGTTGAGTACCATATATTTAGGGCTCAACACAGGGAAGAATGGCATAGGCAATGGACTACTGTTCTATGTGGCAACATGTGGGAGTTATTCTTGATATTCATTAGGGCTGTCAAGTGATTTAAAAAATTAATCACGATTAATCACATGATTAATCGCACTGTAAAACAATAATAAGAATACTATCTATTTAAATATTTTTGGATGTTTTCTACATCTTCTAATATATTAGATTTCATTTACAACACACAATACAAAGTGTATAGTGCTCACTTTATACTTATTTATTACAGAACATTTACACTGTTTCATGGGGGCTGCCCACCCGTGTCCCTTGGGGGGTCAATATGGCAGTCATGGGGTTGCAGGCATCGCGGCTGAGTCTCTAGCTCCCCCGGTCTGGGAGTCAATATGGTCCAGCGGCCGAGTCTCTAGCTTCTCCCCTCCCCCAGTCTGGGGGTCAATATGGCCCAGCGGACGAGTCTCTAATGCCCCTTGTCGGGGGGCATAAGGGTGTGGTGGAGTGGGGGGCCTGGGCTCTCCCTCTCTACCAGGCCATAGCTCAGGGCCTTATCAGTGGTTGGCGTTTTCCACCACTGGCTTGGCAGGGAGTTCCCCCTGAAAAGCGCCGAGTCTGCCAGGGCTCCTCCCTTTCCCCACCCTGGGCTGCAGTGGCAGTAGCTGGTGTGGCAGCGGGCTGCAGTCGGCGTGGCAGCTGCTGTTGACTCAGAGGTTGAGGCTGTCATTCTGGCTGGTGTGGTGGCTGGAGCTCCGGCAACAAGGGTGGGTGCTCCCGTGCTCCAGCAAGAGCTCCTTCCCCTCCGGAGGTCAGCCCCAACTGAGCTACTCCTTCAGCCTTTATACTGGGCATGCAGGTGGAGCATGCCCAGCAGGACCGTGGGGAAGGGGCCTTCTCATCCCAGCAAGCCTGCATAGCCTCCCCTTGGCCAGTGCGGGGAGAGTACATCCCATCACACACTGTAAAAAAAAAAACTTCAGTTCACCTCAATGAAGTATTGTAGTGCAAATTCTATCATGAAAACTGAACTTAAATTCTTCTATATAATCAATATATTTGTGTCTTATTCAAAAGCATCCTTTTTTAGCTCAGCTACAGCTGCAGGTGGTACAGGGCCAGAGAGGAGTAGACTCTGCCATGGGCAGTGCAGAGTTTGGGGGGGCTCAGACCCCAACTGCAGGTAGCAGAGGGCTCAGGGGTGGGAGTCAGCTCCCAAGCTCAAGGGAGAGGTCATCCCCTGGGATGGGAGGGGGGGTTAGCCCCCCCCCATGGGAAGTGCAGAGTTTGGAAGGGGGGACTCAGTCCCAGAATCAGATGTGGGGGGAGGATCAGTCCCAGCCCCAGGAGGCAAGGAGAGGGTGGCTTGGGTGAGCCCTGCTGGGAGGCAAGGGTGGGGGGAGCCCCCCCTCGACTGTTTTAAAAATATAGTCACCTGGGAGCAGAAAGGGATGGGTGTCAAGGTCTTTACTTTTCTTGTTTACTTCTCCATTGGAGCTGGAATCATGTCTTCAGTTTTTTTCCCCCTTTCTGGCTGCTTGGTTTTTCTGCGTACCCTCTGGTGGTGGTTTGCATTACTGAGCCTTACCAGAGAGGGTGTCTGAAGCAACACATGCTGGTTTGCTGACGTCTGCGATTAACGCGAGTTAATTTTTTTAACATGTTAATTCTGCCTTGCATTAATAGCAGGTGTTAACGCCCGCTAATTGACAGCTCTAATGTTCACTTAACTCCGGTTAATGGAAGGATAGCCTAACCCCATGAAATTCCTAAGGAATTTTAAATGTGACCTGGTAAAATCCCTTAAGACAAATTATGAGTGTTTCTGAAGGAAAGTGTGATGAAACCGTTAGGCTGTGTCTACACTGGCACGATCTCGCGCAAAAGCGGCCACTCTTGTGCAAAAACTTACTGCCTGTCTACACTGGCCGCATGTTCTTGCGCAAGTACACTGACATTCTAATGTATAAATTCAGGGCTTCTTGCGTGAGAACTCTGACACTCCTGCTCAGGAATAAGCCCTCTTGTGCAAGAGCTCTTCCAGAAGAGGCCAGTGTAGATAGGCAACGTGAATTTCTTGCGCAAGAAAGCCCTATGGTTAAAATGGTCATCAGAGCTTTCTTGCGCAAGAGAGCATCTACACTGGCATGGATGCTCTTGTGCAAAAGCACATACCAGTGTAGACACTCTCTTCAGGATGAGTTTTTGCAGAAGAACTCTTCCTCAAAAGAGTTTTTGCATGAGAATGCGCCAGTGTAGACGTATCCTTAGTGTTTCATGGTAAAAGGTAGAAAATTGAGATATAAAATCAAAACAGTTAGCAGATAAAATACATAGAGAATAAATTATCTAAAATAAATTATGTTGACTTCAAATTGGTTCTGAGGCATCTTTGACTTCAGTACCAAGGATGGCTTAATCTTAAAAACATTCTGGATTTAGGCTTCATTTGGCTTCAATCTAGCCTAAAATATTAATGTTTCCCCTCACCTGTACTAGGACACATCTGTATAGAAAAATTTCAGTGTAGCACTTTGTGGTGAAAAAATGCATTTTTGTCAGAACATATTGACGAAAATTAAAGGGAAATCATTTAAATGAAACATTTTGACTTTATTTCATTTTCATAGTGTTGAAAAGCTTCATTTCATTCATGTCAGAATCTTTCATTTCAATGTCATTGTTTTGATTCATTTCATTTTGACTTTATATTTAAAATATGTTTATTATACTGTAGAACTCAAAAGCAAGAATGGTGCCTATAGATTCATTATTCCAGTGCAGAAGAGACCACTAAGATCCTTTGGACTCATCTTGTGCATAACATAGATCTTCTCCAAAACTCTTCCTAGATCATATTTTTTAGAAAAAAAAAATCTAATCTTGATTTAAAAATTGTCAGTGATCAACCACAACTCACTGATAAATTATTCTATGATTAATTATTGTTACTGTTCAAAATTTACACCTTAATTCTAGTCTGAATTTGTCTAGCTTCACCTCAAGCCAATAGATTGTATTATACAATCGCTTTATTGAAAAGCCCATTAGTAAATATTTGTTCCCCATTTAAATATTTACAGACTCTAATCAAGTCACCTATCAATCTTTTCATTTTTAAGCTAAATAGGTAGACTCAAAGAGCTCAATCACTTTAAAGTGTATTTTCTAATCCTTTATACATTCTCATAACACTTCTCTGAAGCCACTCTAATTTATCACGATCCTTTCTGAATTGGTGGCCCCAGCAATAGACACAATATTTCACCACAAAGTCCAAATGCAAACATAAAATAAAATTTCCATTCCTACTCAAGATTCCCCTGTTTATGTATCTCAGATAGCATTAACTTTTTTTGCCACATGATCTCACTGAGAATTCATGTTCAGCTGATTATTCACCAAGACACCCACATTTTTTCAGTCACTAATTCTCAGAATAGGGTCTTCGTTGGTCCTTCATGTATACCTTTACTTTTAGCCATATTAAAACATATATTGTTTGCTTGCACCTAATTTAACAAGCAATCCAGCTTATTCAGCATCATGGCCTGTCCTCTTCATTGTTTACCAGTCCCCCAATTTGTGTGTCATTTACAAACTCCATCAATAGAGCCCTGTGCAGATACAACATTTGTGTCTGCATCCACATCTGTATCTGCAAAAATGAGTCATGGATATCTGCATCCATATCCACATATACGGATACCTGCAAATATAAAGTGTTTATCCATAAATATGCAGGGTTCTAGATACAAAATTTATGTTGCAATCATATTGGCAAAATATAGCAAAGGATGTCTGCATCCACAGCCATGAATATCTGCATCCACAGCTGTGGATGTGAATACCTATGGGTATAAAGCAGATATCTACAGATTTGCAGGGTTCTATCCATCCGTGATGATTTTGTTTACTTCCAGATCATTAATAAAACTGTCAAATAGCATAGGGCCAAGAACCAATCTCTGCATTACACCAGCAGAAAAATACCCACTCAATTAAATTTCCCTTTGACAATTACATTTTGAGATCTATCAGTTAACTAGTTTGCAATCCATTTGATATATGTCATGTGGTATCAAGTCAAACATATATAATTACATTTCACCAGCACCATTACCTTTGCCAACCAAACTTGTAACCTCATCAAAAACAGTTAACCAACAAGCTAAGGAGTAGGAGTGAGGAAGGCAAGGCAGGTCAATAAAGCATACCTCTCTGAGAGCTGGACTAAAGACTGTCAAGTCTCCCCTAGATGAGGGAGCAATTCATAGATTGCAAAGTCAGAAGGGGCCATTATGATCATATGGACGGACCTCCTATCTAACACAAGCAAAAGAAATTACTCAAAATTATTTCCGGAGCATATCTTTATAAGAAAAATCCAACGGTGATTTTAAAAATGTCAGTGATTCAGAATCCACCATGACTAATGGGAAATTGTTCCAATGGTTAATTAACCTGACTGTCACAAAGTTCAAAATTTATTAAGTTTTCACTTTGTCTACCTTCAACTGTCAGCAGTTGGACTGTTTTTTACCAGTTTACCAGTGTACTAAGATGAAGAACTCATTGTTAAATATGATAGATAGATAGATAGATAGATAGATAGATAGATAGATAGATAGATAGATAGATAGATAGATAGATAGATAGATAGATAGATAGATAGATAGTAATTAAATTACCTCTGAACCTTCTTGTTGCTAGACTCAAAGAGATGAATCTATTTAATCATTCTCATGACTTTTTCTCTGAGCCCTCTCCAATTGATCGATATTCTTCTTGAATTGTGGGCAAATACAAAGATAAAAAGCCTTTCTACTCCTCAAGATTCTCAAGTTTATGTATCCCAGGATTGCATTATCTCTTTTTCAAGACAAGGAGGAGCTTAGGGTAAGATTCGAGACAGTTATTTGGGGCCTTGGTTCAAGATAATTCTGAACAGTAAGGCTATGTCTACACTATGACGTTTTTGTGCAAAACTAGCTGTTTTTGTGCAAAAACCCATGGAGCTTCCACACCTCGAGCGCGTTTTTGCACAAGAAAATCTACAGTCAATCAACAGAACAGAGGGTTTTTTGTGGTGTAGGTATACCTCCTTCTATGAGGCATAATTCCTTTTTGCGCAGGAGTTCTTGCGCAAAAAAGTATGTGTGGATGCTCAATAGGGGTTTCTTGCACAAAAAGAACCTATCACAAAAAGCACAGGTGTTCTGATGGCCATTTCATGAATGGCCATCAGAACTTTCTTGCACAAGAGTGTCCGTTCAGTGTGCACACTATCTTGTGCAAAAGCACATCACTTTTGCAAAGTACTTTTGAGGTGTGGACACGCTTTTGCGCAAGAAGTTTTTGCGGAAGATCTCTTCTGCAAAAATCTTCTTGCACAAAAACCCTGCAGGATAGACAAAGCCTAAGAGTTCCCTCCATCTACATCTAGGAGGTAGATCTGTATGTCGGGGACTTTAACCCGGATGACCTCCGTTCGTTGTCTGACCGCAAAGAGACAGGCAACACCAGCAAGATCCAATCACAAGCTCTTTATTGAATAGTGCGCACTACAATAGAGAGCAGCCCATCTCCCAAGTGAACCAGCCACGATTTCAGTAACAAGTAAGATTATATAGACAGTTCCGTCACGTCATAAAACATTTGCCCAAGCATCTCAGCCCCCCCTTAATTAGTTAGAAGCTTCTAGTGTTAATGCGTATACTTCATGGCCTTAAGCAATTCATAATGCGTCAACAGCTTTCTTATCAGCCTAGAAGGCAAGTACCAAACAACAAGGAGACAGGGAGTTAAAACAAGCAGGCTACGTCTACACTGGCCCCTTTTCCGGAAGGGGCATGTAAATTTCACTAGTCGTCGTAGGGAAATCCGCGGGGGATTTAAATATCCCCCGCGGCATTTAAATAAAAATGTCCGCCGCTTTTTTCCGGCTTTTAAAAAAGCCGGAAAAGAGCGTCTAGACTGCCCCCGATCCTCCGGAAAAAGTGCCCTTTTCTGGAGGCTCTTATTCCTACTTCAAAGTAGGAATAAGAGCCTCCGGAAAAGGGCACTTTTTCCGGAGGATCGGGGCCAGTCTAGACGCTCTTTTCCGGCTTTTTTAATAGCCGGAAAAAAGCGGCGGACATTTTTATTTAAATGCCGCGGGGGATATTTAAATCCCCCGCGGATTTCCCTACGACGACTAGTGAAATTTACATGCCCCTTCCGGAAAAGGGGCCAGTGTAGACGTAGCCACAGAGGGCAGAGACAGTTCGTTAAGATCAGGGTGAGAACAGAAACAAGGAGTTACCTTATCAGTTCTCAAACTAGCTGTTCCCATCACAACCGGTATAGGAATGCAGCCTTTCACTTATTTTACTTCTGCAACTCAAGCAAGTATGTAGGGAGCGCCCCCTTGCTTGAACCATGTCTCTAGTTCTGCTCAGGGACTACCTAGAAACCTTTGTTAACCTCTTTCCTTGATCTGTCTTAACATAACTGCACTGGGCCCAATTCTCTAGGGCCTAACATGTATGAAGGTGAACAAACAGAGAATGTCTTCTATTCAAAGTATTCCACCTCCAGTATTCTACTATCTGTAAGTGGACGTGAAAATCACTTATCTGCATTTTTCAGAATTTAAACATGGGAGACAAGTATCAGAGGGGTAGCCGTGTTAGTCTGAATCTGCAAAAGCAGCGAGGAGTCCTGTGGCACCTTATAGTCTAACCGAAGTGTTGTAGCATAAGCTTTCGTGGGCAAAGACCCACTTCGTCAGATGCATGTAGTGGAAATTTCCAGAGGCAGGTATAAATATGCAGGCCAGAATCAGGCTAGAGATGACAAGGTGGATCCAATCAGGGAGGATGAGGCCCACTTCTAGTAGCTGATCTGGAGGTGTGAATTCCAAGTGAGGAGAAGCTGCTTTTTTAGTTAGCAAGCCATTCACAGTCTTTGTTTAATCCAGAGTTGATTGTGTTAAACTTGAAGATGAACTGTAGCTCTGCAGTTTCTCTTTGAAGTCTGGTCCTGAAGTTTTTTTGCTGCAGGATGGCTACCTTTAGATCTGCAATTGTGTGTCCAGGGATATTGAAGTGTTCCCCTACAGGTTTTTGTATGTTGCCATTCCTAATATCTGATTTGTGTCCATTGATTCTTTTACATAGGGACTGCCCAGTTTGGCCAATGTATATGGCAGTAGGGCATTGTTGACACATGATGGCATATATATACATGGGAGAGTTCATCCAAACTTATTACTGATTCTTCCTTACTACAATATTAATCATCTGATACCATTCTGAACATATTTCAGTTAAAATAAAGTGTATTGTGCATATCAGCTTACTATGCATAGGAATAATTAGCATGAATATCAATGTGCAATTGTCTCAGTAACCATTTTCACTGGAACTGTGTGAGTTGGCATTGATAATTAATGGAAACAACATTAATGGGATTTTCCATGATAAAAATACCACTCATTTAATCCACAGTCTGAAACATAAATTCTTGTTTTCAGAGCCATTGTAAAGACACAGATAATTAAAAATAGCATTTTCTCAAAATATGAAAAGTGATTATCCTATCTTTGTTCCATTTTATTTCTGAGTTACCAGTCAGTTGGCTGATGTTTATAGCTGTGGAGAAACCCTCCTGGGAATGCATATAGCTATAGAGCTGATTTCTAAATTTAAAATCTTAATACATGGAAGGCATTGATCTAAATCAATACATTTTGGCAATCATTTGCATATACACTGACCACCTTCATATAATGCTTAAACAAATTGCAATCCAAAACATGGCTTTTAATTCTGAAAGACCTTGATATTTTAGTTTTTCACCATGCAGTTTAACTGTGAGATGTAGGGTACCCACCCCCTTCCTGGAAATTGACATAGTGTATTGCCTAAGTCCCTGATCTTGTATCAAGTTGTGCTACTATGGATGTATATGAATGGATTTTCACTGATTTACAGATTCCTTGATGCAAGGGTCCATGCTGGCAGATCCCAGTGCAGAAAGTGGTACCTAAATTTATCCTTTTTTCATATGCTTGATCAACTTTTCTTTAATTGGATCTCAGGCTTTTTAATAGGAAAAACAGCTAACTCATCTGATCGTTGTATCTTTTCCTCACCAGGGAACCGTGCATATTTATAGCATTTAACAGAATGATGCAATTTGTGTTGCATCCACCAAGGCCACACTGTCTCTTCACACTCCAGTACAAGCACTTTTGCAATATGATGGTGTAATTGCTTACTAGTTGGATATTAATCACTCCTGAATTACAGTGGAATTGCATGTTAGATCCACAAATGAGTTCTTCCTGAAATGTGATTACAGTGAATATGAAGGAATTAGTAATAATTTGGCACTTCTTGTAAAATCTAACCATTACAACCAGACCATCAAAAACCTAATAACACTACAAAGAGTGGACATTAATTTAGCATTGAATTACTTATTACAGCCACATCTAATGAAATGAGACCATTGAGATTAATGCTACTGAAGTGGATATTCAAAGACTTAATAATTAGTCATCTTAAAAAACTTTAAAATGAAATACTTGTTTTGATTTATTAAATTGTAATGTCATCAGCACAGGAACAGTTTAGCACATATTGTCTGCTGTCCTAGAACAAGTATATGGGATAGTATGGCCTTACCAACTGCCAAAATTATTGCAACATATTTATGCATCTATTTCTATTTTCTTTTTTTAAAATCCTACTTTATTTTCCTCATTCATGCTGTGTCCCATGTGGAACATTTGATAACTTTGGATAACCTTTTGAAACTTGTCAAGTCAATATCGGGTTAAAAAATGAACCTGAGTTGAAACCGATCTGCTGAGAATACTGAACTAGGTATTAAGAAACATCTAGTCAGACAAGTGACCAGGAGTCATAGAAGCAGAACAAAACTCTTCATATGCTGTTTCTAAAGGGTAATTGAGCATACAAATATTAAGGCGGATAAAAAGACATGCTTTTTCAATAAAGGGAGTTTTCTGATAAAAATATATTCACTTTGAAAATTGCCATAGCAACAGTACTGTGTCAAAAAGGGAGTGACATTGCATACTTTCATTATTAGGTTTTCATTTCAGTATGCTTTATTTTAAATATGTGCATTATACAGGTTTTACACTGTTGGGTGATTTTGTGGGGAGATGGAGGTGGAGAGGTTAACTGGGAAAAAAATTAATTTAAAGGTACAGTTTGTGTGGCGAACAGTAAAATGACAAAGCTTCTGTTCTGAGCCAGATTGCATCCAAAAAGGTCTACCTAATTGCAGGGAAGACAGAAGGGACTCAGAACACCTAGTATTTGTATTCTAAATAGATGATTTTTTAAAAACTTTTTTAACACTAGGAGGGGAAGCCAAAAATGGAATCATCTTCAGCAATGAGTAATGATTCCTGAATTTAAAAAAAAATGGCATCACAATTTAAAGCCTAATACAATTTGTACTTTACCCAAGGAATCACTGACTTTGGCATTTCTGGGAGTATTCGTTACATAAGGAGAAATTGTTTTTGAATTGTGTCACTAATATATTGAATACAAAAAGCTTTCTTTCAACAACAGATATATTTGTTGTCCTTTTTTCTGTTCTGAATATACGTTTATTATGGTTGTTGTAATTAAATAGTCTCCATTTATGCTTTGAATTCCTCTTACAATGCTACAAGGAAGGTTTTGAGGAAGTTTTCCAGGAAGGGGGGCATCCTACATCTCACACTTAAATTGCATGTCTTATTTTCTGCTATTTGTTCCATACCTGTGTATTTATAGGAATTAAATTCTAACAAAACAAATGCTTATGAAATTAGTGTTTTTTTCACTTACAGACTGATTATGATTTTCTCTTGTCCCCTTCCCTAAGATCAAATGTAGTGTCAGTTTAATTCCTAGTATGTTCCTCATTAAGTGATGGGCTTTAACCCATGAGTCTTTACCACCTCTTCCGTTATTGTTCTTAAGGAAGGTGAAGGTAATGGGCATAAATCTTTTTTTTTCAATTGCTGAGGAGTTTGCAGTGTCAGTAAAAGAGGATGTTGTGAAGAGAGAGAGCCTCCAGGAATCACAAATAATAACTTCTGGAAAATGTAAAAGAACAGAATGGGTAGAAGCTGTTTCATGTATTAATCCTAGGAAATAACCAGAACTTGTATTTTGTGCAGATTGAAACTGGAATGTTCAGCCAGCACTGGGAGTTCTGTATTTCTCTCATCATAGTCACAAAATAGATTCCCTCATACCATATTTGAAACCTGTTTCCTAGTGAATGGTCTACCAGACAGACCTCGGCTACTTGTCAGTATTGGGGTCAACTGCGGTAACTATTTTTTGTTAAAGACTTTGTCCTACAATCTCACACTTTTCTGAATTTATGTTCCACATAGACTTGACACAGCTGCTTCACTGAAGAAGTGTTTACTTTCTTGTTCCAAACAAGAGTTAGGTTTTGAGATCAAAAGCCAATGTCCCACTTTTAGGTTGGAAATAACACACGTTTTTTAGCCTTTAGAACCTGTTTCCAATATGGGAACAATTGCTTAGAAGTAATCTGGAGCAGAAGAATGGAGAAGAGAGGGCTGAACACCTATCTTTTATTTTGTTATGTATCTATGTACATTTTCAAAGAGGGGAGAAAAACTCAGGAGAAATCCCATGTCAACTCAAACACATGATAAACTAAACTAAATCACAAACACTGCAGAAAATCTACTTGCAATTTGAGATAAAATGCATGGTTGTTACAAAAATGCTTTATTTATATACAATACGCTTCAAACACCTCCTCCCCACAGAGAAAGTGAATGTAGAAAAAAAAAAGCAAAGATGCAGGACCAAAGAATTTTAAAAGCTCTTCAGAAATACAATAATATCAAGAAACCATAATAGTGTATTGACTCCACACAAAGCTGTAAAGGATTAAGACAGCCAAGCAGGCCAAAAAACTCCACAGGCTGTGCATATAGGAATAGTCAGGGAGTAGGGAACTAATGGGAAGCACATTCAACTGTGCTGGAATAGGAAGGGCCTGTATAAAACTAGGTAACTGGTAAGATGGACTGGCTGGGAACGATTGCACTCTATTGGATTGTTCCTGGGAAAGTCTGCAGGAAGGCAGGCAACTGTTCCTCTCTGGGAAGAGGAGGAAGTTGGTTTGGAGCTGGTAGTCCCGGAGAAAGAGGGAGATTAGAAAAAGTAGGAAGTAGTCCAGGGAAGGAACAGTGAGGTCAGAGCCTAGAACTGCTGAGCTGGGGGTTCCTGGACAGCAACGTGGGACAGAGGGCTGGCATGGGTTATCTACTTGCTCCTAGGGAAATGGCACCACTAGGGCAGCTGGGACTGTCTTCATAGAAAGACTTTGGGTGAGCCCAGAGGCGGGAACGCTGACGGACCTAGCCAGAAGGCTGAACCACAAAGAGAATGTGCCAGTGCCTGGAATGAGAGAGGGGCTGAGGAGCAGAGGGAGAGACAGAGTGGCAGTGCACAAACCATAGAAAGGGGCATCAGCCTTGAAAGCTAATCTCAAGAGTGACCCGAAGGTAAATACTGCACCCAGTGACAGGCAGACACTTGTCTGTGCTTTCCTACACTGGGTAGCAGGATTGAGTTCTCTTTTCCATCTCCCATTTTGCTATTGCCTGAATACTGTGTGCTGTGCAGTGTTCCAGCGGCCCCAGACTTACAGGTATGCTTAATTAATAATGCACAGTGCCAGCCTAGCAACAACAACTTCATATGCCACTCTTTATGCTGCTAGGGGAGCCATTAGGCATCCAGATTTTGACCAGAATACCCAGTCAAAAAGGTATCCCGACAGCTCCAGTCAGCACCGCTGACTGTGCTGTTGAAAGTCCAATCAGCATCACAGTGGGGCTAAGGCAGGCTCCCTACCTGCCCTGGTTCTGCGCAGCTCCCAAGAAGCAGCTGGCAAGTCTCAGTGGCTCCTAGACATACAGGAGGGCAGAGAAGATCTGCGTGCTCCCCCTGAGCCAAGCTCTAGTTCTGCATCTCCCATTGGCCAGGAACTGCAACCATAGGTGACTCATGGTTACACACAGGAGTGCGCTGTACCCCTACCAAAAGTTTGATTGCTAAATTGGGTGCTCCCTCATGCCTCCTCCCTGTTCATCCCTGCACCCCATTCACTCTCAGGCACCAGACACTTATAACTGCAACTGCAGGGAAGGGGCAGGGTAGGAGGTGGAACAAAGGTGTATGGTTTTGTGTCATTAGAAAGTTAGCAACCCTAGGTGCTGCGGTTTCTGTGATTATAATTGCTGCCAGTGTAGAATGCTGCTGTATAGGATATTGACATTTATCTGTCAGATTGAAGTTCTTTGGAAAGGGTCAGAGAGCTTCAATTTATGGACAGTAGCTGTGCCACTTGTCAGTTTCTTGCCAGATGCTGTTCTCCTGTGTTACTGAGCGTATGGTGACACATACATTTGCTCAGTTAATTAGGGCTGCTTGAGCAACTTTTGCTTTGGGGGCACTTTGTGGGTTAGTTTGCCTGTGTCTCTGAGACAGTGTGTAACATTAGATTGCTGTTTCTCAGACATTCTTTCAGTTTTCAGAGTTGTGACAAAGGATGGGACTCTTTCGGGATATCATTTCTCTTCTTTTGAAATTCCCAAAATATATGTGTCTTTATGACTCCAACATACAGGTCTGAAAGAAGGTCAGAGCAGACTTACGTCACAAACAGGTGGATGAAAAGTCAAACTACGTGACTTTTGCTGTTCACTGACTTTTTGTCTAATACCAATGTAGATACTTAAAAGAGCCCACTGAAAATAGTTCAGATGTGTCTGAAATCCTTCAGAAGGCTATTTTGCCTATGTCTGTAAGAATTCTGTAACAAAACGAAGGGCAGATGATTCCTTCACTAGAACTGAGAAGCTACATTTTAAATATCAACGATGCAAAGTTTGTAAAATACTCTAGATTTGCAGTTTTTACATGCGTAGCCTATTTTATTCACTGCCTGAATCATGTAGTTTGTGATTTCTGAAGAATGTGCAGCTGGTTTAGACTGTTGTTTCAACTTCCAGAAATATTTTTGTTCTCCCTGGCTTTGAATGCACTATTTAACTTAAAGGAAAAAAATAAACAAACCAAATGGAAGGTAGAATTCTGTAATGCATATGTTACAGTGACTTACTGAGCAAAAACAAGCTATGCATGCATATAGATTGGAAATTGCTCTTCCCACACTATTCCCACTACAGTGGAATGGGATATATCAATTTACAATAATAAAAATAATGATTAATAATTACATTTGTAACATCTTCCATCTAAGGACTTCAAAACATTTCACCAATAGCTCCTCTGTGAAAAGGTTGGTATTTTCCCAGGTGCAGTAACTGTGGTAAACAGAGGTATTTCTTTGAGTAATGGTGCATCTAGTGTATTCCATGAATGTGCACACTATGGGTATGTCTACACGAGCTCATTAATTCGAGCTAGGTAGGCAAATCAGGGAACCGGGGTTGCAAATGAAGCCCAGGATTTAAATATCCCGGGCTTTATTTGCATGTTCTCGTCTGGCTGCCATTTTTAAATCCCCCTTAGTCCGAATGAACTGTCCCCGGCTACATGCGGCAGTCCGAACTGTTATTCCACGAGGAGTAACAGTTAATCTGAACTAAGGACTTAGTTCAGATTAACTTTAAACTGATGCGTGTAGCCGCGGGCAGTTCGTTTGGACTAAGGGGGATTTAAAAATGGCAGCCGTACAGGAATATGCAAATAAAGCATGGGATATTTAAATCCCGGGCTTCATTTGCAACCCCGGTTCCCTGATTTGCCTACCTATCTTGAATTAATGAGCTAGTGTAGACATAATCTATGGACATGAATCCAGAACTTTTGTCCAAGCAGTATCCATTGACCCACACATATACAGTGTCTCCCCTCATGCTCCTGGCTCAAGGTACATCTAAACTACATCCCTTTTTCGATAAAGGGATGTAAATTAGACGTATCTAAATTGTAAATGAAGCTGGGATTTGAATTGCCCACACTTCATTTATATAATGGCAGCCACAGCTTTTTATTTTCCCCCAAAAAAGCTGCTTTTTGAAAAAAACCACCGTCAAGACAGGGATCGTTCAACAGAAATGTCCTGTTTCAAAAGATCCTCTAACCCTCATTTCTTGGGTTACTTCCTGCCTGCTTTCCTTACCAACAGTATCTGCTTCTGTCAGGCTCACTGGTTCTCAGCTTTTTATTTTTCCCCAAAAAAGCTGCTTTTTGAAAAAAACCACCGTCAAGACGGGGATCGTTCAACAGAAATGTCCTGTTTCAAAAGATCCTCTAACCCTCATTTTTTGGGTTACTTCCTGCCTGCCTTCCTTACCAACAGTATCTGCTTCTGTCAGGTTCACTGGTTCTCAGGAAGATTCCTACTCTGGAGGATGAACCCTTGCTCTTGTTGCTGAAGAGTTCCTGTTCCTATCCATCTGATAGGAGCTTCTAGGTACTTTTTTGTCCTTTTCATATGTGTTCATTTTTCTTAATTGTATCCTTTGGTATATATGTTTCCAACAAGGAATGAACAAACACTCAAACTATCTTACCCATTACCAAGATAGCTTCCCCACTTATCACCTCTAATACCATTAACTCACAAACATCCCACTCTCCCCACCTCTAATATCATCAATTCACAGACACTTACCTTCCTTCCTCCCCCCCCCACATCCCCCTCCTGTTCTGAAATATGATTTGTCCTTTTCATATGTGTTCATTTTTCTTAATTGTATCCTTTGGTATATATGGTTGTGACGATTTTCTTCCACTATTTGATCTGAGGAAGTGGGTCTGGCCCACGAAAGCTCATCATCTAATAAACCATCTTGTTAGTCTTTAAAGTGCTACATTGTCCTGCATTTTGCTTCAGCTACCCCAGACTAACACGGCTACATTTCTATCACTATTCTTCTAGGTACTGGCAGTCCCAGCCAAAAAAGTCACAATCAGACTCTGAAAAATCTGAGGACCTCACCCCACTGATCTCTCTGACTAGCATAGGAGTTTGGACAGGCAGCTGAGGCAATCTTATCCACCCACTTACATATACAAAACTTGGGATGCGTGGTATCATTTTCTATGGGGGACACCTGAAGTAATGGATCCTTCATTTTGGCCATAGTGGGGTCTTTTGGACCTATATCACAGACACCCAGAACTGTCATAGGAGACAGTTCTTCTTTGTAATGGGATCTACAAACCATATATTGAACAGAGGCATAGTAGGGCAGAGGAGCCTCTCCTGTCTACAGGGAAGCCACCTGGTCATATCTCATGAACTGCCAAAGCTTCCAGTCTTGGAAGTAGCCAACCACAGCTGCAGTGAATGGGAAACAGACATATTATAAAAGGAGAGAGCACAGAGGACGAACGGAGCTGAAAGGCCTGGGAAAGTGAGATACCACTACACCAGGCTGCCTTCAGAAATGCAGCCGAGGAGACTGAAGCAGCCCCCTGCCTAAATTAAAGGCCAGGGACCAAGAACTGTCCTGATGATGGACTCACCAAAGGAAACCAGTCAGGAGGCAATAGAAACCACCAAAAGATCACATTAATGACTACAGCAAGTTCAATCAGTATATTAGGAGGAAGATATGATGCTAGTACTGCTGGTTCTGACTGGAGCTTTCTCATTACTGAATGATTCAGTCATTCCATTGCCACCTTAGCCACCAGATGACCAGTGCAATGTCAAGATCTGCTCCAGAGGGTGGCCAGTGATATACAAGGCCTACAGAAGGACATCCAAACCCTTCAACTTCATCTCCTAGATATCCTAAAGCCACAGGACCCTTCCAGGGTGGCCCTTCCCATATACAAGGCTGTATTGGAACCAAATAGAAGAGTATGTGCATCCATCTGAAGTGAGCCAAGACATTCTAGCCAGAGGAGTCTATTTCCTATTTATACACCGGTGGCATAAGCAGCTGCAGAGGGGGCTCAACAACACCTACAGAGAACCCACACAGAATGAGTTGACAATGGGCCAAAAAAGCTGGATCTCTTGCGATGGATGGTCTCTTCACTGGTTCTACAGTTTGCATAGCCAGATACCAAGTATTGTTGGTTAAGAACCTACATCAGGCTGGCAGAATTTAAGGAAAAACTCTCTGTGGATCATAAGGTCTGGTTCCAGGTGAGACTGGCAGAGATTGACATGGCTGATACTGTATCCTGCTCCTGACCCACAGGATGAGTATGCACAGAGACTCTTGGCTCCAGTCATCAGGTTCCCCATGAAAGGTCCAAAATGACTTTCAGGAACTCTCTTTTCATAAAGCCAACCTGTTCCATGAAAAGAAAGACGAGTCTTTGCCTACCCTGAAGGACTCCCAATCCACTTTGAGGTTCTTAGGGATCTTCACTCCAGAGGGAAATATCAAAAACTATATTTCCAGGCACAGCCACATGCTCTCTATCCCTCCATTCTCAATGGCCTTCAGAAACTCCCTGCAGACAAAGACAGAGCTCCCAATGTCATCTTAGGGTTACTTTTAACATGTGGGTCAAGAACCGTGTATCACTTCTGTTGCCACATACTTCACCACCTGTCATCTTTGAGGGCTGTCACACTCTCTTCACCCACAGTTGGAGCAAGATCACCACAGATAGTTGGGTTCTGGAGATCTTCTTTTAATTACTTCTGACTACCTTCCCACCCATCTCACTTCAGGTGTCCCTCCCACTAATTCATACTCTAGTCTCCCTGTCTTCAGTTTCTCCAATCCAGCCACAACATGAAAAATCCTTTCCTGCAATGGATGTGGCTATCTAAGGGTTCATCTACACTGCACTCTTAGCTCAAAATAAGTTACACAATTTGAGCTATGTAAATTGTGTAGCTTATTTTGAGTGTATTTTGAAATAGCTTAGCTTATTCTGTAATTTGATGTTGTCTACACAGAGCCAAATTTTGAAATATGCCACTATTTGGAAAGGTCCCTTAATCCTCATGGAATGATGTTTGCAAGGACATTGAAATAGTGAGGCCCCTATTTCATAAGCTATTTTGAAATAACGGGCCCGCTGTCAAGATGTAGAATAGATATTTTGGGGTACCAGAAGTATCTTGAAATAGTGCCGCAGTGTAGACATATCCTAATTGAGAAATGTTCAGCAGAAAATGAAGAAAATGCAGCGTTTCTCAAAGTGAACCTTGATAAATCTCTACGTGCAGGCCCATTCTAGCAAATGAGCTAGTGATTACTCAATCACACTGTACTGTCATTCAACACTTAACTAATCTTGTCTTCTTGGTATTGTAGCCTAACTTCTCTTTCCTCTGTCCTCTTTTCCCTGTTGTTTTTCAGCAGTTCTGAAGCAATACAAACATCTAGGGAATGCACCGTGGCTTTTGCATAGTATCATATATGTAGTACTGATACTATCTGAAGACAGATGCTTCATTTATCCATTGTATTTATTATGCATCGTTGTTTTCTACCAAATGAACCTCTGCTCGTATATCGGGGAGTACAGCAGTTCTGTAGCAAAGTACTTATATCCTAGACTAACACTGTCCCTTAAAAAAGAAAACTATGTGAAAAGAAAAGGAACTTTATGTAATTAAATGCATAGTAGTACTTACATTTTGAGGTTTTCTCATGCATGAACAGAGTGTATTAGACCTTTGCTTTAAATAAAATGGATTAAAATAAATATTCTAAATATAGTTGAATCAAGTAAGAACTTCCCTGGAAAAATATCAGGGTCCTTCCCATGTAGAACAGCAGAGAATTGCCTCGAGTCAGAAAAATGAATTAACTTAAACTAATATACACCTACAAGATCACTGAACAACAATGGGGAAAACATGCTTATTTTCTTTCAGGGGGGAGGGGGGAGGGTTAGTCAATAAATTTTATTATAGCACATTAACTTTCATTGCAATCCAACCCTGCCTTGAAACCACTTGATCACTCATCAGATCTAATTTATATTCTTAGATAAAATAGGCAGCATAGGAGGCTGTATATATTTCATGCAACATAATAGTTTATCTTTCATTGTTTTTTACATTTTTATGCATCACAGGCTTCCTCTTAGATAGAAGATAGTTTTAAATTGAATCTCCTTTAAAATAAATATAGGTTTCATTTATTGAGGGAGGATTTTATGCAACCTGTCCCTGTTTTGCAAAACATGAAGGCTACGTCTACACTGGCCCCTTTTCCGGAAGGGGCATGTTAATTTCAGAGATCGTAATAGGGAAATCCGCGGGGGATTTAAATATCCCCCGCAGCATTTAAATAAAAATGTCCAATGCTTTTTTCTGGCTTTTAGAAAAGCCGGAAAAGAGCGTCTACACTGGCCCCGATCCTCCGGAAAAAGCGCCCTTTTCCGGAGGATCTTATTCCTACTTTGAAGTCATTTAAATATCCCCCGCGGCATTTAAATAAAAATGTCCGCCGCTTTTTTCCGGCTTTTAGAAAAGCCGGAAAAGAGCGTCTACACTGGCCCCGATCCTCCGGAAAAAGCATCCTTTTCTGGAGGATCTTATTCCTACTTTGAAGTAGGAATAAGATCCTCCAGAAAAGGGCACTTTTTCTGGAGGATCGGGGCCAGTGTAGACGCTCTTTTCCGGCTTTTCTAAAAGCCGGAAAAAAGCGGCGGACATTTTTATTTAAATGCCGCGGGGGATATTTAAATCCCCCGTGGATTTCCCTATTACGATCTCTGAAATTAACATGCCCCTTCCGGAAAAGGGGCCAATGTAGACGAGCCCGAAATGTTGGTGAGAGGAAAAATAGTTTATGGCATTTGCAAAGCCCCAAAGTCTGATGGTTTTCTAACTATAGTTCTCAGACCAAATTTTTAAGGAGAATTTGTAAATGCTGTCAGTAGAGGTATGACTTGAGGTCTTGAAATATCTTGGCATTAGATCTGATTTTTTAAATACATGTTAATCGGTTGTTTTAAGGTTGTTTCAAAGATTCTTTACATAATATGACCATCAAAGGAGAGCTCTTAAAATGTATATTCCAAGTCTGAAGTTGTCTTATTTCCCCAAATATGCCATTCCATGCAAGATAGTCTTCAGAGTTAATAATATTCAAGAACAAACTCAGCAGTTGTATTTGCCTGATTTAGCTCCTGCTGAGATGATTACTTTTTTATTAACTCTGCAATTATATTACCAGCTAAAGTGAAGGTATCTCAAGCTGTGGCTTTTTTGATACACACTATCTCAACGCTTCATAGATAACTTCAAATGTTCAGCAGCCATGAACAGAGCTAGCCCAGAATTATTTATCATAGCAGTGGATTCCTTTCCACAGTTTCATTCAAAATAATTTAAGTAACTGACTTTTGATTATTTAGTCTAAATCCTATCTCATTTCTTTTTAATAAATTTAAGATTTAAAATTTTTATTGAATATCTGAATAAATATGTGGAAACGGCTGTGTAGCATTTTTAAATATCTGCCAATATTTGTATATCTGGGGCTGAATTTTAAAAAGTGTCCTGTGTGCGTACATTTGGATATGAAAACCATTGCATGCAGAAGAAATCATGAAGGTTGTTAAAGTCACAGAATCTGTGATAAAATCATATCCTTAATCATAAATATGCCATTGACATGTTATAAATGGAGGAGTTGTGTAACCACCACTTGGGTGGATTTGAACCTGAGACCTCTGGAGCTTAGTGTAGGAGCCGCTACTGCTTGAGCTAAGCTAAAAGACAACTGACTCTCACTTTAGGCTGTAGTGTACTCCCTTGTTCTTAGCTTTCACTGTAAGTAGTCTTAAGTACCACTACATGAGACATTGACC
Source organism: Pelodiscus sinensis (assembly GCF_052426305.1). Taxonomy (NCBI): domain Eukaryota; kingdom Metazoa; phylum Chordata; order Testudines; family Trionychidae; genus Pelodiscus; species Pelodiscus sinensis. The sequence goes on from NC_143052.1 coordinate 205,590,474, forward strand.
CACACTAGCTGTGTGGGTTATAGTTAGATAACATTTATTTCTATTCTAGTTCTATTGAATACAGTTTTATTTGCAGAAATAAATAAGTATCTTAAAATATTTCAGAACTAGGTATTAGAGACTGAAGAAAGGCATACAGTGATCCTCAAAAAGTTGCCTGGGCACAAAAATATTAAATATGAAATGCTATTTTTCAATAATTAATCCCTGAATTCTCCAAATATTTACTTATGTGAGTAACTTCATGCTCACAATTGGTGCCAGTATAATTATTCATGTGAGTCTTTTGCAGTATGATGGCCTGATATGGTGTATATCAAAGCTTAGATGAAAACAATGAAAATACACACTCTACACACATTCCTAAACACACACACACACACATCCCTAAACAGAACTCAAGATCTCTGGTTTTGCCTGACTGAAATATTCATTTTGAATGAGCCAGATACATGGAAATAAAAGATTCATAATGTAGTAGAGATGTCATTTAAGAAAATGAGCTTGTTAAATCTTTAGATTTTTGTTACTGTTTAGCACATTTAATTTTACCATTTGGTCTGACACACCAATGATGGATGAAACTGCTAGAAACTTGGTGAGGTGTTTGTTTTGTTTTACTTTTTGATGTTAATTTTTCAGAATGGTTTCCAAGACAGAGTCCATTAAATTATTGATTGTTTCATGGAATCTAGACTAAAAGGTGTGACATTGTTTTCAACATCTATTCAAGCTTAAAATTAACCTTGCTTTTGTCATACATTTCCACTCAGCACATAGAAATTTCAAAGCAAATCAAAGTGTGAAAACTATGCCTGCAGTTCAGGTTATAAGAATAGTTAACTCTGAATCTTATATATGGCAGTTCAGTGTCCCATTTTTCTTTTGAGCCTAATTACCTAATGAATCACTCTCACTGTTACCCTCTATTCATTTCCACTTTCTCTTCAGTCACTATCTGCTATGGGGTGTGGTAGTTGTTTTGGTTTGGTTTGGTTTTATAATTACAAAGAATATGTTATGAACATATTAGGATACAGGGTGAAAAGCCTCCAAAGATGAATTCCTGTCACATATGCAATTATTTTACAGGAACATCAGGGCTATGTCTAGACTGGCATGATTTTCCACAAATGCTTTTAACGGAAAAGTTTTCCGTTAAAAGCATTTGTGGAAAAGAGCGTCTAGATTGGCATGGACGCTTTTCCACAAAAGCACTTTTTGTGGAAAAGAGTCCATGCCAATCTAGACGCGCTTTTGCGTAAAAAAGCCCCGATCACCATTTTCACAATCGGAACTTTTTTGCGCAAAACAAATCTGAGCTGTCTATACTGGCCCTTTTGCACAAAAGCTTTTGCGCAAAAGGACTTTTGCCCGAACAGGAGCAGCATAGTATTTCCGCAAGAAGCACTGATATCTTACATGAGATCGTCAGTGTTCTTGCAGAAATTCAAGCAGCTGCTTTCGTGGAAAAACTTGCCAGTCTAGACACAGCCCAGATGTACAAGGAAATAAACTTATCCTGGTTATGGAAGCAAAGCCAAAATGTTTATGGACTTACAAATAAGTACCAAGTATCAGTTCTAATACTGTAACATAATGGTAATAGCTGTAATATTTCTTTGTTTTACTAGAAAATTGTTGAAGTATAACAGAAGTTTCTTCCTCATTTTGTTACTCTAAATACTTTTTATCCTTTTCTAATATAAGTACAGTTCTTCTCTCTCTTAAATGACCATCCTTAAAGTCTACTACCATGTGATGCAGCTGCCATCTTTTTCACATTGCTAAGTCAAAATTCCTTCAGTTAGCCTCCTTATTCAATTCTCCCTTCCATACTATTCTTAGTAAGATAATGGTGCTGATATTAAGAGAAAAAAATAATTTAATTTCTACTTATTTGTTCATTCCAGCAGTTTGGGTGTGCTTGCATGAGCAGTTGCTATTGACTTGAAGAGGAATGGAATGCACAAAAATGAGGGATGAGTGAATCCCATATAGAGCCATGGGATTGCATATGAGCAATACTCTTTAGAAAGAGCAAACTTGATTGGTGTTTTTTCAGAGTTGCAAAAGCGCAGGATGTAGGAACACAGTAGGTGGCAGATCTCTAGATATCAATGATGTGATATAATTTTTGAATCAATCCTGACTGCATACTTTATACAGTTAAATCATTGCTTGGGCCAGGAGTGACTAAGGGTACGTCTAGATTACAGGCTTTTGTTGACAGAAGTTTTGTCGACAGATACTGTCGACAAAGCTTCTGTCGACAAAGAGCATCTAGACTACATTCAGTTCTGTCGACAGAAGGCGTTATGCCTCATAAAATGAGGTTTACCAGCGTCGACAAAACTGCTGAGTTCTGTCGACATTATGTTGACAGAACTCAGCGGTAGTGTAGACGCAGGTTTAGTTTCGTCGACAAAAGTCCACTTTTGTCGACAAAACACTGTAGTCTAGACACACCCTAAGATAGAGCATTACCGTCTACTGGTTTTAAAGGATTTACTTAGTCAAGAGGGAGAGGAAATGCTTAGGATGCAGCTGAGTGTGAATTGGACCAATGCACTGACATAAAAGGAAAGTGTAGGCAAAATTCAGGAATAGCTTCCCTTTAAGGTTTCCCCAGAATTATACAGAGAGGTATTTTATTCTCCTGTTTTGTAACACCTCTTTCCCTACAACACAAACCTGCACTGCACACATACTATAGAAAGGAATAAATGAATAGTGGTCAGTGGCCTAGGACTCAAAATATCCAGATTCAATTTCCTGTTCCGCCACAGATTTCCTTAGTTACTTGGCCAAATCATTTAGTTTCTTTGTACCTTCAGTCCCTATCTGTAAAATAGGAGTAATAGTACTTCAGTATGGACTGTTTTGAGAATAAATACATTAAATATTATGAGATACTTACCTAAAGTAGAGAGAGAGGGAAGTTAGTAAGGAAAAGCATATAAAAATGCCAACTGCAGTTTCAGCTCCCTTAGCAGACAATTTAAGCTTTGTGGGGAATTCCCCCATCTCCATCTCAAAGAAACTTACAAAAAACACACTTTAAATATGGAACTTCTTCAATATAGCAGTTATATTGGAAAGTGAATGTAATATACCTTGTGGGGCCATAGAGTGCATCCTACCAATTTGCAAGGCTGAACTGTTTAAAACTGACATGTTTTCACACTTCCTATGTCTCAGTTTTCACAATTCTTCATCCCAGAATATCTATGTCCTGTAACCCATACATTTAACATTACAGATACAAAACATTTGTGTATGTGATTTAGTGTTCAAAATCTCCTTTCAAGGGATGTATGGCATTACAGAAAGTCCCATTAGCCTATCAAAATGAGACGTCAACATTCTGTGTCTACAGCTATACTCTATACTAGGTGAACATTCTGTTTTGAAAAGTGTTTGGTGACAAATTCATCTTGCTGGACAATACAGCAGCATGGAGAAATTTCTTCCTGATATCTTGAGTTTAAACCTGAATTCTTGAGAATTGATAACCTTTGTAATTTTATCCAACCTCATATACAGCACATAATAATCTTAGTAATATAAATGTTTTGTCTTTTATTAGGGGTCCATTAATTAATGCACGTGTCTTTGCTGTATCTCATTATATGCTTTTGATTGCTAGCCTAAATAATTCTATTTTTAATCTCTGTTCATAGTGTGAAAAAATTCCTCCTCCTCTGCCTACCCAGTCTCTCACCAGGTGTCTAATAATCTTCATTTTCCTTATTAGCCCACTTTTTATTCTTTAATATATTCTTGAGATGAAGTGACCAAAGTTAAATGTTGAATTCAGGGTGAGGACATAGTTTATAGCAGCATCATTTTGTCTTTTCATATTCTTCTTCCACCATTTTCTTTCCACTGTCATAATATTTCTGCTTTATCTTTTTAATCACATCTGTTGTTTGAAGCAGATGTCTTCATTGACTTTTGACAGTGTTGCCAACAGCTACTTATTTTTCTTGAAAGGTAACAACTCATTCGAAGTACAAAAACACATCACATCTGATATACAGTCCTCTCGAGTCAGACATCTTTTCATCCAGGTTTTAGTTTCCACAATGAAGGCTTTTGAGTTGGATGAGTTTTGTAGTTTTCTTTTTCTGTGATGCCAAAATCGAAGGTTGGGGTGTGAGGGAACAATGACTAGGGATTTTATATCTAGGTAAGGATGAGTTGCAGTTTAGTAGAAGGGGCATAAAGTAGACAGGTTTTTTCTATTTCTTTTTTTAGTTCAACACCATATCTATAGTTTTTCATTAATGGTATATCAACTTACAAGTCATTAAATGTTTAGTAGCATTGAGAGCTTTCTGTTCCCACACATTCTAATGACTTTAAATTCTCTACCCCAGCCATCTAAACAAATTTCAATAGTGAAGAACAATGGGAGAAAATACATATATGATCTGTGTGTATGAGAGAGAGAGGCTATGTCTACACTTCAGAGCTTTTCTGAGATACTGAAGGTGTCCCTGAAAAGTTCTGCCGTGTCCAAAGAACGCGTCTGCTTTTCTGAAAAAAATGTTGGAAAAGCAGATGCATTTCTTCAGCATCCCTATAAACCTCGTTCTACGAGGAAGAAGGGATGGTCCAAAAGAGAGGATTTTTCTGACATTTGGCCCTGTGTATATGGGTCAAATGTTGAAAAGACCTCTTTCGGAAGAAGAACGGTAAAAGATACGCAAATTGTGATTCGCAATTTTGTATCTTTTTCTGACTTTTCCCTACAGTGTAGACAAAGACAGAGAGAACGTATATATATTCTCTGTCTAGATATTTTATACACAAACACACATACATATATACAAACTCAGAGATGTTCAGAGATGGATTTGAGCTACAAACTCATATCTGGATCTGAACTTCTCAAAAGTTTAGGGGTATTTTGATCAGGCATTTTAATTGAGCCACCAGCTAATGCACCCGGGCTCTATTCAAGCCATATCACAGAAAACGTGTCAAACAAATAAAGAAAAAGGCACAAAAGAAAATATGGTGTTTTGAAAGACTGAGAAAAAGTCATTGGTGAGTTCATGCTTCCTGAATATACACATGGAACAAATCTGGTGGGGTTTCATAAGATCTAAACTGTAAATCTAGGGAGGATTCATGAAGCAACTCAGCTGATTTCAGCTGCACACAATGAAAGAGGAAAGGTGTTATTTTGCTTGTTTTATTGTGGGTTTTTTTAATTAAAAATCCAATTCAATGAGGGTATGTGTGCACTTCAGTGCATTTGCCATTGCTAGATATGAAAATAGCAATATAATTTCCATGTGTTTGCACACACATTCAGGATATTTTAGAAGTGAGGAACATTATTATTGTGAGGGAAAGAAACACAGTCATTGATCATCTTGTCAAATAAAAAAAGATATTATGAATGAAGAGGTTTATGAATGATTTAAAACTGTAGGTTTACATGAGAAAATAAGGCACTGGAGTTAGCAAATCAGGGGACTAACATGTTTATGTAGCTGGCTGTGGTTAGTGGTAGCCCTATAGGAAGAATGTCCCCGTAGGCTTAATAAAGCTGTGCTTAGATATCTTCGAGAAACTGTCCACAATCTATCAAAAAAAAAAAAACACCTAGCCTCTTTCACCTTGTGCAGCTGTAATCAGCTGAGTTGCTTCAGTGAATTATCTCTAGATTTTAAGTCTGGTTCTTTTCTGAAAATTTACTGCTTTAAAATGTCATCTCATGGCACCTCAGCAGATCATGTTCCATGTGTGTATTGAGAATCATATATTCTGGCTTTGGTGACTAAATATGTTTCTTCAGTATTATATTCCTGTTTGAGTTGGACAGCTAGAACAGGCATGATGAGTATGAACTGGAATCTATTCCATTTTGTGGATCATCAAGAATATTATTTACTAAATTTCAGTTACACCTTTGCAATTTCATTGAAGGCAATGGTCTGAAGAAAATAGGGTTTAACAGATGGTACTGGAGATATAATTTGGCCTGAATTAACTTTATCATATGTGATGATGTGTAAGAAGGCGAATTCTACTTGACTCAAATGCCAGGCTTAGTTTGCAGGATGGTAGTTAATCTGCACATCTTTTTATTAGGTTAATTTCACCTGGAAAGTACTGTGACAATTTTTGAAAACTCTTGGTACCATTTTCATAGTCATTTTTTTCTGAACAAAGTCATTCCTGTCAGAGATTTCCTTCATCATTTTTCCTGCTATGGTCAGATAGAGGCACTGAGGACACGGTGCAAGGTCCAGCTCTCTTCCCAGTCATTTGCTTGAGGGAAAACTAGGGAGTGGGAAGATTAGAAGTTGTTTATGCCTCCTCAGTCTCACTGATTGTGCCCTTTTGTAAATCTAAAAAAGTTAATAAACAGCTGTGCTGCTGCATGTCAGCCTGACTGACTAAACCTAAATGGGAAAGCTGCAAAATCGTGAGCATTTTCTTTCAAATCTATCAGTGTTGTGGAGATGTGATATAAAGGCCTAAATAACGTTTCACATAACAAGTGATTTACTTTTTAATGTCTTTTAGGACACAGTTGAAAGAGCAACATTTGGTCTGTAGCTTGTTTTTCATTGGGCTGGTACAAGATTAAATGGTGTAAAGACTGACAATTCAGAAATGTTTTATTAGTTATGGACTTTGATTGACAGTGCCCAAAGCTCTGCTCTCTCTGATCATGATGATAAGAAAGCTGCATTGTATTTGTCATAGTTCAGGGCACCGGGACCTGTATTTCCCGTCCATGGTCCTGCAAGGGCACTGACTTTCACATCCTCTCTGGCTGTCCTGGCCAACTTTCTCCTTATGCTGATGTGCTCCTCATGTTGGTACTGACTCTCCTTCTCTTCTCTTGAACTGATACTGCTACTCCCTATTTGCTCTCTTGCTCCCTATCATGCTGGCTGACCACGTGCCAGCTCATGCCAAAGGACAAAATGATTAGGGGGCTGGAGAATATGACTTATGAGGAGAGGCTGAGGGAACTGGGTCTGTTTAGTCTGCAGAAGCGAAGAGTGAGGGGGGATTTGATAGCAGCCTTCAACTACCTGAAGGGAGGTTCCAAAGAGGATGGAGAGAGGCTGTTCTCAGTAGTGACAGATGGCAGAACAAGGAGCAATGGTCTCAGGTTGTGGTGGGAAAGGTCCAGGTTGGATATTAGGAAAAACTATTTCACTAGGAGGGTGGTGAAGCACTGGAATGGGTTACCTAGGGAAGTAGTGGAGTCTCCATCCCTAGAGGTGTTTAAGTCTCGGCTTGACAAAGCCCTGGCCGGGTTACGGGGGCTGGACTTGATGACCTTCTGAGGTCTCTTCCAGCTCTATGGGTCTATGATTCTATGATTCTCACTTAACACTGGCAAATACATAGCTGGAAATCAGTCTGGCCTACCTGTGGGTTAGTATAGTTAAAACAAATACAGTTTCAACCCCTCGGATACAGGACTCTCTGGTCTGGCAATATCCATAGTTCCATAGGACAACAACAGACATTGCTGGACCAAAGAGTCCTGGTGAGGAGACAGAGGTAGCTAGAGAACCCAGTCTGGGGATCTCCAGCCAGGCTGGCAGCTTAGTGGCTGGTGGTGGCCAGGAATCCCCAGCCACACTAGCTGCAGCATGGCCACTGATGGCCAGGGATCCCCAGGAATGGGGATGCCCAGCTGAGCCAACAGCACTGGGGCTGGTGGCTGCTGGGGATCCCTGGGCCTGGAGGCCACTGTGGATCCCCCGGGACTGGGGCTCCCCATCTGGGCCAGCAGCAGGGAGGGGCATCAGGCTGACAGGTCAGCAGCAGGGGACCTCCCCTAGTCGGGCAAAATCCCTCATTCAGGACTGGTGAGATCCCAAGGTTGTTGGACCAGGAAGGTCCAACTTGTATTAGTGTTATAAGAATGTATTTAGTGTTTAGACTTTAGGAATGCTTGTAGGATGCTGCATGTATTAATCTCTCTGCTAACCTCTGTATCCCATAGTATAAAGTTACACTGAGAGTTTGCACTGTATACATAATTGTGTAACTCCCCAAACAGGAAAAGAAGCACTAATTAAGGTAGTGTGCTCATCCTGCACACAGAATGACTCAGTGAAGACAAATGAGGCATTGTGTAGTGCCAACTACAGAGACCTTGTTAACTGTATTTCTTGCTCCCTCCAGGAAGGGGAGATCTGTGCATGCACTCAACCCATCATCTTGGATTCTGGGTTGAAGGGGGATGAAAATTCCTGACAAGGAGAAACTGTATGTTGTTGCTATCTGAACTCTCAGGTCAGGTCTACACTGGCAGAGAAAATCGATGCAAGATACACAACTCTGGCTACGTGAGTTGCATAGTTGGCATCGACATACCTTGCATCAATTTTCTGGGGAGGCCCCATAGCAGGAAGTGCACAGGAGAAACTCTTTTGTCAATGTTGCAGGGAGTACTGTGGTCAATGGGGGAGGGGTGCCCTCAACATTTGATTTAGTGGGTCTTTACTACCCCAGTTAAGGGAATATGGATTGGATAAATGGACTGTAAGATGGATAGAAAGCTGGCTAGACTGTTGGGCCCAATGGGTAGTGATCAACGGCTCGATGTCGGGTTGGTGGTCAGTTTTTAGCGGAGTGCCCCAAAGATCTGGTCTTGGATTGGTTTTGTTCAACATCTTTATTAATGAACTGGATGACGGAATGGATTGCACCTTCAGCAAGTTTGCAGACGACACTAAGGTAGGGAAAGAGGTAGATATGCTGGAGTGCAGGGATAGGGTCAAGAGCTACCTGGACAGATTAGAGCATTGGGCCAAAAGAAATCTGATGAGGTTCAACAAGGACAGGTGTAGAGTCCTGCACTTGGGACGGAAGAATCCCAAGCATTGTTAAAGGCTGGGGATTGAATGACTAAGTAGCAGTTCAGCAGAAAAGGACCTGGGGATTACAGTGGATGAGAAGCTGGATATGAGTCAACAGTATCCCCTTGTAGCCAAGAAGGATAATGGCATATTAGGGTGCATTAGGAGGAGCATTGCCAGCAGATCCAGAGAAATGATTATTCCCCTTTATCCGGCTCTGATAAGGCCACATCTGTAATATTGTGTACAGTTCTGGGCCCCCCACTATAGAAAGGATGTGGACGCATTGGAGAGGGTCCAGCGGAGGGCAATCAAAATGATTAGGGAGCTGGAGTGTATGACCTCTGAGGAGAGACTGAGGGATTTGGGATTGTTTGTTTGTTTAGTCTGCAGAAGAGAAAAGTGAGGGGGATTTGATAGCACTCTTCAACTTCCTGAAAGGTGGTTCCAAAGAGTATGGAGAAAGGCTATTCACAGTAGTGATGAATGGCAGAACAAGGAGCAAAGGTGTCAAGTTACAGTGGGGGAGGTCTAGGTTGGATATTAGGAAAAACTATTTCACTAGGAAAGCGGTAAAGCACTGAAATGGGTTACCTAGGGTACAGCTACACTAGCCCCTTAGATCAATGTAGGGAGGCTAATGAGGGTGACCGAAATTGCAAATCAAGCCCGAGATTTAAATATCCCGCGCTTGATTTGCATGTTCCCGGCCGGTTGCCATTTTAGAAATTGACTAACCTGAAGTACCTGCCCACGTCTACATGCAGCAGTGAAATGGGATTCCAATTTAAAGCCCTAACTCGAATTAGCTGGTATTCCTCCTGCAATGAGGTTTACCAGCTAATTCAATTTAGGGGCTTTAAATCGGAATCCCATTTCACTGCCGCGTGTAGACGTGGGCAGTTACTTCGGGCTAGACAATTTCTAAAATGGCAACCAGCTGGGAACATGCAAATCAAGCACGGGATATTTAAATCCCGGGCTTGATTTGCAATTTTGGTTGGCCTCATTATCCTCCCTAGATTGATCTAGGGGCTAGTGTAGACATACCCCTAGGGAGGTGATGGAATCTCCAACTCTAGAGGCTTTTAAGTCTCGGTTTGACAAAACCCTGGCTGGGTTGACTTAGTTGGGATTGGTCCTGCCTTGGGCAGGGGGGCTGTCTCTTCCAGCTCTATGATACTATGATTCTAAGATCAATTGCCAGAGCATCTATCCTCCATTTAGTGGATACATGTCCTTAGGGAGAAAGGTTCCTAGACATAAATAAGAGATCCACAAACTGCTGGGCTTAGGTTAGTCCCAAATACATAAAAATGTTTTGATTATAGAAGCTTCTATTACCTTTGGAATTTAAGATTGTACCTCATTTGTGTATATGCTTGCATATTTTAATATTGTACAGAACTCTCCTTTCTTTTTAGTTACCAACAAATCTTTGGTTAGTTTATTACAGGATTAGCTACAAGCATGTCTTTGATTTGAGATCAGAAGGTAAATGACAGGTCCTTTGGGACTGAAGTACCCTGAGTATTGTTGTAATGTTTAATGTGAAGTAACCAGCTATCACATAGTCCAATTTGCTTGAGCAGCAAGACAGACTGGGTGTATGTTTACACTGCAGAATTTTTTCAGAAAAACGGCCTTTTTCTGAAAAAAAGTCACTTACATCCGCACTGTAGTTGTGCTCTTTTGAAAAAAATTGAAAGAACAGAGGGGGTTTTCTGACATTGGCAAACCTCTTTCTACGAGGAGGAAGCCTTTTTCTGAAAGAGCTCTCTTGGAAAAAGGTGTGTGTGGACGGGGAAGAGGGAATTCTTTCGAAAGAAGAGGTAGCCATTCCATCCATAGTAATCACAGCTTAAATGCGTGATAACATCCATTCAGAGTGGACACTATCTTTCAAAAAAGCAGATCTTTTCTTTGATGTGGTTTTGCTGTGTAGACACTCTCTTTCGGAAGAAGTTTTTTCGGAAGATTTCTTCCAGAAAAGCTTCTTCCGAAAGAAGCCTGCAGTCTAAACATAGCCTGGCAGGCCCCAGGGCAGCAAGCCTGCCAGAACCCAGCCAGCAGACCCTGCACCTGGCACGGTACGAACCAGCCACCCGCTGCCACCCAGCCCTCTGCCTCTTCCCGGGACCAGGCTGGCGGCTCCCGGGAGCCTGCCCAGGTCTCCAAGAGGTGGGTGCCCACCTGGTCTAGTGCGGAGATCGTGGAGTCAAATCCAGAATAGTCTCTCCCCTATTTGCTTTTTCCAACTTCTGTAATAAAAAGTTGTCTCCGGTACATTCCAGGAACCTTTTTAATTATTTCTTATTTTCCCTACAGATCTCTAGGTAGTTTGGGAGTCTCCAAGCACGACCAACCCCTGTGCTTTCAATGATATTTGTAGTTGTTTAAAAAAAGTTTCCACCACTACTTCTTCCTGGTTAGGTGGTGTACAGTAGACCCCTACTGAGACACTATCATTGTTTTTTATCCCTTTTATCCTTACCCAGGTCTGTTTCCCATTTCTAGTTCAACCTCAGTGCAAACGTACTACTTTGATATACAGGTCAACGCCTCCCTTTTCCCTACATTTTCCTCAACAAGTGGTATGCCAGTTGTTCACAAACTGTGGGTGCATCCCTCTCTAAGGGTGTGTGGAGGAATGTTAAGCAGGAGCACATGGCTGGGCCTGGATCCTAGCCCTAGATGCAGCTTCAGCCTGAGCACAGCCTCTTGCTCTTCCCCCCAACCCATCTCTGTACCCAGCCACAGCTCCACCCTTGCACCTGTTCCTTCCCAAGTGAAGGTCCAGCAACAACTCCACTCTACTCCTAGTCTAACTCGGCTATTATTCTCTCTCTGCTCCCAGATCAGGCTTGTCTCTACCCTCAGCTCCTCCCCCATTCTCAGTTCTACCCCCCCAGCTTTGCCATCAGCTTAAGCACCTCTGTTGAGTCAACTGCGTGGTAGTGGAGAGGGAGAGGCACAGCAGATTCTATTACTGGTAATTGAGGGCCAGTACAGGAAAAGTTTGGGCCACACTGTCCTTCACCATTATTCCAATTGTGAATTATCCCACCACGTCTCTATGATGCCAGTTATGTCACAATTGTGATTGTTCAGAGTTATTTTTCCTGTTTACTCCCCATTCTTTTTGTATTAGTAAACAAACTTTTAAGATGTTTATATGATCATCAACCTCTTGTCTCTCCTTTGTTCAAGCTGTGGATTCCTCTGTTCCCCATGGATTCCTATCCTTCACCCAAGGCACCATGTTTTGGACTTATCTGTGGACTTTCGTCTGCTGCCCCTCTTGAACCTAATTTACAGCCTTCTCAGTGGGCTAGCCAGTCTGTATCCACAGATACTGTTCCCCTTTCTTGACAGGTGGATACCATCTCTGAGCAGCAGCCCTTCACACAACAGCTTCCCATGATCTAAGAAACTGAAGCCCTACTGGTGACACCATCCATACTGTCATGTATTTAGCTCTGCCTGGACCCCCTACCTTATCTGGAAGGATGGATGAGAATACTGTCTCCTCCCTCAAATTCTTCACCCTCATTCCCGGAGCTCTGCAGTCATTTCTGATCTGATCAGGGTCATGCTTTGCAGTATCATTAGTGCTAGTGCCTACCTTGGGATAGTAGTCAGATATCTGGATGATCATCACCCATCCTTCTTCAATGTCTTGGACATAGGCTGATGACAGGCAACACACCTCCCGGGTCACAGGTGAAGTCTGCAGATGGATGCCTCTATCCCCCTTAGAAAGGAGTCACCAACCTTCCACCTCCCTTCATTTGCTCTTGCGAGTGGTGGTAGCCTTAGGAATACATGGCTTCTCCTCCACTGCCTTTTTAGGAGAATTCTCATTTCTTGTCACTAGGACAGCATATGGGTTTTTTATTTCTGAGGAGGATGGATTGAGAGCAAGGGTGGAGCACTGCATGCTGGCAAAAGTAAACACCAGACAGCTTCTCTGTGAAAGAGTAATTTCCTCCTCTGCTGGTGGCACTACTGAAGTCCTTTCCAGCTGGGCTTTTCCTCAGGGATTGTTTCCATTACCAGGAGAAATCAATCTCCCAAGGTTAGATTTAGCAGGTCTAGTAAGGACCCACTAAATCGAACTCTGATGGTGCCCCCATTGACTCTGGCACTCCACTGAGTCACAAGGGAGGTTAATGGGAGAGTTTCTCTCATCGACAGCCTTCAGTGGGGACACCATAGAAACTTGACCTAAGGTATGCTATTCATATAGCTGAAGTTGCATATTTTAAGTCGACTTTCTCCCCTAGCATAGACCTGGCCTCAAACTTGGATCCTCTCAGCTCCCCCACCAGCTCCCTGAGAGGCATTTGGCACCCTGATGTTTCTGCTGTCTCTTTTAATGTGCTTTCCCCCAAAACAACCATGTTATGAAAGGGGGTTGTGACACAAGCTTCAGGGCAAAGAAAATGTGTTGATTAGATCTAGGTATTTTTTGCTTTACAGCATTGAAAAGTTTGCAAATGTTTACTTCAGAGTGTGCAATGTCATATTTCACTATAGGGGTCTTGTTTATGCCACAAAGGCTCAGTTTGATTTTGTAGCATGTATTCGAACCTCTTCCATCCTGTACTTAAATCCCCGTAAGCACAACCTTAATCCTTTTGATCAGATAGTTCTGATAGCAGGGCTTTAAACACCTCTACTTGTTAGGTGGAAAATTCATCAAAATCAAGGTTGTTTTTCCATGCCTGCAGCACTTGGGGATCATGCCCTGTCTGTGGATTTAGATATTCATTCTTGCTGTTTGGGGTTGGTATATATATAACAGCTCATTCTCTTGTATTCAATACCCAAAGGTAGTAAAGTTGTTATATTGGAGCAGAAAGCTGAACAAGCACAGGATGAAGGAGGCTGGTTTCACTCAATTAAAGGGTGTAGCAGTGACCATTGTATTGTGTTCTCTGAGGCACAATTAATCTGATCCAGCTCCTTTGAAGTCAATAACAGTCCTCATATTAATTTTAGTGGGGTTTAAATGAGGTCACTGACTTCTGGAGCTTTTTTCAAAGCATTGCAACTCTATGGCCTTGTCCTATGGATGGAACCTCATAGCTCCAAGTTAGCCTATTTTTAAAATTGTGTGTGTATTATTACATCTTGGGGCATTTGTGTCATATATGTGAAACATAATGCACATCACAAAATAATGTTCGCAAATGGAGCATGTCATATGACTTTCTTGATGCGAAATAGTATTTTGGGATTTGGAAAATGATGCTCTCTTCTGTTATATGAACAGATTGACGATAATGCTTCAAAAGGAAGGGGACTCTCAAAAAAAGATATATTATTGCCTGAATCCTCCACCTGCCCTGTACATTCACTTTGTCCCTATTAATAAGCCAAACTCCATATCATTTGAAGACAACTGCCCTCCCTAAGCAGCTTTCTTTTATGTAAAAACAGCAAGGAGTCATGTAGCACCTTAAAGACTAACCAGTTCATTTGGGCATAAGCTTTTCTGGGCTGCAGCTTCAAAAGTTTATGCCCAAATAAATTGGTTAGTATTTAAGGTGCCACGGGGCTCCTTGTTGTTTCTGCTGAAACAGACTTACCTCTCTGAAATTTCTTTCTTTTATGTAGTTCTCACTGTTTATCTCCTATATGTAACCTTTCAGTCACACACACAACCCAGAAATCAGTGTTTTTTAATCTTAGGTCTAATCGTTCAGCTACATATAAATCAGGACATCACATTTTATACTTTAACTCAATAAATTTAAAATGTTATTTAAAGATAGGGTGTTTATTTGAATGCATTTTTAATCAGTAGGAAATATCAAGACATTGCAAAATATATTTGAAACAATATTTTTGCATACTGAGGGGCTATTAGTTTTTAAAGCATAGAATGTTAGTAGTAAATTGCTTTTTGATCTAAGCCCTTGCAGTGTTTTTGCATCTTAGGGTTTGACACAATATTTCAAGTATATTTTTCTACTGGACTGGCAAACTATCAAGCAGAAAAATCGTGCCTGAAGCATCTCATGAGCTAAAGATTAGCACTTCCATCTCTAAATATTCGTTGAGTCTGGATTGCAATCTGAGCTGGCTACCTGCTCCTGAGTAGATGGAGTATGAAAATGATTTAGAGCTGTCTGATCCTGCTAGGTGCTAAGCCCCTGCAACATCAACCGACTTTGGGTCAAAGGTTTATGAATCCAAGATTAATTGCAGATGCTCTGCACCTCCAAGATTGAGGTCCTTAATTTGTTTGCTAATATAGTGCCTCATAAAATTTAATTTAAAATCTCATAATGTTGCAAAACACATATAATTTTATCTAATGACTGAGAGGAAATATATCAGAAATTTAACTGAGGGACTGGATGATTCTGAGGATTCTTAATAGGTACATTGAGATAAACATGCTATTTACCTGCAGATTTGAATCCATCTAATGGCAGTGACTAAAACCCTCAGTTGCATTAATTAGCGCTATTCTTTGCAGTGACAACAGAGACCTAAATTAAATGGATACTCCTTTCTTCCTATCTCATCCCTGTGGTTCACAGTTCAGGCCTACTGCTCTGGTAGGTTGGAGAATCCTAAAAATAAGGGCTAGAATGGTAATTTAGTTCAGATGCCTGCACTGAGACAGGACCAAGTAGACCATCTCTGTCCAGCCTGTTCTAAAAAACCTCCAATGATAAGTTTCCACTATCTCCATTAGAAACCTATTCCATAACTTGAACTGCCCTTATACTGAGAGTTTTTTGCCTACTATCTACCCTAAATCTCCTTGCTACAAATTAAGCTTATTACTACTTCTACCTTCAGTGGTTATGGGAAACAATTCATCACATTCCTAATAATAGCACTTAACATTTGAAGACTGTTGCAGGTCCACTATCAGATGTTTTTTTCTCGGGATTAAACATAATCACTTATTTAACCTTTCTTCTTTGATCAGGTTTCCCAAAACTTTTATCATTTTTGTTGGTCTCCTCTGAACTATCTTGAATTTATATACACCTTTATAAAACTGTGGCACCAAGAACAGCACATAGTACTCAAGGCCACACCAATGTGAAGTGGAGCATAATAATTCCTTGCTATGTCTTACATATGACACTCCAGTTAATATATCCCAGAATAACATTAGGGGTTTTTATAAATGCACCACATTTCGTCCTATTCAATTTGTGATCCGCTATGACTCCCAGATACTTTCCAACAACATTACTGCCAACCCAGTTATTTCATATTTTGTAGCTATGCGTTTGATGTTTCATTCCAGACTGAAGTATTTAGCACATATTTATTGAATTTCATCATCAATTCTCTAACTTATCAAGGCTATTTTGTATCTACTCCTGTCTTCAAAAGTGCTTGCAATCCCTTCCATCTTGGTTTCATTGAGAGATTTCATAAACAAATTCTCTCCACTTCATTATGTTCATGAAAATATTGAATAGTACTAGACCCAGGACTGACCCTTGCAGGATCCCACTAGGTATGCCCTCCCAGTCTGACAGCAAACCATTGGTAAATATTCTTTGAGAATGGTCTTTGAATTGGTTGCGCACCCACTTTATAATAATTTCATTTAGACTACATTTCCCTAGTGATGCTGTGCCATAAGTAAGTCTAATTTGAACCTCTTCTCTAGACAGAACTTCATTTTTCAGGATTGCCAGTCTACCACCATTTATGAGTACCGTCCACATTAAATAAATGAACAGTAAATCACCTCTTGTCCTACTCATCCTAAATAGATAAAGTAATATATTATTTCAGATTCTGAATAATATGAAGCCACTTGTATGTAAGCAAGCATTCTGATGTGCACTGGCAGTGCATGTCTAGGCAGAGACATTTCAAATCTTACTCTGGTGCTCAAGGTCTTTTCTGGCATTTTCTTTTTGAACAGACTGCCGAGTAGTAGAGAGGAGCAGCCAAGATCGCTCTGCACCATCACATCTTACTGTATTAATTAACTATTCAGGCCACCCAAGATAGATATTAATTACCTTCTGTTGCTGCAGATTTAGAGGACATATTCCTAATTATACTTCCGACCATTGTGCAGTGTGCCCATTTATGAGTTAGGACCCCCCCCCCCATGAAATCATTTTGTTATGGGCTTGGTCGGCATATCGCCATTTCCCTTAGGGTGTACTAATCTTTTCATAGCTTCAGCATTTGATTATGATCATTCTTTTCCCATAATCATTCCATGAATATTTTTATTTGATATTTTGTAATGTAGATTTCTATCTTACAATGAAGTCACATAACTACTGAAGCTAGTAATCCTTTGGTATTTAGTTTATGTTAACCAGCTTCCATATCTCATAACTTTATTTTACTCTATGCTGAATATCTGATTAATCTCTCACAGCAGCTCTGCAGCAATTCTACTGCTTGTTAGACTAAATTAATTCGGATTTTGAAATGAAGAAACTTCAGTGGGAACTAACTTTTAATAAAGAAGCTTTCAGTCAGTCTATCCAGTAAGGACTGGAGATGTTACAGCTGAGCAAATTGTTCAAATGAATTATCCTGACCTTTAAGGCTGAAAAAACCCAGACATGTTAAGAAAGTCCTTCTAAACACCATGTAGCTGGCTGGCGATGTACACAGGCCTAGGATTTCTGGCTGATTTTCTTGTCAAAAACCATATGTACTTGCTTTTTCATGCTGTTCAATGCAATCTGCATTTTCTTCCTGTTTCTTGGCATGGATCCTTTTAAAAATAATAAATAAATAAGCAACTTATGACAGATATGCTGCTGCCATCCCAGCTGGATTCCTTTTGAATTTTTTTCAAAGCACAGGGTTGAAACATTAATGGTGAGGGAAAAAAAGTATCACTCTAGTTATTCAAATAGAGAGACATCAATGCTGGCAAAATAATGAGAAGTCAGAGTTTAGAGGACAGTTAAAAGGAAAACACTTAGCTTTTAGTGCAGATCATGTGGGAGATGGATGATGATCAGAAGCGAAGCATAAGTAAAGATAGTGAGAACAGAAAGAAGTCCTTTGAGACATGAACGAGTTAACTCTTGTAGACATTGGGAAGCTCCCATTAGTTCTGAACTTGATACAGACTACGTAATGTCTCAAAACTACCTTTTGCAATAAGCCATTTTTTAAAAAAGGCTTTTTTGCTTCACTTATGCTGAGGCACTAATTTCAGATAGCTGCGCTCCTTCTCCCCTCACTAACTGCCTGAGTTCTTGTCTTGGCTTAGATTTCAAATGCTTTTACTCTGCTTCCATCACTTTTCATCCACAGAATTAGTGGTGTCTTTACAAAACAAGATGTTGTGGGTATCTTTGAGTATGGTATTCATGTCAGTTGGGGTTATATGATCGGTGCAAGAGAGTGGGAAAGAGAAAGCAAGTTCTGCAGATATACCAAGAATTGTTTGTTTTGTTTGTTTGTTTTTTCCTGAAAAATGATTAAATTCACAAGGGCCAGGTCAATAATGGTGGTGATATAATTAGATGTTATATTTTTTGGTGTTTAGAAACTTTTCGGTAAATACATTCATTCCTCATGGAGACGGAAAAAGTCAGCAATTAAATGCTGACATCATCAGTGCTTATGGGTAGAGATAAAGAAATATGCTGTGGTATAAACCATCAATATAAAATAGCAATAACGTATGCCAGTGTTCCATTAAGCTAGCCAGTGCTCCGTTAAAAACTCAGGAAAAATAAAACAGTCAAATAGAAGAATATTCACACTAATTGAGACTTGACCGATACTTAAATCTTAGAATGGTGCTTAGGGTATGAAAAATCTATTCTCCTAAGGACCATAGCAATGCCAGTCTAATTTCCTGATGCAGATACAATTATGTAAATGAAAGAATGCTTCAACCAACCTTGCTGACATCACTCAGGGAGGTGGATTTCTTACAGTAATGAAAAAATCCCTCCCATTGCAATAGGCTGCAAATGTTCACATAGCTATGGTACTGTAGTGTAGACATGGCCTGTAAAAATATTATTTGCAGATTTCTTTTAAAAAACTGTCAATAACGGAAATCAAGGAAAGTATCTGATTAATAATAATGACAGTATTAACCAGTGAATGCTTATATACAAATGGTATACACATCTCTCCAAAACTGTTCAGACCTAAAGTATTCTATATTTTTACTTTTAAATTTGCCATTTTATTCATAATCTTCACACACAACCAATAATGATCATGTATTTTTCTAATAATCTGACTTCCAGTTTGTCATTAGAGGCAATCTGTGTGGTTGGTTTTGAAATCCAACTTGTTACATGAACTTGATCCTTGTTCTTTTAGAGATCACTTTTCTTCCAGTGTGATATTCCTCAGAGCTTCAGCTTCAGGTCACAGTGCCAGACTCATCTGTTTTCTTGCCCCAAAAAAGTCTGGGAGAGATGGCAAGCTGTATCATCTTAGAATACTAGAACAGGAAGGGACCTCAAGAGGTCATCAAGTCTAGTCCTCTGCATTCACGGAGGGACTAAGCACCATCTAAATTATCCTGACAGGTGTTTGTCCAACCTGCTTTCAAGTAGGAATAAAGATCCTCCAGAATAGGGCTTTATTCTGGAGGATCGCGCCAGTCTGGACGCTCTTTTCCGGCTTTTCCCCAAGCCGGAAAAAAAGCGGCGGCCATGTTTATTTAAATCCCGCGGGGGATATTTAAATCCCCCGCGCATTTCTCTATTCCAAAGTTCTAAATTAGCATGGCTATTCCGAAGAAGGGGCCAGTGTAGACACAGCCAAGGAGTCTGGAATCTTCAATGATGGAGATTCTACAATTTCCTTATACAATTTATTTCCAGTGTTTAACTGCCCTGACAGTTAGGAAGTTTTTCCTAATGTCCAACCTAAACCTCCCTTACTGCAATTTAAGCCCGTTGCTTCTTGTCTTATCATCAGAGGTTAAGGAGAATATTTTTTGTCCCTCCTCCTTGTAACATTCTTTTAGGTACTTGAAAGATGCTATCATATCCCCTATCGGTCTTTTCCAAACTAAACAAGCCCAGTTCTTTCAGTCTTCCCTCTTAGATCCTGTTTTCTAGACCTTTAATAATTTTTGTTCCTCATCTGTGGACCTTCTCCAGTTTCTTTACATATTTCCTTCAATGTGATGCCCAGAACTGGACACAATACACCATCTTAGGCTTAGTCATTACAGAGTAGAGCGGAAGAATTACTTCTTGTGTCTTGATTACAACACTCCTGTTAATGCATTACGGAATGATGTATGCTTTTTCTGCAACAGTGTCACACTGTTGACTCATAATTAGCTTGTGATCAGCAAGTCCTTTCTGCAGAATTCCTTCGTAGATGGTAATTTCCTATTTCATATGTGTGAAACTAATTGTACCTTCCTAAGCGGAGTACTTCATGTTTGTTCTTATTGAACTTCATCCTATTTATCTCCAACCATTTCATTTTGAAATATAATCCTTCTCATCTTGGTATCATCTGCAAACTTTATAAGCGTACTTGTCTAAATCATTGATGAAGATATTGAAGAGACCTGGTCCCAAAATTGATCCCTGTGGAACCCCACTTGTTAGGTCATTCCAGAATGATTGTGAGCCATTGATAACTGCTGTCTGAGAATGGCTATCCAACCATTTATACATCCATCTTATGCATCTCTTTATAGTATTTCCCTAATTTATTGATAAGAATATCATGTGGGACGGTATCAAATCCTTTACTGAAGTGTAGGTGTAGTATGTCTGCCTCTTCCCCCTTATCAACAAAGCTTGTTGTCCTTTCAAAGAAAGCTATCAGGTTGGTTTGACATCATTTGTTCTTTACAAATCAATACTGACTGTTACTTATCAACGTATGATCTTCCAGCTATTTGCAGATGTGTTCCTTAATTATTATCTTTCCTGGCACAGAAGTTGAGATGACTAGTCTGTAGTTTCCTGGGTTATCCTTATTTCCTTTTTTTTATAGATGGGCACTATATTTGCCCTTTTCCAGTCTTCTAGAATCTCTCCCATTTTCCATGTTTTTTCAAAGATGATATCTAATGGCTCAGATACCTCCTCAATCAGCCCCTTGAGTAGCTAGGGTGCATTTTATCAAGCCTCAGTGACTTGAAGACATCTAACTTTTCTACGTAATTTTTAACTTGATCTTTCCCTATTTTAACTTCTGAACCTACCTCCTTTTCTTCAGCATTCACTATTGTAGGCACCCATTCATCACCAACCTTCTTGGTGAAAACCAAAACAAAGAAGCCATTATTCACCTCCGCCATTTCCACATTTTCTGATATTGTTTTTCCCTCTTCATTAAGAAGTAGTGAGCCTATCGGGCCTTCAGTCTTCCTCTGACTTCTTCTATGTTTATAAAATGTTTTCTTGTTACACTTTTTGTTGTAGCTTGTGTGACAGACTTAAGGTAGCAGCCTGCCACACTCTGGTGGAAGGCAGATATACAGGGCACTGGATAAATGGTTTTCTCTTTCCAGAGTAAACTACTAGAGCCTGCAGGAATAAAAGGAAGGTAGGAAAACACCTGGGGCTAATTAACTAGATTGCTCCTTCCAACAAGTCATACAACACCTGTAGCCAATTACAGCCCCTGGAGTTGCTTTTAAAGGCTTTCCATAGCTAAGGAGAGAGGAAAGACAAAGAAAGGACAAGAAGAAGCTGTGTGAGAGCTGATAGCTGGTTAACAGGTCTCCTTTTTCATTTTTAGATCATTCAAGATCTTCTGATTAATGATAGTGAAAGGTTTTGTGGTTTGGTTGTCGGAGTTTAGCAGAGTCTTTTGTTTTTGAAGATACCGAGTTCCATTTCTGAATTGCTTTATATTGCTTGTGTACATGTAGTACATGAGGATGCGTGCATTTTTATACATCAGATTAAATATATAATAAATCAAAATAAAGGGATGCCATCTATCCCTGGCTTACATTAAACTTTGTGTAGTGCAAAACCCAATCAGGGCAATTCCATTAAAATATTCAGCTGTGTGGATGGTTTTTTTTCCACTTCAAAGCTTTATATATATTGGAATGTAAGTGCTTGTGATCTACATCAGTGGATGCACATTGGTGTCCCTGAGCTAATCAAGTGTGTTACCTCTCGACTTGCTTAGAGAAAGAAAAATCACAAAGTAAAGCTCAGTCAACAAAGTAGCTGAGACACCAACATGTATCCTTTGATATTTCAGAAATCAGTTTGAATCATTAAATTAATATTTTTAAATATCTGCAAAATCTCCAAGTAGAAGTTTTAAAAAATAAACTTTTGATGTGAGAAATGAACTTGAGGCCAAACAAAATCTCTTGTGAATGGAACTGAGGAATGCTGATTGCTATGTCCTGTTAAAACAATTTATAAAGCATTTGGAAGAGTAGTCCATATTGAACAGCAGTAGATTGCTTTTTGTAAGCAAAACCAAGGGTTACATTTGTGTCTAGATTGTATTCTGTGGGCACTGCTGGATGTGGGGGGCGGATTGTTTATGGAACTTCTACAACAACTCAAGCAGAAGTGTGTGATAGCAAAGCCCTCAAGAGTGCTAGGAAGAAGGTTGACTAACATTCTGACTTGCTGACAAGGGATAGGCTCTGCCTTTTAGACAGCATGTCCAACTCCCAAGTACATATCCTGCCATCAACACTAATCACTAATCAAAGCTGAAGTGTGTCCCTGATTGTAAAAGAAGTAAAGTTCACACACAAATGTTTTGCAACAGTCAAAGTTTAGCCATTTTCCTCTGTAATTACAGCTAACACTACTTTGCTTTTTTCCCTTTTTGTGCAACCACAGAGGTTCTCAAACTTCACTGTACCATGACCCGCTTCTGACAACAAAAATTAGCACGTGTCCCCGAAAGGGGGACTGAAGCCAATGCCCAGGTGAAAGGTCAAAGCTTTGGGGAGTGTCTGCCCTATTCTTTGCAATTCATACTGATTGAGTGACCTCAGCTGGCTCCCCTTGGACACCAATCACACCAGGAATGGTGCTGTACATTTGTCACGCATTCTTCACTACACGTGAAGCTATTATTTTAAAGGGATTGTATGTTAATCAAAATAGCATATATACACATGATAGCAATAATACTCTGGGATGGGATGTTATTTGTATCTATTCTGCTCTGGATATTTTCACTGTGACATTAAACATGAACAGCAACAACAGAGGCTGGCATTGCAGAAATGAAACTGGAGACTTGATGAAGATATTAAAATCATGCTCATTGGTGTGCTCCTTTTGGAATAACATGTAGTAATAAAATGTCATTTGTTTTTAAATAATAACTCACTTAGAGACCTCAAGAAATATGCACCTGGAGGTGATAAGCTAACAAAATAGCACAGAAGATATTATTATTGAACACTGACACTTTGAGGAGCAGAAAGTGGTAGGAACCACTAACAACTTATGTTTTACCAAGATGCCCACAGCTGGCTGAGTCTTAGAACCATCTGGGTAGAAAGTGGGGGCCAAGACTTCCTAAGGCAAATTTCCCTGGGGGCACAGCTGCCTCTGCAAGGGAAGAAGGATTACAGATTGATACTCCTTTTTCCATACTCGTGGGATGAGGTAAGCCTTGTATATACTGTAATCATAGTTTATAAGTAAATCTATTACCAGGAACACAATATTTGTATGACAGCATCAGACCAGTTCTTTACCCTGCTGAGGGTTAGTTTACTGCACAAATGGTCCCACTGAAATCCAAGGATGGCACAAATTTAGTCCAAATATTATAGTTTTGCTGTACTTTTCTCCCTTATTTTCCCCCCATTTACAATCCCTCTCTGTTTTGGATTGGATTTCTGCTATTGTTATCACTCTATTAACACGTCACAATTCTAATAACTAGTGTCGCTCAAATTGAGTTTTAAGATTCTCTAGTGATGTGTCACTGCTATTCGCAATATGCTGGATGTTAAGTTAATTTGTGTGTGCACGTAATATTGAAATGGCAGCATAGAGCATCTCTTAGCTGCTTTGCTGAATCAGGGCATTGATTACATGTTCAATGACCAAATTCTTACACACCACTTCTTACTGAGAGTAGGCATTTACTGATGTGAAGATTTGGAGAGGAAAGGTCCAGGAATGACTTCAGATCTCTACCCTAATCTCCTCCAACTCATGTGCAATGGCAGTGAAACTGGTTTATGGATGTTCCACTTTCCACAATAGAATGTCCGCTAGGGCCGTGGTTCTCAAACATTTTGTTTTGAGATCACTTGAAAATTACTGGGGGTCTTGGCAGACCACTTAATGACTAAAGATTGGTAGTCTTTCCAATCTTTCTTTGTTGTTTGTACTGTTAGCTAACTACACTAGAATACTTTAGATAACAGTGATTTTACCTTTATATATATAAACCTTAATAATAGCTAATGTTTTTGTTAAGTACTTTCCATGTGACAATGAGGAACAATAAGTACAACATAAATAGATCAACTGAATTGCATCCAAGGAGAGCCATGCATACACAGCTGAAAAATGTGACCAGTTAGTACTCTGTATGTAGTGTAATAAAGTATAGGCCGTCCCCGAGTTACGTGGATCCAACTTACGTCGGATCCTCAGTTACGAACGGGGCTTTTGTCGCCCCGGAGGACAGGTGCGGCGGGACGCCCATATGCGCCGCAAGGGGTCTCTCCAGCTGAGGTAGTCAGCAAGTTGAGCTGGAAAAGAGGAGTCTTCCTCACAGCAAAGCTGATGCTGGGAAGGAAAGCCATCTCTCCCTGGGAGCCGCAGCCCTGGAGCTAGGGAAAGTAAACTCTTTCTCTGGCTATTGGAGCACTCCATGTGCCAAATAACTCCTAATTACCTCCTATTTCCTCGCCCTATTGTCCCCTCCAAAACACCTCCTATTCCCCTCAAGGCCACCACCTCCGCTTACATGTGCATCTTCTGCAGATTTTAAGTTCCTAAGTGGTCCACTTCTTAGGTGGGCTTCTCAGGTGCGCACCTTAAAAGGAACTATCTGCGGCCCACCTAAATGGAGCTTATGGACCACAGTTTGAGACCTTCTGCACTAGAAACTCCTGGATCAACTATGGATCAGTGAGAATCTGGCTTCATAGCTTTTTTAGGACATGTGCTGTTGAAGGGAGGTAACCACAAGAGGAACTGGGAAGTTATGTAACAAAGCAGAAGCAAGTGACATAAAAACTTCTCTGTTGGGTCCTCTGAAATATACGTGGACATAAAAGCATCCACAGCAATAACACTGAGAGAGAATATCAGTGAATCTGGTTTTCATAGTTTCCACTTCTGGATCTGGATTTTCCAGAGAATTAGTTTCATTAGGAGAACATTTAACCCAGGGATCATGTAAGTCCATGTAAAAGTAGTAAGTGTACCTAGAACTGGCATATAACTGAATTTTCTTTTTGCTAGAACCACAGATAAATCATTTTTTCTGGTCAACCTTAAACAAAATATTTTTATAATATTTGGGCAAAAAACATTATTTTGTGTCAAATTAAACATTTTGTCAAAAATGAAACATTTGTCATTTAAAAAAATAAAATTGTACTAAAATTATAAATACAAATAATTTTGATTGAAATATAAAAATTTTTCTCTTTGACTTTTTGTTTGGTTGGTTTTTAAACAAAGAAATGTAGCAAATTCAACACAAATTTGTAAAACGTTTTGGTCAGATCAAAACTGTTAAAAAATGTAATCTGAAAAATGTAAGCCTGCTTCAGATGTACCACTTTGTATTTTGCAGTACTCATCCCTACATTATACCCACTTATTCAACCTGCTCTTCAATAAGATATTTAAATGTAACTTTAGTATAGCTTTTGGATTTCAATTAGCAGTATTAGTTGAAATAGAAGACACTGCTTGTTGAAAATTCCATCATGTTTAAAAAAGTTCAAACTTTTAAAAGGAGTTCCAGAACCCTTAAAAGATTTTTTTTCTATGCTCACATCAGAACTTCTTAATACATTATATATGAGGCATCTAGTTTCTGCTTATGTTCTCATGATGCTCTCTTTAGAGTTTTAATAACAGCTTATCATGTTTTAATTAATAGAACATCATGTTGTGAAAGTGATGTACAGATTATTTGTCTCCAGGCATCAAACACATTGTCAACAAAAGAGTGACATATCAGAATTTACAAAACAAGGTTACAGCAGAGATTTGTGGCAGAAATAACTAAAGTGATATGTGAAGAAAATATGTGGAACATTTTTCTACTGTAAAAAAGGCCTATGCTTTAGTTTGTTTTTAACATATCAATTCCCCTTTTTAATCTGGAAGAGGATTTCCCATCCTTTGTTTATTTGATATGGCAAAGAAGAAACGGCTTGAAGTACAAATATGGTAAAATATGAACAATTTTATTTTAATATTTTTGGTGTAAACAAACTTCAAATTAACTCCACAATACAAATTCCAATAAACATACCCATACATAGTGCAATGATTTGTAATAAATAAATCTTAGATATATTTTATTGCTCATAGAGACAGAAAGAGCAAACTTGCCCATTCTTTTTCTCCAAGATTTCCTCCCCTGACATTGAGGCAGTCGTACAGTTCAGCCTTTCTGGCTGCTTGTTGTACGAGAAAATCAGTACTAATTGGAAGCAGTGGGATGTGAGTGGAACTAATAGAGGTAGCTGCTCTCCAAATTATCCTGCAGGACTTTGCATGGCAAATAAAATAGGCAGTGAGACCTTGGCTGAGAAACTGAGTGGAATCAAATGTTCCTACTGAGAATGATGCTGCCTTTGAGCTGCTACTCTTTCATCTCTGGCAAGTGCGGGGAAAGGAATTAGAGGCCCTGGATATAGCAGCATAATTAGTTATTGAAAATTTTGCCAAGATGTTAGGAGTGATAGTATATTGACAGAGGATAGAGATACAGTAGAATTAGACTTTCACTGGAAGGACTGGGACTGGAGCAAGCAAGTACAGCAAGTAGTCTGTCATGTGAAGCCTCCTACATTATCCCATAGTGCTTTAATAGTTTCAGAAAGGTTTATGAGTGAGAGAGACAGAGAGATTCTTTTCCTTTCAAATATTTAGGTATTTGATTAGAAGTGGCCTGATTTTCTGAGATACTAAGCACCTGCCGCTTCCACTGATTTCATTTTTCAAAAATACAGCTCTGTCAATTATCCCTCAGTGCTACACTGCAGGTCATAAACTAAAAATTACTGTTGGCAAATATTTGACTCGGTCACATCACAAAATAAAAATGTCTCAAAGCTGGGGGATGAGTATTCTGAAAATATAAAGTACTGAGAATACATTTGATCCCTAGGAGTTCCTGTGCCTTCAAGTGGGCTCAGCCTAGCATTACATCTGTTTTTGGTCACGATGTACATTTGGCTCCGTATAGTAAAACAAAGATTTTCCCAACAACATATTAATACTGTTGTAATTGTGTATTATTCGATAGACTACTAAAGGCCTAAACCATCCCACCGAGGTCAATGGTAAGGTTCCCTTTGGATCAAACCCTAAATGAATAAGATCTTCATGGTTACAATTGTATTGTAGATTTTTGTATGATTTTATTTATTGGGTTTTTACTAAACAAAACCTATGTAGTGTTTCCTTGGCAATATGTTAAAAATAATCTTAAAAAGCCATCATTTTCTTCAGATACGATGAAATAACCGAGGGGGGGGGAGATATAATAGAAATAAATTAAGCTGTTCACAATCTCCACATTACCACGCTAATTAGTTTGTGAGCAAAGGAGAAAATGTGGGTCTTACAGTGTACCATAAAAGTTAATGAATTCAAGCTGTTAGCAACCTGAGGAGGAGCTGAATTCTACTGAATACCTTGCCATCCACTCCCTTTGTTTTAGATTAGTTTAGTTGAATGTACTGAAGTGATTTGGGATGGTAATGAGGTTAATCAAGCGTGTTCAAGTAATTATAATAATACCCACCCCTTGTATCGCACTTTTCATTATGCGCATCTCAAAACAGTTTTTTTTAATAAACAAAGTCAGTTTTAGGGTCTCTACTTTACAGATGGGAAACTGAGGCACATATTAGTGATGTGACTGCTCCAGGTCACCCAGAAGGCTTGTGGAAGAGTCATAAATGGAACTCCAGTTCTATCCAGTAGGATACCATGCATAGTCACTGCTGGCAATTTTTAAGCACATAGGATTTCCTGAATATTCAGTAATAGTGTGTATATTCTCACAATGACATAAATACTGGAAAGTGTATTTAGGAAAACAGAGGTTGCCTCATTGGTTTAGCTGATTAGGCCCGTGTCTAATGAACTCCAAAAGTAGCCTGTACTTATTCATCAGAGGAAAATTAAAAACTGCAGCTGAGAATCCATGCCATAGCTTCCCACTGAGTTCACAAACACAGCAGCAGCATGTAACGGAACTAATGATGTTTCTTTTTCTTGTATGATTATTACACAGAGTTAAAACTGAACTATTAACTTTTTACTGTATTTTTGCTGGGCTAACCTATGCCCTGTTTATTTACTTTATTAAAGCACCGACCACAGTGTGACTTTCAGTGGAACTTATGCTCCTAAATCATTGCATGTACAGACCCTTAAGTTCAGAGTTGTTCTGTCTTTTTACAAACCCACAAACATTTCTCTGAAGACGGCCAAAATGGCTAAAGAAAGGTATTCTATCTTATCTTGTATCAGAAAAACTTCCAAACATGAACTTTAGTCCTTTCTTTCTTTAAAAGCGTGTACTGTGCAACTCCCTGTTTCTCAGCAATTGCTTTTGAAACCACAGCAACAGTTTCTGGGATTTACAGAGACGGTTTTTGCAGGACAAGGTGATCCCTTTAGCTATCACCTGTCAACATTTGCTGCACTGCTGGAGAAGTATCTCTTATCTTTTGTTATCTTGAAAATTGTGCAGGGATCGTAGAAATGTCTTAACGATATTCATAGGCTTATCTCCCCAATAGAGAGAGACCTTTTTATCTCTCTTTTTAATCAAGTCATTAGCATGAAACTCAGCGATGTAATCATACCAGACTGGAATTGGGGTCATGCCATAGGGTTGTTGAAAAGGAGGCTTTGTGACATGATGATGTATGGCCATTTCACAACAATGCCTTTAATGCATAAAATATGCCCTTTAATTATATTTTAAATCTCATTTGAAAAGATTTTATCATTATGGAAATTGCTCCGTAAATGCTCCCATGATAACACCCAGTAAAAGTTCCACTGATTGATTGAAAAAAGAGCAAATGATTTAAAATCTAAAATGTTCCCATGGGAACCGTGTTTGGTTGATTCAAGCAAAGTGTCCCTATAATAACCAAAAATCATGTTGACTCACTGTTTTGTTTTTTCTGAGGCACTCTTGCTTAAATTATGGCAGTACTGCTTCTTCAGTAACTTGAAAACATGCTTGTTTCCAATTCTGTTTCTCTTTCTCCTAAAGCTTGGAATCATACTTAGATTTTACAATTAAATTAATTCATACATTATACCATACAAGCTTATGCTATACAAACATACCATAGATAACATACCTACGGTGGCTGCATTTAAAACATTTTTTTTGTCTGGAAGATTCTTCTAAAAGGGATTCCCTATATTTAAAAGCTTCAGAGGGGTAGCTGAGTTAGTCTATAACAGGAAAAACTTAAAAAACAACAGTCTAGTAGCACCTTGTTAGTCTTTAAGGTGTTAGTAGACTATTTGTTGTTTTTAAGTTTTTCCTATATTTAAAACTAGCTGGAGTTACCTGGCGTTGCTCAGGAAACCGGAGGAACAAAATGTAGAAAAACAATAGTCCATTATCTTTTTTTGAAAGGTAGAAAAGTTGCACTTATTTCTATAGGGATTAAAATATAGGTCCGCGTCATCTCCTGGGGCGGGAGGTGCGACCCAGGGTCGAGGGGAGGTTACACGCGGGAGGGGCGCCCCAGCTAGCACCCAGGGCTGCAAGTGCCGCAGGTGGCAGGGCGGGTGCCCGAGCCATTGTGCTCATGGGGGTCGTGGCACTGCATGCCGGCGGGGGGTAGTGAAAGAGGGTTGCTTATGTAACCTCACGGGTGGGAGGGGGCAAGTCCCAGACGGCTCTGGAGGGTGCAGGCGGCAGGCACGGAACCTAGGGAGGGAGGGGCGGCTCCCGCAGCGCAGCACGGCGGGTTACTTTTTGGGTTTTACAGCTTGAGCTCGGGCCCAATTGGGTCCAAAAGTATCTTAAAACCTTCTCCTAGATGAAAGGTTATCCCATGCAAAGTCTGGTTGTGGTAGCTCTTATAGTGTCCAAGTTATGAGTGCACAAACTTACAAACATTCTCCTTTATATATTAGATGAGGAATACCACTGGCCCCAATGATGTCTCTCAAAATGGAAGTAACTTTTAAATGTAACCCCTCCAGTGTGTGGTTATACAGATAAAATGCTACATTCTTTAAATTAATAAAATCCATTTACACTTGAAAATAATTTAAGTTAAAATATTCCATAGGACATGGCAGGTTTCACATGGGAGCTGTGTTGTAGAGAATTCAGGGCAAAATGGCCTGCAATTTTTAATACAATATAAATTAGTTCATTTAATTTTCATAGAATTTTCTGCAGTTTATAAGCCAGCCACAGTCATTCAGTTGTCAGACCTTGCAAGCAATTACTATCCTGTGCAGAGCTTGCTACTCTAAGGCCAAGTCTACACTACAAATAAAATCACAGCAGCCACAGTCAATCTTCTTGCTTGAATTAGCAAGTTTAGTGAAGACAGATGATGCAGGTAGTCATGATTCTACAAGGAGTAAGGGAAATCGAAGGAAGACTGTACCTATCAACTTCTCACAGTATGGATGGTGCCAAAATTTGAGTTAAAATACTACAACTTAAGCTATGTAATTAATGTAGCTGAAGTTGTGTATCTTAATTTGAATGTAGACTGGGCAAAGTAGTGTAGACTGGGCAAAGTAATCCTATTCACTGGAATGAGACTAATCAGGGTAGTAAGTAATACAATAGGTAGTAATACAATAGGTAGTTATGTAATAGTAGCAGGCCTATGGGTTCTGATCCGAAAGGAGTTCCATGTAGGCAGAACCCTTTGCCAGCTTGGATTCTTGACTTCAGTGAATCCCTGTGCCATCTCAGGGACGCTCACCTGCACAGAGCTACAGAATCAAGGATCTAGATCAGAGGTAACAATTCTGATACAGGGGACACTCCAGGAATTTGCTAAGTGGTTAAGGGCCACATTTTTCTTTGGTGAGGATGCAGGGTCTGGTATGGAGCTTGGGTGCAGATGGGAGCTCAGGATAGGTGATTGGGGTATAGGAGAGGGTGTTGGGTCTGAGAGGGGGTTTGTGTGAAGGAGGGGGTTGTACCTGGGGCAGCTATGTGGCTGCCCAGCGGCTTTTCATGCTCTGCCTGATACTTCAGTAGGAAAGCAAAGTCAGGGGACTGGGTCTTATTCCATTCTACCTGCCTGGCACTCCAACTATGGAGTGGGGTAAGGGTCTTGCTCCACTCCCTTTGGCAGGTGCTCCAGCTAGGAAGTGGGAATCAGAGTCTGATGGCTTGGATGTCTGCTTGCCCAACTCTACTCCCTGGCAGGAATGACAGGTGAGCAGAGTGGGACAAGCTCCTGACCTCAATCCCCAGCCTGGCTGGAACACCAGGAGAAAAGGGGCAAGCCCCTGTGTTCTGGCTGGCGCACCTGATTTTGACTATTGTTGGAAGACAAAATACTGGGCCAGAAGGACCTTTAATGTGATCCAGTTCTTCTGATGTTGAGATTAGTAAAACTAGTATTATTTATCATCCTTGCTGGTGACTAACTGCTCGTTTTCAATATCCAGTATTCGCACACCAGTGCCTTATGTGTCTGCTCTGGTGTTTTGATGAACACACTTTCAGAGGGGAGGGCAGATAATTTTGTTCATTTTACTTTTCTGGCAGTTGAAAAAAGAAACTTCTAATAAATATTAAAATAATTGATAATTTACTCAGGTTCTTAACTCAATTAATTTTTCTTCATTTGAATCATTGCTCTGGTGTGGGGCTAGGGATGAAAGGTTCAATATGCAGGCTGTCCCTGGGGAGAGAGGACTACCCAAGCCCTCTCTCACTGTGGCAGCTTGGGGTCAGGTGAGAAACGCCTGTCCATGGCTGCTGCAACTGCACACGGTACAGCTGAGGAAAGGGTGCATACCACTCCATTTGGGGGACAGACAGACACACAGGCACAACAAACAGACAAACTATCAAATATATAATAGACAGCTGTCCCTTTCATCACCTCTGTCCCCCTACTGACCCAATAAGGTGACAGCTGTTCTGGTTCCCCTCTCTGGCTCTTTTCTGCCCTACTGTGGTCATTATAAAATATAATTGCCCCTGCTTTTCATCCCATATCCTCTACTTTCCCAATGTGATCATTATATAGCAGAGCCTCCCTTTCAGTTTTCTGAAAAAAATCCCATTCCAGGTACTTCCCTTACCTTGCTTTAAATTAGGATAAGAGGAAACTGCATGCCAAATTTGGTGGTCTGAGCTCTTACTGTTTAGAAGGAATTCTTTTTTAAGATATACCTATCTCATAGATCTGGAAGGGACCTTGAGAGGTTATTGAGTGCAGTCCCCTGCCCTCACAGCAGGACCGAGTACCATCCCTGACAGATTTGCCCCAGGTCCCTAAATAGCCCCCTTAGGAATTGAATTACATCCATGACAGTAGATAAGTTATACACGTTTAAAGTTCTTAATTTGAATTTACAACCCTGGGTTTAGCAGGCTAATGCTCAAACCTCTGAGGTATCCCCCCACCTTAAACAGATAGACACACTGACAAACAAATTCAAATATATAGTAGATAAAATGATCAGGCAAAATTTATTATAACTACTTAATGTAATTCCAGTTGCAAATATTTTGACACCATATTTGGACATTAGTTGCAGTTTGTCATCTTCCTCTCTTTTTCCTTAACCTTTTCTCTTTCTTCTTTTCTACCACTTCCCTCATCCTTTTCTAATCTTGTCTCACTGCTCCTCCTGCATTACTAGCACTAATATCCTTGCTTTCTATAGCCACTTATTCTTTGGAGGTGTTGTGATCTCAGGTAGCTAAGTGAAACCCGTGGCTAAGGTTTGGTTAAGTCCCATTGCTGCTCATTTGCATAGGCTAATAATCATGATGTAAGAGAAGCAACGTGAGAAAAGAGAAGCATGTGTGAGAAAGAAATGTAAGTAGCTAGAGTAGTGACAGGGAAGGAGAGAAGGCTTAAAAGAATTTCATTATTTTCCCCTCTCTCCCCAACAATGTATTCAGTAGAAGAAATTATTCACAAATCAAAATATTTACCTTTTAGTTCTTGCATGTAAGTTTGTTTCATAAAACTACAATGTTTGCAGGTAATTTTAAAATAAAGCGGCCAGATATTTCAGTTCTGTGCATTGACGGGAAGTTAGTTATATGGCTCTAGAGCACTCTTTAACCTATTTTTATTGTATTGACATCATTTTATAACAGTTTTTGTGGTCCTCTCTTATTTTAGGATTGTAGCTGAATAGAGAAAAAACATTATATTTTGTTAAGATTCCTAGATATTTTGGATGAAGGAGAAAACTTTAATGTTCAAAAAATAGATAAGCCCATGAAGGATAGCTCCATCAGTGGCTACTAGCCAAGGTATACAAGGATGAAATCCAATGCCGTGGGTGTTCCTAACTTCTGAATGTGAGAAGCTGGGAGTAGACAGCTGGGGATGGACCATTCAAGGATTGCCTCCTCTGTTCTTTCCCGTTGAAGCACCTGGAATAGGATACTGGGCTAGAGGGAGCATTGATCTGGCCCAGAAATATACACATACTCGCTTTGTTTTGGTGAACATCAACATTAATTACCTTCAAGGTAATTGCCTTGACCTCAGTCAGTATTCACCACATCACTCAATAAAACTTGATAGTCTCTTTTGTAGTTACTTATATTTTATTACAAGTCTCAGTTCCTTGGGGATAAATTCTTCCTTCTGTTGGGGATCATTTATTCAAGTAGAGTTGTCTTTATTCTTATTGAAGTCCTATTTAATTAATCACATTCATGATAGTAGATAAGTTATACACGTTTAAAGTTCTTAATTTTATATGATGATCATCAATAGGAGCTATAAGTACAAATTCAATGATGGAGTTGCTCTATATATGGAGGATTTAAGTTCTTTTAATTTCTTAAGTATCACATAGTTAATTTTGTCTCTCCCTTCCTTGCATCAGAGACAAATATTTTGTCAGCTGGACAGCATTAATGTGTGTGTTCTAGTCTAACTCAGATGTGATCCAATTATTCTAACTAATTACTACTTTGTAGGATTTTTTTCCCCATTTCCACCCTTTTGTAATTAAAGAAAAATGAACCGGGGAAGTCAGATACATGACTGATCTCTCTCTGATGTATTGTCAAAAAATAATTATGGCATTTTGCCATATGTCATGTCCTTTTATATATTACTTGTGGGATAAGATGAGTCTTGACATCAATTAATTACTTATTTCTGATAAACTACCCTGAACCATGATGAAACCCTAAGGGAAAAATCTGTGTGATGTGGACGATTGCAAGAGCTATCTTGTATATTCTTCTAGTTTTCAAAACCAGGGTAGTGTTTTACATGGCTTTTTGCAATGTAGGCAAATTTCTATTCCACTCTATGGTGTTATTAACATATGTTCCAAACTGAGGTTGGCAATCAGGATTGTTAGGGAGGCAAAGGAGGCTCATACTAGTAAGAAAAAAAGCAGCAGGGAAAATTCTCCTATATAGACCTTTTATCTCCTGATATGCAGCTGGAAATGTTTCCCTACAGAGAGATAGAAACTATGAATTGGATGGGCAAATACCCCAAGATACCACCTCCCCTCTGTGCCTATTTGTTCTCTGCATCTGAAGTAACAGGGAAAGTCTTCATTGGATTCTGGGAGAAGGGATCCTAACCTAGGGTATGTCTACACTACCCCGCTAGTTCGAACTAGCGGGGTAATGTAGGCATACCGCACTTGCAAATTAAGCCCGGGATTTGAATAGGAATCCTAGTCCGAACTACCTAGTTCGAGCCCCGTGTAGCCGCGCTGCACAGGGTTCGAACCAGCGGGGTTTTAAAAATGGCGGCTCCCCGCTTATGCAAATGAAGCCCGGGAAATTCAAATCCCGGGCTTCATTTGCAAGTGCGGTATGCCTCCATTACCCTCCTAGTTCGAACTAGGAGGGTAGTGTAGACATACTCCCTGTGTGTTGAGTCATTAAGACTGTTGAAAGTATAGGGTTGAGAAAATATGCTTGAATCTTATATAGTTTGTTAATTCAGACACCAGCAGTGTTTTGACTCTATTGGCTTGTAGCCATTTCTGACTCTTATGCCTCGTTACTTGTAATCACATAAAGTTTATCTTTTCTAGTTAATAAACTTGTTTTACCTAGTTGTGTGCACCCAAACTGAAGTGATTGGGAAACTCCATTTAGTATGGCAGTTGAGTGCATATGATTTCTATTAAAGAAATAATAGATTTAATAGAAACTTCTGTTGTCTAGGAGAGGGCTGGGAAGCACAGTACATACATATCTAGGGGTAAATCTAACACTGGGAGTGCACTGGGAGCACCCTGTCATAGAATCAAGGCTGGTAAGAGTAAAGGTATGGCTTGCATACAGAAAGCTGTTTGTGAGCAGTCCAAACTGGAGGCTACAGTAGCAAAATATTGTAAAAGGCAGCCCACGGTTAGAGGGCAAAGGTGACACAGCTACTCATTTGTCTCGACTATATCCTAGTACGTTATAATGGTGCCAACATTATCAGCTCCCTCCAAAGTATAGTGAGATTCTAGCTACACTGGAATATCTCCACTTTCTGAAAACATTGGGGTTGTCCCTCAACCAGAGGAATAGGAAAGTTGGGGTCCTTATATTTGATGCTCTTATACAGTCTTCCATAGGAATAAAATTCCTTGAAAGTTACATCCTAATTTCAACCTGAAAGTAATCTTAAAGTTCAATCTGAACCAAGTCATCCATTGACCTGTATCTTTCCTGAAGCCAAGGATTACAGGAAATTCTACTTTCTGGATATTCTATAAGCCTGCTACGCAAGGTGCGGGAGTTCCTTCGATAGGCTCATAGCTCCATTTCAACATTTCCCTCTCCTGGAAATCTGTAGAATGGCAACATAATACTCTGTGCATACATTTGTGGAACATTAGGGTTGTGCCCTGGTACATGCTTCTTCAGTAGCTGATTCCTTCAGCAAAGCAGACCTTCAGTCAGTGGTCTTGCACTCTTCGCCTCAATGCATGCTGCCTCTGAGTTACCTAAAGTGGAATACATACAGAAACCATCACCTGAGGAAGAAAGACTAGTTAGTTATCTGGTACAATAACTAGAGTACCAGATAACTAAAGAGGCAGTGAGTTCACTCTGCCCTTAATTCCTTGGGTTCAGAATACCACCGAGAAGGGCACAGACCAATCATCACTTGTATTAAAACTGCTGTTGTCATTCTGGTGTCAGGCGCATGTCGTTCCTGTGCACCTCAAGCAGAACATAGACCAGGACCACACATCACAAAACTTGTTACTCTATGAGTAACCTGTCTCTTCCATGCCTCTTCTGAACATTTATTCCTTTCTTCAAGACTAGTGTCTTCACGTCTGTGTCCAGTAGTGCACTTCTTACTGAGTTCTCAACTACAGTCACTTAAGGTTGGGAAGGAATTTTTTACTGGTATCAGACTGGCAGAGGCCTTGGTATTTTTTGCCTTCCTCTGAGATCTGAACCATGGGTCACTTGCAGGTTTAAATTAGTGTAAATGGTGGATTCTCTGTAACTTTGAAGTCTTAAAATCTTGATTTGAGGACATCTGTAATTCAGCCACAGGTTAGGGATTTATAACTAGAGTGGGTGGGTGAGGTTCTGTAGTTTAAAATGTGCAGGTCAGATTACATGATCATGATGATTCCTTGTGACTTGGGGTCTATGACTTTCAACAGAATTTTAGCATATACCATCAGAAAAGAAGATAGAATTTAAGCAAGTCATTTTATCCTTATGAAAAGGTTCTTTATAATTTAAGATGGGTAAAACCATCTATATAAATTTAATAGTAGAAATTATTCATAAATCCTGTAGAATTAAATTGAAAACCTTGCTTCAGGTTTTTAATCATTCTGTAACAGAAATATATTCTCATACGAATCTATAGAATATTAAAAATTGCATTTAGCAAAGTTTTCATTATCTCTTAAATTCTATACAATATTTTCATAAAGGTGGGCTTAATAGGTTAGGCCTTATCTGGGCAAAATTGCCATTGATCTCAGGGGCTGTTTTTTCCCTAAATAAGGAATTTGGAATTGGGTGTAGAAGACAAAACTCACTTTCTTTTTTTTCCCTTCAAACTAATACATCCTGGTAAGTAGCAAATCAATACTTATTGCATTACTTTACCTAGTGTACTTTTTGTCTATAGTACTCTTTTTAAAGAAGACCTATCCCTCAAACATAATAAAAATACAGTTCACTGAGTCAAATTATTTCCTATCATAATTAAAATTACATCAGAGCTGAATTTGATCCACTGGAATCACTCTGTGCACTTTAATGTGTTAGGAATCCCCCATATGCTATAAATATTCCCAGTATGATGTCAATTAGTCTAGTTATAATGTGACATACTAGTATCATTTTCCAAGTGTCTGAGGAGTTGCCAAAGTGAAATGGATCCTCCCCTTGGTCAGGGAACAGATTTTTGCTTGTATTGATCTTTAACTCTCCTTTTTGAAGGACAGGATACATTTTCCCATTTCAAAAGATAAATATAAGAATTAAGTTCTTTCCTCTTGTGTAATCTGCTTCTCTTAACAATGGAAAGGCTGTGAGAGGGGAAAGATGGAAGACATATCAACCACACTGGGGAAAATTTATTTTTATTATTTTCCTGTTTCTTTATCCCACATCATCCCTGTTCTGCATAGCCACTAGAAAATTATAACCTCTAGTTCTAGAAATATTAGAAAGTATGCAGTTGACGCTGATGACCTGGAATGAGGAAGAGCAGAACTCCAATGGTAAACTTTTAACAAGGGGAATATTTAACTTTAGCTCTTTTCTGTTACGTAGCCAGCTAATTAATTTCTTAATTTTTGCAGGGGGTATTCTATGCCCTTCAGTTCAATCTGTTGAATATAATATAGTCTGGAGATTTGGGAACATGGCATGACTTTTCTTTTCATGAATGTGCAAGCCTGAAGAAGAAATTTTTTGGGGGGGGGATTATAATGCAAAACTTACAAAAAAGAAATATTGCACAGAGTGCACTTTTATGAGCTTGTGTGTAGTACAGTATGAAGCAAAAGGGCTTTGATTTGTCAAAATGACTTTGACTAAAAAGGGACACTTGACATGTTTGCTTTATGGCATGTATTGTTTTTGCTAAAGGGAAGGCAGTTGACATCTTCAACAACTCAGTTTAAATTACTAAATTTATGTTGTTCTAGCTACTGTATCTGACCATTCTCTCTAAGTACTCTGTCCTATGTTTTAAATGTAAAGGGTGTACTGACATTGACAAACACCAAAATTGATAGGGTAAGGATTGCACTAAAAAAGTACACATTTTTACCTCCTGTTTCATCATAGTCTTATTGCCTTTATTGCATCTAGAAGCTTAGGGGGTAAGTTGATAACAATATGTGAGGATTTGTTTACAGGAGGTACAGAAATTAAATAATAGATTAGAGTTTAGTACACAAAGGTATAACAAGATCCGGAGTTTGGAAGTTGAAGCTAGTTACATTCAGATTAGAAATAAGGAGTAAGTTTTTAACAATGAGGATAATTAATCATTGAAACAATTTACAGAGGGTTCTGGTGGATTCGCCATCAAACGAAATCTTTAAATCAAGATTGTTGTTTTTTTTCCTTAAAAGATATGCTCTAATTCAAGCTGGAATTAATTCAAAGTTCTGTGACCTGTGTAGTACAAAATATCAGGTTAGTCAATCACAATGATGCCTTCTGGCCTTGTACTCTACAAAATTGGATTGTAAACTCTTTGAGGCAGTGATCATATAATATATTTTTAATATTCACTACAAAGCTGCTAGCACTTATAAATAATACTGACTTCTAGTCCAGTAATAGCTTAATTCTTTCCTTATATTGTTTCCTTCCAAAAGAGCTTTCTGTGTTTCTCTTGGAGGCAGAAAGTTGCTGTGTCTATGGCCTCGTGGACATTAGAGAAATTTGCTGTGCAATAAACTGCATTCCCTCAAGCACGCTTTAACATTCTGCTTGTACATACACAA
The DNA here is from genome assembly GCF_052426305.1 of Pelodiscus sinensis. Lineage (NCBI taxonomy): Eukaryota > Metazoa > Chordata > Testudines > Trionychidae > Pelodiscus > Pelodiscus sinensis. Next base: position 205,629,610 of record NC_143052.1, read on the forward strand.
AGATGCCCAAACATTTTACAAGCATTCTAAGTACTGTTTGCATTATACTTGTTTCCAACAGAAGTAGCACCAGTATAATTTGGACTGTTTTCCCGAAGAACCTTTTCAATGCCAGTGGGGACACAGATGTGCTGAAACTGCTAAATGGGTCTTTTCACTACTATTGCCTCCTGATGCATCTGTGGCCTTTTTGAAATCTCCCAGAGATCACTTCTGGTAGTAGCTGTGTAAGGAACAGCTGGATAGGTATCCTTCAGGTATTACAACTGAAGCAGTTTAGAATAGCCAGCGTTGCCTTGGTGCAAACCTTGCCAATTTTCTTAGCATGCGTCAGCACAGCCAGTGTGCATGCCCTGAACCATTTGTGCAGGATACAGCCAATTCAGCTAGAAGCTGTTCAATTCTATAATGAAGGCAAAGTCCCATATTTCCCTGCTTTGATTCTGTCCTTTGTGTTGAGGAAGATTGGACATAATTCCTATTGGAGCCCATCTGCAATGATTAATCAGTCCTTCTTGGCGACACTGCTATACCCCACAGATCACCGCGCCTTTCACACTGCCTCCACAACACTTCCATTCCAGGAACTGAGAGAGAAAACAGCTGCTAGAAAACTAATCTAAATACCCGAGTCTCCCTCTTGACAATGCGGAACGTCACTTGTGAGGCCAGCTTACCCATCTTTTCCCTTATTTTGAAAGCAACCATGTATTTATAGATTTTTTTTCAAGTTAAAGAGTTTGATACAACCACTGTTTGCTCCTGCATGAATCTGTAGCCTTCTGGATCTGAATCATACAAATCGTTTAGAGTAAGGCAGATAATATACAAAGAGCCCATTCAGTGTGTAGGCAGATAGGAATGTTAGTACCAGGCAGCTCTCTAAAGAATGTTTTTTTGGCAGAAGCTGCCCTGCTAAAATGGGGGGGGGGGAATAAATTTGAATTGTAGCTAGCCAGAAATTACAAAATGATAAGAAAAGCTGGCTGTTCAACATGAACTTCCAGTTGCACATTTTGGGTCCTTGCTATTCTCAGTCCCTCCTACAGCCATGGCCCTGACCAGTGTTTTTCTATAGTACAAAGTGACTGTTTAGTATTATTGACTGTTGAGGCCTGTGCTCTGAAATGCATTCTGTCAACAGAATGTAAGTGAACTTGGCATTTTAAAGCTCTGCTATTGCTGTAGCTTAGTTTTCTTGGCATTGCCATGCAGCAGGGCCAGTGTTGCAGTCCCCGATTCAAGCTGAAAATGTTACACAGGAAGACATACCGCGTACAGGTCAGATTCAGCTGTGATCCTGAGCGATTTCCTTTTCCTCTTATTGGCACATTTACATACATCAGTTTTGTTTGTTTGTCACTTGTGAAAACCTAGAATTTCAATACTATTTTGTCTTGAAGATCATACTGTCTTTGATATATAATGTCTTCATGCTAAAATGAAATGGGTGTATAGTATATTATCATATATAAAGTTAGCATCCAGGGAAGCAATCACAATCTGTATTACTTATAATACATTTCACTCTTCTTTGGAAAGTGATAGCTGGTATGATCTATCAGTATAATTAGTCTTCATGATCTTATAAGAAATGCACATGTGCTTTTGTATCACCCCTCTAGGACCTCCAGACAGAGATTGAAGCTCATACTGACATTTTCCACAATCTGGATGAAAATGGACAGAAAATCCTGAGATCCTTGGAAGGCTCTGATGATGCAGCATTGTTGCAGAGACGTCTGGATAACATGAACTTCAGATGGAGTGAGCTTAGGAAAAAATCTCTAAACATTAGGTAAGAACCAAGCACAGGGGAAAAAAACTTAAAGTAATCTGAGAGGAAAAAATAAGCCTTTCTTTCACTACAAGGGTATACGTTTGTTTCTGATCATTCTCTTTTCTTTATTTTTGGTATGATTCATGATATTTTGAATGTTGAATTACTTTCTAAGAATGAATGATTTACTAGGTACAGAAATGATTGTAGGGGATTAGGATTTGAAAAGATGATTAGGTTTTATAATGACGGTTGTGTTCTAGAAAAAGAGAGTAGTATACTTAAGTAGTAACTTTCTCTAAATGCGGGCTTTTTAAAGAGCTGGTCATGGCTTATCAAGTATCATGAAATAGAAGTGATTAAGCAACATAATAATTATTATGCACTGCATTTGTCTGGCCGTTCATTCTAGTACAAACTAATAAGATTATAGATGAGATCATACATTATTTTAGGTTTCTTCTCTTAAATAAAGAGGGAATAATATTGAAACCTAAAATCCAAGGGTAAAAACTATCTCTGAATTTCATGAGAAACAAACTTCTTGTGTGGAAGCATATAATAAAGGGTGATATTACAAAAAATCTAATGAAGGTGCAAATCTCTAAAGGTTGAGGGTTTATTTTCTGGAGAAACTGTCCAGGAATCTTCTTTTCACAAATACGCCTTTTACAGTACAGAACCCAGCTTCAATGCACTCACTCTCAGTCACTCTTTCATTTGCTCATTCGTTGTGTGATGGCGGTAGTTCAGAGGGCAGCAAAAGGCAGAAGCATTTTCAAAGTAATGTATGAAATATTAGCTTTTGAAGCTCGAGCCCTGAGGGAGGTCAGTGTGTGTAATGACAAAAGCCATCTTCATAACATCAATCATTAAAAGTAAATGAAAGATGTGAGGCTGAAAAGATATTGGTAGTTGAAGTAAAGAATAGAAGACAGATTTCTTCTTTTTTTTTCCTGATGAGCAAAAGAAAAGGGATGTAACCACTCAAAGCATTATTTGAGTACCTTTTCATCCGATGCCATTTTAACCATGAACTTACTGTTATAAAAAGAGTTTTGAAAAAAGAAACCCACCATATTGGCCAAAAACAAACATAGGCGACCTTCTACATCTCCGTTTCTGCAGTTCAATTTTTGATCTGATTAATCAAGTGAAAAAAATATTATAGTTGCTTCAAATTCTTAAACATACAAGGCAATGGGCTTACTCTCTCTCAAAACAGTGGGTCATAATGAAGAATATGGAATACCCAAAAACATGTAAGTTAAAGGAGCTAATGCTTTAACTTTTAAACTAGATTTGACTGACTACCAAATTGAAATGAGTTTGGTACTCAGTCTAGTCCCCTAGGGGATATTTCTTTGCATCACACAATTTGGTACAATTTCCTTGTGATTGACAATGTGTGCTATGGAGAGGCTTTGTAGCAGAAATTTGCCCTGCCGTGTATTGTAGGTGTTAACCCATCCCATCTGTTGCTTTTTTTTATTTACACTAAAAATAGACACTAAAAGGTGATTATTATTATTATTATTATTATTTAAGTTTTAGAAAAACAGGAGCAGGAAACCATGGTTACTGAGCCAGCATCAGCCTATTCCATTTTGAGCTTCTGAATGCATTACTTTTTGTTTAAAGAAAGTATATGGTAGAAAGAACAATTTCAAGAACATTAAGGAGAGTCAGAGTTTGATTTCCATTATTGTGCACTTTTTCACTGTTACACACTCTTAATCAAGTCTGCCTAAATCAGCAAGTTCTACCAAGGAAATTTTAACTTAAGTCCTTGATGTTAAGACTTCTGTCCAAATTTGCCTTTATATTTATCATTGGCTTTGTCCTTTGTTACAGGTATTTAAATAAGTATGTGTGTTTATTTTTAAAGAACATGGTACTAAATATATATTTAATATATATATTTTACTTGGGAAAAACACACCAAGCACCATCACCAGATGGGTTGATTTATTGGATATCCCCAATAAAATGGAGGCAATAGAATTTGGACAGAACAAAAAAATTGGTTAGCTTGATGTTGCACTATAGAGCATAAGTGCTGTACAGTCTGATCAAAAGTGAGCTGAAGCAGTAATTCATGAACTTGAATTAGGAAACATTATGAGATGCATTTTAATGTCAGGGCAGAAATTCCACAAATGATTTCTTTCAATTTATTCTTTTTTTTACTCAATTTGATGTCATAAGGGCACATATCCTTCATGTTTTATAAATTAAAAAACAAGATAGTGGGTAAAACCTTCATAAACAGCTAAATAACTTAGGAGAGTGGAACACTTAATATAGAATCATAGAATCACAGAATACTAGGACTAGAAGGGACCTTGAGAGGTCATTGAGTCCAGTCCCCTGTCCTCATGGCAGGACCCAGTACTGTCTAGACCATTCCTGATAGACATTTATCTAACCTACTCTTAAATATCTCAAGAGATGGCGATTCCACAACCTCCCGAGGTAATTTGTTCCAGTGTTTAACCACCCTGACAGGTAGGAACTTTTTCCTAAAGTCCAACCTAAACCTCCTTTGCTGCAGTTTAAGCCCATTGCTTCTTGTTCTATCCTCAGAAGCCAGGAAGAACAATTTTTTTCCCTCTTCCTTGTGATACCCTTTTAGATACCTGAAAGATCTCAATCTTCTCTTTTCCAAACTAAACAAGCCCAATTCTTTCAGTCTTCCTTCACAGGTCATGTTCTCTAGACCTTTAATCATTCTTGTTGCTCTTCTCTGGATTTTCTCCAATTTCTCCACATCTTTCTTGAAATGTGGTGCCCAAAACTGGACATAATACTCCAACTGAGGCCTAATCAGCACAGAGTAGAGCAGAAAAATGACTTCTCATGTCCTGCTCACAATACACCTGTTAATGAATCCTAGAATCATATTTGCTTTTTTTGCAATAGCATCACACTGTTGACTCATATTTAGCTTGTGGTCCACTATAACCCCTAGATCCCTTTGTGCTGTACTCCTTCCTAGATTGTCGCTTCCCATTCTGTATGTGTGAATATAGGATTGTGGCTGGTAAATCACTGACATGAAATTGAAAATTCTACTCAGTAACACCCCCAGGCAAAGAAGAAATGAGGTATTATTCCACAAAAAAAATCACCTTTTAGTGAAAATCATAATATGTAGGATGACAATCTGACAGGCCAGCCTCTTGATTCTTTTAGGAAAGCATATTTTGTTATAAAAGTAAGAGAAAAGTAAGCTACATAGAAGGGACAAGAAAGCACACTCATCACTCAACAGAATGTGCTTTTCTTGAACAGGGAGGAGCTTACATGCCCCTGTGTGCTCTTCTCCCTCATAAAGACTGCAGTTTTCAAAATCGGGGTGTGTGTGAAATTGTGACCTCTTGAATCAACTTGTAAGTCAGAACAGCTAGATTTTGTTGCACTACAGGCTTGGCTATGTATAGCACTGTTCTCTTTTTTCAGTGCTTTGCTAGCATACTGTAGTATACAAGCTTAAAAATGAACGTAGATGCTGTAGAGCATTTTCTTTAAATCACTTAGTATCCACTGGTCCTTATCAAAACCAAATCAGAAGATCCTTAAAACCACTGGGAGTCCAGGTCTGTCACTCTTCTCCACAATGCCATTCCATCAAAGCATAATGGTGGGGTGTTAATTATCTGAAAATACAAATATTGAGATATTTGATATCAGATAATGGGATGTAAAAGTCTGCTAGATAAGCAAAGTTGGAAGTTAAATAGAGGCAAAATAAACTTAAATTTCAAAGCTAATATACATCTTCTTAGGGGGAGTTAGATTCAGCATTTTCATGCCTTAGCAGTTGTATTACATTGTTTGGATTTAAACTAATACAATGAGCTATTAAAAGCAGTGAAAACTCATTAGGGAGTTCTCCCTGCCAAAGACGAAGCAATTGCAACATTAATAATGACTCAGTGTGTAGGAGGGGAAAAATTATTATTCAACGCACATAATACAGTATGAACAGCAATAAATTAATCAATACTGCAATGGTCTATTTACAGTCTCAATCCTACAGTAGATCTGTTTATCGTAAGTAATTGCTTGATATTATTAGGCTCAACAATAGGTCTGGCGTATTAAGCACCACATTGCTGATAATGAGTAAGCAGTAGAGAGGTGCTCTTTATGCTGCTGATTTGATGAGTCTTTTCTTTTCTTTTCTTTTCTTTTCTTTTCTTTTCTTTTCTTTTCTTTTCTTTTCTTTTCTTTTCTTTTCTTTTCTCCAGTGATGTATTTTATTTCTCACATCCTACCATCAAATGGAGAAAACATTCTGTAGCATAAATCATTGACTTGTCTATTTATAAAAGAATCTACTAGATTCAAGGTTTGCCCTATAATGGTTATGAGATTGGCATAAATTCTGTGTATTAATTTGAGGAGGAGTAACTGCATGAGTCTATTGTGGAGTGGACTTGCTGGCACAGTGTAATAGGCAAGTCGTTTTGCTCCTCTGGAGAGAAAAATTCAGTCTCAGCTTTGAGGTCTCTAGTGATAGACGAGTTGCGTGTGCATACTTGGCAAACACAGCTGTCATTTTCTGTTCAAGAAAACAACAGGATTAGAATAGCGGGTGTCTCAGATTAGGTATGGGGTGCTTAACTCTTGCCCATGCTGATTTAGCCAGATGCAAACCCTATTGAAGTGGCACTGGAATAGGCCCTTTACCCCTAGTTTTGATCATCAGTAAATTAACAACCACTGGCAAGAACTTTCAAGAGTGAGAAGAGGCTGCGTAGTGAGGTTAACCAATGAAATCTAACCCCAACCTGGAGTATGACTTTTTTTCTACTCCTGTCATTGTAAAGATAGCTGATGCAATAACTTATGTCTTGCAGATCTCATTTAGAAGCCAGTTCTGATCAGTGGAAGCGTCTACACCTCTCTCTTCAGGAGCTCCTGACAGGGCTACAGCTTAAAGGTGATGAGTTAAAGCACCAGGCACCCATTGGTGGGGATCTTCCCACAGTGCAGAAGCAGAATGACACTCACAGGGTAAGATCTTTTTGAACAGTCTTTCAAAGGCTATAAGTTGTGTATAAATCTAATTTTGGATGAGAGCTTAAACCCTCTTTGTTGGGAAAAGGGTGGTGCCATTGAAAATACATTTGAGAGACCATCAAATGTAAAGGAGACCTTCAGGTTGCAAATCCTCCAGGCAGTTTTGTTTAACTGTGTGTTCACTTGTAGAAAAAGGAAAAACAAAGCAAGATTATAGGCTGGGCTTATTGTACTTGCTCTGACAGCTGGGTGGTTTCTGACAGTTCTTTATCTGGTATAAGTATGGATAATACAATGACTATGTGGGCAAACAGATCTACTGTTATGTCATTGCACAAAATGAATAAATATTTTTTTACACATGGATTATGGAATCAGTGTTGTTGGAAAAGGGGGAATATTTAGCACAAGGGAAGAGCCATGCCCAAACTCTTTTTGAAAAATACCATAGGATTTTTGCTAACTGGGATAGCTACTATCAATGACTAGAACAGTCATTTCATCAAGCAGGAAATAGATGATTCAGAAGACTGGTAATGAGATATGCAATATTTCACTTCTAAGTCACGTATTGAAATGTAATGTAAACCTGTAGGTACCAAAATGTATTTCTAATAGTTCGTGAACAGTTGCTAATCAAAGGCCAAGTTGTCAGGTATGTACATTCTAAAACTGTCACAATCATTGGGAGTCTCAGCAGAAAGGCCAAGGATCAAATGAGAAATGCACTGCAAACTACCTTCTTGCTCCTAAAGTGAAGTCCTTTTGAGGAAGATAGTAGCATGATATCATGATGTCATGGGAAAGCTTGTACTGCAGATATCTAGCCTAAATTTATGTTGTGGCAAACAGGGCTATGAACCCAACATCTGCTATTAGCTTTTAAAAAAATTGCCCAAGAAATATTCATCCAAAGGATTACATCTCTTGCTTTGCTTAAAAAATAGATGCTTAAAAATGTATTAGAGGTGAGCAACATTCATACATCGTTTCATATTAGCCTTACTCTATTAATTTCCATGCAAACAGTAAGGAGATACCTTCAGGCATTTACTAGATTCCAGTTCATGTGAATTTCCTAACACATCTTTAGAACTATGAGTGAGACAGTTCTGTACCTCAAACTTAATTACTAGTGACATATTAAGTGCTAAAAACAGTAACAGATAACCCCATTCAATAGTTACTTCACTATATTTGTGGGACATACTTAAAATGTTTTCAGGATAAGTAAATGATTGCAAGTACACAGCTTTTATTTTAGCATATCTCTTCTTTGTGTTCTCTTCTGAACAAAGTGTGAAATCAAGGTTATGACCACGTGTGGCATTTTTGGTATCAGCATTAGAGAGGTTCTTGGAAAACTGGCCCGTGTTTAGGTAAATGGAACCTGAAGACTGGCTATTATCCGTGGCCTGGGGAGGTATCACAGTGTTTCTGGGGAGAAGGGAGGAGGTCTGGCAGTTGAGAGATGGAGCTGTGTTACAACACTACAACAACACTAATTCCCAGTTTTCCTGCAGCTAACTCCTTAAACTCTATCAGACCCTCACAATGACACTTGTCCTCCTTTTGGTAACAGTTGCCTCTCCATCCCTTATCCAGGAAGCAACAGGAGGAGGTTTCAGGATCTTGCAACAAAAGTCAGGAGTTTGGGAGCTTTTGGGATAAAGCCCAGGGTAGTTCTACAATGAAAGTTGTAGAGAACAGAGACTAGGGACCTTATATTAAGGCAAAGGGGGGTTTCCTGAGGTTTCCAGGGTAAGTATATTCATTCTTGTAAGTTCAGTGTGATATCTAAAAGGCTAGTTGGAACAAATGCATTAAGGATGTTCAGTATCAGGTAACTGACTAATCGAATAGTTGATTCATTTTTGCATCGACTATTCGATTAGTCGATAGAGCACCTCCACCTTTGAAGTGTAGCAACAGTTGCAAATTAACATTATGGAACAGATCAGTCCTACTTTCCTCCACTCTTTGTGTCCTCACAACTGCAGGTACACACATGCACTTGGACACACCTCTCTTAGTCACAATCCCTAGTCCTTTCACAGTATCAAAGTGAGAACAGTTTAGTTGCTTGTAGAAAGCTTCTTTTCCCTCTTTCCCTCTTCCCCCATACACTACCGCTTTTGTAGTTTAACATGATACCTGTCTAGTTATAGGCACTTGGGTTCCCTGTGGAAAAAAGAACAAAAGATAATCTTTGAAATTAGGTCACACTGTCAAATCTTCAAAGACTTCTTGTGGAAAGGAAGAGAAGCAAGATGAGTAAAAAACTCTGCCAGCTTCAAGATGCCTTTGACAGATTCTGTATTTGCCGTTTTCTAGTTTTTTTCTCTGCTATATTTTTCCTGAACAGCATGGACCTTGTGTGTCTCTACTGATTTCCTGGTCATGGAAGCAGATATATATTATTGCCTTAGTAATCATTGCACATGGAAACAATAATTGTGTGTCTGTTGTTCCTGGTACATCCTGACATGGGATTTATTCCTGTGGTAGACACGCTATTATTTTTACTTGTCAGATCACTCCTATCACCTAAAGTTTATGCAGTGATTTTTATTGATAATAATAAATAGCAAGTTAATTGACAATTTGGAAGGCATCCCAAAGAAGCCAGGATAATAGTGATTATACTGAAATAGTTGTTTCCTCAATACATTCAGTGGCAGAGCAGATATGACTGTAACCTGCTTTTTTAATTATCTAGAAAGAGCTTAAAGAGGGCAGGTTTTTTTCCTAGAAAAATATATTTACCCTGGAAAACCATAGTCAGCAAGAATCTATTTAATTCCTGCTCAAATCCCATTGAAACAGAATATTGGGAGACATGTCTTTCTGCAGGATCGGGGTATAATATTTCATTTTACCGATACTATACTGTCCTTTTCAGTGTATTTTCTTCTCTCAAATTATAATTTCTATACTTCCCTAACTGAAGAGATCTTAGGACACCCCAGAAGGCTAGTGAAGTTCTGAGACAAACTAATCAATATAGGCATTATTAAAATAGTGAACTGACTGCCATTATACCACTAGTGCTGATTACAAATAGAAAGGCTTAAATAAAGCAGTTTACGTGTTCTTTTGTCAGGTCATATATTATGCATGTTCGATTTCCTCTGCAGTCATCACAAAGTGTGGAAGAAATTCAAGAATTCAATAAAATTAGCCTGAAATCATTGGTTATAAATTAGACATTCATGTAGGTTAATTCTGTTATCAATGATAGGCTGCTTGCTCTTGGCATGCATTTGTCAGGGCTGCAGGCTAATAAATTATTTTTTCTTTTCCTAAAATAAGAGAAAATGTCAGCTTCTTGACATTTTTTGAGCTCTGAGGTAACAACAATATCCAGATGAATATACCATAAGAAAAAGCATCTTAGCATAGATGAGCCAACAGTGTCTTCATACAGTGAGAATTTCCAATCATATGTGGCAATGGGGAGTGAGCACATCGGTTATAATGGTGCACCTGACTTTGCCTCAGCTGAGAACTTTTTTGTTCCAATTGCTGCAATGTATCATTTAATTTACTAGATGTTTGCAGACCACAATGCATTCATCAGGAGGGAAAGAGGACAGGGATAGGTGCCACATCACATTGGAAATTATTCATATAGTTGGTCTCTACAGACTTATTTCACAGCATCAGCACTTGACATAACATGCAGAATGGAACACTGTGAAGAAGAGGTGATAAAGACACAGGCATACTTCTTATTCTGGATGTCAACATGGATCTCTGTTTACAGTTGTATATAAAATATACCAAGGCAGGTTTGAAGGTTTAAGCCATTGCCAGTGCTATACGGCTATATATCAGCAGCGGTTCCAGAAGCCATTGTGCATGAGGCGAATACTCAAGTAACTCCTCTTATATCTGGTTATAGGATGGAGTGTGCATTCCTGACCACCTTTCCTAACTCTGCTAACCAGGAGAAGGGAAGGGAATATAGCTGTGTTCTCTTCAAGGAATCTAGTGCCACTTCATCTAGTGCCCCCTTCATCAGGGACATGGGTAAAGAGAATGTTCTTTGTGCCCGCCTCACCCTTTACATCTACTCAAAGTGGAGTTTAGCCCCAGAGTGTACTGCCACTCGTGGAAGCTGTCTGAAACTATCTGTTTGCAGTGGTGCAGACAAAAACATGCACTCCTACCCAGCCTTTAACAAATAGAAATTGTAGTTGTATTGCTTTCTTCATCAAAGCAGCTCTGCCTCTTCCCTGCTGTCTTTGGGCACAAGCAAGGAGCAGTCCTTTGTCCTTTAGATTGCTTTTTAGAATGTAAGCTTTTCAGGGAAAGGATGTATCTTCTGGCATGTCTATAAAGCACATCACATCCTTTGAGTAGTGTATAATAACAATAGGTTGAATCTTGGGGTTATGTGTGACACTCTTGGGGAAGTGTGCAGATGCCCTTTCTCAGTGGGTGCTTCTAAAGACAGTATATAGCAGTGTTTCTTAAACTTTTTAAGACCGAGGAACCAAACAATATTTTTTTTATGAGGAAACCCAAGGATTTTTTGTTGAGGAAAAAAAAAGCTTGCCCCTTGAACAACAGACGACACTTTTACTGGCAACAATATTTGCTCACTGCCCTATGAAGCCTTCTAGACTTCTGTCTTTTTGAAAAGGGAAATGTAATTTAATCTGCTTATTCATATTGGTGGAAATTATAAATTCAATACCTTATCAAGCACGGGTTAATGTCAAGCAGCTGACTGTCAGCAGCCATAGCAGCTACGCCAGCATTAAGAGCACTGAGTGCCTTACCCTGCTCCCTAATTCACAGTGGGTCCCTTACTTCTTAATGTGTTATCCTTCTATAGTTGTAGCCCCTGGCTCTGTTATTTTTGACACAGAATACTAAAGGGAAGGGCCTTGTCTGTGCAAGAGGGTGGAAAGTACTGGCCCCCGTCAGCCGTCCTGGCTAACAAGGGAGGACTAAAGACAGTGGTGCAAAGACCTAGTTGGGGTGGCAGCTTTAGGGAAGTTCTCTCCCCTAACAGGCAGGATCCCGAGAGCAGCAGCAGAGACAGCCAATCAAAGTTGGCCCTGCAATGCTCCTCCCCTCTGGCACAACCGAGGTGCGGAACTTTCCCAGGCAGTTGTAAGCCGGGCGCAGAAGCACGTGAGGAACGTGGGGAGCCCCACCTCATTTCCAGCTGCGTCACCACTCACTCACCTCTTCACACCACCCGCTGCATCTCAGCAGATCTCACGGCCATTTTTTTTCTTTAAATGGATGTGGCACACCTGTGAGTTCTCTGTGACACACCCGTGTTCTGCAGAACACAGTTTAAGAAACAAGGGTATATAGCCTAGCACATTGCCTCTGCACTGTGACTAGCAGAAATGGGATCCACATGAGAGCTAAACATAAGTAAAGAACAATGCTTCACTTGTCTGCCCCTTCTCTTGCATGTCATGCAAGGGTCAGGTGCAAACTGAAGTAAATGTATAATTTAATCAATAAAATACTGAGTTGTCATTCCGTTCTTAGGCAGATATTCATTGACTTAATTGGGAGTTTTGTCTTGAATAAGTAAAGGCCTCAGTGTAAAATGCTAACTGGACCATAACATTCAAACTTACACAGAGTATTAGTATCCCAAACTTAAAGACATTAAAGCATGCCAAGAAATCTTACGTTAATTTGGCCATTACAGTTAGTAGATACATAGACAAAATAACATTGTTTCTCACTCTCAGAAATCAAAATGCAGGATTTTTAAAATAGTCATCATTTGAGTAAATGTAAGAGATGTGTCTGCAACAAATTCCTCCAACTGACTCAACTTGCTCGGTGGTATATTCAGAGAGCTGCCTAAGTCTATAGGGGTACGTTTACACTGGAGCGCTATTTTGGGATAAAAAAAAAAGCACTTTTTGCGCAAAAGCATCCTTGCCAATCTAGACGCTCTTTTGCGGAAGTACTTTTAACAGAAAATCTTTTCTGTTAAAAGTATTTCCACAAAATCATGCTAGTCTAGACGCAACCATTAAGTTTCTGACAGAATTTACTCTTCAGATACTCATATAATTCTTTGTATTGTAAAAGGTATTTCCTGGTAGCCTAAAAGCCAAACCTTCATGACCCAATCTATGTTTTTGCCACTCATGACATACAACTCTCCTCTTTGCAGTAGTTATCTTAGGTATTATGCTACACTAGTACTTCCCATGTGTTTTACAATAGCAAAGTATTGCATAAGACCTCTATAAATTAAGCTCTAGTTTATAACCAAGATAGGTAAAACTTTGAAATAAACAAGCAGTGAAGACTGCTCAGAAATGTACAGTGTGATACATGGTAAGTGGCAACTAACTCAGGGTACGTCTACGCTGCAGAGCTATTTCAGTATCCCAAAATAGCTATTCTGCCTCTATGGAAGCAGCCTGTTGTTTTGAAATAGATTACAAAATAATGAGCGGCTTATTCTGATGTCCCAGTAAACCTCATTCCACGAGGGTTAAGGGGAATTTCGGAATTGCATGTTATTTTGAAATACACTCAAAATAAGATATGCAATTTGTGTAGCACAAATTACGTAGCTTATTTCGAGCTAAGGGTGCTGTGTAGACACATCCTCAGTGTCTAACACCCAGGTTATAGTCCAGATCTATCCCACTAGATGGATTTCCACAGCTTTCATGTTAAATTCAAATTCTGTGTAATCAAAACTTTCTTTTAAAAAGACAAAGTTTCTAGCTTCCAAATGTAAACCAATGGAATGTTTCTGGGTCTGCTCTGGAGAAATGTGTGCTCCCCTTTGCTTCACTCACTGGATTGGGATTAGCTCTTCAGCCTAATGATGCCACTTTTTAATCCAACCTTAACTGTTTCATTGCTGATCATATGAACACTTGGGGGGTGGACCAAGAGTGATGGAAGGGGAAGAAAACGCGTATAGAAGAAAGAAGAAGAGAAACAAAGAAAGGATGGGAAAGAAAATGCCAAATAACAGTGGCCCAGAAGATGACCACATTTTCCCACTGATGCCAAACACAAAAGCAAGACTTTTAACAAGTAATTATAAAAATAGCTAAAAGTCTTGTTACTACATCAAAGACCAAATTCTGCCCTTGATCTTTGTGTAAATTTCCCAAGGCTAGCATTGAGAAATCGGCTTGGGTATATATGAATATATGTATTCCTAGATTTACACTTTGACCTCTGGACTTTAATTGAGAATGGAAGGTGATTTCCTCCTCTGAATGGATCTGGAAGACATGTCGGAAAATAAGAAGTTTGCTCAATCCGCTGGGCACCCATTATGTCTACGTCAGAAGCAAAGGAGCACACGTGGTGAACATGATAACACTGAGTGTACCCCAGAACTAACTGCAGTTTTCTACTTACTATAAAGTTTTAGTGTAGCCATATCAATTTTATTTTATTTTCTGATACAGCGGCAGTAGCCACAGTGATAGCTGAGAGTCACCTTGGATTTCCCATTACAGACTGGGTAATCTTTTGCCTCTCAAACAGCATTAGCTGTTCCAGTGCTGTTCATTGTGAAGCATGCTGAAGCCTTGTCCCTTCCAGCTAGGTTTCAAAGTTTGACTCTGGCATCAGTCGCAGAAGGGATCCCTTCACATAGTGAGCAGCTTAATCAGCCCATCCTTCCATTTTGCAACGCACTAAATGCTCATTGGTCCCTCAGAAAGCACATGTTGTTTCTAGTTAATCAAATGCTGGCAGTGATCTTCCATCTTACCTTGTTGACAACTATTTGTAGTAATCCGGCTGAAGTTGATGTTGGAATTTTGTACTAAAGTTGACAGTGCTGAGGACTAGCATTTAATATGGCTTTATGTCCCCAATTTACATTGTATTTATTTCGCTTCACAGGCCTTCAAGAGGGAGCTGAAAATGAAAGAACCTGTTATCATGAGTGCACTTGAGACTGTGCGAATGTTCCTGGCAGAGCAGCCTCTGGAGGGACTGGAGAAGCTCTACCAGGAGCCTAGAGGTAATTGAATGTAGAGCTGTAATAACATATTGATAGAAGGATCAGTGATGATTGAGAGACCATAAATTCTCACTGCCACTGTCAGAGCAGCTCTTATATACTCCAAGCTGCATATCACTATCTTGTAACCTGGACCAAATAAAAGTATAGATGAATACTTGAATAAACATTCATATTTAAAAGAAAACTGTGAAGAGCTCAACACCTCTCGTGCAGATGTATAACTTATAGAGCAATTCGTGATTCGTACATTTCAGTAGTTAACCTCTTAGGCTATGTCTACACTACACCTTTTTTTCACTATTTTTTCAGAAGAGGCTTTTCTGAAATGTGGCCCATCTACACTGGACCAAATTTCAGAAAAACCCCATCTTTCGGAAGATCCCTTCCTCATGGAATGAGAAGGACAGGGCTTCTGAAAGAGAGTGTCTGCTCTTCCACACAAAAAAAAGCGGAAGAGCAAACGCATTTCCCTGGACACAGCTGAGTTTTTTTGGGATACCTCTGGGATCCTGAAAACCCCCTGCAGTCTAGACATACCCTCAGAGATGGGAAATCCATGCTACTTTGAAAAATTAACCAAAGTAAGTTACAGCTGACTATCCTAACATTTATTTTTCTCAAAATTTAGTATAAAATGCTCTAGGAAAAAAGCAGATTGCATCAATAGAAATTATATATGTGCCAAATAAACACCTTTGCTTTATTCTTGTGGTTCCAGTTCAGCAAAGCTCTAATTCATGCTTAACTTAAGCACATGCTTAAATTTAAGCAATTTCACAAGTGCTTTCTTGAATGGGTATGGGACATAAAGACTGGCTCAAGTCTATTTGAAAGTTAAACATGCACCTAAGTTATTTGTGGAATCAGGACCCCCTTCCAAAGACTTATAAGTGTATTACAGTGCGGTGATATTTAATTGTACTAGGATTTTTGAGGGACCCCAAACGATTGTATATTAATAAAGTATAGATGATAGATGTCTTTGGTTATGAATAGTTTTCTTGCTATGCTTTTGAACTTCTCAGTCTTGCCCTGATAGCTCTTTTCCTTAAAGGATGGAATATGCTCTAATGGCCTGTTGAACTTCACATTTAGAGCTGTCTCCTGAAGAAAGGGCCCAGAATGTCAGCAAACTCCTCCGAAGACAGGCAGATGAGGTCAAAACTGAATGGGATAAACTGAACCTGCATTCTGCTGACTGGCAAAAGAAGATCGATGAGGCACTTGAAAGGCTGCAGGAGCTCCAGGAGTCAGTGGATGAATTGGACCTGAAGCTGCGCCAGGCTGAAGTGACCAAGAGTTCCTGGCAGCCAGTGGGGGATCTGCTAATTGACTCTCTGCAGGATCACCTAGAAAAAGTCAAGGTATCAGTTGGCTTCTACTCTTCAACATTTGTGGGGGAAAGGTGCAGTTGGTTTTGTTTTCATTGTTATTCTCCCTCATTGTTATTCTCCCTCCCTTCCTCTCAAGCAAGAAACATTTTTAAATGAAATATAGGCAGATTTTAAAGAACTATATTTAAAGGATGATCTAATTTCCTGGTAAAATCAGTGTTAAAATAGAGTTACAGTTAAAAGTATACATCAGTAATTTATGCAAAAAAAATGGGGTTGTCTGACATCCCCAGCATAGATACTATTAAGCCAGTGAATTTAAGGTTATGATTAAATTTAAAAGAAATCCAGACATATTAATTCCGCCCACCATATAATGGTGTTGGTAGCACATTAAATTGATTTTTAGAGATAGATTTTTTTTATCTCCCTCCTCTTCCATCTCTGACAACTCATGATATCATCACTAGGAGGGTATTTCCTCACCTACCCTACTTAATGAGTCAATCTGGTAAATTAGGATTTTTGTTTTGTTTTAAACAAAATACTTGGGAATAATGGTAAACTTGCCGAGTTCTTTCTTACAGAACATCATTTGTTAGACTGTGTTGAAAAGAAAACTTTATTATGAAAAATAACAGCAAAGAAAGTCATTAAGCAGGAAAAAATTATCATCAATTCTCGCCAGACAAAATATGTCCATGAGGGCTATATAAGAAAACTGAAGATTCTGCAGTATTCTGTTTTAAGATCATAGATGACAAATAAAAGGTCTGACACCTATTTTGTGTTTGACTGAATACCTACAATTAATACATACATTTAATACAAAATGAAACAACTCCAGCGGCAGAGACTGACTCAGTAGCCCTGTGATGAGGATAGTCACTTGGGATGTGGGAATCAGATTCAAATCCTTACACCAAATCAAGCAGAGCAGAGACTTGAACCTGTGGGCAGGTCTACATTCTGGGGCAAAGTCAACCTAATTTATGCAGCTCCACATAGTTGGAGTCAGTGTACTTTAGGTTGAGTTATTATGGCATCTGCACTGTGCTGGATCGACAGGAGAAACTCTCCCATCGACTTTCCTTACACTTCTCATTCTGGTAGACCACCAGAATCAGTGAGAGAGTGATCAGCCATTGATTTAGTGAGTCTTCACAAGCTCCACTAAATCCAACCCTTGGGTGATCAGTTACCATGCATTGATCCCGAACCTAGCCAGTGTAGATAAGCCCAGCGTGGCCCACATCCCAGGTGAATGCTCTATCCACTAGG
This sequence comes from Pelodiscus sinensis, assembly GCF_052426305.1. Classification (NCBI taxonomy): domain Eukaryota; kingdom Metazoa; phylum Chordata; order Testudines; family Trionychidae; genus Pelodiscus; species Pelodiscus sinensis. The sequence goes on from NC_143052.1 coordinate 205,647,026, forward strand.
GTAGATCTCTGTCTGGGCTTGTCCAGATATTCTATCCTTGACCTGATAAACCTTCCCAATGAAATTTTAATCAAAACTAATATGGATGAGTCAACATTGACTAACAAAGAAATATTTTGTCAAAAAATTCTTAATTAGAACTATTTGAAACCTATATATTGGCCAAAACTATGGCCTTTTTTTATTCTGTTATAACATGGGCTAAATTGCAAATGGGCAAACCGTATACACATACATGGCATTTCAAATCCTTTTAAGTGATAATATTTCAAACCCAGTGTGACAGTTGTAGCATAGGTAAGATAGAGCACTCTAGGCAGTGCATTTCTAAGAGACGATGATAATACTATTTGGGTGGTGTTACAAAGGCACTAGGCCAGCAGCTGAGTAATGTTAACTACCCGAGAAAAGTAGTAATTGCCTCAGAATGAACTGCCTAGAGTGTTGTTATTGCTCTATGGAAATAGAATTTCTATATAAATAGTGAAAATAGATGGATGTGAGCATTTGCTGGGCAGTGTAGTCATGTCTGTAACATAAATAACGTGTAAGAAAGTCACAGTTACATCTGCAGTTTAAAAGCCATCTTCATAAATTACTGAGTGCATGATTGTTTGCTGTGCTGTTGTAGATGTGTTAGTCCCAGGATATTAGAGAAACAAAGCAGGGAGTTAAGATCTTGTACTGAGCTAAATTCCATTTTAGAATGTGGAGTTATATAACTCAATATTATAAACTGTACTGTTGTGTATAAATTCATGTGTTTTTAAGTGCATGGTTTAAGAAGAAATAAGATGTTCTAATTTTAGAGATTCTTTAATTTTGCATTTCAGTTTAAACACACACAAAGTATGAACATTAGAGCTAGGTCAAAGAACCCTTCAGTCCTGATCATGCAAACATTTACACATATACTTAACTTTAAGCTGCATAGCCCCATTGACTTGAAGTGTATATATGCATAATTGATTGCAGGATCAAAGCCTCAGTGCGTTGAGGGTTTTGGTTGGATTTTGTTCTTGGTTTGTTTGTTTTTTTATGTACATGACTCATTTTATCAGGAGAGTGCAGGCAGAATAGTGCAAGAAGATCAGAAACAAAAGAGTTTTTTAAAGACCATGTATATACTGGGCAAAGGAGGGTCATTTTGTTCTCTTCAGTCCAAGGAAGTTTGCATACAAAACAAACTGAAGTGGCTTAGATTTTGCCAGACTCAACTTTTTACTCTATTTTATTTTTAGTTTGCAAAAACTCAGCCCAAACTAGGATGGTTCATCTGGTATCCAAATCCACTGGTTCATCAGCTATTAGAAGTACTGTAGATAGTTTAAGTGTCAGGATGATCTCTGTATAGTTCTATCATCATTAATGTCGCAAACACAAGGTGCACAGTCATCTGATACTTCCAGAGATGCTAGAAGAGCCACAGAGAACATGACGATTTGATGGGACACACATATATAAGAGCAGCCATACTGTGTCAGACCCAAGATCCATCTAGTTCAGTGTCCTGTCTTCTGACAGTGATTGATTCCAGGTGCCGGCAAATTGCTTCCAGCAAACAAAGGCAAGGGACACCCTCTTTGCCTACCCTGACTAATAGTCATTCCATGAATGTATCTAAGTCTTTTTTGAATCTGTTATAGCCTGGGCCTTCACAACATCCTCTGGGTGGGAATTCCACAGGTTGACCATGCAATATGTGGAAAAATACCTCCTTTCGTTTCTTTTCAACTTGCTGCCTATTAATTTCATTTGTTGGCCCCCTAGTTCTTGTGTTATGAGAAGGCATGAATAATAACTTCCTAATTTACTTTCTCCACACAGTCATGACAAAACAAGTAAAAAAGAGAAAAACTCAGTTACTTTCTGTGATGGGGTATACCAGCCCTGCACTGGGAAAGGTGGGCTTAACCAGACTCACCTGGCTGAAAAAACACTGCCCCTGAAGCCCGGCAGGACATGCTCAGACTGCAGACCAGGTATAAAAGCCAGGAGAGAGACTCAGAATGGGCTGACTGCTAAGGAGGAAGGGAGGCATTGCATAAGCTCCTGCAGGCAAACTGCCAGAAGGATTGGCCCTGGAAACCAGCCAGTGAGATACCAACACCGCAGAATGGGATATGAAGGAAGGACCCTGGAAGAAGGCCAAAGGAGACTGGTAGGAAGTAGCTTAGGGCAGGATATTGTAGCCCATGGCTCTCAGCATGTTGCAGTGGGATTCCCCGCTGACAGAGTAGTAGATCACAAAATTGCTAATAGGGCCTTGGGCTGGGACCCACTGGGGCAGGGAGGCTGCTAAGCCGCACTGCCCTGGTGAGAGGGGCGTTGACTAAAAACCCCGGCTGCTAGGCTACACTGCCCTGGTGAGAGGGATGTTGACTAGAAACTCTGGCTGCTAGAACACGGCCCTGGTGCTGGGGTGCGGGAGTATAATCACAGTTGCATTGCAGGATATGCCGGGTTGGTGGTGGTCTCAAGAAGCCCAGGGACACGGCGACTCCCCTTGGGAGATGTGATGAGCATATCACCCCGCAACACTTGCACAGAGCTATTCACAAAGATTTCTGTATTTCCTGCCAGTAATTAATCATACGAGAAAAAAACTTTTAGTCTGTGCACACTAAGACTTTGTCTACAACTACAAAGTTTCGTCACCAAACATTGCCTTTTGGTGACAAAACAATGAGCTTGTGCACACTGCAATGCACCCGTCCCCTTCCTAAGCCTTGGGAAGTATCTGACAGTTCAATGTGCTACTCTGATGGGGAACAAACAAAAACAAATCATTGGAATTCTCCTGTTCTGCCCTGCACTAGGAACACAGCAGCAAGTGGGTTGATACTGCAGGGAGAAGAGGACAGATTGCTGTGCTGCTTTGACATTCCTCAGAATGGAGCACTCACAGAGCTTATCATGATGCTGCTTCCAGCAAACTGAGGAGGCTGAGGGAAAACTCGGAATCCCAAAATGCACAGCTATCAACTCTGCCTTCCCACAGCACTGCACTGTGGGATACATACCCAGAGTCCATTGCTCATGCTGTTGATGATGGTGTCCCCAGTGTGGACATGATCTGTTGAGTGTAAACACTCTCTGGCGATTTTTGTTTTGTCAAGTTTTGGGTGTTGGCATTAGTTTTGTTGACAAAACTTGGTAGTGTAGACACACCCGAAGAATCTCAAGTGATGTCTGCAAAGTGTCCACCTTGATCATTCTCCTTTACAAACTTTCCCCTTCCACACCTCAGATGGTACCCAAACAAGCAATATCACACTGAGGAAACCAGCTTCACCATGGTAATTACCAGTCTCCTTTCCATGGTAATGAGAGGTCTCAATCTCACACTAAGGGTTGGGAGCTGGTTTCCCCAAGAAAAAAAGCCTCTTTCCTCATGCTAAGGTTAATGCAGCTACTGCTGTTCATCTCATGTCTTGAGAACAAGAGAGTATTCATAGTTCAGACATAATACTGAACAACATCATCAGAAAACAGCGCATACTGCTGTCTTTTAACATTAATGAACTACTCAGCTTGCTCTCTGTCTTTTCACACGGGCTCCATTGTCTTGCTTGCTGCCTTGTGATTGCTTTTCAAAGTTGCCTCTTCCCCCAAAGCCTTTTACTGAAGAAAAAAGTTTCCATTTAGAGAAAAGAAATGGAAATGGTGCCAGATCCAGGCAATTTATGGGATTTCCCTCAGGAAAGTATGGGGGTTTGACAGCTTTCCCCATAATCTCCATAGCTTTCCAGACAGCCTTTTGAAAACTGGAAGCCATTGTTTCAGGGAGCTGTGGGATAGGTATCCAGACGGCAGTGCAGCTGCAATGTTGTTTACTGAATTAGTATGGATGTTACACCCAAAACAGCGGGATATTATGGATGGACTGCACAATTAATATTTAAACCAGCGATATGCCTTCAGGTCAGCCACCAGTAATTTAGTTGTCTGCTGTAAGCAAATTAACAGCACAGTCTTAAGAAACCTGTGGAGATAGATCTCTTATCTGAAAGTTTTCAGGCCATTATAAAAGAAATGAAGGCAAGGACAAAAGAATGGTGCCAAAAGCAACTTCAGTTCCAAACAAAAGTATCTGTCTTCAGTGTCATTAAATCAGGATGCCAACCCAACTGAAGGATAGATGCTCTAGTCCCATTTTGAAGTAATTCTGTTCTGTAGAGGAGTGCTTTGCTCTCTTCTATCAGCACATAAAGTGACCAAGTTGACTCAGTTTTCAAAGTAGGTTCACCTGCCTAAGTAGCTGAAACAAAATACAGGACTATGTAGCACTTTAAAGACTAACAAGATGGTTTATTAGATGATGAGCTTTCGTGGGCCAGACCCACTTTCTCACATCAAATAGTGGAAGAAAATAGTCACAACCATATATACCAAAGGATATAATTTAAAAAAATGAACACATATGAAAAGGACAAATCATATTTAAGAACAGAAGGCGGATGCAGGGGGCGGGGCAAAGGAAGGTAAATGTCTGTGAGTTAATGATATTAGAGGTGGGAAAGGTAGATGTCTGTGAGCTAATGGTATTGGAGGTGATAATTGGGGAAGCTATCTTTGTAATGGGTAAGGTAGTTGGTGTCTTTGTTGAGCCTCCCTCCCCCCCCCCCCGCGGAGAGTGTCGAATTTTAGCATGAATGACAGTTCAGAGGATTACCTTTCAAGTGCAGATTTGAAAGTCTTCTGGAGTAGGATGCATGTAATTAGGTCGTTGAGACAGTGTCCTGTCATTCATGCTAAAATTCGACACTCTCCGCGGGGGACTCAACAAAGACACCAGCTACCTTACCCATTACAAAGATAACTTCCCCAATTATCACCTCTAATACCATTAGCTCACAGACATTTACCTTCCTTCCCCCCACCCATGCATCCCCCTTCTGTTCTGAAATGTGATTTGTCCTTTTCATATGTGTTCATTTTTCTTAATTGTATCCTTTGGTATATATGGTTGTGACTATTTTCTTCCACTATTTGATCTGAGGAAGTGGGTCCGGCCCACGAAATCTCATCATCTAATAAACCATCTTGTTAGTCTTTGAAGTGCTACATAGTCCTGTATTTTGTTTCAGCTACACCAGATTAACATGGCTACATTTCTATCACTGCCTAAGTAGGACATTTTGAGCATTGTTTCACAGTTATCAATCCCCATACTATCAAGATCTCTTAAACTGGTCTTAGATGCTGCATCTTCACTTTTAAACATATGAATGAAGTAACTTTATAGCATGATATTCTATAGTATTGGATATAAAATATGGATTTTGAGATTCTTGATGTAAAGAAACCCCTTGAAAACTTCAGATTTACTTGTCTTTTGTCTCTGCTATTTGTACAAAAAAACCTCAAATACATTAAAATGTTGCTGGAATATTAGCCTCCAGCCAAATAAGAGCCACTTAGACATTCATGTGCATGTCTGGTTTTGCCTTCTTGCATCTTTTGCCACCTCATACATGTTTACTTGTCTTCTGAAATAAGTAGTGCATTTTTTCTTTTAAAAATTATTAAAATTGTGATTATGAAATAGTGAAGAAGGAGCACCAGTGAGAAACAGGCTTGCCTCCCTGTGTGTGTTTTCTCATCTCCACAGCCAGACCTGCATCACATGTTGCTTAGTCCCATATTTCTTAAGCAGTGACTTAGGTCTTGTCTGTGCTAAACCCTCTCATCGATCTAACCTACTCAACTTCAGCAACACAATTAATGTAGCTGAAGTTGATGTACTTCCTTCAGTGTCTTCTGTGCAGTAATGTCAGCAGGGCTGCTCTCCTGTTGACTCCTGCTACTCTTCTCATCCTGGTGTAGTACCGGAGTTTATGGGAGAGCACTCAAAGATTGATTTATCACATCTGAGCAGATGCAATAAATCGACCACCGGTGGGTCAGTTGCTGCAGCGTGGATCCACCCGGTAGCAAAGATAAACCCTCACACTTGTGGCTAACTTCTGGAGACATGTTCGAGTTCTCCTCAGGTATTGAACTACTTATCAACTGCTCCTAAATGACTTTATGTATCCATTTAATACCCTTGGTGCTTGAGCACTTTTACTATAACTGAGGCAGTGGCCAAACGGTCCCCACCGGGAACCCCAGGAGACACTGGGGCAGCATGGTGGGGAACTCATGCTAGAGTCCGGGAGCAGGGCAGTCACCAGGGGAGTGCCAGACCAGAGAGGTCCAACCTGTACAACTGTTGCTGAGAAGCAACTGTACTGGAGAGATGTGGTTCTTATTGTAAAAGGCAAAGATGGGATGGTTTCAGTAATCACTGTTGGCTGTGTCTACACTGGGCCACTTATTCCGGAAAATCAGCTCCTTTCCGGAATAAGCTGCGAGCTGTCTACACTGGCCCTTGAATTTCCGGAAAAGCAACGATGTTCTACTGTACAAAATCAGTCGCTATTCCGGAAAAACTATTCTGCTCCCACTTGGGCATAAGTCCTTATTCCGGAACACTGTTCCGGAAAAGGGCTAGTGTAGACAGTCCAGTAGTCTTTTCCGGAAAAAAGCTCCGATCGCGAAAATGGCGATCGGGGCTCTTTTCCGGAAAAGCGCGTCTACATTGGCCACAGACGCTTTTCAGGAAAAAGGGCTTTTCTGGAAAAGCAGCCTGCCAATGTAGACACTCCTTTTCCGGAATAACTGAAAACGGAATAGTATTCCGTTTTAAGCATTTCCGGAAATTCATGTCAGTGTAGACACAACCTGTATGTCTCTTGTTATGCAGTGGTTTTTGCTGAGAGATGCCTACAACATGGAAGTTGGGGTTCTGAGAGTAAAACCATTTATCGTGACTCAGGGCCATACTCTGTGTTTTATAGTGTAAAGGGACAGGAAGGATTTACTTCCAACATGAGTTATCTAAGTTAATACATAATCAGGCATTTTGTCACAAAGGAAAACAATAATTTGGGAGAGGGGCAGGTAAGATTTGTTTATGAACATAACTAGAAACACACATTACTGTCACCAGAAACCTATGGATATTAGGACACATGCAACTCTGCAGTCAAAGGGGAACAACAGAAGTGGTCTCTGCCAGAGGAAGACACTATTAAAATCTGATCAGAGCTCTATAGGAACTGTTCTAGAAGTTGCAATTTGGGAGAGGTGCTTACTCAACACCTCTTCTAACCAGCCAGTCCTAGCCACCTTTGGGGTTACAGGGATCAGTTCCTGACAACTCGCTGAAGAGGAGGTTGAGGATAGATTGTGATGCTACAACGATGATCCTGTCCATTTGTTATGCTTATAAAAAGTACATGGGATCATTTTCAGGAGGAAAAGGCAATACACCACGTTTCTTGCAAATAGAGCATAGAAATCAGCATATGCATTCACACACACACACAAACACATACAAAGTGCTACTGTTGGTGTCATAGTTACCAATCTTATTGGTGCTTATGCCAGCCTAGCGGCCAACTAGGTTAAGCGCAAGAAAGGAGTATGGTCCTGTCAGCCCCAGTAGAATGCTCCGATGTTGTCTTCACAGGACTAACCCAAGACTTCATGGCTACCCACCCCACTTTTATGGTTGTAAGTCCCAGCTTTAGTCTGGGGGGTGGGGAGGGAGGAGAGGATTGCAGTGTCATGCTTGAGTCATGGAATTATTTTACCTCAAGGCTGCTTCCATTGTCATGCTCTATCAGTACTTTGATGAATATCCTGGGAGTGACTGCAGCTGGTTTATCTCATTCACAATCTTGTTCACAGGTGTATAACTTTGTATTAGAGTGGTCAATTCTGTGCCTCTTCAGCTATCCTGAATTTCACTGGTGCCTGAGTTCACACCTCTTCATTAACCATTCTCACCATCTGGTGCTGGAGTCTTCTGTCTCTTGTCTTCCCACATCCACACATTCCTCACTTACAAGGACAGTTCATTTCAGAGAAAGCAATTTCTCTTACAAAGGAACAGGCAGGATTTCTCACAGACTTGCAAAGCTAAAAAAATTAAACAATTTCATACTGGCTTCTAATGCCTAAGACAAAATATGTTTAAATATTTAGCAGCTGCTATAAAACAAAGCTTATGAAACAAAATCTATATAACTACATAAATAAAGCCTATAAAACTACTACTCTGTGTCAAACCTACATATTTCTATGCTACCATATGCTTGGAGTGAGGGTTCAGACAGTGTAAATAAAGGAAACGTGGAGTGAATCTGGCTCCTTCTGTCAGCGGAAATGCAACAAATAGCAAATTGCAAATAAGGCTAAATCAGTACAAATGTGTCATGGGAGTGTGGAAATGTACACAATACCTAAACTTCCTGCCTATTGAGAGTCTCATCTGCTTTCCTTATTTACTGATGGGCCCTATATACTTAGACAACCAGAGAAACATTTACATATTGCCAAACTGAAATGTGGAGTTTGTCCTATAACGAGTTACTGCTGCTCAGAACAGAATTAACAGACTCTCAGGTTCTGAGATAACTTACTTTGATTTTCCATTGTTCTTTGGCATCACCTAAATTCCTCTCTTGTTCTTTTTTGGCAGTTTGCATGTCTACAACATGAAACCACTTTGGGATTTTGGGGGGGGGGGGCAGGATAGAAGATTGATGAGTTTTGACTAGTAGAATTTAGAGGGAAAACTTTTTGCATAGCTATCCTTTCTAGCATGCAAGCCAGGGGACCAAAGAATTTTGGAAGGGCTTGTCTATACTTGAAAAGCTCCAACACTGTTGTATTGTAGACATTCCCTACACTGATGGGTCTCAGCAACTCCAGTGGTGGTGCTGGTGATATTTTAGCAATTTACATGCTCTATTCCAGAGTTAGCCATCTCACTGCAGATATTTTCCCTACTGTTATTTCTAGATTTTAGAGAAATAAATATGGTACGTATAGTTATATGTAGAATATGAAATCAGTAGAAATCATGATTTGATTAGAGATTAAAAAGAGAAATCATTAATTATAAGCATAACCTAATGTAGTCATATTAAAGTAATAATAATGAAATCCTTAATTAAGAGTTGCAATACTGTTAAGCAACAAACTTAATTGTACACAATTCAAAATTCACATTTCAAATATGTTCATTTCCTTTTTAGAATATTAGTAAAGTAATAGCCTTTCCTAATTTAAATAGAATACTACTTTACTATTTCATTCCCATCGTGCCTTTGGATTCTGTAGAAGCAACTTGCAATAATTATTTCAGACATCTGCTTAGCATTCTTTGAAGTGCATATAAGTTCTTTTACAGTTTCATTTGAACTCCAGCTGTCTGCACCAAAGTCTATAATCAATCTGAATTAAGTTGTCCTACTTCCCTTAATATATTTTTATTAAGTTCTGCACTGGCCTCTTAGTGAGTCTTAAAAGCTAATTCATGCAGAATTGCCATTTTCTGCTAATTCATTTGTCAGCTTTCCAAATCCCAACTAAAAACAATTGGTGAGACAATTAGTAATTCTCTTCAGAATAACTTTTTCAGGAGTGGAATACATTTAGGCGTGTTCAGACCTTTCCCAGTAACACATATTTAGTGCAGGAAATGAACTGTTAGCACGTTACAGGGCTTAATTTTTAAATATAAATTTGTATTATAATCACTGTTTGATAAAATCAGAGATATTTTTCAATAACTACTATTCTTCATCTCAAATAGCAGTGTCACCATGCACGTGAAATTTGTTTAAATTAGAAGTCTCATTAGTATATATAAAACAATTTGAGACCCTGAAAATGTCTTTAGAATCATAGAATGATAGCCTGGAAGGAACCTCGAGAGGCCATGAAGCCCAGTCCCCTCCACTCATGGCAGACTGAACACCTTAGGCCATCCCTGACAGGTGTTTGTCTAACATGCTCTTATAAATCTCCCATGGTAGAGATTCCACAGCTTCCCTAGGCAATTTATTCCAATGGTTAACCACCCTGATGTTTTTCTTAATGTCCAACCTAAACCTACCTTGCTGCAATTTAAGACTATTGATTCTTGTCCTATCATCAGACATTAAGGAGAATAATTTTTTCTCCCTCTTCCTTGTAACAACCATTTAGGTACTTGAAAGCTGCTATGTCCCCTCTGAGTCTTCTCTTTTCTAAACTAAACAAAGAAAGTTCATTCAATCTTCCTTCATGGGTCATTTTTTCTAGACCTTTAATCATTTTTGTTGCTCTTCTCTGGACATTCTCCAATTTCTTTCCTGAAATGTGATGCCAAGAACTAGACACAATACTCCAGATAAGACCTAATTAGAACAGGGTAGAGCAAAAGAACGTCTCCTTACAAAACCTCTGTTAATGCAATCCCAGAATAATGTTTTGCTTTTTCTTTTTTTAACAATGTTACACTGTTGATTCATATTTTGCTTGTGGTCCACTATGAACTCTAGATCCCTTTCTGCAGTACTCCTTCCTAGGTAGTCATTTCCTGTTTTGTATGTGTGTAACTGATTGTTCCTTCCTAAGTGGAGTACTTTGCATTTGTCCTTATTGAATTTGATCCTATTGAACTCAGACCATTTCACCCAGATAATTCTGAATTATAATCCTACCATCCAATGCACTTGCAACCCTTCTCAGTTTAGTATCGTCTGCAAAGCACACTTTCTATGTCATTATCTCATTTATCATTGAACTTGTAATCTTAATTATGTCTCTGTGTATTTGGAGCTGTTGGGTGTTTACTGTGATTTAGTCTCATAAAATCACCAGCTGAAATATGTTGGATTTGTTATTGAATTAAGCTGGCTGTGCACTTACTGTGTCTCCTAAAACATCCAAGAATATTCAGCTAATCGGATCACTTAATTAACTGAAGCGCCTGACATCCCATTGCTATGAAAAGATGTCATTTTACACAATAGACTATTCTCTTGTCACTGTGGGAGGCAGGTGGAATTTTCTTTGTTTATTTTTTTTTATAAATATAACATTTATTTAAAATCATTGGGGGTGCTTCATAGTACATTCATGCCTGAGTCATGATGATATCTCTTTCATATCTTTATGGTTCTCAGTTTGTGTGCAATAAAAGCTCAGTTTTGCCTTGTGCTCTTTTGGTCTCATCCAAACAGGGCACGCACACACAAAAAATCATTTCTCAAATGAAGCATCATTAGAGAAGCAGTTATTTAACACTCGGAACTATTGTAAATTTAATCTTAGGAGTCTGATATGCCGTAGGTTGTTGTAATATAAATAATTGCAGAGACTAGAGAGTATTTTGTGTCAATAAGTTGCAGTGTAACTATGTTATAGATATAATGTAAATTGTTGTTACTAATTTATTACACATTTGTCAGCCAACGGTCAGGGCAGTGTGTGTGTGTGTATGTTTCCGAAAAAAGGTTTAACGTCTGTGTCTTTACTGCTAGGACCGGGGTCCCATCGCAGAGGGTGGCCAGCAGGCCAACAGATGCCCCGTTATATAGGAAGAGCTTATTACACCTTAGATTTTAGCTGCTAGAACACAGGGGTTCCTTTGCAGAGGGCAGCCTAGGAAAGGCTGAAAAGGTGCCCCAACAGATCTTGTCACCTGGGAGTGACACAGATCCAAACGCCCAAGCTCTACCTATGTCTGTCCCTTTATGACCGGCTGAAGTTCTTTTAAATTGTGCTTGGTTCTATTACAGCAATTGAAGGAGTCAGGTTAAAACTTAAACAGTTACAGGTTTATTTGAGGAAGCTTATAAATCATATGGTTGCAATGGCTATTGTTCTATTTCTTAACTACTAGCAAAATATAGATCTTAAAAATGGTTACAAAGAAGATAAAGATAGAAAAATACAAATAATGGTACCAAGTAACAGCTTACTCTTTCTATGTGAACACTTAAGACAGAGGACCACATCCAGGTACAATTTTTACCCCCTTCTGTGCCTCTCGACTCCAGCATGTCAGGCCAGGGCCGGTCCCTCAATTCCTAGGAAAGACGAAAATACGAGGTGGGCGTCCCCATAGAACCTCGGGAGGTCAAACACCTAACCCGACCAGCAGGTAGAGGGCAGAATGACACTCAAAGTGAGTGTGTGCTGGACCTATCTTATATACCCATGGGGTCACGTATTTCTCTTTCTTGTCTGTCATGCCAAATGGGGCTGGTCTGTCTTTTGTGAGACCAGTTCTTACAAGGGAGTTGTGAACTTAATTTACACTTGTAAGAGAGATAACTAAATTGGAATTACTGGGGATTCTTTTCTCAGTGGGAAATTCCTCTCCCAGGGACTGTGTGTGTGTTCGAATCAACATGGGTGCCAGCTGGTGGCAGTTCTCGCAGCCTCAAGGCCAGCTTATTGCCTTAATCGCTCTCTCTCCACATATCTGTTTTTCCAGCTTCTCAGGATCAGATGAGACAGCATAGACTATGCTGATTTTACTGCTCCTTCTCTGCCCTGTGTGCTTCAGGAACCTCAGAGAGGCCAATAAGATGGATGTGATGGGGGGGAGGGGGTGTCTGTCTGGCTACAACATTCAAATTCCCTAATCCAGGCTTACCTTGTCTGGCAACATCCCTGATCTGGCATCATCCGTGTGAGCGCTCACAGGGCTAAGCTGTTGGGCTGGACCCAGAAGCATTGCCAAATTAAGTGGCCGAGATGGGGCACCAGGGGCAGCAGAGTCACTGAGAGGAACACAAAGCTCCTGGTCTCTGAGGAGTGGGTGGGGAGCCGAGGGGGAGGGCAGTAGCATGGCTGCTGGGATCCGGGATCATAGCGGAGGCACTGGAGAGGAGAGGGCAGAGCTTCCGGGAGGATATCACAGCCCCCAAGTGGCAGCAGAGCCATTTGATGGAGCGTGGAGCAGCCTGGGTGGCAGTGGAGTTGCTTGATGGAGTCCACAGGGCAGCAGCAAAGCTGCTCAGTGCAGCATGAAGCCTCAGATGGCAGCATGAGGCTGGGGAGAACAGGGAGACATCTGGCAGAGTAGAACTCCGAAGTGCAGTGGAGTTTTCCTGGCCACTGCAAAGAGAGGGAAGCCCCGGGCTGTACCATATTGTGTAATCTATTTTAAGAAGAAACCCTCATTGATTTCAGTATAAAAAATCACTGGCATACTATAGTCCCTGAGTTCCCTTATATACGTAGAAATATACAGAAAGACTGGGCAGGAAGGAAAATTAAACAAATCTAATCAGACTAATCCTAAAATAAAAAATGCATTAAGTTATAACAATTGCTAGGATGTAAGAACGTCCATACTGGATCAGACCATAGGTCCATCTAGCCCAGTAGCCTGTCTGCTGACAGTGGCCAATGTCAGGTGCTGCATGGGGAATGAACAGAACAGGTAACCATCAAGCGAGCCATCCCCTGATGCCCAATCCCAGCCTCTGGCAAACAGAGGCTGGGGACACCATTCCTGTCCATCCTGGCTAATAGCTATTGATGGACTTATCCCATGAATTTATGTAGCTCTTTCTGAACCCTGTTAGAATTTTGGACTTTACAACGTCCTCTGAAAGAACTGCCACAGGTTGATTTTCCATTGTGTGACTAAGTACTTCCTTTTGTTTGTTTTAAACCTGCTATCTATTAATTTCACTTGGTGACCCCCTAATTCTTATATTATGGGAAGGAGTAAATATCTCTCTTGTATTATGGGAAGGAATGTTAATGTATCCCCTCTAACATCTGAAAAAGTGGGCTGTACCCATGAAAGCTCATGATACCATCTACATGTTTTGTTAGTCTATATCAGTGTTTCTTAAACTTTTTAAGACCGAGGAACACCAAACAATATTTATTTTTTCCTGAGGAACACCAAGGACTTTTTGTTGAGCAAAAAAAAAAAAAAAAAAAAAGTCAGTAACACCTGCCCCTTTAAGTGTGGCCATTTTGAACTCTGTTGTTCTCCATGGCACACCTCTGACTGCCTCAGAACACAGTTTAAGAAACACTGGTCTATAAAGTGCTACCAGACTACTTGTTTTTTAAGTTTAACAAAAATGAACTTTCTCTAATTTGTTCTATCTGAAGAATCACCAAAGAGTGTTACTCTACAGGTTTCTTAATGCAATCACTAAAAGTATAGGAACATTTTGTACAAAAGAATCCAGGGAGCGGTTGCATTTTTCACATTTATATGTCTGCCATTGACACCATGACTGGGCTTTCTTCAGTTGAGAGCACAGTAATTGGCAACTCTATGGAAAGCTTCTTAGGAAACAAGTCATCAGCTGTGAGAGGTTCTAGTCTGACTGAAGCTTATCTGAAAGGAGAATGAAAATAAGCAGCTTATTATTAAAGAAATCATATTTACAAGTAATCTTGTTTCATCACTTCTAACATAATTTTTGCCCCATAGCATTAATTAGAGATATTGATATTTGCCTTTTCATATAATGTGAAGTTCACACTGTACAGAGATATCACATAAGGCCCGGTACATGACTTCAGTCCCACTTCTGATAGGGTGGCCAGGTGTCTGGTTTTCATCTGGAATGCCTAGTTGAAAAGGTATCCTGTTGGCTTCAATCAGCACTACTGACTGAGTTGCTAAAAGTCTAGTTGCCAATGCAGTGGGGCTAAGGCAAGCTCCCTGCCTGCTCTGGCTCTATGTAACACCCGGAAACATCAGCATGTCTTATATGGCCCCTAGGCTCAGAGATTGCCAGAGGGCTCTGCAGGTCCCACTGGCTGCGAACCATGGCCAATGAGAGCTGAGGGGGTGATGCCAATGGATGCAGAGCTCCCTGGTCCCTTGTCCTAGTACCTGCATGAACATGCTGGATTCTTCTGGGAACCTGCATTAGCCTGGCTATGCCATAGACCCTAATTTGTGGGCATAAGTGGATTTTTGGTACAATCATCCTTTATATCTTTTTATTTAAGTTTTTTTAAAAGCAAATGCCCATACAAAAGCTCTTAGAACATAAGAACGGCCAGGCTGGGTCTCTCTGTCTTCCAACAGCGGCCAATGCCAGATGTCCCAGAGGAAGTGAACAGAACAGGGAATCAAGTGATCCCTCTCCTGTCATGTTTCCAGCCCCAGACCAACAGAGGCTAGGGACACTATTCCTACCCATTCTGTCTATAAATATTGATGAACCTAACCTCCAGGAATTTATCTAGGTTTTTTTAACCCTATTAAAACCCTGATCTTCAAAACATCCTCTGGCAAGGAGTTCCACAAAACACCATGTTCTTTCTACTAGGTCAATAATTAAATTTAAAATAATTAATGTGATCGTTGATTATTTTCACTGTATTTGACTGTTCTATTATATTTCATTCCCTCCTATATGATAACATGCTTTGATTTTTCCTGGATTAGGAATTCTGATGTTAAAGAAAAGCCTGGCTGGACAATGAATAAACAAAGTAATATAGAAATAAACATTTTCTTATTAAATATCTAATTATTGTGTGTAAAGATGTTAACTTACTCAAGGAAGGAACTGTTTGCCCTTCAGCTATGGTTCTAGCCAAAATAGCTATTTTTAGTTAAAATAATTTAATTCTGTTCGAGGGCCTGTAGGCTAAATAATTATATTAACCGCACCCTTGCAGTAAAAAGTTAGAAAGGGTTGGAAGAAGAAGAAAAATGGTGACCAGTGAAATACTAATTCTTTGATTGCACCAAGCTGCTTTAGTGAATATGGTATTATTTGATCATCAGATGTAATTTAGAGCCATTTTTTTTCCTTTGGACACATACATCCTTCTGATTTCAAGGGACTCCACATGTACAAATGAGAGCAGAATTTGACCCTTAGAAATCTTGGTAATCATTGATGTAGGTTTCTGTTTGCATGCCAAGGGAATTGACTCAGACCCTATAAAGATTCTTTGTGTCTTTTTATCTTGCTAAAGTTCAGCACTGAGGCCAAGACCAGAAGAGTTTAAAGAAGCTTGCTTTTTATTGGTATACCTGGATTAATAGTGGAATTTGAGCTTTTAGAAGTAAATGTTAAGCATTGGTATTAAAGTGTCTAAGTATAAAATCTGGTGTGCACTCAGGGGCTCTGACTTTTAATGTGGCTTCTGCTGTAGATGTAAACTTTCTATAGAATTCAAATGTTTGGTGTGTAAGCACAGGACCTACAGTACTACTGTGATAATCATATATTAAACATTAATGGGTACTAGTGGTTAATTGGCATTAAATAAGTCATGCTACTAAAATTATGAATTTTTTTCAAATATCTGTTTATTCCCATAATCCAAAAAGGTGTAAATATTCACTCACAAAAATATACTGAGAAAATGTTATGTGGTAGAGTATATTAATACTATTTTTATATTAATATGGGACTATTTATTGGATTTTTTTTCTTTTTCCAAGCCACAGATAATATATATAATCACACAGTAATTACAAAAAAGAATCTGTGTTACATTGATTGAGACATGCAGTTAGAGCAAATGCAAGGGCAAACACTCTGTATGCTGATTTAGTTAGACCAATGTAAAAACCTGGCATGTATTAATTAAATAGTTAAGTGTGAGTGCTGCTGAGACATTTTGATGTATGTTAAAAGGACATACTGGAAGAGAAAATATAACCATAAAATAGAGTAATGCTTTGTTATCTGTAGCGAGACAGTTGTCTTTCAACGAAGAGAACAACTTGCCAATATGGGTTTTTTTTTTAATGAATTCTTTTCTACAACTCTGACTCTCCTGTTCTTGTGATTATTATGGACTCCGAGGGACCATTTAGGTGTTGTAACTATCAGGTATGCAGATTCCATAATGGTGATTTTACTACTTCATAGACAAGTCAATGAGCAAAATACAATCAATTTATCAAGCTCATGTGCTCACGCATAGTAATTTGGTAGTGACGGCATGAAGTAGGGAATACAATGAACATTAGTATGTTTGGGATAGTTGAGCCAATAACACATTGTGCTATATCTTTTCTCATTTTAATTTATTTGTATTTAAAATTTAATATAGTTTGATAACATATTTTGTTTCAGATTAACCTATAATGCAGTCCAGTATTATTATACCACTGTTTAGAAAAACTTTTATAGTCCTTCACGTGTTCAAAACATGTTCAAGAGCCAATTAACCCTCACAGTTCCCCTTAAATTTTAGGTATACTCATTATTATCCCCATTTCACAAATAAGGAAAATGAATCAGAAATATGAATTCTTCCAGCTAGAAATTCCTTTCACATTCTTTTATTACTTATTTTTTATCGCAAATTTAATTTCTTCTGGTTGACTGACTATCTGAGATACTGAGAGTCTATAACTCTTTATTTTCAGTAGGATTTAGAGTAGCTTAGCTCCTCTTGGAATCAAAACCTATTATACAAGTAATAGGTTATACTTTCCCAGCCTGCCCGATAATATATTTCAACACTAACCTGGTATAAGAGGATAGCTGAGGCTTCATACCTAATAAAACTCACAAAGCAATGCTACAGCTGAAAGGGATCATGAGTCATTGGAGGTGTAAACAGGAACTGAGGGGAGTATACAGGTGGTATTATTGCTACATAGCACTAGTCAGACCATTGCTGCAACAGAATTTCCAAATAGGATGATAGAAAAACTAAAGAGGAGCAGCAATTATACAGGGACTGGGAAATGCAATATGAGATCCTGTGGGTACGTCTACTCTTGCTCCCTAGTCCGAGCTAGGGATGCAAATGTAGGTGACCAAAATTGCTAATGAAGCAGGGATTTAAATATCCTGCGCTTCATTAGCGTGATCTCTCCGGCGCATTGCTCCACTCAATAGCTGATTTGAACCAGGAAGTGCGCGCCAGGATGCATTAGTTTGAACCAAACCCCTTGGTTTGAACTAACATTACTCCTCATTTTGATGCAGGAGTCAGTGTTGGGGCTTGAGGAAGGGCTCAGGGTAGGGGATGAGGTGGGGCTCAAAAGAGGAGGTGGGGTGTAGGAGTTAGAAGAGAGGGTCTCAGGAAAAGAATTTGGAGGAGGGAGCTCAAAGGAGGGGGTGTAGTGCTGAGGAGAAGGATGAGGGGGTTCAGGTCAGAGGATGGGGGGGCTGCCAGCTTCTTTCAAGGGCCATCCGAGAAAATGAGAGCTGCATACCCCACCCCCCAGCTTGTCCCTGGGATCAGGAGGCCAGAAACCCTCCCCATTGGCTTCTCTTCAGGAGCAACCAACAGTTGGAGCCAAACACTCAACCTCTCCTGGGGCCAACCCAGTGTGGGATGCACCATGCACCCTTCTTCCTGGCTGCTCCCCATCCCAGCCTGGGGTGGTGGGGAACTGCACTCCCTGTCCGCTGGCTTCTCCCTGGGGCCAGCCCGAGATGGGGAAGGCCTGGGGCCATGCAGACCAACCCTGCCAGTATTCCCCAGTCCCAGTCAGGGGACTGGAAGGGGGGGGTACATAGGCCAGCCCCTGCAGTGCTCACTGGGCCCAGACAAGGGGGCAGAGATGGGGGACAGGCTGGGGGAATGGTGTTGGGGGGGACAGTCTGTGGCTCCTCCCGGGGGGGGCAGGTAGGCTGCGGTGGTTGGGCCAGCAGGGCTTCCACCCTATCTGGTGCTATGACTGAGGGCTGGGGGGTGAGATTTGACCGGGGAGGGGGGTTACTTACTTGGGCCAGCCCCAGCCCCAGCTCCAGCTGGCCACTGTCTTCCTTGTGTTACCATCCCCCTGTGCTCTCTCTGCAGTATAATTGTTGCCTGTGTTCACTGCCCCCTGTGGTCATTGCAGAGCATAGCTGTCTCTCCTATAAAACACCTCTGATAGTTGGGCATCCCAGAATCAAGGAGCAGCAACACATGCCCTTCTCCACTATGGGGGTACGTCTAGACTACATGGTTCCATCGACGGAGCCATGTAGATGAGTGTACTCAAAAAAGGGAAATGAAGCGGCGATTTAAAAAATCCACGAGGCATAACAGGGCGGTCGACAAGGGCTTCCCTTGTCGACCGCGGAGTGTCCAGACTACCGCGCTGTGCCGCCAAATGGATGATCGGCACAGCGTGGCAGCCATTTTGATGTAAATGAAGCGGTGATTATTTAAATCACTGCTTCATTTCCCTTTTTTTTTGAGTACACTCATCTACATGGCTCCGTCGATGGAGCCATGTTGTCTAGACATACCCTGACTGAGCTACACTTGGACATAAGGAAGAGTCAGGGCTGTGGTCTTCTTTTCAGGTTCCTCATCTTTTTATTATAAATATTAATAAGTATACAAGGTTGTTTATTTAAATTACCTTGCTCTTGGTTGAGTGTCAGAACATGTGTTAGGTCTTTATGGAATTTGACCTGGCTTTTCTGCAGCTGTGAAAAGAATTCTGAGTGTTTTCCTTCTGGCAATCAGAATACAATGGCTGCTTGCTTATTCCTAGAAGTTTGAGGTGTTTTGTAATATCATGATACAGCTGCTGAATCCATGCTATTTTTAAGTTTCATTTTTTGTCTGTGAAACATTATTTGTAGGTAGAATGCTTTTAGAACTCTGTACGACTGAATTACAGCACCTCAGGGATTTATTTCATAGCAGTTGTTTTCTCAGGATAATAAGAACTCCACTGAGTCTTTATTGCCTGAAAATACTTGCAGAAAGAAACACAAATTGCTTGTTACTTTTCTATTTGCATATATTTAGTGTGCATTTTATATGTTTAATGCATGTACCAACCATGCCAATTAGTTGTTGAAAAGAAACAATTTGTTATTAATAAAATAAGAGAGATTTTATTTAGATTTAGAGCTTAATCCTGCTCCTACTTAAGTCAATGAAAAGCTTCCTAGTCATTTTAGTAATGCCAAGTTAAGCACTTGTTTAGGAGAAGTTCCCTTTGCAAAGTCTCCAGTTTTCTTCTGTGTGTCTGGCATCAGTGTACATAAACTTTCTAACTACATTTTCAAATGGCTGGTAACTTATTTGCAATTCCTAGGCTCTTTATCTTTTGCTCATTTGGCTGGCTTCTTGATCAAACAAACAACAATGGCATTTTGATGTATCTGGACAAGTTAGTGAGAAGCTATTTGCTTGCACTTGAACAGTGCTAAGATTTGCCATTTCATGGCTGTAGTTGTCATAACAGGGTGAGATATGAGCCAAATCTGGTTGGGTTTCTTTTCTGCATGGATGTATCCAGATATGTAAGAATAATTAGTTGGTAATAGCATAGACTGTATGCATTCAGGGAGGTAGGGGAATGCAGAACTGCATATCAAGTCTTATCAAATATGCCAAGAGATTTATAACAGCTATAGTGCTCTCAAAGTGAAATGTATTTCAAGCTTTATGCCCCATTAATGTGCTGCTTATAACACCTGTCATTGTAACCAACAAAACTAATTTTTTCTTCTAAATTTCACTCAACTCCAAATCGTGCTTTTACTTTATCTTTGGGGGGGGGGGAGGGGAAGGGAGAAAAAACTGAAAATAACTATTTGGCTCTCATTCCATTTATGTTATTGGGCAGTTTACATTCCATAAACACATTTGGATAAATATTTAGCATAATTTTTCAAAACTTTAGAAAGAAAATAGTATTTGAAAAGACTTCAAAATATTTCAGGAACTAAAGAAATCTGAAAGGAGAAGGAAACTACTAAAAGGCATTTTGTCATTTTTCTTCTCAGCTATTTTCTATCTGAACTATTTTTATCCTGGCTCACAGAAGGGGATTTATATTCCTCTCTGGTGCATTTCTGCTTTACCATTTCTGAGTTTATAACAGTATATGGGACAGAAAATTAAATCAGCTAAAATCCATTTTGTTTCAACAGTGCCTGTCCCCAGCAGCACTAGAATCAAATGAATATACTCTGCCAGTTTAGAAGCTAAGAGTAGCATATTGCACAGGAAGCTGACAATCCCAGATTTCTCCATGAGTCACGATATTCTGAGACTTGAATTGTTAGACACTAAATCTATCAGAAATAACACTCAGTTTTAATGAAAAAATTGAGAGGTGTAAAACTGTTACAGATAGAATACAACAATGTACTTCGTTCACTGCAATTCACTTTCAAATATTGTCGTGAGCTAGGTGACATTTTCTTATAGGTTTAGCTAAAACCCTATTGAGATTGCTAGGTGTGAACTCACCCTTCAGTTACCATTACTGAAAGCATGAATCTGTCCAGGGGCTTTTTGCTGTGTATATTTTTGGGTAAGTAGGGTGGAGAGGAGAGACAAAAAAAACCACTCAAAAAGTAAGAACAGAGTGAGACACAAAGTTGGGAAAGTCAAGTAGGAACTCATAAACACAATGTGACCAGGAAAAAGCAAGAGAGAGCTTTGAGGGCTTGTGTTGCTTAAAGAGGCTGGAGGGCTGTAAGCCAAGAAATTGTTCCTTATGTTCTTTATTCCTTATGTGTTCAGAGACACACTATTTTTAACATTCCTTTTAAGAAATCAAGATTGTATAAAAATAAACCCAGACTATCATTGCTTTCTATTCACGTGTAAAAAAACCACCACTTCCCTGAAATTTTAGTAGCCACTTGGGTTGAAGAGAGGCAACAAAATGAGAGAAAGAGATAGATACTGACTTCAGAGCAGTGAATACTACTCTGCTTGAAGACCATGATCCTGACTTTCCTCTATGTCCGAGTGTATATCAGCCATAGAGGAGAAAGGCATGTGTAGGGACCCAGTTGCAGCTCTCAGATTCTGGGATGCCCAATTTTCATATAAGTAATTGCACAGAAGGGGCCCTGCTGTTATCTCAGGGCTGGTCTACACTGAAAATTTACATTGGCATAGCCACTTCTCATAGGTATAAAAAAATCCACATCCCTGAGAAACAGCAATGCCAACCAAATCCCTGATGCATATAGTGCTAATTCTGTGGAAGAATTCTTCCATTGACCTAGATACGCCCTCTCAGGAGGGTGGATTAACTACAGTCCCAGGAGAATACCTCCTAAACTGAAGCTCTACAGTGCCACAGCTTAGTTCTTTGTGTTGCTGGCATAATATCTCTGCTTCCTTCTCGCTCTGTCACCAAAGATGGAGAAGGTGGCTGGTAAAGAGAGCTGTTGGACAGAGATTTTACCTACATGAGTGTGACGGACCGGGCCGTGTCTGGGCACAGCTGCGGGCATCCGCTCAGGGCGAATTGCTCAAATCCGGGGTTCCTTACAGCCCCCGACTGGCGACCTCTCCACACAGGCCACAAACCAGTCCCACAGAGCGCTTCAGCAGCCTGCCTGAAGCCTCCCGAGCAAAACCCCTCCGACACCCCAGCAATATCCGTGCCCCAGATGGCCCCGGGCCTCATACACAGGTGGGGGGTCCTAGCACCCAATCCCACCTACCCCGAACAAGTTCTGTCCGGTTCCAAGAAACCAGCCACAGATCCCTGGTCAATTTACCCTCTGGACCTTACCACAAATCACGCTGGGCCAATCCTTTATAATCTATATCTAAAGGTTTATTATTACAAGAAAGAAAAGCCTGAGAGTAAGGTTATTAAAGTACAGTACGTTACATGCACCGAATCTCCCAGTTCTCGATGCAGGCTCTAGCAGAGATGTTGCAGCTGCTGGTTAAAAGTCCTTATTGCACATCCTGCGATCAGGATGGGTTCCCAGGTCTTCCGGGCTCTTCAATCCCTGCAGTGCTGCCTCTGGGATGAAGTGCTGAGCTGAGAACAAAATGGCATCGACCACATGGCCTCTTTATACTCCTTCCTGGCCTCTTCTTGTATGCAGCAAGTCACCTGGTCAGAGGCCAATCTCTTTGTTTCCTGCTGGCTGCCCTCAGGTGACACATCCCATTCTTTGGGTGTGTCCATAGCCTATTGAGAGTCATTGTTCCACAGGGCTTTGCTACTCAGCCTGTCCATAGCCATGCTTAACCACATTCACAGAAATATTCAGCTTCCACACAGATTACAGATTCCTACCTACACACATAGACATTAAACACTCACATGATTAGCGTACATAAGACCAACAAACAACAATCTCCCATTCAACACCCCACATGGCTCCCCCCACACCAATTTCTGGGGCCAACATCCCCACCTAGGGGTGCAGCAGCGATCTGGCTGCTTCCCTCCAATTCAGCAACGTGACAATGAGGGGAATCCTCCACTGGGAATCTGTCCAATTTAAGGCCACTATGCACTGAACAAATGGCCTTAACAGACCAGAGCATCTGGCTACATTTTTTGAAGTGTTCTCCTGAACCTTTATTCACACAAATAATCCTTGCAAGCAGGCCCAGGGAATATAAATGAGTACTG
Source organism: Pelodiscus sinensis (assembly GCF_052426305.1). Taxonomy (NCBI): domain Eukaryota; kingdom Metazoa; phylum Chordata; order Testudines; family Trionychidae; genus Pelodiscus; species Pelodiscus sinensis. Next base: position 205,670,175 of record NC_143052.1, read on the forward strand.
GCAATTCATGCAGGTAATAACACTAGGCTCCTGTATAGATGATGCAGGATCAAGTCCTGAATTATTACTATACAAGAAAGCAAAGTGACCTTATAAATGTAAGCATTGTGCTCATGCATGTATGGCAAAGGTGCAAGTGTAAATAACCTTACTTATCAGTATAATTATAAAACAAGGATTGTGAAATTAAAATGTGTTTACAAATCCATTGGTAATAGAAAGCTACATTACCCACCCACAAAAATAAGTGATTAATTGCTGAAGGTTTTCAAGAAGCCGAAGTAGCAACTGCTTACTAATTTTATTATTAACCATTAATCTTTTTGTCCCTTTTTAATTGCCATTTAGTTCTCTTTTCTTACTTTGCATTACATATTTTATTAGAAGCGATGCAGATTTTCTCTGATGGGGATAGATAGACCATTCTGGTAGGACTAAATTGTACTACACAGTACTGAGCACTCACGCAAATGAGTATAAAGGATTTCGTCTGTGTGTAAATGTTCATCCATAAAAGTAAGAATCTGTCCTTTTGTGCTCTGAGGGTGTGTCTACACCGCAGGGCTTAACTCAAAATAAGCTACGCAACTAAAACATATGCTTATAACTTATTTTGAATTTGGGAAGGTCTCCACATGACACATTTTGAAATAGAGCACTATTCTTCTGACTTCCCTTACTCCTTGTACAATGAGGGTTACAGGAGTCAAAGTAAGCAGTCCTCCAGCAGAACATTATTTCAACATGATGTCAAAATAACTGCTTGTGTGTAGATGCAGAATATGTTATTTCAGAATAACCTCCCTTATTCTGAAATAACACTACTATGTAGATATAGCCTGAGATGTCTAAAATTGGTACCTTTTGAAAGGTTTATTGTTGAGCATAAATCATTTAAAATCATAGCACAGTAGTTATCTTAGCTCTCCATGAATGTTTGAAGAGAACCATATGTAAAGCGTAATTATATGACCTGTCTAAATGCTTAGTACCATTACTAGAAAGATAGGAAAGATTTGTAGTGGTGTGCAAATGTTTCATGTAGATTTAAGGAGTGGGGACATTCTGGGTTTTTATTTTGTTTTCAGGGCTGTTATTAAGAAGAGAGTAAGACTCTCTGGGGTAAGATTGTCTGAGTTGTAGAAATGAGCTCCATTGGAAGGGAGAGTATCTCCTAACAGTTGTATAGTCTGTTGCTTAGATACAACCTCTGCTTCATGTATTAAGTGTCAAGTGTATTTAAATGTCGAATAACATGGTTTTATACAAAAACTGTAAGATAAAGCTGGAACAGTTGGTGCAATATATAAAACAAGGACAAAAAGATTAATCCCTGATGTACTTAGATTCAGATATTTAAAAATGTTGAAATGATTGGCAATTTTACTCAGTCATAGCCTGAATGCAAAGAGAGAGACCCGTTTCCCAGAGCTGATGGGGGAGGGGGGGAATTTGAGGTATGAGAGGGGTAGTCATCTTGTGTGTTAAAGCACGATTATCAGTACGAGACTGGTGAGTGGAGAGTAGCCATTGCTGCCTATCTACCTAAATATCAATCACCCTGTGCATCTTCTTAAGCATGTGTATAAGACCACTAATAGAATCTGAGCCTCCATTTTTTAACTCAATAGGAGTTTTACCATTGGCTCCAGTGGATTCAGGATTGCTTTTCCACTTGTGTTAGGGATCAACAATAATGTGTTAATGTTTCATTAATGAATAATAATCAGGGATGATTAGATTTGTGTCTGTTAATTATTTAATACATTTTTCCAGGAAAAGACAGCTATCAATAAGCCCAAATCTTGCTGAGGATGGTACTAGAGCTTAACAAGTGTCCTCTGCTACCATTTCTTTGTGTGGATATACAGGACTTTAGTCATGATAGTTCCATGTCAACTGCAGATTTGAATATTTGGAGTCCTACTTAAAGAAAGCACTTAAACATCCCTATTCTGGACAACACATAAGCACATTATGGATGTTGTCCTGAATATGAACTCTTTCCTGAATTTGTGCTTAAAATAATAAGCAAACAATTTTAACATAGCATTGACAATGCATTATAGCAGAAGTAAATGATCGTTTCAATATGTATCACATAATGTTTTATTTTAATATAGCTGTGCATGTGAAGAACAAGCCTTCCTTGGGAAGATGCCATGGCTTCCTCTTCAAACTATATTTTCAACGTGATATTAGACACACAATTCCACTAACACTAGTGGTCAAAATTTACAGTGGAATTTCACTGAATAAATTGAGTTGCACTCATGAATACTGTATGTGGCTTGTTATCGAGTTGATGCACATATGGCTGGGTGAAAGAGAAGCTAAGAAATTTAAAATGTGAATTGCTCAGTTACTATTACTTCTTGCATTTTCAGTCATGGGCTTCATGATGGAGACTCTCAAAGTCTGCAAAGTATATAATGACTCTATTCTTATTGAAATCAGATCATTTGCTATTTATTTTTAATCCCACCCAAGTGGATCACTAATTTCTTTTCAAATTAAAAAAAAAACCTCATTCATTAAATAAGAACAAAAATATCCTTCTCATGTAGTCAAGACATGCCAACTCCATTTGGTGGATCTAGGTCTTTATATTTGACTGTGGCTGAACATTGAGCAGTGTTCAGAGAAGAGTGCAGTGTTCTTCCATATTTTAGGGGCCACCAATTAAAATGAAACATTGGTGTTCTGTTGCTTTCTTTGTTGGGTCTGTCTGTAATAAATTGAAATTGTGGACAAGCAACATGACTTGCCCCATAATCTCAGCCATGCAGAGTACAATGCCAACCACAGTCTCAAAAACAACTCTGACATTATAATCAAAGAGGCTGACAAAGGAGGTGCTGTAGTCATCATGAATAGGTTGCATTACGAACTGGAGGTTGCTATACAACTCTCTAACACTGCATTCTACAGGCCACTATCCTCTATTCACATTGAAGAATACTAAAAGAAACACCATTTACTCAAAAAACTGCCTAAAGAAGCGGAAGAACAGGACTTCACAGTCATACTCCCAGAGCCCCAAGGGGGGTATTCAGTCTGCTTCCCAAGATAAACCTGGAAATCCTAGAAAGCCCACCATCTCTGGCATTAACACTCTTACAGCAAGATTGTCTGGCTATATAGATTCTCTCCTCATGCCCTATACTACAAGCACTCACAGCTGTCATTGAGTCACCACTGACTACCCAAGAAAACTACAATGCATTGATGATCATTCAGAAAATGTCATCCTAGTCGCTATGGATGCAGAAGATCTCATCACAAACATTCCACAAAAAGATGGACTACAAGTCAGGTACTGTGTCATGGCACAGCTAGTTGCCGAGCGTTGTAATTTTGTTCTCACCCATAACCATTTCAAATTTGTGAATCATTTATTCCTACAGGTCAGTTGCACCATTGTGGGTACCTGTATTGCCTCATAGTATGGCAACATTTTTATGACTGACTTAGAACAATGCAACTCAGCTCTTCTCCCAAAGTGCCCCTCCTCTATCTGCACTACACTGATGACATCTTCTTCATCTGGACCCAAACATTCTTAAAACTGCAATGCCCTCCTGGAGAAGTGAGGAAACTGATTGACAGAGCCAGGCAGGTACCCAGAAGTCACCTACTATAGGACAGACCCAACAAAAAAAGCAAAATACTGCCACTGGTCATTACCTACATTTTCCAGCTAAAACCTCTCCAACACATCATCATGGATGTACAACCTATCTTAGATGATGATCCTTCACTCTCAAAAACCTTTGGAAGCAGGCTAGCTCTCGTTTACAGATAGCCTCCAACCTGAAATGCATACTCACAACCAATCACACACCCCACAACAGAAACACTAACTAATCCTTGCAACAAATCATCTGTCATATCATCCAAGGTTCACTCACTTGCACATCTACTCATATGATATATGCCATCATGTGTCAGTAATGTTGTTCGGCCATATACATCAGACAAACCAGATTGTCCGTGCACAACTGAATATGCAGACACAAATCAAACATCAAAAAAGGTAACATACAAAACCAGTGAGAGAACATTTTAACCTTCATGAATACAGTTACAGACTTGAAAGTTGCCATCCTCAAGCAAAAAAATAAATAAATTCAAAAACAGACTGCAATGTGAAACTGCTGAGCTGGAATTCTTATGCAAATTTGATAACATCAGACTGGGTTTGAATAGGGACTGAGAATGGTTCTCTCATTATAGTAAGTAATTTTCCACTTTAGATATTCCCACCTTCTTATTTACATCCACTCTGATTTGAGTTAGCTCTGATGCACATTCCAGTCTCTGCATCCCTACTGTCTCTTTCTTTTTCTTTCACTTTATGCATCTGACCAAAGGAGATGCAATTCATAAAAATGTATGCCATAGTAAAATTGTTAGTCTTTAAGGTGATACTGGACTCCTTATTGTTTTTTGCACAAATAGACTAAAACTCTGAAACCATTCTCATGACAGGGAAGCTAGCTATTGTATGCTTCCTCTGTTTGCAAACAGCCAGAGCTGAGTGTTGGTAATGGCATTGTATAGCCAGAAATCTGTAAGTTCTGAGTTTCACTTGTAGATTCTTGTCTTGTCATTTGGGGTGCATCTACACTGCTCGAGAAAAAAAAAGCTCAAAATAAGATATGCAATGTTGGAATAACGAGACCATTATATTTTGATATAACAGGCTTGCCCTTAAGATGCAGAATAGCTATTTTGGGATATCGGAGGTATACTGGAATAGTTCCTCAGTGGGAACGTAGCCTTGGATAGTATAGATGACAGCAACACTTATCCTGTATTGAAAATGGGATGCTGTTACAAAATTCATTTTTTAACCTGCAGACATTTTTTACTAAGTTCTCCTCTATGTTTTTATTTTGGTAAAAGGGAAACTTATTTGCTCTTTGTGTTGAATATATGTATTATATGTTTGTGCTATATCCTGCAAGGTACCATAGATTATACTTGGTTCAAATATTTGATTAGGCAGCATCACCTGTATGTCTTAAGTCTTTGGTTACATCGGATAGAAACCCATGGCACTGAGTCTCAGTTCCTAATCAGCTGACTTGGGATCCTGGGAGCTCAAGCTGCAGGAATAAATATTGCAATATAGATATTTTGGTTCAACTCCCCTTCCTATTCCCCGTGAAAGATGCTTACTGACTTCTCAAGGAGTTTTCAAAACAGCTTAAACAGAACTGTACAGATCTCTTTAAAAATCCACTCTTCTGTATCTATAGTCTGGAGTGTCAGATATAGTTTGAATTGTAGTTGCATAAGGCCATTCATAGTGAAAATAACTTGGGGTCTGATTTTCCCCATCCTTGCTCACATTAAGAGTCATTTACATTTCAACAGTTTCATTGATTTTGTTGTGACTATATGTATATAAATCTGCTTAACATGTGCACCTGTATGTCAGATGGCCCCTAGTTGTTTCTTTAAACAAGCAACTTGTTACAGTTCTTTAAATCTCTCTTCTGTAAAAATATGTAAACTGCCTTCTTTCCATTAAAGCTGAAATAGTATATGAAAGACATATGAAGGTGTGAGAAAACAGAAGGGAATTGATTCAAAATGTGATCTTAATTATATCAACTTCCATCACATTGAGGTTTCCATGCTGAGGGACTATTTTCTTTGAGATGTATGCCAAGTTAATTCTTAATAGGGCTGCGTCCCTGAAGTATGGTGTAGTTGGTTTAAAAATCTTTTATAGGGAAAAGATACCAAATTTGGAAAGAGGATGCATTCATCATCATAGTGTATCCATAGATAAATGGGATAGTGGAGCAGGGTTTGTCAAGGCTGTTCCCTACTCCGGCACTTCAAGTGCAGAAGGTGGGGCCCGCAAGAGATCTTAAATACCCTGCCACTAAAGGCTTCTCTTTAGAAAAAGCTCCCCAAAGGACATAGATTCCCTGACCTTGGGTAGTATGCTGCCACCACTCAAATGCAAAAAACCCTCAAGAGCCCTGTAAGAAGCATTTGGGAATTCTTCCTGTGGGGTAACCTCCTCTTCAACTATGGCCTCCTCTTCAACTCTCCCCCCAGGAGAGAACTTGGAAACAAACTGTAATTTCTTAATAGTTGACCTTCAGTCTCAGATATGTGTACACAGGAAATCAGATCATAGTCTTTAAAAGATGATGTTATTAACAAAACAAAGAAGATATATTTAGTAAAGCATAGGTTGCTAGGTGTTACAGAGCAACTGAAAAAAGGCAGATTAAAAGCACGGAGAATTGTTTCCCTGAGATTCAGTTTTAGTTACAGTGTATGGGAGGAGGTTACCTAGGTTCAACAGAGTTAACAAACCAGAAAATAACCTGATTGCATCTAACTAAACATCCACTGTTCACTTATATATCTGTTGTTCCAAGGTTCAGTCCTCTCTAGTGTCAAAGTTAGACAGGACTCACAGATTTGTCAGACCGCTCTGTTTATTCAGCAACGCTGCTCTGCCAAATTAACCCAGAAAATGTGAGTACCATACAGTCAAAAAAAAAGCCAAGTTAACAGGATTAAAAGGAGGAGCAAAACTTCACATGATTAGTGTGAGACTTAGTCAAGTATCTTCATTTCAACATCAAGCACACAGCAATCTCCAGTCCATATCTCCCTGGTTATCTCTAATTGCTTTCTGCTTAACACTTAATGTTCCTTTTCCTGTTAACTCAGGCCCACCTGGCTAGCACATTGATCTGCATACCTACAAACAACATTAACATACTTTTCTTCTTCCTGTTCAGAGACAAACAGTATTCCTTCAACTTATTCAATTATTACAGCACAATTCATCTTTCTCTTACATTATAATTCTTTCTACTTTCACACTAGACAATTCCATGCTTAGTTCCAGGCTTACATCATCTCTCCCCCAGCTCTTGCTCTAAACTCACACAAACCCTGAAGCAGGCAAAACCTGTTTTTCAATTAAAATCTTTCCATTCAAATCTTTTACTCTTTTCCCATTGGCTCTTCTGGATCCCTGTCAACACTTCCTGGATACCCACAGGCAATTAAGGTAACGGAATGTCTGAGATGTCTAAAAAGGATAATACCCTCCTGTGCATCATAGTGTACAACTCACTGCCATAACACCTCTTACTGGTCTCACTGGGAATTAGCTCTGACCCTGGTACTGTGGCCCCTTTTGGCCAGTGTCTCACTAATCGTCTCTCTCCAGCTTCAAATTCTGGACCTGTGTCACTTCCTGACTATGGCCTCCTCTTCAGGATGCTGCCTTCTGGCAATGGTCACTACCCTGGTCTCTGTCCCCCCTACAAGAGGTATCAACAAACTTCACTAAATACACTTGACACTGTAGCCAAATGCAGCCCAAAGTCTAGCCTATTGCCTCAGGGGTAAGCTGCAGTCTTTACAGGTCACTGTCCATAGTGGCAGGATTAGGTGCAGGTGGGGACCCAAGCCTGCTTACTGCACTGGATTCCGATCCAGGGACCCTCTGACATCAGCCTTGTTCTGCCCTCCTTTGCTCTTCCCTTCACTGATCTCACTCCTAGGGCCACTTCTCCATGATCCCTTGCACTTTCTTGGTCCTTGAATCAAGGCTACAGCCTGGGGAGGTTATCATGCTAGAGCCTCCCTCTTTAGCTCTGCTGAGTCTGTCCAGCACTGCTTTGTTACAAGTGCTTCTCCTTTGCTGGGAACTGGTCTTGCACCCTGGCTGGTCAAGACCCAACTGTTCTGCTGAGCAGCTCCTTATAATAAGCCCACTCCAGCAAGCCATCCTCTCATTGGCTTCTTACAAGCCTCTCACTCATTGGCTGGGGCTTTGTGCAGGTTCCCTCGGCTTACTTTAACCCCTTCCAGTCAAAGCGGGGCAGCCACCCCACTACATATAATTATAAAAGTAGTCATTATCAAAAAAAGATTAATCTTGAAAATATCTTTTAAACAAAGCAGAATTAGAGGTAACTTCCTCTCACTCCACAGCTAAACCATCTCAGGCCTGGTCTATACTTAAAATGTAGGTTAACCTAGCTACACCTTAGAGACATAATTGAGCTGACCTAGGGCCCAGTATAGATACCATTATGTAAGTGGAAGAATTCTTACATCAATTTAGCTTCTGCTTCTCAGTGGAGATGGATTAACTACCGAGTCAGGAAAAAAACCTTATTTCACTGCAGCAAGTATCTACATTACACTGTTACAATGGTGCAGCTTCAGCCTGTAGAGTCTGTAGTATAGACAAATCCATAGTTGTAGGTTTATGAACTCTGGGAGAAGTAAACAAGTTATCACTAACAATGCATCTTGCTGAACTTGGTCTTTTAAATAATTAATGTAGTCGCATAGTTTATCCCAGAAGAGAATAAAGTTTACAAGTTGTGAATCCATTAATTTAGATTTCCCATTTAATTCAGACCTGATAGTTATAATAGCAATTCCTTTTTCCTGACCTAACTGAAGTTGTAACTTATTTACAATAACCCACATTAGAATCCTATGTAACTGGTAGAGGTTTGGATAAAACATGATTTTTTTCACTATAAACTATGTAGTATGGAAATCCAAAATATGGCTACAAGGATTTTAGAATAAGATGACATACAATAGATAGCTTTCAAACAATGACCTTTAGTCACTTACCAAGAGATGTCTGGAATATGCTGGCAGAAGCACAAAATCTTTCCCCCCCCACAAGCTGTGAGTTATATCACTATTAGCAAACTGGAGATAGAAGTGCTTATTTGAATTAGATGCCCATACTTGCGTTATCTTTATTCTTCTTTTCTGTTTGGTCAATGAAATGCTCTGAATTTTACTTGTAGTGTTGTAAAATGGAGGGAGGGGGGAGTTAAAAATTCAGTCCAATGAATAAGAGAAATCATTTCAACTCTGCAAATAAAAGTAGAAAATGAAATCTGTAGCTGTTTTCATATAGGAATATTAATACATACAAAGCAAATAATTCATTTTCTTGAATGCAGGAACACAGCATGGCATTGGCTCATAGTATATTGGATTGAACCTCTGAAATTTTGAAAGGATACCCTGAAAGTATTTTTTCCAGAGCTGTATTTTGATTTCCATAAATAATTGTAATATGACTAAACGATGTTTGAAACTGGTTTCTTTTTATCAAACTTTTTTTCTCCCCACCCTATACTCAGTTGATAAGCATATAACTCAAGATTGTTAAATTGCTAACACTGAATATACTTTCTGGATTTTGAGGGAGGGATGGGCTATTTGTTTAAAGAATATTTCAGATATAAAATACTATGTGGATGTGGAAAATGAGTATATACAAAAATAGGAATTCTATTTTTATCAGTAACTAAATGAAACAGCTAAGATTGTTATTTATAATTTATTGCATGTGAAATAATATGTATGCCAATATTCCTTTCTGTACATCTATATTCACTTAGGCTACGTCTAGACTACAAGCCTCTTTTGAAAGAACCTTTCGAAAAAACGTCTTTCAAAAGAGAGCTTCTAGACTGCAACCACTTCTAGATGCAGGTGAAGTCTAGATGCAGGTGAAGTCTAGATGCAGGTGAAGTTTTTTTGAAAAAAGGCCACTTTTTTTCGAAAAAACCCTGTAGTCTAGACAGAGCCTTAGATCTTAATCCTGCAAAGACATACATCTGTATTTTATTTAAAGCCTTACTGGGCTCATTTTTCTTATGTGCTTAAGTTGAGCACATATGTAATCCTTTGCAAGATCTTCCTGTAAGTGCCAAATTCTGCCCTCATATCCATGCCACAAGATGGATTCTGTCAACTAACAATAGTATAAATTAGGAGTAACTCAATGGAACAAAATAGAGTTTTACTGCTGTCAGACTTGTGAAAAGGTGAGGTAAATAACATTCCTTGCATTTAATTTAACTTGTGATTTTAATGTTCAAGACATTCAAATCAGTCTCCCTGCTTACTTTTCAGAACAAACACTATTTGAAATCTGTATGTTTTGCATGTTTGCTTTATTGGGCCATTAAAGACCATTCCATTGGACCTCTGTGAGGAAGGAGAGCGGCATTACCTAACCACTTAAATATATCTGTTTAAATGCAATCATGATAACTCACAAGCATGTGAATCCTATTGAAGTCACTGCAATTACTCATGTTGTGAGATATTAGCATAATTAATTGAGTCAGAATCTAGCTTTTAATGAAGAGTCATGGACAATATTTTGGAGATCTTTGCCCTGTTTTCAGCCAGTGATGTAATCTTTTAAGTATCTGAAAATGTCTGAATAATGTTCAGGGCTGTCCTTAGGGTTTATGATGCCCTACGTGGGATTATTAAACTGGTGCCCCTATGCCTAGATTTGTCAAGCCAAAAAAAAAAAAAGGAACCCACCAATATATTAAAATCACATTCCTTCACCAAGACCCCACCCCTTTGGGGCCCCATCCTCTCTGTTCCCCTCCTCGCCTCACTTGCTATCCCCAGACATTATACCCTCTCACTGGGTTGAGACAGGAGGTGCGGGCTCTGGGATGGGAACGAGGGGTTTGGGTGTGGAAAGGGGTGAGAAGTGCAAGCTCTGGGAGGGAATTTGGATGCAGGAGAAGGGGACGCTGGCTCGGGATGCTGGCTCGGGGATGGAGTTCCAGGCTGAAGAGGGTTGGGGTCAGATGGAGGGTTGGGGTGCTGAGAGCAAGCCACAGACTTGTGGATGTGAGGGTGCAGGAGTTTGGGCTGGGGTTCATGATAGGCTCAGGAGCAGGGAGGTTGTGAGTATGATGGGCTCAGGACACAGATTTGTGATGTGTGGATGGTGCAGGAATGTTGTGTAGAAGACTGAGGATGTGGGGATGCAGGAGTTTGGGGATGTAAGAGGCTCAGGACAGGAGGTTCCAGTGTTTGATTGGCCCCAAATCTGAGCCTGGTGGTGCAGGAGTGTTTTGATGCTGCAGTGAGATGGGGATTTGGCCCCAATTGGGGGCATGTTGGCCAGGCTTCATTTTTAAATAAAATATTATGTCAAACTCAAAAGGTTTTAACATTGTCTTTATATACAAGAGCGGCAGGGAACCTGTTTTGAGTCAGTGGTCACTGACCCACAGAAAAGTCAGTTGGGGCCACACAAGTGAGATGCCAAAAATAATACCAAAAACCCCCAAGCCTCACTAATGTGATCCCAAGGATGCTGGCACAGCTGGCAGGGTGATGGAGCCAGGGACAGAGTGGTGCTGGGTGCTGCGGTAGGTTGCGGGGTCCAGGGGCAGGGTGGTGCTGGGTGCTATGGTGGATGGCAGGGAGCTAGGTCTGGGGACAGGGTGGTGCTGGGTTCTGGTGACAGTGTTGGTGGGGGGCAGGGAACTTGTGGGGGGTCTGGGCAGTGGACAGGGGCAGCTGGGACCAGTTCCTGGCAATCCTGCAGCACCTCTGGGAAGTGTGAGACTGCACTCCCCCTCCCCAGACAGCTGGTGTGCAAGCTGCCTGAGCAGCAGGGGCTGTTGCACCCCAGCAACTTACCTCCGCGATGCTGTCCTGCGGGGTTGGGGGAGGGCACAGGGAGTCCAGGGAAAGCAAAGCTCTGACCTCCTGGGAGGAGTCATCAGCACAGCATTGTCACCCTTGTAAACCCCGTAATCTCTTCCAGCTCCCTCCTGAGTTCTGCACCCTGAGCCCCCCCTCATCAGAATCTGTGCCCTGAATTCACCCCTCCTGCCCTCATTCTATCACCCTCTGCCCTGAGCTGCCCCCACAAACCTTCCAGTCCCCTCCCCATATTGTGCTTAAAAGAAGCACCCAGGATCTTTTTCAGAGAGATAAGGCAACATGCCACATTTATTGAACATACATAGATTAATCAATATTTATCATATGTATATGACACATCACACTCATGCACTCTCTCTCTCACACACACACACACACATTCCATCTTGTTGTTACCAAAAGTTGCTCCCCCTAACTGTACTGGCCAGGTGAGTTAGATGGGGGAGGGGTGGAGCCAGGCTTCTGTGGACAAGAGGAAAATCCAGGGTCCCTCTGCAAGGTATCTCCTATTTATCCCCCTCATGCAGCCAATTAGTCATCACCTCGCATTTCTTAATGCAGCTTCAGAGAGAGTTCTTCCAAGGGCAGGCATTTGCTGCTTGACTCCCAAGGCTCTGTATGTCTAGTCCTCTTAATGAGCTCACTTTGCAGGTATTGTCTTGGGTCTGGCTCCCAGACCTTCTCCACCCTTGTAACTGCTGCTGGAGGGGCTCACCTTTCATTCTCCATTCACATCTCATTCATTTCAATAAGGCAATCAAGGAAAGGGGAGAGCTCAAAAGATATTTTTTTCTTACAAAGGAAAGTTTCTTTTAATACAAAGTTATAGGAGAAATGTTACTGAGCTTCTATAAGAACACTTAGAGATATATCTAAAAGGACAAGATCTTAATAAAAAGTTATATGAGAGCGATAATATTACAGGGATTTAGCTACACCCACACATATTAACCCCTACCCCTTACCAAGAGTCCCCTATATCTCTGCCCTGACTCCAGCCCTGCAACCTTATACTCCAACCCTAATGTCCCACACCAAACTCTGTGCCCTCAGCCCCCTACCTCCTGCCTTCACAATAGCACCCTTCCACCCCTGCCCTGAGTTCACCCAACTCTCCCAGCCCCTGACCTCATTTCTGTACCCCCACCCTTTTTTATTCTAGCAAAAGATAGAAAACTTGCAAATATTGTCCACCAAAAAACTATAGCTGATGTTGTGGCGGCGTGGCGGGGTTCCCCCGCCTCCTGCACCCCCATAGTGGCATGTACAGACTCCACCAGCCACTAGAATAGAGGGAGTTTTTTGATTTTTCCAGGATACAGCACAGCGTAGATGTAATCCGGTTACAGGGCCAGGCCTAGGATGACTCAGCCCCCCTTGAGATTGGGGAGATTGGGCCCTTAAATCCCAGCCCACCTTTGCTTAGGCTGCCTCCTCCATGATTCCAAATAGAAACTCAAACTCCTAGTCTTCCTTTTTCTCCCTCCCTGGGAGGCTGAGCCTGAGTGTCTGGGTTAATACACATTTGGGAGAGTCAGTGAGAGTCTCCCATTACAGCACAGGGGGACCCCAGGTCACAGAGCAGACAGCCCCCCCATTACGCCACAGATGTTATAATCGCTTTCCTTCTGATAGTAATACAAACTTCCTTTTAGGCTTTTCCCCTTCATTTTTGAAAAATTCTATCATATAAATAAAACATGTACATTTTTCTTTTATTTTGTAACCTCTCCCACTATCCACTCTCCTCTCCCCACCCCCCGAAATTAACACTTAAAGATCCAGATATGCTCATAGGGACATATATATGTAATCACAACCTGCATAATAAGATCTCCACCTAAAGAGAGGGAGGAGGAGGGAAAGCCTTCTCCTCGCTCATGCGTTGCTGGGAGCCAGAGCGGGACAGGCAGTGCCCCGGTATCTGCAAGTGCCCGGGTCAGTCCCCCTCCAGCCAGCCCCACTGCACACTGCGCCGCCCCCCAGCTCTGCTTCCTGCTCCCCTTTCCATCTGGTCAGTCCCACGACACCCCTCTCCCCCCACGGACCCTACCCCAGCTCTGCTTCCCGCTGGCCCGTTCCTCTTTCTAATCACTCCCCATCCCCCACAGCTCTGCTTCCCATTCCCCTTCCATCAGGCCAGGCCAGCCCCACAGCCCCCCACTCTGCTTCCCGTCACTCCATCAAGTGTGTCCATTTTTTGGGGGGGGGGTTGCTTTATCTGATAATCCTACTGGTGCAGCCTCCACGTGCGCAGCTCAGCTTCCGCCTGGCACACAGCTAGCTCACCCCCCAACTCCCCTCCAGCACCTCACCCAACCCAACCCAGCCCTGCTGGAGGGGATGGGGGAGAGAGCGGTGATCTGCAGGGGAAGGGGCATGCTCCATGGGGGGAGGGGAGAAGTAAGGTAAGGATACTGCCACAGAGCCATCCAGCCAGCCTGCTTCACCTTAAGAGAGTGCCACACATGTGAGTTCTTTCCCCCACCTTCCCTTCCAACAGACCCCAGCAGCCAATCCCCTCCCTCAGACTGTGCTGCAGCTTGCAGGCAGCGCATTGGGCTCTCTCTAGGACCTTGCTGTTGCCTGCTCCCTGCTTCCCATCCGGCCGGCAGAGCGGTGCCCCAGAAATTCTGGTGCCCTATGCAGCTGCGTACTCTGCGTATGCCTAAGGACCGGCCTGATAATGATAAGCTACAAGCACTCTCAAGTTTCAGTCAGATATTGGATATTCATGGACTAATATTCACAGCTAATACCGGTAAAGAAATTTCTAGGAGGTCGTTTCAATATTTTAGTAATCCAAAATAGGCCATATACAGTAGAATCACTGAGGTATGAACTGTATGGTCAACTACACATCTCATTTGGAACAGGAAGCACACAATCAGGCAGCAGCAGAGACTGGGCAAGAAGCAAAAACAGTACTGTAATAAAGGTAAACTATTAAAAAATGGGAAAGTTAAAAAAAAAAGATTTGACATGGTAAGAAAATTGTTTCTGTGCTTGTTTCATTTAAACTAGAATGTCTAAAAGAAGCCTTATTAAAAGAAGTCAATATTCAGTTGCAAATTGTGGGCCACCATAATGTTTTGATCAACATCTCTGAGTTATCTCCATTCCTGGAGTGTTCATAACTCTTAAGATATTAGGTGTTCAAGATTCTACTGTATGGTTTATATAGCAAAATACACATAGAAAGAAATTCTACTCTGAGACAGAAAGCAAATCCTAATATTCTAAGTAAATTATCCTGCCATTATGCACATACATCTCGTAGTCCAAAGTGCTCCTGAAAATGATAAATTTGTCCATTAGAAATAGCTTATTGGTACATTTTGACATCATGTTGAAGATCATAAATGTCTCCTTAGTAAATAGAGATACAGAATTTCATGACAATCTGTTTCTCTGCAGATCTTTGAGCTGTTATAGTGTTTTATATCTCAGGTCAGTGTGACAGCACTTCAAGAATTTACTGAAATGCAGTGTTGGAACTTCCTCAAATTGTTATTGAATTAGCACTAGAGCTGTGCTAATAACTGATTTTTCAGTTCTCCGAAAACCAAAATATGTAAAGGGTAATAGTAGTTTGGATCTGATTGAAACAGTTTCATTTTTAAGGGTTTTTCACCTTTTAAAAATACAATTAAGGTAATTTAAAAAAAATCAACATGTTTCATTACAAAAATATCAAAACAAAACATTAGGTTGAGAATTCAACATGAAGTGGAATTCAACATGAAGTTTCAGAATATTTTCTCTTTACTTGAATCTTCATTTTTTAGTTAAAAAATTGTTATAACCTCCACCATGGTCAATTTATCAAGTAGTAGACACCCTAACTTTGGAAATTATTGCTTATATATATATACTGTTTATGATTCATTCACACAGGTTTACCAAGCAGAAATTGAACCCATTAAAGAAAATGTGAATCATGTCAATGACCTTGCTCACCAGTTCACCTCTTCGGATATACCGCTTTCTCCATATAATCTCAACTTCCTGGAAGACCTGAACACCAGGTGGAAGCTTCTACAGGTAAAATTGTCTTAATTATTTTTGAAGCACTGCATTTAGGTGAACACGTTTTTTCTTGTGTTTCATTTTTTTTCCCAGTGGAAGAGTGATGAAAATGTTGAGTAATAGAGAAAATTGTTGCTATGCAAATTACAGTGTTCATATGGCTTTCTTCACGTGTTTCTGACCATTGAAATAACATTTTCTCTAGAATATGAGCTATGCTAGCCCTGTTAATTGCAAGTAATCAGCACATAGCCCATGCATAATTAAAACTATGCTTCTAGCTGGTTGCTTAAAATTCTCTCTTCAGGAATAGGAAATTGCTTAATATAATTCATCACCTTAAAACAATTTAAAATACCAAAAGATGCACATTTACTGCAATTTTCACTATCACGTATATCCCATAACAATTCATTATGGGTTTGGCATATTCAGTCTTTATAGATCTTTTGTACTGCATATGGAAGATTGACTTAATAGATTAACAGCTCCAGCCCTTTCTCTTTTCTATTTAAATTACTTCCAAGGACATTAATTTTAAATACTTTCATGTACAAGCAGCTTAGTGATCCTGTGCACTACATCCATTAAAATCACACCTGTGGAATCAAATATAAAATTACAACGCACTATATTTATTAGTCATTGGTAGAATTCAGTTCTGCTATTAAAGTAATCAAAAAGTGGATATGAGTTTGTTTTTAAACCTGAAGTAGTATTAGAATATTTTATCACATCAGAACGAATATCAAATTTAAATGAAAACAAAATTGAAAAGTTATAGAGCATTTTTTACAGAGATATGCATCAACTTAAGTTTAGTTATTCTCTATTATCTGCCAGCAGTGCAAACCTAATTTGCATATATTACAGAATTTCTTTTACTTTTTGCAAGTGAGCCTAATTTGGATTAATAGGAAACCTGTATGTGTGCATTCACTGATGTACTGAATTCCAAAATCGGTTAGAAACAGTGTATTGACTTAACATGGACATCTTAAATATATGTAAGAAGGAAATGCAGGAAAAGCTTTGAATTGGATTTAATAAAGCAAAGTGCTATTGCTTATCATAAGAATCCAATCTTCAGTGGACAAGAATAACCCCCTTTGCTCTATTCATACACATGATCAGAGATGACCCATGCCTGCTGATGGAGAGGTGGAGGGGTCTGAAGGAGGGCAGTCATTTTCAGCAGTATTACTGAGCATGCTCTCTACAAGGCAAGCAGCAAATCAGGTATGGGGAAATGTGACCCTGTATGCCCTCCCACATGTCACCTCAGGATGTCCCCTGTGCTGTTCTTACCAGCACTGGCATTTCCTCCAGCCAGCATGTAAGCCGTGCTTTTGATTCATCACACCTTTCAACCAGGATGCCTGACAGACTATCTGATTGCTGCTTTGGTCCCCACAAGAGATCCCAGATTCAGGTCTCCTCTTCAGTCTGAGGCATCTTCTCTGAAAGCAACTTTTCTTTCTCCTGGAATTCTTCCCTTGCATCTTTGCTAGCTGCCCCTGAAAGCCTTGCATCTTCTTATATGTGTATCTTGCTGGCTCATGCTTAGCAGCAGCAGGCTCCATTCCTATTGATCCTATGAGCCCTTCCGATAGCCAATCTCCTTCCTCAACTGGCATGCAAATTTCCTTCCATCACAGAGCAGTAAATGCTTGGTATACCTGCTAGCCAGACATAGTTTCCAGTCCAGCTCAGGAGATGCCTTGTTTAGTCAAACCTCTCACATACATGCCTTATTGAATAGGTTAGGGGGAATCTGAACCATTTCCTTAATAAACTCCATGTAGTGCAGGTGTATAGGCAAAAAATAGTTCATTTGGAAAACTTCAGTGTATCTAAAAAGCTACATTTGATGCATCTTATGTGAAAAAAACTTATTTGTCTCAAGAGCAGCAATGAACAAGCAATGAACAAGCTATTTCAGATAAAATATTAATAGTATTGAAATTTAAACCAAACCCAACTGTTATTCAAAAAAATTCCCACTGGAGACCACCCAGGGTTACACTAGAATGGGTTTATTGATAAACTAAAGAAGATAGAGCTGCCACCAAAGTTTTAAGCTAAAGAGGGAACCAGCTATCTCTCTCACACACACCTTCATTCATTCGCTCATTCACACACACTCATTCCTGCCCTCAGGCACTCACACACTTAGAAAGACATATATATGGGTTGGAGAAGGAGCCAAGGCATGCTGGTTCTGGAGGGTCTGTCTGCTGATCATGGCTGGGGAGCTGGTCACGAAAGAAACTGGCTATAGAAAAAGGAGCTTCTCGGGAAGAGCTTTTGCCACATGCTCTCTTCTTTTATTATCAGAGGGGTAGCCGTGTTAGTCTGAATCTGCAAAAGCGACGAGGAGTCCTGTGGCACCTTATAGACGAACTGAAGTGTAGGAGCATAAGCTTTCGTGGGCAAAGACCCACTTCGTCAGATGCATGTCATCTGCATGCATCTGACGAAGTGGGTGTTTGCCCATGAAAGCTTATGCTCCTACACTTCAGTTCGTCTATAAGGTGCCACAGGACTCCTCGTCGCTTCTCCTTTTATTGTCTCTGTATAGCTCCTGTGACTCATCCACCTTTGTCACCAGAGAGCATGCTCAGACTTTCCTTGGTCCAGCAGATAAGCTGTCTGATGACTTATCACCATGTGCCCAGCCTTGCAACTTCAATTCACACACACACACACACACACACGCCTCTCTTCAGTCACTCAGGGGAGAATGCAGTTTAGAGCAAGTTACAAGCAAAGTGGCTGAGAGTTACAAAGGTTACAAAGTTGCAACTTGCAGTAAGTTTCTGAACTTATAAAGCAAAGATGCTGAGAGTTACAAAGTTGCAAGGTTTAACAAAGATTACGAGTTGCAGGGTTTAACAAAGATTATAATGAGTTGCAAGGTTTAACAAGGCAATGGAGTTACAAAGCTTCAGAGAATCATTTACAAATCAACAGTAATGAAGTGACTTAAAAGACAATTTCCCTCACTCTCCTCACCCAGCAATGCAGTCAGCAGGAGGTTTTAGTCAATCTCTAAGTCACCTGTTGGCAGGATCTTACAGTTTAGTTTGTTTCCAAAAAAATGCATGTGTAAAACCAAGTAATAGCTCAGGAAGATATTGTGTAAGCCATTAGATATCCCAGTTCATACTATTTGCATAAGAATTAAACTTGTAACAGATAAATTCTTATGCAAATGGTGTGAACAGGGCTATCACATGGCTCCCACGCTGTCTTCCACATCTTAATGACTTAACCAACCAAACAAACAATGAAGGTGCTTATGGTTCTTGATGTCTGTGTAGAATCTGGTGTTGGTCATCTTCCTATCCAAGTGCAAACTAAGGTTCTTATCAGCCTCTTGTAACTATTTAGTCTTTAAGGTGTTACTAGACTATTTGTTGTTTTTAAAGTTTTCTTATCTTTAGAAAAGGTCACTAAAGAAAACTCTTGTTACTAATAAAACATCAGGCTAGCAATGTTTTGCCTGAAAATCCCACCATATTCAGAAAGTGGCTGTCTTGCTGGAAAAAAAATTGTTAGTTCTACTGAATCTCTGAAACAGCTGGTTTATTGATCTGTCTAGATATAAAGAGATGAGACTGGTTTTTCGAGGGAAAAGTGGAGCAGGAGGTTAGGGTGCCAACTGAGCAGTCTTGGGACTGGAGAAAAATACTTGAGATAACAAAAAAAACCCTTAAAATTAATTGTTTTGCAGCAGCTTAGAGACTAACAAAAATGTAGATGGTATCATGACTTTTTGTGGACACAATCCGCTTCTTTTTCTCTTCCTTTTTTTCCTCCACATTTTGATATTACCCTGTTTCTTCTCACTGTCTTTCCATCAGATGAAATACTGATGAAACACCTGTTCCTATCTCCCTCAATATATCACATAAAACTATATGAATAGTTTCTTTCCTGGTATCCCCACCAGGTGAATATTCCTTCGTTAATATGTACAAATGAAGTACATAAAGTTTACCTAATCAGAAATGATGAGTACCAGTCTTATGGGAAGAGCTGGGAACATCTATTTCTAGAAATTTTTTAATAAACTGAGTGTAGAAATGATACTTTTCTGCTTTGTTAACACAGGGTCTTTTATAAGATCAGAGAAAAAAATCTCAAACAATCCACTACCCATTTAATTTAAAATTTTATGTTGTCTATATTGTACATTTTATTGGCATGCATGCAAAACCTTGTCCTGCTTCTCATGTAGTCATATATATCAGCACAAACTAATAACACAATAGGAGAAAAATGCTTTCCAAGCAGAATTTTAATACTCTATTTGCCCTGGTATAAGTCACTATACCAGGAACAGAGCAATGGAGAATCAGACTCAGTAAGTTCAGAATACCAACAAATAGTGCTGAAAACACGTGGAATGAAGGGAAATATTTTCTGTGAATATGTGATTAGCTTTTTTAACAGACACACACATGGGGAGTGATGTTATTAATATCTTTTATTGGGACAACTTCTATTGGTGAAGAGAGAAGCTTTTGAGCTATGCAGAGCTCTTCTTCAGATCTGGGAAAGGTATTCAGAGCATTATAGCTAAATACAAAATGGAATTGATTTCAAATTGTAAGAAGTTAACACATGTTGAAAGAAACTATTCAAAATGAAGTGAACAATTAACCACTCTGCAGTCATAGGTCAAAGGAGAGTTAATAGATTGCAGATTGTTATAATGGGACACAAAACCCATATATCCAGTGGGTCCATGATTTTTGGTTTCTAGCAGAGTTATGAATTTATGCTCACAGGCTTGTCTTTTGAAAGTGTTCTGCGAATTTCATTTTAAGGTGATCTTTTGTGAAGAATTGTCACCCACAGGTGATAGGGTATGTTTGGCTTTTATCATTTTTCTGAGTTCATTCAAGAGCATAGTTGGTTTTGGATGTTTGAGGCATTGGATGAAGTTCACCATGTGCTATAAGACTGTGTGTAGGACCATCTATCTTGAAAGGTGTATTGTAGCAGGTTATTGACTATCGTAGCAGTGGAGATATGTCTGCAGGTTTTTCTGATATGGAAGATGCTGGTGCTGCTTTGAATTAATGAGTTCTGGTCTGTGGAGGACTTCTGATGATGAGCTGGTGAACGGGATTGTTTGAAGGCCAAAAGAGGAGGCTCAGGAAAGATTTCTCTCAGGATCTGGCCCCCATTAAGTATAGGTTATAATTATGAGTTATGGTAGGTGACAACCAGGAATATGAGGTCAATGGGGCTTTTTCCCTGTATTGAAGCAGATTCTCTTGAGGCAATCCGCTTCTCTGGTGGAATGTGCTTGTTTGATTAATGCAGTTTTAGGTGTGTTATGATGAATATCCTGAACTCTGTACTTGGAGCGTATTCTGTCGTATCTGAGTGTCAACCTGCAGATAACAAATTTCTAGGGTGGATCTCTATATCTGTGAAGGTAAGTGTGATCCATGAGTTTCTTTTATACGGCTGTCTGTAGGGTTCCAATGTTGAAACTAATTATGGTGTCCAGGGAGTTGATGCTGGTGTGGCAGAATGCTAGAAATTTTAACTAATTATTTCATTAATTCACTTCTGTAATTTTGTAGCTCTGTTGCTTTCTGCCAACATTTGTGCAGCGGAGTACAACTGGCAAAAATGTTTGCAGAAAGTAGGCTTCAAATGCACTTGCCCGATTACTCTTCTGGTAAACTAAATTTCAAGTGTACATGTACAGCTATTTGCACTGGAAGTGTTTACACGCTCAACCAATCCTGACACTGCAGTATTATACTATGTTATTTAATCAATCAGAGCTAACTAACATTGTTCAAATATTGAATACTTACAGAGTACAGTTCATCATCAGTCCATGATGTTAAAACAATGTGAAAATAAGTAGTTTCACATGTTTGAATAATAAGCAAATTTGTGAAAAAAATGCAATTTGCTTGCAGACATTCTTTGAGCAGAAAAAGAGGCTAAATTCTTTAAATAAACTATTTGTTGTTAATTCTTCAATCAGCTCTAGAATTTAGATTCTGTGTATGTTCAACGGACATGGCAATTGTAGAATGTGCAGCATGCTCAGAACCATGAGGGAGGAAATACCTTGCACGTTGTCTGTCTTCCAGTTGACAGTTTAGGAATGGGGCTGATGAGATCTGGAGGGAGCTGTAGCCAGCCTTCATTGATTTGGAAAGATAGTTGGTCTGCTGCAGGATAGAATGGGAGTCCTTTGAGTTTGTTTGTTTGTTTGTTTTAAAAAAGGAGATTTGAGACTATCAGCTGGGAAACATGGAGCAAACCACTACCTAGACTACAAGGATCTTAAATAGTCTTGATTTACATCAAAATTGTTTCCCCATTCCTTTTTGTCAGTGTGAAGCTCATAATGAAGTAATTCTAATATGCCCAATTATACATCAACTTACTGGAAATTGTGATGCAAACATAAAAAGTAACTTCAGAAGGATATTGTCAGGCTGTTTCAGCCCAAAGTTTAGGTTTACAAAATTAATTGTAATATTTTGAGCGGGGGGCGGGGAGGTTAATTGAAAGAAAAACATTTATATATTCTGTAAAATAGTACTATGCCATTTTAGTGCCAACCTCTAAAACTAAGACTGAGTGAAGAGCAGATAAATTAGAGCTAATCTGTGCCTCATTCTGCATATACAGTATGTGCAAAAGAGAAAGTGAGTGAAGGCTTCATTATGCCTAATTTCCACACTTGTTTTCCCCTCTTGTGCACCCAGTGTGCAAGGACACAAAGTACTCTTGTTCCAACAGCAATGTTAGACTCCCTCAGTGGGAGAATGGAAAATTACGGTAAGAGTTTAAGTGGCCTGCTGGGAGAATCTGCAACATCTTATTACAGGGTGAACACATTGTTTTTTCACTATCCCAGTGTGCCTCAGAACATGCCTACTCTAGAAATATTACAGCAGCACAGCTGCAGCACATCAGCCATGCCACTGCAATGCTGGCATGAAGTCACTTGATACAGTGACAGAAAGGGTGTTTCCATCCCTGTAGTAAATCCAGCCCTTTGAGAAGTGGTTGACAGAAGAATTATTTCATCAGCCTAACAATATCAGCTCTTCCATCAACCTAAGACAGGCTGCATAAACATCTAACAGGGATGCTCTAAATGGTGGTTGGCCCTTACCATGAGGAGAGGAGACTGGACTCGATGACCTCTCAGGTCCCTTCCAGTTCTAGTGTTCTGTGATTCTATTATTTACACCGGGACTTAGGTCAGCTAACCTGAATCTTTCAGAGGTTTGATTTTATTTATTTATGTATTTGGTTTTATTTAATTAATTAATTCTCATGCAAAATTTCAGGCCAAAAGCTTAAAATTGGCTAGTATTTTTTGGGGTATGGATAACTTTGTGACTTTCTGAAGGCATTTTATATTATGTCAGTACAGGTATTTTAAGTCAAAGACTATCTGATTTGGGATTAAGAAACATTTTTTTTTCTAATCCCTAGGCAGGACTGGCCCTAGAACAAATAGTGCCCCCACCTCCATTTGTTCAATTTTTAAATACCTTACTTCTATTGTATTTGTAGCTCATTTCATGATTTTGATACAAGATCTGCATGCATGAGTTTTCCCTGCCATATAAAATGATAATTTTGCATGCTAGGATTCAGTATAAGCACATTTTAAAAAAATGTTTCTTCTAAGTGTGTAGAAACTTTTTCATTTTAAGAGTAACTGAAATATACTAACATCAAAAAATTGAACTGTGCACCTGCACTGGATGGACCAATATTACATAATATTATAGAAGGTAATAGCCTTACACTATTAACCCTAGTCCTTAAATTCAAAAGGCTGCTTTTCTTTACCCTTACATACTGAAGCACAACATCAGAGAGGTCCAAAGATTGTCCATTGTCATTTTCAAGTGAAAAAACAGCAAGTGATGTCAATCTCTTGTTGGATATGGTCGATCAAAGTTATGTTTTAATGAGCCTGCTCTTTGAAAACCTGGGATTACCACTCGCAACTGTGACTGGCAGTATGAGCAGAATCCTCAACGCTAGCCACACATTGGGGAAAGTGTCCTTCTGCTCTGCTTCATGAATGAATTGGAGAACTTGCAGTGGAGAGTGCTTCATGTGTTTCAGAATGTGACGGATGTTGTCCAGCTCTATATAGAAGTCTTCATTGTGATGTCCAAATATTCCCCAAGTGTCGGTATCCAGTGAATATCCATACAATTGTTTAAAAGTGTCTTCCTGTCTGCCTACTGAAAACAGGATATCTATCCTTTGCAGTATTCCAAAGAGAGATAATGAATCTAAATAAGATAATGCTGCATCCGACACACCCAGGTTGAGGGAAGAGCAGCCACAAGGCACAAAGAAAGCTCCTGGATTCAGCATAAGGATCTTTGCCTGGATGCCATTGCTTCTTCCCTGCATGTCTGCAGTCCTGAAGTTTTATTTAATTCTATTCTTTTGGACTTTTTCCAGTAGAGTCATCCACAGAATGAAAACAGATAAAGTTTTCCTTTGCTTGGACATAGCCATCCTCGTTATCAACAAATCTTACTGTAAATAATATCTTTTCATTGTGTCTAATGTTGGGAGTGCACTATTATTGTGTAATGCTTTGCTTTGCTGAGCGGCATCAATATGCTATCATGCACATTCATTGCCATAAGGTCAGTCAATTTGTTTTAAATTGTTTTGCTGCAATAACGGTCCATTGTTTGTTTACAAATTACTTGATGTATGTGCTTCTACATGACATTATCGTATTTCCTAAGGACCTCTACCAAACCAGGGAAATCACCAGTATGTTCAGTTAACAACTTACCCAATGAGCCGCAGAAAGCCAAATTATTCTTTGCAAGGAAGGAGGTAATTGTGATCAGACACTTGAGCACATTCCTTCATTGCCGGGTATTGACATTAATAATGTGTTGGTTTTCTGCATCTGTGCATTTATTCAGGTTGAGCCTGGTTTCTACCTCCATCCATTTGGGGTAGGCTGTAAAATGACCAGGTGACTCTTTAAGTTGCTTCAGCACTTAGCTAAGTTGTGCCAGTAACTGTACCCAGAAAGTGCAAGCAATAATTTTTCATTCTTTCCAAATATTTTGCAACAAAACCAGAACACTTTGCCTATTGATTTCAGGTAAAATAGCCAGTGCTGATTTAATTTTTCCCTATTCTCGAGCCCTCTCTCTTAGTGTGACTTTGAAAAGTATTGCTTCTGCTTATTTACTCGAAATGTCACATCCTCGATTTTGCCCAGTCCATTCAAAATTGTACAATCAATATCAACAAGGTTTAGGATCGCTGGACATAAAGCAGGATCTGATGTATCGATTTGTGGTGTGCAGTTTTTCTCACTGCTGTTTCTCACTGTCATTATAAAAGGATGATTCTTCTTTATCATTTCTCTCTTTCTCATGTAAACCAGATGGTTTTTGTCATTTTTCTCAGTTTCAAGTGATCCACATTCTTCTTTTTCATCACTCTCCTTTACACCTTCAGAAAAACTGGACCATACTCCATCACTTTCCTCACATTTCCATTCCTTATCTTCTGGTAAATTTTCTAATTCCTTGATAATAGGACTTCCATCATTCCTCAATTTCTTCTGCACTGGGACAAGCACTACTTCCTAAAGCCAGGTCTATGTTGTTCTGTTTCAGATATTTTCCCATCAAATTTGCACCTTACTGCAAATGAGATTGCAATTGAGTTTTTTTGCTTCCTATATTGAGCTTCTGCAGGCTTCTTCCAGGACATCTTTTCTTTTCAAAGGGGGAAAACAGACAGTACTAGGGAGAGCAAAAGTCTGTTACATAGTCTTAGACAGCTATGAAACATTATGTCTATGTCTACACTGGTGTGGTCTTGCGCCAGAGCTATGCAAATGAGGCTAAGCATAGAATATCACCGATCCTCATTTGCATATCTAATGAGCTGCCATTTTTGCGAAGAGGTTCTTGCGCAAGAAGGAGCTGTCTACACGGCCTCTTCTTGCGCAAGAAAAACCCTCTTGCGCAATGCTGTTATGCTGATTATTTTCAGGAATAACGGCATTGCGCAAGGTTTTTCTTGCGCAAGAAGGGGCAGTGTAGACAGCTCCTTCTTGCGCAAGAACCTCTTCGCAAAAATGGCGGCTTATTATATATGCAAATGAGGCTCGGCAACATTCCACACTTAGCCTCATTTGCATAGCTCTGGTGCAAGATCGCGCCAGTGTAGACATAGCCCAGATTTGCCAAAGAATCAATGCACACGAAACAGACATAAGACTCTCTCACAGAGAGAAAGCTGTTGCTTGCCATTCCAGCCAGACTGACCATTCTCTCAATGACCTTAAAACATGCATATTGCTTCAAAGAGACTTTAACTTCAGACTTCAAGGAGAAGCTTCTGAATTGTCATTCATGCTTAAATTTGACATTTTATGTACCGTATATTCCGGCGTACAAGACGACCTCTGAAGTTAAAAAACATCCCCCAAAAATCGGGGGTCGTCTTGTACGCCGGATGCCCCGCCGCCGGAGCCCCTCCGCGGCTTTGAAAGCCTCGGGGGAAGCCGGCGGCGGGACATCCCAGGCGCGCATGGGCTGCCCGCCCGCCAGAGCCCCTCCGCGGCTTTGAAAGCCTCGGGGGAAGCCGGCGGGGGGGGGCATCCCAGGCGCGCATGGGCTGCCCCCCCGCCGGAGCCCCTCCGCGGCTTTGAAAGCCTCGGAGGGGCTCCGGCGGGGGGGCAGCCCATGCGCGCCTGGGATGCCCCCCCGCCGGCTTCCCCCGAGGCTTTCAAAGCCGCGGAGGGGCTCCGGCGGGGGCGGGGGGAAGCCCAGGCGCTCCTGGCGGCTTTGCTCCCGGTGCCTCTGGTCTGCTGGGGACCATCTCCAGCAGACCAGGGACACCGGGAGCAAAGGAGGCGGAGGGGCGCTGGGGTATAAGATGAAACCCTATCTTTTAATTAAAAAGATAGGGGGTCGTCTTATACGCCCAGTCGCCCTATACGCCGGAAAATACGGTATGGGTCTAAACAAAGACTAATTATCTCACCCATTACAAAGATAGCTTCCCCAATTATCACCTCTAATGTCATTACCTCACAGAAACTAAACTTTCCTCCTTACCCCCACTCTGTTCTAAAATTTGATTTGTCAATTTCTCATGTATTCATTTTTTTTGTTTATTGTATCACTTTGGTACATATGGTTGTGCCAATTTTCTTCCACATATTGATCTGAGGAAGTGGGTCTGGCCCACGAAAGCTCATCACCTAATAAACCATCTTGTTAGTCTTTAAAGTGCTACATAGTTCTGTCTTTTGTTGGCTTCCTTGTTTGTGCTTTCTCTTTCTCCAAGAAACATACTGTATGGGGTCTAACTTGTGTGCTGGGAAGGAGGTAAAAAATGTAGGAACACAAGAGTCACTAAAAAAATAAAACGTTTAAAAAAACTTTAATTCAGGAATTCTCTTTGTTTCACTCTCAGTAAAATAAGTTTTTTTTTTTTTAAGAACAAGCCAGCAGAGGGTGTATTTGCATAAGTACACAAAGCTGACTGCATGCTGCCCCTTGGTTGCGTTATTTACATGTTTCATACATTCATACAGTAATGTTACTGTTTACAGATGCTATACAGTCTCTCAGATTCAGGCAAGGGCTGGCTTGCCAGAGATTTTTTTTTTTTTTTGACAATCATACAACTAACAGATGTTTGTTGTTGGCTCCATGTCTACATTCTTTGAAAGCTGGAGAATTAAATTGCTGACATTCAGACAACACTAATTCACATATCCATGGAGCCTAATTTGCTGTCCCTGAGATCTTGATTCCTGGTGTTCATAGGTTTAAAAACCATTTCAATGACACAATATGAGAATGGGCTGGGGAGCTGCAATAGTGTGTGCTTGCTACACATAATCACATTCTATAAACATCTGCGTCATTACTGGTGTGACTCATCTTTAAGCTGTATACAGCTGTGTTTCCAGTTTCAATTAACAGTCCTTTAATTGCATATCCATCTCATGTTACTAATTTAGTTAATTTATTCATAATTAAAGAGTATTCTATTTTCTACCAAGGTTTGTTGAGCTCTGAACATCATAAAAAGAAATATTTTAAGACCTCATCACTGAGGGATTTTGTGTCTTATAATCACATCAGAACAAAATGTCATTCATGTACCTAGAGGATGAAGATGAATTACTTAGGGACATTTCCTTTTTTATTAGAATTAAATGAGAAACCTTTGGAAACTATGTGCTTTGTATATAAAAGCAAATTATAGTACTATGGTGCTCTTTTCTCTCCGAGTTTTGCCCTCTGCACACACACAATCTGATGTAATTATTTATGGTTTAGATTTATATTACATTTTTTAATATCCCAGAAGAAGAATTGACAACCCTGTAGAGATTCATTTGAAGCATAAATTATACTCTTAGGTATACATTTGTCCAGTAACAGCTGCAGTTTAGGGTCCAATATTTTAAAAGGGTATCAAAGATCAGGAATTTGGGGGGTAACAAAAATCTATCTTAATTAGATACACCAACTGGAAAATAAAGGTTGAATTAATTATGTTATTAATTAAAGTAATTGTTGGACCTATTTTCTGAAACGTATTCTTTACACAAATATAAATGAACATGCATTCAACAACCACTAAAACCTTAGATGCCTAAGTTTCTTCAATGACCCACAAGTTAATGCAATCCTATGGCACAGCATTTTACAACATTTGTCTGCAACTGTTCCGTGAAGTGCAAATATATATGCATTACTCCCTCCACTGCCCTCTCATACCCCCTGGGAGATAATTTTATCCCAAAGAATTTCAGTGATTCAAAGCAAAACAGTATTTCAAAGTTCTCTATTTTTTCTTCTTCTTTCTTCTGGCTTCCGCCTGATCTTGGTGGTTATGCAGAATGTTTAATAAAGGATGGTGTTGAAACTGTCTGTAACTATATACGATTTTTATATAGTTTATTTCACGTTTAAATTAAATTAAATTAAATAATCTCTCCAGGAAGTGAAAAGAAGGAAAAATACCATTTTAAAAAAATCTTGACAATTGCTTGAAATAAATATTACCTCGTCTCACAGCAGCTGCACCTTTATTCCCCACCTTGAACTCACTGTAGGCTTCTAGTTCCTCAACTGTCACCTATGTTAGGCAGAGACCCAGGTGTTTCTCCCTCCTGACCAGAGTTTTTCCAGACTGCACAGCTCCCTGCCTATCAACCCATTACAGACCCCTGGGAAATGCCATTAGTCTTTTAATCAGTTATCAATCCATGAGAAGACCTTCCCTCATCCCATGACATCTTATTTTGCTTAAGATCTTTGGTGATTGACATTGTCAAATGCTTTCTGGAAATCTGGATATACTATATCCACTGGCTCCTCCGTGTCCAAATGCTTGTTGACCCCCTCCTCCAAAGATTTCTAATAGATTGATGGAGCATGATTTTCTTTACAGAAACTATGGTGATTTCTCCCTAACAAATTATGTCCATCTATGTGTTTGACAATTCTTTTCTTTACTATTGTTTCAACCAATTTGCCCAATACTGCAGTTAAATTTACTGGCCTATAATTTCCAGGATCATTTCTGGAGCCCTTTTTAAAATGGTTCATCAAAGTCCTTGAATCATCCAGGTGTCAGATCAAATCTCTCTCCTATATACATACAGTCTTGGTTCATAATATCCTCAAACCATTAATTTTATACAATAGGCATCAAAGATACTTAAACTTAATTTAGTTAGGTCTCCCTCAGATACAACAGGAAATTGTCGTTTCTGTCAACATCAACAATTAAATGGTATAAGCTGTATAAAAGTATATCCTGTGGTAAATGTTGGGAATTATAGGACATACTGCAAATGCCACATTAACCTTATCTCTTTATTTAAAGAAAAATTGGCATGTTTGTATAGGCAGCCATTGAAGTCCTTCTTCCTCATGACAGCAGTTCTCTTTTTTTTCCTTTCTACCTTCCTTCCTCCAGACTTCTTGCAGCTTCCTTAGCTATTTCCTGTCAGTTTCTGCTTCCCTCATTCTCCTTCTACAATGACACCAGTATTTTTTTAAAAGAAAGAAAACCATTCAAAAACAAACAAGAAAAAAACAAGAAAAACCCACAAACAATTCAATTACAACTTTTTCACATGGGCAATCACTTAGCATTTTATTCAGTGAAAAATACAGCAGGACTCTAAGCCAAGTGATAGACACTCTGAAAAACTCTGACAAATTGATGGTCTTCTGAGGTTCATATTTTAATTAGATCATCTTGAAAAGATCATATTCCAAAAAGTTAAATTCGGAGCACTAAGTCTTTGACGCATTCAAACATTTTATGCATTTACTGTAGGTGCTTAGCTAGTAGAATGGTTGGTGCAACATTAATTTTCCTTCCACCAATGTCAGGTCATATATTCTTCATACATTAAAACGATGTTATTCATGGGTGGCAGCTATCATAGGCAGGGGGAAACTGTGTCTTCCTAAACAGCCAACCATGGCCTGGCCCAAACTCTATTCCCAAACCACTCCCCCCCCCCTTCTGTTGTTCCAAAGGGCTGTCTAGTGTGCCTCCTGCAATGACATGGTGTGGCTGGTGGTGCGGCTGTGCCGCCCTGCTCAGCGCTCTGGGAACAGCAGTCCCAGCATTAGAATTAAGGGTGTGGCTGCCATGACAACTACACCACCTGAAGCTCAGAGTGCTCTGGCCATGCCACACAGGGGTTTGGGGTGCTGAGACTGCAGCGCAGTAGGGCTGGGCCTCACTCGCTGAACCAACAGGCATTGGGTTATGTGGCATAGTGGAAGTCCTTTGAGCTCCTGCAAGGGAGAAGGGTATAAAGGGAAGAGGATGGGGGCAAAAGGAGAAGAGAAATGTCTTGGTCACAAGAGGAGTGGCTGCAGGCTTCTATAAAGGTGATGATGAACATATGCCATAGTACTTCACCATAGGAAATTATGGAAGCATAGTCATTACATGCTGACCACGTTGGGACCATCAGATTTCCAAGCTCTATGCATTTGATATATTATTTCCCCTGTAACTTCTATTTGGCCTCTAGACCTTTTTATACAAGAGGAGAAAGGCATTCATTTTCTGCAATCCATGCTCCATAGCATATTGCAAGTAAGTTTGCTTCTCTGTGATTATCCTCTATCACTGACAAAGACAGGTAGAACACACAGGCCGTTATTTTTTATTCTATTTTTAACATCCCATTCTGTGTGCCAGAGGTTTTTGGTTTGCTTTTCCATTTTGTACTTTTACAAATAAAACAGTAAATTAATTTAATTCCACAACTTGTAGGACAGTATTTATCCTTGTATTTCTACATGCTCTTTAAGATATGAAAACATGTTTAAAATAAATCCTGAGTCAATCCACAAAATTGAAATGTAAAGGTCAAGTCCAAAAGTTGAATCCACTCTCAGTTAAAGTTAGTTTCAGTGATTTAGTTTGGACCATTATAGATGAACTTTGGATCTAGACGTTCATCCATATTTCAGATTCTGAAAAGAGCTTAATTATGTTACACCAGTGAGCACATGCCTTCAGTCCCTAATTTCTGCAAAATTTTACCCCTTTGCATACTTTGTCATGCCTATCAGTTTTGATTGCAGTTAGATTGGATGTAGGAATTCTACAGTAGAATTTCTACCAAGTAGAAATATTGGTGTGTTTTTACCTTCCAGTTCATAGTTATGTTGTGGTTTGAGTGATGAGACACAAAGCAAAATTATGGACATATTTGTGAGCATGAAGATTGGAGTTCAGGTGAAATATAAATTCTAGTAATTTCATTGGAGCAGAATTAATTTCTTTGTCTTTGCAAACAGAACTATGAATCATTTGATTATTTTTTGCTTCCACATACAACTGTTTAAAGAGAAATATCTACTATTATAGAAGTTTTTTGGTTGTTTGACATTAACCTCAAAGGGCAATTTAAAGATGGCAAATGATTAGAAAGGGGGGAAAAACATAACTGTACAGTGGAACTCACTCACATGCACACTTACTATTGTTCCAAGTCTGGATCTAGATTTTGTGGCTATACTAGTGATTATTTAGACATTATTTATTTTGTCACTTAAAATTAGTCTTGCACTGCATTTCAATTAATATTCCAATTTTATTTGTTTTCCCCAAGGAGTAACTCTTACAAGAAAGGTCTTTGGCCATAAATAATTCATTGAGGCCATGTCTACAGTAGGAAATTATTTCAAATGTACTAAATTTGACTTATGAACTCCTGATTTAACAAATTTGAACTTTCATGGGGAAGCATCAAAATTAGTTCAAAATAGCACATCCACGTTTAATGGAGCCTGACTAAAATAAAAAAAAATATGGAGATATGCCATCTCATAGAACTGGAAGGGACCTTGAGAGGTCATTGAGTCCAGTCCCCTGCCCTCACAGCAGGACCAAGTACCATCCCTGCTGTGGTACTTAGATTTAGAGTCCCCAGAAACACTCTGGGGAGCTTGCCACGAGGGTGGATACTTCATGTGGTGGCTTGGTCCAGCAAATTGTGCCAGGTTCTTACAGTGTATCCTTTCCACACCTGCTTCTCACAAGGCGCTCCTCCACTCTCTCCCCCCTCATGGGACATAAAAAGGACACAGTGGGCATATGCCTTGTCATGCTCTGGTTTCCTGTGCAGACACCACAGCACTGTAACCATAGAGCCAGAGCTGCTGCAAAGCAGTGCCATGCTCATGGCTTTCATGCTGCGCCTCATGGTGCAGTACATAGACAGTGTCCACATGTTGCCCTAACAGGAACAGGATGAGGAGAAGGGGCACGAAACTTGGCGTGGCCCTCAGGCCATGCTCAGCCAAGTACTGGCACTCCTGCTGGAGCACATGCCCCTCAATCTCCTGGACACCGTGGAATGCCACTTCTGGTGGAGGGAGATGAGCACAGACTGGTGAAACCGCATCATCCTACAGGGATGGGGCAATCAGCAATGGTTGCACAACTTCCTCATGTGGAAGGCCACCTTCCTCAAACTCTCTGAGTGGCTCGTCTCTGCCCTCAGGCAATCAGACACCTGACAGAGACCGCCATCCCCAGACAGAAGTGTATGGCCATCACACTCTGGAAGCCTGGCATGCTGAACTGCTACCACTCCATCAGGAACCAATCTGGGGTGGGAAAATCCACAGCTGGGGCCTTGCTCATGCAAATAGCCAAGACCATCAACCACATCTTCCTACGGAGGTTCATTACTCTGGGCACCACAGACAGCATCATCAATGGCTTTGCTGACATAGGCTTCCCCAACTGCAAGGGGGCCATAGACAGAATACACATCCCCATCCTGGCCCCTGACCACTGGACCTGGGAGCACATCAACTGCTAGGGGTACTTCTCCATGGTGCTGCAGGCACTTGTGGATCACAAGGGACACGTAATCAACATCAAGGTCGGATGGTC
This sequence comes from Pelodiscus sinensis, assembly GCF_052426305.1. Lineage (NCBI taxonomy): Eukaryota > Metazoa > Chordata > Testudines > Trionychidae > Pelodiscus > Pelodiscus sinensis. The sequence goes on from NC_143052.1 coordinate 205,703,193, forward strand.
ATGAAAGGCTCACAACGCTCGCATCTTTCAAGACACCTACCTCTTCCTCTTGCCATGGGAAGGTGTCCTACCACGGAGGCTAAAATAAGTCATGCCTCTCCAGAAACCTTGTGAGAAGAATGAAGGAGTTCCTGTATGAGAGCATCATGGAACTGAGTGCTCCAGACTGGCGCTCCATTTGCAGACACATGAATAAGCTGTTCTGTGACCCCCATGCAGAGAAGGCTGAGAGAGGAGTGTGTAGCCTATCACCTGACCCACCTTGTAAATAGAGAAAGTTAGAGAAATCACCAGAAGTTCCCTCCCCGGGATTGTCAGAAACCTGGGAGACATCCTGGGAGGGGAGAGGAGAGGACCAGCTCCAAGGTGAGGAGCAGCTCCTGGCTCTTGGGCATCATCACCTGGCTGGCCTCCTCCTTGATGTCTTTGTCCTCCTCCTCCGCCAGCCCTGCCTCCTGCAGGCTGATGCCAGGCATATCTTGGCCAGACTCAACAACCACAGTGGAGGAGGTGACTGTCTGCCCCCTTCCCCCCCCCCCCCCCCGATGGCATCCAGCTGGTTGTAATAGCTACTGGTGTGAGGAGCCACCTTAGGGCATCCACTCTGCTCCCAGGCCTTGTGGTATGCCTGGTGCAGCTCTTTTATTTTGAGCCTGCATTGCTCCAGCTTCCTGCTGTAGCCTTTCTCTACATGGGAAATAAAGGGCTTGGTATTGTGGATGCACCACTTATACATTTGAATTTGGGGGAGTTATTTTGGACTAAGGTCCTAATATAGACCAGGCCTAAGAGAGAGAGAGTTCTTCATAATCCAAATGTCCCTCTGGATAAAGTAGTATCTGGCACCTATGTAAGTTCACTTATTCTGCTAAAAAATGACCCTGGTGATTTAATACCTCTGTCATGGGATAAAACTTAGCACATGTCATACCACCACTTCATCCCAATTTGGGCTTGTCCCACCACAGACATAAAAGAACAAATAGGATCTTTTAGGGTTGAAGGAAGAGATTCCAATAATGATGAGTAAAACTGGCCCAAAGCTAAACTTTATAGTATCCGACTCCTGGATTCAGTGTCAAATTCTGCTGTCCTTATGCATGAAAGAAGTCATGTTTATGTCAATGTAAAGTTCATGTAAAAGCAAGCAGGGTTTGGCCCTCTGTTTCCTAGTCTTGTCAATTACTTATCCTTATTATTAGAAAATCTTCAAAAGGTACATGGCCACAGGGCTGAAAGAATAAGTCTGTGCAGCTATGAAAGCCTAGATTTGTTTATGTAGGGGTTTTGTGTGTGTGTGTTCTGTTCTACTCCAAGGATTGTATAAAATCCCATTAAAACAGCAGTCTCTCAAATTGTTGCAGTTTCTTTTATTTTCTTTTGCAATATTTGGCTGCATATAGGTAATCTTGCAGAATTTTAATTATATCTGTATCAGATGAGCAGCTGAAATATAAAAGGGGTTTTGCCGAGATTTAATTTTAGATAGCATCTTAATTAACATTTGGAAAAACTAGTGTAACTTTAATTAAATGTCTCTACATTAATTTAGTCATTTAATTGAAAATGTATTGGGATAGGCCTTGCAATTTATCACCTTGTTGTTCAAGGTATGAGATTTTAAATAACTGCATAGTAAAAACTTTTATTTGTATGGCTTTGCTAGATTTCAGCCAGTTTGATTTATTTATTTAAATACTTCCTCCTCCCCTCCAATTTATTTAATTTATTTATTTATTGGTTTAAAAACAGGGCTGTTCATCTGAATATTTGAACCCTGGGTGATTGAAAAAGCCTTTTCTCTCACCGCCTATTGGAACATTATAATACGAACTTTTGCCATGGGTTTATTGCAGCACTCGGACATGCAAATGCATCTGCCTTTTTAACCGGTAGCCGCTTAAACTCTATGATAGGCAGAACAAATGCTGTATGTGACAAATAGTGAATAAAACCTATCCAATTTTACATACCAAAGTAATGAGTAGAATCCAATTCAAGAACTGAAAAATCCCTTAGAAATGTACCACAGTCAGTCTTCCACTTCTGCTCTGTATATAGAGTCAAGTTATGTATAGTGCAGAACAGATGTGCTGGAGGTTGAGGAGAAGTGCTCAGGAAGCCCTTTCTTCCCATATCAAATTCACCTGCACCAGGCACAATTGTAGTTAGGCACCAAGCTGTGGGTGCTGTAAACTGTGGAGACGCTAATCTGTTTCAAATAATTAGTACAAAGATAGAGGAAAGTCGTGCTACAGTTTTTGCAAGGCTTACCTAGCCATTGTTGACAGCACTTGCTGGTGTAAATTAGTCTTATAAATGCATAATTAGAGTGACCTGTCGTCCCCGTTTGGTCAGGACAGTCCTGTTTTATAAATCCTGTTCCACCAAGGCCAAGCCTTGGGTGAGTGGCTGGGGCCAGACTCAGAGGGAAGGCTCTCAGACTAGCCCCACAAGGTGTCTCTTTGGGAAATGTGGTCACCGTAGGCATGATGCTTCCTTCTATGCCACTTGTACTGCATTCATTCATTCAGGCACACTCATCAGAGTGTCTTGCAAGTTTGTAATTTGGCCTCTGATATGTCGGACATATAAGCTGACGTAGGGCACTGTCCAAATGTTGATTGCCTTGAGTTCACAGAAACCTGCATGATTCACCCGTGCCTCTTCCATTTATGAATAATGGTTATCACAAACAAGTGGCAGTAATAATTTTTTATAATATCCAGCACCATTACTTACATCTTTGGGTACTCTTTTAGTCTACACACCCTCCTTCCCCTTTAGTGTACTCTTGAAGCAATTAATATCTATTTACTATTTGTTTAACATCAACAATTCACTTGTATCTGAACACAAAAGCACAATCTCTGATCTAATGCTTATGTTCTTAAACTTACTATTATTTTAGAAATGTGTGTCCGTTTGTCTTTCCATATGTCTTTGAGTCTGTCTGCTCAAAAACTCCTCCTAAATGGTAAGAACTATGATCAACAACTTTGGTAGGCATCTTCCTCTTATCATAACTTAAAGCAAGGTCAGGGGTTGGCTTCAACCTCTCTCTTCCTCCCCTCCCTGCACAACCAAACTCTGACCTTGATTTTAAGTTATGATAAGAGGAAGCTGCATTCCAGCTCTTACCATTTAGGAGGAGATCTTGAACAAATGGACCGAATGACAGACTTGCTTGCTCACAGGCAAACAAACTCTCTCAAATAGATAATAGATAAACTTAGTACCCAGGGACTCTGTGAAAACTGTTTTTTTTTTTAACTTAGAATTCTGGTGTCTGATTTAGTGTGAATTAGTGATAGCCATACGTACAGTATAAAGTCAGTGGCATATGGCCCGAAAATTATTCTCCCTTCCTAGCTATAGTCCTGCAGTGAGACCTATTCAGGTCTGCCTTTCTTCTCATATCTCACCAGTAGATTTATCATAGAAAGAAGTGTCTCAGTGCTATGGCAACAGCACTTGAAAGGCTCCCAGGTGCTGCTGTTTTGTGTCCTGTTCCCACCATAAGCACTGCTGCCCAGCCCGCCTTCTTGAGTTTTCTGTGACGAATGATGCAGGTGAGTGTGGTTGCAGGTTTGTAGGGTTGGAGAACGAATGTAGCTGACTAATTTAGGAACAGTCATCTGAGTTCAGTGACTCTCAGAATTATTGTCTTGAACAGGGAAAATAATTCTGTGTCTTTGAGTGGTACATTTCCAAAATGTCTTATGTCCAAGATGCTAATTAGCGCATCTTGGTTTAACACTTGGAGACTATCGCTTAATTAGCTAGAGAAACACAGATATAAGGGAGAAAACTGAGCAAAATTTCAGAAAGAATACACTTACAGAAATACCCTTTCCAACATGAGTAAATATTTAACTAAAATATTAAATTAAAAATTCACTTGTCCTCTAAAGAATATGGGGAGTAAATTAAGTCATTCAAATGTGAAAAGTAGGATTTTAGTCATGCTTTAATTTTACATTTCAATGGAATCCTAATCCCTACTGAGAGCTCAATAATATAACTGTTTTATTTTATTATATATTCTCTATATTGTATATATCTATTATATTACCCCACACAAAATATACTCTAGAGATATATTATGTAATGTTCATACAAATGGATAATATTTATAATAATGCTTTTTTGTAGCCACTGTAGATATTTCCTCGGAGGGCTTGTAAGTTTGGTGACAGTCCACCAGTAATAGTCCTGTGAATTTTAAAGAGCATATATTTTCTTCTAATCGACATTATTTTCACTGTCCTACATTTTCCTTATGATAGAAAAGTGCACTTCATTGGTATTTTGCCAAGGAGACTGCTGTTTCATAATTATTCTTTCTTTTTCTTTCCAACACTAAGATACACCTATTGCATGCATCAGCTACATGAATGGCAATTTGAAGCCATTTTAACACAGCTGGAAATTTTTCATTGATTCTTTTCATCTGAGGATCAGTCATTAGAATTCCTTCATCTTTTTGTCCAAAGTGCACTTCATCTACAAAATGTTTGGTGTTCCTTGCATTGTCTTTACATCAATGTAGAACACAAAGTCCAAGAAGTTCAAGTCCCTGTGTTGTGTTATTCAGATTGTAAATTTAGATGGACCAAACCAGTTCAGACAGTTGCTTACCTAAAGAGTGGGGTTTTTTTGCTTTTTGTTTTTTTAAATATGCAGTATCAGTTTTGACACCAAAGGGTTTTTCAGCCCATTGTTCCAGTGCTTTTGTGCACTCCTCTGTATCAACAGCATTGGTTCAATTGTACTAAATAAAACATGAAGACATATATATTAATAGTCACTGAGAGCCAGGTAAATTTACCTTCAAGGTAAATGTACATATTGTGTCAGTGCTCTCTGCCCTTCCTTTCATGTTTGACCAATTGGCTCCCTTCCCATGATGCTCCATCTGCCTTACTATGGAAAGCCTTGCCTCACCATCAAAATTATAATCTCTGTTTCTGCTGCCCTTCAGCTGAGCACCTCTGAGATAATTCCTACTACTTGCGCTACAATTAATTTACACATTTGTACCTCAGCTTCTATGTTTCTTGTCAAGAAATCCAACTCTTATGCACTTCTAGGCCCTTTATCCATTTCAGCTGTTCTTTAATTTTTCCTGTTCACATCCTGCTCTCCAACCACTTTCAGTCTTTTTTACTTCTTTTCTCAGGATCCTGCAACTTTCTTTTAATGTTAAAACACGTGATGTCTAGCAGGAGTTCCCCCTTCGCTTGGCTATCCCATCCTGCATGTGTTCTCCTGTCCTCCTTACTTCCCTAATATCTAAGGCCAAGGTCTCCCACTTCCTCACTATTCATAACCAACTGTATTGTACACCCCCTGTATTCAACCAAGCTATTCTTTCCTTCAAGAAACCTTGTCTAGGCTTCTTCTCTCTCTCTTTCACTTCAGTTTCCTCACTAATTTTACCTTCAACCTTCTTGAACTCAGTCTACTTGAACTTCTTTCCTTTCCTTTCATCAAATTTCCCTTAGCCCAGTACAGTATGAATTCCTGACTTTCTAGTAAACTTAATCTGACCTCACTAATGTCCTTATTAGCTTTGACAAGGGAAAGACCATTAGTCTTATTTTCTGTTCATGTTCTCCTTACACACGTTTCTGTCTTCAACTCTGGGGGGCTCCTCCTCCTCCTCTAAATGCCCTCAGATCAAGGCTTCCAAACCTCTTCTCTCTCCATTTTCTGCTACAGCCGATTTTCTTCAGTAGTTCCTCTTCTATGTCCCTTACCCTTGTTGTAGGTGTGCCTAATGATTAGAAGCTTGAGAGTTCACACTGCCAGCAGCGTGGCAATACTGTGGTGGTCTCAGATCAGTATGTTGTGCAGTGACAAAGAATGTATAAGTATACTTTCCACTGGCTCCAAACTTATCAAATGTGGGTTTCTTTTCTTGGCTCAGTCTGTGCTGCTTTGTTGGTATGCTGGAGTGCAGGGTTCATTGTACATTTATTTATATTTCGTATGTTAAAAGACAGGGCAAAATAGATTTTCTGTGGCTTGTTTTCTACCTGATATTCTTGCACAGTATCACTGTGAGGTGAAATGCTCTGGCAATGCAAGAATGTCATTGCTAAGGTTCAGAGTCTAAATCTAAAATGTATTCATCTCTATAACATGCTTATGTCCGATAAGTTATAGGAGCATAGCACTGAGTAATTAGAGATAGAAGACCTTCTAGTTAATTAAATTCATCCTCCTAAGAGTGGATGTATACATATGTAATATTTCACTTCTGGTTTCTCACTTATAGTTTTAAAGATATACGTACCTCTTAGCTTCTACCCAGCTATGAACAAACACAAAAGGAGGGGGAAGTGGAGACAAAGGGATAAGATAAGAAGGGAGAGCGAGGTGAAATCACAGCATAATTTTTCAGTAAATGAGTGCCCACAGAAGTGTAATATTGCAACTTGACTCATTAGCCAGGTTTTCTTTTGTCTGTCTATACATTTCACCAGGTGTGAAATGTACAGACAGACAAATGTATATACATTATTTGCACAGGTGTGAGGCTTGATTTCTTGGATACAGCCTTTGCTTTTTTGATTCTTCTTGTAACAAGGCAGCCTGCCCCTTTAAGGGCTAGGAAGCAGGCTGTCCTGTTGAGAAGAGGAATCCAGCAGGTGCTGGGAATCAGCCAACCCAGCTGGACAACAAGTCATCAGAGCCAATGATTCCCAACTGGGAACATAAAGGAGCAGCCCAGCCCAATGAGAGAGACTGGGACTAGCAGGGTGGAGTCCTGCTCCCCTTCTAGCCCAGGGCAGCAGGAAGCCCTGGTGTGTGAGTTCCTTTCCTCCTACCCACTCACCCTCCAGCCTCACTCTCTGTGGAGAAAGCAGCTTTACTGAACTCAGTGCAGGTGAGGTGCTGATGGCTCAGCTGGGACTCAGGCTCTCTCTGGCTGCCTGTGGAGCTGAGGAAGCAAGTGACTCTCACTTCCAGGGCAGCCAGCTCCAGGTGTGTGTTCCAAGTGTGGAGCAGATCAATACTCACTGCTGCTTCCCCTCCCCTGTACAGTGCATCCCCACCTGCTCCACTCCCCCCCCCCCCAGCCTATTTCTTCCCTCCCCCCTCTTCCCTTGTCTGTCCCCTGCTCGCTGCCTCTCTTGCCTCCACAATTCCCCCTGTTCCCCTGCACCCGTCACTGCCTCTCCTCCTTTCACAATGTCCTCCTGTTTTCCTGGCACCCCTTGCTGCCTCCCCACTGCTCCCATGTTTCCTGCTCACTGCATGGGGCAGGAGGAACAGCTGCAGCCCTGCATGTCCCCCATCCCTCAGATGCCACACTTCACTGTGGTGAAGCAGTGGTATGACCTGACCTGAGGGTTTGCTGTTTTTGCCACTCTGCATCCCAGGAGGTGAATTTTGGGGTTTCATACCTTTCCACCTGTCTATTCTACAGCAGCTGCAGCTGCACCCGCAGGCCAAGGTGCACCAAGCATGAATGCAGTTTACCATGTTGCCATTGATCAGCTTTTCATCTGGCTATGTTGTTAGCGATAGAACATTATTATCAGATCAGAGCTGTTTAATGTGGCAAGTTTTCCAATACTATAAGCTTATTTTAGTGATAAGAGCAAGTCAGCCATAGGGGCACCAGTTTAATAGTACTGAGAGGGGCATATAAATGCTAAGACCAGCCATGCTTCTTCTAATTAATTCCTGGGGCTAGGTCCTAGAAGTCCTTGGGCAATATATCAGAGCAGGTCTATCTGGGCAGTGTTAGTTTTGCAGGTCTGTGAAGGCCCAATGAACACTGAAATAGTTAAGGGTGAGCTTTTGATGGTGTGTGTTCTTAAAGTATCTGGTCCATAACTCCTATAGAGGTATCATTTTACTTTCAAGACAGAAAGTTGGCCACAATATTAAAATAAAGGGTTATGAACTTAAGCTTGTTTTCTTAAACACAGGAAGTGCTATCAAATGAACCAAAGTAATCCATTGAAAAGAATGCATGAAGTAGCAAGTGATTTAATTATGATGTGAGACTATTAAGTCAACTTGCAAGTTGGGTCGTGCTGTTGCTTGTCCTGTATCTATAGATTCAGTGTCTGTGGTGGCTGATGTAATGTCTACAGACTGGTAGGGTTATAAAATTACACCTTTACGGTCACCAGTGTTAGTCGCTCTTCTTTTGGGGGGAAAAAAAATCATGACTGCATAAGGAATGTTTTTTTTCTGATTAAAAGAGTTAGTGTTCAAGTGTGCTAGGTATGGTATTTATTGAAGGTTGGGGAAGGAACAGCATGTATCTTAGTAAAAATTAAATATAATAAATTAAGCCTGAAATCTGTCGTAGCAATATTTTACAGCGCCATACTTCAAGTATACCAAGAACATTTATCTGACTCTGTCACGGTCACCTTAAAGTGATAAAAATTACTATAGCAAATTACAGCAGTGTAGCAATTTTTTAAAATATATTTATAGTTTTTAATGGCCTGGTACATTTATATTTATACATTTAATGGCCTGGCAAATGCTTTGTGCCACTCTGGCAGAGTCAGCCATTTAGAGCTACACCCACACTTTCAGAACTGAACTTTACAAATTGTGAAGGAAGAGATACATTTCAACAGGGCCATGAACGTAGACCCTAATTCTGCCACTAACTCTGCAGAGCTGGACCCTTCCCCTTGAAGTCTAAGTTTCTACTTCCAGTGAATAATGCTAAGATCTCAGCTGTGATTAGTTTCACATCTTATTTTTTAGAAAGAAGTTATTTTACCTTAACAAATAATACTTTAATCCTATTGTATACAACTATATAACACGCATTACAAGGTTTTATTATGCAATTCCAGTTGTACCAAGTGCTGAATGTGTGCTTTTCTATAAATTATTTTCTGACATTTACTGTTTCTCTGTTTTTATTTTGTTACTTAAAATTAATCATTAGAATTTAAAGGTAGTTCTCTTTGCCTTTGTTTACGTCTAATATCAGAATGTGACCTTCACTCTAACTGTAGAATGCTGTGATGGGAGTGTGTGTGTGTGTGTCTTGAATGTAGTGAGATCATGGGGTATTAAATTTATAAGAGCATCATAACATTTAGAATATATACATTGCTACTGTAAACATATTGCAGAAAAAATATTGGCTGCTTGTGATACAGTATAGGTGCATACTTCCCCAATTAAACAAGAAAATCACATTTCTCTTGTTAAATAATACTGAATTTTTATAATAGAGTGGGGAAAACCGGTCAATGTAAGAATCAACCTCAAGAACAGTAACTCAATCCCATAAGACTCAATGATTAAAGTGTGAGGTGCCATTTTAAAAAAAATAAACTTGAAATCAGGAAATTATGGCTATCTTAAAAGTACACTTTTTGGCATCCTAACTAAAATTTGAAGGTGCTCTTCACAATGCTGAAGTTATTGATTCTATTTTTAAAGCCGTGCAGACACAAATGACTGATTATAACTCTCTGGATATACCTCACTTCTGTAGCTGCAGTGGATATGCAATGCATAGTCAATGCTGCTGAACTAATGCTAGATGTATGACTGAAGGAGAAATTGGTCCTGAGGTGAATTATATCTCAAGAGGTGCGTTTGTTTGTGCCTTCAACACCTTCTGCATTAAACCACATGCACCTTCATGTAAGAATCAAAGAAAAAATGTCTGCTTTTAAAAATTTAGCATCCCATCAGTTTGTTGTTCTGATGGGACTTCAGAACTCCCCAGGCAATTTAAAACAGAGATATTTCAAACTAGAAATAATTTGGAGTTAACTGTGGTCTTTTTTTTGGTGACCTTAAAAAAAATGAAGAAAATACACTTAAAACACTGCTTTTCTCTTGCTCATCTGTAGTCTATGCTGTTTTATATATTATTCTACATACTTCAAGGCCCATCTTTGTGATCAAACTTGTGATTGGGTGAGGTCACAGAAGACCCTTTGGGTGCTGCTTCCCAGAGTTCTGGTAAAGCCAGTGATACTCGCCTCCTTGCATTCCGGGGCTTCTCACCACCCAGTCTTTCTGGACCAGATCTCCTGGTCTCCCCTCAGCCAAGGCATAGAGCTGAGATTACCTCCACCTTCATCTCTCCCTCTCCCCAAAGAGCAATGCAGACACTGAATTACATTAGTCTGAGGAAAATGCAGTTTTGGGCCCAGCTTCCTGGGAAACCACTCCCCAAATGGGATTAAAACCCCGAATAAATTATTCAGGAGAATGTACAACTAAAAATAAAGGAGGATGTACACACTTGGGCTATGTCTACACTGCCCCCTCTTGTGCAAAGAAATATGCAAATGAGGCAAAGCATTGAATATTGCCATGCCTCATTTGCATAATTAATTAGGCTCTGTTTTTGTGCATCTATTCTATATGGCTCCTTTTTGCGCAAAAAACGCCTTCTGTGCAAGAGCCATTTTTCCTCTTTTTTTTTTTTCAGGAAGAACAGCTCTTGCGCAAAAGCCTCTTACGCAAAAACAGAGATTCATTAATTATGCAAATAAGACGTGGTGTTATTCTATGCTTCACCTCATTTGCATTTTTTTTGCACAAGAGGGGGCAGTGTAGATGTAGCCTGGTTGTTCCCCCAGGTAACAATTATTTACACTGGGCTTGATAGCAAATAAAAGTGGTTTTATTAAGTACAAACATAGGATTTAAGTGGTTGCAAGTGAAAACAGGAAGAGCAAAGTAGGTTGCAAATTTAAAATGACAGAAAATGCAGAGCTAATTCTAACACTGAAAGCTCACTTCAAACTTACACTAAAACCATTCTTATTTCAGCTAAACTTCCAAGCCAGGGAAGATCTTTTTTCCCTGGGGTATGTGGTTACAGTAAAACTCCAATAGTCCGGCACTCCTGATAGTACGGCACCAAAATGGCAAGAGCCTAGTGAGTGAGCTTCAGCAAAAAATGAGTCACAAGGTAACAGCGGCAGCAGCTGAACTGAGCAAAAAAGGTAAAAAAGGCTTTAAAAACTAAAATATTACAGTATACTGTATACCGTATGTACAATAAAAAGGGTTAACACTTTTTATACAGTATATAATGTATACAGTATATATATAACCAGCTTATAGTACCTCCTGATAGTCCGGCATATCAGATAATCCGGCACCATCTAGGTCCCATAGGTTCCTGATTATCGGGAACTGTATTACTGTCTACTGTATTATCTCTTGGGATGACATGCTAGCCAAAGACAAAGGGACAGTTGACTTCCCATTGTTTTATAGATTCCACTTTGGGTGGTAACTTGGAATTCTCCCCCACCTTCTATGGAAAAATACCAGTTGGGTGTTCACATGCCTTACTGAGACCAGCCACTCCTAAGACTTAATGAACATAGGAGGCTATTTACACATGTTAACCCAGACATTGAGGGAAACACCCTGAATGGCTTTAATTTGCACATGTAAAACCATAACCATTCCATACTCCATATCTTTAACTTTACATGGAATAATGATACATACACCAAAATAAGATATACAGATTTAGCAGACTGAAACATTGAAATTGATAGGTTACATGATAGTGTAGGAGGGCCAAATTTCAGAAAAGCCTCTTCTAACAAAACTCTCGGAAAAAGATACGCAAATTGCAGAACGCAATTTGCGTACTTTTTAGATAAAAAGTGTCAGAATAGATATAGCCTCAGTCACAGCAAATCTGGATCTTCCAGTTGAGCAACAATAATAGTTCATATTAGCATCAGCATAGCCAGTCAAAAATGAAACACATAATGGGTACGTCTACACTGGTCCCTTTTCTCTTATTCCTACTTCAAATAAGATATCCTCTGGAAAAGGGCTTTTTTCCGGAGGATCGGGGCCAGTGTAGACATTCTTTTCCGGCTTTTCTAAAAGCCGGAAAAAAGCGGGGGACATTTTTATTTAAATGCCGCGGGGGATATTTAAATCCCCCGTGGATTTCCCTATTACGACCTGTAAAATTAGCATGCCCCTTTCGGAAAAGGGGCCAGTGTAGACGTAGCCAATGGGTGTGTGAATCTGGCAATGAAGTCAAATATGCAAGAACCCTATTCTGTGAATACCTATCATAACAGTACTCTGTTATTTTAGATTTTCTTTTGGTCACATTCCAAAGAGCACAATAGAGAATGCGTCTTGATATGATGTAATCAATGCTGTAGAAATCTTGTGGATAAGAGTTATAAGGCGGGAGGGAGGGGGAGGAAGAAGACACAAAAGGAAGACAAGACTAGATAGGGAAGAAGGCAAAAATGAAGTTACTGAGTAGGAAATACTGAGGCACATAGGACAGGAGGCTATGGAAGGGAAAGGGAAAATATAGAACATAAAGGCTACATAAAGAACAGCCGTTCTTCCTCAAAAACTTGCCGTCTGTCTACACTGCATGAGCTTTCTTCTAGAAGTAAATTTACAGTATAGCGTTGTAAAACAGGGCTTCTTCCGGAAGAGTGACGATATCACAAAGGAAAAACAGTTTTTTGCCATGGACATTGTCTTAACGACTTGATTACCTGCATCCTGCTTCAAAGACATTTTAACACCAGACTTGAAAGAGAAACCTCTGAACTGTCATTTATGTTTAAATTTGACACTTTACACCTGGGTCTCAACAAAGATGCTAATTACTTTACCCATTACAAAGATAGCTTCCCCAATTATCACCTCTAATATCATTAGGTCACAGACATTAACCTCCCCTCCTCATCCCCCTCTGTTCTGAAATTTGATTTGTCCTTTTTATATGTGTTCACTTTTTTTGATTGTATCCCTTTGGTATATATGGTCATGCCAATTTTCTTCCACAGTTTGATCTGAGGAAGTGGATCTGGCCCATGAAAGCTCATCACCTAATAAGCCATCTTGTTAGTCTTTAAAGTGCTGTATAGTCCTGTTTTTTTCTTGTGGAAGAGTTTTTGCACAAGAACTGTTCCGCAAAAGAGCTCTTGAACAAGATGCTGCCAGTGTAGACGTAGCCAAAGAGAGGGACATGCAGAGCTACAACGTAGTGCAGCAGGAAAAGGAGAAATGGGGATAGGGAAAGCACAGCAAGAGAGAAAATACAGATGAGGAGGGTTGTGCAATACTGAAGTAAGTTGCATTTCTGGCAGGGTACAAAGAGTTCCTTAACTCCATACAGATTTTAAGTCCCAAGTGCATTGTTCCCTTGGGCTGTGTCTAGACTGGCCAGTTTTTCTGGAAGATCAACTGCTTTTCCAGAAAAACTTGCCAGCTGTCTACACTGGCCGCTTGAATTTCCGCAAAAACACTGACTTCCTACTGTAAGAAATCAGTGCTTCATGCAGAAATACTATTCTGCTCCCGTTCAGGCAAAAGTCCCTTTTGTGCAAAGCTTATGTGCAAAAGGGCCAGTGTAGACAGCTCAGATTTGTTTTGCACAAAAAAGTCCCGATCGCGAAAATGGCGATTGGGGCTTTTTTGCGGATAAGCGCGTCTAGATTGGCACAGATGCTTTTCCGCAAAAAGTGCTTTTGCGGAAAAGCGTCCGTGCCAATCTAGACGCTCTATTCCGAAAATGCTTTTAATGGAAAATGTTTCCGTTAAAAGCATTTCCGGAAAATCATGCCAATCTAGACGCAGCCTTGCAGACGTCTTTCAGAAGGATCTTGGTTCATGAAATTAGAAAACTCTAAGTTCATTTAAGCACTAGCTGTATCATTCCCATCTTGCTTCCTACCTCCCTCTATATCCACTGAAGAGTTACATTAAAAGAAAAATTCTAGAACCTGCTGAGAAATAGTATGCTCAGGTGCTTCCTCCCAAACCTAACCATGATGTTGAGCAATGGTAATGTTCCTCTGGCACTTCCAGGGCTCTCTTTCTAGGGGGCTTGGATCTACCTTCCTATCTCCACTTTGACTACAGTGAATAATTAGTGTGGTGCATATATAGTGGCAGTTGAATAAAGAAAGAGCAATCATATATGCAGAAGAATTAGAGAAACATTACTAGTGTTTTTAACAGCATATAAAGAAAAAGTCAGGGAGCACACCACAAGAGGAAAAGTGCCCCTCCAAGATTTTAATTTAAAAACCAAATACAGACTCTACCATTTCATGAGGGAGAAATCACATAGATAGGGTTCTGGGAATTATCCCACATATTTTTCATTCCCAGCTGTCATCTTTGCATTAATTCTGTTACACTTATTCAGTGCTCTGCTCAATTCTCCAACTTTTCTGTTTGTTCTCTATATTTGCAAGTTCAATTGAGGATATATAGATATCTGGGGCTCTATAAGCTGCCACTGCTGGCAACTAAAAAAAAAGAAAGATGAAAAAATGGGACCAATCATCAGCAATTATAGGTCAGCAGGGCATAGCCTCTATAGCCAATAAGCACTTGCTGGCATATAACCCCAGGTTAGCATTGTCATTCCAATAGTAGTTAATCAAAGTGCTTGTTTGTTCAGAAGATTTTTATTGCTAGTGGGAGTTATTGACTAGATAAATAGCCTAAATAGTGCGTGCTATCCCAGGGCTCGTTGGGTGATTATTTTTTTTACCCTTCTTGGGAACATTAAGGGATTTCAATAGTGAAAAGACGTAGGAGGCAGAAAAAAAAGTAGAACTGGAGGATGAAATACATAGAGGCAGATACAAGAGCACTCCATTAATAAAGACAGGAGAAAGAAAATTGATTTTAAAAAACCCTAAGAAAAGAATGCTCAAAAAGAGACAGCATAGGCAAATGAGAGTACATTAAGAAAGAAAAGCAAGTAGAATAAAACTGCATAAATGAAAGATAACAAAAGGTAATACAAAACAAGAGGCATAGCAACAGTGAAGAGAGAGACATGGAGCCACATGCACCTCTCCCTTCCCCCTCCAAATTAGCCACATAACCAGCATGTGTTTATCTTTATTGTCTGTTACATGTAACAATACTGTATTATAGATGACAAAACCAAAATAAAGTCTAAACAAATCTGAAAATAAGTGACAGACAACACAGCTAACACTGGGTGTGTCTAGACTACAGGGTTTTTTCGAAAAAAGTGGCCTTTTTTAAAAAAAAAACTTCCCCTGCATCTAGAGTGCCGCCGCGTTCTTTCAAAATGAAATCAAAAGAAAGCGGCAGTTTTCTCGACCACAGTAAATCTCATTTTATGAGGAAGAATGCCTTTTTTCGAAAGTGCTCTTTCGAAACAAGGTGTTCTTGAATGTGAACAGGGCTTTTTTGAAAGAGAGCATCCAGACTGCCTGGATGCTCTCTTTCGAAAAAGCGGCTCGCTTTTTCGAAAGGAGGTTGCAGTCTAGGTACTCCCTTTTGAAAGATTCTTTCAAAAAAGCCTCTTTTGAAAGAGGATTGTAGTCTAGACATAGGCACTTAGATAAATGTCTCCGCATATAACTTTTAACTTCCAGAAATAGTAATCAAGATAGAAACAAAAATATATCTAGCAAAAGAACACTAAAATATCCCATTGAAGCAACATGTTTTGAAGCTTCAATTTTCAAATGTATAACCTCTTCAGAGATTTTTAAATAAAGTTATACTCAACTCTTTTTGTATTGTAGGAGAGTCTTTTGGGATTTCATGTGCAGCTGGTCAGACTAATTGCAATAAACAATGTAGTCAACAAATATAACAACATTTTCTTTTCACATATTATCCACAAAGACTCCACTGATTTTTATGTAAACTTTTTCCTGCTTCTAGATTGCTTGGAAACTACTGGCTGTGACTTGCTCAGACTATTCATTGTACATACTTCGTTTGGACAGTTGTGTTTGCTCACCTAAATTGGACGGGACTGTTTGTCCTCTCTGATTAGATGATCCTACAAAGAATTTTTGAGAGGATTTTGGGAACACATCTGGCAGATGTGAATACTTCTATTCTCATACATATTCAAGACTTCCCATTTCTGAGAACTTTATTGAAAACAAATTTCAGTTACAGAACTGCTGACTGAAATAAATCTTAGGGAAAACAGGTACTGACAAGGTGAATGTGTTTTTAATTAATCCAAAAGTCTCAATGTGACAGGCAATCATAACCTTTTATACGGGATTTTTAAACCATCCTGTAAATTATTAGAAGAGTATAGAAGTCAAAGGTAGCTTTACTGTTGACTCGAATGGATGTAGGTTCAAGTGTATAATCTTCCTTTCTACAAAATTTTAAAATATATTATAAAATTCAGTTGTGGACATAAACCCATTCTATATTAGAATAATTGTGTATCAACCATTTTATTTTCTAATCCTATTGATCAGATCCTTTTTCCTAAGAAAACTACTTGCCAGCTTACTACTCAATTTTCGTATGCAGTTATTTGCAGGTACAGATCGGACCTCCCTTGTTTGGCACCCTAGAAACCAACTGGTCCTGCACAAGGATATTTGCCAGACCATGGGCGGTCCCTCTGCTCATGGCCTTTGATGCCCTACTGCCTCTGGACTAGGGCTCCAGCCTGCCCCCGCTGCTGCCCCATCCCCCTGGGGCTTTCTAAAGCAGCATGGCTGAAGTTCCACAGCCACTTGGCTCCACAGCTGAGGCTGGAGCTCTGCAGCTGCTTGGCTCCATGGCCAGGACTCCATAGCTCCAGCTCCAGCTGGGGCCAGAGCTCTATGACCACTGCTGGAGTTGCAGCTCCCTGGCCCTGGGCTGCTCAGCTGCTAGGGCTACAACTCCTTCACGCCCTCCCCACCCCAGAACACTGGGCTTCTGAGTTTCCAGTCCCCCCTACCATGCTTTTGCCACTGCCAGGCCTCTCTGTTCCTGGGCTCTGTGGTCCAGGAATATCCAAGGTTGTGCTGGACCATACATGTTGCTGGACCAGAGTGTCACAGGTAAGGGAGATACCCATTATAAATTAAGAGGAAGGCTTGAGAAGATTCTGAATACTTGGCCTTTGCTTTTCTGTTACTTCTCCTTACATCACAAGCACAGTTTGATAGCATCTTACTCTCCTTTAGCCATATCCCAGCTCAGGATCACTTGCTTGCTTGCTATCTTAACTCCTAAGGGATCTCTTTCAATCCTAGCTGAGTGTGACTTCTCCCTTAATTCCCCTAATTTCCTGCTTCCAGAAACCAGTGATAAAGGATGTAAGTAAGATACCTAAAGAGAATTAAGCAAGGAAAGTTGGCAATAATTTACTAGTGAAAGTAAAAGAAGTGATAAGATGCAGTTTTCTGTATGGCATTTCTATAGATTGAAAATGCTCTATATGGTGCTCGGTGTGAGTCCAGGTATTTGGGGCTTAAAAATTTAAAAGATTTTTTTTATTAGATTCTTAATGTTTAAGAAAGGATAGTTATATGACAGATACATTTGTCTAGCACTATTGACAGCCTTGCCTATGCCTGCTGATAAGTTTTCCACTTGACTTCTTCTATCATAACAAGCCCCAAGAAACTTCAACCATCATTTTGTTCTTAAATCACTATGCCAACAGAAATACTTCCTTCTTCCTTAAAGTTTGTACTGGCTTGAGGCCCAGGAATGGCAGTTTGCGGACCTGAACTAATAACGGATTTTTTATGCAAGAATTTGTGAGAGCTAGTTATTGTGCATTTCTACAGGGCTACACATGGCAGCTTCATTCCTGTTTCTCAATATGACCCATCACTTCCATTTTTGGAAGGGTCCAAGTTTTTAAAGTTGATAGATTTGGGGGATTAGAAAAGCTAATGTTGTGTTAGATTTAGATGTTTTCACACTCCCTTGACCTTTATAAGATTAGAAGCATACTTACTAAGACACTTGAATTATAGGTTCAGCGATATGATAAATACCTTCAGTAAAAATGTAAACTTAAGCATTCTGAGATTATTTTTTATGTAGCACATGGCATTCATAGAATGTGCATGTGTGCTGTTCAATAACGGTTTTATTGTTATTTATACAGTGACAGTCTTAATGATGTGCATACAATAAAACCTGTACCTTTTTCGCTCATGCCTATTAAACCTTTGAATACATCTCTCCATCATATATTTCAATATATTTTGTGTATAATGAATTGATAGCAGCCCTCAATTACCTGAAAGGGAGTTACAAAGAGGATGAAGTGAGGCTGTTCTCAGTGGTGACAAATGACAGAATGTGGATCAATAGTCCTAAATTACAGTGGGAAGGTCTAGGTTAGATATTAGGGAAAACTATTTTGCTAGGAGGGAGGTGAAGCACTGGAATGGGTTACCTCTGGTGGTGATAGAATCTCCATCCTTATTGTTTTTTATGTCCTGGTTTTTTAAGTTCTGGTTAAGCCTAAAGTTCTGGCTGTAGTGATTTAGTTGGGGTTGGTCCTGCTTTTGGAAGGGGGTTGGACTGGATGACCTCCTGAAGTCTCTTCCAACCCTATAATTCTTGAGCACCTTCTAGTGTCTGTTTTAACCCAGGACCCCATAAACAGCAGCCATTAACTATTGAGCTCAAATCACTCCTACTAGTTCCCTGGGCCTCTTCGAACTCAGCCCATCTTTTTCACCACAGGCTCAGGATTTTTTTGTTTTGTTTTGTGTGTAGGGGCATTGTTTTGTTTTATTATTATTATTATTATTATTAGGGTCTGTCTCTTCCTACTTAAGCAAATGCAGTCAGAACCAAATTCTGATTGTTCCTTGACCATCTTTAGCAGGAGGGGAGAGGCCTGTTCTGCTCTGCCATGAACTGATCAGCTAAAACACTTCAGCTTCTTTTACTGAGCCTTCTGGTGTCCAATTGGTTGTTTCCATGCAATCTCTGTAGGCAGCCCTGGAGGACTCACTTGTATTGATCCTTTCCTGGAATGGGATGTAGTAAGACCAGGTGGTCACACCCTTCACTGTGTCTAT
Source organism: Pelodiscus sinensis (assembly GCF_052426305.1). NCBI lineage: Eukaryota > Metazoa > Chordata > Testudines > Trionychidae > Pelodiscus > Pelodiscus sinensis. Next base: position 205,721,999 of record NC_143052.1, read on the forward strand.
TATATATGGGCATCATTATTGTACTATTAATGAATATTTATGGACCAGGAAGCAGAAGAGAAAGTTTAAAGAGTTCAGAGAGCATCTACTCATAATTAAAAGTAATTTTCATATAAAATATGAGGATTTTGTAGAATGTTGGTTTAATACTGACAGGTTGAGTGAACAGAGAAAGAGACCGATTTTATCTTATGTTAGGTAAGCTTGCCTCATGGCCAAATCTGGCCAGTTGAAAATCAGGGTGAAGACAGTTTCTCTCCCAGGCCTTGATCCTGTATCATTTAAATTAATGGGATGTGAATCAATATAGTCTCAATCTAACAAGAAATTGTTTCCATTTTTTGTATTTTGGTTTGGCTACAATTATTCCATTATGTTTCAGTGTGGTGATCACATTTAAATGTATGGTAATATCAAAGTCCCCTCCCAAGCAAAACAAGTTCTTTCGCAATGGAAGTTGCAGTAGTACATGGTGAATGGCATGGAGTATTAGGTACTAATTGTGGGGGTGCCCTCAAGCTTTAGCAGTTGGTGGGTCTTTAAAATATTCTTCAAAAGCGAATGACATTGGGAGGCCCCTTTTCAAAAGTTAATTGGATGAGAGTAATGAACAAAAGGTAATTGAATCTATCCAAATGCTAAACTCATGAAACAAGGCTTCTCATTTAGAGTTTTCTTTTTAAGCTTTGGTTGTGCCAGTGGTTTTTGACCAGCCTGAAACAGAATCTCAGATTCTTGAGGCTACCAACTGAATGAGTATGGATGAAACAGTTAATCAGTGATGTGAATACAACCCAATAGACTTAAACTAGCCCATTCTGCATCTTCCAGTGAATTTTTATCCTGTATAGTATGTGGAGGGGAAGAGGGGAAAGCTTGCAGCAGCATTTGGGAATGTCTTGAAACTAAATATTGGACATTATTTAAGGGGACTAGATTTAGTCAGTACCACTGCAGAATGAGCTTCAGTCAGTATACATATGCCAGCAAAAGAGAAATACTCTTTTGTTAAATGTTCCGTATAAAGTAGTTCCCTATTTCATGAAAATATATGGCTTCTGAGAGAACAAAAGGGCGCAATGCCTCAAAGTTGTAGAATGTCATGGAATCTTAATATGTGCTTTCTCACTGTGTAGCAACAAGAAACACACATTACAAATGAAGTTGGTTACCGTTGGTGCAATAAGGAAAAGTTGGGAAAAGGTCTCAATTAATTTATATGAATTACTCTCCCTTCCAAAACCAAAGTAACTTTCTTTCCAAAGAGTTAAGGCTGAAAGTGGCAACCAAGTAACATTCTAAAACCCTTATACTTCCTTCACAAATTTTCTACAACTTCTAAAGGGAATGGAAAAAATGAAGTTAGGAAGTCTGGAGAAGGGGAGTTAACAGATCCACCCATCAAATCTTCCATTACTGATTACCACCCCAACATACTTGCACACCTCACCCACCTAAATAAGATTTCACCTCTTCCTGTTCCCTCTTCCGATCATCTCTTCCTCCTGTCTTCCCAAAGTCCTGCTCTCTCAGTCCTTGGGCAACGTGACTTCAGGCCACTCCTTTATGTTCCCTCAGTCTATAATCTTCATGGTCTCCATCCTTCTCTCCATATTCCATCCAGCCATGTTTACTTCCAGTCTTCTGCTCTTACTTCATCCATCTCTGGTTCAAAATAGCAACTGTAGCACCACAGGCTGCAATAAGTAGTTTTACTTCTGCTTGTAAACATTTAAAAATACTAGTAAGTGTTTGTCTGTGTACACATGAAAATACTGTTGACAGTTAGTGAGATGAGAATTTCAGTGAGAGATAATTAGCAAAGATAATTGATGTTGGACCAGAGTCAAGAGCTTTAACAACTGTAAATGAGGGAGAATGGAGAAGAGGGGACTCAGGGTGGCAAAAAAATGGAAAGTTGATGAATTGGTGGTTTCAGGAGAGTAGGTAGGAGGAATGACTAGGTGGTAATCACAAAGGGGAAACTGAAAGAATAAAAAAATGCAACAGTAGTGAGTGTATAGCAAAGATGGATTTGGATGAGTGACTGTTTGTTTTAGAAATATGAGATTTTGAAATACAGGTCTAGAATGTGGTTTTACTACTGCAGTTACTCCTAGTTTCTGTGTAAATAATGTGTTCACAGTTCTGACCATTAGAGAGCAGTGAAACTAGTAGGACAATGGATTAGTTAAACAACAAGAATATAGCTAGGATGACAAGAAAAACTTTCCACGAGGAGTAACGGTAGATCGGACTAGGAAGCCTAGTCCGAACTACCCAGTTCGTGCCGCGTGTAGCCGCGCGGCACGGGGTTCGAACGAGCAGGGATTTAAAAATGGCGGCGCCCAGTTTATGCAAATGAAGCCCGGGAAATTCAAATCCCGGGCTTCATTTGCAAGTGCAGTATGCCTACATTACCCTCCTAGTTCGAACTAGGAGGGTAGTGTAGACATACCCTGAGATATTGCTAAGAAGGAAAGGGGTCCTGAGTGAGGGTTTGCATTATATATGGTAATGGAAAAGCCTCTTTCAAAACTGTAAGCAAAATATGGTACCAAGATAAAACAACAATGTTACAATATTATTGAAATCCCTGTCTAGCTAAATAATACAAAATCCAATACTATTTAAAGATAGAATAACAGTAGACAGGCCGCATGGAAATATTTTAACACAGAAGTGCAAGAAGTGGAAAAATGTGTTTTCCTTTCTTTTATTTTTCAGTGTAATAACATATTATTTTAAATGCGTACTCAATTGTGTAAATATACAGACACCTAAGATTGGTTTATATGACATTATCTTGTATTGTCTAAAATTGAAGAGGATTTGGCTGAAAGATATACCTGTTTGGATTCACCCGGTTAGAGCATTAACATAAAGAATAATATTAAAATTCTGGTGAGATGTATAATGGAACTGCTTCAGACAAAATGTTGTTGGAGCTAAAGGTGCAGGCTTCTCTTTGACAGCATTTATAAAAACTTGTGTAAGATGAGAAAATGTATCAGATGATGGAACCTGTTCCTGAGAAAATTAGAGGTCAATATGGCACTGTAGCACTTTTCTCTTCCTCGAAGACTCATGTACAATATATTCGGAACAGGCAGTGGCAATGTAAATTGCATTAAGCTGTGATGTGCTTGTATTTGCCTGAGATCTAAATGTAGCACTGTATCTGCTATCCACTTTTTTCCTTAAATCACATGGAAAGTGATAGTGGACTTGAGACAGTTTTTTGAGATTAATGTATTTTAATGTCTTCCTTCCAGTTGTTTTTTTAGTTGTATTTGACAGAGAATATAAGCATATTGATCTCCTTCTTGGAGTCCTTTTTTCCATTATGAAGTGATGGATTCAGATATGCTTACTCATGTGGAACAGTAGCTAACTTCATGAATAGTGTCACTGAAATCAATGAGACTTCCTGTGGAGTAAATTATCAGAATAAGGAAATGAGAATGGGGAATTTGCTTGAATAGGAATGATTTAATGTGATGTAAATACAAACTAAAAATTATAGCAAGTTAGTTCTACCAGTCATGGAACATACATAAACAAACACTTTTACATTTCAATAATAAAAGATAAAGATCTTTCTTTAGAGTTGGAGTCTCCAGTGAAATAATCCCTCAGCCAGTGCCTGTGATGACTCATCATTCATTCTTCAGGTTTGATGTGACAGCCAATCCATGAGCCAGGATAGGGTCAGGTGAGCTGAACAGGTCTGTATCACCCCTCTTCCCCCGTCCACCCAAGTTGTCACACTACATTAGGCTCTGTATCTGAATCAATAAAGGGTTACATGAGTGGTGCCTGGAGAAGAGTCAGACTTACACCAGACCCCAGCCTAGTACTGAGACACTCCCCCCCCCCCCCCCCAACCACGTATTCTGCACAGTGCCACAGCAGAGTCCATGCAAATCAATGTCATCCAATGATGCCTCACAGACTGAGAGAAAGAGCGCTGGTGCCAGGGATGAAAGGAACTTACATTTCTTACAGGTATTGTCCTATCACAACCCAGGTCCCTGCCAGCTTTCTAAATAGCTCCCTGCTGGCTTTTGCCACAGCTCACCCAGTTTCTACTGAAGCTGTGCACTGGGGTACTCCCCCTTACTCTCACCTTTGGTGGTGCTAAAACAGTTCCTGTCTGTGCTGTGAAGGGTATGTCCATTTTGCTTCAGGTGTCCCCACAAGTTCATGTCGGCCAGGGTGTTAAAATACAATCTCTTATAGTCCTGGTAGAGAGGTGATGGCTGGATGTTACAAGAAAATTGAATTCCCCAAATGGACCCCTCTCTGCTACTCATGTGTGTCCGTATACCAGTAGACCTCTGATAGTCCCACTTGTTCAGGCTTTAGGTCACACTCCAAATAAGCTGCTCCTCACTTGCACTGATTGACTGTGGGACATCTTGCAAGTTCATGGACATGGCCTTCACTCAACATAACCACATCCTGCTACAGAGAAAGTTCGTCCCAGAGTGGCTAGAGATGATCCTGTCGTACAAGCCTATCTCCTGTGAGACAGCATCTATTTAGGTCAAGATCCACGATTAGATCCATGAGACCCTGCAATTGGATCTGATCCTCTCACCCTACTTACTTGTCATATTGGCCTTCCTCTGCACTCCCTCCATGCCTCAATTTCCCAGATGACACAGAAGATGTATATTTTATTATGGAATACTCTTGTTCACAGATCATATTTATGTCCCAGATGGTCTGCCTCACCTCATGGTCTCCTAGCCAGATATTTGGGGCAATGCAAAACTGATGTTGTGGCACTTCTTATGACTGTTATCGACTTTTGTATGGTATGTTTCAGGACAAGAATCCCTCACATTAACATGCCTTGGTCCCACTTCCTACTCCTTCCCAGCCCTCTGAAAGTTCACCTCTGTGGACTTCATTTCAAATCTCCCCAGTTCCCAGGGATACTCAGCCATACTAGTAGCCATGGATTTGCTGTCTAAGATGTCCCACTTCATGCTCTGATAGAAGATCTCAACTGTGGAAATGTGTGTTCTCTGGTCACAACATCATGATTTATGGATTATCCTCCTGTATCACATCTGTCCATGGACTGCATGCTGTTCATCTTCCATTTCTGGCAATAGTTATTCTGCCTCTTAGATGCTGATATCCTCCTTGCACAGCATATCACTCCCAACAGACAGAACAAGTGAGTCAAATGTTGGAGTAATACTTTTTTTTTTAATTATCACCAGGGCGACTGGGTCCATCTTCTACCCTTTGCAGAATTCACTTGCAACAATTACAATAAAAATCCATACTCCAGAGCTCATAATAATTTATTTAGAAATTGTGCCTATTACATATGGCACCCAGCTACCCCAGAATAAGCTATGTTGATTCTTCAGTACAATTACAATAAGAATAGCATCAGTTCCATAATCAGTCACGCACAGAAAACTAATTATATAAAATCCGCTAGAGCCACAGTAGAAAAAAGGCAGGAAGGGTATAATTCATATTATTCTGGAGTTAGGCAAGTCCCCAAGTACAACAAAAATGAAAATGAAAATGTTGGGAATATGTAATATTACTGTAAATTCTGGATTTCAATTGGCATGTGTTGTCAACTGTTGGCTGTGTGTGTGGTCTCCCTGGGTATGTCTAGACTACCTGTCTCTGCCAACAGAGGCATGTAAATTAGACATACCGACATAGTCAATGAAGCAGGGATTTAAATATCCCCCCTTTCATTAGAATAAAAATGGCCACTGTGTTGTGCCGGCTCAGCTGTTTGTCGGCACAAAGTGGCAGTCAAGATGGAGATCGGTCGGCAAGGAAAGCCTTTGCCGACCGATCCCTTATGCTTCATGCAACAAGGTTTACAGGATCGGTCGGCAAAGGCTTTCCTTGCCGACCGATCCCTGTCTTGACTGCCACTTTGTGCCGACAAACAGCTCAGCCAGCACAATGCGGTGGCCATTTTTATTCTAATGAAGCAGGGGATATTTAAATCCCTGCTTCATTGACTGTGTTGGTATGTCTAATTTACATGCTTCTGTTGGCAGAGGCATGTACTCTACACATAACCCCTGAGTGCAGTACTGGCTCTGGCTAGGTAGCCAGTATAAAAGATTCTAATCAAACTGCCACAAGTCCACAAACCCAGCAAAAGCACTCAGCCAGGTTTATCGTCAACCATGTGTAGTCCTAGTGCTCTGGCTCTATGATTGCAAGTACACTAAGGCTATGACTACACAACAGTGTTATTTTGGAATAACGGGTATTATTCCAAAGTAACATAGTGCATGTCTACACTACAAGTTTGTATTTTGAAATAATATCGAGCTGGAGGACTTAAGAACATAAGAACGGCCATACCGGGTCAGACCAAAGGTCCATGTAGTCCAGTATCCTGTCTACCGACAGTGGCCAACACCAGGTGCCCCAGAGAGGGTAGACCGAAGACAATGATCAAGCGATTTGTCTCCTGCCATTCCTCTCCAGCCTCTGACAGACAGAGGCCAAGGACACCATTTTATCCCCTGGCTAATAGCCTTTTATGGACCTAACCTCCATGAAATTATCTAGCTTCTCTTTAAACTCTATTATAGTCCTAGCCTTCACAGCCTCCTCTGGCAAGGAGTTCCACAGGTTGACTACACGCTGTGTGAAGAAGAACTTTCTTTTATTCGTTTTAAACCTGCTACCCATTAATTTCATTTGGTGTCCTCTAGTTCTTCTATTTAGGGAACTAATAAATAACTTTTCTTTATCGACCCTCTCCACACCACTCATGATTTTATAAACCTCTATCATATTTCCCCCTCAGTCTCCTCTTTTCTAAACTGAAAAGTCCCAGTCGCTTTAACCTCTCCTCACATGGGACCTGTTCCAAACCCCTAATCATTTTAGTTGCCCTTTTCTGAACCCTTTCCAAGGCCAAAATATCTTTTTTGAGGTGAGGAGACCACATCTGTACACAGTATTCGAGATGTGGGCATACCATAGTTTTATACAGGGGCAGTAAGATATTCTGTGTCTTATTTTCTATCCCTTTCCTAATAATTCCTAGCAACCTATTTGCCTTTTTGACCGCCGCTGCACACTGTGTGGAAGTTTTCAGAGAACTGTCCACGATAACTCCAAAATCTCTTTCCTGATTTGTCATAGCCAAATTAGCCCCCATCATACTGTACGTATAGTTGGGGTTATTTTTCCTGATGTGCATTACTTTACACTTACCCACATTAAATTTCATTTGCCGTTTTGTTGCCCAATCACTCAGTTTGGTGAGATCTTTTTGGAGTCCCTCACAGTCTGCTTCTGTCTTGACTATCCTAAACAGTTTTGTATCATCTGCAAACTTTACTACCTCACTGCTTACCCCTTTCTCCAGATCATTTATGAATAAGTTGAAAAGGATTGGTCCCAGGACTGACCCTTGGGGGACACCACTAGTTACCCCTCTCCACTCTGAAAATTTACCATTTATTCCTACCCTTTGTTTCCAGTCTTTTAACCAGTTCTCAATCCAAGAAAGGATCTTCCCTCTTATCCCATGGCCATGTAATTTACACAAGAGCCTTTGGTGAGGGACCTTGTCAAAGGCTTTCTGAAAATCTAAGTATACTATATCTACTGGATCCTCCTTGTCCGCATGTTTGTTAACTCCTTCAAAGATCTCTAACAGATTAGTAAGACATGATTTCCCTTTACCGAAACCATGTTGACTTTTGTCCAACAACTTATGTTCTTCTACATGTTTCGCAATTTTATTCTTTACTATTGTTTCGACTAATTTGCCCGGTACTGAAGTTGGACTTACCGGTCTGTAATTGCCAGGATCATCTCTACAGCCCTTTTTAAATATTGGTGTCACGTTGGCTACCTTCCAGTCATTAGGTACGGAAGCCAATTTAAAAGATAAGTTACAAACCACAGATAATAGCTCAGCAATTTCCCATTTTAGTTCTTTTAGAACCCTTGGATTAATGCCATCCGGTCCCGGAGATTTGTTAACATTAAGTTTTTCTATTTGTTCCAAAACCTCCTCTAATGACACTTCAATCCGGGACAGTTCCTCAGATTCATCACCCACAAAGGACGGTGAAGATTCAGGAATCTCCCCAATGTCCTCAGCCATGAAGACTGAAGCAAAGAAATCATTTAGTTTCTCTGCAATGGCTTTATCATCCTTGATTGCTCCTTTTATAGCTCGATCATCTAGGGTTTTTTAGCAGTCTTCCTGCTTCTAATGTACTTAAAAAACATTTTGTTATTTCTTTTTGAGTTTTTGGCTATCTGTTCCTCAAAATCTTTTTTTGCTTTTATTACATTTTTACACTTGATTTGACAGTGTTTATGTTCTTTTCTATTTATCTCACTAGGATTGGACTTCCACTTCTTAAAAGATACCTTTTTGTCCCTCACTGTTTCTTTTACATGGTGGTTAAGCCACAGTGATTCTTTTTTAGGTCTCTTGCTATGCTTTTTAATTTGGGGCATACATTTAAGTTGGGCCTCTATTATGGTGTCTTTAAAAAGTTTCCATTCAACTTTCAGGGATTTGGTTCTAGTCACTGTGCCTTTTAATTTCTGTTTAACAAACCTCCTCATTTTTGTGTAATTCCCCTTTTTGAAAATAAATGCCAAGGTGCTGGATTGCTGAGGTGTTCTTCCCACCACAGGAATGTTGAATGTTATTATATTATGGTCACTATTCCCAAGCGGTCCTGTAACGGTTATATCCTAGACCTGATCCTGTACTCCACTCAGGACTAAATCAAGAATTGCCTCTCCCCTTGTGGGTTCCTGCACCAGCTGCTCCAAGAAGCAGTCATTTAAGCCATTGAGAAATTTTATCTCCGCTTCTCTTCCTGAGGTGACATGGATTCATTCAATATGGGGGTAATTAAAATCCCCCATTATTATAGCATTCTTTATTTTGGTAGCCTCTCTAATCTCCCTTAGCATTTCAATGTCAGTATCGCTGTCCTGGTCAGGTGGTCGGTAAGATATCCCTACTGCTAATTTCTTATTATTGGAGCATGGAATTACTATCCATAGCGATTCTATTGAACATGTTGATTCACTTAATATTTTTATTTCGTTTGATTCTACATTATCTTTCACATACAGTGCCACTCTGCCCAGATTTTCCCTCATTCCCTCCATGATTGTGTTCCACAGATTTTCCTCATTCCACCAGGTTTCGGTGATGCCTATTATGTCAATCTCCTCATTTAATACGAGATACTCTAGTTCACCCATCTTATTAGTCAGACTCCTAGCATTTGTGTACAAGCACTTTAAAAATTTGCCACTGCTTATTTGTCTGCCCTTCCCTGATGCATTGGATTCCTTTGTATGCGGTTGTTTGTCTGCTCTGACCCATGGTTTGCCCTCTCCCCTCCTCTCTTTCTGACTACAGCTTAGAGAATCTCTATCAACGGATTCTCCTCTAAGAGAAGTCTCCCTCCGATTTACGTGCATCTCCGCTCCAATCGGCTTTCCCCCATCTCTTAGTTTAAAAACTGCTCTACAGCCTTTTTAATGTTTAGTGCCAGCAGTCTGGTTCCACCCTGGTTTAGGTGGAGCCCATCCTTCCTGTATAGACTCCCCCTCTCCCAAAAGTATCCCCAGTTCCTAATAAATCTAAACCCCTCTTCCCTACACCATCGTCTCATCCACGCATTGAGACTCTGAAGCTCCGCCTGCCTACCTAGCCCTGCGTGTGGAACTGGAAGCATTTCCGAGAATGCCACCATAGAGGTCCTGGATTTCAGTCTCTTTACGAGCAGCCTAAATTTGGCCTCAAAGACATCTCTCCTACCCTTCCCTATGTCATTGGTACCTACATGTACCACGACCACCGGCTCCTCTCCAGCACTACACATAAGTCTGTCTAGATGCCTCGAGAGATCCACAACCTTCGCACCAGGCAGGCAAGTGACCATACGGTTCTCCCGGTCATCACAAACCCAACTATCTATGTTTCTAATGATCGAATCACCCACTACTAACACCTGCCTCTTCTTAACTGGCATTCCCCCTCCCCCCCAGATGTATCCTCAGTGCGAGAGGATACGGCAACATCCTCTAGGAGGAGGGTCCCAACTGTGGGATGGTTTCCCTCTGCTCCCATTGAATGCTCTGTTCCCTTGAGACTTTCATCGTCCTTAAGAGCACTGGGGCTCTCAGACTGGGGGTGGGACAGTACTACGGTGTCCCGGAAAGTCTCATCAACATAGCTCTCTACCTCCTTTAGCTCCTCCAGTTCAGCCACCCTGGCCTCCAAAGCCCGAACTTGGTCTCTGAGGGTGAGGAGCTCCTTGCAATGGGTGCACACATACGCCACCCACCCACAGGGCAGGTAATCATACATGTTACACTCAACACAATAAACAGGATAGCCCCCACTCTGCTGCTGGGCTTCTGTCTCCATTTTTCTAATGAATAAGTTTAAGTATAAACTGGGATTCTTTTTAAACCTCTGAAATATAGATTATTCTAAGAGTTATGTTTTAAAGAAGGTCAGAAGTCACTAGTGCCCTCTAAACATCCTCTCCAAACTCTCCTGTTAGCTGTTCCTGGTCGCTGAGTCACAGGCTTATATAGCTCTGGTAGCCCCTCCCCCTGACTGAGGCTCAGCCAATTAACAGAGGCTTCTAGATTTCAAACCTTTTAGAAGCTCCTTCAAACAAACAAAGCAAACAAACAAACAAACCAAACAGACAAACACAAGCTCAGGACACTGCAAATAACTCCCCCACACACAAACACACACTCCAGACAGCCACTTACCACAAGGGTCCCGTTTTTACTCCTCTTTTACCTGGAGAACTCCCTCTCCAAACTCACCTGTTAGCTGTTCCTGGTCCCACTCCAACTCCTGTAACCCTCATTTCATGAGGAGTAAGGGAAGTCGAAGAATGTTCTTCCTTTGACTTCCTGCTGTGTAGACAATGCCGAAGTTGTATAGCTTAATTTGACTTTAACCCTGCTGTGTAGACATGCCCTAATATGTGTATGCCCATTACAATGAACCAGCTCAGTGAATGGCAGGACTTTCCATCCCCCCTTGGACAGACAAAGACACCCTCTCTATTACCCCCCTTATAAGCTGATACAAACAAGTTACATATTGCCCTTATGATATGGTTAGTTGCCATCCTTTATCTTGTATTGGTTTGATCAAAACATGTCAGTCCTTCACCCTGTTATCCTGACCTTATCTTTAAGATGGGTCAGTATATCCTTGTATGATCTTCAGGGACTATATTTATACCATAACCTTGTATCAGGGTTACAAGTACAACCCTGGTAACTACCCTTCTGGAAGTGCTTGCTATTGCAATGCCTGCCCTGTTCCAGCCAAGTTCATATATTGCACAAAGAACCTGCAAGGGTTTGACTTCTGCTCATAGCTTGTCTCTTGCTAACTTTGCTTTATCTCAATAAGGCCTAACTTTAATTCAGACATTAGGCCTTACACAAGGTCCCTTATATCAGACCTCATATCTTAGGCACGCTCTTTCTACTACAGCACCATTTTGGTAATGTGATACTGGCAGATCAGCTAACCTGTGTATTACCCATAGCTTAACAAGAGGCATTACAATTGTATCAGGACAATTCACTTATATGTGAATTTCAAAGAGATGTATTATACCATCACTCATTAACCCATTCATTTGTTTTAATAGAAATCATGCATAGATGCTAAGTGTATTTTTATTTGTCTGTTCATCTATATACCTTTTTAAAAGTTTCATTGTAACTTAATTAGTTTTTAGATGCTAAATGCCTTTTGTATTGCCTTATAATATGTATGCGACGGTGTTCAGTTAACCTTACAATCAAAGATGTGAAACACTGCAGGAAACTAATAATATAATCTACGTTGTCTTCAACTTAACTATCTGTTATAATGGAAAATCAGCAAATTGCCTTATGTAAATTAGTATAACTAGTTTACCTGAGTATGCATGCAAAATAGAAGATTAACTTCAAACCAAAGATCCACAAACTATCTGCATCCACAAACTATTCTTCCTTGGAAGAAAACTTTTCTGAGACAGTTTCTGTGAAGAGGCTTGTCAGCTTGCTAAAAAGCTATTAACACTGGACATTAGGCATGATCCTTTCCTCTCTAGTCTGATGAAGTTTAAATGAGGAAAGTTTTAAACCATGAGATTGAGAAAATGAAAGCAAGACTCAAATAGACTTTACATCTACATTGTCTTTGAATTCTGACTTTTCGTGATGATTCCAGAGAGACTTTTATAAATCAGTTGATATAACATTACTTCTGTGCTCCTGATCTACGAATGCTGAAAATCACTTTTATCTCTATGATTCTTTAATAACTCTCTTCAATTATGAATAAATAAATCTTTAGTTTAAAAGCTTCATGGGGTAGCCAAGTTAGTCTGTAACTGGAAAAACTTAAAAAACAATAAATAGTCTTTCAGTACCTTAAAGACCAACAAAACATGTAGATGGCATCATGAGCTTTCGTGGGCACAACCCACTACTTTCATCTGAAGAAGTGGGTTGTGTCCACGAAAGCTTATGATGCCATCTACATGTTGTGTTAGTCTTTAAGTTACTGCAAGACTATTCATTGTTTTTTAATTTTTTTAAGTTAGTTTACTAAGGATTACCTGACAGGATGCTATTTAGATAAGATCTAAAATATATACCTGCGCGTAAGTGTCTGATCCTTTGGGACTGGTAGAACTTTAAGGTGAGTATTCTCACTTTCATAACCCCATCCATAGAACCCCTGTTGCTTCACGACTCATGTCTTACAAGACGTGTATTCCCTGTGATGGAAGCAAGAGTGGGTGCTACAACCTTGGCCTGAGATGTTTGAGGCTATCTGGTTGACAGAAAATTATTTAATGGTCACAAGCCTAGTTGTGGAGACACCCAAGACCAAAGCTGCTTGCCGCAGAGGAGCAATCACTGAAGACATCCAGGCCAATGGAGGGAGCAATCCCAAGGGGATCAAATGCCAAGACTGGCCCCCTAGAAGATCCATAGCCCTGGAAGCTTCATTCACAGGGGAGGAAAGGGCAGGAGGACAAACCAGACTCAAAGAAAGGTAGTTGGAATACCTTTTGAAAAGATTGGGATGGACGTGGTAAGACTCTTGGAAAAGTGTGTGGCCAAAAATCAGTATATTCAGTAATAATAAACTAGACCCAGAGGCCATCCTCCTTCATTCAACCACTGCTGTTAACATTTCCTGGGACATTTTTTCTCTTTGATTTGGCCATTTTGAGTATTTTTTAAAAATAATAACAAATCCACACGCTCTAATTAAGATGCCTTTTTATAATTATTTTTTCATATTAATTTTCATTAACGAAGTTCCTTTTGTTTAAACTAATAGTCACTTAGCATATATTATGTCTGGTTTAAAAGCTTTATAAGTTTACAGATTTTTTTTTCTCTAAGTTTGAATATTCCTTGCATATAAATCACAAGAATTCTATTTCTTAACAAACACCCACACCTGAAGTTCACTGCTTTGTTAGGATACACAACAAAAGCCAAAGAAGCAGTGGCTGATTTTTCACAGTAGACTTATTAAGTCAAGGAGGCATTTTACTGTTTTCTAAGGCTCTCTGCCCAGGGCTTAATAACGTTCCCTGAATTTTTATTACATTTTATTTCCCTTGTTTCATTTGAGGATTAGTAAATGTAGTCAAGGTACAATATGTGTATCTTAGTGGATTTTAGGATTTCTATTTTTAGTGAAAGAAAGAATTGTATAAAGTCACCGAGATTATCAACTACTTAAGTATACTGTGCTCTCATAACCCAGAAATTTTGGGTTTTAAATTCAGTTTTCTTTTTGCTCTATTGTGGTTTTTTGCTAATCTTAACAATTTATTTTCACTGTTCCTATTTTCTCTAGCCCCACCCCTAATCAAGAATATGTTAAAAAAGGGAGGAGGAGACAGAAACCTTTGACTATATCCCCAAAATATATCAGGATGCAGATCTTTCCACCAATAAACTGTCAAGCCCTGAACTTCAGAATCAAGCCATGTCTACACTACACAATAAAGTCAACACATGTTATGTTGTCTTACAGCTAGGGTGGACAAACCTTGTGGTTGGAGGACCACATTGGGTAGGGAAGTTGTATGGAGGGCTAGTCTGGGGGAGGTTGACCCAGCCCCTATGCATGCAACCCCCCTGCTTCCCACACCTTGACACTCCAGAACCCATGCGCCCAACTACCCTACCTCTCCCCATCCCCTTGACCACCACTCCCCAGAAACCTTGCCTCCTATCCATCTCTCCCTGTTCCCTGCTCTCTGACTGCAGCACCCAGAGTAGCGATTTGACTCCTTGGGTGCGCCATGACTAGACCAGTGGGGGAGAGGGGGGAACAGTGGGTGCTCAGCATTCACCAGACACCCTCTGATCAGCTGTTCAGTTAGCCTTGCTGATAAGCTTTTCTCTTCCCCCTCTCTCCCGCTCCTTGGGGAGAGGAAGAAGGATGAGGGTGGACCTTGGGGGCAGGTATGGAGTGGGGGCAGGGTCTCAGGGCAAAGGCGGGGTTGAGCACCCCAAGAAAAAGCTGAAAGTCAATGCCTGTGGCAGGAGGAACACTGTATTATGCATACTTACATAGTTAGGTCAACATAAGGCAGGTTACTTGACTTAGCTTTTTAGTGTAAACACGTCCAATCAAGACATACAAGGTGAGTGAGGTAATATCTTTTGTTGGACCAACTTCTTTTGCTGAAAAAGACAAGCTTTCCCCCAACACAGCTTCTCTTCAGACCTCAACACTGCATATCAGCAGTTCAGAAACAATAGCCATCAATCCCCCTTTTCTCTGTCCTTCCTTAAGTAGCACAAAGTGTGCTTATTTAAATACATCCTTCTGATATGCAAAGAACACTGGGTGACTGAATTCAGTAGCTATTGGAAGTACAGTAGATCAGATCTTCCTGTTTATTGATTTGTAAAGAACAGCCTCATACTGATTTGGCAGCTCTGACTCAGAGAACAGAAAGAAGCTTTTCAGCAGATAGAAGGAGGAGTGCTGGGTAACATTAAAGAGGGTCTTGTAGGAGCCATTGTTCTTTGATGTGCAGTCAAATTGGATGTGATTGGAGTCAAGGTCAGGATGTTATGGAAATGCTGTGAATATGGTGGGGGATTAGAGCCGTGTTGTTTTATTAAGTATTGTACAAATGCATGCTTATTAAATATAGAAAATTACCCTCCTCTCTTCATAAAAACCATCATTGGTGGAGCAAATTTTTAACCCCTGACTTTATTACTTTTCTGCTGCACTAAAAGCAGCTGCTTGAATGAGATTATTTCATTCTATTCCTTCCTTCCTTTACCATTTTTCCTCAGAATATCAGCCAGGTTCAGCCATTTTTTTTAAAGAGTTGTCTTAGCTCTTTGTTTATTGCATCTATTTAGGTTTTCAGTAAAAGGATCCCAACCCTACTTTCTCACATTAATAACTATTTAAATTCTGCTATGTATCCCTCTTAATTTGTCTGTGTTTGAATACTAGGAAGCATAGTAGTGTAATTAGTGTCCAAGCATTCTGCTGTCTGTGCCCTCACATGCCCTTAGAAGAGAAATATTACTCTGATCTCAGAAGACTTTTCTGCTGGTAATATATTGTAAATGAATAATAATGTATAGAGGTAAGCTTAAGTGTAAATGTTTCAACTGAGTCATGGAATGGGTGAAACATATCTGACCTCTCCTCCCCCGTCTGTTCTGCTATTGATCTTAAAATAGAAAATAAACGAAATTAGAAGAGTGAAGCATAGTGAAATCCCTCGACATCTGCAGCTCTGTTCTTGTTATCATGGAAGGTGCTGTTTATGTTTTATCTTTAGTGAAGCAGCTCAAGAAACTCTGGTGAGGAGATATTTTCTTTTAGTAAAAACTGAGATCATTTTCTTCCTCTGAATTTTACATTGTGAATCTGGGATCTGGATGACATTATAGATTTTGATGAAGATATCCCTGAAGAAGCTGGAAGGGGAGATCTGAATGCTGTTTCTTCCACCACAATATTAATGATTCCCTTTCAAAATAGCACATGAAATTGTGGAGTCATTTTAATGGCAGTATAATTTCACTTAATAATAGTAGTAATAGAAGCTACTGTTCATTTGCATGAGCATGAGAGACAAAAAAGGAAGTCCTTTCTCCCAGAAAGAATAAAATGTCATTTGAGAAACTGGAGAGGTGAAACTAAGTGTGCTGAGAAAAGACAGAAAAAAATTACCTATTTATTCCCTTATTATTCTATGTATTGCAAATTAATTTAAGGGATTTCTAAAGAGATCTGCCTGGAAATAACAGTACGATAAGTCATGTCCCCAGGAGTGCAGTAGATATAATGTGTCTGAAATTGTATGCTCTTTTTTTCTAGCTTGTTAGTCTTATTGAAATTTCAGATAATATTGGCATTGATGGCTCGTGATTTTTGTCTTAGGTTTTTTTTTATGCACATACTTTCTCTTCTGAGCTAACATTGATTCATTGTCTCACAGAACAATTCTGCTGAACTCTTTGTATGAGATCTAATTCAGACTTTTTAGAAAAATATTAAAGTATTTCCTTCATGGAATGGCAGATTCATCAAACTAGAAGAGATAAAAGGATTCTAACTGAAATCTGTAATAAACCTCTTGAGACATTTCCCCCAATAAACCTTGTGGGACTATATATGGATGCAAGTTAGAGACAGGAACATGAAATAGAGCAGTGGTCCCCAACCTTTTGGGGCTGTCAGGCACCCGGGGGCGGCACCACGCGCCCGGGCAGGGGTCGCGCATGCGCTGAGCGCCCGGAGCCCGGGGCACAAGAATGGCTCAGGCCGGCCCTGGTCACTAGGTGGGCACTCATAAATGCCACAGCAGGTGCCATGGTAC
Organism: Pelodiscus sinensis; assembly: GCF_052426305.1. NCBI lineage: Eukaryota > Metazoa > Chordata > Testudines > Trionychidae > Pelodiscus > Pelodiscus sinensis. The sequence continues at coordinate 205,738,918 of NC_143052.1, forward strand.
CCACAGACACCGCGTTGGGAACCACTGAAATAGAGTATTAAAGAATTTTAATAATGTGTGCAATACATCAGGGGGTAATGAATCATAGAATCATAGAATAATAGGACTGGAAGGGACCTCAAGAGGTCATCGAGTCCAGCCCCCCACCCTCAAGGCAGGACCAAGCTCCACCTACACCATCCCTGACAGATGTCTATCTAACCTGTTCTTAAATATCTCCAGAGAGGGAGATTCCACCACCTCCCTTGGCAATTTATTCCAATATTTGACCACCCTGACAGTTAGGAATTTTTTCCTAATGTCCAATCTAAACCTCCCCTGCTGCACTTTAAGCCCATTACTCCTTGTCCTGTCCTCAGAAACCAAGAGGAACAAATTTTCTCCTTCCTCCTTGTGACACCCTTTTAGATATTTGAAAACCGCTATCATGTCCCCCCTTAATCTTCTTTTTTCCAAACTAAACAAGCCCAGTTCATGAAGCCTGGCTTCATAGGTCATGTTCTCTAGACCTTTAATCATTCTTGTCGCTCTTCTCTGTACCCTTTCCAATTTCTCCACATCTTTCTTGAAATGTGGTGCCCAGAACTGGACACAGTACTCCAGCTGAGGCCTAACTAGTGCAGAGTAGAGCGGCAGAATGACTTCACGAGTTTTGCTTATAACACACCTGTTGATACAACCTAGAATCATATTTGCTTTTTTTGCAAAAGCATCACACTGTTGACTCATATTCAACTTGTGGTCCACTATGACCCCTAGATCCGTTTCTGCCATGCTCCTTCCTAGACAGTCGCTTCCCATCTTGTATGTATGGAACTGATTGTTCCTTCCTAAGTGGAGCACTTTGCATTTCTCTTTATTAAACCTCATCCTGTTTACCTCTGACCATTTCTCTAACTTGCTAAGGTCATTTTGAATTATGTCCCTATCCTCCAAAGAAGTCGCAACCCCACCCAGTTTGGCCTCTTGCACAATGCCCTCTTGCACAATGCCGATCTTCCTCTCAAGTAGTAGGTATAACGGCATTGAGCAAGAGGGCTTTTCTTTCGCAAGAAGGGGCAGTGTAGATGCTCCTTCTTGTGCAGGAGCCTCTTCTGAAAAAAATGGTGGCTCATTAGGTATGCAAATGAGGCTCAGCGATATTCCATGCTTAGCCTCATTTGCATATTACTCATGCAAGAAGCCGTGAGTGTAGACATAGCCAAAGTGATTTACAGGTAGTTCACTAATATAGCAGCACAAGGGGAGCCTTTATTGTAGTCCCATTATGTGGGAATGTAGACATTGTTGCTCCTTTTTTAGTGTGTTTGTGTAACCCACACACCTAGGCTATGTCTACACTCGTGGCTTCTTGCGCAAGTACGCCCATTCTTGCACAATAAACTGTAGAGTATCCACACTGCCCGCCCGCTCTTGCGCAAGGAAATTTACAGTACGGCGTGGTAAGAGAGGGCTCCTTGCGCAAGAACTATGCTCTTTTTTAACAGGTGTAAGCCCTCTTGCGCAAGAGGGCAGTGTGGACGCTTGGCAGGGATTTCTTGCGCAAGAAAGCCCTATGGCTGAAATGGCCATCAGAGCTTTCTTGCACAAGAGAGAATCCACACTGCCATGGGCGCTCTTGCGCAAAAGCACAGCTCACACATGGCAGTGTGGACAGTTTCTTGCGTAAGACTTCTTGCACAAGAACATTTGCGCAAGATGTTCTTGCGCAAGAAGCCGCCAGTGTAGACACAGCCCTAGTGTGGTTACTGAGCAATGCAAGTGGTACCTAGACCACAGCAACAGTTAAGACCAAGAGATCTCTACAGCATGGGCTGGGAGCCAGCTGGCTTTTAGCTCAGGGGCTAGAGGCTCCTATACTGAGGTCCCAGGTTCAAATCCGCCTGGTGTTGGTTACATTTGCACATTCATACACTTAGAAAGCTCCTAAAACCTGAAGACCAAAAAAAGCTAAACAGGGTTACATCAGGGATGGGCAATAATTTTGGAAGGGGAGCAGGGCCATAAGACTTCTGAAGTGATCCCAGGCTGCTCTAGAAGGGGTGGAGACTCAGACAGAAGGGGCAGTGCCAGGAGACTTCCAGTGATCCCCCACCCCCAGACCCTGATTGGCTTGGGGGTGGGGGAGCAAGTGAAGTATTTCCCCCCTGCTATCCAGTGCCTAGAGAGAACTGCCATCTGTTTTGAACAACTGGTAGTTCCCTCTAGGCACCACACACTCCTGGCAGCAGAAGGAGACTTTGCTGTTGCCCCAAATATTCTCACTGGAGATCACCCAGGATTACACTAGTATGGGTTTATTGCCACTAGGTAAAACTAAAGAGGAGAGAGCTGCCACTAAAGGTATAAACTAAAGAAGATAGAGAGCTATCTCTCTCTCTCTCTCTCCCATACACGCACGCACGCACGCACATGCACACACACACGCACAAACAAAAAAGCACACCCACCTCCATTTATTCACTCATTCACACCCATTCATTCCTGCGCTCAAGCACTCACACACTTCCACAGACATATGGGTTACAGAAGGAGCCAAGGCCTGTAGATCCTGGAGGGTCTGTCTGCTCATCGTGACTGGGGAAGCTGGGAAGGAGGAGAGACACTGGCTGTAAAGAAGGGTTTCTCAGGAGCAGGGGAAGAGAGAATCTCACATGTGCTCCCTCTCTTTATATTGTGTCTGAATGGCTCCTGTGACTCATTCACCTCCTCATCAGAGAGCATGCCCAGACTTCCCTTTACCCAGCAAAAGCAGCAGTCTGTGATGACTCATCACCATGTGCTCCAGTCTTAGCAACTCCAAAAAACACACTCACACTCACTCTCTCTCGCTCCATTCACTCAGGGGAGAATGCAGTTTAGAGCAAGTTACAAGGAAGGTGGCTGAGAGTTACAAATATTACAAAGTTGCAGCTTACAGTAAGTTTCTGAGGGTATGTCTACACTACCCTCCTAGTTCGAACTAGGAGGGTAATGTAGGCATACTGCACTTGCAAATGAAGCCCGAGATTTGAATTTCCCGGGCTTCATTTGCATAGCGAGGAGCCGCCATTTTTAAAACCCCGCTGCTTCGAACCCCGTGCAGCGCGGCTACACGGGGCTCGAACTAGGTAGTTCGGACTAGGCTTCCTATTCCGAACTACCGGTACACCTAGTCCGAACTACCTAGGAAGCCTAGTCCGAACTACCTAGTTCGAGCCCCGTGTAGCCGCGCTGCACGGGGTTCGAACCAGCGGGGTTTTAAAAATGGCGGCTCACCGCTTATGCAAATGAAGCCCGGGAAATTCAAATCCTGGGCTTCATTTGCAAGTGCGGTTTGCCTACATTACCCTCCTAGTTCGAACTAGCGGGGTAGTGTAGACATACCCTGAGAGTTACAAAGATTACAAAGTTTTACAAAGCTCACAGTGAGTTGCAAGGTTTGACAAAGATCACTATGAATTGTAGTTTAAAACCTTAGGTCTTACAGTTTAGTGTAATTTCAGAAAATTCATGTGTATAAATCATGTAAGCTCAGGTGGAGGCTTTTTTATGCAACATTTGCATGCTCCCCTGTCCCCAGGCTAATCAGAGCCTAGGGGCATGGGAGCACATAAAGTCTCTCGTCTCCCTCCCCGCTACCCCTACTCTGCCAGGGGCATGTGGTGCCTAGAGGGAACTGCCAGTCATTTTGAACAGGAGGAGACTTTGTGCAGCCCTCAGCCACAGTTCTTGACTGGCCTGAGAGTGGGGGAGTGGCGGGGCAGCCACAAACTGGATCAATCGGCTTGATGGGCTGGATTTGGCCTATAGGGGGGCTGACTTGCCCAACCTGAGGTTACACTGTTACATCTTTACAAGCACTGCACTGAGGGTGTGTCTAAACTACATGGCTCCATCGATGAAGCCATGTAGATTAGGCTGATCGGCAAAGGGAAATGAAGCCGCGATTTAAATAATCGCGGCTTCATTTAAATTTAAATGGCTGTCGCGCTGAGCCAACATACAGCTGATCAGGTCAGTTTAACTGCATCATTCAGCTATGTGGATTTTTCATACCTCTTTGCAATGTAATTATATTGACCTAATTTCCTCGTGTAGACCAGGACTAAGTAATGAACCCAAGGCCTGCAGATCTTCATTTCTGGAATAGCTATAACAAGTGTTTTTAAGCTTCATCCCCTATGTTGGATAAACTGTTCCAAGTAACCATGTGATACGAGTTTGCTTTTTTTACTATTTGTAATCTATTTATTTGATAAACAGGCATAAATTCAATTTACTGTAGTAGAATTGGGTAATGGGGACAGAGAAGAGTAACTTCTTTTAATAAATCTCTTCAAATTCACTTATGTTTTAAAAGAAGGAATTAATACTTTTAAGCACTATAATTTATTTTTGGATTATACAGAAGCTGCCAGATTTCATATTTATATAGCTTTCATGGCTTTAGTGTTTTAATTACAATCATAGTGTTTTAGTGTCTTCTTCACTGCTGTTGCTCTTTAATTTTCTATCTTATAGTTGAAAGAAAACAATAGTAGTACAAAATTGTGGACAAAGTATATGATGAAATGTACATCTTTTCCTAAGGATCAGTCACAATGAACCAAAAATAATGTATAATACCAGACTTCTGCCTATGGAAGGTTTTGGTGTTTGTTTTAAAGTCAGGATCAGGGAAATTTGGTCTTTAGACCAAATTTTTATAATTCGTACTTATACTGACACCACAAGCTGTCTCTTGATTTTTGATGACATTACTTGTTGAGAGAGATACTGTTCAATATTAGAAGGAGCATCTGGATCTGACTCTTATCCATCTTGTTGATCAGCCTTCTTTCGCATAAGGAGCAAGATCAAAGAAAGTTACTGCTCATCACACACTAAAACTCCGCTATAAAAACCCATGAATTTTCATTTGGTTGTCTGATTAAACTGGATCTCCTAGGATTTGACTATCTGAAGCAAGAATAGATTAATTTTTCTTTGTCTGCTTAGCAATATGGCTATTACCTGTTGAGCTGTAAGACTTTATTTGACGTATTCTTGCATTCAAAAACTGATGGTTTTGAGTGGAATTAATACATTTTATTCAAAGGGAAAATTTTACTATTTTCATCATGGGCAATTACAAGTTTCTGTGGTAAGACTCAGCCCTGAGCAAGTACATTTAGCTAACATGCAAAAGAAATTTTGCAGGAAGCCAAAAGCTTTTAGATATGTTAAATCTACCTTTCATTTGCCTGGGAAATAAATTGAGATGTTAAAAAACAAAGATTTCCTTTTGTTTAGTTATATTTTTGTAATTAAATGGAAATGTTATTTTTGTGGGCCAGTGCAACTATTCATATAATTAATAATTATATTATAATAGTAAAATATTATAATAAGAGGAAAAGTGACCAGGGGAAGCCTTTTGATGGGTCCCTTCTATGGGAGTCAGTGGCAAATCCCCAGTTGGCTTCAGCTGGAACAAGACAAGTGCAAGTGTGTCTATTATAATTGTAAGTAATTGCACATGTGTAGCTTTTTCTATGAAAACTAACTGTCATTTTATAATTGTTTTCAAGTTTGTAAAAAGTCACGGAAAGTGCAGTCTTCATTACTGTTTCACTAAAACTATATGTACCATATGGAATATGAGCATACATGCAGTACACTGATACGTTGATAAACAGTACTGTGTGGTTTGGCAGGGGTGATTGATGAGATAACTTTTAATTGCTCTCAATTGATTAGTCCTAGAGACTAAGCCAGGTTTCCCCATGTTTTATTCATCTTTACATTGACAAAATACACCTTTGTAGAAATAGCTATTTCCAGGCCAGCATCTGAGTTTTCATACAGTTGTTCGGTTCACAAATTCCCCATGTTGTTTAGTGTGTTTCATTTTGCTTAGTTTATATATTAACCTAAAATCTCAGTTTAAGAGTTTAGCCCAAAGCTCACATAATTCACAGAAATACCTGACTTTTTACACTTTCATATAATATGTCGAATTTTATGGCCCCTGAGCTGGCAGTGGGCACAAATATCTAGAGACTCCAAAAACTCTATCCCAATCACATGCTCAGATTTGTCTTTGTCATAGCATAAGAAATGTTTATATCCACTACATACCTTGCAGATAGGCTCTGAGGAATGTGGATGTCAGATTGTGGTTTTTACCATCTTTGTTTTTCATTTTCCTTTTCCTTTCTTAATTAAAACTTAAAATGGAATGCCTTTCTGTATCTTGATAAGTAAATGCTAACATTGATTTTCTTCAGTGTTGCTCATTTAAAAACTGTATTTATGATGGGTTGGATCACAGAGGTCTCCTTGAGATCATCACCCAGTGTTCTGATCATACTACTGATTCCATGTACCTGCTCTCTGAGGTGCCCCTCAACCCTGTTCTATGTCAGATGCTCTTGTCTCCCCCAGGGAAGGCTCAGATTCATGGGTGTCTGATTGCCTAGGTAGGGGAAGACTTTGCCTTCCCAAATTGCCAGGCATGGCCCTGCCTACACTCTGCCCCCAGAACACCTGCTGTAGAGCAGGGAGGCTGGAACCACGCAGCCTCTTCCCCTCCACGCTGCTCAGGGGTCAGGCAGGCTGGAGCAACATGGCCTCCTCCTTCCTCCCCAGTGCTCCAGGTACTGGAAAGGGTGGAGCTTCACTGCCTTCTCTCTCCCCGGTGCTGGGGCACGTGCTCTTTCCTCCTCCCTCATCTCTTTCCCTCCCCATGATGGGGGGCTGGGCTGTAGGTTGATCTGGGGGCCTGCCTCCCCTAGCCCTACCTGCACAGACCACCCATCCTTAGATTTGGGGTAACAGTCCCCTAGTAGAGTAACAAAGACACTGATAACAGCTCAGCTCAGGGAGGGCTCAGCTATGCAGACTTGCCAGCACCCAGAAGCACAGACACATATGCCAGTACTGGAACCAGGGATGCGGTGCTATTTTTAGTGCCACGGTCAGTGTCCCAGAAGCTGCCACACAGCCCCAGTCCCAGCTGCTCCTGGGGCAGGATGTCTGCCCTGCATTCTGGGACTGGAGCCAGGGCTGCTCACGATACTATTTTTAATACTGTGGGCCCAGACCTAGAAGCCTTGTGGGGCCACCCACAGAATGCTTCTGAGGCCAGGACCACGTGCAGCTCTGGCTCCAGTCCCAGCATGAGGGTCAGCCGCCCATCATGCTATCCCACCCCGGGAGCAGCTGGGGCTGGGGCTGCATGGCGGTTTCTGGGCCCTGACCACAGTACTAAAAATAGCACTCTACCCCTGGCTCCAGCTCCCAAACATGGGGAAGCTTCCCACCATGTTGAAGACAGAAGGTGAGAGGAGGGAAGGGAAGGGAGAGAACTAAGGGGAAGCTGGAGGTAAGGAGAAGAAGGGGCTTGTGCTGAGGGGAGAGGAGAGGGCCAGGGCAGAAGAAGAAAGGGAAAGGCACCAAGGGGCAGGGTGGAGGAGAGACAAATGCCAGGGGGACAAGAGGTGACAATGAGGGAAAAGGGCAGGAGGAAAGGGAAGGTGTCAGTGGGGGTGAGAGAAGGGAGGGGACAGGGTGATGCTGGGAGAGGAAAGAGGAAGGGCAGATAGGAGGGGCAATGAGGGCAAGAGGAAGGAGGAAGAGAAGGGAGGAGTGGGTGCAGGAAAAAGGGGTTGAAAGAAGGGGTGGGCATGAGGAAGGCAGGGGACAGAGCAAGTCATGTGTGAGGGTGCAGAGGGGCATGAAGAGAATGGGGGCAGAGGGTGGTGATGGGGTGGGCAAGGGGCCAGGTGTTGGTAGGGCAGAGACAGTGAGGGAATGTGGAGACACTAGGAGGGTGCAGGGGATAAGGGAAGGTGCAGGTGTCAGGGCAGGTGGGTAGAGGGAGGTGTTAGGAGAGAGGATGGGGAGGGGCAGCTACAGTTGATCAGAGTGGGGCTAGAGGAGGGGTGGGCACAGGGGAAAGGGAGGGTCAGAGAGGATGGGGAAGCAGGCAGGTCCCAGGAGAGCTGAGGGGAATGAGAAAGGCAGGAGCCAGGACAGCAGAGGAGGGTGAGTGATAAGGAGTAGCAGCAGCAGGCACTAGGGGAGAAAATAGGGTGAGGGAAGGGTGGGAGACATGGCATCAGAAGGGAAAAGGGAGAGGTGGTTGCCACTGGCAGCAGAAGGGGGATGAAATGGTGGGTGGGCTCTAGGGTGCAGAGAGTGTTGGGGGAGGGGGCAGCTGTCAGGAAGGCAAGGAGTCAAGGAGAGGACTGCAGGAGGCAGAGGTGGATGGAGGGCAGGGTCAGGGACCCATGAGAGCAAAAAGGGGGTGAGAATGGGAAGGGCCGAAGGGGAGAGGCAAGGATAGAGGCTGGGACCAGGTGTCAAGGAAGAGTAAGGAAGGAGCAGGAGCCAAGGAATTATGAAGGGAGCAGGCCCCAGGGAGTCTCTGTTGCTTTGGGGCCCTGTGTGGCTGGTTTGTTGCTAAGAGCAGGTCAGTGCCGGCCCCACATACAGTGGTTGAGCAGCTCTAGGGGTGCAGTTGGGACTCTCCATGGTAGCTGGCCCCACAGGCACCACATACCAGCCAGAAAAACCCCACTGCTAGCACCTCCCCTCTCCTTCCCTCCCCTGGCCCAGCCCCCCTTTCAGGGCACAGACAGTATGTTTGGGCTGGGCTCACTAGGAGGGGCAGGGCAGTGAAGGTTTGGGTGGGAGCATGAAAGCCAATCAATCGGCTTATGATAATGAAGTTGAGGCAGTGGGAATGGGACCACAGTATTAAAAATAGCAGCTGGGTAGTGTGGTGGCTGTAGAGAATGGGGATTGTGGTACTAAAGATAGCACCACGGCCCTGCCTCTAGCCCAGAACACGGGACAGTCTCCTGCCATGTAGCCCCACCCCAGGAGTAGCTGGGCAGCCACCACAGGGCCCTGGCCTCAGTTTCAGACCTTCCCCAGGACTGAAGTTGTATCCAGGGCCTTGTGGTGCCTGGCCAGCTGTTCCAGGGGCAGGCTGTGTGCACCCACACCACTGGGAAAGCTCCAGCTGGAAAGGCAAATGTGTTCTGGACAGCAGCCCGAAGTGGGAAGCAAAATGCATTGGTGAGTGACAGAGCAGGGTTTGCGAGAGGAGTGGGGCTCAGATGGGGGCAGTGTTGAAGAATGATGACGTGGACATCTTGGAAGGACTTTAAGTTTCTATGGGTTCTAGTCTTTACAGTAAAGGCCGGTTCCAGACTGAGACTGAATGACTGTGAGGTCATTCTAGGTGCTGCCTACTTGTGCATGTACCATTGCTGCATAATATTGTAGCATTTCTTAAAGACAAAGGACTAAACTGTGTGTCATTTGTTTTGCTGGTTTCCTAGTGGCTCTGAAGTGAGATGAGCCATGCTCTGCTTCGTATATAATTCAAACATCCTCCTGCCCCCTTACTCTCTGGCAGCTTTAGCTGTTTTTGTGATCCAAATAGACCTGTGGTTCTCAACTGGTGGTCCATGGTGACTTTTTCAGTGATTCACAGAAACATTGTCCAAAGTCACACGGTGTGAGCATTCGCCACCGTTAGGCTGTTTTACGCCATGTTCACAAGCAAGTGGCGTGTCATCCATAGCATCACCTAGGACGCAACCATGTTGTGTTGCCAGTAACTTCCATCTGAGGCTCTGAGCATCAGTGTAGCTGCCACCGTCATGCTGGGCAGTTGCTGTGTCATTCGTCCTGTGCTACATGTGCTGTTTTACAGGTGTGCTGTAGTTTGTTTATAATGGCAATGACAGGAAGAAATGTCAAGCGCAAGTTTTCAGAGGACTACATCAAATTCGGCTTCACTTGTCAAGAAAAAGAAGGCGTGGATTTGCCACAATGTATTATTTGTTTCAAAGTCTTGGGGAATGACTCAATGAAGCCGGCTAAGCTGAAACTCCATCTCAAAAAGTGTCATCCCAACTTGTTGCAGAAGGATGAAGATTATTTTGAGCAGTGGTTATCAGGTCTGAAACGGCAGCACCTTGACTCAACAAGTGCATTCTCAAAAAGGAGGTGGTCTACGAAAATTTTTTGATTGGCCTGGTGGTCCGTGGACTAAAACAAGTTGAGAACCACTAAAATAGACCTTCCAGTGTGAAGAATGGAGATTTAATAGCACAGTATTAACTATGGAACAAAAATTAATTTAGGGGGGTTTGATCTGATTTAATTAATTCAAGCATCTTTGTAACTAGTGATTCTTTAAAACAATTGTGCCTATTGCATTTTATAACACAAAATACAGACTTGTTCACCTGGAGGCTTTGTAACTAAGAACATGGATTTAGTGATCAGACAACAGCTGTCTGTGGCTCAGAACTACCAAAGTAAATGGTTGCCTAATGTATAGAAAAGTTACTATCTATTTTAAATAAAAAGGACCATGCCCTAGAAGGACTGTTATCAGTTCTTGTTTCTATATATACAAAAAGGTAAAGAAAATATATTTATCTGAATACTTTGAATGTCTTTGTTAGAGGACCTAAAATTAAGTAAATACCATACTACATCACTCTTTTTAGTTAAATAATTTACTTAAAAACTATTTATTTAAAATAATAGCTTTAAGAACTAGATCCAAAGTCCAATGAAGTTAACGGAAAGAGTCTCATTAACTTCAGGGAGTATCAGAATAGATCTTAAATGTCTTTTGTTTTCTTGTCTGATTTTTTTTTATTTAAAACTACAAGAAATTAATTAAACCCATCCAGCATGTGCTTAAGCTTTATATAAATTCCTTTAATAACCTTTCCATGCAAATACACAATTCTTTACTTTGAGGAAAAATAAGAACTCTTGTAGTTGAGTTGATCACTTGAAATAATACAATCAAGTACCTGCATACTCCAGCATAAAGCAAAGAATATTATTTCTCACCTTTCTTTTATATATATATATATATTATAAATACACATTCAAGCTTCGAAGAATGCTTATGAGTAGATCAAATCAGACAATTAAGGGAAATCTGCTCTTGATTCATCAGAGTTTTAGCTCTGATTTATATGTTTTGTGTTCAAAACAAGCATTCCATGTAAATACTTTTTCTAAGTTGGCTATTTATCTGTAATAAAAATAACTGTCTGGATTGGCTCCACTTCTGACCAAAATAAAATATAGCCCTGAGACATAATGTGAATGGATACAAATATTCAATATACTGTTGTCTAGGTGTGCTATGGAGAGTATATCCTACACAAGTTCAAAAAGGTCAGTTAACATAGTTTCCTGAAAGAAGAGCTAATTTAATTGAGGAGGAAGCCCAGCTGGGGAAGGGTCTTGGAAAAGGCTATAAACAGAGGATGTTGGCTACTAAAAAATGTTCATTCTTAATTTTCTTTTTATTTTACTTCAAATTAAATAAACAGTTGAAGTCTTACACCTTGTTAATTATCCCTTGTTTTAGTATTCTTTCTTCCATAACATTTTAAAAATATTTATAAGATATATGTTAATAACTTGGTGCCATGGTGCCACACAACCGAACAATCTCACATGACCTCAATATTGGTGCACATGACAAAACTCCCTCTGCTCATGGATGGAAATTCTTAGGCTATGTCTAGACTGCAGGCTTCTTTTGGAAGAACCTTTTTTCGGAAGAGATCTTCCAAACAAATTTTTTCTGAAAGAGTGCGTCAATACACAAAAGCACATCGAAAAAGCTGTTTCGAACGGTAGCATCCACGCTTAATGGACGTTATCTCATAGTCAGCTGTGATGACTATGGACACTTTTTCCTCTTTCTTCTTCTTTCGAAAGAACTCCCTCCACACACGCCCTTTTCTGAAAGAGCTTTTTCAGAAAAAGGCTTCTTCCTTGTAGAAAGAGGATTACCAATGCTGGGAAAACTTCTCTGTTCTTTTGATTTACTTTCAGACGAACACAATTTCAGTGTGGATGTACCTCATGTTTTGTCGGAAAAAACAGCCATTTTTTTGACAAGACTCTGTAGTGTAGACATACCCTAGAGAACACTGGTCAAGGGGATGCGAGTTGATTGAATTACACAACAAAGAATGTGCTTGTGTCCATATTCTAGTTGATTACCAATGTTGTGGCACTATGCAAGTTCAGTTGGCATTTCTAAACAAGGTTACTTTCTCACACTAAACAAGGTTATTTTCTTTTATACTTAAGTTATTCTTTTGTGACTGTTTACTCTCAAGATTGAAGTTCATTCACAGTAGTTCAAATTCTCATTTTCAGAGAACAGATCTTTTTTTAATAGTGATGGATGGAGGCCAGTCAGATGACTTAATAGGGATTTAACAAGCTATTTATTGTGGGCCTGATCCAATGCCTCTGAAACTAGTAGAAAAACCTTGTTGGCCTCATTGGTTTTTGGATCCAACCTGATAAACTACATTCAAACTGTTGGTTTATAAATGGTTGCATGCATTTCTTTTGTGCTATACAAAACAAAATATTTTCTTTAATGAAATAGACACCTAACTTTAATTGCTACTTGTTACATGTTTGAGAAGAGTCATTTTTCTCTTCTTTTTCTAGGTGGCCATTGATGAGCGGATCAGGCAGTTGCATGAAGCCCACAGGGATTTTGGCCCTACATCTCAGCACTTCCTTTCCAGTAAGTCATTTGTAGTTTTTCTTGCATAACTTGTGCTTCTTATAAGTAAAACCTCAGATAGTCACTAGCAGGGCTGGATAGCTATTTAAACCCCATTGTAGATGATTTTAGAACTCAACAGTAAAAATGAATTGTGGACTTAAACTTGATATGGAAGTGTACTGATTTCAAGAAATTCCAGTATAGATGAGAAAAGTCTGCCAGAATCAGGTCCCTTTACCTTTCTTTCCGCCAGTGCAGGATTATTCCTGTGATATACTTCTCTTTTCTAGTTTGAAGGCTTCCAGTTATGCCTCGTGCAGCAAGGTTTACAGGATCTGTTGGCAAAGCCTTTCCTTGCCGACCGATCCCCGTCTTGACTACCGCTTTGTGCCGACAAACAGCTCAGCTGGCACAATGCGGTGGCCATTTTTATTCTAATGAAGCGGCGGATATTTAAATCCCGGCTTCATTGACTATGTAGGTATGTCTAATTTACATGCCTCTGGTGACAGAGGCATGTAGTCTAGACATACCCAGAGAAACATAGAATGTAATGCCAAAAGGGATCACCAGATCATCTCTGACCTATGTATCATAGGCTACCTATATTACCCAGCATCCATACACTACAGCTTAACTTCAAACTACACATGTGAAAATTCCCTGTCAGCAAATATTTCTGACCTTTTAGTGTTAGTTCGGATTGAAGGTGACTGCTTGTCAGAAGGATGCAGGACAGGCCTCTTTAGTAGATAAGTAGTTTACTGCTGCCATACTACTTAGACCAGGGGTCTCAAATGCTTGGCCTGCAGGCCAGTCCTAGCCAAAGCAATTGCACAGTCTGGTCCAGAACTCCCAGAGGGCTGGGAGTTTCCTGTCCATTACTGGTCCCCAAGCCCCACCCCTTCCTGCCCTTGCCTTAACCTCTCCCCCCATGGCACCCCATCCCCCAAGCACATGGCTTTGGGGATCACTGGGAGGGCTTGGCACTGTGTAGCAGCAGTAGTCACACCCCCACATTCCCCACAGTGGCATGGGCTGCAAGAAAGTGGAGCATCTCTGCAAGCTCTGGGCTCCAGTGCACTGTGAGGAGTGTATGTGTGGGGGAGGGGCGTTTTACTGCTGTAACCATGTGTAACCAGGTCCCACCAGTGATCCCCAAAGCTGTATGTTTGCAGAATGGGGGAGAGAAGGCACAGTGATGATGCGGGGGGGGGGGGGGAGAGCGGGGTTGGGAGATAACAAACAGGCCAGCTGGGAGTTCCAGGCCAGATTGCACAATCACTCTGGTTGAACTGGCCCCCAGGCTGGGTGTTTGAGCTTCAGGTTAGATTTGATTTTATTCAGAGGTAAACTCTGGGATGGCAGAAGACAATGACTTCAGCTAAGTGTGTTAGCTCCTACAGAGAAAAACTCATGTGGCCAAAGTAAAATGGTGGTCACTTTTCAAATGCCAGCTATCATATGGAAATTGTGGTTTACAAATGATCTTGATAAAGCCATCGTTCTCAAAAGGGACAAGTAGGGCCCATGAGAAAAACATTTAGGCTGTGTCTACATTGGCACCCTTTTCCGTAATGAGACACTTCAGAACTGCAAATACCGCGGGGGATTTAAATATCCCCCGCGGCATTTGCATGAACATGGCTGCCGCTATTTTCTGGCTCGGGGTTTTGCCGGAGAAAAGCACCAGTCTAGACGGGATCTTGTGGAAAATAAACCCTTTTCCGGAAGATCCCTTATTTCAGTAGAATAAGGGATCTTCTGGAAAAGGGTTTATTTTCCGCAAGTTCCCGTCTAGACTGGCGCTTTTCTCCGGCAAAACCCCGAGCCGGAAAAAAGCGGCAGCCATGTTCATGCAAATGCCGCGGGGGATATTTAAATCCCCCGCAGCATTTGCAATTCCGAAGTGTCTCATTAGCATCCCTTTTACGGAAAAGGGTGCCAATGTAGACACAGCCTTACAGTTATGGGCCTTGAATAGTTCATCTACTTAGCAGACTTGAGAAGGGATCAAAAACCCCAATTTAGCAGAAGAAATGTCCATTATGTCAACTTTTTTTCAGCTCTGTAACAAACCAGTATTGTCTGACTTTGCCAGCAATGCAACCCCCCTAGCTTTATCAAGGATGTTTTGAAGTGCACTGAAAGACAACTTGAAAGAGCTTCAAAGCATCAAGGCAGAGACTGAAATGAAGCAGCTTAGAAGCCATGTCTTTGGCCTATTGTACTGCGATTAAACAGAAGTAAATAGCAAAACTTTATTTAAGAGATTGTATCAGTAGAATAGAGCACAGTCAGGATAATGGTCTCCTGCTGCTTGATATGTTCCGAGGGGAAGCCAATGAAGGCATTTATCACAAGTAGATGTTGAGACACTGATTTTATTTTCAAAATAGTAGACAGTCTGTGCCAATGTTGTGTTAAAATGATTTTATTCCTGCGATGCCACATGATTAATGATGTAGGTGTAATCATTCCGGCTGAAAGACATTGGTGTTCAGAACTATATATAATTTATCAAAGAGTTCTATTTAGATTGGCATAGAGGACAAACTTGTTTTTCAACCAATCAGAAATATATTTATTCTTACAAGTATAAGTTTAGATACTGCATTATAATTTTAGAAATGAACTGGTTTCTAAATTGGTTATTTAACAGTTTACCATAGGTAAAGCATCTTGTTTAGGAATCTGATAAACAAAGCGGGGAGCGGAGGGGAATTAACAACACCATAGTTGGTTGGCAAAACTCAAAACAGATGCCATATTGTGCCAATCCCGACTCAAATCTGATAACAAATTGCAGTCTAGCAGTTGTCCAGATCTGCTTCCTATTTTATCCCAATTCTGAGCTTTTGTGGAAGAAAGAGGAAAAGAAAAGATTCTGGAGTTAGCCCATTTCTGTTTAATGTATTTAAAATGACATTAACTATTAGAAGTAAATTCAAATTTAAACCTTCCCCTTTCTCTTCACTTACTCATTTTGCCTAACATGGTAGTAGAGGACTGAGGGCTTGAGGGGCTTTAGTTCTCCCCTCAAGCTGTCCTGCTAGAAGGAAGCTCAATAGCAATGTTGCTCTAGTACAGGGTTTCCCAACCTATGGGTCGAGACCCAAATATGGGTCACTATTACATTTCAAAAGGGTCGCTAAGTGTCTCCCCACGTGGCTCTTCCCTCCCTCCTCCCCCCGTTTTTGAGTTGCCCTGGGTCACCAAGTCTTCCTGAAGTGTCAAAATGGGTCCACATCTGGAAAAGGTTGGGAACTGCTGCTCTAGTACCCTGAGTAGTGGCAGAAGAGCTACAGATTAGATTTGTTGAACACAAACCTGCCTGTAACCAGTGGGTATATTCTCAGCACAGTTAATCCATGCCTTTGCTGCCACTGCCCTTCTGCTGCGGCTACGCTGCTATTTATGTTCACACTAGCTCTGTGAAAGCTAGCACTGTATGTGCATGCAAGCAGGAGAATCACACCATTAGCTCACAGCGTACGTGTAATATAAATGGCCATGCTTTTTACAGCAAGTAGTTTAGTTTTGCATTAATCTTTATTTTGAGTATTATTTATTCATATTGTGAGCTAGTAGCATAGATGTAGTCTTAGGTATGTGAAATATAGGCTGATTAAGAGGTACAGGCAGTCCCCAACTTACGCGGATCCGACTTATGTCGGATCCGCACTTACGAACAGGGCTTTCTCGCCCCTGAGCTCGCAGGCAGCGGTCCCGCCACCTCGACCTCCGGGGCAAGAAAAGCTGCTCCTGGTGCCCCTGGTCTGCTGGGGACCATCTCCAGCAGACCAGGGGCACCGGGAGCAAAGCCGCAGCAGCGGCGGGTTCCCGCGCTTCTGAGGCTTTGCTCTGGAGCGGTGCTACTGGAGCAACCCAGCAGCACCCCAGCTGCTCTGCCCCAGGCGTCCCCAAGTCAGCCGCTGCTTAAACTGACCAGCGCTGACTACAGGAAGCCCGAGGCAGAGTTGCTCTGCCCCGGGCTTCCTAGAATCAGCCGCTGATCAGTTTCAGCAGCAGCTGACTTGGGGACGCTTGGGGTTCTTAAGTGGAATCTGTATGTAAGTCAGAACTGGCGGTCAGTTTCAGCAGCGGCTGAATCTGGACGCCAGTTCCGACTTACATACAGATTCAACTTAAGAACAAACCTACAGTCCCTATCTTGTACGTAACCCGGGGACTGCCTGTACATCTTCTCTCTGGGAAGTTTTTTGACTTGTCAGTTGCCAAGCCTGTGTGTATTTTCTTTCAGCATGTCAGCAAACTCTACAACCCTAACTCTCTCTATTTCCCAGTTGAATAAAGTTAAAACAAAGAACTATTATTATATAAATCCATGTTTCACTTCAGCAGATATAGTTTATATTGGACACCAAAACATAGACTCTTAGGCTACGTTTAGACTACAAGCCTCTTTCGAAAGAGGTCTTTTCAAAAGAATATTTCGAAAAAAACTCTTTTGAAAGGGAGCATCTAGACTGCAACCACTTCTTTCAAAAAAGCGAGCTCTTTCAAAAAAGCCCTGTTTGCATTCAAGAACACCTTTTTTTCAAAAGAGCACTTTCAAAAAAAGGTGTTCTTCCTCATAAAATGAGGTTTACCGCGGTCAAAAAACCTGCTGTGTTCTTTTGATTTAATTTCTAAAGAACTCGGTGGAAGTCTAGACACAGGGGAAGTATTTTTGAAAAAAGGCCACTTTTTTCGAAAAAATTTGTAGTCTAGACACACCCTTAGACCGGCTCCCAATTTTAAGAAATTCATACAGTTTTGTCAGAAGACACCCTTATGATTGTCTAGCCTGACCTCTGGCTTATTACAGGCCACAGAATTACCATGAATTAACTCCTGCTTTCAAGTCCAATACTTGTGTTTGAACACACAGTTTATGTGTATCTTTTTGAAAAATGTGGAAGTTGTGTTAAAAATTTCCTCTGGCACACTCTGCTGCCTGGCTTTTTAGTCTGACTTTGTGTAGCTTCAACTCCCAGCGATTTGTTCTCATTGTACTTTGAAATACACCTTCTTGGTATTATAACAGCTTCAAAACAGATGCTTTATTTCAAAGAAATATATATTGTATATTTTAGTTACTATGATCAGCTCTTGAGTAGTATCAAAGCAGAGCTCGGTGTGGGTGAGAGGGCACTGGGGAAGTGTGAGCAAGCCTGCCCACAGGAGGGACAAAGGGGGCAGTTGCCCTGGGACTCAGCAATTCAAAGGGACCCAAGGATCCCTGCTGCCACTGCTACTGCGGCAGCCAGAGCCCCAGGTCCTACATGCTTTTGCCAGAGTGCTGCTCCGCATTTTCTATGTGGTGCTGGGGGAAGGGGAGAGGAGGGACAGCATCATAATCCTGGCAGCACTAAGGACTGCCTGCCCCTGCTCCTACCCCCTTCTGCCTGAATTCCCCCCCCCCCCAAAAAAAAAGGTCACAGAGCCAGGCTCCCCAATACCTTGCCAGAGGGCCAGTGGAAGTTGTCACCCCCCCTGGGTGGGGGGCAGTGAATGGGGAAAACCCCTTTTGCAGCTCCCAATCCTGAAGCATTCTGTATTGGTTCTTGGTGTAAAGCAGATTAACTCAGGGCTGTCTGGCATTATACCAGCTTTCCACTGCCCCAAATCTGGTAGGGATTTACGGGAGCACTCCTACATCCCAGTGACATCCTATTTCTTAGGTAAATTCCCCTTCACTTTCTAGCCTGAGAAATGCGATGGAGAAGGATCCTCTATGGTGGCACTATGACTATGCTACCTAAGGATTAAACTAGGAAAAGGGCGTCAGTCAGGGGACTACTCAAAGCCAGTTTTAGGATTACCTGGAAAGCAAGTAGGGCTCAGGGAAGACTTGCCTTGTATTTTAGTGGTGTGTGTGTGTGTGTGTACACATACATATACACACACATAGGAGTTACATGAAATAATGGGTTGTAGTTCCTTTAAAATACTGGATATGTACTGCAAGTATTTAAATCTTTCTGGAGCACTAATACCCAGAGATTTGAGAGCTAGAAACAGCTGCACAAGTCTCTTGGCTACACAGAGCAGTGGGCACTCTGCACTGGTAAAACCACCTTGCATCATTCCCAGCAGCACTACCCCTAGAGGGCAGTTTATTGTGGAGTTGTGAAGTCAGAACATCAGCTGACCAGCAGTGAGACACGTGCATGTTCCTGTGCATGTTGCTTTTGTCATTCTACTTCTGGGAGCAAATGAGTCAAAAATAAGTGAAGGGGAGGTCAAACCTGAGGTGAATTCATGCTTTTTAAACAGGTCTTGCAGCACAGTGAAAGCAAGCGAAGCTTAAAAAGGTCAGTCTAGCAATGGCAACAGCACTTAAAGGAGAATAGGATCAGGAGGATTCCACTCTCTGAATTTCCATCGCATAAATATACACCACAGAATCGTTAGCTTTGAATTAAGGTTGCTGGACTGCATATGGCACCGATTCAACTGTAATAATCAAAGAAATAAGCAATTCAGTCTCTCAACGCCCCGGTTAAACTCCACTCGGGAGGTGCTGCTCTGAAGCACAGCTACTTCTCAACCGTAACGCCACATTCATCCTGAACAGCTGTCAAGCAGGCATTCTTGAACTCTCGCCATGTTTACTGGCTATTTGTTTATGGGTTTTGGTAATTAAGATAGGATGGGTAGGATTTGCATAAAAGACTTTACAAGTAGTACTGCACAAAGGCATATGAGGTTGTAGATAGCAAATGTCTGGGTGCACGTTGTGATGTTTTCTGTAATGTTTCAGAAACATTATTGATGATCTGTGTCTTAGTTATTGTTCAGAATTGGATATGTTGGAAGTTACAGAGTTTTAATTCTATCTGTGTGGTGGGAGTGGGGCTGAATGAGAGATTAGGGGCCATTTACAACAATGAATAGGTGAGGTTCTGTGGTCTGCAGTATTCAGGAGATCTGTGTAGATGATCATCATAGTTGCTTCTGACCTTAAAGTCTATGAGTCAAAAGCTAAGTCTGGCAGCCTTAACAGAAGTAGCTGCCAAGATGGAGTTGGAGAAATGTCAGAAAAGGTCCATAGTCATGTCTGAGATCTTACATGAATGCATACATGGATGAAATTGGTAGTTTGTGAGGACTGCAGATGTTTAGCTAGAAGGACCCAAACAAATGTGTGAAAACTCTAATTTATTTAAAAAATGAATGGGGGGCATTTTAAATGTTCCCTCTGCAAAAGTTTGTGAATATTTATCGAAAAACATCACCTGGAAAATGTTGTTGTTCTCTAAGGGAATAGAGTGCTTAGTTTGGAGTCAAAATGCAATAATGGCAGCATGAAGCACAGGAATTTCACTTCCTCAGATCAAATTGTGGAAGAAAATTGTCAAAACCATATATACCAAAGGATACAATTAAAAAAAAAGTGAACACATATGACAAGGACATATCACATTTCAGAACAGAAAGGGGATGGGGGAGGGGGAAGGTAAATGTCTGTGAGCTAATGATATTAGAGGTGATAATTGGGGAAGCTATCTTTGTAATGGGTAAGATAATTAATGTCCTTGTTTAAACTTAGGCGTAAAGTGTCGAATTTAAGCATGAATGACAGTTCAGAGGATTCTCTTTCAAGTGTGGTCTTAAAAGGTCTTTGAAGCAGGATGCAGGTAATCAAGTCGTTGAGACAATGTCCTTTCTGGTTGAAATGGCAAGAAACTGTTTTTTCTTTGTGATCCTGTCTAATATCTGTTTTGTGAGCATTGATTCTTTGGCGAAGTGTCTGAGACGTTTGTCCAATGTACATAGCAGACGGACACTTTTGGCACATGAAAGCATAAATTATATTTCTGGATGCGCAGGAATATGTGTTCTTGATCTTATAACTCACTTGGTTAGGTCCAATAATGGAATCAGCAGAGTGAATATGTGGACAAAGCTGGTAACGGGGTTTGTTGCAAGGGAAGGTACCAGGGTTGGTATTAGTGTGGTATGTCCTGTGGTTGTTGGTAAGAATCATCTTGAGGTTAGGTGGTTGTCTATAGGAGACTATTGGTCTGTGGAGCTGCAACTTCCTCCTTCCACCACCTCAGTAATGGTGCGCTTTGCTGATTCCTTTTGTTTTGATCTGTGATGCTGCCTTTTACAGAGAATGGTATTCATGTCTGTTGTTGGAGGGTCCATCCATCTGCATTTGTAAGAACAGTTATTACTTCCTTTTGAGATAAAATAAATGAATGGCATGAGAGATGTCAGGTTGTTTTTAATGCCACTAACTTTCAACCCGCCTGCCATCAATTCTGCTGAAACTCATTGCCATGTACCACTAGTGATCACTGGAAAATAGAAAGTATTACAGCTTTCAAACATACAGGTAGAACTTGTAATTTTTAGCCTGATCCCTGAAGGACTGTCACATACAGTGTGTCAATGATGTGACTCAATGAAATAATGTACAGATATAACTAGCAATTACCTGTAACTCCTTTTGGAGATCACAGGAAAGTTTTTTTTTCCTTCCTCAGAAGTGCTAATTCAATCTGTGGCTCCAAAACATCAACACCTTAGAGATTAACCCAGACTTTTATCAAAATAGGGAATCAAGATGGGTAAAAGCAAAAACATT
Organism: Pelodiscus sinensis; assembly: GCF_052426305.1. Lineage (NCBI taxonomy): Eukaryota > Metazoa > Chordata > Testudines > Trionychidae > Pelodiscus > Pelodiscus sinensis. Next base: position 205,760,067 of record NC_143052.1, read on the forward strand.
TGGGCATGTGTGTTTAAAAGGCGAGCTTACATATGTCTCATATTTTGTGGTTTGTAGGAGTCTTCTGATACAAAAAGAAAGAACTTGAACTAGATATACCTAGCTATATTTTAATTTTTTAAATCATTTTTTCCATTCTGTATTTAACAAATACCTCCAGTGATCAAATCAAAAACAATGAGTAATCCTGCGGTGCCTTAAAAAGACTACCAAATTGATTAGGGCATAAACTTTTATGGTCTAATAAATTTGTTAGTCTTTAATGTGCCACTGGACTCTTCATTGTTTTTGCTGAAACAGACTAACATGGCTACTCTTCTGAAACTAATGATCAGAAACAATTATCTCAAACTATTTTTAAAGACATCACATGCCAGTACTCTATATAGAAAATGTTTTATCATCATTAGAACTATTACTTAACATTGAGAAGTAGATTAATAATGGTTGGAAATGTATATGCCTATTTAATAGGGTTGCCAGATGGTTTCAACAAAAATACAGCACACATTTGACATTACCTCACACTCTACATTACATCTTATTTAGAAAATACCGGACATTTATATTTTTTCAATTTGTTTCCCAAACAGAAAGCTCAAATACTGGACTGTCTGGTTCAAAACCGGACACCTAGCAACCCTAGTCTATTAAGATTGGAAGCCAAATCTCATATTTAGTTATCCTTTCAATAGACTCCAGAGTTCATGGGACTGTTCCTTGTTTTCTCACGCTCTTTTCTTTTAAATTTAAAGTTCTGAAAAGCCTTTTCTCTATTACTGTCTTGCCATTTCTGCCTTTCAAAGGTGGCAGTTAATAAGATGGAGAACTAAATACTTTCTTAGTCACTTTCCCTTGCATAAAGATTTTGCTCTAATGAAAATTATTTACAATTGATAAAAAATGCCTTTTCAATTTCCCATTTTGGCATTAATAACCCAAACAGAGAACCATTGAAGTCATCATCAAACTCTCATAGATTTTCAAAAATAACAAATCAGACCTTATGTCATTGGGCTACTTTGTTGCCAATCTTAAAGATGAGACAATCACTGAATTGGATATGGATGCCAAGCTATTATTGCTCAATTCTAGAGGTTGCATATGTTATTTCAGTCTGTGCTGATCATGGGAATATAGGATTTGGCGTAGTAAATCAAACTGGTTTTAGGTTGTAATTGGTGCACAGATTGTCTTTTATGTATTTGTACACAACCCAGCAAAATAAGTGTTCAGCCATATATTACACACTTAGTCAATTGTTCAGCGCTGCAAGTTGGTTCAGAGCCAGGTTGTAAGCAGCCTGTGTTCCTAGGTCACTTATCAAGTTGTGGTCAGAAGCTAAGTAACAGAGTTTCGGTCTGACCTCGCCAGGTCAAGTCAGGTGCAGAGTTACACACAGGAGACAAGTATCTGAGTCAGGGCTAAACTGGGATTAGGAGCCAGAGTCTGAGGTTCACAGCAAGGCAAGATCTGGAGGGAAAGTGTAACCCACACACCTTCTGGGTTTTGGTGTAATGTCCCATCTAATAGCACTGAGACCACAAACAGAGAGAACAATGAGTCTGCTCCACAGCCTTAGCTGAGAACCAGCTGGCTTTTAGCTCATGCTATAGAGTAGAGGCTCATGCACTAAAGTCCAGACGTCCCAGGTTTGATTCCACCTGTCTGCGTTACAAAAGTAAGCAGCCTGTCTGCATTATTGCTCACAGTTTTTCCTGGTGGCTTTCCCATTTATATACCAGCACGAGTCAATCATTTGACTGTGAGAAAGACACCATTCAGCAGGGCTGATGAGAAAAGGGTTGGGGCCTCAGGTGGAAGGGGTGCGACTGAAAGCTAGCCTTCCTCAGCAAGCCCTTCAGAGCCAACAGGGGCTCCAATGGTGATTTAAAAGGCCCGGCACTCCAGCCACTGCCAAAGTAGTGGCCACAGCAGCCAGGGGCCTAAACTTCCAGCAAGCTGCTGATTAACTTTGTTCCCCCATCAGCAGCCCTGTCACTCAGGCCCTGCTGGATAATACTTCCTACAGTGTCTGGATCTAGGGGTCATAGTGGATTACAAGTTGAATATGAGTCAACAGTGTGATGCTGTTGCAAAAAAAGCAAATATGATTCTAGGTTGTAGCAACAGGTATGTTGTAAGCAAAACTCATGAAGTCATTCTGCCACTCTACTCTGCACTAGTTAGGCCTCAGCTGGAGTACTGTGTCCAGTTCTGGGCGCCACATTTCAAGAAAGATGTGGAGAAATTGGAAAGGGTACAGAGAAGAGCGACAAGAATGATTAAAGGTCTAGAGAACATGACCTATGAAGCCAGGCTTCATGAACTGGGCTTGTTTAGTTTGGAAAAAAGAAGATTAAGGGGGGCATGATAGCGGTTTTCAAATATCTAAAAGGGTGTCACAAGGAGGAAGGAGAAAATTTGTTCCTCTTGGTTTCTGAGGACAGGACAAGGAGTAATGGGCTTAAAGTGCAGCAAGGGAGGTTTAGATTGGACATTAGGAAAAAATTCCTAACTGTCAGGGTGGTCAAATATTGGAATAAATTGCCAAGGGAGGTGGTGGAATCTCCCCCTCTGGAGATATTTAAGAACAGGTTAGATAGACATCTGTCAGGGATGGTGTAGACAGAGCTTGGTCCTGCCTTGAGGGCAGGGGGCTGGACTCAATAACCTCTCGAGGTCCCTTCCAGTCCTATGATTCTATGATTCATGGGGTCTCAAACATTGCCTGAGCTTCAGGCGGCAATTTTTTTTCTGCCCCCGTGCAAATGTCAGGAAAGGTTAGTTGCCCGTATACCACCATAGCATTTTGGATGGGACCACATTCAGGATCATGCTTCTATTTTTAGTACACTAGCTAAGTCAGAGTTAGTGTGCATATACCTACTCAAGCTGGGAATTACATCTCTAGTCCCAGGTGCTGACTTTTATTTTTCCCAGTGGCTGCTCCACCCCATTGTGCACAGGGGCCCTGCCCCCACTCTGCCTTTTCCCCCAAGGTCCTGCCTTTGCTCCACCTGTTTCTTTCCCTCCCTAAGGCCCTGCCCTGGATCCACCTCTCAGGCCCACTCTACCCCCAGACCCGAAGGTTTCACCCTCATGCCACCTCTCCCAGTCCCTCTCCAACCCATGCTGCTTGCTGGTCTCCATCCTCACCTGAGCACTTCCAGCCAGCTGCTAATTAACTGATCACTGGCCCCACCAAACAGCTGTGGCTGGAGAGTGCTGAGCACCCTTGTTTCTTTCAATGGGTTTTTGAGCCCCAGAGCACTGTCAGTGCCCATGCTCCAATTCCAAGTATTGGCATAACCTGTGTCTGAGAACACTTCTAAAAATCCAGATGCAGCATTCCACTCTTTGGGTATCTTTGATCTGAGCTGCACAAAACTAAGCACTGAATTTGTATAGAGGCAAAGTTCATGTAAAGAGAAGCAAAAACCACCATCTCCAACCTACAACTAGAGCTTAATTTTACAATGTAGCATTCAGTGGAAGATTTCGGTCTCCAGGGCTGCCAATCCTGCACCTTTCAAGGACAGCCATGCACTTAAAGGAAGAAAAGAGGCTTAAAAGATAAATGCAAATAATCTTTATTGGACGGTTCATTCCTTAGCTCTTGCCATTGTTACTATCCTCATTAAGGAAGGAATAGCCTTTCAGTAGTAGTGGACAGGAATTTAAGTTCATGACCTGCTTAATGAGTGAAGCATGTTAAAAGTGAGAAGGAATTATGTTAAATACAAACAGACCATGTCCACACTAGCACATTTTTTGTAAAATGTCTTTTTTACCATTCCTCTACCACCCGTGCAACACCTCTATAAGTGGTAGCAACAGCAGGAACAGCTAGGATTTTAAACACCATGTCACATAGACCTGCTCTGCTCTACAAAATTTAATGACATATAATGGTTAAAGCAGTGGTCCCCAATGCAGTGCCCGTGGGCGCCATGGCACCTGCTGGGCCACTTCTGTGCGCCCACCGAGTTATCAGGGCTGGTCCCGCCCCTGGGCATGCGGTGCAAGGGTTGTGCCAGCTCCGGGCGTGCGGCGTATGGGCATCCCCACTCCTGCGTGCGTGGCTCAGGAGCGGCGCCGGCCCTGGGTGCGTGGTGCATGGGCACTGCCGGTTCTTGGGTATGTGGCACAGGGGCAGTGCTGGCCCTGGGCACACAGCGCATGGGTGGTGGTGGCTCTGCCCTCGGGTGCACGGCACATAGGCTGTTCCGGCCCCAGGCATGCGGTGCATAGGCACTGCCAGTTCCTGGGCACACTGCAGAGGGGTGGCGCCAGCCCTGGGCATGCAGCACATGGGAGGTGGCGGCCCTGTCCCCGCGCACGCAGCACATGGGCTGGTCTGGCCCCGGGCGCGTGGCATATGGGCGACCCCACCCCTAGGCGTGTGGCACAGGAGCAATGGCGGCCCCGGGCGTGTGGCGTATGGGTGGTGCCGGCACCGGGCACACGGCATATGGGTGGCCCCGCCCCCGAGCGCATGTGTGGCCCCGCCCCCAGGCTCCCAACAGCCCCAAAAGGTTGGGAACCACTGGGTTAAAGAGTCTACCTTGGCATCCTAACTAGTGTTACCATCAGTGGTTGTGAAATAATAGGAAATTTTTAAAAAAATGCTAATGTACATAGCACAGATGTTTTGGGGGGAAATTGAAAGTGCTGTATCATGTGGTTCAAAAAGCATCATGCATCTAATGATCAGTCCTGCTGGTTGCTGCTTTTTAATATTCCCTTACGTTTTCTTCTGTCAAAGATGTTGACTGCAGTAGAGCTGTGCACAGCATATTGATACATTTGATTCACTGTGAATTAGAATTCTGATTATATACTATATCCCCCACATGCAAGATAAGTTTAACAATGTAAAAATGGTCAAATTCAACCGTCTGGCCAAAATCATGAGTTTCAGTTAGTTATTCACTATCAGAAGTTACTTATGTCCCCTATTTTTCACTGCACTAATAACTTTTGGTCATGAAAAAAGTCTTTCATTAAAAACTTAAGGTGACAATGAACAATATTTCAATGAAAAATGTTTGTCTCCTAAATTTAGCTTTCACACATCTCTGCAATGAAGTACATAGTGTTATTTAAAGGTAGTTGTTGGTGGAATAATATCACGCATTTCATAGTGATATTATTCATAGCATATTTTAGTTTTTGATAATGAGTTTCTCCAATATTAAATATGTCACAGCTAGCCATGATGGTTTTTGAACTCCTAGATGAGCATAAGATTCATACTGAGAATCCTTGTTTATTAACTACTTCTGGGCTGCCTAAAATAGCAGGTTTCTGAGGCTAACATTTTCATAGTGTTGCCCCCTACAACTGGTACGCTTATTGAAGCACCACTGGAAGATTCAGACTTAAAAGACTGCTGCAGCAGAGTTTAGCAGTGAGGCAGTTAAATAGTGTGACAGATGTTATGAGCTATAAATTGTGCTCAGTTAAAACATACTTTTTATGTTCCAGAATGCCTGGTGTGTACTGCAATAAGGCTATTCCTTTTTATGTCACAACTTATTTTGTTATGTTTGGCTCTTGAAATGTTTAAGATTTATTTTTTCTAATAGTCTGTTCATTCTCTCTGCACAAAAGCCACAGTTTGTTCAATGTGATAGCAACCAGTTTTAGAGAATTTCTTTTTCAAAGTTTGAGTGCAACCAACATTGATTATTAGACTTGTCAGCAATATTCAAACCTAGTTGCATACATAGCATTGAACAATATCTATAGTATCAGTCTACCTGACGCAATATCCTTTTCAAGTAAGTGCAAGTATTTTGTTGCTGCTCTACTGAGCAGTAACATCCAAGAAAATGAGCCTTGGATCAATTTTATGCTTTGAAGTAATCTCTGGGAACTTCTGAATGACTGCTCAGTATGTTGCTCACCATTTGTAATGAGGCTAAGGAACATGTTATCTATTTAGTTGCTGTATAATGTTTCTCACCAGTAACACTTGGCAAACATTATGTTTCAAGTTGGTCATAAAGATTTCAGCAGTTATTGCAGACCTGGGAGGCTTCATTTATAATTCCTGTGGAGCAACGCTCTTATATGCTGTCCCTCTTCACATGTTCAGCTCTTTATAGCTAATCAACTCATCTTCCAAAGTTTGAGAAGCAGTCTTAAAGCATTTTACTCCATTTGTGTGTGTGTGGCCTCAGACAGCATAGCAATGCAGAAAGAAAAGCAGTGTGTAATTTAACTATTGAAGAATCCAAATTGGAATTTAACTGCCTGGCTTACTTAAATTCCTGAGAACCCACCCACACATGCAGGCTTAAATCAAGCTCCAAACTAGCTCAGCTAGTTGAGCTAGACCCCATGGTGTGCAATTTTTATGCAAGTTAGGGTTTGATTGATGTTTTTCTCCTTCTAACTTTTAAATCATTCAGCCAATATATTCTGACATCAGTTTCTCCATGGTACAGTGAGACATTATGCCTCTGTGCTGCACAACATCAGTGTTCCACATCATAATTTACTGTAATAACAAATGTGCATAAGCTAGAAATAGGCCCACTGCAAATGAAGACAATAAATATTTTATATGTGTACACTACTTTTCATTGAGAAGGATCCCAAAGAAATTTCCAAATTACACATACCCTCAAACACTCTCAGATAAGCAGCTGTCTCTAGGGTGAAGATGGTAGTCAGCTAGCATATAGCATGCTTTAGTTGACTGGGAACTGCTGCAACATACCTCTCCCTTACTAGGTGACCTTTCAAGTCTGTGTAAAATGGCCAAAACTTGCTTATTATTATATTTTAATAAAATACATCTAAAAGTAAATACAGTGGTACCATTTTGAATGGGTGAAACAGCTTTACACATATATGAACTTGTGATTGTAGGTATTTCCGAACTTGAGGATTTTACCACTAAGCCATCATTATCTGCCTGCATAAGCAGCAACAAATACAATACCTTAACAAAAGCTTAAACTATTAATAAAAATCTCAGAGGAGTAGCTGTGTTAGTCTGTAACTGTAAAAATGAGCAGTCCTGTGGCACCTTTGAGACTAACATATTTATTAGGTCATGACCTTTTGGAGGAAAACCCACACACGGGCAGGAGGGTAAGTAAACAGATTCTAAGCTGTGTATGTGGTTACAAATAAACATAGCAATAAAACTCAATAGAACAACAGAAGTCAGCAAGCTAAAGGGTCATAGGTAGAGGCCCTTACTGAAGTTATTCTTACATGCTTCGTTTAGGTACATGTACCTTGCTAAATTGGGACTATAGTGATAGACTTGTAAATATTGCAGGTGTTTGTTATGGTTATGAACACATGTATGAGTTCAGATCCAACTCACACAAAGATGTAATTCACTCATATGAAACTGCTAACAAACAGCAATCAGCAGTCACAGAGTAGATGAAGCATGGCATAGTGTGGTTGCCATAAAAAAATTACCATTACCAGCAGTTTCGCTCTCCCTTGTTATCTGAGATGCTGAGGATTTTCTCTATACTTACAATTGAAAGCATATCTGTGTCACTGTGTGATAACTGTGAATGAAGGTTAACATTTTAATGACGATGATTGAAAATAGTTTTTGATAGCTATTGATTTTAGCAAAAACTCTTTGAATATTTTGGTGGGAAGATACATTAAATGACCATTTGCCTTTGGTCATTTCAGATCTACTGAAGACATGATTCCCATAATGATATAGCTAAATTAAATACTTCTTAGGTTATTTTTAATTTCATCTATCAACATAGCTAACATGACACTATTATCCCATTTAAATCTCTGGTTGGACCCTGGCATAGATTAAAATACTGATGAACTGATCCAGCATGATGCTGCTTCATTTTACATTGTGAAAAACATAAATACCAACTTATGTAAACATGATCTGTGAGATTTAGTGTAAGTTCAGTGATAGCACACTCATTAATGGCTGCATCTAGACAGGCAAGATTTTCTGCAAAAGCAGTTGCTTTTGCGGAAAAACTTGCCAGCTGTCTACACTGGCCGCTTGAATTTGCGCAAGAACACTGACGCTCTAATGTAAGATTGTCAGTGTTCTTGTGCAAATACTATGGTGCTCCCGCTCTGGAAAAAGCCCTCTTGTGCAAATGCTTTTGCGCAAGAGGGCCAGTGTAGACAGCTAAAAACTGTTTTGCTCAAAAAAGCCCCTATGGCCAAAATGGTGATCGGGGCTTTCTTGCACAAAACCACATTTAGATTGTCACGGACGCTTTTCCGCAAAAAGTGCGTCCGTGCCAATCTAGACGCTCTTTTCCGCAAATGCTTTTAATGGAAAAACTTTTCAGTTAAAAGCATTTGTGGAAAATCATGCCAGTCTAGATGTAGCCATTAGGTTTAATATGTTAGCACATCAAAGGGAGAAAAACAGATAGCCATTAAATGATTACTAATGGATAACGATGCTAATGAGGTGTTAGAAAAATTTTTAGAAAGACACTTTTTTCTATCCTTTTTTATTTCCATAGTCAACATTGCAGATGGCTGGTTTGTATGACAATGGATTCTTACAATATGCAAAACTAGAACAACATGTCACTTTTGAATTATACTTTGCAAATAGAGAAATGTTTGTTTCTTATGTCTAGCATGGAGGGAAGCTATGGTGTCATACAAAAAAAAATTCCAGAAAGTCTTCTTTGATAGACTACTAGAACGGTTTCACCAGGAATTAAAGATATATGTTACTTACAATGGCTTTGTAATGGATGACAAACCTCTACTGGTACCTGGAGATAAGAAACAGCTGTTTTCAGCTTTTGGATTTGTGCCAGAAATGAGATGATTATTCTCAGAGCACAGCTGTAAAAGGTACCACATATTTTGTCAACTGAAATGTATGCAAGACTAGAATCATCCAGGACAGCAAAAACCTGTATTACAGACAGCCTCACAACAATCTCTTGAAAGAACACTAAATCCAATTATGCAGAACATCACAGAATTGTTTATTTCTAAAGCATTTAGTTCCACTGAAAGCAGACTATTTGTGTTTGGTTTTTTAAAAGGATCAAGAACATTTTTGTGTATACAATTCTGGAATAATTAGTTTTGCCTGGAAAGCTGTTACCAAGACAAATTCGGGAGTGAAGGAAGAATACACCTTCCAAAATAATTGCAGGAACCCATCCTATCCCATAGATATACAATACATAAATAATATTTCCTTTGATTTTTAAGATAGGAAGTATAGATGTAATATTCTCACTATGGAAACTTCTACATTACAAAATAAGGTTGAAGCTAACATGTTTGATTTCTGGGCACCCAAATGAGAAGGCGAAGGTCCGTGTCCTCACTAGGCAAGAATCAAATGTTTTCTGAAGTAGCACTTCTGCATTATGGAGCCTGCCATTGACTCAGAGAGCGGTACACCGTGGGTAACTTCACAGTCTGGTATATGCTTCCTGTGTCTGCTGGGTCCAAAACTTGGCAGAGGGATGTTGGGGGGCTCATGATGGCAGCATACCATAAAGCACTCCTCTAGTCCCTCCCCTCCCCATGTGACACAAAGGGGAAGCAGTGTGTTTGTGTCTTTTGGTGCCCTAGTTGCCTGCGCAGACACCAGAGCAATGCGAGTATGGATCCTGGTGTGCAGGAAAGCATCATCATGCTCATGTCTGTTGTGGTGCGCTTCATGGCACTACACTTTGACAGTGTATGCATGTTGCTCCACCAGAAAGAGGATGAACACAAACCTTGGCATGGCACAGAGGCGTCGTTCAGGCAAGCCCTGGTACTCATACTAGCACAGCTGCCAGTCAATCTCCTGGCAACAGTGCAACACCAGTTCTGGGACTGAGCGACAAGCTCCGACTTGTGTGACCGCATTGTGATACAGCAATAGGATATCAGCAGTAGCTGCTGAACTTCTGAATATGCAATGCCATGTTCCTTGAAATCTGTGAATGACTTTCCCCTGCCCTAAGGCACCAGGATACCCACATGACATCTGCTCTGACCATGGAGAAGAATGTGGCAATTGCTGTATGGTAGCTTGTCACACCAGACAGCTAACGCTGGGGCGAGAATCAATTCGGAATGGGGAATTCTCTAGTCGGGGATCTTCTCATACAAGTAGCTAAAGTCATCAATAACTTTGATTACGTTTGGAATGGGTGCCATATGAAGAGAGATTAAAAAGACTGGGACTTTTCATCTTAGAAAAGAGAACACTAAGGGGGGGATGTGATGGCCATCTATAAAATCATGACAGATATGGAGAAAGTGAGTAAAGAAATGTTATTGTTCCCATAGCATAAGAAGTAGGGGTCACCAGATGAAATTATTAGGCAGAAAGTTTAAAATAAACAAAAGGAAGTTTTTCTTCACAGAGTCAACCTGTTGAACTGCTTATCAGAGGATGTAGTAAAGGCTAGGACTTTAACAGCGTTCAGAAAAGAACTAAATAAATTCATGGCAGTTAGGTCCATCAATCGCTATTAGCCAGGATGGGTAGCAATGGTGTCCCTAGCCTCTGTTTGTCAGACTGGAAATGGATGACAGGAGAGGATCATTTGATGATTCCCTTGTGACGGGGTGAGGTCATAGACGACCCTTTGGGGGTGATTTCCGGAGTACAGACAAGCCATCTACCACCCTCCTTTTTGGTCTCTGGAGCTTCTCACCACCCTGCCCTCCCTGGTCTCCTCCAGTCAAAGCACAGAGCTGAGAATCAGCCTGCCCTCTGCCCCTGTCCCCTTATTACCTGAAAAGCAATGCAGACACTGAATCTCTTCAGGGCTGAGGAAAATACAGTTTGGGGCCCAGATACTAATCTCAAAATGAGATCAAAACCCCAAATGAATGATTTAGGTAAGCCCCCTTTAACAATGAAGAGTGCACATGGATTGCATCCCCAGATAATAATTATTTACACTGCGTTTTATAGAAAATAGAAGTGGGATTAGCAAGCAATAAGATTTAAGTGTTACTAAGTGAGAACAGGCAGACCAAAGTAGATTACAAATTCAAAATAACAGAAAATGCTTAGCTACTTCTACACTAAAACTTTAGTATAAAATTATTACAAACTTACTACAAACACAGCCTAAAACTGTTTATTTCCTAGCCAAACCTTCTAAAACCAAGGAAGTCTTTTTTTTCCTTAGGGTCTCTGGTTCCCTACCAGCCAAACAAAAAGACAAAAAGACTTTCTACTTTCCTATTGTTTAGAAAGATTCCCTTTTTGCATGGGAAATCACCTAGCCAATTGGGGTGGACATGTGACTTCCCCAGACCAACCACTTCTAAGATTTAAAGGACAAAAGAGATTGTTTAACAGTTGGTCATCAGGACATTGAGGATAACACCTGTGATGGCTTTCATTCACACATTTAAAAACCATAAAGCACTTCACACTCCATATGTCTAATTTTACACACAAGAATGATACATACACCAAAATAAGATAAACAGAGCCAGTGGATTATGATGTGAAGATTGATAAATTACATGAAACAATTTGTCCAAAGCACTTTTGAGTTAGGTAAATTCGTGTCCATAAGTCCATTTTCCGAAGCATGGCAGCGGCAGGTTCATCACATCCCTGTTCTGTTCACTCCCTCTGGGACATCTGGCATTGGTCACTGTTGGAAGACAGGATACTGGGTTAGATGTACATTTGGTCTCACCCAATACGGCCATTCTTAGGGTATGTCTACACTACAAAGTTAATTAGAACACAGACGTTAGTTCGAATTAACTTTAATAGGCGCTACACATACAAACCGCTAGTTCGAACCTAATTCGAACTAGCAGAGCGCTTAATTCGAACTAGGTAAACCTCATTCTACGAGGATTAATGCCTAGTTCGAATTAAGTAGTTCGAATTAAGGGCTGTGTAGCCACTTAATTTGAACTAGTGGGAGGCTAGCCCTCCCCAGCTTTCCCTGGTGGCCACTCTGGCCAACACCAGGGAAACTCTTTTGCCCCTTCCCGGCCCCGGAGCCCTTAAAGGGGCATGGTCTGGCTACGGTGCCCGTGCCAGGTGCAAGCCTGCCAGCACCCAGCCAGCAGACCCTGCACCTGGCACGGCACGAGCCAGCCACCTGCTGCCACCCAGCCCTCCGCCTCTTCCCAGGACCAGGCTGGCGGCTCCCAGGAGCCTGCCCGGGGCCGCAAGAGGCGGGCGCCTGCCTGTCTAGTGTGGAGATCATGGATCTCATCCACGACATCCACACTAGGCACAGGAAAGTGGCCGTCTAGGGCAGGATAGCTGCCAGCCTGGCAGGTTTGCATGAAAATCAGGGTGGTCCAGTGAGACCCCCGACCCTGAGTCCTGAGCTTAGAATATAAAAATATAAGAATGGCTGTACTGGGTCAGAACAAAGGTCCATCTAGCCCAGTAGCCTGTCTGCCAACAGCGGCCAACACCAGCTACCCCGGAGGGGATGGACCAAAGACAACGACCAAGCCATTAGTCTCGTGCCATCCATCTCCAGCCTTCCACAAACAGAGGCCAGGGACACCATTTCTACCCCCTGGCTAATACCACTCCATGGACCCAACCTCCATAAATGTATCTAACTTCTCTTTAAACTCTGTTCTAGTTTTAGCCTTCACAGCCTCCTGCAGCAAGGAGTTCCACAGGTTGACTATTTGCTTTGTGAAGAAGAACTTTCTGTTATTAGTTTGAAGCCTGCTACCCATTCATTTCATTTGGTGTCCTCTAGTCCTTCTATTATGGGAACTAATGAAGAACTTTTCTTTATGCACCCTCTCCACACCACTCATGCTTTTATATACCTCTATCATATCCCCCCTCAGTCTCCTCTTTTCTAAGCTGAAAAGTCCCAGTCTCTTTAGCCTCTCTTCATATGGGACCTGTTCCAAACCCCTGATCATTTTAGTTGCCTTTTTCTGAACCTTTTCCAAGGCCAAAATATCTTTTCTGGGGTGAGGAGATCACATCTGTACACAGTACTGAAGATATGGCGTACCCTAGATTTATACTTCCCCTCCTCCTCCTTCCCCTGGCTTCCCCCTTCCAGCTCCTTCCTCCCAGGTTTCCTCCTCCCCTCTCCCACCTCCTTTTCCCAGTCTCCCCGAGTTTTGTTCAATAAAGAGAGTTTCTATTTTTGTACACACGTGTCCTTTATTTTGTACATCAGGAAGGGGGCTAGGGAGGGGTAAGTGGAAGGAGCTGAGGGAGGAATGGGGTACGAGCCCCCGATGGGGAGGACTGGGGTGGCTCTGTGGGCTCCTCGGGGTGGAAGCTCTCCTGCAGCCCCCTGATTGACTCCCCCCCGCCCAGATGACAGCCTGCGGTAAGTGCAGCCGGGCTGATGGCTGAGTGCTGTGATGTGCCGATTGTGGGCATTCCGGGCACTCCAAGCAAGGACTCCTTTGCTGTCCCTCATCAAGTTAGACAAGCGAGCAGGGAACCCCTGAGAACTGGCTGTCCGGAGTGGGGGTCGGGTCCCTTTAAGCACAGCCCTCGGCTAGCCTGAGACAGCAGCTTCATGCTCTAAGTCCTAATCTGATGCCCTGCCAGCACTGCTTCTGGCCAGCCTTAACCTCAGTTCAGGGTCCACTCAGTGTGGACATGCTAGTTCGAATTAGCAAAATGCTAATTCGAAATAGCTTTTAGGTCTAGATGCACTAGTTCAAATTAGCTTAGTTTGAATTAACTACAGGCAGTCCCTGAGTTACGTGGATCCGACTTATGTCGGATCCGCAGTTACGAACAGGGCTTTTCTCGCCCCTGAGGACTCGAGCGGCGGGACACCCAGATTCACCGCGGTCCCGCCGCCCGCGTCCTCCGGGGTGAGAAAAGCTGCTCCGCGTCTCCCTGGTCTGCTGGGGGGGCCCCCCCAGCAGACCAGGGAGACGCGGAGCAAAGCCGCGGAGGATGCGGGCGGGACCGCGGTGCGTCTCAGCGGTCCCGCCACCCGCGTCTCCCTGGTCTGCTGGGGGGGGTGCAGCTAGCGCGCCCCCGCCCCCAGCAGACCAGGCTTTTCTTGCCGCCGACGCCTGGGGTAGAGCAGCTGGGGCACTGCCGGGTTGGTCCCGCAGTGCCGCTCCTCGGCGCTACTGGACCAACCCGGCAGCACCCCAACTGCTCTGCCCCAGGCGTCCCCAAGTCAGCCGCTGCTGAAACTGACCAGCGGCTGACTACAGGAAGCCCGAAGCAGACTTGCTCTGCCCCGGGCTTCCTGGAATCAGCCACTGATCAGTTTCAGCAGTGGCTGACTTGGGGACACCTGGGGTAGAGCAGCTGGGGTGCTGCCGGGTTGGTCCCCACAGTGCTGAGGTGTGGCGCTGCGTGGACCTACCCGGCAGCGCCCCAGCTGCTCTGTCCCAGGCGTCCAAATTCAGCCGCTGTTGAAACTGATCAGCGGCTGATTCCAGGAAGCCCAGGGCAGAGCAACTCTGCCTCGGGCTTCCTGTAGTCAGCCGCTGGTCAGTTTCAGCAGCGGCTGAATCTGGATTCCAGTTCCGACTTACATACAGATTCAACTTAAGAACAAACCTACAGTCTCTATCTTGTACGTAACCCGGGGACTGCCTGTAATTCGAATTAAGTTAGTTCGAATTAGTGCTGTAGTGTAGACATACCCTTATATACTTATGCTTTGGAGTGTGGTGACTCTGGGGAATGTGGACAATAAGATAGTGGATGGCTTTGCCGCCATGGGTTTACCTAACTGCAGTGGGGCCCTAGACAGAACACACATCTGCATCATGGCCCCTGACCTCCATGCCCTGGAGTATATCAACTGGAAGGGGTACTTCTGTATGGTGCTGCAGGCACTCGTCGATCTAAAGGACCACTTCACCAACATCAATGTGGGATGGTTGGGAAAAGCGCATGATGCACGCGTCTTTTGGAACTCCTTCCTTTTCCAAAAGATGCACACTGGCACTTTGTCCCTGACTGGACAATCAGAGTCGAAGATGTAGTAATGTCCATTGTCATCCTGGGAGACCCAACTTATACCTTGCTCCCCTGGCTCATGAAGCCCTAAACAGGCAGCTTGGATCCCAGCAGGCTGGAGTTCAATAACCGGCTGAGCAGCTGCAGAATGGTAGTGGAATGGGCCTTTGGACATTTAAAGGGGAGGTTTAGGAGTCTTCTGACCCGCTTGGACCTCAGAGAACACAACATCCTCTTCGTGGTGTTAGCCTGTTATGTGCTCTATAACTTGTGCGAGAACAAGGGAGAAACTTTTCTGGCAGGGTGGGAGGGGCTGAGGCAGAGCCTCTACCCAGAGAGTTTGAGCAGCCAGACATGAGCACCAGTGCTCCCTCTAAGCTGTGCAGCAGCACAGCTTCACAGGTGATTAATCAGCCCCACCCAGTCAAAGGCTCAGGGCAGTGAAAATCAGAGACACAGGTCAGGTAGGTTGTGAGGGGGAGCCAGCAAGCCCAGTCCGGGACATAATGGGGAGTGAGGCCAGCAGCAAGAGGGCTGAAATGACCACCCCATGGGCCAGCAAAATCCCTCATCCAGGACCAGTCAGATCCTGAGGGTGCCAGACCAGGGAGGTCTGACCTATATAACATATATGCTCGATGTACAGTCTATTCCTTTCAATAAACGCATTATGATAGAGTTTTTGTATATGACCATGTGCTGTTTTCTGCCAGACCCAATTGAGGGTCACATTCTGCATCCCTGACTCCATTGAGTATTTACTTCTTGAAATCAATGGGATTGCTTCTGCAGCAAAATGCTATTTCATGTGAGTCTCAACACTGGCAAAAATGGCAAGAATCTGGCTTTCAGCGTGCAGGGGGCACAGGACTCAGGGAAATAAAGCAGCTCTTCATTATTTCTTTTTATCCTCACCATTCTGTATTCAGCTCAGTTTTTCATTTGCAATACTACATCTAGCTACTACTCCACCCCCACTAGCACTGGATGAGAGAGAGAGAGAGAGAGTGTATGTAAGTAATTGGCCAAACTGTTCGAGTACATAAAGTAGGCAAAAAGGCCCTGAAGCTTTTCTTCATCTGTATGTGTCCATAATTTTACTACAGATGCTAAGGCTTTTGGCACCAGAAAGGATTGTATTGATGAAGCTGCCCTTTTCCATTATCCTGCTTTTCTGTCACTCTCCAATCCATCTGCAGCCAGACTCCTCCTCTTTACCATTCCAGCTTCATCATCACCTTTGTTGAGTCTCTGTACTGGTTTCTCATATTTATCCAAAACTATCTTTAAACTCTTGGTCATCTGCTCTAGCTCATGTCTCCTTTTGGTTCCATATTATTTTCCTTTTTACACTGTTATAAGTGTTTCCATTTATCTCCCAGGCTATCCTGACATCTGATTTTTCTTCCTGATATTGTTTGCCATGCAACTTTCCTGGACCAATTTCTGTTGGTGATAGAGACAAACTTTTTGAGCTGCAGAGAGCTCCTCTTCAGGCCTGAGCCAGGTACATAGGATATGTCTACCCTGCAAACCCACAGTTGGCTCTGGCTCATGGCACTCAGGCTAAGGGGCTACGTAACTGGGATGCAAATGTTTGGACTTAGACTGGAGCCTGGGCACTAGGACTCTGTCAGGTACAAGTGTTCCAGAGCTCAAGCTAGAACATCTACAATGTAGCTAAATGGTCCCTTAGACTTGAGCCCTGTTCTCCCAAGTCAGTTGGCATGGGCCGGCTCCAGGTGTCTAATTACAAGGTAGACAGAGTATTAGGGTTACATACCAGTTGGTTAGCACATGGTGTAAGAGATGGTTGTGAAGTGGCCTAGTCACAGCACTAAAAAAGGGTAGGGAAAGTAGGAAGGGATAATGCTTCACACATTGTTGTACTAAGCCTTTAATACAGTGTCTTTATTAAGACTGTAATGTTTAGAGTCTAGCAAAGTTATGAATTTTGGCTCCCGGTCTTATTTCTAGAAGGTTTTGTGCAGGTTTCTTGTGAGGATGAGTACTAAGATGTCAGATATATTGTGATTGCTTTGTGAAAAGGGTTCACCAGCCAGTTATATGGTGTTTTTGTCTTTTACCATTTTTCTGGGTGAGTTCCTCAGACATTGTGATTGTCTGGTGTCACCTGAAGTTGTTATTGGGGCCTTTAGTACATCAAATGAGGTACACTGTGTGTTTTGATAGGCATCTGTACGATCCATGGATCTTGAAAGGTGTTTTCAGACAGTACTGATCATCAAAGCAGGGGAAATAGGTCTGCAAGCTTTGCATCTGTTGTTATGTCAGGGTCTGGTACCAGTGTTCCCTCTAAGCTGTGTGGCAGCACAGCTTCACAGGTGATTAATCAGCCCCACCCAGTCAGAGGCTCAAGAGTCAGTACAGGGAGCTGACTGACTGGGTAGGGCTGATTAATCACCTGTTAAGCTGGGCTGCCACCCAGCTTAGAGGGAACACTGTCTGGTACCACTTTGGTTGGTCTGAGGGAAGCTGGCTTCTGATATTGAACTTATCAAATCTGAGTGTTGCTTGAAGACCAGAGGAGTGGGTACAGGAAAGATGGCCAGGATGAAGTCCCCATCTTGCATGAGTTATCAATACCAAATAGATTTCCATTGAAAGCAAACATGGATTCCAATGTGGGGCTGTAGATGACAAATAGAGGTATGTGGTTGGATATTTGTTTTTTCTCCTCAAATTTAAGCAGGTTTTATATGGTTGTTGGGTGGCTCATTCCATTAATATATAGAAAATAATTTACTACATTAGCAGTATGATACACAAGAAAGGTGTGAAGTACTGAACAAAATCACCACCTTGTAGTTAAGTCCCAGCAACAATAATTTTGTTAAGTTTACATCTTAAATCTGCATAGAAAGCTCATACTGTCAATTTGATAATATCATTTTCATTCTAAAGAAAAAAGATATGGAAATAGAGAGATTAAAAAAAACAAAACTTTTCCGACTGAAGTCTTTGAACAGATCACCAACTAAGTGTTAAAGAAGAGCTTTTAGCCTAGGGCTCAGTCCATCAGCAAGCCATCTAATAATGAATTCCCATCATTTGAAAATATGTACTACCCATATTTATTTTTTATAGAAAACATCGTCTCCAACTTATTTTCACTATCCTGTAAGTTGGTGTTGGTACTTAATACTGTGACAGTCTAGACTGAGAAAACTGCTATTCTATAGTGCCATTTGCTGCTGGGTTTAACACTTTTTGATGTGATCATGCTGCTATCCTGTACACTGCTTGCCATTTTTGAAAGACAATAAAACACATGAAGATTTAATAATGTAGGAAATAAAAATGAAATAGATTTCCATTTAAAGCAAACAGGAGAACATCATCATAAAGGGCAGCAAAATGTCTTTACTTGACATAAAATGTAAACAAATGTATAATTTTGTTCCAATAAGGATGAGAACAGTTGAAATTAAAGAAGAAACAGCAGAAAGCATTACCAATAGGTGGCCTGTGAAAGGATTCACCTGAAAGACACAGAGGCTGCTTGTTCTGCTTCTTATCTGTTCTTTAAGTTTAGTAGTCAAAGAGGTTTTTGCATTTATCTTTGCAGCTGAATGAGTTCAATTTCACTCAGATTAGGTCAGAAATTTCAGAACAGCAGGTTAATCCTTCCTGCCTTCATGGGTAAATGAGCAAACAGACCCATATCAGCGTGGCCAAGTGTAAAATTGTAATTCCAGAGATTAATGTTGTCTTTTCTGTTTGCTTTGAACTTGACCTCCATGTCTCTCTTATTTTATTTATATATATATTTATTTATATTTGTTAACAGCTTCTGTCCAGGGTCCCTGGGAGAGGGCAATCTCACCAAACAAAGTGCCCTACTATATCAAGTAAGTATAAATACTATTGATTATGATAATTTAGTAATCTCATACCATACGTGTGTGGATAGTTAATTATTTCTTTAATCTGTCCTGAACAATTCTTGTGGTGTTTCAATGGAAAGGACAAAAGTTGTGAAATGAGCAATAAAATATGATGTAAACATGCTGGTGCTTTGGAGAGCAAGCATCCTTTTAAAAAACCCTGCAGATGTATGTTGAGTTGTGATAAAGCAGAATGCCTTTCATGTCACTGTAGTAATCACTTGTTAACTCTAGTAAAGCTGTAGACCATATGGTTCATATTTGATTCCTTTAGATCTCTTCCTTTCTCCATCAGCAGTGAGAAAGGGAGGTTTTGCACTACCAGAAGCTAATCAGAATTTTGGTGATTGATTTGATGTTGAAATTGAGAATTCTGCAGTTTTGGCATCACTGTCCTTTCCTCTAACTGACCTTTTTAAAACTCTAAATTCTCCACTATTCTGTTGACCCTTTTAGCAACGTCATTTGGCAGAATCTATTGCTGAAGGACAAGGGAAAATTAAATATTAAAAATAGACACAGGATAACAAACTAAGAGGAAACTTTAAAAACCCAGGAGGAGCTAACTTTTTCATGCCTGGGGTTAGTCTACTACACCACAAAAATAAAAGGGAATAAATTATTCCTTCATGCTCTTGTTTCTCCATGTTGCTAACATGAGCTATGAGCTGTTTCTTCACTGTAACCTAAAAAATGCTGCAGTGCCTAGGATGAAGTTTCTGTGTTAACAGAGCCTGCAGTGTAAATGACTAAACCTTAAGTGTCTGTATTGGGGTTACTGTGATCCGTGTTATACTGCACCATCTGTTATTACAATAATGAATGCCTTCTGCAGCAGACAGAACCTAAATTCTTCAATAAGGCCACCTGATTGCTATGGCACTTCAGTCCTGAATTTTGTAGCAAAAGGTAATTTCAGTGGCAGCTTCAAAATTAAGATTGTGTTGAATTAAGTGTAAAAATGACTAACAGTCAAAACTAGAGTATTCTCTAGTACAGGTTGAACCTCTAAAATCCGGGACTCTCTGCCCTGCCTGGCCAGGTTCAGAAGTGCACCCTGAGCTGAGCTGGCAGTGGGAAGTGCAGCCCCAGCTGGGGCTAGAGGCAGGGGGCTGGCAGCTAGCCACACAGCCCATGCCAGTGCCTTGAGAGGCGTAGCCCTGCCATGGTTGGAGGTAGTGGATCCAGCCCCTGTCTAGGGCTGGCACGGTAGAGGACACAACCTCCAGGGCTGGTGCAGCCCCAGCTGAAAGCAGAGTCTACAGCCGGGTAGGGAGTCTTGACCTCCCCTGGTACAGCAAGCTCCATGGTTCGGGATCGCTCAGGTCCCGAGGGTGCTGGACCAGGAGGTCCGACCTGTATTATTTATTTTTATATTAAGTTAGTTTGCTGCTGCCCAAAATATAATTTGGCTGCAGATATTTATACTAGGAACAATTAAATTGAATGGGGGAAATCTGGACGTTTTGACACACGAGTAGGGGTCTTTTGGCACTCCTGTCACAGTTGAGGCACTGGGAAAGGAATACATCTTTTCCTTCTCTCTTGAAGTGCCTGGGCTTTTGGTTGGAGCACCTAATATCTCACCATAGCAATTCTTCATGGCAGCCAAGAGCCAACAGCATCCCTCAGTCACTATATCTGCCAGACTGCCATTGCTTCCAACAGCAGTAGATGTACATGCTGGCTTTAGGCTTCTCAAATTTCATTGCACCACAGTCCCCTCCTGACAACGAAAAAAACAATATGACCCCTGGAGGAGGGACTGAAGTCTGAGTCCAGTCAAGCCCTAATGCCCCATGTGAGGGGGGGAGGAACAAAGCCAAGGGCTTCAGCCCCAGGTGAAGAGAAGGCTGTAACCTGAGCCCCACAGCCCAGCACTGGAGTCCTTGGGCTTTGTATCAGCCCTGGACAGTATGGCTCCAACCCTAGACCCCGGCAAGTTTAATGCCAGCCCTGGTGACTTCATTAAAAAGGGATGGCAACTTAGTTTGGGGTCCCAACCCACAGTTAGAGAACTGCTGCTCTAGCTGAATATTAATGCTAAAATGGTCAGCAGTAAAATAAACATTTTATTTTGCCCTTCTTAATTTTCTAAGTCAGTGCCATATTACATCTATTGTTTTAGACCATTCACAGACTCAGGAAAATCATACTCCATTTCGTTTACCCAGAGAAGGTTCTCTTCAGAACCATAAAGGCTAGTAACATAACTTCCATAATGAAAACTTAAATTCTGTGGCATATTGTACAGGAGCACCTTATAGCTGACCTAGCAATCTAAGACAGATATCTGAGGTGTTTATTAGTTCTAGTGACTTCCCTGTTCAATCTGTTCCATGCTCCAGCTTTCAAACTACCCCCAATGATTTAAATGTTCCTCTTTCCATTTCTCCGTCATTCCCCTCATTTAGCATTTCACAGTCGTTATAGCAAAGCTGCCTCTTGTTCTTAACCTTTGAGACCTGTAAACAATGCTTTTTTGACCATTCCTTTTTTATCCTTTGAATTATTACTTTCTTGCTTATCTTTGTTACAAGAGGTGGCATAAAGGTGTAGCAAAAGGTAAGTATCATGCCTGGCCCTTTTCTTAATGTTTATGTAATTTTCCTTTCCACTTTTAACAAAGAATACTCATGAGAGCATCCTTTGCTAACTGAATTTTCTGCATATGTTACTGGTTTTGTGTTTTATCAAATTCCCTCTTAATATTTAGCTGTTTTAACTCATCAGTTTCACATTTTGAGTGTCACAACATTTGATGAGTCCACAAAAGAGGCAATACTTAATCATAAATCCTTAGCTTTAACATTCCACACTTTGTGGTTTTAGGTCACTCCAAGACCTTTGATTTTTTTGATTGTTAAAACTTCATTTTTATACAACTGATCAGCCTGTAGCAGTCAGCCACCACTAAAGTTCCTGAAGTACTGTAAATTTTTAAAATATTTCCTCTCCCTGGGGCATTATTCTTGCCAGCATCTCTTTTACCTTATTTCAGTACAGCTTTCATTGCTACTGAAAATATAATCACCAACAATGTACAACCTGTTACAACTGCTTTTCCTACTCTATACCATTTTGTAGTGTCTTGGCCTACTGTCAACCTCATGAAAATTGCAATATAATGGCCTTTTACCAGCTGCTGCATTCTGTTAGGATTTCTTTCACCTTTTTTATGTGGTTAGTCCCATATGGATGGGCCAAACTGAGCCAACAGTTAACGCTCACCTTGCTGGCTTCCCTAATGAGTTGAAAAATCATATTTCTGTATTCCAGGGTATCAAAGATATCTTAGATTCTAAAGTAGCAAATGGATGTTCCTACTCACTATCCACTGAAAATCTGGCTGCATGATGGGCTATCCGGGGGGCAGGGAGGGAAGCATATCTGTACTTTGCTGTATGAGATCTTTCTAAACTGCACTTCATCCAACCCCCTTTTTTTCTATCATCAGCCTTTTTTTCGTTATGCTGATACCCTTCCTGTTCTTCTTGTTAACCAAAAAAGTTACTATGAAAACCTTATTCCAGAGATCACATCTTCTCTTATGCTGTATAATTTACAATTAATCCCATTTTTTCCTATGGTTAATGCAGGTATTAAAGGTCTACATTTGTTTTGCCAGGCCTGTTGTCTAAGTCCCTGACCCTGCAATTGATCTGCCTGGGCAGATCAATGGGCTCTGATAGCAAAATCAAAAATGGCTTAGTGTACCTGCTGGGTCTTTCTGCAGAAATGCAGCTGTGGGAATGAATGTCATTGATAACAGGAAGCACTGCTTCCAGAAGAAATGTGTTCATATAGTATACAGGAAAGGTCTGGTGACTGAGAGAGGCATCAGATAATTCAGACACAGTGACACGTTAAAAATGTTTTAAGGTTTTCTTTTAATAAGAACATAAGATCCATGCTGGACCAGATCAAAGGTTCATCAAAGGTTCATCCAGCCCAGTATCCTGTCTGCTGACAGTGGCCAATGCCAGGTGCCCTAGAGGGAGTGAACCGAACAGGTAATGATCAAGCTATCTCTCTCCTGCCATCCATCTCCACCCTCTGACAAACAGAGGCTAAGGACACCAATCCTGTGCACTGTGTGAAGAAGAACTTCATTTTATTTGTTTTAAACTTGCTGCCCAAATAATCTCTTACTTTAACTTTTAATGAGAAAAAAGTGATTACTAAATATAAGAAATACAAATAATGAATAAAAACAAAACCAGAAGATTATCAAACAAGTTCTTGGAGTATATTGGAGGCAATTTTTTATTTCAGAAGGCGGAGAAAGCTACTAGAGGGGAGGCAATTCTAGATTTGATTTTAACAAATAGGGAGGAACTAGTTGACAGTTTCAGAGTGTGAGGCAGCTTGGGTGAAAGTGGTCATGAAAAGACAGAGTTCATGATTCTAAGGAATGGTAGAAGGGAGAACAGCAAAATAAAGCCAATGGATTTCAAGAAGGCAGATTTTAGTAAACTCAGGGAGCTGGTAGGTTCTATGAGAAGCAATAAAAACAATTGAAGATAGCTGGCAATTTTTTAAAGAGACATTTTTAATGGCACAAGAGTGCACTAATTCACCGCGTAAACTTTTTGCCAGGAAAGAAGTATGGCAAGAGATACCCTGGTTTTACCAGATGATCTTGAATGATCTAAAAATTGAAAAGGAGTTCTATAAAAAGTGGAAACTATTCAAAATACAAAGGATGAATATAAACAAATGGATGTAGAGCCAAAAATTAGAAAGCATAAAATGAGCTCAAGCTAGCTAGAGATATAAAGAGTAAAAAGAGAATATTCTACAAATATATTAAAAACAAGAGGAAAACCAAAGACAGGGATAGCTCAATAAAAAGGGAAGAAAAATAACAGAAAACGTGAAAATGGAGAAGTGCCTAACAATTTATCAGTTTTCACCAAGAAATATGGTGGGAATTGGACATCTAACATAGTGAATGCCATAGTGAATGGGGTATGTTCAGAAGACAAAATAGGAAAAGAACAAGTTAAAAATTATTTAGAAAAGTTAGATGCCTTCAGTTCACTAGAACCTAATTAAATGCATCCTAGAATACTCAAGGAGCTGATTGAGGAAGTATCTGAGCTATTAGTTATCATCTTTGAAAAGTCATGAAAGTCGGGAGAGATTCCAAAATACTGGAAAAGGTCAAATATAGTGCCCATCAATAAAAAGGGAAATAGGAACAACCCAGGAAACTACAGACCGGTTAGCTTAACTTCCATGCCAGGAAAAATAATGGAGCAAATAATTAAGGAATTCATCTGAAAATATCAGGAAGATAAGGTAATAAGTAACAATCAGCATGGATTTGTAAAGAACAAATAACATCAGACCAATCTGATAACCTTCTTTGATAGGGTATCAAGTGTTGTAGATAAGAGGGAAGTGGTAGATGTGCTATACCTAGACTTCAGTAAAGCATTTGACAGTCTTTCATGACTGTCTTATCAATAAACTAGGGAAATACAGTGCAGATGGGGCTCCTATAAGGTGAGTGCGTAACAAGTTGAATAACCACTCTCAAAAAGTAGCTATCAATGGTTCAAAGTCATGCTGAAGGGCATAACAAGTGGGGTTCCACAGAGATTAGTTTTGGGACTGGTTCTGTTCAATATCTTCATCAATGATTTAGATAATGGCACAGATAATGGAAAATTTAGATAATGGAAAATTTGTGGATGGAACCAAGCTAGGAGAAATTGCAAATTCTTTGGAGGATAGGGTCATGATTCAAAATGATCTGGACAAACTGGAGAAGTGGTCTGAGATAAAGAGTATGATGTTCAATATGGACAAATGCAAAGTACTCCACTTAGGGAGGAAAATCAGTTTCACACATACAGAATGCGGAGTGACTGTCTAGGAAGAAATACTGCAGAAAGGGCTCCAGGAAAATCAGTTTCACGCATACAGAATGCGGAGTGACTGTCTAGGAAGAAATACTGCAGAAAGGGCTCCAGGGGTCATAGTGGACCACAAGTTAAATATGAGTCAGAGTGACTCTTTGAGGGGGGAGGGGAAGCAAATATTCTGGGAAGCATTAACAGGAGTGCTGTGGGCAAGACATGAGAAGTAATTCTTCCACTATACTCTGTGCTGATTGGACCTCAACTGGAGTATTGTGTGCAGTTTAGGACACCACATTTCAGGAAAGATGTGGACAAATTAGAGAAGTTGCAAAGAAGAGCAACAAGAATGATTAAAGGTCTACAGAACATGACCTATGAAGGAAGGCTGAAAGAATTGGGTTTGTTTAGTTTGGAAAAGAGAAGACTAAGGCCGTGTCCACACTCAGGGGTTCTTTCGAAAAAAGTACCCTTTTTTCGAAAGAACTTCCCCTGCGTCCAGACTCAAGCCGCGTTCTTTCGAAATTATTTTGAAAGAACGTGGCTTTTCTTTCGATGGCGGTAAACCTCGTTTCACGAGGAAGAACGCCTTCCTTCGAAAGTTCCTCTTTCGAAGAAAGGCGTTCTTCAATGTAAAGAGGCCGTCTTCGAAAGAGAGCATCCAGACTCACTGGGTGCTCTCTTTCGAAAAAGCGGATTTCCTCTATCGAAAGATCCGCCTGCTGTCTAGACGTGATCTTTCGAAAGAGGCTCTTTCGAAAGATGCTTTCGAAAGAGCCTCTTTCGAAAGAAGCCTGCAGTCTAGACACAGCCTAAGAGGGGACATGATAGCAGTCTTCAGGTAACTAAAAGGGTGTTACAAGGAGGAAAGAGAAAAATTATTCTCCTTTATGTCTGATTATAGGACAAGAAACAATGAGTTTTAATTGTAGGAAGGACATTTACACTGGACATTAGGAAAAACTTCCTAACCGTCAGGGTGGTTAAATACTGAAATAAATTGCCTAGGGAGATTGTGGAATCTTCATCATTGGAGATATTTTAGAGCAGGTTGGATCAACATCTAACAGGGATGATCTAGTTGGAGCTTTGTCCTTCTGTGATGGCAGGGGACTGAACTTGATGACCTCTTGATGTCCCCTCCAGTTTTGGCATTCTGTTCTTCTAAGGCTATTGGAACATATGTAAGCATTCACATGAATTTAGTGCAGCTAAAAACATCTTAAATTTTAAAAACAGAATATAAAGAGAAAAAGGAGGTAAGGGCATATTGAGGAGATAAGGTTAAATTCATGTTACTCTTTTCTTTAACTATTAATGCCACAAATGAACATTTTTTACATCCAAAGATAGAAGAAAATACAGTCACATGGGCTGTATATGCATAATGATAAACTTCAATATTCTACAATATTAATTTGCTTTCCATAGTTAATGAATGATTTGCTGGTTTTAAGTTCATTTTCTTAGTGGTAGTAGTAATATACATTTTCACATTAATTTCTCCTTATTTTTAGCTCAAAGTTATCAGAGATCGAGGAGAGCATACTGCACCAAATACTTCCATGTGATCATTTAGGGTTAAATCTTTATTCCTGTGCACAACTCCAGTAATGCAGGGGAAATATAAACGGTACACTCACGTACTACATCTTAAATCACAGATTGAATTGGTAGGCAGGCTGCTCCACAGCTGTTTCTGAAGAACTACGGTGACGCCTGGTGGATATTGTTGTGAGAGGTTGGATCATAGGGATCCCCTTGAGACTGTCACCTGATGGGCTGATCATATCACTGAGCCCTCCTATCTGCCTTTGGGGCAACCCACTACTCTGTCCTCCTGAGCCAGAAACTCTGTACCCCTCCAGCCAGGCACAGAGTTGTGGTCACAGCCCACAGCAAAGTAACAAAGACACTTAGAACAGCTCACCTCTGGGAAGGCTCAGTAACGGGGACTTGACACAGAACTCAGGTGCACAGCTCCAGTGGAATCAAAACCCTAGATAAATCAATCTTACTCCATATAAAGGTTTCACACAGAGCAATCTCATGATATCCTTCCTCCCTTTTTATAAATGCAAGACATTGATATTGATATGGGGGAAGGGGAAGCCTATACAGGAAGGATGGGATCCACCTAAATAAAAATGGAACCAGATTGCTGGCATTTAACATTAAAAATGTCATAGAGCAGTTTTCAAACTAAGTGCTAGGGGAAAGCTGACGTGTGCAGAGGAGCACATGGATCGGACAGAGATGTCTTTTAGGGCAGGGTCTATCAACAGGAATTCTCTATGCTCTACTCAGCAGGAGAGGATGGATGATGATAAAGCATGGGTAAGTTCAGATCAGAAACAATCAAATGAAAAAGACTCTGATAAATATTGAAAAAAAATTTAAAGTGCAAATTTTAGTTTTCAAATAAAAATTTGAAAAAAAATACGCAGATGCTAGAAGTCTAAACAGTAAGATGGGTGAACTAGAGTGCTTCGTGTTTGTCATGATCATGAGGGTTAGCCAGCTTCCTGGGGACTAAGGGGTTAACTATGTCCCTTACCTAAACCAGGTGGCAGTCAGCCAAGGAAACGTAGCAAGGAATTTCAAACTGGGACAAAGGAATTTTGTGTTTTTCCCTCCTTTGTCCTGGGTAGTTTCTCTCCAGCTATTGAAGGGGACTCGAAGAAAATACTCTTCATAGTCTGTAAGTAGGATAAAGTTTAGATAAATCCATTAGGTTTTATTTTTTTATGGTTTGGGAAATGGGATCTGGTCTGTGCATTTAAAAATGGGTTTTGCTCTCCTTTGTAATTAAGTTCCTGGCCCATGGTAAATTTCTCCTCCATGAGTATATTATTTTGCTACTATTCCATCTAGTCATTATGCTTGCAACAGGAATATTGTGGTGGTAATAAAAGTTCTTTCTCTTTTCTTTTTATTAACCTGGTATTGGTTAATTTTTGTGTCCTGGTTTGTACTTTAGGGGTGAGATTTCCCAAATAGTCTCTCCCTGGTTGCTTTATTAATATTTGGATGGTAGAAGTGGCGGTTTTTTCCCCCAAAATCTAGGTTGTTACGATTTTGGGAGGAAGTTTTATACCAAAGCTTGATAGATAAGGTTTTGGGTTACTTTTGCTGGACCCCCACTTCTGCATTTATCGTGCTAGAGTGGGGAAAGAGACATGACAGTGTTAAAGGAGGATATTGTTATAATAGGCATCACAGAAACCTGGTGGAATGAAGACAATCAATCAGACACAGTCATACCAGGTTACAAAATATATCAGAAGGACAGAACAGTTTGTGCTGGTGGGGGAGTGACACTATACATGAAAGAAAATAGAGAATCAAATGAAATAAAAATCTTAAATGAACCAAAATGTTCCATAGGATTTCTATGGATAGTAATTCCATTCTCTAATAATAAGAATATAGCAATAGGGATATATTATCGACCACCTGACTAGGATACTGATAGTGACTATGAAATGCCAAGGGAGATTAGAGAGGCTATCAAAATAAAAAACTCACTAATAATGGGGAATTTCAACTATCCCCATATTGACTGGGTACACATCACCTCAGGATGGGATGCAGAGATGAAATTTCTTGACACCCTAAAAGACTGCTTCTTGGAGTGACTGGTTCTGGAACCCACAAGGGGAGAGGCAATTCTTGATTTAGTCCTAACTGGAGCCCATGATCTGGTCCAAGAGATAAATATAACTGGACTGCTTGAAAATAGTGACCATAATGTAATAAAAAGTCTTTGTTCAGTTCTTTCCACCCTGTGGGAAAGTACAAAATTCAAGATTGATTCCAGCACCAGTTGGTGTGATCATATGTCTTGTGTAGGACTAACCATTCAAGAGGCTCACAGAAAAACAATATTATTCACAAATCATTGTCTTGAGAACCGGGTCACTAAGTTCCTCAAGGATAGGTCACATGCCCCATTTTGCATAAAGCATATTTGAGTTATACATATTCATATTCAAAAACACATTTCTATAAAAAATATGGGGCACAATATCACAACTACAATCCACCTACATTTAAAAAATAATGGCCATTAGATGTATCTATGCATCACCCATTGTCCAGCTCTTCTTCTGCCCTCGTCATGGGGCACAGGAAAACAATAAGAAGCTATCATTTTTTCCTATCATCACATATTCTGGCCATATGGTTTTACCCTGTGCACATTGAAACACTGCTTTAAGGGACTTTTACACTGTCCCTTAAAGGACAATGCCATTTACACTGCTTTAAAGGACTTTTTTACAGGCATGGTATGGAGAGAAGGATTTAGCCGTTAAATCTGGAACATACTGACCCTAAAGCAGCTACTGTAGACCCAGAAGTCAGATGATCCCATCTGTATACTGTAGTTTTAGTTGTTGTAATTTCTATTTTTGTATTAATCACTGACTTTATCCTTTCTTTGTACAACTGACTTCAGTTAATAAGGTCTATCTGCTCACCTTCATGCAGTGATTATTCATCCCCTAGCTACGAAATACTTATCAAGGAAACTCTTACCAACGTTCTACTCCAAATTATTTCCCAGGCACACTTTTTTTCATATTCAAATTGTAGCAGTTCAATGAACTTTGTCTTCCTGAGGGAAATAACACCAGCTGGATTTTCAGGAGCCTGGTTATGACTCCTTGAGAGGGTTCATATGCAACTTTCCATACAAATTAACTCTGTGCTGAATATAATGTAAAAGCCAGTGTCATCTCCTTCCCATTAATACTCTTCTAGATTGTCCACTGTTCTAGTGGTGTATCTTCTCTAACTCATTATCTAATTTCAGTATATCTGCTTCTAACTTCAGGTTTTTATTAGTTGCAGGTTTCCTCAGTCTTTCCATATTTTCACTCTGAAAAATAGTAAGGCAATTTCTATAACTTGCTCTTTTGCTGTCTTAATTTTTGACCATATTTTTAATTGTTTTTCTCATAATTTGAGCACATAAAGAAACCGGGTTTGTCTACATTGCAATAAAGTTTTCATGGCTGGCTGGCAAGCTGATTCAGAATCTGGGGCTGAGACTGTGGGCTACACAATTGCAATGTAGACATGTGGGCACAGGCTGGAGCCCAACCTCTGGGACTCCACAAGTAGGGTGGCTCCCAGACCATGGGCTCCGGCCAAAATTGGATGTCTGCATTGCAGTTGAATAGTGACACAGTCCTACCCTCATGAGCCTGAATCAGCTGGCACAGGTCAGCTGTATGTGTTTTATTGCAATGTACACATACCCTAAAACAGTGGTCCCCAACCTTTGGAGGTTGCCGGATGCCAGGGGGCGTGCTCGTTCGCCCACCGGGCGCCAGGGGGCGGGGCTCCCCATAGCCACGCGCCCAGGGCTGGTGTCCCCCTCCCCAAGCACCGCGTGCCCGGGGCGGCGCCCCCCCTCCAAGCGCTGCACACCCGGGGCCGGAGCTCCCCCCTAAGTGCCACACACCCGGGGCCGGCGCCTCCTCCAAGCACCGCGCGCCCAGAGAGCAAGTGGCCAATTCGCAGCACTCCCGGGGCTGGCACTCACCGTGTGCCATGCGCCCGGGGCCAGCTCCGGCACCATGCGTGCACCACGTGCCCAGGGCCAGGCCAGCCCCGAGCACTTGGTGGGCGGACATGAATGCGTGTTGGGGACCACTGCCCTAAAAGATTAATGCTTTCAAACTGAAAAAGAAAGAAATAATTTTTTCACCTTTTTCAGCCTGCTGAAAGGATGAATGATTTTATCTAAATTATACTACAGGTTGAACCTCTTAAATCTGGGATTCTCTTGTCTGGCAACATCTGTGGTCCTGCAGGGAGTCCAGTGGAGGGGATCCCCACCATCGGACTGGTTAACCCCATCCCTGGAAAGCCCCAGCCAGGCAGGACAGCAACAGGGCAGCCGCAGAACCCCGTCCCCACAGAGCCCTGTCCTAGGGGAGCCCTGGCAGGGTGTGGCAGCAGTGAGGCAGCCATGGATCCCTGTCCCCAGGAAGCTCTAGGTGAGACAGAAGCAGAGCTGCTATGGCTGGGGAGCTCCATCTCCTGGAGTCCCCAGTGAGCTGGCAGCAGCGTGCTGAGCCCAAGCCCTTGAGCAGCAGGGCTGGAGCCCAGTGGCAGTGGGGCTGGAGCGGGACCAGACAGAGGGAGGGGCAGTATCCTGGAGGCCAGTGGTAGGGACCTCTCCTGATCTGGCAAATTCCCTCATTTGGGACTGGTCAGGTCCCAAGGGTGCTGGACCAGGGAGGTTCAAACTTTAACAATATGTAAACGAAGAAGTCAGTATTCTGGCAAGAATCGCTGGATTTAATTGTTTCTTCTGCAGAAACTAGATTATTGAGGGGACTCGAAAGCAAATTGGCAGAAAAGTATAAATAGAGATATGGATGTAGTGAGTGGGATGACTGTTACTCACAAGCAGTAAAAACATAAATAGGTTATATAGGTCATCGCATATGAGTTTGAGTAAGCCTTTAAACCAGACCATCCTAGGTTCTATTACTGCTGTGTGTTAACATAAAAACTACTTTTAAATGTTTTTGAGTGTTTGTTTTTCAAAAACATAAATATAGTTCCCCCCTCCACCCCATTCCTCTGCCTGTAAAGTTCATACCAGGAGTCCAGCTATACAAAACTCTAAGGGAGGGAAAAAATATAGCAGGCACATTTTTAAAACCTCTAAAATGAACTAAAAGTTTTTGCATGCGTAAAAACATGATAACATTTGATTTGGCATCTCAGGATATTCCAGAGGTTGAGAGATGTATAGTTTGTCCAAGTACAAAGCTGGGAATCATGCTTTCCAGTAAAACTACTTGTTTCACTTTGCAAGAATGTGAAGTCTTTGGTCCTTAAACCCATCATTGGAATTATCATTGGATATTGCCTGTTCTGCATTTCAGACTAATGTAATTATTTGGGGACAAAGGAGGAGATACTTTTGGTGACAAGTTGATTTTGAAGCTACACAGTTTGTAATACTAAAATTATTGAAAATGATTCAGTGTGCAGCAGGTAAGAGAGTCAAAGGATTTGTAATTTATCAAACAGATATTATCTTCACATATTAGGCATGCATCTAGAAACAGTCCACATACTCACTCAACAGATGGCCAGTCTCATGAGGCCAAGAAAACTCTTTGATTCAGGTGCCTGATCATAGACGGCAAGAGGGCTGGCCAGACTCCAAACCCAATCTTGGGGAATGGCTAGCAGAAGAAGTTGGGCTAACTGGGGAAGCAACTCACCTTAAATATCTTCACTCCAGGACTTAATCATTGCTGAGAAGGCAAAAGCAAAAGGTTAACTTTGCAGTTTGTGTTCTGCAGTTTGATCCAAGGACACAGTCAATAGTAGATCCTACTCTAGCATCACTCGCTGGTAAAACACACCAGTGTGCACATTCTCTCTCTGTTCTACCTAAGCTTTTTTATTGCTTGAAAAAGTCTGAATCCAGCAGTAATACATTGCCACTTTAAGGGGATATTTGTGGTGTTATCAAGCCATTTGCTCAAGTCAGAATTTTCTTTCCTTAAAATAATGTAATTGTATTGTTTATTAAAGTGGGGAATGACAGCCTTGGCAGGCAGAATGGTCGCTTCCGTAGGCATGGTCAGTAATGGCCCTGTTATTTCAATCTTTTGCCTTTAAATAGCACAGTCCTGTGCCAAAGTGTGTATTATTCTGATGATGTAAGACATATGTCCACTTAAGCTTTGCTCATCAAACTTGTTTCCTTTTGTGACTTAAACAGGGCTTGATCCAGTGGTGAAAAGCCAGGTGGAATTACCCAATATATCATCTCAGTTCCATATAAAATAGACTTTTAGTTTTCTCTTTTTGCAGGCTACTTTTGTTCCTGAATAGAATTTCTAAAGGTCCCCACTGTTTTGGCTTATATTAACCTTCTCACTCATTTCATGAGGTCTTTTTATTTTAGCCATTAAACAGTAGCAAAGGAGGTGATTCACATGATGGTACTTCCTCCCAGCTTGATAATAGACAATTGAAAGAGCCTGGTAACTGTCACGGAGAATTCCCTTTGCTCTAGTGCATCACCCCTCACAGTGATTGGCAGCTGATGTAAATCACCTTTTGATTTAATGAAACAATGTTGATTTACACCAGATGTTCATCTGGCTCAGTGTTCTCGGTCCCTGCTGAACCAGAGACAGAAAGGCTGAGCCCATGTACCGCATTATCTTTTATTCTGATCACTGATTGCTGGTGTTCTTGTTCACATTTATGATTTAAATCTGGTTTGTGTAATTCCCAATTCATTTTCCAGTAAATCAAAGTTTTAAAGTTATAAAAGCTAAACATAAATGTTCCAATCGATTTACATGGTAAGAAGTTGCTTAGTTCGCTCTACCCTGTCCCCACCACCACTGCTAGAAAAAAAGCCACAATAATAAATGAAGCCATCTTAAGATGCCCCATTAGAAATGTATTACCGATGAAAACGTATACATTTCCATAGAAAACACGGTATATTGTTAAACATTACAAAGGCTAGTAGCGATCATGCAGTGAGAGGTTTTGTGCAGTTAATACTTAAGTATGTCCTTCTGGTGACATAGCTAGTATTCCTGTATATATTTATATCATCCATATCTTCCATGTCTTGTTTGCTCAATTTACTAATAAGCTGGTAAACATTTTTAAGTTCAGTCTAGCTTGTAAAAATCAGGCTGTATTATTTCTGCTTAGTGATTCGTTATTTAGAAATCAGTAGCAAACATAAGTGCAAAATTGCAGAAGAGGAAAGAGAATAAGGAATTTTTAATGTAATTAAAGGGGAAAGAATGAAAATTTTTTAACCTAATTAAATCCAGTACTCCTTTGGCTGGGATGAACACTAAGGGAACAATAAGTGAATTATTAATTTTAAACAATAATTTAAAAAATGAACCTTTGATATTGCACTATGAGACTATTGCAATACTGTTTTGGAGTTCTAGTTAGGAAATCTTTTAACAATTTTACTTTCTATTATTGAATTTAAAACGTTATTCATTATCTGTTGTATGAATTTTTTGCTTGTATTTTCAATTTTACTTCTATTGTTAAACATAGTATAAAATGACTGACTGTTATAGACCATTAAAAGAAAAAAAATGACCATGTCTAATATATTCTTGTTGAAGTAGTAGATTTACACATGTAAAACATGGCCCTGTTTCATAAAAGATGTGCTAGATTTGCTAAAAATCTGCACTGTCGTGTACTTTAAATATGATTTTACAGCTGCTCGATAGCTCCAAAGATACTGTTGTGTAGTTCAGTCTAATATAGTATCAAACGTCTTTGTGTTTAACAAACAGGATTCCAAAGTAGGAATTATATTTGAGTTCCACTGGAATGCTTTGAATGTGAAAGGATTAAATACATTAGGAAGAATAAAAGAAATATCTCACTATTGGGTTTGTTTGTTTGTTTGTTTGTTTGTTTGTTTGTTTGTTTGGGGTTGTTTTAAGATTGGTTATACTCTTATGTTTTATGGGAGATGAAGAGAAGGCAGTTTCTAAAAATTGTTCAATGAGACCCTCAAGGAGAGGGAAGGAGTGGCTTTACATATTTGTCTCATGTCGTCCAGGCACAATTCTCATGTTTAACTAGAGGATTGGCAGGCTCTTGAAGACAACAATATTTTTTATTTGTCAAAGTCACTGTATAGTCTTTCATTCAGTCTCTGTCTGCTGTGCTACTAGTCCTATGAACTAAGGGTATGTCTACACAGCAAAGTTATTTCAAAATAACTGTTATTTTGAAATAACTTTACTAGCATCTACACAACCAAACCGCTATTTCGAAATTAATTCAAAATAGTGCAGCGCTCATTTCAAATTTTGTAAACTTCATTCCACGAGGAATAACGCCAAATTTGAAATAGCTATTTTGAAATAAGTGCTGTGTAGACACTTATTTCAAAATAGGGGGCCTCCAGCTTTCCCAGGGTTCCCTGGTGGCCACTCCAGCCTCAACCAAGAACACTCATTTCCCTCCCCCCTCTCCGAAGACCTTAAAGGGGTTGACTCTGGCCACAGTGCCTGTGCCATCTTCAAGCCTGCCAGCCCAGAGCCAGCAGTCACTGCCCTGACCCAGTGGCCCCAAAACATGACCAGCAAGCCACTGGCAGCCAGCCCTCCACTGCTCCCCAGGAGCAGTCTGCCAGCTCCTAGGAGCCTGCCAGGACCCGGAGAAGGTGGGCGCCTTCCTGGTCCATGGTGAAGATCATGGACCTTATTCAGTTTGGGGGGGATGCCCCCAATGTCCATGATCTCTGCACTAGATGGAGGAACGCGGCTGTCTATGGTAGGATAGCTGCCAGTCTGGCCACCAAAGGCTACATGCAAACCCAGGAGCAGGTTTGTCTGAAAATCAAGTTGGTCCAGCGAGACCACCAGCCCTGAGCTTTCTCTCCCCGTTCTTCCCCTTGCTTCCCCCTTCCAGCTCCCTCCTCCCAGGTTTCCCCCTCCTCTCTCTCATCCTCTCTTCTCCCCCTCTCTTCCCCAGTCTCAGAGTTTAATCCCCCCTCCCAGTTTTGTTAAATAAAGAGAGTTTGTGTACATGAAAATACGTGTATTTTATTTGACATCAGGAAGGGAGGTTAGGGAGGGGTAAGTGGAAGGATGTGAGGGAGGAATGAGGCACAAGCCCCCAGTGGGGCAGACCAGGGAGGCTCTTAGTGCTCCTCAGGGTGGAAGCTCTCTCGCAGGGCCTCCTGGATATTGACACCCCCCGATGGACCTCCCGGATGGCAGCCTGCAGAAATTGCAGCCAGGCTCACAGCAACGCGTCCACGAGAAGCACCAGAGTGCCCATGGGCAGCTCTGGCTCCACGTTGCAGAGTGCTGTGGTGTCCTGAGTGAGGGTAACTAGAGCACACAGACACCAAATGCTTTGCTGTCCCTCATAGAGGTAGGCAAGCAAGCAGGGAAAGCTGAGAACTGGCTGTCCGTGGGGGTCCCTTTAAGCACAGGCCTCAGATGGCCTCAGACAGCAGCTACACAAAGTAACTCCTGACCTGATGGCCTGCCAGACCTGGTTTCAGCCAGCCTTAAATGCGATTCAGCGTCCACTGAGTGTGGACACGCTATTTCGAAATAGAAAAATGCTATTTTGAAATGTATTTTGTGTGTAGACGCGTTATTTCGATTTAACTATTTTGAAATAAGATATTTTGAAATAACGCTGTAGTGTAGACATACCCTAACAGAGTCGTTGGTCTTCTGTTTTAGTTGGTGAAAATGTCATGTGTTCTCCATCCTAATAATGGGTCAGCATTCCCTTTGGGCTCAGCTTACCTACCATCTCATTGTCTCCTTAATGATCATATCTATCTAGTCTGAGAAGTTTTGTATTTTTTCAGTACCGCCAATGATGCTGTGTGCCTTATTGAAAAGTCCTATAGATTTTAATATGGGCAGAAGTACGGAGTTCTGTAAAAAGATAATGGTCTATATATATGACCCAATAATCAAACCCAGTTATAATATGTTAAGGACTTTCATTTAAGATGGTCTTTTTCGTGTGTCCCTCTCAAATTTAAAAGTTGCATTTGTATTTCTGCCATTAAGTACATACTTAACTTGTGTTTAATTTTCTAGTATCTTTTGCAATAAAGAAATAGATATAACACAAAAGGCATAGGAATATAATTGTATGTGCAACTCAAGAACATTCTGATCTTATTGCTGAGATGGTTTTGATTCTGCAGATAGAGATCCTTTCTGTCAAAAACCTATTTTTCTGATTTGATTTTCTTTCATGATCATTATAGCTATTATCATTATAACTACCAGGAAGTGACTCTTTGTTTGTTCTTTTCTCATTTCCCTAAAGCTATCCTTGAGTGTATCAAATCTCTTTTCACTTGTGGTGTTGTTTCTCACATGGGCAACAGTAAGTGCCAATTCCACAACATTTTCAGGGGATTCTTTGCCTTTTTGCAAGATCTCTTGTCCTAGTAAAATAACACTCAGTTTTCTTTATTTGCTAACAGTTGGCGTTGGGGCTTGGTCTTCACTATAGAGTCACTAACAAAGATTATTTTTCCTCTCTCATAGATTCCTTTCAGTGGTAGCGCTTTGTTTCCTCTTCGTACTAGTCATTGATAGTACACTATGCTATTTCTGTGACTTCCTTATCTTGAGACCTTCATCCGAAAGTCTGTGTCTGTATATAAGTATTATGCTTAGACATACTGTACTGTCTATAATGAGAAAAAAGATAAGATGAATAATTTAAGAATTGCATAAATGTCAGCATGACTGCCTATTTATTTTTAAGTAATGATTTTAATCATTGGGATGGAGACTGACAAATTACCTACATTCGCTGTGCTTACTGCTCATTTTCTAATAAATAGTTGAATTTTAGAAGGCTTATTACATTTTCAAATATAATGTTCAGCCTTGGTAACCTTCTACATGCTACATATTTGCTTTGAATTTCAAGTATCCATCAGATAAAATGTTATATATTAAAAACCCAAGATTAAATATTAAATATTAAATTTTTTAAAACTAACCCTGATTAATATTTCCACTGTAACTGAGTGAGTTATTTCCTCAACATATTTTTTATATAGAAAGCACTGTGATTGTGTGTACTTTTTCATGAAAATTCCTGTGCTTGGAAAAATGAGAGATGGTGCAACTCAGCAAAGCATCACTAGAAAGTGGCACTGTTTGTGTACTACCTCCTCTCCCAAACATTTCTCAATCACCAGAAGACATGGACAACCAAATTAAGATATCTGAAACCTTGCTATCTAGGGACCAACTACTCTGTGGCTAGGTCTAGACTGGCATGATTTTCTGCAAATGCTTTTAATGGAAAAGTTTTCCGTTAAAAGCATTTTCGGAACGGAGCATCTAGATTGGCACAGACACTTTTCCGCAAAAGCACTTTTTGCAGAAAAGCGTCCATGCCAATCTAGACACGCTTTTCCACAAAAAAAGCCCCGATCGCCATTTTCGTGATAGGGGCTTTTTTGCGGAAAACAAATCTTAGCTGTCTATACTGGCCCTTTTGCACAAAAGTTTTGTGCAAGAGGGACTTTTGCCCGAAAGGGAGCAGCATAGTATTTCCGCAAAAAGCACTGATTTCTTACAGTAGGAAGTCAGTGCTTTTGTGGAAATTCAAGCGGCCAGTGTAGACAGCTGGCAAGCTTTTCCGGAAAAGCGGCTGATTTTCTGGAAAAACTGGCCAGTCTAGACACAGCCTGTATGTAGAATCCTCCTATGTGTACTGAGATTTTGGATGCTGGAGTAGATTATCAGAGAAGTATTCAGGCTCCAGTAATTTTCTTGCGATGTTGCTAGAGTAGATTATATATGAATGATGTTTGGATCAGTGCATTAAATAATCAGTTTATTGATCCATAAATTAATTTCATATGAATGGAAATTGTTTTCTATATTTCACATTAGATTATCATTTAAGTCATGGGAAAATACTATAAAAATCAAAATGCATAAATCATTTATTGGGAGGAATAAGGAAAATTCAGCTGAATCGAGAAATATAATTTAATCTCATCTGTTTATGTTCTGTAGGCCTCTATTAAAGAAATAGCAAACTGGTTTAAAATTACATTACCTTAGCATTTTTCTAGAAAAAGTTACTGTTTAAATAATTTGTCTTTTTTACTGACCTGTGTCTGCTCCTTTGGCATCATTTACTACCTTCTACTTTCAACACCATTTTCCCCCAGTCACCACTAGAGTCAATATTGCAGTATCAAAGCAAAGATGTATTCTATTCTGCTTCAAGGATCGTCAACAAAATTGTCAACTATATTCACAGTCCAGAAATTACACTATTGAAGTTAGTGAAGAGACATTTAATTCTTGAAGATACCATGTGAATATTAATAATAGAAAACCCAGAAGATGGATTTTCAGATACTTGTTTAAATTTTCAGGTCTGTCAGCAGCTAGAAAATAACTGAGTTTTGATTTCTGAACAAGGAACTATATATAAAAATTATAGATGTAGAATTGATATTGACCATCAGGATGTCCTGTTTCAAAGAAAAAAAAATCAGTCTAACCATACACAGTAAAGTATAACTTGATGGGACATAGGTTCAACCTTTTTTACAAAAAGAAGGTACCATGTTTTGTAGGACACATCAAAAATAAATATTTTGGAAGCCATAGAATACTTGATGATATAATGTAACCATTATGTCCTACTCATATTTTAGCTGTGGCAGCCTGAACAGTTGGAATTAAAAAAGATTAGAAGGGTCTATAAAGAGACTGATACAATACTTTTAATGAAAAATGACACAGAGGAAGGAGATGTCAGTTTCTCTCTAGATGAGCATGGATTTTAATCTAGCAACATTGAAGTCTGATATCTGCTACCCTAGTGGCTCCACAGCCAGCTTAATAAAATTATGAGTTTTTAAGAAATGTGCACAGACAAACACATGGAAACTGCCCTTATCTCAAAAAATTGGATTCTGGATATGGTCCACCAGCCTAATGAATTTACCAGAGGTTTTCTCTTCAGTTTAACTCTACTAAATTAAATTTTACTTTAGGACGTCATCAGTTCAGAATTTGTATGTAGGACTAGCCTACATACGTCTGATAAAACATAGAAAAGGAAAAAGCTAAAGCAATTACAAGTACTGCTAGAACTAGATAATAGTAGCAGCAGCAGTAGTAAACAGATTACAGCCACAGAGAGTGTAAACGTCCCTGAGGAAATTGTGTGATTTAGTTTCAGATACAACCAAAGAGATAATGACAATATGAAACACACTCATAGGATAATGGTCCCTCCACTACAACTTCAATTGTGAAGGTTTAAAATGCAAATCTGATAGTAATCTTTACATTTAAAATATTAAATGCATATACACATATACACACTTAATTCTTCTTTGGGGTGTCTGTGCAAACAGTCAAGGGGTAGGCTGATAAATGTTTGAAACAAAAATTAGGTACGCAAAACTTTGTTTTAGACAATGTTTAGAATCCATAAATAAATAATAAAATTGGTACAAATTGGGGCAAATTTGATTAAAATCTGAACTTCCTTAGTTCTTAAGAAGACATGCCTACATTTTTATGGTAGGTCTCTTACATTTTGCCTACTATATAACATGTCATTAATCTGAGTTTCATTTAGTTCTGTGTTTAAAGAATTATCTGTTCCCATTTTATGAGCACCATCATACACTATAGTTTCCAGTTGTACTAAACAAATGTAACCCTAGTATGTGAGAATACCTGAAAGTATTAATATGTATCCTTTTTCTATACTTATGTAAGTTAGCATTTTAGCCTTAGTACTGATTTTTAAATTATTTTTATTGCTATATATTTCTGAATCTTGAATGTAATATGTTAGTCGCTGAATATTAAAAGCTTATTTTTCCACACATATATATTGTAAAAAAGAAAATGAACTTAATTTCTAATTAAAATTTATTAAAAACACATTCTGGAATTCCGACTTTAGGAGGTAAATCCAAAATCCATAGCTGGACTTCAAGCAGATTTTAATCAATTCAAGCCTTTAGTTCTGGGGGTTTTTTAAATTTTATTTTTTTCTTTAACTTGCAATGAAATTGTCTGTAGGTAGAAATAGCTACAGTAACTTAAAAATACTGAATGTAAGATGAGGAAACATTTTCATAATTTTCTTCTGTGTGAATCACAAAAGAAATGTTTTTGCTGTCTCTGTGTGACAAGCATACACAATTCTTACAGACATGAATCATGGCACAAAGGCATATTAGCTTTGAATTGTTTAAGTCAAAATGACATCTGCTCTTCTAGTGTTCCTCAAGCTAACATTCCATCATCTTCCCCAATGGGATGAATTTCAGTTTAATTCTGGGATTCAAAATTAAGTAGAAATTAATAAAAACAAAGAATTCTCAATCTGTCCTACTGTATGAATGACCATGCTTTGATGTCTTTGTGCTTATTAGCACTAGTAACAACTCACTATAGATTTGTCATACTCTAAAAAGATTTTAAAGCATTGTTTATTTGCAGCTAGAGCTCAATGCTTTTAAAAACAGTTTTCACTTGGGATCATAACAAGTTTCCTTCAGCATTTGTAGACAAGAAGCTTCACACTAGGAAAGCTGAAAATGCAGAGAGAACAAGTACACTTTTTTTTCAGCTTTTTTAAAAAATGTGCAATTGCATGAAAAGCCTTTAAGGACATCATTCTTCTTAGAGAGTTTATCCTTCACTTCTTTCATATATCAGCCTCCTTTTCTTCAGCCCTCAAGCCTAGTCTTGAAAAAACAACCCACAACAAACAAAAAATGCTTCCTTTAATTTCACTTGTCTATCTAACTTTAGAATTCTAAGTTTTAGAATTCATCATGTTTTTATCTCTATAAAATCTTTTGTGTCTTCTGTCCCCTACACACTACTTAAACAGTCCTTACTCAGGTCACTAACAATTTCCAGATGTTTCGGAGACTCTCCTCTGTTCTCATTCTTCTAGATCCTTCTACTACTTTCAGTACTGTCACTCCCTGCCCTTTCATCTGTTCCATTGGCTTCAGGACTCAGTGTTCATGGATTATTGTCTCCAATAGAGTTGTCTTCTACTGATTTCCCTCACTCTGTCAGATTCTCACAGGCTTCTCTTCCTTAGCCACCTTCTCTTTCACCCTATGTACTCTAGGAAACCTTATCCACTCACAGAATTTTAGTTACATTCTCTGTTGATGTCTCCTAAAGCTACTTCTCTGCCCTCAGCCTCTTCTTTTCAGGATAGTTTTATAGCTCTGACTGCTTGTACGCAATCCCCTACTCTACAGTGTTGCAGTCTAACACCCATTATGACAAGAATGGATCTATTTTCCTTTCTTTCTAAACTCTAACTTTCTTGTTGACATCTCCACTATTGTACTCTTTCCTTTAGCTGCCCTTTTGTTTGATTCTCCCTCTCTCGTTTTTGTGCTTTCTTTCATATTTCCCCCAACTGTTCCCTTCTCAGTGCTGACCAACCTGTCTCTTCTTTGATACCTCCTTAAAATAGATACCTCTCTCTAAAGCTTTATCTACACTACTCAGCTGTTAGTGACATGGTCATATTGCTAAAATTTGGGCAGTGTAAACACTTTGTGGGCATTTATGCCAATAAAATACTTCTATCCCTGTACAAGGGGGGGACCCCGCCGACCCCCGTTTCGGGGTCCTCTGACCACGTCCCGTGGGGGCTTGATTCCCACTCAATGTCTAGTCTTCCCGCTTTCAAGACGGGGAATGCAGGTTGTCGGTCGTGCCTTGTGCAGCCGCACGGCCGGTCACCAGCTCACACGTTTCTCCCCCCCCCTTATGGAGGGGGGAGGGAAAGGGGGGCCCGGGCCCGCCCTCACTCACGGGCCCCAGCCCAGGGCCCTAAGGACACAGAGGTATTTAGCTCCGGTCCGGCTGACGGGGCTCCATGCCGAAACGCGTCAGCCCGCCAGCTCCAATGAGCTCTGCCCTGGGCTGCTTCCTTTCCCTCCTCAGGCGCCCTTCCTCCCTCGCCTCGGGGCGGTCACCTTGGGCTCGTCCGTCAGGCTGGCGTTCGAGCGTCCGTATGTCCGCACCTTGCTCTGGGCGGGCTTCCCAGCCCAGAGGACTGTCGTGGCCGGGCTCAAAGGGAGGTGGTTTCGCTCCGACCTCCGCCTCTTTGGCGACAAGCCCCCTCACGGCTGCCGCCCGACTCCTCTCTCCCCCTCCCCTGAGCGGACGGGGGTCCATCTTAAATCTCCCGCCGGGCGTCCGCCTTTGCTCATGTCACCGGGCGGGCGCCTCCCCTATCGCCCGTCCTGTCTCTTCATTGGCCGGCTCCCCTGTCACTCCAGGCAGGGAAGTGCCGCCCCCGCTACCACCGCGTCGGCCGCCACGGCGCTACCGCTTCGGGGGGGGCGGCCGGCTTTCCCTGCCCCGGCACGGCCCGCGTGCACGCCGCGCAACCCCGGCAGGGCCCCCCCCTTACCCTCAGGAATGCCTGCTCGGCGGCGCCCCAGGGATGGGCGGGGGACGCCCCGTCACACACCCCCCTTCCCAAATCAGTTACCCTTTCTAGTTCCGTAGTTTCCTCCTCCTCCTCATACCGTCTCGAAAAGAAGTCTGCGTTTTGATGTACGCTTCCGGCCCTGTGGGCCACATCAAACGCGTATGGCTGTAGGGACAAATACCACCGTATCACCCTGGCGTTTGTGTCCTTCATTGTCTGCAGCCAGCGTAGGGGTGCGTGGTCCGTCACGACTTGGAACCTGTTGCCTAGGAGATAGTATCTTAATAAGTCAATTGCCCATTTCACAGCCAATGCTTCTTTTTCAATTGTTGCGTACTTACGCTCCCGTACAAACAACTTGCGGCTGATATAGATGATGGGGTGTTCGTCTGCACCCTCCCCTTGCGCTAGGACAGCCCCTATTCCAGTTTCCGAGGCGTCTGTGTATAGGGTGAAGGGCTGACTAAAATCGGGCTGAGCTAACACTGGGGCCTGAGTTAGGCGATCTTTTAACTCCTGGAAGGCCTTTTCGCACTCCGGCGACCAACGTACCTTCTGGGGTAGTGCCGCACGTGTCAGGTCCGTTAGGGGGGCCGCTATTGCTGCGAAATTGGGAACAAAGCGGCGATAATAGCCGGCCAACCCTAAGAACCGCCTAACCTGTCGTTTGGTCCGTGGCGGCTGGAACGTGCGCAGTGCCTCTACCTTCTCGACCAACGGGCGGAGCCGACCTCTCCCGACTGTGTAGCCCAGATAGGAGACCTCCTTCTCACCAAAATGGCATTTCCGTGGGTTTGCTGTCAGCCCCGCCTGGCGGAGTTCTTGTAGTATGGTCTTCACATGCTGTAGGTGCTCAGTCCAGGATTTACTATACACGACAATATCATCAATGTATGCTGCGGCGAACTGGTCATGGGTCTTTAACACCCGGTCCATAAGCCGCTGAAAGGTGGCGGCTGCTCCATGGAGCCCGAAGGGCATCCGGACGAAGTGGTACAGCCCGAAGGGGGTTGAGAAGGCCGTCTTTTCCCTGGACGGAGGGGACAGGGGGATCTGCCAATAGTCCCGGGTCAGATCGAGGGTGGACAGATATTGTGCGCCCCCCAGGCGGTCCAACAGCTCGTCTACCCGTGGCATGGGGTACGCATCGAATCGGGAGAGGGCGTTCACTTTACGAAAATCGATGCAGAACCTCATCGACCCGTCCGGTTTGGGTACTAACACTATCGGGCTACGCCACTCGCTATATGATTCTTCCACCACGCCCCACTGGATCATCTTCTGCAATTCCTCTTTCACCGGTTCCCACATCTTTCAGGGTAAGGGTCGTACCTGGTCTCGTACCTTCTTTCCCGGTTCCGTCTCGATGTGGTGGTAGGCTACCGTGGTGTGTCCGGGCTGCTCCGTCATAACGTCGGGGAACTGGTGCAGCAAGGCTTCCATCTCCGCCCGTTGTTCTGGGTCTAAGTCGTCCCCTAGCTGTAAAAGACCTGGGGTGGTTTGCTCTACCCCTCCCGGGCCTAGTTCTGGGTCTGGGGGCAGGGGGTTTATAAACATAGCCTCCCGTCCCTTCCATGCTTTCAGTAGATTCACGTGGTACACCTTAGTGCCTTCTGCCCTTCCCGTCAGCTTGACCTCATAGTCTACTTCCCCGATGCGTCTTACTACTTCAAAGGGCCCTTGCCACTTAGCCACC
The DNA here is from genome assembly GCF_052426305.1 of Pelodiscus sinensis. Classification (NCBI taxonomy): domain Eukaryota; kingdom Metazoa; phylum Chordata; order Testudines; family Trionychidae; genus Pelodiscus; species Pelodiscus sinensis. The sequence goes on from NC_143052.1 coordinate 205,804,449, forward strand.
AGTTTTGACCCTGGCGTAGGGAGGAGCAGTAGGACCCGCTGGCCTGGCTCAAAAACCCGAAGCCGGGCCCCCCGGTTGTAGTACCGGGCCTGCACCTCCTGCGCACTTTCTAAGTTGTCCCTCGCCACCTCCGCGAGGGTCTTCAACTTCTGTCTCAAGTTTAGAATATACTGTACCGACCCTCGCACCCGAGTTTCTTGATCCTCCCACCTTTCTCTGATTACATCCAATATGCCCCTCGGTTGCCGCCCATACAATAACTCAAAGGGCGAGAACCCGGTGGACGCCTGCGGGGCTTCTCGTACGGCGAATAATAGGGCTGGTAATAGTGTGTCCCAGTCTCGCGGATCTTGCTCGGTGAACCGCTGTAGCATGCCCTTCAGCGTTCGATTAAACCGCTCGACCAGCCCATCCGTCTGGGGGTGGTACACCGAGGTCCTTATACTCTTAATTTGGAACAGGCGGCACAACTCCGCCATTACCCGGGAGGTAAAATTAGTGCCTTGATCGGTTAGGATCTCCTTGGGCAGCCCGACTCGGGAGAATAGCTTCATCAATTCTGTCGCTATGGTGGTAGCATGCGTGTTTCGGAGGGGTACCGCCTCCTGGTATCGTGTGGCATAGTCCAGGATGACCAGTATGTACTGATGACCTGCTTTTGACTTATCCAGGGGCCCCACAATGTCCATCGCTATTCTCTCGAAGGGAACGTCGACCACTGGGAGTGGGACCAGGGGCGCTTTTGGTACATTTCGGGGTCCCGCTTTCTGGCATTGGGGGCATGATTCACAAAAGTCCCGCACTTCGCGGTACACCCCGGGCCAGTAGAAACGTTGTAATATCCGCTTTACTGTTTTCTCCTGCCCTAAGTGTCCGGCCCATGGGTTGGCATGGGCCACCTCCATGAGGGGGTACCGGTACCGACGGGGTACCAACAGTTGCCGTCGGGTGCCCTGTTCACCCCCCCCATGTCTACCCGATACAGCCGATCCGCTCGTACCTCAAAGTGGGGTCCCGCCGGTCCTTCGGCTGCCTCCGCTTGCTCCTCGGCCTCCTCGCGTGCCGTGTCCCAGGCATGGCGTAACGTGGGGTCCTCTCTCTGCTCCTGGAGGAAGTCCCCACTGTCGAGCTCCAGGTGGCCTAGATCCCTTCCTCTTCCGGGGTCGCGGGGGCGTTGCCTGCTGGCGCCTCCCCAAGGGCCCCTAGGCCGTCGCCCTCCACCGCCGGGCCCCCGGCCTCTTGCCACTCTCTTACCGCCCTACGAAACCCAGTCCAATCACGTCCCAGTAGGGCCGGATACGCTAGTCGAGGTGCGAGGACCACATAGCACCAACTTTCTTCTCCCCCATCGTGCACTTGTACCCACGCTGTGGAGTACTGGTGCGTATCCCCGTGCACGCACTGTACCTGCACTGGTGGTCCCCGGGACCCTCCTTGAGGAACAAGCTCGGCCCGCACCATAGTCTGGCTGCACCCCGAGTCTACTAGGGCCGTCAACAGTTCATCCCCAATCTTCACCTCACGCAATATCTTACCGTCCGTGGTGGGTACCCCATCCCCGGCCAGGGCTTGCGCGTATGAGCAGTCCATGAAGGGGCAATCTTTAATGTGGTGTCCTTCCTGCCCGCAGTGAAAACAGGGCCCCCTGGGCGCAGGTGGTCTCGGAGGGCTTACACCCGCTCCCATAGCGCGTCCGCCGCCCTCTCGTTGGCCTTCCCGGGGTGGTAGTGACCAAGACGGCGCCAATGGTCGCCTGATCGGTCCTCTGTTGACGTCCCACTTAGTGCTCCTTTCGGGGCTTCCCTTGGGGCGGGGGCTTTTTGGCGGTTCTGCCCGCCGGGGGGGGGGAGGCCGTTCCGGCCTATGGCCTCGTTCCCACCCCTCGGCGGCTTCGTAGTCACTCATTAGCTCTATTGCTTCGCTCAACGTGGAGGGGTGGTGTCTTCGTACCCAGCGGGCGCCCCCACTGGGTAAAATATTGACAAACTGTTCTAGGACCACGAGCTCGGCCACTTGCGGTCCAGTGCGTTGCTCGAGGTCCAACCATCTCCACGCCGCCTCCCTCAGTCGTTGCGCTACGACCCGGGGCCGTGTCCCGGGGGGGTATTGTTCGCCCCTGAATTTTTGCCGATATGTTTCCGGCGTGATCCCCATCTGGTCCAAGATGGCTTCCTTCAATTTATAATAATGTAATGCGTCTCTATCACTGAGACTACGATAGCTAACTGGGCCTGGCCCGTCAGGCCATCTTGCCGTCGTCGCCACCCGTTCAAAGGTCGTCAGGTAGGCCTCTGGATCGTCTGTGGCTCCCATCTTGGTCAGCCGTATACTCAGACGGGGACCTGCCTCTCCCATCTCCTCCGAGTCGTCCTCTCGTGCCGCTGCCGTCGGAATCTGAGCCATCGAGAGCCGGGTTTGTTCCCTGAATTGCTCGGCTAACTCCTTCAGTAGTTGCCGCTGGTGCTCCTGATGTTGCGTAGACAGTTGTTGGATTAGGGCTGTCTGTTGTTGCTGGCTCTCCCGGTGGGCGGCTTTCATCCACTCCAGGACTTGGGCCGGGTCCATCCCTTGGGCCTTTTTCCGGAGGCGGCGGGCCTCACGGCTTCCCCCCGGTCTCGGCTGAAATAAAACTTTTTCGTCAATTTGCTCCGCTCAGTGGTGCTTATGCCCCTCCTTACCAGGGGCTGGGATCTCTACCCCAATACCCACATTCTCCACCAGGTGTACAAGGGGGGGACCCCGCTGACCCCCGTTTCGGGGTCCTCTGACCACGTCCCGTGGGGGCTTGATTCCCACTCAATGTCTAGTCTTCCCGCTTTCAAGACGGGGAATGCGGGTTGTCGGTCGTGCCTTGTGCAGCCGCACGGCCGGTCACCAGCTCACACGTTTCTCCCCCCCCTTATGGAGGGGGGAGGGAAAGGGGGGCCCGGGCCCGCCCGGGCTCAAAGGGAGGTGGTTTCGCTCCGACCTCCGCCTCTTTGGCGACAAGCCCCCTCACGGCTGCCGCCCGACTCCTCTCTCCCCCTCCCCTGAGCGGACGGGGGTCCATCTTAAATCTCCCGCCGGGCGTCCGCCTTTGCTCATGTCACCGGGCGGGCGCCTCCCCTATCGCCCGTCCTGTCTCTTCATTGGCCGGCTCCCCTGTCACTCCAGGCAGGGAAGTGCCGCCCCCGCTACCACCGCGTCGGCCGCCACGGCGCTACCGCTTCGGGGGGGGCGGCCGGCTTTCCCTGCCCCGGCACGGCCCGCGTGCACGCCGCGCAACCCCGGCAGGGCCCCCCCTTACCCTCAGGAATGCCTGCTCGGCGGCGCCCCAGGGATGGGCGGGGGACGCCCCGTCACACACCCCCCTTCCCAAATCAGTTACCCTTTCTAGTTCCGTAGTTTCCTCCTCCTCCTCATACCGTCTCGAAAAGAAGTCTGCGTTTTGATGTACGCTTCCGGCCCTGTGGGCCACATCAAACGCGTATGGCTGTAGGGACAAATACCACCGTATCACCCTGGCGTTTGTGTCCTTCATTGTCTGCAGCCAGCGTAGGGGTGCGTGGTCCGTCACGACTTGGAACCTGTTGCCTAGGAGATAGTATCTTAATAAGTCAATTGCCCATTTCACAGCCAATGCTTCTTTTTCAATTGTTGCGTACTTACGCTCCCGTACAAACAACTTGCGGCTGATATAGATGATGGGGTGTTCGTCTGCACCCTCCCCTTGCGCTAGGACAGCCCCTATTCCAGTTTCCGAGGCGTCTGTGTATAGGGTGAAGGGCTGACTAAAATCGGGCTGAGCTAACACTGGGGCCTGAGTTAGGCGATCTTTTAACTCCTGGAAGGCCTTTTCGCACTCCGGCGACCAACGTACCTTCTGGGGTAGTGCCGCACGTGTCAGGTCCGTTAGGGGGGCCGCTATTGCTGCGAAATTGGGAACAAAGCGGCGATAATAGCCGGCCAACCCTAAGAACCGCCTAACCTGTCGTTTGGTCCGTGGCGGCTGGAACGTGCGCAGTGCCTCTACCTTCTCGACCAACGGGCGGAGCCGACCTCTCCCGACTGTGTAGCCCAGATAGGAGACCTCCTTCTCACCAAAATGGCATTTCCGTGGGTTTGCTGTCAGCCCCGCCTGGCGGAGTTCTTGTAGTATGGTCTTCACATGCTGTAGGTGCTCAGTCCAGGATTTACTATACACGACAATATCATCAATGTATGCTGCGGCGAACTGGTCATGGGTCTTTAACACCCGGTCCATAAGCCGCTGAAAGGTGGCGGCTGCTCCATGGAGCCCGAAGGGCATCCGGACGAAGTGGTACAGCCCGAAGGGGGTTGAGAAGGCCGTCTTTTCCCTGGACGGAGGGGACAGGGGGATCTGCCAATAGTCCCGGGTCAGATCGAGGGTGGACAGATATTGTGCGCCCCCCAGGCGGTCCAACAGCTCGTCTACCCGTGGCATGGGGTACGCATCGAATCGGGAGAGGGCGTTCACTTTACGAAAATCGATGCAGAACCTCATCGACCCGTCCGGTTTGGGTACTAACACTATCGGGCTACGCCACTCGCTATATGATTCTTCCACCACGCCCCACTGGATCATCTTCTGCAATTCCTCTTTCACCGGTTCCCACATCTTTCAGGGTAAGGGTCGTACCTGGTCTCGTACCTTCTTTCCCGGTTCCGTCTCGATGTGGTGGTAGGCTACCGTGGTGTGTCCGGGCTGCTCCGTCATAACGTCGGGGAACTGGTGCAGCAAGGCTTCCATCTCCGCCCGTTGTTCTGGGTCTAAGTCGTCCCCTAGCTGTAAAAGACCTGGGGTGGTTTGCTCTACCCCTCCCGGGCCTAGTTCTGGGTCTGGGGGCAGGGGGTTTATAAACATAGCCTCCCGTCCCTTCCATGCTTTCAGTAGATTCACGTGGTACACCTTAGTGCCTTCTGCCCTTCCCGTCAGCTTGACCTCATAGTCTACTTCCCCGATGCGTCTTACTACTTCAAAGGGCCCTTGCCACTTAGCCACCAGTTTTGACCCTGGCGTAGGGAGGAGCAGTAGGACCCGCTGGCCTGGCTCAAAAACCCGAAGCCGGGCCCCCCGGTTGTAGTACCGGGCCTGCACCTCCTGCGCACTTTCTAAGTTGTCCCTCGCCACCTCCGCGAGGGTCTTCAACTTCTGTCTCAAGTTTAGAATATACTGTACCGACCCTCGCACCCGAGTTTCTTGATCCTCCCACCTTTCTCTGATTACATCCAATATGCCCCTCGGTTGCCGCCCATACAATAACTCAAAGGGCGAGAACCCGGTGGACGCCTGCGGGGCTTCTCGTACGGCGAATAATAGGGCTGGTAATAGTGTGTCCCAGTCTCGCGGATCTTGCTCGGTGAACCGCTGTAGCATGCCCTTCAGCGTTCGATTAAACCGCTCGACCAGCCCATCCGTCTGGGGGTGGTACACCGAGGTCCTTATACTCTTAATTTGGAACAGGCGGCACAACTCCGCCATTACCCGGGAGGTAAAATTAGTGCCTTGATCGGTTAGGATCTCCTTGGGCAGCCCGACTCGGGAGAATAGCTTCATCAATTCTGTCGCTATGGTGGTAGCATGCGTGTTTCGGAGGGGTACCGCCTCCTGGTATCGTGTGGCATAGTCCAGGATGACCAGTATGTACTGATGACCTGCTTTTGACTTATCCAGGGGCCCCACAATGTCCATCGCTATTCTCTCGAAGGGAACGTCGACCACTGGGAGTGGGACCAGGGGCGCTTTTGGTACATTTCGGGGTCCCGCTTTCTGGCATTGGGGGCATGATTCACAAAAGTCCCGCACTTCGCGGTACACCCCGGGCCAGTAGAAACGTTGTAATATCCGCTTTACTGTTTTCTCCTGCCCTAAGTGTCCGGCCCATGGGTTGGCATGGGCCACCTCCATGAGGGGGTACCGGTACCGACGGGGTACCAACAGTTGCCGTCGGGTGCCCTGTTCACCCCCCCCCATGTCTACCCGATACAGCCGATCCGCTCGTACCTCAAAGTGGGGTCCCGCCGGTCCTTCGGCTGCCTCCGCTTGCTCCTCGGCCTCCTCGCGTGCCGTGTCCCAGGCATGGCGTAACGTGGGGTCCTCTCTCTGCTCCTGGAGGAAGTCCCCACTGTCGAGCTCCAGGTGGCCTAGATCCCTTCCTCTTCCGGGGTCGCGGGGGCGTTGCCTGCTGGCGCCTCCCCAAGGGCCCCTAGGCCGTCGCCCTCCACCGCCGGGCCCCCGGCCTCTTGCCACTCTCTTACCGCCCTACGAAACCCAGTCCAATCACGTCCCAGTAGGGCCGGATACGCTAGTCGAGGTGCGAGGACCACATAGCACCAACTTTCTTCTCCCCCATCGTGCACTTGTACCCACGCTGTGGAGTACTGGTGCGTATCCCTGTGCACGCACTGTACCTGCACTGGTGGTCCCCGGGACCCTCCTTGAGGAACAAGCTCGGCCCGCACCATAGTCTGGCTGCACCCCGAGTCTACTAGGGCCGTCAACAGTTCATCCCCAATCTTCACCTCACGCAATATCTTACCGTCCGTGGTGGGTACCCCATCCCCGGCCAGGGCTTGCGCGTATGAGCAGTCCATGAAGGGGCAATCTTTAATGTGGTGTCCTTCCTGCCCGCAGTGAAAACAGGGCCCCCTGGGCGCAGGTGGTCTCGGAGGGCTTACACCCGCTCCCATAGCGCGTCCGCCGCCCTCTCGTTGGCCTTCCCGGGGTGGTAGTGACCAAGACGGCGCCAATGGTCGCCTGATCGGTCCTCTGTTGACGTCCCACTTAGTGCTCCTTTCGGGGCTTCCCTTGGGGCGGGGGCTTTTTGGCGGTTCTGCCCGCCGGGGGGGGGGAGGCCGTTCCGGCCTATGGCCTCGTTCCCACCCCTCGGCGGCTTCGTAGTCACTCATTAGCTCTATTGCTTCGCTCAACGTGGAGGGGTGGTGTCTTCGTACCCAGCGGGCGCCCCCACTGGGTAAAATATTGACAAACTGTTCTAGGACCACGAGCTCGGCCACTTGCGGTCCAGTGCGTTGCTCGAGGTCCAACCATCTCCACGCCGCCTCCCTCAGTCGTTGCGCTACGACCCGGGGCCGTGTCCCGGGGGGGTATTGTTCGCCCCTGAATTTTTGCCGATATGTTTCCGGCGTGATCCCCATCTGGTCCAAGATGGCTTCCTTCAATTTATAATAATGTAATGCGTCTCTATCACTGAGACTACGATAGCTAACTGGGCCTGGCCCGTCAGGCCATCTTGCCGTCGTCGCCACCCGTTCAAAGGTCGTCAGGTAGGCCTCTGGATCGTCTGTGGCTCCCATCTTGGTCAGCCGTATACTCAGACGGGGACCTGCCTCTCCCATCTCCTCCGAGTCGTCCTCTCGTGCCGCTGCCGTCGGAATCTGAGCCATCGAGAGCCGGGTTTGTTCCCTGAATTGCTCGGCTAACTCCTTCAGTAGTTGCCGCTGGTGCTCCTGATGTTGCGTAGACAGTTGTTGGATTAGGGCTGTCTGTTGTTGCTGGCTCTCCCGGTGGGCGGCTTTCATCCACTCCAGGACTTGGGCCGGGTCCATCCCTTGGGCCTTTTTCCGGAGGCGGCGGGCCTCACGGCTTCCCCCCGGTCTCGGCTGAAATAAAACTTTTTCGTCAATTTGCTCCGCTCAGTGGTGCTTATGCCCCTCCTTACCAGGGGCTGGGATCTCTACCCCAATACCCACATTCTCCACCAGGTGTACAAGGGGGGGACCCCGCTGACCCCCGTTTCGGGGTCCTCTGACCACGTCCCGTGGGGGCTTGATTCCCACTCAATGTCTAGTCTTCCCGCTTTCAAGACGGGGAATGCGGGTTGTCGGTCGTGCCTTGTGCAGCCGCACGGCCGGTCACCAGCTCACACGTTTCTCCCCCCCCTTATGGAGGGGGGAGGGAAAGGGGGGCCCGGGCCCGCCCGGGCTCAAAGGGAGGTGGTTTCGCTCCGACCTCCGCCTCTTTGGCGACAAGCCCCCTCACGGCTGCCGCCCGACTCCTCTCTCCCCCTCCCCTGAGCGGACGGGGGTCCATCTTAAATCTCCCGCCGGGCGTCCGCCTTTGCTCATGTCACCGGGCGGGCGCCTCCCCTATCGCCCGTCCTGTCTCTTCATTGGCCGGCTCCCCTGTCACTCCAGGCAGGGAAGTGCCGCCCCCGCTACCACCGCGTCGGCCGCCACGGCGCTACCGCTTCGGGGGGGGCGGCCGGCTTTCCCTGCCCCGGCACGGCCCGCGTGCACGCCGCGCAACCCCGGCAGGGCCCCTCCCTTACCCCCAGGAATGCCTGCTCGGCGGCGCCCCAGGGACGGGCGGGGGACGCCCCATCACAATCCCTTAAGAGCAAAGTTCACATTGTCAGCAGGAGTATCCTCCTATCAACAACGAGCCATATCCATTGCCACTTGCTATGGCAAAACTTTTTGGTCTTGGTGAGGGGAGGTGTTAAGTATCTGTGAACAACAAAACTTCTGTTGTTCAATTGGCAGTGTAGACAAAAACTTAGACTTTCATTTATGATCTTCCTCGGCATCTTCATCCAGATTCTCAGTCTCCTAGATTTCTGTGTCTGTATCAAATAGTAATCTGCTTTGGATTGCAGCCATGTCTCACAACTATTGGCATTTGCAGAATAAATAACTTAGAGCAACTTGTCCCATGATGTAAATCAGGCCAAACTTATGTAACCAGGACCCCAGAATTATATGGCACTAGTTGTCTGTGCTTTTCCTTCACTGCCACCGTCCCCTGCTCCATTCCAGTTTAACGAATAGAGCTTTTGGGTTATATATGGTTGCCATTATTAGAGGGTAATGTATTTCTCACCTCTTCAGGAGTTCACCACTCTCAGAAGTAAGACTTCATGCCATTAACTATCCTAGGGTAGAATTGCACGATTCTCCCTCTCTGTTGACTAGGCCCTTGTACAGCACCCTTTGTTTCCAACATTCTTTCCCAGCCTGTCCAACTGAATTCAGTCACCTGAGTTCTTCCCTTCAGGCATCTGTGACCAGAGAGATTGAACAGCCTTCTTCAAACCAAAGTAAACTGTTTATTTGGCAGTAGGAAACAAGCAGTGGGGGAGAGGAAAGGATTTTAAAACAGCAAATAGTCTAGACCTATCAGTCTTACAAGGCATCCTAGATTTCGGTCTGATTCCCTGATTGGCTGGCCCTCTCTGAAAGAGTTTTCTCTTTTAAACCCTAGTCTAGCCTTTGTGCATATGAGCGTCGGCCATTCCTAGCCAAGACAGGGTCATAGGATAGCAGGAGGCTGTAGCCAGATCATCAAAGCTAACAGTTCTGACATTTTCCCTTAACCTCTTTTCAAAAACTTTTGAGAGTTGTTATCTGGAGCCATTCTTCTTTTCTGCCTGACAGACTTTCAATATTCATTCAGTAAACACCATCCCAATAGGCAGGCCAATATCCAGAAACAAGCCCCATTCCAATAACTGGTATCAATAAACTATTACAGGGCAGCTCCATATTGATCACAGTATTTAAATCAGTTTATTTTTAGCTGTCTCTAGATTTACAGTTTTCATTGTTCTTCAGATTTGTGTGTGGAAAATACACAATTTTATTTCAGAAATTAATCCAAGAGAAGCTGGGAGTTTGAAAAGGTAGGCAGGGAACAGTTGGGCTTTTTACCATTGAGGATAGAACAAGTAATTAGTCTGGTTTTGGCACTTAGCTTCTGAGGTTTTTGTTACTGGGGGGAGGGGATACACCTTCTCTGTTTCTACCTCTTTTAAGGTGGATTTGTACTGTATGTGGTAGGGTGTAGTGGGATCTCAATTCCTTATTTTCAATTCCTGCAGGATTTGACAGCAAGTAGCCCTTTGCCCTAACAGTTGTCACTACACGCAGCAATGGTAGACAAGCATAGTAACTTACTTTTTGACTACAAGGATCAAAGTACAAGGATTATGAGTGAAATAGTGAATGTTGAGATTTAAATTGACTGGACTCCAGTCATCTGAAGAAGTGGGCCCACGAAAGCTCATGATACATGTTTTGTTAGTCTATAAAGTGCTACCCGACCATTTGTTGTTTTTTATGTATAGACAAACTCAGCTACCCCATGAAGCTTCTGGACATTTAAATTGTCAGTTTTAAGTTCCATTGTTAACACTTCACTGAGATGTGTGTGGGGAGCTCACAGAGCCAGCCAATCCTGTATTAATGAGAGTGCTGCTCAATGGCCATCAAATTACTCCTGTCTAGTGGTACAGGTTGGATCTTCTTTGTCCAGCACCCTTGGAACCTGACTGGTCCTGAAAAAGGATTTGCCAGACCAGGGGAGGTCCCTCCCAATATGTTCCATGCTGAATTGCTGTCCCTTGCTAGGGTTCCAGCTCGGCCCCTCTGCTGCCTGCCCAGATGTGGCTCCCCAGGCTGGAGCTCCCTAGCTGCCACTGCCTGACCCTGACCTCTGCAGACAGGGCTAGAGCTCCGCAGCCACTGCCATGGCTGGGGATAAACTCCACAGCTGCTGCCAATCCCTCAGCTCCACAGCTGGGGCTGGACCCCTGCTACCTCCCAGCTGCAGGGAGCAGAATGCTCTGCTGTGCCATCCGCCCTTCCGTGCCCTCCCCCCCCCCCCCACACACATACATGGGGTTCCCAGCTGAGTCGCCATCGGGCTCCTGCCCCACAGTCCAACTCACCTATATTTGGACTCTGTGGTCCAGGAACATCCCTGGTTCTACCAGACCAAGGATGTTGACTGACCAGAGAGTCTTGGTTAAGGGAAGTACAACCTGTAGCATTAAGGAGGCATAAGCATGAAAAAGGTCACAATCAAGATTGGTCTCTGGAGACACACCCATTCTCAGCCAAAGCCAACTTTTTTATCCTTTAAACTAGTAATCAGAATAACCTGAGAACTACAATGACCATTCAACATAACTTGCCACACATTCACTTGTATGGGGGCCTGTGATGGGGTGGGCAAAGCCTGACATACCTGCAGGAGGCCTTTCAGCACCCTGGCCAGCAACAGGAGCAGTAGAAAGGCCTTCTGAGCAAAACAGGGTGGCAGCCTCCGCTGCAGCAAATCAGGGTGCAGCAGGCGGATATAAAAGGAGCTGCTAGGACAGGGTCTGTCAGTTCCTGCCTGGAGCTTGACCCAGGCAGACCTCAAGGCTGATTGGGGAACACCAGCACTCTGGATAGCTCTGAGTGGGAGCTGGAGCATCGTACCTGGTTGGAGTCAGGTCCTGCGGCTGAAGGCTGGCCAAGAAGCCAAAGACAACTCTGTAGAGCTCCGGACAAGGGGAAACTCAACCACAAGGGCCTAGAGAAAGGGCTGGATGGGACAGGATCCCAGGGAAGTGGCCTAGGAATGTGACAGCAACTAAGTAATTTGAAACTCAGCAGGTAACTTCTACTTATAGGGTCCCTAAGCTGGGACCCAGAGCAGTGAGTGGGCCTGGGTCTATCCCAACCCCCCTGAAAACCACAGCCAGGGGTGGGGGGGTGTAAAAGAAGAGGCCTGATCTTTGGCCACTTGTTGGATGCTGCCTGCCTCACAGACAGGTGAGTAGAGACTATAAGACTCCCTTCAGCCACCAAGGGGTACATGCCCGAAGGGTGGAACGCTTCACAGGGCCATAAAACTGTATGAACCCTGATGCATACTCTTCAGGGCTACAATAAAACAGATTTAAACACGAACAGTGAGACTGTGCACAACTAACAGAATAAAAAAAAACCCTACGGCTGTATCTACATTGGCACCCTTTTCTGGAAAAGGGATGCTAATGAGACAAGTCGGAATTACAAATGCTGCGGGGGATTTAAATATCCCCTGCGGCATTTGCATGAACATGGCTGCTGCTTTTTTCTGGCTTGGGGCTTTGCCGGAGAAAAGCGCCCATCTAGACGGGATCTTTCGGAAAATAAAGCCTTTTCCGGAAGATCCCTTATTCCTGATTTTAAGAGGAATAAGGGATCTTCCGGAAAAGGCTTTATTTTCCGAAAGATCCCGTTTAGATGGGCGCTTTTCTCTGGCAAAGCCCCAAGCCAGAAAAAAGCGGCAGCCATGTTTATGCAAATGCCGCGGGGGATATTTAAATCCCCTGTGGCATTTGCAATTCCGACTTGTCTCATTAGCATCCCTTTTCCAGAAAAGGGTGCCAATGTAGACACAGCCTACATGTTTTCTACCTATTCTCGCACACAATATTTCCTATTTCGACTGCCCACCCTCAAGAAAGGCAGATGATAAATGAATTTACCAAAGAAAGACTCTTAAGCTAGATTCACCAATATTTTCCCAGTGCTCTGGTAGCACAAAGCATCTGTAAACATCCATCTTAGAAAGCAGTGCAAAACAGCCAGAGTCTATAGATGAATCTGCCCCTTCTCAGAGGACAGTGTGGGATTGACTTATAGCTTGATTCAAGCACATCCCTTCATTGCAGTTCCGAAAATCTTTAAATAGTCCCTAATAGATAAGTGGGCAAATGCCCTCTGAGGGCAAACAAGGTATTCAGTGATTAAGATGAGTGTAGCACAGAAAAAGTGCTTTGTTTAGTGTATTCATCTTTTTTAGGTCTGTGAGGTCTGGATTTTGCATGAGGCTGAAGAGAAGGATTTATGGGATGGAAAAAAATTAGTCTATAAAAAAATAATCAGAGGGGTAGCCAAGTTAATCTGTAACAGGAAAAACTTAAACAACAAACAGTCTAGTAGCACCTTAAAGACTAACAAAACATGTAAATGGTATCATGAGCTTTTGTGGGGAAAACCCACTTCTTCAAATGACTGGAGTATAAGTCTAGATCCTAGAATAAATAAGGGAAAGGGGGGTGTGGAGGAAGAAAAAAAGAGACTGTGAGTACATTGTTCAAATAGTTACAAGAGGCTGTTAAGAACCTTAGCATCTCCATTGGTTGGTTGGTTGGGTGGTTAAGTCATTAAAAGGTGGAAGATAGTATATGTGAGCCAGCCTATATCCTGGTTCAGTCCAGAAAAAAGTACTTTTTTATGTCCTTTTTTGAATTTGAAGGCAGCATGGTTTTTGTTGGCATAACCAAGACTAGTACTTCTCATGTAATTCAGATTATCCAGTATTCACATTGGCCTGTAATAATCTCTTGTTAATACTATTTGGTGTAGGAACAGAATTGCAACTTTCTGTATCTGTGACTCAGTGCTCAGACAGTTACTTCAATTCCAAATTGGCCATCTCAGAGATAAGAAATCAGATTTCTTTTCTTTGAGGCACTCTCACATTAACTATTCTGTTCTGATAGTCTGCAGTTCTGGGTTAGCAGTATAAAAACCTTACATATTTGAAAGGGTTGTCTGTCACATGCTCTCCCACTTTGTCTTCAATCCCAAGAAATTTCCGTATGCTAGCTACTTTATTCTTAAAAGGCATGGTCCTTCTCCTTCCCAAAAGCTAGGGGCATCTGGATTTAGACTTTTCATCATCTTTCAAAATGAGCATGGGTGGAATTTACACTTAATTCCAGTCCCAACAAACGTGGACAGTAAGCAGTATTGCAACAATCACACTTCCAACTTCACGTGTGTAGTCATTAACAACCATTGTTCAGACCATCAATTCCTTTATATGCACCTTAGCGGCTAAATCAGTGCAGAAAACGTCTAGGTGTTTATTGCCACCATTTCTTCCCTCTGACATCCAGAAAGAACAAGTTAATCACAGAAATGGAAAGGACCTTAGGAAGGTATCTAGTCTAGTCCATCTTTGTGCGAAGACAAGATTAAGTATACCTAGACCATCTCTGACAGATGTTTATCTGATCTTTTATTTAAAACCTCCAATGATGAGAATTCTACAGCTTCTCTAGGCAACATCTTTCTTTGATTAACCATCTTTTAATTAGAAAGTTTTCTCTGGTATCTCACCTAAATCACACTTGCTGCAAATTAAGCTGCTTATTTCTTGTCCTGTAATTGATAACCAGAGAGTATATTTGACCACCATTCCTCTTTATAACAAACTTTCACATATTTGAAGCCTTATATCCCCATTACTCTTTTTCTTCTTTACACCAAATATTAATAGATCATGTTTTCTAAATCTCTTATTTTTGTTGCTCTCCTATAGATTCCCTCCAATTTGTCTACATCTTTCTGAAAATGTAATACCCAACATTGGAGACACATTCTGCCTAAGGCCTCTCGCTTGTGTCAACTACAGTGGAACAATTAGCTCCCAGTTAATATATCCCAGGAATACTGAGACAACAGAGGTGGGTGAAGTAATACTTCAACTTCTGTGGATGAGAGAGATAAGAAGTTGATCCAAAAAAAATAATTACCTCACCCACCGTGTCTCTCTAATACCCTGGAACCAACATGGCCATAGCAACACTGCATACATATCCAAAGAATTAGATTTCACCTTTATGATATGGGCTGCATCACATTATTGATTCAACCTATTTGTGATCCACCAGAACACCCAGATCCTTTCCTGCAGTTCTTCTTCCTAGCCAGTTCGTCCTCATTTCATCATTGTGTATTTTATTTTTTCAAATTCATCCAGTTTCATGGAGCCACTGCATAAGCCTTTCTGTATTATGTGTGCCCTACAATGAGGCTCTGTATGGCCAGCACAGAAGCTGCAACCATATAGAGAAGCCCCTACATTTCCAGCATTCAGCAACGAGGGACTCCAGAACAGCTACAAATAGATCAGCAAGGAGAGAACTGTTTAGGAGAGGTTGGAATGGAGCCCAAAGCACCTGTAGTTATGTATATCCAATGCACCCAAGCAAAGTATCCATTATTACAGCCTACATGCTGGAATGGCTACAGAAGGACTTTGTTATGGCTCCTGTAGCTGACCCCCAGATTGGGTGTGAATTGAATATCTATCTTTGCTCCATGTTCCTGATTAGCCATCCTTGGCTGGTTGTATGCCATGAATGGAATTTTCAAACACCTTTCAAACACTTATTTACATAGATCTCTATAATACTCTGGCAGTGTAAATGGACATCAGGCCTTTCGCCTTCTTAGACTACAGGCTATTTTGGAGCAGAGACCAAGTTTATTTTCTTTATTGTCCAATACCTAGTACAATGGGGCTTCAGTCTTAACCTGGTTCTCTAGACACTATGATGACAGTTGAAATAATTGAATAACAGTGTGATGGGGTTTAGTCACAAAATACCTCAAGGGGGTGCTTCCCAGAGTGCTGGCAAAGCTACTGACACTGGCGTACATGCTTTTTTGGGGCTTCTCACCACCCAGTCCTACTGGTCCAGATTGCCTGATCATCCATAGCCAAGGCACAGAGCTGAGATTACTACCCTCCTCTCTCCCCTCCCCCAAGGAGCAATGCAGATACTGAAACACTTCAGGTCTGAGGAAAATGCAGTTTGGGGCCCAGCTTCCAAGGGTACCACTTCCCAAATGGAATCAGAACCCCAAATGAATTATTTAGGTAAGCACCCTTTAACAATGGAAGGAGGATGTACACTGTGGTTGCTCTCCCAGGTAACAATGATTTACATTGGGCTTGATAGTAAATAAAATTGATTTTATTAAGTACAAGCAGAAGTATTCAAATGGTTGCAAGTGAAAACAGGTAGGGCAAAGTGAATTACAAATTTAAAATACCAAAAACCAGATAGCTAGTTCTAACACTTATTACAAACTTACCCTAAAACAGTTCTTATTCCAGCTAAGCCTCCAAACCAAGGGAAAACTTTCTCCCTGGGGTCCCTAGTTCATTCTCTTGGGAGTGACATGCCAGCCAAAGATAAAGACTAAAAAACTTTGCTTCTTAAATAGCCTCCCTTACAGGTGGGAATTCTCTCTCTCACATTCTCCCCTTCCATGGAAAACTACCTGGTCAGCCCCTACCAGTGGGGAGAGAGGTCACATGACTTCTTAAAACCAACCACTGCTAATACTTATAGGACAAAGGGGCTGTTTTAGGTGATCACCCAGACATTGAGGGAAACACCCTTAATGGCTTTCATTTGCACATTTAAAACCATAAAGCATTTCATAGTCCATATCTTTAACTTTCCACACAAGACTGATACATGCACCAAAATAAGATATACAGATGCAGCAGATTGTGACATTAAAATCAATAGGTTACATGAGGCGGTTTGTCCAAAGCATCTTTGAGTTATGCATATTTGTGTCCATAAGTCAGTTTCATAAAGCATGGGGGGGTAACCGTCACAAATAGTTAATGTGATTCAGTCCTGTATAATCCAAGTTGCTGCCTTCAGTTTTAGTAAACTATTTGTTTTTATTACATGCAATACTGAAATACTATAGCTGTGTAGTACATAGTGTGCATTTTCAGAAATTCCTTCAAAAATAAATGGGAAGGTGAAGATTTTTTACTCACGCTATGTGTTCACCCTTTGTCACAGGATGGTGCATGATACAAAAAGAGAAAATATTGTTTCACCTTATCAATCTGCAGCTGTTTTGCCCTCCATCTACTCAGCCCAGGTCCTTGTACATAATTAACAAGTCAAGTAACCTTCCCACCAACCAAAATCAGAATTGCATCCCAGCAGCCATCCATTCATTAGTTCCCAGCAGTTTGCCAGCACAGTGCTACAAAGAACACAAGTACTGTTTGTCCAACTCTATATATCTGCGTTTCAGAGCAGTTCCTCCTTTAAAGGGATTTTATTTTTCTTGGCAACATCTGAACTTAAATCTTACCATTGCTGAATGTTAAATGTACCAAAGTTCTGAGTTAGCAGCAGTTCACTCATAACTTTAACCTTCTGTCATGTGTTTCACAGCAGCTTCTTGTATTATCTGTGCTGGAAATCATTCTGTTCCACCTTGATATTAAAAAGGAGGAAATTCTTTCATTTCCAAGTCAAGCTACCACTGTGCTATTCTAAAGCTTCCTTCCAAAAAATATTAGAACAAAATCCTCATCAGTGGTAATTAATTTTGACAGTGTGGGCTTTGTAGCAATTCACAAACCTGTACTTTGTGCATCAGCATTCCTTATTATTCTAATTAAAGTGGAACATTGTGCCCTCGCCAGTCATTAATGGGTTTTCATTTCGTAAATGACATTTGCAGAAGTTAAAACGGGCAGTTCATATGAAGTCCACAGGCAACAGCGTTAAAATTAGCATCACCATAGCAACAGTTCTCCCATCATTAGCATTCAGGGCAACAGGAAATGTTTTGTTGTGCTTTGTTTCCAAATATATATATAATATATATATTAATTTGTAAGCGGAAAAGCCTACAAGACAGCATTTCAGGTAAAATAAATATATGTAACTGAATGTGGCTGTTCCAGGGTTTCTGAGATTTATGGTGGGAGCTTTTTTCCCCCCTACACAAGCTACATTTCGTGCTCGCTACAGCTGTGCTTGTCTAACCTCCTGAGCAGCATTTATTCATTGCCAGCCTGCTGCTCACCAATACGGTTTTGTATGAAGTCTCTCACTGGGTGCCGGAGAATCCATACTCAGTAAAGGATTCTATTAGTCTTAAGAAATTGTACCTGATCAAACAGAAGACTCTTTATATTCCATCAAGTGTGCATGCATGCATATCAAACTCTGTTTGGCTTTTTAAAATAAGATGTTTAAATTCTTTTTTTTTTTTTTTTTTACAAATAGCAATACAAGTACATACATTAGAAGGTAGTGAAACATTCAGTCCTGGTTTGTCTTGCATTAATACGAAAGGGAGAAACTGGGAAATACTTCAGGCAGGATCTTCCCTACTGTATTTCACACCCAAGAGGAACCCAAGCAGAATGCTGATAGTCTGATGCCCTTGAGTGGGAAAGCAGGCTGCTGCTGGCTATTGTGTCTGGCAGCCCAGAAAGGGTGTGATCATCTGAGCGGGAGATAGGTCTTGCTTCTCTGCTTCCATTGGCAGTGGAGGGAGGAGAGAGGAGCAGAGGGAAGCACATTCTGCACCTTCAAAACACAATAAACAGCACATCCCCTCAGAGCTCCCTGAAGCATTCTGCCTGCACCTGCCTTATAAAAGCAAAATGCACTCCGCAACTACAGAAGGAGCATAGTTTGGCCTACAGATACCAAATCATTTTTTGGGAAGGAAATCAGACAAAAATGCTATTCTAATGTAATATGTGTCAGTTATAATAATAAAGATAACAATGCTTTTTAAATTCTATTTTCTCAGTATCTGCTTTAGTTTTCCATAGTAACGGCCTCCCACCCTTCTATAATACCTTTCACCCTTCTATAATATCCTACTTTACAAATTGTTGCATGAAACTAAACTACTAAAACCAGCTCATTTTTCAAAAGGGAGCTAAAGTATATTAAACATTTCTTGTTCTTAAACATTTTCATAGTCTGGACCACATTTTAATGCAAAGAGTGCCTTTTGAATACCTGCTGCCCCAATCATGAGGATTAATTTTTTCCACCCACCAAACTTGTATAGTTAGAAGAACATAAGAAATGATATTGTTGAATATGTAACTTAAGAAAAATGGTTATTTTGTAGTCAATAATGCTGCCCAAAGAGGGGCAACTGTGAGGGAATTTGTGATTCCACACTTGGCATGTTATAAAGGAAGAAAGGGTGCTGTGGCTGTTGATTGAAGTTCTGAAACTTTTTTTATATACTCACATTTGTTCAACCATTTATTTTTCTTCTTTTACACAAACACCTTTTTGCTAGGTCAGTTTAATTTCTCAGCATAACTGACTTATTTCCCTTTTGATCCTTGGCAAGGGTTTTCTAAACATCTAAAATTGTTCTTTTCTTTTTCTTTAGTTTCTCGTGTCCCTTGCTGAAACATGATATTTTGCATCCTTTTCTCAGTTGATCTGTGTCGCGAGAATCACAGGTCCGATAATGAATACCCAAGGGGGGAAGGACAGAGCCAGGTGGACAGTTTTATCAAATAAAAAATATTTATTTATGACAGAGGTGAATTTATAGTATTTATTCTAAGATTTTTAATAGACCGTGTTAATAATGAATTTACAGTATTTATTATATTTATTCTATGGCTTCTAGTAAAACGTGTCAGAGATATAGGGATGGGAATGGCAAGGGGAATAGTCTCTAATCTTAAAATATCCAGCTACACTAATTAAATAACAGTGATAACTACAAACTCTTATGCACTACCCAAAAACAACTACAACACTAAGCTTATACAACAGGAAAAAATCAAATCATACATACCAACTTACACAGCACACGGAACATTTCACAGATATCGGTTCGGTTGCGAAGGCCTTGGTTACGCCCAAGAGTCGGGGGAGGTGGCTGGTCGGTTGATCAGGCTGGCAGCGCTTTGAAGTATACGAGAAGGCACACGCACGGTGGTACGTGTGTTGCGAAGACCTCCTAGAGCGAACTGTGCCATGGGTATTTATCCCCAAATCTGCACATCGCTTTCCCGCGCTTGCATATTACCATATATGGCCCAATGGTCACCAAGTGGGGGGTCTGTGTCCCAGGGGTTGGGCCGAAACTGTGCAGGTTTCATGCGACCAGGTAAGCCCCACAGTTCTCACGCCAAGGTGACGGGTGGGAGAGTCTGAGGCTATTTTCCCCTTTTCACACCTTTCCTTTTTCTAAAGGCAATAGTATGCAGGAAGGGTGTGGCCGGTTTCTCTCAAGGAGTACTGCAGAACAAGAGCGGCCTGGACAAACTTTTTTACTGGGGGGGGCGGGCAGTTTCTTTTCTCTAACAATCTGCCCAGATACATTCATTAGTACAATGCAGTATCTTATTAACAGAATAACTGCAGCCATAACTCAGTGCTCATGAAAACTAAACAGTTTAATGCTTACTGTCCTAGAAAATTAAGCCTCGCCCTAAATCTGTATAGTTTTTCCAGTTCTTTTTAGTGCTGCGACTTAAAGTTATCAATTAAAAAAATGACATTTCTGTATCTCAGATATCTTGGACTTACAGAGCCATCATCTTTCCTAGGTTAAGAGTGGTGTTTCTCTCTTCCTGATTAGACATTTTCCAGGCTGCACAATTACCTGCCTACCCTGAGGCTACGTCTACACTGGCATGATTTTCCGAAAATGCTTTTAACGGAAAACTTTTCCGTTAAAAGCATTTTCGGAAAAGCGCGTCTAGATTGGCAGGATGCTTTTCCGCAAAAGCACTTTTTGTGGAAAAGCATCCGTGGCCAATGTAGACGTGCTTTTCCGCAAAAAAGCCCCGATCGCCATTTTCACGATCATGGCTTTTTTGCAGAAAACAGTACTATGCTCGGAAAAAGTACTCAGAAAAAGACTGTTGCCCAAACGGGAGCAGCATAGTATTTCCAGAAAAGCACTGATGATTTTACATGAGATCATGAGTGCTTTTCTGGAAATTCAAGCGGCCAGTGTAGACAGCTGGAAAGTTTTTCCGGAAAAGCTGCTGATTTTCCGGAAAAACTTGCCAGTCTATACACAGCCTTGAGAGTTCTGAACAAGCCAGATGATGAAAGTGGTTTGCATCTACACTTTGCTTTCTTGTGAGAGGCCATAAATAGTGTAATTGCCCACAGTTGTAAATTATTACACAGTTGTTCTAAGCAAGCACATTTATTCTTATGGTGAAAGGACTACAGCTAAAACATTAAAACAATAAAATAACTTACACCCATGCTAATGAGCTTACCAAAGAGCACTCCTCAAATCCAACACAGACTCTGGCAGGTGGTTTGTCCTTAAACTCCACCAAGGATTTTTTTTCTTGTTACAAGTTTATAATAGCTATTAGTTCAGAACAAGCACCCACATGATGCTCAAAGTCTCTTCTTTATGTAGCTGGGGCCTTTCATCTTTGGATTCCAGGAGTAGGTAATCAGCAGAAAATAGGTTCTCTCCTTGGGTTATAATTTCAAAGTTTGCATTACCTTCCCTCCCAGGTATTTCACAGGTATGTTTATCCCAAAAGCTCATTCTTTATATGGTACTTGTTTTAAATAGTTGTTTAGAGTTTATTGCAGATCCCAGAGCTTATGTTGGCCATGTCTTCTCTCTAGAGAAGATATATATCCTAATGTTAATCCAGAAACTTCACATTACAATGGACTCCAAAGCTATTCAAACTTAATTCAGTAAGATCTCCCAAAGATATTGCAGGGAATTGATGTATCTGTCAAAATATGATTGATGCAGTCCATACCTGCCGCCTTCCAACTAATACTTACAAAAACAGGTTCCCACCACTGAGACCATTGGTCAATAGGATGTGGTTGCAAAAGAGCAAGTGGTGTTCCTGTCCTTTACTCTGCTTTAGGCATCATCATCAAAGCTACAGGCAAAACTGGGGTTTCAAAAACTTAATTTTTTTATTGGTGAAAATTTATGAAGCTGAAAAAGCTCAATACGGTTTTTAAAAACTGAGTTGAAAGTTTCATACTGGCAATTAAAAAATAATTTTGAGTTCAGAACTGAGCTATTTGACGTAAGCTTTGGATGGAGGGATAGATGTGAAATACCAAAAGGTTGTTTTTCTGATCATAATTGAACTCAGCTTTATTTATTTTTTAAATTACTGCCTGTTAACTGAAGTTACTATCTCAAATTTCATTTCCTTTTTTTATTACCAGGGTGACTCAGTCAAAACAATTTGAAATACTTCATGACTATCTTAGCACTAATGAGGTTTCTTTTTAAGTTTTTATTAAACAACACACAGCATGCATCCTGTTACACCAACCCAGGATTCCATGGGGAAGCAGGTAGTCACCTGGGCATTATTTCACGTCTGCACCTCTGACCCCGTTGTCTCTCAGTAAACTCATCTAGTGTTGAAGCTTGAGTGCCTGATTCTCCTTTCTTAATGGTTCTACACAAATTTAGCCTAGACGTGTCACTTCAGTTATGTCTACACAGCATCATTATTTTGGAATAACTGATGTTCTTCCAAAACAACATAGTCCACATCTACACTACAAACAGTTATTTAGACATAATGTCAAAATAATGTCAAGCTTACTCTGACTCTTGTAACCCTCATTGGACAAGTAGTAAGGGAAGTTGGGGGAAGAGTGCTCTATCTAGAAATAACTGCTGTGTAGACAGCACCAAATGCTATGCAATTAGTTTAGCTCAAGTTCTGTAACTTATTTTGAGTTTAGGCCTGCTGTGTAGATGTGTCCCTAGAGATTCTTCTGGTGTAAATATGGTTGCATGTGACTCATTCCACTCCCACTAGACACACACATCCCCACTGCAGGTGTTTTGTGGATTGCAGCAGGGTAAATGGCCAGAATGGAGCATATTTCAATACTCTCAGGCTGGCAGAAGAGTCCCTGGGCTGCTCTAAGTTAGATCAGGAATAGTTCAATTGCCAGTGAATCCCAGAGACAGGAGTGTAAATGTTTGTATCTCTTATGCATAAGCTGCTTGACTGACACAAGGCTACTGCCCTCTTTGACTTCAGTGAAGTTACTCCTGATTTACAGCAATGTAAATGAGCTTAGAGTTCGGCACTCACTGTCTTCTCATCTCTACCATGATTTGTCACATTAGTGCCAAAAGCATTGCTGAGTAAATATTTGCTGTTTGCAAAATATGAGTCTCTATTTGTAGTCCCTAGAGCAAGCCAAGTGCAAAGCCCTTTATACAGCTTTGCTTTTGTAGATCTGCTCACCATTTCAGAAATGAGCAAAGAAAAAGCTCTGTCAGACCATATCCGTTACCCAGCCATTTCTGAGTGTGCTACATGCTATTATCTTGTACTTTATAAGCATGGCTTTACATTATTCAGGTGGTGGGACTCCCACAACTTCCCTGGGAGTCTTTTCCTCAGTGTTATTCTAAATAAATTTTGCTCAATTTTCATACTAATGCATATACACACTTCCAAATATTTCCTCTCCCTTTTTGGTGCTCACACTCCTCAATACTAGGCAGTTTTTACATCTTTTTTCAATAAGGCAACATTAAACTAAATTAACCTTGTCTCCCCTCTTCTAACATAGAAGAGATCACTTTGGTGCACCTCAGCTTTCCTCTCTCAGGGTATGTCTAAACTACATGGCTCCGTCAACGGAGCCATGTAGATTTGTTGTTTTGGCAAAGGCAAATGAAGCTGTGATTTAAATGATCGTGGCTTCATTTACATTTACATGGCTGCCGCGCTGAGCCAACAAACAGCCGATCAGCTGTTTGTCCGCTCAGCGCGCTAGTCTGGACGCTCCCCTGCCGACATCAAAGCCCTTTGTTGGCAGCCCCGGTAAACCTCGTCCCACGAGGAATAACGGGGCTGCTGACAAAGGGCTTTGATGTCGGCAGGGGAGCTTCCAGACTAGCGCACTGAGCGGACAAACAGCTGATCGGCTGTTTGTCGGCTCAGCGCGGCAGCCATGTAAATGTAAATGAAGCCGTGATCATTTAAATCGCGGCTTCATTTGCCTTTGCCTATGTGTCTAATCTACATGCCTCTGACGACAGAGCATGTAGTCTAGACACAGCCTCAGCTTATGGATAAGTATGTCTCCTTCAAATATTCATTTAAAGTCAGAGGAGCCTTACGACTTATGTGTACAAACAATTAGTTCACAGCACGCTGAAAGAGTGAAGGAATCTACCTTGTGCTAGGCAAGTCTACCTTGTTGCACAAGTGTCTCGTGTGAACCCTGATGCTATACACTAAAAGGTCCCTCATGTACTTCAGTCTACTCACATTTCAAGGCAGGGTAGATCAAATTTCAGTACAGAATTTTTAGTGGAGGCTGTATAGTCCACATGGACATGCTCCCCTTGACTTGCCTTAGTCCTCGTGAGGAGCAGGAGTACCAGCGCAGATTAGAGTACCCTCTCAATTCAAATTAGCATGTCTTCAATAGATCCATTAATTCGCACCCTGGAAGATTAACTGTGGTAGGTTCAATCTTCTCTTTAGTGTAGACAAGCCTTTAGTGTGCATCAAGTCAGTGCAAAGTAGATTTGCATCCTAGCTTGTTGTGAACTAAGTTTGTATACACAAGCCTTCAGAGCCTTTTGCTGTTGTACTGACATTACCATTACTCCCAGTGTCCAGATGTCTGTATCGTAAGATGTGCAGCAGCTTCATTCATTCAAAAAGGCCAAGAGACAATCTGGTCTGAGTGGCTTGCTAAATTGTAGTTTACAGATTTCTCTTTCAGATTTCACACATTTTTATATACAGTATCCATATTCTTTTCCTATTTTTCCCCTTTTTGGAAAATCCGCTAACAGAATCTGCTAACAATAGCCATGCCCTCTATTGTTTTCATGAACATAAATCTCTGTCCCAACTAGAAGACCAAGCACTTGGTTTTTTTTGTTCCCCTGGACATACTCCTCCTGGACATGATACTTATATATATGCCTCCTTCCCCTTAACACTGCCTATAGCAAACTTGTGTTTGCTCCCCAAAGCAAAGCCCCAAATATACTACTCTAAGGTGCATGCTATTCTTTTATCTTCAACTTCTCATACAACCCACATAGTCATGGTATCTTCAACAAGTATGATTTTACCTTTAATCTTCTCTTTTGGAAGCCCATCTGTGGGATCCAGTTTCATTTTTGCTGAGACAATGGTAGTTTCACCGGTGAATGATTAGTGAAATACAAGAGAAATGTTTCACATTTTAACCAAAACTACTCACAAGTGAAATTTGTATTAACAACATTTGGTTTCAACCGGCAGTTTCCAGCTGCAAGTGAAAATGGACAGGTGGCAACCTCAGATCAATGTTATGTTATTACTGAGAAGCTTTGATCTAACTAATGTATAATAAATAAGTTTCTGCATTTTAATCACCTGGCTCATTTTGCTGAGATTGATTTGTTTTTCAAACACCCATCCTGATCTTCCTGTTTTGTTTTGTTTTTAATTAGATTATTTTTGATCATTTATTCATTTCAGCACACCCATCAGTAGGTAGTTGGGTAGAGGTTATTATGCTGTTTACCCACAACTTTTTCCCTTTCCAGTGTTTGCAAGAGCCACTGTAATTTTCAAAATGTGTCTATTTTTTTCTTAGAGGAGCATAAGGCACCAGAGTCATTACTTTGGGATAGAATGATTGATTATTGAACATTGATTTCTGATGATTTAAAACAATAAAAGGTCAACAACTTCTTTTGCCAATAAAAATACAATTCAGCGCTCTTTAAATTCTGATTCTCCTCTCATGTATTTTATGCTACACTATTGTTTTACTTGAGTGAAATTCTATTGACTGCAGTGAAGTTAGTTCTGATCTCACCCTCATGTAAGTTAAAAGAGAACCAGGCCCAATGGCCTATATATGAATCTGGAGTTTGTAGAGGAAAGATTGATTTAAAATGTATTTTTCTCGGTCAACTGGATAGCTGAGAGGCTTGATACAGAGCTTTCAATCCAAGATAGTTGTTTCACAGCCAGCTCAGGAGAGCAGTGGCCAAAAAATGCTTTTCATTGCCTATGTGATATGAGTTAATGATCTCAATCTAGTTCTTTACTGGACAGGTGCCCACATCTCAGAAAGAAATCACAATTGTCAACAGTTCTTTCTTCTTTTGATAGACTTGCCAGAAAGGTCAAGTGTTGCTGGGAACCATGAATGAAGATTAAGTCCCAACTCAGAAGAACATTTAAGCACATGCTGAAATGTCTTTGATGTCAATATGCAGTGTTGATGTAGCTATGTTAGTCCCAGGATATTAGAAGAGACAAGGTGGGTGAGGTAACACACTCTGGGCTCATCTAGACTGTGCTAAAGTGTCGAAAGCGGACATGCAAATTCTGCTGGAAAACTCTGCTTTTGAAAGTGAAAGTAGTCAAGACATGTTTTTTTCAGCAACCCCCCCTTTTTTCAAAAAGCTGCTTTTCCTCAAAAAATGAGGTTTACGCGGCTTTTTGAAAAAGGGAAGAGCTTTCGAAAGTGAGATTGGAAGAAGATATGAAAATTCCCATGGAAATTGCATACCCCATTTCGACACTTTAGCATAGTCTAGATGAACCCTCTATGTTTCCCAGGCTTGAAGAAGAGCTCTGGTTAGCACAGAAGCTTGTCTCTCTTTCTAACAGAAGTCAGACCAATATTACTTCACCTGCTTTGTGTCAGTGATGCCAATGGAATTTAAGTGCAGATTAGGAATGAGGGACCTTGTAATGTGGGGAAGCAAACACAGCAACGAACTGTACTATACCTTTTGTGTTAGTGAAGTCCAACTTTAGTCACCTCCCAGGCTGTCAATTCTGCACCTTTCATAAGAACTACATATATTTTTGGGATGAAGGAGAAAGGTGCCCTTCTTTACTGTTAGTTTCTTTAACTTGATAGCCTACAATTGAATAAAAAGGCCCATACAAAGAAGTGATGGGGGAAGAGTGATTTTTGTGTTTTTGTTTGTTTATTTTTGCTCTGATACAAACCCTTTACCACTGATTTTCTTGTTTGACAGATAAACGGCCACTATAAAAGTAAGCCTTGGAAAGCAGATCTCTTTTAACCATTCTGTAGACTATGTTATTACATTAAATAGCATCCATATAGGCTTAGTCCAATTGGTCATATTTGTTTTCTCCAAATTACTGGCACATTTTTAATACTTTATCGTGCAACATTACCATGGAAATAGCTATCAAACACAATTACTTTCTCCATCTGTGACATAGCCGAATGTGCACCATCATCAACAAATGATCATTTTTATTGCATATGGTCCTCTTAAAACATTTTAAAATAAATGTTAACTACATTTAAAAGTAATGTTTAGTATACAAATTGTCAGCAGAATAACATGGCATAGAATCTAAAACAGAATCATATTCAGTTCTGGATATTGGAAGAATATTATCAATCAAGATCACAAACTCCTCAAACAAGAAGTATGTTTCACTTCTTCCAACTCCTAAATTGTCAGTGTTCTAATGGGACTGCATAAATGAATAGTTTGAGAAACTACTAAAATTAAATTATCTGAAGAGTTATGATTAAGAACATAAGAACGGCCAGTCTGGATCAGACCAAAGGGCCATCTAGTCCAGTATCCTGTCTTTCAGCAGTGGTCAATGCTAGGTGCCCCAGAAGGAATGAACAGAACCAGTAATCATCAAGTGATCTCTCTCCTGTCATCCATTTCCAGCCTCTGAAAAACAGAGGCTAAAGATACCATTTCTACTCATCCTGGCTAATAGCCACTGATAGACTTCACCTCCATGAATTTATAAAGTTCTTTTTTAACTCTGCTAAAGTCCTGGTCTTTACAACATTCTCTGGCAAAGAGTTCCACAGGTTGACTGTGCACTGTATGAAGAAAAACTTCCTTTTATTTGTTTTAAACCTGATACCTATTTCATCTGGTGACCCCTAGTTCTTAGGTTATGGGAACAAGTTAATAACTTTTCCTTATTCACTTTCTCCATACCTGTCATGATTTTATAGATCTTTGGCATATCCCCCCTGAATCTCCTCTTTTCTAAGCTAAAAAGTTCCAGTCTTTTTAATCTCTCTCCATATGGGACCTGTTCCAAACCCCAATCATTTTTGTTGCCCTTTTCTGAACCTTTTCTAATGCCAATTCGTCTTTTTTGAGATGAGGCAACCGCATCTGTACTCAGTATTCAAAATGTGGGCATACCATGGATTTATACAGAGGCAATAAGATATTTTCTGTCTTATTCTCTATCCCTCTGTTAATGATTTCGAACATTCTGTTTGCTTTTTTGACTGCTGCTGCACATTGATCAGTCCCAGTACGGATCCTTGGGGGTCACTGCTAGTTACCTCTCTCTTTTCTGAAAACTGACCATTTATTCCTACCCCTTTTTCCTGTCTTTTAACCAGTTATCAATCCATGAGAGAACCTTCCGTCTTATCCAAAGACAACTTACTTTACTTAAGAGCCTTTGGTGAGGGACCTTATCAAAAGCTTTCTGGAAATCTAAGTACATTATATCTACTGGATCTCCCTTGTCCACATGCTTGTTGACTCCCTCAAAGAACTCTAGTAGATTAGTAAGGCATGATTTCCCTTTACAGAAACCATAGTGACTTTTTCCCAACAAATTATGTTTATCTATGATCTTGTAGATCTCTATCATATCCTCACTTAGTCTCCTCTTTTCTATGTGTCTAACAATTCTATTCTTTTCTGTAGTTTCAACTAATTTGCCTGGTACTGCCATTAGACTTAAGGGTCTGCAATTGCCAGGATCAATGCTAGAGCCTTTTTAAAATATTAGAGTCACATTAGCTATCTTCCCGTCATTAGGTATAGAACCTGATTTAAAGGATATATTACAAACCACAGTTAATAGTTCCACAATTTCCCATTTGAGTTTTTTCAGAACTCTTGGGTGAATGCCATACGATCCCGGTGACTTGTTACTTTTAAGTTTACCAATTTGTTCCTAAACCTCCTCTAATGGCACCAGAATCTGGGACAATTCCTCAGATTTGTCATCTAAAAAGAATGGCCTGGGTTTGGGAATCTCAGCCGTGAAGACCAAAACAAAGAATTTATTTAGTTTCTCTGCAATGACCTTCTCGTTTTTGAGTGCTCCATTAGTATTTTGATCATCCAGTGTCCCCACTGGTTGTTTAGCAGGCTTCCTGCTTCTGATAGACTTAAAAAACATTTTGCTATTACTTTTTGAGTTTTTGTGTAGCTGTTCATCAAACTCCTTTTTGGCTTTTCTTATATTTTTACACTTAAGATATTACGTACTGTATATTGATTGCTAAAGCCAGCTGACTAGTCAAGGTCTAGTCCATTATGCCCTGTTCAGTCTACTCAGGCAAAACTCCCATGACTGCTGAGTCAACATGTTCCATCTTTGCAAAATATTTTTCCTTAATAAATTAATTTATCCAATATGTAACTTTAAAAAAATAATTAGAACAAATAGGGATGCAGAGATTGTAATTCTCAAAATAATGATAACATTTTTAGGGAGAGGAAATAAGTAAAAGTGTAGTAATAAAACTATTGTAAACAAAAAGAAACCAGTCTTGAGATGCAGCATTAGATTGACAAAGAATGTTATGTACATAAGCAAAAGTAAATGTTTTGAATACAGCAGCAAGGTAAGTATGTGCCATGTATCTGAACTCAGATTTTATTGTGCCAGGTAAACTTAGGCTCTGCCGCGTCCAGGGAACGCATCTGCTCTTTTGCTTTATTTTTGCAGAAGAGCAGACACACTCTTTCGGAAGCCCTGTCTTCCTCCTTCCACAAGGAAGATAGGCTCTTCTGATAGAGGAGGTTTTTCCAAAATTTGGCCCAGTGTAGTCGGGCCAAATTTTGGAAAAGTCTCTTCCAATAAAACAATTGGAAAAATGTGAGTACCTTTTTCTGATAAAACCCCATACTCTAAACATAGTCCTAGTGTCTTCCTTGTGTTGACTCTGGATTGATGCAGATTAGTATAATCATTGAATGTGTGATAAGTGCCTGCAAAATGATATTTGGTTCAGAAGGTGAGTCAGATTTTTATTTGGTCTAAATGAGAGTAGCAGTACTGACACCAGTGGGAAAAAATGATTATTTAAATCAGTTGATTATATGGCACCATATATTTAAAATGTGAGAAGTAGATTTCTTTGTGTTTTAGAGTCAAGGCTAAGAATTGCCACAGTCTTTGCTAAATGAGAGAGACAAATCTAACAGATATTTATTTTTCACTTTGGGAAAGATCAGTTTATTTGCTGTGAGCATTTCTTCTACACAATGGATAATATGAATTTCCCAGTGTTTGTTAGGTTAAGTTTGCCAATGTTGAAGACTGTTACTGCAAAGTGATGCTGCTGTGAAATAAAGATATTTTTTTTCTTTTGAGGGAAAGGTAACTTAGAAAGACAGTAATATGAAGGAATAATATTGCTTGTGATTGATAAATAGAGGGATAATTCTCTAAACATTTGAGTACCATCTGGTATAGTGTCACCTAGTAAAAAAGATGATAAAAATTAATAGTTGCTACATTCAGACCTCTGTTTAGCCCTGGCAGAAGTATTTTGTGTTGAAGTCTCAAATGTTTTCCAACTTAGATAAAGCTGTTGAAGATCTGTCATATGAGGTGAAAAAAAAAATGAGGTGAAATGTCCAGTGATATGCTCCAGGGTAACAACAGAAATAGGGGAGATGAAAATGTTGATGTGGCCCACAGAGAAGATCTTTATGGATTCATACGATTTTAGGTCTGTGGAGTTTATTTTAAGTTTGAACTGGCATTCACAAAGAGAGTTTTTAAAGGCCAAAACAAGTTCCACATCCGAATTTGTGATCTGTTTGATTATTTCAGAGGGATTATTATTTCATTTTGTTCAGTGTGGAAAGGAACATATGTTTTGATCTTTGGCCGATTCTGTAGTCTGCAAAGCCACCAATGATGTTAACAGTTGTAGAAATTTAAAGATAGATTCAGGTAGATTTCTAGTAGTCATTAAAATGTCATCCATTTGCCTCGAGGCTTTACAAGTAAGGGTCCTACTTTTATACATATGAATGAGACATGCTCCAATTTTCATCTCTAGTTTTTCCACTACTAAGTTGAGCGAGACATATGAAAAAATGTCTTCACCTTGCGTTGCCCTTCTTCTAAGGTGCAAACTTCATTGGCAAGGTTAGAGTATTAAATTGATGTATGCTGTTAACTGAAAGGTGTTGAAGTTTATTGAGATGTATTGTATTGTATTTTGAGATGTATTTGGCTGAATCCAAACTTCTTAAACAGTTCTGTTGACTAACGGAGATAATGAGAAGACATTTAAGCATTACTTCATAATATTTTCTTCTGGATTTTAGCAACCACGTAATATTTTGCTATCACTTTTCTAAGCTCTGGTTGAATCCCTTTTCAACTAGTTAAGAGTACAGAATCACCAAAATATACAAAATGGTAAAGGAGAGAAATTTCACAGTCCCCAATTAATTAAGGAATTTTATCCTGGAGGTTACTGGATCAAATGTATACTGATGGATATTATTTGCCTTCAGTGAATGAAGGTCCTTATCTCTTTCAGGGTTTGTATACTGCAACATAAGACCAAAGTTAGTTTGATTTGAGACAACCACATGAGTTAGGGAGCTGTGAGCTTGAGCATCTACATGGTATTTGAACCCTGTGTTAAGCGTTTTCTAACCTGTGTTTGAAGCTAGGGCTCTGGTATCCACACTGCAGTGCACAGACCCAAGGCAAAGGAGCCATATCAGAGAGTCCCTAGTCCCTCTCCTCCGCAAAAAGTAGCCGTGCTAGTCGTAAAACATGGTGCACTGTGGGAAAATGTTACTTCCTGCTCTGCATGTTACCAGGAAGCTGCTGTTTTTGCAAAAGAGTATCAGTTTACGATCCACTGTAGACCGAGATGGTTCCTCTGACAATGATCAGAAGAGAATGAGTTAATACTGACCTGAGCTGTTGCTGTTTGCAAAATGGGGGAGTGCCTTCCCTTTTTAATAGATGGGATTGCAGATTGTTAAGATAGAGAGGACCTGGAAGCTTTCCCATAGAATTGTTGAATGCTCCCAGCTGATTCCCAGGACTGGAGTCCACCTGGGCTGCATCTACACTGCAAAGCAAGAGGGCTCAAATCCTGGGTCCGGGTCCCAGCCAGTGGCAATGCATGGGAAGGGGTGCACCCGTACTCCCCTGCTTCACTCACCAGCAGTGGGGAATGTGCAGGCAGATCCAGCCTGCATGGCACCACTTCTTGCCGCTCTTGGGCATGCTGGGAAAAGGCAGGTAGGGAGTGGTGGAGCACAGGCAGGGAGAGGTGGGGCCAGTGCTCCTCTCTTCCTCCCCTCCCACACATCACCACTGGTTCCAGCTTAATTTCAGCTCAGACCTCCACCCCTGCAAAATCCTGGGGCCTGGGTCCAAGCACTGGAGTAGCATAATTGTAATGTAAATGCCAGGAGGATAAGTCCATGCTTGAGCCTGGGCCTGAATTGCAGTGTAGTCATCCCACAATGCCTTGCACTGTGCATGGGCTTCAATTTTTTTTTTGTTTTGTTTTTGAGATGCAACTGTGCTCAGAAAGTTGTGACATTTCTATCAATATTAACACTTTCACTCTTTTTCATAGAGGAGAAAAAATATAATATGGTTTAAAATAAGGAAAGACTATTGAATCCATATGCAGGTAGAAGAAAAATTGCAAACTGCTAATTTCTATTAGTAATTTGTTCAGCATTCAGGATGCTCATATATGTATAGGTATACACACTAGCAGATTTACTCAGCATTGCCTAGGTCCTTCAGGGCAGGGCCTTGAATATGCGGAGGGGAGTGCATGAGGGGACCAAGCTTGTGTGCTCTCCCCTCCTCCCACCTCTACCTACCTGGGGCATGTTCTCCTACTCCCAGACGACTTCCAGTCCACCTGGGTCCAATTCCCCCCTCCTACCCCGGGTCAACACCCCAGCCTGCCCACGAACTGTTTTCTTCTCCTCAAGGCCAGCCCCAGCCCACCCAGGCCCATTTTCTCCCCCCACCCAGTGCTGTGGTCAAGGGCTAGGAGTGGGGGAAAGGTGTTGGGGCAGGGAGGCTACTTACCTGTGTGATGGGAGGCACAATGATGTAGCCCCAATCCTACTGGCCACTCCCTTGGTGGTATGACATCCCCCAGTGGCCACTCAGCAGGATAGCTCTTTCCTGAGATTTCAGTGACCACTCTCATATCGCATGTCTCCAAAAACAGCCCCTCGCTTTGTATGTTATGAAAAACTGTCCCTTCCCAGGGCTTCTGGTTCTCCTGCCCCAACCAAACCCTGTCCTTTTAAGTTAGGAGAAAAGAAAGCTGTATACCGTGTGTGTGTGTGTGTGTGTGTGTGTGTGTGTGTGCGCGTGCGCGCGCGCACGTGCCCCCCAACCAAACCCTGTCCTTCTTTTAAGTTAGGAGAAAAAGAAGCTGCATTCCGAGTGTGTGTGTGTGTGTGTGTATTTTCCAGAAACCATGTGTTTTGAAAAGGGATTTGAGGGAAAAGGGATCAAGTCAGAGTGTTCATTTGAAAAAAGGAGGAGACTCTTCCAAGCCTAAGGACACTATAAAATAAACTTCATATTAGAATGAAATAAAATATGGGGAGGGGAGGAGAGTTTAAAGTTAAGGCACCGCACTGCAACTCAGGAAATCTGGGATCAGCTCTAGATTTGCCATGAGACCTTAAACAAATAACTTAATCTTTCTCTGTGTTTCATTTCCCCATTCTTCAAATGACGATTAAAATAATTCCCTACCTCATGTGGTGTTGCAAGGATAATTTCCTCAATTAATTTTGCAAGCTGCTTTAACTGGTATGATCATGGGAGACTATATGTAGATCCATAAATACAAAAGGAGCCATTGAAAGGCAATAAATATTGAATTCCACTGGTACCATTTTTTCAGAGCAGAACTATACTTCAAAGCAACAAAAATTACAAAGATGCATAAGACAACACCCCTGAAGAGACAAGTAACACAACATGCATTAATTCAAAGTTGCCCAGACTTTGCTCACTCTGGACTTATTGAGCACAGCAAGCTGCCATCTTTAATACATAGACGGAGCCTTGCTATTTCTGGGTCCCAACATTCAAAGTTTCATCTTAATCTAAGTGGCTTTTATCCAGATGCAGAGTATTTTCTCTTCAGTATACTATTTGCATGAGACAGTTTTGGAAAATGTCTTCAGTAACTGTCAGAAACCTTTTTTGTTTGTTTGTTTGTTTGTTTGTATAGTTTTATTTAGAAAGAAATGTTTGTTACAGACAAGGTCAAATATATTTTTATTGATTGCAAAAGAGAAATAAATTAGATAAAAGGAAGGAAAGGAATGCTTCCTCCTTAAGAGCTTTGGAAGCCTTTTGAACAGAGAGTTGCTTGTTAGTGGCATGCATTCCCAAGCCTGCATAATGATCAGTAGCCAGAATCAAATTCCCTGGGCACTGAGTGAAGTCGAATGCCAGATGCAGAGTTCCTAGCTTTAGAGGAGATTAGTACACTGATAGGAGACAGTGGAGAGGTTAATGATTTGGGAAATCATCTTTTGTGTACCAACCTTCCCCCCCCCCCCCAAAAAAAGGCCTGTGTGCATGCATAGGAGGAGAGATTGTCGAGTGAAAAGAGAGAATGAGTGAGCAAAAGGGATTATAAAGTGCTGTTCATTTTAATCTCTCAGCGGGGAAAACTGTTATTTATTTCGAACTGGGCATGCAGAGAAAAGTAAGGAGTATAGCTTGCTTGTTTTGTTGTTGTTTAATTTATCCTTATTAGGCCCCATTTATTTCTTAATCTAAGTCAATGAAGGGATAACCATTCCTTTTGCTAACACAAATACCTCAAACCAAGAACTTACTATGGCATAATTATTTTTCACCTCTGATTCATAGATTGCAAATATTAACGTGTAATTTTGCTTAGTAGAGGCTTGGGGTTTTGTGTTGATTTTGCAAATAACATAGTACTTACTCTTCCTTCAGTTTTTTAAATGATTTTATTTTATCCAGTGTTTGGTCAACATTTTACGTCCTTGACCTCCCCACTGCTGTGACTATTGCTGTTTCCATTCTTCTCTATCGAACTAGGGTAGGAAATGTTCTTTATTTTGAAACTATCCTCTTTCGTGGTCTGGGATGGAAGCGAAAGAAGAAGTATTGAAGTTTATATCACCAGTAGCTTACTCCTGTGGTGTCTGGGTATGCTATCCCAGTGATGCTTTTGATAAAATTAGTTCAAAAAACTACACTGCAGTTCTGCTCCTGTTTCAGGTATCATCCCCGGAAATGGAGCGAACAACCACTTTGCCTCCATATGTTATATGGGTTGTTACCTCAGCTACAAAATACTTTCCCCTTCTCCAGCTCAGGCTTCCCAAGACTTCATTAGGGCTAAAAGTCATATGTGCATCAAAGGTTTCTAAAATGACAGGACCTCTATCAGGCCTCCTTGTTCAACAGCATGAAATGTAGTGTGGTACCAGGCCCATACGTGGGGGGATGCGAAGGGTGAGAACACTCACCCCACACCCCAGTCCTCCATTGGGTCGATTCCGGCTGGTCTGGGAAAGGCAGAGGCAACGTGCTACCAGCCTCCCTCCCCCATGCTCTGGCCGGCTGGGGAAAGACAGAAGTGGTGCACTGCCCCAGCCTCCCTCCCCGTGCTCCGGCCAGCCAGGGGAAAGCACAGATGGTGATGTGCTGCCAGCCTCCTCCCCCACACTCTGGCTGGCTGGGTGAAAGCCTGAGGCTGATTCTTCCCTTTCTCCCCCAGGAGAGAGGCCAGGGGCTGGGGGAGGGCATCCACCAGCCCCTCTCAGAGCTCAAACCACCCCACAGAAATTCCTATGTACAGGCCTGGGTACAGACCCACACATACACTGCATCCAAGACAGAGAGTAACTAGGATTTCAGTTTTAGTCAGGGTAATCTACTACAACAGCAGAAACAAATACAAGACCCAAGGGATTTTATTAAAAATTCTAGAGGTTATATTGTCATTTTGCATTCATTCATCAGAAACTCAGGCCTTGGTTTGCCAAAAGCATCAGTGCACTCTGTTTTGAACACAAGTTTGTTGCATGCATTGTATCTCTTACTGCAAAATAAGCTTGGGCAGTACATGCTGGGTCGGTTCAGTGGAATCAGTTGTTCCGTTTCATTAGCTATACAGAAAAGTGTTAAAATAAAACCTTCACACACAGGTCTTCTAAAAGCATTTCAGTTTATCATTACGGTAGGACCCTTTTGTATGCAACTTGTAAGACGTGCTATGGCTTTGTGGCATGAACCAATGTCCACATATAAATGAAAAATAACTATGCACTTCACAGGGGACATCTCATGTTTTCACCTGGTCCTATATATGGAACTCTGCCACTACCCTAACTAATCTACTATATAAATAATTGAGGCTATGTCTTGACTGCAGACTTCTTTTAGAAGAAGCTTTTCTGGAAGAGATCTTCCAGAAAAACTTCTTTCGAAAGAGACCGTCCACACTGCAAAAGCGCATTGAAAAAGCGATCTGGTGTTTTGAAAGAGAGCGTCCACACTGAATGGACGCTATCTCGCATTTCAGCTGTAATTACTATGTACCTCCAGGGCACCTGTGCTTTTTCCTCTTTCCTCTTCTTTCAAAAGAACTCCCTCTTTCCCATCCACATACGACTTTTTCCAAAAGAGCTCTTTTGGAAAAGGCTTCTTTCTTGTAGAATGAGGATTACCAGTGTCGGAAAAAACCCTCCGTTCTTTCTATTTTCTTTCAGAAGAACGTGATTCCAGTGTGGACGTAACTGAAGTTTTTTCAGAAAAATGGCCATTTACTGAAAAAATTCTGTAATGTAGACATAACCTGAGTGTTACAGTCCCCTCCCGTGGTGTATATGCTTTTGAATGTTTTCCTCTGAGTTTGCCTTTAATCTGAGTACATGAAGAAGGCATTGTTCAGGAAAATTACTCCACTATATTGAAATAATATTTAAAAATATGTTACTGTACTTCCACTGTCAGTGAAGCATATAGCAAAAAGTAATGTATTATCTAGGAAAGAGACTCATGCTGAAGAGAGCTGTGGGTGAATGGAGGGAAACAAGGACAGATAAATCCTACAGGTATCGGTCTTTGGCATCCATCTCTCACAGATGATCCATGAATGTGCCATGATGCCATCTAGAGTGATTTTCAGCATTTATTTACACAAAAAGAAAATAGGCTCAAATAGCATAACGGATTAGCAAGCCTGACAAGAATTTACCACAAAGTGTTTTTATGCGAGGCAAGCCCCTGCTAATCCACTACTCAGTTAACTGATGAATGGAAGAACCACTCTTGCAAACAAGACTACCTGCTTCCCAGAACTATGCAAACAAGACTTATTTAGTTAATAAGAAAATACCATGTCATTGCTTTCATCAGCATTAAAAAAAGTTCCTTTAAGTTTCTAATTTAGTGGCAAGAACACTGGATTTAGACTCTTGATCTGAGATATGAATTAGCTTCTGGCTTGCTATGTGACCTCAGAGAAGTCATATCACTAATATGTGCTTAGGGTTTCCCCATCTGTAAAATGGGAATAGTAATACTCCCCTTTTTGAGAAATCACATGGAAATGTACAGATGAAAAGCACTATTTCAGAGCCAGATGTAATATAAATATAATATTTATTTTATTATTTATAATAATATTTATTACTATTTTACTATGAAATTTGGACAAATCTATGGCCCTGACCCCACAGGAAAAAAAACCAGGCATACCAAAGAAGCAGATTCTATTGCCCATTTAAAAAAAAAAATCGCCTTGTTTAAATTGAGCAGAGCAGGCATGTAATCTCTATTTTTATTATCAATTTTCAAAAGTGATTCAGAACACTAAACCAATCTCTGTTAATGAGTAGGATGAGATTTTTATTGGAGGTAGATTATCCCACATCTGCCTGCTGTGAGATTTCTTTCACCTTCTTTGGAAACATCTGCTGCTAATAAACGTCAGAAACAAAATACTGGACTAGGTACACCATGGGGTCTGATCAAGTATGGCAATTCCCCAGTTTCTAACAATCAGTTTCCCAGGTTCTGATGAAGTCTCAGTATAAGTCTTCAATGCGTAAATTGACTCATTAGAACTTGTTGAATCAAATCATTATGGGAAAATAATTAAAGCTCTCCTTCAACTGAAATAAAAAATATATAGTTTACACACTACATCAAGGAGACAAAAGGTTCTTCAATAAATAGATTACATTAAAAAATAATTTTAAAATACATATCTTCTTCACTTGAAAAAGACCAAAGATAATAATTATATTAACAAATTAAATATCTTCTTCCAATTAATTATCCCAACATGAGTATACCTTTTTAACAATTTCTTCATACTGAGGACAGTGCATCTACAATTTTGAATTGTACTGGCATTGCTCATTTTCAGTGAGAAAAAACTAATTTCTTAGGTAGATCGGAATAGCTAAAAGTTCTTATGGATTTGCAGAAAACAATCAAACCACATAAATGGATTTTCTTTTGGCAGTCAAATTATATAGTCAGTAGACCTTAATCTTTCAACCTTTATGTTTTCCAATTGTTATTCAGTGGGTAATAGTTTGTTGGGGGATCACAGGGTTAATTTGCTTCTGAATTGAAAAAAGGATCAGAATTTCCCTTTAATGTTATAAAAAACCAGTGTGCTGTGTGGGTGTAAGGTAGAAAAAAGCCAACAGAATGGATTCACTAATTGGGGTTTTCACCTGCTGTGAGTCTAATTGAATACAATGCTTTATTTGTAACTGAAGGAGAAAGAAGATAGTGCAAAGTATCAGAATTTCAGACTAGTTTTTAAATTCCTGTTATTTGGCACTGTGGTCTGGGAAAGGAAGACAAAATATGATAAATGGCAGAATCAAGCAGCTCTTAAGGTGGACCAGAAAAACATAGTAAAAACTGAAAAACTGTACCATCCATATCAGTGCCACATACTTCTTCCCAAATTAAATCATATTATGTAGAACTGTGGATTTCAGGTTCAAGGTACACCGAATTATTCTGAATTAAACTTCACACCATTAAATTCACAGAACAGTTTCCTGTTTATCTCAAAGAAGATGCCAGCCTTCACTTTTTTTTTTTTTTTTTTTAGAAAATATGTTTATAATAGGCTGAAAAATGAGGAAGAGAGGGAAGGAAATCTCTCTAAAACCTACAAAGATGCGAGAGGGTGGGATTTTTGATTTAGTATATTTGACAACCTATGTTCTACCACATTCGTGTCTGATTTAATATTTCTAGTGCATCTTTGGACCTGAGCTAAAGCCCACTGAAGTCAATGGAACTGGCTACTAACTTCAGTGGACTTTAAATCAAAATATGTATGGCAATTTATCTGTTTGCATAGATAATTAAATTCTCATTCTATTTTACCAAAGTACATAGTATGATAGTACTGCAAGTCTTAAGTGATCAAAATCATGACAATATCTTAAACATCATGAGATAATAATAATTTAAAAATAATAAGATTTGTTTTTTTATTTGCATTCTGGTTTTTGAGACTTGAGGTTCATATTTTCAAGTGTTTTTCCAAAACCACATGTGCTAGAAACTATTTGTTTAATATCAAATTTCTTACAAAATTAAATAACTCTAGGAGTTGAATCCTTAAAGCAAACACTAAGGCCATGTCTATGCTATAGATAAGGTTTAAGCAGCCACAGGCGATCTTCCAGGGACTGAATTAGCGGGTTTACGGCAGACATGCTAATTCGAACTGCGTGGGCTCTTCTGTCAATGCTGGTAGTCCTGCTTCTACAAGTAGTAAGAGAAGTTGAAGGGAGAATGTGCTCCCTTCAACTTCCCACAGTGTGGACAGTGCCAAAATTCAAGTTAAGATACTTCAACTTAAGCTATGCAATTAACGTAGCTGAAGTTGCGGATCTTAATTTAAATGTATCCCCTAGTGTACACTGGGGTAAATGTCATGAGACTTATAATGAAGATATAAGCTAGAGCAGGGGAGGGCAATAATTTTTGATGGGGGGAGGGGCCTCTCCAAGATTTTGGAAAGTGGTCAAGGGCTACATTCTTCCATTATATTTATGGAGAAGATGCAGGGTCTGGAATGGACCTTGGATGGCAGGAAGGAGCTTGGGGTAAGGGATTGGGGTGCAGGAGGGCAAATGGAGTCAAGGAGGGAGTTTGGGTGAAGGAGGCAGTTGTGATCTAGGGCAGGGGACTGCAGTGCAGGAGTTTGGGATGTGACCTAGGGTAGGAGGGGATTGTAATCTGGGACAGGAGATTGAGGTGCCAGATCTGCAGGGAGTATGGGTGCAAGGGGGGTCACGGGGTTGGGGGAAGGGAGGAGCTGGGGTGCCAGAGGCAGGTTCTGGCCAGGAGACTTACCAGCCAGCAGCCAAACCAGCCCGCCTGCCTGCCTGCAAAGCTAAGACTTGCACAGCTTAAAATGTTTCCCAGCCAGCCTGCCTGCCCACCCAGCCATGTGCTTGTGTGAAAAACTGAGCCATGGAGAGAAGATGTGGTTCTTCTTGACTGCCTTTTATTCAAATAGGCAGCTCCCATTGGCCAATTTCTGACCAGAAACTGGCCAATGGGATTGTGCTTGGGGGTGGGGGTAGCTCCTAAAGCTTTCCCCCCTCCAGTTTTGAAACAGAAACAGGGCCCAGCAGCCGCATTTCTGAGCAGTGTGTGAGGCTGCGGTGCAAGCAGGAACGCTTGCCTGGAGCTCCCTGCTGCCTCCATGGG
Source organism: Pelodiscus sinensis (assembly GCF_052426305.1). Classification (NCBI taxonomy): domain Eukaryota; kingdom Metazoa; phylum Chordata; order Testudines; family Trionychidae; genus Pelodiscus; species Pelodiscus sinensis. The sequence goes on from NC_143052.1 coordinate 205,844,602, forward strand.
CTGGATCCGGTAGCTTTGTGGACCAGATGTGGCCCGTGGGCCGTATTTTGCCCAGGCCTGAGCTAGAGAAAAAAAATGTACTTATTTATATCTGCGCAACCATGCTATCATCTCTGGAATATATGTGGTGCTGTAGGTGAGATGAATTCTCTTTGCCTGTAGAAATGTGTCTTCCCATTCAACATATAAAATAGAGGCTCTTTGTGAATGAAGTTAAGCTCCATTTGGCTTGTGGAATTGGTTTGAAACAAAAGAGTGATTTGGAGATCCATTAATGAGTATCCAGGAAGATTAAAGTGTTCTTCAACAGGTTTTTATGTGTTGCCTTTTTGGTTATCTGATTTGTGTCCATTAATTCTTTCCCATTTGGCCAATATACGTTGCAGTGGGGCATTGCTGGCATAGATCACATTAGTGGATGTGCAGTTAAATGAGCCTCTGATTTGGTGGTTGATGTGGTTGGGTTCACTGATGAAAACGTTTGTGTATATAGGTGGGCATAGTTGGCACTGGGGCTGATGTGTGTTAAACACACAAAAATCTGTTGGAGAACACTTTACTCTTCCTGGATACTCATTAATGGCTCTCCAAGTCGCTGTTTCAAACCAATTCCACAAGTCAAACACAGAGAAGGATTGGAGCTTAACTTCATTCACAAGTTTAATTCTCATGCCTATGGTTTGAATCAGGATATCAGATGGCTCACACATTATCAACCAACCAACCAACAAAGGTGCTAATGGTTCTTGAAGTCTGTTTAGAATCTGGTGTTGGTCATCTTCCTTTCCAAGTGCTAACTAATGGTTCTTATCAGTTTCTTATAACTACCCAGTCTTTAGATGCTACTGGACATTTGTTGTGTTTTAAGTTTTCCCTGTTACAGACTCACTCTGCTATCCCGCTGAAGCTTATCTACTCACTGGCTGTGTCTAGACTGGCAAGTTTTTCTGGAAAAGCAGCTGCGGTCTACATTGGCTGCTAGAATTTTCGCAAGAATACTGACTTCCTACTGTCTGAAATCAGTGCTTCTTGCAGAAATACTATGCTGCTCCTATTCGGGCAAAAGTCCTTTTGAGCAAAAGGGCCAGTGTAGACAGCTCAGATTTGTTTTGCGCAAAAAAGCCCCGATCGCGAAAATGGCAATTGGGGCTTTTTTGTGCAAAAGCGCGTCTAGATTAGCACGGACGCTTTTCCGCAAAAGGTGCTTTTGCGGAAAAGCATCCGTGCCAATCTAGATGCTCTTTTCCGCAAATGCTTTTAACTGAAAACTTTTCCATTAAAAGCATTTGCGGAAAATCATGCCAGTCTAGACGTAGCCACTGTGTTTTTTTCTTCCTTCCCTTATTTATTCTTGGATCTCGACTTCCAACACTCCGGTCATCTGAAGAAGTGGGTTGTACCCACGAAAGCTCATGATACTATCTACATATTTTATTAGTCTTCAAAGTGCAACCAGACTATCAATCTTTAGATGTCTGACTACCCACTTACACCCATTAATAAAGTAGTTAGAACTCTAAGGCTGCGTCTACACTGCATCCTTAGCTCAAAATATGCTATGCAATTTGAGCTATGCAAATTACATTGTTTATTTCGAGTTAATTTTGAAATAGCTTATTTTGAAACTTGGTGCTGTCTACACGATGACACATTTCGAAATAGAATGCTATTCCAAAACATCTCTTAATCCTCATGGAACAAGGTTTACAGGGACATCAGAATAGCAGGCCCGTTATTTCAAAGGCTATTTTGACATAACGGGCATGCTGTCAAGACACGGAAAATGCTATTTCAGGATACCAGAAGTCTCCTGAAATAGCGTCGCTGTCTAGACATACCGTAAATGGTAGAAATGGCACCCACAACATACGTCATGCCAAGGCCCATTTGAAAAATTGATCCAAATTTTAGTGTATGTTTTTATATACCTTTATCTTCCAAATGTCAAAGATACCATTTTTTAAAGAAAAATCACCTAATATTTCTAGATATATCTTAAGCACTTTACTAAGCACTTCATGAAGTTCTGAGGAAATGTCTGAGTTCTCCAAGCTTGATATTGTTTAACTTTAGATGTGAAAAAGGAGGCCTAGAAAAGTATGTCAAGAGACCTCTGCTTCCCATTTGGGTATTATAGCTATTCCCAACTAGGCTCCCAGAGATGATTTCCTAAGTACCTCATCTTTGAAGCTGGTTGATCTTCTTGGCAGCAGTGATAAAGTACTCCATATGCCTTAGTATGCTTATTATGCTCTCACACTTTTAATATAATTGCAGATATATGATAAAATACGAAATATACTTTATTTACTGGAAGCAGGGGTATCTAAATTTTACAAAACTGGGAAACTTCCAGGAGAAGTTTGTAAGATGCACCCCATTTGCAAACACAAAAACAGGAGCAGATTGCAGTGACCTCGAGTGAATCAAAATGGAGCATTTCACTATGATCCTCTAATCTGTGGTGCTCGAAAAATTTGTAAGGTCAGGGTACTGAGAGCCATTTGAACCATACTGTATACCAAGGCTACTCAGCTTTGGAAGCCCCGGGGTCACAACAATACTCACAGCACATACCGAAGGCCGCAGCTTAAGTGGGGTTGCATAAACATGCAAATATATATGCAAATAGCTTCTTTCACACTGACAGGCATGAATATAAAGATTAAGGCAAGACTACACAACATGCAGGCCCCATTTAAGTCAGTTCTGATTATATTAATAAAATGCAATCTTTACCCGATTTCCACCCATATGACAACACTTTGAGTGAGCAATGACAGTCCAGGATTTACCTACTAAAGCACATATCAACAGAAGACCACTAAATTGACATGCCATTGTGGAGTGTGTTCCCAGTGGAGGCCATGTTCAAAGGATCCCACCCGCAGGCCGTGTATTGAGCCCTGCGTAAACTCAAACTGCACAGCGGGCTGCATTTTGAGTAACCCTGCTGAATACCATTATAATGGAACCACTTCAAGCCACGATTGCAGTTCCAGCACCTACAGTGGGGTGGACAGCCTCGCTGGGCCCCTGTGCAAGATAGGGAGCCCTGCTTCATGCCCCCAGAACGGGTGTGGTCTCAGGCAGAAGGGGCAGAGCTGGGGCTAGCAAGCCCTCTGTCCCTCCTGGAAAGCTCCAATCATGCCTCTCCTCCAACCAGCCCTCAGCACTGCCTGGAGTGCACCATGGCATTCTAGAAGCAATGTAAAGGGCCCCAGGCTGCGGTGGCCAGGAACTCCATGCCCTTTTTTACTGCTGGGGTCCCAGAGCACTTGCTCCTTTCACATCCTGCTCTCTCCCTCCTTTGGTGGGCCTGAGCTCTCCAACAAAGATTAAATTGGTAGTGGGCTGAATTAGACTTGGAACTACTTGGAGCAATCTACCAAGGGAAGTAATGGATTCTCCATCTCCTGATGTGTGCAGATTATGACTTGGTTTCTGGAAGATATGCTTTAGTCCTGGGCTCAATGCAAGGAAGACCGAGGGCCTGTATTCTACAGGAGGTCAGACTAGATGATCAAATGGTTCCTTCTAGCCTCAAATCCTACAAATCAACTGCTGTACTTTAACCACCCTCTTTCCAAACGTGTTGGACCTCCAGGGGCTCTGGACCCCATCTTTAAAGGTATTTAGGTGCGATTCATCATGTGTAGGCACCTAAATAGCTTTAAAAAAAACCGACTCTGCTCATTTCCTTTCCTGAAAACCCAGAGAAATGACACCACTTATTTTTTTTAAAAAAAAACATTGTGATGTTTTTGGATTTGGGACTATTTTGTCACTTGCCAAAACTACAACGCCTCTGTCTTAAAAAGGCTAGATACCTGAGGCTTTAACTGCTCTTCAATTTCCTGGGCCCTGTCCCCTAAAAACCAAAAGGGCATAAAAGCCTCATTAAAAGAAAAGGCATCCATGACTAACCACTTTGAAGACAATGACAGGCAATTAAAATTCTGAGAACTTTCCCCCTTCCTGTGCCAGGCCATAGCTTCTTTGCAGGTGCAGGGCTGAAGAGTTTAGATTCCTCGTAAATTCCATGCTCCTGTCCCACCACGACCAGAAATCTTGGCTTGTCAAAGCAGTAACTGCTGGGGATGAGATGCGGGCGATCACCTCTGGAACCGCCTAGTTCAGATAGTTTTGCAGACTCGCGCTCCACCCCCAGGTTGCATTCCTTAGTGCCACCTTAAAGAATTCATCCCCTCCTCTTCCATCCCAAACTGCTCCCTTTCTTCGAGTCCTTTAGTGAGCAGGTTCAATAGGTGGAGGGAGGAGCCGCGGCTGGAAGCTCCGCCCTGTCTAGCCTGCAGCCTCCCCTCCCCCTGATGCCCTTAGCCCAGTAAATGCTCGTTCCACCGCAGTGCTATTCCCCGCTGCTGTGCTGCTTTAGTGGCTGCGAGTCTGGCTGAGCCTAGGACTCCGCTCGGTTTCTCGCTTGCTCGCTCTCTCCGAGGCGTGGAGCAGCGCCGGCGATGAGGGAACAACTCAAAGGGTGAGTTCAGTGCCGCTCTGCCTTCGCCCAGCCTTTCCCCTCCTTGCCTGGAAATCTCGCACTTGTGGCAGCGCGGCATGTGGAAAAGCCGCGCTCAGGGGAAGGCGAATGAAACTTGGGCAGGGGTTTGGCACTGGAGGGGAGCCCACAGCCAGTCATCTCACTCCCAGCTGTTCCAGCTGCAGGTGCTGGGAGTTGTGGCGAATGGTAGGATTAACTCTTTCCCCTGCGGCTCTGGAGTGCCGCTGATTGGAGAGTTCCGTCAGTGGCAGGGACGTGTGGAGGGTGTTGGTGAAGGATTTTGCTTTTCCCGGGGCTAGTAGCTCAGTAATCTCCACGCCACCGCCTGCCTCCCCTCTCCCTGAACACTAAATGTTCCAAGATCTGAAGCCTCGCTCATGGAAGCGCCTTTAAGCCTGCAGCACAGATGTGTGTGTGTGTGTGTGTGTGTGTGTGTGTGTGTGTGTGTAAAAAAAACAGAGGGTTGATGTTGGTAGAAAATCTTGTTTAAAGGCTGCAGAGGGAAGGTCTCTTACCTTTCTCATTCAGTATCCGAAAGGTCAACTTTCTGTCTGATTTCTTCTGGGAATTTGTACTGACATTTATTTTCACCGCATTTTTTCTCGTTTATGTATCCTCAGTTTTGTAATATATCGGTCTAGTTGGAACATGAAAGATATGGAGATAAGAGTTAAATAATACTGAAGGGCTGCGGGAACCCCAAGCAGTTAAACCGTAAAGTCACGCCAGGAAGTCAGGGATGTGCCAGAGATATGATCAAACGGTTTGAGGGAAGCCAAAGAGGGATGACAATCGCTTCTTTTCTCTGGTGCTTAATTCCGTATCGCTAAATGGAATACTGTATTATGTTGTTATACCTGCCTAGTGTTCTTACAGCTCAAACTGTATGCCTTCAGTACATTTTTAGAACTTGTTTCCTGAATGAACTTTCATGGAAATGTTTAAAATATGGACACCTAGGGGAGTGGTATGTCTATGGTTAATGCATTCTTGGAAATAATGTTTCAGTGTAATAGTTTTTACTCCTGTTTATATTGAGTGTATGAAACACATAATTGTGCTCTATGATGTAGTATACCAGGTTCTCTTTTGAAGTGTATTGCTGCAAAACCTGCTCTTTATTGGGATATATTCACTTCTCCAGCTCTCATTGCAAGCTTTACCTTTGACTGAGAATTGGTTTAGAGGTATATGCCTATGGAGTGCTAAGCTGAGGAAACAAGAACCATAGCTATATAGAAGGTCAAAGACCTTCTACCACTAAGGAATTGGTTGCAGTCATCATTGTTTGATCCTGGATTCAACAAGACCCTGCAGTGAAATTGCTTTGGCAGAAGTGGAGGGGATAAGCTTTGAAAAGCAAATAGATCAATGGACAAGTAACAGCTGGAGGGGCTGGCTCAACAGCTTTAACAACTGAGTAGTAATCTTTGCCCATGACACAGTGCACAAAATAAAATGGTAAACATCAAAAGGGAGAAAAAAATAGTTACTATAAAATCCAGAGCTGTTGACATGTGACCTCCGTCTTACTGATCATTTCCAATATTAGCTGAAATGTTTAATATGTATTGTCCTCTCTTCAGTATATTCTGATAATGCTGGCAAAAGCTAAGGTGTTTTTTTTTTAAGAGACCAATCCCAGTATTAAAGAGAAATCATCACTGGTCCCTAGACTTATAGATGAAGACAAACCATAATCCTTTGCAAATCACAAGAGACTTCTATCTTTTTACAGAACTGTTTTAGTCTTTTCACAGTGATTAATTTCCTTCCAGGGAAGTAATAGAAAGATATAAAAAGGTTCGTAGGGTTTTAAGCAATAAGTGACCGTGATAGAAAGGTAACCTTATTTTGAGTGGCCAACAGTGTCTTCTTAAAATAAAGAACAATTAATTAAAGTTGCATTTTTTTTAAGTTTAATGCAAGTTTTACAAAAAGGAAAAAAAAACTGTAATTCTGGCTTTTTGACAGTACCCATAAAGTTGTTTTAATAACTTGCACTTCTCTTGAAACCAAAGAGGAGAAAGACAAATACAAATTATATTGTTTTAAAATTAGGACAGTACCTCACATAATAAAATGCTAATTTCTAATTAATAGCAAATATATATTGCTATTTCCTTGTTGCCACCTGACAGAATTTGCATGCACACACACGCACTCCATTCAAACTGCATTTTTTAAATAAAGGGAATGCTGGGAGGCTAGTCGAATTTGCTCTAATGTAGTCACAAATTAAGAGGAATTTAATTGTTTATAGAATGGGGTGCAGTTCCCTACTCAAATTCTCTGCTACGAAACTTAGCAGTGAATACACATGGGAGACCGAATCTATGACATTTAAAACTGACGAAGTGAATAAAATCAAGAACAGCTAACAAAGGTTTAAAGATGATTTATGAGGAACTTTCCTAATATTTGAGAATTTTGTTCGTCCTTTTGTTGCCAGTGTTGTTCAAAAGTAATGCAAGCTGAAAAGAAGGCAAAAACATTTTTTTTGGCTCAAGGTGGTTATATTTTAATAGAGAACTGATAAACTAAACTGCCATTATCACATCAATTCTCTATTTCAAGTTTTTATCGTGCTATTTTGTCATCTTTTCTGCCAATAAGCAAGGGTTAATCTTGGTGCAAAGTTCCCTACGCACCAATACACTTCAATCCTATTTGAAAAATTCTTTGCTATCCCAGGGCTACTCTCATGATGAGAAATGTTGCTCAGTCGTCTATCAGCATCCTCCCCCTCCACCCCAAGGACTGAGTTGAGACTACCAAATTCATTTCATAAGGGGTAGTCTACATACAATTATAGATGGTGTTTGAATCCTACTCAAGTAATGTATTTTAGTGCACCAGTCTTCATAGGTCCACTATCATCTGTTGTTCTTCCAGGGCCCCCTTCATTTTTCTTACCCTTTTTGCATCATGGTAAGAAAGAGAGGAATGAACTTGCTTTTTTTCTTCAATGTTTCTCTGACCTATAGATTTTATAGGGTCTAATTCCCCAGAGTTAGGCTATATGGCAAATGTTTTTCAGCAGGTCCATTAAAGGTGGTACAGTGTTCCCAAGTGTCTTTGAGAATTGCTGAGCTGGCATTTCATTTCAGCTGGCGTTCTCAAACAAACACACACATGCACGCACACACGTACACAAACCCTCCCACACTTTACTCAACCCCAAAGCTCACAATTCAATGGCCTTTGAAAATGGCAAAGAGGCTTATGAAGGATAGTCTCAATGGAATCTAACCTTTCCTTGAGTTGCACATGTGTTTGGAATTGTTGATAACTTTCTGTGCTGAAAATGTTCAGGAAGAGGCAACACTTTTTAGCTAGAATGAAATAGCTGCAGCCTTCTTGTGTTCTGCATATAAAGTACCAGCAAAATCTGCCCTTACTCTTCACAGGCACTCAACCTTAACAGTTGAAATGCAGGGTTTCCTTAAAACACAGTCTTTCATACAAGAGTGAGAGAAATACCTCCTGTTCTGGAGTCCAGCTCTCACTGTTTTATCAGATATGAGTTTGATAGTCACAGCTGTATTGCCTATGACTATAATGCAAACTTGATACGCAGCATTCAGACTAGTGGATAATCATTGCTTAAGAGAAGGCAAAGAAATGAGCTATCATGGATATTGACTTGAGAGGTATCCCTATAGAAAAGGGGTGTTGCCTTCAGCATGGGATTGAAGTCCCTGAAAGGGCAGATAGATGACTGGATTAATTTTCCCTTCAGCTTTCTGCTTTGTTAAATTTACTTGTGGATAAATGAAGAAACCCAGTTTCTAGTAGAGTCTGTGCCCCTCTGAACTACTCTGCATAAAATGCATATATCAAAGATAACCATGCAGTATCTATAAAAATGCATAAAATCAGGAAGAATTTAATATTTCTCTTGCATAGAAGATACTATTTTATTTACAAGATCTTATCAACATCAATTCCTACAAATTTAGGAAGATTAATAATGGTGTGATGGTAAAGCGCACTGAGCTTACTCCACTCCATAGGGTTGAGGGTTGTGCAGCATCCTACAATATTGAGCCCTAACATAGCGTGCATCGCTTTTGTATTTTAGCCTTTATCGTGTGTTGTGCAATCCAGACTCAAACACCTGATTTTTGCACTTCTACCCAACAAAGGCATATGATTTTAGAGATAGTTAGGCATATTTGTCTAAAACACTTTCCCTAGGTGGGCAGTGGATTTTTTTTTAATCATATGAAATCCATCCTTGTGAAAGGTGGCAGGTTGGCAGACTAAAGTGCTCTGTTACATTCACAGAGCAGTCTGAGACCACCAAACTCATTTCACTTAGAAATTTAGGGAGATTATTTTAAAAGTGAAATCCAGCTCTGAATCAAATTTATGAGTGAATTTTCTCCTATTATTTCTATGTGATTTGACATACTAATCAGTGACACGCTCACTATCCAAACACCACATGGAAGATGACATTTTAGATAATGAAGAAACATGGAAGAATGATCACTGTTTATATAATAGGAGTTTCTGGTTACAAGAGGAGTGATCAGCAGTATAGAGAAATTCCTACATTGCACCACATCCATGTCGCAACCCTTATCTGAAGGAGACATCCCAATGTGATACTTGATTTCTGAGCTAAGAATGCATAGCAGGTTACCAGTTGTGGGGCTATCTGTCCCTGGGGAAATATGGCAAGAATATCAAAATCATTTCATGTAGATATTGAATAACCATCAGATGTAACAACTTCTGGTCACTTGACCTATTTATGTTTCTAGTTACCAAAGTCCTGAGTCATGTAGTTTTGCAATGGAGTTCTCTTAACACTGAAGCTTATTTTCTTTCCAGGACTGTTTCCTAGTAAGCAGGTGCATTTTCAAAAATATTTTTTAATAATTATTTCTTTTTTCTGTGAATGCAGTTTAGCTGTATCCAAGTTCACAAAGTATAAGCAGATAATGCTGTATTCTCACCCCATGTCTCCTAATTCTGTCACATTTAGTGGGGAGCACGGGAAATCAGATGAGTCAGTGACCGATGCACAGACTTTCATTGACTTGTATTCTGGGTTACCTAAAAAAACCCAGGAACTCACAATTAATCTCAATTTAGCCTGTGTATTTTACAGCCGCCTCCTGTTGCATTGCTCCATGAAAAGCAAGACCTTTGCAGTGGTCCCATCTCCTTCTCCTTCTTTCAGTGTTTGCAATCTATACCTCTATAAAGGGAAGAGAGATACTGAGGTCAATGAGGAATAGTTTTCTTTAAAATCTTGTATCCACCTGGTGCATTCTGTGCCTTAGGTTTTTTTTTCCTCCCTATGGTTATGGTCTTGTTTTCTCAAACATTTGATCTTTGTGGTGGCTTCATTGCAAAGCCTGGAAATCATTACAAACAAGAAGCATCCTGAATGTAGAGTTCAATCAGTAAAATGTTCACTTGTGCCAACTAACCAATCCACTCTTCTAAGTAGAAAGCTAAACTAAGAGGAAGGTACATCATTCTAACTTTTACAAGAGTCCCGGAACAGATTTTACCCCTTCTTAGGTTAGCTAAAGAACATTGCCCCCCATAAGGAGAATTCAAGGAAGGATTTTTTTCCCTCTGCAATACAATCTTACCCCCAAGTTTCCCAGAGCACAGACTGTTATACTGGAAGAAGCAGTCTGCTCTAAAGTCTTGATTCAAAGTCCACTGATGTCAGTAGGATTCTCTCCACTGACTTCAAAGAGCTCTAGATTGGGTTTAATCTTTTTTTGTGCCAATTTGCAAATAAAGGAACAGACCCTTTGTCTCTCAAATGCAGAGACTGAAATTATGATCAGCCTTCCGGGGGTAGCTTGTGAAAGAGCTACTCATAGTTTGGCTCTCGCGAGTTTCAACATTTTTCCTTGCACTTTCTTGCAGCCTCCCTTTAATATATTAGGCAGGAAAAGTGACAAATGAGCTTTTTTCAAGCTCAGACTACTATTATAATATTATATATGATCACAATTTTAAATATCAAAATATATAACCTTAAGAGTCATGAACTCATGAGTATGTTAGTTTGTTGGTTTTCTCTCATGATACATGCTTGTTGGCATCACGTTCTGTTGTTAAGCTAGCGGCTGCTTGATTCAATGCAGAGATTGTCCAATTTGCATTCTGGTCATACTGTGTATTCTGCAGGCTTTCAAAATCCTCTTTTTAGTTGTTTTTGTGCTTCCCAAAGGCACTGCTTCTCAAAACTTACAATGGACTTATGGCAGGAGATTGAACTCCAGTTTCAATTCCAAGAAACAAACTGCAGCAACAACAGGAAAGAAAAAAAAATCAATGTGTTAGAACACATTGGGTTTAGAAGCAGTTTAAGCTGCTGGGTCTGGCCCATGAAAGCTCATCATCTAATAAACCATCTTGTTACTCTTTAAAGTGCTACATAGTCCTGTATTTTGTTTCAGCTACACCAGACTAACACAGCTACATTTCTATCGTTGATTCAATAGAATTTCATTTTTTTTTTTGATGGTTAGGGATGTTGCTGCTAATGGGTTATGGGAAATGGATCACTTGATGGTTACCTGTTCTGTTCATTCCCTCTGGGACACCTAGCATTGGCCACTGTCAGAAGACAAAGATGCTGGGCTAGATGGAACTTTGGTCTGACCAAATATGGCGGTTTTTATGTTCTTAACATATTTTTTTGGTATAATCACTTAAAGTGACATGTAGGACAACTATCACTGCCTGTTGTAGCTGACATCTCACCCACCTAACTGAATAGTGAATACTTAAAGTAGACCTGGTCAGAAATTTCAGAAATTTCAGTTGCTGATCAAATCTTTTATGCATTTCATTGAAAAACTGGAATAAAATTGACAAAACTTCATTAATATTTTTGTCATTTTGAACAATTCTGTGTGGAAAATAGGGGTGTTTTATTTAAAATGCAATTTTAAATATTAAATTAGTTTAATTAGAAATGTAACCAAAGCCATTACTCAGCCACGGTTTTGGGGTTGTGTACAGTTTCGACGTAAATATTCCATATTGAGCCCATCACTAAATATAATGGGCCAGATTCATAGCTAGTGTTATGAGTATACATAGCAACCATTGGGCACACTTCCTTCTCTAATCCCCAAATATGACACTGTGGCACTCTGTACATTATAGAGCCATGGTGTCCAACGCGCTAGCCACTAGCCAGATTTGGCCGGTTGAGTATGGCTAGTTTGCTATAGCTGTAGCCACTATAGTGGTCACTGCTTCAGAACTGGTTGGACACTATAATTATAGCTGTTTTTACATGCTGCACTGCTCATTATGTAATATGGTAGTAAGGGATAAAAATTTAGCTTCAAAGCTGGTGGCAGGAAACTTACCTATCTTTGAAAAGAAAAGAAAAGCCATGAATTTTGGTGATTTTTGACTGGGAAAAATGCCATCCTTGTTGCTGTCACATACACATTCTGCTCTGTGAATAAACATTTACTCATTGAATCATATACCTTCTAAATATGGAAATCTATTTAAGGAAAAATGACATCTCCAAAGAGAAGTATCTGTCTGTTTCAGGGAAAATTCTACTGTATTTATTTCATTCTAAAATCTTCATATTTTGTGTTTTAGCCATGAGACACAAACGACCTGCTGGGATCATCCTAAAATGACTGAGCTGTACCAGTCTTTAGGTAAGTGAGATCTACTAATTTCCTAGTAATTAAATCAATTGTTAAGAATAATGACTTCTGGGATATTCCCCTGTGTTATTCAGGAACTGAAGTTGAGTAAAGGTCAGACCATATTCCAGGCTAAGATGGGATCAAGATCAGATTTTCATTCAGAGGAACATAAAGAAAATAATACATTTTAAATGGAATACGGGTTGAACCTCCCTTGTCCGGCACCCTCAGGTTGAAGTGGTCCTGAACAAGGGAATTTGCTGGACCAGGGGAGGTCAGGCATCCGGGCTCTCCTGGGACTCTTCTTGACAGCTGCTTTGAGAGAATGTGGAGACCTCTGACCTTCTTCTGATCACCTGCCTGGCTCTGCTGACCCCAGGCCGCTCGTGGGGCTCTGTTCCCAGCTTCCAGCCCCGCACAGGGTAGCAGCTGCTCCCTGGGTTCCCCACTCCACTGGTAGGGTTGCCAGATGGTTGCAACAGAAATACCGGACATTACATCACAATCGACATTGCATCTTATTTAAAAAAATACCGGACATTTATATTTTCTCAATTTGTTTCCAAACAGCTCAAATACCAGACACCTGGCAACCCCAGGGCTCCAGGACAGTGTCCCTGCTGTGACTGCTTCTGAACCAAACTGGCTCTGTTTCCAGCAGCTTCCAACCTCTGCAACCGGGGCTCTCTGGTCTAGCAATGTCTGTGGTCCTGCCGGGCCACGGATGTTGCCAGACTAGGGAGTCCCGGATGAGAGAGGCTCAGCCTGTATTATATTGAGCTTATTTGTAATGCAGGTATCTCATGCCCCAGACTTTCTAGGCAAATAATCTGCAAATAAATAAACCCAAATCCTTGTACAAACTCATCTATTTTAAATAAGACTAAGTTAAAATCGAGCCAAGTTGCTGTTAATTTTAACTTCTTGAAGGTTGGAAGCCAGTGGAAACCATTTGTCAAAGTGTGTTATACTACTTTTCATAGTGCTTTCAATACCTAGAATGCATGATAGTTATCACAATGACATTGTGAGCATTCAAATTAGTTGCCTATTATGACCTGAGGATTTTTTTAAAGCAGTCTTGGATTTTATTCACAGTCATACAACTGTGGGATATAATGGACCTATCCATATCTCACTGTGGCTTTCTTCCTTTAATGGCCACTGCTCATATACAATAGAGGGCATATTTAAAATATTTTTTCTTTTAAAAAATATTTCTCCACTTGTACAAACAAATCACTAGAAAAGAGCACGGGACTAATGTGATGTGTAATTAATATAGACACTTATTTGCTATTTTATAATGTGCAGCTTGTAATGTATGCAAATAATATAAAATAAAATTGCATATGTGAAAAGAGGGATAAATTAAGGCTAAGTGAGGAGCAAAAGCTGAACAAGTATTCTATGGCCAAGATATAACTTAATGCACTCATTTGATTCCTTTATATTTCTATTGTAAAAGTGAATTGTTTATGTTCCCAATGTTGTATCTGAAATGCAAATACCATTTATTGATGGATGGCTCTCTAAGGTATTTTGAGTTATCAGAAGTAAAGGTGAACTATCCAGACTGCTTTGATCTGGAAATCACATAAAATGTTTTATGCTTTTGCTAGGCAGGTCTGAAATACCATGGTATTTTTTGTGGTATTTACTGCAGTTGAACTAAGTTTCTGTTGGAAAAACAAATGACTGGGTACGGGAAAATGAGGGAGAGAAAAATTCTGTTTGAAGTCAGTTCAAGGATCAAATCAGCATCCAGTGCAGTTTGTCCATCACTGTGAATGCTACCTGAATATCAAGTGTTCAAGGAATTTTTTATTTCTTCTGGTATAAAAGGGGGAAATTATTTAGACAGAACCTCTTTTTACTTCCAGTTTATTTACAAAGATTTCTCCTATAGTAGCCATTTTTTTCCCCTTTAAAGAACTATATTAAAGAAAAGAATGTATGAGAAAGGGAAACATTTGAGGCATGTCTGAAATGGCAGGTTTCTTCTTGGCCAACATTTTTTTTTCTTTGGCAGGGGATAAAAATTGTGATTACTGGTACTCTTATTAGCTGAGTTCCACAGATGTGGAACCTCAGTATATTTTGAAATCAGTGGAAATTAGGAATGTAAATACATTTTTTGATATGGGCCATAGATTTTTAGCTGTTAGTGTGCAGGACATATTTTTAATGCAAACTGTGTGTTGGCATTTGGGGAAAAGATGAGGATGGGGTGTTTCTTTGTGTAGCATCATAAGAGTCAGTCTGACAACAGTGCTGCTGAGTAACTTGCAGACTTTTGTTTTGGATTTCAGTATTCTCAGCCCAGCCTAACTCATAAATTGCATAATAGCAGCATAGCCCATTTATTCTTGAGCAGAAACCTTAATGTGTTTTTGGTGCTCTGCTTTGCCTCAGGTCAAAACTGGTAATAATGTAATGTTTCAAGTCTTTTTGCAGACGTCAGTAATATTTTATTTGAAAAGATATTATTAAATCAGATTTTGCGTTGCGCACTTGTTAGTTCCTATTATTCCCCCACATCCGGTTCTAAATTTTGTTTCTTGTTCATATGGTAGAGTTTGACTGAAGAACTTTAGTTGTCATGTTGTTGGCTGCCTGGTTTTGTAGAAATATAGCAACAGATATGGTTTTGCAAGCCAGGTACCTGCAATGCAATATGCAAGGCTAAGCCCATCCGCTTGTCAGGCTTCCCAATTTTCAAATTCCTGCCATTCGCCTGCAGGGAATAATCTTTCTGAATGATGTAACTCTTTGTATATCAAAAATATTGGCAGAAGAGGTGCCTTTCCATAAGTTAGTATATTTTTCCATTCCAAGTTACATCATAACTTGTGAGGCAATCTCTTTGTGTAATTTATAGCATTACAAATTTGAGAGCTTTTTCCCCCCAGTGGCTAAAGAAAATAAAGATTACACCCTTACACCTGAGGGTAAACTAGCTTTCCTCCTACTCTTTTCCCCCTGAAGACTTATGTGTAAAATGGGAAGTGGGTCTCTCTTGTCATCCCATTCCAATACCCTTTCATTTCCCACCAGCTCCGTTCATCTAGTAGTCTAGTTTGTGCACTTGGAAGTTACTGAATTGAACTTTGATCCATGAAATGAATTCCAAGTATCACAAATAATCTCCCACAGCATTTTTCTAGGATGGCTGAAGATATTTGTTCTGATCAGGGTTTTAAGTGTTTATGAAAATAAAGATAAATCAAGCAACCTTTCAGTTAGCTTAGATTTAATAAGAACTATTTTACACTAAAAACAGAACATGCTATGTCATAACGTATCAGGTCCATTTAATCAAGTATCCTGTCTCTAAGGGTGGCTGCTTCAGAGGAAGGCAAAAGAAGACCAAAGTATGCAATTATGTAATAACCAGCCCTTAGGTGAAGTTTCTTGTAAGACTTCTCAGACTGTTGCCTTGAAACAGTAGAATGTATAGTGATAACTGTAATGTTGGTTTCAGATTTTTACAAGTGTTTAAGAAATCACATATTTCTTTTCCCTTCGTTATTCTTTGGAACTGTTTTTAAAAAGTGCTTTCCACTGTACTGTTTAGAACGTGCTATTTTTCACACTTCATGCAAAGTTACCATGTGCCATAAACACTCCATCAGTGCTGAATGGCTTTTTTGTTTGTTTGTTCCATAATCACATTAAAGTGTCATTAAGTAGCTGGGATAACAACATCAGCTGCATCACTTAATTTACCTACTAGATGTTGATCCTCTGGTTATGTAAATGAGTATATGGCAAACGGAAATGCTGTAATGGAAAAAGGTAGTAAAATTAGTGGTGTGTGAACTTCAGAAGGTTTAGAGATTTGATTCAGATACACATCCCACCGTTCAGGTTCATATTACAGTAGACACTGCCTGTATTCACCTCCCATTTACACCCTCTCCAGTACTCTAGTCACTGCACCAATTGCTTTCCATCCAAGGAATCACAGCCCCATCCCAGCCCCATCACTGCAATCAAATTATGCACACCTGTAGAGGAGTTCCTTATTTACAGTCTTGTCCCAGAGAAGGCAAGAAGTTTCATTCTCGCATCCCAAAGTACAAGAGAAAGTAAACAAATACTGAATAATTTATCTGATTATCGTTTTCTAGTATAAACATTCCTTAAAAGCAGGCTGTCCTCCTGGGGATGATGGGGGCAGTGCTTTTAAACTCATGCCTAGGAATGCACCTGTACTTTGTAATAATGACCCAGTAAAACTTGCCCCCGTGTGTCTTAATGTTATGCAATCGTTCTCCTCCGACATTCCCATGTAATGAGGCTATGAGTTCCCTCTAGACACTAGCTGTAAACAGTAATTGCAGCAGCAGGATGCAGTGAGGAATGTTGACATATGCATCTGTTTATCTCAGGGTTCTCTACTATTTCACCAAGGATATAAGGAGGATAAAAGGCATTCATATCTTTGCCGGTACTATAGAGTGCAGGTTCCCATCTGAATTCCCTCTTCCCCCACAAAGAGTTTACATAAATTCTTATCACAAAGCTAGTAACCTTTACACTAGACTTATTTTTCCTTCATATTTTCCTCATATTTGGCATTTATAAGATTTCTGTGTCTGCATTTATAAGATATGTACCCATCACAAAAATTAAACAACTTTTACTTTCTTCTGAAATCCAATTAGATTTGAATATGAACTTTAAAATGTTTTTTATATTTTGATGTCATTATCGAGGCACTTACAATCTGGATAGTGAAATTAGCTCTTCCTCAACAAAAAGAGACATTTTGTGGGATTCTCAAAGAGCTTCCATACTAGTCAGATGTAATTATTGGGGAAAGCTGCAGAGAGAATAAATACTATTTTTTCCTCTCTGAGAAGTGACTTGTTTCATTCCTGGGAATGCTTGAAATTGGAGTATAATCAGTTTTGGGAGTGAATGCTGCCTTCCTAAAAGCTCTCTTCTTTGGTGTTCAAAAATAGATATTTTTACCACCCAATCTGGAATCAGTATTGTCTTTGCTGTGGCCATTTATCAGTTTTTATTTAGTTATAGGTATATTTGGGAAACTCATCACTGTAGTATCCATATATGCTCCTGATTAATTTGCTATGAGGGTCTATAAACTAATGAATATTACTGCTTGCACTATGTGGGGCAGACCTAGCATGTTTATATCTTTTCCTTTTGTGCTCCTGGAGCAATACTCTCTCTCCTCTCTTTCCTGTAGAGAATCACCAAATACTAAAAGTTTTCTCAGACCAACTCCATAGGTATAAGGCAATAAGATGCAACTTACAGTGGGGTTGGTGACTCAGACCACTCTAGAGTATATTTTCACTCTCTAAAATCAAAAATCTCTTCCGTAATCAAGACTAATTCTCATCGAGAAGATTCTCACACCAGCAGGAGTCCAGGACTCAGAAAGTCCATCTCCTGTCCCATCCAGTAGCCATGGCTTTTCATCAGCTTTACTGATGGCACTGCAGATGGTGCTTGATCCAACTTTTTCATCGTCAGGAGCATAAAGCCTTGTTTATACCTACCGGATGATCTATACTTTAAATATCAAACCCCAGAAGATTGATTTAGTGGGTCTAGTAAGGACCTGCTAAATCGAATGCTGAGGGTGTCCCTGTTGAACCCATTATTCCTTACAGTCGTGAGGAGTAAGGGACGTTGACAGGAGAGTTTCTTCCATTGACCTCCTGCTGTGGGGCTGCACCAGAAAACTGATTTTAAGGTGCATTGACTCCAGGTCTGCAATTCTCGTAGCTGGAGTTGTGTATCTTAAATCAACCTGGCCTTAGTTATGCACGGCAGAAAATCTACTAGTGGAAATTTCTTCACATCTGCCTAGTGAGATCAGGCCAGACAGGAGATCAAGAATCAGCCTCGTTCACTCAAGCAGCAACCTCCTCCTAAGGCCTGGTGGTAACCAATGCCCTGATGACCCCTGCATCCTATTTTTGACCCCCTTAATTAGGTCCATGGGACCCATGCTCAGTACGTAAAGTACACTCTACACAGGTTTAATGCAAAGATGTTGTTTTGCATCCATAAGTGAGATCTATTCAGTGTAGTACACTTGTGGTGACTATTTATGTTCTGCTTGCTGCCAAGTTAGATGAACTGATCAATGCTCTTTTCCAGCACTCAGTCCCATCTTCCCGGGCTCTTCTGATGGTATAGCTCTGATGTTCTTATCTTGGCCTTCTGCAATGAGAAATTCCATTTCATAGTGTGGTTGGAATGTATGAGACCTTGGAAGGGGTCCTCTGACTTCCCTACAAGCAAGGCAACAGCATTGATAGAGTCTTGATTCATGAAAACTTCTTTACCAACTTGATTCCAGAGTATGAAGCAACATGTCCTAATATTTAGGCAATAGCTTGACAGAAGGGAGCTAGGGTGATATGGCATCTCACCACATACCTCAGGTTGTGGAGAAACACTATAAAAATCATGAACATACGTACTGGTGTTTAGATTGCACCCCAGATTGAGCAGAACATTCAGAATTCCAAGGCAATTCCTTTCAGTGGAAGCCTTGTCAACTGAGTCAACAAGCCTTGTTCACTCTTAAGATATTTCCTGAAAGACCATCCTTCATCACAGAAAAGAGACTTAATTTTCCTTGAAGTTAGATGAGCCCTAATATTTTACCTGCAAAGAAAGAAACAGATCAAAAACTCAGTTAAACTCTTGGATGCCATAGTGGAAAGAGTAGGTGAGGGCAAGCAATGTCCTCTCAGAGAATTTATCAGTTGGCACATCTCCATCCCTACAAGAGGTAAGGGCTTACTCCACAAAAGCATCGGCAACATCGGTAGTGTTGCAAGTATGAGGCAATCAGGATACTTATGAAGCAAAGCAGCAACATGGAGTTCCATCCACAAGACATCGTGCCTTGGTCCAAGCCTTCTCCACCTACACACCCTGTGGGACAGTAATTCTACATACATTTTTCTCACCTCCATACTTGTACCTTCTCCTTTCTGTGTATTGGAAAAACCAGCCCCTGAACAACAAGTTTTAATGATGAAAAGCACAGGTGTGGACAGCGGTTCATCACCTCATCGGGGGTGATTTTATTTTGTCACGAGGAGAGCTACAGTGGTTTCCTTACAATAGCATGGTTGCAGCAGCACAGCCACACCATTGTAAGATTGCATTGGGTTGCCCACTCTCACCTAGATATGCCCCTCTCCCTCTAGGACGGCACCTCTCCGGGCCTTCAGGATGCCTGCCTCCACCATGAGCCCCTCCAGGAGGGTTCCACACCCTCTGGACCCCCAGGGCCTCCACTCCCAGAGGGAATAGTGCATCCCTATTCTTTAGACCAGAGCAACTCTCCACCAGCACCAAACAGGAGGGTTTATTGAGCTTTGAACACAGCTAAGGATCTCTCAGACCTGTAGGCCTGGGCTGCCCAGCCCAGCACATCAGTCTCACCTGCTAGGGTTGCCAGATGATTTCAACAAAAATACCAGACATACTTGACATTACATCACAATCTACATTCCATCTTATTTAGAAAATACTGGACATTGTTGTTGCAGAGAATATAAATCTTCCTCTCCCTATCACATTTAACTAGTAACATCCCAGGGCACAGAGTGCCCCCTGCATGCACCAACTAGGGTTGCCAGGTGTCCGGTTTTGAACCGGACAGTCCAGTATGTGAGCTTTCTGTTTGGGAAACAAATTGAGGAAAATATAAATGTCCAGTATTTTCTAAATAAGATGGAATGTAGATTGTGATGTAATGTCAAGCGTGTCCGGTATTTTTGTTGAAACCATCTGGCAACCCTAGCACTGACCCTTTGAGCCCCCGAAAATCCCCACTTTCTCAGACAGTGTAACCTAACTTCACTGGGCGCTCTGGCAGTCCTCACGATTTTGAAGTCTATATGGGTACGTCTACACTACAACGTTAATTCGAACTAACTTAGTTCGAATTAGCTTAGTTCGAATTAACTCGTCTAGAACTAAAAACTAGTTCGAATTAGCGTTTTGCTAATTCGAACTAGCAAGTCCACATTGAGTGGACCCTGAACAGGGCTTAAGGATGGCTGGAAGCAGTGCCGGCAGGGCATCAGAGGAGGACTTAGAGCGTGGAGATGCTGTCTCAGGCTAGCCGAGGGCTGCACTTAAAGGGTCCCGACCCCCACCCCGGACAGACAGTTCTAAGGGGTGCCCCACTTGCAAAGCAGTCCTGGCTTGGATTGCCCGGAGTACCCACACTGGGCACATCACAGCACTCGGCCATCAGCCCGGCTGCACTTGCCGAAGGCTGCGATCTGGGGAGAGGGAGCAATCCGGGGGCTGCAGGAGAGCTTCCACCCCCAGAAGCCCGCAGAGCCAGCCCACTCCTCCCCATCGGGGGCTCGTACCCCATTCCTCCCTTACCTCCTTCCACTTACCCTTCCCTAGCCCCCCTTCTTATTGATGTACAAAATAAAGATAACGTTTCTTCCAACATTGACTCTGTCTTTATTGAAGAAAACTGGGGGAGACTGGGAAAAGGAGGTGGGAGAGGGGAAGAGAAAGGCTGGGAGAGGGGAGGGCAACTAACATGATCAGGGGTTGGGAACAGGTCCCAGATGAAGAGAGGCTACAGAGACTGGGACTGTTCAGCTTAGAAAAGAGGAGATGGAGCGGGGACAGGATAGAGGTCTCTAAAAGCAGGGGTTGGGTGGAGAGGGTGCATTCATAAAAGTTCTTCATGAGTTCCCATAAAGAAGGACTAGAGGACACCAAAGGAAAGGAATGGGTAGCAGGCTTGAAACTAGTAAGAGAAAGTTGTTCTTCTTGACAAAGCAAATAGTTAACCTGTGGAACTCCTTGCTGCAGGAGGCTGTGAAGGCTACAACTAGAACAGAGTTTAAAGGGAAGTGAGATCAAGTCATGGAGGTTGGGTCCATGGAGTAGTCTTAGCCAGGGGGTAGGAGTGGTGTCCCTGCCCAAAGTTTGTGGAAGGCTGGAGAGGGATGGCACGAGACCAATGGCTTGGTCACTGTCTTCGGTCCATCCCCTCCAGGGTCCCTAGGGTTGGCCGCTGTCGGCAGACAGGCTACTGGGCTAGATGGACCTTTGGTCTGACCCAGGACGGCCATTGTAAGCTCAGGGTCGGGGGTCTCAGTGGACCCCCTTGATTTTCATGCACACCTGCTCCTGGGTGGCCAGGCTGGCAGCTCTCCTGCCCTAGACGGCCACTTTCCTGTGCCTAGTGCGGAGATCGTGGACGAGGTCCACGATGTCCGCACTAGCCCAGGAAGGTGCCTGCCTCTTGCGGTCCAGGGCAAGCTCCCGGGAGCCGCCAGCCTGGTCCCGGGAAGAGGGGGTGGGCTGGGGGACATCGGGTGGGTGGCTCTGTGCCGTGCCAAGTGCAGGGTCTGCTGGCTGGGTGCTGGCAGGCTTGCACCTGGCACGGGCACCGTAGCCAGCCCCGTGCCCCTTTAAGGGGTCCGGGGCCGGGAGGGGGGCATAGAGTTTCCCTGGTGTTGGCCAGAGTGGCCACCAGGGAAACCTGGGGAGGGCTAGCCTCCCACAAGTTCGAATTAAGGGGCTACACACCCCTTAATTCGAACTAGTAAGTTTGAACTAGGCTTAATCCTCGTAAAATGAGGTTTTCCTAGTTTGAACTAAGCGCTCCGCTAGTTCGATTCAAATTCGAACTAGCAGAGCGCTAGTGTAGCGGCTATGAATGTTAGTTCGAACTAACGTCCGTTAGTTCGAACTAACAGTGTAGTGTAGACATACCCTATGAGACAAAACTTTAGCAAAACCAAAACACTTCAAAAGTCTGATGACACTTGTATGTTGTTTGGCCGGTAGTGAGATCATAGTGTAATACACGTTTCCAAATTCTGTGAGTTAGGAATTGTTGGAGAAAACAGTGACACCTTTTTCATCAAGATAGTCTGCATTGTACAAGATGTTTATACACAGGTCTTTGAGAAGGTCATAGGCATTGTACAAGACTTCCTGTTTTTATATATTTTTCTTTTTTCCTTTTCCATCCCCCAAAAAGGGGCAGAAAAGGCGAAGCAATTGGTGTTTATCATTGCAGGTCAAGTTGGAGGATCTGACAGCATGGAATTTAGTTTCTGTGCTAAAGAAATTAAACACTAACTTGTTCCATTTGGTAATTATCACCTGAAGCATTTAAATTCCTGCTCTATTTTCTTTTACATAGTATACAAGAAATTTCACTGAGTACCTGCTAGATCAAGTGGCACTGTAATTTTTTAATTTGTTTTTGTCCTTCAGGAAGGACACTTGTATTGTGTCCATGAGCTTTATTTTGACCAACTTAAAATATATACATTCTTTTAAACTAAAGAACATAGTGGTTTCTAGGTTGAAATGGCTTCCTGAGTTACTTTCTAATTAGGTTTTGTTTCTTAATGTCTGCCAAGCTTGTTATATGAGCAGCATTTGGCAGGATACAGCTTGGACCATCCCAGAAATATTTAATCATATAGGCAGCTTAGTCTGTGTCAAAGGTCAGTACATTATTGAATGAAACACCCCAGTCATTCAGCACTCTTTTTAACAGTGAAAACAACTGTTGAATGATTGGCCATTTCAAGAAAGACTGAGAAGTAGTTAAGTAACAACATTTTCACCAAGATATAGAGGCCAGACCATAGATGTGCAACCCTGAGAATAAAAAAGAAACATTCCTCTCTGTCAAGACATTTCATGTTATAGGAGTCTGTCTTTATGAGTCATCTTTTTAAAAAATAGTTGACATAGTTTTCTTTGCTTATCATGCCATGCAGTAAAGTTATATATGTATGTAAGGAATCTGATTTTGGGGTTAAATCAGAATTTTTCACACACTCCCTCAAATCCATATATGAAAACTGGAGTTTGGCCTAAAACATGGATTTTAATAGTTTTCCTCAGAGACCAGTTTCTTTCTATTTAAGGATAGAAATGTAGCCGTGTTAGTCTGGTGTAGCGGAAACAAAAAACAGGACTATGTAGCACTTTAAAGACTAACAAGATGGTTTATTAGATGATGAGCTTTCGTGGGCCAGACCCACTTCCTCAGATCAAATAGTGGAAGAAAATAGTCACAACTATATATACCAAAGGATACAATTAAAAAAAAAAGGAACACATACGAAAAGGACAAATCAAATTTCTATTTAAGGCTGAGTCTTGATGCTGTAATTTTACTGTTAATTCAAGCAGCTGGCTCAAATTTTCAATGCTAGTCACCTTGCAAAGAAGACCTTCAACTTACCATCCACTGCCAAAAGGATTCACTCAGTCTTATGCTGTATTAGGTAATTATTTTGTAGTTCAAAATTTACTGTAGAAACAACATGATGGTAAATGCATTGAAGATGCAGCTGGTAGTGCAGCCCAGCCTTTTCAAGTTAGAGATTGATTCCCATGTGTGTTATGATTGCTGCAATGGTGTTAGTAGCAGCAATGTGCTGCAGAATGTAAGCTTTTGTTTAAAAAATAGTTTTTCTAACCTTTTTATGTTAATTCTAAAGCAGTGTTTCTCAACCTTTTAAAATAAAGTACCCCTTTAAAAAAAATAAGTACCCCCAGTACCTACAGTTTTCAGACGCACAATTTTTTCTACCATTGCAAGACATTTGTTTAAACAACTTAATCGTAGCTGGGCAGATGATGAAATTTTTGGGTGTAAAAAGTACAAAAATAACAAAGTGCTGTAAAACTTAAAACAAAAATTCAGTTTTCTCCAAATTTCAGTTGTGTTGATGTACTCCCCTCCCCGCCCCCCGATTTCTCTCAAGTACTGCTAGGGGTACTTGTACCACTGGTTGAGAAACACTGTTCTAAAGGATGCGTGCACCCACTTGTGTCAGTAGGGTGTGATTCCAATACCTAATGATAATGATTTACATTTTAATAATTAGCTGCTTCACTTAAGATTATTTTACCAGAAACATCCATTTGATACATTATTCCATATTTCTATACCATTAGCTGCACTTGCCTGCATATCAAAAGCTCCAGCTTATCATATGGCAACTTACAAATTAATTGTGTACGTTTTCAGTACAAAAACTAAAAACATAGAGGCAGAGAAAAATAAAGATGCATTTATTCTTAATTTTATCTAGTATGACTGCATATTTTATTAGTTCACGGACCTTCTGGATGGTCATAACTAATTGGTTAATAGTTCTTAGCCTCTACGTATAGCCTTGCAAATTGCTTGATGCTTTGGGGTCCTGAGAAGGGCTTTCCTTATCTGATATTTGTGTTTTCCATATCTTCTAGAGTGGGTGGAATTCCTTTGATTGATTAAAGTTTTACATATGAAAGGAGAACCACTTCTTGCTGCCTAACTTGTATGCAAAAGCTTCAAGTGGAAAAACTTTAAAAAAATGAATGGTCTAGCAGCACCTTAAAGACTAACAAAACATAGATAGTATTAGCAGCTTTCCTAGGCACAGCCCACTTTTTTGATGGTTGTATTAGGATGTTTAGTGATTCCTGTATGTTCTTTTCCTCAGTTCTTTGCAAGAGACACCAGACAGTTTCTTATCACCGGTGTTACAGTGTACTTGTGCGGATGAGATGTTCTCAAGTACCTGTTTCTCACTATTAGGATCACCTGGAGTCTGAAAGTTACCATCTGAGAGATGAAGAATCTGATGCTCTATCATTGAAGTAGTCAGGGTCTGTTTCTTTTGGGTTTTGGATTGTTCAGCTTCCAGGCACCCATAATTCAGAGCATGTATATTATGCATCCTTTTTTTACTTGCCTCCTTCAGTTTTTTCTTATCTGTTGTTAGGAAAAATAACATTCAGGGGATAACCCTTAGTGGACTCTCTGGTGAAAGACTTCTCTCCTTTATGACCCAAATCGTGTCTCATAAGGGGATGAGCTATGGATGATCCATACTACAGATAGACGATATTATTTTACCCTTTTTTCTGAGTAGTAAGGTTCCCTGCTCTGGATTGCCCTTAGAAGTGTATTTATTTGCTTTAGTGATATTCTTACCCCCTTGAATATAAGAACTGTTACCCTGGGTCAGATCAGTAGTCCATCTAGTCCAGGGTCCTGTCTTCCAACAGTAGCCAGTGCCAGATACTTCACAGGGAATGACCGGAATAGGTAATTAATCACTGATCCATCGCTAATTGTCCACTTCCAGCTTCTGGAAGTCAGAGGCTAAGGCAGGAGTGGACAATAATTTTTGATGGGGGGGCCACTCCAAGATTTTGGAAAGTGGGCGAGGGCCACACTCTTCCAGGATATTAATGGAGGAATTTTGGGATCTGGGATGGAGGTTGGGTGCAGAAGGGAGCTTGGGGTAAGGCAAGGGAGGGGGAAGGGGGAGGAGCAACTAGTCGACTATCCTGTTGACTATATGATAAGCATTTCTTATTGGATAGTCCACTAGTCCTTCAGATCCCTAGTGCTTACCAGCAGAAATCTGTCTGCTGCAGGCTGTTTGCTTCTCCACAGGGCCCCACTCTGGGGATGAGGTGGGGAGAGTGGGGGAGATGAAGAGGGAGGGCCAAGGCTTCCTACAATGCCCCTGCTTCCAGCAAAAATTCTGAGTTCCTATTGCCCAGTGGGAGCTAAGAGATTTTGCTGGGGGATGGGAACAGCATGTGAAGTCTCCCATCTTCCTCCCCAGCCATCCAGAATGGAGAACAGCTGGCTTTTTAAAGTGTGAACTGTTCTCTGCCTAAGGGTTCTGGTGAGGCAACTGCAGGCTGGATCCAGTGGTTTGGTGGCCCGGATCCTGCCTCTGGCAGCCTCTTGCCCACCCCTGGGCTAAGGGCACCTAAAGGTGAGGATGCATCTCTGACCATCTTGGTTAATGGCTGTTGATAGGCCTGTCCCCTATGAATTTATCTAATTATTTTTTTTAACCCATTTATAGCCTTCACAATATCTCCTGGCATTGAGTTCCACAGGTTGACTGCACTGGCTGGAGAGATGGGTCCTTTGTTTCAAACCCGATGCCTATTACTTTCATTGGGTGACTCCTGATTCTTCCTTATTCATATTTTTAACACCTGTGATTTCATAGACTTCTGTCATATCCCTTCTTAGTCGCCTCTTGGTAGATTGCTCTCTGTGTGAACGAGGGAACCATAGTAGCGATCTCTGATTGGTTGAGTTAGCCATCAGCTGACGAGCGTGGGTTTTTTTTAACCACACTATGCCTCCTGTCAGTTGCTTCCAGTGCTGAAACTATCTGAGGAGGCAAAATTGGTCCTCTGACTTTCTCCTTTTCAAGTTTGTAGCAGTGTTAAACATCATCAGCTTCCAGTAGCAAGGGCATTTTGGTCCCCTGGAAGAAGGTGATGAGGCTGGAGGAGCTTCCAACCATTTCCCCCTGCTTAGATTCACCAATTGCAGCAGAGTCCCAGGTGAGGGAAAACTATTACAGGAATTTCTCCAGAAGAGGCGAGAGAAAAGGTGGAGAAAGGATAGAAGATAAAATAAATTTGCTGACTGAAATCACAAAAATAAATACCATGGTAAAGAAAGAGGAGCAGTAAGGAACACAGTTCTCTGAATGAAGGCAGACATGTCTGAAGAAGGCTGTCAAGCAGATCCATAGATGCAGGCTTCTCCTAACCCAGACCACTTTAGCTGCCTTTGTTGCATAAGAATCAACAAACACAGCTCAGAGATCTCACTTTGGAATTTTAACTCTTGTCTTTCAGGTGTAAATTGCCAATAAACTACTCTGTGCCCCTACCTAAACTTCTATTGTTTGGATAGCTGCTGTTGGCTGAGCCTTGAGCTGGATGCTGTTCTGCTTTCAGCTCTTGAATATGCAGATGGCATTGTCTTGTTGACTCAGTTCCATGAATCCCTGCAGTCTAGTCGGGCAAGTAGCAGTGCACGCTGGTCTGGTTATGAATTCAGATACAACTAAGGACTGGAGTGTTACCATCAAGCAGTGTCCAGCGAGACGTTGAACAGGAATCAAGTTGTTGTGGGGGGTGACTCCCTCATCACCTTTAGCTGATGATGAAGGCACTCACATGGACTCTGGGAGATCCCAGTTCAATTGCCCTGTTGTAGAGAAGGGATTTGAAGTTTGGTCTCTTATACTGTACTACAGGAAAGTATTTTAGCCATTGGGCTACTGGCTATTCTAGTGTAGATTTCTTACAATCTCTTTTGTTGTGATATTCCGTGTATAAATGACTTACATCAGAAAATCATTTGGGGGCTACACACAGGTGACAAGAAAAAAAATGTCACTGACCTGGCTTCCAAGTGAGAGAAAGGAAAAACCCTTACAGATGTAGCCTCCAACTGAGAAGCAGACTTAAAAAAACCCCCCAAATTCCAGATACCCACCTCATTCCTTCAATCTCCAGTCCCGTGGGACGGAGTGGTGGAGAGAAGGGTTGTGCCGAGACTTAGGGCTTACCCAGAGCTAGATTAACTCTTTTGGGGACCTGGAGCTAGTAGATTTTGTGGGGCTCCTGTGCTTGGGGAGGTGGAGCCAAAATGGGGGTTCAGTGTGCTGGAGGAGGTTACCAGGAAGCAGGCTGTGTTGGGGGTGTGGAGTCTTGTAGGGAGGTAAGAGTGCAGGAGCAGGCTTGGGATGTGGAGTCTGGGTGGGAAAAGGCAGAGAATGGGAGTACCTAAGGGTATGTCTACACTACCCCGCTAGTTCGAACTAGCGGGGTAATGTATGCATCCTGAACGTGCAAATGAAGCCCAGGATTTGAATTTCCCGGGCTTTATTTGCATAAGCCAGCCTGTAGGGATAACATATTAATGTATTGAAAATGATTCCCCAAATGGAAGTGACCCCCCATAATTTGTTCCCCACAACTTAAAGTATTTAGATTTATTATTAATTCTTCTTACTTATTATTATTTGTTAAGATTGTTAAATGTTTAGATTTATTATTATTATTGCCCCCTTTAGAATATAATGTATTAGGTAATATAACTTAGAACTGTTAAAAATATAATCCTATGTAACCAGAAACAGCCCCCCCCCTCTGTGCTCCAGGGCATGCTCAAGCTTGTGCAAGGGGCTGCTTGAAATTGACATTGCAGAGATACATTGTAACAATGCATTGTCAAGCCATTAACTCTGCTATGGGAGCCAAGCCCTGTAATTGACTAAGGCCATTGTTACTTAATTGAGGCCTGTTCTCTTTAAAACATTGTAACTTTATTCAGCACTCAGAGAATGTTTTAAGCAATACCACCCAGAAACTTTCTGTAACTACAACTTTTATTATTATACAAAATACTGTATGAATGTATGAGAGAGTGCTTGGATGATGAGTGAATGGTTCTGAGAGGTGCCAGCCTGAGAATACAGCAACAAAGGGCTGAAGAAGGCGTCAGGTGCCAGTGCAACCAAAAGGTGTCAAGTGGAGAAACTGGAGGTCCACCCGATGAGATCACTGATGAGCACCTGGCAGCCACCCTGGAGACATCAGCATGATACAGCAATTTCCATAGACTGGCATAGGAAGAAATTCCTATAAGAACTGGACTAAAAAACTATGGAATCAGAGTCCAAGGTTCTGCTGCCAGCCTACCAGGAGCTTCAGATGTGCACCTGATCAGGACTTCGCTCCCCACTACCATCACTTGTGTACAGAATACCTGGCCAGTATTCTGTCACAAGCAACTTCCAGGCTGGTAACTATACACAGAACTTGAATGAATGGATGTATGAATGAATGGTTATATATATATATATATATATATATATATATATATATATACACAAGTGTATAAGGATTAAGTAGTGTTTGGAATAAGTAGTTAAACAACGTTGTTTGCTTCTATCTTTTCTTTATTTTTATTATTATCTTTACAATAAATGTGGCTTTTTGCCTTATCCCCCTCATAAGATCCTGCTTGCTTTTATTTGGTACAACATTTTGGTGGAGAATGCGAAAGGGGGAATATTGGTAAAAAGCCTCAGGTATTGTAAACATTAGTGTGCACACAGCTGACTCTACAAAGAGCAGTTCTATTTTTTTTTCTTTTTCTTTCTTTTTATTTTGGTTAACCAAAGCCTGCTGACCTCCAGAGGGTAGAGGCTTCACAAAAGAGCTCATAGTAAAAAGAAGCTACAATTATTGAAATAATTTAGGCTGTAAATAGAAGCTATGGTTATTCATTGAAATAATCTAGGCTGTGTAAGAAGCTACGATTATTCATTGGAATAATCTAGGCTGTGTAACTAGAAGCTACAATTATTGAAATAATTTAGGCTGTAAATAGAAGCTACGACTATTATTGGAATAATCTAGGCTGTGTAAGAAGCTACGATTATTCATTGGAATAATCTAGGCTGTGTAACTAGAAGCTACAATTATTAAAATAATTTAGGCTGTAAAAAGAAGCTACGATTATTAATTAATAGTCTAGGCTGTGTCACTCGCTGCAAGGGTTCAGGGGTGATAAAGGAAACCACAAAAGTATTAAAGATGTTTAAGAAAAGTCCAGGGAAAGCGGTCTCAGAGGGAGGAATAAAGTTTGAAGGAGCTCAAACCTCACCTTTTATAAAGAAATAACACTCTTTAAACAAATCCTTCAGAGATATGGGCACAAGTCCCTGGACTGGACAAGCCCTTGAAGATGTTTGTAATATTTTGGACCTAGAGGATAGATTGGCACAGTATATCCTCATGTACAGACCTTCTAATGCTGCCAAAGGATATGCAGCAGCAATTTGGCTATTATGGGAGGCATGTAATAACAGTTACCTCCACTTAGCTACCTGCAAAGAAGAAAAAAATCTCTCTCTGCAGGAAAAGCTAAACCCAAAAGAAAAAGGGAAAAGAAAACACAACTTCAATTTGGCTCCTATGAAACCTGTAATGAGGTGTTCCTCAAATTAACTAATTATAAAAATTCAAATAGGAAACTGCAAAATGTAAAAGCCTCTGCTGCAAAAGCAAAAAGGTGGAAATGTCTGTCCCTCAGTACCCAGACACAGCTAGATTCCCTTAAGGATGGGTACTGAGAGTTAAAGTAGCACTCTCAAAGTTTTCAGGAATATGCTTTAAAAAAAAAAAAAGGACCAGGAGGTGTGGGGTTTAGTGAACAAGGCCACCCTCCTTGCTAAACTGGTAATGGGACAAAGCCTGTGTCCATGGAAAAGGGCCATTCAGCAAGAAAAACAGGATCAGGCCCAAACAAGCAGGCAGGCAAAAGATAAATTAAAGGCCTTGTGGTAAAACTGGGAAAAAGCAGTAAGTACAGGCACTGAAAATCTAAATTCTTAAAACAATACTTACAAGAAGTAATATCTGAAGCAAGGCCAGTTTTCATTTTAATAAATAAGAAAGTGTTTTAAGAAAATAAAAAAAAAAAACACAGAAAAGTTAACTCTACAAAATCTGGAGAAAATTGAGCAGTTGTGAAAATGCTAAAATGTTATAGGAAAAGAATTCTTGGTTTCTTTGCAGCCATTCTGAAGGAAAAAGGGGCCCTTTTCCAAAAGAGTGTCTGTAAATAATCCAGGCAAATTTAACTAAAAAGAACTTCAAGGGGGTTCTATTGGGAACTTAACTACCCCCAAATGAATAAAAGTAAATGTAATCTTTGTACAGGTATGTAAAAATAGTGTTAGACATATTCAGAGAATATATGCATGTATCTGTGTGTAAATATAGTGTAAATAGTAAGTAAAGTTTTTAAGATCCAAAACTCCTGTTTTGTAGGTTAGTAAACTGTTTTGTATGCTTAAAACAAATTGGTTTGTTTTGTTTTTAGTAAAGCCATTTCATACCAAGTTGTTTAATAAAAGTATAGGAAAACTCAGTGAGCATAAAAGAAATAGTTACACCCGATGCAAAAATTAATATGGCTAAATAACATTATAAACAAAGAATGCACATTTTCCTGTGACATGCAATGTATATTGTAGAAGGAGGTAAAAACTGGAAACAAATCAAAATCCTGTGAAGGCTCCAGGAGCCACAACAGGTTGTAATTTCCTTTTCAGGTTGCTGTGTGAGAAAGCAGAACTTAAAGTAAAAGCTCAAAACTGTAAATCTCTGGCAAAAGTTATTGTGTCCCTTTTTAAGACAAAGCTACAAACAGCTTTTAATCTAAAAGCAAGCCAGAAAGTGTCTGTGGTGCAAATGCCCTAGCTGGCAGCACAAACAAAAAAAAAAATGTTTGCAGGTAAATAAATAGTTTGATTAGCAAACTACCTGAGACCAGAACAAAAAGGGGTCTGCATATGGAAAAATTTCAAGATGGTTTTAAACACACTGGTCTCAAAGCTAAGTTGTCTAAATAAAAGGCATGCTATCACAGGATACTTAAACACCTATTGGTAAGATCCACAGGGCTACTTGTTATTTAATGCTAATGTTCATAATTAACCCTGTAATATGTACATGATTTTCTTTTTTTTAAAAAAAAAGAAAAACCTTTAAAATGTTAAAATAATCATTGGAAACACATCTCACACTTAAAACCCTCCCAGCATTATAGTAATAATGCTTCTTGGCTACTCTCTATTCATAAACCTAACACAGCAGAAACTTACTAACTTAGTCTGCTGTATAAAAGGAAAACTAAAGTACACCTCCTAAATTTAATAATTACACAGTGGGGTAATTCACCCACAAGAAGGGGTAAAAACCATTGAAACCTGTTTTGCTACAAAACAAAAATATTTAACTATAGGAGTAAGTGTAAGCAGAGAGAAATAAAAACATATTTGTAAAAGAGAAAGTATGTAAATAATAATGCCACCCCCAAAGGGGTAGAAGTATGTTCTTGTTTTGTCTTTCAGAAAATCAGGACAAGCTGGTACCAGCTAAATACCCTACAACACCATGGATGTATTGTTGCAACAAAAATTGTTTTATGTTTTGTGTTTGTCTCATGTCTGTCTGTCTGACTAGCTAGTATACTGTGTTAAAGATAATCTGCACTAGGCAGGAAAGGTTCAATAAGCATTAAACATTTTAACTGCATTTAGAGAAACCCAGTGTGGATGGCTGTGGAGAAATCTCAGAGGAACTGAGGGTTGTTTCAAAAGAGGCAGAATCAGCCAGGGAATTGGAGCAGTCTGGCAACCAAGTAACTGGGTATGACCAGCTTGCTGGGAAGTCAGTGTGTTTGGGACAGGAGTGTTCCCAGGGGAGGCACACCCAGCCAGGCCTTTTGTCTTTGAAAGAGGGAGCTTTGCATTTAAAACAACAGGGCAATGGGGCAACACCTATGTGGCCAAAGAAGGCTGCAGACTTTTCAACCTAAAAACCCAAAATTGTCAGCGTACACTTGGGATGAATTTGTTCCTGCTACTTATGCTAACTTTCATAACCACTGTACTGCAGTTACTAAGAATGTAACAATGTTCCAATGTGAAGGATTTTGTACCAAAACCCTGGAAATGGTTTAAAAAAAAAAAAATTGTACCCAAGAGCACATTGTATGTTCAAAAGCCTTGTACACTGGTATTTTACTGTTCATACTTGTAATTAGTGTTGGAGCTTCTCACCTAAGAAAGGGGAATTCCAAAATTGGTGTGTGATGTAAAAAGGGAAACTGAGGCACACCACCAATTTTGTTTTCAGGGCTAAATGCAAGGATGCCTACACTATATGGGATGAGAGCACATAAATTCATGCACTGTTAACTGGGTTTCAAACTGTTGCCCAAGCTGCCCTGGATAAAATCACTATTTTTTCTCTCGCTCTGGGCAAAGTCACCTAACCTGGATAAAAAAAAAAAAAAAGAATATTTGTTACATTACAATCACAAACACATGTTGCCTCACGATACCTTCTCTTAAACAGATTAAATACAAAGTGACACTACGAGTATACCAGATATCGTAGTGTCAAAAGGGGGAGTATGTAGGGATAACATATTAATGTATTGAAAATGATTCCCCAAATGGAAGTGACCCCCCATAATTTGTTCCCCACAACTTAAAGTATTTAGATTTATTATTAATTCTTCTTACTTATTATTATTTGTTAAGATTGTTAAATGTTTAGATTTATTATTATTATTGCCCCCTTTAGAATATAATGTATTAGGTAATATAACTTAGAACTGTTAAAAATATAATCCTATGTAACCAGAAACAGCCCCCCCCCTCTGTGCTCCAGGGCATGCTCAAGCTTGTGCAAGGGGCTGCTTGAAATTGACATTGCAGAGATACATTGTAACAATGCATTGTCAAGCCATTAACTCTGCTATGGGAGCCAAGCCCTGTAATTGACTAAGGCCATTGTTACTTAATTGAGGCCTGTTCTCTTTAAAACATTGTAACTTTATTCAGCACTCAGAGAATGTTTTAAGCAATACCACCCAGAAACTTTCTGTAACTACAACTTTTATTATTATACAAAATACTGTATGAATGTATGAGAGAGTGCTTGGATGATGAGTGAATGGTTCTGAGAGGTGCCAGCCTGAGAATACAGCAACAAAGGGCTGAAGAAGGCGTCAGGTGCCAGTGCAACCAAAAGGTGTCAAGTGGAGAAACTGGAGGTCCACCCGATGAGATCACTGATGAGCACCTGGCAGCCACCCTGGAGACATCAGCATGATACAGCAATTTCCATAGACTGGCATAGGAAGAAATTCCTATAAGAACTGGACTAAAAAACTATGGAATCAGAGTCCAAGGTTCTGCTGCCAGCCTACCAGGAGCTTCAGATGTGCACCTGATCAGGACTTCGCTCCCCACTACCATCACTTGTGTACAGAATACCTGGCCAGTATTCTGTCACAAGCAACTTCCAGGCTGGTAACTATACACAGAACTTGAATGAATGGATGTATGAATGAATGGTTATATATATATATATATATATATATATATATATATATATATATATATATACACAAGTGTATAAGGATTAAGTAGTGTTTGGAATAAGTAGTTAAACAACGTTGTTTGCTTCTATCTTTTCTTTATTTTTATTATTATCTTTACAATAAATGTGGCTTTTTGCCTTATCCCCCTCATAAGATCCTGCTTGCTTTTATTTGGTACAACAAGCCGGCGCCATTTTTAAATGCCGGCTTGTTCGAACCCCGTTCCGCGCGGCTACACGCGGCACGGGCTAGCTAGTTCGAACTAGCTAGCCATTCCGAACTATCTGTACGCCTCGTGGATGCTCTCTTTCGAAAAAGCCGTTTGCATTCAAGAACGCCTTTTTTCAAAAGAGCACTTTCAAAAAAAGGCGTTCTTCTTCGTGAAATGAGGAGTACCACCGTCAAAAGAAAAGCCGTGTTCTTTCTCTTTAATTTCGAAAAAACGCGGCAGGTGAATTTTTTTCGAAAAAAGGCTACTTCTTTCAAAAAAACCCTGCAGTCTAGAAACAGCCTAAGAGAATGATGGCAATATATGTGATATGTTGTTATCAGAACAATAGGGTAAATAAACTAGGTTTCACGGCACCATAAATTGATATATTGATACCAAATAATTACTGTTCTTTCCAGTTCAGAAATTTCCCTCCAGAGTTTAGAGCTTCTTTGCACCACCACAACTTCTATTCTATGCCTGTATGTTATGCTTTGTAGGTTCAGATGTTCAGCAATTGCATCTCATGGTGAATGGAATTAGTGTGTGTTGTGTCTGTAGAAAAATGGATGGAAAACATAATTGATTTTATAGATTCCTGAGCAGTAGGACTGCATTGTTTGTGTATATATAAAATGTAAAACATAAGCAGAGAAACTTCATTATCCCGTGCAACTGGCATTTAATGAATGTTTAGTTCTCTTGTCAAATGCTAGCCAAAGCCTTGTCTTGTCTCTTCCCCATCTCACTTTTAACAAAGACCGTGTGCCCCTCCTATTCTGAAAAAATACCTTGCAATTGTAGGACAAATAGTGCATATTTCCAACAGGTGTATAAAGTGAATTTGAAATCACAGTGCTATGGCAAAAGAGTTTATTAATTTGCTTTCAAGACAGATTATTATATGTTGGAATAAACTCTGTATATAAACAAACTACATAAAGGTTTATGGATCTGTCAGTATTCAAGTGAGTTAGAATTGGCAGGAACAATGTCCTAGAGAGGTGCCCATTAGAAGGGTGCACAGAATTGTGTAGAGAGAAGGAAATCAACAAATAATTATGAAAGCTGCCAGCTTCCTCTACAAGATAAGATGGTTTGGGTAGAACATCTCACATATTTAGCTAAAAGCTACAGATCAGCTATCAAATATGCAAACCTCAAAATACTCTCACAAAATAGCTTAATGAAAATATATTATGTAATTGTGAGATCCCTTGTGGGTCTCAAAACATGTGTAGTATTCTAAAGTGGATTTGATGTTTGGATATATATAGACCTGAGATTCCACTTCATGAAGAACTTTTTTTTGCATGTATTCATCAGTTTACATCTTCAAAGCACTTTACCACCATTAACCTATTAAGCCTCACAATGTGTCAGGGTGCAGGGTAACTGAAATGGATGGATTATCCTCCTGATACGTATGGGCCTCTTTCACTGCACAAAAAGTGTAAGTGCTGTAGCATGTCTGGGTTGGCTGATGGACTTACCAGAATTGCAGCTATAATTAACATCTTAAATGCCTATGTTTGCCATCACACTAATCATGTGCACATGTTTGCATCCAGATCTCAAGCATCTGTAACAGAATATTTTGGATTTAATGATTTGCCTAAGACCATACAGCAAGTAGTATCAGAGCCAAGATTAGATAGACTGACAGATATAAACTCTTTCTATGTTGCTGATCCCATATAACAATTGTCTGTTAAACTGCCACTGGAAGCAGATGAATAGTACTCTTTTGATTAATGTCTTAACTTGGGCCTGTATGCAGGAATTTCTGTGCTGGGGGGAGGGAGGGTGAGCCATGGGAGGGACTGGTAGTTGCCCTGCCCCTGCAACCCAACCTCGCCCCTGGCCTCATTCCTGTGGGAGGAGTGGGGGAAATCAGCCCCAGCCTTCCCCCCAGCTAGCCAGAGCACAGGGGAAGAAGACTGAGGCAATGCGCCACCCCAGCCTCACGCTTACTTTTGTACGACCATCGGGTGGGAGAGTGGGATGCATTCGCACCCTTTTGCCGCGTACAGGCCTGTAACTGATCATTAATAATTCCATAGCAGTTTTCCTAAGAGTAAGGGCACTAACACAGGTTTCTTCCAGGTTGGTTAATTGTGTTCTACCTGCCAAATATTGCCCCTTTGTTTTTAGTTTTACCTGTTGTTGTTCGCTTCGTGTCCCAAAACTACTTTGAGCGGTTAAATAGCTGCTGTGCAGCTATCTTTGGGGTGAAGCATGTTGGTGTTGAGTCATTATTGCGTAGCTCTTGCCGCCAGGATCATGAGTTGCTGAGAGGCTTTACTAATGGTTGTAAAGTACAGTGTGCCATTGTACCTGGTTTGGTTTGCGCTCAGTTGAGAAACAGAAATTTTATCTGTGCTGCCCTGATGTTAGAAACAGTTTGCCAGGTTTAATTGGAAATTCAAATATTTTGATTTTTGTTAATCACTATGATGTATCTTTAAATGATAGAGCTGGAATAAAAGTATTGTTACATAACGTTGCTTGGACACTCTCATTTCTGTCTGCTTCTGAATAGTAGGAGCCAGTCAGCTCATTATCATTTCAAAAGGGTACCTGAAAACATACCCCTCTGGATAAATTGAAGGAGTAGGCTTGTAAGGAATCTTTTGGATCTCAGATCATGGTCTCTACTTTATTAAACATAGCATTAGGTGAAACTGACTAGCATTACAAAACGGCATTGTTTCCTACTGTATCCTGTTGCTTAGGTTCCCACATGCAGAGCCTAGCAGTAACCTATCTATTTTATCAGTGCAGAAATCTCTCTTCTATGTGCTCTGACAGGGAATATATTAAGCAAAGAGTGAGAGGAGAGTTCCATATTCTCAACTCTTAAATTGGCCACAATCTGAGAAGCTCTGGTATCTTGACAATGACACAAAATGCCATTTTTGTTTATGATGATGATGTTTTAAGTGCCACGGAATTGAAAATATTATTGCACCCATAGCAAAATGATACTTTGTTAAATGACTGTTTTTCCTCTTCCCCCCCCCCCCAGAATCCTTCCTGATCATATTGATTTATTGCATTAGAAAACTATAATTGCTAACAGATTCCCCTCATATATACCTGTAAATTTTCACATGTAAATCAGTAGGTAATTTATTGATGTAGATTTATAGCCTGACTTGGGGGGGGAGGGCGGCTGTATTTGTATCCTTACACTTTTCTGGTGAAACAGTGATTCTTTTTTTTTATATATAACTTTTCCTTTGTAGCTGACCTGAACAATGTCAGATTTTCGGCTTACAGAACTGCCATGAAACTTCGAAGACTGCAGAAAGCGCTCTGCTGTAAGTATATGCCTGTACTTTATAGACTTTTTTTCTACTGTCTTCTGCCAAAACAGCAAACCTGTTTGACAACTTTTAAAAACAGAAAATACCTCATGAACTAAAGTCTGTCCTCTATGTGAACACTTTGGACCAGATTCATTGTCATTAATTCCAGTGCTTTGTACCACTTAAACCAAGCTCACCGATAAGACAAAAATAAAAGATCCAATTGTACATCAACAATTTCTAAATATGTTTCTTATCTTAGCCTGTTTCTTATGTATTTTTGCCACCCTCATTACTATAGTGCCTGAGACAGTCACACCACTGCTTTATAGCTCTTTTAGTAGTTAGAGTATTCTGTTTTAATTTTAAATATAAGTGAGAACCCAGGCAGGATCCTGGGTAGGCTTGTACAACCCAGACTAAAATCTGCACTACATCTTCATTGCTATCATTACCCACAATAGCTGTATCAAAGCTAACATGGGTATACCTTCACAACCTGCAGTCATATCTCTGATTGCCGTATGCACAAGGACTGTTAATTCACATTGGTCTAAAAAGAAAACTATGACTACATTATAATAAACACAAAATTAAACAATTTTAAATGCCCTGTGAAACAGTAATGCATAACATTTTCATTTTACTCATTTAGTTTTAGACAGAGTTTAATTACTGGGATAGTTGCAGACGTGTTTCTACTGTTTCTTCTGTTTCAACCGGGGAGTTGTGTTCACATGCTCTTTGGAATTGTGTCAAACTTCAATATCTTTAAGCAAATGGGGAGGCATGAGTTAAAGTGAGGAGTTTCACTTGAACAGAATTAATCCTTGTACGTCCTGCATTGATGAACACTTTCAACAGTATCTGAAAATTCTGGCAGCATAACGAAAGATGGGAGAAGAATTGCCAAATCCCTATAAGCCTACACAGTGTTTCCAAATTCTATGAGTTTAGAATGTTTTGCCAGTGATATAGTGATAAAGGATTAGCTATGAAATTCCTAGAGATTAGAAATATAAATATCAATTCTGAATATTATTCCTCTTGCCCCTGAAAACGTTCAGGATAGCACGATATCATTCCCATCTTTTTTTCTTTTTAAAAAAAAATATACTATTTTAATTTGCGTACTACTTCTGAAGGGGTAAACACCAAACACAAAAATGTTCCAATAAAAACAATGAGGAGTCCTGTGGCACCTTCAAGACTAACACTTTTATTTGGGCATAAGTTTTCATGAGCTGTAGCCCACTTCGTCAGGTGCATGAAGTAGAAACTTCAGTTAGCCTTTAAGGTGCCAAAGGGCTCCTCATTGTTCCAGTAAGTTGCATCCAGCCATGAATCTGCTATGCTGCTTACTTCTTAAAAACTCTACTGTATATAAAGATTAAGGTTTATGTTTTGCATTAGTACTAAATTTTATAGAGAGTTTCAAGAGTGGATAAAAACTCAACATTGATGGGCTTTTCTATTACAAATAGGAGTCTATAAAGGTCTAGAATAAATAGAATGTTATAAGGCGGGGTAGGGAACCTTGTTTGGGTCTGGGGCTGCCCACCCACAGAAAAATCAGTCAGAGGCCACACACAAGTGAGAGGCAAAAAACCAAAAATCCCTCATGTAGCCCCTGACTGAAAAGGAGAAAGACACTCCCCACATTCCCCTTGCCCACCAGAGCTTAAGGTGGGTCTCAGCCTAGTAGATTTTTGTGTGCTCCAGCCTCGTGGTGGCATAGCGGGGGGGCTGAAGCACCAGTGTGAGCTCCCCAATGCTGGGGGGACCATGAGCCTCAGGGACTGGATCCAGGCAAGCTGGGGGCTGCATCTGGCCCTCAGGCCTATGGTTCCCGACCCCTGGTATAGGGTAATAATAATTTAAACTTTTAATGAATTACATGGTTCTCACCAGGCAGTCTGAATATATAGGTGTAACTGAGATGCTTTTGTGCCTGAAAATATGGAACCAAAACACTTTGATTCAGGTCTGGATCTTGTTGACCTAATTCCACACACTGTTGGGTATGATGGGAAGAAGGTTCTTGGGGTTTAGAAATATGAACTACACGGGAAGAGAAACTGGCTCCATTGATGTCAGTAGCACAGATTTCACTCCCAGTATTTATGAAAAAAAAATTTTAATGTTTTTCTTCTGT
This sequence comes from Pelodiscus sinensis, assembly GCF_052426305.1. Classification (NCBI taxonomy): domain Eukaryota; kingdom Metazoa; phylum Chordata; order Testudines; family Trionychidae; genus Pelodiscus; species Pelodiscus sinensis. The sequence goes on from NC_143052.1 coordinate 205,884,258, forward strand.
CCAACATGAGTAAAGAAAACTCATGTTGTGCTGCTGTTTTCACATTTTTTACAGATTCTCAGTTTGTTAGACAAACTATTGCAGGACATCTGTTTCTCTTATAAACATTGAAGATCCGCCCTGCTATATTACTATATTTATACTGGCACATGGTTCCTTCTTTCTCATACTGTCTTAACATGTTTATGGTACAGTTTGTCTCTAAGTGTTTACTTGAAGGCAAGTGAAAATGTTCTGAGATCCAGGTGTTTTAACAAACATGCAGTGGCACCTACACTAAATACCTAAGCACATTCTTTAGACTTCTATCCATAGAGAGTTGTTTGAGGAGTCTGGATAACTATGGGTTGTATTCACTATTTGGGAAGCAATATTCCTGCAAAGAACAAAGACACCATCATTAAATATTCCTATCTTATAATTTCACGAGCATTTATTAACCCAAAGTAATTATGCTGCAAAGTTACTACAGAGTTTTACACTCTGTCTTTCCATTTGGCACTAATAGAAATTGAACACTATTTTGGATCTCCAGGCATCAAGACACAAACAAGGGAGTTCAAATTTCCAATTGAAGTAATTGCTTTGATCACTTTCCTTTTTACTTCATCTTTGAAACTTGGCAGGGAAAGAGCAAAGTCTTTGATTTGAATTCTTTTTCTGCAAACCCATCAGATCTGTAAATACAAGATATTATAGTTATATCATAGAAGGCCTTGAGAACTGGAAATGTGGCCTGTTTCTAAATGTTAAAAATGAAAATGCTTTTTAATAATTAGAAGTATTTAGACTGTTTTTGTTTTGTGTCTTTACATGATATTGGGAAGCTAAGCATAAGAATGAGTTTAGTATAGTTTATATGTGTGGCTGTAAAGATATATTAAGGCTAAAATGAGACATGTAGAAAAGTGGTGATCCTGCACAAATAAATTAATGTGCTGAGAAATGTTTGCACATATTACCCAGAAATATTCTCAGTTATGACACTAGCCTGCTAGCATTACAGCATATTATGTACACACTGGATATAATCATTTCACTGTTGCTTTTAAATGTATATTCCCCTTTGATAATCACATCAAAGCATGTTAATTTTCTTATGTACAGAATTGCTTTTAAAATAGATCAAGTGCAATCCACATCTGAACATTATAATGTCAATAAAATTCCCTTGCTCTACAAATTTCTCCTCGAGATTCAACAAAAGAAAAAAATGCAGCAGTTTCTCTACCAATTAATCTTCTTTTGCTCTAAGTATACTAACTAGATTAAAAGATTTTTGTTATACAAGTAGAGACCATCAGGTTTACTCAGGCATGCATTTTGTGAGTTCCATGTATATTTTTAACCAGCAACCATATGTTTAGTTTCCCTCCATTTCATATATGACTACCATTGATTATATGCTGAATACTGGACACCTGCTAAAATTACATGTATTCCAGCAAGTTCAATGGCAATAATTTAGAGCTATGCAATACAAATGTTCTTATTAACATCAAGTTGACTGAGCCCTGGTTAAAAGAAATAAAACTAAAACTATTATGCAGTATTTAACGTATCTTTTAGGTTCATATAGGAATGAGTGACAACCACCTGTGCCCATACATGTCTCCGGCATGGGAGGCGGGGAGGGAAGCTGACCATCCAAGCAGACCCTCTCCACCTGGCACTCTTCACCCTCCATACCTGGCTGGGCCCCTGAAATGGACCTACCTCTCCTGGTACCTGGTGCTGTCTTCCTCAGGAAACACATGGGGGTAGGCATGCAAGCCACATGCCCACAGCTGCTGTCTTTCTGCACTGTGCAGGAGGGAAGGGACAGGAGCTGTATCTGGCTGTGGGTGTGGAGGAAGCCCATGTTTTTGCAAAGCTCATCTCTTTCTCCCCGCTCATGCCTAGTGTGGCTAGAAGCAGCTTGTCCCTTCCTGTCCATCTAGTGTTGAAAGGCCGCTAACACCTCCAGGCTGCCACTGACGTAACTCAGCCAACTTCAGCTACAGTGCAGGCAGGAAGGAATTAAGTCATAAGGATGCATTGTGCACAGGGCCCATGGAACCTGACAGCAGAGTCTCCGATGAATCCACCCACAGAGGTGATTCAGCAGGGGATGGTGCCTATGGGAAGGGAGGAGCCCAGGGCTTCTTGGGGACAGGACCAGGGTGAGGGGGTGGGGGCGGAGTGGGGAAGCAGGAGAGGGAAGAGGGTTCTAAGTTGTTCTAGAGCCTGCAGTTTGGGGCATGAACAAGCTGGAAATCACTCTCTACTCCACCATTTCAGAGCTTAGATGAGGGGTGGAGAGGCTGCCCTGGGCCAAAGCTGTGCATATGCAGGGCTCAGCTCCTCATGGCCAGCACTCCAGACCAGAGGGTCTTGAGCTTTTGTGGGATGCTGGCCCAGTCAGAGTTAGAGGGGGAAGGAAGGAACCTGCCAGCCAGTCTGTTGGTGAACTGAGTGCTCTAGCCAAGAGCTGGTTCTCCACACAGTGCTGGGAGTAGCACCCTCTGGAGAATCAGTGGGGCTAGGAAGGTGAAGGGGCCCTGGTGGGGAAGAGAGAGGGCAGTGATGGGGGAGCGTGTAAAGAGGGCTTATGAGTGGGCAGCTGTGGTGACATAACCAGTTGCCACGTGGACCTGCCTGCACTCATTACACTCCCACAGGTCCCAGTGTGTAGCCAGTGCTGTCTGGAAATGGGACAGGGGTAGAGGCCTACTGACTGAGAGCTGGCATGCAGTAGGGGCTGCTCTGTTGGACCAACGGGAGAGTGGTCAGCCCTGTGTGTTGCATCTTCATCCCACACCAGGTTTATACATCCACCTGATCGTCCGCCACTGGACATTCTCCAACTCACTCCTAGTGGGTGGGCAGCAGACGAGCAGAGATCTGGACAGCAGCAGGATATGCTACTACAGATGGAGGAGGCAGAAAATACAGAAAATACAGGACAGTTTTCCCATTTTAAAGAAAAAGGACATCTGGTGCTGTCCCTTTAAAAACAGGACATGTGATCATCCTACCTAAAATTTACCTCTTATGCATTGTGTGATGGTGCATTCCATATGCTTTATGAAAATATGCTTATGAATAGGACATAACTGCAATATGGTTGATGTGAAACGCCCCTTATAAGGTATCACTGAAAAAGTTATGATCTAGTGATTATGATTTTCCCACTTATATGCAAGTATCATTTCTATATCTGAAGTTGGAAACATAATCTATAAGCTTGTGTTATTAATGTAGTCGTGCTAAATGAGGGCCATTAGTAATATTGAAAGAAATTAATGGCCCAGTACTCAGGACAATTACCTTGTTTTTCCAGGAAGCTTGGGAGGAAGGTCTGTAGTTGGTCCTACCAAGACAAGTGGTCATGTCACCTGATACTAGGACCCCATCTTGGGTGCTGTTCTTTTCCACTCTAAGCGGGGGGGAAAAAGTTTAGGTTCCCGCCTTTTGCAAAACATATAAAGGTGGGAAGCTAAACGACAGGGGCTGCAGCTGCCAGTCATCAAAACACTCCTGCTTACCAATCAAGGTGACTGTTGTAAACATCTAAGACTGAATGGGGGGAAGGATTTAGCCCAGACCAACAGGCTGTCCAATCTGTAAAAGAAGCTTATCAGAATAACTGAGGGTGAGATATTCCATGTAACTAGTTCCTTAGCTTGAATGTTTTGTTTTTATTTTGCTTAGTAGCCAACTTTGTCCTGTCTGTCTCTTTTATGATCACTTAAATCCTTCCTTCTATACTTAATAAAATCACTTGTTTATTAATAATCCTAGTTGAACTCTTTTGTGGGGGTGGGAAAGAGTCTGAACATATCTTTTCACCCTGAGAAAGAGGGTGAATATGAGTTCAATTTGTATAAGACTTGATACAGAGTAAGATGGGTTTATCTGGAGTTCAGGATCGATCAAGGCAGTACAGTAGGGTGCAGAGAGAAACTCCTTTATCTGGGCTGTCCCAGAGCTGAGCTGATCTCAGTGTCTATATTACACTGCCTGCAGAGGGCTGCGACCCCACCTCTGTGTCATTGCTGGAGGAGGCTGGAGGACTTTGCTCAGCAGGACAGAATGAGAGGCACCCAGGAGGGCAGGAATAGAAGCTCAGTGGTATCTCAGTCCGTCAAGTGAACCCCTCACACATTATCTTGATGTTTTCCCATGTTTCAGGTTCGATTACCAGGGTTCCCCTGGCCCCTTCCTTAATGAAGAATGTGAGCCAGTCATAAGCACAAACCCCCACTTCTTCCTTCTTTAAAGGCCAAGTATTGTTTACCTGTGGCTGGGATGTACAGCAGGCATGTAATTCTCCAAATGTGCATGCACGCACGCACACGCGCACACACACCCTGTTTATCTAAAATAATTGGCCAAGCCTTACACTGTAGGCATCAGTGGCCAGAATACTACTGACTCTTTGTGAAAATTGGAGTATGTGTGCAATGAGATCAACCCACAGAAGCTACCCAACCTGTAACTCCTTGAGTTTCAATTGATTTATTTAAAACCAGTGGAAATCCTTGGGTGGATTCATAACTCTTTATTTCCCTATATGTTTAGTTGACTACATTAAGCAGAACTATGGCGGTTATGGTCATGTGGGTGTGTCCATATTTTGAGAAGAGTCTGAGCATGATGTCTCAGGGCGGGGGGAAATGAATCCTTGGTATTTTTTCCTACCAAGCGTTTGATGACTTTGGGGGTTAGGTCAGAAGAGGTAGAAGTTGTCTTAAAACAGTCTGGTGTCACACCACCCCATGCATTATTAAACATCATGTACATCATACCCTTCATACAAGAGAGACGGTTTGATAAATAGAACAAAATTAAATGGTTTTTAACAGTCTCCCACTTATTAGTGTTAAAAGCTTTCACAAAATAAAATGGCCCATGTTTATCTGTAGTCACATGTGTATAAATAAGCTCCCACCCAGATTCTTGAGCGGTTCACTTAGCTACCATTGATTCATTGTTACAGAAGAACTGAGCATTCAGCCTAAAGCTCTGAGTTAAAGGTGTTATGAATGCAGTGCTGCATTTCCAATTTGGCTAATAAATTGTTATGAAAGAAAAACATCTTTTTATGCCCCTGAGATATAGGGCTCATAAATTGGCTGTTGAACAAGAAACTCTTCTTAGGATGGTTACTTTTTTATATGTCAGTAAATGAGATACAGTCTCCAGAATGAAAATGCTTTAGATTTTAAAAATACTAAATAAAAATATCATTGTATAAACTAAATCTTTTAGTATAATAGTAGAGACATGTATATCATTACATACTACTTTTATTTGCTTTAGGATTTGGGCACACTAAACACCGAGGCTAAGATTTTTCAGATGAACTTAAAGGACTTAAGATCACAAGTTTCTCTGATTGTTTTCAATGAGATCTATATTTGGAAATTCCTTAGGTACTTCTGAAAATCCCATCCATATTGTATAACTCCTTGCAAATTATTCAGTGACTGAATCTGGAAGACTGAAGTAGAGAATTTTTCCTGTTTCAATGCACAAAGTCAGATTTGTCCTTGACGGAATTTTAAGTTGCATCAGAAGTGAATTTGGCCAATGTGACAATAAGTTATTGCTTCACTGAGCAAAGTTATTAAAAAAAACCTGTTAACTTGCAAAGTATTGTTGCTTGTGGAATCTCGTTAAATTTTTATTATTATTTCAAAGAGAAGAAGCATGGTCTTGTGGTTAAAGCACTCACTTGGGATTTGGGGACCTTGGTTCCATTCCCAGTTCTGTTACCAATTTCTTATATGACCTTCGGGTAGGGACAGATTCTTCTACTCTTTATCACATTATGTCTTACAATATTCTGTAATTATCCCATTGAAATCAACTCAGTGTGTGCAAGAGTGGCAGAATTTGTCCTTTAGTCTTCTTCTTTGTTTACTTCCTTATCTATGAAGTAGATAAACAATACTTCTACACTTCATAGAGATGGTTTGGGGATAAATGTTTTAATATTTGTGATGTTCTTAGGTGTTATGGCAATAGTGAAAATATAGATAACCTCATTTTCTTGTTTTCATGTATGAAAATTAAACCTTGATTCTAAATTCATTTTAAAAATCATCTCTCAACACACGGAATTGTGTGGTAAAATGCTTCCCTCAATCAATTGATACTAAATTGCTTTTGATGTTAGTAGGAGGAGCATATAGAGATTAAGGGTAGTAAGTATAACTGTGTGAAAAACAGAAGTTCCATTTAGTGAAGGATTTTTCCATTTTACTTCATTATGAATCAAAACAAAACACAAAATCTTCAAAACTCTCCACAAAGAAAATTTCTAGGGAAAAAAATATTTCAGATTGATTGAAGCACTTCATTTTGACAAAATTGTTTCATTTTGGTTTTGACTTACTTTATATTACAGACATTATTTTATATTTTTATTGTATGTTAGATATGTCAGTTTGATAGACCCTCAAATTCCAATGGAATATGGCCCTACTGACATTTCTCCCACCATCTCTAGAGTTAGTGGTATTTTATTTGCCAAAATAATGCCGTGATGGAAATGGATGGAAAACATCATTAAAGTTGGCGTGTACCAGAATTGAAGCATGTTCATTGTGGGTTCAATCAAATACTATCAACAAGAACATAAAAAATCAATTACATTATTTTATATGCATAGAGTAAGACATTTTATTTATATGGTATCCAACAGTGTGGTATGTCCTCTAAAGACAATATGAAACCATTCTCTGACTTATACTATGTATAGTATAAGGCCCAGTCATGCAAAGGCCTTAATGCCCATCTAAGAGTTTGCAGGATCAGGATATAAAAGGTTCTCTGACAAAGAATACTTGGAGAATACGTGTTGGAGAAGAGGATAAAAACTTACCAATTTATTAATTAAAATGTATTTTTGTTGGTGGGGGGAGCTTACTGCTTCAAATGACTGAGTGTTTTTTATGATTATGAATGATTATTTTATTTTAAAACAGTGGATCTCCTGAGTCTGCCTGCTGCATGTGATGCCTTGGACCAGCACAACCTCAAACAGAATGACCAGTCGATGGATATCCTACAGATCATTAATTGCTTGACCACCATTTATGATCGACTGGAACAAGAGCACAATAACTTGGTCAACGTCCCTCTCTGTGTGGACATGTGCCTCAACTGGCTGTTGAATGTCTATGACACGTATGTGCCAGTAGTCTGAGTGTATTGCATTAAAAGGCTTTAATGATGGTTGGGGATAATAAGCTGTTTTCCTGGTTTCAAAATGAGTGTCTCAGAGCTGGAAAGCCAGTGGTCATAGTGCACATGTAATAAAACTAATGGCTTAGTGGTTGCACTTAGCTGAATCAATATATCCTGAGTTAGGCTTGGAATCCGAAATTGTTTTATTAAGCTAAGAAGTGAGAGAGCTGGAAAATAGTCCATTTTAAAGTAGAATGTTCTGTGTAACAATAGAGTTATTTTTCAGAACTCCATCCCATCATTAGGTTATGACTTTGCAAGGCATTTCTGAATTACCTTGTTAGTACATCTTTATCTTTACCAAATAAGGGTATTCTCAAAAAGCAACAGCATAATCTTCGGTATATGTGTGCTCCTGCTTGTCTACATTTCCAGCAGTTAAGCCTATCAGGGTGACACACTTTCTGTAGCTTTTAGTATGTAATCCTTGTTAGGTGTTAGAATCAGGGTCGCAATATGTTTGTAAGCTTTAATAGTCAACAGAGCTGAGTGAATTTTAGCAGATTAGAAATGTCTTTTCTACAATTCAGTTTTAGTAAATGAAGAACACTTCAAAATGGCATTTGGAAATACAGGCAGTCCCCGGGTTACGTACAAAGATAGGGACTGTAGGTTTGTTCTTAAGTTGAATTTGTATGTAAGTCGGAACTGGTACATATTGTAGGGGAAACTCTAGCCAAACATTTCTCCAGAGCTCAGTTTTATTCTTCCACACCTCACTTCCCTCAGTCCTTTATTCTCAAGCTGAGGTGTCTGCTGAGAAAAGCCACTCCGCGTTTCCCTGGTCTGCTGGGCGGGGGGGGGGGGGAGAGAGGGCGCTAGCTTCGCGTCTCCCTGGTCTGCTGAGGGGGAAGCAGCTAGTGCGGGGTTGCCTCACCCTGTTTGTAAATAGGGATCCGATGTAAGTCGGATCCATGTAACCCGGGGACTGCCTGTACTTGTGAATTTACAAACAATGGGCTAAATTTACTTTGATAATCTTATAGAAATTCCATTCAATCTGCTGTTTTAATCAGCTGCCTCATATTGTTTGGACATCTACTAACTGACCCCGTAATTTAAATAAAGCAGACTAGTTTTGGATTATTGGTGAATTGACGGTAATAAACAGCTTTGTAAATTCTGTGAGAAAATTTGGCAGTCCAAGCCCTGACTTGGTTACTTAAGATTAGAAATAAATATTAGGTATCCTTAAAGTTAGACACATACCATGTGGCTGAATAAACGTGTGTAAATGAAGAGAGAATGTGCTTTTAATTTCATCAGCGTTTTGGATTAAATTACAAAAGTTCCATAGCATAGAAATAGTTCTATGCCTCAGTAGTGCATCTTTCATCAAGTTTTAATCGATCCTTATTGATTCTGTATAAGAAACTGCAGATGCCTCCCAATCTCCTCCTTGGATAGTCATTCTTCCATGTTATATTATGTATTGTGATTACACTAGATTTTTGGGGTTTTTTTGCTTTGTTTACTAACAATAGAGAACAGGGCTATTTTTAATATTTAGGATAGATTTTTTTTTAATCTATTTGAGTTTTCAGAAAATATCTGATCCAGGTTTGTATTTAGACCCACATATTATAAAAGTTTAAAAAAATGTTAGGTTTGTACGCTGGGCAACAAAATCCACCTGCTTGCTTTTCCTCATTACTTTGTCTTTCTAAATCCAGTTTCATTATGACCATTTATCTGGTTGAAACCAACTGCATTGCAAGTTTGTAACGAGGTGTACCGGTAGTTCGGAATAGGAATCCTAGTCCGAACTACCTAGTTCGAACCCCGTGTAGCCACGCTGCACGGGGTTCGAACCAGCGGGGTTTTAAAAATGGCGGCTCCCCGCTTATGCAAATGAAGCCCGGGAAATTCAAATCCCGGGCTTCATTTGCAAGTGCGGTATGCCTACATTACCCCGCTAGTTCGAACTAGCGGGATAGTGTAGACATACCCATAGAGACTTAGGAGTGAGGAAAGCACAGAGCTTTTCACTGATGTTTTCTGTTAGTTATACTGGTTGAACAGCCAAGGGTCAAATGTATTTAGCTTTACTGATAGGATAAATAGACAAATTCTCCAATGATTTTCTTGATTTTGTTTTCTTATTAGAGAGCATGTGACTTTTAAAAAATGCCCTTTTTTGCATTTATTATGCTTTCGAAATGTTACTTGTAAAGGTATTGATAACTAGATCACGCTACTGGTCTAATTTGGGATGCAGTCTTGCAATTATTTAGTAGGTTTCAAATTTGCTTTAATTGATCAGACTTTCATACTCATATTCAGTAACATGCTAAATTATCTGTTTGACTTAGGAGGCAGGGAGGAGGGCGCAGCCAACTGAACAACTCATGCTTCATGAAAGTTCCAATTTAATACACATTTTTACAGGAAAATCATCATGCTACACGTCTCTCCTGTAAAATTTGCATGAGGCTGATATTCATTAGTCTGGGTTTCTCAGCGCACAAACAATAATGAATTTGTAAAGGATCTGAATAAGGGGAGGAAATGCAAAGAAGGAAATAATAACAACGTTAAACTTTTATAAGTGAATAACAAATGCTAATTTATAAATAGAAAATAATATTTTAAAAATGGAATGTGTTTAGGGATCCAAAATCTGCTGTTCTACCCATGTAAATCTGTATTGTGTCTGTTCATTTCAGTGGAGTTTTTGTTGTTGTTTTGTTTTACAACTAAAGTATGTTAGTCTTATGTGAGAGTACAATTTGGGCCAGTGCATGCAACTGGCTTTTCTGTTGACCTTGATAGTACAGGATGCTCTTCTGTAAACTGGGACTCTCTGGTCTGGCGACATCCGTGATCCAGCATGACCATGAATATTCCTGGATGAGAGCCCCGGAGCAAGATGGCCAGCTGCTGGAAGTCTGGCACAGCCTGCCAAATCTGGTGGTGGTGGGGTCGCAGCAGCCCAGGCAGTTGTGGGACAAAGGCAGCCCAGGTGGTGGCAGGGCACAATCAGGACTTGCCTGCCACTCAGCTATATGGCCATGGCAGCCTGGAAGGGGTAGCGTGGGGCTATGTGCCACCTGGCCAGCAGTGGGGCTGAGGCTAGCCTGCAGGCAGCCTAGCCAGGAAAAAGGAGCCAGCAGCAGGGAGGGGCAGCAGGCTGAGAGGCCAGGGTCAGGGGACCTCCCCTGGTCTGGCAAATTTCCGCCAGATCCTGAGGTGGCCGGACCAGGGAGGTCCAACCTGTATTACAGAGGATATTTATTTCTTGGCTAAACTGTTCATATACTGTGCAGCACAATGTGGGGTGCCCTTTATAATTGTATACATTATTATTCTCATTTTCATTTACAAAAGTGAAAGTTGAATTTTTTAGGCAGAAAATTAATGATAGACCTCTGCCTAAAGGAGTTGTTAGACACATGCTTATTGTATTGTACACATTTTGATAATTTGTTTGGGGAAGCAGGATTGTTTTGTTTAAATATAACAAAATTGGGATTTTAGATGGAAGTTAAAGTTAATTGAAATAAAACTGAGTTCTGAGAAGGATTTCTATGAGGCACAGTCATAGAGGATCCTGTGGCCTGTCCCTTGGTGAGTGTGGGGCTTGGGGCAACAACCCCTCTGCCCAAGGCCATGCCCCTGCCCTTCCTCTTACCATCCTTGCTCTGCCCCCCCATCATGCTCCAATTGCGACCCTTCCCTGAAGCTTCCCCCCCCCCCCCGAGTGATGCTGTCCAGGGGATTACTGGGGATCCTGGCATAGGATAGCAGCAAGAGTCACTCACTCTCCTTTGCCCCCTACACTTACTGCACTTACTCTCAGCAGTGAGAGCTGTGAGAAGCAGAGCAAGCCCACAGCCTGCTGCGCTCTGTTCCACCACCCATCTCCCAGCCAAATTGCTTGGCTTTGCAGTGGAATGGTCTAGGGCTGGATTACTCCAGTTCCCACCACCACAGTGAAGTGCAGTGAACCATCTGGGAGATGGCAGCAGAATGGAGCAGCCTACCTGGTCACTCTGCTTCCAGAAGCTCGTGCCACTGTGATGAGTGCAGGGATGCCCAACCATTGCTGACGTCCTAAGCCAGATCCCCCAGGTAATTCCCCAGGGCCCCTCCCCCCCAGGTCCCATGGGCTAACATCAATATGGGGGGGACCATCTCATACATAGGATGGTTGGAGCAGCTTCTGTGGGACCCCCAAAGTGCAGGGCCCAGGATGGCCACTCCAGTCAGTTCTGTGGACTGAGATAGATCAGCTGTAGTCATATGGAAGCTACAGAGCACAATTGGATAGGGGAAAGTAGGATGACTAGACACCACATATAGACTGGAATGGGCCTATACAAGTTAATTAAAGTGAGTGGAAAGTGTTTGAATGTTACCTCTCTGGTGTCACTAATGAGGGATAGTGATAGAAATGAGGGAGGCATGTTTCAAAATGTTCACCTCTTCCCAGTAGCACTGAAGTCAGATTGCCCTTATGGAGGAGGATGACTGAATATACAGTAGGGAACCCCCCCTCTTCCCTGAAGACATCTTGCCTTCACTTCCATTGTAAACAGTGGAAAGTGTCATCCATATTAAAAGATTAATTGTTTGTAAAGTCGCTTATAGCTTCATTCCTACTGAATACAAAAGGAAATGGCAGCCATTTTAAAAGAGGGCAGTTCTTTGTGGCATTTTCTGTTTAAGAACATTTATTAGTCAGTCCTTGCTGAAGTACTTTCAGTTTTAAATATTAAAAGAAAAAGAAAAAAAAACCATTAATCATTTAAAATGTCTTCAAATGTATCCACTTTCAGTTTATGGGAAATTTGAAGAGTACACTTGATTTGGTTATTAAGATCATTTGGACTAGAAAAACAGAATGGCACACGCTATTGCATTTTAAACAGGGCCCATTTTAATATTAACTCTCAAACTGAAGGTGTTGTACATGTGAATGTTCAGAAAAATTATTCTGTAGTCAGTAAGTGTTGTAATTGTGGGGAGACACCCTGTCATTGCATACATGTTAAGAGTCATTGAATCCCTGATTGAAGTGCAGAATGTAGCATTAATTATGGAATGGCAACCAGTTACTTGTCTTGGAGCTGTTGATTAATAATATTTAACCAGTATATTCAACAGGCCATGTATAGGATATACAAGAATTCATTTTTGTGAAGTAGTAGTAGAACCTTAGAAATGTTGTAGTAGAAGCCATCAAGTCCAGCCCTCTGTGCTCAGGCAGAAGCATCCCTGTTTTTATTTGTCCAACCTGTTCTTAAAAACCTTTGGGCTACGTCTACACTGGCATGATTTTCCGGAAATGCTTAAAATGGAACAGTTTTCCATTATAAGTATTTCCGGAAAAAGAGCGTCTACATTGGCAGGATGCTTTTCCGGAAAAGCCCTTTTTCCGGAAAAGCGTCCATGGCCAATGTAGACGCGCTTTTCTGGAAAAAAGCCCCGATCGCCATTTTCGCGATCGGGGCTTTTTTGCGGAAAAGACTACTGTGCTGTCTACACTGGCCCTTTCCGGAACAGTTTTCTGGAAAAAGGACTTTTGCCCGAGCAGGAGCAGCATAGTTTTTCCGGAAAAGCAGCTGATTTCTTACAGTAGATCGTCAGTGCTTTTCCGGAAATTCAAGGGGCCAGTGTAGACAGCTCGCAGCTTATTCCGGAAAAGCGGCTGATTTTCCGGAATAAGTGGCCCAGTGTAGACACAGCCTTAGTGATTATCAGGGCTCTAAGATTTTAATTTTAAAAGCTACATTATTCTCCTAAATAAGTCCTTATATGTGTGGATTATATTACCAATCAATGTTTGTTTTATGTATCATCATCAACAGGGGTCGAACAGGAAGGATCCGTGTCTTATCTTTTAAAACCGGTGTAGTTTCCCTGTGTAAAGCACATTTGGAAGATAAATACAGATGTAAGTCATGTGTCTTAATTTACATTTTATTTCATTTTTATTTTTTCTTGTATATCATGGAATCATAGAAATAAGGGACAGAAAAGACCTGTTATATCTTCTAATTCTTCAGTGAAGAACAGTTCTGTACAATCAATGTATTTTTACGTGTCTTGGGTAGTGTAGATCCCCACCTCCTTCCCATAGTAGATTAAACATTTTATACTGGCTATACAAAAAAAATGACAACATTTCATATGATTTGTCATAGCAAGAAGCTAACACTTGTTCCCTGACCAATGTAGAAAGGATCAAATGATGAGGTGACAAAGTCAAGTAAAAAATGTTTCAAGAAAAATTATATTTAGAGCAACGTCTAGCATGTTGAATGAAATACAGTATCTTCAGTCTGATGTCTACAGTGGTAGCAAAATCACACTTGAAAATATTGTGCCACGGAAGTTGCTATTCCTAACTGAACAATAAAGATTTGCATATTAATGAAAAAAAATCACATTTTTTTCATTTTATGTGTGTGTGGAAAGAAGGAAGGAGGGTGTCATTTAAAAATCAGAATTCCGCATGCTTTCAAGTAGACCAAATCCTTACCTGGAAAAATTCCATTTGAAGCCAATACAAGTTTTAAATGAATAAGTATAAAGTCAGACCTGGACACTTTTTTCATGTGAGCAGCTTTATGCACATGGGTACCTCTCTTGAGTTCAACGGTAATATTTATATGTACTAGTTTGCAGGGTAGGAGCTTGAGCAAGAATTTTAGGATTTGACTCAACATGAACTTTTAATTCAGTATCATTTTGAAAATTAAGATTTTTTTTAAAGGATTTAAAGTATCAGGAATATGGAAATATATTGTACCAGCCTCCTTCTTCATGGCAGCATTTAAAATATGTTGTAAAATTGGGCCAAAGTAAAATAAAATATAAAAATTTGGTCTTTAGAAGTTTCCCCCCAAAAAGTGCTACCCTGTTAGGGTTACAAAAGTTAGAGATGGGAAATAGGTATGAAATTTAATTTATTGCCCTGCAAGTGTAGAATACTGGTTCTCCAGAAGAGGATGTATATGATTATAAATGATTTAATAGGGAGGAAATTAAAACATGTGTGGTTGGAAGTGTGTGAGAAGAAAGGACTCCTTTCCCTGGGGCTGTGGGACTTGTTCCATCATTGCTCCGTTTCTACTGCCTGTTGCTGTAGTAATGGAAAGGGATCAATGACCCTCTTTATGGTGAGTGGAGAAGACAGGCAGATCAAAGCAGCTGATCTTTTGACTTTTCTCATTTCTGCTCACTGATCTGGGAGTCCCTGTGGAGCTGAGTTCTGCCCAGGAAGTCTGCCACTCACTTGTGCAACAGAACAGTTTTGGTTCTGCTGCCAGGGAAAGTCTCCAGGGCCATGGAGGGGAGGGCAGAATTTGTCTTGAAATCATGTTTTCTGAGACCAGATATGACAAGAATAATGTTCTTACACTCTTCTAATTAAAAGAAACCAAACCAGAAAAAAACACTTGTCAAAGCTATGCTATACAACTTTTGGCATTCCGGTATAATTGCACTCTCCCTTCTTCTCCATCCCCTCCTCCCCCCCGTGTAATGTAGGAGGCCACATCTGTGAAAGCATAATTATTATTACACTAGTGACATTTTGTACTGTTTGAAAAATAAGCAGAATTTATTCAGGTCATGAATTATCAATTGTGGTGGTATGAAATAAATATTTCAGTTGATCCTAACTTGATTTTTCCCCTTATTACAAACTTTAAAACCTCCTGAAAGTATATGTACTGTAACTAATTCCCAGCAAAATAAATTGTGCTTATAATTCAGTCCTGTAAGGAGTCCTTTTTGATAGTGTTGCTATAATACAACAGATCTTAAAATGACATTTCACTTAAAAACCGAAAACTTAATATGATAACAGTCCCAGCAGGTAGTAGGGCTCTGGAACAGTATAAAGTTTATTCTTTCATTTCAAAAAAATCTTGAGTTCAATTTTTATGAAATATCAAAATTAGGGACCTTTTTTTCTTTTTCAGAGCAATACATCATGTGAAACAGAATCAGTTCCTCAGGGCTATATGTTTGAAGCTGTTCAGATTATATGTACATTAATGTTAACAAGATTTTTTTGTATCCGAGACCCTATACGTGTGTGTGTTATGGTAGCAGTCTAAGTAACTGTACAATGGAGTTATAGCCTGTGTTGGCTCTGTGTTGATTCTATAAATACTGTTAGACCATTAATTTGAAATAGTCCTTTCTGACAGACAGACGCTCATGATCTAATCAGATATTAGCACCTAATAAATACAGAAGATAGATTAATGGGGGTCCATGAAATGTGGCCTCTCCCATAATTGTACCACACTTTTTAACCTCTGAGAATAATTGTTTTTCTGTAATATTTATATAGTCCCCGTTATTGTGTTCTGTCCCTAAAACTCTTTTTGCTTCATTTTCATCCCTCTAGACCTGTTCAAACAAGTGGCAAGTTCCACTGGATTCTGTGACCAGCGCCGATTGGGCCTTCTCCTTCATGACTCCATCCAGATTCCACGACAGCTAGGCGAAGTTGCATCATTTGGTGGGAGTAACATTGAGCCTAGTGTTAGGAGCTGCTTCCAGTTTGTAAGCATATGTTGTTGAAATTTTTGTTTTGATTTTTATTTAATTCCACCTTATTTGCATTTCTGTCACTGAGAAGAGGACAAGTAAAATCCCTTGAGAGGAGGAGCAGAAAAGGAAGAGGAAGGATTGAATTCTGGGGAATTTCATGTTAGTTTGCTAATCTGTTTTCTTGGCAAGGCATTTGAAGTAGGTAGTTTCTTCTTGAGGTATGTCTACAATACAAGGGTATTTCTGCACTACCACCCTAGTTCGAACTAGGGTGGTTAATGTAGGCAACCGAAGTTGCAAATGAAGTTGCAAATGAAGCCCGGGATTTGAATTTCCCGTGGAATGAGGTGTACTAGTAGTTCGGAATAGGAAGCCTAATCCGAACTACCTAGTCCGTGCTGCGTGTAGCCACAGGCACGGAGTCTGAACTAGCGAGGCTTTAAAATGGCGGCGCCCGGCAAGATGCAAATGAAGCCCGGGAAATTCAAATCCCGGGCTTCATTTGCAACTTCGGTTGCCTACATTAACCACCCTAGTTCGAACTAGGGTGGTAGTGTAGACATACCCCCCCAGTATGTTACTAAAATAGCTAAAAGTGGTTGTGTTACAGGGCCACATGGGAATTTCTTTTTTTATGTAATGTGAATTATTTTACCCCTACTGCTAGTGTAACCCACACACTTACTGGTGTGGTTCACTGTCCCGTATAGTGACATTAGGACCACTTATAGAGAGAGAGAATGAATTTTCTCTATAGCCTGAACTGAGAGCCAGCTGGTTTTTAGCTCAAGCTGAAGAGGCTCATGTATGAAGCTCCAGGGGGCCTAGGTTCGGTTCTGCCGCTCAGTGTTCCAGTAGCGCATGTGCCTTTTTGTTATAAGCTGATTTAGGTGATCTCCACTGAGATATCAATTATGGATCACAGCTGTCCCGGAGAACAACAGTCATTCTAAGGGCTAGCCTATGCCTAAAACATAGTTCAATCTAGGGACATTGTTCAAGACTGTGAAAAATGTCATGTCCTGTGTGATGTAATTAGATTGACCTAACCCATAACTATAGATGCAGCTAGGTCAATAGAATTCTTCTGCTATTGACTCTCAGGTGGGAGGATTTACTATACTCATGGAAAATCCCCTTCCATCACTATAACAGGTATCTGCACTACAACATTGTAGCAGCATACCTTCAGCTATGCCGCTGTAGCATTTGTAGGGTAGACATACCATAAAATCGTGAGTATAATGCGCACCTATGTATAATGCACACCTGCCTTTTAAATGTCAGAATTCTGGAATAAACTGAACTCTTATCTATAATGCGCACCCCCATTATACTCGTGATTTTACGGTGTGTATATATAGGAAGGAAGGGGCTCGCGCCTGCGGCGGGGACCCCCTGCCCAGCTGACCTCGTGCCACGCTGGGCTTGTACCTGTGGCAGGGGCCCCCTGCCCAGATGAGCTCGTGCCTGCTGCGGGGGCCTCCTGCCCAGCTGCCTGCGCTGAGACCGGGCAGGCAGCAAGCCAGGGCGCTGCACCCTGGCTCTTCACCTGCCACGGGGGCCCCCTGCCCGCTAAGCTTGCTGAGCCCCCCCCTTCCCAACAGCTGCCCGTGTGCCGCGCCGAGACCGGGCTCGCAGTGAGCCAGGGCGCTGCAGCCTGGTGGTGCCGCCAGCTCCTTGCCTTGTCCGGGAGCCTGGCGGGGCACCACGCTGTAGCTGGAAAGTTTCTGTGCAGAGGGGAGGGTGAGTTTAAAATTTTTATTGCAAAATCTTATTTATTTATTAGTCTCAGAGGGGTAGCTGTGTTAGTCTGTAACTTTAAAAACCATGAGTAGCCCTGTGGCATCTTGGAGACTAATAAAAAAATATATAAAGTATCATGAGCTTTCGTGGGCAAAGCCCACTTCTTCAGATGAGATTATTTTAAGGAAAAAAAGGGGGACCCTCAGAATAAGAAGGTGGAGGGAAGGGAAAAAAAATACCTGTCATAGAGAATCCTCTATGTGACATAAGCCATTGAGTGTCAGCAGTGCCCCTCTGCCATGTATATTGACCAAACTGGATAGTCTCTATGACAAAGGATTAATAGACACAAAACAGGTATTAGAAATGGCAACACACGAAAACCTGTAGGGGAACATTTTAACCTGCCATGGGCACTCATTAATGGACTTAAAAGTATCCATTCTTCTGCAAAGGAATTTCACAAGCCAACTACAGAGAAAGAGAGTGCAGAATTGACCTTTATATGCAAATTTGACACTGCTTCCCTTCACCAGAACAAAGACTCAAGTTAACATATTATAAAACCAGCTTTCCTTAGACATCAAAAGCTAAGAATGGATGCTTCCAGCCCACTTAATTCACTTCATTAGCACCGGGGCTGCAATTGACAGATACTTTTTTTTCCTCTCTCTCCCTTCTTATTCTGAGGGCCCTCCCCCCTTTTTTTCTCCACTCAAGATTATCTCATCTGAAGAAGTGGGTTTTTCCCACAAAAGCTGATACTTTATATATATTTTTGTGTTAGTCTCTAAGGTGCCACAGGAGTACTCGTTATTTATTTATTATCATTACTTTTATTATTGTCCCTGGATCTGGATATTGACCATATCTTGACTAAAAAATGAGATGGCCAAAAAAATAATTGACACCCCCTGCACCATCCAGTGTATAGTCCAGTTTGTATAAATAACAATGAAAAATAGAGTTCTCGATGAGTGAGGTCAGACTGGGTCAAATGAATGAACTGTGAAGAGTCAGCACTAGCATTGTTTGAGAAAGGTGACAAGCAGGCTTTCAGTTTGTTTCATTGTTTGAAGAGATAATGCTGCTCTCTTTTAGCAAATCTATGGCCATTACTGTGCTGTCTATTGAAGAATACACAGAGCAGTCCAGATTTTTTTTTCAAATTCACAACAGATACAATTTACACACTTTTAATTTTGGGAGGAAAATGGGATACTTATCCTTTGTCCTGTCCAACAATGAAATGCACACCTAAATACTTCCATTTTCCTGCATCACAAGATTAAAATGCATCAAGAATGATAAAAGAAAGGAAGAAACTGCTTAAAGGAGATTATAGACGAGAGGGCAAAATGCATGTTCTGCTGTGCTCGTCAGTGCATCCTCTACATAACGATAAATGAGTGGATGACCTCATCCACCCTTTCTTATCTCTCTCCTTACTGTCTCTCTGCATTTGTACATGTTGCTCAAGTTAAACTGTGTAGCAATCTACAGCAAGTGCTTTTCAATGAATAGTAATGGCAGGAAGTAATCTTCAGTTACTGGATTTTTTTAAATATAGACAGTTGTATGGTATTCCTATTGTGAGGGGTAGATTAAAAAAAATTGTCACTTTAAGTTTCAGGGTTGACTTCCTTTTCCACAAGCGGACAGTGGATCAGTTTAGTTCTAAAGGCTTTATATTTCCTCTCACCCTCATTTTTTAATTTTTTTTCTCCTTGATATAATCAATCCCATTCCTGAAGACAGTCATTTTATGCAAAAATTGCATCATGAACCACACTAAAAGATGCCATGGTGATGGACAAGGAATAAGAACTTTAGTAGCTAGAATAGTTCCTGTTATAACCTTCAGGGGTTTGTAGCAGTGCTCTTTGCGCCATTTTTAGGTTTTGTCAGACCAACACACAATAATGCAGCAGCAACTTCACAGGATGCTGAAAGGAGATCTACAAATATGCTCCCTATCCATTCCGATTTCTATGAAGTCTGTCCCTTCCCTTCTCCTATATAAATTACATCCTTGACCTAAGGCTACAGTCTCTCCAGGCACCACATTAAGGTTCTGCCTCTGGTAGAAAACACAAAACTATTTTGAAACACAAAGGTGAGGGACAGAGATTGTAAAAAACTGTTTTTGAAAAAGAACCCAAGCCTGTGGGTATACAGTAGAAAAGACAGTAAAATGGATATATATGTGACATGGAGAGGAAGGTATTTGAGGAAGACATTTGGCAGACCAAAAGAACGTCTGACACTCAGTTGCAATTCCACAATTTCCAGGAATATTTAGCCATCAGTGTGCAGAAGTTCCATGTTAAATCTGCTGCAAATCAAAACATTGAAAGAGCCTTTCTCACAGGAAACTTGAGGTTCCCCCACACCGGGCAGCATTGCAGGCAAAGGAATCTTTCTGGTGCCTCCTGCTGCCTTCAGGCATCAGAGGTAGAATGTATTCTCAACTCAAAAAGAAGTAAGAGAGCTTTATGAAGAGTATTTGTAGGATAGGAAGTGGGGGCCCTGTAAAGAGGGGAGAGTATGGGAGGGGAAAGAGTGGGCATGATGGGACAGTAGCACGAACTTGAGAGATGGGGCAATGGTGGTGGAGGAATTAGGGACACGTGTGGGTGAAGGAGAGTTAAGGGGGGAGTGGATTTGCCAATGAGGAGGTGAAAGCAGGATTTTGCAGGGACCTAGAGAATGAGAAGTAGAGGAAGATGAGAATAGCCCTTTGATGGAATGAGGGGAAGGAGAATTGTGGGGCAGAAGGAACCAGGAGCCCAGAGAGGGAAAAATGGGTGGGCAGGCATGGAACAGCAAACTCTGGAGTAGGGGAAGTAGAGATAGGAGTGGGGCATCTATGGACAGGAGATGGGGCGTACACATAACTGAGGGGTGTCAGTGCCATGGGGAAGGACAGAACTCATGGAATGAGGAAGAGAGTGGAGGATTGCAAGGAGTCCCTGAAATAGAGAAGGTGGGAGGTTAGCATGTGGAACTTATGGGTTGGAATGATATTGCTCCACACTATTTCCCCTCCTCACCTGCTCCTTCTCCTAGGATTTTCTTGAAGGGAGATAATTTAATATAGAAAAATAATTCAAAAAATGTGTGATTTGGACTGTTGTGTCTAAATGTTGTCTGATGTTAGCTCTTTCTTCATATGTCTCTTTTAATTACTAAGAATTCTACTTTGAGCTTGGTTTATTCCTTGTCTTTATATATTTATTTGATTTAGTTACTTGTGGTTATCATAACCTAGTGATAACTTCAGAGAGTCAGCAGCAAAAGTGTACTTCAAATCTCAGACTCACAACCCCCTTAGGTTAGGTGCCCTGGCAACAGCCTTGTCTGTCATGTGGTGTTTACTGTACCAGGAGATAACAGGGGGAAAGTCTCTGTTGGTCTTTGTTTGAAGTACAAGTCCTTGGGAATGGTGGGGGAGAGCAGTCTTGTTCAGTCAACATGCATGTGTTCTCAGCACTGCTGTTTAGAAAGCCTGTGCAAATGGTAATAAAATACTTACCATTCCCACAAGCACATTCTTTGTCATAAGGAATGAGTTTTTTACTTCAGGCTGCTGTTTTCATTTTATTTTTCTTTCCCACCAGCTCAGAGGCTTGGTTTTGGTTTTTGGTCCTGGTTGCTGAGAAAGGAAAGGAGGTGCTGATACTAACTGTGGGGAGAAAGGATGTGCTGTGGAATATAATAATATATTGCTTATACAACTGGGAATATCTTCCCCAAGCCAGAAATATGTAATTATATCTTGAGGGGTTTTAAAGTAAAAAATCTTAACCGAGGTCAGAAAAACTTGATGAAAATGCTTGGGTCGGTGTTCATAAAGATTACCTGTAAGGTCCAAGAAAAATTGTGTGAATGTTCTCTTGTATTGTGGCAGTGTGAAGATACTATCTTTCTCCTCTTTAGTAAACATGATGGACAAATGCTGGGGGGAGGAGGGGGAAGAATAGGAGAGTGTTACATGCTAAGAAAAATATGTTGTCCAGTGCCTTCAGCAAGTGTGGTTAGCATGCATGATCTTCAATTTAAAGGTACTTTTCTCTAGTTTTTGTTGAGTGAAAGTTCAGTATTTTCCATGTAGGGTTCATTTCTAAGTAAAACTGAAAAGATACTATAGAGCAGGGGTGGAGAATCTTTTTTGGGTTGGGCGCTGATGACCCACAGAAAAATCGGGCCACAAACACAAAAAACACCCTTTCACTGTGGTGGCCCCTGGCTGAGAAGGAGAAAGACATTGTCCACATTCCCTTCCAACACCAGGCCTTATCTTGTTTACTAGACGAGAAAACCTCACCAGTATTTTTTCTAGTGAATCATGTTGGAAAATTGCTAACATATTTTCCTTGGCCAGTATAAATAGGGCATAAATAGAATGAATAAAAAAAATCGTTATCATTTAGATTTTAACCACACACCTTTCTTCCATGGGTTGTCATGATGTTGCAACTTTATGAAATGGGAGCAAAAGAAGAGCCACAGGTCAGTAGGCTAGTTCAGCTCAGTAGACAAATAAGTAGCTGCTGTTCCTCAATTCCTTTGTGAAGTGTGAGGGGTGGTTTTTTTCTTTGTGGTGTAAAATTATTTAGGGATGTTTTTCCCCAATGAAATTAAATGTGTCGGGCAGGAATTTTTATATGGAATGTTATCCTCAAGTAGGCAAATATGCCTATACCAAATGTCAGATATATTATTTTTTTCAGACCAATACAAAGTACTGTAATTTTTTATAGTTTATATTTGTCGTGAATAAATATAAACTGTATTAGTGATGAAGAAAATAAAGAGAGACATTTTAAACTATTTTAATTGTGTGCCCACTCCTGAAGTATGTACTATGACAAACCAAAGCTAGAATAAAAGCTTATAAGCTCTTTGGAGTTTGAGCCAGATATTCCTGTGTGTCTGTGTTCTGGTCCTGATTGGGACCATAGTCTACTTTTACAAGACAAAAGACTAACAGACCCCTCTGCATGATGCTGTGCTATAAAGGTCATAAAAGTGCCTTTTCTCTGGTGGTGTTTCATTAGGAAGTTGTGAGCCTATTTGTAGGGAAGTGAAAATTAACAAAAATAGCTTTCAGAACCAAACTTGAGCATATCTAAAAGCGAACGTCTGAACAGAAGTATGTTAAAATGATAAGGGCAAGGTGAGGAGAAAGAAGAATGATCATGTTTTTTCAGTGATAACAAATAGAATGTTTAAACCTTATCAGTAATGTCCTCAGAATATTTTATTTTATTTATATTTGACGTGTCAATAACCCCCTGTCTTAGTTTAGTATAAAGCAAGAGATCAAAGCCATCATCTTAATTGTTAAGAATGGCTTAAGTAGTCTATGTAGTAGGATGTAGCTCATGTCATGATTGTGATTGCTTACTCATATTTGACTGTGAAATAGCACTTGCCTTAGAAACTATAGAGCATTGATTCTTCTTGTCATCTTTGTTTACCCCTTTTTAGCAAAGCCAGGTCTGAGGGAGAAAGGTGTTTGCAGGGGTGGCCTGTGAGGCTAGGCAAACTAGGCAGTTATCTAGGGCGCCGCCGGCCTAGGCACCCCGTGATTACGTCATGGCCATTGACGGCCGTGCAGGCAGAGGCGCTGATCGCGCCTTCTGCCTGGGGCGCCAGCTGCCGCAGTCGGCCTCGGACCGCTCCTGGGTGTTTGTATGGGGAAGTATGAATATATTAAGCCCCTGAGAGTGGAGGGGGAAGGAATGAGAGTCTTAGGATGTTGAAGCACATAGGTTCCATTCCTGGCTTCTTCACAGGCTTATTTTATGTTTGTCACATTGGGAATATCATATAAAGTTGGAACCTTTTCTTCATCTGAAAAATGGGGATAATATTTCTTTACTGTGACAGGGTGGCTATGAATGAAGCTTGATATAAGTTCTTAGATGGGAGACACTGTTACGTGAATATTATTATTTTTATAATTTATTTTCCAGATTGCAGAATTTCAAAAGGTAATATGTATGCTACTGACAATATGTCTCATTCTTCCAGACAGTATGATACTACATTGTACATTAGGAAATCAGGCAGTATTGTACAACATAGACATACATTTGTTCTGTCCTCAGATTGATAAAGTATACATTTTAAAAAGCCAAAATGATCAAAATGAGAGGAAGACCTTAAAAATGAGGAGAGAGACCAGGCAGAAAATTTAGCTCCTGATCATTGCATATAGATGCAAAAACCTACCCTGCTTTCCCCTCCTCTCAATTGTTTTTTGGCAAGTGAGTGCTGAAAAACAGATGTCTGAATTATAATGAATTTGAATATCCCTCCATAACAAATTGTTGTTTGTAAGCTGGGAAAGGCTTTATGAATTTTGCTTTATGATTCACTCTGTTATTACCATAAAAATTGGGAGTTCCATAGAATGTGTTGAAGAAAGGAATCATTACTATTCTTTACAGCTTGCTCTTGTTACTTTAGATATGTTCTGTCTGAGTGCAGACCTTTTCCCTTATGTAAAATATTCAGCTGCTGCCTGGATTTAGAAGTTATTAAAGAAAATGTAATAGCATCTCAGGGAACAGTCAAGAACGGTCTGTCTTATATTGTCCGACCCTGACCAGCTTTTCGCAATGTGGCTTTAAATCTTCATGTAATATATTTCATAACCAGTTTTGAAACATTTTAATGCAGCTGGTCTCCCAAAGCACAGGTTTTCTATGAACTGTGTAGCAAGTAGTTGGATAGTCAACTTTTAGGACCATGAACAATCAGCAGTGACTGCAGAATTAAAATGGATTTTTGAATGTTACAGGAAGCTTTTCTTTAAAGCAACTTTTTTCCTGCAAACTTAAAGCTACTATAAAAGGATGGGATAATGCTTTGAGCTGTTTTTTTTTTCTCTCTCTCTCTCTGCATCATGCATTGCAGCATTTCAATACAGAATTAATTTTATTGTACTAGAAATAGCACATTAAATAGATACTCTATCAGTACATTAGAACATAGAGAATGTCGGGAAGAATGTAGAGAGTATTGTCGTCTAGTGGTTAGAGCACAAGTGTGAATAATGACTCAGCCATCCAGTTGCTGACTGAAACTGGCTTTTTGTATGACCTTGACTAAGTCACTTAACCTTGCTGTGCTCCAAATACTTTTTCTTAAAATGGCAATAATGCTATGTGCCTCATCCAGGGATGTTGAGAATTCATTGATGTTTGTAAAGTGCTTTGACATTCTTCAGTGAAAGACACTGTGAATCATTCTGAACATAATCAGCAAATTATTGAATTAAAGTAGTGATTTTTTTACTATGCTTATTATCAGAGCTCAACGAACCATGGTGAGAGCTACTTGCCAGCCCCGCACTGCGCATGCACCAGATCGGCACTGTGCATGTGCGCAGTGCTGGTGAACGGGGCAACCGGCTGAAATCTACTCGCCACGGGCGAGTAGATATAGTGATTTGTCGAGCCCTGCTTATTATACTTTTTTCTATGATGGTGCCTTTTGTGTTGTCTTTGCTTCGGTTAGTGTTTCATTTAAAATATACTGTAAGAAAAAGGGAGGTCAGATTACATGGGTTCAATGTACAATCCTTTGGATGCATTGCAGACCATCAGACAAGATTATTTAATTCAAGAGATGTATGAAACATTGAAACCTCCATTGTTTTTTAATATTATTACAACAATATTGAAACCCGTTTACACTGGTCTCTAATGCAGCCAATGAACCCTTACATTTTCTGAAGTTTTCCCAAATTTGCATACAAATCTCGAGAAAAATAAACAAAACATTTATTCTAATTAATAAAACTGATGCAGTGTTTTTAGATCAAGTTAATGTAATGCATTATTCAAAAGATTTTTTGAGGAAGAGTAAGGAGGGTGTTGCACTAGGTAACTTTTGACATCTCCTCCATCTGCAATTATTGACAGTTAATTAGGTGATCAAAGATGTAAGCAGTGTTAAGAAACAAACCAATTTCAGTCGTGTTTCCCCTTCCTCTCCTCTCCCTATCCATGTATTTAACTGATTCAGAGATTTTTTTCCCCATCAAAATATGTGTATTTCCTTGGGTATCTGACCAGACTAAGAAGGTTGCTACTAAACTGACAAGCTTCACGTGATACGATAAAGATACTCCAAAAATGATTGCCCTGTGGACCTTTAAATATAAAAGGCAGAGACAAAGGGATATACTGGAAACCTCAAGTAGAAAATAACTAGGCTTAGTATTTTTTAAAATTATAATTATAAACTATTAATTATCAGCTGGAAAGTGATTTGTGGGGCATCAAAATTGATATCATTGGCAGAGTGGAGGGCTTGGGAGGACTAAACTCCCAGTTTATTAGACTAAGTCAAAGTTGTGTAGGCCTTTGAGGTAAGTACAAGAATTTCAATATGATGCATGGGAAAGAGGGAGTTCATAGAGGAATTCAAAGAAGTGGGAGGAAATTACATTGCTAGCATCAGATTCAAAAGTCATGTTAATGTTTTCCCTTTGGGTGCACCCATAAGCGAAAGCAATATGAATCAAGGAGGCTGGAGAGTAGGTTGAAGCAGTCAAGGCAGGAGTTTATCGGAGGCATGAGTTGGACTTAGCTATGGAATCTTAGGGTACGTCAAGACTACCGGGTTATGTCGACAGAAGTTTTGTCGACAGTATCTGTCGACAAAACTTCTGTCAACAAAGAGCGTCCAGACACATTGAGTTCTGTCGACAAAGCAAGCTGCTTTGTCGACAGAACCATGTAGTCTAGATGCAAACCTACAGGCAATAACACCTTCTATCGACAGAACTCTGTCGACAGAAGGTGTTATGCCTCATAAAATGAGGTATACCAGCGTCGACAAAACTGCTGAGTTCTGTCAACGTTATGTCGACAGAACTCAGCAGTAGTGTAGACGCTGGTATAGTTTTGTCGACAAAAGTCCACTTTTGTTGACAAAACTCAGTAGTCTAGACACACCCTTACAAGATGGGACTGGACATTCAAAATGCTGAGGAGGAAGAAACAACAAAATACGAGCGTCTGCTGGATATGAAATTTGAGAGGGACTGGCAAGATGCTTGCCTCTCAGATTTGCAACATGGAAAAGAAGATGGCAATTTTGTTGGGAACCGTTCAGAATGAGGGAAAGCGGAAAAGGGCCGGAGAAAGAAAGGGAGGGGGAAAAAATAAGTAACACAGCTTTAATTGTAGTAAGCATTAATTATGAAACATCCAAACAAACTCAGAAAGGCCGTGTAGATTAGTAATCAACTGTAAGGAGATGGTAGTTAGAATCATGTTAGCAGATTAGATATTAATGAAAAAGAGAGGTCCAAGGGATACTTTTACGAAAGAAGAGAGGGAAAACAGAGAATGATGAAACATTGTATAGGTATGAAAAGAACCAAGAGAGGACAGTGTAATGAAAGAGATATTCTGTGTTGTCATAGACCCTGATCCAGTAAATACTTAATTACTCAGTTTGATGTGACTACTTGTGGTTAACGTTGAGCACATATTTTAAAGAAACAGGGAGGTCAAGTAAGATACAGATAGATTATGGACTCCAAGATTTGCCTAGCAATAGGGTCCAGTGAAAAGATGGAGGTGCTGGGTATAGAGAAGTGATCTCAGAAGTAGTGCTAGGAGATGAGAGAAAAAAATGGGGAAACTGAGGAAATTAGATGCTGGGAAGAAAAGACAGTGTTCAGGGTGGAGAAAAGAGACTTGCAGAGGCAATAAAAGGTAGTCTATAAGATACAGGCTTTGTATTTAATCTAGGACTCAGTGACAGAGAAGAAGAGCTGTTTAGCAAAAAAATGGCAGTTCTGAAGGAGAAGTAGGCAAATCTGTAGCAGAGGAAGATCATATGGTCTTTAAATTTTCTCCAGAGGAGTTCAGTTGCATAGGTCTAGGAATGGAATAGGATGTTGTTTGTGAACCAGTGCTAGTAGTTAGGAAGAAGCAAAAATGGAACAACGAGTGGAGCTCAAAGAATCCTCTGTGTAGCCAGTAAAGGAGATGAGTGGAGAGGGATGAGAGCACAAAGATGTCAATGGGTTGGAGCTCATAAATGTGCCACATAAATCTTAGAGATGTTAAAGGGAATGAAGTGGATTGCAGAATGAAAGAACACGCCCTGAAAACTGATACTGAACAGTGTCTTTTGAGGAGAAGGTACTGAAAGTAGCATTTAGGGTTGGTGCATGGGAGAGTGGACCAGGATTTGAAGCCTGAGTGAAGAGGTGAGGAGGAGGAGGAGGAGGAGGAGGAGGAGGCAGGAAGCTATTGGGTTGGACAGGCAGCCATCAGAAGATTTTTTTTTTTCTGAATCCTTGTCTTTATTCATCCTCTTTCACAGGCCAATAACAAGCCAGAAATTGAAGCGGCCCTTTTCTTGGATTGGATGAGGCTGGAACCACAGTCCATGGTATGGCTGCCTGTGTTGCACAGGGTGGCTGCTGCTGAAACTGCCAAACACCAAGCTAAATGTAACATCTGTAAAGAATGTCCAATTATTGGATTCAGGTACAGAGTAACACCCCTTCTGCTACCATGCTTTCAGCTGTTTAGTATCCAAGATAGTTACCCTAATCCTGGAGAGAATGTTGTTGCTTTTATTCCTTTTGGTTTAGCAAATATAAAAAATAAACAAATAAGCAAATACTGCTATCCTACAGAGAGAGCTTTTTCCATGAATTGAGCTGAACAGTATTGACTGGAGGGAGACAATTCAAATCAAATGCTTCTCTTCCTAGGAGTCCTGCTCTTCCCTTATCAAAAGACTGGTGGATTGTCCAAGTAACTATAGACTTTACTTTATATTACATCTATACTGTAAACATGATTATGTTTTCTGGATTGTATCCTAATGAACTGCTTTCCATGGTGATATAAAAGGAAGCAAATGAACAGAAAAAATCACAGAAGCACAAGAATCCAAGGCTATTTATATATTTTTCAGAGAGAGAATTTAATTGGTGGACTACTTAATCTAGCATGCTAGAAATACCATTATATTATTTGGTAGAATCCACTCAGCCTATCTTCTGTAAACCTATCATATTTAACAATAATCTTAAATTCTTGATTCTGAAATGTTGATGATGGATGTAAACACCTGGATCAATCCCATGGTTACTACAGAAATGAATAAAGCACTGTGTTGTAAAATGGCTATGTATTGGTATGCCTGTTCAGAATCCACTTAACAGCTAAGTAAATACTCACTTTCAATTATGCTTAGACAGGACTTGTTTTATCACTTTGTTTTCTAATAGCTGCTTTGTGTAGTTTGTGTGTTTTTTATTCATGATGGTCTTTGTACCATTGATATTTATACTTCTGTGTATCGTGCTGTTTACAAAGAGCTTTCTATAATGCTGTTTCTAAATCCCAGCTATTCAACAGCATTCATATAAAGATGCCGTTGCCTTGCCCTACATTTGTGGGTATGAATGATGAGATGCAATGGGAAAGTGCATTCAATGTCTGACTTCCTTCTCATTGCTTTCTCTGGTAGCTGGAGGCACATGCTTGTTTAAATATTGAAAAATCCCTGTGTTGTTTTTTTTATTTTGTCATTGTATCAGTTTGCTTGCTACCTGTGTTAATCTTTTCATGGCTTTGTTCCTAATGCATATTTCAACTTGGGGATGGTAAACATTATTGAAGGAGGCAGTGGGATTACGAGTGGGTTACTATATCTAGAAAGTTATCCATACTTTCCTATTTGCAATATATGAAAATACATATTTACTTTGTCTCCATAATTATTCAAGCAAAATCAAAAGGAGCTGAAAGGTACAGCTCTTATTGGGAGCGAGGGGTGGCAGGAGACTGGATAGCCTGGTTAAGGCACAAGGAAGATCTTGACTACATGTGTGCACCAAATCTAATCTAACGTTACCTATTTAGTAGGTTTTTAGACAGTGTGTGCATGCCATGTATTTCCTCTCTGATTGTTCAAAACAGTTAACATTTCAGTGTCCCAGTTTACACATCTTCAGAATACATCTTGTGTTAGAAGGCATTTAGAGAATTAAGAACTGTGAGACGGACAACACCTAGAAACAGTGCTGTACGTCTCTCACTTGAGATTATTACTAATGAACCTCTTAAACCAGCTCAGACTCTGTGTTCCTGGCTCCTTCCCACATTGCAGTATAACAGATATATACTAGGTGTTCAGGCTAAAAGGGTGTTTCTAAATGTGAATGGAGATCCTTTACTTGGAAGGCTCTTTGTAAGTGCAAGCTATTATAATAAAGAAACTAGACAGAATTTTAACATGTTGGAACTTAATGTGCAGCTCACAAGCAAGCTTCCTGGGGTTATTTGAGGGGCATTTTAGTGGAATGTATTTGGTTAAGAGGTGTGATGACAGGAAGGGTGAAGGGGATAAAAATAACTGGCATTAATTTCAGCTCATCAGAAATGTGTATATATTTTTTAAAGACATTGGTTCTCTTTTACTTTGGCATATGTGCTTTTCTAGTATTGCCCTGTAATTACTATAATTTTTGTGATTTATTTTTTTTAGTTTAATTTTTTTTTTTTTTTTTTTGCAAATGTATAAGTAACTTTATAATCACCTTGCTTCAAATTGCTCTCTGGTGTCAATGTGTGACCCATCTGGCAAATAAGCATTTTACTTACTGTGCAATGCACTGTGTGCAGCCAACACTGTCTTGGAGAGAAAGGAGCTACTAGCAAAGAAAACTACTTTACAAATTGAAATAAAATTCGATTATGATGGGATATAAAACTCTAAAGGCATTTTTTCCCTCTGTCCATCAGATACAGAAGCTTAAAGCACTTTAACTACGACATCTGCCAAAGCTGTTTCTTTTCTGGCCGAGTGGCAAAAGGCCATAAAATGCACTATCCAATGGTAGAATACTGCACACCGGTAGGTATCTGTCTCAGTGCCTCTTGGCATTGATTATTATGTAGACGTGAAAAGCTTCAATCACTATGTGCAAACTAACAGAGCATTTGTGTAATTAAGTTACCTTTTATACAGCCCATTCTTTGTACAGCCTAGCATTTTGAAATACACAGTGAGGATTAACAGTGATGTTTTGATATAACTTGGAGTTAGGATTTCCTGCCTTTCATTGTTTATACAATGCTATAGCAAAATCTTTTATTATATGCTAATGAGTTCTATGCTCAGTGTTAAATAATTGATTTTATGTATTCTGCTGTAAAACTGAGATTCTTGAAAAATCTATTTGTATTTTATGGTAGGGTAAGCAAGATCAAGCTAGCACTGCCATTTTTTCCAGTGTATCATAAGTATATAATAAGATCCGTACTATAAGAACAGTCACTAATATAATTAATTTAATTGAGATACCTGTTTTGAGAGAGAGTGGATATATTGGTTTGGTCATGACTAAGGATATTTAGTAACAGTTAATTTACTAGTCCAGTAGTCGATGGAATTTCCATTGACTACTCAACTAGTTGATAGGCACTTCCACATTCCTCCTTTGAAATGTACAAGAGCCCTGTACATTTCAAAGGAGGAATTCGGAACTCTGCGGGCAGCCTGGGGCCAGGACTCTTGTGCATTTCAAAGCGGCAGTACAGCATGGAGCCCGGGAGTCAGCAGGGAACTCCAAGTCCCGCACTGACCCCGGGCACCATGCTGCACTGTCAATTTGTAATGCCACACAGAGCTGGGATCAGCAGGGGACTCCTCAGCTGATCCCGGGTTCTGTGGAAATGCCGTGCTAGCGCCCGGGATCAGGTGACTCCGGGCTCCACTCATGGCAGCGCCACATAGCTGATCCTGGGCTCAGCTGTGCGGCGTTGCCCCTTTGCACGCCGCCTCGACATTTCAAAGGAGCAGCCACACAGCTGATCCCCAGCTCAGCTGTGCGGCACTGTCCCTTTCAAACGCCGAGGCAGCATTTCAAAGGGGCAGCCCCACACAGCTGATAGAGGCTGCAAAGGGGAAGCAGGGGATCGACTAGTTGACTAGTCCTTAACATCCCTAGTCATGACCATATATTCTGCTTCAAAAATATTCCGTATGCTAGTGGTGGTGTTTTGTTACAACACAATATATTGATATGTAAAGATGGAGAAGGTACTTAGGAAAAATCGATGGGATTTTCACATCTAGTGGACAGGGCAAGAGCCAGATTTCCAGTGCAGTACTGCTGCTTTGTGTTTCACCACTGGTGTTTCTGGTCCTAAACCTTGTTTAACTGGGCCAGAAAGGATCACTCATGTAAGGATGATTCTCCCATGGTATAGAGCAGACAGGGCATTTTTACTTTCCCCTGTAAAAGGAAAATGGAGGAGAGGTGAGATCTGTACCACACCAGTTTTCAATTGTATTTTTGGTCCCATGCGTCCATTTTAGCTGTGCATAAATTAGAGAAGCTCTGATTTATGTGGTGCGGATGGACAGTTGCTGTACTGAGTTTTAGGCCACTTTTGCAGATCCAGCAACCTGTATTTTGTGCTGTTCTGATGCACTCCACAATCTGGCTTCCCCTTCAGAATGTGATTTGGTGATCACAAGATTCTTGTATTTTTGTCTGCTGGTCATATGTAAATGTTTAAAATAAAATTATTAAAATAATACATAGACTGGGAAACAAAAATGTTTGTATCTAAATTTGTAATCTAATTTAAAGACGTGTAAACTAGACTTAAAGGTTTTAGGCTTGTCTCAATGAATGGGGAATTAAAAAAAATTTAGAGGAAAATATATACCCGTAAGTTGTTATGAGGAGGTAAGAATAAAGTTCCTGTCCATTTTTGTTATATATTTCATTACAGCATTATGTGTTTTTACTTCAACCATTATTTTCTTTATAACATACTTACATAAACATTTCTAAAATGTTTATTACACTGTGTATTGGAGGATACGGCACTGCCTAATGCGAATTTCTGCAGGTACAATACATTTGCTTCTTCCAGCTTTTCATCAACACTTTCAATTTGCTTATCCTTTCCTACTCTTTCTTCATTGATTGAGATTACTGGAAATGATGATGTGTTGTGCTCTTGTTCATTTCAATGTCTAGAACAGCACAGACATGTTTGGACTGATTATTCTGCTGTAAGCACTGCTAGTGCACACTGTAATCTTCAGATTCATATAGAACATACGTACATTCCTCTCAACCATAGGTCACTCCTTTGAGTCTATCATAGGACCCAATGCATTTTTCCATAGAAAGATAAGGAATTGAAATTCATAACAGGTAAAATAAGAAAAACAGAAAAATGAGAGTGCATGCAGATAGCGGAACTCTGTTTTAAGAACCCATTTCACAGATAGTAAAAGTCACCTAAGCCATAGTAATCCATGCTCAACCCACCACGAGCTGAATTAGGAGAGGGTTGGACTGGAAAAAATGAGAGCATGCAGTGCCACAAATCTTTGAACTTTTTAAAAACTGAAAAATAACCATTGAACAAGAGATCGAGAGAGTCCTCAGTGTCCAGAATATAATGATTTGAAAATGAACAAAAAGCCTTCCAATGGGCCCCTGCAGAAAGATTTAAACACCAAAGGATTTGGCGTTTCAGCCCAGAACAAGGCCAGCACCCTACTAGAATGCAGTTTAATGAGAAGTGGTCCAAGACTGCCTCCTTTGATATAAGAATATCTGAATGTGTCGAACTAGTCATGGAGTACGCGGTGGGTTTTCTACATATCAAACAAGAAGTTTGAGGATCTGTCATCTTTATTCTTGTTCAAGAAGAATTGAGAACTTGTACCACGTCCAAAGTATGCAACAGGCTCTCCTTACATGAAGAGGGCTGAGTCAGAATTAAAAGCAAGGCAATTTCTTTTCAAAGTGTAGGACTAAAATAAAAGCCTCTGTTGCCCAAGGATCTCTGTACCAGTTACAAAAGCTGGGAATTTGATGGTTTTGCAAAGTACCTGACTTGCACCCACCAACAAAAAGATCCTTTTGTTGAAAAAAATTGTTGCTTGAGATACTGCTTTCCTATTCTGCCAGACTGGGATCATGTTGAGTCGTTCTACAAGATGGACTGACCTCCAAAGGAAGGGAGAATTCTTCTTCACCCCGTACAGAAGGGCAGAGTGCCATCTTCAGTACAGAAGCACTGTTGTCCTTAATAGAGATGTTTTCAAACCTATTTTAAAGGACAGGCAAAAGTCAGCAGCATTGTGACAGTTTACTACAGGACTACTCAACTTTGGAAGCCCCGGGGACCACAATGATACTCACAGCACATGCCGAGGGCTGCAACTTAAGTGTGGTTGCATATACATGCAAATATATATGCAAATATATGTAAATAGCTTCTGTCACACTGATGGGCAAAAATACAAAGATTAAGGCAAGACTACACAACACACAGGCCCCATTTAAGTCAGTTCTGTTGATATTAATAAAATGCAATATTTACCCATATAACTACACTTTTAATGAGCAATGACAGTCCAAAAATTTAACTTCTGAAACGCATATCAACAGAAGACCATTATATTGACTACTTTTTTGTTTTGGCTCCCACCTGCGGGCTGCGTGTTGCGCCCCGTGTAAACTCAAACTGCACCATGGGCCGCGTGTGGAGTAGCCCTGATTTAATAGAACCAAAACAACTCTTTCCTCTCTCAGTAGGAGGCATGTAGTTTCTTATCCAACTAAAAGCAAACTAACTACCTCATTTTTTTTTCTGCCAAATTAGATACACCAGGGAAGGACCATCCTTATGTGAGTCAGGAAAGAAATTAATTTATTGTAGGGTATTGCAGAGTCTAGTTTCCTATGTGAGATATAAGGCCTTGAGTACAGATTTAATAAAGTAACTCAAGTCTTCCATTAAAATTTTTCAGGGAAGAGTCATCTGATTCTTTATCAGACTTACAAGAAGAGAAGGCTAGTTACTCCCCCTTAAATCTTTCTGGTAGAAATGTTTTGATTTCTTTTTGGCTTGGCTTAATTTTGCTGTTTCTTCTTTGTGTTTTTAGGTGGCATAGATGGGAAAGAGAGAAGGAGTTCAGGCAAAAAGCTAGAGAAGTTTGAGTAGGCTGTGTTTGGGTCTTAATGCTTACTAACTCTTGAGTTGAACAAACAAAAGGAGAAGTAGCCCATCCCAGAGTTTTACATAACTCCAATCTCCTTTTTATATAAAGAAAAATAACACATTGATATCAGAGAATGCTAGGTAGGGAAAATTGCTAGTTGTACTTTTGGGAAGATTGTGCCAACTTTCATAGACTCTGCTGCCACTGAAATGGTAAACTAAAGGTGCTCACACAAGGTACACAATTCCAGCTACATAAACTGTGTAGCTAGAGTTAACATACCGTAGTTGGAGTTAGTGCTGTGTCTTCAACAACAGCGGGTCAAAGAGAAAAACTTTCCTATAGACTCCCTCTTTATTAGACCCACTAAATCAGTCTAAAGGAGATTGATTCCTGCAATGCTGTTCTCCCGGTAAGTGTAGACAAGACCTGAAAGAATGAGGACTCAGGATGCTGGCTTTCAGGAAGCCATTGACATCTCTCACTTGCTGAATATCCTAATTTGAACTGTGACCAGTCAGAGCCTTTGCCTGCTCAATGCCAAGACAAAACAGAAGCTGGGAGATTCTCATCTTATTGATTGTCTGCCTCAAATCTCTTGAGAAGAGGAATAAGCCCTATTATAATAGAACATTGGAGTTAAAAAATTAGAACTTGATTGGTTTTATATATTTGGAAAATATTAACATATGTCACATTGTTTAGGAAATACTTTATATCTACAATGATAAAGAAATACAGTTTTTAGTTTCCACAGGTCAAATTCATAGGTGTCCTTTTGCTGTGTTCTCATGTCCTGTGTTAAATGATCTAGCAGAAAAACAGATGACAAAAGGACAATACTAATTACTAGAAGCTGATTTCATTGTGATATTGCTTTCAGACAACTTCAGGAGAGGATGTCCGCGACTTTGCCAAGGTACTGAAAAACAAATTCCGAACAAAACGGTATTTTGCAAAGCACCCGAGAATGGGCTATCTGCCTGTGCAAACTGTCTTGGAGGGAGACAACATGGAAACGTGAGTAGCTCTAAAGCAAATCAGTAGTGTATGATTTGATATGCTCCTCAAGCTCTCCAGCTGGCGCCAACTCCCTTTCACTTCCTTAATGTGTAAAGCTTCTTTATTTCTTTCATTTTTATTTACTATGGCTGAAAGGAAAACACAAGCTGGTATTTCAATTGCCATTTCCTTTATCTTTTTTTCACCTATCCTCCTGATAATTTAAACTTTAATTAGCAAAAGAAAAATACCTCCCACTGCATTGATTTCCTCATAAGGCCCTAAAATGGATAAGATAATTTGGAAACTAGCGGTCTTAGCTTTACACTTATTTTCTTCCAAAAGGTGGTATTTCTTCAGTAAGGTTGTTAATTTGATTGCCACAGCTTAGCTTATTCTTTTCTCTCTTGTAAAATGATTCGAAATCATTGTATTTAACAAACAAACAAACAAAAAACCACTGAAGATATTCATGGATCATCATGAATGAGTGGCTTATATAATAATTGTATATAATATATATCATTTTAAATATAATAATTAGCTGTTTAATGGCAGTTGCACAACAGCTTGTTATCTCTCTTTTTCTTTTAATTAATATTTTGATTTTATTTCCCACCTTTTGGTTGGATGCTTTTCATGGTCATTCATGTTGGTCTATTGGATTTTCTGTTTTTCGGTTGTTGTGATTTTTCTTTTTTTAAATCTTTCTGTAATTATTTTGCTGCTGAGTTTTTCTGCCTCTCTCTTCACCTCCTCATTTTTTGTCTTGCAGT
This sequence comes from Pelodiscus sinensis, assembly GCF_052426305.1. Lineage (NCBI taxonomy): Eukaryota > Metazoa > Chordata > Testudines > Trionychidae > Pelodiscus > Pelodiscus sinensis. The sequence goes on from NC_143052.1 coordinate 205,920,560, forward strand.
CCTGTTACTCTGATCAACTTCTGGCCCGTAGATTCTGCGTGAGTACTTTTGCTGAAGTCTGCTGCTGCTGCTGCATTCCCTCACTTTTTTTCTTTTGTTTTTATTTAGCTTTTGTTTTTATTTAGCTTTTACATATGTTCATTTCCTTCTTTCTCTTTTTTTTCTTGATAGCTTTTCTGGAAGAATAATTTTGATTCCAGACTAGTAGAATGAGATAACACCAGGGTTTCCCAAACATCAAGAAATGTATACTGTATACTCTCAAATGTATTCTTATCTGATGAATGGGATTTTGGTGGACAGTCCTACTAATACTTATGAAAGCGTATTTATTTCTGGATAAGAGTAGATTCCTTGATTGGAAACTAAATGTATTACAGGTGATATACACTGAACTTGATGTTTTTTCAAAAATTTTAGAGAAGACAGTGGTCTTATAGGTAAGGCCATAATTTAAAGATTTACTTACACACATATACAACTCTACACCACCATGATAATCCACAATTAATGTATTATAGTGGGTTTTTTTTGGTTTGTTTAGAAGGTATATCTAGGACACATTGAGATGGGGCGTTAAGTCCTGAAGTTCTAAAAGTACTGTGGAAAGTTTTAGATACTTTTCAGAATCAAAACCAAATAATCTGGGTTTTCATACATGCACCATCTCTGAACATGTTTGTTTTATAACTTATAACTATGGAGTTTGCTATCACGTTATAATGCTAGTTTTAGACTAGTGGAGGTTAAGATTAGTTTTAATTCTTGATTTACTCACAGACGATTACTAGTAAAAAGAGAACCATAAAATATTAGTGAAGATAAAACATGTTGTACTTGTGTACAATAGAACATTTTTTGAAATGTTTCACCTATATTTCACTTAATGAATATTATTAGAATAAGCAAAATATATACATAGGAATATTGATTTATACATTTCAAACAGAGCATAGATTATCATGAAGATAGGTTGAGCACTCTTTCCCTAGGAGGCTGATTTTAAGATGCCAAAAAATCTTCATGCTATTGCAAATTGCATGTGGTTAACACTCTGCTTAGCAAGAATATCAACAAAGCTTGGAACTAGACTCTAGTAGAAGTCTTTGGTGTTAAGGTGCATTGTGTCTGTAAAATGGTTTCTCCTATAAATGCACCCATTGATAATTTCAGCAAACTATCTACCAAAAATTAAGAATCCAGTTTGCTGATTTTTTAAAAACACAATTAAATCTTTGAAAATAAGTTAAAAATAAAAAAAATCATAAAAGTAGAAGCTTGGGTGATACAGAATGTTGTTGCTGTGTCTAACATAATATCACAAATAAGTTTGTATAACATTTGCTTTTTAAGGAATGTTACCTAAAGGCCACTTAGTCCTTGTCTACACTGAGAGATAAGGTTGAATTTATTAAGGTCGATTTTTTTTTTTTTAGCACCTGATTCAAAGTAGTGTATCCCCAGTTGGGTGGCTACCATCAGTCTTGAAAGCAATGTACTGTGGTTAGCTATGCCACTGTTCTGAGTCCCTTTCCATTCTGGGTTATGCTCCCCAGTGTATGCTGGGACCAAAACTGTGCAGCAGGTGATTCTGGGTATATGTTGTCAGCATGCCATAATGCACTTGTCTCCTCCCTCCCCCACTTTCTTGAAAGCAACAGCAAACAGTTTCTTTGCATCCTTTCCTTCTTCTTCCCTCTCACCCCGATTATCCACACAGATGCCATAACAGCGTAAGCATGGGATCTGTCATGGATACCGTTGAACATAAAAGATTATGGCAATCATATTAATCATGGTGAGGCTTATGCTGGAGAATATCCTGAGTAAATTCAGGGTCTGCCAGAATGAGGAATAATCTCAGGAGTCTATGAACATACTGTCTTACGAAGCATGTGATTAAGTGACTGGCAAATGTCACTGACATTCGATCTTCTGGACACAGTAACATGTCAGTTCTGGTATCGTGAGACACACACAAACTGTTGGGTCTGCGTAATAATGCAGCTATGGGATGATCAGCAGTGGTTGCAAAACTTTCACGGAAGTTTATGAATTGCTTTCTCCTGCCCTGACGCGCAAGAATACCACAATAAGACCTACTCTGACAATGGAGAAGTGAATGACAATTGCCCTATGGAAGCTTATGACACCAGACAGCTAAAGGGTCAGTTGAGAATCAATTTGGAGTGTGGAAGTCAACAGTGGGGGCTTCTGTGATCCAAGTAGCTGAGGCAATCAATACCCTTCTGCTATAGAATGGAGTAACTCTGGAAATGTAGAAACCTAAGGGATGCCTTAACTGGTAGGGCGAAAGTTGGAATGCACATTGCTATCTTGGCACTCAACCACCTTGCCAGAATACATTAACCACAAGGGGCACTTCTTGATGGTGCTGTGGGGGCCGGTGAATTACAAGGGCCATTTCACTGATGTCAACATGAGATGGTTGGGAAGAATGCATGACATGGCATGCATTAGGAACTCCTGCTTCTTCAGGAAATTGCAAGCTGGAATTTTCTTCCCAGGCCAGAAAATTACAATTGGAGGTGTTGAAATGCTCATATTGATCATTGGAGACCCAGTCTACCCCTTGCTTCCGTGGCGCATGAAGCCATTCATGGGCAGCTTGAACCACAGTAAGGAGCAGTTCAACTACAGGCTGAGCAAGTGCCAAATGGTGGTACGATGTGCTTTTGGACATTTAAAGGGAAGGTTCCTCAGTCTACTAACTAGGTTAGACCTCTGTGAATGCAAAATTCCCATTGTGGTGGCAGCCTGCTGTGTGGGTTGAAGTACAGCTCATAGCAAGTAATTATGAGTAGCCAGATACCAGGCAATAAGGAAAGCCACAAAGTGAAGGGCCAGGCAAATCAGAGTTTTCAATTTTATGAATGGCCAGTTTTGAGATATATCCATGTTGGTCTTAACAAGGTGCCCTGGTATTCAATGTGCTTTCCTTTAGACCCGCCGCCCCACCCCCTTCAAAACAAGCAGTAAAGAGATTGTTCTGAAATTAACAATTTTTATTTAGAAGACACAATGCAGAGACAGAAAAGGAGTTTGTGGTAGCAGGTTGGGGGGGAAAGAGGCGGGGGAGGTTGTGTGATCACAGTCGTGAGAAGGACAGCCCTTTGCTTTGGGACACATCTCTGGGGGTTGAGTGTGAGGCTGCCCTTGACTCTCCGTCCCCCTCTTCCCCCTCCCAGTGAGGAGGGAATCTAGTTCTGCAAGGGCTGGAGGGGGTACTTGTGCATGTGTCTGTCCTGGAAGGCTGCCATGTGGTTCATCATATCTGCCGTGGTCTTCAAGCCTCTCTCCTGGTTCTTCACTTCCAGCTCTCTGCATGCTTTCCTGTCTGCACACTCTGCTTTCATCTCCAGCAGCAGCGTATTTCTCCACTAATTTACATGTTCCCTGTCCAAGTGGGCAGGTTGTATTTGCTTTTTGAAGATGTTATCCCTAGTCCATTTTTGCCTGTGGATTCGATCCAGCAGGCGGAGCCAGAGAAATGTGCAACCTGTTCACTGCTATTCCCTATGTAAGAAGACTTTGCAGGAGCTACATTGTAGAGCATGAAACCTCTTCAGTTAGCATAAAAGGAAGGTCTGTCTAGAGACAATGGGGACGTGTTATGTACAAGACCACAGTTATCCTTTCAAGCAGCCACTATGCAGCAGGTACAACACAGAGCTCTTAGGGGAGCAGCTGGACTTGTTTAGAGGCAGGCATGGTAAGGGACAGACCGGGGCTTGAGCTTATGAGGTGAAAGGGAGCCCAGGTGTGGCATCAGGGCAGGGGCTCACATGGTGCCTCTGTGTTTGGCATTACACCCCTTCCCCCCCAATTTGTTGGAAGAGTGCAACTTTCCCGTCCTGCAATGACATGCAGGCAAGAAACGCGAAGAGGGTCCAGGTGTCGTAAAAGTTCAGGGCAGGAGCTCATGTCATGCTTCATTGGGATAAGAAAATAGAGGTTTCTGCAAAGGCATCGGCTAATAGTTTCCTCTGCATCATTCAAGTTGCCATGAGAGATATCGGTCTTCTCCAAATCACACAGTGTGATAGGAAGCAGATGCTTACTGATTGTTGCCAGAAACCTGGATCTTTTGCTTTGTGCTGTAATGATGCCAGACCCCTTACTGTTGGCTTGGTGTGAAAAGGTCTCCTACCCTAGAGGACAGACTAAGGCGGGCCTCTCCAGGAACCTTGTGAGAAGGATGAAAGAGTTCCTCCATAAGAACTTGATAGAGATGTGCAGGGAGGATTCCCACTCTGCCTTCAGACCATGTTAACAAGCTGTTCCAGGGACCCGCAGCTGTGTAGGTGCAGTGGACACCACAGATCACAGGCTATTGCCTTAATCTAATTGTAGTATGATTTTTAAAAAAATGTGAACTCCACCAAAAGTGTCCTCCCCAGGCTCAATGCCCAACTCTGAGGTGCCCTGGCAGATTGGAGGGGATTGTTTTCAAGGTTCTAAAAAGTTTTTGGTTCTCTTAGTTGCCCCATTTGCCTGCTGACTGTTCTTTTCCTCTTCCTCCTCCTCCTCCTGCTTCACCATGCCTCCATGCTGCTGCCTGAGGCTGCCTGAGTGTCTTGGGAGGAATCCATGGTCTGGCTAGAGGAACTGGTCAGGTCCCCCCCGAGACCATCTGTTTGCCTCCTTTCTCTTCTGGTATGATTGCCTTTGCCCCTTTATTTTCATGTGGCACTGTTGGACATCCTTGGCATATCTTTTTTACTCCATGCCCTTTGCAATCTTGGCCCTTTGCAATTTTGGCATCTAAGTTCCTTTTGCTTGTTCTTAATTCTACAAGAACAGATTCCTCTCCCCACACACAGCAATGAGGCCCAGATCTCCAGCATGCTCCATGATGTTGCTCATTTGTGACCCTGGGAACTCATGGTCAGCTCTGCCAGGCTGGCCACACAGGAAATGCAATTCAAATTTTCTTGGACTTCTCCTGCTCACCTGGAGGTAGCAGTACAGTTGAAAATTCCTGGCCAGAGGGACACCTTCCAGTGACCAAGAACTTCAACTTGCCACGGCAGTGCATCTGCACTACCATAAACTTGAAGTTAGCAAAGTTGAATTTAGCGGTATGTGAAAAGCTGGAATACCGAAATTGACTTTAATAGTTGAAAGAACAGGGTTGGTAGTATGTACTCATTGCTTAGAAATTTGACTTAATGTAGTTAAGTTTGACCTAAACTCACAGTCAATGGCCTTATGCTAATAACTTTGTGACATGCTACACTAAGCGCTTATGGGTTAGGAAATCTTGGTCATTGGCTCAAGAAGCTTAACTTGATACTTCAAAAAACACTATAGAGGTCATGACTAAACAGGTTTCCAAATTTCCATATTTTGCCCATTTTAGTAATGGAATCCTTCATCCCAATAACAAAGATCCCAAAGCCTCTAACTACCTGGCTGCATTCTGATTATCAGACAACTCTCTTCCAGGCCTAGAGCCCTGGTTCTGGGTTTTCAGTACCAGTTTTCTACCAAGCCTCCAAAGTGCTCTGACCTAAAAGTGAATTATTTAGGAATACCATCACAGTGCTGGAAATAGGCTGATTTAGGTGGACATTGTGATATTTGGGGCTGGCATTGTTTACAAAAATATGTTAAACTGTGGTGCTTCTTAGCACTGGTTAAGACTGCATACAGTTGGGGTAGATATTTTGCAGTTGCTGTCTAATAGCCAAGCATTAGAGAGGCAACACATCCATTCTATAATGGAATTATGATTTCTGTTTTAATCACTTGGTAGTACTGGACTGGTAATATGTCACTAAGAAACACTTTCATGCTTCTTTTCTTTCAAGAATGCTTGACCTGGGGAGCTGAATAGTTAATTGCAAAACACAGTAGTTTTCTACAGAAGCTAAAGGCATTATATCATGGAGACTACGGGTTATTACTGCAGACACCACTTGACAAATGTATTGACGTTTTAGTAAAAAATAAGTTTGCCTTTTAAATATAATACATATTTGTCATATCCCTTAGCCTTATTACTGATTCATTCATTTGCTAATCAAACTGACTTATGTCTTGAATTCATCTGCTAAGGAGCCACATGTGTAATAAACCTATGCAGCTGCTAAATCTAACTTACTCATGAAGTCCGGTGTCTTTTGCCTGTCATTGGCATGTTAAAACTGGTTGTGTGAACAAGTTATACAATTCTGTGCTGTCTTTAAACAAGGTTATAATGTTCAATTAACACAATAGGAAGGAAGGAACAAACTGAGGCTAGATTATGTTGTTTTGGTGATACTACACCAAAAAAAATCCCTATTTTCGGAGTCTTCAGAGAAACCTTTAAAGCATTTTGGGGAGAAAGTGGGGAGCTAGTAGATCTAGGTCATGAAAGAAAAAATAATCAAAAGCAATATCTTTGATACATTAAATCATATTAAAAGGGGGAGGTATTTAAAATGAGAAATAGCATTTTGGACTATTCCAGTTATTTTATGTGTTTTGCAAAATTATTTTGACTTTATATTTCTTCTGTATAGTAAAATATATATTTCAGATTTATGCTCAAGTTTCAATGTCTTCATCCTAATTTATATTAGTTGAAGGTGCACAGTCAGTAAGCAACCCCTGTTCTGTTTTAAAGATGCAATTAAATTTCTGATGAAGGGGCATCAGACAATGTAGTCAGACTTTGAATGTCAAGAATGTAGAGAAATTTGGAGATATCCACTGAATAGCAAAATTTTGAAGTTATTAATAATAAATTCCTATTAGCTCAGTTTTTGAAAATGTCCTAATCTATATTCTTCTGAGTTACTCTCAGTTTTAGTGTAAATTGGATATCTGGTTACAATTAATTGCATATCTTCCATGAATATCTTAGGGAGTTATATTGAATACTTCAGTGTAGTACCTTTAACATTTATCCACTGATCTGCATATGATGATTTCTAAAAGCATGATGCATAAAAGTGGGCTTAGCAATTGCAAACCTTGTCTCAGAAATATGAAATAATTGACCTCTAGTATATAACACACACAAAAACCCTTTTCCAATCTGTGAGAAAGACACTAATGATGATGACTTCTAAATTCACAGTATAGTCTGTGAATTCAGAAGAATCCTACTTTTCTAAAGTACTTTGCAAACTGATTTGAAAACTGGAAGATGATCAGAAATGTAATCATCCTGTAGTAAATGTTTTGCAGACCCATGATGCATTATGTACCACACACTGATATTTTTAGTTATAATCCATAATAACCTATAATAGCAGTATATTGTTTTATCTGCCACTGAAATATAACTACTCTTAAGTTATACAGTCTCTCTTGGACAGTACCAGTAACACTGCATAACAATTTGGAACTAATAAGCGAAAGCATTCTATTTACCTAAAACTATTTTTTTTAAAAACAGCAATTTAAATAGAATTAAAATATACAAATTGGAATCTGGTTGAAATCTAAGGTCTTGTGTATGTTAGAAAGTTATACCATTTTTGCGTAACAATAGAGTTACTGGTAGAGCCCTGAAGAGTAGATCCAGTATAAATATGCTTTATGTTAGAATAGCTATTTCTGTCTGGGAAGGAGAATAAGTTATACTGGTATGTGGCACCTAACACAAGTATTACACTACCATTAAAAATTGAACCCGTAAGTGACATAGTATTACAGGTACAACTTTCAGTTGTAGAGCAGCCTGAGGCTACACCAAACTTACTCTTCTGGAAATCCATATGGATTCTTCAATTCACAAATGTGGATCAAAAGTTGGAGAAGTCCAATATTACATTTCCGCTAATATCACCCTGTAGTAGTAGAGAAACAGTGGGGAGAGGACCATAATTAAACCACTAGCCCCAGTTCCTGCAGTCTCCTGTTCAAATGTATTGACTAGATTCAACACTTAACATTGCATATTGCATGAAGTAACTTCCTGCTTGGGCATGAGACTTGCTACTGTTGAAATAGAAACATAAATCAGAACGGGAAAGGAGAGAAATAAAACACTTCCCATGAGGTTTGAACAGTGGCCTTGGAAAGTAGAGGAAATAGCATGGTGAATGAAGGAGGCTGATAAATTGGGAGAGAAGTTCATCTAGACATCCTTTTGAAAGGAAACCTCTCATAGAACAGCTTTATCTATGTATCATAAAAAGTAAAATAAAATAAAAACCAAGGTCACAGAAAAACTCTTGAATGAATGAAGTATCTTTTGTATGCGGCCACAAAGCATTCTACTGTGATGGATCACGGAAGCACACAATTCATGTGGGTCACAAGTATAGCTTGCTGTTTATTACACACTATATAAACGTAAGCCATGGAAACATGAGAGCATAGACATGCCAAAGTGTATTTTTATCTTTTCAAAGGATATTTGTGATTAATCAGTGTTTTCTGCCTTATAGGCCTGCCTCGTCCCCTCAGCTTTCACATGATGATACTCATTCACGCATAGAACATTATGCTAGCAGGTATGAGACCAGCTGGGCACTAGGCAAATCTTTCTTGAAACAATCATTTAAAAATACACAACAAAAAAGAGAAGCCATCATTATAATTGAACGTAACTAGAGTTGATAATATATATTGCCTTCTAACTACTACTAACTACCTTCCAATTAATTTGCATGCCAGAGAATTGTGCAATGATGGGCAAGTAAATAAGAGCACGGGTTAACCCAAAGCATGTACTTTGGTTAAAACTGGCCTTTAAGTTGTGTGTAGGGGGAGAGGTATCTTTTTTTTAAGTTGTGCATTCTGCTTACAGCTTTCCAAAAGTTAACTACAACAGTTACATTTATCCAACATTGAAATACTAAAAAAAATTGAGCTTATGAAATACTTGGAAAGGTGCCTATCTCTGTTTTGGTACCCACTGCTATAGCTCACTTTTACCCCCTTTTAAGAGAACTTTTCATATTTTATGAACCAAACCATGGGGCAAGTGCTCAGCTCTGCTATGGAAAGTTATTATTTTTCCCAAAAAAGGGCAATTTTCTAGGGAGGATTCTATATAAAATACATATTCATCTGAAAAATAATCAGATCAAGTGAGATGTTTTCCCGTTTATATGTCGATTCAAAAGGGAATAAATGTCCTCAACTAACTAGAAACATGTAGGTCACTTCAACTCTGGTATAGAACAATATGTGGAAGCCTATGACATAGCAAAATAGCTACTTGACTGGAAGATTAATACGTAATTTAGAGATTAATTTAGATAGATAACTGGTAATGAATAATCAATGGCAGCTGTTTCCAAGCCCATTAGTTAACTAGCAGCAAGAGAAAAGTTGTCCAAATGTAGGTTGACTATTGTGTAACCAAAATGTTATATATTTTAAGTTTTCAGGAAATTTAAAGCCGGAAAAATCTTCATTGAGACTTACGGGTTTTATTGAGGTTTTCAATTTTTCCACAGGCTAGCAGAAATGGAGAACAGCAACGGATCTTACCTAAATGACAGCATTTCTCCTAATGAAAGCATGTAAGTATACTATCCCTATGAAGTATTTCTAATACACAATTGCTTGTGAAGGCTGGACCTTTCAATAAAGTGCCAATAATACTGAGTTTACAGTATTTTCTGGTTCACATCGGACTGTCGTCTGATCCCATTGTGCTATGTTCAGTTGTAGACTCCTCATGGCACACCACCACACAGACCAGTGCTTTATAAATCAAAGCTGCACATACAGAACTGATGATGAAATGTCAGCACACTTAAAAAGTAGTTCAGTGGTACATCTTCAACACAAATTTTTACAAAATACTTGGGGAAAAAAATCTGAGAATATCTCATAAATTAAGTATTACTTGGTAGTCTGAAGTTTTCCTTTTCCTGTGAACTTTAAACTTAAAAGCGGATAAAAATGTTGGATACTAGAAATGTCAGTGCAGCCTTTTGAGGGGTCATCAAGGCCATACTAAAAAGAGTTAGTCTGCAAATAAATTCAATTATACTGCAAGCAACAGCAGCATGAGCTCATGCTAGCTATTAAATATTAAAAGTCGAAAGCCTTTATTAGACAGGATGTGGAAGAATGCACTGACAAATAGTCTCTATATTTCTTTATACATAAAGGGTCAAGAATGAAGCCAGTATGAAATCTACTAAATTTTGTTGAAACTAGTCCCCCTGCAAAAGTTATGCTTTTAATATTTCGTTTTCCTTGCTCGGGGAGGAAAAGGAGATACCCTGTTGCTATGTGAAATACACACAAAAAGAAAAGAGGAAAACTGATTAAAGGTTAAACATTTCACATGCCCCATAGCTTTATTTTGAAAATACATTAAATACTAAATAGGTACTAAGCAAGAGCCTAAATGTTATTGGGCTTAAGTTCCCAAGTGCTCAAGTCACTTCTGAAAGTGGAATTTGGGTTATTAAATCATGTGGGGTTGGTCTACAATGCTGTACGGCATAGGTAGGCAATAATTTGTGATGAGGGGGCCACTCCAAGAATTTGGAACATGGTCAAAGTCCACACTCTTACATGACATGAATGGAGGAGGTCACTTCAACTCTGGTATAGAACAATATGTGGAAGCCTATGACATAGCAAAATAGCTCTTGACTGGAAGATTAATACGTAATTTAGAGATTAATTTAGATAGATAACTGGAAATAAATAATCAATGGCAGCTGATTATGCCAATGGAGGTGCAGGGTTTGGGATGGAGGTTAGGGAGCTTGGGTTAGGGAACTGGGGTGCCAGAGCAGTGTGGGGACTTGAAAGAGAGTGTGAGTGGAGGAGAGGGTTCTGACCTGGAGCAAGAGGGCAGAGGGTTTGGGTTGTGACCTGGGTCAGAAGATGCGGGTGCAGAGTCTGGGAGGAGGTATGAGTGGAGGAGTGGAGATGCAGAGAATTTGAGTTGTGATGGGCAGGTGTGCAGGAGGGAAAGAGAGGGTTGGGGGGAGGGAGGAAGTCAGGTGCCAGGTGCACGCTCTGCTCAGGAGGCACTTACCTAAGTGGCTCCGTGCCTGCTACCCATGGAACTCTCAGGCAGTCTCCTTGATTGCCACGCCCCCACAGGATATTCATAGCAGCTGGTGTGAAACCAGTGGGAGTTATGAGATTGTGCTGGGAGTGGGGGCAGCACACACAGTCCACCCCACCCAGCGCATGTCATCCAGAGAGCAGATGGCCACCTGCAGCTGGATGCTCTGAGGGGTTTTTTTTGTGGGGGGAGGGGAGGAGAAGGAAAGGGGATAACGGGTGGGGCACAGAAAGCAGGGAGCCTGCCGGAGGTTCCCACTGATCCACAGGCAATAATTTGCTCATCCCTGCTGTAGAGTAACACTGTTAGTCTACTTAGGTCGACATAACCTAAGTCAACTGACAGCGGTGTCTACACCATGCTGTGCTGAGCATAGATTCTCTCCTGCTGACTTACCTCCCACCTCTCATCGGGGAGGTGGAGTCGCTTTGACATAGATTATCTAATTTTTACCATACCTGCTAAACTGACACCATTGCATTGATCACAGCAGTGCTGACTTAACGAAAAGTGCAGATGTGCCCTTAAGGTCTTTTGAATATTTTACTTTAAGAACCTAACGGGGAAACCATGTATCTGACTCTACGCGAAATGCTGTCAAATACATCACACAAATTATTGTTTTTTAAATTCTCCTTCATCAACTTTTATTCTTTGTTAAGTCTTCTCTCCACAGATTTGTAATTTAGTTGTATGGATCAGCTCAAGGCTGGAATGTTGCATAAATATTCTAAATATAGACATTAACGATTCTTTAAAATCTGTTGTTTTAAAAAAGGGATTGTCTGTTTTGAAGTCACAAATGTTCCAGATGGTTTTATTAACTCAAATAATTTTAGAATGATCTAAATTGTTTAGCACTCTTAGGGTACGTCTAGACTACAGGCTTCTGTCGACAGAAGTTTTGTCGACAGATACTGTCGACAAAACTTCTGTCGACAAAGAGCATCTAGACTACATTGAGTTCTGTCGACAAAGGAAGCTGCTTTGTCGACATGGTAGTATAGACGCAAAGGACAGTTTACATGCAATAACACCTTCTGTCGACAGAAACTCTGTCGACAGAAGGCGTTATGCCTCGTAAAATGAGGTTTACCAGCATCGACAAAACTGCTGAGTTCTGTTGACGTTATGTTGACAGAACTCAGCGGTAGTGTGGACGCAGGTATAGTTTTGTCGACAAGTCCATTTTTGTCGACAAAACCCTGTAGTCTAGACACACCCTTATAGTCTAAAAAATGGGTTTTCTGGTGTTTTAAGGAATACAATTTAAAGCAGCAATATTTTCATGTGTGCAAAGTATCGACAGTGAACACATAGATGCCCAATCAAACATGAAACAAAGAAAAATTATACAAAATTATTTTTCTCAATATGATTTTTTTGAAAAACAAAACTCTCCTCTTCCCATTGTTTACTGTGATTTCTCTCCATCCAAAACCCACTCTGCTCTTTCACTATTATTCCTCATGGTATAATTTTAGCACAAGTTCCATATATACTATTTTTTAACACCCAGACCTCCCAGTGAACTTTGGAAATATTCAAGGTGTACAGAATTGGGCTTGTAGATTTGTAATTTCTTTGTGGAGGGAATTTTTCCCTTTATATATCTGAAAAAATGTCATGAGCCCAACATCACATAATATCAGACATTTTTAAAAGGAAAATTAACAGACTGGTTACATGTGTAAATATGAACATAATTTATAACTTTATAAGAAAGTGACCTGGCCACTGATATAATCAGTGAAAGTCCCTTGACCCAGTGAATTTGGCATAATAAGACTCTAACTAAAAATTATTGAAAAAGAATTCTGTTAAAATGGGATACATAAAACTTCATTAACACCAACCATAAAACAAGAAGATGCATGCAGTACAAACAATCTATAGTTTTACTAATATTTTTTATCAAATATCAAACTATATATTAAACAAAAAGGAGAAGGAAGGCAGGTGTAAATGAAAGAAAAGCTACCTATAAGAAAAATGGATATACAAGACTATGGTAAAAATAAATGCTTTGACCTTGCTTCCACAAAATTTTGTGCAGTGGCATAACAGGTAGCACAAGGTGGTGATTCTTCAGTGCAAGTGTGAGTAAGTCAGATTGAGCGCTAGATGTATGAAAAGTGAAATATGAGGACAAAGATGCTCAGGTGCACTAGAGTTGTGAATGAAACACCTGATGGGGTGGGGGAGGTAAAGGCGGATCCTATGCATATGGAGCATGAGGGAAGGCATGTAATGAATTGATTTAATAATCATTTGAGCAAATTTCACTGCAAGTACACAAATTTCTCCTGCTACTTGCAATGAATCTAGCTGAATTTCTTCAAGAATGAAAAGATTTTTCTATGAGTTGCCTTCTATTCATAATCATAAAGATAAAAAAGAAGATGAAGGAAGCAGCTTTGGGGTTTTTGCTATGTTTTTCCAGAGATGATGAGCATTTGCTAATCCAGCACTACTGCCAAAGTTTGAACCAGGAATCCCCACTGAGCCAGCCTCGCAGTCCTGCTCAGATTCTGATTTCTCTGGAAAGTGAAGAAAGAGGTGAGCTAGAGAGAATCCTAGCAGATCTGGAGGAAGAAAACAGGTGAGCTATCTTCCAGCTGATATCATAGTTGTGTATACATGATACATGCACATAACAGGGCAAAAGTGAAACTGAGAAACCTGCTGTTACAATATTTGTTTTATTAAGCTTTTCTGTTCAATTTCTTGCATATGTTCTCTCTCACACTTTTTGGTAGATACATGAGAAGGGATATAATGAAATGGAATAAATATAGGCCCATTGATGCTTTTGATTCAATCATGAATCAGCACTGTTTTGTTTAGCCTGTTATGCAGAATCTTTTGTAATGATAAAACTTCAAAGGAAAATACGGGTCACTTATTTTGGGATTATAGGATTATTTATTACAAGTTCTGTAAACAGTGTTGCATAATTCTTCTTTGTGTACAGTGTATTGAATTCTTTATATCAGCATGAATTTAAAATAACTCTTCAGTGTTACTTTATTTTGCATTCATTCAGCATTACATGAGAGAGATTTGTGTTAATTTTCTGCCATAGACACCTGGTGAGGAGGGATTTTTTTTTAAAATAACCAATTGGATAATATAGAGGCCATCCTTGCTATAAATCCAAGATACATTCAAAAAAACTTGGACTTATAGTGAAACAACTTAAAGCGAGGAATCTTTTTCCCATGACTGACTTCCCTTTGTGCAAATTGATTTTTTTCTTGTGACTTAAGAGCAGGAAATGGGAGGACTTATAACGCATCAATTCCTACAAGCATCGATGACTTTAGCGTGGAATGGATGTATACCAGGGTAACTTATAGCATGAACAACCCTGTATGTGCCCTAGAAAGAAGGGTAAGAGGGAGGAAAAGATAGAGAGCTGAAATCACTTCAAAATAGTATTCTATTGAAAGATAAAGGAGCTGTGAAATAACTAAGCAGTACCTTTGTACAGAGTGAATTCCCCCTGTACCCTTAGTGGTCATAAATGGGTGCACAGACTTTGTTATGGTCCTCTGCACAGGAGGAATATTATGTCAGTTAGTTGAGACATGCATATTTCATACTTTTACTATGTCACCTGGTTCTTAATCCTTTGATGGCACGTATATGTCTTCATTTTCTCTTAATTTAACTTTTCATTCCTAGCTTTTCTTTGCCTTTCATAGCCAGGGCTCAACAAATACACTCGCCCGCTCGCCTGTGGCAAGTAGATTTTACTAGCTGGTGAGTGCAGGGACGGACTGACCCGGTGGGCCGTTGTGATGGGCTGGCCGAAGCCCGCACTACAGGCAGCGTGGCCCCATCCAATCCGCCAGCTGGCAAAGGAGCAGAGCGCCACTGGGGAGGGGGAAGTGTGGTGATTCTTGCCACCGGGGTGCCTGCGTTAGCTCCGGCGCGAGGAGGCGGGGCACGAGCCAGAGGGCGGGACGTCAGCAGGACGTGGCCCCGCTGATTTCAAAGAGCCGCGGCAGCTCGGCTCTGGCCGTGTGTCCCTGGGAGCTGGCTGCAACGCAGCCAGGCCCTGCCCCGCCCCACCCGACCAGCTCCAGTCCTGCTACGGCCCCAGCCCCCTCGCTGGCAAGAGACCGGTCCCTGTTGACCGCCTGGCTCGCTGCACTCCCCCTGCGCTCCTTTATCTCCGCACCACCGGTTCCCCATGCCACCGCTGCTTCCCTGTTCCCCCTGCTCTCCCTGCGACTCTCTGGCTCTGCACCGCCTTTGCACCCTGCCCCCCCGATCCCTGCCCCCCCCCAGCTCTGTGCTGCCCATTCCCTGCACTGCCCCTAGACCCCGATCCCTCTGCCCCTTCCGTTCCCCGCGTCCCATTCCCCGTGCCTCCACCGTACCCTGCTCCCCCCGATCCCTGCATCCCTCTGTAATTCCTGTTCCCTGCGCCACCCCAGTACACCCCCACTGTTCCCTGCACCCCTCTGGCTCTCTACTGTCCCCACACCCTCCTCCCCCTGTGGGTCAGGAGTGATGGGTGCTTGTCCATAGGGAGGGGCTGGACAGGGCAGGGAAAAGGCTGCTGTGACCCAGGAGCGAGTGAAAGGGGGAGTTCACTTGAAGCGCCTTTGCCTTAATGGAAAAAAACGAATGAAAATGCTATTTGCTGTTTATAGGGCTAAAATGCCGGCACAAAAATGAAAACAAAACAAAAAACCCATTGCAAAATGCAAACATGTAAAAGACAACAAAAAAGGGGGGCGGCTAAAAAATGTATTGCTTAGGGCAGCAAAAAACCTAGAGCTGGCCCTGGGGGAGGGGAAGGGGCTGGGGTGGGCTGGGGGGAGGAGAGGAGAGGGGGAAAATATGGGGAAGGGGCTTGTGCTGAGGGGAGGGGAGGGGAGGAGGTCAGGAGAAGAAGATGAAAGGGGAAGGCACAGGGGTGCAGCCGACAAATGCCAGGGGGCCAAGTGCAGACAATGAGGAAAAGGGCAGGAGGGGAGGTGTCAGTGGGAGGGGGGAGAGGGAGGTGCTGGGAGAAGGCTTGAAAGAAGGGGTGGACGTGAGGAAGGCGGGGATGGAGCAAGGCATGTGTAAGGGCACAGGGGCATGAGGGGAACGGGGGCAGACGGTGGTGAGGGGGTGGATATCGGAGAAAAGAGAGCAAAGGGAGCAGGGGCAGTGAGGGAAGAGGGAGGCACCAGGAGGGTGCAGGTGCCAGGGGTTTCTGAGGGTGAAGCAGAAGGGCAGACACCTGCAGTGGAGAGACCAGCACCAGAGGAGAGAGGCAGGGCAGGTGTGTAGAGGGAGGTGTTAGGAGAAGGGATGAGGCGGGGTAGCTCACATGAGCAGAGTGGGGCTACTGGAGGAGTGGGCACAGAGGGGAGAGAAGGGCTGGTGGAGGGGGGCAGGTCTCAGGAAGGTTGAGGGCAGTGAGAATGGGAGGAGTCAGGACAACAGAGGAGGGTGAGGGGTTAGGGGGCAGCAGGCACCAGGGGAGCTGATAGAGCAAGGGGAGGAGACATGGCAGCAGAGGAAAAGGTAGAGGTTTATAAGATATTTATTAATAACTTGGGTGATATTTATTAATAACTTATTAGTAATTATTGTTCTTATTCTTATTAGGAATTTATGCCATTAAAAAACACTTTTTGCGGCGGAGGGTGGCAAATCCCTTTTTTGTCTGGCGAGTAGGGTTTTCCATAATTTGTCGAGCCCTGTTCATAGCAAAGGGTCAAGTGGGTTTTGACCGCATCAAAACACTGTGGCAATATTTCTCTGGTACTTTGGGGGACTATTGCTTCACTCAGCCAGCCTAAATCAGCACTAAACCTGGCAGATTTGATGACTGGCAGATTTAATATTGAGACCCCAAGAATTGAAAATTAGTGAGTCAGATGCACCAAAGTCATAAGAGATAAAGAAACTAGTGAACTGGGGGTTCTTTTATTTGCTTTCTGTTTTCTAAGCCTTTAGGGTGCACTTGATTTACCATTTCGGACTTTTTTTTTTTTCTGCTGCGAGGGCTAGAAATGTTTGCTGTTGTTAAATTAAAAGTATGATTTTCAGGTAATGACTTGCCTCGGGAGCTGAGATTTTTAGAACATTCCTTCTTACAGAACTCATGCAATAATTGCAGGATTTTGAAACACTGCAGATTCCCTTTGTTTCCAGAATTCTTGGTGTGGCACAGATTTGTTGTAATGGCTCTTTCGCCACACTGTCTCCTAGCCATCAGCATTGACATTGTGACTGAGAGCTTGTTAGGCCCAGCTGATCCTTGACTGCCAGAACGGCCTCTGGGAGGGTTTGGCAGTTGGCATAAATCAGAGCAGCCTGAAATAAACTGATCTAGCACCCACATAGCCCTAGGATAAGGGAGAAACACAAAGCTTCTTTTGCAATTCCTTCTGGGTTTGCACTAAAAGCATGCCACAGATTGAGAGCCATATCTCAGTACAAGAACTATGCTGTAATAGAGCCTGCAAACACCATTTCTGACTTCTCTGTCCACACTAGAGCTCTGCACACAACTGTGCCAGGAAGGGTCACTAACATCCTTAACAAAAAAAAATCAAAAAAACAAACAAAAAAACCCTGTAAATTATGCTCAGAGCTACTCATTGTTCCTTCTCTTTTCTGTTTATTTGTAACACTCAGTTGTTGCATCTTGTGTTAATTCAGGCTGTGAAATCTTAAATGTATGTGTTCACGAAGCACAAAGGGGGCCCAGTGTAACATAAGTTGAGAATAAAGTAAAGCCTGTTGCATGATCCTTAGGAGTAGAGCTGAGTGGCTATGCTTTAGTGAAAGTATTGGTTGACCATTTCCTTACTGCATGGTTGGTACATCAGCCTCTGGAGCTTAATGAAACTTCACAGGCTAGCAAGTCATTCAAATGACAGTACAATGGTGTTTGGCAGAGTTGCTTCATATACACCGCAGAGTTACATAATAAACAGCAGAGTGAAAAATGAAGAAGAGGCAAAGGAGAAAAGACAATCTTGAGATGATATGGAGGCTCTATAAGACAGAGGGATACAAGAAGGCTATTCCAAATGGCAGAAGCTACAGATAGACAGCCTCTTGCTTTATGACCAGTGGTGAAACTGAAGAGATAGAGAGGAGCTCTTCACATTCTAATACAGAATATAAAAAGTCCAGACTTTTTCCAAAGTGGAGGAGAACCAACAGTTTGAAAGGAATCAATCATGTATTTTGTGTACATGGCATACATGCCTGTGAACTTTTGGACAACTAATAAAATATAAATAAAACCATAGTGCATTGTTTTGGTTCTTAAAAAAGTGGGGTGGGCCACTTAATTATGAATCATTGAGGAATAAAAAAAGCAATACATATACAAAAGCAAGCAATCAATTAAGAGAGGGAGGAAAAAACACTTCTGCTCTTAAACAGGAAAGACACTACAATTTGAATGGCATTGTAAAATCCTGACACTGATAGATGTGCTGTATAGTCCATCTGGGATTTGTGCCTTGCATTTCAAAATAAGACTTCCTTAATATAGTAACCACTAATCAGGAAAAGCAGGTGAAAAAGACTCCAAAGGGACAATATAATCTCTAAATATTTGTGTGAAAGAGCCGCTCAGCTTCTGTATAAACAAGGGAGGATACTCCTGAGTTGTCAGTTAGTGCTATTTCCTAGTTGCTGCTTGTCACGAGTCTGCACTCGTAGTTCATGCGAATTTCACCCCTTTTATTTAAGTATGCATTTTCCCACACCCAGTCGCCATCTAGTTCAGAGGCAAACTGCAGGTTTAGGGGCCAGCTAACCACAGCAGTTGAGTCTCGAGGATCGCCTTCGGATGGCGGAGAGGGGGACCCGGGCCCACCCACTCTCCGTAACAAACAGGGGTGTTGCCCCTAAACACGTTTGCTCATGGGCTCTGCAACCCCGCCCTGGGCCACTGCTCAACTCCACCGCTCGGGCTCAGATCACGGGTGCAATGTGTGCTTGCTACGCCCCTGCTCCCGAGTTCCCTCACACCTGTTCCTCCCCGCACCTCTCTTCATGTCCCCCCGTCTCCTTGAACTCCTCCTTCAGTTCCTTTTCCTTCAGTTCCTCCTCTTCCCACACCTGCCCAGACATCCTTCTTTTATCTCCATCCCTGGGCTCGGTCGGTGATGTCACCCTCCTCCCCGGCCTTATCCCCTCCCCAATGGGCGTCCCTGGGTGCCCGACTGACGTCACGCACCCGGAGGGCGTAACGTCATCCTCCTGCGCCGGGTCTGCGGCTGCCTGTGGGGCGTTCCCTGCACGGCCCCTTCCCTGTCCAGCGCCTTCAAGGCCGGCCCTGTCACTTCCTGTGTAGCGCGGGTGCCGTCGTCTTCGCCCACCTGAGCCTGCCTCGACCTGGGGCAGTGGCGGGGTTGTTTTACCCCGCCACATTGCTGTTACCAAAATTCTAGATTCTTCAAAGCACCAAATTCATTCTGGTTCACAAAAATGTTTTTAGTGCCAAATTATCAGGAGGAGGAATCAGGTTCTAGCCTCATGCCCAGAAGACTGTGTCTGCACAGAGAAGAATCAGGTCTTAATGCACAGATTCTGAGAGATTACTTTATTAGAGAGAATGTGGGTGTGGTAATATTTTTCATTGAGCCAACTTGTGAGAGAGACAAACTTTCAACCTAAACACACAGCTCTGCCTCAGTCTAGGAAAGGTACTGAGAAGGTCACAGCTAAATATAAAGTCAAACAGATAGTTTAGCACAAGTAATTAGCCCATATTCTAAAGCAGGGGTCTCCAACCTTTTTAAGCACAATATCACTTTTTGAATTTAAGTGCAATCCAAGATCTACCTCAAACCCAAATACCCTTGCCTAGCCTCCATTTTACCCCTTCTCTGAAGCCCCGCCCCTGCTCCCTCCACCCCCCCAACTTCCCTCACTTTCACCAGGTTGGGGCAGAGGGTTGGGGTGCAGGCTCTGGTCTTGAATTACGGGATCTGGAGTGAGATGGGAGCTCTGAGCTGAGTCTGGGGCAGGCAGTTGGAGTGCCAGATAGGGTTCTAGGTGCAGGCTGTGGGAGGCTATTTGGTTGCAGGGGTGCTTGGAGCTAAGGCAGGAGTTTGGGGTACAGGAGGGGGTTTATGACTGGGGTAGGATTTCAGGATGTGGGCACTAGCTGGGCATTGCTTACCTCAGGTGGCTCCTGGGTGGTGGGGCTGAGGCAGGCTCACCCCTGTCCTGGCCCTGCACCACTCCCAAAAGCAGCCAACAAACTCCATCCCAAGTCCTGTTGAGCCCCCTCTCTGCTCTGTGAAGATAGGATACAGAGAGGGAGAGGACCTCTTGACATCAGCACCTTCTCTTCTCCCTCCTCTCCCCTGCCCTGCACAGAAAGCAGAGGCTCCTGAGGGGACCACTCCAAGGCAGATGGCAGGAAATGTGCAGCTGTCTGGTGGGGGGTATGGGACTGAAGTGCTGGACTTGATAACCTCTTGGCCAAACCAGTCAGGATCACTTGTCAGAGGCTCCAAGATCTACCACTAGATCCCGATCTACTGGTTGGTGACCCCTGTTCTAAGAGACCATTCCAGGAGACATAGATACTGGAAGTAAGGGAATGGCGGGTGCTGCAGCACCCCCAACAAGTGTTCCTTCTAATTTTTTCATCCATGTGCAGAAAAAAAAGTTATAAAAATGTATAAAAATTGTTCCAGCACCACTACTACGAATAGTGGCCTGCTGATACCCCTGTAGCTATAGAACAAAACGGGATTAGTCGGCTACAGATTATTGTAATAAACCATAAATCCAGTGTCTTTATTTAAAACTATGTTTTCTTACTGTTTAGTAAAATTACTAATTTAAATTCCAAAGCTTATCTTTTGTAAGTGTTGTGCAGGTTTCCTTTGAGATTGAGAATTGATAGGTCAGACAGAGTGATTGCTTTGTGAAAAATATGACGCCTGATGATAGTGATTTTGTCTCTTATCATTTTTCTGTCTGAGTTTATTCAAAATCATAGTGACTGTTGTCAGTTGTTACTGGGGCATATAGTACAGTAGGCGATAGGCAGGAGTAGTGTGCACAGATCTTGAAAGGTGTGTTGTGGGGTCTTTTGATCATTGCAGTAGAGGAGATATGTCTGCAGGTTTTACATCTGTTGTTCTGACACGATTTGGGGCTGCTTTGAGATGATGTGTCCTGGTCTGTGCAGAGCTTGCTTCTGTGGTTGGGGGTTAGTTGTTTGAAAACCAGAAGAGAGAGTTCAGGAAAGACTTCTTCCAGGTTAGGGTCCCCATCAATTATACTCCATCCTGAAAGAAATCTTTCATGAACCTCTTCATCCCCACCTCTGTTCCTCCTTCTCTTTTAACTCTTTGCATACCATATTTTCCCAGTTCCTGTCTCTACTCCTAAAACCATGTTCTTCCCATTGCTCTCTTCCTCAATGCTGTAGCATTAGGGCCAATAGACTGTTTTTAGTGCTGCTGCTCCCTTCTGAGCTGCTGCAGTGGGACATAGAGCAAAGGAGCTGATAGGAGACAATGAAATTGGAAAGATGGAAATCTCCTGGAGCTCTGAGTATACAGGGCAGAGAGGCAGCTAAAGTTTAGGGCATTGGCAGCCAAACCAAGTCATTCCATCAGGATATTCCTCATAAAGAAGATATGGAGGTGGCAGAGAAGTGCAATTTTGGCAGTTATTACCATCTCCCAGCTGAAAAGCACAGAAACAAACCTATCCCCCAGAGGCTGTTACTTTGGCATTGGATGAATTAGTGATAAATCTGTGAGGCATGGAGTGTCATATGCAAACAGTGGCATCAGAATGAGGGAAAGTCATAAACCAGGGACTTTCTGGGAGAAGAATTAGAAGTAACACCTAACCACACAACCCATGATACCCTTAGAAGTGATTTCTTACCACCTCCCCCACTCCCCAGTTAACTGAGGCTTCAATTACCAAACAATCATGCAAGTGATGGATGCTACAAATAGCTCATGAGTGAGTTATTAAACTTCTTATAGCTCCATGAAGTTAAAGCTGAATTGCATGTGGTCCATATTGTTTATTTTGTGAATGTTTAAATGAGACACGAGTCTGCTATTCTTCCTTTTCTGTTTCTTTTAGTAAAATTAGGTGTATTTGTTTAGTGATCAGAAGAATAGTTAGTCTTATTAGCCTGTCACATTTATTGTTAAGGTATAGTCACCTGGCCTGAATTGTGTCTAGTGAGGCTGGATTATAGGATATTGCCAGTGCTCACTCACTCTCATTTTGAGGGGATTATGCTTTTTATTTCTTTTTATTTTACTTTCCCTTTTGTGTCTAAAGCTTTTAAGGAATACTTTTTTTTCCCTGAGCATGAATGCCTAATTCTGACTGGCATGAGCAATGCCTTAGAAGTCTAGCCTGCAATAACATTTTCTTTTTTGACACACAGGGTAAGTCTGTTCTCCAGAGCTAGTAAAAAAAAAAAAAAAAAAGATTTCTTTTTTCCCCCTAAGAAATTCCTACAATGTCATTCAAAATAGGATCTTAAATTTTTCATTTTTAACTTTACTTTAAACTGACCAAACCGTAGTCCAATAGCATCAGTCTCAGTGATATATTTCCTTTGCCTTTTTTCCTGCTGTCTCACTCTTAGAACACTCAGATCAGCTGATAAAATGTGGCTATCAATACCCAGAAGTAAATACCTATCTAGAGACAACATATTCTATGATTACCTGTCACAGAAGCTCAGACTGAGCTCATTCAGTCTTCCTTCAGATTGCAATACAAGATCTATTTTCACTAGATCACCATTCAGGCCAGATGACTTATTCTCCAAGAGCACAGAGAAAATCTAAACAAGACTGTCCCAAGTGGAAAGAAGAATCAGTTAACTATTGTGGCACAGGTCTGAGCTACACAGTAGCAATGAGCATGGCATATCATACTTTCTAGTTAGCAAGGGATTTTTCCCCCTTTTTTCTTTTCCTTATTACAAGTTTTTTATCTCCTTTAACCTGCAGTTTTTCTTTGATTGGTTGGTGCATATTCTTGCTTGTGGGACTGGCGCCTCCTGGTGTTGGGCTGCAGAATCTTACAGAGAGCAGTGTCCTTTGGACTCTTTAGTCCCTCCCTGTGCATCCCCTCACCTCAGATATTAAAGGGGGAATAGCCCGAACTACTCTTCAGTTCCATATTAACCTCCGAAGTTGCAGTGAGCTCAGATTGCATAGAACATCCTTCATGCTCTTCTGTTGGTTTTTTGTTGTTGTTGTTGTTTTTTATAAAAAGAACAAAAAAGAAACAATAACAGGCCTGGGTATTTGTCTGACTGACCCTCAGGAGCAGGAGGGCTGCCTCACATGCTGCTATTGGCAGAGGAGGCTCCTTAAGCCTAGTCAACTAAGTCTGGGATACCCGCCAGCCAGAGTCACTCTATGCCCAGCATAAGTAACATCCATGAACTGGATCTTATCTGACTCAGACTAGTGTCAGCATCCCAGCATGGTTGACGTAGTATAAGCGGCACTTGAATTGAGCCCTAGCTGAAGTGATTCCGTACCCAACTCAAGTGGCACTAGGATCCTCTTCTCTGTCTGAGCCAATGTAGTTTGGTGCCTAAGACCCATTATCTTTAACTTGGTATACCATTTGCCAGATATCACCAATACTCATGTTTGCCCAGGTCAGCGAGGTTCAATTTTAGCAGTATGAATTGTGAAGGCCACTTACCAAAGGGCTGTTATACTCTATATCAGCTTCAGCCCAAGACTCTGACTTGTCATGGCCAGCTGAGACCCATGGCAAGGATCCAGTACCCTTGTTTTTCCAGGCACCATCACCACTTGCAATCTGTGACACACTGTCTAGCAAAAAAAGCTCAAAATCTACCTGGTCCCCGACCCACCCACCCCTATATAGACTGAGAACCTGGCACCATTGTTTCTGCCAGTCAGAGTGCCCCCACCCTGGAGTGCCATTTCTGGTGCAACGCGAGCTGCAGCCATTTCTGACACCTGCCCCAGAGCTAGGGGCTGGACAAGAAGCTGGCTCAGTACTAGGGCCCTACACTGGTCCCTTCATTGATGGGACCTGGAGACCAGTGCCCCAGGTGGACAGCAGGGTCCTGGCAGGCCATGCTGCCTTGTGGCAGGTACATGAGGGAATGGATGGCCATGGCTCTGGGCCTTCCTGTGACCCAGCACCAGCCAGTCAGCAGCACTGCCCCAGAGTAAGGGTGGACTTGCTGCTATGTGGATTGTGGCCTGGCTGTTTGTGCTAGGGGTTCTTGTTCCTGGGAAGGAGCCATGCAGGTTGCTGAGCCCCTTCCCCAGGGGCTGCCTCATTGTTGGTTGGTCTGCAGGGAATCACTGGGCCTCACCTGGTAGGGAGGGCTGAATTCGGAGCCCTGCTCATGGTCCTGTGGGGGTGCTGGAGATGGCTGCAGACCCCTTTGCCTAAATAAGGAATGAGGCCTATGGGGACTACAAGTCCCAGCATGCACTGAAGCTGCACTGTTGGGATAGATGGCTGTGTGGCATGCTGGGAGTTGTAGTCTTAGCCTCGTGGCTGCTCTAATATGGCTATTTTGTACCAAAAATTGTCCCGAGACAGGCTCCCCCTCTGCCATGTGCTCTACCTCCTGATTGGCTGAGCCGCAGGTCTCTTATGCTGACTTCACCCTGCAAAGGTGTTGGTTTGCCCCCGCCATAGCACCTAGCGTTGGCCTCGCTGGCAGACAGGACATTGGGCTACATGGACCTTTGGGTAGCCCAGTCATTCGCATAATCGCATGAGAGCGCTTTTTTGAAAAAGGGTTTTTTCTCCTTTTTCCGGAGTATGGGTTCTTTCGAAAAGGTTTTTGTTTGTTTGTTTGTTTTTCAAAAGAACCCTGTCTAGACTTTTTCGAAAAAGCGCTCTCACTCGATTATGCAAATGAAGCGCAAGATTTGTAAATCCGCGCTTCATTTGAACTTTCGTTTGTCCTCATTTACATTCCTCTTTTGAAAGAGGAATGTAGTTTAGATGTGCCCTTAGAACCTCCCCTGCCTCTGGGCTGAACTGGGCACCCCAGCCGTCTCGAATATTTTAAATAGAGAGGCGGGGTAAAAATATTTTAAATAAATAAAATATTATACATGGAACACAAGCCTCCTGTCCTTGAGTTTTTCCAGTGTTAGATGTTTAACCTGGTGTTAGATGTTTAACAGTACTCTGAGGACTTACTCCACAAGCCTGCTGAGATACTTAGCTGAGGCTCGAGGCATGTCTTTTGTAAGTACTCTCCAGGTGAAATCAATAGAACTATTTTCATTTCCAAGATGAGGTTCTGAGTGGTGCCCAGAGTATCTTCTGTCCTCTTCAGACCCTTCAGCTGGGTTTTTGAGCAAGGTGTCCTTTAGTGCCCAGACATTGACAACGTTGCATCTTGGTAGTCATTCCCAGGCCAAGACAGAGGTGTATCTGAAACCTGCTGCATCTTATTCAGACCTGTCCCATTTCTTGGCTCTGAGCATGACTGATTTCTAATCTGAGGTTGTCTTAGAAACTGCCCTGACTTAGTAACTGGCCAACACTATTATGGTTTGGAGACTTGTCAGTTCCATGCACCAGTGTAATTGTTTTGGTTTTGAAGACAGGCTATAAATAGCTTTCTTGGAGTTAGCTCCACCGTTGTCTACCACTATTACTGCTGGATTACTGAATCTGCATGCTTGTTTTATTTGTGCACAATCAACTGGACATTGACATTCCTGCCGTTTCCAGGGAGCAATAATTTAAAATAAATACATTTTTAAAAAATGAAAAACGTTGGCAGCCACTCCTGAAACCTCACTGTCTTGCCACTGTGGGATTATGTTCCACTTGAATTTAGCCCTTTGATGCTGAAATGCTGGAACCTATTCTACTGTCATGCCAGGAAAATAATGGACTTTTATCTGCTGTTTGGGCAAGGCAAGCAGTCAGCTTTAGGTGAAAATGTCTCGGATGTACTTTCATATTGTTTTAAGCTTACTTCATTCTGAACGTTCAGAGAGCAACAGCACCTAAATAGAAAGTATTCCGCTGGTAATCTGGGATTCTCAACTGATGCCATGTCTACACCACCACTTATGCTGGCAAAATTGATGTCAACTCTGGGGTATGAAGAAAACACACCCCAGAAATGTAAGTTTTGCTGGTGTAAGTGTCAAAGTGCATAGCACTGTCAGCGGGAGAGCATCTCCTGCTGACGTAGCTGCTGCCACTTATTGAGGTGGCTTTGATATGTCAATGGGAGAGAGCTCTCTCCCATCAGCACAGACTGACTACACTAGCTATCTTACAGCAGTGGATCTGTGTTGATACAGCCAGGGGCGGATGAGAGTTTTGCGGGGCCCAGGGCAGCACAATTTCGCAGGGAAAAAAATCGAAAAAAGACTGCAAATGAGCAAATTGAAGGCTATTTTCACATTAAATGTGAATTGGGTACATTTGATAGAAACTTAATTTAGTTGGATATTTTTTATTTTAATTACATTGTAAGTCATTCTTAAACAAAATTCTACATTAATAATTAAAAATTTTCATTTGTATTTAAGGCACTCGGCTGAGTTCTGCACCGCTGAGCTGCTGCGCGGGTTCAAGCGGCTGTTTGGGCCCTGCATAGCAGCTCGGCGTGGGGCCCATTACAGCGTGGGGCCCGGGACAGCCACCTTGCTTGCCCTGCCCTATATCCGTCACTGGGTACAGCTGTGCCCCTCTAAGATTACTGGTGTAGACACGACCTTTGATTAAAAACACAAGTTCCTTTGGGGGGGAGGGGTGTGTGTGTGTGTGTGTATGCGCGCGCGCGCCAGACACCACATGAAAATTGCACCTAAAAAGTGCGATTATTTATATATCACTTCTAGTCAAGCTGGCATTCAAAATTAGCCCAGCTTGTCACAAATATCCATGAGATGTTTTCTCTTTTGTTGCTAAAAGGAGAGCAAGTCCGAGAGAGAGAGAACTCTACTATTCTAGTTTCCTTCTCTCTTAGACATCAAGGCCTTCCTGACTTTATCTACGCTTTGGTCTTCACTCACTTTGGAAAAATCTCATTTATGGAAAGGTTGCTCTGTGTACCATGAGCATTACTTGAGGGAAAGGTTTTGTATAGATGGCTGCTTAAAAATCTGGATTTTTTTTTACAGCAATACACTTGGCTATACTATGAATATCATAGGGTATGTGTATTCATTTAGCTGCCCCAGAGGAATTCACTGTAGTGTATGTTTCTCTTTTGCTTTGGGGTATGAGTTTATTTCACAAAATTCATGGGACTGCTTGTCTGTTACCTAGGAAGAGGACATTCCCCATAGCTATAGCCACAGCTTGTGGACTTAGTGAAAAATAGGCCAAATAGCCTATCCTCTGTTAACTGTATTCCTTATGGGAAACACTGTATGGTCAGTGTCATCATCTTTTCTATTTCCACATCACACAGGTTACTAACCTGTCTGTGTTTCTCAAGTTGCTTTTACACCATTGTTATGACTCACCAAGTTTTGGTTCATCTGGCTATATCAAAAGATATTCAGCATAGATGGCATTTATTGCAGACCTTCTGTCATTTCTGTGGAATTTGAAAAACTGATACTGGAAGCTCTATATGTGCTTTAAGCAACGATGCTTCCCTTGCAAAGATCTGATCTGAGAGAGAAATAAATTGTGGTCACTTCTAACATTCTCTTCACCTTTCATCCTGAAGTGATGTGGCAGTTTTGCAGTCCCTGTTCATTTAGAACTCTTCAGCCTTTCCTGGACGTTGTCCTGCTGTCATGTGGTTCGATTTATTTTAGATACAAGGGAAACCAGGACCCTCCAGAGAGACTGAACCACTTTCTTATTTATTGTAAGCATTAAGCAGTTAACATAGTTGTTTAAGTTTTACAATCCTTAAAAACAAATACTATACAATTTAAACCTTCAGTATTATAAATTCTAAAGCAATTAATACAGCGCAAAGTAATGCAAAAGCAATTAATAGAAAATCTACTCTAATACAATAATAAAGCCTAGTTCACTTACATTTCACCCATATGCTACCTACAGTATCAAGCAGGAGGTCATGGTTCCTTTGATTCCCACCCGTTGGACCGCCATGCACTTGCGTCGCCAGTGTGAAGGGCCTATTTACTTCTAGTTACAATGAGCAGAACCTGTGGGTCAATCTTGCTCCCTCCCTCCCATCTATTCTTCTTACTAAGCCCATTTACAGCAAAGCAAGACTTGGTCATTCTAATAATATTAACCAATTGTTTACGTATTGTGTAGGATACCTAAAATGCCCAATGCCCCAATTTGAGGTACATCCTGCTACTCCGGATGTTGCAAAAACTATGTGCATAGCTTTATGGCCGCATCTGTAATTTTTGCGTATCAGAAACAGAAATGCCAGTACATGCAGTCCCCGGGTTACGAACAAGATAGGGACTGTAGGTTTGTTCTTAAGTTGAATCTGTATGTAAGTCGGAACTGGCGTCCAGATTCAGCCGCTGCTGAAACTGACTGCCAGTTCTGACTTACATACAGATTCAACTTAAGAACCCCAAGTCAGCTGCTGCTGAAACTGATCAGCCGCTGACTCCAGGAAGCCCGGGGCAGAGCAACTGTGCCTCGGGCTTTCTGTAGTCAGCGCTGGTCAGTTTCAGCAGCGGCTGACTTGGGGACGTCTGGGGCAGAGCAGCTGGGGTGCTGCTGGGTTGCTCGCCGCTCCTCGGCGCTACTGGACCAACCCAGCAGCACCCCAGCTGCTCTGCCTCAGGCGTCCTGATTCAGCCGCTGCTGGTCAGTTTCAGCAGCGGCTGAATCAGGACGCCTGGAGCAGAGCAGCTGGGGTGCTGCTGGGTTGGTCCAGTAGTGCCGAGGAGTGGCGCTGCGGGACCAACCGGCAACGCCCCAGCTGCTCTGCCCCAGGGTCCACAACAAAAGCCTGGTCTGCTGGGGCGGGGGCACACTAGCTGCAGCTACACGCGGCACGGGGTTCGAACTAGCCGGGATTTAAAAATGGTGGTGCCCGGCTTATGCAAATGAAGCCCGGGAAATTCAAATCCCGGGCTTCATTTGCAAGTGCGGTATACCTACATTACCCTGCTAGTTCGAACTAGCGGGGTAGTGTAGACATACCCTAAGAAATCAGTGCTTCTTGAGGAAATACTATTCTGCTTCCATTCAGGCAAAAGTCCCTTTTGCGCAAAAGGGCCAGTGTAGACAGCTCAGATTTGTTTTCCGCAAAAAAGCCCGGATCGCTAGATTGGCACGGACCTTTTCCGCAAAAAGCACTGCCAATCTAGACGCTCTGTTCCAAAAATGCTTTTAACAGAAAACTTTTCCGTTAAAAGCATTTCCAGAAAATCATGCCAATCTAGACGCAGCCAACATGTTTGACCTCAAAGCAAGTGCAGATGCTGTACTGCTGCTTGGAGCAGGCAAGGCGTCCAGCTCCTTTAGCACCACAAAACTTCATTTTGGAGAATCCTGTCCCACGTCATGACCACATGCAGCTCCCCCTGCACTCTGCCATGAGCCAGTCATGTAGTGTGAACGGATTTCTATATCTTTCTAAGCACTCACCAATTTAAGAATGCTTACAGTAGGATTTCTGGGGTGTTTTTTAAGACTTTAGATAAGAATGTAAATGTGAATTTGTGTCCACTGGCAGAAATAAGAAAAGCTCAATGTGTTGTCAGTTTCTTGTGTATCTGCACCAGGGCATGTAATAAGAGTTTATCGAGGCCACTATTTATGGCACATATGCAGTTAGGAGTACTGTGACCTATGGTGCCATTTTTTCCCCCTCTGGGAAGTAGTTAAGGGACATGGTAGTAGCAAATCCCCAATACCGTTTATTATATTTCTCTTTTGTGTGAGGATTACTGCAATGAAATTTTATTTCTTCAGTTGTAAGATGGATAGCATCGTCTATAACTACGTTTTTAGTTTTTCACCTCCTCTATTCTGCAGAACATGTAGAAGGTGCTCTGAAAAAGAAAACCAAGTGACTGCTCACCAGGGAAAAGTGCTCAGTACAATTCCTTCAGCATGAAGTTCTTTGGCCTCACATCTGATACTAATCCTACAGAGTATTCTATTTAAGCAACAGATTAGAAGGATAGTTAGCCCAGTGCAGGATTAACGGGATACTATAGTGATTGTTGATGGTAAAATATGGAATTCAGAGAATGCTCTGGATAGCCCAGGTATTAAAATATTAACAGAAGGCTAAATCTTATTTAATAGGTCAGCTCATTGCCTGTTCCTCTGTTATTTGATTACCCATTCTAACAGTAGGTTTGGAAATAGTAAGGAAGGCAGCTTGATCTGATATGGTGACTGAGCACAGAGTTGCAAGTATGGAATTGAAATCTTCAAGTTCTGCCAAGTTTTCTCATCTGTAATTAGAAGGAATAATTCTTGCCTACATTCTTCTTTGCACAGTGCTTTGAATTGGCAAAGTATTATATAAGTGCATTCCTAGTAATGCATAAACTGTATTCTGAGGTTAAATAGTAGTGTGCACATTTCACAGAGTTCACTTATTAAAAATGAGCAAATGGGTCACTGTCTACTGTTAACTACTAAGTTCAGCAAACTAGAAGCTGAACCAAATCTCCTGTTTTTGCTTTGGGAGGGACCTGTGGTAGCTCTCACCTACCACCCACACTGTAAGAAGGGAGTTCAGAACTTTTGCAACCAGAGTCCTGACAATGATGTTTGCATTTCAGGGCAGTATGCTGCCATCCCTACGCATAGTGGCACCTTACATCTGTCAAACCAAACTCCAAATTTGTAGATGATTTTCAGAAGACTTAAAGCAGGTGGTTTGGGTCCACTTAAATCCCAAACTGTGTGTCTTTTCCTAGTAGTTGTATGTGTGATGTGATAGATGAGATCAGGTGCATTCTGACTGCTGTAGCCAGGGTATGCCATATTCTGTACTAGCCTACTTTATAAAGGTAAGGCTTACCTTTTCTTTTTTTTTTTAAACACCAACAGAAACCTGCAGGCTGAATATGACCGATTGAAGCAACAGCATGATCACAAAGGACTTTCTCCACTGCCATCCCCACCCGAGATGATGCCCATCTCCCCGCAAAGTCCTCGTGATGCTGAGCTCATTGCAGAAGCTAAATTGCTTCGACAGCACAAGGGTCGCCTGGAAGCCAGGATGCAGATTCTGGAGGATCACAACAAACAGCTGGAGTCGCAGCTGCACAGGCTCAGGCAGCTGCTGGAACAGGTAAGTCCAAATGCTTTTCCTGTGGAGCGCTAAGGAATGATTTTTCTAAAGCAGAGTTTGAAATGTTATCGATAACTGTAGCACATCAAGAAGTGATATCTGCAATGTGTAGTCAGAGAGAGGAATTTGATCGTACTCTAGATTGCAAGTGGTGAGATAAGATCACTGGTGTCCAGGGCCAGATTAACCATTGGGCTAATAAGGCTTAGGTGCTCCTATTGTTTAGGTCCTCCTGCTCAGGGAAGAATCAGGGCCAGGCTGGGTGAGGGCGGGGGAGTTAGCTAGCTCACATTGCCCTTCTGGAGCCTGGAGCACTGCTGCCAGCAACATGGACAAAGCAAAGAGCCCCCTGTGGTTTAGAAGGAGCCCCCTCTCAATCCCTGACAGTGATGAGAAGGAGATCAATAACCAACAGGCATCATTGGTAGGAATCGGGTGCGGCTTCAACCCCTTCTGACCTTTCTAAACGGTGCAGGGGGGAGGAGAGGGTGTGCTCAGGCAGTTCTGGACTGGTGTGGAGAACACCCCCACCCATCCCCTCTCACCTGCCTGCTGCTTAGTGCACAGTTGCCTACAGGAGAGCTCCAGGACCTGGTTAGAAGCACGCCCACCTCCTTCTGCAGCAGAGTGCCCCAGCTGGCTCTGACTGTATCGGTGTACCAGGATGCATCACTTTACTTTCAACTCTGGTTTCATTCCTAAACTGAAAGCTAAATAAACCAAAGTTAATCTTTTTTCTGCCCCAACTAGGAAAGTAAGCAATTAGTTGACTAGTCACTTCCCCCTGCCCCTTTGCTACAGGGGGGGAGCAGGAGCTCCTTTTTTTAAGAGGAATAAGGGATCTTTCGGAAAAGGCTTTATTTTCCGAAAGATCCCCGTCTAGACTGGCGCTTTTTGCCGGCAAAGCCCCGAGCCAGAAAAAAGCGGCAGCCATGTTCATGCAAATGAAGCAGGGGAGATTTAAATCCCCGCTTCATTTGCAATTGCGATGTGTCTAATCTGCATCCCTTTTCCGCAAAAGGGATGCAGTCTAGACACAGCCCAGGAGAACAGTTTTGCACTAGAGAAGATTTAGGTCCCTTCTCCTTTTTAACACCTGGAAAAGCAGGATCTCATCACTTTCCTCCCCAATGAACACTTTAAATGGGGGAAGGATGGAAGAAGCAAGGTCTATCTGCCTCTGCTTGATCCTTCATTCTATTCCAGCCTAGTAAACAAACCCCATCCAAACCTGATGATTCTTTTGAGATGTTGATTTTCAATGAAGTCTTTTTGTTAAGGGAGCAGACAACACAACAGAGGATAACTCTGTTTAGTCTTTCTAATTCAGAAGCTGAAAGTGCAGCGGACTGCAGTAGATAACCTCTAGAGGTCCTTTCCAGTTTTGTGATTCTAATGAATTGTGGAAGAGCTAAAGAATACAAAGGAAATGCATTTAGGCTGCTGGCTACAGACTGGACACTATGGTCACCATAACTCTACTAGATCCCCCTGTCTCTCTAGCTCCCAGACTAACCAAAAGCCACCTCGTGTTAGCCAGAGTCCCCACACAGGTCCCGAGGTTCTATCTAATGTCTGTGTCAGAAGTAACCAGATGATCTCTCTGTTAGATTTTACTAAAGAATGTCTTCAATTTGTTGGATTCATATCACTCTCAGAGAAAGAGAAAAGATGATGAAAACTTAGGGTATGTCTACACTACAAAGTTAGTTCAAACTAATGGATGTTAGTTCGAACTAACTTTAATAGGCGCTACACTAGCGCTCCGCTAGTTCAAATTTAATTCGAACTAGCGGAGCGCTTAGTTCAAACTAGGAAAACCTCATTTTACGAGGATTAAGCCTAGTTCGAACTAGCTAGTTCGAATTAAGGGGTGTGTAGCCCCTTAATTCGAACTAGTGGGAGGCTAGCCCTCCCCAGGTTTCCCTGGTGGCCACTCTGGCCAACACCAGGGAAACTCGTCTGCCCCCCACCCGGCCCCGGACCCTTTAAAGGGGCACGGGCTGGCTACGGTGCCCGTGCCAGGTGCAAGCCTGCCAGCACCCAGCCAGCAGACCCTGCACCTGGCACGGATCGAGCGACCCACCCGATGCCCCCCAGTCCTCCCCCTCTTCCCGGGACCAGGCTGGCGGCTCCCGGGAGCTTACCCGGGACCGCAAGAGGCGGGCACCCGCCTGGGCTAGAGCGGACATCGTGGACCTCGTCCACGACCTCCGCACTAGGCACAGGAAAGTGGCCGTCTAGGGCAGGAGAGCTGCCAGCCTGGCCACCCAGGAGCAGGTGTGCATGAAAATCAAGGTGGTCCACTGAGACCCCCGACCCTGAGCCCTGAGCTTACAATGGCCGTCCTGGGTCAGACCAAAGGTCCATCTAGCCCAGTAGCCTGTCTGCTGACAGTGGCCAACCCTAGGGACCCTGGAGGGGATGGACCGAAGACAGTGACCAAGCCATTTGTCTCATGCCATCCCTCTCCAGCCTTCCACAAACCTTGGGCAGGGACACCACTCCTACCCCCTGGCTAATAGCACTCCAGGGACCCAACCTCCATGACTTGATCTCACTTCCCTTTAAACTCTGTTCTAGTTGTAGCCTTCACAGCCTCCTGAAGCAAGGAGTTCCACAGGTTGACTCTTTGCTTTGTGAAGAACAACTTTCTGTTATTAGTTTGAAGCCTGCTACCCATTCCTTTCCTTTGGTGTCCTCTAGTCCTTCTTTATGGGAATTAATGAAGAACTTTTCTGTATGCACCCTCTCCACCCTACTCCTGCTTTTAGAGACCTCGATCCAGTCCCCCCTGCGTCTCCTCTTTTCTAAGCTGAAAAGTCCCAGTCTCTTTAGCCTCTCTTCATATGGGACCTGTTCCCAACCCCTGATCATTTTAGTTGCTCTCCCCTCTCCCACCCTCTCTCTTCCCCTCTCCCACCTCCTTTTCCCAGTCTCCCCCAGTTTTGTTCAATAAAGACAGATTCCATTTTTGAACACAATTGTCCTTTATTTTGTACATCAAGAAGAGGGGCTAGGGAAGGGTAAGTGGAAGGAGGTGAGGGAGGAATGGGGTACACGCCCCCGATGGGGAGGACTGGGCTGGCTCTGCGGGCTTCTGGGGGTGGAAGCTCTCCTGCAGCCCCCCAATTGTCCCCTCTCCCCAGATGGCAGCCTGCGGCAAGTGCAGCCGGGCTGATGGCCGAGTGCTGTGATGTGCCCAGTGTGGGTACTCCGGGCAATCCAAGCCAGGACTGCTTTGCAAGCGGGGCACCCCTGAGAACTGTCTGTCCGGGATGGGGGTCGGGACCCTTTAAGCACAGCCCTCGGCTAGCCTGAGACAGCAGCTCCACACTCTAAGTCCTCCTCTGATGCCCTGCCGGCACTGCTTCCGGCCATCCTTAAGCCCGGTTCAGGGTCCACTCAATGTGGACATGCTAGTTCGAATTAGCAAAACGCTAATTCGAACTAGTTTTTTAGTCTGGATGCGTTAGTTCAAATTAGCTTAGTTTGAATTAACTAACTCGAACTAAGTTAGTTCAAACTAGCGCTGTTGTGTAGACATACCCTTATCTATTTGGATGTACCAAGTTATCACTGAATCCAATGTGGCAGATTGTTTCCCAAACATTGAAACTGCATTTGCCACTCTATTTGTCACTAATAATCACTATAGTTGGGAATGTTCCTTTTCTCCTCTAACAAGGATCAAAAATGTCCTCTGGTCCAACATGACTCAGAAGCATCTCAGTGCTTTGTCCCTGGTGAGCATTGAGAATGAAATTGTCAGGTCTTTGAACTATGATGACACCATTTGTGACTTTGCCACAGCTATAAAGTGGGGAGGTTGTGCGGAACTGAGTATAGTGAAAGTAGAATACATGTGTCAATGTATAAAGATGTATATAGATAAATGTTTGATGACTTCATAATTTTTTGCAATATATAATTCATACTTAGGCCCTTCCCTCCCACTAGCATTAGGCCCCTCATAACCTTCATCCAGCCCTACAGGAGTCTCAGTACAATGCAGTATATTTTTTAATCTTTTTTTTTTCTTTTTTAATTTAGAATTTGGATCCATAACCAATTGAAATGTATTTATTAAAATTGTTGTGTAACCATTATGGAATAGATACAAAATACAGAAATACAAGAATTTACTGTGCATAATCGCCTTGTTTTATTCTGATCTCTCAGCCGCAGGCAGATGCCAAGGAGAATGGTACAACACTGTCTTCTCCTTCTACCTCCTTACAGAGGTCAGATAGCAGTCAGCCAATGCTTCTCCGTGTAGTTGGCAGCCAGACTTCAGAAACTATGGGTAAGATGACAATGTTCAAACTGTCACAAAAGATGCATTTATTTACATTTTACAGTGTAGGACACCAAAAAAAATTAGCTAAGGATAGTAAAGATTGAATTGATTTGTTAATACAAACAAATGTGGACATTTGCAGTGAGCATTGATTTTGACTATTTCTCCATTGTATATCATGTTGTAGGTTTTTGTATTTAACCACAATTCAGTGTCATTGACATTTTGACATCAAACAGAAAAGTCCATCAGGGCCTATAGTTGGGGGAGGGAAAGGGTATCAAGAATAAGCTAAAGCAAGCTATTCAGATAACCTCTAAGAAAATAAATTTGATCTAATCTAGCTTTCATGGACACGGTCTTATGACTAAGTGATTTTTTAAAAAAGGTCAACCATCCCACCAGATTAATTGATAGGATTTTATTTTAATGTATCATTGCTCAGATAAATAGAGCTAAGTAAGAGGACATTGACAGGCAATACTACCTGATAGCTTTTGTAAATATATTTATGATGATAAATCACAAACTGATTGTGGAGGAAAGGCTTATTTAGCAAGTCTTCAGTGAATAATGGTTGATATTTCTGTTTTAGTAACATTTCTGCAGCCGTTTCTCATTTGATAGATAGCTATTGCCCAGTGTCATGGTTCTTGAGGTAAATACTCCTCAGACCCTTCATAGGCTTCTTGAGGATACCCCACATAGCCATGGTCCACACTAGGGAGTTATTTTGAAATAACTCCTGCTTTCCTTGGAGAATAAGCTTCTTTTAAAATACTTATTTCGGGAGATGATATTTCAAAATAATTTATTTTGAAATAATGTCCTAGTGTAGACATACCCTTAGGTTTCAGGCCTTTAGTCGTTACCTTCCTCAAGTACAGGATCCTGCAATCCACTTCCTCCAAAACCGAGATTAAGGCTTCAGATTCCTACAATTCACTGTGATCATTTGAGCAAAGGTGCATTTAATTCATCCTCCACTATCCTGTTCTTTCCCAGGGATTTGTGACAGGGTTAACCAATGACTAGCCAGACTTGTGTCATTTATTCAGAACAAAAGTATTACAGAGAAAATATATCTTGAAAACAATCAAGATGACATATATGCATGCCCACCTACCTTGCCAGGCAGTCATGCACCTTGGTCACAGAGACCCTGACTCTTTTTATGGGGGTCTGTCCCGCTAGGTCACATCCTGTAACAAAGAATTACTATAATTAAAGCAGTAATTGCCTACTAATGTAATGGAAGATTTAATTCAATGACTTCAAACTACTAATAGTTTCACAAAAGAAACAATTTTAAGCCTATTGAAAATATTTTGATTTGTACAGATAACTAATATGCAGTAAGCTGATTTAAAATATATATATATATTGGATTTTTTTTTTCCTCTTATCACATTATAAAATATTTTTGTTCAGAAGAAAAAAGTGAGTGCATGTGTGTGCGTAGAGAGACAACTTGTTGTCAATCTTAAATTAAATGGAGGTGGCAGATTTACCCCATACTGGATTTTTGTTCTGCTAACTTGAAAGTGATAATTTTACCATCATCTCATGTATGACCGGGGCAACAAAACTGACTATGGGAGGGGGGGACCTCCAAAAGTAACCAGTGAGGAGTAATGTACATTTGAGAGACTGTATAGTGCTGAAGCGATCTTAAAGTTAAATACAGTAAAACTCCAATAGTCAGGCACCCAACTGTCTGGCACCAAAATGGCACGTGCTCCTGACGGAACCGGGTCAGCCGCTGTCACGTGGGTTACAGCAGGGAGAGGAGGTGTTTGGCTCTGGGAAGGAGGAGGGAGGGACGGAGATTGGGTTACGCATGGTGTCCTGGCCAGCTCATTGAAAAGCCGGCCACTCAGCACACGTGCCCCAGCGCCTGGAGGGAGACGTGCAGCTGCTTCGGGACCTGAGCATAAGGTGGGGGGAGGGAGCAGGATCGGGTTACAGCAGGGAGGAGAGGTGTTTGGCTCCGGGGAAGGTGAAGGGGCGGGGGATTGGGACTGGCTCAGCGCACATGCCCCAGTGCGTGGAGGGAGATGCATGGCTGTACCGGTGGCTCCGGGGACCCGAGCATAAGGTTGGGGAGAGGGGGATTGGGTTGGGAGTATGCAGGACCTCCTGATACGCTGTCATATCCCAAAGGTGCCAGATTATCAGAAGTCTACTGTACTGGGTGAGAGGAGAGTAAGTCACAAGCAAAGTGGGGAGGGAACCATCAAGGAAATTGCTTGTTTTGTTCTTACTTTAGTTATCCTGCAATGTACACAAAATTCATTATGGATGTACTAATATGATTTGGATGAGCAATCTGAAGAAATGAACTGTGGTGAGCCTAATAATTTCATGACCATTTAATTACTACTTTGTAGGTATTTTCCCCTTTTCTATAAAATCTCTTATTTAAACATATAGATGCAAAACCAAGAAGTCAGCAGTCACCAGTCTTCTTATTAAAAGAGGTCTTGTTGTATCACTAGTAAGGCCAAACCTACAGAAAATGGCTTTACATTGTGCATCCTGCAAAAGATGACTGCCATAAAAATAATTTGTTAAGCCTAAATTAGTTTTCTGAGACAAAAATGTAGGACAGTAAGATATTTAATTGATTTCATTGTCATCATAATGACACTTTCACAGTGAAGCTGCATTCTAGTACTGTGGGACACAGATTTAGGATCTTGTTAGCTTTGCTAAGGTGCATCACTTTTAACTGTTACAGATTGTGATGTGTTCTTCTCTCAGCCCAAAAGATTGGAGGCGATAGGTCAGGTTACTTTGAAGAATGGGGCAATAACTGGCCTGTGGGCCGGACATGGTTCACCAGAGTTAGCTCCTAGTGGGCTGCCTGCACTTCGCTAGGTATGGCCGCTTGCAGCTCCTGTTTGCTGTGAATTGCCATTCCTGGCTAATGGGATCTGTGGGAAGCAGTGTCCCAGTCCGCACCACTTACCGTAGCCCCCATTGGCTGGGAATGGTGATTGGTGGCCAATGGGAGTTTCAAACAACTGTGCCTGTGGAAGCAGGGTAAGGAAGCCTTCTCTTGTGGGAAGTAGACTCCGCTATGGTTATCCAGGTCACTGTGATCCCAAGGTTAGATTACTGCAATGTACTCTCCATGAAGCTACGCTGTCAAGCCATATGAAAAAATCATGCAGCAACCACAAAGTAGTTTTGCAAACAAAGCACATTACACTGTGTTCCTTGATCTGCACGGGCAATCGATTGATTCCTGGTTAAGGCTCAAGGTGCTGGTTTTGCCTTTCAGACACTAGGATCTGGCTTGCCAACGGGGGTGGGGATGAGGTGGCAGCTAGCCTGGGGCCTGGCAATTCAAAAGAGCAACTAAAACCTCAAGTGCTTTAAATCACCACCAGGACACCTGGTGATACACTCTGGAACTCATTCCCCAATTTAGTGCCTCATAGCCTGGAATTAGGGATCTTCAGAACACCTGGGTTACTTTTGCACCATATTTTTTATGGGAATTGGGAATGGATTGGACCTTGAGAGGGAGGTGAGGATGGCTGATTTGGGCAATGTAGTTTATGAAGAAAAGCCATACAGGGTGAGTCTTTGAGGTGTTGTTGGGAGCTGCTTGTATGATGTCGGGTGTCATTATTTTATTTAAATATAATTTAAACTATTTAACTGTAATTTTAAAATGAGGTAAAATTTGAATGCATTTAGAATTAAGAAAGGAGCAGCTAATACATTGTAAATAAGCATATATTGACAGTGAGGCATGTATAGCTAAACTTCTATCTATGCTTAATAATACCACTTTGGACATTAATCACCTCAATAAGGACAAGAGCTAATGTTGGTCAGAACACAATAGGATTATTCCCTATTTTTTTAAAATACATATTTGGATGTTTTAGGACCAGGTTCTGCCTTCTCTATCCAGGTCTATTCAGGTATTCAGCCTGAGTAGTGGCAAAACCTGGCTCTGAATTCCCACCTTGGCATCCATCAGGGGCTGGAAGTGACTCTGGTTTTGTTAAGTTTTCAAAGGGCAGCATTTAGTATGAAAATAATTCCATCCATAAAACTGAATCTACAGCCTTCTGGTCCAAAGCTGAGATGCATACTAAGCCAGACAGAAGTTGTCCTGTCAGACTTGGATTTTACATGTCTCTTACACAGGATGGACCTCCCTGGTCCGGGACCTGAGTGGTCCCAGATGAGGGAATTTGCCAGACCAGGGAAGGTCCCCTGTCACCAGCCCTCTCAACCTGCTGCCCCTCTCCACTACCAGCACTGCAGCTCGCAGCTCTGGCCCCACTGCCATGGCATCAGCCTGCTGACAGCCGGCACGCAGCCCCAATCTGGCTGCCAACCTGCCGCAGCCCCAGCTGTTTTGCCATGGCTTTAAACAGGCTTTCCGTACAGGACTGCCACAGCTCTGTCACCACTGCCAGGACAGCATGCAGCCTCGCTCAGACTGCCGTAACACCACCTCGCTGCCAGGCCGGCACACACGGGCTGTCCTGGCCCCAACTGGGTTGCTGGGCTGCCTCTGCCCCTCTACTACAGCCCCACTACTGACGACGGGCTACTGAGGCCTTGGCCCCACCACCACTAACAGCGCCATGCTGGGGGTTCCCAGGGCAGGAGGGCGAGCAGCTGAAGCTCTCTTGTTCAGCAGGACCACGGAAGTTGCCGGACAAGAGAGTCCCCGTTTAGGGACTACTGTAGTAGTAGAGATTTCACTGACAAGGAGTATCAAAAATAGGGGGGAGACTTGGTAGCATTAATATTCTTTAGGTGACATTGCTTTTCCAAGTCCAGTGAAGCAAGATGCCAGGTGGATTCTTCAATAATCCTAGAGCACTGTGCAATGGGACAAAGGATCAAATAATTTTCGAAATGCTGATGCATCTCTACTTGGGTTATTACAGATGGCAAAGCAGCTTTTGTGTCTTAATGGAGGATTAGACAAATAAGAGAG
This sequence comes from Pelodiscus sinensis, assembly GCF_052426305.1. NCBI lineage: Eukaryota > Metazoa > Chordata > Testudines > Trionychidae > Pelodiscus > Pelodiscus sinensis. Next base: position 205,961,061 of record NC_143052.1, read on the forward strand.
AATCTCATTCATAGAGAACCCTCCAGGTGTATTCTTTTAGAAACTCTGCTTTTTAAGCACTTCATTGCTATTAGGCTTCAGATTAAAAACTAAGCAAAATTACCCTTTCTTGTACAATTGGGCAGATGGCATTGATTATTTGAAAACATCAGGAAATGTAAAAATACCTATAAAGATGAAGTGTTCTGAACCTCCCAGTAAGCTTCTGCCTTATAATCCGATTATAGAAATCATGCAAAGGGACATATGGATTTTGGTTTGTTTGAACTGTTAAACATTTCACAGCACAATTGAATGTTCCTGGAGCATCAATCTGATGCAATTAAACTGTCAGAAATATTAATGTTGATGCGAATGTGTATTTCACTTAGTTCTGATTTACTCTGTTAGGCAAGACATGAAGATGGCTGCTCAAACTGCATTGCTCACAGCAGCAAAATTTGTTATCAATACTGGAATGAGGAAACCTATGAAACAAGGACTATCTTTTACATGAACTCCCTCCTCTTAGCAGACATTTTCCAGAGTTTTCTCCAGATCTCTTAATCGGTGTTCCCTATAAGCTGTACAGCCCCTTAGAAGAGATTTCAAAGCTGCCCAGCTGATTAGCAGAAAACTTCCAGCTAGATTTGTTTTTCCTGGTGGTGCACATTTGCACATACCTGGGTACACTTAAAATGTTATTCCACACATAGACAGAAAAGAATAGAGGGAACATTGCTGGTAATCCTCACATTCTTTGAATGAATTAAGCTTTAAGATGCATATTTGCCTGGTTTTACACTGCTTCATTAAAATGGAAAGCATATAAAAGTGTTAACCTTTATAATTTAGACTGGATATTAGTCAGGAGGATTTCTTTCAAGTGTACAGTCTCTGTAAGGTACAGGAAAGAAAAGTACATTAGTGATCTGTTTCCCAGATGTTTTTGCTGTGACATAAATGTTATGGTTTGGGTTTGTTTTTTAAGGTGAGGATGAGATGCTCAGCCCTCCCCAGGATACAAGCACAGGATTGGAGGAGGTGATGGAACAGCTTAACAATTCCTTCCCAAGTACAAGAGGTAAGCTTCAGTGACCTAGAAGCATATATCAGCATTTAAGAGGCAGTATGCATTCCTTAAAAATTGCACAATATAACAACCAGTAGCACCTCAGAGTTTTGAGCGCTTTGGGAATGGAGATTGTTCATAATTCTGTGCAAAATGTTATGGTTGCTCTTTCAGAAGTTTACTACTAAACATTGACTTAATACAACTCTGAAATTTTTCTGTGCAGGAGAAAAATGCTGCTTTCTTTTTATATTTTAGTAGTTTATGACTGGGCCTGGATGAGGGATTTTTCCAGACCAGGGGATTTCAGGCCCCCTGATGCTGCCTCACACACCTCCCCCACCAGACTTCGTGGCTCCCCCCACAGCCCAGCTAAGTCATGTGCCAGCTCCTGGCACCCGTGTCTCTCCCCACCCTCACAGCTCACTGAGTTGTACTCCTATTCCCTGCCTCTCTCCTCACCCCCACCCTCCCGCCGCCGCCCCTGTAGCCCTGCTGAGCCACGTACTGGATCCCAGGCCCCACCTCGCCCCTACAATGAACCAGGACTCTGATTCTGGAACATCCATGGTCATGCCAGACCACGGATGTTTCTGGACCAGAGAATCACCGATTTCAGAGGTAGAGCCTGTATACAGAATCTATTGGAAGCAGTGAGATGCTATAATTTATAATACGTTAATTAGCGTTTTAATAAAGGAAACGTTTTCTTACATGACAAAACCTGCAGATAGATCTGACCTGCAACAATAATTAACATTCCCCACTATACACCTTTCAAAATCCATGCCTCTCGCAACCTATGGCACGCTGCATCCAGTGTATTAAATGTCCCAATAACAAATATGTTGGTGACAATCACTGCACTCTCAAATGAACTCTCTTGGGAACATGATAAAAGACAAAACCACCCTATCACTTGTAGGTGAACACTTTTCAAAAAGTAATCACTCTATATTTGATGTATCAGACCTCCTTTGTAAAGGAAACCTGCACAACACTGTCAAAAGACAAGTATGGGAGATAAATTCATTACTTTGTTAGGAATGAAAGATCATGAACTGAACAAAGACACTGGATTTATGGCTTATTACAACAGTCTGTAACACTAACCCCCTCTTTTTGTGTAATGATTGTAGAGGCGTTAACAGGACACCCTACCTTGAATGATCCTTTGCAATATGTTCTCCTAACTCCTTAGGCTAAACAATCTGTCCCATGTTACGTTTTGCTGCAACCCTCAGGTGTACCTCTCTCAGACATGAGGAAGAATGCTTTGTGATTCAAAAGCTTGTCTCTGTCATCAACTGAAATTGACCCTTAAAGATAACATCTCACTCATCTTGTCTGTCTAGGAATACATGAATTTTCTAAACACAAAAGAGGGAGCAAATTTAGTAGCAGGCTGCATAGAGGTACAAATCCCTGAAGGCGGGGAGTTGGACTGGTCATTTAATACGATTTTCAGCTCTAACTTTTGATTGTGAGCAAGCGTGTTAAAAAGAGCATCAGAATTTTGTAGCATTTATTTAAAATAAATTTTATCACCTATGTTATAAAGGAATTCTTACAACACATGGAAAACTAAGCAGACAATCATAGATCTGTAGGGTGGCAAACATGCCATGGTTGGAAATGACCCTGAGAAGTCATCAAATGCAGACCCCAATGCTGTGACAGGACCAGATAAATCTAGGCCATCCCTGACTTGTATTTGTCCAACTTGTGTTTAAAAATTGTTGACTAATATTCAATTTGTGATCCACTGTTATCCTCAGATCCTTTTCAGCAGTACTATCACCTAGTTAGTTGTTATCATGTTGTAGATATATATTTGATTTTTCCTTCCTTCCACTTTGCACTTGTCTCTATTGAATTTTATATTGAATTCAGATCAATCATCAAATTTGCCACGGTTGTTTTGAATTCTAATCTGGTTGTTCAAAGTGCTTGTTACGTTTCACAAATTGTCATTTGCAGATTTCATAAACATATCTCCAGTCCATTATCCAAGTTATTGATGACAATAGTGAATAGTGATACAGGATTGACTTTTGCAGGCCCCCACTAGATATGCCTTCCCAGTCTGATAGTGAATCATTTATAAGTGTCTTTTAGTATAGTCTTTCAATCAGTTGTACACCCACATTATGTTTTCATCTAGACCACATTTCCCTCATTTATTTATGAGTGCCATGTGGACCTGTGGTCAGAAGCTTAGGGGATGATCTACACTTGCACCTTCTTTAAAGAGAGGGATGCAAATGAAGAGATTGGAAATTGCAAATGAAGCCGGGATTTAAATATCCCGAGCTTCATTTGCATATTCGCGTTATGGCGCTATTTCGAAATAACAGATGCTGTTAAGACGTGGTTATTTCGAGAGAAAACCCTTCTCTCTAAATAACTGGTAAACCTCATTGTATGAGGAATAAGGGTTATTTCAAGAGAAGGGTTTTCTCTCGAAATAACCACGTCTTAACAGTGACTGTTATTTTGAAATTGTGCTATTTTGAAATAGCGCCATAACGCAAATATGCAAATGAAATGCAGGATATTTACATCCCGGTTTCATTTGCAATTTTGAATCTCTTCATTTGCATCCCTCTCTGAAAAGAGGGTGTAAGTGTACACATACTCTTACTGACATAAAAATATATCACATCTGCTGCTTCCCCTGTATCCACTGGGCCAGCAACCTTGTCGAAGAAGTAAATAAGGTTGGTTTGGTATGAATTGTTCTTAGCAAATCCATGCTGGCAAATCCTTATAATCTTATTCTCCAGGTACGTACAAGGGGATTGTTTTACTAATTTGTTCCACCTTCAGATTTACTACCCATTCTTCTCTGTTGGTCAAAATCAAATCTAAAATAGTTGTCTCTTTCCTCTTTCCTACTTCCTCCACTTTCTGAAACAAAATTTGGTCCCCAGTACATTGAGAACTTATTGAAAATGTTGTGGTTTGCCATATTACATGTCTAACAGATGTCTGGTTAGTTAAAGTCTCTCATTATTACTAGAACTTGTGTTCTGGATATTTCTGTTACTTTCTTGTGGCTCAGGCCTCAATACGCAAATCTTGGAAAAAAGGAGATGATGTCCCTGAATAGGTTTTTATAACTTTCTTTTTTTTAATTTAACCTTTCAGCAGTTTTTAAACAGTACTGAAAGAACGCTGTGCTCCTGGAAGAGTAGAAGGTTGGTGCTCAAAGCAGTTTAATTTCTTCAGGGGAAATTTTTGCTGAGTACCTGATGTTTGCTGTCCTTAAGGAATTTTCCTTTCCTTCCAGTCTCAGATTTCCCATGCAGGTTCCTATTGCTGGGCTGCTCGTACCAAATTCACAGCTGCTGCAGCTGCCTCAGACAGCTGCTGTGCTAACTCAAAACAGATGTCAAAGCCAGAGGTCTGACATTTGGAGGAAATGTACTATTAAATACCACCTCAGTGGTTTATTTAGCCCTGCTAGATAATGGGCCACAGAGGAAAACGTTTTCACACTGTAGATGTGCACAAATTACACAAACTTCAAGGAGTTTATTTACAGTAGATAGAGATCTTGGCTTGACAAAGCAGCAGCAGCGTTATGCAATTTTAAAAAATAAGAGCCAAGTTCATTTCTAGTGTTTAGCAGCTGAAACTCCATTGAAGTCAGTGGAACTGTGCCCACTTAAAACAAATCTTATCTTTATCCTGAGCCCACAGAACTCAGTGGCAGAGTTTCTGTGGAGTTCAGTGGCGCACAATCAGGAACTTAAATAGCAAGGTGAAAGGAGTCATAGACATACTTAGAAGAACATAAACCAAGTTGTAAATTGCAATGATTTTTTGTCAAAATTCAGCATTATTAATTTGTCAAGATACCATTTAATAAAAAAAAAGCCTCCTAGCATAGCTTAATGAGAATTAAACAATAAATCTAAACTGGCATTGAAAATAGATTTATCACTTTTTATTATCCCGTTTTTATGTTCGTGCGTGCGCACACACACACACAAACACATTTCCAGCAGTGCATTAGCTGTGTTCTGTCTTGAATACTGATAAGTTGTGCAGCTAAATCCTTACTTCCAGCACTGAAACTGTATCCATAATTCTCAGAATTTTCTCAGAAAAGTACTGGCATCCTTGTTCAAACTCTCCTGTCTACCTTTTATAGAATCAATGGAAGAACTCTCCCAGCCAGTAAACTGAATCTCATAGTAAACCAGACCAAAAAAGGGGTGCTTCTGCTACTCCAGTCAGCATCCACAAAAATGCCAGTGCTCAACCTTCCCCATGACATCTGCAGTTAGTTAGATACAGGGAGCAAGATTCCTGAGGTCTTTCCAATATTTTGATGGTAGCACAGTAGCTGAGCCTTTGTCCCTGTTTCCTCAGTGGGAGCTGAGGTTGCTTTTCACCTTTGGGTATATATCAGGCCATATTAACATTGAGAATACATTAATGAAGTTCACGTGAAATGAAAAAGGTGTTTCCTTGACATCAGTATTGTTTGAAAACATATTTCAAGGCTAGATTTTGGGGTTTTTTTTGTTTTGTTTTGTTTTTTGGTGGGGGAATGGGAAAAATGTCTTAAACTATGACAAACCAGTAACTTGCATTGTTGTACATAAATATATAAATCTGAAGTGTAAGTCTGTTTATTACAAACTCTACTTACCACAAAGAAAATCTTCTTAACAACATTCTTTCTCCCTTTATTTTTGCAAACAAAAGTATGTACCTAGAACTGGGTATTCTGTTTGGGAGTGATCTGAGTTTTACTGTTTTCTCATAAAATATGCAGAAATATCCAAACTGATGTTCTTAATGGTGCTGTTCCTTTTCTGATTTTTTCCTCTGATTCTTTCAGTGACACAATTAAAAATTAGTATTTTAGGTTCGCAAAATCTTGCAAAGACCCATAAATGTCCTTATTTTTACACCCAATGACCAGTGTTCCCTGTAAACTGTGCTTGTGCAGTCACTTGGGAAAGATTCAAATGCCATCCAGCTGATGAGCCAAGCACCCACAGCCAGATTTTTGTTTTGATTGGTGTTGCACATTTGTACATGCCTTGGTGCATGTACAAAAATGTATTCCACACGTGGATGGAAAAGATTAGAGGGAACATTTCCTATGAGTAGTCCTATTGATTTTTGTGGGATTAAAAGACAAACACCTGCATAAATCTGAACTATTTAAATTGTAAGCACTTTGGGGCATGGGCCATACCTTCAGGTATGGTCTTAATGTGAACCTCTTAGTTTATGTAAGCAGACCACTCCGTATGGTAAGTGCTGCAGCTACTGCACCACTTTCTAGGAACTTTAAATACAATGATTACAACTTTGGCCCCAAAACATGTAGGTCTGTGCTAGCCAGTCAGCTTTCGGGATTGTGACCTTTGTGTCAATTTTTTTGAATGAGATTTTGTGACTAGTGGATTTATAAAATAAACATGATAGATTCTTCCTTTAGCTGTCTGGGACTGGGAATCAAGAAAATATCTGAGGAGAAAATAGCCTGAATACAATGAAAAATATAGAATGCATATTATCTCATTATCCACCTTTAAATATTTCCTTCCAAAAATCTTCTTTGCAGTGATATCTATGAAAACTTAGTTGTGGTTAGGCTGCTGCTATATCATCACTGCCAGCCACCGGTAGTGTTTGTTGTTTCCATGTATATCTGTATTCATCTGGTATCTCTTGTCTTATATCTAGGCTGTAGAAAGATAAGATGGATGAGATAATATTTTTTACTGGACCAACTTCTGTTGGTGAGAGAAAGAAGCTTCTGAGCTGAAACAGAAGAATTGTTCTATGCAGCTCTCTCTCTCTTTCTCTTTCTCTTTCTCTTTCTCTTTCTCTCTTTCTCAGTTGTTGGTCCAGTAAAAGATCTTACCTCACTAACATTGTCTCCAATATTTTGGGACCGACACTGCATACCTAGATGGTAAGCTCTTAGGGGCAGATCCCCACTTATGTTCCATGTTTTATAGTGCTTAGCAAAGTAGAATTCTGGCCCCATGGCTATGGCTCGTCCTAGGTGCTATAATGATACAAAAAAATCAACAACATAGCAGTGATATAAAGAGTAAATCAGTTTTTTACATTACCACAGTGTATATTTTATTGGCATAGGTTCTGGGGTTAAGGTGCTTCATACTGATGGGAGAGATTATTATTGAAGAGAATTTTGTCCAGACAAAAATATGTACCCTATGAACAAGATCTTTGATACCCTGAGTAAGGGGGCAATCTTGCAAGTTAAAGACAAATCTAATGTCTCAGACATTTCATTTCATTTCATTCTAAAGTCTAGAAGAAGCCTCTCGATTCTTCGTCATTTCCTAAACTCTTTTTCTTTCATCTCCATTTGAAAAAGATCACCTTTCCTTCCCTCTCTTGTCCCTCAGCCCCTTTATGCTCTTAGTAAGGTTCCCAAAATGCACGCCAATGTCTGGATGTTACATATACATGTGTACAATAACATATGTACAATAATTCATTAGAATGCCATATGAATAGACTTATATCTTAGGCACAAAGGTAGGATATTCAGAGCAGAATAAACGCTGTAATGTCTATGAAATGTGCATAAAATATGAAGTCAGGGAAAAAATATTTTAGTATGTATGTTGGCTAGTAGGAATTCTTGAAATCAATATAATCATAATGCCGAGTTAGAAAATGGATTTAGAACATCAGTGCTGTTCTTGCCCCTAGTGAAAGGTTTTTAGTTGATTGATTTCAGTAGACGTTTTCACTATATCTGTACTTGGCTATGTTAAAAGCAATAAGCAAGGATTTTTATATTTACTCTTGATCTGATCAGCACTCAGTTGCCCATGGTATTAAAGGTTCTATATTCCTTCATTTTTTATTAAGCAAATACATATATTATCCTGGAATTAAATTCCTAAGTGGAGACAGAAGTATCTTTGTCAGCATAAACTACTATTAATTTATTTGTGGTTTTGTTTTTCTTTTTGCTACCTTTACCTGTTACTAAAGGAAGAAATGCCCCCGGAAAGCCAGTAAAAGAGGTTAGTGAGATTCAGGCTCACTGCCATGGCTTCTGTTTGTCACATTTTGCTGTCTGTGTGGAAGCTGTGTAGCTTATTTGTTGTGTTTTCCTGAGTGCATGCCACAAACATGTCCTAATATACAATGCCTCTCAACTTTCAATGTGGAAAGTGTTACAACAGAAGTAGTCCTTACCTACAAACCCCACAAAGATGGAAATCAGGGGGTAGCAGAAGATGTTACTATATTAAAATAAAGTCATTATTTAGCACATATGGTTGGAAATTATTGGCTGCTATTAACTTATTCCTGTACATACGCAGAATTGTTTTCTAGTTATCTATAGAATCAAAGTAAATCATTTTTTTCTTTAGGATACTGAAGGTTGAGAGGTATGAAAATCTTACACTTAATTTTTAGTTTGCAAATTCAGTTTTGCACAATAATGAATGCTGTTGCCATCCACTGCTTTCACAGTGATGCATTCAGTATAAACGAATAAAGTATTTTTTGTGTGCCTTTCTAATGATCAGGTTGATGAAAAATGGCTTTCTATAATGCTCAGAGCTTTTAGAAATTTACTTCTTTGCCTATTACTGGAGTGAAAATGTTTTGTGCAGTGTCGTCATATTACCATTTTAAGTATTGCTAGTGAACTTTTTTTTATTGTTAAGCTATTCTTTGCACTCCTACAGGTATAATGTTTGAAAGCTGAAATGCCCAATGAAATGATTATGCAAAATAAAATATTCAGAAGCTACCTTAGTGTAATCACAAATAGCTGTGAAACGAATTTGCAGAAAATCATGAATGGAAGATGCTTAGAATGAATGAATCAGGAATTTAAAAGGTAGCCAACTATATGATATACTGTACCTGCAATGGGGAGAGCCTGATAGTGGCATACTCCAACTGTGTCTACGCTGAGGCTGCGGGGATAGGGTATAGGGAGGATTAGCCACCAGTGTAGCTAAACAACTGTGGCTGAACGTGCTACGTTGGCCTAAACTGTGATTTTCACGGGTACAGTTTACCCTGCAGTGTGCTGCACTGGTACAAAGCATCTGCACTCCATGGACAGCTACATCAGTGACTGAACACTTCACAGTAGACCAGCCTTTCCTCAAGGGAGATATCTGGTGCTTGCTTATTAACTTTTTCATCAGCAGAGTATCTGACACTTCATCAAGCAGATTGCACCTGTTTAAAAATTCTATGGAAATGATTTGGTATTCAATTCTGCTAATTAATGGCCCTTAAGAACTGATGATTAGGCTCCATCAGAGCAGAGCAGGCCCTTGATGCTGATTTTCATTGTCCACGGTTATATTTCCATACATCATTAACAAAGACAAAATGGGGTGTGTGTGTGTGTGTGTGTGTGTGTGTGTGTGTGTGTGTGTGTGTGTGTGTGTGTGTGTGAGAGAGAGAGTGAGAGAGCGAGCAAGCGAGCGAGAGAGAGATCCTTTAAAGAACTGCTACTGCCCTGGCTTTAGAAAGTATGCAATTGCTAATTACTGAAAATCCATTTCCCTAATCCTACGAGTACTGAGCACCTCCAAAGAAATGTTCGGCACCCTCAACTCTTGTTTCAGCTCTGTGGGAATTAAGCGTGCTCAGCAGTTTGCAGGATTGAGAGCTAACTTCTCTTACTCAGACAACATGAACATGAAATCTTCATGCCAAAAACTATTTCTCTGTCTAGTTATTGTGTAGCTTTAGGTTTCCATGTTGGTCAGTTTGTGTGAAGCCAGACTGTGAAATTAAAACATAAGCAGATTTTTGCTCCTCTTTCTCATGTTGAGTAGTGCCTTACTCTGTGAGTAGGCCCATTGATTTCAAGGTGCTACTCACCAGAAATGAGGCTGTCTGAATCTCGCTCACCAACATGAAGAATTGTTCCTGGTTTGAGGCAAGGGAGTTAGACATTTGCACTGCTGAAGTACAGACAGTATTGTGGGGGTTTTAATTTACTTGCTAGCCTGTCTTTAGAGTCTGAATACTGCACATTTATTTCTATAACAAGCTGCACTGTGAGATTGATATTCAATTACTGTATCCTCCCCCGAAGGCCTTAATTCCAATACAGCCTCTAAAGCAAATTCAGCAGATACTATACACAGACATCGTGCTGTCTGTGACAGGAAATGATGCAGTTAGTGTCTACAGAAATGTACTGTTGTCCTGCTTTCAAGGGAAGTACACATGCATTATTGTGCACATCTTTTGTACAAGAGTAGGCTAAATTAACACTTTCCATGTCTTTTTTCCCTTTGTTATTACATTTTGAAGCTGATGATGATGTTTGTGAAGAACGCTCTTTTTCTTTTCATCCTTGAAACATCTATAGGCTTAGGCCATGTCTACACTATGAGATAAGGTGGAATTTATTAAGGTTGATTTTTTTAGCAAAGTCACTGCGCACAAGAATTTGACATATTTTGAAGTAGCACATCCCCAGTCTGGTGGCTACCATCAGTTTTGAGAGGGATGAATTGTGGGTAACTATCCCATAGTGCCTGTGCCTCTTTGCATTCTTAGTTATCCTCCCAGAGCATGCTGAGACCAAAACTATGCAGCGGGCAGTTCTGGGTACGTGTCATCCACACTCATTTCCTCCCTCCCCCCTGCAGTGGCAAACAGTCGACTTGCGCCCTTTTTTCTCTTGCTGGTTAGCCATGTAGGCACCATAGCAGCATGAGCATGGACCCCCATCATCATCAAAGCTTTATGATGCTGACATTAATCTCGGTGCACCTAATGCTGGAGTATGTCCAGAGAATATTCCAAGATCTACCAAAATGATGAAGAAATCTTAGGAGGCTACGAACATGCTGTTCTGTGAAGCATGTGTAACCCCCAAGGAGATTGCTTGGATTCCTGGGGCTTTGTCTGCTGGCAGCTCAGGGAGAGGCACTCTGAGTTTGCCTTGGCTCCCCCTCCCTACCAGGGCCAGAGTCTGCCCGGCAACCCATGGGGAGTGAGATGCCCCTCCCAGGGGGAAGGAGAGACCATTGTTGAGGGGAGTCTGGAGCCAGCCAGGAAAAGGGGAGGACTGAGTGTGTGGGAGCTAGTAAGCCCCAGGCCTGCATGCAGGGTTCCCCCTGAGAGCTAGCCTCTAGGGACCTGAAGGCAGGATCCCTCAGCTGGGTTTATGTCTCTACTGTTGATTCCCAGTTGTGGAGTTTGCTGGGAGGCTTCCCCAGCCAGGCGGAGTTGGCTCTCCAGCTCCCTGGGTGAGAGAGTCACTGCATGGTCAGCTGGGCTCTAGCAGCAAGTTCAGGGCTGCTGCCTGCTGTGTGGGTCTGGAGGCTGGCCTGGGAGGCTGTAGTTTTGAATTTTGGTGCAGTTGTGTGGTCTGCATCTTGAGCCCTGCACCTCTTCACGGTAAGGGGAAATTCTGGGACCGAAGCAGCCTGGTTCCTGCTTGAAGAGGACCCCTGTGAGAAGAGAGCAGCCCCTTTGCAGAGACTGAGTCATCTCTCAACCTGAGGTCATTCATGGAATGTGTGATTGCACCAATTTTTAGTTAGTAAGTCAGGGAATTTGTTTGGGGATTTTATTACCTGCAGCCTATTAAACTGTGGAGGGATTTACTGCCTTCTCCCATGTGTGAGTCCTTTGGGCTGTACTGGACCTAGTCAGCCCCACTGCTAAACCTCTGCAGAGAAGGATTGTGTGGTCAACAGTCATCAAGGGCCCCAACAAAGTACGCGTACCAACGGGACACTAACTTCACAGTTGCAGGGCACTGGTGACCCTAAAAATGATGTTTTACCCTGTTCTGTTATAATTGTCTCCTGTTTAATATAATTGTGTTTATTATAGTGTATGTGTGTGTTATTTTCTGGGAGTCTCCAACTATCTGGCGAATACGTGGGGATTATCCTGGGCTAGAATTTTCCTCCCAAGCTGCCCTGGCAACCCTGCTAGGAAGGAGTGAGGGGGGTGGAGGCACCGCCAAGTACATCAATCAGAAAGAATAAAATTGAGTAGGTGGCGGGATCCAGAAGAACCCAGACCTATCCATCCGAACCTGAAAGGAGATTGGCTCTAAAAGAAGGTAACCAGGTGGAGAGGGGGCGCTACACATGTGAGTTGAGCAAATTGTAGCTGTCACTGGCATTCGATCCTCTGGACGCATCCAAATGCCAATTCTAGTACCGTGAGACAAGCACAGACTGGTAGGGTCATGTTTTAATGCAGGTATGAGACAAGTGTATGGTCACTTTCATGGAAGTTTGCAAATTGCTTTCGCCCACACTGAAATGCAAGAATACCAGAATAAGACTCACTTTCACAGTGGAGAAGCAAGTGGCAATAGTCTTGTGGAAGCTTATAATGTCACAGCTACCTGTCAGTTAGGAATCAATTTGGAGTGGGGAAATCTACAGTGGGCACTGTTGTGATCCAAGTAGCCAAGGTAATACATACCCTTATGCTATGAAGGGCAGTGACTCTGGGAAATGAGGAGGACATAGTGGAGTGCTTGGCTATGGTGGGGTAATAGGGATGTGTGTTCCATCTATCTTGGCATCTGACCACTTTGCAAAGGAGTACATAAACTGGAAGGGGTACTTCTCGACGTGCTGAAGGGCCTGGTGGAACACAAAGGCCATTTCACCGACATCAGTGTGGAATGGTCGGGAAAGGTGCTGGATGCGTGCTTCTTTACTAACTCCTGTCTGCTGAGCAAGTCACAAAGCTGGAACCCTTTTTCCCCAACCAGAAAATTACAATCAGAGATATTGAAATGCCAGTCGTGATCCTTGGTGACTTATCTTACCCTTTGCTCCCATGACTTATGAAGCCATACACAGGCAGCCTGGACCCCAGTAAGAAGCAGTTCAACTACAGGCTGAGCAAGTTCAGGATGGTGGTAGAATGTACCTTTGGATATTAAAAGGGAACATCCCGTATTCTGCTAACTAGGTTAGCTCTCCGCAAATGCAACATTCCCATTGTGGTAGTAGCCTGCAGTATGCTCCATAATATGCATGAGAGCAAGGGGTAAATGTATCTGTTCAGTTGGAATACTGTGACACAGTGCCTAGCCAGGGATTTTGAACAGCCAGACACAAGGGCAATAAGGAGAGCACAGCACCAAGCGGAGATGCAGTGAAAAAAAGTTTTATGAATGGCCAGTTTTGAGAGTGATGCATGTTGCCCTCAATGAGGTGCCCCTGCATTCAGTGTGCTTGCCTGAAACCCCCACCCCTTCATATACAAGCAATCAAGAGACTGTTGTTCACAAATCATGCATTCTTATTAAAGGAACTGAGAGCAGGGACAGAAAAGAAGTCCAGAGCAAGTGCTCACAGTTGTGATAAGGACAGCCGTTTGGTGCATGACTCATCCTTGAGGGGTGAGTGTGAGTCTACCCTTGACTCTCTCCCTCTCCTCCTGCATTCTAGTGCCCCTGGGAGAGGAAGCTATGGAACTTTGAGAGGAGGGAATATTGGTCCTTCCTGATCAGGAAGGAGTCCTGGAGTGCCACCATGTAGTCCATCACTGCCTCCATAGATGACAGCACTATTTACAGCACTTCCCATTCCCAGCACGTTCTCCTTTTCTCATGCTCTGCACACATATCCTCCAACAGCATATTCCTCCACTCATGTACACCTACCCTGTCCAAGCTAGTGTATTGCATTTGCTCCTTGAACATTTCTTCTCTAGTCCATTTTCACCTGTGGATTTGTGCCAAGCACACAGCTTGCAGGACCATTGGAGTGTGCAGCAGGCTGACTGCTGTTCCTGCTGTAATGAAAAGTGAAGGGCAGACTTTACAGGAAATACTGTAGAGTGTAAAGCCTAATCTGTTAGAACAAAATGAAGGTCTGTCAAAAGACAATAGGGATGTGTTATGTACAAGGCCACAGTTACGCTTGTAAGCAGTCACTTTACAGCAGGTACACCATAGAGTTCTTAGGGGAGCAGCTGGACCCGGTTTGGCAGCAAGCACTGTAAGGGACAGGCCAGGGATGAGCCTGAAGATTGTGTGGGGAGCGGTTCTGATTGTGGCAGTAGGAAAAGGCAGTGGCTTATTGGTCATCCTTGCGCTTGGCACCTCCTGTTTGCCAGGAGTGAATGAGTGGGTGAGAGGAGGGAGGAGATTTGGTCGAGGCAGCAGGGCATGGGCCAAAGCCATGTGTCACTGTGGATGAGAAAATGGAGGTTTACTACAAAGGCCTAGGCTGATGACCTCGATGAAGCAGGGGAAGCTATCAGTCTTCTCCAAAGATATCAGAGCATGATACCAGTCTTCTCCGAATCACACAGAGCGATAGGGAGTGGATGCTGACTGAATGTGACCAGAAACCAGGGCCTTAGGCTGCACTGCTTTGTGCTGCAATGACTCCAGACCCCTTACTTCTGACTTGGCATGAAAAGATGTCCTACTACAAAGAATGGAATAAGGCAGGCCTCCCCAGAAACATTCTGAGATGGGTGAAAGAGTTCTTCTGTGAGAGCTCGATGGAGATGGAGCGGGAATCCTCCCTGCACATCTCCAGATATGTTAACAAGCTGTTCTGGGGGAATTCTTCCCTCCCCCCCTCCATCTTGTATGCACAGTGGACACCACAGATCACACCCAATTGCTTTCACCCACTTTTAGCAAAATATAAAACATTTAAACTTACCAGAAGTGCCCGCCTGGGATCAGTGCCTGACTGAGAAATCCTGAGAAGAGGGGATTGTCTCCAAAATTATAAAAAGTTCTTGGCGCTTTGTGACCTTGGTTGCCCCACTCCCCTGCTGATCATTCTCCTCCTCCTCATTTTCCTCATCTATGCTCTTCTCCATGCTGTTACCTGAGGCTGCCAAAGGAGTGTCTTGGGAGGAATCTACAGACTGGCTGGGGAAACTGGTTGAGGCCTTCCTCCCCACCCCTAGGATTGCGAGCAGCTGCTTGTAGAAGAGGCATGATTGCAGTGATTCTCCACACCATCTGTGTGCCTCCTTTATCTTGTGATACACCTGCCACAGCTCCTTTGTTTTCACGCAGCTCTGTTGGGCGTCGTGGCATATCCTTTGTCTTCCATGCCCTTTGCAATCTAGGCATAGATAGCGGTGTTCCTTTTGCTGGATTGCAGTTCTGTGAGAACAGATTCCCCTCCCCACACAGCAGCGAGTTCAGAACCTCCAACATGCTCTATGCTTGTGCTTGTCTGTGACCCTGGGAACTCATGGAACTTGAACTCATGGTGAGGTGTGCTGCTTAGGTGTGCTGCTTGCTCTGAGGTCTGCTCACCATGCTGGCCACACAGGAAATGAAATTCAGATTTTTCCTGGGGCTTTTTCTGGAAAGCAACAGAGTTGAAAGTCATCGCAGGCCACTGTGGGTCACACCTCCCAGAGGCTAAGAATGTCGACTTTCACACTGTTGCATCTGCACTACCAGTATATCGACCATGCCAGTTCGAATTTAGCAGTTACTCCTTGTGAAAGCAGGAGTACAGAAATTGACTTTAATAGCACTTTAAGTCGATGGAATGAGTTTGGTAAAGTGGACTCATTGTATAGAAAATCAACCTAATATGACTAAGTTCGATCTAAACTCCCAGTGTAGACCAGGCCTGAGGAACATTTTTGTCTTTAGTGTGATGTTACAAAAAAATGAGAGTTGAATTAAGGATCTCTTTGACAGCTCAATTATATGAAAAGTACTGTAATAATAATACTGCCTGAGATTCTGTAATGGGTTCTAAACTGTTCTGTTTGCAGAATATTCCCCCCCCCCCCCCCCATTTTTTTTTTTGGCCTGCATTTTAATAAGAAATGGAGTGATGTTTCATTTCAGGTGGTTCTAGTGAACAGAAATATAACCCAAGTGTAACAATAGTCCTACTGTAGGCTGCATGGAAGATGACCTATGTAGTGCACATATGACCAGGAAAGCCATGCTTGTATTGTTCTCAGTTCCCTGTGGTCATGAGAGAATAAACACCCTGCACACCCACATTGCCTTTCTCGCCTGCATGGTCTAGGAAGGGCCACTTGAATTGGAAAGGGGCCTGCAGCCGATGAGGACAACAAGGGCTACTCACTGCTTACCTCCCCTACCACCTGAACAAGGGGACACAGAGAGTGAGAAGAGCTTGAAGAATGAGCTGTAATCATGCAGAAAAGATGTGCAGTAACAGATTTCCCCCATCCCGAACAAGTGAGGATGGGGAGGGATTGAGAATCTGAGTCACAGCTCCATCTCTGCTCACTAGGCAGTGACAGGCCCTTCTTTATTCAGGGCAGATTGTACATTTCTAGGTTCATCCTCCTCTGTAAATTGACTTCTAATTTTTCTTGTAGCTGTTGCTAATCTCCACCTACAGAAATTACATAATTAATTGTAAGGTACTAATATTCCATAATAGCAAGTATGGTATAACAGGGGAGGGGACCACAGGACGATCAAAACCTGAAACACAGCAAGTGGCATTAAAAATAATGGTGGCAGCAACAAAAATATGTCATGATATATATCATACTGGAGAAGGTTGTTTTTATTGCCACTTCTATGGGAAGATCTACATAACTTGTTCTTGGATCTGAACATGTGGGAGTAGCTGTGATAATCCCAAAAGTACCCAAGCAGCAATTTAAAGAAAATTTTATTGTGCTATTATTATACTATTTGGATATAATAATAGAATACAAGGTTACGTCTGACTACATAAAGGTTTTATTGGCCCTTCTGTTGGATGCCAGCAAAACTCACTCACTCATGATGGTACATTTTATGTTTGCTTATACTATGGTTTTGAAATTGTTTTTGAAAATATTGTATTAATTTTTATCAGTGTTGTTATTGCTAAAATCAGGTTGCCTTAGTTACCAGATCTGTGAATGACAAAAAATTAGTATGAACGAATATTAAACAATTCTAAAAAGGCTCTAAAATCGCTTTTCTGTTAATCTATGGAATGCGGATTTTAAGGTCTGATATCTTGGTCTGCCAGGGCTAGAAATGAATGGTGTTATATCACTTGAATAACTGGAATTCCAGAATTTTTTTCTAGCAGATTACAAGATAACTGAGTGTGACCACATCAGTATTAATATTGTCACTCATTAGTGTTTGGCCTTTGCAATTTTCAGCCCCTCCTTTTTTTCCCCGAGTTTATGATTTGGGGTAGATGCAGGTGAAAACATTTTGTGGTAAGTGTTTTAAAGACTAAAATAGAGGTTTTGTGGAAGTAGCATGCAGGACTAAAGTATTCATTGTATGATTTCAGGTGATGCAGACCATTCCAAATGTATGCCAATAAAACCTTTATACTATGCCATATAAGTGCATATGTATCATATAGGTGGAGCACATAGAGACAGCAACCATTTTTTAAAGATGTTTTTACTCATGTTTAACTTACTCAGACTTTCACTTTTCAGGCTGAATTTTCCAGGGCTGATCTCTCACAGAGTTATGTCTATCTATGTATTTATTTATAAGGTTGAGCAAAAAATGAATCCATTGTTTTTGCATTGGTAGAGTGCAAAGAAGAAAATACCCCAATTTTTCAAATTAAAAGCATGAACATAGGACTTGTGAAAGGTGCCACATGTATAGCTAAGGAAGCTGAAATTCTGTGTTTATCCACAGCAAAGGAGGAAGTGATGCAAGCTTCCTTACACAATCCTTATTATAGTTACACAATCCTTATTATAGTTACTAGCCTTGTTGTAAAAGAATTTTGCTCTCCGCAACATAGAGCCAGCACCCTTTGGTTTTCTTTATGAGAGAGAGACTGAACAGGGAGGGAACTGACTTTTGCAGGATTGCTCACTACCTCATTCTCTCTCATGCTATATCTAATTTAAATTTATATCACCAATGAGAATACAATATGATGGGGACTAATTTGGCTAAAACTACTTGAGAGATCTTAGAGTCATTGTGGATAGTTCTCTGAAAACATCCAATCAGTGTGCAGCGACAGTCAAAAAAGCAAACAATGTTAGGAATCATTAAAAAAGGGATAGAGAATAAGACAGAAAATATCTTATTGCCTCTATATAAAACCATGGTACACCCACATCTTGAATACTGTGTACAGATGTGGTCACCTCATCTCAAAAAAAATATAGTGGCATTGGAAAAGGTTCAGAAAAGGGCGACAAAAATGATTAGGGGTTTGGAACAAGAGATTGAGGAGAGATTAAAAATACTTGGAATTTTCAGCTAACAAAAGAGGAGACTAAGGGGGGACATAATAGAGGTCTATAATATCATGACTGGTGTGGAAAAAGTGAATAAGGAAAAGTTATTTTCTTATTCCCACAATGTAAGAACTAGGGGTCACCAAATGAAATTAATAGGGAGCAGGTTTAAAATAGAAGGAAGGTTTTTTTTCCACCCAGTGCACAGTCAGCCTCTGGAACTCCTTGCCAGAGGATGTGTTGAAGGCTAGGACTTTAACAGGGTTCAAAAAAAAGCTAGATAGATTCCATGGAGGTTAGGTCCATCGATGGCTATTAGTCAGGATGGATAGGAATGGTGTCCCTAGCCTCTGTTTGTCTAGATATGGGTGACAGGAGAGGGATCACGTCAGGATTACCTGTTGTGATCCCTCTCTCTGGGGCATCTGGTATTGGCCACTGTTGGCAGACAGAATACTGGGCTAGATGGACCATTGGTCTGACCCAATATGGCCGTTCTTATGTTCTTAATAAATTGAACATTCTTTTCCTAATTGCCATTGTGAACATCTCAGCGACATAGCATTGGTAGAATCTGTTCAGGAGTCCCAGGATGGTAGTATAGCTGAAGAAATGTAGATTAGGGTGCAGGAGCATTGCATGTGAAAATCTAAAATTTGGTTTGTGGGGATACTTATGCATGTGACTTTGAAATTTGACACAAGCATGTGTACATTTCTGAAAAGCAAACACATGAGGCATTGCCAAAGTGCATTACTATACAACTTCAAATCAGTATTGCTTGTGAAGTTTTCTGCAAGATTCACTGAACTCCTCTAACAATTGTGCAATGAGCATCGCATGATCCCAAATGACTTTTTATATGGTATGGGGATTCTTCAGTACAATATTCCAGGTTGTACTCAGCATGGAATTGTGTAGTGATATTCATGGCAAGTGATGTGTTCATAAGAATTCACTGATCTGCCCCATTCTTAATGTCCTTTTCTTTGCCTTTTCTTTTTCAGGCCACAATGTAGGGAGCCTTTTCCACATGGCAGATGACCTGGGCAGAGCAATGGAAACCTTAGTTACAGTGATGACTGATGACAAGGCATTAGAATAGCAAGATGCGTTTTACAACTTCAGGCGTCCCGCATGGTTTTTATAAAATTCATACAACAAAGAGGATTAGACTGTAAGAGTTTACAAGAAAACAAATCTATATTTTTGTGAAGAGTAGTGGTACTATACTGTAGATTTCAGTAGTTTCCTAAGTCTGTTATTGTTTTGTTAACAATGGCAGGTTTTACACGTCTATGCAATTGTACAAAAATTATAAGAAAACTACATGTAAAATCTTGATAGCTAAATAACTTGCCATTTCTTTATATGGAACGCATTTCGGGTTGTTTAAAAACATTTATAACAGTTATAAAGAAAGATTGTAAACTAAAGTGTGCTTTATAAAAAATAATTGTTTATAGAAATCCCCTTAAAAAATACAAAAAAATTGAGGCAGTACATTTTAGTATCATTTCAGCTCTGTAATTATACCAGAGATGTATTCATGTTCTGTGTTCTTTTCCTTCCTTAGCAAAGAAGGTATTTCCTGCAACACCACCAAAACAACTGACTTACCTTTCATATTGTTTTTTGTCTGACTACGGTTGGCTTAAAAAAAATCTTAACTTCCAACTGAGGTAGTTTTTCCACCTCTTTCCAGGTAAAATTAAGGATTACATGAATCATCCAGCTAGTCTGCAATAATGAAATGAAAGAGCACATTACATGACAATGCTATCTTCAGAGCTTGCAAAAATAAATTGCAAATCTAATAAATACCCTCTACTCCAGCTGTTTCTTCTGCCGACTAAAATCCTGAATGTGGTTAGAAAAGAAACATAGGAATCGCCTTACCGGATTAAACCTTTGGTCCTTATAGTCCGGTATCCTGCCTCTGTCAGTGGCCAGCACATGATGCTTCAGCAAAAGTTCAATATGCTTCCTCCCCACCCATAATGTCACCTTTGTGAGATGCTGTAGGTGGGGTGTAGAGGGAAGGAGATTCCTTCCTGACCCCTGCTGCTAATCAGCTTCTGCCTAGAAGCGCGAAGTAATTATTCATATATCATCAGCTTGCATAGGTACCAATGTTATTTAATTATCATAAAGATACCCAATCCTTTGTGGGGGAGGGGTAATACCTACACAATATCTGTCTCAATCCCTTGTGGCAGCAAGTTCCACATTGTTTAAAGCTTTGTGGTGGCAGTGTAAAAGATTTATTCCTGTTCCTATATGATAAATAGTTGAAGGTGCAACACTGTTCTCTAAAATATTCATCAGCAAAAGAAGAGACCCCCTGCCACCATCAGTATTTTGTTCCTCTCTGTTTCTTCTGCAAGTGATGCCGCACAATTAATGATATCGGAGAGAACAGAAAATAGATTAAATGATTAAACAGCAACTCTAGCAAAAGCTTTACCATTTCATTTCCTTTTAAATCACTTAGAAATACACCATGTGACTTACATTACTTTGCAAGGGTAAAAATCTGTTATCTCTTGTATGAAGTGTAATTAAAAGTTGGGAGAGATTTTATTTTACTTCAAATGCTAGTTAACATTGAATATGGCTAGTCATGCTATTTCTACCTCACTTTGGTTTTGTGGTGTTCCTGACAATTACATACAGATGTTACATTGTCACCACTTGTCCATTGTGTGAACCAATCTCATCATTTAATACTAATATATTTTTTAAAATAATAAAAGAAACCCAAATCACTACTTTCATAATGAAGAGCTCTTTAAATGCTTTATTTACAGTGGGTACCCTGTAAACTTCTGGTTGCCTTCCTTCAGGAAAGTTCAAATAAAGAGATAAGGGAATGGATTTGTTTTTATTTCTTTTGTGCTTGTTAAGTTAAACCTCTTCAAAAAACCAGAGGCGAATGGATTGCACGATTGTTTTCATCAGGGTTTCTTTTTGTTGGTTTTATTTTATAGACATTAGTTTTTGAGTGAATCTGTTAAAATATTTAAGAATTTAAGAGCTTTATTGCTGCTTTTTTAAGCATAATTTGGGAATTATTTCAGGTTCCTTATAACCACAAAGTATTAAACTGTAAAACATAATCATTGTAACTGACTACATAAATATCATATGGCATGTTATTTCATTGTTACTCAGTACTAGTTTATTACTTGGATATCATAAAATATTGTGTTTTAACACCAACACTGTAACATTTACTAATTTTTTTATAAACTTCAGTTTTACTGCATTTTTCACAACATATCAAATTTCACCAAATATATGCCTTACTATTGTATTATAATCTGCTTTACTGTGTATATCAATAAAGCACGCAATTATGTTATTAATCTTTATGGAAGTGCAGCATTTATTTAGTGGCTTTATCTTCCAAGTTTTATGGAGGTCCTCTGAGTGACATACCATCCAATGTAATCCCTAATGTACCCCTCAATAAAGTACACAGTGGGCTAGAAGTCCCATGTAATTTGGGATGAGGGGCAGGGAACCTCAGCTTGTAACATGTGGGACTAAACTAACGCACAAAGCTCATACCAGCCCTACCTGTTCAGAATTCATTGACTGAATATAAAGAAAATTCAGTCCATGAAATTTTTTGTTCTGTGAAGCAGCTTTAAAAATCTATATTGCTGGAAATATTTCTTACCTTTTCTCTCTCTCTCTCACACACACTTCTCTCTCATTCACTTTGTACTTCATTCACTTTGTACTTTTCATCTCAAGGTATCTACCTACCTACTTCCTTGTTTAACTATAGACATTGCCACATTCCAACACAGAGGGTTAGAAATACCTATTGACACTTGAGGGAGAAATTGGGCTGGCATTGTTTTCCCCTTATGATTCCTCTTCCTTGTTAGTGTCTTTCATCTATGCCGGGGGCTGCCAATGTCATGCTTCCAGTTCAGTCCAGAGAGTGAGACCAAGTCTAAGAGTTAAATTCTAGGTAGGTATGTAGCAAGTCAGAGGTCTTCTACCACACTGTGTAGCTCTAGGAATCCTATATAATTAATAGCAATTACTTTATAATTCCCAGTTTTCACTCTGAGGTATGACAGGTTCTTGTCCCAGTATTAGTACATTTATGGTTAGCTGGGAACCCCTATGTTACACCGGTGTTTATAATAGGTTAGAAATGCATTTATCAATGTTACAAATAGTAATGGCACACAAGAGCTAGCCATACTACAGAATGTACAGCTACACAGCCAAAGACTCATGCCAGTCATTGCAGAACAACTTGAAATGGTAGCTATTAGCTTCATCCTCATCACCATTGGCCTTCATCCTGGCAACTCCCAACAGTGATATTTGTCTCTCCTCCTGCCCGAAGGCAAGGATACAACTTTTATAATACATTACACTGATGTCACTGGCAAATGCATATTCAGTCAGAGTTTCAGAACCTCTTTTCTTATTTATATTTCTTCTTCCTATATTAATTATCACAATGTACTATCATACTTGTCAATTTATTGCCCTGGCATGTTTGTGGTCATCAGACATCACAGCAGCTGTTCCAAAAATATCCAAAAGCTGGTGTTTGCCAACAAACCACAAAACATCACATGTGTGGCTGATAAAAGTGTGATCCAGGGAGCCTTATGAAAGTGCTTGCTCTGTAATACATGTCTGGGCATTTGTTAAAAAGAACAACTCCAGATAATCAGGCATTTTAAAAAAAATCCTCAATGCTCCTGGCCTATTTAAAGTATTTTCTTCCATTGCTGTCTACTATAAAGACAGCTGTATTTGACATCTACAATGGCGCATTCTCATGCAAAAACTCTTCCAGAAGAGAGTGTCTACACTGGCATGTGCTTTTGCGCAAGAGCATCCATGCCAATGTAGACGCTGTCCTGCGCAAGAAAGCTCTGATGGCCATTTTAACCATAGGGCTTTCTTGCGCAAGAAATTCATGTTGCCTGTCTACACTGGCCTCTTCTGGAAGAGCTCTTGTGCAAGAGGGCTTATTCCTGAGCAGGAGCGTCAGAGTTCTCATGCAAGAAGCCCTGATTTTATACATTAGAACATCCGTTTACTTTCGCAAGAACACACGGCTAGTGTAGACAGGCAGCAAGTTTTTGCGCAAAAGCGGCCTCTTTTGTGCGAGATTGCGCCAATGTAGACACAGCCTAGCTGTTTGTGTAGCTATGTTGTAAACCTTTATAACTTGTACCTCTTGCCATCTTTCTAAGTGCTCAGCTATGGTGAATTGCAAAGACAGGACCATGACATTGCTGCATGGAGCAGACTAATTATATCCCCAGCAGGTGCCTGTCGCCTTTCTGCAATATAGGTCCAGTCCATGTGATCCAAGTTTGGCTGATTAGGAGAGTAGAGACAGCACCTGGGGCTATACAGCTGAGGGTGAGTCAGGCACATGACTGGTTCCTGGGATGTCGGGGGAACAGCAAGAAGGGAGTTGCTGACTGATGACCCTGAGTTAGGGTCAGAGGGCTGACAGCCCCTGAGCAGTAGTAGATGGAGTTGCCTGCTGGTGTTTAAGCTGAGAAATGCCAGCCAAAGGATAGAGCGGACTGAAGGTAGAGAGCCAGTAACAGTGGGTTAATCTGCTGCTCTCTTGCCAATCTAGCAAAGGTTCATGGTGCGTTATACCTTCTTCCGAGGCATGTTCACCTCTTTAGTGGAGAAAATTCTGACAAAAGTCAGGTGACTTCAAGTACAAACCCTGGTAATATAACAATAACTCACTTTTGAAATGTGCTGGCATGCAATTCTCATCTTCACCAAAACCAACCCATGCTTAATGTATTTTGCACCCCTGAGAGAGACACCTGCTATGAGAGTATTGCTTATACTAATAAATGTAAAGATTTTAGCAGAAATGTACAGTGATTCTTTTTTTTCTGATTATAAGAACTGAGTGCCAAGCACCTCCCTCCAGACAAAACCATGTGCCCTTTCTCTTTAAAAGAAGAACAGCAGTTTTTCACAGGTGGGTTTTTTTTTTTTGTGGGGGAGGAGGTGTTAAAATCAGTATCTTTTCCTGTTGAGAAGTGGCCTATTAGATACAGTAGATTTTTTTTTCCTATTTTCAGTGGAGGATTTGCATCGAGTATCATATTGTTACTGGATACAGGAACAAAGCATGTTCTTGGTAGCTGTGCTCTACTGTACTAATTTTTGTGGCAGTTCTAGCAGCAGTCCAAACTGCCAGCCATTAATCTATCTGGGCTGTCATTAGGGTTGCCAGATACTTTCACCAAAAAAAAAAATTGGTTGAGCAAAAAACAAACAAACCAAGGGACTAAAGTTGTTGAGGAAAATAAACCACCTCCAAAAAAACCCAGTCACTGCGCCTTTAAATCCCCACATGCCAAGCATCAGATGTGACAGGGGAAGAATGTCCCAAGCGGCCTTCCGGCTGAGAAAAACAGAAAATACCGGCCATTTTACATGGCCAGTATTTTCTGGGTTTTTTTACCTGGGCAGAGGCCACAAATACCGGACTGTCCGGGCCAATACCAGACACCTGGCAACCCTAAGGCTGTGTCTAGACTGGCCAGTTTTTCCAGAAAATCAGACGCTTTTCCGAAAAAACTTGCCCAATGTCTACACTGGCCGCTTGAATTTCCGCAAAAGCACTGACTTCCTACTTTAAGAAATCAGTGCTTTTTGCAGAAATACCATACTGCTCCTTTTTGGGCAAAAGTCCCTTTTGCGCAAAACTTTTGCGCAAAAGGGCCAGTGTAGACAACTGAGAGTTTTTTCCCGCAAAAAAGCCCCGATCGCGAAAATGGCAATCGGGGCTTTTTTTGCGGAAAAGCGCATCTAGATTGGCACGGACGCTTTTCCGGAAAAAGTGTTTTTGTGGAAAAGCGTCCATGCCAATCTAGACACTCTTTTCCGAAAATGCGTTAAAAGCATTTCCGGAAAATCATGGCAATCTAGACGTAGCCTAACTGTTATATCTCCTGCTCCACTTATGACTTTTCCATTCTGCTTCTAGGGAACCAGACAACAAAATGCAATTTTTTCTTAGGATGTTACAAATCAGCACTAGTCATAAATGCAATGGAAAAATTTGTTTTTCTGAAGGTACATCTCACAACTTCAAAAAGCCACTGTGGTGACTTTTTATAGGCCTAATAAAGGCAGAATAAACTGCTTCATATGGGCAAATGCAGCTAAATGTTTACATTACGCTAGACAAAACCATGTGTAATTCTATACAGCTAAACTGTTATGCAATCTACAGTGAAACTTGTTTCAGATCCAAGCAATAATTACTTGACTTTGTACGAGTATAATTATTACAGCTTGTTTTAAAAGCTGGTCTTGCTTAATCATTTTCTGAATGATATATACTGATGTATTATCTGTGTTAAGATTGAAAACTTGTCTAGCCAAGCAGTTGATTAAAAATATACTTTCTGTAAATGCCTTAGAGTTGCATAGAAAGACCATGAACAGCACATTAGAAAAAATCTAGCATGCCCTCTAAGGTGTCTATAAGAAAATTTCAAACTCTCACAGAAGTTGGTGGCATCTTGCTAAAAAGACATGGAGCCACTTCCTCTTTCTCCCATACCTGACTATTATGCCTGTGCTGACTTCAGCAACTGTAAATATGAACAAGAATAATGTATTTTCAGCTGCCTTTTAATACAATTTAGCAGCTGAAAACAAGAATTCGTGCAGATACTAGTGATCAACCTGATCTCGGCAGACACCTTTGCGTGCTCCATGGCCCACAGCTTGGGTCAGGTGCTCTAGAAAGAACATAGCACATTCCTAGGACAGAAAAATCAGTTACCTATGTCATTTGTCCTAACAGATAACATCAAAATTAAATTCATAAAAAATTTAGGCTGCTGCTAAAAATGTAGAATATATGGTTATCAGACACCCCATCCTGGAGCACCCCAGATTCTTCTACTCCATTAGTCTTATCACCCCCTCTAGGCAGAAGAAAACAGAGGGAAAAAGTATCCATAGGTGCTAGAACTAGAGGAGCGGGAGACGTTGCCCATTATGTCCAGGGTTAACAGTTTGGTTCAATGGCTCTCAGCACCTCCTCTGTACAAATTGTTCCAGCACCTCTGAAAGTGTCTCCCAGCAATGAGTGAAATCCTGGCTCCACGCAATTCAGTCAGAAAGCTCCCATTGACTTGAGTGGAGCCAGGATTTTACCCACTATATTTAATCATCAGCTGTTCTCAATTTTCTTACCTCTTTCTGTCTTGAAGTATTGTTGCTACTCAGCTCTGTACTTAACCCTGTCTTCCCCTTCAGTCTAGCACCTGCAAGGCGAACACCAGAGGAGAGAGAAGAATGTACACACATGGGGTGAGAAGATGAAGGCAAAAGGAAAAAAACTGCCAAAGAAAAAAGAAAATAAGAAACATCCCTCTGGTGAGCATCCAGCCTTGGCACAGTATCACAGGTAGACATTTGTGTGAGGTCTCTTTCTACTCTAACCCTTAACTTGGACCCTAATTGGCTGGTCCCGTCCAGACTCAGGGTGGTTTCTTCAGGTGATTTTTGTCCCGTATACAAGTCCCTTCTCTCCATCTCTAGCCTGGGAAGCAACGACTCTGGAAAAGATTTGGAGGACAATCAGCTGAACCTGAGCTCCCAGTATGACACCCTATATCAAGTTACCTGCCATCTTCACTGTTTACCCCTCCACCCCGCCCCGCCCCGGGTCATTTTGCAGCAAGTGATCATTGGAAGAGGACCTTCTCCACCCTGTCTTTGTGCTACTTCCAGACTCACACGCCTGGACAGAGAGCTCTTCTCATTGCTCCAATAGTGCTGTGTAAATAGCATGTGCCAACCCCATCGCCCTGTGCCTGGGTCTTTTTTGCTTGACAGTATTAGGGGCCCTCATCTCCCAGGGTCCTTGGCTTCAGGAGGCAGCAGCAGCCTAACAGCAAGGGTTTCCTATCAGCTTCCTCAAGGGGCCAAACCATAGTTCCTTTCAGGGACTTGCCTTCCTGTCTCTCCTTTGGCCGGCATTGTTTTTGGAAGAATGTCCAATTGCCTTTTAGAGAGAATGGGGGAAGGTCTGACCTCCCTAATTCCAGCTGTGGGGCAAAGCAAGGGATATTTTTCTTTCTACTTCCTGGTCTCCAACAGGTTTAAATGGTTTTGCTAGAAAGTGTCTGAGATAAATGCTTAATTCCATTAAGTGTGTGAATCAGTCTAGAATCTTTCCGGATGAAAGAAAAGCAAGGGGCAGTTATGTCCGAGAAGCAAGAATTTACCCTAATTCTTCCTTCCACCAGTCCTTTAACTTTGTGAATCTTCAGAGCAAGTTTTTGTGTCAGCTGAGGACAGAGTGATGGGGCCTGATTCTCTACTGGCTTGTGCCTTCTCTGGTCACTTACACCTCTAACAGGTGAGTGCATATAAAGTGGTGTAAAGTGTTGCCAGTTAATGTCATCCTGAAAGCACCTGGTATTCCCTTTGTCTGATATGAATGACCACACAAGGTAGGGAAAAGTCCGAGCTGCAGTGTTCACTAGGACCCATCCCTATAAAAAGTACTCCAATACAAAATTTAGTGTATTACACTGGTACAAATTACACATGGGACATAACCGATACTTGGATAATTGCAGTCAAATCCTCATCCCCATCCTGTTCCTCTGTATGCCTCTCAGGAGGTTCAAAGGGAGCAGAACTTTCCTGCTAGGGACACCTTAGCATGCAGAATTAGTATAGCTGGCTTCTACACTTCCTTCCCCACAGCCTCCAACCAAAGAGTGAGACAGGGGTGGGGAGTGGTCATGCCCACAATGGGGATCTGCTCCAGCAACCCTCAGCTGAAGAATGTTGAGGGCTAGAGTCCACCTGTGCAATGCAGATCTAGGGCTGCTTTAACGTACACCCAGCACTGGGGCTGAGCAGAGAGCTTCCTGACAACCCTCTCTCTGTTGCATCTACCAGAAGCTGGGAACAACAGAGAACCTGCCTCTAGAGGTTCAAGTAAAGTGGATTCTGTGTTAGCTGCAAAAGCAGAAGAAATCTGTTTCCCCACAGAATAAGCCGGCTAGTCCTCCCTGTGTAGTCAGAAAGCAATCTAATGACACTGGGCCACATCCGCAGCCTGTGTAAATCAGAATCTCCAGGTTAATTTGATTATGCAACTTATGCCTAAAGGTGGTTTTACTTTTCTTCAGAAAATGATTTCCCTCCCCTTAGGGGCTCCTCAACCAGATCAGCTGAATTGACTGATGTTCTCCATCTGTCTCCAGCTTTATTCTGTGGAAGGCCTTTCGCACCAACTGTGTCCTGTGTCTTATAGAGTTAAATAATACAGCCAGAGAGCTGAGAAATTAAGAGGGTGAGGAGGTGGCGACAAGAGCAGAGAGGAGACAGAGTTGATGAGGTTGAGAGATAGAAGGAACATTTCAACTGCCTAAACATGTCCATTTCCTCCTTTTACGGATATTCCTGCTCTAGCACATCCAGGGATTGGCTGTGCTGAGTACATCTTCCTTCCAGCAGGTCCATGAGCAACCGCCAGTACTGGCTCGCAACCTTCTCCCAAATAACACTGAGTTTTGTAAGTCTGTGTCCTTAGATGGCCTCACTTCTGTGTCAGGAAAGCTCACAAACAAGAAGTAATTTACCCTCACAACAGCCCTGGGAAGTGGGAGAACTATTTAGTGAGTGTCATTTACAGTTGAGACACTAAGGTTAGGTTGTTTACCCAAGATCACACAAGAGGAACCAGGGAAGGATGCCATGATCTCTTTAGTGCCAGTCCAGTGCCCTAATGACAAGCCCATCCTTCCTTATACCATCACAAAATGCCATCTCTAACTACTAAAACTGTGTGGCTGTGTCTAGACTGGCAAGTTTTTCCGGAAAATCAGCAGCTTTTCCGGAAAAACTTGCCAGCTGTCTACACTGGCCACTTGAATTTCTGGAAAAGCACTGACGATCTCATGTAAAATCATCAGTGCTTTTCCGGAAAAACTTTGCTGCTCCCATTCGGGCAAAAATCTTTTTCCGAAAGACTTTTGCCCAAAAGGGCCAGTGTAGACAGCATAGTACTGTTTTCCGCAAAAAAGCCCTGATTGCGAAAATGGCGATCGGGGCTTTTTTCCGGAAAAGCGCGTCTAGATTGGCCACGGACACCTTTCCGCAAAAAGTGCTTTTGCGGAAAAGCATCCTGACAATCTAGATGCGCTTTTCCGAAAATGCTGTTAATAGAAAACTTTTCCGTTAAAAGCATTTTCGGAAATTCATGCCAGTGTAGACGTAGCCTATATGTATACAAGAGAGGGTGGGTGGGGGTGAGAGAGAAAGATGCCTTTTAAGACTTGGCCAGTGTTCAAATCAATTAAATGACTTACATATGATGCTGTATGATTTTTTTTCTTTTGTAGTGGAGAGAAGAAAAGAACAAGGTTCTAAACCAAAGTCTCATCCCACTGCCATCAGAGAGAGCAAGATTGAGCCAGTGATTTTATATGCTCAAGTAGGTGGGCTGCTCTGTCAACGTGCACTACTGCAAACAGCACTAAAACATACCTTAGAGACTCTCCTCTCAATTGAGTAAATCCAACAACCAGAATCAGTAGGTAGAAAGGGGCAGCTGTGAAACCTCAGCCCCAACTCTTCATTTGCCCAAGCGCGTGTGTGCAAATGTATCTTTAAGAACAACTTTCCCAGACACTACTGCCTCCACTTTCAAACAGTGCACTCACTGCCAACTTGCTTCACTTCAAAGCAAGCATGTAGATTCATATCGCAGGTGCCACGCTGTGAGCAAGAAGAGCAGTTTACACTAAATAAAAACAGGACTACAACAACTGTGTATGGGGTGCCCGTAAGCCGATAAAAAAAACCTGGGAAGGTGGTACCACCACTGTATATTTAACAGCGTGGGGCTGCATAAAATGTGGTAAAAATGATCTACAGACTGTGTTTAAAAGGGGACTGATTGGAAGAAATTGTGTAGGTGCATAGTGAAGTCTATTTATTACACATGTATTCTGAGTCACTGTTTCTGCATATTAGGAATTCTGCTATGGTAAGCCTAAGATCTTTACTGCTTGCTTTTGTCAGTCCCCTTGGTTATTGTTAGATGTAAGGAGCTTATTTTTATCTTACTCTAACGTACATGTATAATTGATTTAATCAACTGTCCCAGGCACATTTTTGCCACCAAAAGCCCAAGTAAATGCTCACTGGCTGCTGAACATTAAAATCCACTGCCTGTAAGAATTAACCGCCCCCCCCCCGAAAAAAATAAACTGCCACTTGTGCAGATCAAATGACCAACCAGTAAATACTGTCATTCCCAGGTTGAGCATCTCTAGACAAGACTAGTACCAGCAGTAATATCCTATCTTCAGTAACATCCAAACTAAAACAGATACCCACAGTTCCATAAAAAAAACACTCCTGGTGGTATGGCATAACTGGAGTTTCAGTAACTTATCCAGTCCAACTACCTAAGTTCTTCCACGCTTGCTCTGTTCCTCACTAGTGCTTGCAGGTGTACATACCAACAGTCATACAGCAAAACACAACTTCGTATGTATAGTGGCGGATCTCAGCAGAAGCGGATTTACAATGACATGTATGGCCCCCCCACAGCTTTGTGGGGGCAGGGCAGGAGAGCAAGGGGGCTCACCTGCAGGCTGCAGCCTCAGGAGAGCGGCCAGGAAGCAGTGAGCAGTGCAAACACAGGCTAGAAGGCTTCAGAAAAGCATGGGGCAGCTGCACCGCTGGCAGGAGAAAAGCAGCTTTGAAGCAGTAAAGCACCGCTTCTTCCCGGCCACCGGCTGTGCAGCTACCCAGTGCTCCTCTGAAGCCTTCCAGCCCATGTCCGTGCTGCTGGCTGCCATCTGGTGAATGGGGAAGGCAGAGAGTGGCTGGGAGATAGACATAAGAAGCTCAAATACTGGACTGTCTGGTTCAAAACCGGACACCTGGCAACCCTAGGCTCAAGTGGCTGATAGAACTGTGCCGCCTCCCCCGCCCCTCCCCCCCCCCCCCGCCCACCCACACGTTTAGATAGAGCACATGTGGGTCTCTGCCCACTTCTCTGGACCAGCCAGCGCAGGGCCAGTGGGGCACCTGAAGCTGTCCTCCACAGCCGTGGAGATTATGGGTTTTTTACAAAGCGCTCTTCTCCAAAGCACTTTACAATCGTTAGCTAATGGTACAAACAATATTTGGAAAGATCATTAAGTGGTCCACCTGAGACCTTCAGCAATTTTCTAGTGCTCTGTGAAAAAAAAAGTTAGACTTCAAAACAATGACGGCACCTCACTTTATTTTCATTTACTACTTATTACTTATAATACAGAAGGAGGATGAAGAAAAAAGAATGAAAAATGGGAGAGGCAGGAAGAGTGAATGTTCTTTTTCTTGGCTGGGTCCCCAGCTGGGAGGGTGGGAGGAGGAAAGCCAAAAAGGAAGCTGAGCACAGGGACCCACTGACTCTAAATCCACCCACTGTATTTCAGCCAAGGCTCTAGAGTTCATTAGGGGGCTATGAGAAGATATTTGGAGGTCTGCCAAGGAGGGCCAGAATTAGATTCATCTGGGCCCAAGGCGGAGAATCAAAATCCCACTATGCAAGGCTGAAGCTTGGGGTTGAAGTCAAAGCCTGAGCAATGTATCTGTGGGGCAAGTGGGGCCTGTGGTAATTGCCCTGTGTGCTGCTACCCTCTCACAGCAGCCCTGACATCTATAAGCAGAAAACCAGTTGTTGTGACACAGATGGGCTGTGGAGTTTTTACAGCATGTGGAAAGGGGAGGGGACTGAAAAAGAACAAGGTGAGAACTCTTGATAGGAACAGCCTTGAGAGCTGATTGGGTGGCAAAATCAAAACAAAGATTCATGGCAAAGGAAGGGGCGCAATTAAGCAGTA
This sequence comes from Pelodiscus sinensis, assembly GCF_052426305.1. Classification (NCBI taxonomy): domain Eukaryota; kingdom Metazoa; phylum Chordata; order Testudines; family Trionychidae; genus Pelodiscus; species Pelodiscus sinensis. Next base: position 205,993,191 of record NC_143052.1, read on the forward strand.
TAAGCATGCAAGTAAAGAAAGGTGTGCTCAGCATTTGAAAATGGACAGACAGATGAAGGGGAGAAATATGAGAAGACGGGTTCCAGATACAGGAGGTGCAGGTTTATGGTTAGAAGCTTCACACACACTAAGGTTATGTCTACACTCCCGGCTTCTTGCGCGAGTAATATGCAAATGAGGCTAAGCGTGGAATATCACCGAGCCTCATTTGCATACCTAACGAGCCACCATTTTTTTTCAGAAGAGGCTCTTGCGCAAGAAGGAACATCTACACTGCTACCTACACTAATAGGTGTAGCGGCATTGCGCATAGCCTAAGAGTGACAAGATTGAAGGAAGACAGGATGGAGTGATTAGCATTGGACAATGTGAGAGAAAGGAGAAGGAAAAAACCATGATTTATGGAACTATAAACCTGGGTGACAAAGCAAGGTGATAGTAGGCATATGCTTACACTAAAAGTATAAGCATAATATAAAGTAGACTTCTCAGGACTAGTATTGGTGAGTCCTGCCAGAAGATAAACAGCCAGATCTCTAAAACACAACAGTTATTGCACACAGTATATAAAGATGGCCTTGTTCATGATCTATGATATTTAATAAACAAACAAAACAACATCATAAGTGGGTTTTAGTTTTGCTGTAAGATGAATTTTTAGCTATGCTTCATTCACCAGACAAATGATTTTAGTCTTTTGTTGATGCATGGGACATATTTTGCCCATAAGATTAATGGGAGTTACCCAAATAACTCCCCAATGCATTCAAAGGAGAATGCACTTCAAAGTCTGAATCCTCTATCAACCAGCTGCACACAATAAGAAATGCAAAGGTTTTCTCCAATACAGAAAGAAACCTTAGGCAGAGATTCCCAGTCATGACAAAAAATGAAGCAAGTGTTAGAATAAATGCTAAGCACACACAGACAACAAATTAGTACAGCTATCATATACACAGATACCATTAGTGTTCTGGTCTGCTGAATTCTATTAAGCATTAAGTAAAAGGAAGTAAAAATATTGATGTCTAGGCAAATGGAGTCTGGGTGATTTATATGAGTTGGGCTTTGTTTTAAATTACAGTAGAACACCTTTTATAACCACCAGTTTTAATAATTTATTCAGTAGCTAAGTTTCCTCAAGAATTTAGACTAAGGAAAGGTGCCTCTGGCACAGTGGCTCTGCGGTAATGTCTGCTTGTTTTTATTTTTTTAATCCTTGAAACAGCTGGCAGGGACTAGCAGGGTTGTGAGACGTTGGAGAATATCTGAATTCTAAAATTAACATTTTTAGCTTCAACAGCAAGCTAAAAATAGCCTTTGGAAAGATTGTGGAAGAAGAAAATATGAAGACTATTTTGAGTTATTTATTATGTTTTATCACCTGTCTTTTTGCCTTTCCAGGAAACTCTTTTACTTTGAGCAAAAAGAAACATAATGGCTAAAAATGTCCAACCATGGTATAGAAGAAGCTTAGGTACCTTGTAATAAAGCTTGCTGATCCATTTAAGAGCAGGAACAACAACTCACCCTGTCACTGGCGCTTGTCCTGTAAGATTAGGTGGTAGTTCTTCAGGTAGTGGTTCAGGGGGATCACATGACCAAGAGTGAACTCACGACTAGTGTTTTCCGTAGGCTGAGTGGTTGGGTAGTTACCCAGGAGAGAGTCAAATGCCGCCCGGCTGTTTAGCAGAGTGCCCACAGCCAGTAGTATGTATTTCTACTGGTGGTACATATCTGCATGTGCCTTGGTTCACAAACCAACATTTATTATGTACATCTCTGGAAAAAATCACAGGGAATGTTGACCATGACCATCATATACACCAAATCTTACAAGACTGAACCCCTGAACAAGAAGGCTGGTGATACTTGTTGTTAAAGGGGCCCATATACTGTGTTATGCTGTTAAAGCCACTTTTAAAGACCTAGATAAAAGCAACCTGATTTGTGAAGATCATGAATTGCTGCACTGCCTAATGAATTCAGTAGGATTTGTGGATAAGCAACACGTACCAAACTCAGGTCTCTGCTATTCATATTATTAGATATGGTTCTAGGAGCCCAATTTTAAGCACCTTGGTTAGAAAAAAATACTTTTCTCACGTTTTGATCGCTCATTTTCCTGCCCCACCCCCAAGCCTCGAGAGTTAGAAATCTTGTGATCTTTGGACAGGCAAACACCATGGTGAGAAGCACAGCTGGATAAATGTCAGCATTAGCAGAACTCCATTCCTCCGGGAGAGTGGCTAACGGAGTGGCTGTTGCTATGGGTACCAGAACAGCAAATGAAATTAATAGCAAGACAGACTAAGGGGAAAGGGGAACTCCATTTCAGGTTCAAATATGGCTTCAAATTAACTGTGATGAATCATTTAGGAACTCAGGTGACTCTTATATGTCACAACCGGAGATATTCTGTTTGTAGATGGCAGTCACTCCCAACTTGTACTTCATTTGCAATCCAACAATGCAAGGTAGTTTTGCACAGAAAGATAGTCCCAGTATGTAGGAGTTCTCATTAGTTATCACTGAGTCTGCTGCTTTACCACAATTTGCTCTGTTTTTCCATGATGTTAAGTTGCTTTTGTTTCAACAGTTTTTTACCCCTTTGACAGAAGTTCTCCATTTCCCTGGATAACAACATTTATTTAGCTCAAACACACAGCGGAGAAAGACTGAAGTTCTTTCCCGACTGGAGTCATTGGATAACATCATGATGTTGTGCCACCCTGGTATCTGAAACTGGAAAACTCACTTAATTGAACCAGCCTTTCAATGTGTACAAAGCTATTTTTGTCTTCAGCACCATGAAAAAAGAAAACTGTTGCGAAGTGCTAGGTAAGGTGACAGATAATAGTATGCAGTGTAGTTGTAGCTATGTGGGCCTCAGGATATTTGAGAAACAAGGTAAGCGAGGTAATAGCATTTACTGGATCAGTTACTGGTGGTGAGAGAGAAGCTGTTGAGTCACACAAAGGTCTTCTTCAGGATTGGGAAAGGTATCCCCAGGTCTGAAGAAGAGCTCTCTGTGGCTTGAAAGCTTGTTTCTTTCTCAAAGACGAAAGTCGATAAGAGATATTACTTCATCCTCCCTGTCCCTGGAGTTAATGCTATTATTTTATGACTATACTATTAAGGTTACATGTTTAAAGCATTGCTAAGATCAACACACGCTAAAGTTAAAATAATACTCCCCACCTCGATTCTTGTGTATTGCATTAAAATACTCTTTAATTATATGATCATATCCTATATGCTAGATAATATAGTGTTGCGCCATTGCTTTTCTACAACACAGTTACAGCTGTATAGCATCTTCTGCTACTGAAATCTATCTACACAGAGTGTTCATGAAGGTGAGCCAGGTGCCTGATTTGTAGACCTCAAGGCCAGAAGAAACCATTGTGATCATCTAGTCTGTCCTCTTGCATAATAAATGCTCAACAGGGTTGAGTCTAGTATTGATCCTCGCTGAACTCCAAACCATGAGGAGCCCTATTCACATCTCCCTTATAAGATCTGCTAGCTATCCAGTTCTCAAACCGGTCAACGTGTGCTTTACTGATTTTTGTATGGTTCTAATTTTTTAATCAGAATGTCATTCAGTACTTAGTTCTAAGCTCCTTAAGAAATGCAGGTTTGTTTGACAAGATCAGTTTTCCATAATACCCTGCTGACTGGCATGAATTATATTCCCTCCCTTTAATTCCTTATTGATGTCAAGTCAAATTGTCCATGGGTACTTAGGTCATCCTGCTTAACCGTTTTGAATATTGGCACATTGGTAACACTTTCCCAGTCTTTTGAAACTTCCCTGGTATCATTAAGTTAAAGTCTGCACCTTTGTTTGCACACTGGGGCCATAATCCTGCAAGCTGCTCCACATAATTTGGTCTTGGGCAGCCCATTGGTCTCTGGGATGCTTGCTCATCTGTCCTGGCTAGCTAGCCAATTAGGTGCTGATCCTGCCCTCTCTCACTTTGAGCGGCACAGAAGACGCACAAAAAAGATGTGCACTAACCTACTTCTCACAAAGGCACAGCAGCTGTGTACCAATAACCAATGGGCTAAATTCAGAGGGACTATCCCAGTGTCCCCATCATCCTCTCTTCTTCAGGCTCCTGTTTATCCCCATCGCGTGCCTTCAACTGTAGGAGGAAGGAAAAGTTGGAATGTGAGAAGGCAGTAAAAATTACCACAGCAGGCTGACTTCCTACCAACTCAGGCACTGGTAATCAGATACAGCGTAGCTACAAAGCAGGAAAAAAAGTTTCTAGTCCAATAGCAGAAGTAAGTGAAACCCTTCACCTGGGGCAGCTGGCAACCCATAAGATAGGGGGGATCATTGCCAGCTCTTCAGGAGAGTAATCTCCCCCTGGATCTACATTCTAGGCCCAAACATAAAACTATAATCTTAATCAATTCAGCCTCTGAGAGTATGGTTTAAGTGGAGAAGTGATAGCTATAAATATGGCAAACAATGCCTAGAAGAGCGAACTGGTTAGACTGATGTTATAGTGGATGATGGAAAATAGATTTTGTTTACACATTAGCCCAAACATTTTGGAGGAGAAAATCATGAGGTATCTTTAAGGAAAAGAATAGCTTAATTTCTGAAAGGAGTCATGTGAGGTATAGGCTAGCTGCTGCATGAACATGCACTAGATGATGTGTTCCAAGCCAGTAATCCATTATTCTGTGATTTCCTGAGCCTTCCCTCAACTTCATATCCCTCTGCCAAGCTCTGATGCACAGAACTTAAAAATATATATACTTTGGAAGCACAAAATAGCATTTTAATATTAATCATTTGACTGAGCCATGTATTGCGCCTTCAGTTATTCAATGTACTGACTGCAAAATCTCAATTAATGCACTGCACAAAAGTGATAGCAAGAAATCACAATACAAAGAGCACAAATATTTGGCAGTTGAAGTTTCTATGCCCCTTTTGGGAAAAGAGCATATTAGCTAATAAAATAACCATGCGTGTCATACACACTCACAATGTATTTATCATAATGGCCTGTTACGTGAACTAATAACTGATCATATTAAACAGAACCTTGCATAAAAACTAAAAGGTCAGCTTTACAAAAGTGTGATATTCCTTTTCCCCCCCATTAGTCAGGGATAGGCTAATAATTTACACCAGAAGGCCTCCCTCTCATTACAGAGCTGCTAAGCTATGTAAAAAACAGGCATGATTCATATATCACTGCTTGATGTTTACATTGCAGGCCATTTGTGGGGAGGGAGTCTGTTTTCAAAAGATAACTGTACATTTAATAATACATTTCTGTGACCCTCATGACTACAGATATAACTGGTCAGACTACTGATTTATAAATAATATTAATTACAAATGAGGCCTCCTCTTGGTTAGGAAATCATTAGCCAACTGATTCTGGCTTTCTTCAAGAGTGTTAATGATATGTAAGGGATCCAGGGCAGCTCTGCAACAAGCCTCAAGCAAGCAGCAGCTGGTTGTGCTGATCAAAGATTTACAATCTACTTTGTGAGTTCCTCTTTGCTCCACAGAGGAAGTATCTTGAGATAGATCAATACCTGGTGCAGCTTCATTTCCTGGGGCAGCAGCTGGGCAACTATACTAGTCTGTGCTTTGGGGAGCTGCTATTCTGCCCCCCCCCCCTCCAGCGACCATTGCATGGGAGCACCTTTCACCTCCTTAACCTTCAGTGCAGCCACACAAGCTGGGACTCAGTTTAGCCCTGAATAATTGGCCCCATTAGAACTCTGTCCTGCTCTGCAGGAGATCAAATGGCAAAGCTTCCATTGTCTTCAATGTGCAGGGTCAGGCAGTAGTATTTTTAGGCCTCAGATTGTTTGCAAACTGCTAACTTGACTCTTTATGGTGGGTTCCCAGATGGTTTCAACTAAAATACTGGACACACTTGACGTTACATCACAATCTACATTACATCTTATTTAGAAAATACCAGACATTTATATTTTTTCAGTTTGTTTCCTGAACAAAAAGCTCAAAACCGGACACCTGGCAACCCCACCTGGGCCAGGCCCACCACAGATAGGGGTTGCTGTGGGGCCCCACGGGCCTGGAGCAGTCCTCTGCCTGGGATGGGTGGGGGACTGCTCTAGCCCTTACTGGTTATCCAGAACTGGTAAGCCTCACCATCTAAGTTAAGGCTTACTGGTTAATCATTTACATCCCCACTGCCAAGACTTATATCACGATTTCTCACCTAAGACAGAGTCTATTGCTTCTGCTCCCAATTGGTGTGAATAAAACATTCTTAACAGTGAAACAATGACATTTTTTTAAACAGGAAAGTCATGAAATAACTCCCATGTGACTTTTGAGAATATTACCCAAATTTGAGAATATTACCAAGAAACGTCTGTTCCAGAACTTCCAGAAAATAGCTGGTGGTGGTTTGAATTCCCAAGAATCATAACCAGCTGAACTCAGTGCTTTCAGTCCCAAATCTATTTGCAAATCAGTTGATTACCTTTTTACCATTCAATCTGTTTTGTCAAAACCAGCACGTTGGATTACCCACTAGGAGATCTAGACCTTTCTGTAGCTCAGGCCTGCACGACTCGGAAAGTGGCGAGGGCCATATTACTCCAAAGAAAATAACTTTGGGACGCAAGTAGGGATGCTCTCCCAAAAAATACCGAACATGTGGGCTAAAAATTTTTGTCGAGCAAAAACAAAATGCCACGCGTGTCTCCATTTGTCTCTCCTGCACCCTGCCCATTGGTGCCTTCCCCTTTCTCCTGACCTGCCCTCCTCCCCTCAGCACAAGCCCCTTCCCCTCCCCTACCTGGCTTCTGCCTTCCAGGTTGCGGGGCTGCCGGAGCCTTTTTGAATCGGGCAGTCGCCGGCTGTGATGTCACACCAGCATTCCGGTCGGCGGATCAGATGGGGCCTCGCTGCCCGTAGTCAGCACGGGCTGCACAATAAGCCCTGCCTTGGGCCGTATGTTGTGCAGGCCTGCTGTAGCTAGTTTATATGTGTTTATATAGCAAGGTTTTAGTATTAAATTTATAAATTATTTTTATATTAGTTATGGAAAGTTAGCAGATAAAGGGCTGCATGCTTCATAGCTTATGCACACACCAATGGCACCATTCCCTACCCCACAAACTCCCTTTGCCACTTGCCCCATCTCCCTCTATTTCAGTCCTGTCCCCCATGCCACAGGTTCTGCACGTTTCCCCCATTCTCTCTTTCCCTAATTCCAGAAATTCTCTCTTTCCTTCCCCCTGCCCCCCTTTCAAAGTACCTTTCTTTCCCTCATTCCCAGACTGGAAGAGATGGGTGGGTAGCTGTTGCCCTCTCTCTCTCTTTTTCTTTCTTTCCCTCACCATGATGCATGCTTTGCAGAACCAGCACATCAGTAGGAGGAAGGAAGGAGGCTGACTTCACTAGCCTTGCTTTCTGGCTCTCCCTCTAGCTGAGGAACCCCTCCCTATTATGAAAACCAAGGAACACCTTTGTAAGTATGACATTTGTACCTGCCCCCAACTGGTACAGTAGGGCTTAATGCATTTCTTTGGGCCAAGGAGGCCACACCTCTCCCCCAGCTCTGCTGAGCATACTCCAACTGGAACCACAGTATACAAGTGAGCATCTCAGCTCAGTCTGGGCTCACCACTGGAAAGGAAGGAAGTGAGCAGCAGGCTCCTATGGAAGGACATCTGACACTTCAGGAATTGGAGCCAGCCAGTAATGACCTATGTTCCCCAAGCTTTGGATACCACAGAGGGAGGAGAGAATACTGAGACAGCAAGCAACGTATGAAGAGGTAAGAAGTGGCCCAGGGAAACTTTGGAGGGAATCAGTTGTAGAAATGGACTAGTTTCAACAGGCTCCCAGCCAAGATGGTAGTGGGAAAATCTGCCACCAACACGGTCCCGGGTTGGGAACCCCTACTCTGGACACCCCCAGCATATCAATCTACCTCTCTGGTCACTAGGCTGCACAACCCTGACAGAAAGGGCAATGCGATCAATGAGGACCACAGCCTGAAAGAAATCTTTCCTTAACCCCCTCTTCTGGCCTTCGGACAAGCCCCCTCCCTCCAATCTCACCATAGTGCAACATCAGAAGCAAACTTCTCACACCCCAGGGCTCTCCAAATCCAAGTGACACCAGACTCTACCAGAACAATAGCTGAAAAATCTTCAGACATATCTCCACTGCTGGTGAGGATCAACACACTACATGATACACCTTTCCAGAGCTATAGACCTTACACATGCCTATCACCAGGGCTTGACAATTAGGGCAATCTACTCACCTGTGGCGAGTAGATTTTAGCCCAGTACGGCGCCGCAGCACGATCAGTGCATGCGCAGTGTGCCAAACCGCGCGGCTTGCGAGTGGGGCTCGCCGCTGCTTGTCAAGCCCTGCCTATCACAGCATGTGGTGTAACTCATTCAGGGCATTAAATGCCCCCAAATAATGACTGTGGGTCAAACCAGAAACCCACTAAGCTCCCCATGAAGGAGTGAACTCACCGCACACTGAACAGGAAAGTTGGACTCCCCACATTCCTACTGGGCATGCCCTGAGTCAATACCAGTATATAAATGAGCCACACAGCTCATTCTGGGCTGACCATTGGAGAGGAAGGATGTCTGTTGCAGGCACCAAAGTTGGTACTGCAATAGATTGTGAAAGTTAGAGGAGCTGAGAACCCAACAGATACTCTGGTATCTGCAGCCACCCCAGAGACTTTGGAGCCAGGAACAGCCCTGGCCGAGAAACCTAGGAACCCTGAAGCCACCCAGACCACAAGTACAGGAGTCATGGTAGGACATAACCCAGAAGGGGACTAACCATAGGTAAAGGACAGCTTGAGGGATGGGGTGAAATCACCTGCCTTGGATGGGAATCCCACCTCATCACCATCCCAAATGCCATATCACTGCTGGGCAAAACACTTTTCACAAAATCATCACTGCATATTTCACTTTTCAGTCTCCAGTTTCAAAGGAAACCTTCAAAAGCTCTGCCTGGAACTTAAATTCATAACTTTATTAGACACTAACAATCAGACTGAATAGAGACTCTGGATTTATGGCTTATTACAACAATCTATATAACCTGTTAACTGCTCTTTCTTTGTCCTATGACTGCAGAACTGTTACCAGGCCACTTAACTTTGACTGGTCTCTTACAATATGGTTTTTACTACTTATGCTAAGGAATTTGTTCCAGGTCCTTGTAGTTTGCTGTGACACTCTGAGTACCTTTCCCAGACCTGAGGAAGAGCTCTGTGTAGCTTGAAAGCGCCTCACCCTTACCAACAGAGTTAGCCTAGTAAAATACATTCCGTCAGCCACATTGGCTCAGTGACAAAGTCAGACTGCTTACAGGAAAAAGAGCCAGATCACCAGCTGGTGTAAATGGACCCAGTTCTGTGGAAGGCAATGGTGATATGCCAGTTCACATTGGTGGATGAAATTCTTCAGGCCTCATTGTCTTAATCACATTCTTGCACGGTGCTTAGCAGAGATGAAGTGTTATGTAAGTGTAAGCAGGGGCTGAACTGCTGCTTGCTGTCAGCCAGCTGAAAGGAGGGGTGGGTGTGCCCACTACAGTTGTTTAGCTCTACAAGGTAATTAACTGTTAACTGTTGACATGTAAATACTGCTCAGGAGAGAATCCAAGGTGTGGCTATGTAAATCCCATTCAGCCAGGGCTGATGGAGGGTCAGTGTTGGAATGGAATGTGGAGAATTGTATATAATTTGGGACTGTTGTGGGGGTCACTAATCATGCTACCCCTAAATGTGGGAACTGTCAAACATGCCACCAGTGCTTGCAGGAGATACACCACCTTCATGGTAAGAGGTCTCGGAAGAACAAGCCTCCCCCCTTCCAGAGTTGAATAGACAGAGCTGGGGGAAAGGGTTAAAGGACTTGAGTCAGCCTGCTTCACACCTACCAGGTGTGAGCTATAAGACTGGCCCAGCCTGCACCTTTCCCTCTTTGTTTTAAGGACAGACCTAAAGCAGACTCCCTGAGGAGTCTTTTTGTTTGCTAGTCCAGTGAAAGCTGGATTCATTTGAGAGCTGAAATCACTGGTTTGGCTGAGAGTTGAAATCACTAAGCTGAACTCACTGGTTTGGCTGAGAGCCAGACCTACTGCAGTAGAGTGGCAGCAGGCGAGGAGCGGCGACTAGCGGCGTGGCGGCAGGCAAAGAGCAGCCATCAGCGGTGTGGTGTGGTGCGACGGATGAGGAGCGGCCATTAGCGGCGTGGCGTGGAGCAGCGGCAGGCGAGGAGCGGCCATTAGCGGCGTAGCGTGGAGCGGCGGCAGGCGAGGAGCGGCGACCAGTGGCATGGCGTGGAGCGGCAGCAGGCGAGAAGCGGCGCCAGGTGCCCAGCGGAGCGTCCAGAGGTGTGGGACGAGACAGCTGGTGAAGCGTAGCGGAGTTTCGTATAAGGTGCCCCCTATCTATCTCCCCACCCCCATTTCTACCCAGGTTGGGAGGTGAAACCCTGCGGGTGAACTTTGGGACTCTGGGTGGCACAGAGACTTGTGGGGACACAGACTTTTGGGGAGTCGGTGGACTTCGGGCGAATCTTGGCCGGGGTGGGGGCTCATGTTTGGGTTATGAACTCTGTTTGTGGTGTTTTCCCCAAGCTAATGCCGTATGAATTCTTCCTCTGTTTCATTAAATGTTCTTTTCCTACACTCAGACTCAGTACTTGCGAGTAGGGAAGCATTGCCTCTCAGAGGCGCCCAGGGGTGCGTGAATTTCCCAGATCACTGGGTGGGGGCTCGAGCCGGTTCTTTGTGAGATTGACTCCAAGATATTGAACCCAGCCCTGGTTCCTGCCAGGCCTACCCGGCAGAAGTACTGAATGTTGTTCTGCCTCATGGAGAGGTTCAAAAGGTCATATTTTAAATCCCCTACAAAAAACTAGTCTCCTCTCCATGCATATCCCCATATTTTACACTGAAAACAAAAACATGTTAAACGGAAAACAGGCATCCTGGAAGTGAGCCAATTTGGTGGTGGAGGTATCACATTGCATGTAAAAGAGACTCCTTTGTGAGTAACCTGAAAGGTTTTTAACTTTCGGCCAGCAGAAGGTACATAGGGGATGTCTGTGCCACAGTCCAAGGTGTGTTGATTGCAGTATGTATTGGTAGGGTTGCCAGGTGTCCAGTTTTGAACTGTATGGTCCAGTACTTGAGCTTTCTGATCAGGAAACAAATTGAGAAAATATAATTGAGAAAATATAAATGTCCGGTATTTTCTAAATAAGATGCAATGTAGATTGTGAGGTAATGTCAAGTGTGTCTGGTATTTTTGTTGAACCCATATGGCAACCCTATGTACTGGCATACCCATTTTAGCTTTGCTCTAGCTGGCACATCTGAAAATAACAGCGCAGTATCCTTCCCCCACTTTGCCCAACAACACCCATGCCCAATTGCCCCTCCCTCTCTGGCTATTGTTCCCTAAGTTTGCCCAGCCCTAAAGCCAGCCCTGCATTGACTTTCCTTTATGCAGAAGGTCATAACAAAGTTGTCCTGACAATAACAACAGCATCATGGAGCAAATCGCAGATGTCATCAAGCAGCCAGCCATTATAGCTGGCTTTGGTGAGGCACGCTGGGTAATTAAGCTGGGTTTCAGAATCAGGCTATCTTGGCGAAGAAAGAAGGGAAAAGGGATGAGCAATTATGCTGCTAAGAACAATAACTTTTTATTTACTACAGACGTGCCAGATTCTATCATGAGCTAGACAGGTGCTCTTAGAACTAATTTAACAGTCCTATCCCTAACAATGCTGGTTTTTACAAATGAAGGTGGAATGGCTGAACGTTGTCTGCCTGTTCAATGTGTGCTATAAAAGTGCCAGTGAATGAGAAGCTTTATCTGCATTGCTACGGGCCACATTTTATCATTACTATAAGATAGACTTTTACCTGTCCAGCACACCTAGCCTAAGACAGGTAAAAGTCTTCTAGGACAGGAGGAGATTGTGACCTGGGGCAGGGGATTGGGATGCAGGGGGTTGGGTTTTGACCTAGTGCAGGAGAGGGCTGTGTCCTGGAGCAGGGGACTAAGGTGCAGGAGTGGGTGCAGGGGTTCAGGTTGTGACCTTTAGCAGGGGATTTGGGTGCAGGGTCTGGGACGGTTATGGGTTTGGGGGGGACAGAGTGTTTAACTTTTGTGGGGTTGGGGGTAGAGGGTAGAAGATTGGGGGAAGAGAGGGTCTGGGGTGCCAGAGGCAGGCTCTGACCAGGGAGATTTACCTGGGTGACTCTCAGCCAGCAGCCCAGCAGGGTTCGCAGTCATCTTCTCTGCCTGCCCCGCCCCCACACAGGCTGCAGGGGCCATGTGCTTTGGGGACTAAGAGCCTGAGGAGAGGAAGGGAGGGTGCTTTGCTAGCTGCCCGTTCTTCAAACAGGCAGCTCCCATTGCCCAGAAATCGCCAAATGAGATTGCGCTGGGGGCAGGAACAGCCCGGGAAGCACGACTCCCCCCACCCCTGGGCTCACAGCTGAGAAAGAGAAACAGCCACGGGGGCTGCTTTTCTGAGAAGTGTGGAAGGGGCTTGGGACAAGCAGGAAGTCTGCCTGATATGCCCCGCTGTGTCTGTGAGCTGAATCCAGTGGCTTGGTGGGCTGGGTCCAGCCCCTGCACTGTATTTTGCCCAGCCCTGCTACAGAGGCATAACTCGGAAGACCTTGGGAAAGTTGTACTAAGGAAAGGGTCGGCTTACATTTCACCAAGGGCTATCACTCAGTATCCTGTGCAGTTCACAACTTTCATAGGGAAAGTACCTACTGAGGATAAAGCGAGAGAGCACACTGAAATTATGAATGTCCAAAAGATTTCTCACATACTATCAGTGTCTATGGAAACGAGAGGCCACTTTGTTTAAACCAATTTTGATGTCTCTGACACCATTTGAAATCAAGAGACCTCTGCTGAAGTCCGTCCAGTTACACTGGTATAAAACTGATGTGGGCTCCAAATTTGGCTTATTATATCTGGACTATTTTGAAATATAGGAAACTCCAACCTCAGATGCCAGGGGTTTGGATTGGTCTCTTTTACCAAATAGATTTTCTTAGGAGAAAAAATAACTACAAAACAAAAACAGTGCACTAAACTGTTTAACATCTGTCATTTTTTCAGATAAAATTACCATCTAGATCAGCAGGTATTTAGCCTTACATTGCTGACACAAGTCACAATATTATATGCTGTGATCCCGCCAGGATTAGCTGTTCTGTTTAGCATTACACTACTTCACAATAACTGTTTTCACTGCAGTAGGAATGATAGATTGTTTTATAGGGAAAAAAATACCAGACACATTCAAAACAGGAGATGAGCTCCACCTACTGGCTAGTAACAACAAAGGAAAAACGTTTGCTTATTGGTTTGTTTGTTTGTTTGTTTACGCATTGATCAAAAAGCAGTGAATTGAAATGGGCTGCTGCCTGTTTGTGCACTTTTGGAACAGAAAAGGAGGTAGAAACAGTTGGGAGAAGAATGAGAACAGAATACTGTGGGAGAAGGCGGCAGCATGAGATGAGGGGATAAAAGTAGAGACGGACCATTGTAAAAAGCATCATGAATTTGCTCTGATTTTTAATACCAAAGCTTCAGACTTATGGGGACCTGCAGTTTTGGCCATGTGCTATGCCATATGGCTTTATTTCAAAAAGCATGGAGGACCAGGCTGTTAAGCCCCTGGCCTTTTATTGGAGTCAGTAGGATTACATTTAACACAGATGAGCACATCCTCCAGACTGGCTTATTGTTCTCCCTTATTGTTCAGGGCACTTCCTTTGGTGAGTCCTTCTCATCCTACCCCTAATTTCACAAAGCTCTGGCTTGCACACACTTCTTCTACAGCTTAGCTGCAACAATATCAGCATTTCCCTCTTTACAACAGTGCAGGCTTTTCTGATTCTGGTATTAGCCAGAAGTCATCTTTACTTTTCCTTCTTTTCCCCACACATCACAATTATTGAAACCTCCTTCTTTCTAACATTCACATTGCTTTTCTCTCATCTATATAATTAACCACTAAAATCATGTTCTTTAGCTATTGTGCTGATTATGTCAAACACCCAAATGTGGATCCCTCTTCCTTTCCTACTGTATTCAAGCTTCTCTTCTCCTTCCAGGCAATTAACAGCTCTGTTTTATTTTGCTACTAATCGGCTTATTTTATTGGCCTGTCCTCACTGCCAATGTTGCTAGCCTTGACTTCTCCTCCCATAATAATTTTCTAGCAGTGTCCCTTAGGCTATGTCTATACTGCAGCACTATTTTGGGATACCAGAGGTATCCTGAAATAGCTATTCCACATCTTAACAGCAAGCCCATTATTTCAGGCTTGCTATGCGAACATTCCTGTAAACCTCATTCCACAAGGAGTAAGGGACGTTTCGGAATAGTGGGTTATTTCACAATTTGGCACTGTGTAGAGAGCACCAAATTATGAAATAAGCTATTTTGAAATTGACTCAAAATAAGCTATGCAATTTGCATATCTCAGATGTACACACACCCTTACACCTGAAACACCAGCTCTGAACTAATCCGTAAGTCTACCAAGCTGTCTCTTTTTTCAAAGCTGCCTTCTCTAGAACCACTTCTATTCCAAGCCTACAATAACTGTCCAGCAGAGAATGGATACCTTGATTGATAGTTATGTATAGGTATATCTGTTTTATTGGACTTGTGCACCTTCACCATTTAGGCACCTTTGAAAAATATCACACACATACCCACCCCCCATGAATATATATATATATATATATATATATATATATATATATATACACACAAACACACACTTAATGCATATACTATAAATATGGTACACATGTTATAGCATCCCTTTAGGGCTTCATCCCATCATGTGTTGAGCATCTCTGTTTGAAATAAAATCAATGGAAGTTGAGAACATGCTCTATGACCCTTATCACCACAATATCTGAGGCCCTCGCCATCTTTAATGTATTTATCTGCACAACAGCTCTGTGAAGTAGCAAAGTGTTAATACCCTATTTCACAGATGGGGAACTGGCTGCACAAAGCCATCAAGGGTATCTTCTTTCAAACCCTAAGTCCCATGTAGCAAGGGTTGTGTGGCCTTTCTGTGAGGTTGACAGAGCCCTAGAGATTGTTTAGAGGGCCAGATCCTGGGAGACTTTTAATCCTCCACCAATCTTTGCCCAGAGAGGGTCCCAAGAGCAAGGGAACATGGGCCGCCGCTGTGATTGATGGAACCCCCACATACTCCTACAAGGTGTTTAGGGTCTTATAATCTAATTGAAATTCAAGCTCCTAAGCATCTATGTTACAGCTGAAAATAGGACTAACTCCATTATAAAGTATTATCCTAAGTGACTTGTCTAAATCCCATGGTCTCTCTCTGCCCTGGCTAGGTCTCTAACAAACGGGCCATCCTGTCTCTCATTACGTACCTCACAGGGCATATTAGTGCACAGTTCAACTATAATTTTATCTAGCTTATTCCCAAAGGGCCTGTTGTTTGTCCATCTCTCTGGCTACAGCCATTACTTTCTACTATTCTGAGAAAGAACTGTCAAAGTCCACTAGTCCTATGTGTAAGCAGGGGCTGAACTGCTAAAAGGAGGGCTAGGTGTGCCCACTACAATTGTTTAGCTCTGCAAGATAATTAACTGTTAACTGTTGATATGTAAATACAGCTCAGGAGAGAATCCGAGGTGTGGCTATGTAAATCCCATTCAGCCAGGGCTGATGGAGAGTCAGTGCTGGAATGGAATGTGGAGAATTGTAAATAATTTGTGACTGTTGTTGGGGTCACTAATCATGCTACCCCTAAATGTGGGAACTATAAAACATGCCACCAGTGCTTGCAGGAGAGACACCACCATCATGGTCAGAGGTCTCGGAAGAACAAGCCTCCCCCCTTCCAGAGTTGAATGAACTGAGCTGGGGGGAAGGGTTAAAGGATTTGGGTCAGCCTGTTTCACACCTACCATGTGTGAGCTATAAGACTGGCCCAACCAGCCCCTTTCCCCCTTTGTTTTAAGGACAGACCTAAAGCAGACTCCCTGAGGAGTCTTTTCTTTTGCTAGTCCAGTGGATGCTGGATTCCTTGGCCAGTCCAGCTGGTGGCTAAAGAGTTGAAATCACTGAGAGCTGAAATCACTGGTTGGGCTGAAAGCCAGACCTATTGCAGCCAGTGAAGTGGCGGCGACCAGCGGTGTGGCGTGGAGCGGCGGTGGCAGGCAAGGAGTGGCAACTAGCGGTGGCAGCAGGCGAGGAGTGGCAGCAGGCGCCCAGTGGAGCGTCTAGTGGCATGGGACGAGACAGCTGGTGGAGCGTGGTGGAGTTTCGTATAAGGTGCCCCCTATCTATCCCCCACCCCCATTTCTACCCAGGTTGGGAGGTAAAACCCTGTGGGTGAATTGTGGGACTCTAGGTGGCACGGACCAGGGACAGAGACTTTTGGGGTGCCGGACTCTTTGGACTTCGGGTGATTCTTGGCTGGGGGGGGGGGGGACTTGGCTCATGTTTGGGTTATGAACTCTGTTTGTGGTGTTTTCCCCAAGTTAATGCAGTATGACTTCTCTCTCTGTTTCATTAAATGTTTCTTTCCTACACTCAGTGCTTGCGAGTGGGGAAGCAGTGCCTCTCAGAGGTGCCATGGGGTGTGTGAATTTCCCAGATTACTGGGTGGGGGCTCGAGCCAGTTCTATGTGAGATGGACCCCAAGATATTGAACCCAGCCCTGGTTACTGCCAGGCCTACCCGGCAGAAGGGTTACATATGGAACTGCTGCAGACTCAGAAAATGCTACATCCTCAAGTTTTCTTTATTTGTGTCTCTTAGGGCAGGGGACTCTTCTTTCATCCCCATACCGGTCTACTTACTAAGGAAACGGTTATTTCTCTTTGTATGCAAATGTGTGATGGTGGCACATCAATATTCATATCTTTTATCGGTGGCTCCCCGGGGGGGCTTATGAATTATGGGCCAGCTGCTGATTTCAGTGGCAGCTGATTTTGTACATGTTGAGGATCTGGCCATATGAAGATGTGCACATGCATGCACACACACAATACAGAGAGAAAATAACAAAATGGCTGTTCCCAGATGTTACACTACTCTTCATGCACTAGCGCACACAGGACACAAGGGAAGATTCTTGCTTCATGAGACACTACTTCTAGTCAGGCCGCTTTTGTGCTGTATGTCACTGTGTTAGCACAATGGGACAGGTAGAAAGAAGAAAGCGATGACAAGGGGAGACGGGAAAGAGAGAAGAGCTAGCTGGGATTGGGGAATATAGATGAGAGAAGAGTGACAAAGGAGATAGGGGGATGGCAGACAATGACAGGAGGAGAAAAGGTGAAAAACAATGGTGAAAGAGGGTGAGACTAGAAATGTGAAGAGACAGAAGAAAGCAGAAAAGGAGATGTCATTAGAAAGGAAAAGTGTGTCAGGAAAAATACATCCTGACAGAAAGTAACAGCATCTTAATCAATAACAGACAGGATACGCTGTCCCTAGGAAGCAGCAGGAATAAAGAGCACCAATGAACATGGAGAGGGAGAAAAAAAGAAAAAGCTGGAGGAAATAAGGAGAGACAGAAAATCTGTCCGATTACTTAGGACATTGAAAAGGTTCTGTCATGTACAGAGGTGGAAGTAAACTGGTGCGTGGCTTCAGTAAGGAGGAGGTGGCCAGCTGGAGTGCTCGGCTGCAGGAGGAGATGGTGCATGCTCCCAGTCTGGCTCCTGGGGCTTTGCTACAGGCTGCAGCACTATGGCAGCCAGACGGCTGAAAGGGGATGGCTGTGGGCACCTCCCGCTCCATTGGTGACTGCCCGAGCCCCAAGCCTCCCGCTCCCCAGGTGCCCTTTAGGGAGACCAAGGGGGGAGAGCTGAACCTCCCCCCCCAAATTTGTATGGGGACATTGCAGGTTGTTCCCCTTTCTCACTGTTAGGGGGCAAGGAGAAAGTGCTCAGTTTGCTGCATTTCTCACTCTGGCTGGGAAATGCAGGGGGCAGACAAGCTGAGCACTTTGCTCTTGCTCCCTGACAGGGACAGGAATGGGAAGAGCAAACAGCTTCCTCCACCCCACCCCACCCCCGTCCTCTCTGCACACACCCTACACACACATAACGCCCCCAACCTGAGCCCCCCACATTCCCAGCCCTGTGCCCTGAACCCCTCCTCAGTCCCCAACCTAGACTCCTGCACCCCCACACACCCACTCAGCCTCTTGCTTTGGCTCCTGCTCCCTTCCTCAACCCTAACCCTGACCTCCATTGACACCGAGACCCTTACTCTGAGCCCTCTTCCTCATCCCCATACTCCTAGCCCTGACCTCCCACATCTTCAAGCCCCTGCCCTGGCTCCTGCACCCAACTCCTTCTCTGAGACATCCTCCCTCCCCCCCCCCCCCCCCACACACTTTGACACTCCCCAGATCCCGGCCTTGAGTCCCACACACTCCACTGCATACTTACATTTCTTACAGGTACAGTTGTAACAGAACCCTCCCCCCAACTCTTGCCCTGAGGACCCCTCATAGGGATTTGCAATACAACACTGCCTGTAGAAAATTTGTAACTTTCACCCCTGATTCATGTAACTATGTTTTTAAATTAGTCCTAATGGAACAACCTATTTATCTTGCTCAGTTGCCCACAGTAGGAAGGCATGGGATTCCAGACATCCAGCACGTTTAAAACCTTCCTTTTGGACAGCATTTGAAGCAAGGGAGAGTTTTTTAAGCTAGTAAAAAGCCTGGAAATGGTGGGCAATCAGACTGGAGTAGGACGTTGTATGCCAGGTTACTGTAGCTGCCTTAGTTTGTCTCTCTTCCCTCCCCGCAACCATCTGAATTCCCTCCAGTGGCAATGCCTGTCAATAGCTCTGTGGGTGTGAAAGGCCTATTTATACATGAGTTAGCATATTCTGGTGAAACCCAGATCAGGTAAGACAAGCAATTAATTTTTCTCATGATGTTAGTTCAGGGATGTGATCTTACTATGTATAATATACAAGTTTTTACCTGCCCTACGGGCTGCCAAGACTTAGATGATAAAAAGAACTCAAAGTTACAAAGAAACTTATTCTACAAATAACATAATATGTAACACCCCGCAATAGGTGTATTAGTTCAGGTGCCACTTCTTTCATTTTTGTCTCTCCTGTGAAGAGCTTTCAGTAGGAGATTATAGTTTCTATAAGAGTAAGGCCCGGTTCCCAGCATGGGACTGGTGTTCTCCAGGTGAGATCAAACAGGATTTTTCTAAAGTTTCATCGTTGATATCAAATTTTTTTACTTTTTAGATATGATGGGTTGGATTTTCAAAAGCATTCAGCATTGCCCTAACATTGCTCCTGTTGAAATAGGGGGCATTTTACCATTGACTTCCAGGGGTGCAGAACTAGGCCAGTGCTAAGCACTTTTGAAACTCTCACTCAGTATCTTCTAAAGTGTGTTAAATTTGGAAAAGTTATAAGCAACTGAAAATAGGCTCTTATAATATGAAGTGTTGCACAACCTTCATTATGGGCATTGTTGCTTATTACACCAGTGAAGACTAAGAGTGGGTGGGGACTGGTGTTCCTCTGGTTTAACCCCACTGTTCAAAAATAAAACTAATCATTATGAATCTTTTGTTAAATGGTCACTACAGCTGAAACCAGCTGTTGTGGTACAGTGTTTTTACCTAGCCTGCTTCAGCAGTGAGCTGAAATGACTGAAAAGGTGGGTGGAATTTCAAGAGACCACAGGAGAGCAGTGAGGTTGGCAACATGGAATTTCCTACTTGAGGTGTGCTTAAAGCTGCATGCCCTGGTTCCAAAGGCAGCTCTTCACTGCAACATAGTTTTAGCTGTTTGCAGCTTTGCCTTTTGGGGCAGGGAGTTTGTTATGAGCAGAGGGAGGCAGGGTGATTAAGAATAACAAAAGCTGGGCATTCAAGTAATTGAAGGATAGTTAGATCATCATGAAAACATTGCCAGGTACTTAAAAGATGGGGAGAGGGGAGGAGAGAAAAGTAGCAATGAGTGCTGCGCTGCTAGGATTTGAATGTGGACCAGTACTGTTAAACTTTTACATGTTCTTGAAGGGAAAAGGGGTAAAGGATTGTTAGATTATCATAAAAACATTGCTGGGTACTCCACTTAAAATATCGGAAGAAAAAAAGAATAGGAACGAGCAGGAGCGGCTTGAGGAGATCTGCCAGCAACTGGTGCCCTAGGCGGAATGCGCAATCGGCGCCTCCTCCTCCATAGCCCTCAATGGCATGGCATCATCATTGGGCGCCGCATTAAACACAGCACCCTAGGCAACTGCCAAGGTTGCCCACATCCACGGACCACCCCTGGGAATGAGTGTTGTACTGCTGGAATATGCTATTTAGACCCAGGCCCTATCAGGAAGGAGGGCCATTTAGCCCAGACCTCAGGAGACAAAGGGGCCTCAAATGTCGATATTTTTCTACCAAGTCATTTACATTTATTATACATCTTGCAGTTATAACAGACAACAAAAGAAGCAATTTTATCGGCAAAAATGGTTTAAATCATTGTGGGAGCTTGGGCCTTTGCCAATTTTTCAGTCATATCTGAGTTTTCATCTGCGTGACTGGAGTAGCTTCTGTGATTACTGGTTCTACATTATAGAATGATGTTTACAGTCTTTGCATAGATTTGAGGTTTTGAAAGTCATAGTTAATTCTATTACTATAAAGTGATTTTGCTTGGTCAGAGGGTGAGTTTAACCTTTATATTAGATATTTATCTCTACATAGGAAATTTTTCTTATATGTCGTCATATATAATAACCATATCAGGCTCCGCTGTAAGCTGAAGGTGAATTTTAGATTCACCTTTAAAGGCTTTTTTGTGATGATAAACTTTTACTTCTAGTTGTTTAATAAACTTTATATTTAATCTGGTAATCACCCCATGTTTATATTCATAATAACGCACCAGTTATTAGAGTAATTTAATAACAGGAACATGTTAGCAGACAAAATTTCAAGATTTTGAAATAAGGCTATAAGGGCCATAATAAATAACACCCCCAAACTATTATTATATAATCATCATTGCGAAGTATATACAATTAAAATTTTGTATAATCAATAGCCTTTAGCTAATTAATTTATTGTGCATTACCGTCTTTTCAGAGAGCCCCTTTATAAAAATTAAGTAAAGATTTGAAAGTGGTGCAAGTAAGAGATGGCGAAAGCATCAGAGCGAAGCAGCAATTAAGAGGATAAAGCCAATAACATCATTTCTCGTAGAAAAGACGCTTCAGCCACTACACGGTCACCACACTGACCGTGACGCTTCCAGTTCTGATGAAGGAAACTTTGTTCCCACAAATGACATTTCAATGACACTACCTCAAAATGAGGAGACACAGAAATGCCAACAGTAGCTATGGATGCAGAATCTACACTCAATTTAGAGACTATGCAGACAGAAAATGAGGATCTCGGAGATGCTGTGCAGCAAGAGCTTATTACTAGCACAAGACACAGTGTAACAACAATGGCAACAGAATCTGATTTTGGACTTCTTGATAACTACTATGTTGATCAAGCACAGTCATTTCTCAAAGATAGTTGTTTTCAGATTCCAAGTATTATCCCAAAAGATGCTGACAATGATGCTTTTCCCACTTGTCTGCTGACAAAACTCTTCCAAATGGAGAGATCTACACACGAGATTGGCTCTGTTGGAGCATGGCAAAGCAGTCTCTGTACTGTGCATCCTATTTCATTTTTAGCAGTTATACTTCAAATGCATCAGTACTGTCTGATCCATCCAGTTGGAGCATCAGTAGAGATTGGAGGAAGTTGAAAGACCGAATATCTGCACCTGAAACTTCAGTATCACATAAAGATAACTATGTTACATGGAAATCAGCTAGTAGAGCAGCAGTAGCTGACAGTTCAATTGAAAACTCACACCTGAATGAAATAAACACAGAAACTGATACCTGGAAAAAAAAACCTCCTTGAGTGCATATTGAATGTCACTCTTTTTCTTTCTGAATGGGAATTGGCTTTGTTTGGTTCCAATCAATGTATTGGTGACCCTACAAATGGAAACTTTCTTGGTATACTTGAGTTTCTCAGCAAGTATAACCCTAACTTTCCCCACCTCTAATATCATTAACTCACAGACACTTACCTTCCTTCCTCCCCCCCCCCCCCTGCATCCGCCTTCTGTTCTGAAATGTGATTTGTCCTTTTCATATGTGTTCATTTTTTTTAATTGTATCCTTTGGTATATATGGTTGTGACTATTTTCTTCCACTATTTGATCTGAGGAAGTGGGTCTGGCCCACGAAAGCTCATCATCTAATAAACCATCTTGTTAGTCTTTAAAGTGCTACATAGTCCTGCATTTTGCTTCCATTTTTATCAGGACATGTTAATCATGTTTGTCAATCACAAGAGAGGAAAATGCATGCAAGTCCATTATCTATCTACCAGAATATAAAATGCGTTTATTGAGCTGTGTGGGGCATTTGTGCAAATAACAATTCTTGAAGAGATACAACATGAAAAGTACTTTTCAATTATTATTGATGCAACTCCAGACTGTTCTCATAAAGAACAGATGACCTTGGTTCTTCAAGATGTTAACATTGCAGAAAGTTCAAAGATTTCAATTTAAGAAGGATTCATTTTGTTTGATAATTTCACACACAGAAAAAATGGAAAAGAAATCGCCCCTTAAGTATTAGAAATTCTGGAAGGATTTAATTTCAATTTTCAAGTCTGCATTAGCCAAGCCGATGACAATGGATACAATATGGCTAGGAAGTACAACAGAGTACAAGCAGTTCTTGAGCAAAATCCAAACTGTATTTTCTCCAGTTGTGGCAACCACTAACTATATCTTGTCGGCATGTTGACGATGAGATAGTCAACACGAATTGATGGAGTTAAACCAGTAACACAGCATTTGGACTCTGTGAGAAAAGCTTTAAGTGAACTTGAATCTCTTACTCTCACAGTACAGGCTCACACTGTGCTTAAGTCAATTCAGAAGTATATGTCCAAATCTGAATGAATTTTAATGTCATCCGTACTAAAGATTATCTGTGAAACTAATCTTCTAATTGAAGCATGCAATACTACTTTAGATGGTGAGAGGAATAACACTGAACGACTTCTTACAGATATTCAAAGGATTTGTGATCAATGGAATGCAATCCTTTCTGAGTCCAAAATAGTAGCTCAGGGTATTGATGTTTCATCTGAGTTTTCCACCAATCACTGTCTAACATGTCAATCTGATGCAGAAAGGCACTATCAAATCAATTTTTTTTTGTTATTACTGACTCCATCAAATCTGGTCTTACATGTTGATTTGAGTCACTGTGACAAATTTGTACCCTTTTGGATTCCTTTGGGAGTTCAGAGAACTAAGTGATGAACATCTATATTCAGCAGCTGAACAGTTTCAACAAAGATACAACAATAACATTTGAAGAGATCTCTGGGATGAGATCGCCTTCCTGAAATGCATACATTCCACCAACTTTAAATTGGACTACAAGCCAAAAGAACTATTTGAGAAATATTTGATCTTGGCCTGTGAACTGTATTTCCTAATATCACAATGCATTACATATTTTTGTCAGTCTCCCTGCATCAGTGGTTTCAGGTGAATGCACATTCAACATGTTAAAACAAGTAAAGAACTATCATAATTCTACAATGGGACAAGAGCATTTGAATGGGCTTGCAATGCTTAAAATTAACAGTGATATTGTATATAAATTGGATTTTTTTCTTCAATTATAAATGAACTTGCACACAACAAAGACAGAAAATCATTCCTAAAATGAAGAGTTTTGCTTGCAGTGGAAACTCACAATTAAAGTTACATTTTAAATATACATGCTATTGATATAATGACTTTACTGTTAATAAACAAATGTCTCAAGTGTTAATTTTCATATATTCTTTAGGTTTTAATATGACTCTGTGGATAAGAAATTAGATATGTCGGGGGCCTGGGTTGGGGCCTGTCAACTCAAAGTGGCCTGGGTGTCTGTCATTTTCTGAGAGGGCCTGTTTGGACCACTGCTGTTAAACTTAATGTTCTTAAAAATGGTGTGAACAGGGACTAATCCAAACAGTTACAAAGGGATCTCACAAAACTGGGTGATTGGGCAACACAAGGTCAGATGGAATGCAGTGTTGATAAGTGCAAAGTAATGCACATGGAAAACCATAATCCCAGCTATACATACAGAAATGATTGGGTCTAAAATAGCTGTTACCCCTCAAGAAAGAGAGTTTGAAATCCTTGTGGATAGTTCCCTTTCATCTGCTCAATGTGCAGTGGCAGTCTAAAAACTAAAAAGCTATCAGAATATTGGGAATTATTAGGAAAAGACTAGATAAAACAAAATACCATATTGCCTTTATATAAAGTCATGGTATGCCCACATCTTGAATAATGTATGCAAATATGGTCACCCTATCTAAAAAAAAGATATATTGCATTTGGAAAAGGTACAGAAAGGGAACTGATTAGGACAGTGATCACCAACCAGTAGATCGGGATCTACCAGTAGATCTAGGAGCCTCTGACAGGTGATCCTGACTGGTTTGGCCAGGAAGCTATCAAGCACTGGCACTTCCGTTGCCCCTCCTCCACTGTCATGCTACTCCTGACCTCTGACTTAGAGCTGCCCCCCTGGGAGTTTCCTGCTTGCTGTGTGGGCAGTGGGAGAGAGAGGAGGGGTGAAGCTGATGTCAGGGTGTCCCTCTTACCCCCCCCCCCACTTCAGTAGCCTGTCTCCACACACAGAGAAGGGGATGGAGGGTTAGCAATGCAAATCTCTGGTGCTTAGCACACTGTTGCTATGGTACACTGTAGCCTTCTTCCGGAAAAGCTTATGCAAATGAAGAGCGCTGCGCTTCATTAGCATACTTATCAGCCGCTTTTGCGCAAGAGGTTTTTGTGCAAAAAAGAGCAGTGTAGATGGCTCCTTTTTGCGCAAAAAGCCACTCTTACACAAGAGCCTTTTTTTCTCATTTTTTCAGGAAGAATGGCTCTTGCGCAAGAGGGGGGTTTTACGCAAAAAGGAGCTGTTTACACAGCTCCTTTTTGTGCAAAAGTCTCTTGGACAAAAGCGGCTGCTAATTAATTATGCTAATGAAGCGCAGCGATATTCTACGCCGTGCTTCATTTGCATAAGCTTTTCTGGAAGAAGGCTACAGTATAGCCATAGCCTGTGTGGGTTTGTTATTCTCACGAACACAACTGTCCTTCACTCTCATCTCCCAACCCAACACATACATAGGGGCGGGAAGTTGTTGTTTCTTCTTTTACTGCTTGCACAGTGGGTTATTTTTGGTTTTTGACTGGTCTGTACATTTCATGATTTTCATTTCTCTCCTATGCTTACATGTTATTCTTTGAGCAGTGAGTTCTAAAATGCCTAACCTGTCATGGCTGGAGTAATTATCCCATTGGTAATTGCTGCTCCTGGAAGTGGCTGGCATGTCCCTACATCCCCTGGGAAAAGCAGAGCAGGGGGTCTCCACATGCTGGCCTTGCCTGCAGACACTGCTCCTGCAGCTCCCATTGATCAGTAATGGGGAACCGTGGCCAGTAGAAGCTGTGGGCTCAGTGCCTGTAGATGAGGGGCAGCACATCGAGTCTTGGAGCCATTGCTGAACATGCCAGCTGCTTTCAGGAGTGGTGCAGGGCCAGGGCTGGCGTAAGCTGCCTTAACTCCACTGCTTCAACACCTGGCAGCCATTTCAGTTAAATGGTGCCCAGCCAGTGCATGCATCCTGAACCCCTGTCCTAGCCCTGAACCTCCTCCTACATCCAACCTCCTGTCCCAGACGTGAGTTCCCTTGTACCCAAGCTCCTTCCCAGAGCTTGCATCCTGAAATCCCTCCTGGACCCCAATCCCCCCACCCTGGGCTAAGCCTGGAGTCCCTCCCACACTCCAACCCCCTTGGTCCAAGACCAGAGCCTGCACCCCAACCCTCTGCCCCAGCCTGGTGAAAGTGAGAGAGAATGGGGGAGGAAGGGAGAATGGAGTGAGCAGGGTGAGGCCTCAGAGAAGGGTTGGAGCAGGGTCAGAGCCTCGAAGAAGGGGTGGGAAGGAAGTGGGGCAAGAGTATTTGGGTTTGAGGTATATCTTACATTGCCCTTAAATTGAAAAAGTGATCTTGTGGTTAAAAAGGTTGGAAACCACTGGATTAGGAGGTAAAGAACAGCTTTCCATATGAGGAGAGATTAACAAGACTGGGACTTTTCAGCATGGAAAATAAATGATGAACGGGTGGGGGATATGTTTAGCTGTCTAGAAAATCATGAATAGTATAGAAAAATAGAATGAGAACATAAGAACATAGGAACAGCCGTACTGGGTCAGACCAAAGGTCCATCTAGCCCAGTATCCTGTCTGCCGACAGTGGCCAGCACCAGGTGCCCCAGAAAGGGTGGACCGAAGACAATGATCAAGCAATTTGTCTCCTGCCATCCCTCTCCAGCCTCTGACAAACAGAGGCCAAGGACACCATTTTATCCCCTGGCTAATAGCCTTTTATGGACCTAACCTCCATGAAATTATCTAGCTTCTCTTTAAACTCTATTATAGTCCTAGCCTTCACCGCCTCCTCTGGCAAGGAGTTCCACAGGTTGACTACACGCTGAGTGAAGAAGAACTTTAGGAAATTTTATTCATTCCTTCACCAACATAACACAAGAATCTGACCCAATTAAATTTATAGGCAGCAGATTTAAAACAAACAAAATATATTATTTTTCATAGTCAACCTGTGGAACTCTTTGCCAGGAGATGGTGGAAAGGCTGAAACCATAACAGGACAAAATAAGTTTGAGGATAGGTACATTAAAGGCTAGTAGCCAGAATGAGCAGGGATGGTGTCCCTAGCTTCTGTTTGCCAGAAGCTGGGAATAGGTGATAGGGGTTGGAGCATGATGATTGCCTCTTCTGTTTATTCCTTCTGAAGCACCTGGCATTGGCCGCTATTGGAAGACAGGGTCCCGGCCTTTTGGAAGGACCATTGGTCTGATCCAGTATGGCCATTCTGATGTTCGTATACAGCTGAAATGTATCTACCCCCTGCTATAACTCACTAGACCTCTCCACTCCCCTTCCTGAGCTGAGATAGAACCCAGGCGTCCTGATGGATTCCACAGAGTTAGTAACAAAGTAAGATGATACACTGAATTTCTAAGGCTAACCAGTGTCCCTTACCACAAGATGTCAGAATAAGTTAGTGTTAGAGCTGTGTGTTTAATATTTATTGAATTTTCTTTCTTTTATATAGGAATTAGACACAGAGCTCCTGTCAGCTAATTGCTAAGCTATCTGCCAAAAAAAGGTAGAGTTTTCCAGTGCCTTAGTAGCCCCTGGATAGAGATGAGGTGTATGAATGGTGGGGAAGGATGGATGGGGTTGTTTCCTCTCCCCATTTGGTGCTTGGCTTGTACTGAGCATGCTCAGTAACACTACTGAAGCTTCTGTCCTCAGTCCGTGTGTCGTCCCCCCCCCCTCTTCTCCCTCCCCCATCACAGTATGCACAAGTCACTCCCCCTACCAAAATCTGAAATGGTGCCCCTGGTTGGCAGAGCAGCCAGTGTAACAGAAGGATGCCAGAGCAAGCACACAGATGGAGTGAGCAAGATGCCTTCCCCTCTCTTCCTCTGCCAGAGTGGCAAGGGTACTCACACCTATGCACCTCTCAACTCTGGGTCTATGCTGACCCAGGACAGCAACTGTGAGTGTAGAGCAAAGAGAGGGACATGTCAAAGGAAATTTTAGTTGTTGGCCTCAAGAACCTGAGTCAAAAGACACTGCCCAAACAGCTCTGGGTGGGTGCTGACCCACAGTTTCATCTTTATTAAACCAGCGTGCAGCATTTCCCACAATTAATGCTGTGTCACTTGCCTCCTTTTATTAAAAGTTTATTTTCTATACTCAGACTCTGTGATTGAGAGGCGGAAGTATTGCTGCTGAAGTGTCTTTGGGCTGGCGTGTAATTTTCTCAGGTTACTGGATGGTGGCTTGAGATTATTCTGTGTTGTGATGTTGAAAAGGAATCCATAGATACTGAACTCAGTCCTGGTTGCTGCCAAATCTACCTGGCAGAGGGGTTACAGACACAAGGATATCAAAGGAAGACATGAATCGAATGATGAAATACAGTAGACTGAAGATGAGCTGAATAACCTTGGAGAAAACTATTGAGCACACTAAGTTTAAAAAAAAAATCAGAGAAAAATACAGACACAATTAGAAAAGATCATTAGTTAAAACCAGGGTGTGATAGGATATGTGTCAGCTGACGGTCAGGGCAGTGTGTGTGTGTGTGTGTGTGTGTGTGCGTGTGTGTTACCGAGAAAAGGTTTAACGTCCGTGACTTTACCGCTAGGACCGGGGTCCCGTCGCGGAGGGCAGCCAACAGGCTGACAGATGCCCCAGAGTTTATTACATCTCAGATTTCAACTGCTAGGATACAGGATCCCTGCGCAGCGAGCAGTCTAGGGAAGATTGAGAGATGCCCCAACGGATCTGTCACCTGGGAGTGAAACGATCCAAAATGCCCAAGTTCTTCCTATACCTGTCCCTTATGACTGGCTGAAGTTCTTTTAAATTGTGCTTGGTTCTGTTACAGCAACTGAAGGAGTCAGGTTAAAACTTAAACAGTTACAGGTTTATTAAAGAAGCTTATAAATCATATGGTTACAATGGCTATTGCTCTATTTCTTAACTGCTAGCAAATATAGATCTTAAAAATGGTTACAAAGAAAATAAAGGTAGAAAATAAAAATAATGGTACCAAGTGACAGCTTAATCTTTAAAGAGCTCTAAGTCTATGTGTACACTTAAGACAAAGGACCACATCCAGGTACAATTTTTACCACCTTCTGTGCCTCTCGACTCCACGTCAAGCCAGGGCCGGTCCCTCAATTCCTAGGAAAGACGAATACAAGGTGGGTGTCCCCGTGGGAACCTCAGGAGGTCAAACACCTAACCTGACCAGCAGATAGATGGTCAACTGACACTCAGAGTAAATGTGCTGCTGGACCCATCTTTATACCCATAGGGGCCTGTATCCTCTTTCTTATTGTGACGGGCCAGCAGCAGCCCGCACTAGAACAGGGTGGGCAACAGCCCCGCCGCCGGCAGAAACCCCGGGAGGGACGGCTGTGCCGGCGCACCGGCCGGGAAACGCGCCTGCCGCTCGCAGCAGGGAGCAAAGCCCGGTGGCCGGTGCAGGCAGCGGGGGCCGGCGGAGCGAGCCGGAGGTGCGCGGCCCTGGCAGGGCACGCCAAGAGAAGACCCCACCCCCTTCGTGCCAGCGCAGGGACGCCCACGCGCCGAGGGCGGAAGCGGGGCATTTAAAAGGCGGCCGCGGACCCGGCATCGGGGAGGGACACCGCGGAGATGATCCCTCCCGCCGCGGTGGAGCCGGACGAGCAGGACGTTGGGGGAGCATCCAATCCAAGGACCCGGCGCCACGGGCGAAGAGGTAAGACCAGGCGATTCGGGGGTCAGGGACAACCCTACGGGGGCAGCTAGGAAGCAGCCCGGGACAGGGACCTTTTGGCGCCCGTGGGCTGACACGCTACAGGTTGGAACCCCGTCAGCCGGGTGAGGGAGTGGTAACCCCCAAGCCCTTAGGGTCCCGGTCTGGGACCCGGTGGAGAGGGCGGGCCCAGGTCCCCCTAGTCCCCGCCCGCAACGCTGTGCACTGTCCCCCACGGGGGGGGACTAGAGACAAGGACCCGGAGTAGGAAGTGACCCCTGGGAGGTGGGACTGGCTCCTCCTGGACCGAAGGGGTGGACTAGGGCTCGCTGGGCCGTGACCCTCGGGGAGGGGCACGAGCTCGCGCCCATAACGGACCCTGTCACACTTATCTAAGATGACAAATTGTGTTGGTCCGTTTTTGTGGCGCCAGTTCTTACAAGCAAGTTTCAACTTAATTTACACTTGCAAGATAGATATCTAAACTGTAAGTACTAGACATTTTTTTACTGGGCGAGAGATTCCTCCCCCCGCGGACGGCTGTGTGTTCGTATCAATATGGGTTTCAGTCAAGGGCACTCCTCGGCAGCCTCTTGGTCAGCAATTGGCATATCTCTGTTTACAGCCATTCATGGTCACCGAGCCTGCATATCCGGGCCTTCTGTTCAAGGCTTTCTGCTCTGTGTGCTCTGCGTGCTCCAGGCAAGCAAAGATGGATGTTACAGGGGGGTTCCTGTCTGGCTACATTATGCATACCCCACACTGGAGCAGGGGGGAGTGAAAAACCTGTAGGCAGAGAAAGCCCCACCCCTTCAATCAGACTGGACATGCTCCACGTGCTGGGGCAGGATTAAAGACAAGAGAACAGCTCAGTCTGGGCTGGCCAGTGAAGGAGAAGGATCTGCAGACAGAACTCCTGCAGCCAGTGATCCAGACAGTGAGAACTGGAGCCCCAGGAGATGGCCACTACACAACCCCTGTGGAGACCCATGGAGAAGCTGCTATGTGGGATGTCGATCTGCCAGAATTGGTAGGAAGTGACCCAGGGAGGGTGCAGGAGTGGCCTCTCCCACCCAAGTATACTTGGCATATTTTGGCCGGCTTCCCAGCCAAGGGAGTGGTGGACTGTTCTGCCGCTCACAGAGTCCTGGGTTGGGATCCAGTGGAGCAGGGTGGACTCAGGTCCCCCTACCAGGGTGCTTGCCCCAACCCTACTGACTCTTTGTGCTGCCCTGAGACAAGAGCTATTGACTGTCTCTGGTCATTAGACCATACTGCCTGCAACCGGGCCTACTTACTGACACTCTGGCTATGTCTAGACTGGCAAAGTTTTTCCGCAAAAGCAACTGCTTTTGCAGAAAAACTTGCCAGCTGTCTTCACTGGCCGCTTGAATTTCCGCAAGAACACTGACTTCCTACTGTCTGAAATCAGTGCTTCTTGCGGAAATACTATGCTGCTCCCGTTCGGGCAAAAGTCCCTTTTGCGCAAAGCTTTTGCACAAAAGGGCCAGTGTAGACAGCTCAGATTTGTTTTGCGCAAAAGTGCGTCTAGATTGGCCACGGGCGCTTTTCCGCAAAAACTTTTCCATTAAAAGCATTTGCGGAAAATCATGCCAGTCTAGACATAGCCTCTGTGTTGTCCCACGACAAGGACTATTTACTGACTTTGGCCATTAGGCCCTATAGCCCTGCAACAAGGATTCTCTGTGCTGCCCTGAGAGCAGGGTAGCTGACTGACTTTGGCCATACTGCCCTGAGGCCAGGGCTTCTTACTGATTCTGGCCACTAGTCCACGCTGCCCCGGAGCACGGGCTGACCACGACGGATTCTGACCAGTAGACTGCACTGCCCTGAGAGAAGGGACATCACTATTGACCTTAGGCACTAAGCTCAAATAGCCTAGATTAAAAGGGGATATTTACAGACTAGAGCAACAGCCAACAACACTGTGACCAATCAAGCAGCGTCCACACTCCTGAATATTTTCACCCCTATGACGGGCTGTGCAGCCACACAGGATATTATTTGCTTATCTCATTTGTAAAATTTGGTGAAGCCATTTTACTTACATGTGGCTCCATTTGTTTCCCAGTGTATTTTGGAGATTTTTCCCCTAGTATAGGGCAGGTCTACACTGCGGCAAGGAACATGAATGGCTGCTTCCCTGTGTTAGCTGTATTGTGGCTAGTTTGCTTAAAATAGCAGTGAATATCCTGACACAGGCTTCAGCACCCACTGTGCAAGTGAATAGGTATCTGGGATAGTCAAACAGGCTTGTGCAGCCTATGCTGAAATCTGTGTCTCTGTGTGTTTGAATAATCAGCGTATTAAAGGGTTTCACTGTGCCAAGCTGGGCAGCTGGAGGAGGAGAGTCTTTCCCTTTATCTAGATTTTGTTATTTGATTCCTTTTTTTTTTTTTTTTTTTGGACTAGGGTTGGTTGCTTCCATTTGAGGCCAGAGGATTTCTTTAGTGCCTCACAGCACTGGTGTTCGATATTTGCTCATTCATACTGTCTATATGCAAAAGACATTTTCCTCTTTCTTTGCACTGGCATGATCCCATTAATTCTTCTGTAGCAAAATCACTAGAGAAAAGTCTTTGGATCAATGCCACTTTGATGATCTTCTGCAGATGATTTCTTTGGGTTCTTATGATCAATACTTAGGAGCAAATATTTATACTTTACTAGGCACATGTGTATGGAAACTACATTGCTCAATCGTTGCTCTCTGCTCTCACCACTTCAAAACTCAAGGCATTCCAAAGGGAAATTCAATAGAGAGGGCCAGACATGTTGAATGAGTGGATACAATTTAAACCATCTTAAAAAAAGGAAATAAACATTTAGAAAAAGTTGTTTGGGGAAAAGTAGACTAGCCACGGTTAAATAAAAGTGTTTTTATCGTATTCATTCTCAGAGTAGATTTTCATTTGATGTAGCAATGAAAAAGGCACATGCAGGATAGTCTGTAGATTACCCTAGAGTTCTCTGATAATGCCTCACCTAATTATATTCAAAACTATGGAGTTGAGGAAAATACACTTTATTTTTGTTGTATTTTTTTACATTTGGTTTTAATAGAATTATCTTTTACCATATTAGCCCACCCTCATACAGATTTGGGTCCTGTTTTGTAACCTTACAAATAAATAGTAGAATGCATAGCTCTAGTAGAACCCAAAATGAACTCCTTCTGCCTGAACAAGATTGATTGCCATCTTTTTATATTAGGACCAAAGCATCACATGGAGACCAATTACCTGAAGAAGTGGGCTGTGCCCACGAAAGCTCATGATACCATCTTCATGTTTTGTTAGTCTATAAAGTGCTACCAGACCATTTGTTGTTTTTTCTGTACAGACTAACTCGGCTACACCCTGAAGCTTCTTTTAAACCGTTTTTTTTAGATTGGGCCAAATAGTAGTTGGCACCTCCTCCAAAACTACAGTTTTCTCCTTTAATTGTGTGCCCCTTTTGGCATGTTACTTAGCTAGTGCTGCAGCTCAATATTTTACGTTGCCCTTGTTAGGCTCCTGAAATGATAATTTAATAAAGGAAGGTGATATGACTCATCATCAAGGGACAATTTGAATTATTATCTGTGGATAATTCATTATGCACACATTTTTGTGAGATCCTTAAATCAGCAGGGCTCCTTAATCAGATACTTAAAAATGTTGTCTCTAATAACTAGAGACTTGACCCATAAATCAAAAGATGGGCCAACAGAGCCAAGTCACGTTTCACATTTTACCTTGTGAGAATGAGACACTTAATCGTCGCCAAGCTCACAAAAAAAGGAGGGAACCTTCTAATGTAAAATAGTTTTTCTAAAGTAGCAACACTGCCAGCTCTTTTGTGAACGTATAGAATCACATACAACAGAAGGTGGAAATACTGGAAAGTGGCTTCAGTCCAATAACACTTCATTGATGTGTAACAGTGCCTCGGGTTTCTGTCAGAGGAAGGTAATATGTGCCCAGGATAGAGCTTTACACTTTCAGGTTTTTTATTATTATTATAGGGGCGTATTAACTTTACAACGTCTTACAGACAAGAAAATATGAAAAAAATGTTTGGTTATAAGGTTTAGTCAGGGTATGTCTAGATTAGGTTTCTAGACATAGGGAAATGAAGCGGTGATGTAAATAATCGTTGCTTCATTTACATCAAAATGGCTGCTGCACTGAGCCGATCAGCTGTTTGGCGGCACAGTGCGGTAGTCTGGACGTTCCGCAGTCGACAAGGGAAGCCCTTGGAATGAGGTTTACCGGGGAGGTCGACAAGGGCTTCCCTTGTCGACCGCGGAGCGTCCAGACTACCGTGCTGTGCCGCCAAACAGCTGACTGGCACAGCGCGGCAGCCATTTTAATGTAAATGAAGAGTCGATTATTTAAATTGCCGCTTCAATTCCCTTTTTCGAGGACACTAATCTACATGGCTTTGTTGATGGAGCCACGTTGTCTAGACATACCCTCAGAGAAATACAAGCATATGCTCACTTTCCCAAAGAAGCCCACATACTTCAGTCCCAGCATGAATCACATACTGTACTGTTCCAGTCCTGGGTTTGTTTTTAAACATCATGTAGAATTTTGTCAGGTTGATCTTGTATTAAGGACCAAAAGGGGACTAAGATTAGGACAACAAAACTCATTTCCACTTCTACCCACAAGCAAAATTGAAAGAACATAGGTCCCTAGCAATGCAACCTTAGGGCATTAGCCTGCTCTGCTGCCTTCTACCTCTTATTTTCAATATACAGTAGTAGAAGACTTACCTGGCATTGCTCGGGCCCTTCTGAGCAGGGGATTGGGAGGGGGACAGGAGGCAGGGCAGGACCTTGGGGATGTGGGTGGCTCAGAGCAGAAGGCCGCTGGCTGCGACCTGGGGCCAGCACTTGCATTCCATGCCATCTCATTGTCCTGGCACAACCAAACTCTGATCTTGCTTTAAGTTAGGATAAGAGAAAGCTGCCTACCAAATTTGGTGGCCCTAGCTCTTACCGTTTAGAAGGAGTTCTTGAATAGACTCACCAGACAAACACACAGACAGATACACAAATCCTCTAAAATATATAGTAGATAAATTGAGGAACTATGTGGATTTAGAAGTCCAAGGGTCCAACTCTTCAGATATGGGTGTCTAAAACTAAGTTCCTAGATCCCTGTTTAGGCACTCAGGTAAGTGGCCTGATTTTGAGGAATGCCCAGCACTCAGCAGTACCCACTGATGTTAAGAGGCTGTTCAGAACTTCTGAAAAGTCAGGCCAGCTCTTTAGGTACATGCATATGGATTTCAGACCCTTGCTTTGGACACCCATATTTAAAGATTTGGACCTTTGGATTCTGAAATCCATATATTTCCTAATCCTGTGCTATATATAGAAAATAAGAGGTAGAAGAAAACATAGCGGGCCTAGACTGATAGGCAACAATAGTCACTTAATAGTTCAGTTCATTAGCAGTGCTATCCAGCACAGAACTTTTTTTTCTAAAAAAGCACCTTGTCTGAACCTGGAACAAAATATTGATGGATCTGCCCCATGTTGTTAGAGTAAGTCAACCTTGCAAATATTACAGTTCAGGATTCTTCGCAAGTGGTTGGCCTCTCCTACTGTGTAGGAGGGATTCTTAGCTGCTGGCCCTTGGAGTTGGTCCATAGTCTAGGGTTGCCAGGTGTCGGGTATTCACCTGGACAGTCCGGTATTTTTGGCTCCTGTCCAGTAAAAAAATTCAGAGAATACCAGACACCTAAGATGTCTGGTACTTTCTGAATTTTTCCCTGGTCAGGGAGTGAAAATGCCGGGCACCTAGCAACCCTACAAACACTCAGTGCCCTGCCTCCCACCCAGAGCCGCCCCCGGCCCCCAACATCCCCAGCCCCTATGCTTACCTGGTTCCCCAAGGCTGCCAGCACAAAATGGCTACCGGCCAAAAGACCTAGGGGAAGCAATGCTATGACTGGGTCTTAGTGCTCAACCACTCCCCTGTTCCCATCCTTGCACTCACTCTTAAAGGGGACATGCTGTTGTTGGGGTGGGGGGGTTATGGCTTAATAAGTCCTTGGAGTCCTTTTTTTTCTTTTCCTCAACAACTTTGGTCTCCCCCCCCCCCTTATGTTCCAGAAAACACAGAGCACACTTTTGTCTCTCCAGAAATAATTAGCAGCAATTATTTTTAATAATAAATTGCCTGCTTTCAGACAGTGACCCTATCTAGAGCTTCAGAAATACTTTTATCTGGGGTGGGGGCTAAAAAGTTAGAATGAATAAAGTCCATTTCTGCTCACTATCACCCTAACAACTTCAGCCACGTTCTAACTGCTGGGGTCTATTGGAAATAGTAGTTTAAAGGCACTCCTGAAAGCTAGTCGGTGGCATGCAGCAAGAAACCACAAGCAGTCTGTGAGAGAAAGTGGGGGAAAAGGGATTATACATTAATTTTCATACATCTCTGATGCAAAGAAAGACATGCCTGCTGTCTGGATTTGAGCCTACTGTGGTAATTTGATTTAATGATTTTGATTCAGCCCTGACTACTTTGCCTGCTTTTTTTCAAAACTCTCAGCCACAAAGGGTTTGAAGATAGGAAAGATTTATTCCAGCAGAGTCCAGCAGAAACCACGTCTGTCTTGATATCATTTAACATTATATACTTGTCTACTGAGTGCATTCTTAGTCAGAATATAAAAATCTCTGTAGTCGATAGAGTTCATCTTGTGTTGTCAGATGTGGGAGTAAAGATGTTTTATACTTTGTTAGATATAGGCCTGAGCCTTTGGAGAGGAAAAAAAAAAGGTGGAAAGGGTCTCACTTATCTCTGTGGCAGTAGTGTCAGCTGGGAGATGCCTGTCTCTGAAGTGAAGACCTAAGAGATTAGGCACAATGTTGTAAGGTAGATGTGCCAAAATATTAATTTCTTAAGACTAAAGCTTAAGTAGCTACTTTTTTACTTAGCAAAAGATAAGACACTACTCAAAGAGACACTGTATCATTTATATTTGTTATGATGTCCAGAAACTGAGTCCAATATCATTAATGCACTTGTGTCAGGTGAAATTGAAACAGCAAGAATATCTTTCTTGGAAGAGTTCAGACCTACTTAAAACAGTTATTTCTACATGTGTTTGTATGATACAGATTTTACAAACATTTGGGTTTCTGTTGTTGCAACTTATACACCTTTTTCTTTTCCGTTTCATCATATGACACAATGGAGCATAGCATTTTACACCTTCAAGGTGTGTTTAAACATTAGCTAATTAAGCTTCCCAACAGATTGAGAATTAACACTGCATTACAGTAAAATGGAGAGGCACTAGTTAATCTAGTACTGATTATGTGGGGAGACAGAGATGTGCTCCCTCAAGAAAAGGGAGAGATGGGCACAGAATTTTGCATTAGAAAGCCACAGTTATTTGCCTACTTCTCCTTTGTTCCAGAGTAGCAGCAATTAGCTACTTATCTATCTTCCCAGTAGTGCTCATATGATGGGTCAGGTCCTAGAAGGCACAATATGTGAGCCCTATAAGTCCCTGGATATCCACTTTATAGCCATGGGTATCTACATCCACATCTGCATCCACAGATGTGAATGTAGAGATCTGCAGCTCATTTTTTGCAGATCTGGATGCAGATACCAACTTTGTGTCCACGCAGAGCCCTACATGTTCTCCCATTTATCTCAGCTATGATAATGGAGAGAAGAGCTCAGATCCAAGTTCTGCTTAGTGTGATTTAGATTGTATTACTCTCTTTATTTTACCACCATTAAATTCCTGTGAATGAGTGAGAATTATACTAGCACTAATTTGCCATAGTTTTGTATGGTGCGCTTTGTTTATGGTTTCAAATTTTGACTTTGTTTAGTACTGCAGAGCTAGAAATTATTTTATCCTTAAAAAAATCCACAAAATCTTTCAGTAAAATTTCATTCATTTTTTAGCTGGGAATTTTTTGATAGCCAAATTTTTGTATAATGTATTTAAGCTTTTATTTGGGTCTCTGTTTTGCTTTTAAGTATCAAAACATTAGCATATAATTTTAAAAATAGGTACACAATTTAGTTATGTATCAGAGGGGTAGCCGTGTTAGTCTGAATCTGCAAAAGCGACGAAGAGTCCTGTGGCACCTTATAGACTAACTGAAGTGTAGGAGCATAAGCTTTCGTGGGCAAAGACCCACTTCGTCAGATGCATGTACTGACGTCATCAGGTACATGCATCTGACGAAGTGGGTCTTTGCCCACGAAAGCTTATGCTCCTACACTTCAGTTAGTCTATAAGGTGCCACAGGACTCTTCGTCAATTTAGTTATGTTATTTAAATTTAAGATGGACAGCACATTGTTACACAGAGAACCATACTTTAACAATATAGTACTGTACAAGGTGTAAGATTTTTAAGAAGAGTGATTGTATAGCAAAATACTGTATGTTGCACATTTTTTTTGCTGGTGAGTGAATGTGTGGTCTAATTATGATCCACTTTCTTGAATTGCTATATTTTGGTATCTTTCCTAGCACACAGTAAAGCTCTTTCTATCAAAATGTATTGATATAAATTGAGTGCCATCTAGAAGAGCATAACTTATGGAAATAATTTCAGACTCTCTATATGCATATTTAGTAAGTAAGGCTCTCGTATTTGTTATCTTGTTGTATATAAATTTTGAAGTTGCTTTGTCTTGGATATTAGCAATATCTGAAATAGATTGTGGAGTAGAATTTTACCTTTGTTTTACATTGTTATAAATTAGAAATGGGTTTTGAGAGGAATTTTGAAGTCTAGATCTAAATCCAAATTCAAATGTAATGGCTTGAACCTATCTTTACTGTAAACTGTACAATAAATGTATAGGTTCGTCTTAAGCAATTTTGACATACCATCCTAGCAACAGTAACTGCTTTTTGTAATAAAGCATGGTCCACAGACAATTATGGGCAAATTTTCCAAGAGTCCCTAACAATGATTTATGCTCCTACGTCCCATTATCCTTCAATGGGACATAGGTGATTCATTCCCAGGCACTTCTGAAACTGGTTACCCTATATGTTTGCAGTTAGATTTTCAAAAGGATTGGCTGATTTCTGCATCCACTGAAATACAAAGAAGTTTTACCATTGACTTCGATGGGAGCAGAATTATGCCAATGCAAGAGCTTTTGCTGCACTTGAAGTTTTGTAGATTCAAAAGAGGAAATAAAGTAGTTAAGGATCAATCTGAACAGACTGTTGATTTTGTCTGATTTATTTTTTATCCTGACAAGATTGCTATTTCATTGCAGATATTTAGCATTATATTCATCAATCTCTTCGGTTGGATTTTCCTCTTGGGTAATTTTCCACCCATTATGGGCCACATCCTGAATTCCTTCCTTGTATTTTAATTTGTATTTATTATGAAGTTCGGCTTTGAGGTAGGACGTTTTATAAATCATATTGTTACATTGCTAAAGGGAAATCTCTTCCCTTGTGTCTTTAAAAAGTCCACCTGCTCTGTCATATAACTTGGGATCATAAATTTGGCATTCTCCTGCTGGCTTTATTTAATAATCTGCTGTTTGAACAATGACACCATATTTCACAGGAGTGAAGGTGATACACAACAATCGATCATGATTGGTTATAACCGCAGGCTGACAGACAAGATCTTATTCTGTCCCAAGAAAGTTCCTTCCAAGACACTTCTGCCTGGACTAGAATAGAATGAATAACACTGAGATTTACAACTGTTAACAAACTATCAGAACTTGACAAAAGTAAATTTTATTTAGTATTTGTTTAGGGCTCTTCTTGCTCTTGCATCTGCAATAGAATTGTTAACCTGCTTCCTCTTTATGTCTACATTTTCCCCTGTGCAACCCCACATCTAACAAAGGATAAAATGCGTATGGTTCCACATCCATCTTTTAGTTGGTGAGGGATGTGAGTTAGGAAGACTCCAGATTAATTCAGATCCTACATGGAGCTTGCAGGAAGGCAACTAGAAAAGGGATCTTTTTACATGCAAACAATAATAAACGGTAAACTGACCTGAGACTAAACTAAATATGGGATCCCATATCACCATTGATACCGAAATACCTTTCAGTCTGATATTACACTTTAATATGGCTACAGTGTGGTCAGGTTTACACTAAATATCAGTATAACTACATCATTCAGCTACCGCAACAACACATATAACTCAGAGTCATCCTACTGAGGCCATAATCAGTCATCTTCCCAGCTACTTGAAAGTTTTCCTTCTTTATATTGTTTCTCATTTCTTCCCAGAAAGCAAGAGTGCTATAAATCCATTAGAGAAGTTATTCTCAAGTCTGACTGGGGAAAACAATCCATCGATTGACTAACTGAAAGACTTCCATTGGCTTCAGTGGGAGATGGATCAGACATTACACAAGAAAGTACTGGAAAATTGGAGAGAGCGAGAGAGACTTGTGAGACTGCCAGCTCAGCTTTGTGCTCAATAAAATTCAGACATAAGCTTTAGATTTCTTTGGTGCTTATCTGGATTGAACCATTTGATTTCCTTGTCAAATCAGGGCCATTGGTGAAAAAGCTGACTTAACTCTCCCAGATCTTATTCCATGCTATGTCTCTTTTCTGTCCAATGTGGTGAGACATGCCATTTAAAAACACACTTAGAAATCTAGAGCTAGATCAGTATAACTGGACATAGCTGCACTGAGGTCATCAGAGGCATGCCAGTTTACACCAGCTGCCGTTGCAGCTCTTTCTTTTCAGTGTGGTACCTCCCCTCAGAAAAGTTGTATACACAATTGCATGTAAACACTGGCAACATGCACTTCAGGCTATGGAGTGAGGTTGACTCCCCCACCCTTGCAAGATTTCACAGAAGATTAAGTTTCAAATTAGAAACTGTTCTCCCATATAAAATAAACCAAATCTATAAATGTAACCTGTGGAGTAAGTTAAACCAAATCACACAGCCTTCAACACTGTTTCAATCAGATTGGGATTGTATTTGGAATTTCTTTTAAAGGGCCAAATTCTACCCTAATATACACTGCCATCCAGAGGCACTGACTCCAGGAGTGCTCTAGGGCTCAAGCACCCACAGAAATAAAAATAGGGGGTGCTCAGCAGGGGAGTATGGGCTCTTCCCCATGGGCCCTACCTGTGTTGTGACTCTTCCCTGAGATCCCCACTGATCCTTCCTCTCCACCCCTCCCCTGGTCACTGGCCCTTAAGGCAGGAGGAGGGATGGGGGGCAGAAAGGAATGAGCAGGCACTCAGGGGAGGGGGCAGAGAGATGCAAGCAGGCCTCAGGAGAGAAGTGAGTGGTGGGTAGACATGGGGAGACCTCGCAGGAGTAGCAGAGGAAAAGTGGGGGGTGAAGAACTCATGCACCTGTGCTTCCATCCCACCCCACTGGAAATCAGTGGAAGTGGATCAGGGTTTACATCAGAATTTGAACCAGAAGAGCAAGATTTTAGGCTAGTGCATGCTTTATCCCTAAACTGTCAACAAAACTTAAAATGGTACTTACAGCCAAAATTAGTCAACTCCAACTGGTCATTTTTTTGAATTCTCCATATGAGTAAGGCCCTTTCAGTGATATTGGCTTTTCATCTAACTCCCTGAGGAAGTTTGAGAAGACTTACCTTAAGATTGTTCTAGGCAATCTATTAGTGCTCACCTCACTCAGTGCTCAGCTCTGGCACCTTTTATGTTCTTTCTGGAATTTCACCCCTTCTAGGCAAGAAAAAAGCAAAATATCTTCAAGCTGGCAGTAGCCTAGGATACTCCAGAAAAGCCAATGTTTATGGGCTCTCAGCACAGTGATGGTGCCCTCGCTATTCCTGAGTGGCAATCAGACGTATATATTGTAGCTCCAAGAATCTTTTGTCAACAATGTAGAAAAAACAGATCAGAAGACATGCAAGCTGTAGTCTTGTTAAGGCCATTCTTTGGGGTAATTCTAAGCAGCAAAAAATCCAGCCCCTGCCTGCTTTCTTCTTTTCCAGTTCTTACTTGTCATGTTTTGTAACAGGACAACTTCTTTTGCTTCCTAGGTGTGCTCAATATTGAGCAGAAAAGGAAATTCCTTTACTCCAGCTGTTTTCACTTCATTGCTAATGAGGATTTCTTTTGATCTTCCTGCTGACCTCTTCTTATCCCTTCAGAGATGGTTTCTTTGCTAGCAGAGTATTGGGACCCAGTAACTAAAAAGCTCTTAATGCTTGCTGTGCTACAGGATCCCTCTGTCCTTCAATTTCCCAGGGAAATTGGAAGAGTTATATAACCTCATAGGGCTCTTGTGAGAACTGACACTGGAAAGAATTCAGTATCTTTAATAAGGAACTCTTTAACAGCTATATTTAATATTTTAAATTGAATTTTCTGCTTTCTTGTTCACAAGCATTACAATGGCTTTTTAAGCAGCAGAGGGAAAGTAAGTTTGAGAGGAAAACAGCAAATGTATGTAAGCCTACCAATCCCTCTCTTTAATGCCTGCTTGCTTCTTCAAGTTTCACTGCAGCTGGTACTGGATCCAAGGAATAATATGCATGAGTGATATCATCATACTAAGTGCTTGGACCAGGGAGCCGCTTGTAACCCACTAGTCAGTGTTATGTAGCTTGATTTTTATTTTTCGAAATCTTGAGAGATGGGACTCTATTATTGCCACCATTTAAGTGACAGCTGACAACAGGGTCATCCAGAGCTGAAAGCAGTGAATCTCTATAAAGAGCCAAGCTTTGTAGCTGGGCCTGGTAGCTGAGGCTACATCTACACTATGTGCTTTTTTTCTGCAGAAGATATGCAAATGGTGTACTCATTGGCATATCTTGCGCTCTCATTTGCATATCCTTGTCCGATCCTTTTTGCAGAAGAGGTTTTTGCAATAAAAAGCCCTGTGTAGATGGGGGCCATTTGTCGGGGGGAAAAAAACTTTTGCGCAAGAGCCTGTGAACCTCAACCCAGGGCTTTTTATCGCAAAAACCTCTTCCGCAAAAAGGATCGGAAGAGGATATGCAAATGAGAGTGCGAGAGATGCAAATGAATGCTCCATTTGCATATCTTCTACCAGGAAAAAAACAGGGAGTATAGACGTAGCCAAATTTGTATTCTCTGTGGATCAGGTACATATAACCAGAAAAGCAGAGTATGATTCTTTGTTTGTAAGCAAAACAATCAAGCTAATTATACACAGGATCCTGTCAAATGCACAAAGCCTAGAAATTGAAAAAAACCTGAATTGGTAACTGAGGATGTGTCTAGACTACAGGGTTTTGTCAACAAAACTGGACTTTTGTCGACAAAACTATACCTGCGTCTACACTACCGTCAAGTTCTGTCAACATAATGTAAACCTCATTCTACG
Organism: Pelodiscus sinensis; assembly: GCF_052426305.1. NCBI lineage: Eukaryota > Metazoa > Chordata > Testudines > Trionychidae > Pelodiscus > Pelodiscus sinensis. The sequence continues at coordinate 206,036,095 of NC_143052.1, forward strand.
AGGAATAACGCCTTTTGTCGACAGAGTTCTGTCGACAGAAGACGTTATTACATCTACACTGTCCTTTGCGTCTACACTCTCATGTCAACAAAGCGGCTTGCTTTGTCGACAGAACTGGATGTAGTCTAGATGCTCTTTGTCAACAGAAGTTTTGTCAACAGTATCTGTCGACAAAAGCCTGTAGTCTAGATGTACCCTGAATTACAGTAATTGGTAGTGTATTTTATAATAATATGCACAAAGTCTTCAAATGGAAATAGGGGCTTGTTCAAGGGCCAGCAAACAGGGCATATGTGTAACCCCCACAAGGCAGATTTGAACTTGGGACATCTGAAGTGGAGTATAGGAACCTCTACCCTCTGAGCTAAAAGTCTGCTGGCTCCCAACCCATGCTGTAGAGGTCTCTTGGTTTTAACCGTTGCTGTGGTCTAGGTACCACTTGCATTGCTCAGTAACCAAACTAGGTGTGTGGGTTACATATGCACCCAATCTCTGTGTCCCTCTGCAGCCTTGGCATGTGAGGAAGTTCCTTTTCGCACATCCTTACAGCTGCTGCTTTTCCTTCCTTGCTGCTGGAGTCCCACTTGTTGCTTCTGCCTGCAGCACTCCCTGACTTGAAGTGGTTTCCATTACGTCCAGGAATTACAGTTTCATTCAGTGGTTCTCGGCATCCCTGCTATACAAATTGTTCCAGCATCTCTATCTGCCTGCACCCACTGACTAGTGAGCGGTCTGCAAAGCAGGCAGCAGTCACTGGGACTCCAGTAGCAGGGAAAGAGAAGAACAGCTGTGGGGATGGAAGAGGAGTTCAGCTATCCATCCTACTGCTTCCTTCTTCCTTGGGCTGAAGGGAGAGACACAGAGAGGTTAGGTCTAGACTACAGTCCTTTGTCGGAAAAAACTATGCAAATTGCGCTCCACAATTTGCGTAACTTTTTCCAATCACTTTTCTAGAAGAGGCTTTTCCATCATTTGGTGCCATCTAGATGCGGCCAAATGGGAGAAAAGTCTTCTCTTTCGGAGGAGCCCTTGTTCATCGTAGAAGGAGGTATATAGGGCTCCCTGAAAGAGCAAGTTTGCCTTCTGCAAAAAAAAAAAAAAAAAAAAAAAAGCAGAAGAGCAAACGCATTCTCTGGACACGTCAGAGTTTTTCTGGATAATACCAGAGTTATCCTGGAAAAACACACCAGTCTATACGTACCCTGAGAGTGAAGCTGCCGATACTAAATCCCTGGGCTACATCTAGACTGGCATGATTTTCCGCAAATGCTTTTAACGGAAAAGTTTTCCATTAAAAGCATTTGCGGAAAAGAGTGTCTAGATTGGCACGGACGCTTTTCCACAAAAGCACTTTTTGCAGAAAAGTGTCCGTGCCAATCTAGACGCGGTTTTGCGCAAGAAAGCCCCGATCGCCATTTTTGCGATCGGGGCTTTTTTGCGCAAAACAATAGCGTGTTGTCTACACTGGCCCTCTTGCGCAAAAGCATTTGTGCAAGAGGACTTTTGCCCGAATAGGAGCAGCATAGTATTTCCGCAAGAACACTGAGAATCTTACATGAGATCGTCAGTGTTCTTGCGGAAATTCAAGCAGCCAGTGTAGACAGCTGGCAAGTTTTTCCGCAAAAGCAATTGCTTTTGCGGAAAAACTTGCCAGTCTAGACGCAGCCCTGGTGTTCCTGTCAGAGGTATCCCAGCAAATTGGAAGGAGGGTCTCTCTCACCTTTCATTTGTGTATGTTGAATTGCGCCCTTCCAAAAGTGCTCAAATTTAAATTCTGGTGTATGCCCCTGGGTGGAAATGAAAAGTTGATGTGGACCCTTTAATTCTTCTAAAGGCAAAGTTTGTAATAGGGATGAAAGCGATTAGTCAACTATCCAATAAGCAAATGCTTCCCTCACTGATTGCTGCCTCTATCAGAGAGGGGCAGAAAGGGGAGAGAGCAGGAGCCGGTGCTGGGGGGAACCAGTAAAGCCGCGGGGGCAGGAGAGGCAGAGGCACAGTGGGGAATGGGCGCTTCTGCTTTTCAAATGTGCAAGATCCTCCACCTGCGGACGGGGACTGTTACCACCAGGCAACCCCTGTTTGAGGGGGCAAGGGCTGACTGTGGGCAAGGGCTGCTCAGCCACCAGCCCCTGTTCTTGACAGCCAGGGCTATCTGCTGCGAACAAGGGCTGCTGGACTCAGCGCGAGCCAGGACCAAGCAGACCTGTCTCACACTGATCGCTGTGGCTCTGCATTTTAAATATGAGAAGAGCTGGCATTTTAAAATGTAGAACTGCAGCGCGGATGGCTCTGGAGTTGGCACAAGTCAGCTCCACTGGAGCTACCTCTGCTGTGGCTCTGCAGAGGTGCTTATCGACTAATGATATAATTGATTCAAATTGCATTGATTGTGATTAATCAAATAATCACATTTTAACATCCTTAGTTTGTAAGAGCTAAGAAATGCTAAGTTGTGTCATTTTGTCATACAGAGCCCAATTGTGCTGGCTTCTTCCGAGACTGATTTAAGAGTACCTGTTCCAGAGTTTACAGTGCAACACTTCCATCCTGCCATTGGATTTATGCGACTGGCCCTTTACACTTGTGCAGATCCCCTCTGAGGTTATTTGTGTGTTTAAACTTACTCTAACACAGAATACTTAAGGAGGGAACAGGCTGCATGTTAGGGGAAGGAGGGTTAAAAGACGGTAACAAATCATGCTTGCTATGTTTGACTGTATATGTTTCCTAAAGTACTGGCATTTTTTTCTTTACTCTGAGCCAGATTGCATTTATACTTGATGCTGCACAACAGTGGTGGCCCGTCAATACAGGCTAACTAGGCAGTCGCCTACGGTGCCAAGATAAATGGCCATTGAGGGCTTTGGAGGTGGGGCGCCGATCGCGCATTTCGCCTAGGGCGCCAGTTGCCAGCAGCTCATCTAGGGCTGCTCCTACTGTACAATACCTTCTTCCACAAATCCCCCACCACAATCAGCAGGACTACTTGTGGAGGAAGGCACTGTATATGTGACAGAAGGGTCCTACATTTTTTACTATTTGAACACTGAATTTTTGTATATTGGCTTATGGTGCTGGATCCCTCTGCTAAAATCAGGTGGCTCTATTAGAGTAATATATCATCTACAGTCAATATCAAAGAGAACAATAGGAACAAGAAGGCTGCCTGTGAAGTAGCTTAGTGAACCATGGGCAGACTTTCTTTTGAAAAGTACTGTACTTCAGTCCTCTGGTAATGATTTTCAGGAGATGACTGGGGGCAGTATTTGACTCTGTTCTATAATGCATGGTCTTACTAGTTCACTGCAGCATACTCTGGGACTTACTGCACACAGGCTTTTCTTTAAGCCTGGAAAGAGAGCTCTGTGTTTCTTCCTTCCCCACCTCTCTCTTTATAGCTTCATTGTCAGTGCTGTGGCAGATGAGGTGTTGATTTCTAGCCGGGTGGCAGAAGTGGGCCATCCAGAGCAATGCTAGAACTGTTGGGAGCCTCACTCTTTCTGTGGATTAGAAAAAGGCTGTAAATTTGCCAAAATTTGAAAAACAATTCCCAGGACAACAAAAGGCCTTTTCTTTTTCTTGTACAAATGAATGAGACAGCTCTACATCAGACCAACGCTAGCTGCACAAATCCCAGCCAGCTGCTCTGGAGAGTATTATTGAGTCAAAAAAGAACAAGGGACAGTAGTTGCATACTAATACTAACCTCAATTTGTCAGCAGCAGCTTTTCACACTCAGCACAGCTGGAGACTGTTTTTGCTTGTTGGGTCCAGAAGAACAATTAGAGCCTGATCTTAAAGGGTCCTGAGCCCCACTTTAGAGGTGAGCGCTCTCATTCCCACAGCATGACATGGGAGGTGAGGGAGCTCAGAGCTTCTCAGGAATTGCTGGAAATTTGTAAGCTTGGGCCTTTCGTTTAATAGTACAGTATGGCTGAAGTAGAAGTACCAGGCCAAGTAGAAAGGAGGACTAATATTTAATATTTGAGATCAACTGTTGGCTGATGCTTCTGACACCCCACAGTGGCCTATAACAAGAATTTTTTTAAGTGGCTTCTTTACACATCATTGCCCAGCATTTACTGTACACTCTTTTATCTGCAGGACATTGATGACCCAGAGGATCCTATCAGGCAAGATTAAAAGCCAAGACAAGGCTGTATTTTGCCCACCCCAGATTTAGGATGTTCACTGCCACCCTGACAGTTTCATTAGTGTTAAATACACTATGTGCTAGAGTCATTAATTCCCCAGGAATGGTCTGATTTCACAAAGTACTCAGAACAAGTCCAGAGGTGCCCACCTCCCCACAGAATCAGGCCATATATATACACAGAGTTTTTCTCATCTAACTCATCTTATTGTTGTAGCAGCACTCAAATGTCAGGGCAGTATATTTTCTAAGAGGCTGTTTGGACATTGTGATGAGTAAGCAAACTGGCTTGGATAAAATTGTTAGAACCACCTCTTCCCTTAAGATTTTTTTGATTTCTTGAAAATGTCCATTAACTTAATTTTTGCCCACACCTTTCACCTGTCTTGTCATAGGATTTCCTCAACTTTAACTAAAAACTAAGCAACTTCAGCTCATTCAAGGGAATTCTGCATGTCACATTGTGAGATGCAAGTGATACTGGAATGGAATACCTCATTCATTAACAGTATCTAAGACTGGCGATAGGATTGCCAGATGGGTTAAAAAAAATACTGGACAAACTTGATCTCAGATTGGAGGAGCGAGGAGAGACTGGCCGGGAGGGGGGAGTGGGGCTGGCCAGGAGAGATGGGGGGCGGGGACCGACCCCCAGGAAGCAGGGCTGGCCAGGAGGGGGTTGGGGAGCAGGGCTAGTTGGGGGGGAACCGGCTGCCGGGGAGAGGGGCTGACCAGGAGGGGGTTAGGGAGCGGGGCTGGCCGGGGCGGGAACGAGTTGGCAGGGAGCAGGGCTGGCCTGGGCACACGCAGATCCCAGGGTGCTGCCTGTCCCACGCACGGTCCCAGCAGGGCAAATGAGCGAGTCTGGCCTCAGGGATTCCATCTTGTCCTGGCCCCACCCCCCGCCCTCCTCCTCTCTTCTGAGTAGTTGCGTACTGATACTCATGTTAATAATAAAAACTTAATTAGAAAATACCGGACATTTATTTGTCCATTATTTTCTCAATTTGTTTCCAGGACAGAAAGTTCAAATACCAGACTGTCTGGTTCAAAACCAGACACCTGGCAACCCTAATTAGGGACAATGAAGTCATTGGTGGGATTTAAGCATCAATGCAATAACATGAGTTAAACCACTCACCTCCCACTCAATCAGCCTCCATCTCAGATCAAAAATACACATTTCCCCTCTTTTGCACTACAGGCAGTCCCGGGGTTACGTACAAGATAGGGACTGTAGGTTTGTTCTTAAGTTGAATCTGTATGTAAGTCGGAACTGGCGTCCAGATTCAGCCACTGCTGAAACTGATCAGTTTCAACAGTGGCTGAATCTGGACGCCAGTTCTGACTTACATACAGATTCAACTTAAGAACCCCAGGCATCCCCAAGTCAGCTGCTGCTGAAACTGATCAGTGGCTGATTCCAGGAAGCCCGGGGCAGGGGCTTCCTGTAGTCAGCCACTGGTCAGTTTCAGCAGCGGCTGACTTGGGGACGCCTGAGGCAGAGCTGCTGGGGTGCTGCTGGGTTGGTCCAGTAGCGCCGCCGCTCCTCGGCGCTACTGGACCAACCCAGCAGCACCCAAGCTGCTCTGCCCCAGGCGTCCTGATTCAGCCGCTGCTGAAACTGACCAGCAGTGGCTGAATCAGGACGCCTGGGGCAGAGCAGCTGGGGTGCTGCCGGGTTGGTCCAGTAGCGCCCAGAGCGGCGCTACGGGACCAACCGGCAGCGCCCCAGCTGCTGTACCACAGGCGTCCGGAGAAAAGCCACGGAGCACGGGGGCAGTGGGACAGCCCAGACGCACCGTGGCTGTCCTGCTGCCCTCGGGCTCCGTGGCTTTGCTCTGCTTTGCTCCTCATCTCTCTGGTCTGCAGACCAGGGGGACGGGGAGCAAAGCCGCAGAACACACAGGCAGCGGACAGCCCAGACGCGTCTGGGCTGTCCACTGCCCGCGTGTTCCGCCGCTTTGCTGCCTCTCCCTGGTCTGCTGGAGACCAGGGAGACGGGCCCCATTCGTAACTGCGGATCCGACGTAAGTCGGATGCGCGTAACTCAGGGACTGCCTGTACACTGGTAATTTCTTAATGTTAAACCACCTGAAATACAGTAGTTATTTTGACACCTACTCATTTGTAAGCCTCTGAATTTGAGATGTGCTCTGGACCAGCATCCATTGTTTAGGGAAAAGATTGGCTTCTTAGCCTAGCCAAATCTACAAGATTTCTGAGATTGGCCTTATGCTGTTTGGATAGTTGAATCTATTCAGTATTTATTTTGTTCTTCAGAGTGGGTAAAATCATCCATGAACAAGGGGCTTTGTCATCACACGAGTCCAGCTTCAGCCCTCAGAATAGGTTGCTCAGAACAGGACTTAAGAGGATCAATAATACAGAGGCTTTTTCCTGGCCTCCTCAGTGAGGAGGAATTTCACTCTGTGTTTTCAAGGTGTTCACTGCTCTCCCTGAAACATATGTGGTTTACCACAGCTTATTACTTCCACCAGCAGCTCTTGAAGTGTGGGTCGGGATCCCAGAGTGCAGAGACACAGACCCCTGCTATACCTCTTCCCGCCTTTGTCCTGTGACCTGGAGTATTAATGGGAGGGCCTGGCGCTGGCAGCAGGGGCCCATGCCTCCTGCCCCTCACTCACTGGGGGAAATGGATCCACCCACCAGTCAATGCAGGGGGCAATCCCAGCCCTTTCCCTGAGCGACATGGTCAGAAGCCAGGGGCACAGAGTGGGCTAGGCCATGTCACTCTGCTTTTCCCCACTGCTGTTGGAGAATGTGGGGAGGCCTAACCTCCGCTCCAGGAGCCAGCCCCCCACTAATCTCCCAAGCTGCCCAGAGGCTCTGGCCACACTGGCTACTGGCCTCTTGCCCCTCTCGCCTATGGAGTTGCAGGCTGCTTGTGCCTAGGGTTGCCAGGTAGCTTCAGAAAAAATACCGGACACACTTGATGGAGGGGTAGGGGGGCAGGGGGATCGGCTGGGAGGGGAGCAGGGCTGGATGGGAGAGGGGTGCAGGCCGGGGAGAAAATCGGCCGGCGGGGAGCGGGACTGACTCAGGCACATGCAGATCCCAGGGTGCTGCCTGTCCTGCGCACGGTCCCACGAAACATGAGCGAGTCCGGCTACTGCTCCACAACGTGCTTGAACAGCTCTCAGGAGCACAGACAGGGCTTCTCCTCCTCCCCAAGGCGTCACTCCTACGTCAGATGCAACCAGAGGCTCCCAGAGCCGATTGCGCCCCGCCTCCCAGCCACTCCCCCCCGCCCCTGCCAGGCTTCCGTTGGGCGCGCAGCCAGAAAACCAGAAAATACCGGACATTGCACATGTCTGTTATTTTCTGAATTTTTTTACTGGACAGAGGGCCCAAAAACAGGACTGTCCAGTTGAATACCGGACACCTGGCAACCCTACTTGTGCCCCCCCCCCACCACACACACACACACACACACACACACAAAAGACACCCTGCCAAAAGGGGTTGGAACTTCATTGTAAGGGGCTTACCAGGGCTGGTGTTAGACTGGCTGAGGCCTAGCACTGAAGCCTGACTGACTCCCAGGGCTCAGGCTTCAGCTTTAGCCCTGGATTATGGGGTTCAAGTTACAGGTCTCATGCCCAGGAATGAAGCCCCTGGGCTTTGGCTCTGCCCCTCTGCCCAGAACAGTGGGGCTCAGGTTTTGTCCCCCCCCCCCACCCTTGGGATCATGTTGTAATTTATGTTAGAATAGTTGTGGTGCAATGAAGTTTGAGAACCCCTGGCTTACAGCTAATACATTGTTATTCCCACGGCCATTAACAGCATACCACACAGTAGAGATAATTTTCAGCATTAAATAGCAGCTGCATAATTACTCTCAACTCTGCCTACTCACTGAAAGGGTTCCTTAATTGTGTACCTCACTAAAAGAATGGCCAGAAGCAGGAATCAATAACTTATTACACAATCAGATTGGGATAAATGCACATTGAATCCTGAAGCAAACAAATTCACAGGTAAGGAATTCACTTTTTTTCTTAATAACTTAGACACCCACTGGTACTAATACCTTGGCTATATGAACAGTAGGAATCAAGCTGGAAGAAGTAAAAATGTGAAATGTACACAGTTGTTACTGCAAATAGTGGCTAGAGAATGAAATTGTGTTTGATCTTGGGTAGAGGTGCAAAAAGCGGGTGCTGGAGTAAACACCTTACCACCCTTTGTAGCAGCTAAACATAATCCCACTTCTTGTACTCAGAGAGCACAAAGACTTTCCAGGTAAATACAGGGCTTTCCTAATCCTTCCCCAAACAACTCAGTCATGTCCCCCCACCCACCACAGTCTGACATTCACCAGGACAGCTAGTGGCAAGGATTTTTCCTTTAGCACCTGTAAAAGGATGCAGCAGGCAGGGCCAGATTAATTCTTTGCGGGGGTGGGGTATTAGATGTTTGTGGGAGCCCCTAGACTCTTGGGTGAGCCAAAAAATGAGGTGTTCAGGGTTGAGGCAGGAGATGGGTAGAGGAGAGGGTGAGGACTCCGACTGGGGGTGGGGACTCTAGATGTGGGGTCTGTGAGAGAGTTAGGGACTTATGATGCAAGAGGAGGCTCAGGCGTGGGGCAGGCTGTTGGGGTGCAGAGCACTTACATGGCACAGCAACAACTCCCTCTTGGTAAGAGTAGGGAACAGGTGGTTCTGCACAGCCCACACTTACTTGCAGGCACCACCACCTACATCTCCCATTGGCCATGATTCCCAGCCAATGGGAGCTGCGAGGGTGGAGCCTCCAGGGGAGTGCAGTGTGGGGGGTAAAGCTTCCTGGCACTTGTGGTGACATGGCTCCTGCCCATGGAGCGAGGGGAAAGAAATGGCAGCGCATGAGCTGCCTTCCCACTCCTGCCAGGAACGGCAGACCTGGAACATTGGGCTTTAGTGGCTACAGCCTTGGGCTCCCCTTTACCCCAGGCTCCTATGGTGCAGGTTCTAATGCCCCTTTCTTATTCCTGCCCTAGCAACTGAGACCACACTGGCTATTCTCTAAGATCCTTAAAGGCACTATGCCTGGTTTAGGTGCAATGCCTCTAAAAATGCCTGCTAAGTACAGTGTTCCTCCCTGCAGCATGCTGTACTTTGGCTCTTCTTTAAAGGCATGTTCTTGTCCCTGTTGCTATTATGCGGTAATGGAATCCTTCAGGTGCTCATCAGCTGCTTGAACACTTCTCGATTAAGAGATCACTCTCTCCTTAGAGGGCCTGTCACCTGCTCGCTCAGTCGTTGCATAGCACAAATTCATTTTCAAAGGCAGCGTTTTATAGCTCCTAACCAATTTTTTTCTTTCAGAAGGTTCTTGACTTCAGACAAAGCCCTCTGAAGTGGTTCATATCGTCTTGCCCCAAACCGCTTTCAGGAATTAAATAACATTTCTTACCAGCCAATGCTGTTGTTTACAAAACCATGTTGAAAAACTCCTCACTGTGTTGACTGAAAGCAATAAAGGTTATATTGACCCTGCTCTATCAAGAAATCAGTACTGCCTTGGTCTGATCCACAGGTCTCTGAACTAGGGATGTTAATGTGGTTAATTTGCTAATCAAGTAGTTTATAAATTTTTATCGACTACTTGATTAGTCGATAGGCAGCCCAGTTCAGTCCCAGCTCACACCGGGTCTGGGATTAAACCCCACTGTGGCTCTACGGTTTAAATGTAGTAAGAGCCAGGCTGCTGGCTTAGTATATTTAAACTACAGAGCCACAGTGGGGGTGGGTCCCAGACTTGGCACGAGCCAAGACTGAGCGAGGCTGCCTGTCCGGCCAGAGCAGCCTCTGTACATGGCCAGCCTGGGCCACTGCAGACAGGGGCTGCTGCTGGAGCAGCCTTTGCTGACTGTGGGACAGCCTGCTTTGTGGCGGCCTCCCATGTCATGCCCCCTCCTCCCAAGCAGCACCACGGAGCTGGTGCTGGGGGGAACCAACATTTAAGCTAGTTCTCCCCAGCACCAGCTCCTGCTCCCCTCCCCCTTGCTGCCTCTGATACAGAGACAGAAGGGGAGAGGGGAAATGTGAGTAGTCAACTTGACTAACCGATAAGCCTGGGCTCATTACTCACATCTCCTCTCTGAACAAACGTATATGTACCTAACCATGGTTGGAGCCCTGCAAATCCATTTTATATGTGTGGGTATCTGCATCCTCGCACATGTATCTGCACAGATCGTTTTTGCAGATAGAGTACGGATACAAATTTTTTATCTGCAAGTGCACCCTATAGTCCTGCCACACACTATATGGAATCCACTAGTACTGGAGATGATACAAAGTTAATAATGGCTGCAGGTACTTCCCACAGTCACAGCACCAGCTGCAACCTAAGGAAGCCTTGAGAAGTAGAGGCTAAGCAGTGACATCACAGAAGGGTCACATCTAAACTATGAGAGTTACCTGTTGCAATGACTGGTACCAGCCAGACATGTTGGTGCTGGATGTGGTTTAGCTGCAGCTTTGAAAGTGCTTTCCCAAGGCCTAGGATGAAACATGGGAAAGTTGGACACACAGTGTTCTTGGGGGCAGAGGCCCATCTTTTAAATACATTTCTAGAGGAGAGTAACATAATCCAGAGTCTGACTGACTTTAGAAAATGCTGCGCATTTTCTTCCTTTGTGAAACCTTCCTTTGTGACAAAGCCTCTCCACCATAGCAACGCTGACAATCACAACACTATCCCTCTAAAACAGGAAAACAGAACCCTAGCACAAGCCCAGCTTTTATACTCCCCAAAAGGGAGCAGAGACAGATACTCCATATATCCCATGAAGGCCATCTCTATTGCTAATTGATTTTATGTGAAAGTGGCTCCAACGTTATAGAGGTGGGGCAGCAGTATAAAAACCTTTCCATGGAAAAACAAACAGCAAGTGACACCATTTCAGAAACTCATCACAGTCCTATAACACCAGGGGGCTGCCAGGAGCCACAAATCAGAGGCAAGAGAAGGGCAGCCTTCTGCACAGCAGAAGTCTGCGGGAGCACTACCGTCAGATAGCAGTGAGCAGGAGCAACCCAGCTGTAGAGGAGTGGGGATAGCCTGGAACTGCAGGCGAGAGCAGCCACATGAAGTAGGCCTATCATGTTTGGGGGACTCACTATATGGGAAAAGGAAAAGCAAAGTGGTCTGTGTCTGTGCACACTGTGGGAGTTGTGTGCGAGTTTGAGAGACTGCCATCCTGTCTATAGCTGAGGACAAAAAGTCAGGGCCTGTGAAGCTAGCATTGGCAGAATGGTGTATGTGTGAGATACATAGTTCCCATCACTATCCCTCCTGCCACTAAACCCCTGATTCAGCAAAGCATTTAAGCAGGTGGTTCAATCCATCCTATTCAGCAGCATACTTAAGCACATGCTTCATTTAAGCATATGTTTTAGTCCTAGGGTTGCCAGATGGTTTAACCAAAAATACTGCACGCACACACACACACACACACACAAAAACACACCAGGGAAAAAATTCTGTTGAAAAAAAGTGGGGGAGACCAAAGTTATTGAGCAACATAAATAAATAAATTAAAACAGCGTGGCCCCTTTAAGAACAGGCTGGGCTCTGCTACCGACAGCCAGTGGCCAACTTCTCTCCCTGCTCCGGGCCAGACATCTCCCCTGCAGAACTAGGTAATTGGGGGGGGGGGAGGCTGGATGCAGTTGCTGAGTGTGTGTAGGGTTGCTAGGTGTCTGGTATTGACCTACACAGTCTGGTATTTTTGCCTCCTGGCTGGGAAAAAATCAGAAAATACTGGACAATTTAGGTGTCCAGTATTTTCTGAATTTTTTTTTACCAGACAGGAGGTAAAAATACCGGCCTGTCCGGGTCAATATAGGACACCTGGCAACCCTATTTTCCCATTGAAGGTAAAACATGTCCCTCATTGTGACAGGAGAGGGGCCCGCTTCGCGAACTGCCAAAGGTGATGACTGAGTATAGCATTTGATTACACAGCAAAAACTAAGGAGCATTCTAAGGATAAAGGTGAAAGAGCAAACAGACGCAATTAACTATCCAAAACATGGTGGTAGCTGAGTGACTGCTGGATAATATACCCTTGAAAAAAAATGTTAACAGAACATTGGTAGCTTATTTTTAAATGAAACAAGTAACACTGAACTATTTCTTTTAGAACACATACAAATGGAATTTGGAACAAGACGTAAGAAAAAATGCAGTCCATATTTAATGCCTTCATTTCAATATTTTAAGCCAGTCGGTTTTGTTCTGCATTAGGGTAAATGATCCCTTCATCAGGGGGCACAGGCAGAAAGCAACTGAAGGGCTGCACGAGTAAAAACACTGGCAGGTTCAATAACATTTAATACAATTTCATTTGATGCTAACTTTCTGACAGGGAGCACCTATGTGACCACAGTAAATAGAAAACCAAGTGTCTCGCTGATTATAGCTTCAGGGTATTTAAATATCATCCCCTGGTTGTTACTCTGCAAGCTGTGGGCTCTTGGGAAACAAAAGGCATTGGATCCAGCCTGTCTGATTCACCTCCCATCCCCAGTCTCTACTTGAACCAAAGCCGATTAGAAGAAGTACTTACAAAAAAGCAATGAAAAGTCAAGGGAAAATACACATAAACCTCTCTGGAAACTCCCCTAGCCTCATTTGCATCAAAGATGGGACAGAAAGGTATCTCTATTCATATCGAGAATGTAGAACAGAAAGCAAGAACTGCACTGAATCCTGGGACTCAAAAAGCAGGAAAGCATTGCCTGATGGGAATCTCTGCTCCAGTTGCTGATGAATCCATACTTGCACACACCCAGGTAAGCAATTATCAGACCAATTCCAGTAATAAATTCTCTTTTGGTATCCAAAATACCGAAGCTGCCTAATTGCATTGTGAGCTCTCTCGAAGGAATGCTGTGCAGAGCCAGGAAAGAGGAGTGCTTATAATCTAACCTGAATAAAACAACTTTGGTATACTCCCTTAAATCATCAGTTTACTTATTACAAATCTAGCGTGCTCCCTTCCACCATCGTTGTTTCCCTACAAAAAACAAACTCTACATGCTTGAATATAAAGTGCTTGAATCAAAAATTCTGCTTCATTTCCAATGAAGAAAAAGATGCTTTAATCGAAATTCTGCTTCATTTCCAATGAGGACTTTGTCTTCTCCTGACTGATCATGCTGAGGACTCTGCTTGTCTCCAGCCCTGATGACCCTGAATGACCAACACCATCTGGGAACCCCTGATCTCAAGCTTCACAGAATGGCGAGATCCATATTTCTCTCTCTCTCTCTCTCTCTAGGTATAACCTTCTGACCTTGCCTTATGTGATCAATTATGGTTTGCTAGCCCTAATCAGATTTAAGTTAGATTTAATATTGTAACTGTTTCATTTGTTCGGCTCCCCTTGCATGCTTACTACATAGAAAGATGGTTAAGCTGGTTCAGGGATGGGCAAGACAGCCTCCATGGGTTGGATGCAGCCTGCCAAGTGGGTTGATCTGGCCTGTGGCCAACCTGCCACTCCCCAGCCACCAGGCCAATCGAGACCTGGGGACAGTGGAGCACACAAAGTCTTCGGCCCCCCACCCCCACCCCACCAGAGGCATGCAGTGCCTAGAGTGAACTGCCAGCTGTTCAAAACAGTTGATGATTCTCTAGGCAAAGATTTCACATCCTCAGCCCCATCCCCCACAGGCCAAGCAGGATCTGTGGGCAGGGGAGCATGGAAGTGTCCTGGCCCTGGCCTTTTCAGCCGAGGCCCAGTCCCTTCCAGGGTGGCCCGGGACCACTTAAAAAAATTTGTGAAGTGGCTCCCCTTCTAAAATTATTGCCCACCCTGAGCTATTTGCTTCTCTCTCCTTCTTCCCACGGGGTGGGGTTTTGTTTTGTTTTTGAGCTTCCCAGTTCACTCTGCAGCAATAATTCGTGTACCTAAGCTAAAGATCCTATATTGCTCAAAAGTCCTGTGGGGTTTGCTCATCAAGTGGGTTACTAGCAGAATGGCTGTGGCATGAAAATGGGAATAGGGACCTGCTGAACTAGCAGCATAAGGTGCTGTTTAGCCCAGCCCGCTGAGTCCAAGGGCATATTAGGATCACAGCTAGGAATTGCTGCCCAACCTACCCTACTGAGTCCAGGGACATGCAAGGGGTCAGCTTTGAGTGATGATTAACTCATCCTCTCAGACAAGTGTGTTTGTGTGCATGTGTATTCATGTTTGTTCATCTGATTCTGGGGTGGAAAGAACCCAGCTCTGAGGATATCAGGTCCTGCAGGATAGCTCCATAGAAAGGGAATGGGCAGAAGGGAGAAGTAAGTAGAGCTCCATATGAGAACACAAGTGACGCAAGCAGCATATTGATAGAATTATCAAGCCCTCCACCCAAAAAGTAACCCTAATAAATGAGCACACCACAAAGTAACGGGCAAATCTGGTAAAACGGATGAAGTTCATACCAATCAGTCTGAATATTAAGTTTACTGATTAGCTTTTTAAGTATTTACAATGGAACAAATAGCATGTAATTGAACTGGTAAAGTGAACATAATGTGTGTAACAAGGCCATCTACCCCATTATGGGCTAGAGCGGCCAGTGATCTGCCAGCCTTATTCCATGAAGAAATACAGTACGCAAGGGCAGGGAATCAGGTGACTTCACTGGGTCGAGTCATGTGGTTGGGTCTGAGAATTACCAGCCAGAGGAGCTAGATGAGGCCCTCAGCAAAGTGAGGGAGCCAGGAAAGAGCTAAGAGAATATTCCTTTACCAGCTGAGTAGTGGAGGACTGCTATGGGACATGGGTCCCTGTGGATGTCCTTAAGCTGGGAGAGAGGTGAGTCAGTAGGCTGCATGTCCTCCAGGTGTGTGCTGTAAGACTGGTTCAACCTGTTTCTTCTCTACTGTTTCAGTGACAGAGTTAAAGAAAGGCTCCACAAGGAGTCTCTCTTGTATGTAAATGTATTCCAGTAGATGCTGGAATCTCTTGGCTGGTCTATGCTTTGGCCTAAGAGCTGAAATCACCAGGTTTGGCCCAGAGCCAAATCCATCACAAGCCAGCAGAAGATGCAATGGCCAACCAGCAGGGTGGCAATGAAGAGGTGTGAAGAGCAGTGGTAATGAGGGAGGAACAATGGAGAAGCATGAGGAGGAGCCAGCAAAGTGGCAGCAGCAAGGGGCAACGAATGGCCAGCAGAATGGCGCCAGAAAGCAGTGAGTAGGTGGATGGCGCGTGACCAGTGGAGTGGGTCAGATGCTTCCTCCTCCCCCTACTCAGGATGGGAAGTAAACTCTGCAGATGGCCTCTGAATTCTAGTCTACCCTGCCCAAGGGCAGCAACTGTGAGTGGAGTGCAGAGAAGGGCTGGACATGTGAATGGGACACTTACGTTGCTGGACTTGAGAGCTTGAGAGGCAAAGGACATTGCCCAACCTACTTGAGCTGGGACATTTACTCGTGGTTTGGTTATGAACCTTGTGGTGTTTTCCCAAGTTAATGCTATGTCACTTCCCTCCCCTTTTATTAAAAGTCTCTTTTCCACGCTCACACTCTGTGCTTGTGAGTGGGGAAGCATTGCCTCCCAGAGGCACCCAAGAGTGTTGTGTGAATTTTCCAGCTTACTGGGTGGGAGCTCGAGCCAGTTCTGTGATGGATGGATGGATGGAGAGGAATCCCAAGATACTGAACCCAGCCCTGACTGTTGCTGCTGCTACCTGGCAGAAGGGCTACATATGTAAATTTAACTGCTTAGTACAGTGTTTCCCAAATGGTGTCCCACGGAACCCAGGGGTTCCGCAAAGTGAAACTAAGGGTTCCGCTAGAAAATTCTCCTGTGCCCCCTGCAGCGCCCGTAGGAGCTGTGTCGGCAGGGGTGGGCTTCTAGTGGCGTGCCTCTCTGGCCGCTCCACCACCCACTGCAGCTGCCCCAGCACCACACGGCCCCCTCCTCACCCCGCAGGACTGCCCCTGTCCCACGGGGCCTCTGGTGCTGCGCAGCTGCCTCCTCCTCATGTGCAGGTGGCGGCTTGTTACAGCAACCACTGCTGCCGGGAGTGGAGGGGTGGCTGGGTCCGAGGCCAAGAACCTGTTCCCGGACCTCGGCATTTTGAAACTGCTGCCTGTGTATGGAATTTGGCTGGGGCTCTTCCCCCTTGCCACAGGGTGTGTTCAGGTTCTGCCACCCCCACTCCTGCGCTGCCACGCTCTCTCCCCCATGCCCCTCCCCACCCTGCTAGGGAAGCAGCAAAGTCTGGTCTGGCAGGGAAGGTCTCCTGCTGGGGAACAAGAGCATGCTGCTTGGAGGCTTTCCCCCCAGTGCCCAGATCCTACACCAAAATCCCCCTCATTCACTCCTCTCCCCCCCACCAAGACCCCACAATCCCAGCTTGCTCTGACACCCTGCTCCATATGGGTTCCATGAAATTCTTTTGAGTTTAAAAGGGTTCCATGGCCAAATAAAATTGGGAAACACTGGCTTAGTGTGACACTTTAGATCTGAATCGAGTTTCAGCCAAAAAGAAGGTGCCAAATACTGTTATTTTTCTAGGTAATGTATTGTGACTGAATAATAGTGAGAGAATCCCTGAGGTGCATGTAGAAATATTGTGCCAATTAGTTTGTTTTCAATAGTTGAAAAATCTGAGCAGTAAATTCAATTACAGCTGTTGTGTATAATACAAGAGTGGGATGGCATGAGACCAACATGAGGTTTATTTAGCAGTCTAAAGATGATATATTTGTACACGAACAGTTTTCAACCATTACAGACGATCTTAGGGCTGAAATAGGCACAGAATTAAATAGTGTCTTTAAAACAGTTTGCCATAGATGCGAGTACACAAGCACTGGAATCTGATCAGAACCTAATGAAGCCAATAAGAAAGTTTCCACCTAATGACGCCTAAGAAAGATTTCAGGGAGTTCTTAGTTCCTACAAGCACTGAACCTGGGCACACAATGTCTCCATGAGTGCAGGGGAAATGTGGCTATTGAGCCAACATTAGGCAGGATGCAGAATGTTTTCCTCCTCTTTCAGGGCTGAATTCTGCTGACTGGTAGAAAAGAAGAGGTGTGGAGCAAGGGCCCCTAAACCCAACTCAGCTTTGTCTGAGAGAAGCTGAGCCCTGAGCGGACTTACAGATTCATGGAGCCTTTCTCTCAAGGGAGAGGAAGGACTGCAGTCACACCATTTCTAACATTCTAGCCTTTTCTGTTTCCTTGAGCCTTTCCTATTCCCTTCCAGTCACATGGGGTAAGCATGGATGGTAGTATAAGACAGAAAGGTCTTGAATTGTTTACATCAGCAAGTGTTGTAGTATAGGCTGTTGATTTGAGCTCAATGTATGAGTTAAGGACAGATAACTAGCACAATATTATTTCTTGTCCTCTTTGTAAAGTGAAAATCCTTCAGATCACCACAAGACATGATCGTTGGATCTTAGCTGCCAGCAAAACGTTGCAATTTCTGGTGTGTCGTTAATCACCTTTGCATTTACTTATTATACAGATTATTCTGGAACCATGGCCCTTATGATAAACTTTGCACTTTCTCAGCATTTCCATGAACAATCTGAACATTGCCTATCAAGTCTTTGGATAAAATATAGCAGAAAGTTTTCTTAAGCTTTTGAGTAGCTGATTTACAAAAACAAAAAACCTTTCCATTTTACTTAATCTGAATTAGCTTAATTTTTTCAGACTTCTTTTATAGCGTCTTGCACTTCTTATTTTGAAAAATAAGGCTAAGGAAAATTGAACCATTCATTTGAAATACAGCTCAACCACATACTGCCCTTAACTGTTGTCATGTACTTCATATGGTTTGATCCATACTTCTGAAATTTCTCTGTTCCCCTGAGGATAAATGCACAAAAGAACCTAATTCTTAGTTCTGAGCAACAAACTGATCATACACATCTACTGAAAATATTTCTTTTCTTTTATCTATCTCAGAATATATTGAATCATAAATATAGGAGATTCTGTCTAAGGCTATGTCTAGACTGCAGAGTTAAATCGTCGGAGAGGCTCTTTTGAA
This sequence comes from Pelodiscus sinensis, assembly GCF_052426305.1. Taxonomy (NCBI): domain Eukaryota; kingdom Metazoa; phylum Chordata; order Testudines; family Trionychidae; genus Pelodiscus; species Pelodiscus sinensis. Next base: position 206,054,280 of record NC_143052.1, read on the forward strand.
AGAGGCTTTTCCAAAATTTGGTGTATCTACACAGTGCCAAATGTCAGAAAAACCTGCTCTTTTGACACATCCCTTATGCCTCGTAGAAAGAGGTTTACAGGGATGGCGAAAGAACATGTCCACTTTTTTGAAGATTTCCTGGAAAAGCGCTGCAGTCTAGACATAGCCTAAATGACAAAATATACTGAGGCTAGAGAGGAAGGTGGATCTCATAGCTTTTGTGCATTAATCATGCCTATTTGAACCATTCACTTTTTAACATGACCTTGTATTTGATTGTGAACCAAGTCATTATTTTATACAAAAAAACTCTATTTCAGTCAGTCTAAGTCACTTAGGCAAGCATTGTTTAAATAGTTACAGAAGTTACCACCAAAAAGAAGGAGGTTTAACATAATACTGTAAATAACATCCAGGAAGGCCCATGGTAATGAAAGAGTGCTTAACTTGAAATTTGAGTATTTTGCCACTATAGCTGTATTTTTATTTATAAACAAAACACTACCATTACACAAGCTGTGATGTGATGTGCCCTCTGCTGGTCATATGAATAATAAGACCAGCCACAAATTTTGGCTGAAATATTCATAAAGGACTTACCGGTAATTAAGAATCCCAGTGAGTTAGGTATTGGGTCAAGGTGTTTTTTTCTTGAAACAGGTAAAATAGAAGGGAAATCCTTTTATGTTACAGTTTATCTGACAGAGTTTGTATATGACTCTGCACACAGCTTACAAACTATATCATGGGTGAATTAGATGTACAAAAAATTATTTTTGTTCTCCAAGAAAAAAAATAAAAACATATACTCTTTGCTGGTTTACTTTTGGTCTGTTTCACCAAGAGCAAAAATGAAACTGACATAACTTGCTATGGACTGGAAGAGCAGAAGGTCAAAGTGGTGAAGTCCTTTTGCACTGACTTCATGCAAAGTGAAGTTTAGCCACAAGAGAAGCATTGTCCAGGTTCAAGACAGAAAAAATCTGGGCAGGGGCTAAAGAAGAATTTTAAGAAAAGCACAGAAGGAATAATAAAGACTAAGGAGAAAACATAAAAAGTGTCAGGTTGCAAATCTTGGCAAGCTCTGGTGTTCTGGTGCTACATCCCACATCAAAAGCTGTAATTTAACATATATCTAACACTGCAGAGAAGGATAGTGGAATCTAAAGATTTATTGATATTAATTTGGGATGGCACATTAGTGACAAGTTAGTTACAGTGTGCAGGTCATTTTAAACACGGGCTGATGAAACATTTACTCTCTCCCTCCAGGCACTTAGGATGTACTAGCTAAACATATCTGTGGCATCAAACTGCCTAGCTACATCATTAATTCTGTACATGGTTTGGAAATATTCAGATACTTCAGTGATGGGGCACAAAAGTACCAAGACAGTGCATATAAATGTTTTTGTCTCCATGGTTTGAGAAAGGTTTAAAAATATGTTAGTGGGACTATTTTGTTGTATCCATCATCTCATAAAGCCAAGGTGCTTTAATTATCATGGGCCAGAGTACTCCCTCCCATAAGAGGGAGCTTCAGGGAAGAAATTCTCTGAGAGGATCCCTCCACTGAAGTCCTTTCATATTGGGAATTATTTTAAGCCCATGAAAATCATTGGAAGTCTTTCCAGTGAATTCTGTGGCCTTTGGAGTAGTGTTCCCTCTAAATTTTTGCATTTGCATTTTGCAAATTTGTGCAGAATACATTTTGTTATGTGCACCAAGACATGTGTGGATGTGCACAACCAGTAGAAACATGTTGCTGGCTATAAGCACTGTGAGCACTCTGCTCATCAGTTGGGTGATATTTGAATCTCTCCTGGGTGGCTGCCCAAGTGCTTGGCTTACAGGAAACACTGCTTTTGGAGCATACCCATTGTGTTGCAGAATTTGCCAGTGGAAATGTAGCTGAGATTCAGTCAAATACAGGCTGAAAATCAACTTTTTTCAGGCTGAGTTGTCTCCTGTTTGAGTGTTGGCCAGTTCTTTTTTGGCATTCAGGCCTTTTACAGTGGCTTATATAGCATCTTGTTTTTTGATTGGCTCTTGGAGCCCACCCTCCCTTTTGAAAGTCAGATTACTTATTTCCAGCAAATCAGAATGAAAGCTTGACTCAGGTGAGTTGACTGCAGTCCAGTTAGCCTGTGATTGTGCATCTCCTCCTCTCCCCTGCTGCCTGAGGGTATGTCTACACTAGAAAGTTAGTTCGAACTAACGGACGTTAGTTCGAACTAACTTTCCTATGCGTTACACTAGCGCTCCGTTAGTTCGAACTTAATTCGAACTAACGGAGCGCTTAGTTCGAACTAGGTAAACCTCATTTTACGAGGACTAACGCCTAGTTCGAACTAGCTAGTTCGAACTAAGGGCTGTGTAGCCCTTTAGTTCGAACTAGTGGGAGGCTAAGGCTTCCCAGGTTTCCCTGGTGGCCACTCTGGCCAACACCAGGGAAACTCTATTGCCCCCCTCCCGGCCCCGGAGCCCTTAAAGGGCCACGGGCTGGCTACTCACTTTGTGCCAGTTGCAAGGCTGCCAGCACCCGTGCCTGCACAGCCTGCACCTGCCACAGGATGAGCCAGCCATCCGAGGGCTCCCAGCCCTCCACTGCTCCCCACGACCAGCCTGGCGGCTCCCGGGAGCCTGCCCGGGGGCGCAAAAGGCGGGCGCCCGCCTGGTCAAGTGCGGAGATCGTGGACCTCATCGAGGTTTGGGGGGAAGCCTCAAATGTCCACGATCTCCGCACTAGCCACCGGAACGCGGCCGTCTATGGACGCATGGCTGCCAGCCTGGCCGCCAGGGGCCACCAGCGCAGCCGGGAGCAGGTGCGCTGCAAGATTAAAGACTTGCGGCAGTCCTACTCCCGGGCCTGCCTGCCAGGGGCTGACCCGGAGGCCTGCCCCCACTTCCATGCCCTGGACCGCATCCTGGGGCCTCATGCCGTCCCTGCCCCCCGGGACGTGATTGACCCCGGGGCAGAGGGACCGCTCCTGGACACCGAGGAGGAGGAAGAGGGCTCTGAGAGCCAGGAGCCTGCTGCCAGCCTTCCCAGGACCCGGGACCCCCGAGGCACCCCACAGAGCCGCTCGCCTGCATCATCAGAGGCCGGGGAGGCATCCACCTGTGAGTACCCTCGTGTTCCCCTTATGTGTACGGGGGGCTGGGGCGAGAGGGAGCCCCGGGACCGTGCGCCTGGGCCTTGCCCACTACGGAGCAGCAGCTGGGGATCCTGCAGGGGCCCTGGCCTTGCAGAGGGGAGCTGGGTTTCACACACCTGGGCCCCTGGGGTAATTGACCGCTGGTCTTCTTGCACCACAGCTGCAGCACCGGGGACTGCAGGGCGCACCACACCGCCTGCAGCAACCGCCCGCGCCCGGGCAAGCAGGACAGCCAGGAACCAGGAGGACTACCAGAGGCGGCATCTCCGGTTCCTGGACCGACAGCTCCGTCTCCAGGACCACTGGGTCCAGGAGGACCTCAGGCTGCGCCAGAGGAGTCTGGAGGCCCTGGAGGAGCAGGGCCGTGCCCTGCGAGGCCACCTCCAGAGCCTGCTAGACCGCTTTCCATTTCCTCCTCCCCCTGCTCCCCCTCTTGCTCCCCCTCTTGCTCCCCCTGCTCCCCCTGCTCCTCCTGCTCCTCCTGCTTCCGCTCCTGCTTCCGCTCCTGCTTCCTCCACACCCCCTGTCCTCTCTGCCCCCCCCTCCACAACCATTCCCCACCGACGCCCCCGGACCCGCAGTGTGGCGAGACGGGAGAGGCACCCAGACTCCCACCCCTGAGCTTTCCTTTCCCTTCCTCCCTTCCCTCCCCTCCCCTTCCAGCTCCCTCGTCCCAGGTTTCCCCCTCCCTTCTCCCACCTTCATTCCTCCCTCCCCCACCCCAGTTCTCTGAAATAAACAGACGTTTTTGTTTGAAAAACAGGTGTCTTTATTGTACAGTAGATAGGGAGGGGAAAGGGGAAGGGGGGGGGTAGGGTGGAAGAAGGCCCCGGTGGGGCATGCAGGGAGAGGTCAGTCCTCCTCCTCCTCCACCTGGAAGCTCTCCCGCAGGGCTTCCCGGATCCGGATGGCCCCCCGCTGGGCTTCCCGGACGGCGGCGGTGCGGGGCTGACCGTAGTGTCCAGCCATGCGGTCAGCCTCAGCCATCCAGGCTGGCAAGAAAGCCTCCCCCTTCCGCTCACACAAATTGTGGAGCACACAACATGCCGCCACCACGGGAGGGATGTTGTGCTCGGCCAGGTCCAGACGGGTGAGGAGGCATCGAAAGCGGGCTTTCAGTCGCCCGAAGGCCCCCTCCACCACAATGCGGGCCCTGCTCAGCCTGTTATTGAAGGCCTGGCGGGAGGGATTGAGGTGTCCCATGTAGGGCTTCATGAGCCAGGGCTGCAGTGGGTAGGCGGCATCCCCCACCAGGCAGACGGGCATGTCCACGTCCCCGACCCTGATGTGGCGGTCGGGGAAGAAGGTCCCGTCCTGCAGCCGCTGGCACACGGAGGAGTTCCGGTACACCCGGGCGTCGTGTGCTTTGCCGGACCAGCCCACATTTATGTCCGTCAACTGTCCCCGGTGGTCACATACGGCCTGCAGGATGACGGAGAAGTACCCCTTGCGGTTCACGTACCGGGACGCCTGGTGTTCCGGGGCACGGATGGGGATGTGCGTCCCGTCGATGGCCCCCCCGCAGTTGGGGAAGCCGAGGGCGCCGAATCCCCGGATGACGGCATCCGGGTTGGCGAGGCGGACCACCCTGCGGAGCAGCACCCGGTTGATGGCCTTGACCACCTGCGGAGAGAGACACAGCAAAGCGTCAATCAGTGGGGCGCCCGGGTGGCTGGGAGCGTGCGTGCCCTGGCAGTGCCCCGCGCCCCACTCCCGGAAGCAACCCCCCTGGCGGCGTGTAGTACGGCCGGGACAGCCCGACCCCTCCGGTGCGGGGCGCGCTCGCCTCCTCCCGCCCCCCCCCTTTGTCCCTGGGGCGGCCCATCCCCTCCTCGCAGCCCCCCTCCCCTCCGGCTCGGTGGCCGACGAGCGCCGTACCAGCATGAGCACTGCTCCGACAGTGGATCTCCCCACGCCGAACTGGTTCCCGACGGATCGGTAGCTGTCTGGCGTGGAGAGCTTCCAGAGGGCGATGGCCACCCGCTTCTGGAGGGGGATGGCGGGCCTCATGCGAGTGTCCCTTCTTTGCAGGGCAGGGGCGAGCCACTCGCAGAGCTCCAGGAAGGTGTCCCTCCTCATCCTAAAGTTCTGGGTCCACTGTCGGTCGTCCCAGTGCTCCAGGACGATGCGGTCCCACCAGTCGCTGCTGGTGTCCAGACGCCAGATGCGGCGGGGCACGCCGGTGCCGGGGCGCCGCCGCGGCTCCTCCACGGCCCCCAGGGCGGCCAGGCGGAGAGGCAGGGGGCTGACGTTCCCCAGGTGGTGCCAGGCAGCCTCGAGCCATTGCTGGCAGGCTTGCAGCAGCAAGTCCAGAACGTGCACCAGAAGGTGCAGGGCGAGCCGTGGCTCCATGTTGCCACCTGCGGCGGCCCCCCCGAAGGGAAGCACCGACACAGACGGGCACAGAGACCGACGCTTTGCTGTCCCTCGGCGAGGTTGGCAAGCAAGCAGGAAAAGCTGAGAACCGGCTGTCCAGGGGGGGTCCCTTTAAGCACGAGCCTCAGATAGCCTCAGACAGCAGCCACACAAAGCAACTGCTGACCTGATGCCCTGCCAGAACCGGTTTCAGCTGCCCTTAAATGCCCCCCTGCGTCCAATCAGTGTGGACGCGCTAGTTCGAACTAGCAAAACGCTAGTTCGAACTAGTTTTTAGTTCTAGATGCGCTAGTTCGAACTAGCTTAGTTCGAATTAACTAATTCGAACTAGTTAGTTCGAACTAGCGCTGTAGTGTAGACGTACCCTGACTGTGTGTACTAGCAATGTGCATGTGACTGTTAAGGGACTTAAAAGTTCCAGTTTCTTCATTCAGCTCCCAAGTCTGGGACTCCAGACACTCTTTTCTGACAGGACATCTCTATGAGGGGATGAGCAGGGTGGGGGAGTTCTGTCAGGGAATGTACCCCAAAGGATCCAGTGACATAGGGATTTTTTGTAAGGGATTTGTTTTCAGCCTCATTTTGAAATGGAATTGGCTTGCATTTCAGCAAATTTTGAAAGTTAGGTTGCTTATTTACAGCATGCAAGTTGGCAACGCTGAATCCCCATCCAAATGCATATCTCGAGGCAAGATTCCCTCTGTTGCCCCTCTGCAGTGTTAGTACAGCCTTAAAGAGCTAACAGAGAGCTAACAAAACCTCTACACATGACCTAATAATTATATTAGGCCTAAAAATATGTTGACTTTAAAGACATGTCTGAAATTTTTCAACAACAGAAACAAGCACTGTGTGTTATCCCAAAAAGCTAGGATTAATTTATTTTCCAGCTGTGTAGGATTTCTGTTACCAGATCAGAAAGCTTGACAGGGGTAGGGAATCTTTTTTGGGTCGGGAGCCACTGACCCACAGAAAACTCAGTCGGGGGCTGCAGACAAGTGAGAAGCAACAACAACAGCAACAAAATCCAAACCCTCACTGATGTGGCCCCTGACTGAGAAGGAAAAAGACACTCCACACATTCTACTAGTACACCACTAGTACTAGTGGGGTCCAGGCTTGTAGATTGTGGGGTCCAGCCGTGCTGGCTCCCTAATGCTGGGGGGGACCCTGAGCCTTGGGGGACCAGATCCAGTGAAGCCAGTGGTTGCATCCAGCCCCCAGGCCTTTGGTTCCCCACTTCTGGCTTATGACATTAAGACTTACAGGTGTGGGATTGAATATTGTCTGTGCAGTGTACTTTGGACATGAAGATAGGAATTCCACATCCAAGAAAAAGAAGGGGACTTTTGAGCTAGTTTCTGTTGCGTCCCTGTAGTGGGGTAGTCACCCTGCTCCAGGCATAAAAAGAGTTAAAATAACCCCAAGCAAGGGCTGTAGGGAGGGGCCATTCATAAGAGGCCTTGTGGCAGCCAATCAGAGCCAAGGAGGGCTATGTAAAAGAGATGGCTGGCCAGGCTGAATATACTCTTACTCCAGCCCTGGAAAGAGAAGGACACAGCTGCCTGCTAGCTGGGGTACCATAGACAGAGCAGTGCTGGAGAAGGCAGGTTGAGCCAGGTAAACTCTAGCCTGGGTAGTCCTAGGCTGAGGCAAAAGGACAGGGGTCTGAAGGATACTAGGATTGTAGGGAGGCATCCAGGTCAGGCAAAGGCAGCAGGTCCCTACCCCCTTACCTATGATGAGTGGCCATGTCAAGCTTCATTTTTCCCCTGAGATAAGAGGCTAGATGATGACTGGCAGTAGGGTATAGGAGATTGGGGGTTCCCTGAGGGGAAGGGGCTAGATGATGACTGAGGCAAGGTGGGTAGGAGGGTTGGAGGCTCCCTGAGGGAGAAAACCCCAGAGTGTGGGGGCACTGCTGTGGGGCAGTACTTAGAGAGAAGGATGCTGTGGTCTGGAAGGGATGTTGGCCCTAATGTAAAGTGGTGGAGCCAATAATAGAAAATAAGTACCAGCAGGTGAGATACCAGCTGGAAGAAAGCTCTGCTCCATGCTGTTGTGCCAATTCCCAGAGGATATGTCTACACTGTTAGCCCACAGATTAGGCTACACGTGGCACGGACTAGGTAGTTCGGAACGAGGTATACTGGTAGTTCGGAATAGGAAGCCTAATCCGAACTACCTAGTCCATGCCACGTGTAGCCGTGGGCACGGAGTCCGAACTAGCGGACATTTAAAAATGGTGGCGCCCGGCAAGATGCAAATGAAGCCCGGGAAATTCAAATCCTGGGCTTCATTTGCAACTTCGGTTGCCTACATTAACCACCCTAGTTCGAACTAGGGTGGTAGTGTAGACATACCCAGAGTGACCAACAGGAGGGGGGAGTCATGCCTTGTTACAGTCCTTTTCTGATCAATCGGAGGGAGCCTTTTCTGGACATACCAGCCATTCAGTTAACGAAATTTCCTGTAAGGGTTAAACCCAGAGACAATGGTTCCTAGAGAGTCTTGAGGAAGTATTGGCAGGGAACTAGGAGAGCCAATAAAAAGAAAGCATTAATTTTTTAACTGAAGCAGTAACCTCCTGCTGCAATGTGATCAGAGCAAGAGCTAGGACACAGGAGTTAAACCAGAAACAAGGATGAAACTTCTGGCGATATCCAGGCTTAGGGAAGACTAAACCTTGGAATAACAGAGATGTAAGTAGATCAGGGAATATTTAGTCAGATGCAGTCAGGTTATTTTCTTTATTTTTGGATGCGTTGAACTCCTCTGTGCAGAGCCCATGTACCAGCTCTTATCCCCTGTACACTGTAACTTTTAATCTGAATCCCAGGGAAGCAATTCTCTGGGTTTTTCATCTGCCTTTTTTCAGTTTCTCTGTGTAACACCTAGCAACCCAATATACTTTACCAAGTATAGCTCCTTTGTTTTATTAATAAAATCATCTTTTCAAGACTAAATCTGATTCCTGTGTCCTAGAAGGCACCAGGTTCTGTGTTCACATGTTTGGGAATGAAAGGTCAGATATTAAGAAATTAGTTTGTTTTTAAGCTCTCTCCAAAGGGAGGGTTAAAGAGCTTGAAGGTACCCACAGGAAAAAATTTCCAAGTATATCTTCCTAGATTCTCAAAGGGTTTTTGCATTTTGGTGGTGGCAGCATACCATTCAAGGCCAGAGAATCTGTGGTCTTAGGGAATTTAAAGCAGAAGCCTTTAGTGGCAGGGTATTTTAAAGTCTTTTGTGCGCCCCCACCTTCTGCACTTGAAGTGCTAGAGTGAGGAGCAGCCTTGACAGCCGTGTAATAGGTAGGTTGTCATCTCCCTCAGCTCATTTTCTGCTATGAAATATTAAGGACTGATGTTTAAATATTAAAGGCCTTTGGTTAGATGCCCACCATTTTCCATTCTAAGACTATTTTCAGTTGCTTATAACTTTGCTAAATTTTAACAGTTCAGAGTGAGATTTTTCAGGATTTTTTTTTAATTTTCAGCTAAAATGATTCAGCCATTTCTGTGAATATGGTTAGTGAAACATATGATGTTTGGCCCAAGTTAAAATCTTGTAACAGCTGTTTCATTGAAAAGATTTCATGTTTCAGTGCTTAATAGCAAGGACTTGAAATTTGGCTGGAATTTGGGGGCTCATCCTGTTGGGGCATACCTTTTGCCATCCCCATGAAAAGCCACCCAAATGTTGCCACATTATGTATCTCTAGGTGTAAAAACATGTTCAACCACTCTATCAGAAGGCTGCAGCAGCTGAGGTCTTCTCCTGCAATTGTTCCTCCTGACTACCAGGAGTTGCTATGGCACCAGGCACAAGAACTGAGATCTGGGAGAGATGAGTTAAGCCAGGAACAAGGCAAAGATTGTCTCTGCTGGCTTCTCAGTGATTCCCAAGCTGGTGCCCTGGTAGAGAGGAGGCAGTCCATGTAGAATGCAAGGGGGAGAAGTTGAGCCTTGGGGTGCCAATGTGAAAATAGTTACAATGGAAAGTGATTTAACTACAAGCATTGCTTGCTTCCTGCTGCTCCTTGTAATATTTTGTGTTATCTTTGACAAGTGTCTTATTATAGTCAGCACTGATGAGTTCTCCCTCCTGTTCTCAGTCATGCAAGAAAATGTCATCACAAAGCTGAACTACCATGTAATCACAATAAGAAGCTATGATGGGAGCAGAGAACAATGTAAGCATACTGCTAAGGTTGGTTTTTCAATATCCTTTACGTTTTGAGCAGTTGGATTTGACTTCTTGATGCCAACTCTTACAGAAATGTAGTGGTACTAGGCGATTGTGTTAAGCATAGTGGGGACATTATGGCAGCTATGATGAAGCAGAAGAAGCTACAGTTATTTTAACACAGTGATTATCCCAGAAAAATGTTTAAACATTTTCATTTTTCCCCAAAGAGTATCCATTTATAAGCATGATTCTTCTGTCACACAGAATGACTAAAAAAAAATGAATTTCACTTACTGAGAATTAGGTCCCCATGTACTTGAACGAAGAAGCTGGCTCAGCAAAGCCCACAAGCTGCTTTGTAATTAACTGTGAGCTCCGAAGAGTCTGGATCAATCATTTAGATTGCTGGTCCAGCAAAGTTGCAAACTAGGGAATAATGAGGTTTAAGTTCTTGATGTGCCAAGGTAAAATAGTTATTGCTTGAATCGAGGAAGGAGAGAATAGAGAGGGAAACAATTGATCATTCATAGCAAGAAACACCATTTATACCTGACAAGAACATTTTTTATAAAATAATTAGGCCAGCTGGGGAGGAGATGCAGTGGTTAGCAGACCTCCAAGAGAACACTGCTTTGAGCTAGCTTAGCAGTTGGAAGATCCTGCTACATATGCTTGCAGATCTAACCTCAAGGCATCAGGGAAACTAGAATGACTCTCTGAAGTGTTTTATCTGATTCCAGATAAAAGTTTAAGGCAGCGATCTCAAACTCCCAGCCTGCAGCCCATCCCCAGTTGGAATAATTGCATGTCGGGCTTGGGACACTCAGGGGGGCTGGGCTGTCCATTACAGCCTTCAAATCCCGCCTCTTCCTGCCATTGCCCTGGCCTCTGCCCCATGGCACCCCATCCCGAAGAACCTTGCAGGAATGTGAAGGGGAGCGAGTGCACTCACCTAGCATACTCCGCTTCCCCCACGACTCCTACTGCCACAGGGAGAGTGTTGGGGGCACAGCTGCTGCAGCACCAGGATGCCCTGGTGATTTCCGAAGTTATGTCCTTGGGGCCAGAGTGCCATCGGAGGGAGGAGAAAAGCAGGAAGTGGCAGGGCAATGGTGGGAGGGGCAGGTCTTCAGTTCCAGTAATGGACAGTCCCCAACTCCCAGCCGTTTAGTAGTTCTGGGCCAAATTACTCTGACCGGGGATGGCCCGAAGGCTGGGAGTTTGAGACCCCTGGTTTAAGAAATTGTTTTATGTCCATCAATGAAGCTGCTTCTACACTAGGTCTGCTGGATAGCACTGTCCAAGGATGTTAAGAGGTGGGTAATTTGCTAATCATGTAGTTGATAGGATTTTTATCCACTACATCAGTGTTTCCCAAATGGGGCTCTGTGGAACCCCGGGGTTCTGTGAAGTGAAAGTAAGGGTTCCGCGAGAACTCGATTCCTCCCCTCCCCCCCCCCCCCTTAAAGAGACAGAGAGGAGCTGGCGTGCAAAGATGCCAGCTCCTTCTCTGGTTTCCTGCTGGCTTTCAGACACTTCCCCTCCCTCGCTGCCACTCTTCATTTCCAAAGCTGGCTAGAGACATGCATGAATGCATTTTGGCACCGAGGTCTCCCTGCTCCACTCCCCAGTGGTGAGGTTTTTTTGGGTTTTTTTAGGGGTTTTTTGCTTTACAAAATTTCCCCCCAGCTGTAGAGGTTCCTCGAAATTCTTCTAAGTTTAAAAGGGTTCCATGGCCAAATAAAATTGGGAAACACTGTACTACATGTAACCCCCTTTTTCCTCCCCGGGTTACTGGGGAGCAGGTCACACTCACAGGTGTGCCTGGGCGCCTGGTGTTTTAACCCAAAAGAGATCCTGAGCACCCCAGTGGTGATGGTGTTTAGTTGGGGAAAGCGCTATGTACCTCCTTGCTGCAGTCCCTTGCTGGCAATGAATGTAAAATGGTGGTGCCTCCACCTGGCTGGCCTTGTACACACACTGGTGTGCCTTGAGAGCCTCCAGGAATATACTCATTCCAACATAAATCTGGATCTAATTCCAGAATAACTACAAATCATATACATCTAATAGAACACTTTAAAATAAACAATCTTTACTTAAATAAACAGGGATTAACAGAATTAGAAGTGAATAGCATTTACAAAACACATAACAATAATTTATGCTTATATAGCTAGACAACAGTGACCCCACCCCAGAGTGTGCACACCCTTAGACTCAGTCCCAGACACTTGCTTGCGTGGGCACGCTGATGTTGCAGCTGTAGTGAGGATTTGGTCCAGGCTAAACAGCAGCTCTGTCCCAGGTAGCACTTTTCCAACAAGGCCCAAACTTACTGCCTCATGCTGTGCCTATAGAAAGCAGTTCCAACAGGCATCTAGTAGCTGCACTCCACCAGCCCCTGCACTGGGTCAATGTCCTTGACAGCAGCTTGGCTCCCCTTTTGGTTCCAAATTCCAAGGCAGAGTCCCAGACTGCTAGGTCTCTTTCTTCAAGCACATGGAGAGAGCAGTCCTCTCTCCCCCCAGAGTCCTCCCTTCCTGTTTTTTCCCAAGGGCTCATGGGAATTGTAGTCTGGATTGTAGCACACAGGGTCTTTTCAGAATAAAATGGAGGCCTCTTTAGTAAGGGGACTACATTCTCCCCCCAGCAGAAAAATCCTTAATGTCCCCATTAAGGAACCAGTATCAAGAAGAAATACAATACAATACTATTGCCTACTGTTGGTTGTGGTAACAGCCAATGGAGGGTAAAGTATAGGCCCATTAGAATAGGTACAATTTAGGCATTCAGCATGAGGTGAGCACCACCATGTCAAACACCTGAGTCCATGCTTAGAGGATACATCATCTGGGTTGGGTGTCTCAGGTGCTTTAACATCTTTTAACACAATCACTCCACGGTGTACTGTGAGAATGGACATCTCACTGCTGACTCCAACCATATCATATGTTAATCTCCGAGGAGGCCTGACTTCTCTCTGGGACCTCCTTAAGGTCGGTACTATCTTCTTCCTCCTCTACAGGAGGTGTCAATACAACCCCTTCAGATTCGGCATCCACTGCAGAAGTACCCATTACAGAAGGATCAACATCTGTAGTAACCTCGTCCCTCTCACTGGAAGACCCCAGAGGATTATGGGACACATCTACACCCTCTCCAGCAGTATCTCCCCCAGGAAAGAATGCAAGAGCATCAGGATTTAAGGATTGTGTGCTAGTTGCACTGTTGGGTTGACTTGACTCAAGTGACAGTACTGCAGACCCAGGAGACATTCCTAAGGGTTCAAGATACATAGACATATAGTCAGGGTAAACCTCCTCTGAATCAGCTTCTGATGGGGGACCCATTATATCTATCCTGGTAGTCGGGTCAGGCTAACTCCTGACCTGATGCCCTGCCAGAACCGATACCAGCCGGCCTTAAATGCAATTCAGAGTCCAATCAGTGTAGATGCTCTATTTTGAAATAGAAAAACGCTATTTCGAAATGCATTTTGTGTCTAGACGTGTTAGTTCTAAATTAAAAAATTCAAAACACGTCAACTGAAGCCAGTTAAATTGCTTCAGATTTTCACCATAACTGAGATCAGAATTTAGTCAGTTATAAATTCATTGCACACTGGATATTTCCATTGATTTTAATATACCTGAGTCAAGCCCCAAGTCTTTGCTTTCAACTGTTTTGCCATTAGTTAAAGACAAGAGATTTCTTAATTACCTAACTTTTAATTACCTGCTTTTCTCCACTAGGCTGGAGTCACTTGTCGGCTGCTCAGCAGGGATGTCCTTAATACAGGATTGGGTTCCGCTGCCCTTTCGGTCTTTGTTATTTTTTACTTCACCTTTATGCATGTCAAAACTGTAGGATGAAGTACCTCTCACTCTCCCTACATACTACTTCCCTTCCTTGAAAATTGGCAGATTTAACAAAGGGGTGGAGATTGGGATATTATAAAGAGATATGATCTCAAGCACAATTCTCCTCATGCTAGTGAGTTACACAGTTATGTGTTCCCCTCGTAGGCTTGACTGTTGCTATTATGCAGGACTAACTTGGCAGCCACTCAGCAGCATTCTCATTTAATGCAGGACCATGTGCCCTGGTGCTGTTCCACTTCATGCGTGTGCAAATCCCTTGGTTTCAGTGAGTTATAGCTATGTAAATTGGACTAATGTAGGGCCCCTGTTTTTAATCATTACGTTTTCAAGGGCGGCACTGAACACTTGTTCTGTCAGGATCAAGCCCCAAATGGTATGAATAGAATTACTTCCATGAATTTGGCATTCACTGAGTGTTCAGATGAGAACTACTTGCATGCCAAGGGCAGAAGGTGAAGGTGAAAAGCAACTATCAAGAGAGTATAAAATAAAACAGACATTACTTTAACTTTTGACTCTACCCTGTTTAACTTTCCTGGGCACTCTTCATCACACTGAAGGATGTCTTATGGGACTGTTCATTTCTGGCAAAAACAGGGCAAACTCTGCTTGGTGCAGCAATATTTGTGGAACAAAAAATCCTCTTTTTTTCAGTTATACAAGTTCTTCCGCATTTTGATTGAAATCCAAAATTAGGACCTTTTAGGCTGCTCCCTCCAGTTCTAAGGACATTGGGATGTTATATGAAGACCCAGGACTGTCCTGGTAAAATAGGTCTCTTTAAATGTACATTTTAGGCTGAATTCAGCCTTACAAATCCAATTGTGATATCAATCCACATGAAGCTATCCCTAATTCTCATTTATACAAAGGCCCCTTTGTGCCTGCCTGTCTGGCAATGAAAAGGGGCCTTGTGATAGGTGTAAATGTAATTGTAATTTAAACTCTCATTAAAGCCCCTTTCAGCTACCAGAATGATGAAAAGAGGCCTTACTGTAGATAAGAATCAGAAACCAATAGGCTGAAGTTGTCAAGAGGAAGGATTCTTTTGTACTTGCCAATATTCCAGAAACATATATAGGGAATGGATGTATTATAATGTATGTATATCTACAAGAATTAAAATGTACCAGATATTGTAGAGACACTGCTAAATCAAAAGGCTTTCCTTTCCTGTCTTACTGATAGCATCTTTAGATTGTTTTACTGAGGGAAGGTTGCAAACCTAACTTTTTATCTAGGGGGAGTTGAGAGCCCTAAGCATTTTGCATAATCAGATTTCATAATATAGGTGAGGCTGGGAGTAGGACCCCAAAGAAGCATTTCAGTTCTTTGGCCTAATCCTCCCTGTTGAGTGGAAGGGAGTGCCAAAGGGACCATGGGGGAGAGGCTTGAAAAAGAATCAGATTTTTCTCTCAAGTTTGCACATAATCAGTTTTTAGTGATTTAAACTCAGCACTACATCTTAATGAACCCTGCACAAAACGGTGCTGTGTTAGTATATAATGCTGGGAAGTAAAACTGACCGAAGACTAGCTGGGCTAAAAATACTATTGTCAAGAGGAGTGGAGGGTGCTCAACATCTCTTAGGCTGTGTCCAGACTCAGGGGTTTTTTCGAAAAAAGTAGCCTTTTTTCGAAAAAACCTCACCTGCGTCTAGACTGCAGCTGCGTTCTTTCGAAATTAAATCGAAAGAACGCAGCTTTTCTTTCGATGGCGGTAAACCTCATTTCACGAGGAAGAACGCCTTCTTTCGAAAGTTCCTCTTTCGAAAGAAGGCGTTCTTCAATGTAAATAGGGCTTCTTCGAAAGAGAGCATCCAGACTCACTGGATGCTTTCTTTCGAAAAAGCAAGCCGCTTTTTCGAAAGTTCAACGTGCAGTCTAGACGCTCTCTTTCGAAAGAGGCTTGCAGTCTAGACATAGCCTTAGAGTATTCCTGTAAACTGTCTCACACTATCTGTAATGTCTTGTACAATGTCAAAAGCCTGTGTACCCCAACAGAATGCTTATGTAAAAGACGACCCATATTCAGTTTTGTGTCTCCTCAACAAAATTAAGTTGATGTAAAATAACTCCAGACATGATCCTTTCCTCAGCAACTCAGGCAACATCAGAATACATTGCTGTATTTATTTTTTATTGAAGCAGATTTGTTACAAGTCATGGAATATAAATATAAATTTGTAAAGACTGCAGTTTAAACCAGCTGCACTGATTCTCACAGATTCATGCCTGGTTCTGTTGTGTTTGTATAGTGCCTAGCACACTGAGGCCCCTGCTCAACTAAGGCCTTAGGGCACCTCCAGAATATAATTAACAATAATAGAAATCTACTCTTGACCATCTTGTGTAGAAGTTGAGACACAGTTTGGCAAAGAAAACAAAAGCTTGCTACAGAGGGAGACACTAATTCTATACAGATAGCAGATCTAGAAAACTTTTTACCTAAAACAATGAATTATAATTTGCCTTTTGTCACGTGCTAAATCATCCGCAATGTATTTCTAAGTGATCTCATAAGATACATCTACATAGCAGTGTTATTT
Source organism: Pelodiscus sinensis (assembly GCF_052426305.1). NCBI lineage: Eukaryota > Metazoa > Chordata > Testudines > Trionychidae > Pelodiscus > Pelodiscus sinensis. Next base: position 206,070,434 of record NC_143052.1, read on the forward strand.
TGGAACATAACACTGATAATATTCCAATATAACATAATCTGCATCTACACACAAGCAGCTATTTCGACATAATGTCAAAATAATGTTGAGCTGGGGAACTTCTTATTCCGACTCTTGTAGCCCTCATTGTACAAGGAGTAAGGGAAGTTGGAGGAAGAGTGCTCGTCCTTGGACTTCCTGCTGTGTATACAGTGCCAAAAGCCTAAATAAGCTACTTTGACTTAAGCTATGCAATTGACATAGCTGAAGTTGTGTAGCTTATTTTGGCTTTAGCCCTGCTGTGTAGACATGCCCATACTGACCAAGTGAAATCTGGGAGTGTAGAGTGGAGAATAAGTCCCATAATAAAATAGAAGAAATTCCTCTGTCTCTTCTGACTAATGTTCACTTGAGAACTGGTGTTGTTTGAGCCTCAGATAAGATACTGTTATAGTGCTTATACCTGCATACCCATCATGTGGTTGGAAATCTATGCACCTGAAATACCACTGAGTCATAATCTTTCACATATTAAGTTATTTAGTGAGCTAAATGTTGTACCATAAGATTACTATTATGGTTATCTTCAGTGTAAGGAAGTCAAAGGGCAGTTTCTTCTATCACTTTCTTGAGCTTGGTAATACAATATGTGTAGCTCTGTACAGCTTGTCACATAATTATTGCAAGTGACAGATAAATGCACAAAAAGAATACTAGAAAATATTGTCAAGACACATTCAAAAGTGTAATGACTGAAGTATGTATGGGCTGGTGATAAGAGTGAAGTGACTATTGATGAGATATGGAATAACTCAATTTCCAGCTAAAATTTTAAATCTCATGGGTTTGGAGGCAAAGTTAATGCAGGAGTTTTTTACCTCGGAAGTATGGGTCAAGTATGACAGCGGTGGCTTTTTGTCTTTTAATAAAAAATCCAGGCTACGTCTACACTGCAAGGTTTTTGTGCAAAAACAGCTGTCCACACCTCAAATGCACTTTTGTGCAAGGAAATCAAGAGTAAAATGGCAGAACAGAGGTTTTTTTCTGGCATAGGTAAACCTCCTTTTACGAGGCAGGACTCCCTTTTGTGCAAGAGTTCTTGTGCAAAAAGGCAAGTGTGGACGCTCCAGAGGGCTTTCTTGTGCAATAAACCTCTATGGGAAAAAGCACAGGTGCTCAGATGGCCATTTTGCTAATGGCCATCAGAGCTTTTTTGCGCAAGAATGTCCATGCAATGAGAATGCTCTCTTGCACAAAAACACATTGCTTTTGTGATATGCTTTGAGGTGTGGACGTGCTCTTGCGCAAGAAGTTTTTGCACAAAAACTCTTGTACAAAAGGCTTCTTGTGCAAGAAGCATGTAGTATAGACATAGACACATGGTTTAGTCTAGGTTGGAAAAAATAATCCCAACTATACATGCAATCTGATGGGGGCTAATTTAGCTACAACTAATCAGGAAAGAGATCTTGGAATTCGTGGATAGTTCTCTGAAAACATCCACGCGGTGTGCAGCAGCAATCAAAAATTCCTATGATGCTAGGAATGATTAAAAAAGGGAGAGAAAAGAAGACGAAGATTATCTTACTACCCTTATATAAAAGTATAGTACACCCACATCTTGAATACGGCGTATAGATGTGGTCTCCTCACCTCAAAAAAGGTATTTTGGCATTAGAAAAGGTTCAGAAAAGATCAACTAAAATGTTTAGGGGTTTGGAACAGGTCCCATATGAGGAGAGGCTAAAGAAACTGGGACTTTTCAGTTTAGAAAATAGGAGACTGAGAGGGGATATGATAGAGGTATATAAAATCATGAGTGGTGTGGAGGTGAATAAAGAAAAGTTATTTACTTGTTCCCATAATATAAGAACTAGAGGACACCAAATGAAATTAATGGGTAGCAGGTTTAAAACTAATAAAAGAAAGTTCTTCTTCACACAGTGCACAGTCAAGCTGTGGAACTCCTTGCCAGAGGAGGCTGTGAAGGCTAGGACTATAACAGTGTTTAAAGAGAAGCTAGATAAATTCATGGAGGTTAGGTCCATAAAAGGCTATTAGCCGGGGATTAAGGAATGGTGCCCCTGGCCTAAGTTTGTGAAAGGCTGGAGAGGGATGGCAGGAGACAAATCGCTTGATCATTGTCTTCAGTCCACACCCTCTGGGGCACCTGGCACTGGCCACTGTCAGCAGACAGGATACTGAGCTAGATGGACCTTTGGTCTGACCCAGTACGGCCATTCTTATTTTCTTATGTTATGTTAGGTAGTCATTGATTAAATAAGATGTGCAAAATAAGATGTGTAGACAGCTCCTTTTTGTGCAAAAGCCTCTTGCGCAAAAAGCGACCGCTCACTAATTATGCTAATGAGGCACAGCGATATTCCATGCTTTGCCTCATTTGCATATTTTTTTTGCACAAGAGAGGGCAGTGTAGATGTAGCCCAGAGGTAATTTAAAGGGTCCGGGGTTCTGCCTGCTGCTGCCACAGTAGCAGCAGTGGTGGTCAGGAACCCCAAGATCCTTTGAATTTCTGGGCCTCGGGGCAACAACCACCTTTTCCCATCCACCCTCCATGGGCAGGCCGAAGTATCTGTCTGATCTTGATAGTTTGATAGAAAATGTGGAATTTTAGAGGCCGGGGGAAAGGAGGGAGGAGAGGGAATGTGTTCCATTTCCTGACCAGTTTTATCTTTAGTACTTTGACTAGAACTACTGTTAGGAATTTCCAGTTGCATCCTTACAAAGGATCCCCCTCAGTGGTTAAATCAGTGATGAGAAGTGCTGGTAGCAAACTCTCTTTTTGAATAGTACAGGAAGAAGAGGTGAAAGGGCAGGAACCTTCAGTAAAGGGGATAATCATGTGAGCTTCCTGGTAGTGGAAGAAAGGGGGCTGAAGACACTGCTACCACATAGCCATCCCTTGCACTGCTTTAACTTACCAGTTTAGCTGTACCCATCCCATACAAGAATTAGCTTTATTGGTATAAACACTGTTGTATAGGCATAACTGCATACATGCTAGGGGTTGTACCTTTGTAATCATTCTGATTGAAAAAAAGTCAGAATAAAACAGTGTAAAAAGTGTCGTATATCATGTACTGATGTCCATCATTCAGGAGCCTTTTCAGCTATAACTATGGAGTAAATTCTTCTCATTGGAGGCTTTTTTCTTATCTTTCATGCACCTCCTTGAAGAAAAATAAGACCTTAAATTACAGAGAAGGTGCAACTATGTTCTTTCTGTTCATGGCCTTTGAAGGAGGAATGCCTAAGAAATCCACCTTGAACCACATGGTGGCAGAATTCAGGGCTTTTGGCTTCCTATGCTTGTATGTCGCTGCCTCTCAATGTAACAAGTAATATAGCAAATCATAACACATTTACCTACCAATCTCAGAGAGGATAGGAATCTGTGTGTTCTTTTCTTTATATTAGTTTATATTTTTCCTCTTGTTGGTAAAAGAAAAACAAATAAAAAATCCTTGCAAAAATCTGTTCCTTCATCCTTAATATATTGGGGGATTAGCATGTAACTGGCTGCAGCATGAATCTGAATTTACCTGTCGGAAGCTATACAAAAAGCATTATGGACAGGGGCAGATGAGGATTTTGCAGGGCCCAGGGCAGCACAATTTCGCGGGGCCCCTCCTTTTGAAACGGCGCATGTGCCGTGGCGCCACAGCGCATTCACGGGGCTTCTTGAAGTGCGGGGCCCAGGGCAGCCGCCCCACTTGCCCTGACCTATATCCCCCACTGATTATGGATATATCTACACTTTACACAGGCCTGACAATGGGGGGGCGGGGTGAGCGAGAGAGAGAGAACGAAAAGGAAATTTGCCCCAGAGCTTGGCAAGTCACCAGAGCCCCAGACCCATTAGAATTGCTGCAGAAGCATCGCACAGCACGTTACCGAGCCCCGTGCCTCGTGCCAGTTGGCTCTGAGGGCTGACCTGGCCTTGCCCCTTCTGGACAAGGCTCCATCCCTTCTAAGTGTGTGGAGTTGCCCCTTTTCTCCCACATTGTCCCATTCTCCCACATAAGGGGCAGGTAATCCTGTTGGCTCCCCTGACTGTACCATAGCGTGAATTAATGCTGACTGGCGTGGCTGTAGTTCAGGAGAAATAAGATCAGCTCAAGTGTGAGGGAAAATTTCATCTTATAAGCTACAGGCAGTGGAAACCCTTTGTACATGCAAATATTCCTCCTCTCCTATAAAAGGATATAGGGGAATGGTTATTTGCTTGTTTGGCACTGTCTTCTCTCTCCCCTGCCCCGTTTCTATGGTGCTGCACAAAGGAAGGGGTAGAGACTGCTTGAGGAGTGGGTTGATTGAGAGAATCCAATTAGTTAGTTCACAGAGGGTTGTATTGTTATCCAAAGCCTCTGCATAATTGTATTTACTGTGTTGATAGTAGAGTGGAGTTGGGATATGAACTTGTAGGCTCTTCTACAGCTCAGGGGCCAATATAGGTGCTGCACCTTTTGTGCAGGTGCTCTATAGTCTCGATGGGGGATTCTACCCTCAGTTACCCACAGAATTCTTCTCCGCAATGCTGTCTCTCACTCAGGTTTTGACATAATATCTGTGCTATTATGAAGTAACCCCAACAACATTTTTGTTATTTAAAACATGGGGATAGAAGAGATTTACTGCTGTCAGAGAAATGACATTTTAAAACTGACTTAGAGTGAGTCTGTCACGGCTTTAAAAATTAAACCATTTCACTAAACTGAAGAGGAATGAACAATCATAAGCTAAACTTGATAAAAGACTGCCCAAGACTAACTGATGTTGAAAGTAATCAGGCCCCATTTGAATCTGAGTGTTGCTACATTGGTTTAACTCCAATTAAACTACTTCATTTGCATCTCTGAATTATAGCTAGCAGGTATTCTTTTTTAAAATCCATCTCTGTTCTTGACTGACAACTGTGCATTACTCTCAATTATTTCTATCCTCTTCTTACTTTTCACTTGGCTCAAGGAGTTCCTCACAGGTAAAAGCTGTTTGTGCATTTTCATAAATGTCAATTTTTCAATAGTACTCACCTTAGTTGTCACTGAGGCCTGCTCTACACTGCCGACTTAGGTCTACCTGAGGCAACTTAAGCCAAGCTGATTATGTCAGTATCTACACTACAGCCTTACTCCTGCTGATGTAAGTGCCCTGCTACACCAACATAATTACTCCACCTCCATGAGAGGTGTAGGGCTTACATCAGGATAATTAGGACAAAATTTCTATGAGACACTATTATTTACATCCGCTGTTGGCTGTCACTCTTGTCAAATGCACAGCTCTGCTCTGCAGCAGGGGACTCACAGCTGGAACCTTGAAATTTGCAAGAAAGGCCAGTAGGCTTCCAGCTATAAAACTGATCCCAGCACTGTGTTCATGGCAGTAGTCCTTGACCTGCATCCTGTGGTGACAACACTAGCTGTGAGCCCAGTGCTGGGTTCAATTTCACAGCCGGGAGCCTACCAGCCTTTCTGGTCAATTTCACAGCTTCAGCTTTGACTACCAGTGCTGATCTGAGCTCAATGGAGCCATGAAATTGACAAGAAATGGTAAATTGGTAAGCTTCCTGCTGTGAACCTGACACTGGGCTCATAGCTCAGGCTGTCACATGACAGAAGGCGGTCGGCTCCAGTTGTGAGCCCAGCTATTGCCTGGGGCTCTCAGCTCCCCACTCCTTGCAGGAACCAGCTGGAGCCTGGCTGCCACCAAAGCTCTTGGCTCCCCCCTCAGCTAACTAGCTGAGAGTGGAAAGCTAAGAGCCCCAGAATGGCAGCCAGGGTCAGGCAGCAAAGATTCCAGACTCTCAGCCCTCCTTCCCCACACTACCCCCCTTAACCTGTTCAAGTGATTCTGGCAGGAGGATTGACTGACTTGCCTGGCTCCTGGGCATGGTGCAGGGAGCAGAGTGGCTCCGCATTCCTGGAAGGAGCAGGGCTGGAGGTAGCCATCCCTCAGCACTGTTCGGAATGTGTCATATAGGGCTCTGGAGGCAATTTAAAGAGACCAGGCCTTTAGACAATACTACTGCCACAGAAGCAGCAGCATAGGCTGGGAGTCCTGGGCCCATTTGAATTGCCAGGCCCTGGGGCAACTGCCCCTTTTGCCCCTCCTCCCATCAGTGGGCCCAGCTCCTGTTGAGGATGTGTGCTACTGACAGAAGGCAATGTGGACATGGAAAAACAATAGTAATTGCTGTAGCAGTTAAGGATGTTAAATATCAAGTAATTTACTAGTCGAGTAGTCAATGGAACGCCCATCAACTACTTGACTAGTTGATAGGCACTTCTGCGTTTCTCCTTTGAAATGTACAAGAGCCCCTGTTGGGCCTCTTGTACATTTCAAAAGAGGAATACCAAATTCCGTGTGCAGCCTGGGGCCAGCCCAAAAGCACCCTCATGGAGTCTGGGGTCAGCGGGTGACTCAGAGTCCCTTGCTGACACCGGGCTCCGTGCTGCACTGTCACTTTGAAATGCCACGTGGAGCCCTGAGTCATCTGGAGAGTCCCCAGCTGACCCTAGGGTCAACTAGAAACTCCCCAGCTGCCCCGGTCTCTGCACAGTTTGAAATGCTGCGCTGGAACCCAGGATCAGCTGGGGAGTCCCCAGCCGACCCTGGGCTCCAAACGGCGCTGCCGCTTTGAAACACCGTGGTGGAGTTTCAAAGGGGCAGCACCACACAGTTGATCCTGGGCTTCATGTGGTGCTGCCCCTTTGAAACAACACAGCGGTGTTTCAAAGGGGCAGCACTGCACAGAGCCAGAGTTCAGCTGTGCAGCGCTGCCACTTTGAAGTACCTCCTCTTCCTCCACCCCCTTAGCTGCTCTTACCTGATAGAGGCAGCAAGGGAAGGGGGAATTGATTAGTCAACGAGGGTATGTCTACACTACCCTCCTAGTTCGAACTAGCGGGGTAATGTATGCATACCGCACTTGCTAATGAAGCCCGGGATTTGAATTTCCCGGGCTTCATTAGCATAAGCGGGGAGCCGCCATTTTTAAATCCCCGCTGCTTCGAACCCCGTGCAGCGCGGCTACACGGGACTCGAACTACGTAGTTCGGACTAGGGTGCCTATTCCGAACTACCGGTACACCTCGTTTCACGAGGAGTAACGGTAGTTCGGAATAGGACCCTAGTCCGAACTACCTAGTTCGAGCCCCGTGTAGCCACGCTACATGGGGTTCGAAGCAGCGGGGATTTAAAAATGGCGGCTCCCCGCTTATGCTAATGAAGCCCGGGAAATTCAAATCCCGGGCTTCATTAGCAAGTGCGGTATGCATACATTACCCCGCTAGTTCGAACTAGCGGGGTAGTGTAGACATACCCCTAGTTCTTAACATCCTTAGTGGTGGTTGTATGCCAACTTAGGTTTGTAGTGTAGACATTGCCTGAGATACTTACAGTTGTATTGGATAATCTACTGTAGCAAACCTATATTCTGTCCTTATTACTACTTCTGAATGTCATTCATTCATTACTGATGATGCACTCTCTGCAAGTGCATTCATGCCTTGGGAGCACCAAATTACAATAGAGTATAACTCTTGCATTTTCAGGTGAGATGTTATTTTAGTCCAAATTCCTTAGCATTCGCCACTGACTTATGAACCAATATTTTTGCTTTGCATCAATCAGCTACCTGCTAACAGATTTACATTAATCAGGCAGGCTGTTTTCATCAGTAGCCTGACAATTCATTTATTACCATACATAACTCACAGCTTTATCCTTCTTTTAATTAACCATAAATCAACAAAGTCTCAAATCTTCAAAGTTGTCTTAAATATAGTATTGCTCAATCTTACCAGTTGGTATGTGTTATGATACCTTACTGGCAATAATCAAAGTTGCATTGTTAAAAGGACATTTTCAAGATTAAGACCCAGCCTTAAGATCTATTTCTATACCTTTTCCTCCTGTATCTGTCTGCAAAGTCCATGTAACTTTTTCATTTGAGAGTTTTCTTTAAAATGAAACATAAATTAAAAACCAATATGTCTGAAGTAACCTTACAGTAACAAACCAGTGTGTGCAATGGAGCAGTTTATTATCTGTTGCACAGAAGTCATATGGCAGGGGTGGGGCAGGGGTGGTGTGGCCCATGAGCCCCACACAGTTCATCAGGGTTACCTGCTTGTGGGCTACCCATTGGTTTATCTGAGCATCTGCAGGCATGGACTTCTGGCCAGTGGAAACTGGCTGCTTCCTGCAGCTCCTATTGACCAGGAACAGTGAACCATGGCCACTGGGAGCTGAGAGTGGCCATGCCTGTGCATGCTCAGATGAACAAAGCATCTAGTGGCCCGCCAACAGCTAACCCTGACAAACTGCATGCAGGGCTGTTCTATGGTCTACTGCTGAATTAATGTCAGAAGTATTCAGGGAGTTTGATTATGTTGTTTGTTTATGGGTTAGCCCACAAAGGCGGTTTAAGCCTTAAAGGTAAAGTTCAAATGTGAGCCACTTAGTGTCTGAATCTGTGACTGAGAGATGCTTCCGACTGTGTAGCACCAAAAAGGAGACCCATTTATTCAGTATCAGTGGGAATTCTGTGCCGGGACTGAGAATAGTGTGTGGAGCTCAGATGTGGCCACAATATACTGTAACACCCATAGACTTTACCCAAACTTACACTTAGTAAAAATACTAAGGGCTCTAGTTTACTAGTCAGACTGTATTTTCCAAACAGTTGAACTCATTAAATAGTTTTGAAAATGAACATTTCACAGTGCAAACCTCTGAGTAAGCCGGGATGAATTATTTTCCAGGTAGTGAACAAGAGGAATGTGGATATTTTTCTTAAATAAGGAAATGATCTGAGTATTTAGATCCTGATCCTATAAGTAAGTATGTGCTCGACTACAAACAAATGAGTCATCCCTGTGAAGTACATTCAAGTGTGTGAGTAGTTTTTTCATTAAAGTTAAGCATACAATTTATTTTTGAAGGACTAGGGCACTATTTAGCAAGTGAGACCTTGTAAATATCTGATGAGAAGCAAGTAAACATATACTCCTCTGCAGCTGCGATAGGGACACAAATTATCAGCATATGATATAACAGCAATGTCAGATTTCATTCCTATTTTCTGCATAGTGACCCTATAGTCAATATTACTGCAAAGATCAATGTAGTACTTTGCAGCCGTTCATTCTGCTATATCCTTGGACAAGTCATGTATACTGTCACAAAGACGTTCGCTTCAAAAAGATGAATGAGGGGCAGCAACATTTTGTAGCATTTTGTATAAATGTCAGTGAAGACACAAGTAAGTCTAACACATGTTCTTTGATTGTGATATGCCTTTGAAGCCACGTTAGTCACTGCTAGCTTGACACAATATCAGTGGCTTGCCACAAAGAGCAGATATGTGTTGTGCCATTATCTTCAATGATATTCATACGTCATGCTAATTAATGCTATAATTCTCGCTCATATTTAGTTTCCCCCAAATGTAACTGCCCAAAAATATATGAAGGAAAACTGACAGAGTGTAAAATAAAGAAAACTAAAGGTGATAATGAGAGGATTGCCAATATTCAACTGCAGGTTGGACCTCCCTGGTCCGGCACCCTCGGGATGTGACCAGTCCCATATGAGGGATTTTGCCAGACCAAGGGAGATCATTTCTGGCCCCCTTGCCACTCCCCCCAGCTCTGGCCTGGCCCACTGGCCTCCTGGATGGCTCCCCACCTGCTGCCAGCAGCTGCATGCTCAGGATTTCAGGGGCGATGGGGCTGGGCAGCCACATGCCACCACTACTGCAGCTCTCAGGCAGCCACATGCCAACAAGTTGGTGTGGGAAGCCTGCTTCCCTGCCAGCACTCAGGACTCCCTGATGTTGGCCCTCCACCAGGACTCTGTTGTCTGCAACATCCATGCCAGACTATGGATGTTGTGGGACCAGAGAGTCCTGGTTTAGAGATTTTCAACCTGTAGTATACCTCAATTCTAACTTACTATCAGCATTTCTAAAGATAAGAGAATATGTCTGTGACATAGGCAGACAGGTCTCTTTGTCCATTCAGTCTTGGCTTTTAGCTTGAATTTGTCAGTAGGAATGTTGTTTATTTCATGAATTTCTATAGCTCAGTGTCAGCTGTGTAATACTGGAATGAGACTGTCAGTTCATTTCACCTACAGTCTGCCTCAGAAAAGAAATCAGATTATGCTGATTTTCCCTCACTACTATCAATAGGTTTGAACCCATGACCAAGATATAGTATTTTACTATGAATTTCATATGATGTATTGTATTAAATGTTACCAGTGTATTTGAAACTGTACAAGATACAAAATGAAACAGTCCCGGCTCGTCACAGCTTCTGATCTAGGGAGAGACATAGAGAAGATAGGATACACTGGAAGATCCAGGATGGACAAGATGTGCTTACACTGGAAGATCCAGGATAGGACAAACTGCGGTTCTCAGTTACAGTAATATAAATAAGCATTAATATAAAGCCGGAGTAACTCCACAGATATCAGTCTAATTGAAAGTTACTCATAGTATTTTTTTTATAAACTACTACCAAGTCCCCTTCGCTGCTCACTCTATTATGCTAAGCAATCTTTTACATGGGTGGGTGGGGGGAATGATGAAAGACTATTAAATATTTAAAAGATATTATCAGAAACATCACTTCCAGACAGAAGATAATTGAAAAATGAAATGAGCTCCTCTTTGTGTAAGAGAAAAGAGATATGTGTTGACAAAAGTGCAAATATTCTGGCAGAGAGCAAGAGAAGGGCATTATAACAGGATTGGTACAAGTTACAATCAGTAAAGATACACCATGCTCCATTGCCAGACAGGTTTCACTAAGAATCCTGAAGGAGATTGTGGAAAAGATGAGATAAATGAGAGATTTTTATTAACCCCCTGAAAAAATGCAGCTCCACAAATGTAGCCTTCATGTTTAAAAAGGACTTGGATGGAGCCAGGAAATTGCAGAGCAGTTTGATCTCAGAGTTAAGCAAGTTCCTAAAATTATTAATAAGAAATGACATCACAAGAAATGCAGACAGGGCAAAATGAGTAATGGACATAATCTACTTAGATTTCAAAAAGGCATTTGACACAAAACTGCAAAGTAGGCTAATACATAATGCTGGCAAGCAGGACATATAAGATGATGTGCTTGCATGGATCATGAAAATGGAGAACTAGAAAGTGATGCGGGGGCTGTGGTCTTATAAGTAATAACTTAAGGAAGGGTCAGAATTTCTTGACATGGAGCCTGCAAAGTCATTACTGATTTAGGTTTTAAATCATTGCTATCTTAAGATGGCTGCCCTCTCCTGAAGTCATTTTGGGGCAGATTTTGTTCTCAATCACACTGATGTAAGCAATGGAATTACTCCAGATACTATATTGATATAACTTAAAAAGGAATCTGACCCTAGTATAGCTTTAAGTCACTGATCCTTGCTTAGCTGGCATGCTGTAGAACTCTTGTCATTTCCTGTATGAACCACTCTGGATTTTGCTTGCTTGCTTTTTATTGCACTGCACCAATTTTCTACAACCAGTCTTATTATTCTATGGACACAAGTGGAAATAGCTAATACTGTACATAGATTTCTTACAGTATGTGCACAAGGTCACATCAATATTTAGAGTGAAATTCTACTCTATCACACTGGTGTCAGTCTAGATGTTTGTTTGTTTTGTTAGTGTTTAGATTTACACCATAATTTATAACTTCAAAAAGAAAGTAGTCCTGTTATATTAAATACTATACGAGCCACATTGCAGGCTATATTCTGCTCTCATTTACACTGATATAAGTCCACTGTAGACACAAAAGTTACACTGGTGTATATGAGAGCAAAATGTAGATTTATGCATGCTAAAGTCCTATAGTGACTTTACAGAAGCCAGGATTCTGGCCCAATGTAGCTGCACCAATTAATAGCAATGGAGAATTTGGCCCATGTGGTGCCATGACCTTCAGTCCAGTACTTGGCCAAAGGAAAGGCCCATACTCTTTACAAATTGACCTACATAATATTGGAATCCTCTGGGATGTTATAAGCCTCCCTTTGAAATGCTATCAAGGCGGATAATTATAGTAAATATCACTGACTGCTACTGTACAGTGGTAAAAAACTTTCACTCCTCTTGGAGGGGAGAGTTGGAATGGTAAGATAAAATTGTCACTGGCACTTGTGGAGTTACTTCAGTTGGTTTATGATGAACAAAAGATAAAAAGATAGTCACAAGGGATGAAGTTCAATCCTAGAAACTTGCCACCTGGTTTAATATCAATGGACAATTCAGAGAGGAGGCTAATTACTAAAGATCTGATTCAGTGAAAAACTACCCATGTTTCCACATCATAAAACTCATGGAAGAGAGGGGAACTGTATTGTCTGTAGTTTCTGCAGCTCTGTTAAGGGCATTGGAGAACAACCCATAATGAAATGGGGGAGAGTCACAACATATAAATTGGTGTAATTGAGCAGAATGTGGCCCTATGTCTGTCATTGCCAGTGACATATATGCAAACATGCGCTGCTGTTTTTGAATTAGTATGGAATGCAGTTCTTTTTTTTAATGAAGAACAGAGGTGGTCTGGATCTATTTCTGGACTTTGCTAGGAGCATTGGCATTTCAGAGCAAGACAATTAACAAGTACATTAGATTTTACTTGCATTAGGCACACTACCAAGCTCCAAAATCCTGACTTAGCAAAGCATTATCTGGTTGAGAAAAAAACATCTTGTCTCAGCTATTTCTACTCACCTTTCTGACAGTAGTACTCACATATCAAATCCCTATAGGTCAGAAATCTCGCCCACGCTTTGTTATGTTGCCATGAGGAGAAAAAAGCCAAAGGATATTTGTAATGGGCCAAAACATCTCTATGCCTGCTCTGACATCCTTTGAGGATCCCAAGATCCTTGTAAGTCTTGGCAAAGCTGACCTTTGGGCACAAAGCCCATGTCTTCTGCCCCTACTGATTATGAGTATAAAAGAGCATCCCAGCTATCATTTTTTAAAAAAGTTTCTAGTCCTTTTCCTTGCCAAGATAACTTCAGGGACATACATTGTTAGGGACACTATTTATGTTGGTTTATCTCAACCTCTAAGTACATCCCTGACTGGTAAATGTAATTCTCTAGCTTCTAGGTATCTACTAAAATTTATGAGCCTTATAAGAATATAAGAACATAAGAACGTGAGAGTACATGGTGAAGGGAGATGGGTATAAGTTGTTAGGTAGAAAGAGGAAGGAAAACACAAGGGCTAGGTCTAGACTACATCCCTCTTTCACAAGAGGGATGTAAATTAGACATATCGAAATTGCAAATGAAGCCAGGATTTGAATTTCCCGTGCTTCATTTGTATAAGGGCAGCCGCGTGTTCTTTCGAAAACTGGTATTTCAAAAGTGAAACCACCATCTAGATGCAGTTCTTTTTGGGAAAAAAAATCTTTTTACGAAAGATCCTGTAAACCTCATTTTTTGAGGTATACAGGATCTTTCGAAAAAGGTGGTTTTTTTTAAAGAACCATGTCTAGATGGCAGTTTCACTTTCAAAATATCTGTTTTCGAAAGAAAGCGCGGATGCCATTATGCAAATGAAGCACGGGAAATTCAAATCCCGGCTTCATTTGCAATTTCATTATGTCTAATTTACATCCCTCTTTCGAAAGAGGGATGAGGTTTAGAAATGCCCAAGAAAAGTTGGAAAAGAGAACCTTGATTTCAGTGAAAGAGGTGGGACAAGCGTGGAGAGACAAAATCTATGGCAAGTGGCAGAGAACATGAGCAAAGGAGAGAAATCACAGTGAACAAAAGAGAGAAGGAACAGATACTGAGACAGTTCAGGAAAAGACACACCATCATCTATTTTTCAAAACAAATCTCATGTCACTCTTCATTCCTCTCTATCATTTGCTGTTGCTTCCATTTGCTCTATGGTGTTGGGATCAACTATTTTGCCCTCTGTGTTAAGCGTTCTTCTTAAAGTTTCTCATGGACACCCTCTTTCTCACACCAATTGGTTTCCATCTGACAATTTCATGTGGGAATCATTGTGTGCCATCCAGAGAACATGCCCCAGATATGTCCAATGCTTCCTTTTGAGTCTGACGTATGTTTGCTGCTGGTTGATGGTTTCTCTTGATGATGGATACTTTCACCTAATGCTCAGAATTATTCAGAGGCACTTATTTTTCAAGGTTCTTAAGTTTGCCATTGGAAAATATGGTGCTGCACAGGTAAGCAAACTGTTCTATTTTCTTGATATTTTTTCCTTGTAATGTGAGGTTACAGCTCATCATCTGGGTTTCAAGGATGTTGGTTTTAGCATAAATAATGTTGAGCCCTGCTTGTCCTTAAATTTTTACCAAGTTGGCTGTCTTTATAATGTTCTTTACTTCACTAAACTGCAGCAAGGCTTAAATTGCAGCAAGGGAGGTTTAGGTTGGACATTAGGAAAAACTTCCTAACTGTCAGAGTGGTTAAACACTGGAATAAGTTGTCTAGGGAGGTTGTTGAATCTCCATATCTGGAGATATTTAAGAATAGCCTAGATAACCACCCCTGATAGATTTTTTAGATCAGTGTTTCTCAACCTTTTTTTTTTTTTTTTTTTTATAAAAGTACCCCTTTTTCAAAAAAAAAAGTACCCCCCCCAGTACCTACAGTTTTCAGACATATTTTTCCCCCCTATCATTGAAACACATTTGTTTAAACTACTTAATCATAGCTGGGTGGGTGATGAAATGTTTGGGTGTAAAAAGTACAAAAATAATAAAACGCTGTAAAATTTAAAACAAAAATTCAGTTTTCTCGAAATTTCAGTTGTGTTGAGGTACCCCCTAGACTTCTCTCAAGTACCCGTAAGGGTACTCCTACCGCTAGGTGAGAAACACTGGTCTAGATGGTGCTTGGTCCTGCCATGAGGGCAGGGGACTGGACTCAATGACCTCTCAAGGTCCCTTCCAGCTCTAGTGTTCGATGATTCTATGATTATCCAGTCTAAGGCAATGCCAAACAACAAAAGTGGAGTGAAACCAGAGAAGGAAAGAAGGTCTGAGAAAAGCAACAAATGTTAAAAGTAGAGCTGTATCAAATTCATGGTCCAGATTGTCAATTTGATGGTCACGGGATTTAAAAAGTCATTAATTTCATGATTTCAGCTTGTACTGAGTCAGCGTGGCCCCCCGCTGACTCAGAGGAGGAAACTCCCTTCATAACCTCTCGGTAGGTGGTGCCAGTCCCACCCACAGGAAACAGGAAGCCAGGGCTGAGGGTATAAGAAGGGCAGCTCCTAGCTCAATTAGGGCTCAGCCACCGAGCTGGGCAGAGGCTCTCCCCCAACCCCAGCATCGGAGGGCCTTGCCACACTGCTCTCCGGCAGATGCCTGAGTTGGGCCTCCTGGGCCGTTACCAGGCCCTGAGCTGAGGCTTAGACCATGCCGACTGCAGCGGGAGCTGTCACTTGTACCCACCAGTCAACCCAGACCCCCCAAGTGTCTGCAGGTCCCAGTCGAGTGGACTGGACCTTTAAAAGACCCAGATCCTGAGCCTATGGACATGCTGCCACTGCCGCCATCCCTAGCTGATGCCAAGGAGCGACCTCCGAGTCAGGTAGGCCCCCAGAAGGAACAGGGAAGCGGCCCAGGGACAGCCGACCTTGGGGCGGCTGAGGATACGGAGGTTGGTTGGGCAGCGCGCTGAGGCTTGGAGCACTGCTGATCCACTGACCCGGATGGCGCATTACGGTCGGGAGCCCCACCGATCCAGTGGCTGCAGCGCTGCCACTACTAGGGCCCTGGGCTGCGACGTGGTGAAGTAGGGAGGACCCGCGTCCCCCCCCACCACCTCTTTCCCTGGGTGATAGACTCCTTCTGTAGGGCAAATCCCCTGCGCTTGTCAGCTCTCTGCTAGCAAGGAGACCCGATTCCTGGCTCAGCCTGCGAACAAGCCTGCACCATTAGACTTTTCATAGTGTGCAACTACTCATTCACTGCCTTGCCCTGACCCAGGGCTTGGGCTCATAAACTGCCGTGCAGCCCACTAGACTACGACTCAACAGTTAATTTGCTGACTGGCCCGGACCCAGGGCCTGGACCCCTGAACTGTGGGGAGCCCTCCAAACCACTGTGTCACTGTAAATTTGCTGACCAGCCCTAAACCAGGGCGGGCAACTAGGACTACTACAGGCTGACCGTCAGGCCTTGAGGCCCCAGACAAGGGGCTTACGGTGAGTCAGCGTGGCCTCCTGCTGACTCGAACTACTACACAGATATTTAAATTTGAAACTTTATGGTGTTTTAATCGTAGGGGTCCTGACTCCAGAAAGGAGCTAGAGTCACAAGGTTGTTGTCTTCAGAGCTGGGCAGCTAGAGAATGGTGGCTGCTGGCTAGGAGGCCATCTCTGAAGGCAGAGCCACTGCCAGCAGCAGCTCAGAAGTAAGGATGGCATGAAATGGTATTGCCTCCTTCTACGTTGCTGTTGCCTTTAGAGCTGGGCACCTGGCCAATGGCTGCTGCACTCTGGCAGCACAATCCTCCTAAAACAGCCTTGCAAACCCACTGCTCTTCCCTGTGAAATCTTTGTTGAACAAGGTGAAAGCACACAAGAGAGCAGATTTCACGGGGGCATCAAGATTTCACAATCCATGGATAGGTTTCCCATAGGCATGAATTTGGTAGGGCCTTAGTAATAAATCACATTTTAAAAATATATAGACTTTATTGTACACAAAGGGAAGGATGTAGGAAGTGACATATTCTTGTCAGAGTGAACAATGCCTTAAATGGGCAAGCTAAGCGAGGAAGCAACTTTTCCAAACCCTATAGTTTACTCTCCACAGAATCCTTAAATTGATCACATAAACAGTGGCCTGATAATGGTGAACATGAACAGGTTATGTCTGCAGATGTGGGAGGGGTGGAATTGTTTCACATGCTAGAGCTGACTCCTGGAGGAATGCACAAGTCTGAAACATACCTTGCCATCATTTCCATGAGGAATAAAGGCCTACTTAGAACTAATGTGTCTTGTCCTCATTCATGCCTATGCATCTCCAATGACTTGACCAAGGGAACAGAAATGTAACTGAGGGTGAATTTGGCCTCATGACCGCAACATTTGGCACTAAATGTTACATTTCTCTCATATAAGGACGAACACCGCCATGAATTCCATACACACATAGATGTGACTCCCTGGGGTTGCCCATGTTTGCATTAGGAAACGTCAGTTTCTTGCTCTAGGCAAAGCCCAGAATTCAAAGATGGCAAGAAGGCATTTGTGATTCTGTGCCCCTATATTTTTTGGAAATATGTTTTGAATATGAATATGCATCACTCAAAGATGATGTATGAAAAACAATGTAAGTAACCTGTCATTTAAGAGCCTGTGATCACCTGAATGTATACACGCAATTTGTATGCATATATCATTCTTGTATGTGAAGTTAGATATATGAAGTGTAAACCTGTTTATTAATCTAGAATTTCTGGTGAAAGCCATTAGTGGTGCTTGATGGCCCAGTGATAAAGGCAATGATCTGAACATGGCTTTTTTTTTTTTGTAAGCCCAGACTGTGGTTGGTCCTACAAAGACATATGACAATTCTACCTGGTGCTGGAATCCATCTTGAATCTGTGGAAAGTCAAATAAAGAGTTCCTGCATTGGGGAAATTCTGTGTAAGGAATGGGAAGCAATCAACATAGTCTTCAGATTGGGGCTTTTGAAAACTACCTCCCCCTGGCCCAAGAAGCCACTCAAGGAGCTGTTAGAACCATGCCAGAAAAAAGAGTTAGCTCTGACTTGCGCAAATTTATCTGGAACAAGCAGGCGGGTGGGAAATATATTTGTAATAATTTCTTAGTGGATTAGTCTTAATTGGCTTGTATTGTTTGTGTTGGCTTAATCACTTACTTTGATGTGTCTATTTTCACTTTCATTCACTTAAATCCTATGTTTTATACTTAATAACAATTTGTTTATTATCTAATCCAGTGTAAATAATTGTTGGGGAGGAGGGAGGTAGCCACAGCTGTGTATGTCTCACTTTCATTGAGAAGATACCAAAACTGCATGAGCTTTTTCTGATGATGTCGGAGCTTTTATATAGAGTGAGAGAGATTTATTTGGGGTTTTGGGCCTCTTTGGGGCTGTGCGTCTGGATGCTTACAAGTCCTTGTAGATGAGCCCTCCCAGAATTGAGCTGTTTCAGCATCTGTATTAGTCAGCTCTGTGCCATTGCTGGGGGAGAGCAGAGCTTCTGGCTCAACAGGACAGGGTGGGGGTGCACCAGAGGGAGAGAGGCAGACTCAATGTTATGAGTAGCACATTGAGGGTCCATCTACACAGTAGTGCGTACCTCAAAATAAGCTACACAATTTGAGCAACACAAATTGTGTAGTTTATTTTGAAATTTGGCGATATTTACACAACACTAAATTTCAAAAGAAATCACTATTCCGGCGTCTTCCTTAATCTTTGTGCAATGAGGTTGACAGGAAGCCGGAATAAGAAGCCCATTATTTTGAATGTATTTTGAAATAACGGGCTTCTTGTGTTGACAGCGCAGAACGCTATTCTGGGATAACGGACATTATCCCGAAATAGCATTGCTGTGTAGACGTACCCTGAGTGACAGCCCAAAGTGACCTTCATGATCCAAACCATCACAGCATGTTTGTCCTCTACACCCTCACCTGGGCTGAGCTTCCTACAAGGTGCAACACAGAGTATGGCCATTATTCTCAATGATTGCCCCTGGGGCCATTTGCTAAATCCAGGCTCACTTACAAAATACATTCATAACAACAACAACGTTCCTTTTAGAAACAAGAAATCAGAGGACGGCATCAGTGTGAAATTGTTAAATATTTCTTGTCTATGTTGTGGTTCACCCCATGATGTCATCATCAAAATACTAATCTTTTCTGATTAACCTTGCTTGTACAACTCATTTATTTTCATATGAATGATCTACATGCATTCAACTAATATTACAAAGCATATAAAGATTGTGAGTTAGAGTTTCCAAAGGCGGCAAACCAGCTGTCTAGCTAAAAGCTAATATTTACAGGCCAGATTCTGCCTCCTCTTTCATGGGCATGCAGGGCCCTGGCAGCACAGCCAATGTACCTCTGTAGTATAAGAAAGCAGCAGGGTTTTGGGGAGGAGATCATGGTGCATGTAATACAACCCTCCTGAATGGGGTGTGGAACTCAGCTTTGTGGTGCTTTTCTGTGCAGTTGGGGCAAAGCAGGATGGGGCTAGAGGAACTGCCTCAATGCAGCTCCTCCTGTCATCTCTATATAAGAACTAGATGAAATTATTACATAGCACTTTTCATCCCTAGGTCTCAAAGGAGGTCAGTATGATTATCTCCATATTACTGATGATGAAACTGAGGCACAGAGAGAAGCGATGATTTGCCCAAGGACATCGAGCAGGCTAATGGTAGAGTTGAAAACAAAATCTGCGTTTGAGTCCTGATCCAGTGCACTATTCGTTATGCTACCCAGACTCAAAGATCCGAGTTACATTTGGGTCATGAAGCTGCTACATCCTTCAGTCTTCAAAAATGGTCATGGACTGGCTCCTCTGACTTGAGAGAACCCTAAATATTCAGCTATATGTCAAATGGGAGAATTTGCTTCTAGTCATGCAATGTGTTTTCATAATCCTTCACAGGGATTTTGATGAACAAAGCATATTCAAATAGGATGTGATTCTGCATGGTTAGTATTGTGTGACTAATTGAGCGTCTCGCAAAATGAAGGTGGAAAGTGGGTGGGAAGAGCAACCAACTAAGCATAGAAATTAAATATGTCTTGGGCAACTTTAAATAATATAAATCAATGTCTGGAAGAACTTATAGACACTATAATTATTCAAAATATAGCAGAGATGCCTCTAATTACCCATTTTATTTAAAATGTTTTGGGGTGGGAGTTTGGATTAGAATAAGAAAGATGCCCCTATAGCCTATTGTTTAGGAAGCAGCCAAACCATCTCAGACTAAAATTAAGAGGAAAATTTTAGATGAACCTGTGACTGAAAGAATGTTTTGAATTGTAATTAGACAATTTCTCAAGAGGAGCTATATTTTAATCACAGTAGCAGAGTAATGAGAAATAATTCAAACAACAAACACAAGCTCACAAATTATGGGCCAAATTCTGAACTCAGTTATATGCATGTAAGCCTACCGGCTTCACTGAGTCTGCACAGATATAACTGAGGCAGATATTAGTTCAGCTATTTAGACTGAAGGTCTGGTTCTCCACTTCCTTGCCCTGTATAAAATGCTACCGTTCTGGTCCTGGGAGCATTGCACGTGCTTTGATTTCATTCTACACAAGTGTAAATGATTACACAAGGAGTAAGACAGTGGAAAATAAGGCTCTAAATATGCACAGCTTATTCTGCCCTCTTTATAGGCCCAGCTGTATAAGGCCATATCTTCATCTGGTGTAATTCAGCATTGCTCTGCATTGGCTCCAGTTGAGGATCTGGTCTAAGATTTTTCAATACCCGATCACATAGATCTAGGCAATGTGATGTACTGTTTGGCAAATGATACATTGCATTTGGGTCCCAGAAAAATTTGATCAGCAGAAGAGCCCTTGGGCTAGCATGGCGCCCCAAAGAAGTTAACAGGGACTGTACAGGTACGTAAGTTTGGGCTATGTGGACCAAATTGCTGGACTGGGTCTTTAGACAGCCACCGTAGGGAAAAATGAGACACAGATGAGAGAACAGAACACATAATTCAGTCACAAAGAAAAATTTTTGAGAGAGTTATAAATGGATGAAAAGAAGGATTTTAGACTGGAATGGCAATCTCAGCCTTAACTAGAGAGCTCCTCATGCCTATCTGCTCTTAAACTGACTGGATAAAAGCCCTTGTTTTTAAGATTCCAGAATGCAGATCAAGAGAGTGATCTAAAAATAGATACACAACATCAAATTTTAAATAACTTAGATTCTAGTAATCTAGACCTAGGGAGCAAATCTGGTGTTTTGGTCTGTTGCTAAACTTCATGCAGCTTCACTCAAACAAAAGTCAATCATACCAGCTTATGTCTAGATAACCACTTGTAAGGCACTCATTGGTGGAAAGATTGCAATGTGGGGGGATGGGAGGGTGGCATTTGAGAGGGTACAAATTACAGGTTGAACCCCTCTAGTATGGGACTTTCTGGTCTGGCAGCATTCGTGGTACAACAGGACTACAGATGTTGCTGGATTAGAGGGTACGTCTAGACTACAGAGTTTTGTCGACAGAAGTTTTGTTGACAGATACTGTCGACAAAGCTTCTGTCGACAAAGAGCGTCTACACTACATTCAGTTCTGTCGACAAAGCAAGTTGCTTTGTCGACATGGCAGTGTAGACGCAAGGACAGTTTACATGCAATAACACCTTCTGTTGACAGCACTAGGCACAGGAAAGTGGCCGTCTAGGGCAGGAGAGCTGCCAGCCTGGCCACCCAGGAGCAGGTGTGCATGAAAATCAAGGTGATCCACTGAGACCCCGACCCTGAGCCCTGAGCTTACAATGGCTGTCCTGGGTCAGACCAAAGGTCCATCTAGCCCAGTAGCCTGTCTGCCGACAGCGGCCAACCCTAGGGACCCTGGAGGGGATGGACCGAAGACAGTGACCAAGCCATTTGTCTCGTGCCATCCCTCTCCAGCTGGCCACAAACTTTGGGCAGGGACACCACTCCTACCCCCCTGGCTAATACCACTCCATGGACCCAACCTCCATGACTTGATCTCACTTCTCTTTAAACTCTGTTCTAGTTCTAGCCTTCACAGCCTCCTGCAGCAAGGAGTTCCACAGGTTGACTCTTTGCTTTGTGAAGAACAACTTTCTGTTACTAGTTTGAAGCCTGCTACCCATTCCTTTCCTTTGGTGTCCTCTAGTCTTTCTATTATGGGAACTAATGAAGAACTTTTCTTTATGCACCCTCTCCACCCCACTCATGCTTTTAGAGACCTCTATCATATCCCCCCTCCATCTCCTCTTTTCTAAGCTGAAAAGTCCCAGTCTCTTTAGTCTCTCTTCATATGGGACCTGTTCCAAACCCCTCATCATTGTAGTTGCCCTCCCCTCTCCCACCCTCTCTCTTCCCCTCTCCCACCGCCTTTTCCCAGTCTCCCCCAGTTTTGTTCAATAAAGAGAGATTCTATTTTTGAACACAATTGTCCTTTATTTAGTACATCAGGAAGGGGGGCTAGGGAGGGGTAAGTGGAAGGAGGTGAGGGAGGAATGGGGTACGAGTCCCCGAAGGGGAGGACTGGGCTGGCTCTGCGAGCTTCTGGGGGTGGAAGCGCTCCTGTAGCCCCCCAATTGCCCCCTCTTCCCAGATGGCAGCCTCTGGCAAGTGCAGCCGGGCTGATGGCCAAATGGTGTGATGTGCCCAGTTTGGGTAGTCTGGGCACTTCAAGCCAGGACTGCTTTGCAAGCGGGGCACCCCTGAGAACTGTCTGTCCGGGGTGGGGGTCGGGTCCCTTTAAGCACAGCCCTCGGCTAGCCTGAGGCAGCAGCTCCACACTCTAAGTCCTCATCTGACGCCCTGCCGGCACTGCTTCCGGCCATCCTTAACCCTGGTTCAGGGTCCACTTAATGTGAACATGCTAGTTTGAATTAGCAAAATGCTAATTCGAACTAGTTTTTTAGTCTGGATCCATTAGTTTGAATTAGCTTAGTTCGAACTTAGCTAGGTTAGTTCGAATTAGCGCTGTAGTGTAGACATATCCTTCCTAAGTGGAGTACTTTGCATTTGTCCTTATCAAACTTCATCCTATTTACTTCAAACCATTTCTCTAGTTTTTTCAGATCATTTTTAATTTTGACCCTATCCTCCAAAGCACTTGCAACCCTCCCAGCTTGGTATTATCTGCAAACGTAATAAGCATATTCTCTATGCTGTCATCTAAATCATTGATGAAGATATTAAACATAACAGGTCCCAAAACAGGTCCCTGTTTTTGGAGGGGTTGATAAAAATAGAAGGGGTGTTTGTATGGTGAACATCACTTATGATGGAAAAGCTTTCTCATAAAGACAGACTTTGTAACATTTCCTGAAAATGGTAGAACTCTGGATTCTTCTGATCTCCTCTGAAAGGTTGTTCCATAGCTCGATCCCCAAGACTGAGCACCTAAAAATGCTTTATTCCTGCGCTCATATGGTTCATCTTGGCCTTTGTGATCTGTGTTGTCAAAAGAACCTAATGAACTTAAGCACCAAATTCCTATTGAATTTTTAGTTTCTTATGAAAATCTCAACCTTATTCTATAGGTTGAACCTCTCTAGTCCAGCACCTTGGGATCTGATCAGTAACGAAGTAGAGAATATGCAGGACCAGGGGAAGTCAATATTGTCTAGAAGCATTACCAACACTTCCACTGCTTACTGGGATGTTAGAAGACATTTAGGGATGCATTAGATACAGAACACTCAGAGCCAGGTCTGGTGACCGTAAACAAACTTTATGGGATAGCGAGAAGCTTGGCTACACCTATGATAAGTAGACATCCGGATAACTAAAATCATGCTGGATCATAGATGTTGCTGGACAAGAGAGTTTCAACCTGTACACGTAGCCCTATTGACTTCAAATAATTACTTATGCTATAAGGTGGCAATGTGTGAGTAATACCATACCTCTTACATTGGGCCTGATGTTGATCTCCTGTGAAACATCTGAGTAAATGGCCCTTGCAAATTGGTTTGGAACAAAATCTTCCATCCAAGTTAGCAAAACATATGGGATATGCATGTAATCACTCTGCAACCACTACTCCAGCCCATGCACTGTAGCAGCACCTAAAGCCTCTATACCACTTTGGTAGATTTTTTTTTTTTTTTTGGTCTGGTGAATCTGCATAGTCTGCGGACTTCACTGCTCATGTGCCTCCAATAAACCACTCTTTGGCTATTCCTTATTAGACTCTAATAGGAATGGAACCATTGGAGTGTGACAGACTCCCCAGGGTGCAGCCTGGGACTGTGGTCCTGATGTGCCCCCTTAACTCTCTCTAGCCTTGCTACTGACGAACAACAAACCCTTCCAAGTGCAGCTATCACTCAGCACAACTGCATGGGGAGCACCAACACCCAGCTAGATTATATGCATGCACCCAGAGCCACTCATGAATCACACAGAGAAAGGCACCAGAGTCAGATCCCCCAGCTCCCAGTACTGTACCTCAGGAATATACCATCTAATGTATTAATTGGTTCACCATTTCATCAATGGAAAGTGAATACACTCCAGCCTTTGCAAACTTGAGCAAGCACTCTTACCAAGTACTTCAGGGAAACTCAATGGTAAAGATAGACAGTTAAACAAGTTTATTGGATATAAAAGATGGATTTTAAGTTATATTATATAGGCAAAAAGTCAGAGTAGTTACCAAAATATAAAAACACTAGAGCCGTAGGGGGCACATTGCCCCTGCATAGACTTGTAGAAGAGTCACACTGATTATACCATGCTTCAAGCCCTGCATACCTGCAGAATGTATAGGGGATGGAGATAAATGATGAGATGCATTCGATTCTTAGCCAAATAACGTTCCTGTTTATTTCTTTCTATGTGATCAGAAAAGTTATATTTTTTATTTCCTGAAAGTACTCCAGTTAAAACTAGATTTGTAATGGCATTTCACTTATACAGCTTATGTGCTTCTGGCAGGTTTGGGTATTTCTGTCAGAGACTTCTCTTCCTACCAACCAGACATGATGCTACTGTATGTGATGTGTTGAAGTGCTGGCTGCCTATTTTCACGCTCACATATTAAACTGGCATTTTGCCTACTCCTATGCTGTTTAGCCAGTTTGACTAGATCATAGATAGTAAGTGATGATTAGTTTAGACAGGCAGTCAGTACAACTCAGAAAATGCGCTCTTTTTCAAATGCCTAAAGTTTCACATCTGATGAAAAAATCTCCTGTGTGGAAAAGCAGTTTTACCAAGAGGACAATTCAGTCACACTTAAACCCCATTAAAGAAAAAAATTAAAGCAATATACTGATCCTGAGTGGATGGCAATTCCTCAAAATCACCTATGACATGATTAAGAACAGAGCATGGATGTTCTTTCATGATAATTTACAAATATGTAATACCTTTCATGCATAAGGATTTCAAAAGGCTTTACCAATGTATTTTACAAATTGCATAACCATCCATCTAGATATATCTGTTTAGTCATAAGTTGTTTAGCTAGCCTGAGTAGGTTACAGGTAATGATACAGGTACATACATAAATAATTTATTTGTCCATCAATGAAGCACAGACACCTCTGAGGTAAAAAGTGGCACATATATGTTACTTTATTTTCACTAAAGACCAACACAGGGTTATACTTATATTGCTTGTATTAAATGCTGCTGCTGAATTAAATAGAAAAGGGATTAAACCTGATCATACACATATAGCCATACACTCATGTACAAACAAACAAACAAACCCCATCTTGCTTTTGCTTAAAGTTACCAGTCTGTTGCTCACATTAACTTAGTGGCCAGGCAAGATAATTGTGACGGGGAGGAGCGGGGGCTTCTCTTGGTCTAGACCAACGCTCTGACCTTGACAAAGATGAGACCTGGAGATTCATGCAAAACGTCCTATCTTTTGTAGGACTTTTCTCTCATTAAAGTATATACATTTTGCTGCATCAGTTCTTAATCACCACTTTAACATCTGCTTATGTGGAAGTCATTTTTCTTTGCCAACTGACAGCAGTATGTTGGTGCCCCCGTCCCCAGTGTTATTTCAAGGCTGTCTTGTTTGTAAAAGGGTGCTTGCTCTTAACACTCCAAGGCTGTCCATAATGTCTTACATCCGTCTGCTTTGGTTTGGGCCTCAATTTATGGTACCTTGATGCCTCTTCTCCAAACACTCACATTCCAAACTCATTTGCTCCCTAGGAACTACACAGTTATTTCACACATGGGAAAAGGGATACAACTGTCCATACAAAAAGTATCAATCTATTTCAATACAAAGAATAAATCTTTATATTTTCTTTATGACACAATCTATATTCTAATTATATCTAAGAGCAACAGCGTGATCATGCTGAATCACAGGAATCCTTCCTAACTCTCTCTCACGTAATGGGATATTACAGAGCTGAAAAGGTTACAAAACTTACATTCACATTACACTGAAACTTATACTTACATTACACTGCATTGGGTGGCAACTTTATACAACAATACCACACAACAGCATTAGATCAGGAAGAGTAATATCTTCAATTTCAATTACAGAAGTTGCAGGAAGAATTCAAGTTAAAGGTATGTAGGTTAAAGGTGACCATCGCCATCCCCCCCAAAAACCCGGAATAAACCTTCAAACCCACAAGTCCTTTCCCTTCTGTTATGATAACTATCTATTAGTATGTCTAGACTGCACCCTTCTGCTGTCAACGGGATGCAGATTAGGTTGGGCAAAATTGCTAATGAAGTGTGGATTTAAATATCCTGCGCTTCATTAGCATAAAAATGGCTGCTGCTTTTTTCCGGCACGGAGCTTTATCGGAGAAAAGCGGCAGTCTAAAGGCTGATCTATTGCTAAAGAAAGCCTTTGCCGATAGATCCTGTAGTGATAGATCAGCCTTTAGACTGCCACTTTTCTCCAACAAAACTCATTTTGTAAGGAGTAAGGGTAATTTCGAAAGAAGAGTTTTCTTTCGAAATAACCGCATCTAGGCAGCGTTTCTTTTTTCGAAATAGGGTATTTCGAAATAGTGCCTGGACACGATTATGCAAATGAAGCGTGGGAAATTCAAATCCGCGCTTCATTTGCAATTTTGCTCAGTTGCATTTGCATTCCTCTCTTGAAAGAGGAATGCAGTGTAGACATACCCTTAAAGGAAGACTTGTCACTAAAAGTTGTGTAGAGTTGGTATACCCTATCCTTCTTGTTTTATAGATGTTTCATTATCTTGATTCTCCAGTGTTTCAGTATAAGATAGTGCTGGTGAATTTGATGTGGCAAAATATTTGCAATAATTCTAGTCAACATTAGGGTTGCCAGATGGTTTCACAAAAAATACTGACCTCCCCCAAAAAAAATGCCAGGAAAAAATTCTGTTGAGAAAAGAAGAAGAAGAAGAAAAAAAAAGGCCACTGAAAAAGGTTACCAGCACTGAAATGCAGTTGCAGCCCTTTTAATTGCCGGGCCGCTCCCCCTCACTCTGCCCAAGCCAGCGCAAGCAGTGCCGCATGTCCCAAGTGGCCTTCAGTCGGGTCTCGGGAAAAACAGAAAATACTGGATATTTTAGATGTTCGGTATTTTCTGAATTTTTTTACCAGATGGAAGGCACAAATATTGGGCTATCCAGTTCAATACCGGACACCTGGCAACCCTAGTCAACATCAATAAAATAAACAGGCTATATTAACTACAATTTTGTTTTTCCCTGTGATCCTATGTATTTGCCGGTAGAGGGAATATATTTCTATTATGCCTACAACTTTCAACAGGTAATGCTTGAAAAATACAAGGAAGCAAAATCTCAAAAACTACAGACATAACAAAACAAAATGTAACAGAAAATGGATCCTGGAGCCAGAACCATCTAGGGTTGCCAGGTAGACCCAGCCAAAAAAGCAGACACACTTGATCATGGGTGGTAGGGGGAGAACCCGCTGGGAGGCAGGTGGGGCTGGCCGGGAGGTGGGCGGGGTGGGAAGCAGAGCTGGTGGGGGTGGGGGAGGAGGTTCGGGGACTGCTAGGTTAGATGGGAGGAAAGGGAGGGACAGGAGAAGGGGGGGCGGGAAGCTGGCAGGGGGGAGTGTCTGGGGGCTGCGGGGCTGGCCGGGAGGAAGGAAGGGGGGCCAGGAAGCAGAGCTGGGGGGGTTAGGGACCGGGCGGGGGGCTGGCTGGGAAGGGGGAGCCTGGAGGAAGGGAAACAAACCTGGCAGCGGGTGGGTGGGGGGTGCAGCCACTGGCCACAGCCAGAGTCCTTTGGGCTGCACCCCCGGCAGGCATGCCCTTTAGTTGCGAGCAGAAGCTGGGGAGGGGAAGCAGGGGCGGGGTTGGGAGTCACTCCCCCCGCCCAGCTTCTACACGCAACCAGAGGCTCCCAGCTGGGAGGTGAGGCCACGATTGGCACTGGGAGCCTCTGGTCGCATGCAAAAGCTGGCAGGGAGAGTGGTTGGGAGTCCTGGCCCCCGCCCTGTCCCACCCGGCTTTTGCATGCGACTTCAGGGCTCCCAGCGCCAATTGCAGCCCCGCCTCCCAGTCACTGCATTGCTTCCACCAGGCTTCAGTCCGGCGCCCAGCCGGGAATTCAGAAAATACCGGACATTGCACATGTCCAGTATTTTCTGAATTTTTCTTCAAGAGAGATGGTGCGAAAATCGGATACCTGGCAACCCTAGAGCCATCCCTGATGGAGAGTGGGAGTGCAGGAGGTGGCAGGAAGTGGAATGACCTGGGCCAGCCCTCTTCACTAGCTCTCAACCTTATTGCTCTGCTTCCCACCCCTGGGAAGTGTGAGGGGAAGTTTCACCCTTTCCCCCAAGCCTTCTTTTTCTGGGTAGTATGGATCTTTGCAGTGTCTCTCTGGTGTTCTATGTCAGAAGAATGCCTTCAACACCAGAGCATAGTGCTGTTAGTGCTTATTGCCACCTGGAAAAACTATTTATAGCACTGAAGAATACCAAGGTAAATCTTGGAATCTTTCAAGTCTAGAATGTCAAGCGTAACATACTCCTTGTAGTTAAGGCACAATACAGATACAGCAAAAATAATTAACAGTGGTGAATAACTCCACTCATTTGCTATGAAATTCTATTTTGTATTGTATTGCTTATCCATTTACAGGGCATATAAAATGTCATTTGCTTTTGGTTTGTAGTATGGTGGGTGGAGCGGAATCCCGTAGAGGAACAAAATAAAACTGGCTTGTGACACAATGCCAGCTTTCCTTGTTTCCAGTAGCTAAATCACATTAAAAGAAGCTGAAGTTTAATATTTTCCTAATATTACTTTTCCATATAATCAATTACTACGTTGCTGCATGAAGAGGAAGTGGTCTTTGCACTCATATGTGAAAGAGGAGGAGGATCACAAGACAAACTTTGCTTTTAGCATGTGGTCCACACAATGTGAATACCTGGAAACCCTTTGGCTAAGTGCCCGAGCAAGGCATGAACTCCTAATAGCCAATCCTGGCTTTGCTGCTGATTCATTGTGGGACTAATTAACTGTGTAAGCTTTAACAGGAATCTAAACCCCAGTGGCAGAAAGTATGAGGCATCTGCCAGAAAAGCCAGAAAGATCAGTCCTATGCAAACAGTTGAAGGACAAACAAGTGCAGGGCATGGCTCCTTATCAAGACTAAGGCTACGGCTAGACTGCAAGCTTCTTTCAGAAGAGGCTTTTTCGAAAGATACTTTTGAAAAAGCCTCTTTCGAAAGAGAGAGTCTAGACTACAACCAGTTCTTTTGAAAAAACAAGCCAATTTTTCGAAAGAGAGCACCCAGGCAGTCTGGACGTTCTCGTTCGAAAAAGCACAGTTTGCATTACATAGTGCCTCTTTTCAAAAGAGCACTTTCGAAAAAAAGCATTATTTCTCATAAAACAAGGTTTTCTGCAGTTGAAAAAACTGCCGTATTCTTTTGATTTACTTTCAAAAGAATGCAGCAGCAGTCTAGATACAGGGGAAGTTTTTTCGAAAAAAGGCCACTTTTTTCAAAAAAAACCCTGTAGTCAGACACACCCTAAGACACCATGGGCCCTTTAGAAATTAAACCACATCCGATGTTTCTTGCACAACTATCCTTTATGCCTTTGGACCTAGATGGTCAATAGCAGGAACTCATGATAACTCTTTGCCTATGCAAATCCTCTCGTACCTTTCAGCACATAAGTAAGGAAGATAAATATTATGACTAGAGTCCCATATTTTCCACAAATGCAAAACACTAAAGAAAATGCCTCCAACTGAGATTATATAAAATGTCCTAAAACTTAAAAAGCATCCTCTAGCTGCAGCTCCTGTCCTGAGAGGCTGAGGCTGGTTTCTCATTCCAGGTGTGCAGACAGTTATAGCAGTACCTAGGTTTGACCCAGACACCTCTCAGTTCGCTTTGCAACAACCTGGACATATGGACGTACGTCAGAAAGAACAACTCTAGCCTGAGGACTTTATCTGAAATGAGAATTAGACTGAGCAATTATGATGTGTAATAACTTAGTGTATTAGCCTTAGCTAGCATGTTTTATTTTACTTAATTACTTACTTTGATCTGTCTGTTATCACTTGCAACTACTTAAATCCTACCTTTTATCCTTAATACAATTACTTTTATTAAACCACGTGTAAAATAATTGTGTGTGTGTGTGTGTGAATGCGCGGAGGGGGGACAACAGCAGTGCATCTCTCTCTTTCCTTGCTAAAAGAAGCAAACATATGAGCTTGTTCCGTGTAAAACTTTTATGCAGAGTAAGATGGATTCATGGCAGGGGGAGAGTTGATCCCATTGGAATCTTCTCCTGGGTGTTGTGTTAAGTCTCTATGCTCTGGTCTACACTAGAAAGTTATTTCAAAATAACGGAAGTTATTACTTCCCTTATTTTGAAATCACAAGTGGAGCATCCATTCTACCAAGCCCATTATTTTGAAATAACAGATTGGTTGTTTTGAAAGAATAACTCCTGCTTTCCACAAGGGCTGTGTCTAGACTAGTCAGTTTTTCCGGAAAATCAGCCGCTTTTCCGGAAAAACTTGCCAGCTGTCTACACTGGCTGCTTGAATTTCCGCAAAAGCTCTGACTTCCTACTGTAAGAAATCAGTGCTTTTTGCGGAAATACAGTAAAACTCCAATGGTCCAGCATCTGATGGCCCAGCACCATCAGGAACCCAGAAGTGCTCTGGGCAGCGGGACCATTGGAGCTGCTCTGCCCCCAGCTTCCCCGATTCAGCCACTGCTAAAACTGACCAGCAGCTGAATCGGGAAAGCCGGGGGCAGAGCAGCTGGAGTGTTGCTGGGACCAATCCGGCAGCATCCCAGCTGTCCCTGATTCAGCCGCTGCTGAAACTGATCAGCGGCTGACTCCAGGAAGCCCGAGGCAGAGCTGCTCTGCCCCGGGCTTCCTGGAATCAGCCGCTGGTCAGTTTCAGCAGCAGCTGACTTGGGTACACCTGGGACAGAGCAGCTGGGGGGCTGCCGGGTTGGTCCCCGCAGCGCTGAGGTGCAGCGCTGAGGGGACCAACCCCACAGCACCCCAGCTGCTCTGTCCCAGGCGTCCGGATTCAGCTGCTGTTGAAACTGACCAGCGGCTGACTCCAGGAAGCCCGGGGCAGAGCAGCTCTGCCTCGGGCTTCCTGGAGTCAGCCGCTGATCAGTTTCAGCAGCAGCTGACTTGGGGACGCCTAGGGCAGAGCACCTGGGGTGCTGCTGGGTTGGTCCAGTAGCGCCAAGGAGCGTCCCCAAGGGCAGCTGGGGGTGCTGCCGGGTTGGTCTTGCAACGCCAAGGTCGGACGAACCCAGCAGCACTCCAGCTGCTCTGCTGCAGGCATCACCGATTCAGCTGCTGCTGAAACTGACCAGCAGCGGCTGAATCAGGGACGCCTGAGGCAGAGCCGGACTATCGGAAGGGGGGGCTGTGAGGGATCTGGGGCCAGACCCCTCATAGCCCCCCCTTCCGATAGTCCGGCATATCTGATAATCTGGCACCCCCTGGGTCCTAAGGGTGCCGGATTATCGGACGTTTACTGTACTGTGAAGCAAAATGCAGGACTATGTAGCACTTTAAAGACTAACAAGATGGTTTATTAGATGATGAGCTTTCGTGGGCCAGACCCACTTCCTCAGATCAAATAGTGGAAGAAATAGTCACAACCATATATACCAAAGGATACAATTTAAAAAAATGAACACATATGAAAAGGACAAATCACATTTCAGAACAGAAGGGGGATGCGGGGGGGGGAGGGGGAGGAGGGAGGAAGGAAGGTAAGTGTCTGTGAGTTAATGATATTAGAGGTGGGGAAAGTTAGATGTCTGTGAGCTAATGGTATTAGAGGTGATAATTGGGGAAGCTATCCTGGTAATAGGTAAGATAGCTGGGGTCTTTGTTCAATCCGCCCCCCCGGAGAGTGTCGAATTTTAACACGAATGACAGTTCAGAGGATTCCCTTTCAAGTGCAGATATAAAAGGTCTTTGTAGAAGAACGCAGGTGGTGAATTCTTTGAGACAGTGTCCCTTCTGGTTGAAATGGCAAGAAATAGTTTTTTTTCTTTGTGATCTTGTCTGATATCTGTTTTGTGGGCATTAATTCTTTTGCGAAGTGTCTGAGACGTTTGTCCAATGTGCATAGCAGACGGACACTTTGGGCACATGATAGCATAGATTATATTTCTGGATGCGCAGGAATATGTGTTCTTGATCTTATAACTCACTTGGTTAGGTCCAATAATGGTATCAGCAGAATGAATATGTGGACAAAGCTGGCAACAGGGTTTGTTGCAAGGGAAGGTACCAGGGTTGGTATTAGTGTGGTATGTCCTGTGGTTGTTGGTAAGAATCATCTTGAGGTTAGGTGGTTGTCTATAGGAGACTATGGGTCTGTCTCCCAGAGCCTCTTGGAGTTTAGTATCCTGTTCCAGTATAGGCTGTAGTTTATTGATAATGTGTTGGACAGGTTTAAGTTGGGGGTTGTAGGTGATGACAAGTGGTGTTCTATTGTTGGTTTTCTTCGGTCTGTCTTGAAGTAGATGGTTTCTAGGTACTGTGCTGCTCCCGTTCGGGCAAAAGTCCCTTTTGCGCAAAAGGGCCAGAGTAGACAGCTGAGATTTGTTTTGCGCAAAAAAGCCCCGATGGCGAAAATGGCGATCGGGGCTTTTTTGCACAAAAGCGCGTCTAGATTGGCCACGGACACTTTTCCGCAAAAAAAAGTGCTCTTTTCTGTTAAAAGCATTTGCGGGAAATCTAGATGCAGACAAGGAGTAACACTTACTTGGAAATTGTTATTTGGAATAGTATAGAAGCGTCACTGCCTCGATTTTGAAAAAACTACTCCCAGGCAGGCACAGAATGACTCCCCAGTGCTTCCTGGGGCTCGAGGCAGAGGCAGCAGGTCCAAATCGAGGCAGCCTCCCTGTAGCAGGGACACGCTATTTTGTAATAGTTATTTCCGGAGTTATTTCAAAATCAGTCGTTTTGAAATCACGTCCTGCTGCGGAGGCGGCGCTGCCCAGACCGGGAAGGGAGGAGATGACCGGACCCTGCCCCATAAAGCGCACGAACAGAAAACTCCCCAAACCAGAACGAACCCCTTAGGCGCTCCAGGTTGCCAACCCTCCAGAACCGTCCTGGAGGCTCCCGGAAGAAGGGCAACCCCAACTGGCAACTGTCCGGGAGCCGCCGTTCTGCTCCTGCTTGTGATTGTATCTGGCGGGGCTGCAACTGGCCTCGGGGGGGGGGGGGGGGGGGGGGGGGGGGGGGGGGGGGGGGGGGGGAGGCCAGCGCGGCAAGCGGGATGGAACGGCGGCTCCTCCAGTGTTCGTAGCCCAACGGTCTAATTGCCGCGCGCCTCTCAACCCCACGTGGGCTCTGGCCTCCCACTCTCTCTCCGCATATTTAATTAGCCCCGCCCCACACTGCTCCTTGCCTTTTGTCAAGTCTCGCGATATGTGGGCCGGCGTCCGGCCGGCTTGGGCGGCGCCATGTTGGCGCTTGGGTAGAGCGGGCCGGGCCCCTCCCCTCGTCGCGAGGCTGGCTGCCCGGATCCCGGAAGCGCTTTACGTCCGCGCCCAGCCAGCCCCCTTCCACCCCGCCCCCTGAGCGGAGCTCGCGCTCTCCGAGACCAGTCCCCTCCTCCCCCCCCCCCTTCCGCGAGCGGACAGGGGGGAGCTGCCCCGACGGACCCAGGAGGAGGGGGCGTCTCAGGTTACCCCCGCCCCTCCCCCGCGGCGGGGGCAGAGCGAGGGGAGCTGGGCATGTGGCCGCCGCCCCCCAGCGCACGGTAAGGGGGGGGCGAGGCTGGCGGGCGGGGGGTGGCGGGGGCATCGGTGGGGCCTGGTCCCTGTAGGCTCCGCCCCTGGGGGGCCCTTCCTGGGCGTTGGGAGGCGGCGCGGGTCGGAGCTGGCGGGGCCACCCGGGTGTTTCGGGTGCAGGCGGAAGCGTTGCCGCCGACTCGTCTGCAGGCTGCGGGCGGGGGGCTCCAGAGACCGCCGGGGCCTGGCCGTGCCCTGCCGCCGGGACGCCGCTCTCAGGGCTGGGCTGCGCTCTGGAGCCGCCAAAGGCGCCGCAGAGGTGGAAGGACGCCTCCTGAGAGAGGTTTTGCTGCTGCTTTGAAATTGCTGCGTGGCCGTGTACGTACGCTTCCTGCAGGCATGACTGGCTGTCAGAGCGTCTCCTCGGCTCGGATTTTTTTGGAGGGCGCGGCTATCCTTAAATATACCTGGTTATTCTGGTTCTTTCTGAGGGTAACTGTAGTTTAACGTCCAGAAACGTACTTTAGGGTTTCTCTAGCTCAGGAAAAGTGACACGGCCTAGAAATGCCAAGTTGAAAGATGCTGCTTACAAGAGTGAAGCAAGGCACTCTGCTGGTCTTTCTGTAAGTCTGTAAAAACAGCTATCAAGATTGTTGAGTGATCTTGTTAGTTAACATGATTGCTCCAATAGCCCCTTGTAAACCAACGAGTCATTTGAAAATAGTAGTTTTGTTCTAATTATTACAATTGTCTTGGGTTCTCAAACTGGGGGGTTGGAAAGTTATTACTGGGACGGTGCCTGCTATCAGCTTCCACCCCAAATCTTGCTTCACCTCCAGCATTTATAATAGTGTTAAATATAAAAAAGTGTTTTAAGTTAGAAGGGGTGGTGAAGGCACTTAGAGGTTTCCTTGATACAGGGTTGTGTAGTGAATGTTGCTGAAGCCTCGATTTTCTAGAATGCTTTCCACTTTTCATTTTATGTAAACAATAATAGTTAAGTAGCAGTGAGATTTGGCCCATCAATGGAGAATCTTCATGTTTTTAGTGCTGGCATGCCGTACTGCAAAAATGAGAATGAATTGTCAATTGGTAGGGTTGTAGCCTGTGACTGGTATACATAAGCAGTTTAAGTTTTGATTATTTTTAAGTTTAACATGTACAAGGCAAAAATATTTTTTTAAAAAGGAGCTTCATTTTGATGTTAAACTACTGATTTTTTTCTACTTCTAGCAGAATAACTTGCAAAAAGCTTTTCCCAGCAAGTATATATTCCATGAACATATGTTTGAAAGTAAAACAAAGAAATGCTTAGTTTATCCCCTCTTGGAAGTGGTAGAGGAATGGTGTGCTCACATTCTCAAAATAAAATATTTCACAATTTCTGTTGTCTGCCCTTTTTTTTCCCGTATCTGTGATTTTGATACCAGAAACCAGAAGATGCCTCAGCAGTAAGCATCAATATAAATATTTTATTGTTTTGAGTTGTACAAAAATTATGAAGTTGGAGTGCCAGTGCCAGCTTCTTGTTGTGGGGGAGGGAGGGTGTGGAAGGCCTGGTGGGCCAGACCTGACTTGTGGCTCCATGCGCTGCTGCTGATACCTCTGCCCCTGGCTGGGAGAACAGCAGCAGGAAGCTGCTTGTCTGAAGGCTTTTCCCACTGCTATCATTGGCTGGAATCACTGAAGGTCAGGTCCTGGGAGCAGCAGAAGGCACAGAGCCACGTAAACCCCCTGTAGCCTGCTTATGCCCAGACCCTGCACCCCCAATCCACTCCTGCACCCTCTCTGCCATGCTCATACCCCCACCCTGCTGCTGCATCCTCCCTTCCTTCTCAGCCCACTCCTGCACCTTACCTCCTGGCCACAACCTGCAACTGCACCCTTTCCTGAACCCATTTTGTCATCATGGGTGGATGGCTGATAATCTGCGGAAAGGTCTGCATTGAGCAGGGTTGATCATGGGCCAAAAGGTTTGAGAACCACTACCATATACAATTCTGTCTGCTGTATGTTGCCTTTTAAGAGAGCCTTGGTGTCTTGTGTAAGAGCTTGATTAAGACTGTATTGGAATGGGAATGGCCTCACTGTGAAATACCACACTGCATAATTCAAGTGGTGGTGTAGTTGCAGCTGAGAGTTACCATAACTGGAACCGATGTCTTTGACAGGTCATTCAGCTTGAGTTAGTGTTTTTGTGTGGCCCTGACTTCAGTTAGGGGCAACAATCAAGTTACAGCTCAAGTTAATTCTTTACTGAAGACAAACTCTGATACTATTGGTCCGCAAATAGATAAAAAAGATGCTGAAGGAGCTTTTGTAGTGAACAACATTGAAAAATCTAAATTGTATAGCTAAAAACTGTTTATCAAATAAAGACACAGCGTCTAAGTGCTGATAAACTTGCCCATGCTTATTGATCTTCAAAACCTTCAAAAGCAGGCCTTTGGTTGAACTCCAACAAATTGGCATATTTTATCACAGGTGGTCTTGGCAAAGGAATTTTCAGTATCCAAGAAAAGTAGCAGTGGTAGAAGGCATTGAAAAATGTATTAATCAAGGCAGCTTCGGTTGTGTTTCTAGTTACAGGTTTAATGAGTGAAATTCTATGGCCTGTATTATGCAGGAGATCATATTTAGATAGGCACACTTGCGTTTAATATTGATTTTTAGATCACTATGACTAAGTCATTTTATTGCCTTCCATTTTAAGCTTAAAAGGCCTTTCTAATTTTAAGAGTAATTCTGTAAAAATAGCTTGTAGTTTAGTTTGATTCTGTATCCTAGTCTCAGTTTATAAATATAAATAACAGTTTTTTCTTAAGCAAAACTTGTCGTGGAATCTTAGCAAGCTGGTTTCTTTCATGCTTCTAGTTAATAATATTTGGCCTGCAAAATCTTAATTTTCAATATTGCCTCAGTAAGCCCTGTAGCTTTCAGTAGACTTTCTTAGGATATAATTGAGATGATGATTTCAAGACTGCTTCCTCAATCCTACAAAGACTTATCGTTAACTTGAGGTTGGATGAGTACTCCATTGTACAGGTTGAACCTCCCAAATCCGGGACTCTCTGGTCAGGCAACATCCATGGTCTGGCATGGTCCCAGCAAGAGCCAACCAAGAGAACATGGGGTTTGTGGAGTCCTCACTGGACCAGCAGTGGCTAGGCAGAGGAATCCCAGTGTCAGTGGGGCAAGGCAGCATTGGAGAGCCTCCCGCTCTCCAGGAACCCCAGTGTCAGTAGAGTCAGGTGACTGGAGAGCCCTTGGCAGTGTGGGGTACAAATATCTCTGGACCCTTTGCTCCATTCATTTGTAGAAATGGGTTGTGCCCATGAGAGCTCATAATACTAAATATATTTTTGTTAGTCTCTAAGGTGCTATAGGACCATTCAGTTTTCAGATCTTTTAGTTGGGTAACATTGTGGTTTTGAAGTTCTTATTTTTGTAACTACAGTTCCATAACAATGGAATTTGTTTGCTTACTAATTTTTTTGAAATCTAAAACTGATAAAGGTTTAGTGATGTTCAAAACTGAGTGTTTGTGTTCTAAATGTAATACCCATTTAATATACCCAAATTGTATGTTATGTACACTTTCTCATGTTATAGCTTAGTCCAGTGACCTTTTTAATTTTAGAAACACTTTTCCAAAGATGTAATGAGAATTAAGAATCTAGAATAATTTCTTGTAGTTGAACTAGGCATTGTGCCCAATTTTAATCTCTAGAAAGACATTGATAATGTACAAACAAAAATGTCGTTTGTTATTTTCTTTTCAATACTTTCCTCTCCCCTTTGGGGTATGTGTGAGGCTCACAAAAACCAAAGAGAAAATTAGAGGAAGCAATAAAATTGCACATGGCAGTGTAAGGAGAAACATACTGGGTGTTTACAGCAAGAGTGGAAAAAAGGCAGATGTTGGTGATTTAAGTTGAAGGTCCCCTTTAATGACTTCTAGTTGTTAATACCATTTGTATGCTCCACGTTTTAGAAACTATACATGTGTGAAATGTCTGTCTTATGAAATGTCTGGGGGGAGGGATAGCTCAGTGGTTTGAGCATTGGCCTGCTAAACCCAGGGTTGTGAGTTCAATCCTTGTGGAGGCCACTTAGGGATTTGGGGCAAAAGTTTGTCAGGGATGGTACTTGGTCCTGCTGTGAAGGCAGGGGACTGGACTCAATGACCATCAAGGTCCCTTCCAGTTCTAGGAGATAGGCAATCTCCATTAATTTGAAAGACTGATGATTGTTTTGTTGAGACTGCATACAAATGTCAAATACCAATTTTTTATATGTGAGGGAGTATAGATAGAGATGGGAGTTGGACAAAATTTCTTTTGGAGGCTGGGGCAGAAATGTATTTAAATGTCAGAAGTGCTCACTCTATTTTCAGAACAAGATTTTCCATATATTCTACTGAAATGCAGCTCATTTATTTAAAGCAGCCCTTGCAAAGGAGAGCAAATGCTGAAGCTGCCAGCAACAGTCTGCAGATTTCACCTACATGTCTTAAATTGAATAAATTCTGATCTGACATGAATGCAGAAACCTCTGTGGTATTGAATGTCCTGTTTTGTCTGCTTATTTTTCTTGAAGTAGATACCTTGGTTATCCACAATTTAACATCCCTAATGAGCTAATCGAGTAGTGCTGGGGGGAACTGGGTTTTGAGCCGGCTGCCTCTGAATGGATGTAGTTGACTAGGTTATCCAATAAGCATAGGATTATTGGTTAATCAGTTATATTGTCGACTATACGTTGACATCCCTACTGCCAGCATCATGGAATTCTGTCCAGCACTGGTGGCTTTTGTCAGTTTTGCATTATTTATTGTTAGCATTACCACTACCACTATTTGTTATACAAGTATGCAGATTTCTGTTAAAATTACATGTTTTTAGTTCTGTGTTAGTATCTGTCAAGGCTGATTCCTCATTCTGTTTAAATGCAGAAGTGGGGGCCCGCAAAAGTACCCCAAAACCACCTCTCTCTCTCTCCAGGCTTTGGTATAAAACTTCCCTCCCAAAAACCTAGATTTTGGGGATTAAAAAAATCTGCCACCATCAAGTGCTTTTCCACCCACAAATGGGGTGGACACTTGAAACCAATCCCAGGGGCACCCCAAGTTCTTTTTCCGAAAGAGCTTGGAAAAGAAAAGAGAAAATACAAATTGCGGTCTGTGACTGCTAATCAGAGACATGCAGATCCCACAGACAGATTTTCCAGGACACAGCTGAACCAATACCAAGTTAATAAAAAAGAAGACTTTTATCAAAACAATAGTCCTGTTTCAAGCATAATGACTAGATGGAAAAGTCACCAATTAGTATACTCATGGGGGACTCCCATGGGCCAAAACTTAGTTACAAGGGAGAAGAAACCCTATTTCTAAATGCACAGACATCAGATGCCCATTCCCAAACCATAAAACGGATTTATTTAGACTTTGCCCTACTTACAGATGGAGAAGAGTCTTTTCTTGGAGGGGGACTTGTGTCTGTCCCCCTCAGTATCTGGAGAGTCAACTGGCTCAGAG
Organism: Pelodiscus sinensis; assembly: GCF_052426305.1. NCBI lineage: Eukaryota > Metazoa > Chordata > Testudines > Trionychidae > Pelodiscus > Pelodiscus sinensis. The sequence goes on from NC_143052.1 coordinate 206,109,932, forward strand.
ACAAAGGAGAGAGAACCCCGAAAATCCTTTCTCGGTTTGAAATCCCTATCTTCATTTCTGTTGGCTGAATGCTACCTGGCTAGGTATAGGGACATAGTTAACCCCTTAGTCCCCAGGCTGCTGGCTATCATGACTATGACAGTATCGAAATAGCCTTTTTTTTGGTTTAGTGAGTGCTTTGATTAGACAGCTTCATTCTTGGCTTCAATGTCATCTTTAACACTAATACTGACGTTTGCATAAATATAATGGAATTAAAAGGCTATTTTCTAGAATATTTCAAAAGGCACATGCATCGGCAATTACAAATTAAAACCTACCAAGCATGTTTATAATATGTAAAATCTAATATAAGACTTATAAATGGAGAAGTTTAATAGGTGAATTTTAATATGTCTACTCACTATGTTGTACAATCTGAGAATAGGGATGTTAAACTGCAAGTAATTGACTAATGGAATAGTCAATAGGGCACCTTTGCCTTTAAAGTGTAGCAATGGTGGAAGCAGTGTATGGAGCCCTGGATCAGCTGGAGACTCCCCCACTGACCCCAGTCTCCATGCAGTGCTGGCTTTTGAAATGCTGCAGGGAGCCCAGCATCAGGCTTCATGCTGTGTTTCAAAGCAGCAGTGCTGCACAGAGCCCAGAGTCAGCAGGGGAGTCCCCAGCTGATCTGGGCTCCATGTGGCGCTTGCTGCTTTGAGATGTCACATGAAGCCTGGGGACATCCCAGCAGGCCCCAGGCTGCAAGTGGTGTTTCAAAGCGGCAGCACCATGTGGAGCCTGGGATTTGACTCCAGGCTCCACTCGGTACTTCAGATCGGTAGTGCCCTTTTCTCTCTCCCCCGATAGAGGCAGCAAAAGGGGAGGGGGAGAAAGCCGACTAGTTCTTCACATCCCTAACTGAGAGTAGTAGGCAATATACTGCTACTGGTGTACAACTGAGTGCAACATTGATTGTCAGCAAATTGCAATTGAAAATATAGAAAACTATTATCACTTGAGAGATTTGACAAGTAAAAATATACAATGCAAAAACATTTTGTTAATATATTGAAAAATATCTATATTCACTATTTTTTGCCACATGCTAAATGGCTTCATTTCTGGGGGGGGGGGGGAAGGCCCAGGCAAAACTGATAAAATAGTTTAGTGCGAACATCACATTAAGGTGTTAATTTTAATTGAAATAATGAATGTATTCAGTCATGTTCCAGTGATTCTGGAAAAAGCACTTTACAGTTTTGCATAACATTGTGTTGCCTTGCTTACAGTCTTAGTGTCACTTGACATCTCCACATCATATTAGGGATGTTAAATTGCAGAGCCCACGAAAGCTTATGATACCATCTGTAAGTTTTAAGTGCTACCAGACCAGTTTTTGTTTGTCTGGAAAATGTATTTTAGTGATCCCTGTCTATGGGACTGTATCACTACATGTTTGCTAATCTGAATATCTTAATTGTCTGATAACTTGCTGGTGGTTGCTCTAGTAAGAGTAAACAAAATATTGTACAAAATATTTGCTTTATTTTCAGTAACCATTCTGAAGATAGTTTTATGTTGAAAGATGTTACTGCAATTCCTTACTGATATTTATGCTATTTTTCTAGATGGGTAGCTTTACATTTATTAACAAATGAGAAGTTAATGGGGTTATAAAGTATAATAGGGACATGTTTAGTATTATGTATATAACTGAACATTAAAATTGTGGAAAAATTAGGTAAACTTTAAGCATATGTTGACTGCATACATGTACTTATCAAATAACTAACTTCCATGAAGTTGATGTGGCACTCCTTGCTATAGGCAATAGTGCTAATGGAATCACAACAGTCTGTAGTGGATAAGCTGGATATATTTTCCTTCAGCAATCAGGAAGTAAATTTAGGGAGTTTTGTGATGCTGTTTAATAGTATTGTAAAGCTTTTCTGATTATGCTGGATTTGTTGCATTAGCTCTGTATATAATTTAATACCCCGTATATTGAGGCTTAGATATTTCACATGACCCATCTTTTGTAATCATTCAAAATTATGCACTGTAATCATTCTTTCTTCCTACAGTTATTTCCTCTTATTCTTTAAAATGAAAATGCTGTCTGCTTCTGACTGGAGCTGATGCAAGTGACCTTGTCTTTAATAGATGCTGCAAATGAATCAGAGATGCACTCCTGGAAATATTACTTCCTAAAAAGATATTGAGGGATTTTATTTTTTTAAAGCATCATAAACCTTTTACAGTCTACTTGGGCACCGTGTACCCTTAAGACTCCTGTTGTGTATTCAACAGAATATATACACAGATTTTTGCATTTTTTTGCAAGTTGGGAACTAGTTACCATAGACACTTGCTAGAGTGGAAAGGAGTAGCTTTGGTAGCCCTTTGTTCCCTTCTGTGAGAGAGATAAAATGGGAATAGAGAGGAGACTTTGTGGAGCTGTGTAAATTTTTCAAATATCACGTTATGGGTTGTTTATATTGCAGTTAAACCCACATGGCTGTCCCCTATCAACTAACGTAGTCTCATGGGGTTTGAAGTGCAGGACTGCAATATAGCTTAGACATTTGGGCTTGAGCTGGAGCCCAGGCTCTGTGACTCTCCCTTCACAGGGCCCTAGCCTCAGCCAAGATGTCTTACACAGCAATTTTTTGAATCCGGAATCTGAGCCCCTTGAGCCTTCGCCACCTCAGGCCAGGCAGGGATTTGTATCCTTGTAGAAAGACATACGCTAAGTTACTTGAAGATCTAAGACCCATTGAAAGGCAATGGGACATTTAGGCTACTAAATTCCCATTATTTGTAAATGGGACTTGGGACCTTTTGAATTTTACCCCAGTTCCTCTCTGTGTGGAAGACTGATGGGTGCCTTATCAAAAACAAAGCCCAAACTGTCCAAATCTGCTTTAGCAATCTGTTTATAGTAAAGCTTTTGTTGCCTATTTACTATCTATCCCCACTGGGAGAGCTCTGCCATATGGAACCCCCAGGGCACATGAAATACTGTTAAAGGGTCTTCATGGTCACCTGTTGGAGTGGCCCACCGACAATGGCCGCCTTCTCTTTAGTGCAAGTGATAGGTCATTAGCCCTTCAACTGGGATCCTTCCGCTTAGAAATGGGAAATGTCTCCTGGTATAGAGTTTACTTTTTTATGGGCAGTCTGCCTCTCAAGTGACTATCATCTCTAAATCATGGGAGCAAAATCCTTTCCTCCTGTGCCTCAGAGGGGCACTAAGATCCTAAAGAACTAGACAAGCATGGCCTAAGAAAGGAACCAAATATCCAAGAAAAGCAAGTTCTAGGAAGTCTAGGCACTTCCAGACATCAGGCTCCTAAATGGATCTATTAGAATAGTCTGTTCAGCCTCCCCATCTCTTGACTCCAAATGGGAAGTAAACAGAAATCTTCAGAAACAGCAAGGTGGGGATTGCCCCTGGGGAGCTGTCTCCTGCAGAGGCTCCCCTCCCACTGCCTCTCAGAGACAGCAGGAGATGGCAGGCAGCATAGGGGGGCAGGTGGGAGCCAACTTAAATTAAGTCAGCTACCCATGAGCACCAGTTTCCCTGGAGCTGCCTACCTCTCCTCCCCCGCATTACTGCCTCTCTTACCTGCCCCCCCATAGTTAAACCTGCAGTAACTTGTTTACACACACACACATGTTCGTTAACATCCCTTCCAGCCACCCTGAGTAACTCCTGTCCATGGGAGGCCTGCTCTGGTCCAGTGGAGCATTTCTTATTTGATGGTAATGAAAATTTGTATCTTATACACAGGTATACTTCAGTGATACAAATTCATATGGTAACTATTAAAATTGGATATCTCATCCATTAGCAGGGATCTAGCCCAGGTTATTTATTCTCTGCTTCCATAACTGGAGAATGATGGATATCAGATTTTTTTAGGGGTCTTCCTGATTCATTTTCAGCGCCAGAAATGTACAGAACCCCCTTCTTGGGGCACAGTGATTCATCGAGGTCTCTGAATCCCACAGCTAATGGACTTGTTCTGGTCATGACCGATAATATTTTTAGTAAAGTTTTCTGTGAAGACCAGGAAAAGAACCCAGGGCAGGAAATACTGCCCATGTCTGCATTCACTGCTCAAAAAGGGATAGATGAAAATCAAGAGTTAATGACAAAAATCCTATATAGAGTATCTGTTTTATCTGTAAATGTTGTCATAATTCCCTTTCGTGGGCTGTTAGCTTGCAGATGCAGAGTTGAACCTAAAAGGCTCTGAAATATCACTCTGAAAGATCTCAGATGTGAGGTGGCGAAATTTTGCAAAACTGGCCAAGATTTGTCTTCCCTCCTTGTTTACCTCTCCCCAAGACAATGCAAAGACTGGCAGTGATACTGTCATGCCTTTCTTGCTGAAAATGCTTTGGTGTCATGGGTCCCCCCCGCATGATTTATGAAACTGACTTATGGACACACGTGTGAAACTCAAAGATGCTTTGGACACAACCTCAGTAACCTATCAATTTTAATGTCATTCTCTTGGATCTGTGTATCTTATTTTGGTGTATGTATCGCTTTTGTATGTAGAGTTAGAGATGTGGAGTATGGAATGGTTTAGGGTTTTAAATGTTCAAATGAAAGCTGTCAAGGGTGTTTCCCTCAATATCTGGGTGATCACCTGTGTCATGCAGCAGATTCACCACCATGGCGCCTCCTGCCAGTAGTGCTGCGAATTAGCTAGTTAGCCCATAGGGCGCCTCCCTCTGGCTGGTGTCTCCCCATCACTCCGTTCTCCAGTGCTGGACCCACATCACTCCCAGACGACAGTGTCCTCTTTAGGACACTGCCCTCCAGCAGTGCCCACTATTGTCTCATCCCCCTTTTGGTGGGGGTGAGGGATGTTTATCAGTCTAGGCAACGTGCAGCCCAAAGACACAGACAAATCCCTTGAAGCTGGAAGTAAAAACATCTCACCTCTTCAGCGCTCACAAAGGACTTGTTAACCATGACACAACCCTTTCTGGAGAGAGATGATACATCCTCCCTCTCTGTGGATGCACCAAGTGTTTTCATGTGGCATCTTAACTCATTGTTTAAATCAACTGCTTGGATGAGGAAAACTCACAAAAAGTCTGTCATCCACACTGTAGTGACAGTGATTTCACTATCATTGTAGCAGACCTGATCTCTCTGTGGGCTCTTGTGGAGCAGCAGGGTGTCTGGGGAGGTCTCTTGGGCGGAGAGGCCAGCGGTACCTCTATTTCAGTGATTTTCAATTTTGTTGGCCTTTGGACCCCCTGGTTCAATGTAAACCTTTCCATGGACCACCAGTTGCTAATGAAAACTCACCATTAATTACATAATTACACCGGAGAGCCCCTTTTTTAGTGCTGCAGCTTGGGAGAATGGTTTAATTTAAATTATTAAACCGATGAAGTGCTTTAACTTTCTCATATTTTTCAAATTTCACTTTAAATAAAATAAAACATTAATTTATGTCCAACACAAAAGGTTTCAATGTTTTCTTTCTTTATGGCAGGGATGGAGAACATTTTTTGGGTCGGGGCCACTGATCCACAGAAAAATGAGTTGGGGACCACACAAGTGAGAAGCAAAAGAACTCCCTGAACTCTCACTGAAGTGGCCCCCAATTGAGAAACTTCACTTCTGGTGGCTCAGCCCCACGGAGTGAGGGGAAGGGACAGGAAGGACTGAGGTTCAGGTCTTCCCATAGGTCAGATTTACTTTTCTGGTAGATTTTTATGGGGCTCCGTTCTGGGGTGGAGACAAAAATGAGGGGTTCAGTGTGGTGACAGGGCTTACAGAATGGGATGGGGATGGAGTGCAGGATCTGGGAGGGAGATGGGAGGTGGGGTGGGCAGAAGAGGGAGAGATTGCGAGATCTGGGTGGCACTCTTTGGCTGCCCTGCCCCGCCAGGGTCAGCCAGGCCACTCTTCAGCTCGCTGGCCGTGCCCTGCCTTTCCTTGCCCTGCCACAGTCAGCTGGGCTGCAGGGAGGGGAGCGGGGATCACTCCTCGTCCCCCCGCCTCGCACCCAGCCAGGCTGGGGGGTGAGGGGTAGGGGCCTGATTTTCATCCTCCTCCATCCCCATTCCGCACCAGTCCAGCCACTTACTCATGTTCTGTGTGTAAGACCTCCCTCTGCTTCTATTGACCGGATCCCCAGCTGAAGGGAAAGCCTGGGAAGCTTCCCTGACTCCTCCCCTATCAAGGGGAAAGGGAGGAGGAGGAGAATCAGCTGCTTCCTGCTGTGCTAGGAGCTAGGGACTTTTTATGGAACAAATCATAGGTAAGTGGGGCACCTGGGACAGCACATTAAAATTTGACACAGTCCTGGATTTTTGGGGCCATATGGTCAGCATACCTAGGGAGGTGGTGGAATCTCCATCCCTAGAGGTTGTCACCACTTGACAAAGCCCTGGCTGGGATGATTTAGTTGGGGTTTGTCCTGCTTTGGGCAGGGAGTTGAACTCGATGACCTCATGAGGTCCCCTTCAACCATATGATTCTATTAATTCTGCAAGTTGGTGAAGTCTGTAGTCTAACTATCATGTTAGACTAGTGGAAACTTCCTGATGTACCAGGAAAGAATTTGTGTCCAAGCAGAAAAGGTCAAGTTTGGGTAGTATAATGTTCTCAACATGTTGAAGAATGGAAATTCTGTATATATCAAAACATTAAATTCTTTCTTAAAGCATAAGCCTTGTTCCAATCTTGAAAATTCATAGAGCATACCTCTGGTTAGACTGGAGCAGCCCCCTTGCCCAACCCTCTGTAATTGGTTAACCAATTAAACCTAATGTTTAACTGCTTAATTAAATGGGATTTTATGTCCCTAATTCATCCGGCTTATGTATTGCAAAAATTAGAGGAAACATTCTCCATGTACCTCTAATGGCCTTGGTCATTCTGCAGCGCAGGCTGGCTCAATTTTCCCTCAGAGGGCTGTTTAAATTCACAGTCCAAAAGCAATTAAAAACAATAGTCCCTTCTTGGTGTCCAGTTTTAGTCCTTACGTAGTCTGGATTTCCAGGCCTCAGCACCAATTTCAGTCTTTCACCTTAAGAATTCCCCTTCCCAGAGCTAAGTCCTAATTCAGCTGTTACTTCTGGGACTTATCTGATTGGAGCTCCGCTTTCTGGCTCTGACTTACAAATACTGCTAGTGTCAGGGTCTTCTCAGAGGAGACTTTTTTCACTCCCAGCAGTTTCCTGTTCTTCCCTACACTTCTCAGCAGCTTCCTGTTGCTCTTAGAATGATCACCTGATCTTTCAAGTGTGCCTCTAGCCCCAGGCCTTAAGAGGAAACGTTAGTGCTATACAAACGTTAAGTACTCTGAAAAATTAGGCCCATGGTATGTAAAGTTGGGTAACCAAAATTACTGACACTTCTGATCTGTTCCTCAGTGTCTCCATCTCTAAAATGGAGGTACCACTATCAATTATAACTGGGTGTTATGAAATTCTTTAATATTTCTGAAGTACTAGGATACTTTGGTCAAAGTAATCTATTTGTATTCATTGCAGGATTTGATTATATACGGTAAGTGGTAAAAAGGTCGTACAGCTGCATAGTGAATAGAGGATTAAAAAACGTGAATAACTATTCTTTTACTTAATGATGCAGAGGTCTTAGGCATGAGGAGTGGGATGGGGCTAGGAGGAATGTATGTGCGTGCTCAGGTAATTGAGTGATCATAATTTGTCTCCCTTGTACAAGTATTAAGATAGCAAATGCCAGAATTAAGGCTATACAAATTAGAGATGTGAATGGGTAATCAATAAGCATAACTCTTACTGGACGATGCTTACAGGGTACCAGTAAATCAGTATCCTGGAATGGCCCACCGTGGGCAGAGGGCTCTCGAGCTGATTCCCCACAAGACTTGTCCTGGGAGGGGATCATGGTGGGGGAGAGCAGAAGCCACCCCCCCCTTAAGCACAGTTGCTGGCTCCTGTTGCTCCTTCCCTTCTCCTTTGGGTGGCAAGAGCGGTTTAACCAGTTAACTGATTAATTGGAGTTTACAATCCTAATTCAAACCTTTAAATGCTTGATTTTACAGCCTTTAATGTTCTTGTAATACATTTTTACCTAATTTCTGAATTAAAAGAAAATTCATGCAGAATCATATTGACCCTGTCCTCGCCTTCCCCTACCCCGCATTTAAGTCATTACAGTTTAGTCCTTTATATCCACAGTATAGACATATGTGACTTGAACTAAATGAATAACCAGTAACATTAATAGGCTTTTGTTCTCTGTGAACAAGCTATTAGAGAAGGATGAGACACATTTTGGGTTTAACTTTTCACCGCTTTTGTTGTAGTAGTAGAGGCATGTAGAGATTTCATTCACTTCTAGGTTCTGGAAAGGAATGTGCTGCAGTGGTTACTCTCTTCTTCCTTGTGCTCCTTTAACACTTGTAGCTCATGCCCCCATGATGTGCTTGCATATACCACCTTTGCTAAAGCTGTTTAGCCCACCTTCTGCCACTTGTTCCTGAGTCACCTTCACTTTCCTCAGCCATCCATTTTTCAGTGTGATTGCTGTTGCTTTCTCTTTGCTGAGTGCCAGCAATCACGGTTATTGAGAGGAGACAGTCTCCCAACTCTTCATTCCTGTGCCCAGCATTAAATCATCCAGGTAGAGCAATTGCAGAAGAACTTGTGCTCAGTCCTTACATTGCTAAGATGGAACATGGTTCACTCATCCTGAGGGAACGGCATATATTCAGTCCATTTGGCACGTCTGAACTGTAAAGGGGATGGAGTAAATATGAACTAGTAACAGATGCCCAGTGTTGGCTTGGGGACTGCTCTAGCTGGGCTGAAGCAGTCCCCTGCCTGGGATCCCATTTAGTCAGTTTAATTACCTAAATGTTAGGTTTAACCATTTATTAAGATTTTATACCCCTAGGAGGAAGTATACTGAGTACAAATAGAATCGTTAGAGAATGTATCTTCTAAGTGCTGGCAAATCTGAGTATTCAGGGAGTGTTTGTTTTTAAGAGGGTCATCACGTGGTGAAATTTGAGTGGACATTCATACGGAATGCAAAAGGTGCAGCTCTAACACCAGGGTCATGCTCCCCCATTCCAATCAAACTTGAATCCCATGCTCCAAAGCCTGAAGTTTCTCAGGGAAGCAACTGAGGTTTTTTTTTTAGCATGAGTAAAACTGTTTTTTCCAGATCTTGTTTTGAATTTTTAGCTAAACTTACCTCTCACCCCTCTGAAAAAAGGTTGGATTAGGCAGACACCCTGTATAATAGTTTTGCAAAAGAACAAGCATCAGAAAAGAGTCTTAAAATAGAAACTGTTGGGCAACCTTGTGATTGAAAATGCTGCCCAGACTGTTACTTAATTTCCTTAGGGATATGTCTGTGGTCCCACCTGTATTGATATTCTAAAACAAAATGTATATCAATTAACAGCTCTCTAGCACAGATCTGTTAGTGTCTTAAAGTAAATGATTGCCTCGTTAATGTGCTTAATGTTTTTCTCTGAAGTGTTGAGATCCCTGCATGGTGTTGAGATCCCTGCATATTTAATAACTGTCCTCTGTACTATAGGCCTCCTTTTGTACCTGCAGTTTTAATTAAAATGGAAGTATATTTAGCTACATAGTAATCGTGCAGTCAGAGTATTGACCTGCTAATACTACTCTTGGGTTTTTTGGGCAGGTTTTAAATTGCTTCTGGACTGAAATAAGTTTAAATCTAGATGGATTACATATGACTGAGACTTATAGATAAACTTTCCATAAATTGTAATGGAAATTCTGATGGGTCATTTTCTATTAGAGATATTAAATTTTGATTAATTAGCTAATCAAGTAGTGGATGGAATTTCCATTGACTACTCAATCAGTCGATAAGGGCTTGGTGGGGTGCTTGCTATCCTGGCTGCACCGCTATGCAGGGTCCTGACTGCTGTGCCTCTGCCTTTTAAATGTTGCAAGAGCCCTGCATGAGACTGCTTCAGTCCTCACTCATTTCCCGTTGTGCCTCTTCTCCCTCCCCCCCCCCCCCGCCCCCCAAGCGACTAGTCGTCGAGTAGTGACTGGACTGCATGATAAGCCTATGCTTATCGGGTAGTCAACTAGTTGGTTACATCCCTATTTACTATAGCATCCTTAAGTCTTATAATTCAAGTTTTTATAAAATAATTGCCATGATCTCTGAGGATTTTCAGAGTATCTATTTAAGAAGTAGATTCTTAATCTGCCTACTTACAGCTTTTGCTTTTAGTGCTTCTTTCTGATGAGCTTCACCAATAACTCCAGAAGAAGTAAGTTGGTCTCTGGGCAATGTTCTCTCTCATTTTTTCTATCCATGTAGGGAGTGAATTTTATGTGCACCCATATTGGAGTAATGTGTACTACTAGTAAAGAACAAAAAAATTTAGATGTGATATATATTAAAAGATGCCATAGGGATTGTTACTCCAGCCAGGATAATTTAGGCATTTTAGAACTCGTTACTCAAAGAATTAAATTTAAGCATAGAAGACAAATACAATTATTAAATTCATATGTCGCTTCAGAAACTTACATAATACCACTTTGCTGGAATAAAATTACAAAGAATGTATGTTCATTGCAAGAAGTCCCTAGAAGGAACAATAATACAAGTGTGTGTTGAAAGGTGAGTGAGAGAGAGATCACACACTGTCTTTAACAGGATTTTACATCCCTACTTAAAGTTTAACTGCTTAACTAATTTAACTGATTGAATGAGGTTGAGCGGGGGGATGCCCTGTACCCATTTGTTTGTCAGCCTGTCCACTTGCATCTTTCAGTGCTCACCATGCCTCAGATACGCTTGGCCGTTGCAGGGTGTGTTCCCAGTGAAGGCCATGTTCAAAGGGATCCCACCCATGGGCCACATGTTGAGTAGCCCTGTTTTATATCATGCAGCTGTATATCAGTGGCGTAGCCAGAACACTCCACTTTGTGTGAGTGGGCAAGAATGGGGCAGGGGGAAGCAGTACAAAAGGGGAGAGGATAAGTCCTGGCCTCGATTCCCAGCTGGAGCATCAGACAGGTGGGCCTAGATACAAAGTGGGTGGACCACAACCCGCTCAGGCCAACTCATGGCTACACTTCTGTACAATTGATTAGTAGAGCCAGGCACATCTAATGACTTGAGTTTAGGTGCCCCCATCCCCCACTGCTGCTGATCCTGCTTTCTGCCTTGCAGAGCATAGGGGTTGACGTTAGGGTACGTGGAGGATGGAGGGGGAAACCTTATCTTCACAGAGCAGGAGTGGCTCAGGACTTGGGGGTTAGATGGGATATTAAATATCGGTTAATTGATTAGTTGATTAACCTCATGAATTCTTATCAGTTATTCAACTACTCTATAGTTCCCAGGGGTGGGGCTGGAAGCCAGTGTGTTCCAGTACCGCTCCTGAGGAGCCCTATGACACTCCATGCTGCTGCCTCTGCAGCAGTGCGGGGTACTAGGAAGGAGGTGGTCTGCAAGGGGAATCAGTTTAAAAAACAGCCCCCCTCACAGACCAGCTGCCTGTCACCCAGCGCTGTTGCCTCTGATAGAGGCAACAGCATGGGGTGGCAGCAGACCCTACCGGGGCGAGGAAGCTGAGTTCCTGGACCTTTCGCAAGCTGGGCTGCTTCCCCACCTGGCTCCCAATACACTTTAAATGCAGAGCTGCAGCAGGGTAGGCCCTGTACCCGTTGCGAGCCAGAACTGAGCCGGGCTGCTGGCCAGCCAGCTAAAAACATTTACTGGCAAAGGAGACTGGGGGGGAATGCATGTAGTCTATAGCATTAATCCAATTGTCTCCAACCTTTTTGCACTCAAGCACTTTTTAAAATGTCAGGGCAAGCCAAGGGGCCCTGCCATCTCCATTCCCCCCTCTCCATCACTTGGTGATCACAGCCTTTACTCACTCTCACTGGATTGTCACTCTGTCGTCCCACAGGAAAAATGCTTTTAGATGTCTAGTAAGATGTAGAAACTTATTTCCTGTTCCCCTTAGAAGCAGTGAAGGCTTGGGGCAAAGGAGTAATGGAGGAGATGAGGGAGAGGGAAGCTCTTACTGGAAAGGAGCCTGGGACTCCCCCCAGGAGGGTTGTTGGGCATGGGTGGGAGAAGTATTGGAACAGTTTTAGGGAAGGGTTAGGGGAGGCATTGTTAAAAGTTGAGAAGCCTCCCCCGTGAAGACACTGGCTAACTCCTGGCTTCTCTCTGTCACTAATATTTGCCCCGTCGCCTCACTAGCCCTTCTAAATTCATGTCTGTAACTCCACCCACAGCATCCCTGTGTCTCCTTTCCCACCCTCCCCCAATGCCATGATGCCTCACCTGACCCTGAAAGCAGGAAGGGTGCTGTGAAGAATGCAGCCTCTGCTTTCTCTCTTTTTGCTCCTGACTACTACACCCAGGGAGCAGTCTGCCTCTGAGTCACAGTAGCCCTCAGTGGGTAGAAAGTGCAACTTCAGAGTACAGGCAGTCCCCGACTTACGCGGATCCGACTTATGTCGGATCCGCACTTACGAACGGGGCTTTCTCGCCCCAGAGATCGAGGTAGCGAATTGCTACCTGCGAGCTCCGGGGCGAGAGAGCCCCGTTCGTAAGCTGCTCCGTTGCCCCTGGTCTGCTGGAGACCGTCTCCAGCAGACCAGGGGCACCAGGCGGGTTCCCGCGCTTCTGAGGCTTTGCCAGAGCAAAGCCTCAGAAGCGCGGGAACCCGCCGCTGCTGCCGCTTCAGTTGCGGTGCCTGTGGTCTGCTGGGGACCGTCCCCAGCATACCACAGGCACCGGGACTGAAGCCGCAGCCGCGGGGGGGTCCCGCGCCTCTGAGGCTTTGCCAGAGCAAAGCCTCAGAGGCGCGGCACCCCGCTGCCGCTGCGGCTCTGCTCCACGTGTCCCTGATCTGCTGGGGGGGGGCGTGGCTAGTGTGCCCCCCCTCCCAGCAGACCAGGCTTTTGTTTTGGACCCTGGAGCAGAGCAGCTGGGGCGCTGCCGATTGGTCCTGCAGCGCTGCTCTGGGCACTACTGGACCAACCCGGCAGCACCCCAGCTGCTCTGCCCCATGTCCTGATTCAGCCGCTGCTGGTCAGTTTCAGCAGTGGCTGAATCAGGATGCCTGGGGTAGAGCAGCTGGGGTGCTGCTGGGTTGGTCCAGTAGCGCCGAGGAGCAGTGCTACTGGAGCAATCCAGCAGCACCCCAGCTGCTCTGCCCCAGGCGTCCCCAAGACAGCCGCTGCTGAAACTGACCAGCGCTGACTACAGGAAGCCCGAGGCAGAGTTGCTCTGCCCCAGGCTTCCTGGAATCAGCCGTTGATCAGTTTCAGCAGCAGCTGACTTGGGGAAGCTTGGGGTTCTTAAGTTGAATCTGTATGTAAGTCAGAACTGGCGGTCAGTTTCAGCAGCGGCTGAATCTGGACGCCAGTTCCAACTTACATACAGATTCAACTTAAGAACAAACCTACAGTCCCTATCTTGTACGTAACCTGGGGACTGCCTGTATCTCTGACAATATATTTTCTTCAGAGGGGAAAAAAAATCTGAGGGAACGTGAATTCTGTATATGCACAGTGGCATAAAATTCCCTCAGAAGTAAATACCACCTCTCTTCGGTCATGTGGGGAACTGAAGCTGGGATCCTCAGAAATAAAAGTAGGGGCTGCCCAGGAGTTGAATTAAACAATGAGATCTTGCCATGGAAGCAAATAAGTCATAAGCCTAGTGGTAACTGATTAGCCTGGGATCATTGATTTAACCTTCCTGCTTACATGCAGGGTCCAGTCCTTGTGCTGCTGCCTCTGGGGGATCGGGCAGAGAAGCTGGTGCTCAAGGGGAGCCAGCTTTTAAGTCAACTCCCTGCAATACCGATTCCTGCGGAGCCACATACCCTCTGTATCTGATACAGCTTTATTTTATGGTTGTAGAGCTCTGGGGATTAAGTAGAGAGGGGAAACACAGAACCGGAATGTGAATTCCATCAGTAGTCCCAGCATAATTCACAGCTCTCAATTACTTGATTGGAATTGCTAACTTTGATCACGAACCAGTAGCATTTATTTTGTTGCAGTGTATGCCTTCAGTGCTATTTCGGTTGTTGGCTTTCCCATGCCAAAGCTTTCAAGTGATAATCTGCATTCTTGGCCAGTCTCCAAACTGCTGTGACAACTTACTGTCTTCGTGGACAAACTCCCTCTGAGTGAATTTCAAGCAGTCAGAAGTGACTGAAACCCTGTTTCGGAGTTGCTCTTGGTTTTTTAAATCATTACAATTTTGTCTCAGTAGTGGGCTGAGCTCTGCTTTACCAGAAGTCTTTCTCTGTGGTTCTTTGGCATTTTAAATGGACACAGTTCTGTTTTCCCCTCTACAGTTATAATCTGAAAACAGTGAAACTGCTCTTTATACTGTAACTGTCTCTGACCTGTCTACTTCTAGCTTCTAGAGGACGTAGCAACCTGCAGTGCAATGAATGTCTCGATGACAAATGTCTGAAAGGAGTAGCCATATTAGTCTGTAACTTATTTATAAACAAGTAGTCCTGTGTCACTTCAGACTAACAAATATGTCTCTCTCATATCATGTGTCACTGCATCCATAGGAACAAACCCCATCCACTTCCAGCCTGGCTCTTCCCAGGGCCCATGTGGAGGCCTGGGGCTGCCTACAGCCCAGCCCTCCCCTTCCCAGCAGCATGGTTTAGGTCCAGCCCTCCTCCCCGACAGCTAGTAGGACAGCCGGCTGCCACCTTGCCCCGGACCCCCTCCCCGGCAGCCAGTGGGGGACGGTATGCAAAGAGCTGGAGCTGGGGAGGGGGCAAGAGCCAGGAAGGCACCAAGGGGCAGTGATTGGGGTAGGGGGGAAGAGCCCAGGCCAGCTTCAAACCCTCCCTGGTAGTGAGGAGGGAAAAGGGGAGAAATTTCATCCCAGTCCCTCCCAGCAACAGAGAGAAGAACCTGGCCCAGCACAGCCTTGGTTTGTCCCTTTCCAGTAGCTGTGGTGGGGGCCCCAAGAGCTCGGGCATCCTTGGGGCCAGGCCCTCCCTGGCAATGAGGGGTAGGGGGAAGAATCAAGGCCAGGATGGCCTCAGACCCTCCCCAGCGGTGGTGGAGGTGGGGGTTGGAGGGAGGGCAAGAGCCAGGTGGCCTCGGTCCCTGGCCCTCCCCAGCTAATGGAGGCGGGGGGTGGCAAGTGTAGTGAGCAGGGTGCACAGCCCCTAGTATATATAGTATGAGCTTTTGTAGGCAAAACCCACTTTTCAAGCTCATCTGAAGAAGTGGGTTTTGTCTATGAAAGCTCATGATACTATTTAACAAATATATAATCTCTTAGGTGCCTCAGGACTATTCATTGTCCACAACAAATGATCACTAAGGCAAGAAAAGGAGTTTTGTATAAACCATTCTGTAATCCTAGATAGATAATTTAGGACAGGTTAGGGATGTGAACAACAAGTCGACTGTCCGATAAGCAAATGCTTATCAGATAGTCGACACACTAGTCAACTATAGGGATGTAAAATTTTGATTAGTCAATAAGAGCGCTTCTGTCTTTGAAGTGTAGCAACAGCCCCAGGGCTATTGCTATACTTCAAAGGTGAAAGTGCTGCAGGAAGCATGGGGCCACAGGGGACTCAAGCAGTCCCCCCGCTGGCCCCGTGCTGCCCGCAGCATTTCAAAGTGGCAGCGTCATGTGGGGCCAAGGGTCAGCGGGGAAGCTTTGATGCACTCCCTCTTCTTCTCCCCTCGCTCCCCCCTGCTGCTTCTTTCAGATGGAGGCGGGGCGGGGGGAGAGACTAGTTGACTAGTCTGACTAGCCAATAAGCATTTGCTTATTGGCTAGTAGACTAGTCATTCACATCCCTAGTTGACTTAGTCGCATTCTATCAGAATGAGGCAACAAGTGGGTGGTAGAGGGGGTGCTTCAAAGCAGCAGCGCAGCATGGAGCCTGGGGCCAGACTCTGGGCTCCATGAAGTGCTGCTGCTTTGAAATGCTATGTGCAGTCCAGGGCCAACTGAGGACTCCCAGCTGCTCCTGGGTTCCATGTGGCACTATCGCTTCGAAACTCCATGGAGAGCATGGGGCCAGCGCGCGACTGCTTGAGTCCCCTCTCTGGCCCTGTGCTCCCTTTTACCTTTGAAGTGTAGCTACAGCCTTGCAAACCACATTGACTATTCGATTAGCCGACTAATCTAAATTTAACATCCCTAGTTGGAGACTCTGGGAAAAGAAATACTCAGTCCTTGACAATATGATGTTGTGTCCCAAAAATACTACCACCCCACTTAATAATGTTTATTCAGTGTATGACCGAATAGTTCCTATGTGTATACACAGGAAACCATGTAACTTTAACTGGCTGCTGGCCTCTTAAGATATTTCAGTGAGCAAACACTCGTAGATACAACATTTCCATAAGTTTGTGTTTGTCTTCATCTTTTGGTAGGGAAGGCAAAGAGATTTATCTGGCATATGAATTTTGGAGAAAATACTTGTTTCTTACAATTACATCAATGTAATCATTAGAGTGATTAAATAAAAATGTCACAGCACTTCTTTGGATTTTTCCTATTGTCAAGAAAGTCCTATCACTTAAACTACTTAAACAGTCTGCTTTATAGTTGCACTGCTGGCAAGTTTGAAGTTGAGCCAATCATGATTCCAAAGCCTGTTCAGTGGCTTAGAGATGAGATTACATGATTGCATCTGCTGCCAGGTCACCTGCCAGTCATGTATAAAAGGCTATAATTGGGTACAGATGCCTATAGAATAGATCTGAGATGAAATGTTAAAACACTTTTTTTTTTTTGCCTAGTTGATCCTTGATTAAAGAGAATTTCATTTTGAGCTATGTTCAAATGTTGTGGAGTGGAATGAGCTTAGGTATCAAACTTAAATGCTTTAATATTCTGGGAACCTTTTCTTCCTAGTCTCATTTCTACAGTTACTGTAAAATGCTTAGCAGTAACAAACTGAATTACGAGGTTACCAGAGTAGCAAGGGATGGGAAGGGAAATGATGTCTTCACCAAGGAGTATAGTCTAGACATTTGACAATAAACGATTCATTTTGGGGCTCCATTCTATTGGGTAACAAACCAAAAATAGTATTATACTTGTATTTAAAATCATTGCTTTCTAATTTTAGCTTCTGCGTTAGTTTCCTTCTTGTCTTGGGTTTAATTGTTTTTGGAGGTGTCAAGGCTATTCACTGCTCTGGCAACTTGAATGCGGAAGGTGGGGGCTCGAGATTTTAAAACACCCTGCCACTAAAGGCTTCTTCTTAAGCACTCCAGTACTACAGATTGTCTGTCCATGGATGGTATGCTGCCACTACTCGGATGAGAAAACCCAGGGAGATGCATTTGAGGATTTCTTGGGGTACCCTCTGGAGAGAGCTGACAAAATCCTGTAAATTCCATAATAGCTTGCCTTGCAGTCTAAGGCACATACACATAGAACCTCCTGCCTTCTAGGACATATGAGTGAGATCATGATCTTTAAAATGTAATTTTTTTATTAACTGAACAAGGAAGAAATACTTGATAAAACATTACTTGGTTGCTAGGTGTTACAGTGTAACTGAAAAAAGCACAGAGAATTGCTTCCCTGGAGTTCAGTTTAAAAGTTAGCATAAGGGGGATAGTATCTGTGCTCATCATGGACAAGTCCAACAAACCCAAAAATAACCTGATTGACTAAACATTCCTTGTTATACTCACAATTGGTGTTCCAAAGTTTAGTTCTTCCCTAAGATTGGATGCCGCTGAATTTACCATGCCTGTTTTCCTAGCTTAATTCATGTCTGTCCAGTTCTGGTCACATACAGACTGGTGCAGGAAGGTCACTGCTTCCAGATCAAAAACCCACCCTCTTTTTTTAAAAAATGGGGTCTCTTGGCTTCCTGCCAACACTTCCTGTTTCTCTAGCATTCCTGGAGATTCTTCAGGATCCGCTGTCAAGGGTTTTAACCCTAACAGGCAATTTAATTTTCTGGGATGTCCAGAAAAGGGCGGTATCCTTTCCATTCAGTTTTCAGAAATATGTAACACTAGCAGCCAAGGGAGTTAAGAATGTTATGGGTATAATATCACTTGTGTGGAATCAGCTGCCTCCCCCTCACACACATTGGTTACAGCAGTGTTTCCCAATTTTATTTGGCCATGGAACCCTTTTTAGCTTTTCAGAATTTCAAGGAACCCCTAGGTTTGTCAAGCCCCCCCCAAAAAAAGGGGGAACCCACATATGCATGAAAATCACATTCCTTCCCCAGGACCCCACCCCTTTGAGGCTCCATCCTCTCTGTACCCCTCCTCTCCATCACTTGCTATCCCCAGCCCTTATACGCTCTCACTGGGTTGAGACAGGCAGTGCCGGCTCTGGGGTGAGAGAGGGATTTGGGTGTGGAAGGGGTGAGAAGTGCAAGCACTGGGAGGGAATTTGGATGCAGGAGAAGGGGATGCTGGCTCAGAGAGGGTGCGTCAGGCTGGGGAGTGTTGGGCTCAGGTTGAAGGTTGGTGTGCCGAGTAAGCCACAGGCTTATAGATGTGAAGGTGCTGGAGTTTGTGTTGGATATGTGAGGGGCTCAGGGCAAGGAGGTTGTGAGTATGATGGGCTCAGGACACAGATTTGTGATGTGTGGATGGTGCAGGAATGTTGTGTTAGAAGACTGAGGATGTGGGGATGCAGGCGTTTGGAGATGTAAGAGGCTCAGGACGGGGGGGTTCCAGAGTACGATAGGCTCAGATTTGGGGTCAGGTGGTGCGGGAGAGTTATGATGCTGCAATGAGATGGGGATTTGGCCCCAATTGGGGGCTTGCTGGCCAAGCTTCACTTTTAAATAAAATATGTCAAACTCAAAAGGTTTTAAGCATTGTCTTTGAGAGAGGTGGGAAACCTGTTTTGAATCAAGGGTCACTGACCCACAGAAAAGTCAGTTGAGGTCACACAAGTGAGATGCAAAAAAACCCCTCCAAAACCCCCAAGCCTCATTAATGTGGTCCCAACTGTGTTGGTGGGGTAGGGGGCAGGCTGCTGGGGCTAGGGAGAGGGTGCTGCTGGATGTCAGGATGCTGGTGTCAGGGATATGTTCCTGCTGGGCACTGGGGAGGGTGCTGGGACAAGGAACAGATGCTGCTGGGTCTAGGATAGGTGTCAGTGTGCTGGGGCCAGGGACAGGGTGCTGCTGGGTGCGAGGGTGGATGGCAGGGTGCTGGGGCTAGGGACAGGGTGCTGTTGGGTGCTGCAGTGGGTGGCTGGGGCTGGGGACGGTGCTTGGGTGGATAGCAGAGTACTGGGGCCAAGGACAGGCGCTGGCTCCTTTGGGGAGGGGAAGTGCTTCCCTCCCCACTGTGGGTCACATGGGGTCACCCCTGTCCAGCACCCCCCTAATGTGCCGGCTGGGAGCAACTGTTCCCTCTGCTCCCTCCTTGCTATGCCTCTGTGTTGCCAGGGAGGAAGGGGAAACAAGTGTGCTGCTTCTTTAAGAAGCTGGTTAGCCGGTGCACTCTTTCAGAGGGGGCGGGGGAGTGCCGGCTCCTCACGGAATCCCTACTTTCGCTTCATGGAACCCCAGGGTTCCGCAGAGCACCAATTGGGAAACACTGACTTACAGTAATCAGCCAGCTCCTATTCATTTTAAGTAGAACTTTCCTAGAAAAGAGTATGATTTGGGCAGTGGGAAAGCTTAGGGAGGGAGTTGAAAAGCCACTTTCCCTTCCTATTCCCAGCAGTTGCTCATCTGGCTCAGTTCCTAGCTAGTATTCCCCTGGCTTCAAAATAGACTAGGGATGTAAAATCCCTTTTAATCAGTTAACTGATTAAGCAAGATCCTGCAGGCAGGGGCTGTTGTGGCCTCACAGGGCTGCTGTGGGCTGATGGCACCTTGCAGTGGGCTGATGGCGCTGGAACAGCCCTCCGCCCATGGTGGGTCATAGGCGGGTGTCTACTGCCAGGTGCCAGTTAACAGGTAAACATCACCCAGTAACTGGTTACCCATTCACGTCCCTAAAATAGACCCCTAGCAGCAGAACCTCATGTAACGTCTCCATGCACCAGCTTTCATATAAAAACAGCCAGTTTTTTGTCCTGGCCCCACTTTTGTGCTACTTTGGATTGTGACAATAGCCTAATAAAAATAGAGTCATAAATTGGAGACCTCTTCACTAAAACAAATTAAATCATAGGCTGCCTCTGACTGGGCACATGTGGCATACCCCATAGGAGTTTACACCATAACAAGCCTTCCATTTGCCTAGTGCAATGGAATATTTTTCCTATTATTTGCCATAGTAAATCAAACCTCTGAAAAACCCATTTCTTTGCCACGAGGCAATTTTTGGGAATCCTGGATTTTGTAATTCCTAAATAGTGTTTCTAATTTGCTGCTGATTCTGACCATTTAACTGATCTGTAGAGGTGATTAGATATTTCTTGGAAAAAACTTACCCTCCTAGATTAGCCGTTTCTGAAGACTTCCAATGTGTTTGTTACACGTGCCGAGATTAAATGCTTCATTTCAAAGTAAGAACACTAAAATATATTTTCCCCTTCAGTTTCACTAGAATATCAGAGAACTGTTAATGTCTGGTCTTTTTGAGAAGAATGTACAGTGTACTGCAGGGGTGGGCAATAGAGCCTCCATGAGCCAACTTTGGCCTGTCAAGCCAGTTATTCTGGCCTGTGACCACCCTGCCACTCCCTTACCCCAAGGCCAATCGAGACTTGGGGATGGGGGAGCATGTGAAGTTTCCTCCCTGCACCAGGAACGCATGGCACCAGAGAACTGCCAGGTATTTTAAAACAGATGGCGGTTCTCTCTAGCCACCACGCGCCCTTGGCAGGGCAGGGGGCAAAGACCTCACTCACTCACTCACCCCCCTTTCCAGGTCATGACTGGCCTTGGGGGTGAGGGGAATGCAAGTAGTTTCCTCCTACTGTGGAATGTAGAGGCAACCCCCAGCTGTTCAGAACAACTGGTGATGCTCTCCAGGCATGTGGGGTAACGACTTCATGCGCTCCCCCACCCCCAGGCTGATCAGGGTCTGTGGGCAGGTGAGCAGGAGAAGTCTCCTGGCCCCACCCCTTCCACCCAAAGCCCTGCCCCTCCAGGGCAGCTTCAGAAATTTTGGAAGTGGCCCCCCTTTAAAAATTATTGCCCACCCCTGGTGTACTGGGTGATTTCTTGGTTGAGAGTACATTATTTTAGGACTGTACCTGTGTTCTTAGAGCACAGCTACTCAACTTTGGAAGCCCCAGGGGCCACAATGATGCAGCACATGCTGAAGGCTGCAACTTAAGTGTGGTTGCATATACATACAAATATATGCAAATAACTTTTCACCTTGATGGGCATGAATACAAAGATTAAGGCAAGACTACACAACACACAGGTCCCATTTGTCAGTTCTGTTGATACTAATAAATGCAATATTTACCTGATTTTCACCTGTGACAGCACTCTTAATGAGCACTTTTTAAAAGAAAATTGTACGCCAATGTTTTGGGTGTTTAGCTTGAAGCTTCACGTTTCTTGGAGTGATTTTACTCAAAGTTTCCAAGCCAGAGCGCTACAATCTGTGGCAGACAGGAAGCTAGGCGAGTCAGGCTGGACATGAGACAATAAAGGACAGGGACCCCTGTCCTGGATTCCCAGCATTGTTGATCTCTCCACGTGGGAGTCCGTTGCTCCATGCGGGATGGAGGCAGGGCTGCCCAGCTGCGGTGCCAGACCCAAACATGACCCGTGTGAACCAGTCAGAACCTCTCAGGCTCTGCCTACAAGGCTCAGCAGCCAGCACTTCCCACAATGCCCCGGCACTCCCATCACCTCCTCCCTAGGGGCTGGAAACACTGACACCTTGTACCTGTCTGTTGCAGCCAGCCCGTCTGCTTGCGTCTTTCTGTGCTCACCTCACCTGGGAGATGACTCGCTATTGTGGAGCATGTTCTCATTGAAGGTCATGTTCAAAGGATCCCACCTGCAGGCCATGTATTGAGCCCTGCGTAAACCCAAGCTACGCTGCAGACCGCAAACAAATGGGCCGTGGGCCACATGCAACCCACTGGCCATATGTTGAGTAGCCCTTTCTTCTTTGAGTGGTCCCTGTGGGTGCTCCACTGTTGGTGTTGGGCTCGTCCCAGCGCCACAGGTCGGAGATTTTTCCCTAGCCATAGTTGGCCAGACTGTGCATGCGCAGCCAGTGCCATGCGCCATTCGTACCCTTTTCGTCTCACACAGTCCAGCTCCTGCCAGTTCCTCTCAACTGTCCTCGGTTGCAGGTGGAGCGCAACGTCTCTCCTGGTCAACAACTCTTCCCTGTGTAAAATAGTTAAGATTAGTTGTAGTTCTTTAGTTTTAGTTAGTTAGTTATAGTCGTTAATGAGTTACTGTTAATTGTTTAAAACATTTTTTTCTCTAAGTTTCTATAGTTAGACCTCTGTTCTTTAGTTTAGAGAGGTAGATACTTAGCTCTCAAAATGCCCTGTTCCCCGGGCTTTAAGAAATGTTCTGAATGTCGGGAGGCCATGTCCGCGTCCGATGGTCATGTCGCATGCATCCGCTGCCTCAGCGAAACAATGTCCCACAAAAGTGCATTCATTGCATGAAACTAACGGCCAGAGCTCGAAGGGACAGGGAGATGCACCCTAAGATGATTTCCCTTGATAAGGCGCTACAACCAACGACTCCCTCTCCGCTACCGTTCTCAGAACTGATTAGGTCGCATAAGCGAGCAGCTTCTCCCCCGGCGTTTACAGCCGCCAAGGAAGTCAGGGAATCCCCTGCGAGATCTTTCCTGGCTGTATCTGAAAGCCAAACAGCAAGGGAGATAATCCTGGTACCTCCGGCGTTCTCCACAAGCCAGCGAAAAAGTCAGCACCAGCACCGAAGCCCCCGGCACCGCGGTCCCTGGCACCATCACTATCACCGGTGCAAAGGACTGTCGATGAAGGCTCTGCGGCGCTGCAATCTCCGGCTCTGTCATTAACATCACCACCTCCGACGCCTGGGCAGTCTCCAAGGCCTTGTGCTTCAGCACTGCCCTCTATCCACAGAGATTTCAACAACCTACACCCCACCATCAACCTCAGCCTGGACCATTCTACACGAGAGATCCACTTCCTGGACACCACCGTACAAATCAACAATGGAAAATTAGACACCACTCTACAGAAAACCCACCGACTCATACAGTTACCTACATGCTTCCAGCTCCCATCCAGAACACACCACACGATCCATCGTCTATAGCCAAGCCCTTCGATACAACCGCATCTGCTCTAACCCCACTGACAGAGACCAGAAGCTTCAGGATCTCTACCAAGCATTTATAAATCTCAACTACCCACCCAGAGAAACAAAAAAGCAAATTGAAAGAGCCAGACGAATACCTAGAAACCATCTACTTCAAGACAGACCCAAGAAAACCAACAATAGAACACCACTTGTCATCACCTACAACCCCCAACTTAAACCTGTCCAACACATTATCAATAAACTACAGCCTATATTGGAACAGGATACCATACTCAAAGAGGCTCTGGGAGACAGACCCATAGTCTCCTATAGACAACCACCTAACCTCAAGATGATTCTTACCAACCACCACAGGACATACCACACTAATACCAACCCTGGTACCTTCCCTTGCAACAAACCCCGTTGCCAGCTTTGTCCACATATTCATTCTGCTGATACCATTATTGGACCTAACCAAGTGAGTTATAAGATCAAGAACACATATTCCTGCGCATCCAGAAATATAATCTACGCTATCATGTGCCGAAAGTGTCCGTCTGCTATGTACATTGGACAAACATCTCAGACACTTCGCCAAAGGATTAATGCCCACAAAACAGATATCAGACAAGATCACAAAGAGAAAACAGTTTCTTGCCACTTTAACCAGAAAGGACACTCGCTAAATGACTTAGCCACCTGCATTCTGCTACAAAGACCTTTTACATCTGCACTTGAAAGGGAATCCTCTGAACTGTCATTCATGTTAAAATTCGACACTTGCCAACAAGGACTTAACAAGTCTTTGAACTTTCTCACCCATTACCAAGACAGTTTCCCCAATTATCACCTGTAATACCATTAACTCACAAACATCCCACTCTCCCTACCTTTAATATCAGCAATTCACAGACACTTACCTTCCTTCCTCCCCCTTCCCACCCCCCCGCATCCCCCTTCTGTTCTGCAATGTGATTTGTCCTTTTCATATTTGTTCATTTTTTTTAATTGTATCCTTTGGTATATATGGTTGTGACTACTTTCTTCCACTATTTGATCTGAGGAAGTGGGTCTGGCCCACGAAAGCTCATCATCTAATAAACCATCTTGTTAGTCTTTAAAGTGCTACATTGTCCTGCATTTTGCTTCAACTACCCCAGACTAACACGGCTACATTTCTATCACTATGATCTATTCGACATCATGATTTCGACGCTACCTACGGTGTTGCGCACCTCTGCGCCCTCCACGGCGATGCATATCATGGTGCCTTACATGGTACCATGCACCTCGGCACCTTCTAGGGCACTGCGCACTTCTGCACCCTCCACGGCACTGCATGCTCTGGAACTGCCTTCGGTGCCGCATGCCTCGGCACTATCCATGGTGCCGTGCATGTCAGTTGTCCACGGTGCAATCTTCCCGGCCACCTGCCCGGACTTCAGCTGTTTCACAGGTGCCGCTGGCACTGCGTGCAACCTCAGTGCTGACAAAGGCAGCCCAGAAATCCACGACATGGCATATATCGGTTTCGCCGTTGCCTACCTTCTCCCTGGCACCGTCCCCTTCACCACTGAGTTGCCCGTCACTGGTCAGTTGACGATACTATAGCTCTCCAATCCACGCAATATCTCCGGCTATTGAATCAAGGGGACACCACTTGGAGATCAGGCTCTCCTTTCCCAATGCCCTATCAAGGAGATCCTACTATGGGCCTTATTCACCGAGTAGGTCCCCGTACTCACCTTGTCACCACCGCCATTGTAGCTGGATGTCTTCCTGTTGCTCCCTGCCTGCTAGATCTCAGCAGGACTGTAGCTATCACCACAGGCCTCGTTACTACTCCAGACACCCTCATGCAACATACGCGCGTTCGGGCTCATCTCGCGGCTGTCGCTCACCTCAGTGTAATTCCCCACTCTGGATCTCAACCAATGATCGGCCTCCAACACTGTCCGAACCAACCCGGGATTCACAGGCTCAAGTCTCCAAATCTGAGGAGAGACAACTATCTGACCCGGAGGAGCCTGTGCCAGAGACATCGCCATCCGATCAGTTGTCCTCATCTCCGGATGAAGCTGTGTTCCCAGGATGACCTGAAACACTTCTAGGAGTTGTTCAAATGCGTTGCAGAGTCGCAGCAAATGCAATTAGCAAACCAAACAATATCAGTTGCTTAAAAACCTACAGCCGCAGCAAAGGGCGAAAATCATGATACCCATCAATGAAGCGATTATGGAGTGTGCAGAAATCTGGCAGATGCCAACTTTGGTACCTTCAACAAGCAGGTGAGCAGACAAAAGATATTTCTTTCCCTCCAAAGGCTTAGAATTTCTGCTTAATCACCCGCAGCCAAATTCTTTGGTCGATGCTGCTCAGCATAGGTCTAAAACGCCCCAATATAGAAATACGGTAGGTGACAAGGGCACAAAGAAACTTGACATTTTCGGGAGGAAAGTGTACTAGTCTGCTACTCTGCTCCTGCGCATAGCGAATTACTCCACTTGGCTATCCAATCATAGCTTTGATAACTGTTCAAAGCTAACGGACTTACTCCAGCACCTCCCTGACTCCAAAAAGCCCATACTTAAAGCAGTTGTCCAAGAGGGCTACAATGTAGCTAGAGCCAGACTGCAGATTGCAATGGACATGGCCAAGACAGCGGTATGAGCGACAGCTACTGCAAAAGCCATGTGACGATTGTCATGGCTTACCGCAGCGGCTGTTCTGAGGGAAATAGGCAAAAATGGAGGACCTCCCCTTTGAGAAGCGTAGACTCTTCTCTGAAAAGATAGAGTAAGGCCTACATTCGGGTAAAGACTCCCGGACTACATTATGTACTTTGGTCATGTATACCCCTCCTTACAGAAGGAAGAGATATTACTCTACCAAGGATGGGACGATTTCCAGTGCCATAGACAGCAGCGACGTCCCTTTGACCACCATAGGTTATGGCCTTTTTATCACCAATGGGCTGAAATAAAAGATCGCTAGGTCCTGGAGGTTGTAAGGTGGGGTCTCACAATCCCATTCGCCTCCGTTCCTCCTCCCTCCCCACCAACTCCGTCCCTCTTCAGGGACTCATATCACAAAGAACTCCTGAAGCAAGAGGTGCACCATTTACTGGAAATAGGAGCTGTAGAGATGGTGACATGATAGTTCAAGGGAGGAGGGTTTTATTCCCGTTATTGTTTGACGCAAAAGAGAACAGGAGTGTGGAGGCTCATTTTGGATTTGTGAAGCCTAAATTGATACCTTTGAAAACAACACTTCAAATGGTTACTCATGTCCATAATCTCATTGCTCAACAATGCAGACTGGTTTACAGCCCTTGATTTACAGGACGCTTATTTCCATATTACTATTCATTTGGCTCACTGTCGATTCCTTCGCTTTGTAGTCGGCAACACTCACTTCCAGTACTGGGTCTTACCGTTCAGCTTGGCTTCAGCCCCCAGAGTCTTTTCCAAGAAGTTATTTGTAGTGGCCACCCATTTACGCCGTAAAGATGTTATCATCCTGTACCTAGACAATTGTCTTATAAAGGTGGGAGCTCGGCAGGAGGCATCTCGCATGGTCTCGATAGACACACTATCGACTCCCTGGCACTCATTATCAATGAGCAGAAGTCCACAATGGAACCATCTTGAGTCATAAATTTCATAGGTGCTGGACTAGACTCTGTCACTGCAAGGGCATAATTACCAATTGACCGGTTTCAAGCTATACAAGACCTGATTGCCATCCTACAACAAGCCCCCATCATACTGGTCCGTACTTGTTTACAGCTTATGGGTGTGACAGACTGGGCCGTGTCCGGGCACCGCTGAGAGCGTCCGCTCAGGGCGAATTGCTCGAATCCGGGGCTCGTTACAGCCCCCAGACTGGTGACCTCTCCAAACAGGCCACAAACCAGTCCCACAGAGCGCTTCAGCAGCCTGCCTGAAGCCTCATGAGCAAATCCCCTCTGACACCCCAGCAATATCCGTGCCCCAGATGGCCCCAGACCTCATACACAGGTGGGGGGATCCTAGCACCCAATCTTACCTACCCCGAACAAGTTCTGTCCGGTTCCAGGAAACCAGCCACAGATCTCTGGTCAATTTACCCTTTGGACCTTACCCACAAATCACGCTGGGCCAATCCTTTAGCATCTAACAACTGAAGGTTTATTAACACAAGAAAGAAAAGCCTGAGTAAGGTTATTAAAGTATAGTACGTTACATGCACCGAATCTCCCAGTTCTCGATGAAGGCTCTAGCAGAGATGTTACAACTGCTGGTTTAAAAGTTCTTATTGCGCATCCTAAGATTAGGATGGGTCCACAGGTCTTTCGGGCTCTTCAATCCCTGCAATGCTGCCTCTGGGATGAAGTGCTGAGCTGAAGACAAAATGGCATCGACCACATGGCCTCTTTATACCTCCTTCCTGGCCTCTTCTGGCATGCAGCTGGTCACCTGGCCCTCAACCTCTCTCTGCTGGCAGCTCTTAGGTCTCCGCCCTCATGCTTTAGGTGTGTCCTTGGCCCATTGAGTGCCATTGTCCCACAGGGCCTCGCTGATCAGCCTGTCCTTAGCAATGCTCAACCACATTCAGAGAAATATTCAGCTTTCACACACATTACAGATTCCTACCTACACACACAGACATTATACACTCACATAAATAGCGGACACAGGATCAGCAAACAACAAGCTCCCATTCAATACCCCACATGGCCCCCTTCTATATCATTGTTGGGGTCAGCACCCCCACCTATGGGTGCAGCCATGATCCGGCTGCTTCCTTCAAATTCCAGTAACATGACAATGGGCCATATGGCTGCGACCACGTCATGTTATTGGATTGTGAGGGGAGCAGCCGGGTCACTGCTGCACCCATGGAGGGGGGGAGGTGTTCGCCCCAAAGGTGGTACAAAGGGAGCCATGTGAGGGGTCAAACAAAAGCTTACTTTCTTCTGATTCTGTATTTGCTCTTCATATATCTGTATAATGTCTGTGTGTGGAGTTAGGAATCTGCACTCTGTATGGAGACTAGAAGTCTCTCTGAATGTGCTTGAGTAATGGGCTAGGAATGTTTGCCTATGGACATGCTAATGAGCGAAGCTCCAGGGGACAATGGGCCTCTGAAGGCCAAAGACACACCTGGCCATTGGCCATGTGACTCTAACCAGCCTGGAAGAAACCAGGAAGGAGGTATAAATTGGCCATGTGGCCATCTCCATCTTGTACTCAGCTCAGCACTTCATCCCAGAGGCAGCAGTGCAGGGATCGAAGAGCCGGAAAGAACTGTGGACCTATCCTAACCTAGGATGTGAAACAAGGACTTCTAAGCCAGCATCTATAACATCTCTGCTAGAACCTACATCGAGAACTGGGAGATTCGATGCATGTAATGTATTATCCTTTAACAACCTCACTCTCATGCTTTTCTTTCTTGTAGCAATAAACCTTTAGATGTTAGATTCTAAAGGATTGCCTTAGCATGATTTGTGGGTAAGGTCCAGAGGGTAAATTGACCAGGGATCTGTGGCTGGTTTCTTGGAACCGGACAGAACTTGTTCGGGGAAGGTGAGATTGGGTTCTAAGACCTCTCACCTGTGTATGAGGCCCGGGGCCATCTGGGGCATGGATATTGCTGAGGTGTCGGAGAGGTTTTGCTTGTGAGGCTTCAGGCAGGCAGCTGAAGCGCTCTGGGACTGGTGTGTGGCCTTTTTGGGAAGGTCTCCAGTCTGGGGGCTGTAAGGAGCCCCGAATTTGAGCAATTCACCCTGAGCGGATGCCCTCAGCTGTGCCCAGACCTGGCCCGGTCCATGTCACCATGTTTGTGGTCATGCACTCCTGTCTTCAATTCCAATGCCTGCAGCATTGGATAGTGTCAGTCTATATTCCGGCAAAGCATGACATCCACAGGTTGGTAACTCCTCCACCTCAGGTCCGTGTCTCTCTGTTGTGGTGAACCAAGCCACAGAACCTGATGGCGGGTATTCTGTTTCGCCACTCTCAGCCTACCTGTCAGATAATTACTGATGCATCCCTCCTAGGATGGGGGGCTCATATGAATGGCATGACAGTTCAGGGCAGATGATCAGCTATGGAGAGAGCACTGCATATAAACTTGCTAGAGCTCAGAGCTGTGCATCTGGCTTGCAAACACTTCAAAGACTTCATATCAGGTGCGATATGTCAGAATACTTACAGACAACGTAGCTATGATGTTTTATATAAACAGGCAAGGGGGAACGAGATCACGATCCCTTTGTGCAGTGGCGATACATTTGTGGAATTGGTGCATAGCAAAGAACATCAGCCTACTCACATAATACTTTCCAAGCATGAACAATACTATAACGGACGATCTCAGCAGAAGGTTCCACCACGACCATGAGTGGGAATTACGTTCAGACGTTCTTCACCAAATCTTCCACTGGTGGGGAACTTCCCGAGTAGATTTGTTCACCACAAAAGGCAATACCAAGTGTCGCCTCTTTTGCCCCAGAGCAGGGATGGGGATGAGATCAATGGCCGATGAATTCTTAGTCAGTTGGGCCAGTTGATGTACGCATTTCCTCCAATGCCACTCATACTTTGAGTGTTGGAAAAGATCAAGGCAAACTGCACGCAAGTGATCCTCGTTGCACCAGCATTGGCGAGGCAGCTTTGGTTTCCCTTCCTCCATCTAATGTCCGTGAAGCCCCCACTTCCTCTCTGGCCACCCCCACTCCCCGACCTTCTTTACCAGAACGGCAGTCGTCTACTTCATCCCAAACCAGACACATTACATCTGACGGCATGGTTTCTGACCGGTTCACGGAATCAAAACACCTCTGTTCGCAGCAAGTCAGACCTGTATTGATGCATAGCAGGAGGCAATCCACACGCACGACCTACCTGGCGAAGTGGCATTACCTTTCTCCATGGTGTTCCCAACGTGACATCAATCCCGAGAAGTAATGACTACATCACATACTAGACTGACTATTACATCTACAGCAGTCTGGTCTTTCGCTGTCCTCCCTGAAAGTACATTTATCTACCATTAGTGCCTTCCACCACTCTGTGGATGGTACTTCATTGTTCGCTAATCCTATTATGAAAAGATTCTTCAAAGGTCTAACAACCTTAACCCTCCTCGAAGACCACCTCCTCCCTTCTTGGAACCTCGACCTGGTATTGGACAGTCTCATGCACTATCTGTTTGAACTTCTCGCCTCAATTTTCATTCAAATGATGACAGTGAAGGTCCTCTTCCTCCTAGCAATCACATCAGCATGGAGAATCAGTAAGATGGCAGTGCTTATGGCCACCCCCACCATTTACAACTTTTACCCAAAGCTCAGTGGTACTAAGGCTACACCCTGCTTTTCTTCCTAAAGTGTGTTCAAAGTTCCATATTAATGAGCCTATTGTTTTCTCCTCCTTCTACCCGAAGCCTCACTCGTCCTTTCAGGAAGCCCTGCTACGTACTCTCAATGTACGTCAAGCTTTATCCTTCTATATCCACAGAACTCAGGAATGGCGTAAGATGGACCGCTTGATAGTATCCTATTCAAGACGTTCCAAGGGCTGTTCCCTATCAAGCCAGCACATTTAAAACCTTATAGTACAATGCATCACTATTTGCCACAATATCCGGAAAAGACTGCTTCAGTCTCGTCCTAAGGCCCATTCTACAAGAGCAACTGCCACCTCAACAGCGTTTGTCAAGGGGATCC
The DNA here is from genome assembly GCF_052426305.1 of Pelodiscus sinensis. Taxonomy (NCBI): domain Eukaryota; kingdom Metazoa; phylum Chordata; order Testudines; family Trionychidae; genus Pelodiscus; species Pelodiscus sinensis. The sequence goes on from NC_143052.1 coordinate 206,140,859, forward strand.
AGTTGAGTGACATTTGTAGGACTGCAACATGGTCATCTGGCACTACATTTATGCAGCACTACATAATTGCGCGACAGCTAGCAGGGGACTCAGCGGTGGCTTCAGCAGTTCTGGCCTTTGACAGTAAATCTAGCTGCGTAGCACAGGCAGATACTGCTGTATAGTCACCAACAGTTGAGCACCCACGGGGACCACTCGAAGAAGAAGTTACTCACCTTTGTGCAGTAACAATGTTTCTTCGAGATGTGTCCCCATGGGTGCTCCACGTTCTTCCCACCTCCCCGCTCTGGAGCCTGTTCTATTCTCATTTCAGAGCGGTGAGAGGAACTAGTGGGAGCTGGACCACGTGAAACGAAAAGGGCGCTAATGGTGCATGCCGCTGGCCGTGCATGCTCAGCCCAGCCGACTATGGCTAGGGAAAAACTCCAATCTGTGGCGCTTGGACGAGCCCGACATCAACAATGGAGCACCCACAGGGACACATCTCAAAGAAACGTTGTTAATGCATGAAGGTAAGTAACTTCGTCTTAGAGGATTTCTAAATCCTGCAGGATCCATTTTCTCATAGGCCAAAGATATGTCTATAACAGTGGTTTCCAACCTTTTCTATACTATGGACCAGCAAAACCCATTCACAAACTTTTGGTGGACTGGTAATATTTTATTTGCATGTTCATTATGCAAATAAATATTCAAATATTCAAATAAAATTTTACCGATCCACCAAAAGTTAGTGAATGGATTTGCCGGTCCACAGTATAAAAAGCCCTGACCTCCAGAACTCCCGCAGTGCCAGCGCCAACCCCTATTGTAAAACTGGGCAAATAGTTAGATGAGTTGATTTACCCTGGTGCTATGCAGAGATCTTCTGGGGGGGGGGGGTTATGTGTACCCTGGTTGAAAACCACAGGTCCAAGCCACCGTCAAGCAATGGAAGTTATGCCAACCTAAAAGTGTAGATAGTGCTGTGGGCAGGAGAGCGTCTTTTGCTGACATAGCTACTGCCTTCCACAGAAATGGATTATGTCAAGAAGAGCTCTCTCCTGTTAGCATAGTGCTTTTTCACTAGATGTGCTACAGAAGAAGCACACCTGTACCAATGTAGTACTTCTAATGTAGATTAGCTCTTATAAAGTCAAGGGAGATCTCTCCCTGTGAAGAATTAAGTTACAGAATGTGGAAACCCAGTGATCAGTGAAAGGGTTACATTAATAATGTATTTGTTGCTTGTTGGAATCTGGTTTGGGTCATGGGAGTGGGCTTGTAAATGATGCTATTTATACCATTTTTATAATATTCTTTATTAGAAGGCAATGCTTTTAGCTTCCCATTTAAACTGTATGGAAAGATGGAAAGGGCTTATTGTTTTTCTTCCAATGAAGGGTGAAACTAAGAAGCAAAAAACTGTTTCCAGCCCTGGGTTCTCACTTCAGCTTGGTAGTTAAATTTAGCTCAGAAGCTTGCTTCAGTCTTGGGAGCTCATTTTAACCCTGGGAGTTCGTTTCAGTTTTGGAATGTAGTCTAGGTTCAAAGCTTGGTCTCGGTTATGAACTCATCCTTAAATTTAGGGTTTGTCAAATCCTTGTCTTCTAATTGTAGATTTTATTTATTTAATATCACTGTTGTAACTCTAAGGTAAATTAACGCACCTTTTATTGGGATCTGATATTTAGAATACATTCTGGATTATTTTCAACCTGTTTGTCTAACCTTGATTTCTTACACTATCATAATGGAGTGACACGTTACTAAATGTGAAGCACCGTTTTAGCTGCTGCTTTAGTTAAGAGAATGTGATCTAGCAGCCTGTCTCCTTTCAGCTTTAGAGTAAGACGTGAAAGGTTAACTGGTAAGTATCACCTTTGCTGCCCTACTCCCAGGGATTTGGCTTCTCTGACAGCGAAGCCTCCACTCCAGATGGGGGGAGAGGGTCAGCGGTGGGGGGCCCTTGCCTCAGCTCCCGGGGAGGGTTGCAGCAAAGCCTTCTCTCCAGGCTGCCCCACTCCCAGGGAGGTTTCATTGCAAGTTCTGCCATATAAAGCTTATTTAGCTTTTTTAATGCATTTTTACGTCCATGTTAGATGGTTGGATATGATTTCAAATCAGTAGTTAAGGGCTGTTACACTTATTTTAAGCCTATCATTTTTGTCTGATTTCCAGAAAGGAAAAACCATGGAGTTTTTAAAAAGAAAGCTTTAGCTGATACCATTCTGAAGTATTTGTATAGAATTAAGATATATTGGGAAGTGTGTTTATTTAAGAAGTTTAGAACTAATTTATCGATAAATAAAAACGTGTCTTCCTTACACTGTTCTGCAAAGTTGATGATGAGCAGCACATCAAGGTTCTGGTACTTATTAGGAAACAAGCTAGAGGTAAAGGTAAATGTGGAGCCCATTAATTGAACATTTTTTTTAGATTGATCTGCTTGCAACCTTATAAGTTAGGTAATAAAGAAAAGGAGTTGATAAAAATGAATCTGCATTGTAGATCTGTGTGATGGGGTATACAAGCCCCACACTGGTTCTGCAAGGGCTAACCAGGATTGCTTGGCCAAGAGAGCTCCAACTCCAGAGGCCTGCTTGGGTATGCTCCAGCTGGAAGCCAGGTATAAAGGCTGGTAGAGCAGCTCAGTCAGAGTGACTGCCACTTGGGGGAGGAGGTGCTGCCCCGCTCTGGAGGAAGAGCTGTGGAGAGATCACACCACAGAGTCGAGTCAGCAGGGAACAGCCGGAGAAGCCCCCAGTCTGGAGGAAAGTGGTGAAGAAGGCTTCTTCAGTGAGTGTGGTAGGAAGTAGCCCAGTGCAAGAAGTTAGATCCCCGAGAGCTCGGTGTGTTTGAGGCAGATTTCTGGCTGAGCTAGTGATGGGTCATCCCACCACTGACAGGGCCCTGGGCTGGGACCTGGTGGTGAGCGTGGGCACAGGTCCCCCTACTTCATCCCCATTAAACCCCAAAGGGGATGCTACTACTATTTCTACTGACTCAGGCTGCTAGCCCGTGCAGCCCTGCGTGACAGGAACATTGATATTGACTTTAGTACTATGGCTGCCAGGCCTCACTGCCCAGAGAGAAGGGTGTGATTACTGATTTTGTCCCCCAGGACTCACTAACCTGAGGGAAGGGAGTGATTACAGACTTTGGATGCTAGGCCTCACTGCCCTGTGGAAGGGGGAATGATGTTGTTGACTCTGGCCACTAGGCCTCACTGTCCTGATGGAAGAGAGCAATTATTGACCAGGGATATTATAGTCATGTAACTACACAAAATTGTATTGGTTACACAACTATTTGATAGTCCCCAGGGGCTAGCCCCTCATGGGCACTGGCTCCCGCTCCCACCCTCTTGCTGCCTCTTAGAGGCGGGGCTGGGGGGGGGGGAAGTGTGTATAGTTAAACCTTGGCTTATTAATTAATCTTATCTGTTAATTGTGTAGTGAACTACACATTGACATCCCTGTTACTGACTCTGGCTGCTGGGCCTCACTGCCCTTCAAGAAGAAGGTGGTTTTAGTGACTGTGGCTGCTAGGCCGGATTGCCTCATTGGGAAGGGATATAGTTATTGGACCTGAGGCCTAACACCCTGCCTCTGAGGAGGCCAGGTGTTTCCCACCCGTGACCATCAGATACAAAGGAGAGACAGGTCTTAATAGCCTAATAGCTTGGTGACTTGATTGTGATCTTGTTGGTACTTACGGAATTGCAGCTTCTTTTTGGACAAGATCTCATCGTGGCACAAGGTATCCTTTTTTGGCAGAAGATCTGCTGTGTAGCTCTCGATTAACAGAATGAGATATAAAACAATTTTACTTGTTTAAACATACCTTTTCACTTCTGCTCAGTTGATTTCAGTCTTCTCATTCATTATAAAAATATTGTCCGTTCCTCAATATCAGGAATTTAGGCTTTCCTTTGTGTGTGTGCTTGTTTTTTTCAGGTAGGGGATTAATGTTTGGTACTCTTTTTTTTTTTAATTCAGTATAATTCAGATTTCTGTCTTTTTTTCAGTAAGAATAAAGACCTTGGAACAGTGAAGTGAGTATCACCCAATATTTGTATATCCATCACATGCTGCAGCCAGTCATTGTGTAAACAAGGTTAACTGAATTGTATGTTGGCGGACTTTGAGATATGGAAACATACAAACAATTAAGGACTTACAATGCAGCAGTGTTTTGTATATACAAGACTGTTGGGGTAGTTAATACTTTTTTATGGAAATAGCTATCTATGCTGTTTTAATATCATGTGGAACAATAATCCTAGTTCTAGCATATAGCTAGATGGTTCATTTTAGTCATTGTTTTGAAAATTTACATATGGTACCTTTTGAATGTGTCTACATCCTGCATTTCATACAAGAGATGGCAGGAAAAAAATGGAAGGAGGTAGCTTATTTCACTTCCAAATGAGTCTTAATGTGCAACTGAAATCCAGTGTTGCTTTTGCTTTAAGGTACTATATAAAATAGCAATAAGTTTGACATCAAACCCACCTGTATGTTTTAAGATATTTGCTTACTTGAATCATAAATGTGCGTTTTTACCACTCTTTAGTCCTGCAGATCCAACAAAGCTATGAGAGATTGAGCAGAGTTTTTTGTTTGTGCATCAGAATTAAGCTGAGTTTCAAAGGAGTTTTTGAAGACTTGGGGTTGAACCCAGACTAGAAAAAGGCTGTATTACTGCTTGCCCTGCAGGTCTCGGTGCCTTCCATGCTGTGCTGCTATGACTGACAGACCTGATGCCAACAGCCAACCTACAAGTGTACTGGTCATACTTTGGCTTCAGTTGCCCAGTAATTTTTTTGCAATGTAATTCCAGCACATGCCTCTCCCACCCCCATTCTGAATTTCCCTAAAACTGTGTTCCCTAAAACCTTGCTGTGTTCATCCCTCCCCAAATGCTTACAGAACTTTAAAATGTTCACCGTCCTTTAAAGAGACAATACACTGTAGCTGGGCCTGCCAACAGGGGGACAGTGGCGACATTTGCTCAGGGGCCTGGGTGATTTTAAAAGGGCTTGGTGCCCCCATCTGCTGCCATCACCACCAGCAGGGCTAAAGCAGGCTTACTACCTGCATTCACTGTACGTTGCTCCCAGAAGTGGCTGGTGGCATGGCATATCCTTGCAGTCCTGGGAGTAAGAATCTATACGCACTGTCCCCCACATCGAGCACTGACCCTGAGTTTCCTGGAGATCCCCTGCCACCTCCCCTACTCCCCGCCATGGAGCCACTGTCAGAGAGATGTACTAGTTGATTTTTTTGAGAGTCACACAAGGTAAGTTCCAATGCACTCCTGAATCCCGGCCCCCTACCCCAGCCTGGTGAAAAGGAGTGAGGGTGGGAGGTAGAGCGAGTGATGGAAGGAGGGTGGATGAAGTGAGCAAGGGTGTAAGGCTTTAGAGAAGGGGTGGGATGGCCCTGGCCTCAGGAAAGGGTCTTAGTGTTTACAGGATTAGACAGTTGGCAGCCCTACCAGCTGGGCATGTGGAAGCCTTGGTTATGCCAGAAGAACGAAGCTGGCAGCTCACTGGGCACCAGCTAGTGTAGGCACAGCACTGCCCAAATGTCAAGTGGAACCCATCCACAACTTGTGCATAACAATCTCATGCATCCTAGTTTTGCATGTACATGTGCCTTTGAGGAAGGGATACTGATACCACATAAAGGAGCATGAAGATGTTCTTTCAAATGAATCTATTCTCTTGGGCCCGGCATACTTCTATTGATATAGGTCCCCAAGGAAATTTCAGCTTCTCTCTTAATGTGATGCGAGTGTCCCAGAGGGAGCACCTTGGTCAGCTTCAACTCCAAATGTGAAACTAACAGAGAAAGGAACCAAGTTTTCAGAAGCTGCCCCCTAAATCCTGGATGCTAGTGCTGCTTCTGTAACCCCTGCACTCCCTCGTGGCCCTTGCCTCCCCCCCTCCTTTTTCCCTTTCTGTCCACTGGCCCTTGCACACAGTTCAGCTGTTCAGCCTGCCTTGTGCACCTACCCCTGTGATCCTAGTACTGGGGAGAACCTGGATTCTGTTGCTGGTTTTGATTCTGTAATTCTGTCCATGTTCTTGTGAATGCGGATTTCATAGGGACCTATATGTAATATTAATGCCTATTTTTCACAGAAATGTACCATAAGCTTTTATGAAAGATCTTCTTTGATACAGTAATATTTGTATACAATTGCTTTCATTTTGAGGGTCATACCAAATATCTCTCTTCTGTGGAGTGTAGATGCTCTGTCTTATCAAAGTTCATTGATCCTGTTTTGAGAGGCAGAAGGTTTTGAGGATTAGTTAATGTTTATAAAATATATTATAGTTAACTATAGTAAGTACTTAATACTAGTTATTTTCTGTATGCCACAATTGTAGAAGGCATCCTTACTTTGATATTTAATTTAAGCTAGGATACTTAAGGCTAATATTGTGTTGGTGTGTCTTAAGGGTAAACCATGTTTACTCAGATGCATTTGTGTCCAATGTACACTCCTTACTCCGGTTCAAATGTTACTTGGTACAATTAGAGATTTTAAATACGTTTAATTGTGTAAACGTGTAACCACTGAATTTTCCAGTGGTTACACATTTACATGGGAGTTGGGGGGGGGGGGGGAAGGAGCTAGTGCTAGTGGGGAGCCAGCTTTTAAGGCCATTCCCTTCCAGCTCCCGTTCTCACCTTCTCCCTCCTCCCCCCCCCCTTGCGTATTAGAGGCAGCAGGATGGTGGGGGGGACAGGTGTGTCTGTGGGAGGGGGTAGGTAGCTCCAAGGGCACTGGCTCCTGCCTCTTTCCCTCCCCTGCTGTCTCTGATACAGAGGCAACTGTGCGGGGGTGGGGAGGTAACGGTTAGGGTTAACCAATGAGCCCAGGCTTATCAGTTAACTGTGTACTAGGGTACATGCTCACATCCCTAGTTAGAATACTACTAGATAAAAGAATCCTGAGGCAAAAGTGGACACTCTTCTCTCTGTATTTAAATATGAAAGTGACATTTTATGAATACTAAAGATAAATACTTACTGTATCCTAAAATCACTTAGCAGATTCTCAATCACTCTTTCCCAGAAGGTATCTTCAATGCATGTTCACGACTTGTAGGCGTAAAAATATTATTTTCCTATAGATTGTACCCATTTCTATTTTAAATTGTTAATATTTTATGTATAGGAATAGAATTATACATGTCTGTTTCATCATTTGTAAGATTTGGTAATATTGGTTAATTGCTTGAGTCAGGAAGAATTGTTTTCCTGTTTGCCACAAAAATGGTGGCTGTATATTTTTTCTAACTAGTGTGTGTTATGAGAATAAATCCAGAGAACATTGCTCTATATTTTGAATAGTGTAATGTATATATTATGCCTAAACCAGAGGTTCTCACACTTAATTGCACAGTGACCCCTTTTTGATGATAAATTACTACATGACCCAAGGAGGGCAGACTGAAGCCTGAGCTATGATACTCCAGGTGGCGGGGGAAAGGAGGAACCAAAGCCTGAGCACTATCACCCCTCGTGCTGGTAGAGGCCCAAGTCCAGGGCTTTAGCCCCAGCCAGGGGAGTCTGTAACCTGAACCCTATCACCCAAGTCTGAAATCATTTTGGCTTAGACTTGCTGGTGCCCAGAACCAAAGCCAGCTTTGGCAACCCTATCATAACAGGGTCACAGTGCACTTTGTGGTCCTGACCAGCAGTTTCAGAATCCACGCCTAGGCTACAAAAGTGCCCACACAGGTGTTTTGTTAGTTTTTGTAGTTCAGGTCTACAACTTTCTATTTAATGTCTGCAACTATTTTTAAATTTAAAAACTCTGAGGAGTAACCATGTTAGTCTGTAACTTTAAAAATAATGAATAGTCCTGTGGCACCTTAGACTAACAAAAATATATATAGTATTATGAGCTTTCATGGACAAAAACTCTTCAGATGATCTTGAGGGAGTCTATTGCACATCTGGGATTAGAAATTCATGACTCAACTCCAGTGTTTCATCCCTTTTACATCTGTGGACCTAGAAATTGATTCAGATCATCTGTGCACAAACTCAATTTGGTTGAGGGAGAAGGAAACTAGCTTCACTTTTACCTTGGATGAATTTGATGTATTTAATAAATTGTTTTTCCTAATAGAAAATGCCTGAATCAACGGAAGATCATATCCACTGGAAAGCTTATTGAACTCCATTCTTGAGAATCCCAGAACAACATCAGTCTGGCATGGCGCAGGGGAGTCAGCAACTTGATGTGCAGGTACTCCATGACCTTCGGCAACGTTTTCCCGAAATCCCAGAAGGTGTGGTGTCTCAGTGCATGCTCCAGGTATGCTGCAGAAGAATAAAATAGCATAGTAACAGTTACAGTATATCTATCATTATGGCATAAAACTAACCTCCTTGTAATAGACTAGTTAGAAATCAGTTCAGTTTCATATGGGGGTAGGGACATGACCTTCCTCTTTGCCAGCTCCAATTGCAGTCCTTTTCCCCCCAAGCACTACATAGCAAAATGGGAATACAACTTAACCATAGGAATGCTCCAGCAGTTTTATTGTTGCTGAAATTACTGCATACAATATCTCCACCCATCATAGCTCTGAGCTGATTTTAGACAAGAAGTAAAGGACATTCTTTTAATATAGAACTGTGTACTCTGACAGTAATTTCTTGTGTACTGGGAAGTTGATGTTCTTCAAATGATTGCTCATGTGCATTCCAATTTAGGTGTGTGCGTGCCATGTGCACAGTTGCCAGGAAGTTTTTCCTTAGCTAAATACTGTAGATTGGCAGGGGAGACCCCTAGAGTGGCGCCAGTATGGCTAGGTATATAGCAGCCTGCTGACCGCCTCCTCCCTCAGTTACTACTTACCACTAGTGATGGTTGTCAGAGCTAACGTCGCTTACCTCAGGCAAGTGTGCTTTTCCTAGTTGCTTTGTAGTTAGTTTTTTCTAAAGTGTTAAGTAGTGTTTTTTCTAAAGTGTTAAGTTCGCAGTGGGAACTCTGGTTTTCCACACTTGGCTGGGCATGCTTCAGCTCCCTGGCTTCAAGCAGTGCAGATGGTGCACAAAGTTTATGCCCACTGGCGATCTGCACTACCCAAAGTGTTTGGGAGTGGCCCACTTAGCAGACAAGTATGAGGTCTGTAACACTTTTACGTCAGAACTAGAAGACACAGAGTTTTGCCTCCAAAGTCTGTTAATGGAGGCACCTTAGGATCCCCACAGGACCAGAAACGACAGCCTCTGTGTGCCTTCTTTAGTGCGGATTGTGCTGGCTCTGAGGAAGGAAGTGGACAAGACACCCCAAGGCACTGTTGTTCACTGAAGCCTAGCTCTTAGCACCAATCCTGTTCTCCTGTGCAGAAGAAGCAGAGGTGGGAAAGGGGATGGTCCCTTATTGCCACAGCTTAATAGGCTTAAAAGACTGCGTCCTGATCTGGCACACCTTTGGAAACAACCCACTGGTACTGTCGAGTCAGTGCAAGTGGACTCTGTCTCGGAGAGCCAGATGGGAGATGTGGAAATGCCATCTGCTCCCGAAACCTATGAGACTTCCTGAGACCTGATCGAGCTAACATCTGACTGGTCAGTGTCCCTCCGTGAATCTCTGATTTCACCAGCACCGTCACTGGTACTAGGCCCAGTACAGTCAAGGGGAAAGCCTCCAGTGTTACAAAGGTCCCTTTCACCTTGGAACTGATATGGTGGGGACTCCTGTACAAGGTGGAGTCCTCACGGGCAGCACAGGTCAATCAGCAGGGGTGGTTCCCTTCGGCATCGATTCCAGGAGGTGTCCGGTACAAGGTGTAGTCTTCCCAGTGACCTTACACTTGTGCAGAGGCTACCAGCATGGTACCACTTCTCCATAGTCTCCACATTCCACATCCATGTCAGAGTTGGAACCAGAGGACCACCAGTCCAAGACGAGGTGCTGCTCAGCACAGGTCCCTTCAAAGAGAGGACAGGAGTTGACCCTACAGCGGCCTCCTCAGTGGCAGGCCCCAGCCTCAGTGGCTGTTCTGGACTCGCTGGGCAAGCTGGAGGTTCCAGGTTGGTCTCTGTTGCTTTGTCAGCTCTGGGTCGAGACCGTGCTGTAGGGGTACGGTTGTCTCAGACTGTCAGGGTGACAGATTCCAGCTACACAGCCATTCAGGGCACTGGTGGAGTCCCATTCAGTACTGAGCTGCCAGTCAGGACATGCATAGGCTCACCGGTCTGGGGAGGATCAATGACACCAGGTTCCAGGGATGTCTCTGTGCCCAGTGCTGCCTAGTTCACAACACTCCAATGCTGGTGGCCAAGGGCATGTGCCTGCGGTCCTAGTCCTGGAGGTGGAGCAGGAAGAAGTCGACCATGTCACCCACACAAGTCTAAGAGTTTGTAGGGGCATGTTCGGGCTCCCTGGCAGCCAGGACATCCCACCCCAGCCCCATTTCGGGAGCATGTACAGACTGATTCAGATCTGGGGACCCACCCATTTAGGACAGCCAGGACTTGCTTGCTGTTGGGACACATGGCTTCCTGTACCCATGTTGTCCCTCTTGCCAGACTTCGACTCCGCTCCCTACAAATGTGGTAGGCCGGGGTGGACAAGCCATCTTGTCTCCATCTGGACAGTATTAACTCTTCCCCCCCCACCCCCACCTTGGCGGTGATGTAGGTTCTTCATTGGTGGCTTGACCCTCCATGTGTTCCAGAAGCTTCTGTTTCATGCCCCTCGGCCCATCTAACCTGGCTTTGGTTAGGTGCCTCAGACTTGGTATGGGGTGCTCATCTGGGCGGACTCAAGACTTGGAGTGTCTGGTCTCGAACAGAATTTGCAATGCATATCAATGTAAAGGAACTCAGGGCTGTCTGATTGGCCTGTCTGGCCTTTTTGGGCGAAATAAGGGAGAAGTGTTTGTTTGCCTCCTTGCATAGGGAAATAGTGACCACCACCTTATCTATTGATATAAAACATCACTGTGGTGTTGTCCCTGCAGTGTCGCTGTGGGAGATGAGCATACACGATGAGACGCATCTACTGATCTCATACCTGCCAGGGTCTCAGAACTTGGTACCTGGCAGATAACTTCAGCCGCTTGTTTCAAATGCACAAGTGGGATGTTGCACAAGGCCTTTTCCAAATGTGGGGGCATCCCGTCTCGACCTGTTTGCTGCTAGGTGGAACAGAAAGTGCCAGGCCTTCTGTTCTTACTGGTGCGGCAACAGGGGCTCCTTGGCTGATGCTTTCCAAATTCATTGGAAGAAGGGCCTATTGTATTCATTTTCCCCCATTTCCCTTGATTCCCAAGGTCCGTGAGGAAGGTGCAGACCTTTTGATAGCACCACCCTGGCCCAGGCAACATGGGTACATGAGGGTCTGTCAGCTCTCGGTAATGCCCCCGTTTCCCTTTCCCTTGTTCCCAGACTTCTTGTCCCAGAATTGCGGCATGTTTCTGCACCCCGGCCTCCAAGCTTTGCACCATGGAGGTTCCATGGTTGAGCGTATTATAGCAACAGTGCTCGGAGGGGGTCAGGGAAGTGGTGGTAGGAAGTCTTCAACCTGGTCTACTATGTATTCAAGTGGAAGAGGTTTGCTTTGTGGGCCTTACAAATGAGCACCCAGCTGTTGCAGGCTTTAGTTACCTTAATTTTGGAATTCCTTATTGGGGCTAAAACAGGGGTTGGCCACAATATCTATATTCCATCCCAAGTCATAGGACTGTTCGGTATTTGTGGATTGCTTGATAAGCTCATTCCGTAAGGGCTTGGATAGATTGTACCCTCACGTGAGGGAACTAGTACTTCAATGGGATTTATACCTGTTCTTGTCTAAGTTAATGGCTCCTCCATTCAAGCCATTAGCTGCTTGTTCTTTATTATATTTGTCAATGAAAGTTGTGTGTTTGGTTACTATTATTGGTATCCAGCTAGGGAAAATCTTAATGGCAACTATGCACATGGCGCACACGCACCCCTAAATTGGAAAGAGGAGGAGCAACACATCTTGAAGAACACCAGTTACAAAAGGCAACAGTCTATTTCTAGGATTAACCATATTGAACTACCAGATGTATAAGCTGACAAAGCTATAGGATCTCTCTGAAGTACAGTATCCAGACACTCAGAGGACATTTGAACAGTGTTCTTTTTAATGTATTGTATTCCAACAGTCTTTTAAGTATATCAAAGTTATCCAAGACCACGTCCACACTAGAAGCACTTCATTAATATGATCTCAGGGAGTAGCTATATTAGTCTCTAACTTTAAAAATAACAAGGGGGGTGTGTGTGTGTGTGTGTGTTTATAGAAAGAAAGTATGAGTTTTTGTGGGCTAAACTTAGTTTATTCAGATGAGCTTGAATGCAGAAGGGGAAAAAAAACTAATATGGGAATATTGCTCTGCTGCACGGAAAAACACTTCCTAGGTATAGTTGCAGGTATGGTCACTGCGCTTTGTACCTGTATAGCAAAACTACCCTGTATGATTGAAGGAAGCTATGCCTGTAAAACACAGCTGGTGTACCTATGCCTACGCCTGGGACTTTTGCCTGCACATCTGTGTCAGTCAGGGATCTCAGTTCTTCATAGCACTGAGAAACATAGTTTTTACAGCACAAGTCCCTAGTGTAGAATGGGCACAAGGCTGTGCAATATCTGAGTTAAAAAGGAAAATGAACCAAGAATAGTCATAGGCTTACCTTTACACTGTGTGTTCCAGTTATTTAAAACTATGTCTTGCATACACCAAAAAGTTGAGGTCTTTCTAGATAGGTGAGAGAGTATTCCATGGGATATCACCAAGCTGCTGTCATTCCCCTCTCGTCTTTGTCATGTTATGCTACTTGAGGGCATCATGGACTCATACTGCTTTCTGTGTAGGACTGATTTCTGGTATCTGCTGTTGCTCTGTTGCATTTCTCTAATTATGGGGATGGAACACTGGGATCCTGCTTTAATTTTGTACTCCCTGTCACTTAGGCTTGCTGGGGAGGAGGGGAAATGTGTGTAGTTGACAAGATTAACCAATAAGCTTATCGGTTAATCGTATAGTAAACTATACCTTGACCTCTCTAGTTTAGATCTGTTTTCCCTCTAAGCTGCATGGCAGCACAACCCCACAGTTGCTTAATGAGACCCACCCAGCTAGGGACTCAAGACTCACACACAGAGCTGCCTGGCAGGAGAAGGGACACTTTTGTTGCTGATGGGGAAGTGCCCTTCCCTCTACCAGGCAGCTTGTGCATGAGACTTGAACCCCTCATTGGGTGGGGCTTATTAAGCAGCAGCATGGTTGTGCTGCCACACAGCTTACAGGGAACGCTAGTTTGGATACGAGACTGAATCCCATTTGTGGGGGGAGAGGGGGAGGGTTTTGTTCTAGAAATGTGAAAAATATCTAAGCTTTCTCTGAAATAGCATAGAAATCACATTTCCTTAATCTTGAGTGACTATCTGGGGTGTGTTCCATTATCTTGAGCCAGAATATTAGGACTGATTTGGCCATAACTAAAATAGCGGGGAAAGTCTGTTTTCGTTTTGACTTAAAACACGTACTTGGCATACATTCAGGTGCAGGGTGCGCAGCAGAAATTACACGCCTCCTGAACTTTGAAGGGGTTTGGATTATTCATTCTTCTGAAAGTGGCACAAGTTTTTTCAGTTTTATTTATTTTAAAGAAAATGTCGGAGTTGAAGATGCAGTGTAAGAATATAAAGAGTCTTGGAAAATGGCTATTTCCAAAAAATTTGAAAATTCTAAAAGGTCTTTTATCACTTGGCCAGTGTAGAATTTATGGGTGTGGTTTTTTTTAACTTTTTGTTGCTGTTAAATGGGTCTTATAAATTGTCATAGGTAAGTACACTGTTTCAGTGTCCTTATGTGGATTTAGAAGTTACGTTTCTCTAGCTTGCTTGACAACCAAACCAGTAAGAGAATAATTTGGGCAAAATGTTTGAGTTCCTTTTTTAAATTGCCGGAGAATATTGGTACAGTTAGTTTATCTTTATAAACCATTCTTCTGAAAACAGATTTCAATCTGCATTGCTGACATTGAAATACTACTATGCACCATTTTCAGACTATTTGTAAGTAGCTTTTAAACTCTATTTAGAAAATATTGCCCAAGCATCTGAATAGTGAAACATCTGTCCTAGTTAGCATTTGTGGCTGTTTACTACTTCAAAACTATTTTCTAGGGGGAATAATGAAAACATTACATTGAATTGTATTACACAAAGGAATAAAGGACAAAATGCAGGACTACCTATTGCATGGCTCAAGGAAAACTAGACAGAATACATTTGAACGATGAACACTTGTAAAATAAAGTGAATTTTTTAATGCTGAGCTTTGATTTGTCTTTCATTAGCTTCTATTTAAAATAAAGTTAAACAAGATAAGTATTTGGAGTGTGAATTCAGTAACCAAGGAGATTGGATGGCTGTAATATGTTAAACCACTTAAAAATATTTTTTGAACACTTTAGAGTTTCAAACTGTGTGAAATAGTTCTAATTTGTAGTGTTTTTTCATTTGAAACACTGTTAAATATAGGCACACATCCTTTTATGAAGAAACAAACTTTCCAGGAATGAATACCAAAGTTATTACCAAATTCTATTTACCTTAACATGGACTTGCTAGATTTTGCAGGTCACTCAGTAGCTGATATCATAACGTTTCATTGTAAGTAACAGCCACATTTCTTATATAGCATGGTTTAGTGGAGATTATCTTTATTTCAGGAATCGTAGGTATGCCAGGTATTGTGAAATGTTATCCCTAATGTGTTCAAGCTAGTCTTAATGGGAGTTGCAGTTAAATGTAATGACTCAAGTTACTGATGTAATTTGAAGATAATTGGTGTCAATTCCTTCTTCTAGAACAACAACAACCTTGAAGCATGTTGTCGAGTCCTTGCACAAGAGAGCAGCAAATATTTATATATGGAGTACCATAGCCCTGATGACAGCAGAATAAACAGGAATCGCCTTTTGCACATTAATCTGGGTATTCATCCCCATGCCAACTACCATGCAGAAGGAGCTCAACTTAATGGTGGTCGTACACTGGTACATAGCTCAAGTGATGGACATATTGATCCTCAGTGCACAGCAGGTAAACAGTTGATATGCTTACTTCAAGAACCACACTCTGCTCCAGCTGTTGTTGCAGCTTCTCCTAATTACAATCCATTTTTCATGAATGACCAGAATAGAAATGCAGCTACTCCTCCTCCGCAGCCATCTCAACAGCCATCTTCCATGCACCCAGGAATGAATACATCTGCTATGCAAGGCCCTCCTCCTCCATATATGCACATACCTCGGTACAGCACAAATCCTATTACTGTTACATTATCACAAAACCTCCCATCTGGACAAACAGTACCCAGAGCTTTACAAATTCTTCCACAGATTCCAAGCAATCTTTATGGGACTCCTGGTTCTATATATATTAGACAGACCTCTCAATGTTCTTCAGGACGACAGACTCCTCAGAATACACAGTGGCATTCATCGCCGCAAGGCCCAGTCCCACATTATACTCCGCGCCCGCTACCTATTTATCCACATCAACAGAACTACCAGCCTTCACAGTATTCTCCTAAACAGCCCCAGATCTCTCAGCCAGCTTATCAATCACCACCTGCTTCTCAATGTCCTTCTCCTTTTGGCTCTCCTCAGCATCAGGTACAGCCTACCCAGTTAGGTCATCAGAGTTCACATGTGTTTATGCCGCCTAGTCCTTCAACTGTTCCTTCCCACCCTTATCAACAAGCATCCCAGGGTTATCAAAAACAGGGTGGTCACTCAATATCTTATCTCCCTTATGGTGGACCTAGTTTATCCAAAGGTTCTATGAACAAGATAGAAATTACAGTTGAGCCACCACAAAGACCTGGGACGGCAATGAATAGAAGTCCTTCACCGATCAGTAATCAACCATCTCAACGAAACCAGCACCAGCTGTATACAGCCACTACTCCACCTTCAGGCTCTCCTTCAAGAGGTATGTCAGGTCAACCAAAACCACCATTTAATGTTAATCCATTATATATTACTTACACACAACCAGTTGGACCTACAGGTGCATTAACACAGTCTCCCCAGGTAATGGTATCTCAGCCAAACTCAACAGTGTTTAAAATCACAGTTGGTCGAGCTCCGACTGAGAATCTTTTAAATTTAGTGGACCAAGAGGAGCATTCTGCAGCACCAGAACCTATTCAGCCCATTTCAGTAATGCCAGGATCTGGAGGAGAAAAAGGAATCCATAAATACCAGAGGAGTTGCAGTTCTGGATCAGATGACTATGCTTATACTCAAGGTAAATTTCTTGAACTGCAAACTGTTTAAAAAATTAAATTGCATTTTATAATCCAGGATTCTACAAGCCTTGTGTCAGGAAATACTGTACTTATTCAGAAGACCAAAGATAACATTTGATCTCTGTGACTGGAAAGATTTTGATGTAAATATAAAATGGAAAATATTAATTGAGATAATAAATATTAGAATTTGACAATAAAGTGGTGCAAATCATCTTATCCCATAAGAGAGCCAGACAACATTTGAGGAAAATGGGAAGTTGTATGGTTTAAAAATAATGAAAGCAAACTCTTTTCTATATAGGTCATTTACAAAATTTTGTGTTGAAATGTTACATGCATCTAAATACAGATTAGATCATTTTTATAGACTCAATTGTAGAGCTGGAAGGGATTCCAAGAGGCCATCAAGTCCAGCACCTTGCATTGAGGCAGGATCAAGAAAATAGATTATCCCTGACAAGGATTGGTTGAACTTTTTAATTCTTAAAAATCTTCAGTGACAGGCATTTCACAATCTTCTTGCAATCCAGAGTTTAAATGTCCTTAGAGTTAGAATTTTTCCCTTGTATATAACCTAAATCTACTGTGCTGCAGTTTTAAACCCATTACTATTTGTACTTTGAATAATATTTGGATAACTTAGAATACTTGTATAAACAAATAGCTATTTGTTTAATAAGCAAAATTTGCTAGCTGCTATGCAGAACCAAAAACGTTTTATCAAGACAAAGCCAAACAAGTCAACAAGATGAATAAATAAAAAGGAGACGAGAGAGGGGTCAGGGTCTAAAATATTAAGGTTGCACAGTAAGAATCCACATCTTGATAAAATAACTGAATTGTTATGCATCATTTAAAGCTTAAAAAAGACTTTATCATGAATATCATGGCAGAAATGCTTTTGGCGGTAGATTTGGATGAAAAAGGGTTAAGAATTTGGCAATCAGGCATGTGTTTCTGTGACTAGGGGCAGCAGATCCTTTGCGAGAGGTCTAATATCAAATGCTAAGTAATTACAAATTATGTAAAAGAATTGGGTGAAAACTTCTACCCAAACATTTGAGCAGAAAATTGCTCTCTTCAGAGTTATTGCTTTTGTAACCTAATTGATATACTTTAACTCATTTGCCCAGAGAAAGTTTAGTTTGGAAGCATTCGAGCCAGTCAGCTATGTTATCTGTCATATTGCTAACTAGCAGCAATTACTCAGTGTACTTCATACTTAGATTTCCCATATTTGATTTTATTCCCATATCATGTTGTTCACATCTTCAACTCTTCCTGCCATATTTTTAGGCCCTCCCATCCTCTCACCTATGTTTAACCTCTTTAACATAGAACTGCTCTGTAGCAGTCTGTTTCTGTTCCATGCACGCAGCATCCCTTGCTGATTCCTGGACTGAAAGCAGGCAGGAATAAACTTTGTGAATGATGGAAAACAGGAGACATAAGAATGTAGCCGTGTTAGTCTAGGGTAGCTGAAACAAAATACAGGACTATGTAGCACTTTAAAGACTAACAAGATGGTTTATTAGATGATGAGCTTTCGTGGGCCAGACCCACTTCCTCAGATCAAATAATGGAAGAAAATAGTCACAACCATATATACCAAAGGATACAATTAAAAATATGAACACACATGAAAAGGACAAATCAAATTTCAGAACAGAAGGGGGATGCAGGGGAGGGGGAGGTAAATGTCTGAGCTAATGATGTTAGAGGTGATAATTGGGGAAGCTATCTTTGTAATGGGTAAGATAACTAGAGTCTTTGTTAAGACCCCGGCGTAAAGTGTCGAATTTTAGCATGAATGACAGTTCAGAGGATTCTCTTTGAAGTGAAGTCTTAAAAGGCCTTTGAAGCAGGATGCAGGTAAACAAGTCGTTGAGACAATGTCCTTTCTGGTTGAAATGGCAAGAAACTGTTTTTTCTTTGTGATCCTGTCTAATATCTGTTTTGTGGGCATTGATCCTTCGGCGAAGTGTCTGAGACGTTTGTCCAATGTACATAGCAGACGGACACTTTCGGCACATGATAGCATAAATTATGCTATCATGTGCTATCAGATGCATCTGACGAAGTGGGTCTTGGCCCACGAACGCTTATGCTCCAATACATCTGTTAGTCTGTAAGGTGCCACAGGATTCCTTGTTGCTTTCACTGTTAACAAGAAACTCATAGGAGTTTAGGAGAAATACTACTGGCTTCATGTGACTAAGACAAAGTAGGTTCTGAGTTGTAAATTACTTGCTAAATAAGGTTTTATTTGCTGTTCAATTTTTTTGCACCCTGTTTTTTCCCCGCCCTCTAGATATTTTTTTCCTCTAGTTCTTGGTTTCCTTCATTTGGGGGGTTCACTTTCTTGGGTTTGTATGATGTTTGGGGCAGAGACCTCTGTCTTTCTATATGTTGTACAATTAGCATTATGGCACTTGGAAAGTGTCTTTGTTACTGTAATATGAATAACAGCAATATAATATTTAGCTTCTGCAAACTCACAAATTCCACTTATGTAGACCAACTCAGATTTAAAGAGGAATATGATTTTGCTAATTTAGAAAATAAATTAATTTGTATGTCTTTTCTACAAGTGTCTACCTTGGTAAAAAAGTTACAAAAAATATAAGCATCATTATTAATTTTTTTCCTTAATGCTATAAATTATATTGTGTGATGCCTATCTTAATAAAATTTAGCATATACAAGAGGGCATTGCATATGTCTGGTATAAAATGGACAACAAATGAGACTGTAAAGCCAAGAATTGGGGTGCCGTGAAGTCTTGCAAGATATTTTTATTGTGGTTTTTTCAATTAATAGCGTAATTATGATATATTAAACTATTCTCTTGACTGAAACATTTTTTTTATGGAAGGTTGCTGATTTTGTTGTTGTAAAGTTGTTTAATAGGAGATCCTGTTTTCAATCCCTGTATTGCTGATGGCTTCTTAAATTTTAGGGCCCCTATAAAATCCAAAATTGAGTATTTCTGCTTCAGGTAGAAAAGTGGCAGCCAAATAAAAATATTCTTTCTTGTTCCTGGCTCTTCTTCCTCTCTCTAAAATCCTGCTTCAGTAAGAGGTCATGTCTGTACTTAGCTCCCGTATGGAGGTTTTTCCTTTCTTGCATTCAGTATACATTTTTTTCTTACAATCCCTCTCCTCCCTGACCTCCATATAAATGTTATAAAAATGTTAAATTGTAAGTGCTTTGCATGCAGTAGTATTTTGCAGACTTCTGTAGTATGTTCTTGTGCATTTTTTTTCTGTTAGTTTATTTCAGAGTAGAAGTATAGGAATAGCCTCCTGGAAATCCCATTATTTGAACAGTGTGCCCATCTGAATGCCAGCAGCACATCTCTTCCTTTTTCCCACTTCACTCAATTGCCCTTATCAAGAAGGATCTTTCCTCTTTTTCATTTGAGCAAAGGTGAAAACAAATAGATCAGATGGTGCTACAGGTCACTGGTCTGAAGGGTATTGACTACTAGAGGTTGGACCTCCCTGGTCTGGCACCCTCAGGGCCTGACCAGTCCCAGATCAGGGATTTTGCCAGACCCAGAGAGGTAATTTCTGGACCCCTGCCACTGGCCACCTCTGGCCTGCCCACTGGACTCCCAGCTGGCTCCCCCTTCTGCTGACTCTCCTGAATCAATGGGGCAGCCACCGCTGCTGTGGCTCCGTGACTTGCAGTGCAACTGTATGCACTGCGCTGTGGTGCCAGGTCCTGCAAGCCAGGCAGCCATGTGCTGGGGCATTGGGCCCTGCATGCTAGGCAGCTGTGCTGCCACACACTGGGTGGCCCCGCCATCAACTCACTGCAGGCAGCCCAGTGCCCTGCTAGCCCCGCAGGGATCTGTGCCGCTAGCCCACCAACCAGAACTCTCTGGTCCGCAACATCCATGCCAGACCTTGGATGTTGCTGGACCAGAGAATCCCAGTTATAAGAGAATTGCAACTTGTATTAGGATTGGACAGAGATTGTGGTAAAGGCTAGAACTTTAACAGGGCTTTTAAAAAAAAGAGCTAGATGGACCTATCCTCCATGAATCTATCAATGGCAATTAACCAGGATGGGTAGGAATGGTGTCCCTAACCTGTTTCTCTGGAAGTAGGGGACAGGGGAGGGATCACGTGAGGATTACTTGTTGTGCTTCCCTCCCTCTGGGGCATCTGGTATTGGCCACTGTTGGCTAGATAGACCTTTGGTCTGACCCAGTATGGCCGTTATCTTTTAGTGTAGGGTCTCTTAATAGGGATTCTCTGTTCTAGTCAGGAGGAGAGAATGGAAGTAGGGGTCAGATCAGATGAGACACAATCAAATGAGAGAGTTGACTCTAACATATCAGGATATGGAAGACAGATAAATAGTGACAAATTATTAAAGTGCTTATATACAAACACTAAAAGTCTAAATAATAAAATGGATAAATTAGAGTACCTCATTTTAAAGGAGGATATTGATATAATAGGCATCACGGAAACTTGGTAGAATGAGGATAATCAATGGGTGACAGTCATATCAGGGTACAAAATATATTGGAAGAACAGAACAGGTTGTGCTGGTAGGGGCATATCATTATACAATACATGAAAGAAATGTAGACTCAAATGAAGTAAAAATCTTAAATGAGCCAAAATGTTCCATAGAATCTCTATGGATAGTCATTCCATGCTCCAATAATAAGACTATAACAATAGGGATATATTACTGACCCATCTGACCAGGACTGTGATAGTCTTTCTAATTTCCCTTAGCATTCATAGTAACTATCAAAATAAATTCAATAGTAGTGGGGCATTTCAACTATCCCCATATTGACTGGGTACATGTCACCTCAGGATGGGATGCAGAGATAAAATTGCTTGATACCTTAAATGACTGCTTCTGGGAGCAGCTAGTTCTGGAACCCACAAGGGAAGAAGCTATTCTTGATTTAGTTCTAAATGGAGTGCAGGATCTGGTTCAAAAAGTAAATGTAATTGGACTGCTTAGAAATAGTGACTGTAATGTAATAAAATTCAGCGTTCCTGTTGTGGGAAAAATACCTCAGCAGCCCAACACCTAAGGCATTTATTTTCAGAAAGGGAAACTACACAAAAGTGAGGAAGTTAAACAGAAATTAAAAGGTACAGCGACAAAAGTAAAATCCCTGCAAGCTGCATGGAAATTTTTCAAAGACACCATAATAGAGGCCCAACTTACTACGTTTTTAATTTGAGGTATATATTTGAGAGAACCAAAAAAGTGCCAGTGTGGCTTAATGAAGTAAAAGAAGCAGTGACCGATAAAAAGGCATCTTTTAAAAAGTCAAAGTCAAATTCTAGTGAGGAAAATAGAAAGGAGCATAAACTTTGTCAGATTAAGTATAAAAATACAATAAGAAAAGCCAAAAAGGAGTCTGAAGAACAGCTAGCCAAAAACTCAAAGTAATAGCAAAATGTTTAAGTACATCAGAAGCAGGAAGCCATCTAAAAAACCAGTGGAGCCCTTGGAGGACTGAGATGCTAAAGGAACACTCATAGATGATAAACTCATTGCGGAGAAACTAAATGAATTCTTTGCTTCAATCTTTACAGCTGAAGATATTGGGGAGATTCCCAAAACTGAGCCATTCCTTTTAGGTGACAAATCTGAGGAATTGTGCCAGATTAAGGTGTCATTAGAGGAGGTTTTGGGACAGACTGCTAAACTTAACAGTAACAAGTCACTGGGACCAGATGGCATTCACCCAAGAGTTATGAAAGAACTCCAATGCAAAATTGCAGAACAATTAACTGTGGTTTGTAACCAATAATTCTTTGTCAGTGTTTCTTAAACTGGTTTGCCACGAGGCAGTTGGAGGTGTGCTGCGGAGAACAGAATTCAAAATGGCCACCCTTAAAAGGGCAGGCAACCTTTTATTGGGAGGGGAAGGTCGGGGGGGGGGAAGGGTCGGGAGGAAGTTATTGGGGGAGGGGGGAACCTTTCCCCCGACCCTTCTCCCCCAACCTTTTATTTTATTTTATTTTTTTGCTTGGTGTTCCTCATAAAAAAAAATTGTTCGGTGTTCCTCAGTCTTAAAAAGTTTAAGAAACACTGCTTTAAATCATCTTCCATACCTAATGACTGAAAGATAGCTAACGTGCTGCCAATATTTAAAAAGGGCTCTAGAGGTGATTCTGGCAATTACAGACTGGTAAGTCTAACGTCCGTACCGAGCAAATTAGTTGAAACTATAGTAAAGAATAAATTTGTCAGATACCTAGATGAACATAATTTGTTGGGGGAAGTCAATGTGGTTTCTTTGAAGGGAAATCATGCCTTATTAATCTCCTAGACTTCTATGAGGGAGTCAACAAATGTGTACAGGGAGGATCCAGTGGATATAGTATACTTAAATTTCCAAAAAGCCTTTGAAAAGGTCTCTCACCAAAGGCTCTTAGGTAAAGTAAGTTATCATTGGATAAGAGGAAAGGTCCTCTCATGGACTGATAACTAGTTAAGACAGGAAACAAAGGATAGGAATAAATGGTAGGTTTTCAGAGTGGAGAGAGGTAACTAGCAGAGTCTTCCAAGGTCTGTCCTGGACCAATCCTATTCAATTTATTTATAAATGATCTAGAGAAAGGAGTAAAGAGTGAGGTGGCAAAATTTACACACGATACCAAACTGCTCGAGATAGTTAAGACCAAAGCAGACTGTGAAGAGCTTTAAAAAGGTCTCACAAAACTAAGTGATCAGGCAGCAAAATGGCAAATAAAATTTAATGTTTACAAATGTGAAGTAATGCATATTGGAAACAAATAATGCCAGGTATACGTACAATATGATGGGGACTAATTTGGCTACAACTGCTCGAGAGAGAACTTGGACTCATGGCTAATTCTCTGAAAACATCCACTCAGTGTGCAGCGGCAGTGAAAAAGGAAATAAAATGTTATGAATCATTTAAAAAAGGGATAGACAATAAGACAGAGAATATCTTATTGCCTCTATATAAAATCATGGTATGCCCACATCTTGAATACTGCATACAGATGTGGTCACCTCATCTAAAAATAGAGATAGGCATTGGAAAAGGTTCAGAAAAGGGCAACAAAATTGATTAGGGGTTTAGAATGGGTCCCATGTGAAGAGAGATTAAAAAGACTTGGATTTTTAATCTTAAAAAAGAGGATGCTAAGGGGGGATATGATCAAGGTCTATAAAATCATGACTGTTATGGAAAAAATTAAGGAAAAGTTATTTACTTATTCCCATAGTATAAGAATGAGAGGAATTAATAGACAGCAGGTTTTAAACAAAAGGAAGTTTTTCTTCGCTCAGTGCCCAGTCAACCTTTGGAACTCCTTGCCAGAGGATGTGATGAAGACTAGGACTTTAACAGGATTCAAAAGAGAGCTAGATTCGTGGAGGTTAGGTCCATCAATGGCTATTAGCCAGGATGTGTAGGAATAGCGTCCCTAGCCTCTGTTTGTCTGGAAATGGGTGACAGGAGAGGGATCATGTGAGGATTATTTGTTGTAATCCCTCTGGGGCACCTGGTATTTGCTCACTGTCGGCAGACTGGATACTGGGCTAGATAGACCTGTGGTCTGCCCCAGTATGGCTCTTGTTAATTGACATCAGAGTACAATATTGAGGAAAATCCTGCCTTGTCTCTCTTGGAGAAGATGGAATATTTATTCCTAGTTCGTTGGATTACCTTCACCTGTTCAGCAACTGCCTCAGGAACCCATGATAACTAAAGTCTTGATAGCTTGAGCCTGAACATGACAAATTCAGCCCTGTAAGAAGAATAACGACTAAAAGAGGTTTAGAAGGAATGACTCAACTTTAACTGTAGAATTGAAAGTTCGGAAGATCTTTGTGAGGATTCTCGTAGTTACGGGGTTTCTCCTTGCTTTTTTGTTTTGCCCATGAGCACTGTTGAATTTATAATACTGGATATTGAAGCTTCTGCTGTTCGAAAGGGCTTAAGCAATTTTTAAAAACTAATATTCTCTAATAGAACTGCAAAAAATCAATACTGGCTTGATTTTTTTGACTAATATGTGAGTGCCTTCTGAGAAATCAGATGACTTTATTAAACAGCTACTGAGAATTCATGTTCTGGTGCAGTCTTTCATTCTCTAATTTTTGCCTCTAGTATATATTCTTTTCAGTGCAATAGCAGTATAATTAGATTGCCATTTCATCCTGAGAAGCTCTCTCCTTGTACAGGTGCCTTTGTATTTTTGAGTGGAGAAAGACCATATACAAAAAAGAAGCAGTGACCAAAATGGTAATATGAACTTCAAATTACTGTCTACAATGTTGTTTTTATTCTGGAAGACTTTATAGTTCAGTTGGCATGAAGCGTCTTTACACTGATTTTTGGCTGCATGTTTATGCTCACCTGTTATTTTGGAAAGGTCACTTGTGTATCTTACACGTACATTAAGAGTTCAGTTTTCTAATTAAGTGCATTATATTGACTGTTTCTTCCCTATACTACTATAGCCTTGCTTTTACATCAGCGAGCAAGGATGGAGAGGTTAGCAAAAGAGCTGAAGCTTGAGAAGGAGGAACTAGAACGACTGAAAACTGAAGTTAATAGCATGGAGCACAATCTTATGCAAAGGCGACTTAGAAGAGTAAGCTGTACAACTTCAATCCCAACAGTAAGAAATTTGTATTTGTAAACATCAGGATTCTTTTTTTAAACTCCCTTGTTCAATTATTGTTCCTGCAAGCAGCATACAAAGTACACCATATAGCAAGATGTTTTGGAGATTAAACTCTTTGAATTAAACAGTGATTTTCACGCTCTGATTTGTCATCAAGATTAGTTCTTCTGAAATAAACACATTTGGTACTTAAAGAAACAAATATGGGCTATGCTTTTCTAAACCAGGTGGTTTTAGGAATGCAGGGGTTGGAGCAAGTCTATGTGTGATGACAAAGAGGAGCATGAGGAGAGCTGGGGCAGTGAGGGCATGGGCGCCAGGGCAGGACAGGGCAAGGGGTGCAGGTGTTGAGAGGGATGAGGGAGGCACCAGGAAGATGCAAGAGGTAAGGGAAAGTGTAGATGTCAAGGGATTTTGGGGGTCAAACAGAAGGGCAGACACATGGAGGGGGAAGCACCAGAGGAGAGAGGCAGGACAGGTGAGTACACAATTAGCCAATTACGCACCTCTTAAAATCCTTACCCCGGCAATAGTAACTTTGTATTTTTTAGGCAGCATTAGGAATAAATTAATGGGGGTCTTAGCTAATTTGTGATATGAACAAGAGTGTTTTTATTTAGTATTATTTTTAGATTTTAAGCTGAGAGATATACTGCTGTTGTAGTTAAAGCAATTAAAACATTTCTATTTACCTAAAGTGAACAAACGGATTAGAATGATTAGCTTTAAGGAAGTCGCCTTTTTATTTCCTGCTGGAGAGCTTACATAGCGGATTTATAGCAATAAAATGTACATGTCAAAGGCACATAAGACCAAGAATGGCCATTTAAATAATTTACATTTACATTTTGTTTTATATTTTAATAGCAAAACTGCAAACTTGCAGTTACTTGGCCTTTCCTCCCTAAGTCCTAAGATTTTCCTAACTATGTGATGTTAGGTTTTCAGATGACTCTGGTTGAACATGCTGATTTGTCAAATTCTGGAGTACCAATCACACTGACTTTTCAGGAGTTATGTCAGTTTAACTGACAAAATTTGGTTATTGACCTTTTTCAAAGATGCTCAAGGCAGTAAAAATCTGGCCTAAGGGTATAGGAGTACTGTAACTGCCATCATGGATTCTGTAACTGGATCATTTTAAAAGCCTAGCAAAATTTTCTTCCTTGTAAGTATTGAAACTAATTTATGTATCTCCCAAATGCCTAATGGAAAACTATATTTTTATCTTTAAATATTCTCCCTAAAATCATGTTGACATTTGCTACAGATTTTTTCAGCTGCATTTACCTATTATTGGCAACCCTGGCTACCCCTGGCAATGGTGGTGGTAGGAACTGTTAACATATGAGACAAATACTGTTATAACTACGTTAGAGTTGATGCTGACTTTTCTACAATTGCTATTTTGGGTCCTTTTTTACTAGCCTGAAGAAATGACCAGATTGAGAAGCCTGAATAGACAACTCCAGATAAATGTTGACTGTACACTGAAAGAAGTTGACCTCCTTCAGTCTAGAGGTATGGACTTGATTGGTTTTGGTAAACTTAAGTTTTAATGTGGTGTAAGTTTTAATGTGTGTACAGGTTGAACCTCCCAAAATCTGGGACTCGCTGGACCAAAGAGCCCCAGGAGTGGGAGCCATCTGATAAAACGTGGGGTTTGCTGAGTCCTGGCTGGGCCAGCAGCAGCTAGGTAGGTGAACACTGGTGTCAGTGGGGTCAGGCAGCTGAAGAGCCTTAGCAGGGGCTTGTGACAGCCGGGAAACCCCAGGAGCCCCCTGGCAGGAGCGGGGCTGGGATGGGCAGGCAGCCCTGACTGGGAAACCCCTGGTAGCAGCAGGACCAGGCCAAGATTCAAGAGCTTCTTTCCGCTGGGGAACCCTGGCAGTGGGGCAAGACAGCATCTGGGTAGTCCTAGCCCCAGCAGGGTAACCGAGCATCAGTGAGGCTAGGCGGCATCGGGAAACCTCCACCCCAGCTAGGGAACCCTGGTGTCAGTGGGGTGAGGCACCTGGAGAGCTGTTGGCAGTATGACAGGCGGTGGCTGGTGATTCTCAGGAAACACTCAGCAGTAGCTGGGCAGCCTGGGGCTGAGAGAACCCTGAGAAACCTCCAGAGGTAGCGGGGCTGGCGGTGTTAGGTGGCCCTGGCTGGGGAACCCCTGGGGACTCCAGGTGCAATCAGCTGCAACAGGGCGGTGGAGCCTCAGCTGGGCCAGCTTTTGCAGAGCAATGGCAAGGCGGGGAGCCCAGGGAAAGGAGCTGGCAGCAGGGCAGCCAGCAGGAGAGCATTGACATTGGTTGGTCTGGGACGGCTCCAGTCCTGAGGGTGCCGGACCAGGGAGGTCCAACCTGTAGTATCATTTGCTTTTCCCTTTCCTTTCTTATAAAAACTGGGTTTTATTCATATTGAGTCATTACTTCAGAATGAAAAAGACAATCTGTTTTTTTTTTCTTTGTTATAAGCTGGTTTGGTAGTGTGATTTTATATATAAATATAATTAATTCACACAGTACCAATTTAAGTATTTAGTCGTATAAAGACTTTGTAAAAATAGTTGAAATCTAAAAATCTAATTAAAAAAATGGTCATACCTTGATAATGGTTCCATACTTAATGTTCTTGAGTTGATGTATTCATTCTTGCTGCAAATGTATACTTTTCTGTGATTTGTTATGACACTGCATTTTGGTAAATAAATTGTTACAGGTGTGTTTTTGCTGTTACATCTGCCACTTCCAAACTGAATACACTTCCCATATCCATATTTTGAAGATGCATGGACCAGCTTTACAGAATAAAAAGTTCATAGTGATTATAGTCTAAAAATAAGATATAAATCTTGTCTCATTTCTGTGCTGAGACAAAATAAGTAACACCAGTTAAACAATGTGTCCTAATAAAGCGTTCCTTTGCTTGTCTAACTGCTGAAATTAGAGAGAGAATGAAAAGTGAAGTCTAGAACAACTAGTATCAAGGACCCTGAAAGTGATGCAAGTCAGCCTGGCTTAAAACCAAGAATCCAGCGAATGCAAACAGTTGTAATTAAAAGATCTGTTCAAAAATTCATCAAGAAACTTGTGGTAAATGTATACAAAATTGGTTAAATTGTAAATCTCTGGGGCCTTTAGCCTACAAGGTCTTTCCTTTAAAAAAAAAAAAAATTGCATTTTCAGTTCTCTCTAAGCAATCCAACACACTGAAATATTTTGCTGTCCAAATAGAAGCTGCCCTACTGAAAACAAACTAAAGCTGGTGATGTGCAGGGAAAACCTCTGATCCAAAGATTGAAATAAAAGATAATATGAAATAACTATAGAGAGGAAAGCTTTGAGATGACCAGAGCAGAACACTTATAATGAACAAATAAACTACCTCTCAGATGTCTTAACGCTGGTAACAATACCAGAATGACTTGGCATCAGTCCATTTAAAAAAAAAATGAATTACTACTCTGATTTGACTAAGCTTGATCCTTCAAGTTTCTTTGTAATTTCCTAGATTGGTGAGTTCCCTTTTTAGGAGCTGAAGGTGCTGTACACATAAAGGATGTTTTACACAACACCACTATAATTCATTCAACCTATCTGCCATAGACAACATTTTGGGCCGGATATCTTGAGGCCTGGTAGCAATTCTTTCAGAAAATGTCATGGGACTCTGAATGTCCATGCAGATCAAACAAAATCTTACCCGTTTTTTTAAAACCTAGATCTAGATGGTTCAAACCTGATCCATACAAGTGTGCAAACAGACTAGAAGAATATGGAATAAGAATGTGTCCTTCGCTAGAGGACAACTTGTTAACCATTTAGAGCAAACTGTAAAAATAAATTCCCACAACAATCAGATAACTCATTGTTTGTTTGGGACTGTGATTCTATTTTATAAATGAGTATATTTAAAATAAATTGCATATCAGAGCACAGATACTGAAATGGGATTGACAGATGTCAGATTCACAACTAGACATGTACACAATTACTCCTAACTGCAAAATTAAACCTGTGCAAGGTCCAGCTGAGAATATAGGAAATGTGGAACGATCAGTGAAACGACAGGATAAATGAAAGTGAAGAACAGAAAAACCATGAGATTCATACTCAGAAGGCTATGAACAGAACTGTTCAGAAATGAATGCTAATATTTACTTAAATCCAAACTGATTTTCATCCACTTTTCTGACAATCTGGAAGCAGCTACCTTATTAAGAGCTTCACCTTCTGGAATGAGAAACAGCAGAGGAAGGCACACAATGTAACTATCTCAAGCCAGTAAAATTTAGGAGACCAGCTGAAAATATATATTAAAAATAGAACACTATGGAGGAGAAATGTTCTCTATACAGCATTGAAAGTTAAACTTCTAGGGAAGATGTTTCTAGAAGCATTTAAGAGGAGCTTTTATTTATTTTCAGAAAAGTTAATGTTAGAACTTCAGTATGGTACCCCTAACAAAACAGGCCTATTTTATTTTCATTTCCGTATGGTCAACTGGATCTCAATTCAGATACACAGTTCCTTAATCAGGATATAAGCGACTAGTCAACTAGTTGCTTCCCTCCCCCCCAGCTCCCAACTGTCTCTATCACAAAGAGGCAGCAAGGAGGGCGGGGAGAGGAAAGAGTGCTGGAGGGAGCTGGTTTAAAAGCTCTATGGGAGGAAGCAGGGGCATAGCAACCACATTCCAACTTTGAAATGTACAGGAGTCCCTGCTGGGGCTCTTTTACATTCAAAGGTAGAATGCCATGCTAGTCCTTATCAGCTAATTGAATAGTCAATGGAAATCCCATCAGCTATTCAATTAGTTAATCAAAATGTAACATCCCTATTCCTTAAACAATTGGTTTCCTCATAGGAAATGAGATAGATGGGGTAAAGTGTTATCTTTTTCTTAGATATTTTGGCATATTTAAACATTTTAATTATCACCTGCTATGGGTGGAATACTGCAGCTTTTACTGAAACTTGGTTCTGAAAAATGATGGGGTTACAGGGAGATGTGGCAAGTCTGCTACAGTTTCTTCAATGTACTATTATGCCTTCCAGAATAAATGCAGCAATGGGATAATATGATGAGTCAAAGATATGAAAGATGTAAACATGTAATATGTATAATACGCTTCATACATAAAGGTACTTGTACATATACGTTCTAATAACCTTTCGTAGTATTGTTTATATATATATATATATATCCTGTCGCTAGGTAACTTTGATCCGAAAGCCATGAGCAACTTTTATGATAATATAGAGCCTGGTCCTGTTGTGCCACCAAAGCCATGTAAAAAAGGTGAGTTGCTAAATAAGTGCCAATGAAACCATTCATATTTCATTGTTGTTCAGTAGTTCTCACATTGAGAAGGAGAACTTCCAAGTTACAGTTAAGTGTTAATGCAATTCTTTTCACACACACAATAGTAGCAGGAAATATCTTTCTTCGTACATTTTACAAGCTGTGCAGCTAAAACTCAAACACATTTCTGTTACATGAACAATAACACTGGCACTGGAAACTACTTTCGATCAACGTGTTTAAAATTAATATTAGAAGTTTATGTATAATACTGCTTATTAATAGAAATGAACTTGAAAGTACATATGTTTTTACAGTTAATTAGAAGATAATGTTATTCTGAAAGAACCAAAATTGTTTAAAAAAAATGTGTTTGAGTCCTATTTAGGTTTGGATGCTTCTGTTTCAAAAGTGATTGACACACTTAGGAGCCTAAATCCTGTTGAATGCTTATTTAACAGCATACAGATTTAGGAGCCTTATTTTAGGCCTTTAAC
This sequence comes from Pelodiscus sinensis, assembly GCF_052426305.1. Classification (NCBI taxonomy): domain Eukaryota; kingdom Metazoa; phylum Chordata; order Testudines; family Trionychidae; genus Pelodiscus; species Pelodiscus sinensis. Next base: position 206,171,623 of record NC_143052.1, read on the forward strand.
TTAGTTGTACTTGAAAGAGGACTAAATGAAGAACATAGGAATATAAGAACGGCCATACTGGGACAGACCACAGGTCCATCTAGCGCAGTATCCTGTCTGCCGATAGTGGCCAATACCAGATGCCCCAGAGGGAGGGATTACAACTGGTAATCCTCATGTGATCCCTCTCCTGTCACCCATTTCCAGACAGAGGTTAGGGACACCATTCTTACCCATCCTGGCTAATAGCCATTGATGGACCTAATCTCCATGTATCTATCTAGCACTTTTTTTGAACCCTGTTAAAGTTCTAGCCTTCACTGCATCCTCTGGAAAGGAGTTCCACAGATTGACTGTGAACTGAGTGAAGAAAAACTTCTTTTTGTTTGTTTTAAATTCATTTGGTGACCCTTAGTTCTTTTATTGTGGGAATAAATAAATATATAAATTGAAACTAGGTACCTTTTTCAGGCTGACTGCTCTGGTCTGGAACCCTCAGGATCTGACAGGTCCCAAATGGAATTTGCCAGACCAGAGGTGGTGGTCTGCTACTCGCTCCGCAGACCACTTTCTCTCCCTCCTGCCGGCCTCAGCTGCCCTCCCTTCCAGCTGGGCTGCCATGCTGCTGCAGCCCCGGCAACCCAGACTGCCCCCGGACCCAGTCTCACTATCAGGGCTGCCATGGCTGCATCTCCAACCCTGGTCCTGCTAGCATGGCTGTCATGACTGCCATGTCCCCAGCTCTGCTACTGGGGCTGCTGAGGCTCCTGCTGTGCTATCAGGACTCTTGCTCTAGTCCCAGCCCCAGTCCTGCTGGGCTTTGAGCCGCTCGCCCTTTTTCAATGGAGCACGCTCCCATCCAAAACTCCCTGGTCCAGGATCACCTGTGGTCCTGCCAGACCACTGATGTTGCCACATGAGGTGTCCCAGTTTTTGGAGGTTCAACCTGTAGTTTGCGTGAAGTGTCTCCATACTGGAGAATTACTGCTCGGCATGCTAGTACATGTGAAAAAAATCAAAACTCTTTTTAAGAGACAAAATATACATTTAGGAGCCTAACTTCAGGTATCCATATAAGAACTCTGGGGACTTGTAGAAAAAACCTTAGTACAGGCAGTCCCCGAGTTACGCGGATCCGACTTATGTCGGATCCGGACTTACGAACGGGGCTTTCTCACCCCAGAGCTCGCAGGCAACGGGACCGCCCAGAGCACAGCGGTCCCGCCACCTCGACCTCCGGGGTGAGAGAAGCTGCTCCGGGTGCCCCTGGTCTGCTGGGGACCCTCTCCAGCAGACCAGGGACACCTGGAGCAAAGCGGGGGTGGCGGAGGGGTCCCGCGCCTCCCCGGCTTTGCTCCAGGTGTCCCTGGTCTGCTGGAGACGGTCCCCAGCAGACCAGGGGCACCGGGAGCAAAGCTGGGAAGGCGGAGGGGTCCCGCGCCTCTGAGGCTTTGCTCTGGCAAAGCCTCAGCAGCGCGGCACTCCACCGCCGCTGCGGCTTTGCTCCCCATGTCCCTGGTTTGCTGGGGGGGGGCAGCTAGTGCGCCCCCCTCCCACCCCAGCAGACCAGGCTTTTGTTGTGGACCCTGGGGTAGAGCAGCTGGGGTGCTGCTGGGTTGGTCCTGCAGCGACCTACCTGGCAGCCCAGCTGTTCTGTCCCAGGCTCGAGATTCAGCCGCTGTTGAAACTGATCAGTGGCTGATTCCAGGAAGCTGGGGGCAGAGCAATTCTGCCTCCAGCTTCCTGTAGTCAGCCCCTGGTCAGTTTCAGCAGCAGCGGCTGAATCTGGAGCCAGTTCCGACTTACATACATATTCAACTTAAGAACAAACCTATAGTCCCTATCTTGTACGTAACCCGGGGACTGCCTGTAAATGGCTTTTTCACTTAAACAGAAGTTGTATAGTGGGGAAAGGAGAGGAAAAACAAAGTATAGAATTAGCAGGAATCGAGATATGGCAGAGTTGAATAATTTACCCCAATTACACCTAAACATTACTATTTTTTACTGTCTTGTGCTGCTTTCCTGAAAGGCAATTCCACAATGTGTATTGTCTCTATCTTTTGTGACTTGACTGAAATGAGAGCAATGGATATTGATCAGTACTTGCTTTTCTATCATTTCTCTTCTTTCAGGATGTATTAGCTAGAAAAGTTGAGTGCCTAGAAACTGAAGCTGGATTAAGCTACTGAAATTATATTAATGTTCATTGGAACAGGGCACATCTTAATGAACTGTACCTGTCAGACCACGATAATCAAAGTATGCAATTTAATGTTAAATGGGTAGTTATCCTAGTGTAGTGCCTGTAAATCAAAACTTTGGGCAGGGGGTCTGATGGGATTTGTGCAATATCTAAACTATATTAGTTTGTGCTGTCTGGGAAATAATACAACAAACACTCAACACAACAGTTTTGATAGTTATTTGTTGGCAATGCTGTGCAATATTAAAAATTAGTTCATTGAACTTTTCAGTTTGATAGACTTGAGCTGTTTTTTAGAAAGTGCCAACATAAGGATATAAATCATGTTAAGTAATTGTAAGAAATTCAAAGAGATGACAATGAAACAGTTTACAAGTAACTTGGGACAAAATACCAATTTTCTGAAAAATGGATGATAATGTCTAATTCAAAGAAAAAATAGAACCTGAGAATTCTTTTCTCCAGCATGTATGTCCTGACAAAGTAGCATGTGCCTGGTTTTAGATTTTTCAGATAAACTTAAAATCCTAAGGTTTGATTTCTAAATGTATTTGATCTCGGGCACAAATTAATACTTGAACATAAAAACCCCTAAATTTATCAATTGCTGACACTCAGCTGCTTCCCACCACTGGAAACTGGATCATGCCCAGAGCACTACTGGAAAGAGAGCACATGAACACCTTCAGAACTCTCACCAAACAGAAAGAAGGTTGGGATGCTTGCCTAAATTCAAAAGTTGTCCCCTTTCCCTTTTGCAAGAGATGCGTTTTATCCCTGGCTTTATAAAACATTTCTGAAGAGCAGACTGCTCTTGCATCACATACAGGGAGATATTGCCATCAGTAAATTACACGGGAATATACTCTCTCTCAGATCTTCTCACAAACTTTACTCCCTCATACTCTATGGTTGACCATACAGCATAGTATCACACAGAAACACACCACTCCTTTGTACCACAATTGACCATAGCAGCATTATACTATCAGTGCTTTGAGGAATAGTGTATAAACATTTTATAGCAATGTGTAAAAGCTTTTCTGCTTGACGGGGTCTTGCCTTATTTATTTTTCTTTTGAGGAACACAGATTCCACAATTCTTCTGCTATAGCTTTCTGTATGCTAGTTCTATGGAATTTATCACTGATTAAAGGCATTGGTAGGGGAAGATTTGTGGAATTTATCTTCATCTGAGGCATCCTACAGTGTTGCCTTTTGGATGCAGGATAATGCATTTTTCCCCTCTGATAAATTTCCTATGAATTACTGATGGCCTTAAATAACAAATATGGAAAGAAGACTCTTGGGAAAAGTTACAAGAGTAATGCAAGACATGCTGATATGTAAATTGAGTTGTGTGAAAGTATTGGCTTGTGTAAATAATTTCTTGTTTATGGGAAGAATTACCTACTTGAAAGAGTCCTACCTTAAAAAAAAAAATCTTGGAAGTTTCTTTGGTTTTATTTTATTTAAATGGGAAAATGTTCTGGCTTCGGGAGTTAGTATCTCCCTCTGTAATATTCTAAAACACTCAGGATATAGGAAGTTAAATGACAAAATAAAACAAACACAGAAGGGAGAGCCATCAAACTCTTCCTAAAAGGTAGCTTTTTAGGCACCGCTAGTGGCATATCTGTACAAACCATGCTCCAGATAACAGAGTAGATTATTACAACACATTTTGCTTTGAGTTGCATGCAGTTTCAGTGAACTATTGATTTATTGGAAATGAGAGCAAAAGTGCATTATTAATGACCTGCAGGATGTCAGATTCTTGCCCAATGGAGACTATTTTTGGGGGTGAATGACTGGTAGATGGTCTTCAGACCTACTCTTTCTAGAAAATTCCCTTCTTTTGATACATGTAAAAACTCCTACATAGTCACATGTATATGTTACTTTGAGTAGATTCATGTCATTCCCTGCTAATCAGCTTTGGACTGCCTTCTCAATAGGTAATAAATACATAATGTATGTGTGTTATACATTCTGAATTTCAAATTCTTATCCAGTTGTACAGTGCCATTTAGATACCTGTAAAATACAACTGAGAAGTACTAGCTAGCAGATGAGCATCTTAACCTTCTCTAAATGTTTGCTAAAATTGCTTGGTGTACTTTCTTACAAAGGCTGTCTGAAAAGCATTTATTTATTTATTTATTTATTTATTTAGAGCATCATACCAGTTCCAAACAGACTCAGCCAAGAGATGAAGACTTTGAAGGGGCCCCATGGAATTGTGATAGCTGCACCTTTCTAAACCACCCCGCACTAAACCGCTGTGAGCAGTGTGAAATGCCACGTTATACGTGAATCTGGAAAGAATCTGCATGAGATTGAGCCCACAGACATAGGAGAAGGAAAATGGGGAACCTTTTTGTCAATCTGCCAGGGCTTTGACGGCCAGCTGTTTTCAGATTACAAGGGGGGAAGAAAAAATGTGAAACTGTTTCCACTTCTGTACTGCACTAAAAAAATAAATGGGGGTGGGATATTCTCTTCTTATCCCTTTGCAGTGAACAAAGCAGAAAGAATACCCAAACCAGAAAAGATTCACTTGTTGAAGAATGTATACAGGAGAGCAGATAATTGCTGCTGTTGAATCCTGTGGATAAAGTTACTGCTTGATGGCTCTTAATTTTTAAATATAGAACTTTTAGTAATGATGTAAAATGTTACAGGTATCCCAACAAACTGAAGAGCCATAGCTGACCTACCTGGTCCCAGCTAGCCGGAAAACAAAGGCTCCCTGTGCTTCTGGATTGTAAACTACTGATAAAGAAGACAGGAAAATGCAATTGTAGGTTCTACAGCATATAGAAAATGGGGAACGGGGGGAGGGGCGGTATTTGTAATTGCTGCTTTTTTCAGGGTAATTTAAGTCTAAACAAAAATCGCTGTTTTCAGATTGTGACTTCTGATGAGAAAATGAGGTACTGTATGAGCCTTACACAAAAAGTAGAATTGGAGGTGATTCTACAATCCCTTTTGTTTGTATGGTGTTCACCAACCAGTGTCGACACTGGTAATTTATCTAAGAACTAATTCTACCATATTACTGATGAAAAGATTGCTGCATGCTTTTATTAGGCCATCATGTATTAAACCTAAAAAGTAAAAGTGTGCTTTTATCAATAACGTTCTCCTCAGACTGCTCTGTAGCAGTATAGTGAACATATGCCAAATGCCAGAACTGTTCCAAAATCTGTTTGTAAAGATTTGAGTTCAGCCATGATTGTGTATGAGAAGTGTTTGCACCCTGTTACTTAGGCCTTTTCAGCTTCCAATTTTGTGAAGAAGTCATGATGTTTACAGCACAGAAGGTACTTTGTACCTCCAATTCTGATTTAATTGAAAAAAAATCATATTAGCTCTTCATAAAGGTTTATTTGCACATTGTTAATAAACCAACCTGTACAGTATAGCAGATGGCAGGTCTCGAAGGTGCACGCTGCATTTGGTGGGGGGTCAGGAAATGTTTGCAATACAATGACAAATACAACACTTGCAAACTAAAAACCATACTGTATTATAAAAATAATCAGTTTTGTTTAAATGCTTCAGTTTGCTGTAATAAAGCAGTCATTATTTGTGAAATCAGAAGTTAGGTTTGGGCAGCTGAATGATTATGATGTGAAATTGTGTGTGGCTGACTTAATGTCAGTAAGAAGCTGGTACAGTGAATTTGAATTTTTACTCTTAACTTTTGTTTAATCCAACATTTTCATGGCATTTGAAAGGGAGAGTATTTGTTTTATCTGTATTGCCTTTCTGGTGTCTTCCATCAATGCAGTTTAAAAAAAAAAAAAGTGAAAAACTGCTGTCTTTTGATTCAGACCAGGAACTGCTTTTTATCTGATATGATACTGAAATATGTTTCTTTGCTTCTTAAATGTTAAACATAACCTAAAATCTATTTGTCTGCTTGATCAATTAAAGTGTGCAGCATTAATAAGCAAACTTAAGTCAAAGGCATCAGTTGAAATTTCTTTAAGTTGATGGTGATTTTCTACTCTGAGGAGCTCATGTTGTGGGTGGGGGGGAAGGGGCGGTGTAAAAATTCCTGCTGTCCAGATGAAGTTAAAAGTGAGAGTAAATTTTTGTAGTTCTGCTTGTATAAATGAAGAGTCTGAAAACACTGAAATGACAGTACGGAAAACAGATGAGCTGAAACATTTTTCTTCCTTTAGAGATTAGCAACACCATTACTTTTGTATGATTTCAATTTTCAGTCCTATTTATGTTGATTTTAACAGCTTTAGTTTCTGCTGGATTAGCAAAAAAGTCAACTAAAATGATAGTAACAGTAGCATGCTTGAGAAGAGTTTTGCCACTTTGTTTTAAGACCATATAGTTGTTCTTGATTTAAAAAAATGCATGCAACCCTTGAATTCTGTGAGCTCTGATAATCCTAAATGTATGGTTTTTGGTGTTAGACATTCTAGTCTGTCATAGCTTTCACTAGCCCGCAGAAAACAAGAGGCAAGCTGCGAAGAGATGCTGTTGGAGGGTGAGAGAGTGTGCCATCAAATGAGTAGGTTCATTTTAAGAGCAAAAGCTGACTTTTTTTTTGTTTTTGAACTTTTCAGTTTTCATTCGTCGTTTGTACAAAAAGTATTGAAAAAAATCTGTTGTATTCATTTACTTGTAAATATCCATGCACAAACATTAGCAGTAAAATAACTCCATATGGCACTCGAATCTTCAGTTTATTAGACCATAGCTTGTATTTGAATATTAGATCTTCTGTTTTAGTTTTTGGAAGCAGGCAAACACTCCAACTGAAATGTAGATTATGCCAAAAAGGTTTTGTGTAGTATTTAATGCACACATCCCTAATGTCAACTGGCATATAAAATGAACTGTGTTTGTATAAAACTTTGAGTCTGTTGCTGTGAGGATGCTGATGTCATTTGTGTTGAGTTAATGCACTACTTATTCTTAATAACAAAGCTTTCCCTCATCCATGTTGTTAGACTAGTACAGTTTAGTTGTAACATAATTGACTTCAGGTATTCAAAAGGATTTTGTTCATCTAAATTAACATTTATAAAAGCTTACTTTGTATTTACCATCTGAGTATCCCTTTCTACTAAGTTTTTGACAAGTTTTAGTCAGACTGGGACTTGTGAACAATATTTCAGGGTACAGTAAACCAAAAGAAATCCTAAACTTGGATATGCTTCAAATGTGATGTAATCATCAGTCTTGCTTGTTCGGGAGGGAGGTGGGTGGGTGCTAAGAAAATACTTTGTAAAGTATAATCTAAGATCACATTTGTGTCTGTTATACGTGTGTGTTTTCCGTTAACTGGGAGGTGTTATGAGAAGGTGCAGTAATTTTTAAAGAGCTGGTCTCAGTCTTAGTACTTTCTAATCATGTTCTACTTAATCATGTTTTCTTTAAAATTATATTATTGCTTTCTTTCAGTTTTTGTATCTGTCCCAGTTATACATCTCATTTCAAATTTTCTGTGGTAACATGTTGACATTAAGATTGATTGTAAAACTCTTTGATCTGAATTCAGAAATATCTGAGCTGAAATTGGTACAAAACAAAATGGAAAACAATAAAGAATGTTTTTAAAAAACAAGAATGTGAGAATATCACAAGTTAGAAATGAAATGTCATCTTGATCTTTTTTAATATTCATTTGTGTACCCAAGAATGTGAAATGGCTTTCATAGTTCAAGAAGGACAGTTTGATTTGAAGATATTTAACTGCATCTCTGAAACTAAAAAATTTACATGCTATACTACTGTGACACTTTACCCCATAAAGAGAATTTGCCCACAATGTGTCTTGCGGTCAAGTCAGTATTGCTTCTATGTTCTGCACCTATTTTATTTCCTTTCTAAATGTTAATATAATTTAAAGTTGGCCATGGATGAAACTTGCCATATATTTTAGTTTGGGACATTCTCATTGCTTGTCTATGAATATTAATACAGGTAGGTTTTTCTTGAATTGTTTGAAAAATCAGAGGTCGGTGGAGTTAATGCAATAGTATAATTTTGGATTTTCAAAACCTTAAAGAATTTTTTAAAAGTTGTTCTTGAAATTTATTTATGGTGACACCAATGTATCCAATCCATATTTCCTACTGTGTGAAACCCTATTGAATTTTTTCATGAAAACAAGACAAGATCTTGTTAAAATCCTGTAAATATGGTGTCTATAGATTTTAGATGTATATGCCTTGAATGGGATTATTACCAAGAGATGAAAATGTACAAAAGCATTAAGAGGTTATGCATGTATGGTATCTCAGAAAGTGCATACTCAAAAAGTTGCAGGTTTCTGCAAAAATAAATTAAGAAAAAATCACCTCCTGCATTTGTTCTCGTGTGTAGTCAAAGATATTTCCAAAATATCAAATGTTCTTGCTTTGACAAAGTATAGCATAAACACACAACTATAAGAAGCTTCTGTTTATGTTCTTGTAAATCAATATTTCTTTCTGAATGTCTGCTCTGTTGGACTTGGGTCCCAAACCTGCAGGTGAGTGTCCAGGGAAAAGATGTTTGAGCTGTGTGGCGTCCCACTGAAGTCAAATGTTTGTCCAGATTAGATTGCAGAATTGGGACATTACTTTGCAGGGATGATGTTCGTGAAGTGTTTTTCTCTGTCCCTTTTAGCAGCAAACCAAAGAGCATTCTAATGCCAGAAGATGCTATTAATAATGGCAGATGAATATTTATAGATTTCTGTTCCTCTCCCAAAAGGCTTGAGGAAAAGATTATTTTGTTGAATGTATGGTACAGAATTTGTGGTGTTTTTTCTGAATGTTGACTCAGGTTTGAGAGTGATGCACCACTGAAAATGTAGTAGTATCCTTGGCGCAGTATCTTTCACCAAATTAAAGCTTATTGAATTGATGTTGTGTGATCTGGTGGGTATTATAGGAATTAAACTTTTCAGTTGATCCTTTTAACTTGTCTATGAAGTATGGTGGTAAGTAGGTACTAGGTTCAATTATTGTTTCTCAAGTTAAGTATTTCAGGTCTAGATAGTTGAATTCATCTAATTTATATGAAAATCGGTCTTAAATAGTGGCTTGCTGATATCTGCTTAATTCTAAATCGAAGAGTTTCAGGTTTAAAATGGGGATTATTTCAAGGTCTGAGTGGGATTTGTAGAAGTGCCCACAGTTGGCCATATTCTTCTCCTGTTGAACTCATTGGGAGTTTAACTTGACCTCCATGGGAACAGTCAAACTAATCCCACACTTTGGATTCCCAATTTAACCTACCTCAAAACTGTTAGATTTTATTTTAGGCAATAGTTCCAAACTAAGCCATTACATGGTGACTGAACAAGGATGGGTCCTACAGGTGCTGCCACTTTTCAGCACAGAGCAATACTTTCCACTGTGGGAGCAACCTGAATGTTTACAGGAAACTACAGAAACAGTGCCCACACATAGAAAACTAGATTGTCATGCAGGTAGAGTCTATTACAGCATACACAGCACACTCATTCATTTGACCTAATTTACACTCCTATACAAGCTTAACTTATCTATACAGTCATAGTTAAATTTGTGTCTGTGGAGCTCATCCTTGTTTGGTGTGTGGTGAGCTATTGATTAGCTAGGTGGTGGTGAACAGCAGCATGTGGACAATAGCAAGTTGCATGTACAGAAGGCAGAAACACCTAGCTAGCATTCCCCTGTTTTTCTCCTTCACTCACCCCCTGGATACTGCCCCAGGTACTTTGCTCACTCCCTAGATGATCATTCCGGGTCCCCTCGGGATCCTTCCATACCTTCTGTTGCTTTGGAAAAGACAGTTTCCCTGGGGCCCAGCAGTTTAAAAAGGTCGGGGGCTCCCAGCTTCCGTAGACACCATTGCAGTAGAGTCCAGCACCTCAGGCCATTTAAATCTCCATTTGAGCCCTGTGTGGCACTAGGGGCTGTGTAGTGCTGTAGGCTTGCTGGTCCCAGCTCTGTCCCTTCCACCTGAAGCTCCACTCCTCTGCACCTTTCCCAGGGACCCATCCTTAATCCCCCCAGGATTTCATTGTAGACTATCTCAATCTTCCCTGCATGCATTACTCCCCCATGTGCAATTATTTCAAAAGGTAAACTCTTACATGACATTGACAACTTCCCATGCCCATCAAGTTTTGACAAAGAAAGCCATGAGGTAAATTTGGTCCCATGTAACTTACAAATCAAACATTAATATCTTTACTGCAGTGGAAGTGTTTGTGCCAAGATGGAAGTCCCTAAATAGATAGCATCAGAGCCGTGTTAGTCTGAATCTGCAAAAGCAATGAGGAGTCCTGTGGCACCTTATAGACTAACAGATTTATTGGAGCATTTGACAAAGTGGATCTTTGCCCACGGAAGCTTATGCTCCAATAAATGTTAGTCTATAAGGTGCCACAGGACTCCTCGTCGCTTTTACTAGATAGATATTTTAACATGTTGCTTTCAATAGAATATGATTGGCTGACACATCAGCATCAAATAATTAAACCAGTTAGAAATTGAAATATTGAATGGAAAGTATGGAATTAGTTATACATTGCCATGCTACAAACTCTTCTAAAAAACTTAGCAATGCCAGTTGGGCCTGGACCACACCCAATATTGTATTACTTTAACTAAAGGAGTAGTTTTTAAACCATTTTAAATTAGACAGGTTGTTACTAGGGATATTTACCAGGATTATAATAATGGCCCACCCACTATAGTTACTCATATAATTCCTAACATCAATACTAAACTAGATTTTTTTTGTTTGCATCCACACTAATAATTATAATGGTGTAAGTATGCAGGTAAATTTCCTAGTGTAGATTGGACCTTTTGTGTGTGAGACATTTAACATTGGTTTACATCTGGTTTACCCTGGTTTAGCTTTGATGTAAACTAATATAAAGCAGGTTTAAATGGATGTAATTGTCAATACTAGAATTTGCATTGTTTTTAGTACTTTTTTAAACCACACCTTTAGTTAAACAAATACTGCTTTTGTGTGTAGACCAGCCCATAATTTCTCAAATTAAAAAATATCCTTTCCTGAAAGCATGTGGCTCTTCTCCCCCCCCCCCCCCCACCCCTCCAGTGCAGTTCGTGAGGCCCCTCCTCATGGCTCGAAAGCTTCCCTCACACCCCCAAAAACAGCCCCCTCCTCCTGGCTCCCTGTGCTGACCTTGGCAGAGGAGCTGTCCAGTGTGGCCATGAAATGAGATTTCTTCAAGGGGTAGAGCCTTTTAAAGGGGCAGTCTTTTGTTGAGGAAAATAATAATAATAAAAAAAAACCTTTGACCCGGTTCTTTGTCCTGGATCCACTGCTATCTTGGCCTTTTGCCCAGAATGGGTTGGCCACCCCTGCATTAGTGTCTCCCTTCAGGAATGACAATACTTAATATGTATTTTATGAAATGGTCAACAAAGGATCTAGAATATATTTTAAAACTAAAAGATTTACCTGGCATTGCTTGGGTCCTTAATTCAAGCAATTGTTGGTTTTTGGAGTATAAAATGAAAATGTATATGCTTCATTTAAGTCATTGATCTTGGGTGGGACCTGGAATGAAGGGATCAGCATGCAGGCTGCCCTAGAGAGAGGACTATCCCAGCCCTCTGTCACTGCACCTTTGAGCTTGCACAGAGGTGAGAAGTGCTTCTCCAGACTGCTGCCGCTCCAACAGGCACAGCTGGGGAAAGGGTGCATGACCAGATTTGTCTGCGTCCTGCACTCCTCAGCCAGAGTAAGGAATGCAGTAAACTCTGTGCACTTTACCCTCGCTCATAACGAAGGAGAGCAGCCATCAATCTACCTGTACAAATTGGGGGGAGGCGCTTTTTCCCCCTCACTCTTCCTAAAGGGTGCCTGGGGTTGGGAGCTCAGCTGGGACAGTCCCGAATGGGAGAGTGCACCACCACCAAGCCCCTTTTTACCTCCCTGGTGATTCTGTCTATTTTCTGTATAGGAAGCAATCCCATAACAGACACATCCCATTTTCCTGGGAAAACCAAAACTTTGCCTTGCTTAGTTAAGAGGGAGCTGCATACTGAATTTGGTTGGCCTAAGTCTTACCATCTAAGTGTTTTGAACAGACCCTCTGAAATATATAGTATATAAATATTTCCGTGAAATGTATAGAAAATACCACAACAGACTTCTGGCTAATGGAATGTGTATAACAGTATAATTAGTTTCTTTGCAGGTAGTCAAAGGTCATAGCGTTCCAGTAACTTGCTATAAAAGTCAGTCCGTAGGCTCATATGAGAATTTTTTAATTAGTTGTCCTGGATTCATTATTCCCATGTCATAATGACCTTGCTGAAGTTCACAAATCGTCCTCTATTAGGTTTGCTAGGGGGGAAAAAAGAAACATTTGATTAATGTACACAAAAACCTGTTTTAAGGCTCATGTAAAAAAATCCACAAAACTTTAGTTTAAAAAGTGGCTTTCCTATCTCCAGATAAAGCTCATGTATAGGGTATGCTTATTAATTTTTTACTTAGACTGATTTTTTTTATTTCTGCAAATAAATATAGCAAAATCTGTTAGCCAGCAAAGTGAAATTCTGCTCTTAGATCTGAAAGATTTGGATTCCAAAAATTGATACCAAATTTTACAGAACTGATAGTAAGAGTTGCCCTAAACCAAAGTGAAAACCAATTTTCCCTCTTTGGTTCAACTCAGTCTGCTGATTTGGCATAATACAGGAGGCCCCCACTTTACGATGGCCCGATTTATGCCTCCCTCGCCCCCCTGCATTTACGACCTTTTCCGTAAGTGTGGAAGGGGCCAAAATCCCCCAGCTTACATCCTTGGCCCCGCATTTACAACGGCGTACGACGCCTATCGTAAATGGAGGCTCGAGTTACGACGCCCCTGACTTGCGATGCTATCCGTGGAGCCGATTGCATCGCAAGTCGGGGGCAGCCTGTATTGTTTCTATGAGCCTGAACAAGAGACTGCAATAAATAAAAAGAAACAAGATAATATGGATGGTTTTCCTATGCTTTGGATGCTAGTATATTTTTCATTCTGGATAGTGGTCTGTACTGACTAGATGACAACAAGCTTGGTTTGGGGACAGTGTCCCTTGGTTAAAGGAAATGCTGACAATTTCTCAGAATAGAGGTACCATCCAGGAAAGACAGGAGTCTTGTGCTGTATCCCTGATTACCCTTAATGTATCCCATCAATGTTAGTTCTGTAACTGGGATGCCTGGAGTGATTGTCCTTGGTCCTGCTCTCTGCTTATTACACTTAGGGGCCCTGAAGAAGTCCATTCAAATGCAAACTTGTTCTGTTGGTTCCTAAGGTGAATCCAATTCAGTTTATACAGTGATTTGGAGTCAGGAAAACTGAGGAGGGACTGCTGCCTCAAGAACAGAGGAAGAGATACTTGCTTTGCTTTGAGCAGTGGCCAGTTTCACTTTTACAATGTTAAATCATTTTGACGAAAATTTGGGTGTATTCAATCACAGAAAAAGGCTTAATTGTGTTATAGGAATCTTGGCTGTTCAAGAAAGATCAAAAACAATCTAATAGTCATCTCTTGTGTTTCTTTGTGATCAAAAACTTATCTTGGAAATCAGGAACTTGTGTGGGGAACTTGTGCCTGATAATTGGAGGTAAAAACCTGTTACACTGACATAATGAGTCATCTGTGTTTTTCTAATTTTCACTTTTTTGAGTCTTTATTTCCAACTCTGCAGTATATGCATGTACTATATTTGTTAAAATATAATTGCAATGTAGTTCAGTGTATTATGCCCAATGGAAACTTTGCTAGCTAAGCAATTTTTTAATGTGACTATTCACTACAGCAGGACTCTCCTACTCTTAGTCAATTGATGAAAACCTAGATCCTTTTATTAAAACTGCTTGTTTTGAGAAACATGACACTAACTTGATGACTCCCATAACTCTGTAGATCATTCAGAAAAAGGGTCAGTGGTACAGACACAACCTCACTTCTGGTACACCAACATCTACCGGATACAATTAAAATATGAAAAGCTATAACTGAAAAAAGTAGTGATGCTATAAAGAGTATCAGTGGTTTTAAAAATATTTGCTTTGTGTATACATATTGATTAAATTAAAGCTATGCTGTGTCAGTAGATTATATTGTTACAAATAAATTCTAATGTGTCTATAAATTATAGATTTTTCCAGGGGAATAGTAACAGGCTTGTTGTTGTTGTTGAAAGTAACTATAATGACAATCTTACCACATACAGTAGTGTGTTCCTGGAATTGTTTCATCATGTTTTCCCAAGCTGCCCTCCAATTATACCCCAAATTACAAATACTCTCTCCAGCAAATGCCCCAAATACTAGATTTTTCTTTGCTGGACAGGAGAATTTCACCGAGTTTCCTACTTTGAAGTCTGCAACACTTCTTTACAACAGGAGCCCTTGTGTAAAAAAGAAAAAAATTAAAAGCAAAACTTCTCAAAGCTAAGCTAATTTATAATTCAGAAGAACTTAGTGCTGGCTTCTTTTCAGAATACCAGATAACTATTTGCATTTGTGATACACTTTGATATATGTCCTGTGAATTCCAGTTTGAATTCTTAAATTTCTTAAAACTTCATTCTTGATTGTGAATCCAGAAAGATTTCCAGAAGAGTGGGGGAAGGGAAGAATGTTCTGTCCCACCACAGACAATGGCAGCTTTACATTTTATCATGGACGTCATAGCACCCTGTTAATGAAAACTACTGAGAAGCTATACACACCCCTTAGCCAGGCTGCTTACTCAGTCAGTGCTGACCCAAAGCTAGCTCCCCCATGGACATTTTCCGATTCTGCTCTTGCAAAACTAGATAACTTTGAAACTCTTGCAGGGATGGGTGGCTGCTTGGTCATCCCTGGTTCATACAAGAGGTAATTCTCATCTCCTGTCAGCCACTGTTAGCTTTGTAACAATGATCAGAACTCTAGCTGCACAACTTCTTTGGTTCTGTACGTGCCACTTTTTTTTTTTTCAGCCCCTCCAAGTTTCATGCCTAAAGTTACAGACTTTTTGAACTAAATAGTGCTGAGTCAATTGCTCATGGATAGGAAAGTTAGCTGATTTTAAGTGGCTATAAGATGGAGAGGAAGGTGGAAATGACTGGGGACTATGTTTTGCTCTCAAGTTTTAAAAGTACAGGCAGTCTCCGGGTTACGTACAAGATAGGGACTGTAGGTTTGTTCTTAAGTTGAATCTGTATGTAAGTTGGAACTGGCGTCCAGATTCAGCCGCTGCTGAAACTGACCGCCAGTTCTGACTTACATACAGATTCAACTTAAGAACCCCAAGTCAGCTGCTGCTGAAACTGATCAGCCGCTGATTCCAGGAAGCCCGGGGCAGAGCAACTGTGCCTCGGGCTTCCTGTAGTCAGCGCTGGTCAGTTTCAGCAACGGCTGACTTGGGGACGCCTGGGGCAGAGCACCTGGGGTGCTGCTGGGTTGCTCCAGTAGCGCGGCTCCTTGGCGCTACTGGACCAACCCGGCAGCACCCCAGCTGCTCTGCCCCAGGCGTCCTGCTTCAGCCGCTGCTGAAACTGACCAGCAGCGGCTGAATCAGGAGGCCTGGGGCAGAGGGCTGGGGTGCTGCCGGGTTGGTCCAGTAGCGCCAAGGAGCCGCGCTACTGGAGCAACCCAGCAGCACCCCAGGTGCTCTGCCCCAGGGTCCACAACAAAAGCCTGGTCTGCTGGGGGGGAGGCACACTAGCTGCGCCCACCCCCCAGCAGACCAGGGACACGGGGAGCAAAGCTGCAGCGGCGGGGTGCCTCGCCCCTGAGGCTTTGCTCTCGCGCGGGACCCGCTTTGCTCGCGGTGCCCCTGGTCTGCTGGAGACGGTCTCCAGGAGACCAGGGGCACCGCGAGCAAACCCGCCGGGGCTGCTGCTTTGCTCCCGATGCCCCTGGTCTGCTGGAGACGGTCCCCAGCAGACCAGGGGCACCGGGAGCAGCTTTTCTCGCCCCGGAGGTCAAGGTGGCTGACCGCTGCCTGTGAGCTCCGGGGCGAGAGAGCCCCGTTCGTAAGTGCGGATCCGACATAAGTCGGATCCGCGTAAGTCGGGGACTACCTGTACAGTAAAACCTGTGCTAGCTGGAAAACTTTAGAAACCAGCAACTTTCTGAGCCGGGGGAGGGGGGGGAGAAACTGGAACTTTAAGCTGCATGTACCTGGGGGAGGGACAAACTGCTACTCCAGCCACCAGATCACATCCCAGGGTTCCTCCGCCCCCCCCCCCCCGCCACAGCTCCTGGAACCCCTGCGGCTCATGGCCATTAGTGCCCTCGCAGCTCCCTACCCCCTAACAGCCTGCCCACATCACCCATGCTTCCTGGCCCTCCCGCACAGGTCAGCCCCCTCTGCAGCTCTCTCCCCACAGCAGGCTGCCCCCCTGGCTCGTGGCCCTTCCCTCCCCCAGCAGGCCACATCCTGGTCCCTGCATGGCTTCCCGGTTCCCCTGTAGGCCCTTCATGGCTCCTGCCCCCTTCTCTCCCTACTTCAGATATCCGGAATTTTCAGAAAACCGGCAGGACTTAATCCCCATGCATGTCGGATAACACAGGTTTTACTGTATTTGTACTCAATCATGCAATTCCATCCCTATAGCGAGGGCTGTATAAATGGTGGCATGGGAGACAATTATGCCATCTAATCAGAATTGTTCAAATCTTAGAAACTTCACATCTTTTTAACATCATATCCCAAAGAGATTCTGAAATGCTGGCTGGTTAAAGCAGATCTTTGTCAACAAGGTACAATTTATCATTTTGTGGGTTGAATATGATCTGTGTGTTTAATACTTGTTTAGGCACTAAACTGTGCCTATAAAATTAACAGTTGAGCATTCAATACTAAAACAAAATAGAAAAGGGGTTTGTAAAACCTGGAGTACAACTTTCTGTTCTGGTGGGGGGGGGGGGGGGAATATAGTGTTTGCTATGAGATTACACTTTATGCAGCTTTTTGCATAGAGTCCAGTTTTACTCATTTCTTAATGTGTACTGCTTCCTTGCTTATAGTCACAGTCCATGATTAATGTAATAAGGTTAATAGAATAAGATTACATCCATTTCTCCCTTGACTTACCCATGTTGCACTGAAATAGTCTTAGAATCTTTCTTGCAAAAACTAGTTCAAGAAATTAATGTCGTGGTCTATCCTAAAAAAGGATAGTTGAATGCGGTGTTTTTTTGCCTACTGTCCATTGATATGTTGAATTACTGGCCTTTCACTTCAGTATTTCTCTGGATAGTTTTTAGAGATTGGAGAAACTGGCATGAAATTGTAACTTTTACATTAAGAAAACCATTTCCAACTGTTTGAAAAATTAAATGGGCAGATTTCTGAAAATTCAAGTTTATACTTTTTTAAAGGAGGGAGGGCAGTGTTGATCTTTGAAACACATTTAATGGTTACATTTATTTAAATTCCCACCATTTTTACCCACCTGCACAATGTTGATCATTGTCTACTGATTGATTGACTTTTAATTGTTCCTTCCTTTTTCTTCAACATAAGCATTATTTTTCCTGTTCCTCTCCACCCCTCTCTCTTACTTTTTGTCTTCCTCTTCCTTCTGTTTCCTTGGCCTTCATTTGTCCATGGGGTTTCAACACCACATTTAGGGTGTCTAAGACTCTTGTTGAATCAGGGCCTTCAGTGCAGCAAATATGTGGAATCTGTGCATGCTTCCAAGTTCAATAGCTAGCTGTTCCCTTATGAATAAGGATTCCCATGTCTCAAATGTATCTGTGAATGGCGGAATGGATACAATGCATCTTAAAGTATGTCTAATTCATTTTATTTTTTAATGCTTTCTAATGAGCATTTGAGCCAGTTTCTGTATCGGGGTGGGCAATATTTTGTGATGGGGAGGGCGGCACTCCAAGAATTTTGAAAGTGGTCAAAGACGCCACTCTTCCATATTAACGGAGGAGGTGTGGGATCTGAGATGGAGGTTGGGTGCAGAAGTGAGCTGGCAGAGGGTATATTGCCCAGACCTTTTCTATATGCACAGAAAGGTGCCATTGTTTTGGCTATTCATTCTTGTATAGCTGTAACCTTCATTCTCTCACCCCAATGACTTTTCAAGCAGGACCACTGATAAGTCTTATTCTGCCCTTTTTGTCACATGTAGCTTTTCCAGTTGGTTTCCATCATTCCCTCATTTGCTGAAGAACATTCAAACTGGGGGCTCAGAATTTTTCTAAAGGGAAACCTGCTGCTTCAACAAGGTGTAATGTCTAAAATGAGAGCAGAAAGTTTCTCAGTAGATTATAGGGCAATTCTACAGGCCAGAAACCTGTCATGAGAGGCTATTGGCTGTCCCTTGGGGTGCTATGTACATTATAGAGTTGAAACTGTGAATAACATTCATCCTGTCAAGGCTCACTTGCACAGTCTCAAGTGTAGTCTGTATGAGAGTTCTAATAACAAGAAAAGTTGTTCTGAAATACAACCTTGGTTGTAAATTGTATACTTATGCAATCCCCCACATACATGATACACTATATGGAGGAAGAGTAATTGAATCAAATTAATTCGTTTAAGTAAAAGCTGTAATCTTAGAAATAAAACGTGCATCATATTTCACAAGATTCTGGTATAGCTCGCTCTCTTATTGGAGCCTCAGGTAACACTGTAAGTCAGAGGCAGAAAATACAGAACAGGTATAATACACCCTGGTCTGTATGTTACTTCCAAAATGATGGGCTGTAAGAATAGGGGGATACATCTTTTTTTCATAAAGAAGTGTTTAATCTAAACTAACCATTTCAAGTAGACTCATTAAAATGTTTTCAATGCCATGCCTCAATGTTACGCATTTCATTAAAAACTTTAAAAAAAAAGAGTAGTCCTGCAGCACCTTAGAAACTAACAAAAAATTTAGATGGCATGCGTTTTAGTGGGCACAACCCACTTCTTCAGTGTTTCTTTTCCTAGGCCTCTAAAAAGCCTGAGAAACATTATAAAATGACTTTTTTAGGATGCCTGCTTTACCCTTTCTGGCTGTTGCCATCTGCTAGCCATTTGTATTCTCTTAACATCCCACAACTTTTCTTTCAATCTGTGGTTTTCCTCATTTAGTTGGTGACTGAACATTCTGAACCTCCTGCACTCACATCTTAGTTGAAAAAGTTTCCTCCTGCATATCCTCATAGCTTGCTAGTGGAACGTGCCTCTTGCTCACCCCATTCATCTTTAAAATAAAAATGGCACGGCATTAGTTCATTGCCTGTAGTATTTGAATAATTCCATGTAGGAAGCTCTGAGATGTTACACTTTGGAGAGAGAGATTCTGTGAGGGATTATATGAAGTACAGACGTGAGAGTGGAGATAACCTCGTCTATGAGCATTTGAACTTGGATCCATCTTCTCTGAGCTCTTGTAATGCTTACTTTTAATTAGGGTTGTTAAGAAGTGGATAATTTTCTCTTTGTGTAGTCAATAGAATTTTTATCACCTACATGATTAGTTGATAAGGGAAGGCAGTTAAAGCACTCAGTCTCAGCTCATGCCTGGTCTGGGAGCTCCCTCGCTGCAGCTCTGCGTTTTACAGTGTATTAAGTTCCAGACAGCAAGGCAGCCCAGTTCAGTCCCGGCTTGTGCTGGGTCCAGGACCTATCCCCGTGCTGGGTGGCTCCTGACTGGGTATGAGCCTTCCTGGCTCCTAATACACTTCAAATGTGAAGCCACAGCAAGGGTAGGGCTGCTGGCCAGCCCGCTTAAAACAATTACTGGGGGAGAGGGGAATGCATGTAGTCAATAGCTTTGCTTATCAGTTAATCGACTGCACTATTACATCCCTAATTTTAATACTAGTCTGAATTAAAAATATAGAATTACTTTGATTTCTACCTCCATGCTTTCCACAGCAAGAATTGCTTGGGAAATTGCAGTAATACAGGAAAGTCTTTAAAAAGGAGAGAAGTATAAGGATGACAATGCTAATACAGTAATAAGGGCATGATGTAAAATATGGTTGAATCATTTAAGTGCGGATTGGCCATGACACTAATCTATTAGACAAAGAGAAATATACATGTTTATGAGCCCCAGTGTCAAGGCTGTTCCTCACTTTAGCATTTTGAGTGCAGAAACTGGGGATCTACAAGAGACTTTAAAATACCCTGCCACTAAAGGCTTGTGTTGATAAACTCCCCAAGGTCACAGATTCCCTTGATTTGGATTCGGATTGCTACCACCACCCAAATGCAAAGCTGGAGGAACTGTGGGCATACAAATTCAATTTCCCTCAGCTTTCTTCCCAATGTTCTACAGAGCTAACAGTCAGTGTACGAAGTTCTTACACAACTTTGCATCACACTTCTTTGCCCTAGTGCACAATATTTTGAGTAGGTGTCTGAGCCAGATGCTCTATGCAGCATGCAGAGGGTTGTCAGATTGTTGAAACAAAATACCAAACACTACCCCTCCCCCCCGGGGAAAAAAAAAACACTGGGAAAAAATTCTGTTGAAGGAAAAAAGGAGGGGGGGGGAAGACCACAGTTGTTGAGCAGAATAAAATAAAATAAAACAGCATGTCCCCTTTAAGAGTGAGTGCGGGGATAGGAACAGGGGAGCAGTTGAGCACTAAGTCCCAGGAGAAGCATTGCTTCCCCTTGGTTGGCAGCCATTTTGTGCCGGCAGCCTTTGCTGAACCAGGTAGGCATGGGACCTGGGGGTGTTGGGAGTCAGGAGGGGAGACTCGGGGGGGGGGGGGGAGGAGGAAGCTGGGTGCTAAGTGTTTGTAGTGTTGCCAGGTGCCTGGCATTTTTGCCTCCTGGCTGGGGAAAAATTCAGAAAATACCAGACATTTTAGGTGCCCAGTAGTCTCTGAATTTTTTTACCGGACAGGAGGCGAAAGTACTGGATGGTCCGGGTGAATACCGGACACCTGGCAACCCTAAGCATGCAGGTTTTTTACAGTTGAAGTGCAGCTTCAAAGAGCCTCCATGACTCTTCTATTCTCTGCCTACTGCAGGGTGGGGAGGAGACTTTGGCGCTTCTTGTTTTGCAGCAAGGTGATGGAGTAAGGATTATTGCCAGAGATGACTGGTTGGGTGGGGAATGAAGGGTGGACACACACAGGTTTACTTCCCAAACAGTTTGTGATGGCCTCTTCAGACATGCCCCCCCCTTACCCTCAGTGGCCCCTCCCTGCAGCTCTTGGGTATTTGTTGCTGCCTCTTCCCACATTTGCAGTTCCCAGCTTGATGGCTGCATCCTGTAACCGAGTGGGGTCAGGAAACTGCCAAAAATTGTGTGGGGTGAGTAATATGATCCTCTGCACCCCTCCTCCCCCCCCCCGCATCTTGCCTTTTGCTTCTGCCCAGCAGTATGGAAAGTGTCAGGGCTTCAGTAGGAGCAAGACTAAATCCCTGACTCCTTGGATGTGTTTCTTATGGGAAGCCCCTAGCCTCACTACCCCACCATGGGGCTGAAGCTCTGAGCTGCACCTCCTCACCTCCCTGAGCCCAGAAGCTCTTGAACTTCTGGAGACTGCGATTCACAAGGTTATCAAGTTTGGCAACCCTTGAGGCAGACGTTTTCTGTGGCCTGGGAGGTTCTTTACCATATTCTTGAGAAGATGACTTCTTTGGCTTCTATCTTGTACAGATACTCAGATTTTAATTGTGCCTTTTCATTTTTCAGTTGTGAAATCTTTGTCTGCATTTTCCAGCTCCATAACAGCAGCCTCATTGGCTTCCTGAAGATCACTGATCTGATTCTTAAGACTCACTAAAAAACGCACGTATCTGTGTGTGACTCGGCTATGTCAAAAGGAAAACATCTCTTACATGTGTGCTTTGACAGAGCACTCCTAAGGACAAATAGGTGTGGACTAGTGCTCTGAGCAGCCAATTAGGCAACTCCTAAAAACAGCTTTGACACCAAATCAGTCTGACTAATTCAGTGACGGCAGGGAGGGCAAGTAAGAAAATATAGCTGTCTCTGGCCAGAGGATTAGTCAGAGGCATTCTCAAACTATAGGTTGGGAGTCCCCGAAGTGAGTTATTGACAGTGTTTTAACAGGGGTCATCAGGCTTGGCAATAAACCCGCTCAAGACCAGCCCAGGGGTGGGTAAAAGGCAGTCAGCAGGCTGGATCAGGCCCTCAGCAGCCTCCCCTTAGGTAGAGAGCAGCTCATGCTGTGCTCTGGAGGCTGGGAAGGAAGGAGGGGAGGCTTTGTGTGCTGCCCTGCCTCCCAGCAAAATCTATCAGTTCTCATTGGCCAGTTTCTGGCCAATAAGAGCTGAGAAATTTTGCTAGGGGGCAGTGAGAAGCCTACCTCCCCCATACCCAGAGTAGAGCCACATGATGCTGCCAACCCAGGAGCCTAGGACTGCCGCAGCCAGCCTGCCTCAGGTCCCTGCAGGGCTGCTAGCTGGGAGCCGCCTAGCTAAGCACTGCCCAAACAGAGCCTACACCTCCCCCCTGATTATCTACCTCAGGCAACCACCTCTGTACCGCCTTTTCCCAGGTCACAGCTCCCTCAGACAGTGCACCCCCTCCATAGAAAAGTGTGGCCTTGACCTCTTGCCAAAAACTTGGAGTAATCTCCCCATTAAAAATATTGCCCACCCCTGTTGTAGCCTGAAGGTTACAGGTTCCCATGGCCATCCTTAGGATTTATGGGGCCCTATGCGGTACTATTAAATTCGTGCCCCTATGCCCAATGGTGGTCTGGGAGACGTGGGGGACTATTTTTTGAGATGTGATTATTTAAAAAAAAAAATCTTCAGCAACACACTAATGAATTTTTTAAGCAAATTTTAAACTAAGGCCCTGTAGAGTAACACAGAAAATTCAACTATCTTACACATTACAAAGATAGCTTCCCCAATTATCACCTCTAATACTATTAACTCACAGACATTTCCCCTTTCCCACCTCTAATATCATTAACTCACTGGCATTCACCTTCCTCCCCCCCCCCCCCCCACATCCCCCTTCTGTTCTGTAATGTGATTTGTCCTTTTCATGTGTGTTCATTTTTTTTTAATTGTATCCTTTGGTATATATGGTTGTGACTGTTTTCTTCCATTATTTGATCTGAGGAAGTGGGTCTGGCCCACGAAAGCTCATCATCTAATAAACCATCTTGTTAGTCTTTAAAGTGCTACATTGTCCTGCATTTTGCTTCAGCTACCCCAGACTAACACGGCTACATCTCTACCACAGAAAATTCAGAAACGGACAGTATAGACCTGGGTTTGGCAAATACCTGTTTAATGGCTTCATTGCCACTTGAATAACTCTTTCATATGGTTAGTGTTCTGTCAGTTTTTTGACATTTTTAAAATCTACAAAGTAGAGACACTTTCAAAGTGTAAAATCTAAAAATAGTGGTGGGGTTTTTAATTAGGGTTTTCCCCCTTTTTGTGTGACTTCTCCTTCATTAATGTTACTATGGAAGCTTTTGTCTGAGGTAAATCTGGAGGCGTAGCCACTCTGATATGGGCAGCTAGAGAACTTGCTAACGGTGCCAGAGATTTTGTATTGACCAGCGTATGAATCTTAAGAAAACACGGGAGTTGAATGGAAATGTTTAATGGTTTCATTTAGCCAGAGGTGAAAGTAGGGCAGTGTGCCCTGATTCATTGCTCCTGCAAGAGCCTGCTGTGCTTGGGGAAGAGCTGGCTGGAGTGCAAGACACAGTGGTGGTAGGGCTGGATGTGGACATGCACAGAGAAAGGCAGACAAGGGCAGCAAACATTCAGGTGGCTTCCGCTGCTGTGTGGCTGTTTGGGCAGAGGGGAAACAGGCTCAGCTAGAGAAGGAGCAGGAGGCACTGAGAGCTGGGTGCATGGCCCATGCTGGGAGATGGGGGAGCAGGTGGACTTGAGTCTGAGAAGCCCTTGGTTGTTTATATGGTGACCCCCCAGAATGCTTTGGGGAGCAGCTGAGACTTTGAGAGGTGCTGGGGTGGGAGTGGTCCTGGGCACTCACAGGGCTGCATGTCAAGTGTGGCTGCAGTCTATGGTGCCCTACACAGCACAGCTGGGGTGGAGTGCAGTCCCCCCTTGGGTCTCAGCTACAGGCTTCTCCCCCTCCAGCCCAGGGCAGTGCCAACCAAGCAGCGTTACTGCCCAGGGAAATCAAACATTCAGACTCTCCAGCTGGGTGAGAATTTCCCTCTCTGTATCAGACCGTGGGGTTCACACTTGACACTGCCCCCCAGAGCAAGCTGCAGCCACATGAAAAGCAAGCTACTAAGCACTGGAGATCCCAGGCTGCTGAAAGTCCCTGGACCACGGGTCGTCAACCAAGCATACCCCCTCTGCTTCTGTTTAGCAAGGTACTCTCTGGGCTCAGATTCCCCTACTCCCCCTCTGGCACTGGGACAATCTGGCAGATCACACACGACGCAAAACAATCATAAGAATCATGTACCATTCAGTCGGATGTTGGAATGTAGATAATGAGAATTTTAAAAGGAAGCTACAGGGAATAAAGTAAACAGTGTATTTGGCTAAGTTTTCGTGTTAGCGCTGTGTACCCAAGGGAAAAATGTATTCCATTCCCAGCATCTTTAGTCTAGTCATTTTTTGGTAGGGGGATAAGGGATGAAGTAAAGTGCAAAGAAACTTAATGACAGGAAATACCACAAATGTGTTTTTTACACCGCCTAGTTTCTGGAGGCCTGACCTCACCTTCATTTGTATGACTTGTTAAAGTTGTATTTAACTCCCTCCTTGCGTATTGGTAGAACTCCATGCTCGGAGAAGATTTCTCCTTGCAGGATGGGCTGTATTTTACTGACTGGTACCCAGGTGTTGGACAACCAAAGTTTTATTGGTGAGGGCAGTAGGATTAGGAGGGAGGCTTATGCTCAGGTATAGTGCTCTAACTTTGTCCAGCAAATACTGCTCTGAGCAGAGGAGAAAGTAAGCAGGTATGCCCAGGTGCACTGCTCCAGCAAGAGCCGGCTGGGTCACTCTGCTGAGAGCTGACTGGTGGACAGTGCAACTTGTGATGCACTCTCCCAGCTGAGCTGCTGGGGCTCTTGCTGTAGGCTGGCACTGGGCTGGGCATGCTGGGTCACAAGTTAAAGGGGCCAGCTGCAGGCGTGCTGTAGGGGAGGAGTGTGTGCTCCCAGCTGGGCTACTGGTGCATTTGCACCTGTTCTGCTGCCCCTCTCAGTGGAGGCCAGGCAGCACACACCCCATCTGTGGGCTGTGCTGTTGCCAGCTGTCCCTGGGAAGAAGCCAGGGAAAGGGAGCAGCAGCTAAGGGGTAGGGTTTCTTGAACCTCTTGTTGGTATCCCGGCAGCAGTGCCCTAGTCGGCCCACAGTTCCCTTGTGGCAGTGGCAGCAAACAAAAGCAATGGGGCAGGGAGCCATCCATCAGCCAGGTAAGGTGACACCCACCTACACTCCCTCTCTCCTCCCCCTCCCCCCGTTCCCTGCCCTGATTCCTATACCTCTCCCTCATGCCCATAGCCCCCTGTGCTGATTCTTGTATCTTCCATATACCCCAATGCCCTGCTCTCTGCCCCTCACATCCCAACCCTGACTCTTGCACCCCCACCCTTGCCTTGAGCCTCCCACTGCACTGACTCCTGCACCTCTCAAACCCCAACCTCCTGCACTCAGCCCCTCTCAAACCCCTAGCCCTGACTCCTGCACTTCCACCCTGGCCTTGAACAGCTCCCCACACTCCCAGCCGTCGGCCCTGACACTCAGTACTCCACCCCATAAGTTTCTTAAAGTTCTGTTGTCATAACTTCCCCTCCCCCGCACTCCATGCCTTGATGCCCCTCCAAGGAGGGATGGGTTGTGATAGGACATTGAACCCCTGCATTTAGCAGACATCGCAAGGGAAGATTTAATTTTAAAATGCTTTCAGGAGCCAGGATTCATGACCTCAGAATAAACGCCAGCAAGCAACAGGCTCTTATTTGTATATAACTTAGTTTAATTTGCTTTTTTGTTTCTAAAAGGCCCTAAAGCTCCTTAGAGGATGCAGAGAGGAGCTTCAGGAAGAACCACTAGAATGTGGCAAATCTGAACTCCACCAATCAGGGAAACAGTGGGCGAGGGAGGGGAAGTGGTGGCAGGGATATGAAGTACAGAGATGCCACTGCTGCAGATTCTTCACTGCTTCAGGGTTGGCAAAGCCTTTGTGTTCAGTCAAGAGCAGAACTTGAACATCTTGTCCCACAGCATCACGTACTACAAGCCTGCCACTAGCGCACATACCCCTACATCAGGATTTACCAGGAATGTGGGAAATGACAGTGGGTTTTCTGTATGACCTTGGGCACAAAAATCAAAAACTGCAAAGGAGCCAGGACTAGCCATATGTTTCCAAGGTTTTCAGTGCTTTAACCACGTGTCCATCTTTCCTATTATCTTGTTCACATTATAATCTGTTATTTAGGAACAGTGGGAACCCTCCCTTCTCCTTCGCCTTACTGTGCCTAGTTTTAGACTCCATAGGGATTGTCCTTTCCCCACTTTGTCCCTGGATCCAAATGGTGTAAGGAGAGCCCCTTTCCAGGAAACAAGGGCCCAGAAAAGCATCCTCCAACCAATGCCACCCAGAAAGTGAAGGAGAAAGAGAAGGAAACACATCAACGATAAATCATGGAACTTGCATCATACTTCCCAATCATCCTTTCATTAATTCTGCTTTTATGTAATAGACCTTTCCTCCCAAACCTTTTGTCACTCTTTGGGATGTGGGCCATCTCTTAAGCTGAATCACAGGGCCCTCATCTCAGTTGAGGCCCTAGGTGCAACCATAATACAAATAATCATCATCATAGCTTATTTAGAACAAGCTTAAATGTTCTTGATGGGTTTTTTTACCATGTTAAAACTCTTCAGTGACATTTCACACCCATATATTATTTAGCAAATTCTGCCTGAGCTCCTTGTTTTTAAGCTATGGTAGAACCTCAGAGCTATGAATGAATGCCTTGGGAAAGGAGGCTGTTAGTAACTCAACAAAATCTTATGGCTGTTTTTTTTTTTTAATTTACAACTGAACATTGACGCATTACAGCTTTCAAACTTTACTGTGCAGAAGAAAAATGCTGCTTCATTTCAGTAATTTACCTTTAACACACAACTGTACCATATTTGTTTATTTTGTTGCTGCCTGTTTGCATACTTCTGGTTCCAAAGGAGGGGTGTGGTTAACTGTTCAGTTCATAATGCTAGAGTTTTTAACTTTGAGGTTTTACTGTAGCTTTTAGTTGCTGTGTGAAATGTCCTGTCAAAAAGAATGTGCTAATTCGTGAATGTGTCCAACAAAGACAAAGAACAATGGACAGTTAAATCGCTTCATACCAATTTGCTGCAGTTGAATTAAAGGTGAGCTGCAGTCAGTTGAGGTAACTTAGAGGTGTCCTCTTTTCCTTAAAACTCATTGGCTCCTGATAATGAAATTCACTTGTTTAGCATTTGTTACCAAGGAAATATTAACTTTCCAGACTGTTCTTCCCTTCATTACCTGCATTAGCTTTTGTTCTTACTATTACATATACGTTTACCCTTCACCCCATGTATCTCCCAGTTTTTCTCCTTCATTCTTATGCTCATTAGTAAATAAAAGTACGAAGCTGCTCTGAGTTCCAGTATTGCAGAACATCTTCTGTTCTGACCACGAATCTGCAGCAGCTCAACAGTTCAAAACTATTTTTATCTCCTTTCCTGGCATTGCCATCTGTCTAGTGAAGAGCCCAGCTTATCTAATTCTGAAGCATTTCATTCCTATGTCCTAGATTTGCTACAGCCCCTTTCAAAGAACCTCCTCACTGGTATTAACTGCATGGCAGTACTGAGTGCCCCCAATATACACTGATGTTTATGGTACAATGTTGATGTTGGTTATTTGTCCACATAAGCAAAACTCAGAGGCAAGGAAATGAGATGAAAGAAAAAATTAATGTTGGGCTGTTTAGAGTACTTTTTGGAACTGCTGCTGCTTTAAGTGTTACTTCATAATATACTACAGCTAAATTATTTTGATTTTATTCAAGGACTGATCCTTATATCAACTGAAAGTACTTCAGATAACAGGTTTGCTCTTTGTCTGCTTGATGTTATGCATAGCATTACTGTTACTGATTATGTTTAATTGCCATTGGGGGGTTGTCAGTTTTTCTAGGGTTCAGTCAATCAAACCCTTTATCAATAAGTAATACACACCGAGGACAAATTCTGATTTTCAATAGGAAGTGGGCCAAAATAAATGTCTCCTAAATTACATAGTGTTTGTGATCACATTAATGTGTAATGGCATGTCAACTTTAGAAAGAGGGAGAAAAGAGGGTATCGGAGGAGTGGGCATTATTGCAAGAGAGGATGCATTGATTGGCTGATGGCACAGTCCACAGTATATTGCAAGACTGGAGACCATAAACTGTCTCCAATTTCCCCAAAAGTGCACTTTGGCCCTGATCTCCATCAGAGTAGCCAGTTAGTCTTCCCAGTGACTTAAATGGGAGTAGAAAGAAGTCACTATTGGTCACTAATTGCCTACGGGTATTCTTGCTAAAAGACCTTTATTGGTGAGGTGTAGTAGGTATGTGCAATGTATCCTCACTGAAACACAGCTCTGGGTAAAAGAATGATTTTCTCTCTCTTGAGTCTATTAACTTAGTTTTTATAACATTTGTCCTTTCTTCTGAAATTCACTGGACTCTTTGGGTTCCTCTTTTCTACTGGTTTTTTTTATTCAGATGCATCCTTCAACTTATTCATAATTTCACACACATGAATTTGAGGATATTGAAGATTTCCTAATGTTGGGATTTTTCTTTTTTTGTGTGACAAAGTTCCCTGTGACGAGAGGGACGCATCTAATATCCAGGAGTAGGAAAAAACTTAGTACTGCCCTCCAATACAGGCTTGCCTTCATATCCTGCTTTGCTCCTTACCCCCTCAACGGTGGCTATTGAGCACAGATGGAGAAGAGGATAATGGGAGAAAGATTGGTTTTATATCAATTATGATTAATAAGCTAAGGGTTTTAAAAATGTCTTTGCGATGGAGAGATCTCTGTGGGACGCAGCTTGGAACTGTTGCAGTAATGTGCTAACAACATCGAAAGGGTCCAGCCAGACAAATAGAATGTGACTTTGGACAATCAGTCTCCCCAGCCAGAGTGAGTAATGACTTGGGGACTTCATGTTCAGCGTCTGTGGATCACTCTGAAGTGCAACTGGGATTTTCTGTTAGATGCCCCCCCTGCTGGTATGTGTGCACTAGCCATAGGTTTGTAGACCTTGAGTTTTTAGTTGAACAGAGGACTGACAGTGTTTCTTTATGCCTATCCCTGCCAAAAGGGGTGAAATCTGTCAGACGCACACAACCCACAGGCTATGTCTACACAGCAGCATTATTTTGGAATAATGAAGTGCATGTCTACACTACAAGCCGTTATTTTGAAATAATGTTGAGCTGGAGGTCGTCTTACCGGGGTAACTCCTGTAACCCTCATTTCACGAGGATTAAGGGAAGTTGAAGGAAAAGTGCTCTTCCTTACACTTCCTGCTATGTAGACCGCACCAAAAGCCGAATTAAGCTATTTTGACTTCCGCTATGCAATTGACATAGCGGAAGTTGCATAGCTTAATTCGACTTTTGCCCTGCTGTGTAGATGTGCCTACAGGGACCAGCTACAGGACCAGGCCCTGAACTGGTGGGTTTTAATTTCTTTATAGAGATATAATGTTGGCACTAAGGGTGTGTCTAGACTACAGGGGGTTTCCCCCCAAAAAGTGGCCTTTTTTGAAAAAACTTCCCCTATGTCTAGACTGCTGCCACGTTCTTTTGAAAGTAAATCAAAAGTTTTGCAGCTTGCTTTTTCGGAAGTACTGGTTGTAGTCTAGACGCTTTCTTTCGAACGAGGCTCTTTCGAAAGTATCTTTCAAAAAAGCCTCTTTCGAAAGAGGCTTGTAGTCTAGACGTAGCCTAAGCCGCCACACTATATTCTGTTCTATGAATTTCTCAATACATGCATGTAACAACACTTCTCATTAATAGGCATTGTGGACTAGATCTTTGAAGGTGTAAGGTTGGACAGTCTATGCTTAAGTTGCATTTATGTGCTTTGACTGAATGAATTAGGTAGCTGTGGTTCAAAAGGCCCATTCTAGTAACTTTTGCATGCTGATCCTTCATCTCTACAAATGCAATAGCGACATGTGAATGTAATTACCCAGCTTGTTAAGAAAAATCACCATATCTAACCAGATTTGCCCACTGAATGTGTAGCATTCAATAGAAAGTATCAGACTCAGGTAGATTCAATCCTACAGCACCAAATCTAAAACTCCCTTGCCATTGAGACAAACGATTTTATTTTCAATTATAAAACCCTCTTCCACATACACATGGACACATTCTTGATTTTTTGCAACCCTCTGTTTACTTATGACTATGCTGGGAGTAGCAAAGTGGAGAGAAAGGACTAATAAAACTAATCTCCAATTACATTACTATTTTTGGTCATTTTCAAAAAAGGGAACAAGTATCTGAGTTCACCTGTTTCCAAAAATTTGTTCCCGGCTCTTAATTTCCAAGGATTAGGTTCTGTCCAGACTTAATATTAAATATAGTTTAACTGTACTGGTTGTAAAAGATAATCAAAGGATTATGTGAGCAACAAAGAATTGTATGTGCAATGCGTGTAAGTTTTTCATATAATCTGAAGAGATTCTGACTACAGATAATTATCTGCATGTATGTATTGAGGTTTCACTTGTATTCAATATTGGCAGGCAACTAATTTCAGAGACGTTTAGCAGCAGCGATGTAAAGTGCAGCAAAACCCAGGCACTACATCAATTGGAATTACTGGTATCAAGCCAAAGAAATATGTCCTCTGTTTTAGCAGTCTTATTTTTTAAAATGCTGTTTATTTAAAAATATAGATTTGAGCCAATCTGTTTTTCTCTTTAACAGGATTAGTGGGCTAGTGCATGACAAAATAAAGATGATGCATCTAGATTTTAAGTAAGACATTTGACACAGTCCCCCATGACATTCTCATAAGCAATTCTCATTAGGTCTGCTGCTATTCAACACTTTCCATTAGTGACTTGGATAATGGATAGTGGAAAGAATACTTATACCATTTGCTGATGACACCAAGCTTGGAGGGGTGCAAGTATGTTGGAGGATAAGATTAAAATTCAGAATGACCTTGACAAATTAGAGAATGATGTGAAAATAACTAGGTGAAATTGAGAAATATTCATTTAAGAAGGAAATAAATCCAATGTACAACTACAAAATGGCAAATGAGTGGTTAGGTAGTATGGGGGGAGGGAGAGCTCAGTGGTTTGAGCATTGGCCTGCTAAACCCAGGGTTGTGAGTTCAATCCTTGTGGAGGCCATTTAGGGATTTGGGGCAAAAATTTGTCAGGGATGGTACTTGATCCTGCTGTGAAGGCAGGGGACTGGACGGGATGACTTTTCAAGGTCCCTTCCAGTTCTAGGAGATAGGCAATCTCCATTAATTCATTACTGCTGAAAAAGATTAGCAGGTAATAGTGGCTCACAAATGGAATGAGTTACAAAAGAGACTGATACCATTTTGAGGTGTATTAACAGAAGAGTCCTGTGTCAGCTACATGAGGTAATTATCCTGCACTCCTCAGCATTGGTGAGACCACTGTTGGAGTACTGTGTGCAGGTGAAAGTGCCACATGTCAGGAAACATGTTGGCAAATGAGAGAATTTAAAGGGGAGCAATAACAATGAAAATTGTTTTCTAAAACAGGATAAGAAAAGGTTTAGCAAGGGGCATTTTAGTCTTGAGAAAAGACTGAAGGGAGACCTGATAAGTCTTCAAAAGGACAGTGATCAATTGTTTCCGTGTCCACTGAAGAAGGGAAGAGAAGCAATAGGCTTAATCTGCAGCAAGGGAGATTTAGGTTAGGTATTAGGAAAAACTTTCTGCTGTAAAAGTGGTTAAGCTCTGGAATAGGGTTCCAAGGGCTTCTGGGAACTCCCCAGCATTGGAGGTTTTTAAGAGCAGGTTGGATAAACACCTGTCAGTGGTGGGCTTAGTTTAAGTATGTCTTGCTTCAGAACAGGGGGTTAGACTCAATGACTTCCTGAGATCCCTTCCAGCCTTTCATTTCTCTGATTCTGTGATTTTAAAACAAACCTTGCATTAACACATCATTCTCCTTTCAGCACTTCACAGCTATTTTTACCAGAACTAGGCATTACACACTTGATAGAGGGTGAAAAAATTACTTCTCTTTGAACCTCTCATCTTCTGTAGAAAGTAGGCACTCTTTCTCCAACTGCTGCTAGTCTTCAGTCTGCATTTACTTTATGAGCTGATTAACTTCCTCTGCTTTCTCAACCAGGGATTTCAGCAGATGCTCAGATGCAGCCTGAGATTCTTCTTCTCTGTTGCTAGTATTTAAAGTATCACAAATGGTATTCTAGTTAACAGTCCGCCTTGGGAAGCAAAGTGACACTCTAAAGTAGCTGAAACCACAGATGTAATGAACAAGTTCATATATTAGATTAAGAATATACCATGTAGATGAAATAAGATCCATTTACCCTTTAACTCAGTTAAATATGGTATTTAAATGTCAGGCAAACAATTCTTAGTTTGTTACCTCTATAATATATAAGATTATATATTAATTTTAATTTGTAGTTGGTTCTGTATTTGAATGGAAACTTAAGTAGTATAGTTTCAGAATACTTATATTCCTCTGATACAGCTTATATTTTCTTTTTGAGTCATCTACATCTGTAAACAATTACACAAGCAGAGAGCTGCTAAGATTAGATCTCATCAAAGACTGAATATAAATACAACATAAAAGAATCAATAAATAGAAATGAGATCTTGGAGCAACGTGGTCCATTCAAAATGAGAAAGGAAACCAGTCAGATGAAATTGCTGCAGTCACTTCACAGTTTTGTTGATCCAAAAATGTCCCGAAGGTAATGACTGTTAAGCAGATCAAATTATAAATGTATTGTTCTGGCAGATAATCAGTATTCAGGGTATTTAAATACTGTTTGCTGCAAAACATCTTCCAGGCATCGGCATATAATCACACAAAACATCATACCATGTCAAACTAACTAGCAGCTGGAATGTTTTATCTGGTTTTTACACACACAAGGTTTATTTTAGACAAGCTGCCATCAAGAAGGCCCCTTTTTTCTATTGTTTTGTTTACAAAGGCTGTATTTATTTCAGGTTTTTTGTTTGAAATCCCTATCCAAACTTAACAGCTGTTTCTTTCATTTTACCTTATTGTCCTAGTGAGTCACTCTGTTCAAGCATCCAAATTCAGCATCCCCAATGCTCCTGGTGTGAGGACATTCCCTTCCATTTACAGCCATGTTATCCTTTGTGTTGTGCCTTAAACAACGCAAAGCACAAGAGATGAGGCTTCAGCCTGCAAGATTGCTGGAGCAGCTGCAATTGTGGCCTTCCATTCAAAATGTCAGTCAACACCGGAGGGATCAGAGGGTCTGAGCTGCTTCCTAGCAAAATCTCATCAGCTCAATACATCATTTCAATGTATAGAGAAGGACCAGGACTCATTAAACTCAGCCACTTTTAATTTTGGCCAACTCCAACATTTATAAACAGAATGTACATACTGCCCAATTATTTAAAAAGGGCATTGAGCATGGTGCTTGTCAACCTTTGACAAAGGAGAATTTCTACCCACTCCGTCTGGGATGATAGATAACAAATCCAGCCTAGTATGAATTATTTAACTATATGCTGTCACCTTCAACAGCAACATTTGTCTATAAGCATACATTTGTGTCAAACATACAGTACATCCATTGATCATGGGTGCTTCTCACTGGTTTTCTTTTAATGGCTAGTACGCAGGCAATTACAATATTTGCCATTACATTCAATATGTCTTTATTTAATAATTTGAAATATAGGGGCCTGATTCTCCTTTACACTTAGGCTTGATGTATCCTTGAATGTAACTATGGCACATCTGAAGACCCCCTTTACACTGCCAAACTAATGTAAAGGAATCTTTGTCTAAATAAGAAAAGCAGGCTCTGCATTTCTTTCCCAATGTCACCTCTTTTTGGTTAGTCAACTCTTTCCTCTGCCAGTGTGAAGCTAAAGGTAGCTCTTTTTGTTGCTCTGCTACTAATGATGAAGCTGGTTGTCATTGGTGTTTCCAATAATGTTGTTTTTAAATCTGCTAATAGGAGCATGACTAAAAATAGTCAAGTAAACAATAGATTGAAATTGCTTTGTTTTGGTACAGAGTCAGTTTAATTTTCTCCCTGAGCCCAGCTTTGGGGTCAGTGAATGATGAGGCAGCAGCAGAACTTGGCAAATTAGAAGCCCTGATTCCCTCTTTTGATCTCCAAACATGAAGACATGCTGCAATGCCCAAGTGCAACCCTGAACTACTGCTCTGCAACAGCTGCTCCTATGCCCCTCAACACACACACAATCACAGAGTAAACCTACTCCACACATAGCCCTAAACAAGAGTGTCTGCACTTTTTACCCCATGTAGCAGCTATTAATGGCAAAGAAGATTCTGTAGCCTTACCTGACCCCAGCAACAGGGATGAGCTATTACAGTAAAGCTGCTTTCCCTTTAAGTGTGTTGAGTATTGTCCCCTCATCTCTCCCTGTGGCCCTCCCCACTTATCCTTGGCTCTCCTAGGTGCACTCCCTACCTCCATCCTATTTTGTTTCTGGTGTGGGAGACAGCAGAGGTCTCAGAGGCTCATTCTCTCTAAGCCCTCCTGTTCTGTGCTTTAGAAATGGAAATGAAGAGAAGCTGTTTCTTTTCCTCTTTCCTTTTGTTTTTACTAAGTGGATTTTCTCCACATAAGAGGAGCTAGGGGTCCAACTTGTATTGAAACTCAGTAGGAGCTGTTCACTTTACTTCTTGATGATTTTGAGAATCCCACTGGCAACAGGATCTGAATTTTAACATGAGTGTTTGTGGGCAAAACCCACTTCATCAGATGAATTGGAGTGGAAATAACAGAAACAAAAATTCGATATAGATATATAAACAGCAGAAGAACCTGTCAATTGTAGTATAGCTAATGAGGCTAATTAAATGGGCTGGATGTGTCCCCATATGTATAGCTTTTTGATGTAATGGACTCAAATCTGTAGATAACTTCCAGTTCTGCTGTCTTTCTGTAATTCCATGTTTCTCAAACTGTGGGTCCCAACCCCCCGATGGGGGAGGGGGTCGCGGTTGTTGTATATTGGGTTGTAGATATAGATCTTGTTGTTATGGTAACTAAGTAGGTCACTGGGGTCAGCCATCTAGTCTGGGCTTGTTCTAGTGAGTTCTGTGCTATGCAATAAAATGGACACTTGCACCTACTCCAGCTCTCTGCCTTTCCACTGATTTCTTCCTGTGGTGTGAAACTCCCCACAACATAACAAGTGGCGACGAGGATGGGATACCTGTGCTGCTTCCAGCAACAAAAGAAGTAGAAGTCAATGTAAGAAAACAAACTCTTTTTGGCTGTTCTGGAAGGTGGGGGTAAGAACTGACTGCTACCCTGTGCAAACTGAAACTAAGATCAAGGAGCCCAGAGACTGGGAAAGGAAAGGAAAAGGGGGAGAGTGCAGCAGCCATGGCTACACTTACAGGGCCACTGGGACCTTTTGAGGAGACTGTAGAGCAATGGCACGTATATACTGAGCGTTTTGAACTTTTTGTTATTGCAAATGACATTAAAGAAGAGAAGAAGGCGCCAATATTTTTAAGTGTTGTAGGGGCTAAGACCTATTCTCTACTACGCGGTTTGCTGCTCCCTGTTAAGCCAGAGACCAAATCTTACAGTGACATTGTGGAAATCCTGGGGTCACATTATGCTCCAAAACCACTGGCAATTGCAGAAAGGTACAGGTTCCATAGCAGAGACCAAAAAGAAAGTGAAACAATTGTACAATTTGTAGCCAATTTGAAAAAGCTTGCTGAACACTGTGAATTTAAGGAGATGTTAAATGATGCCTTACGTGACAGGTTAGTGTGTGGCCTGCACAGTGAAGCTATACGGAGGCGTCTGTTAACAGAAGCTCAGCTCACCCTACAGAAGGCCATTGATATTGCGGTCTCCCTGGAACTGGCCACACAGGAGGCACAATACCTTAGTGCACCCCCTGGGGTGCATAAAATGTCCCAAGAACCTACTCACAAAACAGTGAGGAGCCAGGAATGTTACCACTGTGGTAAGACAGGTCACCATGCCGCAGAATGCTGGTGTAAGAACCTAGTGTGTCGACAGTGTGGAAAAAAAGGACACATTGAGCGTGCCTGTAAACAAAAGAAAAAGAGGCCTGTGGCCTGGCGGAACAAAAAGGAAAATCTGCATACCATCAAGCAGATGCCTGATGATCAAAGTGACACCTTGTCCTAAGAAGTGCCATGCTATGTTTTGTCTTTGAAAGGGAGCTCCCATGAATACTGGGTAACCCCACTGTTGGATGGCAAACCGGTACGCATGGAAGTGGACACTGGTGCAGCAGTTTCATTGGTCTCAGACTCGGTGTATAAGGAAAAGTTGAAGCATCTTCCACTTAAGGCAACAAAGATCATTCTGAAGACATATACAGGAGAAGCAGTACCCCTATTGGGCACTACTGATGTTAAGGTGGAACTAAATGGATGGACTGCAGAATTACCACTGTTTGTGGTGAAAGGCATTACCCAGCCTTAATAGGGAGATCATGGCTTAGGAAGATCCCACTGGACTGGGCAGAAGTGCACCGGATGACTAAAGAAGAAACAGGTCTGACTGATATATTAAAGAGACATGCTACTGTTTTTGGAGAGGATCTGGGAAGTATGAGGGGAATCACCGTGAAACTGAACATTAAACCTGGTAACCAACCAAAATATCTGAAGGCCAGAACTGTGCCATATGCTATCAGACCAAAAGTTGAAGCAGACCTGGAGCGCCTAGTCAAAAATGGAGTCCTAATACCAGTTACCCATAGTCCATGGGCAACTCCAATAGTTCCAATATTGAAGAAAGATGGTTCTATTCAGATTTGTGGGGATTTTAAGGTCACTGTTAACCCTGTTATATGTGCAGAGCAATACCCCCTTCCTCACATCGATGACATCTTTGCGGGCCTGGCTGGGGGACAAAGGTTCAGCAAGATTGATCTGAGTTGAGCATATTTACAGATGCAAGTTGATGAGGAATCCCAAGAGCTGTTGACTATTGTGACTCATAAAGGGCTTTATCGTTACTGTTGCCCCAGCCTTGTTCCAGAGAGCTATGGACCAGATCTTGTGTGGCTTGCCAGGAGTTCAGTGCTATCTTGACGACATCCTGATCACAGGTGGGAATGAGGAGGATCACCTTAAGAACTTAGAGGCTACCCTACAAAGACTGGAAGAGTATGGCCTACGAGTCCGTAAAGATAAGTGTGCATTCTTTCAGCCCTCTGTTGAATATTTGGGACACATCATTGATGCTACTGGTCTTCATAAGTCCTCTTCAACAGTTAAGGCTATTGTGGAAGCTCCACCCCCTCAAAATGTTAGTCAACTTTGCTCATTTCAAGGACTATTGAACTATTATGGAAGGTTTATTTCACAGCTAGCCACACTATTAAAACCACTTCATGAGCTCCTTGGCCAGAACAAGGTCTGGAAGTGGACTGACGCCTGTGATGTTGCATTTAACAAGGCTAAATGTGCATTGCTAAATGCAGAGGTCCTGACGCATTTTGATCCATCCTTACCTTTACAGTTGGCTTGTGATGCCTCCCCATATGGAGTGGGAGCGGTCTTGTCACATGTTATGCCCTCCGGAGAGGGGAAACCAATTGCTTTTGCTTCACGCACCTTAAGCACAGCTGAAACTAACTATGTGCAAATTGAATGTGAAGAATTGGGAATCGTTTTTGGAATTCGGAAATTTCACCAGTACCTGTTTGGATGGAAGTTTACACTTCTCACTGACCATTGACCTCTGACGGCAGTTTTTGGTCCACACTCAGGTATTCCACCAATGGCTGCTAGTCGTATGCAACGATTGGCATTGTGGCTTTCAGGACACACATATGAGATCAGATATCAGAAAGCCACTCTACATGGCAATGCAGATGGTCTCTCTAGGCTGCCTTTGCCAGTCAAACATCAAGATAGTGGCCAGAAGAAAATCTTTTACTTTGAGCAGGTAGAGAACAGGCTCGTCACTGCTGCAGAAGTTAAGAGAGCAACTCGTGTTGACCCAGTACTCTCCCAAGTAATGGAACTAGTGATGCGTGGAACATCTCTACGGAACTCTGAGGTCTCATCTGACCTTCTCCCTTACATGTCTAGGAGAAAGGAGTTATCAACCCATTCGGGGTGCTTGTTGTGGGGAATGCGTGTCATTATTCCAAAAATCCCGAGACAACAGATGTTAGAGAACTGCATTCAGGTCACTGTGGAATGGTGCGCATGAAAGAAATTGCACGAAGCTATTTTTGGTGGCCTGGTTTGGACAGTGACATTGAAGAGAAGGCAAGAGCTTGTATTTCTTGCCTGGGTGTGAGGAATGCACCTCAATTGGCACCTCTGCACCCATGGGACTGGCCTGAAAAACCATGGCAATGTATTCATGTTGATTTTGCTGGCCCATTTGAAGGTAGCATGTTCTTGATGGTGGTAGATGCTCATTCCAAATGGCCAGAAGTCTGTATAATGCCTTCCACTACTGCTGAGAGTACTATCCAAAACTTACGGGGAATCTTCTGTCATTTGGGTATTCCTGAACAACTTGTGAGTGACAACGGTCCACAGTTTGTGTCTCAGGAGTTTGGAAATTTTATGAAAGCAAACGGGATCCATCACATCACTTCAGCACCGCATCACCCGGCCACAAATGGATTGGCTGAAAGGTTTGTCCAGACAATTAAACAAGCTTTGAAATTGGTTAGAGAACATTCACTCGTACAAAAGAGTCTGGACACCTTCTTACTATCCTACAGAAACACTCCTCACGCTACAACCAAAGTGTCCCCGGCTTTTCTAATGATGGGATGTCAGCTATGCACGTGCTTTGATTTGCTGAAACCT
Source organism: Pelodiscus sinensis (assembly GCF_052426305.1). Lineage (NCBI taxonomy): Eukaryota > Metazoa > Chordata > Testudines > Trionychidae > Pelodiscus > Pelodiscus sinensis. The sequence goes on from NC_143052.1 coordinate 206,210,838, forward strand.
TCAGAACCACGACAAATTGTGCAATGTCAGCAGGAAGGTCAAGTCATCAGGCGTGCATCCAGAGCAAAAGACCGAACCTTTAGTCCTGGACAGACAGTTTTGGCTTGGAACTATGTTCCTGGAGCTAAATGGGTCCCTGCCACTATTATTGCTCAAACAGGACCTGTTTCCTATACTGTCTGGACTGCGAAAGATCTCATCTGGCGGCGGCATGTAGATCAGTTATTGACAGGTTATTCCTGCCCCGAAGGCACATCTCCAGTTGAGTTGCCTGTCCTTCCCACTGCTGGTGAGCTACCGTGTCAAGGATCACCTGTTCCTGACTCTCCTCCTCCATCACCACCAGCGGCGAACAATAACCTCCTCCCTGAGCAGGCTGATCCAACAGCCTCACCTGTTCACACTTCAAGTTCCCAGCCCAGAGTCAGGCCTGCACCCATAACATCTTCGGGTGCGAGAACGCCAGATGTCCGCCGTAATCCACCTAGAGAAAGGAGGCCTCCTCAACGGCTGGACCTTTAGTTGAGATTAACTCACACATAGGGCAAAATAATCCCCAGGGTTAGCTGGGAACTTGAAGCGTTCTACCCTCATTTCATAGTTAGTTTTTGTTTTCTTAAAGTGACGTTTTTATTAAGGGGGGAGGAATATGTTGTATATTGGGTTGTAGATATAGATCTTGTTGTTATGGTAACTGAGTAGGTCACTGGGGTCAGCCAGCTAGTCTGGGCTTGTTCTAGTGAGTTCTGTGCTATGCAATAAAATGGACACTTGCACCTACTCCAGCTCTCTGCCTTTCCACTGATTTCTTCCTATGCTGTGAAACTCCCCACGACATAACAGCGGTATCACAAAGTTTGAGAACCTCTTCTGTAATTAGTTAATGAAATTCCTTTCTAGAAGAATGTCTACTTTTAAATGCATGATTGAGTGCTGAGGCAGGTTGAAATGTTCCCCACAGGTTTACGTGTGTTACGATTTCTGATGTCTGATTTGTGTCCATTTATCCTTTGCTGTAGAGACTGTCCAGTCTGGACAATATATATGGCAGTGGAGTATTGCTGGCACTTGATGGCATATATCGTATTAGAGGATGTGCAGTAGTATAAGCCCCTGATGATGTGGCTTATGTGGCTAGTTCTTATGATGGTGGTGTTTGTATAGACACGTGGCTAGAGTTGGCAATGCGGTTTGTTGCAGCTGTAATGTTTACTTTTAGGGGTGACAAATCTTGAAATTGCTGTAACAGGAAAAAATTCACGTTATGTGCCTTTGAAATCAACACCTGTGTAAGGATGCGTTCTGTAAACTATTGAGCTTCTTGGAGCAGCTGAGGTGCAGAACGAGTGAGATAATTCTCCCTCAGAATCAGTTCATCAGTCTTAATCACACAATTCTTTTCAGACTGCCATGAGCCACAGTATGAAAATATTTACTTCCCTCACAGATTTACTTCCCTTACCTTCCTTCCTCTCCCCCCCCCCCCCCCCCCCCCCGCATCCCTCTCCTGTTCTGAAATGTGATTTGTCCTTTTCATGTGTGTTCATTTTTTTAAATTGTATCCTTTGGTATATATGGTTGTGACTATTTTCTTCCACTATTTGATGTGAGGAAGTGGGTCTGGCCCACGAAAGCTCATCATCTAATAAACCATCTTGTTAGTCTTTAAAGAGCTACATTGTCCTGCATTTCGCTTCAGCTACACCAGACTAACACGACTACATTTCTATCACTACTCACAGATAATGTTATTGCTATAGGTATTTGTATGGCCTCCATCACTACGGTATCTGAACATCTCAAATATTAACAAATATATTCTCACAACATTTTTTGAAACAGTGGGGAGGACTATTATTTTACAGAGGGAGAACTGAGGCCTGGAAAGACATCCATGTCAAGCCATTTTATATGTGGCAGGCTTGAGAACCAAATCCAGGTTGTTCCTCATATATATTAGGAGCCAGGTTCTGATAGCAGTGCTCGCTCTGAGAACAGCTTACTCCATGAGTACAGCCAGATGGATTTCAATGAGAATACTCAAAGTAAGCTTCTATTCAACAGTAGCAAGGGTGTCCAAATCTGGCCTTAAATAACTAAACTTTGTAATAGATGTGCCCTTTGTGACGTATGTGTGATAACCTGATACAGGACTCTCCAGAATAAAATAGTCCAAGACCACAAATATTATTAGCATTAGCTTCTAGAAAATTCCTCGTGGAAGATGAACAACCTGAAAACTTCTGATGTAAGTATATCTAATATATTTATGAACTAGTGCCACATGATGACTTTATAAATAAAGCAATCAGAATACTTCAGTAAAAGTTTGCATGGAAATGTATTCCATTTTAATAAGATCTGTATTAAAAAACAAAATACCATTCCATTGCTGAGATATTATGGGCATGTCAGTCTTGTAATCCAAGGAGGCTCCAGAAAGACCATGTGATAGGCAGGCACACATGATGGTGTGGCCCACAGAGCAAGGAAAGCAACAGCCACTACATGAGCTCATTAAGTGCTAACATTTGGATCCCAGCTCAGCAAGACACTTAGCACCTGCAGTGTGTAAATGTGCATCTAAGTGACTTCAGTGGAACTTGTCCAACATTTAACCTCTTGTTTACTTGCCTTCTGAAAGCTTTCGAAGGCCCTGATGTCTCCTAGCAACAATAGAATTTAGATGTAAATTAAACCTTTGTGAGTCACATGAAGTAAAACAGTTTAATTAGATCTCAAAGAAAAATATTTTCTATTCCTTTTTATCTCCGAATCCAAGCATGGAAGGTGCTGAGTTCCCCTCAGTGCTCTCAGCACTTGGCATGATTGGGCCTTTGATGATGATATAATCCATTGAAGGAAGCAAAACTAGGGTTGCCAGATAGTTTAACAAAAAATACCAACCCCCCCCAAAAAGGGGGAGGAGACCAACGTTGTTAAGCCAAAAAAAGGCGGTGCACCTTTAAATGGCCCCGCGCTCCTCACTCCCCCGCCCCCGTCAGAGGCGGCAGGGGAAATTGTCCCCGCCAGACTTCCGTCCGAGGGAAACAAGAAATACAGGACTTCTCACATTTTTTCCGGACAGGGGACCCGAATAACAGACAGTCTGGGTGAAAACCGGACACCTGGCAACCCTAAGCAAAACTGCAGCTCCTGCACTCTTTCATGGGGTAATTCAATTGCTGTTCAGCTTGTTCTTTATTTTCCATTTTCTCCATAAACTGGTTGTATCTGAGCACATATTAGCTGTCATACAAAATGTAACTACGGGCAGTCCCCGGGTTACATGGATCCGACTTACATCGGATCCCTACTTACAAACGGGGTGAGGCAACCCCGCACTAGCTGCTTCCCCCCAGCAGACCAGGGAGACGCGAAGCTAGCGCCCCCTCCCCCCCCACCAGCAGGCCACGGAGACGCGGAGCGGCTTTTCTCAGCAGACACCTCAGCTTGAGAATAAAGGACTGAGGGAAGTGAGGTGTGGGAGAATAAAACTGAGCTCTAGAGAAATGTTTGGCTAGAGATTCCCCTACAATATGTACCAGTTCCGACTTACATACAAATTCAACTTAAGAACAAACCTACAGTCCCTATCTTGTACGTAACCCGGGGACTGCCTGTATTTCAGTTGGATAAGTTAGAGCAGATTCGCATGCCATATGATTATTACAAAATTTGAGAATTAACTGTTACTGATCTGAATCTACAGCAGTTACTACTTCTTAAACTTTAAGAGCATATTTTATTTATGTGCATGCAATAATTGTTCAGCCTGGCATGAATGTGCACTTGGAAATCCTGCTGTAAATTAAAACAATTAATTGGCATTATAGAGTAGAGAATAAAGACGTATTAGCCTGGAAGAGAGGGTTTTTGAGGGGGTGACCCTAAGTTTTAATATGGCAGTCTGAAGGATAAAACAGTTTCAGCCCTAGTGGAGGTTCTTAGTGCCAGCACTTTCATTATTGTGTTAAAACATCTTCCCAGTGGGTATAGAAAGTCAGGAAGCAGTGTTAATGCAACAGACAACCTCCAGCCTCAGATGTATGTGACTCAAATGTAGGTTGATCATACACCCATTTTGGCAAGGACAGTCCCTTTAAGCCCTGTTCCAGTCATCCCAACTTTTCGGGCAGAAGTGGGCATTTGTCTCTTCCAGCTGATCAAGCTGAAAAGAGCAAATGGGACAAATGCTAATCAAGACAATGCCAGCAGCAGTGCCAGTTCTAACCTCTCCTAGGGACGGGGGGCAGTCAGGACTTGGGTGAACAGCTCAGGCCAGCGAGCCCCCATGTAGTGTCCTGTTTTCTCTTTTGGAAATATGGTCACCCTACTCTGATTTTATAATCAGTGGTTAAGACTTGGAGCTATGATTTGGGAGATCTGTTTTTCTTCCTAGCTCTTCTTCAGACTTCCAGCATTTCCCTTCTCTCATTCTTGGTCTTGTGTATTCATATAAGCTCTGTGATAAAGGGGCTCTGAGTGTATAAACAATAACAATGTTTTAGGAACAGCAAAACTTGATGCCAAGGAAAGTTGGATATTATTTTATTTAATAACACCACTTTATATTGAATAAAATGGGATTCTGCCAAAGCAGTACAGGTACTATTGAACCTCTCTAGTCTAGCTCCCTTAGGATCTGACCGGTGCCAAACCCAATAATTTGCCAAACCACAGGAGGTCAATATTGTCTAGCAGCATTACCAACATGTCCACTGACTGCATACTGGGCTCTTACCAGACATTTAGGGGTAAATTAGAGCTAAATAACACACAATATTTGAGAGCCAGGACCGGTGACTATAAACAAACTTTGAGACCATGGAAAACTTGGCCACACCCATGATGAGTGGGTATCTGGCTAACTAAAATTATGCTGGGCCAAGGATGTTGCCAGACCAGGGAGACCAGAGAGGTTCAGAATGTAGCTTAAGTGCTTTTAAGTAATTGTATTATTAAAGAAAGGCAGAACAGTTAGGTTTCCCAGTAAGGAATTTCTATATTATTTTTTTTAAAGTTAAAGTAGATTCTTGAAGATTCATGAGAGATTAATTTATACAAATTCAATTCTATCTGTGGGGAGAAAAATGATAATCTCAAGAAATGTTGTAAACAGTTCTCTGGTTTAGTAAAAAGGGGAAAAGGACTTGCTTATCAAAATAAAAAGTGGATAAATAATAACTCCAGAACTGATTCTATAATGAAAAATTAAAGTACAGGAAGACTAATAGCAAAGATATTACAGCTGAATTTGAATTTACTCTATGACTTTAGCACAGTTAAACACAAAAGAAATCTTAGACAAGGTGCTCATGTATCAAGACAATTAGAGAACTTTATACCTGGAGAAATGTAATTAATTTACTTTCTTGTAATGAAACTCCTAGATCAGATGGGTTTTCTATTCATTTTTTTTAAAGTAATAATTTGCTGGTACCTATTTTTGGTCAAATCTCATACCTCCCAAGATAAAAAGGAATTAATTCACAAATCCTGCCTACTAATTGCCTTACTTCAACTTGAGTGAGAGGGTTTTGTTATAGTTAGTAAGGTATTCCTACACTCCTATGGTTTTAGCTTAGTACAGCATACAGCTTTCTTAGCACGTTCTGAATAATCTCAATCGTTGTCATATTTCATATGAGATTTACCAGAAACGCTGGAGGCTTATACTTAGAACTGTTCAGAGACTGACCATTTATTCACCAAAGCTATTTAAACTTTACTCAGAAGAAATGTTCCAATTTCAACAGATGGTGATGAGGCCATCTGGAAGCAAAAGTGACTGGACAAATAAGTAAAGTCTACTTCCTTTTACTGTTCCCAATAGGGCATTAAATGAAATGTTCTTTTAAATAAAAGCATCTGGAGCTATTTATCACAAACAGTTTAACAATGCTCCTGGCTGTTGAAGGAAAATACTGGAGAGAATTGTCTAAAAGCTGTTATAAAGCACTACTACAGGAAAAGCTTAATTATTGGGTTTTTTTGCTTCTTTGTGTCTTTCTAAATAGTGAACATTCAGATAAACACCTGCTGATAACAGTACAAGATAAAAGAAAAAAAAGTATGGAGAACACAATACAGGGAAGGAACGAAAGTGAGCAAGATGATGAGGGGGCAAGAGAGAAACTCACACGGCAACCAGCACAGTACAATATACAGTCCACTGGCATACTCTTGTATAAATAACCACCCATTTGTCTCAATTCTGTCTGGTAAACAAGGTGCCAGCTCTTTCCCCAGCTGAACAGTGACAGTTTCATTGCTGGAAACCAATCCAGCTCACCCCTATATGTTAGCATGGTTAAGGTGGAAATTGGACTTAACAATGTGTTTAGGTTTCATAAAATGAATTTAAGCAGCTGTCTGTATTAATTCTACTTAAAATGTCCATCTCCCATGTTGCATTCCTCACTCTGGCTGGGTAGTGCAGGGGACAGACTAACCTCGACCTGCCCCAGCTGGGGAACATGCATCCCACCCCCAGCTGTGCCAGCTGGAGCTGCAGTGACCATGGAGAGGTGCTTCTCATCTGGCCCCAAGCTACTGCAGTGAGAGAGAGCAGGGGTAATCCTCTGTCCCTGGGGCTGCCTGCATAATGAACCCCTCATCCTTAGCCCCATCCAAGACCAATAATTTAAATAAAGAAAAACAAAAATTGAGATAAGGACCTAAGCAACATCAGATAAATCTTCTAGTATATAATATGTAAATTAATATTTCAAATTATAAGGTACAATGATTTATACTTGTTTTTACAATTTTCTTTTCAAATTGTGCCTGCAGCAAAATATAATAGTGATTGTAGTAAGCATTTGGATTTAGAAACATCCCTTTTCCCTTGACAGTTCTCTTTGCATATCTGTGTGTATGTGTAAGCTTCTCTCACACTTTGTTTATTTTCATTTCTAGGGGAGGTAATACCAACCAGTCATCGGTGTAGGGAGTATGGGTGGGCTGCCACTGCTATAGTTCACTCTGCCTTCACAGGTATTGGAGATCACCATTCCCAGCCAATGGGAGCTGCAGGAAGTGGCGCAGACCGGGACACCACTTCCTGCAGCTAGCATTGGCAGGGAACGGGAACCCGTGGCCAATGGGTGTTGCAAGTGCCCATACCTGAGGAGGCACAAATAAATATACTGGTGGTAGCCCATTAGGGACGAATCCTGGTCAAATAGATCTGGTTCAGGAGCCAGTATTTGCCTACTCCAGGTGTAGAGGGTCTGGGCCATATGCCAAATGTTTTTGTTTCCTTCCTTTCATTGGTATGGAGAGCCTTGGAGAAGTGTCACAGAGCAAGCCCACCCAACCCTCTCAGGGAGTGACGGTCAGGCCTCTGAGACACTTCAAATGGTGCTCAATCCACAAGTGCACCAGTCTGGGATGGGGGGAGGGACCATGCCTTCCCTCCTGACTATGCCCATAACTCCTACCAGACCCTGCAGGGAGGGATGGCTCAGCAGCCAGAGTCACTAGCAATGGGGTGTATATTCCCTCATGGGGTTGATGAAGCGGGGGTAGAGGAACCTAGACTCGCCCTCTTCACTGAGTCCCAGCCCAGGGCCCTGTCAGTGCTGGAGTGGCTTACCACTAGTTCGGCAGGGAATCCCAACAAAACATGCCACGCTCCAAGGGTACAACTCCCTGCTGTGGGCTACTTCCTACCAGTCTCTCAACTGCAGTGTTCCCTGGTTCTTCCCTCTGGACTGGGGGCTTCTCCTGCAGTTCCTTGCTGACTGGCCTCTGTGCCTTGGTCCATTTGCAGTTCCTCCTCATCGACAGTTACCTTCAACTGAGCAGCTCCACGGGCCTTTATTGCTGGCCTCCGGCTAGAGCATGCCCAACAGGGCTGTATGGAGTGGGGCCTCACAGCCCCAGTGTGAGGTTGGTATACCCACTATAGGAAGTTAGAAGTTTAGGGCCTTCTCTCTCTGGGATGTTTTTGGTTAATACTTAGAATCAAATAGCCTCCCCCTTTTTTAACCCCTTTTTTTGTGTAGCCAATCTCTCTGAACATATTTTTTAACTTCCCTAACCCTTCATATTATATTTAATTATTTTAGTCGTGTTTCTTTATCATTCCTAGGGGTGTGCTCCAAGGTCTAGGCCACACATCTAATGCAGTCACTAGTGAAGGAACCTCAGGGAGCTCATGGACGTTTGGCCTGTGACCCTTTCCAATCAAAACTTTCTGGAACATTTTAATTATTTACAAGTTTGAACCTTTTCCCTTTACAGGTCTCTTAGCGCACAGTGATGAACATCTCTCAATTTAAATGGTAGCTTTTTTTGGTACATTGAGCTTGCTTTCTTTATCACTTCAAGTGGTGGGGTCCTAGTAACATCCAGTGACATCAAGGTGTGAGGCAAGACTTCCAGTAACATCATCATCCTTCACTCATCCATCAGCCTCTTTGACATAGGGGCAATTTACAACTCTGGCCACTCTGGATCTATTTTACTTTGGCTCCTTAAGCTATCACATTTGGGTAAGTTATTCAGTCTGGACCGAATATATTCATTTTGAAAAAGTCTCAGGAAAAAGAAGTCACAAACTTCAGTAGATTTTTGGTCAATAAGAAAAAGAGAAGCCTAGATTTGGTCAGCAGCTCTTAGTGTTTTTTGCTGTATCTGCGATACCTTTATATCGGAATCCTACCTAGAAGTGATCATTTTATCTGAGTAGCAAACGCTGGTAATTGGCATGTCCATATCCTTTTTATAGTTTTATATTGGAGCACATGAATGGGAGTTTGTTGTTAATTAACTAAATTAAAGTTTAAAATATAATTTATTTAACTGGGTCTGTCTATATATTGGGAGTCAGAAAGGACCTTTATTTTTCAGAAACCATGAAACACTGTATATGTAACCTATCTAATTTTTAGACTGAAACAGAGAAGTTAGAGATTTATTGCTTAGCAATTGAAGGAGCTCTTCCTCCTACACCAAGTGACACTGTGATTTTTCTAAGAATAAATGTAATAGGTGAATTTGACCTTTGGTAACGAATATTTGGGGCTGTATTTCTAATAAGACCATTAAGCCCTTATCTTTTACAGGGTTTTCCCATCTAACCTACTAATGACATGAAGTTTCCTTTCACAGAAGACTTAAAAATCAATACAGTGTTACAGAATTGTTTTGGTACCTTTCCCATTATTGATTAAACTCCTTTTAGCATTTAAACCTCAGAAATATTTATTACTTTTCAAACCTATTTCTATCATATGCTTCTCCAGTTTTCAAGCCTGACTTTGTAGTTATGAAGATAGCAACTTGATCCGAAAGATAAGTTGTTTCGGTGCTGTGATGGCTAACTCTGATCTGTTCCTCCCATTCATCTTTAGAGCATTCGTTAGAGATAAATGAATTGTCTTCAAGTACAAAGTGTAATCATATACAGACCTATTAAAATATAAAATTGCCAAAGTAGATCAGTATATTTGGTGTCTTCAGTCTACAAAGTGCTGGATGTTCTGGCCCTGATTATGCAGAAGATTTTAGCGTATAATTAAGTTTTGGCAGTGAACATTTCCAAACAGAGTGCTATTCAAGGAAGTGCTTAAGCATGTGCTTATCTCCTACAGAAGTCGATAAAGTTAAACACATGATTAAATGCTTTTTCTGAATAGAGATGATTTCCTAGATCATGGCCAGTGTCCAGGTCCTTAAAGGATTAAGCCTTAATTTTCTTAATTAATCTGTGTTGAAAGCCTGAGCATAATTTCAGAAGAGTTTCAGTGGCTTTAACAGAACAGATACATCGTTTATGGGAAATCATTTTACAGCTTGTTCTTGTGGCAGATTACGATAATTGTTTGTTCTTTGCAGAAGTTCATGAGAAATGAAAATGTGTTTGTGTTCCCAAAAGAAGAAAGACACTGTCCCTTCCAAAAATTAACCATCAGCTTCAGCCTTCACCTGTAGGAAAAACACCAGCAGTGGTATGGTGCATTGTAAGTGTGGTGATGTTGGATTTCTAATGGGAACATGCACAGGGCTGGCCACTAGGACCTGGAGTGTAGAAAATTGTCTCTGCTGCTGGTGCAGTGAGGGGCCATGGGGGCATCATTTGAGCTCCCCACCTCAGGTGCCAAAATGTTGTGGGCCGGTCCTGAACATGCAGAACATTGTTGCCCCTGCTGTTCTGTGTTTGCCCCAGATTTGGTACAAAATGGGCCTACAGAGGTGTCCATTGAAAGCTTATGCTTTGCTGAGTCTGTCTTTACTATCCATGTGCATATGTGATTTTTGTATTTAAAGCTGTAAGCATTGGCTGTGTACTGGTGTTTCAACTATTTGCTTCTGGGAAACAACAGGCGTCCCCCACCTATTGTGAAGAGCAGCTAGTCAAGTGAATAGCACTGCTTCATGGACAATGGGCCTTAAGGGTGCAATCCACATCTTCCTCTGAACATGCAGACTTGCAGAGAGGTGATGGTGGGTTGCCGAAAAAAGGTCTGGACAGGTAACTTGGTCCTGTGACAAACTCCATTTTTGGGAGATACCTTCACACAGTGAGAACAACGAAATTCCCTCCACATGGGCAAGATTATAAAAAGGATACTAGATGCTCATCCATTTGTCTTCACTCCAGTTCTTCACGTCAGAAGCATCTTTGCTATGAACAAAAGGATTAATGACCCATCCTAACAAAGGATGTACTTCAGAGACTTTTAAGATAGCAGATATGGAATAAACTGCTAAGAGACTGCCCCAGGAACTTTGTCACAGAGCAGCTGTGCACAGTATAGCATCACTCTTGGGCTAGGGAAACCAGCACTGAGTGTTGGGATCACTCTGTCATGCAGGTGTGGGATAAAGAACAGTGGCTACAGAAGGGGGTAGAGCTGGGGCTGGTCTGGCCTCGTTCCAATCCCTGACGGCTGGCTTTGCCTGGTGAGGCCTCAGCCCCTGGCCCCTCTCACTCTCCCTCTCCTCCAGTGGCTTGGGGGAGAGAGCTGGAGCTTCCAAGGCTGGGAGGGTATGGGGGGAGGGGAGGCAAGGGGGGAGAGCCAGGGCAGGCCTGGCCTTGGCCTACCCCGTTGCCCCCAGTGGCAGGGGGAGAGAGCTGAGACTGACGGGCTTCACCCTGGCCCCTCCTGGTGGCTGGGGGCAGGAAAGAAGGGCTGGGACTTCCCCAGGGCTTTCCCGGCGGCCAGGGGGAAAGCCTCTGCCTTTCAGGAGGGGGAAGAGCTGGGGTTGGGGTGGCTTTGGATCCCCTCCCCAGTGTGCCATGGGGTGGAAGAGCTGGGGCCAGGGTGGCCAGAGCTCTGGGCCTTCCCCAGTGAGAGGCGGGTTGGCAAGGGCAGCAAGCAGGGCGTGCGGCTCCCTAGTAAGATGTAAAATCAAGGTGTGTCCATTCACAGTCAGTACTGATATCCTATGATGGTCAGCTTCAATTCTTTGTGCTTCATCCTTTAAATGTCTGTCCAACATCCTTCCAATGAAGACTGTAAAATCCTCAGTGTAGGAACTATCTGTGAATAGAAGTCCATCTGTGGGGCTACATAAGCTAATAATTATAAAAATCTTTTGTAAGAGCATTAGCTGTTGTCCTAGTCACGTTCCAGCTTGTGTAATTATATCCTAAACACCCCCAAGCAATTTCAACTTTAAATCATATTCTAAAGTACCATGTAGGGTGGCCATACATTGTTTTATGCCTGTGGTTCTCAAGTTTTTCAGCCTGTGGCCCATTCAATGCAAACTTTTCCATGGACCATCAGCTAACCACCCATGATGACAAAATGGGGGTGGGAGTGCAAGATCGGGGTGGGAAGGAGGGTGCAAGAGTGGGATGGAGCGGAGAGCTATGTGGGAGGGGTATATGTGGGGGGGGGAATCAAAGTAGAGGTCTGGATAAGAAGAGGATAGAGATGTGCTTACCTGGCTTTGAGTCCCCTGCTGCTTCCAGGCACTGCCTCCCTCCCCCCCACCACTGTTCCCATTGGCAAGGATTCCAGCCAATGGGAGCAGTGGGAAAAGCTGCCAGGTGAGAGGTTTCCTATGCTGCCATTTTCCCAGCTGGGGAAGGGGTGGAGATGAAGAGTGGAAAAGGGAACAGAGTTGTTTCATCTCCCTGCAATCCAGATCCTGCCCTGTGAGGCTTGGAACTCCCCTTCCGCAGCAGGAATCCGATGCTGGTGTTCCAGACTTGCAGGATAGGGGCATGAAGGGTTGGAGTGTCAGTTTGTGCTCCCTGCTATGGGATGGGAGAGGCAAGCCCTGAGCTCACAGACCACATGCAAGATGGGTGTGGACCACTAGTGGGCTGCAGACCACACGTTGAGAACCACTGTTATATACCTGTCTTATTCTAAACTGGAAGGCAGCTACATTTCCACACAGGAGAAAGCAAGTTTTCTGCCAAGCATTTCAGCATCTTTCAGAAGCAAAATTAGCCATAGCAGCTAAGGTATAACTAAGTAATGGTAAGATCATTTTCTATCTTTATCGCGGCAAAATCAGGCACTTGCAAAACTGTGGTGTCTAAATCCTCCCCATCTCACTAGCAGGGGTGGTGATTTTAAAAGGGGGAAGGCTTTTTTTTTTTTTTTTAAACTATGGGTAATTGAACAGACAGAGCCATTGCCCAATATGAGCTGGCAATTTGAAGCTTGTAGCTACTAGAAACAAGCTGAATTTGTTTTTGAAAACCATCTTATTAAGGAGTTCGTACGCCTTAGTCAAAAAGAGCAATGTGTAAGCCAGCAGGGGAGTGACGGCCTTAGAGAAAACCCTTTTTTGTTTTGTGTTTGCCAAATTCACAGCAGCTGTCTCTTCCTCACTTGCCAGCTGCTAAATCCTTAACCTCATTCCTCACCAGCAGCAAGCCCTTGCTGAAATTCCCTGTAGAGACCTTTCTCTTTGGGAGGGCACAGAGCTCACTTTCCTTTCACTTGTGAGAGCCTGCAGGGAAATTGTGAAGTCTCAAAAACATAGGCTAGCAAATGCTGCCAGTGAGGCAGTCCTAGCTGTTAGTTAGCACCTCTTCTGAATTGTAGCATCTTTAGTGCTTGAAAAATGAGTAGTACCTTACAGACTAACAAAAATACATAGACTCATGAGCATTGGTGGGTAAAGCCCACTACATTGGATGAATTGGAATGGAAATAACAGAAACCAAAATATATAATCTTTAATATTTTAGTCATTTATGAGCTCATCACACATGTATCGGAGAAAATGGGTCTTTGCCCACAAAAGCTTATGCTCTGATAAAACTGTTTTGTCTTTAAGGTGCACAGGACTCCTCGTTTTTACATTAAGTGAATTGTTCAACTGTTAACTCCTTCCCCTTCCATCTACATTGTTTTAGTTCTTTTAGGGGTAGATCAGTGGCAAAATGCTCCTTCTACTCGTGGGGACTTCATATTCCTTTCCCCCTAATCCTGTCCATGGTTTCTGCAAACATTTTGCACATCATCTATTTAAATTCAGTCCAATTCCAACCAAACAATGCTGAGACACACACCACATCCTCCTGTATCTCCTCCCAAAGTCTCTAAGGTACGTTCCAGGAACAGATTTCCTATTAAATGTGCTAACAGATCCTGATCCAAAGTCCACAGAAGTTTAAACAGAAAACTCCCATTGACTTCAGCAATGTTGAATTAAGCCTCTTCTGATCACTTTACTGGAAGAGCTTAGTAAGTGCCACCAGGTTATTTTAAATGACTAATCATGGCTTAGAATAGCAATAATCTCATCAAAATTGTCTCTTCCCGGCAAAAACAACGAGGAGTCTGGTGGCACTTTCAAGACTGACAAATGTATTAGGGTCTTGGAGCATAAGCTTTTGTGAGCTACAACTCACTTCACTGAAGTGAAGGCAGGGGCAGAGTGGGGCGATGCACCTCCCAAGTGCTGCCATGAGGCTCCTGTGTTTATCACTTCAACTTATTTACATTTTCAGTACATTCTCCTGTAACATACAATCTTTTAGTCCTCGTGCTACTTTGTATCAAGAAACAAAATATGCATTTACTCCAGAAAAAGATGACCTCAGTAGCACACAGCAGATCTCCCTCACTAAAAGCTCTTCCAAAGTCTAGTGAGGGAGAAGAAGGGTACACCATTGCCAACCCAAAGTGTTACAAAACTATGACTGACTCAGGCCCTCTAAAATCATATGGTTAGCTTTGAAATCATGAGATTATTATAGATTTGGCATTCTTGTTGTTTGCTGTCTGGTTATTGAGTCTTTCAGATTAACATTCTCAAGATTTTCTCCACAACCATGAGAGTTACGCACGTAATCACATTCTCATATAGTCATCTGATGCCAGGAGCTGTCCAGTTGTCCCTGTGTAAGGCTTCACGAGCCAGGCTGTAAGGGGTAAGCGAGGTCACTAGGATTACAGTGGGGGATGTGGAAATGCCCATAGTAACTTTCTGGTCTGGAAAAAAAGTCCCAGCATGCAGCTGTCTGTACAGGCCACTGTTCCTGAAGGTGCCTGCATCACACACCTTTCCAGAGCACCCTGCATTTATGTCTGTGAAATGCTCATGATAATCCTGAAGCACCATCGGAGAAGTACCCCCTTCTGATGAATGTGCTCTGGGGCAAGGTTGGATGGTGCTTTAATGGGAATGTGTGTGCCAGCGATTGCCCCGTCAGTATAGAAAGCCATTTCAGCAAAGTCAGCCACGATGTCATTCACCTTTCCCAGAGTCACAGTCCTACACACCAAAATGTGATTATTGCGCTGTGTACTTGCAGAAGTGCTTCCCCAAAAGTAGACTTCCTCACTCCAAACTGATTTGCATCTAAACTATAGCAATCGGGAGTCATCCGCTTCCACAAAGCAATGGCAAAAATGCTTCTCTACCAAGAGAGCAGCTCTCATTCGGGTGTCTTTGCGCTGCAGCTCAGCACATGGCTCCAGGAAGGCTGCTTTGTGCACCTGACAGTTCTGTAGCTACTGCTCTTCATCCCACACCTGCATGACAGACCGAACCCAACACTCAGTGCTGGTTTCCCTAGCCCAAAAGCAATGCTCTACTGTGCACAGCTGCTTTGTGACAGCCTACTGCAATGCCACCTCACCTGCTGCCCGTCACATTGTCGGCCGCATCCAAGTAGGCTTCCTCTGATGCTAAGTGCATAAGTAGCACTGCTACAATGCGCGATGTCCTAAGCACATTGGACATGGCATGGGGAGAAGCCTGTAGATGCTGGAGTGCACAGCAAGGACTGTCCTTTTCAAATGGCCCACAAGGAAGCTGGAAGCACCAGGAGGACTGAGAAGCAAAGCGGTGGCTGCTAGGATGTTTTTCACAATCCCAAAATGCCTAGCACTACGTTGAGCATTCTCACAGCGTTTAGCAACTGAAGGTGATGCCAGGCACCTGTGGCATGCTTACCTACATCAATCTGCTCTTTCTGTTGGCAACGTGGCCATGATCTGTCGACAGAGTGTGGCAGTGTAAAGATGATTTGGCATCCATTTTTTTGGTGACTTATGAATAGCGACAGTACTCGTTGCCAAATCTTTCCAGTGTAGACACAGCCTGGCTGTGTCTAGACTGCATCCCTTTTCCGTAAAAGGGATGCAAATTAGACCTATCGCAATTGCAAATGAAATGGGGATTTAAATCCCCCCCGCTTCATTAGCATAAAAATGGCTGCCGCTTTTTTCCGGCTCGGAGCTTTGCCGGAAAAAAGCGCCAGTGTAGACGTGGATCTTTTGGAAAATAAAGCCTTTTCCGAAAGATCCCTTATCCCTTATTTTAAGAGGGATAAGGGATCTTTCGGAAAAGGCTTTATTTTCCAAAAGATCCACGTCTACACTGGCGCTTTTTTCCGGCAAAGCTCCGAGCCGGAAAAAAGCGGCAGCCATTTTTATGGTAATGAAGCGGGGGGGAT
This sequence comes from Pelodiscus sinensis, assembly GCF_052426305.1. Taxonomy (NCBI): domain Eukaryota; kingdom Metazoa; phylum Chordata; order Testudines; family Trionychidae; genus Pelodiscus; species Pelodiscus sinensis. Next base: position 206,226,724 of record NC_143052.1, read on the forward strand.
TTAAATCCCCATTTCATTTGCAATTGCGATAGGTCTAATTTGCATCCCTTTTACGGAAAAGGGATACAGTCTAGACACAGCCCCTAAGTCTCTCTTTGGTTTGCAGGTAACCCATCCTGCAGGAATGCAACGGTGGCCGCAGGGGAATGCAGTGCTGCAGTAGCTGTGCCCTGCAAGACACACACTTGTGAGGGGAAGCAGCAGTGCGATTAGCACTGGAGTCTGGGCAATGAGGAAGAGGAGTTGGAAATGCTCATTGAGGAGGGGAAAGGGGAAACCTTGCGGGACAACGTTTGGGATTGCACTGTCAGTGTTGCTGGTTACAACCCATCTAGGGAGGGTGGGGGAGTTGGTGACACTTGACGTTAGACACGTCATTTGTTTAACATTTTTGGTTATTGAGAAGCCCAGGAACTTGCATGGACATGGATCAATATGCTGGCTAAGACAGCCCCACGCAGAAACTAGCACCACTGTCCTTAAATGTTTTGGTGGCCTAGGCAACCCCCCAATCAGGGGTGCTGCACCACAGCAGGGGGTCTTCCACAGGAGGTGTTGTGCTCAGGGCTGCAAGGGCAGGATCTGTGGGAAGCAGGTGCAGAACTGGAGGGGCGAGTGGGGGAGGGAGGCATCAGGGGAAGGGCCCATCCCCATACTCACTGGAAGCAGCCGGAAGTGGAACGACCTGGCCCCTGCCTGCTTCATGGTCTTGGCTCCCAGCTTCATCACTTGGGCGGGGAGGTTTGGGGGAAGGGATGCAAATGCCCTCCCCACCTCACTGGCAGCCATGCAGTGGAGCGAGCTGGAGCCAGGTTGCTCTGCTTCCACTAGGGAGAGCAGAGATAGATCCAACCCCAGCTGCCACAGCCAGGCCCTCTGCAAATCCCGCAGGCCAGGTTGCTTGGGGGAGGGGCTGTGGAGGAAGGGGGTGGAATGATGGTGGAGTGGGGGCAGAGAACCACCAGGAAGAGGCAGAGCAGGGGCTAGGGCTTAGGGGAAACAGTGGAGTGCGGACAGGATGGGGGCAGAGGGTGTGTGTGCGTTTCCCAGGCCCCACACTTTCTAGGGACAGCCCTGCTGGGCATAGTCTATGGGAGGCAGGAGCACCATTTCAGATGTTAGGTTGGGTAGACATTAGCCATGATTCCAGGCACTTCTTGTGGATAGATATTATGACAGATAATGTAACTGTTAGCTGACAGGAGCCCTGTATATCATTCCTATATAAAAGACGGACAAATAAACATTAGACCCACTCTGCTCTACTGCTAACATATTCTGACATCTTGTGGCAAGTCACATAAGGGACACTGTTAGGTTCAGAGTGTTAATATATATTCTCACTTTGTTACTGCGTGGAGGGAGAGACCCTGTCAGAACTCTGGGTTCCATCTCAGCTCTGTAAGGGGAGTGGGATCAAGTGGGGCAGGTACAGCAGGGTTCTCTAAGAACATCAGAATGGCCATACTATATCGGACCAAAAGTCCATCCAACTCATTATCCTGCCATTTGATAGTAGCCAGAGGGAATGAACACCCTCATTCAGTGATTAATCCTGTCATCCATTCCCAGCTGCTGGAAAACAGAGGTGAGGGACATGCAGAACATAGTGTTGGCTCCCTGCCCACCCTAGCTAATACCCATTGAAGGACCTATTCTCCATGAACTTGTTTATTTCTTTTTTGTTATAGACCTTCATAATATCTTCTGGCAAAGAGTTCCACAGGTTGACTGAAGAAATATATTTTGGTTTAAATCTGCTGTCTATTAATTTTATTGAGTGACTCCTACTTCTTGTGTTACTTGAAAGAGTAAATAACATTTCTTTATTGACTTTTTCCCATGCTGTTTATGATTTTTATAGACGTCTGTCATATTGCCCCCTTAATCATTTCTTTTACAAACTGAAAAATTCCAGTCTTTATAATCTCTCCTTACATAGGATGTGTTCAATATGCCTAATGATTTATACTGCCCTTCTCTGTGCCTTTTCCAGTTCCAACACTTCTTTTTTGAGATCAGATAACTAAAAGATGGTAGCTAGTTTTTTTAACAAATATAACCCATGGGTTATATTAATTTTTACAAACCTCGTGCCCCCCTCCATGGGCTATACTCGTGCACGGGGTATATAAGGTTTTTTTTACTCGATGGAAGAGGATCCCCTCCCCCACACTGTTTCATTATGTTTGCCGGGCTGGGGTTAGGCTGCCAGCCCACGACTGAACAACACGGGGAAACTTACAAGGGGCGCAGCAGCCATAAACGCTCCGGAGCCGGGGCAGAGGCATTCCCCGGCAGGAGGCTCCCAGCCTGTGTGGACTAAGGGAAGGAGCCCAGAGCAAGTTGCTCGGCGGCCAGCAGCAGCAGCGGGAGTCTGCAGGTGGCCACGGCTCACAGGAGGGGGGCTGGGGCATGGTTCTTGTTGCTCATTGCTCCTGCGCGATCCAGCTGGGCGCCCTTCCCTGCCTGCAGCTGCGCACCGGACCCTCTCGCTTGTTGCAACCAGGCAGACACCTGCCCCGCCGCCCCAGAACCATGCCCCGGCCCAGGAGCAACAAGTAGGGTATAGTCGCTAAAATATGGTACTGTGCCATATGCCATATGCAAAAACGTCTTGTGCAAGATCGCATCCACACGCCAAAGTGCATCAAAAAAGTGATGCGCTTTTGTGAGAGTGTCCACACTCATTGGACACTTTGACACACAAAGCCACCTGGAACTGGTCCTAGCTGGGCTTTAGGTCACCAGTTGCTGTCGCGTGCTGTTGCCGGAGCCCTGCAGTGACACGTGCTTAAAGGGACCCCCCTGGATAGCTGTTTCTCTATTTCTGCTGCCTGCTTGTGGACCTCTGTTGAGGGACAGCAAAGCTTCAGCAGTGCCTGCTGTGGTTGCCCTGTTCTTTTTGAGGACACCAGAGCTTTTTTGCTTGGTGTCTGCCATGGAGCCGGCGCTGCCCCTGGGCCGGCGATGGCCCCACACGGCCATGCTGCAGTTCGTGCAGCATTTGCTTCCAGCTGCCTACATGTTCCTGCTGGACATGGACTCAGAACTCCTTCTTGTCAACCTCTGGGTGGCTGCAGCCACTCCAGTCTAGCTGCCACCCCCCACTATTCTGAGAAGGTTCTGGAGGCTGGAGACCAGGTCTGATTGGTGGGACTGACTGGTCATGGAGCGGTGGGACAACCAGCAGTGGCTGCATAACTTTCAAATGCGAAAGGCCACCTTCTTGGAGCTCTGTGCCTGGCTCACCCCTGCCCTCCAGAGATGCGACACCCATCTGTGGCCCACCACCCCGCTACAGAAGTAGGTCGCAATTGCCCAGTGGAAGCAGGCCACTCCAGACAGCTATCACTTGGTGGCCAACCACTTTGGGATGGGGAAATCCACCGTTAGGGCCCTCCTGATGCAAGTAAGGAGCTCGCAGGCTGTAGTCCCTGCCCAGGAGGGAAAGGAGGGTGTTGGATAAGGGGGACTCTCGGGAGAAGGGGGCTGGGGACTGTAGAGGGTGGAGTGCTGGTGCAGTGGGGGTGGGGGAAAGCCCTGGCTCACACAACCCCTCTTTCATTCTTTGTTTTGTGTGTTTCTTTGTCTCCTTCTGTCATCATCTCCCTCCAGGACCTGGACGCAACCATGGCCGGATTTGCTGCCCTGGGGTTCCCCAACTGCGGGGAGCCATCAATGGTATGCAGATCCCCATCCAGGCCCTGGATCATCAAGTGGCCCAGTTTATTAATAGAAAGGGCTACTTCTCGGTAGTCCTGCAGGCCCTGGTGGACCACTGGGGCCAATTTACAAAAGTGTGTGTGAGGTGGCTGGGTAGGGCACATGATGCCCAAGTTTTTAGGAACTCCAGCCTGGGAGCCATGCTGGAGGCGGGCACCTTTTCTCTCCACCAGGACTTTGTGGTGTGTGACCAGAACATGCCAGTGTGCATAATGGGGGACGCACTCACTCATGCCCTGGCTAATGAAGCCATATCCTGGCCACCTCAATCCCAGCAGGGACCTTTTCAATGCCCGCCTCAACCGATCCCGGATGCAGGTGGAGTTCATCTTCGGGTGCCTCAAGGCACGCTTCTGCTGCCTCCTCACCCGCTTGGACATAAGGGAGCAGAATATCCCTGAAGTGGTGGCAGTATGCTGTGTGTGTGTGTGTGTGTGTGTGTGTGTGTGTGTGTGTGTGTGTGTGTGTGTGTGTGTGTGTGTGCGCGCGCGCGTGCGCTCCACAATATTGTGGAGCGCCAAGGGCAGACCTTCCTCCTGGGGTGAGGGACAAACGCCGCTCACGAGGGCTGAGCATTTGAGCAGTCCCAGACTACTGCCACCTGTCAGGCCCCTCGGGACAGGATGCGCATCAGGGAGGCGGTCTCTCAGGCCCTCCAGTAACTTTTCCCAGGGCCTCCCCAACAGGGGCTTCTGTCTTTCAGCTCTCTCACTTCCCCCTTTCATCTCCTCCCCTCGCCCCTTTCCTGACTTCCCAATTAACAGACATGTTTGCTTTCATGACAAAAGGAAAATGCAGGACAATGTAGCACTTTAAAGACTAACAAGATGGTTTATTAGATGATGCGCTTTTGTGGGCCAGACCCACTTCCTCAAAGTGGGTCTGGCCCACGAAAGCTCATCATCTAATAAACCATCTTGTTAGTCTTTAAAGTGCTACATTGTCCTGCATTTTTGTTCAACTACCCCAGACTAACACGGCTACATTTCTATCACTATGACAAAAGGAGTTTTTCCCTTCCTCAGTTTCCATGTTTTCCTGCCTGTGCTTATGCCCTTTGATTTCACAGCCTGCACCCACCCCCACACTGCACAGTCTAATATTAACTCCTCTCTCTTGCCAGCACAGTGACTCCTGCCCTGGACCCAGAGCTGGAGACACGCTTCCTGCAAGCTGCCGGGCATGCTGTCTTCACCCTGGGCACAGAGGAGGCCACCCCTCAAGCCAAGTGGATCTTTCTCCAACTCCTCTCTGCCAGGTGCAGGAGTGGCCTCTGGTCCCTGCTCCCTTTATTGGCCAGAGCTAGAGGTGGGTGGGCAGAGATAGGAAAAAGCTGCATAGTAGGTTCCTTCCTTCCAAGGGGGGGTCACATTACTCTCTGCGGGGATTCCTTCCTTCCGTCTTCCCTGGCACATGCTGTGTTTGGCTAGCAGCCCAGCTTCCATCCACAGCAGCTTGGCTCTTCCCTACTCTGCTGCCTACAAGATCCTCTTCAGAGAACTGCTAGGTCATGAATTGAAGAGCCAGCTGGCATCCTGCCCTGAACCCTTGCTAATTGCTGACAGTGGGATGTGAATGAGCAAGGCCAGGCTATGTGTTTGGGGATTTCAGTAGTGCTTCCCAGAGACCCACATCCTATGGCAGGTAGAGCCCCAGTTTCGCTAATTCTGACCCATGGTGTGATGAATGGGAGCAGTACTGCTGTTTTCTGGACATCCCCACCATGCAGTTAACTAAATTGCTTGTAAAGGTTAATCCTACAGAGAGTCTCCAGGAATGGTAGGGAAGCAGGAAGTATTGGAAGCCAGGAGAGCCAATGGAAACAGAGTGGGAGGTTTTGAATTGGAAGCAGTGATCTTCCTCTTATAAAAATTGGAATTCCTCTGCAGCAGGGGCATGAGTCTCTCTGTCCTTCTCCACCTGCTGCAATTGGATTGGGCCAGGGAAACAGCGATTGGAAGCACTCAGACATTGGAAGCAGACGGCCGAATGTGTTTGACTTTCTCACAGGATGCCCATCCCTGCTGCAGCTCAGTGGTGCTGGGATTGGCACCAAGACAGCAGGATCCTGGGATCTGGGAACACAGCCAGAGTGGGGGAGATAAGGATACTGTGCCAGAGTACAACATAGCTCAGGGAGTGGGGCTGGCTGGGTTCCCTGCAGTGGATATCGCCAGGGACCAGGACAAAAGCTACTTCTTACTCTCAGATGAGAGCTCCCTATCCCTGCACCCAGTAGGATAGTCTAGTATTAAGGATCTCATAGTTGAACTTCGCTAATTGCTGTGATTTGGCATCTGTGCGCCACTCCAGAGGGCACTGGTGACTCCAGCCTCTGTGGATACAGGGGAAACTTCTGGCACTGGTGCATGTAGCAGGCGCACACACCTATGTTGAACAAGCACTCAAAGATGAAAGAACCATTCCTTCCCTCCAAGAAGGGCAAATAATAGTTCTCTGAACAACCCCAGAGAAATCTGGAACAAGGATGTTTTTATAGCTGCTTTAAGACTTTGAAGGGAGGAGAACTGCACATGCATTAAATTGTTCTCAGAGGAAAAGGGGCATGGAGTACTTTAAAAAAAATTGCAGTGATGTCAGATGAAGGGCCGAGGTATTAAATCATCATTAAGCACAGCAATCCAGCAACTGTCTGAGAGAAGTATCTGGCCTAGTAGCTCTTGAAGGTATAATGACAGGTGGACTCAGGTTTCAAATCGGGGGGAAGAAAACCCTCTGGCTGTGTCTAGACTGGCAAGTTTTTCCACAAAAGCAGCTGCTTTTGCCGAAAAACTTGCCAGCTCTCTACACTGGCCGCTTGAATTTGCGCAAGAGCACTGACAATCTCATATAAGATATCAGTGCTTCTTGTAGAAATACTACGTTGCTCCTGTTCGGGCAAAAGTCCTTTTGCGCAAAAGCTTTTGCACAAAAGGGCCAGTGTAGACAGCTCAGCTTTGTTTTGCGCAAAAAAGCCCCGATGGCGAAAATGGCGATCGGGGCTTTTTTGCACAAAAGCGCGTCTAGATTAGCACGGACGCTTTTCCGCAAAAAGTGCTTTTGTGAAAGTGCTAGATGCTCTTTTCCGCATATGCTTTTAACGGAAAATCATGCCACTCTAGACGTAGCCAAAATGTTTATATACTGCAAATTAAACCTTGGCATTTTCCATTAAATTCTTCTGTCACCCTTTAATTATAAGACTCTATGAATTCCTTGTTTTATATAGATGAGAATTTTAGTTAAAACTTGTGCAGTGCTTTGAGTTGCTGTACACCATTACTTGGCAAACTTGATAAACAGATGCACTCACAGTACAATAGGTTTTATTTACATTTGTCATGAGCTTTTATGCATTTTAAGTGACACCTAAGGAAGGATGATGTGCCCCAAATTGCAGAGGGAGACATGTTCCCAAGAAGCACAGTCTTTCCAGGCAACTGACCACAGACCAGCAACTGCTTAGTTAAACTAGCATCCTGCTATACAGGCTTTTAAAGGAGATGGATTTAAATCATGACACTGTGTCTGTATGACCCAGAGTAAGTCATTAAGCCTCAGATCCTGAAAGGCACTTAACTTCCATGGAATTTAAGAGCCTCTATACCGCTAAGGATCTGGCCCCTTAGCCTCTCTTTACTTCACTTCCCTATCTGTAAAAGGGGGGGTAATTGTATTGTCCTACCTCACAGGGATAGTTTGAGGATAAATACATTGTGAGAAGCTCAGGTACTTTGGTGCTAGGGAACTACATAAGACCTATAGATACATAGACATATATCATTTGGCAACACATGTTCTAAAACACTGTGTTCTCTTACCTCATCCCTGTGTGGGATCCCTTACAGAGGTGACCTAACATAATAAATATTTCAGAATGATTAAAGGTAACACAAGGAATGTGCATTACTTAGGTCCCAAATGAGCCTTTGTTTGCGGTTGTTGGTGTGATTTTAATTGATGCACAGCCAGCGTTGGTGATGCTTCAAAATGTATTGAGAGTCTTGCAATATTTGTTGTTTGTCTTCAAACTCCTGGAGTCATAATTTTAAATTATATACAATGTATAGCTCATGAAATCGCAGACAAACTTGAAAACGTGAAACTGAAAGGCTGAAAAATCAGAAGGCAAGTAATAGAAAGAATCTGCGATTGGCTTAAAAATCATGAGCTTTAAAAATAACCATCAATCTCAGTTTTTGAAGGGCCCTGACTCAGGTTTTTGAATGCTCAGGCCTGCCCATACTGCATATGTTTGATGCTGGCCTGTTGCAGTGTGATCCACATGTTCATTGTCAGGCCTGAAGTCTTTGTGTTAAAAAAATCTCCTGTTAGGTGTGTAAAGAAAGCCTGAAAAGAGAGAGCGAGAGTGTTTGTGCATGTGCGTGTGCATGATCCTGAAGGCCCGGAAACAGATGTATGAACAGCTCCTACTTGACTAGCAGTGGGATCTAGAACTTTTCAGTGTTGGATTACTGGGTCAAATCGAGTCCTAGTGGCTAAAGACAGCGTCCCTTTAATGGTGCTACCTGGAGTTAAGGGGACTCTTCCTAGTGGACAGGTGGCTATACTGCTGTTTGTTTTTCAAAAGAGGTGACAGGGAGTGAACTGCCTTGTGGCACATGAGGGAGAAGGCTCACTGACACGGGGAAGCATAGGCTGCCTCATGTCCATTCATGAGGCTATACCCAGGACTTCATATTAAAGTGCTGTGAGCTGAGCTCCTGTAATTCAAGTAAGTGACTTTAGCTTTCATGAAAAATGAGGGAAGTCAACAAGTGTCTTGTTTTTAATTAAACACTGCTAGGAATTTTTGAACTAAGGCAAAAATCATTAAGAAAGCGAAACCAATTCTCTGCTCAGAAAAGTGTAAATTCTACTTTTTATATGATTAATCAATCAAAGTTCCAAATTAAAAGCGGAGTTCGCTAAAAATGAACATAAATATCACATCTGTGCCAATGGCTTCTTTGAGCAAAGCACTGCTATTTAATCAAATAAAGCAAGCCCCATGAATTGGGCCAGCAGTATTTTGCAACCCCAACCCAGCTGCTCAAATAGCAGTTGTGTTTTTACATCCAGAACTGCATTTCCTTGACATCTGCCGACAGCAAAATAACAGTGGAGACCAATTTGTTTTGTTGCACTCGTCTTTGAAAGTTTTTCCAACCGTGTGTGGTTCCAACAACCAAGTAGAAATGAACTTTGTTTAAGAAAGAGAAATCAAAGAAATAAGAGATTGATGATTCCAAAAGAAAGCAAGTGAGCATTTCATATCTTATCAGCCACTGCACCAAACTAATCATTCAAACAGTTTTTAGAGGGGCCTGTCCTGTACACTCATTGGGTTTTTTAAGTGACTACATTTAGTAATTAGATGGTATGCTTGAAATATGTATCCTCATTCAGAAATGGATTATATTAAAAACAACTGTTTTGCCATCCCTGCTGAGGCAATAGGGGGTTGGGCCTGACCGCAATGCCATTAAACATGTTCTGACAGGGCACATCTACACAGCAGGGCAAAAGTCAAATTGAGCTACCATCAATTGCGTAGCTGAATTTGAAATAGCTTAACTTGGCTTTTGGCGCTGTCTCCACAGCAGGAAGTCGAAGGAAGAACACACTTCCATCCACTTCCCTTACTCCTTGTAAAATGCAGGTTACAGGAGTCAGAGTAAGAAGTCCACCAGCTCACCATTATTTTGAAATAACAGCTTGCTGTGTAGATGCGCTCTTGTTATTTTGGAATAAAATCAGTTATTCCGAAATAACGCTGCTGTGTAGACAATACTCATGATGGGCACGCATAGTACATGCCAGATGTGCTCCACCCTATGATGGTCTTGGAGAGCAGGTAGGTGAGACCTAGCTAGAGCAGGGTAAGCTACACATTCGCTGTACTGAGAGTGTTGCTGGGAGATAGCTTCCCACCCTGTGGCAGGCAGGAAGTGTGAGAACGGGCAGAGGTTGCACCCAGAGCTGTGACTAGGATGGGGAGCTGAGAACAAACATGCTGGTGTTGGCCACAGGCATGCAGTATGGAGAACCAGGGAGGGAAGTGAAACCGGTCAGGGTTGGTGAATGTCACTAATCACACCTCTGAAAGTGGGGAGCTGGCACGAACAGTGCACACCCATAGCTCACACGGCCGGGACCAGGGGGAAAAGTTAAAAACTGGAAGCAAGTACATGCTAAGACTCCATGACCTCGAGTAGGGTGGTGAGGAACTGTGGCCAACCCTGCCCGGTGACTGCAGCAGACCAGTAACAGTGCAGGAAGCTAATTGGCAAGTAAGCCCAGCGAGAGGCAGTGAACCCAGACAAGCCTGGCACATGCTGAAAGGACAGTGCCAGGTGTGTGGCTTAACTAAGATGGGCATGGTACAGCCATGCAGAGCTGAGTCCAGGGGGTTGGGAACAGTGCTAAAACCAGGAAGAGTGTATGCCACAGACACAGCACACAGCCCAGAGTGCGGTGCTGCCAAGGAGCAGGCTAGTCTCATATATAAGCGCCTGTTGCAAGGCAAGAGCCGTGAGCTTGGAAAGGACAGGACTGGTGCATAACACAGATACTAATCCCACAGTACTCACAGCATGGGAGTGCACATCAGGTAGTCAGAGCTCTAAGACTTGGGCAGGAAGTGCTGAACAGGCTGGCTCAGTGCCTAGCCCACGGCCAACAGACCGGGGTGGAGAAGTGAGCACTGGAAGCTTGGGTCATGGCACAAAAGCCAACTATTAAGATGTAAAGAATAGGCATATGCCATGTACACAGAGCACTGCCCAGGGAACAGGACAGGCACTCAGTAATGGGATCGGAGAGGTGGAGCGGAGCTGAGCGAAGGCCGACGTGGGATATATTACAGGCACACAGTACCGAGGACTGTGAGCAAGAGCTAAGAATGTGTAGTCTTGCTGCATGCCAGATGCATGGAGAGCTACAGCTGGGGCTGGGAGCTGAGGTTGGGGTGAATAGCTGAGAACACACTGGCTTAGTGCCTGGCCTTGGCATAAGTGCTATTATCTAGCTGGGGTGCTCAGAATGGACCCATTTAGTGCATGCCTAAAGCACATAGGGCTGGTAGATACACAGGAGGCACTAAACCAGGCCAGCTCAGTACATGATACAGGTGAATTGAACAGAGCAGGGAAAAGGGAGCTGAGCACAGACAGACTCGTTTCTTACCATGGAAAGCCAATGCCAAGACTGAAACGGGGAGCTAGTAACAGCCACGGCTGGTACATCATCTGGGTGCACACAGCACAGCACCCAATTGTACTAATAAAAGGACAGGGAGTTGAGCAGTCAATCAGATTCAGGGAGCTGAGACCAGACAGGCTTGGTGCATATCACAGCGCTATGACTGAAACTGGGACCTAAGACTGTTTGCTCTATGCCACACACACAGGCTACGTCTACACTGGCATGATCTTGCACAAAAACTCTTTAGTGCAGGAGTTCTTGCGTTAAAGTAGTTGTGCAAGAGAGCGTCTACACTGGCATGTGCTTTTGCGCAAGAGTATCCTTGCCAGTGTAGACGCTCTTGCACAAGAAAGCTCTGATGGCCATTTTAACCATAGGGCTTTCTTGCGCAAGAAATTCACGTTGCCTGTCTACACTGGCCTCTTGCGCAAGAACAGTTATGCAAGAGGGCTTATTCCTGAGCGGGAGCGTCAGAGTTCTGGCGCAAGAAGCCCTGATTTCATACATTAGAACGTCGGTTTACTTGCACAAGGACACGCAGCCAGTGTAGACAGGCAGCAAGTTTTTGCGCAAGATCGCACCAGTGTAGACACAGCCAGAGTGTTTAGGCTTGGTCATAGAGCTCAGAACAGACAGGCTCAGTTCATACTGCAGCTAGCATGCACAGAGACCTGAGTACAGCCACTATGTGCTATAGAAAAGCACAAGGGGTCGGAGGACCACTTGAGGGTGGGGCAGGGCTGGAGCCAGGGTAAACCCCCACAGGGAACAGAATGTTTCAGCCCCAGGCACCAGTTCTGTGCCAGATAGGGGCCACTGCCCCTATCTGGGTCTCTATGCTGTTCCTGTTTCACCACCCCTAACTTTGGCCCCAGTACAGGCCCCCCGTTCCATATGTGTCATCCTTGATCTGGGGATTATAGTGGATGAGAAGCTGGATATGAGTCAGCAGAGACAACAGTGCGCCCTTGTAGCCAAGAAGGCTAACGGCATATTCGGGTGCATTAGGAGGAGCATTGTCAGCAGACCTAGAGAAGTGATTAGTTCCCTTTTATTCAGAACTGGTGAGGCCACATCTGAATTATTGCATCCAGTTCTGGGCCCCCCCCCCACTATAGAAAAGATGTGGATGCATTGGAGAAGGTCCAACAGAGGGTGACCAAAACAGTTAGGGGCCTGGAGTACATGACCTATGAAGAGAATCTGAGGGACTTGGGTCTGTTTAGTCTGCAGAAGAGAAGAGTGAGGGGGGATTTGATCGCAGCCTTCAACTTCCTGAAGGGAGGCTCCAAAGAGGATGGAGAGAGGCTGTTCTCAGTGGTGACAGCTCACAGACCAAGGAGTAATGGTCTCAAGTTACAGTGGGGGGAAGCCTAGGTTGGATATTAGGAAAAAACTATTTCACTAGGAGGGTGGTGAAGCACTGGAATGGGTTACCTAGGGAGGTGGTGGAATCTCCATGCCTAGAGGTTTTTAAGTCTTGGCTTGACAAAGCCCTGGTTGGGTTGATTTAGTTGGGATTGGTCCTGCCTTGGGCAGGGGGCTGGACTTGATGACCTCCTGAGGTCTCTTCCACCCCTATGATTCTAGCCCTAGCCACTCAAATCTGGGAGGAATGCAGACAGACAAAGGTGTGGCATGACCCTACTTGTCACCACACAGCACTGAGCTGGGCTGGGTTATTCGTACCAGTTTGCCTCAAAACATGGCATAGACATGGGGAGCTCAGAATCCATATGTGCAAGACTTCTGGCACAAAAGATCAGCAACCTCTGAGATTTGCTGCCATGGAGGTTTTTCTTGCAGCTGGGAGTTGTGCCTAACTCCACTTGAAGCCCATGCCTGGAGTTACTCCAGGTCAGCCCTTTTCTAAAAGAAGGCTCATTGAACCACTGAGCTATGGGGGGAAAGATTGATCCTGACAGTCACCAAAGCTGTAGACACATCCTGTTGGGATGGGCCCATCTAGCTGAGAATGGGCAGCTTCAGTGCACCCCCCTAGACCCTCAAGGCTGATATATGGATCACCAGCCCTTGCTGACTTTGTGCCACAGATCCACATGGTTGAGACTGGGGAAAGGTCACAGGCACATAGCAGAGAACAGACACAGAGCTCTACGACTGATGCACAGCGCTGAGAACAGGCAGGCTCAATGCACAGCTCAGACTCAGAGAAGTCTGGATGTGGACCTCAGAATGGGCGTATGTGCTGCATGCCACAGACATGTTTAATTGAATGGAAGTTGGTATTCTAGGCACAATTAAGTGTAAAGGATGGATTAGCAGCAAACCCAAGACACAGATTTCTAAAATAGATGGGGATTTTAATATAGTGGCAAGTAACTTGCAAGCACCTTCTGCTCACCAGTTACTGCTCAGAAATAGGGTGACAATGTATCTAAGCTGAATTTGGGGCAGCTGGTAAAATTGCTCATATTCAAGCGAGTTCAGTGGCAATCAGAAGATGCAGGACAAAAATCACAAAGGTCTCAGACACACACACCCCTCTCTCTCACCCTTAGTAGGTATCTGACTAATCCAACCCTGCCTGCTCTGTGCTCTCCATGCCTAGCTGGGCCCCCAGGTCAGACCCACCTTTCCTAAAAGAATCAATGGATTTTGAACTTTGGAAAATAAGACTATCTAGAGCTGAATAAAGGGGATGATTTACAGAGAAATCCACTGTGTATTAGACCTCTTGGAGTACATTATGGTATACTGCATGCTAATTTTTCATTCATGTATTCTCTGCCAATACAAATCTGCAACCAAGAACTGAAGACAAATTTTAAGCCAATTTATTCATGGTATTTCAATATCAATGTGTTTCTCAAGTAAGAAATCTCTCAACAGAAAAAAAAAAAGTCAACTTCTAGTCACACAATTTATTTTAACAGGTTTTCAAGTTTCTTACAATTAATGTAAGCTATTTTGGTAGAAAATTAACAATGGTGTTGAGGTAAAATATTTGCAACAGTAATCTTACTCAAAAATAAATTAGTCATTTACTCACTGAAACTGCAATTGGAACAGCATCATCTCAAAACAGGTTCGGTATGTCAGAAAACTGCAGAATCAATACTTTAGGCAAAAGAAAAAACCCACACCCACAAAAATACCTAAAACCAAAAAACACAAATAGCCAGATACAGCAATATACAAAAGCAACACAATGAAATTAATGATTTCAGGTTCATTAATTTAGGTTTCCAATTTCAGCCTTAAATCTGGAGAAAATAAGCACTTGGGAAGTAATTTTGGCAAGTAACTATCCACAAACTCCATTTTCAAGGGTATGCACCCACCCCTTAATTTGTGTTTTTCTGTAGGAGTTATTAGCACTATATTGCTTCCTGGAGTTTGGCCTAGTCTACATGGGGAGTTAGGTCACTATAGCTGCATGGCCTAGGGATATGAACAATTCGCCTCTCTAATGTGAGGTAGCCATTCTGACCTAACCCCCAGTGTAGATACAGCTAGGTCAACAGGAGCACACTTCCATCAACCAAGATACCATCATCTGGTAAGGTGCTGTTTCTATACCAAAACAAAGACTCCTAGTGGAGCAGGCTTCATCTACAGTACAGAATAAATAGGGCTTCACTACAGCATGTAGCTATGTCAATGTAGTCTCTCTAGTGTAGACATGAGATTGTAGAGAGTAAGTCATGAACGGTATGAAGCTTGACAATTGTGTACAGCTGGAGCTTTGTTGTTTTCCATTATTTACTGATGACACTCTTTCTTCTACAAATATGTCTGAATACACACTGAAAACCAGAAACCGTCATCGCTACATCTATCCAAAATACTAGGTATTTGCAGTAGTGATTGTGGACAAAGTACATTCAAGTGACATAAGGACTGAGTACATAGTTCTTAGGAATGAAGGGAGGTTATATATTTCCACCAATGCACAGGACTCCCATTAATTATTATTATACAAGTACTAATGGGAAAAATATACTCCTCAGTGATCATTCAAAACAGATGTTCTCAGATTTTATTGCACTTGATAATAAAAAGACAGTTTATATATTAAATACCTGAACATCTATGCAGCTCCAATACTTCATATTCTCTACTAGAGATGCTAAAATGTGTTTAAGTAATCATGCAACTGCTGAAATTTTCAGCAGTTACATTCCTGGGGCTGGCAGCTCAGAAGCAATAGCATGGGGGGGGGGGGGGGGGGAGGGATGGTCAGCAGGAGATATGCTTAAAAGCTGGCTCCCTGCATGCACCATCTCCTCCCTCCCTGTGCCACTACCTCTGATACAGAGGCAGCAGCATGGGGAGAGCCTGCGTGTAACCTTGCATGTTAATGGTTATACTTTCGTATCCCTAGTGTCTATTAGCTCCTCCTTCACAGTTTATGGAAGAAAAAGCTTTAAGAAAGAATGACTGCTTTTGTGTATATATATTATATATAAACCATGGAGAGATCTTCTGAACACAAAAGCATTCCCTTTAGCTCCTTGTGCACCTATAAAATATCCCTGCCATTTATTTTGAAAATTCACACATTGACCTTCCTCCTTAGTGTCACTAACATTAGCATCACCTTGCCTGTCCTACCAAATAAACTTTTAAACAATTTATGTTGATACTGTCAGATTGTCACTGCAATCTAAGATGATCCTAGGATAACTGAAAAGAGCCTGTTTAGATATAGAAGATCTTAACATTTAATGGACTGAAGACAATTTTTAAGTTTGTGCTTAGACTGTAAGTGCCTATCTAGTTTTGGTAACCCAAGTTTGTATATACTAAAGCCTGGATTTGAGCTTGCAAACATCACATTTCATTGTTAAGTAATAACATGGTCTCGCAAATTTTGAAGCTACATCTGGTCCCTAAGATGCACTAAATGTTATCAAAAAAGCAGAAAGTGATCAGGGAGAACAACTCATTTTAGCAGACCCTGTTTACATAAATAGCAATAGCTGCATCTCTCTCAAGTTCTGTACATTGCATTATCCACATACCCTAAACAGGGATGAAAAAAGATCAAATGCAGTACTGGTCAACCAGGGTCAATAGTACATCCCTTTAACTGTTAGGGCTATCAGCTGTTAAGGACTAAGGCTCTCCTGTGGGCAGAGTGCCTATGTAAAATCTGGCTTTCAGAACAATGCAAATGTAGAAAAGTGGCCTTACTCCCCTTCCAAGAAAGACCATTACAGGATTCAAGGTCTTAAATAGTTCTTAATGCAAGTGTGCAGGAGACAAATCACATTTAATGTTTTGATCAATATTTAAAAACAATCTGCAGACATTACCAGCAGATATTAAAGCGTCTGGTACAGTTTATAACTGAGTTAGTGTTAAAAACAATCCATACCAACAGAGTTTTTTCAGTCCGACAGTGATATAACAAAAATACTTTTAGCAACCACACAAATATAACTAATTCAAAGCAGCTAGGAAATAATTTAACTTTTATGACTTACTATAGTGCATTATAACAATGTACCAACAATTAGAAGGTTACAATGTCTCTTTATGGCACACTCAAAAATTTAGGACCTCTGGATCTTGAAAAAAAAATGAAATGGGGGGGGCAGAGGTCAGGGAGGAAAGAGGAAGGCTTACTTTTTTCATTTCAAGTTAGAAATCCAGTGCTTTGAATGTCTCTCTAGTTAAGACAACAGAGGGGTTTATAAATTAATTAGTCATACAAACAGTGCCATCATATTGGGAGATACTGGATATTCTTCGTATTTAAACCAAACAGGATGTATTCCGGTAATCCATTAAGCAGCCTCATTTGTCCATTCCTTAAACAGAAAGGATTATGCATCAGAAATATAGACTGTACTATAAAACAGCTCTTTATAACAGAGTAAGTCAATCATACAAAAAAACAAACAAAAAACCCCACCATTTTTACTAGCTTTTAGCCTCATTTTTGTCAATTGGCTATAACTAGATTAAAAAACTAGAGAAAAACCTATAACTAGATGTTACACATGACGAATGCTGTTGTAACTTATGTTTGAGAGCTTGGGCTGCATCTCTTGGTGTTTATGTTGGGAGAGGGGAGACGACACATCACATTGATATGCTTTTGACACATGTAGGGAGGAAATTGAATGCTTTTAGCTTCATTTTTTTGAAAATGGGGCTCAAATTTCTACAGTTCAAATCCAAATTTAGCCAGTTTGCATAGATTTTTTCCAATTCAGTGGTAGGTGCTATGATATCCATCTATAACGAGTATGCAATTTCACAGTCATCTCTGTTGTTGGATGCAGTAGCCTCCATAACACCCAACAATTTAATAGATAAAAGGTGGGGAAGAACATCCCATCCACATTCAATAGCACAGGAATTCAGGTATGCAGAATTATAGGACTTGTTTTGGAATGTCATCTCATCAGCAGGGCTGATGCCACCCTTTCTCGGATCTTAACTAGATACAGCTAACCTCTGTTAGCAATATGGACAGCACAATACACTATGCAAAGACATTGTTCCCACTGTCTGGAAAGAATGCCAATTTTCACGAAAGTAAGAAAAAAAATCACTACAAGAAATTAGTGCAATTTCAAACAGCACTCAAGAGGTTTTTGTTTTTTTAAAGTTTCCTCACTTAATGTGTGATCTCAGAGGCTATGTCTACACAGCAACATTATTTCGAAATAACATAGTCCGCGTCTACACAGCTGGCAGTTATTTCGACATAATGTTGAAATACTGCCAAGCTGGAGGACTTCTTACTCCTACTCCTGTAATCCTCATTGTACGAGGAGTAAGGGAAGTCCGAGGAAGAGTGCTCTATTTCGAAATAAGTGCTATGTAGACTAAGGATGTTAAAATGCGGTTAATTGACTAGTCGATGGACTTTCCACCAACTAGACCAGGGGTTCCCAACCTTTTTCGGTCCCCATACTCCCTTGGCTTTTAGTAAACCTTCCCATACCCCCTATTCAATATGAAAGGAGATCAATTCTAGACTCTAGAATCCACAACTTTTTTTCACTACTACTACTACTTTTGGAATATTTCAGTTAGGATAATCTAGTTATTTACCAAATATTCCCCGTACACCCTTGACAAGTTTCTCGTACCCCAGGTTGGGAACTCCTGGACTAGATGATAGGCACTTCTGCATTCCTCCTTTTGTACATTTCAAAAGAGAGGAATGTGGAACTTTGTGTGCAGCCCAGGGCCAGCCGGAAGTTCCGCTGACTCCAGCCTGCACACGGGTGCCTGCTTTGGACTCTTGGGCATTTCAAAGCCATGGAACCCGGGGTCAGCTGGGGAGTCCCCAACTGACCCTGGGTTCACAAGAGCTGCCCCTTTGAAATGCTAGGAGGCGGCGTTTTAAAGGGACAGCTACCACACAGCTAGTCTCCAGCTGACCCCGGGTTCTGGGGAAAAGCTGCATGGATCCCGGGGTCAGCTGGGGAATCCTCATCTGACCCCAGACTACTAACGGTACACAGCCCAGGGTCAGTGGGGGACTCCGAGGGGAAAAGCAATATTAACTTGCTTTCTAACGTTCAAGTTTCATATTGTTGTAGGTGTCCCACATGGGGTCAGGAATCAGTACTGCAAATAAAACTAGAGTTTTCTTATTTAGCTTGTTCAATGTAACTAAATTGTACAAATTTGTTTTTACAAAGTACTGCCTTGTACCTTGGGTTTTCCAGCTAGGGCCCTCTTCATGTAAGTGTAGCTCACTTTCAGATATGTTAGTTATGTCAGATGAGTTAGTGAATCAAAAGCCAGCCACTTAATTTATTGATTAACCATAAACCTTTCTGACAAGTGCAGGCCACATGGAGTCTTCACAGACCATAAAGTCTTTAAAGACCATGCAAGAAAAAGTAGCATTGAACAGCATGAAAAACAGACTGAACAGAAACAAATTATTTTCATATTATTAGAACAGTGTTCCAGAGTTAAGAGTTTGGATCAGCATTGCATAAAGACTGTTTCAGAAATTTATGGTCAATGTGTTCTTAAGTATCTGCTTCAGGCTGAAAACTTGCCTTTTGTACATTTTAAAACTGAAAGCTTAAAATAAGTCACATGGGTCTCTACAGTGTAAGAAAGCAAGAACATTTATATAAAATAAGACAACATTTTTAAATATTCAAAGAATATTTTTAAAACCTTGTTTATCTACAATTAACTTCATTTTTAACAAAATATCAACTGTTACTGAAAATAAATATTTACTGCACATGCACACAATTCTTCCCATTTAAAAATATAAGTTATTTTTATGAATAAGCCTACTAATCTCTTTTCCTCTTTATATGTATAAATCTAGTTCAATATATTGGAGGATGTACTGTGTCAGGAAGAGAAATAGTGAAAGTGAGCAAAATAGTGAAGCTATTTACATTGCTCAGTCTGTTCAAACAGACCAATAGCTCCAAATTGATCAAAACAGAACTCCTATACCTCTTTCAAGGAGAGCTGAAAATACATTTGCATTTTCATGACTACACTGAGGTTCTGTCTTAAAGTTTAAATGAAAAGAAGTACAGGATACAGGCTAAAACTCTTACTTTAACTACAGAGAATACGATCCTTTGTCAGCATGCTCCAAAGGGTATATCTTGTATTAGGGTTGTAAAATCCCTATCAATCAGTTAACCGGCCAAAGCAGGATTCAGGTTGGGGACCAGTGTTCCCTCTAAACTGTGTAGCAGCATCATTTCATGAGGGAATGCTGCTAGGGGCTGCTCCAGCCTGGCTGAAGCAACCTCCAGCTGGCGGAACTCCCAGTACCCACGCTGGGGCTGCCAAACCCTCTCCACAGCAGCTCCAGCCTGTGGGGAGCTCGAGTCCACCATGGACAGGGGCTGCAGACAACTTCTGTCTGTTGTGGGCCCCCTGTGGGGCTGGAGCAGCCCAATGCCGGAGATAGGCAGGGAGCTGCCCTATCCTGTATACAGGATGTAAAAACCAGAAAAAGCTAAGCTCCAAGTCTAATATTTTAATGCAAAACTGCTTCATAAGCTTTTACAGAGAATTTGTGTGTGTCACAATAGGATGAATTCCAGCATTCATCTGAATTTTCTTAATTGTAAGTTTAAATCCCCACTCTTAACTTCTCTGTGTGCATGAACAACAAAGAATATTAAAAACTATATTGAGCACAAATGGAAGATTAGTACTTTTAAACTAGAGACCTTTTAGAATTATCTAGTTCAAATAACTAACCTGAGATGTACTTTGCTCCGATTAACATTACCATGCTACTCACTATATAAAAACCCAAAGGCAGACTACAGAAGATACTAGAGTCACCTGATGTCATCCAGCAGAAGGAGTTTCCAGTCAAGCAAATCAAAAGAGAAACATACATCAATTGCAATATTTGTGTTAAGAATCACATGAACAGCAAAAGTTACAAAAAATAAAATAAAATAAAAATAAAAGAGTAGTAACACCTGAAAAAATATTAAAAATTGTACATGCACACCATAAAAATGAAAGGTAAGCCCAAGCTATATACATTTGAGTCTGGATCCAGAGTCCTCTAGCTTTCAAAGTTATTAGGGAGAGCCCATTTCCAATATTATTCAGCATAAAGAGACAAGCAGAAAGCAAGTAGCAACACTTCCAAAAACCAGAGTGCAGACAAATACCAAAGATTGTCCCTATGATAACTGGAGATCATTGTAAGCAGATTTTTGTAAATAGAATCATAAGACTGGAAGGGACCCAGAGAGGTCATCAAGTCCAGTCCCCTTCCACTCCTGACAGGATCAAGCACCTTCTAGACCATCCGAGATTTTTAAGAGCAGGTTAGACAATCTCCAGTCACCTTTGATAGAGATTCCCCAGCCTCCCAGAATAGTTATATTCTGCTTATCACTTCAGGTGAAAAGGGAATTAAGCATATTTTTCAAGGGCTGGCAGAACTTTTAATTCTATTAATGGGGAAATCACGCTATATACATACGCCATTCTCTGGCTAGTGGGGATGTTAGTGTACATAACACTAGAGTGTCCCCTGTAAGGCATCCCAGTCACAGCTAATAATTTAGTGAGAAACAAAATCTTGATACAAAAGTTCTATTTGCTTTTCTAGGGATTCCAGATAAATCTGTACAGTAGAGTCCCAATTATCTGACCTAAATGGGACCGATAAGTGGTCGGTTAATGAAAATGTCGGCTACTACCGAGCATGAGTTGCGCCTGTAGTTGATTCGGGTGGCCTGACCCTTCCCTCCCTGCAGACCCCGCGCGCGGTTTGGGAGAATGGCTCCACTCGCTGCCATGTTGCTCTGGGGCCTTCTGGGAAGGAAGGGGCTAGGCAGGAATGGGGACCGAGCGGCGCTGGCAGGAGTCTCGGACCCGCGGGCCGGACTCTCAATCGCCTGCCATGCACTGCAATTCAAGGTACGTCAGCAACTGGGGAAGGAGAAACGGGTCCGGTCAGGTGGTAAGCAGCCGGGGGAAGCACGGGGTTTTAGTTTTGCTTTCAGGGGCTACTGCTGGAGCCTCTTCAGCCAGGGAGCCTGCATGAGGCATGGCACTCCAGGGTTTATCCGGCTATGTCAGATAAAGCGGAATGTTGGATTAGCGGAAGGTTGGATAATCCAGACTTTACTGTACTTGCACCTAAGACATGAAATGAGGTATGTTTGCCTATTCCAATCCTTTAAAAAAAAATGACAATGAACTGACTGTATAAATATCCATTGATTTAATAAGATGTCTAATTAATGTACATTTAAACAGTCCCCAGGAACAAAGTAATTCCCTCTTTCAAAATGCTCCCCTATAAGCTCATTTTCATTTTATTTTGAGTTTGGTTCTTAAATCAATTTTTATAACACCACAACATAATTTTATTTTGTATGCTCTAGAGTAACATATATAGCATTCCGTGTTTTAGTCTCTCTTCCTTCCTCAAATAGGCTTATTATAATCCTAATTTGAGTAATCTAGATCAAACATCAGAAATACTTTCACTGATCTTAGACCTTCCTGACAGGAGTTGAGAATGTCTTTTGCATGAAGCTTTAATTGTTACTTTTGTCTGTCTCTCTCTCTCTGAAGGAGTATTGCTCTTTCATGGAGAAAGGACAGTATGCTGCAGTGGACCATTTCTAAAGTTCATTTTGCTTAAATCAATATCATGCTTATTTTATAGGCCTGAATTTAGGCATATGAAACTATGCTTTAATCAAGGAATGGATATACTCCGAATCAGGCAGCAGCAGCGGGACAGCTTTTGTTTGAACTTGCTAATACCCCAGTGTGAACTGCTACTTTAAAAATGTAGCTACAGGTTCAACCTCTCTAGACCAGCAACCTCAGGACCTGACCAGTGCCAAACCAGAGAATTTTCCAGACTATGGGAGGTCAGTATTGTCTACCAGCATTACCAATTCTTCTGCTGCTTACTGGGCTTTTAGAAAATACTCACGGGTAATTTAGACCTGAACAACAGCACAGAACACTGAGAGCCAGGACTGGTGGCTGTAAACAAATTTTATGGTACCATAGGAAACTTGGCCACATCCATGATAAGTCAACATCCAGCTAACTAAAATCACGCCGGACCAGGGAGTGCTGGATTAGAAGTTCAACCTGTAATGTGTAATTGTTCAGCAATGTTTGTTGCTTTCACTGTATGGTCAGTCCTATGTTATTTTTACTTCGTAATAACTAGTACATGGATTCCTAACCTGTGGTCAAAAATCATTTTCAAGGAGCTGGGACCACCCTCTCTCCTCGCCTCTGACGCACACTGTTTATTTTTTTAAAATAGGGACATTAGGGTCCTGAAGTTCTCTCTTTTGTAGCACGGGATAATGTTATGGAAGCGTTTAAGAACGACTTCATTAACTGAATGCTATCCCAACATTCAACAGTGTTCGCACTCTTACTGCAGATTTCCTCTGAACTGCATCAATAAAGATGCTACAGTCTGCTCTTGGTTTACGTGCTCAAAATTTGAATATCTTCACAGTGATTTAAACGTTAAAAGTAAATCTTAAAATTACAAAAGTAAATTCAATGTGCTTCCTGTTTTGTTTTACTCCATAACTCTTTTACTGCAAATAATATCTTTTTCTAATTAAACTCGAGAATATGATAATGCCAAAAAGGCTAGAGGTCATTATACTTTCAAATGTACAGGTTTTTAAATGTTAAACACCTTGTTTTACATGGATTTCAGAGCTTTAGGGAAAAAATTTTAAATGTTAAAATGCTGTTTGCTTAGAAGCAGAGCTATACAGGTCACTGTTACCATGTGCTAAAATGTAATAAGTAATTTAGGAACAAGTAGTAAGAGAATTTTTTTCTGTCTTTTACAAGAGAAAAATACATCTCTGTAATAGAAGGTAACTGATGTTTTGAAGGACATTCAAGTTGTGCTAGTCACTGGAGTATAAAATATAATGGTTTACCATTTGCATCAGGTTCAGATGTCTCCCAGCCCATTGATTTCATTACAGCTTTCTTCCACCTGGCATAGCGATATTCACTTTCTGAAATCGGAAAGATGAATTAATGTACTTACACTTCAGTTTTTCCACACATTAAATTCACCCTCAAACCTTTGTCCGGCAACGATTTCTCCAAGAACGCACAGCAGTTACTTAAGAACTCATCCCCATTGCAAAAGAATGTCTGGAGTGACAGGCTTTTATTTAAAAACACTAATGCACAAGTAACTAGTAATTTATCAATTCTTCATAACTCCAGCCATTTACAGCCTAATGCACTTTACTTAGAATCATAGCATAGGATTGGAAGGGACCTCAGTAGTGCTGGGAGGGAGGGGGGAGAAGCATAGACAGTGAACGCTCAGGGGGAGGTGACAAAGAGGAGGAGCAGGTATGGAATGGGGGCATGACCTGGGGCTGAGTGGAGGTTGAGCATCCCTGGGGAAAATCAGAAGTCATCTTGTGCATCTGTGAAAGTTTTAAATCAAAATGGGGGTCTGCAGTTTCTGAAGTTTGAAAATTGGCAAATTTAGACCATCCTTAACAGGTGTGTGACTAGCCTGTTCTTAAAAACCTCCAATGACAGATTCTACAACCTCCCTGAGTAATTTATTCCACCACTTAACTATCGGAGAGTTAAAATGTTTTTCCTAATGTCCAACCTAAATCTCCTTGGCTGCAATTTAAGCCCATTGCTTCTTATCTTATCAATTATTTCCCTAACGATTGAGGACAACAACCTTGTACATACTAGAAGACTAATCATGTTCCCCTCCTCCCCTTCGTCTCTGTCTCCCCCACCCCCGTCTTCTCTTCTACAGTCTAAACATAAGGATGTTAAGAAGCAGGTAACTGACTAATCATGTACTAGGTACAATTTGTATCGAGTACATGATTAGTCAATAAGCTGTGGCTCTGCAGTTTAAATGTAGGAGCTGCCGGGTATGTAGGTCACCTGCTGCATCTCTGCCTTTAAAATATAGTAAGAGCCAGGCAGTTCTTACTATATTTAAAAAGCAGAGATGCAGCGGTCCAGGACCTGGCGGGAGCTGGGACTGCTGAGTCCCGGCTTGTGCTGGGTCCCCTGCTACAGCTCTGCCTCCCCTGGCCCTCCCTCCACGGACTGCAGAGACAATGCTGGGTGGAAACTGGCTTTTAAGCTGGCTCCCCCCCAGCATTGGCTCCTGCTTCCCACTGCCCTTGCAGTCTGAGTCTAAGTTTATCGAGTAATCAACTACTTGAGTAGTCGCTTACATCCCTATCTAACTATCCACTTTTTTAAAAAAAAAAATCTGTCCTCATAGGTCATGCTTTCTAAACTTTTCTTCTTAACTTCCTCTAATTTGTCCACACTTGGGAACCACACTTGGGAACAAAGTGAACGGAACTCCAGCTGAGGCCTCATCTGTGCTGAGCAGAGTGGAAAAATTATTTCTCATGCCTTGCTTATAACGCTCCTGGACAATACATCTCAGAATGAGGTTTGCTTTTTTTGAGACAGTATTACATTGAAGACTTATATTTAGTTTAAAATCCACTATAACCTCCAAATCCTTTTCTGCTGTACAAGGCCCTATGCAGTCATTTCCTGTTTTGTGTTCATGCAATTATTCCTTTCTACATGTAGTACTTTGCATTTATCCTTATTGAATTTCACCCTATTTCAGGCCATTTCTCCAGATTATGTCAACATGAATTCTGTTACTGTCCTCAAATGCACTTGCAAGCACTCCCAGCTTGATATCGTCCACAAACTTTGTAATTGCACCCTCTGTCATTAGGTTTAGTATTTATATCTGTGGGAAACAGATGCCAGATACTGTCATTGTGACTCAACTGGACTCGACAGAGGCAGAGTCTGTGATATGAGATATGGGACGTGGAGATGCAGGCCTTCAAACTCTGCTTTTCCTCTACAAATTCACTAGGCAGATTTATAAGTATAATCCACAATGAAGCAATAGTAGTGAGTTTCAAATCCTTTGACATGATGATACCAGAAGTGGGAACTGATAGACCTTTATGTCTGTTAAAAACACCCAGACTAGAAGGTTGGTTACACATGTTTTTTGCACAAACATTAAAACTTCAACCAAAAAAGGGAGAAATGTTTAAGTCTTGCATATATATTAATTATAATGGCAAGTTTCTGTCTCCAGAAGTACCTAACAACTGATGCAAGATAACGTAATAGTTAGAACAGTGAGCTAATTTTAAAGACCTGCTCTACCTACAAAAAAAGTTCTCTTAAAAATATAAAAAGTTCTCTTAAAAATATAAAAGTTCTCCTGCAGCCCTGAAAGCCAAAAAACCATGTGGAATCTTTAGGGTCCACTAGCTTCTTCTGTCAACAATTTTCTAATCCTGGGGAAGGAATAAGAAGGGGAAATGGGTTTTTTATATCAGTTTTTAAATGGTTGAAACTGAAAGTCACCAAATGATGGCACACTAAATGACAAGCATCTATGTAAGCCATTCAATTTAAATTTACACTTATGCTGATGCCGATAGGAAGGGGCTTGGAGGTTTTTCAGATAATTTTTAAATTCAAACTTCAAAATTTCTCTTTTTACCCTCAGGATTGATCTGTGGTTCAAACCGTTCCCATGTCACTGCTGTCAAATCCCCAGGATTCAGACTCCAGACTCCAACTCCTTCTGCAGCTCCAGCTGCCATTGCTGCTCCCAGTGCTGTTGTTTCGGGCATTGATGGCTTTACTAAAGTGAAACAGGAACACAAAAACCATTTTTCTTTATGGGCCAGTTTGCAAGGACAGAGATACCTCACAGGGCTATTATATACACCTAGCTTCCCTCAGGCTTAAAATTTGCAAATCTCACTTGTATATAGTTGTCACAATTACTGGCCTAACACATTTAGCTTCTTTGGAGAGCATCCCCCCCTCAAGCTTCTAGCCTTCTCTCACTTTCAGACTTGGCCTGAGGCTGTGGTTCCCACATACTAACTGCGATTATCCCACACAAACCTGATTTAAGCTCAGCACCTCAGTTCTGTGCCCTCCTTGGTAAGAGAGCCACAGTAATCAGTGACCAAATATCCTTCTTAAAGCTAAGTATTGTTTCTGTTCTACATAAATATTTCAGAGAAAATCAGTCTTATAAACAATAGACAAACTATACATATATCAGGCTTAATAGGCATCCATCTATCTTCTGCTTCACTTCTCCCCTGAAGAAGGGAGACACGTCTCCCTCCTGTCTCTGCTCAGTCTTTCCAATCACCTCCCTTCTCAAAGAACAGATCACTAATTGTTTATAGCCTTTCATCTGTTACCACTCAGCAATGGCAAAAACAAGGCTTGCAACTTCAGTGGAGAAAGGATACAGGATCCTCAAAGATATCAAATGTGTGTCAGGGCTTTTTTTATTAAACCTGGGAGCCATTGTGTTGTCTTCCTGCTTGTTTCTCCAGCAGCTCATATTAAGTCAGCTCAATACATGGCTACAGAAAAGTCTATTAACTCAGTATAGCTATACAGAGGTTAACGTTGGCCAGGTCACATACCATATTAATAAGTTACATATCAGTATACACCATAGCTCCACGTCTGCCACAGCAGTATTACAAAGAGAGTCTGAGAAAGGTGTTTTGTTCTCACTACTGCTAAAGTTCTCCAATCCTGTGAGTTTTCTGGTATAAAACTGCAATAGGCTTTAAACAGCAACCCGCTTAGAGCAACGGTACTCAGCCTCAATCCTGGAAGAGCCTTTTGCCATACAATGGTTTGGCAGGCACAGCTTGATGCCCTTTATTATCACCGGACTTGTGCTGCAAGGACAGCATGGGGCCAGAGCTTCCCAGCACTCACAGCTGTAGTGGGGGAAGAGAGAGGGAAGAATGGCACAGAGTTGCCTCTCCTCCACACTCTGCAAAGAAGGGTTGGCCCAAAAGACAGAGGTTTTACAGGCTGTAGCCCAGGGTGGCCCTTCCTCAGCCTGGGGCCCTGGACTGAAGCCCCTTTCTTAATCCAGCCCTGCTGCTGGGGCCAAAGGAGCACCTCTCTCCCCTGGCCATGACAGCTCCTTGCTAGCTCTGTTGCGGCCAAAAGAGCATGCCACCTCTGGAAGCTGCTATGACTGGGGCATAGGAGTGCTCCCACGGCCCCACCAGGTAGCTGCCATGTCCGGGAGAGGGGCCTCTCCCCTGAACATGGAAGCTCTGTGCATGGCAGCCCTGAGCCCCTGCAAGAGGCTCATTAAGCAGCTGTGCAGCTACATAGCTTAGAGGAAGCCCTGCTCTCTATTCACCTGTTCATCACCAGAAATACCCTTTTCTCCCCACATCACTGGGTGAAGACAACAGTGACATTTCTCCTCTCTCTTTTCACGTTCTACACTTTGAGTCACGGAACTTCCATCCTCTTATGTCACATAGAATAGTTAGGAGGTTTTTGGTTTTTCCTATTCATTCTGTTCTCGCAGCAATTGACACCCTGCTGGTGATTCTGTTCAGGGCTCCTCCACATTTATAATCTGAACTGAGCTAAGAAGCCTTGCCTAAATAGAACCTGCATCAAATCTTAGATCTCCACCATGGTGCTCTAACCCTTCACTAACAGGAAGAGCCATGCATCTCTAGAACACTACAATCCTGATGGAGCTGCAGATACTCACCTCCTACAAACTGGACTACAAAGCCTTTTTTTAAAAAAATCCCCACCTCACTCACAAAACAATGATGAGAAGGCCAGCAGCAAAAAAGCTAATATTGTATAGTTGAGGTTTGTTCAGGTTTTCAGAGACTTGTTTTGTTCTTAAACAGGCTGAATGGTAAGTCTGCACTCACCTACTGGAATACAGAGAATATCAGCTTGGAGCTGCATGAGAATCTTGTTGTTGGTCATTCCTCCATCGACTTGTAACTCTTTCAGTGGTATCCCACAGTCCTTGTTCATAGCATCCAAAATCTGAAAGAAGAATACTCCATCTTATACATTTCACTGTGCAGCAACACAAGAGCCTCTTTCAATATATTGCTGAAGAGTTCCAAGACAGACAACATTCCTCTGAAGTCCTATTCATCCACAAAACAGAAAGCAGGCAGTGACAATACCAGTTTCTTCCCACGTTTCTCAAACACATTCCAACAGTCTTAAGATACAGGTAATGGGAAAGGCGCTAAAGACTTCTAGAGAGTCCACAAACCATGCTTTAAAGACCTGTGTACATTGGACCTGAATAAAAATAGATCTAACCTCTAGAGGCGAGAAGATGGCTTCATCTTCATACAAAGTTGACCTCGGAGACTCAGACTACCAAATTGAGACCTTTGACTGCCTAGACAGGTTGTTTAGAGGTCTTCCACAGTTCTTTGGGCAAGGAAGAGGAACTGAGATGAAAGAGGATCATAAGCATTTACTAATGCAGTTCATAAAAAGAATGAACTTGTAATGCTACGATTTATTGTAGAGGTAAAAATACCTCCAATTTCAAATGGAATTAAAGCCCAAAGATTCTTTTTGTGGAAAAAAAAAATCAAAATAAGCGACAGGGAAAGAGTGTTTCCTTGATCAGTTTTCCTGAATTTTGTGTGAGCCTTCACACAGAAAGAAAATAAAACGAGGAGATTCAATTTAATATTTAGAACGGTCAAACAGATACACCCAGGGTACGTCTACACTACAGCGCTAGTTCGAACTAACTTAGTTCGAATTAGTTAATTCGAACTAAGCTAGTTCGAACTAACGCATCTAGAACTAAAAACTAGTTCGAACTAGCGTTTTGCTAGTTCGAACTAGTAAGTCCACATTGAGTGGACTCTGAACAGGGCTTAAGGATGGCCGGAAGCAGTGCCGGCAGGGCATCAGAGGAGGACTTAGAGCATGGAGATGCTGTCTCAGGCTAGCCGAGGGCTGCGCTTAAAGGGTCCCGACCCCCACCCCGGACACACAGTTCTAAGGGGTGCCCCGCTTGCAAAGAAGTTCTGGCTTGGAGTGCCCTGAGTGCCCACACTGGGCACATCACACCACTCGGCCATCAGCCCGGCTGCACTTGCCGCAGGCTGCCATCTAGGGAGAGGGAGTAATTGGGGGGCTGCAGGAGAGCTTCCACCCCCAGAAGCCCGCAGAGCCAGCCCAGTCCTCCCCATCGGGGGCTCGTACCCCATTCCTCCCTCACCTCCTTCCACTTACCCTTCCCTAGCCCCCCTTCTTATTGATGTACAAAATAAAGATAACGTTTCTTCCAACATTGACTCTGTCTTTATTGAAAAAAACTGGGGGAGACTGGGAAAAGGAGGTGGGAGAGGGGAAGAGAGAGGCTGGGAGAGGGGAGGGCAACTAACATGATCAGGGGTTGGGAACAGGTCCCAGATGAAGAAAGGCTACAGAGACTGGGACTGTTCAGCTTAGAAAAGAGGAGACGGAGGGGGGACAGGATAGAGGTCTCTAAAAGCAGGGGTTGGGTGGAGAGGGTGCATTCAGAAAAGTTCTTCCTGAGTTCCCATCAAGAAGGACTAGAGGACACCAAAGGAAAGGAATGGGTAGCAGGCTTGAAACTAGTAAGAGAAAGTTGTTCTTCTTGACAAAGCAAATAGTTAACCTGTGGAACTCCTTGCTGCAGGAGGCTGTGAAGGCTACAACTAGAACAGAGTTTAAAGGGAAGTGAGATAAAGTGATGGAGGTTGGGTCCATGGAGTCCTATTAGCTGAGGGTAGGAGTGGTGTCCCTGCCCAAAGTTTGTGGAAGGCTGGAGAGGGATGGCACGAGACAAATGGCTTGGTCATTGTCTTCGGTCCATCCCCTCCAGGGTCCCTAGGGTTGGCCGCTGTTGGCAGACAGGCTACTGGGCTAGATGGACCTTTGGTCTGACCCAGTACGGCCATTGTAAGCTCAGGGCTCAGTGTCGGGGGTCTCAGTGGACCCCCTTGATTTTCATGCACACCTGCTCCTGGGTGGCCAGGCTGGCAGCTCTCCTGCCCTAGACGGCCACTTTCCTGTGCCTAGTGCGGAGATCGTGGACGAGGTCCACGATGTCCGCACTAGCCCAGGAAGGTGCCCGCCTCTTGCGGTCCAGGGCAAACTCCCGGGAGCCGCCAGCCTGGTCCCGGCAAGAGGGGGTGGGCTGGGGGGCATCGGGTGGGTGGCTCTGTGCCGTGCCAGGTGCAGGGTCTGCTAGCTGGGTGCTGGCAGGCTTGCACCTGGCACGGGCACCGTAGCCAGCCCGTGCCCCTTTAAGGGGTCCGGGGCCGGGAGGGGGGCATAGAGTTTCCCTGGTGTTGGCCAGAGTGGCCACCAGGGAAACCTGGGGAGGGCTAGCCTCCCACTAGTTCGAACTAAAGGGCTACACAGCCCTTAGTTCGAACTAGCTAGTTCGAACTAGGCGTTAGTCCTCGTAAAATGAGGTTTACCTAGTTCGAACTAAGCGCTCCGCTAGTTCGATTCAAATTCGAACTAGCGGAGCGCTAGTGTAGCACCTATTAAAGTTAGTTCGAACCAACGTCCGTTAGTTCGAACTAACTTTGTAGTGTAGACATACCCCCAGTGAGGAACTCTATACTGTTGTAATGAGGGACAAGTAAAACACCAGAAAGAGACAACAGTACTTAAATAACCACAAGGATAATGGGTCAGATTCAGTCCTGATAGCAGGCACAGGTACACCAGTCTACTAGCAACTCCCCTCACAGCTCTCTTATCACAGGAGGCTCAGTGCAAGATAGCCCAGCCTCAAAAGCAGTCACCAAATACAGTGATTTCAGCCTCTCTTAGGGAGTCTACACCACTGAAGCTCTATGGATCCTGAGGCAAAAGGATCACTGCCTTTCCCCTGGAATATTCCTCAACATGTGCTGATTACAGCCGTACTTACAGGCTGCACCTCTCTTAACCGGGACTCTCTGGTCCGGCAGGACCACAGCTGTCCCAGGACGAGGGAGTCCTGGTGGAGGGCTGGTGGCTCGGGTGGGGCTAGAGACCAGTAGCAGGGATGCCCTGCAGCAGTGAAACTGGGAGCCCGGTAGTAGGGCTGCCACCCAGTGCCAACACTATGGGGGGGGAGGGAGCGCTCGGGAGGTAGCGGGGCTGGAGCCCAAAAGCGAAACTGCCTGGCGAGACTGGGAGGCAGCGGGGTCAGGGGCAGCACAACTAGGAGCCCTGCAGCCCCACTAGTGCCAAGCGGCTCAACCTCCTGGCAGGACTGGGAGGCAGCATGGCTGCCCTGCAGAGCCAGGAGCCTGATCACGGTGCTGCCTGGTGGAGGGGCCAGGAAGAAGGAAGTGAGGCAACCCAGCAGTGCAGCTTAAAGCCTGGCAGCCCCACTGGTGCCCAGCAGAGGTGCCTGGTGAGACCAGGAAGCAGCAGGGCCGCCCAGTAAGGCTGAAGCCCAAGCGGGGCTATTGCCTGGTGGTGCAACTAGACCCCAACAGGGGGGCTGCCCCGGCAGGGATGGAGCCCAGCAGTGGGCTGAGAGTGCCAGTGGCGGGGCTGCCATGGTGGGGCCAGGAGCCTGCGTGTGGAGGGGCTGGTGGCAAGGGGAAGCTGTCTGGCAGGCTAGCAGTGAGGCCATGGCTGGGGGTGCCAGTGACAGGGGTGGGCCTAGAAATGACCTTCCAGGACCAGTCAGGTCCTGAGGGTGCCAGACTAAAGAGATCCAGCCTGTAGTAACTATATCAGGGCAGGGATTGTCTTTTACTTTTTTTTTTTTTTTTTTTTAAATATAGAGCTCAGTACAATGGGTCCCAAATTAGCCTGGCACACTACCATCACAAACATTTAATACTACAAGATAAAAACGCTTACAGAGGAACAAAATTCTTGAGGTGGAATAAATAAGAGCATATGCACTATGGCCCAGATATGGAACGGTCATGCTCAGCATTGCAACACCTACCTGATTTAAGAGCCTAACTCTCACCATCAATGGGATTTAGGTTCTTTAACACCGAAAGCATTTTTTTGAAAATTAAATTTAGGCTCTTAAATCAGCTACATGTTGCAACGCTGAGCACAGCTATGCATCAGTGCCTTTACAAGTCTGAGGCTACTAAACTTAACTAGATCTTCTGATCAGTTTGTAGGAAAATTTAAAAAAATACCTCAAGTCATTATTGTTTGCCATCAAACTCAAAAAACAAGAAAACCCCAGAAGTTAGGAGCAAGTTTGCCTTTACCTCTCGTGTTTGAAAGCAGACAGCCTCTAATGCAGCGTAGGCAATGTGGTTTTTATTTGTAAATTGAGTAAGGCCACAGATAATACTGTTAAAACAAAACAGATAACAAGCAACTAGGATCATTAATGTTGATCAGATTATGTTTCAGTCTTACAACTGAGATATTCAGGCATATTTGTATTGTATTGTGGTTAGCTACTGTGGTTTTAAAGTTAAAGCACCTGAAATATATATAAAAAAAAACCTCATGATAATGTTTTAAAAATTTCATTGAATATTTATCTTTTGTATTTTAATACTAAAAATGTCTTTGTTGTACACAAAGAACATGATTGTTTTTATAACATGGAAACGTCAGTTCATTGCCTCACAGTGAAAAAAAACAAAACAAAAACTAACCAACATTGCATTCTATTAGATTTTTTTAAAGAAGTGTGAGAAACTCCTCATGAAAATCATTTCATGTTTTAAAAGAACCTCCATTTTCCACCCTATGCTATATATCTGTTATTTCATTTCCCATGTAAGAGCTTCACTGGGGACAGGACTACATTTTTGGTATTTAAAATGGTTACCCCATCTGTTTTAAACAAGTAATAGTCAAGAGTTACAAACCCAAAGCTCCTTTTGGTGGAAGTAATGCAGTATTTGCACTTAGATAAATTCAGTTAAGGTACACTGAATAGGATAGCAAGTCAACCTAATTTCTCAAACAGTTCTGCGTGTGAATGATGCATTAATATACAGTACACAGAAACCCAGTTTGACTTGAGAGCACAAACCAATTTATGAGAGTTTAGAAATTCTCTTAGAATTGATTTTGACATGGGTCCGTCCGTCCCCCCCCCACACACACAGAGTGCGCCCTGACAAATGAGTATTAATATTTGTGTACAGAATTTTGTTTTGTTAAAATCCTGAAGTGGGCAAGAGGTTCAACAGGACTGCATAGGTGTCTCACTAAACGGGACACATTTTAATTTTTTTTTTTTTTTTTAATTGGGAGGCCACTTTAAAAAAAATAGGAAAGAGGAGAAAGGGGAAATGAAAGGAGGGGTAAGCAAACTTTAAAAAAGAATAATGTTTAAATAGTGTTCATGGTGCTCCCACAGGTCCCATTGGCAAGGCCTATTGAGAGTGGGCAAGCTCAGCAGCAGTGAGCAAACATAAGAGACTAAGGCCAGGTCTACACTTAGGAAAAAAGTTAACTTAAGGTATGTCGACTCCAGCTACACCATTCTTGTAGCTGGAGTTGCATATCTTAAGTCGAATTTCTGTAGCATCCCCTTTGTGGGAAGTTAGCAGGCCTTTAGTTCTTGCAACCCCATGGAGTACCAGGGTTGACAGAGGCACTATCAGCATTTGATTTAACGAGTCCTTACTAGACCCGCTAAATTAAATCTCAGAAGATCGATCTCTGAAGTGTCGCTCTCCAAGTAAGTATAGACATGGCTAACGACTTGAATCAGCAACCAGTTAACCATCTATTAGGGATGATCTAGACCAGTGTTTCTGAAAGTGTTCCACAAAATCATTTTGAGAAACACATTAACTGGCCACCCCGGTTTATTTACAGGTGCCACGGCCACGGAGCCTCGCAGCTCCCATTGACTCCGTTTCGCTCTTTACAGCCAAGCAGAACAGCAGGAAGCGGTAGCCCAGCCGACATCACTTCCCGCAGATCCCCTTGGCTGCAAAGGATGAAATGGAGTCAATGGGAGCCATGAGGCTCCGTGGCCGCGGCATCAGTAAATAAACAAGCTGGGGAGGCCAGTTAATGTATTTCTCAAAGTGATTTCATGGAACACTTTCAGAAACACTGGTCTAGATGGTGCTTGGTCCTGCCGTGAGGACAGGGGACTGGACTCGATCTCTTGAGGTCCTTTCCAGTTCTAGTGTTCTATGAAAACTGAAACAAGGATGGGGTACAGAAGCATTACACTAGATCAGCATTTCCCAAACTATGGACCCAGTACCTGGCATGGGAAAAAAATACCTTAGGCCGATTCGGGCCCCGCGCCCCTGACCCTGGAAGTGCCGGCAAGTTACAGAGCCAGGGGCTCTGCTCCACCAATATGTGGAGCTGGATCTCTCCCCCGGCTCTGCCTGGAGCGGGCCCGGGCCAGGCCCCAGCCCCCCCCGCGTGTCCTCCCACCCCGCTCCCAGAGCATCCCCACCGCGTGCGGCTCCTCCTCACCGCCTGCTGCTGCCCATGTGCAGTGTTGCACGTGGGCGGGGAGGATGCACGGGCATGACGTGATGTCACAGCCCAGGACTTTAAAACTCTTCGGAGGCATGTGGCGGGGCCACGCTGCCTCCGGTGCCAGCCTCCAGGGCCTGAGCGCGGCCTCTGGCCCCGCAATGTGGAAGGTAGGGAACAGGCCTGGGTGAAGGCGAGGAGGCAGCAGCGGGGGGTGGGAGGGGGCCCAGGGGGGAAGACACCAAGGGACAGGGGTGCAGGAGAGAGACACAAATGCCGGGGGGCCAAGTACAGACAGACAATGAGGGAAAGGGCAGGAGGGGAGGTGTCAGTGGGAGGGGGGACAGGGTGATGCTGGGAGAGAAGAGGAGAGGAGAGGAGAAGGGCATTGGGGGCTGGAGGAGGAGGTGCTGGGAGAAGGCTTTGAAAGAAGGGGTGGGCATGAGGAAGGCCAGGATGGAGCAAGTCATGTGTGAGGGCACAGAGGGGCAGGAGGGGATGGGGCAGAGAGTGCTGAGGGGGTGGGTATTAGGGAAAAAGAGGGCAAAGGGGGTAGGGGCAGTAAGGGAAGAGGGAGGCACCAGGAGGGTGCATGGCTAAGGGAAGGTGCAGGTGCCAGGAGATTCTGGGGTGAGGAGGAGGGGAGAGCTGGCCACTGGAAGCAGCACTGAACGGGGGAATCAGGGAAGGCTGGGGAGACTGGGAGGCCAGTGGAAGCAGGGCAGCTGGGGGGGTGTGAGGTTGGGGGCAGGGAGCTGGCCGGGAAAGACTGGGGGGGGGGGGGAGATGAGGCGGGGAGAAGCGGCCACCGGAAGGAGGATTGGACGCGGGCAGCGGGACTGGCCAAGGGAGATTGGGAGGAGAAGCGGGGGAGAAATGGCTGCCCGGGAGGGGGTTGGGGGAAGTGGGGCTGGCCAGAGGCGGAGCGGGGGGGAGGAATGAATCGGCCTGCGGGGAGTGGGACTGACCCGGCCATATGTAGATCTTGGGGCGCTGCATGAGTTAGTCCGGCCCAGGGAATCTATTGTCCCCCCTCCCCTCCCCCCACACCCCTCGAGTAGTTGCGAACTGTCTGGCTGGTAGACACACTCATGCAGCCTGAGCATATATTTACCAGCCAGGCAGTTCGAAACTACAAACTGATACATCTAGTAATAATACAAAGCTTACCTAATGAGAAAATACCAGACATGTTATACGTCTGGTATTTTCTCAGTTTGTTTGTGCGTTTATATTTTTGGGCTGCAAAAAGCAGCAGTGGAAAGAAAAAAAAAAAAAAAGGGGTTCCAACTAAAGTAAAATGTCTGGGAAACCCTGGTCTAGCCAGCTTTCTATCTGTCTTA
Source organism: Pelodiscus sinensis (assembly GCF_052426305.1). Taxonomy (NCBI): domain Eukaryota; kingdom Metazoa; phylum Chordata; order Testudines; family Trionychidae; genus Pelodiscus; species Pelodiscus sinensis. Next base: position 206,262,756 of record NC_143052.1, read on the forward strand.
CAGTCCATTTATCCAATCCATATTCCTTAACTCGCTGGCAAGAATATTGTGGGTGACTATATCAAAGGCTTTGCTAAAGCTGGCACTGGGGGTTTTGGGAGGACCAGAAACAACTTATTTGAACATTCATCATTTGGTTAATGAATATACAAATGAACATTATGGGTCTTGCACATGCGCAGTACGGGGCTAGTGAGTAGTTTTCGCTGCCGTTTGTCAAACCCTGGCCATGAGCATATGCCCTCCCCTCAGGAATGACATCGACAGGACTACATGGAGAACCCTTCTACCCCATGAAATAATTAGAAAATATCTGGGGAAAGCATGGGGAGCACTGATGGAACTGAACTCAGTTCTCAGCACTGAGTTTCCCACTTCCTACTGCTGTTGCCTGCTGATTCCTAGTGACCCTTCCACAGGAGAAGTAGCCGTCCATGTATAGTATGTGCAGAGGGATGTCCAAGGAGGAGATGACACGCAAACTCTGCTTCCTCATCTCTTCCAGTGGTAGATTAAAAGAGCACCAGAAGCCAGCAGACAAAGTGGGAAGGAAAGAAGCAGACAATGCAATTACAAGGAAGGTTGAGATCTCCTGCCCCAAAACTCACCCGGCACAACTTTCATCCCAACCTTCTACTCCCAGCCTCTTGGGGTAAAGCAGAGACTTTGGCTTCTCCCCTTATCCACAACCAAGTACATCTCTCAAGGATGGGCTTCAATCCCGCTTTCTCTAAGTATTTTTTGTTTTGGGGAAGGATGCTAAAAATGGAACCTTCTGCTTCCCAGTATATTTTAGGTAAGATTGTTTTGACTAGCAGTGGCCATCATTGTCCCTACCTGTTGTAATGTGTACCACAAGAAGCCCCTGTGCCAGTCCCCTTTTGATGAGACAGCTGGGGGCAGTGCACTCAGGAGACCCAAAAACAAATTCAAGAAAATATAACGGTTAGTGGTTCTGGCTGGCTCCTAGCAGACACCCACAGATTACTTAAAATACAATTAGTCATTTCTGGAAATACAAGAGTTATCCTTACCCTCTTGCACTGGGCTCCCAATATGGTGCATATAATCCTGAGAATGCTGGGACAAAGTAGCAGCCATAAGAAGTTCCCACTTCTGCAGCAAGTTTTTCTAGTATACATGCAAAAAAAAATGCCTTTAGGTTTCCATAAATAGAACATCTAATGCTAAAGAAATTTGATTTTAATCTGCTCCAGAGATTATTTAGAGATAATATACTCAAACACATATCACATCTATGAAAACAGTTAACAAAAATCAACTGCAGTCAGAATATACACATGGCTACTCTGACGTACCGATGGGCGTACTATTGTTGTTCAGCCATTTACAATGCTATTTAGTGGAATTTGGGCATCTAGCCCCCACGAGGTCTTGGTTTGCATGGGGGGGGGGGGGGGAAGAGGGGAGAGAAGGGAGTTAAAAAAACCTCACACTGAAATTTATTACTAGGAACTTGCTTACAAGTAGTAGCATAGGATCTACTTGCTTCTGAGAAGCAAGATTTCTCATTGTCTGAGCAATGCCTGATTAAGTTATGTCTTCACTAGGGATGTTAAATATTGGTTAATTGAACAGTCGATTAACTTAATGAATTCTTATTGGTTACTTGACTATCGGTTAATCTCCGGGGGTGGGGCTGGCAGCCAGTGTGCTCCGGTCTCACTCCCAAGTAGCCCCCTGCCACTCCATGCTACTGCCTCTGTATCAGGTAGCAGAACAGGATTCCAGGTGGGAGCAAGCTCCCCTTGCAGACCAGCTGCGCATTGCCCCTGCTGCTGCCTCTGATACAGAGGCAGCAGCGCAGGGTAATAGTAGTTCCTGTCCAGGGTGGGGAGAGGGCTGAGCTCCTGGATCTAGCACAGGCAGGAACTGAGCCAGGCTACCTGCCCGCCAGGCTCCTAAAACACTTTAAATGCAGAGCCACAGCAGGGGTAAGTCCCAGACCTAGCACAACCTAGGACCAGAGTATAACTTTAGGAAAAAAAGGTTCAATATTTGACTCTTACAATAAAAAAAAAGTAATAGAAATCATGATATCTATTCATATTTGGTATAAAACTTACAAGATTGTCCAAATGATTTAGGATCCACTGTATCATTGACTATTAGTCGTTTAAAGTTTTATCCTTTGTCCTGGGTTAATTTTTCAGAAGCCAATTCTGTTCCAAAATTTTAAAGCATCTGCACTTTTGGTTTAATTTTCTAGACTTTAAGAGTGAACAACATAGGTTTCTACTGGTAATTCCATTCTCATGGAAGATGGATTATCCTTAGATATTACATTCACATTCCAAGTTAAATGTCATTTTGTGTAGCCTTGCAAATTGAGGTGTTCTTTCAATGGACACCATGCATACAAGCCCTTGCACAGAGCACAACTGCAGATTTGGGACCTCACTCCACCATTTCTTAGCCTGGGAACAAGTCTGTAGGTGTTGAGACACAATTTTCAATGGACTATGCAGTGAAATCTGTATACAGTACTATTGATCCTGAACTTCTCAATATTAAATGAAGCAATAAAACCACCATGTTAGTATAGCACAGTTCTCAGTAATTCTACACCTTTCAACAGTAACAAGGAGTTTTGATAACAGCAACGTTATCGGTTAAAAAATGTAAATGTACATAATCTTTTTTGGTAATTGCAAAACTGGGTTATATACTTACATGTGTTTTACTACAATCATTCTCTATTTTACTTTCATCTTTTCGCACTACAGACTTCTACACTATTTGCCTTCTATACAATGTGAAAAACTTTTACAATTTATGAATACTCACCAACTTCACCTGAAGTCTTTACTATACCAAGATTGTCCCTTAGCCAACGAACAACAGCACCAGCTATAGCAACAGAGCCCTAAGGAAACAAAAACAGTCATACACTGAGTTTACTAATTTCCAGAAAGGACAGACAAAAATGCCTTTATATCATCTTTGCAGATCTATGACCTTGGAACTGGCCAACCCCATCTCAGAGGAGTCTCAGGACTTTTCTGAAATTATACTTTGGAGCCACAGGCAGTCCAGTGGCCGGAGGAGTGTCAGAGCATAGTGGTGTGGAGAAGTCAACATTACTCCAGTTCTCTTACCACATGGAGAGATTTTCCCCTATTGAAGAAGAATTTTCAAGATGCTAGTAAAAATGGCCCAGGTCCTTAAGTGGTCGTCACATTTGGACTTCAGTGAACACAGTGGTGAGGTCTGAATGTCTCATGTATCCCAACTTAAGTCCTTCAAATTCTGAAGGTACAAAGGTGTGCTAAACTTCAGTACCATGAATAGTTCCACTGACTATTCATGGTGATTACTCATGCCCTTGCTATTTGGCAGATCAAATGTCTAAGACCATTAGAACCTTCCCACAGATTTGGTATATGCTCCTGATCTTTCAGACATTTACTCTAAAAACCCACAGCATTAGATGACAAAGCAATACCTAGTCACACCTGCCCTGAGTGAAGAGGATTAGTTAAAGGTAACAGTGTATATCTAGGAATGGAACAGAAATATATGACTTTTTCCATTTAAGACTTTCTACATATACAGTGAATTGTGATAAGGCTGGAAATATTTTGACACAATTCTGTTTTATTCTGCCATTTTCTGGAAGAGATTTTCTGAATTAAGATTCCAAGAATGAAAAGAAAAAGCAAGGCAAAAAGTGAGGGGGGCCATTGCCACATCTACTTACTTCTAGTGCATAACATACAGGTTTGTCTCTTCCCAGTTTGTAAGCCACTGTGGTTAGAAGGCCATGGTCAGACAATACAGGCTAAAAAATATAACATGGATCAGCCATCACTTGCTTGAACTGGACAAGTCAGGAATCACATTTCTATAAGAAATTGCATAAATACTATAAGATAGTCAAATTAGAAGGGGAGGCCCTTATTTATAAAGAATAAAGAAAAAAAACATGCAGAATCTTTAGTGTAACAGGTAAGTAAGCTTAAGAAACTAAATGAGCCAATGTTTCAGCACAATTCCCAAACAGCAACCCATGGAAATGTGTTACTTAATGCACATTTCCACCAGGTTCTTCACAGCAAAGAAGAACCTGGAGGCCTGCAGAACCAGCTGATAAGAAGCACCAGACTCAAGCATAGCTGCCTCTAGACTGGAAGTGCAAGGCAAGAAGAATTACCAAGAAAACAGGGGGAAAGGCAATGCAAGTAGTCAAGTTGTGCTGCCAAGTGAGCAGAAAAGGAGCAGATGGCTAAGAGAAGAGAAACAGTTTGACTGAAAAATCTTATTTAGCAAGAGAAGCAGTTTGACTGAAAATATACACACTCCTAGCAAGCTATTTCCAATTCAAGCAACCAACCTTTTGTCCTGTATTGCAGAGCAAGAAACATCCTGTACCATACCTGTAGTGATAAAAAAGAGGCATAAAATAAACAACCAGAAACTGAAGATGAACATCTTTGACAGTCATTTATCAAAGCTGAGTTATGAACATGGCATGATAAGGAAACTTAATATAGCAAGCCATTACCACCACCTCACAATTATTCTAGGTTTGAGTAACTTGTCAGATGAGCTCTGTATAAGTCTTAGTTGAATTCTGTCTCAAACTTCTAAGTGAATAATTAAGAAGGGCCGTTTGCAGAACTTGCAACAGGAAGAGATTTTCATTAAGAGGAGAACATTTTCAGAAATACCACACAATAGGAAGAACACATTTTCAAATTCTCTAAGAAAATATGTTGACAAACATGTTTATAAAAACCTACGGTAGGTTTTTAATCATATGGAATTAAAAACTACCATGAAAAATATCCTTGTAAGAACCATGCAGGCAACAGGTTAACGCAAAATATTAATTTATGAAGTATTTTGACAGAACAATATGCCCGATATGCAAGTATGCATCTAGGGAAAAAAAGAAAAAGCTCATTGAGTAGAAGACAGTTAAATGGCAAGTGGAGGTTAATAAGCAAAGGACACCAATCAAAATTCAACTATGAACACACTTTCTTATGTTGTGAGAGAAGCCTATTTTATATTCAAGGTTGGCTTGAATCTGGGTCAGGACTAAAATTCGGCCTAACTCACCTAAAGCTAGTACGTCAAATAATTTTTCTAACCAGATCTCTGTACTGCAGCTGGATATGTAGAGTCCCAGTGGCTGGGACTCAGACTATGCTTGGCTCTGCCACTAGCCTGCCCAATGACTGTGGCCAAACCAAGTCATCCCTGTGCCTCAGTTTCCCTATCTATACAAGGAGTAAAATAACTTTCCTTCCTTCAGATTTACTGATGAAAAATATTTGTAAGTGCTAGCACTCATTACCTGTCTATAGGAGCATCTGAATTACAAACTCACGTGGCCAACAATTCCTATCAACGTTTTCCTTAAAACAAAAGCCCCCCCCCCCCCACACACAGAGAGCAAGGAAAACAGACAGCAGAAAGCTTTATTAACCTAGTGTTAAGGTTGCTCAAATATAGCTTGTGCTCCTCCAGAATGTCTAAGTCATCAGAACTCAAACCTGTGGAAAACAGGAAATAATGAATTAAAGTAAATGTCTGTGCGACTTTAAACTCTGTCCCACTGGAGTTGTCAATAGTCACTGGGAATTATCTGCATGCACTGCGCTAGATGTAGCTGATTCAACTGTTAAGGAAAAAGTTGCAGTATCTTTAAAGAAATGTGCTTGTGATACGAGGTGATCAGATGTGAGGCCCTCTCTGATCCAGGTGTCCAAAAGAAAAAAAGGGCATATACGTAGTAGCAAGAGGTTCCTGGTCAACTGGCAGGGAGGATCCCATAGGTTAGATATATGCACAACTATATTTACCAGAAGGTGGCATTTGAGGTATCTGCCAAGAGCCAACTGGAGGTCAAAGTGTAAGATAATTCCTTAAACATCATACAATCAGTACTTAAAATTATGTTCTTAAGGTACGAGAGCTAAGGCAGGTCAACAAAAGATGATGAACATGCTCCTGTTAGGTAGGAAGGAAAAGACACCTCTCTTTCTCTGGCTAATCATGTGCACATTGTACGTTGTCTGTTTCTACATTTTGAGCTGAATTCACAATTTCTTGTTTAGCAATTGACAAGAAAGGGACACACAGGAACACAGAACCTGCAGGACAGGCCTTCTGTTTATGAATAAAGATAAGAGGTTTTGGGGCTGGGTAATAACTGGGAGGTACAGGAAAAATACGCCTGATGTTTTGCACTGAGGCGGCAAGCTAACAATGTGACTTCTCATGAATGACAATTACAATCAAGGTTGGCTGCAGAAAGCTGAAGAGATCTGGGGTAAGCTTTTCCCTGTAAGTCATAACAGTAACTAGTTGGGTCAATCTAAGCTCTAGATTGTGTGTTTTTTATTTCATACAGTTACTATTTATTTCTACTTGCTACCACTCAAATCTCTAACTTTATTAAATAAACTTTTCCTTGTTTCCACTATGCAGACTCATCCAAGTGCCACGTGTTAAGCAGAGCAGTGGTCTGAGGTGTAACTGGTAAACTGGGGTGTACGGTTTCTTCAGAAGCTGTGAATACTGAGGCTGGCCAGTGGACGATCCAGGGAGATGCTCGGAGATTGCAGGTTAACAGCAGGCACAACAGAAGGACGGTGGAGCCTGTGCAGGCGGAGGGGGCAGTGCTTGTGTTGCCCATGGCTGGTGGTGGCAGGGAGCTGACCCACAGCAGGCACTCACAAGGGTTCTTACTGCTAAAGGCAGGTAGTAGGGAGGCGCTTCATAATCCTGGGAAGAATCACAAACCTTGGGCGATCCAGTATGCCTCATTTCAGTGCTGCATTGTGTAGGATGTGTCACTAGCAGGGCTGTGCAATGGGGACCAGTTAGTAGGGAAGAAAGAATAGTTTGATAGGCTAATGACGGAAAAGTGAAAGTAGAGCTTTTAATGGCATTGGATTTATAAGAATGAAGGGGATGAAGGTGCTTAGTAGGTATGGGAGTCTCTGTAGATTAGGCTAAAGATACAAGGCTGATGTAGGCAACTCCTGTTCAGTACAAGCCAAAAGCAAAGTGGAAATACATGGGCTTATTGGGGCATTGCTTAAAGAGGGCAGAGTTAAGGCTGCATGGGCAGGTATTTTAACTCAGTATGTACTGTTTTTCACAAATATGAGTTTTGCTGAACAAGACATTCTGGAAGGGCACGAGCTATTGCTGGGCAACTTTAACCAAGTCAATTTTTCTTCTCATTTATCAGTGTTTTAAAAAAGGAAAAGACTCAAGGACGGACAGTGGAATTGCAGACAGCTGCGTTCAGAAATCCAGCTTACTTGGATTATATTTTTTCAGCCCTGAATGTATTTGAGTTAACTTACGTATTTTTTGCTTGTCCATCCTTGAAACACATTTGTCCAACTAAAGCAGCAGATTGGTCACCCAAGCACTGAAAAGAGAGCCATGTTCTTAGCACAGAAGTGCATATGAATCACAGTGTAACAATAATAACCTTTAAATAAATTTATTCTAGGACTATAAGTCCAATTTGGGTCAAATGCAAATGCTGTAAATAAGAGCAAACACAAGTGATGTCTTCATCTACAGTCATTCCTTTTTCTCTCTACTGAAACTACTAACAAAAGGTGCCACTAGTTAAGATAGCAATTAGTTTAGTGTGATAAAGTACAGTATCCGCATTATTGGCTAAATTCTCAGTTCGCAACATTTGTGCAGGTAGATCTGATGAGTTATCCATTTAGATTGTTTACTTACTGTTAAGAGTGCTAAATTTCCATGGGACTATTTCCATTGCTAACATACTGTACTTTTTGCATGATGAAGCCTTAATTCAGTAATTCATAATGGTCTTCATTATTAGTATAAGATAGCAAGTACAACATTGTATTTGTTTAAAATGAATCCATTTTATTGCAAATATAAAATCAATTTTCTAAAATAAACAGTTTAGTTTTAAGGCGTATCCAGTAAAGGTATCTCTACACAGAACCAAGTTCTCACACCAGAAAACAAATTGAAGAACTCACCCCAGAAATTGGCACACCTGTCAAGGCTCCAGATGTCTGGCAAAAATACAGAAAGACAAACTTTAGCTTATTTCACACTGCTTGCGTAACAATTAACATTTAAAGCAAGAAAGGAAAGACTCTCCAGTTTTTAAATGGAGAAATGCATGCTTCAGGAGAGGGCAGAAACAGTTGCAGCAAAGACCCCCTTGTATCAGAATGTGTAACAACTTAAAAGCAAAGCGTGTTGCTGCCATTTTAAAAGACTGCCTTTAAAATAAAAAAAAAGTTAGTGTTTAAAAGAGAAATGGCACTTAAAGAGCTTCAACAATACTAAAAGCTTGCCTCTTAGCACAAGCAAGGTACTGTATTCTGTTGAAGAAGCCAGCTTGCAACAATGCTTTTCCTTTCACTCAGAGGCACTCCACAAAAATAGCATAAGCCCTTTCTTGTGTTTTTACATGTTATTTTGTTATCAATGTCAAATGACGTAACAACTGTGATGGATAAAAATGGCATTTTTAGATCAGAGTCAGATTACTAATTTCAAGATCAAGATTTTTCGACTGACAGAAACCCATAAAGTGTCATCAAGGGCTACGTTACATGGCCCAGTTCCCATTGGACTTCACCTCATAACATGATCGCATCTCTTCAAAGCTACTCCAATTTATTCCTCTACCAGTCAGTCAGCTACATCTATCATAGTGAATACAGATAATTCCTAGTGGCTAAATTCACCAGAGAATAGTTTTCTTAGGGCAGGCATGTCCAAAGTCCGGCCCGCGGGCCAATTGCGGCCCGTGTTCCGGTTTAATACGGCCCCCCAGGTAATTTGGCAATATCTATCTTTTATGGCCCCCAACGAATCCATATGTATTGAGATGAATACATTGTAAAATCTCAGTTAATGTCAGTTGGTCTAAATCAGTTATAAATATATTTGGACACAACATGTATACTTGGTGTTATGTTCCCGTTCATATTTTTTGAACTTAAAAGTTGACACAACCTTTATTACCAATAATATGTAATGTACTTTACAATGTTCCTGACATATATTTCAGCTTCCTGGATTTTTTTTTCATCTGGCCTTCAGATATGAAAGGCAGAGTGATTTAACACCTGTTTAGATTTGTCATCCATGTGACGAAATGAAAAGTATGCCGTTTGCAATAAACTTTGCATAAAATAGTTAATTTGCGTTTAATTTTAATGGTTCAAAGAATGTCAGGCAAAATGGTCGGCCCTCACGCATGTTCACTTCATAAAATCTGGCCCTCTTTGAAAAAAGTTTGGACACCCCTGTCTTAGGGCATCTCTACACAGATGCTTCAACAGCAACAGAAGACATTTTACCATCAATGTAGGCAATCCACCTCCCCAAGAAACATTCCCCATAGGGAGAGGTATGATGTGTGGCTTCTTCCCCTCTGTAAAACGCAGGAGAGTAACATTAAGGCAGAACTTGAAAGCATCAATATGAGATCCAGCAGATCCTAGTGCTTAGAGGGAATTTGGCTCACTACAGCATCATGGTTTGTGTGTGCACAGGAGCTCTGTTTAATCCATCAAAACAAGTTTAAAAGCAAAACAATAAACAGCAACATTTATGCCATAGCCTAAAACAGAGAAATCCAGAATCCAGTTTTAGTGTTTTCTGTATATACTTTAACTGTATATAGAAAACTCTTACTAAAAAAATAAGAAATAGAATGTGATTGGTGTTATGCTAGTATGTGGCCTGTAACAATGACATTCAATGAGTCAGGTTGAACCTCTCTAGTCTGGCAACATCTGTGAGTTGGCATGATTTTAGTTATCCAGATGTCTGCTTATTATGGGTGAGGCCAAGTTTCCCATTGTCCTATAAAGTTTGTTTACAGCCACCAGTTCTGCACTCAGTGTTCTGTGCTGTTATTTAGCTCTAATTTATCCCTAAATGTCTTCTAAGAGCTTAGTAAGTGTTGGTAGTGCTGCTGGACAATATTGACCTCCTGTGGTCCAGAAAATTCTCTGGTTCGGCACCAGTCAAGTCCTGAGGGTGCCAGACCAGAGAAGTCCAACCTGTACTACAAATGTAAGTCAGGAAAGTACCTATTACAAGTGATTATGATAAGGTGGTTCAACAAGTAAACAAGGACAGAGGTATTATTTTAAGATCACAGTGTTTTCAATCTAAGCAGCACTTAAAAAAAAATCACTATGGGTTAAAAAGTTTCTTCAGCTGTATTTCTGTAAATGGCCATAAGCATCAATACCTGTCATAATTAAGATATCCTTTGCTTTTATTAAAAAGAGGGTTCTTTCTGGTGCTGTGACAGTACATTTTCATTGAAGCCATGCATAAGACATGACAGTGCATTTCCAGTTGTGGAATCTACTGAGATTTCATAACTCCCATTTTCACTGATTGGGCTTTTTGGTTGTTTAACTTTACAAACCTTTATTCTATTACATTGAAATACTATGTGTTGTTCTCATCACATAGCCAGACATAACTGTTTCTCTTTAAAGATATGAAATTGCCAAGCTTTCAAAATGTATGCCAACATGCTAGTACAGCTGGTCACTTAACAGTAATGTCTCAACATGGAGACAGGTGCCAGATCTGTTAGTTTTACCAATGTTACTCTACATGCCTCTCAGTAAATGGAAATGCACCGTATCTGAACAGAATGGATGAGACATAACTTGTGGACAGCCTAATGAATGTCTCTACTCACCAAGCTAGCAGACATTTTCTACAGTCAGCAAGAAAAAAAGAATAGGTAGGAAGGAGGAAGACAGACAAAAAGTTCATAATCAGCTAATCTGTCTCACTTCCCAGGAACAGGTTCATCTCTTCTTCCAATTGCTGCATTGGTTCAAATCAGAATAAAATTTACTGTGTTCTAACGCCTTCAAATCAGTAGAAGCCAACTAAGATTACTAGTACCATTTACATTTTATAGCCTGGTTTAAAAAAGAAAACCTCCAGATTTTTTTTTAATTAAGCACAGTCTCTTTCCCACTGCATGCCCATATTCAGCAATCACTTCTGATGTAAGATTCTGGCAGCTGCTCTAAAAGCACCGATTGATTACAAAACTCATCAGCACTGCTCCTCTAATATGATTTTGTATTAGGAAGTTTACGGACATTTAGTCCTCAAAAAAGGAGGCAATCCAAGATGGTATAGGATGAACCTCCCAAATCCAGGACTCTCTGGTCCAGCAGGGCCAAGGATGTTGCTGGACCAAAGAGCCCCAGAGCAACATGGGCTGGGGAGCCCCCACACAGGACGGAACCCCCAGCATTAATGGGGCCAGGCAGTGACCTGGGGAGCCTCCAGAAGGAATCCCTGGTGTCAGCAGGGCCAGGCAGCAACCAGGGAGCTCCAGCCTGGGTCATGGAAGCCCTGGCACTAGACCATGTGACTGGTGAGTCCTGGCCCCAGCGGGGGAACCCCTGGTTGCAGCTGGGCCCCAGCCAGGAACCCTGAGAAACCCTCAGTGGCAGCAGGGCTGGGATGACTAGGCAGCCACCGCTGGAGAACCCCCAGCAGAAGCAGGTTGGTGCAGGTGGGCGGGTGGAATCCGCAGTGGCACCAGGGCAGCCCCAGCAGTGGGGTCAGGGTAGTCAGGAGGACCCAGCTGGGAAACCCCTGGTGGCAGCGGGACCCCAGAGAACACCCTGTGGCAGCAGGACCAGCAGAGGCAAAGGGTCCCACTGGGAACCCAGGAGACCCTGGGCGGGCAGCAAGATGGGGAGCTATGGGGGACCAGCATTAGTGGAGCCAGTGGCAGGACAGTGAGTCCTAGGGAGAGGAGCCTGGGAGAGGGGCAGCCAGCAGGTAAACACTGACCTCCCCTGGTTTGGAACAGCTCAACTTCCAAGGGGTGTCGGACGGAGGAGGTCCAACCTGTACTTGCATTTCTTCCAATTCAGGAGAACCTAATCAAATCCTTTATTTAATCCCACAGGGATGGAACACTGTATGGGACCTACCCAGTATTCCTGCAAATGCTAAGGCTCACATAGAAGCAGCTCTTGGGAGTTTTGGCTGTTGTAGTGACCCCAGGAAGGGCACTGTTTGAATTTGGATTATTAATTTTCATCTATGAACAACAGATGAATTCACCTTCTACTTATCAAAATTCATTAAGTAATTCACAATAAGAAATAGATATTTAGGAGTCCCAAAAAACCCTTTTAACGCAATTAGTTTAACACTCTAGAAAAAGATACTTCTGTGATCTGCAACTATCTTAATTTGACATACTACTAAAAACACTAACAAATGCTACATCTGATTCATACCATTAGAGAAGGTAACCCATTTGTTCTAGAAAAGTAAAGTAGAGAGCTTGTTTTTAATCCACATAAAGTCCTTCAACCCACACCCACCAAAACTATTTCTCCAAGAGTAAGTTTAAGAAAACATACCATCAAACCATAAATCTCAGAAGAACTCCGCACTTTTGGTAGTATTTCCATAGGAACATCAAAAAAACTGAAAATAAAATAATCCAACATAACTAAAAATGCAAAGTAATAGCAAAATTATTTTACACGTTCTACTTTGAGATAAGTTTAAAGGGAATTTTGATGATCATATCTTAGGATCATGACCTAAAGAACTTACTAGTAAGATGTGAGTGGAATGTTTATGAAGCAATATTTGCTTTTGAATATTTTATAGACAGATACCTTTGGAAAATCATTCCTATTTTGAAATAAAAGAAAGTGGATGCGTGCTAGAGATTCAAAGTATTTAAGTTCAACATGTAAAGAAATGAGAGACACAATACAACACTTAAGTAATATGCTGAAGGACTAGTCAGATAACTCAGAAATCAAAGGTAAACTACTAATATTTAATATGCACTTCTGTGCACCAATATTTCAATACTGAAAGACAGGAGGAGCTGGACTCTTCATTAATCCAAGCAATAATCATGTAGATATTTACAGATAATAAACCCTACTTATTATGACTATAACAAGTGCAACTAATTGCTTTTCTTAATCACAAATGAGAGCAGACAAGCATTGATGGAGGAGTCTTATTGTGAAAAGCACAATTAATGTCTGTCTTTATACAGGATTGGCTAATACCACTATTTCAACAGATTTAAATGGAAAATTAGACTTACTGGCAGAGTTCAGAATCCCACTCCAAGGAATGAATGTTGAACAACATTGTTCTACTGGCATTGGTTACATCTGTACAATGAATCCCTCCATTCTTCCCACCTGTCAAACTCTGGAAAAAGGAACCAATAATATTAGTAAAAAGAAAAGATTAGTCAACAGTTTAAACCAGTGTTACTTAACACATGGTCCATGGGCCGCATGCGGCAGTTTGGATTTATGTGGGGCTCAACTTGTGGCAGTCAATATTATGGTCTTCTGTTGATATGCGTTTTAGTAGTTAAATTCCTGGACTTTCATTGCTCATTAAAAGTGCTGTCAGATGGAAATTGGATCAATATTGCATTTTATTAAGCAGAACTGACTTAAATGCATGTTGTACAGTTTGGCCCTAATCTTTGTATTCATGCCCATCAGTGAGAAAGAAGCTGTTTCCATATTTATTTGCATGTATATGCAACCACACTTAAGTTACAGCACATGCTGAGGACCGCATCAGGGTATCTACACTGCATTACTCTTTCAAAAGAGGAATGCAAATGCAGCTGAGCGAAATTGCAAATGAAGCACAGATTTGAATTTCCTGCGCTTCATTTGCGTAACCGCATCCGGGCGCTATTTCGAAATACCCTATTTCGAAAAGAGAAACTCTTGTCTAGAAGCAGTTATTTCAACAGAAAACTCCTTCCAAAATGAGGTTTAAGGGTAATTTCGAAAGAAGGGTTCTCTTTCAAAATAACCGCGTCTAGACAGCGTCTCTTTTTTCAAAATAGGGTATTTCGAAATAGCGCCCGGATGAGATTATGCAAATGAAGTGCAGGAAATTCAAATCCGCGGTTAATTTGCAATTTCACTTAGCTGTATTTGCATTCCTCTCTCAAAAGAGGAACGTGGTGTAGACAGACCCTCACTGTGGCTCCCAGGGCTTCCAAAATTGAGTAGCCCTGGTTTAAACAAAATAATCCAGTATTTGCGAACTAGTAACAGGAGACGGTTTGAAAAACCACATAGCTTAACAGTTAAGAGGAAATCAAAGTATTTTGAAAACTAGAAATAGTACTTTCATACTGTTAAGGTAAATTGGAACTTTGCTATCTTTGCAAACTGAATTAAGAGCTAGAGATTTATGTCCACAATGGATGGAATATATAGCGCATAGGAACAAAACAGGGATTACAAAGGATACACATCTTGTGTACATTTTAATTTCTCCTCCACTTATCTGGTCTAAAGAAGCTGATTTTTTTTCCTTTAAAAAAAAATATTTAAAAAAAAGGGGGGGAGGGTTTAAATGAACTCTCACATACATACCCATATAAGCCATGAGTCAATGGTACCAAACATAGCTCTCCCATCATGAACAGCCTTCCTGATCTCTTCCACATTATCTAGGAGCCACCGAAGTTTCACTGCACTGAAATATGTGCTAAGTGGAAGGCCAGTCTTAGCCTGCAAGAGAGTTATTTAGGACATGCCATGAGTTAATCCCTTCCAGTGACTACTGTACTTGTCTATGAAGTTAGGGGAAGAGGAAAAAAAAACCCCTCAAAAATAAGGTTTACATAAAGAATCTTTTCTTCTTTTTTGAAAAAGAACGAGCATTCTGAGAACTGTCACACTCACCCAAACGAAAGACGAAACACATCTATGAACAAATATCACAACCGCTGATCACTTTACAGTTCAAAAACCTTCCACATGGCAAGGAGATACAGGCATATACAGACATCATACATTTATGATAGCTACCTGCAATCAGACAGCAAACACTGATGTTGTAAAGAGCAACCTGACACTGAAAGGATGAACTTTCAGTTGCTTAGCTGTAAAGCTACAAATGTAAGTTCATATGCTGATTTACTGACTCACTCCTACCAAGTGTACCTAGAACAATGCAACAGCACAGAATTTGGCAAGAATACAGCTTGAAAGGAAGATAGACTCTCATGAAACAGCTTCTCAATTCACAGATTGGCCTTATTAAATTAATGCTATGAATTATTCTAATCTATATATTTTAGAAGTGTGCATCTATCTGTCTAGGAGTCCATTTGTTCAAGAACTCCCCCTAAATAGTAAGAGTTAGGACCACCAAGTTTGGCATGCAGTTTCTTCTTATCCTAACCTAAAGCAAGATCAGATTTGGTTGTGCCAGGAAAATATGAAAGAGCCTGGAACGGGAATGTTCTCACATGGAAAGGGAAGGGGATGATTGTAGGAAGAGCTATATGCCCACTGACCCCTGGAGGCAGTGAGCACTGGGAACAGCTATACTACAGAGCAGTGGTCATCATCCAGTAGATTGGGATCTACCAGTAGATCTTGGAGCCTCTGACAGGAGATCCTGACTGGTTTGGACAGAAAGGCGCTCTCATTCTCACAGACACACACTGTCCTTCACTCTCATTTCCCATCCCAACACATATGTGGGGGGGTTGTTGTTACTTCTTTTACTGCTTGCAAAGTGGGTTATTTTTGGTTTTAAACTGGTCTGTGCATTTCATTATTTTCATTTCTCTCTTGTACTTAAATTTAATTCTTTGGGTAGTGAGTTCTAAAATGCCTAACCTGTCATGGCTGCAGTAATTATCCCTATGGTAATTGCTACTCCAGGAAGTGGCTGGCATGTCGCTGCAGCCCCTGAGAAAGGCAGAGCAGGGGGTCTTCATACACTGTCCTTGCCTACAGACACCATTCCTACAGCTCCCATTGGTCAGTAATGGGGAATCATGGTCAGTAGATGAGGGGCAGCACATGGTGCCCTGGAGCCATTACTGTACATGCCAACTGCTTTCAGGAGTGGTGCAGGGCCAGGCCAGGAGTAAGTCTGCCATAACCCCACTGCGCCACCACTAGGAAGCTGTTTCAGTTAAGTGATGCCCAGCCAGAGGCTGCATCCTGAAACTCTGTCCAAGTCCTGAACCCTCTCCTATATCCAACCTCTTGTCACAGACATGAGTTCTCCTGCAACCAAACTCCTTCTTAGAGCTTGCTCCCTGAAACCCAATCCCCCACCCTTGGCTAAGCCCAGAGCCCAAACCACATTCTGAACCCTTTGGTCAAAGACTAGAGGCTGCACTCCAACCTCCTACCCCAGCCTGGTGAAAGTGGATGAGGTTTGGGGAGGAAGGGGATGGAGTGAGCAGTGCGAGGCCTCCGTGAAGGGGTGGAGCCTCAGAAATGGTGGGAAGGAATCAGGGCAAGGCTATTTCGGTTTCAAGTAGATCTTACATTCCACTTAAATTGAAAATGTGATCTTGTGGTTAAAAAGGCTGGAGACCACTGCTACAGAGTGCAGCAGCAGCACCAGCAAGAGAGTGCCAAGCTGGGGACAGGGCTTCACATGGACATTGGAAAGGGAAAGTAGCCTGTTGCCCCAATTTCCCTTTCCCCAGCCTTCAGCTGCAGTGCCAGATGGGGAGTGGGGAGCCCCACCAGCCAGCAGCCCCACCACAGCCCGCCCTGGGATTACCTCTGGAGCTGGCAGTGCATCCCCAGTTGTCCCCAGGAAACACTTTGTGTGGGGAGCCATGAACCAAGGTCTGGCAGCCCCTTCCCACCCTCAGGAGACACTGGGCACGTGTGAGATCCTGCCCTCTCAGCTCCCCACAGAGTAGACACCGGGCTGGTGGAGCAGTGCTGGGAGAAGGCAGGAACCAATATGCATTGGGATCCAGGTTTAAACCAGCTTTCTGTGCATGCTGGCTCTGTGGAGCCACCTGTCCACCTCCCCACCCCCCACTTGCTGCCTCAGAAGGGCAGTGTGTGTGGGGGGGGAGGGAGCGGGAGAGGCAGATGGGAGCCGGTGCTGCTGCCCTACGCTGATGCCTCTGTATCCGGGACTTCAGTCCCGAACCTCCCTCAGGCGTCCTTTAGGGAGAAAGGGTGACTGAAATTCCCCCCTTCAATTCTTATGGGGGCATTGCTGACTGTTCCCCTTCATCACGGAGTGAAGGAAAAGTGCAAAGTTTGCTACATTCCTCACTTTGGCTGGGGAATGCAGGAAGCAGATGAACCTGGATCTGCCCTAGCCAGGGGGCATACCCTCCCCTGGCTGTGCCCGCGGGAGCTGCAGCGGCCAGTGAGGGGTGATTCTCATCTGGCACCAAGGTACTGCAGTGAGAGAGGGCTGAGACAGTACTCTCCCCACGGTGAAGCTTACATACTGAACCTCTAATCCCCAGCCCCATGCCAGAGCAATGGTTTAAATTAAGAACAAAAAATACTGAGTTAAGGACTCAAGAAACACTGGGTACATCTTCTAGTAATTAAAATTTAATATCACAAATATAGGATGGGCAAGTAGATTAAAGACAAGATTAACTCCTATTTCAGCGGAAGCCCGAACTCTGAGTTCAGCGTGTTTAAGATAGGGGTTCTGGTACATTATACTCATGACTCAAATAGAGAATAATTAATACACAGACTATTTGGAAATGTTAACTTAAAACACTACAAAATGGATATTCTAGAAAAAGCCCTTACCTTAAAAAAGGATTTATTCTGCCCTGGAATTATTTTAAGAAGTCTCTCAACTGTTGGCTGAGTTCTCAGGTCAAGCCACACTATAAATCAAAACACAGAAAACACAAAAAATGTTTCATACTACAATCACCATTTGCTATTTGTAATATCCAAAGAATAGCAGAACTGCACAGTTTCTTGCTAACATCCTTAATGTCATTAAACTGACAGTAATATTAATAGAGGAAAAAACAACAATTAAAGTAATATTCATTTGCATATTTTTATATCATTGTAAAGCATAGAAGGGACATTCTGTTTGCAAGACTAACTGGTCCATAACCTCACAACATGACTTTCTACAAAGAGAGACTACCAAGACTCTATTTTTTGTTTCTCCATTTATTTGTGAATACAGAGGTCAAAAGCTTAATAGATTACTAGAAAACCAATGCCATTCAACTAGAAGGCTTAAAGTACACAGTAGGTTGATTATTTACCATTTCTGTGTGAATGCTCAACTTCAGCCGTGTTAAAGAACTACTGATGCTCAGCTTTACCTAATATTAAGTCTTCAATGTTACACACTTGAACATTAAACACAAAAAGCTACTTGGAAGGAAGAACTTAATCCTTCTCTCTCAAAGCAATCCCAAGTTCAGGTGCCTGAAAGTTGTTAGGACCCTTCAATCCTACAGCAAAAGCTGCAGACTGAAAGACAAAAACCAAGCTGTGAATATGATATTTTGCTGAAACCCTATTAAAAGATGTATTAAGCTAAGGTTTTGAAGTGACAGCTCATCTGATAGAATATTTAATTGGAATATGTTTTCTGTATAAATAAGAACGGCCATACTGGGTCAGACCAAAGGTCCATCTAACCCAGTACCTGTCTTCCAACAATGGCCAATACCAGGTGCCCCCAGAGGGAGTGAATAGAACCAGTAATCATCAAGTGATCCCTCTCCTGTCATCCATTTCCAGCTTCTTACAGAGAATAGGGACACCTTTCCTACCGATTCTGACTAATAAGCACTGATAAAGTCATGGAGGTTAGGTCTATCTAGTTTTTTTGTTTAAACCCTGTTAAAGTCCTGGTCTTCACAACATCCTTTGGCAAGGAGTTCCACAGGCTGACTATATACTGTGTGAAGAAAAACTTTCTTTTGTTTGTTTTAGATCTGTTACCTATTAATTTCATTTGGTGACTCCTAATTCTTATGTTATGGGAACAAGTAAATATTTTGTCCTTATTCACTTTCTCCATATCGGTCATGATTTTATAGACCTCTATCATATCCCACCTTAGTCTCTTCTTTTCTAAGTTGAAAAGTGCCAGTCTTTTTAAATCTCTCTTCATATTGCACCCATTCCAAACCCAGTCATTTTTGTTGCCCTTCTCCGAACCTTTTCCAGTGCCAATATATCTTTTTCTGAGATGAGGCAACCACACTTTTATGCAGTATTCAAGCTTTAGGCATTCCATGGACTTATATAGAGTCAATAAGTAATTCTTCATCCCCTTATTAAAGATTCCTAACACTGTTTTATTTTTTGACTGCTGCAACACATTGTAGACAGTTGTCCGAAAACATCCACTCAATGACTCCAACCAAGACTCTCTTGAGTGGTTGTAGCTAAATTAGTCCCCACCATTCTGTATGTATCGTTGGGATTATTTTTTTTTTCAAATGTGCATTACTTTGCAATTATCAACATTAACGTTCATGTGCCATTTTGTTGATTGATCACCTAGTTTTATGAGATCCTTCTGATGCTATTCAGTCTGATTTGTTTTTACCTATCTTGATCAGTTTAGTACCATCTGCACATTTTGCCACCCCACTATTTACGCCTTTCTCCAGAACATTTCTAAATAGGTTGAATAGGATTGGTCCCAGTACAGACCTTGGGAGACGCTACTAGTTACCTCTCTCTGGGTACGTCTACATTTGCTCCCTAGCTTGGACTAGGGATGCAAATGCAGACGAGCGAAGTAGCTAATGAAGCCAGGATTAAATATCCCGCGCTCCATTAGCGTGATCTCGCCGGCACGCTAGTTCGCATCACAACTGATTAGAACCAGGAAGTGCATGCCAGGACACGTTAGTTTGAACCAAAGTCCTTGGTTCGAACTAACGTTACTCCTCATTTTTTGATCATGCTAATGGAGCGTGGGATATTTAAATCCCAGCTTTATTAGCTAATCTGCTCGTCTGCATTTGCATTCCTATCCCAAACTAGGAGCAAATGTAGACGTACCTTCCTTTCTGAGCACTTACCATTTATTCCTACTCTTTGTTTCCTGTCTTTTAACCAGTTATCAATCCATGGGAGAACCTTCTCTCTTATCCCATAACAACTTACTTCTCTTAAGAAACTTTGGTGGGGACCTCGTCAAAGGCTTTCTGGAAATCTAAGAACTCTTTTAGCCACTGGATCCCCCCTTGTCCATATGCTTGTTGACCCCCTAAAGAACTGTAGTAGATTAGTAAAACATGATTTCCCTTTAAAGAAACCATGTTGACTCCCCTCCCCCCCCAACAAATTATGTTCATCTATGTGTCTGACAACGCTATTCTTTACTATAGTTTCAACTAATTTATCTGGTGCTGATGTTAGACTTACCAGTCTGTCATGGCCAGGATCACCGCTAGAGCTCTATTTACATATTGGTGTTACATAAGCTATCTTCCAGTCATTAGGTATAGAAGATGATTTAAAGGATAGCTTACAAGTCACAGTTAATAATCCCACAATTTTACACTGGAATTTTTTCAGAACACTTCGGTGAACGTGATCTGGTCTCTGTATAATTGCAGCATCAGTGGCTGCAAGCACACAGCTTTTGGAAAAGGCCATTATTATTATTAGCTTCTAGCAAGATTTACATGGGATTTCTAAAAGTCTGTCAGCACAACTGTAGCAAGGTTATACTGAAAGGAACAGCATACAGTTTCTTTAAGTTTATAAACACCAGTTAGGCACTGTGATCCATACCAATAGCATTGTAGAGGGGCTCTCCAGTTACCTTGTCCCAAACCACAGTTGTCTCTCTCTGATTGCTGACTCCAATAGCTGGAAGACAAAGGAGAAAAAAAAAGTTACATTTTAGAGATTTTTGGAGGACAGGAAGGGAAGAAAGGAACTGAAAGATTTTTTTTTTGGGGGGGGGGGGGGGGGGAGATGTATGTCTTTTACATTCTTGGTATATAGGGATGTAAGTGGCTAGTTGAATAGTTGCTTCCCCCCTCGCTGCCTCTACCTGGCAACTCTTAACACATTTATAAAAGGCAGAGCTGCAGCGGAGCTCTGTAGTTTTCCCCTTTATTGATTAATCGAATAGTTGATGGAAATTCAATTAACTACTCAATTAGCTTATTAAATGCAATTTAACATCTCTACTGGTATACCACTTCTCTATCAATTAAAACAAATTAACTGCTGTACATCCCTTATTCTTCTATTTGGTCTTCACAAACTAATACAAAGAAACTAAAGTTTTGTAAGAGCAGGCACAGCATAATATGATCAATATTTCATCCATTAGCTGCCTAACCTCTTAAACCCAGGATAGAACATTTTATTTGGTCTATTTTGAAAAAAAGACAAAAAAGGCACACTGCTAGTAAGTGTCAGCAATATCATATTTTCCAAAAATGCAGAGCTTTAGACATAGTTTTAAACTCCTGCTTCCTTTCTAATCACTAACTTTATTATCCGAAGATCTGACCTTTACCAGTCCACAAAGCATATTCTGAAAAGCAGCTAGTTAAACAAAAGAAATAGCAGCAATACCTTTTATGTTGGTGATGTCTATGTTTAGTTGGTTCAATTTCTCACATGTTTTCTCCACACATTCATAAACGGACTGCAAGATTTCCTTTGGATCCTGCTCCACCCATCTTTAACATGAGACAGCAATCAGAATAGAACCAAAACATGAAGCAGGTGTTACTCTTAGAATTCTTATTCAGCTCTCAATAAATGTATTCCATAGAGTCACATGCTCAGACTATTAAAAAGTATTAGAATGAACTCAGCTTGAATAATCATAAAAGTTATTAAAATGGTTAAACAAACACTTTCTATGTGATGCAGAATATGCTTGGGCATTCTGATGTGGAATAAGAATAAGTTGACTAGAGGTGAAAACTATCAGGCTGCTTGATTAATCATTTAAGTCCCGTCGCTTGCTCTTACCACAGCTGTGGGCTCCTAGCATGGTAAGGGTCCTACCACCTGGTCCTACCACAGCCAGGACTGCTCTGGCCCAGCATGGTTGGTCACCATCAGAGTTAACCGGCAAGGGTCAGATACCCAGTAAGTACACTGGGGTAAAGCCTCATGCTTACTGGTAAACATCTGTGGTAGTCAGCATTTTTAGACAAAAAGCCAAACCAACAGAAGAGACTGTTTTCATTCTTCTACAGATATACATATAACTGCCTGAGTACAGAGGGGAGAAAAGTGTCTGGGGATAACACCAAGTAAACAACACAGAAAATTTAGAGCTAGAGAGTAACTTGTGCAGACGGGCAGATGACCGTTTTGCGGGGCCCTGGGCAGCATAATTCCACGGGGCCCCCCCTTTGCCACGGCGCATGAGCAGTAATGCCATGTGCATGCGCGGGGCTTTTTGAAGCGCGGGGCCCGGTGCGGCCGCCCCGTTCGCCCTGCCCTAAATCCGCCCCGTGTGCAGACCTCATAGGTGAAGTTGACAAATGTAAATGTAGGCAAGTCAATCAAGAAAACGACTAGTTTTACCATTTTAAACAAGACTAGACAGTGATAAAGAATTGGCCAGCAACTATTCTGAGGACTGAACTTTTATAAAGCTTTTAAAGAATTAACATTACTTCCATTAGGCCACACAAAGGAGGGTTTTTAATTGTTGTTTTTTAAAAAGCTTTTATTAAATTATCCTTTCCTACCACATTAAAACATTTGCAACTGATTCCATATTCTGAACAGATTACTCTCTGGCTTCAGTTGTAACTATTCATACATAGATCCTATTAAATAGGCTTTTGCCATACTGAAAGACACAAAATGAATCAAAGATACACAGAGATCATACCCTTCTTTAGGAAATTTCTGTTTTATTTCCACTTGATGGTGACTCAGGAGCTCTGCTGTTTTTGCATTAAAAACCTGCAAATAAAAGGATACATATTAAATAATTTGTATGCCTACAAATAGGACCCTTACATTGAAATAAGCTATGCAATTTGTGCTATGCAAATTGCATAGCTTATTTCAATATGATTTCAAAATAAGGCGCTATTCCGAAATGTCCCTTATCCCTTGGGCAACGAGATTTACAGGGACGTCGGAATAGCACTCTCCGTGGTGCATGAAGAGTGCGGGGCCCAAGTAGCCGCTTGCGCCACTTGCTCCACGCGGCAGCTTGGCTGAGCAGTGCAGAAGTCAGCCGAGCAACACGGCACGAGGCAAAGGGGGATGGGTGGTGACATTCATGGCCAGGGGGCAGAGACTGGAGCCGCTGTCACACCACACGTCACCGCCTCCCACCATAGTGCTCGGCTGACTTGTGTGCTGCTCAGCTGGGCCGCTGTGGGGTAGCAAGCGGCCGTTTGGGCTCCCCCATGGCGGCCCGGCTGAGGGGTGCAGAAGTCAGCCAAGCACCATGGCGGGAGGCAAAGGTGGGCGGGGTGGTGACATGCAGTGTGACGACATGCAGTGTGACAGCGGCTCCAGGCTCCGCCCCCTGGTTGTGAACGTCACCTCCCCGCCCCCCTTCGCCTCCTGCCGTGGCGCTCAGCTGACTTCTGCGCCACTCAGCCAGGCCGCTGCGTGGGAGCAAGTGGTGCAAGCGGCCGTTTGGGCCCCGCGCTCCCCATGCAGCTCAGCCTCCCAGAGGGAACAGCCAGCATTTCAGCATTAGAGTCTCAGACATTGGGCTTTATTTATTTATATATAATTATACACACACACACACACACACACACACACACACACAGTCCCCGGGTTACGTACAAGATAGGGACTGTAGGTTTGTCCTTAAGTTGAATCTGTATGTAAGTCGGAACTGGCGTCCAGATTCAGCTGCTGCTGAAACTGATCAGTTTCAACAGCGGCTGAATCTGGACGCCAGTTCTGACTTACATACAGATTCAACTTAAGAACCCCAGGCGTCCCCAAGTCAGCTGCTGCTGAAACTGATCAGCGGCTGATTCCAGGAAGCCCGGGGCAGGGACTTCCTGTAGTCAGCGCTGGTCAGTTTCAGCAGCGGCTGACTTGGGGACGCCTGGGGCAGAGCAGCTGGGGTGCTGCTGGGTTGGTCCAGTAGCGCCGAGGAGCGGTGCTGCGGGACCAACCGGCAGCGCCCCACCTGCTCTACCACAGGCCCGGGGCTTTGCTCCGCGTCTCCCTAGTCTGCTGGGGGGGGGGGGTGCACTAGCTGCATCCCCCCCCAGCAGACCAGGGAGACGCTGAGCAAAGCGAGGAGGACCCAGGTGGGACGCGGCGCTGATCTGGCTCCTCTGCCCCCCCAGCAGACCAGGGAGAGGCAGAGCAGCTTTTCTCGCCCCGGAGGACGGGGGCAGCGGGACCGGGCATCCGCCGCTCCCGTCGTCCGGGGCGAGAAAATCCCCGTTCGCATCTGCGGATCCGACAAGTCGGATCCGCGTAACTCGGGGACTGCTTGTGTGTGTATGTATATGTATTATATATGGTATGTTAGCTAGCGTTATGTAGTCACATAAACAGACCCATTAAATTAAAAATTATTCACTGAAATAGGCAAAGTGCCTATTGTTTAGAATTCAGTCTATTTTAAAATAACTGAGGGTGTAGCGTGCCTGCATACCAAGATATGTAATTTAAATTATTACATTCTTCCATACTAACTATTTAAACATTATGACCTCCTTGATATTCTTACCAGCATTGTACTATATATAAAAAGATTATCCAAGTAAGGCAATATGGATTAATGTTTGTAAAACAATATTTACAAATACTGTTTATTATTTGACAGTGCTCTGTGTATCCTTAGAAGCCTCACAATAAAGATAAGATAATGAGTAGGCTTGATTCTCTCATGCCCTAGAACTATATTGCACTTCAGTGGCAAAGATACCCAAAAGCAGTGATCTCACTTCCCTATATACATTGGGAATAAGACCCAAGTAGGGGACACTATCTTGCTTACAGCCAATGAAATGGCTCTGTGGAACCCCTCTCCCCAAGCTCCTGGAATTTGGGCATTCTGGAGGAAAACTAGAGCAATGCTGCTGTGTGCTTATTTGTGGCCTCCTATGACTTCCATAGAACTGTGGACAGTGCAGATTTACAGCAGCCTTGAGGCTAATCTAACAAAAAAATACATACTGCAAAGTTTTCTGTATTTGACTTCATATTAAATAAACATTTATAATCATGCACCTTGTCAATTCTTTTAAAATGTTATGGAGGAAATAAATACTAAAAATAAGGTATTGGTTAATAACTTGGGTGCCACAGTGTCACACATCTGAACAAGCATATATGACCTCAATATTAGTGCACAAGACAAAACTCACTCCACTCATGGATGGAAAATCTTAGAGGGAACACTGTGGAGCACCCATCTGCAGTCGGCTCAGTGCGGCTGGAGTCCGATGGCAAGTGGGGAGCTGCTCTAGCCCCCACCAGTTAACCTCTCACATCCCTACTCTTTACCCACAGCAGACTGCTGTCATCAACTGGGGCAAGTTCTCAATAGAAATCCTACATCCTTGCAATCAAATATCACATCTACAGAAAACACCTGCCAGCGTATTCATAGAGTAGAATGAGTAACTATTCCCTCTGGTCTCCTTAAGTGCCTTCAGTCTACTTTTAGCACCATCTCAACCAAAGCAGCAAACACCGCCTCCACTACAAAGCAAGAGAAATAAAAAACTAAATACAAATAAAAATAATCAATTTATATATAGTAATTCTAACATCCTAACTCATGAAGCTAAAGCAAACATGCTTTAGACCAGTGGTGGGCAACCTGCAGGCCTACTGGAGCTCCATGTGTGGTCAATGGTCCCTCTGGCTACCCCACATCATCCATGTGCCTCTCGTTCTGCACTTCATGCTCTTCCCCATCCTGCCCAGAATTTTTGGAGGAGCCTGATACACATTCTCTTCTTGCTTCAGCGCCTCCTTCCCAGAGCTGGAATTCCATGCTCAATGAATCAGCTGTTCATGGGGTTCCAGATCTGGGAGGGAGAGGAGTGGGGTTGGAATCCAAATCAGGCGATTCACATTCTCCAAAAGTGCTGTGAGGGACATGGAGAGGCAGGTAAGTGCGGGGCCCTGGTGTGTGAGAGGTGCATGGGGGAGAAGGGGCAGATAGTGGGGCCCACAAGTGGAATCCCAGTGGGCTGCAGGCTGCTGCGGCCCACTGAAGTGAAGGAGGGCCACTCATGCAGCCCACCCACCATTCCTGCTTTAGACACTAGACCAGTAATTTTTAACCTTACTGCAGCCTGAACCCCTTTGGTTTTCAAAATATGTT
Source organism: Pelodiscus sinensis (assembly GCF_052426305.1). Lineage (NCBI taxonomy): Eukaryota > Metazoa > Chordata > Testudines > Trionychidae > Pelodiscus > Pelodiscus sinensis. The sequence goes on from NC_143052.1 coordinate 206,288,862, forward strand.
CTTGCACCCCTTATTAAAAATCGTTGAAATATATCTTAGGTTTAAAGAACTGACCTATCAGAAAAATCTGGCATGTCTCTCACCCCCAGAAAGGGCATCTCACACCCCAAAGGGTGCATGCACCCCAGGTTAAAAACCACTACATTAGACCAATACCAGAACAACCAACAGAAAAACAAGCCACAATGTGACACAAGCTGTTCGGAAATCATTGATTGCAGCCAAATAAGCTTGGGAAAGGGATGACAAAAATAAAAACCAGGTTTTTGAGAAAGTTCCTGCCCCCTCATCCAATCATATTTCCTCGCCCACTGATTTTATCTCAGGATACAGATGCTCTCATCTACTCTCATGCAAGGGCAATCAAAGTCCACTTTGGCCTATATATGCTCATAGCAGCCACATGTAACTCTCACCACTTGATTTCTGCAGCCATTTTGCAACACACCGACTTTATGTGCTCATTCAATTCCCAGAATATCTGATTAAACATTATAATGGAATTCAGTGTGTGAGTAGTCAGCAAAGGTAAAAATAAGAATGGAGAAGCAGCATAAACTAACATAATAAACAAATCAGAACAGGGTTTGGCTATTTAAATAAATAAAAGAACCATTATCGACCTTAAGCTTTGTGCACTAGGTTTCAGAGAAAAAATATTTTTAGTTAAGCTTTAGTGCAGACAAGGGCCTTTAATGACCTTTACAATTTGAGGATCTAGCAAAGGCTGGTAGACTGAAGACTTACACATATGCTTAACTTTTATGCACTGTGAAAAGTCTACTTAGTCACTAGAACTTCTCAGTGTGCAAAGTTAAGTGTGTGCTAAATCTTTGCAGAATTGGGATGTAGTACCCTTGGTATCAGCACGAGCCATTTTTCATACAGTCAGAAACAGGCTTCAGTGTGATAATGCTGCTGAGTCACTGCTATTTTACAATATTAATCATCAGCGACTTTAAAACAAGCTATGGGACTGGACTTTGCGTAGCCATCTGGTTTATTCAATTCACATCCACATGCTGACTGGGAGCACAGTGAATGCAAGCCACTCCCCAAAATCAGAAAAGCAACATTTCATACACGTCAGCAATAACACAAAGCAGCAGAGAATCAGAGCCATGAGGAGAATCCTGCCTCCACTTCACCCCGTAGCAAAACTTAGTGGATTGAATGTTGCACTTAGGTCCATAGGACCCAACGCTGCGGGACCATGTCAGAACTAAAAATTGTGATGTAGATTTTAGGTTTAGGCTGGAGTCCAGGCGTGAAAACACCACAAAGCAGGTGGGTCTCAGAGCCTAGACTCCAACCCAAACCTGAATGTCTAGACTGCAATATTTAGTCCCCAGGTCTCAGCAGAGAAGGACTGGCCTGGCAGGATACCGGGAATTTCCTGGTGGGCCGTTATGTCCACATGCCGCTGCCCCTCACTCTGAGTGGCTCCGCGTCTGCACTGTATATAGCACGCAGAGCCCGACCCACCATCTGCCGGACATGACGCAGGGGGCGGGGCTTGAGGGGCACACAGATGTGACGGGAGGGCCGCTCTCAACCCATTTCCTGGGCCTATTTTGATTGCTAGTACACTCCTGGGTATCAGCTCCATGAGTTTAAGTCAACTGACCATGGGTCTGGGACTCTGTTAGGATCACAAAGACCAGTAATATTTGCTTCTGAGGGTTGTAAAATTTGGTATTTCAGTTGAGTAAGTTGTATAGAGCACTTAAATTTTCCAGTGCAGCTGCCCCGTGAGTCTGCCAGAGGATAGCTATGTTATGTTCTCAGCAATGCTTATCAGATAATTGACAAGCTTGTCAACTAGTCGCTCCCCACCCCTTTGCTGCCAATATCAGAAAGAGAGACTGAGGGGGGAAAGGAAGGAGGGTACTTCAAAGTGGCAGCGCCAGGAGGTGCCTGGGGCCAGACCCTGGGCTCCACACGGTGCTGCCGCTTTGAAACACGGCTGTGGGTGCCCGGTGTCAGGCTCCTCCCAACATTTCAAAATGGCAGCACCACAAGAAGCCCAGGACTATGTCTACACTTGCGGCTTCTTGCATGAGAAATATGCAAATGAGGTTAAGCGTGGAATATCACCGTGCCTCATTTGCATACCTCATGAGCCACCATTTTTGCAGAAGAGGCTCTTGCGCCAGAAGGAGCTGTCTACACTGCCCCTTCTTGTGCAAGAAAACCCCTCTTGTGGAATGCCATTATTCCTGAAAATAATCCACATAGCGGCATTGCGCAAGAGGGGTTTTCTTGCACAAGAAGGGGCAGTATAGACAGCTCCTTCTGGCACAAAAAGCCTCTTCTGGAAAAATGGCAGCTCATTAGGTTTGCAAATGAGGCGCGGCAATATTCCACGCTTAGCCTCATTTGCATATTTCTCATGCAAGAAACCGTGAGTGTAGACATAGCCCAGGAGTCCCCAGTTGACCCCGGGCTCCACATGGCACTTTCACCTTTAAAGCATAGCAACAGCCTTAGAGCGGTTTCTACACTTCAAAGGTGCAGACGCCCAATCCACTAGTCAAACAGTGAATGCAAAATGCATGGACTATTCGATTAGTCAATTACCCACAATTTAACATCCCTATTGCAAACTCGGCCACAGTGCACTAGGGAGACCCTGTAGCTCAGGCCTGCAAAGCAAGAGGGCTTAGAGCCGCTCCACAGCGGGAATCGGGTTCTGACCCAGCCCCGAGCGGGCCCGCTGGCCTCTAGACCTGGAGCCAGGGAAGGGCGGGCTTGGAGGGCTCTTCAAAAGGAGGTCAAACTGGAGTCGGGGCTCAGCGTGGACGGGGCCAGGCGGTCACGCTGCGCCCCCAGACTAGGTGCTGCTGGCCAGCGCCCCCATGCCCCACGCCGGGGCCAGGGCGCACCGGTCACCGCCCGGCCCCGCACCCGGGCAACGCGCCGCCCCAGGAGCGCGCGGCGCGCGTCACTCACCAAGAAGCGCGTGGAGCTGGTGCCCTGGTCGATCGAACCCACCAGCGGCCCCAGCACCACCCGGTCCGACGCTGCCATGGGAGGAGCCGCTCGCGAGACGCGTCTCCCAGGCGACCCTGGCCGCGGAGTGCGGGGCAAAGCGCGCGCGCGCCGGCGCCTCCAGCTGGCTCTGCCTGCGCGCCTCACCGGCTCTAGTCTAAAGCCCGGCCCGGGGGGCGGGGAGCGGGCGTCGGCCATCACGCTGCACCGCCGCAGCCAATCCGCGCCCGGGCCGCGAGCCGCCAGAGCCAAGGTTCGGTCGAGCTGGGACTGAGCCTGCGCGTGCAGCGGGGGCGGTCACCTACTGCAGCAGCCCCGACAGCTGGTCCCGGGAGCGGCGTGTCCTGGGTCTAGCTGCTGGCGGGGCGGGGCCGGGGGCGGGGGTGTGTCTCGTCCTCGCTGGTTGTGCTCCCGGAAGCTGAGGGCTTCCTCGTCACCCTCCGAAGTTGCTTTCCATGTGGATAAAGCTGCAAATGAACGTTCGTTGTCTCTGGCACTGCCTTGCTTGGGTTGCAATGGAAACAAAGGCAAAACCACGTTCTTGCGTCTAGGACAAAGTTAGTTATCAGCAGCGTACACACCACATGTTAAAATTATATTACCCGCCTATGTACATATTCTTTACACGCCAGTTGTGCAATTTAATAAATCAAGGTCTGAACAAAGACCTGACCTGAATGGGCTGCTATGTTCAACAGCCTCATGACATCAAAAGTTAGGTGTCAGGCACTTACAGCCAACTCTATTAGACTCATTTAGCACATTTTGCTTCAACTACCCCAGACTAATACGGCTACATTTCTATCATTTAGCACAGGCACTCTTTAAGCTTTCCCCTTCTCCCTCCCTATCCCCTCTGATTGACAAGATTTATTTACCTTCTCTTTCCCTCTCCATCCTCTCTTTTTCTGGTATTTATTTGTAACTCAACCCCTTGCACCATTCATCTAAAGAAGTAGATTGTGCCCACAAAAGCTCATGATACCATCTACATTTTTTTTTTAGTTTCTAACATGCTGCAAGACTATTTGATGTTTAACTTGTGTAAATGTGAGGGTACGTCTACACTGCAAGCTTCTTTGAGAATAAGCATTTCCAGAAGATATCTTCTGGAAAAGCTTATTTCAAAATAGAGCATCCACACTACAGGGAAGCCTCAAATTAGTCTGAGGCAGGCTCCTCTAATGTGGATACGCTCTCTTGACTTAGAGCCCCAGGAGGCACTGGGGAGGAATAATTTTAGAATGGCCCACATAAGGAGCTATTTCAACATAGCAGCGGTGGAGAGTCTATAAACACCCTCTTCTGAAAAAGCTTTTTTGGAAAAGGGCTTATTCCACATGGAATGAGGTCTACCGCCATTGGAAAAAGCTGCCCGTTAATTCAGCTTCGTCAAAATAACCCAATAGCACTGTGGATGCTAGTATTGGTTTTACAGAATAACAGTCATTATTCCAGAAAAATGGTGCAGTCAAAAGGAGGTCAAACTGGAGTCGGGGCTCAGCGTGGACGTACCCGACGGGGCTAGGCGGTCACGCTGCGCACCCAGACTAGGTGCAGACACACCCTAAGTGACAGGCAGAATTGAACCTGGAACTGCTAGTGCTTAGTGCCTGAGCCTCTACAGCTGGAGTGGGCAAGAGGCAGTTAGCAAGTCGTCTGTCCCACAGCTGCATCACTGGGATCCTTAAGGACAGTGCATCTGCAACCGCTTTAAAAGGTAGCTGCTCTATGATCTGGATATGCTTTGTGCTCTGACCTGCCCTCCAGCAAAATCTCTCCACTTCCACAGGCCAGTTTCTGGCCAATAGGAGCTACAAAATTTTGCTAGGGGGCAGGAGCAGCCAATGAAGCTTCCTCTCTCCCTCCCGGGAGCAGAGCCATATGGAGCAACCTGAAACTGCTGCTCAAATTCCTTTCAGGGCTGCTGGCTGGGAGCCACCAAGGTAAGTGTCTGCTAGCCAAAGCCTGCCTTTGGTACCTATCCCCTCTTTGCCTTCCCTTCCTCAACTACCTGCCCCTGGCCACCACCCAAACCATCTTTCACCCTTTCTCCCAGGTCACAACTCCTTCCCAGACCCTGCACCCCCTCAGTAGAAATGTGACCCTTGACCACTTCTCAAAATCTTGAAGTGTTCCCCCCCCCCCCCCGCCAAAAAAAAATATTGCCCACCCTTGCTCTACAATGAGCTATGAAGCCATTTGCCTCTCATAGAGCAAACTCATTCTTTCTCTTTAAGTGGTCTCAGTAAGTGGGACAATTCATCACAACAGCAGGAGTGTGGCTTACATATACATCACATAATGATAGATGTCTCACCAGTGTTTATATAATACCCTATATTATGTTGCTTGGCTAAATATTCTGAGTACAGTTTGTTGGGTGTGCCATTTACCAGTTGGTAGAAAGAGACTGCTAGGATCTCAGAGACCAGTAATATTTGCTCCTGAGGGTTGTAGAATTTGGTATTTCAGTTGTATAGAGCACTTAAATTCTCCAGTGCAGCTGCCCCTTGAGCCTGACAGAGGGGATAGCTAATGCCAGGGATTAGCCTGGAGAAGGCAAGAGTATTTTATGTCTTTATCTTTCTGGAAGGTTGCAACAAAACAGAACTATGACACACAAAAGCCAAAATCGGAGACAAAGCAGGTAGAAAGGCACAACTCAAGCCTTTAGTTTCCTGGGTTGTTCTTATTTCCCTTTTTGTAGATGGGCACTATATTTGCCCTTTTCCAGTCTTCTGGAATCTCTCCTATCTTCCATGATTTTTCAAAGATGATCGCTCAGATACCTCCTCTATCAGCTCCTTGAGTATTCTAGAAGTATTCTAGGATCTGAAACAACTGTCAAGTCTAGTCAAATCCCAACAGTCAAGATATTGGTACTGTCCACACTGACTAAGAAAGGAGGTAGTGGGAAGAGTTGTGCGGGGGGAGTTTAAAGGTAACTTTCTGGTGCACTCTGCAATTCACCCCACACCCTACCCTCGTAATCTGCACTGCCTACATGGTAAAAATACAGGTTCAGTTCCCTGCCCAGAGATCTGTTTTAGCCATGTTAAGTTTGAACTGACAGTAAACCTCCATTAGGAGAGTCCATGTTTTTAGTATGGACAAAAGGAAACAGCAGCTTCCTATGACAAAAAAAGACACAGCAGTTTGTTTTTGTGTGGGATGGAAGTAAGTTTAAGTTTAAAATGAATGTACCATAATAGTGATCCTTATAGTGGAAAGTTGATTGAGATACAAGGCATCATGGAAATGAAAACATTAATGTGAAAATAAGTAAAATTGAATTATATCTGCCTGCAGCCCTTAGAAAAACATATCACCGTTTTCTGATGTGGAGACAGTAATTTGAGATTTCTTAATATTTTCCTACTAGAAAGTGTTTGTTGAATCATGCAATTTACAAACCTTATGCTTTCTGCTCCACCCTTTATATGAAATGATGCCAGTAATATTATCTGCAATGATTTCAACTGAGTTACTGGTATTTATGCAAAGCAGGAAATTGAAAGATTACTGCAACACTTAGTAATTCAGTGAACTTTTAAAAGATTACCTAAACTTTATTAAAGAAGCAGTGTCAGTCTATGGGTAATGTTTAGGTTTGGCAAACGTGCATATGCCCAGTATTTTTTTTTTGTACAAGAAAAAATATGTCCACATCCAATTCCAGTATTAATGTATTTATTTTAAAGAATTTTGCTTTACATTTCAGTGAAAACATTTTTTCTTAAGTTTACTAAAGATACATTAATGCAATGCAACCCGGATCCCGCATCAAAGCAAAAACAAAACAAAAACACCCACCCAACCAAATCAAACAATCCCACCATTGGGCAAAAAAAAAAAAAGAAAAAAAAATTGTGAAAGTGAATTTGATTTTTAAAATGTTTATAGTCAAGTTTGAGTGTAGAGAGGAGATAGATGGAGTTGTACTGTTTAGAGGTCTGCAGAGACCTGGAGGAGGAAAACTGGTGATAATGTGTACTTACTCTTTAAATCTGTATCAGAAAGTCAAGCAGGAATGATAAAGAAGAATATTCTAGGCAGAAGCTCTCCCATGAAGCAGAGTTGCAGCTTTGTGTTTAACAGAAGAAGAAAGTTCCTTGTTCAGTGTTAAAGAAAAACAATTCCTTTGGTGATTTGCATATGACAATTAGGTTACAGGTGTACAAGAGGAGCCTGTCATAGAGGCTCGGCATGTTGAGTAGGGCTACCCCCTTTTGTCTAGTGTGGGGTTGATGCCCCCTGTCACACACCTATTGATTCCCCGTTGAGTCAAACAGTCACGATCAGGGGACTCAGGATCCCTGCCAGGGCAGAACCACCAAGTACTGTGTGATCCCTGGGGCAAATATTCAATCTGTGGCCCCATAGCCACAGGCAAGGGCAGAGAACAGCAGTTGGGCAAGGCAGAACAGACAGTCTGTAGCCCCTGAGGCAGAAAAAACCAGTCTATATCAGGGCCCCCAGTAGCCACACCTAGAGGCATGTGCATGTGTTGGGGCTCTGATCAGGGACCCTATGGAGCTGGTAAACTCTCTATTAAGGATTCAAGCACTGGCTCCTTACACATTCCCTAGTCACTTCTTACCATAAGACCAATACCAGACACATCCTCAATTGGCAGCAGCTTGCCATTTCCTTCATTCTCTGAGATCTTCTGGTTGTCTGCAGCACAGTCTGGATCCAATCCTGCAGAAGCCTGCTGCACACACGCTTTCCCCTTCTCTGCCAGCCCCAAGTGAGCTGGGCTGCCTCCTTTTATCTCTCTCCTCCACCTGGATCATGTGCAGCAACAATGTGGCCTCCTGGGCCCACAGTGATTGGTAGCCCTTGTTAGCCAGCATAGGGTGATATACCTCATCCATACAGGTGCTAGAGCTAGAGGTCCTGAGGGTATGGCAGAACCCACTGGTCTGATATGGTTTTCTTCATATACAGGCTTTATAGTTTCAATGGCTTTTAGTACCTTCCTCCGAATTGTTCCAGCACCTATGCCAAAGGGCTAAAAGACATAACAGTACGCCTCCAGGAGTACTTCTAAAAACTGCGGCTGTGTCTACACTGGGCCACTTATTCTGGAAAAGCAGCCGCTTTTCCGGAATAACTTGCCAGCTGTCTACACTGGCCGCTTGCTCTTCCGGAAAAGCAATGATCTACTGTAAAACTGTCAGTGTTTTTTCTGGAAAAACTATGCTGCTCCCGTTCGGGCAAAAGTCCTTTTCCGGAAAAACTATTCTGGAAAAGGGCCAGTGTAGATAGCACAGTAGTCTTTTCCGCAAAAAAGCCCTGATCGCGAAAATGACGATTGGGGCTTTTTTCCGGAAAAGTGCGTCTACATTGGCCACGGACGCTTTTCCGGAAAAAGTGCTTTTCTGGAAAAGCATCCTGCCAATGTAGACGTGATTTTTCCAGAAATACTTATAACGGAAAACTGTTCCATTTTAAGCATTTCCGGAAAAGGGTGCCAGTGTAGACCCAAACCTGCTTGTTTAAAGATCCCAGTGGCTGACCAGATTCCCTTCTTCCACATGGGGAGTGAGGGCTGCCCTCAGTTTTTTCAGCTACTTACCATCTCCTCTTCCCCAAAATAGGCTGTGCCGGATGTCTGTTATATGTGGTGAGGGTCTTCAGTTTGGTGTATCCTTGTACTTTCTCATGTTCACATGCTTCCATCTGACCCCCCTCAATGGATCAGAAAATACACTAGATTGCTCTAGAGAGAACATAAGGAATGGGATAATGGGGCAAGGACAGCAAGAGAAGGAAAAATAAAATGAGGAAGGAGAGCAGAGAGACAAAAGGAGAAAACTAGAGGAGGAAAAACAGGAAGAAAAAATAAGAAAATAAACAGATAAAGAACAGTCGATTCCTCCTTACAGAAAGAGTTCCTTATAGAACCAGGTGCACAGCAGAGAGGCTGCCTCAAATAATTGATTCTTGCATTTGGAAGTGCAGAACAGACTGAATCACCTGACTCAAAATGGAAGAAGGGTATCATAGAAGACTTTGTCAAAGCACCCTTCTTCCATGTTTGTTTATAGGTTTGTATCACACTGATCTCCAGAGAAACTATTTATGAAAAACAAATACTGGGAAAAAAAATACAAATACTGAAAAAAAAAATCTGAATTGAGACAGGTCATGCTTTCTGAAAATATACTTGTGATATGAACATATCATAACTAGGATATCCTGCATGGAAAAATGCCTCATGTTAAGGTATGTTAGGAAAGGCTGTCATTTACAGAAATATGATTATCCCATTTGTATGTGTAACCCCGCACACCTAGTGTGGGTTATATATGCATGCATCATTTTTTTTTTTTTTTTTTTTTTTTTGTAGAGCAAGTTAGGAATGTTGAACAGTGTATCTGTAATTGCATATTGCATGTTTTGGTTACACTTGAGGGCTGTGGTGGCCCATTAGCAAGATACACCTGCACCTCTCTCCCTTGAGAGCTGTGCCAGGTAGGCACCCCAATTCCCTGGCTCACCTTTTATTTTGTTGTGCAGGTTTCCTTTGAGGATGAAAACAGAGATCAGATATGGAATGATTTTTGGTTGAATGTTCTCCCACTTTCCTCAACTATGCTTGGTTGGAAACAGTGAATTGCAGCCAATAGGAGCTGCAAGGCTCCATGACTATCAACACTTAGATAATCAAAGTGTTTCACGGACATCCAGTGGCTTCCCCGGGTGTGCCCATGACCTAGCTTGGAAAATTCCTGGTTTTGAGGGAGGGCAAGGATGTTCTGAGGAAAACTAATAATAAGCAGTTTCTAGAGGAAGTCTGTTGTGTCCTAGAGAAATCTATCTCTTTGGATAGTGAATGGTTTGAGGTTGCTTTCTATGAATCATACTCTTCAACATGAAGGAATATTAATAGAGAGGTAGCTGTGTTAGTCTGATCTTGCAAAAACAAAAGGAAAAACTATGTAGCACTATTAAACCATCTTGTTAGTCTTTTTCCTTTTGTTTTTGCAATACAGGCAGTCCCCAGGTTACGTGGCTCCGACTTACATCGGATCCCTACTTACAAATGGGGTGAGGCAACCCCGCACTAGCTGCTTCCCCCCAGTAGACCAGGGAGATGCAAAGCTAGCGCCCCCACCCCCCAGCAGACCAGGGAGACGCGGAGCGGCTTTTCTCAGCAGACTCCTCAGCTTGAGAATAAAGGACTGAGGGAAGTGAGGTGTGGGAGAATAAAACTGAGTTCTGGAGAAATGTTTGGCTAGTTTCCCCTACGATATGTACCAGTTTTGACTTACATACAAATTCAACTTAAGAACAAACCTACAGTCCCTATCTTGTACGTAACCCGGGGACTGCCTGTATTCCTTCTGTAAAAGTGTCATGGACAGATATGATGCCTCTCTCTCCTTAAATTCCTGTGCAAGCTCATGCGTGGGTCTTCTCTGAATTGGAGTGGAAGTGTTGTCCTCATTGATGCAGGTATGTTAATTGAGGATGACAATGGTGCCCCTTTTGTCTGCTAGTAGGTTCATTATCTGGTGGATGAGTTCAAGGGACAGGAAAGGTTGTGGTGGATGTGATGGTTTTTGAATATTTCAGTCATATTTTTTTTTTCCTGATGAGGCTCATGTAAGGATCAAGTGTGTGTTTTGTCTGTTATGTTGTTATCCAGGCAGATTCCTTTTTCTTATGAGTGTCAGTGGGAACATAACTATCATGGGTGGTGCTGGCTTTGTTGTGAATGACAAAGTTGACTATGAAAGCAAATACTAAGAGCCATCTAAACAAATTGTTAGTGAGGAGGCTGGTATATATTGATATGAACATATCCATGTTCATCCTGAATAGGAACCTGGTATATATTGATATCAATGACACAGGGAGTAGAGACTGACAACATTTTTCAGATGCTTTATTTGGCAAAAGGGGAAAAAAGCAGTTTTAGGTTGACACAAATTCACTGAATAGTTTCAGACAAATTTTGTTTAAAGCTAGAGTCACAAGGGAAATTAAACACACATTCAAAAATCTAGTGGGCAAAGAACCATAATCTAGTAGAAGAGAAGCAGATTATTTTGCAGAGATGAAAACAAAGGAATTCTGCTAGAGAAAGCTTGCTCTTTATAACTAATTCTTCTCACTTAATCCAAGTAAAGAACAAAAGGCAACAGTGTAAATTAAGGCAAGGGTACCAGCTGTCAACACATACCTCCATGCCAATGTGGAAACAAATCAATGATTTTAAAAAAATCAAATTTTATTTAAATTGGACTTTTGATAAAATGCTTTGAGGAAAAAAGATATAGTTTTAAAATACATTATTGTTCAATGATCTCTCCTAATGCAATAGGGATGATAAATTCTAATTCTATAATATGGGACAACATAGCCATGTAAAGTTTAAGATAAGTTTTGTAAGTAAGTTCCAATAGTTCATGGATCAGGGATTCAATCTTATGGGGTTCCAGAGGCTTCTGTATAAATTATTTCAGTTATTCTTTCCGTCGACTCAATGGGACTCAGAGCTCAGTCTAGAACAGGACTGGACAAAATACGGCCCAGGAGCTGGATCTGGTCCACCAAGCCACCGATCCAGCCCATGGAAGCAGTGGGGAGCCTCAGGCAGATTCCCTGCTTGCCCACCCCCCACAACACTGCTCAGAAAAGTGGCTGCCGTAGCCATTTCTGTGTCTCAGCTGTGAATCTGGGGAAGAGGGGAAACAGTGCTCCATGTGCTGCTCCCACCCCCAGCACAATCCCATTGGACAATTTCTGGCCAATGGGAGCTACCTGATTGAAGAACAGCAGCATATGTAGCACCACTCCCCACCTCCTGTCAGGCTCTTATTCACCAACACACATGGTCCCTGCAGCCGCTTAAACTCTCAAAACTTTGACTTCCTCATCTGGGAAATGGGGATAATGAAACATTCCTCATGGTATTGTGAGGCTAGGTTATTTAACATTTCTAAAGAGAATCAGGGTAGTTGGACAGAAAGAACTAAAAAAGTGCAGAGGAAATATATGGTAAAATTTTCAAGGTAAATTCAATAATGCAGTGCAAATAGACATGCTGGTCCAAGTGCTCTGACAGTAATGAAATTTAATGGTAACAGAGCCTTTAACTCCCACTAAATTCACCCCTCATTAATGTTCAAAGACAGAAAGAACAAAGAGGGAAAACTCATTTAATTCTGTCAGGGAGGATTGTGTTCTGCATAATAGGAGAGGAAAGAGACATAGGTCACTGAAAAATAGGTCTGACTGATACTTTTCTTCCTTTTCCTGGTTTTTATTTCTTTTTCTCTTAATTTGCATAATCATATAAAGATAATCTTATATGGCCAAATCATTTCATCTTTGTTATTACATCAGGGAAAGGGACTGTGATGGGGTGCGGTCACAGAAGACTCCTTGGGGGTGCCACCTGGAGTGCTGACAAGTCCATTGACACTCACCTTCCTGCTCTTTGGGGCTTCTCATCACTCTGTCCTGCTGGGCCAGCTCTCTGGTCTCCCCCAGCCAAGATACAAACCTGAGGTCACTGCTCCCCAAGGAGCAATAAAGACACCAAAACCTTCCGTTCCAAGAAAAATGCATTTTGGGGCCCAGCTTTCTGGGATACCACTCCCAAATTGGGATCAGAACCCCAAATGAATTGTTGAGTAAGCCCCCTTTACCAATGAAAGGAGAACGTGCATACAAAGTGCTCCCCTAAGTAACAATAATTTACACTGGGCTTGATAGTAAATAAAAGTGATTTTATGAAGTACAAGCAGTAGGATTTAAGTGGTAATAAGTGAGAACAGGCAGAGCCAAGTAGATTATACTTCGAATAACAGAAGATGCTTAGCTAATTCTACCACTAAAACCTCAGTACAAGCTTATTACAAACTCCCCCTAAAACTGTTCCTTTTCCAGCTAATGCTTCAAACCAGGGTCTCTCCCTCCCTGGTTCTTTGGTTCCTTCTCTTGGAAGTGTCACGCCAGCCAGCCAAAGACAAAGACCTGTTAGTTTCCTATTGTTTTAAAGATTCCCTCTTTCGCATGAGAAGTTACCTGGCCAGTCCCTACCAGTTAGGGAAGTCATGTGACTTTCTAAGACCAACCACTGCTAAGAGTTAAGGACAAAAGGTTATTTACATATGATTGCCCAGACAGTGAGGCATCCCAGCATTGGAAACATTCTTGATGGCTTTCCTTTGCACATGTAAAACAATAAAGCATTCCCTCCACCATGTCTGATTTTACACACAAGAATGATACATACACCAAAATAAGATAAACAGATCCAGCGGATTAAGACGTGAAGATCGACATGAGACAGTTTGTCCAAAGCACCTTTGAGTTAGGCATAACTGTGTCCACAAGTCCATTTTCTAAAGCCTGGGGGGCGAGGGGAGGTCCATCACAAGGACATGCCAGTGTACTAAGTTCCCCCCCCCCCCGTAGCACAAATGGAAATTGCCAATACTTAGTTTCTCTAACCCCATGCTCTCCTTGGACAAAACCATTTAGAGACCTTGGCATTTTATACTATACATTTCTTTGGGTGGACAACCTGTGACGGATTTACCAGGTGCAAGCGCCCCCTCTTGGAAGAGCAGGGGGGTTCAGTGGACCCACCGTCTATGTCTGAGATATTTTTGTCCTGGGGTCCTGTTCCCTGGAGCGGGATTCGTGAGTGCGATCACCCGTTGCTGGTTTGGCGGACTCACAGCCCCGTCCCCGTTAAGGGTTCTGGTGTCCCCCCGGGTTAAGCAGTCTGGGGGCCTATCCCTGGTAAAGGTCCTTCCCGGATGGATAGCAAGCGTTCGGATAACGTTTGCGGTCACCCGACTACCGAGGTTGCAGACTACCAGGTAGGTCGGGTAGGCTGGGACTGCAGGTAAAGGGGGAGAGGCATGGGGGACCTGGGCCCGCCCTCTCCACCGGGTCCCAGCCCGGGGCCCTAAGTGGGTGAAACTAGCGCGCTCCCTCCACGACAGGCGGGGTTGATCCCCGAAACTCGCCTGCCCACGGGCGCCAAAAGTGCTCTTCCCCGGGCTTCTTCCACTTCCCGCCTTTTGCCAACCCGCCTGTGTATCCGCACAGGGCACTTATCATACCCAAGCCTTTGGCCTCGTCCAGCTGGTGTCCTAAGGTCTCCGGCGTTGCTGCTCTTTCCCTCCTGCGGGGCAGGATGCACATCCTTCCAGGGGGAGACCAGCGGCTTCTCCCTGAGCCACCGTGAGCCGCCTCACCTGGCCACTTTTCAAGCGGCCTGGGGAAGATGCCATGTGGGCCCGCCCCACCCCTCTGGTGTCCGCACGCCGCGTTGCGTAACTGCCGGGGACCGGAGCTCTGCCCCCGCTCCACCCTGCCCCGGGACGCTCCCCGGATGCCCAGCCCGCATGCTGCAGTTGTGGCTGGCCCCGCCTCCCTCGGCGTGGGGCCGTGCGTGTTCCCTCGCGCCAGACCTCAACCTAGCTGGAGCTACCCCTGCTGCTCGCGCTGCCGGTCTGCCCTCCCCGGCCCGGGGTGAGAGGCAATCCCCCTTATCGGATCAGTGCGGACCCCGCTGGGTCCGTGTCACAACCGTATTTCTTTCCCTTCTTAGAAGCTCTACCACCTGTTCTTTATTCAATAATAGTAGGAGTGTGGGGTTTTTAAAAAAATGAATGTCTGCTAAAAGGAGAGAATGGCATTTAATAGAGGAAAGAAAAAGTTAGACTCAAGCAAGAAAGGAACAGCTGGAATATGTACTAGCATCTTCACTCGTATGTTGTTCTCTTTTGCTGCTGCTAAGGGAAATCAAGCAAAAGGAGTTTATTTACTGAAATAAAATTCCACTTTAACTGCCATATTATCAATCAGTGAATGGATAACAAAGAATGTTTCTTCATAGCAAATATCTGAATTATATTCCATAAATTATTTACCATATAACCTATGATAAGGGAATACTAACTGGAAGAAATGCTATGCTTTTTAAAACAACTTGGATTTTTTTAGAAATGTATAAAAACACCGATGCTCTTCTGCAGAGCTGTTTTTTCTGTTTTTTTTTTCCCTCCCCATCCACACTAGTGAAAGTTTCTTTCTTTTCTGTGATGCAGAAGTTTTAAAATGAACTGTGGTAATCAAATTATCTTGGAACAATGCTTAGACTTATCTAAAAGCCTAAGCATGCAGGTTTTCCTGCATTTGCACTGAGTCACCAACTGATGTAATAATATCTACACCATCTTTACACAAAGTTGATAAAACATTGTGATCAACGAACCTTCAGATTTATAATTATTTCAGCCTAACCATATCTGTCCTGTCCTGGAAGGCTATTTCGTGCCTTTACTGGTTAGTTAGCAACCACTGCAGATATCCATTTAAGAGAGTGCTTCTGCTTGCACTTGACTTTCCTTGATAAGATGTATTTCATTCATTGCATGGGACTCTAGCTCTCTTTTGTCTAGACTGCCTAGGAAGGAGTATGGCAGAAAGGGATCTAGGGGTTATAATGGACCACAAGATGAATGAGTCAGCAGTGTGATGCTGTTGCAAAAAAAAGCAAACATGATTCTGGGATGCATTAAGAGGTGTGTTGTGAGCAAGACACGAGAAGTCATTCTTCCGCTCTACTCTGTGTTAGTTAGGCCTCAGATGAAGTATTGTGTCCAGTTCTGGGCACATTTCAAGAAGGATGTGGAGAAATTGGAGAGGGTCCAGAGAAGAGCAACAAGAATGATTAAAGGTCTAGAGAACACGACCTATGAAGGAAGGCTGAAATAATTGGGTTTGTTTAGTTTAGAAAAGAGAAGATTGAGGGGGGACATGATAGCCATTTTCAGGTATCTAAAAGGGTGTCATTAAGGAGGAGGGAGAAAACTTGTTCATCTTGGCCTCTGAGGATAGAACAAGAAGCAATGGGCTTAAACTGCAGCAAGGGAGGTTTAGGTTGGACATTAGGAAAAAGTTCCTAACTGTCAGGGTGGTCAAACACTGGAATAAATTGCCCAGGGAGGTTGTGGAATCCCCATCTCTGGAGATATTTAAGAGTAGGTTAGAGAAATGTCTATTAGGGATGGTCTAGACAGTATTTGGTCCTGTCATGAAGACAGGGGACTGGATTCGATGACCTCTCGAGGTCCCTTCCAGTCCTAGTATTCTATGATTCTATGATTCATTGTACAGGTTACGACCGCTGCTTCTCATTGGGAGAAGTGGAGAGAATTATATAAATTAACTAATGAAGATGCTTATTTCAGAAGCATTTGACTATTGCAAGAGACAGCAAGATCTTGGGAGAAAAAAGCCTATCCTATTAAAGAAACATGCTAGATGAGACTGAATCTTTTGCTGGTTTCCCAGAAGTGATATTTTGTTTTCTGCCTTACTACTTTAATCAATTGAATTCAGCCTACTCACACTGCAAAAGAATATGAGCAAAGTACAGTTTTCCATGACTTTGTTCTTAGCACTTTCTTCCAGTTTAACCCCACAAAAGCCAAGCAGAGAGTGTTTGTACAGTGCACCATTTCACATACATCTTTTCATAAGACAGCTGGATATTGCCAAAAATTATGTGCAACTACAACTGATAGACAGTGATTAATAGCAACATTAAAACAAGGATAGGTTAAAAAAAAATAAACACCAGCATCCATCTGTTCTCTAGACACTTTGGCTCAGGTCAGAACTGAAAGTGAGTTTGGGGATTTTCATCCTAAACACTTGCTGAAATGCACGTATAAATAAATAAATCCAGGACCAAAGTAGCGGGGATTGACCCATCAGGAACAAGAAGCACTAGCAGCTGCATGAAAACCCTGAGGCTATCACTCTGTCTCAAGCAAATTGTATTAATCCTTCTCTGGCATGAGCTCCAAATTCAGATACCACTAACACAAATTAAATAAAGCAGAACAAACGAGTCGGATTTCTGGCTAAAACAATCACGTGTCTACAGTGGGCTCCAAAAGTGAAACAGTTCAAAATTAGAGGGTAGGTTATTTTATATCTGATAGCATCATTTGTAGAAATGGATTAATTTATAAAAATATTTCAAAAGGTATTACCAGTGTTGTCTCTCAAGCATGCTATGGAACAGTACTGTGTTGTTGTTCCTGTAGTCTGGTAAATTTAGAATTGGCAGTCTATCACTATCTTAGTGTCCCCCAAAGTATCTGAATGCCTTACAACCTTTAATGTATAATCCCTGGGAGGAAAAGAAATGCTTGTATCCCCATTTTACAGATAGGAAATTGAGACACTAAGAAACTAAAGCACAGATCCTCAGAAGTATTTGGACACCTCATTCCCACTGGCCTTTGAGGAACTGGACCTGAGTGACTTGATCCAGGTAACAAAGTCTGTGGTAGTGCAGGGATTTGAACCAAGCACTCTCACATTCAGGATTACTACTCTAACTGCTGGACAACGCTGTAATGCACTGAGCCCCCTCAATTCCTTTTGACATTAAAGGGTAATGACATAGACAGTCACCCAGGAATTAACCATTATAGTGGGTCACTATTAGTAAGGATTGCAATTTCATGTCATTAAACTTCTCCTGTTGACCTAATCCCATTCTTGAGAAGTGTTTAATACTTCTATTGAACCAGAGCCCCACACTTCCTACTCCTTCCCTTCCCTCCCAGCACTTTTGAAGCACCACAAATCATCTGCTTCATGCTCTGTCCCCGTTCCTCTCGCTCCCTTCCACAGCTGGAATGCTGCAAATTAGCTGTTCAAGCTGTGGGAAGGTAGGGGAGGAATGGGAACAAAGTGGCTACGTCTACACTGGCCCCTTTTTTGGAAGGGGCATGCTAATTTTGAAAGTGGGAATAAGAGATCCTCTGGAATAGGGCTTTATTCCGGAGGATCGGGCCAGTCTAGACACTTTTTTTCCCGGCTTTTCCCCAAGCCGGAAAAAAAGCGGCAGACATGTTTATTTAAATCCGCGGGGGATATTTAAATCCCCCGCGGATTTCCCTATTCCCACTTTCAAAATAAGCATGCCCCTTCCGAAAAAGGGGCCAGTGTAGACGTAGCCAGTGTGAAAATGCCAAGGGGAAGAGGCTAGGAAGTTCACAGCTCCATGCTCCAGTGTGCAAAAGGTGTGTGGCAGAAGGGGGAAAAGAAGAAGTCCACAGGCTCCAGATTGCCCAACACTGGACTCGATAGTGGCCGAGAGGTTGTCAGCAAAAATCAAGATGAAATTATGTTCTCACTTTTCAAAACAATACAAAATTAGTACATCCCTCTTTGAATTTCACAGACCAGGTGTTTAAAAAAAAATGCTATTCCTCAACTAGTGAGCTGCATGCTATGTCTCAAGTGGCTCAACAGCCTCGTTCAGGCTCTTTGCCCAAGGGTGAATTTCACACATCACGATAACATGCAGTTTCACCGATGTTACAGTATTCTGACCAGCAGTCTCTGCTCTTTGAGAGCTTTCAAATGTGTCATTTTTATACGTTACATATGGTAGCTGATGGTCTAAAACTATGGCTGTGCTACAGACCTTACAGTGGCACAGCTATACTGTGGAGCTGTACCACCGTAACGTCTCCTGTTGGTATAATTACCAACCGCCCCCTCCCAGAATGAACGGTGGCAGTGACATTGTCAGGAGAACATCTCCAGCTGAAATAGTGCTGTTCACATTGGTGCTTTTGTTGGTGAAACTTATGTCAGTCAAGGATGCAGTTTTTCACATATCCCTTTGTGACGGGGCGCTCGAGGTGCCCGGGGCGACTGCAGGTGGATGCGCCGGGGGGTGGAGAGCCGGCACGCCGCCGGGATGGTGGGCCGTGCTGCCAGACCGGAGCTCGGGGCGGCAAGCGACGGGGAGCAAGGGACACCTCTGAGTGAGGCCCAAGTAGGAGGCGCTACGGAGACGCTGGCAGGTGATGTCACGGGTGAACGGAGGTTGCTGGGTGAGAGGGAGGAAACGACGTGGGAGACGAGGGCCGGCGGGGGATTTAAAACTGGGCCCGGCCCCGTGGAAAGGAGGAGGGAGAAACTGAGAGCCGAGGAGCTGGAGGAAGGAGAGGTGAGGCCGGGAGAGGCGAGGCCGGGAGAGGCGGACAGGACCAGCCCTTAGGAAGGGTGGAGCAGGAAGCGGCCCAGGGCGGGGTCGTGTAGCCCGTGAGCGGGTGTGTTTTGGGGTACTGCCCCCATCCGCTAGGGAGGGACTGTGAGTCCCTGCCTTCAGGGCCCTGGGCCGGGGTTCGGAGAGGGGGCGGGCCCGAACCTCCCTACTCCGCCGGCCGGAAAAGACAGCCTCAGTCGTCCTCTAATATAATCAAGGGACTGGGGAACCGGGCGTGCTTTCGCCACGGGCCGTGCCTAGGGCTACGGGACTGTCCCGGAGTCCCAATAAATACGGGCGACCGTAGCCCTTCTTGTGGTGAGTGAGGCGAGACTCTTTTACACCCTGCTGACAGAAGTTTTGCTGACAAAGGTACTAGTGCAGACAAAGCATGAGGAATGGGTACAGCCAGTGTAAGTCATTGAAACATAGAAGTTAGAGCTCTCTTAAATGAGTACAGCCGCTCTCGGAGTTACGAACAAGTTACGGACCAACACTTGGTCCGTAACTCAAACTGTTCGTAACTCGGACCCCATTGAGTTACACGTGACTGCGCTGTTTGTAAGCGTGGGTTGCGTTCGTAGCTCGGGGACTAGTTCGTAGCTTTACGACCACTCTATGGGAGCTTTGGTCATAAGTGCAAAAGGTCGTAACTTGACTGTTCACAACTCGGGGAGTGTCTGTACATCCATGTCATTGAATAATATTTTAGTGGTTATAAAAGACTTTTTTGCCTTTATATTCCTTTTTATTGGGGGTAATGAATATTTCATGATGTTGGAATCAGATAAATTCCTAATGTCGAGTCCTCAGATAGTTTAAGTCAGTATGGCTGCAGTGGAGCTAATGAAACTACACTCATCTACACTAATTAAAGCGAAGGCTCCTAGATTTTATTGTAAATTAAGGAAATTACCTATGCAGGGACATGACTACTACAGAAGAATTCATACTTGGCTGTTCATCCAGCACATATAAGTTATATTTATGATGAGATAACACCATTATAAGAAGCTTTAGTAGCTGAGTTAGTCTGTACAGGATAAACTTTTAAAAAACAACAGTCTGGTAGTACTTTAAAGACTAACAAAACATGTAGATGGTATCATGAGCTTTTGTGGGCACAGCCCACTTTACCAGACTATTTGTTGTTTTTTAAAGTTTATCACTGAGACATTTAATTGCAACCCTTATCATGCTTAGTGAGGCAAGAAGTCAGTTTCATCTGACATTGAACATGGGCCTTGTACTTGAGGTTTGATATCATGTTCTGTATACTCAGTTCTAGTTAATTCTGCTATATGCAATAGCAACTTGGCTGTTATCCAGCTAGTAATACAAGCTACCAGGTGCCTTGAGTCTTAGTTCACCACTGCTTTAATTCAATAATATTTATAGGCCAGCTCCTGTCCTGCTCCCCTTCAAGTCAATAGGAGTTTTCTCACTGAGTTCAAGAAGAACAAGCATGGGACCTCTGCCTTAATTTATGCCCAGTCTGTTTTATGCCCAAACATGCTGTTTGTTTTTGATTGAAATGTGTGTTCTTTTGCTTTGCAATGTTTATTGTAGAATTAGCCTTGGTTATAGTCTAGTGACTACAGCAAATAATACTGTGCTTAAAAAGCTTCATTCATTATCTCTGTATGTTTGTTGTGCTTATTTCTAATAGAATATTGAATACATTTCTAAACAAAGAATATCCATTATGGATTTCTCCACCTAATACTCCTAAGAGCAATGACAGAGAACCAGGAGGCTGCTATGCATGAACTATCAACAGGAACAGACAGACAAATATGAACTATTTGATATAATGCTTTATTTCATGAAAAGATGAACAATATTAAAAGGAGCAGTCTGTGTTTGAAAGAGAGGGTACTGTAAGTATCAATTACTCAGATATATCATGGTATAGTCAAAGTGTACACAAAATAGATAGCATACAATGATAATTCAGTTTGCATGGGTTTAGTCTTATTTCTTTTCATTACCTAGTTTACAACATACTTTGGCCCCAGTCTTTATTTATGGTTACATTCTGGAAGATGTTGAACAATCTTACTTTCATTTCTTTTTGACTTTATGTTGCACAATCAGAGAACCAAGTCATTAGTCCATTCTCATGCACAGATTACACTGAAATTTGTGAGTTTTGCCTAAATAAAGTTTGAATAAAACCTGAATAGGGATGTCACAGGATTTGATCCTTTGTGATTAAAATTGTATTGATTTTGTTAACAACAAAAAAAAACCACTGATGCTGAAAAAAATAATTTAAAAAACTCGTATTTGCACTAGAGTAGTACAAGAATATCATGTAAATGTTAAAAAAACCCACAACTAATTACCACGAGTAAATAATCCTCCAGATTATTAGAATGGAACCAAATGTGTACAACTTCTTTTAATGCTAGGAGGAGTTAAACCGAATGCCTGAATCAATAGCATAATAGAACCCCACCAAATAAGGTTCTAGAAGACCAGAGTACCAACTTTGAAATCAAAGAAGAAAACTTGGTCAGGTGGTACATAAAATTACACATGTATTGGAAGTGGGTCCAGATAAACTGACCAAACCACAAAAGACCAAGATGTTGCAGAATTATATGCTATCATATTTTGTTAATGAAATCAATAGTAGAGCTTTGTCCATGGGCAAATATTAGGTTTTGTTTCAAATCTGGAGACTAATTTTTGAATGGTTCTGAACATTCTGATCTCATTCTTATTGGGAACCTCCACATCCAACATCAAAACACTATACTGAAATCACTATAAAGCTACTCTTAGAGAGCGTGACCTTTTTGTGGTGAGAAAGGCACGCTTTCCCTTAAATTTATGTACACAAATGGCACCAAAACAGGAGGACACTTTCCATATTCAATCCAAGATGAATTGCTGCTATTTTTCCATGGGTTTGTCTTTTCTTTGTAGATTTTTATAATAGCAGCAAGATCCCTATTGTCAGAAAGGAGCCTTGCCGCTGCAGTTAGGCCATGCCCACTCAACATGTGTGCGCCGGGGGGGATTTCTTTTGATCAAATTTGATGATGAGGCAGTCTGTGCAATTTTTGGTGACCTCTGGCAATGTAGCCTGTTGCACAAGTACGCCTCTGGGGCAGGAGTGAAGGATTTAAGAATTACACAGTAGCAATAAGGATTGTACGTTAAGGCTGGGTCTAGGGCTTAATGCAAAATGCCAGTTCAGAGACATAGCCTGACAACCAAAGGAGACATTTTCTTGAAAGTACACATGTAGCTATCCCAGTGAAAATCTGGTTTTAGCACATAAGCCTGGATTGAGTAATCTAGCCAAGCAGGAATGCCATAATATTAAATATATGGCTTACATGATTGTGCAGGAAATATATAGGAAGCAAGCTTTGAACCAGCTTTAGATGGTGAGGGTTATGTAAAAAGCCAGATGGGCAAATGCTTAGCTGGGTGGGGTTGGAGCCCAAGATAGGGCAGATGCTTACTTCTCCTGCATGTGGTATGTGCTACATCGATCACCAAATGGCAGGCAGTAGCACACTTGGTTGGTTTAAATTGGTATGTTTGAGATGCTATTAGCATGGGGGATCAAGTGCCTCTCCAGGTGTCTGCTTGGCAAGCCAGAGGGGAGAAGGAGGGAGGGTAGAGTCTGTCCTTCTCCCACTGTGCCTGGCCTGGTATGCTCAGCCCCCGTCCCTAGCTGTTGGGCCCTATCAGGGAACAGAGGAGCCTCTTCTCACGCTGGTTACTCTGGGCCACTGCTCTATGCAATGGAATAGCTGCCTGAAAGAGAGCCTGGCTATGGTGGCAACCTTCCCTGCCCCCTCTCTGGGGCTGGCTCCTGGAGTTGAGCAACCTGGAAATGAGCTAGAAGGGAAAAGGAGGGCTCCAGTTTACTCAGCCCCTGTTCCCAGCAGCAGGTTTGGATGGGAAAGCAAAGGGGGTAGGACTTCTGCCACCTCTGCCAGTCTCTCTCACAAGCCATTGCTGTGCTGTGGAGAGCAGCCACCTGGAGCTGACATCTTCAGCTATGTAAGAAGTGGTTCTGTCCTCCTCCTTGTGCCTGGGCCTTGGTGCTACGGAGAGTAGCCAAACGCGCTGGGGATGGAGGGGAGGGTAGAGAAGCCACAGTGAGAGGACAAAGCTCCCACGTAGGGATATACAAGGTTAACTGGTTAACCAGTAAACATTACATTTACCATTAACCAGATGTTAACCTTTAACCCTGGCAAATGGACAGCCCCACCCAATCAGGGGTTCGGGGCTCCACGCACAGAGCTGTCTGACTGGGCGAGGCTGATTAAGCACTGCCAGGCTGTACTGCGGTATATCTTAGAGGAAACTGCTCATGAGATACTGAAAAGTTCACTTCCCAGTTATACCAGCCACAATCAGTAAAATACATTTATGCCACAGGGCCAAATGAGCAGCAACTAAATATGCAGCTGCAAAGGACAGTAGGTAAGGGCAGAGATTTTGTATGATAATTTTTAGGGATACAATGAAGTACTGTACAAGCGTGAGGCTCAAGAGTCCTCAGGTCCCTTGAGTAGCCATAAAATGGCTATAAAAATGTAGCTCGTCATGGAATGGATAACATCTGTCTTTACGTCCCCCTTTGCTATTAATCCCCTGAAGTGGCAGCTTGGTTCAACCAGCTGTGGAACATAGTAATATCTTCAGATACCCAATAGAAATACCTGTGAAACTGCAGTTTCTTTTGAACTCCAGGTGAAACAATTCCAAATGGGTGCATAACAGGCCCTTATGACAAAGAACAGACTGTATGTCTCTGGATGGGCATTTACCTCCCCAAAAGGGCATCCCTGTCT
This sequence comes from Pelodiscus sinensis, assembly GCF_052426305.1. NCBI lineage: Eukaryota > Metazoa > Chordata > Testudines > Trionychidae > Pelodiscus > Pelodiscus sinensis. The sequence continues at coordinate 206,312,739 of NC_143052.1, forward strand.
ATTTCACAATCCCTGCACTAAAGGGCATCCCTGCTATATGTTGCCCCGCTATAAGTCGGTTCCACGCTAACATCTGACACTTGAAGGAACTGTTGCATTATAAGTCCTCCCATTCCCCACTCCTACATCATGCAAAAAAACCAAAAAAGACTAAATTTATGCAAATGGAAGTCAACCATGGGAAAAAAAATTCCCTGCTTTACATCATTTTGCTATATGACCACGTTTTTTGGAACATATCTTGGACATATAGCGGGGATGCTTTGTACAAACATGCTTACTCTCTCATTACAGAATGAAGTACCTGTAGAATGTGGCCATTCATCATATAACACAGCAAGGGAGAGTAAACTTTTAAGCCCAGTGCCTATATATTACCTTAAAAGAAGGTCAAAAAGGTCAAAATTAATACTAACTGGCAGATTATTTGGCCTTTCTGCTCCCATTGTACTCTGCTCTGGATACCATAGCCAGACTGCACAAGTTAGAGCTGTTCACAAGGTGCTCTACCCTGTTTTGGCTCGACAGGAGAGAATTAGGGGGCTATAACTGGTGGCTGGTTCTCATCTTCTTCTTGCTTCTCTCCTAGGATGTCCTGGATAGCTGTATGTAGGAGTGGAACCATCTTTCACTAGCTATTCTCCAGGTATTCAGGCAGAGCCAATAAAGTCAGCTCTCTCTGGCAAATTCCACAGCCTGGCAGGTAAACAAGCAATAGAGCAGCCAAAACTATTTTTTCCTTCCTCCCCATAGACACAGTGGGTGGTTAGGCAGGGGAGCACCTAAAGGAAGCCAGAAGATGGGGGTATAACCCTGTCTGCATCAGAGAGCTCTTCCCCCAGTCCCAGGGGAGTAGCTGCTGGACTAGGGGTTCAAATAATTATGGGAGACAACTCATTTAGCAGAGGAGCAGCAAAGGGAAATCATTCATTCATGGCACATCCAGCTCTCACTGCTGCTGCTCCTTGGGGCTGTAGAGCACATGGTGGAAGACAGCTGTTGTTCCACCTCCTCTCCACGGTGAAAGGGTGGATTAAGCTATTTCAATTTAAAAACTGCAGGATACAGCTGAGGGGCATAGTGCCAATGTATAGTCACATTTTCACCTCAACACAGTTGCCCTTGAGAGCCATAGCTTTGAGCACAGGTGTCAGGTAAACTGTGACTCAGAGAGGCTAGCCCCCAGCCTGCCCAACCCTTTGGTCTGAGCCCTGGAACACCCCAGCAGGTGGGTGATGCATGTACCAGGCTCCAGTTGCTCAGAGCCCTGGCTGTAGGACAGTCCACACTAGCCCCAGCCTAGGGGATCAGGCTACAGGGGAAGCGCTACAGAATGCTGGGAGCCAGAAAGGACCCCCTAGGCAGAATGTGGGTGGGACCACTCAAAGCTGTTTGGGGAGGCTCTGCCTCCCGCAGCCTTTGATAGTCATTGCCCATAGTTTTGAGCTTCCAGAGCCCCACACCAGGGTAGAACAACACGTGGAATTAGCCCTTCCCCAGCTCAGTAGCCCACATGCTCAGAATAAGTGCTAGGCAAATGTCTTGTTTCAGGGCAGCAAGCAACCCTGCATTTCCTGGAGAAGAACTGAATCCTGCATGGAAAGAACACTTAACTTCATGTCTGCTGTGTCCTCAGACTGGGGAATTATTACTAACATTGTTGAAACCATTGCAACATGTGTCTTTCATTTTGCCCTTAATGAACTAGCATAGGGCATTGTGCAATGGTGAATGAGTCTGAGCCATATTTGTAATAGTAGGTATAAAGAAGAAGGCAAATGCTCATGATATCAGGTACTCAGGATCTTACCTTGGTATCTGAAAGTGAATAATTATATTGGAAATATTTTTTGTATTACTCATACTCTGATGCACAGTTGCATTGAAAGTGTGTAGAGTCAAAAACTGAGTTCCCTGAGTGCTCAATTAGTCTTACTAATGTGGCTGCTCAATTTAGAACTGAAACGGACATTCTCAGTCCTTGTAAAACATTACCCAGGCTTCACTGAGGTATGAAACTATGCAACAAAAACATTTTTGCCCCCCCCCCGGATGACCTGGCTTAGGCACTAGGAAGGCAGGGTAAGGGATGTCCCGATGGAATGGAGGTGGGGTGGGTACTGGAGTGGCTTAGGGGATAAGGTGCAGATACTAACACACCTTTAATTTTTAATGATTCTTAAGGTTTCTTCCTAAAGCAAACTATTTGCCAGACATTTCTGGAATCTAGAGACTTGTCTGGCCCTGAAAGAAAGCATTAAGCAGGGCTTAAAGGAAAAAAGTCTGAAGGCTGAAAACAACCACCTGCAGCAAAGACATCTGCCTATGGTGTTCTGCATTTTATTTCTGATGTAGTCCTAGAAAAATGCTAAATTCACTCACAACTAAGAGGTCTGATTCATCTTATGCCTACTTCATGCTTAACTGTCTTAGTTACTGATTGCTGGTTTCTCTTTACCTTCCCTTGAAAAGAACTACAACAGATGTTTTTTCATTGCTCTAGGCCTGTTTGCATTTCCGACATTTTCTCTGTGTACTATATTTGTCCAATGTGAATCTGTCTGCTCTGACTTCTTAATGACTATGACATTATTTATCAAAATATGACCTTGTTGTATAGATCACTTATATAATAGCAACATATCTTATACGAAGCGTGTCAAGTAAGGTGTTAATACAAGTTATGATTTGCTTAATATGATTATGCTAATTGTATGCGTATTTTTGTATTTGAAGTTGTGAGTATTGACTCCTATCTGGATTTCAAATGTTTGCTCCTGGTTAGCACCCACGCCAGCACATTGTGAAGGAACTATTCAAGTTGAATGGCCCATCAAAGAACACTTAACTCACAATAGAAGATGACTATGCACACTTACTTGTCTTTCCTTTGATAGTCATTCCTGTGAATGCTCCATCTGGAGTATAGGCAATGGCTTCTGCCGTGACTAAACTAAGGATGTGCAAGCAAGTTATAAACATTGATTATTTTAGCTTCATAACACCACTAGTAGTCAGGTGTTATTTTTATGGATGGGGAAGCTGATTCATATAGTGGTTAAATGACTCATCCAAGGTCACGCAGAAAGTCTGGGACAGAGCTGAGAATATAATTAAGACCTTGCTTTAACCACAAAACTGTCCTCTCTTTATTGCCCAGCCAGCTGTTCCTCTGTCTCTTCTCTTGTATTTATTGTATGAGTTTTGTCTAATCTGATATTTTATATTATGTATTTTATTATTGTGCTTACACAACTTTTTATTATGCTGTATTGGTAATATGTATTCATAGAAGAAATACTTTCTCTGCTTGGTGTATAGATAATATGGTAATGCTTATCTTTTCCCTGATGCTTTTTCACCTTTCACTATTTGGGGTCTTGATTTTTTGGATCTTGCATTCTCACTTCTCTGCATCAATTTTTGGGAGCTTCCACTGCAGCTACATTAGAATATAAACTAATCATTTGAATCGTCTCCTCTCCCTTTGCACCACCCAGTACCAAAAATCAGGCATACAAATATTCTCATAGAAGGCCTCATAGATTTTCAAGGCCTTCCGATCTTTTCCAGAATCTAGTGCATATTCCATTCCTTTGTTTTTTTTTAAATGCTCCACTGACTGGCATCCTTTCCCATCTTCTAGGCTGTATCATCTCATATTTCCTATCTTATCCCTAGAAATTCTAATTTTCTTACTGTTCATATCTCTCTCTCTCTCCTCCTCCTTCCTTGCTGATCCCTTAACCTGAAACAACCTCTCTGTGCTTACTTGGATACTTGACTCTTCAAATTCTGTCTCTTCTAGGTTATGACTCTTTCAACAGAATCTTCTTTCCTGAGCCTTCCACTATATTACACCAACCTTCCAGAAATTTGTCAGTAACGACCTCTTCCTTCTCACACCAATGAATGTCATGTCCAAATGTATCTACCTAGCTCATATATTTGTCGTTTGAGGTGACCTTATTTATTGTGGCTATCCCACCTCCTAATAGTCTCAGAGAGAGAGCCATGTTAGCACAGAACTGAAAAAAATTAAAAAAATGGTGAATGGTCCTGCAGCATCTTGGAGATTAACAAAAACATAGATAGTATTATAAGCTTTTGTGAGCACAACCCACTTCTACAGATGAATTTGTACCCCCTTCCTCCATTCATCTGAAGAAGTGAGTTGTGCCCATGAAAGCCAATGATACTATCTCTGTTTTTTGTTAGTCTTTAAGGTGCTGCAAGACCATTTGGGCTACGTCTACATTGGCCCCTTTTCTGGAGGGGCATGTTAATTTCAGCGATCGTAATAGGGAAATCCGCGGGGGATTTAAATATCCCCCGCAGCATTTAAATAAAAATGTCCACCGCTTTTTTCTGGCTTTTAGAAAAGCCGGAAAATAGCGTCTACACTGGCCCCGATCCTCTGGAAAAAGCGCCCTTTTCCGGAGGATCTTATTCCTACTTTGAATTCCTATTTTGAAGTAGGAATAAGATCCTCCGGAAAAGGGCGCTTTTTCCGGAGGATCGGGGCCAGTGTAGACGCTCTTTTCCGGCTTTTCTAAAAGCCGGAAAAAAGCGGTGGACATTTTTATTTAAATGCCGCGAGGGATATTTAAATCCCCCGCGGATTTCCCTATTGCGATCTCTGAAATTAACATGCCCCTTCCGGAAAAGGGGCCAATGTAGATGTAGCCTTGTTGTTTAGGAGGTGGGAAAACATAATGTTTGTTTCCTCTCCCTTGTAGTCTGAAGCACAGAGATCATTTTTAGAGAACTGCTTCTACCAAAAGAGCCCACATTTAATAGCAACGCAAGCAATGTCTATGAGTGCCCTTTTGTGAACTAGGTTGCAAGGGCCATGTGGGAAAAGCATTGACTGTCCCATTTTAATCACTGAGTGGTTCAACCTACTTCATTTGCTGCTTTGAGATTTCCTGCATGGTGAGTCATTGTTGTTCATGGTGTAACCCTACCAAAGAGACTGTCTGAATTCAGACACTGATTTCAGTGGAGTTTCACCAGGGATTAACTTGGCCCAGTCTGAATGCTTGTTTGCTTGGTAGCTGAAAGAAATAGGAATAACTGGCGTGGGAAAAGAGAAGCAGAGAAGAGTAAAACAAAGAAAAAAAGCCCAATAAGACAGAGTACTTAGAAAACAAGTTATTACAGCTATGTTGCATGCAATTAAAGTATCACTAGATGGCTCCAAATAGCCAGTGCACACATCATTCAGTACTGCTGAAATAACCAGCCCTTGTGTCATAACAGTCCTGCCTGAATTTCTCCCAATCTTATTTAGTATTTAACACACGTTCTTTTAAAAATCCTTGTTGTATATATTTCATTATGTTGAACAGAGGATACAGTAAAAACACAAAAGGCAATGCCCCTGTCTATTTCACAATCCCAATCCCAGTGAAAAGCCCTCTGCACAAAACCTTAAAACCTTCCCCCTAATAACTCGCATAGTGAGTCAAGAAGGATATAAGTGTGATGCAAGATTCCTTTTGCACAGTGCGACTAAATAAAAGCTTCATGTCAGAATGTGTTGCTTATTCCAGTAACTGAGGGTAGGAGTCAACTATTTCATATTTCCAGGGAAATCTTGACCTGTATTAAGTCAGTTGCCCTGTAGAATTAGTCTGAAAATCATGGATTACCAAAGGAACCAGAATAACCACCTGGTTAATGGCAGGGGAGCTGCATGGACTCAGTCCTGGGGAAAGGAATTCTCTCCCCATGACCGCAAGAAGTACAGACAAGTCCACAACCTTTGCCTCTTTGTTTACTCGGGGCTGCAGCTCACTGATCTGCAGCCTCCCTGTTCAGAACTGTTAAATCTGAAATAATCCCTAAATTAAAGGTCTCACCTATTTTCAAGCTGTTGCCTCTTTAATACCCTCCTATCGGTTGGTCATGTCACAGGACCAGTAATGATTCCTTTACTGATGTGTGTTAGAGTGGTTTAACTTGGGAGATGTTAGGAATAGTGCTTGGAGCCATTAATACCCTCATATTTGTGAAGCACCCAATATAGTAGCCCCTGTGTCCAAAGTGGTTGGGGGGGGGTGCCACATCACTCATCCTGGGTGAACTTCTTTGAACTGTACAGTGTGATGGCGGAGTGGAAAGCAGAGGTGGGATTTTCTACCTGCTTCCTGGCCAGCCTGGGTTTTAAAAGCAAAGAGTTGGCTCTTGTATGCTATTGATGTTTAGGATAGGGTCCTCCATAAGGCCTTAATTACAGGTTCTGAATAGGTAGCAAACATAGTTATATTTGCAATTCAGCTGCAACTATTTCTGCCCCCATGCCCTAAAAATAATGGGATAATAGGGAAGGACAATGAACGTTAACACAAAAAAAGAGAACAGTCTGAATTAAACAAATCAACTGAAAATGACAAGAACAGAAAGAGTCTTGCTTTCCAGCTCCTTGGCATGTTTGTTTTCAGATTCTAAAACAGGGAGGGGAACCTCTGGTGTGCTGGGCATGCACACTTCATTAGAGTTAGATGCTGGCAGACGGTCAGATACTTGGTTTACCTGAGTATCTGGAGGCACAGAGCTCTGCCAAGGATGCCATTTTGGGCACATGGGGGAGGAGGGGCAGCAACCGTGCACTCTAGGAAACAGCTAGTTTTCTATCCCTTCACCAGCCAAGTGTGAGAGGCATGCATGGAATGCAAGCACTTTCCTCTCACTCCCTTAGGGTACGTCTACATTGGCAAGATTTTGCACAAATACTTTTAACGCAAGAGTTTTTGTTAGAGTGGTTTAACTTGGGAGATGTTAGGAATAGTGTTTGGAGCCATTTAATACCCTCATATTTGTGAAGTACCCAATATAGTATCCCCTGTGTCCAAAGTGGTTGGGGGGGGAGGTGCACAAGAGATGTGCTTTTGCGCAAAAGCATCCGTGCCAGTGTAGATGCTCTCTTGCGCAAGAAAGCTCTGATGGCCATTTTAGCCATCGGGCTTTCTCGCACAAGAAATTCATGTTGCTTGTCTACACTGGCCTCTTGCGCAAGAACACTTGCACAAGAGGGCTTATTCCTGAGCGGGAGCATCATAGTTTTTTCACAAAAAGCACTGATTTCTTACATTAGAACATTAGTGTTCTTGCACAAGAACTCGCAGCCAATGTAGACAGGCGGCAAGTTTTTGCCAATGTAGACGCAGCCTTAGGGTTCAGGGAATGGGTTGAAAAGCTAGCCATGACCCGGCTGGAGCACACGGCTGCTGCCCCCCATCTGCCCAAAATGGTGTCCTTGAGCCTTGCAGCTCGAAGTGGCCGTGATTCACCATTCCCAGCCAATGGGAGCTGAGGGTAGTGGTGGCCAGGCCCACACGACTTTCCTCTATGCCTGTAGACATAAGTAAACAAAGCATTTGGTGACCCACCAGCAGCTAACTCTGACAAAATAGTTGTGTCCTGTGGACTGGAGGTTCCCCAGCTCTGTTCTAAAATGTTCCTATCACGGTATTAGAAGCATGTTTGCCTTTACCTTCTTCAGCTGTTGGACCTGGGCTGTGTGACTTTTCTCACTGTAGTTTTGCAGGGTCATATCTTACACCAAGAACATTCTTTTAGTGACACTTTAGTAGATAATATCACAATTATCTTCTAATTAGACTGAAATGCCAGCATCTGTGGTAACAACACTGCCATGTCTGAGGTACAAAAAGCAAAGCAAAACAGGATGTCTTCCCTCTGAGCTACAAAAACTGCCTTCTGCCTGCCCCTGCACCATTCAATGTACAACTTATTGCCTACTGATCCTCAGGACACGGTCTCCCCATCCACCCTCAAAAGAAGGCACCAGCCCCCACAGGGTCCTGCTACCAGGACTACCTTAGGCACCAACCTCACCAAACAAGAGGTGGAGATAGCATTGGCCAGATACATCCCTCTCATCTGGCAGTGACCTCTTCAGTTAGCACTTAATGTTTATATAATAGTTAGTGGGCATTACCAGACTTGAGTTTCTCCCTGTCTACATGCTGCTCTTGAGATGCCCATCTCTACAGCTCCCCCTGTTTTGGCTAGTGTGGGCTGGAGGAGCTATCAGGGCATGAGTGACAAGAAATGGAACTCTTAATGTCCTGAGAACACAGATTTTCTAGGACAGCTACCTAAACAGAGATTTAATCTCAGGAAAATTGCATTAGGCAGCAACTCAATAAAATTACATTAGACTGCGATAGGAGAGTGTTCCAAAGCATGCCATCTTGTGGCCCTACAAGTGCATGACTCTGAATTCCCTCTGGGTTTTTTTAAGTCACTTATTCACTCCTCAGTACTTCAAAACAGATAGCCCTCCTTTTAATATTTTTTTGGGGAGGGAGAGGGGGAACAGAAGGGCAGCTTTATTTTTACAGAATACAAACACTGCCTCTTTAGCCTTTCAAATCCAAGCCCCTACTACAGCTTGTAGCAAGGCTGAAATAGGCTTCCTCTCACATATCCAGAAGTCCCCAAATCTCAACCAGGAGCTGGGCTGCCTGATGGGGGAGGGGCAAAGAGGGCAACTGCCTTGGGGCCAGGTGATTCAAAAGGGCACAGGGCCTTTAAATTGCCACAGGAGTGCTCCCTGGCATGCTCTGGGTAGTTGTGAGAGGTGCTGGAGATGGAGGGTTCTGTACCATGTGCCCCCCTCTAGGTGGTACTGAGGGCAGAGCACACCCCTTTCAGGAGGGCAGAGCAGGGCCCCCTCACCTGGCCCAGGGGCCCAGAAAGGATGTTTGACTCACTGCTGGGCTGTAATTCAGTCACTCCTTTCTTGTAATTCAGGCCAGCTGCAGGTCTTTGCCAGCTTCTCCCCAGCTGGTCCCTCTTCCTTACTCAGTTCATTCACCCCAGGTTTAGAAAGCTCAACAGGAAAATTACAACCACCTTCCTCTGCTAGCTTCTTTGAGTTATGAAAGAGGAGACAACATATATACTGCATTCCTTCCTAGGGCTCATCCTGATTGGCTGGAGACAGGGAAGTCTCCTCACTCTGCACCCCAGGGGACCCAGTCCCAGGTTCTTACAGGAACAGTAATGGGTCCATCCCCCCCCCCCCCCCCCCCCAGACACCAATTATTCCCCAGAACAGCTTTCTTTATATATACTTCTGTGGTTTCCTAGTCCCTTGCATACCTCAGAAGTCCCCAAACTTCAAAAAGCCATGCCAACAAACAGAAGTTGTATGAGCCCCTCGTCCCTACTATTATTAAAGAGACAAATTACCCCTGTTACATGGATGATACTGATGAACAAGGACAGGCTGCTGTTTGTAGTAGGAGGGTTATGTAAAATATGAGCTGGTTCATGTTTAGGCACAACATATGGGATCCACAAGAGTACTTAGATACCTAAGTCCCATTTTAGGTGCCTCTGCAATCCACAAAACTCATATCTACTGCCTAACCTGTAGGTGCTTAAACTCACTCAGCACCTAAGTTTTTGCAGTAAGAGCTTCCTAGCCAGCTAAAGTTCTGTTTTAGAGCAAGTGTAATGCTTCCTAGCCAGGAAGATAGGTGTTCAGCTGCCTAAGTTGGTGTGTGTTGACTGATTAGGTATTCACAACACCTGCCTATCCAACTGGGTCCTTCCAATGAGAAGACACTCATAGGCTACGTCTAGACTGGCATGATTTTCCGCAAATGCTTTTAACGGAAAAGTTTTCCGTTAAAAGCATTTGCGGAAAAGAGCGTCTAGATTGGCACGGATGCTTTTCCGCAAAAGAACTTTTTGCGGAAAAGTGTCCATGCCAATCTAGATGCGCTTTTGCACAAAAAAGCCCCCATCACCATTTTAGCCATCAGGGCTTTTTGCGCAAAACAGTACTGTGCTGTCTACACTGGCCCTCTTGCGCAAATGATTTCCACAAGAGGGCTTTTGCCCGAACGGGAGCAGCATACTATTTCTGCAAGAAGCACTGATTTCTTACAGTAGGAAGTCAGTGTTCTTGTGGAAATTCAAGGGGCCAGTGTAGACAGCTGGCAAGTTTTTCCGCAAAAGCAGCTGATTTTGCAGAAAAACTTGCCAGTCTAGACACAGCCATAATCTTTAGCCCAGCAGTAATAGTACTTAGCTGGGCTGTGGCAGATCCCACATGTCTACCACCTTTTAAATTTGTGCTTAAATTATTCCCCTCAATTTCTCCTGTTGAAGTTGTTCCAATTAATTAAATATTAATTGGGCTAGAGAAAGCATTAGAATGAGAAACCCCGAGGTTGAATATTACAATGTTGGAGACTGTAAAAGTATAGCAGAGGAACAGCGGTCATTTTACTGCAACTTGTGGAACTTTCATCTTTCAAGGATTGCATATGGTGCAACCTATAGTCCTTTTGCAAATAAAACTGCCATTGGTTTCACTGGAGATTTTGTCAGAAAATGTGCAGGATTAGCACTTCCACTGTAAGTTTCTGAGGGTAAAGGCCTGGTTTTTCTTTTTGCCTCCATTTATATATCTGGAACATGGGAGGCAGGTATAAAAGGCCAGGGAAGGCTAAGCCTCCCAAAATGGGATGTGGCACATCTCCCTCTGGCAGAAAACTGGCCTGACATCTTTGAAGCACCACTGCCGAAAGGGCACCTAAGTGTAGCACCACCTGTGCTGCTCTTTCCCCCTGCTGGCTGCTAAGTGAAAGCTTGCTCACAGGAGTCAGATCTAGTAGATTAGGTCTGAGCATACTTACCACATCAGGCCCTGACTACAACTTAGGCAGAAGAACATTAGGCATTTGGATGCCTGTGGCAATGCATTGCGCATGTGCAGAGGCAGAAACATAGGTGCCTAAAAAACAAAGAGGAGTCCTGTGTCACCTTAAAGACTACCTGGTTTATTTAGGCATAAGTTTTTGTGGGTGTATCTGATGAAATGGGGTTTTGCCCATGAATGCTTATGTCCAAATAAATCTGTCTCTAAGGTGCCACAGAATTCCTCGTTGTTTTTATGGACACAGACTAACACAGCTATCCCCTCAGCTACTTAGGGAATTTTTACTCCAGAAATGTGACTTTAGATGCCTATAGAGTTCAGAGCATTTGAGCGAGAGCTTTATAAATCCCAGTTGGACCTAATTCTGGGATTTAGGTGCCTAAAATGGCAGGTAGGTGTCTATTTCCCTTTTGTGAAACTAGCCCATGTTTTCTGTACTTCTCCTCCCCTCTCCAAAATCCTACATATGTAGTTGTGCATACAAAAGGTTAATTGCATATGAAAATTGGGCAGTAGAACATTCAACTGCTTGTTTGTGTGCATAGCTTTGGATTCTGTAGATATGATTTGCTTTTATATCCATTGTGCCCAAACCAGGCCATGTAAATGTTGAATGACACACAGGGTACATCCAAGAAACACTCCATTATTAGGTACTAGCATTTCCCATCCCGTTGTGATGGAAGAGGTACACTCAGGTTGGCCTGGCATGGGGTGGGCAAAAGCAGACCTGGCCGCCATCTTGCCTGTGAAGGATTTGCTGCTGCTGTGGCTATGTCCCCGCCACTCTGCCTCTGTCTTGTGCCATCTGTGCACACTGTGCACTCACAGCCGCTGGAGAGTGCTGTGGGGCCACTGGAGTCATCATCCAGGTGCCGTTGGGCTGGATCCCGGCCAGCCAGCATGGTGCTGCTGGCTGGACTCCCTGCGCTCCTGGTGAGGCGCGGTCCACATTCCACACTCCACCCATGGGCCACTAACGTATACCCTGTTTGGAGCAGCAGCTGGCTGTTACAATAAATAAACCACTCTACAGACACTGGAGGGGGAGTTCGGGGGTCCCTGTTCTTCAGGAAGAAATCTTCCCCAGTGGGATCAGATGGGGTGGGAGAGGGGGTTGGGCTGCTCTCCTGTCCCTTGTGGCCTGCTCAGGGGACTGGGCAAACCTGAGTCATTATTGTCCCCAGCTCCACGTGAAGCTGTGGCTGGGGGCCTGGGAGCTGCCCTGGCCTGCTCAGAGCAGGGGTGGTGGTGCTGTGAACCTGGGAGCTGCTGTGCTGTGGGGGGCACTGGGAGCTGTGTTGACTGCAGGGGGCAGAAAGGGAGCTGAGAGGAGCTCTCCTGGCTGGGGGAGGGGGACAGGGAGCTGTCCTGGCTGGGGGGGAGGGGGTAGGGAGCTGGGGGGAGCTGCCCTGGCTGAGGAAGGGGCAGGGCCAGTTGCTACTCCTTGCTGCAGCCAGAGCAAGCGGCTTTGTGGTTCCAGAGCCAGCTGCTCACTCCTGCTGGCTCCAGCCCCGGGTGGGGGGTTGGTAACAAACCTTCCTAGCCTCAGTTGGTGCTAGCTCTAGCCCTAGGCAAGCTGGAGGCAGCTGCCCACTGCCCCTAGGGCGGGACTCAAACCTATGACCCTGGAGTCTGATGCCTTATCCATTAGGCCACTGGAGGACCCACCCCAAACCCAGACTTTTCAAGTCTTCCAGTATATTCTGAAATGTTTTCTGTGACCAACGGTGTGACGGACACCTCCCCCTTTATAACAGTATAGATAAAGCTGTTGGGGACACTCATTTCCTTGGGGTTTGATACATGGGCAGTGGGTGAACCACTGGCTGGCCCTAACCCGACCCTTTCTACCTAAGGCCCTCCCCCTTCTGTGCTCACCAAAGCCCTTACTTGTGGGGAGTACCTATAGCTGCTGGCCCCATCCTGTGTCACCCAATGTTGCTGCTGGCTCCTGTCCCAAGTTAACACATCCCCTAGAGCAGCGTTTCCCAAACTATGAGCTGTGGCCCAGTACCGGGCCACAGAAAAAAAATACCAGTCCTCAGCGTGGCTGCTGGGAGGGGAGCAGAGCAGGGAGGGCTGAAAGGAGGTGTGTGTGTGTGTGGAGGGGGAAACTGGTCCCGGGAAGCAGGGCTGGGGGCAGCAGGGCTGTCCCGCGGAGATGGGGGAAGGCGGGTGGGCGGCTGGTGGAAGCCGGGTTGGGGGAAGCGGGTCTGTCCTGCGGAGTTCAGGGCTGGTGGGCTGGCAGAAGCAGGGTTGGAGGCAGCGGGGCTGTCCCGCAGAGATGGGGGGGGGGGCAGGCGGGCGAAGGAAGCAGGGTTGGGGCAACAGGGCTGTCCCGCGGAGATTGGGGCAGGCGGGCAGGCGGCGGAAGCAGGGTTAGGGGCAGTGGGGCTGTCCGGTGGAGATCAGGGAGGGCAGGCAGCGGAACCAGGGCTGGACGGGAGAGATCAGGAGGAGGAGGATGGGAGAACCATCTGCCAGAAGCAGGGCAGGACGGGAGCAGCGGGGCTGGACTGGGGAGATCAGGAGGAGAAGTGGGGGGAGTGGGACTGACCCGGGCACACGCAGACCCTGGCAGACGAGTGAGTCTGGCCAGGGATTCCATTTTGCCACCCTCTAGTAGTTGCGAACTGCCTGGCAGGTAGACACACTGAGGCAGTGTGAGCACATCTACCAGCCAGGCAGTTCGTAGCTAAGGAATGATCCACCTAATTATAATAAAACTTACCTAATTAGAAAATACCGGACATTTTATATATCTGGTAATTTCTCAATTTGTTTCCTTGTTGAGAAACAAATTTGAGGGTTCTGTACCTCAAATACCAGACTGCCCGGTACAAAACCAGTCCCCTGGCAACCCTACCCCTCCTTGCACCCTCCCTCCTAGCCAGATACCCTACCCCCAATCTGCTCCTACTCCTGCCTCCTGGAGTGCCCATGCGGTGCCGGGTCCCCCAAGCCTCGGCCTAGGCTGGGCGGAGGATGTAGCCGGGTGAAACACTGAAAATTTATTCATGTTTCATTCTTATTTTTATACGTGTTTATATTTTTGGGCCGCAAAAAACAGTACTGAAAAAAAACCGGGTTCCAACTAAAGTAAAAAGTTTGGGAAATCCTGGTCTAGCCAGCTTTCTGTCTGTCTTACAGTCCATTTATCCAATCCACATTCCTTTAACTTGCTGGCAAGAATATTGTGGGTGACTGTATCAAAAGCTTTGCTAACGCTGGCACTGGGGGCTTTGGGAGGACAAGAAAAAACGTATTTGAATATGCATCATTTGCCTAATGAATATGCAAATATGCAAATGAATGTTACCAGCCCCAGGCAGTGCAGCCCCAGTCTTCCCAGCCCCTGAGGATCATGCAGTATTAGGGTTGCCAGGTGTCCGGTATTGACCTGGACACGGGCGGCCCGTGAACAAGGCAGTTGCTTAGAGTGCTGCAGGCCCAGGCGCCTGATGATGACGTCATGGCCATTGACATCCGTGCGGGGGGGCGCCAATTGCGCCGCCTGCCTGGGGCGCCAGCAGCTGCAGCCGGCCTCGGGCCACTCCTGCCTGGACAGTCCGGTATTTTCACCTCCTGTCCGGTAAAAACATTCAGAAAATACCAGACATCTAAAATGTCCGGTATTTTCTGATTTTTTTTCCCTGCCATGAGGCAAAAATACCAGATACCTGGCAACCCTACGACACACTCAGCAACTGGGCCCAACCCCAGACCTAGACGCCCCTGCTTACCTGGTTCTGCAGGGAAGCTGCCTTCTGGCTCTGATAAAAAAAACAAGATGGCTGTCGGCAAAAAGCCTAAACACTGTTCTTAAAGGGGCTGGTTTAATGCTTTTTTAAATTTTTTGCTCAACAACTTTGGTCTCCCTCCTTTTTTTCCCCATTTTTGGGGGGTGGAGGGTATTCGGTATTTTTGGTGAAACCATCTGGTAACCTTAGGCAGCATGGCCCCAGCTTTCCAGCCCTGGAGCACAGGGAGGCCAAGCAGTGTGTCCTCAGCCCTCCAGGTCCTAGAGCATTGGGTTGCTGGGCAGCACCGCCCCAGCCCGAGAGTGCAGGGGAGGGAGTGCACAGGGAGCATGGAGCCAGCCTCTTGCAGAGCTAGAAGCACAGTGGTGACTGGAGGTTGAGTGTGGGCAGACCACACTAGGCTCTGCTCTGATACTCATTGCTCATTGTCTGATCCAAAAAACTGATCAGTGCTAATGGGAGCCTTTCAGTTCACCGGGCTTTCAATGAAGCCTTGCAATGGAAACTCCCTTTGAAAGCTGCTACTGAGATGCAGATGCACACATAATATGGAGACATGCATAGCAGTAGTGAAAGGTACTTCTTTGGGGGGTTTTTGAGGCAGTCTTTTGCAAGGGAACAGAGGAATCAGCTGTAAATAGATGTTTAATTGAATGGCATTGTATTTTATTTAGCACTCTCTATAAATTTGCTTTCCAGTAACTACAAAGAAGGGTGAGAAAGAGGAACTGTACAGAATACTTTTTCCTCACTTAAACATTATTTGTTGTTTTATTTAAGTAATTGATTGTATGTATGTGATTATCAATGTGTGAAAGTAGTGTTGGACGGTAATCAAGAAAGTGGTGTATTAGGCAACTTGAAATATTGATTTTGCTAAGAGATGACCACACTTCTTGAATTATTCATAAAGCCTACCACATAATAAATTTAAGTATTGAAACATTTGCCTGTCTTTTTTTTTTAAGAGGAAAAAGATTCATAGCAGCCTTTTGTGATACTGCATAAAATCATAAGGAGAGTAGACCATAAAGTTAGGGTATGTAATTATAACCTTTGCAGTTCCACAATCCTCAGTTAATGATATACGATCATGAAGTAGTTTCAGAATTAAAAGTGGTTTGGCTGCTGGCCTGCAGATATTTCAGTATGCACCTGTGTTCTGTACAGCTTGAATATATGCACCAAACCACCCTCAATATCTGTAGGCTGAATTTATTTCCTATCATATGCTCTGACTTTATTCTCTCCTGGGGGTTCCCGACCTCTGCTTTTCCCCAGGCCTTGCTCCCATCTCCAGGCCCTGTTCCCATGCCATCCCTTCTTCTAAGACCCCACCCCTGACCATATATTTTTGCCCCCACCACACCCTTTGTCATCCCCTCTCACCCCTTTCCACCGTGTTCTGCCCCACCCCAAGCACACCCTGCCCTCACTCCTCCTCTTACCCCCAGTGTCTCCTGCATGCCGCTTAACAGATGACCTGTGGTGAGTGGGAGATGCTGTGAGGGAGGGGAAGGAGGTTCTGAGGAGAAGGGGAAGGAGCTGATAGGGTGACTTTTTGGTGTGCATTGAGCACCCACCATTTCCCCCCATGAGTCTTCCAGCCTTGGAGCATCCACATAATCAGTGTCTATGTTTCCTACCTTAATAGTATTTGTAACAACAGACATAGAGTATCTTTCATCTCACTGGTCCCTGAACCACTTCCCAAACTTTACAAAGACAAATAGCTTTGCACTTACGTTTGAAATGCAGCCAGCCATCTTTTGCAGGGTTTCACAATATGGGTGCATATTTAGCCTATATTGAAATGGGTTCTCTGGCATAAAGTGCACTATGGTGGAGTTCATATGAAGTATGTGAAACAGTTCCAACCTTTTCTTCTTGTTTATAATAATGCAGCATTACCATGCACAAGCTGGCTGGGGAGTAGAGAGTCTAGAGCAGCCAGGGCTAACCCCAGTCAGCACATTCCTTCAGCTGACTCCACTAATAGTGCTTCTGTGGAGTCACAAGTGGGAATTAAAGCTGTCCTCCAAAGGGAATTCCCTCTCATGCAGACAGATTCCACTGAAATGGGCTTTTAGCCAATGTCAGTGAATCAGGCTCACAGTCTGTCTGTGACAGGTACACGTTAGATGGCAAAGTCTATTGAGCATAATAAGTAAATGTTGCTACAAACATTACGAGCAAAATTCAGATATGAATCTGAAGGCGTTTCAAAGCTGCTGCAATTTGCGCCATCTTCCAAGCTCTCTTATTGTGGAAGTTATACCAGCACAAGCCAACTTAGACACAGGAGGAGGGGGGCCAGATGGTGATGTGTTACAGCAGCTGATAGCTCCCGATTTCACTCACCTTTCAATTTGACCTTCAGAGTTAAACAGTGGATTATAAATAAAAGGGTAACAATTTGTGTGATAATGCCTGCCTTCAGAAAAAGGTGAACAGGGCACTTCGAAACATATGGTTATATACCAAAAAGGGTGATCTTACTCTTACAAAATATCAGACTGTAAGATCTGTCTTATAAATATCTAGAGCACTTAAACTCTCATCCTCTGGAACTTATTTATAGTGACTGTAGAATCCATGGTTTTTGTGTTCTTTTCCTTAGTGAACACCAGGCAATTTTTTTCAAACTTGGGTGACTAAAGTTAAGTCTTTAAATCCCTTGAGGTACCTCAATAGAAGTAATAAGATTTTAAATATATTTGGAAAGTTGTAGCTTCCACTGTTGTTCAAGTGCTCATCCCTTTTAAAAACGAAGATATAGATGGCTTTAGTAGCCTTACTTTAGGCACCCAGTTTTAAACATTCTAACCCCTCTTCTTAAGCTTTTCATGAAGGTGCTTTTGCATTAGCAAAAATTCATTTTCTGACATTTTCACTCTCAGCAAGCTACCAGCCACATGGAGCTCTGTAGAATATAGAAAAGCCCACCAGGGTAATGGAGGCTTGGGAGAAGAAGCTAAAAGTGTCAGCACATTAAAGCAATCACATTCATGGAGGAGAGGCGGATGCTTCATTATCTATGGAGGGAAATTCATATTTTAATCTTTTCTTTTTTACAGATATTTTCGCCACCCAAAAAGATAACTTGCATCATATATTCATAACTTTATAATTCCCTGAAAATCAATGTAATATTTCACAAAATTGCTCACTATTTGAACCTTTGGCATGCCCAGGCCTGTTCCATCTACACAGCCAAATGTATCCCAGGCAGTGACACAACTGCTAAATGTACACATATGATAAAAGGTGCCTCTTGACAGAAGATTAGCTCTCAAGTAAAGATGCTTCTTGGAATTTGATGGAGACCGACAATCTTGCCCGGCCATAGATGGCTTTAGGACTTACTGAAGCTGGCAGATCACTTGAGCAGGTTATTTAATCCTAGCTAGTCCATATGGTAATGGGAGTAAATAACATTGTATAGACATGCTGGGCAGGTGTACAACCAAAATGTTAAAACTGATATCTGCGCTGGATTTTCAAGGCTAAGGTTAGGAGGACATTGTATATTATTGCTACTCAGACTTAAAGTTGGACTAAAGGAAAAAATGAGACACTGGCTTCTGAGGGAGCAAAAGGTGAGGTCTAATGAATTCAAGTTTTAAGGGATGTGAGTGTATTGTTACAATGAAGACTACTATCTGTATATCTCTGATTTTTCTTTAAAATCCATTCCAGCTGTAGCAAAGCATAGAATTTTATTAGGCTCTGTGGAAAAGCCATCATCACCTAATAAAAATAGTTCCGTAGTACAGTCCAATTTCTCCCAAACAGATGAAGGGATGAGGGCTGTGCTTCCACACAGTGCCCCAGCATTGCATGGATCTCTATCTTTTTGATTGATTCCAATCTTTTCCAATAGACATACAGAGCTAAATCATGCTATAACTAGTGCATATATACCTTTGCTGGTTAGTGGCTGGAGTTTCATGGTTCTAAGAGAACCTTAGTCTTCCTTAAAGAAAAGTAATGTAGGTTTTAGTTCAAAAAAAGAGATGGGAAGAAAATAGTTTGCAGTCATTTCCCCAGGGTACAATTCTGATAACCCCTTTTCTGCTAACACTTATTCAGCCTTTTGGGGTCAATTCAGCTGTGCAAGTAGCAACTAGTGCTGGCTCATTTGGCAATAGACTAAATGTAATAGCACTTTTGTGAGACCAAGTGTTTCCAACTAAAGAATGGATTCCTATAGTGAATTACTATCTCTGTAAAGATGGACAATTACATAAATGGAATGAAATTAGGGAAAAACACAACTGAATTATAGATTATCAAACTCTATCAGATTGCTATGTTTTTTCATTTAATTAACATTTCTCTTTACAGAACTCTGGCAGCATAGGCTGCTGAGTACACACGTGTTATGTTGCAATCAACTATTTTAACAGCATTTAGTTTCACAACAGTTTCATTTTGGCATAAAAAGAGGAAGAAGGTGTGCAATATGGTGTGGCTCTAATAAAGAAGTTATAAAACCTCCAAATCTCCCTGGGACTTCCCTTTGATTCTTCTGAGTAATGGAGAAAAACAAAATACATGTCTTCTTTGCAGTGTGAAAAGACCTACATACAAGTAAGTTTTTAAACTGTCTGTTTTAAACTTGCTTTTGTGTATCTTCTGTCTCAGGGAAGCAACTAAACTCTTGAAAGTAAGAACTATGCACTGTATAATTCTCTGTAAATACTTTTCTTGAGTTTCCACTTGGCTTGTTAGTGTCTGATTGGCAATCACATTGGTATAATTTGATAATCTTTGTCTTATTGGCATGTAGGCATTGTAGGTTTTCAAGGATTTCACATAGTCTCTGAATTTCCACATGCAATTTCTGGTGCTTTCAGAAATGGTAAGAATATTACAAACTCCAGTCTAGTTTATTGGCCTCTAGAACCATGAGTCACAGTAATTCATTTTTGATGTGGTTTAAGGACATCAAAAAATAGTCACGCATATCCTCCTTAGGCTCTTGGTATGTGACTATGGCTCTAGGCACTAGCATAATACAAGTAATAAAATAATAATAATCTACATTACTTAATATTTTTAAAGCAAGTGTAATTGAATGTGCTGCTTTTATGTCAATTGTACCATTTATCATTGAAGTATGTGCATGAGTTAGGAAGTTGTCCAAGTGATAGTTTAGAGGTAGAGTACCACATACGTAGATTGTTTCTCCCTAGTAAAATTGGATATTGTGTTTTTGTGTCAAAAGATTTACAATTCTTTTTTGAGCAAGCCTACACACACACACACACACACACACACACACACGTAATTCTTGCCATAAAATGGCAATCATTTCAATAGCAATGTACTGTTGCTTTTTCTCTGTCCCCTGCTTTTAGCAAATGTAACACTTCCAATGGCAAGAGCACATGAATCCATTTCTCCCTGCTTCACTTACTTCAGATGCAAAATATTAATGATTTGACACAACATGGCTATATCTTTAAAATGCACATACAAAATCTGAAAAGTTAAGATGGACTAATCAGGTATTTCAATTTACTTATAAGAGAGACGTTTAGAAGTGTAGAAACAAAGATTGTATCACTTGAAATTGTCTAACTGCTCTTATAAATACCATGCCTGATACTCCACCACCTTGCATTTTACGTAGACACTTACAGCTGTGCACAGTCGGGGTAAATTGCTACCAGATCTACAGAGTAGTGTCTTACAACCATATTTCACAGGTGGTGTAAATTACTATGTGAACTGTCAGGCAGTGATGCATCATCCTTACTGTGTACAGTTCAAGTCCCCACAACCTAGAAAACACACAGAAAATTTCGCTCCTATGGGACAGTTGAAAGTTATGCCATTATGGAGGTGTTCTGAACCTTCCACTGAAGTATCTGGTACTGGTTACTGTTAGGGACAGGATATTGGGCTAGAGACAGCACCTGCCCAATCCAGAATGGCAAATCTTATGTTCCTGTGTACCTACTTTGGGCATGCAAAAGATGTTTTTATAATTTAGGGAGCTAGTTTGGAAGATTTGGCCCATGTACTTATAGTCTAGACAAAGAAAAGAGGCAGAGTGATCACAATAGACAAATGCCCTCAAGAAGTTATACAAAAAGGAGGGAAATAATGCTTAGTTTCAGATGGCAATAGGAAAACGAGATCTTGTCTGAAGCTAATGAAGAGAAGTGTTTATTTGCTATTTGGAAAGGTTCTTAGCCATATAGAAGCACCTGAGACACAATCACTGTAGATAGTCAACAGTTTTGCTACAGGGCTTTTCAGATGCACAAAGCAAGGAGGTTTACAAACTGCAAGTCAGAGTGGGATGGTTCAGGGAACCAATTCTGACCTGAAATAAAGATCAAATTGGACAAAAAGCTGTAGGGAACAGGAAACATATTGTGGTTTCCTGTAGATAATTTTGTTGAAGAATGTTCCATTGTGCACATGTTGGAGGAGGGAAGGGGGGGGGCAAATTACAAGTTACTCCTCATCAAATGAGCAGGAGCAGAGTTTAAATTGGTTCTCATATTTCCCAGAGCTCCCTGTGGGTTTCAAAATATTTACTAGAGCTCCAGTCAGCTTTCTCCAGCTGAATTTAAGTCATGAGCAGGAAATTCAGTTTCTTAAATTTGGGGATGTCAGGGAATGAACCACAGGCACAGCCATCTTTGTGAAAACCTTATGTCTCCACCCTCCTTCCTGGCTCATTCTAGTCCCCTATTGCTCCTGACTGTGAGATCTCCACAGTAACTGCACTGTTGGGACTCCACTTCTAGCCATACCGCCTCAAAGATGGGAGTACAAACCAAGAGTACTATAATGCATAAACTTAATGCTGATAGTCACCAAGGGCACGTCTACACAGCAGGGCTAAAGCTGAAATAAGCTATGCAACTTGGGCTACGTCAATTGTGTAGCTTACGTCGAAAGAGCTTATTTCGGCTTTTGGCGCTATCTACACAGCAGGAAGTCCGAGGAAGAGCACTCTTCCTACAACTTCCCTTACTCCTCATAAAATGAGGGTTCTAGGAGTTGGAGTAAGAAGTCCTCCAGCTCAACATTATGTCATAATTCCGGCTTGTAGTGAGACATGGATAATAATGTCAGTTAATCCAAAA
Organism: Pelodiscus sinensis; assembly: GCF_052426305.1. Lineage (NCBI taxonomy): Eukaryota > Metazoa > Chordata > Testudines > Trionychidae > Pelodiscus > Pelodiscus sinensis. The sequence goes on from NC_143052.1 coordinate 206,334,317, forward strand.
TAACTGTTGTGTAGATGTGTCCTAAAGCTATTGTATACACACTCCATAGCATGGGCCTTAACTCCACATCTTCCCATACAAGGATCCCTAACATCATGGTTGGGCTTCTGTGAGTCCTATGAACAAGGGTGCCATTTCAGGAGAGTAGTGGTGGCAGTAGCCATGCACAATGGGGCACAGCTAGCTTTTCATCCCATTTGCACACTAAGGAAGTGAGGGGAAAGCGCGTGCAATCTGTGCATGCCTCTCACTCCTGGCTGGTGAGCTCCAGGGAGAAAGGATTGTTTACATCTATTATTTTAGGAACCTAGATAGAGGAACTTGTGTACAAACCTGAACTCCGGATACCAAACAGCACACCCATAACGTTACTTAGGACTGTACTTTGAGAGCTTGGATGCCAACACATTGTGGTTACAATGTGTTTGCCAATGTTCCTTTCTAAAACTCCCATCTCAGATAATCTTCTACCCCTAACTGTTCTACATTTCCTTCATTTTCTCTAGAAATCTTCCACCTCACTCAGGATTTAGGGAACAAGCTATCCCTGGACCAGAGAGCCCTAGGAGTTTAGTGGAATGGAGCAGAGCTGGAAGCCTGATGGCCTGGGTTGACTCTGGGAAGCAGCACCCCAGTGTCCCTATGGCTGCGGCAGCCCTAGCAATCCCAGCAACCTTGGAGTGGCAGAGTCCTGGTATTGCCATGGCAGCCCCAGAGCGATGGAGCCCTGGTGGGCCCTGCTGTGGCTGGGAAGGGAGTCCTGCCAGATCTGCTGATAGACCCTGGGAGAGCCTGGAATCCATCAGCAGAGGGGTGGAATTGACCTCCTGGGTCTGGCAAACTCCCTTATTCAGATTGGTCAGGTCCCCAGGGTGCTTTTTACATATATATTGTTCCAGGTTCTTTCTTCGCCTAGGCCAGCAGCCAGTTCAATTCTACATGGTTCTATAGCTTCTCCATCATCTATGCATGGGCTCTTTGTGCACACATTCCTATAATATCCAAGCAGTGAATCTGTCAGTCTGAGAAAGCCAATGATACTGCTAGGTTCTGGACATTTGTGCAAAGGCTTACTCTTGTCACACTAACGCTAGCGGCATAGCTCAAGACTCAACTCTTCTCCATTGAAATGCAGAAAATACCCAATTTACGACATATGCCAGGGATTTTTTTTTTTAAAACCGAAAAGATAAAGGTAATAAAGAATTTGTAACAGACAGTGCCTCTTTTATTCATCCCCAGTGCAAGCAATGCTAGTATTCCTTTCGAATTTAATCAATCACCATATTAAAAAATAACAACTGAGCAAGGAAAAAAATCCAGCCGGCCTGTTTCAGACAAAACATGTCAAGAGTAAAGACCGTGAAATAGGCCTTCTGCTTTCTCTGTCCCCCATGGGATGAAACATCCATGTGAAATTTTCAAGGAAGGACAGGAGAAAAATGGGTTGCTCTACACACATCCTTTACACATATTCTCTGTGCATGTGTATTGAGGGCATGAGAAGGTAGAACTAGGAATAACAACTCTTTCCTTACCTGCAGAAAAAGCACCTGCAGGAAATAATGCTGACCCTGTACACATGCAAATCCCCATCTGTGTGGCCAGTTGCCAGTAGTGAGACCTTAGCAAACGGCCTCTAGCTCAGGCTATGCCTACACTACAGGCTTTTTACGCAAGAAGCTTTTTGCGGAAGAGATCTTCTACAAAAATTTCTTGTGCAAGAGAGTGCCACACTGAAAAAGCACTTTGAAAAAGCGATGTGCTTTTGTGAAAAAGAATGTCCAGACTGCATAGATGCTCTCTTGAAAGGAAACTCTGATTGCTATTTACAGAATGGTCACCAGGGCTTTTTTCAATTGCCTCTTTTTCTGCAAAAAAGCTTTGTTCCCCATCCACACACACCTTTGTGTGCAAGAGCTCTTGTGCAAAAAGGAGTTATTCCTCGTAGAAAGAGGAATACCTACACTGGAAAAATCCCTCTGTTCTTTCATTTTACTTGCGCAAAAACACACTTGAGGTATGGACGCTCCGTGAGCTTTTGCACAAAACCAGCTGTTTTTGCGCAAAAACTCTATAGTGTAGACCTAGCCTCAGTGGTAGGGAAACATTTTGGTCCAAGGGCCACAACTTGGCATGGAAAGTGTATGAAGGCTCAGGAATGCTCACAAAATTGGAAGTTGGGGTGTGAGAGGACTCTTGCTGGGGTAATGGGCTCTGAAGTGGGGTTGGGCATGAGGGGTTTGTGGTGCAGCAGGGTGCTCCAGGCAGAAGGGGAATCAGAGCTGGGGCAGAGGGTTGGGGCATAGGAGAGGACCAGGGGCCCAAATTGTGAGCAGTGCTTACTTCCAGCAGCTTCTGGAAGCAGTGGTATGTCCTCCCTCTGGTGGTACCTGGCAAATGGAAGCTGCAGAGCTGGCACTTGAGGAGGGGACCACATGGGGAGCCCTCTGGCTGCCCCTGCTCATAGGAGTCAGAGGCGGAATGAGCTGCCACTTCCAGGAGTGAAGCGGGGCGGGACTGGCTCCTGATCCTACTCCTCCTCAGGAGTTCGAGGGCTGGCTTAAAAGGTCTGATGGGCCAGATGCAGCCCGCAGGTCATAGTTTGCCCACCCCTGCTCTAGCTGAGCAGAAGATGGAGGGGATAATGTGAATGTGAAGCTTTGTGAATGTCCAAGCCCCCAGAATTGCCCCTCATGATTTTGCTTGAAGGTCTGGGGACATCTGCAGGCTGAAAGGGAAACAATCCCTGCACACTCTACAGAGCAAATGGGTAAATCCCACTTAGCCAAAAATACTTTTCCAAGTACTCTGTGGGCCGGAACTTGCTCAGTTTCATGGCTTTTCTGGATTTCCCCCCTTCACACACAGTGTGATCTGAGCCTGAAAATAATTGCAGAATTTGGCCAAAGAAATGAAACCAGCAGTTTCATTTCCCTGCTGCATCACTTTGCAATAGAAGAATAGTACACCTGGCAGTTGGGGAACTAATGTTGACACATGCAGCATAAACTGGGCACAGCCTATGTATAGTGATTAGAAGTGGGATAGCTCATATAATATTGCTTTACTAGTTTCTCAATATCTATACCAAAATAAGGCATATGGCTGTCATAATAATTCCACATTTGCTCTGATCAAAATGAAAGCCAACACTGTACTCTTTCCTGTGAAAAAGTACAGGTCAAACCTCTCTAGTCCTGCACCCTCAGAACCTGACCAGTGCTGAATCAGAGAATCTGCTGAACCACAGGAGGTCAGTGTTGTCTAGCAGCATTACCAACACACTTAGGGTATGTCTATACTTGCCCCCTAGTTAGAACTAGGGAGGCAAATGAAGCAAACTGAAGTTGCAAATCAAGCGCGGGATTTAACTATCCCGTGCTTGGTTAGCATAATCGTGGCCAGTCGCCCAATTTAACTTGCCACGTGTAGACGCGGTAGTTCGATCAGAAACCCTTCATGCAATGAGGAGTAACAGTCAATTCGAGGGAAGGGTTTTACATTGGACTACCGCATCTACACGCGGCAAGTTAAATCAGGCGACCAGCATTTTAAAATGGCAACCGGCCGCGATTATGCTAATCAAGCATGGGATAGTTAAATTCCATGCTTGATTTGCAACTTTGGTGAGCTTCATTTGCCTCCCTAGTTCGAACTAGGGGGCAAGTATAGACATACCCTTACTGCTTACTATGCTCTTAGAAGACATTTAGGGGTAAATTAGAGCTAAATAACAGCACTGAACACTGAAAACCAGGATTGGTGGCTGTAAATAAGCTTTATGGGATCATGGGAAACTTGGCCACACCCATGGTAAGTGGACATCCAGCTAACTAAAATCATGTCGGACCACAGATGTTGCCAGACCAGAGAGGTTCAACCTGTATAGGAGAAAACTCTTTTGGCATCTCTTCCTGCTATGAGGAATTTTATCTGGCATTTTGCAGGAGCTTTTCATGGCTTGCTTAGAGTGGCTAATACATAAAATAAACCATCAGCAAGCCACCCTAAGTGTGATTTAACCCAACAGGGTTTCTGTAGCTGTTTAAAGGGAAGGGCTAGTGGCAAGGGGTCCTCGTGGAAAAGAGATCTCCTACTCTCAGGAACCTTCCATGGACACCACTCCATGTCTCTTCCTGTGTTCTGTTGACCAGAGTTCCAGCAGTCACAGAGCTATCTTAAACATAATGGAGCTGCCACTGGGAGAGAGACAGCCAGGATCCAGAATCCCTAACAGACAGGCATAGAAATTATCTCCATACATAGTTTATCTTCTGAAAGGCCCTGTGAGAATTGCTTTCTCCTCTTTCCTAACACAGAATGGGTTCTTTGCTCTGATGGGCCTTTTCTCTCTTTCTGACAGCTCCTCTATGCCCCAGTTTCTGAAGACAATTCCTCAGCCAGCAGCACTGGCTGCTGTAATGTAAAGAATGGCTCTTTTGGAGGAAGTGGAGGTCCTATCTCGCAGCCACCGATACCGAGTGACAACCACAAAATTGGCATGTTGCATCCCCTGTGCCACATTATGATACCACCTCCACTTTCACCATTTGGATAAGCATTTTCCAATCACTTGTGTGCTCTCAATTCTGGTGTTCTGAAACAAATACACTGAAAAATATCTGTAACATATGTTCCTGCCTGTGGAGATGATATCCAGGCCTATTATATTTTATAATTGGATTAAATGAGCTATCTGAAAAGTACTACACACTATTAAAATGAAGATGATTTAATTTCTCATCTACCACCCAGACGTTTTGTACTATAAAAATGATTTGGACGTGCAAAATCTGCTTGCTAAAACTTCACTTCCTCTTTGCTACACCATGTAGGACTGTTCTAGAGCCCTTTTCTTACAGAATATCTTCCTGCCACTGGTTTAGAAAAACTGATGCATAATAGGGATGTAAATAGTTAATTGGTAAACCAGTTAACTGTCAAGCCTCATCGTTAACCCTAACGGGTAAACCTCACCCATTATCTGGTAGGGGCTGGAGCAGCTCCCTGCCTGCCACGGGCAAAGGGCTGCTCCAGCTCCATAGGGCCCACTGCAGGCAGGGGCTGCTCCTGCCAGCCGGCTGGAACAGCATGTGTCCATGGAGGGCCCAGCCCAGCCCCCACAGTCACAGGCAAAAGTAGCCCTCGTCTGCAGCTCGGGTAGGGGGCACTACAGCACAGTTGAGCTAGAGCAGTTCCCCCCTGATTGTCTTCCCTTTAAATGGTTAACTGGCTAAATATAATGTTTAACTGGGTAATCAATTAAACAGGATTTTACATCCCCAATGTATAATCAGAGCGCAGAGAAGCTGAACATTTGCTAAGTAGCAGCTATGTAGGTGCCTTCTAGTTACACTGTACAATGCACTCTGAGGGTATGTCTACACTTGCCCCCTAGTTCTAACTAGAGAGGCAAAGGAAGCATACCGAAGTTGCTAATGAAGCGCGGGATTTAAATATCCCGTGCTTGATTAACATATTCACGGCCGGTCGCCATTTTAAAAAGCTAGTAGCCCAAATTAATTCGCCACGTGTAGACGCGATAGTCCAATCCAAAACCCTTCCCTCGAATTAACTGTTACTCCTCATTGCATGGGAAGGGTTTTGGATCGGACTACCACGTCAACACGCGGTGAGTTAATTCGGGCTACTGGCTTTTTAAAATGATGACCACCGCGAATATGCTAATCAAGCACGGGATATTTCAATTCTGCACTTCATAGCAACTTCGGTATGCTTCATTTGCCTCCCTAGTTTGAACTAGGGGGCAAGTGTAGACATACCCTGACTCTTTTCTAAGTTTCAGGGGGTAGCTGAGTTAGTCTGTACAGGACAAACTTAAACAACAGCACTTTATAGACTGACAAAACATATAGATGGTATCATGAGCTTTCGTGGGCACAGCCCACTTCTTCAGATGACTGGAGTTTTGAGTTTAGGATGTGCAGACCCAAAATAAATAGGGGAGAAAAGAGAAGGGGGAAGGAAAAAAAGAAGGCGGGGGGAGGGAAACAAGGAGCAGAGGGTATGGAAATATCAAAGGGAAAAACAAGTAGGCAGAACTGGCAATCTATAAACACCTGAAAATTGGATAATTGAAAAGAAACAGATCAAAGGATAGTAATAGATAGGAAAGGTGCCTGTCTGGCTATTTTTCTGAAACTATACGGTATGGCCTAAAGTCTCAACTAGCCAATAATTTTAGGAGCTTCGATTTCTGAGTGTCTAATTTGAGATAGTATGGCCCTTTTTCCAGAACTGCTGAGCATCCAAAACTCCAACCAAAGTGAAGAAGAGATGTGAGTACCACGGAGGCCATAGCTGTCTCAATCTCATATCTTGAAGGCTACATCTACACTGTTTTTTGTGGAAGAGGAAATGCAAATGAAGCACTCATTTGCAAATCTCACACTTTCATTTGCATATTCTCTTCCAATCCTTTTTGCAGAAGAGGTTTTTGCGAAAAACCGCAGTGTAGATGGGGCTATTTTCCAGAAAAAAAATCCCTTTTGTGCAAGATCCCTTATTCCTCAAAAAATGAGGTTTACAGGATCTTGCGCAAAAGGGGTTTTTTTTTTGTGAAAAATGGCCCCGTCTACATTGCCTTTTTTTCCCCAAAAAAACCTCTTCTGCAAAAAGTACGAGATTTGAAACGAGCACTTCATTTGCATTTCCTCTTCTCCAAAAAACAAACAGTGTAGATGTTGAAAGGGACTATTCAGCCTGACTGATAACAATTATGTAAGTCTATGTACAGAAATTTATCTAAGTACAGAAATAATCGCTGTATGGTGGGGTTTTTGACTTAAAAAGAAACTACAAAAATAGCAAGTATTCAGCCTGGGATGAGGGAAGAAGTTACACTCAGAACATGAATCTGAGATCTACCATTACAAATGTGAAGTCTTTAAGTTTTGGAATAAATCCCATAGCTTTAATGTTCATGGAGAATGAAAAAAAATCACTTTATATGGCCACCCGCTGAAATCAATACACTTTCTGCAGAAACTACATAGATATAAAATACAAGTCATTGCACTAAATACCCTCATAAAACAAAAACACAGTCCATTGTATATGGCAGTGGGCATAAAATTATTTTATGTGATTGGTTGAACATCACAGTTAGCAGCCTAGCTGGCTACCGCATAAATTCAAACCATTTTCAAAGTGGTAATCTCTCATGGTAATATCCTAATCTGAAGCTAAACTATATGCAATCAATAACAGCTTTTCCAGGAGGAATGTAATCAATACAAACTTTTTTTTTGTTACAAACAAATGAACTATTCGCATTTTCTTGTTGGTGTGTATCGGTTCCAACTTCCTGTTGGTTTATTCCTAATAACAATGATGATATTGAATTTTTGATATCTCATTTCCTCTTTTTTCAAGAATGTTGTCAGAAGGGTATCTTTGTGGAATCCCCTACCTTTGTGAGGACTTCTTGAGTTCCAAGCTCTACATCAAACAAGCAGCAGAGGAGAAGATGCATGAGATGAGCTATATGTGCAACTTTACCTGTGCCACCACGGATGAAACACAAGGCAGAGGTCTCTTTCAGAAGTGCAGATCTGTTGGCAAGTTTTTCTCTTCAGTTTGTTCTAAAGGAAGCAAACACAATGGAAGACAGAAAGAGACTTTACCACAGGTTATCCAAAACCCTGAGTTTGAAAGGCAAACATCTCCAGCTGACGATATGTCTGAAGGATCCACAAGCAGAGATACCTACCTGGTTCCTTCTTCCTGTAAAAGCATTTGCAAGAATTACAGTGATTTGCACATTGCTGGTGGTCATGTGATGCCCATTAGCTCAGTAGCTACAGATTTTACCTGTGACAGTGGGATAGGCCCATTCTTGGAGTCATCAGAGATTCCTCCACCTATGGAATCCATGATTATGCCCCCCAGTAATGTCATTCACAAGCCCGTCCAAGGGTACTCGTCATGCTGGCGAGTGACCAGCATCATGCAACACCAGCAGCCACTCTCCAATTCAATGCTGAATGACTATCTAGAGCAGAAAGTGATGGAGCTGTACAAACAGTATATCATGGACAGCATGGTCAACAGCGCATCACCCACACAAATCATGGCCTCTGAGCTTATCATGACCAACGTAGACCAAATCAGCATGCAGATATCACGAGAGAAAAATATGGAAACCACCAAGGCCAAAGACATGGTCATTAACTGCCTGTTGAGACTGGCCAGTGGAAAAGTGTCCACTGAAATAAGCACCCCTAGTCTGCATATATCTCAATAAAGCAGGATCAGTATGTTGACGGGTAGCATTAAGGTGGTCTGCAGCTAGAAAGCTTACAGGTTTTGTAAATGCAAATGTTAAGTTCTCAGTTATAATACTTTTCTGGTATTGTTGAATTAAACTCTGTTATAACTAATCTTGTTGTTATTGACCAATTTCTGTTGGCCAAAGAGACAAGATTTTTATTTGGTCCAGACCTAAAGAAGAGCTCTGTGTAGCTTGAAAGCTTGACTCTTTCACCTGCCCAAGTTAGTCCCATAAAACAGTGGTTCCCAACCTGTGCTCTGCAGACCCCTGGTGATCCACAGTAGTACTGCAGGGGATCCATGGACAGTTCAAAAAATAAGGATCAGGTCCACTTATGTCTCTTTTTCCCCCAGGGAGGGGATGCCGTGAAATGTTAATAGATTGAAAAGGGATCCAAATGCTCAAAGAGGTTGGGAACCACTGCCACAAAAGATATTACCTCACCCACCTTGTCTCACTAGCATCCTGGGACCCTCAAGTCTACAACCACACTGCAAACATTGTTATTTATTATTTGTACTGTCCTTGCACCTTAGAGCCCCAGTCCTCCTGCTTTTTCATCATTTGTGCAAGCGTGAACCTCAGCCTTCATCCCAAACACAGCTTTGTCCAGATCTTCCAACTATGACTAATCTCCACTGTCTGCCCAGCTCCATCCATTCCCTTACTTTCTTTGTTTCTTCACCTTCCCTGCCTCTCAGATCCAATCCAAGTTCCATTCTGATCCAAGTAAGCTGCCCAAGTGTGGGTCTGAATTTGTTTTCCTCTGAACTGAACCATTACAAAGAACGGAGAAAAATGATGACCAGCAATCACTTGCAGATATTGTTTTTGTTGTTGCAAAATGTAGCTTGAGGACTCAGACTCAGAGCTTTAGAAAATAACACTCTACCATATGAGTTAAAAGAGAATCTTCATTATCTGTTAGATGCAATATTCTTTTTTTTCTTTAGGCCATTTATGGATATTTTCTTATGAAACAAGTAGGTATAAGGTATTGAGGGGCAGAAAATAGGATTCATGATTGTAGGGAAAATTCCAAATTACACACTAAAGGTCTGACCCAAAGCCCATTTAAGGTAATAAGAATATTTCCACTGAATGCTTAAGGAAGTCTAAAATATCCCACCCAATTGTGGGCAGTGGTACCTGTATCAGCAAACAGAATATTAACGTTTGGGCTTGTTCTTATTTCATCCTAATTAAACTTGTTTATACAAAATAGTTTCCCTTGCTGTGTTCACTGCCATGAACCGCAGGTCTCAGAGTCTGGTTCCTGATGTACTGTTATAAGGATGTCCTTCCCACCTTCCATAGTTACAGTCACATTTTGTTCTCAGTTCTTTTGTGGAAGGTACTGTCACCTATTATGCGTTTGTAAAACATGTAGCATATGGAGGGGGCAGCCCCTTTGTGTGCCACTGTAATATGATAAATAAATAATAAACACCCACTAGGTGATTCATTAGAGCTTAATATTTGTCTTTGTTTCTCTCTCACTGAGATCTTTTTTACTTTCATCTCTACAGACTTTTTAAAATCAGCCTGCAATATTTTTTTAAAAAATAAACATGATACTAAAAACTTCATTTTATTGATTCTGTCTTACCAGAAATTGCTTAGAGATAACATTTATACTTCCCTACTGTGTGATAATTTCAGGATGAAATGAATATTTGAAGTAAAATATTTGTTGAAATTTGTAGATTTCTAATACCTTTGAAGTGTTGGCCCCATTTAAATACATCTTCTTGACATAGAAACCTACTATAATACTATTATGCAACAAATCAGGAAAAGTAATCTTTCTTGTGTTACAGTTCAGGAGATGTCAATGATGAAAGGCAATTTACAAATAGAAATGATGCTATTTTTGATCCAAAAAACTTATTTTCATGGTAGCGGTTTGGAAGTTATACAACATCAATTAACATCTCTTCAAATGCTTTATGGTCTTCTTTAAACCTTCCCAGAATATTATGGATATGCTGGGCCCTTTGGAAGCTATGTGTGACTAGCATGTGGAACGCTGCTACAATAAGTGAATAATGCAAGAGGTTTTTTTACAGATATGCATTTAGATTTTTAAATGAGCTTCCTCTGACCGTAGCTGTACCCTGTTTTTGATTGCTCTATGCTAACAGTCAAATGATTGAGTTTTCCTTGTACAAATGTTAGTAGATAACGAATTGCAAAGTCACAGGGAGGAATATTCTTGGCCAAAGTGCTTGGATCCTCATCAAGGCACAACATTTTCTGTGTGCCTTTTGATCACACAACTGACAATTTAATCAGCTGCATCTCATAATTCCAGACCTTGATTAATGTTTCTTTAATGGTGGGGCCTTGATTAGCAAGTACAGTAAAATATTATAAACAGCATTTCCACTGAGTCATGTAGCATGGCAGCTATACCTCCCCAAACATGTGAGATGCCACTGAAACTAACCATAGTGAGATGTGCACAGTACCCAACACAGCTAGATGGCTAAATGATATACAAGAGATTAATATATAGTGGTTTTAGCTCCTGTCTCATTGGAGTTTTGATTTAGACTTGTATCACTGAAAAGGATTATTAATAAGACATTCTACTGGCAGTAGTGCCCAAGGCTCCATCTCCATGCCCTGAATCATTTGATGTGGCTACCTTTATGACAAGCCTGTGCCACACATTATATCTTGCCATGCAAATCTTCACTGTGGATTTCTGTCGAGTCCATCAGTATACACCATCCTGGAACAAGGCAAGAGTACAAGTTTTTCCTGTGCTGCTATAAGCTTTGTAGAATTAACTCTGTGAACTATTTGTCTTGGTTTTTGGCTCTGTTCAGAATACAGCTCAGAATACTGCCAGAATACACTCTCAGCTGCCTTGGAACTGCTTTTTTAAAGTTACCTTTTTCTTGCTAGGGAAAGAGCAAGAAATAAGTGTTCAGCCTAGCCTCCATTTTGAGAAAAGGTTCTGGAATTAGCATCTGCATCTGTGGAATTGTGGAAATATCCTTCAAGGATTATGGGAGATGCCAAGCATAAGGTGGGAATTTCATTTCTTTTCCCACAATTACCTTGAGCTCCTTGAAAACTCACAGTAGCCACTGTTGCAGAAAACTGTACTGAGAAAGGCAGGTTCAGTACTTACAGGGAAGGGTGATTGCAATAGAGTAGTAAAGCATAAATGGGGATTCAAGATAAAACTGAAAGAACATGGCTAGAGCAGACACAGCTGAAATTTTGCTGCTTATACAGATGCTTTCTCAATAGATAAGCTACCAGTGTTTCAGTTCTCTGGTGCAAATGCAGAGCCACTGGGCTTCCTGGCCAAGAAACTCCCCTGGATATATCTTTGAATATCTGTAAAGGTGTTAATTTGTACACTCCAGTTGAACATGAAATATTTTGATCTTTTTCATGTAAGGGCTGTAATGTTCTTCCAGGTGCATTTAATTTGGGAAGCAGAATAATTAGCCTTTTCCTGGACACAAACAGTTGTTTCCTTCTCCTGTCTGGATAATTACACATGCCTTCCATTTTTTTTTTTAGTATTATATTGAACCTGCTCCTTGAAATAACTAGATGTCATCCACCTCTTGTCCCTTGCAGGGTTATTTTCAACATTATTTTAATTTAGAAGCACATGGACACTTAGCTTACTCTGTACTCAGACTAAACTTCACCCACATATCTGTCTTTGTTCAAGTAAAAACTAACTGTCACTACTATACTAGGCATGACTTTCTTTCCTGGGTGAAAGCCCTTTGGATGCTAACTTGGCTCCTATTAAATTGAATCAGGTTATTTCCTAAAGTTGATTATCATTCTTTTTCTTTCTCAGATGCTAAATTTTAAAGGAGAAGCTCCTGTTTTCCAGTAACTCCACTGACAGTCATTGCTACTTTGTATCATATGAATTCCTGAGATATGTAGCTCCCTCGATAACAACATTTATACAAAATCAACTTTAGCTCCAATAGCAGACCTGGGGTGTTTTGAAAAAGAGCTTGAATTCTACCGCCACTTTATTGTAGTCCCTTCCAGATCCCACTTTGCATTAAGGATACATTAATAAACAGTTTATAAAGAGTTAATAAATGATTAATAGATGTTTCAATATTTGGTGAACAGAGTGCTATAGTCTCCAACAAGTCAATACAAACGTGACTTAAAACAAGCTTCAATATCCTCTACAAATGTACTTACAACTTTCTATACTGCATGCTACTTATTGTGACCTGCTAATAACATCTGTTAGTTCCTTGTAACCTGCCTTATAAATGTAACCTTATTATAAAGTGTGCCCCTATTCCATTAAGGCTCTCTGCCCATCACCATCTGAATACTGTCACTGTGAAAATCCAAGTAGCCAAGGCATGTGATGTCAAATGTGTAACCCAAAGGGGCACAACTTTGTTGCAAGATGACACAGGTATATGTGTGGCTCAGCTGGTCACAGTCTTGCCTTTCTGTTCAAGTCTTGCACCTTACACTCAGGTTCCTTACCACTTCTGATTTCCAGTGCAGCCTAGAGGAGATGACTATGTAACACACGTCTTTGTATGTGATATGGAAATAACCACTTAACACCAGGATGGCTTTGTTCAAATGAGAAAAAAAAGCTGATTTGCTGGCCAGTTAACACTGAATACATTAATTGAGCTCTAATCACCAAAATCCATTTATGAGAAGAGTTTCTGCACTGATCATAGCCAGAGACATTTCTGGGATTACATCCCAGTGTCAGTGCAGAGCCCTCTGACAGAGAATGCTTTGCACCTCTTCTGAGCTCAGGTAAGGGCTCGAGTGACCCCCTGTCACAGGTTTGATCACAGCCTGAGCTCTGTCCTAGCTTACTGTCTATGCTGCCATATGGAATCATCGAGAGACAGGGACATCCCGCCATGCCTCCTTCTACATGCAGCCTGTCCACTGAGCCATGGCCTCCTGGGGTAAGTCTAGACTGCAGGCTTCTTTCAGAAAAAGGTTTTCCAGAAGAGATCTTCCAAAAAAACTTCTTCCAAAAGAGAGTGTCCGCACTGCCAAAGTGCATTGAAAAAGCCATCTGCACTGTCCACACTGAATGGATGCTATCGCACATTTAAGCTGTGATTACTATAGATGGAGTGAGTACCAGGGCACATGTGCTTTTTCCTCTTTCCCCTTCTTTCAAAAAAAACTTCCTCTTTTCCATCCACACATGCCTTTTTTCTAAAGAGCTCTTTCAGAAAAGGTGTTCTTCCTTGTAGCATGAGGTTTACTAATGTCAGAAAGACCCCTGCATTCTTTCGATTTTCTTTTGAAAGAATGCAATAGCGGTGTGGACGTAAGTGAAGTTTTTTCGGGAAAACGTCCACTTTAAAAAAAACAAACCCTGCAGTCTAGATGTACCACTGGTGTATATGGGTCTGTGCTTGTCCTATGTGGGCACCTGCCTACTTTGCAGCCAGTTTTATGCTGGAACTGGCAACCAGTAGCCACAGAACAGTGATGAATTCCTCCTCCCTCTCTCCTGTAAACAGGTGTTAGGAAAACTCCCTAGATCACTCCCTGTATGGCTCTTCTGTTGTGGCCCGCAACAGACCTGTTATTCCATGCAAGGTCATTCCAAAGCACAGCAAGTCATGCTGGGTTTGAAGCGTGGTTTTTGATATGACTCTACAAGCCCACCACATTAGTTGCTACTAGTAGCCAAAGGATCTGAAGCCAGATATTTGGAGGTGAAACGCCTTGTGTGTTTTCACCTATTTGCTCTATTACTTGCCTTCACCAACAAACCAACTCAAGCAAGATCTTTTCTTTAAAATAAATACAGCTATTTGCATATGACAGTCCGAGGCTACTCATCAGCTCTCTGTGGCCAGCAAAGGAAAGCGGTGCTGACAGAATGACAGAGACAGACAGCTGTCAGACAGCAAAAGTTTCACCTGCTGCATTATTCACACACATAGTAGACAATAGGGGATAAGTGGAAAATGGGCCAGATCCTCCATTGCTGTAAATTGGTTTTGCTCCTCTTAGTTCAGTGGAGCTTTGTTGATTTACACCTGCTGAGGAATTGACCCAACAGCTGTTCTATGCCAGATGGAATCACGGTCTCCTCAGAAATCCATCTGTGGCTTAGAGAATCAAGACCAAATACAACCAATATTCTAGGCTACATCATTCCAAATTAATACAAGTTTATTCTATACATTGTAACATTGCTGCTGCTTTCGTGCTGCTGAATCAGGGAATTTAGCTTGCGGTCTTCCTGGCATTAATGCTGACAGAATTAGGATGATTTTTTTTTTCAGAATGCTAAGCAGGCTCCCTAATGAGCAATGCTCACCAGCCAGCACATTGTCAGAGCTGCTTACCTCCTTCGTGAACTCTCTGTGGAGCTCAGTGTCAGATGAAATACCTCATCTGACACTGAAATTTAATCGAGAAAAATGAACAGAGCTTTCTATTGTATTAACATCTGATCAGTACTGAACTGCAGTGTATATAGTCTGGTCTCCCTCTCCGCCAATTACTTCCCAACCTATCTGTTCAAATGCAGCTGTTCAAATCATCTTACACTCCTATCCCTTTGGACATATCCACAATCCTCCAGATTCCATTAACTGCCCTCCTATGTTTTGCTGTATCAGTTCAAGTTCATTGTCCTTGCAATCCAGTTATTATACACTTACACCCTGGCCTATATGTCGGCTCCTATTGACTTCTACTTACAAGGTGAAATACTAGTTCCAGTGAAGTCAATGGGGATTTTCCTATTGACTTCTGTGGGGTCAGAATCTTACCCAGAGTCTTCATGTTCCCTTTCTTCCCTTCATCTTCTTTTGCACTCTGAGTTGTGTCTTATTTTGCTTTGCTTGCAGCGCCATCATGCTGAGAGCAGCCTCTCAATTCTTGTTCACCAAACACTCTGTCTCCTTCCCCTTCTAGTCCTGTCTCCAAACCCATTTAAACTAGGAACCCTTCCTAGCTTGTCTCCTACATTTTCAAAAGTGACTTGTGATTTTGGATGCCCAATTTCAGACATCATGGACAGGGCTGATTTTTCAGAAAGGGCAAGACACTTGCCTGCTGAAAATCCAGCTTTGTTACAGTGTTTCAGGCAGGGCATCCCAAATCAATCCAGGCCTGATTCCCTCATCAATAATCTCTAAACTCTCCTGTAGCTAAAAGACCATCTTATCTCTGGTCTTCATCTGGCCTCAGACTCATCAGATCAGAGTTTGTCTCTCACTCAATGTGTTGGTATTATACAAATGATTCATAATAATTCCTGCTACTCTAAATTGGTATGTCACATCCCAAATGATAAACCCAGTATCAATAAAACTCAGCTGCCCAAGGAGGCTGTCTGAAAGGAGAAACATAGTAAAATATAAAATCATATAAGCCTGAGGCCAGATCAGTGCTGGTAAAGCCCACGCTATGTGCCTTGCTTCCCACCAGTTTGCACAACGCATGGGCAATGAGTAATGAAGGCAAGGGAAGGCAGTGCCCAGGCAAACAAACATGGGTGGCCCTGCCCATGCTCTGCCCCAGGTCAGGCCGCCCCTACCTGCGTGTAGCAGGGTGCTCTTGGTCTGGCGCTGGGGCTAGCAGCTGGAGGGGGAGGGGATGGTCAGGGAATAGCTCTGACTGCACAGTCTGTGCTTCTCAGACACCCAGCACTCCAGGCTTGGGAAGGCTGCCTCCCTAAGCCAGCTGTTCTCCCACTGCCCATGGCAAAATGTGCACCTGGAAGAAGACTAGTAATAAAAACAAAGTCAACTATAACCACTTGTAACATGAGAGAATAGATACGAAGCACAGGAACAATGGTGAGGCCTGCTCAGAAGGAGATGATCTATATAAATGCAAACCAAAGAAGGTAACATGAGCACCAAGAAAAGCAGATAAATACTTCCCCTGTCTGGAGATCAAGCCAGCATCAAAGCATGCAGTGCTTCCCCCCAGCCATTTTCCTCCTTTCATCAGTCTAAGAGCCCTTCCCTGTGAATAGACCTTCAGGGAAGGAGAGTGGAGAGGAAGAAAGAGGTCATCCACTAAGTGCCGAGAACTAGATACTGTCGCCACACTATCAATTCAGAAAAAAACAACATCCCCTTACTGCATTGCACATGCCTAGTTGTCACCTACACCCTAGGATGGAACTCATATGGGGTATTATTGAACAACTACATCCTATACCTGATGGGACCCCATTCTAAAAGAAATCTTTCCTGCACCCCCACTTCTGGCTTCAAACTCACTAAATTCTCTAATTCTCAGACAAGCTCCCCACTGGACACACCGAATCAAAGCTTCACCAGACCCTGCCAGAACAATAGAGGCAAAACCTGCCGCTGTATCTCCACTGCTACAAGGATCAACAGCCCCCACAACATGCCTTTCAAAAGCCCTGGATCTTACACATACCTATCGCAATGTGTGATGAACCTCATCCAGTGGACTACTGTGTTTTAGCATAGATAAATCGCGGGTTATGCAAAGTTTTACAAACCCTTCCCCCCTCCTCCCATGGGCTATACTGGTCCACAAGTAATACAGGGTTTTTTTTTACTTTGATGACGGTTGAGGTGCCGAATCAGAATCGCTGTCATAGCCTAAGCAACTGTCACAGGGAGAGACCAAGCAGGCAGAGCAGAGGGGGATGATAATTCAGAGACGAGGTAATCAGCTGTGGCGAGGGGGAGGAGATTCCCTTGCTGTGGGAATACCCAATGATCTTTCTTCCCTCTGTTGCGTCTGTCCGAATGTGGCTGGCTCTCCGTGAGTTATGCATTTATTCTGTGATACGATTAATTAATGTCACAATATACATAGTCATTTTATGTTAAATAGAGTTAAATTGTAGGATTATAGAAAGTATAAGATTAAGAAGTGTTTAGAGGGAATCATGGATTGGGTATCTTAGTAAGCAAGACGGAAATGCAAGAGCTGTAGGCTGATGCCTAGAAGATTTTAACTTGGCGTAAGCAATGCTGACATAAGTCAGTGACCAAAGAATAATCTGATTCCCTAGGATTATGGGAAAAATAGGTACCAAGTGGTAATATTGCAATGAATTAGCCAGAATATTGCTGTAGAATTAGCCATAAAAATGCATTAGAGCAGTGGTCCCCAACCTTTAGAGGCTGCCGGGCGCCAGGGGGCGTGGCCGTTTGCCTGCCGGGCACCAGAGGGCGGGGACACATGGATATAGGTGGTATGTCATTGCTAATGAGAATAAAGAGAACCTACACAGCTTATGGAATTCAGGGAGGGGGAGGGGGTTGGGTAGGGTAAAGGTCAAGCACCCCCCCAAGCTAGCGGAGAGGTCAGTACCTATTACTGGGGCACACCTGCCAAAGGCCATGGCTTCAGCGCCACAAAAGGCATCTGACAAATTTGGGGTTAGTTTCCCTCCTGCTGAAGCTGCAAGCCCCATCAGCTATGCCCCGCAGGGTTGAAGTCCTGAGACATTCCCCCCTCTCCCCCCTTTGCCTCCCTGCTGGATAGAAACCTGTACCCCACCACCCTGCAGCAAAGCAAAGCTCCTGAGGCTCCTCCCAGGCTGGTAGATGGAGAAGAGGGGGAGGGGAAGGGGGATCCACAAGCCATCCTTTAACTATAAAAAAGCTACGTGTGGCTTCGAGCCATTTGGCCAACCTTAGTCTATAGCTATAATTGGTACAGTGAAATATCTAAGAGTTGTATAGCCGTGACTGTTGGCAACTGTAATAAAATTGATAAGAGATAGTAAACTTTGTACTTGTGATTGTATATGTTACTTGCCTATAATTTCATGTGTTCCTAAGAGATTTAGATCTAAAACAAGCAGTGATAACTTTATTCAACTTGAGATTGTATTTGACAGAGCTGAACCCTCGATGGTATAATCACTAAAATTAACTTTCACTAAAAATCAAGGCTATAGTGGCTTTAGTAGAGACACTGGATTTATGGCTTATCACAACAGTCTACAACACTCTAATCTCTTTTTCCCCCTATTATGGTAGAGATGTCAAATGGGTCACTCTCCCTTGAATGGTCCCTCACAATATGTGCTAACTACTTACACTAAACCATATGTCTCACCAGGCATTTTGCTGTGACACCGGGCCTGAAGAAAAATTCAGACCTAAAGAAAATACTCTTCCTAGCTTGAAAGCTAGCCTCTTTCACCAACAGAAGTTTGTCTAATAAAAGATATTACCTCATTCACCTTATCATCCCACATGCTGTCACATTTCTATTCAGCCAGGGGTCTAGAGATGACCAGCACAGAGAAAAGAAGTAGAGCTGAGACAAGTTCCTTTTCCCATGAGGGTGGAGGGAATGCTTCCATAAGCAAAGTGAAACACAAGTTAAAACCCCTGTGCCCTTTAGGAGTGAATCAAGAAAGTAAGTAAGAGTACTATATGAGCCCATGGCATCACAGAGAAAGGATAAAAGACAGCAGTCTAAAAGGGGTCATTGGAGCGTATAAGAGAATGGAGCAAGGATCAAGAAAACTGCACAGCAGCATACAAGGCACCTGGAGGCAACCCTGAGTGATGTCAGACTGTGTTGGCAGGACTACACAAAGCCTTGTGGTGGCAGCACACTCCTATTAACAGAAATGAAAGATCAGTGTGGTATAGAGATGACTTGAAGAGTTAATGACATCCACACGGAGTGGGGATTGTGAAATGTTCTTCGCCTTTGCAGGGCATTGAGGAAATATATGTCACAAAATGGTTCCTGTTAAGAAATGTCTCACAGGAAGCAGAATGTTCCAGCCATTCCCAATTGAATAATGAAGGGAGGACAGTAGTTTTTGGGCAATATTTTCAAAAGTGACAATTTTTGCATGGCCAGTTTAAAACAGCTCTGATTTTCAGAAAACACTATGCACTCGTCTTTTCTTCATTTCCAGATGACAGTCAGATCTAGAGACCCATAATCAATCCCACGATGTGACTGGCTGAATCCTGCTCACTTAAATGCTTTTGAATAAGGAGCTTGTACAATCTCCTAGTGGGAGTAAGGCACAGGGAAATCTGTAAGCACTTCTGTTCTGGGATGGACTGAGACATTTTGTGAATTTCAACAAACTAGAAGCCAGGGTTAGGCTATGTCTACACTGCAGAGCTTTTCCGGGATACTGGAGGTATCCTGGAAAAGCTCTGCCGCATCCAAGGAATGCGTCTATTTTTCCAAAAAAAAATTTGGAAAAGCAGATGCATTTTTTTGGCATCCCTGCAAACCTCATTCTACAAGGAAGAAGGGATATTCTGAAAGAGGTTTTTTTTCCTGACATTTGGCCCTGTGTAGATGGGCCAAATGTTGGAAAAGCCTCTTTTGGAAGAGAAGCGAAAAAAGATACCCAAATTGTGGTTTGCAATTTGTGTATCTTTTTCTGACTTTTCTTTGTAGTGCAGATATAGACTTAGTCAAAACTGGGATATTTAATAGCCTGGTCCTTTGGTGAATATCCTAGGTAAATAAATTATTAAGCAAAAAGAGAATAAGGGAGATTTAAAAAAATGTTTATGGGAAAGGAAAATGTGATGGGCATATAGCTAGATTAGGCAGCATGTTTTGTTAGTATAATTTCAGTTTAACCAACAGGAGTTAGAATTTTGGCTTAGATTCAAATTACAGCACGCAAAGCTAACCTGCATACTGCCATTTATGCAATCCTCAAACTTTTGTCCTTTAAATGCAAACTATCCTGCTGGAAAGTGGTTCCTATTTTGGGGATAGGTGTATAAGAATAAGCTGAAGAAAAAGTCAATAATAATTTATATGATACCTACACTCTTCTCTCCACAATAGGCAAACTCCAGTGCATTGCTAAATGAAAGCTATTTATCAAAAGAAAGAAACATATTAAACTTGTCACAGGCAGGCACAGCAATAATTGGGGTTTTTAAGAAATGGAGGTTATAGGCTGTCAGTTCCACCACTTTAAATCAATCAGTCTCAAGTGTTGTTCAACTATTTAGCAAAGGTAGGTTTAAATGCAAAGCTAGCTGAAGAATTGCTGCAGAGGCAGAATGTTTGACTGAAGAGATATTGCTGAACATTATTAAAAACTAACTTCATATATTCCTCTGTCATTCTTCCCATTAATAAAAGTATATTACAAATATATGGTCCACAGCAGAAGATGAATCAAGCAGTAGTTTGAATTATTTGATTACAGATTGCTACCAGCTATTAAATAAAACAGGTAGGGGAAAAAAACAGGTGAGCTGAATAAAAGCCAAAAGAATTTACCAAAAGAATCCAATCAAAAAAAGATTGCTAGCAGCTGTAATACTTAACTTCTTTGATGTTGAATTAACCAAAGGTTCCTGATTTTGACATTCCTTGTGGTTAGCTGCTTACCCTGTGCACTTGCTGATTGCAGTCACATGGCAGCACTTGCAAGAACTCTTGACTCTCAAAGTTCCCCAGGGTGATGTTTTCTCCCTAAGCTCTTCTCACAAAAACTCAGAAAGTTGTTTTCCCACTCAGGATAGACTGCAGTGAATTTTACCTCAGAACAAGATTAATATGTGCCCTAACAACAAGATTAAGGAGAGAGAGAGAGAAGCAAAAATACATAGAACTAAAAGAAATGGCATGCTGTATGATGACAATAGGATGGACAAGCCTTGTGCTCATTAGGGTAGGAAGCTATTGACTATCTTTTATGGAGACAGAGACTGGGGCTGTCCCTAACCTCAACACTTGTGAGCACTATCAAGCCGGGAAACAATGACCCTCCCTCTCAGCTGGAGGATTGAAAGAGGAGAAAACAGGCTTTAGAACTGGGGTGTCCAGAACAAGGAATCTGTTACTACAGTCTGGGTATGTCTAGAATACAGAGCTTTTCTGGGATACCAGAGGTATCCCGGAAAACCTCTGCCATGTCCAAAGAATGCATCCACTTTTCTGAAAAAATGTTGGAAAAGCGGATGCGCTTTGTCAGCAGGACTGTAAACCTGGGATGTTCTGAAAGAGGGTTTTTTCCCGACATTTGGCCCCATGTAGACAAGCGGAAAAAGATACTCAGATAGCGGTTCACAATATTCATATCTTTTTCCGACTTTTCTTTGTAGTGTATACACAGCCTCAGAGAGAACTTCAGGCCGAGCATGAAGGGAACTATGAAGGCTAGGAGCAGCAAGCCTGTGAATACAGATGGACTTCATGTTGTGCTTATATCATTTGTTTGCTGACAAAAATCAAACTCCAAGACTGAGATGAATATTGGACCTATACAGGGTGTAAGAAACTACAAGTAGCCCTGTGGGACCTTAAGGCAGGTCTACACTAGGAAATTATTTCAAAATAACTACATTTGAAATAACTCCAGAAATAACTTTCAAAATAAGCGTATTTTCCAAGGAAAGCAGGAGTACAGATTTCAAATAATGGGCTTGGTAGTATGGATGCTCCGCTTATTTCAAAATAAGGGGGTTAATTTGAAATAACTCCCTAGTGCAGACCAGGCCTTAGAAACTAACAAAAATAGATATGGTATTATGAGCTTTCATGGGCAAAACCCCACTTCTTCGGACACCTTGGAATGAACTGATACAACTTTGTGTGTAGGCACGTGTACACAGATGTGAATAACATATGTAGTCTGAAACTATGCAAAAGCTAGCTTAGACAGGTGTAACCCACACACCTACTGGGTTTAGTGCACTGTCCCATCTAGAGGCTCTAATACTAGTTACAGAGTCTGCACTACAGCCTTAGATGAGAGCCAACTGGTTTGAGGCTCATGCACTAAACTCCTGAGGTTTGATTCTGCCTGTTGGTGTTACATAGGCACCACTCCTTTTGATTATTGATGTAAGCAGAGTCTGATGAGCTCTCCCCTGACATCTAGAGATGAGCTGTGGCTGAGGACTTCGGGAACTAATCTCATATGCAGGGGGACACCCACCCTGCCTAGAGCGCAGCATGATGGGACTGCCTGCTCAAATGATCACTTTTGGCTGGTGTTCGATCCCTAGTTTCCTTCTTATTGGGGCAGGAGTACTAAAGGGTTGTTATCATCGTTGAGTGAATCCAGGAAAACAGAACTATACCTGGAATACTTCAGGAGCTGGGGCTTTAAAAGAAATAGCAAATATCCTACGATACACAATATGGGCAAGACCGTCTCTCCACCTGATACTTGTAGACTCAGAATATCCCTCCTTCACACAACCATGTAGGTTAGAGAACCTCATCTCCACATTCTGAAACCCGTCTGACCCATGTGACACACACCATTCCCATCACCAAGATTAGTAATTCCCTTCTCTTACTTTTAGCTAGGACTGGAGGAGCAGCAGAGGCAGCAGGGAAGGATAGTAGCGGCAGAGTGTTCCATACTGTTTTCAACATGCTCCCATGTTCTGCTAGATACATGCCCTTGCTTTGCCCCCGGACCAGATATCCCCAGTGGGACTCAGGTGTACAGCTGCCTTCAGGAGCTAGAACAGCTCCAGCCTATCAGGAGACCTCCACTGGTGGTAGATGGCATTACAATGCCTCGTAAGTCTGTCACACAACACAATGTCTATGGGGTACCTGATAGCTGTGGTATAATTTGTGGATCTTATCCACCATTATCTCATAATGACTAGGGATGTTACATAGTGTGTAATTGAAGAGTCATGTAAGTGCATCATATTTTAGCGGTTACACAACCATTCAATAGTCCCTGGGGGCAGGGCCGGCAGCTAGTGTGCTCCTGGCCCCACTTCTCGTGAACCCCCTGCCACCCTGCTCTGCTGTCTCTGATATGGAGGCAGCAGTGCGGGGTGGCAGCAGCCTCTGTTTGCTGGGGGCCCAAACTCTCCATGGACAGAGACTGAGCTGGCATCCGTGGAGCAACCTCTCTCTGAGGTGAGCCCAGGCCCACTGCGGACAGAGGTTGCTTTGTGGTAGCCTCCCTCATCCCACCCCCTGCCCCACACTGCTGCCTCTGATAAATGCAGCAGCACTGGGGAGAGGACAGGCAGAGCTAGTGTTAGAGGGGAGCTGGGTTTTAAGCTGGCCCCCCTGAGCACCAGCTCCTTCCTGCCTCCCCCCCCCACTTCCTCTGTGGGAGGAAGCAAGGGAGTAGAAGTGGCTCTGTGGAGTCAGCATGCATGAAGGGCGAACTGTCTCCTCATATGTTTCAGTTCCCACATGCCCCCAGGTTCCCTGCACTGCTGCCTCTAAAGAGAGGCGCGGGGAGGGGCAGATGGCTCCATGGGAGCTGATACATGCAGGCAGCTGTCTGGAAAGCCAGTTCCCTGCACGTATTAACTCCCACTGTCCCCCTCACCCTCCACGCTGCTGCCTCTGATAGAGAAGCAGCAGCGTAGGGGAGGGGCAGCTGGCTCCATGGGATCCAGTGCTTGTGGGGAGCTGGCTTACAATCTGATTATTCTCATGGGCACCGGCTCCCATCTGTCCCCCCACTTGCTGCCTCTAGTGCCCCAGTTTATCAGTTAATTGTGTAGTTGTCTACATGTTGACATCCCTAATAATGACCAGGTGTAAGCTGCAGATCCACTTTCAGCCTCTAGTAGTCACTGTGAAGCCTTCTTTCAGGGATAATGTCTGGCTTCTCATAGAATCATAGAATATTAGGACTGGAAGGGACCTCAAGAGGTCATCGAGTCCAGTTCCCTACACTCATGGCAGGACCCAGCACTCTAGACCATCCCTGATAGACATTTATCTAACCTACTCTTAAATATCTCCAGAGATGGAGATTCCACAACCTCCCTAGGCAACTTATTCCAGTGTTTAACAACCCTGACAGTTAGGAACTTTTTCCTAATGTCCAACCTGAACCTCCCTTGCTGCAGTTTAAGACCACTGCTTCTTGCTCTATCCTCAGAGGCCAGGAAGAACAATTGTTCGCCCTCCTCCTTGTGACACCCTTTTAGATACCTGAAAACCGCTATCATGTCCCCTCTCAATCTTCTTTTGCAAACTAAACAAAACCAGTTCTTTTAGTCTTTCTTCATAGGTCATGTTCTCTAGACCTTTAATCATTCTTGTTGTTCTTCTCTGGATGTTCTCCAATTTCTCCACATCTTTCTTGAACTGTGGTGCCCAGAACTGGACACAACACTCCAACTGAGGCCTAATCAGCGCAGAGTAAAGCAGAAGAATGATTTCCCATGTCTTGCTTTCAACACACCTGTTAAGGTGTCCTAGAATCATGTTTGCTTTTTTTGCAACAGCATTACACTGTTCACTCATATTTAGCTTGTGGTCCACTATAACTCCTAGATCCCTTTTTGCCATACTCCTTCCCAGACAGTTGCTTCCATTCTGTATGTATGAAACTGATTGTTCCTTCCTAAGTGGAGCACTTTGCATTTGTCCTTATTAAACTTGTTTACCTCAGACCATTTCTCCAATTTGTCCAGATCATTTTGAATGATGACCCTATTCTCCAAAGTAGTTGCAACCCCTCCAAGCTTGGTATCATCTGCAAACTTAATAAATGTACTCTGTATGCTGATATCTAAATTGTTGATGAAGATATTGAACAGAGCTGGTCCCAAAACAGACCCCTGTGGAACCCCACTTGTTATGCCTTTCCAGCAGGATTGTGAACCATTAATAACTACTCTCTGAGTACAATTATCCAGCCAGTTATGCACTCACCTTATACTAGTCCCATCTAAGTTGCATTTACCTATTTATTTATAAGAATATCATGCAAGACTGTATCAAACACCTTACTAAAGTCTACGTATACCACATCCACCCTTTCTCCCTTATCCACAAGACTCGTTATCCTATCAAAGAAAGATTGGTCTGACATGATTTGTTCTTTACAAATCAATTTTGGCTGTTCCCTAGCACCTTATTATCTTCCAAGTGTTTGCAGATGATTTCCTTAATTACCTACTCATCTGCCTACTTCCCCTGCTGGACCTCAGCAGAGAAGCCACAGCTATAGCTGCAAAGAGAGACAGAGTGCAACAGTCAGTTGGCTGGCAGAGACAGAAGACGAATGGTGGATCTCAGTCAGTTTCCCCCAAGCCTAACCTCCGCCCCCAACGAACTACTTCACAGCCACCATCCTTCAGTCTGTAGCTCCCCTCCTAGACAATACCTATCTGGCTACCCCAACACTTCCAGACCCCAATTACTACAGACACCTCCTAGTACCCACCAGCCCAGCCAGCTTAGAACCCATCCACCTAACTGGTCAGTAATCCAGCATCCCTAGACACCCTCCCTTATCCTCCCTTACCCCAGTCTCATCACTGCAAGATTATATGCTGCTCCATACCCTGCCTCCCTCACTGCTTGGGGTACAGTGAATTGATCATAAAATGAATCTTCTGATTGCACACAAATGACCGGAAAAATATGCAAATTAGCTACTACATAACTGGCATAACATGTCACTCATAGAGCTGCGCAAAATGTGGCAGCGTTGAAGCTGGGGCAGAAGGAATGGAAGAGTGTCTAGGCATGTTTGGGGCAGGCAGGGAAGGGTGTTTGAAGTTTGATGTTCACACACTTATTTTTGGTTTGGTTCAGATTATTTTGAAAATCTCCACAATGACCTGTGAGGCTTTTGTGATTTTTCCTAGCAGCCCTTCTATCTTATTAGCTATGATTAAGTTTTCCTAATAATTAAAAAAATATTACTCCCTTATCTTTTATTTCTCCTGGAAGTCTGACCTTTGAATATACCACTTTGCCCTCAGCAGCTAGTGTGTACCTTGCTTTTTCTCTGGTACAGTGATAGCGTAAACACAATGCACTCATTAATCAGTGACAATAAAATCCAAGCTGCTCCTAGACAGAGAGGAGTTTTTCTTCCTACACAGTCTGTATTTGGAGGCTGCAATAGACCAACTTTAGTCCAAGGGAGAGTATTGGGAATGAGAAAGGCAAGTTATTTGCTAGTCATTGGGATGCAAATAGCAGTGATGACAGCAATAGACAAAACTTAATTCCTTTTCTCTCTCTTTTTTTTTCTGGGGGTGGGAGGAGGAAGGAATGGGACAGAGCCACTATTTAAATTTTTTTTTTAAAACCATGATTTTGGCAAATTAAATAAAACAGAAATGGATCTTCATGGATCATGTGTCTCATAAGCTGTAAAAGGGGGAGGGATTTGAAAAAGCTTTGCACATCCCCATTAAATGCTGGTAAAGCCAGTATATACTGTAAGGAGAGACTGAGTTAAAATCAGTTAAAATCACAAAAGTGGCTATATTTTCAGTTGTTGGAAAAAAAATTCAAGTAAGTATGAAAACAATACACAACTCTCAGCACAAGCCTATTAAACTCCTTTTATGTCTATTAACTTATAGTCTTCTGCTCAAGAACTGCCTAAAGAGTGGACAGATGAAAATGCTAATTCATTAAATCAAGTTGAAACTATTAACATAATATATGCATCCTCCTGACAACAATAAATATACTTCGAAAGTCAGGAACAAAAGTTCTTGTCCATGGTTTGATCACAGTTTGGTGTTTTTCTATGTAAGAGGCAATTAATTTGATTCCAGTCATCATTAAATACATTGTAAGGGTCCTTTATGCACTGAGACATTTAAAGGGCTCTGTAAGTAGTAAGAGATCAAAGACAGTTGCAAGAAGATAAGACAGTTCTACATTCTATTTAATTTACATCCCAATTGTCATGGGCTGTGAAATTAAAGGCTGTGACCTTGCTTCTGTATTCCAATCATAAGCATATGGTCAATTGCATACAAGATGTTAAATTATCTGAATTTTATTTAGATAACTTCATATGATCTCTGATCCTGGCCTGTTGGTTTTGATCAGTATTTCAAATTATAAGGGAGTGCCGCAAATGAAATAGGTAATCCCACCAAATACAGACTTTAAAAAAAAAAGAGATTTAAAGGCTGCTTTTCAGCCTAATATAGATTCAGAATTTGCCACCTTTACTAAAACAGAAGTTTTCATTGCAAGTTACCCCCACTGACTTCAGTAGAGCTAATCATTAGTAAGACACAACGCAACAAGAGTTAGGGGTATCAGAATCGAGTCCATATGTATCATGCATCCTTAATAAAGCCACGGAGACAAATTCAGGCTTACTGTAAGCAAATGCAACCACCCTGAGTTGAATGCAAGCTGTGAATGAACAGCACCACTAAAAATAAAGCCATTTACTCAGGTGCTTAAGTATAGCTTAAGCAGTCTTTCCCTCAAATACATGATGTAATATGAAAAACACCAGTCGCAGATGTTTCATCCATCCATTCTGGTCATTTCAGGTATAAATGTAGTTTTGTTTTACAAGAAATGTGCAGTGATGAAAATCTAGAAAAGTTGTGCTAAGGCTAATTCTGTGGCTCTGGGAAGGCAGCAGTGGCCATCTGTTGGTGTAAAACCACAGAGTTCCAGAACAGACTAAAATCCTCAATAGAAACTGGAAGTGACTGACATTTACGTCACACAAAAGAAAAAGAACTCAGTGAGATCAGAAAACAGGCGCAATATACCTGATCCCATCCAGACTTCTGAGGTACACTCTTTAAAAAAAAAAAAGATATTGTCCATTTTCAGAGCTGTATTTGACTTCCAAAATTGATTTTTTTTTAAAAGAGGGCAAATCTTGACAGCAGGACCTGGCTCAAGTAGCTGGGCCACAGCAAATGCGTCAGAAAGTATTTCATCTTCATTAAGAAGATGTTTCACTTGCTTGCAGAAATCTGTAAAGTCAACATCTCTTCATCCTTACTTTTCTTTAGATATGGAAAGCAAGTGAACTGTGAAGCAAATAGTGTAGCCCAATCTCTGAGTTTATGTATTAATGGAATCATGTAAGTGCACAAAATAAAATGACGTCTCGATGAAGATTAGGTCTTTCAAGGCTGTTTGTGAGTAATTAGTTTTTTTGAGGAGCATGTCCTGGTTTTATTAGAATTACAAACACAGAACAAACACCACCACTTTCATCACAAATAATTAGTTTGGATTTTTTTTGCCCTTTTTCCTGACTGCAGAAAAAATGAACAGATTGCAATTTCTTTGAATGTATTCATTCCAAAATATTTCTCAGTGAATTTTGGTATTTTCTATTACTCTGTGAATTGATCATGAACAGCTTGCTGTGAGTACTCAGTTAATATTCAAACTGAATTAGCAGACTGGTCATATAAGCAAATAGCATTTTTTCTTTTGCTTGAATGGAGGGCTTTAAATAAACCACTTCACCTTTAAATAAATCAGCAAGAGGTAGCAGACATATTGGATTAAGGAATATTAGAAAACTTTAAAGCTTTTATTTTCTGGGTCACACAGGCCTTATGCAAGGCATAATTCCTAGAAAAAATTAGACCATGCAAAGAATTATTGGTTAGGTGCAGATTTACTTTTAAATTTCTTCCACCAAGGTAACAGTGGCCATGTTTACACTACACTGAAGACTGACGCTGCCGTAGTGTCTAGTGAAGACCTGTTAATTTGAACTGAAAGGGTACCACCATTGACACCAGTACTCCTACTCCTCATGAGGAGTAAGGGAAACTAGTGGCAGCATTTTCTCCCTCAGACCTCCAGCTGTGAGGATGGTGATTTAAGATTTGTCGTCTCCAACTCAGTAATTAAAGTAGCTGGAGTTGCGTGTCTTAATTTGACCTTCCTCGTTAGTGTAGATGTGCCCAGTATGTACAAGTTGGACCGTCCTGGTCTGGTACCCTCAGGATCTTAGCTATCCCAGACCGGGGAGTTTGCTGGATGAGGGGAGGTCAGTGCTCCCCTGTTGGGTGCCCCAGTCCTGGGCGCCTCTCCCTGGGGCTCCCTGCCCTGCTGCTGGCCCCGCTAAAGCTGGCCCGGCACGACTCTCCACCTTGCTGCCCACCGCTGGCCCTGCTGCCATAGGGTGTTTCCTGGGGTCCCCAGCTAGGGCTGCCGCTGAGGGTTCCCTAGCTGGGGCTGCCTGGTGACCCTGCCCTGCCGCTGGGGCCTGCTTTGCTTCTGCTGGGATTCAATGGGTCCTTTAGCTGGGGCCGCCCACCTCCACCAGCCCCATTTCAACCAGGGATTCCCCAGTAGGGGTTCCTGGCTGCGGACATCCAGCTGCAGGCAGTTCCGTTGCAGCTAGGATTTCCCTGGCTGAGGCTGATAACACTGGGGGTTCCCTGGCTGGTGTGGGAGTTCCCAGGCTGATGCCAGAGGCTGCCCAGCCATGACCTGGCCCCGTTGATGCTAGGAGTTCCCAGCCAGACCAGGGCCTCCCCAGATGCCACCTGGCTCAGCCAGGGTTCCCCAGCCACTGCACTGACCATCCTGCTGGATGTTGCCAGACCAGAGTCCTGGATTTGGGAGGTTCAACCTGTATATGCTACAGATTGGACCTCCCTGATTCAGCACCCGTGGGACCTGAATGGTCCCATACGAAAGAGTTTGCTAGACCAGGGGATATCAGAGCTCTCCTAGGGGATCATCAGCCTCCTGGCTGGCCTTCCTCCTGGCCACAGACTGGGCACTGCTGCTAGGCCCAGGGACTGCCAGCCAGACTCCGCTCCCTTCCCCACTGGCTGGGTTCTGCTCCCTCCCCATGAAACTGCCATCCACTGGTTCCTCTGCTGCAAAGACTCTCCGGTCCAGCAAAATCCATGGTCCTCCCAGACCAGGATCAGAGAGGCTCAACCTGATTGCCATGACTGCAATTTCTTGCCTGTATCTCTTAGGCCCTGATCCAGCAGCGTACTTGCACATATGTGTAAAAATACTACTCAAGCAATATCATTCAAATACTACTCTTTAGTTCTAGTATTTATATTTTATCACCATAGTAATAAATTCTCAGTAAAATCCAGATCTACATGTACTGAGATCTTCATTCCTAATACATTACTTTGATTACTATATGCTAAGGCAGTGTTTTTCAACCTTTTTTTATAAAGTACCCCTTTAAAAACAATTATAAACACCCCCACTACCTACAGTTCTCAGACATGCACACATTTTTTCTACCATTGCAACACATTTGTTTAAACAACTTAATCATAGCCGGGTGAGCAATGACATTTTTGTGTGTAAAAAGTACAAAAATAATAAACTGCTTTAAAATGTAAAACAAAAATTCAGTTTTCTCCAAATTTCAGTTGTGTTGACCGTAACCTCCAGACTTTTCTTGAGTACCCCTAAAGGTACTTGTACCACTGGTTGAGAAACACAGTGATAAGCAGTCTGCTGTGCTTCTGGAAGTGAAAAAACAGTGCTAGCTATGGAATTTCATCGGAATCGCCATACATAACATTTGAGTTAAGCCATACTTAAACTTTGAGTTAATGTTAGTTCTAATGGACACATCTACAATTCCTTCACATTTTTCACCACTGTATCAAGTGGCTGTGACATCAAGATAAAGCTAGTCAGAAAATAGGGGAGGGGCATAGCTTAAATTTTCAAAACGTTTGGTTTTTGTCAACATTTTATTTTGATACAATTTTTGAGTATCTTATAGGAATGATAGAAGTACATGAGCATATGTGCACATGTACAACTTAACACATGGGCATGTGTTTAGGTTAAAACACACAAAAGGTGCATAAAAAGTACTGGTTTTTGCCCCCACTTGTTCTCTCTCTACGGATTTAATAAACTCACATTTTTGGATCAACTCCATGCCACACACCAGCATCACAATATTGTGAGACAAATCTGTCTATCTTGGAACATGACAGTACAATACTATCTCACAGGCCCACTGACAGAGATCGGGGGAGGGAGGCGGGAGAGCAAATGGGGCAGTTGCCCTAAGGTCCTGTGATTCAAAGGGACCCAGGGCTCCTGGCTGCCACTGCCAATACTGCAGCAGTGGTGGAGGCCGGAACCCTAGGCCTCTTAAATCACTGCCAGAGCACCACACTGCACACTCTGAGCATTTCTAAGAGCTGGAGAGGGGAAGTGTGGTGTGCTCCAGGTGGCGCGGAGGGCTGACTACTTCCGGCTCCACCCCTTCCCCCGATGCCCCACCCTTCCGGGGAGCATGAAGCTGGCCCTCTCTATGTTCCTCAAGGCCCATGGAGGCTGTCGGTACCCCTGCTATCTCAGTATTAAACTCCATGCAAACTATCAGATGTAGGGATAAGGTAACATGGTGACTAAATCCACTATATAATCATGGATAAAACCATGTTACAAGTAAATTAAAAAAAAATGAGTTATGTATTTTTCTTCCTTATAAGCCAAGACTTGAAAGGATTTTATTAATTTTTAATCTGCATTTTTTTTGCATAAGAAATTAATGTTTACCCTGTGAGACTCAGTAGCAACTGGAGAAGTTGTAAAATTTCACTCCCGCAAGGCTGAGCAATTGAAGCAGGGAAGTGATTTTCATTTTCATCACGCTGTTTAACACTTGATTTTACTGGGTTTTGTTAATCTCTTTGGCTGTTAAATTTCAATGCCTAAAGAATATTTAGAGAAAAGCTATCTTTGTTAAAGATCCAGCACCTCTGAGGGAGGTGGATGCTGCAAAAATGAACAAACAAACAAACAAACAAACAAAAAGACAGAGCAGTGTGCCAGTGGCTACTATTGCCATAGTTGGACATATCTAAAAAATACCTTATATCTAAAAATGGGTTTGCTAACGTGGTCTAGTTATTATCTGTAATACCATAGCATTAAGAGCCAAAGTTCTAGACCAGGACACCAGTGTGCTAGACCCTATCTAAACACAGAACAAAGCATGATTTTAAACACTCATATGCAGAGGTTGAAATGTGTTAGCTAGACAACGTCAATCTTTAAGGGTGCTTTAACACAGAACTCTAATTATTTTGACTGAATTTCAAAATAGCATATTTCAAAATTTGGCACCTCTACACAGCACCAAAGTTCAAAATAACACACTATTTCAAGACATCCCTTAACAGTCATGGAACAAAGGTTACAGGGATGCCAAAATAGCGCATCCTATCCCAAAATAGCAGGTGTGTTCACAAGATGCGGGCTAGCTATTTTGGCACACTTCCGGTATCCCAAAATAGCCGTGCTATGTAGACGTACCCTAAGGCATTAAATCCAGTCTAGACTAGACAGATCTTTAGTCACTTTAACTTGCCTCACTTTAGTCCCAGCATGGAACAGAGTTTTAAAACAAATCTCTCTTCCTCCAATGGTGCGGCTTGAAAGTAAAGTAATGGACATACAGTACTATGATTTGTTTTTCTGAAGTACCAGTTTGGTTGAGGGCAGAATAAAAGTGTGGAAATGGCACTGTTTGTAAATGATTTTTTAGTCTCAGAGCTGAAAAGCCAATGAGAGAAGGAGGGGGTCAGACCGCAAGTGATAAACGCAGGGATGAAAGTGGGAGGGGGATTATTTGTATGCTTGCTGTTATACAAAAGTCACATTAGCCCGATGCTTTCTGCAGTAGGAAGGCTGCCAAATTCAGCTATGACTCCAGCAGCATAAAATAGCTAAATCGTGTTTAAAGCTCCTATTTTAGTGCTTTCTTCAACTCTGTGTATGTGTATCCTGCAGACCTTACTCAGGCAAAGCTGTACAGGAATAGAGACTGCATTCTTTACTGTGAGTCTGAAGATTTACCCTGCTCTGCAGCAGAGCTCTGGAGACCATTATGTGTATAAATGTAAAAGTCAGGATGTGGGTGGGGTGATAGCAGGCAATTAGAGGATTTCAGAGGATTAGAGGATTATGTTCTTACAGGTAAGTGGATGGCTAGGCTGATCCAGCTTGTCCCATGGTGAGGGCGACAGCAAGAATTAAAGGCACAAGCACTTCAGGCCCAGGCCTGAGAACCATGCTCATGGTTACAGGCTTACATCACAATCTCATCTCCTATAAATTTTAAAAAAGTAACTGTCTGGCCCTTGCGGTTATGAAGAAAAGCTTGAAACCCCTGACCTGAACACAACCGATGAAGTAGTATCTACCTGAACCTGCAGAGAGCCTGAATCAAAAACTCTGAGAGGGATAACCTGTGCCATCTATTCCGAAAGGGCGTTTGTCCCAAGGCTCACAGCTGCCACAAACTTGGGCAGTGAGGGGAGGGAAGGAAGAGTTCAGTGGGCTTTGCCTACCTGACAAAAGACATTTTGCTGCTACCCACCTCTCTTTGGGAAGGGGTGTTGGTAGGGTTGCCAGATAGTTTCAACAAAAATACTGGACACGCTTGACATTACATCACAAATTGACATTACATCTTATTTAGAAAATACCGGACATTTATATTTTCTCAATTTGTTTCCTGAACAGAAAGCTCAAATCCTGGACTGTCTGGTTGAAAACTGGACACCTGGCAACCCTAGGTGTTGGAATCCCGGCAACTGCACTGAGAAGGGTCTCCCTGCTGGAGACAGAAGGGAAAATGTTGTACCTGCCACTTCTGCAAGGAAGAAAAGATGAAATGGGTGAGGGAGGGAAAAATGGTGACTGAAGTTGTACTTTTCAACAATCTCTCTTCCCCTCTTCAGACTGGAAATTGGGCACTGTGTCATTCAGAATGGGGCAGCTGTATGCCAGTCTAGTTTCATCTGGGATACTTTACTTGAGATTTCCTAAAACTTTACTTTTCTTCTCTGGTTGTGCTCTGATGTGAGGATTTCTGAGCTCTAACTGCTCTAAATTCTAGTTCAAATATTAGTACAAGATTGCCCCTAGAAATGAAAGAGCTAATTTTTTTCCCCTTAGGATTTCATTTTTGGCAGCCGCCATAGCAAATCAATTGTAAAGGACCAGCAGAAAAATGCGTCAGCACTCTGGCATGTTGTTCACATATTTCACATGTTAAAATATATTTTACACCATCATTACTTCTCAAAGAGATTTTACAAGATAGATGGATTTGGAAGGCTTCCTACCTTGATGACATACAGCCATAGTGATATATGAAACTTATAGCTCAGCACCTCTCCCTCTGCCTTTAGGTTATGTGGCAGAACACCTGTCTCCGAAGGTGACAGGACTAGCTCTCTGTGAATCCAAGGATGGGGAAGAGGAGAGGGCAAGGAGGATAACAGGATAAGACTAGATGATTGGGAGAGCTCAGGAGGTGGAAAAATTAAGGGACTGGTTTGGGATAGCGGTGATCAGCTCCAAATATTTTAGTCAATGCCTAGCTTGTTTGCTCTTTAAATATATTTAAATCATTCAAAAATGCCACAGCACCAGCTCACAGTGCTGTAATCTAGAAGGGAAATTTTCTCCAAATTCAGATTGGCATGGGAACAGTTAATTCTGCTTTGTGAGCTATGGAAGTGCTAGCGTTTAGTCCTTGCTAAGACCTTAACTGAAGGTGAAAGCATAGGAAGGAAAGCAGGAAGTAGAGACTCATTTATTTTTCCTGATGTAAAAATTAATGCTCATCAAAAGCCTTCCCCTAATGACTTTCATTGAGGTACTGTCTTAAAAGCATCTCCTTAGTGCAGACATAGTGGGCACATTCTCATCATTGTGTCACTGCAGGAAGTAGGCATTGTACTCTTGTTCACAGGCAGCGTTGCTGCGCATCACTTTAATAACTATGATTTGCTACCGTATTCCCATGTACTTTTCTAAACAGCCTTGTGTGGTGTGTTAACTTTTAAGCATGGCTAGACAAATTTAAACAAACAGATCTAAAACTCTTGGCTTTGGCTGAGAACTAAAGTCTGAGAAGAAGATTAGAAAGTCACAAGAATGACAGTTTTCATAGGCACAGGTGGGAGGTGAGACACTTACCTCCCATTGCAAAATCAAAAGAGTGGTAGGGGCTATAAACTATGGGTTTTTTACCAGATCCCAGAAAAACTCTGCTGCGTCCATGGAACACATCTGCGCTTCTGCTTTTCTTTGTAGAAGAGCAGACGCGCTCTTTCAGAAGCCCTGTTTTCCTCCTCCCACAAGGAAGAAGGGCTTTTTTGAAAAAAAATGTGGACGGGCCAAATTTCAGAAAAGACTCTTTCGAAAAAACTATCGGAAAAACGTACACAAATTGCGGAGCACCCGGCAACCCCAAAAGGGGCATTCTTCCTTTCTGGAGCAGGATGTCTCCATTGCTTTCCCTGTATAGTGGAGATCTCCACATCAATGCCGACATTGTTCCTTAACGGCCTTTGTACAGCACATCCCTGCCAGATTGCCTCATTCTGGTATTGTGCAGTGCAGCTACCTTGCAGTCTCAGTTTCCCAGCTGGTCTTCCACTGCTCTACCCACCCTCCAGTGTCTTCTGGGTTGAAGAGAATTAGCCCTCTGGCTAGCTCCCCTTCCAAAGCACACAAAGACCAAAACAAGTGGGAAGCAATTCTTCCAGGAGATATGACAAGTTCCAGCCCTTTCTCCTACAGTGAATCCATATCTGCTTTCTCTCTCCCTACCACTTCCTATAGAACAGGGATTTTTCTTTTTAAGCCCCTCCCTGGAGCCTTGCTTCCTGACTCCAGTTTTGGCTAATTGGGTCATTAGTAGATCATTAACCCCTTCTTACCTTGTGTGGCAGCACATGTGCCCTATTAGAGGCCCAGTTTAGCCTACTGTGATTGACATGCACCCTTGCCAGAGAATGCCCCTTCTGGATTTGGACACACTCAGAAGCTGGAGGTTAGGCAGATGGTAGCAGAGCAAAGGCCAGCTCCTGAGTTACAAAGCAGACTGTAGCGAGAGGATCTCTTTCCGCCTAATGGCAGGTTTAGCATGGATAGTGAATTCTGGATGCTAGCTGCCCACAGCAGCCAATATATGCACCATTAGATTTTGCAATAATTAGCTTGTATGGGTTTCCTTACATGAGGGAAAATGATTTCCCTGGCATCACATTTTTTATAAGTGCGCTATTAGTCACATGCCAGTGCCAGTATATTTGACTTGTTTGTTGTCTGAATACTATTTAAGATTTATTTTGTAATTTTCAGCATGCCAGTGTAAAACATATAGTTTTTGCCTACCTTTAGCTATCAGGTTGGAATAAATTGCCTCTTGATGCAAAACTGCTGTCAAGTGTTGAAACTTTCCCATGATGGATGACTGAGGCACCAAATATCCCTCGTTCCTGTATATCACTTTTCTGACTATGATGTGCTTTCTGTATACTATTGTGGGTTTCATTTCCCTGTTTGTCCCCGGAATACCCTTGAAAATAAGAAGAGCTGTCCCAACGATGTTATTATTCTGACAAAAAAATTCAAAATTTTTAAATAGTTACAAAATATAGTTATAGAGACATAACATTTTAGTTGCATAATCTAATACACAGCTCACCAATCATGTAAATCAGATCATCATTCACTCAGGATAACCATAATTTGCACTTATCTTGTCCATGCTGAGATCAAGAAATACATGAACAAGGTCAACAATTTGAAAGTCACATTCAGTGAATGGGGTAGCAACTATGGACAGTATAGAAACTAGCTTTTGGTACGGAGAGGGCTCTGGCAATCCTTTTTCCTTTTAATTCATGTAGGTTTATATCCAGTTACTTTTGCAATTAGCTTGGGGATGCTACAGAACCCCAAAGAAGAATGAAGATCAAATGTTCCTGTCATTTCAGGTTAAAACAATATGGACCAGCTATCCAATTTGCAAGTCTCTTCAAATCTGCCCCAACTCCCCCCCCCCCCCCCCATGAAATTGTAGCACAATTCACTTGTTTTATTTAGTCTTGGGCTTTCTCATGAAATTTTTACAGAGCTCTGATAGCATCTCCTCTTTACATAGACTGCTGGTCCCTTTCTTCTAACCCAAATAAGCCTGGTACGTATCTCAACTTTCCTCTGAATAGCTCTACATAACATTTCTCCAGATGGTGCATTTTAAACACTTGGGAACAAGGTCAGGAAGGTTAAAGAAACGGAAAGCACATTTGAATGATTTTTTTCCTCCTTATATGCTAAAGTGATTGTATATTCTGTTTCTGAAAGAAAATGACAGCATTTAATAGAAGTTTTACTATGTTCTGGGTTAATGAGTGTCTACATTCTTATTCCCATTCTTTGATAAAACTCTTATAGATGTTGTCTATACCAAAGAAAATTTTAGACTTTCATAGTCTACAACCAGGAATTAAACTAAAACCAGAAAACTTAATTCACTGGTGATCCAAAACTATTTTCTGGAATTTAACTTACCAATTTGAAATGTTTTTATTTTGAAAATGTTAACTGTGTACATTTCATTACTCCCTCTCACCACAAGGTGTCCCTATTTTACCAATATAAGCATTGAAAGTACACTGCAGACAATTTTGCAGTAATTCCTTTTCTTGGTATTTTAATAATTTCTTGAAAAACATATGCAGATAATTATCTAGATTTAGCTGCTAGAGAATTGGAGAGGATAGCAACTTGTCAAAGACGAAATCAAAAAGAGCTTTTTGACACCCTTTATACCCCAGAGAGAGACTATAATGACTGCAAGCTGCTTATTTGTGTAGATGCATCTAATGTGGTCATATGGTTCTCTTGCTGTGAAATTTGGTCCTTTCTTATGATTTCTAGTTGTATTTTTTTGTCTGGGATAAAATGCAGCATTTAAAAAAATACAAATCTAAATTAGGCTTCTATTTTCTTCAAATGAATACCAGATTTGTAGACAATCTATTTGTGGCCTTCCTATGCCAGACTCGGAGAGCTGTCCAGCCAACTACTTGACATCAGCACATTGGATGCGGTGTCAGTGATTGTGACACAGGGTCACTAATTCTAGCAACATGACTATCTACAGGGGACTAACTCCATTAGAATGTTACAAAGAAGGAACAACAGCTTTCTCGTTATTATAAACAGCATCTGAGAATGATGGGGTACTTGATCACCAGTGCCTGCAAGCTGGTATGAATGCGAATGGGTTGTGTGGCCAAGCCAGGGGCTCAGATCAGAGGATTTTCAAAACGTGGTTTGTGCCAAGGGCTTAGCGCTCCTAGGGTATGTCTACACTAGCTCGTTAGTTTGAAATAGGTAGGCAAATGAAGGCAACCAGAGTTGCAAATGAAGCCCTGGATTTAAATATCCTGGGCTTCATTTGCATGTTCCTGGGCGCCTCCATTTTTAAATCCCCCTTACTGAACTCCGTGCCTGCGGCTACACGGAGTAGGTAGTTGGAATTAGAGAGCCTAATTCGAACTACCGTTACTCCTTGTTCCAGGAGTAATGAGGAGTAATGGTAGTTGGAATTAGGATCTCTAATTAGAAATACCTACTCCGAGCCGCGTGTAGCCATGGGCATGGAGTTCGGACTAAGGGGGATTTAAAAATGGCGGTGCCCGGGAACATGGAAATGAAGCCCGGGATATTTAAATCCAGGGCTTCATTTGCAACTCCAGTTGCCCTCATTTGCCTACCTAGCTCGAACTAACGAGCTAGTGTAGACATACCCCTAGAGGGCACTGGCTATTGTCAGGATTTTCAAAATCATGCAGACACTCCTCTTCCATAAACCAGGAGTCAAAAGTTAAATTGCTTCAGCTCCAGATACTCACTGGCCATTCTAGAAACATTGCATCTACATACATTATTCCTGCGTGA
Source organism: Pelodiscus sinensis (assembly GCF_052426305.1). NCBI lineage: Eukaryota > Metazoa > Chordata > Testudines > Trionychidae > Pelodiscus > Pelodiscus sinensis. The sequence continues at coordinate 206,373,042 of NC_143052.1, forward strand.
ATTTTAAATTCTAAAACTCTCAGGGGTTTGCAAAAGAGAGTGATATGGAATGATTCACAGATTAACAGCTAGTCATGGAGAACTAGTATTTGTTACAGGGCTTGGGAGACAGTGCAGGGAAGGAGGGAGTGACAGGAGAGTTACAGGGAGACATTTCTTGACATTTTTCCATCCTGAGATTTTGAGGTACAGCATTTCTCCATCCACCAGCTTGAAGAGAGCATTTGGCTCTCTCACAATGAGATCTGGGTGTTTTTAAAAAAAGTCAATAGGACATTCTAGGTGCACTTTGCAATATTGCCATTAGACATAGGCTTTTACACAATTCAAGATAAGGAATAGATCCTTCTCGTTATAACTGACATTCTAGGCAGCCTTAGGAGAACCCGAAACTTGAACAAGCACTGGAAATGACTTCTCATCACTCCTAACACGTGGCTTGTTCCTTCAAGTAAGAATGAAGACCATCAGGTGAAAAGTTTATACTGGGCTACTCCTGCTTCACTTTTTCTGTGGATAACTACCTGAAATCTTTCTAAAGCCCTAAAACATAAAACGCCGAGAGCAACTCAACAGGACCTCAATGCTGTGTCTAAACTACACCTCTCTGTCAACAGAGAGATGTAGATTAGGCACGTTGAAATTGCTAATGAAGCAGGGATTTAAATATTCTGCACTTCATTAGCATAAATATGGCCGCCACTTTTTTTTTCGAAACGGAGCAGTCTAGACGCAGATATGTCGAAAATAAACCCTTTTTCAACAGATCTTGTATTCCTCAAAAAATGAGGTTTACAGGATCTGTCGAAAAAGGGTTTACTTGGGACAGATCCGCATCTAGACTGCCATTTTTTTCCCTCGAAAATCTCAGTTTTGAAAAAAAAGCGGTGGCCATGTTTATGCTAATGAAGTGCAGAATATTTAAATCCCTGCTTCATTAGCAATTTCTACATGCCTAATCTACATCTCTCTGTCGACAGAGAAGTGTAGTCTAGACGTACCCCAACAGATGACAGAAAGACAATGATTACAGTTGTCTTCCTCAGTCAGACTGCCGTGGGAAGGTTGCAACATGTCTCAGTTCCTTTCACTTTTTCTAGTCACCTTTGGGGGCTTCAGACCTTGGAGGATGTGAGTTGTTGGTGCACAGAAAATAAGCCCCTTAAATGCAGAATTTTTATTTTAATTAATCTTTTACTGAAACATCAAGAACTAAAAATTAAACTGACCCCTCCCCTTGCATTAATCCCAGAGTCCAATTCTGGTTTCCTTCCAGCTACACATTTTCTTCTTTGACATATGTACAGACTATCTCATGACCTATTTGATTAAATGTTTCTTACTTAGCACTCAGTTCTGTGAGGCATTGAGTGCCCTCAGGTCCCATGAACTTTGTTGACAATGGGAACATTAAGCTTGGCACCCCAAATTCTGGATATTGGTTCTTTTGTGTTTCAAAATATGTCACTCCTATTTCCTCTTCTAGTACTTATAAGGGGAAAAGTGATAGAGATGCAGCCGTGTTAGTCTGGTGTAGCTGAAACAAAAGACAGAACTATGTAGCACTTTAAAGACTAACAAGATGGTTTATTAGGTGATGAGCTTTCGTGGGCCAGACCCACTTCCTCAGATCAATAAGGGGAAAAATATTCTGAGGCAGGTTTAGGGAGCTTTAGCTATTTCCTTCTTGTTTTTATTTCTATTTTCACTAGGTTTAAAGCAATATATTTACATTGTGAAATATTTAATTGACAATCAGTACTCACAACACCAGCATTTCCAGCAGTGCTAGTTAAATCTATCACTGACAGGCAGTGCATGACTCATGCCATTGAGACTGGAGGCTATGTAAGCTCCTTCTGAGCTGTTTGAAAGCCTCTCCACGGCTATCAGAGGTCCCTATCACCTTTGCTAATGATTCCCAGCAAACGGTGCTGTGCTAATTGCTTTTTGACTCAGTTCATAAAACCACTGCTCTCTACTCCAAGTATTTATTTACTGTTTCCTCATTTATATATTTAGCTTCTAACCAAAGAGAAAAATATAGCAGATAAAGTATTGTACATTTGCAGGAGTCAATTCTATGATCACTGAAGTCAATCACAAAACTCCCATAAGTTCACTGGGAGCAGAAGCAGTCCCTTATCTTCTGCACCAATTTACTCTTATGAGTCCTAGCTAGGGAAGGAGTGAAGTCAGCTTTTTTGCCGCCTCATGTTTTAACAGGGAAATTTTGACTATGGCCCGATGACCACTTGCAATGCTTCTGAGGTTGTAGTTCTAAGGTAGAGAACTGCTTCCCTTGAGGATGAGAGAGTCCAAAGACTATAAATTACACTGTATAATCACACCCTACTTGACCATAATATTTCTATTGCTAAGGATTGGTGGGTGGTTTCACTCTGTGTTTAACAGAAACCATATAGAAACCAAGCCCATAACCACAACCTCTGAGGATATTTGGGTGTCACTCAACACAGTTAAGCAGAGAAACATGAGAAATTGTTTCAGCAGTTAACTACTCCACAATGAGAACAGGAATGTGGGTAGGGGGACAGAGTTAAATACATATGTTCTTTTTTCCAACAGTTTTTAAAGCACCTGACTTATAATACCTAATCCAGAATTGCTAACACAATGATACATTCTGGTCATTGTCTTCAAGCAGTTGGTCTAGTCCAAATTTTGAATAAGGGGGACTTTACAACTTCAAGCCAAGATCCCCTACATTGCTAGGGGAAGGATTTATTTACTGGGTTTTAAAAATGAGTAACCTTTGCAGTGCTCTCTGGGCTCAGCAGGTCTCCCTGAGGCAGAATGTTCTCCATCACACACAATCCTGTCCAAATCTGTCTCTATACTTTTCCTAAGATTTATAGATTGATGCATTGTCATCACTCACACTGGGGGGAAAGGAAGTCAGTATGATTTGAGTGGGGTTTCCTTGTCTAACAGTCAAGTGTTACAATCAGACTTTCTAGTCATTCTACAATTCCATAAATATATACTTTGTTCTGAACACCATAAAAAGCACGCTGCTGAGGTGGACTTAAATAGCCGTGGTGTAGGGATGATTTGTGGAAAAAGGAAAACCAAACATCTGAGACACAATAATCGGGTACCTCAGAATAATTCCTCTCACTATGGTTTGACTGTTGCCAAGATCCATTTAAGAGCCAGATATTGTTGGACAATTTATTATGGACATTTCCCCCTTCCCCTTATCTCACCTTTTAAATCTTCATCCTGATAAACATAATGGAGATTTTCAAAGGCACAAACAGCAATCCATTGCCTACTTCCCTTTGGGAGCTGGGTACCTAATTCTCATTTGTGACATAGGTAATCTCCCTGCCAGGTGCCTAAAATCCTTCCAATAGCTCCTTGCATCCCAACACATTTCACAATAATTCATAGCGATGCTGACAAGCATTAGCCATGTATTTCAAAAATTCATAACCATAGGTATATTTCAACTTAACAGGAGCTCAGAATGATCTCAGCATCCTACAGCAGCCACCTAAGACTCCTGGTAAAAAAGGGATCGACTGAAAACATTATACAGCAAAATAATAAGCATAAATATCACAGTCTTCCTTCTGGAAAGTCTCCCAAAAAGTGATCACATTTATAATACTTCAGGGCTACGTCTACACTGGCCCCTTTTCCGGAAGGGGCATGTTAATTTCACCTATCGTAGTAGGGAAATCCGCGGGGGAGTTAAATAAAAATGTCCACCGCTTTTTTCCGGCTTTTAAAAAAGCCGGAAAAGAGCGTCTACACTGGCCCCGATCCTCCGGAAAAAGCGCCCTTTTCCGGAGGCTCTTATTCCTACTTCGAAGTAGGAATAAGAGCCTCCGGAAAAGGGCGCTTTTTCCGGAGGATCGGGGCCAGTGTAGACGCTCTTTTCCGGCTTTTTTAAAAGCCGGAAAAAAGCGGTGGACATTTTTATTTAAATGCCGCGGGGGATATTTAAATCCCCCGCGGATTTCCCTACTACGATAGGTGAAATTAACATGCCCCTTCCGGAAAAGGGGCCAGTGTAGACGTAGCCCTGAAGTAACCAGTTATTCGTACAAGATTAGTTACTAAAGAATAAATCAGATCACAGTAACTCTGCATTTTTTTTTTGCAAGAACACCACAATTGATGAAGGGAAGACAGGGACATACTTTGATTTTTTGAAAGCATTTCTGAAGTCTTATTCTGAGAATTAATTATATTGTTTTACTTATGAGAATCATCATACGATTTGAAAGTGGCTAGAGGCCTGTGAATACATGTAGATTAGTGACGAACGGTAACATTGATTTGGGGGTTGGTTTCTAGTGGAGAGCTGCAGTGTTCATTAATGAGTCCCCACTGACCCAGACACCTCCATATTCAATCCCTTCCTCAAAGCCTCCACTACCAGCCCACTTCTTCCTGAGCACACTCCACTCCTTCCCCGCCCTATTTCTACCCACCTGCTCCCTCCTCTCCCCTCCAGTGTCTCCTGCCCACCACTGAACAATTGATCACCAGGAGCAGGAGGCCTTGGGGGGAGCTGATCTGTGGGATTGCTGAGCACTCTTTTTTTCTGTGACTCCAGCCCCTCAGCACCCATGGAGTCAGTGCCTATGATGAGGTTATTGGGAGAATTCTCCTGGGGACCTGGTGATGTCTACACTGAGGGCAGAAGGGGCAGGGATGGTGGTTAGTCTCCACTATCCAGCTCCCAGTAGTGCCTGGACCATGCTGTGTGAGACCCAGCAGCAATCTGAAGGGCCAAGGTCTCTGGCCACTGCTGCTGTAGAGGTGGTGGTGGCCCGTAGTCCCATGCTCTTTTAAACTGCTGGGCCTTTGGAACTGTGTGTGCAGAGCTTGCCTCTGCTCTAAGACACACCGATGAGAGCTATCCTAACACTGAAGAGCAAGTAGAGATCTCTATATGGAACCTGGCAACTCCCGATTGCTACCTGTCAGTCAAGAATCAGTTTGCTGTGGGGAAGTCCAGTGTGGAGATTGCAGTGATTGCATTAATCACCTTCTGCTATGAAAGATTGTTACTCTGAGTAATGGTTGTGAAATAGTGGTTGGCTTTGCAGCAATGGGCTTCCTTAACTGTGGAAACATCAACACACAGTAGTCAATGGAAGTGCATGATGCACGATGCACGCATCTTCAAGAACACTGGCCTTACAGAAAGCTGCAAGCAGAAAGCTACATGCAGGGACTTTTTTTTCTAGACCCGAATATTCCAACTGGGGATGAGGAAATGTCAGTACAGGCAGTCCCCGGGTTACGTACAAGATCGGGACTATAGGTTTGTTCTTAAGTTGAATTTGTATGTAAGTCGGAACTGGCTCCAGATTCAGCTGCTGCCACTGAAACTGACCAGGGGCTGACTACAGGAAGCCGGAGGCAGAGTTGCTCTGCCCCCAGCTTCCTGGAATCAGCCTGATCAGTTTCAACAGCTGCTGAATCTGGAGCCTGGGACAGAACAGCTGGAGCGCTGCCCGGTAGGTTCCCACAGGACCAACCCGGCAGCACCCCAGCTGCTCTACCCGAGGTGTCCCGCAACAAAAGCCTGGTCTGCTGGGGGGGGGGGACACACTAGCTGCGCCCCCTCACCCCCAGCAGACCAGGGAGACCCGAGCAAAGCCGCACAGGGGAGGGACCCCGCTGCCCGTGCGGCTTTGCCCCTGTCTCCCTGGGGTGCTGGGGGGATTCCCCCCAGCAGACCAGGGAGACCCAAGCAAAGCCGTACAGGCGGAGGGACCCCGCGCCCGTGTAGCTTTGCTCCTTTGCCCCCGAGCAAAGCCACACAGGAGGCGGGATGCTGCCTGTGCGGCTTTGCTCCTGTCCCCCTGGTCTGCTGGGGGGGTCCAGCAAAGCCGCTGGACCCCCCCCAGCAGACCAGGGACACCCGAGCAAAGCTGCCGCCTGGGCGGCTTTGCTCGTAAAGCCGCCCAGGCGGCGGCTTTGCTCGGGTGTCCCTGGTCTGCTGGGGGAGTCCAGCGGCTTTGCTGGACCCCCCCAGCAGACCAGGGAGACCAGGAGAAGCTTTTCTCGCCCCGGAGGATACGGGTGGCGACCCGCCGCCCGTGAGCTCCGGGGCGAGAAAAGCACCGTTCGTAAGTGCGGATCCGACATAAGTCGGATCCGCGTAAGTCGGGGACTGCCTGTAGTTATCCTTGGAGACCCAGCCTACCCTGTGATCCTGTGGCTCATGAAGCATTATACCAGCAACCTTAGATGCAGCAAGAAGAGCTTCAGCAACGGGCTCACCAGCTATAGAATGACCATTGAATGTGCTCTTGGTCACTAAAAGGTAGCTGGTGCTATCTTTTTGGCAGGTTAGACTTCTGTGACCTCATGGTCCTACCAGCCATATGTACATTGCATAAGAGGGAGAAGTTTCTGCATTGAGGTGGATCAGCTGGCTACTGCTTTTGAGCAGCCGGATAACAGGACAGTTAGAGGGGAGCTATTCATATCAGGGAAGCTTTAAAGGAACATTTGCACAATGAGCCACAGTAATGTGGATTCCTGTAACGCACTGATCCAGGCATTGTTTTCTTGTACCATAGTATGAGCTTTGTAATGACTGCTATGTGTGTGTTAATTTTACATTGCAAATGTATCCATGACCACTGTATATGAATTTCAGCAGTAACCACCACACATAGGAGACAAATTCATTCTTTTTCTGGAAGTACATTTTTACTAAACATCGATGCAAACATTTCCATGTTCTGCAAGAAAAATGAAAATCAAGAGCACATTTGCCAACAAAGCTCTAACAGCTGGGTGTTTGCCCTGCTGTCATTGTGAAACGTTCCTTAAGGATGGAGTGCCTGGGATATTGCTAAGGTCCACCAACATTTGAGGAATGTGTGTGTCTGGGCGGGGGGGGGGGGGGGGGGGGGGGAGGGGCACAGAAGGCAGTTCTGTATGGACCACAGGGGAAGGCAAGCATAGGCGTGTTTTGTCTGAAGTTCAGTCAGGGATCTCAGCATGTCTGTGTGGTTCTGAAGAACCTGGTCCATCCACTCCTGTTTCCTATTCTGGCTCTCTATTTGTAGTTTCTCATTGGTAGCTTCTCTCCATACTCTCTCCTCACAATTGGATGCATCAGAGGATTGTAGCATCTCCCAGAACACATCTTCCTTACTTCTCCTGTTTGGTTTCCTTGTCAAATGGAGATGCTCAGGTAGAGTGCAGGAGGATACCCTCCAGTACAGATCTGCCGATATCAAAGAAACCATAGACCGGGGCACTATTGTGAATGCAACTCTCACAGCCTTGATCCAAACAAGTTAGAGACACCATTTGTTCCACTTTCCCATGACAGGCACACAGCATGGCCAGAGCCCCAGACCTGGTGAGTTTGGCCTGAGAAGGAAGGGACACAATATGGGCCTCAGATCACTCTGCAGAATACTGGTGCTATCATCCAAAGTCAGGGATGATAACAGCTGATATCTTGTCCGTGAGGGTAACTGAGCCTGCAACGGTGTAGCAGTTGCATGCGAATGGCTGCAGATCAGGTCCGTATGCTGCTTGCCTATGTGCTACTGTGGTGTCTGCAGAAGTAATTGCCTATTGGTGCAGCAAAGTTCTTATTGGTGGGAAGAAAGAAGGAAGCCCTGCTAAGAACCTTTGGCAGAGGACTGCAGATCATCTCCAGGAAAGTGTGCTAGAGATCTCCATGGAGGACTCCTGGGACATCTCAGTGTGTATAAACAAACGTTTCCACAGGTCCCCTCTGCCTAGCTGCACAGGGGTATGAGAAGCAGATACCCACTGTATCTGTGCTAGTTATTTCAATATTTCTGCCCTGTTTAAAAACAGCAGAGCACTACTTCGTGTCTCCCTGAAGTATCAAGGTAGAAGGAACACTTACAGGAGCTTCCCTCTCCTGCATCACACACACTGGAGCCAGAAAGCTGGCAGTGGCTAGCCTCTTCCAGAGTTAAAAAAAGAGGACCTAGCTCACCAGGCCACCACACATCTCTGTTGTCTGTTTCCAATCATCCTCCAACTCCACTTCATGATTCACTATGTTGTCCTCTAGGCTTACTTCACTGGCCATGGAGGCAGCTATGTAACTCTTTGTAAAAGCTTCATATCTATGGTGATGCATCGGACCAGCAACAAGTCTCACTTGCCTTCTGATATGCTTCTCTCAGCTGCTTGATCTTGGCACAGCACTGTTCTTTGGCCCCATTCATGCACCCTCTCCTCCAGGCCACGAGCAATCTGCCCATAGGTATCCTAGTTCCTGTGGCTGGAACAGAGTTGGGATTGCACAGCTTCTTCTTCTCAAAGACCCTGCAGATCCCCAACTCTGATGTGCTCCAGACAGGAGCGTGTTTGCTGCAGGGAGCTGGCATGGTCATTTGGGAAGATATGATATGAACTGTCCATAGCAATCAAACAGGAAGAGGAATTTCAAAACTTCTTGGGATTTTAAAGGGGGAGGAGTGCCTGCCTGTGTCCCTGGCTGCAGGGAAGCAGAGTTCAAACTGGTGACCAGATGGGTCACAATGGGCATTGTGGAACACCTCCTGGAGGCCTCTTAGCATGATGTAAGTAATACAGCTTGTATATTGACACTACATCTCTCTATGTATGGCACCCTAAGTACTATGCCTCTCGTTGAGGTGGCTTTAGTATCTTAGCATAGCAGGAGAGTTAAGTCAGTGGGAAAAGCATTGCAGTGTGCACATCTCCACAGATAGTTGCGTTTGTGATGACTGGGAGAACCGTATGGTCACTTTCCTGCCTGGTGCGAAGGTTGCGGTTCTCTTGAGGCATCTAGATAGACTTATGTGTAGTGCTGGGGAGGAGCCAGTGGTCATGGTACATGTAGGTACTTATGACATAGGGAAGGGTAGGAAAGATGTCCTGGAGGCCAAATTTAGGTTGCTAGGAATGAGACTGAAATCCAGGACCTCTATGGTGGCATTCTCGGAAATGCTTCCAGTTCCACGTGCAGGCACGTCCAGTTTCACGTGCATGCTTCCAGTTCCACGTGCAGTTCCAGGTAGGCAGGCAGAGCTTCAGAGTCTCAATGCGTGGATGAGACGATGGTGTAGGGACGAGGGGTTTGGATTTATTAGGAACTGGGGACACTTTTGGGAGAGGGGGAGCCTATACAGGAAGGATGAGCTCCACCTAAACCAGGGTAGAACCAGACTGCTGGCACTAAACGTTAAAAAGGCTGCAGAGCAGTTTTTAAACTGAGAGATGGGGGAAAGCCGATTGGTGCAGAGATGCACTTAAACCGGATGGAGACTTCTCTTAGAGGAGAATCCATTGATAGAGATTCTCTAAGCTGTAGTCAGAAAGAGAGGAGGAGAGAGGACAAACCATGGGCAAGAGCAGACAAACAACCGCATATAAAGGAATCCAAAGCATCAGGGAAGGGCAGACAAATAAACAGTGCCAAATTTTTAAAGTGCTTCTACACAAATGCTAGGAGTCTGACTAATAAGATGGGTGAACTAGAGTACCTCATATTAAAGGAGGAGATTGACATAATAGTCATCACTGAAACCTGGTGGAATGAGGAAAATCTGTGGGACACAATCATACCTGGATATAAAGTATATTGAAAGGATAGAGCAGGCCGGGTGGGGAGCAGAGTGGTACTGTATGTGCAAGATAATGTAGAATCAAATGAAATAAAAATATTAAATGAATCAACATATTCAATAGAATCGCTATGGATAGTAATTCCATGCTCCAATAATAAGAAATTAGCAGTAGGGATATATTATCACCTGACCAGGACAGCGATACTGACATTGAAATGCTGAGGGAGATTAGAGAGGCTACCAAAATAAAGAACTCTATAATAATGGGGGATTTTAATTATCCCCATAAAGACTGGATACATGTCACCTCAGGAAGAGAAGCAGAGATAAAATTTCTCAATGGCTTAAATAACTGCTTCTTGGAGCAGCTGGTACAGGAAATCACAAGAGGAGAGGCAATTCTCGATTTAGTCCTGAGTGGAGTGCAGGATCAGGTCCAGGAGATAACCGTTACAGGACCGCTTGGGAATAGTGACCATAATATAATAACATTTAACATTCCTGTGGTGGGAAGAACACCTCAGCAGTCCAGCACTCTGGCATTTAATTTCAAAAAGGGGAATTACACAAAAATGAGGAGGTTAGTTAAACAGAAATTAAAAGGCACAGTGACTAGAGCCAAATCCCTGCAAGCTGCATGGAAACTTTTTAAAGACACCATAATAGAGGCCCAACTTAAATGTATACCCCAAATTAAAAACCATAGCAAGAGACCTAAAAAAGAGTCACCGAGGCTTAGCCACCATGTAAAAGAAGCAGTTGGGGCAAAAAGGCATATTTTAAGAAGTGAAAGTCCAATCCTAGTGAGATAAATAGAAAGGAACATAAACACTGTCAAATCAAGTGTAAAAATGTAATAAGAAAAGCAAAAAAAGATTTTGAGGAACAGCTAGGCAAAAACTCAAAAAGAAATAACAAAACATTTTTTAAGTACAGGCAGTCCCCGGGTTACGTACAAGATAGGGACTGCAGGTTTGTTCTTAAGTTGAATTTGTATGTAAGTCGGAACTGGTACATATTGTAGGGGAAACTCTAGCCAAACATTTCTCCAGAGCTCAGTTTTATTCTCCCCCACCTCACTTCCCTCAGTCCTTTATTCTCAAGCTAAGGTGTCTGCTGAGAAAAGCCGCTCCGTGTCTCCCTGGTCTGCTGGGGCGGGAGGGTGGGGGGGGGGTGGGGCACTAGCTTCACGTCTCCCTGGTCTGCTGGGGGGAAGCAGCTAGTGCGGGGTTGCCTCACCCCATTTGTAAGTAGGGATCCGATGTAAGTCGGATCCATGTAACCCGGGGACTGCCTGTACTACTAAAGGAAGCCTGCTAAAAAACCTGTGGGTCCCCTAGACAATCGAGATATAAAAGGAGCAATCAAGGACGATAAAGCCATTGCGGAGAAACTAAATGATTTCTTTGCTTCAGTCTTCACGGCTGAGGACATTAGGGAGATTCCCAAATCTATACCGTCCTTTGTGGGTGATGAATCTGAGGAACTGTCCCAGATGGAAGTGTCATTAGAGGAGGTTTTGAAACAAATAGAAAAACTTAATGTTATCAGATCTCCGGAACCGGATGGCATTCATCCAAGGGTTATAAAAGAACTCAAATGGGAAATTGCTGAACTATTTTCTGTGGTTTGTAACCTATCCTTTAAATCGGCTTCTGTACCTAATGACTGGGAGGTAGCCAACGTGACACCAATATTTACAAAGGGCTCTAGAGGCGAGCCTGGCAATTACAGACCAGTAAGTCTAACTTCAGTACCGGGCAAATTAGTCGAAACAATAGTAAAGAATAAAATTGTGAGGCACGTAGAAGGACATAATATGTTGGACAAAAGTCAACATGGTTTCGGTAAAGGGAATTCATGTCTTACTAATCTATTAGAGTTCTTTGAAAGGGTTAACATACATGCAGACAAGGGGGATCCAGTAGATATAGTATATTTAGATTTTCAGAAAGCCTTTGACAGGGTCCCTCACCAAAGGCTCTTGTGTAAATTACATGGCCATGGGATAAGAAGAAAGGTCCTTTCTTGGATTGAGAACTGGTTAAAAGACAGGAAACAAAGGGTAGGGATAAATGGTAAATTTTCAGATTGGAGAGGGGTAACTAGTGGTGTACCCCAAGGGTCAGTCCTGGGACCAATCCTTTTCAACTTATTCATAAATGATCTGGAGAAAGGGGTAAGCAGTGAGGTGATAAAGTTTGTGGATGATACCAAACTGTTTAGGATAGTCAAGAGAGAAGCAGACTGCGAGGGACTCCAAAAAGATCTGACCAAACTGAGTGATTGGGCAACAAAATGGCAAATGAAATTTAATGTGGATAAGTGTAAAGTAATGCACATCGGGAAAAATAACCCCAACTATACATACAGTATGATGGGGGCTAATTTGTCTATGACAAATCAGGAAAGAGATCTTGGAGTAATCGTGGATAGTTCTCTGAAATCTTCCACACAGTGTGCAGCGGCGGTCAAAAAGGCAAATAGGATGCTAGGAATTATTAAGAAAGGGATAGAAAATAAGACCCAGAATATCTTACTGCCCCTGTATAAAACTATGGTAGGCCCACATCTTGAATACTGTGTACAGAGGTGGTCTCCTCACTTCAAAAAAGATATTTTGGCCTTGAAAAGCATTCAGAAAAGGGCAACTAAAATGATTAGGGGTTTGGAACGGGTCCCATATGAGGAGAGGTTAAAGAGACTGGGACTTTTCAGTTTAGAAAAGAGGAGACTGAGGGGGGATATGATAGAGGTCTATAAAATCATGAGTGGTGTGGAGAGGGCAGATAAAGAAAAGTTATTCATTAGTTCCCATAATAGAAGAACTAGAGGACACGAAATGAAATTAATGGGTAGCAGGTTTAAAACTAATAAAAGAAAGTTCTTCTTAACACAGCGTGTAGTCAACCGTGGAACTCCTTGCCAGAGGAGGCTGTGAAGGTTAGGACTATAACAGAGTTTAAAGAGAAGCTAGATCATTTCATGGAGGTTAGGTCCATAAAAGGCTACTAGCCAGGGGATAGAAATGGTGTCCCTGGCCTCTGTTTGTCAGAGGTTGGAGAAGGATGGCAGGAGACAAATCGCTTGATCATTGCCTTTGGTCCACCCTCTCTGGGGCACCTGGTTTTGGCCACTGTTGGCAGACAGGCTACTGGGCTAGATGGTCCTTTGGTCTGACCCAGTACAGCCATTCTTATGTTCTTATGTTCAGATAGGTCAGTGGTATCTGCCTTATGCAAATTTAACTGTGTAGTATAGACAAGCTCTTAAACTGCTACTGTGGACCTTCCCCAAGAGAAGAATTCTTTCATCAACTTAGTGAAGCCAACCTAACCTCTTGTTTAGACAGCCCTATGTTGCTCAAGAGTGAGAATTTTTCACCCCGCTGAGGTGCATAGGTATGCCAATGTTACTTTTCAGTGCCCTATTCCATTCAAGGAGTGCTTGTTCTGAGCTAAGTGGCTATGAACTTGTAACCACAGAAAAACCCTCATGTGGGATTTGAAGAACTGAGAACTGATATGAGCCACTGATGGAACTGAGGTGATCACTCGTAAGCTCATTAGCATGTATGTAGGTTCTTGTATTGTTTTTAATATATGTTTTCCTGTAATTCTTTCACCTTGAGAGAAAATGAAGGTGCTTAAAAAGGGCTGTGTGGAAACCTATAACTGCTAGCAATTACAACTGTTCAAAGCTTTTGAAGTGAAGGCAAAGCACAGACACTTGGCTAGTTAGGCAGTCGGGTGTGCTGGAATAACACAGCATAGGCAAGGAACTATTCAGCCTGGAAATTCCCTGGTCAGGAGGGAGAGAGCGGCAGATATCCACTCAAGAGAGATGATGGCTGGGAGCCAGCAATTGAAGAGTTTGTGTTCTCCTGAGACCCTAGATGGAGAATACAGGTGCATTTGCCCAGAGTTGTGACAAATGTATCTGGGAAAAATAATCCCCAAACCACACTCTGTCAAACAAATTAAATAAAGGAAAATGAACAGGCCTAGCACTATTATCATCTTCTAGGTAAAAAATGATTGATTAACTTGCTGCATTGAATTAGGAGAGTAAATGTTCCCTATAATAAGATGAAATGCTGAATTTCAGAACACGTGGCTATTTTTAAAACAGCAGATCTGTTGTCTCTTCCCTCGGTTCAGCATATTTCCCAAGGGAACAAGAGAGCTGATGTCCTCAGTAGAATTTCTGACTTCTGGCGCCTATTAACAGATTCTGTGTTCATTTGGCTAAGCTGTGCAAACCTTGTGGGAGGGTTTTTTTTTGTGGTTATAAAAAAGTCATGCTGTACTTCCAATCATATTCCCTATGAATCAAACACCAAAACAATCTCCTCCTCCTCCTGTTTCTGTTAAAAAACAGTTGCGGGAGAAATGTGGCATTGAAATTTCCATATGTTTGCTTTGTTTTTGCTAACCTCTTCCTCCCTCCCTCCTTTCCACATTCTTCTGTCCTCAGCTGACAAACACTCGAATACTGTTATTTGAAAAGAGTTCTCCCATTCCCCTTTTGCCAGGACCTGGCATAAACTCAGTTCCCATTTCAGAACAGCCTTGACTGAACAGTCCCACTCTTCTTATGATACCGAGTAGCCAGTCTCATAAGGAACCTTCTCTCCCCCAGCTTTGGGCTTGATCCAGCCTAGACTGAGGTCAATGGAAAGACACTATTGTTTTCATTGGCGTAGATCGGGCCCTTCTGGACATTGCTCATGTGGACTCCTTTCACACACCACAGCATTCATGAGCATGCAGACAGATAAAAGCACAGTGGACACAATGATATGTTGTTGCATATGCATAATATGAAGTAAATACAAATAAACAGGATTTTGTTTTTCAAACTAATGGAAGGCAGCCAGACACCAAGATATCATCAGTGGATCTCACCCTCAGCTATTTTTAGATAAGACTGCATAACATGGACATTTATGCTACATAATTTATTTTATTTTCCATTATAATGTAAATCTCCATGCTATACTGCTTTATTTCACAATTTTATATCTAAAAAAGGCTGATGATAGGAGCTGGGCTTCCCCACTGCCAAGACCTTGATCTCTGGTTGCTTTCTTATTAATTCGAAAATCAAATTCCCATTTTCCTTCACATTTCTTCCCCTCTCCCCCATAAAAAAAGCTTTTGAGAGATTAACACATCCCCCATTCCCTTCTTGTCATGTAAACTTGAACCCATAAAATTGTTAAAAGAGCATAAATATTTCCCTTCCAGAAGTCATCTTCTGTGTTTCTTCTTATCCTTTGGATGACTGTAGAAACTTTTATACTATGCTGCTGGAAGTCTAATGGTAAGCGCTTCATTAATAATGATTTGTATTATCTAAAAGTTTAAAACAGGCAGATCTTGGCAAGGAACAGACTTTATTTATTTTCGTTCTTTTTGTGAAAGTCTGAAAAGAACGCGTTAAGAGCAGATTTGCTTCTGCTCAGAGATACTACAAGCAATATTTCACATGCCAGTGCCCCAGAGACTGTATTAATCAGCAGAACAGCAATGGAAGCATATTCTGACAATAAATATTTTCCTGGTTTAGTAATAAAGGGATTACATTTTACAGTGTGAAAAGAAGGAACTAAGTAGAGCTGATGCTCTACATTTAAAAACAGCGAGAATTCCAGGGATTTGCTGGTTGGAGAGTTAAAGAGGGGAAAAAAAGAATTTTAGTATCCAGGCTTTGCAGTCAGAGCGGACTCAGCACAGTGGTGGGTCAGGGAAGCTGAGCAGAAAGGCAGAGTACAAATGAGCGGTGTTGACTGGCAGTTGGGGGTTTGGAAATGTTGGTGGATCTGGATTCTGACAAAGCATAAATATGCGGCTGGGATTTCTGGTACACAGTGTGTTGCAACACTCAGTTGTGGTGGGGGAGTCAGGAAATTGTTTTAGTAAATACAAATATTTCAGAGGTTGAAAAACTCACAGAAACAAAATTCAGCATTCTGACACTCCAGCCTCTTCACATTTAATTGTGAATTCCAAATTGATCCTGGTTTTTGTAATATTTTTGCAGTAAAAAATAAATCTTTGTCAGAGAAAACAAGCCCATCATTGAACAAAATGATTTTCAGTGTAAAAGCATGGGAAAGGGCAACATGTGCATGTTTTTGGAGCATGATTACAGTTTTTGAAAAATGTCTTGAATATATAAAATTTGCTGGGTGAAATCATGGGGAAAACAAAATTATGGAAAATGTGAAAATAATGTCCTTGGTTTCATAAAGGCTTATTTAAATATGCATTGTGAGAGATTTCAGTCTCTTTTGTGTCATTTAGTTCTGCCTCAGTTTACGCCCTGAGTAGAAAAAACTAAGTATGTATATTGTAAGGATCTGGGGTTATAGCAGATCATAAATTAAATGAGAGAACAGTATGATACTGCAAAAAAGGCAAATATTCTGGGACATGTTAACAAGAATGTCCTATGTAAAACATGGAAGGCAAATGTTCTATTCTATTTGGGCACTGGTGAGGCCTCAGCTGGAATACTATGTCCAATTCTGGGTGCTACACATGGGTGGTGGGTATCGCAGGCAGGGGAAAGCACTGCCTTCTCAAACTTCCACTCCTGGCCCTTCCCAGCCCAGCCCCGTTCCTGGCCAAGGCTCTGAGCTCCAGGACTGGAGCAACCTGGGGCCATGCCACTTGCTGGCTCTCCAGAACTCTGGGGCAAGGGCCTCTCCACTTGCTGGTTCCCTGTAGCTCTGGGGTTGGGGGAGGCTGGGGCTGTGCCACTTGCTGGCTCCCTGAAGATCCAGGGCTGGGGTGGGAGGGTTGGGGGTGCTACCCTAGGGCAGAGAGGGGGCAATGTCCAGCAGCCACATTGTTGGGATGGGAGGTGGGATGGGAGGAGGTTGGGCAGGGGCCAGCAGGCCACAGTGTGGGGGAGGGGGGAGAGCATAGGATCTGGTGGGTGGGGTTGGGCGGGGGTGCTTGCCTCCCCAAACCATGAGGTCATCCACCACCCATGGTGCTACACATTAGGAAAGATGGACAAATTGGAGGGAGTCCAGAGGAGAACAACAGTAACCAAAGATTTAGAAAATCTGATATAGGAAGACAGGTTGAGAGACAAGTATGTTTAGTCTAGTGAAGAGAAAGCTGGAGAGGGGTGGGACATAACAGCATTCACATATGTAAAAGTTTGTTATAAAGAGAATGGTGATCAATTATTCTCCATGACAACAGAGAGAACAATAAATCAGCTTAGTTTTCAGCAAGGGAGATTTAGGTTGGATATCAGGAAAAAACTTTATAAGGTAGTTATCTACTGGAATAAGTTACCAAGGGAGGTTGTGGAATCCCAACCAGTGGATGTTTTTAAGAATAGACAAACACTTCTTAGGGATAGTCTGGTTTTACTTCTTGTTTGAGCATATGGGATAACAACATACCATAAGAATATATGGTCAATTAAATGACCTCTTGCAGTCCCTGCCAGCCCTGCATTTCTATGACTCCATGATTACCATTTAAGTAGATGACCCTGGAAGATCTGAGACTTTAAAACCTTGTCTGTGAAGCTCCGAAAAGGCCTTTGGAAACAGAGAGTAGGAATAACTTAGTCAAAGAGGTTAATGCTGAGGTGCCCCAAGAATCAGGATCAAAGTATGAAATAGTTTCACAGGAAAGCATTTTTAAGTGCCAAACACTATATTAAAAGACTATCTGAATAAGCCATTTCATAAAGGATCCACAGTACCATTGTTTTTCTTCACTAAGAAATGCTCAGAATGCTGTGACATGTAACATATCATTGGGAAAATACTTATTCAGCACAGACCAAATTTATAGATGGATATAACTACTTTTTAGCTGGTCCCAACCTGCCCTGCGATACAGTAAGTGTAATTATGCACAAGTATTTAGCTGTGCAGTACACATTTAGATGCCTAACTACCTTCCTGTGGGTAAGTTATTCTGAGTAAGTTATTCTGAGAGTCACTTGTTCTGAAGTAATACATGTTACAGGCAGTCCCCGGGTTACGTACAAGATAGGGACTGTAGGTTTGTTCTTAAGTTGAATCTGTATGTAAGTCGGAACTGGTGTCCAGATTCAGCCGCTGCTGAAACTGACCGCCAGTTCTGACTTACATACAGAATCAACTTAAGAACCCCAAGCGTCCCCAAGTCAGCTGCTGCTGAAACTGATCAGCAACTGATTCCAGGAAGCCCGGGGCAGAGCAACTCTGCCTCGGGCTTCCTGTAGTCAGCGCTGGTCAGTTTCAGCAGCGGCTAAATCAGGATGCCTGGGGCAGAGCAGCTGGGGTGCTGCTGGGTTGCTCCAGTAGCGCCGCTCCTCGGCACTACTGGACCAACCCAGCAGCACCCCATCTGCTCTGCCCCAGGCTGCTGAAACTGACCAGCAGCGGCTGAATCAGGACCAGAGCAGCTGGGGTGCTCCTGGGTTGGACCAGTAGCGCCCAGAGCGGGGAAACCGGCAGCGGAGCAGTCCAGGCGCGCCTGGGGTGCCCCGCTGCCTGAGCGCCCCCCTCGGCTTTGCAAAGTCACGGAGAAGCCGGCAGCGGAGCAGTCCAGGTGCGCCTGGGATGCCCCGCTGCCCGAGCCCCCCCCTCGGCTTTGCAAAGCCGCGGGGAAGCCGGCAGCGGCTTTGCAAAGCCGCGGGTGGGGAGGGGGGCTCGGGCAGCGAGGCAGCCCAGGCGCACCTGGACTGCTCCGCTGCCGGCTTCTCCGTGACTTTGCAAAGCCGAGGGGGGCGCTCAGGCAGCGGGGCACCCCAGGCGCGCCTGGACTGCTCCGCTGCCGGTTTCCCCGCGGCTTTGCAAAGCCGCGGGGAGGCGGGTGGGGGGGCTCGGGCAGCCCAGGCGCCCCTGGGCTGCCCGAGCCCCTCCGCGGCTTTGCTCTGCGTCTTCCTGGTCTGCAGACCAGGGAGACGCAGAGAAAGCCCCAGAGTACACGGGTGGCAGGACCGCGAGGTCCCACAGTCCGTGTACTCTGGGGCAGCTCCGTTCGTATCTGCGGATCCGACATAAGTCAGATCCGCATAAGTCGGGGACTGCCTGTATATTGTTGTAACATAAGACCAGATTTATGTTTCTTTCACTGAAGCCAATGGCAAAACGTTCATTTACTTCAGTGGGATTAGAAGTGGAAATAGGGATAATTTAATTAAGCTTGTATTAAATTTGACATGCAAGAAACAAAGGAAATCTAGTTTTCAAATGGTACAACTAATTACATAATTTAATTTATTCTTAGATAAAAAGAAGACTGATGGAGGCATTTGAGGGAGAAAAAGGACCTTGGAAAAGGGAGTGGAGTCTACAGGGGCAGAAGGGAGAAAAAGAGCACTCTAGAGAGAGCAGATACTAATAATAGTCCCATAGAAAAGGAATGAAAGAGGCACTATCACACAATTATGGATCCCGTCTGACAAGAAATAGAATTACTACTCACTGGCTTTTTCAGAATGCAGAACCTTGACCCATCATTAGCCTGTGGGATGATATTAAAGCTGTCAAAAGAGGGGAATGCATTTGCTCTTCCTGACAGACAAAACAAAACACGAAACAAGACATGCTTTAGGAGATGTTCAGAACTAAATCAAATCCATAGAAAGGCCTGGAGTAAGATCTCCATAAACAAGATAATCCTTACAAACCCAATTCAGCTGAAGTATTAACAATCTGGTGCAGGAGTATGCTGACCTTGCATTCATAACAATGTGCCAACATTTGTTAACAGTGGTAGAAATGTTATTTAGAAAATGCCAAACAACTCACAGCACCTCAAACATCACATGGATACTCTTAAAAGACAGTAAAAGACGTTAAAAAAAGGAATGATGAGCTTGGATAGTGGTCTAAACCCCATATAAATCCATTTGCCTTCTGACTAATGAAACCTGGTTTAGACTGAGTGCCCTCCCCCCCCAACCTTGTCCCCTCTTCTAGGAATACCAGCCTGTCTAATTTCCTATGGAGACATTGCTGGTGCATAAAAAGAGAATGCCTGCTGAGAAAACCTCTGGATCAGACACATTCCCTATTGAGCTATCAGAATATCAGAAATTATTAAATTAATAATTAATGTTATTAAAGATATTTTTCTTTTGTAATTTTACTTCAGTTTGGACTTCATATATGAGGAAGGCTGCAATGTCAAACACACACTGTACGAACAGAAACAAAATCAGCTCATGAGGCCACATCAAGTATCATTACTCATGCAGCTACAATGTCACAAATACCCCAGTTTCGGTATCTCTGGTCCCATATGCACCACAGCAATGGAAGGATGTAGGTGGGGCAAAACTCTGCCTTTATTGTGGAGTGTTTGTTTGGGCCTACTCACCTCCTCCTTTCATGATAGTTAAAGCAGTCTCAGGAATGGTCTGAGGATCCACTTTTTATGACTTCCTGGGAGCTTTGGATAAGCAGAGCACCTCAGTGATCCAGACCCAAATTCTACCCCTGAGAAGCTGAGGAGCTTGCGTAAAGCTGTTTCGGCAGCTCTAGGCCACAGGGGAACCTTCTTATTTAGGGATGTAGGAAATCCATTGATTTAAAGGCCATTTTATGCATCAGAGCAATGTAAAGGAACCTGGGTATGACAAGGTCCTTTAACTCTAGTGTGTGTGTGTATGGGACGGGACTTTTTTTGGGTCAGGGGCTGCTAACCCACAGGAAAATCAGAAATAAGTTGAGGGCGACATACAAGTGAGAAGCAATTAAAAAAAAAAAAGAAAAAAAGTCAAATACAACTCCCCTGCCCTCCACCGCTACAACAACAAAAACAAAACAAAAAACAAAAACCCTCCCTGACATGCCCCCAACCAAGAAAGACACTCCCCACATTCCCCTCCCAAACCAGAGCCTGGGGGGCCCAGCTTTGGAGATTTTGTGTGCTCCAGCCCTGTGTGGGTGTGGGGGGGGGGGGCAGCAGGAATGCCCCAGGCTCTGAGGTTCCCCACCCCAGCTCCAGTGGGATGAGGAGGAAGGAATGAACACATTAGCGGAGCTCTGCTTCACTGGAAAACCTCTGCATCACTGGAAAAGAAAAAGAAATCTCATCAAGAAAAAAGGCAAAACAAAAACAAAAGTCTCTTACTTACTCTATGAGGAAAAATGAAAATAAAGGAAAAATAAAGTTTCCCTTGTCTGAGAGAACAGAATGTACGTAGTTAGAGAAACTAATTGTGGGGACACCTGGTGGCAGTGAGATACCCCCCCTGAATTGGGGCAGGTGCATAGGGTACCACACAGAACTCTGAAGGCATTAGCCCTCATAGAACTTCCAGGAAATGCATGCTCTCTTTAAGGTAAACTTCAAGGGAAAAAGCAATGGTGTTCTGCCCTTTTGTGGCATAAGGTAGCCTGAAATTTTCCTTGCCTTAGAAATGTCAGGAAGTTCAATCTCTTTCCTGTTTCACTGGAGATTTGGTTGAAAAATCTAAAAGTGTGATTTGGGAGTTCTTTCACCCTTTCACAGAAGCACAGGTGAAGAAGCATAACAAAGAAGCTTTTCCTCTAACAGTTTTTTTGCGTGTTTGAGTTAAATATATCTTAGCAACAAGAAGAAACAAAAAATGTGTGCTTTTGAAATAATTTTATTTCCCCTTTCATAGTTTCTCTGGTGTCGCAATTTTACAATTTCACCAGTAACCCATGTGAGTGTTTCCGCTTTGAAAAAATTGAACCAGTGAGACTCTTTTTCTGTACCTTGATTGGAATAAGATTTACAAAATCAGTGGTTCAAAGCATGGAAATTACTAGGGTTCTCTGAAAATGTTGGTATTTTGATACTCTCAGTCAGGAGAATTATTACGGTGGGAACCCACTGATGGACTGTCTTTACATTAAATTATTCTCCAAAATTCAGATTAGAAAAGTCATTCAGGCATAAGCTTTCATTTAGAAACTCTGAAGCATGTTGTCATGCTAAATTCATAGATGAGTTTGACATTTGTCTTGAATACATGCTCCTGCCCTTAAGTTCTAGATTCAAGTAATAAATACAAACTATAGTAAGAAATGAGTTACTGATCCTAGGTGCATCAATGCTGGGTTTTTTACTTGAAAAAGATAATAAAAAAGAGAACACACAAAGAATCCTGCCCCCATTTTACTATAATAATCTAAGTAATCTTTATATATTTAGAAGTGAAGACGTATATCTTCTCAGGTGTAAGGTTCCATTCCAAAAGCTTGGGTTTTAATAGAAACAACAAGCAAACTCATTCACAGGTAGCCTTGAAAAAAAAATATCCAGCAGAAATACAGTAGTTTATAATCTTATTATAATCAGAGCTTGGTTAATTATTTTTCCCTTCCTAGATTTCTCTGGGCTTTAGACTGTATATGTGTGTAATACATCACACACTGTATAATTTCACATTGTGTTTTTTATATATGCATCTCTCTCTCTAGATATACACATGTGTTTATATAAACACATGTATCTCACATATGTTCTCATAATTTTTATCACCTATCTATTGCTGGTGTATATACAGCGATAGAAAAATCTGTATCTATAACATTTTGCCCACTTATATTTCTTTCTATGAATGATAAATAATTAGTGTTGTAGCTATAAAGCTTATATATTCCTAGTCAATGACACCTTCAAGGTCTCAGTACTGCCTACTGCTTGACCTTGGTTTAAAAGCTCACAGAATGGAAACCTTGAAACCAAGATCAACGAGATTCATTCTGACAGAAACCAGATGCAGCACAATAGAGAAAAATGCACATTTAATTTTAGTCTTTTTTAAGCAGCCCTCACTGTTACCAGTTCTTAACATCCTAACGTACAGATTGTCCTTCACAATATGTAGCATTCATTTAATGCTCCAATTACATCTTGCTTGTGCAGTACTGTAAGTACAATAACGCTAGTGATTCTACATTATTCCTTTTTTTGCAGCAGAGAACACATACCAGTGGCAGTAATATAATAGGGTGCTACAGCTTTAGAATGAGGCTCTTTCATTGAAAGATTCCTAACTTCATAAAACAGAATACAATAAGAAACATTATATTTAATAACATTTGAATAAGACGGTTATGAGGCTGTAATACAAATGATCTACACAATGAATATTTTTGACCTCAAAGATGCTGCTATTGTCTTATGTTAATGTTCATTTGTATAATCTGCAGGAAGACAGCTAAACTCATGCATGGTTTAGTATATTTCTTATTGGGTCTCTCATGGAAAATGAAACATCAGCTCTACAAGATGGAAAGCTGAATCTGAGGTCACGTGTTTTGTGTTAAATCAGTGTGGTCCATATTAAATGGACTTAAAATAACTGGCTAATCCCAAATCAGAATTCTGAATGAGGAATGCCCACTAAATGGGGGTATTTTCAGAAAGATGTGTGCCAATCCTCAATACTTTTATTAGTGTTTTAAAAAGAAACATAAAATCATGGTTGATAATGGTTGCAGATGACACAAAGTTTGGTGCAATAGAAATTAATGACAGATCCCGGATTCAAAGCAATATGAGTGTCTAGTAAGGTGAGTCCCAATGCATGGGAATAGACTAGAGCATTGGATCATATTCACAGGGTAGGGACAATATGCCAGAAAACACTGAGTCCAAAAAGGACTTAAGTTGGTTAGCTTCAGTCATCCTAAACATAAGCTCCCAATATAATGCTGTAGCAAAAAAACAACTAACATGATAGTTGGATCTATAACTAGGGAAATATTGAAAAGGTGCAGGATGATGTACTTATATGTGGCACCGGCAAGAAGATTAATGGCCCTTGTGTCCATGGTTCAAAAAGAGAAAGGTGAAAAATTGTAAAGGACTCAGAGAAGAGCTATACAAATGATTTGCAGTAGAAAAAGAAGCTTGACACAACTAAATGAATGTAGAATCTTTACGTATCAAAGAGGTAACTTGATCAAAGCTTACCTTCTACCTCTGTAAATTACGTGTGACTGTAGGAGCACTTTAATTTATTGGACAAAGGTGTAACAGGATCCAATGGCTAGACATTCATGTTACAAAAAATAAAATAAAATGAAACTTTGTAATAGTAAGAGTAGCTAGTCATTGGAACAATTTACTAAAAGAAATGGCAAACTTGTCAGTAGCTGGAGTCTTCAAACTGTGATTGGATTCTTTTCTAAAATACATGCTCTAGTTCTTGCACAAGTTATTGGACTTGATTGTGTTCATAGGGAGAAATAATTTTTCCATTGCAAGAACCACTACATGAATTTCTGTGGTTTGTGTTGTGAAGAAGGTAAAACTAGATTATTATATTTATAATCCCTTCTGCTCTTAAAAACCAGTGAATATGTAACCCAACTTTCAACTACAGGTTGTATCTCCCTTAACCGGGACTTCCTGGTCCAGCAACATTCGCTGTACAGCATGGACCATGGATGTCCCTGGACCACAAAGCCCAGGAAGAGAGAGATCTGGCAGCGGGGCAGGAGCTCTGTAAGGGGCACTGGCAACTCAGCTGGGAGCCCAGAGTGTGTGTGAGGGGGTGGGGGGGAGTTCTGGCCCCAGCAGAGTTCCCTGACCCCAGCATCCAGATAGCTTTTGCCTGGCTGCAGCTGTGGATCTCCAGGCCTGGCCAGTGAGCTCCAACCCCAACAGCAGCCAGAGAGCTCTGGCCTGGGCTGTGGAGCTCCATCTCTACCCCAGCTGAGGGGCTCCAGCCCCAGTTGTGGAGCTCTGCCCTGGCTGTGGTGCTCCGGCCCTGGTAGCAGCAGGGCCAGGGAGTGCCCTGGAGGGTTGAGGCAGCAATGGAAGCAGGCTGGAGCCCTAGCCTGGTGGCAGCATGGACACAAGCGGAGGGATCTTCCCTGGTCTGGCAAATCACCTCATTTGGGACCAATCAGGTCCCAAGGGTGCTGGACCAGCAAAATCCAATTTCTATCTGTAAAGTGTAGTCTAGTTGCATGACCCTCTAAAAATTCAGATTAAGATTAAAATATTCAAAAAATAGTAATTTTCACATTTTCTGAATTATTCTGAATTATTCAACTCATTGGAAGTGTCCCCATGATCTTCCTCCCTTCATAACCTCTCTCCTCCAACAGGTCCTATGACTTTTTACCCCCACAGCAATCCCCAGCTACCCCAATTGACGATTATTGGGCGGTGGCCCCTATTTGAGAAAGTTACCTGGGAAATCCTCCCTTTCCAGTATCTCCAGGGATCATGTCAGAATTTTTCTTTCAGTGCATCCTGGACTAGACTGCTTTCCTCTTCTGCTTCTATTTGGGGGCAGCAGCCAGTAACTTTCCCCCTCATGCTTTTGAGAGAGAAGTTGGCAGGCTTGTTTCCGGCCCTCAAGTGTTGTCATGGATTTTCTCCTCAAAACTGCTTCTCATGTGCTATTTTAAGCACATAAGAACGGCCATACTGGGTCAGACCAAAGGTCCTTCTAGCCCAGTATCCGGTCTGCAGACACTGGCCAATACCCGATGCCCCAGAGGGAGGGATCACAGCAGGTAATCCTCACCATTCCTACCCATCCTGGCTAATAGCCATGAATCTATCTAGCTCTTTTTTGAACCCTGTTAAAGTTCTAGCCTTCACCACATCCTCTGGCAAGGAGTTCCACGGGTTGACTATGTGCTGAGTGAAGAAAAACTTCTTTTTGTTTGTTTTAAACCTGCTGCCTATTAAAAAAAAACCTGCTGCTTATTTTTTCACTGTAGGCTCCATGTCTCTGCCAGAAGGAGAGTGAGAGAGAGCATGCTAAATATTTCTGAAGCTCAGAAAAATTTGGTTCAAAAATATTGTTGACAGTTTTGGGATGGGACGAGTATTTCTTCTGTTACTTGCAAACAGTGGTTTTTTGCAAGAAAAAAGGTGCTGGTACTCCAGGCTCAAAGTTGTTGAGAAAAAAAAACAACTGTGCCAGGGGCCCGAAATACAGTTGCGGCCCCTTTAAGAGCCGCGTGTCCCAGGCGGCCTTTGTCGGGAGCCAAGCTGCCCCAGGAAATAGGTGCCAGTACGTCAGAGAGGAATCGCATTCAATTCCAGTAAGAGGGAAAAATAGGTGCCGGTATACTGTCCCAGGGTGTACTGTCACAAAAAAAGCACTGCTTGCAGATGTGCATATTCCTAATCATCAGGATGCCGCCTCTCTATATGATGCTGATGTTAAACCAGGCCAAACTTTTGCATTTTCTGTTTTGTAAGCTGAAACTTTCTATAGCAAAAATAGCAAAAACAACATAAGCAATAGAAGGTAGAGCTGGATTTTGAGTATCCCAGATTTAGGGGATATTTGGATCCAGGACTGTTAAGAATTAGGGTTTTGGTTCATTCCACTGCTGAGATAGGGGCACCTTCAGAAATACTGATTTGAAATCTGAACTCTTGTAAATGTTGGCAGTATTCAAATACAGGGTTATGGTTTTGTCACAGCTCTGAGGAGATCACACTTGAGGCCAAGATTTTCAAAAAATAATTAATTGTGCGTGCCCCAATTTTTGGGTGCCAAATTTGAGACACATTAAATAGTCCAGAAAGAGCTGCGCTTATACCCTCCAAAACCTATCCCCTTTTGTGGCATCTTAGGGTACGTCTAGACTACCGGGTTTTGTCGACAGAAGTTTTGTCGACAGATACTGTCGACAAAACTTCTGTCGACAAAGAGCATCCAGACACATTGAGTTCTGTCGACAAAGCAAGCTGCTTTGTCGACAGAACCCTGTAGTCTAGATGCAAACCTACAGGCAATAACACCTTCTGTCGACAGAACTCTGTCGACAGAAGGTGTTATGCTTCGTAAAATGAGGTATACCAGCGTCGACAAAACTGCTGAGTTCTGTCGACGTTATGTCGACAGAACTCAGCGGTAGTGTAGACGCTGGTATAGTTTTGTCGTCAAAAGTCCACTTTTGTCAACAAAACTCAGTAGTCTAGACACACCCTTAAATTGGGCATCCAAATCACTAGTCACTTTGGAAAATCTTGGCTTTTTTGGTTTACATATATGCGTTCAAATTTACACAGAAAACACAGTTTGTAATAAATTAAGGCAAAGTGCCCAACTGAAGAAATCCTGAAGTAGGAAGAAATCAAGATACCTCAAAATCTTACTCCCAACATGCAATTATTAAGCAAACAGTGCTCACACAAACAACAAAAACAAACTGGGAACCAATGAAAAAAATGGCAATTCTTGAATACTCACTAGAATATAGAGTTTTGCCAGCTGGTAGTTGCCATGACCAAAACTCTAAGCTTACTGAAAAAAAAAAAAAACACGTTTTTTTTAATGTTATCAACTATGGCCTTTCTCCTGAAGACTCATATGTGGTCGGGTGTATGTGCCCATGCATATAATCTTGCAGGGCCAGGGCCTGTGCCACAGGCTTGGTCATGTGATATGCTGAGTGCCCTCAACTCCCATTGACTTCAGGGCTCTAAGGAACATGAAGAATCAGGGCCTAATTCCCTCCCCTTTCCCAGTTTTGCTTTGGGATAATTAATTTTTGAAATATTTAGAGGAGTAACCCATTCTGTTATGAAATATTCCTATTGTTTACAAAAGTGCTTTGCTCTCTCCTGAAATTTGTAGATAATTAAAAAGCTTCCTTCAGAAGTCACATCTGATGTCACTAACTTTCTCTAAAGTTTACAAACTGTTTTGAACAGGACTCCGCTTTTGGGGCCATTTTGATCTTGAAGGGAGATCCTATTCAGATTTTATGAACTATTTGTAAAGGTCCCACGTTTGAAACGTGCGTATCAAGGTAGTGAATTTTCTGGAGAATTATTTTGTGGGTTTATCTCCTAGTTAACAGTTTTCAGATCAGCTTATGTTTCCCAATCTATGGCTATGTCTACACTACAGAATTTTTTTCGGAAAAACGGCTATTTTCTGAAAAAAAACTCATGGCGCGTACACCTCAAGCATGTTTTTGTGCTAAAATTAAAAGAACAGAGAAGTTTTTCCAGCATAGGTATTCCTCATTCTACGAGGAAGAGGTCTTTCACAAAAAGGAGTGTGTGGAGGGGGAAGAAAGGTTTTTTGTGCAAAAAGAGAAAAAAGGAAAAAAGCACAGGTTCCCTGATGGCCATTCTGTACATAGCAATCAGAGCTTACTTTCGAGAGAGTGTCCATGCAGTCTGGATGCTATCTTTCACAAAAGCACATTGCTTTTCAATGCACTTTTGCAGTGCGGATGCGTGTTGCACCAGAAGTTTTTGTGGAAGATCTTTTCCGAGAAAAGCTTATTGCACAAGAAGCCTGCTGTCTAGACGTAGCCCATGGGAGATACTATCTGATATTGTTTGATACTGGAACAATGGGAAATGGGATATGTAATAATCTTGTATTTTGGCATGGGGCAGTACAACTCATTTACTCAGGGGAGATGAAGAAAATAGCTAGATGGTCCGCAAAGGTAAACCACTAAGTTGTATAGAAGGACTTTGCAGAGACAGTAGACAAACCCTAACATATGATTAAAGTGAAAGTTAACGATATTCCACAATGGGGGCTTGTTGGATCTTTGAAGCAAGAGGAGGAAGATGGTGGGTTGTCTATATCATGGAAAGACTGTACCCAAAACTCTATCATCTTAGCATTCTTCTATTATGGTCTTATCTTCTTAGCATTTCCTACTAGCTCCATCAATGGTAGCAGCAAGGGTAGAGTTGCCACCTTTCTCATTGCAGGTACCTGGACCCCTGATGCTTTGTCCTGACTCTTTCCCAAGGTCCCGCTCTGCTCTGCATCTCCTCCAAGGCCCCACCCCTTCCTGTCTCATCTTCAGGCTCTGCCCTCTCCACCTCATCCCGCAAGGGACCTCCTTCACTCTACCTTTTTCACCCAAGAGCATAAGCTCATCATTTGCTCCTCTCCCATTATTCACTGGATCATCTCTATCTTCTCCTCCCCTTCTTCCCTCAGCTGGGCTCCCTCTGCTCTGGGGCTGAGACAGGGGCTGCTGCAACCTGACAAGGAGCTTGCCTGCAGTAACTGAACTTTTGACGGCCGTTGTAGGACTAGATTCTGCCAAGTCCCCTTTTTGACCAGACTTTCCAATCAAAAACTGGGCACTTAGCAACCCTAAATGGCACCTAGACACAGAAACCAAAGACTGGGTAAAACTTGGATTCTGGTAACTCTCAACACTGGGTGGATAGTTATAGACCTGCCAAACAGGTTTTAATAGCTGCATTATTACTCTGCTCACAGCAGGCTGAGATGGCGATTAAAATGTTGGAAGACACCAGTTGCCTGTCTATGCTGTTTGTGGTAGTAAATGTGGGTAATTTTCAGGGAAAAATTCTAGCAAAGTAGTGTACAAAAGTCCAGAGAGAATATGGTACAGGGTAAATAGAAAAAGGAAGACAGAGAAAGAAAGGCTAGCTAAAAAGCTTGGGAGCTGGATACTTAAATAACACTTAGGAAACTTTAGCACAGGAAGGCTGGAAGCATATGGCTGAACCTAGAATGTGAGACTTTTCAAATTTATTCTTTACTGAAAACACAAGGGCTGCATCTAGACTGGCAAGTTTTTCTGCAAAAGCACTGCTTTTGCGGAAAAACTTGCCAGCTGTCTACACTGGCCGCTTGAATTTCCGCAAGAACACTGACGATCTCATGTAAGATTGTCAGTGTTCTTGCGGAAATGCTATGTTGCTCCCGTTCAGGCAAAAGCCCTCTTGCGCAAATGCTTTTGCACAAGAGAGCCAGTGTAGACAACGTGGTATTGTTTTGCGCAAAAAAGCCCCGATCACGAAAATGGTGATTGGGGCTTTCTTGCGCAAAACCGCGTCTAGATTGGCACGGACGCTTTTCTGCAAAAAGTGCTTTTGCGGAAAAGCGTACGTGCAAATCTAGACGCTCTTTTCCGCAAATGCTTTTAACGGAAAACTTTTCTGTTAAAAGCATTTGCGGAAAATCATGCCAGTCTAGACGTTGCCAAGAAGATATCTTACCTGTCTTGGAATATATGGACAATGTCTGACTGAGACGTACAGTTTTTACAGGTTGGTATTATTTTTACTTTTTCTCTTTTTACTATAGTGAATTAAGTTTTTAAAGGCCACTTTTAGTCTGAGAATGTTCTTTACATAAATATCTTGTGGCCTCTTCTTGAAGGGAAATCACACCTTGACCTGTGAGGAGAGTCAGACAGAGGAGCATGAGGTCACAGACCAGGCGCTTTTCTTTCAAAGAAGTGCATCCCAGACATTGACTAAAGTCAGCAAGGTAACAGAGGGAGTGAATTGGCTACAGAAATAGGAGAATAAAGATCATATAAACTTTCAGAGATTTGTGGAGGAGCTCTAATTTAAATTTTCACATTCAGGTCAAAAGGGCTTGTGCTTCCAATATCAGAACTGATATCTGCTTGAAGAACTGTCCTTTGAAAAGGAGCTTTAGTTATCTCAGCCAGTGTCAGATTGCTGGGGAAGGGCTTTAGAATCAGTTTCTCTGCCTCAGATGACACTTGTGCTTGCTAGCTAGTGGCAAGCCTTCGGTGTTAGGAGGGATCCTGTAGAGTGCCAGGGTTTGGTTAGTACTTATGTGTCTTCAGCTATTCAAGGCAGTGACATCACATAGATGTAGTCCCTTTCTTGTATGATCTCTCCATGGTTTCTACATTCAGCAACTACCTTGTTTTCTGGAGTGCTCTTGTAAACTGTTCACCTTTAGGCAGAATTTTATCCTAACAGGTTGCTCCATGTGTTCTTGAAGAACTGTCCATAAGTGAGTCTAGTGTCATCTCCACATCACTAATTTTTGAAGTGGATGGGTATAGCCTCAGAATCTGCTTCAGCCTATCATTTACCTGAAACTCCCAGAGGCAAACCTAATACAGACTTTATCTATAATAGCCATTTTGTAGTGTATAGTGTGAAAAAAAAGCCACCTGCCCAACAAAAGTTTCACCAATAAAAACAACAGAGTGGACAGAACTATGTTGGTGGGAAATGCTCTCTCAGGGTATGTCTACACTTGCCCCTTACTTCGAAGTAAAGAGGCAAATGAAGCATACCGAAGTTGCAAATCAAGCCCGGGATTTAAATACCCCGCGCCTGATTTGCATGTTCCTGGCCGGTCGCCATTTTAGAAATTCGCTAGCCCGGAGTAACTGTCCGCGTCTACATGCAGCAATGAAACGGGAGTCCAATTTAGCCCTAATTCAAATTAGCTGGTAAACCTCATTGCAGGAGGTTTTGATCACAGCCTTCATCTTCCAGAAGGGAGGTTCCAAAGAGGATGGAGAGAGACTGTTCTCAGTAGTGATGGATGGCAGAACAATGAGCAATGGTCTCATCTTACAGTGGGAGAGGTCCAGGTTGGATATTAGGAAAAACTATTTCACTAGGAGGGTGGTGAAGCACTGGAATGGGTTACCTCTAGGGAGGTGGTGGAATCTCTATTCCTAGAGGTTTTTAATTCTCGGCTTGACAAAGCCCTGGATGTTTTGATTTAGTTGGGATTGGTCCTGCTTTGGGCAGGGGGCTGGACTGGATGACCTCCTGAGGTCTCTTCCAGCTCTATGATTCTATGACACTGCACACTGGAACCTCCCCTGCCTCCTGCTTTCCCTCTTCCCTCTGAGGCCCCACCCCTTGTCCCCTCTCCTCCCCCAGTTGTCATAGCTGCTCTCTCCATCCCACCTCCCACTTCCTGCCAGCTGAGCAGGACTCTAGGGGTGAGGTGGGGCAGGTCAGGGGTAAGGAAAGTCTGTTTCCAGGGATGCATGACTGAGATGGGATAGAGGAGAGAGAGCCCCATTCCAGAGGTCAAGGGTGCGTGGGGTGTGGGGGGGAGGGAGAATCGCACTCTGAGGATCTGAAGGTGAGTGGGGTGCATAAGGTTACCAACTTTCCAGGATTGTCCTGGAGTCTCCAGGCATTAAAGATTATGACATGGGATGAAAGTGCCGTGAATACATCCTACCAGAACTGGTAACCTTAAGAGCGGGGAAGGGAAAGCTTTTGGGGGTGAAGAGGTGAGTGGGCTAGGATGTGGGAGGGAGACTCACACTCAGGGCAGGATGGGGGAAGCCACTGGTTCCTCTCTCTGCTGCAGCCATTCCTGAGTGTGCCTCCAGGCTCCAGCAGCAGCTGCTGCTATCCTCTCCCATCCTCCTCTCCTCTCCCCACCATGGTGCAGGCCGGTTACTGAGGGAAATCAGACTTTTAGTATCTGATAACACTGCAAAGCTGCAAAGACTAGACACCAGGCAACCCTTGATCTGTTGCCAGAAGAAACATGTCTATAGCATCATAAGGTAGGTGTGACCCTAAAGATAAAGCCAGAATGGTCAGACTGCAGTAACCCCAATAAGCTGCTTGTTTTGTCTATGCTTAATGTCAACCAGGCAATAAAGAGTCTTAAGAAAACTGAACTCATAGTTACAGTAGCATTATATTTGTTCTATAGTTATAAAGTAATAAGAAGACACTCCAGAGTACATTTCTGGAAGATGACTGCCATTTCTCTTGTGACTGAAATCTTTCATCCCTCAGCCTTGTGACTCACAGTTTCACAATCCTAGTCATATTTTAATTCCTGGAACTTTTTACTGCTTAATACACACTTTTGAGTGCAGCAACATCACACTCCAGAAAGCTCAGAGAATTCTGAATTAAAAGCAAATCCACTTGACTCATTTGAAAAACAAAAATTCCCCTTCAATTAATTCCTCATAGGTAATGAAGATTGTTACACATAGGACTCTGACATACTTGCTTCTATTCAACAAGTTAAGGATAAAAGCCTATGGCTAAAATTGAAGGGTAAAAACTTTCCCTTTTGCCTTGTTGCGTATCATAAATGTTCAGTGCTGTTGAAAACCCCACCCAGAGAATATTGTTTTGGAGACACCAACCACATTTTGAGAAAACTGAAAATAATTAATTTTAGTTAGTACTAAGTTTTTTACAAGCTCCACAGGTTAAGATGGAGGACTTGACTTGATCATATGCTTTACTGTTTTTCTGCCCCAAACCTAACTGTATTAGTTTGTGGTAACTACACACTGAAATATAGTGCCTCAAGTTTCTCACCCAAATCCATTTTCTGGAACTCAATAGAAGCTTCTAGTGCTTAGGACTTTTCAAAATTTAGGGTACCTTTCTAGGTGCCGAACAGTGTATATAGAAGGCCAAATGTTTTTTTTGAAAATCTTAGTTACCATTTTTAATATATATGTAGTGTTCATGACAGGCACTTTATAAATAAGGGCATGTCTACATAGCATTATTCTGAAATAACTTTGCGAGCATCTACACAGCAAGCCCATTATTTTGCAATAATTTTGAAATAACAGGTGGCTTATTCTGGAGTCTATAACCCTCATTCTATGAGGAATAACGATTATTCCAAACTAGTTATTTTG
Source organism: Pelodiscus sinensis (assembly GCF_052426305.1). Lineage (NCBI taxonomy): Eukaryota > Metazoa > Chordata > Testudines > Trionychidae > Pelodiscus > Pelodiscus sinensis. The sequence goes on from NC_143052.1 coordinate 206,405,979, forward strand.
GAATAGTGTGTGTTTGTAGACAGGATGGCTGGAAATATTTTGAAATAAGGAGCCTCCAGGAAATCCAACAGGTGTCCTGCTGGCTGCTCTGTCCACACTCATCACAACTTTATAGCTTCCCTTCCCCTGATGCCCTTAAAGCTGCAGGCAGACAAGAAAGGGCTTGTGGCATGAAGCAGGTCCTGCTCATATTGTGCCACACAGCAGGACCCTGCACAGCCTTCCCTTCCTTCTGTCATGGCTGAGCCCACTGCTCCAGCTGAGCACCCAACAGCTATCAGCACCACCTCAGGCAGCTCGCAGGACCCTCCCTGGGACTGAAAGAGGCATGCACCTTCCTGCTCTGGTGCGGAGATCCTGGATGTCATTAAGGTCTGGGACAAGGAAGAAAACCTCCAGGATCTCCACGCCAGATGCAGGAATGCGGACATCAATGGCTGGATGGCTGATATCTTGGCCGCACTCAGGAGCAGGTCAGAATGAAAGTGAAGAAGCTGAGGCAGGCCTATGCCAAGGACAGGGAATGCAGCTCCCACTCTACGGCAACATGCTAGACAGGGGCAGCCCAAGACGAGCGGCCGGCAACTGGCGCCCCAGGCGGAATGCGCAATCAGCGCCCCCACCTCCGAGATGAGCTGCCGGCAACTGGAGCCCTAGGTGGAATGTGAGATCGGCGCCCCCGTATCCAAAGCCCTCAATGGTGGTATGTCCTCATTGGGCACCCCGTTTAACGCGGTGCCCTAGGCGACTGCCAAGTCTGCCTATACGCACGGGCCACCCCTGATCCCAAACCTGCCCATATTACTCCCAGCTTTACCACATCCTGGTAGGTGGGTCATTCTCCCTCCCATCTCCCCGTAGTGGACTCAGGATGAGATGCCTGTTGTCACCCTCCCAGGGGGCATAGCCAATAAGGAGGAAGAGGAGCCGGACAAAGCCAATACCATCTCTGTGCCCGCAAGCCAGGACCTCATGCTTGCCCTGGGGACAGTACCTCCTGCCCTGGACATCTCCCAGGCATCATCAGAAACTAGGGAAGGCCCATCAGGTGTCATTTCTTTCCCTACATGCACATAGGTGGAGGTGGTGGGTGGTGAGGGGCTGGGGTGCTCTCCTTGCTCAGCCTTCTTAGCTTGGGGATTGCACAGCAATCTGTGCATGTGGGTGCACAGGGAGCACCAGTCCGGGTGCACAGCCCCAAGAAGCTGCTACAGAGGACCCTTGTGCTATTGCTTACAGGGTGCTGGGGACCTGACATACTCCTGACACCGGGGTGGGAGGGACACCCTTCCACTACAGGCCACCACTAGGAGGATGGGGACATAGACACACACACTCACTCCCAGGAACAGCATCTGCCACTGACACACACCTCTCCCCCAATACCCTGCCCCGCCTCCTCCAGGGGGCAGGGATAGAAGTCCTCTCCCTGTGGGATGCCACCACTGCTGGACCTGGCATGTGCATGGCATGGTGGGAAACCCAGTTGTCATGTGACCCCGCACTCCCACCTGCCAGCAGGCTCCCGGTTTGGCCAGCATCTTTCCATGCCTGCTTGTCCCCAGGACTTGGGGGTAGCAATCATCCCTGTCCCCTGGGGCATCTGTGCCCCTTCAGGAAAGGGTCCACTGTCTAGGTAGCACGTCGCCTTTGACTGACCTGAGAGCTTTCAGTCTTGGCTCAAAGATGAGTGCAAGGCGTCAGGCACAGCATCTCCAGAGATGCGCTATTTCGAAATAAACTATTCCAGAGTTTTTCTTCTGGAATAGCTTATTCTGAAACAAGCATGCAGTGAAGATGTACCTTAAGGCTGTGTCTAGACTGGCAAGTTTTTCCGGAAAATCATCTGCTTTTCCGGAAAAACTTGCCAGCTGTCTACACTGGCAGCTTGAATTTCCGGAAAAGCACTGACGATCTCATGTAAAATCATCAGTGCTTTTCTGGAAAAACTATGCTGCTCCCATTTGGGCAAAAGTCTTTTTCCGAAAGACTTTTGCGCAAATGGGCCAGTGGTGACAGCATAGTACTGTTTTCCGCCAAAAAGCCCCGATCGCGAAAATAGCGATTGGGGCTTTTTTGCGGAAAAGCGCGTCTAGATTGGCCACGGATGCTTTTCCTCAAAAAGTGCTTTTGCGGAAAAGCATCCTGCCAATCTAGACGCGCTTTTCCGAAAATGCTTTTAACAGAAAACTTTTCCATTAAAAGCATTTTCGGAAATTCATGCCAGTGTAGACGTAGCCTGGCTGTATAAGCATTTTACAAGTTAGTGCCAAAAATGCAACATGATTACAAAAATTATGATAGAGACATTACTCAATGACATATTCAAGTCCGTTTGACAATAAATACCAAATAGCACTGAACTTCTATAATAAACAATAATAAATTCCCTCATTCTTTGCTCAGACACATTCCTTTTTAATATTTAAACAAGATTCTTCCCACTTAAAGTGAACAGGATTTATACCCTCATTCAACTATATGGAGATGGATCTAAAAATCTTAATAATTCTTCATCATGATTTTGTCTTTCTTTTACACAGGGAAACTATGTACGTATTATATCCAAACAGTATTAGACAGTATTAATTTTGGCCAAAGGCATATCTAATGCAATTTCATCAGCTTATTAAAAAGGGCGGCACAATGTTTTATGAGCAAATTAATAACATGCCCTGCCACTTTTCCAACATTTTAATCTTAGACATTTCATTGCTGAGAATAAAAACCTTATTAGTCTGGTGTGTCAGATAATGCTGGAAGTGCTCTACCGAGATTGGTAACATTGATCATAAGACCAGGAAATATTTTGAGGGAGGCACAATTCTTGGTGCTCTGTGTGTGTGTGGGGGGGGGGGGGGGGGAAGGGGGGGAGGCAGCAAGATGCAACTTTTTCAGGATGGAGACGCGTTTTTCCCCAATTCAAGTGAAGCCAGCTCTGCTATTGGTCCTCCTTTGCTCTGCCAAATTTACTTTGGAGAGTTAACACTTTTTCAATGCTAGTTTTAAAATTTAATTGCATTACTGACTTTGAAGAGGGGGAAAAAACTGAAGGAAGCATCCTTTCTCTCCTTGTGGACTCATACAAGACCAAACAAGCTGACTCATGTTCTTCAGTATGTATATTTTAGAACCCTGCTGAGAAATCTCCATCTGGATTATTCGGAATGTACTCTGGAGAGCACAGGTGCCTATCTGCAACAGTAGTTTATGAACTTTTGATCTTTAAATTCTCTCTACTGTTTGTTACTTACCAGTATGTACATTTTGTTTTGGTCTTAGATCTAGCTTCTTGGCTCATAAAATCCATTCTAGCCCATGATGTTAATGTGAAGATTTGCAAATATCCCAGTAACTTGTTTGCATCATTAGCCATGTCAGCTGATATGATGGGGAATCACCCCAACCAAACAAGAATGTAAGACTATTTTTATGAAATACTTTCAAAGAGATTTGACTGTAGGACAGCCATCATTAAAGCATCTACATGGATAATGTATCCTCCTTTAAAGTTTTTATCTGCTGATGGTGGATGTTTGATACATACTAAATAAGGTTAATTTTAATATGGAATATCTTGCTGTCAGAAAAGATTGAAAGTTCTCTTTTACCCTTTCATAAAAACCAATCACAATTCAGATAATGACCTTTATTGTAATTTACATTAAGGATTCAAAGTAGATTACATTTATACTGAGTTTAGGCCCCCTTTTTCACATGTAGAGTACATATGCACTCTCAGTAATGAAGTATCAGGCCCAGTAACTTTAGAGCAGAAAATGTATTTCACCTCCTCAAGCCTGTCTCTTTAAAGCAGTCTGTTATTTAAATGTAAAATGTACTGCCCATTTTCTTCACAGTGCAGCAGGTTATCATATCAGTCTGACAAACAGCCTGCCTTCCCTTCTCCTACCCTTTCTCTCTTATCCTTGCAACTTGCCGCTATCTCTTCTCCAATAGCTGATGACATGAGTAAATCAGTTGAGCTCATCATTTGCATTATTATTTTGTGGGGAGTTTCAGCAAGTCATGAGATACATCAGCAACATATTCCTTTAATGGGCAGCAAGGGTAAGAGCTGTTCAGCTGATTTCACCCCACTTTCCTCAGTGGGATAAACACTAATGATATTAGGCTTTATATACACTAGCACTTTTGCTGACAACACTTTTGTTGGTCACCATCAGGGGGTGTGTAAAAAACAACCTTGTGACCAACGTAAATTTTACTGACTAAAGTGCTGGGGAAGACAATGCTACGTTGGCAGGAGACATTCTCCCAGCATGATAGCTACTGCCACTGTTTCAGCCACTGTAGTGGCAGCGGTTTAATTATGATGGTGGGAGAGCTCTTTTCCACCTGCATAGGGATTTTATAGTGGCGCAGCTGCAGTGCTGCACAGCTGTACTGCTATAATGTGCCTAGTGTAAACAGGCCTCCTTACAGAGGGTACAAAGCGGGCGACTGCCCTGGCACCCAGTCATTCAGAAGGGCTGAGGGCTCCCGGTCACTGATGCTACCACTGCAGCAATGGTGGTGGCTGAAGCCCCAGGCCCTTTAAATCAGCGCTGGAGCTCTGGGCAGTGTGCTCCAGGCAGTGCTAAGGGCTGGATGGGGTGGGGTGGGGCATGGCACTATACAGGTGGTACTGAGGACTGGCTGTTCCCAGCCCCCTCAAGGCCCCACCCCTTCCAGGAGTGCAGAGCCACCCTCCCACCTTGCCCATGGATCTGGCAATTATATCTCCCCCCCACGCCCCGAGTGTAAACATAGCCCTAGGGTAAGCAATATCAGAATATAGTCCTACATGGCACTGCATGGTTGATTGGCTGTTGTGAGGGGGGCAAGGGAATCTCTGCTACTCCATCACACAGTGTTTTCTAGGAAAATGAAAAGGCTTTATCTGAGTGGTTCAAAAATACAAAATGGCTAAAAATTAATTAGGAGAGAAAATGAAAGATAAGAGTCTGACTCTACAGTACCAAAGAACAGCTAGTTTAAAAAATAGTTTCCTGGCACAGTTGTATCTCCAGCCCAGAAGAAAATTGTGTCCCATACTCTGGTAACACAAATGCGTTTGCTGAGCCCACTTTTTAAAAAATGGTTGCTTCTGTAGCATAGGAGGCGCTGCTAATATCACTGCAAATAGGAAATTCAATCACATTGAAATGGAAGCCTCCACAACTATATTTTTGTGGATATTTCATCTGCTTGGCAATTGTATGGTGATCTAATGTCAAATCAGACTTGGAAGACTGTACATCAGAGAGAGACTAGCACATACATGCACAGTGGGAGGCTTTATAAGGAACTGTGTACCGATACAGTGCAGTGTATTGACAAAGGTCACTGGGAGGTGATAAGAGGCCTGAGGTCATATTATCTTCTATGGTATATACAGGGCCACTGAGGGGGGAGGAGGGGTAAAGAGTAAAGGGGGAAGCTGTCTTAGGACCTGGCAATTTAAAAGGGCCCAGGGCTCTGAGCCTCCTACTGCTGCTGCGGCAGCAACAGTGGCTGGATCCCTGGGCCCTTTAAATCCCATTGGAGCACCTTGCAATGTGGTCTGGTCAGTGCTAGAGGAAACTAGCCCTCAGCCTCACCCTTCCTGCCAGAGGCCCCACCCCTCTGGGACTCCCAGAGCCAAACCACAGTTCCCATTGCCCAGGGCCTGCTGAAATCTTTTGCCAGCCCTGGGTATATGAGGCCAGTCATCATTTTCCAGAAGTGCTCAACCCCTTGCAGAATTAAGCTCCTAAAAAGATAGGAATTTTGGTAATTAAGTACAAATATGTAAAGCAATTCGAAAATGCTCTCCCAGCCTGTTGTTACCACATTAACACCTCTATACAAAGCTAAAAATACTTGTGTGTTCTTTCATCTAAAATTCATTAGGATGTTAATTGACTAAACAAATGCAACCTATTAAGCAAGGACACAAATTGATTCAAAGGTTCACCTTGAGCAAGTAACAGTCTCCTCTTATTACAAAGGACTTGGAAGTGCAGGAGAAAATAATACGAGAGCGTAGGATCAGGCACACGATCATCCCCATATACTCATCACCTTTAGCTGAAAAAGAGAGAGAAAAGCTGGAGAAAGGGAAGGAGGGAGGAGAAGGAAAGGAAGATTCTTGAGACAGTGTTAAAATAAAGATGATGCCAAAAATGTTTTGTAGAAATTACCCTCAGGAGCTATAGAATTGTTATGTGTGGAATGACACCTTGTTATGGGTTGAATTAAAGCCTTGCTGAGATAAAAAGTTAACTCCAGTCACTGTAATTGTAAGGATAGCCTCCCTACCTCAGACAAAAGGAATAAGTGAATTTTGGACATCCAGGAATTTTGGACTGTGTGGGCAGAGATGATTTTGGTGAGTGTTTTTTTTTTTTTTTTTTTTTTGGTTTGGGGTGGAAGAGGGAAGATACATTTGGGAAGAAAGTAGACCAGAGAGTCACATAGAAGAAGCAGCAAGAAGAAGCACTGCAAAGGAGAGAGTATGATGCTGAAAGAAGCTTGGGAAAAGGTTTTTAGATTGAAGGTATAAGCTGAAAAGAGTACTCTTAGTGCAGTGAGCAAAAGCTGCCCCCTGCTATTTGATTCCTTCCATGTTAGAGGCACAGAACTTCAACCATTCTCTATAAATAAACAACACTTCATCAAAGAAATACCTCACTACCACCAGTTTCTTCTCCCATCTGTAACAACCTATGGGACTTCAATTTTTGGGTTGCCACTCAGGCCAAAAGGGGCTTCAGGGGGTAGCCAAGTTAGTCTGTTACAGAAAAAAAACAGCAAGCAAATGGTCTGGTTGCACTTTATAGACTAACAAAACATGTAGATGGTATCCTACGGTAACACAATGAAATGGAGAGGAATAGTTTCACTATATAATTTTAAACTATCCTCAACAGCAGTGGTTCTGAACCTGAAACCCTATCAGCACACAGCCCATGTGACTTCCTCAGGGCCATTCAGATAGTGTATATATTGTGAGGATGCAGCTCTCATATAACTGAGAGCTGCATATGCTATGTGGCCCCCAGTGGAAAGTAGGTTGAGAACCACTGCTCTTAGAATGTCAAAGAGCTTTATATTCCTGCTAGAGAATTCTCTAGAATTTCATAGTGAGGGGAGGGGGTTGCCTGACAATGAAGTCACTTGGCAGAGGCCTGGGATCACTTGGGGAAACTGATCCAGGAGTCTCCTGTCCAGAGGTGAAAGTGGGCTGGTGTAGGCTGGTTTGGTGCACCGGCTGGAACTGAACACCAGCTCGGCCCATTATTATGTAAGCGGGGGAATGGTCCCGCTCTTGTGGGGAACTTTCCTGGCTTCTATACACCCCGGTGAAATGAACCAGCGAAAGGATCTGAGTCCCCGCTCCCACTTCCTTTACCCCACGGCTCCCTGATCCTGAGGGCTCCCCCTCCACTCTCCTGAGTAGCAGAGCCCTTGAAACCCCAACAAGGCTGGGCCCAGGTTTCCTGGGGCTTAATCCCTGACCTTGTAGTCACTAGGGGCAGGAGTTAGGGTGTCCCCACTCCGAGGTGCTCTCTTTACACTGCAGGCCTTCTTGGCCCAGTGATCACTTCATAAGGTTCAAAGCAAATACAATTTATTAAACATCAACTGATTAAAGAGAATAGAATAAGAAACAATGAGAATGGTTAAATGAGAACACACAGCCCTGCTCTGTAGCACAGGGACATCAACACAGCAGTCTGCAGAGTGTAAGGACAGTTCACAGTCTCTTCCTTAGAAGCCCTGGAAGTGCTGCAAGGGGCTGCAGGCTGGACACACTTGCACTGGCAGTGACCACACAGCCTCAGTCTCTAAGTGGCCAGACCCCTCTCCCAGTCCAGAGCCTTTCCCCACACTTTGCAGGTCCCAGTAGCTCACCACATCCAGCTGCAGGCTGTGCTGCTTGGCCAGTTCCAGCTCCTTGTGTTGTTTCTCTGTTCCTTTTGGCTTTCTGAGCACTGCCAGTCTGCTGCTCAACACAGGGTCTGCACTGCTTGGCCAGTCTGTGTCTGGTTCTGTCGCTGCAGGACTTCTTCTTGTACTCCTCTTTCAGCTCTCTGTCTTTGCAGGACCTCTTCTGCACACAGCTTGTTTGTTCAGAGACAGAGCCAGAACAATCCCCACTTACAACCTGTCAGTCAGGCTGAGCTGGAGTGTTGACTGCTTTCCATTGTCTCTGGGGTCTGTCAGTCTCATGAACCCTTCCCCTTCTGAAGCTGGTAAACCAAAAACTCCCACAGAGTTTTAGTAAGGGGTAACAGTCCCCTTACACATAGCTGATGTTTTGGTCCCCTCCATGTCAGTGGCCCTGCCAATAGGATCTGTCAGCGTGGTGTTAATATATCTATATAGTCTGTGTGCCTGTAGAAAATTCAAATAAACCCAGCTGGCAGTTGTGTAATATTAACTTGAAGAAACACTCCTTGCTCCTAAACTTCACTAGCAGGAATTATCCAGGTGTACTGGAATGGAGATTTCCATTATAGGCATCAATTCACCAATCACTCAACTTTACGCATGTGCAAAGTGCTTTGCTAGATTGAGGCCATAATAGATTTATTGGGTTCTCTGAAAAGTCATTGCTTGCTTCTTCATAAAAACATTGATCATACTGTGAGTCTGATTAAGAGAAGAGTCTTGCACACTGTACCTCTGTAACTCTCTCTGTCAGAATAGACATAATGGAAAACCACATTGCTCAAGGGGTAATTCTCTGTTGCAGCTGGATGATCAGAGGTGAAGAGAGCACACAGTTTTCAAGTCAACAAGTGACAGCTGGAAGCATGGTTTGATACCAAGAAAGGCAAGAGCTGTGCAGCTGCAGTCGGACAAGTAGAGAATGAGAAGGAACAAGCTATGCAGAATTTGGATGTGTGCATGGCATTCAAAATATCTCTTCATTGAATTTAAGGGTTTTAGAAAAATCAAGTAGACTTTTTGCCAAAGGAAACAGACATTATCCCTCCCTAATAAAGAGTTACTTATAAATCTTCAAAAAACTACCTCAGCTGGAAAGGCAATAAACTTTGCTAACAAAAATGTTTTAATAAAATGAGACAGTTTCTTGGAGCAACAAAGAAAAAGGGAATGGCAGCTACAAATTTTAAATGATGGTTTGACAAGATACAATATGATGGTGCCTCAGCATTTTAGAAATAAAAGGGTCTATTTTTATCACAGTATGTGGAAATTTATGCACGTAATTCCCCTTTCGATAATTAATCCTCTGTTACAAGGAATTAGGTACTCCTGCTCGATTCTTAATGAGAATGGTGTGCCTATTTTTTTTTGTACACATTATATAATAAATTAATTACCAAACTAAAGCTATAGCCATTAACATATCTTAGAAAAAATGGGATGCTGCACATTTTAAATGCAGAGCTTCACACCTGCAGTAACCTGAAGGTTTAGCAATTTTACAGAATTGCTTCTTTAAAAAATTTTTTTCAATTACACATTACTGTGTGAAGGGCTTGGAAGATTTTACAGTCTCCAAGAAAGTCTCTGTTGAAGGGTGTGTACAATGAAATATTTCTCTCACTGTTCTGAACTTGTAAAGCTGTGGCTGGTGATAATCCCGTCAGGCTAACTATAGTATATTCCTTTCATAGGAAAGCATGCTTCCATTAAACTGTGGAGAAACAGTAGGGTTGCCAGCTATATAGCTGGGATGCCTGATTGAAAAGGGATCCTGGAAGTGTGCTGATCAGGCTACTAAAAGTCTGGCTGGCTGTAGCAGGGCAGGCAGGCTCCGTGCAGCTCCTCAGAAGCCGATATCATGTCACTCCAGCTCCTTGGCTAAGAGCTGCCCCAAGCACAATGTACGCATCTCCCATTGCCTGGGAATTGTGGCCAATGGGCTCTGTGGGGACAATGTCTGTGACTTTATGCCTAGGAACCAGAGGGACATTCTGGCCACCTCCTGGGACCCAACTGGGGTCAGGGCAGTCTGGAGACAGCACCCCTCACCCCTTCCCATGTCCTAATCCCCTGCCACAGCTCAAAGCCCCCTTCCACACTCTGAACCTCTCGTCCCACCCCCAGTCTAAAGTCTCCTCCTGTACCCTAAACCCCTCATCCCCAGCCCCACTCTAATGCCTGCACCCACCGCCGGAGCCCTCACCCCCTCCTGCCCTAGTCCCACGAAAATGAGTGAGTGAGTGAGGGTGGGGAAAAGGTGAGCAAGGGTGGGAAGCGGGGTGGACTGAGTGGGATAGGGGCTTTGGACAAGTGATGGAGCAGGAGCAGGCCTCAGGGAAGGTGCTGGACAGGGGGTGAGGCAAAGGTATTCAATTTTCTGTAATTAGAAAGGTGGCATTGGCAACCCTAGGAAACAGAGGGAGAAAGAATTGCATTCATCTTGCTGTCAAACACTAGTGCAGAGTAGAATACTTGTGCTTTACCAGCCCATTGCTCTAATAATCAACAGAAGGCAAGAGTGGCATACATTAAAACAGAAGGACTCTCTCACAGGGGAGTTTGAGTGGGAGTTTGGATATTGGGACTTGTTTGGGGTTTGTTTTTGCTGTGGAGGGGGTGTTTTGGTCTGTTTTTGTGTTCACCGGACTAATAGGATTTTGGTAAGAGAGTAGATAAAACACAGAGGCAGTAGTGGTCATGGCCCAAGTAGTAGAGAACACAAGGAGGATGATTGGATGTGGTAGCTGTGGTATGTACATGATTCTGGAGGGCGTACCTGAAAGGAGTTTTGTTTGCATGAAGTGCCGCCTGATAGAGCTGATGGAAGAAAAGATCCGAGGACTGGAGATGCAGGTGGAAACTCTGGTCGAGTTTAGAAGGGGGTTTGAGCAGATGATGGAGCAAAGGCATGATGTGGCTGAAGGGGAAAGCTTAGATATGCAGATGGAAGCAGGATCAAGGGTCTCAGAGGGGGGGACTTCTGGGCAAAGAAAATGGACAGTGGAAGCATGTGACTCAGAGAAGCAGGCAGAAGAAAAGATGGGTCAGTGAAGGAAAAATAGAGCTCAAGAACAGGTATGTGGAGCTGGCGAATGAAGAAGGGGTACAGCAGGTAGATAATGAAGATGGAAGGGTAAGGAAGAAGAGAAGAGTGGCTAGTCCCATAGATAAAGGGGAAGAGTTAATGGAGACAACACCAATAATGAGCATTAGGAGGATACAGGATGGGTTAAAGAGGATTACAAGGGAAAATAGGAATGGCAAGGACTTGCAGCCAGAGGAAGCAAGAGATAGACCAGAGAATTGCACTGTCACTAGGAAAAGGCAGGTCTATGTGATTGGGGACTCCTTATTGAGAAGAATAGATAGGCCAGTAACCAGAGCTGATCCAGAGAATAGAAGGGTGTGCTGTCTGCCAGGTGCTAAGATACGGGATGTGGAACTGAGGTTGAAGAGGATTATTAAGGGAGCAGGAAGGAATCCATTGATCATCCTTCGTGTAGGAACAAATGATTCTCGCTGGAATGAATTAAGGGAGACTATGCTAGGCTGGGGAGGACGCTCAAGAAAATTGAGGCTCAGGTGATCGTTAGTGGGATTCTGCCTGTTCCTAGAGAAGGGCAACTAAGATGTGACAGGATTATGATGATCAATAGATGGCTTAGGCAGTGGTGCTATAAGGAGGGCTTTGGGATGTATGGTCACTGGGAGGCATTTATGGACAGAGGACTGTTCTCTCGGGATGGACTTCATCTTAGTAGGGAGGGAAATAGACCTCTAGGATGGAGGCTGGCTCAACTGATTAAGAGAGCTTTAAACTAGAAATCTGGGGGAGACGGTTGGGAGATGTCCAGGTTATCTCTACGCCAGATTTTAACACGGAGAGGGAGGAAAACGAAGTAAGAAAGGATATAGCTGGGGGTAGGAGAATGAACATGAGGAAGGGTAGGGTGGATACTAGTCTAATAGGTCATACTGGAGGTACAACATCCGTGCCAAATTGGGTAAAGAATGTGAATGAGGCCAAACAGCAAAAATTAAGATGTTTGTACACCAATGCGAGGAGCCTAGGTAACAAAAAAGAGGAACTAGAGCTTTTGGTCCAGGAAGTGAAACCAGATATTATAGGAATAACAGAAACATGGTGGAATACTAGGCATGACTGGAGTACAGGTATTGAAGGGTATGTGCTATTTAGGAAAGACAGAAATAAAGGGAAAGGTAGTGGAGTCGCATTGTATATCAAAGATGAGGTAGACTGTAAAGAAATGAAAAGTGATGGAATGGAGAAGACAGAATCTGTTTGGGCAAAAATCACATTGGGAAAGAAAACTATCAGATCCTCCCCATGGATAGTGCTTGGGGTGCATTATAGACCACCAGGATCCAATTTGGATATGGATAGAGACCTCTTTAATGTTTTTAATGAAGTAAATACTCATGGAAACTGCGTAATCATGGGAGATTTCAACTTTCCAGATATAGACTGGGGAACAAGTGCTAGTAATAATAATAGGGCTCAGATTTTCCTAGATGTGATAGCTGATGAATTCCTTCATCAAGTAGTTGCTGAACCAACAAGGGGGGATGCTATTTTAGATTTGGTTTTGGTGAGTAGCGAGGACCTCATAGATGAAATGGTTGTAGGGGACAACCTTGGCTCGAGTGATCATGAGCTAATTCAGTTCAAATTAAATGGAAGAATAAACAAAAATAAATCTGAGACTAGGGTTTTTGATTTCAAAAGAGCTAACTTTAATAAATTAAGGAAATTAGTTAGGGAAGTTGATTGGACTAAAGAAATTATGGATCTTGAGGTGGAGGAGGCCTGGAATTATTTTAAGTTAAAGTTGCAGAAGCTATCAGAAGCTTGTATCCCAAGAAAAGGGAAAAAATTTATAGGCAGGTGTGTTAGACCAAGCTGGATGAGCAAGCATCTCAGAGAGGTGATTACGAAAAAGCAGAAAGCATATAAGGAGTGGAAAATGGGAGGGATCAGTAAAGAAAGCTACCTTATTGAGGTTAGAGCATGTAGGGACAAAGTGAGAAAGGCTAAAAGTCAGGTAGAGTTGGACCTTGCAAAGGGAATTAAAACCAACAGTAAAAGGTTTTATAGTCATATAAATAGGAAAAAAACAAAAAAAGAAGAAGTAGGACCACTAATTACTAAGGATGGAGTGGAGGTTAAGGATAATCTAGGAATGGCCCAATATCTAAACAAATACTTTGCTTCAGTCTTTAATGAGGCTAATGAAGAGCTTAGGGATAATGGTAACATAACAAATGGGAATAAGATATGGAGGTAGATATTACCATATCCGAGGTAAAAGCCAAACTTGAACAGCTTAATGGGAGTAAATCAGGGGGCCCAGATAATCTTCATCCAGGAATAATAAAGGAACTGGCACACGAACTTGCAAGTCCATTAGCAAAAAATTTTAATAAATCTCTAAACTCAGGGGTTGTACCATTTGACTGCAGAATTGCTAATATAGTTCCTATTTTTAAGAAAGGGAAAAAAAGCAACCCGGGTAACTATAGGCCTGTTAGTTTGACATCTGTAGTATGCAAGATCTTGGAAAAAATTTTGAAGGAGAAAGTAGTTAGAGACATTGAGGCTAATGGCAATTGGGACAAATTACAACATGGTTTTACAAAAGGTAGATCGTGCCAAACCAACCTGATCTCCTTTTTTGAGAAAGTAACAGATTTTTTAGATAAAGGAAATGCAGTGGATCTAATCTACCTCGACTTTAGTAAGGCATTTGATAGAATTATAATAATTATAATAATTCACATGGAGAATTATTGGTTAAATTGGAAAAGATAGGGATTAATATGAATGTTGAGAGGTGGATAAGCAACTGGTTAAAGGGGAGACTACAGCAGGTCATATTGAAAGGTGAACTGTTAGGTTGGAGGAAGGTTACTAGCGGAGATCCTCAGGGATCAGTTTTGGGGCCAATTTTATTTAATCTTTTTATCGCTGACTTTGGCACCAAAAGTGGAAGTGTCCTGATAAAATTTGCAGATGACACAAAGTTGGGAGCTATTGTCAATTCAGAAAAGGATTGGGATATCATACAGGAAGATCTGGATGATCTTGTAAATTGGAGTGATAGTAATAGGATGAAATTTAATAGTGAGAAGTGTAAGGTTATGCATTTAGGGAAAACTCGTGGAGATCGGGAGAGATCCCGGATGATTGGAAAAAGGCAAATGTAGTGCCCATCCTTAAAAAAGGGAAGAAGGACAATCCAGGGAAATACAGACCGGTCAGCCTTACCTCAATCCCCGGAAAAATCATGGATGAGGTAACTGGCTCTGTGGATATGGGAAAGTCAGCGGATGTGATATACCTTGACTTTAGCAAAGCTTTTGATACGGTCTCCCACAATATTATTGCCAGCAAGTTAAAGGAGTATGGATTGGATAAATGGACTGTAAGATGGATAGAAAACTGGCTAGGCTGTTGGGCCCAGCGGGTAGTGATCAATGGTTCAATGTCAGGTTGGCGGTCAGTTTCTAGTGGAGTGCCCCAAGGATCAGTTCTTGCACCAGTTTTGTTCAACATCTTTATTAATGACCTGGATAAGGGCATGGATTGCACCCTCAGCAAGTTTGCAGATGACACTAAGCTAGGGGGAGAGGTAGATACGCTGGAGGGCAGGGATAGGGTCCATAGTGACCTGGACAGATTAGAGGACTGGGCCAAAAGAAACCTGATGAGGTTCAACAAGGACAAGTGCAGAGTCCTGCACTTGGGACGGAAGAATCCCAAACATTGTTACAGGCTGGGGACTGAATGGCTAAGTAGCAGTTCAGCAGAGGACCTGGGAATTACAGTGCATTAGAAGCTGGATATGAGGCAACAGTGTGCCCTTGGTGCCAGCAGATCCAGAGAAGTGATTATTCCCCTTTATTCAGTACTGGTGAGGCCACATCTGGAGTATTGTGTCCATCTCTTGGCCCCCCACTATAGAAAGGATGTAGACGCATTGGAGAGGGTCCAGTGGAGGGCGACCAAAATGATTAGGGGACTGGAGCTCATGACCTATGAGGAGTGACTGAGGGATTTGGGTTTGTTTAGTCTGCAGAAGAGAAGAGTGAGGGGGGATTTGATAGGAGCCCTCATCTTCCAGAAGGGAGGTTCCAAAGAGGATGGAGAAAGGCTGTTCACAGTTGTGATGGCTGGCAGAACAATGAGCAATGGTCTCAAGTTACAGTGGGAGAGGTCTAGGTTGGATATTAGGAAAAACTATTTCACTAGGAGGGTGGTGAAGCACTGGAATGGGTTATCTAGGGAGGTGGTGGAATCTCCATCTCTAGAGTTGTTTAAGTCTTGGCTTGACAAAGCCCTGGCTGGGATAATTTAGTTGGGATTGGTCCTGCTTTGGGCAGGGGGCTGGACTTGATGACCTCCTGAGGTCTCTTCCAGTTCTATGATTCTATGATTCATAGCAAATGAAGAATATTTGATCCCAAGAAAACCCTTCTTTTCATTTGTCAAATGTTGATCACGTAACTGGCATATTAAAAGAACAGATTAGGTTACTATTTTAGAAGATTTTGAAATGCACAAATGGGAATTGGGTGCCTAAATCCCATTAAAATCTTAGTGGTGACACTATGAACAATGTTAATTCTGTCATTGCCATTTTTATATGGCAGAATGTCTTTATGAGGCTTTAATACTTCTTTGTCATAAGGGTGGAGGTAACATTCACAAATTACACTTTCTTGTTCTTCCTTCACATGACAGATGATTTCTGCTTTAGGAAGCGATGAATATATATCTCTGTGATAGATAGGAGGACTTCTGGCCAGCACTCAGTAACTAAAGGGTTAAACTCAAGTAACTAGGGGTGTTGGCAGGAAGCCTGAAGACCCAATGGGATACAGTGCTGAAATTTAAATTGTAAAGATACTTTGCCTTATCTCTTTGGGTGCATCTGCACAGCACCCTTACCTCGAAATAAAGTGCTAATCCAACAAGTCCATTAACCCTCATGGAAAGAGGTTACAGAGATGCTGGAATAGTGCCCCCGTTATTTTGAAATATATTTTGAAATAATGGGTGTGTTTAAAGATACTTCTGGTATCCCACAATAGTCCCACTGTCTAGACATAGCCTTTGTGTGTGAGTTCTAAGTTAAGGGCTGGAGGGAGCAAGATGCAGTAATCAGGATTATCATGGCTTCAAGGAATATTGGACATGGGAGTGAACTGGGCCTTGAAGTACGGACCAGCGCTGGGCCTTGAAGTACAGACCATGAGTAGAGAGAGTAATGTATGTTTAGTTGCAGTCAGGGTATTTTACTTCATTTTGTTTTTTTGGTTAAGCTTCTTTGTGTAAAATCCATGTGGTCTCCCCCCCCCCCATTCACTATCTATCTTGTACCCAGAGATACTATGTTCTCTGTGTTTGAATTTGTTTTTCTCAGTTGCTCTGTAACACCTAGCAACCAAGTATGCTTTATCAAGGATATCTTTATGTTTTTATTTATAAAATCATCTTTCTTAAGGCAATAATTTGATTCTTGTATCCTAGAAGGCAACAGGTCTCTCTGTGTGTGCCTGCCTAAGCTGAGAGGTCAGCTATCAAAGACACAGTTTATTGTCTGTGTTTTCTTTTGTTTCTTTTTTTAAGCTCTCTTGTGGCAGAAGATCTTGGGGTACCTCTGGGGAAGGAATTCAAGCATTCCTTTCTAGTTTTTCAGTGTTCTTTAAAATCACTTGATGTTGGCAGCCTATCTGTGACTCTAGGGAGTGTTTTTATAAGCAGAACCTATAGAAGCAAAGCAGTTAAGATCTCTGAGTGCAGAAAGTGGGGCCCCACAAAAGACCTGAAAGAGAGCAGGCAAGGTATCTTTACAATTTTAATTTCAGCACTGTATCCCATTGGGTCTTCTGGTTTCCTGACATCACCCTTAGCTACCTGAGTTTAATCCCTTAGGGTATGTCTACATGTGAGGGGGTCACTCACCACCGTAGCGGGGGTCCGTCATCTGTCCCCGGAATCAGTCCATTCCACCCGCACAGGCCTCCGCTCACGGGGCGTTTCCCCTCTGGAATCTTCTAGTCGCGTTGCTCTCTTCGCCACACTGCCCTCCGGCAGTGCCCAAGTCACTCGCTCTGAGCCCCCCTTCCGGGGGATTGGTGTCTCTCCAGCAGGCCTGTCCGCAGGCCTAGCAGGCTGGCCGGCTGGCTGTCCGAGCGCCCTGGCCCAGCCTAACTCTCTAGCCCTGCCCTAGCTCCAGAGAGCGTCCTGCTCCCTCGGCAGCCAGGCTCACAGCCCTGCCGCAGGCCTAGTAGGCTGGCCGGTTGGCTGTCCAAGCGTCCTGGCCCAGCCTAACTCTCTAGCCCTGCCCTAGCCCCAGAGAGCGTCCTGCTCCCTCAGCAGCCAGGCTCACACTGCCTTGGCTGAAGCAGCCCTGCCCTTTTATAGCCCCCAGCTGGGCCTTAATTGGCCAATGCCGCCCAGCTGGGCTGAACTCCCCGGGCCTGCTCCAGGCTGGGGTTTGGCTCTTAAGGGGCCAGTACAGGGCAGCTGCCCTGTTACACTACACTACCCCGCTAGTTCGAACTAGCAAGGTAATGTAGGCATACCGGAATTGCAAATGAAGCCCGGGATTTGAATTTCCCGGGCTTCATTTGCATAAACGGGGCGCCGCCATTTTTAAATCCCCACTCGTTCGAACCCCGTGCCGCGCGGCTACACGCGGCACGAACTAGGTAGTTCGAACTAGGCTTCCTAGTTCGAACTACCGTTACTCCTCGTGGAATGAGGAGTAACGGTAATTTGAACTAGGAAGCCTAGTTCGAACTACCTAGTTCGTGACGTGTGTAGCCGCGCAGCACGGGGTTCGAACGAGTGCGGATTTAAAAATGGCGGCGCCCTGCTTATGCAAATGAAGCCCGGGAAATTCAAATCCCGGGCTTCATTTGCAATTGCGGTATGCCTACATTACCTCGCTAGTTCGAACTAGCGGGGTAGTGTAGACATACCCATAGTCACTGAGTCCTGACCAGCACTCCTCTTATCCATCATAACATCTGTGAAAGTGAACAACCAGATAACAGAGACACTGATGTGAAACAGAGCTTCATTTTATCTCCCTGTTGTTTGGCTTTGCTATGCACTAGATAATGAAGAAGTGTTTTAGCAACACAAACACTGATATAGCATGGGTGAATGATAAATGCATAAAAGACCTAGCCTTTACTGATGATATATTACTGAGCAATAACCTCAAAAAGTTAAATAATAGCTTAGCAAAAGCAGGTCAAGTGGGGCTGAAAATTACTTACGCAACAAGAAACTTCCTTGAAAACCAGATGTGAAGCAAACAACATCACATTAGAAAGCAAAAATATCAAGACAGTAGAACAATTCAGCTACCCAGGCAACATCATATTAGCCAAAAGAGACCTCAAAAATGGAATGGACATCGAGGATAGGGAAAGTATTCACAGCATTCTCTATACTCAGCCAGGCATGGCAATCCAGAAATATACAGTCCAGAACAAAACAGAATTTTCAATTAAAAATAATCTGGATGTTAACATTTGGCTGAGAAAGCTAGATAACTACTAAAAAATGAGACAGAAAACTAGATACCTTTGAATAGAAGTTAAAGATTCTGGGCACTGATTGGAAAGACTTTATCACTAATGCAAAGAACTGAGAAATCACAAACCATTAGTTAGTATCCACCAGAATCAGAAGGAAGCATTAGACATAGCTGGGGTCACATTCTCTGGATGGTAACACCCAGAATCCTCCATGAAACTTTCAAGTGGACACCAATTGGTATAAGAAAATGAAAGCACTCAACAAAAACCTTATGAAGAATGCTTAGCAGGAAGGGCAGAATAGCAGACACCACGTAGCAGATGGAAGCAACAGCAAAT
The DNA here is from genome assembly GCF_052426305.1 of Pelodiscus sinensis. Classification (NCBI taxonomy): domain Eukaryota; kingdom Metazoa; phylum Chordata; order Testudines; family Trionychidae; genus Pelodiscus; species Pelodiscus sinensis. The sequence continues at coordinate 206,424,837 of NC_143052.1, forward strand.
GAAAGAGTAATGGCTGAGAATAGTTTTAAAACTGCTTGTATAGAGTCTAAACAAAGAAAATGAAACAAAGAAGCTTTGCATTCAGCCCATTTTTTGTATTCACAAGATTAACCAGGATTTTCAAAATGAAGCCTGGAATTAGACTCACATATGTAGGCTTCTAAATAAGCAGCTTCATTTTCAGAAGTAAAGTAAGATTTCTGGTCAAGAATTTAAAAATGTGTACCAAAAGTTAGGCTCCTAAATCTATGTTTATGCACCAATAATGTGGCCTGATTTTTCAAAAGTGACAAACATCCACTGTAATATTGCATCCATATTGTTATGGCCACTTTCAAAGTTACTTCATGACAAGCAAATTTTGGTTATACATTTTTATAGTTATTTACATCTGATATATTTCTCTTTTTTCTCATCTAAAAGTGAAATGGATGCTACCAATTTCATTTATTTTTTCATTTATTTAATTAAAAAAACCCTATTGAAATATGCAATGCACCACAACATGACTGTTTCTAGCAGCTGGAAAATGCTAAGATTAAAATGGCATTTATTTCCCCTGAGATCTTTGTTTCTTCAGGGAAAGTTCAGAACCCCAAACAATAAATTCTCCATCCCTATTCATTAAAATTGTGCAATGCTTTTGTATAAGTGACTTTAATAAAATTTATCCCAGAAGGCTTTACAAATGCATACTACATTTACAGGGTTAAGTGGTAGAGGGAGAGAAATTAAAAGATACAGCAAGCAGGAAAATGTATTTTTCTGAGAGTAGAGATGGTCAGGTCCAAGAAATTATTTGTCAGACAGTATACTGCATGAATAAACCTAGGTGTTCAGATTCATTATGTGACAGATCTGAATTAGTTTTAAGATATGAAATAGTGAAACTGATGATTAATTTGAAATTATGAAGGGCAAGCTTGTCACTCATCCCATTCTCCAAGGAAGTCGTATGTTGTTAGTTTCCCTCTGTTAGGGTGTGTCTAGACTACAGAGTTTTGTCGACAAAAGTGGACTTTTGTCGACAAAACTATACCTGCATCTACACTACCGCTGAGTTCTGTCGACATAACGTCGACAGAACTCAGCAGTTTTGTCAACGCTGGTAAACCTCATTTTACGAGGCATAACGCCTTCTGTCGACAGAGTTTCTGTCGACAGAAGGTGTTATTGAATGTAAACTGTCCTTTGCGTCTACACTGCCATGTCGACAAAGCAGCTTGCTTTGTCGACAGAACTCAATGTAGTCTAGACGCTCTTTGTCGACAGAAGTTTTGTCGACAGTATCTGTCGACAAAACTTCTGTCTACAGAAGCCTGTAGTCTAGACGTACCCTTATTCTCCTGCATGGCTACCTGTTATCATGGAGAGGACAGCTGCCACAGTGTTGCTAATATCCACATGCACAAAAGTTGGCAGACAGGGTTAGGGGAAGGTCCCTCTCCCTACAACAGTAGTCACCAACAAGTAGTTTGGGATCTACCAGTCAATCTTGGAGCCTCTGACAGATGATCCTGACTGGTTTGTCTGGGAAGCTATGAAGCACTGGCACTTCAGTTTCTCTTCCACCCCATCATGCTACTCCTGCCCTTTGCCTTGGAACTGTCCCCCGGGAGCCTCCTGCTAGCTGTGTAGGGTGTGGGAAGGAGAAGAGGGGCACTGATATGAGGGTGTCCCTCCTCCCCCCACTTCTATATCCTATCTCCACACAGAGAGAAGGGGATGAAAGGAGCTTGGCAATGCAAATCTATGTCACTCACGCACAGTGTGTGTGTGTCTGTCATTCTCACAAACACACACTGTCCTGCACTCTCATCTCCCAACCCAACACATATGTGTGCGTGTGTGTTGTTTTTACTTCTTTTACTGCTTGCAAAGTGGGTTATTTTGGTTTTGGTCGGTGCATTTTATAATTTGCATTTCTCTCTTACGCTTAAGTTTACTTCTTTGAGTAGTGAGTTCTCAAATGCCTAACCTGTTGTGGTTGGAGAAATTATCCACCTGGTAATTGCTGCTCCTGGAAGTGGCTGGCATGTCCCTGCAGCCTCTGAGAAAGGCAGAGCAGGGGGTCTCCATATACTGTCCTTGCCAAAGACACCACTCCTGCAGCTCCCATTGATCAATAAGGGGGAACCATTACCAGTGGAAGCTGTGGACTCAGTGCTTGTAGATGAGGGACAGCACATGGTGCCATGGAGCCATTGCTGTACATGCCAGCTGTTTTCAGGAGTGGTGCAGGGCCAGGGCAGGAGTCGACCCGCCTTAAACTCACTGCTCCACCATCCGGAACAGTTTAACACCACTCAGTTAAACAGTGCCCTGCCAGAACATAAGAACATAAAAACCTGCTTCCTGATCCCCTCTCCCAGCTCTGAATCTCCTCCTACACCCAACGTCCTGAACCCAAACTCCTTCCCAGAGCTTGCTCCCTGAAACCCCTCTTGGACCCCAAACCTCCACCCTGTGCTACACCCGGAGCCCCTCCCATACTCCAAACCCCTTGGCCCACGACCAGAGCCTGCACCCGCAACCCTAGCCTGGTGAAAGTGAGCGAGGATGTGGGAGGAAGGGGAATGGAGTGAGCAGGTTGAGGCCTAGGAGAAGAGGTGGAGCAGGAGCAGGGCCTTAGAGAAGGGGCGGGAAGGAAACGAGTCAAGACTATTTGGGTTTGAGGTAGATCTTATATTGCACTTAAATTGAAAAAGTGATCTTGTGGTCAGGAGCGGCCCGAGACAAGCTGCCGGCAACGGGTGCCATAGACGAAACATGCGATCGGCGCCCCCGCCTCCAAAGACCTCAACGGATGTTTTTCTTGGTGCCCTAGGCGACAGCCTAGTTCGCCTGCATTGAAGCGCCGTCACTGCTTGTGGTTAAAAAGGCTGAAGACCACTGCCCTACAATGTACTAGTCCAGTCACCACAGATAAGCAGGTGTGGAGGGCGATTATCATGCGTACTTAGGGAGGCAAATAACTGGTCCAGAGAGCTATCTCCCTGCCCCCACTTCAGGGAGAACAAAATGGGAATCAAGATGACTCTTGGAGCCACAATATGGTTTCAGACCTGCTCCTGGGTCAGTGCATATAACACACGGCTCCTTAGGGCTTTTCACAAAGTTACACATTAGATTAGTGATGTGCCAAGGGATTTCCAGGCACAGGTCAAATACTCAAGTCTGCACCCTCTTTCCCAGGTCACCCTCTTCCCTAACACTCACCACTAAGTACTTTTACAAAGGGACCTTTCTAACCTTCTTTGAAGCAATCTCATTAATTAGCTTATGCTCATTTATCCACTTTGCATCTAAATTTTCTTTAGCAAAAGCCATCAGAGTGTTAAACTTTCCTGCCCATAGATGTTCTTAGGTAGCTTTCAATTAATTAGCTTGCTGAAATGGCTTTCATCAGTAGCCACAGTTACACACCAATAGCAAAAAAATACACAGTGCTGTTTCTTTATAAGGGAGACTTGCTTCTAAAGATGATGTGTAAATATTTGTAAATATAGCTAAGAAGACCAAGAGGTGAATTTATTTGCATGTCACCCTTAAAGATTTGTTGCAAAAAATGGGTGAAGAGCTCAGTTTTGCTCTTAAAACTATCAGGAATGTACACCCTCAGAGTAGCTGCTGCTTATGGGTGAAGTGTAGCTCTTTAGGCCTTTGCTGCTGAGACTTTTCAGTGTCTGTGCCTTATTCAATTTATTTGGGGGATTTGATGAGCCTTTTTGTCTGCTACAAAATTCACCTGTTATTTCTTACCTCCTTCAAGATATTTTCTTTTTCAGTCGCATAGGCATAATGTGTGAGCCCATGAAGAAAAGCTGCTTCCTTATATACAATGAATCAATGAATCCTGAAGACCATAATTCTGAGGAAGTCTCCTGAAGGTGTTAAAAAAAAAGAAAAGAAAGAAAGAGCTCTTCATTGTCAATATCCAGACCATATAATTTTTTACTCAGAATGCTCTTTTTAAAAAAGATAATGGTACATTCCCTTAGAAAAACAAGAAACAAAAACCATTTGCTTGCAAGCTATCAGTTTCTTCCAACTTAAATTCTGGCAAAGTCTCAATCTCAGCCCGGTTTTGTAGTGGGTGGACAGCCCCTATCCTTGCCGACCATCTTGTATACTTTGGCATTTTAATGTAATGCTATTATGAATTTTCTGTGACTAATAAAAGTAAAAAATCAGGAATGCAATCTTTGGACAATTTCCAAAATTGGAACAACTAACGGAACACCACTACAGTAGCTTTCCCAACAAGAATGTGAGCATCTTTGTATGTTGTAGCCATATCTAGTTCCACTGTCATAGTTTTGTCTCCCATATCCAAAATATCTAGCATTACATGCAGCCCGCAAGGGTCCATTTGGGACAATAAATGCAGCTGAGAGTACACCATATGGGACACTAATCAGGGCCTCAAATACATGGGTCAGGTCAGTAAATAGGACCCTGAATGATCCACGTGAGGCACAAAACAGACAGAGCAAGCTAGGGTCCCACACTGGAAGGAAACAGCAAGATGCTAAAAAAATGGACCTTTATGGACCCGTGTCTGGTTCATTTGGATCCCTTTGAACCCCCTTCCTCACAGTCCTTTAGCCCTAAGAAAATAAAGCAGAATGTACTATATGTTGTTGACTATCTTGCAGTGATTTTGAAAAGGAAATTCAAAACATTTTATGCAGTGGTGCTGTCTCCAAATTGTACACAATGCAGAACTCTGTATGCCTGTCCCAGTTAAAATTTGTTGTGGGTGTTTTTTATTTTTTTCCTCAAGTCATGCCTGACCTTGTACATGTTGTTTTGTTTAGTGTCCTTGAGCCTGGCTTTAATCTTAAATAAAAGCACAAGAAATGCTACTTTTTCAAAGACAAAGCTGAAAGGCCATTGACAACAAATATTGTAATAGTTTTATTCCACTTCACTGAACTCTTCTCCTTGTTAGAAGCTCTGATTCAATCCAGCTAACAAGGTTATCAGATTATATGTCTATTGTCTTCTTATGACTTCCTTGGCTGAGTTCCTACAGTCAACAATGCTGATGTGATGTTTTGTTCCAGTAGCAGAACAGGGGGAGTTAGAGGGAGGGAAAGAGAAGGAGGGAAGCAAGCAGGGAGGGGACGGTGAAGGAATGAGGGTCATGGAACTGTCAAGGCCTCCAACTGTTACCTGCGGTCAATACTAATCACTTTCTTGCTGCATGTGCTCCTGTGGCAACAAGCATTCTCTGATAGTACAGGGGCAGAGTTTTGGAACCTGCTCAACATACGGAATTGGATATGAGAGAAACTGAAGGGAAGTAATACAGAGAAAACCTAAAAGTATACGCTCAGATTAATAGATAGCAGAACCCACGGAGGAAGGAAATTAAGCCCATGCAAAAACCCAGAACTGGTTTATTAGGTGCCAGCATGCATTTCCACTCACTGAATTACACAGTAAACAAACTACTCAAGGGTAACTTGCATTTCCAAGGTTCAAAAGTCTGGCCGAAGGGAAGCGTCTTTGCACAGAACTGTCTTTACTCCTCCGATGTAAAAGTCACGCATTCAGCTTTTTCTGCTAGGCTTTTTCAGAGACCTGCTGTGGCCCAGTTGGCAAAATTAAGATATGCAACAGTTGCTATTTAAATAACAGATACCAGCAAAGCAGCAGCCGAACAGCTCAGAGAATTGTGTCAACATTACTTCTGTCAGCTAATAATTCTGATAATCTTTTAAACTGTCATGATACCTTGGGAAGGGAGGTGAAATTCATTCAACACTCTGTATATTAATACAGCAGTGACAGGAGTTAGCTGCAAATCCTGTAAAACACCATATGAAACTCTTGACAGGAGTCAGCCATACAGCTCAGTGAAATATCACATAATATTTATCTAGCCCTATAAAATAAATACATGAAAATCACTGCAGGAAAACAAAACCACATTGGTAAGTATATGAAACCGAATGTTACTGCTACTTTAACCTCTGGATAACTATGCAATTAGCTCAAAGGCTCTTAACCTTTCCAAACTACTGCACCCTTTTCAAGAATCTGATCGGTCTTGCTCCCACGTTTCATCCTCACTTAAAAACTACTGCAGCAGGAGGGGGGCTGCCACCAGCCCTTCTTACAGCCAGATGGGGGCTAGACTGCAGGGCAGGATGTCTGATTGGGAGGAGGGGACAGGAGTGGGCTGGGGGCAGGGTGTCTGGCTGGAAGGATTGGCCTGTGGGCAGGGTGTGTGGCCAGGGGGTAGGATGCAGGGGTAGGAAGGGGTACTGGAGTAGGTTGGGGGGTAGGGTGTCTGGCTTGAAGGGAAGAGGAGGGTGCAGAAGCAGGCTAGGGTTGCTTGCATGAGAGGGTGCAGGGTCTGGGCATGAAGGGCTGGGAAGGCACTTACTTGTTTCGTGCCACTCCCAGGCACTGGAGGCTTTTGCATAGTACTTTACCCAGCAGAATGCAATATCAATATATCAACAAAACAAAGGTGGGGAGTGTTGAGTGGGAAGGACCTCCATTTTCTCATAATATTTAAGAGGTGGAAAATAGATATATTTGTTTTATATTCTAGTTTTAGGGCTTTTATAAAGCCCCAAAGGGTTGGGTTTTTTTCTCCCATGGAACTCAAGCTAGCCACTTCGTTTGGATATATGGTTCTCTTTAGTTTCCAGTTTAAGGAGTTAAGCTCTAGGTTAATTAGTTTCTGGATATTTGAGGGAGTGTAAGAAGGGAATTGTCTCTGTTTTTCAAGATGAAATACTTAATTGTGTAATGAATGCTCCCCAGAATTTCTTATCTTTGAGTAAGATCAGAAATGTCCTGCCAACCATCATGGAAATGTGCTAACCCTGTGCTGCACTGTTGCATCTCTCACTAAATAATTAAGGGCTAGCCTTAACTATCACTCTTGCTTGTGGCCATTTTCTTCCCCTTTGAAAAGCAGATGCCATGAATTAAAAAAGACCTCACCTGAGTGAAAAAAAAGACAGGACTATGTAGCACTTTAAAGAATAACAAGATGGTTTATTAGGTGATGAGCTTCAGTGAGCACTGTCTGAAGTCTTTTTCTGACAACAATGCAGTAATTTAGGCTATAAGTCAGGCCCTATTCTGTTAGGGCCAGATCCACCCTCCTTTAATGTCCGTGGGAATCTTTCCCTTTGCTTTACTGAGCATTGGACATCACATGGTATTGAGTTCAGGGAAAGATTTGCTGTGAAAGTGGAGCTGGTTTTGTGTCATTGGGAGTGGAGGGTTGGAATAATACTGATTGATCACCCTAGTTGTTGCCTTGAGATGCTTAGAAGTCTTTATCACCACTGAAGGCTATTTTCTTGATATTTCAGGGCCCAATCGCTCAGTCCAAAGAGTGTTACATGAATTAAACACTGCTGAGGACTATTCCAGCAAGCGCATCCTTGTGCTGCCATCCCAAGCATGGGGAGGGAGAAGAGAAGTAGCAGCAGCATATGTGCTTCCCTGCAAGCCGAATCCAGCACAGAGCCTCAGGGCTTTCTCTCCACCCTTACCTCTGCACTGCTGCTGGCAGTAGTGCTGCCTTCAGAGTTGGGTGGCTGAAAAGCAGCTATTGCTGCTGTACCCTCTCCCCCACTCCCTCCTGGAATATTTTTTGTGATCTTGCAAACCCTCTCTGCAATAGCTCTGCAAACCCCTTTTGGGTCAGGACTCCCAGTGTCAAAAATGCTAGCATAGGTGCACCTTTTAGAAACTTAGTTCAGCTTAGGTGTGGGCTTGTTTAGTTTGGAAAAAAGAAGATTAAGGGGGGACATGATAGCGGTTTTCAAATAGCTAAAAGGGTGTCACAAGGAGGAAGGAGAAAATTTGTTCCTCTTGGTTTCTGAGGACAGGACAAGGAGTAATGGGCTTAAAGTGCAGCAAGGGAGGTTTAGATTGGACATTAGGAAAAAATTCCTAACTGTCAGGGTGGTCAAATATTGGAATAAATTGCCAAGGGAGGTGGTGGAATCTCCCTCTCTGGAGATATTTAAGAACAGGTTAGATAGACATCTGTCAGGGATGGTGTAGACGGAGCTTGGTCCTGCCTTGAGGGCAGGGGGCTGGACTCGATGACCTCTCGAGGTCCCTTCCAGTCCTATGATTCTATGATTTCTTAGAATTCCTTATATGAACTCTGGGAAACTCTTGTGCTTGACAAATTAGGTTAAAATTATCTCTATAACATTTTCCTCACAAGATGTTGGTTCTAACTGCTTGTTCCTGATGTCTTTTCCATCTAGATGTGGATTTTTCCCCCATCCATGTGTGGAATACGTTTTTATGTGTACCAAGGCATAAGTGAATGTGCACCATTAGTAGAAACCCATTGCCAATTCTGTCTGCACATCTATCCAGTGACACTGTCATAGAACCTAACCACATTAGCCATTCCATCAAAAGTTCATTCACCGGCATGTCTACTAACATGATATCTACCATCATATATGGACAGAGTTGGCAACAGGGTTTGTCAACGGAGATTGGTTCTTGGGCTAGTGTTTCTGTTGTGCGCTGTGTAGTTAGTGATACTTTCTGCTACCTGGCAGTTCTGGCAGAATATTTCTGTCCCTGCTTTAGCAGGTTGGTCGCCTTCCTGTCTTCATATCTTCGATACAGTCAACTTAGAATATTTATGTAATATCTAATGTAATCAAGCCAGACATGGTGCTGACTAGAACTTAATGTTCCAAAAGAAATCATATCCAGCAACATGATAGCTAACCATGATTAAACCCCGTTTTCCCTGATCCACACTGTAGTAAATTTAGGGTCAGTAACATGGAGTCAGCAGGCCTAAATAGAGGCCTGTAACATGAAAACAGCAACAGGCCTGCAATCTAGTGAGCAAGACTTTGGTTCAGTAACAGGAGCCAAGAAAGAGGCCCTATTGATAATTGTGTGATTGTGTAAGTTAGGTCAAGCATGGAAGGACACAGGGAGGTACTGGGTACAGACTGTGAGCCAAAGGGGAGTAATGGAACATCTTAATAAGAAATGTCTTGGTACAAAAACTCCCTAAAAACTAATGCACATACCGACCTAGGTTCAGGACTAGTCGAAATTGACAGCATGAAGGATAGTAAGTAAGCCCCCCTTCCATAAGGTGAGGGGTGGTAACTAGGCAACAGAGGGTGGTAACCTGGTGTGTAAAGAAATGATGTAAGTTGTTTGTACCTGTCTATAAAAGGACACCGCAGAGGGTGCTCTCTGGCCGACCTTGGGGGGGGGGGGGGGCACTAGGCGCCTGAATAGCAGGTGTCATTGCCTAAACTTACAGAGTGCACTGTAGCTTAACTTTGACTAACTGCTGTTAATATTTGTTATATGGCAATAGGCTTGCCCGGTGTTGGTACCTTGTCAACGCGGGCCATAGTGCCCAGTGGTGTAACATTGTACTGGTCTCTGTTACCAACTGGTAGAGCTTCGCATTTGACAATAAACCTGCTCGATTGATTTCAAACCTTGCCTGCATCTGTCGTTTCCGGGGCCTGTCAGAGATCTCTTGTGTTGACCCAAGTGCACGGGGTCTAACACTCTAGATAAAGGGAGTACCGATTGTTACACACGTAGCCGAAAGTTTAACAACGGAGTAGAGGTCCTGTCAGGAGCGCGCCAGGATGACCCTGACCAGACGACGCTGACACTGACAGTCCAGACCACCGAAGGTACCGAGGTACGAAAACACCGAGGTACGACACACACTAATCACCATATCTCAGCTAATTCGATTGTTCACTATCATGTTCAAATATGATCCTATTTTTTGATTCAGACAAGTGTTTATTGCTGCAACATCATCCTCGAAGAAAACCTTGACTTGATTTGCCAAATTCTGCTGCCATTTACATTCTGTGCCAAATTTACTTTAGAAGGTGTTAGGACAGAATCTGGTCTGATGCCTTTAAAAGTGGCAGTGCAGAATTCCCCTCCTGGAAGTGCTTAGTTGAATTCTCCACAGATTGCTACAGGATCCTGCAAAGTACATAGACTGATGTGATGGGTGGCCATTTAGGGCCTTTTCTCTTTGGGAAAGTATACCAAGCTCAGGACCAGACGAGAAGCAGTAGAGCCCTCCTGTGGATCCAAAGGGTCTCTGGTTTTTTTTTTCATAGAATCATAGAATCATAGAATAATAGGACTGGAAGGGACCTCGAGAGGTCATCGAGTCCAGCCCTCCGCCCTCAAGGCAGGAACAAGCTCCGTCTACACCATCCCTGACAGATGTCTATCTAACCTGTTCTTAAATATCTCCAGAGAGGGAGATTCCACCACCTCCCTTGGCAATTTATTCCAATATTTGACCACCCTGACAGTTAGGAATTTTTTCCTAATGTCCAATCTAAACCTCCCCTGCTGCACTTTAAGCCCATTACTCCTTGTCCTGTCCTCAGAAACCAAGAGGAACAAATTTTCTCCTTCCTCCTTGTGACACCCTTTTAGCTATTTGAAAACCGCTATCATGTCCCCCCTTAATCTTCTTTTTTCCAAACTAAACAAGCCCAGTTCATGAAGCCTGGCTTCATAGGTCATGTTCTCTAAACCTTTAATCATTCTTGTCGCTCTTCTCTGTACACTTTCCAATTTCTCCATAACTTTCTTGAAATGTGGCGCCCAGAACTGGACACAGTACTCCAGCTGAGGCCTAACTAGTGCAGAGTAGAGCGGCAGAATGACTTCACGAGTTTTGCTTACAACACACCTGTTGATACAACCTAGAATCATATTTGCTTTTTTTGCAACAGCATCACACTGCTGACTCATATTCAACTTGTGGTCCACTATGACCCCTAGATCTCTTTCCGCCATGCTCCTTCCTAGACAGTCGCTTCCCATCTTGTATGTATGGAACTGATTGTTCCTTCCTAAGTGGAGCACTTTGCATTTCTCTTTATTAAACCTCATCCTGTTTACCTCTGACCATTTCTCTAACTTGCTAAGGTCATTTTGAATTATGTCCCTATCCTCCAAAGAAGTTGTAACCCCACCCAGTTTGGTATCATCTGCAAACTTAATAAGTGTACTCTCTATCCCAATATCTACATCATTGATGAAGATATTGAACAGTACGGGTCCCAAAACAGACCCTTGCAGAACTCCACTTGTTATCCCTTTTCAGCAGGATTTAGCACCGTTAACAACAACTCTCTGACTACGGTTATCCAGCCAATTATGCACCCACCTTATCATGGCCCTATCTAAGTTATATTTGCCTAGTTTATCAATAAGAATATCAGGCGAGACCGTATCAAATGCCTTACTAAAGTCTAGGCATATGACATCCACCGCTTCTCCCTTATCCACAAGGCTCGTTATCCTATCAAAGAAAGCTATCAGATTAGTTTGGCATGACTTGTTCTTCACAAACCCATGCTGGCTATTCCCTATCACTTTATTACCTTCCAAGTGTTTGCATATGATTTCCGTAATTACCTGCTCCATTATCTTACCTGGGACAGATGTTAAACTGACCGGTCTGTAGTTTCCTGGGTTGTTCTTATTCCCCTTTTTATAGATGGGCACAATATTTGTCCTTTTCCAGTCTTCTGGAATCTCCCCTGTCTGCCATGATTTTTCAAAGATCATAGCTAAAGGCTCAGATACCTCCTCTATCAGCTCCTTGAGTATCCTGGGATGCATTTCATCAGGACCTGGTGACTTGCTGACATCTAACTTTCCTAAGTGATTTTTAACTTGTTCTTTGTGTATCCTATCTTCTAAACTTACCCTCTCTCTGCTTGTATTCACTACGCGTTAGACACACCTCCAGACTTCTCGGTGAAGACCGAAACAAAGAAGTCATTGAGCATCTCCGCCATTTCCAAGTTTCCTGTTACTGCTTCTCCCTCCTCACTAAGCAGTGGGCCTACCCTGTTCTTGGTCTTCCTCTTGCTTCATCTTGTGGCTCTTCTGCAGGGAGCTGTTGCCTGGCCAGCCTCAGCCACCTGTGAAATCAAAACTAACTCTCGCTGCACTTGCAGCCTGCTTCCAAACTGCCAGCATGAATGTGATGTGTATATGTGTGAGTATTGCCGTACCATTAACAATCTGTACTAATAAATAAGCCTCAGTGCTGCTCCAGTTCCCCCTTTTTCTAGGCTTAGTCCTTGGCTAATTCCAAGGGCAGGTAACAGTGCACCCTACATCTAATTGGGCTCAGAAGTAAGGATTGGGTTAAAACTGAAGTCAGAGGCCAGGCTTAGTATGCAATGTGGACATACCTTAGAAACAACACCTCTGAGAATGGGAACTTCAAGTTTTGAGAAACACCTCATCAATTCAATCAAAGTTTTGTGACAAGTTCCCCCCTCCTTCCCAAAGTGTTGTTTCTGAATGGCCTAATCACTGTTGCCTGGGCAATAAGAGCTGACACACATTGCATGAGACTATGTTCTGCAAGAACACACTAGGGTAAGCAATAATATAGAAAAAATATTAAGATTGACCTCAGTAAGGAGATGGAGTGAAATATTATGTTTCCTGGGAGTACGGATACACGTAACTGCAGTATAATTTGATCAAATAAACACATACATTTTGCGATGATTTTCTTATTAAAATAAATGTTATGTTTTATGTTGGGAACCTCAAGCCAGGTTTACAAAGATGCAGATAAGTGCCAAGGAGAATTTTCAAAAGTGCCAAGATAGGACAGGCATATAACCCTTATTGGTTTTAATGTTAATTAGGCACCTACGTTGCTTAGGGACTTCTGAAAAATCCCTTGTTGTGCCTAGGTAATAGGGTAGGAGGCTGTTGGGTAAATATTATGTATGATTCTATTGCACTCTTCATCCTGCACCACAGTTTAATTCTTTGCTGAAATACAGGCCAAAGTTCACTCATCAAAGGACTTTTCACAAAGCATTATATAGAGCATTCTACATTTTGGCTAAGATATGTAAAAAAACCCTCAAACCCTGATGCGTAGGCATTAATAGATTCCAGTCCACTTCAAAGACAGAGGAAGAAATATTTACTGCACACACAAAACAGAGTTAAGCAATATTTGGAATATTCTGAATAACTTATAAAAAAGTTCTTAGTAAATCTACTGATATTCATCATACAAACTCCCCCATTTTTACTGTTATACATATATGTAAATAAGATTCCCCCTTAATTAAGAAGGAGAATTCAGCAGACAGCAGAAGAAGAACTATTCTGCAACAAGAATATGCAGACAAAGACAAGAAAGTTAAAAGATCATCCAGAAGAGGTAAGAGAATGGATGTAAAATAAAGCAAGAGTATCTGAGGAGGCATAAGAGATTCTAAAAGGCTTTTTCTAGTATCTAAACTTACATCACAACTCATGAATCATTGTTGCTTTGTGAAGGTTCAAGATGGTACAATTTTAACCACCGAGGAAGGACAGAGAGCCCATTGGATGAAACATTTCCAGGCTGTGCTCAGCCAACCGGAGCCACATACTGAGAGATGTGAAGAAATAGCATACTTACCTATATCACTAGAAGTAATGGCCTTTTAGGAAGTAACTAAGGCTATAAACCAACTGAACAGTGGTAAAGTACCAGGCTATGATAAGATAGATGCTGAAATGTTAAAAGCTGGAGAGAAAGTGATAGTGAATTACATGTGGAGGTTGTACAGAATGGTTGGGGAACAGAGAGCTATCTGAAGCTTTGTCTATACTGCACGCTTATTTCAAAATAAGCTATTTGGAAATAACTCCCAAAATAACTATTTCAAAATAGCGCATCCACACTACAAATCTCCATTGAAATAGCACAGATATTGCAATAGCATGTCCACACTGATTGGAGGGTGAATCACATTTAAAGCCCCCTGGAAGCACTCCGTGCAGGGTATCACGACAGCAGTCAGTTCCTGGAGCCTGATGCTATCTGAGGCTCATACTTAACGGGGCTCCCTTCTACAGCAGTGTCTCAGACTCTTCTCCATTGCCTACCTCCTTGAGGGACAGTAAACTTGTACCGCATGCTTTCGTTGCCCTTGCAGACGCCACAGCACTTCCACCATGGATCTGGGCCTGCTTCAAAGTACTCTCCGGCTCTTAGACCTCATGCTAAAACTCCTGGCGCTGTATATGTAGGCTGCTCTTGTGGTACTGCAGGACCACAATAACCAGTTAAGAATGGGGCACCTTCTCACCACGACCTGGGTGCTCCTTGTCATGGCTCCTTCCCCACTCTGGCATGATAAATGCAGAAGTGGGGGCCAGCAAGTGTACCCCAAAGCCTTATCTACCAGGCTTTGGTATAAAATTCCCCCCCAAGATCTTAAAAACCTAGATCTTGGGAATAAAACTTCCGCTGCCACCACCCAAATGTTGATAAAGAAATCAGGGGAAAGATCATTTGTGAAATCTTACCCCTAAAATAAAAATCAAGGCACACAATTAACCACTGCCAGGTTAATAAAAAGAAAAGAAAGAACTTTTATTATTACAACAATATTCCTGTTGCAACCATAAGGACTAGATAGGGAGGTAACAAAATATACTCATGGAGAAACTCCATGGGCCTAGAACTTAGTTACAAAGAAAAGCCAAAACATCTTTTAAACCGTGCCAGATCTCAGATCCCATACCCAATCCTTAAAACAATAAAACCTAACGAAACTGCCTAAACTTTACCCTACTTACAGAAAATGAAGAATGGTGCCTTGGAGAGAGAGACATGCTTGTCCCTCTCTGTAGCTGCAGAGAACTCTCTCAGAGAGACAAAAGGAGAGAAGAAAAAAACCCAAATTCCTTTGTCCCAGTTTGAAAAGTCCCACCTACATTCTTATTGGTCACTCCACCTGGCTAGGTGTAGTTAACCCCTTAATCCCCAGGCTGCTGGCTAACCCTCATAATCATGACACTCCTCATGCCCCACAGTCCCTTACGCCTTCCACTGCACACTGCTGCTTCTGGTGCTGGGAGACCAGTTCCTACTGGAGGGTCTGCATCATCATGGAGTGGTGGGATAACCAGCAGTGGCTCCAAAACTTCTGCATGTGGAAGGCCACCTTCAAGGACTTGTGCAAATGGTTTGCTCCTGCCCTCCAGTGACGGGACACCCATGTGTGAGCCACCATCCCCCTCCAGAAGCGGGGCGCCATTGCACTTTGGAAGTTCGCCAAGCCAGACAGCTCCATCGGGAACCAGTTAGGTGAGGGGGGATTGACCACTGGAACTGTGTTCATGCAGACTCTCTTGCTATTGTCCAAGGAGGGTGGGGAACTACTGGAATCTCCATCCCTATAGGTTTTTAAGTCCCAGCTTCACAAAACCCTGGCTGGGATGGGGTAGTTGGGGTTGCTCATGCTGTGGGAAGGGACTTGACCTCGGGGAACTCTAGGATTCTATGGTTCTACAGATGGTGAAGGCCATCAATGCCATCCTGCTGTGCAGGATCATCACCACGGGCATCATGGAGCCCATCATCACTGGCTTTGCAGCCATGGGCTTCCCCAACTGTGGGTGGGGAGAGGGGCACTGACAGCACCCATATGCCAATCTTAACCCCCGGCCACCGTGCCTTGGACTTCATCAATAGGAAAGAGTACTTTTCAATGGTGCTGCAGGCCCTCATGGACCACTGGGGCTGGTTCACAGACATTTACATCACGTGGTTGGGGAAGGCACACAATGCCCATGTATTCAGGAACTGCAGCCTCTTTCAGAGGATGCATGCTGGCAAATTTTCCCCTAACCACATCATCAGGGTTGGGGAGGTAGACATACCTATCTGCCTCATGGGTGACACAGCCTACCCCTTGCTCCCCTGGCTAATGAAGCTCTACCTGGGACACCCCACTAAAGAATCAACAGGCTCAACAGGTCTCTCATCGTCATGGAGGATGCCTTTGGCCACCTCAAGGGGAGGTTTTGGAGCCTCCTCAATCATCTGGACCCTAGTGACCACAACATCTCCCAGGTGGTGGTGGCCTACTGTGTGCTCCACAACCTCTGTGAAAATAAGGGGGAGACTTTCCTGCCAGGGTGGGGGGCAGAGGCTGAGCAGCTCACCAGGGCCTTTGAGCATCACTGCCATCCAGCAAGCTCATCAGGGGGACCGTGCTCATCTGGGAGGCCCTGAGGGAGAGTTTCAGCCAAGGCCAGCTATGAGACTCTTCCCTGGGCCTCCCCACATTGCCTCTGCATTGCCCTATGTGCCTTTCCTCCCTCCTCCCTCCCTTTGCCCCTCCTCCACAGATAAAATAAACCAAACATTTTGTTTGAAACAATAAACTCAGTAATTTTTTTTGGTGGGGGGTGGGGGGATATATAACAGGGGAGGGACTGATGAAAGAACTTGGGAGGGAGAAAGTCAGGGATGGGATTGGGACTGGAGCTTGCCTCGGGAGTTTCAGGATGCCTTGGATGCCGGAGAGATCCTGCTGCTTCATGAGCGCAGCTCTCAGTGACCCCGGGGGAGGCTAGGAGGAGAATCTGAGGGGACAGGGCTGGGTGCTGGGGAGACCTGAGAGGAAGTGGGTGCTAGAGGGACTGGGGGGAGCAGGTTCTGGAGGGATTTTGAGAGGGGGGTGGGTTCAGGGTGGCTGCTGGACCACTCAATGGCAGCGACCAGGTGCTCGACCAAGGTGGCACGCACATGGTCTTATGCTGTTGGGACAGCAGTTCCCAGAAGGTGCACCGCAGCGCCCAGTCAGCACAGCATCCAGTTCAGCAGCCCGCCTCTGCTGTTCCTGCTCAAAACTGCATAGGAGGACATGCAGACACTCAAGGTGTTCCTGCAACAAGTTGTATAGGGGTCACCTTCCCCTGCAGCTCTCAGAGTGTCAGGAGCATGGCATGGGAGGTGTTGGACATGCCATGCTTGCAGCTGGCCCACCTGTGAAAACAAGTGACAAGGGACAGGAGATGCTGTCATGTAGCTTAGCCTTAATCTCTGAGCTGACACTGAAGGTCTCAGCTTAGATGATGGTGATGTGCTTTGAGCAAGGCCAGCTGTTGCCAAGACAGTGGGCACTTACCTGCGGGGACACAGATGTCCCAGGAGAGCCTGACTACCTGCATGGCCTGAGGCATGAGAAGATGTCAGGTAAGCCAGGGGCCTGCGAGCAGGAGAGAAGAATAGGGCATCTCAGCTTCCCTCTGTACCGCATACACACCAGGTCAGGCAGTAGCGGTGTCCCACAGAGAGAGAACTGCTATCCCTGCCACCGTGGACGTGGGGGAGGAGCATTGGGGCAGGTCTGTGTGAGTGTCAGAGAGTGTCACACTGCTTGCCAGAGAGAGTGCTACTGTGGTCCCCAGCTGCAGGCTGATGACAACCTTCTGGCTGATGGGCAAGGTGTCCAGGTTGGCTGCCTCCTTCTCATCTTTAGATTCATAGAATCCTAGGGCTGGAAGAGACCTCAGGAGGTCACTGAGTCCAGCCTGTTGCCCAAAGCAGGATCAACCCCAACTAAATCATCCCAGCCAGGACTTAAAAACCTCTAGGGATGGAGACTCTACCACCTCCCTAGGTAACCCATTGCAGTGCTTCACCACCCTCTGGGTGAAATAGTTTTTCCTAATATCCAACCTAGACCTCCCCCACTTTAACTTGAGACCATTGCTCCTTGTTCTGCATCCATCACTATAGTGAACAGCCTCTCTCCATACTCTTTGAAACCTCCCTTCAGGTAGTTAAAGGCTGCTATCAATAACCCCTCATTCTTTTCTTCTGCAGACTAAATAAGCCCACTTTTCTCAGCCTCTTCTCATAGCTCCCTGTTGTCCTGGTCCACAGCCCCGTTCTCATGGAGGCTGATGACGAGCATGTCCTGACCGGAGTCCATGGTGAGGGGTGGGAGAGGTGACTGACGCCTCCTCCCAGAATGCCATCCAGCTTCTGGTAATACTGGCAAATCTGGGGTGCCATTCCAGAGTGGGAAATTTGTTCTCTGGCCTTGGTGTAGGCCTGCCTCTGTTCCTTCCTTTTCATCTGCACCTGGTCTAGCATGCAAGGCTTATGGCCATCTGGCATAGACATCTGCATTGTGGCAACTAGTGCGGAGATCCTGGAGGTCAGACTCCTCACCCCAGACCTCTATGAGATCAAGGATATCTGCACCAGGGCAAAACGGTTCCCTATTTTGCCCCTGGCCAGGGGCTTCCAAGCTAGCTGCTGGTATGCTTGCAGCTGTGGGGGGCTCGGAAGGGTCACTGTGATCATTCATGGAAGCAGGGAATGAAGAGGAGGGTGCTGCTGTGTGGCAAGGTGCTAGCAGAGCTTGTGTCATGCCACAAGCCCTTTCCCTTCTGCCTGCAGCTTTAAACCCTGCAGGGGAAGGGAGGCAATAGAGTTCTGAGGGGTGTGGATAGAGTGGCCACCAGGGCAGCTGGAAGAAGCCCTTTGAGGGCAACTATTGTGAAATAAGCACAGCTGGGCATCCAGACCAGTGTTTCCTCTAAGCTGCACAGCTTCACAGGTGATTAATCAGCCCCACCCAGTCAGAGGCTCAAGGCTCCATGCATGGAGCTGACTGATTGGGCAGGGCTGATTAATCACCTGTGAAGCTGTGCTGCCCCGCAGCTTAGAAGGAACACTGGCTCCACATTCATCCTATTTCAAAATAGCAATGTTGAAACAGGCATTGTTCCTTATAGAATGAGAGGTTATTATTTTGCTACAGCAAGCCTGTTATTTCACTTGCTGTGTGGATGCTCGCCTTGTTATTTTGAAATAACTCTGTAGAAATGCCCCTAAAGACTAGAGAAGTGGTGTTATGTGCAAAATTCTTAAAAAGGGGTCCAGCTTATTTCTGATAACTGAAAATGGATGACACTCCTAGTGGTACCTGAAAAAAAGTGTTTTGTGTTATCATTTTAAATAGAATGAAAATTGCTATAAATACTCAGGGAATAGCACAGTAGATTTCAATCTGCTAGTTTGTGTTCAGGCCACATTTTCACTTAGAAAAAACTTACAGAGAAAAACCTAGAATGTCACTAGATGATGGTTTTTAACTTCCTTGATTGTCAAAAAGCACTTGGTCATGTATATAATCCCCAATTCTTTTCACAATTGTTATAGACTTGGTGATGAGATGCGAAGGCAGATGAAGATTTATTGGGGCCCTGGGCACAAGAAAAAATATATTTGCCCCCCCCCCCCCACATACTCTAAGGGCCCAGGAGTGCCAGAACTGGGGCAGGAGGAAGAAAAGGTTGCAGTCTTTTAAAAGTGGGAAGGCTGTGCTCACCCAGTATTCATAGAATCATAGAATCATAGAATAATAGGACGAAGGGACCTCAAGAGGTCATCGAGTCCAGCCCCCCGCCCTCAAGGCAGGACCAAGCTCCACCTACACCATCCCTGACAGATGTCTATCTAACCTGTCCTCAGAAACCAAAAGGAACAAATTTTCTCCTTCCTCCTTGTGACACCCTTTTAGATATTTGAAAACCGCTATCATGTCCCCCCTTAATCTTCTTTTTTCCAAACTAAACAAGCCCAGTTCATGAAGCCTGGCTTCATAGGTCATGTTCTCTAGACCTTTAATCATTCTTGTCGCTCTTCTCTGTACCCTTTCCAATTTCTCCACATCTTTCTTGAAATGTGGCACCCAGAACTGGACACAGTACTCCAGCTGAGGCCTAACTAGTGCAGAGTAGAGCGGCAGAATGACTTCACGAGTTTTGCTTACAACACACCTGTTGATACAACCTAGAATCATATTTGCTTTTTTTGCAACAGCGTCACACTGCTGACTCATATTCAACTTGTGGTCCACTATGACCCCTAGATCCCTTTCTGCCATGCTCCTTCCTAGACAGTCGCTTCCCATCTTGTATGTATGGAACTGATTGTTCCTTCCTAAGTGGAGCACTTTGCATTTCTCTTTATTAAACCTCATCCTGTTTACCTCTGACCATTTCTCTAACTTGCTAAGGTCATTTTGAATTATGTCCCTATCCTCCAAAGAAGTTGCAACCCCACCCAGTTTGGTATCATCTGCAAACTTAATAAGCGTACTCTCTATCACAGTATCTACATCAATGATGTAGATATTGAACAGTACGGGTCCCAAAACAGACCCTTGCGGAACTCCACTTGTTATCCCTTTCCAGCAGGATTTAGCACCGTTAACAACAACTCTCTGACTACGGTTATCCAGCCAATTATGCACCCACCTTATCGTGGCCCTATCTAAGTTATATTTGCCTAGTTTATCAATAAGAATATCATGCGAGACCGTATCAAATGCCTTACTAAAGTCTAGGTATATGACATCCACCGCTTCTCCCTTATCCACAAGGCTCGTTATCTTATCAAAGAAAGCTATCAGATTAGTTTGGCATGACTTGTTCTTCACAAACCCATGCTGGCTATTCCCTATCACCTTATTACCTTCCAAGTGTTTGCATATGATTTCCTTAATTACCTGCTCCATTATCTTCCCTGGGACAGACGTTAAACTGACCGGTCTATAGTTTCCTGGGGTGTTTCAACATGGGTGTTAGCCTTGTGCAAGTGCACAGTAGTGGTGGCAGATGGGTGATTAGCTCCCAAGCCACCAAGCACAGACATTCTTAGCAGCGTCAGCCTCTTTTCAGGCTGAGGTGAATATTATCCTCCTTTTGCCACAGGCCCTGTTCTCTGCTTCTCTCCCCACCAAGGTCCCATCCCTAAGCTAGGATGGAAATCAGAGTTGGGCTTTTTTTTTTAAGAGCCATCCAGAAAGACATTTCCTCCCTGTGATACATTATGTAACATTAACCATAATACAGAGAAGGTGTTTAGGCCTTCCTCTGATGTAACTGACATTTAGTATTGTCAAAAAGGGGACACTACTCTTTTGTGGCTTGCAATTTTTATAATCAAATTAAAATAGATTTCATAGTCAAACTCAAAAGTTAAAAATGAGAAAAGCTAATATTTGCTAAGTAGCCATAAACAGCCATACCCTGTAGTCTTTTTTTTATTGATATGACTGAATGAAGAATTTGCAGGATTTACCCCTATGTAAGTGAGGGTGAAGTGAAATAGCCACTATTGCTTTCAAAAATAGGCCAGACCTGACTGTTCAAATAACATATTTTTTAATTCTATCCATTGTTATTATTGAGAATGTGTCAACTAAGAGATCCCCGAACAAATATGAATGCTATGTGCTGGAGGACTTGAGAGAGTCAGAGAAATTATATAATTCTGATTGGCCTCTAAAGTGCTCTTATATTTACACTAAAGTCGGCATTATCTTATTTCATGCCTTAGTCTGACCTTGTTCACCTAGATACCATAGAAAGCAGCTTTATTATTTTTGTATGCTGCCAAATGTGTCAAGGTCAAATTTAATCAATTAAAAATACTAGCAAAACTCTGTTGGACAAGGTCTTCTCTCGAGAAAGATTATATTTCTCCAATGTGTTATGCCAGGGGTTCCCAATCTTTTCGATACTGGGGACCAGTAAATCCATTCACGAGCTTTTGGAAGACGAGTAACATTTATTTGCATATTTTCATATTCATTAAGCTAATGATGAATATGAAAATAAGTTGTTTCTGGTCCTCCCAAAGCCTCAGTGCCAACTTTAGCAAAGCTTTTGTTATGGTCTCCCACAATAGTTGGAACCCGGGTTTTTTCAGTACCGTTTTTTGCAGCCCAAAAATATAAACGCATATACAAAAAAAATGAAAAATGAATAAATTTTCACTGTTTATTATTTAGTCACAATAATTATAGTACATAATAATATAAATCTTGATATAAAATACGTAAGTGCCTAACTTATTGTTATTACCTTAATTACAATTTAACCGGTAGAATTTTAACAGTTTTAAATTTTGTTTATAATTGAATGAGTTGAATATGTCATTTATGATGTGTGTACTTTATAGCTTTTAAATAACTAAATGGAAAACTAATGGGAAGGGTGATGTTGTTTTGCATCACATAGCAATTTTATCAGGAGCAAAAGAAGAAAGTTTTATCCTCAAATCTGGTTCGACATTCAATCTATTTCTATATTTATTTTTTAAGAAAACCAAAGATGAGAAACTAGTTTAACACTTATTTGGTTCGGGAGTACCCCTCCCCCCCACGAAAGGCATTAAGAATTTGACTGCTTTCTCAGATAAATGTGAATATTCATTTCTACAGCTCAACCAAAAATCAATCAAGGAGAGTTTATCAAAGTTCTCTTTTAAGGCAGAGTCACAGAAAAGTTCAATTAATGAATCCACTTCTGATGCATTCAATTGTAATATTTCTTCATTTTCCATCTCAACAGTAAACGGGTTCTTAATCCACATTTTACTGGCGTCAATTGGAGGAAAATATTATTTTAAGCTTAATGTTAGCCCCAAGAGATGTTGTGGGGGTCTGGGTGGGGAGGAGGAGATAGGGACCGATACCTGGGGATCCGGTAGCTGCATGCCAAAGCCCAGGAAGTGCACGGGCTACTCCCCCGTCCCCCAAACAGCGGTGTGGTACCTGAAATGCTGGTCTGTCATGCGCCTGATGCCTTCCTGCATGGGGGGAGGGGGACTCCCGAACCATGCCAGCAACAAATGTTCGGGCGGTGCACACCTTGCCCTCTGCTCCCCATGGCAGCGCGCGCTGACCGAGCGGCTGGAGCCGGCATGCTGGGGACTTTATTCCCCTGATGTCTTCCTGTGGTAGGGGAGGGAAGGGAGAGGAGGAGTCCCAGACCGCACCAGCTCCAACCACTTGGGCAGCGTGTGTCTTGCTCCGTCGCTCCCCATGGCAGCACGCGCCGCCTGAGCAGCCAGAGCCGGCACAGTCCCAGACTCCCACTCCCTCCCCACGCGCAAAAAACCAGCAGGGGAACAAAGTCTCTAGTGAACAATGGATTGGCGTTTTAGGTACCGCACTGGCTGTTGGGGCAGAGGGTAGAGCAGCCCGCGCACTTTCGGGATCTGGTGCACAGCTGCAGAATTGCCCCCTGGCTCCGCAGGAAGCCCGCGCAGGCCCTAACTGTCCGGCAGGTTGTTCCACCTCCCCTCTTGGCTCCAATCCCGGCCACTTTATCGGCCGGCACCGGGTGTTCTGCATCAGTGCGCACAGCGCCCACCCTTTTCCCTGGACCCTAGTTCCCGCTGGATCTAGCCCCGCCGCCTGGGAGCATGCTCGGCCGAGATGCCATGGCAGTGGGCTCTCTGACAAGAATTTTTCTGAGGACCGATATTTTTTTTAAGGACTGAAACCGGGCCGTGGACTACACTTTGGGAAATGCTGTGTTATGCCATTTATTTTAATATTTCTGCATTTTAGCTTTCAGTGTTACGTAGTCTCATTTTCATCATTCTCCCTTGAGACTCCAGCCACTGCTCTACTGGTAGGAAAGCATAAGTTGGCTTTCATATTAAACACTGTATATCTATCCTACCTAAAAGCATTACTATCTAAAACACTTGAGCTCATTTCAATATTTTACTCCTATTACATTTAATTCTGTTAGGTATTGGAGAAAATATTGTTTCTGAAAACTCCTACTGCATTAAACCCCTTCCAAGTTTTGATAATTATTTTTTTCTAGTATAATACAGTTATCTTTAGACTTCTGTAGAAGACAATTAAAAATAGAGAGATTTTCAAAAGCATCTAAAGAATGTAGGGTTTTCAATGAAACTTCAGCTCCTAAATTCCAAAAGCATTTTTGAAACTCTCCCCCAAAGCTTCAGGCTTATTAGGGGTCTTCTCAAACTTTTTAGAGAGATTCTTTGGACTTATAAGCATGATTTTCCTTTTACACTGTTGATGAAGAAATGTTAACTAATCTCAGGAATAAAGGCATATGATTAAAACTGTTGTCTATTTAGATTTGCTAGCAATATTGCAACTGGGCTTTTCAGTCTCTCATTTGCATTGTTTTTCTTTTTTGATTACAGTTAGGCTAGTAAGCTGTATGTAGTGGGTAGTTGAAGCTGAAAGGTCCTGGCTGAAGTGGTAGAGTGAGACAGTAATGCATTAACCTTTTACTTACAGTTTAAAACCAACTAAAGGATTCCAGAGGAGCCTTTTAAAGTTCACAAACAAAAGAAAAAGAAAAGAAAATCTAATAGCAATGGCTTTGGTTTGTGTTTTATTTCATTTTCAGTATTGAAAAAAGCCCACCCCCATGAGAAATATAGTTAAGCAGACTTAACCCCCAGTGTGGATAGTACTAGGTCAATGGAGGAATTCTTCCATTGAATTAGCTACCATCTCTTGGGGAGGTGAATTATGCAGAATAAGCGAGAAATCCTCCTGTTGGGTAGCATCTACTGAAACAAAACATGATGCAGCTGTAGTGCTGCAATTGTGCTGCTGCCATGTTTAAAGAGTAAACCGAGTTTCTGATACTGAAATAGTTGATGTTGACCAATCCAGCATGGTCCAAAGTGAGCGAAAGAAAAGGGCTTAAATAGCTATTATCACAAACTATACTATCAGGCTACGGCTAATATACAAGGTTATTGCGCAAAAACCTGCTGAGTGTCCACACCTCAAATGACCTCTTGCGCAATTAAATGGCCAGTTAAACGGCAGAACAGAGGGCTTTTTCTGCCGTAGGTAAACCTCCTTTTCTGAGGCATAACTGCTTTTAGCACTACAGCTATTGCACAAGAAGGCAAGTGTGGACGTTCCAGAGGGGTTTCTTGCGCAAGAAACCCTTATGGGAAAAAGCATAGGTGCTTTGATGGCCATTCTGTGAATGGCCATCAGAGCTTTCTTGTGCAAGAGCATCCATGCAGTGCTTTTGCAATGTGCTTTGAGGTGCGGATGTGCTCTTACGCAAGAAGTTTTTGTGCAAAAACTCTTGAGCAAAAGGCTTCTTGCACAAAAACCTGGCAGTGTAGACGTAGCCTCAGTGTGTACACACCTGTGGTTGACTTATTTCAGAATTTAGCTTGAGAGACAGTGTTGCCAATTCTCATGATTTTGCTGCGAGTGTCATTATAATTATTGTTTTCCTTAAGGCCTCAGCTCCTGGAGTCAAGTGATTATGTGATGATTTCAGCCTTCATTCTTAAAGAAAAAGTAAGTTTCTAGTCTTCGTGGCTGTGAAGAAAGCTTCAAAGTATGATCCCATTGCACCCTTAGATGCACAAATAGCTGAAAGCAAATATTTTACTTTTATATAATTTCATGATTTTAAAGCCAGTCTCATGGTGAGACCAAGTCATGATTTTTGACCATTTGCTGCTGGCAATATTGCAGATGGGGCATTTCTTCATATCTCATAAAATCAATATGGAGCATGTAAATTTAATCATTGCAGAGGACCTCAAGAAGACTCTCATCTAAATAACCAAGCTGTAGGTATTTGCACCTTGAACTCTTCTCTACCGTTGTGAAGCACAACAGGACAGGTAGGCAGAAGTCACAACATTTGGGTCAGGATTTCTTAATCTAGCCTGGTACCTTCAGATCTGAGACACAGATCTTCATTTGGTATGAACAGGCACAGCTCTGCTGATATTTGTAGAGCATCATCAAATAACACTAGCGAAGGGCCTGTTTTTTATTTGGCTTGTCGGAAAAAAAAAAGATGGTGATCTGCAAAGTTTGAATGTGGGTGTACATTATGGATTTCAATGTCAATTATTCCCAACATGCAGGAATATTTAGATTTGGGGTTTTGTTTAGGCCCATCTCTATTTAAAAGGACACAACAGAGGAAGTACAAAAAGGGAGTGGGGAGAAATGAAATGTCATCATCATGTTTCCTTCACCAGAAAAGGATTAGACATTCTGAAAAACTAAAGAAGTACATTTTGTTATGATCTAACTATACACTTAACCTCCCACCTGCCTCTACTGGCCCACATGATAACTGGAATGAACAAGAGAAGAGACAGGAAAATATACTGTATATCACAAAGAAAAGAACACACGTCTGTTAGACTATAACAGTGCGGCATGACCCACAGCATGTTATCTCTAAAAAACGCAACCCACTCATGCAATGACATCATAGGCATTTTCAACACCTTTTAAAATGTGCATAGATCCTCTGACCTTTGCCTTTATGTGCTTTGATGAAAGAAACTTAACTCAGGAGAGAGTAAAATTCAAAATTAGGCCTGTTTTTCTCCCTCTGGTTTTCTTTTGTTGGATATACTTGAAGTCAGGGAAGCATATCAGAGACTATTTATTTGCCAGGGTGCTGCAGAAAAGTCCTTGAGATTCTATTATTGGATCACATTAATGTTTCAGTGAAGTGCAAAGATGTTGTGGTAAAGCAACCTAAAAGTTATGCATCAGGGCCTTCCTGAATCATGGTTCAGGCTATTAAATGTCATAGAAAAAAGGGCAAAGTCACAGGATAGACACAGGTATTGCATTTTAATTCAATATGGGTGAAAATACATGGGTAGTGGGTAAAGACAGGGTGGGGGAGGGGGAGACAAACCTACATCCCCACCTTCTTCCTCCGCCCCCTCCCCCCCCAACACTACAGGGAGCTGGGGCGGCACACGGCCCCAGCCTCCCCAGCCCTGGAGGGAGGAGGGTGCACACTTCACAGCCCCAGTCTATTCAGCCTCAGAATATTGGGAGGGCGGGCAGTGGGGACAGCAAGAGTCCATCGCGCCAGGCAAGCAAGTCACCATGTGGTTCTCCTGTTCATCACAAACCCAGATGTCTATGTTTTTAATGAGTGATTCCCCCATTGCTACCTGTCTTTTTCTAACAAGAGGAGTTCCCAAGCCTGGAGAGGTAGCCTCATGTGAGAGGATACCACAATATCACCTGCAAGGAAAGTCCCAACTAGAGGATCATTTCCCTCTGTTCCAGTTGGGTGGTCTCCTTTCCTGACACTTTCACCCTCCTTAACAGCACAGAGGCTTTGTGAACTGAGGTGGGACCATGCTACTGTGTCCCAGAAAGCCTCATCTGTGTATCTCTCTGCCTCCCTTCCAGTTCACCTACCCTGTTCTCCAAAGCTTGTACACCAGGCATGTCAAACTCAAAGCCTACTGAGGGTTGCACAAATGAAAACTGATAGCTTTGGGTTTCCCAGATGGTTTGACCAAAAAAATTTGTTGTCGAGCAGAAAGTACCAATATCGGACACCTGGCAACCTAAGAAAATGTATTTTGTCAGAAAGTCATAGTAATGTATTATTATAGATTATTTTTAGGTATCTTTTATAATATTACAATAACTTGATGTGTAATATTCTTATTTGCTCATTAAATAATTTTAAAATTTATTTTACATAGTTTTTAATTTAAATATAAATTTAAGGTACTTTTAAATTTTGTATATGATGCATAACTTTTGTTGAAATAAAAATAAGTACAGACCATGGTAAATCAAATAGAACAGGCTTCTGTGAAAATTTCAGATACTTTGTAAGTTTGAGATTTTGCATATAGATATAATTATTCATGCAATTGCAAAAAAAATCAACATCTTTATTGATATAAAATTAATATACATTTTGTGATTTAATTTGGAATAAATAAATATAACACAAAATATTAACAAAATAACCTCTTCCTCTTCCCCAGAGCCAGGCACTCCCATGCCCTCTTCTAACCTAATCCCCGCTCCGCTCCCCCAGAGTCAGCCTCCCCAACCTAATGCCTTCGTCCTTCCCCAGAGCCAGGCACTCCCAGCCCCCCACAATCCAATATCTGGGTCCCAGAGTCGACATTGCTGCCTGAGGCACTAGGTCAGCATGAGCACAAGGGCTAGCTGTGAGCGCCTGCTGGAGAGCCCAGCGCAGAGTGGCTCAGCCAGCCGTGAGCAGTTGCTGCGGCACAGAGCTGCCCGGCTGGCTGTGATCTGCACTCGGCCACGTGCTCTGACTGGCCAGTGGGCCGCACTTCATTCTTTTATGAAAATATTCTGGGGGCTGCAAAAAATTTTGATCAGGCTGCATGCGGCCCTCCAAATGCCAGTTTGACATGCCTGTTGTACACAGTGCCTGAGGGACAGGAGCTCCTTGCACCAAATGCACACTTTATACCCCATGGCCATAGGACAAGTAATCATGCATGCTATATTGGGTGCAATAAATACTATAGCATAGCCCCCATTCTGTTGATGGGCTTCTGCCAACATTCTCCTTTTAGTCCTAGGGCTTATCCTTTCTTGATCCTTATTGTTTTTGTTTTTTTGATCAGGCAGTTTTGGTTTTGGTTTTGGTTTAAAGAAGTTTAAATAATGTGAAGTGTATCTAGCACCCCTCAAACTCTGCCTCTAGCAAGACTACCCTATTAGCCAGTCCTCCCCCACCCTTGTTTCTTATCTTTTGACTGGAGAAACTGACAATGCTTTTGGGGTCATCTAATAATCTTTCGCAAAATGCAGGACAATGTAGCACTTTAAAGACTAACAAGATGGTTTATTAGATGATGAGCTTTCGTGGGCCAGACCCACTTCCTCAGATCAAATAGTGGAAGAAAATAGTCACAACCATATATACCAAAGGATACAATTTAAAAAAATGAACACATATGAAAAGGACAAATCACATTTCAGAACAGAAGGGGTATGCGGGGGGGGGGGGGGGGAGGAGGAAGGAAGGTAAGTGTCTGTGAATTGATGCTATTAGAGGTGGGGAAAGTTAGATGTCTGTGAGCTAATGGTATTAGAGGTGATAATTGGGGAAGCTATCCTGGTAATAGGTAAGATAGTTGGGGTCTTTGTTCAATCCGCCCCCCCGGAGAGTGTCGAATTTTAACATGAATGACAGTTCAGAGGATTCAAGTGCAGATGTAAAAGGTCTTTGTAGCAGAATGCAGGTGGTTAAGTCATTGAGAGAGAGTGTCCTTTCTGGTTAAAATGGCAAGAAACTGTTTTTTCTTTGTGATCTTGTCTGATATCTGTTTTGTGGGCATTAATCCTTTGGCGAAGTGTCTGAGATGTTTGTCCAATGTACATAGCAGACGGACACTTTCGGCACACGATAGCATAAATTATATTTCTGGATGCGCATGAATATGTGTTTTTGATCTTATAACTCACTTGTTTAGGTCCAATAATGGTATCAGCAGAATGAATATGTGGACAAAGCTGGCAACGGGGTTTGTTGCAAGGGAAGGTACCAGGGTTGGTATTAGTGTGGTATGTCCTGTGGTTGTTGGTAAGAATCATCTTGAGGTTAGGTGGTTGTCTATAGGAGACTATGGGTCTGTCTCCCAGAGCCTCTTGGAGTATGGTATCCTGTTCCAGTATAGGCTGTAGTTTATTGATAATGTGTTGGACAGGTTTAAGTTGGGGGTTGTAGGTGATGACAAGTGGTGTTCTATTGTTGGTTTTCTTGGGTCTGTCTTGAAGTATATTTGTCCTTTTCATATGTGTTCATTTTTTTTTAATTGTATCCTTTGGTATATATGGTTGTGACTATTTTCTTCCACTATTTGATCTGAGGAAGTGGGTCTGGCCCACGAAAGCTCATCATCTAATAAACCATCTTGTTAGTCTTTAAAGTGCTACATTGTCCTGCATTTTGCTTCAGCTACCCCAGACTAACACGGCTACATTTCTATCACTAATAATCTTTAGTTTACTTTAAATGACAAGCCTTTTGTTATCTTAATCACCCTGCCTCTGTTTATAAACTTCTGCTGAAGAAGCTGGGCTGCTCCCAGCTTCAGAAATCATCACAGTCACACTCAGGCCCTGTAGCTGGATCCAATCCCAGAATATTCATGGTGCCTGGATACCACAGGCCCATATAGTTTGCAGCCTATGGGTATGGATGTGTGTGTGTGTGAGGAAAATGAGTGAAGTGCTGGACTGCCACTATATTTATCCTGGCCTCTGAAACAGATCCCCTGAGGTTGTTACACGCACATGCAAATTATAACAGAGCTGAGAGGACTCAAAGTTGCATCAGGTACTGAACTGGTCCCTAGCTAGCCTGATGATCTAGGAGTCACTGTTATGGCATAAAGACACCTTTGTGCTGCTTTTCCTGTTACAACAGACACATCATCAGTTAAGCTAAGGATCTAAACCATGCAATCACGGTATGTTTAAACCAGGAGTAGAGAACCTTTTTTGGGTCAGGTGCACTGACCCACAGAAAAATCAGTCACACTAATAGGCAAAACCAAAACCAAAACCAACCAACCAACCAACCAACCAAACAAAAACAAAGCAAACCAAAACAACAACAACAAAACCCAAAAAACCAAATCTTTGCTAACATGGCGCTCGACTATGAAGAGAAAGACACTTCCCATATTCCCCTCGCATACAGATTCTAAAGGGGCCCAATCTAGTAGATTTTGTGTGCTCCAGACCTACGGTGGGATGATGGGGAAGGGGGCTGGAGCACCAACACAGACACCTCAGTCCTGGCGGGGAGGGCCCTAAGCCTCAGGAGCGGGATCCAGGCAAACTAGGGGCCACATCTGGCCCCCGGGCCTTAGGTTCCCCACCTTTAGTTTAAATCCACTCTGGATCAAGTCTTCCCAAGATAAAGAGAGTGAAGATTTGAATAGCTCTTTAAGAGATCAGTGCCTCTTACCCTACTAAGCACATTTTAAATCTACTATTCAACTTATTTGTTCTCTGTTTAACCATAATTATGAGAGGAGGAGAGCAAGCAAGGACCTCGTTAGAAATCCAAACCATCTTACAGGATATAATATTAACAACCAAGTTTTTTTAAAAAGTTTCACTCAACCAGAAAAAGACTATTAGAGCAATAACTGCTGGTATATTTCCTAACCAGACATATGCTTGTGAAAGGTTTTTCTCCCTGCTCATTCACTTTACCCTGAATCTGTGATTTTTGCTCCAGTGATCTTCCTTAATTTTTTGTAGCAGTTGTCACACTATGCATTTTATGTGCCCCCGACAAGTGTTGTGACTCTAGCGCAGCTTACTAAATGTGTGATCACTAAAACTTTTGAATAATCCATCTGCAGGTGAGTCCCATTGAAGTGAATGTTTCTGACAACTAAATATTTATATTCATGTATATATTTCATTCAGTGCAGGAATCATTTTCTGCTTTTGTTTAGTTCCATTTTCTTAGAAATTCCTTCTATTTACACTTTATCTTCCACCAATAATACAGTTTTAGTTCAGAAATGCCCCAAACCCCAGCAAGTTATTCATAGCAAATAACTGCTGCTGTTTTAATATAATTGAAAAATTACATATTTCCTCTTGGAGCATTTAAACTGCTTTTAGCTTTCCTGGTCACTAATACTCACAAGGCCATGTGCTATTAGTTACTAAGGTAACATGATTCAGGAAGCATAGTCACAAACCTTTCAAGGCCAATACATTTTATAATTTTTAATAGATAATGTCACATTAACCTAAAACTTGTCCAGGGCATAGAAAAATACCATTATGAATGACATTTTTAAAGTTTTTCTTATGAAAAAAAAATAAAAATCAGACAAGGTGTCCACAATCCCCAATCTGCCAAGTCTAGAACTGGCTTGTACAGTCTAGAATTAGGGGTAATGCCACAATGCCTGGGAAATGCACAGGTGAAGAACACCTTCTGCATACTCTGTCATGTGGGCTCCTCAAGAACTCCTCAGGCAGGGCAGTAAGGATGAGCACCCCCTGCTGATGACATGAAGTGAAGGAACTGCACCCACTGTATCAGTAGAGGAAAATCAAGTCCCATCGCTTCAGGTGAAGAGGAACAGAACCTCCATTCTGAAACCTTGTATTTGGGGCTCCCTTAAGGAGAATTTATCTTCATGGGAGGTTGGTGAAGGTAGACCCACCCTCAATCCCACCCCTTCTACTGAGATCCCACCTCCCATGGGAGCCAAGCTGCCTCCCCGCCACCCAACCACAGGGAGGTGGGCCAGCATGCCACTGCCACTCCTCGCCCAGCACGGGGAGGGTGGGTGCGCATGCCCAACCTCCCTAGCTCTTGATCACAGATGGAGGACATGCATTCCCAGCCTCCCCAGCCCCAGAGCACAGAAACGGTGGGCAGCACATGTTCCTAGGCTCCCCAGTCCTGAAGTATGGGGAAGGAGGAGGGCATGCAGCCTGAGCCTCCCCGGCCCTGGAGCACAGAGAAGGCAGGCACTGGGGGGCAGCAACACTTTGCCCCCCAATACGCTGACAGTAGGTGTTCTGAAGGCAGAATGTGGGTGGGGCCAGGCTGCTGGTTTAGGAAGGCTGTGCCTTCTCCCGCCTATTACACTAGCCAACCATGATTATTTTCCTATCATAACTGATTTTGAATCTGATTCTTCTAAAAAAGATAAACTCAACAGGAATATGACAAGGACTTAATACTCTCAAGAGGAAACACCATTAATAACTTTAATAAGAATAAATATGGCTATTCTGACAACATATAAAACTGGCTGCAAATTGCAAAGATAATGAACAGTTGCACAAATAGGGCAACTTGAATGAAGGCATTTCCACAACACTGTGCAACTTCATTAATTTAATACCATGACCACATAGCTTTTAGAAAAGCACCTAACAAAATTAATCTTTTGTATTCAATCACAGTTTGAAAGGTATAGGATTTCTAGCAACATTTTCTCTAGGATAAACTGTGACAACTTTTAATAAACAAGTCTGAAATCTAATCCCAATGATCACGTCTCAACAAACATAAATAAATAAATAAACTAAGATGATAGTAAAGTGGTCATGGTAGTGTTAACTGGATTACCCAGAGAATTTTGTGATGGAACCATGCTCTACCTCTCCTATGTTCCATTTAATCACTGGGGGCATGTCTAGACTACAGCCCTCATTTTTTGAGGCATACAGGATCTTTCAAAAAGGGTGTTTTTTTTTAAAGAACCCCATCTAGATGGCAATTTTACTTTCAAAAAGCCCTTTTTTCGAAAGAACACATGGCCACCATTATGCAAATAAAGTGCGAGGAATTCAAATCCCGGCTTCATTTGCAATTTCAATCTGTCTAATTTATATCCCTCTTTCGAAAGAGAGATGTAGTCTAGACATGCCCTGGGAGCCCACCGTTCATGCTTACATTCTAAATAAAACAGCAAGTTCCCAGTGGCCAGTCCTATTAGTAGATTTATATTTGTTGCCTTGAGCAGCTCCTTTATTTAAAAAATACCTATGTTGGCACGCATAGCATTTGTACAGAAAAAGAGAGAATAATATGTCTATTGTTTACCTGAACCTGTGGAGCTATGTATCACATCTGTGTGAAATCAGAAAGCCTTACAAATTCGGAAGTATGCTTTTCAAACCATGTGTCTTGCTATGAAGAGATCGTCAGGATGTGCAAATTCACCCATTTTATCTATTTCCAACCCTTCCTCCCTTTAATATAGCTACATAAGGGCAGATCCTCATCTACTGTAAATTATCTTAGCTCCATTGACATCAATGAAGGCAATGGCGGATATAGGGCAGGGCGAGGGGGGCAGCTGCCCCTGGCCCCGCGCTTCAATAGGCCCCGCATATATGCTACTTTCTGTCGGCTGTGGCCGTGGCGCATGCGCGAAATTGTGCTGCCCCGAGCCCCGCGCTTCAGTAGGCCCCGTGGCCCGGGCCCCGCAAAACTCTCATCCACCCCGAATGAGGGTCAGGATCTACTTGTGGTCAGGCACACCCCCAATTCAATCAGGAAACAGATTATTGCTCTCCTGGTATTAAATTGAAATACCTATAGAGTCTTCCCCACTTGAAGAAAATAAATGTAAAAGGGAGTTTGGCAAACAGGAGGGGAGGAGAGCTTAGGGTTGCTAACTTTGTACTCATACAAAATTGCGCCCCCCCCATGGCCCTGCCTCCTAACTCACTCCATCCTTCCTCCCTCTGTTGCTTGCTCTCCCCACCCTCGCTCTCATTCATTTTCACTGGGTGGGTTTAGGGGGTTTGGGAACAGGAGGGGGTGAGAACTCAGATTGGTGTGCAGGCTCCAAGATGGGGCCAGAAATGAGGAGTTCAGGGTGTGGCAGGGGATTCCAGGAGAAGGCCAGGGATTGGGAAGTGTATGGAGGTGAGACTGTAGATGGGGATATGGGCTTTAGGGTGAGGCTAGGGATGAGGGGTTTGAGATGTAGGAGGATACTCTGGGATCAAGAACATGGAGGATGGAGGGGGGTTTGGGGGTGGTGCAGGGGGTTGGAGGGCAAGCCCTGGCTGGTGCTTACTTCAAACTGGTTCCGGAAGCAGTGGGATATTCCCGATACAGCTGCTACACGGAGGTGTGGCCAGGTTTTTCTGCATGGTCCATCTGCAGTCACCACAAGTTCCCAGCCAATGGGACCTACAGAGCCAGCACTTAGGGCAGGGACAGCGTGTGGAACCCCATGGCTACCCTTCTGTGTAGGAGCTGGGAGTCACAGTCTTTTACTAAAAGTCATGGAATTTGTGACCTCTGTGACAAAATCATATCTTATCCATAGCAAATATTAGCAGTCATACAAAATTAGAACTGTTTGAAAGGTAGCTTTTTCATCCAAAGCATGGTGATCACATTTTTGTGTGTGAGAATAGTAGATTATTATAGGTCACTGTGGGAATATTTGAGTGTTTTTGTTTCAGGAATAAAGAAAATTTTGCTTGAGGAACATGAAACTTGTAAGGGAGACAATGCATGAAAAAAAGAATTCAACTTAATATTTTGTCCAGGAACAAAGACTCATACCAACGTTTTAGTTCTCAAAATTAAAAATCCAGGTAAGAAAGCCACAGTGCAAAAATTTGTGGAATTTGATGAGGGAATGGGACTTTCTTCCACCACCCCTCAAATAAATAGCGTTATCTGTCTTTAAAATTTTTAAAATCAAATGGCAATATCTACAAACTGGGAAATAAAGCTGCATTGTTTTTCCACCTGTGGAGGTAACGTTTCCTGGTACCTGATACTTGTAGTTGCCTATTGCTTTGCCTGTCTGAGGGTTTCTTGTAAATGCTTGGTTAAGATTTTGTTTACTGACTGATAGGCTGTAAAAAAAGTATTGTGGCTCTGTCATCATGCTTGTTAGCCCAAGTATCAGCTCTGCTGACAGAGAAGGCCTTATATTTAAAAGCATCTAAGTGTCCTGTGAGACTAAGACCTTAATTCTATTAGATTTGACTGGTTTTTAGGGACCTGTGCTGTCAGCCTGTCTCAAGTGTCTTTACCATTTCTTCTAGTGCTAGACCTTTCAGACAGCAGGAGACACATCCTCTTGTTTGTCTATGAAAATATAGTCAGAAGAATTGGGTTACGGTGTGTCTCTATGTCAAGAGAAATTCATACCTTTTAGAGTTTTCCTCATTCAAGATTCGTTCATTTTTAAGAGACAGCTGTGACACTCCAGATGTGACCAGAATAAACTAGCATACCTACCAGTTGTGTCATTAAATGTCTGATACTGCAGGACTATGTAGCACTTTAAAGACTACACCAGATTAACGCAGCTACATTTCTATCACTATTCATACTGCAGGAGGCATTGCCATGTAAGGCTTAATAGCTTAGTTAAGCACTGACACCCCAAAAGGAAACAATATTTTGCATTAACAAAAACGTGGATAGGGAGACGGCTGTGACTAGCTTGTACTCCCTGGCCTTGGTTACCCAGAGAAAAGAAGCCAAAGCCAATGAAAATGATTTAATGATTGCCATGGGCTGTGTTTTTGGTTACATTCAGTGATTAAGGATGCAGCTTTTGGTTCTGGTTAAACCCACAGAGCAAAGTTTCTGTCAGCTTTGTCATATGACTAGCTAGTTGCTTTTTTTTCCAGCATGAAAGCAGAATTTTCACACCCGTTTCTGAAAACTTTGAGAATGATTAGTGGCCAGCTAACTTGTGATTATCAGAGAATCCTTTGGAGCAGAGCTTCCCTTCTGTTCTTATTATATATGGCTCATATTTACAAACAATTTCCAGAAAAATATATAGAAGGCAGTTTGTTTAGTGGACCAGAACCTATAGTCTGAACAGCTAGCAGCAAGTGATAAATAGATGTCAGTCTGGCCTGTCAATTATTTGTGGCTGCAGTTTTTTAAGTACTTGGAAAAGGGGAGAGAGTAACTGTGAACCTCTCCACAAGACTTTGAATTCATTTCCCCTGAAATGCTTTCATGTGATGCTCCAGAAAAATCCTAGAGTTTTACAATTGTGAAGTCAGATAACTCTGGCTTCAGGAAACTCATAAGCTCACATTGGCCATGCTCAGTAACCTAAAATACAAGCATGATGCTATATATTTTATTAGTTTTTAAGTCGATGTCTACACAAAAACATTATTTTGAAATAACTAGCGCTATTTTGAAACATACAGGCAGTCCCCGGGTTACGTACAAGATAGGGACTGTAGGTTTGTTCTTAAGTTGAATCTGTATGTAAGTCGGAACTGGCATCCAGATTCAGCCGCTGCTGAAACTGATCAGTTTCAACAGCGGCTGAATCTGGATGCCAGTTCTGACTTACATACAGATTCAACTTAAGAACTCCAGGCATCCCCAAGTCAGCTGCTGCTGAAACTGATCAGCAGCTGATTCCAGGAAGCCCCGGGGTAGAGCAGCTCTGCCTCGGGCTTCCTGTAGTCAGCGCTGGTCAGTTTCAGCAGCGGCTGACTTGGGGACGCCTGGGGCAGAGCAGCTCGGGTGCTGTTGGGTTGGTCCAGTAGCACGGCCGCTCCTCGGCACTACAGGACCAACCCAGCAGCACCCCAGCTGCTCTGCCCCAGGCGTCCTGATTCAGCCACTGCTGAAACTGATCAGCAGCCTGGTTGGTCCAGTAGTGCCAAGGAGCGGTGCTGCGGGACCAACCGGCAGCGCCCCACCTGCTCTACCACAGTCCCCGGGCTTTGCTCCACGTCTCCCTGGTCTGCTGGGGGGGGGGCACTAGCTGCGTCCCCCCCCAGCAGACCAGGGAGACGCGGAGCAAAGCTGCGGAGGACCCGGGCTGGACCCGCGGCTCTTCCAGATCAGCTGGAAGCGCCGCGGGTCCAGCCCGGGTCCTCGGCCACTTTGCTCAGCGTCTCCCTGGTCTGCTGGCTCCCCCAGCAGACCAGGGAGACGGGGAGCAGCTTTTCTCGCCCCCGAGGTGGCGGGCGGCGGGACCAGGCGTCCCACCGCTCCAGTCCTCCGGGGCGAGAAAATCCCCGTTCATAACTGCGGATCCGACATAAGTCGGATCCGTGTAACTTGGGGACTGCCTGTAGTTCGCGTCTGCATGGCCAGCAGTTATTTCTATATAATGTTGAAATACTGACAAGCCGGAGGACTTCTTACTCCGATTCCTGTAATCCTCATTTTATGAGGAGTAAGGGAAGTCGGAGAAAGAGTGCTCTATTTTGTAATAAGTACTGTGTAGATAGCACCAAAACTCAAAATAAGCTATTTTGAAATAAGGTATGCATTGATGTAGCTCAATTTGCATAACTTATTTCGAATTAAGCCCTGATGTGTAGCTGCACCCAAAGGTGCTACGGTACCACTCGTTGTTTAAGGGTTTTTTAAAGCATTAGCATAGTCACTCCCACATTAACAGCGGCTCACTTCATATGCAGAGTCATGCCCATGTTCATGATATGGAAAAACACAGTATTTAAGGGTTATTGTGGGAGTTGTGGATGAGGCAATTTCTTCTGTGTATCCACAGTAGGAAAAAAGGAATTTTTTGTTGTTTACAATAATATTAGCTAATACATAGTTATTAACACATTATAAAATCCTGATGAGGACAAGGCAGTTCGTAGCTTTCACACATTAAGATTTATCTTGATGTGCTAACTCATGTGAAAACTGAAAACTAGGGTTGTTAAATTGCAGGTAATCAACTAATTGAATAATCAATGGAATTTCCATTGACTACTTGATTAGTTGGTAAGTGGGGAAACTGCAGAGCCACAGCAAGGTTAGCTCCTGGCCTGGGAGCTAACCCCACTGGTGGTCTGTCTTTTAAATGTATTAAGAGCCACCAGGGCCAGGCGGCTCTTAATACATTTAAAAAACAGAAGCGCGGAGGGAGGGGGACCAGGAGTGAGCTGGGACAGCTGAATCCCGGCTCGCTCCTGGTCCCCCCCACCACTGTGCTTCTGCTTTTTAAATGTGTTAAGGGCCCGGCGGCTCTTAACACGTTTAAAAAGCAGAGGTACAGTGTCTGGGACTGGGCCCAAACCGGGTATCAGTTGATTCCCGGCTCGTGCATGGTTCCCCACTACGCCTTCGCTGAAGACAGTGCTGGGGGCTCTTGCTTCCCCACTTGCTGCCTCTCTTCGATAGAGGCAGCAAGAGCAGGGGGGAAGTGACTAGTGAAGTGACATTTCCTTATCGGTTAGTTGACTAGTCGCTTACATCCCTACTACAAACTGCCTCATCTTTGCTATAATTTTATCACATTAATTACCATGTTTGTTAGCCAACCTGTGGTAGCAATCCTGTTTTTATCCCTAGTGAAGAAAAGGTCTCCACTTCTTGAGCTAGGTTTCATGCATTTGGATAGTGCCTAGTACAATGGGCCTCATTCCTGACTGAGGCCTTGTGCACTATTGCTATTTTAAATGAGAAGAAAAACAGAATAAATTCAGGTAGTCAAGACTCAAAAGCATAAGCATGTGACAAACTGCAGAAAGAACCAATAAAGGGACTGACCTGCGCAATATGAGTGAAAAAAGCAATGTTGACAAGTGCAAGGAAATAATCGTATTCCTCCCATTCTGCTAATTTGTGCAGAGTATCCACTCAGGGAAGAAATCTCTGTGTTACCATGGTCAGATTAATAAACTATGAAGATTCAAAATAAACAGAATGTATTAAGAAAGGAACGTAGAACAATACAGAAAATGTCGTAACTTCTCGATCCTTGATTGCTGTCACTCCCTTGGGTAACCACAGTACTTTGCTTCATAGTCTGGTTTTAGAACATGTGCAACAGTTCTTTCTGTTGCTCATCATCTTCTCCTGTCGCCATATATCTCTGCTTGCTGTGCTCATGAAAATAGAAAGGAAGGATGGTCTTGTGAATCGGATCTCAGGGATATTTGGTTTAAAAATCCAGGTTCTCACACAGATGACCTGTGTGACCTTGGGCAAATCACTTAATCTGTGTAATTGTGGTAATAAACTTTACTTTCTCCCACATGTTGTCTGCCTTGTCTATTTAGCTTGCAAACTCTTCAATACACTGCTTATTACATATACGTACTGCATTTAGTGCAATGAAGTGGATCTCTAGGCGATACTGTAGGAAAATAAATAATAAATAATAATAATAATAAAATAATGCTTAGGCTTGCATGAAGGGATATGGTTCCCCAAAACATACATGCAGATTAATCTTGGCATTCAAATATCTGGAGAAAAGGTGTATAGAAAAGGGTTTGAGTTTCAATTTGTTAGTGATTATTTCAGTAAGTCCCAGTCTACACTACATTGGAAGGTAGAAGTAAGATATGCAACTCCAGCTACATAAATTACATAGCTGGAATCAACGTATCATACATTGCATTTCCATGCCATCCACTCAGCAGGAGACCAACAGGAGCAAATGTTCCCATTGGCTTCCATTGCTCCTCCTGAGGAGCAGGAGTACTAGTGCTGACAAGGGCACTCTGAGT
This sequence comes from Pelodiscus sinensis, assembly GCF_052426305.1. Taxonomy (NCBI): domain Eukaryota; kingdom Metazoa; phylum Chordata; order Testudines; family Trionychidae; genus Pelodiscus; species Pelodiscus sinensis. The sequence goes on from NC_143052.1 coordinate 206,464,274, forward strand.
TTGATCTAGCAAGTCTATACTACACCTGCTAAATCAAACCCTGGAAGATCAACCATAGCAATGTCGATCTTCTGCATAGTGTAGATGTGTCCTAAGTGTTTAAATAGTTTCATTATTTACCCAGCTCTGCTTCTGACACCTAGAATGACATCTATGTAACTTGAAAACCTCCACCAGATCATTATTAGACCTGTTTGGAAAACAGATTTACATTCCAGAAGAAACGGTAACATTTCCTTAAACGTTGAAAGCAAGTGGCCTAATCACTCTGCAATGAATGGCAGTCTAGAGAGAATCAGCCTACAGTGGCTGCACACTTTTTAAACAGATAAAATAAAAATACCATCTCCGATAGGGAAGGGATACTGGGGAAGCTGAGACTGAAATGAATCCGCAGTCTGAGATCAAGCTCCCCGTGGGTTAAAGAAAGAACAGCGAAGTCAGATATTTGAAATGGAACATAATCTCTTCAAGGTTGATTCTGAGGGGTTTTATGTTTTGCAGTACAGGGGTACTTATTAGATATAAATGGTTTATGATGGACTGCAGTTGTGATTACACAGTAGAGTACAGTAGCCCTTTTCTCCAAAAAACTTCTTGTACATTAGAAACCTTATAGTAAACATGATTTGTTTGCAATTGTTTTTTCTCTTAAAGCAAAAAGGAGAAATGTTTAGACCAGAACATAAATATCAAGGTCGCCTCAATGAAGCAGAACAAAGAAATGTGGTTTTGAACTGAATCCAACCTGTAGCTTTAGAGAAAATGTGTTAGAGTGCAAGTCTGCTTCAGTAATCCTTGTGCAACTCCAGAAGGGCCAATGAGGTTACATGGGTGTGAGAGGGGGCAACGTTTCAGCCACTCCATGCAGATGAGGTCAAAGTTTCTTTTTAATTACATGAATGTACCGCTGCTAGCATGAATGGGGATATGCCATTTTAATTGAGGGCAGAATTTGGCCCACTGTACTTTAACTGTGCCAGGAGTGATAACTTACGCAGTGAATAGTGTTCACAGATATTTTCACAGATCCGGGAGATTCTACTTTGAGACTTAAATATGTTCTATTTGGCTTCTGCTATTAGGGTACATCTACATGAGCAACTGTGTACATATTCGTGCACTTAATTGTTCCCCCCTTTCATTGTCCCCTAGAAGCATGCATCTGAAAGTGAGTATAAATAAAGGAAACTAGCATGCCTAAAGGGTATGGTTAAGTATGCACTTTAGGCTGTGGCATGGCCCTGTACCTGTGCCAGTGTGTCATGTAGACTGGGCAAAGGACATGTACAGGGTCTTAAGTTTCAGTAATGAACCAGCTTCTTCCTGACTCTCACTCAATGTATAAAGGTTTGGTTTTTTACAGATGTTCCCTTAATATTTTAAAGATGTTTGGCTGACAGCCCCTTTTAAAATATTTTAACTGCACATTTCATCTTGTATTTTTAATAAATGTTATAGTTTTGTAGACTTGTGTGTGGAGCCATCTTCCTAAGTATGATGGACTGAAAATGCTTTCAAATGCGGCCCAATGGTTCTAGCACATGATATTTGATGCTGTGATACTGCAAGCATTTTTCCATCTGTCCTAGAGCCATACACAGCTTCCTTCAGAAATATCCAGAGTCCCAAGGATACATGGGAGAGAAAAGAGCCATTAGTATTATGTGCTTACAGCAAGTACCATTAATTTTCAAAAAAGCAGACCTCTCCATGAGAAAATGGGTGAATGGACATCTTTACAGCTTAGTTCACATGCACAGCAAAGCAAAACAAATGCCAGTAACAATACAGGCAATGATAGTATCTGCCACAGTGCCACTACCCTGGGCATAAACAGATGCTGCTCCTCTCCTCCTCTTTTCCCTGCCCTGAAACCTTGATCAGTGTCTGTGATCCAGTGCATTACAAACTGCTCTAGTCAACCACTAGATCTTCACCAGTGGGTTGCACACGTTTCCAAGCTGTTTGGGTCTGGATAGAGTCTAACTACTATCTGTAGCTCTCAGACTGTAAGGCACCTCTTGTCTGAGACCTACCTTGACATGTAGAATGCTTCTGCCCAGCAACCCTAGGCCTTACAACCAGTGAAGGGCAACAGACTTGCCAAGTCCCTGGAAAAGGTAGGGAGCCCAACTCTGTGCTCTTTGAAGGGGTAGGGCTTCAGGTGGAAAGGGCAGGGATGGGACAGCCAGCCCACAGCACTACCTGGAGCACTCTGCAAAAAGGCCTCATCCCAAGCAGCCATCAAGCCATCTGTCCAAGTTTCCACTGTTTGTTTCCTTTTTGTGTTTAAACTCAAAGATTTCTCTGTTAAACCAAACTGGTTGCCTGCCAGTGGCTCCAAGTCTATCAGTTTCCTGAGGGATTCAAAGTCTGCTTTTCTGAAGTCAAGGGTTGTATTCTGTTGCTCTCCTTTCTTCCTTTGGTCAGGATTCTGAACTCAACCATCTCATGGTCACTGCTCAACCATCTCATGGTTACCACCTACTTCTACTTCTCCTGATAATTTTTTCTCTGAAAGCAGTAAGTCAAAAGTAGCATGGCCCCTAGTTGGTTCTTCCAGCACTTGCACCTGGAAGCGGTCCTCAACACTCTCCAAAAACTTCCTCAGTGCACTGCTGTATTGCTGTCCTAGCAGATTGAAGCCCCCCATAAGAATGAGGACCTGTGATCTGGATACTTCTGTTAATGGTCCAAAGAAAGCCTCTTTCAATCAGTCTTTCTGGTCTGGTGTTCTATAGCAGATGTGCACCATGACATCACTTTTGTTGTTCTACATCTTCTCTAATTTCATACTGGAGCTCTGAGCAATCATACCCCTCTATTACATATAGTGTAACTCCCCCACCTTTTCCCCCTTGCCTATCGTTCCTGAACAGTGCATATTGGTCCATGACAGTGCTCTAGCTCCACCAAGTCTGTGATTCCAACCACATCATAGTTATTTGACTGTGCCAGGACTTCCAATTTTTCCTGCTTGATTCCCAGGCTTTTTGCATTTATGTACAGACATCTAATATAACTAGCCAATTTCTCTACTTTCTCACTATGAATCAGGAAGCTTCCCCTCTTTCACTCTCCTCCTTGTGTTTCCTTTCAGCATCCCACTTCCCAATTGCCTTAAGAATTAGGTCACCATCCCCCAGGGAACCTAGTTTAAAGCCCTCCTCACTAAGGTAGCAAGCCTGCCTGCAAAGATGCTCTTCCCTCTCTTCCTAGCAATCATTTTTCCTGGAACAACATCCCATGGTCAAAGAATCCAAAGCCCTCTTTCCAACACCATGTACTCCACCATGCATTTACCTGAATGAAGGAATAACTAGATGAAATTCTAAGGCTTGTGCTATGAAGGAGATGATGCTAAAAGATCATAGCTTTCTGACCTTCAAACAAATGTATTAATTGTAGGTGGCACTGGTAGTCTTCATTAAGCTGGTCGCCTATCTTTCTATGATGGGTTTTGCTCATAAAAGCTCATGATACTATAACAAATATATATATATATATATGTTAATCTTGAAGGGTTCATCTACACTGCAATGCTATTTCAGGATACTGGAGTATCCCAAAGTAGATATCCCGGGTCTTCACAGCAAGCCCGTTATTCTGGGCTTGCTATTCCGATGTCCCTATAAACCTAATTCTGCAAGGAGTAAGGAATGTTTTGGAATAGCACTTTATTTCAAAATTTGGCACTGTGTAGACAGCACCAAATGATGAAATAAGCTATTTCAAAATAGCATCAAAATAAGATACACAATTTGTATAGCTCAAATTGCATATCTTATTTCAAGTTACTGTGAAGTGTAGATGTACCCTAAGGTGCCACAAGACTACTTGTTTTCAAAGTTATAGACTAACTTTCTATGAGAAGGCATCCTTTTCGCTGTCTTATAATTTTGCCAAACAACTGTTTGAGCTGAAACTTTTCATGTTTGGTTGCTTTAGGATGATTATTAAGTTTCAGTTTAAAAGTTTTCATGCTATTTATGAGACTCAAAGTTTGCCCTTGTTAAATTCTGACAACCTATCATTGGGTAGCTCTAGCAAATCCATACTTTGGAGCAGAGATTTGAAATTAAGCATGGGGAGTCTCTAGGCATCAAGGAGGTGCCCACCAGGAAAAAAACACCTGAAATTCACCCCCATTATGATTCTCTGAAAAGAAAAAAAAACCTTAGTTTGCACATGCTCTGTACTCTTAGATTTTGGTAGCTAAATTCTCTTAAGTGTCTGTCTATCTTGAATGTGCTCTATCCACTCACACCTCCTACCTGCTGACTGGACTGTGCATGAACCTCCCCCAAACCGTGAGTTCTATTCCCATATCTCAGGGCTGAATGGCACTTTCCCTGTAATTGTTGCCCTTCACTGCCAAAGGCTACTGTGGTTCTGGACACTGAGAGCTGGGGGATTGTCTTTCTCTTCTGTCACCCAGGAAGAAAGAAAATCAAGTCTTCTGTCACCTCCAGCTATAGAAAGCGTTACTGTGTAATCCTAACATTCTTCTGAGGTCATTTTTATATTTAATATGTATAAACAGCATAAGATGACAGGTAAAAAAGCAGGTAGCATACCTCTCAGTATAGTTTTATAAAAAGCTGGAGGCAAAGACTGATTTCTTGTATCTTAAATATGACACCGCTAGCAAAGGACAGCAGATCAATAATCAGCCATTTCTGTGGTTCTTGGTGGGTGATACTGCTTATCAATGGCAATTGAAAGTCTGATCAGGTGGTAAAGGTACCCTTCAGTCTGGAAGAAGGATTGTAGTGACAATGACTGCTTTTGGGACATAGAGTAAAATTAACTTCTAGGTTATCCCCGTCAAGGACCATTAAGCTCTGAACTATGAGGGACAGTGTGAACAAGTCATATTTTAACCTCCCATGAGCACAGAGCAGGCAGGTTCTCCTCCTCGCCCCAACAAATCTGACCTTCACTGGAATTTATGTGAAGATGAAAAGGGAAAAGAAGGTTGTAGCCCTGCCAAACTCAGATGATGTGACTCACTTTAATTACTGGTATTTGGGAATTAAACGGGCTAAGGCTCTTTTGGCAGTTTGTTTCAGGAAGAATGATTTAAGTGAGCTCCAGAGTACAGTACCTCTTACAGCAGGTGTTGAGCAAGGCATTCATTTTTCTTTTTGCTGAATGCCCTTGTAAGCATAATAACAATTAGGAAGCTAGGGCTTCACATCAAAATCTCCTGTTCACTCTGACATTCCCTCCTGGGGCTACTTCATGACTTTCTCAACAAGCTTCTCAAATGCCAGCTTCTGAACATTCATTTTGACCAACATTATAAGTATATAATTTCTTTAAAAACAACATGGAAGGGCACAGTGGATATGCCCATAATGTAGGTTTTTTAAAGAACTGAATGTCTTTTCCTAATGAGTGTTCTCTTCACCAGCTTCCTTAAGTCAGAACATCCAAAACCCAAAATAAGTGGCTAAGTCATGTTCCAGCCAAAATATGAAAGAGGTGCAGAAACAAAGCACTCTCTTCTAATGCCAACTATGCGGATGTGCTTTCTGACTTTGCTGATTTTCTTTTTCATATTATTTTTACAGGGAAATGTGAGAGACCAGGGAACAGAAATAGACACTGATAATATTAAAGGTGTAGGATAAAAATTTCCGAGGCAGGATATGATATTCTGTTAAGAACCCCTATTCTAAATTTGGTGTCTGGAACTGGCACACAAACAGAGTACATGGTGTTTACCGCCCTGCCTCCCCACCTCACCCATCGAAGAAAGGTCATCATAGAGCTAATGACGCAGGATGGGAGACAGGACATGACACATTCAATGGTGCTAGGAACAAATGTGCAATTGTCAAGTACTCCTAATGTCTCTGCTTTAATTCCCAGATGGACCACATCCGTACAGAGACACCTTCTTGAAGCTGACAGACACATCGCCACTTAACACATAATTGATAATTGATGTCTGCTTTGTTTAAATACTTGTTTTACTAGATGTAAGGTATTATGTAATCTATGGGCAGAAAACACCATGCAACTTTATATTATTGCTCTTATTTTGCCTCACAATTAGCATCTATCGAGGGGGTCTGGGATTCCCCCTCTCCCTATCACATGATCTACCCATTGAGCATCCTATATAATTAGTTGTAACCTATTGTCTGGCAGTGTTCACTGAGCCTAACAAGCGACATGACACTCCGCCAGCGTTGTGTGTAATAAACTCTCCTGCTTGCTTCCTACACAGTGTCCAGATTCTCTTCCTACAAATGTATTCTGAAATAATTCAGTATAGGGAGGTCATATTTCAGCTCTATTCAGTGTACGAAGAGTGACTTTATATTCATTCATCTAGTTTGTCTTTGCAATTAGCAAACTGAAAAACTCCTTAAAATTATATGTTCTCAGTGCAAAGATAAAAATAAACATCTTATACAGACAAAGTGGTTGAAATGCTAATGCCAAAGAAGAACCAGGCCTGCCAACAGCAATCCAAAGCCCCTGGGCAGAACAGTCAATGGAGCTCCAGGCACTCAGAAGCTGCACCTGCATGGATACAGTCCACCTGATATTTGGGCAGTGCTATGCCTATGCTGGCTGGTGCCCAGTGAGCTGTTGGCTGCACTGCTGGCACATTTTTCCAGCACAGCAAGGGCTTCTGCATGCCTGCTCAGTAGGGTTTCCAATTGTCTAATCATGCAAGCTCAAAGAACTCTTGCCCCTCGCCCTAGCCTTGCCCCTTCCCTGGGGACAAGCCATGTCCCATCCATTCTCTCAAGGCTCTGCCCTTCCTCTCACTCCATATCCTTCCTTTCCTGGCTTGCTCTCCCCCACCCTCACTCACTTTCACCAAGCTGGGGTTGGAAGTGGGAATATGGGAGGGGATGAGGGGTCGGTTCTTACTTTGGGCAGCTCCTGAAAGTGACTGGCACACCCCTCTAGCAGCAGCTCCAGGCACTGCACCTGGAGCTCCCATTCACCACAGTTCCTGGCCAATGTGAGCAGTGGAGTCAACGCTGAGGGTGGGAGCAGTGTGTGGAGAGCCCCTCCCCCAGGGGCCACTGGGATGCAGCCTACCACTTCTGGGAGTGACACAGAGTGAGGGCGGGAAGGAGGCTTGCCTTATCCCCACTGCACTGCTGGTGGTGGTGTCTGGGTGCCCATGAAGCCTTTTAAATCACCCTGGTCCTTAGATAATTGTCCTGATTGCTCCTCTCGGGCCCAATGACAGGCCTGCAAAGTACATTCTTCATCCTTGTACTCAGCACTTCTGATGGAACATCCACTTGCGCAGGAGGAAAATCAGATCCCCGTCCACAAGTCTTCAAAAATAATCAAAGGAGATGCTGCTTTTCACACTTCAGTGGTAAATTCCTTGGGGTTTGGGCCATCTTTTTGTTGTTGTAGTTATTGTTGTTCTGTGTTTATACAAAGCCTAGTACAAAAATTAGCTTTTGTAAGCATGACAATAACACAAATCATTATATTTGTTTGTTTTAAAATGTAATTATTTGTGATCATTTAGATCTATCCATAGAGTATAACATTTTTACAAAAGATTAAAAATGTATTTACACTAAGGCATCAGTTAAAATTTTCTAAATATGCCTTGCCCAGTGAATGTATTCAAAACATAAATGCTCAGAGATTACTTCCTTTTTGCATCCTCTTAACAGATGTTCCTCATTAAAAGGAACTTTTTCTGTGAACCATTTAAAGATTCCCAAGTTATCTATTTAAAAGTCCTAAATACTCTCTCCTAGTATCAAAAACCTAGCATTCTGGAGACATCAAATTTCAGGGCTGTACTCAACACCTCATCCTGGAATTTGAAGGCACCACTAAAGTATTTGCAATACTTTGTAACGTATGCAACAGTAAATGCTCCAACAAGCTCAGTCTGCAATGTTCTATAACCACAATGATTTGCACATTGACTGTCAAGTTGAAGGACAAAAATAGCATTCTAAACTTGTTCATTAAATCCCACTCTATCAATAAGTGAGATTCATAATTAAAGATCATCTAGAAAACTTCCCTTTAACTTCTACTGGGGTAGAGGTGATAGCATACCTGACTGCTGTGTGGCATTTTTTAATTATGTGTGGGATGGGGTGGAGCAACCCGTCACTCACCGGTGCCGCAGGAGGTGGCCGGTGAAAGGGGGACTGGCGAGCCGGGCCGAGCGGCCCCGGGAATGCCCAGCGACGGGAAGGGAGTGCGTCATCACCAGGCGCCCGGGCACGCTGGTGACGTCACGGGCGCGACGCTGGGCATCGGGGCAGGAACCCAGAAGTGTGGGAGTGGTGGAGACGACCGCGGCAGAGGCGGTATAAAGGACACGGGGGCGATAAGGGAAGGGGGGTCGAGCGTGGAAGGGGGCAGGCGGCAGGGCGAACCCGAAGAGGGCCGGGAGCAATACGTGCGAAGAGGGAGCACGGGAGGCGGAGAGACGGCGGGAGCAGAGGGTAACTACGCCGGGCAGTAGCCGTCGGCGGAGTGGACAAGACCCAGGGTGGGCCGTGAACCCTGGGAGCAGGCGTGTTTGGGGTCTATACCCCCCTGCTACCACCGAGAGTTACACTCTTGGTGTTAGGGCCCTGGGTCGGGGTCCGGAGAGAGGATGGGCCCGGACCCCCCATTCCGCCCAGGAGGCCCAGAATCGAGTGCTACCCTGCATAGCCCAGAGGGGCCTGCGAAGGCGGGGCGCGCGGACTTGACGCCCCGTGACAATGTGTTTACTAGCATTTATAAATGGAATGATATTTTTCCCCATAAGCAAGTAGCAACATTTCTCAAATGCCATGTCACTCTATGTCACAGGTGCAGGCATCATGGAATAAACTTGTTTCAGCTATCAACACATAGAAGTAGAAAATGAAAGAAAAGGTCATAGGAGTAAAACATGGGTGAAAGATTAAATGGATACTTTGGTAGAGAGAGATGATAAAAACAGTTTCAGAGGAATAACAACATAATATGACAGGGTATGTCTACACTTGCTCCCTAGTTCAAACTAGGGATGCAAATGTAGGTGACCGAAATTGCTAATGAAACGGGGATTTAATATATAGGGAAGACTAGTGAAAATTATTAGTTTTCCAAAGAGGGATTTCACGGGAAATGAAGGAAACTTGTAAGATGATACATAATTGCTCTGTTTTAAAAACAATCTTTCATCTTTTGCTCCATACTTCTAAACCTGGTTTAAACATGAGGTTTTGAATTTTGAAATGTTCTTAGAGACAAGGTGGGTGAGATATCTTTTATTGAACCAACTTTTGTTGGTAAGAGAGACAAGTCAAGCTTTTGAACCACACAGAGCTCTTCTTCAGCCTTTTTGCTCTGTGCTCAAAAGCTTGTCTCTTTCACCAACAGAAATTGGTCCAATAAAAATAAAATATTACCTCACTCACCTTTTTTTTCTCTAATAACCTGGGACCAACATGGTTACAAATACACTGCACATAGTGTTCTTATTATCAGTCACACCAACTGAGGTGGAAATGTTTAGAACAGTATGTACAGCAGGTGTCTTTGTGAAACTACAAAGTTCTGCAGCCTCCACACTTGAAATTATTTCCCTCTACAAGTTGAGAGACCTAAAATAAAAAGTTGTTCCTCACAATCTGACTAATTCACCTCACTGTAATTAACACCACCATCTTCTCCGTTGGTTCTGATATGTGCCTCCATCATAGGTACTTGGTAATAGTTAAGTTTGAGAAATTAGAGCTGAATTTTTAGGCAGCAACAGATCTCTAGGCGATTGCACATGGAATTACTTGGCTAGCTACTTATTAAGAATATAATGTGTCACCTTTCAGAGAAACTGTGCCTGTATCCCCTCAATGATCCAGAAACAGTTATTCACAATCATGCTTCTGGCTCCCCAGCCATTTCCTCTCTTGCGTGGAGACACATGTCTCACTCCCTCCTGACCAGCACATTTCCAAGCTAAACAATTTCTTGCCTTCACTATGATATTCTCAGCAAAAGACAGGCTGCCTAAGCAAGCTTCTCTTGCCTTTTCTCCAGACACTAACTATAAAGTAAATTACCAGTACACACATGTCAATAATCTTACTAGAGACCACCTGGGTTCTTGGAAGAGAAGCCATTCAAAATACCACCCATGGGGGGGGGGGGGGGGGGGGGTTTGTGTGGTTTCAGGTTCATCAGAGCTTCAGCTCAGAAGGAGCACCTCAGGATATGTCCAGTCTACATTTCATGCAGTTCAGGGGTCTTTGATCTGGAGTTTCTGGGAGAAGGTATTTAGCAAACAATTGGCTTTTCTCCTCAGGACATAACTTCAAACCTGTGGAGCCCAACTGGGTCTTTTTCATTCCCCCTCATCCCTACGTTTTTCATTAGAAATCCACTTTACATTTATTGTCCCTAACTACTGAAGTTGAAGTTCCTAACATTTATATTAGTCAAGTCCATAGAACAACACACAAACAATTTGCATTTGTAATACAACACATTCAAATGTATGAAACCTAATTCATTAAAGGTTTAATTTCATCAGGTTGTCTAAGATCTTGTCAGCCTGTCACACCATGCAGTACCTATCTCTCCCCACCCAGCTACTTCTTGTTCATATGGGTAAGCAACATCTTTACCATTATTGTGTGTAACTCTCCATGCGTTATGGGATGTCTGATGATGACAAGAGGAGGCTAATTTCAAGTTATAATACAGCTCTATGGCAATTACTAAAGGTGTGCTTCTAGACTGGCAAGATTTTGTGCAAAAGCAGCCACTTTTGCGCAAAAACTTGCCAGCTGTCTACACTGGCCACTTGAATTTGTGCAAGAGCACTGACGTTCTAATGTAAGAATTCAGTGCTTCTTGCGCAAATACTTTGATGCTCCCATTCAGGGATAAGCCCTCTTGCGCAAGAATACTTGCGCAAGAGGGCCAGTGTAGACAGGCACCTTAATTTTTTGCGTTAGAAAGCCTGATGGCTAAAATGGCCATCGGAGCTTTTTTGCACAAAAGCATCCTTGCCAATCTAGACGCTCTTTAGCGGAAATACTTTTAACAGAAAAACTATTCCATCAAAAGAATTTCCGCAAAATCATGCCAGTCTAGACGCAGCCAAGGAGTTCCAGAAATTAGTAGAAATTATCAGGTTTAGAAGAGTAGGCCTCTTTCAAATGTAATACTCTGCAGACTTCTGTTACAACAGACTGTTACAAAATATCAGCAAGCACAGCAAAATGCATCTGTGAGCTGCCTAGCCTGAATAGCTGGTAAGGCAAGACTCAAGGTAACATGCTGAAAATATTAAGAAGGATGTTGCAGCTGTGGTGGAGACTCACCCATGTTCAAGCCCATATAGGCTGGAGAGCTCAAGCTGTTGTCTGAGATGCCACACCCACTCTATTATTTTCAGCATTATCAAAGCAGGAGAATGTTTCTAGTGGGGTACCACAAGTGTCAGTGTTGGGTCCAGTACTATTTAATAGTTTCATTAATGACTTGAATAATGGAGTGGAGAGTATTTTCATAAAATTTGCAGACAACACCAATCTGACAGGCACTTTGGAGGACAGGATTAGAATTGAAAACTACCTTGATAACTTGGAGAATTCAACAAAATGAAATGTAATAAAGAGAAGTGCTACACTTAAGGGAAAAATACCAAATATACAACCACAAAATATTTAATTGCTATCCTTTGATCCTTATCTGCTTCTTTTAACTATCCAATCTTTAGGTGCTTAGTGATTACCAGTTTTGCCTATTTCGTTTTCCCTTTGATATTTTCATACCCTCTGCTCCTTATTTCCTGAGCCCTTCCATTTTTTTCCTTTCTCCCTTCCCCCTTCTCCCCTATTTATTTTGGGTCTGCACATCCTAAACTCATAACTCCGGTCATCTGAAGAAGTGGGCTGTGCCCATGAAAGCTCATGATACCATCTACATGTTTTGTTAGTTTATAAAGTGCTACCAGACCATTTGTTGTTTTTTTAAGTTTGGCTATAGCATAGTACTGCTGAAAAGGATCTGTGGCTTATAGAGGATTAAACATTGAATGAGTCAACAATGCGATGCAGATTTTTAAAAAGCTAAAATTTTGTGGTGTATTAACAGGACTGTTGCAAGTCTGACACAGGAAGAAGTTGTCCTTTTCTACTCTGCACTGGTGAGCTACAGCTAAGTGTGCTACACTTTTGAACAGAGTCCAGTGGAAAGCAATACATATGTTAGGGGGTTTAGAAAACCTGAGTCATAAGAAAAGATTTAAAAAAAAAAACCTGGGTATGTTTAGGCTTGAGAGAATAAAAAAAAGAGTGAGAGGGGAACCTGATAAGTCTTCAAATATGTTGAGGGTTGTTATAAAGTGGTGCAGCAGTCAATTGTCCTCCATGTCCAGTGAAGATAGGATAAGAAGTAATGGGCAAGAAAGATGTGCAGCAAGGGAGATATCAGGAAAACTTTCTAACTGTAGTTAAGGGTAGTTAAGATCTCAAATAGGCTTTAAACAGAGGTTGTGGAACTGCCATCACTGGAGGATTTTAAGAACAGGGCAGATAAACACCTGCCAGAGATGGTCTTTATTTAATTAGCCTTGCTTCAGTGCAGGGGACGGATTAGATGACCTCTTGAGGTCCTTTCCAGTTCTATATGTCTATGATTTTACTTAATCAGCTCACCAAGTAAACAGGAAATTAGAGGGCAAGAGTTCATAATCTATATAAATAGAGGGAAAATGCTAGCAGCCTCACACCAAAATTCACAAATTAAACCATTGGTGCTGTGCACCTATTAAAACAGACATCAGTAATAGTTCAGCAACTTCATAATACACCACCTTTTAACTGAATTACTCCTGCACATTTCCAGTACATTTTCTTGTTAAATAAAATAAATGAATAAAAATAGCCATTGGAAAAAAGAGTGGGAGGGAGAAGGGAAGCAGGGAGAAAGTGAGAGATGGACATTGTAATTGGGTTTGTCACACCTTAATAATGGATATACATTAAAATTAAGTTATGGTTATATCTAGTGTAAAGTTATTTTCTGCCTTAGGTTCTGCAGTGCTCTGGTTAGGTGGGAAGCAGATTATCAAAAATGCCTCACAAGGACTTGCAGGAGAGAGAAAAGATGTCTACTTTATCTTCAGCATGGGTTCTATTCTCCACTAAAAGCATTTCTAAATTTTCATTTTGTTATCATTGAAAAGTTGTCTCTTTTCAACATGTGATCAATTTTTGAGTGAGCAACAACCACAAAAATGCTGTTTCAGGAGAAAGGCCAGTATAAAGCCTCATCATTTAATGCCTGATCATGTGAGGAGCTGCTTGCTAAATGCCCTCAATGCTCATAGAGTCCCCTGGCTGCTTCTTGTTGGCACTACAGCTAATGGAAGAGGAGAGGATATTGATCTCAGATTGAGCCTGCATAGGTCACAGTTAGGAAACGCTGAAGACTTTACCCCAGACAAAATTGCATTAGCATGAATGGCTTTTTGATCTTCCTGCGCATCTGCTAAGAACACAATTAAACCCTTCCTACTCAATTCACATAGAGTTATAAAAGTCATCAGATGGTAACAGGTTCCAAATGGAACTACTTCCACTGTGGTGTGCTACAGATAAAAAGAGCTATCTACCATTAGTTATTGAGCGAGCCATCTAGCACCCTAAAAACATGATCAGGTGACTGATTAACCCAGCTGTCTTAGCATGAATAAGTGATTGTTAAAAATATTGAATTCACTTCTTATACAGCATGGTTTTAAACACATTTTTTTGATAAGGGAAGAGGAAGAAAGAAGTGGACTGGCCCCCGTTTATTGATTCAGTTTGATTCTGAGATTTAGCCTGTCATTGCCAGGTGCAAATGCAGATGATCATTCTGATTATATGTCCATGAAGAGACTGATTTTTTTCCACAGTGGGTAATCACCTTGAATTATGCAAAATGCTGCTTCCTTCCTCCATATCTATCACCTATTATTACCAGTTCAGATAAGTGGGTGTTAGAAGGTGAGGATATATTTCAGGCCAAAGCGGACTTCTACATGCAAGCTATAACCCTCTAAAATAAAACAGAACTTCATCTTGGAAATTTAAACTGCAGCGGTGCTAGTAGATACCACTACAAATTGTAATGAGTTCAGACCATAGCAGCATCATGCAGTCCTCCAGTCAGAGAAGGAAACATGGATTGGAATGCCCTGGGTAGTAATGTCTGCAGAAAAACAAATATATTTTTACTAAGACTCTACTCACTCCAACCCCAAAAATCTCTCTTTACTGTTTCTGTGATGTTTCATGGTAATATCTAAAAGATTAATATAGTAAAGCAGCACTGAAATAACATTCTCTTCATTCACACATTTGCAAGAAAAAAGAGTCTTATTTTTGCTTCAAATTTTGGATAAAAATTAGAAATTATTTTCTAGGCAAAGATGTGACATTTCACTGATCCCCTTTTCATGTTATCACTGGCACAGCTATCACTCATCTTCACACATTTATTCCTTTTCATCTCCTTTTCTTTAGTCATCCTTAACTCACAGTCTGTCCAGCACAACACAAAAGCTTCACTCACCATGATTGCAAACATGCTGCGGAACCAAACCTGACTATTGGATCTTGCAAAGGCTCCTAGTTCTTGCTGCTTCTTTGTTGACAGTGTCTTTGTTCCACCTGCCAGCTATGCGTTTTAATGAATCTTCTCTACCTTGCTGCAGCACAGGCAGGCTATTCTAGCTTTTTTTTTTTTTTAAAACTCTCTTAAAGATGTTCTTCACCTTGACTTATCTTAATTTCTTTGTTCATTCTGTCTTTCCATGTGATACCAGCTTAATCCTTCAAGCTCTGTAAAGCTTGTATTCTTTCTCTCTTTTAAAACATACATTTTAGCTAAGGTTTTTCTCTGCCTCCCTACACCGTAGTATATAATGTTTATGCAGGTAAATTACTTTGGCACAGTAAGGTACCTTGTGCCCTTAAATAAGACAAGAGCTATACAGCCACAGAAATACCAGTTCAACTACCTCTACAATACTTATATTTATCCACAATTCCGTGGACCCTTCATGAACTT
Organism: Pelodiscus sinensis; assembly: GCF_052426305.1. Taxonomy (NCBI): domain Eukaryota; kingdom Metazoa; phylum Chordata; order Testudines; family Trionychidae; genus Pelodiscus; species Pelodiscus sinensis. The sequence continues at coordinate 206,479,334 of NC_143052.1, forward strand.
CTCTCATTAACAGACTGCTGAATGTCCACAAATGATTTCACAATATTTGCCTCTTGGAGAGTCTGTTGCTGCTTTGTCATTACCAGTATTGCCACTTTTGCAGATGTAGGGTACAGTGAAGCATGACGCTGGAAGCATGGTGGTATTTAGCACACACAGCATGCTGTTCACAGGCCACTGAACACAAGACTCCCCAAAGCCTTAAAATAGTCTGCAGACGCAGAATATCATATAATTATGTCATTAACTATGTCTCACCCACTGTGGTGCATTTTGTGGTTTTAGGAGTAATTTGCCTCCATTTCACACAAAATTGCTCTTAGCTCTGTTGTTTCATCTTGTAAATTTAGAAATATCAGAGCTGTGTTGCCCTGGGCATACAGATTCAAAATGGAGTCTGAGGAGTCTCATTTATCTTTCCTGCCAAAATCTGGAGAAAGAAGCCTTTGCACTCCTTACTATGCCCTGCGTGCGCATCCCTGCTTTGCACACGGCCCTTTTTCCTTATGCACCCAGCCCACTAGCTTTGCACACGGCCCTTTTCCTTATGCACATGGCCCACTATCCTTTGCACCCCGCCTGCTAGTCTATTTTCCCGCCTTAAGTTCTTTATAAGCTTCCTCTGAAGAGCCTTCGTGTTCCTTTGGCTCTTCTATGTCTGTATATGTGTGTCGTCAGTGTTCCCTGAGAAGGCCAAGGTTCCAGCCTACGATTGAACAGGGACTGCCCATATCTTGGGGATATTAATTTAAGGAGTAAGGGAAGCCTTCTTCTACCATATCTCGAGGCTTGCGACTTATAATCAGATGTCTAGCTTGTTGGACATTAACATTCGGACATGATCTGGTGCTTGAAAGTGGAAGACAGTATAGGGGACAGTGATCATGAAATAATAGAGTTCATGATCTTAAGGAAAGGTAGAAGGGAGACCAGCACAATTGAGGTAATGGATTTCAGGAAGGCAGATTTTGATAAGCTCAGAGAACTTGTAGGTAAGGTCCCATGGGAAGCAAGACTGAAGGGAAAAACAACTGAGGAGAGTTGGAAGTATTTCAAAGGGACGTTGTTAAGGGCCCAAAAGCAAACAATTCTGCTGTGTAGGAAAGATAGAAAATATGGCAAAAGACCAGCTTGGCTTAACAAGGAGATCTTGCATGATCTCAAAATAAAAAAGGAGTCATAAAAAATGGAAACTAGGACAAATAACAAAGGATGAATATAGGCAAGCAACACAGGAATGCAGGGGCAAGATTAGAAAGGCAAAGGCACAAAATGAGATCAAACTAGCTACAGGCATAAAGGGAAACAAGAAGACCTTTTATAAATACATTAGAAGCAAGAGGAAGACCAAGGGCAGGGTAGGCCCACTGCTTAGTGAGGAGGGAGAAGCAGTAACAGGAAACTTGGAAATGGCAGAGATGCTCAATGACTTCTTTGTTTCGGTCTTCACCGAGAAGTCTGGAGGTGTGCCTAATGTAGTGAATACAAGCAGAGAGAGGGTAAGTTTAGAATACAGGATACACAACGAACAAGTTAAAAATCACTTAGGAAAGTTAGATGTCAGCAAGTCACCAGGTCCTGATGAAATGCATCCCAGGGTACTCAAGGAGCTGATAGAGGAGGTATCTGAGCCTTTAGCTATGATCTTTGAAAAATCATGGCAGACAGGGGAGATTCCAGAAGACTGGAAAAGGGTAAATATTGTGCCCATCTATAAAAAGGGGAATAAGAACAACCCAGGAAACTACAGACCGGTCAGTTTAACGTCTGTCCCAGGGAAGATAATGGAGCAGGTAATTAAGGAAATCATATGCAAACACTTGGAAGGTAATAAAGTGATAGGGAATAGCCAGCATTGGTTTGTGAAGAACAAGTCATGCCAAACTAATCTGATAGCTTTCTTTGATAGGATAACGAGCCTTGTGGATAAGGGAGAAGCAGTGGATGTCATATACCTAGACTTTAGTAAGGCATTTGATACGGTCTCACATGATATTCTTATTGATAAACTAGGCAAATATAACTTAGATAGGGCCACGATAAGGTGGGTGCATAATTGGCTGGATAACCGTAGTCAGAGAGTTGTTGTTAACGGTGCTAAATCCTGCTGGAAAGGGATAACAAGTGGAGTTCCGCAAGGGTCTGTTTTGGGACCCGTACTGTTCAATATCTTCATCAATGATGTAGATATTGGGATAGAGAGTACGCTTATTAAGTTTGCAGATGATACCAAACTGGGTGGGGTTGCGACTTCTTTGGAGGATAGGGACATAATTCAAAATGACCTTAGCAAGTTAGAGAAATGGTCAGAGGTAAACAGGATGAGGTTTAATAAAGAGAAATGCAAAGTGCTCCACTTAGGAAGGAACAATCAGTTCCATACATACAAGATGGGAAGCGACTGTCTAGGAAGGAGCATGGCGGAAAGGGATCTAGGGGTCATAGTGGACCACAAGTTGAATACGAGTCAACAGTGTGATGCTATTGCAAAAAAAGCAAATATGATTCTAGGTTGTATCAACAGGTGTGTTGTAAGCAAAACTCGTGAAGTCATTCTGCCGCTCTACTCTGCACTAGTTAGGCCTCAGCTGGAGTACTGTGTCCAGTTCTGGGCGCCACATTTCAAGAAAGATGTGGAGAAATTGGAAAGGGTACAGAGAAGAGCGACAAGAATGATTAAAGGTTTAGAGAACATGACCTATGAAGCCAGGCTTCATGAACTGGGCTTGTTTAGTTTGGAAAAAAGAAGATTAAGGGGGGACATGATAGCGGTTTTCAAATATCTAAAAGGGTGTCACAACGAGGAAGGAGAAAATTTGTTCCTCTTGGTTACTGAGGACAGGACAAGGAGTAATGGGCTTAAAGTGCAGCAGGGGAGGTTTAGATTGGACATTAGGAAAAAATTTCTAACTCTCAGGGTGGTCAAATATTGGAATAAATTGCCAAGGGAGGTGGTGGAATCTCCCTCTCTGGAGATATTTAAGAACAGGTTAGATAGACATCTGTCAGGGATGATGTAGACGGAGCTTGGTCCTGCCTTGAGGGCGGGGGGCTGGACTCGATGCTCTCTCAAGGTCCCTTCCAGTCCTATTATTCTATGATTCTATGATTATCCTGAGCAGTAGATCGGGCGAGGCGAGAATCCACGAGGTTTTGGGATCCAGACCAACAACGAACTTCGAAGGATCTCTCTGTTAGTCCTCCCTTAAAGCTTACAATTAGCTGAGAGGTTGTAGGTCAAGGACATCAATCGCCATCTTATGTAATGTATACCCCTGTGTGTATGGGACTGCACTATCTCCTCTCTTTCTTGGGTTAGGGTGGGACAGTCACAGTTATTGTTATTGTACTTCCTGATGTTTGTTCTTTATTCTCAAAAATATATGGTTTGGCCCTAAATTATTGTCTGGTGTGTTGATTACTAAATTTGTTACCTGGTGATTAGATACAGGATGCCAGGGCGAATCTGACTTCTGTGGAGAGAGTACCTTAGGCTTTAATTAATTGCCCACAGCAATTGTTTACCTCCGCTCTCTGGGTTACAGTTGAAACATATTGAAAGTTACATTTTGAGGATTTGAGAATCTGTCTTGCACTAGAGTTTGTCAGAATTCCTTATTGTTGACCTAAAGATGTGCTCGGTGTAGCTTGAAAGTTGGTGTCTTTCACCAGGGCTACATCTAGACTGCAAGCCTCTTTCAGAAGAGGCTTTTTCAAAAGTATCTTTCGAAAAAGCCTCTTTCAAAAAAGCGAGTCTAGACTACAATCAGTACTTTTGAAAAAGCAAGCCACTTTTTTGAAAGAGAGCACCCAGGCAGTCTGGATGCTCTCTTTCGAAAAAGCACAGTTTGCATTACATAGAGGTTTTCTGCGGTCGAAAAAACTGATTTACTTTCGAAAGAACGCAGCAGCAGTCTAAATGCAGGTAAAGACTTTTGAAAAAAGGCCACTTTTTTCAAAAAATCCCTGTAGTCTAGACCCCAACAGAAGTTGTTTCAACAAAAGATATTACCTCATTCCACTTGTGTCTCCATTAGGAAGGATTGATCTTTACATCATGTGCACACACTAATGTTTACATGTACAACTAGATGTGGATTTTCTGCCTTCTCTCTATTGTACCAAAATACTCCCTAAGGCTATGTCTAGACTGCAGGCCTCTTTCGAAAGAGGCTTTTTCGAAAGTATCTTTCGAAAAAGCCTCTTTTGAAAAAGAGCGTCTAGACTGCAAGCAGTTCTTTTGAAAAAGCAAGCCGCTTTTTCGAAAGAGAGCACCTAGGCAGTCTGAATGCTCTCTTTTGAAAACACCCTGTTTGCATTCAAGATTGCCTTTTTTCGAAAGAGCACTTTCGAAAAAAGGCGTTCTTCCTCGTGAAATTAGGTTTATTGCCATCGAAAGAAAAGACGCGTTTTCGATTTAATTTCAAAAGAACGCAGCTGTAGTCTAGACGCAAGTGAAGTTTTTTCAAAAAAACCCTAAGAAATCAACATCTCCTTTCTATGTGCTGCTTATGTGAAGATTGGTATTTTGCGTATTAAGACACCAAAAGGAGGGTCTCCAGAGCTAAAAACTCGAACATGTGGCTCTACAGGTTGGACGGGTTTTGTAGCTGCATGCTGTAACAGATGCCATCCTCTGTGGGCCAGTGACAGATCACACCAGCTCAGTTGGGTTACTCTAACATCCTTGCCTATAGAAAGGAGTCGCTGCTTTGGAAGTGTGCACAAAAGACCTGATCTAAAGCCAACTGAAGCCAACAGACTCCTTCTGACTTTGACTGGCTGTGGATCAGGCCCTCAAATAGAGTGTACAAGATGTTGTTTAGAATTGATGACGATATACTAGTAGAACAGGGTGGAAAAATGATTGGTCAATCATGTGGCATTGTGTATAAAAGTCCCAGCCAGTTGGCAGAGCTAAGTGAGGTATTTCACTTTACAAAGTGTCATGTCCCAGTCTGTCAAAACCACAATATCTTTTGAATGTCACATCCAATCAATTTTTAAAAATGCCAGAAATAATCTAAGCATCAACAAGCAGAATCCTATTGGTTCTGGTAAAAATTAGAAAACTAGAAAGGAAAAAGAGGAAGAACTTGAACCTGGTTAAAATACCCAGCAGATTTACTCCCCACCCTTCACTTCAAGATCACAGAACTGGTTAAGAACAGAGGAATGTCCATACTGACTGTGCAACTTGCATCCACCAGAATTTATAAGTTTATAGATTTCCCAGATCATCCCAGGAGGGTCCTGAACTCTCAATGGACTCTGACCATATTCCCAAAGAATGCTCAAGAATGGTGGAGAAACTGAAGCAATAGTTTTATTGTTTTGACTAGCGCTGTCCTTTGTCTTTTGTGTTACCTAAAGTAAAAGAGTAATTGTGTTAGGAAACCTTTACAAAATCTGAGTCTATTTGCTTCAACTGTCATACACCTCTAGAAATGTAAGCCAGAGTGTGCTTAAGGTTGCAGTTGTGGAAAAGAATGAACTAGATTTTCCAGATTGTTTTGGGTGGTCAGCACAAATCCTGAGGGCCAAAGACAGCAGGACCATGAAGTTCTACTTCTGTGAAAGAGTAATAGACCAAATGTGTGGCCAGGAAGCATGCCATAAAAGAAAGAGAGGGCTGGATTCAGTAAAACTTAGAAGCACGCACATCCACATCTAACATTGGCCAGAATAAGGTTGCCCAAAATGGAGGCAGAAGTGAGTGAAGTGCACAGAGAGTTTGTGTGTGGAGAAATCCAAGAAGCCCCTAGTGTGTGCAGTGCACTTAGTCTGCAGAAGTTACAGAGTGTGCAACAGTCTAGTTAAAAACTGTCTGCTTTTCTCTAGTATCACCTGTTTCTCAGATTTTTGTGGCATTGACTCCTACAGTACAGTTCTTTTCTGGACTACACTTCTCTCTTTTTTTTTTTTCATTACACGTTTCATTTTCTTGATGCTGTTCAATTTTTCCCTCCCTGATGCCAACCATCCACTTCTGATGGCCTTTCTTCCTTGCTCCTGACTTCTTATATATTTTATTTTCTTAGACTCTGTCTACACAGCAGTTTTATTTTGGAATAACTAAAGTTATTCTGAAATAACATAGTGCACGTCTACACTACAAGCCTTTAATTCAAAATAATGTTGAGTTGAAGGACTTCTTACTCTGACTCCTGTAACCTTCATTTTATGAGGAGTAAGGGAAGTCAGAGGAAGAGTGTTCTTCCTTTGACTACCTGCTGTGTGTAGACAGCGCCAAAAGCTGAGTTAAGGTATTTCAATTTCAGCTACTCAACTGACATAGCTGAAGTTGCGTAGCTTATCGGACTTTAGCCCGGCTGTGTAGAGGTACCTTTAGCAATGAAACTTTGTTTCACTTTCTTTCAAAGATTCACTCTGTTCCTCTTCCTCCTCCTTTTCTTCTTAGTAATTTTTCAGTCACAGCAGGATGTCAAGGAGTCAGTTATGTGTAAGTGTTACTAATGTAAGAAAGCTGTTAAAATTGTCACCCTTCTGAAAGCATATTGCCACCCATGAGAACATATTATGCAGCCCATATATGATTGCAACACTGTTCCAATTTCATCATGTTATAGATAAGATGTTATAGGCTCTAGCCTTGACTAGCCCATTCATAAAGAATGTGACTTGAAGAGATTGAGAACCTTGTCATCCCTGTATTCTATATTACACATTGTCACTCTGTCAAGTCCAATCTAATGTAAATGAATCACATTAATCAGAAAATGTGAATTTCTATTTGACAAGCTAAAGGAGCATAACATCTTCAATTAGATTAGCTACCTAAAATTAGCCACTGACACAAGCAAGTATACATGGTCAATTTGCCTGCCTGAAACTGAAAATCAAGTAAGACATATTATTTGATAGATAGCACAAGAGTGAATGCAAGGCTGTAACTCACTCAAGGGGCTCTGCTGATTTCATAGGAAACTAAAGTGAATTCAGATATATATTCAGTTTGGGGTCATCTTTTGTTTATTATTTATAATATGAAGTTTAACCTTTAGACATACAAAAATCTGTTTAGCAGTAATTCAGAGTTTTTGGCTGCAAGGCAGTGGAAGTCGAGGACCTTCTTAGAGATGCATTATTAAACCCTATGCTGCCCAGAACCCCCCCCCATGCTCAGCATGTGCCTGCACCCAACTTCCTAGCCAGACCCCCCATCCCTAGCCCGCTCCTGCACTCTCTCTCCTGCCTACACCTCTTACCCCATCCCCATCATTCACCCTCCTCCTGGCAAGTTCCTGCATCCCCACCCTACTCCTGAACCATACCTCCCCCCAGACCTCACCTCCTCCTGCATTCCACCTCCTGCCCAGACTCTGCACCCACATCCTTACCCGCTTCTCAGCAGCTCCCACCCACAAAATGAACCTCTCACTTTTGGCCCCACACTCAAGTCAAAAGGGGGCCCACAAAATCTACTAGTATTGGGACCCCAGAAGAGTTAATCTGGCCTGTGGGAAGCCCTGAGCCTCTGTCCTCCCTCCTTTCCCTAGGAGGCTGGAACATGAGAGGAGTGAGGTGTTTCAATCAGGGGCTACATCAGTGAGTGGTAAGGTTTTTGTTGCTTTCTTGCTGTTGTTTTGCTTCTAACTTTTGTGTGAACCTGAAATGATTTTTCTGGAGGTCAATAGCCCTCAATCCAAAAAAAGTTCCCACCCCTGCCGTGAATAAAAACATTATTGAAACCTTTTGTTTTGGACATAAATTAATATTTTACTTTATTTAAATTATGTTTGAGAAACTAACATTATAACGTTAAAGCACTTTATCCATTTAATGATTTTTAATAACTAGCAGAAATACCCGGCATTTCCCAGAGAAAATATAGTAAACGGTGTGATGAATGAACTACATCATTGATATTAACATGGCATATTTTACTGGAAATACTTTTCACTGATATATTACTTTAAGAAATTAACATAGCTAGTGATGTGCTTACAAAACAACAAATCCCATAGGGTCTTTTTTCTCATTCCCCACAAATCAGAAAGGCCCATCTTCACTTAAAGATTCTATGCAAACCAATGCCTGCAGCCCACTTGCCAGAAACCCTGAGAAATGGAGGGGATGTCTCCTGGGCTCTGCAGCAGCAGCAAATCACTACTTTCCAAGTAGCCACTCCCCGAGTGCCTTCAGTGAATGCTCCATGGGGCAACCTGAATGGAATTCCTAGTGGCAGCTGGACCGGTTGCATTGATCAGACAAAGCGAAACACCTTCAGACCAGGTGGAATTAGTGATATCTACATGATCAGAACATGCAGCACCTGATTGTACCTGTTCTAATGAGAATAGGTTGTTCTGAGTGTACTGTGTCCTCCTCAGGCTCCACTGTGCTCAAAACCTTGTCCTCCTACCCACCTCCTCTTTGTACTGTGAGCTGAATCCTGCAAAGTGCATAATGCCCGTGGCACTTGCTGATAACGCACACAGCCCTGCCAGGAGAACGCACGCAGCCCAAAGGAGGGTGAGTGGTGGGATGGCTCGTTTGGATGTCGGGGGAGGGAAGCAATTTTAATTTCCAGAAGGGGTTCAGTTGGAGCCTGGCTGTGTGAAGATGTTGAGAGGCTGTGATAGCTGGAGGTTTCTCCCAGCCACAATTAGCAAGGCTAGACCCCAGCCAGCATCAGCCACATTTGGGTCTGTCCTGGAGACCTGCTGGTGCCCTAGTATAGGGGAGGTTGCTGATTCTCTGCCCCACTTCAGCCTCTCCCCAATGGGCTTTCCCTTGATGGTGCTGCAGGTGCCCACACGCTTTATCCTCGAGGATCTTGTAGGTGCAGTTTAGGTGACACGCTTTACAGAAGAGTACAGCAAATGCCTAAGATCAGGCGGTACTAAAAGCTAATTATCAGTGGGCCCAATTAGGGTCTGGATGAACCAGGGGAACTGATTTCGAGATTTAAGCAATCCAGTTATTGAAGTTAGGAAATCAGTAGTATCTGTTCAAAATGTGACGTTCCTAGCTCTTCTCATTTCAGAGATCTTTCAGAATTATCCATGGGCCCAACTGGGGCTCTGGGAAAACCAGGGCAACCAATTTTGAGATATAACCAATCCAGTTATTTAAGTTAGGAAATCAGTAGTATCCGTGCAAAATTTGGTGTTTCTAGCTCTTACTGCTTCGGAGATTTTTCGGAACAAATAAACAAACTTTCAGAAATATTTATAAGATAATATTTCTTCTGGTTATGTATGCCCCCTTATATCATAGCCGCGTATTTAAATTTTTATGTTCCAGGAGCCTAATATTGTACTTATGGTAGGGGGCTGCGCCCTCTGCTCATTATGCTCACATACCCCCTTTGCTCTGGCTTCTTTCACTTTGCTGAGAGATCCTGTTGACACTGATGATGCTGATGACATGATGGCATCATTCTGTCACCTAGCAGGAAAAAGGCTTTTTTTTTAAATAAAGACAGAGAATATAATAATTTAGTATTTAAGGTATTTAGAGGTAAGTGAAGGAACTTTGTCATTATGGGTGGTTTGCTACGGGTGCATGGAAAGGTTTGTGTTGAGTGGGCTGGGCCATGGGCCAAAAACTTTGAGAACTACTGATCTAAACCAACCCAGCATTGTGTTTAAACTGAACTCTTTGGTGTCTACAGTTAAAATAACAAATTGCTGAATACTGACTCCTAATAGAAGCACCAAATGTTAGTACATGAACTGTTTAGGAGGGGGCTTGACATTTCACAACATTTTTTTTGGGGGGTGGAGGGGAATATCCAGGATTGGGAGCATTTGAGGTTACCATGCAATTAGTAACCCAGACTGGAAGAAGCCATACTGGGGCTGTAGACAGGCTGCTGGAGTCAGAACTGCTAAACCAAGACCATTTAGCACAGGCAAGAGTGGCCCTAGACTAGCTGCCAGCAACTGGCGCCCTAGGTGAAACTCACAATCAGTGCGCGATTGGCGCCCCTGCCTCCAAAGCCCTCAATGGCCGTTTTTCTTGGTGCCCTAGGCAACTGCTCTGTTGAGCACAGTGGTGGGCAATAATTTTTAATGGGGGGGGTCACTCCAAGATTTTGTGAAGTGGTCCAGGACCACATTTCTACAGAAGGTCTGAGATAGAGGTTTGGTGCAGAAGGGAGCTTGGGGTAGAGGAATGAGGTGTAGGAGGGGATGTGGAGTCTGGGGTTGTGATCTGGGGCAGAGTCTTGTGGTGCTGTGTCCAGATGGAGTTAAGGGTGCAGGAAAGGATTCTAGCCTGGGGGAGGGGCTCTGAGAGGGAGTGCAGGGTCTGGAAGGGAGTTGTGACCTGGGAAAAGGTGTGCAGGGTGTTTGGATGGTGACCCGGGGCATGGGAATGGGGTGCGAGCTCAGGGAGGGGGTGTGGGTGCTGGAGAGGATTCTGGCTTGGGTGTAGGAACGGGTCTGTGAGGGAATTGCTACTAGGGAGAAAGGGATACAGAGGGTTTGGGTGGTGGCCTGGGGCTTGTAGTTGGGGAGGCAAAGAGAGGATGGGTGCCAGAGGTCAGGCTCTGGCTGGCTGGTGCTTACTTAGGTGGCTTCCAGCCAGCAGCCCTATAGGAGCTGCCTGTGACTGCAGCTCAGGTTCCATGTGGCTCTGCTCTGGGCAGGATGGGAGGGAGGCGGTATCATTGGCTGCCCCTGCCTCCAGAAAAATGTCTCAGCTCCTGTTGCCCAGAAACTAGCCAATGGGAGCAGAGAGATTTTGCTGGGGGGTGGGACAGAGCATAAAGCCTCACTCCCAGTATCCACAGCAACCACCGTTAAAGTGGCTACAGATGCACTGTGCTTAAGGATCCCAGCAAGGCTGCTGTGGGCCAGAACCAGTGGCTTGGCAGGACAGATCCAGCCTGCTAGCCGCCTCTTGACCACTCCTGGTCTAGCACACAGATACTCAACATATGACCCACTTGCTCATAGTCTGGTTGTGAGTGGCCCAGTTGTGAGCTATAATAACAAAGCATTCTAAGCAGTATGGGGGCAGTGGTGACACCTCCCCCCAGTGTCTGGATTGCAGCCCACAATGTTACACTGGGGGGGGGAGGAAGGGGAGGAGGTGCTTTAAAGTGGCAGCGCCGTGTGCAGCCTGGGGTCAGCTGCTAGCCCAGGCTGCACACAGCATTTCAAAGCAATAGCATCGCATGGAGCCCCAAGTCTGCCACTTTAAAACACTGCATGGAGCCTGAGGCTGTGGCTACACTTCAAAGGTGGAGGTGCCCTTATCGACTAATCGAATAATCAATGCAAATTGCATCAACTACTCAATTAGCCAATTAATCAACATTTTACATCCCTATGTGACACTCATACAGAATAAAAAAGTAATGGTTATCCCAATACAGAATGACTTGTGTGGGGGCAAGGAGACAAAACATGAGGAGAAATTCTCTGGACTGTGATTAATCACCAGTACATGTAAGGAGTGAAGAGAACAGATGCACTAAAATGCAGGATTCCAATCCAAATTATTCCATGCTCTTAGGGAAGAAATGGGAAGCCTCCAATCTCTCACTATTTCCTTAGATTGATTTTGGCCAAATTATTATTTTTTCCTTTGTAGATATGGTTATTCAACATAATTTATTATCATGTGGGTCAAATTATACTGCTTGGAGAAACTATTAAAAGGAAATTTAAAAATTCATATATGTATACAAATATTATAATTCAGAAAGTCATCACATCATCATTTAGCTTTTCTTTGGCAGTGGTATGTGATCTCTTTAGAAAGTTCCACTATACATTGCAGACCATGGGAAGAATGTGACCCAAGTTAAAGCCCATAGTTAATCATTCAGTGGCAGCTCAGAGGACACAGGAAAGTTTTCTTTAATCACAAAGAATAGCATTTTTCATGGACTTGACTGAAAATAGAGAAGATTAATTGTATATGGGGGGAAAAGTACCATTTTCATTTTCCAATTCAGCATTGCAATTTTAATTTATCATATCTGGTAGCTTTGCTATGTCAGTTTCACTTCTAATTTCTTAAAAGTTAATTGGAAACCAAGGTTTCAATGATTTTTGACCATTTCAGGTTTTACCTTTAAATCCTTCCTTCTCTCACTACCCTTCCCACACTGATTGGATGGAATCATGGCTCTATGGAAGCCAATGACAACAATTTCATTGATTTCAGCAGAGATTTTTCACATTTTACACTGTGCACTAATGTACAGTGCCATCAGCAACCTGATATAAACCTTGGTATTTTTATTATTTGTTTTTGAATTTCTTTAAGTAGCTGGTATTAGCTATGGCACCTCTGTTGTTGACTGATAATGTGACAGTTATAAGTGGATTGTTTTATGCTTCACAATGAAACTACATTTACATACAGTTTTCATTGAACACAAGCCTGTATTTGCATCTGGTATTTACATATTCATCAGAAAAGAATAGTGTGTGTAATATAAAAATAAAATATATCAAGTTAAAACTGTTTAAAAAGTTTCATTTTCTATTCCCTATGGAAGGACTAGGCAACACCATGATTGGTGGTTTAATATAGAATGTGCCTATTGCACAACAACCAAACAGGAAAGATGACAGACCCATTCAGTTTAATTGGTTTTTGTTTTCCATGTTGCTTTAGATGGCAGAAGCAATTAAAATTATATTAAGCAAAGAAGCAGTTTACCTGGATCCAAACAGTGCTTGGGACTTAGTTACTCGATCATTGTTATTAACAGAGGACAGGACACAGCGGATATTAATAACCCATGCTATTATGGTTTTTCTGGCATGTAATTTTCTCCATAACAAATATACTCCAGATATTTGTGAACTAGCAACTGATGAGAGAAATACACAGATGGTTGCAATGAACAACTACAGTACCTGGCTTTCAGCACTAGCAAATGAGCCTGTGTCTGACTTATCATTTGGAAACTCAGTGGGAGCTATAAAAAATATATTTTAAAGTTAATGGAATCTGTTTGGATTCACTTTGAGCTTTCAAAAAGGTTCCAGTGTGGTTAATTAAAAAAATATTTATCTAATCATCCTTTCTGCACCCATTCTTTAGAGATTCAGAAAACTAGGATGGAGATCACTGCCTATCTATCATGTTGACCAATATTGTCTTATCACTTTTTTGCACTCCCTCTAATCAGTCTGTATGCACCCTTTGTCAATTGTCTTGCACTTAGATGAACTCCTAGATACAACAATAAAATAAATTGATGTTAATAACAATTATTAAATAAACCACCATTTATTTGGGTTTTTCAACAGCAAAACCTCTAGCATCATTGGTTTTGTCCATCCATGGTGTTTTGGCATGCGAGTAAAAAGAATGGCACTGAAATATTTATGTCAAACAGCTGAAGTGAACATTCAAAATAAACTCAGAATGAAATAAGAACATTTAACATGTAATATTCACAATACAGTTTGTCTACTGTGAGGGGGTCACTCACCACCGTAGCGGGGGTCCATCGTCTGTCCCCGGAATCAGTCCATTCCGCCCACACAGGCCCCCGCTCACGTGGCGTTTCCCCTCTGGAATCTTCCGGTCGCGCTGCTCTCTTCGCCACACTGCCCTCCGGCAGTGCTCAAGTCACTTGCTCTGAGCCCCCCTTCCGGGGGTTGGTGTCTCTCCAGCAGGCCTTGCCGCAGGCCTAGCAGGCTGGCCGGTTGGCTGTCCGAGCGCCCTGGCCCAGCCTGACTCTCTAGCCCTGCCCTAGCTCCAGAGAGCGTCCTGCTCCCTCCACAGCCAGGCTCACACTCCCTTTGCTGAAGCAGCCCTTCCCTTTTATAGCTCCCAGCTGGGCCTTAATTGGTCAACGCCGCCCAGCTGGGCTGAACTCCCCGGGCCTACTCCAGGCTGGGGTTTGGCTCTTAAAGGGCCAGTACAGGGCAGCTGCCCTGTTACATCTACCTACATCCAGGTATGGCTCCATTTACTTGTCAGAACAGTCACAAGAGTTGTGTGAGTTATCTGAACAATAGCTCATTGCACAATAAAACTCTCACTAGAATTTTTGTCCAAATAAGCCTCAGTCATACAAGGTACTGAGAACCTTCAGCTTCCATTAAACCAGTAGACTGGGAGAGCATACAGCACCTCGAAGGATCAAACTTTGAGATGCCAGATTTGGAAGTGATCAGCACCTACAATTGGGCCCTGATTTTCAGAAGAGCTCAGTGTCCTTTTAAACTCATAACTAACGTCCAAGAGTAAAATCATAGATTCTCTGAGATTAATGGGACTACATTTGCAGAAGTGTTTAGAACCTAGCAGCTCTCATTGTTGTACTTCTTGCTAGATTTCAACAGAGTTCAGCATACCCTGTGTTGAGTTATTTCAAGAATATGGCCAATTACTTTAGTTCCTAAATGGGAGCTGAATCCTTTTGGAAATTCTGAGCTAATTGCACTCATCTTGGCCATGAAATGGTTGGTTTCCAGAAGGGGCAGGAGGAACAACACACATAAACCACGTAGCCTGCCATGTCAGCCTTTGAAAGAGAAATGCTGACTGGTTGATCCAGAGGGTGGAACTTACTGGAATAGTGGGTAACATGTCTAAGCAGTAAGGTGCTCTTCATGGTAGGCATTGATTAAGGGCATTTTGTTGCTTTAATGTTACTACTTTTTCAGATTAGCTGCATAGGAAAAAAATGTCACTTCAATAGTAACTATAGTTGGAACAAAAATAAATAAATATAAAAAGAATTGTATTCAGTTGACTTCTCTTGGCAACCAATGTGGAAAAGAGTCAACTCACCAGCTGATTCCTGGATAGCAAAATTTGCAGAATTAGAGCTACTGTTTTAAGGTCCTCAGGAGTACAGAATCTTTCGAAAAGGGGTTTTATTTTCAAACGATCCCCATCTAAACAGCCATTTTTCTTTCGAAAAGCCCCTTTTCGGAAAAAAATGGCAGTCACCATTATGCAAATGAAGCATGGGAAATTTAAATCACAGCTTCATTTGCAATTTCAAAGTATCTAATTTAGATCCCTTTTTCGAGAAAAGGGATGTAATCTATAACAGGCTTATATGTGTGTCAGTTCTTTTCTTTACTATAGTTTTAATGAATTTGTCTTTTACTGAAATCAGGATTACTAGCCTGTAGGAACCACTATTTCCTCTGGAGCCTTTTTTTTTTAATTAACATTACAGTAGTGACCCTCCAATCATAGAGGCTGATCTAAGTTTAGTAATTTTGTAATTTCATATTTGAGTTTTTTCAGAACTCTTGAGTGAACACCATAGGATGTATTGCTTTTTAATTTACCAGTTTGTTCCAAAATAACATCTATTTACACCTCACACTGGGATCATTGCTCAGATTGGCTCAGGTGTCTGAATCTCCTGCACTTCCTCAGCAGCATAATCTAATTACATTCTTTTCCAGAAATATTCCAACAGGAGACATGGAGTTACGTTAAGGAGGTATCACTTCCAGTTTTACTTGCAAATTTCTAATGTTTATCATATAATGATACCTGGAGATTAAAACAAATGAACAAACAAATGGAGTGGTATGAAGATTTTTGGAAATATCTATTTGGGCAGAAAAAACATTTTAGCCCTTTAAATCTGTTTCCGTTACTCTTAACTGATAGGAGATAACACAATTTTGGATATAAAGGACTCAACAACCCTCAGATCAGTAGTCCTTCATATTGAATCCCTACCTATAAAACAACTCCCATTTTTTCATCCCTTCCATGCAGCATAGCAACTTCCCGACCCAATTTTATTTAAAAAAAAAAAAAAGAGGCTTTAATGTTTCTAACTCAGCTGCTTCATGTAGTTTAGCACTTTCAGCTGTTGGATAAGCTCTACAAAGCCATTGCATCATCTGCCATGATGGTCCATTAAAGCATCAAAATAGCAACAACTACCTACATCAATAAGCTCTTGAGAAACTGAGGATGCTGTGGGCAAGCCACTGAGCTGAAAACAATCAATCATTTTGGCCACTTAGGGTACGTCTTGACTGTAATTAAAAACTCATGGCAGGCCCCGGCTAGCTGGCTGTTTAATGGCAACATGGACATCTGGGCAGAGGCTGAAACTCAAGGTCTGGGATCCTCTGAGTCATCTGCATGTCTAATAAAGTTAGAATTCTGTCTATCTGCCAAAGCCTGGTTCTGTGACAAATCCTAACAGGCTAGTTTGGAAAGTTCTTGGGACCTTTCATTGATACTTGCTTCTCTCTCCTAGACCAGACACTATAGTAACAGGCCTGATGGTGCTTGTTGAGTAGCAGTTGTTGGAGCACCAGATGCTGCTGGTACCCATTTAACTAGGCTTATCGGGTTGGACGCAGGGCCAGCCCACGACATTTTGGCCCCTGAAGTGGGGAGCTCAAATGATGCCCCCATCCCCCTCACTTGGGTCAAAACTTTGCAAGGTCTCAATTCTGTCTTCTTCCTGTTCTAATCCTCTCATGGTACTACTCTGCTACCTACATATGCGCTTGCAGCAGACACAATTTTCTATACTCTGCGTCCTAGTGGCGCCCCCCCCACAGTCTGGCACCTAAGGTGGCTGTCTCAGTTCGCCTCATGGTAAGGCCAGCGCTGATTGGAGGAACAAAGGCTAAAACAGGTTAAAAATATGTCCAAAGTCACAGGAAATCCACAAGCCTGAAACAGGGCAGAGGAAAGATTACAATGAGAAACACTGATAAACTGAGAAGAGATACTTTGCTAGTTTGCAGAGCAAACATCACATGGAAGTCATAGAATGCCCTGATACTGCTTATGCAAACTTATTTACTTAGTTCAGTTTGCCGAGAGATCTTGCACAATATGTTTGACAGGAAATGGAGACATTTAATGTGCTTGCCATTTATTTTCCTCTAGAATGTAATTATTAAGCACAAAATCTTTATTTTTCCTTTTCTTCTCCAACCTGGCAATATATCACACTCAGTGCTTCAATAGCGGAACACACAAATTCATCCCTACAATAATTCTTCTGAAGTCAGTGGGAAAAATTTGACCCATAATTCACCATAAAGGTATGTAACATTTACAAGAGAAAGATAGTTCAGTGAGTCATTTAAATGTAAGATTCCAGGGTGGGGAAGTACCAATTATTCATCAACAGAAAAAGTAATCAATCAATGACATCAGAAGGATTCAATACCTTTGTAATGGAAAAGCTCATATACCCCTAATCAAGCCTTATCTTCATGTACACCATTTTTTTCTGATATCCTCCAAGAAAGCCACAGGGAAGAAATGCTTCCTTCTTCCACATTCCTTTCTACCTACAGCCTACCAGTCATCCAGACTATGATTTTACTCTTCCATAAGAACATAAGAACGGCCGTACTGGGTCAGACCAAAGGTCCATCTAGCCCAGTATCCTGCCTACCGACAGTGGCCAGCACCAGGTGCCCCAGAGAGGGTGGACTGAAGATAATGATCAAGCGATTTGTCTCCTGTCATCTCTCTCCAGCCTCTGATAAACAGAGTCTAAGGACACCATTTTATCCCCTGGCTAATAGCCTTTTATGGACCTAACCTCCATGAAATTATCTAGCTTCTCTTTAAACTCTATTATAGTCCTAGCCTTCACAGCCTCCTCTGGCAAGGAGTTCCACAGGTTGACTACACGCTGTGTGAAGAAGAACTTTCTTTTATTAGTTTTAAACCTGCTCCCCATTAATTTCATTTGGTGTCCTCTAGTTCTTCTATTATGGGAACTAATAAATAACTTTTCTTTATCTGCCCTCTCCACACCACTCATGATTTTATAGACCTCTATCATATCCCCCCCCAGTATCCTCTTTTCTAAACTGAAAAGTCCCAGTCGCTTTAACCTCTCCTCATATGGGACCCGTTCCAAACCCCTAATCATTTTAGTTGCCCTTTTCTGAACCCTTTCCAAGGCCAAAATATCTTTTTTGAGGTGAGGAGACCACATCTGTACACGGTATTCAAGATGTGGGCGTACCATAGTTTTATACAGGGGCAGTAAGATATTCTGGTTCTTATTTTCTATCCCTTTCCTAATAATTCCTAGCATCCTATTTGCCTTTTTGACTGCCGCTGCACACTGCATTTCAGAGAGTTTTCAGAGAACTATCCACGATAACTCCAAGATCTCTTTCCTGATTTGTCGTAGCCAAATTAGCTTCCGCACAAAGCTTGATAGACTCCTCCCATTGTCTCACTTGTCCTGACCACAGAAACCCAGTCACAGGAGGAGCAAAGGACAACTCTGCAATTAAGGATTCCAGACAGCTGAATTTCTGCTTTCAGGGGTTTCTTTCAAAATGCAGACTTACAGAGAAGTCCAACTTCTGCTTTCAGTTCAGAAGGCAGCATCCAGAAGATCTTCTTACATCAGGGTTTGTTCACGGAGCTAGAAAAATAGATAGATTTTTTTAAGGCTAGGCAATTCTATTCATCTGAGGAAGAATAAAAACTATCTTCACACTCACTCTCCCTCTTTTAGTACAGATTGGAAACACATACACGTTCAGAAGCAACTCAGTCCCATAAAAGCAAGGGAATGGAAACCTAAGCCTCTTAACAAAACATACCCTATTTTCCAACCACAAAAATATATCATTCCATTACCACAGTGACGCATGCATTGCAATCTTAGTACTCCACCTTCCCTTCTTCATACAGTCCTTTACCAATCTATCCTCACCTAATACAATTAGTTGTGCATGACTGGCACAGTAGATGCTGTGAGTGTTGCCCCAGAATGGGACATTCCAACATGTACTTCCAAATTTGATAGTGCTGCAGTTAGCAATGTTGTATGTTTAAAACTAGTTGAAAACAAATCATTGCATATCTAGAAAAATCTTAGGACCTGAGAAGAAAGGCTACATAGCTGCATATTTGCAGTTTTGCTCTTAGAAAGGAAGGATGGAATGATTTGTAAATGTATAGTGAGAACAGAAGGAAGCTTTGAATGGCCAACGTTAGCCCTGAGTGCCTTTGATACCTTTAAGGTATAAGCTTTCATATTGTTAACAACAGAAATATTGTAATAATAAAAATGAGTAGTTTGGCTGAAATTAGGGGATTTGACAGGTAAGGCTGATTATTAAGGGCTTTAACACCCTTCATCCTGCCCCAAATGACCAATCATTGATGGAGTGCACTTACCCTGTGACAAGCCTATAAACTCATGTCTCAGGAGTTGTACATAAAAGCGTTTTCTGTTATGCAGAGGAACTACACCTATATTGTTACGCAACAGCATAACTAACACTTTTTATAAGACTTCAAAAGACTTTTGAGAGAAAAACAGGAATATAAAGACATTACCTGAAGCCTATTTTAGAATATAGCCCTAATTGTGTACTCACTGTCAGGCACCGCTACAAAAAAAAATCTATCTTTGTAATTAATCTTTCCTACATTCTAAGCACACATGCCTAATCTTCTTGCTGTGCCTAGCTGAATATAAGTTTCCGCCTTTTTTTTCTTCCCCCACAGAGAGTGAATTGTCTCAGAGAAGCAATTTAAACTTGTGGTCCTGGGCCACAAGTTGAAACAAAACAAAACTCTTTTCATGCCACTTTTTGATGCATGAAAATATCTCCTCTGTGAATTTGCTCTTTTCACACTTAATGAAATCTACATAGTTAGCACCTTGTCTGGTGATCTTCAAATGCCTCCTTGTGCAGGAGACACCTCAGCTTCCTTTTTTAAAAAACAAGTGTTTATGGCTTCTTAACTTGTTTCTAACATGTATTCTTTCCCTCCTTCGGGTTTATGAGATTTTTGCTTGTGTTTTATTCTTTTGTATCATTAGGTCTGATCCTGGTACTAGGGTAAGCCATATTTTGAAATTATGGGAGCAGAAATCTTTTGGCATGAGAAAGGCCAGTGCCTCAGCTGGAATAAATTGGCATACCTCTGCTGAAGTCAATAAAGCTATGCTACTTTACACCATCTAAGGATTGGGCTTATAGAAGCTGTGCCTAGCACTGACTTAGTGAGAACTGATTACACCTAGGTTGAAAAATAATGTGGTGTTATTCTTCTCAAATAAACTGAATTGCCTAGTCTGAAGTTTAAGGGTAATAACTTTTTATTCCTTGTCACATGTGTGGGAAATAGAGAAAGACTGGTTGTAAGGTCAGTAACTCACAATCCCTGCTAACACATGTAGAAAGAGACTGATTTTGAAGTCACTATGAGCCAACAATCCCTGATGTAACAGCCATACTAATTTACTATCAGACTGGGAGCATGAGCTTTGGATGACCTTGGCAACCACTGCATCCTATAATGTTTATTGACATTATATATGTGAGTAACAGGAGTAGAGACGGGTGACTCTCTTGCTTGCAGGGATATTTTATCTAACAATTCATGTGCAGCTCATTGAAAGACAAGCATAGGCAGCCTCTGTCATGGCAAAATAAAAGAGCTATTTTTGATTAGGAAACAGACAAGGTAAAACTACTTCATTATTTACTCATTGAAAGAAAATCAATTGCTAGAACATAATCCTATTGACAAAACCTGCACAGACCCTTGACCTATCAGCAGCATAAACAATTACAACACTAAAATAAATAACCATTCAGACCTTGAAAAGACACACTCTCTGCCCATTTTCCTTTTAGCATTCAAGTGTCGCATTGCTATTCAAAATAATTACAAAGTTAATGAGCATTGGTTTTGAATAATTCACTAAAATGGGACACTGAATTCTGATTCCAATGTTCCGCCTTTGTAAAATTCTCTATACTAAAGCCATTACAACTACACACTGGTTTCCATCTCCAATTAATATTAAGATAAATATCTGTGTTCTACACTGGGGCTACGTCTACACTGGCCCCTTTTCCGGAAGGGGCATGTAAATTTCACCAGTCGTCGTAGGGAAATCCGCGGGGGATTTAAATATCAAAGTAGGAATAAGACCCTCCGGAAAAGGGCACTTTTTCCGGAGGATCGGGGCCAGTGTAGACGCTCTTTTCCGGCTTTTTTAAAAGCCGGAAAAAAGCGGCGGACATTTTTATTTAAATGCCGCGGGGGATATTTAAATCCCCCCGCGGATTTCCCTACGACGACTGGTGAAATTTACATGCCCCTTCCGGAAAAGGGGCCAGTGTAGACGTAGCCCATGTGTGGTGGTGACACTGTACATGCAACACACTTGCCTTTCCTTAATACACAGGAGCACTCATATTCAGCTTCTTGTTTTTACAAACCCCAACAAGATGGTGGCACCCACTTTTCTCAGTTGCCATGAAGAAACAGGACTACAGCTCTCTGGTTTGGTTATTATCCAGTCAGTATCCTTTATCCTAGCAAAACAGAGCTGTGCAAAATATTGGATGCTAAACTATCAACACTGTTTGCTTTCATAAAATCTAGATGAAGCTTCCACAAATAAGTAATATTTAAATAGTTATTAGTGTCCCCATCAGAAAACTTTCAGAAACATGGTGCTATTTAGAGGCCAAGAAAAGTTTTTGCACTCTCTGGATGGCTATCAATTTTGTGAGGCTGCTTTTCAAGAAGGCATTTTGAATGTGAAGTTCTGGGGCAGATTAGTTAGGTGGTAGAATTCCACTCTTTAATTTATTTACTTATTTAGTAATCCCCCAGAAAAACCATCCTGAGAATATTACTTTCAGAACTAAAAGTGACAGCAACAAAAAACCTAATCTGGGGGTACTGTAAAATTATTCTCAGTAGCATGAGATGTCAGGAATTGCATCACTCTGCAGCCATGGCTAATGTCATATTTCTGTTATATCTAGGTCTGTTCAGGGATTATGGGTAAAAGTATATTCCAAAGAATATTCCAAACATGGTCTTGCTCTTTAAACTACATTGTTGTTTTTCATTATGGTCAAGAATTCAATCATTTTATTGCATTTCTCACCACACCCACCGAACTTAAAATTTCAGCTTCACGTATTGTTTAAATATTCTGAAGCTGAGTGGAATTAAGCTTAAACATATGAAGGCTCATTTTAGAAAAAGGCATAGGAGTCCATCAACATTTGGGCAAGAGGTGCAAAGTAATCCATGGTTTGAACATCTGTGAAGGATTCTCTGAATACTGGATAGATAATTAATTCTGAATACTATCATCTTGGCAAATTTATTACAAACAAACCTACTAGATTCCAAAATAGTAACATTATCAGGCCAAATTAGATCTGGCAGCAAAACTATGTTTATACTTTTATTTCAATGTACTTCTTTTATACCTATAATGTCCCTGGGGAAAAATTCATTTTACACTTGTTTAGCAGTTGTGGTAGAGTACATACAGTAGTAGCTTACCCTGTACTTAACAACCAAGAGACATAATGGTGCTTAATTAAATAAATGAGCTAAACTCAAAGCCAGTAGTGCCTACAACAACATCTGTAGCAACAAGAAGTGCAAAAATGGGGCATTAACAGCTGTAGGGGTGTGCAGCGCAGTAGAGCATGTGTAAGAAGATGTGTACCATGAGTGTTGTTAGAAACTGATGGAGAGGCTATGGACAGAATGGCTTTAAGTATGGGTGGCAGGGATGGATATAGCCAGCTCTGAATTTTTCTGAAGTGCAGAGTGTGATGCAGCATGAAGTGCCTAGATATTATCATGATTGACATACTGGCATGTTATAAATGCCTGAATAGATAGAACATAGAGTTGCATATTTGTTTTAAGAAGGTGTAAGTATCTTCAAAACATTCACAGCTGCTGGCATCAAGCACGTTCAGCAAAGCCCAATGAGCCATTCATTGCTACAAAATGTCAGCATTGTTCAGTCTATTAAAACTATACTTTTAAGAGGAAAATTGTTTGGATTTATACTGATTATACAATCAAACTTCCAGTTTGCTAGGCTGGGGTAGTCTGATCTCTTGAATTGGTAGGAAAGCTGTTAATTTTGCTTAGGAAAGGTATAAAGTATGCTAAGAGATGACCTGGGCTTACGTAGGACATCCTCAATGACACAAGAACCATACAAAAAGTAGAAATTAGGTCAAATTACAAAGGATGGAATTGTATTTACACACACACGTTAGAAAAACCAAGGCAAATAATGAGACATAAAGCATCACAAGAAAGTATTTTACAAAGACATGCAAAGCAAGAAGACCAAGGACAGGAGGAGGAGGGAAAAACAATAACAGTATATGCTGCAATAGTAAATGCTTTTTTGTAGGTCTGTCAAACAATTAAAAATTAATCATGATTAATCATGCTATGGAAAAATTAATTGTGATTGATTAATTGCACTGATAATAATAGTATGCCAATTATTTAAATATTTTTGGAAGTTTTCTACATTTCCAAATACACTGATTTCAATTACTTCATATTTCACTTTATATTTATTGTTGGTTACAAATATTTGCACTGTAAAAAAGAATAGAAACAGTATTTTTCAATTCACTTAATACAAGTATTATAGTGCAGTCTCTTTATCATTAAAGTTGAATTAACAAATGTGGAATTGTGTACAAAAATAATTGCATTAAAAATAAAACAATGCAGAACTTTAGAGCCTAAAAGTCCATTCTGCCTATTTCTTGCTCAGCCAATCACTCAGGCAAACAAGACTGTTTACATTTGCAGGAAATAATGCTGCCCATTGCTTGTTCTCATTTTCAGGTGACATTGTGAACAGGCATTCACATGGCACTGTTGTAATTGGTGTTGCAAGATAGTTACATGCCAGATGAATTAATGATTCATAACCCCCTTCATGCTTCAATCAGCATTCCAGAGGATGTGTCCATACTGTTGAGTTCTGCTTGATAACACTTGAAAGTGACGCTGACTGATGCATGTTCATTTTCATCTAGGGTACATTTAGACTACAAGCCTCTTTCAAAAGAGATTGTCTAGACTGCCAGAAGACTTTGGAAAAATCCACTTTTTTGAAAGAGAGAACCCAGGCAATCTGGATGCTCTTTCAAAAAAGCCCTGTTTGTGTTCAAGAATGCCTTTTTTCAAAAGAGCTCATAAAAAAGGGCATTCTTCCTTGTAAAATGAGGTTTATCGCTGTCAAAAAACCACTACATTCTTTTGATTTAATTTTGAAAGAACACGAAGGCCACTTTTTTCAAAAAAAAACCTGTAGTCTAGACATAGCCCATATGAGCAGATGCCACCAGAAGAAGGTTGATTTTCTTTTTTTTGTTGACAATTCAGGTTCCTTAATTTCTACATCAGAGTGTTGCTCTTTTAAGACTTCTGAAAGCATTCACCACATCTTGTCCCTCTTAAATGTTGGAAGCACTTGTCCCTCTCAATGTTGGAGGTTTCTTAAACCAAGTCAAGTGCTAAAGCTATATTTAACAGTCTCACATTGGTGCTTTCTTTGCATTTTGTCAAATCTAAAAAGAACAACATGCTGAATCATCATCCATGACTGCTATAACGTGAAATACTAGCTGGAGTTACCCAGCGTTGCTCGGTCCTGCTCTCCGACAGCCGATTCACTTCCCCCCCCCCATTTCCTCTTCCCGCCAGCCCTGCTTCCTGCTGGCCAGTTTTCCTCCTCTTGATCTCTCTTAGCGAACCCTGCTGCCACCAACCCCCCACCCCCGACCCCCGCTGCTTCCCACTGGCTGGCCGCCCCTCCCCCCGATCTCCCCCAGCCAGCCCCGCTGCCCCCGCCTCTCCTACCAGCCCTGCTTCCCGGCCCCCCCTTCCTCCCAGCCAGCCGCGCTCTCCTCCCGGCTGGTTCCTCCCCCCACCCATCAAGTGTGGCCGTTGGTTTTTTTTTAAGACTACCTGGGAACCATAGCCATGGGCAGGGCAGATGTCCGAGCCATTGTGCACGCGGGGGTGGGGCGAGTCCCAGATGGCACTTTGGGGCCGCAGGCAGCGGGCATGTGACCTAGGGTGAGTGGGGCTGTCTCTGCAGCAAAGCACGGCGGGTTATTTTTTATTTTTACAGGTTGAGATTGGGCCTGATTGGTTCAAAAGTACCTTAAAACCTTCTTCTGGAGAAAAGGTTATCCCATTGAAAGTCTGGTTGCGGTAAGTCTTATAGAGTCCAACTTATTAGAGCACAAACATATAAATATTCTCCGTTATAGATTAGATATGGCAGAATGCAGATAAAAAAAAAAGAGTCAGAGACATCCAATTCCCTCTCCAAGGAGTTTAGTCACAAATGTAATTAAAAAATGAGTGCCTTGAAGATGGGAACACATCCTCAGGAGTGTATGAAGGGACTCATGGATGTTTAGCATATCTGACATGTAAACGCCTTACAGTGCTGGCTACAATGCAAATAACTGTTCTCACTTTCTGGTGAAATTGTTAATAAGCATCAGTAAAAAACCCTCTTGATGGTCTTAGTGATTGGAGGAACAAGGAGTAGGCCTTAGTGCACTTGTACGCTCTAAAGTTTTACAGTGTTTTGTTTTTGAGTGCAATTATGAACAAAATGACTACATTTTAAGTTCCACTTTCACAACAAAGAAATTGCACTACATACGTGTATGGAATGCATTGAAAAATACTATTTCTTTTGTTTCTCTTTTTATAGTGCAAGTATTTGTGTAACCCTTCTGCCAAATAGCACCAGCAGCAGCCAGGGCTGGGTTCAATATCTAGAGGTTCCTCTCCATCCATCCAACACAGAACTGGCTCAAGCTTCCACCCAGCAAGCTGGGAAATTCATATAACATGCGTGGGTGCCTCTGGAAGCCAGTGCTTCCCTACTCATAAGCACAGAGTCAGAGCATAGAAAAAGAAACTTTTAATGAAAGAGTGAGAGAAGTAACGTGGCATTAACTTGGGGAAACACCACAAAGAGTGTTCATAACCAAACCACGAGTAAACATCCTCATGCAAGTAGGTTGGGCAATGTCCTTTGCCTCTCAGGCTCACAAGTCCAGCAATGTAAGTGCCCCATTCACATGTCCAACCCTTCTCAGCACCCCACTCATAGTTGCTGCCCTTTGCAACTCAGAGGTGATTTGCAGAGTTCACCTTCCAACCTGAGGTGGGGGGGAAGTAGGAGGAATCTCACCCACCCCATTAGTCACTCGCCATTCACCTGCTCGCTGCTTTCTGGTGCCACTTTGCTGTCCGCCTGCTGGTCACTTACCACTGCTCCTGCCAACCGCCTGCCATCTGCTGGCCCCCTGCCACCTGCCCCCGTGATAGGTTTAGCTCTAGGCTAAACTTAGAGATTTCAGCTCTTTGCGATGTCAGTTTCTCAGTGATTTCAGCTCTTGGCCCACAGTGCAGGCCAGCCAAAAAGATTCCAGCATCCCTTGGAATAACATTTTCAAAATAATAAAGAGACTCCTTATGGAGTTTGTTTTAGTTCTATCATTAGAACAGGGGGGAAGAGAAGGGGAGGATTGGGGGGAGGCGGAGGAGAGGGAGGGGGAAAAACCAGTTGAACCAATCTTACAGCTCACACCACAACAGCCAAATTAGTTACAATAGGCAAAATACCATTCTAACAATCTATCAGGTCTGAGAGAACTGTATTTACTATAGCGCTAAATGAACTGTATTTACATAAGACACCCAGCATTTCTTTCCAATTCCAACATGAACTGTATTTACATAACAACTACTGAATACCTTACAGTAGTGGTCTCCAACCTTTTTAAGCACAAGATCACTTTTTGAATGTAAGTGCAATACAGAGTCTACCTCAAATTCAAATACCCTTGCCCCACCTCCTTTGTGCCCCTTCTCTGAGGCCCTGCCCCTGCTCACTCCCTCCCCCATACTCCCTCCCTTTCACTAGGCAGGGGAAGAGAGTTGGGACACAGGCTCTGATCTTGGGCTAAGGGATTTGGAATGTGAGAGGGGCTCTCAGCTGAGCTTGGGGCAGGGGATTGGAGCTAGCTCCAGCTGGACACTGCTTACCTCAGGTGGCTCCTGGTTGGTGGTGCAGTGAGGCTAAGGCAGGCTCACCCCTTCCCTGGCTCTGCACCACTCCCAAAAGTAGCCAGCAAACAACCTCCATCCCAAGCCCTGTTGTGCCCTCCTCCATTCTGTGGGGATAGAATACAGGGTGGTATAGGGACACCCTGACATCAGCACCCCCTTCTCTCCCTTCCTGCTCAGTAAGCAGGAGGCTCCCAGAGGTGGGGGGAGGGGAAACGGGGGGGAGAGGCAGCTCCAAGGCAAAGGGCAGAAGTTGTATAGCAGTGGCGGGGAGGAGCAGCTAAAGTGCTGCACTTGATAGCTTCTTGGCCAGTCCTGTCCAAGTCTCCAAGATTTATCAGTAGATCCCGATCTACTGGTTGGTGACAACTGCCTTACCGGGCTCAACAACTAAGTGAGCATAATCACACCCCAGATTACTTTCCCATTCCAGCTGGCTGCATAGGGTGCATTGATTCAGACCCTGCTTACATCTGTAATAAAAAATAATATAAAGTGAGCTCCGTACACCTTGTATTTTATGTTGTAACAGGAAAAGAGAAGACTGAGAGGGGATATTATAGCAGCTTTCAAGTACCTAAAAGGGTGTTACAAGGAGGGAAAAATTATGCTTCTTAACTCCTGACTGGACAAGAAGCAATGACTTAAATTCCAGCAAGGGAAGTTTAGGATGGACATTAGGAAAAACTTCCTAACTGTCAGGATGGTTAAACATTGGAATAAATTGCCTAGAGAAGCTGTGGAATCTCCATAATTTGAGACATTTAAGAGCAGGTTACATAAGCATGATGGTGCTTGGTCCTGCCAGGAGGACCCGGGACTGTACTTGACGACCTTTAGAGGTCCCTTCCAGTTCTAGTATTCCATTACTCTATTCTAAATCAATGTATTTGAAAAATGTAGAAAAACATCCAAAATGTTTAATAAGTTTCAATTGACATTCTGTTGTTTCACAATGAGATTAAAACTCCTATTAACCATGATTAATTTTTAAAGTGGTGATTAATTTTTTGAGTTAGCTTGGGAGTTAATGGATTAATTGACAGCATTCCTTTTTTGTTTCAGTTTTCACCAAAAATGTTAGCAGTGACTAGATGACTAATACAGGGTGGCTGTGTCTAGACTGGCAAGTTTTTCCGCAAAATCATCTGCTTTTGCGGAAAAACTTGCCAGCTGTCTACACTGGCCACTTGAATTTCCGCAAAAGCACTGAGGATCTCTAGATTGGCCGCGGACGCTTTTCTGCAAAAAGTGCTTTTGCGGAAAAGCGTCCTGCCAATCTAGACGCGCTTTTCTAAAAATGCTTTTAATGGAAAACTTTTCCGTTAAAAGCATTTTCGGAAAATCATGCCAGTGTAGACGTAGCTAGTATGTCTACACAGCAGTGTTATTTTGGAATAACTGATGATATTCCAAAATAACATAGTTCACATCTACACTACAAGCAGTTATTTCAACATGATGTCAAAATAATGTTGAGCTGGAGCACTTATTACTCCAACTCCTGTAACCCTCAGGAGTAAGGGAAGTTAGAGGAAGAGTGCTCTTTCTCAAACTTCCTGCTGTGTAAACAGAGCCAAAAGCTGAAATATGCTATTTCAACTTAAGCTATGCAATTGATGTAGCTAAAATCGTGTAGGTTATTTTGGCTTTAGCCCTGCTGCATAGATGTGCCAATAGTGAACTATGGCAGGAATTTTGTACCAAACACTTAAAAATTCAGCACATAATGTTATACATTTCTGCAAAATTCTGTATATTTTACTTGTCAAAATAACAAAATGTAATCACATCAATATCAATTATTTTTGTAATTTATTTCAAAATACCCATCAGCAATTATGTCTGTAACAGCATAGACAAAAAAAAAAAGTTTCTCCCAAGAGCAGAGTTAATAATATGCCTATGGATAACCCAGTTTCTGTTTCTCTAATATCCATTTGTTAGGCACTTTAGGCTGGGTGTGTTACATGTGCCAATTGGGCACATATTGGAGGAAAACTCTGCCCCTCTGGTCTTTTAGTTAATTCTCATTGTCTTGTCTTAGTCTGGAAGGATAACCATATTTCAAGTTCCAAAATAGGAGAAAGAGGAAGAGCTGGAGGGGTGTAACTGAGGGAGGGGGGTCTGGAAAGGCCATATAGAGGTGCTGAAGGATAGGGGCATATGTGGTATCTGAGGAGAGTTGGAAGAATGCACTCAGATCATCTTCCCCAGAGCCCAGCTGTGCGGTGAGACACTTGCATGCCTCCCTGCCAAATTCAACCACAGGACACCCCCCTGCCTGCCCTACCCCAAGAGCCCAGGCACAGACTCTGCTTCATATAGCTTTGTTTCTGTGCCACCAGGCAGAGACACCCCTTACCTTCCGATAGTGGGGGGAGGGCACCATAATGTAAAGGTTAAGCTGCCCCCAGTACAGCTCAGGTCATGCCCCACCCCTGGCCAGGTTTCCCATTTAACCTCAATCTCCCATTCTGAAAAGTAATGGACCCTTTCCTGCAGTTCCCAGCTGTTGTTCCAGCTTCTCCCTGCAGGTTACAGCTCACTGGATCTGGCATCATAGGGAGGGGGCTTGCTTGAACCATGTGACCAAGTGGGGTCAAGAAAAAACAGGAACTGCCACCTGTCCACAACTCTTGTGCAAGTACAATGCAAACTGGAGAGCCAGGCTCTGCCCAGAGCAGCAGACCATAGCAACAGCCCTTAGCTCTGCCGCACCAATTGTATGCGGGGGAGGGGGAGAATTAAATTCTGCACAGAACATCAATTCTATGAAAATTCTGCATTGCATGATGGCAATACTATATATGGGATAGCATCTGAAGCTAAAATAGGAAAAAGAGCAAGTCTTCAAGTTGATACCCTCTGATTCTAGAATACTTAAGGAACTAACTAAAGAGAACTCTGCATCATTAGTATTTATTTTTGAGAAGTTATGGAGGATGGGAGAGATGCCATGGGACTTGAAAAGGGCAAATATCGTATCTAACTATAAAAAGGGGAATAAGGACAACACAAGAAATTATAGCCTCGTTGGCTTAACTTCAGAACCTGAAAACATAATGGAGCAAATCAACTGATCCATCAATCTGTAAGCACTTAGAAGAAAAAAAGTTTACGAAAAATATTTAACATGATTTGTCCAGAACTAATTATGTGAAACCATCCTTCTTTGATAGGGAAGAAGTAGATGTGACTTACTGTATTTTAGTGAATGTAACCCGCGGGTTATATTCGTTTTTACAAACCCCGCACTCGCCCCGTGGGGTATACTCGGGTGCGGGGTATGCAAAACTTTTTTTACTCACCTGGGCCGTGTCCAGACTCAGGGTTTTTTTTGGGAAAAGTAGCGAAAAAACTTCCCCTGCGTCCAGACTCAAGCCGCGTTCTTTTGAAATTATTTCGAAAGAACGCGGCTTTTCTTTCGATGGCGGTAAACCTCGTTTCACGAGGAAGAACGCCTTCTTTTGAAAGTTCCTCTTTCGAAGGAAGGCGTTCTTCAATGTAAAGAGGCCGTCTTCGAAAGAGAGCATCCAGACTCGCTGGGTGCTCTCTTTCGAAACAGCGAATTTTTCTTTCGAAAGATCCGCCTGCAGTCTAGACGCGATCTTTCGAAAGAAGCCTGCAGTCTAGACATAGCCCTGGGGATGAGTGCGGCTGCGTGGGAAACGGGCACTGAGTGTTTTCCCCCCAGGAGGCTTGGCCTCCGAAAGCTACGGGGGGGGGGGGGTGAGTGCTCCCCCGCCCGGATCAGGCTCACAGGCAGGCGTCACGGGGCACAGGGCCGGGCAGGCCCATGCAGCACATGCCTCGGAGAACGCCACCTCCCACCCCCCGCTCTGAGCGCTCCTCCTGGCTGAGCCTTTGCCGGGCTGGGGTGAGAGCTGCAAACACCTTTGCCCCGCAGAGAGCCGGGGCCAGATTGAACAGCCCGCGGCTGAACAACGCGGGGAAACGTACAGGGGGGCGCAGCCCAGTAACTTTTTCCTGGCGTGGCTCTCCCAAAAGGGCGGGGGCGGGGGGCAAAGTCTGCCCGGGAGCCCGGCTCGCTCACCGGGAATGCTCCGCAGCCGGGGCAGAGGCATCCTCAGCAGAGGCGCGAGGCTCCCAGCCTGGGCGGACAAAGGGAAGGAGCCCGGAGTCCTGTCCCGGGCGGCGGGTGGCCCACACCGCAGATCGCTGCAAATCACCCGCGCTATGCACCGCAAACCCGCTTGCAATCTCCCCCGCGCCCCCTTGCCACACCTCGGAGCAGTTGCGGACATGGGGCGCAGCAGCAGCTGCAGGTGGCCACGGTGAACAGGAGTGGGGGCAGGCAGGAATATATCCGCCCCCGAATAAACCCCGCCCCCTTCCCCCGGGGGCTATACTCGTGCGCGGGGTATACAGGGATTTCTAAACTCAAATGGCAAAAAATGTGGGGTATATTCAGGTGCGGGGTATAGTCAGGAAAAGACAGTACTGAACTTTAATAACGCTCATGCCACCTTGTCATAAACAAAGTAGAGTAATATAGCCTAGATAAACCTACTGCACCATGGATGCACGAATGGTTGAGACTGGGCTGGTCAGAGAGTAGTTATTAATGGTTGACAATCAAACCAGAAGGGAATATTGAGTGTGGTGCCTCACAACGATCTGACCTGGGTCCAGTTCTATTCAAGATCTTCATAAATATTTTGGAAAATGGCATGGACAGCACATTTATAAACTTTGCAGTTGCAAGTGCTTTGGCAGACAGGATTAAAATTCAAAATGACCTTGCAAACTGGAGGAATGGTCTGAAATAAATGGGGTGAAATGTATTTAAGTCAAGTGAAAACTACTATACTTAGAAAGGAAAAATGAACTGCAAAAAATGGGAAATGACTGCCTAGGAAGGGAGTCTGGCAGAAGGAAGTCTGGGGGTCACAGTGGATTACAAATCAAATATGACTCAGCAGTGTAATACTGTTGCAAAAAAAGTGAGTATCATTTGGAATATATTTGCATCAGTGTTGTAAGTAGGACATAAGATGTAATTCTTCTATTCAGCTCTGATACAGTTCTCCAGCTGAGACTTTCTCATTCGGGGCGTCATACTTTAGATGTGGACAAATTGGAAAAACTCCAGAGGAGGGCAACAGAAGTGGCTGGCAGCAGGGTTGGCTCCTACATGGGAGGAGGGAGAGCACTGCCCTTGCCCAGAATACTAGCTCCACACTCTCATTGGCTGGAGTGCATCATGGAGGCAGGAAGCCGACCTTAACTCCCCTGCTGCATCACTGACTGGGAGCCGCTCAAGGTAAGCCACTTCTGCTTCTGTCCTGACCCCCCACAAAGAGAGAGCCCCTCTTTCATCTAAAGCTCTCATCCTCACCCCCCTTCCCAGAATCCATACTCTAGTCAAGTTATGTTAGGTCATGGGCATCAACAATTTTCTTCAACTGGATCATGAAAAAAAGTTTGAAAATCACTGACCTAAGAGGAAAGAAAAAAATTGGATTTGTTTAGTTTGGAGAAGGGGAAATGGTCAGGGTGGGAACATAGGTCTTCAAATATGTATAAAGCTGCTATGAAAAGGAGGATGATAAATTGTTCTTCTCAACCACTGTGGAATGGACAAGAAAAAATATTTTAGGTTTAAATTTAGGTTAGACATTAGGTCAGACATTAGGAAAACCATCCTAATGGTAAGGGTAGTTAAGTACTGGAACAAATTACGTAGGGAGGTTTTAGAATCTCTGCCACTGTCTAATCTGTTCTCAAAAACTGCCTCACCTATCGGATATGGTGTATGTGTAGCCCGAGGTGGACTAGATGATCTATCAAGGTCCTTACCAGTCCTACTATTCTATGATCTTTTTTGTTTACATCAAGAATCAAATTTGACTGCTGATTCAAAATAGCCCCATGTCTACAGCAGTGCAATTCCATGTGATGGAATATTTTATTCATAGAAGGAAATTTTAATTTGAAGGATAATTACTAGAGTTGATTGAAAAACTAGAATCAAAAGTTGCCTTGACTTTTTTTTTCAAAAAAATTGAAATTTTCATCAAAAATTGTTAACTTACCAACATTTTTAATTTGACATAAAAAGTGCATCTTTTCCAAAGTATTTATCAATAATGTCTTTGATAAAAAATTAAAAGAATGTTTCTTAGAAAATTTTCATTCTTTATTATCTTTGGAAAAAATAGGTTTAAGCCAATATACTCCACTTAAATCAGAACATGCTAATTTGGAAAGTGTCTCTCTCATGCTGCAATTTTGGTCTCATGACAGTGAGTGACAATGTCTGCTGCTTAGTCATAATTATAGCACTAAAAATGGTTTGAAAAAAAATCCACCTAATAGAGAAGCATTTGGTTATAGCTGAAGGGTTACGTGGTATAAAATTCGATGTTCCAGACTTTTGATGATATTCTTTAGATTTGATGTCAATGGGAGTAGCATTTGCTGTGCATCTCCCAGGATCAGGTTCTTAACTTAGAATTTGACAAATAAAGATTAAAAGAAGAAACAGCTGAAATGTAGTGAATTTAATTTGTATTCTTGTTGTTTCTCATTGGAATAGTTTGTTATCTCTTTAAAAAACAACCACCACCACCACCCAACAAAAGCTTGTAAACCAAGTTTTAAATTGGATGGTCAGATTGGTACAATAATCCATCTACAGGCAGTCCCCGACTTACGTGGATCCGACTTATGTCGGATCCGCACTTGTGAACGGGGCTTTTCTTGCCCCGGAGCTCGCGGGCGGCGGGACCGCCCAGAGCGCAGCGGTCCCGCCACAGCGTCCTCCGGGGTGAGAAAAGCTGCTCTGGGTCTCCCTGGTGTGCTGGGGGGGACTCCCCAGCACAGAAGGGAGACCCGAGCAAAGCCGCACAGGCGGCGGGGTCCCCTGTCTCTGCGGCTTTGCTCCTGTCTCCCTGCTTTGCACAGGGAGACAGGAGCAAAGCCGCAGAGGCGGGGGACCCCGCTGCCCGTGCGGCTTTGCTTCTTTGCCCCGGAGCAAAGCCGCACGGGCAGCGGGGTCCCGCCGCCTGTGTGGCTTTGCTCGGGTCTCCCTGCTGTGCTGGGGGGACTCCCCCAGCACAGCAGGGAGACAGGAGCAAAGCCGCAGAGGCGGCGGGACCTCTGCGCCTCCGCGGCTTTGCTCGGGTCTCCCTGGTCTGCTGGGGGGGAGGAGGCTCAGCTAGTGCGCCCCCCCCAGCGGACCAGGCTTTTGTTGCAGGACGCCTGGGGTAGAGCAGCTGGGGTGCTGCCGGGTTGGTCCTGCAGGGACCTACCCGGCAGTGCCCCAGCTGTTCTGTCCCAGGAGTCCAGATTCAGCCGCTGTTGAAACTGATCAGCGGCTGATTCCAGGAAGCCGGGGGCAGAGCAACTCTGCCTAGGGCTTCCTGTAGTCAGCCGCTGATCAGTTTCAGCAGCGGCTGAATCTGGAGCCAGTTCCGACTTACATACAAATTCAACTTAAGAACAAACCTATAGTCCCTATCTTGTACGTAACCCGGGGACTGCCTGTAATAAGATTCTACTACAGTAATGTTTTGGAAGGCTATATAGCATGAACTTATCTCAGGTTGTTTATATTTTCTAAAATTCATATTGGATTGGTTAATTGAAGAATATTTTTTAAAAAATCACCTTTAGGTGGGAAATGTGTTGTTTATGATGCGTAGAGAAAGCTAATAAGCAGAGCCCTAACTATATTTTTCGAGAAAGCATCATCTCTTAGAAATTGTGGGTCAAATGCTGGTTGACAAAGAAAGCAAAGGTAGGATTATAGCATGCAGTGCTATTTATTCTGTATAGATGAAGCTTTGTGCATTTTATGAATGTCTGTAGTCAGTGTCATCTTTTAAATATAAAGGTTAATAAATGAGTTTTAAAAATCACAAGAGAAGCTGTTTATATTCCAGTATGATTCTTGAAGGCAAAGTGGAAGTCTTAACCTGCACTGTTAACCCATGGATCTCAATGCCAGGAGATGCTGTGATGACCAAAATTATTAGTGGCTTCAAATAAGGATTAGCTAAATTCATGGATGATATCAGCCAAGACGGTCAGTGTTGTACTCTCATGATCTGGGCATTACAAACACTGTCTCTGCCAGAAGCTGAGACTGGATGACAGAGGATGGAACACACAATAATTGCCCTCTTCTGTTCATTCCCTCTGAAGTATTCAGCCCCAGCCATTATCAGAAGAAAAGATGAGAGACTTGATGTATCATGTGTCACTCAGTATGACCATTCTTATGTTCTTATGCTGATGGTATACAAGAAAGAATAGAAGCGAGATTCTAATCTTTTTCAGGTATGCTGATTCTGTAAGCCAAGTCATATAATTGTATTGTTGTCACTAAAGTAAGCAGATGTAACTGAATACACAGAGAAGGTCTGGAGTAAAATGGTGACTTTTTCATATATAGTACACTTGGAAATGGAGGTTGTTCACAATTCCCAGCAAAATATTATGGTGGTTCTTTAAAAAGTTTATATCTGCATATTAATTATCAAAGCTTGAAACTCACTATGAAGAAGCAAAATGCTGCTTTTACCATCTTAATTTAAATGAAACAAGCACAGAAATAGTTTCATTACCTTGACAAATCTTTTTTTAAATTTCCCTTTATTTTTAGTAGCTTATGTTTAACACAGTATTGTATCGTATTTGCTTTTCTTACTGTCTTTGTTGCTGCCTGATTGCATACTTCCAAATGAAGCGTATAGTTGACTGGTCACTTTGTAATTCTGGTCTTCAGAGATACTAATGTAGTCATTTTTTCAAAGGAGAATTTCACCTGGAATCACACCCCTTCCAAAAAGGCCTATCTAGTTCTCTCCCGCAAAAAAAAATTGTTTTAAGGGAAAACAGTTCTGTACTATGGTACTTCCTATACTTCGATTACCCACTGAAATATTTACATGCTCTATGTTTTTCTTAGTCTGTAGCTCTTCGAAGGAAGGTTATTTGTATGTTTTGTACAGCATCAAACATACTCTTGACATTCTAATATTAAATAAGAGTAAGATCTCCTACAAAGAAATTGCAAATATATCATTGAATCCAATATACCTGGTAAACATTTGCAATACCATTGATGGTATATCAAGGAGTGATCAATAACACTGTCTAACTTTAAACATAAAATAAAATCTAACAAGATGTACAGCAGCAATTTTTTTTATATATATCATATGTAGTATTAATCTATTATGAGGTTAGAGTAGGTTCCTAGTTTTTAATTTGAAAATTAAAATGAGAATGTTAATGAAACCAAGGCATTCTAAGACCAACAACTCAGTCCTTCATAAATAATGTATCTTTTTCTTAATAAAGTAAAGCTACATGATTTGGTATCCATGATCCACTTAGGAATTCCCCACAGAATCTGTTAATTTTGAACTGCAGGAACATTTTCATTCCATTTGCTTAATGTTAAAGTTTTAGCGAATTGACTGCACTTACTAACAATATTCATGATCAACCACATTGAAGTGGACAAAACACCAGTGATCCCCAAATTCTGAGTCTTCTCCCATCACCTCTCTTTTTGTTATTTTCCGTTATTTGTTATTGATACATTTTGCCCCAATTCAACAGCTCATCAGCAATTATTTCAACTCCATCCTGGTTGTCAAAGCTAAAAGATACGATGCTCTAGGGCACCACATATGTGGGGATAAAGCAAGCTCAAAGTGCTAGATTTTACTCTTTTTGTATGGAATGAGATATGCCAAAATGTTGACGTTTTATCCCAAACTGAAAATACTTTTGCATATTTAAGTCTAAATATTTCCTCAGTGCTATCATGAGGGACTGCTCAGTGCTGATTGCCAAAGTCAGATTTTTCAGGGCTATGAAATTCCTTCATCTGCAGTCATATTATGGTAATAACCATATTGCTAACACAGACTGAAGGCATCTGACTCAGGTTAGTAACCTCTAATTCCTCCGTATGGTCAAAGTAAGCTTTTACTTTTTTTCATTCATTGTTCATCAGTCTTTATTACACATATTTTTGGTGGCACACAGACAATGCTATCAACGTGTTATATACCTTGAAAGCATCCCAATCACTCAAACATCACTGCAGTCTGCACTCATGATGCTACAGAAGTAATACTTCATCAAGTCACTTCCAATTAAAACCATGAGCAAATACAAGCTTGAGGTGTTGGATCCTCCTTAGCAATCAAACAACAGAAAGGAACTATTTTGAGAAGGAGTCGCCTTAAGTTAAGAAAGCCAGTGAGGTTAATGACAGGAATTGTTGACAGGTGTCCAATACAAGGCAGAATTTACCTGATCGCACTTGATAGGTTCAGATCATCTACTGACTCTAACCTCCTCCCCAGATTCCGGGTGTGTTTACTAATGGGATGTGTGAGTGTATGGTCATTACTTTTAGTTGGAATTTTTGAAAAACCACTCAAACATAATTTATAAATCAGGAAGATGTAACAGTTGGCACTGCAGTCAGAAAATACCAAGTCCTGCCATGTGGTAGGAGTACAGTTTATTAAAAAAAAAATCGCCCAAAGCCAGTGTTTATTTTATATTCCTCTGTAGCACTCAGGTTATTTTGCAAGTCTTAGTAGTAAGGAGTTAAAATGGTTGAAACCAAAGCTTTAGGTAAACAGGGATTCTTTTAAAAACAGCCTGAAAGAGTGATTTTTTATAATTAAAAACTACACAGGGTTTCACACAATAACTTTTTATATTATGAAGAGGAAACTGGATCAATGTCAAAGATCATATGGTACAGCAGTACAAAGTTAATATTTAATTCTCCATGAAGAAAATCTGTTTTTTGTTCAAACCTGTCAATCTGAATGAAAGTGCTAAAGGTGTTATTGTGTGCAAATGTTTCTTTAAACATATAAATAGTGCTTAGTGCACTTAATACCCCCAAGAAATAATGCTTTGTATTATAGGCGAATATCTGTTAATCAATTTGTAGCACCATTTTCTGTATATATCTAGGATATGTAATGGCAAGTCTACACCAGTAACCCTTAGCTAAATAGCCTAAGCAATTATATAGACCTTGATAAACAAGGTAACATTTTAACACTTATATGATTTTTTACATATATGATTTTCTCCTTTTCTTTGTTCTCATTACACTTATTCTGATACAAAGAATACCTGGTCTTTAGCTTTATGTCTTAAGATATAAAAACACTTCAACATCTATTTAAATGTTGGCTAACTTTATAGAGATCAGATGATGAAAGAGAAGGTAAGTGGAAATAAAGATGTCAGAATTAGGAACACTCAATAGGGCAAATTTAATTCACCAGTGTAAATTATTATAATTTTTTAGGTGTCTTTCAGAGAGGAACCACCATTTTTGTTAATGCCTTTTTTTTTGGCAGATGAACATAATATTTCTACTACCCTGCATTTCCCTTCAGGTTTTCTTTTTGTGTAGTCATTTCAGTGAAGAGTGTTTTAGTGAAAAGATCACTTAACTGTTCACAATTTCTAATGTTTCCTGTATCCATGAAATATAAAGGGCAAATTTTGTCTAACTAAATTATTTGCTCTGAATACAACAAGCATTCCTGTGGCACCTTAGAGACTAACAAATACATTATATCATGAGCTTTTGTGGGTTGAACCCACTTCATCACGTGAGTTGGAGTTGAAATTATAGAATCCAGGGTATATATATATAACAGCAAAAGCAGTTACTGTCAACTGTAGGACTGGTGTTAATGAAGCTAATTGAGTCAGTCTGGATGTGTTCCATTCATAGCTTTTGATGTATAAATGCAAATATCAAAGGTGAAGCAAATTGCATTTGTAGTGTGTTAACCAGTAAATATCTGTATCAAGCCCAAGCTGATAGTGTCAAACTTGTAAATAAATTCCAATTTAGCAGCCTCCTCTCAGCAAGCTCCTTGGCTGGAAACAGTGAACCAGAGCCAATGGGAGCTGTGAGGATCCATAGCTATGGAGCTTTTAGGTAAACAAAGCAGTGTGGGCCTGCAGCCCACTTTGAGGAATGCTGATTTAGACTATAAACTCTTCAGGACAGGATTAGATTTCTCCATATTTTAGCACAGCGACTAGCATAGCAGGGTTTCAATCTCAGTAGAGGTCATAAGGTGTTGGAAAGAGAAGTGCTGGGGTGCTGCCACACCCTGTGGCTTGATTTCCATTATACACAAGGTTATAGTTTGGTTCAATGGTTCTTAGCTATAAAAGTGGTTTCAGAACCTTTGGTTGAGGCCTATAAGTGCTAACAATAAAATAAAATGAATAATAATAGTAATATTAGGAGTCAAGACTAGAGATTGTCAATGAACCATGGTCTTTGTTGCACATTTAGGAGGCATGCTGCTCAGTGATGACTGCCACTTTTCCTGTGGCCTTTTTCCTTCAATATGTTTACAAATTCTTTTCTAGCAAAGCAGATGTGGCAAGAATAGGGTAACATCACTCCCCCAAACTAAAACACCAGAACGTACAAATGAGATAGTGAAAGTCTTCCATGGCTGCCTATCTGGAAGTGCAAGAGAATCTGCTGAATCACTACAGTTTCTGCACAAACACATGTGAAAATTGCCTGCCATTTACTGATGCTATAAAATCAGGATGGTTTGGAAGCAAAGAAGAGAAAACTAGAGCCATTTCACAATCTACTGTAGAAGCCAGTGTCTAAATGATTTTATATAGTATATATTTGAAAATGACCTTGGTGTTTTTCCTTAAGGTTCTCTGGGGGAAAAAAAAAGGAAAATCTCTAATAGATCATTCTTTTAGTAATAGAAATAGCAATACTACTGAAATCAGACAGTGGTTGTAAATGAAGTATAATCTGCCTTCTGTTTATTGTAAAACAAATAGAAGATAGCGCCCATTCTCTTGTTCTCACACATTTTCTGGAAGAAGGATTTCTTATGCTTGTTCTTTAAGGTTAGCAGAAGTTAGTTTACTGTGAGGTTTTGTTGAAGCAGTACGGAGATTTTCTTGCTTTTTCCCCCACATATGATACGGTCAAGTGGCTAGGAGGTGGTTCCCAAACTTTTCGGCATCATGACCCCCTTTTTGATTTTTGAGAAACCCTCACGCCCTCCCTCCCAAAAAAATAGCAGCAAAATTTGGGGTGGGATTGATGGGTTGTGTGTGTGGCTGGGTCACCTCATGCCCTCCCTGGAATGTCTTCACACACCCCCAGAGGGGCATGCCGCCCAGTTTGGGAACCCCTGGGCTAGAGGCAATATGTAAAACACACATTCTATGGTCCTTGTTTGACACTGTCAAGCTCACTGGCAACTTCTGCACCTTAAATTCCCCCCCTGTGATTATTATAAATGGATGTAATACAGTGGTTCTCAACCTGTAACCCACTTACGACCCAATCAGCATATAGCTGCTGCCCATGTGACATTTTGAAGGCCGTACAGGGAGGATAGACATAGAGACAGAGATAGTAGATATAGCCCTAATGCCAAAAAGCACATTGTAGCAAGGTTTGTACTAGAAGCAGAGGCTGAAGCTGGCCCTGCCTGTGTAACATCAGCTAGAAAAATCAAGCTTGGAGAGAGGTCTAAGGTGCTGCAGGAGTACTTGTTGTTTTTAAAGGTGTTGTAGGAGAGAGGGATAAAGGAAGAAGCAGGTTTCAAGGCTGACAGAGAGGTCTTTCATCTGATGTTGAGAGGACCTAAGGAATGAGCTGATCTATTCTATGCGAAGCAACCCCGCAATAGAATTTGTAGGAGCAGCTAATGCTAGGGAGAGGGTTTGCACTGTTGCCTAGCTATTCACTGTCCATGAAATCAAATTTCAGAAAGGGAGGTGAATTTTGACACAAGAAAGGGCATGTGGGCTACTCACAGTACAATAGATTTGTTGTATATAATAACATTTGTTACAAAGCCTCATACAATTTTTGTAAAAGTGAAAAATATTCATAACCCCAATAAACAGATTTCTCAGCATCAAACTCTCACAATGCAGAGTATGGTTTTAATTTTAGAAGATAAACTAACAGATGGAGAAAGAGTGTGTCTGGAAAACTGAGTAAACATAGGAGATAAGAAATTAGCTAATATAGAACTTGAAAGACATATACCACAGAGGTCATCAAGCCAATCCACCCGAGAATGGATCAGTAGCACAAGGCTCCATGCTGGGAGTGCGGTGGAGATGCACTACCAGATGGACAGTCCTGAGGCAGAGTCACAATCCTTTCTTGAGCTCCATGGAACATGGGAGAAGTATACACCATTACATCATACAGTATGGCTGTGTCTACACTGGGCCTCTTATTCCGGAGAATCAGCCGCTTTTCCAGAATAAGCTGCGAGCTGTCTACACTGGTCCTTGACTTTCCGGAAAAGCAACAACGCTCTACTGTACAAAATCAGCCGATATTCCGGAAAAGCTATGCTGCTCCCGCTCGGGCATAAGTCCTTATTCTGGAACACTGTTCCGGAAACGGGCCAGTGTAGACAGCCCTGTAGTCTTTTCCGGAAAAAAGCCCCGATCACGAAAATGACGATCGGGGCTCTTTTCCGGAAAAGCGCGTCTACATTGGCCACAGATGCTTTTCCGGAAAAAGGGCTTTTCCGGAAAAGCAGCCTGCCAATGTAGACGCTCTTTTTCCGGAAATACTTATAACGAAAACTATTCTGTTTTAAGCATTTCCGGAAATTCATGCCAGTGTAGACACAGCCTATAGGTTAGTCGCAGGAGATACCACACTAATACCAACCCTGGTACCTTCCCTTGCAACAAACCCCGTTGCCAGCTTTGTCAACATATTCATTCTGCTGATACCATTATTGGACCTAACCAAGTGAGTTATAAGATCAAGAACAGATATTCCTGCGCATCCAGAAATATAATTTATGCAATCATGTGCCGAAAGTGTCCGTCTGCTATGTACATTGGACAAATGTCTCAGACACTTCGCCAAAAGATTAATGCCCATAAAACAGATATCAGACAGGATCACAAAGAAAAAACAATTTCTTGCCATTTCAACCAGAAAGGACACTGTCTCAATGACTTAACTACCTGCATTCTGCTACAAAGACCTTTTACATCTGCACTTGAAAGGGAAACCTCATTCATGCTAAAATTCGACACTCTCCGGGGGGGAATTGAACAAAGACCCCAACTACCTTACCCATTACAAAGATAGCTTCCCCAATTATCACCTCTAATACCATTAGCTCACAGACATCTACCTTTCCCCACCTCTAATATAATTAACTCACAGACACTTACCTTCCTCCCCCCTCCCCCCCGCATCCCCCTTCTGTTCTGAAATGTGATTTGTCCTTTTCATATGTGTTCATTTTTTTAATTGTATCCTTTGGTATATATGGTTGTGACTATTTTCTTCCACTAGTCGATCTGAGGAAGTGGGTCTGGCCCACGAAAGCTCATCATCTAATAAACCATCTTGTTAGTCTTTAAAGTGCTACATAGTCCTGCATTTTGCTCCATGTTACTGGCCTTTTATAAAGCCTCTCCAGTGTAATTTCTACTTCCCAAGAGCAGGGAAGAGATGTTATTTTGACTTCTCTTTTTTTAGGTGACACAATGGGAGAACTCCTTGCATCCTCCCCCAATATCCTAATCCCAGGGCCAACCAGGATCTGGCTCTCACTGAATGTACATTGGCTGTGTCTACATTGGCACCCTTTTCCAGAAAAGGGATGCTAATGAGACACTTTGGAATTGCAAATGCCACGGGGGATTTAAATATCCCCCGCAGCATTTGCATGAACATGGCTGCTGCTTTTTTCCAGCTCGGGGCTTTGCCGGAGAAAAGCGCCAGTCTAGATGGGATCTTTCAGAAAATAAAGCCTTTTCTGGAAGATCCCTTATTCCTCTTAAAATCAGGAATAAGGGATCTTCCGGAAAAGGCTTTATTTTCTGACAGATCCCGTCTAGACTGGTGCTTTTCTCCGGCAAAGCCCTGAGCTGGAAAAAAGCGGCAGCCATGTTCATGCAAATGCCGCAGGGGATATTTAAATCCCCCACGGCATTTGCAATTCCAAAGCGTCTCATTAGCATCCCTTTTCTGGAAAAGGGTGCCAATGTAGACACAGTCATTGAGTATATGGGAAAGTTCTAAGTCACTCCATTTATAATAAGAACCTTTAGATCAGTGGTTCCCAGACTTTTTGGCATCATGCTCCCTTTTTGATTTTTGAGAAACCCTCATGCCTCCTCCCCCAAATAGCAGAGGAAAAAAAAGAAACTGACGGGGGCTGAAAAACAGTCGTGGCCCCTTTAATTCCCAGGACAAGTATAAAAAAAAAGGTACTCCAGGCAGGGTTGTCAGATGGTTGAAAAAAAAAAATACCGAACACCCCCTCTCCAAAAAAAAAATTCTGTTGAAGAGGAAAAAGGGGGGGGGAGACCAAATTTGTTGAAGGGGGAAAAAAACAAACAAAAAAAGGACTCCAAGGACTTAAGCCAAAAAAAAAATTAGTAAGTGCAGGGATAGGAACAGGGGAGTGGTTGAGCACTAAGACCAGGGGATACATTGCTTCCCCTATGTCTTTTGGCCAGCAGACATTTTGTGCCAGCAGCCTCGGGGAACCAGGTAAGTATGGGGGCTGGAGTCGGGGGGCTGGTGGTGTTGGGGGATGGGAGGCGGGGAGCTTGTGGTGTGGGAGGGGAGAGTGGGTGCTGAGTGTTTGTAGGGTTGCCAGGTGCCTGGCATTTTCGCCTCCTGGCCGGGGAAAAATTCAGAAAATACCGGACATCTCTGGTGTCCGGTATTCTCTGATTTTTTTTACTGGACAGAAGGCAAAAATACTGGACTGTCCAGGTGAATACTGGACACCTGGCAACCCTAACTCCAAGGGAAAAATTGTTGACAAAGAAAAAAAGGGTTACCCATTTAAGAGCAGAGCAGGCATTGCCCTTGTAAGGTGGCCATTTTGAAGTCTGCCCAGGACATTCCATCCTCACCCCACCCCAGCCAGCCTGAGCTGTGGGTGTTTCACTGGACGCCCCAGCCAGGAAAAACAGAAATACCGGACATGTCACATGGTATTTTCTGAATATTT
Source organism: Pelodiscus sinensis (assembly GCF_052426305.1). Lineage (NCBI taxonomy): Eukaryota > Metazoa > Chordata > Testudines > Trionychidae > Pelodiscus > Pelodiscus sinensis. Next base: position 206,523,205 of record NC_143052.1, read on the forward strand.
TTACCGGACGGACTGGGCTTTTTCTTGCAGAGGGGGATTGGCGGGGGGAGGTGGGCTGGGTTGCATCATGTGCCCCCTGGAATTTTTGCACACACCCCAGTTTGGGAACCTATGCTTTAGATTTTCTATCAAAGAATGAGGAGGAAGGTAAAGACTACAGCTGTGACTTAGCTTAGGGGAGGGAGCATGTAGGAACAGTTGGGAATGGGCTGAGAAAAGGAAAAAAAGGCTTGTATAAGATGCATGAGCTTACTATGAAATTTTTGTATAACTGAACAAACAATTGAAAGGTCAGATTCTGCCTCCCTTAGCTAATATTCAGTGTGAGTTACTCCACTGATTTCAGAGGGCAAATTTGCACAGAAGGGAACTAATAATAGTAAAAAATGTGGCAAAATCTAGCATTGAGTAGAGAAGGGTGTGACTGCTTGCATCTTATGTAACACCTCACAGCCCATGTTCACCACTTTTATATGGTTATGATTTATTTTGTACAAAATATGCCTTGTAAGTTATCATTTGAAAACTCAATCTACTAAACATTATTCTCCTGTTGAAATGAATGTAATAACATTGTATATGGAATTATGAGTTTTACTATGATTGTTACTAAAATATGCTGTATGTTTGGATAATGCTCTGAGCCCTTTTTCTCAAAGACAAAGGCACACTGGCATGCCAGCTAGATGCTAAAAGACAATTATTTGCTTAATCGGAGATTTACCAGCAGGGGAGTTGAAAACAAGAAATTTACAGTTCATCTGGAGGACAGTTAACAGCTCATTTACACCATGAAACTGTCTGACCCCGTGACTCAAACAAAGACTTTTCCAAAACAAAGAGTTGGAGTATAAGACAGAAAAAATGCTGCTAGATACCTCCTGTTCTGTCTCTACTCATAGCAGCAAGATCACTTGAAGGACCTTCTTTAACTATGATGAAGAGGTTGTGGCCTGGAGGTTTTTCTAGCCAGCAGAGGCTGTCGAGAAAAACCTTTTGTGCTTTTAAACTTAGTAGTCTAAATGTTTATCTTTTTAGGTTTTTTTGTAACCAATGCTGACTTTTATGCCCTACCACTTGTAAATCATTTAAAATCTATCTCTAGCTAACAAATTTGTTTTGCTATTTTATCTAAACCAGTGTATTGGGACTGAGGGGTCTGGAAAGCTTCTACTTGAGACAACAAGACTGGTGCATATCTATTACCCTTTCCTGGAATAATGGACTAATTTATAAGTTTGTAGAATAGTCTACATAACAGTGTGAGAAGCACAGTTCTGGGATGCAAAGTTGGGACTGAGGGATACATGTGAGTGTTGCCCTGAATCTCTTCATGGACTGCTGGGCATAGCATTCATGTAGTCAGCTGGGAGTCATTCTGCATGCTGGTGGCTGTGAGTGATCAGAGCTTAGAGAGGTTTCCTGTTCATTAGCAAAGCAGGGTAAAAGCCATTCTAGGCTGGGAACACAGCAATTCAAGTTGCACTCTGGGAAATGCCAAAAAGAGCAAAAGGGAGATTTCAGAGAGGGAGAATCTTGAAGGCTGAGGAATAGTCAGGTGGAAAGTAACATGACTGCAAATTGAAAAACAAGCTCAAGGCAAAGATCTTAAAAGAATAACAGTACACTCTGATGAGGTATGTAGAGAACAGGAGCAGGGGGAACAAGCTCCAGTCTTTGAGGTTATGAAACATTTTGAGTTGAATGTAATGCCTGGTGTGCTCGAATACTGAAATGCTCCAGGATTAGTTGCTGAGAAAACTTTAGGGATTTTAGAAGCATCTCTGATCTGCTCCCAGCCCCAACCTCCCAGCCCTTTGTAGCTTCAAGAGTAGTGGGGGGCAGACCTTACCCTTATTGGAATAAGCCTTTGAGAGTAGCAAATATAAACTGTGCATGAATCATATTTTATACAACAACCCTGGAAAAAACCTGGAGCCTGTCAGATATAGAAATGTATCTATTACCAGCTACAAATCAATACTGCCAAGTACTAAGGAGAGGATCCAATTAAAATGAGTGAGAATGTACAAGGAATAATGCTATTCCATTAAGTTAAATCCCCTTTCTTTAAATGTATACTCTTAATTAAAATGATTGCTCTGGGGTAGGGCTGGGGATGAGAAGTTCAGTATGCAGGCTGCCTCAGGGTGCCTCTGTCACTGAACCCATGTAGGGTCAGGTGAGAAGCACCTCTCCATAGCTGATGCAGCTCCAGCAGGCACAGCTGGAGAAAGGGGTGCACGTCCCTGGCTGGGGTTGGTCCAGGTTTGTCTGTCCCCTGGGCTTCCCAGCCGGAGCGAGGAATGTAGCAAACTGTGCACTTTCCCCTTGCTTCCTGACAAAGGGGAACCAGTATACATTTTCATTTTATTCCTCCCCACCCAAAAAAAAAAATTGAGTTAAGGATCTGAGCAACACTGGGTAAATTTTCTAGTTTATGAATACACAAAGTATTTTCAAATGCTTAGATGGAAAGGCACTATGTGACTGCAAATTATTTATGATTATTGTGTCCTGCAGAATTTGAAGTCAATGGAGCTATGTTTATTTATGTTAGCTGAAAAACTGGTTCTGCATATCTAAAAATTATGTTTGAATCTACTTAATCCAGAAAGATTAATGAGCAGAAACTAAAGCATATAACCATTTCTGGAACCAAGGTGAAAGGAGAATATGGTTAGATTGGAAAAAAAGGGCTTTCTGCTTTTCACACTTACGATTTTTTTCACTAAATAGAGAAACACCCTATTTATTTTTATTTCTTCTTTCTGAGCCCAAGCAAAATGAGCTTGACAGCAAACTCAGCTGGTCATAGCTTCTTAAAAGAACCCCGTGTTATTACAATTTGTCTGTATCACCCTGCAGGTTATGAATCTGTTTCCTGTAACTCTTGCTGCACTCCTATCTTTATCATCCCTAAAAACAACTTACCTTTTGCCTTTTTTCCTACTCTTTTTATGATTGTGTATTGACTCACAGCTCCTATTTTTGAATCAAAGGATTTAAGACAATCCCCAGACTAGTAATTTGAACATCAATGTACAGGTGAAAGCCAACTACCAGTTCAGTTTTATAAAGTGTTACTATGATAACCACTGGGAACAGGATTTGTATTTTGATGAAACAAATATAGAATGCATTCCTCAAAGATAGTTCTTGCAGTGACAGCTTTGAGAATGTCTGTGGAGTTGAGAACAACTCAAGCGAATGGATGTGAGACTATGTTGCCCACTCTAGCATGAGATCTCTTCAGAAAACATCCACCTTTTCAGCAGTCACCATGCCATAAATTTTTCAGATCATTAGCCATGCCATGAATATACCAGAGTTGCATCAGGAGTACTTGCATTGTTCCAGAAATATACTGACTCTCTAGTATTTCTGTTGTGTGCTGTATCTTACCACCAACTACACATTATGAAACAGAAACTCCAGCCAAGAACCAATCTCTGCAACAAATCCAATTGCCAAATCTGTTCACACATCCACCCTAGTGACACTATCATAGGACCTCCCCACATCAGCCATTTCATCAAAGGTTCATTCACTTGCACATCTACTAATGTGATATATGCCATCATGTGCCAGCAGTGATCCTCTGCCCTGTACCTTTGACAAACTGGACTCTCTAGGCAAAAGAATAAATGAGTACAAATCAGACATCAGGAACAGTAACATTCAAAAACCAGTGGGAGAGCACTTCAACCTCAATGGACACACAGTTACAGACTTAAGTTGCCATACGTGAACAAAGAAAGTTCAAAAACAGACTGCAGAATGTAATTGCTGAGCTAGAATTCATATGTAAACTTGACACCATCAGACTGGGTCTGAATAGGAACTGGGAATGGCTAGCTCATTACAAAAAGTAATTCCCCCCTTTTGGTATTCTCGCCTTATCAGCTGAACGTGGGCCACCTTCACCCTGACTGAATTTGTCTCATCAGCACTAATCTTCCACATAGTGACGTAACACACCAATCTTGGTTGCACCCCATGTTTAAATCCCTGCCATGCTGAAGCTTCCACTTCAAATAATTGATGAGGTGAACTGCAGCCCATGGAAGCTTATGTCATAATAAATGTCTTAATCGTAAAGGTGCCACTTAACTCCTTGTTGTTTTTATATAAATGTTATGAGACTCCATTGCAAATGTCTGTGAAATTCAAGAGGATTGTTGGAATGCAAAAAAATACTTTGCTTGTTGTGTCACACCATATAAAGCTGGAAACATTTCAGAAGTCTTCAGTGCGCTTAGTAGTAACTCTTAATTCTTATCAGCAAGAGAAAGAGAACAAGATGCCCAGATCACCGGGCAACATAGGCGATAAATCTTATAAAATTGGAACATGTCTCTACCAGTTTACTGAACAAGCCAAAAAACAGGTTATTATAGAGAGTTGCATTTAAGGCTGAATTATGAGCAGACAATTGACTATAAATTAAATATATTGCATACAATTGTGTAAAGAAATTGTGTGTATGCATGCCTGTCTGTGCTGATCATAAAAATTCAAGTTTCTTATGCTCAATTCAAGAAGCAAAAACCACAACCCCGTCTCCTCCACACCACTTCTATATGCAAAACAATTATATTTATTGGGACATATACCTGAGTTTTGACCATACAAATTTCCCCTTTCTAAGGGTAATAAATCCCAGCAAGAAAGCCATGTATCATCATGAAGGCGTCTTGAGGGGCCACCACAAATTAAGTCCTCTGCTCAGACTAGCGGGGACTGTACTAAGAGCATAGTTATTCCTAGGGTGGAAAGGTGAGGGAAGATTTGTATCCCTCTGGAGAGACCCCCTTGGTCAGTGGCATAATCACTCCACAGAAATAATGTTCAGTCCTTCTTAAGACAAGGGGCGTTACAGTTTGGGTAGGAAAAAGCATAAGAGGGCAAAAATAGGGCACATCTTTAGAGCAGATAGTGGAGGTAGCTGGGAGGAAAATGTGTCAAAATGTGTTTTGATTGAAGAATAGATGAATCAGGGGATTACTAACAGGACAGAGACTTGGAGCAGAAAATGTGGACTAATTCCGTAGTGCACAATAGTCCATTATTAAGGATATGATTTTGTCATGGAAGTCACTGTTTCCATGAGCCTCCAGGACCCCATCAGCTTCAACCCTGGGTGCAGGAGTGGCCTCTACTGCAGGAGCAATAACTGGGGCCAGGTCAATCCCTGAGCAGCTGCACTAGATCAAGCACTGGAAGTGAGCCCTCAGCAGTGGTGTTGCCTGTTAGTCCCACTTCCGCTTGGGCATTTTTGGGACAAGTTGCAGACTTCTGTGAATTTTTGTTTATTGTCTGCAATCTGTCCACGACTGTTACTAAAAAGTGACAAAATCTTAACATTAGTCACTACCAACCAAAGGCTGTTTGGTAAAATATTTCACGGCGTGAAAGAACAGTGATTAGGACATTAGTGAGCAATCCGTGGAATAAATACTATAACCTAAAGTAATAGGAAGTCTGCCCTCTCCCCCGCCCCCTCAGCCTTCTTCTCCTCTTTCTTTCCCTCTCTATCCCTCCCCCTCCATGGACACTAGGGTCTGTGCAGAAAGAGCTCTGCCATATCCACACAGTAGTGCCACATGGGTGCTGCAGAGGGTTTTTCCATGCACAGATCAAGGGGAAAGTGATCTAACCCACTCCAGGTGTATTTTAAAACTCATCCTACATGTTCCTCATATATCTGACCAACATTGCTTAACTGAACAGTTTACTGCTCCCTGGAGGCTGATGTGTCATATCCCTGACATTCATGTTCAGCCTTACTTTGGGGAAATAAATATCTGTGCTCCTTCTTCATTAGCCTGCTTTCTGACACTAAGTTAAACACTGACATTTTTTTCTGATTTTCTAAAAGGCCACATGAAGCATGACTTGTGCATCAAACCATGTGTTTCAAACTTTCATCTTTTATGATCTCTGAATGATAGTTTCCATCCTTTCACACTGTGTCCTTGATCTTATTCTTATTTCTAGAATAGTCCCAGGTTTCTTCATAAGAGAGCTTACACTTTTTATTGCCTTTGTCCCTGAGGATTTTTGTCTCCAGGTAACTGGCTATAAGTATGCTGCAGAGAACTGTGGGCATGTCTACACAGCAAAATAAAATCCAAGGTTGGCCCATGCCAGCTGACTTGGTTTTTTTGGGGATTTGTTTCATTGCTGCATAGATTTCTGTGCTCATGCTGGAGCCCAAGCTCGGGAATCCTCCCATTCCACAAGGGCCTTGATCCCAGACTCCACCCCAAGCCTGGAAGTCTACACAGCAGTGAAACTGTCCCTGCAGACTGAGCCCAAGTCAGCTGGCATGGTCAAGCCACTAGTTTTAATTTGCTGTGTACACATCCATATAAGGCTGATAACATTGGTCTGGGATGCATATGAGGATCTTATTTTTCCCACACAGAAAGTCAGCCTTCTTTGAGTTAGGAGAGCTGCATGTGAAGAAGAAAATAGGATAATGATGTGTGTGAAATGCACCTATTTCTAACAGTACTTAAAAAATTAATGGAGCCTGAAAGGAGAACCAGGCAGCTAGCATGGATAGACCTGGCTGCTGGTGGGTTGCGGCAGGGGGTAATTCAGATTCTGATATCCAAAGCCCCCTGGTGGCTTCTCAGGAAAAAGGCACAACCTGTTTTCTTGACAGATGGGTGAAAATTCACATGGAGATCGGTGCATGGAAGTTTTACTGTGGCATGCCATCAGCAATGCAGCACAGTAGACCATATACTATCCTGTTAAGACAATGTAAGGGCAGAGTAATTCTCCCGAAGTTTATTTTCACCATTTATTTTCACCACAGTTTATTTTCAGTTCAGTGTGGCACTTGGATTTGTAAAATACATTGGCCAGTATGACTTAACCCTTTGTAACTATTCAGTATTATCAAGATACTCAGGTTTTTCAATGCTTAGGTGATGGTGAAATTGTTTTGGGTTGCATTTCATTTGATTCTAAAAAGACAAGGTCTCAGTTTGCCTTGGTTTGTTCAGAAAAGTTGACACATCCTCAACATGCAGTACGACTTAAGATACTTTACAATCAAGCTATAATTTAGTGCTTGTGTTCCAGTGGATAATGTGTTGGATTGGTAATCAGGAGATCGGGATGAAATCCTGGTTCCACTGAAGTCCAGGTGAGTTTTTCATCCACGGAATTACTCTCAGAAACACATTAACTGGCCACCCCGGTTTGTTTATTTACAGGCACCGTGGCCATGGAGCCTCGCAGCTCTCATTGGCTCTGTTTCATCCTTTGCAGCTCCTTTCCAAACTAAATAAGCCCAATTCTTTCAGTCTTCCTTTATAGGTGATGTTCTCTAGACCTTTCAGCATTCTTGTTGCTCTTTTCTGGACCTTCTTCAATTTCTCTACATCTTTCTTGAAATGCGGAGCCCAGCATTGGTCACAATACTTCAACTGAGGCCTGGTCAGCACAGAGTAGTGCGGAAGAATGAATTCTTGTGTCTTGCTCACAACACTCCTGTTAATGCATCCCAGAGTCATATCTGCTTGTTTTGCAATAGCATCACACTGTTGACACATATTTAGTTTGTGGTCCACTATGACCCCTAGATCCGTTTCTGCTGTACTCCATCCTAGACAGTTGCTTCCCATTCTGTATGTGTGAAACTGATTGTTCCTTCCTAAGTGGAGTACTTTGCATTTATCCTTATTAAATTTCATCCTATTTACCTCAGACCATTTTTCCAGTTTGTCCAGATCATTTAGAATGATGACCCTATCCTCCAAAGCAGTGGCAACCCCTCCCAGCAGTGGCAACCCCTCCCAGTTTGGTATCATCTGCAAACTTAATAAGCCAATATCTAAATCGTTGATGAAGATATTGAACAGAACGAGTCCCAAAACAGACTGCTGTGGAATCCCACTTGTTATAACTTTCCAGCAGGATTGTGAACGTTTAATAACTACTCTCTGAGCATGATTATCCAGTCAGTTATGCACCCACCTTATAATAGCTACATCTAAGTTGTATTTGCCTAATTTATTGATAAGAAGATCATGCGAGACCATATCAAATATCTTACTAAAGTCTAAGTATACCACATCCACCTTCCTTATTCACAAGATTATCCTATCAACAACAACTATCAGATTTGTTTGACAGGCTTTGTTCTTTACAAATCCATGCTGGCTGTTACCTATCACCTTATTATCTTCCAGGTGTTTGCAGATGATTTCCCTAATTACTTGCTCCATTATCTTTCCTGGCACAGAAGTTAAACTGACTGGTCTGAAGTTGGAGACCTCAGCCATCATCATTTTACAAACACAGGTTGGACCACCCTGGTCTAGCATTTTCAGGACCTGAGAGATCCTGGATGAAGAGAGGTCCCTTGTCACAGCCCCTCAAGCTCACTGACTCTTAGTACTGCCAGCTCCAGGGCCCCCTTCCCAGTACTCCCAGTTCCCCCTAACCCCGGGCTGCTTGCTGTGTTGCTGGCCCCACTGCTGCCACTCCAGCTGGACTGCCTGCTGGGCTGTCATGGACTCTGACCCCTGATTCAGGCTGATGAAGTCTGCTGCTCCAGCCCTGCTGCCATGGACTGGCTCTGGCCCCAGCCCCATTACTGTGACCTAGCTCTGGCCCTGGTCCTCACTCTGCAGGCTGCTGGGGGCTAATGCCAGCTCTGACCCCAGCCCTGCTGCTGCAGGCTACCAGGGGCTGACTCTGGCCCCAGGCCCCCTCACACGGGCTGCTGAGGGCTTGAGCTCTGAGGTCACAGAATGTAGGCTCCAGCCACAGCTTGATCATTTACACTGCAGTTTTATACCCTTGCAGCCTGGACCCTTGTCAGCTGAACCAGGCCAACTCTGGGTGTTCTTACTGCAGTGTAGACATACACACTACTTCTCCCCAGGAGTGAGTGACCATCTTTAATTTGGGATTCTGATATCAGTTGATCATCCCATAATTCCTTCTCTTCGTGTGACTTTCTATTGTGTGTCTTCCCTTGCGTCTTGTTCCCAATCCTGTGAAAGCCCTTGTGTGGGAACTCCACAAGGATCTGCCTCCACTGGTAGAACTGGGGCATGAAGACAGATGTTGTCAATAGTATCATCACTCTCCCATCCTACAGGAATTCCCCGTGTAAATTAAAGCTCACTGAGACCACCTTTAACTTCTATTCCAACCAACTCCTCTTCCCCATGAAGATTTTCAAGGCAGCAACACTCAGTAAGGCCATAATAGCAAAAGTCTTTTAAAAGCTATGTTGCTATAGGAGGCAGGGAAGACTATCTAAAAGACAAGATCTCTAGAGACTCTCTGGAATCCATAGGTGTGAATGCTAGAACCCTTTGCAGATTCTCCAGAAGACAAAGAGAAAAACTACATCCCACTAAGGGCATGTCTACACTAAGAAATTATTTCAAATAACTAAATTTGACTTAACTCCTGATTTTACAAAATCGAAATTGCATGTCCTCACTACAAGAATGCCTTGAAATTAGTCCGAAGCAGGCTCCATTAATGTGAATGCGCTACCTTGACTTAGAGCCCCGGGAAACACTGGGGAGTAATTGGTTCAAATTACTCTGCAGAGTAGTTATTTTGAAATAATGGCACCGGAGCATCCACACTAACACTATTTCAAAATAACTATTTCAAAATTAGTTTTATTCCCCAAAGAATGCAGGAGTACAGATTCTGAAATAAGCAGCTTGTTATATTGAAGTAACAGGTTTGGTAGTGTGGATGCTCCACTTATAAATCCAACCTAAAAGGGGTTATTTCGAAATAACATCCTAGTGTAGACCAGGGCTGTCACATTACTGAATTGGAGGGAAGCAGCCAGATCGCTGCTGCACCCCTAGGTGGGGGTGTTGGCCCCAGAAATTGGTATGAAAGGGAGCCATGTGGGGTATTGAATGGGAGTTTATTGTTTGTTAATCTTAGGTACGCTATTTATGTGAGTGTATAATGTCTGTGTGTGGAGGTAGGAATCTGTAATCTGTGTGGAAGCTGAATATTTCTCTGAATGTGGTTAAGCATGGCTATGGACAGGCTGAGTAGCAAAGCCCTGTGGAACAATGGCTCTCAATAGGCTATGGACACACCCAAAGAATGGGGTTTGTCACCTGAGGGCAGCCAGCAGGGAACATAGAGATTGGCCTCTGACCAGGTGACTTGCTGCATACAAGAAGAGGCCAGGAAGGAGGTATAAAGAGGCCATGCGGTCGATGCCATTTTGTTCTCAGCTCAGCACTTCATCCCAGAGGCAGCATTGCAGGGATCGAAGAGCCTGGAAGACCTGTGAACCCATCCTGATGATAGGATGTGCAATAAGAACTCTTAAACCAGCAGCTGTAACATCTCTGCTAGAGCCTGCATCGAGGACTGGGAGATTCGGTGCATGTAACGTACAGTACTTTAATAACCTTACTCTCATGCTTTTCTTTCTTGTGATAATAAACCTTTAGATATAGATTCTAAAGGATTGGCCCAGCGTGATTTGTGGGTAAGGTCCAGAGGGTAAATTGACCAGGGATCTGTGGCTGGTTTCTTGGAACCGGACAGAACTTGTTCGGGGTAGGTGGGATTGGATGCTAGGACCCCCCACCTGTGTATAGGCCCGGGGCCATCTGGGGCATGGATATTGCTGGGGTGTCGGAGGGGTTTTGCTCGTGAGGCTTCAGGCAGGCAGCTGAAGCGCTCTGTGAGACTGGTTTGTGGCCTATTTGGAGAGGTCGCCAGCCAGGGGGGCCTGTAAGGAGCCCTGGATTTGAGCAATTCGCCCTGAGCGGACGCCCTCGGCTGTGCCCAAACACGGCCTGGTCTGTCACAAGGGCTTATGGAAGAAGTCACAAGAAACAGCGTTATTTCCATTGCCCATCCTAAACAGAGGGATTACCAGTGTAAAGGGTGGCCTCTTCCTATCAAAATTGTTAACAATAATAGCTGCAATTAATTCAGAGCATACACTCCTGGAACATCAGTCACATGGTTACTAGATGCTTTAGATATTGGGGTCTACAAGCAACTAAGTGCTCACTTCTCAGAATTTTCACCAGTGTGTGTTTTTGAAGTACTGCAGTCCTGAGATTAAAAGTCCAAGGAAATGATATTATCTACCTTGTTAAAAGTATAGAAAGAAGAGTGGTCCTTGAGAAGAATAAAAGATTTGAACTCAAAGACCTTTTATATGGAAGAAATAGACACTGGACTGATCACTTCAGAATGACCTTTTCGGGTTTATTTTTCCCCCCTTTCAGAATCAAAGGTGTTTTGCGATTTGAATATGTAATATGCATTGAGCACAAGTGGCTGGTGCACAAAATGAATGGTGAGGGTCATTATTTATTTGGTATATTTCCTCTCAGAACTCTCACTCTTCCTTCTGTAACGGTAACTATATTTTTAAAGCAAAAAACTGACAGGATGGGGAAGGGGCAGAAATTTGACTGTAGTCGGGGAGATGTATGCAGAAGGTTTGGAGAGCTGGGCAAGGGGATAGAAACAAATACCTTCTACTCCCTCTTCCAATGGCAACCCAGATGATCCCTCCCTTCCCTGACCCTTTCAGACAGTAATGATAGCCCACATTTCAGAAAGGGGAGTGTGGAGTAATAGTATGCTTGACTTTGGGTACTTTTCTGTGGTCCTCATCCTCTCACTCTGTTTTCTTCCCCAATTCTTTTTTTTAAAACAAGTCCTCTTGTATGCTCCAAGCCCTACTATATCTATTGTTCTGTTCTGTCTGCTTTTTATTTGCTTGTCATCTTGGTGTTCTACTATATTCAGCTCCTTTTCTCAATCTCTCTCATTACCATTCCTCATTTTTTACTTTACTTGTTCTCTCATACACATGCTCTCACCTGAAACCTAAAGTCACTTTCTTCCTAGTTCTCTCTTTCTTAGGTCTTTTAAATCCTCACTCATTCACATTCCTCTCTTCTAATCCACTTTCTGACAGCTACCTGTGATGCTCTTATTCTCTCTATCTGATGCAAACTTCCTTCCCCCAAGCAGGAGCTCATATACTATGATAAAAGATGTAGTAAAACAGAGAACTCCTACTTGCCTCAACCCCTGGTACTATGTTTTTTCAATTGCTATTATAGCAGAACCAACAAATCCTTAATGTTAACGAAATGTAAAGGGAGTAGTAATACAACCCATAATACTAGTGGAGAGTTACATACAGCAACAATAAAGAAGTATTTAGTTTGCTCAATATGTTAAATGAAACAAGACAGAAGAATATAGGCATTACAAGTTGCAGTATATTTGCCATCTTTTAATTATAAACAAACATGATTTAAAATATTATGGCATTCTCTCATGGAAACTAACCGATTTCTAAAATAAATTACTTTAATGTTTTTTATGGAGGAACACAATTAGACTCTCTTTATCCAATTAGGAATAAAGTAATAGTCTCTAGGACCTATATTGATTAGCTGAACTTGAAACAGATCATGGTTCTTTTTTTTAAAGTGAGATTTACATTATTCTTTTGTGAGCTACTGTACTCAAATTTATAGATATTCAAGAATATTCTGTGAAGTGTGTGACAGACTGATAATAACCCATAATATCATGGGGTATGTCTACATTACAGGGCTAATTCGAACTAACTTAGTTCAAATTAGTTAATTCGAACTAAGCTAGTTCGAATTAGCGTTTTGCTAATTCAAAATAGCATGTCCACATTGAGTGGACCCTGAACAGAGGTTAAGGATGGCCGGAAGCAGTGCCGGCAGGGCATCAGAGTAGGACTTAGAGTGTGGAGCTGCTGTCTCAGGCTAGCCGAGGGCTGTGCTTAAAGGGACCCGACCCCCACCCCGGACAGACAGTTCTCAGGGGTGCCCCACTTGCAAAGCAGTCCTGGCTTGGATTGCCCGGAGTACCCACACTGGGCACATCACAGCACTCAGCCATCAGGCCGGCTGCACTTGCTGCAGGCTGCCATCTGGGGAGAGGGGGCAATTGGGGGGCTGCAGGAGAGGTTCCACCCCCAGAAGCCCGCAGAGCCAGCCCAGTCCTCCCCATCGGGGGCTCGTAACCTCCCTCGTATTCCTCCCTCACCTCCTTCCACTTACCCCTCCCTAGCCCTCTTCCTGATGTACAAAATAAAGGACAATTGTGTTCAAAAATAGAATCTCTCTTTATTGAACAAAACTGGGAGAGACTGGGAAAAGGAGGTGGGAGAGGGGAAGAAAGAGGGTGGGAGAGGGGAGGGCAACTACAATGATGAGGGGTTTGGAACAGGTCCCATATGAAGAGAGGCTAAAGAGACTGGGACTTTTCAGCTTAGAAAAGAGGAGATGGAGGGGGGATATGATGGAGGTCTATAAAAGCACGAGTGGGGTGGAGAGGGTGCATACGGAAAAGGTCTTCATTAGTTCCCATAATAGAAGGACTAGAGGACACCAAATGTAATGAATGGGTAGCAGGCTTCAAACTACTAACAGAAAGTTCTTCTTTACAAAGCAAATAGTCAACCTGTGGAACTCCTTGCTGCAGGAGGCTGTGAAGACTAGAACTAGAACAGAGTTTAAAGAGAAGTGAGATCAATTCATGGAGGTTGGGTCCATGGAATGCTATTAGCCAGGGGGTAGGAGTGGTGTCCCTGCCCGAAGTTTGTGGAAGGCTGGAGAGGGATGGCACGAGACAAATGGCTTGGTCACTGTCTTTGGTCTATCCCCTCCAGGGTCCCTAAGGTTGGCCACTGTTGGCAGACAGGCTACTGGGCTAGATGGACCTTTGGTCTGACCCAGTATGGCCATTTTAAGCTCAGGGCTCAGGGTCGGGGGTCTCAATGGACCACCTTGATTTTCATGCAAACCTGCTCCTGGGTGGCCAGGCTGGCAGCTCTCCTGCCCTAGACAGCCGCTTTTCTGTGCCTAGTGCGGTGGTCGTGGACGAGGTCCACGATGTCTGCACTGGACAAAGCGGGTGCCCGCCTCTTGCGGTCCTGGGCAAGCTCCCGGGAGCCACCAGCCTGGTCCCGGGAAGAGGGGGAGGGCTGGGGGGCATTGGGTGGCCGGCTCGAGCCGTGCCAGGTGCAGGGTCTGCTGGCTGGGTGCTGGCAGGCTTGCACCTGGCAAGGGCATCGTAGCCAGCCCGTGCCCCTTTAAGGGGTCCGGGGCTGGGAGGGGGGCAATAGTTTCCCTGGTGTTGGCCAGAGTGGCCACCAGGGAAAGTTGGGGAGGGCTAGCCTCCCACTAGTTCGAATTAAGGGGCTACACACCCCTTAATTCGAATTAGCTAGTTCGAACTAGGCTTAGTCCTCGTAGAATGAGGTTTATCTAGTTCAAACTAAGCGCTCCGCTAGTTCGAATTAAGTTCGAACTAGCGGAGCGCTAGTGTAGTGCCTATCAAAGTTAATTTGAACTAACATCCGTTAGTTCGAATTAACTTTGTAGTGTAGACATACCCATGGAGAAAATCTATAGAATTAAGATAAATTTTATTGAATTTGGAATCCATTGTGTTAAAAATACAATTATATACATGTTATTGTAGAACTGCAAATAATATTTCTAGGGTCTTGTCTAATATAAATATTAAGAACTTCCGGTTTTGGGGACAAATGCATGTACAGTCTTCAGAAATACCTGTGTGTGAGAGGAATAAAAACCACCATTGGATTCCATCCATTTGAAGCTATGCCCTGGGAAGAGGAATTAATTCTCTGCTAATTAACTGCTCTTTTCATAGGGTTTTGAAGGACTCATTCGGTGAAAGTCCATGGTATGGGTAGTGTGATCTCTGGTAGGCTTATTGGCATGAATGCAGGTTCTTGTATTGTCTTTCATATATTTTCCCTGTAGTACTTTTACTTTATGCAAGCCTGTTTTTTTATTCTTAGACGTGCTATGATAATGTATAACTGTTGGCAGTCATTCTGTTGTTAGTCTCGGAAGAGAAGGCATAAGAAGCTTGCTTAGGCAGCCTGTTTTTGCTGGGAATAAACAGTGATGTCAAGGAACTGTTCAGCCTGGAGATATCCTGGTCAATAGAGATGTGTGTGTACATTCAAGAGAGATGAGCACAAGGGGAGACAGATTCTGAGAGTGGGTGCCTTTGTGCCACAAAGCAGGACCACAGGCCCAGTAGCCTTAGGGTACGTCTAGACTACAGGCTTCTGTCGACAGAAGTTTTGTCGACAGATACTGTCGACAAAACTTCTGTCGACAAAGAGTGTCTAGACTACATTAAGTTCTGTTGACAAAGCAAGCCGCTTTGTCGACATGGTAGTGTAGACGCAAAGGACAGTTTACATTCAATAACACTTTCTGTCGACAGAAACTCTGTCGACAGAAGGTGTTATGCCTCGTAAAATGAGGTTTACCAGCGTCGACAAAACTGCTGAGTTCTGTCGACGTTATGTCGACAGAACTCGGTGGTAGTGTAGACGCAGGTATAGTTTTGTCGACAAAAGTCCACTTTTGTCGACAAAACTCTGTAGTCTAGACACACCCTTAATCAAAGTGAACAGACAGAATCTGGCCTAGTAGTTCAATTTTATACAAGTAAACAAAAAGCAGAGTTGGACTCTTAAGTTTTTTTGCCCATTAATAAATATTGGTGTATTTCTAAAACAACTTAGTTGTTCATGTAATTTCAGTCATGAAAGCTCAACTATATCTATTTTATTTTCTTCTTTCTTGTATATCTATTATACACACTCACGTCAGGTCTGCACATAAAAGTTTGCTGGCGTACTTTTGTCAGTTAGGAGGATGAAAAAAAAATCACATTCCTAATCATAATAGCTATCCTGGCAAAAGAAAATATAGCTTTAGTTTCATTGGTATTGCTTATTGTGTTTGAGGAATGTAAGCTATACTGGCAAAATAGTGGTTTTGCTGGTGAAGGCGGTGAAGAGACTTACTGGGCCCCTGAACAATTTAAAGGGCTTGGGGCTCAAGCTGCTGCTGCAATAGTGCTGGTTGTGGCCATGAACCTCACACCCTTTTAAATTGCAGGGCATAGGACAGCTGCCTCCTCCCATCAGCAACCTTGTTGCTGTTATAATCTGTCTCCCCTCTGGAACTTTGTGTGGCATAACTATGTTGGGAAAGGGTGTGATATTTTCTCCACATTTCCAATTAACATAGCTATACCAGCAAAACTTGTAAGTGTAGAGAATACCACAATATGCATGTGTTTCTTCTCGTGCAGACAAAGGCTGAATCAGAGAAGTAAGGGTCGACACAGGATTTTCAAGAAGACAGGTGACTAATACAAGATCTCCTAAGAAAAAAAATGTGAAAATGAATTGACTGACCCTTTTACACAAAGGAATGAAAGCAACAGTGTAGAAATGCAGTAGCTTACTGAATTGTACTGTAGAACTATAAAATTAATGATACCAGAGCTCTGGTTTCACCTATGTCAACTCTTTACCAGATGTATAGTATAACAACTCTGTGTGTACGCACCGGAAACGCTAAATTAACTAGTTGCACACCACTTAGTGTGGAGGGAAAAAGAGAACATTTGACTAGGCAGAGGGTGATACAGACACTATCTTCTAGAGCTCTGCCATGTTCAAGAAATGTGCACTTGTATAAGTTCATCAATATAGCTACACTATTGTAAACCTCAAACAGAAGCAGCTTACTAATAGCTCTAGTGCATGCCCTGTTTTACAAGTTGATGGTAGGAGTATGCACTGGTGCAGCTACATAAGTTTAGTTTCACTGTTGCAAATTTATCTACTGTAACAGTAGAACCAAACTCATGAATTCCAAAGTCATGTGGCATGTGTCACCCTGTGAGGTTCCCAGGGCCCTACGGGGAAGTAAAAATAGGACGTCTGTACCCTTCCAAGCACGTCGTAAGAGTCAACTAAGGAGGCTTGAGCATGGCAACCCCATCCTGTAAAAATAAACGTAGGAATAAGAGATCCTCCGGAAAAGGCTTTATTTTCTGGAGAATCACGTCTAGACTGGCGCTTTTCTCCGGCTTATCTCCAAGTCGGTAAAAAGCGGCAGCCATGTTAATGCAAATACCGCGGGGGATATTTAAATCCCCCGCGGATTTGCCTATTCCAAAGTGATACATTAGCATCCCTTTTCCGGAAGGGATGCCAGTGTAGACACAGCCTATCTGTGAAACTGATTGTTCCTTCCTAAGTGGAGTACTTTGCATTTGTCTTTGTTAAACTTCATCCTGTTTACCTCAGACCATTTCTCTAATTTGTCCAGGTCATTTTGAATTATAACCCTATCCTCCAGAGTAGTCCCTCCCAGCTTAGTATCATCTGCAAACTTAATAAGCGTACTTTCGATGCCAATATCTAAATCATTGTTGAAGATATTGAACAGAGCTGGTCCCAAAACAGACCTCTGCGGAACCCCACTTGTTATACCTTTCCAGCAGGATTGTGAACCATTAATAACTACTCTCTGAGTACGGTTATCCAGCCAGTTATGCATCCACTTTATAGTAGACCCATCTAATTTGTATTTGCCTAGTTTATTGATAAGAATAGCATGCAAGACCATATCAGACGCCTCATTGAAGTCTAGGTATACCACATGCAGCACTTCTCCCTTATCCACAAGACTCATTATCCTATCAAAGAAAGCTATCAGTTTGGTTTGACATGATTTGTTCTTTACAAATCCATGCTGTCTGTTCCCTATCACCTTGTCACCTTCCAATGTTTACAGATGATTTCCTTAATTACTTGCTCCATTATCTTTCCTGGCACAGAAGTTAAACTAACTGGTTTATGGTTTCCTGGGTTGTTCTTATTTCCCTTTTTATAAATGAATATAAAAACATAAGAACGGCCATACTAGGTTAGACCAAAGGTGCATCTAGCCCAGTAGCCTGTCTGCCAACAGTGGTCAGCACCAGGTGCCCCAGAGAGGGTGGACCAAAGACAATGATCAAGCAATTTTTCTCCTGCCATTCTTCTCCAGCCTCTGACAAACAGAGACCAGAGACACCATTTCTATCCCCTGGCTAATAGCCGTTTATGAACCTAACCTCCATGAAATTATCTAGCTTCTCTTTAAACTCTCTTATAGTCCTAGCCTTCACAGCCTCCTCTGTCAAGGAGTTCCACAGGTTGACTACACGTTGTGTGAAGAACTTTCTTTTATTAGTTTTAAACCTGCTACCCATTTTTTAAACCTACTACCCATTTAATGGGCACTATATTTGCCCTTTTCCAGTCTTCTGGAATCTCTCCTGTCTCCCATGGTTTTCCAAAGATGATAGCTAGAGGCTCAGATAACTCCTCTAACGGTTCTTTGAGTATTCTAGGATGTATTTCATCAGGCCCTGGTGACTTGCAGGCATCTAACTTTTCTAGGTGATATTTTTTTGAGGATGTGAATGTGAGAAAAACAGGCAAAAGCTGGAGAGAATTAGAAAAGATGGCACAAGACAGAGAGGCTTGGAAACTAATTGTTGATGGCCTACACCTACATAGGAGCTAAAGGCAAAGACGAAGCAGTGGCAGGTGCCAAAATATCACAAGCCAGCGACTAGCGACTGCTTCAGCATGGATCTGGATAGAGGTAGTAAATAGATAGCTAAACTGTGAAACAATCAGCCTTCCAGGAGTTCATAGGATGAAGATTAGTAGTGCATTTATTTATTTTTCTAAATCTGGTGGTAGGACTGACTGCTCCTCAAATTGCTTAACACATGCTAAACAGCGGGAGGCACTGAGCAAATAAACTGAAGCTGCTGGGATCTCCCAGTAACTCCTGGCCCATTTTAGCAGTTGGGAATAATGGAAAGGAGAAAAGATAACATTACCAAAGAATTGCAGACCTGAAATAGGATAATCTGTTATTGTATTGTATTGCTGCTACATGTGGTATTATCTCATGATGATGCAATAAAATTGAATAAATATTGCAATGTAATGTCAGTATAACAGTCCGGGTTAAATTCAGAGCTGGCAGTGTATGAAGCTTCTCTAACTATTGCAGAGGATACATGTGATAATCATGTTCCAGGCGTTCCAAGGGGAGAACACAGGGTAGGAACCCCAAAGATTAAGCAAATGAATAAACTGATTATATGGAGTATTATTGTACTATAGAAGCATATTGAGTGGCATCTTTTATGAAAGCTGATGACACTATGGCATTAATATATTGTATGATGTATTTATGGTGTACGAGTTACATATATACACTGGTAATATGTTCCTAAAATATATTATGAAGAGAACTAGTAAAGAACTTTGTCCTAGACAAAGGAATATGGATTTGCTAATCTGCCTGGGGTCTGCTCTGACAACCAGAGACAGTGAAAGTTCATTTGCATCTGAGGCAAATGCCAGGTATCGGGAGGATGAGAAGACAGCATGCTATCAGCTTCCTGGAACACAAGCAGCACTATGGCTTTGAAAGCAATGAACTTAATTTCTGTGATTTTCCAGTGAGAGGGACTGGGCCCTGCAGAGATCCTAATTTGAACTACCGTTACTCCTCATTCGCGGAGTGAGGAGTAATGTTAGTTCGAATTAGAATCTTTAATTCGAACTACCTACTCTGTGCTGCGTGTAGCCGCGGGCATGGAGTTCGGACTAAGGGGGATTTTAAAATGGCAGTGCCCGGGAACATGCAAGTGAAGCCCCGGGATATTTAAATCCCAGGCTTCATTTGCAACTCTGCTTGTCCTAATTACCCTACCTAGCTTGAACTAACAAGCTAGTATAGACGTATCCAAAGGGACACTAGGACAGTCAGTGAAAATTAAAGGTATCAAATTTAAAACAGTTAAAGAAATTCCTTGCCACATCCACACTGCACAATTAATCCCTAGATCTCACTGACAACAAATATAATGTAAGCCAAGAAGACTAGCTGTGTATAAAGTTAATAAGAACATTCACATTAACCTTAGAAAGGAAAAATTGGGGATATAAATAATCATCTAATAATTATAATTCCTCACTCACATATAGCACTTTTCATCAAGATATCTTCAAGTGTTTTAGAAAGGGTAGTCAGTATTATTATTCCCCTTTTACAAACGAGTAACGGAGAAATGACATGAGTTGCCAAAAGGCACTAGTAAGTAGAGCCTAGCAAATCTGTGGATATCCGCTTTGTATGCAAACGTGTCCGCACCAATGAATATGGATGCAGATATCTGCAGCTCATTTTTGCAGATATGGATGTGAATGTGAAATCAAATTTTGCATTTAGATTCTAGAACCCTGCAACCTTGCAGATATTTGTATCTGTGGTTATCTGCATCCATTTGTCAATGTAGCTATCTGTGCCTCTTTTATTGCAGATATAGATACAATTTTTTTGTCCATTCAGAGCTTTACTAGACAGAGCCAAGAACAGAACCTAGGTCTTCAAAATCATAGCCCAGTGCTCTGTCCACTAGGCAATTCTACCTCCCATAAGACAGTGCAATTGATATTGGTTAGGAACATTTTTTTTCCATATTGTCTAGCTTCTCCACAAATTATCCTCTGTAGAGTTTCTTCAACCTTCCCCTAAAGCACATGCCTCAGACAGAGGCCAGGACACTGGTCTGGTCTGATAATTCATATATTCCTATGTAATTGCAGATATTGTCTCTCTACTTACATTTTATTTTAAGACATAGTAAGTAGCAACCAAACACCTAATTCTTGACAGGCCGCAGGAAACACGTCTGTACGTGTTTCAGCCACAGCATCCTAACCAAGCTACAAAGATAATTTCTGATAAGGTAGCAGTGTAGCTTCAATGAAAATCTTTTTGTAATAATATTAATAATGAATATAATTACAGTTCACCAGGAAATTTTGATTAAGCATTTTCCATAAAAAATGCTGATTTGTTGAAACTGTTACTGGAACAATTGCCTGTTTAAATAAACACTCAACTTGAAAAAAGTGGTAAAAAATTAAGACATTTTGGCACCGTTGAGCTAGAAATGACTTTTTGCCATGAAAAAGTTATTTTTTGTTTAAAAATTTTAGTAAGTTTACACTAAAAATATTAAAAAAAGGAAAAAGTCAAAATAACAAATGTTTTGGATTTATCAACATGAAATGTTTCCGTTGCTCCAAATGTAGACTAATTTTGGACTTTTACTTCATAAAACATTTTGAAATGTTGACTGTTACTCTCACTTTGGAATGGGAAACATTTTTGGAAATGTCAAAATTCTCATGGGATGGGAAAACTTTCCTTCCCAGCTCTGCATATAACAACATTTTCAGCTCATTTACCAATTGCAGACTGATCACATCAGGATTCCACCAACACATGTGCACACACATTTATTATGCTCATTGAAGAGCAGAAAGAAATTATCCCTGCTTACAGACTTTGCCAACACAGGCTAGCTTGCCATAGTACAATTCTAGTTATTTAGATTTAGGGTTTTTCCTCCCACTTTCCATTTCCTAGTTTCACAATTCTTGTCAAACAAAACTGATTTCATTCTTTGAACGGTACTGGCAACTGTGAGGATATAATATAGACTTTTATAAGGCACTTGATTTAGTACCACAGGGTATTTTGATTTTAAAATTAGAACTATATAGTATCAACAGAGCATAGATTGAATGTAACTAGATAGCAAAGCTCTGAAAAAGTAGTTGTTAGTGGGGGGTGGGGAGTCATTAAATGGGACCATTTCTTGTAGGATCCTGCCAGGATTGGTACTGGGCCTAACACTAATCAATATTTTCCTCAATGATCTGAAAGTAAGTATAAAATCATTGCTGATCAAATATGTGGATGACAAAGATTGGCAGGGTGGTAAATATTGAAAAGGACAGGATAATCATAAGAAAGCATTATTGATTACTTAATAAATCAGGTCCATTCAAACAAAATGCATTCTAATACAGCCAAATACAAAGCTGTACTCCTAGGAAGAAGGATTGGAAGGAATGCCAACAAAATAGAGGACTTTATCTGGAAAAGCTGTGACTGAAAAAGATTTAGGAGGCACAGGTAGACAAGCCACACCACGTGTTTCCCCCATTGTGATGCTATTGCAAAAAGGACTATTCTGATTGTTGGATATGCAAAACAGTGGAGTAGTGATTTTTACTTGTGTATATGGCATCAATGGGAATGATACTGGAATTCTGCATATAGTTCTGGTGTCCATTTTTTTAAAGAATATTGGAAAAATTGGATAGCATGCCGTGATTTGCGCTGGGAGCCTCTGGTTGTGTGCAGAAGCTAGTCGGGGGAAGTGGCTGGGAGTCCAGCCACTGCCCCTGCCCCTGCCCCGCCCGGCTTTTGCATGCAACCACAGGGCTCCCAGCGCCAATCGCAGCCCCGCCTCCCAGTTGCTCCCCCCGCCGCTGCCAGGCTTCTGTCCGGCACCCAGCCGGAAATTCAGAAAATACCGGACATTGCACATGTATGGTATTTTCTGAATTTTTCTACCAGACAGAGGATGCAAATACCGGACTGTCTGGCAGAAAACTGGACACCTGGGAACCCTAGTGTGCAAGAGCTCTTTACTCTGTGAGGGTATGTCTACACTACCCCGCTAGTTCGAACTAGCGGGGTAATGTAGGCATACCACACTTGCAAATGAAGCCCGGGATTTGAATTTCCCAGGCTTCATTTGCATAAGTGGGGAGCCGCCATTTTTAAAACCCCGCTGGTTCGAATCCCATGCAGCGCGGCTACACGGGGCTCGAACTAGGTAGTTCGGACTAGTTCCACGAGGTGTACCGGTAGTTCGGAATAGGAATCCTAGTCCGAACTACCTAGTTTGAGCCCCGTGTAGCCGCGCTGCACGGGGTTCGAACCAGCGGGGTTTTAAAAATGGCGGCTCCCCGCTTATGCAGGTGAAGCCCGGGAAATTCAAATCCCGGGCTTCATTTGCAAGTGCGGTATGCCTACATTACCCTCCTAGTTCGAACTAGGAGGGTAGTGTAGACATACCCTGAGAGAAAGCCATAACAAAATCCAGCAGCTGGAAGCTGAAGCTCAATAAAGTTGAATAAAAAACAGGGTACAGACTTTTTAACAGTAAGGGTGACTGACCATTGGAAACAAACTACCAAGGGCAGCAGAGGATTTGCCATCTTGTCTTCAAGCCAAGACTGGGATGCCTTTCTTGAAGATACACTGTAGCCCAAAACAAGTTATGCTTTAGTCAAACAAAAGGGGTAAGTGGGTGAAATTAAAAGACCTGTGATATAGATTGTCAGACTAGATGATCTAATTGTCCCTTCTGGCCTATGAATCCATGCTGTTAAAAACATAAAATAAATGCAGATTTAGAAATCTATTGGACTGTAATTAAAGAACAGAAGGAGGTCACTATCAGCCAATTACATAAAATTAAAGAGTACAGATATAAAAGGTGAATATCTGAAAAGTATAGATTCATGCTGGAAGTGAAAATCTCATCATTTATGAATTTGTCAAAATCATTTACAGGCAAAAAGGAGGTGAAATATTTTTCTCAATACAAACATATGTGAAGCAATGAGAAACTTAATTGGTTACTTTAGTAGAAGGACAGAACTTTAAAGTATTGAACTGCAAGTGAAACAAGCCTGAATTCAGAGGTGTTGAGGGATTTGGGCATTTCTGAAGCCCACATATAGATCTACTATATACTTGCCTGTCTGTGAGAGTGTGCTTGTGTCTGACTGTTAAAGAACTCATCCTAAATGGTAAGAGCCAGGACCACCAAATTTGGTATGCCGCATCCTCTTATCATAACTTAAAAAGAGGTAAGGGTTTGGTTGTGCCAGGAAAATGGGATATGCCTGAAATGGGATTGCTTCCCATTTGAAAGCATACTGAAAAGAGGCAGAATCACCAAAGCTGGTGAAAGGGGCTTGCTGGGGGTGCACCCTTCTCCCTCGTTTGGGAATGTCCCAGCCCAGAGCCTCCCACATCCCAGACACCCTTCAGGGAGAGTGGGAGGGCTGCTGTCCCCCCATCCCAATTCATATGGGAACATCCCCTTGGTTAGGGATCAAGGGAAAAGTGCACAGGTTGCTGCATTCCTCACTCTGGCTGGAAAGAGCTGGGAGCAGACAAACCTGGACCTGCCCCAGCTGGGGCACATGCATTCCTCCCCTGCCTATGCCCATTGGAGCAGCAGTGCCATGGAGAGGCGCGTCTCACCTGGCCACAAGCTGTTAATGTGAGAAAGGGCTGGGGTAGTCCTCTCTCCCTGGGGCAGCCTGCATCCACAGTCCCACCTCAGAGCAATGATTTAAATGAAGGAAAACAAACAAATAATTGAGTTAAGGAACTGAGCAACACTGAATAAATCTTCTAGTTTACATATAAGACACATACAAACTCCCAACTTCATTTGACTATAAATGTACTGTTTGCATTTTACCCCAGGATATTATTCACAAACACAAAAGTGTAAACATATAATTCTAGCTGAGACTGACATCTGTGTTTTGATAAAGAAACTTGATCTGAAGGCTCCAAATACTGAATACAGAATCACACTGGCATTAGGAAGTGGTTTATTTATTGCGGCATTCTTTTTGTCACAACCTTGAGCTATAAAGTAAAAAGGATTAGCTTACCTTGTCTTTTGTCTACCATTCATCTTTTTTTCAGTATCCACAATGTACTCATCATAGCAAATACATGTAATGAGTTCAGAAACAGAATGGAACAAATTAATAAGTTTAGAAACTGAAAGTTATTTTACACTCATATTTTATGAATGTAAGGCTTCTATTAAGTGTCAAATGATACCTAAGGGTTCCAACTAAAATAATAGCACTGTCTCAAGTTCCAATCTATCAAACTTATCAACTCCCAGTTTTAAGGCTTATATGTTAAGTCGCTTGGCTATCTTCACAGGCATTTCCTACCTAAAGATATGCACTGAGGAGTTGTTGGGTATATGAACCCACAAATATTTTTATTTGGGAGCTCAAGCTATATACTTAGATAAAAACAGTGAAATTTGCAAAATCTAATATAGTTTTTGTAGGGTATAGCTAACCCCACATCTCAGTTAAATGCTCTGTTTGTTGAGACCCAGAACTCTTATATACAACACAATCTTCACTTGCTAATCAGACTCCATTGTGGTCAAATGACTTCCAGGAAGCATTTCTTGCCAGCTTGCCCACTGCAGTCCAGAGAAATCCACATCACCAGATTCCTCTCAGGAATTCCTGCTGCAACACGGTCAGGATTCCATTACACCTCCTCCCCTGAGTGCACCCTGGTCTCACTCTGCCTCTTTCTGCACCCCACTTCTCTCTCTCCACCCAGCACCTCTTGCCCACTGCTGAAAGGCTGATTGGGACAGGCAGGAAGAAGGTGCTGGGGAGAGGGGCAGAAGTTGATCAGTGGGACCCACTGGTGGGTATTGAACAGCTACTGTTCTTTTCGGTGGGTGGTCCAGCCTCAAACCACCACAATGTTGATGCTTCTTCACAAACTATATACTGATCAGTAGACAAGATTGCAGGTACTGGCTGGAAAATGCCACACTTGGGCACAGTTCCCTGTAAGCAGAGCATTTGGGTAGTCACCCAGAAGAGATTCAAATACCACCCAGCTAATTTGCAACGCTCTCACAGTGCCCACAGCAGACAACATTTGTTTCTATTGGTGATGCACAGCTGCACATGCCTCAGTGCACATAACAAAATTTATTCTATACTTGGATGGAAAAATTTAGAGGGAACATTGCACAGAGCTATCTTCACCCGGTGTGTGTTATTTTGAGGACAATTCCAGCTGGCAAGGCCAAAGAAACAGGTTTTCAGTTTCTCTCTCTCTCTCTCTCTTTTTTTAACCTTTCAACCAGACTGCTCTGAGTGGCTGCGCAGAGTCAGGGGATGCATCCTACATTAGATACTTCTCTAGTTTAGAAAGAATCAGTCAAGCTCCTAATCTGCACTCCCTGAGCATCCCACAGCCAGGCAGGAAAACAGAGCAGCCAGAGTTACTCTCACCTTCTGTGAGCAGGTGGGAATCTGAGTTGCTGATTAGCAACTGCAGAAAGGAAGGGAGAGCAGTTCCTAGAAATGTGTCTAAACTATACTCCTCTGCTGACAAAGGGATGTAGATTAGGCACATCGCTATTGCAAATGAAGCAGGGATTTAAATATCCCGCGCTTCATTTGAATAAAAATGGACGCCGCTTTTTGCTGACGTGGCACTTTGCCAGCAAAAAGTGGCAGTCTAGACGGGGATCAGTTGACAAAGAAAGCCTTTTCCGACCAATCCCTTAAGCCTAGTGCAACGAGGTATACAAGATTGGTCGGAAAAGGCTTCCCTTGTCGTCTGATCCCCGTCTAGACTGCCGCTTTTTGCTGGCAAAGTGCCACTTCGTCAAAAAGCGGCGTCCATTTTTATTCAAATGAAGCGCGGGATATTTAAATCCCCGCTTCATTTGCAATAGCGATGTGCCTAATCTACATCCTTCTGTCGGCAGAGGAGTGTAGTTTAGACACACCCTTAGTGCACAGTGGTTCCTACCAGAGCTGCCTATTGGGCTGGGAGCGATGCAAAGAAAGGTGACACTTCCTACTGCCTTCCTACAGCAAAAGGACTGACTCAAGCAAGCCTTAGTTTAAAAGTTGCAGAATGTGACCCATTAAACACTTTTAGCTCATAATCCACTACACATTTTCTTCTTAACACCCTGGAGGACCTGGCACTGGATGTTGGCATCATGTGATCAGGACATGAGCAGTCTGCCTAGTTTTGGGGACAGGAGTCAGGCCTAATGGAGGTGAGTCAGTAGTCAAGAATCAGAGACCAGGCTCAGAACTGGAGTCAGAAATCAGATGCCAGTGCAGGCCTGGGTGAAATCAGATGCCAGTGCAGGCCTGGGTGAAATCAGATGCCAGTGCAGGCCTAGGGCCCAAGGGCTGCATCCAGCCTGCCAAGCCACCAGATCTGGCCCTTGGACACAGCAGGGAATCCCAGGCACTCTCCCTGCTTGTCTTGCCCCAGGCACAGGTCACCAAGAAAAGCGGCTGCTGGTCCATTTCTCTTTCAAAAGTGTGAGCCTGCGGGGCAGGGGGAACTTCAGGCACTGCTCCCACCTCCAGCACAATCCCATTGCCTGGTTTCTGGCTAGAAACCAGCCAACTGGAACTGCCTGTTTGAATAGCAGGCAGCCCATGAAGCACCAGGCCTCTCTCCCCTCTGGCCTGTAGTTAAGCACATATGCACATGGCTCTGCAGCCAGTGCAGGGGTGGGGTAGGCAGGCTGTCTGAGAAACATGCTGGGCTGCTGGCTGGGAGTCACCTAGATAAGTCTCCTGGCCAGAGCCTGTCTCTGGCACCCCCAGCCCCTTCCGTCCCCAATCCTCTACCCCCCCACACACTCCTGCTCCCTAAATTCACATACCCAATCTCTCTGCCCCCATATCCCCTCCCAGAACCTGCACCCCAATCCTCTGCTCCAGATCACAACCCCATCCTGTCCTAGGTCTCATCCAAACTCCCTGCACCATAGATCCCCTCCCAGGTCTAGCATCCCAACCCCCTCCTGCCCTAGGTCACATCCCAAACCCCTTCACCCCAGTCTCTTGCCCTAGGTCACAATCCAAAACCCCTGCACCCCAGGTCATAATCCTTTCCTGTCCTAGGTCACAACCCAAACCCCTGAACCCAAATTCCCTCCCAGGCCTCACATTCCTTCCTGGACCCCAATCCCTTACCCCAACCTCCTTTCTGCACCCAATCTCCATCCCAGACTCCACACTTCCTCTATTAATATCATAGAAGAGTGCAGCCCTTGACCACTTATCAAATTCTTGGATTGGCCACCTCCATAAAAAATTATTGCCCACACATGTGCCGGAGCCAAGGGTGAGAACTGAAGATATCAGATGTGAAGAATTGTAACTGAAAGTCAAGACTGGATTACCTGGAATAAGGCAAGGCAGAGTCTCAGCAAGTGCTATCACAGACATGAATGCTTTGAGCAGCCACCAAATTGCTCCTGCTGCTGAGTGTAAGAGTAGATGTGCTGACTTTTCCAGCCAGTCAGACAGCGTAGCCTACTAGGCAGCTTACTACAGCCCAGCTGCACTCCTTAGGTTGCCTGGATACCAGCACTGACACATGCCCTGCTTCCACCAGGGTCATGAAGGGCAATCAGAGTGGGGGAGTCACCAAGCATTAAGAATTTTATTACAATCTAAATCAAAGAAAATTGCAGTCCCCATACACCATTACTCTTCAAGGTCAAGTATTTTCTGTCAAACTCTCAAAACATACACAGCAATAAATTATATAGGCTTATTAATGCTGTCACTGAATCATTTTTACTCCTACATTTCCTATAAAAGTAACTGGATTTTTTTTTTACTTTAACTAAAGCATTGCTAACTTGAAAAGAATGAGAAACACTTGTATAGAGACACATGACAGCCATATGGGTTAAGCCTGAAAGGAAATTGCAATGAAAACAAATAGTAATGTAGGTAATCCCTATTCAATGCTTTAAGTGTGGATCCTTAGAAGTTCAGAAAAACGCATGAATAGTCTGGCAAATTATGACCTAATTCTCTGAATAATAATGGAGGGCCAAGGCAGCAGGCTTCATGATTATTGTTAAGAAAAAGTCATGGGGATTTTTAACTTCTATCGTGATAGCCAATCATATTGGGCCTAAATTTAACATCTCATCAGAAGGATGAAAAACTTGCATGTACTTCAGTGTTGCTCAGCATGGTATTTCTGTGGGAAATGAAAGCAATTTAAAGGGCTCTGGACAGCTGTCCTGTCAGTGACCCTGGGTGCCCAACACTGCTGCTGTCTGGTATGGCGTCACCACATGGGCGTGGAGCTGGATCATAAGCAGCAGCTGGACAGTGCATGTGGCATACATAAGTTGCTGCCATAATCATGATTTAAAAGCAGCAGGGAGCCCCAGAAAGTCCAAGGCTCCTCTGCTGTACCACCACTGCAATTTAAAAGTGGCACAGCCGCCACCATTATTACCGTACAGGAGCTAGGAGATTCGGGCCCTTTTAAATCTCCTGGGCAACTGCCCCGTCAGTGGCCCTGCTCATAGCACCTTATATTTATGTTCCCTTTTTGTACCCTCCTTTGGGAATTTCCCCCAGCCTAGCTTTTCCCTTAGGCCAGGGGTTCTCAACTTTCACTGCACTGCAACTCCCTTGTGACAACACAAATGACTTCACTTCAGGACCCCAGGACGGGTTGACAGAAGTCATAGCCCACCCAAGCAAAACCTCCAATCTCACCAATTCAGCAAGGGGTCCGAAGTCGGAGGTCAAGAGCTTCAGTGCAGGGCAGGGCTCTAACCCAGCCCTGGCGATCCCGTTCTAAGGGGGTCACGACCCACTCTGGGTTCCCCACCCACAGTTTGAGTGCCCTGCTGCCTTAGGGAATCTACCCTCTCCCCAACCCTGTGCCATTTCCCCGGGGGGGGGGGGGGGAGAGAGAAAGAGCCCCAGGGAGGGACAGGGGAAGACTCCGTGGGCAACTCTGGCACAAAACTGCCTGTCAGCACGCCCCAGCCTGCCTCAGGACTGGAGTTCCGCGCGGCGTTAGAGACAGTCCTAGGTCCCCTCCCCAAACTCGCGGAGGTACCAAGCGCGCTGCAGCGCTCCCCCTGTGCGGAGCGGCACCTGGCGCCAGGGGCCCCTCCCGTCTTCCAGGCGCGTGCCAGCTCAGCCCCCTCTCCCCACTTCAGAGAGCGCCCCAGCCTGCCTTGCTGGGGGGGAGGGGCGGGTGTAAAATGCGCTATCTTTTCCCCCTCCCCCCCCCCCCGCAAGGCGGGGAACAACCCGTGAGCTAAGGCCGGAGAATAGAGCCCCGGAGCCGGCGCGCAAAGGCCGCAGCCCGCAGGCTCCCTCTAGCCACCGCCCTTCCCGGGGGGAGGGAGGGACGGCGAGCGCAGGAGGAGGATTTTTCTCCATCTCTCCCTTTTTCAGCCAGTAATGAGCCTCTGCCCCCTGGCACCGCCGAGACACAGCGCGGCTTGCACACACCCGCCGCGCGCGCACCGCTCCCCCCCTCCCCGCTATAAATAAGTTAAGGGAGGCGCAGAGGGCGAGCAGTGGGAGCTCCCCGTCTGGCTCAGCCCAGCCGCCTGGAGGGGAACCTCCCCCCACCCCTCCCCGCCCAGCACAAGCAGCCCCCCGGCGGCGCCATGGCGTGCGTGGCCGGCTGCCGCTGCTGCACGGAGCGCAGGAGGCAGAGCAGCATCCTCTACAACATCCTGAAGAGCGAGGAGCGGAAGGAGGCAGCGCAGCAGCAGCAGCAGCAGCCGCCCCAGCCCCAGGCTCCCGGGCCGGGCTGCTCGTGCGGCTCGCGGCGGCGCGTGGCCCTGCGCAGCCCGCAGGTGGCGGGCAAGGCGGCCTCGGCCGTGCTGGTGAAGACCCTGCGCTTCGTCAAGAGCGTGCCCTGCTTCCAGGAGCTGCCGCTGGACGAGCAGCTGGTGCTGGTGCGCAGCTGCTGGGCTCCGCTGCTGGTGCTGGGGCTGGCCCAGGAGCGGGTGCACTTAGAGACGGTGGAGACCGCGGAGCCCAGCATGCTGCAGCGGATACTAACCAGCCGGCAGCAGGAGCAGGACCGGCAGCAGCACCCGCTGCCCTCGGCCGGCGAGATCCAGGCCATTAAAGGCTTCCTGGCCAAGTGCTGGAGTCTGGACATCAGCACCAAAGAGTACGCCTACCTCAAGGGCACTGTGCTCTTCAACCCGGGTGAGTATCCTGGGCTGCAGCCTTGGGGAGAGAAGGGGGTTCCGTTCGCAGCTGCACCTAAGGGCATTCCCCCTCTAGGGTTCATTGCCTGCGGGCTGGAGGAGAGAGCGGGACTAGGAGGGAGGCTGAACGAAGAAGCGAATCGCATTTTAGTCCAGTCAACAGGAAAGTTTTGAAAGCTGGAGCCTTTTTGCGTGATTTTCTGTTGAAGGGAGCTTTGCGTGCCATGCACTCGGGAAGGAAAGAGAGATGGGGAAGGCTGCCGTCTCGCCAGCGTTGCCCAGGATTGGTTCCTTTAGAGGAAGTTGACCAGGGAAATTTGTAAGGGTGCTCAAGACTTGCTGCCAGCTGTCCTCTTGCAGGGACTTAGGATCAGCTGGGGGAATCTTGGTTGTTGTACCTGAGAAGTGGCCACCCTTGAAGGGGGCAGACTATTACTTCACCTTGCTGATCCAAGGTCCCAACAATTAAAACTTTGGTTGAGACTACCCTGGTAAATTAGCAAAATGCAGGACAATGTAGCACTTTAAAGACTAACAAGATGGTTTATTAGATGATGAGCTTTCGTGGGCCAGACCCACTTCCTCAGATCAAATAATGGAAGAAAACAGTCACAACCATATATACCAAAGGATACAATTTAAAAAAAATGAACACACATGAAAAGGACAAATCACATTAAATTAGGTTGGGTTACTACATCATTCCAGGGGGTGAAAAATCCAAACGTCTGAGTAATTAAGCCAACCTAAGTCCTGGGGATTCTTCTGTGGCCCAAGCTACTGCATTGCAGGGAGGTGCATTAACTACACCATGGGAATTTCTCCTGTCAGAACAGGTATTTTCTACATTGAAGCTGTACAGCTTTAGCATTTTAAGTGCAGACAAGCCCTTTGTGTGCTTAGGGAAAGAATAGGAGGTGATGCTATGGGGTCCTTTTCAGGTAGAGAGCTCTTTGTCCAGTTCAGAGTCTGAAAGCAACTGGTGCTAAATGATCTGATTTGCGGGATAGGCGTTGTAAGTTTATTTACTTTTTTTAATTGTTAGAAAAATCTCTCCTTTCCTGTTCATCCAGGTATTTAGTGTTTTTCCAGTTACAATTCATACACGACTAATAACTAGCTAGAGTGCTTTTTATCTTATATTAAATAATTGCCTCCGCAGAGTACACCTTCAGTCCACTTTCTCATTTATAAAAAGTTAATGCATAGAGGTTGGCTAGTGAAAAGCAATAGTCACTGTAGTTTTCTTTTTGAACTACTTGAAACTTTGCAAATTCAACAGCTACGCCCCAATGCATACTGTAAATAACCAGGTGGTTAACTGTGGTTTAGAAAAGTAAGATTGATCAGTAAGGTTTTCAAAGAACAAAACAACAAATTTCAAGACTTAGAAATCTGGTCAGATTAAATGAGGAATGCTTGCATATATTTATGCATATTTTGTTCAAAAAGCAGTATTTTCATGTAATCTCACAATAAAGTCAGATTTGTTAAGTTTATTTTTAAAAATCTCCCTTAAATACAATAGCTTGATGTGCTCAGACATAGTAATGGAATCTTATAATTGTCAAATCTAGACCAAGAAGTAAAGGTACTAAATTTTCTAACAACTCCAGTTCCCTAATTTGTTTAGTTAGACAACAACCTATCACATCTTGGAATTAACTTGCTTATCATCTGTAATCTGAAGCTTGTTCCTGTGTTGCTGTTAGCAGGACATTTTAATATGAATAGGGCATTTCCTAGTGATCAACAAGTTGTTCACAAACTTGTTCCTTTTATTATCTCTGTTTACATGTTATGATTTGGCACCTTGAAGGTCATTACTGGTAACAAACCATACCAGGCGCCCATATTTTATCACCTACAAAATATGTATCTTCTTTTAAAAATGTAAGTATTGAAAGATATTGTTGCAGAGCTGCCCTTTGTTATGAAACAACAAATTTAGATTCATGTCCAGAACAGCAACATGAGAGATTTGTGATTGCTCTGTTAAAATCTGTATATCTGCATGTGTGTTGGATATAATAAAATCTCCGGTTAAATCATTTTAATGTAGACAAGTAATTCAAAACATTGGGCCTGTTTCTCATCTGAGAAACTTAATATTGACATTTATGTGTTACCAATTAGCTGGCATGCTGCAGGATGGCCAACTTCCATGATCTGTTTTGTAGATAAACTTCATAAACAGACATTTAGTTTCCTGTTTTTCTTTCAGATCTGCCAGGGTTGCAGTGTGTACAGTATATCCAGGGACTGCAGAGGGAAGCTCAGCAAGCTCTAAATGAACATGTCAGGCTGATTCATCAAGGGGACCACACCAGATTTGCCAAGCTGAATGTTGTTCTTTCCCTACTGAGATCTATTAATGCTAATGTGATTGCTGAACTATTCTTTAGACCCATCATTGGAACAGTGAACATGGATGACATGCTACTGGAGATGCTTTGTGCAAAGTTATAAAGGCATGTAAAAGAAACAAATACGTCCATTACTAAGGAAGGCCTAGAGCAGAATAGTGTAAAATAATGTAAATAAACTAACTTATTGTTTTTCATAGATAGTATTTTTGTATTCAATAAAATATTCAACTTCTGACACTTAATTTTTATTAGACATACTGTTTTCAGAATAGGATGTACAGCCATGAAAATATATGCCTTTTCAACCATTAATGAAGAGTTTTAGTTTCCAAAGTGAGATGACTATTCTCTGAATAAGGGTCATTCTAATCTGTGTTATGTTTTCAAAGTGAGTAACCTTTTTTCTTAAAATGTAAAACTACAACAGTGCTTAATACTTATTTGAAGAGCTAAAGATAGGATAAGAGAGCCAAATTACTTTGCACATTTCAGCTACATTAAATAAGAAACCTGACACAGCAATCTTTATAGTTGAACTATGGGCCTTATCTAGAGCTGCTGAAGTCCATCAAGTCTTTGTGTTCACCTTATTAGACTTTGGATCAGGTCTGTGTTGAATAGTTAAGGAAATCATTTACCTATGTGCTTGTGTACAACGGGAAACAGACCAGAATAGCTATTGTGTAATAAATTATTCTGGAATATCTTCTTGTGTGGCCCCTCTATTGTGAACTAATATCCCTTTATTCTGGAATAATTAGTATGCATCCAAAACAGGGTAATTATTCTTGAATAAAAATAATTTTTCATTACCATAAAATTACTCCACAATAGCTATGCCAATTGATTTCCCCATGTAGACAAGCCCTTAGATAATGTATTGTGAATATTTCAAAATTGATTAAGAGTAGTTTGTCCTTCCAGTGTTTCTGAAAAAACATTAAACTTAACATATGTTGGACTCTAGGGAAAAAGAACTCCGCCTTCTAAACACAGCAAACCCTTTACCAATAGTTCTTATTGCTTGTAGACTACAGACCGACTTGTTTTCTTCTAGGCATTTGCTATAAAAACTAGAATTCAGTGGTACATATTCTGATCTTGGTTTCACCTATGGAAACAAAATTACTTCACTAAAATGGAGTTAGTCTGGATTTACATCACTGTTACTGCTGTCAGAATCTGGTCCACTGTATTTAGTAACAGAGAGGTAGCCATGTTAGTCTGAATCTACAAAAGCGGCGAGGAGTCCTGTGGCACCTTATAGACTAACTGAAGTGTTGGAGCGTAAGCTTTTGTGGGCAAAGACCCACTTTGTCACATGCATGTGGTGGAAATTTCCAGAGGCAGGTATAACTATGCAGGCCAGAATCAGGCTAGAGATGACAAGTTGGATCCAATCAGGGAGGATGAGGCCCACTTCTGGTAGCTGATCTGGAGGTGTGAATAGCAAGAGAGGAGAAGCTGCTTTTGTAGTTAGCTAGCCGTTCACAGTCTTTGTATTTAGTAATTTATACACATCTCACTAAGGAAAATTAATTTTTAAACCTATTTGCTTGTCTTAGCTTATTGATTGTGCCTTCAACATTCTTTTTGTTCTCTCTCTGCTAATTGGTATATTATCAAAGACAAATCATAAAGTCAGAAAATGAAAAAAAAAGACTTGTAAGCTTATGTAGTCCACCTTTCTGCTACTAGAATAGTGATAGAAATGTAGCCGTGTTAGTCTGGGGTAGCTGAAGCAAAATGCAGGACAATGTAGCACTTTAAAGACTAACAAGATGGTTTATTAGATGATGAGCTTTCGTGGGCCAGACCCACTTCCTCAGATCCTTTTTGATCTGAGGAAGTGGGTCTGGCCCACGAAAGCTCATCATCTAATAAACCATCTTGTTAGTCTTTAAAGTGCTACATTGTCCTGCATTTTGTTTCTGCTACTGTGAATAGTTTGCTATAGCAAATCATTCCCATTTTTTTTTATCTTACCCAGTGCCCAGGACTATGCAGTGAGAGTTTAAAAGGCATATAATATTAAGGCCCCATTCCATGCTAGGACAGAAACCCACTGCTGTCAATGACTGCCTGCAATAAGTTCTCCTGACCATTGATAATTAGTTTTAATGTAAATATGGGTTGTGAGGTTTGGGGGGAGGGGGAGGGAGAAGAATAATTTCCAACATGGAAAGTGTGAAAATTGAGGACTTTGTTGAAGACAGTCCTGTCCTAATTACAGGCCACCCCTTTCTATAAATCCAAGATACGTACTAAAAAACTTGAACTTATAGCGAAACAACTTAAAGTGGGGAATTTTTTCCTGCGGCTGACTTCCATATGTGCAAATTGGGGTTTTTTGGTGTGACATAAGAGTGGGGAATGGGAGGACTTAACACAACAGTTCCTACAAGCACTGACAACTTTAGTGTGGAATAGATATATACCAGGGTGACTTATAGTGGGGATGCCCTGCCGTGTTCCTTCTAAGCTGTGCAACAACACAGCTTCACAGGTGATTAATCAACCTTGCCCAATCAGAGGCTCAGGGCTCTGTGCATGGAGCTGACTGGGTGGGGCTAATTAATCACCTGTGAAGCTCTGCTGCCCCACAGCTTAAAGGGAACACTGACACCCTGTATGTATTAGGTAGGCACTTCCAACAGCTGCCAAAGAGCTGGTATAGAAGGAGGAAAGATGGTGATGACAGTCATTATTGGCAACAGCATTTTTTTTTTAGTGTAAATGGGGCCTTATAATCTTAGTTTCTTTGAATTGTTGAGCTAAATACCATTTTATCAGCAAGATGTAACACATTTAATGGCAAAGATAAATATAGTGGGGGGTTACAATTTAAAATTAATGTTCAAAATGTAATTCTTTTAAAAAATTAAAAAGACAAACTGGTCAGATCAACAAGTTTTCAAAGCTAAGAAGAGCTGAAGAAAAGCGGTGTAGCTCAAAAGCTTGTTTCTTTCACCATAAGAAGTTGATCCAATAAAAGATAGTGCCTCCCCAACCTTGTCCCAACACAATAACAGAATTGCCCCCCCACACACACAGAGAAAGTAAAACAGATAATCAAATGACAATTTTTTTTTTTTTACCTTAAGTGGTTTAATCTGGGGCTGATATTGCTTCTGTTACCATAGACTTTCTATTTATTAAAATGAACTCTTTCAACACAAATAGTGGTTGTGTTGGTGATTAGCCCTTATGCAACCATTGAAGGAAGCTCCTTCCTTTACCTAAATAGGTCTGGCTATGTTAGGGGTGGCCATTACAGCTGGTCAAATTTTTCCAACAAGTGTGTTTTGTCAAAAATGGCCTCTCTTGATTTGTTGAAAAAAGTTTAAACCAAAGTAGAAAAGGAAAAATATTTATTTTTTCCCCTTCTGCTCCTCCTCTTCTTTCTAAGGGTATATCTAGACTACGTTCTTCTTTCGAAAGAAGATATGCAAATACAATGCTCATTTGTGTATCTTCTAATCACTTTTTCAAAAGTGTTTTTTTCGAAAGTGAAAGCAGTTTAGACAGGGGTTTTTCAAAAGAATCCCCTTTTTTGAAAGAACCCTTCTTCTTTAAAAAAATGAGGCATACAAGGTTCTTTCGAAAAAGGGGGTTCTTTTGACCTCCCCATCTAAACCCGCTTTCAAAAAAGCGATTGGCAGAAGATATGCCAATAAGCACCAAATTTGCATATCTCTTTGAAAAAAAGAATGAAGTCTAGATATACCCAAATTTTCTTCTGCTTTATCAGTAGTGGGGGAAAAGGAAGAAAAAGTGAGCTAAACAAAGCCAATCCTAATGGAACTGAAATTTTGTGTAATAATCTCTCATAATGTCATATATTGTGTAAAGCCTCTTTAAACATGGAAAGGGTGTTCCTAATCCTCATGAACTCTATACTGGGTTGGGGGGACAACTTAACTCCAACCCCGGCATAC
The DNA here is from genome assembly GCF_052426305.1 of Pelodiscus sinensis. Taxonomy (NCBI): domain Eukaryota; kingdom Metazoa; phylum Chordata; order Testudines; family Trionychidae; genus Pelodiscus; species Pelodiscus sinensis. The sequence goes on from NC_143052.1 coordinate 206,560,154, forward strand.
CCCGGTTGTTCAGGGGCCTGGCATAATCACAGCCCTTCTCTGCATTGCCCTACTTGAACACAAATTGTCCCCAAGGAGGTGGTGTGCGGTATAGGAGAAGGGGAATCAATGCTTTATATCCCAATCATTAGAGTTGGCCAAGAGAAACAATCTGCATCCAAAGGGATTGTTAACTGTAGCATTACCAGAGTGCAATAGAGCTCCAGTCCTGGACCAGGATCCTACTGTGCTAGGTGCCATACAAACACAACAACAAAAAATAACCACTAGTTCCTGCTCCATAGCTTGCATGCTCTGCTTACGTAATACATAGCTTGGCTGGGCACTGTCTCTCCTCTGGCACTTAGGGAAGAAATGGCTCTACACAAGTCAGTCCTACACCTTAAAAGCACAATGGCTCTTGAGTTTAAGGCCTAAGTCAAACTGACAGCTGAATATATCAACAAGAAATCTGTGAAGTGGCTTCTTTGAATTTAGAATAGTGGAAGATGAGGGTTGGAGGATACCTCAGGAGGTCATTTAGTGTACCCCCTTCTCAAAGCAGGATGAACCCCAACTAAATAATCTCAGTCAGGGATTTGCCAAGCCAGGACATAAATACCTCTCAGGAGGGAAATTCTGCCATCTGCCTAGGCAACCCATTCCAGTGCTTCACCACCCTCCTAATATTTTCCTAATATTCAACTTAGACCCCTCCCACTATAACTTGAGACCATTGGTCCTCATTCTGTCATCTGTCACCACTGAGAACAGCCTCTCTCCATTCTATTTAGAATCTCCCTTCAGCTAGTTGAAGGCTGCTATCAAATCCCCCTTCACTCTTTTCTGCAGACTGAATAAGCTGAGTTCTCTCAGCCTCTCATAAGTCATGTGCTCCAGCCCCCTAATCATTTTTGTTGCCCCACTCTGGACTTTCTCCAGAAGAATTGGATGAGCTTTCAAAGGCCTTATGCTCAAGTTGCCGGAATTTCTCTTGTCTTTTTATGTATCATGGTAGCTTTTAAATGTCCCCAAGCCCCAACCCTTCCTGTTATCACGGTGCCTCTCCCCTGCATGGCACCCTGTTCCCTGAGAGAGCCTGATTGCTGCTGACATCCCAGGCCAACCCCCCTCCCTGTGATCCTGGAGGCCGTGTTTTTGAACCCCCCGATCCAGAGTTTGAAGCATGTCTGTCAAAGTCTACAGAGCAAAGAACTGGCTCAAGGCAACCATTAATTTCTTTCAACATAACAATACCCTGACTTCATCTCAGCCATCCTCTAAACAGAATTTAACCAGTTGACACCCTGAATGACACATCTTCCAGACAGAAAGAATAATAAGGATGGAGGGAAATAAGGAGCATGCACAGCTCAGAACGGGGGACACAGGATTCCCTGACGGGAACGCATTTGGAGGACCCTGGTAGATGGATGGGGGAGATTGGGGACATGCAGAGTCTCCAGCTTGTTGTGCAAGGGGATAGTAGAGGATAGAGCCCTTGGGATGGAGGAAGAGGGAATGGGGATACATTTAAAAACCTTGGTATTGGGTGAGGGGTGCACAGAATTCTTGGTAGAGGGAAGATTAAGGGACCCTGGTATGGAAGGGAATGGGGATGCCCACAGAGCCCCTGCTATGGTGAGGAGAGCATTAGAGTTCCTGATATGGGGGAGGCAGGCATGAAGGGCACATAGGCCTCTTGTTGGGAGGGGCAAATTGGGGATCCTAGTGTGGGGAGGATAGGCTCTTGGCATGGGGACAGAAATGAGGAATGATGGCATATGGGAGAGAGAGATGCATACGTGGTTCCCCACCCTTTCTGCCCTCCATCCACCTGAGAGTGAAGGTCCCCCACCATAGCCATCGGCCAGTGCCCCTGCCAGCCTGAGTGCTGGGGGGGGGGGGAAGGGTGGCACTGGTCCCCTAAGCACAGAGTGCTGGGCAGGCAGTGCGCATGGCCCCAGATCAAGACAGGAATGTGGCCTCTGCACACTGGAGCTGATGGGAAAAGTGGGCTAGCATGGGAGTCAAGAGGTGGTTTTTGGGGGCAGAGCATAGGCGGGGCCATCCCAAGTTGTTTAGGATAGCACAGACCCCAGCCTCTTAATAACTATCACCCATGGAAAGAGCAACACAAAGAGCCAAAGCAGTTGGAAGGGGGGAGACAGCCATTCACTCACTCATGATAGGGGAGGTTGTAGGAAGTCCCAGAAATGGGAGGAGGATGGGAGAAAGATACAGGGACAAGAGGGGTGGGGGAAGGAAGGAAATAGAAGAATGCAAGGAGCTCCTAGTGGGTGCAATGTGCTCTACTTGGAAAAGCTGTGAATTGTGAGACCCTCAGATTGGTTTCCATGGAAGCCCTATAAGTAAATATGTTACAAAATTGCTTGAGAGATATGTGCATGCATACAAGGGGACATTATAAATGTTTCTTGAATTTATGACATGGCAATTTTTTTCCTTCCTTCATAAAATTCAGATCTTTTGAATAAAATACTCCATTAAATCACTTCGCTCCTTGCGCAAAGAGCTTCAGTTTCATTGTAAAGGACCAAGCCCAGTCACTTAGACAGGTATTAAAGGAAGAAACGCTGTCCCCAGAGCGCAAAGCTATAGCAAGTAACCAGACTGTATGCTAAAGAAGAATTTTGAAAGACCTGAACATTCCATGTGCCAACACATCATACCCTTCTGTGCAGTATGTCCTCTTCACAAGGATGGTAGTGGGGTGGGAAGGAAGCAGAGTAATACGTGAATAGAAAAAGGCACCATGTAATTGCAAATCCATAAGACCTAAGGCATAGTGGTAGAACTGCTGACTAGCAGGTTATGACTGAGTGCAGAAGCACACGAGAATACTTCCCATTCAAAAGCTATAGAACCCAAACACCCTGAGCTCAAAATCACTTCACTTTACAGAACATAGGGCAGGACATAAAATGAGCACAGCTGTTCATTCCCGAGAAAGGGCATGCTACCATATCCTGCTCTAGCTGCCAGTAGCAGAGGAGACCTATTGGCAGCCATATTTATTGAGAATTATAATATCTGAGTCATAGGGGAATGTTTTCTGTTACTTTGGGCGGGGGGATTGAAGGGAGACATTTTTGCACCACATACTGACGTATAGCTTTCTGTAGAAAAGGCTAAGTCAGCAATCATATCAGGTTTCCTAAAGCAGCTTCTGACTAAGCCTCTTCTGTGGGAATACAAGGAATGAGCTCTCCTTGTATTACAGCATGAGCATCCTACACTCAGACAGATATCTAACCTGCAATAAGAATGAAGCAGCTCTGGTGCACACAGAAGCAATAATACAGAAATACTTGTCCAGGGCAGAAACTAAGCTAACTAAAAGGGCTATAACAATTAGATATGTTGGAGATGAACCTGCTAAAAGATTTCACAGATTATATTTCAGTATTGACATAGGTGAAGCATAGTTAATGTGGTGTGTTTGTTGACAAAAATTGTCAGTACTTTTTTGGGCAAAGCTAGGCTGCCAAAAGAATACTTTTTTTCAAAAATGACCCATGTCATCTTGACCACTTCATTGTGACTATACTGGTCAGATCCACAGGCTCTAGCTCACACTATGTATCTAAAAGATTGTTCATATATTTGATGAAAAGAGTTTAAATGCCAATACTCAGTTCTAGTGGTGAACAATGTGGATGTTTGTATATCTCTGAAGATCAGTTCCATAAAAAAATAGACTTAATTATCTGGAGTGTTAGAATAGTTGGAATCTGGATACCTTTTTCTATATTGCTCCCAAAGGAATGGATATAGAAGATATTAGTTAACTTTCTAATATACATATTGACATTACACTCATGTACAAATGAATCCATTATTCTCTCCCTAATATTGGCGCCCTGAGCACTGCTCTTATAAGCACACTTTCCCAGAGCTCACATATTTCACAGCATTTCAAACTGAAAGCAGCCTCTCCACAAATTTCATTTAGCAATCCTCATGGTGACAGTCTCTGCTAGATAAAGTCACTGCTGTCCATTTTGCCCAGTAATAGCTATTGCCATTTATATCAACCTAGACACTCAGTGTTTCTAGCTAGGAGTGTAATGCTAGCAATAGTGAGTTTCTAATCACAAAGTGCCATTCAGCAGGGGTTACTTTAGGGAGACACCCTTTCCTCTGAAGAGATTTGGGAAAGTTAAAATCAGTGAACTTTGTTAAGAATGTTTCTTATAGATAAGAACTAAATGGTGTTTATTTTTAATGTATAACCTTTTAATAGCTTATTTTAAACCCTTTTTTGCAGCAGTTTGTTATTACATATTAACAGTGGGCACACAACACCAACCGAGCAATACCTGTTTTGCATCCAAAAAAGGAAGCATGCAAATGAAGTGTGTATTTTCTGTAATGACTGTATAGCACATTGAATCTGTCATTCCTTTTTGTCTGTGTAAAGACAGAAGCACTTCCTTTAGTGGATATTCTAGGCATTATAGTAAACACTAGCAAACCTTCAGAAAACCATTCATATTGTAGTCTTTTGCCAGCAGTGGAGGGAAAGCTAATAATTGCCGGATGCAAATAAATACTGTAACAAACTTTTAAAATTTGGAGAGGCATTGTTAGATCAGTGAAGCACAATCTGCCTCCAGCTTTGTTACATGATCAAAGTCAAACATTCTAGATTTAGTGATAGAAATGTAGCCGTGTTAGTCTGGGGTAGCTGAAGCAAAATGCAGGACAATGTAGCACTTTAAAGACTAACAAGATGGTTTATTAGATGATGAGCTTTCGTGGGCCAGACCCACTTCCTCAGATCAAATAGTGGAAGAAAATAGTCACAACCATATATACCAAAGGATACAATTAAAAAAAAATGAACACATATGAAAAGGACAAATCACATTTCAGAACAGGAGGGGTATGCGGGGGGGTGGGAGGATGGAAGGTAAGTGTCTATGAATAGATGATGTTAGAGGTGGGGAGAGTGGGATGTTTGTGAGTTAATGGTATTGGAGGTGATAATTAGGGAAGCTATCTTGGTAATGGGTAAGATAGTTCAAATGTTTGTTGAGTCCTTTTTGGAGGGTGTCGAATTTTAACATGAATGACAGTTCAGAGGATTCCCTTTCAAGTGCAGATGTAAAAGGTCTTTGTAGCAGAATGCAGGTGGTTAAGTCATTGAGAGAGTGTCCTTTCTGGTTAAAATGGCAAGAAACTGTTTTTTCTTTGTGATCTTGTCTGATATCTGTTTTGTGGGCATTAATCCTTTGGCGAAGTGTCTGAGATGTTTGTCCAATGTACATAGCAGACGGACACTTTCGGCACATGATAGCATAGATTATATTTCTGGATGCGCAGGAATATGTGTTCTTGATCTTATAACTCACTTGGTTAGGTCCAATAATGGTATCAGCAGAATGAATATGTGGACAAAGCTGGCAACGGGGTTTGTTGCAAGGGAAGGTGCCAGGGTTGGTAGTAGTGTGGTATGTCCTGTGGTTGTTGGTAAGAATCATCTTGAGGTTAGGTGGCTGTCTATAGGAGACTATGGGTCTGTCTCCCAGAGCCTCTTGGAGTATGGTATCCTGTTCCAGTATAGGCTGTAGTTTATTGATAATGTGTTGGACAGGTTTAAGTTGGGGGTTGTAGGTGATGACAAATGGTGTTCTATTGTTGGTTTTCTTGGGTCTGTCTTGAAGTAGATGGTTTCTAGGTATTTGTCTGGGTCTTTCAATTTGCTTTTTTATTTCTCCAGGTGGGTAGTTGAGGTTTATAAATGCTTGTAGAGATCCTGAAGCTACTGGTCTCTGTCAGTGGGATTAGAGCAGATGCGGTTGTATCGAAGGGATTGGTTATAGACGATGGATCGTGTGGTGTGTTCTGGATGGGAGCTGGAAGCATGTAGGTAACTGTATGAGTCGGTGGGTTTTCTGTAGAGAGTGGTGTTTAATTTTCCATTGTTGATTTGTACTGTGGTGTCCAGGAAGTGGATCTCTCGTGTAGAATGGTCCAGGCTGAGGTTGATGGTGGGGTGTAGGTTCTTGAAATCTCTCTGGAATATCTCCAGTGTTGCTTGGCCATGCGTCCAGATCATAAAGATGTCATCGATGTACCGTAGGTAGAGAAGGGGTGAAAGGGGACGGGAGTTGAGGAAACGTTGTTCTAGGTCAGCCATAAAGATGTTAGCATACTGTGGGGCCATGCGTGTACCCATGGCTGTGCTGCTGATCTGGAGGTATAAGTTGTTCTCAAACTGGAAATAATTGTGGGTGAGAACAAAGTTACATAGGTCTGCTATCAGGTTGGCAGTAGTGTCCTCTGGGATAGTGTTTCTAATTGCTTGTAATCCGTCTTCATGTGGGATGTTGGTATATAGAGCTTCTACATCCGTGGTGGCAAGGATGGTGTTATTGGGGAGGTTATCAATGTTTTCTAGTTTCCTTAGGAAGTCAGTAGTGTCTCGGAGATAGCTGGGGGTATTGGTTGCGAAGGGTTTGAGAAGAGAGTCTACATAGCTGGATAGACCAGTAGTGAGCGTGCCGATACCAGAGATGATGGGATGTCCGGGGTGCCCAGGTTTATGGCTCTTGGGAAGTAGATAGAACAATCCTGGTTGGGGGCCAGAAGGTGTTTCTGTGTGGATTTGTTCCCGAGTAGCTGTGGGGAGGCTTTTAAGGAGATAGTGTAGTTTCTTTTGGTATTCCAAGGTGGGATCTAGATTTATGATGCACATGAGACAGATTCAAAGAGTCAAAACCACTCGAGTAGCTATTAATTGTAGAATAACTTTGACTTAGATGTTTCAAAACAAACAAGAAAAATGTGGGCATGGGGCTGTAAAACAGAACATATGGAGAAAAACTTATCAGCACAAAATAAGAAAGGGGCCAGATATACCGCTTAAGTGCAACTCTGTTAAAAAGTCAATAGAACTGTAACTGCTTATGCCACCAATGGATGTGATCCATAATCTTATACACATATACACTGTGGTATAGACTGTAATGTAATGTAATAATACAGGCAGTCCCCGGGTTACATACAAGATAGGGACTGTAGGTTTGTTCTTAAGTTGAATTTGTATGTAAGTCGGAACTGGTACATATTGTAGGGGAAACTCTAGCCAAACATTTCTCCAGAGCTCAGTTTTATTCTCCCACACCTCACTTCCCTCAGTCCTTTATTCTCAAGCTGAGGTGTCTGCTGAGAAAAGCCGCTCCGCGTCTCCTTGGTCTGCTGGGGAGAGCGCTATCTCGCGTCTCCCTGGTCTGCTGGGGGGAAGCAGCTAGTGCGGGGTTGCCTCACCCTGTTTGTAAGCAGGGATCCGATGTAAGTCGGATCCATGTAACCCGGGGACTGCCTGTATATGCAAAGTACTCCAATTAGGAAGGAACAATCAGTTTCACACATACAGAATGGGAAGTGACTGTCTAGGAAGGAGGACTGCTGAAAGGGATTTAGGGGTCATAGTGGACCACAAGTTAAACATGAGGCAACAGTGTGACACTGTTGCAGAAAAAGCAAACATGATTATTGGATACATTAACAGGAGTGTTATGAGCAAGACCAAGCTCACTCTACTCTGAGCTGATTAGGCCCCAATTGGAGTATTGCATCCAGTTCTGGGCACGACATTTCAAGAAAGATGTGGAGAAACTGGAGAAGATCCAGAGAAGAGCAACAAAAATGATTAAAGGTCTAGAAAACATGACCTATGAGGGAAGACTGAAAGAATTGTGCTTGTTTAGTTTAGAAAAGAGAAGTCCAATGTGGGACATGATAGTGGTTTTCAAATATTTAAAAGGGTATTACAAGGAGGAGGGAGAAAAAATGTTCTCCTCAGCTTCTGAGGATAGGACAAGAAGCAATAGGATTAAATTGCAGCAAGGGAGGTTCAGGTTGTCCATTAGGAAAAATGTCCTAACTGTCAGGGTGTTAAACACTGGAATAAATTGCCTAGGGAGGTTGTAGAATCTCCATCACTAGAGACATTTAAGAGCAGGTTGGATAGACAGCCATTAGGGATGATCTAGAATCATAGAATACTAGGACTGGAAGGGACCTCGAGAGGTCATCGAGTCCAGTCCCCTGCCCTCACGGCAGGACCAAATACTGTCTAGACCATCCCTAATAGACATTTATCTAACCTACTCTTAAATATCTCCAGAGATGGAGATTCCACAACCTCCCTGGGCAATTTATTCCAGTGTTTGACCACCCTGACAGTTAGGAACTTTTTCCTTTATCTAGACAGTGCTTGGTCCTGCCGTGAGGGCAGGGGATTGCACTGGATGACCTCTCGAGCTCCCTTGCAGTTCTATGATTCTATGAATATTATACTATATGTAATAAATATATTGCTAACCCTGGAATTAATATTATAATAATAACAAAGCCCACTAAGGCTATGTCTATACTGCACCCTTTTTCCTCAAAACTTATGCAAATGAAACAGAGTAGAATATCACCATGCTTCATTTGCATAATTAATTAGGGGCCATTTTTGCATAAGAGCTGTGTGGAGATTTTTTCTTCCTGAAAAAATGAGGAAGAACTACTCTTGCCCAAGAGGGGGGTTTTGAACCAAAAAGGAGACATTTACACAGCTCCTTTTTGTGCAATAGCCTCTTACGCAAAAACGGCCCTAATTAATTATGCAAATGAAGCGTGGAGATATTGTACTCCACGCTTCATTTGCATAAGCTTTTGCAGAAGAAGGGTGCAGTATTGACGTAGCCTAAGATGAATTTCCTTTTTTGTGAGGCTGGAAGCTGTCTGGAGATGGAAAGCTTCTCCAGAAAGAGAACAAGCTAAGCAACATAATGTTGAGTCCATGCAGACCTGTCAAAGGCACAGGTGCCCAAATACTCACATGTTCTGCTGGTGATAGAGAGGAACTTAGGTGATCAATTATGTATGTACATAAACTCACAATGGATGTTTTTAGGAACAGGTCAGAAAAAACAACCATCAGAAATGGTCATGATTTACTTGGTTCTGCCTCATCATAAGGGGGATGGTCTAGATGAACTCTCATTGTTCCTTCCATCCCCAGATTTCTATGATTGCTAAACAAGAGCAGCCAGCTTGTCTCAATATGCTAAATTAATACAGCTGATCGCATATCCTTTATTAGGCATATATGCAATGGAAGCTCTTAAAAAGCAACACAATACATTACTAAAATGAGATTGTGCAACTAAAGCACACAGAGTAGAGAGACATTCAGAGAGGAAACCTATATATTTGGGGAGCCTAATGACCGTTTTAATTCCAGGATCAGGCCCACAGTTTTTTCTGTCTAGCCTCCACTTTTTTTCAGTCCACAACTCTCTTACAATTATCTTCAATAGGTTAATATAGGTGTAATTAAGTAGAAATTCATTAGCAGTTTTGTTTGGCAATACCTAAGGGGAAAGACTCCTGCCTAGTCCACTCCCTCTTATCTGTTTTGGTTCTTCAGGATTATCAGGACTAAAAACTTCCTTGTTTTCCACAAGTGAGCAAACATGACTGAACATACCCATAGAGCACATCTGTATAGTAAGAAAATGCCATTTTTATGTTCAGTAGAGCCCCACGCTTTCATATTCAATCTTTACAGAATGGAATTGCACTTTCAAATTAAAAACACAAGATGGCAACATTACAGGCCAGATCTTCAGCAGAAGTAAATGGTTGCAGCTCCATTGGTGTCAATGGAGCTATGTCAATTTAGACTCAGAGCCACTGAAGATCTTGTCCCTTTTTTCTATCACTAGGATAAATTCAGTTTCAATAATTTTGTTACTCTATCACTTTTGGTAGCACCTTCTACATCCAATTTTATCTTTAGAATGAAAATAATGGAAAAAGGGTAAACCAGTAGAAGAAATGACAGAAGCTCCAATAATTCTGCATCTGGAAACATACCCTAGCCTGAAATGAGCACTAGAACAAATTTGTGGAAAAATACGATTTTCTTTTCTTGACAAGTTGGTAGTTGTTTTGAAAAAGGGGAAGCCATTAGCGTGTGTGATTAGAAGAGGGAAATGAATGCTTAAAACATTGCAATTTTTATATAGTTATTAAAAGTCAGGGTGAAAAATACAAAAAAATGAAGGAATCCCACAGAGGTGTGACAGTGCATTGCAGGTTATGAATTACAATGTATGTACATTCTGTTTTTTCACTGATATATAGTCCATGCATCCCATTGGATCCATTTTTTTTCTGAAATAGCTCAATTTATCTTTTACTGGCAATAAAGCAATTTCATTTCTCTTAATACTTTTATTCAAGTCAACTACATTTTTCTAGGCAATCTTTGCTTTTCCAGCCATAGTGATGAATTGTGCTTAGTGGCTGTAGTCACAAACATTCTAACCAGCTGAATTTGTTTAATTTGGCAAATCAGAACAATTCCCTTAATATCAGTGCTAGGATTTTTTTTTTTTTTTTTTTTTTTGGAAGAAAGATTCTCAAAATAATTCCTGCATCCATTATTTTTCCAGGGCATGTTTGACACTTGAAAAGTTTAAAAACTAGACTTGAAAAAACCAATTAAGAATAACATGTAGGGAAGACGCATGAAGTATTGAGACAGGGTGAGATAGCAGAAAAGGTATTTTCAATGTCTAATTGCTATGATTATGTGAAGCGTTTTATGTAATCAGTTTGTTACAATATCAGCAGGTACCATTGTTTCTGCGTATGAACTTTTTAACAGCTGATTTGAATTTAGCTCTAAAAATTCCTTAAAAAAAAAAAAAAAAAAAGAGTGCCAAGCACCTCTCTACCATATCAGTTCAAGTGGAATCAATATTCAGAGAAGAACATTAAAGCAGCTAGCCTCTTTTGTTTGCAACATGCATGATAAAGAATGTCTTACATCAGAAGTTAAACACTGTCATCACTGCAGACCTTTTACTTCACAAATAGCACACACTTTTATGTATTAGAAATATTGCAAGATTGCAAACAACAACAAGAGAGGTAAAAGCAGACTATGATGACTGTTTTAGATGCTGGAAGAATCTGCGACACAGCAGGTTGCTTCTGCCCACATGTACCCTGTGATATTTTGTCAAGGGCATCTCCCATAGGTAGTGAAAAACTCTTGGCATTTCAAGTGTTGGAGACACACAATAGTGCCATCACAATCTCATAATAAAAAGCATTTTCAGAACCAGATAGATATTCAGAACTCCCAAGATATTCCAACCGTGAACAGAGGGAGTTGTGGCTTGTACACCAATATTGAGGTCATATGTGTTGGTTTGGATATGTGCCACCCAATTTATTAACACACACATACTCCTGGCTGCTGGAGCAGAAACCTTCCCCTCCCTCACCATGCAGCACGTCCTGTTCCCAGCCGCTGGTGCAGATCCCGCTTCCTCCTGCCCATGTGGCATGTCCCATTCATGGCTGCCAGAGCAGACACACTCCTCCACCACATGGCAGATCCTGTTCCCTGCCCCAGCCACCAGAACAGGCTCTTGCACCCCTGCCACATGGCAGCTCCAGCCACTGGAGAAGGCCTCCCTTTCCCACCATGCAGCCGCAGCAGGTCCCGGTCCCGTACCTCAGCAACTCCCTCACCACACCAACTCAGCCAATCCCACTCACTGGAGCAGTCGTGCTGCTGCATGGCTCTCCAGAGAAGGTGGGCAGGGTAAGATTTCTTTGTGAGCAGCCACGCAGGCACGCATCTTAGCAGGAACTATGTTCAGAACATTTTTTCCTCATGAGAGCTCTGTGGAAAAGAAAGATTGCTGCTTGTGGTTTGCCAGAAGCCCCAAAGATTCTTCTCACAAGTATCCTGGGCCAAACTGCTTCTACTATCATTTCCTCTGTAGAATTATCATTGTTAATATACTTAAATGGCAGAACAACTAACTGTGGTACATAAACTATTACTTAAATTATGTTCTGTACCAGCTGTTTGGAAGGTACAACACATAACATGTCTGTTTAAAAAAAGGCTTTAAAGATGATCTTGGCAATTATAGGCTGGCAAACAGGCGACCCCCGCATTTATGACCTGATTGGTTCCAGAAGAACTGTTTTAAGTCAAACCCTTATTTCCCATAGGAGCAATGTTATAAATGGCGATTCTATTCCTGGAAACCCATTTCCTACCCTAAAAATACCAAAATTGACCACGGAAATGGAGGAAAACTAAATTAAATAGTTCAAATAATGCACAAAGGTAACTAAAATGTCAAGACCAATGTGGCAGAGATGTGCATAGGTCAAGCAGCAGCTGCAGACTGGTGAGTTTGACTGATCTTGTGCACTTCCTGTTTTGGGATGATGTGTGGAGTCTGCATTGCTGTGGACATAGATTGGGGTGGGGGTTTAGGAGCTATCTTGCATGAAAAAAATGGTTGTAAATATGGGGTGGTTGTAAGTCGAGGGTCGCCTGTACCTAACTCCAGTACAGTACAAAGTGGTTGAAATTATAGTGAAGAACAGAATTCTCAGACAAATCAGTGAACCTGGTTTGTTGGCAAGAGTCAAAATGCCTTTTGAAAAGGAAAATAATGCCTCACCAATCTCTTAGAATTCATTGAAAGAGATCAACTAAGATGCATACAAGGGTGATCCATTGGATATAGTGTATTTGGACTTTCAGAAAGCCTTTGACAAGGTCCCCACCAAAAGCTCTTAAGCAAAGAACAAATGCAAAGTAAACTGCTTAGAAAGAAACAATCCATCATTTAGCTGCACATACACAAAATGAGACATGGGAAATGACTGCCTTGGAAGGAATATTGTAGAAAAGGATCTGGGGGAGCATAACTGAACACAAGTTCAATATGAGTCAACAGTGTAAAACTGTTGCAAAAAAAGCAATCATTCTGGGATATAGAGGTGTTGTAAGATAGACATGAGAAGTAATCTTTCCTCTCTGCAGTGTGCTGTTTTACCTCAACTGGATTATTATGTCCAGTCTTGGGCACCACATTTTAGGAAAGATGTGGACAAATTGAAGAAAGTCCATAGAAGAACAACAAAATAATTAAAGTTTAGGAAACAGGTTCTGAGAGTGAAGATTGAAAAAACTGGGTTTGTGTAGTCTGGAGAAAAGAAGACTGCGAGGGCACAAGATAACAGTTTTCAAGTACATAACTGTTACCAGACAATGGGTGAAAAATTGTTTTCCTTAACCTCTGATGATCGGACAAGAAACAATGGGCTTAAATTGCAGCAAGGGCATTTTAGGCTGGACATTAAGAAAAACTACCTGTCAGGGTGGTTTAAGCACTGGAATAAATTGTCTAAGGAGGTTGGGTAATCTCCATTATTGGAGATCTTAAAGAGCATGTTATATAAACACCTGTCAGGGATGAGGTAGGTAATAATTAGTTCTGCAATGACTGCAGGGGACTAAACTAGATAACCTCAAGTTCTCTGTCAAGCTTTCAATTCTATTCTATATATGCAAAAGGAAGGTTTCTAATTTAGCTCAAGAATGAGATCTTGCAGTCATTGTTGATAGTTCTATGAACACATCTTTTCAATATGCAACAATATTAAAACAAAACATTAGGAACCATTAGGAAAAGGATAGATAATAAGACATGCTCTGGATAAAACTATGGTATGCCCACACTTGGAATACAACGTGGAGTTCTGATGGTCTCATCTCAAAAAAGGCAAAGGCACAAAATGAGATCAAACTAGCTACAGGCAAAAAGGGAAACAAGACGACCTTTTATAAATACATTAGAAGCAAGAGGAAGACCAAGGACAGGGTAGGTCCACTGCTCAGTGAGGAGGGAGACGCAGTAACAGGAAACTTGGAAATGGCAGAGATGCTCAATGACTTCTTTGTTTCGGTCTTCACTGAGAAGTCTGGAGGTGTGACTAACGTAGTGAATACAAGCAGAGAGAGGGTAAGTTTAGAAGATAGGATACACAAAGAACAAGTTAAAAATCACTTAGGAAAGTTAGATGTCAGCAAGTCACCAGGTCCTCATGAAATGCATCGCAGGATACTCAAGGAGCTGATAGAGGAGGTGTCTGAGCCTTTAGCTATGATCTTTGGAAAATCATGGAAGACAGGGGAGATTCCAGAAGACTGGAAAAGGGCAAATATTGTGCCCATCTATAAAAAGGGGAATAAGAACAACCCAGGAAACTACAGACCGGTCAGTTTAACATCTGTCCCAGGGAAGATAATGGAGCAGGTAATTAAGGAAATCATATGCAAACACTTGGAAGGTAATAAAGTGATAGGGAATAGCCAGCATGGGTTTGTGAAGAACAAGTCATGCCAAACTAATCTGATAGCTTTCTTTGATAGGATAACGAGCCTTGTGGATAAGGGAGAAGCAGTGGATGTCATATACCTAGACTTTAGTAAGGCATTTGATACGGTCTCGCATGATATTCTTATTGATAAACTAGGCAAATATAACTTAGATAGGGCCACGATAAGGTGGGTGCATAATTGGCTGGATAACCGTAGTCAGAGAGTCGTTGTTAACGGTGCTAAATCCTGCTGGAAAGGGATAACAAGTGGAGTTCCACAAGAGTCTGTTTTGGGACCCGTACTGTTCAATATCTTCATCAATGATGTAGATATTGGGATAGAGAGTACGCTTATTAAGTTTGCAGATGATACCAAACTGGGTGGGGTTGCAACTTCTTTGGAAGATAGGGACATAATTCAAAAATGACCTTAGCAAGTTAGAGAAATGGTCAGAGGTAAACAGGATGAAGTTTAATAAAGAGAAATGCAAAGTGCTCCACTTAGGAAGGAACAATCAGTTCCATACATACAAGATGGGAAGCGACTGTCTAGGAAGGAGCATGGCGGAAAGATATCTAGGGGTCATAGTGGACCACAAGTTGAATATGAGTCAACAGTGTGATGCTGTTGCAAAAAAAGCAAATATGATTCTAGGTTGTATCAACAGGTGTGTTGTAAGCAAAACTCGTGAAGTCATTCTGCCGCTCTACTCTGCACTAGTTAGGCCTCAGCTGGAGTACTGTGTCCAGTTCTGGGCGCCACATTTCAAGAAAGATGTGGAGAAATTGGAAAGGGTACAGAGAAGAGCAACAAGAATGATTAAAGGTCTAGAGAACATGACCTATGAAGCCAGGCTTCATGAACTGAGCTTGTTTAGTTTGGAAAAAAGAAGATTAAGTGGGGACATGATAGCGGTTTTCAAATATCTAAAAGGGTGTCACAAGGAGGAAGGAGAAAATTTGTTCCTCTTGGTTTCTGAGGACAGGACAAGGAGTAATGGGCTTAAAGTGCAGCAAGGGAGGTTTAGATTGGACATTAGGAAAAAAATTCCTAACTGTCAGGGTGGTCAAATATTGAAATAAATTGCCAAGGGAGGTGGTGGAATCTCCCTCTCTGGAGATATTTAAGAACAGGTTAGATAGACATCTGTCAGGGATGGTGTAGACAGAGCTTGGTCCTGCCTTGAGGGTGGGGGGCTGGACTCGATGACCTCTTGAGGTCCCTTCCAGTCCTATGATTCTATGATAATGGGACTGGAAAAAGTGCAGAAAAAGGGCAACAAAAATCATTAGGAGTATGGAATAGCTTCCATACAAGGAGAGATTAGAAGGACTGGGTCTGTTCACCATAGAAGATGACAAAGGGAGGATGTTATATTGGTCTATAAAGTCATGCATGGCATAGAGAAAATGAATAGGGAAGTGCTATTACCCCTTTAATTAGCAAAAGAACTAGGAGTCCCCTGAAGAACCTGATAGCCAGCAGGTTTAAAAAAATATTAAAGTACGTACAGGTTAGACCTCTAAAATCTGGGATGCTCTGGTCCAGCAACATCTGGGCTACGTCTACACTGGCCCCTTTTCCGGAAGGGGCATGTAAATTTCATGAGTCGTAGTAGGGAAATGCGCGGGGGATTTAAATATCCCCCGCGGCATTTAAATAAAAATGTCCGCCGCTTTTTTCCGGCTTTTAAAAAAGCCGGAAAAGAGCGT
This sequence comes from Pelodiscus sinensis, assembly GCF_052426305.1. NCBI lineage: Eukaryota > Metazoa > Chordata > Testudines > Trionychidae > Pelodiscus > Pelodiscus sinensis. Next base: position 206,576,078 of record NC_143052.1, read on the forward strand.
CTACACTGGCCCCGATCCTCCGGAAAAAGTGCCCTTTTCCGGAGGATCTTATTCCTTCAAAGTAGGATCATTGGTCTGATTCAGAATGGATATTCTTATATGCTTATGGTTAAAACTTAGTCAACATTAAAAATAAGGTCACTGTACACCTGAGACAAAGGCAAGGTACTATGAACTGCTGAAATATTAAGTTCTAAGGCTTGATTCTGATCACGTTTATATGAGTGTAAACAACACATATCCTCCTTCCCCTTGCCATGCTCACGATGTTAAGGGAGTTACGCTATTCAGCATTTGCTGTACGGCTATGACAGAGGAATGGGAACAAAGCTGATACTATCAGAATCCCTCTTTTCAATGTATTTCTTTGATAATATGCTTATTTCTGTTCTCTCTTGAGCATTAAATAGCCAATTCAAGTCTAAAAAACATGTACAAATGCTTCAGGAATCTGCAGAGTGAAATAAAACCCCTTAACTGCTTTAAACTGCTTCCTAGAATCAATTTTTTCCCTAGAAGTTACATTCTGTGCCATCTTTCAGTGTTCATGGGCATATCTCTGTTGAGCTCCCCTTAAACCATTTCTTCTCTGTTCAGAGTAAAACCTGCTCTAATATATTTTGTAGATTAATATTGATGTGATACTATTTTTACTTTACCTGTACAAAAGTTCTGTGTTATAACATTATGCACATGTACATACAATTGCAGAATGTACATACAATTACACTTTGCATGCAAATCAGAGAGTTTCAAGAGCAAATACTTATTTTTGCACATAGCTGTCCATTTCATGGTGACTGCATTTACACTTTCTGAAAGTCAGGACCAAAATTCTTTCTTGTCTATGAATACTGTTCTTGGGACAGTCTCCTCACATATACGACAAAGGTTTTCAATATTTTTCATATTTTAACTACTATGTAAATGCCAGGATAAGTTAAGATGGAACTAGTATTGCACTACAATCTACAAATTTTCTTTACTGCATCCTAGAATCCTTCTCCACAATGATCATATCACATCACATTGACTAATTGTTATGAATTACTTATAAAGACTTGTTATGAATGACTCATAGGCATAGCGACTCCAGTGGAGTGATCAGAATCTCATGACCAGTAAACTGTTACAGACAGCTTTGCCAGAGCATACTTCTCCTGTCAGGACAATGGACTTCCCTGTGACCTAATGGAATGCTTAGCTTTCTAGAGGTTGAAGAAAGCATAGTGCGTTGCCAACAGATCATTTATTAGTGATTTGTTTGTACATTAAATGATTTGTAGTCCTTGCCCAATGTTACTAAGGCTTTTTTAATGCCCTTTACATCAAGGTTCATCTTTGTGTGTCACCATGGTAGTCATATGATCTATGAGTGAATTATGAAGGAAGAGCAGCGGAGCATCAATGGTGGAAGTCTTGCTCTGAATTAGACAGACTGCAGAATAGGGATTTTTTAAAAATCTTATATCATGTCTGACTAGAAAGCAAAGCATTTTTTTGTGTGCTCCATAGAGTTCACACAGTGCCAGTCAACAGAACCGTTCATAAAGGCTGGGTTCATCTCATTTGAGACTTGTAAAAATGTAGAATGTTTCTTATTCTGGAGTTTTCACATTATTTTGTAGATAAGCTATCTCAGATCTGAAGCCATGTCTGTCTCATGGATAGTGGGACAAATTCAGACTCTAGATTGCCTAGGTTTCAGCTTGTGAAATGAGAATACAGGTTATGCTCTATAGGTCAAATCAATTTGCCTACTGCCTGTGGACAGCCAACAGTGAAGAACTAAACCACAATAGGAGATAATTGTTGATATCCTTTTGAAGATGGCAAGATCACAATCTTTTAAAGAAGCCATTGTTAGGCCCTAGGGTAAGAAGCCTCTCTCACCACAGATAATCTTTGCAATTATCACACCTTGTATAATTTATATATTTTGGAAGTAGACCAGGAGAACTCAAGCAACATTTGTTTAAAAATAAATTGTATGTGGCCATAAACATCTGATAACCAAAACAGAAGTTACTGTTTTCATGCTATTTAATACAGTTATTGTTAGCTGTTGGGATTACATATTATGCAATTTGGCTTTATCTGATTCCATTGTCAAGTCCTATGACTTCAGTGAAACCACAGTTTAACTGGATCACAATGTAATTCCAGAATGAAGTGGGTGGGCCAGCAATACAGACTCACTATACCAGTATAGAGCCAGAGTCTTAGCTGGTGTAAAATCAGCACAACTCCATTGATTTCAATCACTTTCAAAAGGCAGGAGGAAAATTCATTTTAATGGACCTTTACCTTTTCATAGATTCATATGTTCCATGATTAGAAAGGACATTTTGATCATCCAGTCTGACCTCCTGATTAAACACAGGTCATAGAAGTTCCCCTGCATAATTCCTACAGCATTTCTTTCAGACCCCCACCCCCCTCAAATTTACAAATTGTAAGTGATGGAGAATCCACAACTCTCTCATCATCAAGTGCACACAGTCAACTGAAGGCTATGGCATCAGTCACAATGATCAAGGTTGATGGTGTCACACCAGACATCGGGTAGTGAAGTTCTCAAACCTGGCTCAATCCTGTGAATCCCTGAACTTCTGGGGTGGCCCTGCACATTGCCCCAGGTCATGTTAGAGAGTGTATACTTCTTCCATTGTCAATACAGAGTTTGGGAGCATGGTATATGGAGTCTTTTTGTGCATGGTCAAAGACATACACTTTTGATATATTAAGTGACTGAAGGAAGGGCAGATCTCAGTGAGACTGACATTTTGTACAGAATCCAAGTACTTGATGCTCAGGAATTGGCATTGACAGTGCCTATGAATTGCCTCTAGCCATTCCAAGTCTGCCTGTAGGAGAATCCACCCTCACTCTTAGTAAATTGTTTCTATGGTTAATTACTCTCACTGTTAAAAATTTGCACCTTAATGTCAGTCCTCCCAGGTGAGAGAGATCTGACCCATAACATGACCCAATAGGCTTTTCATAGGAGTCACAGCACATCAGTATCAGTCTATTCTCAATGACAGTTCAGAGTAAATAGCATTCACTTTTCAGCTTTACTGCAATGTTGCAGCATGATACCACTCAGTAAAACTCTCCTTGACATCTGAAGTGTTTAACACAATCTCCCCAAAGTGGCAAATGTGTTACCAATGGTTCTAATATTCCAAATTGCAGGGTGATGTTAAAACCAATTACCAAAGCATGCTCTTTGCGGTTGAAAACAGGATTTTTTTTATTATGCCCTAGAGCAACCTATCTTAATTCTCCTTCACATCACCGTCTAGAGGGTTCCACAACAGCTTCAGAGAAAGGTGCAGTATAGGTCACATTTTAATCTTTTGAATTCACTTTCACAGCACGTTGAAAATTCTTACAATTATGAGACAGTCCAGATGCTTTATAGTTGAGGTCAACGTCAGAGTCTGTTTAGGGTAAAATTCTGAAAATCTAGCTTGATCTGAATTTCAGCAGCCTGAACAATGCAAACACATCAAACTGAGAGCCAGAACCTCTTAGATTGCTCCTAACGCATGTTTAATTTGGATGCTCTGTAGTTGTGTCATTACCGATTCCTTACAAATAGCAAGAGTTATTCTATAGCAACACATTAAACAGTGCTAACTTATCCAACTGGGAAATTCCACAGAGAAAAATCAAACAGGGGAGATATATTATAATTGTGCTGAAGTCTAGTCAAGACATTGGGGCTAACATTCCTCCCACTAAAAATATACCATGGCATTTTCACTTTGAAAGAAACTGTATTTTACATCCTATCTTTGAGGTAAGCCCTCTTGCAGCAGTTAGTTGCCCAGAGGGAAGAGTGCTACCTCATGAGTTACCAGCACCAAACTCTGGGATGACTTCTGAAGTCTCTGCTGTGGTCACATCTCAAGGCTGCAAGCCAGATCTGAAATGTGTAATCTGGTTGAAATTTTCTGTAATCCTACTATTACAGACCAAGGGCAAGAGACAAACCTGATAGCTGGTAATGAGTTGCAGCTGAGTTAACCAGTTCAAGTGTACTCCAATTTTTTGGCATCATGAGATGCATGTCATGGAAGATACCATGACTCACTGGCAATTAACATCATTGTTAATGCACCAGTCGCTTAACTTTGTGAGTGTAAGGACATAAAATAAAATTATAATTATTAAAATGTGTTTGCCAGCCAAGCAGAAGTTACTTCAAGAGTAATGTAGTTTTTCCATCTGGGAGTAACTGCCAAAGAACTTTGAAAAATAATGAGAATTTGTTTACATATTGCATAACAGACCCATCAAGCTAATGGAGAGGGCAAAGAAACCTTAAGTTATGTATTTTTCAACTAAGGAAAAAAAGATATTAGCTCTCTGATTTTGGCAAATAGATCCTGATCCAGAAACTGGGTCAAACATCTTAATGGAAACAAGACATGAACATTTTTGTTACTAAAATTGTTCTCTCTCTATTTGTCTTGTAACCATGTGACTTCAGTCCTTACACTTGCAATCACTTAGAACCTCTTTCTTTGGAATGAAATACCCTTATTTTTACATTTAATTTAGACCAATATAGTGCTGTGTTTGAACTGAAATGTTTGGTAACTCCAGTTTAAATAATATTTACTCTTAATTGGAACAATGAACCTTAACATTTCTCTGATTGTTGTGGGCTGGACTTTTCAGAATAAACATTTTTGGGAAACGGGCTGGAGAGAGTTTTCTAGTTGTTAACCGATGTTGGGGGAGACTATTAAAAGTCTGTAGCATTGCAAGCAGGCTTCTGGATCCAAAGCGCTGACCAGGGCTGCCCACTACATAGAGTGAATGCTTATTGCTGACTGTGAGAGTCCCAGGCAGAAAACTACAGCAGCAAAGTTTTACAACACTAAGGCTATGTCTACACTGTAGGCTTTTTGCACAAGAACGGTTGTTCTTGCACAAAAACTTGTGGAGTGTCTACACTGCACGCGTGTTCTTGTGCAAGTAAATTTACAGTAAAGCGTCAGAAAAGAGGGCTTCTTGCACAAGAGCTATTTCTCTCCCCATGAGGGATAAGCCCTCTTGTACAAGAGCTCTTGAACAAGAAGGCAGTGTGGATGGGCAACAGGGTTTCTTGCGCAAGAAACCCCTATGGCTAAAATGGCCATCAGAGCTTTCTTGCACAAGAGTGTCTATATCTCCATTGTTGCTCTAGCGCAAAAGCACATGGCAGTGTGTATGCACTCTTGTACCCCCCAGGATTGTGTCGGGTGGGTTCGGGTCGGTAAGGGCGGTGCTTGGGCAGGTGGGATAAAGGGCCTACCAGCAGTAAGGTGGAGGGGCGGGTTCCCGCGTGGCCTAGTGGATAGGGCTCAGTTCTTGCGCAAGAAGCCTGCAGTGTAGATGTAGCCTTAAGGATTACTGGATATGGAGTAACTCTTCATCTGTCTGGATTCCACCCCAGAATCTCATACCTATTTCCAGAGTAAGATACTGAAAAAAATGCCATCAGTCCTGAATGTTTATTAGGGTGTTTTGCTGAACTGAAGCTGACAAGCTCATTGCTATAATGGTCCAGGAAATATACTGTGCTATAAATGCATGAGTTCTTCACAAGAACATTATAGTCAAAATTTCTTCACTTTTCACCTGCCATTATTTAAATGGCTGAATGCAGTTCTATTGAACATGGCATATTATTACAACAGAATGTTTATCACAAAAAAAGGAAATAGAAAAGGACAAAGATGCTACCACAGCAAAAGAAAAACAGAAAAATAAATTGAGAGCAAGATTCTGGAGGTTCACTTCTAAAATCATAATATTATCAATCTCTTTCTAGTCAGCAGGAAGAGATTTTATGTTATTAAAAAAAAGGCAGAATACATGGTGTTACTTTCTGCAAAGCACAAGAAAATACCAGTGGTGGCCATATAGGAATTAATACCAGAACTCCCATTGAACTCAGTATATCCAGGATTTTACCCCAAACTATTAAATGTTTCAGAAAGAATTCCAAGTAAGATACACAGAATAAACTACAGCTGGGACAAAGTCTGCTTTCATTGAGCAGGCTGAGATATGAGGGTCAGGAATAATATATTGTAAGTCGAGCCACTAGATGGAGAATGGAGTTCCATTCAGGATATCTCTAGGTTCTGCATGGTCCCATGTGAACTAAACATATGGGATTTCTAATTTTTAGGAGGTGTCCTGTGACACATTAAAGACTAACAAATTTATTTGGGCATAAGCTTTAATGGGCTGCAGCCCACTTCATCAGATGCATGAAATGGAAGCTTCAATTTGGCAGGGAGGGACTGTACACACACACACACACACACACACACACACGTTACATTACTATATGGAAGATCAGTGCTGCTGAGGCTAATTCTATCAGGGTTAATGTGGTCTACTTCCAACAGCTAATGAGAAGGTCAGAATATCAAAAGCGTTAAAAATAACTTTTGTAGTGAGTTAGCCATTCCCAGTCCCTGTTTACGCCCAATATGATGGTGTCCAGTTTGCATATGAATTCCAGCTCAGCAGTTTCATTCTGCAGTCTGTTTTTTATGTTTTTGCTCAAACATATGGTAACTTTCAGGTCTTTACTGAGTGCCCATAGAGGTTGATGTGCTCTCCCACTGTTTTTTGGATATTGCCATTCATGATGTCTGATTTGTGTCCATTTATTCTTTTGCATAGAGACAGTCCAGTTTGGCCAAAGTACATGGCAGAGAGGCATTGATGGCACACAATGACAATTATCACATTAGTAGATGTGCAGATGAATGAGTTCCTGATGATATGGGATAGTTTGTGTCCTGGGATGGTGTCAGTGTGGTAGATACATAGACAGAATTGACAATGGTGTTTGTTACAGGGAGTGGTTCCTGGGTTAGTGTGTCTGTTGTGTGGTGTGTAGTTGGTGCTGAGTATTTGTTTCAGGTTGGGGTGCTCTCTGAAGTGTAAGGAGGGAGGCCAATCTTCTTCTGTGGGAGTGAGGGATCATGATCTAGAATGGGTTATACATCCCTGAAGATGTGCTAGAAAGGTTTTAGCTGGGGACCTTCAGTAATGCTCAGTGGCATTCTGTTCCTTTTTTTTTGGTTGGGCATGTCCTGTAGTAGGTGACTTCTGGGTATCTGCCTAGCTTTGTCAATCTGTTTCTTCATGTCCTCAGGTGGACATTGCAGGTTTAAGAATGTTTGACAGAGATCCTGTAGGTGTTTATCTCTGTATGAAGGACTGAAGCAAATGTGATTGTACCATAGAGCAATGGATAGGGCATAAACAATGGATCATGTGATGTATCCCAGATAAAAGCTGGAGGCATGTTGGTAAATATGGAGGTCAATAGGTTTCTGGTATGGGGTGGTGTTTATGTGACCAACACTAATTTGCATTGAAGTGAATTTCTTGTGTGGACTTGTCTAGGCTAAGGTTGAAAGTGGGGTAGAAATGGTTAAAATCCCAGTGGAATCATGGCCAAATACAATTGCTAGTTTTTAAGGTGCCACATATCTCCTTATTGTTTTTGCCAAAACAGACTAACATGGCTACTCCTCTGAAACTTGATCCCATGGAAAGTGAGTCTAAAAAAGAATTTAAGAGTGCTGGAAGCTGTTCAAAGATACATTAGTAAAACACACAAAAGTAAACTATCCCATTTCTTATGAAACTGAAACTAAAACAAAAAGTAGAAGCTAGGTCAAATTACAAAAAGATGGATAGATTTTTTTTTTAAAAATGCAGATTTGTAGGGCAATATTGGAAAAGCTAAGGCACAAAATGTGATTAAACTAGCTAGAGACATAAAGGGTAACAAGAAAATATTCTACAAATTCATTAGAAGTAAGAGGAAAACCCAAGGACATTTCCTTACTCAATGAGGGGGGAAAGACAATAATAGAAAATGTGGAAGTGGCAAAGTGGTAAATTACTTTTATATTGCAGTTTTCATCAGAAAGGTTAGTAGTGATTGGAGGTCTAATACAGTGAACATAAGAGAAAATGAGGGAGAATCAGACTCTAAAATAGAGAAATGCCAAGTTAAAAATTATGTAGACAAATTAGACGTTATTCAGTCAGCAGACCTTGATGAAATGCATCCTAGAAAACTCAAGGAGCTGACTGAGGAGACACTTGACTCATTAGCAATCATCTTCAAAAACACAGACGATGGGACTATTCAGATGTCTGGAAAAGGGTAAGAATAGTGCCAATCTATAAAAAGGGGAAATAAGGACAACGTGGATAATTACAGTCAGGCATCTTAACTCCAGTATCCAGAAAGATAATGGAGCAAATAATCAAGCATTCCATTTATAAACACCAAGAAGATAACAAGGTGATAAGTAGCAGCATTAATTTGTCAAGAACCAATCATATCAAGCCAACAGATAGCTTTCTAACAAGCCAGATGGATGTGGGGTGGGGGAGAGGGGAGTGAAAGATGTGGTATATATGGACTTTAGCAAGGCTTTTGGTACTGTCTCACATGACCTTCTCCTAAACAAGCCAGGGAAATACAACCTACATAGAGCTATCATAAAATGGGTACATAACTTGTTAGAACACTATTCCCAGAGAGTAGTTATCAATGGTTCGGAGTCAACTACAAAGGGCATATCAAGTGGACACCTGTAGGGATCAGTTCTAGATCTGGTTCTGTTAAATACCTTTATCAATTATTTAGATAATGGCATAGAGAATACACTTAACTTATAAAATTTGCAGAAGATACCAAGCTGGCATGGGTTTCAAGTGCTCTGGATGATGGGATTAAAATGGATCAATGGTGTTAATGGTGTTAAGTAAATAGGATGAAATTCCAGGATGACGAATGCCAAGTATGCCTCTTGCGAAGAAACAATCAGTTACATGTCTACAAAATGGGAAATTACTGCCTTGAAAGGAGTACTATGGAAATGAATCTGGGAGTCATAATGGAACACATATGCTATGAGTCAACAGTGTAATGCTATTTTTTTAAATGCAAACATTCTGGGATGTATTAGCAGGAGTATTGTAAAAGCCAAACATGAGAAGTAATTCTGCTCTACTCAGCACTGAGAAGGCTTCAGCTGGAATATTATGTCCAGGTCTTGATGCCACATTTCAGATAAGATGTAATCAAACTGGAAAAACTCCAAAGGAGAGCAACAAAAATGATCCAAGGTCTAGAAAATACGATCTGTGAGGGAAGATTGAAAAAACTGGGTCTGTTAAGTCAGGAGAACGGTAGACTGAAGGGGGATATGATAATCTTCAGGTACATGAAAGGCTGTTTCAAGGAGATGGGTGAAAAATGTTGTCAACCTCTGAAGACAGGAAAAGAAACAATGGGCTTAAATTGCAGCAAGGGAGGTTAATTTTGGACATTAGGAAAATCTTCCTAACTGTCAGGGTTAAGCACTGGAACAAATTGCTTAGGGAGCTTGTGGAATTTCCATCATTGGATATTTAAATAACAGTTTAGACAAACACCTGTTAGGAATGGTCTAGGTACTATTTAGTCCATCCTGAACTGCAGGAGACCAGATTAGATGACCTATTGAGGACCCTTCCAGTCATATATTTCTATTATTCTGTGTTTGGATTACATTTCCTCTTTTGATATTCTTTTCTACTCAATAAATCTCCAGTCAGCCAAGAAATTATGTTGGCCTCTTGGGCATTCAGATTCTTTTAAGAGGTTTTCCCTTCAGTATAATAATACCTTTCTTCCCTACAACTGCTAGATTGGAAAATTATGCATTTTGATATCTGTGACTATAAAGATTCTCATGGTACACTACTAATATTTAAATAAATAATAACAAAAACAACTCTTGTACTGTTCCTTGCATGTTGTAGCTCACCACAATGACTTCCATTTAATTACCCAGGGGATTTATAGAACGCAATACTACTTAAATCACTGTTTACCAAGTACCTAACAATAATACTTATTCCAGAATTATGTGGCTCGATAGTAAACTGCTACACACATCTTGTGTACTATGCTCATCCTAAACTTTCAAATTAAAAAGGACACCAATGATATAAGTGTTTCTAGTGTAAGAATCTAATTATTTTAGCACTGGTATATTTCAGTTTTCAGTATTTAAAACCTTGTTAGGAGATTCTGGGACTAAGAAAAAGTTTGCTAAGGTACAAATCAGAAAAATCAAAGCGTATGCATTTAGGAAAACATTGTCCGCCCTGGTACAGCCAGTATTGATGCAAACATCACAATATGCCAAGCTCAAAATTGTGATATGAAGTATATAGGACCAAGTTTCCTCTTGATGTATAGTGAATTATCTCAAAAATTATAACTGTATTAAGTAGTGCTCTAAGACTGATCTCTTCATTATTGATTGATACATAACAAAATAAAGATACTAATGCTGTACATATAGCAAATTACTTCACTATTAGTAATTAGGCAGCAGTATTTTCCCAAGAGGGGAATTAAAATTCCTTTTTTTTTTTGCACTGTAAGAATTTCCCCACTTGAAAAGAATCCAAGATGACTAAATGGGCAGCTCAGTAAACATGATTTTGTATTACCATCCCCCACAACTTATATTACTGAAAATTGTCATAGTTTTCACAACATCACTAATGTTCTAGAGCAGGGGTCTCCAAACTACGGCCCGCGGGCCGGATGCGGCCCGCGAGGCCCTCTCATCCGGCCCGTGGAGACCTTTTTGTCTGGCCCCGCCTTCTTCCGCGTGCCGGCGAGATTATCCCTGAGGCGCTTGAGTCCGAGCATTGGTGTCAGCGGGAGAAACGGATTCGCAGGCGGCTGCGCGAGGCCCCAGCGCGCGCACGGGACAGCAGGTAGCCCAGGTCAGGGACGGCTCCGCGTGCCGCTTGGCCGGGCAGGCGAAAAAGGGGGGTCTCGAAGGCGGGCTCCGGATCAGACCCGGCGGCAGAGGATCGCGGGAGGCTGGACGGAGGGGAGGAAACCCGACGGTGGTTTCTCAGGGGCTAGGAGCGAGGGGCTACTTCTCCGGGGGCGGGGCTGAGGAGCTGGTGCCCATTGCAGGAGGCGGTCTGGTTGCTGTGGCACAGTGATAACGTGTCTGCTTTCAAACCAGCTTTTCCCATTAAAATGCATGCCCCTTGTTCCATGAGGCTATGTTACAAATTGTCACCTCATTCCCGGCATGATAGGAGAGCGATCACATCTCTTCAAGTGTGAGTGTCTTAGGCTGAACATATTGAACCACCCCCAATTTCAAACAGTGATTTCTAAAGCCAGAAATGTCTGCTATTTTGGCATCCAGGAAACAATTTCACCATTCACACTAATACAGGTGTTCATGTGTAGTGTATCAATGTGTTATTAAATAATAACTGAATAAAATAATATTAAATAAATAATTAAAAACAACATCCATTTTTTGATTGGTTTTTATTTGGACCTCAAGTGTGTAGTCGGCCCCCGAACTGCTGTTTGATAGTTAATGCGGCCCTCGGGCAGAAAAGTTTGGAGACCCCTGTTCTAGAGTTATAAAGGCCTGCAATTTAGCATTGAAAGACAACTTTACAATAGGCTAACTACCATCACTCAACAAAGCACTTTTAAGAAAAAAAATTTCTTAAGAAGTGAATGAGAGTAGGTGGAGGAGTCTCAACTGGAAGCATCATTATCAGCAGTATCAAGAATGTATATGGCCTTTTCTGAGAACCTACACCAAACAATTTGAAATGTAGAAAACACTTTTTTCTTATGAAGAAGGACATAGAATTTGTGTGCTGAGGAGACAGTTTCTCCTTATACGCCCAAATTTAATTCACAACATCTAGCCTTCAGTTACAATTTTTCAGATAGGATCTGAAGTGCCCATTACACTTTATTCTTGGAACCCCTTTTCTCCCTACCCCCTTTTGCTTTTTGGATGGTGCCATGGTTGCTACTTATATTCTCAGGGAAGGACGGAACTATCTGGAGGCTGACACATCTCTGATTCATCACATGGTGGATGCTTATGACATGAGCGCTCTTTCAGCCTTTAGTCTCCAGCAAGGGCATCAAGTTAACACACAACTGTGGTGGAGAATTTTTAGGAGAAAACACTGAGGAAAAAAAGAGCAGAAAACAGAAGTTATTGATTCTATAGCTATTTTAACCTAGAAAGGGATTTCTACAACACTAAGACATTACATGTCAGACCAGAAGGCACGTTAGCTTGTATCAAATATTTGATAGCTGAATTGTTTAAACTCTGCTATGACAAAAGGCTATATTAATACCTGAACAGATATATATTCATGCATTAGCAATAAAAAGTATTATAACTGTGAGATCCACAAACAGCTTTGTTTAAATTATGCATGCAAACTTTATGGAACAGCCTATCAGCCGATCATCTCCTGTTGCCATTTGATGCATATTAATTTTATGCTCTACTGCTTCAGCTGCTATTTCATCAGGATGTTTACTGCTATTAAGGTATATTACTTCACAGGGAAGAAATATTGTCATTATACATGCACACACATTTACATAGGGCACAGTACATGTATCAAGATTAAATACAGTAAGATACTGACTAAATATTTTTAACCTTTGTGAATGTGCAGCTAACCTTACTGGTGCATTATTTTTCTCTTTTCAGGTTTTAAATTATTTTAAACTAGAAGATTTAGCCAGTGTTTCTCCTGTCCTTGGGGGAGCTCACAGCAGTACTGTTGTATCACAACTCCCCTTAGGGGTTGGGATTGTGATAGCACAGTACCTATAAGAAATGTAAGTGTTGAATGGAGTGCAGGGGCTCAAGGAAGGGGCTTAGGGTTTGTGTGTGGGGGGGAGCTCAGGGCAGGGGACAGTATGATGTGTAATGCTCAGGGCAGGTACTGGGTCTGTGGCGGTGTAGGAGTCAGGGTTGGGGGCTGGACTGTGGGAAGGGCTCAGAGCATGAGATGGGGGGTGCAGGAGCCAAGGCACAGGTGGGAATGGGGGGCTCAGGGCAAGAGATTGGGCTGTGTGTGAGCTCTAGGCAGTGGCTTGAGGGCGTGTGAGGTAAGTTCCAGGCTGGGTATACAGCCATTACATTGCTCAGCCACCAGATCTCCAGGGTTGGCCAGGTTGGTGGGGACTTTGGACATTGGATCCCCATGGCTGGCCAGGACGACACTGCCCTGCCACCACAGAACCTGGGCTGGAGCCTCCATGCACTGTGATGGTGCTGTCCATGGTGCCAGCAGCATACAGAACCGTGCCCAAAGCTAGCCAGTCTCTTACCAGTGTGCAGCACCATTGCACATTGCATAACTTTCACCTTTGATATGTGTACCTATGCCTTTTTTAATGGTGGTGAGGGTACAGAGTTGCATGGGGGAGAGCTTATCTACTGCAGCTCTATGCCTCTGAATACCACAGACTGGGTTCTAATCTCATAAAGAGGAGCAACTTGCAGGAGTTATGAAAGCTCTAAGGATTGCATCCAGCCCAGATAACACGGCAGAGATGAGAGAATGGTGGAGGGAAAACAAAACAAAGCAAAAACATGATGGTAGTGAGTAACTGAGTGCTTTTTCAATACCTCATTGCTAAGAAGGGGTGAGGTTCTCCATAATCATTGGAAAGAAGTGTGCTCCTTTTCATCTCCCACCCCATTTTGCTTTTGGGGCTACCCCAGTAGAAGAGAGGAATGAAACTTTCAACCTTTTTTAATATCCATTTTGGGTGATGAGGGAAGAAGAGCTGAGAAACTCTGACTCAATGCATCCCTTCTTTAACTTTCCCCTCTGAGCTAGTCACATCATTTAAAACCTCCCCTGAAAACAAGAGCCCTGGTAGCTGAGGAGCATGTCTACATTTATGCAGTCTAAGGCCTGGAGAGACACTATGAGCCCAGAACCTCAGGCAAATTTCATCTGAATAGCATTTGGGGCCAATGGAACATAATTATTTCAGTCCAAGTACAGGTTAGGGGTCCTGGAAAAAGCAATAAGACAAATCTTTTCAGATTCTGTCTAGTTAAGATAACTCTGCAGAAGACATACACATAGACACATGTTTCACTTATCAGACATTCACTTAGAATATTAAGTATATTCTATTAAATGGGAGAAGATATGTTTACTGTTATCAAAAGGCATGGAGGAAATTAGTAACACTTCATTAAACATATCAACTAGAACAGACTCATCACCCCCCAGAGGAAGTTTTCATTTGGTACCTTTGTTGCCAGATATTAAACCAATAAGAGTGTAGCACCTGTTCAAGCAGCATAATCAGTCACAAGGGAGCTTAACTTTTGATTTCATTTCCTTGTGTGGTATTTCATTACCACCTTTCTCTCCCACTTCATCAGAATATACTGTTTCAATGGGAATACTTCGTTTTCATCTCAGCTTTGCAAATATTAATCAAAGTTCACCAGTGACAGTCTTAAAATTAAGAGGGGAACTGCATTTGGACAGAAGGAGAATACTGAGAGATACTTTAAACTTTTATTAAACATGTGTTTTCTATTTTAGGAATGAAAAACAAATCGTTTTGTAAAAAGGAGCATGTATGTGAATTTTCTTTACATGGAGAAATGCTTAGGAAAGGGCTTTTTTAATCCAAACAATAAAAATGCCAATCAGTAAGACAAGAGATGGAAAAGGCAAGACTAATGGATTGGACAAGAGAACTGAATCAAGAGTTACTCAGTTCCTCAGGTCTGACAATGACTTGTTGTATAACCATGGGAAAAATGATCTAAATGCTGTATCTCAGTTTTCTCCATCTATAAAACAGGGACAATATTTATCTACCTCACATGCTGTTAACATGCTCTCTTTGCTACAATATTCTCTCTTTCACAGCGCTTTGAAAATTAGCACCTATATAGGTCTCTAATTTCAAGACTGAATACTAAGAGGCACTGCCTCTTTGCTAATTTTGCACAACATCCGGCCTACTTTAGTATAGCTAATAATTAGCAGTAACAGTAAAGAGTGGAGGAACAAACTGAGATCAGGTTGCTTTTAATAAAGTACAGAAAATATAGTTGAGCTCCTTGGGGTAGCCTTTAAATTCCTGTCCAATTTATCTCTTACTTCTTTTTCCTTTTAATTTCTTTTAGTTCCTCTCTCATCTCCCTGCACAAGCTATGTGACTAAACATACTCTTCTCTCATTCAGCTCCACACATTTCTCCTTGTTTCCCTTAAACCTGGAAAATCCTTCTTGTCCCATTCTGTCAAACAAATGATGACTATTCAAACAACTGAACAAGCAAACACTGTTGAATCAGCAAAGTAGGAGCTAAAAGCATCACTAAATCCCATCCTCCGTAGTCCATTTAGAATGTAAGTTCTTTGGAGTGGGGACTATTTCCTCATCTATCTGTGACATTTCCTGCACACAATCTGACTTAATTATAAATAAAACAACATAAGAACAATGACAAGAATGAAAACAAATACAGATATTGAACAATGGACTTTTAGGACCAGTAAGGAGACTGCATTATTTGCATAGTATTCAAACACAGTGTTTTTTTGTTTGTTTGTTTTTTTTACAAGTGAGCATTACAAACAACAGATATACTTGAGGCATGCAACTCAGAGAAATAAAGATCTAAGATCATGCATATTGGCAATAATGATGTCAGAAGACATGTAGAAGGTGTGGAAATCCTCATACAGTAATAGTAGGAATGAACTCAAATATGAAATTGCAGAACTACTAACTATAGTATGTAACCAATGATGAAATAAGCCTTTGTATTGGATAAATGGAAAGTAATGTTGTAAAACTTTTTATAAAGACTCCAGAGGTGATCCTGGCAATTTTGGGCTGGGAAGCCTAACTTCAATACAAAACAGATTGATAGAAACTAGTCACACACAGATTAACTTTTTGTTTTGTTTTGTAAACAGAACACCAATGCCTCAACAATCTATCATAATTCTTTGAAGGAGTCAACAATCATGTAGACAAGGGTGATCCAGCTGATATAGTATACTTGGACTTTCAGACAGTCTTTGACAAGCTCCCTGTTATGAAGCATCTTCCCTGCATGGGCCCTAAGAAGGGTTAAACTCAGCTCTGGAAGATATCAGCTGCAGCACTTAGCAACCATGTAGGGTCCAGCTTGGGTTGTATAAATATGGGTCCCTGGGGAGGAGCCTCTTGCTCCAACTGTGGAGCAGAAAAGACTTGAGTGCAAGTAGGCTAGAGAGGTGACCTGAGACAAAGCAGAGCTGGGGAAAGGCAGGGAGAGCTGGGGAGCTCTGGCCAGGCAACTCCCAGGCTGCAGGCCTTAAACAGAGGCTTGAAAGGTAGTAGGGCAGCAGCAGATGCCAATGATGAGCGGGCATTTCAGAAAGCAGTTTGCCCCTGCAGCAGGGTCTAGATGAAGAATGGCAGTGGGTCACTGAAGCAAAATGGATTTAGAAAGCTAGGGTTCCCTGGGAGGAGAGGACCCCAGAGTGCAGGGGCATTGCTATAGCATAGTACTGGGTAGCAACGGACATGGGGTCCAAAACAGTGCTGGAGACAAATAACTGAGGGCGAGACACTGGCCAGCAGAAGGTGTTCCGAGGCTGGTGAGCTGATTCCTTGAGTGACCAGCAGGAGGTGCTATGACAATGAGTCATGACCCAGTTACAGTCTCTCACCAAAGGCTTTTAAGGAAATGATGTAGACATGGGTAAGAAGGAAGGTGTGCTCATGAATCAGAAACAGGTCAAAAGACAGGAAACAAAGGACAGTACTAACTGGTTGGTTTTCACAATGGAAAGAAGTAAAGAGTGGGAGCCCTCAGTAATCTGTACCAAGATTACTATGTTGTTCAACATACTCATTGTTAACCTGGAAAAGGGAGTGAGCAGTGAGATGGCAAAGTTTGCAAATGACACAATTTTTTAAGATTGTTAAGTCCAGAGATGACTGTGAAGATTTACAGAGGTTCTTACAAATGGGTGACTAAATGAAATTCAACACTAGAAAATGGGATTGTTGTTTTCCAATGTCCAACTACACATAAACAATGTTGGGTCCCAAATTAGCTCCAAGACAGACATCTTGGAGTCACCATATATAGCTTTCACAAAACTTCTATTCAGTGGGCAGCAGGAGTCAAGAAATGATTGGTCACTCAATGTTCTCACTCCTTGAATAGTGTGTCCAGTACTCATCACCCCATGGACATAGTGAAACTACAAAAGCTACAGAGATAATCAAGTTTAGGGAATGGCTTTGGTGCAAGGAGAGGCAAAAATGATGACTGTTCATCTTAGAAAAAAGATGATGAAGGGAGATATTACAGAGGTTTATAACATCATGAATCCTGTGGAAAAATGTTATTTACCCTTTTTCACAATGCAAAAACCAGGATTCACCCCCATAAAATTAATAGACAGCAGGTTCCATACAAATAAGGAGGTAGTACATTTTCACATAATGCACAATTGACCTGTGGAACTCATTGCCATTGGATGTTGTGATGGCTAAAAGCATAACCAACTTTGAAAAAAGAACTAGGTAAGTTACTGGAGGATAGGTCCAGCAATGTCTACTAGTCAAAATGATCAGGAATGCAACCGTATGCTTAGGGCAAACCCCCACACTCCTGAAAGTGGGAAGGGAAAACAGGATAGATTCCTTCAGCTGTCCCATTCTGTACTCTTCCTCAGTGGCTCTCAGACTGGCCACTGTCAGAGAGAGGATACTGGGCTAGATGGACCATTGGTTTGACCAAGTATGGTAGTTCTTATAGTGCTTTTTTATTCTTTAAAAAACAAACAAAACTATTGGTTTAGGCCCTTAATTTTAATTGCTATACTAGATTATTTTTATTTTTCTGAGCTCTGCATGTATAGCAAGCCTCACAGACTTTTAGAACAGGATCCTTTTAGTTTGCATAAGTCACTATGCAGGTAAAATGAGAATAAAATCCCCCCACCTGCTTCCCTGGAAAACCAGTAGCTCACATTTTCTACTCAATGGGATTGAAATATTTAATTTGTTACATACACAAAGAAATATCTTATACGATCCTGCCATGGGGGCAGGGGATTGGACTCTATGATCTCTCAAGGTCCCTTCCAGTCCTAGTATTCTATGTCTATGAAACACAGTATTATGCTGTTTAAGCTTACCAGAGCTGTGGAATCATAAAAGGTTATACCATAGTTCAAGTATATCATTCTGGTACATTTACAAAGACATTTTTCAAGCACCTCTCCCACTCTTGACACTTTGCTGAGTGTCTGACCACCCAAGAGGCAAAAAGAATCAAGTGAGGTTGTTTTTTGGAACTGTTATCACAATTCTTTATGCCCCAGCTATCTGGGAGCTCACCTTGACACCCTGCTACTGGAATTTTTGCAACCTCACTACTTTATGAAGTCATATGCTGAAGGCACTGCTCAATGTCACAGGTTCAGCCCTTATCCAAAGTTATAAAAACATTCTCACAGTTCTCTCCCCCAGCCACTTGAATTGACAATTTCTGAACTCAATGTCCCGAATTGATTTAAAAAGCTTCCCATAAATATGGGAAGGGGAGGGAATTGATCAATTGGTTTAAAGGGTGATATTTAGTGCTTTAAACATGAAGCAGGGAACAAACATGAAGCAGGGAACAAACAGTTTATATAACTTAGCATTTTTAAAACCTTGGGCCACTGACACTGCTGTTGCAACACCATCTAATGACTCAAGTGGGAGTTGGGATCTCAGAGGGTTTTTGAAGTCAGTGTTTGTCCATGCTCAAACTGCCTGTGTAGTTTGGGCATCAGCCATGAAATTTACCTTGTGACTTAGGAATAAGCAGATATGCACCCAATATATTAGCACTACAGTATTGCTTTGCCTGTGCTGTTCAGGCCTCAAAGCCCACTAGTCAGTTTTCTATTTTTAGATATCACTGGAGACCCAGCTCCCAACCTTATCCTACCTCTTGGAAGGCTCTAGCAACTGGGCTCTCAGATAACTTGGACACAATCTTGGACACAACTGAACACCAGCTTTATAAAGTCCTTGCATGGCCTCTTCTTTTTGAACCTCTGTGCGGATGCTCTAATTGCTATTGGTGCCTTTCCAAGCTTTTCAAAAATCTTGGATGATATTATTTAGAAAAATACAGGCACAAAACAATGTTCATCCTATTAATATAATCCAATATTTTTAAAGCATCAGCAGAGTGCTTTTGACTCTACATAAGCACATATATACAAGTGCTTCAAGCTGCAAGCTCCTCCCAGGAGATCATGTCTTCAGTTCCCGTGGTCTTGAGTTTAATGTTTTTAAAATGAAATTTACACACACACATTCCTGTGTTACTACACATTTTCACAAAGTGGTTTATAATCTCATCAAGATGGAGTGGAAAAAAGATCAAAACATAATAAAAACTTTAGAACAACAACCAAACACACACTTACCAGCTGAAAGAGAAATGTAGTTTGCAGCAATCACCTTAAAAATGGCTTCCATATAGCTGCAGCCCTTTTTGTCTCCCAGATTTAAAGGGCCACTTGCCAGAAAAGCAAACTGAGAAAGGGTCTATAAAAGGTGAACAAACATAGAAGAATTCAGTGATAAGTAGGAAGTTGTTCTTAGCAAAATATTTGAGTATGTATCAAAGAATCATTTTCCAGGCACAAATATTCTAAGGTGTGATGAGTTGGAGAATTTGAATTGTCATTTGTTTCCCCTTTGTGCTATGTTTCTATAATGAAAATCCAGATTCTTTTGAAAAGCAGCTGCTGCTTGTATTTAGGACTTATTACCCCCACATCACATTTTTTTCTAGGTTCTCCCTGTGCATGTACTACAAACCCAAAAGGCTTTCTCTACCACTCAAAACATGGATTCTTCTCACTCTGTAGTGCAAAACCATGATTTACTCCCAAACTGTTAAGAGCAGTACAACATTTTAAAAAGTTTCTAGCCTGAACACAACATATGGTCCCATGACTCAAAAGATTGGTTTGAAGCTCTGAGGCAGACTTTTGCAGCTTACCACTTGTTGACTGTAGTGTGATATCAGTGCAGTGGTAAAAGGATTTTCAGGTTGCAGCCTCATACATAGACCATTATTAGGATCAGCATATTGACAATCTGAATTAATGGGGAGCGCACACTGCTGGACAACTCCAAATTTAAATGTCATAGCATGACCTTGGAAAGACCAGAAAACACTAAGTGGATTTAGTTTTAGAGTTCAATGACTAGCATTGTCTAATATTTTATATGCCATTAAATAATAAAGTGAATTTGTCACATTGATTCTACTAGAATCATAATACTTATGTCTTTGAAATCTTTTAAAATTTTACCTCTGAAGATTGGGATCATAGGGGTCTAAATAGGTGGATATGAGTATTAAATTAGTGATAGATAAAGACCTATATAGGTTCCATTTCTTAATTTTCATGTGCAAAATATAACTGTGTCCTATATCACTGATGAAGAACATCACCCTGCTATATCTGCTACTACCTGAACTGTCAGAAAACTCTTGTTTCTAAAAGAACCCTGTTTCATTCCTTACTCTTTTCTGGGACTTTTTATTGTTACTGAAATATCAATAGGCACATAATAGAAGGATGTTAATAGAATGCAGGGCAGTAGTCTTAGCCATTCCCCACTGGTCTGCTGGAACGAATCCATACACGGGGTGATTTCCGATCACATTGGTAAAAATACAAAGTTCATTTCCCCAACAGGATTTCAGTTTTGTAAGTTCGCCACCTTTGGAAAAATTCCTGACAGGCACTGATTTCCTGGAGAAAGAGATGTACTACACACTTTGCAATGGAAGTAAGGTTTGTTCCTGAGAGACGACTTGCCATTTTAATGTAGTTGTGCTCCAGATGAAACTTTTGGCTTTACCCTCTCAAGCAGGGTTGCCAATTTTAGTTGGACTTATTCCTGGAGGTTTTATCACATGACAATCTTTAATTAACAATTAATCTTTAATTCCTGGAGGCTCCAGGACAATCCTGAAGGGTTGGTAACCTCACCTATATGAAAGAAGAGGTCAACAATATAAATTGTTTGTATATACTCTGGCCAAAAATTCATAATGCACAAGCTACTCTTAAATACTGGAATGTAGTAATCTGAAAAAAAAACCACTCAACTGGGTGTTACTTTTATGTTGTCCCTTTGCTGGCTGCTTTCTAAGTCTCTTTCCTTATTCACTTTTATCCTTTATTGCCATTTTCTTTTGTGTCCATTCAACAGCTTGTTCTTCCTCATTTCTGTTTTCTCTCTCCCATTTACCATGAAGTTATCTTATTCTCTGCTCTCCAACCCTTTTCTCTTCACCAAGTGCTTCCCTATTTTTTTTCTCTCCACTACTTCCCTCTTACAAGCCAGAGATCACCTACAGAGTACATTACATGGGGAGAGGCTCTTAGTCTGTTTTCTGTGTACTCCACTTTTCCATGTAAGGCCACTCCCTTGTTGTCTGGTGGGTGCCACTGCTGAGTCAGTTCAGAGGCAGACCATTAAAGCAGCTCTATGCTCTTTCTGACTCATGAAGATTATATATTTGCTTTTTCTTTCTTGTGTCTCTTAATTTGAAATAAAGGTTTCTAACAGTATCTCTGTGTGTCTGGAAACCAGAGTTCCCTGCTTCCTACTCTCCCTGGACTCACCCTCTCTCATTGGAATCACTCCAGATGGTCTGAAGTGGAGAAGGGAAGTGAAGTCAGGAGTCTCAGCTTACAGGTGAATGACCTAACCAATAGACCATGGGGCTTTGTAGGATGGGTCTCTGTCTCACCTATTGGAGCTGGTCCACTTGGCATAGCTAATCAAGAGTAATTGGTTCAGAGAAAGAGTGAGACTAACAGCTCACTGTAGCTAGAGAATGTGCTGGGAGACCCATGCTCAAGTTCTAGCCCCATGACAGCAGGGAGGGGGAGGATTCAAACCCACGTCTTCCATGTTCTGAGTTAAGGTTCTAACCTTTGGAGATCAGGTTAATAAGAAGGACAACTAGAGCTTATGTGTCTAGTTCTAGATAGTCACTTACCTACAATTAAAACCATCTCTGGTACAAGCTAGCAATAATGGAGATGGTTTAAAGGCTGCCAAATGTGTCTTTTTGAAAAGTACCCTAGTTATTTATTAAATTCTGCATATTTCATTGGTGTCAGCAAGGGTGAAAGCATGATGCCACTAAAGTCAGTGGGAATTTTGCTATTGACTTCAACAGAGCCAAGATTTGACCTCAAATGAAGTCCCTCATTTAGTGTTTCAGGAATACATTGATATCATTTGCTTAATTAGTGACTCTACCCATCTTGTCATGATTTTAAATCCCAGACATTTGACTTATTTGGGGATTAAGACCCAGAAGAGAGACACAAGTAAAGTAATAGAAAATGTGAAGATGGGATGAGATTTATTTCTGGACGATAGATGATATTTATACAATGCAGGGTTTCTTCTATATGATGATACTGTAATAATAATTGCTTGTGGAGGGGATGTATGTGGGGGGTAGGGGGAGAAATAAGGTAAATTTGGCTGAAAAATGAGATGATAGAAAAGAGGTATGTAACAACCAAGGTTAAGCTTTAAAACATTCAGCTATGCATGAGAATAACACAGCAGCAGCAGCATGGATGAATAGAAAGTATGTGAACAGAATATAGATTATATTCTTGCAAAGACAACCTTTGAGGAATGATCCTGATAAACACATGCAGATTAAAAGCAATGACAAAGTGAACAAAAATAGAAGACAGCCTAAAAAAATTCTCAGATGCATTTTTTCCTGAAGATTTTACAAAACAGAAACCCATATATTTTGCTATCATGAAAGATGATGTATAAACTAACAACCCAGAGATTTTGCTCCTTGTTCCTACACTGCTTCTTTGGGGGCAGCCCCAAGCAAGTATGAGGGATGGGTTCTGCACAACACAGTTGCAGGGGAGTGAGAGCAGAAGTGGATTGAGCACATTTTTTTCTTGACTGGTACAGGTGCCAAAACGGCCCCTGGCACAAATCATCCCCATAGGCTGCTCTAAAGTATGGCCTGCCTATGGGCCACAGGGCAGCCTAAAATGTACTATGTTCCTTTGGGGGCCAGGAGGTGAGTGGGGCAAAAATAACATAGGGCATTCTAGGCTGCCCTGAGGCCCATAGACAGGCCTCCATAAATTAGAGCTGCCTATGGCATACAGCACTCTTAAACTTGATTTAAAAGAAACAAAGAATGAATTTAAGTCTGGCCAAATGATTCAGCATTTCATCTCATTTACAAGTTTGAGGACTGTATGTTCAGGTAGAGAGCTATCTCCTCTGGGATGGCTAGAGATGCCAACCTTCAATGAAGAGAACGGATGGTTAAATTGTTGAAAACCTTTTCTATAAAACAGCATCTGAGTGGCCCTTCAAATATTCTTATATAAAGAACTGAAAATCTACTGGTGCCTCTGTCAACCTGAAGGGAAGGAGGGTCTATTCATTGACCCTATGTGGGGCTATATTCAAGAAATTTGTACCAGTATTACATTGGTACAAATTCCTTATGCAGGCCCACTAAGCCAATGTAAAACTGAGTTGATGACAGTAATTTACATGATTGAGTAGTACTGGTTATAAACACGTCTGCATTAGGGATTTGCATTTGTAGGTATGCTGATTTACTTACATTAGTGCAAATTCTCCTGATGTTGACAGGGCCTTTGAGTTCTCCAAGTTTAACAAAAATGATAAAGCCTGGGCACCCTGATCATGAACTCTTGGTGATGAGCTTAATCTCAACCAAGTACAGTAGACCATTAATTCCTGTTTTTGTTTTTTTGTCTTCCCACACATAAGCCCCTAGTATTTCTTGGATTCTGGGTACGAGTCCCTTTCTGATTTCATTCTCTATAATGAGTACTCATGTCTGGGATGTTACAATGATTTGTTTCTTAACAATTGTCGAATACATGAAGAGGATCAGAAGTAGCAGCAAGAACAGCCGAGATGCTCCCAAACAAAATTAATGCACAGTGCATCCATCAGAAAGCAGCAGTATTTTCAATGTATTGTAGTCAGGCTCTAGCATATGGACTTGTAAATTGAAGCAACGTGCTGCAAACAATGAGACATAGCTTCCTTTTCAATTGTTGCTTCCTAACCAGGTGGGTATCCTTCATATATTCAATGCAGGATTTGTTTGATATTAGAATGACCTTAAAATTCCTAGCAGGGACAAAATCTTTAGGAAGGCAGGGGTTATATACTATTGTACTTGTCTGTAGAATTAATGGTGATTCTGTCCTAGGGCTGTATGATCTAATGATAATGTTGAGACAAACTTGAAAGTTATCAGTGTTGGTGATAATGAAAAGGAGTGCATGTTGGAGACAAAGGAACAGTTACAAAATGTTACTGTTGAGGAACAATAGGCTTACGCTAACCCATGCTCTAGAGTGACAGTCCTGTTGATGCCAAATTGGAGTGGGAAGGATATATTTGGTACTTTAGATTGAGGGAAAGCAGGTTAACGAGGCAGGCCTACCTGAGGATATTTAGGGAGGAGAACAGGAATCATGACTTCAAGGAGGGGTTAACTAGCCTTCAAAAGATTCAAAAGACATTTTTCATACACTAGCCAGTAGGTCCTTTTCCTTCAGATGACAGTGAAAGTTACAGAGATGGTTCA
This sequence comes from Pelodiscus sinensis, assembly GCF_052426305.1. Taxonomy (NCBI): domain Eukaryota; kingdom Metazoa; phylum Chordata; order Testudines; family Trionychidae; genus Pelodiscus; species Pelodiscus sinensis. The sequence goes on from NC_143052.1 coordinate 206,600,685, forward strand.
TGGTTTTAGACTGGACCCATGAGTGTCTCAAGCATTTTATCTGATTTTCACAATAAAAGATTCATACCACTCTGAAAGTCAAAAGCAAAATTTGATTAGGTACGTACCCATACGATCAAACTCAGAAAATATTCAAACAAGCCATTGTGAAATGACATTGCTGAGAGCCAATAACTCAGAGCCATTGATGATGGACTGCACACCTCCTATCTGGGCTGAATAATCAAAGACCCTGACTTTATAAGAGTAAATATATTTGTAAACAAAATGTACCTTTGTGATTGCAACCAACAAAAGGAAGACTGATTACATGAGTTATCTCTAGCATCCATTCCATTTTCTATTAAGATGCCAAAGCTGATTATGCAATTTCCAATCCTTAGACTATTTGGGAACAAATATATATAACCAGCTACTAAGGAAACTCTTTGAAGCACTTTGAACATTGGCCTTCAGAAAGATAGAGAGTTGGACTCAGAGATCCAGAATGTTCCTTCTCAGCTCCTTGGAAGCTGTGCAAAACTCAAAATCCACTCTTCTTTAACTTTTGATATAATGATATGATCAAGCATTATGTCATTCTTATTATGTCTCCCGATGTCACCCCCACAAGTCCATTTTTTGTCTGTGGGGATGTGGGATGTATCGAGGTAAGCCTGCTCTCTCGGTCCAAAGAATCCAGCTAAAGAAGAGTCATCTCCCTGTCCGTTCTTCTGTTCATTTTAGCCTTAGTATAACCTATGCCAGCTGTACTGGACAGTCTTTAATTCAGGGGCCTAATGCATCAGAGATTGCACTGCAGCAGGGACTCTTCTAGTAAGCATGCAGGTTTTGTTTTGGATGTTTTATGCAAATTAATTTCCCTTTTTCCTCTGACCCTTATTTCTCTGGAAGTCCTGTACAGCCCTCAATTATTTTTAGAATCACACCGCAGTGAAAATATTACCAATGCTTCTTTAAAATGAACCTCTCCCTCCCTACCCACCCACCCACATACACAGAATGTGGGGCACACAAGAAAATGACCACAGTGACAGGAAATGCAGAATAGCACAGAATGCATTAATAATGTCAACATAAGATATTCAGAGTCATATTTTAGGATTCTTCTGTTTAGAGAAATGTTTTAAGTTAGATAATAATACATTTAAAGAAGATTATCCCCATACCTGGTATTTTTCATTAATACAATAAGACATCCTGTAGATGGTGCTGTTCCCCCACTATTTTCACTTTCCATTGAGACATGACACTCACATGTGATATTGCAGATTTTTTTTTTCAGGGACATTTGTACTTCGTGCATACTCAACAGCTATCAGAAAGAAGTGATCTTCTTCAATGTGAAATTAACAGTGAAACTGTATTAAACTTTTAAAAATAGGGCCAGGACTGTACCGTATTTAGATGGGATATCTCACATTGGCTAAGTGGAAAAGAACTTACAATGCAACCTATTTGCAATGGAATTCCTTTTCTTCTGAACTCGCCCTTCTCCCCTAAAAACCATAACAGAAACAAAAAGCAGCACACATAAACCCAATTTAAGATATATATCCATTTTTACTAAAGTATATTCTTGGCAGACACAGATTGTTTGAGTTTTAACTTTTTTAAAGAACATTAAAATAACATTTCAGTGAATGAGAGAATGAGTGAATTAATGAAGCAATAACTTAACAAACAAACAAAGTAATGTAAACAGATGTGTCCTACTTCAAACAGCAGCTCATGTTTGATCAGGCTTTCACTGGAGATGTAGAGCTGGCAAGTACTTTGGACAAGAAGGATTTTTCCATTTGCATTCTCTGCTGTGTGACATTTCACCGAACATGCTCAGATAGAGTTTAACACAAGATTATAAGGAGAAGAGTCTGGTACTGCAGTAATGTAATGTTTATTTGACTTCATATTATTACTTATAAACAGAGCTGGCAGTGACACTTTTAGTTACGATTTTCCATTATATGCCTCTGTTTTCACTTTGTTGTTTTTTCACTTTGCCAAACTTTACTTATTCAGATTGAAGTTTTCTATGCTTGCCCTGTGCCTCAGGCTGGTTTTCAATAAAATTAGTTCAGCCATTTTTTATAGTGAAGTTAGGCAAAACTATTTTTCTATGTTAAACTTTTTCCCAAACCATTTTTGCACATATTTAAAACCTTCATCCTTTTGCAGAGGGATAATCCTGAAGTCATAGAGATGTCCTTTCACTAAGAAAATGCATATTTACTTAGATCTGAACCAATTATAAACTTCTGAAAACTGCCTTTTAAACATATTTCAACTTATTCATAAATGATCTGGAGAAAGGGGTAAACAGTGAGGTGGCAAAGTTTGCAGACAATACTACGCTGCTCAAGGTAGGTAAGACCAAAGCAGACTGTGAAGAACTTCAAAAAGATCTCACAAAACTTAAGGCAACAAAACGACAAATGAAATTTAATGTGACTAAATGTAAAATAATGCACATTGGAAAAAATAACTCCAACTATACATACAATATGATGGGGGCTAATTTAGCTACAACTAATCAGGAAAGAGATCCTGGAGTCATTGTGAATAGTTCTCTGAAGACCTCCACGCAGTGTGCAGAGGCACTCAAAAAAGCACAAAGGATGTTAGTCTCTATCCCTTTTTTAATTATTCCTAAGAAAGAGACTATCTTATTGCCCTTATATAAATCCGTTGCATGCCCACATCTTGAATACTACGTACAGATGTGGTCTCCTTATCTCAAAAAGATATACTGGCATTAGAAAAGGTTCAGAGAAGGGCAACTAAAATGATTAGGGGTTTGGAATGGGTCCCATATGAGGAGAGATTAAAGAGACTAGGACTTTTCAGCTTGGAAAAGAGGAGAGTTAGGATATGCCTACACTACAGCGCTATTTTGAATTAACTTAATTTGAAATAGTTATTTTGAATTAAGCTAAATCAAAATAATGCCTCTAGACACAAAATCTAATTCTAAATAGCATTTTGCTATTTCAAAATAGCATGTCCACACTGATTGGATGCTGGATCGCATTTAAGGGCAGCTGAAAGCAGTTCCAGCAGGGCATCAGGTCAGTAGTTGCTTTGTGTGCCTGCTGTCAGAGGCTATCTGAGGCTCGTGCTTAAAGGGACCCCCCTGGACAGCCAGTTCTCAGCTTTCCCGCTTGCTTGCCTCCCTCGCTGAGGGATAGCAAAGCATTTTCCTCTTTGTCTGCTTTGGTCACTCTCATTTGGGACACCACAGCACTCAGCACCATGGAGTCAGATCCACTCCTGGGCATGCTGGTGCTCATGTTGAATGTCTTGCTGCAAGCCTGGCAGCAATTCCTGGAGGCTGCCTGGCACCTTCTGCTGCAGGCCAGCCCCCGGCCCTCCCCCTGTCACTCCTGAGGGCCATGGAGGAATGGTGCCTGGATGCCAACGTGCCCCGCCACATCTGGCATCTGGACACCAGCAGCGACTGGTGGGACCACATCGTCCTGGAGTGCTGGGGAGGCCAACAGTGGACCTAGAACTTCAGGATGAAGGATACCTTCCTCATGCTCTCTGAGTGGCTCGCTCCTTCTCTGCAGTGATGGGACACATGCATGAAGACCACCATTCCCCTCCACAAGCGGGTGGCCATCACCTTCTGGAAGCTCTCCACACCGGATAGCTACCGATCCATCAGCAACCAGTTTGGCCTGGGGAGATCCACCTTCAGAGCGGTGCTCATGCAGGTACAGCAGTCACCAGCCACTGGGCAAGGAGTGGGGGGAGGCTGCAAGGAGAAGAAGGTCTGCCCCAGGGAAAACAGGGGGGGGAGGTGGTGAAAGTGCCCCGTATGGGAGGGTTCAGTCTGTCCCAGCTGCGCTACAGACCGCCCGCAGTGGCCAGGATTGCAGCGGGGGTTACTCCTGGGCGTGGGGCAAGGGGCAGTAGTGGGGAACAAACACTCCCAGCTAACTGGGCACTCCAGTGACCCTCTGTTTTGTGTGTCTCTCTGCAGGTGATCAAGGACATCAACAGGGTGCTGCTCTGCAGAGTTGTCCGCCTCACTGACCTGGACACGTTCATTCAGGGGTTCGGCGCCCTGGGCTTCCCCAACTGCAGGGGGCAATCGACAGGACGCACATCCCTATCCATGCCCTGGACCACCAGGCCTCCCTCTACATCAACAGGAAGGGGTACTTCTCCATGATCCTGCAGGCCATGTCTGACCACCGGGGCCAGTTCACGGACATCAGTGTGGGCTGGTCCGGCAAGGCACATGACATGCTGGTGTACTGCAACTCTTCCGTGTGCCAGAGGCTGCACACCGGAACTTTCTTCCCCGACCGCCACATCAGGTCCACCAGGGCCTGCAGGTGCTCGCGGAGGTCACGGCCCTGCTCCCGCAGCTCCCGCAAGCTCTCCCGCTGCAGCTGCAGGTCTTCTTGCACCCACTGCTCTTGGCTGTGGACCTGCCTTCCCTGTAACCACAGTTGCTGCCTCTGGTACTGCTCCAGGTTGCGGGTGCGCCTGCTGACCTGGGTGTGGGTGGATGTTCCAGGTGGGGTGGTGCACCCTGGCAGGTGCTGTGGCTTCGGTGAAACACGAGAAGTGGTCAGTTCTCCCTGGGGACACAGTGGGTGAAGCCCAGCTCCCCTCTGCAAAGCAAGGATGGTAGGTCTCCACACCATCACGTCCTGCTATTCCCGGAGTGTGAGCTGGCCCAGGACTGCACCCCAGCCCCTGTGCTGCATATAGTGTGGTATGTGTATGGGGGGAGGGGAGATGTACCCTGCCTCTGTGTAGAGGGGGCATCTGGAGGGAGGGCAGTATGCAGTGTCTCTCCCCGGGGTTAGGAGTCTGTCATGTGCCTTCATGTGCAGATGTGTGTGGGGAACAGACCAGGGCCCCTGCACGGCATCCAGCTGGGGCCACATGTCCCAGTTGGCATGGCAGATGCACAGGTTGCCGCCTGCTCTGTGGTCGGCAAGGCCCACGCGCATGGTCCCTAGGCTCCCCCTCCCTGCCCTGCCCCGCATAAGGGGACCGTAATGACATTCACATATGGAGACCTCCCCAGCCTCAGATGAGGCTGCTGACGGGCTCTCCCGTGTGGCTTGGGGGTCCTGGGTTCAGGGCATGCTCCCTGCAGGCTCCTGCGGCTCCTGTCTCCTCCTCTTCCTCCTCTTCCTCTGAGTCAGGGGCAGGGCTCTCTGCCCCTGGGTCAATGACCACCAGGGGGGCACAGACCATCTGACCCCCCAGGATGCGGTCCAGGGCCTTGTACTGCAGGCAGGCCTCCAGGTCAGCCCCTGCTTGGGAGGCCCTGGCATAGGCCTGCTGCAGCTCTTTGATCTTGCTCCGCACCTGCTCCTGGCTGTGCATGTGGCCTCTGGTGGCCAGGCAGGCAGTCATGCGGCCATAGACGGCTGCATTCCTATGCCTAGTGTGGAGATTGTGGGCATTGGAGGTCTCCCCCCAAACCTCAATGAGGTCCACGACCTCCACACTAGACCAGGCAGGTGCCCGCCTTTTGAGGCCCCTGGCAGGCTCCTGGGAGCTGCCAGCCTGGTCCTGGGGAGTGGTGAAGGGCTGGGTGGTAGTGGGTTGCTGGCTAATGCTGTGCCAGGTTCACGGTCTGCTGGCTGTGTTCTGGCAGGCTTGCAACTGGCACAGGCACTGTGGCCAGAGTCTGCCCCTTTAAGGGCTCTGGTCCTGGGGGGGGAGCAGACGAGTTTTTCTGATTGTGCCCAGGGTGGCCACCAGGGCTCCCTGGGAAGGGCTGGAGGCCCTCTAATTCGAAATAAGTGTTTACACAGCACTTATTTCGAATTAGCTATTTTGAATTTGGTGTTATTCCTCATAGAATGAGGTTTACCAAATTCGAAATAAGTACTTCACTATTTTAAATTTATTTCGAAATAGCGGTTTGCCTATGAAGATGCTATTGAAGTTAATTCTAAATAATGGCTGTTATTTCAAATTAACTTTGTAGTGTAGACATACCCTTAGGCTATGTCTAGACTGCATTCCTTTCTTGAAAGAGGAATGCAAATGAAGCAGATCGAAAATTCAAATGAAGCTCAGATTTACAAATCTCGTGCTTCATTTCCATAATTGCGTCTGAGCACTTTTTTGAGAAGGTTTTTTTTTAAAGAACCCCGTCTAGACGGTGGGTTGGTTTTTTTTTTGAAAAACCCTTTTTTGAAAAAGCGCTCGAACGCGATTATGACAATGAAGATCTGAAAATCTCCTCTTTATTTGAATTTTTGATCTACTTCATTTGCATTCCTCTTTCGAGAGGGGAATGAAGTCTAGACAAGTCCTGAGGAGGGATATGATAGAGGTATATAAAATCATGAGTGGTGTGGAGGAAGTGAATAAGGAAAAGTTATTTACTTGTTCACATAATATAAGAACTAGGGGCCACCAAATGAAATTAATGGGCTGTAGGTTTAAAACAAATAAAAGAAAGTTCTTCTTCAGACAGCTCACAGTCTACCTGTGGAACTCCTTGCCTGAGGTGGTTATGAAGGCTAGGACTATAACAGGGTTTAAAAGAGAACTAGATAAATTCATGGAGGTTAAGTCCATTAATGGCTATTATCCAGGATGGGTAAGGAATGGTGTCCCTAGCCTCTGTTTGTCAGAGGGTGGAGATGCAGGGCAGGAGAGAGATTTCTTGATCATTACTTGTTTGGTTCACTCCCTCTGGGGCACATGGCATTGGTCACTGTCATCAGACAGGATACTGGGCTGGATGGACCTTTGGTCTGAGGCGGTATGGCCATTCTTATAGTCATATGTTATTTGGTAGGGCTTATTAGAGCCGTTTAGTGCAGTGTTTCTTAAACTGTGTTCCGCGGCACACCGGTTTGCTGCGAGGCAGTCAGAGGTGTGTCGCAGAGAACAACATAATTCAAAATGGCCACCCTTAAAGGGGAAGGTGACCTTCTATTGAGAAAAAAAAGTTGGGGTGAAAAAGGGTCAGGGGGAAAGTTATTGAGGAAAACCCCCCCACCTTTCCCCCAACCCCTTTTTTTTTCAATAACTTTCCCCTGGATCCTTTTTCCATGTGACGTTTTTGTTCCTTGGTGTTCCTCATAAAAAAAAATTGTTTGGCGTTCCTCAGTCTTAAAAAGTTTAAGAAACACTGTTGTAGTGAAACTCTACCAAAATTACATTTGCACTGAGCACACTCCCAACCTGGTCCACACAGATTTATTGTATTAGCACAACTCTTTATGGAACACATGGAAGGCAGCAGCTGTAACATACCCTCTGTCCTAGGAGAAGGTGTGCTGAGACAAGAACCACATGGAAACCATGAGGTCCCACTTTCAGAATTTCTAAGGACTGATGTTCATTTTGTAGATTTCAAAGCTTTATTATTGAGCAAGGCCTCTTATATTAAGAAGCTGGCAAGCATCATGATCCCTGTTTTATGAGGTAACCAAGAGGGAGCATAAGATCATCTCTAAGTCTTTCCTTTCTAGTTCCCAAGCCTCATCCACTTTTTCACACAGCCTTTCAGAGTGAATGTGCAAAATCTATATACTGTGCTATCTGTCATTGCTGTACTATCCGCCCCATCAGAACAAAAACTAAAATCTAATATTCCTTTTTTCTAACATTTCCCCGCTGACTAGTAAATGGTTTTGGAAGCCAATGCCAAATTGTCATAACCTCTTTCATGACTGGGCCATACAAAATACAGCGGCGCCACTGCTGTTACCTCCTCCTTTGATAATAATCTGGGCTATGGTCTAAAGATTAGGATTCGTATCCTGCAGATTACATATATGAGGTCTCAGTAAGCTTCCATATAGTGGAATACCGGTTTTTTCTTTGCTTTTAAAAAATACCTAGGAAAAGTATTACAAAAAATGATGGTAAAAACATTTAAGATTGAAAATTCAAGTGCTCAAAAGTCAGGAAATACCCATGCAAACTTAATTTAGATACTTGATTTACATAGATTATGATACAGTGTCTAATAGTAGAACCACATACTATCTCCTCTATAGATAACAGGATCAATGGCAAGTGGGATCATAAGTTTCAGAAAGGGAAATAATTTACTTTTATTAATATATATATATATGTATATCTACACTAAAAACAAGAAACAAAAGACAACAACAACCACCCACCTACTCCAAACTGTAGCCGCAGGTCTCACAGCAAGTTGACTTACGTTTGCAGGACTTGCACTGCAGGGCCACACAAATAAGAATGTAGAGGGTCCTGCTTTGGTTTGAGGCCAGGCCCTTAGACTAACCCTTGTTGACTGGAGTTTTTATTGGGAAGCTAGCATGGAAAGGCTCATTAATCTGACCAGAATGTTCCTAGGTTTGTCCTCCCTCCAGCCACAGAAATTAAGAGCTGTACAGCTCTATGTCAGGAAACAGATTTCGGGATCTGCCACAGCCATGATGTTTATACCATTGACAATAAAAACTGAATACTTTTAATGTAAAGAATATTATTATTATACACAGTAAAAGGCTTAAAATGACAACCTCATAAATGACGATTGCCTCTGGTCACACCATCAATGTAAATGTAATATAAAGACCAAAAATGCGTGTGTGTGTATATCTATATCTATAGCTATATCTATATCTATATCTATATCCTGAGTATTCAGTTGAAATGGCCTAGCATAACCTTATACTTACACTCTCCTGAAGACCCTTGGGAGATGAAGGCACCAGCTTCACTCCGCAGATGGAGTGGGTGGTCTCAGTGGGGGACAAGAAGGTATGGCAGCAAGGAATAGAAGTGAATGTAAAGGACAGTATGAAAGGCAGGGAAAGATAGGGGAACATTGACCCTGGGTGGAGCATTTGTGGCCTTTTTACTGGCATTTTCATGTCACCAATAACCAAACGAAAAACAGATTTACATACCTGATGATTTGCAAGTGCACATATTTGACAACAGAGAGTATATCTCAACTCCAAAAATAGGCAAGATATTGAAAAGTCTAAAACTGACCAGAGGTTGTTCACCTCTTTTGGAGAAACAGAACACCTCACCTATATTTTTGGGCCTCTCTGCTCTTGTCATAGAAAATAACAGGATGTCTAACATATATATTTTTATTCTAGGCTAGTGCTCCAGCCCCCTTTGTGATTTTGACCCAGTGTTATAAAAAAGACTGGAAATTTCTACGCATGCTAATAAGCTTTATCTTAACAACCTTAATACTATATTCTGAAATTCTCACTTAACCGTCTCTATTGCCAAAGCTAAATTCTTACAGAAATAAATTTCTGTAGGCCCTTTGCATTACTGTTAAGACAGAGTAAAATAGTTAAAAGGGTTTGGAAATTATATAAACTACAGGCAAGGTTGGGAGAAAATATAGGTGTTCAGGCTATATACCCTCTTTCTGGGTTTCAAACCCAGTGTTTCAGCCCACATGGGAACATCTACACAGTTATTTGTAACCTTATATTGCAAGACCTAATTGACTATGGCTCCGAGTTCTGTTATTGCGGACTCTCTTTTTTGCATTGTAGATGTACCCTATATCATTGGCTTGGACCCAGGATAGCTGAGTTCTATTCCAGACTCTGAAACAGATTTAGGGTTTAAGGTTAGACTCACATAGTTGGAAGAGACCTCAGGATGTCACCAAGTCTAAACCCCTGTTAAAAGCAGGACCAATCCCAACTAAATCTTCCCAGACAGGGCTTTGTGAAGCTAGGACTTGAAAACCTCTAAGGATAGAGATTCTACCACCTCCCTAGGTAACCCAGTCCAATGCTTCACCACCCTCCTAGTGAAAGAGTTAGGCAATGTCTACACTAGGAAAATATTTTAAAATTAGTAAATTGGACTTAATAATTCTCAGTTTAACAAATTCAAACTAGTATCAGCACATATGAATGACAATGATTAACTTTTCACTTTTGGCCATTTACGTCATCTTAATAGAGTATAAAAATTATGTCTGTAAAAAAATTTGTGTCTCCATAAATTTTCCCCATTTTGTCCGTAAATGAAATTTCTGTGGGTTGGCAACCCTGTTGCTCACTCTAAATAGGCTCTCTGATGGCCTTATATTCTATTCCTGCTTCCTTTCCTGGAACAGACTGTCCAGTTACTTCCAAATCCATCTTCTGTGCCTTATGCATAGAGCCCCAATGGCTTCCCTACTCCCTGATGTCCCTGTGCCCACAGATCTGTGGAGTGTCTTTTCTCTCTGCACCCCTTTGTCACTTTCTTCCCTTTCACACACACACCTCTCATCTATTTTTTCCCCTCAGATACTCCCTCCACATTTTTCTTCCCCTCCCTTACACATGCTTCCTGATGTTTTTAGCAACTTCTCTTCCCATTTCTTCACCTGAATGATATCACTATATTCTCAGACATTCCTCCTTCATTTCTCATAAAGACTTACCAGGAAGAAAGAGGCATTATTTTGCAATTCAACACATCTGTGAGCCTTGCTAATTTGAAGTAAAATAAACTAAAAGTGATTTTAAGTGACTCCCCTTTTGTTCTATTGTCTATACAGAGTTCATTGTGTTAAGTGTGTTACTTTTGAAAGATAAACATTAATATTCTATACATGAAATGCTCTTGGGGAAAAAAGAGTACTTCATGCATAGAACAGTGGCAGACTAATACACATGAAATTATTGCTGTTATACATATTGAGGTATTTTGTATGGATTTTACATTTAAAATGTTCATTTAATTCTTTCCTCTCTCGTCTGGCTCATTCTAAACTCTGTGCTCTAAAGTTTTCTTGACCCTCCCATCTCTCTCTCTAATTCACTACAAACCTTACCCCTGCATGGGGTAGATGAGCAATTTTCTTTGTAATACTGAGAGTTTTTTTCTGCAACAAGCTCTGTGGTCTCCAGTAGCCTTTATGCACAGGCACACTGGCTTTTTATAGGTCTATTTGTTAAAAAGCCAAATGAAATGCACTGTGATGAGCTGAGCTTTTTTAAACAAGTGAAAACTAAATGTTGGCATGGCCAAAAGGTAAGCATGATAGGTAACCAAAACTAATAGAGAACAAGGGTATGTCTACACTACAAAGTTAATTCAAAATAACAGCAGTTATTTCAAATTACAGGCAGTCCCCGGGTTATGTACAAGATAGGGACTGTAGGTTTGTTCTTAAGTTGAATCTGTATGTAAGTCGGAACTGGCGTCCAGATTCAGCCGCTGCTGAAACTGACTGCCAGTTCTGACTTACATACAGATTCAACTGTCCCCAAGTCAGCTGCTGCTGAAACTGATCAGCGGCTGATTCCAGGAAGCCTGGGGCAGAGCAACTCTGCCTCGGGCTTCCTGTAGTCAGCGCTGGTCAGTTTCAGCAGCGGCTGACTTGGGGACGCCTGGGGCAGAGCAGCTGGGGTGAAACTGACCAGCAGCGGCTGAATCAGGACCTGGGGCGGAGCAGCTGGGGTGCTGCCGGGTTGGTCCAGTAGTGCCCAGAGCGGCGCTGCAGGACCAATTGGCAGCGCCCCAGCTGCTCTGCCCCAGGGTCCAAAACAAAAGCCTGGTCTGCTGGGGGGGGGGCACACTAGCTGCGCTCCCCCCCCCAACAGACCAGGGACACGGGGAGCAGAGCCGCAGCGGCAGCGGGGTGCCGCGCCTCTGAGGCTTTGCTCTGGCAAAGCCTCAGAGGCGCGGGACCCCGCCACTGCTGCGGCTTCAGTCCCGGTGCCTGTGGTCTGCTGGGGACGGTCCCCAGCAGACCACAGGCACCGGGACTGAAGCCGCAGCAGCGGCGGTTCCCGCGCTTCTGAGGCTTTGCTCTGGCAAAGCCTCAGAAGCACGGGAACCCGCCCGGTGCCCCTGGTCTGCTGGAGATGGTCTCCAGCAGACCAGGGGCACTGGAGCAGCTTACGAACGGGGCTTTCTCGCCCCGGAGCTCGCAGGTAGCAATCCGCCACCTTGACCTCCGGGGCGAGAAAGCCCCGTTCGTAAGTGCGGATCCGACATAAGTCGGATCCGCGTAAGTCGGGGACTGCCTGTAACTTCAATAGCATCTACACAGGCAAACCGCTATTTTGAAATAAATTTGAAATAGTGGAGCACTTATTTCGAATTTGGTAAACCTCATTCTATTAGGAATAACACCAAATTTAAATAGCTAATTCAATATAAGTGCTGTGTAGACACTTATTTAAAATTAGGCGGCCTCCAGTCCTTCCGAGTTTCTCCTGGTGGCCACTCTGGGCACAACCAAGAAAACTCCTCTCCTCTCCCCCAGCCTCGGGCCCTTAAAGGGGTAGAGTCTGGCACTGGGCACATGCGAGAGTCAGGCCTGCCAGCAGTCGCAGACCCTCACCCAGTGGCCGCACAATGGCAGCATGTTGCAGCCAGCTGTCCCCTGCCCAGTCCCCCAGCATCCAGGGGCCAGCCAGGAGCTGTAGACGGCGCGCTCCTGCCTGGACTGGTGTGGAGATCATGGACTTCACTGAGGTGTGGGGGGAGGCCCCCAATGTCCATGATCTCCGCACCAGTCAGAAGAATGCCGCCGTCTATGGCCGCATAGCAGCCACCATGGCCTGCAAGGGACACAGGCGCACAAAGGAGTAGGTAAGCCTGAAAGTTAAGGAGCTGTGGCAAGCATACGCCAGGGCCACAAGGGGCGACACCGCAGCAGGGGCTGCCACCTGCCCCTACTTCCTTGCCCTCAACCGAATCCTGGGGGGCTGGGCAGTCCGCGCCAGCCCTGGGAGCAGCGAGCTGGGAGCCCTGAACCAGGTGCAGCAGAGGGGCCACCACCAGTTGTCCTGGCACCGGAGTCAGCAGGCTCATCTGGGGAGGCCTGTCACAATACGCAGGCCCTGGTGCAGAGCATGCTGCCCTGTGCCAGTCCTGTGCCTGCTGCTTCCCCAGCTCCTGCTCCTCCTCCCACTCTTTCTCCCCCTCCCGTCTTTCTCTCCTCAACCTCCACACTCTCCTCCTCAATCTCATAATAGGCATCACTGAAACCGGGTGGAATGAGGAAAATCTGTGGGACACAATCATATTGGGATATAAAATATATTGAAAGGATAGAGCAGACCGGGTGGGTGGCGGAGTGGCACTGTATGTGAAAGATAATGTAGAATCAAATGAAATAAAAATATTAAATGAAGCAACATGTTCAGTAGAATCACTATGGATAGTAATTCCATGCTCCAATAATAAGAAATTAGAAGTAGGGATATATTACCGACCACCTGACCAGGACAGCGATACTGACATTGAAATGCTGAGGGAGATTAGAGAAGCTACCAAATTAAAGAACTCTATAATAATGGGGGATTTTAATTATCCCCATATTGACTGGATACATGTCACCTCAGGAAGAGAAGCAGAGATAAAATTTCTCAATGGCTTAAATGACTGCTTCTTGGAGCAGCTGGTACAGGAAATCACAAGGGGAGAGGCAATTCTCGATTTAGTCCTGAGTGGAGCGCAGGATCAGGTCCAGGAGATAACCGTTACAGGACCGCTTGGGAATAGAGACCATAATATAATAACATTTAACATTCCTGTGGTGGGAAGAACACCTCAGCAGTCCAGCACACTGGCATTTAATTTCAAAAAGGGGAATTACACAAAAATGAGGAGGTTAGTTAAACAGAAATTAAAAGGCACAGTGACTAGAGCCAAATCCTTGCAAGCTGCATGGAAACTTTTTAAAGACACCATAATAGAGGCCCAACTTAAATGTATACCCCAAATTAAAAACCATAGCAAGAGACTTAAAAAAGAGTACCCGTGGCTTAACCACCATGTAAAAGAAGCAGTGAGGGACAAAAAGGCATCTTTTGAGAAGTGGAAGTCCAATCCTAGTGAGATAAATAGAAAGGAACATAAACACTGTCAAATCAAGTGTAAAAATGCAATAAGAAAAGCAAAAAAAGATTTTGAGGAACAGCTAGCCAAAAACTCAAAAAGAAATAACAAAATATGTTTTAAGTACATTAGAAGCAAGAAGCCTGCTAAAAAAACCTATGGGTCCCCTACACGATCAAGCTATAAAAGGAGTAATCACGGACGATAAAGCCATTGTGGAGAAACTAAATGATTTCTTTGCTTCAGTCTTCACAGATGAGGACGTTAGGGAGATTCCCAAATCTGTACTGTCCTTTGTGGGTGATGAATCTGAGGAACTGTCCTGGCTTGACGTGTCATTAGAGGAGGTTTTGGAACAAATAGAAAAACTTAATTTTAACAAATCTCCGGGACCGGATGGCATTCATCCAAGGGTTCTAAAAGAACTCAGATGGGAAATTGCAGAACTATTTTCTGTGGTTTGTAACCTATCCTTTAAATTGGCTTCCGTACCTGATGACTGGAAGGTAGCTAACGTGACACCAATATTTAAAAAGGGCTCTAGAGGAGAACCTGGCAATTACAGACCAGTAAGTCTAACTTCAGTACTGGGTAAATTAGTTGAAACAAAAGTAAAGAATAAAATTGTGAGGCACGTAGAAGGACATAATATGTTGGACCAAAGTCAACATGGTTTTGGTAAAGGGAAATCATGTCTTACTAATCTATTAGAGTTCTTTGAAGACAAGGGGGATCCAGTATATTTAGATTATCAGAAAGCCTTTGACAAAGTCCCTCACCAAAGGCTCTTGTGTAAATTACATTGCCATGGGATAAGACGGAAGGTCCTTTCTTGGATTGAGAACTGGTTAAAAGACAGGAAACAAAGGGTAAATTTTCAGAATGGAGCGGGGTAACTAGTGGTGTCCCCCAAGGCTCAGTCCTGGGACCAATTCTTTTCAACTTATTCATAAATGATCTGGAGAAAGGGGTAAGCAGTGAGATGATAAAGTTTGCGGATGATACCAAACTGTTTATGATAGTCAAGACAGAAGCAGACTGCGAGGGACTCCAAAAAGATCTGACCAAACTGAGTGATTGGGCAACAAAATGGCAAATGAAATTTAATGTGGATAAGTGTAAAGTAATGCACATCGCGAAAAAAATAACCCCAACTATGCATACAGTATGATGGGGGCTAATTTGTCTATGACAAATCAGGAAAGAGATCTTGGAGTTATCGTGGATAGTTCTCTGAAAACTTCCACACAGTGTGTAGCGGCAGTAAAAAAGGCAAATGGGATGCTAGGAATTATTAAGAAAGGGATAGAAAATAAGACCCAGAATATCTTACTGCCCCTGTATAAAACTATGGTATGCCCACATCTTGAATACTGTATACAGATGTGGTCTTCTCACTTCAAAAAAGATATTTTGGCCTTGGAAAGCATTCAGAAAAGGGCAACTAAAATGATTAGGGGTTTGGAATGAGTCCCATATGAGGAGAGGTCAAAGCGACTGGGACTTCAGTTTAGAAAAGAGGAGACTGAGGGGGGATATGATAGAGGTATATAAAATCATGAGTGGTGTGGAGAGGGCAGATAAAGAAAAGTTATTTATTAGTTCCCATAATAGAAGAACTAGAGGGCACCAAATGAAATTAATGGGTAGCAGGTTTAAAACTAATAAAAGAAAGTTCTTCTTCACACAACGTGTAGTCAACCTGTGAAACTCCTTGCCAGAGGAGGCTGTGAAGGCTAGGACTAGATAAACAGAGTTTAAAGAGAAGCTAGATAATTTCATGGAGGTTAGGTCCATAAAAGGCTATTAGCCAGGGGATAGAAATGGTGTCCCTGGCCTCTGTTTGTCAGAGGCTGAAGAAGGATGGCAGGAGACAAATCGTATGATCATTGCCTTTGGTCCACCCTCTCTGGGGCACCTGGTGCTGGCCACTGTCTGCAGACAGGATACTGGGCTAGATGGACCTTTGGTCTGACCCAGTACGGCCGTTCTTATGTTCTTATGTTCTTATATTAATCTCCACTCCCCCCACCTCAACCTCCACACATACCTCCCCATCCCCCCGCGGACTGCGAGGCCCCCTCTTCCACCATGCTGGGAGGCAGTTGGCCCGGAGAGACTCCCACCCCTGAGCGCTGAGCTTCCTCTCTCCCTTCTTCTCCTTGCTTACCCCTTCCAATTCCCTCCTCCTAGTTTTCTCCCTCCCCCCTCTCTCCTGCCCTCTCCCGCCTCCTTTCCCCTATCTCCCCAGAGGTTCATCCCCCCCCCCCAGTTGTGTTAAATAAAGACAGGTTCTATTTTTGAAAATACGCATATTTTATTTGACATCAGGAAGGGCGGGCTAGGGAAGGGTAAATGGAAGGACGAGAGGGAGGAAAGGGGCACAAGCCCCCGGTGGGGCAGACCGGGGAGACTGTTAGCGCTCCTCATGGTGGAAGCTCTACTGCAGGGTCCCCTGGATCCTGACAGCCCCTCGATGGTCCTTCCAGATGGCAGCCTGCAGACAGTGCAGCCAGACTGCTGGCAACATGTCCACGAGATGCAGGAGAGTCCTCGGGGGGCAGGTCTGGTTTCATGTTGCAGAATGCCGTGGTGTCCCGAGTGAGGGCAAGCAGAGCACTCTGAGACACAAATTCTTTGCTGTTCCTCAGCAAGGTAGACTAGAAAGCAGAGAAACCTGAGAACTGTCTATCCGGGATGGGGGGTCGGGTCCCTTTAAGCACATACCTCAGATAGCTTGAGGCAACAGCCCCACACACTAAGTCCGATCCTGATGCCCTGCTGGCACTGGTTCCAGCCAGTCTTACCTTCGATTCAGGGTCCACTCAATGTGGATGCGCTATTTCAAATTAGAAAAATGCCATTTTGAATTAGTTTTTGTGTCTAGATGCGTTATTTCAAATTAGCTTATTTCAAATAAACCAATTTGAAATAAGTTAATTTGAAATAGTGCTGTAGCGTAGACATACTCTCAGATTGTTAAAGTGAAGCAGGGATTAGGACTTGCAGAACAAAAATGATATCAAAGCTGAGATCACTAGCAAAAATGAGATATTCAGGATATTTTTAAGCAATGTATATGGAATATTTTAAAGGCAAATAATAACAAACAAATATTGTCAAACACATTTGTGTATACTCTGTTTTATATAGAGCATTATAAACAAGAAAACTGTATTAAAATATTATACAGACTTGTTTGAAATCAAAATTACTGGAGCAGTAATTTAAAGCAGGAGCAGTAGCCATGGCACATAAAAAGTGTCCTGTTAAAACAAAATACTGTGCCAATAACTCAGATACAGGAATAGAAGATTTGTCACCTGGATTTGACCATTTATTTATCCATCCTTGTATATGCAACATTAGCTAATATATGAATTCAGACGAAAGGAAAACATTCCCATAATCCATCCAGTCAGCTATACAATGCCTAATATTGTGATATTGTTAGTTGTAATTTTATTTTTGTATTGCCAACAAATTAGTTTCCTTTCTGTACCTTTGACAGTATCAGTGAAAACAGTTATTCATACTGTTTCTCTGAGATGGACTGAGTCTAGGAAATACCTAAGGCATGATTAATAAGCCAAGTGAAAGAAACTATCCAGCTGACAAAAATATTCATTGGACCAAATGACCTTTGATGTCTCTGTGCTTGAGGCCAGAGAATTATTTGGCAATAATCCGGAATGGTAAGTGGGAACTACAGCTAAAATATTAAATTTCAAAAGAGAGGCTATGTCTTCTCTGCAGGAAACAATGTGTTTATACATCAAGGTAGCTAATTTCAAGATAGCTACCTTGATGCAAAATCCTAGAAGGGATGCAGCTAGATTTTACCTCAGTTGCTCATCCAGAGAAACCTTAGATGGGGATGTTAGGATTAATGCATAGAATTTTACACTTAGGCTGTGTCCAAACTCAGGGTTTTTTTCGAAAAAAGTAGCCTTTTTTCGAAAAAACTTCACCTGCGTCTAGACTGCAGCCGCGTTCTTTCGAAATTAAATCGAAAGAACGCGGCTTTTCTTTCGACGGCGGTAAACCTCGTTGCATGAGGAAGAACGCCTTTTTCGATGGAGATCCGTCGAAAATAAGTGAGTGTGAACGTGGGGAGGCCATTTTTTCGAAAATAATGGCCTCCAGGAAGAAGCCCTGGTGGACAATCTGGGGCATGGCTTGCATGTCTCTGGTTCCTGTCTGCAGCCATTTCTTAAAGGGACAGGCATCCTCACAGCCACTTGTGGCAGCAAAGCAGCCAGAGCACACGGCTGGTGAAGTGCAGCACGTCCCAGCCCCAAGACCCTCCTGGCCCTTCTAGAGAGCCTTCTGGGGACCCAACCAGGGGCTCCAAACGCCGGGCACCATCATGGTCTGGGCCAGAGCTCAAGACCCTTCTCGAGCTCTGGGGAGAGGAGGAGGCCTTACAAGCCCTAAAAAGCCGACGGCGAAAAGCGGACATTTATGGCCGCATGGCACAGTCCCTGGCCCAGAAAGGACACTACCCCCGCACCCAGGACCAGGTGCGCTCCAAAGTTAAGGAGCTGCGCCAAGGATATGTGAAGGCCAGGGAGGATAGCTCCCGTTCTGGGGCAACCCTCCACTCCTGCCCTTACTATACTTAGCTGGACCAGATCCTGGGTGGTGGTGGTGAAGCACGCACACCACGGCGTCTTGTGCAGTCAGGCTTGGCGGACCCTGTGGTGGACGTGCCAGAGCAGGACCCAGAGCAGTCAGGAGACGGGGACATAGTGCCAGAGGAGGACAGTGAGGAGATAGCGACCCTCACCCTGGAGCCAGTCACACAGACCCCAGAGGCCTCCCAGGTGTCATCTGACGCCGGAGATGAAGCAGCAGGTGAGTGCAGTGAGGTTGTGTAACACCCGGGGGAGGGGGAGGGGGAGGTAGGTGGGTGCACAGTGGGTGATGCACAAGGGAAACCTGTCATGCTCAGGCTGATGCCCAGGTCACACACGGTGTTACCTTCAGAATGTCTGATTCCCCTGTCTCAAGGAGAGGGCATGCCCTTTTGGACAGCTGTTGCACACATGACTGATTGTGATAGAAATGTAGCCGTGTTACTCTGATCTGAGGAAGTGGGTCTGGCCCATGAAAGCTCATCCCCTAATAAACCATCCTGTTAGTATTTTAAGTGCTACATAGTCCAGTTTTTTAGGACTGGTTGTGTCTTCCTCTTTTCCTCCACAGCCGGACCAGCCGTGCAAGAGGGCCGCAGCACCCCAGCCCCACCTCCATCTCGGGGACATGGGAGCCGCAGACACAGGCATGTGTATGCGGACATCCTGAGGCAGCATGTGGAGGCCGTGCAGGATCTCAACACCATCCTGCGAGAGAGGGCGGAGGCAGAGGATCGGTGGCATGACCGGCTGATGGAGGAGCTGGTCCAGCAGCACACGTCCCTGAGTGCCACTCTCAGGGTATGTCTACACTACCCTCCTAGTTCGAACTAGGAGGGTAATGTAGACATACTGCACTTGCAAATGAAGCCCGGGATTTGAATTTCCCGGGCTTCATTTGCATAAGCGGGGAGCCGCCATTTTTAAAACCCCACTGGTTCGAACCCCATGCAGCGCGGCTACATGGGGCATGAACTAGGTAGTTCACATTTCATGAGGCGTAACGGTAGTTCGAACTAGGAAGCCTAGTTTGAACTACCTAGTTCATGCTCCGTGTAGCCGCGCTGCACGGGGTTCGAACCAGCGGGGTTTTAAAAATGGCGGCTCCCCGCTTATGCAAATGAAGCCAGGAAAATTCAAATCCCGGGCTTCATTTGCAAGTGCGGTATGCCTACATTACCCCGCTAGTTCGAACTAGCGGGGTAGTGTAGACATACCCTCAGGGAGGTCTGCAGCTTGCCTGCTCCTGTGCCTAGTCCTGCTCCTCCAGCACCCCATGACTCCGCCCCACCAAACCCCCCTTCCACAGCAGCATCCCTTTCCCCCCTTGGACCTCCCTCTCCCCCAGCACCCCCAGTTCCCCAGCCCCTCTCTCGCCCTGGCCCTACTCTCCCCCAGGCCTCCCCGTCCCAAGAGCACCTACCCGCTGTTATCCAGCCAACCGACAGGTGCACCACCTGATCCCGTGGCCATGGTGGACCCCGAACACGAGGCCCAAGCAGGAGACTGAGATCAGGCAAGCACCGTGCAACCTGATCCCCTTCCCCCCTCCAGGTTTCAAGTCCCCTTCCCCCCTCCAGGTTTCAAGCACCCCCATCACCCCAGTTAAATGACAAGAAAAGTGTTCAACAAAATGTTTATTGTACATAGTTTGGCATGAAAGTATATTTTCTACATCAAAAATGAACAAAATCTTTTTTATGTTTGCAACAGTTATACTATTTTCCAGTGAGTGATATTTAAAAAAATAAAACAGAACTTATTATTTTGAGACAAACCCTGGTGTTTATTATTTCTCCAAACTGGGTCAGGAGATGGGTTGTGGAGGGAAGCTTCTTTTGGGCCACGGCCCAGTCCCCAGGCAGAAGGCCCTCAGTAGAGTCAGTGGCCTCCAATTGAGAATTGCTCCCGTAGGGCCTCCGGTATGCAAACAGCAGACCGGTGAGCCTGGCGGATGGCAGCTGTCCGGGGCTGGGCAAAGTGCCTCTCCTGACCATCAGCACCTGTACCCCACCTGGTAGGAAGGCCTCCCCTTTCCTCTCCACCAGGTTATGGAGAACGCAACACGCGGCCACCACCTCAGGGATGTTGCTCTCCCCCATGTCTAGGCGTGTGAGCAAGCACCGGAATCTGCCTTTTAAACATCCAAATGCACATTCCACCTGGTTGCGAGCCCGGTTAAGGTGAGCATTAAACTGCTCCTTGCTCGCATCCAGGTGGCCGGTGTAGGGCTTCATCAGCCACGGCATCAGGGGGTAGGCGGCATCAGCCACTATGCATGTGCACATCCCCAACCACAAAGTTCTGATGCGGGAAAAATGTTCCTGCCTGAAGCCTCCGGTAAAGGTACGAGTTCCTGAAGATTCGGGCATCATGTGTCCGCCCTGACCACCCAACACAAATGTCAGAAAACTGGCCACGATGGTCGACCAGGGTCTGGAGGACCATAGAAAAGTAGCCCTTTCTGTTAATGAATTGGGCTGCTCGATGGGGTGGTGCACAGATTGGAATGTGTGTCCCATCGAGCGCTCCTCCACAATTCGGGAAGCCAAGGGCAGCAAAGCCGGCCATGACGCTGTCCAGATCTGGTAGACAGACGACCCTGTTGAGCAGCTCCGAATTGATGGCCCTCACCACCTGCAGAACGAGACAGACAACAAAACGTTAGAAGGGGTGCCTTATCTCTTAGGAGGAGAACCCACCACCCACCTTCCCTCTCAAACACCCCGGGAATCCCCTCCTCAGAACTCCCCCCACAACAATTCAGAGTGAGTGTAGGAGCTCCCTCCCACTCACACTCCACTTTGCTCTTCCTGACAGTCTCCCTTCCCCCCACCCCAAACTGTGACTGTCCCCAGACAATGACTTACCTCCATCAGGATGTATCCAACAGTAGACCTGCCCACTCCAAATTGGTGTCCCATGGAGCGGTAGCTGTCGGGGGTGGCCAGCTTCCAGAGGGCAATGGCAACCCTCTTTTCCACGGGGATAGCGGGCCGCAGGTGGGTGATTTGCCGTTGCAGAGCAGGGGCGAGCCAGGAACACAGCTCCTGGAAAGTGGTCTTTCACATCCGGAAGTTGCGTAGCCACTCTTGGTCATCCCAGAGCTGCATAACGAGCCGGTCCCACCAGTCAGAGCTGGTGTCAAGCCTCCAAAAACGCCTGTCCACAAAGAAGTTTGGAGGCAAGGGCAGTGGGGCTGCATGACGGACGATCCCTTCGTACCTCTGGTCTGGGTCCAGATGGGGAAGTAGCCTCATGACTGTGTCATGCAGATGCAGCAACACTTGCAGTATGATGGCGTGGGGCCATCGCCTGCCCAGGGGCAGCTCTGGCTCCATGCCAAAAAAATGGGTCTAAAACAGAAAAACCTCCACACAAAAAACCTGCTGGGGTGTCCCAGGAAGCTGAGCACTCCAAACCAGCACTGCAATGCCTTGCTTACCTCCTAGAGGGACAGCAAAGGCAGCTGCAGGAGCAGAGCAACGGGTGTTCAGGGGCGTCCCTTTAACCATGCGTCTCTGCAAAGGGCAGGCAGCAGCACCCGGAAGGAAATGCTGCCCCCATACCCTGGCAAAAGCGGTTCCGGGTGGCTTTTAATTTCGAAAGAGCGTCCAGCAGTCAGGATGCTCTTTTTCGAAAAAGCAGATCTATTTTCCGATCCACGTATTGTAGTCTTTCGAAAGAGGCTTGCAGTCTAGACATAGCCTTAGGCTATACAGCTGTTTTTGCACAAAATCCAGAGGAGCATCCACACCTCAAGCGCATTTTTGCACACACAAAAAATACAGTAAATCGACAGGACAGAGGGCTTTTGCCGATAGAGTTATTCATCTCCCCACAAGGAATAACTCCTTTTTGCGCTACAGCTCTTGCACAAAAAGGCATATGTGGATGCTCTGCAGGGGTTTCTTGAGCAAAAAGCACAGGTGCTCTGATGGCCATTCATCAGAGCTTTCTTGTGTAAGAGTGTCCATGCAGTATGGACATGCTTTTGCGCAAGAAGTTTTTGCAGAAGATCTCTTCCGCAAAAAGCTTCTTGTGCAAAAACTCTGCAGCGTAGACAAAGCCTTGGTTAGCTCTTTTTTGGTGAAAAAAGCCCCTTTGCAATGAAAACAAAGCCATAGTCTGTTTGATATGGTCACTGTATATCTCAGGATCTGGAAAAAGGTGTAATCCTTGTGATGGTCAGTCTCAGCATATGGAAGGGAACTGGGACAGTAATGCTGGTCATAATGTAATGATGAAACTACCCCCACTGAATCAAGCTTCCCAGTTCTGCCAGAAATAAAAAGGTGAAGAGGAGCAGTAGCCATGGAACATCAAAAAGTGTCCTGTTAAAACAACATACTGTGCCAATAACCCACATATGCACCCTACCCCTCATCTTTATGAATAATCATAATCATAATCATAATTTAGACTGGAATCATTTGTATTATTAGTTATTATGTGTATTATAGTAGCACTCAGGAATTCAGGTTATGACCTGGGATCCCATTGCGCCAAGTGTTCTACAAACACAACAGAAGCAGTCCCTGTGCAACAGAGCTTACTGCGGTTGCTGAAGGGCATTTCCTATCACTAAAAATCACTAAAAATCAAGGAAACTGCCAATCTAACCAATTAAAAGACTTAAATTCTGGTTTAAGTGAAGATTTAAATGCATCTTTAATTGCGGAATTGCTATTGAAATCTCTGTAACACTTAAGTTATGTCCACACTGCTCCAGCAGTGCCCACCAAGTGCTGTGGATGTGAACTAAAAGGTTTATAGTTCACATTACAACAGTCCTGTTCGGAGAGGAAATGAGGAACCTTTTAGTTCATGATTGTAGAGTCCAAATGGGCAGCAGTATCCAAAGCCCCCTAATCCAAACTATGGGAAAGTGTAGCCCTCAGACTCTAAATTCTTTGAGGCATTCTTTCTATGTACATACAGAGCCTAGCACAAAGGGATCCTGATCCCGGAATGGAGTTTATAGCTTAGGCATGGGCAAAAGGTAGAGCCACAGGCTGGGCATGGTTCACCATGGTTAGCTACTGGTGGACCACCAGATTCTTTCTTTACCCGAGCATCCACAAGTACAGCTGTTCGCAGCTCTCAGTCACCATGGTTTCCTGTTCCCAGTCAATGGGAGCTGCAGGAAGCGGGGGCTTGGCCTGCTCTGCTTCGCACAGCTCCTATTAGCTAGGAATGGCGAACAGTGATCACTGAGAGCTGCAAGCAACTGTACTTGCAGATGTTCAGATCAACAAAGCATATGGTGGTCTGCCAGTGGCTAACCCTGGTGAACCATGTCCAGCTGGTGGGCTGCATATTGCCCACACCTGCTCTAGGTGCTAACACAATTCAAATAAAATAAAATTATAATACAATAATATATAAATATATGTATATGTAGTGACATATAGTATGAGCTAGTGGAGTGGTGCTCAGGAGATCTGGGTTCTGTTTCTGGCACTGCCAGTGTTATGCTGGGTGACTGCTCCATGCCTCAATTTCCCCATCTGTAAAATGAGTTTAATGGTACAGAGCTCCTTTGTGAAGTGCTTCTAGATCAATTGATGAAAAGCGCTTTATAAAAGGTAAGTATTATTATCAGAGAGAGAGAATTACCTCATTTTAGACACATGCTTTTAACTCAATGGGTAGACTATAAAATGCCACAGGCCCAGTTCTCCTCTGCCACCAGATTAAATAAAAAGTAACTTCACTGATGTTAAAAGGGAGCCCAAGGTTCCTTGAGGAAAGTGGGAGTTATTTCATTGACTTCAATTGGCTTTGGGTCAGGTTCTAAGTGAGAAAAGAATCAGAATCTATTTTTTTCTTTAAAGACTATAATAAGCACAAGTTTAGTCTGTACATTGTGGTGGTGATGGGCATTTAATCATTATAATATCTCTGCATGAGAATCTCCTCCCACCATTAGACACCCAGGAGACAGACTTGCCTAGTCTTTATTTGTTTTATGTTCCTCAAGGTATGCATGAATGTAGAATTAAGGTCAGTAGCCCCTGAAGATGATGGCAAGCTCTGTAATTACAGTTCAGGCAATTGGGCCTGTTAACATGGAGCAAAGAGCAACAATTCCTATCTTGCTTCTCCAAGAGACCCACAAATCTTTAAGACTGAAGATATAAATGTTGTGTAGGAGGTTTCCACATAAACAAAATATATACTGCCTCTAAAATCATAACTACCGCTGCAGGCCTACAAATCAAATGGCAGTGACTCTTCTGGCTTATTCATAAATCCTGGCTTGAGAGATTGTAACTTGGTTTAGTACCAGTAACTGGCATTTTAGGTAAAGGGATTTTTAACGAGGGGGAAATAGAGCAATTAAAAATAGTTCACGTAACACCAAAAGACAGTAACAACCCCACTTCTTGCACATGCCCAGATACTTGAGAAACTAACCTTGTTTGAATGACATGTATATCACTTTCCTGCTGGTAATGACAGAATGACTGTCCTGATATTTTGAAAAAGGCAGTAGATCTCAGTTTGTATGAAGGTGGGCTTCTCAGGATTATCACTTCTTCATCTGTGCTGTGAAATCTCGCATCACTGAAATATCAGCAATGTCATCTATAAAAAGCTTTCTTCATTTTTCAAGTAATGCCTTACCAAGGTCACAATGCTTTCACATTATAAAGTAGGCCTCGGTTTCTTTCTGAAGCTTGTACAGAAATTCTTCAAAACTGAGATCCTGTTTCACTCTCACCATTTCGGTTTTCTTAATTATATCACTGAATCCCTATTTAAAACCCCCTATTGCTCAGATTCTTTTCTACACTTTATTTTAAGAATTTTGAAGAATTTTGTCTGAAAGTTGGATGCTTTGTGAGTTCCAAAGCATTACCTCAGACACTGTACCTAATAAACAGCTCAGTTGCTACTTTCTGAGCAACTGAAAGAACAGATGGATATTTAGGATATGAAGAATTCCACTTTGCTAGTATTACTCCAGACAGACACATCTAATGAATGAGAACACAAAGACATGAAGCAGCTGTCAACTGAATATGTGCCATAGTGCAAAGCATTGCTATAAATGCATTTGAAAGATTTATGTGCTTCTATTTCTATCTTGGTATTCTCTGAGTGTCTTTTACTTGGAGGATAATGTAAGGGGAGATGGAAGAAGTGCACTGCTGCTTGTTTTGGAAGCCTACACTGGCATGTGTATAAATGCACTCTACATTCTGTGATATCAGGGCTTGTGCCCCTATATGAATCATATACCAAGATTAAATAAATGGTTGTTGAATGGTACACCAGAGTATGACACAGTAAATTTATTTCATTTTGAATTTCACTTTTCATCTGTCTGAGTGAAGTGGTCCCCTAGGCTATGTCTAGACTGCAAGCCTCTTTCGAAAGAGAGCGTCTAGACTGCACGCGGAACTTTCGAAAAAGCCAGCCGCTTTTTCGAAAGAAACCAGCAAGTGAGTCTGGATGCTCTCTTTCTAAAAAGCCCTGTTTGCTTTCAAGAACACCTTTTTTCGAAAGAGCACTTTCGAAAAAAGGCGTTCTTCCTCATGGAATTAGGTTTACCGCCATCAAAAGAAAAGCCGTGTTCTTTCGATTTAATTTCAAAAGAACGTGGCTGCAGTCTAGACGCAGGTGAAGTTTTTTCGAAAAAAGGCTACTTTTTTCGAAAAAAACCCTGAGTCTGGACACAGCACAATAGTTGAGCTTCCACTGCCAATTTCTGTAATAAGCTTTGTTACTCAACATGTCACTGCTAAGGCATATATAGATGGAATTTAAGTGTCCTTTGAATGACCCTTTATGTAGTAGTAAATCAGATAACTAACACACACACATACATACACACTTGCAAACACATAAGTAGTCAAACATTGGAATAAATTGCCCAGGGAGGTTGTGGAATCCCCATCTCTGGAGATATTTAAGAGTAGGTTAGATAAATGTCTATCAGGGACGGCCTAGACAGTATTTGGGCCTGCCATGAGGGCAGGGGACTGGACTCGATGACCTCTTGAGGTCCCTTCCAGGCCTAGTACAGTATTCTATACATTTGAATCCCATATTATTCCCAGACTTGATATAATGATTTTAGAAAGGTTATATACAGTGATCTTATCTATCAGGTAGGAGAACAGGATTCCTCTCAATAGCAAACCAATGCATGTTTTATCTAGTCTATTTGCAAGTTCTGCTAGAGATGGTCACTCAGGGTATGTCTACACTACCCCGCTAGTTCGAACTAGCGGGGTAATGTATGCATACCGAACTTGCTAATGAAGCCCGGGATTTGAATTTCCCGGGCTTCATTAGCATAAAGCCGGCGCCGCCATTTTTAAAAGCTGGCTAGCGCGAACCCCGTGCCGCGTGGCTACACGCGGCACGGGCTAGATAGTTCGAACTACGTAGCCATTCCGAACTATCTGTACTCCTCGTTCCACATTCCTCGTTCCTCATTCCACGAGGAGTACAGATAGTTCGGAATGGCTACGTAGTTTGAACTATCTGTACTCCTCGTGGAACGAGGAACGAGGAATGTGGAACGAGGAGTACAGATAGTTCGGAATGGCTACGTAGTTCGAACTATCTAGCCCGTGCCGCGCGGCTACACGCGGCACGGAGTTCGCGCTAGCCAGCTTTTAAAAATGGCGGCGCCGGCTTTATGCTAATGAAGCCCGGGAAATTCAAATCCCGGGCTTCATTAGCAAGTTCGGTATGCATACATTACCCCGCTAGTTCGAACTAGCGGGGTAGTGTAGACATACCCTCAGTGAATTCTCTTGGTAAATTGTTCTGTTGTCTAAGGGTAGATCTACACAGCAGCATTATTTTGGAATAACTAACGTTATTCCAAAATAACAGTGTGTGTCTACACTGCCAGCCTTTATTCTGAAATAATGTCGAGCTGGAGGACTTCTTACTTCAACTCCTGTCACCCTCATTTCATGAGAAGTAAGGAAAGTCGAAGGAAGAACATTCTTCCTTCAACATCCTTCTGTGTAGACAGCATCAAAAGCCAAAATAAGCTATTTCATAGAATCATAGAATATTAGGACTGGAAGGGACCTCGAGAGGTCATCGAGTCCAGCCCCCCACCCTCAAGGCAGGATCAAGCTCCATCTACACCATCCCTGACAGATGTCTATCTAACCTGTTCTTAAATATCTCCAGAGAGGGAGATTCCACCACCTCCCTTGGCAATTTATTCCAATATTTGACCACCCTGACAGTTAGGAATTTTTTCCTAATGTCCAATCTAAACCTCCCCTGCTGCACTTTAAGCCCATTACTCCTTGTCCTGTCCTCAGAAACCAAGAGGAACAAATTTTCGCTTTCCTCCTTGTGACACCCTTTTAGATATTTGAAAACTGCTATCATGTCCCCCCTTAATCTTCTTTTTTCCAAACTAAACAAGCCCAGTTCATGAAGCCTGGCTTCATAGGTCATGTTCTCTAAACCTTTAATCACTCTTGTCGCTCTTCTCTGTACCCTTTCCAATTTCTCCACATCTTTCTTGAAATGTGGCGCCCAGAACTGGACACAGTACTCCAGCTGAGGCCTAACTAGTGCAGAGTAGAGCGGCAGAATGACTTCACGAGTTTTGCTTACAACACACCTGTTGATACAACCTAGAATCATATTTGCTTTTTTTGCAACAGCATCACACTGTTGACTCATATTCAACTTGTGGTCCACTATGACCCCTAGATCCCTTTCCGCCATGCTCCTTCCTAGACAGTCGCTTCCCATCTTGTATGTATGGAACTGATTGTTCCTTCCTAAGTGGAGCACTTTGCATTTCTCTTTATTAAACTTCATCCTGTTTACCTCTGACCATTTCTCTAACTTGCTAAGGTCATTTTGAATTATGTCCCTATCCTCCAAAGAAGTTGCAACCCCACCCAGTTTGGTATCATCTGCAAACTTAATAAGCATCTACTCTCTATCCCAATATCTACATCGTTGATGAAGATATTGAACAGTATGGGTCCCAAAACAGACCCTTGAGGAACTCCACTTGTTATCCCTTTCCAGCAGGATTTAGAACCGTTAACAACAACTCTCTGACTACTGTTATCCAGCCAATTATGCACCCACCTTATCGTGGCCCTATCTAAGTTATATTTGCCTAGTTTATCAATAAGAATATCATGCGAGACCGTATCAAATGCCTTACTAAAGTCTAGGTATATAACATCCACCGCTTCTCCCTTATCCACAAGGCTCGTTATCTTATCAAAGAAAGCTATCAGTTTAGTTTGGCATGACTTGTTCTTCACAAACCCATGCTGGCTATTCCCTATCACTTTATTACCTTCCAAGTGTTTGCATAGGATTTCCTTAATTACCTGCTCCATTATCTTCCCTGGGACAGACGTTAAACTGACCGGTCTGTAGTTTCCTGGGTTGTTCTTATTCCCCTTTTTATAGATGGGCACAATATTTGCCCTTTTCCAGTCTTCTGGAATCTCCCCTGTTTGCCATGATTTTTCAAGGATCATAGCTAAAGGCTCAGATACCTCCTCTATCAGCTCCTTGAGTATCCTGGGATGCATCAGGACCTGGTGACTTGCTGACATCTAACTTTCCTAAGTGATTTTTAACTTGTTCTTTGTGTATCCTATCTTCTAAACTTACCCTCTCTCTGCTTGTATTCACTACGTTAGGCACACCTCCAGACTTCTCGGTGAAGACCGAAACAAAGAAGTCATTGAGCATCTCCACCATTTCCAAGTTCCCTGTTACTGCTTCTCCCTCCTCACTAAGCAGTGGGCCTACCCTGTCCTTGGTCTTCCTCTTGCTTTTAATGTATTTGTTTCCCTTTATGCCTGTAGCTAGTTTGATCTCATTTTGTGCCTTTGCCTTTCTAATCTTGCCCCTGCATTCCCGTGTTGCTTGCCTATTTCAACTTAAGCTACGCAATTGACATAACTCAAGTTGCATAGCTTACTTCAACTTTAGCCCCGCTGTGACCCTGTGTGACCCTGATTTTAGAATTTTTACCCCATAACCTGAATAAATTTTTCTCTTTATCTTTCAGGCCATTTCTCATTATATCATCCGAAATCACCTTAAATAATTCTTCCTCACCTTTTGTGTTATTACTTCTCAAGTATTTATCTATGCTTTGTTATCTCAGGTATCTGCTCTTTATCATTCTTTTCTCTAAATCTTAGGTTAAAATTCTGAAAATCTCATTTCAGAAGTCATGCCCATTAATCCTTTTATCATGTTAGTCATCTTTCTTTGCATTTGCTTTAATTCTTCAATGTCATGCTTTTTATAGATAGGAGGCCAAAACTATACACACTCAACAATTGTTGGAGGGTGAAAGGTCAGGGTGTTTGGACATAGTGGTTATGGATTCACGGTTTACAGCTTCTATCCTATTCAATGAACATGCTATTAAAAACTTTATCTGTCTACAACTTAATTAATTCATGACTTTTTTGAGCACTAACAAGTCCGAGGGATCAATTAAAACTTCTGTGGCAAGGTAATAAACTCAAAATAATGAATCTGAGATATTTCCTTGGAAAATGGGCACTTTCTTAAGAGATAAGTATATAATTTAACATGAGATCTATGATTAGTATTCTGGTAGAATCTTTCAAAGCCTTATTTCATCTAATATGAAAAGGCTGAATTTGTAGATGTTCTGGCAACACAGTTGACTGTAGAAGGAGCAGACTGTTTCTGAATTAAGAACTGACTCGATGACTGTACACTAAGGGCAGATTCACAGCTGGCGTATGATCATACGTAGAGG
This sequence comes from Pelodiscus sinensis, assembly GCF_052426305.1. Classification (NCBI taxonomy): domain Eukaryota; kingdom Metazoa; phylum Chordata; order Testudines; family Trionychidae; genus Pelodiscus; species Pelodiscus sinensis. The sequence continues at coordinate 206,630,880 of NC_143052.1, forward strand.
CCAATGAGAAAGTGGCATTCATTTATGCTAATAGTGACTGTGGCCTAAAACTCTTAAAATCGAAATGGAGTGAATGACATTTAAGTCTTATGTCAGAGAAGGTCTTAATTTAAAGAAAAATGGCACTCAGGGCAAAATTTTGTTAATGCCATTTGCTTATGACCTTGACATTGACCTCAGGTACACCATTCCTAAGTCCAATTTTTCATTGTGAAACTTGTATTTGTGGTTATAAATCCCTCCAGACTTAAGTATAAAAGGGCGAAATTCTGTGCTGTATTTGGCTTCCTTTGGGCACCACAGAGAGAGAGAGAGAGAGAGAGAGCTCTCAGGAAGTCAGTTATCCTTCATTCTTTGTTCTTTGCCTGAGCAGTGTAGAGTAACCTGGAAGTTACTTTTAAAAAAATGATTATTTATGTTGCACAGGCATCTACTGGGCGAGATCCCATACAAACAGAACAAAAAGGACAGTTTGTGTCTGTCACAGGGGTAACCACCATCCTCCCTCTTAACCCCGCACGAGTGTGGTGTAGGGTGGGCCCGCGTTCAGTTCACAGAGGGGCCCTCCCCTACCCTCGGTCCATTTGCTCTAGGCCTATAGGGTGTATTAGGGTTCCCATGTATCGGGGAGTCCCTGTAGGACTCACACCCTCCTACTTATACCCTGGGGCCCTCTGCCTATAGACTATTTCGGCGTCGGGGGGTCCCTTTCGCTTCTACGAGTTGGGGCCCCATCCCGACTCTGCGCCCTGACAGGAAAGGGGCGCTGGGTACCTCTTCGGTCGGTGGGCTTCTGCCGAGCACCGGGCGGCTTCCGCGGGCTTCTTGTCAGGAGTCCCCTGGCCGGTCCTCGGTGATCCGCAGCTCCGTTGGTCTGGGCAGGAGTACTCCGCTCCAGTTTCCCCCCAGTCCCTCCCTGCTTGGGGGATGAAGGAAGACGCTCTCTGGCACGCCTGCCGTCCGCACCTCCCCCCGGTCCGGCGGTGTCCTCCGCCTTTTCCCCTCCGCATCTCCTGCCTCGCTCTCCACCCTGCGGGTGTGTCCCCTCCCCAGGTGTGCCGGGGCTGTGCTTAAAAGCGGCTGCCGGCTTGCCGCGCATGCGCAGCAGCACAGCCGGCGCTCCTCCGGCTCCCCGCTCGCAGCACGAGCCGCCCGCGCGTGCGGATCCGGCACGAGTGATGGGGTCAGCCTGTCACAGTGTCCCAGAAAGGTAACAATATGTTTACATCTTTACTGTAGGCTTCTTGCACAAGAAGCTTTTTGCAGAAGAGATCTTTTGCAAAAACTTCTTGTGCAAGAGCGTGTCCACACAGCAAAAGCATATCAGAAAAGCGATGCACTTTTGTACAAGAGAGCATTCAGACTGCATGGACACTCTCTCACAAGAAAGCTCTGATTGCCATTAACAGAATGGCACCCGGGCAGCTGTGCTTCTTTCGATAGGCTGTTTTTGCACAAAAAAACCCCCTGTTTCCTGTCCACACACACCTTTTTGCGCAAGTGCTCTTGTGCAAAAAGGAGTTATTCCTTGTAGAAAGAGGAATACCTATACCGCAAAATCCCCTCTATTCTGTCAATTCCCTGTAAATTTTCTTGCACAAAAATGCACTTGAGGTGTGGATGCTCTGCGAGTTTTTGCGCAAAAACAGTTGTTTTTGCACAAAAACTCTGCAGTATAAATATAGCCTATAAGTACAGACAAGAGATAACATATGGATACAGATAGACAGATGGGGAAGCAGAAAATGGCATAGGAGTATTACAGAATCTTCTACACTACCCACCCTACTAGACACCAGGACAGGGACATGATAGAGAGAAAGGGGGTAAGCCTGAGGCACCACAGAATCCATCTGCCAGACTGTGATAGAATCATAGAACACTAGAACTGGAAGGGACCTTGAAAGGTCATTGAGTCCAGTCCCCTGCCCTCATGGCAGGATGAAGCCCCGTCTAAACCATCCCAGATAGATGTCTAAAGCATATCTGTTTCTTCAAGCTGCTACTTTGTGTTATGCTGGGATCTAATATCTAGTGGTCCTTGGTTTAAGGGGGAACAAAGGTGACTGAACTCTGATTTTGCCACACAGTAGTCCTGCAATGATCTCTGATCAGTCAGATGAGAGAACCTGGTCTATAGCATTGTTCAGAGCCCACGAATGCTGTATTTTTAGGAAAAGTAAAGAGCATTGGGACAAATTCTTCTTGACTTCCTGGAAGTTACAGTGATGGCTATAAAGGAGGACTTGGGTTATATGATTTTTAGCAAAGGTTTTCCCTTTACCATGCTTATAATGCAGGAGTGACTGGAGGCATAAATGCACACATAATCCAAGTGCAAAGGTCTAATGACTACTTTATGGTCTCATGCTTGTAGTCCAGGATGGGTGGGACATGAAAGACTCAGTATAACATGTAATTCTTCTTTAGTATCAATATGCTTTTCACACTTCCTTTCACCTTTCTATTTTCTGTTTCTACCATGAAGTTATAAAAAACTTAGTACTAAGTTCTTGGCATCACATTATCTAATGTTGGGTTGTTTCCACAGATGTTAAACACAGGAATAGAATTTCATTGTAAAACTAAGCAAAAAAACATCCCTATGAACTAACGATTTTTCTGTCCCCCAAATCTAGGGATAAAGCTCTTACATAATCATGAAAATGATGTCTGAAATAATTGTGAAGTGAATACAGAAACTGTCAAATTAGCATGCTTACAGAAAAAATGCTTTCTTTTAAAAAGTTCATTGAAGTATGCAAGTCCTTCTTTAAAATAGAGTCTATATACCACATTAATGAAAGCTTGGATTACAGCAGTGCATTTGATTGATTTCATATAAAAAAACCCCAATTTTGCTCCTACTGAAGCAAGGCACCCAGCAGATGTATAACTTCTATGCTGTTGAAGATAGTTGGCTTCACCTGACTTATTTTAAGAGATTCCTGAAAACAGGATAAGAGCAGGTGAGACCGGAGGCTAGGCTCAAGGATGATTGTGTTGAGAGTCTAGTAGAAAGGCAAAGGTGTTATTTCATGTAATTGAACAGCATTGTAACATACTGTCAGTTTGCAATAGACATAGAAAACAGTTATGGCAAATGATACAGCAACACATATTGCTGTGTATTTGAACACAACTACAACTCAGGCTAAAGTCTGAACTCAGTGAACAGTTTTCTAGAGTTTGAAATTCTTGTGGAGATCTAATAAATCTGGACTTGTCTACACATGGAATTTTCTGGAATAACTATTGTGCTTTAAATCTGCCTTTAATACAAAATAACTTTCAAGCGCAAACAAGCAGTCACATATTTTAGTAGCCTGATTCTTTTCTCATATAGATCAGTTTTACAATGAAGTAACTTCATTAAGTTCAGTGGAGATATATATGATTTACTCTCAAGTAACTTAGATCTGAATCCTGCACTAAATGACAAGCTATTTGTTATTTGCCTATAGTCAAAGTGAGTGCTTCCAATTAGTCTTTATTTCAAAGAATAAACTTTAAAAAAAGATAAAAAGCCTATTAAAATTCTGCAAAAAGCCTGACTGGAATTTTAAATGGCTCTGAGGAGGTCAAGTTCCAACATTGCTGCTGAAATGAAAGGTAATGTTTAGAACAAGATCACTATGTCATAATCTTGTTTCAAACAGAATTTGTGTGTCAAGCCTGAGGCTGAGCTGATATGCATCATGGAGCGTCAAAGAGGATTTGGTGCATTAAGCACCAGAAATACTGAGGAAAGTCTTCCACTTAATCTCCTTTGCTAAAATATGAGGAACTCTGGACACTTAGATCATTCAGGACATCCTGCTGCCCCTGCCTACCTTCCCGGGCTATGTCTACACTGCACTGCTCTTCTGGAAAAAGCTTTTTACGCTTCTTTTTTCAGAAGAGGCTTTTCCAACATTTGGCCTGTCTACACTGGGCCAAATGTCAGAAACCCCCTTTTTTCAGAACATTCCTTCTTCCTCGTAAAACAAGGTTTACCTCCAGTATCCTGGAAAAACTTCAGTGTAGACATAGCCCCGAAATGGCAGTCTTGGGACGTACACAAGAAAAGCTCCCCGTGATAGATTATCTTTCCCCACAAACATATGGAAACACAATTCATGTGTGTATATATATGTGTGCGTCCAGGGAGATTAAATCTTAAATTATAAAAGAGAAAGAAAAAGAGGGTTTGGTGGAGTAAATGTTCTCAAAAGCCCAGCGATGATTTCCTTTTCTGATTTATTCCTTTTTTTAAACTGTGAGCTCTAGGATAGCACTGTACAGCTTCTGCTTTCACTTTTATTAAACTCAGCTAGGCACTCTTAGAACCCTTTTTCCAAACTGAATTTAATCTTGCTCATGCCGAACCAATTTTCCAAAGATCTTCCACTTGTGCACTGAAGGTGGTATTCTGTCTTGTACTTTGTGGTCCGTACAAGGTTTGTCAATGCTGTGAGCACGTTTTGAAGGTTTGGGCTGGAGTAGGCTCACCTACTGGAGGAGCCTCTGAAGCCTTTCAGAGGTATCCTGATTAGACAGACCTCTATGTTCTTTAAACTGTAAATCCCATGTTAGATTGGTGAGTGCCTAGGAGGATGGGACTGAATTTCTGTGGTAAGAAACTGCTGCCAGGGGTCAGCAGACCCCATTTTGTGGGAAAGCAGTTGGGACAGAGAGCTGCTGCTGCTTCCCTTTGGGCCAAGACTGAGGATGAGCTGTGACAGAGTCCTGTGGGTGAGTTGCTGGGGTTGAAGTCACACAAATAAAGTTGAGTCTACACAGCAGTTGCACACTTGTTGGCGCTGAGCCCAAGCTCTTGGACTCCTCCTCTGCAGCTAAACATGAGGTCAGAAACTAGGGCCTCCTGGTTGGGCAACAGATCTGAATTTGGCCCACCTACAATTAGGGAAAAAAGCAGACCATCCCTAGCCTCTTATTTTCCCAATATAACAGCAGTTACTGTTATATTGGGAAAGAGTCAAAGAGTACAAAGGTCAAAGAGTACAAAATTGCCTCACTCCTTGTTTCATCTGCACTGCCTTTGTTAGACTTACAGAGTGCTGGCCTGAACTCCTGTTCACCAGCATGCCAGTGCAAGAGCAGGCCTGGAACTCTAAGTTTAAAGGAGTCCATGCAATCAGTGTTGAGATGGATATTTGTACAAAGTCAAGAGCATCTCTTAGGTTAATGTTGCAACTTGCTATTGAAAGATGCAGCCATTATTGCAGCGCCACCGACTTACGTGATATAGATAGAACAACTTAATCCATTTAATCTGTTGCATTTTCTATTGTCTGGTTTTAGGATCACTTCTAAGTAAACCTGGTTTTATTGTATTGCTTTTATTTTGGGTGTTTATTGCCTGGATAACATCCATTATTTATATTTTTGTTCCAGGAGGCAACTGAGTGCCTGTCCAGGTGGATGCACTTCCAAGTATAAATATGTATAGGAGTAAGAAAACTATAGCAGGCAGTCACTAGAGGATTCTGTCTAAGTTCCCATCTCATTTGTCTCCCCTCTCCCAATATCCATTATCCTTAATGGTGGAAGGTTCCTAGGCAACAGGGGAGAACTGCCTCTTCCAGAGTAACCTGGACTAAAGGTGTGTTACATTAATTAGTGCACAGTCTGAGTGTTGCCCTCTGCACACAGGAGAATTTCACTCAGACTAATTGACCTCAGCCATCAAAAAAATTCTCAGATAGTTATGGGTTTGGTCACTCTCAGAGAGGTTGCATTGGAAAGTAGTCTCTTACAAACACTGATGAATGTATTTGGATCCTTATTTGTAATTGGATACAGTAAATGTAAGTAGCCCTGTTAAGTAACTACATGACAATTTTTGAGGTTATAATAATCCTTGATTAAAGCCTTGGCACTAGACTTATCTTTATATGTAAAGCAACTGGTTCAATTTAGCTTTTCATTACTTCTGATGCAGAAGGAACTGTGATAATTCCAACAGAGCAGATGGAATTGGATGAAAAAGGCATAAAATTCCATTTAATTATATTTATGCCTGTTCTTCCTATGCTCAAGGATTTTAGATGTTTGCCTTTTAATTTAAAACAGTGAACCAAGGTTCTGCAGGAGATCAAATTTGGGACTATGTAATTTTAAGTGAAGGAAGCATTTCTAAGTCACTCAGTTATTGAGCATGATACAATATGAACGATAATTTCATCTTGGGCTGCCCTATACATCTCACCTAAAACCAAAACATTACGATAGCAGAACCAAACAGAACCTCAGCACATCCTGTACTACAGTACTATTTCCATTGTAAGTGTCAATGTTTTCATTACAGGCTCCTGATCTTGCAGGTTCCATAAATCACAGTGCAAATTGAGGATCACTTGTTTTCCTGAATAGTCTAGAGATTTAAAGACAGTAAGAAAATATTGTGATCATACATTTAATTACTAACACTATTCAAGGAGATTGTTTAGTCTTTCTTCTGCTTTTATTTTCCCCAGCATCTTGGTAGATTTATAAATTCACTGATTTCATCTGAGTCTCTCCTCACGTGTCATAAAATTAAAACTGTTAGAATAATCCTTGCTTATTCTCATAAGAAGTATAATATTATTTATTTGTATTGTAGTAACATCTACAGACCTCAATCAGAGCAAGGCACTATTGTAACTGGTGCTGTACAAACACATAACCAGAAAGTCTCTGCCCCAAGGTGTTTACAATCTAAATAGACAAAACAAAGAGAGCTGGCAAGCACACAACCTCATAGTCCAAACTGTGGGACCCTATAGCCATGTTCTGAGTTATATTTGGACACTCTGAATCATGGATGACTGACCACCTCTCCTTCTTTGGGTTCTCCACAGCTGGAGCAGCTGAGATTGAAGGGCAAGCCACACCACCCGAGCCAGCCGCCAGAGCCCGGGGGAACTGAAGGCACACCAGGTTCCAGAAAGACCTAATGTGCCAGCATATCAGCATCCTGCCTGACATGCAACAGTCCCTGGCACAGAAGGTCCGCGAGTACCCTGAGTGGCGGAAGCATGCTTGGGACCGGCTCATGCAGTAGTGTGATAACATGTGTGCCATCATGTCGTGCATAATGGCACTCCCGCCTGATGCTGCTGATCCTCACTTCCACCCTTCAGCCTCCCCCGATATGCCCATCCCTCCTCCGCCTGCCCCCCATGTGATACCTCTCCTCCCTCCCCAGGTGATGCTCATGCCCCCTCCCCAAGAGATGCTCATGCCCCCTCCCATTACCCCTGCCATCCCTGATCCCACTCCAGACACCCCACCTGTGATCCCCAGATCCACCTGACCCCAACTCTGATGAGGTGGCACATCTAGCCAGTCCCCTCCTCCAGGTTATGAGCCTCAATCCCCAGCCCAACTTTTTTGACTGTAAGATAAATACAGACTTTGTTTTGTTCACAACCAAACAAATGTCTTTATTGTGTGGGCACGGAAGAGGTGAAGGGAGGAGTTGTGGTGGGGAAGGGATAGTGCTGCAAGCAAGAGGCCCCTAGTGGGGAGGCCCTGGAGAGAATTACTGGGTGCTTGAGAGAACCTCTCCCTCAGGACCTCTCAGATGCATACCCTGGCCTGATGGGCCTGTCGGATGGCAGCTGACCTCGGCTGCTGGAAGGCTTGCCCCTCGCAGCTGTCATCTGCCCCCCCCACCTCGGGAAGAAGGCCTCCCCTTTCCTCTCGATGATGTTGTGGAGGACACAACATGCTGCAACCTCCTTTGTGTTCCCCCACATCCAGGCAGCTCAGCAGGCACCTGAACCGCGCCTTGAGTCAGCAGAAGGTACCCTCGACCTGGATCTGGGCTAGGTTCAGGTAGGCATTAAATTGGTCCTTGCTGGGGTCCAGGTGTCTGGTATATGGTTTCATTAGCCACAGCATGAGGGAGTAGGCTGCATCCCCCATGATGCAGAGTGGCATCTGCATGTCCCCAACTACAAAGTCATGGCAGGGGAAGAATGTGCCCACTTCCAGCTTCCCACAGAGGCTGGGGTTTCTGAAGATGCGAGTATCATGTGCCCTGCCCGACCACTCGACAAAATGTCTGTGAAGTATCCACGGTGGTTGATCAGGGCCTGTAGCACCATAGAAAAGTAGCCCTTCCTATTAATATACTGGGCTGCTTGATGTTCTGGTGCTTGGATCGGTATATGAATCCCATCTATGGCACCAGCGCAGTTCAGGAACCCCAGGGCAGCAAATCCTGCCACAATTGAGTCCAGGTCTCACAGGCAGATGATCCTCTGCAGCAGGATTGAGTTGATGGCCCTCACCATCTGCAGAAGGAGACAAACAAACAACCCCCCCCCCAGAGAATGAGAGGGAGTGCTTGAACCCTTGGGAGGTGCCTGCTCCCATCTCCTCCCCCCTCCCAAATTCCCCAGGAGACATCCCCTATGAGGCAGCAGGGCTGTGTGAGGGTGGGAAGGCACAACCCCCTGGGGACAGAGCTTTCCCCCATCCCCACCCCCACTCCCTCTTTCCCAAGGGTCCCCCTTTAACATGACTCTCCCCCACCCTGTGCAGGGACTGCAACCCGAGAGTGCCTTACCTCTATGAGGAGGGCCCTGACAGTGGACTTCCTCATGCCAGACTGGTTGCCTACTGACTGCTAGCTGTCAGGGGTGACGAGATTCCAGAGAGCAATTGTGACCTGCTTATCCAGGGGGATGGAGGGCTGCAGGTGAGGGGTCATGTCTCTGGAAGGTGGGCATGAGCCAGGCATATGGCTCCAAAAAGCTCGCCTTCTGCATGCGGTAGTTTTGCAGCCACTGCTGGTCATCCCACTGCTCCATGACTGGCCAGTCCCACCAGTCTGAACTAGTTTCGAGCCTCCAGAAGCGCCTCTCCACAGTGAGTTGCAGTTGCCAGAGTGTAGCTCCCACACCTGGGAGAGGGTCCTCAGAATGACCTCGGGGTCAAGTTCTTGCAGGACCAGGAAGGCAGCTGGCACAAAGTGCTGCAAAAACTGGAGCATGGCTGTGTGGGGACATTGCTTACCCATGGGCAGCTCTGGCTCCATGGCACCAAGAGAAAAGCTGTGGCATCCAAAAAAGCTGGGCAATGACAGCAAGCACTGTGAGAGCTTTGCTGTCCCTCGAAGAGGTAGGCAAGCAGAAGCAGAGCAGAAGCAGAGAAGCGACTGTCCAGGGGAGTCCCTTTAAGAACCTGTGTCTTCAAGGCTCTGGTACCAGCACTTGGAAGCAACTGGTGACCTAAAGCCTTGCCTGAAGTGGTTCCAGGTGGCCTTTTATGTGAGAGAGCGTCCAAACAGTCTGAATGCTCTCTTTCAAAAAAGCACATCACTTTTCTGATGTGCTTGTATGTGGACGCTGTCTTTCAGAAGTTTTTCCAGAACTCTTCAGAAAAAAGCTTCTTCCAAAAGAAGCCTGCAGTCTAGACTTAGCCTCTGTGATCTTAGCAAGTTCTCTCTGTTGCTCCTGAATACATACAGGCTGCGTCTAGACTGGCAAGTTTTTCTGCAAAAGTGCCTGCTTTTGCACAAAAACTTGCCAGTTGTCTACACTGTCAGCTTGATTTTGTGCAAAAGCACTGATGTTCTACTGTCCAAAATCTGTGCTTCTTGTGCAAATGCTTTGACGTTCCCGTTTTGGCAAAAGCCCTTTTCTGGAAATGTTTTTGCGGAAGAGGGCCAGTGTAGATAGTTAAAAACTGTTTTGCGCGAAAAAGCCCTGATGGCGAAAATGGCGATCGGGGCTTTCTTGCGCAAAACTGCATCTAGATTGGCACGGACGCTTTTCCGCAAAAAGTGCTTTTGTGCAAAAGCGTCCGTGCCCATCTAGCCGCTTTTTTCCGCAAATGCTTTTAATGGAAAACTTTTCCGTTAAAAGCATTTGTGGAAAATCATGCCAGTCTAGACATAGCCATCTTGTATTTTATTTTACTGCTTTTAAAAACTTGATAAGCTGGCTTCTTTTATGCGGGTTGTTGTCCTCATTAGCAGCCATTACTGCACGGATATGTTTGATATCATATCAGAGACAGGAGACACAGTAACAGCAAACTTAAAAGGGCAGATTTGAAAAAAAATGAGCAAAATGGTTCATACTATGCTGAAGGGCAAAAATTATTAACATTTTAAAGCCACCAACTGAGCTGGATGCTATTTAAACACATTGGCGTAGAGGCACAGATCGGGTACTTACCTCTGATCAAGGAGACAAAAAACAGATATGGCCAAGTGGATGATTACATAACTTGATTTGTGCTTAAAATGCAACCTTTCAAAAGTGAAAACCCTGTGCTAACTGCATAAAGAGACTGGAACATGAACTATGACAGGCACAATAATAATGTGCCAAAAGGGAACGAAACATTACGAACAACAAACAGCCAAATATACTAAAGTAAGTGATGAAGGATGTAAAGGGAGATTTTTCAAAGGCACAGAGGGGAGGTAAGATACACTTTCAAAAAACCAACAAAACTCCAGACTCAATCCTTCATCAGTGCGTTTCAGAGCCTGGATTCGGTTGTTCAGGCTCCTGTTACAGGGCTTAAAATATCAGCATAGATAATCCTGCTGGGGCTGGAGCCCTCACTCTGAGTTCAGTTCTCCAGGGTTTCAGAGCCCTACAGTTTTTGATTTTTCCTACATTATGTGGGGATGAAACTAAAAGGTCATACGTTAAGATACAAATATTAATTCTTCATTGCCACAGGAGGCCACTGAGTCAGTTGTGATGGCTGGACTTTCCTTTTAAAGGCAATGTGATTTCATTGTCACCAGTGACATTGGTAGCTATAAAAGTTAAAACAACAAGATTAAGTGGCTCAGAGTCATCCTGGTTTTGTGCCACCAGAAAGTCTGCAGCAACGGATGAAGGTGAGTCAGCTATCACTTCTGTACTTCCTGGCATGATCACTGCTTGGTGGGAATACACTACCCAAAATGTGGGTGGCACTGGCGGGACATGGGGTGTCCAGAGTGTCATATCCACACTCAGCAGCTTTTGTCAGTACAAAGTTAAAGCATCCCCTAGCACAGTGGTGGTCAATAATTTTTGATGGGGGGGCCACTCCAAAATTTTGGAAAGCTGTCAAGAGCCACACTCTTCCATGATATTAATGGAAGAGGTACAGGGTCAGGAATGGAGATTGGGTGCAGAAGGGAGCTTGGAGTAAGAGATTGGAGTGCTAGAGGGTGTATAGGGTCTGGAAGGGAGTTTGGGTGGAGGAGGCGGTTGTGACCTAGGGCAGGGGGCTGGAGTGCAGGGGTTTAGGTTGTAACCTAGGATAGGAGGGAATTGTGATCTGGGAAGGGGGCTAGGGTGCCATATCTGGTTGAGGGTATGGGTACATGAGGGGTCAGAGGGTTTGGGTACCTTGAGCGGGCAGTAGATGGTTAGGGAGGAGAGGGGCTGGGGTGCCAGAGTCTGGCTCTGGCCAGGAGACTTACCAGCCAGCAGCCCAACCAACCTGCCTGCCAGCAGAGCTAAATGCTTACAGAACTTAAAAGTTTCTCAGCCAGCCTGCCTGCCTGCACAGGCTGCATGGCCATGAGCTTCGGTGAATAACTGAGCCAGAGGGGAAGGGTGTGTGGTGCTTCATGTACCGCCTGTTATTCTGGCCAGAAACCGGCCAATGGGATTGTGCTGGGGGTGGGAGTTAGACCTGGAGCCTTCCCCCATTCTTCTCTGGGCTCACAGTTTTCACCACTATTCTAAGTGATGTGCAGGGCTGTGGGGGAAGCAGGGGAGCTTGCCTGGAGCTCCCTGCTGCTTTCATGGGCCAGATCTGGTGGCTAGGCAGGCCAGTTCTGGCCTGTGGGCCATATTTTGTCTGGGCCTGTCCTAACACCTCCAGTCAGAACTCCACACCACCTTCTTTGAATCATCTCCAGGAACTGGCAGGGGGAGGTCCATTTTTTCTGTATCTTTTCTATCAACTGTTCTGCTTCAAGCATTGTAAGCTAATGACTTATGGAAATCAAGAATTCCCCAACTCCACTCTAATGCACAACTGGATAGATGCATTATGATTATGGGTTGTTTCCCTAACTTTTCCTCTGATGCATCATATTTTGGTCTTTGCCAGTGATCAGACACTCTATGACAGTTCTTAGTTTCTTTTTTCTATTTCCTAGCATAGTGCCACTCTCACTACCATTTTAATTTCTGTTTTTACATTCCCATTTCCTCCTTACCATTCAGTGCCACCCTTCCCTGCACCCTCCGTTTGCAGACCCCATTTTGAAAATGTGAAATGCTAGAAATTTAACTCCTTGACCTAAGAGTGATTTCTTAGCCACTCAGTACTCAAGCTGAACTCAGCAGGAGAGAACATCAGGAAGAAAGGGGAAAAGGAAGAAAAGGTGAGAATCATTCAGTTTCATGCTTGTCTAAATATTATGCTGATAGTAAGTGACCCATGTCCTTTTAGATGATACACTTTGGGATCTACAACTGGATTTATTATTTCATAAAAATTATCTCATTATCCCTTAAATATCAAGTATTACAATCGAAATGGTCTAAATGTATGTGTATGATATTTAGTACTATTGGGCAAATACAAAAGGAACTGGTGGGAGATGTCGTTTTCTGGTAAATGTGCATATTTCCAGGGGGTACAATCCTTCCCACCCTCTTCTTCTCACTCAGCTCAGTACCACTACTCAGTCAATTATAAGAGTGTATTTGGCTAGGGTTGTTCAAGGAATTCTGGGTAGGAATCTTATTATAATTCTTATCTTTTGTTCCTGAGCAGATGCCAGGCTTCAGAGCTTACACACTCAAAGAAAGAGATATTGGACAAAAAAGGTTAAGAGTGCACAGGTTAGATAGAGGGAGTCTTGAACAGACAACCCATGTGGGGTGAGAACTAGAATAGTTCTACATTCCCCAGGATCCCAGCCTTATGTTCCCCATGAAGTCAGAGGTTGGACCCAAATCTCATTCTGCAGTAAACAAACCCTGCCTCATGACAGAATGCTGGGATACTCTGTAAAGAGAACCTAAGAAAGATTTCCTCCCCCTTCGATGTGTTATTCTCAAGAAGGAGTTATCAGGAGTGCATATATGGAGGCAAATGATCATGCACATCACAAAATGTGTAAAGAATAACAAATACTCTCATGCTGGGAAGCTTTTGGATATTTACAGTCAAGAAATGGTATTTTGGAGAGAAAGAAGGACATTTTACTGGCTCTCCTCTAAAAATCATTGTATGAAAAATTACCCACTATTCAGATTTCAGCAACATCTGGATACAAAGAAGTAGCTTAGCTTCAGCATTTCCTTTCATTTGCGATTTACGTGAGGGTTTTTTAGCTGAAGTTTTAGGAGGCTTCTGCCACCTGCATTCCTCTGAATTTTTAAAGTGTTCTTTGCAGCTAAAGAGGTTTGTTTTCCATAATGTCACTAATTGCTTAACAGCTTCTCAAACATTTATGCAGTTCTATGAAAAAAATTAATAGATCCCCATAGGTTTTCAGGGTTCATTTTGATTATGCAGTGTTGATTACTTGTTTTTTTTAATAGAGCTGGCTAAACATTGATCCTCAGTCATTAATTCTGTTATCTAAACTGATAAAATGTAAACTCAATGAAACTACAATCAGAGCTGTAAGAAAATGTATCTTGTTACCTTGTAGCAAGCAGTATTGATTAATTCACACACATTATAAATAAATCTAAATATTCATGCATGCATTTTGAAGGAGGATTTCATGAACCAAATGAGATTTATGTACTATAGAAAAGTCATTAGTATGACATATTACCATGTAAAAGGGCATTGACTATGTGACAGATATTACAGACACATACAATAATCTCAAAGATCTTGTATGAGTTATCCTGTAGTTGGATGAGCCAGGGATTGTATTCTAACTCTATGGGGGAAGAATTGTCAAGCATCCTTTGGGAGCTAAAATCCATGGGAAATTATTACTGTAGTCCTTGGGGCAGGTAAATAAATAAGAGCAGTACCATGTGGGCTCAGATCAGGTTCAAAGAGAATGGTATAAAGAGATTCGACAAACTGGCGTGAACTTTCAACCATGAGTGTGAATCCTGATGGAAGAGTTTGAAGGATGCTGAAACTCATCACAATCACCATGTGGAAGACAGGAGGCTCCCGGTAATCTCAGCATGCATAATGCATTGTTTTGTTTTATACTTTGTTTTCTCTGCTAAGCTTCTGTCCTTAAATAAATGTATTTTTGCTTTGGGAAGCCTGGTTGCACTGGGTATTCACTAGCCCCTTGAGAAACAGCAGATGTTGGACCAAAGACAGACTGGCTGGGATAAACACAATGAAGCGCAGAGGGATTGCAAGACTAAATCTGCAGTCTGGAGCGAGAGGGATACCAATTCCCTTCTCATAGATCAGCGATGGCTGGAGGCCTGAAACCTAAAAGGACACCAAGGAGGGCAGAGGTGACAGATTGTAACCTGAATGAAATTTTAACAACCGTTAGGCAATTGACCTTGCAAAAAGGATCAGCTGTGCAGGCACACAGGAAAGCCAGATAATTTGTTAGTAGTGATGAATTTAAATAAGGGATATTGCCATGAAACAAAAGGAAAATGACAAGTATTTGACTTTGGAATTGTCAGCCTTTGCCACATGCGTGAGGGGAGGACTGGAGAAGGGCGGTCATGCCCTCCCCTGAGACAAGTTAATTGACAACACAATAAATAAGTCTATCTTCTCTTCTTCAAAAAAATGTTAATGTTAATTTCTGGTGTGAGTTCCTTGCAGAGTTTGATTCTTCTGAACAAAAATGGTTTGGGGGCTTTATGAAGTTGCGTTAAGTTTTTAAGAATGACTTATGAGTTTGGGTGACTCCATTTTGTGGGTGACTAACCTGGGAACACCTATAGGGGCCTGATTTTCATGACATGCTGAAGCCCTGCCTAGTGGGGCACCCAAAAATGGAATCACTCCAAATCACTTGTCATAAATAAGGCTACAATTTAGTCACAGAGGTCATGACAGTCATGACCTTTGTTCCCTGTCTGCCCACAGTCCGCCATCATTGTGCATGGGGTGGGGAGACAGAAGGGAGAGATGAAATTTTGTGCACTGTGAAGAAAGTAAAGGGTTAGATAAGCTCAAATGGGGGCTAGAAAGTACACCTGCCTGAGTCCCCAATCTCCTCTTCAGTGGTTCCCTCCTTTGGCTACTGTTTGCAACCTGCCTGCTTTTATTAGGAAGGTAGAAGGGTACCTGCTCATCTGGCATCTAGTACCACACAGCTGGTCTGGAGGATACCACCAAATTGTTTGCTGGCCTCTTTTGCCTGGTGGTAGGGCCACTGTCATCCTTTCCCCAGCACTGGAATGCCTCCCTGTCATACTCCAGCTTCAGCATCACCTTTGCAATGTCACTTTGAATCTCTTAATTCCTGTGGGAATTCTGTAGATTGGCTTGCCTTGCTCCTTCCCTATGTCCCAAGGAAATCTAGGTTTCCTAGAGTTTCTCATAGCTGCAGCTTTACCTGGAGCCATACCTATGTGCTGACAAAGATGGTAATGGTAAAGGTAATGGTAGGAGAAAGCCAAGAGGGGCATTTTCAAAACACACTACTGAAGTTTTTAAAGGTGGGGTAGGCATTCGTTCACTGTGATCCTTGGGTAGCAGAGTTTAAAAATTCCACCAGAGCAGTCACTGCCATGTCCTTGCAGTTTACATTTTATTTTATGTATTTATTTTTGCAAGCTCAGGAGTTCTTGGGATTCAGCCTGGTCTCAGTTTGCTTTCCAGAAAGCATTCCTAGTATGCTTTCCCCATGTGAGGGAAACTTTTCACAAAGTTCCACCCTCAATGGGGGCTGGGCAAAACAAAACAAACAAACAGTCCATGGCTTTGTGGCCCTCAGGCTGGGGTAGGCAACCTCTGGGTGGGGCAAACCAAAACAAACAAAACTTCCATGGCCCTATAGCCTCCAGGCTGGGGCTGGTAACTGAACTGGGTAGGGCTAAATATCAGTCAGTCTATGGTCCATGTGTGGGACAAGACAAAACAATCAGTCTAGTGGCCTGGCTTCTCTTTGGGCTGGTTGGCAGAACAGGCAGCAGCTCCCTCAGCAGGTGGTGGGTAAGTTTCCCCAGTAGTCTCCATAATCGGTGAGTCTCCTGGAGAGTAATCTGGGTCTTTGGGTTTTGTTTTTAGGAGCATTGCAGAAATCAGTATGGTACGTCCTTCCTTCTCCATCACCTTCCCCTCCTGGACTGAGCTGGGCTGCCTCTTTTTATCTGTGTTATCCACCTGGAGACTGTGTAGCAGGGAAGAGAAGGTGTGGCCTCCATGGTCCACAATGATTGGTCCCCCCAGTGGCTCAGTGCAGAGTTGATACACCCCATCACAGAGACAATTGCCATATCCCATTGGTTTTTTGTTTTGTTCTTTATTTTGTGTTTTATTTTTTGTTAAAAGACCTAAGTGTGAATTCTCCTTTTGCTACGGACTGGTTTCTCCCAGTGAGCGAGGCAGGCCATCTAAAGATATGTCTTCATTGTATGGTTGTCCAAGCTTTTATTTGGATTTTAGCTCACTCATCCATCCACAGAGAAAAAACTATTGACCAGTTTGGGGAGCGTGTTTTGAGGCTGGCATGGCTAGGGATGTTGTGGGTGGTGTGCTGAAGCCTAAATTCTGCTTTAATTCAAGCTGGAACACATCCACTTTACAATGAAAACACAGACAAAAAAATCACTCAAGTGCTCATAGACTTTCAATGCCCTTCTCACAATTCCTCCTGAAGGACACAAATTTCTCCCATAAGTGATTGGGAAGGAATCCTAGAATAGCACAGAACAAAACACCACAGGACACGTTCAAAACCATACACATTGCAGAAAATGTGAAGACACAATAATTCAGGGATGGCTTTGTTGGCAGAATGCTCACACCCAGATAAACTAGTTGCCAATTATCCGGGCTAACTGTGAATGGAAAACATACCCTTAGAATAAAACCCTGGGACAGTGTCTCCACTGTCAGAGACAAGGTTGGTAAGGTAATATCTGTCACTGGTGAGAAAGCATAGCTTTTGAGTCACACAAAGCTCTTCTATAGGTCTGTGTAAGCTCAAAGCTTCTCTCTTTCACCAACAGAAGCTGGTCCAGTAAAAGATACTCCTCTCCTGTCTTGTCTCTCTAATTTCCAGAAACCAATATGAGTACAACAGTGCAAGCTCCATTGTGTCAGCATGAGATCTGTTGTTAGACACATTTAACTTTAATATATTGCAATCACAAACTTTGTGTCTGTGAACAGTGCGCTGAAACCAAGTTCTTGCTCTCGCCTTTCAACATACTGCCTCAAAAATTGTACATATAGAAAAAATATTTTGGAGTCAGGATCACTATTCAAAACCAAGCACCCACATATATATGATACAAACAAAAGGAAAAGGGGTCTGGATTCATAATGTTTGGGGGTTGCTAGAAACTCAAATCCAAATATTTTCTAATATCAGGTTACCCACACAAAATGCAGCGTCCAAATTGTCTTCCTCATCTCCATGTCAAATGAAACTGTTTGAATAATTTCACAATAGCATGCAAATCAAAACCCAAATAAAATCTTGCAATTGCTGGCCATCTGACTGCAGACAACAATATATTTGACTGTGACAAACTAATGATGTTGTGACAAGCTAGTTAATGATTCTGACCATACTAACAATGCACAAGAATTAGACAAGTCATGTGCAAGACAAGCATTTGTTGATGTATTTATAGGCTGAAATACGCTTATTGTCATTTTCAGACTTGGCATTGGAATCTGTCCAATGTAGACCTTGAATATTTCAGACACAAATTAAAGCCAGCTAGGAACTAGATGCTATGAACAGAGTGCCAAGCCAGATCAGACCACTGGTGTTTCAAGTGCAGCATCCTGCTTCTGGCAATGACCACTGACTGATGCTTCAGGAGAACTCCAAATAAAAATAATATACTTGGTTATTTATGCAGTGCTGTATATGGATTAAAAATTCTTGTCTGATCCCTGCAGCGAACAACTGATGCCCCAGCATATTAGATGTGATTATCTAGGTCGGGAATCATGCTTAATTACAAATGTTGTTAGTAGTCATAACATTTTAAAATCCAACTACAGTATATGACAACTCGAGTTCCTTCAGCAGTGAATTACAGAGACTTCGAGAAGAAATATTTATTTACTTCATCTTAAATGTACCAACCATGGATTTCATTAAATGACTTGCACTGTGGGCACAGAATAAAAGACATAACATCACGAACTTCTATATCACTGTCAAGACATCCATTCAGCCTAGAAGAACTCTTGGCTTGGGGATCTAACTACTAGAGACAAGTTGAAAATGTCTTCTGAATTTGTGGACAATGTATCGCCCTAAAACTGAAATTCCCTTGATTCGCACCTAAGCTACATCCTGTTTGAACTTATGTCTGTAGAAAACCAGTTAATAGGTTTTACAAAATAGATGTTACTAAAAATGAGAATTAAAGTAGACTCAGCTAAATTCAACTCTGGGAATTGAAGCTGTCATCAGGGCATGCAATATTACTTTTGTATTGTTCCTTACCTGTGCAGGTTTTCACTACAGTCCCATTGCGAATATTGCAAAATATTCACAATGGAACTCCAGACTGAGAAATTTACTTGCTTTTCAGAGCTCAATAGAAATGGAAACATACTAATAGGTAAGATTTGCTGGGATTCACAAAATCTTAGAATATTTGCCATTTTACATCATTTTGACCTGAACGGGGTGAAACTCATGAGATCTGAACCCAGGTGTAACAAAATGTGCACATGATCCATTAAGATGGAGTTTCTCTAAAGCCAGTGAAAAATGACTGTGCTCATTACTAAGGAAGGGTATGTCTACACTACCCCGCTAGTTCGAACTAGCGGGGTAATGTATGCATACCGCACTTGCTAATGAAGCCCAGGATTTGAATTTCCCAGGCTTCATTAGCATAAGCGGGGAGCCGCCATTTTTAAATCCCCGCTGCTTCGAACCCCGTGCAGCGCGGCTACACGGGGCTCGAACTAGGTAGTTCGGACTAGGGTGCCTATTCCGAACTACCGGTGCACCTCGTTTCACGAGGAGTAACGGTAGTTCGGAATAGGAACCTAGTCCGAACTACCTAGTTCGAGCCCCGTGTAGCCGCGCTGCACGGGGTTCGAAGCAGCGGGGATTTAAAAATGGCGGCTCCCCGCTTATGCTAATGAAGCCCGGGAAATTCAAATCCCGGGCTTCATTAGCAAGTGTGGTATGCATACATTACCCCGCTAGTTCGAACTAGCGGAGTAGTGTAGACATACCCGAAAGTAGTAACTGTCTACTTCCAGAGAAGCACACCTGCCAAGCTCTTTGAAAAAATGCAGTAGTGCACTCTGTCCTCAAGAAGCCAACTTCCTTGGTAGGGAAAACTCAGTGTAAGGCAGGGCCTTAAGGAAGTGAGATGGGAGCTGAAAGAGGGTCCTTGTCCAGAGATTTGAAGTGCCCAGAGAATTGATGGGACCCTTCTGGATTGAACTACAGAGGGGTGGGGGAAAGCAGGAATACAGACACAGGTGCCTGGAAAATGTGACATGATCTATTTCACACAGAGAGTTGTCTACTCAACACAGACTATGTAACCGAGACACCAGACTTAAGTAACCACTGTAAAGACTTGTCAGCACCTATCCTTGGTAAGATTAAGAGAATATATGGCAACAGCTGAGACAGAAAATTCCACTCCAGTCCAAACTATACTATCTGTCTCTCCCTCAACGTTCCCTCTCATCTTTTGCATCTATGTGCAGATTTTTTCATCCATGTATGGATATATTTTATGTACACCGAGGAATATGTGAATGTGCACCACCAGTCGAAACAAAAATCCTAGCTGTGGGCATTCTTCCAATCAGCTGTGTGGCATTTGAATCTCTCTTGAGCAGCCGCATAAATGCACAGCTTACAGGGAAAACTACTCACCACATCTGAGTTTGTCCCCATCTCAGAGGCTGCAGCTCAAAAAGTCTTGCAAAACATCAGAATCATAACCTGTGAAATGGATTCATGTTCCTGCTGGCACACTAAAGCCAGTGAAAAATGACTGTGCTCATTACTAAGGGAAATAGTCACTGTCTACTTCCACAGAAGCACACCTGCCAAACTTTTTGAAAAAATGCGGTAATGCACCATGTCCTCCAGAAGTCAATTCCCAATCCTGAAGATCTCACCAGCTATCATTCTAGCTCGAATTTTCCTTTCTTGGACACAATGGGAGAAAGAGAAACCATCAAACTCCTACAAGTGATATCCACCAAAACGCTGGATGCTTTATAGTCACGGTTCAAATCAGGCACAGCACACAGACCACTCTAGTGGCACTACAAGCTGACTTCTTCATGCCCATGAATACCGATAAGGTCTTCAAGATCATACTGCTGAGCCTCTCTGCAGCCTTTCATACATTGGACTACAAGTAACAACTAATATGACTGCATGACATAGCAGAATTAGACAAGTACAAAGTGGCTTTAGTTGTTCCTCTCAGATAGTGGGGTTGGGTAATTGCTCCTCCGCTCTGAAAGCCTTTACCTGAAGTGACATCCTATTCTTACTTCAACATCTTCATGAAAGCACCAGGAGAGATAATGAGATGCCATGGGCTCAGATGCCAACAGCCTGCTGATGACACTCAATGTGTGGCTAATTCATTTGCAGCTGATGCATCCAGCACCATTACTAAAATGAAAAATGTCAGAGTGTCCCCAAGAAATTAGCTCTTGGACGAAGGCAGCTGACTTAATCTGAATTCAAGCAAGATCAAAGTGATGCTGGTCACAAAGGGGAAAAGGTCTAAAGAACTGGACCAGATTTAGTCTCCACCTTCCTCTGAAGACATCAAGCTCCAATTCAAATTCGCACACAGCCTCAGATTCCTGTTTGACTTCTCAATGAGTGTGAATGGGCAGGTAAGGTCAGTTTCCAAACGTGATTCTTTCATCTATAGTTTGCTAGGAATAGGGTTGCACCCATCTGTGTTTTACCTGAAGAGTCCATTTTGAACTTCTGAGTCTAGGTGCCATTTGGAGTTGCCCGGTGTTGAATTTTCAACTGGGAAGTCCAGTAAAAAAGGGGACTTGGCAGTCTAAAATGGCACCTGAACCAAAAATCTGGTTATCACAGGATGGGGGGAGGTGCCAGGTCATAAACCACGCCAGCCTCTGCTCAGCCAAGGCTTCCTTCTACCTGCAGGCTGGTTTCTTGACATGATGCAGCACTAATTGCAGACTGTCTTCTCCAGGCACCTGCTGGTATATGATCTGCAGATGAAAGAAGGCAAGTACTCCAGGTACTGCAGGTGCCTAGAATATGCCATCATCCTAAATTATAAATTTCAACTCCTCTATCACAGAAGTAACCTTTTAGAAATGTTGCCTTATGCACCCTCTGTGCTGCTTTGAGTTAAGTATCTAGCATGCCTTTGATGTGCTGAATCAAAGAAAAAAAACAAATAGGTTGTAGAGATCATAGCACAATCACTTTAAGAGCACTCATCAGCTAGAGGAGGACAGACAGGCACAGGGGAGTGGGCAGAAATGATACAAAGCTTCCTTTGAACATAGGTATCCCCCCACCACCATTGCAGTTAAACTTGCTTCTCAGTCAGACAGCAAGCAAGGACTGGATTTTGAGGCTCATTCAACAGCACAATTATTATACCTGTAAAAACATTTTAGAGATAGTTAAACATCTTTGTCTAGATGTCTGTTTCAGACGGGCCGTGAGGTGGCTAGGCCAACCCACCACAAATAAAAGTGGAGAGAATTATAATAGCCTTGTGCATT
Source organism: Pelodiscus sinensis (assembly GCF_052426305.1). Taxonomy (NCBI): domain Eukaryota; kingdom Metazoa; phylum Chordata; order Testudines; family Trionychidae; genus Pelodiscus; species Pelodiscus sinensis. Next base: position 206,652,699 of record NC_143052.1, read on the forward strand.
ACTTTGCATCTGAGCCACTCTAGAACTTTCCTGGTATTGAGCCAGCCCCAAATTACTTACTTGGCTGCACAGGAAGAAGACCTCCGTATGTCCCAGCCTGGATCTGGTCAGACTGCAACTCTAGCTACAGTAGAGAGACCAGAGGTGACTAGTTTGACCCTCTACTGTGGAGTCCTGCACCCTCTTTTTCCAACTGCTCTACTCACTGGTAAGAGTAGCTGTCTGCTGCAAAATGGGTGTTCCCCCTCCTCAGAGTGAAGAGGAGTAGGAGGGGAACTGTGAGGATGATATTCTTGAGCCAGTGCAGGTCCCTCATGAAGGACAAATTGTACAGTTAACAATCGAGCCCAACTGTCACATTTTTGCAGCTGGACTCAGACATTCCACTTGCTGGTACACCTAGAGGTGCCCACAAAATTAACTACAGGGTTTTCTGGACAATTTTCAAGAAATAGCAGACTGGGAACAGAAGCGCCATGCAAGCTGACCTACAGGTAGTTTCTTCCCCCTTTGCAACTCTCTGTCCTTTTCATAAGTGGCAGGGCTTTTCACTCACCTTGCCCAGATGTAAATGGCTCCACAAGTGCAACGCAGAGGAAAAGCTGTTCTCACCTTTGCATTATTCCAACAGAGCAAAGCTCATTCCTATGGCAATAGTGGCCAGTGTAGCTCCTTTAGCTATCTGAGTGAAATTCATGCTTGTGGAGAGGCCACTTCAGCTCTAATTTGGTCAGAAAGAAGGTCATTTGCTTCAAAATTGACCTTTTTCTAATCTTCAGAATGGTTTGAGCCACTTCTATTTTAACACATTATTTTACCTGTCCCTACTCAGTTCTTTATGTGTTTTTTCAAAGAGGCTAGTTCAAATCAAACTAAAAGTTATAATGCAGCAATGAGAAATGGCAAAACCTAAGGGCTAAACAACCATGCATTAAAAGTCAGAAAATTACAATAGTTCGTGTTGCTTCCCCAATATTATCTCAGCCACATTGTACATGCTGGATTTTGTTTACAGCCAAATTTCAGAGAACAAATTCATAATTGCATAAGAAATGTGGGAATTTGGTAGTTGGAAAAAAACTGGCTACTCTGGAAAACAGTCAGGTATCTTATTGTTTCTCTCTTATTACTGAGTCATTAGATTTATAGATGGAAGTCTGTGGAAAACAACCACTGTCAGACCAGAGTATGGCCCCTCTCCTGATGACCTGAAGCAGATTTATAGTATATCTCATGTTAGCAGGCCTCCTAGAGATCACTCAGCACATTGCTTAAGCATTTGTTGGATTATAACTTAACTGCGTTATCTGGGGCAGAAAGCATCTTTTTTGTTTTGTGCTTGTACAGCAGCTAGTGCAGTGTTGGCCTGCTCTCTGACAGGAGTGCTGGCTGCTAACAATACACATCAATAACAATTGTTCTTGTGCCTGTTCCTTCTTTGCTTTGCCCAGTTTTCCCAATGAACAGTTTTGGGCAGGCCAGGTACATTTAAGGGTGGGGGAAATTCATCCCCTGCGAAGGGTGAGAACAAAGACAATAACCATTACGTTTGAATGGGTACAGCAACCCAGTCCATGGAAATGAGTCTCTCAGCCTGGGTTGACAGACTCAGGGATGTTGGGCTCGTGCCAGTTCTTTAAAAATATCTGTTTATACAGCTCTCTGAAGATATGGCATGAGCTCGGACCTGAGGGAAAAGGGAGGGCTTCAGAGTCTGAACTCCTGCCCAAGTTGCAGCTTCAAAGTTCTGTCGACACAGCTATTTTAGAGCATTAGCATGAGCAGACATGGGGTCTGCTGACCCAACCTGGGATGCTGTGGGCTGTGGAAAAGGTCCTGAGAAAAGGTTTGGGTTCGTTTCTATTCAAATCAAACTAAGCCATCCATCTCTATTGCCTCTCAAGAGATGAGAGGCTCTTCAAATATGAAAGCTTAAACTCACTTGTATGTTTGCATATCATTGTCTCTGTCATGGAGAATATTTTGGTTTCATAGTTGCTGTTACCAACAGAGAGGTAAGTGATTGATAGGCAAGCTTAGATGGGTTCCTTGCCATGGTTTTGATAATCATAGTTCTTGCCATAAAAAGACCTTCTTTCCTCAGGAAAGTGTTATCTATTAGTTCTACTAACACTGGTAGAAAATCAAAGATTTTTTAACGTCTCATATGGGAAGAAGGGAATTGTATCATAACTGAGCAGTATGCACGATCTGATTTAAAATGAGTCTTTATCCTTTCTGTGCTTTGTATATTTCTTTACTGAAAGCTAAAATCAAGACACTGAAAGATGTTTGGAAATGTGTTTGGACTTTCCTTTTTTAGTGTCTTTTGAATGCACACACACTGAGCTATCCTCTAAGCACCTGTGACATTCAGAACGGCAAGAGAAAAACATGATATAAATGCCAGGGGCTTGATCCTGCCCTTAGATAATGCAGGAGGACATCACTCCCAATTCTTTAAACAGCTTCTAACTGGCTCTGCCCTCAAACTGGAAAAAACTAATATCTAGACCCTGTGGCGGCACACATTGCTGCACTACAGGAGGTGTCACTGCACCTGTGAACTGATGCGGGAAATATTACCTCTACCCTGTTATGCTATAAATAGGGTGTTTAGTTTTAGTTTAAATCAATAGAACATGATATTATCCCACCACAGGAAAAATGTAAGAACAGGCTTATCTCCCTCACCCCCAATATTACCACTCTACAAATATACTCATTTTTCCCTTTGCAGAGGTAGTGCCTGGGCTCAGACATTCTTTCATTGGAGTCATTTCTGGCAGCTCTGGGTTTTGGAGGGGGCACATGTTTTATGTATTTCAAGGAAAATCATTTGAAACAGTGTAAACAGCTTTTATTCCCAAAAATGAACAATTATTTACATGCCCCTACCCTCAAACAATAAATATTAGACTCTGCTGTCTAACCTAGATATCATATGCTATTTAAGGACATTTCAGAACAACCTATTTGCTGTTATTTTATACTAACCATATAGAACAAGATTATATGTATTTTGAGGGAGGGGACATCTTTTTCTTCTGTTTGCACAAGACCCAGCACTACAAGATCCTGATCCCCACAGGGACTACTAAGTGCTATGGTAATACAGATAATAATGATTCTCTCACTAGTAAATGAATGTGCAGTAGAGAAGGTGGCATAAGGGTTAATGGAACAGTCTAGCCTGTAACAATGCCGCTCCAGATGAGCATGGGAAATGAGGGTCACTACCATCTTGCCCTGTCTGATGGGGGAGGTTAAAATGACTGTGACTCACCCGAGGCTAATAGTCTCCTCAGACACATTATGATTTCACTGGAAATTCATTTTGTTTTATTTACTCAGTTTTATGAGAGAGATTCCAGAATACAGGCTAAATCCTGGGATGTATTAGAGAAGCTTTGGACTACTCTGCTGGTGCAAAAAGGCCTTTTTCCAGTTGCTAGAGCAAGGGTGGGCAATAAGCAGCCCAGGGTCTGTACATGGTTCACCAGGGTGGCGTTTTATTTACCTGTGCATATGCAGTTCCCAGCCAATGGGAGCTGTGGATTGCTTATTGTCCACTCCTGATCTAGACATCCCTAACAGAGGTTTATCTAATCTGCTCTTTAAGATCTCCAATGATGGAGATTCCAGAACCTCCCTAGGCAATTTATTCCAGTGCTTAATCACCCTGACAGTTAGGAAGCTTTTCCTAATATCTAATCAATATCTTCCTTGTTGCAATTTAAGCCAATTGCTTGTTGTCCCAGCATCCGTGGTTAAAGAGAATAATTTTTCCTCTCCTTCTTGTAACAGTCTTCTGGATACTTAAAACCTATTATGTCCCCTCTCAGTCTTCTCTTTTCCAAACTGAGCAAATCCAGTTTTTTTTTTCAACCTTCCCTCATAGAGCATATATTATAGATCTTTAATAATTTTTGTTGCTGTTCTTTGGACTTCTCCAATTTGTCCACATCATACCCAAAATGTGGCACCTGGAACTGGACACACTACTGCATCTGAATCCTAATCAGTGTAGAGAACAGTGGAAGAATTACTTCTCCTTTTTTACCAATAACATTCCTATTCATGCATCCAGAATGATGTTTGCTTTTTTTGCAACAGTGTTATACTGTTGACTCATATCTAGTTTGTGGTCCACTATAAATCCTCGATCTCTTTCTGCAGCACTCCTTCCTAGGCTGTCATTTCCCATTTTGTATGTGTGCAATTCATTGTTCCTTTGCATTTGTCCTTATTGAATTTCATCCTATTTACCCCAGACCATTTTTCCTGTTCGTCCAGATCTTTTGAATTATAATCCTATCCTCTATATGGAGTGAGAGGATTTTAATGGAGGGGGTCTGAAGATGAAAAGAGAACAGCAAGTGAGGTAGGTGTTTATGCCACAGAATTTTGGGTTGATTGGAGGGAGTTACATATATGTCTGAGAGTCCAGGAAAAAAGTTAGTTTCAATAGTTAAAGGAAAAAAAATCAGGGTGGAACAAGAATTTTGGCAGTGTGGATGGAGAAGAATGATGGATTTGGGAAATATTGAGTGCAGTAAATGGAAGGATTTAGTAAAAGTGCTAATGGGTGAAGAAAAAAGACAGAAGTAAAAAATTGCACTGATTGTGATGTTGGAGAAGAGGGAGAATGGGAGAATTGCCAATGGCAATGAAGAATGGGTAGGTTTATGTGTAAGATGTATGAATGAACTAATGGCAAAAACAAAGTGTCAGCAAGGTCTAGGGAAGCAGGGTTCTCTAGTGCATGATTTAATTTTCTGGGAGTTGTCTAAATGTTGTGTTAATTAACATGTAAAATGCTGAGCTTTGGTAACATTTTAGAGAAGCAGTATTCTTGCTGTAATCCCTGGTTAACAAACAAAATTGTGATTTATCTAATAATATATGGGATTTGGGTGAGGCAGTAAACAGAGGAGAAGGTCATAAACACAATTCACTTAGGGTATGTCTACACTACAAAGTTAGTTCGAACTAACAGACGTTAGTTCAAACTAACTTTCATAGGCGCTACACTAGCGCTCCGTTAGTTCAAATTTAATTCGAACTAACGGAGCGCTTAGTTTGAACAAGGAAAACCTCATTTTACGAGGATTAAGCCTAGTTCGAACTAGCTAGTTTGAATTAAGGGGTGTGTAGCCCATTAATTTGAACTAGTGGGAGGCTAGCCCTCCCCAGGTTTCCCTAGTGGCCACTCTGGCCAACACCAGGGAAACTCGTCTGCCCCCCTCCCGGCCCCTGATCCCTTAAAGGGGCACGGGCTGGCTACGGTGCCCGTGCCAGGTGCAAGCCTGCCAGCACCCAGCCAGCAGACCCTGCACCTGGCACGGATCGAGCCAGCCACCCGATGCCCCCCAGCCCTTCCCCTCTTCCCGGGACCACGCTGGCGGCTCCCGGGAGCTTGCCCGGGACCGCAAGAGGCGGGCACCCGCCTGGTCCAGTGTAGACATTGTGGACCTCGTCCACGATCTCTGCACTAGGCACAGGAAAGTGGCCGTCTAGGGCAGGAGAGCTGCCACCCTGGCCACCCAGGAGCAGGTGTGCAAGAGAATCAAGGGGGTCCAGTGAGACCCCCGACCCTGAGCCCTGAGCTTACAATGGCCGTCCTGGGTCAGACCAAAGGTCCATCTAGCCCAGTAGCCTGTCTGCCAACAGCAGCCAACCCTAGGGACCCTGGAGGGGATGGACCGAAGACAGTGACCAAGCCATTTGTCTCATGCCATCCCTCTCCAGCCTTCCACAAACCTTGGGCAGGGACACCACTCCTACCCCCTGGCTAATAGCACTCCATGGACCCAGCCTCCATGACTTGATCTCATTTCCCTTTAAACTCTGTTCTAGTTCTAGCCTTCACAGCCTCCTGCAGCAAGGAGTTCCACAGGTTGACTCTTTGCTTTGTGAAGAACAACTTTCTGTTACTAGTTTGAAGCCTGCTACCCATGCCTTTCCTTTGGTGTCCTCTAGTCCTTCTTTATGGGAATTAATGAAGAACTTTTCTGTATGCACCCTCTCTACCCAACTCCTGCTTTTAGACACCTCTATCCTGTCCCCCCTCCGTCTCCTCTTTTCTAAGCTGAAAAGTCCCAGTCTCTTTAGCCTCTCTTCATATGGGACCTGTTCCCAACCCCTGATCATTGTAGTTGCCCTCCCCTCTCCCACCTCCTTTTCCCAGTCTCCCCCAGTTTTGTTCAAAAAAGACAGATTCCATTTTGGAAGACACGTTATCTTTATTTTGTACATCAAGAAGAGGGGCTAGGGAAGGGTAAGTGGAAGGAGGTGAGGGAGGAATGGGGCACGATCCCCCGATGGGGAGGACTGGGCTGGCTCTCTGGGCTTCTGGGGGTGGAAGCTCTCCTGCAACCCCCCCAATTGCCCCCTCTCCCCAGATGGCAGCCTGCGGCAAGTGCAGCTGGGCTGATGGCCGAGTGGTGTAATGTGTCCATTGTGGTTAGTCCGGGCAATCCAAGCCAGGATTGCTTTGCAAGCGGGGCACCCCTGAGAACTCTCTGTCCGGGGTGGGGGTCGGGACCCTTTAAGCACAGCCTGAGACAGCATCTCCACGCTCTAAGTTCTTCTCTGATGCCCTTCCGGCACTGCTTCCGGCCATCCTTAAGCCCAGTTCAGGGTCCACTTAATGTGGACATGCTAGTTCGAATTAGCAAAACGCTAATTCGAACTAGTTTTTTAGTCTGGATCCGTTAGTTCGAATTAGCTTAGTTCGAATTAACTAATTCGAACTAAGTTAGTTCGAATTAGCGCTGTAGTGTAGACATACCCTCAGACTTTAACTTCAGAAGGTTCAGCTTTTATAGCAAAAAACCCCCAACATTTTACAGTAATCCAACAGTACTCAAGTTAATGGGGCACATTAGATGAAATGTGAACTGTTACTAATTTTTGTAAGTCTTTAAACCAAGTGCTTGTTTTGCCTGTGTCCTGAGGGAGGCACTCATGGTTGTGAGCTACCCCAGACAGCGTGACAGAGAATATTTTGTTGTTTTCCTCAAAGTGGTTTTTTTGGGACCTGATTTACTTAATGTTTGCAAATGTTTTACTATGTAATTGCTAAATATGATTATTTAGATACAATAAAGAATGCTGGTAACCAGGGGCTTGAATGTGTTTAACACTAGTTTTAATAAATTCACTTTGACCATGATTATACCACCACCAACAGTTTTCAAGTGATCCCACTGAACATTCTCCAGCTTTTGCTTTGGTTCAGAGAGAGACTTTTAATTTTCTAGATTGTCAGGCTGCATCTATCAATGGAAAAGTAAGACTCATAATTCTTCACTGGTGGTAGCAATGTTGGATGTTAATGTAGAAAGAATGCAGGCATTTTTATCACTTTATAATGTAACTGCACTGCGCATTTTAGTAACAAAAATTCCCCTCAAAGCATTCATATGACAATTTATAAAGTGAGAAATAAAATTATAATGGGTCTAAGTGACTGAAGGCAATGAGAGCCTTCCGTCTGATTTCAAGGGATGTTAGATCAGGGCTTCTGAGCATATTACCATCAAACCTGAACTTTATCCCAAAACTGTTGCTGACATCAGTACAGCGTGACAATACATGTGTCACAAGGTCTGGTTCTGTATTATTTTGCTAGAAACTTTCTGAACAGCAGAATTTGGTCCTGAGCTGAGCTCTAGATTCTGAGGCTGTGTCTAGACTGGCCAGTTTTTCCGGAAAATCAGCCGCTTGTCCAGAAAAACTTGTCAGCTGTCTACACTGGCCGCTTGATTTTCCGCAAAAGCACTGATGAGCTACTGTCTGAAATCAGTGCTTCTTGCGGAAAAGCTTTGATGCTCCCCATTCGGGCAAAAGTCCTTTTTGCAAAAAACTGTTGCGCAAAAGGGCCAGTGTAGACAGCTAGCTAAGACTTTTGTGCAAAAGCAGGCTAAACGGAAAAAAGCCGTTTGGACGCTGGGAGACCCCGTAGCCGCCCCAGACTTCCTGGTAACCTGAGCTCTTAAAGCAGACGCAGGCTGCTGAGCACACGTGGCAGGAGCGTGCCTCAGACCTCTGGCCTGAGGTCTGCCACATTGCCCCTGCCATGCCCAGCAGCCACCTCAGAGCCCAGGATGGCAGCTCCGGGTGCTCAGCCACCTGCACCCCCAGTGCAGGAGGTCCCCAGGGGACGCAAAAGAAGAGCCCCATCCTGGTCCTCGGGAGAGCTGGAGACCCTCCTGGACCTGTGGGAGGTGGAGGAGGGCCTGCATGAGACCCGGTCCTGGCGCCGCAACACCGACATCTACGGCCACATGGCCTAGGCGCTAGCCCAGCAGGGCCATCCAGCCTGGAACCTGGAACAGGTCTGGGTTAAAGTGAAGGAGCTGCGCTTAGGCTATGTGTGGGCCAGCGAGGGCTGGGGGGCAGGACCAGATACCTGCCCCCACTATGACCGGCTCCACACCATCCTGGGACAGCCAGCTCCACAAACCCCGGACGTCACAGCGGACACCTGCGTGCACCCCCCAATCACCAGGAGCACCACAACGGGGGAGGGAGACAGCAGCAGCACTTTAGAGGACGAGGCCAGCAGTGCCACCCAGCAGGCCCCCTCCGGCAGCCCCAACATCTCCCGCACATCCTCGGAGGCCGGGGAAGGCTCCACCGGTAAGTGTTGCACTTTGCACTCACAAGGGCGGGTGGGCGGGGAGCCAGGCACCCAGAGAGGGGTGGGGGAGAGCATGTCACTCAGGCCACGTGAGCTGCACGCTGTGTAGCATTAAGCAGCAAGCAGCACGTTCAACCACGTGCAGCCTGGTGACCGAGTGGCACGTGGTCACGGCAGGCAGCTCCAGGGCATGCCTGGGACCGTGCTGCTTACGCACATCTGGGAGGACTGGGGGGGGCGGGGGAGGGAAGGGTGGATGCTGGCTGGAACCAGCCAGGGCCCCAGGGACTCAGGCCAGAGCCCACACCTCTGCAAGGATGTAGCAGACAAAACGGCACACTGTCCCCATGCCTGGCTGTGAGGCACAGCCAGCTGCTCCTGGGAAAACTTCAGCATCACAGCCCTGAGCCCCTCGTCTGCTCCTGGCGCCTTGGCTGGCTCCCCGAGGGAAGTCCCTACTGCGGCCACACATGTCCCTAGGCTACCGTGTGGGAGGGATAGTGGGAGGGAGAAAGGGGGAGAAGCGCTTGGGCTGCCTGAGTTTTGCTGCAAGGATGGGACAGTCCCCAGTCACTTTCTGGGTTCCATTCAGGAGATATCCCACACGATGGGGATCTGAGAGCCTAGACCACGTCTGCCAGACGTGCTCCCAGGCACTGTGTGGGGATTCGTCTCGCTCCCTGTCAAACACCATTGATTAGCCCAAAGCCTCACAGACTCCACCGGCATGGAGTTCCACAGGTTAACGCACCACAAGTGCCCTCCCACCCTCCACGGGGCCAGGACACAGACCGGGGGTTCCAATATATGGAGGAGGACCCTACTCCAGGGGCGGTCCTTTATGCAAACATACAACACGGGGGAGGCAGGGGGAAACCGAGGGGGCCCAAGCCACACTACCCCTGTGGTGTCACCTGGCCTCAGGGGTGGGGTGGAAGGCATGAGGTGTGGGGACAGTGGCCGGGCTGCCTGACTGACCCATCCTTTCTTCTGTTCCTCGCAGCGGGACCAACCAGGAACGGGGGACCCTCAGTCCGGCAGCAGCAGCACCCCCAGCCGCCCAACCACAGAGGCAGCGCATCTGACAGTGCAAAAAGGCTTCTCTCTCATAGAATGAAGATTACCAATGCTGGAAAAAACCGTCTGTTCTTTTGATTTTCTTGCAGAAGAATGCAATTGCAGTGTGGACGTTTCTCAAGTTGTGTCAGAAAAACAGCCATTTTTCTGACAAAACTCTGTAGTGTAGACATAACCACAGAGGGGACATGATTGCAGCTTTCAAGTACCTACAAGGAGGAGGGGGAAAATATTCTCCTTAACCACCTATGATAGGTCAAAACCAATGGGCTCAAATTGCAAGAAGGGAGGTTTTGATTAGATATTAGGAAAAACTTCCTGTCAAGGTGGTTAAGGACTGGAATAAATTGCCTAAGGAGGTTGTGGAATCTCCATCATTGGAGATATTTAAGAGAAGGTTGCATAGACATCTATGAGGGATGATCTAGATGGTGCTTGGTCCTGAAATGAGGGCAGGGGACTAGATTGATGACCTTTTGAGGTCCCTTCCAGTTCTGATATTCTATGATTCCAGAACTTTAAAGTAGTAGTACTTTAATAACCAAAAAATGGGCTATAGACATTTAGGCTGTCTTAGAATCCAGACCCAGACTTTTGAAAAGTTTTTGAAAAGTCTGGGGGGTTGAATCCTGTTTTCAGGACTGCCAGCAAGCAGGCAGCTGTGGGGAAGGAGCAGCTTCCCCCAGCCTGGGGATTTAAAAGGGCCTGGAGGCTGCCTCCACTGCTACCATGAAAATGGCTGGAGCCCTGGGCCCTTTTAATCGCTGCTGGAGCTTGGGGAATCAGAGGCTGGGAAATTCTGAAGAGCTGGCTTTGGGAGGCTATCCCCAGCCCTGCCATTTCTGCCCCAGGCTACAGCTCTTTCAGCAACATGGAACCAGGCTACTTTCACCTTGCCCAGGGGCCCAGCAATTCGGTCGGGGGGGTGGGGGGGAGAGGGAGAGAGAGAGAGAGAGAGAGAGAGAGTGTGTGTGTGTGTGTGTCCGTCCCACTAGAAGGAAATGGATACCAGTGGCAATATTCAGATGAAATCCAAAGTCCAGGGATATTCAAATCTGCTCTTTCAGATGGAATCCCATACCTACTGTGTGCAAAATTTATCACCCTGCTATGGTACATTAAATTATTATGATGACCTGACATTGTTGATTAGATCCTTGAGTTCAACTAGATAGTTTCATGGATAACAATGAGAAAGCAGAGATGTATTGGTTTCATAAATGAAAACATGTTTTCGTCTAATAATCTTTCTTCTTCCATATTTTTTTTCCCTATTTGTAACTGTAAATTCCACAGTATTATGTGACCTGACTTTCCATCTGTTATATTTATACTTGTCTTATATTGAATTAAGAAAAATAGCTTTCTACATGATTTTTCTTTGGAAGTAAGAAAAACACACAGAAAAAGGCAGAAGGGTATATTTATACTTCCATTACACCAGTATAAATCAGACTAACTCAAATGAAAGCAATGGAGCTGTGCTGATGTGAAACTAGTATGAAAAAGCTGAGAGTCTGGCCCAGAAAGATTAATTAACCACACTCCATTTCCAGCCTGTGGCTCAGCTGCACCTCACAAACAGCTCTGCAATGCTGCTGCTGCGGCTGCTCCTCTAGTTTATGCTGTCAGCAGAACTCTCAAGAGTGAGACACAGCCCTGTGATTACACTCATTATATCTATTATCCTAGAACGAACCAGCTCAACACAGGAAAGGGAAAAAAAAGTTATGCTAATTACTCCCCGGTTACCACTGTTGTGGGGTAACAAATTCTCTGTTATGTAAGAACCCTATTAGCAAAGCCAACAGAAATTTAAAAAAATAAATTGCTGACCTTTCTTCTCCCAGAAAAATGTGTCGCTTTCAGCTTTTCTTAAGATCAAAAAATAGCAAAAGCAGAGTTTCTCCTTTGTACATCTCTGCTTGCCAGCTCTATGTGTTCACTTATGTGCTTGAATAGTGACTAATATTGCTTCCAAAAATAACAAAAAAAGGTATGACTTGATCAGCTCACAGGTCACAGCCCATTTTAGTACTTTTCCAATGGCCCATCGTTATTAGTAAGCATGGGGTCTAATCTGCAATCCTTGAAATTAGAGCAATCCTTACACGAACAGTCCTATTATAGTCAGTTTACAGAATAAGACTGCTCTCTTCTCTCCCCTTCCCCTTTTGATTCCATTACATTAATCTAACAAGGGAGATGACAGTTGAAGGCCATGTTACCACACAAAAGTTACTACTTACCTATCTTGATACCATAGATCCTCAAAGATAGGAACACAAGAAGTTATCAGTTTACCAGTCAACTAGACACCCTGGCTAAGTCTAGACTGGCATGATTTTCCAGATATGCTTTTAACGGAAAAGTTTTCCGTTAAAAGCATTTTCGGAAAAGAGCGTCTAGATTGGCACAGACGCTTTTCCTCAAAAGCACTTTTTGCAGAAAAGCGTCCGTGGCCAATCTAGATGCGCTTTTCTGCAAAAACGCCCCGATCGCCATTTTCGCGGTCGGGGCTTTTTTGCGCAAAACAAATCTCAGCTGTCTACACAGGTCCTTTTGTGCAAAAGTTTTGTGCAAAAGGGACTTTTACCCAAACGGGAGCAGCATAGTATTTCCGCAAAAAGCACTGATTTCTTACAGTAGAAAGTCAGTGCTTTTGCGGAAATTCAAGCGGCCAGTGTAGACAGCTGGCAAGTTTTTCCGGAAAAGCGGCTGATTTTCCGGAAAAACTGGCCAGTCTAGACACAGCCCCTATGAAACTGAAAGTCATCAATCTGGCAGCAGCAGAGATGAAAAAAAAGACTCCCTCCTCCCCCCCAAAAAACCTAGCAACTACTGTCTCAGGGCTTTAGCCAGGGCCTCATGACTTCAGCTGCGTATAGGGTAGGGTTTTGGGATTGCAGCCACAGGATGGGTGGAGGGGTTAGGAATCTGGGGGGGTTCAGGAGTTTGGGAGTTTCTGATCCTCGGGAGCACTGGAGCTCAGGGTTTTAGATCAGAGGGAGGACAGTTCTATTCCAGCTTCATACTCAAGCTCCAATGGGTCTTCAGCATCTTGGGGGTCACCAAGGATTGTGGTTTTGGCTAGAAAGGGAGTATGGAATCCTTACTCTGTCCATGGCTCTCAAAGCATTCTCTTCCCTCTAAAGAGTTTTATCAACTAACACTGCCAAACAGAAATATGTATGCAATAGTCATTTTGCTCCCAGGCATGCACCTGGATTTAACATTGGGCTAACCAAAGCTCTTTCAATTGCAGGTCAATAGAATCAGAGCAGTGGAGGGCGAAGAAGAGCTAGAACAGTTGCTGGCAGCCCTATGGAATCTTGGTTGCTAAAAGCAGTATCGGTAGTGAAGGAAGAACTTAAAACACACATTTTTAGCTTACACAATGACATTTGGGTGGGAGGCAGAGGGTTTATCCAGGGCCTGACCTACACCAGAAACCCAAATTTGGCAGATTATGATCTTGTGATAGCCACCCATTATCTAGGGTGGCCTTTTATTGAAGGTCTGTGGCTCATCTAGAACTTGATTGGAGATTCATGGTCTGCAGGATGAGGGTTAGCTTGGGCCCGAGCTGCTGGGATGCAGAAGAATGTCAGGAAGCCTGTAACCTTGCAAATCCTTCAACAATTATTTTAGGTTCTTCTGTGGGTCTACCATTCAAGGATAAAGGTGATATTGGTCACTCAGGGAAGTCTTTTCTGTCCAGACAGTGGACCATGGACCCCCATTATGTGGGGCTAGCTGGCTGCCTATCCCAGACCGCAAATTCCCAACTGCATGCCGGCAGCCCTGACCCTGGATTCCTTCCAAGTGAGGCTGGCTGGTTGCCTCGGATCTCACAGGGACAGCTGGGAGTTCCTGACCTAGATCCTTATCACATGGCAGCTCTTGATCAACTGTAGCTATACCTCCATGGGACACAATTGAGAATACCAAATTCAGGACAAACTGCTGAGAAATAGGACAGATATACCCCAACCTCATGGTTAGTCTTAAATGAGAAATATCAAACCAGCAACAAAAGTAAACTTCTGTTTCACCACACTGGCTAACAAGTCATAAAAGCACTTTCTGTAGTTCTTCTAGTCTTTATCTCACCCCCCCCCACCAGATTTATAGACAAGTGATTCTTTAAAGCCAGTGTAATCAAATAATGGATTCTTCTGATCTCAAAAGATCAGCCACTCACCCAGATCTTACCCCCCTCCCCCCCAAAAAAAAATCACACTGTTGTCAATCCTTTAATCTCCAAAATTTAAGGTAGAAATGTAGAAAGAAACATAGAAAGAAAGTTAGAAAGAAAGAGTTAGGTTAAAGGAATCAAATACATACAGTCATTGCAAAGTTCTTGCTTCAGGCTTGTAGCAGTACTGGAATAAACTGCTGGCTTATTAAGTCTCTCTTTAGCTCTAAATCATTGGAAGGGTCTTCAGTCCCTTGGTTAGGATGAACCCATCAGCGTAAGTCCACAGTCCAGTGGTTTGAGCAGGAAAAAGGCAAAATGGAGGTGTTTCCAGTGCCTTTTATAGCTTCTGCCATGTGAAGGGAAACCCATTGTCTCGAAAAAGTCCTCAGCACAGTTAGTGGACAACTAGGGTACGCCTACATAGCAGAGTTATTTTAGAATAATGTCCATTATTCTGAAATAACGTTATACACTGTCTACACAAGAAGCCCATCAATAAATTCAAAATAACAGGCTTCTTATTCTGACTTCCTGTAAAACTCGTTGTATGAGGATTAAGGAAGTCAGCAGAGTAACGATTTATTTCAAAATAAGTGCTGTGTAGACAATGCCAAATTTCAAAATAAGCTATTTGAAGGTACGTGCTACTGTGTAGACATACCCCTACAGATTAAAGATGGGAGTTTGGTGTCAACTGTCTATGCCTGATTTTCCTTAGTCATCGTGGAGGCCCATGGCTATAGGCGGACTTGGCCGCCGCCTAGGGTGCCGCCACTTGGGGAGCCGCCACCTGGGGAGCCCAATGATGACGTCAGTCCATTGACGGCCCTGCAGGAGGGGGCGCCGATTACACGTTCCACCCGGGGCACCAGCTGCCACAGCCAGCCTTGGGCTAATGTCTGTTAGTCATTGTATAACCCCTGCATCTCCCAGGTATGGTGTTGTGTCCCATCTTGTGGCACTGAAACCACTTAGAGAGAAATTAGTGAGTCTGCTTTACAGCCTTAGGTGAGGCTATGTGGCTTTTAACTCATGTGGTAAAGGGTCATGCATTTAGCTTGAGAGGTCCCAGGTTTGATTCAGCCCACTAATATATATATATAATATTGTTTGCAAAAATCATCTATATGATCATATTTTAATCACATGTCACACCCCAGATCCCACCTGCCTAGCCACCTGCCCAAACCATAACCCCTCACTGTGTGCCTGCCCCAGATCCTGGAGCTCACAAAGTTGCCCTACCCTGAACCCTTGAGGCTGGCCAGGAACCCTGGATCCCTAACCCCCACTGGCAGCCCTGACCCTGTGCGCCTGCTGGGGTAGTTGGCAGGCCCAACCCTGATCCCACCCAGGCTGGACAGTGGGGAAGCCCAGACCCCTGTACACTTGGCAGCAGGAAAGTGGACTTGGCCTGGATGTCAGCCTTTAGCTAGTACTGCCAACTTTCTAATTGTTCAAAACTGAATATCCTTGTCAAGGCCCCACCCCTCCCCCTTCTCTGAGGCCCCCAACTCCATGAATTCCAGCCCTCCTCCTTTCATCACTTGCTCTCGTCCACTCTGTCAAGCCACAGGGCCAGGGCCCAACAGGGCTGTGGATTCACTTCAAGACAGAGTGGATTAGAGATAGTTGCTTTTATTAATCTCACTACATCACTACTATTACAGGCTTCATACTGCCAGATGGTTACACAGCTACTGCAAAGTAATACAAATCTTACTACAGGCAAAGCAATGCATATAAAAGTAACAGGCACTTGGAAATGCTTATGCCCGTTTAGGTCTGCGGGGAGTCCAGTTCTGGTCACCTCGCAGCCAGCTGCAATGGACATGGCTCCAGCTAGGGGGATTCAGGACACCTTTTGAGGTCTAAGTCCCTGTTGAGGCTCAATGGGCATGGGGTTTCCTACACTAGTTATACTACAGGGCTACGTCTACACTGGCCCCAAATTCCGGAAAAGTGATGCAAAGCAGGTAAGTCAGAATAGGGAAATCCGCGGGGGATTTAAATATCCCCCGCGGATTTAAATAAACATGTCCGCCGCTTTTTTTCCGGCTTGGAGATAAGCCAGAAAAAAGTGTCTAGACTGGCGCGATCCTCCGGAATAAAGCCCTTTTACAGAGGATCTCTTATTCCTACCTGCAGGACCCACATATGACACCCTCACCCACTGTCACTGGGTTGAGCCAGGGGTTTGAGATGAAAGAGGGGATGAAGAGTCCAGCTGGCCATGCAGGCTGTAGGTTGGGGCCAGAAATGAGAAGTTCATAGAGTGGGAAGGGACTTCAGCCTGAGGCAGAGAATGGATGGGGCTTCAGGGGGAAGGAGCAGGGCTGGGGATAGTATCCCCTACCCAGCCCTCAGAGTTGTCCAAATTGCATCATGTGGGGCTCTGGTGGCAATTTAAAGGGCCTGGGTCTCTGGCTGCTACTGCTGCAATGGAAGGGGTAACAGCCCAGAGCTCTGAGCCCTTTTAAATCACTGGGCTCTGAAGCAGCTGTCCCCTTGCTCTCACCCCATTTGACAGCCCCGGTGCTTGCCGCCTTTTCTATGAATGCAATTTTGTAGTGAAAACAAGTTCTAAAAATGTATAGCCATGTGAAAAGAGGAATACACTCGACCAGTAAAAGGCATCTTTAACCAAAATAACTGTGTCTACACTCGGAGTTGTCCTAGTATTACCATTTTGGTTTAAAATAGACACACCCATAATGGACAGTTACACCTATGCAAAAAATGTTCAGATCAGCCAGGCTATGTTCTAATGTAAGATTTGGCACAAGCTTGTCACCTCATTTTTATTAAGAATGATAGGTATATTGAAAGAAAAAAAACCCAGTTTTTGTTTTCCAGTAGCTCCGTGTTTGGTGGATTAAAAAAGTCCATTAGAAGCATTTTTGTATCCTATTGTATCCCAAGACTTGGTGCATGTAATTTTCATATGTGGAGGAACATTTTTTTGAAAGACCTATCTAAAGAGTAATTTACTAAAAATTGATTTAAAAAATCAATTCACACACTGCTACATTAAATAAATAAGAAACAATTAATGAAACAGTCATTGCTCCTCACTGAAAAGCAAACAAGTCAAAAACTATTAATTTATTGTTTGAAAAGTGACTAATGAGCCAGTTCCTTTCACATTATTCAAACTGCAAACAAACCAGTTTTCGTTATATGATTCAAGTAACAGCAAATGAACTACAGACTAATTTCAGCTCCCCAAATAGTTTAGTTGTTTATCTAATACAGCCGGTCCCCAAGTCATGAATGCATCAACTTACGACTGGTTGTATTCACGACCAACCTCCTATACAGCCGGTCCCTGAGTTACGAACGAAATCCGCACTTATGAACAGTGCGGCCATACATAAGTGAATGCAATCTGACTTACGAACAAATTGAGTTACAACCTAGTGTTTGGTACGTAACTCATTCGTAAGTTGGGGACCGGCTATACATGTAACAGTGGACTGATTTTCAAGGGTGCCAAGCACTCATAGATCCTAGTAACTGCAAGTGCTTAGCACCTTTGAAAATCAGGCTAAGACATTCAGTTTTTCTTAAACCTTGCAAAGGTGGCTCAGGTGAGATAAAGTGGTTAGAAAGTCAGTTTTATAACAGCAAATATACCCTGCCATAAGTGTATATTGTCTTACCTCTGCAATCATGCATTTCTGACACTAGGTGAGAGAATTAACTTACAGAACACTACCCATAGTTCTCTTTACCGTTAATACAACGCTTAGGCTGTGACAGGCAGCACAGCTTCAGCACTGAAGCTATTCCACTGTAGAATTGTAGCATAAACACTATACCAATGCAAGGGGTTTTCCAATAGAGACCAACAGCAGGGACCAACTGAGCCAGGAGGGGTTCTCCTCCACACCCAGACAACTCCTGAGCCAGATGAGAAGAAAATAGACGATTCAGCACATGAAGTCATACCTTAGGAATAGTCCCATTGAAGTCATTTAGGCTAGGATAGTACTCAAAAGGTGAACAAAGGTGGCAGAAGGTGCCCCCATATGTCTGCACAGCACTAATACAATGGGGCATAACTATGGGCACTACCATAATATAAACGGTGAATAATGATGGAAGACATTTTAAAGAAAGGATGTTTATTAGACAATTGAGGAAAATGCAGGAATCATGAGGCACTTGTATAAGTTAGATTTCTATTTCTCTGTGATTCTGCCACTATTTGGTTTGTATCTGAACCCCTTCGAGGGAAGCTTGATAACAGCAAAAATAAAGTTTATTCCCGTTACTTTTTTCAGAGCTTACGTTCCTTCTTTCCTTCCTCTCATCCTTGTTTGTCCTCTCCCTGGCACATCATAGGAATGATAGTTCCTGGAATCAAAGCTACAGCTCCACCTAGGAACAAATTTACAAATTAGCAGCCATTGGCACCAATTTAGATTCAACACTATGCTAAGAAGCTTACGATATATGTAGGGCTAAGATGACACTCCCTCCCCAGTTAAATAGGTCTATACGTTATGGTTACAGTTCAACGAACAAACCACTTATATCCTTAGACTTTTGGCTTTCTCCTGCAGGCAGGTGAATCTCTCTCTGCTTTCAAGTGCCCCAGCTTCTCAGACACCCACCTTTGTTGTTACTCTCAGTTCCCTTTGAAGATAACATGTCAATCCGCACATTACAATTTTAGCCTTGAAGTCATTTTTTTATATTACTTTCGAGACAATATCATTTCCTCTATTTCAATATCTCCATGTGAGCTTATCACTCTATTTCCTTTTCTACACATCCTACTTTTGTACACAATTTGACTGAACGTCACCATCTCTAGATAAGCAGTTATTATCTAGAGTTTCAAAGGAACCCTCTTGGCATTTGAGAGAAGCAGGCCTAATCAGTTATTTAATGCTATCTGCAACTATACATATAATGGACTGCCTTCCCCACACACTGGTTTATCCCCTGCTAATGAAGGCCTCGACATTTATATGCCTGCCATTGTCCCACAATGACATTCATATTCCTTATTCAGAATCAGGGAGAATTCTATTACTCTTCAGGGTTATTTACCTCCTAACTGAACAGTTATTGAATCAACGGAACATGTATACAAATCCTAGGACATTCTCACTGTCAATTCACTTCATTGTGCTAGTCTTGCATGTCCCGGTGGGAAGAACTAGGTGACAGTGAAGGAGGGACAAAGTGAATCAAGGCTCAGGTCAGAGGGAGTGGACAGCAACAATCAAGTAGATGAGTCATGATAAAGCCAGTTACTTAGGGTTCATCTGCCCATGGAGTTATCCCAGATTTACCCCAGGTATGAATGATCTTTTTCTGGATTAGTGGCTACACGTAGAATTAATGAGGGACAATAAACTCCAAATTTAAAAAAAATATGGTTGCTGCCTGGCCAATTTTTGTACTGCCTTGCCAGTTAAAAGATTTAGTATGCCATCCCTTCCTCCTTTTAGGATATATTAGAGTGAGCCACAGTTAATAACCTCATAGTCTGGGCTGCAATGCCATGTAAGAATAAGGTCAGGAAAATGAGAAAACATAAAATACATGTACTGTGTGTAAAGTGGTTCTCTAAAACACTTTAGTAATAATTAGCTATTAGATCCCATTTACTAGTGGGGGGCATGTGTGGCTATTGGTTGGTTTTTGTTGGTAAGGGTCTGGCTGTGACTGGTTTGTGTGCGTTTTGGCAGTGGCAACCCTATTGAACAAGTCTTTATTGTTCAGACTTGGAAGAAGATTTGTGTTTCCTCTTCTATCCTTGTAGCTTTATTTATCCAGTCATAGGGAATGACTTGACTCACAATGCATACAATATTTAGCCTAATTAGCACATTTTCCTTTGATCTTCATGCAAAATGCATCCTTATTCTATAGTAAAACATTTCAAATAAAGGATAATAATAACAATTACATTTACATTAAATGTGATTTTCTTTTGCACAATAACTTAGACTTTCAAAGTAACTGCAACCTAGTTCTATTTAAAGAAATGGTACATATGTATTAAGTTACTATTCATCACATGTATGGATGAAAGAATAAGCTCTGGACATGAATGTTTGAGTGCAAATATATTAAACACATTGCATTATACTCCTGAGGATGTAGTGGTTGGAAAGGCTTGTGTGAGACTTCAGTCTCAGCCCTGAGTAATGGGGGACATATAATTTGTTCTGCCCAAGAAAGAGATGCTTATTCAGAGAGTCATAATTCATTTCCTGCTTCTGTCTAAGGGAGAAATGAATTATGGCAATCCTTGTACCTAGCCCACTATTCTGGTTAGTAAGTAGGAGTGGGGGAAGAAGAAAGACTTTGCTCCTTTCCAGTTCTTTTCTCCTCCCCTCCCTCCCCTCTTCCTCACTGGAGATTACATTCTATTCCAGACTTTAGACTTGTCACACTACAACTGCACGGCTCTGGTGCTTCAGTGTGGATTGCAGCTTCACCAATAAGATGAGTTCCTCTTTCCTGAGAGGCAGCAACTAGGTGAATGGAAGAATTCTTTCACCAATCTACCACTGTCCACACTGGGGTTAGGTTGTTACAGTTACATCTCTAAGAGGGTATGGATTTTTCACACCCTGAGAGATATAGCTATGCCAATATAAGTTCACAGTGTAGACTGGCTCTCACATCCAAGTGCTTCAGAACCCAAATAAGGTGATGGGGAAGGAAAATATTCCTCCTCTTGTCTTAAATAGCCAAGAGTACAGTGAGGTCCTAAATGATGATGATTATAAAAAATATCCCCACATTTTTAGTCACCAGGGTGGGTAGCTCATTAACATGGCCAACAATATCAGTTCTGATTGTTTAAGATTGATGAGAAAATAGATACAGCTTTTGTTAACCAAGAAATAGAATGTTTCATCTGACCCAACACAATAATAGGCAGAGGTTAACTTGCTAATCAAGAGAAGGCATCTTACTTATTGGACTCCTTAAATTAGGTAGGCATTCTGTTCCACTCTCCTTCCCGTAACTGAGATAAATCTGTGATTGATCCATATGTTCAAGCGCCAGAGTTCA
The DNA here is from genome assembly GCF_052426305.1 of Pelodiscus sinensis. Classification (NCBI taxonomy): domain Eukaryota; kingdom Metazoa; phylum Chordata; order Testudines; family Trionychidae; genus Pelodiscus; species Pelodiscus sinensis. Next base: position 206,673,668 of record NC_143052.1, read on the forward strand.
GTGAGATAATGGATACCAAAGAGGGAAAATCATTTCAGGGACATGATTTAAAAGCAATTACAGGACTGAATCAAAGAGGGCTTGTTAGACCCTCCACAAGAAGTAGTAATTCTATTTCAAAAACCACCCCCATAATTGTGAAATTATATTACTTCAAAGATTGAAAGAGTATCTACAGCTAGAAAATCAGTCTTTAAAATTATGGGATGATTCCATACCAGAGAAGTGTGAGGAAACTTGCCTAGAAGAATATGAATCATTTCACTAAGCTCTGCTTGTTCAAGGAGAGTTTAACTGAAATGAACAATGAAAGTATATAAACGGAACCACCACCCTAGATTATAGCACAAACAAAAGGACTACAAAGAAATAGTTGGAAATAGGGGTAATGAGTTTTGTAGAAAGACTGCCAAAGGCACACAAAAGAACATTTGTGAAGGAATGGTCTGTGAGTAGACCTGCCTAATTACCATAGTATGAGTCTGGCTCGTGACTGGAGCAGAAGTTACCAGGCTCAAAACTCAGAGTCTGAATCAGGAGATACATTACCAAGTCCAGGGAGTGAGCTGGAGTCAAAAGCCAGAGTATCAGCTACAGCAGGGGCAGGAGCAGAAACCAGGAACTGGGAGCCAGGAGGAAGAAACCAAGAGAGGGACCCAGGAGCAAGGAATGAACAAGAAGCCAAACCAGAAAAACATCTGTAGATGTGGAGTGCTATTAACCCAGAACTACTGCTGGGTTTAAGAATGTACCTGCTGGAATCTTCAGACAATGTGAATTCATTGGCAGAATCAGCTGAGGGCAATGAGCTAGATCTGGATTCAACTGTGCATCCCTGATAACTTGGTATTTGCATTTAGATGTTTGCAACAGTGAAATAAGCAGTGTTGCATTTATTTCAACAGGCATTGATTTGAATATTTAATCCCACATTAACACTCTGTGGTGCATCTACGGATCTAATCAGATTCTGAGTTCAGGCAACCAGCCCATCCAAAACTGAACTTGGTAGACTGCACATTCAAATATACTCATATCTACTTTTTCTATTGAAGAGCTAGAATCTCCAGTACTTGAGTCATTTAAAATTTGAGCGGGTTAAGCATTGGGATATATTAGAATATAGAGAACAATCCTGCTTTAGACAGGGAATCAGCCCGTTGACTGAACAGGTCTGTTTAGTCTGCAGAAGCGAAGAGTGAGGGGGGGATTTGATAGCAGCCTTCAGCTTCCTGAAGGGAGGTTCCAAAGAGAATGGAGAAAGGCCATTCTCAGTAGTGACAGATGGCAGAACAAGGAACAATGATCTCAAGTTGTGGTGGGAGAGGTTCAGGTTGGATATTGGGAAAAAATATTTCAATAGGAAGGTAGTGAAGCACTGGAATGGGATACCTAGGGAGGTGGTGGAGTCTCCATCCCTAGAGGTGTTTAAGTCTCGGCTTGACAAAGCCCTGGCCGGGCTGATTTAGTTGGGATTGGTCTTGCCTAGAGCAGGGGACTGGACTTAATGACCTTCTGAGGTCTCTTCCAGCTCTATGGTTCTATATCCAGAATATATTTTTAGGAATCTGTCAGTCAAAAATCTAACAATGGCTACATGACCTTCAATGGGATTGCCAACAAAAATGCAATTATTAAAGAAGTTTCAGGAAAGAAAAATGTAATAAAATTGTTTAAGTACTATTTATCATCTTGGTCTGTTTAGCTAGAGGATGAAAATGTAATATAACAAATAAAAGACTTCCATCAGACAAGAGGTACCTCTGAGATGCATATCTTGGAACAAAGGTAATTTCCAATTTATCTTTTGATTGTGATCTAATGTGGATTACTTCTAATGATTATTGAAGCCTCCAGAAATGGCTTTATTTCCCAGAATTTTAATTTATAAGCAGGATAGTGTACAGAGAACCCTGAAGCCTTTTAAAATGAAAACAAGCCTGTATGTTGACGTTTCATTATTTTATTATTACAGTTATATGTCTGTGACGAGTTCTATGTGTCTAGAGATCATTCTTTTAAACGTCCCAGATAGCCTGAAAGGGGCCCGATCTCTCAAACAAGAAACATTTATAACTTGACTCATCTGAGTCAAATCTTAGAGCTTAATGGAATTACTCACAGAAGCAGAATTACTCAAATGCAGAAGGTAGATTCTAAACTAACTGTTCACTTACGGAATAACTTTGCTCATAAGAGAAGATTCTTCCTAAACTACATTAGTTAGTATTTTGCTTATATCAAAAGCATAAAAGTATATATCACATATACAAGTTTTCATCCTTTATAACTTCTCTCTTTTTCAGTTAAGGAAATGTGGGGGAGGAGGGGAAGTTGGATAAAGATAGAAAGAGGAGGAAAACTGAAAAACTGATATTCATTTGAATCAAATTGAAGTGAAACAACATTTTTCATTTTGAATTAAGACCGCATTTTATACTGATGGGGAAAAATCATTTTAAAAGAAGATAGTAATTTTCATAAGGGTTGAAAAATGATTTTTTTCCAACAAAAATGTTTGATTAAAAGATTTTGACCAGTTCCATTTCTACTTTTTTATTTAAATGCCTAATTCATTAGAGAAACTTGCTGAACCCGGTGTTTCAATCACCACATTACTTTTCACAGACTAATGTTGTGCTGTCTAAAATAATATGTTCTTTTATCAGTTTGAAACACCACTTTACAGTTTTATAAGTCAGGGTGAATAGAAGTTTCCAGTCTTTGTTCATGACTTCTCTTATCCAATTCCTTTATAAGATATAGAGCCCCAGTTTTTAAAATCTGTCACAGTGTTTTTCTATGCCTGTAATAATTCATTCATTTTCCAAATCCTCCTTTATTTCTACCATATTATTTCTTGAGGTCCCTTCCAGTCCTATTATTCTATGATTCTATGATCTATGCTTAATGAAAAAAAATCAGGAACCAGGCAGGAAGATGTTAAGAACCTGAGAGATCAAGCAACTGAAGTAGAGTACTCTATCTGCCTAAACCTTGCAGGGTGTGTATACTATGAAAGGGCTCTTAGTGAATATCTACACTGCTATTTTTAGCAGTAGTAATCTCTCACTACCTCACCACACTGGATCCTTTTCTCACTGCCTCCACCTGCCAGACCTATTCAGAGTCTCTCTCTACAGTGCATAGCTACATGCCAAAGTGACAAGTGTGGATGTGGCAGGCCCCTCCCACCTACCCTCTGAAGGCCAAGGCCCTCCAGCCTGAGTCCAGAACACAGTTTAAAGCTGGCCCTTTAAGGCAAGGCCACGGCCCTCCGGCCTGAGTCCAGGTAGGGGGACCCAGGCCCACCCTACTCACCAAGTGCTGGCCCAGGGCCCTGTGAGTGTCTGGGTAGCGAGTTACTCCCTCGGCGGGGCAATCCGTCCGAAACGAGTCGAGGTTCTCTGGGCGGGAGAGGAGGCTCCTGCTCCTGCCCTGGGCCACTTCCTACCTGGTTTCCTGGGGTTCCTTCCCCTGTACTCGCCCAGCTTGCTGCAACCTCTGGGCTGGCGTCTCCTTGGCAGGCAGTCCCTGGGTTCTCTCCAGCTCTCCTCCACGCCCCCTCTGGCCTCTCCTGGAGTCTCAGTCAACAGCTGTGCAGGAGCTCCCTTCACAGGTCCTTCTCCTCCAGCTGACCTCCCAGACTGACTCCTTCCTCAGGCTTTTATAGTGGAGCTACAGCCTGGGCATGCTCGGTAGGGCTGTGGGGGAGGGGTCTCTGCAGCCTGGTAACCCTGGCTGGGCCCTTCAGGTTCAGTGCAGGGATGCCTCGCCTCATCACAGTGGATATGGCCTGCTTTCCATTGCAGCAAGTAGCTACAAGTGTCATGCCTGTATTCTATGTTGCCATAAAGCGTAGACCTAGCCAAACAGACAGAACAATGTGATGGCAGTAACAAGCATGTTCCATTTTTAGAGATATATGGGTAGGGAGGGTTAATTAGAAGGGGAATCAGCTAAATGGAGAGAAAAATGATGGGAGGGGAAACATTTAAGGAAGGGGGTGAGGAGGGGACATAGGGGGAGAAAAGAATAAGAGACGGAAATATGAGGTGAGGCCGAGGAGATGAAACCAAGCGGGGGAACAGACAGTTAATCAGCTCAGGACAGAGAAAGTCTAGTCAAACAACTTGTAAAGTTCTCAGAATGTCTGAAATTCCTTTTTTTTTTAATTGCATCTGCCCCTACCACCCGGAGTCTCTGGCTGGTTCCTCTCTACAGCCCCCCTGAGTGAAATGGCATGGGAAGAAAAAACATCACTTGAATCCGTTTCCTCAAAGTGTGTGGGTGCGTCTCTCAGGGATATTACTAAGGTCATGGAAAGGTATCCCTAGCTGGGCTCTATATTATTATCCCTCTTCTATAATGCAGCAGTACCTGCATTGACTGCTTCTGCCATTCCTCATGCTGGCTGGAATCCCTGGTCTTGCAATTCCATGGAACAAGAAATATGTTGTTGGTGAAGCTGGTGAAAAAAATTGGAAGATTTTTGTGTGTATAAAATGCATCTTTTTTCAATAAAACTTTACAGAAAAGGACAGTTTTATGACCATCTGAGCAGTAGTACTGCCAACCATTTTATCATGTCTGAATATTGATGACATTGTAGCAGAATATATAGAGGCCTTCTCCACCCATTGCTATTTCTAATCACTCAACAACTGACTTCCTGGTGATCCATACACCATACAGCCCCCATCTTCTCACTCGTCATCCCTACTACAATGACCTACCATCATTTCTTCCATGATATTTTTCTCAATGCTATTTCCACCTTCATGGCTTCCTTGAGGACATATCATTTAGGTCTCAAGGCCTTAGTCATCAACTTTTTCTGGCAGAAAGCTGCATGTTTCACCCTTCAGACTGGGGGCATGTCTACGCTTCATTCCTCTCTCTCGAGGAATGCAAATGCAGACATGCGAAATTGCAAATGAAGCGGGGATTTAAATATCCCGCGCTTCATTTGTATAATCGTGTTATGGTGCTATTTCAAAATAGTGCTTTTTTGAGAGAAAAAATTGGGTTATTTCAAGATAAAACCTTTTCCTCGAAATAACCCTTACTCAAAAAATGAGTAAGGGTTATTTCAAGGGATGGATTTTATCTCAAAATAACCCTGTTTTTTCTCTCAAAATAGTGCTATTTTGAAATAGCGCCATAACGCGATTATGCACGTGATATTTAAATCCCCACTTCATTTGCAATTTCGGGTGTCTGCATTTGCATTCCTCAAGAGAGAGAGAGGAATGAAGTGTAGACATACCCTGGAGATTTAGGCTGCAATTCTTCCTGCAATTCACTGTGATCAGCTCAGAAAGTCTGAATTTAGTTCAGCACCTGCTGTAAGTCTTGTTCTCTCCAAAGACAATAATAGGGTTGAACTATGACCAGTCAGGCTTTATAACACAAAGTATTAAATTTTATTCATTCATAATTAAAGCATTCCAGGTTCAAACTCTATGGTCTGGACTTCTATAGTCTGGCACCATTTGTGGTCCTGCATCTCTGTGGGTGCACCCAGATTGGAGTACACATGGAGAAAAGGTCCCCCCCCCCACGCTCGGCAATTTCTTCTTTACCTTTCCAGAATTTCCGGTGTGCCACAAGCTTAGAGGGAAAGGAGGTAAGAAGTGGAAGAAGCAGAGACAGGGGACTCTCAGGAGAGAGTGGGGATTGGGGTGGGGGAAGAGGCAGGGTGGCTGTGGAGCCACATGAGCCAGGGCCTAGGAACATAGCCCTGCAGCTGGCACTGGAGTCTGGGAGTGCAACCCGGTGGCTGTGGGGCTCAGTGCACTCCTGCAGGGCTGAGCTCCTAGCCCCCAGCCACAGGGCTCTGCACCTGCCCTGCCTCTTCCCCCACCCCAATCCCCACTTGGTCACTGGTGGCCATTCTGCTGCCTCTGAAATGAACCTTGGCAGCCAGTGAGAGCAGAGGGGCTGGCTTTGACCTCCCTCAGTCCAGTAAATTCCATGGTTCAGGAATGGTCAGGTCCTGAGGGTGCCAGACCAGGAAGGTACAACCTATACAGAGAAAACGTACCTTGAGAACAGCAAACAGCTTATATGCATACTTACCATGGAATTCCTGTGTGTTACAAAAGAATGGCCATACTGGGTCAGCCCAAGGGCCCATCCAACTTAGTATGCTGTCTTCCCACGGAAGCTGTTCCAGATGATGCAAAGACACTGAGCAAAACAGGGCACTTATCAAGTGGGTTAGTCCCAGATTCCAGTAATAAGAGGATTAGGGACACCCAGAGCATCGGATTGGGCCCCAGGCCATCTTGGCTAACAGCCATTGATGGCCCTGTCCTCCATGAATTTAGCTAATTCTTTTTTGAAGCCACTTACACCTTTGGCTTCACAGCATCTTTTGGCAATGAGCTTCACAGGTTGACTGTGAATTGTGTGTAGAAGTATTTCCTTATATTTATTTTAAAGCTGTTGCCTATTAATTTCATTGTGTGTGTGGTGAGGGGCTGGTTCTTGTGTGCTGTGTGGAGAGGAAAATAATATTTCTTTATTCACTTTCTCCACATCAGTCATGATTTTATAGACCTTTCTATCTTAAACTCCTTAGTAGTCTTTTTTTTTTAAAGCTGAACAACAATCTTTGCCTTTTCTCTTTCTCCTTGTACGGAAGATATAACATACCCCATTTTTGTTGCCTTTCTCTGAATCTTTTCCGTATTCATTAGATCCTTTTTGAGTTAGGCCCATCAGCACTGCACACAGTAGTCAAGATTTGGGCCTGGATATATATAGTGGCATTAGGATATTTTCTTGCTAATGTACCCCTTTCCTAATAGTTCTTAATATTGTTAGCTTCTTTTTCCCCACTGCATATTGAGCAGATGTTTTTGGAGAACTATCTGCAACTACAAGATTTTTCTTAACAGATAACTAATTTAGATGTCATCATTTTGTATGTTTAATTGGGATTATGTTTTCCAATGTGCACTACTTTGCATTGATTAACATGAATATCATCTGCCATTTTGCTGTCCAGCCATCCAGTTTTGTCAGATCATAGAATCACAGAATACTAGGACTGGAAGGGACCTCGAGAGGTCATCGAGTCCAGTCCCCTACCCCCATGGCAGGACCAAATACTGTCTAGACCAACCCTGATAGACATTTATCTAACCTACTCTTAAATATCTCCAGAGATGGGGATTCCACAACTTTCCTGGGCTATTTATTCCAGTGTTTAATTACCTTGACATTTAGGAACTTTTTCCTAATGTCCAACCTAAACCTCCCTTGCTGCAGTTTAAGCCCATTGCTTCTTGTTCTTTCCTCAGAGGCCAAGATGAACAAGTTTTCTCCCTCCTCCTTATGACACCCTTTTAGATACCTGAAAACTGCTACCATGTCCCCCCTCAATCTTCTCTTTTCCAAACTAAACAAACCCAATTCTTTCAGCCTTCCTTCATAGGTCGTGTTCTCTAGACCTTTAATCATTCTTGTTGCTCTTCTGTGCACCCTTTCCAATTTCTCCACATCTTTCTTGAAATGCAGTGCCCAGAACTGGACACAATATTCCAACTGAGGCCTAACCAGAGCAGTGTAGCGCGGAAGAATGACTTCTTATGTTTTGCTCATAATACACCTGTTAATGCATCCCAGAATCATGTTTGCTTTTTTTGCAACAGCATCACACTACTGACTTATATGCAGCTTGTGGTCCACTATAACCCCTAGATCCCTTTCTGCTGTACTCCTTCCTAGACAGTCGCTTCCCATTCTGTATGTGTGAGCACTTTACATTTGTCTTTATTAAACTTCATCCTGTTTACCTCAGAACATTTCTCCAATTTGTCCAGATCATTTTGAATTATGACTCTATCCTCCAGAGCGGTCTCAACCCCTCCCAGCTTGGTATCAGAAGATCCCTTCATAAATCTTTGCAGTCAGCTTTGGACTTAACTATCATCAGCAATTTTGTATCCTCTACAGATGTTGCCTTCTCACTGTTCACCCCCTTGTCCATATCACTAACAAACATACTGAACAGCACTGTTCCCGGTACAGATCCTTGGGGAATTTTTCACTCAGCCCCATTTGAGGGGACCATAATGTATAATGTTTAAGGCACTGAGAACCACAGTTTTCACTGGGGGCAAAAGCTGGCCTGCAGAACTGCTTACAGTATTTAAAAGTGTGAGAAACATCTTGGGTTTATGCAATGTAATTATGACATTCTCTGTCCCTTTCCTAATGGTTCTTAAGGGTTGGTTTTGTTTTGGGGGTTTTTTTGGGACTGCTCTTGCACATCGAATCCTTTGGGTAAAATCCTTAACCCTTCAGCAAGGACCAGCACTCTTGGCTAACACTCATTTGGACCTGGTGCGTGCAAAATCAGTCTGGACACATTTTCAGTTTTTAATTTGATAGACTGTTCTGAACAAGCTAAAAACAGGACATGTTGTTTCCCCAGGGGGAGGAGTATGTGAAGGAGAAATTAGGCTTCCCCAAATGTATTTCCCTATGCAGGGATTTGCATTAAATTATCCCCAGTATTTTTAGCTCCTGACTGGGCATTCATGTTTATGTGACTCTTGCATCACCCGCACTGCATTGCTTAGCTTGTTTCAGGGGGAAAAAACAACCCTTCATACACAGTGGATAAAAATACAAGGCGAGAAAAGAAGCCGAGTTACTTTCTCATTAAAATAAATCTGATATTTTCCAGTTCTCTCAAAATTGTATGACAGTTGAACATTCCACAACTTCAACCGTGATCAAGCACAATAAATTCAAGGTTAGAAGTCATGGACTTCCTAGGATTGTAATAATAGGTAATTGACCATAGTTCAAGAATATAAAATTCCTGGACTCTGCAATAATTTTAAACATAACCCATCTAAATCTAAATAGACACAATCAAATAAATGAGCAGGATGTATTAATACATACGAAGCATAATTCATAGTGGGTGCCAGTGACTATCAATATTTAGAACTACTCAGCTACAAAGCTGTGATGTGGAAAGTCACCAATCAAGATTTGGCATAGGAGACATACTCAATTACGCCAGAGAGTCATAATAAAAGGACGAATAATGATTCTGATCTTGGAAATGAGATTAAACAAATCAAACAAAATAAAAATTAAGGCTAATACCCAGGACCTTCATCACAATTAAAACAAAATGACTCTGAATTTGGAAAGACAGTCATTGCCAGAACAAGCTACAATGATTATAGAAATGTTACCATATTCAGTGAGCACATAAAGATCTGCTAAATGAAGCTGAGAACAGGAATGAAGAAGAAAATGGGCAGGAAGGTGAGAAGAATGATGTGACAGCACATACTTTAGCTCAAAAAGCTTAATAGATTGAGCTGGTTTTATACAATGTATGAGAGACTGAATAGATTGTTAAAAACATAGACATGCCTAAAGGCATTTTGCTGTACATTAGATCCAGAAAGCCATTAAAACCTGAGCCCAGCTGATAAATGTAGCAACATGGAAGATATGATTCATTTCTATGATCATTTGTTAGAATATAGAAAGTACAAATACTAAAAAGGTGTGCTATATTGTATTAAAGTTAAGCAACATTTTAAAATTTACATAGGACTCTATGCAGTGACATTCTTCCTGTTGACTCATCCAGATTCTCTCTCTCACAGATCCCAACAGCTTTATTACAATGTAAACACATCAGTGCTATTACAATAGCTGTTTCTGGTTTTTTTAAACATTTGTATTGTAGCAGTACCTAAAGTCCAATTAAGAACATGGTTCTCTAGTACTAGCTGCAATTCAAACACAGAAAATGACAATGCCTGGCTCAGAGAGTGTACTAGCTAAAAGTTGTCTTGAAACCTGTCTTGGTCATTCAAGAAATAGCACTATAATGCATTAAACACATATGGAAACTGTGTCACTCCAACAGTGTTAAGAAAGGGATCTTCTCCTGCCACTGTCTTGAACAGCATTTGCATAAAGACACTTCATGCCTGAAAATATATGCTTCAAATTCTTCTTCCTCCTGATTAAACTGAAAACCTTATGCATTTTCACAAGATGCCTTTTCACCTGTATTCTTTTTCTTTTTTTTAAATGAGGAAACCTCAGCATTGCTTCATTACTTTCTCTAAGCTTTGTTAATTTAAATTTCTACACTTGTCAGCAATGTCTTCTGTTTTTCCCATGCAAAGAAAGAACGGTGTACTTTCAAACTATCCCACAGTGTTGTAAGGGTGGAAAGGAAATTCTGTAGGTGTGGCTTGTTGAGTTTCTGCTTTAAGGATTACTTTAATGCTGCTTGGATTTTAATGCACTATTCGTTATATGCCCGAGTACCAGAGCCTAGGATAGGCATCTTTCTATTTTTAAAAATCGAATCTAATACATATTTGAGAAAGTTTGTCTGCCTGTTTAAGAACTCCTCCTAAATGGTAAGTGCTAGGACAACCAAATGTAGTATGCAGCTTGCTCTTACCATAATTTAAAGCAATTTAAGAGTTTGGTTGTGCCAGGAAAATGGGATGTTCCTGGAACAGGATTGCTTCTCAGAAAACCATAGAGAAAACAGACAGAATAACTGGACAGGTGAAAGAAGTGGGCTGGGGTGTTCCAGGACTGACCAAATCCCGAACTTCTCACCCACCAGGTGCTCTTTAGGGAAGTGTGGGGGAGAGGCTAAAATCCACCCTCCCCCCCAATTCATACAGGAGCATTACCAGATGTTCTCCTTCATCAGGGAGCAAGGGGAAAATGCACAGTTTGCAGAGGGGGCAGATGAACCTGGACCTGCCCCAGCCAGGACACATTCAGCCCTTCCCCAGTTGTGCCATCTGCAGCTGCACTGGCCATGGACAGGTGATTCTCACCTGGCCCCAAGCTGCTGAGGTGAGAGAGGACTGGAGTAGTCCTCTCTCCTCAGGGCAGCCTTCACACTGAACCCTCAGCCCCAGACTCATCCCAGAGCGATGATTTAAAAGATGTATGTACATTTTTATTTTATTTATTAAGAAATACCAGGTAAATCTTCTAGTGGATAAATATACTGAAATTTTCACTGATTCTGCTTGAAGCCTATTTTAAAAACTAATTTAATAATATGGCTGTAAAATCCTGCCTGGACACCCTGAATTTAATTTAAACCTGGTTTATATCAATGCAGCTTAATTTGACACTCTGAATCAATTCCATAGTAAGGAATGTCTATATTGCCAGTGAAGTTGTGAGTGTTGTATGGGTGGGCATACAAATGTTAATTTTGATCCAACTACATGGATAACATTTGTAGTATAGATATGGCCAAACCAGCTTCAGTACAAGTTTACAACTGGAGGACAGGATGGCTACAGAGCCTTGGTACAAGCTATGTCTGTGCCACTGTATTTACACTACTGTTGTTATCCATGCTTTATATCACATCTTCATTTACAATGTAGATATATCCTTAGTTTAACTTGATCATATCAACGAGCAGTCCTGTGGCACCTTAGAGACCCACAAATATATTTCATGGATAAAACCCATTTGATTAGATGAGTTGGAGTGGAAATTACAGAATCCAGAGTATATCCACAGTAATAGCAAAAGCAGTTACCTGTCAATTGTAGGACCCATGTTAAAGATGCTAATTGAGTCAGGCTGGATGTCTCATTTGTAGCTTTTTTATGTGTAAATGTGTATTTCAAAGGCAGGGGAAATTCCCTTTGTAGTGTGTTAACCAGTTAATATCTTTATTCAAGCTCATGTTGATAATGTCAAATTTGTGAATTAATTCCAATTCAGCAGTTTCCCTCTCTAATTAAGTACTAAAATTCCTTTTGTAGAGGAATGGCTACTTTTAAATCCATTAATGAATGTTAAGGAAGGTTGAAATGTTCCCCTACAGGTTTATGCGTGTTACCATTTCTGATGTCTGATTTATGTCCATTTATCCTTTGTCACAAAGATTGTTCTGTTTTGCCAATATTCATGGCAAAGGAGCACTGTTGGCACTTGATGGCATATATCACATTAGAGGATGTGCAGCTGTATGAGCTCTTGATGTTGTGACTTATGTGGTTAGGTCCTGTGATGGTCTGATTTGTATAGATAAGTAGACACAGTTGGCAGCAGCGTTTGTTGTAGGTGTGGATTCCTGAATAAGTGTATCTGTGATGTGGTGTATGGCTGCCAGTAAGTGTTTGTTTGAGATTGGGGAGTTGTGTGTAGGTGAAGCCTGGCTGTCTCCCAAGGTCTGTGAGAATGAAGGATCATTTTCTAGATAGGTTGTAGATTGCCAGTGGTGTGGTGGAGTGGTTTAAACTGGGGATTAAAAGGTGATGACTAGTGGTGTTCTGTTATTTTACACGTTGGGCCTGTCTTAAAGTAGGTAACTCCTGGGTACTTGTCTGTCTCTATGAATCTGTTATCTCACCTCCCCAGGTGGGTATTGTGTGGGTTTCTCTGTGGGACTGGAGCAAATTTGGTTGTATTTTTGGACCTGACTGTAGACAAAGGATCGTGTGATGTGTTCTGGATCATATCAACTTAGCTTAACATCACCTTCCATTGCAATTCTGAATATGATAACATCTTACAGATTGGTTTCAGTTTGAAGACAGCCAACAAAGGGCAAATATGAAGTGTGAAATCCTGGTCTTGTTGATCATTCTGCTTAAGATGGCTTTGTTTCCTGTGAGACCCATTAATGAACAATTATTTTACACAATTAAAGGTCCATTCAGCTAAAATAAAATCAGACTCTTTGGAATTTTATATCTGGCCCAACTAAAGAAATACACTATCCATCCAATTTAGGGTCAAAACTTAGGTTTTGTAAAAAGCAATTTTAAAAAAAACAGAAAGTCAAAAATATTTCCCCTGTGAAATATGGAGTATGGATTTATTACAGGGCAGTGAAAGTGGCTAATTTTTTTAAGGACTAACATATCCCTGTATTTTAAATCCAGGCATAATTGCATCCTCCTAATGTATATGGTCTAAAAAAGGGAACCAATTAGAAGCTCATTTTATAGATATAGATATAGATATAGATATAGATATAGATATAGATATAGATATAGAAGTGTACATTTCACAGCAATGTCCTAGTTGAGTGAAATGCAAGAAAAATAGAATATGGAGCCCAATTTAGCTTCCAAATGGAGTCTTTTACCAGAAACTGAATAAGATTCACAGTGAAGGGTAAATTGGATTTTTAAAGCTATTACTGTTTAACAGTTGAAACTGTTGTTAAATATATCTGCTTGCTTTTTTTAAAGAATCTTTAGCTTAAGAATATCTATCAGATGTACCTACTAAAAATTTCTGATTACTGTTATAAAAAGCTTCATAAGAACAGAGGAAAAAAAGAGCGCTGTACATTCTCAATGAAACAAACTCATTCAATAATTTTATCTTCTTAAAGGAAATAAGTGGGCACATTTTTATTCATAGCTGCTGTTTTCATTATTTCATTATTATTTGTCTTATTTATGTATTATCTAGGAGTAGAAAAAAACTTTTTAAAAGGCTGCAATGAAAAATATGGCGATAGAACAAGCATCACCAACCAACAACTTGACAGTGCTCCTTTGCAGTAACCAGAACACTCTGTCTCACGACACTCTAAGGACAAAGGAAATGATTTAAGGGTTTTTTGGTTGGGTTGGTTGGTTCTGTATAATTTATATGTGGCAGACTTCAAACATTGCAAGACAAAATAATAGGTACATATTGAATTACATTACAGCAGGCTGGTGATTTCTGGAGTAAGAGCTGATACAGCAAGAAAAATGTAACATGTTCCAGGTTCATTAACATTATCAATTATTAGAAAAGAGCCTGTAAATGTTCACTTCACTCCCCTTAACAGTTATCTAATACATTTTTGTACATTTCCTATAAGACAAAGAAGTTCTGCAATTTAACAAAGCACTTAAGCACATCCTTAACTTTATCCCCATTCAGCAAAGAACTGAAATATGTACTTATCTTTAGGCCTATGAATAATACTTTGCTGAATCAGGGTTTAACTGAGTTGCCTGTGAGTTTGACACAGGTGATGACTTTTACAGGATTAACAAACTGCACTGACATTATTTTTATTATGCCCACTAAGAATAATTCCTTTGTAAACTAAATGGTTTTCTAAAATACAGAAGGTTTTCTAAGGTGACAAGGTACATGGGGCTAAGAAATGTAGGAAGCCAAACTGATGGGATGTTCTGAAAGTAATAACCAATGAGAGAAAGAGTACTTGCATTTGCACTTATTTAGGCTGAAATAAAATACAGGTTGAACTTTGTAGTCCGGCACCCTCAGGACCTGACTGGCGCTGAACCAGAGAATTTGCCATACAACAGAGGTCAATATTGTCTACCAGCATTACCAACCCTTCTACTGCTTACTGTGTTCTTAGAAGACATTTAGGGGTAAATTAGAGCTAAACAACAGCACAGAACACTGAGTGCTAGGTCTGCTGGCTTTAAACAAACTTTATTGGACTGTGGAAAACTTGACCACACCCATGATAAGTGAACATCCAGCTAACTAAAATCACGCCAGACCACAGATGTTGCCAGACCAGAGAGTGCTGGACTAGAGAGGTTCAGCCATGGGCATCATGGGGAAGGCACGGCTTTCCCAAACACCTCACTTGGCTCTGCCCAGTGTCATACCTGCTGGCTGGCTCTCTAGAGCTCCAGGTCCAGGACTAAGTCTGGGGCCATACCACCCGCCAGCTTTCTGGAGCTCTGGAGTTGGGGCAGGCTGGAGGTTTTCTACCCCCAGAGCTTTTCTACCTGGGGGAGCTTAGGGGGTGCTACCCTGGAGCATGGAGGGGGCAAGAGCCAGAAGCCACATTGTGGGGGTAGGAGGTGAGGGGGAGGAGGTTGGGCAGGGGTCAGCAGGCCACAGTGTGTGGGGGGGGGGGAAAGCATGGGCTCTGGTGGGTGGGGCTGAAGGGGGGGGCTTGCCTCCCCAAACCAGGAGGTCATCTACCTCCCATGGGTTCAACCTGTATATGATTATGCAAACTTCCGATTCTGAGTGGATCATATTAGTCTTCAGAGCATGTGCATTTGCTTAGCGCATAATTATTGAGAAATAACCATACAGTGATTATAGAAGTCATAACCACCTCCTCTTTTGCCAGTCAGAGGTACTTCGAAATAAATGTACACTTGTCAGGTCAGCTTTGAATACGTAAGAATATCATTTTAATGTAATTCAATTTAAATGGAAGATCTTTCTGATCTACAAAATATAAAACCTTTGGTTTACTTATCTGGAGAGTAAGAGATAAAAATAGTATAAATTATTACATTTAAATAATTGTGGATAATAAAGGAGAAATCTGCTCATTTTGTGTGATTATGGGTAACTCAGTTTATCTACTTATTATTTGGACTATACAGAATTCAATCAAAGGAGGTTGCTATGGAGAGCAAACAAGAAACAAAGAGATGATCAGAGAAGACATCATAAGGTAAACAACTTCAAGGGAGCTACAGGAAGAATAGAGAGATCATTGTTTGGGAAGATTCCAGGCAAAAATGACACAGCTGTTTTGTCAAGGCAATAAATCTAGAGATTAAAAGGACCATAAAGAGATTAAAGCACACCCTGGAGAAAGTAAGTGGGGGCTGAATGGGCAGCAACTCCTTCAGAGAGCCTGTCCTTTCCTCCAGAGTGGCACTTACTGCTACTTGTAAGCAAAAGAATATGGTGTGGGTAAGACCCAGGCATGTAGGCCTTTTGTTATTTTAATCCTTTTCTCTGTTCCTGTACTACTGTGCGTAGCAAAAGGAAGTTGCCTGCAGGGGCCAAATCCTATTGAATCTGCTAGAGGGCCCACAGTTGGCAACCAATGAAGTTGTGGCTCAGAGAAGCAGTGTAGGAATGGTAGAACTGCAGGGATTCATCTGACAAAGGGGGAGGATGCTGGGCATATCACCTGACATTAATAAGGGGACACATTGAATCCAGACAATGCATGTTATAGAATATATTTGTATTTCATTTAGAGAACATGCTTATGAAATATACTATCCACCGTGACAGACAGAAAAATAAACAACCTAACACCACTTTCATCATTTACTACCACTGTCTTCTTGATAATGCTAAGATTATTAGACTAAATTTGGTATATAGAATTATGAACCCTAGGCCAATGGGTTTTAAACTTGGGCCACAACCCATGAGGGAAAGCCCCTGGCAAGCCCACAACTCAAGTTTGAAAACCCTTTTTTAGGCAATAGGCTCTCTCTTTGGTTTACTACTACCTAGTATAGCAGCACCACACTTATATTACCCTTTACCATCTAAGGCAGTGGTTCCCAAATGTTTTGGCATCCTGCCCCCCTTTTTGATTTTTGAAAATCCCCCCCCCCCAAGAAAAAACTTGTTGAGCAAAAGAATAAAAGGAACTGAACAGGGCAGCACAACTTGATGGGGG
This sequence comes from Pelodiscus sinensis, assembly GCF_052426305.1. Taxonomy (NCBI): domain Eukaryota; kingdom Metazoa; phylum Chordata; order Testudines; family Trionychidae; genus Pelodiscus; species Pelodiscus sinensis. Next base: position 206,690,091 of record NC_143052.1, read on the forward strand.
GAGGGGGGGGGGAGAAAGGGAGGCTGGGTTTTCTTCATGGAATTTCTTCATGCCCCCTCTGGGGGGCAAGCCCCCCAGTTTGGGAACCCATGATCTAAGAGGATTCAAGAAAAGGATTTTGTTTTTAAAAATGTTTTATATTTTAATGTTTTTCCCTGCAGTCTTTTTTTCCCTCACTTTCTATCAGCTAAAGACCAAATTAATTTGTAGATTTGTAGTCTTTCATAATCTAGTCAGGCATAAGCACTGTATAGAAAAAAATAATTTTGTTCCTTGAACTCCCTACCCTATCCAATTTTTCTAAAACTTTTTTTTTAATAGGTGAAGCTATGTTAACTTTGAAGAGTCACTGGCCATTATCTTTGAAAATTCATGGGCTGTGTCTACATTGGCACCCTTTTCTGGAAAAGGGATGCTAATGAGACCAGTCGGAATTGCAAATGCCCCGGGGATTTAAATTTTCCCCGCGGCATTTGCATGAACATGGCTGTCGCTTTTTTCCGGCTCGGGGCTTTGCCGGAGAAAAGTGCCAGTCTAGACGGGATCTTTCAGAAAATAAAGCCTTTTCCAGAAGATCCCTTATTCCTCTTAAAATCAGGAATAAGGGATCTTCCGGAAAAGGCTTTATTTACCGAAAGATCCCGACTAGACTGGCACTTTTCTCCGGCAAAGCCCCGAGCCGGAAGAAAGCGGCAGCTATGTTCATGCAAATGTCGCGGGGGATATTTAAATCCCCTGCGGCATTTGCAATTCCGACTTGTCTCATTAGCATCCCTTTTCCGGAAAAGGGTGCCAATGTAGACACAGCCATGGTGATTGGGGAGGTCCCAGATACTTGGAAAAAGGCAAATGCAGTGTCCATCTTTAAAAAAGGGAAGGAGAATCTGGGAGACTAGATTAGTAAGTCTCACCTCAGTCCCAGGAAAAATCTTGGAGGAGATCTTCAAGGAATTCATTTTGAAGCACTTGGAAGAAAGGAAAGTGATCAGGAATAGTCAATATGGATTCACCAGGGCAAGTCATGCCTGACCAATGTGACTGCCTTCTAAGATGAGGTAACTGGTTCTGTGGAAGGCAGTGGACATGATATACCGTGACTTTAGCAAAGCTTTTGATACAGTCTCCCACAGTATTCTTCCAGGAAGTTGAAGAAGTATGGGTTGGATAAATGGATGGTAAAATGAATAGAAAGTTGGCTAGATAACCAGGCTCAAAGGGTGGTGATCAATGGCTCAATGTCGGATTGGTGGTGGGTATCAAGCAGAATGCCCCAGGGTTCTGTTCTGGGACCGGTTTTGTTCAACATCTTTATTAATGACCTGATGAAGGGATGGCTTGCACTCATAGCAAGTTTGCATATGACACTAATCTAGGGGGAAATGTAGATAAGATGGAGAGTAGGGATAGGGTCCAGAGTGACCTACGCATATTGGAGGATTGGCCCAAAAGAAATCTGATAAGGTTCAACAAGGTCAAGTGTAGAGTCCTGCACTTAGAATGAGAGAATTCCAAGTATTGCTACAGGTTGGGGACTGACTGGCTAAGCAACAGTTCTTCAGAAAAGGACCTGGGGATTATAGTGGATAAGAAGCTAGATTTGAGTCAACAGTGTGCCCTTGTAGCCAAGAAGGCTAATGGCATATTAGGGTGTATTAGTAGGAGCATTGACATCAGATTGAGAGAAGTGATTATTCCCCTTTATTTAGCACTGGTGAGGGCACATCTGAAATACTTCATCCAATTCTGGGCCCCTGATTACAGAAAGGATGTGGATGCATTGGAGAAAGTCCAGTGGAGGACAACAAAAATGATTAGGGGGCTGGAGCTTATGATTTCTGAGGAGAGGATGAGGGATTTGGTCTTATTTAGTCTATAGACAAAAAGAGTGAGGGGGGATTTGATAGCAGCCTTCAACAACTCAAGGGGGGTTCCAGTGAGGGTGGAGAGAGGCTGTTCTCAGTAGTGATAGATGACAATTCAAACAGATATGGTCTCAAGTTACAGTGTGGGAGGTCTAAGTTGTATATTATGAAAAACTATTTCACTAGGAGGGTGGTGAAGCACTGGAATGGGTTACCTAGGGAGGTGGTGGAATTTCTATCCCTAGAGATTTTTAAGTCTCGGCTTGACAAAGCCCTGGATGGGATGATTTAGCTGGGATTGGTCCTGCTTTGGGAAGGGGGTTGGACTTGGTGACTTCCTGAGATCTCATCCAACCCTATGTTTCTATGATTCTAACATCTTTATTACAAGTGCTAATGTGACATCTATTAAATCCAGTTATCATTAGAAATACAAAACCCTTGTTCTAAGATATAAATGGTTTTTTTTCCTTTTGATTCAGTTATATTAACAGATTTAGTTTGCCTTTTAATTGTTTCTCTTTCTGGTAAGGTATAAATTGTGATTGCAATTATTTAGCTTCTCCACAGGTTTTTATGCTTTTATAAGATTACATTTGTCTCAATAATTAGGTTACTAGCAGAAAGTATATTCTCCTTATCATCAGCAAATACTTTTCTGTCTGGTCTTGGGGAGTTTTTTCCTACTTATAGATATTTATTTTTTTATTTCAAAACTGCAACCCAGATAAGAGAGTTACCTTGAAAAATTGTTGTCTTTCATTATGTGGACACTCATTTGAAATGATCAAGATGCAGTTTCCTAGGGTTTCCACAGCTTGGGATGCATATTATATAATATACAAGGTGACCATCATTCTTCTTTTGGCTGATGCTGTACAATTTTAGTACGCCACCATTAACATAGACTAGTTTTACTGAGAACAATAAAATGACAGGCCCTTATTTTTTAGGCCATAGAATCAGCTTGTACATATACCAGCACTGCTGCATGCCCTGCACTAATATCCCTGCATATGCATGCTAAAGTTTGGAATGCTCATGCTCACAGAGAGGAGTTAGTCTGAAGCCCCAGTGAAAGTCAGACTCTGCAGTGTCATTTTGAAATTTTTATACACATACACATACATTGACAAGCACCCTATTTGAATTTTGATATCTAAATCTCACTGTAGAAGTCTTCCTAAGCGTGCTGTCACTTGAAAAGTGTGGCAGACAAGTTGTAGGCCTCAGGAGTCCTTGAATTTTGCTGAGTAGAATTAACAGTTGTCAAGAATTATTTATTTAAATTGTTGCCACACTGAAATGAAAGACAGGGTAAGTTCTATAACCAGTGGAGCTCTGAGTTACATTATTTTCAACTTTGTTATTTCCCTTTAATGTTTCTATAGTCAATGTGGCATTCTTGAAAAATGCCAGATTGACAGCTTGGAGACTGAAGCCCTCTGTTTATCCAGAGCAAGCGTAGCATGGGCACCAGCAGTGCAAATCTCTCTCGATTGCCCCACAGATTAGGTGTCAGTTCATTTTTAAAGCTTTCTGAGGCAAGAGGATAGTGAAATCTACATGCCTATCTGCTTCTTGGGATCTTTTTTTCCTAAAACATGCCAACAATGGTGCCAATTAGTGCCAGTTCTACTGATTCTTAGATATGCTTTATGGATTCCTGTCCACAGCAACTGCACTGAGATTTAGGTTTTTCATGTGAATTTTATCCACGTGAAAGTCTCAGAGCTTTATTGGTAGTGAGGAAGCAAATGAAAAAGTCCCCCCTCTAAGCTATCTGATCTCTTTCTCTGTGTTGTCAAAACATTTTTGGAGAGTGGCCATGTTTGTTAGTACACTTCACCTTTTTTGTACTTGCCTGGAAAGGCTAAGAAGAATCAATATTTATTGGCAAATCTACTCCATGGAATTTATCCTCTACATTTCTGTTGTCCTCTGTGACACTTCTCAGCGATACCACACTATCAGTTGCTCTCAGCTTGAAGAAGTCTTGTCTGTGGCTCAGTTCCCTGGCTGTGCTAGCCCCTGTCAATACAAGCACTACAATACAAGTTCTCTCACTCAGATTAGCAATAAGCACGCACCAACCTTCAAATCCTCCAAGTGTTGCTCTGAAGTGTCCAGTCCCATTTTTACTGAACTTCCTTAGAACTCTCAGGTTTGCTGCTCCCAAATCCAGATCTCCAATCTTCTTAACATGCAGGACTTAGTTACATTTATAATGAAAACAAGAACAAATGTATCAGAGAAGAGACTCAAGTGATATCAGTAAGAATATTGGAAAAAGAGTTTCATTTTAAAAAAATTGGTAGCATGCTTTTTAGAACTAAACTTAACTCAGAAAGCATTTCCCAATCTCCTACAAGATAGCTTACTAAGTCTTTTCCCAGAATTTTCAAGATGGTTGGTGAAATCCTCTTTCAGAACAGCAAGCTCACTGATGGCTTGTCCTCCCAGACTGAAGGAAGCCAAGGTATCTCTATGCACCCTTGGAGATATCACACTAGACTTTTGACGCTCATCTGAAAATACGGTTCTCCCGATCCCTACTGTTTACCTTTTCCTGTTAACTTCTTTTTGACATCTCCACAAGCTCTTCACTAGCATTTGATTTAAAATTCTAATTGTATTTTATTGTATGACATAGAAAACACAAAGGTCCACCAGGGAGGAAGGTGTCTTCCTCTTTCTGTCTTAAATTCATCTCAAGATTTGCTACCTTTTAATTACAAGGCCCATAGAACATTAATTTCAGCATTTATATCTATATCTATCTACCTATCTATCTATATAAAAACCTCCACAAATATTTTCCAATCATATGTCTCTCATCGATTAAGATGACCCGAGACAGGCTTGAATAAGAGATTGTACACAACTTTTTTGGTAAACGCAAGGGATCCATGAACCCCCCATATCACTATATCTGCTATCAGTTGCATCAAGGGATCTTTGGGTCACATTTGCCATATAATTGTGCTATCCAGGTCATGAGTTAGGACACATTATTTTGGTCAATAGTCTGGTTCATATAACACCCACCCAAGGGCAAAATCCTTATGACAACAATGAATGTGAAACTCAGCTCTTCCAAAATTTCTCATACATAGAATATAAGAGAGATGGGTTATAGATCTCAGGCTGCACAGATCCCCCGATATTCCAGGGGACCAAAGCCACTTTTGTGCCTCTGCACCCGAGATGGGCAATATGCAGCCCACAGGCTGGACGCAGTTCACCAGGGTTAGTGTTTGATGGCTCTCCAGACGCTAACCCTGGCAATCGCACCCAGCAGGTCACTTATTGCCCACCACTGCCCTACATCTATTATGAACATTTGGGAGCTTTTGCCCAAGGTCCTAACAACACAGATGGGCATGTTTTACCATAATAGAAAAAATTTCTTCATAGTGATTGGTTTAAACAAGTATTGAGGATTTGTACATCTTTTCTTTTTTACCTTTCAGCATAAAGTGGATGGTTTCATTATTTTTATGAATACTTAATCCTTTTATGAATCTTGCTCAGTTATTTATCTCGTAATATATTGCTATAGTGAGTTCCACAGGCTGAATTAAAAAAACAAAAATAATTTGTCTTTTATTTCTTTGCTTGTCCTTTTGTTCTGGTACTCTAAGAAAAAGAAAATAGTCGAGCTTGACTGCTCAGTATGTTGTTTTCATGACTCATCATGTGTCTGATATTGTCTATCTCCTCAACAAAATAAATAGTCTCTCTCTTTTCCATCACTGCGTTCCCTCCTGGGCTGTGTCTACACTGGGCCACTTATTCCGGAAAATCAGCCGCTTTTCCAGAATAAGCTGCGCACTGTCTACACTGGCCCTTGAATTTCCGGAAAAGCAACGATGCTCTACTGTACAAAATCAGCCGCTATTCCGGAAAAGCTACGCTGCTCCCGCTCGGGCATAAGTCCTTATTCCGGAACACTGTTCTGGAAAAGGGCCAGTGTAGACAGTCCAGTAGTCTTTTCCGGAAAAAAGCCCCGATCGCGAAAATGGCGATCGGGGCTCTTTTCCGGAAAAGCGCATCTACGTTGGCCACAGATGCTTTTCCGGAAAAAGGGCTTTTCCGGAAAAGTAGACTGCCAATGTAGACACTCTTTTTCCGGAAATACTTATAACAAAAACTATTCTGTTTTAAGCATTTCCGGAAATTCATGCCAGTGTAGACACAGGCCTGGTGTTGAAGTAATTGATTCTTTTAGTCATTTTCATTACTCATCTCAATCCCTTCTGCTCTTATTTTGAGACGGGGGGACCAAATCTTAAAACAATGTTCAAGGTACGGATGCATCGAAAATTGATATAATCTGGGCAATTGATTTCATTTCCACTATTCTGCTTTCTTTTTAAACGTGGGCAGCTTTCCATACCCATACATTGAAATTTTCCTATGCAGAGAGCAGATATTTACTTCAAAGAAACTAAGTTTGAATATAATCACTATTTTTTCCTCTGATTTTGTAAAGCTTTGAAACACACCAAGGCCTGGTCTACACTCAACCAGGCAGGTGGGCTTAAGGTACACCATCCAGCTTTGCAAAATGCATAGCTGGATTTGTCTTACCTTAAGCCAAGCTGCCACAGAGGCTACACAGTGAGAGGCCAACGGGAGCACACTCTCCCATCAGGTTCCCTTATTCCTCACAGAATGAAGAGTACAGGATACTGGCATGGGCTTCCCTCAGTGTTCAATTTGGAGGTCTACACTAGACCCGCTAAACTGAATGCTAGAAGATTGACCTCTTCAATATTCTCCATGATGTAGACAAGCTCTAAGGGTATATCTACACTACAAAGTTAATTCGAACTAACAGCCATTAGTTACTCACCTCCTTCCACTTACCCTTCCCTAGCCCCCCTTCCTGATGTAAAAAATAAAGGACACATGTTAAAAAATAGAAACTCTCTTTATTTAACAAAACTGGGGGAGGGGGAGAATTAACCTCTGGGGAGACTGGGAAAAGGAGGTGGGAGAGGGGAAGAGAGAGGTTGGGAGAGGGGAGGGGGAAACCTGGGAGGAGGGAGCTGGAAGGGGGAAACCAGGGGAAGAAGGAGGAGGGAAAGTATAAAACTATGGTACGCCATATCTTCAGTACTGTGTACAGATGTGGTCTTCTCACCTCAAAAAAGATATTTTGGCCTTGGAAAGGAATCAGAAAAGGGAAACTAAAATGATTAGGGGTTTGGAACAGATCCAATATGAAGAGAGGCTAAAGAGACTGGGACTTTTCAGCTTAGAAAAGAGGAGACTGAGGGGGGATATGATAGAGGTCTATAAAAGCATGAGTGGTGTAGAGAGGGTGAATAAAGAAAAGTTCTTCATTAGTTCCCATAATAGAAGGACTAGAGGACACTAAATGAAATGAATGGACAGCAGGTTTAAAACTAAGAAGTGAAAATGCTTCTTCACACAGCACATAGTCAACCTGTGAAACTCCTTGCCACAGGAGGCTGTGAAGGCTAGAACTATGAGGGTATGTCTACACTACCCCACTAGTTTGAACTAGCGGGGTAATGTAGGCATACCGCAATTGCAAATGAAGCCCGGGATTTGAATTTCCCGGGCTTCATTTGCATAAGCGGGGCGCCGCCATTTTTAAATCCCCGCTCGGGGGACGGGGTTCGAATGAACGGGGATTTAAAAGTGGCGGCACCCCGCTTATGCAAATGAAGCCCAGGAAATTCAAATTCATTTTGCAATTGCGGTATGCCTACATTACTCCGCTAGTTCGAACTAGCGGGGTAGTGTAGATATACCCTAACAGAGTTTAAAGAGAAGTTAGATAAAGTCATGGAGGTTGGGTCCATGGAGTGCTATTAGCCAGGGGGTAGGAACGGTGTCCCTGGCCTCTGTTTGTGGAAGGCTGGAGATGGATGGCAGGAGACTAATCGCTTGGTCATTGTCTTCGGTCCATCCCCTCCAGGGTATCTGGTGTTGGCCTCTGTCGGCAGACAGGCTACTGGGCTAGATGGACCTTTGGTGTGACACAGTATGGCCATTCTTATGTTCTTATATTCTAAGCTCAGGGGTCAGGGTCGGGGGTCTCAGTGGACCAACTTGATTTTCATGCAAACCTGCTCCTGGGTTCGCATGTGGCCTTTGGTGGCCAGGCTGGCAGCTATCTTGCCCTAGACGGCCCCCAATGGGGAGGACTGGGGTGGCTCTGCGGGCTACTCGGGGTGGAAGCTCTCCTGCAGGGCCTCCTGGATCCTGACAGCTCCCCGATTGACCCCCTGGATGGCAGCCTGAGGCAAGTGCAGCTGGGCTGATGGCCAAGTGCTGTGATGTGCCGAGTGAGGGCACTCAGGGCACTCCAAGACAGGACTGCTTTGCTGTCACTCATCAAGGTAGACAAGCAAGAGGGGAACCCTGAGAACTGTCTGTATGGGCTGGGAGCCGGGTCCCTTTAAGCACAGCCCTCAGCTAGCCTGAGGCAGCAGCTCCACAATCTAAGTCCTAACCTGATGCCCTGCTGGCACTGGTTCCGGCCAGCCTTAACTTTGGTTCAGGGTCCACTCAATGTGGACATGCTATTTTGAATTAGCAAAACGCTAATTCGAATTAGTTTTTAGGTCTAGATGCACTAATTAGCTTAGTTTGAATTAAGTAATTCGATTTAAGTTAGTTCGAATTAGTGCTGTCATGTAGACATACCCTTAGGCATCTAAAACTACTTCTGTTCCCATAAATTAGTGATCAGAAAGTAGTGCATTATATAATATAGTAAGACTTCCTATTCTAAGCCATTTTTATATACCCACTTATGAACACATCCTTCTAAACAAGACTTTATACAATAGTACATGGACCTGCACTGGTAATAGACTTACTGAAATCTTCATAAAACAACACTACAAAGGTTTGGCATATATGTAAATAAAACCATATACACAGCTAATTCAAAATGGAGTACTGGAAATCCTGTTTTTTAATTAATGAAAACAAAGGATGGAAGCGGCCTTACTCTGCTCCCACTGACATCAAGATCAAAACTCTTAGGCCTGGTCTACACTAGAGCAGAAGGTCTACTTAAGGTACGGAACTCATGCTACATTAATTATATAGGTGGAGTTGATCTATCTTAAATCGCCACCCACGCAGTGGGAAATTGATGGGAACAAATGTTCCTGTTGGCTTCCCTTACTTCTTGTGATGAGCAGGACAACCAGCGCTAATGGGGACACCCTCTAATTTCAATTTAGTGGATCTTCACTAGACTCATTAAATCAAACCCCAGAAGATTGAACATGGCAGAATTGATCTTCTGCATAGTGTAGACATGGCCTTAATTATATCAATTGGAGAAAAGCTGGGTCAAATCTGAGCATTTGTGGAAAATGTCACCCTTAAGTTCCCACCAATGTGTATAGTGGAGAGATCTCAGTATACACCTCCTATGGAGTAGAGGTTCTCAACCTGTGTCTTTCTGAACCCCACAACATAAAACATATAAAGCTTCATCACCTGTGCCACAACAATTTTTTGCCTACCCAACAGAGTAAAAGCTGTATACAATTGTTAGTTATACAGTCACACACACACAAAATAAAAACGAAAGGGTAATATTGGTACAACCTTCCCCCCACACCCCTGAATATTATTTTTGCTTTACCTGCTCAGTGTGAAACATGTTCCTAAGGCTGATCAATAACTCAAGATGTGGGGTATCTTCAACAAAAACACAACATGTTCAATGTTCATGCTGGAGCAGTAGTTTGTTTCCATAGGGCTGTGCCTAGACTGGCCAATTTTCCGGAAAATCAGCCGCTTTTCCGGAAAAACTTGCCAGCTGTCTACACTGGCCGCTTGAATTTCCGCAAAAGCACTGACTTCCTACTGTAAGAAATCAGTGCTTCTTGCGGAAATAATATTCTGCTCCCGTTCTGGCAAAAGTCTCTTTTGCGCAAAACTTTTGCACAAAAGGGCCAGTGTAGAGAGGTGAGATTTGTTTTCCGCAAAAAAGCCCCGATCGCGAAAATGGTGATCGGGGTTTTTTGCAGAAAAGCACGTCTAGATTGGCCATGGACGCTTTTCCGCAAAAAGTGCTTTTGCGGAAAAGCGTCCGTGTTAATCTAGACGCTCTGTTCCGAAAATGCTTTTAACGGAAAACTTTAGCTCAGATGTTTAGCTCAGATGTTATAATTGACCTCCCCAGCTACGGCCCTTCCCCCATGGCAAGGCTCAGGCTTCAGTTTTCTCCCTGAACCCCAGAGAGTTTAATGCCATCTCTGCTTGGGGGCCTTCCTAAAATCCACTTGTGGCCTCTCATGGGGCTACTGACTTCTGTCTGAGAACTACTCCCATGGAATAGAATGAATCCTGGTATTCTTTTCCCACCATCTTTGCTGTTTTGTAGAGAATCGTATTTTGTTGAAAATGTTTCTACTGTCTTGATCTTTGCTGGCAGAATTTTCATCCTTATCTCAGCCCTTATAGGGAGAAAAGAAAAGTCTTTTGTTAAAATTTTGGCTTGCTATTGAGACACTTGTAGTTGATGTATTCTTTTCTTCTAGAACTAAATAATGCTTTCAATCTGAGCTGGTTGGCTCTTTTCTTTTTCCTCCTTGTTTCAACTTTGTAATTTCCTCTGACCTTATTTCTTTTAGGAGATTTAAAAGATGACTTTGAAAACAAATTGAATAAGTACTTTGAAGATGAAATGTGCCATACAAGTGTTAAGTTTTATTATTATTAAATTGTAACTACAGTGCCTCTAACATTTTGCACTGAAGACTGGTGATTTTTACACAACGAAATGCAATTGGTGTGTGTTTTGGAGTTACTCATCTGTGCAGTACAAGAGTATATCAATTTCTAAGACAGATTTGCTGAATTCTTATAGAAGAATTGTGTTCTCACAGAGCAGATAAAAGCAGAAACTATTCCTGTGTTCTTTAGTCTTTTATTAAGCCCTTCTAGCACAGAGTCGAGAAGAACAGAATTAGATAAATTTAGCTTTGAAATACTTCCTTCTCATATGGAGTACTACAGGTTAGGAGCATTCTTTTAAAAGTAATGCTTTAGATTCTGCCTCCAGATTATTTTCCCTCTAATCAAAACTAAACTCACAGCTGAATTAACAATGATTCCAAACCACCACTGAACATCAATCTGACCTACCAGATCCCCCCTATCAACACCAAAGGAAAAATAATTCTATATGGACTCCCCCTGACGGTCGGAATTACAATCTGGATTTCTATATACACAGCTTCCGCAACAACACACAGACTGACATTATTCGCAAACGACAACAAGCGACACACAATCTTAGCCGCGCTGAACACCGTGCCATCCAGAGTCTCAAAAACAACCTGGACATTGTAATCAAACCAGCTGACAAAGGGGGTGCTGTGGTCATTATGAATAAGGCCGACTATAACCAGGAGGCAACCAGACAACTCTCGAACACCACATTTTACAAACCTCTCCCCTTTGATCCCACCTTGGACTACCAAAAGAAACTACACTGTCTCCTTAAAAGCCTCCCCACAGCTACTTGGGAACAAATCCTCACAGAATCACCTTCTGACCCCCGACCAGGATTGTTCTATCTACTTCCCAAGATCCATAAACCTGGGCACCCCGGACATCCAATCATCTCTGGTATTGGCACGCTCACTACTGGTCTATCCAGCTGTGTAGACACTCTTCTCAAATCCTTCGTAACCAATACCCCCAGCTATCTCCGAGACACTACTGACTTCCTAAGGAAACTACAAAACATCGATAACCTCCCCAATAATACCATCCTTGCCACCATGGATGTAGAAGCTCTATATACCAACATCCCACATGAAGACGGATTACAAGCAATTAGAAACACTATCCCAGATGACATTACTGCCAACCTGATAGCAGACCTATGTAACTTTGTTCTCACCCACAATTATTTCCAGTTTGAGAACAACTTATACCTCCAGATCAGCGGCACAGCCATGGGTACACGCATGGCCCCACAGTATGCTAACATCTTTATGGCCGACCTAGAACAACGTTTCCTCAACTCCCGTCCCCTTTCACCCCTCCTCTACCTACGGTACATTGATGACATCTTTATGATCTGGACGCATGGCCAAGAAACACTGGAGATATTCCACAGAGATTTCAACAACCTACACCCCACCATCAACCTCAGCCTGGACCATTCTACACGAGAGATCCACTTCCTGGACACCACCGTACAAATCAACAATGGAAAATTAGACACCACTCTCTACAGAAAACCCACCGACTCATACAGTTACCTACATGCATCCAGCTCCCATCCAGAACACACCACGCGATCCATCGTCTATAGCCAAGCCCTTCGATACAACCGCATCTGCTCTAATCCCACTGACAGAGACCAGAAGCTTCAGGATCTCTACCAAGCATTTATAAATCTCAACTACCCACCCAGAGAAATAAAAAAGCAAATTGAAAGAGCCAGACGAATACCTAGAAACCATCTACTTCAAGACAGACCCAAGAAAACCAACAATAGAACACCACTTGTCATCACCTACAACCCCCAACTTAAACCTGTCCAACACATTATCAATAAACTACAGCCTATATTGGAACAGGATACCATACTCAAAGAGGCTCTGGGAGACAGACCCATAGTCTCCTATAGACAACCACCTAACCTCAAGATGATTCTTACCAACTACCACAGGACATACCACACTAATACCAACCCTGGTACCTTCCCTTGCAACAGACCCCCGTTGCCCGCTTTGTCCACATATTCATTCTGCTGATACCATTATTGGACCTAACCAAGTGAGTTATAAGATCAAGAACACATATTCCTGCGCATCCAGAAATATAATCTATGCTATCATGTGCCGAAAGTGTCCGTCTGCTATGTACATTGGACAAACATCTCAGACACTTCGCCAAAGGATTAATGCCCACAAAACAGATATCAGACAAGATCACAAAGAGAAAACAGTTTCTTGCCATTTTAACCAGAAAGGACACTCTCTCAATGACTTGACCACCTGCATTCTGCTACAAAGACCTTTTACATCTGCACTTGAAAGGGAATCCTCTGAACTGTCATTCATGTTAAAATTCGACACTTGCCAACAAGGACTTAACAAACATTTGAACTATCTCACCCATTACCAAGACAGTTTCCCTAATTATCACCTCTAATACCATTAACTCACAAACATCCCACTCTCCCTACCTCTAATATCATCAATTCACAGACACTTACCTTCCTTCCTTCCCCCCCCCCCCGCATCCCCCTCCTGTTCTGCAATGTGATTTGTCCTTTTCATATTTGTTCATTTTTTTAATTGTATCCTTTGGTATATATGGTTGTGACTACTTTCTTCCACTATTTGATCTGAGGAAGTGGGTCTGGCCCACGAAAGCTCATCATCTAATAAACCATCTTGTTAGTCTTTAAAGTGCTACATTGTCCTGCATTTTGCTTCAACTACCCCAGACTAACACGGCTACATTTCTATCACTATTCTGCAAATACTTAGGACTTGTAAAAAGATTCTACAGTCAGAGTGAGTTAGTGTCTGAATGACACCTCTCACCAAATCAGCTAGCCAGAGTGGGAAGCCTTCAGTCTCCCATTCTTTTGCTTTGCTGACCATTGGATCAGGCAGCAAGTATGACATAACAGGGTATGATTGCACATTGGGTACAGCTACTCAAGCTAGCTATAATCTGTTTAGTTAACTTGGAGCCTGGAGGAATGAAGCTGTAGCAGTGCATGCTTTGGTGTGGGTTACACAGTCCTGCCTAGAACACCAGTTAGTCCACATGGAAGTTTGCACTATTGCAGCTTCAATATTCCTGTATGGCTATGCAATGACATCAATAGAGACAGGATTTCACTCAATACTTGCAAGACAAGACTTTTCGTCAGTGATTAGGCTGCCATATAGTCATCTAAAGAAAAGTCCTGAAAGCCCCATTAGAATAATTCTGCACAGAGATTATTAACATGATCACTTAACAAGCATTTTTTATTTAAAACTTCTGAATATAGCAGAGTTAATTTTCCCTAGAGATTGCACACAATTCATTTATCTGTCTACATGTTAAAGTTGGAGTTAAGTTCTGACATGTTAGCCTCTGAAGAGAGTCTAACAAGACATGAACAAACCCAACTGACAAGCAGGGACATTTTGTTTAAGCACTGAGGAATCAATAATAGCAAAGAGATAAGTTTAAAGAGGCATTAAGACTCTGAAGTGTTTTGTATTTATTTTCAGAGGAGACAAAAAATTACCTTAAAGACAAAGAAGAGTACTTCATAAAAATGTGCATGTTTCATGTTTGTTTCTTGAGATAAAATGATCTTAGAACATTTTTTGTTATGCCACAAATGGAAATGGCCAGAGCTGTTTCTTTCCAAGTATTGTTTCTTTGGAGGAGTTTTGGATATTAGCTAATGACTCTCCATTTGCAGTAATTAACATGAAGTCCATGGCCTGGGAGCTTGTTCAAATAGATTGTTTGTTGTAAAGTAAACTATGCCTGACACATCTTCTAGACATCTCAGAGGGGTAGCCATGTTAGTCTGTAACTTTAAAAAGAACGAGCAATCCTGTGGCACCTTAGAGACTAACAATATATACTATATCATGAGCTTTTGTGGGCACAATCCACTGCCTCAGCTGACGCTGACAGGTACTTTTCTTCTTTCTACTCTCCTTTTTTTTTTCTATTATATATTATGAGTGTTCCCCTTTTATTTCTCCACTCAAGCTCATCTGAGGAAGTGGGTTTTGCCCAAGAAAGCTCATAATATTATATATCTATATCTAATCTAGGTCTATATTTATAGCTATTACTATATATTTGTTAATCTCTAAGGTGACCAGGAGTACTTATGGTTTTTAAAGTTACAGACTAACATGGCTACCCCTCTGAGACTTATAGAAGAATTCAGGCATAGTACTATTTTCTTTAAAACATTCTGGATTTTAGTGTTTATTTTTTGGTTGACAAAAGTATTCCTCCTGCTCCTTATGCAATGGTGGTTACCATGGGTGTATGGCAGACGTGCCCCATAATCCCTAATTTAGTATTTTAGGAGCCCTTGGGATTTTGCAGCAACCACGTAATTGGGAAAAGAAAAATTGATCCATAATGTGTGATTGCCAGGATAATGGAGTATTAATCCTAGGAATTAAGAGGGTTTGATTATCTATGGGATTTATATTACAATCTTCCAATTGTTCCAAGAGGACATATTTAAAAGAGGATACAAGGGACACCAGGATCTCAAAATGCTAGTAGTGAAGTGGAATGCCAGTGTAGTTGCCCAGTATAGGCTAAAGATCTAAACTAAGGATGTTAAGGACTAGTTGACTATTCGATAAGTATTTGCTTATCAGATAGTTAAGTCAACTAATCAATTCCCCCTTCCTTGCTGCCTCTATGAGATAGAGCCAGCAAAGGGGGTGGGAAAGAGGCGGTACTTCAAAGCATCAGGGCCACATGGAGCCCATATCCTGGGCTCCGTGCAGCCCTGCCTCTTTGAAATGCCATGGTGTTTCAAAGGGGCAGCGCCGCACAGCTGATCCCGGGCTCTGTGCAGCACTACCCCTTTGAAATGCCACTGTGGCATGGAGCTCACCTCAGGCTCCATGTGGCACTGCTCCTTTGAAACACCACTGCAGTGTCTCAAAGCAGCAGTGGCACATGGAGACCAGGGTCAGCTGGGGTCTCCCTAGCTGACCGTGGGCTCCCTGCAGCATTTCCATAGAACCCAGAGTCAGCTGGAGAGTCCCCAGCTGACCCTGGCTCCGTGTGGTATTTCAAAGCAGCAGTGCCGCATGGACCCTGGGGTCAGTGGGGGACTCTGAGTCCCCTACTGACTCTAGCATCATGCGGGCACTTCTGCTTTGAAATGCAAAAAAACCCCTGCTGAGGACTCTTGTCCATTTCAATGCTGGCACACCGTGTGCAGCCTGGGGCCAGTGGGAAGTTCTGCTGACTCTGTGCTCCACACAGGTGCTTCCACTTTGAAATGCACAAGAGCCCTCTTGCATGTGTGCATTTCAAACCAGAAGTGTCCACGTGGAGCCCCTGGTCAGGAGGACTGCCCACTGGTCCCGGGCTGCATACGGAATTCCAATTTTGAAATGCACAAGAGCCCCTTTGGAATGTGGAAGTGCCTATCAACTAGTTGAGTAGTCAATGGAATTTCCATCAACTACTTGACTAGTCAATTAATCATTATTTAACATCCTTAATCTAAACCACAAGATGACATCTTGTCAGTCTTGTAGAATGAGAAGAAAGACCCAGAGAACATTGCCTGCAAAATTTTCCATATGGCCTTGGAAAGTATTAATGTTAGACTTGGGCAAGTAAAAGGCAGATCTATTTGGTAGCTCTTAAATATAACTTTCTGGATTTGTATACAAGTCAATAGGTGACAAGAAAGGTTAAGCATGGCCTCCATTTTCAGTTTGTGCAAATCTGTGTAGCTAAATTGGAGTCAGACTAACGGTAGGTCTACACTGTGTGGCTATTTCGGGATACCGGAGGTATCCTGAAATAATTACCCCACAATTTAAGAAGATGTCTGTTATTTCAAAATATTTTTCAAAGTAAAAGGCGTGCCATTTTGGCATCCCTGTAACTCTCGTTCCACGAGGGTTGAGAGATGTCTCAAAATAGTGAGTTATTTCAAAATATGATGCCGTGTAGATGCGCCAAATTTCAAAATAAGCTATTTAGAAATAGAATCAAAATAAGATATGCAATGTGCATAGTGCAAATTGTGTATCTTAGTTCTCGTTAGGGTGCTGTGTAGACACACAACATACTAGCTAAGAACCTTCCTTCATCTCTTTCATGTTGACATTCTTGAAGAAATAGTCATTGATGAAATGCTCCAGTGTGTCAGTCCTAACATTCAAAGTTTTGGGATACAATTTGCCACCTGCAAAGAAATGGTTAGGTTGAGACTGCTCTCATTAGTGTGAAGACCCAGTATTTGCTATAGAGAGCTACAGGATCAATAAACACATTCTACCATAAGCAGTTGAGATGGGCGACAGATCGGAAAAATGGCGTCATCCTTAAAAGATCAGTTTCTTAGTAATTGAACCAGCTTAGTGTGTGAGGTTCAGGGATACCAAATGTAAGGGTCCGTCTAGACTGCACTGTATTTTCGAAAGGATTTTTTTAAGGAAGAGTGGTTTTTTGAAAAAGGGAGGGGTCCCAAAATAACCACGTCCAGACTACATTCACTTTCGAAAGATCCACTTTCAAAAGTGAGATCAGAAGAAGATATGCAAATTCCGCAGGAATTTGCATATCTTCTTTTGAAAATATAGTGTAATCTAGACATAGCCTAAGAGGGGACAGTTTTATCTTTTTAAAGTCAGGAATGTAACCTCAAACTTCTCAATGTTAAACCAAAATACCTAGACCTGGTAAAACTGAATAAGGAAAATTGGTCAACAACATTAGGATTGCCACTGGATGTAAAATTATTCTTGGATCATGTGCCATTGAGAATGATCGAGGTGCTCAGTACGGGATGGAGGGAGGGGGTTGGTTTGGGAAGGGGAAGGATCTTCTTATGGTTCTAAATCCAGTCAAATTGTTCTGTAAGCTTATTTTAGTTTTACTAGAGGTAATTAATACCATGAAGAACATTTAAGTTTAGTGAATAGGAATGTATAGCTTTCGGGATTTGAGAATTGTCTCCCTCCCCCCAAAAAAATAATCAATCAGCCAAAACATAACCAGGTGTAGATGAATGGATAAACCTGCATCTATAATTCATTTTGAGCTATAATTTATTACTAAATATTGTCACTTGTTAAAGATTATTTTCTATAGGAAAAAAAGAAAAGATGTGAGGATGTGTATAATATTTAGCAGGCAGGGAGATGCAAGGGGAAGATTTTATTTGTTGAAGATCTGTAGTCAGAGCCACTTTGACTTCAGGAGAAACATTTTCTTTACTTGAATAACATTCTTTGTTCAGCGGTATAAGAATGTGACTATTTCTTTTTCATTGTTCCAGGAAATTAACTTTACTGCTCACATTCCTGTACTTGTTGTTTGCATGTACAGAGAAGCTGGTCAAATTTTCCTTCAAAACTGTGTTGACAGAAAAGTTGGTTTTTTATTAAACTTTTTTGGTGCAAAAGACTTAAATAAAAAATTAAACCCATGAACAATGAAAACTTTAGATGAAGAAATATTGCCATAGTGCATAATGAGAGTTACAGTTTAGGTGCCTCCTACTCCCATTCTTCTACATGCCCCAGCTTCCCTGGATGAACAACACCTCCCATGATACACTTTAGTAACTCAGTTACAGGGGAGATTAGAATGCAGCATAGGAGATAGAGGATTGCTTGTGTAGGGTTGGAGGTTGGGGGCAAGAGACATCTTAACTATGAATATTAGGAAACACTGCAGTAATATTTCCACACACGAAATTTTCAGGTCTTGATTTAAGAAAATAACAAAACAAAAAAGTGAAAATTTTGCAGGGCAAAAAGTAATCACTCATTTTCTGACTAGCCTTATTACAGATAACTTCAGTTATTAGGGTTTTCAGCACGATATCTACCACTAGATTGTATTTACATATATAAAACTGATCATAGCAAAAAGTTCCATGATGTTTTTACCCCCCCAATATAAAGAGCAAAGGGAAAATAAACAGTCACTGTAGTAATTATCCTAAAATCTCTTCTCACTTTTTATAATTGTTTTTGTACTCTTACGAAGATTCAGATCAATTCCTCACTCCTCTCTGGTCTCCATTATAAAAAACAAAAAAGTAATATCATCCATAGGCATGCGCAGCACATTTCATTAGGGTGTGCACCCAGGAAATTTTTTTAAAAAGGCGAACATTTATTAAATACTCAATCATAAAGGACATTATTTTTATTCAAACAAACAAACTAAAGAAACTAAAACTTAACTAAACTTATTTTTTTTTAATTAAAAACTAAACTTTACTTAAAAATACAAAAGTATGGGACATTGTACTTTGTTTTTTACATGTGCAATTTGGCGCTTATTGCATAATACAGCAATCCATACTTTAAAACTAAAAGAGTGTATCATGCGATTAAATTAAAATGCAAAGCCACTTTTTTTTTGAGACATTATAGGGTTACCAGGTAGTCTTAAAAAAAAATACCAGACACACTTCATGGGAGGGGGAGGGACCAGTTGGGACGGGAGCAGGTCTGGCCCGGAGGAAGAAGGGGGCTGGGAAGCAGAGCTTGGGGAGGGAGCTCGGGGGCTGGCCGGGTGAGATGGGGGGGGAGGGCAGCTGATGGGAGGCATAGCTGGTCGGTGGGGGAGGAGGGAAGGTGGAGCGAGGCTGGCCAGGGGAGATCAGGGGTAAGGGCCGGCAGCCAGCGAGAGTAGGGCTGGCTAGGGGAGCTCAGGAGGAGAAGGGGAGAACTGGCTGCTGGAAGCAGTGCTGGTGTGGGGTGCAGCGGGGCTGGCCGGGGAAGATCAGGAGGAGAAGTGGGGGAGAACCAATCGGCCGGCCAGGAGGGGGCGGGGGGAGAGGAGTGTATCAGCCCGTGGGGAGCAGGACTGACCTGGGCACTATTCCTATGGTCCAGGTGAAGCACGAGTCAGTCTGGCTGCGGCTCCACCACGCGCTTGACCAGTGTGCAGTAGCAAGAACTGGGCTGCCCCTCCTCTTCACATGCAACCAGGGCTCCCAGCGCCAATCGCACCCTGCCTCCCAGATACTTTCCTCACCAGGCTTCCAGGCACCCAGTCAGAAAACCAGAAAATACTGGACATTGCACATGTCCGGCATTTCCTGGATTTTTTTAACCAACAGAGCCCCAAAAAACTGGACTGTCTGGTAGAAAATTGGACACGTTGCAACACTAAGACATTAGGGTGTACCTGGGCACACCCCGTATGCATGCCAGTGTTATCATCTAACGTCTTTAAATCTGCTCTTTTTCCCATTTTATATTTTCAAATGTTAAAGAACAGAGAACAATGAAATCAATGAACTAATTATTCTATATACACTTTTTAAATACTTTTTGTACAGCATATATCCAGCCACCTGTTTCAGCAGTCTCTGATCTCATTCTACCTCCCTCTCCACAGCCATAAAGATGAGCCTGTCTTCTCTGTTAAGCCCATACAATCCCTCCCCCACTTAACTGTGCTGCAGTCATTCCTGTGCAACAATCTAACACCTTCCTTATAGTCTCAGATAAAAATTACACTAAACTACAGTTATGGCTGGGAGCACATATACAAGCCACTTGGGGTAAATAACATTACACATACTGTAACTGTACCAAAATCAAGTATTATGTGAGATTTAAAGTGAAATTTAAATACAATCTAAGATAGGGAGTAGAAATGCATCATTAAGGTGTTCAAACACTGTTTTGTAGGCATCCCTAATATGAAAGAGGACACTTTTGCTTGCTTAGCAACACTTAGATTCAGTCCCATTGAGAAGAATAAGAGGTGGCAGCCATTTTGGATGAGGGTTGTGGAATTCTCTGGAGTAGACTACTCTTCTCAGCCGTTGCTGAAGAATAACAGCAAATATGACCATAACAAGTTCTCGAAGTGTAGCCTATGTATAATAATTCAATTAATTTTAATTATATGGGAAGGTGCAAGAGTGCATGAATCCATTAAGACCATTCAGGAGAAAAAAATGATCTGATACAGGACGCTCCATTTCTTAAAGACTCCATTTAAAAAGTTAATTAGTTTGAATTAAAATGACCCAATTTACAAGTAAATTCTCTTACTCTTGGAACACAGAATTAATTGTAAGTGCTGTAATTTTGGCATGGAAATACTCCCCTCCCCCATAAATAACAAAGTGGTTGAATCCTTGCCGTAAGTGCAAAATTAAACTCAATCTTCACTTTTTATAATAAGTAAGAATGCTCTTCTTCAGCTGGAGAGATTGAGATCCCATTCATTCCTACAATTTTGAATAATAATTAGCAGAAAAAAATCACTTTGTATTCTGACAGATACAATTAAGTATCTGATGATATGCTAACACCATGTTAGTAATAATTGTCAGGTTGACCAGGTGACCCTCCGGTGGAGCAGAGAGGGATTCATTTTCTACACAGACTCAGGCAATCCTATTTCAACAGAGATTCAAGGATCTGGCATGGAAATGTTCTATCATGACCTAGAGAATTACCTGTCTTGGTTACAAGTTTACAGGGTTTGGACCTTTTCCACTTCCATGTTTGTAAATCACCTAGAAAAAGGCAGTGGCATCATCCTGATTGGGTACCACATCCCCACCAGTGTGAGCTCATATGCACTGTGTGTGCAACGTCATGCTGTGCAGAGGACATCATTTTTCTCTAAAATGACATCTTCCAGGATGCATGAACTTGCACACATGCTGCATGCAAGGTCATGCTAGGTGAAGAATGTTATTTTGTTCCCTTTGTGATCTGGCTCCACTACACCAGTGACAAATGGTTAAGGCTTTAGTGGTTTCCCATTACAAATACATACATAATAGTAACAGGAATCTTACTTTACCACTCTTCAAGATTCTTTGCCACTTTTGGTACAGTTATTACACTTCTATACAATTGCACTTAAAAACTTTCAAGATCTTTAAACAGAGATAGATAGAAATCGGTCCTGTCCATACACCCATTTTACATTTTTATGTACATTGCACAAAGTGTCACCACCTGGCTCTCAAATTCTGTGGAGTCAGGATTTTTCCTGTGGGTATCTTGTGCATACTGTTCCCCCCCACCTCCTCAAATGTAAAGTTATTTCCTAAATAGAAACAATTATAAAATGGCACTGATTGGTGAATATAGTGCATGGAAGCTGCAAATGCCTACTATTCTCAGCATGAAGTTCATTCTGTTACATTTTAAGGGGAAGTAATGCATGGCTATATCAACTTAAAGCCTAATCTTTTTAAAAGCACCCGTCTGGCACTAGAACAATGTCCAATCACTTTCATTTCATGAGCATTTTTTTTTTATTTCAGTGCAATCACATTAGCATAAATAGCGAGTGATTGACATTGATGTTTGCCAGCAGTTCATTTTAGAGGAGAACATTGTTATGTTTGTTTCATAATATCTTTTATTTGGTAAGCACAAGTAATGGAGTGGTAAAAAAAAGATGTGCAGGAAAATGTTAATGAGAATATGATGAATATTGTATCCAGTTTTTGTTATGTAGACAGAAGATCTACTTGACCTCTATGTGATCTTCAAAGCCTGGCAGCACTGAGAAGTAAGATGAAACAAAACTATTTCCTAATCACTGAACATGGGTCTTCCCAAAAGGTACCAGTGGTCTTACCAATAGCTTAGCTAGCTAGCAATTCCTCTCCCCCACCCCAGATAATACATTATGTCAATACATTAAAGTACAATCTTAATTAGGGAATTGACCACATAGATGTACACTTTCTAACTGAAGATTTTTTAATTTATAAGAGTTTAATAGTGAAGATTGACTTTTATTGAGTGGGAGGTTTAGAGCACTTTATTCTACGGCAACGCCTCCGGTGACTTCTGTTAAGAATTTTGTCTATTTTGAGTACTGCAGAGTTAATGTAGCCAGGTGAGAGCAAACTGGATTCTATTCTGCCTTCTGCTTTATTAACAAAATGATTAGCCACTTAATGATTGAAGAATTTTTTATGACTGATGATGAGGTAAGAAGCTGAAAGGTCATAATTTGAGTTGCAGATCCCAGGTTGAGTTTGCCAAGAGAAAAAAAAAATTGATTTAAAGTCTGAAATAAAAAGATACAGAAATCACTGAAATAGCAAATGTGAAGCATATATGAGAGTCACTTTTCTGATTACAACAGCACTTTAATTAAGATTCCAAATACTTCACACAAACAGAATTAAAGGAAGGCTTCTAGTTTATTTATGTCTTCCTGGATGTCCTAGAACTGATTGGTGACAGTATATAGAAATGAAATACATGTTTTTTCACACCATGAAAACTGCAGGTTTGGAAGGCAAGAAACCTAGTACTAATACAGTACCCTCTCATTTTCTTGACCCACAAAATCTCTACAATAAATTATTTAGATCTGAAAACTCACAGTTAGATGATGTCAACTTCTAACAGACACAATAAATATACTGTGAATGAGAATTTAAATATTCTTATTTAATTAGTAGTGGTTCATTGGGCTGTAGATGTAATTGGCAGATGTCAGTGATTAATCTGAAGAATTAGATGGTTGTGTAAAACAAACAATAGAGACATTTATGCTATTTAAACTTAAAATAAACAGCTAGTTACATAAAACCATATCCAAAAATTAAATTGCAGAATGTTCAACCTGACAAATTGTTGTTGAAAAGCCAAAAACAAAAAACAAAAATCACAAAATAGAGTCAAAGAAGGGTCAAGTAAATTTGTGTTGACAACATCTTTCTATTAGTGATGCAGTTAAAAAAAAATCACAGACCACCACCATAAACAAGAGCCTTATTAATATCAAATGTATCTATACACGAAGCATTAGAAAGTTAGGGTTATTTATTTTATAGGATAGCATTTGGCAGAAGGGTGGTAGAATGCTTAAGCATGGCAGAAATTTTGAAATACATTTTATTTGCTAGGTTTAGCATTACCCCACCACAGAATTCTACAAGCCAATTACTTACTCTCCCACCCTGGATCTTCCTTTGCCTATTCCAGGAGATTTTGGATAGACCTTACATACAAATAAAGAACCAAGTATTATCACTATCTTCATGACTGTATCCTGAGCAGCGTTTAATCTACCTGCTGTTCCTTCTTTAGTGCATCAATAGTCACCCCCGCCTCTTTTCTATCTTTTGTTTAGCAGCCTAACAAGATACATCTAAGTTTTTAATACTTTGCTATGACCATTTTGGCCATGCAATGAGACAAATAGCATTCATGACCATTCAGTGTTGAGAGAACTGTCTTTGGTTTAAATAAATAAATTAAAACAAACAAAATCCCAATCTTCACTCCTCTCAGAATTATTCCCACAGTTGGGCCAGAAAATGAAAACAAAGGCAATATAGCCAAATGTTTTCCCAAGGCAAAAGAGGAAAGTCATAGAGTCAGAATGGGTAGTTGGTCTTTTGATGTTTGCTGTGCTTAAAAGTTCCCAGCCTTGTGTTTTCTTGCCTTTTCCTATTTTTTGGTTCCTTCCCCTTTGTGAATGTTTGTCTTAGTCACATATAACAACAAAAGCTGAGGAAATAAAAAACACCATCTAAATAAACTCTCTATGTTGCCCATGTGCCTAGTGACAGCAGATATTTTGCTCTTGCAGGTCAGCTTCCTGCTGGAGGAAAATTCAGTGACAGAGTCTGGTATATTCTTAGTGTGTGTTGTTTTATTTATCCTCTAACACGAGTCTGTCAACAGAGGTGATCACAGACAGCAACACAAATGTTCAACTCTCAGAGAGAAACTGCATCAAGAACTGATTCCTTCTGAGAGAGGAAAGCAGAGAGCAAACTTCTCTGCTGCTTGTCAGGGCTGTTCCAAAGAATCATTAGTATGGTAATACTGGGTCAGACCAATGTTCTAACTAGCATAGTATGACAGGATTTGCCTCAGGGGGAGTGTACTTAACAGGGCAGTTGCCATGATCCATCCCAGTCTTACCCACTCTAGCTTCTAAAATTCAAAGATTTAGGGTGACTCCGAGCATGAGGTTTCATTCCTGACCATCTGGGCTAATGGTCATTGATGGACCTATCCTCCATGAATTTCATTCTTTTTTGAAACCATTCTTTTTAGCCCTCACAACATCCTATAGCAATGAGTTCTACAAGTTAACTGTGTATTGTGTGACAAAGCAATCCCTTTTGTTTTGGTTAAACCTGTTGCTTATTATCGGTAACATCTTGCTTTGGTAAATTAAAGAGCAAATCATACTTCTGCAAAATCATGAATGCATTGGAAAACGTGAAGAGACATCTCTGTCATCTCCCCTCTTAATTGTCCTTTATTAAGATAAACAGTCCTGATATTTCTAGCCTCTCCTTGTATGGAAGCCATTCTATACCCTTAATCATGTTTGTTGCTCTTCTCTGAATCTTTTCCAGCTCTTCTTTGTCCTTTTTGAGATGGGGTGACCAGAACTGGACACAGTATTAAAGGTATGCATTTATATTTAGTGTTGTCTATCTTATTTGCTGTCCTTTTCCTAATAATTCGTATCACCCCATAAGCTTTTTTGACCTATGCTGCACAATAAGTTTGAGTTTTCAGAGCATTATCCCTTTCTTGAGTGGCAACAGATAATTTTAGGCCCTATCATTACATATGTGTACCTGGAATTCTTTCCCCCCATGTGCATTACTTTGCAACCATAGCTGAATTTCATCTGCCATTTTGTTGCCCAGTCACTAGATCTGTGAGATTCCATGTTATTCTTTACAGTCAGCTGTGGACTTACACAAGTATTCAAGTTAGTTTATCAACTGCATTTCACTTGCCATTTCACTGTTCAGCATAGCCATACATGATATGCTGTTTCCCTTCTTCTATTGTGAAAACTGACTATTTATTCTTACTCTTTGTTTCCTACTTTTAACCAGTACTCATTGGGCATGGCTCAGAGTTCACATCATGATGCCTATCAGTACCTTGCCCAGGCTGAGGAGCTAATTATCCAACCAGCAGACCAAATTCACTGATGAATCCTGGCCCTGTGTTACTGGAAGCATATTGTGCCTATGCTAAGACCACCAGATACTGATCCATGAGAGGACTTTCCCTCCTACTTCATGACTGCTTAGTTTTCTGAGAAGTAACACAATCTAGCAAGAATGCATCTCTTAAAAGACTGTATAGTTCTCACATTCTCAGAAACAGAACGTATAAGATTATAATGACCCTTGCTATAGCAATAATTAAGAGGAAATACAAGTTGTTAAAACGAACAAATATTAATATGCAGCGGAGGTTTTTCAAACCGCAGGGGGGTCACACATTTTTGAGAAACTAGTTTCAAATATATTTCTCTCCCTCTTCCTTGTAATAGCCTTTATATACCTGAATGACTCACACACTTAAGCATACAAGCACATATAAGATTTGCTGGATTAGGACCAGAGCGCTCAGCAGCTTGCAGGACTGAGTTCCAAACAACTACAATAAGACATAAAGTAGTGGGGAATCAGAGCCATTACCTTAAAAAAAATATTAGGTCTGATTTTTTATGATATTTGACAGACATGGCAAGAACCACTATAAATTAATGTTGTTAGCATTTTCCATATAAATCCATTTTACAGAGTGAATAATTAAGCCAGTAAAATGCACACTATTCAGAAAATTTGACACATGGTATAGTTGCCCTCTGACAGGGCTTTTTTCTTTCTCACAGCATCCTCCCACAGTTCCTGTGCACCTTAATCACAAAATGTAAGCTGTCTGCTATCACAGTCCTAGACTTTTCCTGAGCTGAGACTATTAGTTTTATGAATCTGCATGGTAACCTGCTAATTATTAGTTGTGGTCTAAATTCCACAGTTTAAACCTACTTACTAGAGGTGAAAGATAGGTGAGTGGTTTAAGGAAAAGGTCCAACTTTAAGGGGAGTCTTTCAATTGGGTCTTGTGAGAGTTTTATCATGTCCTAACCACTCCCTCTACACCATTACCCCCATAGACTGGGAGGGCGGGAAATCTTCCATAATACATATGGTGTCATACTTCTAATCTGCAGTTAATCCAGGAGTCTTTTAATGTTTGTGATTTTTCTGCTCTGTTATATCAGTTTAACTTCTGTGCCAGGGAAGATAATGGAACAAGTAATTAAGGAACTCATCTGCAAACAACTGGAAGATAATCATGTGATAGGAAAAAGCCAGCATGGATTTGTAAAGAACAAATTATGTCAAACCAATCTGATAGCTTTTTTTGATAGGATAACTAGTCATGTGGATGAGTGAGAAGTGATGGATGTGGTATACCTAGACTTTAGTAAAGAATTTGATATGGTCTTGCATGGCCTTTTTATCAATAAACTAGGGAAATACAACCTAGATAAGTAACTATAAGGTGGGTACATAACTGACTGGATAATCATGCTCAGAGAGTAGTTATTAATGATTCACAATCCTGCTGCAAGGGCATAACAAGTGGGATTTTTCAGGGGGTCTGTTTTGGGACTGGTTCTGTTCAATATCTTCAGTGATTTAGCTGATGGCATAGAGAATATGATTATTAAGTTTGCAGATGATACAAAGATGGGAGAGGTTTCAAGTGCTTTGGAGGATAGGGTCAAAATTCAAAATGATCTCGACAAACTGGAGAAATGGTTTGAGGTAAACAGGATGAAGTTTAATAAAGACAAATGCAAAGTACTCCAATTAGGAAGAAACAATCAGTCTTACACATACAGAATGGGAAATGACGGTCTTGGAAGGAGTACTGCAGAAAGGAATCTAAGGGTCATAGTGGACCACAAGCTAAATATGAGTCAACAGTGTGACACTGTTACAAAAAAAGCAAACATGATTCTGGGATGCATTAACGGGAGTGTTGTGAGCAAGATACGAGAAGTCATTCTTCCACTCTACTCTGTGCTAGTTAGGCCTCAATTAGAGTACTGTGACCAGTTCTGGGTACCACATTTCAAGAATGATGTGGAAAAATTGGAGAAAGTCTAGAGAAGAGAAACAAAAATTATTAAAGGTCTAGAAAACATGATCTACGAAGGAATAATTGGGCTTGTTTAGATTAGAAAAGAGAAGACCAAGAGGGGATATGATAGAAGTTTCTCAAATATCTAAACAGGTGTTACAAGGGGGAGGGAGAATATTGTTCTCCTTGACCTCTGATGAAAGGACAAGAAACAATGGGCTTAAATTGTCACAAGGGAGGTTTAGGTTGGCCATTATGAAAAACTTCCTAACTGTGAGGGTGGTAAAACACTGGAATAAATTGCCTAGGGAAGTTGTGGAATCTCCTTAACTGGAGATATTTAAGAGCAGTTTGGATAGACATCTATCAGGGATAATGTAGATGGTGCTTGGTCCTGCCATAAGGGCAGAGGACTGGACTTAATGATCTCTCTAGGTTCCTTCCAGTTCTAGTCTATGATTCTGTGATTAGTACTTTTAAATGATAATGGGCTTGCCTATGTCCAGATTCAACACTGGTTATTATTAGGTCATCTGATTTTGTGATATTTTTTATTAGTGATATTATAATGAATTATCAATAGTGAATTATAAGTTTCTGGGGCTTTTGAATAACTCTGCAACATTAAAATAAGGGTAAGATGATAGTTCAGGTTTAAGTTATTAGATAGCTTTATGAAGAAGTTAATGACTTTTCTAAGGAACTAAATATGAACATATCCAGATAAAGAGACTGATACTCCTCTATTGCATCATCCATTTGTGGACCATTTTGCTTCATTAAGGGCTGGATTCTGAACCCCTTACTCTCACTATTGAAGTCAATGAGACTATACAAGTAACCATTCATCAGTGATTAAAAGAGTTCAGAAGCTGGGTCCACACTAACAGTGTCCACACTAACAATCACACTTAGTTAGAACAGCAGGACTTCAAATGTAAAAAATAGGCAATAGTATCAGTACTTAAAATATGGTAAAAATAGAAGGGAGCCATTGTACTGTACAGAAGTTCCCTGCTTAGCCTAGACTGTTACTACTATTGTGGACCATGCACAGCAGTTGGCAAATAGTCTGACTGCACTGGAAATTAAATGGCAAAAGACAGGGTTACTGCTCCTGGGGATAGCTCATGTCAAGTTGAGCCAAATTCAATTTCTGTCAATCAGAAAATAGATCTTCATCTTAACTCTGCCCCCTGTGAATCTGGCAATAGCCACTGGAAGTTGTTTGCATGTTCTCCAGTTTCATTCACTGTATTAGATGAAACAGGCTGGAAGAGCTGAGATTAAGAGTCTCAGTGCCCATATATTAGAGTGTGTCCCTCTGTCTGTGCATCTGTGAGTCCATTTGTACAAAAACTTCTAAACCATAAGAGCTAACACCACCAAATTTGGAATGCAGCTTCCTCTTACTCTAACTTAAACCAAGGTCATGGTTGGTTGTAGTTGGGAAATGGGAAGTGCCAGGAATGGGATTGAGAGTGGCCACTGTGGGCAGGTGCAGTACCAAGAGAGTGGCCAGCAGGGTTGGGGCAAGATGTGTCTTATCATCTTGCCTGGCTGCACACTGGTAAGAAGCCCCCTGGCTCCAAACCTGGAGCCTTCTACCCTGTGGGTACTGCAGACTGTGGGGGAATCCACTGGAGGGGGGCAGCCCCAAGAGCCTGCTGCCTCCATGGAAAGCAGCCACCAGAGCCTTGCCTTCCTCAACAGCCTGCGGGCCAAGGGGGGTGCTGGTGCGGGCACCTACAGTGCAGAGCAGGCCCCAGAGCCTGGCCCCATCCCAGACAAACTGCAGGATGTGGGGTGGACACACTGGAGGAGGGGGCAGCCCCCAGAGCCTCACCTCCCTCAGACATCCTGAAGGTCACGGAGGTCTGCTGAAGGGAGGCAGCTGGAAGGGCTGCAGTTTCCAGAGTCTGCCCTCCACTTCAGATAACCTGCAGATAGCCTGGAGAGTGGGCATTCCCCAGAGTGTGGCCCTACCTTGACAACGTGCAGGGAATGAGGAGGGAGACGCTAGGGGTAACCCCACTAGAGGTAGGGGTAGCCCCACTAATGTCATCTTCACATCAACATCCTACAGGCCACAAGGGGGCTCACTGGAAGCTAGAGGCAGGGCCCACTAGAGGCTGGGGGCAGCCCACAAAACCTAATTCATCCAGACAGCCTGCAGGGTGGGGCCCCTGAAGGCTGGGGGCAGCCTCGCCAGGCCCCCCAAAATTCCCCCCCCAAACAGGCTGCAGGATGGAAGGGGCCTCAGGAGGCCAGGAGTAGCCCCTGAAGTTTCACCCCTCCCAGACCAGCTACAGGACAGGGGGGCAGCTGGAGGCTCAAGCCAGCCCGCAGAGTGCTACCTGGCCCAACAGGCTGCAGGACCTGGGGGCCTTTTTCCCAAGCTGTCACTTTATAAGTCTCATGATGGTGCTGACTTCTTACCTATTCATTTTATTCATGCAATGTCAGGTGATGGGCAGCCTTCATTGTGAATTGCCGGAATGAGTTAGATTGCTAATGTAATTTAAATGTTGTGTGTTACACATAACAATGAAAAAAAGCCTCTTTCTGAAAATGGGATAACACCACTTGCAAAGAGTAAGCATAATAGCATTTCAAATATGGATTTGACATGGCCTATGCAGAAAATTCAACAATAGAAAAGTGCCAGAAAGTTAAAATGATTTCAGGAAAAGATAAATTGCTTATGCCTGATTCTGTAATGTGTATGTAAGGAAGAGTTAAAAATAAATTAAGCGGCATTCTGCTAATTCTGGAATAGGACAATTTTAAACTTAAGTAAACTTAAGTAAAGAATCATAAAATCACATAATACTGGAATTGGAAGGGACCTAGAAAGATCATTAAGTCCAATCCCCTGCCTTCATTGCAGGACTAAGTACCATCTAGATCAGCCCTGATAGATACTTATCCAATCTGCTGTTAAAAGTCTCCAGTGATGGAGATTCCACAACCTCCCTAAGTAATTTATTCCAGTGTTTAGCCACTTTTTTCCTGATGTCCAACCTACACCTCCATTGCTGCAGTTTAAGAAGGCACAATTTGTTTCCCCAAAAACCAACATGAATCTTCTGAGGCTATATCTGGAGTGTCTTTCCGATACTCCAATAGGAATTGAGCTGGGAGTAAGGATGACACTTCCTGTCAGTGCTTAAATTAACTGTAGCCCTGGAATGACAGAGAAGTCCTTTTCAAATTCCGGCTTCGTTTACAATTTTGATATGTCTAATTTACGTCCCTTTATCGGAAAAGGGATGTAATTTAGACATACACTATTGAATATACCTGCATACATCTGGAAGATAATAAAGTGATAGGAAATAGCCAACATGGATTTGAAAAGAAAAAATCACGTCAAACCAATCTGACAAATTTCTTTAATAGGATGTCAAGCCTTGTGGATAAGAAACACGCGGTGGACGTGGACTTTAGTAGGGCATTTGACACGGTCTTACATGACCTTCTTGCGGGACGGGCATAAGAAGTGGGGTTCTGCAGAGGTCTGTTCTGAGACCAGTTCTGTTCAATATCTTCATCAATGAATTAGATGATGGCATAGAGAGTATGATTATTAAGTTTGCAGATGATACCAAGCTAGTAGGTGTTGCAAGTGCTTTGGAAGATAGGGTCAAAATTCAAAATGATCTGAAGAAACTAGAAAAACCGTGATAAACAGGATGAAATTTAATAAGGACAAATGCAAAGTATTCCATTTGGGAAGGAACAATGAGTTTCACACATACAAAATGGGAAGTGACTGTCTAGGAAGGCGTATTGCTGAAAGAAATATAGGGGACATAGTGGACCACAAGTTAAACATGTGTTAACAGTGTGGCACTGTGGCAAAAAAAAGCAAACATGATTCTAGGATGGATTAACAGGAGTGTTGTGAGCAAGACATGAGAAGTCATTCTTCCACTCTCCTCTGTGGTGATTAGGCCTCAATTGGAATATCGTGTCCCATTCTGGGCACCGCATTCCACAAAAGATTTGGAGAAATTGGAGAAAGTCCAGAGAAAAGCAACAAAAATGATTAAAGGTCTAGAAAACATGACCCATGAGGGAAGTATTGGGCTTGTTTAGTTTAGAAAAGAGAAGACTGAGAGGAGACATGATAGCGGTTTTCTAGTATCTAAAAGGGTGTTACCAGCAGCAGGGAGAAAAATTGTTTTCCTTGGCCTCTGAGGATAGGAGAAGAAGCAATGGGCTTAAATTGTCACAAGAAAGGTTTAGGTTGGCCATTATGAAAAACTTCCTAACTGTGAGGGTGGTTAAACACTGGAATAAATTGCCTAGGGAGGTTGTGGAATCTCCATCACTGGAGGTAGTTATGAGCAGGTTAGACAGACACCTCTCAGGGATGATCTAGATGGTGCTTGGTCTTGCTATGAGGGCAGAGGACAGAACTCAATAACCTCTTGAGGTCCCTTCCTGTTCTATG
Source organism: Pelodiscus sinensis (assembly GCF_052426305.1). Classification (NCBI taxonomy): domain Eukaryota; kingdom Metazoa; phylum Chordata; order Testudines; family Trionychidae; genus Pelodiscus; species Pelodiscus sinensis. The sequence goes on from NC_143052.1 coordinate 206,722,048, forward strand.
ATTCTATGTTAGGCAGCATCATGTTCTTGAGGATCTGTGTGCAGGGGAAGTCCTTCATTCACAGAGCTCTCTCTTTCTACACAGACATAACAACTTTTCAGTAGTCATTCATTATCCACAGACCAATAAGGGTACATCAGGGGGACTCTTACAGAGAATCTGCCTAAAAGTTAATACAGCTTCAGGCTGTAACATGTATGTGGTAAGTGCTTAAAGCCTCCTTCCTTCTCTCTCCCTTTCTCCTCCCCATTTTTTCAAGAGGCATTCCATAGGGATCCATGACCATTTGCTCTTGTATTCTAAATAGAAAAGGAGTCAAGTATAGAGTGGCAGTCTGCTTTTTAAATCTGAGGTCTTCTGTCACGTTGAAATTAGATCCTTACTGTTATTTAAACATTTGTTTTAGCCTCCCCCCCCAATTTTAATTAAAAGTTATAAAATCATTATTTACCCACGAGATTAGATCAGAGCAATTCCATCCTATTTAAAACCAAGAAAGCCTGTGATAAGTCCTTAAAACCCCTTCTAGTCTGTTACATAAATATGTATTTAATCAGTTTTCAAAATGCTAATTATTTGCTAGAGAGCCCCAAACAATTTTTACAAAGCTATTATGTTTTACTGGATTAATACGTAAACAGTGTGAGGTTTTGAAAAAGAGCATTATGTACCTAATAGATTGTAACAGCACCTTACAACATGCTCAGATCTGTTGGTTAAATATGTATATAAGCTGCTTTCCTTAAACCCCGCCCCCCAAACCTGCAGTTCATTTTCTCAAAAGCTAAGAATAGTTTTTCTTGAGGCATTGTAACTATTTTAATTCTAAAGTTTGGAGAAATGTTGTCTGGTCTACAACTTGCCCCGGGCTTCCTGGAATCAGCCGCTGATCAGTTTCAGCATCAGCTGACTTGGGGATGCCTGGGGTTCTTACGTTGAATCTGTATGTAAGTCAGAATTGGCGTCCAGATTCAGCCGCTGTTGAAACTGATCAGTTTCAGCAGCGGCTGAATCTGGATGCCAGTTCCGACTTACATACAGATTCAACTTAAGAACAAACCTACAGTCCCTATCTTGTACGTAACCCGGGGACTGCCTGTACTTGCCATTTATTATTGTACATAAATGTTAGGTGTAGTATGTACCATCTTAATAGGTGTGTTATGCATGCAGTATTATTATACACCTATTAAGGTGACCAGAGAACTCATCTTCCTGGCAGCTTCCCATTGTTTTTATCATGCTCTTAGCATTGCAGTTCTTTGTAACTAGGTGTTTGTTTTTGTTTTTTTGTGCTTAGCAAACGAATATGTTTGCACAGCTTCTGGTACAAATAAATGGAATTCTGATTTCTATGAGTATTGTAATATATATATGCATGTGCTGGGAAGTTATGTTTACCTGTGTCAAGTGTCCCATTATAAAATATGGCATTATAAAAAAGAAGCCAGTCAAAAATAAGATACTTGAGTTTTGTGTACTAGCATAGGTTACGATGTACCTCTATGTCCAAGCAGCTTTAAATTAGGTATCCATAACAATTTTTCTTAAATATACCATGATAACAGAAAGACAAAGTTAAAGGCTGATTGGTAGTCTTTAGTTTTGGGTGACATATAAATCACTTTCTAGCTTGTGAAGACTTGTACTATAATACAAGTGGTTTGGGGGGCATAATTTGGAAGTAAATCTAAGGTGTCAGGTAAATGTTGCAAGAACTTGTCAGAAGGGTGAGATGTACAACTTCTTTTGTTGAATTGCTTTGTTTTAGTTACTAAACTTGGTGAAACTTGGTCATTGGGTCTTTTGATTATTTTAAAGGTACCACTGCAATAATTAATCAAGCAGTTGGTTAATAATACATTCATTCTGTTTTGATAGGGGTCTTTGATTACAACCCCTGTAAAACAAACCTATCTGTGTGCATTCTATGCTATTCAAACATTTCCCAATTGCCAGCCTCTCAGGACTGATACTCTTGGTCTCCCTATTTCAGTGTGGCCATCTTCCTGGCAGCTTCCCATTGTTTTCTTCATGTTCTCAGCTGTTGTTTGTGACTAAGCTTTTGATTTTTTGTGCTTAGCAAAAAAATACATTTGTACAGTTCTGTTGCAAATAAATGGCATTGTGATTTCTATGAGCATTGTAAAGTCTACTCTGGTAATATTAAGCTTTCCTCTTCTCCATGGTCACAGTTATGTCATAAAATATACTCGAGCATTTTATTTTTGGAGTTGTACATGCAACAGCAGAAATGGCATTCACGCATCTTTAGCTCCTTAGAATTTAGGCTTACAAGCAAGTATGAAAATAGGTGAGTGACTAGCATTTTCAAGAGCCCTTATAGGTAAATCATTGAACTCACAGGATTTTAAACCTGAAACTAAACCATTATAGCGTCATTAATTAGAGTGTTAAATAATCTATGCACAGTGCAATATCCCCTGAAACTCAACAACTTTCTTTAACAAACAAAACTTGAGGGGAACACTATAAATGGGAACTATGTGTGCGTGAAATAGAAGGAAACTCCACATCCTTACTAATGTATTGGCGAGAATGCACTTAAAACATGAGGACGTAAATTACTTGAAATTATTAACGAAGGTGGGGAAGGATACAGGATGCAGAAATAAGATTCTAATCTCCTGGTTTGGAAGGCCTTGTGTTATGGAGTGTCATGGAGTGCTGAAGAGGTGACTATGCTATGGGTGAGTTGTAATGACAGAGAGGGAGGAAGCTGGACTGCTTCTATGCTTATTTTAAGAACTGCATTTAAAAAAATGGAAGTTGGTGTTGTTTAGAGGGCAGAAATTCAGAAATACACTCACTTAGGATGAATGTGGTCCATCCTCAAATGGATGAAGGAATAAGGTAGAGGGCAATTAAGACAGTACTTGTACACAGTCACATATATGCATTTCCAGGGCATGCTGAATATTGAGATATGTTAATTCTGTCCCCCGAGTGATCAGGAGTTAGGACTTCCAAGGGGTGGACAGAGATGTGTGCATTTAAGCTACTGACTGAATATATGCTCACCAGAAAAGCATCTGCACTATATGTGGGTTGGTGGTGGTTGTTTGTCCACTAACACAGAGCTGGCATACAGGTTCCTATGTAACAATATTCTGCCACTAGCAAGGGGCTCAGAGAGGAGGGCTCCCAACATGTGTTAAAAGTGTTAAAGTCTATCAACTATGTCCACAAATAATAGTATTCAATATGTGTGCATTCAGGTGACTGCAGAGGCAAACTTATGTACCACGTGATGGCAATGTTGATGACCTTTCAAACATTTGTGTCTCAATGTTTAGGTGCAGTACAAATACCATGGATACTTTGGAGCATTTCATTGCTAGTTGTGTAATAGCAGCCTCAGGCACTACTGGCCTGTTTGTGAAAGTTATTTGAGCAAAGGAGGGTTAGCAGTTATTGCTACCTGAAGAGAATTTTAGCCTATTGGCTAGCTGTCTATATGTATTGAAGATTAGGTTAGTATTGTGTTAGCTGATGATCATAAATGGAGATGATTTTAAGGAATTCACACTCCTCTTCAGTCCTTGTGATAGAATGAGAGGCTAGTATTTGGAAAGAGAAGCATATGTGACTCTCTACAGGCAGTTCTCCCATTCACTTTTTTCAAATTTCTCTTCTTTTCAGGTACATAGCTGCCAAACTCATCTGGCTATGCCTGATTGTGAAAATGTTTAATATACAATAATGTAATTTATACATCAGTGTTTATCTCAGGTGTATGTGACACAAATTCCAAGGGAAGGAATGTAAACATGTCAAGGAAGAATAGAGCCGTTAGTGTTATTTTATAATTTTTATTAATGACCTTTTAAATACACTATAGGTATATTTTTAAAATGAAACTGAAGCAACGTAAGTATTTGCTGAATGTACACTGAGTCTTTGCACTTGACATGCTGTCAGTAGAGTAAATGTGACTCATCTAGTGTAAAATATGCTTCTTGACATCATACCTGGGGCAATGGATTGTGTTGGTAGCAGTGAAACCATGATCATCTGAACTGAAACTCTTCAAGGTAGTACTTATGTCACAGATTAAAATATCATGAAAAGTAGCTACTCAAGAGACAGCATTCAGAGAGCTCACTCTTGGGAGTAAATGGGGTAATTTGAGTTCAGGCAAGCTTTCAAGTCTGCAGGTTCCAGCTGCAATGTTCAGTGGCGATACTGAGTTGATGAGGGTCACTGTGTGATAAGATGATGGTAGAAGTGATCTAATCCAATTGCCATTATTTTTTAGCAAAAAGAAAAAAATCATATGGACTGACAAAGTAATGCGTGTTCTACAGTGTGGCATACTGTGGCAACAAGAATGCTTGCTCATTTTATTGATTTTATCCCCCAGCTGAAACAAAAGGAGGAGACATTTTATCATCCTTCCATAGTCCTATTATCCATTAATCTATGGCTCACCCTGCTAAGGGGTACAGAGTTCCTGTTACCAGAGAGAACCAGGACAAGTTGTAGATGGACACATAACAAATGTAGAAACTTCCAGGTTAGGGAGTTCTCTAGTTGCTGCTTCAGGTATGCCCCTCTGACCACCTGATTTCAGAAGAGAATAAATTCCTTTTGTAAGGAAGAGGTACAGGGAGAAAAAGAGCTTCAGAATGCCAGGACAGTGAGGGTATGTCTAGACTGCATCCGTCTGTTGGCAGAGGGATGCAGATTAGGCAGGTCGACATTGCAAATGAAGCAGAGATTTAAATATCCCGTGCTTAATTTGCATAAAAATGGCCGCCGTTTTTGCCAACTCAGCACTTTGTCGGCAAAAAGCGGCAGTCTAGAGGGGGATTTGTCGAGACAGAAAGCCTTTTTTGACAGATCCTTTATGCCTCCTGCAAGGAGGTTTACAGGATCTGTGGAAAAAGGCTTTTTTTCTTGACAGATCCCTCTCTAGACTGCCGGTTTTTGCTGACAAAGTGCTGAGTTGGCAAAAATGGTGGCCATTTTTATGCAAATTAACAGGGCTTGACAAACAATACAATCTACTCGCCCGTTCATTCGTGGCGTGCACATGCGCAATGCGGCTCTTGCTCATGTGCAGTACGGGGCTGACGAGCAGTTTTCGCCGCCGTTCATCAAGCCCTGCAAATTAAGCACAGGATATTTCAATCCCTGCTTCATTGGCGATGTCAACCTACCTAATCTGCATCCCTCTGCCAACAGAGGGATGTAGTCTAGATATATCCTTTGTGACAGGGGAAGGTAGGAAACCATGGAGGAGACCTGTGAAAGCTGCAGCAGGAGAGAGGAAGCACCCCGACTTCACATGGCATCCAAACCCATCACACAAATGGTTCTTTTAAGATTAGTTTGATTTTGGCAACTCAGACAGGTGGCCTAACTGGATTTGCAGGAAGCAAACCATTCTGGATGGCTCCTTGTTTAACTGAGAAAGCAGGAATTCCAGTGTCTGTCATTCACCGGCAAATTAGAGATGAACAACTGAAAGATAACAATTGCTAGAAACGGACTCAATGTTTCCAAAAGAGATCAAGGTTGAAGAAGTCAACTTCTCATAGACCTCCTCCATATTGGTAGGTCCAAAATAATCTCAACATAGCTGAGGGCCTTCTTCTGAAAGGACCGTGCATTTTTATTCCTATGATAGTTCAATATCCATGAAGTACACCAAGGTTAAAATAAGTGTAGGCATGACAATCAGTATGGTGGCCTGCCTGAGTAGGCAAATTCATACCTTAGTAGAGGGCTGCAAGTTATGTAAGAAGTGAGGGGAGGAAACAATTGCCAGAACCATTGCTCTTCTCCAGAACACCTTGACATAAAGTAGCTATTCATTCGTTTTGTTTTGTTTTTTCTGAAAGGATATACATACATATATCATTATAGCCAATTACTTCTCCTGATATACTGGTTACACTTACATAGAATTCATCAGCAGAGAACCTAAAGGCAATATATATGACATGGAGTTCTGAGGTCTTCATCTCTGATAATGGGCCTCAGGTACTTCTGAAACATTCCTAGAATTCGCACAGGACTTTGATTTTGAGAGCATACCGGTTGCACACATTACCCCAAAGCAACAAGGAGATGGAGAGGGCACTGCAGCCTTTAAAAAGACTTCTGTAAAAGAAAACAGAAAAAATCAGTTGACTTATATAAAGCACTACAAGCATATTGGTTAACAACATTTATGTCTGGATTATCTTCTGCAGAACTTTTACCAGGAGGGCTGGTAAGGATGCCTTTACCTGTGGCAGTAATACAGCTTAAACCTAAGTGGTTTGATCCAAAGGAAATAAAAAAATCCCCACAGATGCTGCAATAAAAATTCAGCAACAACAAACGTAAGCTGTTTTGTTAGGCACACAACAAAAGCACTACGTAAATGGACATTATAAAACAAAGCTTTGCTTTAAAACTCCCTAACATTTGGAACTGTTTAGAACTTGGCAGAAACTATCAGACTCTACCTTGTAGATACTCCAAAAGGACTTTTCGGGTAGAATTTTTAGTATATCCCAACTCAACACAAAGAAGATGCAGGACTTGCTAGTACTCAGGAAGGACTAATCTATACTAGACCAGGCAGGTCAGATTAAGGTACATTATCCAGCTATACAAATTGCATAGCTGGATTTGGCTTACCTTAAGCTGCGCCGCTGTGACGTCTATACTGCAGGAGGCTGATGGAACACACGTCCCACCTGCTTCCCTTACTCCTCACAGAACAAGGAGTATCAGACAATGGGAGGGGCTGCCCTCAGCATTCAATTTAGGAGTCTACACTAGACCCGCTAAATCGAAAGCTAGAAGATCGACCTCTGGAGGGTTGATCTCCGTAGTGTAGACATGCCCCAAGTGAGCTTCCTACACATGGAACTCTGTGCACAAAGCCAATAGAACTGAGTACATGGTTTGGAAGAAGAATCAGACCCTTTCAAAGACTTTATCATTACCCTACTGGTCAGGACTATTTAAGTGAAATTAATAAGGGGACATAGTAGTATAAATAATCATAAGGCCTTTGAAGTTTATTTTGAATTGTTGTTTAAATGCCTGTTAGTTTATAATTTAAATTTTAATCTTTTATACTAAGGAAGATAGGTTGTTATAGAATTTCTACAATTACCAGAGACATCTAGGGCTGGGTTGTAACAGGGACCTCAATAAACAGGGGATTTCCTAGTTATGAAGTTTTCTAATTACAGGTTAAAGCATGGTTCTGTGTGTATGTCCTCACACTACAGTCCCGATTCTCATCTTACAATCGTGAAAATCTGGAGCTACTCTACTGAAATCAGTGAAATTTTACAGATTCAAAATTGGTGAAAATGGAAGGAGAAACAAGTCAAAAGTTTCTTCATTTTCAAAATAGAGGGACATGGAATTTCTAAGGAGTAAAAGTTGAGAGTAACAAAGGGAAAATACCCTGTTTATTTTCTCTAAAAGTTGCCCACCAAAAAGCAAGTAATTTTCCAGTTTAAAACATTCATCAGATATTATTATACAAAAATATTCATATGCAAGTAGTGCACATTTTTTTTTAATTCTGTTCAATTCGGATTCTGTTTCACTTACACCAGCTTTACCCTGGAATAAGTAAACTGAGTTACGTAGTTCTACTCCAATGCAGTTCCAGTATAGTTCAAGATTGTGTGCCTATTCCATACGTGTGTGCATGCACAGAAGCACATAGCATCATGAACACACACTAGGTTATGAACTTGATTCACTGTTGTGTTATTCCACTTTTAATGTTGATCAATGATTTCAACTGTGTTGCACTCGAATAAAACTAGAGTGATATATACATATATATTTTAAATACACTCTTCCTCAAAGCATGAGGGACTGTCCGCAATTTATACTGTACTGACTGCTTACATTAATGTAAAGAAATCTATAAACATCCATCAAAAATTTTGGAACCAAGTAGCTATAATATTATGTGTACAAAATCCTGTATGCAAACTAGAGTCTGAGACTGAATGGCTAATAATAACCAATTACACATGAAAGAAAAGCAGATATTAATACTGCTCATTTTTCCCATGAATAGAATATATCTTGTGTTAAAATAAATTTATATGTAAAAAGCTAAACCTTCTGCTAATGTAAACTGGCATAGCTCTACTGAAACACCAGCTGAAAATCTGGTCTAGTGTGTTTACAAAATAAAATGTCTAAACTGGAAACTTCCTAGCTTATTTTAGATTACTGCTGGCAGTAACTGGAAAGTTGGTTTTAAAAAAAGTTTGCATACGCAACTTATTCACATAGTTTTATTTTTTTTTGTTTTCTGTCAGTTCACAAAATAAGTATTTAAAGTTGTCATAATCTTGCATTTAGCCAGTGAAAGAGTAATCTTCAAAGGAAAACATTTTTACAAACTGGACATATACCCTGTTTATTGTGTCTAAAAGTTGCACGCCATAAAGCAAGTAAATTTCCAGTTTAAAACCTTCTTCAGATATTACAAAAATATTCATATGCAAGTAATAAAGGGTTTTTTAAACATCCAACCTTTTTAAATCTAAATCAAGGTTACAGTAAAAGTGTTGTTGTTTTTGTTGTTCTTGCTTTAAATCTAGACAAAATACACCTTGTGCTTTAACAAACCTATGGCATCGTGTGCTCATATACTTTTTACAAGGATTGTAGTGAATAGGCTCATGTGTCATTATTCATTAAATTATGCAAAAAAAGTATAGTCAGTGCAGAACTTGCCTTTTTGTGGTTTTTGTTTCCTTTAATCTTTATGTGTGTGCGTGCATGCATGTGTGTGTGGAAACGTTAAGGCAAGTGCAATCAAAGTTACAAAAATCAATATTTCTATTGCTAACATGTGCAGCATTCATATTTAGTGAGTGATGTCTTTTCTCCGTTAAGAATAAAAATCAATGAAAGTACAAAATGGTAAATATGTTATACTTGTTACAACAAGCTGTGCAGTTTAAAATATCAAACATGGTAATTTTTTAAAAGGTGTCATATACTGTAAGATAACATAAATATGCTGTTTAAAGTAACATACACTGAAATTGGATAACATTTCTATCATTTACCTTTTGCTTTTCAACAGCATACATAGCATCATTAATAATGCACTCTTATCTATGGCCCCTTTAATATTTTAACTAAATATGAATATGTTATTTTAATTAGGTAACATATTTAACATACAGTACACATAATATAGTCTGTTGTATTTCTACTTAACTATGGTGTGTCTACCTTAATTTCAGTGGGTTTGCACAAAGTGTCTAAAGAAGGAGTCAACTTTTGCAGTTTTTAGTCACATATGTACGCCTATGATAAACCTTGGAAGGAACATATGTATTGAACTACAGTTTATTTAGCATCAGTGAAAGACACTTGGAAAAGATAGAAATTCTTCATCTTTAACAAAAATACATAAAATAGAAAAAATCATTTTTACAGTTTATGCTTAATCAGTATCTGAGCTGATTGTGGGTGCTGATTACAAACTCTGGGCATGATTCTGCTCTCCTTAAACCAGTTGTATGCTGGTGTAAGTTCAGTGGAGATTCGTTTACATACAGTTTAGGTATGTGTGGAAAGATGCTCTCAAAGACCCACATGACATCCATCTACTTCTTTCCATTAAAAGTGTGTGTATGTGCATGCACACACGTGCGTAAATATAAAGTAAGAATACCAGAATATGGCATTTATGGTCTGTGCAAAAGATGATCAGAAGCCCAACAGACAGGTTTGATGATGCCTGTCATCTAGCTTTAAATGTTCACTCCTAAATATCACTTCAATTTTTTGTTGCTATATATGTGTGTGTACACACACACACACACACACACACACACACACACACACACACACACACACACACACACACACACAAATTCAGGTTTCATTGACATGACTTGTTAAATAAAGAAACTAAATCCTATGAACAAATATCCTTCGGTCCAAAGACACTAAAGGTGACACTGAGCTAAGATTTTACTCTAAAGAATTTAAGTTTCCTCATTTTTTTAGTCACAGTTTCATTGTTTTGTTAAAGTGAAATCTCCTAAATGTTATCCTGCTGTTGGCAGCTAATGCTTGTTCCTTGTTATAATGTCTCTTTGGCCATTTTATCTAGTTATCTATTGAACAATGCATAGCAATATTGTCTATTTTCCTTAAAAATATTACCTACCTAGCAAAATTATCTACAAAGGCTCCAATATTGCGAAGATTTATATATGTTTAACCTTGTGCACAGTGAATATCCCAATGAATAAAGTTAATTGTGTACATTAAGCACACATCTCTACAGGATTGGGGCCTTAGGATCCGACGCAAAGTGAAGTCAATAGAAAGGCTCCTACCAAATTAAGTGTGTCTGTTAAAAAAACAAAATATGAGACATAGCCTCCTATTCTCATACTAGTGCTCAGCATTACCATCTCATACAATCAAACCTCAGGAGAAAAAAAAAGGTAGTACCACTATATTTGTTATACACAATGATGGGACTCTGGGGGTATAAAGGCTGTGATTCATCCTTTTCAGCTTATGGTCATCCTGTCACCAAACCTGAAAAATCCAGTTAGTATTGCTGACAAGGCTTTGTACTAAGAATCTTTCAGCATTTCTGGAGAGGGAAATGAAGCACCTGATGAATTTTAGGTACCCAGTATTCAATAGGTGAGTGATATTTGAAATAATGGATCAGATCTATTGTTGATTCCAGAGGAGTCTGATTATGCAGGTACATAAAGGCTTAATATGGCAAAAGGTATGCCCGGAAAACAATTAAGTTTTTCAGTGTATTAAAGGTTTAGTGGGGAGCAAATCAAGCAGCCACCTGCACAGGACAGCTCCACACAATCTCTGTTCTAAAGGTGTCACAGAGTATGGCCTTCAAAGGGAACTACAAATAAGAAGCGAGCATGACTATTAGATCAGTGTACAGTAAGATCTACATGGCCAAAGCTATGTAGAATAGAATCAAGGAAAGGTGCCTGGCCTACTTTTCCTTCCCAAATCTACCATATATAACAGTGGAATGACTACAAGTTTACCTTGGCACTGCGACATGTGCAGAGAAATTTGCATGTGAGCAAAACCATTTTACTTGCTCATTGTGTATTTTTACAGGATCAGGTTGGTATTGTTTTATGTTACAGTGCTATGAATGATTATATGCTTGGCTACACATCTGTGGACAAAAAAACATGTTTTTGCATTTTAAATGCCTTTGCTGAGGTAGAAATGGGTTCAGGGATCTAAAACAAGCATGATTTCTTTGTAATTTTTGCAAATGGGAGATAAGAAGAAAGCTGTGTGGAAGTTTTCCTCTTTGCCTTGTATTTGCATAATTGTTGCCATTTAATGTTTTCTGGATTTTAGCAAGACCAGTGTACAACCTTCTAATGTGGTGTTAAAGTTACATATATAATACTAATTATTTTAATTGTCTACTTAAAGTGTCCCTAAGAACATAATTAGAGCTGCAGTGAGCTGTTCACCAGAGAATTTTAACACTGGCAAACAATTTCTTTCAAGCTTGTAAGTTCATTGATGTTCACCTGTTAAGCTTGTAATGAAGATTTTTAATTTTTTTTAAAAAAAGAAGCAAGTTCACACGCACACATTGTCACACAAGCATTGTAAAACAAGTTTAAAATGGGCTCCCAAATAACAGCCTACAGCATTGCTGTGAAAATCAATCTATGAAAAAAAAATTTAAAACAATAAGGTAAATTGTAGGAACTAGTCACCACATCATTGTTTTATGCAGATGAATGTAAGAACCAGAGAAAGATCACACACCAAGACTTGAAAAGAAAGGGATGTTACCCCCAAAGGGCACTGTTCAGACATTAGGGATGAAGAAATGTGTATGAGTTGTGAATACAAGCACTTTTACAATTTAAAAATCTGTTCCTGTGAGTGACATTTACTTACCCAAACAGTCCCACAGATAAAGAATGTTCATGTGAGTCAGACTTGAAGGATGCACCTCAGGCTTTGTATTTTATCTTGAGCATTGCAGAGACTGCAAGGTAAATGAAGAGGAGGGGCAGAATGGAAGGAATGTAGGTTATGATCAGGACCAGTGAGGTGTGACTGGAGCACAGGATAGGAATTCTTTGTCATCATGCTTCTGATGCTTTCACCTTGACTTTGTAACTTGCTGGGCTCAATCATAGTGTTTACCATGAGTATTAAAAAGAGTGGGAGACACACATCATTTCCAAGTCTCCTTTTTGCATTGAGGGGAAAAGACCTTATGCTGATCCTTTACCTGACCTGGCATATGTCACTCAATATGCTGGTGCAGATAGGCAAGCCCACTTGTTGTTCAGGATGGAACAAGGGCTCCATCTGATTTCCACCCTGAGACAAGGGAGCAAGCAAAGACCTTAAAACTCCTATAGTTGTTTGAGCTGCTGTGCAAAACAGGTGATGAATTTAGCCCTTTACCCCAGTTCGACACTTGTAATGACACAATTTCCCTGACAAGTATAATGCTCATTCCTCCTTCTCCACTGAGGTTGCATCTATACAACACCCTAAACTTTAATTAAGATTTGAGCTACACAAATTGCGTATCTTATTTTTATTGTATTTCAAAATACATTATTTTGAAATCTGATGCGTGTACACAGTGCCAAATTTTGAAATAATGTCCTATTCTGAGACATCCCTTAACCCTCATGGAATAAGGGTTACAGGGATGCCAGAATAGCACACCCATTATTTTGAAAAATATTTCAAAATAACAGGTGTGTTTAAAGGATACCTCTGGTATCCTGAAATAGCCCCACTGTCTAGATGTACCCTCAATGACTAATACCAGAGCTAGCACTGTGGCAGAGATAAAAGTTGAAGCAAGCATTATGCAGGAGATACCAAGTGTTATGATACTGCCTGTGTTTGTCTAATTCTAGTCAAACAGAGCTCCAGTTCAATTATGAAGAGTGGTAGAAATGATATTGAGTTATGTATAGAGAGTATGAGAATGAAAATCATTGCTCTGGATCATTCACTAATCCTGTTATGGAGGAAGATTACAAAACCACACTTTTGTCTCACTATGAAACACAATTATGGATGATACACCAACAACTGTGCATGCTACTAGGTTACTAGCAAATGCACAATCATTCAGTGTTGTGTCAGATACCAGGGCTATATCTGTGACATTGTTGATCCAAATGCGGGATGTGACACATGCCAGTTGGTTAATGCAGGTAGGACTGAATTGTGGCTGGACTCTATAACAGAGAATGTCTGTAACCCAATTAAAAAAAAAGCTGACATTTCTCCCTTCTCATCCCTCCTTGGTTTTTCTTAGTATCTGCTCTATTGGTGCAATTCTTACATCACAATAAAGTTTCTTCTGAGGTTTGTAGACACAATTATTTTTTTAAGTTTGAAAAAAAAAGGGAAGCCTGCTCATCGGGCCTATTTCCCCAAATTTTCATTGCTCAGTCTATAATGCAAATGGATCAATAACACACACGATTCAACTAAAACTTTGTGAATTTTTATCAGAAGGGTATGACAGTCTTTCTAAATATTTGGAATATGTTTATCTGCCATTATGTAATGTCTGCTTCTTTTTAAAAGGTAGGTAATAATAGAAAATGCAAGAATTTTGCTTCTAATGCTAAATATATGTAACCCAAGAACCAGCTCCCTGAAAGAAAATGCCAACGTGTTTTAGGAGGTGGACTCCTTGGGTGATGTCCTGTCCCTACTAATATCAGTTGACATTTTTTCACTGACTTTTGTGGTGGTTAGAATTTATCCCATCATGAGCTGTAAATACAAGTTCTTTGTTGATCTACTTCTCCTGATTCTCCTCTCACTTAAACCAGCTTTTACTCTGGTTTTACTTCATCAATATTAAGAGAGTTATTCCTTATTTACACTGATGTAGCTAAGAGAAGAATTAGGCCCAGAGATAATTTGTCTTCAAAATAATCATCTGCATGTGTGCAGTCCTCTCTTTCTGTTTGTATCTCTATGTTATAATGGGGATGTTATTGGTGAGTTTCCATGGCATGGGAATCAAGCCCCTTAACTTTATATCATGGAGTATCTTGATAAGAGAACCTTATAAAAAGGAAGCACCATATCTAGACACTTTGAGTGCATAGACTCCATATATGTCTATATACACACACACTTCAAATCTGTGACAGATTAACCAGGAGTAATACGTTTTGTATAATCACCACACTACACTTTTTAAAGGTAAAGTGCTTTTTTTAATGACTAACCCTTGAACGTGGCTATTGCATGCACACTTCAGACTTTATGATAAAAAAGTAGAACATCTGAACCAAAAAAGATGGAGCCTAAGCACTAGGGCAATTTTTTTCCTTTTTATTTTGTGTTCTAACAGAACTTTTGTCAAACATAGAGCACGTGAACACATGACAGTTTCCTTCACTGTTTCTCACACAGAGCTGTTTATAGAAGAGGAATACCTGGGAGGAATGTTTCTAAGCCATAGATAGCTTCTCCGTGTATTTCTTTTTTCATTTGTTTGTTTTTGTTTCATAATATGACAAAGCATAATAAGAAAAAAATTTCTTAAGTAGTGTGAATATCAAATAGTATCCATCAATCCCTGAATCATGCTATTCAAAGTGCTTAAATCTACACTAAAAATAGAACAACAAAAAATACTCCCAATGTGGCTAAAGAAACACCTATCAATGCCTAGAATGTGACTGCAGTCAGATTGTTACACTCTATATTTATTCCACATCCCAATTTTCATCTTAAAAATATAGAGGGAAGGATGAAGGGAAAGGGCATTCAATATTTTATTTTTTCTGGGAATTGGAGGAATTTAGAATCCAGTCAAATGAAATTAAATGCCATCAATCCTTGACAGGAATCGATTAATATCATATAAATAATAACCATCTTACAATCTGAAATAATCAAATTTGTAAAGCTGTCTTGAAATTTTATCTGCCCAGGCAGCTTCATTTCTGTTTTGTGGATATTTGGCACATGTCCAGGGGGAAACAACTGAAATAAAGAACAGGTTGTAGAAAGGAACCCAAGTGACTTCTCAGAGAAGTAAACATTTTTCAGCAAATAAAAATCAGTGCACACCCCAAAGCTTCTTTAAGTGATTTTGCAGATACCGAGAATTCTTGACTGTTACAATATAAGAGTCATTCCTCAGACATTGTCAATATTGACTTACCCCCACGGACACCCACAAACTGCAGGTTTCACATTTTTGACCAATCACATCTTACTAATGAGACCAAACTATTAAAACTTGTATTTTTTTGAATATAATGATAGTAAGAATGAACAAATCACACAACATCCATTATATTGGCCAACACCAGTCAGCATGGATGAAAATCCTTAATAGATAATGAGTTACTGAAATAATCTCAAAGCTGTGTCTTG
Source organism: Pelodiscus sinensis (assembly GCF_052426305.1). Classification (NCBI taxonomy): domain Eukaryota; kingdom Metazoa; phylum Chordata; order Testudines; family Trionychidae; genus Pelodiscus; species Pelodiscus sinensis. The sequence continues at coordinate 206,737,474 of NC_143052.1, forward strand.
GTGTTCATGTTATATTTTTGGTATTAAAAAAAAGGAAGGGAGCCAATCCTTTGTGGATGTACATTGGGGCACTGCATTGGTTCCATTTACACCAGCAGAGAATTTGGCCCTTTTAAAGGAAAAAAAGTCTAACTCCATTTTTTTCATTTTCTTAAATGGCAAGTGAACTTTGCATCATTTTAATGTAAACATGGGTAAGATCCATTAGTTCTAGAGATACCTGAACAGTGAATTTTTATTTGTCTGGGAGCAATGCCACACAGGTAATCTGCAATCTTCAAAGATGGAATGCTGCATTAAAAACCAAATTAGTTTATTAGTTTATTCAATAAACTTAATGGTTTTTAATACTTCCACATCTAATTTAAATATTAAGTATGTATAAATAAATGTTTATTTTTATAACATTGATGTTCGTTGGTATTCATAATGTCTTTTTTTCTACCTGAGTTCTCATTTAAATCATCTTGAAATTAATAAGATTTTACTTATTGTAAACAAGCTAAAACAAAATATAAAAATGCTGAAATGTGAATATATCATTGAACAGTAATTACAGTGATTGGAACATTTAAAAAAAAGGGGAACCCATACTCAGCTGGAGAGAAATGTTTTGTTCTTACTTTTTAGAAAAATCCATTTTCTATAGTACAATGTGACAAACCATAGTTGATACTATCCTTTTACTCCCCTTTGGTTTGGAAGCCATCATTGTAAATCGCAGCAGGATTTACTGCACTTCAAAAATTATTACCTTCTTTGTTTGACAATCGCAAATAACCTCATTTGCAGAATTTAAAAGGGGGGAAAGAAAAAAGTCAAACACTTAAAAAAACAAGCAAGAAAAAAAAAAGCTACAAATGCATTCACACATTCACGCCATCCCATAAGTGATCAAATTAGGATTGTTGTTTTATATAAATAAAAAGGGTACAACTGAATTCATCCATAAAACAAAAACAAACTCTACTTTACTTTCTACACACTCTGTAGTGGTTACTGTGAGGCAATTGATACATATTGGGTATATCTTGTTGTCTGACATTTACTGAGTTAAATGTTAGATGATCAGACTGTCTGTAATGTCACCCAGCATGGGACCGTCGTAAGGGGAGGTGGGAGGAAAGAGTGTTGTCATGGGATAAGTAATGAAATTGGAGCTCAGAATGATTTGCGGGGTCCTCCTAAGAACAAAGGTTCTTCACAATGGTGAAATGCAGCAGGCATGGCCTTCATGTATCAGGCTAGGCAGGCCAACAAAATGGATGGTGCTTCTGATATTAACATAGCTTCGACCAAGCATTCCCAAGAAATGTTTAAAAAAAATTCTAAAACTATTCTAATGGAGCAAAAAAGATTTCCTATCTATACAGCAGTCTCTTCATTAAAAAAAAAAAAAACGGTAATATACAAATTCCAATGACGTATAAAACAAAGTCAAAAATGTGAATGGCAAGAGACATGGGTAAAACAGGAAGACTGATGCTACAAAGAAACTGCAAAAACATATGTACAAGACCCTGTTTTTCCTCGTATTTTATAGATTGTAATGCATGTTTAACAGCAGCAGTCGAGGATGTAGTTCCAGGCACCAGACTGCACACTTAGCTTCTATTCCAGGGGGTGAGGCCCCCCTTGCATTTCTGTCACCATATGACACTTGATATACTGGTCTCCCGTGGCAAGAGGGGCAGTATTGCACTGTTTGTATGAGCCTCATCTGGATTCTGCTCTCTGTTAGTTTTTGTCTGCGGCCGCTGCCCATTGATAAGTGTCATAGGGATGTTGCAGTAGGTATGCTGGTTACCCATTGAGGTAAGAGGCAGGGTGCCAGTAGGAGGTACATCGTATTCATAGCTTCGATAATAGTGTTTCTGGCGCATCTGTGAATGATACGTATTATGAAAGGTGGAGCGCAGATCTGGATGGGCAGTGGCAAGAGCAGTGGAGGTGGCAGCAGCCATTGAAATTGCTGAGACAGTCTGCAGTTCCCCAAAGGGCCCCTGCTCACTGACATCTAAAACCTGCTCGTGTGTGATGGGTTCTATCCTCTTAAAAGGCATTTCGTACTGTAAACGTTTCCAGAATTTAGAATTCAACTTGTTACATTTTGGTCCATGCCATTTAATGACAGTTAGAAGCTTGATGGTATGTTTCAGGGCCTCAACCTCCTGGTAGTTCATAATTCCCCGGAGTTCGCTGCATTCAATCAGTATCACTTTAATTTCTCCTGTGACTAACATGTTCCGAAGTCTTGTTTCCAGTTCGAAGATGCTCCAGCCTCTCCTTACCACATAATTTGGAGTCATGACGATGATCAGACGCTTGCTTTGGTCTACACATCTTGCCACATCTTCAATGTAAGCTATAAAATAAGACAGTAGCTCAAGATCAGTTGAAGCAAGCAACTCACTCAAAAACCTTGGCAGAAACAAAAGAGCTAAATTCTCTTCTCTGAAAAGTGCTGGCTGAACACTGCAAAGTATTATTTGCATACGTTCATTCAGCTCCATTACCCTCCACCACCACAATATGAATGGGTTTCTATTCATCAGAATATTTGGGCACTGGTTATTTTTTCTATAAAGGCCAACATCTGCATGTGAGCAAGGTTGTGCATTATCCTTTTGTTTAAAAAGTCATTTTGTGACATAACAGAACAATGACCATGTGATTTAGGAGCCAATGCACCACGAATTCACAAGTTACTTTAGTGCATATTGTAGGATTGCACCCTTTGTTTCTGTGTCTTTTTTTCCCTGGCATGTACAATGTTGCCTCCTGTGAATTAATGTTCATGTTATTGCAGATCTTAACAATTTTGTTGCTAATGTGTCTATTTTTTTCTTTTTAAGATGAAAAATTCTTTACTATCTTTTAGTAAATAATCCAATAAGATGGCAGCAGTTTGAAGGCCTCATAGAAGCTATGGATGAACTTTACAACTACTTACAAAAGCAATAATAAAATTGGGCAGGACTATGCAAAAGAAACATGAACAAGTAGTAAAATTAACAAAATTAAGCACTAATGAACTAATTTTCTTCTCTGTGAAATTGGTCCTGCTGTTGGGATTGGTCCTGCTTTTAGCAAGGAGTTGGACTTGATGGCCTCCTGAGGTAACTTCCAATCCTATGATTCTATAATTCTGTGATTCTATGATTCCAGTAGGGACACCAAAAACTTATCTGCTGTTAGTACTAACACATATAGTGTTCCTTAAAAGTATCACTGTTGTTTTAGTTTAGTGTTTAGTTTCTGGAATAAACAAAGGGTTAAATTCTGAGTCCTTACTCTAATTTCACTCAGCACACATTTAGGGTTATGGGAATTTGTCCAAGCATGGACTGAGTTAAAACAGAATAAGGACATCACTATTTAATTCATAGACAGAAAGGTTCCTCATCCAGCCCTACAAAATACTGGTCTTGTCATGCTTTCCTTGCTATGTCTTTCTTAATTGAAAATAATGCCCAGCCAAATACATAAGCAACATTTTAGATAGAATGGAGGCAAGCCAACAAATATTTAAAAAATGTATCCCAAAAATTAGATGAAATATTTTTTTAAAAGGACAGAGAAAACTCAGAGGCAAGATTCTGAGGGTATTATCATATTGTTTCAAGATTTGTAATTTCTGTATTCCTCATATGGGAAACACACATACGACTGAATATAACTTACTTCCAGTGGGAATCAAATCTCTGTCTGGTATGAACAACTTGTATCCATAATGCTTTTCAAGCATATCTGGTAGGATCTCAAGAGCAAATCGTTCTTCTTCCCCAGTTTCTTGATTCCACTGGTCTGGATCCACTTTGGTATAGGATAGATATGCATCATAATCTTTGTTGTCTAAAGAAAGAAAGAAAAAAAGAAAGAAGGAAAATGAAGTATTTTGACGTGATATTCAGACAATAATACATTTTGGGTGCATCTAGACTAGCAAGATTTTGCGCAAAAACTTGCCAGCTGTCTACACTGGCCGCTTGAATTTGCACAAGAGCACTGACTTTGTAATGTACAAAATCTGTGCTTCTTGCACAAATACTTTCACGCTCCTGCTTGGGAAAAGTGTAGACAGGGAAGAACTGTTTTGCACAAAAAAGCCCCAATGGCTAAAATGGTGATCGGGGCTTTCTTGCACAAAATCGCATCTAGACTGGCCACGGATGCTTTTGCGCAAAAGCAATTTTATGCCTTACTGTTGATCTAGTTTAAGTCTTCTGCCTAAAGTAACTGATCTAGCACCCACGGACATATGACCATGGACCTAGAAGCATTTAGTGTAAATGCTGCTCTGTGCCACCTCAGTTTCCCCTATGCAGAATGAAGTGGGCAGGAGGTCAGGATGTGACTGAATATGTACAATATAAACAAATTAAGATCCCAATGCTGAAAAGATTTAAACACAAGAGTAAATTTACCTATATGAATAGTCTCATTGACTTTACATGTGTGATGGATGGGAGTATTTCCTATAAAAGATTAAACTCAGAAAATCCCTGAAAAAAAATCCAGAAAGTGTTGGTAGGGAGCCAGGAAAGCCAATGGGAAGAAAGTGTTATGATTTGAATTGAAAAACAGGTTGCTTGTTTCAATCTCCTTTGTGTGAGAGAAGCAACAGGGGCTGTGAGAGACATGGAATGAGTAATAAACATGAGTGGCGAGGAGTCCTGTGGCACCTTATAGACTAACCGAAGTGTTGGAGCATAAGCTTTCGTGGGCAAAGTCCCACTTTGTCAGATGCATGTAGTGGAAATTTCCCCTTCGGTTAGTCTATAAGGTGCCACAGGACTCCTCGCCGCTTTGGCAGATTCAGACTAACACGGCTACCTCTCTGATACTCAATAATAACCATGTCTAGGAGAACAAAACCTTGAAGCAACAAATGTAAGTAGACAGGGAATGTTTATTTAGATATGATCAGGTTTTTTTGTTCTGTTGTTTGGTTAAGTTCCTCTGTGCTGAGTTGCCCTGCACTCAGCCCCTATGCTGTAACTAAAGCTGAATACCAGGGAAGCAATTCTTTGTGTTTTAATGATTTTTCTCAGTTGCTCTATAACACCTAGAACCCAAATATGATTTACCAAGTACATCTTTTTGTTTTGTTAATAAAACCACCTTTTTAAAACTATGATTTGATTCTTGTGTCCTGGAAGATAATAAGATGTCTGTGTATGCATGCCTAAGACTGAGATGTCTGATATTAGAGATTACAATTTTTTTTCTCTCTCTCTTGTAAGGAAAAAAACCTGGGTACCCCTCTGAGAGAAGTTCTCAAGTGAATCTTTCTGAGTTCAGGAAGAAAGATTTTTGTTTGTTTTTTTTTCACTTGAGAGACGGCAGAATAAATCCCAAGTTCAGGGAATCTATGACCTTGTGGAGTTTTTAAAACAGAAGCTTCTAGAGCTGTGATCACCAACCTGTTGATCATGATTGACTGGTTGATTGGGAGGGCTCACCCAGTCAATTGCGAGGCATTCGGCCCCTCTTATTTCCCCCCACCCTCAAGACAATGGAGATAGCTCTGGCTTCCTGCAGGGTTGGGGGTCAGTCCTGCAGCTGTGCGCCACTTCTGGCATTTCCAGAAGTGCGCAGGCTGCTCCCTCCTACCCCAAACACCCAGCACAGTGCCTGAAAGGCCAGGTCTGTGATGTGCTGGGGACTTCCTTCTGCCTGCTACCTTTCTGCATGTGTGTGTGGGGGGGCGGGGCGGGGGGGGGGCAGGAGGAAGTACGTGCTGGGGACTTTTCTGCTGCTTTCCTGTGAAGGCACCCACCAACAGACTGCCACCTGCCTCAGCACCCCCCAGAACCCTGTCCTCTGCCCCAGCACCCACTAGAACCTTGTCCTCTGCCCCCACCAGCACCCTGCTCCTGCACCCACTGACAGCCTGTCTGCTGCCCCAGCACCCACTAGAACCCTGTCACCTGCCCCAGCACCCACCAATACCCTGTCCCCAGCTGCCACCAGCACCCTGTCTGCTGTCCCTGCACCCACAAGCATCCTGCCCCCTGCCTATACCAGCTCAGTTGGGGTCACATTAGTGAGGCTTGGGTGGTTTTGGAGGGGGGTTTTTTTGTATCTCACTTGTGTGGCCAGACTGACTTTTCTCTGGGTCAGTGACCCCTGACTTAAAACAGGTTCCCTGCCCTTCTCATAAATAAAGACAATTCTGAAACTTTTTGTGTTTGACATAATATTTTATTTTAAAATGAAGCCTGGTCAACAAGCACCCAATTGGGCCCAAACCTCCATCTGGCCGCAGCATCATAACACTCATGCATGCCCTATGACCCCAAATCTGAGCCTATCATAAACTGGAAGTCCCTCTCCTGAGCATCTCACATCCCCAAGCTCCTGCACCCCCACATCCTCAGTCTTCTGCCACAACACCCCTGCACCATCCACGCACCACAAATCTGTGTCCTGAGCCCATCATACTCCCAACCTCCCTGCCCTGAGGCCCTAACATGCCCCAGCCCAAACTCCTGCACCCTCACATCCACAAGCCTGTGGCTTGCTCAGCACCCCAACCCTCTACCTGACCCCAACAGTCCCCAAACTGAAGCCCTCCCCAAGCCAGCATCCCCTTCTCCACATCCTCCTGCATCCAAATTCCCTCCCAGAACTTGCATCTCTCACCCCTTCCCACACCCAAATCCCTCATTCCCACCCAAGAGCCGACATCTCCTGACTCAACCCAGTGAGAGTACGGTTAGACTACAAGAGTTTTTCTGGGATACCGAAAAACTCTTCTGTGTCTAGGGATACATTTGTTCTTCCACTTTTTTTAGAAAAAGAGCAAACACGCTCTTTCAGCAGCCCCTGTATACTTTGTTCCAACAGAAGGATTGAAAAAAAGCGGCAGTATAGCTGTACCTTCAGAGTGTATAAGGGCTGGGGATAGCAAGTGATGGAGAGGAGGGGAACACAGAGGGTGGGGCCTCAAGGAATGGGTGGGGTCTTGGGGAAGGGATGGGGTAGATCTTGGCTTGTCCTGACATTTAAAAAGTGATCTTGGGTGTAAAAAGGTTGGAGACCACTGGTCTAGAAGCAAGGTATTTTTAAAGTCTCTTAAAGGCCCCCACTTTCTGCACTTGAAGTGCCACAGTGGGGAACAGCCTCAACACCACAAATAAAGCTACTAAATATGGTTACCTTTCTGTAGCATTGGGCCCAGTTGAACTCAATTAAAATATGATGGATTTCCTGACTTTTGGGTGTTTAAATTTGCCCAATTGATGCTGTCTTAATGTAGATTTTTCAATTTAATATGGTGCTCTTTCATTTCAATCTCAGGGGAAAAAAGCACCTCTTTCAGAAATTTGCTTTCTGTGCTTACTTGTAAGACTGAATGAAAGAAGCCATCATTAATTTTCATTAAGAGGTCAATAATGCCAAGTGCTCTGGAACTAATTCAGTGGAATAAGAGGTCACATTTTGATTTTTGTTGTGAAGAAAGTAGAGAAAAATCAATGCCAGGAGTAATGAAATGTTAACATCCTTTAATTCTCTAGACAGTATTATGCACAAGCTATAAAGAATATCAATTGCTTGTAAAGGAGGCCTGATTGAATATGCTACTGTGTGCCATAAGTAATGTTATATTCATTCAACGCTGAATTCTGCAATTTACTAACAATAAATCCCTCCCTCACTTTACCCCTTTTTACATTTTAAGAGCTCCTGTTTTAAAAAGCATGCAGAATGAAGGCCTAGTGCTGCCTGTTCATACAAAATGACATAGGGGGCTACCTTTATGTCTGTAACTTAAACAAAGAGCAATACAGAGACTTAAAAAAAACATATAAGCTTTTGTGGGTAAAACACACTTAATCAGATGAATACATGTAATTTCACAAATTGTTCTACTCTCCTTGCTCTGTGAACTGTACATTGTATACTCCAAAATTCACACAATATTTTTTATACTATAGCCAGGCAAGCAACTTTACAAATACAGGCAGTCCCCGGGTTACATGGATCCGATTTACATCAGATCCCTACTTACAAACGGGGTGAGGCAACCCCGCACTAGCTGCTTCCCCCCAGCAGACCAGGGAGACGCGACGCTAGCGCCCCCCCCCCCCCCAGCAGACTAGGGAGACACGGAGCGGCTTTTCTCAGCAGACACCTCAGCTTGAGAATAAAGGACTGAGGGAAGTGAGGTGTGGGAGAATAATACTGAGCTCTGGAGAAATGTTTGGCTAGAGTTTCCCCTACAATATGTACCAGTTCCGACTTACATACAAATTCAACTTAAGAACAAACCTACAGTCCCTATCTTGTACGTAACCCGGGGACTGCCTGTATAACATTTTATCAAATCCTGTTATACCTGAGCTGCATTTTCTTTCATATTGGAGTCAATTATCAAGGATGCGTGTTTGTAAGTGTACAACAGACCAGGAGATCTCCCTGAACTATTAATACTTTCTTCCTGGCAAATTCCTTCAGTCATGCTTCACTGCAGCATTTGGCATATCAAAATTCATCAAGACAGAAACAAGTCTCATGTCACAAAGCAATGGCTTGTGACTTCACTAAATGAATGAGGTAAGAGGTAGAGGCTGATTATAGAGGAGAAAGCCTTTGATTACACCAAAACAGGGTATATATCTTATATTATTAATCAGCAATAAAATAAAGAAATTATTGGAAAATTAACATACCTAGCAATGTGAAACTGGTAATTTTACATTTTTTTTAAATAAGGCATTTGAGTGAAAAGTGCTATATAGCATTACAAGAAGCAACAATAATGATACTTGCTTGAGCATGATTCTGGTCTTTAAAATTCCATAACTGGCTATCTGAATGCACTAATTTCTCTAGGTCATGCATTATAAGAAATAATTGAGGGATCATATTGTTAAAAGAGTTTGCTGATTGATATGACAGTTTTATCTTTTATCATTTTAATGTGAGTTCATGTTAGAGAATCATGATTGTTTACTTCACCCATATAATTGTTGTTCCAGCATTTAGTGCATTGGATGAGGTCCATGATATATTGTAACATATATGTGTAGGACAATTGGGTCACAACTGCCATCTCCCCACCAACAGTCATAGGACGAAAAGCTGACTGCACTCCCAACACCACACTCGTGATCATTACATTGATTATATTAGGGGGGAAAAGACTGACTCTGACATTCCAAAAAAAACCCAAACATCTCTCTGCCTCTCAGCCCATAACAGTAAAGTCCCTGAATTTCAGGGAACAAAACAATGAGGTTCTCTGAGAACATCTTTTATAAAGAACTCAGAGAAGACCTCAGACTGCAACTCACCCAGGCATTTAAGAGTATAATCAAATCCTTCCACAAACAACACCAAGAGAAACTCTGCAAACTCACATCTCACAAATCCACCCAGGGAACTTCTACATGCTTCCCAAGATACAGAAAAAAGGGACTCGAAACAGACCCACCATGGTTGGCCAGGGACCTCTTACTGAAAGAATACTGAGACTCATGCATACAATCCTCAAGCTACAAAGGGGCCATTCACTCTAGTAAACAACCACCTTCCTCTAGAAACTTTAAGGCTGTGTCTACATTGGCATGATTTTGCGCAAAAACATGCTGCCTGTCTACACTGGCCACGAGTTCTTGCCCAAGAACACTGATATTCTAATGTGTGAAATCAGTGCTTCTTGCACAAGAACTATGATGCTCCCGCTCAAGAATATGCCCTCTTGCACAATTGTTCTTGCGCAAGAGGTCAGTGTAGACAGGCAACATGAATTTATTGCGCAAGAAAGCCTGATGGCTAAAATGGCCATCGGAGCTTTCTTGCGCAAGAAGCACCTACACTTTCATGGATCCTCTTGTGCAAAAGCACGTCTCTTGCGCAAAGGCACATGCCAGTGTAGACGCTCTCTTGTGCAAATACTTTAACGCAAGAACTCTTGCGTTAAAGAGTATTTGCGCAAGATTATGCCAATATAAACATAGCCTAACAGTCTTCCTCAGAACATCATCCTTGCCATCATGGAAATCACCTTCCTATACCTCAACATCCCTCACTTGGGTTCCAAATCAGTTCAAACAAATTCAGCACATGCAAACCAAAACCAAAAACACACAGCCAAAAGTAACAATACAACACAATTTCCTCTTTGAAATGAGAATTTACTAATTTGCTCTCATTAGCATAAGAAGTGCTATTAAAGCTGCTATCAGTGCATCTTCAGGATGAAAATGTGATTGATTGTTGCTTGCACTTTGGCTTTAAGTATAGATTATGCCATTTCAAAGATTTGTTTTCGTGAAGATTGCATGCATTAGTGATAAACTGAATCATAGTCATTCACTGCCTGCTTCCTCCCACGCTTAGCTGGAAAAACACCTGCTAATTACCACACAAAGACAAGGAAGATGAAGACTTAATCTGAATCTTTTTTGTTTGTAATGATTAAAAGCAAATGCTAAATATCACAGTTGTTTGTGAGAACTCAAGTTTCCTTTAACTAGCTGAAGACTGCTCTTTGCTCTTTGTAGCTGTTTATTGGGGTAGCAAACCTTGCACTGTATCAAGTTGGGTTTCTCAGTCACATTATGTTATGTGAAGTAATTCGACTGACACAATTCAGCATGACATATGACACCATACAACAGCCTTTTGCACATTGTAAACATGTAGCCATAGCGGGGGAAATGATTTCTTCTATGCACATTTTTGTGAACTGTTTATTACATGACTCATTTGAAACAACTGAAAAAATAAAGTTGGCAGCAAGACTAGTCTCAACCAGTTTGCTCTCTCCCCCTCCCCCAACCCCAGCATCACTATGGAACTGAGGTCCCAGCTTCAATGCACAGGTTGATTGTATAGCTTTCTCCTTCTTAGCCTCCCTCAACCACTCTGCCTTGCCACAGGGATGGGGAGAGAAGAACAGGAATATTTTCATTAGATCAACCATGAGGGGCTCAGCAAGGAATGGGTCTAGAACTTCAGATACAGCAGGGGTGGACACGAAGGCCGTGTCCAGACTCAGGGGTTTTTTCGGGAAAAGTAGCCTTTTCCCGAAAAAACTTCCCCTGCGTCCAGACTCAAGCCGCGTTCTTTCGAAATTATTTCGAAAGAACGTGGCTTTTCTTTCGATGGCGGTAAACCTCAATTTACGAGGAAGAACGCCTTCTTTTGAAAGTTCCTCTTTCGAAAGAAGGCATTCTTCAATGTAAAGAGGCCGTCTTCGAAAGAGAGCATCCAGACTCGCTGGGTGCTCTCTTTCGAAAAAGCGGATTTCTCTTTCGAAAGATCCGCCTGCAGTCTAGACGCGATCTTTCGAAAGAGGCTCTTTCGAAAGATGCTTTCGAAAGAGGCTCTTTCGAAAGAAGCCTGCAGTCTAGACATAGCCTAAGTGGCCCAGGGACTGAATGTGATTCACCAGGGTTAGCTCCCAGTGGGATGCCAGACATTTTAGATACAAGCAGCTTTGTGTTGACTGAGACCTCTGTGGAGACAGTTTGAGCCCCCATAAGAAAATTATGCATACTGTATCTCAGGTGTGATCAATAAACATCTTGGACACAGTTTGCCTGAATTAGCCTCTGGCTGGCAGCCAGATGCTTTATTTACCTGCACATCTGCAGGTACAGCCACTCACAAATCCCATTGGCTGTGGTTTGCCATTCCCAGCCAAGAGGAGCTGCAGAACGCAGCATGGGCTAAGCCACCACTTCCCGTAGCTCCACTGGCCAGGAACAATGTACTGCGGTCAACAGGAGCAGCAAGCAACTGTACCTATGGATGTGCAGGTAAATAAAGCATCTGTGGCAAACTGTGTCCAGTCTGTGGGCTGTTTATAGACCACACCTGAGATAGAGTATGCATAATTTTCTTATGGGGGCTCAAAATGTCTCCTCAGAGGTCTCAGTCAATACAAAACAGCTTGTATCCCTGCACTCTGTGACAGTGAAACATAAAGGTCAATCTCTAGGTACCATTTCTACATTCCCTGATGTTGAGGAGGCCCAATGAGCTGCAGATTTCCTAGCATTATCTAAACTGGCAGAGCAAGGTAAGATATTAAGGGTAAAATGTTGGCTCCGGTGAAGTTAATGGGAGTTTTGCAATTGACTTCAGTGGAGTCAGAAGTTCATCCTAATTATTTTAAATTGGTCATTCCATCCAGGGTACACTTTCTACATCATCTTCATTTCCAATAGTGGTCATTTTAACATCCCCATAGTCTCCCAAAGTCACTAATCATTGGCAACTATACCAGCTTCTTATCCTGTGTCACAAATGCTGTTTCAGATTCCAAGGGGCAAAGCCCACCTGGGCAGCATTCATTTAAATGGATCATTGTGACCAGATTCATAAAACAAGATAAAAACATTATGCATCTTTTGCATCTATTATGCCCCATAATAAATGGCTATGGATCATGTAAACATGCAACTGTAGGCATTCTCTTTCAGCAACTGTACATGCAGAAGGATGTGAGACAATGTGCAAAAGTTGTCTTACACTTTTCCCACAGCAAAATGTGAAAGTGCTACTTATGGATAAGTTACTCTATTTGGAAAGTGCTACCTATGGATAAGTTACTCTATTTGGAAAGTGTTACCTATGGATAAGTTGGCCACCATTCACCCCCCTTAGAGGACTTGGGCTGGAGCTACTTTTGCTGAATCAGGCCAAAAGAATTGCATTTATGGAGCAAAGTATTGAGAGAGATCATTTCATGGAATATATGTGAGTCACTTGTGGTAACTCCCTTTCCAGAAGACTACAAATTCTGCTGTGTGTCTGATGCAATGTACTTAGCCACAAGGCAGTAAACATAGAAAATCCAACAAATGTCACAACTAGTGTTGCTAGGTCCAGAGCTTACTTTTAATGAATCTTACAGCTAGTTAGGCTTTTAATCTGTCTCATGCCCCCTGAAGTCCCATGGAGTAATTAATATTGACTGCAGAAACCTCTATTAGACTGAATAGAGCAGATCACATGCAGATTCCTTTGCTGTTAAATGTAGCCAGCAAACCACTTCTGACTTTAGCAGACATTCCATTTCTAGATCAATGGAAAACTTGATGGATAACTAATTCTCCTCCTTCCCCAAAGCACATTTCAGCATAGCATAGATTCAGAAATAACTAGGCTTTCAAAAAAAAGAAATAGAAGCAAGACAACAGATCCATCAATGCCATATAGATTCGAAGGCAATTTGATACAGCAAGCATTCCTGTTTCTTAATTACCCTTGTTCAATAAGAAATTATTAAAATAGGTATCGAGAGATTTTGAATTTTCCCAAAGATTTTAGCCATTTCAAAACAATATTAACAAGTTCTAATTTGAGTGGATGTCATAATTTTTTATAAAACTAATGTATTTCAGGCAATATTTTTCATCTCCCTCAACAAAGTGAAAAGTGGAATTAAAATGTTTGATTAACTGCATGAGCAGTCAATGAATCTAAAAGTTGCCACAAATCTTTTCAAAATTGTAAAATGTTTTCTTTCCCTAACATTTATTCAAAGTTTATATAAAAATAAAACTCATTGTTCATTTAATAATAGTGAATCAGTTTTAGTATTCATGAAAGTAAGGAACCATTAGTACTGTTTTAGCCATAGTGCAAGAATTTAATATGGAAAATTGTCTAGATATAGCAGCTCAGCTGCTTGTTCTTTTTGAACAAAGACAATCCTGTTAATTTATCAGGTAGATTTGTAATAGGCAACATTTGGGATACATTAAGATTTTCAAACTCATTCAATAGTGACTGGGGTTTGGATTTGAACTTTGTTCTCAGCTGGCCAATGGCCTTGTTACAACTTACCCCAACTACCAACATTTATATGGAACCAGTTCAGTAATGAGTTTTAATTTAGTTAATTTTGTGCTACATTCAAATCAATTCATTAACTCTTTTTGAATTTTAGAAACCTAAATCTCATGATAAATTAGTATATGTCAGTGATTCGAGGATATTTTTCATGAATATCAGTATAAATCTTTTCCTTAAAAATCTGATTTTATGACACTGTTGATACTGTCTAAAAATAGATAATAATTAAGAGTGGGTAAAAATCGAGCACAAGAAAAAAGATTAAAATACAGTGCCATTATTTCAAGCATAAAAGTTTTATATATATTTTTGCTGACTTTCAATTGTCAAAACTCAAATATGGCACTGATAGATACCCCAGATAGAGTATTATTTAATTAACAAAACCAAACTGAGTAATCTATTATTAATGGTCGAACTTTTGCTGAGCTTTATTCTAATTTCATATTCTTAATTACATTAGAAAAAATGTTTAGTTGCACTCTCAGTAGCACTCATTAAGAGTAAAAATTTAAATTAAATTCAACTTCTGAAGGTTTACTACTTGTTAAATAAAACAGTAGATACATCAGAATCTTAGAGGACTTTTATGAAAACCGAAATAAAACATTAGATACATCAGAATCTTAGAAGACTTATATGAAAACTGAAACACTCTTATAAGATTTTTAGAGTTCTAAAAATATTATGAGATTTAAAAGATAGTGATATTAACTATTCTCTCTATTGCTGCAAAATGTTTGCAAGTCTAATACAAAAACTACAAAAGGAATATTACTATGAAGTATACAAAGAAGGAAGTTGCACCATAAGCTATCTGAAAGATCAGCAGAGACTAAACATGAGGAAAAATATTGACTGCATTATTCTGTGGATGAATTCACAGGCTAATACAACCAGTGAACTGGAAAGCAGCCTGGGAAGGGCAAAGTTCACTTTACTTTTTTGGTTACAGGTGGGTAGCATAGGATGGGATTTTCTCTAGTTTACTCTGTTGACATCATTTTTGTATAAATAATTAAATAGTCCTTGGGCAACAGAAAGAAAGTGAAAGCATGTCTGTAGCCAGCTGCTTACAATACTCCCCAAGGAGATGGGAGACCCAAATTCATGTCCTTGTGCCAGGGACCAACTATTTATCCAAAGTGGAACAACTTCAGCAGAGAGAGTTCCACATCAGAACATGCCATATTCTATAGTATTTAGGACCCATATTCAAATCCTTTCTCCCCATCATGCAGAGAATGGAATTGAACCTGAGTTTTCCACATCCTAGGTGAGTAACCTAACCACTGGACTAAATCTTAGAAAGGAGGCAGCACCTTGAATCTAACTTTTCAAAAATGCCTAGAAGCAAAATGTTTAAGGTTGAAGGAAATGGTTTATCTCACCCCCAAATGGAATTTTTTGATTCACTGAAATTTGTCAGAATTTTCAAATTTGGATTCAACCTAACCTTTTTAATTCTTTTTTTTTTTCAGAACTACCAGGGATCTTGAAAAAAACAACCCAGTTATTTATATTCATCTAACTAGAATGAAGAAAAAAGTTTTGGAAACACAGTTGTTCAGCCCATGTCTTGAAAAAGACTCCAATTCTCCTTAGGCTTATAAAAGAAAGTATGGAAGAAAGTCACTCATTTCCTTTCCCTAATAGACAGTACTACTAAATCCAAAAAAGTCTGCCAAATTCAGTTGTGCCAGCTGTGATCTTTAACCCTCTCATAGTCTTGAGGCTACTTTGGGGTTAAAAAAATGTAATGGTAACCTTTGCTCTTGGAAACTTCAAATAATGGAAAAATTGGATAGAGCAGTTTTCTAAGACTCAGAAGAGACCATATAGTGGAAATATCTCACCACACTTTCAGTGATAAATGAAGGACTTTGCTAATTCATATGCAATTTTCAAAGTGACAGTATATATCTTAGAAGAGCATTTTATTTCTGTTCTATTTCTGAGACATGTAGCCTATATTTGTCTTCTTCTTACAGTTAATCTTATAAAGTGCATTATATGATAAAGTTAATTTTATGTGAATTTTACTAAAATTATGTCTTTGTTGCAATAAAAAAATAGAAAGACATTAACAATGGGACCCTTTTTCCTGTTAGTCAGTTAGTTTCAGGGATATAAGCTATAAACCCTGATATGCAAACATAAATTGGGAGTTTACTATTTGAATGACATTTCAAATGAATCAACACTGTGACAATATACATTTTAATTAAGAGTAAAAAACCCTGTTTTTGTGAAGTTTTACTACTAATTCTACTACTAACATTTGGAAGGAAAAAAGCTGCAGTTTTTATAGCTGCTTTATTTGACAGAATTTTAAATTGATTTTCAAAAAATAACATTTCTTATTAGAAAACTTTGCCAGCAGCCAATTAGAACTCATATGCACACTTGAGATTGCTACTGAAATGTTATTTCATTGGTCCCCAGGGGAAATTCTGTAATTGGGAATGTGTCACTACCTTCAGCAGCAATTACAGAGTTGCCATACCTGTATGGCCTAATCATTAACAAAAATACTTTCCTAGATGCCTAGACCATTTGCAAAAGTTATATCCCAAGGTTTTAGTAGCCAATTCATAATAAATACAAAGATTCTCAAAGATGTCCTCATTTTTTCATAATGTATAAGGTTTCAGAACAAGAAGTGCCTTGTTCCTCTTTAGCTTGACTCACAAGCCACGGATGTTATTAAGAACTTAAGATGACCTTCTTTTATCTTGAGAAAGTCTGATGTGTATGATTCCATGTGAGCCTAGCCATTCTTTTGCTGCAGAGATGGGGGTGAAAGAGAAGTTGCTGTTGGGAGGTGGCCCCAAATCATTCCAAGACAGAAACTGCCCTGCCAAGCCTTCTGAGCCAACCATTGATTTGGCTGCCAGTGCCAAAAGCAATGGAAGCTCTTACTTTAGGAAAGCAATCAGCATAGAATAGAAAATGTCACCACAGTCCTTCTGAATCAATGCAAAGCCAGGGGCATTTCTCCAAGTTGAAGAGTGAGTTAGAGAGCTGGCGAGGGCAACAGAGTTTTCATTTAGAACTGTTAAATCTTCCTCCGCAAAAGATCCAGTCTGAACACTCTGCCAGCAAGCACATCAAGGGAATACTCCACAGCACTGAGAGAGACTGAGACGAGTGATGGGGCTGCTATGAGGAGAGAGGGCACGCTGACCTCCTTATCATCATCTCATTCCTGTTCCAGCAAGATGAAGAAAATGCAGTGAATGCATAACAGCTGATAGTAGTTTAATAGGAAGACTACCAAGCTTCATTGGTACAGAGAGGCTCCCAGAGGCAGTGCATAAGGAGAACATAGGAGACAAAGTATCCTCCCCACCACCCAATTGGCCTGCCAGAGGCAGAGGGGGAGAGAGACTCTGACCTTTTCACCCTGTATCCCCTGGCACATTTGGCCACTTTCCTTAGCAGCCAGGCAGGGAATGGGATGTAGCCACCACTGCCTCAGGACCCTGCTGGCAGGTAATGGAACCCAGCTCCCTGACCAGGATCAGTTGCCAGGGACAGGAGCTCAGTGAGCCAGATGCATGCCAGGGATAGAGGGAGCTCTGACTCACTCAGCCCCTATCCCCAGTAATTGGTGTGGCACTGGGCCACTCCCTTCCAGTTTCATAGTATCAATCTGTTCACACTGCATTTGTTTACTCAGCCTTTTTCTATTATTTCTGATTTTCAGCTCTCCTGTCCCCCCAGTCCTTTAAATACAAGAGGGTTGCTCACCTTCTGCTTAGGCACGTTCCAGTTTAGGAGTTTATTGATTCTTTCAGACTGCATGCATTGTTCTCACTGATTCAAACTGTTACTCTGAGTTTGGCTGAAATGTTTGTGTATGGTACTAACTCCTATCCACTTTGCTGACTGATTGATAGGTCTGGAGGTAGTAAGGATACATGGACCACCTCCTTTACTTGCCTTGGCTGTGGACAGAGGCAAAAGGGGAAAATTGGGTTTCTACTGGTTCTTTTGTGCCTTCCTTCCCAATGGCCTGCAGGAGGAGTCAGACACCCACAACATCCAGGCTCTGACTCTGACCAGATCCTGCTCCCTGAAGGTAACTGAGTCCATGTCAAATCTGTATGGACCTGAGAGTAAGAGGGAGGGATCACTTCTGCCCACTGATGGCTGGTATCCAGTTTTGCTTTGCTCAAACCACATCCTTCCTTACTCTTATCTAATGAGCTGGATCTCTCACTATGCCAGGCTCTCATCTTTCTACCAAATTTTGTCTTGGGGTCTGGAAGGTATTTTTCCCACATAACACAATTTTTATCCAGCACATCAGAGCTCCAATTTTTGAATTTACATTACAGTTATCACACTTTTTCGCATTTCCATTGTGGTGAGAAAAAAACCTCAGCAGCCCAACACTGTGGCATTTAATTTCAGAAAGGAGAACTACTCAGAAATAAGGAGATTAGTTAAATTGAAATTAAAAGGTACAAAGCCAAAAGTAAAATCCCTGCAAGCTGCATGGAGACTTTTCAAAGATACCATAATAGAGGACAAACTTAAATGTATACCCCAAATTAAAAAAAAAACCACAGTAAGAGAACCAAAAAAGTGCTACCATGGCTTAACAACAAAGTAAAAGATGTAGTGAAAGATAAAAAGGCTTCATTTAAAAAGTGGAAGTTAAATTCTAGTAAGGAAAATGGAAAAGAACATAAACTCCATCAGATTAAGAATAAAATATAATAAGAAAAGCCAAAAAAATTTGAAAAACAGCTAGTGAAAAATTTTAAAAGTTATAGTAAAATGTTTTTAAGTACATCAGAAGCAGAAAGCTGGCTAAACAATCAGTGGGGCCCTTGGATGATTGAGATGCTAAAGGAGCACTCAAAGACAATAAGGTCACTGTGGAGAAACTAAATTAATTCTTTGTTTCAGTCTTCACTGCTGAGGATGATAGGGCGATTCCTAAACCTGAACCATTCTTTTTAAGCAATAACAGTAACATGTCACTGGGAGCAGATGGCATTCACCCAATAGTTCTGAAAGAACTTAAATGTGAAATTGCAAAACTATTAACTGTGGTTTTTAATTTATCCTTTAAATCATCTTGACTGGAAGATAGCTAATGTGATGCAAATATTTAAAATGAGCTCTAGAGGTGATCTTGGCAATTACAGACTGGTAAGTCTAACATCAGTAGTGGGCAAATTAGTTGAAACTATAGTTAAGAATAAAATTACCAGACATACAGATGAACATAATTTGTTGGGAAAAAGTCAACATAGTGTCTGTAAAGAGAAATCATGCCTTACTAGTCTACTAGAGTTCTTTGAGGAGGTCAACAAGTATATGGACAAGGGGGATACAGCGGATATAATATACTTAGATTTCCAGAAAGCCATTGACAAGGTCTCTCACCATAGGCTTTTAAGGAAAGTAAGTTATCATGGGATAAGAGGGAAGGCCATCTTGTGGATTGATAACTGGTTAAAAGACAGGAAAAAGAGGTAGGAATAATGGTCAGTGTTCAGAATGGAGCGTGGTAACTAGTGGTGTCCCCCAACAGTCTGTATTGGGACCAATCCTATTTAACCTATTTAGAAATGATCTGGAGAAAGGGATAAATAGTAAGGTGGCAAAATAAACCATTCAAGATAGTTAAGAACAAAGCAGACTGTGAAGAACTTCAAAAAGATCTCACAAAAGTAGGTGATTGGGCAATAAAATGGCAAATGAAATTTATGTTGATAAATGTAAAGTAATGGACATTGGAAAAAATAATCCCAACTATACATTCAAAATCAGGGGGACTAAGTGAGGTATAACTACTTAAGAGAGAGATCTTGGAGTCTTTGTGGATAGCTCTCTGAAAACATCCACTCAATGTGCAGTGGCAGTCAAAAAAGTAAACAGAATGTTTGGAATAATTACAAAAGGGATAGAGAATAAGACAGATAATATCTTATTGCCTCTATATAAATCCATGGTACGCCCACATCTTTAATACTGAGTACAGATATACTCATCTAAAAAAAAAAAGATATATTGGCATTGGAAAAGGTTAAGAAAAGGGCAACAAAAATGATTAGGTGTTTGGAACGAGTGCTATATGAAGAAATATTAAAAATACTGGGATTTTTCAGTTTAGAAAAGAGGAGGTTAAGATGAGATATGATAGAGGTCTATAAAATCATGACTGATATGGAGAAAGTGAATAACGAAAAGTTATTTACTTGTTCCCGTAACATAAGAACTAGGGGGCACCAAATGAAATTAATAGGTAACAGGTTTAGAACAAACAAAAGGAAGTTTTTCTTCATGCAGCACAGTCAATCTGTGGAACTCCTTGCCACAGGTTGTTCTGAAGACTAGGACTTTAACAGGGTTCAGAAAAGAACTAGATAAATTCATGGAAGTAAGGTCCATCAATACTTATTAGCCAGAATGGGTAGGAATGGTGTCCCTAACCTGTTTGTCAGGGGCTGGAAAGGGATGACAGAAATGGGATCACTTGATAACCTGTTCTGTTTATTCCCTCTGGGTCACCTGGCATTGGCCACTGTCAGAAGATAGGATACTAGGCTAGATGGATCTTTGGTCTGACCCAGTATGGCCGCTCTTATGTTAATCTTACCCATATGTTCAGAAAAATCAAATGTTAGTGGGCCAAAATGGTGGTCTAATGTGAGTTTTCTGTAACCCAATGCACATCTTCGGCAGGACACTCTTCCATGATATTACATGATGAAGGAATTTGCTTCTCTGTCTCACATAGCATGGGACTCCTCTCATCTCATTTCTCCTGCATGCAGGAAAAAACAGATTGGGACTTCCACCAAGGGTCACGAGCAGGCCTGGGAGTGTAGACAGATATGGCCCATGCCAGGTGTGTGCAACTCAGGACCATTGATGTCCAGTTGAATTACACACTGAAACAGTCCTGATGGATTGTGTTTCCTCATTAGTTCATAGTTTAATAAATTCATGATACTACATTTAATCGTATTCTGGCAAGCATTACTCATTATTTCCAAGTCCATATCAATATTTGGAGACTGTTTTTCCAGAAAGTGACACCATATGTCCATACATTCTAAAATTGGGCACTGGATTTATTGCAACTGGAATCTGGCATGTAAACATCTGCTTCATGTTAAGCAGTTGAGAAATGCCTTTCATTTGGTTTAATGGATCTGAGACTAATAAGTGAAAACTTCTGCACACTGAATGGCTTAGAAACCCAAAGGCAAAATTTTCTGAATAAAATCATGAGATTCCTATTGATTTCAATGGAATTTCACCTCCTTTCAGGATGACTGTCATATATATGTTATATATAATATTTATATATGTATATATAACATATATGTAAAGCATCTTAATATTTTGTTTCAAGACTTTTGCATATTCCAAAAGAAGGGAAAAACAAGTTATGGGATTGTCTAGTGTGAAGATATTGCAATTTTTTTCCGTTGCTTCAAGTATACCAATTGGTTGGTATTACAGTTATTTTACTAGTGGGGAAAAAAGGCAACACTGAAGAACATTCAGTTCCTAAAGTGGTCCTTTAAAAATGTAAATATTAAACCTTTTGAGTAAATATTAGTTGTTAAACTAGCTTTATAGCAAGATGGAAACTGGTATGAAATCTCTCCCCCTAGGATCTGAAATATACAGTATATACTAGTGTCACTAGCGATGTCACATTTGTCATGGTAGCTTCTTCTAGATGTAAATTGCAATAATAATTATACTTAGCATTTCTTAGCACTTATATAGAACTTTTTGGGTAAGATGTTTAAAAACACTTAGGCTCTTAAATCTATGATTAGGTCTGATTTTCTGTGTGGCCTGATTTTCAAAAGTGTTGAGCATGTAAAAGCTCCTAATAAGCTTTGTCGTCATCTTCATCATTGTCGTCTTCTTTTTTTTTTTTTTTTTTTTGGCCTGGGTTTTCACTTTGTTATAGAACATTTTTTAGTTTTCTTAATGGTCCAAAATATAACAGGTCTACAATTAGCAGGTAGGTAAAAAGATACAGAAGAGACTTGACTAAGTTACAAAGCAAATCAACGAGGGGATACAGAATTAAAAATGGAGGAATTTCAGACTTCCAAACCTATACTTTTTCCTGTATTATGTACTGCCCCCTAGTAAACTTATAGAGTTCTATAATTGCAATCTGGATAATAGCTAGAAACTAAAAATGATGAGAGCTATGAGTTGGTCAGGTCCTATAATCATGGTGTGATAAGAGATTGAACTAGCACTAGAGAGACATGCATTAGTACATTGAGGGGGAATCTGAAGTACAATGAGAGCTGTTGGTGATCTAACTCTGGGGGAGAGGCAGGGAACTAGCATTTGGGAACAAAGGTGGCTTGGGTAGATGACAGAAGTAAAGAACGAGGGTTTTTTTTTTCTAGAGAGTCAAGAAATAAGATATATTCCAAGGCTGAGGTTAGGAGGAAAGTTCAGAAACATTTTTATCTCCAGTAGCTTGATAGAATTTACTGAGGTAAAGTTACACACACTGTAAGGGTAAAAAGCTTTGCTTTCAAATATATTTTACAGTTTACCCATGTATTACATAAGATTCAGACTGAAATGCCAAGAAAAATGAATGCAGTTTTCTTCTAAGGCTAGGAGAGAAGGGAACTGATTGTGATGAGCTTTAATGTCCTGCAGGATTACCTCTCCAATCAGGAAAGAAACCAAATGTTATATTTTGAGGGAAATCTTCTGCTAAGAAATTGAACTGGACCTAAATTTTAGAGTGCTTGCTATCCTGTAGGGATTCAGTCCACTGTACAAAAAGAGCCTGTGAATATTTCAGTGTTTGCTCAACTATATGTTATGCTGTAATATGACAGAACATGATCTAAATTAGGGATAACATATGGACACACGCTAATGTCCAACAGGAGACAGGGCTAGGGAGAATTATGAAAGATAGCATTTTGTGGTGATCCTCTGGAAAGTGCAGTGAAGCAGAAGACTAATTTGTAATACAGACTACAGAGAACATGAGCCTACTTTTACAACTTCTTCCCATACAAAGCATAAACTATTGGTCCATGAGGCATTTCTGTTATGTCTTCCTACATGTGCTTTAATTTTGAGAACTTAAGTGAAATAGACACTTATTATAAAAGATCCAGCTGCAGTAACTCCCTTAATGCAATAGGTTTTGACTTCTGTTTTTTATATACTCCACTTCATTCAATACATTCTATTTTGTTTGGAATCTGGGAGTAATATTTCATTTAGCTTATTACCACAGTGAAGCATATAAAATTCTCAGCTGTTTTTATTGATTATCTAAAGAGAAAAACTTCTCACTGTAATGGTAGAATTTATTTTACTATTGAGACTGATTTAAATAGACAATTATTATTATTTTCCCTCTTCAAACCTCCAACTCAATTTCTGGCTCAAGGTGTTGTTTTGGTTACTATTTTCAAATGGGAGATTTAGGTTTCAGAATGACTAATGGATTTTTCATTTTCTCAAGTAATTGAAGTTATAAGACTTCACTGTCTAATGTTACTGACCACGTGAGTTTTCAAATTTTATTACAACTGTAATGGTAAATGGAAACATGAAAACTACTGCCATTTAAATAATAACTAATGTATCTACCTATTTTGGTCTGATTGAATACAGTTACATTCTACATTTTCTCACATACAACTAAAACAGAGAAGTAACAGTCTATCTTTTTTTCTGTCAGCTTGGATAATTTTGTCTACCTCTCAGGAGGAAGATCAAGAAAGCAAGGACTTGAGAAAGGATGAAGAGAGGATAGATTGCTTTATTGGGGAGGTTGATTCCTGAGGAAATCGGGGTCTACCAAAAACCCATGTGATGCTGAGCAAGTCACAATCTCTGTACATCTCAGTTTCCTCTTTGTTAGTTTAGTAATACCAATTTATCACACTGTGGTGTTCTATGAATTAATACACTCATGTTGTAAAGTATCATGAGCTTTCATGGGCAAAACCTTCTTCCTCAGGTGAGTGAAGAAAAAGGGGGAACCTCCCAATTTTCTTCCCCCTTTTTCTCCATTCATCTCAGGAAATAGGTTTTGACCACGGAAGCTCATGATACTCTCTCTCTCTAGCTAGTATCTAATACTGCACTGTTATGTCTAGATAACTAGCATTATTTCAAAATAACAATGTGAGTGTCTACACAGCCATTCCATTATTTCAAAATAATTTTGCAATAATGGACGGCTTATTCCAAAATCTGAAAACCTCATTCTATGAGGAATAATGCCTATTCTGGAATAGCTATTTTAAAATAAGACATGTATAGGCTCTCCACTGCTGCTATTTCTAAATAGCGCCCCATCAGGGCCATTCTAAGTTATTCCTCCCCTGTGCCACTTGGGGCTCCAAATCGAGATAGCATGTCTACATTAGGGAAGCCTGCCTCAGACTAATTTTGGGGCTTCCCTGCAGCGTAGGCATGCTGTTTTGAAATAAGCTATTTTGGAATAACAATTCCAGAATAGCTTATTTTGAAATAGCCGTACAGTGTAGACATACCCCCAGGTGCTACAGGACTGCTCATTGATTTTTAAAAGTTACAGATTGACACAGCTGCCCCTCTGAGACTTTTACAGTTGTAAAGCATTTTGTGATCTCTCTCTCAAAAAAAAAAGGTGACATACAGATGCAAGATACTGAAATATTTGTGTGTATGTGTTGTGTGTGTATATAGCAGGTAAAATCACTTGCTTTATTTGATTCTGATTTTGCTGTTTGGGAACTATCCTTGCACATTTTCATATTATAGGGAGAAATGGGTCAATCCCTGAGGATCTTAGGTGTAATGTTCTCCATCTTATCACATTACATAAACAACTATAATTTCACTGCCTCTGTTCATCCTCAGTGTGACAGCTTTGGCTAACATCTTCCATCTCACACACATCACACTCTAAATTATACCAGGATATCCACACCTTATATTTTCAATAGTGGTTAATGCCCTTATTTCAATAGGGCTGCGTCTAGACTGGCATGATTTTCCGCAAATGCTTTTATCAGAAAAGTTTTTCCATTAAAAGCATTTGCAGAAAAGTGTGTCTATATTGGCACGGACACTTTTCCACAAAAGCACTTTTTGTGGAAAAGCGTCCGTGTCAATCTAGATGTGGTTTTGCGCAAGAAAGCCCCGATCATCATTTTTGCCATCGGGGCTTTTTTGTGCAGAACAGGTTTTAGTTGTCTACACTGGCCCTCTTGCGCAAAAACGTTTATGGAAAAGGGCTTTTGCTCGAACAGGAACGTCAAAGCATTTGCGCAAGAAGCACTGATTTTGGACAGTAGAACGTCAGTGCTTTTGCTCAAAATCAAGCGGCCAGTGTACACAGGTGGCAAGTTTTTGTGCAAAAGCAGTAGCTTTTGCAGAAAAACTTGCCAGTCTAGACACAGCCTAGGATTTTAGCAAATAAGCATATCGGCTGTGTCTACACTGGCCACTTATTCCGGAAAATCAGCCGCTTTTCCGGAATAACTTGCCAGCTGTGTACACTGGCCCCTTGAATTTCCGGAAAAACACTGATGATCTACTGTAAAATCATCAGTGCTTTTCTGGAAAAACTATGCTGCTCCCGTTCGGGCAAAAGACCTTTTCCGGAAAACTGTTCTGGAAAAGGGCCAGTGTAGACAGCACAGATTTCTTTTCCGCAAAAAAGCCCCGATCACGAAAATGACAATCGGGGCTTTTTTGCGGAAAAGCACGTCTACATTGGCACGGACGCTTTTCCGGAAAAAGTGCTTTTCCGGAAAAGCATCCTGCCAATGTAGACACACTTTTTCCGGAAATACTTATAACGGAAAACTGTTCCGTTTTAAGCATTTCCAGAAAAGGGTTCCAGTGTAGACGTAGCCATCGTGTATCACCCATAAGGTAGTAGTCAGAAACTGCAAGACCTCTGATTGAAGGCACCAAGCCTAATTCATCAATGCCCAGAGTTCAGCCTAGTTTGCTATTCAGTTGTGACTCTCATTAGTGTAATAAAAGTAGTGTATAAATCTGATATAGTTCAATGCAAATAATGCCAATTACTATTGGTTAAACTGGCATATTTGAATCATCACATCAGAACTAGTTTAATCAAAATTAGCTATTGTCTAAACAGTTAAGTAAATAAACCCAAGAGCATAGACTGCTGAATAAATTTGAAAACAGCACTGTTTATCAAAACTGATCAGTTATTCACTTTAACATCTAATACTTTTGGGGAACACAATTAGAGGAGACGCTTATCACTTATGGGAAATTGAAGCTGACTTTCAATACTGACAGATCTAAACACACTTAATGTATCAGTGATTGTAATTCACACTTGGTGTTGGGAGCAAAAATCCAACAGACAGAGTTATCTACTGGAGATCCAGAGAGCAGCAAATGTATCAGTCAAACAATCACTGCTTCTGTTCTGCTGTCTAGGGACCCATTTTCCACGCAGTGCCTAATGCAGTGAGAGAAACGTCACTGATGGTTGCCGCATAGTTAATACTTCCTGCTCCAATGAAAATTAAGCATTTGATAAAAGAGACAGACATTTTTTCAAAGTAGGAAATATATTGAGAAGCTGCCTTACCTCCATCTAGTTCTTCAGCTCCAAAATGATTCCTGTAGAAGAGCATAATCTCAATCTTGTAACACTTGTAGACAGTCACTAAACAAACAAGCAGCAGCAGAATAGCACCAAGCCCACCAGCAAGCTCAACTGTATACATCAGTTCTGCAAAGAATTATAAAATGGAATAACAACCACATTCAGAATTAGAGAAAGGTTAACACTGGAGATAATGTTCAGGTTGAAAATAATAGTAGAATGCAAGTGCAGGATTTTTAAATATAATTTCCAGATTGTTTACAGAACATTTCTGAACTCTCTGAGAAATGTACAGATAATGCATGCAGTTTTTCCTTTATACATATGTAAATACCCACAGGCAACATTTTAAATAGCTTATGTGAAAAGTCAGTCAACTGTTTTTGCCCAATGTTGTGTGCTGGGTTTAATTTATAGCTATATATCACTGCTTTGTTTGCAATACAAGTATTGCATCGCACCATTCATATTTTAAGCAAATATTATCCTTTTGTAGAGCTGACACAACCCTCCTCCCCAGCAGAAATAAAAGATCAGACACACAGCTGTGTTTCATGATGGGTTTCTGTCACTTGCATTAGATTAAATGAAAGATAAACCTTTTACTATTTCAAAATATAAATAAAAATGCTTACAGTATATGAAGACAAATCATCCTAGAAGCCCCCAAACCCCATTCCTCAGTTATGTGTTAATATTTTTGACACAGTTGATCTGCAATTCATCTTTATTCCCTGCTGTTTCCCTGGACAGGGAGATCTTCTGTTTAGATATTGCAAATCATCACAATTTGTCAGATCTAACATTCAGATTCAGAGCATGACCGCTCATCCTTTGTTACATTATCCCACTGGAGATTCACATGATGGATTGAGATCATTGTCATGTAGCTCAATCCCTTAGGATGGAGAATCCAATCAAATGCAGCCATATCTGTCTGTCTGACAATAGCAATCTCCTCGGTGATGTCATTTATCAGATGATAACAATAAGTGATAAGTGATAACAATAAGATGATAACAAACATAAGTGATAAGTGATAACAATAAGATGATAACAAACATCATTGTTTGTTGTTCCTACATCTAATAGTTGAATAGTCAAGAAAATAGAAGTAACTCTTGAGAGTCCATTTTGTTATTGTTCTCACTACTCTTCAAATAAGAAATGAGAATGCAAAAAGAAAAAAAAAATCATGAAAAGTGCCAAGGGTTTTGTTTGTTTGCTATCTTAAAATTGGGGAGGAGCAGTAACTTGGTACATTCCAGAAAAACCCAAGAAAACATTTTTTAAATTTTTCTATAATCCAGTTTTGAAAGAGGACTGGAGCAGGACTTGGATATTAAATGAACACAGTTTGGCCAATAAAAAACCTAACTGGAAATTAATACAGAATTCCAGAAGGAAAATATTATATAATGCATTACTAAGGAACACTGTGCCCTATAAACAGCAACCTGTGTAGATAACATTTGCTTCCATTTGGACAGCCTGTGCTTGGGTTAAGCAATGTAAATTCTCCCATTATCCAGGTAATGTTTTTTTGGCTATGCATATGTAATAATACATTACTCTACATCTCAGTTGAAGAAACAGAATATTAGAAAAAAATTACAGTTCCATTTCATTTTACTATGTGCTACCAACAAATGTACCCATTTTATTAATCTGATATACACACCACTGGTAAAAAAAAAAGGTTTCATTGTTCCCTAGAGGACACTACAGATAGGTCTACACTAAAAGGGGAGGTTGAAGCAAGATACACAACTCCAGCTACATTAATTATGTAGCTGGAGTCAACGTACCTTCTTTTGCATTTCCCCACTGTCTCCACAGTGGGAGGCCAATGGGATCAAATGCTCTCATTGGCTTCCCTCAGACCTCAAAGAATGAGGAGCAGCAGATGCTGGCGGGGGCAGCCGTCAGCATTCGATTTAGCAAGTCTTAACTAGACTCACTAAATCAAACTCTGAAAGATTGATTGTGGTTGGGCTGATCTTCTGTTCAATAGAGACATGGCCTGGAAGTGCAATAAAACAAAATAATTTACATTTCATATCATTCTTTTCTAAACTTTGGTGGAAACTCTTTTGCATTAACATTTTTAAGATCACCACTTTTTATTTCCTACTTTCAGAACTTTTTCAGGCTGTAGAAAGGAAGATCATTTTAAAAACATCACAAAACAAAACAATACTCACAGTTTGCATAGGCTTTTAATACAATATTTTAGAAAATAAATGGAAATGGAAATTACTCTGCACTGGCACGCAACAGCCAGTTTATCATTTTGCACCACATGTATTGCAGCTGTTCAGTGGTAATCAGAATATGGGGGGGGGGGTATTAATAGGCTATGTTGCTAGGTGTAAAATATACCAACCAATGTACTCACTGTATTGATGTATTAAAGGCAAGGAAACACTTTATTACTCAAAAACAAAATGTTCCCCAAACTCAACAAGGGAGAGGTTAAACAGAAAACACTGCATGTAATTGTCTTTCCACCATCAAGGTGTATGCAAACTAATATACTGTAAGAAAAGTATAACTTTGGTTAATACAAAGTCTCCTTTAAAGCACATTTTTGTGCAATGTTCACTATTGGAATTATACACATCTCTAGTGCAGGTACAACATATATAATTATTTCCTTTTAATAAAATCAAACTGAATTCACAGAGTATTTTTTCTCTGTTGGCAGGGCAACACAGCAAAATTGGTAAGAACATTCACTGATCCTATGGGTATGTCTACACTACACCTTGAAAAATACCTCTCAGCCCAGATAGAAAGACTTGTACTACCCCTGTTCAAGCAATGAGCTAAAAATTGCATTGTCACTGTTGTAGTAGTGGCACAGACTATCTGACTAAGTAGGAGTCTGACTGACCTCTTGGGTCCATAGTAAGCTTCTCTGTGTCATTGTTTTTCCCATCTGTAAATTGGGGATAATGGTACTGACCTCCTTTATAAAGCACTTTGAAACTGACCAATGCAAAGTACTATATCATGTTATATCATGACCATTAATGTTACACTGTAAGCAAAGGTAGTAAGACATACTTATTTTCACACTTCATTGCTTTATTTAATCCTTTGTATTAAACATTGGGCCTGGTTGTTACAGCAAGCGTGATGCGCTTTTTCTGCTCAAGTTCAAGTTGCCTGGAGTGGTAGCATTTTAAAAAGATTCAGTTTCAGCACAAGTCCACATCAAAAAGGAGAAACAAAAGGTGCTGGAAATCTTTTAAAACCTATTTAGTGTTTGTGTTATGTTAAAATGATAGACCCTTGCCCTCTTTAAGAGACTACGACCAAAGGTTGAAAACTGTAAAGGAAAATTATCCTGCTGAACCTGGGGGGAACTAGCATTTTGTTCAATGCAACAAATGAACATGTGCCAAAGAGTTACATTCAAGAGCACAATCATCATTTAGTTACAGGCAATTAACAACAGTCCTCCAGCAGAACAAGAACGGGTCTACTTTAGGGGAAAACACATTGATTACTGCTACAGTAGTAGATTGGTTTCTGAATAAATTGCTTCAATTTAAAATGAGATCTGCTACAAGCATTTTGACCAATGGCTACATTTTTTCTCTCTTTATCATGATGGTTTGGCCAAGCAATCCAGTGAAAGAAACAGCTAATTAAAATAAAGTACATGCCCTCTCTAAACATACAGAATGATATGGCTGGTAATAAATGCATTCATGTTACACTAAGCCTACTATAATTATCAGGTGCACTTCTGAAATTAATCTTTGATCTACACCTGACTTTAACTTCCTCAGCAGTATCACAGAGGTCATTTAATATATACTGTATTTATTTATTTATGGCATTTGTACCAAGGAGTAAATCAAAGGAAAGTTAGTCTCTGAAATTCATACCTCACCTGGCTTCCTTTCAAGACTAGTTCTTACTCTATATAGATGGAGCTACCAAGTACAAATTATGCTTCAAATATTCTTTCTTGTGGGGAATGGCTAGAAGTGGAAAGGGCTAAAAGGATGTACTGCCCATTTATGGAAAAACTTAAAAGCCCACTTCTTCAAGTGAGTTGTGCCCACAAAAGCTCATGATACCATCTACATGTTTTGTTAGCCTTTAAGGTGCTATTAGACTATATACTGTTTTTTAAGTTTTTCCTGTTACAGACTAACTCGGCTACCCCTCTGAAGCTTTTACCCATTTAAAGGACAGGATAGACTCTAAAACTGGGAAAGTCTCGGGTGTATTCAAGGAGGCACTGCCCTACCCTAAGCCCAGGTTATATAAAACAAAAAAAGGAAGCTAAGCAAGGGAAAGGGAGGTAGAATCCAGGCAGGTTAAAGCATGTCATAGTCTCTCTTAAGCTCTAATCAGACCTGGGGACCTGGTATTATGGACATTACATTTGGGAGCTGTGAATCCAGGTCCTGAGGGGAGAATCTAAATTATTTATTTTAATTGCTTCTGTCCTAAGTCTTATTCAGATGGGGTAATTTGTTAATGTGTGTTGGCTTCTCTATTCCACAGGCTATTAAAACAAAGCTGGGGAAATTGAGGTGGAGAACATCTACTGCACTGTATCAAATCATAAGAACAGCCATACTGGGTCAGACCAAAGGTCCATCTAGCTCAGTACCCTGTCTTCCAACATGGCCAATGCTGAGTGCCCCAGAGGGAATGAATAGAACAGTTAAACATTCAATCATTCATCTCCCATCCCTCATTCCCAGCTTCTGGCAAACAGAGGCTAAGAACACCATTCCTGATCATCCTGGCTAATAGCCATTGATGAACCTATCCTCCAGGAATTCATCTAGTTCTTTTTTAACCCTGTTATAGCCTTAGCTTTCATAATATCATCTGTCAAGGAGTTACTCAGGTTGACTGTGCAATGTGTGAAAAAAAACACTTACCTTTCTTGGTTTTGTATTAAACCTGCTGCCTATTAATTTTGTTTGGTGACCTCTCTTCTGTTATGTGAAGGGGTAAATAAAATTTCCTTATTCAATGTTTCCACACAATTCATGATTTTATAGATCTCTATCATATTCCCCTTTAGGCAACTCTTTTCCAAGCTCAAAAGTAGCAGTCTGATTGACTTCTCCTTATATGACAGCCATTGCAAAGTCCTAATAATTTCTGTTGTCCTTTTCTGAATCTTTTCCAACTCCAATATATCTTTTTTAAGAAGTGGTGACCAGATCTTCATTTAGTGTTCAGGATGTGGGCATACCGTGTTCATTCACATACCTCACAATTTTGTTCTTTACAGTAGTTTCAGCCAGTTTGCCTGGTACTAAAGTTAGGCGTACTAGCTTGTAATTGCCAATCATTGCTGGGATCCTTCTTAAAAATTGGTGTCACTGGTTTAAATGGTAGGTTGCAAAATACAGTAAGTAATTCAGCAATTTCACATCTGAGTCCTGGAATACCATATAGTTCTGGTGATTTATTCATGTTTAGTTTATTAGTTTGCTCTAACATCTCAATTTAGGACAGTTCCTCAGATTTGTCACCTAGAAAGAATGGCTCAGACCAAAAAGGAAACACGAGGACTCTCAACACCTTTGCAATGGAGAGGGGCTTTTATAACTATGTAATTACAGAACTACGTCAGGCCCCAATCTTGCAATGACTTACACAGATATCTTAACTTTAAAAGGTGTGAAAAATCTCACCAAAATCAGTGGGACTACTCAGATTCTCTCAGCCTAAGCATGTATATAATTTTCTTCAGCACTGGGGGTGCAATGTACTTCTTCTGTAATTTCTACATGATTCTGGTTATCTTGGACAATCAACATATGAACAGGTTAACATATACCAACAAATGTGTGGGCTAAGAATTCTTATATGAAACTGAAGAAAAAATAATATGATTTTGAAGGGAATTACTTGAATATATTGACTAAAATTCATAACTTTTGTGCTGTAGGATAAAGCACAAGCTGGACAAAAATAGTTTTGGCAGCTGAAGTAAATAGAATCTCATCTAACAAAAATGAATTTGGAGTAGAAAATAAATGTTTCCTATAATATAAGAAGGCTGGCTAACAGAGGAATATTTCCTTGGGTCATATGACAGATGCTCCTAATGAACACAGGCAGTGTTTAGGATGGCAGAGAGAGTGCCACATACATAAAGATTAAGACTGAGTGAAGAAATGTACATTTTTCTTTAAAGATATTTATGAGGACTGCACAATAATTCATAATTTAAATATATGCCATATGGTAGTATATATTTACACTGTATGTGAGTATGTAAATAAATTGTTTTGGATCTATCCTTTCATTTTTATTATTTCTATATATCAATAAAATCTACTTTTATTTAAGACAACTGGAATAAGTTCATAGATACTTGCTACCTCTGGATAATCACTGGTGGGAACCCTAGGATATGTCCACAATGCAATAAAAAGTGTTTTGGAAGCATGCATAAAACAAACCCAAGCTAGCTAGTTCAAACAACAATAGGAGGATGGGTGGAAAAATGGGCTGTATGAGCTCTCCAAGGGCCCTTGTATGTATTCAGTTGGCTAGATGGGTGGCAAAATGGGCTGTATGAGCTCTCCAAGGACCCTTGTATGTATTCAATTGGCTAGCCTGTGCTGTTACTATGCCTTCATTTACATTATTCCAGCTAAAAAAACTTTGAAAATAATGAATGATCCTGTAGCACCTGAGGGTATGCCTACACTACCACCCTAGTTCGAACTAGGGTGGTTAATGTAGTCAATCAAAGTTGCAAATGAAGCCTGGGATTTAAATATCCCGGGCTTCATTTGCATCTTGCTGGGTGCCACCATTTTTAAATCCCTGTTAGTGTGGACTCCGTGCCTGCGTTCCACGAGGAGTAATGGTAGTTCGAATTAGCCTAATTCGAGCTACCTACTCCGTGCCGCGTGTAGCCGCGGGCACAGAGTCCAAACTACCGGGGATTTAAAAATGGCGGCGCACGGCAAGATGCAAATGAAGCCCGGGATATTTAAATCCTGTGCTTCATTTGCAACTTCTATTGACTACATTAACCACCCTAGTTCAAACTAGGGTGGTAGAGTAGACATACCCTTAGAGACTAATCAAAAAAATATAAATAGCATCATGGACATAATCCATTTCTTCAGATGACAAATATGGATCAAGGAGTCTAGGGGTACAAATATATAGCAGAAAAAGAGGGGAAAGGAGAAGGAACCCCCCATCAATTAAAGTGTCAGTGGTGTCTCGAAGGTACACCGATAGCATAATGTCTGAAGAGAGAGTCAACATAACCAGATAACCTGCTGTAAGTATGCCAATGCCTGAGATGGTGGGACAGCTGGGATTTCCAGGTTTGTAGATCTTGGGTGGCAGATACAAAGTTATTTCAGAAACCAGCTACAGAGAGAGTCTATGGAACTGGCCTTCATATGAAAATTTGACACATTCACCCAAGGACTGAACAAAGACAAGTCTTGGATGGGCAGTTATATTCAACACCCAAATTACATAAAAAGCTAAGTATCAGCCACTTACAAGCCTCTCTATTAGCCTCATTTAGCAAGGACACTTTCATTGATAAGTTTTTACCCCCCCCCCCTCCTCTTCCCTCTTTTTCTCCTATTTATTTGTACCTCTAGACCCCTTGCTCCATATTTGTCATCTGAAGAAGTGGGTAGTGCCCATGAAAGCTCGTGATACCATCTACATTTTTTGGTTAGTCTCTAAGGTGCTACAGGACCATTAATTGTTTTTGCAGTATTTTTTTTGTTATAGATTAATATGGATACACTTCTGAGATTATTCTACCTAGCTAGGTCAAATCTAGTTCAGGTATGTCTGCACATACTGCAGTCACATCTCCAGTCAAGTGCAGACATACACATAGGGTACGTCTAGACTACATGGCTCTGTTGATGGAGCCATGTAGAGGAGACAGGACGACAAAGGGAAACGAAGCTTTGATTTAAATAATTGCCATTTCGTTTAAATCAAAATGGACGCCATGCTGTGCTGAACAGTTGTTTGTCGGCACAGCGTGGCAGTCTAGACAGGGATCTACTGACCCCAGAAACCTTTGTCAACAGATCCTGTAAGTCTCATTTCACAGGTGCTTAACCCCTCTCCTACCCGAATGTTAAAAACATCACCTCAGCAAACAGTGCTTTGTCAGCAGGAGTGCTGTACTGCCAACAAAGCAAACACTGCTTGTCCGGAGTGGAAATTTTTTGTCAGCAAATCTGCCAACAAACAGCGTTTACGTTGCTCACCTTTTAGTGACATGTCTGTGGTGCTGAAAACTGGGCTGTGCAGACAAAGCCTGAGTAACCTGAAAGTGATTTATCTGAGTTACAGTTTATGCTTTTAATTTGTATAACCATTGATAGAAATCAATTGTTTCTTCATTCACTAGAAAATAATCATTTTTAAGGAATTTAAAGAACTTTTCTATTCTCGCTCTCTCTGTGCAAATCAAAGACATTGCGTTTATATGAATTTTTACAGCACTTGACATACTGCAGCTCTGATTCTGCTGGATCTCACAGTAGTAACATCATATATCTTTGGAGATAGAGTTTTAATTTCTCCTAAGAAATGAAGGATACCTAGTCACAGCAGGAGAGTAATTATACTAACTGCTTCCCATAAAATGTTAGCTCAGGAAAATGGCAAGATTGAAAAAAAAATGTAGAGGTTGCAAAAGAATGAAATGTACAATGTCTAAATGAGGAACACCACATTTTAAAGATATTTCATATTTAAAATTGAAAAGAAATCCATCCTGATACAGAATTGCATTAGTCTCTGTTTAACCCATCTCTCAAACAAGAACATTCTTAATCACATTAACCCTTCCTAATTAGGAATACTTCATGGAGCTATAGAAATTAGAGAGTCTACTCAATTACTTCAAGATCTTCCAGAAGAAAAATGAGCATAAGAAAGAAAGGGAAGTGATAAACTGTGGGAGGAAATGGAATACCAAGAATGTAAAACCATACAGCATAGAGTTTACATTCATTTCTAAGACTAATATTAAGCAATAATTAAACTCTACAAAGTTTATAGGACCAACCCATGAAATTTCCTTCCTTGTCCCTAAAGTTTAGATGTGAGCTTATATGGGTCTTCTATAATTAGAGGAGATTAGCAGGCAAAACTGCTAATTGAAACAGTTGGAAAAAAATCTGATATACTTCCCAATTGGCAAGACAGAACTGACAGAGACCAGGGATCTGAGTCCATGTTTAGTATTCTTACTAAGGTGTTTTGTGGAGGTGCCATACTGCTGCCTTCTGGTAAAGAAAAAAGGCCAAGAGCGAGGATTATGAAGCCAGGGTATAGTGTGTCCTGGATTATATATTCAGTCTCAAAATGTATACTGATTAGATCTGAGACTGTGTATAATAATGGCAGCAAACATTTTTTGGGGGAGGAATCAGGGAGAACATCACATTTATGCTTTTGGCTGTATATAAACTTCATCTAAAGTAACTGAGAATCGCACTTCAAACTTTTAGAACTGTCCAACAAACAAAGATGATTGAGTCATTTTAGTTGATCCTAGATTTTTTTCTACAATCATTTTCTGCTTAAGAAAAGAGTTGATAATGATTTCTATTCCATTTCTCAGACAGAATGGAACTTGGAAACAGCTTTTTTTTTTTTTTTTTTTTTTAACCATATAAACAGATTCTTATATAAAAAAAGACACACAAGTTTAAGGCATTAGCAAATATAGTGGTTCAAAGTTTTATTATAATGGGGTTTGTTTCTATTGGGAACTTACATTTTTGCCTAATTGTTGAAGTCATTAGGAACAATTAACAGACATCCTAGTGTAGAAACCTGTTAGTAACATATCTCATGTGATGAGCTCCCATTTAAAATCTTAGAAGTCTTATAGAATTTCAGTACATTATGGCAGAGGGAACTATTAGACTTGCAGTTTGTTTGCAGAAGGTTACAAAAGAAGTTGTTGCTTCTTCTCTCACTTAAATCTGAACAGTCAGTCATGATTATCACTGTGGAATATAGGCCATAATCTAATCCTAATGACTAAGAATACTCTTGAGATCAGCAATTTGGCTTACTTGAGCTCTTTACTCATGAACAGCATTATATTGGCATGCCAGTGATGCTACCATTAAAACTCTGTCAACAGAGCTGCTAAGCTGAAGCACTAAACTTACAGGATACTGGAATCTTCTGGTGAATTTGCTTTATAAATACTGCAAACTAAATTAAAATAAACAAAGTAAACAAAATGTTTTGAATCAGATACAAGTCCACACAAGATAAATCCTGAATTAAGCTTACCTATGCTTCTTCATCCTGAATTAAGCTTACCTATGCTTCATTTTCGCCATCGGGGCATTTTTGCGCAAAACAGTTCTTCCCTGTCTACATCGGCCCTCTTGCGCAAGTATTCTTGCACAAAAGGGCTTTTCCCCGAGCGGGAGCATGAAAGTATTTGCGCAAGAAGCACTGATTTTGTACATTACAAAGTCAGTGCTCTTGTGCAAATTCAAGCGGCCAGTGTAGACAGCTGGCAAGTTTTTGTGCAAAAGCGGCTGCTTTTGCTCAAAATCTTGCCAGTCTAGATGCATCCGAGGAGAATGGGTAACCACTGATCCATAGGTACATAAGGTATGTTCTCAGATACAGATATTTGCCCTGGTGTAGCCAGACAATAGAAGAGAACTAGCAGAAACCTTTTCTTCTCTAGTCTGTCTGTCACCAGCTGCCAGTGAAGAATGGGGGAGTCAGTGGGCCCTGCACCCCCATCCACAGTCAGATGTGACTCTCAGCCAGCAGATGGAACAGAAGGTTTATTAGTCAACAAGGATACAGCATAGAACAGACCTATCAGCATAGTAAGTCAAAGCAGCCAGTTCAATCCCTCTTCGGGAGAAGGTGCTCTAAGCCAGGAACCTGACTCTTCCCCTGCACCTCTAGCCAGCCGAGACTGACTTACCTGCAACTTGTGGTCCCCCGGCCCCCATCCAGGCTCTTCCTATGGCCTTTGTCCTGCTTCTCAGTTAAAAAATGTCACATGGCTGCACTCCATCCTGGGCTCAGGTTACAAAGGCTATAGGCCACTGTGTACATGCAGGAGAATGGGGCAGCCCCCCTCTGTGGGAGTCAGAAATTCCCATCATCTTCTAGATCCCAGGTGAGCAATTAAACAGCAGTGATTCACCATGGTTAGCCCCTGGCAGGCTGCTGCTGCTAAATTTACCTGCGCCTCCACAGATATGGATGGATTGCCACTCCCATTGGCTGTGGATTACTGTTCCCGGCCAATGGGAGCTGTGGGAAGTGGCAAAGACCAGGACACTGTTTCCTGCAGTTCCTCTTGGCTAGCAATGGCAATCTGCATCCAATGGGAGCTGCAATCACCCATACCTGCAGAGGTGAAGGTAGATAGAGCAGCAGCAGTAGCCCTCCTGGGGCTAACCCTGGCAAAGCAGATCCAACCTATGGGCTGGTATTTGTCCACCTCTAATTTAGTTATTGATACAGTGACCAAGGAAAGTGATGCACATGCTTGGGGCTACTATAAGAGTAGAAATCACCTGCAACACAACAAGATGAATGAAATCCCCTAGTGTGTCACACCAGCGCAGAAGATTTTACTGACAAACAGTACTTCAAAACACAAATAGCAAACACAGACATGGGACATTTTTTTTATTATTTGTTGTTAAATGAAGAACAGGGAAAAAGTGAAGAAACGGAAGAAGAAAACATGGAAAGAAAAGTAAAATGGCATCTGTTTCTCTCTACCAGGAATCAATCACAGGTTTCTAAAAAGTTAGATCAAAACTTTTCATCTTTGTCTGAGGTCCCTTCTCTGAAACATTACCTTCTGTGTAGCTGCCAGGTCAGCCAAGACAATGACCCAAGTTTTAATCCCTTGAGGCAGTCTGCTGTTCCACCTAAGCCATTAGATTCAATTGGTTATAAGCACTGGTCTAGAGAATCAAACTTTCATTGAGTTGGAGAGCTTCCAAGATGCTGGGATGTATCCCAAAACACAATTCTGGGAACTAATTTTTAAGGAGGTGAACATTATCATATTCAGTTCTTTGAGCCAAAAGGGTTGTATCTTGGGACAATGCCAAAACACATGAATCAGTGCAGCTGTGGGAAACCCACAACTCCAGCAGCTGTTTATAACGGCAAAGCTCATGCACTGTAACCTGTGTGGGGACCAATGTGAATGAAGTAATTTTCTGCTCGATCAGCCTTAATAGTAGATCAATAGTAGAGTTTTTAATGTTTTGCAAGGCACTTTCCTATTGGCTAGGGTTCACAGTTATATTCAAACTTTTATTCTAGGGCTGGCAAGCGCAATCTAAATTAAGCAGGATCTTTTGGGTCAGGAAGTTTTAACATACTATAGAGCTGGTTGGCGAACCTATTGAAACTGCCTATATCAGTAAAAATCCTTCAGCCTCTGCTGTTCCCAGTATATCAAAACCAAATATGTCTTTCAAGGGATGCATAAGCTGCAGGTAATATCATGCAGCTGGAGTACGTAGGTAGGATTGTTGTTGAAGTGCTTAAAGAGAGAAACTGATCGTCTGAGATCAATTGACAGACCCAGATTATCCCTTTATCTATCTACCCTCTCCATGTTAGTGTCTTCTTGTCAATTGTGAACAATGGGTTGCCCCAGATTAAAGCATTAATGTGAGAGAAGGGATAGAATTTAAATTTTCTAGCAAAGTGACCCATGTTTTACAGCCAGTGCTATAGGGGATATTTTATGATGAAAAAGGCCGTATGCTGACTCCAATATTCCTGCCAATGGGAATGAGTGGACCAACTGTTTTTTCACCAGCAGTCAGGGAGAGATCAGCTTTGTTATGTATAGAGCCATAAGAGAGCCTAGATAAGGATAAATAGAAGCCTCCAGATTTTACTGGGAGTTGCAATTTACACAAAGTCATTCTTTACTTTCTCTTATTTTCCCTCCATGAAAAAATTTCCTGAAATAAAATGGAAGAATAGTAACTGACAGTCTCTCAGGATCTACAATATCCAGGAAATCGTATTCATTCTGTTAATTTTGCGTGAAGGCAATCAGTAAGGGTCTGCCCAGATCTCTCACTACCTGGGCTAATATGATTAATATTCATCTAGATTAATTTTGACCAGATTCTCTACCTCATCAGGGATGAGTATCCCTAAACATTTCACTATAGTTGGGCTGCTACCTTAAATTCCTAGAAAACATATTTTGAGGAGACTCAAGGGGGTTGGGAGAACAATCTTTCACAGCGGGGATGGCCAAAGATCTCAGTGACTGAAAACACTGTGTGCCAAAGCCATCACATTACTTTGGCTGTTTTCGACGTGCAATGACTCCCAGGTGGCTGCCTCACAGCTCCTTCAACCAAGCTTCAACCTTACTCTAGGCAACAAATTAATCCTGATTTTTACAAAACACTCTCTGAGGTGATTTTGAAATACTATTTATTGATCTACTTAGGGTGATCTTGGTCTGAAGCCTGTGATCCCAGTTTGTGATCTTTCTACAGGATGAAAACTGCCTCTAAATTTCAAAGGGAGGACAAATCTAAGAGCTCTTTTTAATATCAAAGGGAATGAAGGATTTCCTCTTTGGATGATGAATGAGCAGATGTTTGGAAGAGCTAGTGCCTAATAAAGGTGGAAAACCTTAGTGAAAAAGTTCAGTAGGAGAAATATGAAGGACTATCTGGTGTTGGTGAAAAATGCCATAGGAAGAAAAAATGGCAACCAATTTTATCCATTTACTGAGTAAATCTCTCATGCACAAACCTGGAAAGAATACAAATCTCTACCCAAAGGTGTAGTTTGAGGGGAATATAAAATATCCTTATCTTCTGGAAGAAAGAGAGAATTTATCTCACCTACAAGACCTTTTCTATCTTCTCCATAAGATGATCTAAGAGGGCCTCAATTTCTCTCATGGTTTGTTACTCAGAAGGTCTGAGTGCCTGCAGCTTCCAATTACTTTAAGTTTAATTCTTCCATTAGTGGCTAGCGCCGTATTTATGCAATACACAGAGATAAATTACATGATCGGTCTCATTCCTTTGCTTTGAAGAAACAGAAGGATGTGCCCACACTAAGCTTCTATTTGCCTTCTGACTTCTTCAGGAAGTCCATTTAATTTTTAAGCAACTTCTGCAAATACCTTACTTTTGCAAATAATCCTATGGCACAACCAAGATTGACAGAGATGAGTAGAATCAGAGTGAAGCAGTGGTTCCTGGGACAGGAGAAAATGATTATAAGATTTTAATCCCGGTCTCTGATCTCCAGATTTTTGTCTTGAAGGTGCATATTTTCTCACTCTGTAAATATCATCTGCTCTGAGAGGCCAGATCATATGGAGTGGCCTTACTGAGCTCTAGTTTAGCTTTCACGCCCAAAGATAACCACTTTTTAAAAACATCTATAATGACATTCTAATGGCTTTCTTTCTGTTCTGCAGTGAAGGAGAGCTGATGAGCCAGACCCATCAGGGAATTAATGAAACTCCCTCCTACCTTACTGCAGTCATAGTAACCTGCACTTAGGTAAATGTTCTTGGAAGTGAAGCTAGTTGAAAGGGCAGGGTAGGGAACTGAAATTCATTCTGATGGATACAAATTACAGCGAGTAGTATTTGGGGATAAAGCTGATTGAGACTGGCTGATGCCAAATTATTTTTTAGGTACACTGGTATTAACATTTTTTTCTTATCAGTATCAGTATAATGTCCAGAGTTTGAACAAAAGGTTATACACCACAAATATCTTATTTAATATATGCCTGCTTAAAGAGTCATGCAACATTACTTTTTCAACTAAGATAAGACTGCCTGTGTTTTACCTGAAAGCTTTATGCAATGTTGGTCTGTGTTATTTGACACTGAAGGCCAGATGATTGATTTTTTCTGAATGATATTGGAAGTTCAACACATATCTTATCCACCTAATTTACTGCCTTCCAGGCTAAGTATGATCTGGTGATATTAGGACTGAGAGCTGGTAGATCTGATACATTGCTGTCCCAGTGGATGTCACATGCAAGTAAGGTATTCACATCACGGCTGCAGATATGAACTTCATGTAAAATATGGAAGTTCAGTTCAGGAAAGCCGATCTGTTTGACATCTTTCTGTTGATCTAGCTTCTGTCCCATACCATCTGAATTTTCTCATCAAGAGAACAATACAGTTGGTCCCCGAGTTGCGAATGGTCGACTTACGACCATTCGCAGTTACAACCAAAAGTGTAGTAAATGGCGGACCCCAAGTTATGAACGCGATCCGTGCTTACAAACAGCACGGTCATGTGTAACTCAATGGGGTCTGACTTATGAACAAACCGAGTTACGACTAATTACTTGGTCTGTAACCGGTTCGTAAGTCAGAGACAGGTTGTAGTCCATGGATGGATGACTGATCTAGGAGCTATGATGTACAGAAAACATGAGATCCTTTCTCCATCCTTCAGATGCTAGCTGGCCCTTCTCAAGCTTCAGCATTGTGGAGGCAGCTGTACAGAAGTCTTTATACAGAGCACCAACTTCTTTTGCTCTTCTTTGATTTTACCATTGGAAAAGTCAGTCAAACATTGAACTTTTTGTTCTGAAAATGCTATTTTTGAAAAAAAAAAAACATTTTCCAATGAGAAAATCTTTCATTTGAAATGTTTTGACCAGGCCTAGATTATAAAAGCAGCATACCAGCTGTTTGCCATCTGAAAGCGCTTATGAGAAAGAAATGTATAGGCTTTATAGTATGTAAAAATGTTGCACATTACCTAGGTAATAAGTATTGTGGTTTTTTTGTAGAGTCATTTATGCAGGTGACAAACAAGCATGCTGACATGATGGCAGCAGTGGAGTAAGATGCAAGAATGCAGGGGGAAAAGAGGGATAGGCTAAGACAACATGCTTACAAGTTGCAACAAATACATTTGTCATCTGCTATAACAAAGTAGAAAATAGCAGAGCCCTATGTCTGCCCCTGGCATAGAAACCGGTATGTTAGTTTATATGTTTTGTCTTTTAATCATACACAGTAAAAAATATGATATGGTGAAATATTTGATCACATTCTTTATAGTGTGTTCAGTGCTAAAATGCACATCCTTAATATTCCCAGAAGGCACTGTGCAATTAAAGGCTACGCTGTAATTCCAAGCTACCATGTAATTTAACATCAACATGGGAGATTCAGTCTATGACAAAAAATAGTCTCATTTTTGCAGGAGATACCCACTATTCAAGGATATTCTCTGTCTCTCTCTCTTTTGTCTAACATTATATTACTTATTAGATTGGTAAATTGTTGTATGTTTCCTTGAAATTAATCCCCATGAAAAATATAAAACTGCAGTGTGTGATTCATACATTATATAATATAAAATAGTCTGCCAGTAATTAGTTTGTGCTTGGTTGTCTATCAACATTCATTTCTGGAGGGTTCCAAAATCTAGTTGAACTTGTACCAGTTTTACAAATGATAAATGATAGCTACCATTGATAACTTAAAATCAAGAGGAGGTACCCGAGAAACAGAATTCTCTTCCCTTGTTTAAAAAGAAAACAACATGATTGAACAATAGTAAAACAAAGAGTTTTTGTCTAGTAGAGTGCAGAAGGGAAGTGAGGCTTACTATGGTTCTCTTCATATCCCTTCCACTACTGATTCCCTTTGTTAACTTAGGCAAGACATGTAGGAGCAGATTTTTAAAGGTATTGAGGGATTGCTGCACTCAGCATTATAACGTCTAACTGATCCTAACTCCCAAAGTTGGCAGAGAAAGTTCTAGAATGCTGGAACTTTGGGATCCAACTCCTGAGCTCAGTTATTCTTACTGTAATGTACCTTAAATGGACTCTGACTATACTGTACTTTATTTGCAGAGCAAATTTACCATTTTCAATGTCCCTGAGCACTTATTAAGCTTAAGATATTGAGATCAGGCTTCACTGAATGAAAGGTGTTTAGAATTAAATAGCCCTAATGATAATATAATAACGAAACACTATAGTTAGAGTTACCAGAGGGGCAGTTGTTTTAAATCAATGATTACTTAGAGTTGATACAGATGAGAAAGGTCTTTGTTTAACAAGGAGGCTGTACATTTTTACTTTCTTTTTGAACAGTAACAATGCACTGTATATAGTTTACGAAGTTTTAAGCCATTACTTATATATCTAATGAGCATTCCAGATTCTGAATTTTACTTGTTTATAAAAGCAAGCTGCAAAACAAAAAATGCCCCAAAATTAATACTTAAAAATTATAATATCCCTGAAGATGTCTTTTAATGTTTGGAAAGCAAATTTCCCTGATCTATTGCTAGCTACCAACTGTTCCAAATAATCAGAAAATAATAAATACACATTCCTAGCAGAGACTAAATGTGGGTCTAAACAAGAAACCTAAAACAGAATGTTGCCATGGTGATTTACAGAAAACCAAGCAAGCTGTGCAAACCTTGTCCTGCTAGGAGACCTGAGAGACTAGCTAGAATTTTTATCTGTCACAGTTAATTTCTCATTTTACTGAAACAGTTGTCAAAGAGCAATGTACATAGAATGCTCATAATAGATACCTTTCACATTTTATAGACACACTAGTGTCATTTTGCAAATGAATATGTCAGATTCATAGCAATTTTTTTTAAAAAATATGCTATTTCTAGCTTTCTGAATATTTCTTCATATGCATGATCACAAGGCGATATCCTATGGTATGTTTGCTATACTGATAGGTCCTTGAAGAGATGTAGGAGGAACAGCGTGAATATGCAAAGTTTAATTCATGCACATTGCCAGATTAAAAGATTGTCTGTGACAGAACGCCTACATGGGTAGGTTCTGTATAGCATTACTACAATTGCTGGTATGGAAAAGTAACAGAAAAGGAGAGAATAATAAAAAAGACCTATTAATATCAATTAATCATTGGTTTTAAACTCACCCAAAAATTAACATTATTTATGCTAGATTATTTATATATTAATTGTACTACTAAATGATAAACTATGGTCTTTTAGT
The DNA here is from genome assembly GCF_052426305.1 of Pelodiscus sinensis. NCBI lineage: Eukaryota > Metazoa > Chordata > Testudines > Trionychidae > Pelodiscus > Pelodiscus sinensis. The sequence goes on from NC_143052.1 coordinate 206,781,953, forward strand.
GTTTACTGAACTGATCTCATGTCATGAGTTCATATACAGTAATTCCTCATTTAACATGTGCCCACTTAACAAGTTTTCGTGATAGCATGATTTTTTTTTGGCAACATTTTTCGAACAACACAACCTATCCCCTCAATAACACGATTTCCCCTACCAGCCGGCAGTTGTGGGGGGCTTCCCCTGTCTCCCTGCAAAATGGCAGAGGATCGCTGCTCACTGCGCCATTCCCCGGTGACCCCCTCTGGCCGGATGCTTTGCTCCCTCTCCTCTGCCCCCCATTTACAGCCAGCAGCTGGATTTCCCCAGCTGACCAGTACCCGGCAGCTGTGCAGGACTTCCCCTACCTCCTTGCAAAGCGGCAGAGGTTCACTGCTCGCCACGCTGTTCCCTGGTGACCCTCTCTGGCTGGATGCTTCACTCCCTCTTTTCCGCCCCCCGATTGCAGCCAGCAGCTGGGTTTCCCCAGCTGGCTGGTCACCGGCAGCTGTGCGGGGCTTCCCCTGTCTCCTTACAAAGTGGCGGAGGTTTGCTGCTCACTGCACCGTTCCCCGGCCATTCCCCTCTGAGGATGCTTCGCTACCTCTCCTCCACCCCCCCCCCCCCATTTATAGCTGGTGGCTGGATTTCCCCAGTTGACCAGTCATCGGCAACTGCACGGGGCTTCCCCTGCCTCTTTAGAAAGTGGCAGAGGTTTGCCGCTCACCACACTGTTCCCCGACAACCCCTCCTCACTGGACACAAGGCATCCAGCCAGAGGGGGTCACCGGGGAATGGTACGGTGAGCGACGAACCTCTGCTGTTTTGCAGGGAGGCAGGGGAAGTCCCGCACAGCTGCCGGCGACCGGCAAGCTGGGGAAACCTGATTGTTGGCTGCAAGCCTCCTCCCCTGTCCTTCCTTCCCTTCTCCAGAGCCAAACATCTCCCCTCCCTGCTATAACCCAGTCCCTTTGCTCCCCCAACCTTATGTCCCGGTCCCTGCTGCTAACAAGTGCAGGCTGGAGTTGCGAGTGCCCGTGCGCTTGAAACACGACCCCCACCTTTTCCATTATTTTCAATGGGAAAATTGACCCCGCATAACATGTTTTCACTTAGCACGATCATTTTCTGAAATGTATCTACTATGTTAAGTGAGGAATTACTGTACCTCTGAACAGCAGATACCAGCCTACCTGCTGATCTATTACTAAACTTCAAAGATGAACAAGCTGGTTTAGACTAATTTCCCAGGTCAATACTTGCAAGGATAAATGGCAAAACACCTATTGAATAAATGCCAAGCCAAACAGATCATTTGATTATCTTCACATTCTTATCTTTTACTATTCCTTAGTGCAGTAGAATATCCATAAAGTATTATTGTCTTCTTATTTTGGGATGATGGGAAATGAACGTTAAAAGTTATTATTTATTATAGTTTCCCTTGTGGTCCTGTTTGGGATTTAGCCACATTTCTCACGTGACAAGAGTAAAACTGAAGAAACTGGTGCCTTAATGTAAAAAGATATCTGAAAAAAAGTGAGAAACTGGTCCTTTAAAAATGGGATAATAATAGTACAATAAATAATGGACATTGGGATTTTGATGGCGTATGGAGATCATCAGGAATAGCACAGGTCAAAGTGGAATGTACTACGGGAGGCAAAATGCGAAAGTGGACTGAGAGCCTTATTTTTAGTAACCTGCTTTCTTCTTCATCCTAATGACATGGGTGGGAAACTACTGTGGCCATTAATTAAGCTCAAAGCACCTGATATCAGTGGATAGTGAAAACAGGAAGACCTTTAAAGTTTGTCTCTCAACATTCCCCCTCAAAGACCATTGGATTAAAGACAGAACTAAAATCTCTGCAAAAAGAGGTGTCTCAGAAAAGGCAGTAACCTTCCTAGTGGGAGATTTATGTACTATTTTTCATGAGAGGCAGAACCTATTATCCATGACTTTTCTAATATTTGGACTTACTTCTTACAGAAAATTATTGAAGTTTTATTGCCAGTAATTCTACTAAACTGTTATCAGTTCCCACACCCATGAGTTGTGAAATATATCCTGTATACAGACATTATTAAAAAGTGTTATTTCAGTGTATTTCTTCTGGTGACAATCACAGCTGACAGCGGGCTTCCATGGTTTACATCAAAGACCTTCACAGATGCAAGGAAGCAAACAATCAACTATTGCTATTCAGTATGTCAGACTTATAAAGCGAAGGATATCCTCAGAAAGTTTACAAATGCAACATCATTAAAATGTACAGTAGCTATATTAAAAAATCATAGACTTACCCCTCTTATGTAGAAGAATGCTGGCATGTCTGCGTCCATTTCCATTTTCAACATAACATGAGTAATTTCCCAGGTCCCCCTCTTCCACAGAGTCAAGAATTAATGAGATAGAAACTTCCTGTTCTCCAAGATGTTCCTTAATAACTCTATAAAAATGAATAATATTCTGTTTGTACCATGTCAAAGCATTAGATAATCATGATACAATGCTACTAACAAGTCACAGCACTCTGCATCAAACCATAGCCAAATTTGAAGCCAATCTTAATTAGATTATATTATGCTCTTTTCTTCCTCATTCCTAATGAGGAGGTTTGGTTTTGTAGATGTTAATGAGAGCTGCAGTTAATTGTCTTCCTTAAGCAGCATGATGCACACACTGATAATATATTGTGAGCTTAGAAGGAGACCTTGATGAGAAGTTTGCATGCTGTTTAAAAGCAGGATATAATCTCTTAAAATGATGGGATATGATGTAAGTCTGGAGAGGTTCCAAATGGCTAAATCCAGGTCAAGAGTGATGCTAGCTGTAAGGCCCAAGCTCTGCTTTTGTACAAAGGCACTCTTCTGAGATTCTTTGCAATTTCAATAGGAAGCAACATGACCATTTTTATAGTAAGAAAACTCATTACTTTGTTTTACTGAACAGTTATAAAGCAGCAGTAAAAGCTGGAAGAGTTAATGTTCCATCAGTTAATGCCATTTCAAGTGGATGTTAAAAGTGAGCACCTCCTGGGCACTTTGGATACCACCTGTCTACCCTTTGTACTCACTGTCCCCATACTAGCTTCAGAATTGTTTTTTTAAAAAACCCAATCAAGCAAGCAGGAAATTGCTTCAAATTCTCATCACCTCCACTATCCACATGGCCAAAGAAAATAGAAAACACTCTTCAGGGTCCTCCCTGAATAAACACAAAATAAGTGAGCTGTGAAGAGGGTTATCACCTCTTGAAAACTTTTAAAGCCCCAAGTCTCTGGATGAAAGGTGATGGGGGAGCTTTAAATAAGATATACAGCATAGTACAATTCTATGTAATCTGGTGTATTGGACTAGGGCTCTGTGGAATGCATTTGCTGAAGTGGTTTTTACCCATGAAAGTTTATTCCCAAATAAATCTGTTAATCTTTAAAATGCCACAGGAGTCTTGATTGAATAATCTGGAATATTTACATGGCCCTTAATGTCTTTGATATAAGATTTCCTCTGTTACTTTAGTTTGTCTGAAGATATTCAGTCTTAATTTCAAAATTGGACTACATTAGCAAGGTTATGGAGTAGAAAATCTTTTAGTAACAAATAAAATGTAAATACGCTAACTTTAGTCTGTCATAGGTATTCATTATGGTTAATATAGCTATTGTCTACACTGCATATATAATTCATTAAGAACTCTTTGCTGTCCTGTCATTTTATACAGGTAACTATCTATAACTAAGCAACCAGAGGGAATTAGCAACCAGGGGACCACAAACAGAGGAGTTTGAGAGGGAGAGAATGAAAAAGGCATGAATACTAACTTTGGGATTAGAATTCTGTGTCTGGAGACTGTTTAACCCCTTATTCCCTTTGTCACCCTCATCTAGCCTCAGTCATCCTTGTGATCACCCTCCTCCTGTGTGGTTAACTAGGGGGTAGAGATGACCTAGGAAAGAAGGCCATAAAAGCCAGAGGCTAAGCAACCAGGAGACCACAAACAGAAGAGTTTAAGAGAAAGTTTGCAAGACGGAGTCCTAGTACAATCAGTATCGTTGGGAAGGGTCACATTACCTGTGCCAGGCACTCCTTTCGTTTAGATATTGGTATAGAAAGTACGCTTATTAAGTTTGCAGATGATACCAAGCTGGGAGGGGTTGTGACTAATCTGCAGGATAGGGTCATAATTCAAAATGACGTGGACAAATTGGAGGAATGGTCCGAGGTAAACAGGATGTAGTTTAATAAAGACAAATGCAAAGTGCTCCACTTAGGAAGGAACAATCAGTTTCATACATACAGAATGGGAAGCGACTGTCTGGGAAGGAGTACGGCAGAAGGGGATCTAGGGGTTATAGTGGACCACAGGTTGAATACGAGTCAGTAGTGTGATGCCATTGCAAAGAAAGCAAACATGATTCTGGGATGCATTGACAGGTGCGTTGTGAGCATGACATGAGAGGTCATTCTTCCACTCTACTCTGTGCTTGTTATGCCTCAATTGCAGTATTGTGTTCAGTTCTGGGCACCGCATTTCAAGAAAAATGTGGAGAAATTGAAGAGGGTCCAGAGAAGAGCAATGAGAATGATTAAAGGTCTAGAGAACATGATCTATGAGGGAAGGCTGAAAGAATTAGGTTTGTTTAGTTTAGAAAAGAGAAGACTGAGGGGGGGACATGATAGCAGTTTTCAAATATCTAAAAGGGTGTCATAAGGAGGAGGGAAAAAAACGTGTTCATCTTGGCCTCTGGGGATAGAACAAGAAGCAATGGGCTTAAACTGCAGCAAGGGAGGTTTAGGTTGGACATTAGGAAAAATTTCCTAATTGTCAGGGTAGTCAAACACTGGAATAGATTGCCCAGGGAGGTTGTGGAATCTCCGTCTGTGGAGATATTTAAGAGTAGGTTAGACAAATGTCTATTAGGGATGGTCTAGACAGTATTTGGTCCTGCCATGAGGGCAGGGGACTGGACTCGATGACCTCTCAAGGTCCCTTCCAGTCCTAGTATTCTATGATTCTATGATGGGGGCAAGTGATCAAAGCCCACAGATAAGTCATAAACATGGAGACCTAGGAGACAGGTGAGAAATTGTGGGAAGCATGGGTTATAATAGCAAAGATAAAAGAGGAACAAGGCAGAACTGGGGGGGGGGGGGAAGGGGGCAAAAACAAATCAGTAAGGGTACGTCTACACTACAGCGCTAGTTCGAACTAACTTAGTTCGACTTAGTTAATTCGAACTAAGCTAGTTCGAACTAACGCATCTAGAACTAAAAACTAGTTCGAACTAGCGTTTTGCTAGTTCGAACTAGTAAGTCCACATTGAGTGGACTCTGAACAGGGCTTAAGGATGGCCGGAAGCAGTGCCGGCAGGGCATCAGAGGAGGACTTAGAGCGTGGAGATACTGTCTCAGGCTAGCCGAGGGCTGCGCTTAAAGGGTCCCGACCCCCACCCCGGACACACAGTTCTAAGGGGTGCCCCGCTTGCAAAGAAGTTCTGGCTTGGAGTGTCCGGAGTGCCCACACTGGGCACATCACAGCACTCGGCCATCAGCCCGGCTGCACTTGCCGCAGGCTGCCATCTGGGGAGAGGGAGTAATTGGGGGGCTGCAGGAGAGCTTCCACCCCCAGAAGCCCGCAGAGCCAGCCCAGTCCTCCCCATCGGGGGCTCGTACCCCATTCCTCCCTCACCTCCTTCCACTTGCCCTTCCCTATCCCCCCTTCTTATTGATGTATAAAATAAAGATAACGTTTCTTCAAACACTGACTCTGTCTTTATTGAAAAAAACTGGGGGAGACTGGGAAAAGGAGGTGGGAGAGGGGAAGAGAAAGGCTGGGAGAGGGGAGGGCAACTAACATGATCAGGGGTTGGAAACAGGTCCCAGATGAAGAGAGGCTAAAGAGACTGGGACTGTTCAGCTTAGAAAAGAGGAGACGGAGGGGGGACAGGATAGAGGTCTCTAAAAGCAGGGGTTGGGTGGAGAGGGTGCATTCAGAAAAGTTCTTCCTGAGTTCCCATAAAGAAGGACTAGAGGACACCAAAGGAAAGGAATGGGTAGCAGGCTTGAAACTAGTAAGAGAAAGTTGTTGTTCTTGACAAAGCAAATAGTTAACCTGTGGAACTCCTTGCTGCAGGAGGCTGTGAAGGCTACAACTAGAACAGAGTTTAAAGGGACGTGAGATAAAGTCATGGAGGTTGGGTCCATGGAGTCCTATTAGCCAGAGGGTAGGAGTGGTGTCCCTGCCCAAAGTTTGTGGAAGGCTGGAGAGGGATGGCACGAGACAAATGGCTTGGTCACTGTCTTCGGTCCATCCCCTCCAGGGTCCCTAGGGTTGGCCTCTGTCGGCAGACAGGCTACTGGGCTAGATGGACCTTTGGTCTGACCCAGGACGGCCATTGTAAGCTCAGGGCTCAGTGTCGGGGGTCTCAGTGGACCCCCTTGATTTTCATGCACACCTGCTCCTGGGTGGCCAGGCTGGCAGCTCTCCTGCCCTAGACGGCCACTTTCCTGTGCCTAGTGCGGAGATCGTGGACGAGGTCCACGATGTCCGCACTAGCCCAGGAAGGTGCCCGCCTCTTGCGGTCCAGGGCAAGCTCCTGGGAGCCGCCAGCCTGGTCCCGGCAAGAGGGGGGGGCTGGGGGGCATCGGGTGGGTGGCTCTGTGCCGTGCTAGGTGCAGGGTCTGCTAGCTGGGTGCTGGCAGGCTTGCACCTGGCACGGGCACCGTAGCCAGCCCGTGCCCCTTTAAGGGGTCCGGGGCCGGGAGGGGGGCATAGAGTTTCCCTGGTGTTGGCCAGAGTGGCCACCAGGGAAACCTGGGGAGGGCTAGCCTCCCACTAGTTCGAACTAAAGGGCTACACAGCCCTTAGTTCGAACTAGCTAGTTCGAACTAGGCGTTAGTCCTCGTAAAATGAGGTTTACCTAGTTCGAACTAAGCGCTCCGCTAGTTCGAATTCGAACTAGCGGAGCGCTAGTGTAGCGCATGGGAAAGTTAGTTCGAACTAACGTGAGTTCGAACTAACTTTCTAGTGTAGACATACCCTAACTTAGTTGTCTGTATACTAATGTGAGAAGTATGGGAAATAAGCCAGGAGAACTTGAAATGCTACTAAATAAACACAAGTATGACATAGTTGGCATCACAGAGACTTAGTGGGAAGATATGCCTGACTGCAATATTGGTAGAGAAGGGTACAGCCTGCTGAGAAAGGATAGGTGGGGGAGGAGGAGTAGGTGTTGCCTTATATATTAAAAATGTATATTCTTGGGCTAAGGTTGAGATTGACATGAGAAGGATATCCTTGAAAGGATAAAAGGGGTAAAAAAACAAGGATGATGTCATGGTAGGGGGTCTATTATAGACCACCTAACCAGGAAGTGGATGAGGCTTTTTTTTAAACAACTAACAAAATCATCCAAAGCGCAGGATTTTGTGGTGATGAAAGACTTTGACTATCCAGACATCTGTTGGCAAAATAACACAGTCGGGCACAGATTAGCCAACAAGTTCTTGGAATGTATTGGAGACAATTTTTATTTCAGAGATGGAGAAAGCCACTACTGGAGAGGTTGTTCTAGATTTAATTTTAACAAATAGGGAGGAACTGGTTGAGAATTTGAAAGTGGAAGGCAGCTTGGGTAAAAGTGATAATGAATTGATAGAGTTCATGATTCTAAGGAATGTTAGGAGGGAAACAGCAAAATAAAGACAATGGATTTCAAGAAGGAAGACTTTAGTAAACTCAGGTAGGTAAAGTCCCATGGGAAGCAAGGCTAAGAGAAAAACAATCGAAGACAGTTGGAAGTTTTTCAAAGAGACATTAAAGGCACCAGAGCACACTATTCCACTGCATGGGAAAGATAGAAAGTATAGCAAGAGAAAACCCTGGCTTAACCAGGAGAACTTGAATGATCTAAAAATAAAAATGGAGTAATATAAAAAGCGGAAACTAGGACAAAGTCCAAAGAATGAATATAAACAAATAACACAGGCATGTGATGAGCAACATTAGAAAGGCAAAGGCACAAAATGAGTTCAAATTAGTTAGAGACATAAACGGTAACAAGAAAACATTCCACAGGTTGAACCTCTCTAGTCTGGCACTCTCTGATCTAGCCACATCTGTGGTCCAGAATAATTTTAGTTAGATGGATGTCAAATTATGATGGGTGTGGCCAAGTTTCCTACAGTGCCATAAAGTTTTCTTAGAGCCTCCAGTCCCGGCTCTCTGTGTTGTGTGCTGTTATTTAGTTCCAGTGTACCACTAAATGTCTTGTACGAGCCCAGTAAGTGTTGGAAGTGTTGGTAATGCTGACAGACAATATTGACCTCCTGTGGTTCAACAAATTCTCTGGTTTGGTACCAGACCAGAGAGGTTCAACTTGTACAAATATATTAGAAACAAGAGGAAGACCAAGGACAGGTTAGGACTACGTCTTAATGAAGAGGAAAAAAATAACAGAAAATGTGGAATGACAGAGCTGCTTAATGATGTCCTTGATTCAGTTTTCACCAGGAAAACTGGTAGTGATTGGATGCCTAGCATAGTGGATGCTGGAGAAAATGAGGTAGGTTAAGAAGTTAAAATAGGAAAAGAACAAGTAAAAAGTACTTAGAAAAATGAGATGTCTGCAAGTCACCAGGTTGATTAATTGCATCCTAGAATTTTCAAGGAGCCGATTGAGGAGGTATCTGAGCCATAATCTATCATCTCTGAAAAGCCTCAGCCTCCAGTGCTGCACCCGCACCCCCAGCCTGTAGGCTATCTGATGGGGTCTCCAGCCAACCATGGCCTGTCTGCAGCTTATCTGGTATCAGGGAACGAGGCTCCAAGGGTCAGCCCCAGCATCCAGTGGCTCCTCTGCAGCTTGCAGGCTCTCTGTGTGGGGATGCAGGTTCTTGGAGCTGCCTCCTGCAGGCTCCTCTCACACCCCCTATTTTCTGCTGCCTGTCCAGAGGAGGGACAAGACTCTAAGGGTGTGTCTAGACTACATGCCTCCTTCGACGGAGGCATGTAGATTAGCCAGATCGGAAGAGGGAAATGAAGCCGCGATTAAAATAATCGCGGCTTCATTTAAATTTAAATGGCTGCCCCGATCTGCCGATCAGCTGTTTGTCGGCAGATCGGGGGAGTCTGGACGCGATGCCCCGACAAAGAAGCCTTTCTTCATCGACACAGGTAAGCCTGGCTTCACGAGGCTTACCTGTGTCGATGAAGAAAGGCTTCTTTGTCGGGGCATCGCGTCCAGACTCCCCCGATCTGCCGACAAACAGCTGATCGGCAGATCGGGGCAGCCATTTAAATGAAGCCGCGATTATTTTAATCGCGGCTTCATTTCCCTCTTCCGATCTGGCTAATCTACATGCCTCCGTCGAAGGAGGCATGTAGTCTAGACACACCCTAAGGGTTGGCTCCAACCTCCAGCCTGTAACCTGTGGGAGGGAAGCGGGTCGCTGCAGCCAAGGGCTGCGAGGGAGGGAAAGGACTTGGGGCACTGGGACTATTTACCGGTGTGCTGGGAGGCAAAATGGCAGAGCCCCAGCCCTGCCGGCCATTCCCTTGGTGCTATAGCTGTCCCTAGTGGACACTCTTCAGGATAGCTCTCTCCAGCAGGCACACTGCTCCCCTGTGGCCACTCTCATATCGCCTCCCTCAGAACAGCAGCCCCTCCCTTTGTATGTTATGGAAAACTGTCCTTTTCCAGGGCTTCTGGTTCTCCTGGCCTAATCAAACCCTGACCTTGCTTTAAGTCAAGAAGAAGCTGCATACCAAATTTGCTGGCCTTAGCACTTACTGTTTAGGAGGAGTTGCTGAACAGATGGATTCACAGACATATATACTCTAATATGATAGATATAGATATAGATATAGATATGATTTTCTTATTAATTAACTAAGGAAATAAAATATAGATGGAAATACTATAAGGTGAGAGCATAATTGGTTGGATAACTGTTCCCAGAGAGTAGTTATCAATGGTTTAAAGTATCCTGGAAGAGCATGTCAAGAGAGGTTCCACAGGAATCAGTTTGGAGACTGGTTCTGTTCAATATCTTCATTAATGATTTAGATAATGGCATAGAGAGTACACTTACAAAGTTTGTTGATGATACCAAGCTGGGAGGGGTTGCAAATGCTTTGGGAAATAGGAATACAATACACAGTGATCTGGACAAACTAGAGAAATAGTCTGAGGTAAATAGGATGAAATTCAATAAGGACAAATGCACTTAGGGAGAAACAATCAGTTTCACACACACAAAATGGAAAGTGATATCTAGGAAGGAGTACTGCAGAAAGGGATGTAGGGGTCATAGTGGCTACAAGCTACATATGAGTCAACAGTGTGCCACTTGCAAAATAAAGCAAACATCCCTCTGGAATGTATTAATGTAGAAAACATGACCTATGAGAGAAGATTAAAAAAACTGTGTTTATTTAGTCTGGAAAAGAGAAGACTCAGATGGGACATGATAACAGCTTTCATGTACCTAAAATATTATTACAAGGAGGAGAGAAAACAATTGTTCCCCTTAACCTCTGATAATAGGACTAAAAGCAATGGGCTTAAATTGTAGCAAGGGATGTTTAGATTGGACACTAAGAAAAACTTCCATACAAGATGGTTAACCACTGGAATATATTGCCTAGGTAGTTTGTGGAATCTCCATAGAAGATTTTTGAGAGGAGGTTAGGCAAACATCTATCAGGGATGATCTAGATCGTGCTTGTTCCTGCCATGAGTGCAGGAAAATGAACTTGATGATCCCTCAAGGTCCCTTCCAGTTCTAAAATACTATTGTATTCTATATTTGAAACACACACACACACACACACACACACACACACACCTGTTTGTTTAAGAACTCCTCCTAAATGGTCAGAGTTAGGACCACCACATTTGATATGCATCTCCCTTTTATCATAACTTAAAGCAAGATTAGGGTTTGGTTGTGCCAAGAAAATGACACAATGGAATGGGATTGTCTTCCACAACATAGAAAGGGAAGGGTCTGATTGGAGGACAGTAATACTGCTGAGTGACCACTAGGGGAATTGAGCACAGGGGACAGCAATACAGCAGAGTGACTACAGGTATGTCTACACTACCCCGCTAGTTCGAACTAGCGGGGTAATGTAGGCATACTGCACTTGCAAATGAAGCCCGGGATTTGAATTTCCCAGGCTTCATTTGCATAAGCCGGGCGCCGCCATTTTTAAATCCCGGCTGGTTCGAACCCCGTGCCGTGCTGCTACACGCGGCACGAACTAGGTAGTTCGAACTAGGCTTCCTAATTCAAACTACCGTTACTCCTCGTGGAATGAGGAGTAACGGTAGTTCGAACTAGGATGCCTAGTTCGAACTACCTAGTTTGTGCCGCGTGTAGCCGCGCGGCATGGGGTTCGAACCAGCCGGGATTTAAAAATGGCGACGCCTGGCTTATGTAAATGAAGCCCGGGAAATTCAAATCCTGGGCTTCATTTGCAAGTGTGGGATGCCTACATTACCCCGCTAGTTCGAACTAGCGGGGTAGTGTAGACATACCCTACAAGTGGATGACCACACCAGCCAGAAAGTGGTCAGCTGTGGCAAGGGTTTGCCATTTTGCCAGCCTTCGGAAAAGGTAAGTGTCACTACACTCCCAACCTCTCTCCTCAGCCCTCATGACTATAGACTATGGAGCACGAGCATGTTGGCTGGTTGGGGGGAACCAGACAGCTCCCTCCATCAGGAGCTGCTGGTTGAGGGGGGCAGCACAGCCCCCATCCCCTGCGCGGAGTCACCAGCCCCCATCTCCATGAGAAGCCAGTGTTTGGGGCCAGACAGCTCTGACCCAGCCCCTTCCCCTGGGAGGTGGTGACAGGAGGGCTGAGCAGCCCATCCCTGCTACTCCCGGGAGCTTTTGGGGGTGCTGGGTAAGCTGGCATGTGTGGGGGAGAGGGCAGACAACTCCCACTCCAGGAACCATCTTGGGGGGGGGGGGATATTCAGTACAGTTCTGGCCCCCTGAGAGAAGCCACAACTGGAGCAGCCCCACCCTTGCCACCATGGCTGGCCCTGGTTTGCGCCACTCACTTCCCAGCTTCATGGCCTGTGTTCCTTGGCCTGAGACCCTGCTACCTGATTCCTATACACACCCCTTTCCTTGAGCACCACCATATTTTCCACGCCCTACCTTGACTCCTGCACCCCATCTCCTTACCTGGGTCCCCCCATACCACACACCTCCTGCCTCGAGTTCCCTGCCCTAAGTCCTATGCTCTGAGTCCCCTTTATAATTATCTTGTATATGTTTTTTTAGGATATGTCAATCAGAGGATTCCTAATGAATAGATAATCTCAGATTAATGAAGCAATTTTAGAAGCAACGGAAGAATATGCTATTCCTTCATAGCCACATAGTACATAAGTATTCATCAGGTAGAAGGAGACCACATGAAAGAAAACCTAAAACATTAGAAGATAAGAAAAATTCTTGAGGTCTAATTTTTTTTTATAATAATTGAATGTAATTCCTTTCATATGTAACAAAAACAATAATATTTAGAAACAAAGGTCAGCTTTTGACCCTCTACAACATTTTATGCTTCGTGGCTTTAAAAATGTATTTATTTGTAAGCCCTGTTTCTTCACCTATTTATTTCCTTTGACATCTTTTCAGTAACCTTTCAGTGTTCAACTGTAATGTTTTCTGCTATTTGATAAAGCTATTGTATGGATTATGATCTGTTACTCTACTGCATTCCTATGTCATTTATTCTGATTTTATGGTGCAAAAAATGAGATGAGAATCCTGCCAGTGCCTGCACTTTCTCTGTTCTCTCTTTCCAAATGTAAGCTACTACATCAATCTACACTGTGTAATGCCACTGAAGTCAATGGAGTTATGCTGACGTGAAGCAGGTATAACAGAAGAGCGCCCGTAGCATTATCATACTCATGTTAGTAATAAAACGTATTCTTTCCTTTTACACCATACTATACAATATAAAAACAAATGCATTATTAATCTTGATTGGGAGAACAAAAATGCTGCTATTTACCTTATATCGCTTTCCCAGACCCGATTTTCATCCAAATCTTCAATAAACTTCTCTCCTTTCATCCAGTAAATTAAAGGACTGACATCCCCACTATATCCAAAGAAAGCTCGGCAGGTTAGGTTAGCAGAATTGCCTGTTACAGAGAATTAAAGAGAACAGGTTATTTTAAAATTTACAAAAACGTTTAATTTTTGGATCAGCTTCTGAAAATCTTTAGAGTTCTTATATTAATTTGCAAAAATCCTGGATTTGCACATATAGAGATTTTTAGTTTAATTTCCAGCCATGTTTAACTAACACATTATTTAGAGTAAAAAAAGTAAGAAAAATATATGGAAATAGGACCATATGTTGTATTATTTCAATGATGGCATGTCTACACAACAGTGTTATTTCAAAATAATTTTGAAATAATGGGCTTTTTACTCCAAGGCTATATCTAGACTATGGAGTTTTTCCAGGATACTGGAGGAATCCTGGAAAAACTCCGCCACATCCAGGGAACGCGTCTACTCTTCCAACATTTTTTGCGGAAAAGCAGATGCACTCTTTCGGAAGCCCTGTCTTCCTTGTGCCGTGAGGAAGAAGGGCTCTTCTGAAGGAGGAGGTTTTTTCAAAATTTGGCCCAGTGTAGATGGGCCAAATTTTGGAAAAGCCTCCTCCAACAAAACTATCGGTAAAAGGTATGCAAATTGCGGAGCACAATTTGCATACCTTTTTCCAATAAGAAGTGGCAGTTTAAACATAGTCCAACTTCTTTGACCCTCATTTCATGAAGAGTAAGGGAAGTCGAAGGAACAGTGCCAAAAGCTGAATTAAGGTACTTAAAAAGTTGAGCTACGCAATTAACAAAGCTGAAGTTGTGTATCTTTAATTTGTCTTTAGACCACAGTGTAGATATACCCTCAGTTTGGGTTTATAAGGAATGCAGGATCAAGTCTGTATCAACTTACTAGTGTGCTGATTTGCCTAAGATAAAAATAGACTAGACATTGGGCTACTTCTATAATTTTCTATTAAAAATAGGTACAAGTTATGAAAATAATATATTTTCAGTCAAATCTGTGTTTGCTTAAATTCACAGTAGTTACTATAATGTACCCTGTGGACTCATTTCTATTTCCATTGCCAAGATATGGCCATTAAAACAGGCAGAGGTGCTTGTTCCCTGTTATATTAGACCCACAGAGAACTGTCAGTAGGCAATCATTATGTGGAAACCAAGGTATTAGTCACCTTCCTTAGCCCAGCAACCTCACTGAGTCATGAACATCAAATGTAATGAATAATATATATGTATATTTATTCCCTATTTTGTGAGCCACATTTTAAAATATGAAGAGACATGCACACAAAGGAAACCGGAATACCACATGCGAAATTCAACTTAGTTAATGTAACTGCATAAACCTTAATGTGTAAAGTTTCTGATTTGGTTTGATTTAATTGTGCAACTTTAACATTACATTAATTTAGTTTCACACAGAAAAGAAGTGATACTTCACCACATATACTGTCACATGAAAGTGACTAATTGATAATACTGGCTAGAATTAGACATACTGCACCCATGTACACTGTTCAGTGTTCCAATTCACCTCCATAGACAACTTGGTATCAACTCTTCTAAACCATTGTGTGTGGTTTTCCCTGATGATCACTATTTATCTAGAAATACGTGGGTGGTCTCAGGAGTCAGGGCATGTTCCTTCTCACATCAGGGAATATTATCACTGATTCTTTGGGCCTTGCCCTAAACCAAGAGCACCAAACTTATTTTCAATCTATGTTTTCAGTTTGTGGTCTTCGGTGTCTGAAGTCCATCAGACTAACCACACTGCCTCTAAGGCCTGGTCTATACTAGACCAAGGAAGCTGGCTTAAGGTACTGAACTCCAGCTATGCAAAATGCATAGCTAGAGTTGGCTTAACTCACACAGTGAGAGGCCAATGGGAGCAAATGCTCCCATCGGCTTCCCTTACTCCTTGCAGAAGGAGGAGTACAGCAGTGGTTGCCCTCAGTGTTCAATTTACGGGTCTATACTAGATCCACTCAAACACTAGAAGATTGACCTCCGGAGCATCAATTGTCTGTTAAATATAGACATGCCCTAAGAGAGATACAAACAGCAGAAAATCGTGGGCCCATTTGCAGAGTAAGGTATTACTTGGTATGGGTTAATGGAGATGATCTGGTCCTTAGGGAGCACATGAAATGAATAAACATTTGCACAACTTATTTCCATTTGCATTTGGAAACAACTGCTTTCTTGGGGCACCCAACCTTATGTGCCACCTTGTTATCCCCTTTCCTCAGCGAGAGAGATTTGCTGATGTTAAGCTGGGTGTCAACTTCCTGTCACTCCAGTCTGCTAGCCCCACAAACAATCTTCTCAGAAGCTCTTCCAGACTGTACTTTGGCTTCAAGGCTAACTTGAGATGCACCCGTAACCCCATGTCTCCTTTAAGTGTGTCCTCCTGTAATATCCAGCCTGTCATTGGACACTCACAGACAGAAGCGTACTGGTAATCAAAATAGGCCCAGGAAATGGGTTGAGAATGGCCCTCTCCATGACATCACCCCTGCGTGCCCCTCAAGCCCCGCTCCCTTTCCCAGAGTCATGTCCAGCATGCAGCGCAGGCAGCGGGTTGGGCTCTGTGTGCTGCATACAGAGCGGATACGGAGCTGCTTGGAGTGAGGGGCAATGGTGTGCAGACACGACAGCCCACCGGATGATGGCCCAATGGGATATTCCCGGTATCCCACCGGGCCAGTCTGCCCCTGCTCTCAGAAATCATCAATTTTGCTGCCTCCAAAGAAACAATGTACATACCAGCCTATTTGGTTGAGGATATGCCCTTTGCTTAATATTATAGCACTGATATGTATGTATAGTACAAGAAGGGAATAAATTCATTAAGTAGGAAGGGCGAGTCCAGATTCAGATGAGTATTGTGTAAGAATAATGTAAACAACAGAGGGTAAAAATAAAACAAGAGACTCATCATTTTAACAAGCTAAAACCTTTGTCTAAGGTATGTTTCTCACCCAAAGCAACCTCTCATCAGCACCAGACACCTGGGCCAGAATCCAACTTTTATGAATGCAAAAAGCACAGTCCTTTTTGCTCCCTTCTTGATGCATAAGAAGGGGTTCTTTTCTCTTCTGATAGTTCAGCAGCCTTTGAAATGGATCCTTTTGAAGTGTACCTCCATAGGTAAGATCCTCCTCCTCCATCACTGATTCTCTAGTGTGCCATCACCATACAATTTCCACATCCTCCTGTTAATTTGTTTTTCCTATGCACTTGACTGACAAATATAACTCCCATTGTACATGACTCACAACCTGTATTTATATTAGAGGTGGGGAGATAACTGTTCCTCCCTTGTCTGGAAGGAAACATGTATCTACCTGTGTTTAGTGTTTATAGCTTAATATCAATAAGGATCCATTATACAGCAGTTAATAAATATATTTCATGATGATAGCAATTACCAGTATGTTACTGGCTTTCATTTGATGCCTCACATAACATTCCTTACAGGGGAATATTATGACAACAACATGTTAGCAGTAGTGAGTTTATGAGCTTTGGTAAGAGTGGCTGACAACAGTGAATCACCAATGGGCCTCTGTGTCACAACCGCATGATAGCCAGATGGATAACTTTTTGATAAGAGTCTTATCTATCAGAATTTATTTTCAGTTTTTGAGGAAAACATCTGGCTTCCAGCATGGCTGACCTATTCACAGACCTATAAGGAATAAAATCTTGCAATCAAAGTTTACATTTTTTAAAGGCAAGAATCACTTTTTACCTTCTTTCAGCTGTCTGGCAAGTGGATTACCATTGGTCACTCTGTGGAAGCTTACTTGTATTCAGTGCAAGATTTCAGACCATATCCTCCTAAGCATACTCAGAGAAATTCCATGACACATGTTGCCATGTGTGGTATTGCTAAACATGACTATCATAATGGCATACGTGTCCAAACCATTGGCACAGGGAAGAGGAGAAGATTAATCTAATACCCAGAAAGCAAGACATGGAATTCCTGAATAATGAAGCAATTGCGGTGATGTCACACAATATAAAACAAAGTCCTAAACACAAATTATGTGAATTCTACAGGAGCAAAAGGGGGATGAATACGCCTCCATGGCCAATTGCAGTTTGGGTGTTCCATACACACATATCCTGCCCTTCACCTCCTCCTAGCTCCCAAAATCCACTGCAGACTGCGGCTGCATGGAGACACCATGGTACAAAGCTCTGCAGGAGGTGCAGATTTTCTAAAGCCTGACGTAATTTGAGGGGAATGAGTTGAGAGTTAGAAGCTCAGCTAACATGAGACAAATACAGAATACAACTTGATAAGCTTTTAAGATGTACCTTTGTAACTAATCTTTCTTGATGAGTTTAGGCAGTGCACATAACTTCTCACAGCAATTCTGAAGCATGATTATAGAAATGTCCTCTTATTTTCTACAGCATTCCTCAGCTGTCACGTTACTTTTTCCATGACACCTACCTTGACTCTGTCTAGTCTTCTAGGGAATACTGCCTTTTTACTTACTCTAAGAGTATGCTGTGTTCCTCATTTTAATATCCAGGAAGTATGAGATAAAATTAACTATTGACTATCATTCCCAACAGAAGGCTAGTGAGAACCAGTTGCCCCAGCACTAGCTAGCTCCTGCTAGCAGAGCTTTGTCAGGAAGTTTAGCAAGAGGAGGGACAAAGGTGGCATAAAACTAGGGTAATCCCTGGCAGTATAATTATTATAAAAAAATAACAAGGAAAATAATTTGTGGTAATTGTGCCAATGGCCACTTCCTATTCATTCACACCCAGCCACTGTTTTTTTAGTGCTCTCAAGAAGTAGGAAGGCTCCTCACTCATTTGTCTAATCCAAAGTACTTTTCCTTTAGCGGACAATAAGTGCCACTATGGCATTATCCAACTTCATCTTAAAAGTGAGCATGCCACTCACTGAATCACCAACACTCCAGCCCCATGGATTTTTCCAGGAGCTTTCCTACCAAGTACAAGCCCAGTCCAATATTTCTTAGTTTACGAAACCTGATAGGATCACAGCCAGAAGTAGTTTGGCTGCTGGCCAATTTACTCCTGAAGCCTCAAGGTTCAGAGCCACAGGAATGCTGATCTCCTGCAGTTGGCAGGAACCTACTGCACTGATTTTTGTACTCATTGGGCTGTATGCCATTTAATAGAGCACATTAAATAAATGCCGACACACAGACATTAAACACTGTATTTTGTTAAGAAAAAACAACATGTTAGAAAAGCAAAAGTTTAAAAGACTGAGGCTTTTCCCTGACTAAACTCTTAGGGATTTTCCTTCCATGCATAAAATATTAAGTATGCTTTTAGACACAGAATTTAAAGTTACTATTCAGCATGACATGTTTATGTATGGAAAAGAAACGAGGAAGGATATACTGTTCCTTAGTAAAACTGTGCAGATTTCTGCAGTCGCATAGTAATATATCAGGTGTTCATCTTTAAATTCATATATTCTTTCTATCAGAGCAGAGCTTCAAACTAAATTCATTGGAAATGTGACTAGCAGGTCATCAGGAAGAATTCCTGTGACCTGCTCCCACTACTACAGACCTTGCTTATTCCTTTGAGCTATTAGCTAATTCGAGAGGTGGAAAGTTGTCAGCTGGACAATCTCACTAAGGGTTGCTTGCCTCTCTCAGATAGTCTATTTTCCTCCCTCTGCTCTGGCAGAATCTGAATTTCATAAGGATGGACACATAGGTGTCAGTTGGGAGATGGTGTGGGAATCCTGCAGCCACACTGAGGGGGACATCAATAGGTTAGTAAAGCAATGTTGTAAGGTTATATCTTGTGCATTGCCCTCCATGGTTGCTCCTCTATCAGATTTAATCATATTCACGGTGTGCTACAGGGCTGTTGGCTTTGTTTTTTCTGTGGGAGTAGGAATTTGGAGAAAGAGGATGGAGAACAAGTTTATCTAGAGGGTAGAAAGTTCTTCCTGGACTTTTGGATGTAATGATTGGTATGTTTTACAATTTTTGTTGAGGATAACTAATTATTAGATGAACATGTTTGCAAACCTATGTAAGTAAACTAACTCTAGATGCTTTTCCTTTAGCCAACTTACAAAACAGCCCCAGAGCTGATCATTCTGAAACACCCACCTTTAAGCATTTAATCTTGTAGCTTATAATTGTTTAAAGTTTTAAACAGCTGAAAAAATGGATTGATGATAGTGCACATCTAACAATAAGTAGGCATGTTATGGTCACTTTGAATGCAGCCATCTTTAATTTTTTTTGTCAATGCAGGATTACTACTTTTTTATAGTCTGTCTTTTTAAAGAGTTGCAATCCATGTTTAAATTTGTTAACAAGGGCATCCACCTCTCTCTGTGTGTTTTGCTGCAGCACCTCATGAAATCTCAACATAATGGTTTCTCTGCATGGGTCCCGAGTAATGGTTTTACTTTGTGCACTTCACTAGAAAGGGCCCAAAATGTGAGATGAGAATTATTAAAGTGAGACGGCTACTCAAGCAGCAAATAAATGCTATAGAGGAAAGACAAAAGAGAGAGAGAGAAAAAAAAAAGCTGAACTGTTTCACTGGCAAAGAGTGAGGCTGAATGCCGATTAAGGTAAAGAACTGGAACTTTATAAAAAAATGCATTGCTCTGTCCATGTGGCTGATTTGCTTCCAGCGTGGCTCTTTACCCCCTTATTACTTGCTTCTCTGGTGTCCCATCAATAATAGTACAAGCAGGGATTATGGGCCTTCTGTCTCCAGTTCAAATAACAATGCTATATTAATGTTTTGTGCCTTGCAGTATAAACCTGTTGTTTATGTTCAAATAAGAATAAAATCAATTTAAGGGATCATCAACAAAGCTGCACACATCATCTGCATTCGTCTGCTTTGTCTCTAGTTCTGAAGATGAACATGTTCTTGCTTGACTTCTGTAAAAGCTAGAAGCAATAGCACTAAATGCTTCTTCAGCTTCCTGTGATAAAAGTGTACTGTCAGATCCAAACAACTGGGTTCACAATGAGACACTTGGAAATTGATCAAAAACATTTTGCAATCTAAAATGGGAACTACTCTTGTTCTTCAACACACATTTTATCAGGCCAGAATGTTAGAAAGACCCTGCCACAAAATGCATGAATTTGAAACTGGAAAATCCCACCATGGGAGACAACGCTTATTTTATGTACTATACTTCTCCAGTGTTTTAGACATTTTCAAGCTTTTGCTATAGTAGCTCCTCTCCACTAGAGGACACTGTCTGTCTTTTTAACAACAAAGCCTTTTGTTTAATCAGAAGAAATTGCCCATTGTATAAGCTCTAATTAAAAACATCAGCATCCAGAGAACCTGCTAGTTGCAATTAGCAACTAGTGAATGTTTTGTGCTTGAGTAAAATGTCATATTGTACGGGCAGTTTAAATTACATTTGCATCATTAGTCATACATGTTAGAATACACTGTGATGGCATTCATATTACCCTTTGATTTGATAGACTGAAGGACAACCACTTCTGCAAGAAGTAATGCTAATCTGAAGATATCTTCTGAAACTGCAACTTATCAGAATCCTCCAAGGTGTATTGCACAGCTGATGTGTGAGACAGTCATGCCCAGCATCCAGTAACAATGAGGGACAAAAGAGTGGATGTTCTAAGTTGTGCTGGAATAGTAAAGTCTTGCTACTGTATGCTGCAATGGTTACAACATGATACGTAGATGCGAAGGCAAGCTTTATGTTTATTTTTATAGGTTACACTACAGTGTTAAGCAAACAACAGTTACTCTGTCAAGATAGACAGGAGCAAAATCTCTCTTGCTATTTTTCAGTCACATGCCCAAACTCAGAGCCCGCTTTTTCAAAATATGCATGTTTCCCTGGTACTGGAAAAAATTAACAGCCTTCCAAAATGAAGGCTGCAGCACCATTAAATTCCCAGATGCTAAGCTGGGTAGCAACTCACAACAAACCTAAACACAGTTTGGACCTGTCTTGACAAAAATCTCTTAGAAGCAGAGCAGGCAGGGTATTGATACTGCATCAATTTCCAAAGAAATCTGACATTCAATGCAGGTTGCCACACGGATTGTTTTAAGCACTGTGGAAAGTGATGCCAGCATTTACAGCCATGAGGTTTAATCATATTTTAAATAATTGATGTTTATTCCTTCAGAGCAGAACTCTGTAGAAATGCTAACTGCTTGTTTGCCTCAACCTACTACTATGCTGCTCTGCAATTTGCACACATATTTTGTTACCTGCTGCGTCCATCCTTAGAAAATGCTAAATATTTTGGTGTTCTCTTCACATGTTAAGTTAGATCCAGTTATATCACACTGCTAAATATTGGAAAGTATTATGTCCTAAGCTTAATACTGGGGCCTGTGAACACCTAAATATCAGGCTTAGTTTTCCAATTGACTTCTGGGGAGGCCTTGGGAAATCACTAGATTACTGTGTCTCATTTCCCAGTATCCTGAAAATGTATTGACCCCTGAGGATTAATGAATTCAACAGATTGAGTATGTAGGTGTTAGGGATTATAATTAAACAATTTTTATGGAAACCTGGCATGAAGTGTCTGCATGCAGTTACATACACATGTGTCTGAATTAAAACACCTGTCTGTATTTTTGAACAGTACAAAGCCTAGGATGCAAAACTTGTTTGTGGAGAGGGTTGAATTTCATAATTAATTATTTTTCTTGGGACAGAACATACATGTAGATGTACATACTATTCTTGTTCCACAGCAGATTTCCAACTATTATCAGTGTGGTTTTGGAGTAGGATGTAACTTTGAAATATTAACAACAATTGTGGTTATTATTAATTAAGATTGGCTTATTTTTCATATGGATAATTTTGGTTGAAAAACCAGAAACTTTAAAACCTCAATTTTCAGGGTTTGTTTTTAATGAAAATACATTTTTTCATGTAAAGTTGAAGCTTTTTTGGGAAAAAATCATTTAGTTGAAAACATTTTCCTGGTAAAATAGCTTTGATGGAAGATTTTAGACCACCTCTACTAGTTATTCCGTACCGTATTGTTCCATTCATTATCATTCAGTTAGCATAAGTTAGTCTTTAGGATCACTGTTATTTCTCTGCCCTTTGTTTTTCTTCCATCCAACCCTACGCCATCCTTGCTCTAGTAAAATAACAAATAAGGAATGCTAGCACTTATAATGTTACTATATAAAGTTCAGTGTTCATATCAAAATGTGGATTACACCAATCAGGCCAGAGAAAAACACCTTGTTTGACATATAGGACACAGAATGATGATCTGTATTACCAACTCTTAGTCATCTTATTTGTTGTACTACATGTTAATAGAAGTTTAACAGAAGGCATCTACTTCAGTAGGCGTGCTAACCGCCTAAAGTTTTGTCATCTGATGCAACACAGAAGCTTATAGTGGGGTGAGTGAATGATGCAATTATTTTCCATTTAACATTTGTACTAAAATCTTGATTTTTGGTGTTATCATTGATTATGGGCCTATGAATGTAAAGAAAGTAAAGGTCACCAAAATGTTTTTGCTCTGGGGATTCCCAATGTTGGCAATACTCTTTGGAGATCTTTACATCTGGTTAATTCATTAATTATGATGAAATAGCTATTTAGAATATACAGCCAACAGGAGGGAGGGAAAGGACCTAGGAGTTTCCATGGCATATACAGCATTAATGATAGGTGGGAGTTAGAAAGAGATGACTCATGAAGTGGAAAAGAGGTTCAGAGGGTAAAGGGAAAATACCTATGAATTTCTACAGTAAAGTTAATGACAATATCCCCAATCTGAAAAAATTAAGATAATCTGAAGTTACCAGTCCTATTTCATATACTTTAGCCAATACAATTGTAGAGAGTGAGCGAATGTGCTGCAGGTGAGAGTACTGATTATCATATCTATTCAAAGAGTGGATTGTTCTCCACTGGTATTTAAAATTCTGTTTAGCACTATGCAGTTATTTTATATTATATTTTCCACACTAGGGAACTCTCCACATTTTGCATATTCTTTTTTAATGATAGTTATAGCAGGAAGTAAGCCAATTTATTCAGAGCACAGATACATTACCCATCACATTCAGTAGATTACAATAAAAATCAATATTTGCCAACAAATACTTATCAAATGCTATAATTATTTATTATTCTTAGTATAGGAAAACTTCAGTATGTCAAATATTATTGAGATGTAAGTACTGGCTTTTAAGTAATGGCTACTGTTTGCTTCCTGGTGCTATGAGACTGGTTTGCCAAACATTGTGCTAAGGAATGTGATTAGCAGCTAATCAAAAATGTATTATCACTCAAATGAAATTCCAGACTATTTCCAATAGGCTAAAGTAAACATTCTTAAAATAGTTGCTCCTGTAAACTTAACTTTTTTTTCTTAGTCTGCTTTTTTCTAATGTTCCCTCTAATTTTTTCCCATCCATGTGTGGAATAAATTGTGTTGTGTGCATGGAGGCATGTGTGGATGTGCACCAGTTGAAACACATGCTGTGGGTGGAAGTATGTGCTCTGGTAATCATCTGGGTGGCACCAGGATCTCTCCTGAGTGGTCACTCAATCACACAGCTTGCAGGGAATCCTGCTTGCCACCCATCCTTATTTCTCAAACAAGTATTAAGATGTAAAATGAGGCAAATAAATCAACAATCTTTTGCAATACTGACAGAGCTTTTCTAAATAACCCTCCCAGCTGCCTGAGAAAAGAAGAATGGTTTTTGATACAAGAAATACATATTAATGTCTCCCTAAGACTTTGCCCTAACTGGACGCCCCATAACTAGCTTTAACATTAAAATATTAAGTAACATGCAGCTCTTGTGCACGCACACCTCCAGATCAGCTACTAGAAGTGGGCCTCATCCTCATCCTCGTCATCTTTAGCCTGATTCTGGCCTGCATATTTATACCTGCCTCTGGAAATTTCCACTACATGCATCTGATGAAGTGGGTCTTTGCCTACGAAAGCTTATGCTCCAACACTTCAGTTAGTCTATAAGGTGCCACAGGACTCCTCGCTGCTTTTGCAGATTCAGACTAACACGGCTACCCCTCTGATACTTGACACACAACATTGACAGGTTCCATCTTTGCATATTTCTGACACAATCCTCCCTAGGAAGTTTAGATACCATATACAAAACAACAGTGTAATAGTCTCCCGAAAGCCTGCAGTAACGGGCTCCCGGAATCCTGCAGGACCCCCGCCGTTCGGCTGGCAAGAGGGTGGGGCAATGCGGAGCTGGAGAGAAGCAGCTGCTGGGGCCGCGCCATCAACAGATGGCTGTGGCACGCGGGGTCAGGGCCCCCCGCAAGCCCACAATGCCTCAGAGTGGAGGGATGTGGAGGGGGCAAGGTTAGGCCATTTGAAAAGGCCCTGGGGAGAAGACAGGGGGCGGATCACAGGGAAGGAGCCATCGAACACTTTGCTGGGGGCGCTTTACCCCGCCCCAGTGGAGGAGTGATCAGAGTTCCCTAGAAGCCCGGGATCATGATGAAGGGACTGGAAGCGGCAGCAGACTGGTAAGCCTCCAGGAAGAACTCAGAGGGGTCACTGTGCAGGAGGGGGATAGGAAGCAGCCCGGGCAGAGCGCTTTTGGTGCCTGTGGGCTGATGCGCTTCAGGATAGAACCCCGTCAACACTCTGAACCCTTAGGGCCCTGGGCTGGGACCCGGTGGAGAGGGAGGGACCAGGTCCCCCTAAATCCTCTCCTCCTCCCCACACTGTACTTTAATCGTGTGCGGAATCCTGTCGGCCAATTGGCCTTGAGGGCAGATATTGTCATTATTGTGCCCCAAGAAGGGACAAGACTTAGGGGCTGAGAGACCCCAGGGATTTCCCCCTCCCTCAGACTTTGAAGATGGTGGGCTTGCTGGGCCCCACCCTCTGGCTGGAGAGTGGGAGCTGGCACCCTTAAGCCCGTCTCCTGGGGGTAAACTGAGGTGCTGGGCTCGCAGGCCTCCGCCCTCCTTCAGGAGAGTGGGAGCTCATGCCCGTAAACCCGCTACAAATGGTAACAGCTTTATACTTCAGAAAGGTAATCGAGGTTTCTTCTCTATTTTAAAATCACCATCCCAATGATAAATTTCCTAGTAGTGGTATTCTGCAAGGAAAAGATTCCTGGGAAAAGTCCCTGGTTAGAGAGAGGAGTGTTACATTGAACCTCACAGATTCCAAGACTTAAGCTCATTCTAAATTCCCCTTGTATACCTGTTTCACAGTGTGGGCCCTTTTAGAGAGAAAGCTCTCCCCCTGGAGTGAGAGATTCAGAAATGGTGCCATCTGCTGTAGCACCACTAAAGATGGCAACTGTCACAGCAGACTGCAGAAGTGGAAAAACACTATTTTCAAAACCACTAATGCTACAGGCACCCAAGTTTCCAAATGATGTATGAGATTCTTGTTTCACAACACCCAGAATGTGTCTCATAGACGAACATTATCAAATTAACCTTCATTTTGTTAGAGTGAGAAAAGCCCTGAACCAACAATCTTGATTTTCCTAACAGCAGGACTTTCCTAACAGCAGGACTAGTCGACTAGTCCTTACCATCCTTAAATAGCAGTCGAAGAAGCAAAGAGGTGAAAGCATGTATTGGTTACTTAGCTAGAACTTGAGTTCAGTTATTATGAAAAACGTGCAAAGTTGAGCTGAAGGGTCTTTCACTCTATCAAGGAGCTTACTATGCCACCATATCTTCTCAATAGAATTACTGCCCTTAATTTAAAGTTGACTATAATTGTAGCTTTAGCCGGTACTTACGATTATAATGTATTTACACCCAGGTTCAATTTTTTTTTCAGTTACTCATACTCTCCCCCCCCCAAACAAATTCACCCTCTAATGAAATTTTCCACATGACTTCTCTTTTTTTCTCAGCCAAAAAAGTTAGAATCATAGAATCATAGGGCTGGAAGAGACCTCAGGAGGTCTTTGAGTCTAGCCCTCTTCTCAAAGCAATACCAGTCATTCTAAGAGTGTGTTTATACTGAAGAGGTTTTTTTGGAAAAACAGATATTTTTCCAAAAAAACTTCACTTACGTCCATACTGCAATTGCGTTCTTTCAAAAAAAAAATTGAGATGGTTTTTCCGACATTGGTAAAGAGCTCTTTCACAAAAAGGCATGTGAGGACGGGGAAGAGGGAGTTCTTTCGAAAGAAGAGGGAAGAGGAAAAAGAGTGAGTCCTGGATTTGGGAGGTTCAGCCTGTAGTTAGATTTCTGAAAAATGGCTGAGATCCAACAACAGAACTACAAATCTGGGCTCAGAATCACAAAGCTACTGTTATGCTAAGAGTTTCAACACCTCCCTCCGAGACTTCCTGCACTGAGTACAATTCTCAGCCCTGAGTTAGTCTCCCACACATCTCATACGGTGCCAGCAGAGCATTAGGTTCCTATGGAAGGGATCTTCAGAAGCCAGCAAGCTGAGCAGAGAGCCACTTAAATTAGCCAGGAATGAAATGCTGAAGAAAGTCTATGTGTATGTCAGTACAACAGTTAAATACTTGCAGCTGGCCTAGGTCAGTTGAGTTGGCCTCACAGGATGTGGGCTGCAAAATTGCTGTGTAGACACCCAGGCTTCGGCTGAAGCCTGAGACCTAAGACCTTATGTGGAAAGGAAGGTTCCAGAGCCTGAGCTGCAGGCCAAGCCCAAATGCTTACACAGCAATTTTTAGCCTTGCAGCCTAAGTTTTGCAAGCTTAGTCACAGCTGCTCTGCAGGTCTTTTATTCTAGTGCAGCTGTCACCTCTGAGAGCAGGTTCGCAAACTTCTAACTCCATTCATCTGGGCCTGACAGGAAAGAGACAGGCACTTCCCTTTGTTTGGGGTTCTTGGCTCTGATCTCTCACCTGAAGTTTGTTTTCTGCAGTGTAGACATAGATTTAACAAACAAAAACCACCCCACCGATGGCAATAAGACTGAGGGTATGTCTACACGGCAATCGAAAACCCATGGCTGGCTGAGGGCAGCTGTCTTGGTCTTGGTCCCAGGGCCTGTTTAATTGCAACACCGACATTCAGACTCAGGACCTTCCATCTCATAGAATCCCCAACTGCAGGCTCCAGCTCAAGTCCAAACATCTACACAACAATTTAACAGCCTGTTATCCCAAGCCTTGAAACCCTAGCCCAAGTCCAATACCGACATATTCAGCAATATATAATACAATATACAAGCTCTGCAAGTGTGAGGCTGCAGACTTTGACTGTGAAAATCTCCCACCCACATCCCTCACACAACAGCCCCGTGGTTCGATCACTCACCTTGTCT
Source organism: Pelodiscus sinensis (assembly GCF_052426305.1). NCBI lineage: Eukaryota > Metazoa > Chordata > Testudines > Trionychidae > Pelodiscus > Pelodiscus sinensis. The sequence goes on from NC_143052.1 coordinate 206,809,335, forward strand.
GTAAGAGACACAGATTCAAATCCCTGCTGTGCCTGACTTGGTGAAGAGACTTGATCTTACATCTGCCACAGCAGATGTGAGTGCCCACATATACTGCCTGTTTTTTGCTGGGGCCTTCTCCTGTACCCATGTTCCACACAAACCTGAAGGATCAGTCCCTACTACGGAGATAGGCAGAAAACAGCTGGTTTGAGAAACCCTCTTTGGGATCTCCAAGGCACTGGTGTGCTCTAGGTATCTTGTTAGCAACGTGATAGCATCATGGTTTGCATGGCTCTGTGAATGGTGATCAGTAGAAACTTAGTGGTTTTGAGAATGTCAGTAGTGTCTAAACAGTGTTCATGGGTATGTAGAGAGACAGTTTGGTGCTTAAGAGCCTTATGATCTGGCCCCTGCTGTCCTTTGCCCACCTGCTAGAGGAGACAGGTTTAAAGCATTCCAGCTTTCAGATCATACTTTGATTTCATTACAAATCTCTCAGGTGAGTTGCAGGGCAGTGGGGGTGGGACTTAAAAACATGTAATGATGTCTGACAGCTTCAGAGTTAGAAAGAATGACAATCTCTGGGGTGGATTACATTCTCAGAGATTAGTTCCCAGACGCCTCTATGCCCACCTGCCTTTCAGAGCTCTGGGCCTCAGCTGCACGGTTGTGAGTCTCAAGGTGAACTTAAGCACAAAAAGGAAGCTTACAAAAAGTGGAAACGTGGACAAATGACCAGGGAGGAGTTTAAAGGTATAGCTCGAGAATGCCGAGGGGTTATCAGGAAGGCGAAAGCACAAATGGAATTGCGACTGGCTAAGGATGTGAAGGATAACAAGAAAGGTTTCTACAGGCATGTTAACAAGAAGAAGGTGATCAGAGAGGGTGTGCGGCCCCTAATGGATGAAGGAGGTAACCTAGTGACAGATGATGTGGGGAAAGCTGAAGTACTCAATGCTTTCTTTGCCTCTGTATTCACAGACAAGGTCGGCTCCTGGACTTCTGCGCCAAGTGATGCAAGATGGGATGAAGATGGACAGCCCGTGGTGGGTAAAGAACAGGTTAGGAACTATTTAAAAAAGCTAAATGTACATAAATCCATGGGTCCGGACTTAGTGCATCCGAGGGTAATGAGGGAGTTAGCAAATGTCATTGTGGAGCCTTTGGCTATTATCTTTGAAAAGTCATGGAGATCGGGAGAAATCCTGGATGACTGGAAAAAGGCAAATGTAGTGCCCATCTTCAAAAAAGGGAAGAAGGATGATCCAGGGAACTATAGGTCGGTCAGTCTTACCTCGGTTCCTGGAAAAATCATGGAAGGGATTCTTAAGGAATCCATATTGAGGCACTTGGATGAGAGGAAAGTGATTAGGAATAGTCAGCATGGATTCACGAAGGGCAAGTCGTGCCTGACCAATCTGATTAGCTTCTATGATGAGGTAACTGGCTCGGTGGACATGGGGAAGTCAGTGGATGTGATATACCTTGACTTTAGCAAGGCTTTTGATACAGTCTCCCACAATATTCTTGCCAGCAAGTTAAGGGATTGTGGATTGGATAAATGGACGGTAAGATGGATAGAAAGATGGCTAGAAGGCCGGGCCCAGCGGGTAGTGATCAATGGCTCGATGCCAAGATGGCGGTAGGTTTCTAACGGAGTGCCCCAAGGTTCGGTTCTAGGACCAGTTTTGTTCAATATCTTTATTAATGATCTGGATGAGGGGATGGATTGCACCCTCAGCAAGTTTGCAGATGACACTAAGCTGGGGGGAGAGGTAGATACGCTTAAGGGCAGAGATAGGGTACAGAATGACTTAGACAAATTGGAGGATTGGGCCACAAGAAATCTGATGAGGTTCAACAAGGACAAGTGTAGAGTCCTGCACTTGGGACGGAAGAATCCCAAGCATAGTTACAAGCTAGGGACCAACCGGTTAAGTAGTAGTTCTGCAGAAAAGGACCTGGGGGTTACAGTGGATGAGAAGCTAGATATGAGTCAACAGTGTGCCCTTGTAGCCAAGAAGGCTAATGGCATATTAGGTTACATTAAGAGGAGCATTGCCAGCAGATCCAGAGATGTCATCATTCCCCTTTATTTGGCTTTGGTGAGGCCGCATCTGGAGTATTGTGTCCAGTTCTGGGCCCCCCACTACAAAAAGGATGTGGACACATTGGAGAGGGTCCAGCGGAGGGCAACCAAAATGATTAGGGGGCTGGAGCATATGACTTATGAGGAGAGGCTGAGGGACTTGGGTCTGTTTAGCCTGCAGAAGCGAAGAATGAGGGGGGATTTGATAGCAGCCTTCAACTTCCTGAAGGGAGGTTCCAAAGAGGATGGAGAGAGGCTGTTCTCAGTAGTGACAGATGGTAGAACAAGGAGCAATGGTCTCAAGTTGTGGTGGGAGAGGTCCAGGTTGGATATTAGGAAAAACTATTTCACTAGGAGGGTGGTGAAGCACTGGAATGGGTTACCTAGGGAAGTAGTGGAGTCTCCATCCCTAGAGGTGTTTAAGTCTCGGCTTGACAAAGTCCTGGCCAGGTTGATTTAGCTGGAATTGGTCCTGCCTAGAGCAGGGGGCTGGACTTGATGACCTTCTGAGGTGTCTTCCAGTTCTATGATTCTATGATTCTATGAAGGCTGTAGCCCCATAGAGAGGTGGGTGCCAGGGCTCACTGCTTCTACCATGTGAGAGGTGCCGGGGCTCGGGTCTTCCAACCTGTGAGTGCACCACAGCTCGCTGGCTTCTGCCATGTAGGAGGTGCTGGGGCTCCTACAAGTTTGAAAATATTTACCAGGGTACCACTGTGGACAGATCAAGATTAATTTAAGCCCCGATTCCCAGTATTGTTAACCATGATGCACTATACAGCTACTGGAATTTAATGGAGAAACTCATAGCTACAATGATGGTAATTTTGAAATAAATTGTACTAATAGTAGACTCACTTCTGTTGTACTTTGATATATTTTTTCCCTGTGGTGACTGTAGGAATGATTGATTTAATTTTTTCACCAGAATAGTGAAAGCCAAGCAAAGAAAAATGTGGGACTTTGTGTTGTTGTTGTTAAACCTAATTCTTGTTCTTCCTTAATATAGTGGCCTTAGCTTGGTCTCTGGTGGATGCTAGTCCACATCACAAAAATCACTCAACATCAATCATGACAATCAGCTGCAGCACCAGTACATTCATACAGCCCCACTTTTAGATACGCCTTAGTACTTCTTCTGCACAAGGACAATTTAAACTCTATCCTGGATGATGATGATGATAAATAACATATTTTTTCTCAAAAATAGTTCACTCTGGGGAGCTGCAGACAACTTACTTTATCAGAGCAAAGTTGAGTATAAACAGTCTTTAGGAAGTGACTTAGCACTTGAATTTACATACAGGCCATGAGAGTATATAACCTCCTGTGGCTAGCTCTGTCCTTGGCTAATCAACTAGTTGATTTCTTGAGATCGTATTTAATTAACAATAGCATCAAAAGTGGTTTGTATTGTGCTATTATATAATGCCTGCTCCTTAACAGCTTTGGAAAGAGAGATCCACTATATTTATGTATCTTTAATATTCACTATACATATTAACTGCATACAAAATGCTGGAGATTCCAGGCATATCCAGGCATTAGCGTGCTGTGCTGCTTAACACATGCAGAGAGGATCTAACAGTCCAGCTCAATACTTAACAACCCATTCGTTTTCTTACTGCACTCTTCTGCTTTGGACGTGTATGATGGGTAAATCAAAGGGACTATCAAACATAGGGAAAATGTTTTGAAAAATAAAAAAAATTGTGGAGTCAGACTCCATGCTATTTATGAATCATTTTCTTAAAACTGGGAATTTTGGAACCTAGCAGTTATTAAATTATTTTTAGCTGATAGATGGGGTAATATAAGAAGTATCTGAGACTACAATTTACAACACTCTTCACCCTGTCAGGAGCAATGCCTATGCACTCCCATGATGCATCAGAGGGAGATGCAATCCGGCTAGGGGACATCAGGCAACTAAGCTATAATCTCAGTGGGGCAACAGAAACCAGTTTGGTTCAATTATCCAAAATATTTTATGCACATAAGCTAACCTGAAAGAAAGTATTTTGGTTTGATTATGCCCTTGAGGAAAAAAGGATTTTGCAAAAGTGTTTCCCATTGAAAAGCCATTTCGATGGGAAATTCCAAACCACTCTAGTTCTTATGAAAGGGGCCATATTAACAATCCTGGAAATTGAATTCTCTTTTTTAAAAAGACATATGGCAGCAGTACCAGTTTTCCCTCACTGCTCAGGAAATGTATCCCAGCCATGGCCTGCAGCAACTACCAGAATAGATGAGAGGGTAATTCAGATTCTATAGTCATTCAGTCCTCAGATTCTCAGCTTAGATGCCAAAAGGATAGCAAGTGTGTGATCTGGAGGAATGTCTCCTAGAAGCTGCACAGATCTTCAAGTCATTTCATGCAGGTCAATCAATAGATAAGGCAAATGCTAGCTCTTATTTGATTCATCCTTTAGATTCACTAAATCAGGCACTCTTAGGCACCATATTTAATTTTTTTTCAAAAGTTCATCCTAATCAGTATTGCTAATGCTTTGTCTTCAGCAACTCACTTTTTAGGAGATTGAAAAAACATGGTTTATCAAGTATCTTGATTGCATAAAAGGTTGATTTAAATACAACTTTATTTCAAACAAACTGATGTGGTTTTCATTTATTAATCTGATTACATTCTTCTGTTACAGGTTGAACCTCTCTTGTCCGGCACCCTTAGGCCCTAACTGATGCCAAATCAGAGAATTTGTTGAACCACAGGAAGTCAGTTTTGTCTAGCAGCATTACCAACCTTCTATTGCTTATTGGGCTCTCAGAAGACATTTAGGTCACAAGAACACAGAGCCAGAAGTGGTGGCTGTAAACAAACTTTATGGGACCAAGAGAAACTTGGCCACACCCATAATAAGCTATTTTGAAATAGATTCAAAATAAGATACGCAATTTACGTAGCACAGATTTTGTACCTTATTTTGAGTTAGGGTGATGTGCAGACACACCCTAAGGGAAGTTGAGAAAGAGTTGAGAGAAAAGTGTGAATCTACAGTCATAATAAATGTCAGTGTGTCCTGTTCTTTTTACACGGCAGGAAAAAAAAATCAAAAGTATGAAAGGAAAAATTCAAAATGATAGAAAAAGACATTTTTTTACAAGTCTGATATACAATACCATTTGAACATTCTTTAGAGATATATGCACTTATTTTGTATTTATGGAGACACACAGCATATTTTATCATTTTACTATAGTGCTTTATTATTCCTTGAACAACAAAATAAAGAGGTATAACAGGTCTGAATTTTTTAAAGAATTATGCTGTTAAAAAGGATTTGTTAAACTGAGTTTAGTTTTATAATCTTTGGCATAATGACCCCTTTTCTGCAGTAAATTAGATGCTCTCATCTGTTCAAAGTCCAACAGCAAAAGAACAATTAAACAAAATAATGTTTTCAGTTCTTGAGGTATCTCAACTACTGTACTGTGCAATGTAACAAAATTATTATCTCATATTGTTTATCAAAATATTAGCACAATAAGTAAAAAATAAAGCATCAATCAGACAAAGCAATCATTTTTTGTTAACATAAATGAGAACACGTGCGAATAGAAAGAACAGATTTCTGCTCTCAGCATCAACTGAGTTTGTGGCAATGTTCACGTATCTAAAAGCAAATGTTTTCAAATTTGGAAGATGGTTGGCTGTTAGTGACCAAAACATGGTGATGTCAGTTTCCCCTGACTGGATTGCGTCATGTGTCACTTTCCTGGAATACAAACCAAAATCCTCTGCTGAAATGTCACTGAAGCCAGAAATTGAAGCATAATCCTCTTTGACATGAGACATTACAGGAATTCTTCTGGGGTTGAAAATCCTTACACATTTCAGGAACTTAATTATGGCTGCCCACACTCAGTATCACTGATGTACTTCAGTCTTTCAGCTGAATTGTCAAGTGCTGAATAAAAGAGGTGCACCAACTTGCTTCTTTGATCAGTTGTCACATTATTGACATCTGCAGCCCTGAGAAATCTTTGAGAGGTTTCTTCCAAAAACTGAGTAAGTCTCTCAAAGGAAAACAGCAGTTCTTAAATTTTCTCAAAAAAAAAAAGTGTACGATCTCTGGTTTTCAAATGTAGTCATAAGATTAATGATTGGCTTTCATATTTCATTGATAAAATGCAACACAATCTTCCCAGCATCAACATTGCGGTTCATCCGATAACACTCTTTCAATGCCCCACAGACCCATCTTTTCTTCAACAAAAACATGGTAATATTGAATGTGCTTTTTATGATTCTGAAGAGCAGCAAATCAGCTATTCCATCTAGTTGCTATTGAGTCTAGTGCCATTGCTGCACTAGGAATGTTTTGCCTGAGGTAATTTGAGGACCTCCTCTTCCTGCCCATGACCATACAGAAGAGCTGTGAGAAAGATTTTACCAGTGCGTTGACATATTTGTGTGACTTATGAAAACTTTCCCGCTCTCCCTCCCACCAGATTGATTATGTGAGCAAGGTATGTTACATGGATGCTCTCTGGAAACAGTCCAGACATTACAGTTTTGTAGGCTTTTTTCTATACACGGAATTATGTATGTCAAAAACAACCACAATTTTTGTAGCAATCTCTAAACTTTGCACTGTGACGACTGCTTCAGATATGGTACTGTGATTTTTATTTCTGTATGAAATGCCTCTCTAAGATAGGAGGACACCATCCCAGTACTGCCTTTCACCAGTGGTGTGAGAAAAATGTTAAGTACATAGTGGCCCCATCATCAGTCATTTAATTAAATATAAGTTTTATGTACTTATCCTGCACTTTGTCCTTAAGTTTGTTTACCTCAGCATGGCAGAAATCTGTAAAATGTGCATTTTGAAGCTGGTAATCTTCTGGACTTGCACTACCATACTTGACTCGAGTGTTTACAAGCTAGCATACGAAAGGACAGGCCATTTTAGCTAACAATATCTTTGCAATGGCACATGACACGGCAATGGATAATATCTGAGCATTCTTATTATGATTGTGCGGAAACATGTTGAAAGTGTATGCTGCATTTTTTGTGATTCTCTCTGCAATGCAGTTTTTCTCTTTAAACGTTTTTGTGATTTGACTATGTAGTTTTCAGTTGTCAATTTCCTCTGATGGTCCATTGCAAATTTTGCAAAAGAGTTTTCTGCTATCTTTAAATACCTGTGTAGGGAAAGCTGTTACTCCCTCTTCTTCTGGTATATCTGCAGTGTGGGACCTTTGTTGTGGCACTTTGTCAATATCAATCAATGCACACTTGACCAATCAGGACTTCAGGACCACTTGCTCCGGAAATGTTCCTAGGGAAGACCTTCACCAGTTCAGGGGAATGTACATGATTGGCAGGTTCTGAAGACTTCCCCTCAGGGCTAGAAAGCTTCCCAGTTCATAAGTTTCCATAATTTGCCTTTCCTTAACAAAGAGCTCAGGGCTGGTATGCATTCCTTCTGGCCTTGGATCCAAACAGACGGAGTCCTTGGTTATGTCTACTGAAGGACTGGCTTTTTCTGTGAACATTTTTAGGATTGAGGCATAGAAAACAAGATATATTTTGAGAGACTAAGTGGAGTTTTAGAGTGACAGAGTTAATTTGAGTGGCTATTGGTAGTTGGTAAAGAAATGGCTTTGACCAGTGGAAGCATAATCTCAGTGTAGGGAAAGAGAGTGATCGAGTTGTCTTGGTGGTAGTTGATAAAATATCATAGGTTTTTCTGTAGCATCCAGTTCATCCTTTCTTTCTGGCCATCAATACGAGGTTGCTGATGCAACCAAGATGCAGACATTTAGCTACATTTAGTACAATTCAATATGATATTCCTAGGGATTTTCACAGCCTGGACTGTCTCTGTGTTCATTAAGCTGTCTGCAGTGGCAGAATAAATAAGGACCCATTGCAACAGGAGCTGCAGAGCCTCACCCAAAATGAGCAACCACATACATGCCTGGAAATGCAACGCAGTCTTGGTGCCTCAGAATGGGTTGCAGTGAAGACTGGTGCAGGGTGTTTCATAGTCACATAGTGGCATGACTCACTCTCCCCCTCCCCCAGGAGGCATGGACTCTTTCATTTCCTGACTTTTTGAGCAGGAATCCTTGACATGCACATACAGAGCCAGCCTCAGTGCTATAAAAACTCAAGTTGCTGCATTGACACCTTTTCCCTTTCCTCTTATTAGAAGTCAACTCTCTTGGTGCCAGGATAACTTACAAGAACTTGAGATTCAGGCTCAGTGTGGGACCCATGCAGAGTGTCAGTGTGACTCCTCCTCTTCTCCTCTCTCTGCTTACACAGCTGGTTATTTGTGTACATGGACACGTTAATAAATGCATTCAAGCCTAAAGAGGTCTCCATATTGGCTAATTCAAAATCGACCTCACTTACTACTACTTGAAATTGATGAAACTGGTCTCACTTATTCCACTCTGTGCCTGCTGTCAGGGGATAGAAATGTGTGGCACGGTTTGTGGCTGACCCCTCCCCCTGTCAGAGCTTCTGTAGTGCAGTTTTGGCCAAATGGGTACAATGAGAATTATAAAAAAATCATGGAGACATCCTGGCATGGGGAAAACTCAGTCCAAGACTTCTACAATAAATAGGCTGATGATCACCATTCATCTTAGCCCAATCAGTTGGATAGATCCGGAGATGAAGCAAAAAGTGGAGTTAGCACAGAGTAAGTAATCTCGTGAATTCTGATGTTTTCTATTGAAATGTTCAGGTTAGAGTATGGTGGGGCTTGTTCATATGATGGAGTAATTGCTTAAAGCTGGAATCCTCTGCCAGGAGTTGCTTCACCCAAGTGTTCAGAACATGATTCTCTAAAAAATGAGCAATTCACTCCTGTAGATCTGATGCCCTGTGGGGTTCATTGGTCAATGGGATGCTCACTCCATCCATATTGATGGACAATAATTTGTCCAGTATTTTTCCAAATATTGAAGTTAGACTGACTGATCTATAATTCACTGGGTCCTTTCCCCATCTTTTAAAGACAGGTACATTTTTTGCCCTTTTCCAGTCTTTTTGGACCTCACCCATTCTCCATGTGCTATGGAAAATAATTACTAACTGTTTTGAGACTGCTTCAGCCTGTTCTTTAAGTACTCTAAAACGAATTTCATCAAGCCCTGCCATCCTGAGTTCAACTAGCATATCTACATATTCTTTAACCAGTCTTCCCCTATTCTAGTTGTGTTCCTCACCTTTTGTTGTTGTTTTTAATTGTGCTAAATATATGAATACTGTTAGGTTCTGACTGAAGTAAAGTAGACATTAAACACCTCAGCATTCATCGTATCATCAGTTATTAGTTCACATTCCCCACTAAGTAGTGGATCTACTCTTTTCTTCATCTTTCTCTTGCTTCTAATGTTTTTTTTTTTTTATAAAATCTCTTGTTATTGCTTGCTACATTCCATACTAAATGGAACATCTTAACCTCAAGTCCTGTTGGCTCAGGGATTTGGATCAAGAGATCTCAATGGAAGAGATGCACTTCAGGAGTTGTCTAAAGACAACTTTTATGTTAAAATCAATTTCTTCAAGAACTCAGCCTTTCTAGTGGAGGCTTATGCAAGGTTTTATAGGTCTTAATACTAAATGGTTTCCCAACAATAAGTTGCCTTGGTATACTTCTGTTCCACACTAAAGTCATTGACGCTTGTAGGAGTTAATGCATCGAAAGTCTTCCCATTCCCCGCTCTTAAGATGCACCAAAATTTTTTTTGTGCAAATGGAAGTCTGCTGTGGGAAAAAAAAATCCCCTCTTTAAGTTGTGTCACCTTAAGTCCAAGTTTTTTGGAACGTATCTTGGACTTATAGCAAGGATGGACTGTAATTAAAGCTGTAATTGAAACTGTAATTAATACAGCCTTGACATTTTATTCTGTAGAAGAAAAAAATGCAGCTTTCCCATTTTACAAACATTTATGTTTAACACAGTACTATACTGTATTTTTTTTCCATTTTGTTTTGTTTCTGCTGCTGCCTGATTACATGCTTCCAGATCAGATATGTGATTGACTGATCAGTTTGTAATTCTGGTGAGATTCTGCTATAGTTGTGATATATTCTTGTAAGAGGGAGAGCAAAAATTTAGTAGGAGATTTTGAAAGTTCCAAACCACGATGGGGAAAATCCAAGCAGCACACAAAAGAAGCATCCGCACAAAATGTTGTTGTTTTTTTTAACATTCCTATGACCTAGAAATGACCAAAGTCATATTCTTTTTCAAACTTTTTCTTACAGAAGAACATCTCTTGAGCTAGAACTTTCTATGCCAAATACCAGCCTGGAGCTAATTTTTATGGCTGAATCACAACCCTCTGAAAGCAACATTTATAGTGTGATGAAAATGCTGACAGACTCTCAACTACAGCAGGGCTAATAATAAAAAGCAAGATCATATCTCCCTCCATGGAAGCCAGTGAATGTCTTTGTTCTAACAGGATGCACATTACAAAAATGGTGCCAATAACCAGCTTCATTAGTACTGGGAAACAAGAAACAACAGCCTTGTGGCTTCTAATGAAAGTGTGAGCTTCAGTTAACTCAAGAGTGAAATGAAGTGTAGAGACAGGTCTGATAAAGTGCAACTGAAGTAGGCAAACCTGTCCAGTTGAAAGCTTCACCCTACTTGCTCTCTTTTATATTCCCAATATTCTAATCTCATTACATAGACAGTTGTGACCAATATGTTTAACGTGCTGCTTTTTTAAAAATCTGTGTACAATTATATTACAACTTTATTTGCTGTACCCCTAAAACACTTTAGAGAATAAAATGATAGGGTTTGAGAATTAAAAATAACTAACAAGAGGGAGAAATTAAGAGCAACAGGCAAAGGGTGAAAAGACAGTTTCAGACGAGATTTAGAGAGTTAGTGAGGCAGATACAGTAAGGCCTTTTCAGCTGGCAAAAACTATGCAATATTTCAGTGATGAGTGAAAAAGGTTTTGGATGACACAAAATAGATGCTGCTGAAAACCAACTTGTCTGTTTGCTCTGTATCAATCTCTGAAACTAGTACCTGTCCTTGTGTGGGTGACAGAATCTGAGTCACCAGAAAGTGTTGTAACTTCAAGTGTTCTGCTGAAGCTTAACCTGTTATAACCCAAGAGGAAGGCTCTCACATCAGCTGTGTCAGTTGTTTTGGTGGGGAGTAGTGGGAAAAGAATCAGAGGGAAGAATTTGGAGCCCAATATGGAACTGAGAGATACATTGGACCCTTAAGTGCATGGCGAGAAAGACTGAAGGGAAGAGGCTGTAGACTGGAGTGCGCTGCTTGACATCAGGGTGACAGAATAATTTTTTTCCCAGCTATATAATGATGTGGAAATTTTTATTGAAGAAAAATGGCTCACCTTTCAGAATTGGGGTTTGTTTGTTTGATCACCACCACGCAACAATGATAATTAACTAATACTTAGCTCATAAATGGTGTTTTTCCTCCACACATTTTATGGAACTTTAAAAAAGAAGTCAAGACTGGATAGGAAACATAAAACGAATCTTTCCTAATACGATTAACATATTACATATTTGAAAGAAATTTAGTTCTGAAAAGAACATTTGTCGAAAAAAGCAGTAGAATTTGACATGGCATTTTCCTCCATAAATGGAGATTTTTAATGGAAAAAAATCTGGGGTTTTTTTTTTGGTTCATTTCAATTATGTTTCTCATAAAAAAAGCTATTGGTTACAGAAATGTTACTTTTTTGAATAAAAATGCAGTTCAGTGACACAAGTGAGCAGTCACAGCAGAGAATTCAGATGAACTGCTGTTTATGTAAAGAGCTACAGAAACACAAAGTTTTTTTGAAAAAGACAACAGAACAATAAAGAACTCATACCCCTTCTCTAACAAGGTGGGGAAAAAATGAATCATCAAGAGTGAAAACCAGAAATGAATAAGACAAATTATTGCTTTTTGTATTTTCAGAAAAAAAGCATCATGTTCACGTGCATTGAGGAGACTTTTAAAGCAACTTTTCACCTCTTCTAGGTGTCATTCTAATAATAAGAAAGGTGTTCATGTGGCTGTGACACTAGACTGGGACTCATGACATTTGGGTTCAATTCCCAGCTCTGCTATGCACTTCTGCTGTGACTCTAGGAAAATCATTGACTTTGTCTGGGCATAATTTTTTCATCCACTGGAGATAACACTAATTTTATTCCCCCATCCTTTGTCTTGTCTATTTAGACAGCAAGGTCACTGAAACAGTACTGTCTCTTTCTAGGTGTATATATATGGTGTATTATAATGGAATCCAGTGAGTGATAGAGGCGTTTAGTTGTTAATGAAATAACAAGCTAATACGTAGTCATCATACTGGTTGTTTATGTAGAGGTTACATAATTACCTCGGTTTCTTCCACTATTATTGTATAGAAGCTACTTTCTAGGAATGGGATAACCAGGAAAAAACCATCATGAATATTTTTATGAATTCAAATTCTAAATTCAGTTCACTATGATTCCTGGTGTCATATTATATGTAAACTGCGTATTAGGGAAATAGTAAATAAAAATGAATAAATAAAAATTGAAAAGGGTTCTAAAGAAATCATCAATGGATCCTAGGCTAGAGTTTATAAAAATGGAACACAGAACATCCTGAGATTTAAAAGGGACAACTCATGGTGTCTGCAGGATGCAGAATTTAGATAGCAAACTCCATGGGGCAGGGACATGTCTTCCCACCGTGGGTGCAACTTTACAGATCTATTCCTAGAAATGTTACTGGTTACAGAGATATTCCTCATTTTCAGTATAAGGAACAACTCTTACATGGCTATCCTTAAAGTTGGAAGGATTGCTAAGCACTAATATAGCAATAAGGATGCATTTACTAGCGGGCCTGCTGAAATGAATTGAGTTAAACAAGTTTTGTCTTCTCACCAAAATCTGCAGACATAAATGTTATATAGGTTACAAAGGATGATTGCTCCCTATTAAGAATTAAGAATGGCCATACTGTGTCAGACTGATGATCTACTAGCCCAGTATCTGCTCTTCCAGTAAATGCCAGATGCTTCAAAAGGAATGAACAGAACAGGGCAATTAGCAAGTCCCAGCATCTGGCAGAGAGAGGCTTAGGGTTACATCCCTAACCATCTTGGTTAATACAAATACGAATTGACTGAACACACACACAAATGGTAGAAACAAATATCTGCACAGTCAGTCTCTAACTAATGTTAATTCTAATTTGCATACCAGTGTACCCACCATATGTTCACTCATCTCTTTTCTATGTAACTAATCAAATACCAAACATATGAATAAAGAAACACAAATCTGCCATACAAGTATTACACAAATTTTTTTCTGTACCATATCTGGCTCACGATTTTTGTACTTATATTAATATAAATAGTACTTCTATACTGTATTCCATTCAAACATTTTAATATACTTTACAAATATTGCTCAATTAACTTTCACAACAAGCTGGTGATTACTGATTGCTGACCATATGCATTATCCTCAATTTATCATAACTGTAACAACACTCGAGAAACAATGGCTGATATTCTGGCAATATTCGAGGCAAAAGTCCCCTTAGTTACCTACTGTCTTCTGATATTAATAACTGTGCAAAAAACCCCAATGAAATCTGTTATCAGATGACAAAAGAATGCCCATCACTACGGATGCTCAGCAGAACAGCATCTAAATGGCAGAATGGCAACTAAATTACAGTAGCACAGCAGCAGCACTATAGTTCTGGTTGCATTACTATGTCAGTTTAAAGGTCAAACATCCCCCCTCTAAAACTGACATGCTTAGATTCCTCTGAAAATTAGTGTGTCTCAGGGAAGTGAAAGGTTGGCTTAGTCACCAAAATGTGGGTTCATTTGAGGCAGGGGTTCTAGAAATATTATCCATGAAAAAATAGCCATTAAAAACATTCTCATAGCTATAGATCAAACTATTGACATGATGCAAGTCTCATAGTGATCTCAGTAAGTCAATTTATACACAAGATAGTGCATGGCACCCTCTAAGTCTCTGGGAGATTCAAATTGTGAATGGTATTGAAAAAACACATTTCTGCGTTTTCATGCCCATATGTGTAGTCTGGAAGGTTTTGGTGTGTATTAAAAAAGAAAGGTCAGAGGATTTCTATGCAGACATTTTATGTTTTCCTGGGTTGTTTGAGGGAATGTTCCAATGCCATTGCTCCAATAAATACCCCAACGCTGACATCTCTAGTCCAAACCATTACACTCCTGTAGAATAAAGATTTAATAACTCATGTTGCAAGTTATATCCGTCTTAATATAAGGTGTTTTTATTTGATGGGGAGGTTTAGTGTGAGTACAGGCAGTCCCCGAGTTACGCGGATCCGACTTATGTTACGGACGGGGCCGTTCCTCTCCCTGGTCTCCAGCAGACCAGGGAGAGGAAGCAAAGCGGCGGAACACGTGGGCAGCGGACAGGGCTGTCCGCTGCCCACGCGCTCCGAGGCTTGGCTCTGCTTTGCCCCCCCCCCATCCCTCTGGTCTGCAGACCAGAGGGACAGGGGGGGGGGGCAAAGCAGAGCCAAGCCGCGGAGCCCGAGGGCAGCAGGACAGCCACGGCGCGTCTGGGCTGTCCCGCTGCCCCCGTGCTCCATGGCTTTGCTCCGGACACCTGTGGTACAGCAGCTGGGGTGCTGCCAGTTGGTCCCGTAGCGCCGCTCTGGGCGCTACGGGACCAACCGGGCAGCACCCCAGCTGTTCTGCCCCAGGCGTCCTGATTCAGCCACTGCTGGTCAGATTCAGCAGCGGCTGAATCAGGACGCCTGGGGCAGAGCAGCTTGGGTGCTGCTGGGTTGGTCCAGTAGCGCCGAGGAGCGGTGGCGCTACTGGACCAACCCAGCAGCACCCCAGCTGCTCTGCCCCAGGCGTCCCCAAGTCAGCCGCTGCTGAAACTGACCAGTGGCTGACTACAGGAAGCCCCTGCCCCGGGCTTCCTGGAATCAGCAGCTGACTTGGGGATGCCTGGGGTTCTTAAGTTGAATCTGTATGTAAGTCAGAACTGGCGTCCAGATTCAGCCGCTGTTGAAACTGATCAGTTTCAGCAGCGGCTGAATCTGGACGCCAGTTCCGACTTACATACAGATTCAACTTAAGAACAAACCTACAGTCCCTATCTTGTACGTAACCCGGGGACTGCCTGTATAGGAGAACAGTCAGAACCTATCTAACAAAATTTTATGTTATGCTGTGTGAGGAGGAGCTAGTGAGAGAGGACTTTTTATGGGGAAAGAGGTGATGGCTGCAGAGGGGGCAGGAATATGGTGGTAGATAAGCCTTGGATTAGTTGTTTGAGAAATTGAAATTTTATTTGCTCTTGGGTGAGGGTTAGGAGCAGAGTATTGCCCAATCTTGCAGCAGAGTAATGTGATGTTTCCAAACATAGTTCAGAGATTTGGAACTGACAGTGTCGGTACCTTGATTGCTGAGGGAAAGAAATATGCATTTTGCCAAGGCTGCCAATGTGTGGTTCTGTGCTATTCCTAGATCACAAGATTGCAGAAGTTTGTTGGAGAATAAAGAATACATGAGGTTTGCTGACCACAGACTGATTTGGGGATCAGGTGGCCTGGTTTGCCATCCCGTTTTGTCATCCTACAGTGGGAGAATAAAGGTATGTGTGTTAATGGGGCATTTGGGGCAGAGTTAAGGCTGCATGAGCAATTGCTTCTGTGAATTTCCTGGTTCTCAGAAGCTTGAATTTTGTTCAACTCACTATTCTTCCAGGAGACAACCCATCACCACACATCCTTAATTCTGCATTAACCTAGTCTTTTGGCTTATGAATATATTATTTAGGGTTTCTATTGCACATTCAGTTTTACATTGCCCCACCCGGCAAGGTGTCTTTATGTTGGAAAGTCTTCTCAGGATCTTTCCTTATGTCTCAAGGATGAACAATTGGAGTTTAGATGGATTAAATGAATGAGATACTGGACCCTTCTTCTATGGAGAGGGAGAGAGAGGCAGGGTCATGAAGCACAGCAATTTTGAGCACTTAGGATAATACCAAGTCACTTACAGTACTCCTGGCACACAGTATCAAAGGCAGGTCTCTTCATGAATATTGCATGTCTTCAGTCTCTAAGCTGCTACATGATGATCATGCAATAAAAGACAATGGCTCTGAGCAGCAAGTGTGTGAACTAAAATGAAAGGACTAAATATAATGCTATCTAAAATTCCATAGCTGGAAAGGAGTCACAACTTACAAAAACAGAAAAAGAGGTTACCCTGCCTGCACCAAAAGTTCTTCTGCTTGGTACTGGGAGACGAGTATCAAAGGCTTTCTGCTAATGTGAAATGTAGGCAAAGAAATACAGGAGTTAGAGATAACTAAAGACCTTGTAAATAATACATCCCTTTCTTTGCTAATGCAGGATATAGCCATCTTCCTTTTCACTCACTTACCAAATATTAAACAGATACTTTATTGGAGTTTAGCCAAAAGACCAAAAAGAAAATTGCATAATTATATGAGAGATCTGAAGAAAAACCAAGGCTAATGGTTTTGAATTAAATGCTGCAGAATTAAGATTGCACGTTGCTATATGTCTTAGAAATCTCTCAAATGCTTTAATCATAATGATAGAATGAAATATATGTTCTTCATTTATCCTGTGGAGAATATTTGCTCTGATGTATTGTATATTTATTTTGATTCTGTTCACAGCCATCTAATAAAAGAGCCTCAGTAACAGTTCCCTACTCAGTAATGGTTCCCCACTCTGCTCTGCCTGTAATCTCAGTGGTTTGGTTGGATTCTTGTAATAAGCTTTTGCGGGCCTCAGGCAACAACTGAGCTTAAGCGCAAAATCTTTCTTACTCCTCCTCTGAGATCACCTAAAACACCCTGGTTTGTATGAGTTAAATAAAAAAAAAATTGTGCAGTATTTGTAAGAAAAGCCTATGATATTTTACATATAAAAGTATATTCAGAGAACATATCAACATGAGAACTGACCTATTTAGTAATACTTTCTAGCTAATTCTTAACCTCATGGGCTACGTCTACACTGTGCTGTTTTGTGTAAGAAATATGCAAATGAGCAAGCATGGAATATCACTGTGTCTCATTTGCATAATTAATGAGCAGCTGCTTTTTGCAAAAGAGGCTTTTGCATAAAAAGGAGACATCTACATGGCCCCTTTTGTGCAAAAATCCTCTCTTGCACAAGAGCCGTTCTTCTGCATTTTTTTCAGGAAGAACGGCTCTTGCACAAGAGGGTTTTTTTGTGCAAAAAGCGGATGCTCATTAATATGCAAATGAGGCACGGTGATATTCCACACTTTGCCTCATTTGCATATTTCTCGTGCAAAACAGCACAGTGTAGATGAAGCCTTAAGGCATACAACAAGAAAGCAACTTATAGGAACTTACAGTTTCTGTAAGTTGATTTAAAGGGTATGAAGTGTATAAAGTGCCTGAAACTATTCAGGGCTGATGCTAAAAATAAAATGAAATAAAAATAAAATCCTTCCACCTTTGCCATCTTTAAAGCGTGCAGTAGATAGGAGGACTGAACTATATCCGTGAACATGCAACACAATCCAATTCTTTTAAAACTCTTAGCAGCAGCATCTGCCTACGTGTGTGAGCCCTGGGGTGAGCATTGATGAACAGCTTGGAGCATAGAAAGAGGCTCCTAGCAGGGGAGTACAGTCAAGGGGAGTGGAGTATGGGAGGGGGCTCCAGGCTGAGGCAGAAGGTTAGTGCGTGGTAAGGGGTGCAGACTCTTGCAGAACGCAATTTGCATATCTTTTTCTGATAGATCATTGTAGTATAGACATAGCCTGGGATTGAATGGTTCAGAAGAAAGGATGGTGACTGATCAGGGCCAGGGCAGAGGCAAGGGGCATGGTGTGGGCACACAGTGTGGGCTCTAGGAAGAGCTCACTTCAAGCAGCTCCCAGAAGAAGCAATATATTCCCCCTCTGGCTTCTACATAGAGATGCAGTCTGGTGGCTCTGAACACTGCCCTGTCTGCATTGGCTGCTCCCATAGGATCCAAAGGCTGCAGTTCCCAGTCAAAGGGAGCCTCAGAGCTGGCATGTAGGGCAAAGGCACTGTGCAGAGCCCCCTGACTGCCTCTATGCAGAGGACCCAGAAAGGGGACATACTGCTGCTTTCAGGAGCCATGCTGCACTATCACAGGCAGGGAGCCTACCACAGCCCTGCTGCACTGCTGACAGGTTTTTTAAATGTCTCGCTATGCAGAACTCAGTGGAGCTCCTACGTCCATTTTTGATCAGGCATTCTGGTTGAAACTGGACACCTGGCAATGCTGCACCACACGTACAATTAATGTACATGTTGTTGAGTGTTTATATCAGAGAAGAAGGGGCTAAAGAATTGTGTCTTGAACTGAGAGGGGCAATTGGTGCGGAATGTTTAATTCTTCTCAAAACTCTAACCTGCCAAACATTCTTGCTCATACTTCATACGATGAGCACACTGAACTTGTTAAAATATATCAAAATACTCAGGTATGAAAAACTAAAAGATATTGTAGAGATGATGCAATATCCTGTAAAAAGCATAATATTTTCTCACAAATGACAATGTTTAACAGTGATCCAGTCAACATTCATCTCTGAACATGAAACCTCATCTTCAGCCTAATCAAAGTTCTGATTCAGTACAGGCAGTCCCCGGGTTAAGTACAAGATAGGGACTGTAGGTTTGTTCTTAAGTTGAATCTGTATGTAAGTCGGAACTGGCGTCCAGATTCAGCCGCTGCTGAAACTGATCAGTTTCAACAGCGGCTGAATCTGGACGCCAGTTCTGACTTACATACAGATTCAACTTAAGAACCCCAGGCATCCCCAAGTCAGCTGCTGCTGAAACTGATCAGCGGCTGATTCCAGGAAGCTCGGGGCAAGTTGTAGACCAGACAACATTTCTCCAAACTTTAGAATTAAAATAGTATCAAATTGTCATCATTTATAGTCACCATTTGCAAAAATTACTGAAGTCATTTTCTAATCTAAGTATAAAGAAATATTGCCAAATTTCAGATACCATCTTGTGGTAAACTCTTAGCAATGCTAACTAGTTAATATGTTCATTATAATTATGCTATGAGATACTCTAAATTTATAGTATCAGAGGGGTAGCCGTGTTAGTCTGGATCTGCAAAAGTGACTAGGAGTCCTGTGGCACCTTATAGACTAACAGATGTATTGGAGCATAAGCTTTCATGGGCAAAGATCCACTTCGTCAGATGAATGTAGTGGAAATTTCCAGAGGCAGGTATAAATATGCAGACTAGAGACAATGAAGTTAATTCAGTCAGGGAGGGTGAGGCCCACTTCTAGCAGCTGTGTTCACACCTCCACATCAGACATTAATAAACCCATATCTATAGCTATAAGATTAGTGTGTGCACACAAACACTATACGCACACTTCAACATTAGGAAATGCAGTGCCCACAAGATTTGAAAGCTACCATCATTAAAAAAAACAAAAGGCAGAAAATGATGAATACCATTATCTGAACAGGGAATTTCAAGTAAAAGTTCTGGCATTAAGGCTAATACTCCCAGCTGTTATTACATTGTGAAAAAAAGCACTTATTTTTTTCATTACCACAGTGGGTCATGACTTTGTTTTATATAACATCTAAAACAGAAAAGAAATGAGACTGGTGAAATATGGTAGACATTATAAAAACCCTTCTGGGTATATATGCTTGCTACTTTAGCTCTGTTGCTACTGAATACAAACTCTTCATTTAAGAACCACATACATGATAAACAAGCATACAGTTATCTGTTCCTGCTACCCATCATTGCCCCTTTTGTTCCGTGGTGTGATATCTCTGAGTACCGGTAACTGAATTCCATTCCCTGAAAAACAGTTCCACAATAAAGAGAAAATACAAGTGACAGCGCAAAGAAAGAAGAGAGGCGTGACTGCATTTGTTTCAGAAGATTCCAGGTTATGAAGTGACGGTTACTACTGTGATCAGATATTTTATAGCTAATGAAAATAAATTAAAAATAAATCTGGGAACTCTTTTAAAGGGAGGAGAGAAATTTTATTCAAGATAAATTCTATGGAGTCAAGTTTTCAACAATCTTCATAAAAAAGTAAAACAATATGCCTCTGTGGACTTACAGTACAATAAATCTGTTACACACCACTCTCTGTCCGGTCATAGCCAACATTAGCAACATTTAATAATGATTCAAAACCAATTTACCTTACAAGAGCCATCAGAGGTCACTCGACTAAAGACAGACATTTAATATTCTGCCATAGCTGGGTGCTCCCTTTTAAAAGACTCAAAATCACAAAAGCTTCTCTATTCCTAGACTAGCTTTGGGGTATCACTTAGAATTAACAGTGATAGCTACTATCTTGGAATCTGATCTCTTTGACTTACAACACTCTAACTAGATGATTGATCAAATGGAACAACCACTCACAGAGGGTTGACACACTGTGCAAGGAAGGGTGAAGCACATTACTTGAGTCAAAGGCAAATAACACGTGCAAGGACCTGAAAGTCCACCCTGGGTACTACTGATTATAAAAGAAAATACTTAAACAATTAGGTGAGAATATGGCTTGTTTTACCAGTCCACTCTTAGGAGAAAGCAGATGGCACGAGTTCATTAATTCCCCTTTGAAGATCACCAACTTCATGACTGTACGGTGGACAAGGGGAAGCAGCCTTCATGGCGCTGATACTTCCTTTCTTGCACAGATGGGTGGAGACTTGACTTTGCCCCATTCAATGCACAAGGAAACACATCTAAATCAGTGTAGAAGGAGAAAATCTGTTCCAGGGAAAGGGCGAATTTATTATTAATTCACTATGGAACAAACTGGGGCATTCTTGAGTCACAATTCGGTCCCTGATCTTCTCCTCAGGTAGTGACAACACCCTTGCCCTTAGATTGGGGAATCTGGTAATCTCATAATTGATTCTTTGAATTTAAAATGTTGATTTTGCTTAGAAAACAAACAAGATTCTATGGTGAAGATTCACATCTCTGAATTCAGTTTAGGCTACTGTATTTCTAGTATTTTCAGATCTTGTCTTTCAAGTTTAGAGGTCTATATTTCAGAAAAAAATGCTAGTATTTATCCAGGAAATTCACAAGGTAGACATTTAAATAGTCCTTTGAATGCATGATCATAGTAAATGCATGTGCATTTATTTTTTTTAAAATACGGAGACCCAAATATCTTAGTTTTCTTTAAATTCATTTCTGATGTAGGTGTTAAATCTTAAGAAATAATTATGGTACTTTAATATAATTACATGACATTTCCACTATCCTCTATACTTCATTTTTAATCATTAATTTGAAATAGAATAGCCTCAGCATGAGTACAGGATTACTACAGTATATAGAAAAATGAGCACTGTTTTTCTTTAACCATGATTTTGTGGGCCTATGGTCTAAATTATTGATTTGTTTTATTGTAGCCCCCAGAGGACATAGTCAGGGTCAGGTTCCCTTGTGCTAGGCTCTTTTCAAACAGATGGTAAAAGACAGCTCATGTTCCAAAGAGATTACAGTCTGAGACAAAATACGACAATTGGCTTTAATAAATGGAATGGCTGATGTGAGGAAGGAGGAGAGTAACTTTGCTAGAAAATACATATGTTGTGTAGACAACTGAAGGCACATTTTCTGAGTAAAAACACTTCATTTACAGTAAAGGTGAACTTTATACTTTATTATTGCTGGCTTGTCCAGAATTCATTTCTTTTATGAGGGCTTGTGCCTCCCAACATATCTCACAAATGATATCAATACAGAGTATATAAGCCTTATGCCAGTTTTTCTTCCAAATTTAAAAAAATACAATTCACATATGGGTCAAAAACTTGGAACATTAAACCATATGGGTATGTCTACACTACCCCGCTAGTTCGAACTAGCCGGGGAATGTAGGCATACCGCACTTGCAAATGAAGCCCGGGATTTGAATTTCCCGGGCTTCATTTGCATAAGCGGGGAGCCGCCATTTTTAAAACCCCGCTGGTTCGAACCCTGTGCAGCGTGGCTACACGGGGCACGAACTAGGTAGTTCGAACTAGGCAGTTCGAACTGAGGAGTAGCGGTAGTTCAAAACTAGGAAGCCTAGTTCGAACTACCTAGTTCGTGCCCCTTATAGCCGCGCTGCACGGGGTTCGAACCAGCGGGGTTTTAAAAATGGTGGCTCCCCGCTTATGCAAATGAAGCCCAGGAAATTCAAATCCCGGGCTTCATTTGCAAGTGCGGTATGCCTACATTACCCCGCTAGTTCGAACTAGCGGGGTAGTGTAGACAGACCCTATTATAGTAGATTGTAGTACTAACTACAATTAAAGTTAGATGATACAAGATTAGCCCTTGCAAACAAAAGGACCCCTAAAATAAATGCATAAAGCTCTCTCTTTCAAGCTGCACTAAACGTACACTGTACCTTGAGAAGACTTACTTTTTCATAGGATTCTGACTATCCGAGTGCCACAGACATTATCTGGAGCCTGACAGCCAAAATTCTCTGCATGACTTTGAAGATAACTTCCCTTTTCTTGTAAAATTATTTTTATTAATGGCAATTTGGGATAAGAATCTGGGAGGCATTTTCTAAGAGCCCCCAATAATACATCTGTGTAATTTCAAGGCACTTCTGTCTGGAAAAGCAAACTCAATATTTGCATGCACAGATCATGATGTTGGGCATGAAGGTAATTATCTGACTTTGAATGGACATATGTGGTATAAATACTGACACCCCTCTTAATTTTGCATGTGGTGACAGGGCACCACGACCCAGCACTTTAAAAGCTCCCACACCAGTCCTGTATGGGAGGCAGCGAGTGGGAGTGAGCGCATGCGCGGCGTGTTCCAACGCTGTCAAGCAGCTGAGGGGGAGGGGGACGGAGCGGCACGTCAGCTCTGAAAGGGATGCCTAGGGTGACGTAGGCTCCGCCCCACGCTTTAAGAGGGAGGGCAGTAACTAAGAGGGGGGAGATAGGGAGATGTCAGCCGGGGGAGAGGGCAAGTCGCCCGACCCGAACGCGGGAGATTCAAATGGGGTGACTGGCAAAGTGGTGCGCACAGAAGGCAAGGTACGGCACGAGAGGCCAGGAGCATAGGTAAGGGAGAGAGGAAGCAGCCTAGGGTAGGGCATCTGTGGAAAGCCTGCAGGCTGGTGTGTTTTGGTGGGAAGCCCCGCCAGCCAGACTGGACTGGGACAGGTCTGCGTCCTTAGGGTCCTGGGCTGGGGTACGTGAGTGAGGGTGAGCCCGGACCCCCCTCTACTCTCTGCCGTAGACGGCTTTGTCATTTGGGTCCCTGCATGGGGCAAACTGACCTACTGAGTGAAACTGAGGAAGGAGACTCAGACTGTAAAGTAATGATCGTGGGGTAAACCACGGGATTAAGGGTGATGCAGGGTGCAAATAGGGCCACAGGGTGACGGAAAACCCTTACACATGCATATTAATTAAACATGACAAATGGAACCTGGTGCCTCACCTTTAATGTCCAATTATATCTCTAGCTTTCACTAGTATGGACTGTAATCTATGCATTTTTAGTGTCTACCACATGTGAATTTAGAATACTATTTAGCATGTGGAGCTTTACTTGGTCAATGTGTTAATTTCCCTACACAGCATAAACGAAGAAGCTGAAAACAGTCTTGAGAACAGATATTTTGTAAGCTTTTGTAAGTCTGTCCATTATTTATCAAGATTGATACAAGCTTAACATCTGTTTGCATATCATTAACAATATTTGAAACAAAACCTTAAAATGAAAGTGAGCTTTGTTACACAGAATTATAGTCATTCTAATGATTAAAAGAAAGATAAAGACAAATACATGTATTCTTTGCTGTATCTTTGTGAGATGCAGCCTAAAATCTGGAGTTAAAAGAACACCAGACTCAAGAATTTCTCATCTGAAGAAGTGTGAATTATATATTTAAAATTGGTTGGAAGTACTCCAAAGCACTTTTAACTCCTTTTAAAATGAACTAGTTATCAAACTTTAAAAAAACAAGTAGTCCTGTGGCACCTAGAGACTAACATACATATATGTTCGTTTATAACAACCAATTTGCCAATTTTAATGGTTTCAAACCCACATTTTCTTATTTTAAAAAATGCTTTTCTTCCCATTTGCCATGTGAAAGAGCCAAACACACAAAAAAGGAAATTAACTACCTGATCTTATTAAGGAAACAATAAAACTGATTCTAATATGCTATCACAATCAACTCCATTCTTAGCTCTGTCTTTTCCCAGCCATCCATCCCATACATCGATCTTGCCATGTCTTTCTCTATAACATTTCTAATATGTGACCTTTTCCTTTTTTCCAGTAACCCAAAACTTTAAAGCACATTATACATCATCCTAACTACTAAATCTTCCTGCTCTTCTCTGGGATTCCTGGCAAATACTTTGAACTGCCACCATATAGGCACAGCTACTACGTTCCCCTCCCCCCCCCCCCCCGGTTCGTGGCACTTACCAAGCCACCTTACCTTCTGAATCACAGTATATGTATCCTACTTTCACTACTTCATGTCCTTACTTTTGAAGACCTTAAAAACATCCCCATTCTCTCCTCATCTACTTGTCTATTGTTATGCCAGATTCTCTGTTGAAGCCCAATTAACTTGCTGACTTCTATGGAAAACTGGTCGTGAATGAATTTTTCAGTGAAATAGTTTTATTTCAGAAAATGATGATTTGTTGAAACAAACATGTTGCGGGAAAGAGTAGGTTTAGATGAATTTTCCTTTTTTTCCCAGATTTTAGATTCATGAACATTTCTGAGATTTTGAATTTTTATGTCCTGATTCTGAGCAGAAACATTTTTTTGAAATATCAAAACTTCTCCTTGGATAGGAAAATCATATCCCAGTCATCTCTAGCCTTATGTAGATGAACGGGCCCTTCATTTTAGGTGGATTTCTATTCCTTATCTGAAAATTCCTTGGCAGAAGATATACTCTTCACTTTTTTTCATCTTAATCCTTTCCTGTGGCCAAATGCCAGCAACCATGTCAGCAGAACAAAAAGGATTAATGTACTAGCAGCTGTGGAGAACTGGAGAAATATTTTTTATTATTTTGGGGCAAGTCTTGTATGCTTGATTATGACAGGTTACTTTCTGTGGAGTCAGATTAAAAGGGGTTATTAGAGAAACCAGACATGAAAGATACAACAATGACCTACACAATACCAGGTTTATAGCTATGAAGAAGCAACTTCAACACTGGTGACAGAGCCATTTCTTAGTGACGTTAGTTTTCCACATATAGATTGGTGGACAAGAGCTAATAATAATTGGAGGCCCCAGATATTCCTGGAGGTGATACATGGCAGGTTTCTTCACCAAATAGTTACTGAACCAAGTAGAGGTGATATCATTTTAGATTTCATATTGACAAGTAGGAAGGATCTCGTAGAAGAGCTGGCTGTAGAGTTTTCCCTTGGTTCCGGTGACTATGAGTATGGATATATTTTTGTTATGGTAACACTAGGCAAAATTCACAGAATAGTTACATAAAAATGGACAAATTCATGGTATAATCAGGGTAACAAAAATGTGTAACAATTTAACAAAGAAGTATTACAGCAGAGGTGTTGACACTGACCCACGGGCTAGATGGCCTGCTGAAGTGAGTTGTGGGAGGAGGCGTTCCCTCTGGGCAGGACTGAAACCTGAGCCTGTCCACAGTTGAAGCCAAAGCCTGATACCCAGAGCTGACTCATGTAACTTAGGCCAGGTCTACACTAAACGGGATGGTTGAATGAAGATACACAACTCCAGCTATCTTAATCATGTAGCTAGAGACATCGTGCCTTAATCTGAGTTTCCCTGACATCCCCAAAGCAGGAGGCTGATGGGAGCAAATGCTCCCATCAGCTTCCCTTACTCCTTGCAGTAGCAGGAGTATCACTCTGAGTTTGATTTAGGATGTCGTAACTAAACCTGCTAAATCAAACTCTGAAAGATTGATTGCAGCAGCATCGTCAATCTTCCCTGGAGTGAAAACATGGCTTTAGACTTACTGGTCCCTCTCTGCTTTAGGGAACTGGGTAATTGTCCTGCATGCTTACTTCCAAATGCTGGCCTTGAATAGAATATAACATTTCAAAGCATTCTCACTGTTTTCATGGTCAATCTGAATTAAATGACAAAATTTATAGATTCCATGACAGTGGTGACGTCCATGACATAATCGTATCCATAATCATCGAGTTCTTTATTTCAAATGGGCACACTTTAAAAAAATATGGGAGTTAGTAAAGTAGTCTGAAAAACTGGAATGTGGAGGGGGCTTTAAGTCAAGGCTGCAGAACCTGCAGAAGTTACCTGAAACCAGCATTCTAAGCAAGGGGGAAAATACAGGTTACTAAAAGAAAGTAGAAAGGCAATGAAAAAGCTACTTTTTGGAGGTCAGAAAGTGTTTGGCTATTGGCAGTTCTCACTTTTCCATTACATTGTTGGAGTTTTCAAAAGAAATTAAAATCAATCATAGAAGGTTCTATAGCCCATATAAATAAATATAAAACAAAAGAAAAAATGGGACCACTAAGTACTGAGGTTGGGGTTGAGATTAAAGAGAATCTAGCTATAATAAATAAACTCTTTCCCCAGTTTTTAATGAGCATAATGGCAGGGGGCTAATGGAAACAAGGATATAGAAGTAGATATTACCCCATCTGAGGTGGAAGTCAAACTCAAATAGTTTAATGTGACTAAATCTGGAGGCCCAGATAATTTGCATCCACAAATATTAAAGGAACCGGCAAATGAAATTGCAAAACCAATAGCAAATATATTTCTAATGAATCCATAAACTTATATCCTATGACTGTGGAATTGCTAATATAGTACCTAGGGTTTTTTAATTTTTTGTTTTAAAGGGGAACGTGATCATGGAAATTACAGGCTGGACCTCAATTATATGGGAGAGTTTGGAACATATTTTAAAAGAGACAGTATTTAAGGGCATAGAGGTAAACAGCAGTTGGGATAATATGCAACTTAGTTTTACAAAAGGTTGATCATGGCAGACCAACTTAATATATTTCATTAAGAAAATAGCTGATTTATTAGACAAAGGAAATGCAGTGGAGCTAATATACTTGGGCAATTTTTGATATAATTCCACTTCAGAAATTTTTAGTTAAACTGGAAAAAAGGGGATTAATATGAAAACTGAAAGTTGGTAAGGAACTGATAAAAGGAAAGACTTGGGTCTTACTGAAAGGTAGACTGTCAGGGTGGGTGTGGTCTCTAGGGGCATTCCTCAGTGGTCAGTCTTGGGCCCAAACTTACTTAACGTTTTCATTCATGACCTTGACCCAAAAAGTTGGAGTGTGCTAATAAAATTTGTGGATGACACAAAGTTAGGAGGCATTGCCAATACAGAGGAAGAGCCGATCATTATACAAGAAGAATTGAATGACCTTGAAAACTGGAGTAACAGAAACAGGATGAAATTTAATATTGGAAAGTGTGAAGTCATGCACTTAGGGACTAGGAACAATAATTTTTACCATATGCTGGGGATGTATCAGTTGTTAAGTGACAGAAGGGAGAAAAATATGAGCATGCTGGAGTTTCAGAAGAGGCCATTGTACACTATGGGATACAATTTTTAGGGTAGCATTATAATGGCACTAAAATTTGAACAGCTCATTTCCAGTATAGCCTGTTAAAGAGGCTAATACATCCCACTGCTCAGGTGTTGAAACCAAAAGAAGAAATGGGATACATGGTCCCTTGAACTTAAAATAACTTTCTGTATAAGAAAAGAGTTGGCTGACTGCTTCTAAAAAGAAACTGCTTTTAACATTGGTTTGGGGAATGGAGAAGGAAATGATGAATTAAGACTGCAGAATCATGCTGGAAAAAATGTGAATGAAGGACCAGAGCCTGACTAACCTTGAGGAGTGAAAGTGCTGTTTTGCTCTGAGAATGGCATTGTGATGTTGCATGTTCTGTGTGCCTCACTGACTCCAGATCACATTCGACAGTTTAGAGATAAAAAGATATTTTTATCTAACTTGCCAGCCATGCAAACTCATCCTGGGACCCAACACACTAATTTTAAAGAGCTATCTTTAAACCAGCATTACACTTTCAGGAGGTCTGGTGAAGTCACAGTCTGACATTTCAGAAAAGCTCAGGATAAGCATCCCAGTTGGATAGCTACTTATCTGAATCACACCAAGTGTCTGAACCCTATAGGTTCAACTTGCATTATGAACTCCCTCTAAAAACTGACACCATGTTTGAAGTGTTTACTGGATCTAATAGCAGTCTGTACATTGTGCTCACATTCATTACTTAAAAATAAATCGGTCAAACTTCTATTAAGGAATTGATGGACATCACAAATTAATCTCAGGTAAACTTGGCCAATTGTTTTACTCTTGAAATTTTAGATGAACATGGTGGGTCGGTATGATCACCACAATTAATACCTACGTAGTTTTAACTTCTTAGGGATAAAACTCAGTCAGGAGATTTTTTTTTGCGTTTTTTTAAACATTCATCTGCAATTTGAATAAGATACACACATGCTGCTTCTTGGAAAAGAAGAAACTGGGCTGCCTTTACATTTTACAGCACAAGGTTGAAATTAAATGTGCCATTTTTCACCAAAATATTGTTTCCTATTACTGCAGAAAAGTGATGGGCCTGAGGGCCTCATGCATTACAAATCTTGTGTGCTTTAAATTGCTAGTAAATCACTTGTGTTTTTGCCTTTAGTAGTTTCTGCCGAGCTCAGCGTTTATTGCTTACAGCTGAATACAGCCACCTAAATCATCCATCAGATTTTTATAACCTACTGTAGGTTTCCATTTCGTACACTGCAGAACTGGCACATTTTCAGAATGGGAATGGGTGAACACAGTTTTCATACACTAAATAGTACTATATATGCAATATGTTACATGATTTTTTATAGCAGAAGGAAAAATATCATTATACATTTGCAGACATCTAGATCTGAAAGCATTTGCAATCACCCATACACATAGTGGTCTAGCTTCTGACTTTTCCTCTGAGCATCTTCGTACCTGTTTACAGAACTGGTTTCATACTCAATTATTTTCTGTTTTGTGTATGAACATAACATATTTATGAAGAGCATTAGGACTCAAAGTAGGAAGGTATTTTTTTTCTGTCGTAACATTCCATCACGGAGAAGTTGAATTTTCACTCACTTACGACAATAACTTCAGCAACAAAGAAATCCAGAACTAATATATCTGCTTATATATCTATATCTATATCGCTATATAACTAATATAATGGGCCCAAGCATCACTTAAATTCCACTTAATATCCCAAAATGGAACATAAAGGGCACGTCCGTACTAGCGAGAAGGTGGACCCGCCGGAAGTCGATCTCCTAGCATTCGATTTAGTGAATTTAATGTAGACCCGTATATCAAATGCTGAGCGCAGCCCCTGCTGGCATTCGGTATTCCTCGTTCTGTGATGGGTAAGGTAAGCCAATGGAAGCATGTATTCCCATCAGCTTCCCGCTGTGTGGACACTGCCACAGCTTGACTTAAGGAAAACCAAAATCAGCTATGCATTTTGCATAGCTGATTTTGCCTACCTTTAATTGACATACCTGATGTACAATAGACAAGCCCAAAGAAAGAAGTGGCCTTGGGCAAACTCTAGGCTTCATTAAGTCCACACAAAAACTGCCAGTGACTTCAATGGAGCCCGGATTCACCCTTTGTGTGGACAAATAGATCTGAACTAGATGCATTGCCACATGGTATTATCAGTAGATCTAATGTGGTTTCTTAGATTATGTATTTCTTGCCTTTCAGGTTTTTGTTGATATTTATTTTAATGTAATCAGGCCATATAGTGAAAAACATCTAGTTTGTTATTTTGGTTTTCTTGTGAAAAATGCTTATTCTAAACAAAATTGGATTTCAGATTCCCAAATTAGATATTTTCCCAATATTTATTCTCATCTTTGTATATAAATAATACTCAGAGCCTGAGTTGTGAATTCTTAAGATCATGCTTTTTACACAAGCTTTGTTTAGCCACATGAATAATTCTGGTTATAAAATTTTGCAGAAAATGTTACAAAATACAGTTTGAAGGCTCATTTTTCACACTTTTTATAATCTATCTTTCCATACTGTGGTGAACTGCCTTTTTTGCAGGATAGGAAATTACAATGCATTGCTTAGTGGACATCAGGTTACACTACTATTTTAAACTTAAAATATTGTTCTATGCAGCTTTTTTTAAAAAAAACCCTTAATTCAATTGCTTTCCAGGACACAGCAGCGTCACATTTTGGGCACTCAGCAACTGTTTAGAAATGCAAACAGGAATTACAGATACCTTATATCCAAAAGGTTAGTGAATTTTTTTAGCTATAGTGTATATGACCTGGGGCCAAGTTCTGTTCAGTTTATAAATGTATGTAGCCCCTTTACATTCAGTGGCATTACTCATGTGTATTGAGTAAGCAGAATTTGGCCCCTGATAGTAACTGAGCTAGGCCTTCTATCTTTCATAAAATATATATATTTTAAAGCTTCCCCACCCTTGCACTTTAACCTTCAGGAATTGAGTATGAGCTATGTATAGGGAATTAATCATTGCAATTTTAAGCTAGGTGGGTTGGAATAGGTGTTTTGGTACTCACTAGCAATTCTTACAATGCCAATGACCTACACACACTCCTAACTCTCTGAGGCAGTGTACTGGTCTATTCTGCTGGCAAACAAACAAACAAAATCTCCCTTCTAGCCCATGTAGGACAGCAGCTAGTATTCCTCCCATCCATTTTTATTAACTTTCAGAATATGATCTGAAGAAGTGGGTCTGCCACATGAAAGCTCATCACCTAATAAACTATTTTGTTAGTCTCTAAAGTGCTACTTGACTGCTTTTTTGTTTTTACCAAGACCAGACTAACACTGCTACCTCTCTGTGACTATTTTTTAAGGAGAAAGAAATGGAGTCAGAGGCTCTTGTATCCTAAGGAGAGTCTCATACAGCCCAGCACCATGTTCTTTCATCATTCAGTAAAGAGTGGGTAAGGACACTTACCTCCTGCTGGCTATTCAATCCTCTCCATTTGGCAGTAGGTGGAGGGGAAGACAAAGGGCTAGCCATGTTTCAAAGGCAATATAGACTGGATCAATCATAGTCCTTTTTGAGGCTGATGGCTGTGAACTCACCTTTCAATTAACATAACTAAGGATAAGGAGCAGCCCTGTGGCACTTTAGAGACTAGCATATAGTATCATGAGTAAACACATGATACTAAAAGTTCCAGGGTGGCTTAACAACCAAGTAAAAGAAGCAGTGAGAGATAAAAAAATAAAAGCATAATTTAAAAAGTGGGATTTAAATCCTAGTGAGAAAAATAGAAGGGAGCATAAACTCTGTCAAATTAAGTGTAAAAATATAAAAAGAAAAGAAGTTTGAAGAAAAGCTAGCCAAATCTCAAAAAGTATTAGCAAAATGTTTTCAAGTACATCAGAAGCAGGAATCCTGCTAACCAGCCAGTGGGGCTGGAGTAAAAGAAATGGGATTAAATTTAATAATGCAAAGTTATGCACTTAAGGACTAGTAAGAATTTTAGCTATAAAGTGGGGATGTCTCAATTGGAAACAACAGAGGAGTAAGACATGGATGTATTGCTTGGTCATGGGATGACTATGAGTCACCACTGCGATGTGTCCATGAAAAACTCTAATGCAATTCGAGGATATACCAAGTGAGGTATTTCCAATAGAATTAGTGAAGTATACCATTATAGAAGGTGCAAGTGAGACCTCAATTGCAATACTGTGAGCAGTTCTGGTATCACATGTTTAAAAAATATGAGTTCAAAAAGAAACAGGTGCAAAGAGGGGCTATTAAGATATTCAGAGGAATGGGGAATCTACCTTATGAGAGGAGACTAAAGGTTTCTTTAGCCTAACCCAATGAAAGCTAAAGAGAGATGTGCTTGCTTTCTATAAATACATCAAAGAGATAAACAAGAGGGAAGAAGAGGAGTTATGTAAGTTAAGTGCCAATTTTGGCAATAGAATAAATGGATATCAACTGGCCATCAAACAAGTTTATGCTTGCAATCATTAGAGGGGTGGATTTCTGGATTAATCTTCCAGGGGTAGCAGTGCGGGTAACAAATCTAACTTGTTTCAAGACTGAGCTTGATAAGTTTTTGGAGGGGACGTGATGATGAGAATACCTATAATGAACTGTGGTCCATCTGCAACTACAAATAGTACTATCCGTAAAGGCCTGATATGAGACACTATATGGAGAAGGTTCTGATACTTTCTCAGTGTCTGATTGGTAGATCTTGCCAATATGTTCAGGGTCTAAGTAGTCACCACATGTGGGGTTGTGAAGGGAACTTCCTCCAGATCAAATTGTTCAGAGACACTGGGTTTTTATGTTATTTTAATTTTTTGCCTTCCTGTGCAGTGTGGGGCTCGAGTCACTTGCTGTACAGAACTAGAATAAATGTGAATTCTCTGTTACTTAAAGAATTGCATCACAATTTGAGGACTTCAGTAACTCAACCAGAAGTTACTGGGCCTGTTGTGGGAGAAGATGGGCGAGATTCTGTGGGATGCACGGGAGGTCACACTAGATGATCATGATGGTCTCTTCTGACCTTAAAGTCTGTGAGTCTGAGCCCCCATCCTGCCATCATGTTAAGATCTGGGATATAAGGTTGTCCCTCTGGGATAATCTGAGACCTTCTTACTGTCCCTTGTGTGAGTGCCAGGATCTGAGGGATCAATGCCTTTTTACACGGATTGGATCCCCTTATCTATCACCTGCATGTGAGCTGGATTCTTGAGAGACTTTCCATTTGGGGCAGGGTCTGAATCTCTCCTCCTTGTCAATACAAAGGGGAGTCCTGTGGCAGATTTATTTCTACATGAGCTTTCAAGGGCGAAGACACACTTCCTCTTTGCCCATGAAAAGTTATGCCCAGATAAATCTGTTAGTCTTTATGGTACCACAGAACTCCTTGTTGTTTTTGCAGATACAGACTAACATGGCTACCCCTCTGATACTTGACATATGAACTAATTTCATTGTAATGGAATGCTAAACTGCATTATACTATTCTGCATCTACTAGATGGCATTACGTGTGCCATATTTTATTTAAACTATCCTTGATGGGACATTAAAGGATCTGATAGTCAACACATCTATATAGGGTATCTCACTGAGAAATAAGTACTGTGGTCTTTATCTGATACAGAAGCCTTACCTGGTAGTAGCTGTCATTCAATCTACCGAGTACAAGAAATACATGACATGGTCTCAGAGTTAACTAGTACTAGAGGAGTACAGAAAAAGAAGGAAAACAGCAACAATGGTCACAGGATATCATCAACATAGCACTCTTCAAAACCTCAGTGAACTTCACAATGAATAGACCATAAGCACCATTTTGCAAGATTCCACATTGCAACAAAGGTCCACCAGGAAAGGGAAATATTTAGATATCGCCTCTAATTTATCATACAGGGAAGCTACACAACTGTGACAGGAGGCACTTTCCCATCACTGGAGTTAGTCCACCTGCCCCCAGAAGTGATAGCTACATCATGGAAGAATTCTTCCAATTATCTATTGCTGACTACAATAGGGGCTAGGTTGACTTAACTACATCAGTCAGACCATGTGGATTTTCCATACCCCTGAATGATGCAGCTGGATAGACCTACATTTTTAGTATAGGCCAGCACTTAACTCTACCCACAGTTGAACAGATAAGCATAGCAGTCTGAACTAGTCAGACAGGAGAATAAAAGGCAGGAGCGATTTAAAGAAACTCTGAAACTACCTTAGGGTATGTCTACATGTGGAATGTGGCAGTGGCATAGCTGCAACATTTTAACAGTGCCACTATAGCACTTCAGTGTAAACACTCCATAAACCATGTGAGAGGTGCTTCCCAAGCCTGGGTAAATGGAAAAAAATCTTCCATTGACACAGAACTATCTATGTAGGGTGTTAGATCAGAATATTTTATCACCTCATCCCACTACTCAAAATTTTTTGAAAAACAACTGGTCTTCTCACTTTGACTCACTTTCTCTGGTCTTCTCACTTTGGAATGTCTAACTGATGTGATCCCAAATTTAGGCCACTGCTCCCTTTGGAAGCACACCAAATTTCAAAGGAATTCAATTAAGCATATCAATTTTAGAAGACTTAGGTCAAACTTTAAATAGAATATTGGTGCTGTTTCATCACTAAAATAAATACTTCTCCAACAACCTTGAAAAAACACAGCTATAAATCACTGGACCCTCTGTTAGGGATCAGAGTCTCAATTATACTGAACACTGTGGAGTCAAATAAAGATAATACCTGCCTAAAGGATCTAACAGTCGAGCTTATTAGAAAGGATGAGCGACTCAGGCGAAAAAAGGAATATTAGACTGCAAGTATTTGTGTCTAATTGTACCTATATATATGCATGTGTAGTTGAGTGTTTGCAGAGCATATCAGCAGATAGTGCCTCATAATGGCATATTCCAGATACGGGGAAATTTTTAAACATGTGTGAGTTATATAAAATCATATTCCTTTCAGACATTTATTGCATACATTCTGTAATAAAAAGTATGTCTATTTCTTTATTACAAAAATTACATTGAAGTTAGCTTCAGTATTTAGTTCAAGCTGCTTCTGCTTATTAAATTCACACACAAAAAAGACACAATTGGAAATAAATGCATAGAGGAATCCAATTTATATATAAAAAGGTAATTGGGAACAGCATGGTTTCAGAAACTAACATCTCTGAACTGAGGTAAGAATGTGTACACATATTTACGATTAAAGTTTTAATATTACTGGTGTGTTTCATTTTATTAAAAACTTAAAGGTTCAGTAACAAATTTGAAAACACAGAGTGGTGAATAATGGTGTAATTCTGCCAGAATAAAAGCTAAACTCTGAATTGTTCAGAATAATTTCTCATCTTAAGAACCATGTTTGTTTTTCTGTTACTAAAATAAAACCTCCCAATCATTCAGATTTCTTGAGGGCAATAGTCACCCCAAAATATTTTCCTGGAGATAAAATCCCAGTAAGGAGATGAGATAACTATTAATTACAGCTGTAGTTTGGAAAATTCCCATTGCTATTTGGAGAGAACAGTAATTTATCATAGCCTATCTATCTTTGAGTAGTGGGGATGCTGCTACAATTCTAGACATATCATTACAACACAAACATAATGTACTTGCTCATTTGATTTGTTACAACTTTTGTAATTTTCAGATTAAACTTTCATTCAAATGATTACTGCAAAAGATACAGAGTAAGTGCTTGATCTACAGATGGTATAAATCAGCCTAGCTCCACTCTCTTCAATGGAACTATACCAATTTCCACCAGTTGAAATTCTGCTCCTACTGGACAAATTTGCTCCAGAGGTGCACAAAGAGATCAATAAAAGAGGTGCAATTTGGCTGTAAATGAAAAAATAATAATCATACTTGAACACCAAACTACATCTGAAATATTCATAATATATGTGGTCCTTCTGAATTGTTGCTTGTTATCTAATTGAAATATTCAGAGGTCAAATCTTGTGGCCCTTACACGGGCTAAACCCTCATTCACTTCATTGTCTGTTTTGTCTGAGAAATGCCTTCTGTATGAAGCTTCAGGTGTCAAGCCTTTTGCATATGTAGTCTCAGTTTGGTAGCATTCTCTTTCATCTGGGAATTGTATACCAGATTCCTCCCATATCTTCCAAGATCCACTCTACACATGTTTCTTACAGTAATTTTAGTTCCATTCTTTGTATATTATATTTTCAGTAGATCCAACCTGTTATGAATTTCTTAGTATTATATTAAAAAAATCTGTATATTTGAAAGACATTTTATAACTCAGTATAAATCTGGGAAAAGAGAGGGAACCAAGTATTTTAGTTATATGTGGCAATATGAAGAAATGTGTATGGATAACAAGAATCCTGTCTTGGGAAACTGTGAGTGAGAACAGCGGACATTAAAAATAATCAGTTGCTGTCATGATGGCACTCATTGTGACAGGGCCATCCCTAGAAGTTTTGCTACTCTACTCAGCCTCCTGCAGGTAGGGTGAGGGCAGGAGCTATGGATGGGGGCAGGAGCTGTGAGTGGGCGGGGGAGGGGAGGGAAGGAGCAGGACACCGAAGCAAGAGACAGCAGGATCAGACTCGCCCCCATCACTCAGCAGCAGCTGCAGAAAGTGGAGCTCTTTTCACATGAAGCCATGCTTCCTTAAAGGTCTGCATGATCACGTAGAGCTAGACTACAACCCAGCCAGAAATTTTGTTGAGGATGTTTGTGGAGCAGGCCTATTCAATAATGGCCAGATACCCAGAGTAAACAGATAGAGTGAATGCCTGCTTCATGGGATGCAGAATTCCCTCATCCACAAATGACTTTCCCTGGACATATAAGAACTAGATTTGGGACATCTCTGATTGGTAGAGCCACATGTTCAGCTATGCTCCCTCTCATACACTAAGCATTTCTTGCACAGAGGGTTTAACTTGACATGGGTTTCCCATCTCCTATGCCCCTCTCACAATATGTAGCAACACTGGTTCTAATGCTTATCAGTACTGAACACCTAGGATTAATTGGGGAACTGGATGTAGTGAGAGAGAACAGAGGTTCTGCTAACTGAACAACATTTCTCCAACATTTCTCCAAGCTGAGTTTCCAGAGTTGGTTCTTCTTTATAAGTACTTTTCACTAGTGTTAAGTGTTCGTATTCTAGCATTGGCACATTTAGGTCAGCAATCCAAGTGTTAAAATCTGTGTTTTTTATTAATTCTTCATATAAGGACACAAAGGAGCCATTATATTATATTACATGACTTTTTAAAAAATTCTGTTAAAAAATTTCCATTTTTCCAACATACTCTCCTCAGTCAATGAAGTTCAACAGGGGAAAAATTGAACAGCTTTTCTTACCTCCCCCTCCCTTTTATGGCTGAAAACACCACCATGTTCAGTGTCACTTAGGACTGCAACCTTAGTATCATATTTGACATCTCCCTCTCCTTGTTCCCACACATCCAGGCTGTAATTGAATCCTGAAGTTACTCTCTTCATAACATATAAAAAATCCAACCAATCCAGACCATGATCATCTACAGACACGACTGCCGTAATCTCTCCTCTCTGGCCTCTCCAGCTGTTGTCTAAGTTTCTGTGTTCCAAATACAGTAGCAAAACATCAGCTTTCTCACTCCCCTCTGGATCCAATTCTTACCTACTTTGAGCATTCATTCATTCATTCATACATATTAAATAAAGGCATTTCTTCTACCACCTGTATTAAATTCCTAATGCTCTCTTTTAAGGCTCTGCGTGCCTTATCCTCTGCCTACATGTCTGCCCTCTTTTCAATTATATTTCAACTCAAGGCTGTCCTTAACAATACACAAAACATGCAAATACACAGGGCACCACAAACTGTTTTGTGCTTCCCAAGGCAGCTGTATATGTATGGGGCAGCACCAGCTTTGACAGCCATCACCCCCCAGGTAGGCCCCCCTCCAATGGGGTGTGCCCAGAGGAGCTTCCCTAGGGGAGAAGCAGGGCCCAGGGCATCCCCTTTCCTGCTCTGTCTCTCATCTGCCCCCTTTTCCTGAAATCTCCAGCCATGCTTTTCCCCTGCCCCCTCCTGCTGTGCTCTTTCCTCTCCGTACCCTCTCCAAAGCAACACAGCTTGGTACTGGTGGCAGGAGTCATGCCAATATCAGCAGCAGCAGGAAGTGAAGCAACCCAACCCTAGCCAGCTCCTCTCCCCTAACTCCCAGATACAACACTTCGCTTAGTTGAGTGTGGACTAGGATGGCCCCAGTGCATCCCCAAGCTCCCTCCCCTCAGCAATGTGGCCAGGAGCTGGGGGAGAAGAGAGGGTTAGGATTGGGTTGCTCCACTTCCTACCTTCACTATTGATTGTAGGGATGGGCCCAATCCCTGATGCCTCTCTGCCTGGCCTTCCCCTAGATACCCAACAAATCTTGCCCCCACACTTTTTAGCGCAACTCCCCTTCCCCTGAGATGAAGCAGCTGCCACAGAGCAGCCACTGTCCGCTAGAGTTGTGACCTGATTAATCTCATGCCAATGTCTCCTGTCCTTCTTATGTAATAGGCAGACAATAGGTATCAATCAGACTCTTAGAATGTCTTGAGTTTAGGAACACATAAAATATAAGAGCATTACAAAAGAAAGTACATCTGGGTGGTATGGCTGGGCTGTCACAAGACAGGCTATATAGATATTAAACTGATACTAAATAAAGGTATTAAGATTTAGAAAGACCCATCCTACCAAAATTAATAGTCACAGTATCATGCAAAACATAAACCTTAAAAAGTCCCTCTAATTATACATCAAAATGTGACAGAAGATGATCTATTGGCAAAATCTAATAAACCTTAAAAAGTGATAGATTAAGTGACATTGTCTTTGCAGAAATCACTGTTAAATTAAGAATGATTAAATAAAGAACGGTTAAATTAGAATTCCTTATCTAGTCCACACTTGGGTTTAAACAAGGGAGGGGGGAAGAGGAGGAGGGGTTCCAACGAAAGATTTTCCTTCTCTTCCTATTTCGTTTGAGCACCAAAAATTGCTTAGTAGCATTACAATCAATGAATGTAAACTTTTTCCCTCTCAGAATAATCTTTCATCTTGCAGAGAATAAAGCTGTCACTTACTTTAGTGAAGTTTATTTTTTAATAATATCCATTTTACCTATTTCACATTAAAACTCAGATTTCTACAAAAACAGCAAAACACTACAAACTTTGCATATTAATTTATGCTAAACGGTTATTTGTAAATGAACCCTATTTTCATTTGGCATTATGGACTTCAAAAGGGCCAGTCAAATCACAAGAAATAGCAGCCAGAGTTCAGAGATTTTCTGTGGATAAGTTTTAATGCAGCTCTGAATCCCAACAGTAGGGATGGAAGTATGCTAGAGTTCTCTCTCATTCTCTATTTCTCTCAGTAATTCTGAAATGCTCTTCCTATAGGTGAGTATAGCTGAGTATAGCATTGTTATACAGTTCCCCTTTGGTTTTATACTCTTTCTCTCTGCTTGCTTCTCCACTGCCTGTGGTTATTTGCACCTGTGCAGAATGTAAAATACAAGCATTCTAAGTCTCTAGTATTAGCACACATGACATGATATTTTAAAGAATCTGTCTCTCTCTCTTCTCCAAGCAGTTAACCCAGCTGATTCAATACTTTTTTTCATTGAAACTATGGCTACTGGGAATGTAAATTTCTGTTTAATTCATTAATCATTTATACATATTGTTTAACTGGTTAACCAGTTAAAGGAGGGGGTGCCGCAGACAGAAGTTGTTCCAGATGCTGGAGCAGCCCTGGTCTGCACTTGGTCCTGTGGGGTTGAAGCAGACCCCTGCCTGCAGTGGGGGGGAAGCTGCTCCTGTCCCCACCGGTTAACTGTAACTGGCAAACGTCAACCATTAGAAGTTATGCTTACTGGTTAACCAGTTAACGTTTCACATCCTTACAGGCTACACAGGCTAATTTTGAGTTCAAAATGACTTTTGAGTTCAGTTTGATCTACAGGTGCTCACAAGATCCCCAAATGAACCCACTAGTTCCAGATAATCAGTTACTAAGGCCCTACTACTGCATGGAGCTGCATAGTGCTCTAAGGTGGTACAGAGTGTCATTGCAGGATGAGAACCCAAGTATTTTCATATACTCATTAATAATAATAATAATAATAATAATAATAA
Organism: Pelodiscus sinensis; assembly: GCF_052426305.1. Taxonomy (NCBI): domain Eukaryota; kingdom Metazoa; phylum Chordata; order Testudines; family Trionychidae; genus Pelodiscus; species Pelodiscus sinensis. The sequence continues at coordinate 206,849,257 of NC_143052.1, forward strand.
TACACATTTCTTTCATGTTTGTGGAGTTAATCCTGATTTAAAATGGTATAAGTGAGATCAGAACCAGACCTTTTCTCATTAAAGTCATTGTGAGTTTAGCCAGAGGCTTAATGGTGCAACATTTCACACCCATCTTTTTTGGCTTACTTCTCTTCCAATTTTCTCTTTCCCCCTGCCCACATTCACGCTCTCCCCTCCTCCCCCATCTGCCAGGATAGACATGTTGAAGTTACTTGTTCCTACCACTCACAAAAGAGATTTCTGTTGGGATGTACTACTAATAGTCTAGCCACTTGATTAAGGAGAGACATGGAGGGGTACAAAAGGTCTGCCTAGCCTCCTCTGACTGGAATAATAATAGCCATGTCATAGATCAAGAGACTGCAAACTTTGAAACAAAAGGGAGAAGGTGGAGTTTTAAGAAATCTGTCAGGCAAGCAAAATGGTAATGCAATTTTTTTTCTTCTTTTCATAGAAAAAAACAATATAGACTTGTCTCCCTTTGATGGAATTAGATTAAGAACAAGCCTTTTTTCATTTTTTTCAACGTTTTAAAAATATAACAAAAGCTTTTAAAAAGTCATACTCCATCATTGTAACACAAGATTTGTGGGTTATGCCTTCGGTGACATGAGAACAATGGATTAGGACTTCTTTAAAAAAATCTAATATGGATTGCTACGCAATTATTACCACCTTCCTGATATTACAAAGAAATAAATGACAGGAAGAAGTTGAAAGAATTTGAGAAACACTCATTTTATCATTTTTATCTGTACTTTATGATCATGATATCTCACCTCCTAACATAAAAAAAAATAATGTTTTTACATCTACTCTTCTGGTTGTGCCAAAGAATTTATGTTAGCAGAGGAAGATGGTTAAGAGAAACAGGTTTCTGTAGCTTAGGAAGCTGTTAAAGGGCTCAATCATGCAACGTCCTCCTTGGGTGCACCCAGCTTCTCTAGACAGTTGAAAGGAGATAGCAATTTATAGGTATTTCTCAGCACTACCTTGCATCTTTCAGGTTGGCCCCTGTGTCATGCAATGACTCACTGAAGACTCTGTGCAGGTGCAGAAGTCCGCTTGTGCAAATTCAGTTACAGGTTTGGGAGTCTACATTTCTCTGCCTTGACTCTCAAAAATCTATGAATGAACAACAAAACTAAGAGAAATAGTTTAAAAAATTCCCACATTGTACAAGAAAAATCATAATACTCTGTATACAAGTACATAGTAAATATAAAAATGCATAGTACAGGCAAAAGTCTTGCACATAGTTCAACTAATTACAATATATATTATACAAGAATGTTTACGAGTCATAGCAGAAAAGTGCAGCTCCTGAATCTGCATGTGGCCCCCTGCACATGTGTAGTCTTCAGTAAGACTTTGTATGAGCACAGGGACCAACCTGCAATGCCTAGAGCTGATATGGGAGACACTGAAAATTGAATATTTCAATTTCATAAGTCGACCACTAAGCAGGCTAATATATAAAGAGATCCACTAGACAAGTTTAATGTTATGCACATGAATAGTCTCATGACTGCGAAATTATCCACGTGCTCAAAGTTTAGCATTGGCTTAAGGAGTTTGCTAGATCGTGGCCCAAGTTTGGATGATCCTTGTATAACCATTCTTGGTTCATGTAGATGGTATCATGATCTTTTGTGGGCACAGCCCACTTCTTCTAAAGCGCCCACAAAAGCTCATGATACCATCTACATGTTTTGTTTGTATCTAAAGTGCTTCCAGACTATTTGTTGTTTTTTAAGTTTTTCCTATTACAGACTAACTCAGCTACCATTCTGATACTCTTAGTTTGTTTTCCATTACATGAATCATAGTATTCCATATTAACTCAATGGATGACACCAAAGTGAATATATTCCCAATATCACTTTTCATTTCCTTATAGTATTGATGTTGTTTTCTCAACATGATAACCAATGCACATGTGAGACGAAGAAGTTTTTGTATCATGTGATCATTCCCAAGGCAAAAGTTAAGCACATAGGTACTCCCCTAGACTATAGGGATGGTTTCCAACACACTATATCACCTTCAAGAAAAAACATAGAAAATGTTATATGCAAAACATATTCTGTTTTACAGATTGAAAAGTCCATTTGTAAAGCTTTGAAAGATGGGGGGGGGGGGGGGAGGACATTACCGTTTTAAAGAACTGGCACAAAGCATGGATGGAGTATTTACTTTTTAATAGAAATTTGAAATACTCTTAGCAATATTCTAAATGAATACAAATCATCATGCTTGGTATGTACTATTTCTTATGCAGTAGTTTATTAAATGAGAGAGTCTATCAAGTTGTTGGATTAGTATCTGCTTATCAGAAGTTCTGCTAAAGTGTTTTACTTTTTAAATTATTTGCTCATTCTTTATTTTAACTGTTCATTTTGGATCTGATCCAACAAAGCACTTAAGCACATACTTAACTTTAACATACATACGAGTAGCTCCATTACTTTAAACACATTGACTTCAGTGATGAGCCTCATTTGCTTAAAGTTAAGCATGTGCTTAAGTGCTTTGTTGAATTGAGTGTTCACATATTCTTACCTCTATTTAGGCACATCTACATAGTAGGGCTAAAGTCGAAATAAGCTATGCAACTTCAGCTATATCAATTGCATAACTTAAACCTAAATAGCTTAACTTGGCTTTAGGTGCTATCTACACAGCAGGAAGTTGAAGGACGAACACTCTTCGTTTGACTTTCCTTACTCTTCATGAAATGAGGGTTACCTTGAGTTGGAGTAAGAAGTCCTCCAGCTTAACATTATTTTGAAATAAAGGCTTGTAGTGTAAATGTGCTCTTTGTTGTTTTGGAATAATGACAATTATTCCAAAATAACGCTGCAGTGTAGACGTGCCTTGTGTATCTCTGTATGTCTATGTGTCTTTTGTTCTTCTCCTCTATGATTTATGGATATACTCTGTGATTTGTGGATCTCAGTGCAGTTAGCGTAAAACAGTCATCATGTGTGGCCAGATCTGTCTGTTGTCCACCTGTAATGAAAGCTTTCCGGGGCAGGAGCCACCTTTTTGTAGTATTTGTATGTTTCCTAGCATTACTGATGCAGCCAATAGTATAACACCACAAGGCTTAATTGAGATACCTATAATATTCTTAATATAATACAAATATCTGACACATTTTCCAAAGGCTGGTAATAGGGCCAGCTTGTTTTCAGTACTTGGAAATACTGAAAATATTTATTTTCTCGATGGCATCCTAAGCTCACTATAGTAAATCCTGTGATTTTGGACCAAAGATTGTGATTTCTGTTCTCAGCATGATTGACTGACAATTGTGGTATGTATGTTAGTGTCCCCACAATGGAGGTAGGGTGAAATGCACCAGAATTATTATAGGTCTCATCTCTTTTTCATACAAGAATAGATTAAAATTTTTAATCCATGTAGGGTAGCTAACAAGAAACAAAGATTGTTAGGATAACCATAAGAACGTGCATACTGGCTCAGACCAAAGATCCATCTAGCTCAGTATCCTGTCTGCTGACAGTGGCCAATACCAAATGCCCCAGAGGGAGGGAATACAACAGGTAATCATCATGTGATCCCTCTCCTGTCACCCATTTCCAGACAAACAGAGGCTAGGAACACCATTCCTACCCATCCTGGCTAATAGCCATTAATGGAACTAACCTCCACGAATTTATCTTGCTCTTTTTTGGCCCCTGTTAAAGTACTAGTCTTTACAACCTCTGGCAAGGAGTTCCACAGGTTGACTGTGTGGTGAGTGAAGAAAAACATCCTTTTGTTTGTTTTAAATTGCTGCCTATTAATTTAATTTGATGACCCCTAGTTCTTATATTGTGTGAATAAGTAAATAACTTTTCCTTATTCACTTTTTCCATATGATTTTATAGACCTCTATCATATCCCCCCTTGGTCTCTACTTTTCTAAGCTGAAAAATCCAAGTTCTTTTTAATCTCTCTTTATATGGAGCCCGTTCCAAATCCCTAATAATTTTTGTTTCCCTTTTCTGAACCTTTTTTAATGCCAATATATCTTTTTTGAGATGAAGTGACCACATCTGTACGCAGTATTCAATATGTGGGTGTACCATGGTTTTATTCTCTATCCCTTTTTCAATTATTCCTACATTCTATTTTCTTTTTTGACTGCGGCTGCACACTAAGTGGATGTGTTCAGAGAACTATCCACCATGACTCCAAGATCTCTCTCTCTCTCTGTAGCTAAATTAGTCCCCATCATATTATATGTATAATTGGGATTATTTTTTCCAGTATGCATTACTTTACCAACATTAAATTTCATTTGCCATTTTGTTTCTAAATCACTTAGTTTGGGAGATCTTTTTGAAGCTCTTCACAGTCTGCTTTGCAGATGATACCAAACTGCTCAATATAGTTAAGACCAACCATGTCACGTAAACACATAAATTGAGGTAAAGGGATTAAATTAAGCAGAAGAAAATTTAGGCTGAATATCAGAAGATATTGTAAACAATAAAGTCTATTAATTTCCCCAAAGCAATAAGAGACATCCCATCACTTCAAGTCTTAAAATTTATGCAGGAAACACATGTTCTCTAGGAAATAGCCGTGAATTTCAACGAGGTTCCTCTCTATAATCTGTTAGGTCTTTTCCATCTCTGAAATCTATGAATATATGATTATCCTCTGGAGGAGTGCTAAGGAAGAACTGCAGCAAATCCTGTGGAATCTGTTCTTCTCACTTTCATATGGAACAAGTCTTCAGATGTTATATAATACCTGGTATAAAATAGTTTTGCACTGTGTACTTTATATATTGATTTTGCAATTTGTTAATTTGTTAGAAAACAACAAATGGTGGTAGATGTAAATAATAAACCATGCTGGAAACGTAATGAATATTAACATTAAACTATCATAATTTCCAACACCATCCCATTTTCTACTCCATCTGTACATTAAATTTTTTTGTTGCTCGAGAGGTTACCCAGAAAGACGCAGTGGGATACATTCTCCTGTGAGAAATGTAATTAATTACTATTGTTTCCCCCCTTCCCCAAATTATTTCACTTTCAGATAATTTATTTTCTACTGTCACTGTTGAGCTGCTGGGAAAATGAAACACTTGAGTTTAATTAACAGTTAAAATTACAGCTTTGTGAGAAGGTACTTCATCTTACACTCTTTTTATAATTGTCTCTTCTTATGATATAATGTGCAGTTATATCTGCTGGCTTTCACAATGTTAACAGCAGCTTACTAACAACTTTCCAGATGAAATGAGCATAAGAGGACTTAAGTGTGGCTGTAGAGTACTCTACACACAGCAGAATCTAGTCTCTCACAGATTTTGTCCACACATTTGGAGTTCCAAAACTGGAGAATCATAAAGATGTGACATGAACAAATACATTAACTAGACTCTTGCAATAATATTAAAGTCTCGTATTAACCATTTTGATGGATCTTTTCAGGGCCAGGTGGTAAATTTTAGCTTATACAATCAATAAAAAATTAATCAGTGAACACACACCGTGGTATGATCAATGGCACAATGTTTTATCATCATCATCAATTATATGTCTTCTTATAGCACATAGGAACCCCCCTTCTATACCAGAATTCCAATGTGCTATGTGCTGTGGAAACATTAAATGTAAAGACAGACCTTTCCCCAGAGAGCTTGCAACAATCTTGTCTACATGATGGGAAAATCCCACACTAATATGTTGTGCATTAATTGGCCCATGCAGACCCTAATGGTGCACACTAAAAGTTTCCTCGAGTGCTTTAATGACTGTTTAAGCACATTACAGGACATTTAGGATGTGTCCTCAGGGATTACATGGACTAATTAATACACAACTGTCCAGCCTGCTTTAGAACTCACACATCTGTAGTCTGCATTATCCCTGTGTCAACAACTAGACCTTTTTCATGATCACTGAGTCTAATCATTTAGGGTCAGATCCTCAGTGGAAGATCTGACCCCTAGGAGTTTGACTGTTGCTGTACTGTATGAACAGTTTACATTTGGGGACAAAGCTTTTTTGTAAATAACTGTGATCCATAAACAGATTAAATTATGGAAATTGTTCTGCATAGATACACAGGATTAACTATGAGCTAATTATTAGTTTTTTGCTTGTCAGATGTTGGGAACACATTCAAATTCTCCAGTGCCTATGTATGTCTACAGCTGTAGTCCACAGATACAGAAAATACATACTTCTGCTTCAGTTTCTGCAGAAGAAACACACACACACTGCTTCCGGAACATATGCATCTAAGACACCAAATGTTATTGTTGCTTCTCACTGTTGCACATTTGCTATCGACTTTTTCTTCATTTTTATAGAGATGACCCAAAGTCTCCCTGGAGGGCTAGTAAATCCTAAAAGCACCTAATGATTGCTGTGGGTTTTGTACCTATTTATTTGAGATAATAAATACTGGAAATGGAAGTCTTATTATCTGTTGTAGGGAAAAGGGACTTAGATATTTCAGATCAGGTAATCTGATCAAAAGTAAAGTTTGCTGAGTCATATGTCATGATTTTCATTGCATTATAGCAGTGTCTATTCAGGATGTTATTGCACAGCAAGCTGGTGCATGATAGAGTCAAACCCTTGGGTGCCACAGAATAACTTACCATGTAAACAAATCCTTTGGCTCCTAAGTTGCTTTGTCACCTTTGAGAATTTGAACAAGTATAATGTTTGCAATTAATACTTTTAATTTTCTGTGGACAGTAGTAGGCAAATGAGTACTCTAATACCTAGAAAAACCAAACCAAACCAAACCAAACCAAACCATTCAAATCAGTATTTCTCTACCAGTTCCTACTCTATATGGGTGTATTTGGGGCACAACACAAAAGATTAGAAATACAGGTTGGACCTCCCTGGTCCAGCACCTTTGGGACCTGACCAATCCTGGATGAGGGATTTTGCCAGATCATGGGAGGTCATTTGTGAGCCCTCTGCCATCTCTCCCACTAGCTCTGGTCCTGCCACTGGCCTCCTGGCTGGCTACTCCCTACCACCTGCCCTCCTACTCTGGCCCAACTGACTTCGTGACCCTGCTGGGCATCCCTCTGGCTGCACGCTGGGTTCCCAGCCTTGCTGGCAGCCCACTGCCCTGCCAGCCTACAGGGCTCTCACATACCAGCCTTCCACCAGGACTCTCTGGTCCTAGAACATCAGTGGGTTTCCAGACCATAGAGTCTCGGTTTAGAGAGGTTCAACCTGTACTGAACATACCACACTACCTATAACAAAAACCCCTCAAGTTAGATGTGGTTGAATCCAAACATATTTTATGTACTAATCATCATACACAAATCTACTTCCCCTACCTATTGAATCTACAATGAACACTTACTTTAATAAAAAAGCAGTGCTACAATCTGACAGTTTCCCAGATCCAAACATACAGTCTTCCCCTTCCCCCCACCCTCCTTGGGCAGCACTGTAGTTTTCTTTGATATATGTGTGCTCCCAATACTTGATTGTGACAAGAGTTCCTGAGTTATGTTGCTGTTTTCATTATGAGTAAGGTCAGAAATGACCCTACAGGTATAAGATATTAAGAGAGATTGTGTAACTAATCACTGGGATTTTGTATTACCTTGGACTTAGTCTTCATTATTAAACACAACCAGAGACCAAAACAGTTCATTAATAATCTCAGACATAATATGGTATCTCAGAGGGCATTAGTGCAAAGAAATAATGTCCCTTCAAGTTTAAATTAAAAGCTTTGCTAACCAACTGAGTTTCAAGAATGCATAGTAAATTCTAACTGACAATAAAGAAAGGAAAGGGTAGGAACTGTTTACTCGCTACTTCCAATAATACAAGTTGATTTCTTTTGTACTTGATATTCTATTTCTGACTCATTCTAAACCTTCATGAAACTAAAAGTCTTTCCTAAAACATCCAGGAATAAATGTCTGGATGTTTTAAGAAACTCTGAATTCCAAGGCAGATCTCTCCAGCTGTATATATTTCATCCCTGATGTATGGATTTTAACTGAACGTTAAAAAGAAAGAAAAGGAGAAATTGTGTTAAAGCAGATGCAGCAGTATGGAGAAGACAGCATCTATCACATGACCTGATAATTAATAGCTAAAGATGGAAAAATCTCTCCTGCAATGCTGAATTAGAAGGTCATATTACCAAGGTGAAGAAGGAATGATGGTAGTAGATCTAGTGTCTCATTCTGCCTCCTTACAGTGGTCATTACCAAACAATTTATGTTTCTTACCACAGCAGATAAGACACCAGGAATCAAGACTTGTTCTTTTAAAAGAACACAACAGGGGTTTTTTTTTCCTTCAGAAAAGGGAGAAGCAGGATGAGGGGTTTTTTTGTTGTTGTTATTTATATTGTGATAACGCACAGAGAGTCCATTCAGGATTAGGGGTCAAACTCACTTCAGTACTACTCTCAAGAGCTACAGTTTAAGATTTAAAAAAATTCTTACCTGGTGATTAAATTCAGTCACTTCCCACACTGGCTTCGAACATATCAGAGCTCTGAACTTCAGGCAAAAGATTTGGTGGGCAAAATTTAGACTCACAACAAGTTTTCTGTTTTCTCCTCTGGAATTTAAAGTACCACTAGCTGCCATGTATTTTTGACCCGATTATCTCCCCATGTGGCTCACAAAGGCTACATTTTCTGCAGCACATCTAACCTCACTTTAATGTGTACTTGACACTGAACAATACCAACATATTTAATAATTAATGCAGGTGAATTGATTTAGTCTTTCTTTTCACAATGCTTCTCTGCATTGCCCTGCAGAAGCAACTAGTGTGCCATCAAAGGCGAGAAGATGTTCTGAGACAGGCCTAGTAACTTTGACAAGCAGCATCTCTAACGTCATTACACTAAATATTTTAGAAGAGAAGCTGGCTGATAAGTGAATTACTTTATATATCTTTGTTTATAAAGTAATAGCTTTGGGATTTTGTACAAAAATCACCTCTTAAAAACAGAAATTCACTTATGAGAGAGAAATAATAGTATCTTTTTTTATCTCAGTGCTTTTTTTGTGATGGTACTTCCCAGTACGCAGTACTGGCACCTCCAGACACAGTACCAGCACCTCCAGTCAGAGCTCAACAACTTTTCCTCTGGAGTACCGGCACCTTTTTTTTTTTCTTTTTACAAAAAAAGCACTGCCAGAACTATAGTTATAAATGGGCACAGAAACTGTTGCTTGCTCTTTTTTCATCTCTAGTCCTGCATGAGTGACTGGATGAACTGACACATTAGGGTTTTTTTGGCCTCATGAAACTGTTTCTAGATGGGCAAGTAATGAGGTAATTAGCATGGCCAAATACCTCTATTTATCCTTTAAGAATAAAAACACTGTTACATTTATATGTCACTCACCTCTCTTTTTAAATAACTTCAGACTCAGAAGAAGATCATCTTTGTCCTCCTAAAAGGATACTTTACACTCAGTAATTTTTTTCCACCTTATGCCCACATAAATCTGCAAAAGTCTCTTCATCTGCTAGCACTACCCAGAGAGTTCCTTCCCAAGGAAGGATCCCCTGCCCCATTATTGCAAAATGCTTTCTGATCTACTCTTCATAAAAGAAGTTCACCAAGGAAAACCAGGTGATGAGTGTGCCTCTGTGCCACCAACCATTTTCCCTAAAGGAACGTGATTGGTGATTCAAGTCAGGATCTGGGATCTATGGATGCAAGAAGTAGGGAATGGTGTTGTGACGGTAGCTGGCTTTCTCTTCAATGTGTCTGGGCTCTGTGAAAATCTGAGGTTCATGATCTGGCTGTAACATTAAAAAAATGTTTTTAATTCTGGAGAGAAAGTAGGCAAAGAATTTTGTTCTAATACTGACTTTAGCATTCATTAAATTAAAAAATAACTCTGGCAGGTTTAACTTAACATTAAACTGTTTTAGAAAGATAACATTACAAGGAGAACAAACTCCATTTATTTTCAGGAAATCCTTTCAATTTTTTTCCATTCCATTCCACTAGTATTCCTATGCATCTTGGGTGTTAATTTAAAGAATCATTTCTTTGACTAAAGGAGACTGTGGTTGTATTACTGAAATAAGGGACACAATTTTTTGTTTAACTAATATGAAAAATCCCATCCGGACTGGTTTCTTTTGGATTATTTTAAATGAGAATATTTGTAATGTGACAAGTTTTCTAGATTTGAAGTTCAAGGACCATACTAGTACCAATTCTTATTAGAAATTGATATGACCCATTAAGTTAAGAGGCAGATTTTCATTTGGAGTCATTTCTACCTTTTATAAACTAGATTTAGTCTTAAATATGCATAAGACAAGTGACCATCTTGCCCTACATTGAGTAGTTTTCATTTAAATTCCAGTCTATAGATTTATATCTAAAAGATATACAATTAACATGACACACATGAAATGGATTAAACTGGTTAACTGAAAGGCCTCAAGGTGTGCAATTTGTGTACCTTTTCCCAATAAGGCCCCATAGTATAGACATAGCCTTATTCAGGCCTTCACACACTTCTTATTTGCACCTTCCACAAATGACACAAATATTGGCCACCACCTGCATTGAATTGCCAATTGGAATTAAAAATTCTTGAAAAATACACAGGTTTATGTTTATTCATAGATACAACCTTGACAGCTTCCAGACTGGGAAAAATAGGTCACAGCTTTCTTTAAGGGACTGCCTTAAGTCCTATAGCTAAACATTTGTAAAAGTTGTTGCCTAAATGAAGGCTTCTAAATCTGTGCTAAGGCACTTATATAAATGATTTTCAAGAGTGTTAAGTGCCCAATGGTTCCCATTAAAGTCAATGAGAGGTTCTGGGGATGGGGGAAAAGGGGGATGCCTAGCATGAGACATAATCCAGATTTCTCCTCACTTTTGAAAATAAGACTTTTTATAAGGGTACCTAAACAAAGACAGAAGAATTTAAAAATCTATTTTTGAAAATCTTTGTCCTCCTTACAAGGTTTGCTCTATTTGCTGGGCAAGTCAGCTGTTGAAAAACAAAAAAACACCCCAAGTAAAAATCCTCTGATTTGAACTCAATGTACCTCATAAAGGATGAAGTATTAGCAATGGAAAACTATTGTAAATTGCTTTTCTCATCTGTGTGACAGGCTGAGGTTCCTGGCATACAAGGCTCTTGGCTGGACTTATCTATTTAGAGGTGTTTTTTCTGACTACATGATATATTGCTTCTTATTTTTATACAGCACTTTACAAATAGATTCTGAGGTATCTGTGTTCACTAAACACTGCCCAATTGAGCTTATGATTGGTTAAACAATGGGACAATACCGAGATTTGAAGAAAAGTCACAATGACAAGGATGAAGGCTGGCAAAAGAAGCCGGTGGGGAGGGGAGATTTGAAAGGCAGGAGTAAAGGCAACTGACTGGCATGTGAGAACAGAAAGACTGTTTCAGCCCTCGGGTAGAGGAATGATAGAAGGCACACAGTCAAGGATAGGAGAAGGAGACCAAGGAAGTACTAAGTTGATAGAATGCAGGACAGAATGTAAAGAGGAAAAGAAATCAGAGATACAAATGTCAGAGAGATTATGTAGGGCCTTGTTGACAGGGATGAATAACTTTTACATGATACAAAGGAGACAGGAAGTCAATAAAGACATTCAGGGAGGAGAGTGACATGATCAGAGCAATTGGAAAGGAAGATGACGTTAACAATTGTACATTGGACAGGTTAGAGGAGAGAAGAATGACAGGTAGTCTGGATAAATTATGTGATTCAAGGCTAGTGGTGCACAGCACATGGACATACATGGATTTCATCTGAGGGTTATTAAGGCAACAGTGGATACTAGCAATATTGGACAGAGAAGTCATATTTTATACATGCTCAATGGGCTCATGTATTAATAAAATATTAAAATTTTAGTGCCATTCTATCTGCAGCTTACTGAGTGATGTCTTGAAATTACGGTATGAATCCTTGTTCCAAGAACTGTGAAACAGGCACAGTGAGGTAAATTAAGGACAATGTGTCATCTCAAACTTTAAATTAGACTCCTAATGGCATTTTAAATGGGGGAGAAAGAAGTATACCTAATGATACATTACAGTACTTACTTTCCCCCATCCCTAAATTAAGACTAAGCATCCCTAAGCATCCTAACATGAAGTCAACAATAGTGACCTTTTCTGACAGACATTTAACTCCCTCATTGACTACAGAGGATGGAGATGAATGTCCATCTCTTCTGCAAATCAACTTATCTCACCTGGCCCACATTTGCCACTCACATAGGGCACATCTACACAGCAGGGCTAAAGCCGAAATAAGCTACACAACTTGAGCTACTTCAATTGTGTAGCTTGTGTTGAAATAGCTTAATTCAGCTTTTGGTGCTGTCTACACAACAGTAAGTCTGAGTTAGAGCACTCTTCCTCAGACTTCTGTTACTCCTCCTAAAATGAGAGTTACAGAAGTCAGAATAAGAAGTCCTCCACCTTGCCATTATTTTGACATAATGTCAGAATAACTGCTTGTAGTTTAGACATAGGCTGTGTTATTTCGGAATAATGTCAGATATTCCAAAATAACACTGCTGTGTAGACGTACCCATATAGACCTTGCTTTTTAGCAATGAAAATGACAAGAAAAATATGCTTAGTTCAGGGACTTATACATTTTTCTTCTATTTTTGTATTCTCCAAAACCTGATTAAGGAGACAAGGCAAGACAGATAGTGCTTATCTTCAGAAATTTTATGGTGAATTTTAGTGGTCCTATTGTCTAAGTGAGTGAGACAAGCTGGGACACATTGTCTGATGTCTCTGATAACTGCCATGGTCCTTTGCAGTGAAGAAAGCTGCAGTCTTACTCTTATAATAATGAAACTTACCACAAGGTGAAAAAATAGAATGAATTGAGGGGAGGGAGGGAAGGGAAGGAGAGAGAAATATCACACAGGATTATCATTTCTGCACTAACAGCAAGGCAAATTCTGTGCATAAATCAATGAGATGATTTAATGAAGCTGAATAATATCACATTAACAACACTAAAGAGGTTAGCTTATCCATTTTTCTCAGTAGAACTATATTTCATTTAGCTACCAAGGCACCTGGTTCAAGGTTATACGGCATATTTTTTCAAAAGACATATAACAAGAGCAAGGTGCCAAGCTTCCCTTATCATGTTTGAAAACTTTCCCCTAATTGCTCTGGGGGAAAATGTAATAAAGGGAACAGAATACTGGCCAACCTGTGGCATGGGGACTTGGCAAGAAAGCCATTGCCTTTCCATTTCTGGAGCCAATGGCATCTTCCTGGTCAAGGGAAACTATAATTAATTTGTTGGTGTTCATGAAAGGCACCAGCACATTTATAAGAGAAGCACAAAACTTATGTTTAAATTTTAATGGTAAATATTGCTATGGACTGCTACTGAGTCAGAATAAGTAATACTCACCTCTTATTTACGCTTAATTAATATGGTGGTGTGGCTGACAATAATTCTTCTGGCCTCCACAAGTTATCCAAGGATACAAGACACAAATGAAACTTATTACATTTTACTGATCAATTAATCCTTGAAGAAGCTAACACATAACAGTTATCATGTCTCTCACCATAGTAAGCACAGCCACCTATGGAACAGAACGCAGGACCCGTCTAACAGGGCATAGTAATACTACATAAGGTATTTACTGTTACTCAGTAAATATTAGGTTCTACATACAGAATAGAAAACTTCAGTGACTTGGAAAAAAGATTTTGAGTTGTGGTAGAAATTAGCTGAATGTGAGCTCCCAGTGTGCTGCTATGACCGAAAAAGTTAATATGATGCATAAGGGGAATCTAGAGTAGGAGTATAAGAAGTTATTTTACCTCTATATTTGGTGTTGGTTCAACTGTTACTAGAAGACCAGATCCAGCTGTAGTATTCACAACTCAAGAAGGTATACATAAATTGGAGAGGGTTCATGAAAGCGCCAGAGGAACGATTAAAGCTTTAAAAATATGTCTTATAGTGATAGACTCAGAGATCTTGATCTATTTAGCTTAACAAGGAGATGGTTTGATTATAATCTGTAAGTACACACCTGACGAACAAGTAATTAATAATGAGATTTTCAATTTAGCAAAGTAAAGCGTAACACAACTGACTGGCAGAAAGTTGAAGCAAGACAAATTCAGACTGGAAATAAGGTGTAATTTTTAATCAGTGAAAGTAATTAAGCATTGGAACAATTTACCAGGAGTTGTGGTGGATTTTCCATCACTTACAGTGTTTAAAGAAAGTTGATCTGTTCTTCTAAATGATGCACCGTAGGAATTAATTTGGGGAAGTTCTATGGCCTGGCTTACATAAGCATTCCTACTAGATTATCACAACAGTCCCTTTTGACTTTGAAGTCCACAAATCTATTAAATAAGCCTTTCAGATCCATCAGCTTTAGTACCAGATCCTCACTCATGAGTGAGGAGAACTCAACTAGGTTTGCAGAAGTAAGTGGCTTTTTATTCAAACCAATCGACTAGGCTGGAATTTCAGTGCTACTCACATCATCTTGAACAGATGACTACATCATTCAGGGAATCAACACTGTACATAGATGTTGAGCTCTGTCCTTTTTCCTTAGCCATAATTCCCAAAAAATCAGCTCTCACTCACTGGTGGATTTCTCTAACCATGGGAGATCCTCCCAGTATCGTTAGGTCAGCTTTGGGGAACTCTTGTGCCAACACTGCAGCTCAAGATGTGATCCTTATATTCTTAGTCCTCAGTTTCCCTTGCTCACATTCATTGACCAAGGCTGCTCTAACTTGCTTTGTCTGGTAATGGACAATTTTTATATGCAAGGATCATTGCAGTGCTGCACCCTCCATACTCTAACATAAATACAGAGAAAACTCTCTCTTGCTCCCTAGTCATAGGGAGAAATCAGGAAGGTTGGTTGAATGTAGTCCAGCTAATTACTCACACTAGGGAATCATCACCTGCCTATTTAATGTACATTTAAAGTCCATTTACACTACTACAAAGGTAACACAGTAGGAACAATGGTCTGGTCCCTCCTGCTTACCTCTAGCTCAATGGTTCTCAAAGTGCAGTCTGCGGACAACTAGTAGTCTGCGGCTGCCTTACAGGTGGACTGCAAAAAGGATGCCCTAAAATGGAATCACTCTAGCCACCACCCTGTGGACTAGGGCCTGGATGCTTGCTTTCCCTGCTGGCCTAATGGCAGCCCACCCCCACCAATGACTCTTTGTTGCCAGCTCTGGCTCATATTGCAGAATTCCCCGAGTTCTAGTGTGGTATGCGCCACTGCCTGGCAAGCCCCTGCCACCCCCTGCCTCACCACTGCATGTCACATGGACTCCTCCCTCCTGCTGTGGGACTGCCTCTGGAGCGTGGGGCCCCTGCTCCGGCTATACCGCCGCTTCCTCCATCTCCAAGCCACTTGTTTTTTGTTACAGCAGCCACCATTGCCACAGTTGGGAACAGTTGCTACTGGGGTGTTGCCCATGAGAGACGCTAACCCCAGGGCTCAGCTTGAAATGAGCTTTGACCCTTGTCCTGTTAACACTGGTGAGGGAAAAAGTTTCCAACCCCCTTAGCCCTCTGGGAAAGCTGCAAAGAGAAGCAGTATCATGTGCCTTTGGGAGACTGGCCGAGGGTGGGGCAGGGGACAGGATAGAAGGGAAGAAGTGGGTCCGAGGCAAAACCCAGTGGAGCTGCTCCTGGACCTTGGCACCTTAGAGTTGCTGCCCCAGCTCAGCCCCAACAGTTCATCGCAGCGCCTCATTTGCATATGTTCTTGTACAAGAGAGTGCAATGTAGATGTAGCTTTATACCTTAGAGACATCTGAGCACAGTTTTAGAACTCTTATTAGTGGTCACTTTAATATTACAGAAACATGTGTTGAACAATGTCATTCTGAATAGGAACAATTATTGCCTTTATTAATATGGCCCCCCTCATTATTTTGTCTGAGAAATTACTGAGGTAAAATGCAGTAATATAAACCAAATTCTGGTCTGGGATACACAAGAGAAAGCCCAAAATAAGTCTGGAATAATCCACTGAATGAGAGGCATGACTGAAAATAGAATGCACTCAATGTGCAGCGGCAGTTTAAAAAGCAAACAGAATGTTAGGAATCATTAAAAAGGGGATAGAGAATACTAGGTACCTATCGATACAGCAATATCCCTTGTAGCTCTCCATTCCCATAACCTGGATCAATTGAGCCAGATTTTCATAGATAATGCTATGAGGCTAAACGTGTTAGTGTAGATGTTGCTGCTTAGGCTGTAGAGAATCTTGGAACCTGTGTTACAGCCTGAACAGGTTGTTACACTGCTATCTTTAGCCTCATAGCACAGGTCCTGCAATCCTGTCAGTTTAACCAGGCTCTGAAACTCACTGCCATGGATTATATTTACAGTATAGACATTCACAACATATAGTCATATTTACAGCAGAGTTAATCAGGAGTCATCCCAGAGGTGTGAAAACAATTACAATTGGTGTGCAACCAAAGTGAGATCAGAATCTGGGTCCTGGTGTGTTCATTTAGGAATAATCCCAGTCAATTTAGAAAAGAATAAAGACTTACAATGAGCCCAGACCTTGGAAGAAGAATTAGATCTATTAAATGACAGCTTATGTCTTATCCAAACCCATGTCAGGTTTCAAGGTTAAAACCACATTTGTGTTTTCAGTTTTTCCTCATCATAATTGGTAAGGTTATATCTATGAATATTATAATATATAATCTGAAAACTTTCAAATAGGTTAAAAGGCAATCCATCATCATCTTTACAATGTGATGTTAACAGCTTTATAGTTAAATTAGTCTCTGAAAAATGGATAAAGCTTGTCTATGAAAAAGCTCTTTTTTATGACAAAGATAATTGAACCCATAGAGAGGAAAGTATAACCTGAAAACGATTTAGAAAATTCATCATAAAAGTGTATCATTATACTAATTTAGAAAGAAAATCACTTTTTTATTTACCCATCTCTAATGAATTCATCTCCCTCAGATCAGACAGGCTAAGAGAACGACAAAATGTTAACAATGAACATGTCAAAAGTTAGAATGCAACCTTGTCACATTTTGCATAAGTCTGAGCAGTTCAAAACAGGTTTTCTGACGTGGTTATAATGTGATATGAGATAATTTTTATAACACCTTTTTTTTTAAAGAGAAGAGAAAAGATATATAGGAAATTCAATCCATTTGATAGCAAAATTCTTTCTTTCTTCCTTTCTTTCTTATTAAAGGGAAAAAACATTTTCTAAGAGCTATGAAAATTCTACTTCTGACAATGTGAAATCAGGACCTAAATCAGTCCTAAACACTTTATCAACATGTATATTACATGACTGTAGGGAAATTTGAAGAAGGATATTTCAAGTCCTGTTTTTTTTCCAGTTCTGAATATTAGCTAAAGTTCACTCTGAGTACCGTTGTTTTCTGTCTGAAATGTCTGAAAGTGATTTGTAGTCAGCTCTATTAATCTTTGACTATCAAAGCCAATGAGAGCACCTGAGGACTGAACAATAATAAAGTGTAGCATCTGAAGTACCAGAGGTTAACTAAGCTGTGTCAAATCCTGGAACATGCAGCACTTTCTAATCAAAGTAAGCATTTAAATACCTAAAGCCACGTAACTGGTTCCTTTTGAGTTTATTCAAAATGCTTGCTCATTTAAATTTGGCATTTTCTTCATTTTGACAAATGTGAAAGCCATGAATACTTGTTCAGAGTCTGTTTTTACACTGATAAGACCTTATATTGCATCCCTATTTTGTCATTAGAAATTTACATTTTATTTTCAAGACATGGTCAGAATTTAGAGAACTAATGGCACAAAAATATTCAATTTATAAAACATCCAATACTAACATATTTCACATAGAGTCCACAATGGTCCATCACTGTCACTGAACTTATGGTTTTGTTAGTATTTATATTTTATTCCCATTTTAATTCAGCCATAAAAGAAATTGTGCTACTTGAAAATGTTCATAAAAGGGGTCATTGCTTAAAATAGAAATAAAAGCAGAAATGAATAGGTTTGTGAAAAGTATTTCCATTTGTATAGTTCAAATATTCCACTCATTATTAAAAATTGGGAAATTAGGACTGTTTCTGTTTTCACATCAATCTTACAGTAGCATAAATCATTTAGTTCAGCCAAGTTACTCTGAATTTACATCAGCATAAATGAAGGCAGAAAGAGGCCCACTAGCATTTGACACTATGGGTGTGTCTAGACTACAGAGTTTTGTCGACAAAAGTGGACTTTTGTCGACAAAACTATACCTGCATCTACACTACCGCTGAGTTCTGTCGACATAACGTCGACAGAACTCAGCAGTTTTGTCGAAGCTGGTAAACATCATTTTACGAGGCATAACGCCTTCTGTCGACAGAGTTCTGTCGACAGAAAGTGTTACTGCATGTAGGGTTGTGTCTAGACTACAGGGTTTTGTCGACAAAGCAGCTTGCTTTGTCAACAGAACTGAATGTAGTCTAGACGCTCTTTGTCGACAGAAGCTTTGTCGACAGTATCTGTCGACAAAACTTCTGTCGACAAAACCCTGTAGTCTAGACGTGCCCTATGTGCAAACATGTACAGGCCACAAAAATTGATGGTACATCCTAATAGCAGTTGAAAGATATTAGGTTAAAGTTCAGAGTTGTTCATGGGCCAAAAAGGCACTTCAGAAGAAAAATATCACTAAATAAGAATTTACACAATAGAAAGACATAAGTCAAATAAATTAAAAGAATATTAAGAACGTAAATTTTTACCTACTTACATTTTGACACCAAGAATCATAAAATCACCAAACGTATGTAGTATTAGCAGCTAAATATTTATATGTGAAGATAATTATTTTAAATGACAATTAAAAATCAGAGTAATTTATACTAATTTTTTTTTTGCAAAATTAGCAATAAATACCTAATATTATAACTTAAAAGAATGGACATCCATAAATAATCTGTCACTCTATTCTTAACTGATCTTATTTTGCCAAGGTAGTGTTGCAGGTGTCTCTTGAAAACAGAGGCCTTCCATAATATTTGAGTTGGATAACTATTCTAGTATATGTAGTTCCTTACATTGCATCTATCACTGTTGTAAGAACCTCTGGTATAAGGTAGAGCTAGCTGTGTTAGGGAAAGTGATTCAGCTTTAACTGAATTTGCTTGATCTTGTAGCTTAAAAATCATAAAATCATAGAATACTAGGACTGGAAGGGACCTCGAGAGGTCATCGAGTCCAGTCCCCTGCCCTCATGGCAGGACCAAATACTGTCTAGACCATCTCTAATAGACATTTATCTAACCTACTCTTAAATATCTCCAGAGATGGAGATTCCACAACCTCCCTGGACAATTTATCCCAGTGTTTGACTACCCTGAAAGTTAGGAACTTTTTTCTAATGTCCAACCCTAAACCTCCCTTGCTGCAGTTTAAGCCCATTGCTTCTCATTCTATCCCCAGAGGCCAAGATGAACAAGTTTTCTCCCTCCTCCTTATGACACCCTTTTAGATATCTGAAAACTGCTATCATGTCCCCCCTTAATCTTCTCTTTTCTAAACTAAACAAACCCAATTCCTTCACAGTCTTCCCTCATTGGTCATGTTCTCTAGACCTTTAATCATTCTTGTTGCTCTTCTCTGGACCCTCTCCAATTTCTCCACATCTTTCTTGAAATGTAGTGCCCAGAACTGGACACAATACTCCAACTGAGGCCTAACCAGTGCAGAGTAGAGCGGAAGAATGACTTCTCGTGTCTTGCTCACAACACACCTGTTAATGTATCCCAGAATCATGTTTGCTTTCTTTGCAACAGCATCACACTGCTGACTCATATTCAACTTGTGGTCCACTATAACCCCTAGATCCCTTTCTGCCATACTCCTTCCCAGACAGTTGCTTCCCATTCTGTATGTATGAAACTGATTGTTCCTTCCTAAGTAGAGCATTCTTCATTTGTCTTTATTAAACTTCATCCTATTAAAAGGCTAATCCCATTTCAGATCTCAAGCATCACCTGAAAGTAGCCCAACAAATATTTATTTATTTAATATTAGAGCCAGTCAATTTTTTAGTTGAAATTTTTCATGAAAAACAGGTAAGAAAACATTATTCTATTTTCTGATCCATTCTAATTATGTTATTTGTGAAACACTTCATTTTTCTTGGTTTTCTAGGAGACAGCCCTCAAATAAGGTTGCGCAATTCTATTTCAGTTCTTTATACTATAGAAAGGGCAGGATATTCAATATAAAATTCCAGGCAAGATTGAGCGGTCACCATTTCAGTCTTTTTATTTTGTTCATTATAGAAGGGATTTCTTCAGATAAGAGATGAAAAGTTTATTGGAACACTGTATGTTTCAAAGCAATGGGTATAGTTCGGTATTCCAGCTATGAGAGATACAGTTATAAATGTGATAGGAGTTGAAGTGATCTATCTATCTATCTATCTATCTCATATATTTAGTATTTAAAACAATTTCCTTAAGCTGCAAAACAGCATTCTGTAACATTTTAAAAAATTGATAAAATTTAGCAGGACTTCTTTTGAGCAACCTCATACTGACATACTGTCATTTCTAAATGTCAGGGATTTTATGCTCAGTTCATGAAAACAGATCTCATCCTCAGGGACAGTATTACTTTCTATGGCAAATCTTTAAGAGTCTTAAAGAAAGAGAAAAATATCACTAGCCCCAATAACCTAAAATGACCCCTCTCCTCTGTTTCATGCTTAATAAAGAAGGCATCTAGTTTTTTTCCTTGTATGTTTTCTTTTAAAAATTGAAACTTTTGATGAAAGTATTTTCTTATTTCACAACATAAGTTTAATGATCAAACTTAACATTCCTAATACTCTGCTATGGATGGGGTGTACTCTATTTTGCTGGTTTGTGTGTGCTAAGATGCTGTTTGCACCCACTACTTCAAGATCCAGTGGTTTGGCGCTCTTTAGATTATTTTGAAGACTGCTCTAAACTGTGACAGCTACTAATGAGTGCCAAAGGCCATTTATTTTGACAACTTTGTCTTAGCCATGCCTTTGTGGTTGTTGCTGGTAAACACAGAAAGCATTACAGTGATTTTATAATACTCAAGCATTCTCCCTTTTCCAAGGTCCAGCCACTTTTGTCTTCCTGGCATTTAATAAAAGTTTAAGTCAACTGTATCAATTTTCTAAGGTAAAGAAGATTATCGTCATTAATTAAAAAGTTCCTACTACTGTAGTTCTATGATGTCATTTAGAGAAATTAAGTACTTCTACAGGAGATCTTTAAATGTCATAACCTCCAACCTGTCCATCATTCTTAATGTCGAGTTCAAAACACCATGAAGAGAGACAGTGATTTCATGCCTCCTTGTCTTATACCAAACTTTGATTTGAAGCAGCTGCTTAATTTTTACCAGTTCTTATGGCACTGCAGGAGTCTTCATAAATAGGTTTTATAATTGCTATTACCTTATCTGCAACTCCATCTGATTTTTCTGTTTTTCATAATGCTCACCTCCAAACTGTCTCAAATGCCTTCATGAAGTTGATGAAATCTGTAAACATCTTTCATTCCAATTCTTGCTTTTCCCCCCATCAACTGTACGAGTATGAGTAACTGATCAGTGCAACTTCAGCCTGCCCTTAAACCATTCTTTTCCTTAACTATTACTTCACCTAAAACCAGCCCCCATCTGTCCACAATTACTTTCGTCCAAATTTTCTCCCCAGTACTGAAAATAAGCATATTCCACAATAATTATTCAGATTGACAAGATTTGCTTTTCCAGGATTAGTATAACTATTGACTGTAGCCAATTATCTGGTTGTTTCTCTGTCTTCCATACCTTCTTCTATATTTTTTCTTATGCTTTGATAGCACTTACTAGCTTTTAGCATCTTAGTTGTTATATTGTCTCTTCTTGTAGCATTCTTATGTTAACTGCTTCACTACTCTTGCTATCTCTTCTTTTGATAGCAAGAAAGACCCATAGTCTCCTACAGACAACCACCTAACCTCAGAATAATTCTTACCAACAACCACAGGACATACCACACTAATACCAACCCTGGAACTTTTCCTTTCAACAAACCCCGTTGCCAGCTTTGTCCACATATTTACTCTGCTGACACCATTATTGGACCTAACCAATTCAGTTATAAGATCAAGAACACATGTTCCTGCTCATCCAGAAATATAATTTATGTTATCATGTGCCGACAGTGTCCGTCTGCTATGTACATTGGACAAACGTCTCAGACACTTCGCCAAAGAATCAGTGCACACAAAATGGATATCAGACAGCATCACAAAGAAAAAACAGTTTCTTGCCATTTCAACCAGAAAGGGCATTGTCTTAATGACTTGATTACCTGCATACTGCTTCAAAGGCATTTTAACACCAGACTTGAAAGAGAAACCGCTGAACTGTCATTCATGCTTAAATTTGACACTTCACGCCTAGGTCTTAACAAAGACATTAATTATCTTACCCATTACAAAGATAGCTTCCCCAATTATCACCTCTAATATCATTAGCTCAGAGACATTTACCTCCTTCCCCATCCCTCCTCTGTTCTGAAATTTGATTTTTCTTTTTATGTGTGTTCACTTTTTTTTTTAATTGTATCCCTTTGGTATATATGGTCATGACAATTTTCTTCCACAATTTGATCTGAGGAAGTGGGTTTGGCCCACAAAAGCTCATCACCTAATAAACCATCTTGTTAGTCTTTAAAGTGCTACATAGTCCCGTTTTTTGTTTCTTCTTCTGATAATGGTTCAGTGTTGATATTTGTTGTCTTACAAACAACTCTGTTCATCTAGCATATCTTGTATGCTTGCATCAGGAAGAACTGTGAGAATGCTCCTTCCATACTCATCAGAATGCTCCTTCCATACTTCCAGCACCTCCTCAGTATTGTTTGTCAGTTCACAGATAGCACTTTTTGCCACCTGCAAAGTTGTCCTGATGTTCCATACAATTTGACCTACAATTTTCATGTCCTGTTTTCATTTTCATACCTTATTGTCTTGATGCCTCCTCTAGTTGTTTAACCTTTTCTTTCAAGGCTTCCACATGTTCAGTTCTTTATGATGTCTTCACCTCTTTGTGCAATCTTTTATTTTTTCCACTTTTTTCAAAAGTCTTGAATTGTATATAATTTTCTAGTAATGTTCTTGTTTGATCGCATTCCAGCTTTTCCTCTCTAGCTATGCCTTCCAATAGCTCCCCACACTGTTTGGTAATGAATCCTTGAATATTTTCTGTCCTGTGAGATTTTTGAATCACCACAAAATAATGGCTTCGAAGCATCACCTTCTATGCATCCCCCACAGGGATATCCTGTAACTTATCAGGGTCATATTTGACTCCAGTCGCACCCTTTTTTTTTTTGGACCTTAATTTTTTCAATTACCAGTTCATGATAACTTCCACATTCCACACCTCCATAAACTCTAACATTCGATTGTGACCATTTATAACTTTTATTTACAATTTTGTTGTCAATCCAGTTTTTGGTTTAATTATATGAGGTCAATGTAACCTTCTGCATATTTTTGCTTGCCATGTCCACTGCCCAAATTTACATTCATATTTCAAATTCTGATCTGGAATTCCTCTACAGACCCCTCTACCTGTTAATAAAACCCATCCTTCTCTTCAGGTACGTTTAAACTACATGGCTCCGTCGACGGAGCCATGTAGATTTGTTGTTTTGGCAAAGGCAAATGAAACCGTGATTTAAATGACTGTGGCTTCATTTAAATTTACATGGTTGCCGCGCTGAGCTGACAAACAGCTGATCAGCTGTTTGTTCGCTCAGCGCGCTAGTCTGGACGCTCCCCTGCCGACATCAAATCCCTTTGTCGGCAGCCCCAGTAAACCTCATCCCACGAGGTTTACCGGGGCTGCCGACAAAGGGCTTTGATGTCAGCAGGGGAGCGTCCAGACTAGCGCGCTGAGCAGACAAACAGCTGATGAGCTGTTTGTTGGTTCAGCACGGCAGCCATGTAAATTTAAATGAAGCCGCGATCATTTAAATCGCGGCTTCATTTGCCTTTGCCTATGTGTCTAATCTACATGCCTCTGACGACAGAGTCATGTAGTCTAGACACAGCCTTCCTGTTCAGCTGCTTCTGATGGTACATAACACCAGATCACTGGTATGTATAGTTTATTGTAGGCAGCAGTCAACCATGCTATGAGAGTCTGCTTGAACACCAGTTTTCCTCTGTTCCACAAGAAGTAATGGTTTTCTTGTGAATTGCTATAGCAATCCCATCGCTGTACTTCACTTATCCAATTGAATATCCAGAGTAAAGACGGTCAACTCTTTTGTATCCAGTCAACGTGTCTCTTGTATGACAGCCAGGGACAGAAAGACAGACACACACTAAAATATACAACCTAAGTTTTGAAGATTAGTGGTGTCAAAACAAAAACAAAGAACAATGAAAACACAAAATTACATGTGAGTGGGGTTGATAGAAAAGAAAAGAAACCAAAAAGAACTGTATACAGAAGAATAATGATCGTCTAGGGTTTATGGCAATTCTACTGAACAATCTATTTCAGAGCTGTAGACAGTTAAATCTGTTTTTAATTATTTTGTTTTTAATTAAGAAGTAAATAACCTTATTAAAAAGAATGCTCCCTCTCCCAGTCAAGTTAGTTTGCTCTGAGAAAGATAATTACTATAGTCTCTGCATGAACCAAGAAGCTCATTCCACCAATCAGAAAGCAAAGCAAAGGTTGGCTTTTATGTTTTATATTTAGTATACTTTGACAGTGTTGTTAAATTAGTTTTCTGTGGTTTAAAATATGCTTGTTAGCCAGTTGCTGTATGCATTTCATTATCGCAGAGTATAATTGATGGCACGATAAGCCCTAATGAAATGCTGTTACTTTGAGGAGTAAATTGCCATGCTGCAGTGGACATTGTCTTTGAAAGTCCTTCTAGGAAGGGCGCTGGGAGAGCGAGAGATCAAGTCAGGACACGCACATTGTAAAAGTCTTAGACGATCTAAGAACTTAAGTAGAGAAAAGTGGAATATTTGTTATAGAAACATCTATTAGATCTTAGAATTGTTATGAAAATAAATTTCAAACTAGCCATCAGAATTTTAGCCAAATAGATTGAGTAAACCATTTATTTAATTTTCCTGGGAAGACTAACATATACCATGTATGTAAAATATTTCCTAGATTAGAGCACTCAACACACTATGTAAGTCCACTGTATTCCAAAGTCTTCATGGAAGGAATCATAAATCTGGTAACAGTTTCAGAATTATTTGTTTAAACCACTGTACCTATATCACAATAACATTAAACAAACATAAAATAACTGCAACAGATAATTCCTTTTCATATAAGCTAACATTCCAATACTTACATGGAAACAAACAAATATTAATCAAAATTCAGATTTTTAATCTTTGGGTGAGTTAGGCATTTTTCTAAAGATTCTTTAGCCCAAGAGAGGCAGCTTGCTAGGAGAGTGGACTTCTTGTGTCTGTAATTTCAGTTACCATCTTTAAGAAACCCATTTGCTTCTCACAAAAACTGTAAATATGCAGACCATCACTTTTACTATCTACCTTTTAGATTATGTATTCTTGTTCCAAGACAAGAGACAAAGTGTCTTGCTCTTACCTCAGTTTACATTTCAAGGATCTGATTCTCCACTGTTACACCAGTTTTACATCAGTACAACGGCAATTATTTTGGTGGTATTGCACGTGTGTAAAACTAGTGCAGCAGATTGCCTAAGGTAGTGAGGTGGTGGAATGTGGATAGGTTTGTCCTTTCTGAAAGTTGCTGTCTGTTCAGCCAGGCAGAATAGTTTGAGTCATATTTTCTACCTCTTTTTCTTTTCACTTACCTATCTCCACACTCAAACTGATGAACTGATACAATTTTTGTGGAGCACTAACTTAAAAAAAGAAGCTTTTTACACTCCTGGGAAGTTGAATGTGAGCTTTTGAAAACTATCACACAACTGTAATAACCTAGTTACCTTCCACTGGGGGGCAGAGGGAATACTTGTGGAGTTAGATAAAACTGAGAATGAATAAACATGACAAAATTTAGCTGCATAAACAGAAGTCCTGTAAATCTGATAGCAAAATGTTTAAATTGTTCCTTATTTTGGACTTATTACAGTATTTTAGCTAAAAATAAAAAATTATTCTTCACAAGCATTGTTTTTTTAAATTATTTTGTTGATCTATTCATATGAATGAAATATACAATATATAGGGTTCCATTACTATACCTGAGTATATAGTAACATATTTCTACCTCCTAAAACATTCAACTAATGTTATCTGTTATGTATCTCTCAGTCTATTATTTACCACTTCATTTTTTTATGGTTTCTGTATTTACTGTAGCATGGTCACTGTTTGTAGTCAGTACTGGTTTTGCTGAAGTATGAGGCAGTTAGATTAGAGAAAGACAGGCATTGCTTATTGTTGTAAAATGATATAGAGAGCAGCGAGTACACTTTTGTGTTCAGTATTTGATCCCCTCATCACATTATTAGAACATGACATTATCTGTAGGTCTTGCAGGTTTATTAACGATCCAAATTTTCTCTTCAGGGAACAGTTGGAGCTTTCAACTTAATTTCACATTCATAAAAATGTCTCCGGTTCTTTTTAGCCTTATTAATATCTAATTCTTGCTGCGGTGGGTACTATTTCAATACACCACAGCAGGTTTCCCCAAAGCAAAGATCCATAGATAGTTAGAGAGTACTTTTATCTTAGTGCATGGACTATGGGGAGAAAAAAACAATCCAGAATCACTGGGGAGTCTGAAAAAGGCAAAAGGCGAGTCTGTGTAATCTCTGGACACGTTGCTGAGCACTTACTCTCAGGAGCAGTCCCACTGACTTAAAAGAAAAGAACTATATGGCCCAAACATGCTGTGTGAAGCAGTGTCCCCTGGCAAAGCTGTGGAATTTCAGAGTAAGTTCCAGCAGGAATTAATGCTGCTACTCTCAGCACTGCTCTCCAGATTTGGTCAATCAAAAAAAAAAAAAAAAAAAAAAAAGGCATGACTAAGTGAGTAGTGAGTTATACTGCCAAGAATAGCAAGGTCTTAGGATTAATGAAGAGTTCTGTAGTTGACCTGAGATCAGCACAATATCCCCAACCTTGTAAACCTCCCCCCTTAGAGGTCATGATGTGGCTGAATGTCCATAGCTTGAAGGTACTGATATTAAATGTAACCCCCCCCCCCCCCCACATCTTTTATACTGTTTTTCATAGTAGGGGAAGATATAAGACCAATATCAGGACAATATTCTTTGCACCCACATGCGGCTCATTACAAAGTATATTCTGACTAAAGGTTTACTACATGAGTGCCATGTCAGTGTTTAAAAATCTTAGAAAAAATATGTTTTGATCTCAATTTATAGCCAGTCACAGCCCATAGGCAGATTTTTGTTAGAAAGGCCCAGTACTGAAAAAAAGCATCTCAAATCTCAAAATTACAGTTACCAGAAGGAAATCATTCAGATACATTCATTACAACTATTCTCTTCAAATATGTACTGTACACAAGACTTGGCTTCAGATTTCAGTGTTGTTAACCCCTTCTAGTGTACAAATTTTGCTTAAAATGTAAAACAAAATAAAAAAACCCTATAACTTTGATAGATTAATGAGGTTCCTCACTGAAAAATACATGTGAAATCCGAATGTGGTTTATGTTTAGAAATCCATTTCCAATCATCTCCCTGATCACAGCATTTTTCAGCTTTGATTCAGAGATGAAACATAACTATCGCTACAAGAAAGCAAGAAATGATATAGCAAGTAACAGCACATTAAGGTATGGAAAGACATCTCTAGTGGGATCTGGGAAGGTAAAATTGCTATATTAAAAAAGCAAGAGTAATTGAGAGAAGCCAAAAAAAAAAAAAAAAGCAAGATTTTAAAAGCCCATATGTGAGCAAGCTACAGTGAAATTCTGGGGTGGGCAACCTAATAAGATTTAGTCTACTCTGTGGAATACTTTTTCAAGGAAAAAGTAGGCACATTGCATCAACTAAAACTTTCAAAGCAGAATTGATATAAAGTACTCTAGAATCTACCATACAGAAACAATCCTATTGGCAGGAGGATGAATTTGGGGACCTAATGGTCATTCTTTTTATGTCTAATTTATCCGATTCTATAATACTGGGAGGATACAGAAACAATAGTAACAGTCTTCCAGTAATAACTACATTATACCCTTATTCAGAAAAAATCAGAATCTCCTTAAACCTGATATACCCCTCTGGCCAGGGAGGGGTTAACAAGGCCTGCTGGGCTGAGAAGACCCCTCCCCCATAGCCCTGCTGGGCATGCTCCAACTGCAGGCCTAGTATAAAAGCCAGAGGAGCAGCTAAGTCAGGGTTGACCTCGGCAGGGGAAGGAGCTCCTCCCCAAATACAGGAACAGCCGCCGCCGCCACTGCAGCAGAACAGCAGCCACCATAGTAAGCAGATGACTAGGAGAGCTACTAACTGGAAGGATGCAGGTGGGGAACACTCTGGCCGGTGGCTAGGATAGGAAGTAGCCCAGAACGGAGAGCTAGAAGCCTCCCGGAGAGCCTGGTGTGTTTTGGGTGGATTTCTTGCTGAGCCAGTGGTGAGATACACCTAATGTTGAGAGGGCCCTGGGCTAGGGCCCATTGGAGAGGGAGGGCCCGGGCCCCCCTACACCTTCCTCTCTTGATCTCCTCAGAGAGGGGATGAACATATCATAATATAGATTTGGACACTGGGCCTTACTGTCCCATTGATTGGGGTGCTAGACACTTGGCTGTACTGCTCCGCTGCCTGGGGTACCATAGACTTAGCTGCTTGGCCATACTGCTCCGCTGGCCTGGGTACCATAGACTTGGCTGTTGGGCCTTACTGATTGAGGGCACTAAAGACTAAGTCACTGAGTCGTAATTCCCATTCAATTGAGGCTATAGCTGGTGCCAGATTAGGGGGGTCACCCATCCTGTGACACCTCATTTCAGAATAAGGTATACAATGTCCTTTAAAGGAAAATCTTACATAATAGTGCAGGGATTCATTATATACATTATAACACAGAGTACTGATATCCATTGGAAACTCTATGATATCCTAAGGAATCCAGAAATCACTGTTTTAGTGATACCATTTCACTAAAAAAAGGAGCAAGATGGATACACCAGATCTTCATATTACAAGAACAGGAAAATTAATATAAAAGACAGTAAAAAGGGTCATTACATAGTAGGAGTTGCACTATAGCTTTGGAAACTTAAACTGAAATTACGACGAACAAAATTGGGTCTGTTGTAGACTTCAGTCCTAAATTTTTCCAATACCCTGAGACACAGTAAGAGAAATATAAGCAAAACTGCAAAAAAAAAAAAAAAATAGAATGTAAGATTTTATTGGAAGTAACCATAATATCTTTCAATAAATAAAATAGAGAAAGGGCAAGTTGACCCTCATTATGTTGAAGTAAAGTGATGTGTTTATCTATCTTTTTTTTTTAATACACTGGAGAAATTGTTCAAGAACAATACATATTCTTCATCAAAATTTCCGGTAATGTGGCTAAGGTCAGAGACCAGCGGTAGTCTGGACGTGCGGGGGTCGACATAAAAGGCATTTGTCGACCACCCAGGTATGCCTCATCCCAGGAGGCATACCTGGGTGGTCGACAAATGCCTTTGATGTTGACCGCGGAACGTCCAGACTACCGTGCTGAGCCGACAAACAGCTGATCGGCTCAGCGCGGCAGCCATGTAAATGTAAATGAAGCGGCAATTACTTAAATCGACGCTTCATTTTACTATGCCTGGTAGTCTAATCTACATGCCTCTGGTGCCAGAGGCATGTAGTCTAGACGTACCTTTAGATTAACTGACACATGGAAGATGGACAAATTAAAGCTTGTAAATATTTTCCAAACATTTATTTTCCAGGAAAAATAGCCCCTCTTATTTGTTTTTTTGTTCCCATTTTGGACTAGCTCTGTGATGTTTCTTCACTTGAAAGAAATGGCGATACAAAAACATTTGCATTCATACTAAGACCCCACATATCTTACCTGTGTTAAAGTTTGCTGAATATTCACCAGTTGAAGCACAGACTGCAGAAACAAGCTCTCAGAAAGACAGGCACGAAAGAACTCAGAAATTGAATTGCAATGGTCCCTCTGCTGGCAGGGAAGAACTATACAGACTCTGGACCAGTGCAGAAAGTGACCTTGGGAAATTAAATTATTTTCTGAAACCACTTCTGATGGATTTTTTTAAATCTTCCAAATGCTTTGTATCTCTCAAAACAAAAATCACCTGGCATAGATTCACGTGTCACTACTGAACTCATATATTTTTGCAAGCTCTTCATCACTCTGACTAAAGATATATTGTTTTAGATTTTTCATATTAAAGTACCTCTTGCAATGCAACATTCTACTCTTTAGCTAGCCATACTTCAGGAAGTAAAAAGTAAGGGAATGATTCTGAGGTGATCCCATTATGATCACAGGACTTGTGGCTTACTATTAAGAATGGTTTTGATTTTAGACAGACAGACAGTTTAGGTATTTCAGCAATGCTATTGCTACTTAGCAGTATGTCAGTGTATGACATAGAAAGTTCACAGTCATGACACTCCTCAAGCACATTAACGATAGAATCAGTTGTTACAGTATTTCCCAAAAGAAGGGGCAATGGTTAAGTTCATGTGGGTCTTGACATCTTGTCATAATTCTGAATCCTGAGGGCCATGTAGGTGAAACAACCAATTTTTTTTTACAGTAAGCAGAACTGCACTGAGGCAGGCTCCTGCTGACATTTATGCTTGAGTTCAGTCTCACTTGTACACAGAAGAACAAAGTAACTTCATTAGAGAGTCTGATGTGGGGTAACTACAATTACTGTATGTCAGCAAATTGTAACTACTGGTACTCCGATGATAACGAGTTGACCGTTCTTCTTTCTAGGACCTTTCATGAATTATGCAAGTCTTCAGACATTAGCTGCTTTCTAAAAACATGCTGCTTGACTTTGCTATTTGATCTGAAATAGCAGTATTAAAATCTGGTTCTTTCAACCTGTTGCTTCATGACACTAGTCTATTTTCCAATTTTTTATTATTTTAATTTTACAATATAATCAAGAATAGAAAATCATATTCCCACAGAGATGAGCATAATCTAAAATTGGCACAGCTAGAGATTGCAGTGGATGCTACAAGAGACAGGGATGCCTCATTTGCTTTTAAAATTGATACACTGAATATAGCACATGTAGGGAAGAATTAACTAACTGTAGCAAAATGTTTTTTCTCAACTGCTTCTCTCTGTTGGAAATCCAACTACCATACTTAAAAAAGAAAGATAACGAGAAAGACTGTAATATGAAAAGGGCACCATCTATCTTTCATCATTTCAATCTCAGCTTCTTCCTTATCCAATTTCATTTTGAAATATATTTAAAATTCTACGCTGTTATTTTTGTTATAGAACTTACAATGAACTGTTGTCATGCACAGTATCTGAATTAAAGCAAACAAAATGTTGCAGCACTTGGAAGATGAATGTGAGTGTAAATGTTTGGAATAGCCCAATGAAAAAATGTAGGAGGTAAGATATGCTGATGTGCGACAATATAATCAGTATATATGTGGAAAGCCAATATCAGACACTGAGAAGATCA
Organism: Pelodiscus sinensis; assembly: GCF_052426305.1. Classification (NCBI taxonomy): domain Eukaryota; kingdom Metazoa; phylum Chordata; order Testudines; family Trionychidae; genus Pelodiscus; species Pelodiscus sinensis. The sequence goes on from NC_143052.1 coordinate 206,881,035, forward strand.
GACTCATAACCTCAGTAGTAGGATGTTATCTGAGACAATAGAGATCAGCAGGGTGCCACATCAGCATGAAAAACAATTATTTTCTGTCAAGGTAAGCTCAACTCGTCAAGTACTTACAACATGCCAATATATCTCTTCCAAAAGTTGTATCAAGAGGGTGGGTTAGGGTGTGCTCTGAAAAGAAGCTTGACTAGACAGACCCAAGGGTCTGATTTCCTATTCAGGTTTTGTCTTGGAGTCAACTAATTCAGAATACCATTAATCTCTGCTAATGGATAAATAAGAATTCCATACAAAAAAAGAACAGAAGCATACTACAGTAATGAATAATACTCTTTGAAAGTGTAGAACTCATAGAAATATTGACGTTAAAGATGTCTGCAGAACTGTTAGTTCCCTTGTATAATTCACTTATTGATATATGGCCACAAGGTTGGCCTCATTCCATCTTATTTGCACCATCAGACTGATAAAAGGGAAAGGAAATTAATGGGATGAGCTACATGAGGATTCAAATGATCTAAGGCAATATCTAGGAGTTACATCTATGCCACATGAACCATTCCTGCCCCTCATGCTTTGATATGCTAGTGGCCAAAGGATGCTTGACTCCTTTGGTAGGGACAGTACCCAGCTGCTCCCAGCTCCATCCCTCAGAAAGCTGGTTGTAGCTCCAATCCTCAAACTGCCCCACCTCCCTACCTTCAGTGGTTCCCTTATCCTTCCTACCTTCCATTGGTGCCAGCTCCAGACTGTGGCCAAAGGATGCTGCTTGGCTCCATTGCTTCTCAACTAGTGAAATGGGATACAGGGAGGCAGTCACAGGTTAGCTCAACTCTGAGGCTGCTCTGACTGAACTGAGACTGAACAAGGTGGCAAAAGCCACTTCTGAATGTTCATCACTTTTTGGATGCCTTAAGGCCTGGCCCTCATGTTTAACTGAATGACCACATACTATCTTTTCCAGTGGGCTCCAGTTTACTTACGTAAAAGATTTTATGTGGCTCTGTGTAACAGAAAGTCACCCAACATTTATTTTTTGCCCTCATTACTAAGTGTGTGTTGGGTGGGGGAGAGGGACATGCCTCATAAACTATGTCTTTCAATACCTGCTGCAAATGAGGGGCCTCCACACTCCGGTACCACTCATTAATCACTCCTGCCTCGCTACCCAACCTTTTGCACTGTCAGGGCACTTTTGAGCTCCTTTGCTCTGTAATTTGCTTTGAATATTTATCCAAACACTTTTCTGTAATAATATTTGGGCCTTAGGGCCTGATATTGAAAACCATTGCTTGCATGCATGAAGCTTATGAGGACCAGAGTTACTGGCTTCTCAAATTATCCTATAAAATGGCTCTAAGCTGTACTCTTAATGTAATTTAATTTTCTAATTTCCATGGGATGTAAACATTGGAAATACTATGGAGTTCCACATTTGCTCAACATAAATTTGTATATTGGTAGCCTACACTAACTTCACATGCAGTACAATACAAACACTAATGCTTTGTATGAATTGAGCAGGAGAATAAATAGTAGTGTCATATAGAAAATAGGGTTCCACTAAGGTTGTGCCTAGCCTTGTGGGGGTACATACGATGAACCTACCATCTGGTCACTCATGTGGGAGGTGCTCTTATAAAGGATCCTTTGCTACTCCAAATGGGAAGTTGGCCACAGAGGAGTATGTGAGCTGCCGCTAGTTAAAAGGTTGGTTCAGTGTCTGCATGTATTAAGAGTCCTTCGTGCAAAGGGGAAAGATATGGAAGTAAAATATCTCCTGGTGCTTCCATGGTGGGTGGTGTGGCACTGCCTTGCTGAACACTAGGATGTGCCTTCAGGGAGTGTTAGAGCCTTAATGGGGAAAAAACCACTGACTTAGAACAGGGACACACGTTTACCTTATCTAGCCAATACCAGCAGGGGTTGATATTTCATATTATGAGTCTTACCACTATTTTACTTACCCATACTGAAAAAGAATGAGTGTTGCATACTGAAGACTGGATTCAGCTATCCTTACTTGCATTGAGCGTTCTCATTCTACATGTCTACATATAGTTCTCTTGATAGCAACAAGGCAATATCAGTTTTGTATTATGTTATCCTTTTCCATTTTGAATTCAGGAATAAAGCTTCAACTTGATAGCATTTTTTCAAAGTATTAATCTGATTGCGTTTATGTTGTAGGAGTACAATTGATTCCAATGAAGTTACTGGCATGGGATATATCTCAAATTCTGACAGCAGAAAATAATCTATCTTCTTTTAAAATTAAATTTTGTGGGCTAGGTAATATCCTTTATTGGACCAACTCCCTAGTACACTAGGATCACCTTGACTACAGTACACACCACATACAATTTTGTTGATTGTCAGTAATTGTATTTATTTGCTTTGTGTGTGTGTATGTGTATATATATACACATATATAGAGAGATTAATATTCAGCTACACAAATTGCACAATCACTATTTTTAAAACCATCTGAATACAAACAGCATGGTCCTACCTTCAGGATATTATCAAAGAAGTGTATTTGTTCAAATCAGCACATGGAGGCAAAGACCCTGTTCCTTTTGAAGACAGTGGGAGATTTTCAATCAACTCCAATGGGAGAAGGTTCATGCCAGTGGTGTTAATAGGAATTACCTTAATTGTTAAGGACACTGGTAAAAACGTTCTTAACAAAAACTACTCTGATTAGCTAAAATTATTCTAGGGTCTCACATTATGCCAAAATTCAAAAGAATACTTAAGTGAATTTTTAAAGATAGGCAAAGGAATAACTCCCATTCTTACTGAATATAACACTGACGTATTTATTTAAGAGTTTTGCTGAAGTCCCAATACACATATTAGTAGATAAATTGTAACTTTTTTCTTTTCTATATCTAGAAGTTGCTAAATCTCTCATAATGCTCAAATTGAAAGTATTTCCACTTAGTAGAATAAGTAAGTAGGGAAGACAGGTCTAAAGCAATACAGTTGCCCTTGTAAAATGTTTGCCACCCATGTTCTAGTCACCAAGCAGCACTGAGATATTAGCTACAATGCATAGTCACAGCAGGGTGAATTAAGGACCAAGTTTCAGTCTTAACTGAATTTTCCAGCTTTTGGGGATTTATGCTACAAGGCTGCCTCTTAAACATTAATTGAAGTTTTGATTCTGTGTTGAAATGTTTTGTTCCTAGAACATTAGAAATTGTAATTGATTTGCAACACCATTTTACAGCTTCTAGCTTCAGGCATAATAAGCCCATGTTTAATCCTCAAGGGTTTCATTTCAATTACTGTCCCTTTCACTGAGGGCTAGATTGACCCTTTGCTCAGTGTTCTTGGTGGTTTCCTTCTCCCTTACCAGCGCTCAGGGAAGGAACTGTGCTTCTGAGTCACAATTCTTTCCCAGTTCCCCCCTTGCTTGTGTGTGTGTGCATGAGGAGTAGGGAGGACACTAATCTGCTACTGACACTAATTAGCAGCAAATTATTACTCCTTCCAATTACAGTTTGGCTGTGCTGGTCAGTGCACTAAGGATGAAGAACCAAGGCTCAATCCACATCCTGCCCCACCACCTGTGTAGTCTCCAGCTGCTGCCCACTCATCTGTATAGTAAGAGAAGTACTGGGCATGAAGTCTCTTGCTTTCTTCCTCAGGCTTGCAGCCGAGATACAAGCAGGCTCTCAAGGGGGGAGATTGATATATTTCCTTTTATACAATGCATAGTTGTATAGGGTCAAGACATGTTGATCTGCCTGTTAGAACTGATCTTCAAATGTAACGGTTCAGCAGTTCACATTTTGTATTTTATGGTGTGAGAAAGTTTTATGTTTGGATTTCCCCACTGAGACAATCCTAAATTTTAAACTGGTATATCACAAAGTTGCAGCCAGATTTATAGGTGACAAGAGGCAGTGGCATTATCTAGCAGAACTGCATTCATCATTTTGCTTGTAAAGAAATGAGTGAAGCTTATTTCAGTGTTGCAAATACACAGAAAATTTCTCCTTCCCCTCCCCTTGCTTTTGCAAATTTGAGCCATGGATTAATAGGTGCTCTCTCATCCAGGGAAGTAAATTTGATGAGTGTTGTGAGGCTCAATAGTTTCACTTCAGAGGAGATTGCATGGTCACCAAATTTTCTGTTTATACCTGTGAAGTTTTGTTGTGAGTATCAGGTTAGAGCGAACCAACCAAGAAAGAAATACAGTAAGACCTGTCAGTTTTATCTGTTTTGGCACTGAGATGATGCAAAACTCAGATTTACCGCTAGATTCACAGCCCTTAGAAAAATCAGTCCAGGGTACCCAAATTTTAAGGAGCATTTTGTCCAGCCTGAGCTGAGTTTTGAGATTGCAATGAAACCCTAAACGCAGTGGTAATTTCAGTGCTATGGAAAGATGTGTAGTAAAAGTTTTGTACAGTATTAATAGTTACCCTTTTTGCAGTTGAATGCCAGATTTTATAGCTCAGTTGTTAATCTCTGTAAACATTTCTGAGGTGGCTCATGGAGTACCTGCATTGGCAAATGCTTATATAAGTATAGGGTTGCCAGACATCTGGTTTTCTGCCACAATGGGTGATGGAAAAGGGGTCTGGTGGTTCCCTTTAGCACTGCTGAGCGGGGTCAGGTCTGCGGAACAGCTGCGTGGCTCCTGGAAGCAGTCAGTATGTACTGTATGTACACATGCTGCCCTTCCCATATTAAGCGCTGGCTCTGTAGCTCCCATTGGCTGGAAACCATGGCCAATGGGAGCTGCAGGGGGTAGTGCATGTGGGTGAGGATAGGATGCAGTGCCTCTTGTCCCTCCACCTAGGAGCTGGACATGCTAGTTGCTTCTGGGAGCAGCCATAGGTAAATGCCATCTGGCTGAAGCCCTCACACAGGATATCCTCCTGCACTCTACCTCCCTGCCCTAGTCCTGAGCTAAATCCTTCACCCAAACCTCTTCACCTTAGGCCCCACCCCAGGACCCTAACCCCAGCCTCCTTATCCAGCCCCTGAGCCCCATCCTGCACCCAAAATCCCTCCCAGAATGTACACACCACACACCTCCTGTGCCCCTACTCCCTCGGTCCCAGCCTGGAGCCTCCTCCCCCATTCCAAAGTTTTCATCCCTGGCCCCACCTCAAAGACATATTGGGCTCGTCTACACTGGCCCCTTTTCCGGAAGGGGCATGTTAATTTCACCTATCGTAGTAGGGAAATCCGCGGGGGATTTAAATATCCCCCGCGGCATTTAAATAAAAATGTCCGCCGCTTTTTTCCGGCTTTTAGAAAAGCCGGAAAAGAGCATCTACACTGGCCCCGATCCTCCGGAAAAAGCGCCCTTTTCCGGAGGCTCTTATTCCTACTTTGAAGGAGGGTATTCCTACTTTGAAGGAGGAATAAGAGCCTCCGGAAAAGGGCACTTTTTCCGGAGGATCGGGGCCAGTGTAGACGCTCTTTTCCGGCTTTTCTAAAAGCCAGAAAAAAGCGGCGGACATTTTTATTTAAATGCCGCGGGGGATATTTAAATTAACATGCCCCTTCCGGAAAAGGGGCCAGTGTAGACGTAGCCATTCTGTGCTGGAGCCCTTATTCTCTCCCACACTCTAACCTCTGCTGGGTGACAGTGAGTGAGACTGGGGAAGAGTGAGTGACACGGGGAAAAGAGATGAATGAGCAGGGGGTGGATGGGCCCTTGGAAAAGGGCAGGGCCTTGGGGAAGACGACGGGGTAAGGTTTGGTTTTATGTGATTGAAAAGTTGAAACTCTAACTATGTATGGTCAATGGAACCACTCACATCAGCAATCAATATTATCATTTAAACTTTTTTTGCAAGATTGGGCCTTCAATGTAAAAACAAAGAATTTCACTCAATCTACATCAAATTCACATTCTGTATATTACCCTCCTAAATGGAAACGTTCACTGCTATTGCTCAGGACCTCTTAGATTTTCCTTTCTACTCAGATCACAGAACTTCTACTGATAATCATCAGGAAGTGCCAGATCTAAATGCAATATTCCAGCTTACTCTGTAACATGCCTATATGTGAACTAGCTAAGATTGCATGAGCCTTTTCTGCAGCCACGTCACATGGAAAATTAATCTAGTTTACTGTCGACTATTAAGATTCCCTGTGTCATTTTCAGGATTACGATTTACCAGATGTCCTTCTATTGATAAAGGGTGTGGGATGATTTCATAGCAGATTTATTTACAATTTACAATTGTTTGTTTGTTTAGAGCCATATTTGTAATTCCCAAGATCCCTTTTTATTATATCTCTATGCTAACTTATGCTCACTACTCCGCCCATGTTAGACTCATCTGTGTATTTCATTCACGTGGGTTTATTCCCTGTTGCACTTTTGTTACAGAAGATGTTAATTAAGATGGTACTAAAACCAAGCCCTGTGGTAACCCACTACACACTTCTCTTCAGATCAATTATATGTAATTTATCCACCTTGTGAACAAATAAAATAGGCCGTTGAGCCTTGCTCACAAAACTGCCTGATACAGCTTATAACAGAATATACTTTTAGGGTAAATAGGCCATACCAAATGTTTCCTATTAAATGAAGATATTTTCAGTGTTATGTGTATATACATATTTATATATTATTAAAGCAGAACCTGCTGATCATAATTATTTTGTCTGTGTGCACACATCATGGATTATTCAACCTGCTTTTAGTAAAAACTTCCAGCATTTTCTATCTGGCCTGGAAAGAAAATGACATTTCTGAGCACACCACAACTAGGCTACTTCTACAGTATGTATCTCTCTGGGCTCGGTTAGCACATGTACCCTGTACTTGTGCTGAGTGTCCACATATGACATGCTGAGCATGGGTACGCACTGTGCTCAGGCATACACACATGTCTATAATACACAACAGTGTGCTATCACCTCAGGGGCAATAGTTCAGAGTCATGTTCATCACAAAAGGCACACTGGGAACTGCCTTTCTGTGGGTTTTCTTGTATTGTACATTGCTTTCACACCTTTGGAGACAGCTGTTCCTAATCATCTCTCACTCTCTTCTGCCAAACTACATCAGAGACATGGAATTGCCACTGCGCTCATTGTGAGGCTTGTGTGGTGCAATACTGGACACAAACTAGAATCAGCTCATAAATATTTGTGACAGAGAAGACACCTGACCCTACGAAAGAATGAATATCTATTGTAGTCCCCTGGAACAGACATGTTGAGCGCTAGGACTGCAATCATATGCCCATAGGTAGACTGTTACTTTTGGTCTTGGAGAACCAGCCTGGAGTGGAATCTCTCTGGGTTAACGACTAATGGCTACAGAACTTTAGAATGAGGAAGGAGGGCTTACCGAGTTGTGTGAGGTCCTTGCTCCAACCCTCCAGCACCAGGCCACACTGGTGCAGAAGCTTTTGGTAATCACATGTAAGATGCTGGTAAACCTGATAGCTACTGGTCAGTTGCAAACCAGTCAACTCTTGGAAAGTCAACTTTCTGGGCAGTGGTTGGACAAGGTTGCCAGGTTTTCGATACTATGATATAGTCAAGGGTGATTGCCATAATTCATGTGGTTAAAATTATTGTGGATGGTAGAAGATGGGGTTTCCAAATTGTGAGAGAACCATTAATGGAACATACATCACTATTTTTTGCCCACCGTGTTACGAGGGTTTTTAGGCCACATTTGCCCAGAAAAGGTTAATGTGGATTGAGAAAGGGACCACAGCTGTTGGGATTCTGGTGACTAAATTAGCTCCTGACTGCATGAGAGAGCCCAGTTGAGGAGAAATGAGCTAGACTGGAGTTATAAAGTCAGGAAACTGGCATCAGAGGGAACTACCAAGAAAGGCTACAGTCACTTTCTTGGAGAAGAGAGGAGTATTCGGAGGCTGCAAAGTCAGGTAGCCTACAGTTATTCCCTGGTAAGTGATTTCTCATTTATAATTTGTTATAGCTTCTGCTAAATGCTTGTTAGTGGTTCCAGGGATTTCAATAATATCTTTGATTTTCAGTGGTATATGGTTCTGAGACCATGCCAGGATGGAGTAGAGGTAGCGGGGAGGGGGGAGGAGGGGGCTAAGACATGCAGCACCAGAACAAAAGGGAATATTGTCTGTAAGCACGAGAGTCCACTGTAAAATTTACCAGCAATGGATTCTGATTCTGCCAGGGATCTGGGCTCTCAGCATCCACAGTGAGGGCTTCCTTAACTGTGACCACCAGACAGAGGTATGGAATCCCATGTTCCTCTTCCTTCAAGTCTCCTGTAGCTTCCTCCAGGACTTTCTCAGAAGTCACTGCTGCCTCCTCACTCAGCCCCGTCATATGATGAGGCTGGTAATGTTCAGGGGGAAAGTGAGTGTCACTTCAGGCTCCATACTTGCCATCCTGGAGACCACTTGGCACAGCTCATCAAAGCATGGACATATGCTAGATCCCCTTCCAGGGCAACTGTTGGAGGTCAGGAAGGGGAGGGGGAGTGTCAAGGAGCAAAGGGGCCAATGCATGTGGAATGGCCCTGAAGGACTATAAATATCTGTGTCTTTGTATACTCCTCTTGTCCTCATTCACATTGCACTGTAGAATGAGTATGGGGCCATGCCACAGAGGAGGCATGTCTATACCCACACCCCTCATGTGTTCTGGCTTTTGCATACTAGACTGCAATTCAGGAATGTGTTTCAGGGCTTTAGATGGGGATGAAGCGGCATTATGGCACAATGATGCACATATAACTGAGTATAGTTGCAAGTGTAGATATAAACATAGTTTCTATGGGAACAAAGAAGGTTCAAACTCCACAGCTTTGCATGATTACATTTGTGTTCATTTGACAGTGTATTTAACTACATGTCCCTTTTTAAAAAAAGTGTTTTCTTTCCATTATTATTATGATTTATTATGCTGATTTTCACAACCAGTGTTGATCTTTTTCGTGACCATAAGATGAGAGATTTACAGTTGCAAGGTTTTCTAAACTTAAAATATTAGCAGCATACAATTCAGAAGGATGGCTTAATGTTCAGCTTAAAAACAATAAAGCTGTAGTTCTCTTCTTCAGGTAGGTGTTATTGTGATGAGTGCTTTATTTTATTTTATTTTTAAGAATGAGTTTCATTTCAAGGAGAGAAAAAGATGTATTTATGTACAGAATCTGGAGCTGAATAAAATTAACCACACAAATGAACAGACCAGAAATCTTGCAAGGTATACAGAATTGAAAGTACTAGTTCATGAATGATTCACTCTAGTCAAAATTAATGTATTAACTTAGTTCGGTTCTCTAAAGGTATTTCTACACTGCCACCCTAGTTTGACCTAGGGTGGCTAATGTAGTCATTCAAACTTGCAAATGAAGCCCGGGATTTAAATATCCCAGGCTTTATTTTCATGTTCTCGGGCACCTACAATGAAGAGTAACGGTAGTTTGAATTAGGAGCTTTAATTCAAACTACCTAGCCCGTGCCGCATGTAGCCACGGGCAAGTAGTTCGAACTACGGGGCATTTAAAAATGGCGGCGCCCGGGAACATGTAAATAAAGCCCAGGATATTTAAATCCCGGGCTTCATTTGCAAGTTTGAATGACTATATTAGCCACCCTAGGTCAAACTAGGGTGGCTAGTGTAGACATACCCTAAGTGAATAATACAAACATTGTAAAAAAAATATTTTATGGTGCCTGGATGCCAAACTGTTCCCTCATTTCAGCATACATTTCTCCTCTGTAATGAATTCTGATCTGATTGTCTGATCTTGTTGCAGGTGCTCATGCAGCTAACTCCCTAATCAAACAACAAATTGATAAAGAAAACAACCTATTTATAATAAAAGTCTTGCTTTCCTGTTCATATGTATTTATCTTGTCATTTCAGGAAAAAAAAAGATAATCATGGTGATTTAACTATTCATGAAAAATTATTAATTACTTGTTTTCTTTCCTTCTTACATCTTCAGAGATAACTGTATAGTCAGTGAATTAAATTTGATTAGCTTTATTTTTGTTTATTTTATTAACATACAATAAAATCACCCTGAAGAGAATTTTAAATCTATCCTTACACATAATAAAAATGTACAGGTTGAAAAGTCATACGAGGCCATTTAGAGTTTGATTCCACAAAGTATTAAGCAGCACTCTCAGCTATTCCTAATTTGTTAGGGAGTTGTAGGTTCACTAAGTAGCCTGCCAGATTAAGCTCAGAGTTCATACTCTGTCCACTGCAGGGCACTTGTTTGCATTTTATTTTCTAGTCTAATTTTAAATGTCTCAGATGATGGGGCTTTCAACTTCTCTCTGGAAGGCAGCTCTACCTGTTAACAAATCTCACTCAGAAGTTTTTTTATGAGTTTCTTTCTATAGTTCTTTTTTTTTTTTAAATTTCATCCAGTTTTATGCATCATAGAGTCATGAACATGATACCGCCTTACTTTTTGGTTTAAGGATTTTTTCCCCCAAACTGTCTCAGTAGTTCATAAAATGTTGTTATTTAATATGATGAAGGATTATGGGTTAATTTTCCCTATAGCCAAATGTTTATCTTTTTAATCAGCATACTTATGCAGTTGCTTGATTAGGAAAGCCCACAGAGCAAAGAAGTTTTGAGATGCTGCCAAAAAAATAAACATCAATCATAAGCAGCTGCTACCTATTGCATGAGCTAGCCAGAGCCTTTGAACATGAACCTCCTGAAATATATAGAAAAGGACTGTGCAATCATTAAAATAATGTAGAACCATAGCTATGCAATTTAGAAAACACTTTTTCAGATATACCATCAGTGATCAGTGTCCATTAAACGACACAATTCCCTGCTACTGGAACAAAGTACATATTTCCATCTAACTGAACTTAATAATCTGACTTCATACAGTGTACCTTATTGGCAGGAAAGACCAATCAGTATTACCACTCTAATTTATTTTGTATGAAGAATGTTTGAATCACCATTATATATTCTGCTGTTGCAAAGTCGAAAAAGCAACATTACTATAATAAAAACAAATGCTTTTACTTTTGAGTTTTGGCTTATAAAACATTACAATATAAATGGAAACATGTTTTTATATAACAGATTGTTTGTTAGTGGAACTGAGCACATCAAAGGGTGAACTAACAGGTAGGAGATTAATATACACATGAAACATCTGCACACTTGGCAACATTTTAAAAATAGATCATTATTAAAATTAACAGGGTCACATAAACATATGTGAGCTCATTGTAGCATGCCGCAAAGTCTTTATTATTATTATTATTATTGTTAATTGTATCACCACAGCACCTAGGAGACCCAGCCAGAGGTTTTGCTAGGCACTCTATAAACACAGAGATGTCCATGCCCCAAAGAGCAGACAGCCTGGAGAGTACAAAGAAACAGCTAGACAGCATTGCTAGGCACGATAGGTTGTCATCTCAGCACAACTGCAGCCTAAGTAATGTCAAGTTTTTGTAGTCATCATGGCAAAGGAGCACTTTGAAGGAGAATAATGGGTTAATTTTGTAGATGTTCAAAGAGAAAGCCTCCGAAGGAGGGGCAGCATGGGAAAAGTACAAAGGCACTTGTTTGAAAATGTAAAAGGAGGGTGATGGACACCAGCATCACGAGCTGATTGGAGCTAAGGATCAACATTTCAATAGAGGATTAGAGATGATAGATAGGGTGGAGAAAGGACATGAAGAGCCTTGAAAGTGAAGACAGGTAACTTATGTTTGAAGTGATAAAGAACTGGCAACTAATATAGGGATACAAAGAAAGAGATGACATGATCAAAGCAAAGGGGTAGGAAAATGATCTCTTTAGCAGTATTTTGAATGTATGGCAAGACTATATTTATCAAGGTCAGAGAGAAGTATGTTGTAGTAATAAATACATGAAATAATGAGAATCTGGCCAAGACTCGTAGACATATGGACAGATAGGGAAGGCTGTCTCTTAAGGATGCTAACCAAAAAGAATCTGCAAAATGTAGATGTAAATGTAGATGTAGCCTGAATGTGAGGATCTGGAGATGTCCAACAACAGGCAGGATATGGCAGTGCTGTCCATAGAGATCAAGAAAGGTGGTAGAGCAGAGGAGTTGGAAGAAAGATTAAGAGCTCTGTGTTAAGCATGTTGAACTTGAGCTGGCAACTTGACATTCATGAGTAGATATCAGAAAGAGAGGCTGCGATTTTAGCTTGGACAGAAGAAAACAAGTCTGACAGAGACAGATTTGTGAATCACATAAAGATGGTAGTTGAATTTTTGTTTGCAGAGATTACCCAGAGATAAACTTCACAAGGAATAGAGACTAGAAACAAGGAAAGGGCCATATGGAATCCCCACAGAAAGTTGGGAGCTGGATAAGGCAAATTAGCCAAGGTGCATGATAAAAACAGACAAACAAACAAAAAAACTATTAGGGTATGTCTACACAGCAAAGTTATTTCGAAATAACAGCCGTTATTTCAAAATAACTTTACCAGGAACTACACAGCCAAACCACTCTTTTGAAATTAAATCAAAATAGCAGAGGGCTTATTTCAAAATTGGTAAACCTCATTCCATGAGGAATAGCGCCAATTTTGAAATTGCTATTTTGAAATAAGCACTGTGTAGACACTCATTTCAAAATAGGGGGCCTCCAGGCCTTTCCAGGATGCCCTGGTGGCTACTCTGGGCATAACCAAGAAAACTCCTCTCCCTGCCTCTCTCCCTGGAGCCCTTAAAGGGGTGGGCTCTGGCCACAGTGCCTGTGCCAGCTCCAAGCCTGACAGCCCAGAGCCAGCAGTCGCTGCACCTGACCCAATGGCCCCAACATGAGCCAGGCAGCCAGTGCCAGCCAGCCCTCCACTGCTCCCCAGGAACAGTCTGCCAGGTCCCAGCAGCCTGCCAGGGGCCAGAGAAGGCGGGCGTTTTCCTACTCCAGTGCGGAGATCAGGGACCTGATTGAGGTTTGGGGGAATACCTCCAACGTCTATGATCTCCGCACTAGATGGAGGAACGTGACCATCTAGAGCCAGATGGCTGGCAGCCTGGCCACCAAAAGCCACATCTGAATCTAGGAGCAGGTTCTGATGAAAATCAAGGCGCTGCAGCAGACGTATGATAGGGCCACAGGGAGCAGCTCCCAACCAGGGGCAGACCCAGAGAGCTGCCCCTATTTGGACTCCCTGGACCACATTCTGGGGGTGGAATGGTCCGTGCCCCCCAGGTGGTCATTGACCCTGGGGCAGAGCTTGCTGCCTCCTGCTGCTCCAGCCCCTGCTGCCTCCCCAGCTACTGCTCCTCCTTGCACTCCTTCTCCTCCTCCTGCTTCTTCCTCCACACCCTCCCCACATCTTCAGGGATGCCAAGGCCCCTGCACCTATGGTGATGGGAGATAGTTGGGCTGGTGAGACCCCCAACCCTAAGCCCTGAGCTCCTCCTCCCTCTTTCTCCCCTTTCCTCCCCCTGCCAGCTCCCTCTTCCCAGGTTTTCCCCTCCCCTCTCCCAGCCTCCTCCTCCCCTCTCCCAACTTTCCCCAGTCTCACTTCAGTTTCATTCCCAGTTTTGTTCAATAAAGATACTTAGTTGTAATGAACACATCTTTTACTGTACAGCACAAAGGGGGGTTAGGGAGGGGTAAGTGGAAGAATATGAGGTAGGAATGAGGCACAAGCCCCCAGTGGGGCACATCAGGGAGACTGTTATTGCCTGCAGAACGTGCTGCCAGGCTCACAGCAACATGTCTAGGAGAAGCACCACAGGGCCCATGGGCAGCTCCAGTTCCATGCTGCAGAGTGCTGTGGCAAACAGAGTGAGGGCAATCAGAGCACGCAGAGAAAAAAATGCTTTGCTGTCCCTCATTGAGGTAGGCAAGCAAGTAGTGAAACCTTAGAACTGGCTGTCTGGGGGAGGGGGGGGTTCCCTTTAAGCACAGGTCTCAGATAGCCTCAGGCAGCAACCACACAAGGTAACTCTTGATCTGATGCCCTGCCAGAACCAGTTCTGGCCAACCTTAAATGCGATTCAGTGTCCTATTAGTGTGGACACGCTATTTCAAAATAGCAAAATGCTATTTTGAAATGCATTTTGTGTCTAGACGCATTATTTCGAAATAGCTATTTTAAAATTATTTTGAAATAACCTATTTTGAAATAATGCTGACATACCCTTAGGGGCATGTTTCATGAGGCATAGTGGAGTGGTTGACAAAGGCTTCCCTTGTCGACTGCGCCACGTCTAGACTGCTGTGCTGTGCTGGATCAGCTGATCATCAGCACAACATGGCGGCCAGTTTTATTTTAATGAAGCGGGGATTATTTAAATCCCCTCTTCTTTGACTATGCCGAGTAAACTATTTTACATGGCTCCGTTGACGGACCCTTAGAGAGGTACAAGGACAATTGAGAGAAGAGAATCCAACACCACCTATCTACATGAACAAGGCAATTACTACAATTTAAAGGGATTTTAAATGTTTCCCAGTTGACTTATTTATTACAAGATCTGTGTCTCAAGGCTTTTTCTTTGAGTATTTACTGCACTTAGTAGGCTTTAAAAAACAACTCTAAGAAAGGCCCTAATAAAGTATTCTATGGATATTCTGTATGTGCTCAAACATATATGTAGAGTCCATGTGATAAACCGTAGACCTATTTATGTATTATTTTATATATCATTGTGGTGCCTAGGATCCCTTGGAACAGTACTCCATTGTGCGAGGTACCTGTCTTTACTTGTCTCACCCTCACTCTGCCCATCAGTACATCTTCTTGGAAATTATTCTCACACTAAGAGTGAAAAGACTGTGCAGTCACATGGATGGAATCCATAAAGTTGTGTGTAAAAGAGCAACAAAATACTGAGAACTTAAAAATTGGATAACAAGACTACAAATAAATACTGAACCTAACAAAACTAACAAAAAGATTTCCTTATTGCATGTGCTAGTTGTATAGGTGATCGTGTGGAGTTGGATATAGGTGAAATTGTGTTAGATTTATGTGGGTGGTGAAGGAAGGGTGTCAACTGTGATGAGGTGCTGAAATTTGTTACACTTTGGTTCGGTGATGTGATGGGAGCCTCAAGGGTTAAAGCCAACTACCCAGTGAAAACTACTGAATGATGGTGAAACAAATTATTTGTATTAAGTGGAATGATTTTTTTTTATCAAAACTAACAATTAGCAAATAGTTTTTTTAAATTAGCAATTGCCCAATGCTTTTACAGGGTAGAAAACCCTAAACTTAGCTATACTTAACTAATTACAAACTTCTTTTATTACAATTCAACTATACCAAATCACTGTCTCTAATTTGCTTAATAAAAAATACAAAAACAAAGCCAATATAATGATAATAAAAACTTCGTCCAAAGCCAGTCCCTCTATGGTTATTTTAGGGCAGCTGGTGGTGTTAGTCATAAATCTACTTTTACAACTTAACAACTCCGGGGCTTCTATTTCTAACACTTATACTTAGCCTAAATACAACACTACTACACAACACAAGTTTATACAATTTATACAGTGTGGTTAACAGAACTTAGATACACTTTACAGAATTACACAGTGAAATTAACACAATTTAACTATTAATTAAACCAATAACTAATACATTTAAGCAATACTTACAAATCCAGAAACGATAACAACACAAAGACACACTAGAACTCGGAGCATGCTCAGGACTCGTGCACCCCTATATTTGATTCGAAGGGTGGGGAGGCAGCCTCAGGGTGATCAATCCTTTAGCCGGGCAAAAAAAGACACGTTCCCTCAATACATGGAACCTCCGTCGAACAAAGGGGTAGAGGGTCTTTTATACAAAAATTTGGTGTCTAATGCCATGCTAGGGTCTGCATTTGGCAGGGCCTGATAGGCTAGTGATGAGGTAGTATGACAATACTGCCCTATAGGAGTTTTCGTGATGTATGAGTGATCCCCTCGTGGACAGGACCAGATGGGGCATAGTTAGTGTGAGACAGTTGTGTTTTATTACCCCATGTTTTCTTTTTCTCTTGCCTCTAAGACCGGTCAAGCTACGGTCAAATGAGGCTTATCTGTAAATGCAGCTAGGTACTATCTAGTCATGCTCACCTCCCTATTTTATGGTGCCTGTGAGTCTCAGGATGCCTGTAAAGTCAAATTCCATTCACAAAAACTGCATTGTGCTTCCCATGCTCCTCTGAGTATCTGGGTTTTGTGTGAGGGGCCTTGTGTGGCAGGATGGGCTATACGCGAAGGCCGTGGACAGAAAAAGCCTGCTTCACAACAAAATTGAGGTTCCTGTGAGTGCTGGATGTGTTGTTGTGAGTTAGTTTCAAAGAACTCTGGCAGTTGAGTCAAATTAACCACTATATAACTAATGAAACTGATATATATAAATTAGCTACAGAATAAGAGTGGCGATTGGTTGAGTTACCTCTGATATCAAAATGTTCTAAAACTCTTGACATACCTTACAGTAGCTGTGCAGCATCCAAGTATAATTTATTAAGTTAAAATGGTTGAAAACTTTTGAATTTAAAGAAAATATCAAATATATCTTTAAAAGCAGTTTCATCTAATTGCACAACAAAATATACTAATCAGAATTGTATTATTATTGCATAGTGTTACTATTAAAGTTGTCAATTCTGGTTGGATATATTCCTGAAGGTTTAATCACATGACATAATCTTTAATTAAAAATTAATCTTTAACACCTGGAGATTCCAAAACTATCTGAAAAGATTGACAACCCTATTTGCTGGTCACGTGCCCTATCTGTGCAATTTCAAAATTTAATGTTTAGATTTCTTTTAAATATAAACCTAACTCTTAGAAAAAGTTCATTTTTAACCCTGAATTATTGAAATGTACTCTCAATCCTAATTCCATCTAAATGTAGATTTTGGCTGGGAATATAATTAGATATATCATATGGTAGTTCATAGCAGTCTGTTCTTTATGCCAACTCGGCTACTGGTGATAGTATCCATGAGATGCTTCCCTGCCTTTTGAAATTTTTCTAATATCTGTCAAAAGAAACTTCTGACCTCAGATGATTTTGATCTCTCCAAACTAGAAACCTCAGAATATGAGCATAAAAGAATGAAGGACTGAAATTCAGGAACAATAACTAAGTTTTTCTTGATACGTTTTTCAGATTTGAATTCTTTTTCTGCAATCAGTTGCCTACAATGGAGAAAACCAAATTGCAGGACATATGAGAATCAACAGAGTCAATTAGTGAGTAGCCTGGTACAGAATTCTATATCTATTCCATCTGTCAGTTGACTATTCTAGAATATCAGAAACCCTTTGTCCACTTTGGGAAGAAATGTAAAGAGGATACATCAGTGGGAGTACAATGTTTAGAATCTTCACATTTTTGTTAGTACAGTATTTTGGAAAATAATAACTGTAACTGAGAAAGACTAGGACAATGAATACTCATTCTACTGCAGTTAGAGAAAGGCTTTACCAACGGCAAATGTGTTTGTGCTTGTTTCTAAAGGCACAATCTGCAGAGAGAAATTACAGTTACACACAGTTTGCTTGGTTCAAACAACAGATGGCTGCCATCTTTCACACTTTCATTTTTTCTATCAATATTGTACCACCATCTGAAAGTACAATTCGTAATACTTCTTGCCTCTTTGTTGATTTATGTGAGAGGCTAACTGAAGAACAAATAATGTGAAGGGTGATCATTTCTGTGTACAGACAAAAAAGGAAAATGGGCAATTTTAGGGGATAGTCTGAGTTATGAATCTCAGTAAGTGACAAATGTGAATAAATTTGATCTATGTTCACAAGAACTTAGGAATGGCAGTGTCTCTCTTTTGATACTGCAAAATTTAAGAGGCAGTCTTGGAGATTAACAGATCTTAATTTCTATATATGGTCTTTAACTTAAGAAATGCTTGGCATACTAAGAGCTGCTTTGAAACTCTATGTGTAACTTAGAAAGTTGAAGCAAAACGTTTAAAAGAATGTAGCAGAATACATAGAACTTAAACAGAGGAAGATAATAGCAACAACCCAAATAAGCCTAAATATAGCAAAAATATATCACCTATGGAGATATTTCACCCATGGAGTTCCCATTAATGCCTGACAGTTCTGGGCATGCAGAAGCATCAGAAGAAGGTACTGCTTTTTTATCCAGAATGAATCTAAAATTGTATCCTGAATAATAAATTTAACTAGATCTATGTTATTGTGAAAAGGAAAATATACTACACATTAAAGATTTCCCATAGTTAGAATTATATCCTGAAAAGCCCAGGCTTGCATTTTTCCCCATTCAGTTTCTGCTGAAGTGTAAAATATTTAAAAATATGAAATGCACTCATGACTTACTCTTTGGCACTTTGGAGAGAAGCCACTGTACACTCTCTCTTATGTTGGCACATGTGCCTTGGATTCATTATGAGTAACACAGGTAGCTGGGGTTGTTCCGTTAGCATGTATTTTTGTGAAAAGAGCACCAGAGTGATGATCTAATAACCTCTGAACCTCTGAAAATTGGTATTCTCTGGTGTGGCAAAATCTGGACAGTGAAGGCTCCTGGACCAGAGAGCACAGAAGCCTAGTGGTACGAGGGCCTGCAGCCCAGCTAGAGGCAGTGGGGCCAGAGTTTCACAAAGGTTCTGGGGCTGGGACAGGAAATCCCAGCTGCTTGGAGAAGCACGGTTCCGGGAGCCAGAAACCCTGGTGGTCTATGGCAGCGCAGAGCCAGGGAACCACAGCAGCTTGGGGCTAGAGAACCCCAGACACTCATGGCAGTCTGGAGCTAGTGGCAGCAGGGTGGACAGTCCAGCGGGGGAGGGAACAGAGATGGCCAGCAGTAGGGGGGCGTCTGGCTTGGGGAAGGGGACACCTACTCAGTCCAGAAAATTCTCTCATTCATTTTTGGACCAGAGCTGTCCAACTTGTATCTGTCAACATGCTGCCTCTTACAAGATCCAGATTGGCGATAGGGGTTATCCTATCACTCTTTGTAGGGAGTAGCAGGGTCTAGTAACATTCTGGAAGGTTCTGTACAAAGTGTGAGTCACGTAATATAAGAGCAATTAGTTGTACCACATTCTTTTCCTACAGTAATTAGTGCTGATAAAAACATTCAAGAATTAACTGCTAATAACCAGGAATTTATTGAAGAATGAGCTAACTTGAAAAAAAGCATATGAATGAGGGTATAAAAAGACTCAGAGGGGTAGCCATGTTAGTCTGTAACTTAAAAAAACCCCAAAACTAATAGATAGATAGATAGATAGATAGATACCTAGATAGATAGATAGATATATAGATAGATAGATATATAGATAGATAGATATATAGATAGATAGATAGATAGGGGATCATGGTATAAAGAGTATAACTACAGACTGTGGTAATATTTAGACTGTTTTTACTCTTTACTAGAGCATTGTTCCCTATCAAACCTGCATCATACTGTCTGAACTGGAGAACAAGTTGAAAAATGGCTATCTATAACCAGGACTGCAAATAGGGTGCGGGGAGAGGGAGAATAAGGGCCCATAGAAACCCTGAAGTGGAGGAGAGATTCACATGCCTTCTAGCTGAGAGGTGGCAAGTGCCCCTCCTCCCAACATTATTCCTTCCTGCTGCAGGCCAATTCTCCTGCAGCTGTGCAGAGCACAGACATCAATATATTTGATGTCACAAACAGTGTGCCCCCTCTTCGCCCCCCAGATCCTGTACTCCCATTTCTGAAGTGCTGGGGACAGAGGGCACAAGAGGTTCTGTCTCAGGAGGACTTGTGTTAGAGCTGTTTTCTGCTACTTTTGTGAATGTGTGAGTGCTTCTCTTAAGAGACAATGCATTGTTTCTGAGATTTACCCAGCAGCCAATTCACATTGTGTGAGAGAGAGAGAGAGAGAGAGATAAACTCACACACACACACACACACACAATGCTGTCTCTGTGTCACACTCTCTCACACATATGTACACTGTCCTTTCTCTCCCTCTCACACACACAGTCCTGTCTATGTATCACACTCACCCCAACTTGTATAAAAGTTGTTACTACTCGGTAATTCCTGCAATGAACATGTATGCACTTGACAAAGTGGGGTTTTACCCATGAAAGTTTATGCCCAAATAAATCTGTTAATCTTCCAGGTGCCACAGAATTCAATATACTCTCTATAATTTTATTCTTTCAAAGTGTGCTATTAATGTTTTGATTGGTCTATGCATTTTCAGATTTGTATTTCTCTTTCACTTAAATTTACTTCTTTGAGTGGTGAGTTCTAAAATGTCTAACTTGTCCTGGTTGCAGAAATTAGCCATGTGGTAATTTAAAAAAATACATATTACTGCATATCTAGGCATTGTGTTTCTACTGGTGGCACATAGCTGCACATGCTAGGGATGTAAGTGACTAGTCAACTAGTAGACTATCCAAAAAGCTTATCGGATAGTTGACTAGTTCCTCAGCTAATTGCTCCCCCCCCCCTTGCTGCCTCTGTCAGACTAGTTGATTAGTTAATTAGCCTGTATTTAACATATCTAGCACACTTCTTAGCACACAACACAATGTATTGCTCACTTGTATGAAAAAACTAGAAGAGAACATGCTGGCAGTGCAGATGTAAGACCGACAGGTAAAACCAAACCTGGCACTAAAGCCAGCTGTGGAGCACTCTCATTCTTTTTCTCTGTAAGTGGTCTAAGTGCCATTACATGGGCCAGTGAACCACATCCAGTACATGTGTGGGTGACACAGGCACAAGCACCACTCAAATGTCAAACTGATTGCCATATAGGCTGTGTCTAGACTGCATCCCTTTTCCGTGAAAGGGATGCAAATTAGACACATCACAATTGCAAATTCCTTTTTTTAAGAGGAATAAGGGAATTTTCAGAAAAGGCTTTATTTTCCGAAAGATCTGCGTCTAGACTGGTGCTTTTTTCCGGCAAAGCTCTGATCCGGAAAAAAGTGGCAGCCATGTTTATGCAAATGAAGTGGGGGCGGATTTAAATACCCACTTCATTTGCAATTGCGATGTGTCTAATTTGCATCCCTATTATGGAAAAGGGATGCAGTCTAGACACAGCCATAGAGTGACCATTCTCTATTTTGCCCCAAGGTCCAGAATTGCTGTCAGTGGGTCTGCCCATATCTCTCGAACTATATAAATGCCCATCCCTCGGGAAAGGAAAGCAGTAAGATTGAGGCACTGAAAAATATTTCAATATCTAAAATATTCATGCTGAATCAATGTAAAGATGTGCTAGCAATGTGCTTTCATATGTGAGTTAAAACTGCAAGACATGCTACAACCTTGCTCTCAACACTCACTTTGCTCCTGTTTGCTGAGCAACTATCTGAAATCTGCAGTAACCTTTTCTAATCAAAAGCGGTGGCTCGTAGGGATGCTAGTTGGATATGAGAGTGCATGGCAGACACTAATCTGACATTTCAGAAACATACAGAATTTCTCAGGGGTTAAAAAAAAGACTAAAAAATATGCTCTATAAGGGCATATAGCCCTCATATACTCAGGGAAATAAAGGAGAAAGCTTCTTTTCTTCCTCCCCAGCTCAGATTCTGACTCTAGATGTAGACTACTGGCCAGCTATTTCCCACTGCACACAAATAGGAAAGGAATAGCAGGAAGCTGGAAGAGCCTACCTTTTGGCCAGAATAGTAGTGGAAGAGAGCAAGAGCCACTCTGTGAATATGGCAGCTTACTTCCTTTCCAGACAAAGGGGCAGCAGGAAAGAAGTAGTGACTGTTTCACAGTTCATCCTCTGGTTTGCTCCTAAGGCAGTGCAGCCACACTCTGACCCTCTGACAGGGTAAATTGTAAGGCTAACGTCTAGCCTGTAATGTTTAAGTAGTCTGGGAATTTTTCAACAGCTGGCATGTAACCCTGATAGTGTAAAACTAGCAGGTTCCCTTTCTTGATACAAATGCAGTGTCAAATATGATAAGAGCCAAAGGAGTTCTCTAAGACAACAAACCAATTTAGATTTAAGCCGGAGTGAGGATCTATACTTATATTTCCACACAGCAGCGCTAGAGTTTGAGTTACTTGGAAGCCTTTAAAAAATGAAAGGAAATGTATAGATGTGGCAAGTTTTCTTTCTTTCACCAATACTGAAGCAGAAATAGAATGCTGATATTAATCACTGGGATTATTCATCACTCTGGAATCTGCCAATTCACTGTGGAACAATTAGAGCAGAATTGATCAATTAGTGGATTTTCCATCTAATGACTGGACTTGTCATATGTGTGGCCCACATATTAGTCCAGTTGCCAATCAAAGTGGGATCCAGTATGTTATATGCTAAAATTTCTCAACTAGAGTTACCATCCCCATTAAAGGGATACCATCCCTTTAATGCCTCATACCCCAGCATCTAGTCTGCTTATCTGAGAAAGGTAAGGCAGCATTTTTTGGAAATATAGGCACTGAGTCCCACTTGTATGTAGTCCAACAGAACTCCACTGCCAGAGTGAAGGGGGGTATCAGGGTTCATGGCCCATATTCAATGGCCATAGATCTGGGCTTTAAGCATTATGTATAAAAGCTGTCTCTTCCTTAGCTGTTCAACTTAAACCTGTATCCCATGTGCCCTTCTAAAGACAACCACCAAAGGATTAATCCCTTTTATGTAGAGAGAATCTTCAGCTGCAGTAACTTTGGCTTTTCTTTCTCATCTCAGAACAGGCTCTATAGGCCATATGAAAGAAGGCTGTTAGTAAAGGAGGGAGGGCTGCAGAGGGCTCTCTATCCTGAAGATAGTATTCCTTGCAAATTTCTAATTCAGTAAGTTACGGAAATCAGTAAGTTAAGTGTGAAACTTCATTAATATGCTGAGCACACCATGGATTCTGCACACATAGTTATCTGCGAGGCCTGCTGCTGCTTCTTCTCCCCAGATGCCTTTCCAAGCAGGTCTGGGAAAATATATTTTGCCTCTCAGAATGCAGCCCTGCAGATACAGCACTGAAGTGTACTTGCCTTAGTACCTGTAGTGTGGACCAAAATCTTACTAGTCAATGAGCAGTTAACTATTCTGAACTTGTGATTGAAAGTGTGTGGCTGTGTCTACATTGGCATCCCTTTCCGGAAAAGGGATGCTAATGAGACACATCGCAATTGCAAATCCGCAGGGAATTTAAATATCCCCCGCGGCATTTGCATTTACATGGCTGCCACTTTTTTCCGGCTTGCGGATAAGCCGGAGAAAAGCGCCAGTCTAGACATGATTCTCCGGAAAATAACCCCTTTTCTGGAGGATCTTTTATTCCAGAGAATCACGTCTAGACTGGCGCTTTTCTCCAGCTTATCCCCAAGCCGGAAAAAAGCGGCAGCCATGTAAATGCAAATGCCGCGGGGGATATTTAAATCCCCCGCGGATTTGCAATTGCGATGTGTCTCATTAGCATCCCTTTTCCGGAAAGGGATGCCAATGTAGACACAGCCCGTGTGTGTGTGTGTGTGTTTTAATGCCTTTCCCAACATTGGTTTAGGTTTAAGCATTTCCCCTCTCCATTTAGGCTTAAAATACATTACAAAATTAATGAAATCAAATTATTTAAGAGGTTGAAATTAGAAAATCATAAAGAGGTGACTATTCTTCAACAATTTCTTTTGCACACTGGAAATCTATCAAATGTTATTCATAAGCAATTTAAGTTAAAAATAACATTTGTTGTTATATGGACAGCATCACTCACCTGAAATGTTAATAAAGATCAAGATAAAAAATAAGGCTGATAAAAAGGGGGAAATATCAGAAATTCTTGATGGATATAATAGAAAGTAAAAATGATTTAGGACTTTAAAACTAGCTAAACTTAGAATACAGAAGTTATTAAAATGATTAATAATGACATGCAACTGATATTGTAATTGCCTTACTAATCATAAGTGTATTATGCAAAGTTCTTTAAAATGAACAGCATCATTTGCATGTGTGCTGTTGCTAATTAGTTTGATGCTTTCTGCTAGCAGAATGATCACACACCAGCAGTATATATTTAGAGGATTTGTACAAGAGGCATTTATTAGTCTTCGAAGTTTGATAATGATGGAAGACTTGGTGATTTCCATCAGCCCAGTTTGAGCTCTCTACTTCTCAGTGACTATGATAAAGCACAGCAATGTGTTTTCCATTGTGCTTCATATACACTGGTGACAAAAGTCATTTGTGTGGTTAGCACAAAATAACCCACAGCACTTTGCAAAAATGACATTAACAAACAAAACTTTTGGAAACGTTGACAGCTCCAACGTTGTTTAATGTTTGTTACTCAGTTAATCTTCTTGTTATTGCCGACTAAGAAGATAAGGTGGGATACCAATGTACTGTGTTACATTTAAAGGTCAATATAGAATGTTTGGTATGTTTTAAGATAAAGATAAGAGTTCCTGAATGATGGACTTGGCTGGGACATATGTGTGAGGAAGCCATTTGGAACAAGCTAAGTGCAGAGAATTGCTTTAAAAAAATTAACACAAAATGTACAAACATTGTGCTGACATTAAGATATTCTAAAACTACAACTTTGGCAGAAAGCAAATTAACGTAAAATAAAATATGCAAGCTTATTATTACTTTGCATGTGGAGTTGTTTATTGTTGCAGCATTAAATACTTTAATAACTTTCATCCAGTAAATAGTGCAGAGAGCATTATGGCAAGCTCATTCATTTTGATTAGTCATATTATAAATTACCCAAGTGTCATCACTCCAGATGCCTGGCAGCTAGTAAAATGTTGTTTTTGTATTCACATGTAAATAACTGTGGGTAGCAATTTAAAAAAATGTTGATAAAGGAGAATATGACGACTCCTATTAACATTAGACCTTAAAAACAATTGAGGAATTTGTTATATCTGCTATAAAGGAAAATAGCTTTAAATTCAAATAAAATAACCTAATTTTCACAGGCTTTTTTTTATTCTGATTATTATGCATTTATTAAAAATACCATACAAACCAGTATGCAGATATTTCAAACAAAGCAGCAAGAAACAGAGTAGACTATTTTCCCTTCTCTGACAATAACGTGAAATGAGGAAAAGTTACTGTGATAAAAATTATAATTAGAAGGGGTTTCATATAGCACTAGATGAGAGGGAAGCATTGTTAATTTTTGTATTTTTCTGAATTTCTGATATACTTCCATTCACTAATTCTGATGTTGGCAATCTCTTCCTTACAGATAAGCCAGTGATCTTCAACCTTTTATGTCCAAGATCATTTTTTAAATTTAAGGGCAACCAGGGTCTATCCTGCTCCCTTCCCAAAGACCTGCCTCCAAACACTCCATCTCCTCCCCCCTTTTCTTGCTTTCCCCCACCCTGACTTTCACCAAATGGAGCAGATGGTTGAGGTTGGGGTGGAGGTTCAGACTATGGGATGGGGTTGCAGTGTGGGAGGAGGATCTTGATTGAACCTGGAGCAGGGGATTGAGTTCAGGAGGGGCAAAGGGTTCAAGCTTTGGGAGGAAGCTCAGGGTTGGGAGTGTAGGAGAAGGTATGAGGTGCTGGCTCAAGGCTGGGGCTCAGGGTGCAGGAAGTATCAGAAGGGTAGCCGTGTTAGTCTGAATTTGCAAAAGCAGCAAGGAGTCCTGTGGCACCTTATAGACTAACTGAAGTGTTGGAGCATAAGCTTTCATGGGCAAAGACCCACTGCGTCAGATGCATGTAGTGGATTTTAGATCCACTACGTGCATCTGATGAAGTGGGTCTTTGCCCATGAAAGCTTATGCTCCAACATTTCAGTTAGTCTATAAGGTGCCACAGGACAGGGTGCAGGAAGGGTTCTGAGTGCAGGAGTGAGTATGGGATGCTGTCTCTGGGATGGAGCTGAGGATTTGCATGTGTCCTCCTGCTAGGTATCATGTACCATGGGTGGCTGCTGGTTGGCAGGACAGTGGGGGTAAGGCAAGCTTCCTGCCTGCCCCATCCCTATTGTGCTCCTGTTAGGGGCTAATGCACCCTGTGGCTCCTGGAAGTGGAAGCATGTGGCTTCACACACTAGCCCTATCTGTTGGCACTGCCCTTAGTGCTTGTTGGCCACAGTGCAGGCTAGGGCCATAGTAGGCTGGCAGTAAACCTGCCTTCAAGGCTGCCCTGCTAAACCACCGAAGTAGAATTGCGATCTGCTGGGAGAGTCCCCATTCTTGACCCATTCTTCACAATCAAGCAAATGGTGACCACTGAGCTAAAGTGAGGGCATATACACACTGGATTGCCAAAATACTGAAACGGGTCTATATCTATCCACTTGTGTACAAGACACTTCCTTTGCACAATCTTTAATGAAAGGTTGACTTTTCTTTTTGTCAGTTTTTAATATTAGTATTCATTTGGAGTTTTGGCTGAACCAACCCTTATGCAGTCAGAAGAGACAATGGAAGCCATTTTGATTCCATTTCCCTGGTGCAATAGTAGTATTGTTCTGTGTATTCTCCTTGATCCACACATTAAAAAAAATTACTAGTAGCACCGGCAAGACCGGACTCCTTGTGGGTTCCTGAAGCACAGTGTGTGTTTGTCACCCAAAGGTAGAGCTAAATCTATATAGGATTTTGATTATTATGTGATTTGGCAATATGCTCTCCAAAGGGACAGTATTGTGAGTGTGGAAATTTGGAAATGTGCCTGGGAAGCAGGAATTGGGAACATCACCTGGCTCTGTGCAGCAGCTCACTGCAGAAGCTCTTCAGTTAGGAATAAAACTTTAATATAATATTCTCGTTTTACTGGTTTGTTAGTTAATGAACCCCTAGACTGTTACAAGCCTTTGGACACCCCAAACATGAATCCAAATGAAAGAGCAGCAGTGGCCTTGCCCCAAAGTGGCCCTGAAGATGTCCTCCTCCACGTCTGGGAGACTAACCTCCCTTGGGGGCCTGTTGCACTGTTACCACAGATTATAAAGCCAGCACAACTTAAAATGTTATTCAGCCCCCTAAGGGTTTGCATCCTAAGAACAAAATATAGAAGCCCATCAAAACAAAGATCTCAGCACATAGCAGTTATGAATGCACTCACTGAATACACCTCTATGTCCTGTGATTTTTTTCCCGTACAGTGTGGTTAAAATCCAGCACTTTGAATTGTTTCTCATCCATTTACAGTAAACCCTCCTATAATCTTTTAGTATATCTAAAATCACTTGACAAGGTGTTCAATGGCCATACAAGGTGTAAAAAGGAACAATTGTGCATAGCATTTTTAAATGGAACACTTGAATTAGAATGATGTGATATCCACTATGAACAGTCATAACCATGACTACTTTCTGGTTACAGATTGAGCTCTTTTGTAGAAGTCAGTGCTGGTATCAGCAACATTTTATTGTGCCTGCATTAAAAAGCATCACACAGAAAATGATGTGTGGGGTAAAACAGAAAGATAGTTTTGTTCTTGTTGTAATCCCAAAACACATGATGTAAGACAGGGCTAAGACTGGGAGGCATAGCTCAATGGTTTGAGCACTAGCCTGATAAATCCAGGGTTGTGAGTTTAATTCTTGTGGGGGCCATTTAGGGATCTGGGGCAAATCTGTCAGGGATGGTACTTGGTCCTGCCATGAGGTCAGGGGACTGGACTTAATGACCTCTCAAGGTTCCTTCCAGCTCTACGGGATAGGTATATATCCATATATATTATTAGTCTCGCAAAAAAATGTGACATATGCAAACATGAATCAAACAATGACTTTTTGGCCAATGTACAATGTTCAGTAAGTAAAGGAACAACATGTGGCCACTGGCAGCATTACGGAGGGGAACAATTGGTGAGGAGGAGCCATATGGCCAGAAGGGGTATGCACGAAAGGGGAAAGCCATACTTTTTTTTTTCATTGCAGTGTGCCAATTTGCCCATGCAGAAGGGCAAGAGATTTATTTAGTTGGGGAGACCTAGAAATGATGCTAGTCTAGTGAATGGCTTTTGGATCAGGAATGGAGAAAGCTCCAGCTAGTTGCTCCTTCAATATCCACAGCCACATTCTGCTCCAAAATCTTCACATCCCTGTGATTTTTTTTTTCTTCATTGGCTGCGCTACTCACAGGTTTTCACTGAAAGCCTGAAGCCTTGAGACTGGACATCAATTGTAAAGAATCTAAACAACCTCCTTATTAATATTAATTTGTCTGTTTCTCTCATTGCTAACAAATGGTACAAGCAATAGCTTCTAGACATATTGTAGCAGCAAGCTCTCACACTGACTTTAATGGATATCCAGGAAGCTATTTCTCATGTGCGGTTTCAAACAACATAGAAAAGAAAATCAGAATAAACTGCACAACAAGACTCTCTGTGGTACTCAAATGCAGTGTAAGCTCTAAAAATACTCTTTACGTATCTTTTCCCAATAGTTGATAACTGGGAAGGAATCATGAAGGATATATATATATATTCAGCAGCATAGCTTTAGAAAGGAGCTATTAGCTACAGCTTGCAAACAATGCACAGGAGATGACTGAACAAAAATCTATAAAGACTCTCCTGGGCAATGTTTTTAAAATATCCTTCACATTCCTATGACAGACAAATCTGGGCAGTATAGTTTGCTTCTCTTTTAAATAATGGTTCCTCTGCCATAGAATCTTCTCATTATTTCAAGACTTGGACTTCAGGCTCAGGATAACAGCACTGAGGTTATTTTTCTCTGAGAGAGACAGTCTCTTGTGACAACTTTTTGACAAACTGTATCAGGATAACAAGGCATGCAGAACTGACATGAGAGGATGATAATGCACTCAGGATAGCCTTTTGAGTAATTACCTCATCCCAATTAAATTGCAATGGTTTACAATATCTTAAAAGGCAGGTCAAAAATTGGCATTGAATATCTTCTCCTGAAGTCCTACTCACTTTGCTGCATAATTTCTGTGAAAGTAATGGTTAGACCTTTGTTGCAAAGCTTTATTATTTAGTTTCCCTTCAAGTCCTTACAGTGTGGGTCACTCCCAAGGTTTTCTTTCATTCCAGTATATCAGACTCAGGTAAAAATATCCTTTAGTTTTTATTTTTAATGCGAAGCTTTTCTCAGATGACTTCAGTCCTAATTAATCCTTTACTGTACTTCTGGAGCTGTTTGTGCTAGTTTTTCCTAACATCTTTTGAATTGGAACTGTACACAGTCAAATACACTTTTGATCTTAATCAGAATGCAGGCAGCACTTTTGAGATGGCTATCCTTTGGTTAAAAAGAAATGCTTTGCTAATTTTGTCTCTGATGAATTTTTATACTAGTATTCTAGAAGTAATATTTCAAATAAGCACATTTCATCATGCAAGCATTTTTTATTACTTTTCTGCACAAAGTACACAGAATATTTGTCCTAAAGGACTGCAACTGACAGTAAAGAGACTGTTTCATTTACTTTAAAGAAAACGATTAGCATTCAAAATATCATGGGATCTTGGATTCTCTCTCTTTTTAGTGAAAAACAAATGACTTGTATTTCAACATATGCATAGCTGCTATGCAATTATTTTGATCAGTGAAAAATAATGAATTCAAATCTACAGAAAATGTAGGCCAGAAATGGTCAGTTAATTTGTTTTTATAATTAACTGTACCTCCTATGGTTCTATCTTCTTCTTTTTCCTACAGAAAGAAATACTCTTGCATTTAGCATCCATTATATAATTTCTTATTGAAGCAGAAGAAATAAGTTCTCCTAACAGCAATTCATTTCCAGTGCAAATATCAGAGAATGAGATGGCATCCAGCTATTTAGTAGCAGATTGGACTCCGCTCCCAGTAGGCATGCAGTGTCAAATTGGCCAAAGCCAGCAATTCTTACTTCACTTAAGTGTTGTCTCACTATAATTTGAATTTGAAATATCAAGGACTCCAGCAGTCAGCTTTTATGAATTTAAGTGAACAATGCTTACTTCCTTTAAAATAAGCATGCCAACCCAGAAGAGTAGGGAGATATGACAATTACATTTATAAAAAGCTATTGAGGGATAAACGAAAAGCAATTATCAACATTTGCATAAAATAAGTTTCTCACAAGCTTTGGCATCTATTCTTCTTCCAAAGGGGAAATATTGTTTGCTAAAAATCATCCCTGCATCATAAAAATCTGTTGGGTATCAACGGATCCATTAGTGGCAGGTATTGTTAATGTCTTCCTTTGAGAGGGCAGGATGCCAGATGCCCTGAAAGTGCAACTCTGTTCTGAAAAGTTACAGAACAAAAACAGCAGCTTTTTATTCAACAGATGTTGCAAGCTGATTTATGTCTTTGTTAGCTCATGTAATGCCTATTACAATAATAACTAGGCACTGTACAATGAAAGAAACAATGGCTGCAATGACCCATCTTCCACAGACATTTGTCTAACCCCAAACATCTACTTAAAATCAAACCAATCTGGAATAACCTTCCATCAAAAGCTTGACTGAAGGGAAGAGCCTTGCTTTATGATGTGCAGTGTGCCAAATCCAGATTCAGACAAGCAGTCAGGAAAGCTGGTTTCAAGGTTCTTGTTGGTTAAATAATTTGCTCATTAATTTAGATTCAAAAGGTGAAGCAGTGCCAGAGTTAAGACAGGAAAAATGTGTAGGCCCTGAGTTTCAGGCAGGTGGGTGAAGTTGGGGCAGCAGGGAAAAAGGGGGCATGAAAATGCAGGGCCTGCTTCTTCCCACCTGCTCCAACTGGCCCTTGCTACTCAGTTGGCACCAGAAGATCAGTTTGCCTAGAGCACACAGACTGCAGTCCATGAAGCATGAATCCTGCTGGCACTCAAGCTCTGTCCACTCTCTTCTCAGTCTCCATCCACCTGGGCCTGACACTTCCCTGACAGCATCATGAACTGCTGCCTCAGGCTCTGGACCCACTGCTAGTCCTGCCCAAACCCATACCCATGAAGCACATCTCACAGCTGGCATGACTCATTTTCTCTAGCTTATGGATTCAGGAGGCTCTGACTCCATGTTGGGTGGGTCTGTATAAGTATACTCCTGAAGTGAAGCGTGGGGTAACCTGTTATTATGAAGCAGGTAACTTGGAATAACAAGTGTAATGAGCTATCATTTTACCCTAAATAAAATTTCATTTGATCAAAAAGGACGTTATCCATTTTCAGCATGTCCAAGGTGTGCTGCTAGAATTCTATTGCAAGAACAGTGTGATGTAACATTTGTGTGGATACAAACATAGCCATTGCCCAAGAGCATAGGTGACTAGTGCTTGTACTCTCTTCATGCCTTTGCTGCTCCTGTGGTTGTCCCTCCCTGATCCCCTTCCTCCAGGCACCAGTCACCTATACCCAAGACAACATCACAATGTAACACATACTTTGCCAGGTTTAAAGTGCCTAGTCTACTTTTGGCATATGTTGATGCATGATCATCTGAGAGACAAGATGGATGAGGTAGAATCTTTTCATTGGAGCAAATTCTATAGGTAAGAGAGACAAGCTTTTGAGACTCACGTCTAAACTACATTCCTCTTTCAAAAGAGGAACATAAATGAAGCAAATCGAAAATGCAAATGAAGCACGGATTTAAATATCCTGTGCTTCATTTGCATATTTGCATCTGAGTGCTTTTTCAAAAAAGGGTTTTTCAAAAGTGAAAGTGTAGTCTAGATGGGATTCTTTCTAAAAAAAACCAAAACCTTTTTCGAAAGAAGCTATACCCCTGAAAAAATGAGCAGTACGGGTTCTTTCGAAAAAGGGGATTTTTTTCCTGAAAGAACCCTGTCTAGACTGCGCTTTTACTTTTGAAAAACTCTTTTTTGAAAAGGACGTGAATATGCAAATGAAGTGTGGGATATTTAAATCCGCGCTTCATTTGCACTTTCGATTTGTTTCATTTACATTTCTCTTTCGAAAGAGGAATGTAGTCTGGACATAGCCTCACAGAGCTGTTTTTAACACCTGGGAAAAGTCCTCCAAACAACACAGCTAAATGCTTGTTTAAAAAAAGTATTTAGCACATATTTTAAGGGGACCATTCACGGTGAAATGACACTTCTGTGGTCATAGGACAAAAAGTGTATCTAAATTTAAAACTAGTGGATTGAACAAAGGCAAACGAATCTGTGACACAAAGTGCTCTTTTAAGTCATTCACTTGCTGTTCAACTGGGACTGACATGGATACAATTGCACTGTATAATCTGTCAATTACACTAATACTGTGTGGGGAAAAACACCTCATTTTGACTAAAATCAAATGTGGCCTCCTATTCCAAAGCTTTTTCCACAATGTATTACTTACAATCAATCAAGTGAGACTCAAAAGAAAAAAGTGTTAATTTAGCATAGTGTACTGCAAATATATCAGATCTGTTCTCCATTCTCTATGGTTTCCAATAGAAAATAGCATCAGATTCAAGAACTCGGTCCATATGTTTGAAGAGCTTAATGGCCCGAGTTTAGCACATTATCTAAAGCAAACTCCAGGATGAAAACTGCAGAACATTACTCCACTCCAATTGTTTTCTCCAAGTACCCTCCATGAACACTCAGGATCTTATTTTTCCCTCTTTTATTTCTCCTGCAGGCTGACATACTTCAATCTGTGGATTGTCAGACAAGTCTCCTTTTAGACTCCTCTCAGTTGAAATTCTAAGTATGATAGAATTCTGACAGTCCTTTTCCCCAACAAGAAAAACTTATGGGAACATTTCATGCTCATAAGACCTAAAAAATGACCTGGCAAGTGACTGCATACACTACTGTACTTCCCCTCTCATACACAACACCATGTTGTTATCTGGATTTATCACTGCTTTAATTTAAACCCTGAAACTGCAACATTTATTCAAACAAGCAGTACTACTGACTTCAAAAACTACTTAGTGTGATCAAAGGCCCTTACATTGTACTCTTTCACCAGAGGGAATTTTTCATTTTTTTTTATTGCAGTAAGGATTACACACATTTATAAAAGCAATCTATAAAAAAAACAAAACAAAAACAAAAAACCCAAAACCAACAACAAAAACATGATAAAAGTGGTTATTACTGAGTTTCCTGAATGTCTGTGTCCAAGCAGTCTATGAGCCTTGAAAAAGACTAGAAACTGAATTAATGGTGGTGCAAACTGTGAGCAATGAGCTTGCTAATATACTGAAAGAAAATGGATGCGGTAGTTTCCAAAAACCAGTTTGGTTAGGAAGATATAATACTGTCATGTATGTTTTCATTAATACATAAATACTCAGCACTGGCTGAACACTACAGAGTTTTTCCAGGATACCGGAGCCATGTCCAGGGAACATGTCTGCTCTTCCAAAATTTTTTTTGGAAGAGCAGAAGCATTTTTTTTTGGCATCCCTTTAAACCTTGTTTTTCAAGGTGTAGGGGTCAATTGCAGAAAAACTCTGTACGTGTGAAGTATAGGGGTGTCAAGGCCTGCATTTTCTCCCCTTTCCAATTCCCCCCCCCCCTTTCCCTACTACTTATGAGCCAGAAGCAAGCCTCTAGGAACATATGCCATTGTAGCAAGAACGAACTGTAGATAAAGGTGGGAACATAATCTTGTTTACCTAAATGTACTTATCATGTAAACAAAGTCAAAGGACAAGCTGTATAGCTGAGCCATACTGTAACAAGCAATGAGTAACCCCCAGAAATGTCCAAACTGCCACAAACAAGTAGACACACAGTATTTAAAGCTACACCAGAGCACAGCAATTTGGACCTCCCTGATAGGCTTTGGGTATCGGCGCCTCGGAAGCTGAGACAGTCTCCCACTTCATCTGCAGCCGAAATGGGGTTCCCGGCTAGCTGAAGGGATGTAAGAAATGTCGCTTTTCCTATTATGTTGTTCTTTTAGTTAAGGGGCACAGTTGATAGTTGTCAGGAAATAAACTGCTTGTGTTTGACAGATACCTGTGTAGCGTTTTTTGTACTTTGAGAACCCAGTGTCGGACCTCGGACTTACTCTTACCGGCAACATGAGGAAGAAGGGATTTTCTGAAAAAGGGGTTTTCCCCCACATTTGGCCCAGTGCAGATGGGTAAAATGTCAGAAAAGCCTCTTCTAAAAAAAGAAGTGGAAAAAGCTACACAAATTGTGGTTCGCCTTTGAGATGGTATTTTGTAACAAATCAACCCCTTTCCTACTCCGGCAAATTGTAGGAGACTTGGTCATTCCCAAGATGCTCAGACTGAATTATCAGCTGCCAGACAATAAGGATGTCCTTTCCATTTATCCTTCTTTATTGCATTTCATGCATTTCATTGTCTCTTGCTATATCCTCATCCCTGTCATATCTTCGCACACTCTGTAGTATCTCTCATTCTACTACCCATCTTCTCTCCCATGCTCCCCAAAGTTAGGAGGGTTATGAGGGGCACATCTGAGGACTCAAGAATATACTCAAGCGAAGGTCAGAAAGCACGTGTTACAATTGGACTAGCAGTTTTTCCTTGTTGACCTTGAATTATGAATCTGGTGAACGATATGTTTTAACTGGCATTTGAAATTAATATTCTAATCCCTGAGTTGTGAAAAAATAGGGGAGGGAATGGGAAGGGGAATTTGGAGCTTCTCATGAATGTAGCTATTTTGCTAGAGATCCCAAAATTGTTAGTTTCCAAAGAATATTTTGAAGAGAGACCATTTAAAGAATGTTTCCTCAAGCAAGGTTAGCAAATCCTTTCCTAAAAGATAAACAAAAATGCAAAAGTGGAAAATTCACTTCGTCTACAGAGAATTATTATTTTAAATGTGTAGGCTAAATTCACTTAATAATTGGGAAATAGAGGGATTTTAAGTCTACTTTAAACATGGAGCTGGTAGGCTGCAACCAAAATTATGGTGGCAATTTTTTTCCTGACTCAGATGCTGACGAATGCAATGAACTATCAGGACTGATAGTCCATGTAATTTTAATCTACTAGTTTATTCAGACCCTTTATATAAATGCCTAATCTTTTTTTTTCAATCCTACAGTGCTATTGCCTGAATAATATTCTACAAGAGTGATTTCAAGTAAATGAAGCATATATCTTTTCATATAAATTTGTCACCATTTATTTTGAGTAACTGCTTTTATTATGGGAAAGGATTAACAGGAGCCTCAATAGCATTCATTATTTTAAGTATCCCTATCACGTATCTTTTTACTCTTCCTTTTTCCATGCTAAACAGGATTAGTCATTTTAATCTCTTCTGAAATAAAACTTCTCAACTCTCATCCACCATACATATATGATTATTTTTGTTGCACTCTTCTGGCTCTTTTCAATTTTTGTTTATTTTGTTTGATAAGGTGACCAAGACTGGATACATTTCAGTTGAGATCGTCCCATCAATTCACAATGTTTTTGCATTTTTATATATCATTACTCATTTCTGTCTTAATACAGCCTAAAAATCTTATTCCCACTTTTTGTGCAAGCTGACATTTTCATATCCACCTTCTGGCCTAAGGATAGAATTTTCAAAAACACATAAATCACATTGAAAATCAAAGACTTAGGCTGCTAATTCATATAGTTGAACATTTTATATTTGATCTTTTTTTCCATTAGAGGCTGCATCTATTTCTGAGTCTTTTAACCCAGATTGTCTTCTATCTACCATCATTGCCAAGTTTCTTGGATGTTGCCCACCATCATTTGCACTCTTGCTACTAATCCATATCCTTTGGGATTAAAGGTGATTTGAGAGAGGCTGTGGGTAAAGTACTAAATTTGAGAGAAGTGATCTGGGTTCAAGTCTCAGTTTTGCGGTGTGGTTCTGGACAATGACTTCTGGGAAAGGTAGGAAGTAGTGAGAGTCATTGATTGTTCCTTTCTGCATATCAATCAGCAGGGGTGGCTGCTTTGTTGGCAAGGGAGGATTAGGTTTATGCACTCCTCCATATATTCAAGAAGTCCAGGAGGCTTTCCTCTGGGGTAATATACATCCAGGTAGAGATGTGCCTCACAGGCATAATCTATCCTTAAGTTACTAAGGTCAAACAGCAAATTGGGCAGAAGTAGGCCTAAAAGTCACGGAATTTTAAATGACACCCTTGTGCTGGTTCCTCCCAACCATAAGTGTGAGCAAAGAACTGAAAACTAAACCATCAAATATGTAGTATTTACAGTGCTCTCTGCAACAAAATTGGGGAGGGCACTGTTAAGGTAGTCATAGGTTAAGGCTAACACTGTTAACAGTCTTCTTTCAGTACATTTCTTATTCCAGAGCTTCAGTGTAAGAGATTGTCACTGTTTATTACATAACAATGCCAAATGCTCTCCATATAACTTCGAAGAGGGTTCTTTTATTTTCTTAACATATGGTGTCAGGATAGATCTGAATTCCTTCTCAAGAAAACTCCCCTGAGAATCAAGGTATTCTTTAAGCAAACCTTTGCCAAATGGCTCGTTTTAACAAAATACACTTGGTGTCTACTAGCAATCCATTCTGCACACAAATGAACTATACGTTTCATTGGTCCTTTGCGTACTGTTTACAGCTGTGGGCTAAATTGCTTTAAATGGATATAACCAAACTTAAAAATTGAAAAAAAATAATTAATAAGCATGTATGTGAATATACATTACATATATTATGCATATGCACACATTACATAGGTTTATTAATTGATTTTAAAATTATTTTAATTGTATGAAATGTAAAGCAATTTAGCCTATGGCTGTGAATGATAATACAAAGGAATAGTCCTAGTCTAGTGTTCTAGCCACTAGATAACACTGCCACTCATATTCTCACATTTCTCTGACCCTGCAATGAGCTCTACGTGGATCATAGAGGTCTGTTGTTGTGGAGTATTGAGGCTTTTTTTTGTAAGCTCGTTAGGTCAGGAACCACGGGGGGAAATCCTTACACACAGAAGTCAATGGGAGGTATGCTACTGAGTTCAGTATCTTTTTTAAAATCTATTTGTAAGATGCCTAATATATTGTGCACTGGTTATAATGTACTATTGAAATTAATTGGGGCTATACTAATTTACCAAGGCTTATGTTTGTTCCATGATTAGCCATGAGATGCTCAAGTGACATTCTAAATAGCTGTTAACCAGGCAGCATTATTATGAAGTTCAGTCCAGTAAGCATTGCAGGGTGACCTTTACCACTCAAGGAAATTTCTATTTTCTCAGAATATGCCACAATAACAAGCTTGTGTATTCTTTCATTCATTTTCCCATCCACAATGTAAAATTATTGTGGCTCAACTGCATGACAATTTAATCAATCTGCTTCTGCTGAAAACCCTGAATGGATTTGACTTTAATAATTTGGTTATGCAGGTGTGCTAAAGTGAAGCAGATGTGGTAATGATTGGAGAGTGGGGGAAAGGCTGAGGGAGAAGGGATTCTGTGCCTTCTTCCATCAGCTAGTCTGAAGGATACAAATGTCAAAATCATTCATAATCAAAGATGGAAAATCATCTGCTTGCTGGCGACATCCACTTAGATTCAGAGTTCTCCATTCTGTGTTTATTCCTCTTGTAATTAAAACTAGAACCGTACTTACAAAAAGAGCCAAGACACTAGAATATTGATGGCAATGATATATTAACTTACCTGTGGTAAGACCCAAAGATACGTTCTGTGGAATTTCTTAGGTATTAATTTTAGCATTTTAATTTGCCGTTGCTGAAAGCCATTTGTTGTAATAAAATATATACAGAAAGAGTGTTCTGTTTACTAAATACAACTTTTAGTTAATTTAATAAAAGAAACAGTGTTTTTTTAAAATCTCCCTTTTATTTAAAAATCACATCTTTGTAATTGGCAAAATGCACCAGAAGAGCCTCTAATTCAACACCAACAAAACTTTGTACTCTTACTGAGGAAAACAAATCCAGTTTTCAGTCACAGGGAAAGTAAAATTTGCTATTTGTCTGAAATCATCCATTCTGTCTTATTGATAAAGAGTGTCCCCACTCCCTCCTTCCCTTAACTGGGTGTTCAGACAAATCAAATGTACTAATTATGGAAGGTTGAAGAAACTGTATTGTTCTGTGAAAAATAGTTATTTATTTATATTTTTTCCCTTTTCAAAGTTAGAAAGCAGCTGATCTCTAAAACTGTCTCCAGCCTTCTTCCCCTTCCCCTCCCCAGCCGCTTCCACCCAAAACACCAGCAATATGTGAACTGCACTCCTGTATCCTGTTCTTCCTCAATTTCTAATTGTGACTATTCAAACTAAAATAACTATTAAATACTCACACATTTATGTCTCTTTTTTAAACAAGGAAATTAAATGGTAGCGACAGGTGAAAGCATTGTTTTTATTTGCACTTCTAAAACAAGGTCAAGAAATTCCAAAGTGACAGAAATGGCTTTGTTGCACACTGTATTCATGTAGCTGATTTGTCAGTTTGTATTTTTTTTTTTTTACTTTTTTCATTGTATCCTTCTGTTATATAATGGTCATGCCAATTCACTTTCATAATATGATCTGAAGAGCTGGATCTTCCCCACGAAAGCTCATCACCTAATAAACTATCTTGTTAGTCTCTAAAGTGCTACATGACTGCTTTTTTTGTTTTACTGTATTTAAAGTGAAACCTACATTTACAAACTTACATGGAAATATATTTAAGGAGAAAAACAGGAAGACAATTTACTTCAGACACTGAGCCAGACTGTTGTTTTAAACTGCTGAGGATGTTGGTGGGTAGTGACAGACAACAGCTGAGGAATAATGCAGCATTAAGGACCCACAGGAATTAAGACTTAGAATTTTGCTGGGAATTGAACAATGGAGAGGGAGCTCTGACATCCTTTCAGAGATGCTACGGAGACCTTGTACTATGTCACTCACTAGCTTTTTCCCCTTTGAAGAATAGACTAGGTTTACTTCCTCAAAGAGATTCAGCTCAGATACTATGGTTTTGGACAGTGGTATTAACCTAGGTGTACAATAAATACAGCAGCCAGTTGGGGTACATCTACACAGCAGCGTTATTTCAGAATAATGTCCGTTATTCTGAAATAACTATGTGAGAATACGGTGAGGAGATGCATCTGACGAAGTGGGTCTTTGCCCACGAAAGCTTATGCTCCAACACTTCAGTTAGTCTATAGGGTGCCACAGGACTCCTCGCCACTTTTGCAGATTCAGACTAACAAGGCTACCCCTCTGATATGTGAGAATATACACAGCTAGCCCATTATTTTGAAATGAATAACAGGTGGCTTATTTTGGCATTTGTAAACCTCATTCCATGAGGAATAATGCCTCTTTCAAAACAGCTATTTTGGAAGAGCAGTAGTGTGAACGCTCCACTGCTACTATTTCAATAGCTCCTCCCCCAGGCCATTCAAAGTAATTATTCCCCAGTGCTTCCAAGGGCTCTAAATTGAGGTAGTACATCCACATTAGGGAAGACTGCCTCAGACTAATTTCCAGGCTTCACGGTAGTATAGGCATACTATTTTGAAATAAGCTATGTCAGAGTACTTCTTCCAGAATAGCTTATTCCAAAATATCCGTGCAGTGTAGACATAGCCCTTGTGACATATCTTGGCTGGTGCAAACCCCTAACATGGGCAAGGAAACCTGAGCTGTGCTGCTAGAGCTTATGTTGGGCTTGAAGCAGAAGTAAGCATCACCTGAGATTTTCTTATCTGTGGGATTTGAACCAGAGCAGATACATCGGTGCCTGGCCACTAATTGCTGGAAACGGCAAAATCCCATTGTCTCAGACATGCCAAAATAGTGAAACATGGCTTAATTAGGCCACAACATTATTCACTTAATGCATTTGGAAACTACCCACCAATAACTTGTACAGTGCAGATCATGATTTCTTCCTCATTCCATTCCACCTATTTCTTGTTGTCCCTCTTGCTCTTCCTTCCAAATTCTGGTCCCATCTTGCTGTTGGGATCTTATTAACCCCCCCCCCTTGTACCCAGGTTAAAGGATTGGGAAAAGAGAGTTGCTCTTTGCTGTACCAGACATTAGGAACCCCAAATTCATTCCCAAAGCTTCTTTAGGAAGATGTCTTTCCCCCTTGTGACAAGCTGGAGGCTAAGCCAAAGATCTTCCACTATAGCCTGGCTGAAAAGGGCAATTGAAGCCAGCTGAGAAAGCCCAAGCCTGAGGGGCTAATGGGAAACAGCTGTGTGCCTTATTAGCCAGAGGGCTAGATAATGTTGCTGGAGAGAAAGTTGGAGAAGAAGTGGAAGTGGAGGAGCCAGAGAGTGGCTGAGTGTGCTCCCCAGCCAGCTGGAGAGGCTAGCTGAGTTTGCTGCAGGAATGAGCAAACAAAAGCTATCTAACTAGAAGGTGGTGGGAAATGGGCCAGACAATAAAAGGAACTGGTGATTGCACAAAAAAGGGATTCCTGTTGATTTGTGGCCAAAGAAGGGGTCCCAGGGCGAGGGGACCAGGCAAGGACTTTGCCATCCCTCCAATCCAGTTAATCAGACCACTCATGGTCTACCTGCACTGGACACCTGTCACCAAGAAGTGCCACAATTAACTGCCTCATTCTACCCCAGCCACATCCCCAGATACAAAATAATTCCCTTTCTATCATCAGTCACCTATCAGTTCTTTTGTTGCCATTAAACTAGACAACTCTGCCTCCCACACCCATTCCTTGAAGTTATACAGTTTGCAATGTTGGCGAGGTCTAGAATAGAAAACCCTAACATACAACTGTTAAGAGTTATGGTCAGATAAATACATTCCTCAGAAGAGAATATTCTGAGGAAAAAAGGTGATGATTCTTTTCTGACAAAGTCCGGTGTGGTACTATAACTAGAGCTGTAATGGAGTTTGATGAAAAATGCTGATTTGTCAAAACAAAACTTTTCATGGGAAAGTGTTGGGTTTCACAGAACATGTCTCTGGTCAAAACTAGAAAGAGAGAGCTGCCACTAGTTAGCAGCCTGGTGGTTATAACCTGGGTATGGGTCTCCGTCTCTTAAAAAAATAAGTTATTTGATTCATCCCCATGTTGAATGGGGCAAGTTTTTGAAACCTCAAAGGGTACAAATAAATAGTTTCTCATCCAACTCTACCCATAATGTTTAGTTTTTTCTCTCTAAACAAAGTTTTCCATTAGCTTGCAAGATATTTTAATAGCTTTCATTAAGATGCATCTAGGTTTATTCTCTCTAGGTTTATTAAAAGTCTATATCGCTTAGATGACCCATAGTGACGGCTGTGATTTATCTTCTTGATAATATGGAAGATATTTATGCAGAAGATGAGTCCCCTCAATTTTTTTTTGATGGAACTATGTAGAAAATAAAATGACAGACTGATTACTGAATGTGCTGCTAGAAGATAGACTGCAGTTTTTTATCTGGAAGTGACAAAGGCACAGAGAAACAAACGGAGTGTAAGGCAATAACTGTCTTCCCAACAAACAAAATGGTAGCTACCTGCACACAAATTCACAAGGTCCTGATCCTAAAATCAGAGCCATAAAGATGGATTCTTTTACTTGAACTGAGAAACATAAAAAGCATGATGCAGTGCCATTAAAGTAAGTTGGGATCTAAACATGTAGATCTCTATGCCAAAGCAGCTCTGATCGTGTGATTGGAAACAAAGCAAGTAAGATCTTAGGATATTAAAATGTAGAGTATATCACATTACAATATCTCAGTATTCCAGATACTGTTGGGTTAGTCTAGCCCCTTAATCTTATTAAATTAAAGCCTCCTTTACACTACAAAATTTTTGCCAGTATAGTTATTTGCCTTCTAGTGTAGGCATTGCTTACACCAATCACCCAACCAAAATAAGCGGTACCAGCAAAAGTACCTTTTTACAATTGCATTTTTCTAGGGCTTTTGCTGATATGAAAACTGTTGCAAAACAATCTCATCCCAAAAGTGATACTAAACTGGCAAAGTCTCTAGTGTAGACCAGATCTTACTTATATATTAAGTTAACATAAAATGAGAAAATAAGGGCCTACCTAGAGAAAGATACTCTTCAAAGTCCAAAGGAAAAAAGATAAGAATATTTAAGCAGAGATGTAAGTATTGCTAACAATTCCTCTCTCTGAGAGAAAAGAAGAACAACTTATTTTGCTTATGTTGCATAACAAAAACAAATACATTGTTAGCTGTACTAGATTCCCCAAATACAAATTCTCCAATGAATTCATTGTTAACAATTAATAGGCTGGAATTCTGCCAAAGAAGTAATTAACTTATAAATATAACAAGTCTCCTAAATAGAATCATGGCTATGACAATCATATGCACTATAATTATTAAAGGTGACCTGAAAATTAAAGTGACATCCATTTCACTATTGCATGCTCAAATTAGTGTGGCTATATGACACAAAAACAGACTGGTTTTTTCCTTCAGAATCTCAAACATCTCTCTTTACCTATAATCCCTGGGCCTATTCTATATTGTCTTAAGGGTCATGAAAAAGTCATGCATGCATAATGGCCACTACTCAACACCTGAATAGCTTGAAGAGAATGTGGATGCAGGATTCTGCCCCAAAATGTGGGACTGCTTAGTTTTTGTGTCAGGCTCACTCCAGCCACAGAGACACAGTAACTCCAGTAAGGAGGTAGGGAAGATGGAAATGGGGAAGTCATCTGCTGAGAAACATTTACCTTACAGAGAGGGTTTCAGACAGCATTAGAGAGCTCTTTCCCACTTTCCTACAATGGTCATGTGATGTGGCCTTCCATATGATTTATGAAAATAGCATAAATAGAACGTCATGCAAAGTAATTC
The DNA here is from genome assembly GCF_052426305.1 of Pelodiscus sinensis. Taxonomy (NCBI): domain Eukaryota; kingdom Metazoa; phylum Chordata; order Testudines; family Trionychidae; genus Pelodiscus; species Pelodiscus sinensis. The sequence goes on from NC_143052.1 coordinate 206,923,642, forward strand.
TTGTAAGATATCACTAGAAAGCTTGTAATCTACTGAATATGTATATTCTTTCCTGAATTTGACGTTAGAAATATGAAGTATGAGCCTGTTTTACTAACCTAGACATGTTAAGTGAGGATCATTAAGGATATTTCAGAAACTTTATGGTTGACATGTATAAGGACAATTATTTGTAAATGGGTTTGTTTTTCCTATGAACTAGTCATTAGGAGGGATTCAGAGTCCCCACAAGGACATATGTTTAGGTAATCTGATGCTGGAATCCATCTTGAATTTTGTACTTTTTCACAGAAGTGTGAGGGAACCAAACAAATGCTCCTCTCCCTAGGAAAAGTCTACATAATTTAAGGGAAGTGTCACGGGGTGAAGCAACCCCGCACTGGAGGGAGGCAAAGGGGTCTCCGGGCAGAGGAGCCCCCTGTTACTGACACCGGCAAGGAAGCGGCTGAGGAGAACACTCCACCCCCGCGCTGGGGGAAGAGCCGGGGCCGAGGCGAATGCCAGTGGCATCAGCTCAGAACGCGCTGGCCAAGAGGCGCCAGGTGATGACGTCACCATCCGGAAAGGCGGGATGTTTAAAAATGGCTCCAGCACCGCAGGAGGGGAAGCCCTCTGCCATGGCAGGGAGAGAGGCAACCCTCTATGGCAGCAGAGAGAGGGGAAGCCAAAGGCTCAGTCAGCGCGGGGAACAGGGTGGACGCCGGAGCGAAGGGTACAGATTGGGCACTCAGTGCCTTAGAGATGTAAGGGAACTATGGACGCAGGGTAGGACGTGGGGTAGTACGTGGAGATACACAGAGCTGTATATCCTGAGAGCAGATGTGTTCGGGGTCACACCTCTCCCTGGGTCAGGACTCGGGAGAGTGGGCGGGCCCGAGTCCCCCTGCCCCACTGTCAACAGCAGAAATCCCTGCACTGAGCTAACTTGGACTTGAATGACAAATGACTACGGTGGTGGACGATACGGAGTATATGTGGTAGGGGTCGTGGGTGAAAGTGGGGGCACAGTGAAAGAGCGGGTGGGCAGTAGGGCCAGCAGAATAATTTTACAAGAAGTAAACAATGATTATCTTAAGCTGGCTTTACTGGCTGCCTCCCCACCGCAAGAGGATACATGAAAACACCTGGAAACAAAAGGACTGTAATGAAAGGGTAGAAGAGAACTGCTGGATCCAGGTCAGAAAGGACATCTCTGGCCAAAGGACTTTGCCTGAAATAAGAACTAGGGTGAAAAAAATATTATTTGTAACAAATTCTCTTTATTTTGTTTCGTAATCTACATAGTTCTGTCTCTTATCTCTTGTGATCTTAATAGAATCACTTCTGTTTATTAATAAACCCAGTATAAATAATTGTTACCTGGGGAAGCAGACAGCTGTACATATCTCCTCTTTCATAGATGAAGATAGTAAACATTTTATGAGCTTGCTCTATATAAAACTCTATACAGAGTAAGATGGGTTTCTCTGGAAATCTGGTCCCATTAGGGCTGTGCACTTGAAGGCTGAAGCAGTTCCTTTGACACAGAGCTGAGCTGATATCAGTGTCTGTATTATTCTGCTGTGGGCTGTGACCCCAAATCTGTGCCAATGCTGGAGGACTCCAGAAGGTCTGGCTCAGCAGGCCAGATAGCGGGGTACTCCAAAGGGCAGGTAGGTGGGCTCAGAAGTGGTATTTCAGTGCATCAAGTGACAGGTCCAAGGGGATCTCTGTGTCTAAATCCATCACAGGCCTCACTCGATTGATCTTTTTCTAGTTCTGAAAACATGTTTCAGAGCTATTGTATCTCTCTTAGTCACTCAGGTCATTCAGTCTCTCTTGATTCCAAAAACTGCTTAGAAAAATCTTCAACAGAACATGCAATTTCATTGAAATAGAATTATTTCATAGGAACATGTCAATTTCTGGAAAAAAGTAAATAAATAATTTTGGCTCTTATCTTGTTTTGATGAAATCAAAATGCTTTGTTTGGATAAAGCAAAGTATTTCATTTTGTTTCCAACTTGTATCATATTTAAATACTACTTTTACATCTATGTTACATTTAATATTATATAATTATTTTAAAAAATCAACTCTAAACCAACAGTGTCTCAAGAAAACATTTTTACCTTATAAAAATGACACCATTAGCTTTACCAAAAGGGAACACTTCAACATTATTGAAACAAAGTTTTGATGGGTCCAGACAGAACTGTGTTATTTTTGTTTCACAATTTTTGAAATTTGGGTTTTTCATTCTGATTTAGATTTTTTTTCAGAATTTCTGAATATTACTCTACAGTATATTCCACACCTGTTTATCTAGGCATATATATAGCCTTCATCATCCTCATACTTTGGTGCCTCACAAATAGTAAAACTGCTTTTACAATATCCTTGTGACATGTGGAGGACATTTTGTTTTTCCCATTTTACAGACAGATCAGAGGCACAGAGATTGAGTGATGTGCCCACAGTCACAAATGAAATCTGTGGCAAAGCTGAGAACAGAATGCAGAGCTCTCAGTTCAACTGCTTAGTCATGTCACCATCACCCTTTCTCCAACTATCTCCATCTCACATGTCGTAGAGCAGTGGTGCCGGGCAAGGTTACGCACTTCACTAGGAAAGGCCTGAGCTGCTGTGATCCACGAACATGTTGGAAAAAGGGACAGGAATATATTTTTGTTTGTTTCTATCTCACTTCAATAGGCCAGACTACTGCAAATGCCTGAAATGAATGGGGCTTTCACACTCATCATTAAGGGTTCTTCTGTGCTGGAATAAAAGACCTGCACCAGAGGTGGCCCTGGTCAGCTGACCAGAGCTTGGGCTTCTGGGCTAAAAATTACAGTGTAGATGTTTGGGCTTGTCCAAGCTGGAATGTCACTTTAAATAGTAAGTTTAAAGCCCTGAAACCTTACCCCCATGAGTCCCATTCAGTGGTCAGTGGCCAACAGCAGATGTGTTAATTCTTGTGAAGGCATTCCCTAACAGTACTGAAGTGCACAAATGTGGAGAATGATTTTTTCTTGTAATTTCATATTTATAAAAGTAAATTGATATTGTAATCTCAAGTATTAAGATTGATAGAGAGTATGCTATAGTTTGACATACTCCTCACAAGTTTATTGGAACTCAAAAAGACTACCTACATGCAGAATAATGTTTGGTTCAAGGGGCAAGAATTAGCTGCACAATTTGCTTAAGTGTCTAATTGCTTCTTGTGTTTTATTGCAATCCCCCAGAGTGCAAGTATTACACTTTTACATGACAGAATTTACTCCAGGACAACAAGAAACAACAAATTTTTCACATGATTAATGGTTGAAGCAAAAAGCTTGTTCTATCATTTGCAGCGTTGCAAATTGTCATGTTGGTCCCAGGATATCAAAGAGAAAATGTGTGAGGTAATATCTGTTATTGGACCAACTTCTCCAGCTCTGAAGAAGAGCTCTGGGACACTCAAAAAAATCTTGTCTCTTACAATAAAAGAACTTGGTACAATGAAAGATATTACTTCACTTGTGATCTTTTTTTTTTCATCTTTTGATATTTTCATGTTCAAATTTAAAACTCTGCAATGAAGTATTGAGCAAGATATGGTTTTATTAAAATGAATTTAAAATAATTAATGCAACTACTTATTAATAAATCATAATGCCATTTTTCATTCTTATTAGCACAAAAGGAAATTTCACTAAGTTATCTGAATAAGAGAAATATAGGACTTTCATGCTTTATGCAACGTGGATGTTCCCTTTTTCATTTGACATGGATAATTTTAGACAATTGAATTATTTTAAAATTCCATGCTTGGCATATGCATAGTACTCAGTGAAGAATATGTGCTTTACTAAAATTGAAAAATAAATGATTAAACATGAAGTCCATTGATTGAACAAGATACTGTCCATGCTAAGTATGCTGTTTTCTTCTACTTTGATGATCTTTACAAATATAAACTGTAGCTCAAAAGTACTCCAGTACCTGAAGTTACGCACATTGTAAGACACTACTGCATTTACTCCAATGATTAAATGTTGCAAAAGGACATATAAAGTATACTGTCATTTCAATTTGTGATTATTAAAACTATTTGTTAAACAAAGTGCATATACTGATCATTTCTGTAGCACCCCACTGTTATGCTCCAAAGAGAGAATTATGACTTCAGAAAGGGAGAAACCAGTAATTTTTTGAAATAAAAGGAGTCTGCTATCAGTACAGTTATGGAGAATGAGAAAAGAGACACAGGTTGAAACTCTCTAGTCCAGCAACATTCATGGCCTATCATCATGTTCGGAACAGCCAGGTGATAGGAAACTGCCAGAATGGATTTGCAAAGAACAAATCATGTCAAACCAACCAGTCTTGTTCATAAGGGAGAAGCCGTGGATGTGGTATACCTAGACTTTAGTAAGGCATTTGATATGGTGTTGCATGATATTTTTACCAATAAACTAGGCAAATACAACTTAGATGGGGCTACTATAAGGTGTGTATAACTGCCTGGATAACTGTTCTTAGAAAGTAGTTATTAATTGTTCACAATTCTGCTGGAAAGGTATAACAAGTGGGGATCCGCAGGGGTCTGTTTTGGGACTGGTTCTGTTCAGTATTTTCATCAACAATTTAGATATTGGCATAGAGAGTACACTTACTAAGTTTGCAGATGATACCAAACTGGGAGGGATTACAACTGTTTTGAAGGATAAGCTCATAATTCAAAATGATTTGGACGAATTAGAGAAATGGTCTGGGGTAAACAGGATGAAGTTTAATAAAGAGAAATACAAAGTGCTCCACTTAGGAAGGAACAATCATTTTCACACATACAGAATGGGAAGCAACTGTGTAGGAAGGAGTATGGCAGAAAGGGATGTAGGGGTTATAGTGGACTACAAGCTAAATATGAGTCAACAACGTAACACTGTTGCAAAAAAAGCAAACAATTCTAAGATGCATTAACAGGTATGTTGTGAGCAAGACACGAGAAGTCATTCTTCTGCTCTACTCTGCACTGATTAGGCCTCCATTTGGAGTATTGTGTCCAGTTCTGGGCACCACATTTCAAGAAAGATTTGGAGAAATTGGAGAAGGTCCAGAGAAGAGCAACAAGAATGATTAAAGGTCTAGAGAACATGAACTATGAAGGAAGACTGAAAGAATTGGGATTGTTTAGTTTGGAAAAGAGAAGATTGAGAGGGGACATGATAGCAGTTTTAAGGTATCTAAAAGGGTGTCAGAAAGAGGAAGGAGAAAAATGTTCTTCTTGGTCTCTGAAGATAGAACAAGAAGTAATGGGCTTAAACTGCAGCAAGGGAAGTTTAGGTTGGACATTAGGAAAAAGTTCCTACCTGTCAGAGTGGTTAAACACTAGAATAAATTGCCAAGGGAGGTTGTGGAATCTCCATCTCTGGAGGGTAGGTTAGATAAATGTATATCAGGGATGATCTAGACAGTACTGGGTCCTGCCATGAGGGCAGGGGACTGGACTCAAGGTGCTCTCAAGATCCCTTTCAGTCCTAGTATCTATGATTCTATTATTTTAATTAATCAGATGTCTAATTATCATTCATGTGGCCAATTTTCCCATGGTCCCATAAAGTTTGTTTACAGGCACCAGTCCTGGCTCTGTGTCCAGCGCTGTAATTTAGCACTAATTTACCACTTAATGTCTTCTAAGAGCCCAAGAAGCAGTAGAAGTGTTGGTAATGCTGCTAGACATTATTGACCTCCTCTGGTCTGGAAAATTCTCTGGTTTGGCACTAGTCAAGTCCTAAGGGTACCGAACAAGAGAGGTTCAACCTACACAGACAAAAATATGGCAACCAAAATTGTCTCTCTAAATATTCCTACAAATTTTCAAGAGGTATCAGCAGATCATTAAGAATTTTCTAAAGTTGCAGACAAAATGTATATTTTCTAGTAAATTCCATCCCATTCCTTTCACAGAGTAATATTTATCAAATGTTTTATCAGAAATACAAAAATTACAAGGCTATAATTCCACTATAGATTTGTTTTAGAATTATGGCATTATTACGTGTGTGCTGCTTTTTCTTCAGGTAGTTTGTATAAAATTTTGAATGCTCTTCCATGATACAGCATTCACAAAACAATTTTCCTTAAAGTAGCTGGTATTATATTTAAAAGTAATGGTTCTTTACCCTGTAATTATACAAGTGATGTTTCCATATTTAGTATAGAAGAATGTAAAGCATTTTATAATGCTTTGAATGAGAACCTACTTCAGGGTGATCATGCTCCCAGAGGAGCTGTTCAGAACCCTGTAAAAAATAGAGGCGTTCCAATTGGAAAAGTATGGCTCGCTGCTTCTGTTGTCTTTGAAGATAACATTCTCAAGGGTCAACATATTTCCCCGTTATGTCAGTGCTTGCCAGAGCATGGGTTATAGCAATTTCATAACTCATAAAGCAGACATCCATCCTATGTGGGATCCATCCACTCTTGTTCCTCACTTCTTATTAACTATACCACCTAAATGGAATTTAGGATTTTTCATTGGGTCTTTGAAGAATTTCTAAGTATACATGGATAAGTTTCATAATCCACTTTTGAGATACAGGTATAAAAATGTTGGACTAAATTAAACCTGTTATTAAATTAACTTATTTTATATCACAGCAACGTTTAAAAATGAGAAATCCCTTGCTGTGTTAGTATTATCTTTCATTCCCTCTCCTCTTCCCCTCCCTTATGCTCAGTTCCCAACCCCTTTCCCTCCCACCTCCACCATTTGGGATTTGTTGCAGAGTCAGAGTTAAAGTTGGAAAAAAAAAACCCTACTGGTTGTATTCTGAGTGGCTATTTTTTTCCCGTGAAAGAACAACTACTCAGCTATAGAACCTCTTAGTAAAACATAACCAGAGTGATCACATAATCCCCAAATAAGAAAATTGAGCTTGGAAGTTTTAAAAAAAAGTCCAAAATATTTGAGAGGAATGAAACCAATAGCATCTTATAAAACTTACTTTAAACATCGATAACATTTACATGAGAGGGTACACTTTATATACATTTTCTGAACCATCCTACAGAATTCTATAGCAGGAATATAATTTCCATTACATTAAAAATATGTACAGCAATTTTACCTAAGCACCTTCCACATGGAGTAAAAGGCTATTTCTAGATATGAAATTATTTTATTTGGATTCCATACTGATCAATGGGAATTAACTAGTGTGTTCTTGCTTTATACACTGTAATTCATCACATCTGATTGCTTTATACTATGGTGTACAGACAAGACAGAAGATAGTCCCTGATTTAATAGGTATAGTACACCTTCCTAACATATTTATTCATTTTATCAAAAAATGAAAGGCAATTCATGGATATTTAGTTATCATGAAGTTACTGAATTATTTTTGTGAATTTTCCATGCATAAAAAAATAAAAATGCGGTTGACAGGCAAACTTTAAGACTATGCCTTTGATCAAGACAAACCAGAATTATAATAATGAATGCCTGGATAGGCCACAACTTTTAAAAATCATAACACAAACACAAGATATTGCCCAGAAACCAAAGATCAATGTATTCTAATTTCATCAGAATTTATTTTTAAAATTTGAACAGATTGTGCCAACAACAACAAAATCAGACAACCCCTGTATTTTCCCATTTGACACTGACATACTGCATAACCTGCATAACCCATAAGGATGCATCTAGACAGCAACGTTATTTCGGAAATGATCGTTATTCCTAAACAACAGTGCAAGCATCTACATAGCTATTCCATTATTTGAAAATAAATTTGAAATAATAGCTTAGTCCAACTTCTGTAAAGCTCATTCAACGAGGAATAACTCCACTTTTGAAATAGCTATTTCAAAATAGTGGTAGTATGGATGTTCCACTGCTGCTATTTCAAAATAGCTCCTCACCAGGCTCATTCTAAGTAATTACTTCCCAGGGCTTCCTGGGACTCTAAATCGAGGTAGTGCATCCACATTAGGGGAGGCTACCTCAGACTATTTGTGAGGTTTCCCTGTAGCGTAGACGTGATACTTCAAAATAAGCTATTTCGGAGTATTTCTTCTGGAATATCTTATTTTGAAATAAGTATCCAGTGTAGATGTACCCTAACAGAGAGAAGCATTCTAAAATGTAACTTGTCTGTGGGCATCACATTGTAGCTTAGGCTCTGAAGTTTGTACCATGCAGAGTGTTCTAAGTTTGTGCTAAAAGACTGAATAATCTCTGGGAAGATTATCTAATGGAATTATTTAAAATCCACATTTTCCTGTACGTTTAAGCCTTAAATCATCAAAAAACCACTTTTTGTTTTGTTTTTAACTTTTAAGGAGACTGTTTCTAAACCAATGCACTGAGGAGTCTATTCCTGAAACTGATATAAAAGTTATGAATTTATAGAAAGGAAAAAAGGAAAAAAGGTTAGTAAATAACCAAAGTGAACTCAGGTCAGAAGTCAATAAATTATGTATGTATTCAAGACCCAAGATATTGCAAGAGGTACAAAAGTTCAAAGTGAAAATGCACAAGTAAATGGAAGGATGAGCTGGTGATCCTTAATGTCTTTGGTTCAACTTCATCAGCAGTTAAACTCAATAGCTCCCAATCATGGACAATCAAGGTCCATGAAGGGTTCTGGTAAGATAAAGGGTTCTGGTAATCACAATTCTTGTCCATGCCCAAGTTTCTGCTGTAGGCTGTGCACTGATTCAAAACAGACTGTTAAATATTGCAACTGGGTGTTTATTTGGGGTGGGGTAGAGCTAATCCAAATGACTGCAGACTAGGTATAAATTGCTACAAAGTAATAATTTAATAACTGGTGTAATGAGAATATTTGCATCCCCCTCGCATAAATGTAATTGAGCACAATAGATGTGTGGCAATGGAAAATTAGGCACTACATTTTCATTATCTTTTATTTGATCCTGAATATGAGAGTTAATAGAAAGTAGGCAATACAGTACTAAAAAAAGAGGCATTTGTGGAGAGAAATTGAAACTTCTATGTTCTGCCTTAACACATGTTGAGCTTTCTACTGTATAAAGAAAACTAAATATCTCCTGGGATGGACAGGCACACAGTGAATCACTTGTGGAAGATTGTCAAGGCTGAACATTTGCAGAGAGACTCAGTAGGTAAAGATTTAAAAGAAACATCAAGTTAGATAGTATTGATAGTTTATTTTATTCAATATGCATTCAAGTCAATTTCTGAACACCGTGTTGAAGATTTTCACATGCTTGAAGATTATTGAATGATTATTAGGGCTGTCAATTAATCACAGTTCATGCATGTGATTAAGTCAAAACAAAATGAACATGTTCTTTTTTTAATGAATGTTAATCATAAACCTCTAGGGATAGGACTCTCTGACAGAAGGGAAGCAGGCATTGACTGCATCCGGCAGGATACAGCTGGGGACAAGAGACTATAATATTGAATTACCTCCTGATGTCTGGGAGTCGTTCTTGTGTCCCCTCCCCATGCAATAATCAATTGACTTGTTTTACATGAGGGGAGAGGAAAGGGCCGTTGCCAGCAGTCACAGGGGAAGCAGGGAAAGGTCATTGGAGCTGCCTCTGCAGGACCCTTTCCACTGAGTGACTCCAGACATCCTCCCACTCTATGTTACACTAATCAACTGTGACCCTGTCCCATAATCTTCCAGGGGGAAGAGATGAGTCTGGCCCCCTGTTACCAGCAACCATCTCCTCCATGCTGGACAGAGCTGACTTTAGATGTGCATAAGGAGGGTGATCACCCAAGCCACTATGTTCAGGGGTACCCACTGTGTGCCTCCTGTGCAGGGGCAGCTGTCCTGCCACCTTGATCCACTGCTGCTCCCATCTGCCCCTCCACACTCAATGGAGCTGCTTCTGATCAAGCTACTCTAGACCAATTAAAATAGTGCAATTAAAAATGCAATGAATTATTTCTTATCTCATGATTCATAACAAGATTTGTAGTTGTCTAACAGTCCTAATGATGTTTCTTACTAACCTGCACAACTGATGTGCTTGTTCAGTTTTAAGCAATTATTTACTACACTTCACAATAGCTATAATTATTGTGGCATATACAAAACAGAGTATTCGTGACACTCTTCTAGTACCGAACGATTTCTAGATTTTATATCTATGCATACATATATTTGTAAAAATAGTCTCGTTACTAGAATCTCGATTTTATCTCTTTAAAGCCTACATCATAGATAGCTATGTGTGGGTGACACTTATTCCATAGATTTATTTTCCCTGGACATTACTTAACATTGATTACCATTAAGAAGTCTATATTTGTCAATAACAATGAAATCCTCAGTTTTCTTAAGGTTTTCAAGCACTCAAAAACAATGTGCTACATTAAGGTGAACATCTTCAGTAAGGCAAAGTAAACTCTGGATTCTTTTAAATAAAGGGTGGTGTGTGGGGGTTTTTTTTTAAATGTATTGCTATCCAGTGGTTAGAATCATAGAGGTGGAAGAGACCTCAGGAGGTCATCAAGTCCAGCGTCCTGCCCAAGGCAGGACCAATCCCAACTAAATCAACTCAGCCAGGGCTTTCTCAAGCCGAGACTTAAACACCTCTAGGCATGGAGATTCCACCATCTCCCTAGGTAACCCATTCCAGTGCTTCACCACCCTCCTAGTGAAATAGTTTTTCCTAATATCCAACCTAGACCTCTCCCACTGTAACTTGAGATTATTGCTCCTTGTTCTGCCATCCATCACTACTGTGAACAGCCTTTCTCCATCCTCTTTGGAACCTCCCTTAAGGAAGTTGAAGGCTGCTATCAAATCCCCCTTCACTCTTCTCTTCTTCAGACTAAACAAACCCAAATCCCTCAGTCTCTCCTCATAGGACATGCGCTCCTGCCTCATAATCATTTTGGTCGCTCTCTGTTGGACCCTCTCCAATGCGTCCACATCCTTTCTATAGTGGGGGACCCAGAACTGGACACAATATTCCAGATGTGGCCTCACCAGACCTGTATAAAGGGGAATAATCACTTCTCTGGATCTGCTGGCAATGCTCCTCCTAATGCATCCTAATATGCCATTAGCCTTCTTGGCTACAAGGCCACACTGTTGACTCATATCCAGCTTCTCATCCACTGTAATCCCCACGTCCTTTTCTGCTGAACTGCCACTTAGCCATTCAGTCCCCAGCCTGTAGCAATGCTTGGGATTCTTCTGTCCCAAGTGCAGGACTCTGCACTTGTCCTTGTTGAACCTCATCAGGTTTCTTTTGGCCCAGTCCTCTAATCTGTCCAGGTCACTATGGACCCTATCCCTGCCCTCCAGTGTATCTACCTCTCCCCCTAGCTTAGTGTCATCCACAGTGGAGGAGACCAGGCCTTGCACCACCGAAGTTGAGCAGTCTCCTGCCACCACTGCGAGGAAGAAACGTAGGGTAGTGGTGGTTGGAGACTCTCTTCTGAGGGGAACGGAGGCACCCATCTGTCGCCCTGACAGTTCATCTCTAGAGGTATGCTGTCTGCCAGGGGCCTGTATCCGAGATGTTATGGAGGCATTGTCGAGGATTATCCGGCCCTCTGACTACTACCCCATGCTACTCATCCACGTGGGCACAAATGATACTGCCAGGTGTGACACTGAGTGGATCAAGTGTGACTACAGGGCTTTGGGAGTACGGGTGAAGGAGTTTGGAGCGCAGGTGGTATTCTCTTCGATCCTTCCTGTCAAAGGTAGGGGCCCGGGCAGAGAGAGGTGCATCCTGGAAGTGAATGCCTGGCTGCGAAGATGGTGTCGCCAGGAGGGATTCGGCTTCCTTGATCACAGGGTGCTCTTCCAGGAAGGACTGCTTGGCGGAGATGGAGTTCACCTTTCCAGGAGCGGGAAGGCCTTGTTTGGACACAGACTGGCTAACCTTGTGAGGAGGGCTTTAAACTAGATTCGACGGTCGACGGGGACAGGTGAGCAAAGCCCACAGGTAAGTGCTGAATGTGCGGACTGGGAGATAGGTTGGAAATGGGGGGGACTACGGCCTATAATGGCAAGGAGAAAGGAGGGTCAGGGCACAACAGGGAGGCAAGATCAAATCAGTATCTTAGATGCCTATATACAAATGCGAGAAGTATGGATAATAAGCAGGAAGAACTGGAATTGCTAACCAATAAATACAACTATGATATCATTGGTATTACAGAAACCTGGTGGGATGGGACGCATGATTGGAATGTTGGAATGGAAGGGTACAGCTTGCTCAGGAAGGACAGACAGGGAAAAAAGGGAGGAGGGGTTGCCTTGTACATTAAAAATGTACACACTTGGACTGAAGTGGAGATGAACGTAGGAGATAGCTGTGTAGAGAGTCTCTGGGTTAAGCTAAAAGGGGTAAAAACCGAGGGTGATATCATGCTAGGAGTCTACTACAGGCCACCTAGCCAGGTGGAAGAGGTGGATGAGGCCTTTTTTAAACAATTAACAAAATTATCCAAAGCCCAAGATTTGGTGGTGATGGGGGACTTCAACTATCCAGACATATGTTGGGAAACTAACACAGCGGGGCACAGGCTATCCAATAAGTTTCTGGACTGCATTGGAGACAACTTTCTGTTTCAGAAGGTTGAAAAAGCTACCAGAGGAGAAGCTGTTCTGGATTTGGTTTTAACAAATAGGGAGGAACTAGTTGAGAACTTGAAAGTGGAAGACAGTATAGGGGACAGTGATCATGAAATAATAGAGTTCATGATCTTAAGGAAAGGTAGAAGGGAGACCAGCATAATTGAGGTAATGGATTTCAGGAAGGCAGATTTTGATAAGCTCAGAGAACTTGTAGGTAAGGTCCCATGGGAAGCAAGACTGAAGGGAAAAACAACTGAGGAGAGTTGGAAGTATTTCAAAGGGACGTTGTTAAGGGCCCAAAAGCAAACAATTCCGCTGTGTAGGAAAGACAGAAAATATGGCAAAAGACCAGCTTGGCTTAACAAGGAGATCTTGCATGATCTCAAAATAAAAAAGGAGTCATATAAAAAATGGAAACTAGGACAAATAACAAAGGATGAATATAGGCAAGCAACACGGGAATGCAGGGGCAAGATTAGAAAGGCAAAGGCACAAAATGAGATCAAACTAGCTACAGGCATAAAGGGAAACAAGAAGACCTTTTATAAATACATTAAAAGCAAGAGGAAGACCAAGGACAGGGTAGGCCCACTGCTTAGTGAGGAAGGAGAAGCAGTAACAGGAAACTTGGAAATGGCAGAGATGCTCTTCTTTGTTTCGGTCTTCACCGAGAAGTCTGGAGGTGTGCCTAACGTAGTGAATACAAGCAGAGAGAGGGTAAGTTTAGAAGATAGGATACACAAAGAACAAGTTAAAAATCACTTAGGAAAGTTAGATGTCAGCAAGTCACCAGGTCCTGATGAAATGCATCCCAGGATACTCAAGGAGCTGATAGAGGAGGTATCTGAGCCTTTAGCTATGATTTTTGAAAAATCATGACAGACAGGGGAGATTCCAGAAGACTGGAAAAGGGCAAATATTGTGCTCATCTATAAAAAGGGGAATAAGAACAACCCAGGAAACTACAGACCGGTGAGCTTAACGTCTGTCCCAGGGAAGATAATGGAGCAGGTAATTAAGGAAATCATATGCAAACACTTGGAAGGTAATAAAGTGATAGGGAATAGCCAGCATGGGTTTGTGAAGAACAAGTCATGCCAAACTAATCTGATAGCTTTCTTTGATAGGATAACGAGCCTTGTGGATAAGGGAGAAGCGGTGGATGTCATATACCTAGACTTTAGTAAGGCATTTGATACGGTCTCGCATGATATTCTTATTGATAAACTAGGCAAATATAACTTAGGTAGGGCCACGATAAGGTGGGTGCATAATTAGCTGGATAACCGTAGTCAGAGAGTTGTTGTTAACGGTTCTAAATCCTGCTGGAAAGGGATAACAAGTGGAGTTCCTCAAGTGTCTGTTTTAGGACCCGTACTGTTTAATATCTTTATCAATGATGTAGATATTGGGATAGAGAGTACGCTTATTAAGTTTGCAGATGATACCAAACTGGGTGGGGTTGCAACTTCTTTGGAGGATAGGGACATAATTCAAAATGACCTTAGCAAGTTAGAGAAATGGTCAGAGGTAAACAGGATGAGGTTTAATAAAGAGAAATGCAAAGTGCTCCACTTAGGAAGGAACAATCAGTTCCATACATACAAGATGGGAAGTGACTGTCTAGGAAGGAGCATGGCGGAAAGGGATCTAGGGGTCATAGTGGACCACAAGTTGAATATGAGTCAACAGTGTGACGCTGTTGCAAAAAAAGAAAATATGATTCTAGGTTGTATCAACAGGTGTGTTGTAAGCAAAACTCGTGAAGTCATTCTGCCACTCTACTCTGCACTAGTTAGGCCTCAGCTGGAGTACTGTGTCCAATTCTGGGCGCCACATTTCAAGAAAGATGTGGAGAAATTGAAAAGGGTACAGAGAAGAGCGACAAGAATGATTAAAGGTTTAGAGAACATGACCTATGAAGCCAGGCTTCATGAACTGGGCTTGTTTAGTTTGGAAAAAAGAAGATTAAGGGGGGACATGATAGCGGTTTTCAAATATCTAAAAGGGTGTCACAAGGAGGAAGGAGAAAATTTGTTCCTCTTGGTTTCTGAGGACAGGACAAGGAGTAATGGGCTTAAAGTGCAGCAGGGGAGGTTTAGATTGGACATTAGGAAAAATTCCTAACTGTCAGGGTGGTCAAATATTGGAATAAATTGCCAAGGGAGGTGGTGGAATCTCCCTCTCTGGAGATATTTAAGAACAGGTTAGACAGACATCTGTCAGGGATGGTGTAGACGGAGCTTGGTCCTGCCTTGAGGGTGGGGGGCTGGACTCGATGACCTCTTGAGGTCCCTTCCAGTCCTATTATTCTATGATTCTATGATCACTTGAGGCCATCTTGTGACCAGGGGTATGATTCAGTGTTCCTTCTAAGCTGTGCGGCAGCTCAGCCCACAGCTACTTAATCAGCCCTGACCAGTTCTACTCTCAGTTTCAAGCTCCAGTCCAGGAATCTGCATTGCACTCAGCTAGGTAAGACCTGCTATCTCTATTGCTAGTTTGCCTGGACCATTTCCTGCCTCGTCTCTTTAATTCTTCTTTTGGTGTTCCAGTCTCTCTGCTGTTTTAACAAGGTTCTCTTCCAGGCCTCCCTACTGGAAGAGCTATCCCCTCTGCTTTGGCTCTCCCTTTGCTCAGGTTTCCTTCTCCTTGGATTTTAGGGTGAAGCAGACTCACTGAGTGACACAAACACCATCATTTAATTCTTGATTTAAATATTTCACCTCTCTCAGTATCCTTACAGAATGCAATATTGTCTTTTCAAACAAAACTGGACCACATTTTCCTGATGCTCTTACTTGGTGTTTCAACTTTATGGTCTCTATGTTTCTCACAAATACTCCGCTTTAAATGGTATTTTGCTCCCTGCAGTCTTTTTATACAGGAATCATCTGATTGGCTTAGACCAAGGTCTCCAGCCCATATGGAAATGCAACATATTAGGGTTTGTGTGTGTACTATGCTAAATATAATGTTTTTTCTTGATAGAAATCTGAATAAGAATAATAAAATCATAGAATATTAGAACTAGAAGATACCTCACGGCAGGACCAAGCACCATCTAGATCATCCCTGATAGATGCCTATCTAACCTGCGCTTATATATCTCCAGTGATGGAGATTCCACAACCCCCTAAGCAATATATTCCAGTGTTAGATAAATACTTTAAAATAATATGAAAAACCTGACAAAGCTTTATCGATGTGTGTATCTACACCATGGTGTGAACAGAGAGAAAAAGTTAATTTTTATCTTTTATATTTTCTGGGAAAAAACAAACCACAGAGAAAAACACTTTCCTTTAGGTAAAAACAACCAGATTTCTTTTTGCCAAATTGAAGAGCAGTGACAACAGGTTTTCCAACTTTGTGAATTTTTAACTTAAGGAAAAATATGGTAATTATCAGTGATTATACAACATATTTGACAAAGATCAAATATTCTCTCTGCTGGGAAGTGTCATTTCAGTTTAACCTCAAAATGTCAATATAGCTCTGATATCTAAGATTCCCTGGTTCTCCTCTCCCAATGAAGTCTGTTCATAGTGAAGGAAGAAAAGAAGGGAAAGATTTAATCTACAAAAGCATATGTCCAAGGATAAATATTCTGAAATTGATTTTGGAGGAAAAACTCTGAAATAACTTATTGCAAAATAATGCATCTACACAGCAAATGCTGATTGAAATTGCACTGAACTATTTTGAAATAGAGTTTCCACACTCATTGGATGCTGAATTGCATTTAAGGCCACATGGAAACACCACCTCGAGGGACAGCAAAGTATTTTCTCTGCCTTTTGTGATTGCCCTTGTGAGCACCTCAGCCATCCTGCTATAGAGCCAGACCTGCCTCCAAGCAGTCCATGGCTCTCATGTCTCATGCTGTATCTCCTGCTGCAGTTTCTGTGGGCTGCCCTCATGGCTCTGCAGGAGGAGGACCCCCAGCTCATTGTGGGGCACATCTTCACCTCTCCTCAGGTACAGCTCATGCAGTTTGATCCCACCTGGCCTCCCCTGTACACCATGCATCACCGCTTCTGGTAACTGAACACCAGTTCCAACTGGTGGGACTGGAT
Organism: Pelodiscus sinensis; assembly: GCF_052426305.1. Lineage (NCBI taxonomy): Eukaryota > Metazoa > Chordata > Testudines > Trionychidae > Pelodiscus > Pelodiscus sinensis. The sequence goes on from NC_143052.1 coordinate 206,940,302, forward strand.
TGTCATGGAGAAGTTGGACGACCAGCAGTGTCTCCAGAATTTCTGCATGTAAGAGGACATCTTTCTGGAGCTGTGTGAGTGGCTCGCCCCTGCTGTGAGATCCTGTAGGCCCTCATCGGCTGTAGGAATCACAGCCAGTTCCCGGACATCTACGTCTGGTGGTAGAGAAAGGTGCACAACACCCATGTCTTCTGAATTTTCCAGTCTCTTCCAGAAGCTGCACACTGACACTTTTTTCCCTGACTGCACTGTCGGGGATGTGGACATGCTGATGTGCATTGTAGGGGATGCAGCTTACCCTCTGCTCCCCTGGCTCATGAAGCTCCACCCTAGATACCTTGACCCAACCAAGGAACACTAACACCAGGCTAAACAGGGCCTGTACTGTGGTGGAGGGTGCCTTCAGACATCTGAAGGGGAGGTTCTGTTGCCTCCTCACCTAGCTGGACCTTGGCAAGCAGAACATTCCCCAAGTGGTGGCTGCGTGCTGTTTCCTCCACAACCTTTGTCAACACAAGGGGGAGATGTTCCTGCCAGGGTGGGGATCAGAGGCGGAGCAGCTCAGCAGGACCTTTGAGCAGCTGCACATGGTTGCCGTCCAGCAGTCCCACCAGGGGGCTGTGAGCATCTGGAAGGCCCTGAGGGAGAGTTTCAGCTAGGGCCAGCTGTGAGACTCTTCCCTAGGCCTCCCCACAAGGAGTCTGCAGTGGTCCAGTGTGCCTTTCCTCTCCCACCTCTCCCTTCCCTTTCCCTCCCCCTCCCCCTCCCCTGCAGACATAATAAACCACAATTATGTTTTGAAAGAATAAACAAAATAAAAAGCTGCACACATGGTCTGGCCCTGCTTCAGCAGCTCCTGCCAGGGGTTGTGGCTCAGCTGCAGGACCTCCTGCAGTCTCTGGTTCTGCCAGTCCAGGGAGTGCTGTAAGGCTTGCAGCTCACTCTGGAGTTCCTTGTGGGCATGCCTGTGCCTGCAAGTTGCACAGGATTGGGAGGATGGCATGGGAAGTGTAGAGAGCACCCCTCTCGCAGCAGTTGTGTAGAACAAAGAGAAGGTCAGTCATCCCAGGAGACACTGTGCATGAAGCCTTGCCCTCATCTCTGAGCCAAGACTAAAAGGTCTCAGGTCAAATGAAGGCAATGTGCTTCAAGCAAGGCCATCTTTAGGCTGTGGGCCCTTTCCTGCAAGGAAACAGATGTCCAAGGGGGGAGTTGCACTACCCCCACATCCCCAGGACAAGCAGGCATGGGACGGTGCTGGCCAAACCTCGAGCCTGCAGATGGGAGGGAGGTCAGCCATGGAGCAGCTGGGTTTCCCTCCATGTCACACACATGCTGGGTCCAGCACTGGCGGTGTTCCACAGGGAGAGGACTTTTATCCATGTCCACTAGAGGAGGGGGGGCAGGATGTTGGGAGGAGGTGTGTGTGAGTGGCAAATGCTCTTCCGCCTTGCCGTGCTGTCCCCCAGAAGTGGATGCTGCCTCGAGAGTGTGGGCATGTCTGCATGTGGCACTCCAGAATGTGTGAGTGTGTGTCTCCATGTCCCCAGCCTCCTTTAGTGATGGCTTGAGATGGCTTGTGGTGGGAGGGTGTCTCACCTTTCCCACCCCTGTGTCAGGAGTAAGGCAGGCCTCTCCAGATATCCAGTGAGCAAGAGCACAAGGGTCCTTTGTTACAGTCTCCTAGGGCTGTGTGCCACAGGCTGGTGCTCCATGTGCACCCACATATACAGGCTGCTGTGTGAGCCCCAGGCCGAGAAGGCCGAGCGAGAAATGTGCAGCTGCCCCTCACCACCCACTCTAGGGAAAGTAATGGCACTCACATGAAGGGCCCTCCCCGTCTTCGAATAATGCCAGGGAGACATCCTGGGTGGAGGGTGCTGGTTTCAGGGTGAGCATGACTTCCTGGCTGGCAGGTATCCAAATGCTGCTGGCCTCTTCCAGCTCCTCCTCCTTCTGCTCTGCAGTAGCTCTGCCCCCCCGGGAGGGTAATGATGAGCATCTGCAGCCCTGAGTCCACGATGAGGAGGGAGGAAGGGACTGACGTGACTCTTAGGATATGGTGGAGCTGGGCATAGTATGGGCAGGCCTGCGATGCTGCTCTGGAGCAGGAGCAGTGCTCCCTGGCCTTGGCATGTGCCTACCTTAGTTCTTTATTTTTCATGTGGACCTGCTCCTGGGTGTGCATGTGGCCCTTGTTGCTCAGGCTATCAGCCATCTGGCCATAGACATCTGCATTCCTGTGCATGGTGCAGAGATCCTGGAGGTTTGCCTCCTATCCCCAGGCCTCAATGAGGCCCAGGATCTCTGCAGCAGACTAGGAGGGTGCACACTTCTTTCATCTCTGGGCTGGGCCCTGGGAGCTGGTTGCTGGCTCCCTTGGCACTATGGAGGGTTCAGTGAGAGTAAGGGTCACTAATGGTGATTGCCAGTGCTGTGCAGGCTGCTGCGCTGTGGCTCCCAGCTGTCAGCATCTGCTGTGTGCCACAAGCCCTCTCCCCTGCGGCTGCTCTTTTAAAGCCTGCCGGTGACAGGGAACTATAGAATTCTGATGAGTGCAGCCAGAGTGGCCAGCAAGGTACTTGTGGGATTTCTAGGAGACCTTTTATTTTGAAATAACTCCAGCTGCCCTGTCTACGGATGCTGTAAAATAGGTGTTATTCCTTGTAAAATGAGGATTACAGAATACGGAATAAGATGCCTGTTATTTCAATATTATTTCGAAATAATGGGCTAGCTGTGTAGACACTTGCATAGTTATTTCGGAATAATGTCTGTTATTCTGAAATAACGCTGCAGGGTAGATATGCCCTGAGGGATCTTTCCAGTATTATGTTCAATAGTGACTATGAAGTGAAGTACAAGAATAGTGAAACTTCTACACACACATACCACAACTATCCAGACATCCAAATACAAAATACAAAATTCAGTTATCAGAAAGTACTAAGGTCAATTTCTCCTTTCAGAAAGTGGAGAAAATCTGGGGATCAGCCATAATTAGATTTGATTGTGGAGAGAAGAACTGGATATGAGGCTGAAGGCAATTTGGGTGAAAGTGATCAATTAATGATACAAAACTAAATCTCTGTGTTAGTAGGATCTGTCAAGGAACTAAAAACAAAAGCAAAAGTTTGGTATTTTGCTCTAATTGTCATGAGCCTAACGTGTGCACTTCAGTTTCAACAGTTGCTTACTGCTTAACTGTTGACTGCTAAGACATCATGTTAGCTAGAGACAATAGCCTAATTAATTATACTTTTTTTCAGTGTGGCAATAAACAAAAGGATTCATCATAACCTTTAGACACAAAGGAAGGGAAGGCTGAGAGTTAGTAATACCTTGTTGGATTATTTTATTCTTGTATATAATGAAGCCACAATTCCTTCTTTCCTGTTTTTGTTAGCTAGTTAATTTGTGACCGTGATAAAGTAAAAGGGGGAAAATACAGTAAAAAAACCTACTTTTTCATAAGTGAATTCAGAACTCATTCTGCTTAATGTCTTATTTTGAAATGAAACAAAACAGACGGATGTTTTAAGCACTAAACCAGCTTTCCTACTGCTCAGCTTTATTCTGGAACCTTCGTCAAACAGAAAATGTGGTGCCATTAATGGACAGACAGCACACAAAGGGCACTCTATACTTACCAGAAGAGTGATGCTCCAGAGGTTGATATTCTGGTGTTCTACTTAGCAGGCCAAGTACAGACACAAAAATTAAACGCTAAGTAAAGTTGCCATTGACATCCAGTACTCTACCATTTGCTCCAATCAGGCTCTCTCAGTGTAGATGCTACCAAAGCTCTGCTTAAGGTAAACTGACTCCAGCTACACATTTTATGTAGCTGGAGTTGTGTGCCTTAACCTAATCTTCCTTGTCTAGTGTAGACCAGGCTTAGAGGATTTGCTATTAACCTGTTCTCTTTAGTAAAATAGTTCTCTTTAGGCCATATGTCAGAAATAAGGGTAATTTTTATGTAGTCAATCAGGATTTTTCAACTGCAGACACTGTTCCAATGCAAAAACTGAAGTCTCTGGTGCAGTTACATCTGAAATAGAGTGACTAGTTTCCAGTTGTGGAAAAAAAAAACTATGGCTTTTCACTGGAACAGCATTTGCAATTGAAATTCAGCTAAATCAATTTAGTTAAGCAGATTTACATAAGCTGAGTAGCACAGTGCAAATTTTTTGGATAATTTGTTTATTCACTGAAAAATTCAGTTTTGGGTTGATTGAAACTATTTATGCCTTTCACACAAATCCACTGAATAGTTTAGGACAATTTTTTTTTCTGTATAGCCGAGGACAGCTGCTGCACACAAAGCTGGAGAAGGTAATGGGTATGTTACTTTTAGGTTATATGTTTCAACTGTAGGCTACAGTGAAAGGCTATACATATATTCTTGGGCATGTATCACTGTGATTGGTTAGGCATAAATGTGTTCCTGCTGATCTGGCTGGAGAACAATTACTCTCCAAGTGCATAAAGAATTAAAAAGATTTGGTCTGCAAACAGATAATTATATATAAGAATAATAAAGTATATATGTGACTTAATCCAGGATCTCGGTGAATTAAATTTTAATAAACACCGAACTGATACAAGTTCTTATGTCTACAGCAAAATGATGTAATACTAAATGTTTGTCTAAGGACATTCCACTATCAGGCATGAAATCTCCTCACAACTAATACTGTAGGAGAGGGAGAGATTACATATTTAAAATATATCAATAGCAGACATATATGTTCTAGTTCATGATGGATGGATACCAAAATAGTCAGTCTTGCTCCCCATGGCTTGCAAGTGAGGGGTAATGTGTCAATGTGAGAGTAACCAGAATTTTGGATTTGAATTTAAGAGTTACTGGCTCCCATCAAGAAAACCATATTTTATGACATTCATTTTGGGAAATCTGCATCAGAAGATATAGTGTTAAAACACACAAATGAATTTAACACAAAATAATTAGTATGAACAGCTCATTGTTCAGAGAAAGCAGGAAAACACAAAGAGTGCAGGAATGTCAAGGTTGTATTAAATGGAAGACATTCTGGACAGATGAGACATCAATTTCTTATATTTAACATCTATGTAACATATACCTATGAAATGGCAGCTAGAAAAGAAATGACACTAGCGGAAACAGAACACAATTAAATAAGTTTCCAGATAAGATTTCTCTGTCTATAAACTAAATTGACTGGTCATTTTTTGTTTGTCAGTATCAGATAAAAATAACAGGAGGGTAGAACATTTAGACCTGGGGAGCAGTGTTTCTCTTTTAACTACCTGTCCTCAATCCTGCTGCCTAATACTATCACTGCCAACCTTATCTCCTCTGCTACCTTATAGCTATGAAAAGGGGAAGAAGAGGAGAAAGAACAGGTCTGTCTTCCAATAAGCATACTACAGTTCATAAGAGTGAATCTTCCCCCTGACAAGATACAGAAGGATTGCTGAAATTCAGTTCTTCTCCCTCACACCATTCTCCATGCACCAGAGCCCCACTCCCTCCTGCCCTCTATTCATATTTCCAACCATTGATATGAATCCATGTCAACAGATAGAATGTTCAAATGGGCCAGGTTAAGTGTCTGCTGACATATGAAAGTGTCAGGAGAACATGGGTACCTATTGAGCTATGTAGGTAAATGGGGAAGAAACCTGGCTGTTCTTGAGCTCACATGGAGTGACATCAGGGAGATGGAGAAGAAGGGGTGGGAGAGTTCTGTTTGCAATTTCAGACTTATTTGCATTTGTGACCAGACAATGTTTGAACCAAGATTTCAGCAAGGTTTTTGCATTTTATGTATTCCCCATGTTTTACCCACAAGGCTGTAGATAACTTCATAATAAATAACCATTATTCAAAATCAAAAGAGCCAACATCTTCTTCAAAAGAACAAACTGATCTCTAACTGTGGAATATTCCAATTTTTCTCTTTTTTTCATTCCTTTCTAAACCATGCAATGAAATAATTGAAACATCACACATAATCTACAAATTGAGATGTAAAGTAAATTCTTTGATGGAAAACAATACATCTTGCATGCAAAACTCCCAGAAGAAATGCCAGAAATCCTACAAGAATGAGGCATTTTACATTTTTACTATTAAGGTGATTTATAAGACAATCATTCTCCTTAATGAAGGCAAAATTGGATTTAAAAGTGGAAAGGCACTAGAAACAAACAAGCAAACATTACTCTCAGTAAATGTTCTGCTGAACTATTTTTGTGCATGTGTGGTTATGTTTAAATATGAATGGAATACACTTCAAAACGTAAACACTTCATCATCAGAGTGAAAAACTGCCTTGTTTGTCTTTAATTAGAATATTGTCTGTAATAAAAACAGAGTCATTCGAGTCATAACCCTGAATTTAAAAAACAAACCAACAAACAAAAGAAAAAATCACTCGTATATAGTCTGTAAACCTTTTATTACTCATCCTTTCAAGTGTTCTTTAAAAGAAAATAGGCACATGCCAAATATGTGTTGCAGTTTTCCCTTTACTATCCAGTTCTCATGACCAGAAAACAGAACCTACACAACAGCATAGAATTGAAACAGAAGTAAATGAGCTGCAACTACAAAGGTCACTCATTTCCTTAAAGTTGAATTCATCAAGACAAATTTAATAGGAACATTTTTTTACTACAGTGAAATGCTGATTATTCTTCTACTCTAATAATCATACAAAATTGTCATTCTTCTATCATCCATTAATTTATATTTTGAATGGCTTAATTACCCACATGACATTTAGCCATGACTCCAATGGCCCAATCCAAGGAACAAAGTCAGTGGGAAATAATTTCAAGGAGCTCATTGGGTTTTAGATCACACCCTTTCATTCTAAATTCCACGGTACAGGACCCATATTATCCTATATTTTAATCCTCTAACTGACAACAGTTTAAAAAAAACTTCCTTTTTGGTCAAGTTATGAAGGGAAGTGGTGAATTTTTACCTCCTGGCCATTCCTGGCCCACTCCTGAGGGACTGAAACTCCTGGGCATGTGCATAGATCCCCATAGCACAGTGAATGCCTGGCAGCTCCCATCTCACTGGGGTGAAGGCTCATGCACCATAAACACCATTAAGACCATGTCCAGACTGGTTATTTGCCAAAATTACTCCTATCAGTGGTCAACCATAGGTATAACTCTAGTGGCATAAACTTTCATCAAGACAGGCCAAGCAGCTATTAGCATCTCTGGAATTTATATTGAAGCCATGGTTAAAATGGTAGAACTACATCTATTTCAGTTACCAGGGAAAAGCCCTAGCCTAGAGAAGGTCTAGTTATGCACATTTATACTCTACTTATTTTTTACCTGGAAATACTGACCAGTATGAGTGAAAATTAGCCATCTATAGCGTCCCATTTTCCCTACCTCCAGAGTTTTGTGATACGTAAATCATCTACCTCCACACTGGAATAGGGAGCCTACAGAAAAATGAATGCAGCTTAAGGTAGCTTGAATTTTTTCCATGACAGCTCCCTTTTTCTTCTCCCCTTGAGTTTCCATTCTGGCAGCAAAGGAATTCCTTTTGGTGCAATTACCATGCAGGACAGGATACCTAGTCCTGATAAACATACACACATACACACACAGACCCTTACCCAAAGAATTTCTATGCTAAGTTCAATATAATTATGTATATATAACTATGAATTGTAACATTGTGCAGCTAGGATTACAGGGGATTGTATTATGATGTTTGTCACTGAAGTGTGAAAGTCATGCTCTTTTTGCTATGGTAAATCATTTAGCAAATCTCACAGTTTGCATAAGCTATTTTCAGTCAATTGCATTACAAGCTCAGTAATGGTGTACTTTTTTAAGTAAAAGTTTTGCACCTCTCCAAAATGTGAAGCTTTAAAATGTATTGCTAAAGCTACTGCAGTGAGTAGTTGTCTGTTCCTTTATGTTGAGAGTTGCTTATTTTATTTTAAATTTCAGAATGCTGGCCAGAAGTAGTAGCTTTTCTGAATGCAAACATCAGAATTGCTGTAGTGGATTGGATTCATGACCTATCTAGTTTAATATTCTGTCTTCAAGGGACCACCATGCGGCACAACAGAAAGCAAGAAATTCTACATTAGGCATATGTAACATAATCTGCCTCTCCCTCCCCATATCCAGTCTTTTCTGAATACATCTAGTTCAATGTTTCTTTAAGTGGAATAGTGATAGAAATGTAGCCGTGTTAGTCTGGTGTAGCCGAAACAAAATACAGGACTATGTAGCACTTTAAAGACTAACAAGATGGTTTATTAGATGATGAGCTTTCGTGGGCCAGACCCACGATCTGAGGAAGTGGGTCTGGTCCACGAAAGCTCATCATCTAATAAACCATCTTGTTAGTCTTTAAAGTGCTACATAGTCCTGTATTTTCTTAAAGTGGTCTGCGAAGCCACTTTGAGAAACCTGTTAACTGGCCGCTCCAATTTGTTTATTTTCCAGCACCATCGCCACGGAGCCTCGCAGCTCCCATTGGCTCCTTTTCAACTTTTGCAGCCAACGGGAGACGTGGGAATTGTCATGGGCTGGATTGCTGCTTTCCACAGCTCCTCTTGGCTTCAAACAATGAAACAGAGCCAATGGGAGCCGTGAAGCTCCTTGGCCACAGCACCAGCAAGTAAACACACAGGAGTGGCCTGTTAACAGGTTTCTCAATGTAGTTTTGCAGACCACTTTGGGAAAGACTGCTCTAGTTAGAGATGGCTGGAACACTGAAGTATGAGGTTTAACATCTCATCACAAAATAAGCTCCTCCCACCCTTTCAAATGAAAAATTAAATGAGAAAATTGGCTCAAAAAGGTATCAATAGCATCGCTATAGCCAAGACTTTGTAAGTTTTTAAAAAGGAATTGAGATTTTTTTCCCCTCTGAAAGAGCCTGGACATAGATTTCAAATATATGCTTGTGTTTTTCGGTTTATTTTAAAACACATGTACAGAACATAAACATATATACAAGTGCATGTATGCGTTATGTATATTTACAGAGGCTCACATTTATAAATGTAACCCTTCTGCCAGGTGGAGTTGGTGGCAACAAGGGCTATGTTCACTATAGGTATTCCTCTTAAGAAGAAGAAACCACCATTCTGAGGCCCCACCGAGGAAACTGGGAAAGCCTACAACCACTCCTGGGTGCTTGAAAGAAGCATTTCTCTCTGACTCACAAGCATCGAGTCTCTCTGTAATGTGGGATCTTTTAATAGCCCCAGAATGGCGAGCAGGACTATAGTGTCACTCCAGGCCAGGCCTGGGGGATAACCACCCCCAGCCAGTGATTCACAAGCCATCACATGCAGTACTAACATGACCCAACACCATTAAAAAGTGATCATTTTGGCAAAACAGCTCCATCAAATTCTACACCTAGACAGAGTAGGCATGTTCAAGCAAACACGGACACGGCTTCTTTTTCCCCATCTCCAAGAGAGTTCTTAGGAGAAAGCTCATTCAAACATACTTTGATATTTTTTACAAATATGTTCATTCTTCCAACATTACATTCATATAGCATATTTCAGTGCACAGCGCTGAAAGCAAATTCACAGTATTTATCTGAACAAATGTTCACAAACACTTTGTTTCCCCTTTGGTATTCACTAAGTTCTACTTCAGAGTTTTAAGAACATCGATAAGCAATTAACATACACACAGAACTGATGCTTATGGGTAATCCCCTTCCCATGAGATTCTGTAACCATTGTTTAGCCTTTCTCAGACTGCAGAGAAGCACTACCCTGCAAATATTTCTTTTGTCCTTTCTCAGTTAACTACTTTTGCAGAATATACTGAAACACACTCTTCTGCCCACAGGGCTACAAAGGCTGTTGGCACTGGACTACAGTATGCAAAGACTTATACTCAGATTCCATAACTCTAAGTATTAAAATGATAGATTAACCCATTCTTAAAAATGGCCTAATTTTGGATGAGTATACTGCTTTTCACCTAAATATCTCTAATTGCTTTACACATAATTATTTCTGGGCTATAAATAAGAAGTAATTGTCATAGTGACTGTTGGAGAAGAACGAAGAACAAAGAACAAATGAGGCAATTCTTGTCAGCAAAGGTAGGCAATGGACTCAGCACTCTAGCAGACTAAACATTTGTCAATGGTTGTTTTTAGACATCATGGCAAAGAAGAGTTTTAAGACAGGAGCTGATGAAAGATAATGAGGTGGCTTTGCAGATGTTAAATGGAGCTTCATCCCAAGCATGAGGGGAGAAGACATGAAAAGGTTACATTATCAACAATCAAATTGCTGGTGGAGAATGGCATTATGAGATGACTGGAGGCAGAAGTTGACGTTTCAATGGTGATTTTAGGCATTTCGGGGTGAAGCTGCAAAAAGCCTTGAAAGTGGAGAAAGTTAGCTTATGTTTGATAAAGGGAGAACCAGTGGAAAGATTCAAAGGGAGGATTAATTCTGTCACTGGTCAAAATGACAGAATGGGAGATTGATCTTTGCCGTAGCATTATGAAACAATATAAGCAGAGTGAGATTGATAAATATAGATGGGCTGTTCCAGTACCACTAAATACCTCCAAGAACATAGTTATCTTAACCTTCCCCAGTAATAAAATCTGAAAGGCTAAAATCAGATTAGAAAATGACTGCCTGAGAACAGATCAAAAATATTTCATCAACACATAACACTCACTGAAGTTATGTATAGGAGAAACTTTGCAAGAGGTGATAAAGGAAAAAAAAAGATCATCAACAGTAATTCAGATTTTTCTCTTTCTACTAGATTTCCAAACTCATATTAAGTTAATCAAAGGATATTGTTTTTGGTAGAATTATTGAGCATATTACCACAACTGGTAGCACTGCCTATTATTAAGATTGTTCGAAACTTCACATTTTAAGATTGTTTTCAGTTACTTACAACTTTGCCAGCTGACATCTGGACTGATATTTTCCCCTCTAAGTATGTTTCTTTTTTGAAAATTTCCAGCCAAAACAGTTTCCAAGAATGAGGCCAAGAACAAATATGTTGTTCAAAGTTAAAAACATTATGACAAACTTTTCTTTGAAATGTTCTACTGCCCCCATGGTTTGGATTAAGGGCTTGAAAGTTTGAAAGGGAATGGCTTTTGTGTGAAGGATAGGTAAAGAGACTGGGATTATGTGTTGAGTCTGCAAGAGACAGGGAGTTTGGGAGAGACCATGAGGTCAATTATTGGGTCTAGAGTGGGAGACTAGAACTGGCTGGACAAGTAGACTTGGACTGTGATGAGAAGCCTGAGGAGCAGAGACAAGGAGTGGGACAAGGAACAGATAAGAGAGAAGATGGTGATGGGGAGGGTACAGAGCAGGACTGGTCAAGTATGGGAAGAGCAAACAGAAGAATCTTTTCCCACTTAAGCATACTCCATCCTTAGCCTGGAAAGGAGCTCAAGATTCCTGAGTCTTGCCCTTCCCGCACTGTAAGCAAATACATGTGAAACCCTCTAGCAAAATGTTGCTTCTCATTCCCATCTAGTGCTGGTTCACACAGAGAATCATAGCCTACAACCATGATAAGTTATTTTATTAGCTCTAGTAGCAGAAGTTTATGTGGTGGTTATAAAAGCTCTGTCACAGTGTGGATCCTGCCGGGGTGTCTTCTTGCAGCAAGTCAAGGCATGACAAGTACACCTGCCTTAATTTCCACTTCACTGGTCCCTAGAAATGGTCCAAAATTGCTTTAGAAACAACAAAAGTTATCGTTCTTGTATGATTAATTTATTACATAAGAAATATTCTTGCGCATAGAAATCATTCAACTATAATCCAGAATTCCCCAACCCAGTCCAAACAGTGCACTCAGTATTCAAATCCCAACAGTTCATCAACACCCCAAGTACAGCCCTAGTGTCTTTCAACACATATAAGATCTCAAACACATCTCCAGCATCTCTCACCAGGCTTGCTTCTCAGGTATGGCTCTGGCATCGTCACTGCGTCTCACCACCAGCCTTCAGCTCTCCCAGCAAACGTCTCTCACAGCTACTCACAGCCTTAGCCCTCTCTGACTTGGCTCTCAGGAAGCCTGGCAGGTCAGCTTGTCTACTAGCATTCAATCCTGTTCTGCCTTCTGACTCTTGCTCAGGAGAGTCAGGAGACTAGCCCTTCAACTGGCTTCCTAGGAATTCCTTCCAATTCCCAAGAAAAGTCTGCTGAGCTTTGTGCTCACTGCAGCTTTCCCTGGAAAGCTAATCCAGCCTCCTGTTCTCTGTCAGTTATTACCTGCCAGTCTTCTGCCTAAACCCACCTTTTGTCCGGCTCTCCCACTTACATAACCTAGGTGCTCTCTCTTTAAAAAGTTAGGGGGCAGCTGCTGAGTCACAAGGCTCAGGACTCACTCCTTCTTAAAGGGCAAATCATGCTGTAACAAGCACCAAGCTTGCTGACAAGCTATGTGGATGTCAATATAATGCCACATGATGATATTTCTTTTGTGTTTTGAGTTTTCTTCTGGTTTGCTTTTTATAAAAAAAAAATCTAAAAATTACATACAAAATGTTACTTAAAAAGCTTATTGAAGGTGCAAAATCAAGCACACAAAAGTTAGGAAATACCAGAATGATGATTGTGAGTGATGTTTTAGAAATATGAGAGATTAAATTTTACAGATGGATACACTGAGGAAAAGAGTTTAAGTGACTTGCCTAAGACTATACGGTGAGTCAGTGGCACTACAGTGAACTTAATCTAAGGGTCTTAACTAATATGTTATCATTTGTGTGGATGTGGTTTGCCAAACAAAGGCCTGATTTACACTGAAAAGTAATATCACTATGGAGGTATGTCTACACTAGCTCGTTAATTCGAGGTAGGTAGGCAAATCAGGGAACTGGGATTGCAAATGAAGCCCGGGATTTAAATATCCTGGGCTTTATTTGCATGTTCCCATCCTGCTGCCATTTTTAAATCCCCCTTTAGTGCGAACGAACTGCCCGCGGCTACACGCGGCAGTTTAAAGTTAATCTGAACTAAATCCTTAGTTCGGATTAACTGTTACTCCTTGTGGAATGAGGAGTAACAGTTAATCCAAACTAAGGACTTAGTTCAGATTAACTTTAAAGTACCGCGTGTAGCCGCGGGCAGTTCTTTCAGACTAAAAGGGGATTTTAAAATGGCGGCCGGACGGGAACATGCAAATAAAGCCCGGGATATTTAAATCCCGGGTTTCATGTGCAACCCCGGTTTCCTGACTTGCCTACCTAGCTCGAATTAATGAGCTAGTGTAGACATACCATAGGTGTGTCAGGGGTATGAAAAAGTCACCTGAGAAATGTAACTGTACCCACATAGAACTGTCTGTCAATATAATTGCAGCAATGTTGCTGGAAGAGGAGTTCTGTTGACACAGCTAAAAAGCTCGTTTCAGTGGACATTACACCTACATTCCAGCGATGGGATGTAGTCTCTGAAGCGTAGACATAACTAAAGAAATTACCAAGTGACACAAACATAAACAAGTTATTTTTACTTCTCAATACTTTAAATATTTCCTTTGCAACATCAAAGTAAAAATATCAATTGTGTATGTTAACGATATTAATGAGCATGTCCGTTTTTCATTTCATGCTGCAGAATAAGGAAGAAATGTGTGGTTTAGAAATTTGATCTCATTGCAGCTTGCAATACTGCGTTGAAATTAAATTAGTGTCCATTAAGTCCAGGCAGTAAAAATAGAGCTAAAGTAATCTTTCTGGTTAAACATAGAGTAACAAGGAACAATCTCACATAGTCCTGACAAAGCCTTTCAAAGTATGTTAAAAAAAATTAAACAATTTTTTTGGGGAAAAAAAGAGAATTTTCTTCTCAGACATGGCTATGGCTGCAGTTTCCTCATCACAGCCAAAGAGAAATTGAAATATGTGCTGGCCACATGGTTATTTTGTGATGTGAACATGTATTTCACTAGGCACGATAGAGAGACCAACCCATTTCAATACGGGCTACCAGAGCCTCTCAAATGGTTACTCACACTTTTACATACCCAGTAGCAGTAGGCTTTAAATGTAAAATATCTATTGCAAAGAAAAATGAACCAGACAGCTATATGTAACCTGCTGGAAGGTAAATTCCACTGCTCTTAAAAATAGTTGTATTTTGAGTTTTAAGAGAAAAATTTGTGAGACTCACATTTGAGGACATTAGGAATATTCATTTTAAATCTCTATCACACTTGTTGGAAGGAAAATAAGAGATCTCATACCTTCTTGGTCCTACCACAAATTTCTTGCACTATTTAGAAAAGGTTCATTTCCTGCTTTCATCCCTTTCACACTCATCTCACTCAAATTCTTTGTGGATAATAGGGGGAAATGATTTTGGAGATCATGTTTGGGGATGAAAGAGGGTTTGAGGAAAATGAAAGCATAATGCAATGCAACAAGTACATGAATTTCCATCTTCAAAGAAGTACATTGGATCAAGTTCTCTAGGCTAGGTGCTTTGATTGTTAACATTTTATCATGCCCAGCAAGTGTTGCTATGAAGCCACTTACAAGTTGGTTAGGTACAATAAGTATTGAGTTTCCAGAGGAAGATTATGCACAAAATGATAAAAGAAGCAATCATTCACCCATAAAGATAACCCACAAGTTACTGGCCTACATAGAATCATTTAATCAGTGATATTTTACCATCTTTTTCCAAAGGGAAATGGCTTTGAGTTTATATCCATATATGTATACTCCAAAACATGTCTAAGAGCAACACATAAGGGTGCATGTTCACATGCTGTATGTGCAGACATATCTCATAGAACATGTAAGATTAATAATGTTAAAACTTTTGATGCTGACAAAATATTTTTAAAGAAAAATATTTATTATATTATTACTGATAAAGGTTTACAGTGGAATTCTTCAAAGTGGAAGGGAATTTATAATTTATCATTTTCACTGTCATTTAGAGTCTTTCTTACACTAATGTTCATGTCACAGACTTGTAATGGATTCTAAAATAAGATAAATCAAGATAAAACATGGCTAATTCAACATCTTTGTGTTATGTGGAATATTTTAAAAGTCACACCTAAAATAGCTGGAAATTTGATAGCCTTCACTTAATTTTGCTTGTTTTTTGAGTCCATTAAATTCCAGGAAAAACATCACGTTGCCCTGATCATTCATATCATGTTTGTATGACACAGTCAGTGACCATCAAAAATGTGTACATATTGCATTTAGTGAACTTTTAAATCTTGTGTAATGGCATAGCACCTCTCTCACCACCATTCATTAAGCCCCTTTTTGTTGGACATATCTGAGGTTTTTACAAAGTCCCAGCCCTGCTATCAGGCCAGGTTCTCAGGGCTTCCTTTGTGGAAACAATGTTTTCACCCTCTTTGGATTGTTCTGGCCCCAGATCTTCATCTGGGCCTCTTAATAGTTCAGATCCCCCTTCTGGGGGTTTTCTCTGTCCAATTTTAGGCCACTCTCCCAGGGGCAACCCACTACTCAGGGTTCTAAGAAGATCAACCATGTGCCACTGTGTCCCTTCAATTAGAACACTTTCCATTCCATGAGACACTTCCCCATGGCTCCAGCCTTTCACAAAGCTTCACCTTTATATCAGAGCTCATTTAAAGTCTGGCCCAACAGCCAGGCAGGAGTGCTCTCTCTCTGCCCTATTCCTTACCAGCTCTGACCTGTCCACGGTTCTGCCAGCCAGCCCCTTCAGCATAGAATGTTTATATCAGGGGCAGGCAAAACATAGTCCACAGGCCAGATCTGGCCCATCACTATGCTGCAGCCCTTCCTTGCCCTCACACGCCACTCAAAGTGGCTGGCTGCAGGGATCGTGCGCTTCTGTGAGTGCTGTGACCCCCTGGGGAAGAAGGGTCTTTGCATGCTGCTCTGGCTCCCAGCATAATCTTATATTACTCAAAGTAATCCCCTCTCTCAAAGGTGCATGGCATGCATAGAGCACATGGCCTATGCAGCTAGTATGGGGGGATCTTCCTGAGGGTCCCACTGGGCTGCTGGCTGGTAACTGCCGAGGTGAGTCTCTCTCACCCATAGCCTGTACTTGACACACGTCTCTCCCTCCCCACAACCCTCTGCTCCCCCTTCTACACTCCTGCCCTAGGTCACTCACAATCCATGTCCTTTGCACCCCTGTTCCTGCATCCACACCCCCTCCCAAGCCCTGCATCACAATCCCTCTGCCTCAGATCACAACCTAAACCTCTGCCCCAAGTTACAACCCCCTCCCAACACCTACACACCCTCATATACTCCTCCTCAAGGAACCTGAATCCTCTCCATAAAGCTTCCCAGACCCTGCATCCCAATCTCCTGCCCCAAGTCATGACCGCCTCCTACCTTATGTCACAGCCCAAACCCCTGCACTTCCTCCTATACTCCTGCCCCAGATCACAAGTCCCTTCCATACCCTGCACCTCCTTCTACCACCCTCCTTCAGGTCAGACTCCTTTCCTGAATTCATACTCCTCCCAGACCTGGTACCCTGATCCACTGCCCCAGGTCACAACACCCTCCTTGTCTCAAACTCTCTCTCATCTCTCACAAGATGGATATGCTAGAATATTTGCTTTTTTCCATCTATGCTCCAGGTCACTAGCCTTTTCTTTTAACCCACTGAAATTTCCTTTTTACCCAGCCTGTTTGGGATGGCTTCCAAGCACTTTCCTAGTAAATAGGGAATGCTGTACTCTCCCACCTCACATACCGGATTCCAAGTCTTTGCTTCCCCTCCAAAAGGGTATCTCAGGACTTCTCTGATATGGAGGATTTTGAGTGGGGTGAAGTGAATTTTATCGAGAGCAAATAGCTCTCATTGGTGAAAGAGGGGATAAGCCTTAAAGCTTGGGTATACATGACTATATTCTGCTGCCCTTCTGTCAGTAAGCTCTCATAATGGTTTTAATGCTGCTGTGTTGATGCACATACTACATACAGGGATAAATAAGCATCTGTGGGTTCTATCCACTGTGCTGATGCTATCTACTCCAAAACCAGGTTTGTGGAAGAAAAGCCCCATGAGACATTTCGTTTATTCATTCATTAAGCAAGAGAAATCTCTTCAACAATAAGGATTTGTCTTATAGCTTGTAAAAGGCTCTGGGAACCACTGAACTGCCCTCTATTGATGTGGAAGTATTACAATAAATCACAATGCAATTTACTCTCAATGCAAAATTACTTAGAGGTGCATTATACAGAATGTCTAACTATCATAAAACCAAACTGTACAATCCATATTATTTTTAAGCATTTCAGGCCAGTCACTATAATATTTTGGTCATTCTTTGCAGAGGATACAGCAAAACCCTGTACATACACATGTTTTTGGCTCCTAATCAAAGAACATTACCAAAGTCTGCTTTAATTATATTCCCCAGCATATGGGGAATTTTTATCTGATATTCAGTCCCATGTTGCAGGGCAAAATTTCAGCTATTAAATAGTTAAATTATTTACTCACTATCTAGTAACAATATGCATAAAAATATCCAGCAATAAACACCAATTTGGTCTTGTCTGCTTGTCTAGATATGTATTCTATTCTGAGTGTGCATTTAATGTCCATTTATTCTCACTCTACTATTTAATCTGATCTTCTGAAAATTAGCAATTTCATTTGCAAATTTTGCAGTAAATATGGTCTCAACAAGTCTGTTTTGGTCTTGTTAGTCTTGTTGACTGTCTAACTTGCAGGTTTATCAACTCTCTCTACCACCTCTGCAGGACACAAAGAGATGATAATTGAAATATTCTATCTACCTTTTTTCTCTGTTGTGGGGGAGGGGTATCTTTAGGATTCTCTGATGTTCAAGTAGCTATTTAATTATCTTAGATTTTCTGAGATATAACAGCATCACATTACAAGAATATTTCAACAGACACTGATATTGTTTCTTCACCGTCTAGCTCTTATACCTTTAGGTCAAAGTGAATGTGAAGTCATTTGTACACAGTCTTTCTCGTGTATATCTTTCAAACTATAGGCCCAAATTTTCAAGTCTTACATGGGATCAGAAGAATACACTTATGCAGAAAAAAAATTAAAAAACAATGAATGGTCCTGTGGTACCTTAGAAACTAAAAAAATGTAGATGGTATCATGAGATTTTGTGGGCACAACCTACTTCTTCAGATGACTATGCAGAGTATCTTACAGATCTTGTGTTAAAAATAGTATCTTAATTCTTTAATAATTACAGTGAAACATACTGTTTAATGAATCTCAGAGGGTAGCCATGTTAGTCTGTAACTTTAAAAACAATGAGTAGTCTTGTGGCACCTTACTAAACAATGAGTCTCTAAGGTGTCACAGGATTACTGGTATTTAATGAATGTGGTCCATGAGTAGTTCTGCTAATTAAATCGATCTTTTACTGAGTGCCTCTACATTGTAAGGCTGCTTATATTGCTTATGAAAGAATTAAAAGCTAGTTTCATGGGTTTTTTTATTTAAAAAAATATTTACTGAATTAAATATATGTATGAGAATTATAAAGACAAATATATTAAGATTGTAACAATTTTCATGAATAGTGATATTGTGAATCTAAAATGTCTGTGTAATTCTTTGAATGTGTGTTCATTCTTTATGACATAATGCCTTTTCTGATTATTAAAATATGCATATTAATTCTGGTCTAAACACAGTCTTTGTACCACTTTAATATTTTATACTGACCTCATTAAAGCTGTTCCATAGATATAGTTACATTGGTAAAAAGATAAAACTGGTGTTGTTTATTTCTATAAATTTACAAGATGTTCATATTATTATGGTACCTTAATACTGACATAATTTATTCCATATGAGGGGATTCTGCCATTTTAAATATATCAGTTTCTAAACCAATATATTTAAAGTGGTATAAAAACAAGTTCTGATGTATATGCTGAGGGATCATGTTATAGGACAGTGTGATTATGGTACAAAGGTTTTATTGTATGGATGCATTACTTAAGTGGGGTGAATATATCACACAATCACAGACTGAACAGTAATTACGTATAGAACAGTTTGCTATTTTGCATATATAAAATTCAGGGTTGAACCTTGCATTCAATACAATTTCTGTATGATGCAATCCTTATAACTGAAGAGAAAAACAATATTGAGCAGTGACTGATTCATCTGCCCTCATATCACTTTGCTGAATGATATGAAAGTATCTGTGATAGGCATAAGAAGGGTAGCCGAGATAATCTGTAACTCGAAAAACTTAAAAAATGAGAAGTCTTGTTAGTGACTAACAAAACATGTAGATGGTATCATTAGTTTTTGTGGGCACAACCCACTTCTTCAGATGAATGTGATAGGCATTTAGATATCAGAGGTTTTAAGCAATGTCTTTTGTTTCATTGTCAATCCTTTTCTGTACATATTTGACAATACAATTTCTAGGAAGTTTATAGGTAACATTAACACTCAAACCAATATTGTTTATAGCAATTCTACTTAGAACAGAGTGTCCATTCATGATGCTTCTAACTTGGTAGTTGGTTTCAGTTTTCTAGTTCTACCTCAACCTCTGCACAGATGGTCCAGTGAATATGGCCCACCATTACATACCCAATATGCCACCTGCTTCTCTAGTGAGAGTGATCATTAGGAATTCCCTGTCCTCACAAAACAGTTCCATGTTTCTCCCACTACTACAGGGATTCTTGCCCTGCCATAAGAAAAGGAAGACATGTCTGCTCTGTGCAGTTCCCCCAGAGGATGGGAGAGGATTGCCAAGTAAGGTTGGCTAAAAATTATCCTTAAAACCTGTTTTTCAGTGGAAAATTGAGTTTTTGATTAAACTATTTCTTGCATGCACATGCAGCATGATACATCCTCTTTCCATAGAAAATTATTATTTTTTATTTCAAAACCCAAATGATCAAATCTAAACTATCAGCCAAAAATGAAACATTTATATTTGGCAACCCTGCCATGGTGCCTCAAAGTAGCTATAATATTTCCTTACATTGCTGTTCTCTTTGATGGCCCAGGTTCTCCATTTGCACTACATTTCCCATAATGCAACTGTCTCCCGACACCTTATTACAATGTTTTGTAGCCGGGGTGCCAAGTCTACATGACGAACTGGAGGATAAGGCACTCAAACGGCAACTCCTAAGAAGCACTATGATGGCATTTCTAAATTGAAATATTTTTACTTTAGGCCAAAGTATTTTGGCCTAAAATAAAAATATTTCAGTTTGCACCAAAAAGTTGAAGTTTTCTGTGGAAAAATTATTCCAATCCGGTTGTAATGCTGAGACTATGTCCAGAGTTCAGAAGGGATGAGGACACCATCTATTATTAATATTATATCTGCCATATTGTGTTATTTTTCCAAGATAAATATAATTGTAAGTGTAGAATCCTGCAGCTGTAGACCAGAAGTCAGAAGACTACTCTTGAGACAAGTATAAGAAGATTGGATAAAAAGCAAAGTCACAAAAGCATAGGGCATATCAGAAATATGATAAAAGCTTGCAGTCTTATATATTGAAATACTAGGATAGCTGAAAAATCTGTTTAAAATATTGATGAAAACAATTAGGTAACACTGCCAGTTTTATAGTAGCATGTCTAAGCAAACATTAGTAATAAAGTAAAATAGAAAAATCTTTAAAGGAACATACTGAAATCCCTGCAATTCTTTCTGCTGAAAAGAAATAGATATTGATGACAGAGTTTTCTAATTCAGTTTTCTCTTTCATAACAAAGAAAGAAGCATTAATATTGTACTCAAGTTCATGGATTTTAAATTAATTTTTCATTTATCTTCATGAAGTGAAAGCACAGAAAAACATAGCAAAAAGGAAGACACTCCAGGAAAATAAATTGTTACATAATTGGGGAACCAAAGGATATGTATAGACTACATGCCTCTGTCGTCAGAGGCATGTAGATTAGGCTACCCGGCATAGGGAAATGAAGCCGCGATTTAAATAATTGCAGCTGGATTTAAATTTAAATGGCTGCCGCGCTCTGCCAACCAGCTGATGATCAGCTGTTTGTCGGCAGATCGGGGCAGTCTAGATGTGCTGCGGTCAACAAGGAAGCCTTTGTCAACTGGCACAGATATGCCTCGTGAAACCAGGTTTACCTGTGTCAGTCGACAAAGTCTTCCTTATCGACTGCGGGGCGTCTAGACTGCCCCGATCTGCCGACAAACAGCTGATCATCAGCTGGTTGGCAGAGCGCGGCAGCCATTTAAATTTAAATCGAGCTGCAATTATTTAAATCGCGGCTTCATTTCCCTATGCCGGGTAGCCTAATCTACATGCCCCTGATGACGGAGGCGTGTAAGTCTAGACATACCCTAAGTGTAAAGCTAGATAGAATTTGTTCAGATTTATAGTTGTGATACTTGTTTATTTCTAAGGTGGCATTTAAAATGTACTTAAGGCACCAGGAAATGTGTGTCTGTGCTATACTGTGAATTTGGAAGCTACCCAGAAAATTCAAAATGTAACAAATTTGAATAATGGTGAACAAATATTTTCTGTTGTCTTTAGGTATGTCTGTATATTAAATTTATTTCACTGGCATTATCAGAGATTAAGATTGCAACCTTGGAGATTTTTTTTATTCTTTTTCTGTGTTACATCTACTTTCAGTTGTGTATACTTACACAAGTTAGAAATCTTCCACTTACTTGTTTCATTCTTAAGTGGACAGAAGGTGGGAAATGAATAATAATATCCAGAACAGCAGTATTTTTTGGCATCCACAGATAAAAACAGGGATGAAGTGTTTCATTTCCAGAACATCTGATTTGAAGTAAAATCTGTTATGTCCCCAAGCATTCATCATATTTTTTGCCAACTTAAAAAAAAATAATGTTCAGTGTACTGTGCAAGGACACATCATTCTGTATTGATTATATGAATTTGAAAATACAATGTGCTTTCTGACATTAAAGAAAAAAAACAAACATTGATTTTAATTTCCATCAGGAAGGAAAGGAAAATGAAGAACACAACAGGTACATCTAGACTACATGCCTCTGTCATCAGAGGCATGTAGATTAGACTACCAGATATAGGAAAATGAAGCGGCGATTTAAATAATCGCCGCTTCATTTAAATTTACATGGTTGCCGCACTGAGCCGACAAACAGCTGATCAGCTGTTTGTCGGCTCAGCACGATAGTCTGGATGCGCGGGTGTCGACATCAAAGGTATTTGTCGACCACCCAGGTATGCCTCGTGGGATGAGGTTTACCTGGGTGGTCGACAAATACCTTTGATGTCGACACCCGCGCGTCCAGACTATCGTGCTGAGCTGACAAACAGCTGATCAGCTGTTTGTTGGCTCAGCACGGCAGCCATGTAACTTTAAATGAAGCGGCGATTATTTAAATCGCCGCTTCATTTTCCTATGTCTGGTAGCCTAATCTACATGCCTCTGGCGACAGAGGCATGTAGTCTTGACGTACCGATAGGTGATAAAATGTGCCTACAAAACGTTCTTAGTATTTTACAATAACTTTTCCATCCAATTTAAAAGATCACAGGAGCTGCCATGTAAATAAGCTGAACTACACTTAATTTCTAATTAACAGGCCTATACTGAAGTGTATTCTTGAATGAAACATTTAGTTACAATGGACTAAGGCTGAGAGCACATGGCAGTAGTTTAAGGTTAAAAATATAACCTTTATAAGAATGCTGTTGTAATTAAAAACAAACCACTTTAAAACCCCAGAGGAAATATTAAATTTATAAGAAACTCAAATATATCAAATTATATATTAACCTGAAAAACCTTAACTCTGTCTCCAGAGTAATGTTTTGACACAGTAGAGCCTGAGCCATCTATCTATAAAATTTTAATCTCATGAATGGCCGGAATTGTACAGTGGTTGTGCAAATTCCAATTCTCATTCAGAGAGCAGAACACACTCAATGAGATAGGAATCTTCAACGGGGAGTAGGAGCTGCCCTTGTGGTTTGCAAATACATCAGTAACTTGATCAGTAAGGGCACTCAGACACTTGTATTTTCAAAACTTTTTTTCAATGTCCTGATGTTTTTCCTAGTTCCTGGTATGTTTCCTATTTATAAAGGCATTACCGTAATCTTCTCTCACATTCTTCCAGACACTTCCTTACTCCTTTCATGTTATATAATAGGCCAATATGGTAACTGCACCAACTTGTGAATATCTAGAAAAAAGTCCAAAATGACTATCTCCTTTTATAAACATGGCAGGTCTTCAATGTAGCAATGCAATTCACACAAACAGTGTGCCTGGATAAGCAGTTACACAAATTGCAGTAATATCTTATCCATTCTTTATGTCTGGATCTTGGTAAATGTGTGGACAGGTGCCCTGATATGAGAAATTGGAAGAAACCAGAAACTGAGGGCACTAACATATGTTGTAGTCCATACAGATCAAGACTGAAAAGAATAGAAAGAATCACTATTAACCAATACCTCAGTGGGTGAGTTCTGAATTGGGAACTTCTCCATTTCTATTCTGAGAACAAAGACTGTGACGACAGACCCTTGACTCACATTATTTCAATTTATGAGAGCATTTTGTAATGAGGAAAATAATCTGGAAATGTTAGTTGTCCTACATAGAAGAGGGGCAGAGGTATATGTTAATTCTCTTGCCCTGAGGTCAGAAAATTATATTTCTCTTTGATCTGTGAGTTCTGGGTAGGTTACCTCTCATTGGAATGAAAAATAAAAACAAACAAACAAACAAACAAACAACCCACACAGATAAACTCATTGTCTGCTAGCTCTCTTAACTGGTCGTGCCAATACTCATTTCAACAGTGATCTGTGAATATGTTTAGTTAAGGATCTCATTCTTAAAAATCCCTCCTAAATGTGATTTCCACTAATAAACTAAAGCAGAGTGCTATGCCCCATCTTTCCTCCCTCCATTTGCCTAGACACAAGGCTGATTAAGAATAAATGAGCCTTGATTTTGCCCCCCTGGCTATAAGAAATGCACAACTTTCTAAAATGAATGAGTTTCTCAGGAGACAGTTAAAGGAGCTATCTTGAGCAGTATGACTGTGCACTACTAGTAACAAACATTCTGTTGACTAGAAGCATGTAGTCTGTTTTCTGAGACTCATCCTCTATTTGCTGTAAATTACAAGGTTTTAGCAAGGCCATGAAGTCAAGGCATTAGGGAATGGAGCTGAGCAGAGAATGGTGGAGAAAAGGGGGACACATGAGCCTCAATGACCATCTTCCGCTAGAATTGTAGTCTCATTTCCTATTTTACTGTCCACTCAGGGCTACATGTAAATCCCCACTAGTATATCAACATAATCTAATGATTTAGGTATGTTCAGAGGCTCACAACTCCAAAATGGGGAGTATGAAAAAGACTTTGAGAATCACTATGAGAAGGAGCAGTATGATAGCACACATAGAGGCAATGAGGGATGTGACAGGAAGGATTTGAAAAGCGTGACCGATGTTTAAGTAAAGGCAACATGACCTCTGTGGTGGAGGATCCCACTCTCTCTTTGCCGTGGAGTGGATAGGGTGAATGCTCTACCAGGGCTGAAGAAGTTATTAAAGAAAGCTAAATAGATTATTAGCTATGATGCTGAGATCACACATTTGCACAGATGCAAACATTAAACACTGATTGTGAAAAAGTCAAATCGTATCTACAATATATGTGTTGCTTGCTGCTTTCTGAGCTGAAACAGAAACAGAAATATCCATCTGTATTATTTTGTGAAAAAAATACCAAGATAGAGCTGGACGGGTAAGCACAGAATTATGATCTCCTGTCTTGTTAGAATGATACAATGTCCTACACATCACGGTATCTACTATAAGTGTGCTTTAGGGGCCATCTTGGGAATATGGCTTCCTAAATCATGACGACTGGCAATATTGTAGATCAGTCCTTTTGGTCTTCTTTTACAGAGAATGGGAATGTGATAGAGCAGGAAGAGACTGTTTTAAAGATGCCCATTCATGCAACCACACTTTTGCCAACATCAGTAAAGATCTTTACAATCCTATGTCTACCTTAAGGTAGACAAACTTAAAGAACAAATGCCTTCATCGAATTCAGGGAAAGGGCATACTAGAACTATTGGTGCCTCAAGTCAGACAGGTAGGGTTGAAAGGAATATTTTGCTAAGGGATCAAAAGCTTGAGCATTTCACTTAACTTTAAAGAAAAGATGCCACCAGAAATATGTTCTCTTTCACACTGGTAAGCAGAGAAGTTACGGATATCCCTGTTACATCATAGAAAGCATGTCACCCATAACATTTCCTGTGCATTGTTAAAATGGAGGGTTTTTAGCAATGCATGTGAGGAAGCCTTGTTTTAAATGCAAGGGGACAGAAGTGAGCAGACTTAAAAAAAAAAAAAAAAAAACCACAGGAGGCAGCAAGCCCACAATATACTTGCTTCTGTGACCCTTCCTTCCACATTTAATGCCCTTTGTAGCTTTATGCCTCCCCCCTCCCGTGTTCCTAGTGCCAGGTTGGGTAAAAATTCTAGTTCCTTTTGACTCCTTTTGCCCTCTTTGCCAGAAGAAGTAGACTACTGCATGCTGCATTGTTTAGGCTTCAATGTAAAAGGTGAAATCAACAACATTTTCTGCTTGCAGCTGCTACTGTATATTTTCATCATTCATCCTTCAAAAATCAGATAAGATCACAAAAAGCATAGCATATGCACAGCTCCGAAAGAATGATATGGTCCAAAATTGCAGAGATTGTTATAAATATTTAATTGAACCTTATTTCCTAATTGCATTTTTAAAAGAACTTCTGTCTGAAGATATTACCTTGTTGCACTGAAATAGCTGAGGCTTCCCATCGTGCGCCCATATCGTTGTTCTCTGATGTTAGTCATTTATCTCTGTTAAAGGCCTTTTTTTCTGGCAACACAGTGATTAATGGAAAAGAGGTAGGTAGTTAAATATTTAGCTTTCATGTCACTACAACCTTGACAGAGACCTGTAACAACCACTCAGACTACAAAGCCCTTTGAAATGTTGCACTTTTCTGAACATTCCCAACAATTAAAATATGAAAAAAAAATCAATTGAACTATGAATGCACTGGTTACTGTAGAGAACTTATTGATTATTTCAAATTATCCAGAAATGTATAAATCAGTATGACAGGATGCTAAATCCTTACCACTAAATATACTATCTTCCACAGTGCTTTCTCATTAACTCTTGAAGTGACAAAAAAAAATGCTGAATCATAGAAGTAATTAGGAAATGTCTTTGGTATTCTGGCATTTTGTTTATACTGAATCAACTTTTTTAAAGTTATGTATTTAATTCTTGTTAAAATAGTGTGAAAGATTCCATGTTGCCCATCCTTTATTTAGACAAACAATACATTATTCTGCTTTGCCAATATGCCTCAATATGGTGCTTAAAGGGTCTTCTCTATAGATTAATAAGTTTATGTTCCATTCCCAGTCAAACCCTTTGCCTTCCTTCAAAGAGGTCAACAAGGATTTCAGCTGTGGTAATAGTTTATGATGAAGACCCATGTAGAAACTTTGGCTCGTTGTCTCCTCAGTTGAATTCATATCAATGACCCAGAGACAAAAAGGCTCTATAGCCTATTAACAGTTCCCTGAGTGAAACTTTCAATAAAATTATGAAAATCAACCTGACATCCTTTCTTCATAATTTAAAAGTATCATATAGTAAATTGCATCTGATGTTAACTTAAAAGTAATACTCGATTTAAAAAACACTAAATTTGTACCCTGAATTGATATTAACTCATCCCTGAGAAGGCTATGGGGCAATGCAGGGAAAACGCCATTCTGCTAACCCAGTAAACTAACACGGAGAGTATCCTCTGAGATGCTGAAATGCATGCCAGAGATTCCCTATGTTCCTATACTCTACCTAAATATCTAAAGGGCAAACATGCACTAGCTATCATTGATGAAGAGTTTTAGTCTTGAGCAGCCCCGCTCACAAATCTTACATGACAGTAGTAAGCTTAAATTTGATGGTTAAGATAAAAAGATATGGAAATGGCAAAATTGCAAAGGCCAAATGAAAAGTACTCTATTAGTAATCCCCCAAAGACTGAACTCTTGTTGATCAATTTGTTTTCAGGAATTAGAGTAGTTTTTCAGTACCTCATACTTACAGATACTTACTTTAATAAGATCAGTTTAAGACTCCGGTATAAACATTAATCTGCCGAATAACTAAAACCTGGCATGGTCGTAGTATAATTAGCAAATCAATACATGTTTCCCGCTTCATTGCAGAGTCAGAATCCATTTGTGTGTAAAATTGTATTAACATTCTGAAGTCAAAGTAAGGGAATCACTATTGAAAGAGGATTACTAGCTCCCCATGTGGCACCCTCTCATTTCTTCATTTCAGGGATTCTCTGCAATTCCCATATCTCTTCTCTCATGTCAGGCACTCTGTACCCTACCCCATTCCTTCTCTGACACATACCAGGGGCTCTGTTGTTTCCCCACCATGTGAGAGCCTTCCCCTAACCTATTATCACTGTCTCCTATTCTTCCCCTATCCCATGGGATTTGTGCTCTCCTTTCCACGTGTCTATCATACCGGAGGCTCTGTGTGCCTTTTTCTCAAAGCCAGAGGCTCTGTATGACATTCCCATACTCTCCGATACATGAGGTTCTATTGAATCTTATGTTCCCCCATCTCCATGCCATTAGTCAATAATTCTTCCCCTCCTCATGCCAGAATTCTTCCCCTCCTCTGTGTGTTGCCCTTGCTCCATGCCTCCCATACCAGTCTGTGTAACCTACACATAATCTTTTCCCGCACGCTGGGGGCTTTGTATGCTCCCACACATGCACAATCCTCCATGCCAGGATATGTGTGTGCATCCTCAATTACTCCTCCACCAGATGCCAAAAGATATGAGCACATCCCTTTTGCTCCAAATCCCTTCTACTCCATACTAGAAACCCGATAGAGTCCCCATATCTCTCCACCACAACAGCAGTATATCTTGTGTCCCTCTTCATCACTTTGCAGTTTTCCAATTTTCATCCAACTCAAACACTGATGCCTCGAGTCCTTGAATATTTGGAACTGATTTGATATGCTTGTGAGAGTCTGTAACTTTTACAAGAGTATGAAGAAATTGTAGAAATTGTGCCTCATGAGACATAATAATTGCCTATTTTATTTTATTGGATCAATTAATTATTTTCAAAAACTCTTCTGCTTTCTTTCTATAACGTGTAAAGATGCAGAAGAAGAATGCTCACTTTAAGAGTAAGACACCATTTAAAAAATATTTTGGGCCATGTGACTGGCTGACTAAATTTCCTATGCAGTCAGCTAGGCAGAACTGTAAAGGAATTTGGCACTTCTAGTTGCAACTATATGAATTCTATATGCAACATATGAATGACAGATTGTATTGACTTCTACAGTCTTGTAAAACTAATATATTTTATATATTAAATATATACAATTTAGAAGTCTTAACCAGGAAAATTTCTGATCTGGTGAATTTTTACATAGTATTATCTGACTTTTGTGCTTCCAAAGTACAAAGGCTTGAACTCAGACTAACAGGAAAACTAATCTAGCCAGCACTATCAGATCAGATTTTGTGATGAAACCTTGCCCTTGTCAGACTTTATTACATACTTATTTTTGACTGGGCAAATGTTTGTGGCTATATATACCTATGGTCTTTCTTTTGAGGATCTCAGAATTTTTGGCAAATGTAAAAGAAACAACACATCACTCCTGTAAGGTGTAGTAGATAATATTGTCATGACTCCTGCTTTATGGATGGCCAAAATGAAGTAAAGAAAGTTTAAGAACTCAATTCTGTGCAAATTCAAAAAACAAGAGACTAAAGCATAAAGACCCTTCCTTTCACCTCTTGTGAATCTGTATTGAGTCTGGATGCAATGATAGCCTTTGTGGTCTTGAGACTGAGCATTGTACAATGGGTGGTAAAAGTTGGCTTCCCCTACCTCTTCTGTGGGGTCCATCTCTTATGGTGACATGGTAGTTGTATTGTTTCACCCAGGATTCCAGGAGGCACTGGATAAAATCCTTCCTCACCGAAATCAATGGAAGTTTTTCTATTAACTTCAAAAGAGCCATGAATTCACCGAGTGGGTCTCACTGCGGCATGTGTTCTAAAAAGCAAGCCTTAAGTATTTTTCCCAAAGAAAAAAAATCGTATCCATAGGAGAAACCTGGTCTACTTTAACAGTACTGGGCAACACACCCTGATCTGGATTATAGATCTTCAACTCGCTTCTGTGACAGATTGGTATCTGCTTTGTGATAATTTAGAAATACTACATGTTGCCCTGATTACTGGGGTACTTCCCCATGAATTGGTCTAACTCATGGGAGTCTGTCTGGAAAAACATGCAAATTATGAGCTGTTAAGGGATGATGCCAGAATAATTTGTTTTGATTATTAGATTATTTGATTATTAGACAGGATCACAAAGACAAAACAGTTTCTTGCCATTTCAGTTAGAAAGGACATTGTCTGAACGACTTAATTACCTGCATCCTGCTTCAAAAGCCTCTTAAGATTGCACTTGAAAGAGAATCCTCTGAACTGTTATTCATGCTAAAATTTGACACTTTACACCCGAGTCTGAACAAAGGATCTAGTTATCTTACCCATTACAAAGATAGCTTCCCCAATTATCACCACTAATATCATTAGCTCACAGACATTTACCTTCCCCCCCATCCCTCTTCTGTTCTGAAATTTGATTTGTCCTTTTCATATGTGTTAATTTTTTTAATTGTATCCTTTGGTATATATGGTTGTGTCAATTTTCTTCCACTATTTGATCTGAGGAAGTGGGTCTGGCCCACGAAAGCTCATCACCTAATAAACCATCTTGTTAGTCTTTAAAGTGCTACATAGTCCTGTATATTATCTCTTACAGTATGTAAACTAAGATATTTAGAAATTAATTTTATTTTTCAAAGCTTAAGTTCATTGTTTACTTTTTTACTTTCCCTTCAGCTTGAAGAGTAAAACTGAACTAGCAATAACCACTTCTGCATCTAGCCAGGATTTAATGACTTTTCTTCTACACACCCAAGGCTTTAATGCATGTATTGCAAATCCTGCAGGGAATATTTTTTTAGATGTCTTTCTTTTAATTCCTCTAGAATTAAATACAGAAACATTGATTATGGTTTTCTGTTTGTTTTCAACTTATATATTTTGGCCAAATTTGACATAAATATGTCCCTTTAGGCACACAAGCCAGATAAATATTATATAAACATTTAACTGTGTGAAATTTTCTTTGATGACAAACACATATGATGACCTGTGGGCTTCATTAACATATTAACAGCTTCCCATCAGAAAGCGTATGTTCATGAGTCACAAGGAATTACCTGCATGTAAATGCCCCAGGAAAATCGAATAAGCAAATGCAGCTGAATCACCTGTATGATATAATATGCAGATAATATAAGGAGGAGTATCTAAGGCCTTTGTGCTAAAGATGTCGTAGGGTAAGTATTTCAGTATCTTTTTTTCCCCACCACAATAGAAGTCTTGTTTATTTTAAAAGGAAATATTACTTGCTATTACTCACAGTCTCCCCACAAGCCATTTTTAAGTATCATTCAAGTACTTTCCTCTTAGCTATTATTCCTTGTTATCGTCACCTTCCTCTGAAGTGTCAGTCCTCCCAGAAATGTAGATGTACCCTGAAGGTTAGATGAGCAAGTAAAAAAATTACTGTTTCTCTTCAAGGCTATATCAGAGGGCCTCATTTCTGAAATCCTGCATACTATCTCTATAAATAAAATTTCTGACACTGAGGGTGCATCTACACAGCACCCTAAACTTGAAATAAGATATGCAATTTGCACTATACAAATTGCTTATCTTATTTTAATTCAATTTCAAAATAGTGTATTTTTAAATTTGGCATGTCGACAGTGCAAAATTTCAAAATAAGCGCTATTTTGAGACATCCCTTAACTCTCGTGGAACGAGGGTAACAGGGATGCCAAAATAGCATGCCTGTTATTTCAAAAAATATTTTGAAATAATAGGTGGCTTGTTAAGATGTGGGGTATCCCAAAATAGCCATGCAGTCTAGCACACTTATTTTGAAATAAACTATTTCAGATGTTTTTTCTGAAATAGCTCATTTCGAAATAGCATGTCTATACACAACAACTCATCAAAATAGTGCTTATCTATTTCAAAATGGAGCACCCACAATATTTATTTATAATGGAGATTGCCTATCTCCTAGAACTGGAAGGGACCTTGCAAGGTCATTGAGTCCAGTCCGCTGCCTTCACAGCAGGACCTAGTACCATCCCTAATGAATTTTTGCCCCAAATCCCTAAATGGCCTCTGCAAGGATTGAACTCACAATCCTGGGTTTAGCAAGCTAATGCTCAAACCACTGAGCTATCCCTCTCCCATTGGATGCTAACTTGCATTTAAGGCCACCCAGAACCACTTTGGACAGGGCATCAGGATGCAGTTGCTTCCTGGAGCTGCTGCCTGAGGCCCTCTAAGACTCATGCTGAAAGGGACCCCCTGTACAGACATTTCTCAGGCTCTTCTCCTGCTTACCTACCTCTTCGAGGGAAAGCAATGCCTGTTCTCTGACTGCTGTGGGTCTCCTTGTGAACCTTGCAGCTTGCCAGCCAGGGAAACAGAGCTGTCTGTGGGTATGCAATGACCCCTATCTATTGTGCTGCAGTTTCTGTAAGCTGCCCTCCTGGCGCTGCAGGAATACAACTCCCAGCTCATTGAGGAGACCCTGACCATCTGTTTGGGAGCACAGCTCTTCCAGCTTCACCTCATCGTGCACTGCTGCTTCTGGCAGCTAGACACCAATTCTGACTGGTCAGACCTGCTTGTTATGGAATGGAATTTCCACATGGGGAAGGAGACCTTCTAGAGCAGTGTGCATGGCTCGTGACTGCCCTCTTGCAAGGGGGCATATGTGACCTGCCATCCCTCTGGAGAAGCAAGTCACCATCGCTGTGAGGAAGCTCACCATGCCCAACAGTTACTGATCCTTTTAGAACTGGTTTGGCAGGGAAGTCAACCATTGGGGCCCCCAACATTCAGGTATGGTGCTCTTGGGGTATTGCCCCGCAAGAAGGGGTGAAAGTGTTGGAAGGGGGAACCTTAGGAAAAGGGGGTGTTGGAGTTGGGGGTAGTGTTGGTGCGAGGAAGCCCCCTTCTCCAGTCTTGCCCTCACACAGCCCTGCCCAGGGAGGGGGCTACGTAGGGGGTGGCTCCTGGTGTGGTTGGGGGAAAGGGAAGTTTGTTTGTTTGTTGGTCCCCTTCTACAGGTGGTGAGGACCATCAACTCCATCCTACTGAGAAGGGTCATCCACCTCAACAACTTGGACCCCATCATCTCCGGCTTTGCCGCCATGGGCTTCCCCAACTGTGGGGGGATTATTGATGGCACCCACATCCCCATCTGGGCCACCCACTACTGGACATCTCTCTACATAAACCACAAGGGCTACTGCTCCATGGTCCTTCAGGCCCCGGTTGACCACCACAGGCAGTTTACCAACATCTATGTCAGGTAGTCAGGGAAGATGCATATCTTCTACAACTCCAACATTTTCCAGAAGCTGAAAGCTGGCACTTTCTTCCCCAAGCTCACCTTCAGGGTTGGGGATGTGGATATGCCACTGTGTATCATGGGAGACACAGCTTACCCTCTTATGCCATGGCTCATGAAGCCTTATACTGGACACCTGGACCCCCCAACAAGGAAAGCTTTAATGCCAGGCTCAGCAGAGCTTTCGTGGTAGTGCAGGGTGCCTTTGGGTGTCTCAAAGTGAAGTTCCGATTCCTCCCCACTATTTTAAAATAACTTTGTTTGAAGACCCTAAATATTTAAGAGAATAAAAACCTATAAATAAAAATCTCATGGTTTTAACATCTCAAAAATGTTACAAACTGCTTGCAAGTATCACTAAAATAATTAGCATTTCAAAAGTATTTACTAGTTGTTTTCAATTGTACTAATCACATATATTTATACAGAAAAGAAAGAGCCATAACCCAATAAGGTATATACTGATATAAATAAGGCAAGAAAAGTTGAAGTGTTCACAACTAATAAACAAAATTAACTGAAAATCTAATAATGTTGATAAGGCTAATAAACTTCTTTCTTCATTAATGTTACAATTTATTTCTATCTCTCAAATTTTGTTCATTGGATAATTAGTTAATTAACCAGCTACCCAATGAATTTTTTAACTTCAAATAAAAACAAAATAATTAATAGAAATTAGCTTTTCATCTATGTGGTTTGTTCTACATTAACAAATCATGATAAATAACATACACATCTCAATTTACAGTAGTGTTTTAAACAAAAAAACAATCCCAAAATATGAAAAAGTGGAAAGTCTACATAAAGTTCTACAGTTTGTAACTTCACTGGGGGTTTGCAATAACAAAAGGCATTCTGCCGTGTATATTATGTTTACCATATATACTCGTTAATAAGCTTACTTTTTTTGGAAAAAATCCCACTGTGAAGAGCAGGGGTCAGCTTATGAATGAATTCTTCATGAGCTATGGGAAGCAACGCAGTCTCAAGGACGTATTGGCCATGGGAGCTAAGACACTTTGTGCCAGCAACCAGCACTCCCTGCAGCTTGCATTGCTTCTCACGGCTCGGGAAGAAGCGTGGGCTGAGGGAAATGCTGGCTGCAGGCATGGAGCTCTCAGCTCTGCGTCTGCAGTCACCCCCACTAGGAACACAATTGCAGGCAGGCAGGGGGTGATTGTATGGCAGAGCTACATGCAGCCAAGTTAGAAGACCAGTGCCAATGGGAGCTGCGGAAAGCAGCGTAGGCTGAGGGACATACAGGTTGCAGGCACAGAGTCATTCAGATCCCATTGGCTGGGAAGAGTGAACAGCATCCAATGGGAGCTGAGAGGTTCCCTGCCTGCAGCCCGCACATCCCTCAGCCTGCACTGATGCTGTGTCAGCTTATAAATTGGTCAGTGACTATTTAATATTTTTTCTCTTGTAAATTTGGGGCCAACTTCAACCCAGTGTCAGTCCTCCCATGCCTGAAAAAATTCATAGAGAAACTCACAAAAGACGAGCAACAAGCTTATCTGATTGAAACTCACACACTAGACCCAAGACAATCTGGATTCAGGTCAGGACATGAAGGTGAAACTTCCTTACATTGATGATTTCCTTCTGCCAGTGGATAGTGGACAAATAGATATCCACCCTCATTCTCCTGGACTTCTCTGGAGAATTCAACACTTGATGTCTTGCTGAGTCTAAGATAATAAACTAATACGGTCTGAGTGCTTGCCGAAGGATACACCCAATGAGTAAAATGCAGGACAATGTAGCACTTTAAAGACTAACAAGATGGTTTATTAGATGATGAGCTTTTGTGGGCCAGACCCACTTTGTGATTTGTCCTTTTCATATTTGTTCATTTTTTTAATTGTATCCTTTGGTATATATGGTTGTGACTACTTTCTTCCACTATGTGATCTGAGGAAGTGGGTCTGGCCCACGAAAGCTCATCATCTAATAAACCAGCTTGTTAGTCTTTAAAGTGCTACATTGTCCTGCATTTTGCTTCAACTACCCCAGACTAACACGGCTACATTTCTATCACTATTCTACACCCAATGAGTAGTAACGGTAAAATGCATTTGCATCACTAGACCCCCTCAACTGTGGATTTCCACTAGTGTCCATTCTCTCTCTCTGGTCCTTTTCAGTATGTACATGAAGCCACTATATGAACTAATCAGACAACGTAAACAAAAGTGCCAGCAAGATGCTGCTGTTACAGGTCTCTGCCTATTTTTCACCATGCAGGACTATATCACTACCATCAAGATGGCCCAGAGCTTGAAGAAGATCAGAGCAAGGGTAAACAACAATTGTCTGAAACTGAACCTGAGAAAGACCATGCTGCTGATGGTCAGAAGAAAGTATTCTGAAGAATGTTTAGCTATGGCTCAGAATTTTTTTTGGTTGAAAATGCATGTTCACAGTTCATCAAGTTAGTCTATAGATTAGGAGTTGTCTTAGATTCCTCACTCATGCTGAACTCTCACATAGAAGTATGCATGAGTAACACTTTCTAACTTCTCCTTTTTGGCTAGGAAACTCGGACCTATTCTGGCAGATAAAGACCAGGCTTTGGCTAATTCACGTTTTTGTCATGTCAGGTGGATTACAGGTAATGCAATATACTGGGCATCAGCACTTAGGAAACTCCGGTTATTTTAGAATGCTGCAGTGGATCTTCCCAGGAACATAGGTTACTGCAAACATAACAAACCTGTCCTCTGCTCTCTACCCTGCCTTTCCACAGAATTTTAAATCAGGTTCCAGGTCTCAATCCTTATTTTCAAAGCATTTCATTTGTGGGGCCCAGACATCCTTGGCACAAAATCTCCCAGTGCGGGTTGGCAGGCTCAGGCTGGCAAGGCTTACACTAGCACTCTCAAAATATCTTTGTCGCTAGAGCTTTGAAGTTGCAGCTCAGTCTGGAGCTTAAGGTCTGAAGCATAAGGAAGGGTAGAGAGCTTCAAGGGCTAACTCCATCCTCAGCTGAAACTTAAAAGTGCTGTGTATGCACCTATCTTTAACATTCTAGAATGGTCCTGATTAGCCCGAATCTGTCAACCCAGGCCAGACGGCTGCCATAGGATATGTAGACATTAAGAAAAGGCTGTCTAAATCTCCAGGATGTAGCCTGTGCACAGCAACTATCACTCTTCGGTTAAATGGAATTCTCAACAATAAGGCTATGTCTAGACTGCAAGCCTCTTTCGAAAGAGGCTTTTTTGAAAGATACTTTCGAAAAAGAGCATCTAGACTGTAATCTCTTCTTTCGAAAAAGTGAGCCACTTTTTCAAAAGAGAGCACCCAGGCAGTCTGGATGCTCTCTTTCGAAAAAGCCCTGTTTGCATTCAAGAACGCCTTTTTTCGAAAGAGCACTTTCGACAAAAGGTGTTCTTCCTCATGAAATGAGGAGTACCTCCGTCAAAAGAAAAGCCGAGTTCTTTCGATTTAATTTCAAAAGAACGCGGCTGTAGTCTAGATGCAGGTGAAGATTTTTTGAAAAAAGGCTACTTTTTTCGAAAAAAACCCTGCAGTCTAGACACAGCCTAATAGTAAAGCTTCTCTGTGCTGCAGACAGTTCTTGCTCTGGGGAAGGTCCAAGACTCTGTAATGAAAGTCTCCCGGGATTAAGGATTACCACAAAGCTCACCATCTTCATGACTTCTGTTGCATTTAGGTTCTTGTGTGTGCTTTCTTGTGTTACATCTATGTTTCTCTGCATGAAACCTTGAAAAAAAATGGAACTTCTAGTCTAATTTCATCATCACAACTTAGAAAAAAAGGGGGAGGAAAATAATGAAAAGTCTTTAAAAATCCTTTTGTTTTGAACAATCTAAGTTATTACTGAGCAGATTTAAGCAACAAAAGTAAAATCAAGATGTGGCTTTTAAAAGCTACAATGTTAATAAATGCTCAGATTCAAGATTTGGACTTGAGCTATTGTAGAGATAAAGCCATTTGGATTCTGCTCTCCTCAGGCCTAAAGAAATCATTCAAGGGTTATGAGGGTCACAACTTTAGTTGAGACTCATCTATTCTAATGTAACATAGGTAATGGATAAAGCTTCAGTAGGGTAGTAGAGTTAGTCTGTAATTAATACTCCAGTCATCTGAAGAAGTGTGTTATGCCCACAAAGGCTCATGATACCATCTACATGTTTCGTTAGTCTTTAAGGTGCTGCTAGACTATTAGTTGTTTTATAGGTAATGGATATTTATTTTAAAACGTTTTTACATTCACAACTACAATTAGCACTATTGCAATGCTCTAATAAAGATATTCTACATGTCAAAAGGAACAATGGCCAAGATTTATCCCTGAATCAAGTGGCATTATGTAAAGTCAAGTTAAATTAATGTCTCTTTTTAGACTTGGAAGTACCTAAAATACTAAAAAGCAGATAACCACAATTGGATAAGTGATGAATTGGGCATTCACAGCGTTACGTATCTGTATTATAAATACTATGCTTTCATAATACTTTATGAAAATTTAAAGAAAAAGGCACAAACCTTATGAAAATATAAAATGCATGTTCACAATATAAAATGTTTATGTATGTTACCAAATATACATAATTTTAAATAAACAAAATTTTTAAAGTATTAATACTACAGTTTGCACAGCTTCCAAAATGTATTCTGTAATTAAAAAGTAAAATTGGATACTTCAGGAACATTTAGCACAAACTTTTCACCAAAATAGCAGTGCTCAAAAATGTGGAAACCAGCCAGGTACTTAACAATTAACAGTATTCAAAATTCTCATAGATTCAGATACAAAGCACCTAATTTTGACAAAAGCAAGTTCAGCTACAATATCTTTTAGTTTGTAAAATCACTCTGAATTTGAGCTTCATGAACAGATGCTAATCTCATTTCTGCAGTGTTGGCAAGTGGTTATTGTTGTACAATTGGAGAGCAGACTGCTCCTTGGGGAAAAAGTAAGAATTACATGTAGCTTGACTGATAGCCCAAAGAAGCTATTTAGGTCACTTTTACATACGGAGATTAATGCTGTTCCCAGGAGACCAGTAACTCCAGTGCAGAATATTACAGACTAAATTAACAGGGATCAGAAATGTTTAGGACACAATTCTAAACTTTGTTTGAACATTTCTTGGTTTTACACATTATTATTATGTAATGTTACATATTAATTATTATTATTGTTGTTGTTGCTGTTACTAGAAGTTTTGCCTGGCATTGCTTGGATCCTTAACTCAATTAATTTTTGTTTTTCTTCAGTTAAATCATTGCTCTGGACTGAGGCTAGGGATAATGAGTTCATTATTCAGGCTACCCTTGGGACAGAGGCCAGGTGAGAAGTATCTCTCTATGGCCATGACAGCACCAGTGGGTGCATGTCTCTTGGCTAGGGGACAGACAGACACACAGACAAACTCTCCCAAAAATAGAGTAGACAGCTGTCCCTTTCTCCAGGCCTGCCACCTGCTCCCACAATGGAATTAAAATCCCAGTTCCCATCTCTGGCCCATTGCTGCCCCTCTGGTCAATATACAGCACTACTGTTCCTGCTAGCAGAGTCCTTCTTTTCACACTCCAGGCACATCCCATACTCCTGGAACAACCAAACCCTTGCCTTACTTCAAGTTATGATAAGAGGAAGCTTATCCAAATTTGGTGGTCCTACTAGCTCTTACTGTTTAGAGGAGTTCTTGAACAGACAGACAGATAGACGCACTCCTAGACAAACTCTGTCAAATATATTGTAGATTATTTTACTAGGGATATATTATCATCCACATGACCAGGACAGTGATAGTGACTATGAAATACTAAGGGAGATTAGACAGGCTACCAAGATAAAGAACATGCGCAGATCACCCAAACCCGGCTCTTCCAGGTTGCAGTCTACTCGCCACGGGTGAGTAGATTGCATTATTTGTTGAGCCCTGTCTATAATAATGGGGGATATCAACTATTGACTGAGCACATGTCCAGTGTTCCCTCTAGGATTCTCCATCCATGAGCAGAATGAGTTTTGTCTTGTGTGCCAACAATGAGGTTATGTGCACTTGTTTGGTTGTCTGCTATTGTGGCACCCACCAGTAACACTGCTCCTGAGTGCTATGATAATTTGTGTTTTTACCACTGAGTAACTAACATGTATTCGCTATCCCACTGTAAAAACACTGTGGAGACAGGACACTATATTTTCAACAAAAAGCAAACTAAGTGAGGGAAGTGTTGTGCTCCTCTCTCAACAGTGAAAAGGAATGATGCAATGATTAATTTTAAAAATGTCTTTGGTTTTTGCACCTCAAAAAACCAAACTTATTGTCATAAAGATCATCATTGAAATGTACCATAAAATATGTAGCATACAACAGGATATAACATTAAAAGGAAAAGAGATGCATGCAACAAATGAAGTAATGAAGTATGTGTTTCAAAGTTTGCAGGATGAGGAATTGAGCAAGAATCAGTAACATATCTTCAATGCGGAGGGGGGTGTTAATAAAAGTTTAAAACGGTATTGAATATTATAGAAATGTACTTGTATATGGATTCTTTGGGAGAGAGAACAGTAAATGCATGTAGCATTTACTAGCTAGTACACGCTAAAGACTCAGGAAACAAGCAAGAACCACCCAAAACATATTTATTTAATTTAACTTAATGACTTCAGAGTGCATAACACATTAACTTTTAATTCTTGTGGTTATCTGTCTTGGCTGTGTATTTATGGTTAGTAAAAATTATAGTAGAAATTTGCCTTTGCAAAGGATTCCATAGAAGATAGCTTATTATCCTTAGGCCAGATTTTTAAAAAGGTATTTAGGTAACTACAGTAGTGAGATTTTCAAAAGCATCTAGGTTCTTTCAACCTGGCCTTTAGTAAATAGTTATATACACAAATGGTGACATGTGAAAAAGCACTAACGTGCTGCCCAAGGAATCAAAATAAATTCACACAGGACATCTTATTGGTAGATCAAAGGAAAGTGAAGTAAATTTTGACACCAATCCGGAAAGTCAGTCTGCCTTTAAATCAAATAATCCTAAGGAATAAATTGCTGCTATAGAAAAACCAAAAAGGACTCAAAAGTTTTATTGAATAAATAAATATATAAAAACAGACGGGTTTAGATTAGGAACATATTTTTGATGATTATTCACTATTAAAATCTAAGTTAAATAGCACTCACTCCTCCATCTGCACTGTGTTCACAAACATAAACGATGAAGGGCAAAGACTAATAAGAGCATCCTTTGAAGAAAGTAAATTAGGAGACCCTAGTGGGACTTTTCTTGTCTTAAGAATAATAACAAACCCAGGTCTGTCAATTAACAAGTGACTTTAGGCAACTCTATCCCTGAAGGATGGACTTTTAACATGACTTTTAACTTATTCATAAATGATCTAGAGAAAGGAGTAAGCGGTGAGGTGGCAAAGTTTGTGGACAATACTAAACTGTTCAAGATAGTCAAGATGAAAGCAGACTGAAGAACTTCAAAAACATCTCAGCAATCTGAGTGATTGGACAACAAAGTGGATAAGTGTAAAGTAATGCACATTGGAAAAAATAACCCCAACTATACAAACAATATGATGGGGGCTAATTTAGCTACAACTAATCAGAAAAGAGATCTTGGAGTCATCGTGGATAATTCTCTAAAAACATCAGTATGCAGTAGTGGCGAGGAGTCCTGTGGCACCTTATAGACTAACTGAAGTGTTGGAGGATAAGCTTTTGTGGGCAAAGACCCACTTCGTCAGATGCATGTGATCAGTATGCAGTGGCAGTCAAAAAAGCAAATAGGATGTTAGGAATTATTAAAAAAGAGATAGAAAATAAAGATGACAAATATCTTACTGCCCCTGTATAAAACTATGGTACATCCACATCTTGAATACTGTGTACAGACGTGGTCGTCTCACCTCAAAAAAGATATTTTAACATTGGAAAAGGTTCAGAAAATTGCAACAAAAATGATCAGGGGTTTTGAAAGGGTCCCATATGAAGAGAGATTAACAAGACTGGGACTTTTCACCTTACAAAATTGGAGACTAAGGGGGAGTATGATAGAGGTATATAAAATCATGACTGGTAAGGAAAAAGTGAATAAGAAAGTTATTTACTTGTTCCCATAACATAAGAACTAGAGGGTCACCAACTGAAATTAATAGGTAGCAGGTTTAAAACAAAATGAAGATTTTTTTCATGGAGCACACAGTCAACCTGTGGAACTTCTTGCCAGAGAACATTGTGAAGACTAGGATTTTAACAGGGTTCAAGAAAGAACTAGTTACATTCATTGAGGTTAGGTCTGTCAATGGCTATTAGGCAGGATGGGTAGGAATGGTGTCCCTAGCCTCTGTTTTTCAGAGTCTGGAAATGGATGACAGGAGAGGGATCATGTGATGATAATCTGTTCTGTTCACTCCATCTGAGGCATCTGGCATTAGCCACTGTTGGAAGACAAGATACTGGGCCATATAGACCTTTCATCTGACCCAGTATGGCTATTCTTATGTTCTTACCAGATAATGCCTTTAGATGTTTCTATATTAGGATATTTGTCCTAATGAGGAATCTGAATGTAATTCAGAAACATTCAGTGTAGCTTCAAGCCAAAAACAAAGGTAAAATGATTGCAGAACAATCCTGGTGTTTGAAATTTAACAGATTATGGGCTTTTTATTAGCACCATTTTAAAGTATGTGAATCATGTCCAGTATATGCCTATTTCTAAATTGCACTGTATACTATATAGCATTCTACATTTTATTATGGTTTTGCTTTTGATAAATTTCTTACAAAAGGTTTTGTGCATCAGATCATATTTTATATACACATAGATGAAATTACAGAGTTTTGGATTATGCAAGTAAATGTCAGATAAGAGTTAAGTATTCTTGATGCTTAACCAAAGCAAGTTTAAGCTTGAAACCTTAAGAGGATCAGTCACTAATAGTATAAATCACTGGCTTCTCTACCCTGCTCTCCATTTAAAATTGTGTGGCAATTTACCTTTACAACCTGTGGAACTGCTTGCCAGAGGATGTGGTGAAGGCTAGGACTTTAACAGGGTTCAAAAAAGAGCTGGATAGATTCATGGAGGTTTGGTCCATCAATGGCTATTAGCGAGGTTATGTAGGAATGGTGTCCCAAGACTCTGATTGTATGGAAATGGATGACAGGGAAGGGATCACATGAGTATTACATGTTGTGTTCCCTCCCTCTAGGGCTTCTGGTATTGGCCACTACTGGAAGACAGGAGACTGGGCAAGATGGACCTTTGGTCTGACCCAGTATGGCTGTTTTTATGTTCTTATATGATTTTTATGACTGTTGGAGTGTTGATCTTTATAAGAAATAGTTTACCTCCGCAAAGCAGGAGGTTACAATACAGTTTGCACTATTTGGGTATGTCTGAACTACATGGCTCCATCGACAGAGCCATGTAGATTTGTTTGTTCGGCAAAGAGAAACGAAGCCGTGATTTAAATAATTGCGGCTTCATTTAAATTTAAATGGCTGCCATGCTGAGACGACAAACAGCTGATCAGCTGTTTGTTGGCTCAGCGTGCTAGTCTGGATGCTCCCGCGCCGACATCAAAGGCCTTTATCGGCAGCCCTGTTATTCCTCGTGGGATGAGGTTTACCGGGGCTGCCAACAAAGGGCTTTGATGTCGGCAAGGGAGCGTCCAGACTAGCGCGCTGAGCGGACAAACAGCTGATCAGCTGTTTGTCGGCACAGCGTGGCAGCCATGTAAATTTAAATGAAGCCGTGATCATTTAAATAGCGGCTTCATTTGCCTTTGCCAAAACAACAAATCTACATGGCTCCATCGATGGAGCCACGTAGTTTAGACGTACCCTTAGATAGTAAGCTCTTTGAGGCAGGGACTTTCATTTAGTTGAGTCCTCTGGACAGTATCATTATATAAATATTAAAGAATAATATGGCCAATAATAATTACATTTTTTGTGATTAACTTAAATTTAGGCAAAAAAAAATCCTTTCCCCAATGACAAGCATCCATAGTGATTATTTTACATCTCTCTATGATAGGAAAAGCTATATTTTTCTGCTAATGAAAGCCTATTTTTTCATTATTCCTTAGACACTTTATTTGAAGCTGGTTGAAGAACCATTCTGTTGTTATTATTTAGACAGTTAATTTTTCAAATAAGTGTTTAATCAAAGCCTTTTGGTCCTGTACTGTAGAGTATGACTAGATGAGTCAATTAAACTAAGTTCTCTCTCACACTAGCACAATATAATTTTACAATGAATTCTTTTGGAAATCTATTGAATATTTCAATATTTAAATTCAGAAGTCCCATGATCCCATTTACTTAAACATTTTAAGATTTTTGAGGTTGATACATATTTGTGAATTTGAAAAGTGGGCCAACAGTTGTGTTGTTAACTGAAAAATAAATAGACTGCCACTATAAAATGTAAATGGCTCTTTACATTTATTGTGTCCTTTTGTCAGATTTG
This sequence comes from Pelodiscus sinensis, assembly GCF_052426305.1. NCBI lineage: Eukaryota > Metazoa > Chordata > Testudines > Trionychidae > Pelodiscus > Pelodiscus sinensis. The sequence continues at coordinate 206,983,404 of NC_143052.1, forward strand.
AATTCTCTCTGAGCTTAGGTAGTGCGCATTTTTAATAATATAAATACAATAAAGCAAATTATGCTTAGAAAGATATCTCCACTAAACTCAGTTCCATATTAAACATTAACTGGACATTCAGTTCATTAGAATAGTACTGATGTTGCTTAAAATGCATTCTACAGTCTTCAGAGTTTTTGTTTTGGGACTATAAAGAAGGTATATGATGTCTATGTTTTAAAAGCTGCTGTTCACAACACCAATAGAGCACATTTTTTTAAAATGTACAACGTGCACAATATTTAAACAAATTTGGTCTTCGTTTTTCATGTATATTCTCGTGAAGATGTTAATTATAAAGAATAATATTCAAAATAACTTTTAAACTAATGTACATAACTTGTCATATAGTAGTAACACATCTAGGTCTGTCCTTAGGGGAGTGCATGCATGGGGCAAATCAGCCTGAGAACTAGAACAGCCACATACAAAGTGCTAGTTAATTCTTTTTAGCTATGTATTTAGTTATATAATTTCTGATTAGACTAGTTAAGAAGTACTTTTCTCATTAACAAGGCCAAATTCCTGTAAAAAAATATAAAATACATTGTGATATAAATGGATCATTAATCTCCTTCACTGAAACTTGACCTTTGGGAATTCTCTATATCTTTCTCTTAGAAACAATATACTAGAAAAAGTGTTAGCGTCTCTTTTGGTTTTAAAAGAAAAGAAAAGGAAAAAAAGAAAGAGAGCCCCCAATTCATCATAGGGTAATTAATTCAATATTATTGCAAAAAGCTTTGCTGACCACCAGGAGAGAACAAACAGTGCATGTGGCTGCTAACCCAAGCAGTTGTCTAAAAATGTTTGCTGTGTTCACAGAGTGACGGAGATTATTATTATTATTTTTTTTTTACTATTTTCTGCTTTCTATTTGTCTGAAAATAGTTCAAGAATAGCCTTTTTCCGCAGACTTTTGGCAATTCAACTTCCAGTTCTGGATAGGACCATGAAATCAATAAGAAGAAGAGAGAAGAAAAACAATAAGAACAAATCAAGAAAAAATAATTAACCTAACTTCTGCTCTCAAATGTCTATCAGTTCATTTTTTGAATCAAAATTGTCATTGATGTTTCAATCCATTTTTATGAGCTGCTTTGCCAATCCTTAACAAATTGCTTACCATGAACACACCTGCTCTCTACTGTTCCAGAGAAGAACACTATATTCAGAATAAAGTCAGGCATACTTGTTTATTTAAAGAACGGGGGGGGGGGGGGGGGGGGGGGGGGGAGGGGGGGAGGGAAGGGGAAAGGCAATTATTTTAAAATGCCAGCTAATAATGCAAGTTATTATTGATAGTTTAACAGGTAAAATTTGGCATCTAAGATCTAGTGTAGGATTTTGATTTTCATTTTAAATTTCACCAGGCACTGGACTTTGGATTTACCATGCCCGAATTATCTTGTGCTCATGGTGCTGAAAAAACTATCAAAAAAGCTATTTCCCATTGACTAATATAAAGAACATTCCAACATCTATAAAATTACTAAGAAAGGGGGTAAACAAACAATATGAACAGAATAATAGAACAAAAGCAACGGTAATTTAAAAAAATGTAACACCTCTAAAACAAAATTGGGGAGAGAAGAAATGAGCCAGATTTCAGGAGGGATAGAGTCCCACATGTAGATGCCAGCACAACAAGAACTTCACTGCTTACTGAGTTCAGATGCAATGGCAGAACTCTTTAAGCAGGAGGAGGAATTGAGTGCAAAAATCCTTCAGATAAGGTTCAAGGAGGAGGTCTTGAATACAGCCAATGCTAGTTCCACTTTCTAAACCAATAAGGGTAATATAAACTGATTTCACCTTTAGTATGCAACCAATGCACAGAACGCAAAGCGAGCCGAATATGGTCACAGTAGCTCAAATCACTGAGGAATTGTGCAACTGTATTCTGACCAAGTAGAAGATAAGTCATGCTGATAAAGCTAGCTTAGAGGAAATTACAAATGTCTGATCCATACAAATTGGAAGAAGAAATATTTTCACATGGCCAGCCTAAAAAAAAATTATGTTTTTGCTCTCCAACTTTTACACTTGCCTTTTTAAAAAAACCTTACCCATCTTTTCTTAAGTCTAGGAAAAGCAGACACTATCAATATTTCTCCTAAAAAATACTGTGGCTCTCAAATATTTATTTCAACTGGGATCCTCAGCATGGGAAGAGTCTATAATATTCAGACGTGAATGCCAGCAACTTCAGTGTCTCTGTGATAGAGAAGTCAAATGGATAATTTGTAGAAATTTTAAGGCCGCAATCCTGCCAATGTATAATGTATTTGTTTAATTTAAAACATTTCAATCATCTCACTGAAGTGAATGAGACAACTCATGATTTAACTCAAATGATGGTACATTGTAGCAGGATCAGGACCTTTAGTTTGAAGATCATTATTCAGTATAATTCCAATAGTCTGGCATTCATATGCTTATTGAACAGATACTTAAGTAATTAATTAATATAATTTCTGTATCCTTTTGAGACAAGACAAGCCACTAGCACTTGAGATTAATTTATTGTCAGTCCTTCCAATTTGTGTATGAAATTAACATTTTCAAGTTAATTCTTTCACATTTATCTGCAACTATTTAATCTTCTGAGAACTGCATATTCCATAACCACCATGCCCTTCAAAAATTATTCATTCTATTTCTTAGAACTTTGAGAAATCAAGATATGATTAATCTTAAAAATCAGAGATAAAAGCCACTAAATAACAATTAATAATAACATGCTTTTTTAATAAATCTCATCGATGTAGTACATTTAGCAAAGAGAGCAACAAAAAGTAAGAAAAAGCTATATCAATTTTTACCCAATGACATTTCTGAAATCAACATTAGTCAAGAACACAGTTATGCAGAGTTATTTTGGACTACATTCCCTGGGCTTTTCATGGGACTGAGAGAGGAACCAGACACAATGTCCTACACTCATTGGTATTTATGTGCCATTATCCATAAAAACAGTGCCTCTAAGAATTAATACTTCAAGGAATTGTATTGAAACTGTAGGTGTGCATGTGCATGTATTTTAACACATTATACCCTGAACCAACTATTCCTGATCACACCATTTTTACATTTATTAAAGTGAAGGAATACAAAATACTGGCTAGTGACAGGCATAGCATGGACAAGCACAGTATAAAGTTCTCTGCCAATTAATTTCAGGCCTAATTTTCAACTTACCCACTCCTCCTATTTTAGATGTCTCCTCAATAGTATCTCCTTAACATTATTCAGGGAATGTCAACAAATGTCTGCTACTTATTCAGGCTTAACCACCAAACTTACTTCCATTTGTTGATAAAGCTAGAATATCCGCCAACACATTAGAAAACTGATTTGCATTTAGATACCATACATTATAATTCTATACTGTATATTACACCACAACACCCACAAAACCTCTTACAATAGCCAGACACTTTTATATTAACTTATCATTGCCTGATTTGAGGACTTCACAAATATTTATAAATTACAAAGTATCATTGTGGATTTATAGCTAAACCCCAAGGCAAAAGAAGTCTTGCAGAGGAATTTGAATTGAAATACAACAAACTTGACAGGTTTTAATTTTACACTGAATCTTAATTACACATGGAACCATAAACATGTATATTAGATAAACATGTTGCAACAGCACATGTGATTTAAAATCCTATGACTCAGATCAATATTAGAAAGATACCCCAAACTCAATTAACATTTTCCATATCCTCAAGATCATCAAATTTTTAAAATAGGAAGGCACGTTTTTTAGGTATTCATTAATATATATTTACGTATAATAATATTCTTATGAGAATTATGCTACACATGTTTTTATTGAACCCAAGCACAAAGGTAGCAAAACACTAATGTTCTTTCATGTCTTTCAAAGAAAACTTTATCATCATCATCAATCATTCTCACACAGGATGACATTAGCACAATGTAAAGAACAGCATTACATGATTGGTACTTACCTAGTTGGGTCTCCTGAATCGTCAGTTTACTTTCCAAAGGGTGCAAAAGCTTTGGTGGTTTATCTGTAAGTGGTGCTAGAGGGGAGAAATCATATGTATATAATTATTCTGGATATTATACATTATACAATATTGTTTGACATTTGCATACGTCATCTAATATGCCACCCTTTATTTAATTAAAATGTACACAGATTATGTACATGCATTCAGATGTTATGATGTGTATATTGTTTTCTAGCTGTAAGATAAATACATCACTTATAAATAGCATTTTTCATACTCAAGGTACTATTTAGATCTTGTCAAGGATTTTTGCACATAAGTTTTTTTTTTTTACCAAAAATATGTATCTGTCAAACTTTCCACAACATAACAAACATTTTTTGTTTTTTCAGAAAAAAATCTGACAAGTTTATAGATGTTTAATATTTATTTTAATAAAAATTGTGTATGAGAACATATTTGTTTACTGAAACCACAATTTTTAGTAATCAAAGGTGTTTGTTAATGATTTCCAACACAATTTGGACAAAAATATCAATTAGAATATTAGTAAAAGGATTAATGACACTTTTGAGAAAAGTCAGAAAACAAGTCAAGTTTTGAAATCTGGGAAATTGAAATAGTTTAGAAGTATCAAGATTTTCCACAAACATATTCTTCCATTTTTAGTCTTCCTTAATACTAGAGCAGTTAGACATATATTTAGGCATTTTCAATCTACACAATAAGGTCTGATTCTGTAAGTTACCACAAACCACCTCCAAATTGCTGTCTGAGAGCACTGATGGTTTTTGACAGCTGGTAAAAAGGAGCTTATCAAATTGTAGGTTCGACCCCTAACGTATTATCTTTATGTACATTATTTTCTTTTAAAAAAGCAAAGCTCAAACGTCAAATCATGCAGACATATTGGCACTCTTATCTTATTCATCTACCGACTTAATTGACCGAATCCACATTAATTATTGTTATTGTAAATAAGTCTTGCTTTTACTGATCTCTGACCGAAACACAGGAACATTTTTTTCTTCAATACCAGCAATATATGTCCATAAGAAAACCTTTCACTTTTTTATAGACACTCACACATTTTGAGTTGCTTTACTTTTTAATGACTACTGATTTTAGATTCTTTAATAGATAGTGTGGTCTATCATTGATTTGAAGCATATTTGACATGAGTTTATAATCTTTGTTCCATCCAGGTTGTCAGAATCACTACTCCTCACCCTGCATCGAGTTGGCACTATACACACAGATATGTGTTTGTCCTACTGAGTCTCCTCACTTTCCGTGAACTGAATGATGGTAGAAGTATTTTAGATAATCAGTTAGCTACTTTGCCTTCATTATGCTTTTTTGTGATCTCTGACTCAAATACCCATGTACCCTGAAATCCATCATAACAATTTTTCAACTCTGCAGCAAGCACAGAATTGATTGTTTAAGAGGGGCTGAACTTAAAAAGTTTCCTCTCTACAGATTCTCCCTCTCCTCCACTTCTCTGTCAGGGGCCAGGCTGGTTAGATATCTGGAATGCTGACCCAGTCATCACTGTTTAGGCATTGGGTCAAGTCTTTATGTCTAAAAAACATCAAAAGAGCTACAGCTGATTCACAAAATCTTGGTAGATCCTTCCAACAACAGTTCTTTTACCTTTGTGCAAATGCATTTTGCACTTACTGGGTTAAACCTCTTAGGCAGCCCACAGTTTTTGAAAGGCTTTACTTTACTGGAATGTATATTACTTTAGAATGTGTTGAATCTGAATTCATTTATTCTCTCTTTGTCTCTCTTTCTGTCTCATTCTCTGGAAGGAGGTCAAGTGAGTGGGAGGAGAAAGAAGTTAAGTTTCTGGGATATGACTTTTCTTAAGTACTTATATTGGTTTAAACTGCAAAGTTAGTCATTCACCTTTGTTAACTGCTCTTTAAAGACTTATAAGTCTGTCATTTAAATGTAGCTATGCCATAGTTTATGGAAATTATCAAATCAATGCTTACTTACCAGTACCTATTTTGAGGTTCTCAATCTCTTTTAATAGTCTCCAAAGCAAAGTTCTTTCATTGCTACACTATACACTTCATTGGTATAACCACTTTTCTTGAGTGTGTGAAAAACGTGTATCTGAATGTCAAGTTAAATTGACCTAATCCCTGGGTGAGACAGCACTAGTTTGAGGGCAGCATTCTCCTTCTCACCTAGCTACCACCTCTTAGAGAGTGGAGTACCTACAGTGACAGAAGCAGTCCTCCCAATGGCATATGTAATGTCTTCACTGAAATGCTACAATGGCACCACTGCAGTGCTTTAAGTGTAGATGAGATCATAGTAACTGGTAGAGATAATCTGAGTAAGAAAGGCACCCAAGTTACACAGCAACAGATCCACATTTCAGTTTTCTTTACATTACTTCCCTGAGGCATTGGAACTAAGGTAGCAGGAGCTAAGGTAGCAGTTTTCTGTAAATATCCATAACTACAGAAGATCACTTTAGTGCAGCAGGGATTAGGGATGTTAATCTCATAAAGCCCTGTCATTATGCCCAGGGACATTTATCTGAAGCATCAGACTTGCTTATAGCAGCTCTAGGATTATCAGAGAAGATGCAGCTTCAGTAAGTATGTTTTAATATTTATTTAATTTGTATATAATAAATTGGTCATTGCAACTACAAGTATAACAAAGAGGATAACTCTGCTGAATGGCCATTTAAGAAGATACATTCTGTGGGCAGTCAAGTTTACATCCATCATTTAATGGGGTAACCACAATGCATCCACCGTAGGGCCTCAATTTTGGGCCAAGTTCCCATTTCTTTATGCTGCTAAGAATGAAAATTCCTCATGGAACCCTATACTCAGGTCTACCAACAGGGAGGGGGAAGGAGGGAAAGGCAGCGACTTCCATGGGTCTGGCAATTCAAAAGGGCCTGGGGCTCCTGGCTGCCATCGCCACTACTGCAGCAGAGAGCGCTCAGGCCCTTTAAATCCTTGAGTTTAAAAAGCTCTATAATGGAGCTATGCATATCTTACAAGTTACATTTTATGTGGCTTCAGACCAGCAATACCTGGGGCCATCTAGGGAAAACTCTTTGGGATGTATTCTTAATTGAGAGGATAGACTATTTCGAAAGCCAAAACATTTAACAAGTTCTACTCTACAGAATTTTCAGGCAGGTAAACTGAGGGGGAGGTGTCAAATAATTACCATAGTGTCCCAGTAGAATCTACATAAGTCCTGGCTCCTAGTCCTCTAACCGTACAACATTTTCTTCTACATATTCTTCAAAAACAAGAGAAATTGACAGAGCCTATATTTTAACTGGTTTCTTTAGCAGATTAAACACCTTATTTTCCTATTCATAAAGTTTGCTCCCAAACAATATCTAAGTTTTGCAACATACCACTAAATCTTAACACACAAAGCATTTTTGCAGTATTTGTATTATTTAATCAGTTTTACAAATAAAACCTTTTTTTCCCTCCCTTTATTTTTCATAGATATTTCAAAGAGTGACAAAAATGTCATGGGAGATTACACAAATTAATAACTTTTAGCAATAGCTGTTAACATAACAAAATGCTTTCAGTTACAGTTAAAATAGAACATACACCAGGAATTTTACTGGGAGAGCCCTTTTCTACATATTTTGCACTGGTATTACAAAGTTTGTTGTGCTACGGTAAAAAAAAATCAGTGCCCAAACAGGACTCCACGGTTGTCAACCATTATCAACATGCTATACTCCATAGCCCCTTCAAACATCTCAAGGAGAGAATTCAGATTCCTCCTTCCCAGAACCTCAGAATATCCCTACCAACTGAACTAATAAAAAATCTTCATTATCTGCTTTCCTTATAGGCTGATTATACACAACTGAACTATTCTAAAGCAGCAGAGGGCTGTTGTACTCATTCATATGTAGTTCTAATTCAAGCTATTCAGAATCTCTCAAGTTTTCTTCCAGCTCAGCTTCTCACTTTGCCAGGTCTCATGAGGCAGGCTCATTCATCATTAGTTCATGACTTCGCAATCCATTTTTGGGGTAATGACTCTAGTGTTACATTAGAACTTCACTGTAGGACTGAATAGGAGGAGGAAGGAAAGGAATCCCCTGAGCATAAGGGGAAGTATTCCCACACTGAATTATAAGGTAATGCATCTCTCCCCTCTTCTTGAAGCCCTCATCTTCCTCCCTATGTCCTCTCTATGTCGCTAAAGTAGACAGGATATGACCCTACCCACACAGGCAGAGGATCTCATGTTCCTCAAACATATTTCCTACTTTCCAGACAGACTTTTCAAGGTAGAGTTCCTGCTCAACAGGCAGTATTCCATGCCCTCTGCTGTTTCCTGGGATGACGGCAGAGATCTAGGAGCATGGAAAGAATGGGGCAAAGGACATCAAACAAGATAGGAGAAGAATGTTTTGTTCAATAGAGGGGACACAATGGATGCAGACTCCAGATGCAGTCACTCCTCCTTAGTATAATTAATGCTAGCGAGATTAGGCCAAGTTGACTGCTCTAAGAAGTGATTATTCTGTAGGCATGAAATGCCTCAGGATTTACAACTACACTAATGGTTATATACCTTTCATAAGTAGCAAGTATTGTAAAGAAAAATAAGAGAAACTGTAACAGGTAAATATCTGAAAGTTATCTGTTTAAAAATGTGAATAGTGTGAAAGTATGTTATGCACGTTGTATAGGTCTCACTACAGATAAGTCATCACTTACCAGAAGTCATTATACATGACAAAAGCCAAGATATCACAGTTTAGTGGACTGTAGAAGACAGCTACTAGCACTTCATTTTGTGCTTTATCTGTTAGGACAGGGATCCATAAACAGTGAAGATCATATTCTTCAAAGTTATCTGTGAGTCAGAAACAACCTGTACTATTTTTGACAGAGCACCATTCCTCCCTTTTTGCCCACTCATTCATTACTAAATATTATTATTTAAATATTCTGATTGTTTGAAACATCCCACCAGTTTCAGTTATAGCATCTAGGTCAAATTTATGCTCATAAATGAGCAATTCTAATTCATATTCCTCTTATTGGTTATCTCAGCTCCTAACATTAATGTATAGGAAATTCAAGAATTTCTTCACTTCTCGTCCTTTGTTTTTTGTTTAGTTACTCAACATCTTGATTTAGTTCTCAGTGCTCATAGAGTCCTTTTTAATTTATCCTTTCCTTTTTGCTGTTATTTTAACTCCTTTCAAAAAACTCTAGCCAGCATATTCACAAGGAGATTGGTCTCTTTCTTTTGAGGGGGATGCCATTGAAACTAGAGAAGATGGATCAATGTTGCACAGAAACAACACCCTACATCCTACCACTTGTCTAACTGACTCATTTCTAGAAGGTATGTCTTCCTTTGCTTGCAGGACAGGAAGAATCTCAGAGAAATTGTTTGAATATTCTTTTTCTTCAATATGCTTCTGAGTCCCCTGAAATCATTTTATATCCTACAATACAGTGTCACTAGTACCAATATGAGTTGTCACCAATAGATATTTGCCCAGAGACTGCAGAAGCCTTTACAGAGGTATCTCATTTCCTGGCTCTGCAAAAGCAACACACTATGTAGTTGTCTTCTGAATATTGAATCTCCAACAAGGATGGTCTGACTCCTTGGACAATTGGACAACTCTAATGGTGTGGAATTCTGAGTGCTTCTCTTGTCTCTGTTGACTGCAGTCTATCCTCAACCCTCTCCTACTATGTGGAATGCCACTATGATATCTTGCCTCTAGCGGTTATGAATTACCGGGGTTGTGTCTTGACTTCCTCTCTCTCACATTCCTTTCTATTCTTTGAACCTGGGGTACTGGTGGTTTCTGAACCTAGTTGTCTAAGATCTCCTTAATTTCTTATTCTTAGTAGTATCTCAGCTTGCCCTTCCAAGCCAAGTATCTTTTATCTTCAGGAAGGAAATAGAATGCATTTGATGCAGGACACTGCCACCACTATTTCATTGCTGTCCATTTTGATATCACAGTTCATGCTAAGCTTAGAAGGAAAGCCTCTAATGTTCAATTTCCAATGTCCCTCCAAAACTCCAATGTTAATAGCTTGTCTTCTCTGCTTACCTAAGTTCCAAAGGCTATATATAGGGCTATATAAGAAGTGCAAAGGCTGCACAAGAGCAAGATTTATAATTAAGCCAACCTGAAATGGACAACCCAACAATCTGCCAAAAACATTCTGCAAAATTGCCTGGAGAAAACTGGTTCAATTATTTAATCCAGCATTTCACAGATAGGTCAGCTGGATCCAGCATCACCTTAGAGGCATCAGGTATGTTAAGCTTCAGTAAGATGATTGGAATGGGCCCATATGTAATTTAGTTATCTCCATGGCTGATTTAAGATATGATGATATGTTTTGAAAAAGGTGTGAAACAGCATGTATTTAGAAAGAATTCTGTCTCTGGCTTTAATCTCATAGTTTTCATCACCCCTTCCTTTAAAAAAATAATTACTCAAGATATTTGAGTGAAAACAGGATTATGGTTTCTTAACAGTTCATCTGCTACTGCTGCTTATTTCACTCCTGAAGTCATAATCCCCTTTGTGACATCAAAAATTGTTTCTACAATAACAATTCTGAAGTTGGAAATAGAAGAAAGAGAAGCAGCAGCAGCAGGAGTAGATTAAGAAACAAAGATCCTGTTATCATGCAAATGTTTGTAGCAATAAAAATCTGGAACTAGAAATACAAAATGTAGGCAAAGATGCAGGAATATTTGTAAACAGTAATTCTCAACGTTAAGTAAATGTGGCCCCTAATGACCAAAGACAGCTGGGATACTGGGGGAGAGGAGCACGTGTACAACCAGATGTTGGGTTTATCATTATCTGTTCATTTCTAATTGAAGCTGACATGACATTTGAGCCAGCCCTGTGAATTCAGGGAAGCTATAAAGCTGCACATATTACTTCTTTTTTTCCTATTAGCTTTCTTGAACATATACAACAATTCTCAGTGGCCCTCAACAGAAAGGCTCAGATAATCAAAATACTGTCATCACAAACTATAATAAAGTCTGAACTAAAATTAAAAAAAATAGGATGCTGAGCATATACAGTTAAAATAGAACAATGAAATATCACCCCAACATCTTTACAGGATCAGTCTTCCCATCTGATGGATTTACAATTAGATCTTAATAAAGAAAAAAAGAATTTTAACTCTAAAGACTTTTAGTTGCAGGACAAAATCCAAAGCGAGTGCACAATTGTACTCTCAAATGTACATGGTTGTCTCAACTTCAGTATTGCCATTTTTCTATATCCAAAGAACCCCAACAACATGAATAGCAGAAAAGTGGCACCATATAGCTCTGAGAAAAACATTTTGCTCTAAAGAATTTTTCTGTACTGCTCTATTCTATTCTAGCTCCTGTACTGTTCCTATTACACTGGTATCAGAGAGTCTATTAACTGAGTGAGTAATGTTCAGAACTGATGGCTGGTTGTCAGAAACATTTCCTTAAAATATGTGTATGAGTGCACTCACACCCACAGTGTCATAACACTGAAAGAATGGCACTGTAATAAATAAATAAAATAATAATAATAATAATACATTGCTATGGTTGAAATATCACTGCTAAAAGGTACATATTCCAGTCCAGTAAGCTATAATATCTGCTTCAGAATATGACTAATCTCTTGGGTAGACTGTAAAACAGCAATGTTCAAGTTATAACCAAGCAAGAAAGAAAATCCTCATATGGACTTTAAAAAAAAATCTTTTAACCATTTCTATATGTTTAAACCAGTTAATGATAGGTTTACTAGCAATGTAACGTACAGGGCCTCGCTCAGAAGTGGAGATGAATAAAGGATGTAAATTATGCCCATTTGTGAAAAAAGAGCCATTTTCAAGGATGTTAATTCATACTGGGATTCACTGTTGTAGAATTGCTCAGGCATAAAATCCTTTCATACTGCGTGAGTTGGCCAAAATGATGGTTCAGATCTATAAAAGGTGCACAAAAGAGATGACAAAGGGTGGACAGGATAAAGGTTCATAAAATCATGAATGGTGTGAATGAAGTAAATAAGAAGCACATTTACTCTTTCTTATAACACATGAACAAGGTGTTACCAAATGAAATTAATACTCTGAAATAGCTTAGGTCGAGATAGAACATCTACACTACAGGAAAGCCTGGAAATTAGTCCGAGGCAGGCTCTCCTAATATGGACATGTGACCTCCATTTAGAGCCCCAGGAACCGGTGGGGAATAATTAATGGCTTAGAGGAGGAGCTATTTTAAAATAGCAGCAGTGGAGCATCTATACTACTTTTATTCCAAAATAGCTATTTTGGAAGAGGTTTTATTTCTCATGCAATGAGGTTTGCAAACACCAAAATAAGCTGCCTGTTATTTCAAAATTATTTTGAAATAATGGGATGACTGTGTAGATGCTCTTATACATATTATGGAATAACAGACGTTATTCTGAGATAATGCTGCTGTGTAGAAGTACCCTATGGGTATGTCTAGACTACATGGCTCCATTGACAGAGCCACGTAGATGAGGTTTCTAGACACAGGGAAATGAAGTGGCGATTTAAATAATCGCCGCTTCATTTACATCAAAATGGCTGCCGTACTGTGCCAATCGGCTGTTTGGCGGCACAGTGCAGTAGTCTGGACATTCCACAGTCGACAAGGGAAGCCCTTGTCGACCGCCCCGTTATGCCTTGTGGAACTGGCACAGCGCGGCAGCCATTTTGATGTAAATGAAGCGGTGATTATTTAAATCGCTGCTTTGTTTCCCTTTTTCGAGTACACTAATCTACATGGCTCCGTCGACGGAGCCATGTAGTTTAGATGTACCTTATATGTCCCATAGTCTCTAGTTTGGCCTACATATATTTGCAGTAAGAACTTGTAGATTTTTTTGTCTTCCTCTATATCCATTTATTATGTCATGACCATATAAACAGAGAAATGGTGATAATGATCCACATAGCTCAATAGCTTGTCTTCTGACATTGGTTGCTGGGAGATGCTTCAAAGAGAATGTGCAGAACAGGGTAATTATCAAATAATCCACCTGTTGTCCAGCTGCATCTTCTTGAAGATGTTTAGGGACATCCAAGTTTGGGTTTGAGTCACTGACCATTTTGGCTAACAGTCACCGAGGGAGCCATTCTTCCAAATTTATCTTTAAAAACAAATCCAATTATACTCTTGGCCTTCATAAGATCCCCAAACAATAATTCATGCACCATCATAAATTCTGTATTTACCTTTCCTGAGACTGCTTTCTGCATCCAGTACTTTCATATTATCCTTTACGTTTTCCCTATTTTTAAAATACTGAATACAGTTATCACATAGTAAAGCCCTCCTTAATTAAATCAAAGTTCATGCTATTTTCTTTGTAACATTAAAATAATTACTGTTCAATTATCCATTTTGATTAGCTTCATGAAGTTCTTTCTGCATAATCTTCAGGTAATTATACAGGTATCTGAATTCTCTTGTTCAGTTTCCCTTCTTCCATTGCCAGTATGTTCTCTAGACTTTCGTCTTTCCTTTTCCTATCATCCTGTCCTTGGGTTTCACTATCTGCTATGATTTTTCTCAGCAAATTATCTATAGTTACTATACCTGGAATTTCCCCTTGTAATGTCTGTAATTTAGATTTTTCTCCAAGACACTTGGAGTGTGTATTTCTCTTAAGATTTTTTTTACAGTAAAATATTTATTTTTAATGCTAAACAAGAGATTAAAAATCCTACCTATACCACATTTCTGACCTTCTGATTAGCTTTGTGATTTCCCTCAGCTTTCTCCTGTTTAAAGTTAGGGCAGAAAATGATCTTGGAAAATGGAAGCTTATGAAATATAAACTCTGGATGTTCACTGGTATTTTTTTTCAGGTTTCTGATAATGATGTCTGTCATGAGACCCAGGTAGAAGAACAGTATCCTCTGTCTTCTGCCCACTTTCAAGTCTTCTAGAGAGCTCAGATTTAACAACTCTGCATTTCAGGTTTTACATACAAGATTTTGTTTCCTTTATCCACATTTTCCTGGAATCTCGGAATGCTGATCACATTCTGCCTTCTTTAATTTAAACTTCATCTCTCTCCCATTCTCTGTGCTCCAAAAGCATCACACCGTTCTTCAGATCAGTCCCTCTCTCACTTGTTTCTTCTAGGCCAGTTTCTCTCACAGTGACTTGATTTCCCAAGTCAATTTATTCTGGGATTCTGATGTTTAAAAGGTAGGTACGAATTATGTATAGGTACTCATTATACTCGCGATTTTACGGTAATCCCCAGCCTTGTAGTCACTTGGGGCAGGGGCTAGGGTGTCCCCACTCTGGGGTACTCTCTGCACACTGCATGCTTTCTTGACCCAGTGATCATTTCATACAGTTCAAAGCAAATACAATTTATTAAACAACAGATTAAAAAGAAAAGAATAAGGAAAAAGGAGAAAGGTTAAATGAGAACACATAGTCCTGCTCTGTAGCGTGGGTACATCACAAACAGCAGTCTGCAGAGTGTAAGGACAGTTCAGAATCTGTTCCTTATAGGTTCCAGGGCTCTTTCTCGGGCCCTGGCTGTGCTGCAGGAGGGGCTGCAGGTTGGACATGCTTGCTCTGGCAGTGACCACATGGCCTCAGGCTCTAGGTAGCAGGATCCCTCTCCCAGTTGGAGTTACAATCCCTCTCCAAGTCTGGCCTGCAGGGCCTCTTGGCTGGTGGCATGTCCCTGCCCAGAGCCTCTTTTCCCCCCTTTGCTGGTCCCAGCTGCTCACTACACCCAGCTGCAGATTGTGCTGCTTTGCCAGACTTCAGCTCCTTATGTTGCTTCTCTGACCCATTTGGCTCTCTGGTCACTGCACGTCTGCTGCTCACCACAGGGTCTGCACTCCTTGGGCTATGTGTGTGGCTCTGTCACTGCAGGTCTGCCCCTTAGCGCAGCTTATACTCAGGCTGTGTGTGCCTGGCTATGACATTGCCATTGCAGGCCTGTCTTGCCACTTAGCTTGCTTTTTCTGCTGCTCTTCTCAGCTCTCTCTCCTTTTCCTCACAGAGACCCAGAAAATCCCAGCTCACACGGAGGACGGGACCTGGCCTTCTAATTCTCCAATTGATCTGTCCAATCTGTCAATCAGGCTGAGCTGGAGTGTTGGCCTCTTCCCATTGTCCCTGTCAGCCTCAGGGCCCTGATTTCTCATGGACCCTTCCCCTTTTGGTACTGGGAGCTGGCCCCTTACATATGGATGATGGAGCAAAGGTTTATGATAAATGGCATCACATAGCTACACAATTGATCACACAGGTGTCACTGCCCCCCACACAGTCTTATACCCACATTGAATGCATATGGTTTTTCCTGGTAGAAGTCTAGCCAAAGGAGAATTAACTAGGCACAATTTTTGTCCAAAGCCCTGTTTGAAGTGTAACCACCTTGATAGTAGTTTCCTCTCCAGTCCCCATAGAACTTCTCTATTTTTACATGGTTGTATGATATCAAAGTCTATCATAATGCATTATTTTAAAAGCAATTACCAAGAAAAAATAATCCCCAAAGGGAACAAATATGCCTAGGAGCAAGAGAACCCAGTTCTCTTTAAATAAAATTTGCTATGCATATAAAATTAATATGGTGAATGCTGTTATATTACTTCTTCTATCAGTGTGTATATAGTATGTAACTTGACAACACACTGAGATTTGACATTGTAAGATTTGCTCTGAAAAAAACCCACAAACCTTCCAGAATTGGTAGTTCCACAACTATAAATTTCCTCCCAGTTGGTAGTTACACAACTATAAATTTCCTCTTCTATTTATCTACTGTTTATTTGAAAGAGTTTGTCTGGGAGCAAGACTTACTGACCATCCACCTGTTTGTTCAAGAACTGGACCTAAGTAGTAGGAGCTAGGACCAACAAATTTGGTAGGCTGCTTCCTCTCCTCATAACTGAAAACAAAGTAAGGACTTGATTTGGCATGGAAAATGGGATGCGCCTGAAATGCAGTTGTTTTTCATAACGTGGAAAGGGAGGGAACTGCTAACAGTTACATTGTGTAATGACCACAGTGGGCAACAAGGGGCCAGAGATGGGGACCAAAACAGCTATATCACCATTGGAGCACTAGGGGCAGGGATGGAGGCAAATTTCCCATCCACTGCCCTGGCCAGCACAGCCTCCACTGTGACCAGCCCTGGAGAGAACACTCCCAGTCAGTGTAGCCCCTGCTGAGGCCAGCCCCATGAGGGAAGCCACCACCCGACCAGTGCCACCTCTGCCCCAGGGAGCTGCTGCTTAGCCAGCACAGCATCTAATGGCTCCCGTACTCCCTATACCCTCATCCCCCAGCCCTGGCCCCACCCCCACACCTCTGCATGGCCGGCTTTAGTCCAATTCACCTGATTCCCCTGCGCCCTAAAGCTAGAGGGCCCCGTGCCCTAAACCCGGAAGTGTGCTGGGAGCGCTGTAGGGGGGAAGTCGGACCCTGGGTTTGGCTGGCAGGTAAGACTCTGTCCTGTAGCTCAAACAAACTTTGTGTGTGGGTGGGTTTTTTGGTGAACAAAAAAATCCCAGCTGCCTGGGCTGCATCGAAACAGTTCGAATTGGACCCCATACTTCCCAAAGCCAGCCCTGCATCTCTGGTCCCCTACCTTGAAGGACCCAAGGAATGCTGGGTAAATCTTCAAGTAAACAATATAATACATTTCTATGATAAAAAAATCAAAAGGGAAAGCCAAAAGCAATGACATTACTATTGAAATTAATTCTCTGCTAAAATGGACCTAGTCCAAATGACAATTAGAAAAAAATTTCCAAGTGGAGAGAGATTGATAAAAAAACAATATAGAAAAGAAATGTAGAAAAATAAAGATTAAACTGCATCATTTCACTTTCTGGTTCTACATTCAGGAACTAAATTACATTTCTTCAAACAACAGTTGATCAGAAATTTTGCACAATTTTTGATGGAAATGTAGTTTCTGTAAAACTAAAATTTTACAGGGGAAGATTCAGTTCTCAACATAAAAATGTTCTACTTGTTAAACTGGATGGAAACATTTTCTTTCAGATCAACTTGATATTAATTTATGTCCACTGAAGCATCAATGGTGCCTCAAAGATATTGTAGTTTGAATACATTTGTCTTTTTTATGGGCTTGGGAGCTTGGGTACACTCCATCTCCAATGATGCACTATGGCAGGGGTGGACAAAAGGGCCTTCACGGGCCGGATCCAGTCTGCCAAGCAGGTTGATCCAGCCCATGGAGACCTTGACGCCCATCTGCCCCCATGCCAATTAGGGCCTGGGGACAGAGGAGCACATGAAACTTCCTCCCGCCCTGTGAGGAACATGTGGCAGTTCAAAGTGCTACGCGCTCCTTTCAGCGTGGAGGAGCTGTCACGCGCTCCCCAACCTCCAAACCCTGATTGGCCTGGGGGCAGAAGAGTGCAGGAAGCCTCCTCCCATCATGAAAGGAGCACATGGCACTTTGAAGTGCCGTGCACTCCTCGCAGGGCTGTGGCAAGGCAAAGGAAGCTTTTTGCAGCTCCCCTGCCCCCAGGCCCTGATTCGTCTGGGGATGGGGAGAGCATGAAGCCTCTTCCCACTTTACCCCTGCCCTGCGAGGAGCATAAAGCACTTCAAAGTGCCATATGCTCCTCACAGGTTGGGAGGCGGCTTCGCATGCTCCCCCTCTCCACTCCCAGGCCAATCAGGGCCTGGAGATGGGGGAGCTGCGTGAAGATTCCTTCACCCTGCTCCCACCCTGCATGAGCGTACAGCACTTTAAAGTGCCGTGAACTCCTCACAGGGTGGGAGGAAGCTTCCTGGGCTCCTCCGCCCCCAGACCGTGATAGGCTTGGGGGTGAGGGAGCGTGGGAAGCCTCTTCGCACCCTGCCAGGGGCATGGGTGCCTAATGGGAAGGAGGGAAAAGGGGCTCCCCCACCCTCAGACCAATCATGGTCTGAGTGTGAGATAGCCCAAAAGCATCCTGGCCCTGCCCCCTTCTGGGTTTAGGGCCCACCCTTTTCAGGTGGCTCAGGGCCACTTCAAACATTTTTGAAGTGGCCCCCAGCCCAAAATTATTGCCCACCCCTGTATTATGGTCTTCCCTCTGGCAAAAATCACCCTGATACTATAAGAATCCTATGACCATAGTGCATGACAAGAGATGTGTGTTTAGGAAGCTGGATATAAAAGAGAAATGAAGCATGAGGCACCTGAACTCAAATAAGTTTACAGGATACGTCAGGCAGATGTAGTTCAATGTCAAATGAAGCTGAAACTAAACATTTTGATTTAGTTAAAAATAATGTTGCACACCTGAATCAACTAATTATTTCATTTAGAGCAAATATATGAAAATGAATTTTTCAACATTTACAAAATATTTTGTAACTTTCTATTACACACACACACACACACAAAGTTCAGAGACAAAAGCAAAAGTCAAAAATACCAAAACATTTTCGCTGGATGGAAATGCAAATTTTCTACAAGCTGCAGTCAAGAACTAAAGATTTTGTAGAACATCATGCAAAAATGTGTCGGACCATTTTGAGCTAAACTGGGGTACATTTTCAAAAGTGAATTAGGCATAGAGAGTACAATTTTCAAAAGTATCTAATGATTTAGAAGGTTAAGTTCTGTTTTCAAAAGAGACCTTAGCGCATAGGTGTAGAGTCAGGCATATAACTGATCTTTTGGTGCAAGCACCAAACAAAAAAAATACTTGGTTTCATTCCAAAAAAGGTTTGGAATTTGTCAGTGTAGCAGAAAAGTTCCTAAAGGCTGTAAAATAGATGGACATGGACAACACCACGCTGCTTTTTTAAGCTGTCCCTGAAAACATGTTCCCACCTGAAGCCAATCAGGTCAGAAATTATCAATAGTTTTTGGTTGCCCCAAACTGCATTTTTCAGCCTATAAATTATTCATCAGAAATGTTCCCAGCTCTGCATAGAAGCTTAAGTCTCAGATTTTTACAGGTATTTAGGGATTTCGCTCTTAGCATTGCAAATACAAACTGATTTAGAAACCTAAATCTCACTTTTAAAAAGGATTTAAAGATTGAGGATCCTAAAACATGGAGGTGTTGCAACACAGAATCACAATGCCAAAATGCTTTTAAAGTATGGGCCTAAATCTTATTGAAAGTCAATGGGCCTCACGCCTCAAAATGCTAAAATAATTTTAAAAATGTGACAAACACTTTTGACAATTTTACTATTAGGGTCAGATTCACATAGGTATTCAGGGATAAATAGCTACATACTATTTTTGAAAATGTTCTTAAACAAGTTAGATATCTAACTCCCATTACAAGACATTCTGTTTTGATCTTTAAATGATACAACATAACCTACTCTTCTTTTTCCTTCAGATTTTAATGGAGAATTCAAACATCACTGTGGAAACCAGACATTTTCCATTAAATTGTGTTTAGTAAAAAACTCACACTCTTTTTTTGGTAAAAAACCATCTAGATAGAAACATTTGGAACAATGCTCTTACGAATGAATGAGAAATCAGTGGCAAAGAATCTGGGTATAAAGTCTACATCTAATTTGCTTTATGTGCAGGTATATCCCAGTCCTGATTCAAAGGACTGACTGTTTCTCTGAAAAGTTCAAATGTGCCTGACCTTCCACTTTGCTCTAGTAGCTTTAGATGAGGATGATTAAACTTTTCAAAAATATTCAGATAGCAATAAAACAAAACCTATTCACTCTATATATACTGATAGTCTTACAGAATCATAGAATCATAGAACTGGAAGGTCATCAAATCCAGCCCCCTGCTCTAGGCAGGACCAATTCCAACTAAATCAACCTGGCCAGGGCTATGTCAAGCCGAGACTTAAACACCTCTAGGCATGGAGACTCCACTACTTCCCTAGGTAAACCATTCCAGTGCTTCACCACCCTCCTAGAGAAACAGTTTTTCCTAATATCCAACCTGGACCTCTCCCACCACAGCTTGAGACCATTGCTCCTTGTTCTGTCACTACTGTGAACAGCCTCTCTCCATCCTCTTTGGAACCTCCCTTCAGGAAGTGGAAGGCTGCTATCAAATCTCATCTCACTCTTCTCTTCTGCAGACTAAACAGACCCAAGTCCCTCAGCCTCTCCTCATAAGTCTTATGCTCCAGCCCCCTAATCATTTTGGTTGCCCTCCGCTGGACCCTCTCCAATGCATCCACATCCTTTTTGTAGTGGGGAGCCCAGAACTGGACACAATCCTCCAGATGTGGCCTCACCAAAGCCGAATAAAGGGGAATAATGACATCTCTGGATCTGCTGGCAATGCTCCTCTTAATGCAACCTAATAAGCCATTAGCCTTCTTGGCTACAAGGGCGCACTGTTGACTCATATCCAGCTTCTCATCCACTGTAACCCCCCAGGTCCTTTTCTGCAGAACTACTACTTAACTGGTTGGTCCCCAGCTTGTAACTATGCTTGGGATTCTTCTGTCCCAAGTGCAGGACTCTAAATTTATCCTTGTTGAACCTCATCAGATTTCTTGTGGCCCAATCCTCCAATTTGTCGAAGTCATTCTGTACCCTATCTCTGCCCATAAGCTTATCTACCTCTCCCCCCAGCTTAGTGTCATCCACAAACTTGCTGAGGGTGCAATCCATCCCCTCATCCAGGTCATTAATAAAGATATTGAACAAAACCGGTCCTAGAACCGAACCTTGGGGCACTCCGCTAGAAACCGACTGCCATCCTGACATCGAGCCGTTGATCACTACCCGCTGGGCTCAGCCTTCTAGCCATCTTTCTATCCATCTTACCGACCATTTATACAATCCACATTCCCTTAACTTGCTGGCAAGTATATTGTGGGAGACCGTATCAAAAGCCTTGCTAAAGTCAAGGTATATAATATCCACTGACTTTCCCACATCCACCGAACCAGTTACCTCATCATGGAAGCTAATCAGATTGGTCAGGCATGACTTGCCCTTTGTGAATCCATGCTGACTATTCCTAATCACTTTCCTCTCATCCAAGTGCCTTAAAATGGGTTCCTTAAGGATCCCTTCCATGATTTTTCCAGGAACCGAGGTAAGACTGACCAGCCTATAGTTCCCTGGCTGGCAACCAGAGCACAGGTCTTAGAAAACCTGCTTCCTGTAACAGTAATCAAATGCTGTAAAAGTTATTTTTATTGGGGGAAAAAAGACAGCATTACATGTGTTGCAGTTTTTAGACATATTGAATGTAATTGTTATTGAAGGAGTTGAAAAAGTTGTATCTCTGGCATCTGCGAAGTTTGTTCCCAGGAAGTAATTTTAGTTTGGTAAGATTCTGTGCCCAGTGCTGATAGAACAAATAAATTGTCATCCAGCCAATAACTGTGGAAAGTGGCTATTTGATTATGATAATGAAATCTCCCTTTGGGCAGACAAAGATGCAAATAAATGTTATTATGCAGGGGTAGAAACCACCTCTTTCTTATGCATGGATCTACCTAAAAGCAGTTAGCCCTAATAGAGGCCTCTGCATTTGAGGATCTTTAATAGTCAGAAATAAAATAGGCCCCTGATTAGGCAAGGTTTATATAGTGCTGCTAAGCTAGCTTAAGGACACAGCACTACATAAGACAGAACAACTATCAGGAAGGGAGCCTCTCCACTGAGAATTAACTGTATACTCTTCCTCCTACAGCTCCTTTCCAAAGAAACAGCCAGTTTAAAAACAACAATTTTTGCTCTAAGCAATTGTGACTTTTTGCATGGTGTGTATGGACATATTTTAGAGTTTAGCAATGAATTTATCTGCTCACCTCTAACAAAAAGGTTGAACGACTCTCGTCTGGGACTCTCTGGTCTGGCAACATCTGTAGTCTGAAGGACTATGGATGTTGCTGGATCAGAGAGCCCCAGCCACAGAGGTCGCCAGCAGGTGGGTGGAGTTGATCTAGCAACCCAGCAGCCTACAGAGAGCCCAGCCAGCAGCCAGGCAGCTGCAGGATCAGCAGCTGGGAGTGGAGACCTACTTGGGGCAGGGAGCTCCAGCCAGTGGCTGGGAGTGGAGCCCCACTGATGGGCTAGCAGTGGAGATTCACTGGGGGCAGGAAACCCTGGTTGGCAACCAGAGCACAGGCTGGCTGGGAGCAGGGAGCCCCAGTCAATGGCTAGGTGCAGAGCCCTTCCAGAGGTAGGGAGCCTGGCTAGCAGCTGGGAGCAGATCCCTGCCAGCATGCTGGCAGCCCACAGGGCCAGCGACTGAAAGTGAGGTTGAGCTGGCAGCCAGAGCAGAATCGCATTGGGGGTAGGCAGCCCACAGGCCTGGCAGGCGGGGTCAGAGCCCCACCAGTGCTCTGGGGCCAGCAGATCTTGGCAGACAGGTTGGAGGGGAGCTCTGGAGGCCTGATCTCCCCTCATCCAGCAAACTTCCTTGTTTGGGACCACTCACATCCAGATGTTGTTGGACCAGGGAGGTCCAACCTGATGGGTAATACTTATGACAATAAATATTATCATAATTCTACCTAACATCCTTAAACTATGTGGGGCCAGATTTTAAAGGTACTTAGATGCTATGGGATTTTCAAAAGTGCTAGATACCTAATTCCTATTAAAATCAAAGGCAGTTAGATGCGTATTGTAGTAAAATGAAGGCCTAAACATAAGCCCATGCAGCACAGGCCTGGTTTGAGGCCTAGCTAACAATGGGCAAAACATAGCTAACAAAGCAAAGCTTAGATGCGAACAAGAGGCAGGCCCCAGATCACAGAAATTGGCACAAGCAGGACTGAGAGTGCAAAACACTAATTAGTAATAGGTCCAGGTGCAGAACAATAATTGGTACTGGTGATAAGTGGAAAGCACAGAATATCACTAGCTCACTAAAAAAAGACCTTGTTGCCCACTCCTCACAGATATAGACCCAGGTTCAAGAAAGGGTCTAAAATGACAGCATGATAAATAGAAATGATCTAGTCAAACCACAAGGTACAGGGATAGAAATGTAGCCCTGTTAGTCTGGTCTAGCTGAAACAAAAAGCAGTACCATGTAGCACTTTAAAGACTAACAAGATGGTTTATTAGGTGATGTGCTTTCGTGGGCCAGACCCACTTCCTCAGATCAAATTTTGGAAGAAAATTGGCATGACCATATATACCAAAGGATACAATCAAAAAAATGAACACATATGAAAAGGACAAATCAAATTTCAGAACAGAAGGAGGATGGGGGGGGAGGTAAATGTCTGTGAGCTAATGATATTAGAGGTGATAATTGGGGAAGCTATCTTTGTAATGGATAAGGTAATTAGTGTCTTTGTTAAGACCTAGGCATAAAGTGTCAAATTTAAGCATGAATGACAGTTCAGAGGATTCTCTTTCAAGTCTGGTGTTAAAATGTCTTTGAAGCAGGATGCAGGTAATCAAGTCGTTGAGACAATGCCCTTTCTGGTTGAAATGGCAAGAAACTGTTTTTTCTTTGTGATCCTGGAACGAGGTGTACCGGTAGTTCGAATTAGAGAGCCTAATTCGAACTACCTACTCAGTGCCATGTGTAGCCGCGGGCATGGAGTCCGCACTAAGGGGGATTTAAAAATGGCGGTGCCCGGCAAGATGCAAATGAAGCCCAGGATATTTAAATCCCGGGCTTCCTTTGCAACTTCGAATGCCTACATTTGCCACCCTAGTGTTCATTTTTTTGATTATATCCTTTGGTATATATGGCCATGCCAATTTTCTTCCACTGTTTGATCTGAGGAAGTGGGCCTGGACCATGAAAGCTAATCACCTAATAAACCATCTTGTTAGTCTTTAAAGTGCTACATAGTCCTGTTTTTTGTTTCACAAGGTACAGGGTGATGGGTGGTATCTAAGTAGCATCAGAGGGTGGCAACCTGACAACGTGAGTAGTGAGGTGTGATTTGTTTTTTCCCCACAATTACCCTTTTGCTAAAATAGGATATATAAATTAGTCCAATTATTCTACATACTTGTCAGTATAATTTATTTAGTTTCCCTGAAGGCATCACACAGAAGCCCTCTCACTTCTACATTATATTATAATGCTACCAAACACAATTTGGCACAGTTTTCAGTATCATGGGTAATATCTGCTTGGATTTCAAAAGCTACAATAGACCCTTCTTATAATTCATTCATGAATATGCAACTGTGCAAGGACACTTACAGTAACTATGTTAGACCAATGCCAAAGGCACGTAACAGTGCTGTATTTCAACTCAACATTCTTGTAAATTGAGTTATGCTAAATCAAAACCCTTCTTCATGCAGATATTTGATACTATCAAAGCACTGTGATAACTATTGGGATGAGGCTCTGACCTTGCTTTGGTGGATTCCACTTTTCCTGGTGGATTATTCTTGCCTCAGAGACTTACTGTGACCTCAACAAAGCTCTTCTCTCTCTAGAGGCTAGGTTCACAACCTACTGAGACACTTCCATCATAGGCTAGCTAAACAGTCTCTGTTTCCCCTTGGGTTTAATAAGAACAGCTTAGCCTCCTGTCTAAGAGGGGTCTCTCCAGGCCTCCCAGGGGCTGTCACTGTAGTAGATCAGAAAGGATTGAGGGAAACCTGGGCACACCCTCTTCTTTTGGTTCCAGCCCAGGGACCTGGTGGCAACAGCTGTTGGCAGCTTTTTCTTTACTACCAGAGCTACTAAACTTCCCTAGATTGCTTCCCTTTGTTCCCCTTCTTCCCCCACTCAGTGCTTCCTTTATCTTACCTCAGGGCTCCATTCTCTGTGGCTAATTGGTGTTTTATTTTCCAGTTCTATAGCAGTGTTTCCTCTCTAGCTCCTGTTCCTGAGACTGACTAGAGGGAGAACTGTTAACCAGTGGGGCCTTAATTTAAGCCAGGTATCCACATTAGCCTGACAGCCTCCAACTGACTTTCTGAAGAGTCAGATGACCACAATAGCCTTTGTTCTGGATTATTCTGGGAAGAGGAAAATGTTTATCCAATGGCCAACATATCT
Source organism: Pelodiscus sinensis (assembly GCF_052426305.1). Lineage (NCBI taxonomy): Eukaryota > Metazoa > Chordata > Testudines > Trionychidae > Pelodiscus > Pelodiscus sinensis. Next base: position 207,008,433 of record NC_143052.1, read on the forward strand.
ATCGCCTTCTACTCTGCTGTATCTCACTGGTCTGGGTCAATCACATTATAAAGACCTGATCACCAAGCAGCAAGTTATAAGCTGCAATATAACAGAAAATAGCAGCTCAGCTAATATTGCTCGAAAAGGAATACAGTGTAGTACATTAAAGTAAGTTTAAATAATAATTGAGCAGATCAACCACTGTCTGACCTATTTCCAGTGGTAGAAATTGTAACAATCAAGAAAACAAATCAGGAAACCCAATCTTCAGAATCATTTGTTTGTTAATCAAAAAAGGCCATTTTCAAAGATACTGAGAGAGACAAAAAATATTTTTTGTTTGATTTTACATAAGCAATGGAGGGAAAACAAATGCAACACTCACATTTCTCACTGAAATTAGTGACTGCATTTACAAATATTAAATTTCAAATGCTTATAGCATATTTGAAGTTTTCCCAATTATAATTCCTTTTTGGTATTTACTGTAATAAAACGGAACACAAGAAATTTACTAAATTCATGTTGGAGTCAAATGTAATTCTATATGTACATATTTATTCTGCCTCTGTATTCCAAAATCATTCACCAATGAGCTTCTGATATCTTTTTCATAAACAAAAGTTAGGTTTTATTTATCACCACAACAAAACAAGGAAACAAACAATAAAATAGTATCAAATGGAAATACTATCTAGTATTTCAGCTCTGGTGAACAACTACACTTCAAAAGGGAGGAAGTTTCAAGAAATCAAAAAAAATCACTAAGCAGGACACCAGAACAATTTAAGACACTGAAGAACTCTGGATCTGGACCATAGTAATTTACCATCAGAACAGCCAGTCAGTGTTGGGGGGGAGGGGAAAAGGAATGAGTATGAAATAAATATATATTCCTTGGGAGTGGCAGTGGTTTTTTTTTATGTCTTCATCTAGTTTTATTCTCACATGCCATAACAACTACCCTATTTTGATACATATGTCTGTGAATGACCTACATATGTGACCTGTGCAGAAGTTACCCCAAGAAATCTCAAACCAGATAATATTTTAGAATTTAGGCCAGTTCAGGAAACATGATTGCCACCAGCTGTGGCTTCCTTTGCCTTATTAGAAAATCCTTCTTTTAATTTCACACTCAATCTCTCTTTCTATGCACTCCAATAGATCCTTGCATGTCCGGCAATAATTTAGTCCTCAACGCTGACCAGAGAAGATATTATTTATTTTCCAAGTGGCTGGATAATTGCAGTGGAAGAAATGTTATTGTAGGGAATTTCTTTGCTTTTTAGTATTTGATTTATCACTTCTGTATTAATGGAAATTTTGTACTTACAGGTTAAACCTCCCTGGTCTGGCACTCTTAGGACCTGAGTGGTCCCGAACCAGGGATTTTTATGGATGATCAAGGTTTTCCTCCTAGCCATCATCCCTGCTCCCATGCACAAACCCTGGCCCCAGGGTTCTGCTCCTAGCCAAGTCGGATCTGGATTCTGCATTCCCAGCCACACCGAACCCACTGCCAACAGCACTGGGCTGTGCTTCTGACCCTGGCCATCACGTGTCACAGCTGGGCTCTCTGCCCCAGCAATATCTGAAGTCCTGCCAGACCACGGATGTTGCCAGACCAGAGAGTAGCATATTTAGAGTTTCAACCTGTAATTCCTTGGGTTATACTTGGGCAGGTGTGTGGGTGGGAGAGGAAAGGGATAAATAAGGAAGGCCAACACTATTCTGCTTTGCAACATTTGCAAATTCTTTGAACAGAACCTAGCCATCTTGCAGAGTTTGTCATTATGAAGGTCTCAGAGAAATGAATCTTTAACTCAGTCATCCAAAATAATGGAAATAAATATTATTTTAGCTTTCTTGATACATTCATAACTTAAAACATTTCCAAACGAATTCCTTCAAATCTGCTTTTATGATGGAATAGAGTGAGGAATCAAGGGGTAATTTTTTGAGTGCTATCAAACTAGTGAAGTTCAATGTTCCCAGTTTCAGCTGTTTCTGATTCTAAAAACACTTCAGATTAGAATGTAGGTGTTTTTGTTCCATAATTATATAACTAAAAAATAATCAATTTCCCTAAAGTTTCCTGAAACAATTAATTTTATGATCGAGATGAAGGATGGCAAATTTCACTGCAAATGGAATTTGAGCTCTCTCCTCTTGGCTTCTAAAGGAGTCCAGTAATCCCTTTTTGGACTTCCATCCATATGTCTCCTATTCCTACCATTCCAATAATTCAGCATTCACTAACAACCCATCTTCCAGAGTAGTGGAAGTACTACTCTGTTGCACAAAACTCATACCTCCTCATATTTATGGGACAGATCATCAAGTTTTACATGATTATTTAATGAACTATTCATATGCTATCATTGTACATACCCACAAGGGGAAGAAAGTATGTGAAGGGAATTTTATCACTGATTTTTCTTTATTTTTCTTTTTAAAGATGAATGTTAGTGTTCCACAGATTATTGTGATTATTAAGTATTATAATATATACTGGCCACACAAAGAAACAAAGAGATGCACATTTTAATACATACACATTTTCAACATTGAAAAATTAATAGAATATAAAAAAGTTTGATGTAGAAAGGTATGGCAACACAGTTTTCTTTTTTGCGTTAGAAAGCGATTTTATGAAATATTGCACTATCATGTTTTAAATGTTAAAAAGCAATAAAGGTTCTGGAAATAGAGAAAGACACTGTGCGGATTTCAGGATGCCTGCCAAGATGATTTAGTATTCTTTGGAATCTCTATGGATGATTGAGAAAGGAGTACACAATGATGGCAGCTTGTAGCTGGAGCAAGGCATTGCAATATGGATGGAGATAAAGCTTCATGATGACCAGCATCAGAGGTGGAAAGACTTTGTTGTTCAGTTACAGAGCATTGCTAATGCATGGGCATGCCCTACCTGTGGATGGGATTGTTACTCATTGGACTTAAAAGCCTTGAAAGAACTCATCAGCACAGATTCCATGTTCTGTAAAGAGTGATGGTGCCATTGACTGACACATCAAATACAAAACCAAACCAAAATTTATAATGCTAAAGTAGCCATTTCACTGAAACTAGGATGAAAAAAATCTGAAATTTGCCTAAAGTGGAAAAATTGAATACAAAATTATAGCAAAAATGTATATTCCTTACTGACCAGATTTGCAATTGCATTCAGAGTAAAGACAACACTTTATGAATCTTATCTGTGAATTTCTGGGCTTCTTTTGTGGGTTTTAGTCAAACATTTAACATTAGTAAATGCAGTTTTCTGTTTGATTTAATTAGCTATAATCATACTGAACTATTTAAAGTGGATACCCATGATGCATGACATGTCTTTTCAAATAGGTGTACAATTATTGTGGAAATGAATGTAATAGTAGCATCCACTAGCCTTAGGCAATTACAATTACAAGAAGTACTTGTTTAGTTAAAAGGTCACAATCTCATGTCTTGAATTTGCTTGCAACACTCTTGTCATTGTACAAGTTCTAACAATGAAGGCATATTTTTAACAACCACAATTTAACAATTTAACTTAAGAAATAAACTTAAAACCAAAATATATAATTCCCACATAGCTTGGAACATTTTAGTGTTTTATTTAGTATATATATAAAACTATATATAACTATATATATAAACTAAACTATACAAATACTATATACAAATGAAAATTAAAGATTAAACATTTGCACCAAATCTTATTTCATAATCAAACATTTTATAACTTTACCTTTTGATAGCTTTTCTAAGCAATGTTACATTGGCCAATTTTCAGAAACCCTAATGATAAGATAATGATAATTTATAGTACTCCATGAATTGCTAAGATTTTTGAAATGACCCTTTAAAAATTACATTCATCCTTAAATCCTCCCCACTGTCTCTTGATTAACTCACTCACATTTTGCTGGCTATTACTAGCATGGCTTCTTAGCCTCCAGAGAAAAGGCTTGGGAAGTGGTTTTCAGTACAGTTCAAGTCAAATCAATCAAGCACTGTTGCTCTTCCTTCATCCACCCACTGTGTATTAGTGACCTGGTTCCTGAAGCCAGAATTCTTTGCCAGAAACCAGCCTTCTAGTTTGAAATGTAACACATTACAGCTGCACTGATGTAACATAATTAGTCACTTTTACATTTACTGCCAGCAAACTGTCACACAGCATTTGGTACTTTTCTTTAAAGTGCAGAATTGTCAGGGCATCAGAAAATAATAAGGCGATCACGCAGATAATGATTTTTAGTTACCATAGGAACTTGTTGATGAACATAGAAACTGAGTTACTGCTCCTAAACATGCAGTAGATGGCAATACTTTAAGTTGAGTTGGAAGTAAAATAACCACTTACTATATACTGATAACCCCTTTTGTACAAAAAATGTCTACACGTATTCAAGAAGGATTCACATGGGTCCTTCAGTAAATAGTATGTCAAATGTTTGATAAACTCTGGGGACAGATCAGTGTTAGCTGATTGCATGTAAATTTCCATCAATTTAAAAACCATTTGACAAATTAATGAATTTGGAGCTGACCACTGACCAACTGTCATTTTAATTCCTTCTTCAACTTTGATGGGATGAAATTCCACAAGTGTTTTAAATATAGAAAAAATGTTTTACAGATGGGAAGAAAGCCCTTTTACAATAGTTTGGCCAAGCCATGTAACAAGAGATACAATTAGTATAATGTAATTGCTGTGATGTCCTGTTTTACTTCTGAATTATGCATAAACTACTAAACTGAGGCATAGAGACTTAGGTAAACTCGGCTCAGGACTAAAATACTTGAATATGAGTAATAAATTGGAAATGAATGTCACCTTGCATATTGACGATGGATGTAGAAGTAGAATGCACAATGCTATGTTTATCCATGATTCTGTATCATATGGTAGTGTCAACATTTGACATAGCACTGTAAATTCACTATTCTGAACAATAAAAAGAGAGCAGGAGGAAGTAGGTGAGTAGATTAGAGGAATAGAGAATGAACAAAACCTCCTTACTACCAAACTACTTCACTAGAACAGCCATGCTAGATTAGACCAGTCATCTATCTAGTCAAACGTCCTCCTAGTGTCCAATACCAACCACTTCAGATGATGAAACCCTGAAGTAGGCCATCATGAGGTAACCTCATCTCTGATGAAATTTCCTTCTTACCCTCAATAGTTTATAATCCAAATTTGGAAGTTTCTATCCTTTCTAAAGATATTTAAAATATTTACTATTATAACTGGGTGTTCTTCCATTCCAATGGTCTAATCCATTTTTTCAGTCCTGTGAGCTTCTCACCTCAACAGTGTTCTGTGGCCATGAGATTCGCAAGCAAGTTGTGCTTTGTATAGAATAAAAAGCATTTACCAGTTTTGAATTTGATAGTTTTGAATTTCATTGAATCTCTCTTATTCTTCTATTCTGAGAAGAAGTGAACAAAACTTCATTGTTCACCTTCTTTGTACTATTGACTACCAACTCCCCTTATTTGTCTGCTTTCCAAGGTAAACAATCCCAATCTTTTCAGTCTCTTTCCAGATCCCATCTGGATCTGACAACCCTGAAACCCCCGAGAGACCGGCCAGATGCCCAGGTACACACTGAGGGGGAGAAGGAAAGTGGCCCAGGGAAGATTGAGGATGATTAAGTGCCTCACGTCTGCGTATTTCGGGCTGGAGCCACCGCTGACCCAGCAGACGACTATGCTGCTACTATTAGGGCCCTGGGCTAGAACGCAGTGGGGTGGGTGAGCCTGAATCCCCCCTGCTACGCACATACCGGGTGTTAGTCTCCACCTCTCCACCTGGTGAATTGGAGTGCTACCACAGGTGAATTGCCTGCACCTCTCCTGAGCAAGTCGACAGACTATTGCCTACTATTTGACTGTTTGTTTACTGTTCTGCCCTGACCTATCCAGGGCCCCCTGAACTTTTTTTGCTGCCCGATCTGAAACAAGGCCTGGGCTCCCTGAACTGTTAGAATTGCTTGTTTGCTACCCCTCCCTGAACCAGGGCTGGAGATCTTTAACAGTGTTTATTTGCTGCCTTGCCCTGAACCAGGGCCAGGGCTTCCCAATTGTTGACTGTGTTTACTTGCGGCCCTGCCTGAAACCAGGCCTGGGCCACCAAACTCTCATCCAGCCTGTGTTGGTTTACTACCCTAAGAGGGACTGAGTCATCCATCTGCCATCCAGACCTGCAATCTGGAGAAGTGTGCTGCTTACTGGGAGCTCACATTCAACATGTGATCATTAGTCTTCCAAAAGTGATTAAACCTTCAGATCGCTACCCCTTCCTGCTTCTCCATGTAGGAACTAACGATATGGCCAAGAATGACCTTGAGTAGATAACAGCAGATTATGTAGTGCTGGGAAGAAGGATCAAGGAATGTGAAGTGCAAGTGGTGTTCTCGTCCATCCGGTTGAAGGAAAAGGTCCAGGTAGGGATAGTCGAATTGAGGAAGTAAATGCTTGGTTGCACAGGTGGTGTCAGAGAGAGGGTTTTGGTTTCTTCAAGCATGGAACTCTGTTCTGGGCACAAGGATTGTTAGGAACAGATGGGATCCACCTAACCAAGAGAGGAAAGAGCATCTTCGCGGGCAGGCTTACAAACCTAGTGAGGAGGGCTTTAAACTAGTCTCATTGGGGGATGGTGACCAAAGCCCTGAGGTAAGCGAAGAAGTCGGATACTGAGAAGAAACACAAGGAGGAACGAGCAACAAAGGAGAACCCCTGACTTGAATGGAGAAGGTAGGGCGGTCAACTGGCTATCTAAGGTGTTTGTACACAAATGCAAGAAGCCTGGGAAACAAACAGGAAAAATCAGAAGCCCTGGCACAATCAAAGAACTATGGTGGGATGACTCGCATGACTGGGGCACTGTCATGGAAAGGTATAAACTGTTCAGGAAGAAGAGGCAGGGGAGAAAAGGAGGAGTTGCATTGTATGTAAGAGAGCAGTATGATTGCTCGGAGCTACAGTACTTAGAGGGAGAAAAGACTGTTGAGAGTCTATGGTTTAAATTTACAGGTGAAAGCAACAGTGGTGATGTTGTGGTTGGTGTCTGCTATAGATCTCCAGATCAGGTAGATGAGGTAGACAAGGCTTTCTTCAGACAACTGAAATAAGCTTCCAGATCGCAGGCCCTAGTTCTCATGAGTGACTTTAATCACCCTGACATCTGTTGGGAGACCAATACAGTAGTACACAGACAATCGTGGAAGTTTTTGGAGAATGTTGGAGATAACTTCTTGGTACAAGCACTGAAGGAACTGACAAGGGGCCATGCGCAGCTTGACCTACTGCTCACAAACAGGGAGGAACTAGTAGGGGAAGTAGAGGTGGGTGACAACCTGGGAAGCAGTGATCATGACATGGTAGATTTCAGGATCCTGACCAAAAGAAGAAAGGAGAGTAGCAAAATACATACCCTGGACTTCAGAAAAGACGACTTTGACTCCCTCAGAGAACTGATAGGCACGATACCCTGGGATGCTTACATGAAGGGGAAAGGAGTCCAGGAGAGCTGGCAGTATTTAGATGAAGCTTTATGAAAGGCACAGGAAGAAACCATCCCGATGTGCAGCAAGAAAAGCAAATATGATAGGCGACCAGATTGACTTACCGGGGACATCCTTAGTAAGCTTAAACACAAAAAGGAAGCTTACAAGAAGTGGAAACTTACACAGATGACTAGGGAGGGGTATAAATATATTGCTCGAGAATGCTGGGGAGTTAGCAGGAAGATGAAAGCGCAATTGGAATTGCAGCTGGCAAGGGATGTGAAGGATAACAAGAAAGGTTTCTATAAGCATGTTAGCAATAAGAGGGTAATGCAAGAGGGCCTGGGGCCCTTACTGGATGAGGGAGGTAACCTAGTGACAGATGATGTAGGAAAAGCTGAAGTGCTCAATGCTTTCTTTGCCTCTGTCTTCACAGACAAGGTCAGCTCCCAGACAAATGCACTAAGCAACAAAGTATGAGATGGAGGTGGACAGCCCTTGGTGGGAAAAGAACAAGTTAGGAACTATTTAGAAAAGCTAAACATACTCAGATCCATGTGCCCTGATTTAATGCATCTGAGGGTACTGAGGGAGTTGGCAAACATCATCACAGAGCCTTTGGCCATTATCTTTGAAAACTCATGGAGATCGGGAGAGATCCCGGATGATTGGAAAAAGGCAAATGTAGTACCCATCTTTATAAAAGGGAAGAAGGACAATCCAGGACACTATACACCAGTGAGCCTCACTTCAGTCCCCTGAAAAATCATGGAAACGATCCTCAAGGAATCCATTTTGAAGCACTTGGAAGAGGGGAAAATGATCAAAAATAGTCAACATGGATTCACAAAGGGCAAATCGTGGCCGACAAATCTGATTAGCCTTGATGATGAGGTAACTGACTCTGTGGAAAGTCAGTGGATGTGATAGATCTTGACTTTAGCAAAGCTTTTGATACAGTCTCCCACAATATTCTTGCCAGCAAGTTAAGGGAATATGGATTGATAAATGAACTTTAAGATGGATAGAAAGCTGGCTAGACTGTCGGGCCCAACGGGTAATGATCAACGTCTCAATGTCAGGTTGGTGGTCAGTTTCTAGCGGAGTGCCCCAAGGAGCTGTTCTTGGACCAGTTTTGTTCAACATCTTTATTAATGACCTGGATGAGGGGATGGATTCCACCTTCAGCAGGTTCACAGATGACACTAAGATGGGGGAGAGGTAGATATGCTGGAGGGCAGGGATAGGGCCCAGAGTAACCTGGACAGATTAGAGGATTGGGCCAAAAGAAATCTGATGAGGTTTAAGACGGACAAGTGTAGAGTCCTGCACTTGGGACGGAAGAATCTCAAGCATTGTTATAGGCTGGGGACCGAATGGCTAAGTAGCAGTTCAGGATTACAGTGGATGAGAAGCTGTCTATGAGTCAACAGTGTGCCCTTGTAGCCAAGAAGGTGAATGGCATATTAGGGTACATTAGGAGGAACATTGCCAGGAGATTCAGAGAAATGATTATTTCCCTTTATTCAGGTCTGGTGAGGCCACATCTGGAATATTGTGTCCAGTTCTGGGCCCCCCACTATAGAAAGGATGTGGACACATTGGAGAGGGTCCAGCAGAGGGCAACCAAAAATGATTAGGGTGTTGGAGCGCATGACCTATGAGGAGAGACTGAGGGATTTGTGTTTGTTTAGTCTGCAGAAGAGAAGAGTGAGGTGGAATTTGATAGAAGCCTTCAACTTCCTGAAGGGAGGCTCCATAGAGGATGGAGAAAGGCTGTTCACAGTAGTGATGGATGGCAGAACAAGGAGCAATGGTCTCAAGTTACAGTGGGGGAGGTCTAGGTTGGATAATAGAAAAAACTATTTCACTAGGAGAGTGGTGAAGCACTGGAATGGGTTACCTAGGAGGTGGTGGGAACTCTATCCCTAGACGTTTTTAAGTCTTGGTTTGACAAAGGCCTGGCTGGGTTGATTTATCTGGGATTGGTCCTGCCTTGGGCTGGGGGCTGGACTTTATGACCTCCTGAGGTCTCTTCCAGCTCTATGATTCCGTGATACTACCCTGCCCTAAACCAAGGCTAGGGCTTTCGAACTGTTTGCTGGTCGGCTGCCCATCAGCAAGGCTGGGCTCCTGAACTCTTTGCCTGTTGCCCGCCCTGGAGCAAGGCCGGGCTCCTCAACTATTTGCCTCTTGCCCCACCCTGGACCTAGGCAGGATTTATTGGACTACTGACTTGGGGGGTTGTTGTAGTCCCCACCGTAGTGGGGCAGAGTGGCCGCCCACTGACCCGGAGCTGGAGGAACCCCTCCAGGAAGCTGAACCGGCTACACATAGAATCATAGAACCATAGAAGTAAGTACAAATAAAATAAGATAATGTTATGAATATTAAACTTCTTACAGAAATCATTGATGGCGGCATTTGAATGACCTATTACCCTCAAAAGAAAATTTTTATTACACAGAACATAGTCCCTTTCAACACAAGAGTCTATATTCCCTATTTTCTATAAAAATACGCTAATTGAATAACATATTATACCATTATTGCATGTTGTAATTGCTTGTCTTAGACACCCAAAACAAACTGTATTGTTGTGTCTATGCATACTTTGTTTATACTGTTGGATGGCATACATTGTGTGGTAATATATAAGAAAGGGTAGGATTGTGAAAGATAGAAGAACAATAGTTCCATTAGAAAGTTCTGAGAACATAGTTTAGAAACTCTAGTAAGGTTTTTTAATCATACCCATCACTATGGTATCGGAAATATCTCAGCTCAGTTGTGATTGTTGAGAACTGGAGCTGAATGACTTGTTCAAATGATTTTTCATTTCAATTTGAAAAATAATTTCAATTTATCTATATTTCCAAATTTTCCATTTTCATATTCAAATATTTCAATTTCAGTGACCTGAACAGTCATAACAAGTGCATTTTTATCATAAGTGCTTGAATCTTTTAAGCAAAAGTAATTTAAAGTTATGTAACTAATTTAGGTTATCCAAACAGTTGTGACTCTGATATATTCATAATTAGTGATTAATCTGCAGGCAAACAATTACTCAAGGAACAACTTTGTGAATATTTTTGAATAACAAATACAGATGAAAAAGACACATTTGTTATGTAATTATTTTTCTTCTCCTAATATCTAGGTTAGCCATTCCAACCTTAGATGGCCTTTGTCTCCATTGCTAGAGGAGGCAGAAGTACTGTTAATTAAGGTTTTTAGCTTCTTCCTTTCATGGGAGGGGGATGGGGAGGGAGAAGGGGAGAAGTTGTTTCCAGAGAAGACACATTCTGTGAGAATGCTATATATATTGATATTAAAAATTTGATTATTTTCCCCAAGTTACTCACATAAGCGTAGGAGACAGAAATGTCAAATATAAATGTAAACATTGGACAGTTACATAAGTGGAAGTATGATGAATCTGCCCAGAAAAGAAAGCTAAGGTAACACATTTCCCTTTCCTATTCAAGTCTGCGATATCAATATTGGGATATTTATATCAGTGGAAGCACCAGAGATGGCTTCCATAATTATGTACATAATAAGCAGATTGCATTAACACAACTGTAGCTTCAGTTTATGTAACACTTTTCTATCAAAGTTGGCATCTGCAGGAAAATACATTTAATGAACCGTTTAACCACTTTGCCAATTTGTTTGTATGATGAAGGGGACTTTAGAATCCCTGAAAAGACAAACTGACCTTCTTTGATTTGCAGGAATGATTTTAGACAGTAGAAGCTTTTTTGTTTTCTGTAGGTTTCTTTGAAACAATATTTTTGCAGCTGAATCTTTATTATATTCTTTCCCCTGACTGCCAAATGACATAAAATGAACAGGGATGGAGTTCATGAATGAGAGTGATACAATGATAAGGCACATTTTGATTGCTTTGTGGACATCCAATATTTGGCAGTTTTTCTCCCAGATGTCCTTTAGGGAAAATGTCAGGAGAAATTATATATGGAAGGGAGGAATCACTTTTGGTATGAGTGCCAGAAGTATCACTTTGGCTATGTCTACACCGTGGGGGGGGGGGGGGGAGTTTTGGGAAAAAGATACGCAAATTCTGAACCGCAATTTGCATACCTTTTTCCACTTTTTTAAGAGGCTTTTCTGACATTTGTCCTGTCTACATGAGGCCAAATGTGGGGAAAAACCTCCTCTTTCAGAAGATCCTTTATTACTTATAAAATGAGGAATACAGGGATGCCGAAAGAATGCACCCGCTTTTTCAGAAACTGTTCCAAAAAAAGAGGACTTGTTCTCTGGACGTGGCAGAGTTTTTCAGGGATACCTGCAATGTAGACATAGACATTGTTGGAATAGAAGGTGCAGAATGAGAATCCATAGACAGTGATCCCAACTCAGATACCCTGGGGGCTGAGCTAATGACTACTACAAAGGACACTTTAAAGGAGAGGTAAAATAAAAGAGATGGTTAACTGGGACTATTAAAAATTCCAGAAAAAAGTTATATTTCCATGGTTCAGCTATGGATTTTGAAAGCTGGTAACTAAAGCTGTTTATAGGAGCTGCTTGACAAGAAGGTGAGAAGGAACCCTTCAAAATGTAGAATAGTGTGTTTAACTTGAAAATAAAATAAATCAAAACAAAACTGGAAGTATATTTGTGAAATGTATTTGGTTTAAGAATAAACCAATAATCCATCCTTTAAACCACTGGGGATCAGAGGTTTTTTTGATTACCTTGATTTTGTCAAAGTGGTTGTATGAGCTGCGTTTATTCGAAACTCTAGAATATTCCAAATTGGGGGATGACTTTGTAGAAGACAGGAATATCTCTATCATTCTCTTAATATAGTGTTTCTTTTGAAAGAGGCTCTTGGACAATATCACCAGGCTACTAGAACTGCCATGGAATTCCTTGCAGAATATACTTAGGTAACAACTTTTTTGCTCAATGGGCTCCCAAAACTAAGCTGACTGCAGGTTTGAGATATGACTGCAGGTTTGAAACAAAACTATTATCTTGAGCCCTGTTGCTGCCATACCCACACTTCCTATCAGAAGTGCATTGTTATCTTTCCCTTCTGAAGCTGCCTTGACTTCTTCTACTGGAGGATCTCAGGTAGCTGCTCCAAGGATGTGGTGCTTGCTGCTTCCCATTGTTTCCACTGCCCGGGAATGGTGAATCACAGCCAATGGAACCTGTGAGGGTCTGTGAGTGCAGACAGTCAATGTCAGCAAAATGTTTTGCAGCCCATTAGTGCAGGGGTGGGGAATCTAAGGCCTGCTGGCCAGATGTGACCCCTGGGTTGCCTGGATCTGACCCCTGAGGCTTAGGGCCTCCCTGAGCATTAGAGAGTCTGTGCTGGCACTCCAGCCCACCCCTCTGCCATCTTTCTGCAGCTCTTGGCTGCCAACTGGTTTTTAAGGGGGTCACAGGTCCCTGACCCAAAAAAGATTCCCCATGCCTGTGCTAGTGTATTATTATGATGAGTTGGGGGTCTAAGGTTGCCGACCCTTGTAACCTAGTCCCTACAAGGGACTATCCTGAGTTTGGTTTATTTGTTTTCAAGTAGTATACAACCTGCTTATTTGAGTGCTTCACGCTTCTCTGGACATAGGAAATACTTAAACAAGAGCAGCACTTGTAGTGGTTGGTCTTCCCCTGTTCCTTTGAAATTTGTGTGGCCTGGCATTTTTTATTGGCATCTGTATGCATACAAAAATGTCAACTTTGCTTCTGAGCACTTCATTGCTAAATGCTTAAGAAGAGCCACCTGAATGACTAGGTTTCTTGTTAAATATTTTAAATTGTCATTTCTGTTCTTAGGGCAGAAGATTGATTTCTAATCACTAGTCACACTGTATTAAATTTTTAAAAGATTAAACAGATGAGCTGAGTAGTTTTAACTTGAAACATATTTTAATCATTAAGCCTTAGCAGAAAGCAGGAGAGCATTATACTGTCATTCATTCATCAACAGGTTAGAGCTGGATACAATGTATCTTAAATGCAATTTGCTTGATTGCCTTCACATTTGCTGCAATATTCTACACATTGGCTTCATTCATTTAATGGCATAATTAGATGGCAGAATCCTTTGATCTTTGCAACAGATAGTAAATTATTAAAATGATGGCAAAATCCTTATTTTTGTAACAAATGTCTCCGAAACAGCTATTCCCAATGTAGCTGTACAGCTGAAAGATAACTATGACATCTTTATCAAGTTTACTTTTCAGGGTGAACCTCTGTGGTTGTAACCCTATTCTGTCCTATAAAAGTCCATATATGATTATAAAACTTCACCAATAATAATTTCCATGGCAACACAAAAGTTAAGGCCTTCATATCAACATAGTTATTTTCTTAACTTAAATCTGAAGGGAAAAAGCTATTTTAAAAAAACCTACAAAGACAACTAAATTAACTGTTCTGTTAGCTTTACTATGAGTTAATTGCACTGACTCAGACTTTGCAATACATGTAGGAAATTAATGTTATCTTTCATTCTTATGGAAAGATATTTTTCTAATTAGTTCAAGGGTGCTTTCCAGTATATTTTATAGCTTATTAAAATAGCCTAATATCTTCATACAATATGTATAAGTACTCAAGTGGCTATACTACCTGACAACAAATTCCGTCTTCAGCCAGTTTATTTTCAGGCTATTCTAAAATTATTTAGGCATGCAATAGCAAAATTAAAGGAAGTAAAGATGTATAGTGTGATGAATGAGGGGCAGGGAAGTGGAGAGAAATACCCTTCTCTGAACATACCAGCTATTCAGTTCACTGAAGTCTCTCTCACTAGTTAACTCTTGGGATCTAGCCCTAATTCCCTTACCTGTAAGGGTTAAAACCATTGTCAGTGGGCCTTAGAGAGTCCCTAAGAATGCTATCAAAGTAGGAGGTGAGTTGGCGCCAGGAGAGCCAATGGAAACGGAGCGTAGACTTTTGAATTATAAGCAGTGGCCTTCCTGCTCCAACAGTTGTATAACCAGAGCAGAGCTGGAAGGACACGAATTAAGCCAGGGTTGCCTGGCATGGAGAATCCAGTGATAACCATGCCTAGGGAAAGACTAAATCCTGAAACAAAAAATACTTGACTAGATCAGGGAATGTTTAGGCAGAGTCAGGTTATTTTCTTTCATTTTTGGGTTGACTGGAGGTCTCTGTGCTGAGCAACCGTAACTAGCCCCTTACACTGTAATTTTCCAAACTGAATCCCAGAGACTTGATCGTCTGTATTTTAAACTTTTTTTTCCAGTTGCTCTGTAACACTTAGCAGACATGTAGGCTGTGTCTAGACTGGCTAGTTTTTCTGGAAAATCAGCCGCTTTTCCGGAAAAACTTGCTAGCTGTCTACACTGGCAGCTTGAATTTCCGCAAAAGCACTGACTTCCTACTGTAAGAAATCAGTGCTTCTTGCAGAAATACTATGCTGCTCCTGTTAGGCAAAAGCCCTTTTGCGTAAAACTTTTGTGCAAAAGGGCCAGTGTAGACAGCCCAGATTTGTTTTCCGCAAAAAAGCCCCGATCGCGAAAATGGCGATTGGGGCTTTTTTGTGGAAAAGCGTGTCTAGATTGGTACGGATGCTTTTCCGCAAAAAGTGCTTTTGCAGAAAAGCGTCCATGCCAATCTAGATGCTCTTTTCCAAAAATGCTTTTAACGGAAAAATTTTCCGTTAAAAGCATTTCCAGAAAATCATGCCAGTCTAGAAACAGCCATAATGTTTCACCAAGTGTGTTTTCTTTTTGTTGTTAATAACAATCACCCTTTCAAGATCATAATCTGATTCCCGTGTCCTAGAAGGTGGCCGGTTCTGTGTGCACATGACTAAGACTTCAAAGCCAAACACTAAGAAAAATTCAAGTTTTCAAGCATGCTCCAAAAGCAGGGTTAAAGATCTCGAAGGTACCCTGCAGGCAGGAATTCCCAAATGTTACTTCCTGGGTTCTCAAAGGGGTTTTTGCATTTGAGTGATACCAATCCAACACCAGGAAATATGTGACCTTGGGGAGTTTTTAACACAAGCCTTTAGTAGCAGGGTACTTTAAAGTTTCCTGTGGGCCCTCACCTTCTTCACTCAAAATGCCAGAGTGGGGAACAGCCTTGACATCTCATTAAAAGGTAGGGGCTTGTTCTCTCCCTAACCACACTTGTAGGGCATAAATGACTCCACTTATGGAAAAGAGCTCCCAGAATTTCAAACCAATGTATATGCACATAAGTAGGGTTTGTTGGCAGTATGAGCATGCAAACTGACTCTTTAGAGATGTTTTATAGGAGGAATGGCCATTTCCACTGAGGCAATTCTAAATCAGTAAGACCAACAGCTATCATCAGTAAAGAAACAGATTATCCACAACTTAACAACACCCAACAGCAACATCTTGATTTATAGTGTATTGTTTCAAAACTTTTATAATTTGTCCAAAGAGGAAGCACATTTGCAAAGTTCACACTGTAAATTAATACACAGGACTCTATTAGCCAGTCTATTTGAGATTCTGACACAATTAAATTAGAAAAAAAGTACAATTAAAAGACTATTGTGCGTCTTTCATAGCCAGATCTGATGATGCCACTTAACTGGTGTGTACATACATCAGTGTAAACAGAAAAATCCGACACTCTTTACAACTTTTCATGATACCTGTTTTTTAAGATCAGCAATTTTTCAGACAACCAGCCATAAATTTTGTTCTTTAGTTGTGCTACTGTATTAGAACATCCTGAATACACAGCAAAGATTATGTAGACTCTACTTTACAGAGACTAGAAGCTATAGAGTTCATCCTAAAGAAAACTTGCTCAGCCTCAAAACATGAATGTTAGGCTCTGATGACACTTTTATTGTATTGTAAAGAATAAAACTATCACCTTGAATACGTAAATTATATTAATATCATATATATAGTAGCCCAATGTCTGACAGTCTGTAACGCTGCAATGCTGGCTGTTCCCTCTAGGTGGCGCTGTTGCCTGAAATGCTGGCTGTTCCCTCTGGGCAGCCCGTGCTGCACGGGGAGTGTGGGGCCCAAATGTCCGCTTGTACCACATGCTCCCCCACGGCGGCCTGGCTGAGTGGTGCAGAAGTCAGCTGAACACCACGGCGGGAGGCGAAGGGGGACAGGGCAGTGACATGCGGCGTGACAGTGGCGCCAGGCCCTGACCCCTGGCCGTGAACATCACTGCCCCGTCCCCTTTTGCCTCCTGCTGTGGTGCTCGGCTGACTTCTGCGCCACTCAGCCAGGCCACCACATGGGAGCAAGTGGCACAAGCAACCATTTGGGCTCCACACCCCTCATGCAGCATGGGGAGTGTGCACCCAAATGGCCATTTGGGCTCCGTGGTCCCCCGAGTAAGAGACAGGAAGGGGAGGAAAAGAGAAAGAGAGAGACAGATAGAGAGGCAGGAGGTGGAAGAGAGCTGAGGCGGTGGGGAGAGACAGTAGGAGGAGGAGAGAGAGAGAGATGGAGCAAGAGACCAGAGGCTCAGAAGAGAAGACCAACGTGGAGGAGAAACCTGAAAATCCCGTTTAATGATGGGCTAATTGGCTAGTTATCAAATAATCTACGATAAACTGTATTTTGTATAAGTGTGATGAATCAGATACAGTACATACCCCCATACATTTCTAACTAGCTTTTTGATTGAAATTTTGGAGGTGGAAGAGAGTCTGGTCACTTTGGATACTTGTTATTTTCCTTTACAGTTTTAGATTCTAGCCTCATCAGAAGTTGAAAGAAGTTAACATTCTAGCAAAAAGCTTGTTCTCCTATGGTTTCTATATTAATTCTGGAGATATGGTTGCTAATTTTGGCTTGAGACATTCCTGGAGGTTACTTTGCATAATGTAATCTTTGATTAAATTTTAATCTTGAATTCTTGGCAATTCCAGGCCAATCCTTTAGGTTGGCAAACCTATAGATGCAGGATATTTAGAAGACAATCTGGTTTTTTAAAGATATTTAGGCATTATGGCACTTAGTGTGGCAACACCAAGCTGATTTAGAAGTATAAATATTTTTCAAAAGTGATTTAAACCTGTAGGAGCCAAAATCCTATTGACAATCAATGGGAACTAGGCTCTCACACACGTAAGTCAGTTTTTAAAATAGGACAAGCATCACAATGTTGAGCACTACAAGTCCCAAATACCTTTAAAAAAATCTGGATCTAAATGGTTTGCATGTGTTACAAAACATTATATATTTATAAGATGTTTATAGGCTGATAAACTGAAATCATGTTTATTCAAAAATATATTTAGACGTTCTTATACAATACACATAAATCTTAAAACTACACAAACAGCTGTGCACAGAGCAATCACTATATACACAAGCCATTTCTTATAAAAGGATTTCTTGAATATCCAATTGGTTTCCACATATGGCGCATGAAAACTAAAAGATGAGAAAATTTTGGGACTATTGTGACTGCTAGAAACCTATAGAAATACTTCCAAGAAACTAGATAGGCACTAACTGAGTGATTCCCACAAACACAGATCAACCTTGTTCATCTCTCTCAGCTACCAAATCATGTGATAGGGGCTTAGTCTCAAACAGCTGATCAGCTCAGCGCAGCAGCCATTTAAATTTAAATGAAGCGTTGATTATTTAAATTGCTGCTTCATTTTCCTATGCCAGGTAGTCTAATCTACATGCCTTTGTCACCTGAGGCATGTAGTCTAGACGTACCCAGAGTGTAGAAAATTATATCTGCTGCTGGTGCATATGTATTTTCGAACAAGGCATTTTAAGTTGTTAGTTCTCCTTTATTGGGGTAGGTAGCAGAGCAGTACCATGAGAGGAATAGAACAGGAAAAAGGCAGAATTGAGACCTTTCAAAGATTTGTCCCAAGTGAGGGCACATGGGAGTGTCATTTGAGCTCCCCGCCTCAGTTGCCAAAATGTTGTGGGCTGGCCTTGTGTCCCGGACCAGGGAGTTTGCTGGACCGGGGAGGACAGTGCTTCCCTGCTGGCTGCCCCGCTTCCAGACTCCTTTCCCTGTGGTTCCTTACCCTGCCTCGGGCCCTTTAAAGCTGGCCCACCCACTGCCCCAGGGTCTCCCAGAGTTCCTGGCAGGGAATGCTTGGCCACTGCCAGCCCTGCTGCCATAGGATATTCTCCGGCATTCCCAGCTGGGACCACCCACCACCAGGGGTTCTCCAGCTGGGGCTGCCCCACTGCAAGGGCCACCCTGCTGCCTCTGGAGATTTCGACCTCTACCTCTACCAGCCCTGCTTCATCTGGGGGGTTGACCAGTGGAGGGTGCCAGGTCACCCCAACCCCATTTCCAACAGGAGTTTCTTGGGGTTCCTGGATGGAGCTGCCCAGTTAATGACAGCCCCACTGCAGCCAGGGGTTCCCCAAATGGGGTCAGGAGTCCTGGCCATGTGGCCCCGCTAATGCTGGGGGTTCTCCAGCCCAGGTGGGAGATCCCCGGCCACTGCCTGGACCCATTGATGCTGGGGGTTCCAGGGCAGGGGCTCCCCAGATTCTACCTAGCCCAGCTGGAGCTCCCTAGCCCCTGTGTTGCTCTTTGACCAGCAATGTCTCTGGCCTGGACCTGAGAGTCCTGGATTTGGGAGGTTTTACCTGTACATGAAATGAGAGGTCACTCTGAATACTAGCCCTTGCTTCAAAACACTCAAATGAAAGGCCCAATCCTACATTCATAGAACTTGATTTTATGCTTGTGAAACAATTAACATCATGCATTCAGTATTGGGATCAAGGTGAATGAAAATATAGCAAGTGGATGAAGCAGAAAAATTGAGTTGATGGGAGGGAAAAAGTAACTGTAAAATATAAGTTATTATTCTACTTTTTTAATTTCTTGGATTTTAGGAGTTGAAGTCACATTTTAAAGAAATTAAAATAATATTTTTCTGAAAGTGTTTCAGATGGCTTGCAATGAAACACAAACAGACTTCATCTGTGAGCCATAACACTTAATAAGGAGCGTATTTATATGCCAACAAACGCATATATTGAATGTGCTGAGAAGCAAAGAATGGTTCATACACTAGGAATGTGAATTCTTGCATTTGATGTGAGCATTAATTAGCTAATGGTTTTGAAGTGTTTTGAAAATTAAAGAGCGTTAGTTACCATTACAATTAATTATATTTTATAAATCAGTGTGAAATACACATGTATATAATATAAAAAATTAATATTCAAATAGTAGATATATCTTAGTAATGTTCTAATTTTGACTTTGGAATCTGCCATGTAGAATCACACTGAATATCAACAATTAAAGTAGAACTTCAGAGTTATGAACACCATAGGAATGAAGTTTGTTCATTACTCTGAAATGTTCATAACTTTGAACAAAACATGATGGTTTTTCTTTCAAAAGTTTACAAGTGAACATTGACCTAAAATAGCTTTGAAATTTTAGAATGCAGAAGAAAAATGCTGCTTTCTCTTTTCTTTCTTCAGAAGCTTATGTTTAACACAATACTGTACTGTATTTCCTTTTCTGTTATTGCTCTTTTTTGTTTCTGCTGTTGCCTGATTATGTACTCCAAGTTCCAAATGAGGGGTGTAACTGATCAATTCATAACTCTGGCATTCCTAACACTGAGGTTCTACTGCAATAATGATTCTGTTCTAACTGAAAAGCATACTCTGGTCTCCTCTTGTTATTTGGTTTAGTCCAGGCCCACTGATGCGGGTGGTGGTAAAGGTAGCAGTTGCCCTGATCCCACTGATTCTAAGGGACCTGGGGTCTCGGCTGTCCCTGCTGCTACTGAGGCAGTAGCAGTGGCCAGAGCCCTGGTCCTCTGAATGACTGCAAAGGCACCAGAATGACACTCTGGGTGCTCCATGGACCTCTGAGGGCTGGGGTCCCCCAGAGCGAGGGCTGGCAGCCATGACTCCACCACTCCCATCCAAGAACCCACTTTTTCTGGAGGTGCAGAGCCTCCCCCGACACACCTTGCCCTGTGGCTAGCAGATGGCTGTCAGCTCTTCTGGTGTAATAATTCTACTGAGCTAGTCATAGGACAGGGATGATGTTATCTTCCCTGTCCTGCATAGCACGTAGCGCATCACCAGCACTTAAATAGTACACAATTATGCCCAAGCAAAAGGACAGGATTCATACTCTGGCCTATATGATAAATATAACTCACATTAGACCTAATGCAGCATAAGACAACTATGCAGCATGGGGCATTTAAAGTGGTGTTATGACCCTGCCCGGAAAATGATCTCTGATTTATACCTCTAAGCATCCTGAAAACCAGGAATATTAATTCAGCACTGTATTACAGGCACCACATTAATTACAAACACTGGTATGTTTCCTCAAATAACAGGAATTTATTACATCCTGATTTCTTTTACTTAGCAAAATAGTATTACAATTGCTCTCCTAACACTGCAAGCCATTGTGGGTCATATGACATACATAGGTCTTACATGAGTAAAATTATGCATAGGACTTAGAAGGATCAGACCATTTGCCTTTACTGCACCTTGTGAGCTGCTGTCATGATTAGACTTGGGAAAACCAGGCTAGCCTACCAGACTATGTGTATGTATGTATAGTGGCCATCATACCGATGTCACTATTCAGTATACTGTGGTGTTTGTGACTGCAGTTATTACCAGAGTCCAAACTAAAGAAAATACTCCCTGGTATCTGTTTACATTATTGTCACAACAGGGTTCAGATGTTCATGCCAGCTCATAGACTCATAGACTTTAAGGTCAGAAGGGACCATTATGATCATCTAGTCTGACCCCCTGCACAGTGCAGGCCACAGAATCTCACCCACCCCTCCTAGAATAATCCTCTCACCTATATCTCAGATATTGAAGCCTTCAAATACTTTGAAGACCCCAAGATGCAGAGAATCCTCCAGATGTGATCTGTACCCTATGCTACAGAGGAAGGCGAAAAACCTCCAGGGCCTCTGCCAATCTACCCTGGAGGAAAATTCCTTCCCGACCCCAAATATGGCAATCAGCTAAACTCTGAGCATGTGGGCAAGACTCACCAGCCAGACACCCAGAAAGTTCTCTATAGTAACTCCTATCATCCCTGCATTGACCTATTTACCATCGATAATGGTCAACTAGTTACCAAGATCATGTTATCTCATCAAACCATCCCCTTCATAAACCCATCTAGTTTAATCTTGAAGCCAGATAGATCTTTTGCTCTCACTACTTCCCTTGGAAGGCTGTTCCAGAACTTCACTACTCTAATGGTTAGAAACCTTCGTCTAATCTCAAGTCTAAGCTTCCTACTAGCCAGTTTATATCCATTTGTTCTTGTGTCCACATTGGTATTAAGCTTAAATAGTTCCTCTCCCTCCCTGGTATTTATCCCTCTAATATATTTAAAGAGTGCAATCATGTCCCCCCTCAGCCTTCTTTTGGTTAAGGTAACCAGCTACGAAAAGTACAGCGGAAAAAGCCTTTCTGCTCTAGAAGAGGTAGTTCTAGATTCAAGAGCTGCTGGTTTGCCTCCCCAAAGCTTATGTTGTTAAGATAGGAAGTCTTTTAAGGATAAACGGCCCTGGAGAATGAATGAATCAGTATCTAACTTTAGTTATGGGCACAGGAGACAGATATCCCAGGCTGGATCTCACCTCCCCACATTTTTGTTTCTTCCTCACTTCCTTGCCTCCTTCTGAAGGGTAGATTTTATCTTTCCGAGAATGTTTTTACTTCAACAGTTCCTGCTCTGCCTCCTCTCAACCAAATGGCATACTGGGAGGCGAGTTAGAATATCATGGGACACTTGAAATCTGAATTTGAAATTTGAATTTGAAATTGGACAGATTCATCTTACATTTTAGTAATAGATTTAGAATGAATTTTAAAACATTTTTCTTTGTGGGTTTTGACTTTAGAGCCTTTCATTTTGAGCTCATATTATACACCAGCCTTCACTGTCAGAGTACATATCAGTATCCATTGCAGGATCATTTGGAAAAGAAATGCCAGTCTTTGTATATTTGGCCTTCCTCATAGGTTAGTAATTCACATTCCCAGCTGCACAGAGAATTGCATTCTGCACTTTGGAAAGAAGATGGCTTGAATGCTTGACAGTAATTATCACAGCAATCTATGTTTTTCTTTCCATAAATGAATATGCTCTGCAATCTTCCTGGACCGTTAATATTTTATTGTTACTGAAGTAGATTTCTGCCTTACAGTACTCTAACAGTATTATTATAAATGGTCATTTTAATTTAGAGAGAGCTGATGTGACCATGGTTTAGATAGAAGATTTTGAAGACACAGAGGCAGCTGTTGCTCCTGACTATTTCATTCTCTCTCATAGATGGTGCTTAATGGGTATTGAAGTGAAAGACTGGTAGCTTTGCTTGCGGTATCTGTTCCACTATTATTTTCGTCCCCGACTGGCTTCATTAAGAGACAACATATAATTATAATAAAAACATAGGAGCTATCACGAGAATGGTCCCCTAGCTAATGTTAATGGTTACATAATATTGTTATGTAATCATTTCTAAGACATTACAGCATTCATGAGTTCATACCAGTGTGATTGGGAGTACCAACCCCACACTGGGTATGCAGGGTTTAATAAGAGCCTATGGTCTCAATCAGCTTCACCACAGAAGGTGTCAAACCTGGTGAGAGGTGTTAAAAGAGCTGAATATGGCTATTGTGGGCCTAGCCAAGAAACAGAGCAGATGCCTGACTCTGAGATAAGCCTGTCTGGAGTCTGGGAGCTGAGTGGGAGTGCTGGCAGACAGAGCCTACCTGAAGGAAGCTGGGCTTCCTGTTGCAATCCCAAGGGAGCTGGAATGGAATTATGGAAAGTAAATCCACAAAGGATTCTGGGTTTTGGTGGAGGGGCCTGCAGAAAGCCAGATGACTCTTGCTGACTCAGGAACAGCCCTGCAAATGGAACAGGGAAAAGTCTCCTTAAGCAGAACCAGCTATATAATAGAATGTGCTCAGACACTCTGAAGTGGAAGTTGTACACTGGGAGCCCAGGAAATGGCTGACACAAAAGTCCAAGACAGGGTAAGGTTGAAAGTGGTCCAGGAAGTTAGCAAGGGATCTGTGTAATCAGGGTGCTTGGAAGGAAGAGAGTGAAGGCTTGGGTTCCCCTACCAGCTCATCAAGGAAGGTGGTGTTGAACCCCCTCCCTGCAAGGGATAAGGACTGAGTCCCCTCCCCCTTCCCCGACAATAGAGATACGGACTAGTGATCCAGTACTTGGTATGAGGGTCCAACATGAACCAGATGGAATGTGAATTGTTGAACTGTTGGTTTACCCAAGAAGAACTGGCCCTATATGTGACCTAGCTCCTGCTCCAAATGCTGTCACTCT
The DNA here is from genome assembly GCF_052426305.1 of Pelodiscus sinensis. Classification (NCBI taxonomy): domain Eukaryota; kingdom Metazoa; phylum Chordata; order Testudines; family Trionychidae; genus Pelodiscus; species Pelodiscus sinensis. The sequence goes on from NC_143052.1 coordinate 207,032,279, forward strand.
ACTGTCAGCAAGGGGTATAAAAACAAGACAGCTGCTATGCCATACTAGTTATCAGAAGGCATGTTAGCTAGTGAATAATATACATAAGAACATACAAATGGCCACACTGAGTCAGACCAAAGGTCCATCTAGCCTAGTATCCTGTCTGCCGACAGTGGCCAATGTCAGGTGTCCCAGAGGGAGTGAACTGAACAGGTAATAATCAAGCAATCTCTCTTCCGCCACCCATCTCCATCCTCTGACAAACTGAAGCTAGGGATACCATTCCTTACCCATACTGGCTCATAGCCACTAATGGACTTAACTTCCATGAATGTATCTAGTTCTCTTTTAAGCCCTGTTATAGTCCTAGCCTTGACAATCTCTTCAGGCAAGGAGTTCCACAGATTGACTATGCGCTGTGTGAAGAAGATCTTCCTTTTATTTGCTTTAAACCTGATGCCCATTAATTTCATTTGATGGCTCCTAGTTCTTCTATTATGGGAACAAGTAAATAACTTTTCCTTATTCACTTTCTCCATACCACTCATGATTTTATATACCTCTATCATATCCCCCCTTTAGTCTCCTCTTTTCCAAGCTGAAAAGTCCTAGTCTCTTTAATCTCTCCTCATATGGGACTTGTTCCAAACCCCTAATCATTTTAGTTGCTCTTCTCTGAACCTTTTCTAATGCCAGTATATCTTTCTGAGATGAGGAGACCACATCTGTATGCAGTATTCAAGATGTGAGCGTAACATTGATTTATATAAGGGCAATAAGATATTTTCCATCTTATTCTCTATCCCATTTTTAATGATTCATACCATCCCGTTTGCTTTTTTGACTGTTGCTGCATGCTGTGTGGATGTGTTCACAGAACTATCCACAATCACTCCAAGATCTCATTCCTAATTAGTCCCCCATCTTATTATATGTATAGTTGGGGTTATTTTTTCCAATGTGCATTACTTTAAATTTATCCACATTAAATTCCATTTGCCATTTTGTTGTCCAATCACTTAGTTTTGTAAGATCTTTTTTAAGTTCTTCACAATCTGCTTTGGTCTTAACTATCTTGAGCAGTTTAGTATCGTCTGCAAACTTTACAACCTCACTGTTTACCTCTTTCTCCAGATCATTTATGAGTAAGTTGAATAGGATTGGCCATAGGACTGATGCTTGGGGAACATCACTAGTTACCCCTCTGCATTCTGAAAATTTACCATTTATTCCTACACTTTGTTTCCTGTCTTTTAACCAGTTCTCAATACATGAAAGGATCTTCCTTCTTATCCCATGATAACTTAATTTACATAAGAGCCTTTGATGAGGGACCTTGTCAAAGTCTTTCTGGAAATCTAAGTACATTATACCTACTGGATCCCCCTTGTGCACATGTTTGTTGACTCCTTCAAAGAACTCTAATAGATTAGTAAGACATGATTTCCCTTTACATATACGATGTTGACTTTTGCCCAACAAATTATGTTCTTCTATGTGTCCAACAATTTTATTCTTTACTATTGTTTCAACTAATTTGCCCAGTACTGACGTTAGACTTACCAGTGTGTAATTGCTCTGATCGCCTCTAGAGCCCTTTTTAAATATTGGTGTTATATTAGCTATCTCCCAGTCATTGGGAACAGAAGCTGATTTAAAGGATAGGTTACAAACCATAGTTAACAGTTTCACAATTTCACATTTGAGTTCTTTCAGAACTTTTTGGTGAATGCCATCTGGTCCTGGTGACTTGTTACTGTTAAGTTTATCAATTAATTCCAAAACTTCCTCTAATGACACTTCAATCTGTGACAAGTCCTCAGATTTGTCACCTACAAAGGATGGACAGGTTTGGGAATCTCCCTAAAATCCTCAGCCATGAAGACTGAATCAAAGCATTCATTTAGTTTCTTTGTAATGACTTTATTGTCTTTAAGTGTTCCTTTTGTATCTCGATTGTCCCAAGCCTTTCTCCCTCCCCCGGTTGTTTAGCAAGCTTCCTGCTTCTGATGTACTCAAAAAACATTTTGTTATTATCTTTTGGCTATGTCTACAGAGGCGCAATCTTGCGCCAGAAGTATCCAAATGAGGCTAAGCATGGAATATCACCAAGCTTCATTTGCATATCTAATGAGCTGCCATTTTTGCAGAAGAGACTCTTGCGCCAGAAGGAGCTGTCTACAGTGCCCCCTCTTGCTCAAGAAAAACCCTCTTGCGCAATGCCGTTACTCTGATTATTTTCAGGAATAACGGCAATGCGCAAGAGGGTTTTTCTTGCACAAGACGGGGCAGTGTAGACAGCTCCTTCTGGCACAAGAGCCTCTTCCGCAAAAAATGGCGGCTCATTAGATATACAAATGAGGCTCAGTGATATTCCACAATATTTGCATACTTCTGGGGCAAGATCGTGCCAGTGTAGGCTTAGGCTTTGAATTTTTCCTCACATTCACAAGTGAGCTTTTGTTGTCCCCCTCTCATTTCTATTAACTTATCTAGCCTGTCAACTTGATAGTGCACTTCAATACACTTCCACTGCTTTAGCCAGTTTGATTTTAACTGCCTTAAACAGTTCATCATATATATTGAAAAAGATATAAGGGGAGAATTCTTTCATGTTGGAAAACACTGATACACAAAACATCCATCAACTTCTCATCTTTAGCCATATCTGATCTTTAAGGATTTCAGGGTGCCACACAAGGAACTCATAAAGAGGGTTATTTGAACTGATAGTTATCTGATTTGAACTGACACCATACATTAGACATGGCCTTGTCTAACAGTTGCAAATGTGACATAAGGGTCCAAATGACATCATTTTTTCTTGGGCCTGCTGTATCTGCTGGAGAAGAAATGTGTTTGAGACTGTGGAAGAAATAGAAGATATTATTTCCTGAGTGAGTTAGTTGGAAAAAAGTTCTCAAACATTAGAATGGAAAGGAAAAAGTGAGCTAAGAGTCCTAACTGAGAAGGATGATGTATCAACTGGAGTAAGTTTTAGTGAACAAAGTGGGATGCAAAAGCAATTTACAGTCTATGAGTATGTCTGCACTTGCCCCCTAGTTCGAACTGGGTAGGCAAATGAAGCATACTGAAGTTGCCAATGAAGCGTGGGATTTAAATATCCTCTGCTTGATTAGCATATTGCGGCCGGTTGCCATTTTAAAATGCCGGTAGCCCAAATTAACTTGCCACGTGTAGACACGGTAGTCCTATCCAAAACCCTTCCCTGTAATTAATTGTTACTCCTTGTGCAACGAGCAGTAACAGTTAATTCGCGGGAAGGGTTTTGGATCGGACTACTACGTCTACACGCGGTAAGTTAATTCGGTCTACTAGCATTTTAAAATGGTGGCTGGCCGCAAATATGCTAATCAAATGTGGGATATTTAAATCCCGTGCTTCATTAGCAACTTCAATATGCTCCATTTGTCTCCCTAGTTCAAACTAGAGGGCAAGTATAGACATACCCCATGGGAGAACTGATACAAGAATACCAATGACTAGTGACAACTTAGATCAATGGGGAAAGAAAGAAAGACAGAACGAAAGAAAGGTGGAGAGATTAGATTAAATCTATCAAGTGAAAGAAATAAGTAGTAACTATATCTCAAGGCATACAAGTGTGTCAGTGAGGGTATGTCTACACTACAAAGTTAATTCGAACTAACAACCGTTAGTTCGAATTAACTTTCATAGGTGCTACACAGGCAAACCGCAAGTTCGAACTTAATTCGAACTAGGTAAACTTCATTCTACGAGGACTAACGCCTAGTTTGAATTAAGTAGTTCGAATTAAGGGCTGTGTAGCCACTTAATTCGAACGAGTTGGAGGCTAGCCCTGGTGGCCACTCTGGACACAACCAGGGAAACTCATCTGCCCCCATCCCAGGCACGAGCCAGCCACCCGCTGCCACCCAGCCCTCTCTCCAGGCTGGCGGCTCCCAGGAGCCTGCCCAGGGCCGCAAGAGTCGGGCTCCCGTCTGGTCTAGTGCGGAGATCGTGGACCTCATCCAGGTTTGGAGGAAGGCCTCCAACGTCCACGATCTCCACACTAGGCACAGGAAAGCGGCCATCTAGGGCAGGATAGCTGCCAGCCTGGCCACCAAAGGCCACATGCGAACCCAGGAGCAGGTTTGAATGAAAATCAAGGTGGTCCAGTGAGACTCCCGACCCTGAGCCCTATGCATAGAACATAAGAACGGCCATACTGGGTCAGACCAAAGGTCCATCTAGCCCAGTAGCCTGTCTGCTGACAGCGGCCAACACCAACTACCACGGAGGGGATGGACCGAAGACAATGACCAAGCTATTTGTCTCGTGCTATCCATCTCCAGCCTTCCACAAACAGACACCAGGGACACCGTTCCTACCCCCTGGCTAATAGCACTCCATGGACCCAACCTCCATGACTTTATCTAACTTCTCTTTAAACTCTGTTAGGGTATGTCTACATTACCACCCTAGTTCGAACTAGGGTGGTTAATGTAGGCAATCGAAGTTGCAAATGAAGCCCAGGATTTAAATATCCTGGGCTTCATTTGCATCTTGCTGGGCGCCGCCATTTTTAAAGCCCTGGAAGTTCGGACTCCGTGCCCGCGAAGTAACGGTAGTTCGGATTAGAGAGCCTAATCTGAACTACCTACTCCATGCCGCATGTAGCCGCGGGCACGGAGTTCGAACTACCGGGGCTTTAAAAACGGCGGCGTCCCCCTCCCCTCTCCCACCATCTCTTCACCAGGTGCCCGGGGGTGAGACTGCGCATGCGCCAGGCGCTCGGGGGTGGGGCTGCCCATGTGTCGCACACTCGGGAGTGGCATCATGCTCCCAGGGTTTGGGGACGCACGAATGACTCAGGCCAGCCCTGGCTGTAGCTCTTATAGGGTCCAAGTTGTTAGCGCACAAACTTACAAACATTCTCCTTAATATATTAGATAGGGTGGTACTTGGACAGATGTGGTAGAAGAAAATCAGCTTCTCTGCATATGTGGGGCACAGGCTGGCAGTTAGGGAGGTGTCAGGCGAATGGTTTGGAGAAGCGGGGTACTGTCTGTTAGGGAGGTGATGGGGAAGGGGGAATGGCAGCATGCAAATGAGCCGACTCTGCTCTCCCTTCCTCCTTCTCTCACTCCCCCTTCCTCCTTGTCTCTCTCCCCCGTTTGTGTCTGGCCCAGCACCGGTTTTAACCATCAGCGCCCTTTTTCATGCCGGTGTCCCTGCCTGTGTCCCTGCTCTCCTCAGGTCTACCTGCCTGCTGGTTTGCACGCCAGCTGAGGCACGCCTGCGCCTTGAAGGCAGTCCTCCACGCACTGCCTCCGTGCAAGTGCCACAGGCCCAGAACAGCGGCAGCCTGGGAGTACTTTGCCACCCGCAGAGCTAGTGTGTGTATGGGATGGTGAGGCCCCCGTCACACCCTCCCACAGTACCTTAAAACCTTCTCCTGGAGGAACGATTATACCATGGAAAGTTTGGTTGCGGTAGGTCTTATAGTGTCCAAGTTATTAGAGCACAAGCATACAAACATTCTCCTTTATATATTAAATATTAGTCATTGGTTGTTTAGGGATCCTCATAAAGTGTCTTGGCATGCTAAGGCAATTGGTGAAATTAATCATTTGCAATTTTGAGGGTGAAGTAGTAACACAGCTTTAATTTTGCTACCTTTTTCTTGTGAAAAAGGAATATTAATGCTCTAGGAATCCCAGAACCCCCCGTTACTATTTCAGTTTATTGTGTCTTACAGGAACAGCCGTTTGTATTATGAATCACATTTGCTGAATGGCGATAGCACGTCAGTTCATAATTTCTACATCTGACTGCCTAGCACACTGGATGCTCAGTAACGCATACAAAGTAGTTTCAGAATGCAGTCCTCATCTGAGGGAGACATACTAGAAAATAAAGCCGCATTTTTAAAAAAATTACTTCTAGCTCTTTGAAGCAAAGAAGCTCTAAGCAGATCTCCTACAGTTTTTCCTATTAACTTAGATTGGAGCTATTGAAACCAGCTGTGAACTAATAGTGCTGGGAGACACAGACAGATCTTTGTCAAGTTCAGCATTGGTACAGGTATTTCAATGATGCAGGAACCCTGTTGACAACACATTACCATTGGCTATTGTTAAGCAAATGTGAATTTACAAGCTTGATATTTACAAGCTTGATATGAGAATATCCATTTTTTCCACTATACTACTTATATAGTTAGAAGAAAATGTCTTCACAGTTGGTCCAAATGTAATAGCAACACCCCTTTCATTCATGCAATACATTCATTTCTGGCACCATGGAATTTCTGTTAAAAATCTTGCTGGACAGTGCCTATAGTATAAATCTATTTGATGACTCTATTCAGAAAATGTACAGTACCTCAACATTTGAGTTATTTAAGTTAAATTTAATTTAAATTTAGAATAGTCATATCACTCATATGGGAAGAACAAATTCACAGTGGCATAATGGTAGCAAGACGATACTATAAGTCTTTCATTTTTTTACTTGTATGTTAAATAAGGGAAACAATACTACACACAAGTGCCAGTCTGAAAGAAAAGACTGTGAAAATGACACAGTATGTCACTGTCAAAGCTTAGTCTAATATAAATCCTTGAAATAGTACAGTTACTCACCAAAACTGGAAGTTACAAATTCCAGCAAACAAGAAGCAAGCAACCAAATAACTCCAGCAACTCCTTAACAAGCCTATAATAGACAGCAACTTGAAAAAAATTAGCAAGAGTGTGTGAAATTGCCCAAAGTACATTATTTGAATATTTCCTGTATATTCCAGTTGCATTCCTTGCTGTATTTATAATGGGGATTCCAATATTTATTACCTATAAGTGTCTTTCTCTATGCTGTGTTTAATATCAATAAAGAGGGATTTGTGAACTAACACTTTCATGGACTATTATGAACATTAAGGTCTCTCCAAAATGCACATTTTAAACAGTTACTGAAATTCTAATACTAGAGTCTCCCTATATAATCCTTAATATGTCTGAAAAATAAACCACTGAATTCCATATGAGGTTACATTTTTCAAAATCTGACTTGAAATTAGATCTGCATTTTGCCTACGTGGCCATTTGAGCTTATTGTCCTGTACAAAAATGTAAATTTGCAAATGCAACCAGCATTTGTAAAAGACCTAGTCTGGATTTTTTTTTCAATAAAATGTTTCTGTTGAATATCTTATTGCCTATCTATAAAATCATGGTATGCCCACATCTTGAATACTGCATACAGATGGGGTCATTTCATCTCAAAAAAGAGGAGACTAAGGAGGGATATGATAGAGGTCTCTAAAATCATGACTGGTGAGGAAAAAGTGAATAAGGAAAAGTTATTTACTTATTCCCATAATATGAGGGGTCACCAAACAAAATTAATAGGCAGCTGGTTTAAAACAAACAAAAGGAAGTTTTTCTTCACTCACCACACAATCAACCTGTGGTGAAGACTTCAGGACTTTAATATGGTTCAAAAAAGAACTAGATAGATTCATGGTGGTTAGATCCATCAATGACTATTAAAAGTCACTGGAGCGTTTATCTTATTTTCCTCCCACTGTGGCACCATCCCAGAAAATCAGTGAAAGGTACGTCGATTCTAGCAACACAATTCACATAGCTGAGGTTGCAAATCTTTCATCGATTTCCTTCACCACTGTAGACCTGCCCCTGAAGTAGACTGACACATGGTTACATGATAAAACCTCTGCCTATTATATGTTAGCTATTTCACTTTGCTTCTATCCCTCACTACACATAATTCAATAGTGAAATAGAGTTTAGACATAATCGCAAGAGTGTTCAGTCTTCACTGAACCTGAAAAATAGATAGCTTGAGTTTCGTGGAGAAGAGGGAGAAGGACAAAAATCAAACTTTAAAAATATTTTAATGTAATCTGTTAAAAGGAAAAGGACAGAATAAAAGATTCTAAGGGTAAGCCACACAATAAAGTCAAAACAAAATAAAAATGAATCCTGAACTCTGAAATTCCACTTCTACATCTAACAGTTGACTAGTAGTTTTCAGGCTCTGGAAGGGAGTGGGAGGCGTGGGGACAGAGCGCAAATCAGTGGATTCATTGTTCTTTGAAAGTGCTGGGAGAGAGCCTGGGAAGTGTAGGAACTGTGGGACTCCAGTGCCCCAGTGTGTGAAAGGCATGTGTGAAGGAGGCAGAAATGGGGTGTGCGGAACCCCAATGGGCCGGGGGCCACAGGTTGCCCACCACTGGCAATCATGCATCCCACTGAGATGATGGAGGGGTCACTCATGTGGCTCACTCACTCGTCTTGGTTACCTATCGCTGGTTTAAAGTCTTGAATGTTGTTTTATTTGATTTTTGGGGCACTTCCATTTCTGTCAATCACAAGTCTAGTTACAAATAATGCCAATTAATACACCAAATTAAGCCTAGTCCTTTTTACAGCCTTAAAGTGAAGATAAAGTTAACTAAGGTGCCTGAGTATTTTTTATTTTCAGCATCTCTCTATTCACTCACTTTAATGATATATTCAGAAACAATAAAACCAACACGTCCTATTCCACAAAGCTTTTTCTATTATTATAATTATTTACAGAAACTTGCAATAAGGTTTCCAAACAGCCATAAGGATAGCATCTCTTCTAGTCTCTTCAAAAAAGACGTCTGTCTAATGTCCCAAATTAATGTCTCTTTTTAATTGGCTTTCATAATTAGTACAAATAACTTCATTATTTTTACAATTCTGTTAGACCTCATTTGATATTTTCATTCTTTGTACCCTGCATTACAGCTTAGCCTTCTAAAAATGTAGCAACTAACTGATGCAGCTTTCACTAGTATACTGTTGCTGATAAGCAGTGAGTCTGTAGGAGAAATATATATGTACATAGACAGTAATTCTTCCCTTCAAGGTAATAATGAAATGTGTCCAGTTCAGCTAGCCTGAGTGGCCCATCATGCCATTTTATAGACAATCATCTGGCAGAGTTTCTAGCAATCTGTAGGGCCGATAATCAGACAGGTAGACCAGAGTGTCATTGAGTAAGTAAGTGTATAAAAATGAAATATTAAAAGCATCTGAGAGGAAAAAGTGAATGAGTGAATGAAAAAAAAAACAAACCCCAACCTTTTAAATAAAAAAAGTCAAAATCCCATTTTAAAGAAAAACAAAAGAAACCTCACAACTAACCTCCCACCCACCCCATTGAAAAAATTATTTCCAGTTTTACTTCAACTGAAATTAACTTTTTCAGTTTTTGACCACCTATTTCCTACCTAATTAAACTAATATACAAGCTTGCTATCATCAGCTGAAATTAATTGAAATTTATCCAGTTCCTCTGGTTGCCCTTATTACTTCTACTGTTCCTACATAAAAAAAAATCAAATTAGCATCAATATAGTCCAAAAGATAGGGAAATGCTGTTTGTTCATTACAACACTTCTGGAACCCATCACAATACTAAACAAATTGTATTTTAATATACAATACTGTCTTTCACAAATTCTTCACAAAGCATTACATTAAGTGAGTGCCTATAAAGCAGGAAGTAACTCAAATATCTCAACACCTGATATATTTAAATGCAAATTAATTCCTACACTCCAAAGGGTGGTCTTGCCTGCAGCAAAGTCTGGAAATTTGTTCCTACTCTAATATTGGATGACAGGCATGGGGAGAGAAGGTGAGGAGGCAAGCAGCGAGTCCCTTGCGCAGAATAGTACTGCTGGAAAGAATTTATAGGGCTTTCCCTTGGATATGAGGGAGGTTATGGGTTCCTGCCATCCCAGCCAGTTGGGCATGCTAGGGACATGTGCATAGCCCTATGTGCAGTACCCAAAAGGGTGGCAATTGCCCACAGGGGAATGAAATAGTGATATTCTATGATTTCCCCATGTAGCCCAGAAATGTCTCCCAATACTAAGGCTTTTGGGGAATGGGTGACATTTGAAATCTCATGGAAAATGGCACTCATTAGATGCAGATCTATTACATTCAGATAGTTTAGACAACCTTTCCAAATAGTGGATGCTTATCTGAACTAAATCTCTCTTGCACGTTGAAGAATAGTATCATTATCTAAATACAGGGAATAGAATATGTAGCTTTTTTCCATATGCCAGAGAGAAGGCAAGAAGTACATATTTAAAATAGGTTCTATTCAAACCAATTTTGCCTCCACTGCAACAGATAAAAAGCAAATAAAAACAGCCAGTTCAAAACATGTTTCAGCCCTAATTTTTTTTGAGGAAACTGAAACTATTAAGGGTGACCTCATATGATGATCTGTCTATCCCACACCAAAGTAAAAGGGGCTAATGGAGACCAGATGGGCCTATTCATCTAGAAGATTGAAAGCTAAGAAGAAAGCCCTAATAGAAGGGGGAAATCACCTGTACAGGAACAAGCAGGGCCTATAAAAATCAGGTAGATTACTGGAGACTAAAGTGGCTGTCACTCCCTGAGTGAAGAGAATCGGAAGCTGGCAAACCCAGAAAGGGTGGGAGCCAGTGATATAGGATGGAACCCAGGAAAACAGCAGCAAGGGTTGGGACAGTACAGGGACAGACTGAATTCCCCTGAAGGGCAGGACCTTAGTGAGCTAGATGAAAGGCTTAGACATGAAGTGACAACGGCAGATCCAGTTGTGAGTGTGACTACAGAGCGAGAGATCTAAGGGGAAAACACCGCTGGAGAGAGAATGTAAGCTGGCAGACCTAATTGCCAGGACAATCAACAGGAAATGCTGCAAGTGGATATGTGCCCCAGGATTCTTAAAAAACAAACAAACAAAAAAACCACCCACCCAGTAGTGAACAAAGAAAGAAATAAAACAAGCCTCTTTAAGCATAACTCAGCAAGAAACAAGATGAAGCAACCAGCCAATAAAGAACTCCACTATTACAAAATATGAAGAAGCCATTTTTAGCAAACCAACAAAATTGCTCAGTAAGTTTGATTGTGTTTTTTTTAACTGGAATATTAATATGTAATATATTTAACAGAAGTCTCACAAAGTAAAATATAGAACTTATAGCTGATTATTGTAACTATCAACAAATCACTTTTCGAATTTCTTCATGCTATGGCTAAAACAATAGGCTGTGTCAACACTTCAGGGTTTTAGCGCAAAAACTGGTGGAGTGTCCACACCTCAAGTACATTTTTACACAAGAAAATCTACAGTCAATCAACAGAACAGAGGGCTTTTTGTGGTGTAGGCATACTTCCTTCTACAAGGCATAATTCCTTTTTGTGCAAGAGTCCTTTTTGTGCAAGAGTGTGTGGACACTCAACAGGGGTTTTTTGTGCAAAAAGAGCCTATCACAAAAAGCACAGGTGCTCTGATGGCCAGGCTGTGGCAGGCAATCAGAACTTTCCTGCACAAAAGTGTCCATGAAGTGTGGATGCTCTCTTGTCCAAAAGCACATCACTTTTGTGGTGTGCTTTTGAAATGTGGACACACTTTTGCGCAAGAAGTTTTTATGAAAGATCTCTTCTGCAAAAAGCTTCTTGCGGAAAAACTCTGCAGTGTAGACAAAGCCTTACTGAAAACAGTAGTGCTGAGGCACAGTAACTACTAACAAGACTGAAATCCTCAGGCTCACTGGAGTCTTCCCATTGACTACCACAGATTTTGGCTCAGGCCCTATAAGAGTTTTCCTGACAGCTTTTTAAAGTTCTATTTTGTAATTCTATTGTGCTCTTTATCAAAGTTTTAAAATGCAAGTATAAGGAGTGGTGAATTGGGGAAATGTCCACTAGGGACAAGAAAACCATGGTAGAACGTTGTCATGACTATAGTAGGCAAAAAGTTTTGGACAAATAGGTGAAGAAAAATGCAGTTTTGGTCAAGCAGAAACTATTCATGAATGTTTCCCAAATATTTTGGCAATTCACAAATCCAGAAATAAGAGACGGCTGAGGCTTAAAAAAAATTAACAAAATCATCCAAAGCACTTGGTAGTAGGGGAATTCAGTTACTCAGACATCTGTTGGGAAAATAACTCAGAAGGGTACAGATTATCCAAGTAGTGCTTGAAATGTATTGGAGAGTATGTTTTAGTTCAAAAGGAGGAGAAAATTACCAGGGGAGAAGCTGTTCTAGATTTGATTTTGATAAACAGAGTTGAGAATTTGAAAGTGGAAAGCAGCTTAGGTGAAAGTGGTCATGAAATGATAGAATTCAGGACTCTGAGGAATGGTAGGAGTAAAAAGAGCACAATAAAAGTAATGGATTGCAAGAAAGAAGACTTTAGTAAAGTCAGAGATTTGGTGTAAGCTCCCATGGGAAGCAAACATAAAGGGAAAAACTGTTCAAGAGCTGGCAGTTTTCAGAGACACATTATTAAGGGCACAAAAGCAAATTATTCTACTAAACAGAAAACACAGTAAGAGACACCTGACTTAACCAAGAGATCATCAATGATCTCAAATGAAAAAACAAACAAACAACAAAAACCAAGGTGGAAGAGGGGGAAATTAGGTCAAAAGATGCACATAAACAAACAATACAATTATGTCAAGACAACATTAAAAAGTCCAAGGTGCAAAATGAGATTAAACTAATTAGAGACATAAAGGGTAACAATAAAATGTTCTCAAAATATTTTAGAAGTAAGAGAAAGTCCATGGACAGAGTAGCCCTTTAGTTAAGGGGCGGGGGGCGAAGGAACAATAACAGAAAATGTGGAAATGGCAGAAGTGCTAAATGACTTTTTTTGTTTCAGTTTTCACCTAAAAGGTTCATAATTATTGGACATCTAACATAATTAATGCCATTGAAAATGAGGTAGGATCAAGAGGAGGCTAAAATAGGAAAAGAGCAAATTAAAATTACTTAGACAAATTAGATATCTTTAAGTTGCCAGGGCCTGATGAAATACATCTTGGAATATTTAAGGAGCTGCTTAAGGATATATCTGAGCCACTAATGATTATCCTCAAAAAGTCATAGAAGATGGGAAGGATTCCTGGGGACTGGAAAAGTGCAAATATAGTACCCATCGATAAAAAGAAAAATAAGGAAACCCAGGAAATAACAGACCACTCAGCTTAACTTCAGTACCTGGAAAGATAATGGAGTAAAAAATTAACCAATCAATTCACGAACACTTAGAAGATAATAAGGTGATAAATTATAGTCAGCATGGATTTGCAAAGAAAATATGTCAAAACAACCTAATAGCTTTCTTTCACAGAGTAATAAATATTGTAGATGGGGGGAAGTGGTAGATGTGGTATATCTTGATTTAGTCTCCAACAAACAAGGGAAATAGAACTCAGATGGAACAAATTATAATGTGGGTGCATAACTACTCTCTGAAAAAACCCAGAGTTACCAGTGGTTCACAGTTATGCTGGAGTGGAGTTCAGCTCTGGGTTTGGTTCTGTCCAATATCTTCATCAATGATTTAGATCAGTGCCCCCAAGGGGGTTGCGAATATCTTCCCAGAGGGTCACAGCGCTTAGATCCAGCAGGCTGGGGGCTGGGCCCGGCAGTTGGTGGCTTCCTTGGTGCAGGGGTTGCAGATCAAAAAAGGTTGCGCATCACTGATTTAGATAATGATAGAGAGAGTACCCTTATAAAGTTTGCAGATAAGACCAAGCTGGGAAGGGTTGCAAGTGCTTTGGACAATAGGATTAAAATTCAAAGTGATCTGGTGCAATGATCTGAAATCAATAGGATCAGATTCATTAGGGATAAATGCAAAGTTCTCCACTTTGGAAGGAATAAGTAGCTACATAGACAGATAATGGGAAATGGCTGCCTAAACAGGAGTGCTAGAGAAAGGGATCTAGAAGGGTCACAGTGGATCAAAGGCTAAATAAGAGCCAACACTGTAACAAACTTGCAAAAAAAATCATACTGGGATGTATTAGCAGGAGTGTTTTAAACCAAACATGAGAAGTAATTTTTCCACACTTATTAGGCCTCAGTTGGAGCACTGTGTCCAATTCTGTGCTCCACATTTCATGAAAGAGGTGGACAAATTGGAGAAAGTCCAGAGAAGAGCAACGAAAACGATTAAAAGTCTAGAGAACATGACTTATGAGATAGGAGTAAAAAATGTGTGTGTTTTGTCTGGAAAAGAGAAGACTGAAAGAGACATGATAACCATTTTCAAGTACCTAAAAGAGTGTTACAAGGAGGAAGAAAAATTATTCTTTTTCATCTCTGAAGATAGGACAAGAAGCAATGGGCTTAAATTACAGTAAAGGCAGTTTAGCTTGGACATTAGGAAAAGCTTCCTAACTTCCACTGTAATTAAGCACTGGAATAAAATGCCTAGGGAACTTGTGGAATTGCCATCAGTGATGATTTTTTTAAGAGCAGGTTACACAAAACCTATAAGAGATGTCTCCCTCAGTTCAGGGGACTGGACCTCTCAAGGTCCCTTCCAGTCTTGTTATTCTATGAAACAGAATTTTCCAATCCATAGAAATTCCAAAGATATTTTTGATCTGTCACTGAGCTGAAAAATCAGTTGTTCATAATACTGTATGCATGACATGTTATTAATGGAACATTTTTGGCCTCATGAGAAACAAATCCTAAATTTTACAAGTAGAATGTTTGGGAGGGGTACAGAAATTCTATTTCTGTAAACTCAGTGTTTCCATATATTTGTTCTATTATCTGTTTATATCGGTATTTCTCTAGCTGGCCACTCTGGTTTGTTCATCTAAGGCTCTGTAGCCATGGAGCCTCATGGTTTCTATTGACTCCAGTTCACCATTTCTAGCCAAAAGGAATTGCTGTAAATGGCAAACAGGAGCCAATGAGAACCATGGCTATAGAGTCTTTAGATAAACAAACCAGAGCAGCATACTTTGAGAAACACTGGTGTGTATATATTTATTTGATTTGAATTATCTGTTGCTACATACATTCTAAGAGTAAACCCCAGAGCTAGAAGGTTTAAAAGAAAAAGAAACTCTCTCCCTCCCCAAGGGGAAAAAGCCATCTGTGACCGCCTCAATTTACATTTTATAATTCTCCCCAGAGCATGTGTGCGCAGTGTTTCATGTTCTATAGTTTGGAGTTTGTGTTCTGTTTTTTGTAAAGGTATTAAAAGGGGGAATATTAAGAGTGAGAGACAGCGAAAGGAATAGCCTGGAAAATAGGTCACCCTGAGCTGACAGGTAACAGACTGATTCAGTAGTGAGCACAAATTAAACTTAAGGTTGAAACTCTGTTGGAGTCACTTGGACAAATTAATTTCCTTTTAACTGCAGCCCCAAAGTGACCGTGCTCCTGCAGCAGCAGCAGTGTATAGAAAGTGCATTTAAAGAAATGGAACACCAGGATGAACCCAGCACATCAACAAGAACACTGGAAGAAACATGTGCCCCAGCTGCATGTACTGAGTGTTCTTGTATGGCAAATGGTGTTGAAATAATCTGTTAACCCCTTTTACACCCTGTCATCAGTGCAGCTCTGCATGCCATTTCTCTCCAATTACAAATAATCACTTTGAGCCTGACTGGCTCTTTTACAGCTTTGCTTTAAGTTCTTTGCTCGTCTCCATGCCAACAAAGTGAATGAGTCTGTCTAGGGCTGTTGCCATAGTGGCTGCAAAGAAACCCCAAATGCATCATGGAACACTGGATCCATGTTAGAAAGCAATCATATTGGTGTGACTTCGTATGTGCTATGTAATTAAGAGTTCTTTAGTTCACATAAAGGGCAAAAAAAAAGTTCTATTTTTATTTTCACTTGAAAACTGATTGTGACATAACACAGTACAAAGAAGCTGAATGATAGATTCTAACAATGGCAGTTCTCTCTTCATGTCACTTTCTACTCAGTGCTCACAGATCTCTGCAGATGAACTCTCAATAGAGAAGCAAAGGGGATAATTCATTCCATAGTGAAAATGGTGAATGAAGGACTCCTTCCCCACCCCTGCAATTTACAAACACATTTTGGGTCAGCTGCTAATTATGCAAGTACAATGAAAGTGATTTTTTTCTTACATTATTAACAGATTTATATTGTAAGCGCAAAGGCTGGAGCAGTCCATTTTCTGTTTGCACAATGGGACTCGTAAGCACTATTGCAATTGAAATAATGCATGTGAATATGACAAAATAGCATGCAGTATGCACAATAAGCAACAAAATAAATATATGCAAATGACAATTTTGGGGTGGTTCAAGTCTTACTGCAATTACTAATTCTGGGTCTAGTAAGAGGCAAGAGAACACAACTCACTTTAAGGAGAAACTCTCTTATCGGTTGGAAATACTCACATACTTCAGAAAAAGAAAACCTTAAATAACAACAAATAGTCTTGCAGCACCTTAAAGACTAACAAACACGTAGATGGTATCATGAGCCTGAAGAACTGGGTTGTGCCCACAAAAGCTCATGATACCGTCTACATGTTTTGTTCGTCTTTAAGGTACTGCAAGACTATTCATTTTTTTAAAGTTTTTTTCCAGTTACAGACTAACTCAGCTACCCTTCTGAAGCTTCATAAGAGCCACTTACTGATATAAATGTTTCTTGCCACTGAACCCTACATAAGCTACCAATCACTATTAACAAATGCTCAGAGGCCTTGAAGAGGAGTCCTGTCAGAAGGGAGAGAGGAAAATAAAGTTGGCCAGGATGGTAAAGAGTATTGCAACTTCTATTCCTTTTAGTTCAGATTTGGCCAACATTAACTCTCCTAGCGGCGTTAGGGCTGTGATGCCATGAGGAGGGAGCTCATGTGAGGGTCCCCTGGAAGAGCAAAAAGCAGTTGAGCTTTCAAATGTGCTATGTTCATCTGCAGAAAAAGAGGTCTGGAATAACCACCTGCACCCCACATTTCTCATAATAAGTCAGAGAGCCTTCAAATGCTCCATTTTTTGATGAGTTTGAAAGTATGGTTACCCACTCTGTGCTGCAAGGCTATTAGCTTCTCCCCCTCATGGAACCTTCAGTGAAGAATTCCACAGAGATAAGCCAGGAGCTTCCTGACTAACTTTCTTCCTTCCATCAGAGTTCCCATGGGAAGTGAGCATTTAGGCCAAGGCACTAGGCATGTGTCAAATTTTATTTTTAAAGCTGTCATGCTTTGGTTTGGAGAAGAGAGAAATTTTCAGTAAAAAAAAAATCATTAATGTTACTTTTATCAAACAACAGAAGCCCCACTGTGCTCCCAAACCTGCAAATAGCCGATGCACATGATTAAAGTTACTGTCCTCCATAAAATGACTCAAAATTACATTGAGACAACACAGGTCCACAAAACACTTGAAGTATTTTAGTCTATACCTATATTGTATATATGATATATGTATTTTTTAAGTTATTGCATAAGAAAGCATAGTTTTGATGCATTAAAAGGAATTGTACCACCTGACAATCTGCTATTAGATATGTACCTATAGTGCCAACATACAATGGCTAAATAATTATGATTAGACAGAAGTAAATTAAACTGATTGTTAAAAGACACCTTGGATTTTCATTCCCTCACCCATGATATCGCTACAGGGCAGATTTAAGGCTACCTCTATGAATTAGCTGTGCATTTCCATGCTTTAACATGCTTCAATTTCTTTTCGATTTAACTTTAACTCTGAACGTCTATAGTTTGAAATGCTTGGTTTTGGGATGACTATAAGATCTCAATAATGAATGCGTTTTACCTTTAAGTTATTGATAAATACTCAAAGTTGAATAACAGAATACTAAAACTGGAAGGAAACTCGAGAAGTTATCAAGTCCAATCCCCTGCCCTCACAGCAGGACCCAGTACCATCTAGACCATTCCTGATAGATGTCTGTCTTGCCTGCTTTTAAATATCTCCAGAGATGGAGATTCCACAACCTCCCCAGACAACTTACTGCAGTGTTTAACCACCCTGACAGCTAGGAAGTTTTTCCTAATGTCCAATCTAGACCTCCCTTGCTGCAGTTTAAGCCCATTGCTTCTTGTCCTATCCTCAGAGGCCAAGGAGAACAATTTTTCTCCCTCTTCCTTGTGACACCCTTTTAGATACCTGAAAACCACTATCATGTTCCATCCCAGTCTTTTCCTTTCCAAACTAAACAAGCCCAATTCTTTCAGTCTTCCTTCATAGGTCATGTCATCTAGACCTTTAATCATTCTTGTTGCTCTTCTCTGGACCTTCTCCAATTTCTCCACATCTTTCTTGAAATCTGGTGCCCAGAACTAGACACAATACTCCAATTGAGGTCTAAGCAGTGCAGATTAGAGCAGAAGAATGACTTCTCGTGACTTGCTCACACACTCCTGTTAATGCATCTCAGAATCATGTTTGCTTTTTTTGCATCAGTGTCACACTGTTGACTCATATTTAGCTTGGGGTCCACTATGACCCCTAGATCCATTTCTGCAGTTCTCCTTCCTAGACAGTCACTTCCCATTCTGTATGTGTGAAACTGATAGTTCCTTCCAAAGTGGAGTACTTTGCATTTGTCCTTATTAAACTTCATTCTATTTACCTCAGACCTTTTCTCCAGTTTGTCCAGATCATTTAGAATTATGACCTTATTCTCCAAAGCAGTTGCAACCCCTCCCAGCTTGGTATCATCTGCAAACTTAGTAAGCATACTCTCTCTGTCAAGATCTAAATCACTGATGAAGATATTGAACAGAACCAGTCCCAAAACACACCCCTATGGAACCCCACTTGTTGTGCCCTTTCAGTAGGTTTGTGAACCATTAATAACTACTCTATCAGAACAGTCATCCAAACAGTTATGCAATCACCACTACTTTAAAAAGTGAATATACCTTTTCTTGAAATATAATATATATGTTACATATTTTTAAAAAAGTAATCAGGATAACATCATAGAGCAGAGCTACTCAATCTTGGAAGCCCCAGGGGCCACTGTGATACAGCACATGCTGATGGCTGCCACTTAAGTGTGGTAGCATATACATGCAAATATATATACAAATAGCTTCATTGACACTGACTGGCATGAATACAAAGATTAAGGAAAAACTACACAACACGCAGCCCCCATTTAAGTCAGTTCTTCTGATATTAATAAAATACAATATTTACCCAATTTCTACCCATATGACAGCACTTTTAATTAGCAATAACAGCCCAGAAATGTAACTACTAAAATGCATATCAACAGAAGACCATGATATTGACTCGCTGTTGTGGAGTATGTTACTAGTGGAGGCCATGTTCAAAGGATCCCACCTGCAACCAAGTGTGGAGCCCCATGAAAATCCAAACTGCACCATGGGCCACAAACAAATGGGCCATGGGCTGCATGCAGCCCACGTGTGGAGTTGCCCTGTCATAGAGAATGTTCATTCCTCCTCGAGACACACCATGTGCTGCAATTAACAAGGGCTATTTAACATATTTCTATAATATTTAACAATTAGTTTAAATTAATTTAAATAGATGGAAAATCTTCAGCTTTATTTTTAGCAACCATTATTGATGCATTTATAGCTGTTACCTAGCTATAAAGTGTCACCTTATTCCATATTAATAAAATGAGTGTCCTTCCACATGGGAAATAAAATGCTAAGAATAGCCAGAATAATACACTATTCTAATAATAGTAGTGACAGATTTTATTTTACTATGTCTAAAATCCGTCAGTTTAAAAAGTCCAAAATTCACTCCATTCTGGTAACTTCACTCTTCACAGTTGCTTCCTGTGCTCACCCTGATCACTACAGATTGAAAAATATACACTGAGACATGCATTTCAACATGAAGTATAAAAATTGAAACATAAGCTTCCCTGAGGAATTTAAAAATGAACCAGCCTTTTTAAGTGGTTGAATGAATGAGAAACCTAGATGAAATTTGTAATCCAAAGAATTTTGCTGACAATAGTGTAGCTTATAATGAGTACAGCAGAACAACAAAGAATATTTCTCTTTCATTTTGAGTGGTGTGCACAGGTAGAATGCACAGACAAAACAACTAAGAATATTGATTTCCATTTGTTTGGGATGTGAACTAACACAATTTGACACCAACAATGAAACAACAGCAACAGGTCTCTCCCAGAATCTTCAAAAATGCATCAGAAACAATTGCAAATTCAGACAGTTGCAGTGTTAGATACTAAGGTCCTGTGAAAGAAAATTTAAATGACAATCTTATTCCCTTTATTAGATACATTGCTGGACTCCTCTAGTAACTGTTATCAATACCACTGACACCCTTTTCCAAGTCTCAAGCCACTAGAGAGTAAGATCATCACATACTTTATCAAGTATAGCAAGCTAGATGTTCAGTCTCACAGGAAGGCTATGAGCTGTTCGGCTCCTATGTCATTCATGGTCAGTCAGTCCCCAATGGTAACTAGGAAGGAGAACAGAACACTGTTTCTCTGATAGAAGAAAATATTAGGGCAAATAATTGCTTGAAGAGAGAAACTTTACAAGTTTGAAAAAAGATGAAATTAGGGAAGTCTAGGCCACATTAAAAATGATAACTCACATTATCCTGGGGCAGAATACTGTAAGCTGCTTCAAAAATATTGTAGATCACAAACAGGTATTAAATGAGTGGCATCCAAAGATTGGTAAGATACTATTCATTTGTAAACCTCTTAGGTCATGAAGAAAAAAATAATATGTGATACATGTCTTCAATTGTCACCTCCTCTAAATTTTGTATATGTTTGGACAGTGACCTGAAAGAACCATACTGGACAACACAAAAAAAGAATCACAAAATGATTTATGAAAATGTTGTCCAAGACAATTAAACCAAATTCCAAATGTCTCCTTTAGTCAGAGAGTCTTTTATATGGGTGAAAATACAGAAAAAAAAGGGGAACCAGACTAAAAGAAATGCCACACAATTACAAGATAAATGCTTTACATAAAAAAACTTTAAATAAAACAATCAGTTTACAAGCATACTTGATTTCTGCATGCAATCAAATAAGACTTTATTCAGAATATAAGTTTTACTGCAGAAGCTTTGCTGACCAATTACACATTCACACTGCATGTGTTTATTTGTTTCATTTCTATTCATGAGGGCAGTGAGTGGAAGCAATTACATTCAACAATTCTCCAAAATGAAAAGCCCCAGAATGAAAGGAGTAGATCACCCACATCCTTTAAACAAACATTGCATTTTTATATGTCTGGATGTGTACGAACAGTGTTACTGTACCATGGATTACAAAGTATAGAACCCTGTCCCATGCATATGCTATGCTTTTTGTTTTGGCTGAAAACTGCAAATTTTCTCACGGCCATCATTAAAACCATACAGGAAAGGAAGGGCTAGATACTATAAGGCACAGTATCTCTCTCTCAGTTTCACTTCCAGAAGATAGAATTCCAATAGCTCTCCTGAGAATTTTGAAGGGGAATAGCCTTCTGATATGGTATCTACCCATTTTCCCTTTCATGTGCTTTTAAAGATGGCCCATGAGTAAAAAACTGAATGTTCTCAGAGATGGAAGACTTGATATGGACATTTATCTATTGAAGCAGCAATAATATAGGTATAAAGGAATATAGGAAAACTGTGGCGGTGAAACATGGAGAAGACAGGTTTTAAGAGATCAAGTCATAGGGTACATCTACACAGAAGCGTGTACACCTCAAAAAAGCTATGCGATTTGAGCTACGCAAATTGTGTAGCTTATTTTGATATTGCTAATTTTGAAATTTGGCACTGTCTACACAGCACTAATTTGTAAACAAATTTCTATTCTGGCATCTTCCTTATTCCTTTTGCAACAAGTTTTACGGAAAGCCAGAATAAGGTACCCGTTATTTCAAATGTATTTTGAAATAATGGGAGTGCTGTTAAGATGTGCACAACGCTATTTCAGGATTATGGATTTTATCCTGAAATAGCATCACCGTGTAGCTGTACCCATACTGAGTAACAGTAAAACTAAAACCTTACAGATATCCCCTGCTCTACTCTTTCAAGACTCACAAGGCTGAGGAAGAACTTGGGGCTTATTTCAGCAACCACTCCTCCAAAAAAAAATATCACAGGGGATTCCTCATTAACAATGTTTCATACAGACTCCTGGCTCAGTGGGAAAGGAGAGTATTTCACATATGATGCTGTATACACAAACATTTTAAAAATGAACAAGGGGAAGAGTTATTTTCAGGAGGAGGGAGAGGACACTGGGCAGATCGGGACAGGGAACTCGTTTCATGAGAGGAGGCAGCATGATGGAAAGTGTAAATCTGATGACGGACGAAGAGGAAGGAAGGAATAGGATAAGAGCATTAGAAGACACACAGGAGTGGGAAGGGACATAGGACAGTGTCTGTTCAGGGGAGCCAAGCCAAAGAGGACTTAAGAAGCAATAGAATCAGATGTCAATTGTGTGGGACAAGAAAAACAAAACGTATATACATGATGGAGTGAATGTGAAAGGGAAACTGAGGTAAATATAAACAATAGGCTCAAGACATAAAATTCAGATTTGAATCCATATTAAAAAAATATTAAATTGCGATCCAGATTTATCTTTAAACCAGTTATCATAGTGCTAGCCAGTAGAGCCCCCTATATTGGGGCATCCTAACACCTTTGGCTATAAACTATACTTGAGACCTCTTCGAGAAGCTTTAACCTCTCTTTTGCAGCAGGCCACTGATATTCAGCATGGATAATACCTTGCAGCTAAAGGTATGTCTTTCACTTGTTCTGTGAAATTCTTTCAAGTTTGACAGAAGCATAAATTGCTAGAAATAGTGCTATCCTTTCTCCTATTTGTGTTCCTCAGAAAAGTTCTGACAGCTGTCCACAATCATCACTGTTAGCAAACATTCTGAGGACCCTGGCCTATGTAGTCACCAAATCATAAAACAGCAGTCCTCAGTGGACTGAGAACCCACTATTGGATCTGGCCCATGATCTCAGAAGTACATGCCTTGCCTCTTAGAATACCATATACTGCAGAATGTTCCTCAGATGCTGGGAAGGAGGAGGCAGCTGTCCGTGTTTCAGTGCTACAACATTCAAACCCTCTCATGGTGCATGATGAAAGAGAAATTGTTACATCATCTGCTTTATTTTTATATTTGAATTTAAAATCATATAGGCAATTGAATTAAAGTATGCTATAGGTTGCAAAATCGAGCATTCAAAACTTAGGAAATAGCAGATTTGTAGTTACTTGTGCAACCTTAATTCTGTTCCCTAATGCGTATGCTTTACTTTTTCTCCCATAGAACTCCTGACACACTGCAATTCACAAGGGGAAATAAATTAAGATTTCACAGACATTCCCTAACTTTTGAGTGCCTGATTTTGTAACCTAAAAATAATTAATATAGGTGTTTTGGAGTGATTTTGTTTGTTTGTTGGTTTTGTTTTAATTTACAATTTAGCAATATGCGTGCTGCTAATTTGGGTTTAGATTGAGTGCCACTCATCTAAGTATGTGTTGTGTATTAAGGTTCCAGGTCTATCTATAGGCATTAGAATTGTAAGTTTCCCCTTGCCTTTCATTTCTGCAGCTGGAATAATGTAGTTCAAATAAAACATACTGCGGGGTTTTAAATCTCTTAGTCTAGCTCTTTGTGGGCAGCAGCCTAAACTGCTAAACATGTGCTTCAGTACAATATATTTCTCAATCTCTTCTCTCAAGAGAGATGTAAGACTGAAGTGGCATGGAAACAGAATTACCTATTAGTAATATGTCGAAAATGTGTATGGCTTGTTAAAGACTGTGAGCATAGGAGGTGCTGTGTGAAGGAGCAGACCCTTAACCTAATTAAAAATATAATATGCAACAACACAATGTGTTTGCAGATTGTAGACTTAACCCTTTGTAATCTTGTCATAAAATATTGCAGAAACATCTTAATTGTGACAAAGCTCTCATATCATAAATGATTTTAATTCATTAAATTTAAAGCACATATGTTCAGAGCAAAGATATGAAGGAATAAAAGGAAAGAGCTACTAAAGTGGAATCAGTGACTGTTAAGTAGTAACTACAATTTCTTTAATTTCTCTACCTTTGATTTTACTGAGCATTTACTGTCCACAAACATTAAAATAATAATATTTTTATATTCATAGGTGTTAGTGCATCCTTATAAAGGATGATTGCTGCAAGACATACTGAAGCAAAATTGGGATTAAAAGAACTGTATATAGAAACAGTTCAAACACATTAAGATTTCTCAATAAGTAAAGTGAAAAGAAATGTCACCAAAGGATTTTGTCATTATGAATAAGTGGAATCTTTCCAAGACATAAATCTCACAGTACTTGACATCAACTGTAATTTTTCAAGTTCCAGTCTAATTTATCTTGTGCTAATTATACATCCCTCTGGTAGGGTAAATAACAACCATTAAATTGTTCTACAAGATAGTGACATTGCTGTGTCCTCATTGCAAACTCACAATGCCTTCAGACACTTTCATTTGAGAGATCTTGCTGAGAAGTTAGTTAAATGCCCACGCATAACCATGGTAACAATGAACATGTTTATCAAGCTAACAGGTTCAAAATTAGAAATCTGTCTTTAGCAGACACTTCTAGCCCTAAATGAATAGCTTGATATTTTTATAGGAATAAGTTAATTAAGAAAAGGTTAATATTCAAATCAGAACCCAATTTGCATATATGTTCCATAGATAGACGAATCAAAATGCAGTTGTTAGAAGATAATTGTGCTGACTTTATCTTCTGTTGCAGTGGAATAAATCATAAAATGCAAAATGGAAAAAAAATATTTAAAATTATGTTTACAACTTAGAACGTAATGCTTTCAGACATTAGCTTTAATTGAGTTATTTTCCCTAACAGTTTCTCTACCATTGGGATAGAGGAATCTGAGGCTCACCTACCTATCCTGTGCTTCTCTGCGGTTTCACTAGCTTTTCATAAAAACGGCCCTGTCTCACCAGCATTGTGGTTTACTTCACCTCATGACATGTTGTATTGTTTACAAGGACACAATCAACATTTTGTGTGGAGTAAGGCTACTAATGGAATGCATGCTGGCTTGATTATTTCAACCCACTACTGTATTTACAATAAGCCAGAAAGTGCTACACAATTCTTAATATAATTGCTACAATGCTGCACTTCATTACTTCAGTAAGTAGTTTCCCAAGGCATTATTCTGCACATGTGAGATTAAAAAAAAAAAATCTTTACTTGGCTTTTGGACTAGTAAGATAACAATGGACTTTGCTTCTTTTCCTCTTCAAAGGAACAAATTTCAGGATAGTAAGAACATACAGTGCACAGACTGCACAAACACAATTTCTAGTTGTTGTTTGCCTACACTAGCTCTTTTAGACACTTGATCCATGGCATACATATGTCAGAGGGAAAATATTTAAAGAGATTCTTGCTTATACTGTTATTTTCAAATACGTGTATTTTCTGTTGATGTTAAATAAAATTAATGAACCACTGTGAAACAAATATATTTTAATCATTGTGCAGTACTGTGGAAACATGCTTTATACTGTACCTGTCATCTGTTGATTCACAGTGTGAAATATGTCATTATAGCCCATTTCTGTTAGAATAAAAGCAATTTTTCTGCATTTACATGTGGAATGAGGAAATTTTTTATCTTCCAAATCTTTGCACTTTTTCAAGAAAACATAAAGCAGAGTATATAAGCTGAAATTGTTTTCATGCTCAAAGGAATAATCAAAATCCAAGTCATAAGACCATTATATTTGGATCTACAGATGACCCTGAACCCAAAATGTACTTCGTTTCATAGAGTGTAGCATTGCATATGATAGCACTGTTATTCTCTAGTTCCCTAATACACTATCTGCTAGCCAGACCATGCAGCCCTGGCTAGTGCACAGTGAAAGTTCCCTAATGTGTCTTAATATAGTACTTTCTGAAAATAAATCAACAATTCAGAGCTGACTATCTTTCCTAATCAACCTTGCCTCTAACATTCTTTTTGGTGGGGAGCTTTAGAGATGGTTGGAGGTAAGAAAGCTTCAGCACTATATGTAGTTTTCAGAAGTCCTTGACTGTCTTCAGTGGAAATGTAACTGGTTATGTTGGTTTACTGCCCTTTCATGATAAACAAAGGTCAGACTTCTATGCTAATTCTTTTAAATATGTTGCAGGCTTTTCATAAATTCATCATGAAGTAGTATTAATATGCCCATCAAGGGTAGGCTAATCCATTCTTTATATAATTGTAGTGCTCTCCGAAAGCAATAGCCCAGAGGACCCCCAGTACACAGCCACAAGGCATAGATATGTTGGAGAGCAGGGACAGGATCCAGAGTGACCTAGCCAGATTAGAGGATTGGTCCAAAAGAAATCTGATGAGGTTCAACAAGGACAAGCGTAGAGACCTGCACTTCAGATGGAAGAATCCCAAACATTGTTACAGGCTGGCTAAGTAGCAGTTCTGCAGAAAAGGACCTGGGGATTACAGGGGATGAAAAGCTGGATATGAGTCAACAGTGTGCCCTTGTAGCCAAGAAGGCAAATGGCATATTAGGTTGCATTAGGAGGAACATTGCCAGCAGATCTAGAAAACTGATTATTCCCCTTTATTCGGCCCTGGTGAGGCCACATCTGGAGTATTGTGTCCAGTTCTGGGCCTCCCACTATAGAAAGGATGTAGACACATTGTAGAGGGTCCAGCGGAGGGCAACCAAAATGATTAGGGAGCTGGATCACGTGACCTATGAGAAGAGGCTGAGGGATTTGGGCTTATTTAGTTTGCAGAAGAGAAGAGTGAGGGGGGATTTGATAGCAGCTTTCAACTTCCTGAAGGGAGGTTCCAAAGAGGGTGGCAAAAGGTTGTTCACAGTAGTGATGGATGGCAGAACAAGAAGCAACGGTCTCAGGTTGCAGTGGGGGAGTTCTAGGTTGGATATTAGGAAAAACTATTTCACTAGGAGTGTGGTGAAGCACTGGAATGGGTTACCTTGGGAGGTGGTAGAATCTCCATCCCTACAGGTTTTTAAGTCTCAACTTGACAAAGCCGTGGCTGGGTTGATTTAGTTGGGATTGGTACTGCTTTGGGTAGGAGGCTGGACTTGATGACAACCTGAGGTCTCTTCCAGCTCTATGATACTATGATATCCTGTCAACCTTCCAACTGAAAATTTTTTGAGGTTGGTAATGGGCGGTTGTTCAGTTGGGGCTGGAGGAGGCAGGCACCCCCCCAGCATGGAGAGGCTGTGGGCAGTGTGTTGAGCATGTGCCTCCTCACCCATGAGGAGGGGAAGAGACAGGAGGGGATGAACACACACACATGCACCCCAGCCTCCCTGTCCCTGGAGCACCAGGGAGGGAGGAGACCATGTGACCCAAGTCTCTCCAGTCCTGGAGCACAGGGTGGGCAGGTGCTGGAGGCAGCAACACTCCTCCCTCAGAACACTTATAGTAAGTGTTGTGGGGCTGGAGTGTAGGCGGGGCTAGGAGCAGCCCATAATTAAGTCACGGCCATTGACGGCCATGCAGGCAGGGGCGCCGATGATGCCTTCCACCTGGGGCGCCAGCTGCTACAGCCGGCCTCAGGTCACTCCTGGGCGGGGCCATGCCTGGCAGTTTTGGAATGCAAAGCCTTTCGCCACCTAGGCTACCGGATGTCCATGAGGTTGCTAGAGTAAACATGGAGATGGTTTGAACCACAGTGTTATCAGTATGCTGAGGACACTCAGCTTTATATATAAAGTTAATGGTGCTCAGTTGATTTGATTTCTGTCTTCCCACTGTCGGGAAATGAATGCAGTTTGCCTGAACTAGCTTCTGTTAAACAAACCTGGGTAAGACTGAGATTAGCTTAGGTGGCTGTTGAAAGCCAAAGAGTGTGTTCTTGGTCCTTATTTTCAGGGAGTCTGACTACCTTAGATGAGTTAACCATTTAGAGTGGAATTTCCTATTAGATTTGGAAAATGGCCCTGAGGGATGGTTAAACATTTTATCATTGCAAACACTTTATACTTTTTGCTGTGGACACGGAAACGAGACATGCATTAGGAATGTAAAGGGTTAACCGGTTAACCGGTTACCTGATAAGCATTCACCTTACTGGCATGCATACTAGGGTAAACAGTTAATCGGCATCCAGCCCAACTGGAGCAGCCTCTCTGCTTGAAACACATGGCTGGGTTGGAGAAGTCCTGTGGTCCAGCAGCCCCCTGCCCATGGTATGATGCAGCAGGCCAGTTAACTGGTTAAACATGTATAGTTTAACCGGTTGACATTTTAAACAGGATTAGTGTGCTCATATGTTGAGATCCCTTTATTGAAGCTATGAACCAATGGAGAACCACTCTTCAAATTATCCATTATTGCCATCCTAGTGTGAAAGACAACGGGGTGCCAAAAGCCATAGGATCTACAAACCTGGGATAGTTATGAGAGCAATGTCCCTTATACACTGTGAGGCCTGCCTAGAAACCATCTGAAATAGTCTAAATAATGCTTAACCCCCAAACTCCTCCCCACAACAGAGAATGTGGGGAACAAACAAGGAATAAGCATCATCATCTCCTTCTCTCACACACACACACACACACACACACACACACACACACACACACACACACACACACACACACACACCAGACCATTGGGAGGGAAGATCTAGAAGGTACACAACACTACCCCAGCCACTCCCACTTCAGATCTCTTCTCCACCACTTGAGGGGAGGAAGTAAAACTGTCCCCATTGATTCTGTACTCATCAGGCTCATACTCTGTGAAGCAGAGTAAGTATTTTCAAACAAAACATGGGCTGAGCTTCCAAGAAATCTACAACAAAAACAAAATTACGGAGTCTCTTTACAGAATACCAAAGACATGAAAACTGAATTTTTGGCCCCACATTAGTTTTTGGCTGAAAATTTCAATTTTCAGACATTTGAAGCCACAGAAATCTCTTTAATTTTGCATGTATAATCTGTTGCTGACTGCACACAGAAGTCAGTACACTAAGATTTCAAAGATAAGAAATTCATAATTTTCTTTATCAAGAACCCCAGATTTGCCTGTAGAAGAGGAAAAAAATTCTCAAACCAGTTATACAGTGAGAGCTGGGTGTCTAGCTCTCCTAAATCCCAGGCTATATGTCTAACCAAATTTGCATGCATATTATCTGTTTGTATGTTCAAAATGTTTTGCACTGAAAAATGTGGATGGAAGTTTTATTGTCAGATTAAGATCCATTCACAATTTTTGCCCTAGAACCACTCAATTTGTTTATTTTCCTACTTATGTTTTGAAATAAAGTTATAATAGTAGTAATACAAAATATGTATTCTTCTACCCACCCAGTGTTTGGGGAAAAGGAAGAAACACCTGTACAGAGCCAGTGCACTCTGGTGGTACTTAAAAACTGCAACTTGCTCACAAAATAAACATTTACAATCTCAAAACATGTGTGCACCCACACACTGGTAGCGGAAATACAGTGATAGGGCCATTCTTCCATAAAAATCTTAACATTGTTTACTGTAGAAAAGACATTCATATATGGTGCCAAACAAATAGGAATTATGAACCTTCTAGCCAAAAGGGTGGACAATCTCACATCAATCTACAAGTTCAAGGCCTATTTCATGAAGGCTTGTGCAACTGCTGTGACCTGCCTGGGGAGAGAGAACCACAAGTTGCATTGGACATGGTGCACCCTACCCCAACAATGCACTGGAGCATCTGAAATTTACATTCTCAATTAAAAACAAAATCCTGTTGGTTTTAGCCCTTGCACAGACCTCTCACTGGATTGCAGTGCAATGTTACTCAGAAGGTTGGCAGCAAAGCGGCTGGAACACATTTTATAGTGGGGCTACTGCTAACAGGATCCATGGTAACCATGTATTTGGTATTTGTTATTGCTGTATTTGCTATTGGCACCTCTCTTAGGACCAGCACCAGTGGTTGCCAGCATGGCCAAGACAGTAAAAGGGAAAGCTGAGTATTATATTTAAGGTTTTTGTATTATCTGTGTTATATTATTGGAGTGCTTCACTATCAGCTTTGTAGTTATCCTCACAACAGTGATGCAGTAAGAAAATACTATTATTCCCATTTTGCAGATGGGCAACAGATGTACAGAGAATTAACTGCCTAAAGTCATACAGGAAGTATGTGGAACAGAGTGGGCTGAATTGAGGTCTCCCCAACTCCTAGGTTAGTGCCCTAAGCATTAGACAAGCCTTCCTCTCAAGGGCTCCAAAAATTGAACTTGTATGCCTTTGGTATTAAACACTTATGGGCAATGTTCCTAAATCCATAAAAGTCAATGGAAAGTATCTCAAATTTGCATAACTCTGGATTAGGCACGTGCAGATGCGTTCACATTTTCCCAATGAATATGTGAGAACCCCACCAATGCTCTATTTATTCAAGTCTATTCTGGGCTAACTTTAACTATATACTGCACAGCCTTAAATCATAAATAGAAACCTAAGGTATGCAAGCTTGGACATGACTGACATCTTGATCATGGCAGGGGAAAAGGGAAGAAAACAAACATGTACCAGAGTGTGATTGGTTTGTACTTCAACTGACCTTATTGATCATATGTCAGAAAAAAATCAGTAACTAGGGATGTTCTGACAAAACATTTTCGAACAAAGTGCTTGTTGGATAACCTTTTTTCTATCAAATGCCAATGAGCAATTTAAGAAGCCAGAGAGACACAAAACTTGGCACTAACTGAAGATAGTGAAGATGCTGTTTGAATAAAAACTAAAAGAAGAATTTTGGGGGAAAGGATTTTAAAAATACATATCTGTTGGAAAAATCAACTGCTATTATCCTTAGAAATACCCTTTTTTGTTTTCCCACTACAGAATCTGGTCACAAGTGGTTCATCTGCTACAGGTACAAGGTTATGTGCACACACTACCTATGCAGAGTATGATGCTGCTGTACAGGTAAAGAGACAAGAGGCACCAGAATGAAATGACAGAGAAAAATAAATCTGATATATTTAGTTAGGACTAAACTGTGGCATGTGAGAATGCAGAGAAGATGTCAGAGCCCTCTTATTCAGCTGTGGTA
This sequence comes from Pelodiscus sinensis, assembly GCF_052426305.1. Taxonomy (NCBI): domain Eukaryota; kingdom Metazoa; phylum Chordata; order Testudines; family Trionychidae; genus Pelodiscus; species Pelodiscus sinensis. The sequence goes on from NC_143052.1 coordinate 207,063,226, forward strand.
CAGAGCTCAAAGAGGTTAGTTAATGGGTAGTTCTGGGATCTCCTTCCTGCAACAAGCATGTGGAGTAAGATGGGAAAGTGATGACAACTCATGCATCTCATCTACACTGCACCCATAGCTCAAAATAAGCTATGCAATTTGAGCTATACAAATTGCGTAGCTTATTTCGAGTCAGTTTCGAAAAAGGGCTTATTTCGAAATTTGGCGCTGTCTACACAGCACTTATTTCAAAATAAATCACTATTCTGAAGCATTCCTTACTCCTTGTGGAATGAGGTTTACAGGGATAGTCAGAATAGTAAGTCTGTTATATTTTGAAATAACGAGCATGCTCAAAATAGCTATATTGGGACACCTCTTGTATCCTGAAGTAGTGCTGCAGTGAGCCATAGTGAGCAGCAGTAAAATGTATAAAGCAAAAATCATGTACTAGCAGGAACAACAAAAACACCAACAAAACCATACATAACAACTACTTACAAATCCCCTCTCTATAGGGCTTCACTTCTGGAGGATACATATTGCCTAATTTCAGCTATCCCACATAATTAAAGCTTCTATTTGAAGCGCACATAGGATATCTGCTGCTATCCTTTTATATAGTAGAATAGCCATACTGTCTTAGTTCCTACTGACTGAGTATTACTGCACCTGAGATTCCTTAAATTAGTCACAGCTGGGCTGACTGGTGCCTAATTAAAGGCAATTGTTAAGAACTGGCTGGCAGTGTCAGTCTCTCCTCTGGTTTAAGCTGGAGCAAACAAGTGCTGTTACTTCTTCAGGTTCTCCCCTCGTGAACTGTGAAATAAAGTAATGCTTTCTACTTTCATTGCAAGACATTAGTTTCCCCACCTAACTTTAGTTTAGCAACAGCCATACAGGATAGTTATATTTTCTATACCATCTATATTAATTTTTTAATTTACACTTACACCCCTGAAACCAGAAACACATTTCCAGGGGATTGAAGATGGCAAAAACAAGATTCCATCAAGAAAACTAAGATGCTGCATCTCCATTCATGCCAACACTCTCTTGCTCTTGCATAGGGCTCCATGAGCTTTGGTAGGGCTCTGTGCTGGCACTGAAATCTTCCTACACATGTACATGGACCATGGCATAAAAACATAGATTTCCCCATTTATTAAATAGATTAGCCCCCATCTAAAATAGCATTAGGTTCGGGAGGGATTACGTATCACTAGCAAAAGACTGAGGCCATCATCAGGGGCATTCTGCTGGGTGACAGACAGAAAGGAACACCTAATCAGTGCCCAGAATGAGGATTTTTGGGCTCAGTAGTTTCTGATTTTTCACTTACATGTAACTGAAGAAATGTGAGTGTGTGTGAATAGAACTGTCTCCTGCTTTGTAACTAAATGCTTAACTAAATCTATAAATAATTTTAATGGAGTAACGCACATACTCTCTTACTTTAAATTTCCTGTGGATTAGAGAGACAGACACATGATTACTATAGCACATTTAAGAATTAGATTTAATAAGATATTTATTAAAAAGCATATGAACACTGACATGAGTGGAAAAAAGTCCCCAGCAATGCAAAATATCAGCTGATGAAAGGATTAAATTAACACGTGAAAAATTAACCAGTATTGTAAGTTTCAGAGTAATATTTTTGTGTCTGACAGAGACTTTTTATGAGTGCTCATATGGCCTTATAAGCTCAGGAAGAGTAGAGTATTTTTATGTCTGCAGTCACATGGTAGTGAAAACACAGAAACCGTTGGGCCTCATTCTGGGCACAGATTTGGGGTCCTTTCTGTCACCCATCAGAATGCCACCGATGTTGGTCTCAGTCCTCTGCTAGTGATAACTGATGCCTCCCAACCCTACTCTGCCTATGGATGGGTCAGCAGCAGTTATGATTTTGATATTTAGTTTGTGTGTGGCAACCCTGTAGTTGTTGTCCCCGTCAGTGCTCCTCCCTTCTTCAAACAGTGGGGTCCAGACTCTGTTTAAGCATCGTCAGGGCATCTTCAGGACAAGCCAGAATTTGGAAAGCCCCAAAAAAGAAGTGGGAGATTTGCAGCCAGAGTCACCCTTCAGCCATATTTGGCTCGGTTGGGTTTTGTACATATCCTCCCTCCCTCATTCTCCCGCCCCTTCCCCCCCTCCCAGTTTAAGCCAGGATTAGTTGCTGTGGGATGGATAAAGTGCATTGTGGATGAGCACTGGCCATGCAAGAGGTTGGTTGTGGAAACTGGATAGTGGAATAGGAGGGGCATAAAGGAAGCACAGCAGGGAGAGACTGTAACTAGCAAATTTGATTCTAGCTGTCAGAGGGCTAGTGCAGTACAAATAGTTGCATAGCTGTGATGTCAAGAGCAGCAGTAAGCACCAACACATGCTAACTGTTCTGAGTATAAATATACTGAGAGCCTGTGGATATTATTCAAAATGGCTAGCCCATGCCATAGCTCACTGCTGCCTGGACTAAAGTCCTATTTTTAGTGTGCTAGCTCCATAGGAGATTGTGAGAGAATGACTATATGAGCTGGGAATCATATCCCCAGCTGCAAGTCTAGACCTAGCTCATGAGTGAAGGTTCCTTTCACTAACCCTTTGTTTCAGTCTTTCCCTCTGTTGTGGAGTTGACCTGAAAAAGGTTTTCCTCTCCCTTGAAAAACCGAGACTTCAACATTTTCACCCTCTGCGGTGGGACAAAAAAACTGAAATCTTGACACATCTTGTGAGCCAAACATCCCCCACCACCTCAAGAGAATCAGTTCAGGGGAATTGTTTTGTTGGGATGCTTTCAAAATATTTGTGGTCATGACTGGAGATGGGATACTGGCTGTGGAGGGGCTGGGATCCGATGTGGTAATGAGCATTCTCTCTCATGTGGCTAGCTGGCTGGTTCTAGCTCACTGGTTTCCATATGGGGGGTCAGAAAGAATTTTTGAGGTAAGGTTGGAAGTGATCTTCTTGGATATATTTTTGCCTTTTTCTGCAGCTTGTGGGTCACATGCCATGATTATCTGGGTCTCTAATTTAATAATTTTCCTGACATGACGGGGATATTCCTGAACCATGTTCCTGCCTGTAGCACATAATAGTCCAGTTTACTATGTGCTATAATACTTCGGAGGCCTGTGAGATGTAGGAAGTCTGACTAAATAATCTGGTGGTCTTTTCTGGCCTTAAATGCTATGATATGTTTCAATTTTGACCAGTTTTTATTTAAAACTTTTTAAAACTATTATAAATTTTTGAAAAAAAAGTTTATAATTCCAAAAAACAGCCTTTCTTTGTTTTGAAATATAACTTTAGAGAATTTTGAATTTTTCTTTTTTTAACTCAAAACATTCATTTGAAATCTTTCCTTTTAAAAGTCCAGATTTAGTTGAATCAGCATTTTCTGAGAGAAAAATGTTTTGTTCAAATATCCACCCCATACTGTGTGTCTATTTGCATTCTGAATTTTTCTTGCCTCAAATCTGTTAATGTTTTGCTTAACAAGAAAGCCTGGTGGCTACCACCGGTTAAAATTAATTGTTTTATGCATATGTTTTGAGAATAAACATATAAGAAAAAATAGTAGTACAGTGGTAAAGCATGCATATGGCAGGCTCTTTCTAACACCAAGTAGAATACCAAATTTAACATCATGTGTATCTTACTTCATATTTAATGTTAGAAAATCTCAGTGATTTCATTGTATATATGCATTCCAAAAGCCGAAAACACAGCTCTCCATTGATCCAGAAAGACAAGCTTATTATAAATCTAGGCTCTACACAAAAAGAGAAAATATTTCATTTTCTTTCCTTTTGTTATACCATACTTGATAAAAGAATGGAAGATTTCCATTTTCATATAAAGCTTTTCAAAAGAACAATCCTCTAGATAAACAACTTACCCTCTTCATTATTAGCTAAGAATTCCAATAGATATCTTCCAGGACTGTTACATGCTATTAATTTTACAGCAGTTTCCATCTATGAAGTGAATTATTGGAAATAAAAACTCTGTAATGACATTTTTGAAACATCTTTAAGAACCACAGCAAACATATTATTGTATTCATGGCATGTAAAATTTAATTCTCACTGGACTTCAACAGTGGCTTCATCTGCATAGTAATAACCTTTTCCTTTCACCAGTGCTGTTCCTCACTAAGGTTTTCAAATGGTTCACTTTTAAAAATATTACCTTTAGATTGCAGATTAAAAAGAAAGTTGTTTATCAAGACAAAATCAGTGTAGTTATGAGAATAGTGGTAAACTTTTTAGATGAAAGAAAAGGTTCAGAAAGAAGAGAGAAAATTCTGACAATTAAATGAATATCTTTGTTTTTTAAAATACCTTTTATTAAAACTGCTAAGTTGTTTTCTTAAGAAACTAAACTCAGCCCAAATAGAATTTTTTTTTTTTTGTAAAATCAAGCCTCACCTAATTTTTTTTTTTTATATCTCAGGAAACTTGTTTATAGAACCAAACCAAAATCACACCTATCCTTTTCATCGTACTGTACCCCTTTTAACCAGAATCTAAATGTGCTACGTCATTCAAATCTCACATATATTATACATTTTATATTTTTCTTTAGATTTATAATATATCCTGTAAATACCCATTCCATAAATTAAAATACATTGTACAGAAGATAATATTACCTCCCACCAATACATTTAAAATTGCCACCAGTTAACAAGAAAAATATAAAACCATACAACAATTGGCTCCTTGAGATGTTTAATAAACATCGGGGGGGGGGGGGGGAGGGAGGGAATCCAGTCTACCCAAAAACTGCTAAGTGAGACAATTACAAATGCAAGGCTATATGTACACCCTCAGTAAAATCTAATGACTGCCACTCAGAATACAGATGGAAGAAAAACCTTGCTAACTGAAAAACTGTTTCTTCCACAGATGAACTAATGATTCAGTCCATCAGATTGCAGGTGCATTTTACTAAATAAATGGACAGCTAGATGGGATTGAAAATTCATCCACCACCAGAATAAAGTGACCAAAGCTTATGTAATATACAGTAAGCGGTCCTAGATGGATTAAAACTTAAGATGTAGAAAAGTGAGAAATTTGATAGCTATGACACAACCAACAGGCAGCATTTACAATTTGATTGAATATTAAGATGAAGGACACAGAAGTTTGTTCAGAAGAAGAACCAAATGATGTATGACAGATTTGGACACTAATGAAGAGAATAGTACCTGCTGGCTGAAATCACCAATACATTTATATAAAACTAAAGCAGTACAGAAAAGCAGAGGATGTGTATGTATATACATAGACTGTAAATACCTGCAAAACAGTGCATTAAAGTTATCGTTTCAATGTTGTGCTTCTATAACTTTAAAATTTCTCACTCTCAAAACTGTTTCTACAACTGAGTCCCCAGTAGTGGAACTATGAAGAATTTCTTTCAATACAGAATAATTTAACCCCCATTCTTCATGTTCAGGGGCATCTTCAATGTCAAAACATACCCTGGAGCTAAACAATGGTGCACAGAACATTTGTGTCTCTTGGTCTCTTCTTAAAGAAAAAGACAGACAGTGAAACATTATTTCCTGATGCTCAATGATTACATTTCCATTATTTGATGTGCACTTGTAAATCCCCTCTCCTGCTGGAATATCATTGGTATGCATCACTGGCACACTGTAGGCATGCTGCCAGCAAATTCAGTTCTGGGAATTCCATCTCAGGAAGATGGGGAGTTGCTAGAACTGCTGAATCATAGTAAAGGCTCCTAGTCTACTTTCTTTTCCTCAAAAATTGTTTCTGGCTTTTTGTACTATATCTTTTTTTCAGTGATCTATGGCAAAAATGTCTGAATACTGAAAAGAATTTATGGAAGTAATAATACTGTATGTACAAGGATTACTTTCACTATTGGTAGTGGGACAAATATTTTTCTAAAATTAAATATCAGATTTTCAGGAAACTGGATTATATATGGGTGCGGTACAAGAGGTGATGGAGGGGAAAAATCAATTTTTCATGCCTGGGCCAGGCCCTCGACTGCATCACCATCTGTCTATGGATGATATTTTAACCTCCATTTTCTGCTTGTGCCAGATGTTAGGACCATAAGATTTGTCTAACTGGATGTTAGTATGTCCCATTTCAATGTCCTCCTTTCTTGTCTGTCTATATGGAGCAGTCATACGAAAATGCTATGTAGCTGCTGTATCCTACACCTGCTAATGCTAATGCTAACCACCCATAGTTCAATTTCATACTCTTTACTGAGTAACAAAAACTTACTTTAAAAAAATTACTATACTTGACAAGAGCTGGACTAACAATCCTGGCACTTTGAATCCTGACAATGGATCCACAGTCCCTTTGCGGAGTAGGTACTGCTTGTGTTTTAGTAGGGTTAGCTTCCCATGCCTTCCATCCCAGTGAATCTCAATCCCACCATGGAGGAAATCTCTCTAGGACTGAGGAGATAGCCATACAGTGTCAACAGTCAGTCTTTGGCTTTTGATATTAATAACAGGACTGGATACCTAGTGCCAGTTCTGGCAATGATTTTTGTGATATGGATACTGAGCCCACTGAAAACTGCAAAAAGATCACTGAGTACATTTCACATAGCCTAACAAATACCTGGACAAGACTTTCCAAATTAACTAGTGGTTTTGAGTGCCCAAATACTCTAGTGGCTCTGATTTTCAGAAAGTGCTGTTTACCCTAAGGCAGTGTTTCCCAAAGTGTGGTCTGCGGCCCGGTACCAGTCCTTAGAAAAAAATACCGGTCCTCAGAAAATTTTTTGCGCACGATTCTTGGAAGAGAACCCGCTGCCATGACATCTCTGCTGGGCATGCTCCCGGGTGGTGGGGCCAAATCTGCCGGGCGCTAGGACCCAGGGAGAAGGCTGTGCACTGTGCGCACCGACGCAGAATGCCCGGTGCCGGATGCAGCCAGGGGAGCCAGCGCCAGCTGAAAAAGCAGCCAGGATTGGGGCCAGGAGCAGGGACAGAACAACCCACTGGACAGGTAGGGCCAGCAACACAACCCAGGGCAGGGTGCGGCCCATGGTTTCACTTAGGAACGCAGGTGCTACTGAGGGAGAGGACACGGGGCTACTCACTCAACTTCCAGGGCCCATACGAGCCGAGTCACCTGGCAGACCTGAGAGGGACTTTCTAACTTTATTGGTTCCAAATGGGGGTGAAGTAGATACCTCGGGGTTGGGGTTGGGAAACTGCCCAGGGCAGTTGACCAGGCGACTCCTGTTGGCACTGGGTGCTTTGGGAGGACCAGAAACAATTTATTTGCACATTCATCATTTGCTTAACGAATATGCAAATATGCAAATACATGGTACCAGTCCTCCAAAAGCTTGTGAATGGGTTCACTGGTCCCCAGTATCAAAAAGATTGGGAACCACTGCTCTAAGGTGTTTTTATTTAAGCACCCAAACAAAATCAAAGCAGCTATATTTATCATTTTTTTAAAATTCTTGACCATTGTATCCAATGATTCTTGACTTCTTAAAGTTTACACTGGCAAATTTTCCCTGTCAGAGCCTGGGGTCAAAGAGTGCTGATAAAATAAGATCAGCGTTTCAGCAAAAAATAAGCAAATCCTTAAAACAGTTGCGATTTCACCACTTTAGGTCTGAAGGGCCAGCAATCCAAACTGTCACACGCCAATAGATTACTTTTGACCTTTAAAAATACATAAGCCTTAAATTAACAGATACAAATAAAAGATTAAGGAAAGGGAAAATAATGTTTACATTACTTTAAAAGCAATGCAAATGTCTATTGGCTCACTTCTGAAACCCTTAATCTCTTTGGGTTGTACTTTACCCTTGGTTTCAGTAGGATTATTCATGAAATGAAATACAAGTCTCCTTAAGAGTGGCAGAATCTCATACTAAATACACATTTCCTATTAATAAATTCAAAGAAGTATATTACTTTCTCGATATGTATTTACATGTCTGACTCTGGTGAATATGCAAATCTTATCATGCCTCAAGATGCAAATAGATCTTCAAACAATGGGGGAAATGGTTTGGGTTCTTTAAAAATGAAAAAAAAAATCAGCAAGCCATATTACATTCAGTTACACTCAAGTACAGGACTTAGCAGGGATCATCTTCCATAACATACTGTAAGCTAATATGACAGCATAGAGATGAGAATGAAGTGTACTCAGTTGTGCTTGTGTCTTGCTCAACCTTTAAAGGAAATTTTATTTTTTCTGAAGTTTTGAAGTGGTTGTTTGATTACTTTTTATTAGAAAGACCCAGATCCCTGGTTAATATTTGATCCCTATCTCTTAGTATGTCAAGTAGAGGAAAACTCTGAACAAATGGGGTCAGAGATGGAGTCCAAAGGGACTACCAGGTTATTTATTCTGATCCCCTGTATATTGCAGGCCAGCAACATTTGCACATTAAACCCAACTAAACTCACAATTAACTAAACTAGTATTATATTATAACCATAAAAGATACACTCTGTGCACGCATGCATAGAAGACAACATGAACTTCATTACAATACAGCTGTTCATTCTATAAAGAATTAAAGTTAGGGCTGGCTAAGCACTTACATTGGCTGCTGTTGGTAAAAAGACTTTTCACTTAACATCTAGTCTCCCTGGGAATGAAAGAGGAAGGTATTTGTTTGAGTATTCTATAAATGAGACAAAATGAAGACATTGTAAATGGATTTGGGTTTTATCTTAGTTTAACATTCTATCCTGCTCTCTCCTCTGACCCAGCTTCACAGAATTATGTTTTGTGAATAAAATAATGTCAAGTTTAAGAAGAATATTACTGTACAACAAGGGTCTTAATCACAGGATTTCAATGAATTGGAACTAAGTTGGTTAAACAGATATTAAGGCATATAGAAATATACTAAGGGCAGAACAGAAAAAGCAATACCAGTCTTTCCATTGCATTGGTTTAGCTGATTTTGATTGAGGTAAATTCCAAAAGTAGTGTTTTGCTGTTATAATAATTCTATACCATCCTAGTAGACATTTAGAAAGGTCAGAGTCTTTTCATGCAACAGTACCGTAATCTGCTACTGATACAAAACTCAAAACTACAATTTGGCATGCAGTTTTCTCAAGAGTCTACCATTCACAATTATGAAACTGTTTAGGGCAACATAACCTACTTGAATAGTCTTGGGAGACATCTTCATTGAAGCCTAATACTTCCAAATTGAGTGGAAAAAGGGGCCATGAAGGGTACCAGACAACAGGAATTGCATTTGTTTAAAAACATGACAATCACGAATAAAGGCACATGGGAGAGAGAATGTAATTACTAGGGCTGTCAAGCAATTGAAAGGATTAATCATGATTAATCACACTCCTAAACAATAACAGAATACCATTTATGAGTATATATTTAATGTTTTCTACATTATTAGATATGTTGATTTAAATTACAACAGAATCCAAATATACAGTTATCAATGTATACGTTGTTTTTGATTACAGATAATTGCACTATAAAAATAAATATTTTTTTTCCAATTACCCCACTACCAGTACCATTGTGCAATCTCTTTATCATGAGTTGAACTTACAAATGTTGAATTAAGTATAAAAATAACCATATAGAAGAATAAAACAATGTAAAATCCACTGAGTCCTACTTCTTGTTAAGCCAATTGCTCAAATAAACAAGATTGTTTACATTTGCAGGAGATAAATCCACTGAGATGCTGTCTGCTTCCTGTATATATTACTACCTGAAAGTCAGAACAGTTTTATCCAGCATCACAAGATATTTATTTGCCAGATGAGCTAAGGTTTCATATATCCCTCATCAGACTTGCTGATGGGTGGAGGGGCAATTTCCCAAGGGTCCAAGCAATTAAAATGCACTGGGAGCACCACCGCTTCCAGAAGCAGTCAGCACCATACCTGTGGTCCTGAGGTGGGTGGGTCATGTGCTGCCCATGCCCCAAGCTCCAAATCCATAGCTCCTATTGACTGAGAACTGAGGGCAAAGGGGTCTGCGGGGCTGGTGCTTGCAAGCAGCAATGTACAGAGACCCCCTAGGCACCCACCCTGGAGCTGCTGCCAAACTGGTGTGCTTGTCATTTTTTAGGAGCCACTCAAGGTAAACGCTGACCCCCCTAAACTTGTACCACACCCAAATGCCTTCCCAAGCCTGACCTTGGGCCCCTCCACATGCAAACTCCTTCCCAGAGCCTGCACCCTGCACATTCTTCTATGTCTCATCTCACTGCCCTCGTCTGGTGAAAGTGATGAGAGTGGGGAATAGCGAGTGACAGAGATATGGAATGAACAGGGGCCGAAGCTTCAGAGAAGGGGTGGGATAGGACATAGCCTCAGGGAAGAATCGGGGCAGGGGGGAATGTAAATAATCTTTGAGTTTGTGCAATTAGGCAGTTGGCAAGCTCATCTGGCAAACATGTGGAAGCTGTGGCCATGCTGGAAGCGCTTGCCCAGCAGTGCAGCTGGCAGTTTGCTGGGTACCAGCCAATACAAGTGCAGCAAAGCTCAAATGTCAAGCACACTATGTCCAGGTGGTGTAGCTTATGCAGGCATGGGAGACTCAATGACTATTCCATCCAGGGGCCTGGAATTAATGTTAGCAGCCCTGCCTTTCATGCTTCAGCCATTTCAGAGGACATGGGGAGGATGTGTTTTGCTCACAGTATTAATTAACACCTTTTTTAATGAGCATCATCTGCATTCAAGTATGTCCTCTGGAGTGGTGGCTGGAGCACAAATGGGCATATGAATGTTTAGTAGATCTAGCATGTAAACACCTTGCAATGCGGTCTACAAAAGTGTCAAGCAAAAACCTGTTCTCACTTTCAGTTGATATTGTAAATAAGAAGCAGACTGCACTATCGCCCATAAAGGTAAACAAATGTATTTCTCTAAGTAATTGGCAGGACAAGAAGTAAGACTGTGTGGACTTGTAGGTTCTAAATTTTACACATTTTTGGTTTTGAGTACAGTTACATAAAAAAACATATATTTGTAAGTTGTATTTTTTCACAATAAAGAGATTGCACTATAGTACTTCTATGAGGTGAATTAAAAAACACTATGTCATTTTTATAATGAAGATATTTGCAATAAAAATAACAAAGTATGTACTGTACACTTTATAATTTGCATTGTAACTGTCATCAATATATTTCAAAATGTAAAAAATCCAAAATATTGAATATATTTCCATTCATATTCTGTGTGATTAAAACTGTGATAAATCATGATTTTTATCTTATTTTTTGAGTTAATTCAGTGAGTTAACTGTGATCAATTAATATCCCTAGTAATTACCCTTTTTGAGTTCAGATCAGGAGTCCATAGTCAAAAATCAGAGCCAAGATTCAGCTCATAATTCAAAATAATCTGGACAAACTGGAGAAATGGTCTGAGGTAAATAGGATGAGGTTTAATAAGGACAAATGCAAAGTACTCCATTTAGGAAGGAACAATCAGTTTCTCACATACTGAATGAGAAGCGACTGTCTAGGAAGGAGTATTTCAGAAAGGAATCTAGGGATCATTGTGGGCCACAAGCTAAATATGAGCCAACAGTGTGATGCTGTTTCAAATAAAGCAAACATGATTCTGGGATGTATTAACATGTGTGTTGTGAGCAAGACACAAGAAGTCATTCTTCTGCTCTACTCTGCACTGATTAGACCTCAGTTGGAGTATTGTGTCTAGTTCTGGGCACCACATTTCAAGAAAGATGTGGAGACACTGGAGAAGGTCCCGAGAAGAGCAACAAGAATGATTAAATGTCTAGAGGACATGACCTATGAAGGAAACTGAAAGAATTGGGCTTGTTTAGTTTGGAAAGGAAAAGACTGGGAGGGAATATGATAGCAGTTTTCAGGTATCTAAAAGGGTGTCACAAGAAGGAGGAAGAAAAATTGTTCTCCTTGGTCTCTGAGGATATGAGACAAAGCAATGGGCTTAAACTGCAGCAAGGGAGGTTTTTTGGATATTAGGAAAAACTTCCTAACAGTCAGGGTGGTTAAACAGTGAAATAAGTTGCCTAGGGAGGTTGTGGAATTTATATCTTTGGAGTTATTTAAGAGCAGGTTCGATAGACATCTATCAGGGATGGTCTAGACTGTGCTTGGTCCTGCTGTGAGGGCAGGGGACTAGACTCAATGACCTCTCGAGGCCCCTTACAGTTTTAGTGTTCTATGATTCTAAGACTGGGGATCAAGAAGAGAGCAGTGCTATGTCTAAGTTGGGGCAGAAATGGAAACAGAGCGGCACAAAAACCATCACAACCACAGATGAATGATTTGAGTAGCCACTGAACTGCTGCTGTTGTGGGACTTAAGTTATAGTCAGTCTGCTGTGTCTTCCAGCAAATGACAGAGCAAATGCAAATTGCCTGGAGGCAAGCTCTTCTGCAGGCCCTATTTCTTGACACATCATTTTTTAGTAATTCCACCAGTCCTAGAGCACATTTCTCTAGTTTGCTCATGATTTGCAAGTGCAACTGTCTCAAAACCCTTGCTAAAAATCAAGGTATATAGCACAGCTACTGCTTCTTCCCTTCCATTTGAATAGTAATGTTTTCAAAGAATCTCATGACATCGGGTTTGTACAATTTTTTTAGGCAAATTCATGTTAGCTATTACTTACAGTGAAAATATCTTACTTCCTTTTCCATGAAAGAAAGTGTGAATTTCAGAAATTTTAGGATAGTGGTTTTACCAGGTAGTCTATGCCACCACATTGATTATTGTAATTCTTACTGATCTGTATGTGTGGTTTCCATGCATTTAATGGTATTTACCCATTCAGAGGGTATATTTGCTTTTCATAGCTTTCACTGAATACACAAAACAGTGTTAAAATGCAGTTTAATTACTTTTTGATGTTCCACAATTGATGGACCATTTGTTCCAGGGTTTAGCTATTATAATGTGCTAAAAATGTTCTGAAGTCTCTATTGGAACATGTGACTGAGCTGCTTTAATATACACATTTTGCTGAAACAGCACAATTAGTTATCTTCAGAGAAGTGCACAATTTCAAGAGCAGAATCTGCTTTTGATCACCACTTCATTAGCACATTTTTATTAAGAGCTGCAGCTGCTTCTCTTTACTGGTTGAAAGTAATCAAACTTTAAACTGATACTTCTGAAGGCTACAAAGCAGCATCAAAGTATCAATATATAATTTAATGTAGGTTTAAGGAACACTCCAAGGAATAGAGTATATAATCTTCCTTAAAATATACACACTGTTCACAGGAATAACAGTTAATTAACAAGTATCATACCAAAGTAAATATTTGTAGTGATTACAAAATAAGAATTTCTTATTTAATAACATCAATAAGAACATACATAAGAATATAAGAACGGCCATACTTGGTCAGACCAAAGGTCTAGCTAATCCAGTATCCTGTCTTCCTATAGTGGCCAATACTAGATGCAGAAAAGAACAAGGAATCATCAAGTAATCCCTCTCCTGACAAACAGAGGTTAGGGACACCATTCCTGCCCATCCTGACTAATAGCCATTGATAGACCTAACCTCCATGAAATTATCTAGTTCTTTTTTGAGCCCTGTTAACACCCTAGTCTTCACTACCTCCTCTGGCAAGGAGTTCCACCAGCCAACCGTGCACTGTGTGAAGAAAACTTCTTTTGTTTGTTTTAAACCTGTTACCTATTAAATTCATTTGTTGACCCCCAGTTCTTATGTTACAGGTACAAGTAAATAACTTCCTTAGTTACTTTTTTTTATACCAGTCATGATTTTATAGACCTCTATCATATCCCCCCTTAGTGTCCTCTTTTCTAAAATGAAAACTCCCAATCTTTTTAATTTTTCTTCATATGGGACCCATTTCAAACCCCTAACCATTTTTGTTGCCCTTTTCTGAACCTTTTCCAAGGTGACCACATCTGTATGTAGTATTCAAGATGTAGGTGAACCATGGTTTTATATAGAGGCAATAAGATGGTCTCTATCTTATTCTCTATCCCTTTTTTAATGATTCCTAACATTGTTTGCTTTTATGCTTGCTGCTGCACACTGAGTGGATGTTCTCAGAGAACTACTACAGTGACTCCAAGATCTCTCTCTTGAGTGGTTATAGTTAAATTAGAACCCATCATATTGTATGTATAGTTGGGATTATTTTTTTCAATGTGCATTACTTTACATTTATCAAGATTACATTTCATTTGCCAGTTTGTTGCCCAATCACTTAGTTTGGTGAGATTTTTTTGAAGTTCTTCACAGTCTGCTTTGGTCTTAACTATCTTGAGCAGTTTATCATCAACGGCAATTTTTGTCACCTCACTGCTTACCCCTTTCTCCAGATCATTTCTGAATAGGTTGAATAGTGTTGGTCCCAGCATGGACCCTTGGGGGAAACCACTAGTTACCTCTCTCCATTTTGAAAACTGACCATTTATTTCTACCCTTTGTTTCCTGTCTTTTAATCAGTTATCAATCCACAAGAGGGCCTTTTTTCTTATCCCATGACAACTTACTTTCCTTAAGAGCCTTTAGTGAGGGACCTTGTCAAAGGCTTTCTGGAAACCTAAGTACACTATATCTACTGCATCCCCCTTGTCCACATGTTTGCTTACTCCCTAAAAGAACCTTTGTAGGATTAGTAAGGCATGATTTCCCTTTAAAGAAACCATGCTGACTTTTTCCCAACAAATTATGTTCAGCTATGTGTCTGACAATTTTATCCTTTCAATTTCAACTAATTTGCCCAGTAGTGATTTTAGATTTACCAGTCTGTAATTGCTAGAATCACTTCTAGAGCCCTTTTAAAATATCACATTATCTATCTTCCAGTCATTAGGTACAGAAGTTGATTAAAAGGATAGGTTACAAACCACAGTAAATAGTTCTGCAATTTCACATTTGAGTTCTTTCAGAACTCTTGGGTGAATGCCATCTGGTCCTGGTGATTTGTTACTGTTATCAATTTGTTAAAAAAACCCTCCTCTAATGGCACCTCAATATGGGACAATTCCCCCTAAAAAGAATGGCTCAGCTTTGGAAATCTCCCTATCATCCTCAGCCATGAAGACAGAAGCAAAGAATTCATTTAGTTTCTCTGCAATGACCTTATTTTCTTGGAATACTCCACAAATCAACTGCCAGGAAAATTAACAGACATTACCACATACATGACTGAAAAATCCTATAAATGAGGTCTAAAGGTGTGTCCTACCCTTAGGAGAGTTTTTTATCTTCAAGTGGATCACAAATGTGTACCCTATGTTAGGTTGCAATTTATTGTCTAAAACCTATTTTGTTAGCTTTTCCCTGGCTGGTTTAAGCTACCTGCATAGTTGTGACGTGGAAAAATGAACACGGTGGATAAACAGAATGAGAACTGCAAGAGAATCTAAGTATCTATAAGGCTCTCATCACCTTTCAAGTCATACAATATGGTGGTACAAATACTAATGTGATCTTGGAGTGCACGGAAATAGCATTAATTACAGATCAAGAAAATTGTCCTTTAAGGGACACTGGTGAGACGAAATAGACTGGATTCAGTTGCAACTACCATACTGCGTACAAATTGATAACAATGGAGAAAATTCATAAAAAATCATAAAGTCCTAGTCCCTGGCCTGTAGGAAAGAAGGTAATTGAATTGCAGTTCTTCAAGAGTAAGAAAAGACACGGGGAGTGCAGGAGTAAAGGATGAAGGGTGATATTAAGTCATGTCTACATTAAGGGTGCTAGAGCAACCACGGCCTTGCAACTGGACTGTTGTAGCATCTGTTGCAAAGAGCTTCAGACAGTGAAGAATCCCTCCCGTCCCCCCACTGTATTTAATCTACCTCTCCAGCAGTGGTAACTAGATTAATGGAAGAATTCTATTGATCTTCTCATGCTTATACCCCAGGGTGAGGTCAACTTAAACATGGCATTCAGAGGGTGTGAATATTTTAAGTATAGGGTAGATCTCACGTTTTAAGATGCCTGAATGATAGGTGATTATTCCAAACAGAATAATCCCTTTGTTTTTTAGAGAAAGAATTTGTTAGACAGAGCTATGCTACTGTTCAATAGGAAAGGAGCTGCTCAGAAGAGAGAACACACAATAACTGGACAAAAGCAAATCAGAATATATCTAAAGTATTAATAACGTGGTGGTAGTTAAAGTGTTAAATGCTGTAAAATTAGTGTTACATTAGCAGAAGAGAGGATTGTCCCCTAGGTGTTTAGGTGTAATAGATTTAAGGCAAAGAAAATTGTAGTAAGGTCCTAAAACATCTCTGAAGGTAGGAAAGATGAGTACATTTTGCTGCTGTGCATTATTTTAACCTGACAAAGTGTTTGCTTCCTTTCAAAATGTTTCAAAATTATCCTTCTCAGTAGGGAAAGTTTTAGCTAGCTAAGAAAAGGCAACCACCTCAAAAGCAGAGCACAAATGATTATAGCATTGCAAATCATCAGCGAAATACTGAACTGTCTGTAATTTTATCTTAGCTGATATAAAATAATATCGTGTGTTAACATATAATGAAATTGTTGTATTTATTTGAGAGTCTGACGTCTTTCTCGTCCTAGCCTCTCCCACTTCAAATTAAAATGACTACCTATATATAAGCCATAAGATTGGCATACATCTTCATTGTCCACGTAGTCCTAAAGTTAAGTATATGTCTAAGTGCTTTTATGGATCAAGGCCTTAGTCCCTCTCAGTTATACTGGGACTTGAATGATGAAGAAAGAGTAACAGAACTGAATATGTAATTACATGACTTAGACAAATAATGCTGTGGGGGGATGAGGAATGATGTGGTTATGTATTAATACCTGAGGGATGTAATCCTCAGAAAGAGACTGGGATTTTTTTGGCTAGCTGAAAACTCAATCAGGGGATTTGGGGTAATGGAATGTAACTAAGTAAAGAGAAATGTAGGTTTAATATAATGGAAAAGATTTATAAACAGTGAAATTTACAGAATATGAGGAGTCCAAGTTTGCCTTGGGAGATCTGTGTCGCTTGTGCACATAAATCTTTTTCTGTGTGCATGCACATGTGTAATGGCATAAGATTCATTTCTACCAGTCTCAGCAATGTCTAAACTGTTCTTTGCGCAAATTTTAAAAATGTGCTGGCTTCCAGAGACAAGATCCATAATACTTTAGCTTGAATTTTGTTATGAGCAACTGAAAATAGAAATAGGCTAACTTTACTACTCTTAAGTGATGTATCTATAACAATTTTTTATAACGTGCTAGCAATTTATTTCTAACACTTAAGTCGGTAGTCCTTATTCAATAGGTTAACTAACCTCTGTGGAATTAATCAAATAAAGTTTATTCCAGTAAAAGGTCAGATTTCCTCAACTAGTGAGGGGTTGAATTAATAAAACAGGTGCATAAATAGTGAAAGTTTTCCCTACTAGTCTCCTCAAACCTATTTTCAAACTGCTAGCATGTGGTTCTGTTCCACCCAACTGTCTCAGGGCATGCCTACCTTACAGTGCCCCTCTGTTCACCTATTGTAGTATGGAAGGCATTTCCTGCCTCCGTTTTCCTTTCTCTCAAAGCTTTTAACTCCACCCAATTCAAAAAGGAGTAGAGAAAATAACCCTGGTGGACTTCATTTCAAGTTTATTTGAATGTCATAATGTCTCTCCTTTTGCATTCTAGGGTTTCACATCCCTCTCCATAGGGGCACACGTGGTCTAAAGGAGTGTCCCACCTTTAGGAGAGTTTTTCATCCTGCAACTGATTCCAGATGGTCCTATATTAGGCTCAGTGCTCATTATCTAATCAAATGCCTACATTAGATCTTTAAAATAATACCCCTTGGGTAGCCTGGATCCCATTCTTCTTAAAGGGGCCAGCATTCCTGCTATGCTGCATTATACATTTTTATCCAAATGCTATTAAAAAAGCAGAATAGTAACAGTAAGGGACCACCAGAGACACAGTATAGCGTTCCTCCCCAAAAAAATCATAGAATCAGAGGTGATTACAGATGAAGGAGACCTCTGGAGGCCATCTAATCCAACCTCCTGTTCAAAGCAGGACCAACCCCAATTTCATTTCATTCTGTCATTCAAGCAGTATTCTCATTTCTTTAACATGCAGAAATCTGTACACGGAGCACAAGATCATGTATGATCAATTGACGTACTAATGTAAGATAACAGCAAGAGGCACTCTTTACTGCTGTTCCTATGAGAAAATGATAAGTAATGAATAGAGAGCTATTTAATTAAAAATGAACTCTTCATGGTTATACATGATTAAGTTAGCAAGCCAATAAAGATTAACATTTAGCATTTTCTTGTTTTAATGATACTCCAAGGGTCTATAGAACTGTTTAAGAACAACAGCTATTCCTGTGACTAGGAGTTAACACTATTATAGTGGAAACCTGGATTGATGTCAGAGAGGAGTCTCTAAGACAATGTACTGAGGTGATTCAAAACACACAACATCAATTTGTCAAAGTACTTTTTTAAAAATAAAAATAATATTTTTAACAGATGGACTTGGCCCTTAATCTTACATAGCATTTTCCTTTAGTTAAGTAATAAGAAAATAATTTTGCCAGATTTTTACCAATACAGAGTTTGTCTGGGTTTACATGTGAAAATCCCAACTCACTCACATGAATTGGAGAAATGGGTATGCATTAGCTAGATGTGCACAAAGTTATTCAGTGGAAAAATATGACCCACAATGGAAAACTGATTGAAAACCAGATTGAAATAGATGCACCATCATTCTGATACAGTGTAGCCATTCTTATGATTTTAAGCTTGATCTTATCAGATTTCCATATCTTTTGGTCATTTATCTGAAATTACTTTCCACAACTGTCTGTGACACAAGTATCACTTAATCCCTCACAATGATTTACAGAGAAGAAAACCAGTAACTATCTTCTGTCTTCTTATCTCATGTTAAGTCTGATTTGCAATCAGCTCTCCACAAGACAAATACATTTCCCCTCAATGTGATGACATCTCTCCACAAAATACTAATACTGATAAACCATCACGCCACTAAATAGATTCAGGAAGATTATCAAATAGTGAGGCCATTTTTGGAGACAAGAGAACTGAAGAGGTATAGATTTCACCCAGCAACTCAGACAGGAACATTTCAGAGGCTGCTGTATGCTCAACAGTGCAGTGTGATCCAACTCCCTTTGCAAGATTCTACCCATAACACAATGAGGGAGTTCAAACAGAAATGATTTTCATAAAGCTACAGATATTGATCAATCCTTTACTTTCTGTCATACCCTAGATAGTAAATAGGCTTTACCGTAAGCACTACACATTCATCTTAAGAAATCATTTCACTCAGATGAGCTGAAGCTGAATTTAGACATAGCTTGAGGTACTAAACATTATCCATACCAGAATATTTTCCATAATTTCATTCTTTAAGTCTTTCTACCCATTTCCTTTTCCTTTAAGGTATATGAGTATGTAGGTAGCTGGAGCTCACTTTCTAGATGGATCCTACCAAGATTCTATCTTTTACTTACCAGTATTTCTCATGGCTTTCACAGCATAGAAAGACTCTACATGTGGCATGAATGATAGAGTCATTAGGATTAGAATAGGCTTCTCATCAGTCATCTAGTTCATCCTTCTACATCATGGCAGGATAGATTTCATTATTCCTGATAGATGACTGTCAAGCCTAGCCTTGAATATCTTCAATGATGGGGATTTTACATACTTAACTTCCCTTGGCAACCTGATTTATTGGCAAACTATTCTTATAGTTACGAAGTTATTCTTAATATTTAACTAAAATTTTCCCCCTGAAGCTCAAGCCCATGGCTTCTGCATTGTACTCATTGAAAAATGAGAGCAACTAATGACTCCTGTATTCATCATGTGATTTTTCAGTCTATTTTCTGTAGGGAAAACATTAGTTTAAACAATCATCACAGTTCTTATTTTTCAAGTTTTTGTCATTTTTGTTGCTTCTCTGAATCATCTCCAATTATTTAAAATCTGTTGATGATAGTTGAACCCAATATTGTAGCTGATGGATTGAGACGAAGAGACTAAAATGCAAACACTATATAAAATTATTCACGGGCTGATTTTTATCATGCAAACTGATTAGCTTAATGTATAGCTCTAAATTCAGCAGGCATTTTACAATCTACCTCCATGTGATTAATGATTATTTGATTTATGACTATATTCAAATATTGATCTCTCTGTGAAGGAACAGCAGCACTGGGACTATCCCTATAATAGCTTCAGCATGGATGGATAGGTCACTGTCCCTCCTCCACACTTTTCTTCTTTGTCTGTTCTGATGGTGACTCAGCAATTGTGTATGTGGAAGAAGGGTGGGGAAGCAAAGATGAAATTTAGAAGAAATTCACCTATTTGATATTCAGGGCAATGCACACTACTTCCAGCTTTTCCTTTCCTTATTAATCTCATATGGGTTGTTCACCCTCTTTCCTGCCTGCCATCTTCTATAGTACTCTAGCACTTCTATAACCCTGGACAGACATAAGGATCTTGCACAAAACAGGGCTTTTGCACAAAAAAAAAAACCCATCCACATGCTTCTTTTTGTGCAAAAACCCCTTGCGCAAAACGAAACGTCAGAAAATATGCTAATGAGATTACAACTCCTGTTAAAGAGACCCTCATTAGCATATTTTCTTCCAAAAAAAGCTCCTAGTGTTGATGTAGCCAGGGTGACTGCAAAAGGCATCTATACAAAGCCTACTCTGGAATAAGGGCTATAAATGCCAGCTGGCCAATGCTGCAATTGGAAATGGGGAATGGGAGAGGTCAGCATTTGACACTCATGAAAGGAAGAGAATTACACAATACATACCCTCAGGACTGTGCAGAAATACTAAACTTGGGCTAGCATTTTGTATGTACAGAATAGGAGTTGTGCAATTAACAAAGGCAAGCAAAGTGAAAATCTAATGCGATGCAACTTACTACTGAATAGAGTTGCCAACTCTCTGGAATTGTGAACCCCAAACACAGGGACTCTCAGAAGGCTCATCCCCTCCATATTATTCCTTAATACAGTTGGTCAGGGAAAAAGGGAAAACAGTGAAACTCTTCAAACCATTTTATCAAAACAAAAATAATGGAAAATTGCTCTTTTGAAAACAAAAATGAAAACAGTGATTAGAAAGTCTTGTTAAGAAATGGATAAAATGTTAATATTGATGAAAAATTGCAACAAAAATTTTAAACAGATAATTTATGAGTTCAAAAACGGTATTTTTTTATTAAAAAATTAATTAGAAAAAATTCAAGCTAGTTCTATTTCACATTGTGGGAGTTTGAGACAAACAAAGGCTGGCATACCAAAAGTATTCCAACAACATGTAGGTCTGTATCTGCTTTGCATAAAAGGAAATAGATATGGCTCTTTCAGTGCTTCGATTAAATAAATATCTAGATGAAGGGAAGCTGAATGGAAATGAAATCCGGCACAGTTGAGCTAACACTGATAGGAAGAAGAGGAAGCACTTGGAAGAATTTCTCTCTGTTTTATCACTACCATTATTGAGCACATCCACTCTCAGCTTAAATCAGTCTGCAGCTTTATAGTTCTTTTATATTCCACAGTGATAAAGTATGCCCATGTAGTCTTGAGAGCCAAACACACTTGCTTCCACACGACTGGCCAAATGGTTGCATCTCATCCTATTAGACGGAGTTCTGGCTAAGTGAATCATGTTTTTGCAACCTCCAGGCTTGGTAATTGCTATGATTACATATAGATATGAAAGCACACATCCTGAATAAGTTCTGACAAAATAAAGCAGTCCATCAGCTTAGCAACATAACATGTTGTGAACACCTTGTCCCTACTCTCCCAACTGGATTCAGAGTTCAGTTAAAAGTCTTTGTACTGACATTCAAAGCCAACTGTGATATTTGCCTTAGCTACCCATATATCACCTCTCTCTGCAACCAAGAGCTGCAAGGACAGCTATCAGAGGGGTAGCCATGTTAGTCTTAATCTTGCAAAAGTGGCGAGGAGTTCTGTGGCACCTTATAGACTAACTGAAGTGTTGGAGCATAAGCTTTCGTGGGCAAAGACCCACATCAACAGCTATGTTTCAAATGGAGCAATGAAACTGTTGACCAATGTGGGAGTCTAATGAGTGCTGGACACAATTTACATGGAAGTTGGACCTAGACTAAGTAATTTATAGGCTACCAAAGGATTTACATGGTGTTGTTTGGGTCCTTAACTGAAATGGCAGGGCTAGTGATGAGGAGTTCAGTAGGCAGGATGCCCTGGGGAGAGAGATCTACTCCAACCCTCTCCAATTGCAGCAGCGTGGGGCCCAGTGAGAAGCACCTCTTCATGGCCACTGCAGCTTCAGCAGGCACAGCTAGGGAAGGAGTTCATGTCCCCCAGCTGGGAGACAGACAGAATGAATCTTTGAAATACATAGTAGATAGGGAAAAATTTACCCCAGCAGCAATTGCTGAAGAACTGTAGCTTGCAAAGTTCTGAATTTAGTTCTGAATAATTGAAAACCATTGAGAATGGAACTAGTCAGAAAATTTGTCAGAAAATGCAGCCCCACTATGCAGACTGGCCCAAAGCACAGGACCCTGCTTTTTTTCAGGGTTCACAATCTGGGGAAGTTCTGCCATTTAGACCATCTCAGGACCACGAACTCCAGGATTTCCTGACTCCTTGGCCAACTGGCTCCCTGAGCTGTCCTTGGAAACAACAGATCCTAGGAGCTCTGGCAGCTACCACGTTAAATTGTTTCAGTCAGCCTTACAAACTATATTGCTGTATATATCTGCTGGTCTCAGAGTGAAAATTTCATTTTAGAAACTCCATATATTATGTTTCTGAAAGTAAATTTTAATTCTCTGAAAACAGGATTTCTAGCTCTTGAAAATTGTCCGAAAAAGTTGGTTTATTTCTGACTAAGAACAGAACAAAACAAAACAGCTTCAAAATGCCAGTAACTTCCTACGAACTTGAAATCCAGATTTTCAGCAACCAGGTTTCAACATAAAACTAAGAAGGTGGGATTCCCTAATTCCAACTGTGGTGCAGACATCATCTCCTTTTTCATCTTTGAGCAATTCACTTAATATTTTGTGTATATATCCAGGGGCGGACTGGCCTGGTGGGATACCAGGAATTTCCCGGTTGGCCATCCTCCAAAGGACCGACCGAAGGGCTGGCTGGTGGCTGCTGGAGGAGGAGGGGGATTGTGATGGGGCACTGCAGCCCTGCACTTTAAATTCCCCGGCACCAGCTATGTATGGGGCACGGTGGGGCCAAGGGAGCGCATGCACGGCATGCTCAAATGCCGCATGCTCAAACACCGCACAACAGCTGAGGGGAGATGCCCGGCCATGCTGGGACATCATGGCCAGAACTTTAAAACTGCCTGGCCCAGAGTGACACCGTGCGACCCATCTCCTGGCCTGGCAAATGGTCTGGAGCCCCAGAAGCAGCTAGTGCCAGATCGCAGACTCCAGCACCGCAAACTGGAAGGCAGAAGGAGAGGAAAGGGGAAAAATAGGGGGAAGGCATGGGAGAGGAAGGGGCTTGTGCTGAGGGGAGGGGGGCAGGGCAGGAGAAGAAGGGGGAAGACACCAAGGGACAGGGTGGAGGAGAGACAAATGCCAGGGGGCCAAGTGGAGACAATGAGGAAAAGGGCAGGAGGGGAGGTGTCAGTTGGAAGGGGGACAGGGTTATGCTGAGAGAGGAGAGGGTAAGGGCATTGGGAGCTAGAGGGGGAGGGGGAGGTGCTGGGAGCAAGTCATGTATGAGGGCACAGGGACATGAGGGGAACAGGGGCAGAGGGTGGTGAGGGGGTGGGCATCAGGGAAAAAGAGGGCAAAGGGGGCAGGGGCAGTGAGGGAAGCGGGGGCACCAGGAGGGTGCAGGGGTGAGGGAAGATGCAGGTATCAGGGTATTCTGGGGGTGAAGCAGAAGGGCAGACACCTGCAGGGGAGGGACCAGCACCAGAGGAGAGAGGCAGGGCAGGTGTGTAGAGGGAGGTGTTAGGAGAGGGGATAAGGAGGGATAGCTCACATGATCAGAGTAGGGCTACTGGAGGAGTGGGCACAGGGGGGAGAGAAGGGCTGGTGGAGGGGGGCAGTTTGCAGGAGGGGTGAGGGCAGTGAGAAGGGCAGGAGTCAGGACAGCAGAGGAGGGTGAGGGGTTGGGGGACAGCAGGCACCAGGGGAGCTGAGGGGATGAGACATGGTAGCAGAGGGAAAAGGTAGAGGTTTATAAGATATTTATTAATAACTTGGGTGCAAACAAGCCACATGAACTCAGTACTGGTGCACAACACACAATTCATTCTGCTCATCGGAGGAAACTCTTAAAGGGAACACTTCCCCCAGCCTCTCTGCCCCCGAGTTAATGTCACACACATTGGCTACGTCTACACTGGCCCCTTTTCCGGAAGGGGCATGTAAATTTCACTAGTCGTCGTAGGGAAATCCGCGGGGGATTTAAATATCCCCCGCGGCATTTAAATAAAAATGTCCGCCGCTTTTTTCCGGCTTTTAAAAAAGCCGGAAAAGAGCGTCTAGACTGGCCCCGATCCTCCGGAAAAGGGCCCTTTTCCGGAGGATCGGGGCCAGTCTAGACGCTCTTTTCCGGCTTTTTTAAAAGCCGGAAAAAAGCGGCGGACATTTTTATTTAAATGCCGCGGGGGATATTTAAATCCCCCGCGGATTTCCCTACGACGACTAGTGAAATTTACATGCCCCTTCCGGAAAAGGGGCCAGTGTAGACGTAGCCATTGGGTTAATGCAATTGCAGGATAGTTGCATTGGAGGGGGTTGGTGGAGGCCAAACTAATCCCTATTGGTAGGAGGATGGTGGGAAAAGTCCTTAGAGGGGGATCACATGACACCTTTTACTTCTGGTCATGTGTCCATCTTGTCCCAAGAGTGTTACCTCCAGAGGCCTGTCTAATGGGAGTCAGGGTGTGTGGCTAATGGGGCTCCGGGGCATGGTTAACAGGGGTTAGGGGTGTGGCTAATGGGGTCAAAGAGTAAATTTTAAAAAAAATCTTTGATGTGAAGAAGTGGGCTGTTGTCAACCCATTTCCTGGGCCTATTTTGATTGCCAGTCTGCCCCTGTATATAGCACTGCTAAACTTCAAAGTATTTTATATGAATTCAGGCACACAGATTATCATTGTGATACTTCACCCCATATTTTTATGGAAATATTTTTATAATGTGAATATACTTAATTTGTATGCTTTATGTAAAACAGGGCAAGTAGCCATCTATCCAAGAACCTATAATTCCCTGAATGTGTATATTCTATTTGTGTGCATGCGTCATTCTTATATGCAAAGTTAGAAATATTTATTTGAAACCTGTTTTATTCCAGGTCTTCTAGTGAAAATCATCAGTAGTACTTAAGGAACTTAATAGCCCAGTGCTCAAGGCAGTAACCTGTAAATAGTTTTGTTTCTCCTATAAGCCCACCTTGAATTTGATATTTTTTCATTAGGATAGGGATTTTTCCATCCCTGGGTATAGAACATTTTGTTATATGCACCAAAGCATATATGGCTGTGTGCCACGAACAGAAACACATGCTGCTGGCTACGGGAGCTGTGGGTGCTCTGTTAATCAGCTGGGTGGCACCTTAATCTCTCTTGGGTGGCCGCCCATGTGCTCAGCTTACAGGGAACACTTACTTAAGAGATGGGAAGCAATCAATGATCATCTTCATCAGGCTTTTGAAACTGCCTCCCAACCTTGGGTACAGAAGAAGCTGTTAGACCCAGGCCAGAGAAAAATATCAGCTCTGACTTGAAGTATTTTTCCTTAAATAAGGTAAGACATATGGTCTGTTACATCTTTCAATGTAGGCTGGCATATTTTGTTTAATTTAGATCAGTAACTGGCTTTGATCTGTCTGTTTTCACTTGCAATCACTTAAATCCTACTTTTTATACTTAATAAAATTACTTTTATTTATTATCAAACCCAGTGTAAATAATTGTTACCTGGAGTAGAGCAACAGCTATGCATAGCTCTCTTTCACTGATAAAGAAGGCAATGAGATGTGCCTGTAATTGAATTGTTTCCCATAAAATGGGAAGGGAAGGGACTGGTAGAAGGGTTAGTTCAGTGGTCTCCAACCTTTTTACACCCACGATCACTTTTTAACTCTCAGAACAGGCGAAGATCTACTGCCCCGCCCCTTCCTTGAAGCCCCACCTACATTACATGAGGAAATCTAATGTAAATGCACTGCGCAGGTGCGCAGTTCAGAGAGGGCTCAAGAGCTACTCTTGGAGCCCCGGAGATCTACCAGTAGTTCACGATCTACTGGTTGGTGACCACGGGGTTAGTTATACTGTAAAATGGCCACGGAGAGCAGCAAGGAGCCAGAGATAAGGACTGACAGCTATAAGCCCACTGAGCCTACAGTGGGGGAACAAGGGGGTCAGGAGTGGACAAAGGAACAGCTGCTATAAATTCCAGAGAGTTTGTCTGTTTGTGTGTCTATTTGTCTGTACATTTGTCTGTCCCACAGCTGCAGAGGCCAGGGGCTTTCCCTTCTCACCTGATCCCAAGCTGCTGTGGTAAGGAAGGGCTAAGTTCTTCCCCTTCCCACAGCAGTCTTCATTCCGAACTCCTCATCCCCTGTCCTACCCCAGAACAATGATTTAAACGAAGAAAAACAAAACTTATTTGACTTAAGGACCAAAGCTGTGCTGGGTAAATCTTCTAGTATCATTTAAATATTTAAAGTTATCTCATGATCTTAGTGCCTTGGGATACAGTGATAACATTTTTTTTTGTTCTACAAAGGCATTAGCCATAAATACAAATGGGTCATGTTATGAATGATTTACTGGTGTTTTTTACTAATATTATATTACCTTTTTTTCATTTGCATGAGTCATTAAATCAGACAAATGGTGCATATAACACAGAATGCCAAATAAGAACAAATTATTAAAAAGAGGTATAGGTCTGTTAAAAAGACATACTATAAATTTTCAGTTTTACTATCATTTAAATAGAAGTTCTTATACTGGTAATTAAGTGGTGTTTTATGAAGTGTAGAATAACTTATCCATGGTAATGTAAAATGCTGTACCAGTGGTCATCAGGACAATTAAATGGCCCACACTGCATATGAAATGATCTTTTCACTGTTCATGTGATTGTCAAATGGTGTTATTTAAAGAAGGTAAATAAACTGATAAAGCCTGCTACCTGTGTATTCTGATGAGTACAAGTATCAAAATACCGTGCATATAAATCTGGAGATATGTGAGTTTATTGTTTAGATCAGTGTGAACTAGTGCCAGTGGTAGAGGGAGTGCATTAAGGGCCACCCAGAAAGTCAGGGAGGGAGCAAGTTGGGGAACCCTATTTAGCAATTAAAATTTTGGCAAGAGCATAGGAGACAGTGCTCCTCCTGAGTGCTACCATGCGTCTCCTATGTTTTGGATATAATATTAATTTTCATAATATGCTTCAGTAACCTTAATACTAGCCAGCATAATGTGCAAGATCTAGTCATGTAAAATGCTTACGTTGATAGAAATATTTGATGTTGATAGACTAGTTATCTCACATAATCGATTTCAGTTCTTGTTTTATATGAGATAAGCAATAAAACTGCTAATAGCATCCTGATAGGATTTTCAAAGAAAACGAAAGGGTCAGGGAAATGTAACAAAACAGGTTCTCCGTTAAATGTGATTTCTCCCTTTCAGCACATTTGGTACTGAAAACACTGGGGAAAATATATGCAGAAATCTATTCCTAAGTTGAATATGTATGGCTGTACACAGCAAGGCAAATATTTCTTAATGTAAGTTGGGGAAAAAGTTGCAAAATATCCAGATGTGTACACTTCAAAAGCGTGTTTCTGGGAAATGTCCAATTCTCACTAGGAAAAGACTAGGAAAAAACACCATCATTGTCAATGTTACTTTTATTATGCTTTCTTTCTTGCAGGCACTACCTAGGCAGAAATACAAGATAGATCTTCATCACAATATTTCATGACATATCAAGGGATAAACAAAAATAGATATGGTCCTAGGAAAAGCGTAGCAAACAGAGTATGCAGTTATCCAGTAAAGTCTAATGTGGCGTACAATGGTTTGAAGGCATCCTGAAGGAAAGGAGTATTAAACAGAGATTTGAATAAAGTAATAATCTTGCAGATCAGTTCAGGAAAGGCATTCGAAGGTTAGAAGGTGGTGTAGAAAAAAGCATGTAGAGGCTTTGGGGATAAATAGGCCAAGAAGATATCATGAATGGTGACAAAGGTGGAATTCATATAAGGACACAAGCAATGTTATAAGACAAAGAGTGGGTTACATGGTGGTGAGGGCAGAATTATGTAGAGTCTTAAAGACCACTGTGACTGGGTGAGCATACCCTGCACAGAATCAGGTGGGGTTAAAAACACTGTGGGCAAAGGGAGTCCCGCCTTTTCACCCAAACTGGGTATGCTCCAAATGCTGAGGCAGCATAAAAGTTAGTAACACAGCTCATCCTGGGCTGGCCACCGGGGAAGAAGGACCTTCACCAAGAGCTCCAGAATCAACTCAGACAGCAGGGGCCAGAAACCGAGAAGACCATTGCAAGCTACCAGCACCAGAGGGAGAGGCAGTGGCAGGAGAACCAGAGGATCCAGAGACCTCCTGGAATGGACCTGCACCAATGATGGTAGGAAGTGACCTTGGGAGGATGTTGGAGTGGTATCTCCCATCCAGGTGAGCTCAGCGTGTTTCAGTCAGACTCCCCCAATAAGTGAGCGGTGGAATGCTCTGCTGCTCACAGGGTCCTGAGTCGCAACCCGGTGGAGTAGAGTGGGCCCGGGTCCCCTATTGGGGTGGTTACCCCACCCCCAACTTATTAACTTTGCCCTGAATTAAAGGACTACTCCATATTGACTTTGGCTGTGAGGCTGTGCTTGCCCTGCGTTAAAGAGCCATTCCCCTTTATTGACTCCAGCCATTAGACTGCATTGCCCTGCATTAAAGGGCTTCTCCCTATTGACTCTGGTTCACAGGCCATGCTGCCCTGAACAGAGGGCTATTCCCCTTTATTGACTCTGGCTGGAAGGCCGTGCTGCCCTGAGTTAAGGGTAATTGTATTGACTCTGGACGTTCAGCAGTATGGCACTGAGATGAGGGTTAACCTTATTGACTTTAGCCAGTAGGCTATACTACCTAATGTATAGGTTGCTGTTTACAGACTAAAAGAACCTGTCGACAACCCAGCAACCAATTAGGTGGTGTCCACACTTCTGGATCCCCTCAACCCCAGAGACAGGACGTGCATACTCCACAACAGCCACAATAATGAAAAGTTTAATCTGGTAAGATTGAGAAAAGAAGGCAAGGAGAGGGAAACACAAGAGCATGTTTAGATAGCAGGTGAAGCCTGTGGCTTTAGAAGCCATGGAGGTTTTATGGTATGAAGTGAATGAAATGTGGATGTCAGAGGGAGCAGAGAGGAAGAGGTTACACTAATCAAGATGGGAGATGATGAGAACATGACTGTGTGGCAAAAAGTGTATTTGTATTACAAAGCTGATATATATAGAGAGAATGTTTTACCCACCATCGCTAGTTATAAAGATTCTATAATTGAAATTAGTGTTTGTGTATTACAGCTTTACCCAAGCACACCATGCACTGAGCATTGACATAGATCCTGATGAAGCACACTAAAAAGGTAACACAAATTACTTTATTCCTTGGAAACCATAGTGTACTTTTGATGTATAACAGCAGGGTTCACATTCACACTCAATGCACGGCAGGCCAGCACAGGCTAACTTTACATACCAGTTTGTAGTGAACTAACTGTTCAGATAGAGAAGCCATTAGCTAACACTTCTATTGACGATGTACAAGTTAAAAAAAATTGAGCTCAAAGAAAGAGTAAAAGATAACACAAATTACTTTATCCCTTGGAAACCATTGCAGGTGATCATATACTACAGTGACATACATGGCATGAAGAGGTTGGCGAAAAGAAAACAGCTATATTTTCTTTAAACAGTCATTTTTCTAACTATGTCAACCATTTAGATTTTTCCTTATAGGTTCCCAGGGAAAGTTTCTAACTAGAAGAGCAGATACACATTTATTTATTAATACATCTATGTATACCAGCTCTCTGTGGCTGATAAACAGATTATTTTTTTGTTTAAAATGTTGGTTCAGTTTTTCATAAAGACTTTGATCTAGCTTTTAATATTGATTTCACAATTTCTGCACTCTTTTTTTTTCCAGTGCAAGAACTTGGATTTGCATGTGGAATCTGCATTTGCATATACCAATTGGGTTCCTATGTAAATATTCAATGTGCAAATACAGGATGCATGTGTCAATTGAAATTTCAGCATGTGAAATGTTTCTGTCATATTCTAAAGGACACTCCTCGCAACTGTTCTAAAATATTCACATTATTAGCAATTCAACAAGTATAGTTTGGTTACTGTGAACTCTAATCATATAAGCAATTAAATATTTGAAAGTCATTACAAAATTTTCCAAGTTGTGCATGGTGAAACTGTTCAGTTCTGAAAGCCTCAGAAAGCTCGTTGTCCCCCTCCCAAGCCCAGCCGAACCTCTTCATAAACAGATTGTGAAACCTCTGCTGAAGATCAGTGACAATGGGCTGGATCAAGGCTAGGTAAGGGATCTATTATCCACTAGAACAGCCTGCTCCCTGGACCTTAAATAATCGCAGCTAAGGACAATCAGCAGAAGAGTTCTGCCACTGTGTTCAAACATGAGGAGACAGAGTCTGTCTGTCTGTCTGTCTGAGATACATCCTAATTATACTGAGAAATACCATGAAGTTTGCAGCAGCTGAAGCCTGGGGTTTTCAGGCAGATTACACAGTAGTAATCCAATGTGAGGTGACAAAGATGAGTATTTATAGTACCAATATTGACATTCAAAAATAAAGGTCACAGCCACCTATCAAAGCATACATAGACATCAGCCACTCCTACAGGTTCGTGAACAGAAGAATCTTGGGCTCTACCCTGGAAAATTTTCAGCCATATAAGCTCCCTTCAGCTGAGGCGACATCTAGCTCCTCTTTCATTTTTCTGTTATTTCCCTCAGCTTCACCTCTTTGTTATTTGGGTCACACTTTAGCTAATTAGAGCTCATCCAGGCTGCAATATAGTTTATTTTGTCTTTCAAGTGTCTGGGATGTCTTTTTATTGTGCTGGTTTGTAATGAGACTTCAGTTCCTGATTTGGGTCTCCAAACACTGCAATGTACAAATATTAAATAATAATAGTCAGCCACCTTGAAAACTGGTTGACCACACTCTACTTGTGTCCATGAAATAGAGAGAGTGAGGTGCCATCAGCATCAGTATATGCTACCAATATTCCCCAGACATCTTGTGACTTTGTAATTAAAAATGGTACTTCTTTGTACCTGAATATATGTCTGTGAATACATTTCTTTCTTGGAAAAAATACCTTTGGGGGCGGGGGGGGGGGGGGTTGTCATATATTGGATAACAGTCAGTGACTATTTAAACAATAAAATACAACCAACATGTAATAAGAAATGATCCTGGAGCTTATAATGTCTAAAATAAATGATCATGCTGCTAAATACATGCTTTTTAATCGCATCAAGATCAATGCAATAATGAATGTTCTTAATTTACCACTTTTGTCTTATAGTCAAGTGGCAGTAACCTACAGCTTTTGTTTAGAGCAAAATTGATTGTCACATACATTTTTTTTAATACTGGGAATAATGCAATCAAATTGAATTACAGGTAGAACAAAAGGTTATACATAGATACTGAATGCAAACTTTATTTATGAATAATTAACAGCTATAGATATCTTAGTTAGAGACTGTCATTGCAAAAAGAGGGAAGAAATCTTCTCAATCAATGCAAAGAAGATATATGTTGAAGATCTTCCCTGTTACTTACATTGGTACTGTTGTGCATATTAATCAGCAGCTACTCTTCACTCACTTTTCTCATTACAATTTAAGAAATAAACTTTTAATCAAACAGGGGTGAGCATATTATATGCTGCAAACAGTGATTTTATTCGGCTATGTAATGCCACAAGCTAGAAATACATAAACATCTAGGGCTGATCAGGTACACTGAACAAAGGCAACTGCCCTAGGGCCCAATGATTTAAAAAGGCCAGGAGCCTACTGTAGCAGTGGCCAGAGTCTCAAGCCCTTCAAATCTTCACCAGAGTATTTAGAGGCACTGAAAGGATAATGGGACCAGGCTAGCCCCAGCCACCTAACCCTTTCCACCAAAGTAAAACGAGGCCCTGAAACAAAAGCCCATGTAGCACAGGTCTGCTTTGAGGCCTGGGGCCTAGCCAACAATGGACAAAATTTGGCTAATATAAAGCAAAGCTAAGCTGTGAGCAAGAGGCAGGCCCATGTCTCGAACAGGCCCATTGGCAGGCCCATTGGCACGAACAGGGTTGAGAGTGCAAAAAACTAATTGGTAACTGGCAATAAATTGAAAGCAAATTTCAAAAGGATGGTACCACCAGTTCGTTTTTAAAATAACTTAGTACCCACCTCCCCACAGGTTCAGGAAAGGGTCTAAAATGACAGCCTGATGGATAAAGATGTTCTAATCAAACCACCAGGTGCAGGGCGATCTAAGCAGCCTCGGAGGGTAGTAATGCGTAACTTGCTTGTACCAGTATATAAAGTGGTATCTTGGAGGGGCAGTCTTTGTCCAGTGAAAGGGGCAGTAGAACTCCCCACTGACTGAGCTGAATCCATTGTTTTGGGTACACATGCGTAGTGGTTTTGTAAAATCTATTAACAACTATTACCGTGCTTTGCTCAACAATAAACATGGTCAGGAGCCCTTGATTCTTATCTGATTTGTGGTCTTTGGGTGTTCTCTCAGGCTATGTCTAGACTACATGGCTCCATCGACGAAGCCATGTAAAATAGTTTATTCAACATAGGCAAAGAAATAGGGATTTAAATAATCACCGCTTCATTAAAACAAACATGGCCACCGTGCTGTGCTGACAGTCATCTGATCCGGCACAGCAGGGCAGTCTAGATGCGGTGAGGTCAACAAGGGAAGACTTTGTTGACTGCTCCGCTATGCCTCCTGAAACGAGATTTACCGGAGCGGTTGACAAAGTCTTCCCTTATCGACTGCGGCATGTCTAGACTGCCCTGTTGTGCCAGATCAGCTGATTATCGGCACAGCATGGCAGCCATATTTATTTTAATGAAGTGGGGATTATTTAAATCCCTGCTTTTTTGCCTGTGCTGAATAAACTATTTTACATGGCTCTGTTGATGGAGCCATGTACTCTAGACATAGCCTCAGAGTCTGCTGTGTTGACTAATTATGCAAGTCCACACGGCACACATGATTGACCACACATGCACGCAGCCTTCTGGTTATCGTCACTGATGGAGAAGGAGACCAGCAAATCCTGTCCTACTACACCACCTGACTCCCCCCCCCCCCCTCCTTGGAGCATAGAGCCTGCCCTTGCACAGGGACCCAAAAATTCTGTCAGCTCCCCTGGAATAATATTCTATCGAATAATCTTACTAACTAAGGGAAAAAAGAAATGCAATAAGAAAAAATAAACAGTGCAGCTTCCACAGATAAAGTCCCATAACAATGTAGTCCACAGAATACTGACCTATGGGAGAAGCTTTACTTATTATTAGCAGGTGAGGCCTATCGTCGACTGGGCAAAGTTATTTTGCATAGATTATGCTTACAGGAAAGTTCATAAAATGAAATATATGTAATAGCATTTTACTTTAATGTGCTTGCGAAAGGGAAGTAAAAGAACAGTTTTAAATTTGTAGGATTTTAACTTCAAACATTCTTCATTGTATTGAATAATTACCATACATAGTACACTTGAATCAGAAACTTGTAAAGCTTCCATTACTCTTTCCATGACTAATTTGAATTATTTTGTGATTTGCAACAGTAAAAATGGTCTTTTCACTAAAATGACAATTGAATAGTGACGATTTAATTTTTGTTAGTAAATATTTTTTATGAACTCTACTCATAATAGTCATGATTTTTTTTCAATGAAAAACAAAGATAATTATTTTAACTTTTCACCCAGCATATTCCAGTGTAAAAGGTAGGGCATTCAGCTAATTTAAAGTGGCAGGATTATTTATGCAAAATTTGATATCTGTAGCTAATCAGGAAGCATGACTTTATTTATCACAAACAAATCCACAAACAAACTCTTCAAAATATCTAATAGATTTTATAAAACTTATATTCTTGCATCTTTTCTGTACATTATAATGGAGCAGTAGACACACAGCAAAACAGTAAGCAATTCTGTTTGAAAAGCCAAGATGGATAAAGCTATAAGCCTGTTTTTTCCTCTCACTGAGACCATTTTAATGTGGTTCCTAAATCTTCCTTACATCTCATCTAAATCCTTTAGGTTAATCCATCAGAAGCAGTTTATTCTGAAACTGATCACATATTCCACCTTAGATTTAGGTGTCTCTAATAGACTATTTCATTTGAAAGGCAGGAATGAAAAATACTGCTATATAAAAAGGTTATATTCTGAAAAGACATCAGTACAATGCTTCATAAGTTATACTCTAAAGACATATATTTATATTACTATCAGACAAACTGCATTAGTTATTGTTTGCCTATGACAACAAAAGGAACTCTCTGAATAGATAAAAATAAATAGGCAGATCATTAGATTTAAGTATAAGAAGTGATGGCCTGGGGGAGGAAAAACTAGGAGAAAAAAATTCCAAAGTAAAAAAATTCCAAAGGTCACAATCTGTATTATTTAAATGAAAAAGTAATTTGCTTATTTTTACCTCACAGTAGCCATATTTGTGTTCTAAAATAAAACATGTCCTCAGATAAATTAAGTTTTCATGGCCATTTTCAGGTATACATCTTAACACCTTAAGATGACATCTCTAAGTAATTTAAACATCCTTAGCATACTTACCTGTAATCAAACACTCCTACTTATATAGGAATGCACAGTTTATATGCAGTCTGTTGTCTTCCATAATTTGATTTAAAAATTTGAAAGGTGGGAATAAATATGGTACTGTAGAAACAAACAGATGCTTGAAGACTATCTATAAGGCTCTGCCTCAGCCTGTCGAAGTTAAGTGTTTGGGACCAAAGTTTCTATTACTTTTCAAACCTTCAAAAATTCCTCTAGCTCAACAATGATCACTGTTTGAAACAAGTTAATCAAAGTTTAACTAAGTCGGATTGTGTACATTTCTATAATATTTACCATATTTTGGTTTTTTATCTTGATTATTTGTGGTAAAATATGTTGTACTGTAAATGCAAAAATAAAATGATCTTATGTCATTAAAGCAATAGATTAGTTTAGTAACTTGTATGTTACCAACAAAGAATGTAATCGGGTAGCTTCCTCTTCTCCCTCCGACCCCACACATTTTAGTATCAATTAAAGGAAAAATAAGTTCATATTCTAAAATAAAGTGTCAGCTACAGTTTGCAGTGTTTTTTTGGTTACACCAAGGGCATGTCTAATCTTATTTTGATATAGTTATTTTGGGAGTTATTTCAAAATAACTTATTTTGAAATAATCTGGTAGTGTAGACATTGCCTAAGGCTATACACTCTGAGTCAACAATATTTTGCACATCACCTTTGCTTGTATATAATAGTGTGAAAAAAATCCATCTGTGTATGGCCTTTAGTGTCTATGAAGCCTATGAATTCTGTTAAATCCTTCCTTTATCCTTTAAAAACATAGAAGGATAATGTTTATCAGCAGGCCTCCCTTTACTGTTACTTCTATATTTAACTGCCAGGTATTGTCAGAGCTACCAAACAAAAACAAATTCACATTTCATGCAAAAGAGGACACAAAGGAAAATAATCTTAGCTAACAATAATCTTTGCTCTAATCGTTGGGCAGAAATAGTTTTGAGAAAGTTTAAAACTTAACCTGATAGCTTCTTCAAAAAATATATGCTGATTGCTATTCCACATGATAATGGACTAAATTACTCCCATGTACTTCAGTAACCACTGTGGAACTAGATTTCAGCTTTGGGTACCACCTTGAATAAGAGAAAATGAAAATGTGGCACTCTTTCAAGAGGAGTTCTAGAACACATTGTGACACCACGCTATCCCTTCCCTCTGGGCACAATTCCCTGCCCTTTGCTCTGAAGAGAGGAATGGGATTAGTAAATTGTTAGTAATCAATACCCAAAACAAATTATAACCCCTAACATGCTGTGATGGCGGGCTCATAGTAGTGAATAGGAACAGCTATAATAATTTTACTCACAACACCTACGTCCAGGCTTCCAACAATATTCCTGCCAAGCAATCAAATGTTTGCAGACTTTCTTTCATATGCATAGACTATATGAGCCATAGTCTCACCTATAGGCTTCAGCTAAAAAAGCCCCATCTGTGGTTTCTGCTGTGAAGGGTTTTGTAAGAAGCAAGAATCAAGGCATACAACTTTAACTCTATATTATCACTGCTGAATGAAGGATTTTCTGCAGCTCACAATGCATCAAATTTGCATCAACGTGCCAATTGCCTGAGTCCAAAAGGGGGTAGAAAAGAGTAACTGCTACCTTTCTCTCTTTGAACATACTTATTGAAAAATAGGAGTCCTCTAAAGGAAATGAGCTGCTGTCCCTCCTTTTTGGTATTTTGTTTCCAACAGTGGTCACTGTCCAATGAATCAAAAGAAAGTGAAATCCTCCATTCGAATATACCAACAATCCACACAGCAGTACTATATAAGGCCACATGAGAGAATCTCTGATTCTAGGCATTTTTCTGGATACAACAAGAATCATAGAGATTAGACAATATAAAGATTTCAGAAGTTATCTGAAATCACAGTACAACAGGAACACTACACAACAAATGCAGTGCAAGCTCTCTGACTGGAAATACCTTATTCTAAAAAGTATATGCCTTTAGGGATGCCACAAAGTGATCTCATCCACATTTTATACATGAGATAGTATCTGAAACTGGTTAGTCAATGCTGGAAATATTGAAAGCTCAATTAATTACAAAGCAGGAATTCTCAAGCTTAATTGCACCATGACCCCCTTCCCACAATAAAAATCATTGCATGACCCCAGGACGGGGGGACTGAATCCTGAGCCCATCTAAGTCCCTCTAAGGAGTTGGAGGGGTCAAAGCTGAAGTGTAAACCCCACTGCCTTGGGAGGGGGCAAAAGATGAATCCTGAGCCTTGTCATGCCAGGCTAAAGACCTTAGGTTTGGCTCCAGATTGTGTGGCTCAGGTTTTTGCTTCATTTACCCAGTGGTACAGCTCAGCCTTTAGCTTCAGGACCAGGTCCTATCAAGTCAAACTCTACCCCAGATGATCTCATTAAAAGAGAGTCCCAGCCAGTGTTCCCTTTAATTTTTTCCATCCATGGGTGGAATACATTTTGTTATTTGCACTAAGTCATGTGTGGCTGTGCACTACCAGAAGAAACACATGCTGCCAACTATGGGCACTGTAGGTGCTCTGCTAGTCAGGTGGGCAGCACCTGTATCTCTCCTGGGTGGCCACCCAAGTGCTCAGCTTACAAGGAACACTGTTCCTGACCCATTTTGGGCCCCAGTTGAGCTGGAGAACTGCTGCTATAGAGTAAGTTGCCCTATGTGACAGAAGAAACTGCAAAAGCTACAAAAGCTGCATCATCTCAGTATAAAAGTTCCCTTTTTTCTGTCATACAGCATGAAAGAAGATTTCTATATTGCTATTTTTAGGACACATCTGCAAAGACTCCAAGATATGTTGGAGAAGAGAAGAGGCGTCCTTCAGTCAGTTAAAGGTTTCACACCCTTAATTTATAATCTCTCTCTCTCTCTCTCTCTCTCTCTCTCTCTCTCTCTATATATATATATATATATATTTATTTTCCCCTGCAGGATGACAGACACACGACATCACATCACTCTGCATCCCGCTGCCCGCCTCAACCCTCAGCCATGCAGACTCCCCCCTCCTCGGTGTTTGCACCCGGGAAGCCCTGACCATGTAATCACTCCATGAAATGGGGTGGCGGCTTTGTTCCTGCACTACCCCTGGAGCAGTGTCTGCCTGCCTCTTGGCCCTGCCCCCAGCCTGCCAGGCCCACGCACCTGCTGTGCTGCTTTGCTTTGTGTGGGTTGGGCCTGGCCACAGTGCTTGGGGGCTGGGCTGCAAGTCTGCTCCCGAGTGAACAGCTCCCAGCATGTGCCAGTGACCAAGGGCCAGGCCCCTGGCAGGCATGCTCTCTCAAGCCTACCACCATCTGGGCAGGTCTTGGTCCCACCACACATCCAGTCCATTGGAGACAGCCCAGTTACGCTGCACCCTGGCTACTTCCCCAGCTCTCTGGAGCAATTTCACTACGCTCGAAGCTCCCTGAGCTCGCCATGGAACAAAGTTGCCCCTAGAGACTGGAGCAGAAAGTCTGGGCTGGGGGCGGGCTGTGGCTTCTGCTGTGGTGGCCGGGGCTGTGCTACTCAACATGGTGGTGCTCCTAGATGGGAGGAGCACACAGATCAATGAATTTGTGGGAGGGGGCAGGGTGTGTGTAGGGAGCGAGGAAGAGGGATAGGGTGCATGTGGGAATGGGTGGTGTGGTAAGAGGGGATGTGGGGGTAAAGGGATATAGGAATGGAGGCAGAGGATGGGCAGTGTGGGGGTGAGGAAGGGGAAGGTTTGGGGAGGATAGGTGAGTGTAGGAATGGAGCTGGGTTAGGGATAGAAGGAGAGTGATGGGCAGTGTGGGGTGGGGATGGGGAGTGTAGGAATGGAGACAGGGGAATGAGGGTCTAAGAATGGAAGGAAGGGGGTGGGCTTTGGGTCATGGAGCCCTGGGATAAGATCTGGTGGCCCAGATTACCCCATCAGGCTTTTTTACTGTCTGACCCAAATCTGGTTCTCAGTAGGGTGTGGGCATGTAAAGCTGGGGGCTCCCCCATGGTTCCATGTCTCTCCATTGTGCTCTGGCCACATGGAACATGTTCCAGCTCCATGGCAGGAGCTCACTTGCCAGCTGGCAGGGCACATCTGGAGCACTGCCACCCTGCAAAGATGGGAAGTAACTGAGTTTAGAGAGCAGGGAATTCTCTTCCCACCTGGCTGCTCACACTGAACCCAGACCCTTCCCCTTGCTAGTGAGCTGAGGGAACCAGGAGCTCCCAGAACAAAGGGGATTCATTTAGAGTTGCGCCCCCTTTTACTGATTGAGTTTGGTTTTCATTTACATGTGAGGCCCACAAGCCCACAGAACATAGCCCTTCCTGGAAGGCCACTTCTCCATAGACCCTTGCTAGCTGCCAGGAGAGGCTCCGAACTCTGCACACAAACTATTTTACTGGAAGGTGAGGGAGCAGGAAAGATATGGGGAGAATGGCTGGTGACTGAAGGGCATGAGTAGGCGGGATGGGGTGAGAGTGTTTGGATAGAGGGTTCCATCCAGGGGTGTAGTGGGGCACAAGTGGAGAAGGGTGCAAATGACTTGGGGCCATGAAAAATGCAGCTGGCTCAGTGCAAGACTCAGTGCAAGGCTCTCTGGCCACAAAAGCAGCCAGCAAGAAGAGGATTGGTAAGCATAGCAAGTGTGGGTGCAGCCCCCTAGTTTTCTTTACAAAACATACTTTGAACAATGTCCATTTCATTTCACATTTATTCTTCCTACCACCTCATGTCAGTTTCTGTCTCCTCCTTTGCACAAGTGCAATCAAAAGGTTGGGTATACATTGTAATACTTTTCTTGACTGATATCAGAAATAGATCAGTAAATCACAGCAGAGCCTGCCCTTTAAACATGATGCATGGTGTACAACCTGAGCAGGTTCTGTGGAGTTTCTTGACTGGAAGGATGTAAAATGCTTTGGAGAGAGCAGAAACAACTGAGTGTGCCCTGAAGCTACCGGAAATGGGATTTTTTTTTAAGGTAAGCCTCTTTGCCTGGCAAATCTCAGTACCTCCTGAAGCTCTTCCAAAGTCAGTTGTTGCAAAATCTGTTTAATAACACATGAACCCTTAGTCTGTAAACACACACAAATTGCAAAATATAATTATAATTTTAACTTAAAATTGAGAAGAACCAAAGAGTCTATAAATAAGGATAGTTCATTTAAAGAGTTCTCATAATTGCAACCCAAATGTATGAACATTATTCCTCCATTGTTTTTAGTAAAACATTCAAATCTATATTTCATCTGAAAAGAAATTATGAAGATACAGAAAATATTGCAAATTTTTCTCATAGGGCACTAGTAAAACAAGTTATGGTACTGAAAATATTTAATAAAAACACACACCTCCTTGCCTTAAGTATGAATCTTCAGTATTGCTAATATTACAAGCAACATCAATGTCTGTTTTCCTAATTATAGGAGTTCATCAAATACATGGTGTTGTCTGAAAAAAAAGGCTTGTGAGATAGCTAGGCTTGAGATTTGTAATGCATCATTCCTGAATCTGCACAGTATCTGGAAATCAGAGGGAATTCATGTGACCTCACACTGTTTAACAGGTATATTTCAAAAGAAACTGTGAAATGACAAATAGCTTTCCAAGATGCCGTATCTGTCATAGAGAACATCGTAATACTGAATTACTAAATACTGTAGAATACTAATCTAAAATAATGTAAATTGCATAGTTCACATGCAGCACCAGGTATCGGAAAGGCAAAGCTTTCTTATGTACAATGGCAAGTTTGCATGTTGAAACAAAAATTGTACTTTTCTTTGTTTCACTCTGGCAAAATGAAGACATGAATCTCTACTTTATTTACCTCTGAATTCAAGTTCTTCTATGAAAAAAAATCAAAGTTTGAAAATGCTTTTCTTCCACTGAACTGAAGAATTCAAATAATCCACATAGTAAATACTATAATTTGTTAAAATTTGGTTCCCCGTGAATGGAACACAACTGTCAAATAATATATGTAACTCCCCAAAGTTATAGCTGTCAGGTTGTGTTTCTTAGATTTTCCATAAATGTGTTGCTTATCTGTAGCCAACAGCAAATCAATCAATTAATAAAAGATAGGTGAAAG
This sequence comes from Pelodiscus sinensis, assembly GCF_052426305.1. Taxonomy (NCBI): domain Eukaryota; kingdom Metazoa; phylum Chordata; order Testudines; family Trionychidae; genus Pelodiscus; species Pelodiscus sinensis. The sequence continues at coordinate 207,104,287 of NC_143052.1, forward strand.
GGAAAAATGATAGGCAGATTTTAAAAGAATGGTGCAGGTCACCTTTATCTGCTTCTTTTTATGAAAAATGTCTTTAATGAATTATATTTTCACAGTTTGTATAGTGTTGAGATAGCAAGTGGGTTTTGTTAATGATAACTTGTCATATGAAATATTTTCTTCAACATCTCTCCAGAAGGCTTCTATGGCACTCATTCACCAGACTCAGTGATGTGGTCCTGACTTTTAGTTCAGGGAAAGCTTCCAATAATTAGTTGTCTTTGAGCTGCCTTTCACAGAAGAAACACTGCTTCCCTCTCCCTCCCCCCCCATGATGCTCTGTGTTCAATGAAGGGCGCATCAGAGGAATGACAATTGTTGCAGTGTTGTGTTTGACCTGTAAGGAACACTGATTCTGCTGAGTCTGTCTGGTGAATGGCAAATCAGTGTTAGACATTTAGGTTGGCTACTGAAAATATTTAAAATGAACAAGCAGATGCTTAAATCCAAACATCATCAAATGAAGATATTTTACATCCAACTTTATAGAAATTTTCTTGTAATAAGTCAGGCTGAATGACTTCATGATAGGTATGACTAGGTTGCACCCACAGTAGTATTACAAAATCCTTAATATATGGAAACTATCAACACTGTAGACCACTAAGTATTATTTATCCAGTTACATGATCTAGCTGGAGTGAATGTCCCAGCATAACTGAGGCTCCAGATATTCCTTTCCAACATATCTGACAGAGCAGAGATGTAAAATTACTTATCCTATCAAAAGGCCCCCACTTGCAGAATGTTACAGGAATCCATATTATTCTCCCTTTCAATATCTACATAACACCCCTACAGGCTCAGCTGTCAACAATATGTTAACAAACTCAATTGTGCAACTCATTTGACACCAATGATCCACCAACTCCATCAACGAGGGATGGTTCACCTCCAGCTCACTAGAAAACTTTACCTCCTCTTCCCTGAAAAGGGACTAGATACAGTGATCCATACTTTGTCTTCAGGCTAGATTACTAAAAGTCAATGTATCTGAAGCCCGATGTGAACCAGAGGATACAGAATGCATCTGCCCTCATTCTATGTGGGCTGAACTGTCATGAGCATTCGAGGGCCCATACAGAAGTCCATTCTTTCCGTCTCCAGCAATACTTAATCCAAACACATGCATCAAGCTGCAACTACATTAAGGACTGAATTTCAGCATATGAACCACCAACATAGTTGTGCTCCTCTGGCACAAAGCATATTAGAAAACCCAAATCAAATCATGCTGGAGCTGGGTGTAAAGTATTTTCAATCAGCTGGATCTGGCTATGAAATGAAATTCCACAGTAACTTGATCAAATACAGACTCTTACCATTGATAGGAAAACTATTTAAAAATAGACAATTTTATTTTTTTTGCTTTGCAATGTAACAAAAAAAGGGGGAGGGAGCATTTGCAACACCGACATGTCCATCAAGATGCCCTCCTCCCAAAATAACTCTAGAAATAGAAAACCAAGTCATCCAATCAACTAATCAAAAAAAAATTCTCGCAAACAGATGTATATATATTAAAACTTCAAACTATTTTGTGAGGAGGAGGAGAAGGATAATCTTTTGACATTAAGTGGTTGAAAGATGAAAGTCATTTGGTTTCATTCCTGCTCAGAGGGAGCCCAGCAACAGTTAAATAAGAAGCTTCCCCCAAATGTACTACCTCTTGTTCTTAACTTGTTCTTCTTACACAAAAAAGGAAAATAAATTAGAAAATTATCTGTTATTGTCTAGATAATTTACTGACATATCTGGAGTAACAGAAATTGTCTATAATCTAAACAATGCTTCAGGCACACTGTGTTGTGTGTTTATATAGTCATGTAAAGGCTACAGAAACCTTTGAAACTGAGCATCCACAGTGTTTCCAGTGGTTAGAAAATGTGTTGATTTATAGTAAGTTAAAAACATGTAATATGTTTGCAAAGAATGAAGTAACTGGCTTTTAAAAACAAAATTGACTATTGACGCAAAAGACAGGTTCAATGAAAAAGAAATTAATTTAGCCAAATAAGTGTCCAATGAAACCCAATTCACAAATGGAAAATCATTGTTAAGTAGGAGTTTTCATAAGCTGTTTTTAACTCCCACTGAACAAAGATTACAGTATTTATGATTAAACTGCTAAATCTGTAGACCATATCAGATTATCACACAGATTAATAGGAAGAACACTCAGGTATTTCAATGAGTGTAAAATATATTAGATAACTTACATTCTTCCAGTTACAAAAATGATCAGTATGTGGGCTTCTGATTGTTCAGCAGAAATAAAGTTCAAACACAGTGACAAAAGGAAACTCAAGCTTGTGTTGAAAAAGAAATCCTGTCTCATAGTTAGGACCATCTTGAAGGAGGTCCGGGGCACCTGCCCGACTGTAAGTTTCACCCTCACCCCACCCTTCTCCGAACCCCACCCCAATCTGCTCCCATTCTGCTCCCTTGGCCCTCCCCCGAGCAACATGAGCTGGGAGATTATGGGGCCTCCTGCAGTGGCAGCAGGGGTCACCCATTACTCACCATATAGGTGCCGGGACCTGTAGCAGCCTGCTCCACGCCAGCCTGTCCTGGCCCACTATGGCCCGCTTCTCTGTGGTGACAGGAAGTGGATTGCCCTAAGGCTAAAGTTCTCTACTTCTACGTTGCTGCAGAAAAGCCAAGTGCAGCAGGCCAGGAGAGTGGTGCTGAAATGCAGAGCAGGCTGCCGAACCTCTCCAGTTGCCTCTGCTCACATGGTAAATGTGGAGAGACAACCCCTGCTGTTGCCTATTGCCAAGCCCCTGTAATCTCCCAGGTTCCTACCACCCATAGGACAGTTGGGTTGGCCACCACGGGACCCTCAAAAGTGTGAGGCCTGGATTGGCTGCCCTGACTCAGCCTCTGGATGAGATGGCCCTGCTCATACTAGATTTCAATAGTAATAAAATCTCAATACTCAAAATACTCAGTACTCAAACTATTGCTCCAAAATAGTGAGAGTGGATCCATTGCCAAATCAATAGCTATACTTACCCCTTCACATTGAAACTAAATTCCTGTTTTCAAGTTTTTTCCTCCGCACAGCTCTGTTAACTCATATTTCCACAGCAAGGCTGTGTCTAGACTGGCCAGTTTTTCCAGAAAATCAGCCGCTTTTCCGAAAAAACTTGCCAGCTGTCTACACTGGCCGCTTGAATTTCCGCAAAAGCACTGACTTCCTACTGTAAGAAATCAGTGCTTTTTGCGGAAATACTATGCTGCTCCTGTTCGGGCAAAAGTCCCTTGTGCGCAAAAGGGCCAGTGTAGACACCTGAGATTTGTTTTAAGCAAAAAATCCCCGATCGCAAAAATGGCGATCAGGGCTTTTTTGCGGAAAAGCGCGTCTAGATTGGCCACGGACGCTTTTCCGCAAAAAGTGCTTTTGCGGAAAAGCATCTGTGCCAATCTAGACGCTCTGTTCCAAAAATGATTTTAACAGAAAACTTTTCCGTTAAAAGAATTTCCGGAAAATCATTCCAGTCTAGACGTAGCCCAACTGTTTTCAAGCATCCCTCTTCAGTCCAATCAACTTTATTTCCTTGTGAGATAATAGAGTTGTTCAAAGAGCATTTGTCACATAAGTTATTCTCTATTTTTTGTTTTACATCATTTAATCAGACTGTCAAATTTTAGATGAGTAACTGCAATATGATAATATCTTCCAATTAATATATACAACTTTTATAAAATATTTGAGTAGATTAGCCATTACTCACGTGTCCTACAATGTGAGAGTGGATAATTATGATATACTGGCTTGCTAAGAACAAAAGCAAGGTGAAAAGAAATCAGCACACATACAAACTTCTGAACTTATGGACCTACCTATCAAACAAAAATAATGAAATCAATTCTGGTAATCTTTTAGTGTGGAATTCACCCTAGGCAGAGGGACAGCACCACTTAAACACCAATTAAACCTTGAGTGTGGGTCCCCTTTCTGACAGAGGATTCCAGACTAATGCCTTACCTATGCTATCCTCCTATAATCTACAGAGGGGCAAAAATTCACCCAGACCCATTGCCCTAACCTTTTTCGGTAAACAGATCAAGCCCTTCAAGCACTGATTAAGGGCCTCCTTCCCTCTGACTGATTCTTCAATATACTGCGAGAAAAAGGGTTCATGCTCAGGCTGTTTACTAGACCTTTCCCAATCCTCTAAACTTAGACATTTGCCAGCTTTGTCCCTGCAGCACTTTGGAACACCCACTCCACTCCCTCAGCTTCCAAACCTGAGCTCCAGTCCAACCCAGAATATCTACATGTCATAGAGAAAGCCCATGACCACAGTCTGTAGATCTGGGCTCTGAGGATTGATGCTTTTTTGTCCCCATCATGTAGACAAACTGTAAGTCTTTTCAGAGTTGGCGACTTAGACTTAAATGAGACACAGGTGTCATTTAAGTGTTATGCAGACCATCATAATGTACTCTTATTCAGCATAATAAAAGGCATTGTAATATTTTAATGCTCATAAATACAGTCAGCGTTTTGACTCAAAATATTGTGAAGAATGTTCTCTATTTTCTGACTAATTTTAAAGCTGGTTAAAAATTTCTGCTGACCTGAAATTTTGTTTTATAGGGAGTACCATTAATACTGATTCAGTTTAATGGTGACTGTCAGCATTTTTTCATCTTCAGCTACCTTTTACAGCAGTCATATGTAATAGTCATAAATGTCTGCTACACCATAGAAAGTGACACACAAGATCTCAGCCTGGTAGTGATAAATTTTTTCTTCGGGATTTTAAAACAACAAATAAAACTGATGAGTGATTAGAGAAGTCTTCTACACCGCTATAATTCAGAAATGCTTCCTATACTAACTTTGGCATATGGCTTAATAACTAGGGGTATGTCTACACTACCCCCCTAGTTCGAACTAGGGGGGTAATGTATTCATACCGAACTTGCTAATGAAGCCCGGGATTTGAATTTCCCGGGCTTCATTAGCATAAAGCCGGCGCCGCCATTTTTAAAAGCCGGCTAGTGCGAACCCCGTGCCGCGCGGCTACACATGGCACGGACTAGATAGTTCGGATTAGACTTCCTAATCTGAACTATCTAGTCCGTGCCGCGTGTAGCCGCGCGGCACGGGGTTCGCACTAGCCGGCTTTTAAAAATGGCGGCGCCGGCTTTATGCTAATGAAGCCCGGGAAATTCAAATCCCGGGCTTCATTAGCAAGTTCGGTATGCATACATTACCCCCCTAGTTCGAACTAGGGGGGTAGTGTAGACATACCCTCGGGTAAGAAATGAAGAAAGTAATTATTTTATTTAAAAGTGGAATTTATACGTGTATTATTTCTCTTCACCACTAAATTTTCATGAGCTTATTTTTGCAGTTAATCTTCATGATGACAGCTGATGTATCAGATATTCAAGCCTATGTCTACACAGTTATTTTGTAATAAGTTATTTCAAAATAATATCTCCCAAAATAAGTATTTAAAAATAGCATGTCCACACTACAGGGAAGCCTAAAAATTATTCCGAGGCAGGCTCCCTTAATGTCAACACACTACCTTAGACCCCCAAGAAGCACTGGGGAGTAATTACTTTGAATGACTCTGGGTAGTAGTTATTTTGAAATAACAGCAGCTGAGCATCCATACTAACCCTGTTTCGAAATAGCTATTTCAAAACAGTCTTTATTTCTTGTAAATTCAGGGGTTGTTATCTTGAAATAACAAGTGTGTTATTTTAACATAATTTTGAAATAGTGGGCTTGCTGAGTGTACACTCTGCTTATTATTTAGAAATAAGGGAAGTTATTTTGAAGTAACTCTGTAGAGTAGACATGACCCATGAGTATTAGAATTAACAAAATAATATTTTTTCATGTACCACACTGAAGCCACACAGCTAGCAATACTGAAAATACAAGTATAAGAACCTCTTTACAGGTTGAGAAAGAACAAACAAGAGAACTGTTAACGTTAGTATAATTTTTAAAATATGTCCATTACTATCAAGAGTATAGATAGAAGTTGACTAAAAGATTCTACCCTACATTGCTTTAATTCACTACTAGGAATACTGTGTTTTAAACATGCACAAAATATTACATTTATCATTGCTACAGGTATTGAACAGTCCTATAATACAGTTATTAAACAGACAAGAACAATTTTTTCCATCCCACAATAGTATATGGATTTGGAGAATTAAATGTACGTTTTTGTTGGTTTAGATTTCTAAATCTGTACAGAAGTGCTCATTTTTGTAATATTTTATTGCCCTAAGATGGAATAGGAGTTCCTTGGCTTTTTATAAACTTTATGACTAGATGAAAAATATGGATAGAAGAAAGAGATACTACAATAATATAATTTACAAATAGACTTAGATTGGAATTTGCTGTTAAAATGTGAGACACTAAACAGTAACAGGATATCACTGACGCTCATTCTTAAATACAATTTGTTTTTGAGAAATTAATGATAGCTTTAAATGCTGTCAAGTTTCAGAAGGGTAGCAGTGTTAGTCTGAATCTGCAAAAGTGGCGAGGAGTCTTGTGGCACCTTACAGACTAACAGAAGTGTTGGAGCATAAGCTTTCATGGGCAAAGACCCACTTTTGCAGATTCAGACTAACACGGCTACCCCTCTGATACTTGACACCATGCAAGGCACTGCATTTAGCCGTATGGAGTGGAAATCTATCAACTTCCATTACATGCATCTGACGAAGTGGGTCTTTGCCCATGAAAGCTTATGCTCCAACACTTCTGTTAGTCTATAAGGTGCCACAGGACTCCTCACATATTTAAATGGGAAAATCAGCATTTATTGAACAGGAATAGAAACAAAATACATACAAATTCTGTTAATCTACTGTATCTAGGAATATAACAATGTATCATTTTCTGCAAACCTCTTCAGTTAGATAGTTTGGAAGAATGTTATACTGTATCTCTTTCTTAATGCTGCTATTCCTGATATTTTTTCCCTTATACCAAATAAACACAATATACCTCCTCATTCTTGTGCATTTAATCTGCCTCTGATTTGAAAATCAAAAGAAGAATTAGAAGGGAATTACCAAATCCCCAAAGTTTGATCCACCTTAAAACTGATAATATATAGGACAGCAACCTCTTCTGGATGCTAAAAATACATTTTTACCCTAGATAAACTAAACTTTTCTGTCAGCGTCTTCTTTTAAACCAAGAGCCATTAATTAAGCATACACCTGTGGCATTTTTCATATGAAGCCACAGAAGAAGAGTAGAGTTGAACACTCATTCCAGCAGTTTAAAGTCAGTGATTTAAATTGCCCTGAGAGAGACCATGGTTTCAGTCTTTGTCCTAGACAACAAACACTGAGATCTTATATTGAGTCTTATATTGGTTTGGGAGGGAAAACTATACTTTATCCAGTGAAGTCTGAAATGGCAAGGTCAAGATAATAAATTACATGAAGTAATGGGAAAATAAGGGATACTAGGCCCTGGCAGAGATACAGAAGTTGCAGAAGATGAAAGCTATGCATTGACAACACTAGAAACAGAACCTCTATCTATATAATAAGAATTGTGGCAGTACAGGTTTCCCATATTGACAAGAGTGAGAGTAACTCACTGCGCAACAAGCCACATTCTGGCTGGGAGTGGCCCACCAGGCTTCTTTTAACCCCCATGCTACTGCTGATAGTCATTCCAACTTGGCAGTGGTCTGCTTCTTCTTGCAACTCTGCCCTCTGGCCAGGTCACACAGGGTCCATACTGTGCAAAAATTTCAGCACTTTGTAGAATACATATAGGTGTAACTCATTGGAATGGGTATAAATAGCAGTGCAACTGGTGAGCTGTGGCTTCAGTGAGTAGAATAAAGACACACCTGAAGGTGAGGGTATGTTTCCAATGACTTAGTCTATAGTTCCCTCTACTAACCCAAGTATGGTCTCAGGGTATGTCTACACTGCTGAGTTTTTCCAGAAAAACGGCCCTTTTTCTGGAAAAACTACTCTTACATCCCCACTGCATTTGTATTCTTTCGACAGAAAGTCAAAAGAACTCAAAGGTTTTTTCCGACCACAGTAAACCTCTTTCTATGAGGAAAAGGGATTTTTTTTCAAAAGGCCAGGCCTTCAGGAAAAAGCACAAGTTCCCTGGTTGCCACTCCATCCATAGTCATCTCAACTTAAATGCGAGATAGCATCGAATCAATGTAGACGCTGCCTTTCGAAAAAGCAGTTCACTTTTCTGATGCACTTTTGCTGTGTGCAGATCTCTTCCAGAAAAGCTTCTTCCGAAAGAAGCTGGCAGTCTAGACATAGCCTTAGTCTATGTTGTTACTTTTAGCTGAGATATGTCCTGTTGCCTCCCTGATCCTGGATCCTTTCCCTGCCACAGGACAGAACTCCAGCTGAGAGAAGATAGTGAGGCAGGGCTAAGCCTTTCCCTGGCACTCCCCCCTCCCCATGCTTGCAGAGCCTTTCATTGCCATGTAGGTGCACACGGTTGTGTGGACTCAGGTTACGCTTCACAGAGTTATGTAGCTACAAATACCCTATGTTATGTCACGTGCAGTTCCACAGTATAGGAAGAAATCAGTAGAAATATAGAGAGTTTGAGTAGTTGCAAGTGTCCATTTTATTGCATAACATAGAACTAACTAGCACAAGCCCAAAACAGCTGGGCTGAGCCCAGTGACCTAACTCAGTTACTATAACAGCTAGATCTATATCTACAACCCAATACACAATACCCTACATACTATGGCCAATGGTGTTCAGTGCAGTCTTAGAGATAGGTTCCCATCCCCATAGTTAACAAAACAAAGTCCATCGAACTTGCATTGGGCCTCTGGGCAGTGTCTGATATCACTAGTCCTGGTGTGTAAATACTATTTTACCCCTAGCGTGGATTTTAGCTCCGCCTTCTTCAGTGGAGCAATAGGTAAACCCAGGTTTTCCTTTTTAAGTTGGTTTCAGTGGATTCTTTAATAAGCAGTCAAGCCCTGATACACATACCCTATAGATGACTTCCTGGACCACTTCCTACATTGCCTTTTCTGGGCTCACAGTGTATCACCTCTGCTCTCTCAGACTCCTGCATATGTAACCCACACACCTCGGCTACGTCTACACTGGCCCCTTTTCCGAAAGGGGCATGGTAATTTCAGAGATCGTAATAGGGAAATTCAAAGTAGGAATAAGATCCTCCGGAAAAGGGCGCTTTTTCCGGAGGATTGGGGCCAGTGTAGACGCTCTTTTCCGGCTTTTCTAAAAGCCGGAAAAAAGCGGCGGACATTTTTATTTAAATGCCGCGGGGGATATTTAAATCCCCCGCGGATTTCCCTATTACGATCTCTGAAATTACCATGCCCCTTTCGGAAAAGGGGCCAGTGTAGACGAGCCCCTTGTGGGTGAGGTTTACTCATAGCACTTTCTGCTATCCAATTGGTTCTGCTTTTGAGGCTAGTTCTCTACTCCCTTGTCAGGACAGTCTGTGTCTCAGTAGGAGTCTTTCTGCTACATAAAGCTCCTTTACCAGTGTTTAAAGTCCTGAGAAAGCTCATTTCTTGCAACTTGCCTTCACAATTGTCATGGGCTTCGCTTGCTGCAAAAGAGCTACTGATCTCCTCATCGTCTATGTCAGTCCCTACTTTCCTTGACACACAATGAAGGTGTAGCTGAGTGAAGCAAATTACACTCAATGGCTCTTATTAATCCCCAGTCCCAGTGTTGGGTTTGCACACTCCATCACAACAAGTAATTACATAAGGACTTTCATTCTCTATTAACCTGGGTAATTTTACAATAGTGATCTGGAGGAGAAAGGCTGTACAGTATATCCCATTGTCAATTACCTGACAATCTTTTCCTCTTACATATTATTTTGTGTGAGTAACCAAAAGTGTAATAATCTTATTTCTACAATGCAAGCAGAAATGGTGGGTTTATATTTAAACATCGATGGAATTAATGCTGAAAGAGTTCTCATATTTCAATACATTTTAAATTTCTTTACTTAACAGAAAAAGTTAACATTAATTGACAACTGATGATCATTCGTGAAACTTATTAGAGGTGTGTGCACTTCAGTTAAGGAGAACCTACAGTATGTGGAATAATCATTTAGTTATCTGCTGATTTTGAAACATTTCAGTTCGGATTCCACTATATATCTCGTGTCAAAAATTTGTCTTGGTATGCTTAATAATTCAGTGACACAGTGTTTTGAAAAATGGGAAAAGTGTAAACAATCTGAGTCAGAAAAGTCATTTGATGACTCTATATTTCAGATTGGTTGTTTACATACATCTCTGAACCCACTGTGCAAAAAATTGTACAGCTCATAACACTTCATCTCAGAAACTAACCAAATTAGCTTCACTTCATTTTTAAAGAATTACACAAATAGTGCATATATATTACAATATTTATCCAATCATTTAGATTTCTCACATGAAGAAAGAGCTTGTTAGGTGCATGTGACATACTAAAAAAATCATTTTCTAATGAGACATGTCTATACTACAAATCAACTAATACTTAAAGAGCTCAAATCAAGCAATACATGACCACAGTATACCAACTAATCCCAACCCTTATCAAGTTTTTCCTTCTGCACAAGCCTAAATAAGGAAATGGGTCTTGTAGGATGATCTAAGCATGAACAAATTCAGGTTACTTTGGTTCAAGATTGCAACACAGAGAAGACTTCTCAGAAAATATCTTGTTGGTAGCTCCATCTCTTTTATGCCAAGGAGGCTCTGCCTTGAGATAGAAGTAGGATGTTGTATGAAATATACAGGTATTTGGCCATTGATGGGTTTATCAAAACCGACACATTAAATTCTACTTGCTTCTGAACAGGCAGCCATTGCAGATCCTAGAATACTGCATAAAGTCAGTGCTGCAATGCACAGCACTCACTAAGCAGGCTCCAATTTCTAGGTTAATTGTTAGGATGCAGTTTAAGGTAGAAAGCACATCAGTAATCTAATATTGAGAGCACAAAAAGGGCTTATTTCAGGGTCCTCCAAAATTTCCTAACATAGTTAAGTAAGTCTTCAGTGTGGAACTAATGTAGGTGATCAGTAATTGGGTTAATCACGCCTGCATGTGAGAAACAGCATTGCAAAACCTTATCCGAGTTTCTGAATCTTCACTGGTGCTTCACTCATCTGGCTCTTACTTCTGGAGGCACACCAGATGCTTATTTATTCTGCAATAAGTTGACCAACAATATGATTCTTTCCTAGTGAACTGTAGAAAAACATTTGTATCCTTCCGAGGGAATAGCGAGACAGCACTGGAGAACAATTAGTACTTGAATTATTTAGTCTGAGTCCTCATTGCAAATCTGGCCAGTGACCAGTCCAAGTGAAATCAGCATTCATTTTCTAACCCATATCCCCATCTGGGGCAATTAGCGTGGGTTTAAAGTATCATTAAATTTGGATGAGGCTTATATGTGGATGTGAAGGAGGTTAGGGGCAACACCTGAGTAACAGTCTGAGTTAACTTTGCAATGAAGATAGATCCTCTGTAAGAGAAAGAGAATATGGCTACGTCTACACTGGCATGATTTTCTGGAAATGCTTTTAATGGAAAAGTTTTCCGTTAAAAGCATTTTCGGAAAAGAGCATCTAGATTGGCACGGACGCTTTTCCGCAAAAGCATTTTTTGTGGAAAATTATCCGTGCCAATCTAGATGCGCTTTTGTGCAAAAAAGCCCCAATCACCATTTTAGCCATCGGGGCTTTTTTGCGCAAAACAGTACTGTGCTGTCTACACTGGCCCTCTTGCGCAAATGATTTGCGCAAGAGGGCTTTTGCCCGAACAGGAGCAGCATAGTATTTCTGCAAGAACACTGATGATCTTACATGAGATCGTCAGTGTTCTTGCGGAAATTCCAGTGGCCAGTGTAGACAGCTGGAAAGTTTTTCTGCAAAAGCAGATGATTTTGTGGAAAAACTTGCCAGTCTAGACACAGCCCATATGTATAGCAAATTCTTTGAAAAAAAATCACAATATCCCAGTTTGTCTTTGTAAGTACTTTATTCATGCCATAAAAAGTGTTAGGCACTATTTAGCCTTAGCAGAGTCTTTTGCTGGTTTGCCCCTAGTTATCTAATTATAATTTTACCTTTAATGTTAGTTGGTACAAGGGTATGTCTTCCTCATATATAACTCTCAGGATCACAAATGGCCCCTTCGAAAATAGTAGATACTATGTAGTCTTCTTTTCCTATATTAATCAAACATTCTGTCACTGAAAATCTTTAAAGAAAGACCAGTGAGATTCCTACACTGTTTCCAATCCGTAACACACTGGTGTCTTCACCAAAATTCTGGAAATTAACCAGTGAGAATATCAGATTTGTTTTGTCTGAAGCTGAATTAGGAGCTCCTTGGGATAGGGAGTCACCAAGCACACTTTTATAGACTAATAATCATAAAGTTAAGACGTAATGAACTCTGCACAACAAAAGTCAAAGCCTTTTATTCTTCTAGATCCTAAGTTGTACACTCCCTCATCCTCCATACTTTTGGCTTGCTATCACATTTTGGTATTTTCCCTAGATAATTATAACTACCACAGAGGTAGCATATGAATTCTTCAAAAAAAATTCTGCACCCGGAATGTCTGAAATATACTTCTAGTTAAGAGGCTAGATCCCAAAGGGAAATCAGTGGAGCTATAATAATTAGCATCAGCATTAATGGAGTTATGATAATTAAGAGGTTCTGGGCTCTAGAAGCTTTATTTTTCAGAAAGTATTTCTCCTCTTAGGGAGTGTCTTTTTTGAAAAAAAGCTGAAATCTTATGTATTCATTTGAAAAAAAAAATCATTTAAATTATAGCAACATCAGTGTTCATTATTTAAACTGGTTCAAAAGTAGTAAAAAGTCAAATAGAATCCAGGCATGATTTTCATGGAGAAAACTCTGTGAATTACATAAGAATACATTTCTAAGATTTATTGCTATGGTTAGTAAATAAATCTCGTATCTGAAAAACATTGATAGTTTTACCAGAGAGTTAATGAGGCATTTATATTTTGACAAAACATCAAAGGACAGACTAAAGTTTGGTGTACATAAAATAGAAGATATATTTTGTTCTTGTAATTTTTAATGGGAGGTCACATGAACAGTATGGTAAAGTTTATATTATGCATGAGGCAGAAGAACACAGAACCAGCTCTTCGATTTATTCCACTGAATCCCATATAAAATTACATATATATTTCAATAGATATTTCAAAACATGGTCAACATTTTAATAAAAGAGACATATGATAGTTTATGATTTAAAGTGTTTTAGTTCACAGAGAATATTAATGGTATGAAATTTATTGGTGCTTTCCTATCACCTTTAAGCAGAAGGATTATAGCAAAAGAAATATTTTTTCCCTTCCTTATCTACAGTCTCACAGGAAGAGGACTATGGCAGACCTAATTATATTCACCATGAACTCACAGAAGATTGGTAAAAAGGTGAAATTTTCATTAAAACAATTAGTCATATCTTCATATGCCAATTCATATATAGACACAAAACTGTAGAGTACAGAGTTTCTAAAGTATGTATCAACTATATTTGAGTGCGAATGAGCATTCTGAATACTTGTCATGAGAAGGCCTGTAATAGGAGTCTTGGTAACTCTCAATGACAGAAAGGAAGAAACCCATTCAGATAGTCAACTCCTAAATTAAATTCAAAGCATGACATTTTTACCCATTAGCCACAGGTAACTAGAAACAATGTGACATAAAATGTCACAAGGAAGGCACTGTAGGTTGAATACATAGGCCATTACCTTGTTAATGATATGGTTGGCAGTGGTGTAGCATGAGATGATATTGCTCATATTATATGACCATGCCACACAGATAATTTACAAAAAAGTCATTTGCATAAAAGGGAAAAAAGCACTATATAAAACTAAGGCACTTACTACATGAACAAAGCTTTAAGTTTATTTTTCTTAAAGGAAAATAACGAAGACGACTATACAATCGACACATACTTAACTTCTGTAATGTGCCAGACTTACCAAGGTGTGTTTGGTGTTCTGGTTGTCATCGTTACTGTTGTTAAATAACATGAATAAAATTTAGTGAGGGCCAACATTTCAAGGAAGTATATCAATTTTCATTTTACTGAAGTTCAGTTTTTGTATATATCATCTCATTGACATGAACAGCACATTACAAATCTTAGCATCTCTCTTCAAATCTAATAATCTTCTTTTCAGCCTGGTTGATATTGTAAAATGTGCTGCAGGCTTTTTTTTAAAATAAATTCCAATGAGTTAATATACATTTTTTCTTGCAGAGTGTTAGTGCTTTATACTGGCCAACAGAATGTAAGAAATATGTTTATTTTTGTAATATTATTAAAATATATGTACTTTAAAAAATACTTGTTATAAGGTACCAAAAATTGAAGGTAAATCCATATCTTTGCCCACTATCCATCAAACTGAAAATCTACTTATGAAGTACTAGAACTAAAGATGTAATGCAGTGCATGAACAATTTTACAGAAATATGGACAATGTCAACTATAATTAACTATATGATTAGATGTAATAATGGTGGGCATGATAGTTTTGTATAGGTTAGTCATATTAAATAGAAAATACATCTCTTTGGTTAATTCTTAGAGTGTTGTTTTTTTAAGGGTTGGAGACATTGTATATCTTGTTTTAATTATTTCTTATAGAAGATGAGCTTGATAGTAGATTTTGTTTCTTGTACTGTTACATTTTATGGTAGTGATCAGCTCTTAATTCTATCTGTTTCTTAATTCTATCTTTTTCTAAAAACTAGGTCATTAGTACTTTAGTACCTGATCCTACAAAACATTTATGCACATGCTTAACATTAAAGCCACTAAAAAGCAAGTGAGACTAGTCCCATGCTTAAAATTACATGTGTGTTTAAGTATTTACACAAATGGATTATTTCAGCATCTCTTAGGACTGAGTTTCAAGGAAGACTGGCAGATTCTCATCCTTGCCAGAGATATATCTGTGTTACGTAAAAAAAATTGTACTGTGAGAGGAAAAAAACAGATATTAAATGTCCATTTTTACAATATTTCCCTAACTTTATCTTGTAAATGATAAACAAAAAAGGAGTTCTGTAAAAGCTTTAATATACAAGTAAAATGGATGTCCACATTTCCTGAATATAGTGGCCACTGACATGTAAAAAAACAACTTAATTAGTGCTCAAATGTTACAGTTTCCAATGAGATCAAACTTACAACATGGCACACTGAATTTACAAAAACCTCCCTCCCCCCACATCACCAGCATTTCACAGCATAACTAGCATATATTTTCACATCACATAACCTAAGTGGACACAGGCAAAATGTTTTTCACTGTTGAATATTAGCTACTTGCTCTGAATCCCATCGCTCTCATTTCTTGGCTCAGTCCTTGGACCATGAGTACATGGACCATCACCAAAATCCCATAGAATCATAGAATTCTAGAACTGGAAGGGACCTCGAGAGATCATCCAGTCCATTCCCCTACCATCATGACAAGACGAAGCACAGTCTAGGTAATCCATGAGATTTCTGTCAAACCTGCTCTTATATATCTCCAGTAATGGAGATTCCAAACCTCCCTAGGCATTTTATTCCAGTGTTTAACCACCCTGACAGTTAGGAAGTTTCTCCTAATGTCTAACCTAAACCACCCTTGCTGCAGTTTAAGCCCATTGCTTCTTGTCCTATTATCAGAGGCCAAAGAGAACAATTCCCTCCCCCCCCCCCCCGGAATGGCCCATTTTGTTGTTTTTAATCATGCTGGAAACCAGCCACAGTGGGTGCCAGTGACTAGCTGGGTTGCATGCTCCAAGTCAAAATTCCTGATCAGTCCATTCCCAGACATTCCATTATCATATGTCAAAACCTCTATCTGACAAATTTGTTACCTCATCCTTGAAAAATGAGCATTTCTGAGCATTCAAATCTAACCTCTGTCCATGACTGCCATATCAAGCTGACATCCCTCTGGATTCTATTCCATATGTTGAGCTCCATGAAGCCCTTCACATCATTCTCCCTGAGGTTAAAAGCTAGGATTGGGAGGCAGAGCTCTACCATACATCAATGAGTGAAGTGGTGGCCTGAGCTGATCTCACTGTAAGTCCCTTCTGCTTGAACCTCTGGATGCAAACAGCTTCAACCCTGAAGCTCAGTTAAGATCCACCTGCCATTCTGCCTGCCCTCTTGTGGCCCAATGCAGTATCATGTGCCTGCCAATCCAGATATTGGGTACACTCTGGGTTAGTTACAGTTTACTGTTTATAACCTCTTTCCCTGGGCTCTAAATGTGACTCCTGTAAGGCTGGCTCTACAGGATGTCAGAGTCTGATGTATCTTTACACTGAATTTAGACACCCACAGCTGGCCTGCAACAGTCAACATGAACCTGCAGGGCTCAGGTTAAGGGTCTACTTAACTGAGGTATAGATGTCTGCACTTGAGTTGGAGAACAGGTTCAGCATTCAGGCTGTAGTCCAAGCCAGAACATTTACACCCCTTATCCTGAGTGGAGTCAGCTGGGATGGGACAACTATAGGTTTTTTAACTGCACTGTAGACATGAGGGGCAACCAGGTACACAGCTGTCATGAGTCAAGGTTCCAGAGCAGTTGGGCATCTTCAGTAGATTCCCGGTAGACGCGGTGGATATAGGGCAGGGCGAGCTTGGCAGCTGCCCCGGACCCTGTGCTTCAATAGGCCCCGTGCATGCGCTACTACCTGTCGGCTGTGGCCGTGGTGCATGTGCGAAATTGTGCTGCCCCGGGCCCTGCACTTCAATAGGCCCCACGCCCTGGGCCCCGCAAAACTCTCATCCGCCCCTGCCTAGTAGTCAATTAAGCAACATTATCAGCTTCTGAGACAGAGATATCTGAATAAGAGATTCAATGAAGGAAGAGAGGAGAATGGTTCCAACTGAAGAAGGGGTAGGTAGGACACAGTGCACACAGGATCCAACCTGCCCTTTCCACTCAGCCTCCTACACCACCTCTTCCTTTTGCAATAGCAGACCCTTTTTGTGGCCTCACTAGAAACTAGTAATAAGACAGTACCCCACTTATATCCACCTGAGGATGGCTAATTTCAGCCGATAAATGCTATTTTTCGTAAGTGATAAAATATTTTAATTAAAAGTTGAAATTCTGCTTCAGTGGAATCCCCTTTCCTTCCATGAAAAACAATATTGCATATTGAAAAAACTCTACATTAAAAAAGCCCTCCTACCTATTCTGAATAATTAAAGGATCTGACCACTTTCCTGCTGTTGTAAACCTTCATTACTCATTAATATCCTGTGTGATTTACTCAGTCCAACCAGTGTTCTCTGGAAGCTGAGCGCTTGTGCCGCTGCTCAGGAGAGATTCAAATGCCACCCAGTTAATTAGCAGAGAACACACAGGTAGGGTTTTTGTTTCTCCTTGTGGGTGCCTATTCACACATGGCTGAGTACATACAAATATTTTGCACACAGATGGAAAAATTCCACATGTGAATAAAAAAGATTAGAGGGAACGTTGAGTCCCACACATCTTTATTTTACCAACTTGTTTTGTCCTGTAATTGAAATATACAGCACACTGTTGATTTCTTTTTCTTTGTTTATTATAATGTTACAGATGTACACCAGTCTTCAAGAGAAGAGACCTTAGAAAGGCATTTAGTCCTAGGTTAGAATAAATTATGCTACAGTTCTCTATGGTTTTCGGGAGTTTATATGCTTGGCACACTACAGAAACATATTCTGAATGACTGATCTTTTTAGTGTTAATTGTCCTTATCTTAAAATGTACTTAGAGCTTGTAAGTTGGTGATGGGTTTAATTTTGCAAACTATTTTTGTAACTTATGAGCCTGAATTCCACTGTTTTGCGGAGTCTCATCAAATTCTGTGATATCAGAAATAAGATTGTATTTTTTGGGGAATGGGCATTGAGGAAGGGTAGATCAACCAGGAAAAAATAAATGTTTAAGAGTTTCTGAAGTATTCTGAAGCTTTTCAAAAACATTGCCCAGAAAAAAAGAGCAATTGAAGAAATCAGTGACAATTTTTCTTTGCGTCATTTTTACTTCTGTCAGATGCTGTACTGATAATCAGTATCTGTTAGATACGTACAATAAATGCTACAAATTAATTGATAAATAAATTACATTTAGCATGTTGAGCTTGTATTTCACTCCCAGGTGAATAGGGGCACAGAACACTTTGGAAGGAACATCTGCTGTTGCCCTTAGTAAATCACTTTGACCTATAGCTGATAAAGCAATTATAAGATACAATACTGCTGAATTGGAGTAAGGGTTTGCTTTTTATGATTTTTTATCAAAGTTGTAACAAAAGATTTAAAGAAAACAGATCACAGAGAGATTGATAAGTCCAGCCATCCTCAGAATGAAAGAGAGTTGCTGCAGCCCAAATATAAGCACATGGGATTAATGGAAGAAAACTGAAAAATCCAAAGGAAGTGGAGGTGCTACAAATAGCAGCAGAAAGCATACTATAAAGCAGTGTTTCCCAATTTTATTTGTCCACGGAACCCTTTTAAACTCAACAGAATTTTGAGGAACCCCTAATAACAGTCTAATATAAGAAGCTGAAAATGTAGACCACAAATAAGTAAGGGTAATAATAAACAAATCCTAAACAAGGTCATGAGATCAACATTTAGTTTAATTGAACATATTTTAAAACACAAATCACATAATATTAATTATTATTTTTTAAATCATAAAATATGAATGTAATGGAATTTTCTTGTGGAATCCTTATTTTCACTTCGCGGAACCTTGGGATTCCATGGAACACCATTTGGGAAACATTGCTATAAAGGATAGCCATAACATTTATGCCAAATCTACTCACTCACTCTCAGTATAGATAGCTTAAACAATCTACAGACATATCAAAGACTGACTTGAATGGAAAAAGATAGTCTATCCAGAGCTTGACTTGTGTTCTGTGACTGCACTGGAACTGCGAACACCAGCTTCAGCTACTGATCTTGCTAGGGGAATGCATCTTCCCATTAAGGATAACAACAAGGAGAACTATACAGGTATTTTCTAAGAACAGGAGAGATAATTATAAGGTATCCATTTTGGTGTAGGTTCCTTTGAAATATCTGAGAAAAATCACAGGGTTACAAACTGAGAATTTATAATGAACATAAGAATGGCCATAGTGGGTCAGACCAAATTTCCATCTAGTCCAGTATCCTGTCATCCAACAGTAGCCAATGCCAGATGCCCCAGAGGGAGTGAACAGAACAGAGAATCATCAGTGAGCCCTCTACTATCATCCATTTCCAGTCTCTGAAAAACAAAGGCTAGGGACACCATTTCTACCCATCCTCTCTAATATCCACTGATGAACCTAACCTCCATGAAATAATCAAGTTTTTTTTAACCTTGTTCAAGTCCTGGTCTTCACAACATCCTCTGACAAGGAGTTCCACAGGTTGAATGTGTGCTTCATGAAGAAAAACTTCCTTTTGTTTGTTTTAAATCTGTGACCTATCATTTCATTTGGTGACCCCTAGTCTTCTTATGTTATGAGAACAAGTAAATAATTTTTTCCTTATTCACTTTTTCCACATCAGCCTTGATTTTAAAGACCTCTAGCATATCCCCCCTAAGTCTCCACTTTTCTAAGCTTAAAAGTTCAAGTCTTTTTACTCTCTCTTCATATGCTGCCCTTTTATGAACCTTTTCCAATGCCAATATATCCTTTTTGAGATGAGGTAGCCACATCTGTATGCAATATTCAAGGTGTGGGTGCACAATGGATTTATATAGAGGCAATTAGATAGTCTCTGTCTTATTCTCTATACTTTTTTTCATGATTCCTAACATTGTTTGCTATTTTGACTGCCACTGCACATTGAGTAGATGTTTTCAGAGAACTATCTACAATGACTCAAAGATCTCTCTCGAGTGGTTATAGCTAAATTAGTCCCCATCGTATTCTTTGTATCATCGGGAGTATTTTTCCCAATGTGCATTATTTTACATTTATCAACATTCAATTTCATTTGTCATTTTGTTGCCCGATCACTTAGTTTGGTGATATCTTGTTGAAGCTCTTCACTGTCTGCTTTAGTCTTAACTATCTTGAGCAGTTTAGCATCATCTGCAAATTTTGCCACCTCACTATTTACTCCTTTCTCCAGATCATTTCTAAATAGGTTGAATAGGATTGGTCCCAGTACAGACTGTTGGAGGACACTACTAATTACCTCTCTCCACTCTGAAAACTTACCATTTATTCCTACCTTTTGTTTCCTGTCTTTTAGATAGTTATCAATCCATGAGAGGACCTTCTCTCTTATCCCATGACAACTATCTTTGATGAGGCACTTTGTCAAAGGCTTTCTGGAAATCTAAGTATATTATATCTACTGGATTCCCCTTGTCCACATATTTGTTTACCCCCCACAAAGAAGTCTAGTAGATTAGTAAGGCATGATTTCCTTTTACAGAAACCCTGTTGACTTTTCCCCAACAAATTCTTCTAGGTGTCTGACAATTTTATTTTTCACTATAGTTTCAGCTAATTTGCCCAGTATTCACATTAGACTTATTGGTCTGTAATTGCCAAGATCACCACTAGAGCTCTTTTTGAATATTGGCATCGCATTAGCTATCTTCCAGTCATTAAGTACAGAAGCTGTTTTAAAGGATAGGTTACAAACCATACTTTAATAGTTCTGCAATTTCACATTTGAGTTCCTTCAGAATTCTTGGGTAAATGCCATCTGGTCCCAGTGACTTGTTACTGTTAAGTTTATCAATTTGTTCTAAAACCTCCTCTTGTTACCTAAAAATAATGGCTCAAGTTTAGGAATTTCTCTGACATCTTCAGCCATGAACACCGAAACAGAGAATTCATTTAGTTTCTCTGCAATGACTATCATCTTCAAGTGCTTTTTTGGCATCTTGATCATCGAAGGGCCCCACTAGTTTTTAGCAGGCTTCCTGTTTCTGATGTACTTAAAAACATTTTGATATTACTTTTTGAGTTTTTGGCTAGCTGCTCTTCAAACTCCTTTTTGTCTTTTCCTACTATATTTTTACACTTAATTTGACAGAGTTTATGCGCCTTTCTATTTTCCTCACTAGGATTTAACTGTCACTTTTTAAACGCTGCCTTTTTATCTCTCACTGCTTCTTTTACTTGGTTGTTAAGCCATGGTAGTATTTTTTTGATTTTCTTACTTTTTTTTTTAATTTGTGTTTTATATACATTTATATTGAGCCTCTATTATGATGTCTTTTAAAAAATTTCCTGCAACTTGCAGGTATTTTACTTTTGTCACTGTACCTTTTCATTTCCTGTTTAACTAACCTCCTCCTTTTTGTACAGTCCCCTTTTCTGAAATTAAATGCCATAGTGCTAGGCTGCTGAAGTGTTTTTCCCACCACAGGGGTGTTACATTTTATTACATTATGGTCACTATTTCCAAGTGTTCCTGTTATATTTATCTCTCTTGGACCAGATCCTGTGCTCCACTTAGGACTAAATCAAGAATTGCCTCTCCCCTTGTGGGTTCCAGAACCAGCTGCTCCAAGAAGCAGTCATTTAAGGTATCAAGAAATTTTATCTTGATTAAATGAAAATGGTTTCAGTGAGTAATCACTTCATAAATCACATAAATCACAAGTTATTGCCAAATGAGATACAGGAGTAAGAGGAAATTACTCGCCCTGTGCAGTAACGATGGTTCTTTGAGACATGTCCTCCCATGGGGACGTGTCCCAGCACAGCAGATCGGAGATCTTTTAGCAATCATCTGCCAGACAGTGCATGCGCATAAGTCGTCTCATGGCTTTTTGTTCTGTTTCTGGTCATGCGGTCTGGCTCCTGCCAGTTCCCGCCAGTTCCTCCTTATTGTCAAAGTCTGAAAAACATAATCAAAGACTCCGAAGAGGGGAGGAGGGTGGGTTGTGGAGCACCCATGGGGGGAGGGGGAAACATCTCGAAGAACCGTCGTTACTTCACAGGGTGAGTAACTTCCTCTTCTTCTAGTAGTGTCCCCGTGGGTGCTCCACTGTTGGTGAGTCCACAGCAGTAGCCTGTAAAAAGGAGGCAGGGTTTGGAGTCAATGTGTTGCCGCCATTGAAAAGACTGCAGAGGCAACTGCTGCGTCAGTCACAAAAATGTTAGAAAGTGAGTAGTGTTTTGAAAATGTAAAGTCCAAGAACCATGTGGCTGCACGTCAGATGTTCTTGAGGGGGACTCCCTTGAGAAAAGCAGTGGAGGACATCATTGCCCTGTTAGAATGAGCTCTGATAGTATTCAGAAGGGTTTTGTTTCATAATACATAGCACCGCATAATGCAGGAGATGATTATCTTTGATATACATTGTGCTGATAATGGGAGACCTTTGGAATGCTTGACTATGGAGACACAGATTTCCAGAAGGCCTTTTACTTTGAATCCTTACCCAAGTGTAACACCTGGTCAATTTTCTCAGCAAACAGGCTGTGCCTATTGAAAGGCAGATCCTCTACCTTCGACGAAGGTATCTAACGAAGTAGGTCTCTGCCCACGAAAGCTTATACTCCAACACTTCAGTTAGTCTATAAGGTGCCACAGGACTCCTCGCCATTGCTACCTTCGACTGAAGCTCCATTGGCACTGCTGCCAAGTGGAGCCATGAGGCCCTGCACATGATCACTGATGTGGCTGTGGTCCATACCGTCATATCCGTGGTATCGAGGGCAATGTGCAGTGCCAATCAAGAGGCCGTGTAACCCTCTTGTACAACAGCCTCGAGTACCTGACTCTTCTGCATCTACACTGTCATGTTGACAAAGCAGCTTGCTTTGTTGACAGAACTGGATGTAATCTAGATGCTCTTTGTCGACAGAAGCTTTGTCAAAAGTTTGACAAAACTTCTGCCAACAAAAGCCTGTAGTCTAGATGTATTCTTAGTGCTTGGTAAGTGTTTAAGGAGGGGAACTAATTTCGAATAATTATCAAAATTGTGGTTGGCCAATAATGCTGCATAATTGGCTATTCTCAATGTTACAGTGGCTGATGATTAGACCTTCTTCCCCAAAAGTTCCAGACGCTTACTATCCCTGTCTCTACAGGTGTTCTTATATTGAGGCGCTTTAGCTCTTTGTTGCCCCACGCCGAGAACAAGGGAGTTAGGCTGTGGATAGTGAAATAAAAACTCCATGCCTTTAGCCAGTACAAAATACTTTTTGTCAGACTTTTTATTTGTCACTGGAGTGGAGGCAGGTGCTCTGGCCACTTCTGGAATTGCCTCATTGAGTGGTAGAGCCACATTTGACATTTGTGAGGGCTGCAGATTTCTTAGGAGATGGTGCTGCTTCTGCTGGACCTCTGATAGCATGCACCTTTTGGCTGTCAGCAAGCCTTCTAGACAGCTCCTGAATTTAGTGTAAGTAGTGAGGAGTCTCCAGAGAAGACAGCGTCATCAGGTGAAGAGGAAGAGATATCTGCAGGAGAACGGTATTGTGGTTCATCTTTGCCCAAAGCTGTCCCTCTTCTGGCTCAGACTGATGTGTTATGGTTGGCTGGTTCACTGTTGGTGTGGGTGGTCTCACCGTGGAAGGAAAGGGAGAGATAGTTTTGTCATGGGTTGCGTGTGTCCAATGATAGGACAGTGACTTGTGTGATGTAAGGTCTGATGAAAGTGAGTAACAGCTGTCATGACAACTGTGTCTATCCTGACAGTGGTAGTAGTGCAGGGAGTGTCTGTGGTGATGGCCACGTCTGTAAATCTCTCGGTACCTGGGGTGCGTGGGTGGACACACAGCACATGCGCTCCCCAGTCGGCCTGGTCACCACTGATGGCGTGCAGCCTGGGCCTGCCCGGGGCAGGCTGCATCTGGCCACGCAGGGCCTTACGGCAGTGGGGGAAGTGCGCTGCTGGATGGTGCTGCGGAGGTTAACAATTTTTACAATTTTTTTTTATTATTTCAGGAAGGAAAAATACCTCACATACTAAGCTACTGATTTCATAGAATTACAGAACTGAAAGGAACCTTGATAGGTCCGCCAGTTCAGTCCCCTGCACTCATGGCAGGACCTAGTATTATCTAGATCATTCCAGGCAGGTGTTTATCTAACTTGCTCTTAAAAATCTCCAATGATGGAGAGTCACAATCTCAACATTTACTAGTTTTCCCCTCAATGTTTACAAGTTTAAAACAAACAAGCAAACAAACAAATCCTCACAATCCGTGCCTCCTACCAAACCCAAACATTGCTATGAGTTCTGCTTCAGGAAATTTAACAGATTGCCAGTAACTGTAAAGACATTAGGGAGTCTCATACTTATGAGCCTGAGACCAAAGATTCATGCTGGGACCTAAACTCATAATTTTTGCAATCTGGTTCATCCTAGTCAGAGATATACACTGCATTTTTTTTCTAGGAGGCAGCTGTGAACTAGCAAACAGCTGAGAATGTGAAATAAGAGTTCATTTGTTACCCACAATATTGATGCTATCTAAAGAAAATCTAAAATGTATATAACTTCAGTGAAAATAGCAACTTGGAGAATAATGTCCAAAACCCAGCTTTGTGGTATCTGCCTATGTTGTTCTGCTACAGAAAAAATGGCTATTGTATATCTATCACTATAAAGAAACAATGAAATAATATTTACATAAAAAAATAGAGGATACTACCAGTCCCAATCTCCATCTTAACAACTTAAAACATGACAAGGTGGAACGAAGATTGCACAATGAATCCCCCTTGCAAATGATATACTTTGTTTCTCTGTGTCTTATTTCTGCTGCCTCATTTTTGGGTGATAAATTCTCTATTCCAAATCATTTATGATTGACCAGAGAAAAAGAATGGAAATGAACTTACATTTTGTTCTTAATACTACCTTTTATTGTGAATGCTATGGACCATTTAAGAAACCTACCCATTGAATATTCCTTTTGTTTTGGAATTTAAATTGTGTAAGAAGATTACAATATTAGTACTATGAAACACCTACAGATGCACTGTCATTGTTAGCAAGGACGCCAAGTGCAAATTTTTAAGAAAATATTTAGTATCCAGTTCTGAGTGTTCCTCTGAACTTCATTTCAGTGGAATTAATAAGCAAATTTAGAAATTTGAGAAATTTGTTATAAGGATATGCATAAAATATGCCTTGTTTATTAACTCATAGCAGACTTATTGTTGCTACATATATGTGGAATAGGCTTATCTAAAGTCACAAAATCCTTCAGCGTGTGAACTCCAAAATGATGGTATAAATGCTGCTGATTGTTCTCTTGGTAAGTATAAGGTATGTATTACTGTATGGGACTAAAGCTTTCTTAATTAGTGTATTTCTTTTAGTAACTTTGCTGTCAGGCTTAATTCTTGTGCATCTTTTGGTTTCTCTGTTTATATCTTCTTTGGAGACAAAATGCTGAAGAAGTTTCAATATCTATGTTCCATGATTCTAAATGGTACTATTTCAATTTCTTTTGGTATTTCTGAGGGACATCAAGGGTTTTAAAAAGAAGAGAAGGAAATTCATAAAATAGAGACCTTTCTTCCAATTCTATAGCAATGCACCCACTGCTAATTCCACATTAGTCTGGTAAGAACTGAAATGCTTGACCATTGTTACTTAATACAAAATACTCTTTTCAATTTCCTATATTTGGTCTGTTGTATCTCCCTTCTGTCTGACCAGGCACAATAATCAAACTGATGCTCTCTGATCATTATTTTGTAATTAACTTCCACTGAATGACCTGTGTTTATATGTGCCTTCTATCTTGTCTGGTTTGGTCCTCCTGAAATGTTTCAAGTTACACTTATCCCTCTGAAGTGTTTCTAGGTGTCTCCATCCTTTTACTGATATTTTTGAGACTAATGTCTAGATGTTCTTTTGTGCCTCCAAGGTGAGGAGAAATCTGTGCAAAGACTATAAAGGGAGACGTGTCTTGATATCAGTAGGTCACAAAGTCAGTTCTGATGAGTATCTCAGCTTTCTTACGGCCTGATCCAAAGCTCATTGCAATGGGAGTCTTTCCATAGATTTCAACACACTTTCAATCAGGACTTCTGTGATGGGGTATAGAAACCCTGTAGTGGATCTGAAAGGGTTAAGAAGCTACTCTGGGCCCCAGGGACACTGCCTTGCCCCACCTGAAGAGAATCCCTTGCTGTAGATAGAATTTAAAGGGGACCAGACAGCCCAGGCCAGGAAATGAGTCTTATCCTGAGAGCTCCTGGGGGGGGGGGGACTACAGAAGCCCTTCCCAAAGAGAGAGACAGAGTCTACCCGGAGGCCCAAGAGGGATGCAGGGGATCTTCTTTTCTTTAACTACCTGAAAGCAAACTGTAATACTTTGATGAGAGAATGGATAGAAGGAAGTAGCTGAGGGATACAGTCATACAGCACTCTGGAGGTCAGGACATTGGTGCCTTTTATAGGCCACTAGGCCAGAGACAAGTGAAGTAGGAATAGCCCAGGCTTCCCTAATGAGGCTCCTCATTACAAAGGGCCCTAACCCCTTACAGTAAATACCTCTAGAACCTCACTATTAGGATTAGTCTTCCACAGGAGTAAATAGATTGATGGTGTCCTTGCCCGTCCCTGTTGTGAGAGTAGGCGACAACCCATCTTTCTTGGAATTCCATCACTTCAGGAAAAAAGAAGTCTGACTGGTCAACTGGCAGGAGGATCAAGTCAACACCCATCAAAAGATAAATCATCACAAGGCACAATTGTGGCCCAGGAGAAATATTGCAGATGGAGTGAGTATAGCACTAGTGCCCTAATCAGTAAACAATGCCACTACTGAGAACCTCCCATCACACTGCACTTGAGACTGCTTGATTGGATAAGAGTTGAAGTCCTATTCATTTACAGTCTATCTGGAAAATGTTTGACACTGACAGTCATTTTGGATTTTCTCCAAAGCATCTCAAACCAGAACTAGACCCGCATTTATGATTATCCACAGAAGTAAAAATCTTTTGAAGGGCTTATTTGGTTATTTTCTGCACTAATTACAAATTTTAACACGTCCCTAGCTTAATATTTATAATATTGCTAACCATTCAGATTCTCTTTTCTGAGCTTTTAGGATGTCAAATAAAAATTGGTACATTTTTTGCCAGTCTCTTTCCCCACACACGTGATTAAACTGCGGAAATTAAATAGTAAATTATTGTTGGAGAGATGGTCAGCTCAACTATTCTAATGGTAGTACCTGTGTTGGTGGAGAGCTGGCACGAATGTTATGAGAATTTCAATATGCTGACCTTTCACAGCATAAACAGGAAATATCCCAAATTCTGAAACTCTGAGACTATATCTTGCAGGTTGTTCCACACACAGATCTGGGATTACAGTAAAAATGAAACATTTCAAGAATTTTGATTTCTGTTGGATAGTGTGTCTATCTGGCTCCTGACAAATTAGTTTTATATATTTCCACACTTTTAATTCAAATTAACTAATTTTAACAATAGTTCAAATTAGATTTGCCCAAGGAAACAAATGTTACTTATCACAATACATTACAACATTGCAAAAATGTTTCTCTATTACAGAAAAAAATAAAAGTGTATTAGTAGGGTATAGAATGCCCTTAAATTGTAAAGTCAGTCATAGAAATGTCATTTAGGTCAATATAGACGTAACGTTACTAAAATAGTTATACTCTGTTGGCAAACATAAAGAAAAGAATCACACCTTATCAAATATGATCACATGAAAAGGTTAAAGTTTCACCCAATAGTTTGAATCATATTATCTTTAAACACAGAAAATACTTTTTTAAAATGACTCACTCAGATATATAGATATATTTATTTAGAAACACAAATTCCTATTATTTACCTCAACAGACACACAAAAAACTTCTGAAAAGTTCTGGAATTATGTCTCAGAAGCCTGTAGGTGACAGTCATTCTCCCATGATGAAGAACATGCGGAGAAAAATTCACTGGTAGGCCTAGGAATGTGATTAAAATGTTAAATGGAGGTACACAACTGAGAAACTAATGGTATTTTGTTTTGTACACTACATCTTTACATTGTAAAGAATTGTCCCTGTGTGGAGAGTTTAGTAGCCACTTTGTTTTCATAAGAAGCCACAAACATATACTAAAACTTTATTTTTGTTCTTCCTTATTTCTTGTATAAAAAGCAGATATTTCTGAGAGTATAAATCCTTGTTTTGTCCATTATGTGTAGGACACAACGGCTGGTTATTGTTATGGGTTTTTTTCAAGTGGTTAGGATCTTTAGAAAAGATGGGCATGAAGCAGAGATTAGTATTCATTGTTTTACAAATATTTAGCTCATCCCTAGATGTACAAGTACTATGTCATTTTAGATGCAAGTTCTTTGCTTGGTATGTCTGCACAGATTAATAATAACAAACTATATATATGATACATCAAGTCAAAATATCATCTCTTGTTTATCAGACATAACGCTATTATCACTTAACATTTGAGACCTAACATGTACACTGAAAATAGCAGTTGGGACTCCTCTCTGCTGAATGAGATAACGACGACAAGACAAAAAAGACTCAGTGTTTATTAAAACACTGTGTATGAGAGGAACAACTGAGCTGGAAAAAAACCCACATGCTGTGCCTTCCCCCAGGGTGCTCTCTGGACTGTAGAAATGCTGTGACCTCTTTAACTCTCCTGCCTAGGCTGTCTCCTACACTGCTATGCTAGTGAATAGCCATCCCCCCTTCCCCCGCAGGCTTTGCTCAAACACAACCATCAGCATATAGGGGCACACCTAGCTAAATTGCATGATTGCTCTCCCAAGACACTCCTGAGCGGAATACAAGGAGGCACCAGCAAATTCTCTCCCCTACAACCGGAGCGCTGCAACCCAGAAATGTGCATCGTACACTGCTCAACACATTAATTAGTTCACTGCTCCATCAAAGGGTAATGGACATGCTTCTGCCTTTACAATCTGAGTAGATTTCCCAAACATCAATCAAAACCACACTGGATTAGACAAAACATTAGAATAAGTTTATTAACTAAAGAAAGATAAGTTTTAAGTGATTTTTTAGTGGTTTAGATATATTGGTTACAGAAAGAAATAATAGACAAAATGACAGGCTAATTTCTAATCTTTATCAAGCTAAGTCACATTGGAAGTAGTAAGGTTTCAATTACCCCCAAACCTTCAGAATCTGTGCTAAATGGAAACAGAGTTGTAAGCTTTATACTCACACGAAACCAAACACCCATGCCCTGCCCCGGCCCTTTCTCTGAGGCCCACTCTATCCCCACTCCCTGTTTTGCTTGCTCCCTCCACCCTTACCCACACACTCATTTTCACTGGGCTGGCTCAAAAGTCTGTGGTGCCCAAGGAGGTAGAAGCATTTGGTATGGGGCTGGGGATATGAGGTTCAATGTGTGGGAGGGGGCTCCAGATTGAAGCAATGGGTTGGGAAGCAAGAGTGGGAGATGGCTCCAGCTGGGAGTGGGGCTAGGAATGAGGGATTTTGGGTGTAGGAGGATTTTCCTGGCTGGGAGTGGGGGGGGGGTTGGAGGGCAGGAAGGGGATCAGAGCTGAGGCAAAGGATTAGTGCACAGGGATGACTGAGGGCTTCAGCTGGGAGTGTAGGCTCTGTGGTGGGATGGAGATGAGGGGTTTGGAGTGTAGAAGGGTACTCCAGGCTGGGATCAAGAATTTTGGAAGGATGACCATGGCTGCATGCTTCAGGTAGCCTGCACGCTTCAGGTGGCCCTTACCTCAAGCAGCTCCAAGGAAGCCGCCGACATGTTCCCCCTCAGGATCCTATGTGGAAGCACCGCCAAGTGGCTGTGCACACTGCCCCGTCTGCAGGAACTGCCCCCTGATACTCTCAGTGGTCACAGTACCTAACCAGTGGGAACTGCGAGGACAGAGCTAGGGGCATGAGCTATGTGTGGAGCCCCACTGTTCCTGGCTGCCCCTAGGTATAGGCGCTGGAGGGGGGGACATGCCAGGTGCTTCCTGGAAGCTGCACAAGTTGAAGGCTAAAAGGAAGCCTGCGAGCCCCACTGTGTGGCACTGCCAACTGGACAGTCAACGGCCTGGTTTGCAGTGCTACCAGAGCTTCCAGGGTCCTTTTTCTACTGGGTGTCCGATCAAAAACCAGACACCTAGTCACTTTAAATGGAAAGATTTTCAAGGTAGTCTCAGGCTTCCCAGTTCAAATCTTTTGTTTTCCAGCATAGGTGGGAGAGAGGAGGTGAAGTGGTGATGTCATTTTCCCTTATTTTTTACTCTCCTCCAGATTCTGTCAAGTTGATTGCTGTCTCATGGCAAATCAATATATTTGAAAATGTAGAATAATGTCCATAATATTCGTAATAAATTTAAACTAGTTTTCTATTATTGTGTTAACAGTGCAATTAAAATTGTGATTAATAGTGACTATTTTTTAAAATCTAGTTAATTTGTTTTGCTTTAATCACGGCCATAAATTAATAATTCTATCACTATTAGTTATCTAGCTTTACATTTCAATTCTGAATTGTCATCAGGAAACTGATGGATAGATGCATGGCTAACAGGATAGGCACAGAAAATGAAAAGCTACCATAAATAAAGATACATGTGGAACACTCGCTCTGTACTGAAATCCTAACTTGCATGTTACAAATATTATGTGCCATTACAAGAGTCCTTTCCTATGGTACTAGGGCTGTCATTCCTGTCTATTCCGTATAAAAGAAAACATTGCTCAGAGGGAAATATGTTTAATATTTGCTATTAATAAACAAGTAGAGTTCTAAGCTTAGATTATTTGTGAGACTTGAACTTTTAGTTGCTGTTATCTAACCAAAATTCCTTGAGTTTTGGGAATTTAATTTAAAAGATATTTTTTCTTTGTGGTTTATTAAAGAATGCTACTGTATTTTATTGTAACTTTGCTGGCCATCTCATAGTTACATGGCCTATATCAGAAATGGGATTTGAAACAAGAGCTTTCTTAATGAAAATTACAGTTCTCTACAATAGGCTCCAAGTCCTGAAAGTAATACATAATTTCTTCCCCCTTCTCTTATGTCAAGTTATCCTATTATACCAGTGGCCTAATTTTAAATTTTGTAGGCTCCTACACTTTTTCAAACATATTATTTAAAATATTCATAAACTTAAAATATTCAAGATTATCAAACTTTTCTCCTTCAGAATGTGAAATAATAGCAATAATCCTCTCTCTTTTTGAGCTCTACTGACCACGCTGATTAAGCTTGGCATCTGGTGCACATCTTTCACTTGAGCTTAAGAACTAAAAACCAGTGTAAACTTAAATTGATGCCAATTATTGGCAACAGAGCTTGTGATAGCAGGGATTGCTGCTTAATTAAATCTTGGTTGTTCTTCATATTTTCCATAGATAGACTGAAACTAATGAATGCTAATGCCATCTATCAAGTCAGATGTACTGTAGTTTAACTTATTAGGCATTGATCCCGCATACAGATTTGTGCAGATGGATCCATTCATTGGCATAGATACCTTTGCTTCCAGTAGGACTCCAGGTAAAACTAAGCAACTCAAGAGTCGAGGAAAGTATGTAAGGTCTGGTTGTCTCCATAAATACTGTCAGTTTCTAAGGTCTCATCTGTTCCTCCAGCTTAATCCTTACTTAAAGTGAAAATTAGTGATGGGCAAAGTAGGATCCTGATAGTTACGTTAGGTATTCAAAATAAGTTCAAATGCTCAGAGAATGGCATATGATATAACAGTATAAATCTTCAGCGGGGCTCTGCCTGGACACAGCTGTTTACATGATAGTATGTCAGATTGGTGCCTAAGTGGTTCTTTAAAGGAATTTTGCGCACACACAAAATACTACTATTAGTCCCCCTAATACACTACAGTGGTCACCATTCAAAAGTCATCATTTATTAACAGTTTCCGTACAGTAATCTCTCAGTAATTTCCTATTCTCAGTATGAGGGGAAACTGTTATAGCTCTGATACCACTATGTGGTAACCACAGGAACTGATTGCCAAATTATACGCTCACTGTGATGTTATTTTATGGCAGCATTTTTTATTTATGTGCATAATTTATATGCTTCTCTGAGAACTGTACCCATGAAGGTATCCTAAGCATGCATTTATTGTTACATGCAGCTCACCCTGGTCATATAATATATTACTTAGTCCATAATGAGGAATTATTGCATTTCTGAATAGTTTACTTGACAGCATCATTGCTTTCTACAGAGTTTCCTTGACACTTGATCAGTAATAACGTTCCTCCTCATCCCAAATTTCATATTTTGCCAATGATCACCTTGCATCTGTGAGTGGGAGGTAAAGGTGGGCGTTTGGGCTGATTGGCCTAGTGATTTAGGGTTGGTGGCTAGGGAACGGAAATGAAAACTGCTTCAAAAGGGGTCAGTGTGGTCACTGACCTGTCCCCTAGGAATGCAGGGTTGAAAAGATGTAGCCATGCACCTGAAGCTTCCATTTTTACATGCAGCAGGCTGAAGCAGGAGGAAACATAACATCTTAGAACTTGTCAGCCTCATGGCTCTGTGAGGAAGCAAAATCCTGAGAAAGGGGGAAGGAAGCATTTTGCACTTCCTCTGGCTCACTAGGTTGAAGCAGGCACAGGAGAGTAACTCCACTAGGGGGCAGAGATATGGCTAGCAAGGCAGTCTGCAGTCTCCTTCCGTCTGTGGGTAGGCACATAAGATGGAGGAGTGTCTCCTCTCCAGGCCTCATGCAGCTGTGTTGAAGGTAGAGTTATTTTAGCAAACCAGGTTTCGTATGTTGTTGCTAAGGACATAGGATTGCAGGAGGCCATTTTGCTCAACCCAAGTCCCTGTGCAGGAAAGACTATGGGCAGTGAAGGGGGTGACCAAGAGGGAAAGGAATCAAGTTTCAAGTTCTCCTTCCTAAGGTCAGGAGACTTCTGGATCCTTATGGAAACAGACAAAAAAGGGAGGGGAAGTTAGTTTGTTAGTCAGTTCTAAGGAACTTTCTAGCCTGGGGTACAGGTGGGAGGAGAAGGTATACAGGAAAATGCCCCCGCACCTTACAACTAAAAAACATTAGGTATCTGGTATTTTATAAAATAATGTCTGATTCAGGCATCCAAGAACATCAAGCAGCCACAAGTGAACATTCCTCTAGGGCCAAGTCAAGTGTTAGAATAGAAATATATGGGCATTGTCAGCATCTCATATAGACTGGTGCCAAATAGGACAACTGTCCGAAATAAAGTTTTTCAAGGGAACATGGTCTTGGGACCATCTACCTCCTTCTGAAATAAGATTCTATAATACTTTTAAAAAGGGTTTTTTTTTCCCCTCAGAATAGCTAGTTTACTCAGACAAGGTAAAAAAAGAGGAAGATTAAAAATGGAAATTAACGTGTTTAGTTTTAAATGAAATTCTCATGAATGGCTCACAGTAGCAGTATAGTGAACTGAAGTCCTTTAGTTCTCTACAGTTCATAGGCCAGCAGAGTAAGCTTCTCTCTGCTCTTCTGCTAATGTACTTCAAGAATTATTTCAAGAAGGTGAGACTATTCTCATTTTCTCTGTTAAGATTACCAGCAAGGGTACCAAATAGTACTAACTTTAATAGTGCTTTTTTGTAATCTGGGCATTTATCAGGCAGAAATTAGAAGACCAGACAGTTAATTTATAAAGACCAAACAGTCACCAGAGATTAGCGTCTTTTGGTCATTATTAATGCAAATAATCTCTGAAGAGATGAGCTAAGTGTTTTCTACTAGTCAAAGACTCTGTCTCCTATTAAGTTGTTGAGTTCCCATGTGCCTCCAGGACACAGGACAATGTTAAAAACCTAAAATATTTTAAAAGGGAAAGGAAAGACATTTTAGATACATGTTTAGAAATCTCCTGCACGTTGCTGCTATCATAATACTACAACAGCACCAGTTACCCACTGCCTGTTACATTAGAATCACATCTTCCATAACTGGGGTAAGAATAGCCAATCTTCTGACACCGGTATAATAATGAAACTAACCTTCAAAGGGTATTCACAACACCGGCACCAATGTTACACCACACTGGAGAAACATTTAACTCAACATGTGATATAAGTGTGCAGCTATTATTTTATGCTCCACCCTGGTTATAGATTTGAATCACCAGGAAGCATCCTGGGGTTTATTACAGAGGTTCTGTGCACCTTAGTGCTGCAATGTGCTCTAAGCTCACTTACATGTGCCTCAGCTCTGAATTTCCTTGATTTGGTGGGTATAAATCCCCAGTTAACATGTTCTTTTCTCATACTGTGATGTTCCACTGATCGAAGCATAGCATTTATCATGTTTCATAAAAAGAAAGCATTGATCTCACCATACGAGAGGGGGAAATAAATCTCCCAGGAAGAAAACAAGCCACTAGTAAGCAAACATAAACTGCTGACAGATAATGATAATGTAAGAGATCACTTTTTCACAGGTGATCTATGAAAATAGACTAGAAATACTTTTAGCACTTATCTATTCTTCTTGCTGAGCCTTGATATGAGGTTTTTTGAAGCTTTGCATAAATTCAACATCTAACTGAATAGAATACTAGGCATATGGCATCAGATTTCTAAGGGCATTATTCAGACAGATGGTCATTAAACACTTTGATTTATAAAAGCAAACCCCCCACATACCTTTGACAGAGCAAATCAAAGGCTTTACTCATTTCATGAAGCTTAGGAGGATTTTTTGGTAGAGTTGTGACAAAACATTTCTTTAATAAGACCATATCAAACACCCAGTGAAAGTTTTTCCAATGTAAATAAAAGTACTCATCTGACAAAATGTGTACTCTTTTTCTTAAAGCTTTCTGTAGACAATGGTGTTCCGTCTCTTTTAAACTTAGGAATATCAATATCATGTGATTTCAGCTTTGCATTCTTTTCTTTGGTGTCCCTTATTTAAAAACAAAACCATATTAAACAATAGTGCTCTAAAGTTGCATACATTACACCAGCAGCATAGTACTTCCCATCTGCAAGTTTCTTGCTTGCTTCACATCTAGACTGCAAGCTTCACACTGCACAAGCGCATCGAAAAAGCAGTCTGCTTTTTTGAAAGAGAGTGTCCACATTCATTGGACGCTGTCTCACATAAAAGACCACCCGGAATCACTTCAGGTAGGGCATTAGGTCAACAATTACTTTGGGGTGCTGTTGCCTAAGGCTATCTGAAACGGGTGCTTAAAGGGACACTCCTGGACAGCCATTTCTCAGGTTCTGCTGTGGGCTTGCCTACCTCTTTGGGGGACAGCAAAGCGTTAGCAGTGCATGCTCTGGTTGCCCAGCTTTGTTGGATGCTAGAGATTTATTTTGTTTGCAGCTGCCTCTGGATGTGATGGCCCCACACAGGCATGCTGCAGGTTATGCAGCAGTTTCAGCAGACCATCTTGATGGTCCTGCCCCAGCTCGACTCCAAACTCATCTGTGAGTCCCTCTGCCTAGATGTGGGAGAAATGCCCTTGCCCCCACACTCCACGGTCAAGAAACAATTTTGGAGGCTGGACACCAGTTCCGACTGGTGGGACCGGCTGGTGATGGAGCTGTGGGATGACCAGCAGTGGCTCAACTTCTGCATGTGGAAGGCACCTTCTTGGAGCTGAGTGGCTGGCTCACCTCTGCCTGCCCTCTGGAGTTGCAACACCCATCTGTGGCTCACCACCCCTCTGGAGAAGCGGGTCGGTATTGCTGTATGGAAGCTTTCCACCCCTGACAGCTATCTGTCAGTGAGCCACCAGTTTGGCATGGGGAACTCCACCGTTGGGGTACTCCTCATAGATGTAAGGCACTCTTGGGTTGCATGGGGGGAGGGGAGGAGTCCTGGAAAAGAGGGTTTCTAGGGAAAGATGTGGTGTGTGTGTGTGTGTATTTGGGTGGAGTAAAGGTGAGGGGAAGGCCCATCCCGGGGGGGGGGGGGGTTGTGCTGTCCCAACCCTCTCATAGCTCTGCTGCTGGGGGGCAAGCCTCATATGGGGTGGCTCCTGGAATTTTTGAGGAGGGTAGGAAGAGGACAGGCACCTCCCAAGGGCTTAGGCGCTCCCTCTCATTCTATATTTTGTGAGTTTCTTTGTCTCCTTCTGCAGGTTGTGAGGGCCATCAACTCCAGCCTGCTGCGCTGGGTCATCTGCCTGGGAGACTTGGACCCAATTGTGCCCGGATTTGCTGCCCTGGGCTTTTCAAACTGCAAAAGAGCAATTGATGGGATTCGCATTACAATCCATGCACCACAGCATGGAGCCACCCAGTACATAAAGAGGAAGTGTGCTGCAGGCCCTGGTCAACCACCGTGGACAGTTTCTGGACATTTTTGTTGGGTGATCGAGCAGGTTGTACGACACCTGCAAATTTAGGAACTCTAGCCTCCACCATAAGCTGGATGCTGGCACATTCTTTCCCCAGCAGGACTTTTTGTGAGGGATGTACAGATGCCACTATGCATGGTTGGGGACGTGGCCCACCCACTCATGCCCTGGTTCATGAAGCCGTACACTGGCCACATGGACCCTACCAGGGAACAATTCAACAAGCACCTAAACCGGGCCTGCATGCAGGTCGAATGCACCTTCAGGAGTTTCAAGACCGGGTTCAGGTGCCTTCTGACTTGCCTCGATGTGGCCCTACCTCATAGGGGCCCCGAGGTGCCCAGGGGACCTTCCTGCCTGCTTCCTCCACACATGCTATGGACAAGCAGGCCAGGGAAGTGTCCGGCCACAGTGGGATCCCATGTGCAGGATAGGGGCCTGGAGCGGCCTGAGGCCCCCCCCCAGCTTTCTGTAGGAACGCATAGTGCCTCACAAGTGCAGACATAGCCGTGTGCTATGTGTGACACTCCTCAGTCTATGTGGAGTCATGCATGTGCCCTTGTGCCCAGCCTGCTTCTGGCAGTGGCTGGCGTAGGGAGGACATCCCGCCCAGGGGTCGGACATGTGTGGGGCCTCCTCCCAGCCTGTGAGAAGCAGCCCAGGTGTGCTTTGGGGCTGGCTCCTGAAACCACATGGTGCACACTGCTGCTGCATGTGCTTGCACATGCACAGACAGCTGAACGCTGTCCAGACCGAGCATGCCAAGCGACAAACAAACCACCCCATCCCCTCTGAGCCAGACTCCCCTGCCCTCAGTGAGACAAACTGAGAGCACTCACCTGATGATCCCTCCCCAGTGTCAGGTGGGAGATCTCCAGGGCCTGGGGTACCATCTCCAGGCTGAGGGTGACAACACTGCCAGTGTCGTCCTCCTCCTGTAGTTGTTGGTCATCGTCGTTCTCCTCCTCCTCCTCCAGGAGCTCTGGCTGAGTGAGCACAGATGTCTCCATGTCCGAGTCCACCAGTATGGATGGGGAAAGGGCTTCAACTACCCCCCAGGATCTGGTGAAGCTCTTTGTAGTAGGTACAGGAGTGGGGCCCTGCCTCAGAGCATACCCTGGGCTCTCTGGCCCAAGCATACTCTTGCCAGAGCTCCTTCACCTTGCTTCTGACTTGGTCCAAGGTGTGAGGATAGTGTCCCTTCTGGACCAAAGCCTCGGCCATCCAGATGTAAATGTCAGCATTACACCTCCAGGAGCAGAGATCCTGCATTGTTTCCTCCTCCCCCACAGCTACAAGAGGGACAGGATCTCCGCCCCAGTCCAGGAAGGCGCCCAGCATTTGGACCCGA
Organism: Pelodiscus sinensis; assembly: GCF_052426305.1. Taxonomy (NCBI): domain Eukaryota; kingdom Metazoa; phylum Chordata; order Testudines; family Trionychidae; genus Pelodiscus; species Pelodiscus sinensis. The sequence goes on from NC_143052.1 coordinate 207,142,022, forward strand.
GGCTGCTCCCTGGAAGGGCCAGGGAGATCTTGGGGGGCTTGTGGCTGTGCCATGGGTCAGCAGGCCTTTGGCAGTCAGAACCACACAGTCAAGGTCTTGCCGCAAGGCCAGCTTCCTGCCACAAGGCTAGTCCAGGGTGCCTTCATCTTTAAGAGCTGCCAAGACACAGGAACTATAGAGCTGTTATTAGTGTGAATGGAGTGTCCACCAGGGCACCTGTGCTTTTTCCTGGAGGCCTCTTCTTTTGAAAAAACTCCCCCTTCCACATCCCCACACGCCTTTTTCTGAACGAGCTGTTTTGGAAAAGGCATGTTTCCTCATAGAATGAGGTTTACCAATGTCAGAAAAACCCCTGCATTCGTTTTGTTTTGTTGGTTTTTTCCCCAAAAGAACACATAGTAGTGTGGATGTAAGTGAAGTTTTTTTCAGAAAAATGTCCGTGTTTCTGAAAAAAACTGGCAGTCTAGATGCTTCCTTTCTTCCTTCCTTCCTTCTGCATATTTTCAATCAGAATGTTAGATAATGTTCTTGCATTTATAGGGTTTAGGGAAAGATTGAGTTTAGAAAGCAAAGTCAAGGATATCAAATATTATTATGTAAATATAGATAATTTGAAGATTAGAACAATGTCGGTATCTCATATTTTGTAGCAAGAATTCAGTTCTTGCTATTTACAACATCAGTACATGTTTGAGAGAAGTGAAAAGCACCTTCCTTGAGGTTCCTCCTTGAAGTACAGCTTTGGTGAGGAGGCCCTTTTTTAATCAGCATTTTTCAGGACTGGAAAATAGCAGTATTACATTCTAATATTTCTTAGCAAAATATTACAGAATGGCAGATTGCTTGCTTGGATAGTGCATGATGTGGAAAATCTGAAATACATATGCATCTCATTCTGTGAGCAAATACAGAAAACAACATCCACCCACATTTATATGGTATCTTTTGTCCTGTAGACTGTACATATTTTTCAGGTTGCACATCTTCCCAGACAAAAAGAAAATGTTTGTTCTGCACAATTAAAAACTAAATATGTGTGTCGATAGCTGTTAAGTTTAATTCCGTACATTTCAATTTCTGAATCTCTGACTAGATCCCACTAATAAAGTTAAATATTCACATCAATTTTAATGTCATTAATTTTACTTAGAAGAAAAGTTATGATTGAGATATTGTCTTTTGAAATATCATTTTGTATTGTGGGGGTTTCCCCTAGAAAGAGAATTACTGTTGTAGGGTGGAGGTAGGCTTCAAAGATCCCTGTCTCTAAAAGAGTAGCAGTATGGAGTATATTCATTGAAAGCTTCAGCTCACACATTCCACACACTGGAATGATAGATGCAAGGTTTGATTCCACTAGTTCAGTGTTCTTTAGCACCTTTTCTTTGAAGATGGCATCATATTGTCCAGAACCAATAACCTCAAGCTCAAAAAGTCAATCTCTGTCTAGGGGTGTGTCTAGACTACATGGTTTTGTCAACAAAAGTCCACTTTTGTCGATAAAACTATACCTGCGTCTAAACTATCGCCGAGTTCTGTTGACAGTAAGTTGACAGAACGTGGCAGTTTTGTCGACGGCGGCAAACCTCATTCTACGAAGAATAATGTCTTTTGTCAACAGAGTTCTGTTGACAAAAGGCACTATTGCATCCACACTGTGGTTTTTCAAAAGAGAGCATCTAGACTGTCAAAAAAGCGGCTTGCTTTGTCGACAGAACTGGCTGTAGTCTAGACGTTCTTTGTCGACCAATGCTTTGTCGACAGTATCTGTTGACAAAGCCTCTGTCGACAAAAGCCTGTAGTCCAGATGTACCCAGGCCTTACGAGTGTGAAAAAAACCTTGAAAATGTGAAGCGTATGTAACCGCTTGTAGTGTGGAAATCCTGAAACAACAGCACTGAGAAGTTTATATCCATATATAGACATATGCATCCAACAGTGGTCAACTCAGATGTTCAATGACCACAAAGTAAATGCCAACAATATTAACTATTCTAATGCTATTAAAATATGCAAGAAAGTAGGATTGCAGATTGGCACAATATACAGTGAGTGACATCTGATGTTAATGCTGCAAGTGGGTGACATTTAGACGAGTTATACAAAGGGTAACGTGCAAGATAGTGAAGTCCCCACTCAGTGGTGGGAACTTTATGAAAATCAAGGATAGATCTTGGTTGAATACAGTTATTTCTTCACAAAAGATTGCTCTCTTTGTGCCAAACATTATTCTGTGTCTAAAATGTTCTATGCATCAGTCAATCTGATGCTTTAACCACCATAAACTGTTTGTGGTTTCAGTTGTGCCTTATATTTGTAAGAAATAGAAAAAGTGCAGGCACCAGATAAACTTTTGCAGCTTCATAGTCATCAAATCTATTATAAAAAATTCTCATCTGACATAACTATTCAAGTATTTAAATGTTTCTAGTTTTCTTTCCACCCGAGGTTAGCTAATAATAGCATTTTCCCTTCTCCTCTGTGTATTTTAGGTAGCCTTTAAGTGAGCTCTGAATACTGATCACATTTTTTTTATTTGGGAAGGTTCATGATGGCCCAGTTCATGGTTGAATTTCAACACAGTACATAATATCGGCTAGTTGTCTTTTTCCTGGGGCTGCTTCTAAATTTACAAGGATTCTGATATGGGATGGTGTTTTTATTTGTTTGCATGTTTGTAACCTATGGGCAGCAGCATAGGTTATGAAAGGAGACTCAAGGAGCTTGGCTTGTTTACCTTAACCAAAAGAAGGCTGAGGGGGAATATGATTGCTCCCTTTAAATATATTAGAGGGATAAATACCAGGGAGGGAGAGGAATTATTTAAGGTTAATACCAATGTGGACACAAGAACAAATGGATATAAGCTGGCTAGTAGGAAGTTTAGACTTGAGATTAGACGAAGGTTTCTAACCATTAGAGTAGTGAGGTTCTGGAACGGCCTTTCAAGGGAAGTAGTAGATCTTTTGCCCCCATCTGGCTTCAAGATTAAACTAGATCTTGGGTTTATGAAGGGGATGGTTTGATGAGAGAACATGATCTTGGTAACTAATTGACCATTCATTATCAGTGGTAAACAGGTCAATGGAAGGATGATAGGAGTTACTATAGAGAGCTTTCTGGGTGTCCCACATGCTCAGGGTTTAGCTTATCGCCATATTTGGGGTCGGGAAGGAATTTTCCTCCAGGGTAGAGTTTTTTCTCCTTCCTCTGTAGCATGGGGTACAGATCACAGCTGGAGGATTCTCTGCATCTTGGGGACTTCAAACTATTTGAAGGCTTCAATATCTGAGATATAGGTGAGAGGATTATTCTAGGAGGGGGGGTGGGTGAGATTCTGTGGCCTGCATTGTGCAGGGGGTCAGACTAGATGATCACAATAGTCCCTTCTGACCTTGAAGTCTGTGAACATATCTGATGCATAGCCATCTCATAATGAACTGACTTATAGACCTCAAAATGCTGCTTTTACTAGTCTAATATCTCCACGTTCAGATATTACAATGTGTACAACCTGACTTGTACATATTTCATTAGGGCAAAATTATTGTTATGCACATGGGGTGCATCTAGATTGGCAAGATTTTGCGCAAAAGCAGTTGCTTTTGCATAAAATCTTGCCGCCTGTCTACACTGGCTGCGAGTATTTGCGCAAGAACACTGTACTGTACAAAATCAGTGGTTCTTGAGCAAATACTCCGATGCTCCCACTCAGGGATAAGTCCTCTTGTGCAAGTATTCTTGCACAAGAGAGCTAGTGTAGACAGCCAAGTTAATTTCTTGCACAAGAAAGCCCGTTGGCTAAAATGGCCATCGGAGCTTTCTTGTGCAAGAAAGCGTCTACACTGGCACAGATGCTTTTGCACAAAAGCAAATCTTTTGCACAAAGGCACCTGCCAGTATAGGTGCTCTCTTGTGCAAATACTTTTAATGGAAAAACTTTTCCGTTAAAAGTATTTGCGCAAAATCATGCCAGTTGAGACGCAGCCATGGATTTCCCAATACCCTTTGAACAAATTGTATCAATGCTGCTATAGTTCCTTTTAGAGTGGCCAGGATGTGGAGAGAAAGGACAGTACACTATCCACTAACCATGGGGATGCGAATTGCAAGAACATGAATATTTCTAAACAGCTTACTACTCATTCACTTTTTATATTTCAGGAATTTCTTTCTCTAGCCCTTCCAAAGGAGCTATTTTATTATGCTGAGAAAAGTCAAGGTATAATTCAGAGTACTTTCATCATTCAGGAACCAAACCATCATTTTTTTTTAATCACACTGACCTTATAAGTGGCTAATTGGCAAACTAAGTAAATGGGTAGTGGGTAATATATAAACACAAGATTGGAAACCTTACATCTCTCAGTTGATTTTATGAGATATTATCTTTGTTGGACAGAACACTTGTGAGAATAAATCTGAACCTGAAATAGGTCATATTCAGGTTCTGAATCTGAATCCATGACAATATAGTCACTTCTGTATTGACTCAGTCCTGCTTGATCAATCATATTAATGTAAGTTTTCTATTCATCGATAATGTGACTCGGTCAGATTAACAGGTGAACCTAGGAAGCTTACACAGTTTTTGTTTTTTAAACACAGTTCTCTGAATGGCTATTCAAAAATTTTGCAATTAAAGAGTCCTTTAATTGTTTCACGAGGGCCAACAAGGTTTATTTACATATTCATTATTTTTGCAACACAATTTTCTAAACTCATATTTTAAAATACCTGAAACATACAGAAACTTTTCCTCAAACGAATAAAACTGAAATTAACCAAAGTAAACTAAGTTTAAAGATAATGTTGTTTTTCTCTGAAATTGTACTTTAAGTAACCCAGGAGTCTGTCAATTTACATTTAAAGTTATCACTTTCTCTCAAGCTACATAAATTACAGCATAAAGTAGGTGAAATATGTTTAGTAATTTATGGTTTCCATTCACTCCTCAATAGGGTACGTCTAGACTGCAAGCCTCTTTCAAAAAACAGCATCTAGACTACAACCAGTGCTTTCAAAAAAGCAAGCCACTTTTTTGAAAGAGAGCACCCAGGAAGTCTGGATGCTCTCTTTTGAAAAAGCACAATTTGCATTACATAGCACCTTTCTTTGAAAGAGCACTTTCGAAAAAAGGCATTCTTCCTTGTAAAACATGGTTTTCAACTGTCAAAAAAAAACTGCTGCGTTCTTTCAATTTACTTTCGAAAGAATGCAGCAGCAGTCTAGATGCAAGGAAATTTTTTTTGAAAAAAAAATCTACCTTTTTCGAAAAAACCCTGTAGTCTAGACACACCCTTGATGTATATCTTTCTGAGCATAACTTATAAATCACTGTCCTGTCTGCTTTGTGTACATCTCAGTGTATGTCTATGTTGCACAATTATTTTGGAATAAGTTATTCCAGAATAAATACTCCAATATACTCCAAAATAGCTTATTTCAAAATAGTGCATCTACATAACAGCGAAGTCTGGAAATTAGTCTGAGGCATAAGAACATAAGAACGGCCGTACTGGGTCAGACCAAAGGTCCATCTAGCCCAGTAGCCTGTCTACCGACAGTGGCCAGCACCAGGTGCCCCAGAGAGGGTGGACCGAAGACAATGATCAAGCGATTTGTCTCCTGCCATCCCTCTCCAGCCTCTGACAAACAGAGGCCAAGGACACCATTTTATCCCCTGGCTAATAGCCTTTTATGGACCTAACCTCCATGAATTTATCCAGCTTCTCTTTAAACTCTATTATAGTCCTAGCCTTCACAGCCTCCTCTGGCAAGGAGTTCCACAGGTTGACAACACGCTGTGTGAAGAAGAACTTCCTTTTATTAGTTTTAAACCTGCTACCCATTAATTTCATTTGGTGTCCTCTTGTTCTTCTATTATGGGAACTAATAAATAACTTTTCTTTATCAGCCCTCTCCACACCACTCATGATATTATAGACCTCTATCATATCCCCCCTCAGTCTCCTCTTTTCTAAACTGAAAAGTCCCAGTCTCTTTAGCCTCTCCTCATATGGGACCCCTTCCAAACCCCTAATCATTTTAGTTGCCCTTTTCTGAACCCTTTCCAAGGCCAAAATATCTTTTTTGAGGTGAGGAGACCACATCTGTACACAGTATTCAAGATGTGGGCGTACCATAGTTTTATACAGGGGCAGTAAGATATTCTGGGTCTTATTTTCTATCCTTTTCCTAATAATTCCTAGCATCCTATTTGCCTTTTTGACCGCCGCTGCACTCTGTGTGGAAGTTTTCAGAGAACTGTCCACGATAACTCCAAAATCTCTTTCCTGATTTGTCGTAGCCAAATTAGCCCCCATCATACTGTACGTATAGTTGGGGTTATTTTTCCCGATGTGCATTACTTTACACTTATCCACATTAAATTTCATTTGCCATTTTGTTGCCCAATCACTCAGTTTGGTGAGATCTTCTTGGAGTCCCTCACAGTCTGCTTCTGTCTTGACTATCCTAAACAGTTTTGTATCATCTGCAAACTTTACTACCTCACTGCTTACCCCTTTCTCCAGATCATTTATGAATAAGTTGAAAAGGATTGATCCCAGGACTGACCCTTGGGGGACACCACTAGTTACCCCTCTCCAATCTGAAAATTTACCATTTATTCCTACCCTTTGTTTCCTGTCTTTTAACCAGTTCTCAATCCAAGAAAGGACCTTCCCTCTTATCCCATGGCCATGTAATTGACACAAGAGCCTTTGGTGAAGGACCTTGTCAAAGGCTTTCTGAAAATCCAAGTATACTGTATCTACTGGATCCCCCTCGTCCGCATGTTTGTTAACCCCTTCAAAGAACTCTAATAGATTAGTAAGACAGGATTTCCCTTTACAGAAACCACGTTGACTTTTGTCCAACAAATTATGTTCTTCTACATAAAGAACATAATTCAGGGTCCCCTAATGTGGATGTACTACCTTGATTTAGAACCCAGGAAGCACTGGGGAGTAATTACTCTGAATGGCCTGTAGGAGGACCTATTTTGAAATAGCAGCAGTGGAGCATCCACACTACTGCAATTCTGAAATAGCTACTTTGGAAGAGACATTATTCCTTGTGGTATGAGGTTTACAAATGCCAAAATAAGCCACCAGTTATTTCAAAATAATGTACAGCTGCTCGCATAATTATTTCAGAATAATGGACATTATTTCAAAATAATGCTGCTGTGTAGACATACCCTTACAGATCCTGTGACACTAGTAGAGGAGTTCAGATATTACAGTGAAGAGGGCAGTACAGATGGAACCTCTCTTGTCTGGAATTCTCTGCACTAGCAACATTCATTGTCTGGCAGAGCCCCTGGACCAGAGAGCCCCTGCTTGGGGCAGTGATGTCCTGGTGCCCTGCATTTGCCTAGGGGCTGCAGAGTGCCTGCAGCTGGACAAGAAGCTCCAGTGGCCCCAGAGCAGCTGAGCTCTGGTAGCCCCAGGGCAGCAGCACCACAGCAGCCCAGAGCAGCAGAGTCTTGGTGGCCTGGAGCAATGGAGCCCCAGTGGCCCTGGGACAGCAGATCCCCGGTGGCCCTGAGATAGCAGAGCGCCTTTGGCCCAGAGCAGTGGAGTCCCAGGACAGCGGAGCCCCGATGGCCCTGGAGCTACAGAGTTCTAGTGACCCAGGGCTGTGGATTCTGGTAGCCTTGGGGAAGCGGAGCTCCAACAGACCTGGGGCTGGGTGAGGAGCTGGCAGCCTGGTGGTGTAGCAGCAGAGGAACCTGACAATTTGCTGACAGATCCCAGGAGAGCCCAGAGCCTATTACTAGAGGGGCTGAACTCCACTGGTCCAGCGAACTCCCTCCTTTGGACACTCAGGTCCTGAGGGTCCCAGACTAGGGAAATCCAACCTGCATAAGAATCTGTAAAGAACAGAATGGAATAGACTGTAGTATGGGAGAAATGATATGTGGATTAGAGCATAAAACAAAAGGAATGTGATGGGTTTACATTGCCATCTCTCAAGGCACCATAACTTCTCCAGACAGCTTCCTCCCTCCGTTTTTTTGAATCCATGCTTATCAGTATAATTAAACCAGGCAGGCCTGATTCATATAATAGAATGTGCACATTTATTTTATATGCATGTGATAGCAGAAGAGAGAGAGAATGAAAAATCATTCTTATGACATCCAGCGTAATTGGCCTTACTCATGTTCTCCAAAGCTTTCTCTGTCTTAATGCTGATTACCACCTTTTTCTTCCGTTGACTGCCATACTTGAAATAGCATCAAAATAGATAATGAGACGTTTAAAACTACCACAATTCGGCAGCAATGGTTTTGGATTTTTCTTTTTGCTTCTTCCTCTAGGTATCGGAAAGGACAGTACCCTGAAGGACCTGATTTGTTGGTAAATATTGGGTCTCAAAATACATTGGCAGCCCATAAGTAATGAACCAATATTTATGCAAATAAACTCACTACTATTCATTTTTGCCCTTGTTATTCATAAACCACTTTTTGAACTGCGATAGTTCAAGAACTCTGAAAACTGTTGAAAACCCCCCAAAACCACACTGCCCCCAAACATCAAAAATGCCAACCAGGGTGTGGCTTTGATGGGGCATGAGCAGCACGTTACTCCTCGTAGAATGTGGTTTACCAAATTCAAAATAAGGGCTCCACTATTTTGAATTTATTTCAAAATAGCAGTTTGCCTGTGTAGATGCTATTAAAGTTAATTTGAAATAACTGCTGTTATTTCGAATTAACTTTGTAGTGTAGACATACCCTGAGAGACTAGCATGGACTAGGTCATGCCTGATGAACTCCTACTGGTTTAATGTTACTTGGGCAAACTTATGCTAAAAAATATAGATATCTATCTGTGAAGTTGACTTCCATCTCAGTATATGAAGGATTGTGTGCATATACTTTCTCTCGGGGTCTGTGAAGAAATCCCATGAACTTATTTAAGAAGAGTGGTGGTTGGGAGACGGGGGGAGAGAGATTTTGAAGATGATGAAATTGGCAGACATTCATATACTTCAGCTCTCTTTTTCAACCTTATATAAAGGCAAAATAATAGAATATGAAGGTAATCTATAGATTTCTATCACTCAATCTTGTTTCTATGAATTCATATCTCATAATTTTAAAATTAATGCATTTCTGGATCTGAATTAAGTACACCAAAGTGAGGGGGAAACTATACAAAAGGAATGAAAAATGACACTGCTGTTTCCAATTTCTTTTCCATATTCATACAATTACAATGTGTTATCAACTTCCCAACAGAAGAACAAAATAATATAGTAATATTATTTGCCTATGCTAAACAGTTACTAAGGTAAGTGAAAAAAAATACAAAATTATATAATTTTAATTCTTTCATCCTCACTCCTTTTCACATACGCTTCCAATCCAGGCAGTTTTTGGAGAATGTTGGGGATAACTTCTTGGTACAAGAACTGAAGGAACCAATCAGGGGCCATCCACAGCTTGACTTGCTACTCACAAACAGGGAGGAACTAGTAGGGGAAGGAGAGGAGGGTGACAACTTGGGAAGCAGTGATCATGAGATGGTAGACCTCAGGATCATGGCCAAAGAAAGACAGAAAGGGGAGTAGCAAAATAAACACCCTGGACTTCAGAAAAGCAGACTTTGACTCCCTCAGAGAACTGATGGGCAGGATCACCTGGGATGCTTACATGAAGGGGAAAGGAGTCCAGGAGAACTGGCAGTATTTTAAAGAAGTCTAATTAAAGGCACAGGAAGAAACCATCCCGATGTGCAGCAAGAAAAGCAAATATGATAAGCGACCAGATTGGCTTCCCGGGGACATCCTTGGTGAGCTTAAACACAAAAGGAAGCTTACAAGAAGTGGAAACTTAGACAGATGACTAGGGAGGAGTATAAATATATTGCTCAAGAATGAAGGTGAGTTATCAGGGATGTGAAAACGTAATTAGAATTGCAGCTGGCAAGGAATGTGAAGGGTAAAAAGAAAGGTAACAGGCATGTTAGCAATAAGAGGGTGATCAGAGAGGGTGTGGGGCCCTTACTGAATGAGGAAGGTAACCTAGTGACAGATGATGTGGGAAAAGCTGAAATACTCAATGCTTTCTTTGCCTCTGTCTTCACGGACAAGGTCAGCTCCCAGACAAATGCACTAGGCAATGCAGTATGAGATGGAGGTGGACAGCCCTTGGTGAGGAAAGAACAAGTTTAGAAAAGCTAAACATACACAAATCCATGGGCTCTGATTTAATGCATCTGAGGGTACTGAGCAAGTTGGCAAATGTCATCACGGAGCCTTTAGCCATTATATTTGAAAACTCGTGGAGATCGGGAATGATCCTGGATGATTGGAAAAAGGCAAATGTAGTACCCATCTTTACAAAAGGGAAGAAGAACAATCCAGGACACCATACACCAGTCAGCCTCACCTCAGTCCCCTGACAAATCATGGAAAAATTCCTTAAGGAATCCATTTTGAAGCACTTAGAAGAGGGGAAAGTGATCAGGAATAGTCAACACGGATTCACAAAGGGCAAGTCGTGCCTGACCAATCTGATTAGCTTCGATGATGAGGTAACTGACTCCATGGATATGGCAAAATCAGTGGATGTGATATACCTTGACCTTAGCAAAGCTTTTGATATGGTCTCCCACAATATTCTTGCCAGCAAGTTAAGGGAGTATGGATTGGATAAATGGACTGTAAGATGGATAGAAATCTGGCTAGACTGTTGAGCCCAAGAGGTAGTGATCAACGGCTCAACCTCAGGTTGGCGGTCGGTTTTTAGCAGAGTGCCCTAAAGATGAGTTCTTGGACCAGTTTTATGCAACACCTTTATTAATGACCTGGATGAGGGGATGGATTGCACCCTCCGCGAGTTTGCAAATGACACTAAGCTAGGGGCAGAGATAGTAACCTGGACAGATTAGAGGATTAGGCCAAAAGAAATCTGATGAAGTTTAACAAGGACAAGTGTGGAGTCCTGCACTTGGGACGGAAGAATCCCAAGCATTGTTATAGGCTGGGGACTGAATGGCTAAGTAGCAGTTCAGCAGAAAAGGACCTAGGGATTACAGTGGATGAGAAGCTGGATATGAGTCAACTGTGTGTCCTTGTAACAAAGAAGGCTAATGACATATTAGGGTTCATTTGGTGGAGCATTGCCAGCAGATCCAGAGAAGTGATTATTCCCCTTTATTCAGGTCTGGTGAGGCCACATCTGAAATAGTGTGTCCGTTTCTGGTCCCCCCACTATAGAAAGGATGTGGACGCATTGGAGAGGGTCCAGCGGATGATTAGAGGGCTGGAGCGCATTACCTATGAGGAGAGACTGAGGGATTTGGGTTTGTTTAGTCTGCAGAAGGGAAGAGTGAGGGGGGATTTGATAGCAGCTTTCAACTTCCTGAAGGGAGGTTCCAAAGAGGGTGGCGAAAGGTTGTTCACAGTAGTGATGGATGGCAGAACAAGAAGCAACAGTCTCAGGTTGCAGTGGAGAGGTCTAGTTTGGATGTTAGGAAAACCTATTTCACTAGGAGGGTGGTGAAGCACTGGAATGGGTTACCTAGGGAGGTGGTGCAATCTCCATTCCTAGAGGTATTTAAGTCTTGGCTCGACAAAGCTCTGGCTGGGTTTATTTAGTTGGGATTGGTCCTGTTTTGGGCGGAGGGGGGGACTGGACTTGATGACCTCCTGAGGTCTCTTCCAGTTCTATGATTCTAATTGTAAATATAAACTTTGGAGAAAAACTGTACTAGAAGGAATAATTTTATGCAAGAAAGTAATACATACATAAGGACGAAATTCTTAGAGAAAACTTTAATTACATATTTTTGTATATTAGCTATGCAAGTTATTTTAAAGCTGCATCTTCATTTTATACGTTCACATATACATATACAACCTTATATAAATGCTTAATTATATTTTATATTGGGTGGAATATACTTCGGAAATATTGACAAAAAGATCACATGGTATTATACTTTTAGACTGAATTCAAAAAAGCATTTTTAATCAGGACAGTACTTAAGCACCTTTTTAATTGTTATCCCAAAGAAAGCTGGACTTAATCAAGTTGTAAATACTTAACAGATTCAGGGTCATAGGTAGCTCATGTCAGTTTCAGGGCAACTGCACCAGTATTGCTCCCGCACTGCTCCATGGTGCACTCCAAGAATTCCTAGTCACTCAGGGTATGTCTAGACTACATCCCTCTTTCAGCAGAGGGATTTAAATTAGACACTTCGAAATTGGAAATGAAGCCGGGATCTGAATTTCCCGTGCTTCATTTGCATAATTGCTTCACGGCGCTCTTTCGAAAAAGTACCATTTCAAAATGAAACCCCAGTCTGCTGTTTTATTTTTTGAAATAGCGCTTTTTCGAAAGTGATTATTCAAATTAAGCGTGGGAAATTCAAATCCCAGCTTCATTTGCAATTTCAAAATGTCTAATTTATATCCTTCTGTCGAAAGAGGGATGTCGTCTAGATGTATCCTGAGGTCTCAGGTATCCTATTATCTTCTGTGTTTGCAGAGGAATGCTAGTCTAGATAGTTGGTTCCAAGGCTGCACAAACCACCACACACTGTGATACTCCCAACAAGCCTGTTTGCCTAAGGCCAGCACCTGTGCTTTGCTGCTCTCCATCTTCCTGAGGGCTACTGCTATCAGTTACCATTTACTGCACAAATCTTTCTAAGCAAGCACATTTAGTTATAAGGTAAAGGCATTTCAGAGAAAACATCCAAAGAGTAAACAGATTTAAACATAAACTAAACATCTCAGTAGGTGACCATCTTGTAAAGGTCCAGGTAGGTCAAAGTTTTTCAATAACTTCTGCAAGGTTCATGGGTGGGGGAGGAGGGCTTTCAATATAAGGTGCTATTAGTTCACTGGATCAGAAAGAAGGTCTTGTGTTGGTTCAAGCTCATCCATTTACACCAAAAGCCTAGTCTTTGTCTTCAAGTCTCAAAACCCAGTGTGAACTAGTTTATGTAAACCCTTCATTCATAGATTTAATACAAAAGGTACCCAAAAGATATGGAATGTGATTGCAATATGTTACAACTAATTTTCCCCCTATGGTTTTATCTATATATTATTACCAAAATATTTTGTTAAGTGTACTGCTTTACAGCTGTTAATAAGCTATACATCTTTCCATCTTATGCTGTTTGATACCTAAACAGCTATGTTTTGATCCTTCACCAATAAAGTCAATGAATAGGCTGACAGAGGCTTTAATGAGCATAGAATCAAGCCCTATGATTTTCACTGTACAAAATCATACAAGATCATCTACTTTAGCCAGATTCGATATCCCACTGTGTATTTGACTTGAATGCATTTCCTCATCCATTTTTGTAAAGGATAAAAAAGGATCCCTTATTAAGTTTGTATAGTCATTGTAAAGCTTTACAATGTTAGATAACAAAGATAAGTATCCATTTCTTTTCTTATAACTAACGTAACAGTACCCAAAAGAGAGGAACAGAATGAGAAGCATTTTGGAACGTTGTGTACTAAGAATTGAGGTTGGGTTTTGTGTGTGCATACTTAAATGCAGAAACTCATTTTCCAGTTATAGTTATCAAGAAGTCAGAAACCAGAATTTCTCAATACATTATGTACTACGTTAATACACATGCATCTGACAAAGTGGGTCTTTGCCCACAAAAGCTTATGCTCCAATAAATCTGTTAGTCTATAAGGTGACACAGGACTCCTCGTCACTTTTACTAATACACAGATACACAGGCAGAGATACACACACAAGCACACACAAAGAGCCACTCATGTAACCCCTGTGCGTAGTATAATTGTGGATAGAATTTAGTGTTATGCCATTATTACAATTAGTGATAGGTAGTCTTCAAGTAGTTCAGCGCTTTCCATAAACATCCAAATAGTTGTTGATCACTAGGAGCAGATGGTATTTACCCAAGAATTCTGAAGCATCTCTCATATGAAATTGCAGAACTACAAACTCTAGTATGAAACCTACTGCTAAAATCATTCTCTGTACCAGGTGACAGGGGGGTAGCTAATGGAATGCTGATTTTTAAATATAGTATTCAGAGGATATCTTGATGAGCCAATGTTCCTCAAATTGGTTGATATAATATTAAAGAACAAAACTATCAGACAAATGTGATATTTTGGTAAAGGAAAAGTCAACATAACTTTGGTAAAGAGAAATCATGCCTATCCAATCTATTAGAATTCTTTGAGTGAGTAAAGAAACAAGAGTGATTCAATGCACATAAGACGTTCAGACAGGTTTTGACAGGGGCCATCACCAAAGTCTGCTAAGCAAAGTAAGCAGTCATGGGATAAGAGGGAACATCATATCCTGCATCAATAACTAGTCATAAGATAGGAATCAAAGGCTAGGATTAAATGTTCAGTTTTCACAATGGAGACAAGTAAATAGTGGGATCCCAAAAGAATCTGTCCTGGGGCCAGTGCTGTTTAACACATTTATAAATGTCTGGAAAAGTGATTTGGCAAAGTTTGCAGATTATACAAAACTATTCAAACTAGTAAGTCCAAAGCTGACTATGAAAAATTGCAAAGGGATCACTAAACTGGGGGCCTGGATAACAAAAGGGAAGACAAAATTCAGTGTTGTTTAATGCCAAGTAAAGTCCAAAGCAGACTGTGAAGAGTTAAAAAAAGGGCACAAGACTTGGTAACAGGGCAAAAAATTGAGAGATGAATTTCAATGTTGATAAATGCACAGTAATACACACTGGAAAAAAATAATTCCATCTATGCTTACAAAAAGATAGTGTATAAATTAGCTGTTACCACTCAAAAAAGAGATCTTGAAGTCATTGTGGATAACTCTTGGAATACATCTGTTCAATGTGCGGTAGCAGTGAAAAAGCTAACAGAACGTTAGGAACGATTAGGAAATGGGAAGATAATTTTACAGAAAATATCATAATTCCACAATTTAAATTGATGGTGTACCAACACTTTGAATACTGTGCAGAGTTTTGAAGACTCCATCATGAAAAAGACATATTAGAAATGGAAAAAGTACAGAGAAAGGCAACAAACATGATTGGGGTATGGAACAGTTTCCATATGAGAGAGTAACAAGAGTTGACTAAGGAAGCATTTGACAGAGGTCTGGGAACTCATGAATGGTATGAAGAAAGTGAATAAAGTAGTAGTATTTACCCCTTTCAGAACTCAAAAAAATAGATGTCATTCTAAAATTAATAGAGAGGATTTAAAACAAAACTATTTTTTCACACAACAAATAAACAATTGTGAAACTCATTGCCATGGAATATTAAAAATATCACAAAGTTTGTGGAGGGTAGGATCATGATATTTGTGGCTACAACCCCAAGCTCTTATACTCCAATTTCCAAAACCACTGGCCATTACGGTTTGACCTAGAATGGCCTTTCTTATCTAAAACTTATCCAAAATTCTTAAGTGTGATTAATTGTTATATGTCTCATATTATTTCTGGTAATTCCTGCTGCTATTAGGCCAGGAAAATCACATTGGCTGTCCTTTCTCTGGTTGTGGCATATGTTTGTGCATGTTTAGTCTCCTCTCCAAAAACTCTCTACCTGAGTCTGCTTCTGATACCAGATAGAACTGTGATGTGCAAAGATATGCATAGTAACTCTTTAAATCGGTCAGCCAAATCATTTTAAATATGAAAATTTCAGTTCAATTCTGGTTTGAGTTTGGGGTATTGAGTCAGGTCTCTTCTGATTTTAGCCCAACTGCTTCTCCAATCCCAATGTCAACATTCAATAAGAGAAGATTTTTAAGCAGCAATTTTATTTTTAGAGAATTTCATTTAAGGAAAGAACTACGTACAACAATAATTTACTACATATTTTGTGTATGTTGGAAATATGAAATAGGATATTTAGTTTCAAAGTTTGATTGATATCTGCAGTCTTAGGTACTAATGCTACTTTTCATAAAATTCCAGAAACTTTGAAAAGAAACTCTTCTCTTTCCCCAGAAAGACCTAATGAATCTTAGGAGGAGAAAAACAAAAAGGTACTGATAATGTATTCTACTATTGTTTTAATTTAACCAAACAAAGTGTGCCTGAAGTTTTCAGAGCTTATGTACACTTAGGTTACGTCTAGACCACAGGTTTTTGTCGACAGTTTTGTCAACAGATACTGTCGACAAAGCTTCTGTCGACAAAGAGCATCTAGACTACATCCAGTTCTGTCGATAAAGCAAGCCGCTTTGTCGACATGACAGTGTAGACACAATAATGCCTTCTGTCGACAGAACTCTGTCAACAAAAGGTGTTATTCCTCGTAGAATGAAGTTTACAGCCATCGACAAAACTACCAAGTTCTGCCGATGTTATGTTGACGGAACTCAGCGGCAACGTAGATGCAGGTATAGTTTTGTTGACAAAAGTCCACTTTTGTCAACAAAACCCTGTAGTCTAGACACACCCTTAGTGTGTTTGCATGCTGACAGATCCTAGTTCCACAGAAAGGTCCAAATATTGAACTGTGAAGCTATGCTATATGGATACTTTAAATAACTTCTTCATTAAAATACAGTTCCACATTACTTTATTGGGGGTATTCTGCACTCTGTACAGTTCAATTACATGTTGAACACTCTAGTCCAGTACTCTCGGGAGTAACTCATGCTGAACCAGAGAATGTGCCAAACCATAGCAGGCAATATTATCTAGCAGCATTGCTAATACTTCTACTGCTTACTAAACTCTTAGAGACATTTAGCGGTAAATTACAGAGCAATACCAACACAGACAACTGAGAGCCAGGATTGATGGCTGTAAAAAACTTTATGGGACCATGGGAAATTTGGACACCCCCCTGGTAAGTGGACATCTGGCTAAGTAAAATCACATCGAACCACGGTTTTTGCTGGACTCGACAGTGCCAGACTAGAGAGGTTCAAGCTGTATCTATATCTTTTTTTAAGAAGGGGAAGAGAAGTAATAAACGATACTATAGGACAATGTTGTATTAGCATACTCAAGGGAAACAAAAGTAAAATTAAATCTTCTGATTTCTTAGGGATAATGCAAAACATTAACATCAAATGTCATTTAACTTCATTTTAAAAGTTTGCTTAACAAGCATCCTGGGTGCCTTAAGAATAGATTTATTTAAGTTTTGCAATATCTTTTTCAGTTAGTGGGTAATTAGCCTAGTATATCTTTAGTATACTTCAACTCTACTATATATACTCCCGTGTTTCCCCACTTTTTGGAATAAATCTGACTTTACTGACTTCAGCAAGTAATGGGACCCTGGCAACATCAACTTAGATAACTTAAGTTTTAAAGTTCAGTTTGAGTCATAAACAGATATCAACTGACTCAGACAATATGACAACTCCATGGCATCCAGAAACAAGCATTTCTCTAAATAGTTTGAAAGTACAGTAATGACCAAAAAATTTTTGGGCACATAAGTATTTGTGTATCTCAGCTTTAATTTGACATAAAAAAATGAAGCATATGTTCATGAACATAGCCATCGTATTGCTAGGTTATGGATGAAAAAAAAAGAATGATAGCAGAAATGAGACTCTGTTTACATAGAAACATGCTGCATGTCTGCTGTGGGGTAGTATTAAAAAAATCAATCCCCTCATATTTTGAGTCAAATAAAGAAATACAACTACATTTTGTACTGATACTTTATTAGTACTTTGCAAATAACAAATCCTTTCAACTGTTATTCACATCATAATGTCAATACTGTTGGTAGTGAATAAAGCACTTCGTTTAAGAAAAGAGAGTTCACTCAATGAAAAATCAATTTTGTGGCTCCTTTGGACCTTACAGTATAACTGTTATAACTCATATATATTTGTTCACTACACTGAGTGACATTCATTAGCACTTTTCAGGTTTGCAGGTCCATTGAATGCGGTGGCACATAGCAGATAAAGATGGCATAAATCTGCTTTTTTAGCTCTTCCAACTAACTTGAGTATTTTGGGTTTTAAAATGTCCTAAATAAAATGAGACATTCCTAACTTATGTTCCATTTTAATCCTGTCCACAGAAAAATCTTTAGGCCCAACCACATTTTTCTCCCCATAAAAATGCCCATTTAGTTAGAGTGGGCAGCCTGGAGTTATGTTTAAGAAAATGGAAAGTAGTAATCAAACCTAAGTTAGACCTTCAATCGGGTTTAAAATGGCAATCGTAATGGCAATGATACTTAAGCAGAAATCAACACCTGGAACAGATCTGAACATACACGAAAGTAAGACCAGATAATCCAAGAACAAAAGGAATTATACTCAAGAAAGAGACTACAATGTCAAATTTATAAGACTCTAAAAAGACTCAACTTATAATAGGAACAGCAAATGATTAATAGCATCACAGAATTAAAGATACCAGAAGGTCAACATCAGCAAAATTAAGTTAATTCCTTCTTTGCCAAAAGCATTTAATACATATTTTCTACATCTAACCAATCACATGCATCTCATTGCATTTGGGTTTTGTTTTTAAGTAAGGTACATGAACCCTGTTTGTCGTTTTCTGCATATGAGTCTGGGCTTGTATATGCTGCTACAGATGTATAAAATGAGTACGTTATCCGAACATTTTCCATCAAATCTGGGCAGAATCTTTTCATTATTTAGGCACACACAAAAAAAGATAAAAAGATCACAAATTTCTAATTAATAAAAGTAATCTTCTCTTTACCCAGGAATTTGTTTCACTTAGAGGATGTAGTGCATTACCAGAAGAGCTAGGATGATATTACGAGAATGCTCTTTTCATAATAACTATATTGCTTGCTTTATATTTTATTACTTTTTCATAGACTAATCATGGCAAATATCTCAGTATAGTGTAGAGCTGAATTAAATGTATGATGATTGGTGCATCAGATTAATTAACAAAAGGAATAAACATCAATCCTGATAGTATAGAATCACCTGGTGCATCAGTCCAGTAATAGACTGGATGGTCAGTTCCTGCCATTAAATGTAGAAAGAGAATATATTTAGTCTGTTCTCTGGTTCCAAAATCTGAGGAAGGAGAATCTGCTCTTCAATACTTATTTTTGGTACTTAAAATCTACTTAAGATCAAGAACCATCACAAATAAGTAAATAAATAAATAAAACCAGACTGATTATAAGCCAAATTCACTGAAACAGGCTTAAACAAACACACACACACACACACACACACACACACACACACTAGAACCATTCCCTGCTACCCCCCCAAAAAAACCAAGACACAAAACAAACCTCAATCCACAGCAATTTCATACCATTTAACAAACAACCATAGATTTTCATTTAGCTGAAATAAAGGTTATCATACATTGATTAAACTCTAACATCCATTCTTTCTCCACAAAAATATCCCATAAACAGCTGTTTAATAATTCCCCTAAAGTATGTAGGTCCCATATCTAATCAACTCAAATTCTAGGGAATATTACTGAATGGTAAAAAATGATTTGTTTAATTTCAATTTAATATTAATCTATCACCAATTTAAAAGCAAACCAGACCAAAATAAAACCCCCACTACAGTTCAGCAATGTTTTGTGTGTGTATCTGTGTGCTGAGAACTCTGGCAGGGGATCAGGGATTTCAGGTGTAGGAGAGTGCTCCAGGGTAGGATCATGGGGTTCCTTTACTTTTGTAAGAGGTCTGGGAACAAGAGGCTGCGTTGGGCTGTGATTGAGAGGTTCAGGAGATGGGAGTGGTGTCAGGGTTGACTCTGGGTGACATTTACCTCAAGCAGCTCTCAGAAGCAACTGCACATCCTGCCCACCTCCAGCTCCTATGCAGAGGCACAGCCAGGTGGCTCCGCATGCTACCTCATCCACAGCCTCACCCCAGCTCCCACTGGCCATGTTTCACAGCCAGTGGGAGCTATAGAGCCGGCTCTTTGGACGGGAGACGCTAATGGAGTCCCCTGGCTGCCCCTCCGCAAAGGAGCTGGAAGAGGGACTGCTTCTTAGCCCCGCTATGCTGCCAACTGGACTTTTAATAGCCTGGTTGGTGGTGCTATCCAAAGCCATCAGTGTTCCTCTTTGTCTGGGCATCCTGGTAAAAAAAATTAGACACTTGGCAACCCCAATTCTTATGCACTCGCTCATATACTTTACAGCAGTCTCTCTCAAAATGAGCTGCAGGCTCACTCTGAAAAAGCTGCTACTGGGCTGCTCTGGTTTGTTTCTTTCCTGGCTCCACAGTCATGATTCTTTGTGGCTCCCAGTGGCTATGGTTCACCATTTGCAGCCAAGAAGTGGCATGGCCTGAGCCACAGCTTCCCATGGCTGACCTTGGCTGCAAACGGCAAACCAAAACCAATGGGAACCACAAGTTTCCATGGCTGCAGAGTCAGTAAATAAACAAATTGGAGAGGCCCATTGTCAGCTCTCTCAAAGCAGGCCCACAGCCTACTTTGGGTATGTCTACACTACAGAGTTTTGTCAGAAAAAAAGCCGTTTTTCTGACAAAACCTAAGTTATGTCCATACTGCACTCGCGTTCTTCTGAAAGTAAAATGAAAGAACAGAGGGGTTTTTCTGGCATTGGTAATCCTCTTTCTACGAGGAAGAAAGTGCTCTTTTAGAAAAAGGTGTGTGTGGACGGGAAAGAGGGACTTCTTTCAAAAAAAGAGGAAAAAGCACAGGTGACCTGTGGCCATTCCTTCTTCAGTAATCACAGCTTAAATGCGAGATAGTGTCCATTCAGTCCATTCAGAAGCAGATTGCTTTTTCAATGTGCTTTTGTGTATGGATGCTCTCTTTCAGAAGAAGATATTTCAGAAGATCTCTTCTGAGAAAAGGTTTTCCGAAAGAAGCCTGCAGTCTAGATATAGCCTTTGAGAAAACTCCCTTGCAGCACTGATTTTAGTGGGACTACTCACATAAAATAGTCCCTATTTTTTAGAAGTGCAATAGAAATTGACCCTGAAAAAAGACTTCATGATTAAGGCCCGTGATTGGCTCTGACATAAATTGAAAAGCTAGAAGTACTTCTAATCTTAACTGAATGCAAACAATTACATTAATATAATGCTAAAAATCACAAAAATCTGGCATATTGCATATGTTAATATTTAACAGTATGGCTGATGGGGCTCAATTGTATATCCTGTAGGATTAAGATATAAATATTACAAGAAAGGCTTGATCTTACAAAGAGATCCATTACATAGTCCTTTATGCCCAAATTGATTCCCATTGACTTCAATGGACCGCATGCAAGCAAGTGAGACCTAGACTCCTGGATGCCTTTGTAGGATGGGCAGAATGAGGTATAATATTAAGCTAAACATTTAAAGAATAAATCAGAGTCAAACGAGTATTTCTGGCCCAAGTTGGTGTTCTGTGGCCCAAGTTAAAAATAGTCTAATTTTGGACTGTTGGCAGGAATTAGGAGCATGCACTTTTTTTCTTTAATTACAATGAATAAATAATTTGGATGATGCTATTCAATTTGAGAGTGTAATTGTTCATAGAAACTCTACTATACAGCTGGTTTTCCTTTATAGATAAATCTATAATACAATACTTAGCAAGCCAAGTGCTTTGTTTATGTGAATATTTCTTTCTGTGGCATGCTATAAGAATCAGAGAATATCTAATTTATCTTTTGCAATTTAGATAACACTGTCTAACGCAGATGTCAGATGGAAGAAGGAAATTCATTGATTGCTTAGACAGTAGCACATTTCTGATAGGAGACAGAGATCTTTTCACCACTACTAAAGAAGAAAAAAAATCCAAGAAAAGGGGAAAGAAATATCTCCTCACAAAAAAGGTATCATCTGACATATATTTACTTTATTCTACTCTAAAGGCCTCAGAAAGTAAATTAACAATTATTTTCAGTATGGAACAGCCACTAAGTAGTGCTTGAGCCTTCTACCAAAAAATGAATAAAATATACAAAACTTAGTGCCATTAAACAGAGTTTTTCTTGTGTAATTACAAATTTCATGTCTATACAGACCAGCTAGTTTTAAAAGATTTCTGGAGCAAGTCCTCAGTCTGGTTTTAAAAATACTTGTATTTTGTCAGAGACTGTGCCACAGCCTTTGATTCCACTTCTCTGAGATGGTGTTTAACTTTGATCTGCATATGCAAGGTATTCATAGCAGGAACAATGAGAGCAAAATTCACATTACAGTACTAGATTTGGACTTTGACACTAATTTCCCCATCAGGACTCTGCTTACTGAGGGAGAGAAACAAGAAGGCTGCAATGAAGAAGATAAAAGTAAGGGAGGACACAGGGCTGGGAAGATGTGGGTCTAAGCAGAAACACAGAGGTATGAAAGCTGATCCACAATTATCCTTTAATAAAAACAAAAACGAAAACAATTGCTTTTATGAGGATTTGACCCTAAGCATTTCTGGAGGCTGCTGCCCTATTTCTCATACTGCTCACAATCTTTGTGAAGATATTCCACCTTCCACAAACCAAGGGACCACATAACTGGATTTACAAATATTCACCAGGTGCAAGGAAGGAAGGAAGGAAGGAAGGAAGGAGCTTAGACCCATCAGATGTAAAATGGCTTGCCTAAAGCTGCAGCTGTTCTCCTTTCCTGGACATAAATAGCCAGCTGTTCAAGATGGTGACCTGTGCAATTGACTGGCAACCAGACAACCACAGAAAGAGCAGCTTGAATGCCCCACTTTGAGGGCCTGTGTGGAAGAACATCTTGAAGTTTCCAGGTTGGAGCCAAGTGTCCTTGAAATAGTTATGTCTTTTGCTTTCTTTTACTATTGTGTTTTTAACCTTTTTAAAGCAGCTTTTTCCTTTGATTAACACCAGTACATCAGACATCCTGTGTCACAGCTGATGTGATACAGCACACCAGAGAGTTTTATATGTACAGCCAGTCCCCGACTTACGCAGATCTGACTTATGTCGGATCCGCAGTTACGAATGGGGCTCGCCCCGGAGGACACGGACAGCGGGACCTCGCGGTCCTGCCGCCCGTGTATTCCGGGGCTTTCTCCTTCTCTCCCTGGTCTGCAGACCAGGAAGACGGGGAGCACAGCTGCGGAGGGGCTCGGGCAGCGAGGCAGCCCAGGCGTGCCTGGGCTGCTCCGCTGCCAGCTTCCCCGAGGATTTGCAAAGCCGCAGGGGAGCTCGGGCAGAGAGGAAGCCTCGGGGGAAGCCGGCAGCGGGACAGCCCAGACGCCCCGCGGCTGTCCCGCTGCTGGCGTCCTCAGAGGCTTTGCTCCCCGTCTCCCTGGTCTGCTGGTCTCCAGGGAGACGGGGAGACCAGGGAGACGGGGAGCAAAGCCGCAGAGGATCCAGGCGGCAGGACAGTGGTGCATCTCGGTGCACCGCCCGCGTCTTCCTGGTCTGCTGGGGTGGGAGGGGCGCAGCTAGTACGCCCTCCCCCCCCCCCCCGAGCAGACTAGGCTTTTCTCCAGACGCCTGTGGCAGAGAGGCTGGGGCGCTGCCGGTTGGTCCCGCAGCACCGCTCTGGGCGCTACTGGACCAACCCAGCAGCACCCCAGCTGCTCTGCCCCAGGCGCCCTGATTCAGCCGCTGCTGGTCAGTTTCAGCAGTGGCTGAATCAGGACGCCTGGGGCAGAGCAGATGGGGTGCTGCTGGGTTGGTCCAGTAGCGCCGAGGAGCCATGCTACTGGAGCAACCCAGCAGCACCCCAGCTGCTCTGCCCCAGGCGTCCCCAAGTCAGCTGCTGCTGAAACTGACCAGCGCTGACTACAGGAAGCCCGAGGCAGAGTTGCTCTGCCCTGGGCTTCCTGGAATCAGCTGCTGATCAGTTTCAGCAGCAGCTGACTTGGGGACGCTTGGGGTTCTTAAGTTGATTCTGTATGTAAGTCAGAATTGGCGGTCAGTTTCAGCAGCGGCTGAATCTGGACGCCTGTTCCGACTTACATACAGATTCAACTTAAGAACAAACCTCCAGTCCCTATCGTGTACGTAACCCGGGGACTGCCTGTATACCAAACTGTTATGTTCAGCGATACTCAGTACTCCATGTGAAGTACATAGTATAGGTAACAGATATGGGATAGATGTGTTTTCTTCCAGGCTCTCCCACATATATCTGAGGGTATGTCTACACTACAAACTTAGTTCGAACTAACGTCCATCAGTTTGAACTAACTTTCATAGGCGCTACACTAGCGCTCCGTTAGTTCGAATTTAATTCGAACTAATGGAGCGCTGAACTAACGGAGCGCTTAGTTCGAACTAGGTAATCCTCATTCCACGAGGATTAAGCCTAGTTCGAATTTACTAGTTTGAATTAAGGGCTGTATAGACCCTTAATTCGAACTAGTGGGAGGCTAGCCCTCCCCAGGTTTCCCAGGTGGCCACTCTGGCCAACACCAGAGAAATTCGTATGCCCCCCTCCCAGCCCCGGAGCCCTTAAAGGGGCACGGGCTGGCTACGGTGCCCGTGCCAGGTGCAAGCCTGCCAGCACCCAGCCAGCAGACCCTGCACCTGGCACGGATCGAGCCACCCACCCAGCCCTCCCCCTCTTCCCGGGACCAGGCTGGCGGCTCCCGGGAGCTTGCCCGGGACCGCAAGAGGTGGGCACCCGCCTGGGCTAGTGCAGACATCATGGACCTCGTCCACGATCTCCGCACTAGGCACAGAAAAGTGGCCAGCTAGGGCAGGAGAGCTGCCAGCCTGGCCACCCAGGAGCAGGTGTGCATGAAAATCAAGGGGATCCACTGAGACCCCCGACCCTGAGCCCTGAGCTTACAATGACCGTCCTGGGTCAGACCAAAGGTCCATCTAGCCCAGTAGCCTGTCTGCCGACAGCGGCCAATCCTAGGAACCCTGGAGGGGATGGACCGAAGATAGTGACCAAGCCATTTGTCTCGTGCCATCCCTCTCCAGCCTTCCACAAACTTGGGCAGGGACACCACTCCTACCCCCTGGCTAATACCACTCCATGGACCCAGCCTCCATGACTTGATCTCACTTCCCTTTAAACTCTGTTCTAGTTGTAGCCTTCACAGCCTCCTGCAGCAAGGAGTTCCTCAGGTTGACTCTTTGCTTTGTGAAGAGCAACTTTCTGTTACTGGTTTGAAGCCTGCTACCCATTCCTTTCCTTTGGTGTCCTCTAGTCCTTCTTTATGGGAACTAATGAAGAACTTTTCTGTATGCACCCTCTCCACCCAACTCCTGCTTTTAGAGACCTCTATCCTGTCCCCCCTCCGTCTCCTCTTTTCTAAGCTGAAAAGTCCCAGTTTTTTAGCCTCTCTTCATATGGGACCTGTACCCAACCCCTGATCATTTTAGTTGCTCTCCCCTCTCCCAGCCTCTCTCTTCCCCTCTCCCACCTCCTTTTCCCAGTCTCCCCCAGTTTTGTTCAATAAAGACAGATTCCATTTTTGAATGCAATTGTCCTTTATTTTGTACATCAAGAAAAGGTGCTAGGGAAGGGTAAGTGGAAGGAGGTGAGGGAGGAATGGGGTACGAGCCCCCGATGGGGAGGACTGGGCTGGCTCTGCAGGCTTCTGGGGGTGGAATCTCTCCTGCAGCCCCCCCAATTGCCCCCTCTCCCCAGATGGCAGCCTGCGGCAAGTGCAGCTGGGCTGATGGCCGAGTGGTGTGATGTGCCCAGTGTGGGCACTCCGGGCACTCCAAGCCAGGACTGCTTTGCAAGCGGGGCACCCCTGAGAACTGTCTGTCCGGGGTGGGGGTCAAGACCATTTAAGCGCAGCCCTCGGCTAGCCTGAGACAGCATCTCCACGCTCTAAGTCCTCCTCTGATGCCCTGCCGGCTCTGCTTCCGGCCATCCTTAAGTCCGGTTCAGGGTCCACTTAAGGTGGACATGCTAGTTCGAATTAGCAAAACGCTAATTCGAACTAGTTTTTAGTTCTAGACGCGTTAGTTCGAATTAACTTAGTTTGAATTAACTAATTCGAACTAAGTTAGTTCGAATTAGCACTGTAATGTAGACATACCCTGAGTGATACAGAGCAAGTCCCATAAACCTCTCCATACCTCATACTCATGATGATAATGATATTTTCCTACTTCAGGGAGGTGTAATGTTTCTGTGATCACAAAATGCACTAAAACTATAGTGGAGAGTACCATAGAAATACAGTATATATAACTAACATAGATTTAATTTCTTTTCACGATAAATATAATTATAGGATCTGTTTTTCATTCATGTGAATATGTATAATTCTGTGATATATAGTACGTAATGAAAAGTAGATATAATAAGAGTAATAATAGAAAGTGATCTTTTAAGATCTTACAAGATAAATAAACTGTCTTTTACCTTATTTAGTTTCCAAGTCATCACATTTTATCTTTTCTATTTGTCTTTATGACTAGTATTTCTTTGACGGAGAAATCAAAGTTTCCTGTACTGTCATTTATTACCAGTCAAGAAGCTTTCAAGACAGTCTGAATGTTTACTATGCTTTGACTTAGATGTTACAGAGTTTGTGTGCGCGCGCGCGCGCACACACACACACACACACACACACACACACACACAGTGTCTTGCTATCATATTTCCCCTTCGAGACCATCTAATTTAGGAACTTACATGATTCCCTTTACAATAATATCTAAGCCTCAGATCCTCCAAGATATTGAGTTGCTTAACTCCCAGTGATATTAAAGGCAGTTAGACTCCTAAATATCTTGGAGGATCTGGGCTTTACTGACTCTCTATTTTTACTGTATGTATCCTCGTATCACTCCTGTATGGTGGGAAAACTATAATATTCCCATTTTACAGATGGTAACTGAGGAACAGAATAGCTAAGTGATTTTCCAAGATAACAAAAGAAGTCTGTGGCAGAGCAGGAATCAGGTCTCCCAAGTAAGAGCTAATGCTCTAACAATTGGATCATTCTTCCTATCCCATTCAGACACCAAGCATTCATCATCCTCTGTAGATTCAAGCCACTTTGTTATTTCATTATAGAACATAACAGGACATGAAATATGGAACTTACTAAATACAGAAAATATTAGTTGCAATATAGACATGGAATTTTAAAATGTTGTTCATATTAAGTAACTTCAGCTGCATGCATTTAGGTTTTCAATAATATAAAAGATGGATTTCAATGCAAATGGCTCACAAATGACCTATTCAAGCTAGAATGATTCTAATTGCCAAAGCCTTTTTTTCACTCTATCGTTCAGATCTGGGTTGTGGACAGCCAAAATGGAATGGAAATTTTATGTAAATAAATGTGGTGGAAACTTCCTGTAATTATGTTTCTCCACCCACTGCCTGATTTACCTGCCGGTTACATAAGAAAAAACTGCGTGTAGCGTGTGTATGTTTTATTTTAATCCACTTTTGCATTTGATTTAATACAGTTCCCAGTTGCTAGTCAGATGACCATCCCCTTTTGGCAACATTCACTATTTTACTTGATGATAGGAAGAGATGTTAATATATAGCTCTTGATCTTCAGCTTCAATGGAATTATAGTGATTTATTCCAATTGAGCATCTGGCTCATGGATTTCACAAAGCACATTTTGCACTGGATGGAAATACAATATACCCCAAGAGGGATTTTTCCATCACAAAGAGAGGTAGGAAGCCTAAAAGACAATATTTATTAAACATGAATACACACACATATGGGCCAGAATACAATCAAATATTCTCTGCATCAGAACATTTCAAAACAGGCAGAGGAATAGTAGATTCTGAGAGTCACTAGTTTCCAGCTGGATGTGGTGACCTTAATAATAAAACCTGATTTTGAAAATCTGTAAAACTAAAGCAACCTGCACGGGTTAAAAATAGCTGGAAAGTTTGGGACAAATTAGGTAAAGCACCAGGTAAATACTGGGCAGGAGGTTCATAAAAACTATTCTGATTGTTCTCATTCTCTGAAAAATTTTGTATTTGGCTAGTATAAGTCACAAATGGCTTGGTATAGGAACCTTACATGTTTTAGGACTGATTCTTGTGACTAGTTTTTGGGGGAGTTAGATTTGTTCATGGAATTAGTTATCTGTAGTGGTTTCCATATGTATTACAAACTTTAAAGAGATTATCAGTAATGCTGGGTGGTAAGCGGGGGAGGGGGCAAGAATAGACACCGATGAAAGGAGGACAAAGAGGAAGAGTGAGAGGGTAAAAGGGTCAAATCAGGGAAGAAAAGGGATCTATTAACTTGACTAGTCTAGAAGTCATATCACTCATACATTCACTTTATATACCCTATACTTTTATACAACTCTTCCTATTGTGGGGGAGTGCTTTAGCTAGTTCATTTATAGCTAATTCAGTAAAAGGTGTCAACTTTTTCTTTTTAATCAGGATGGGACAATTATTCTCTGACTCCTGAATTCAAGTCTAGAATATTTTTAAACCCTACTGAAATCATCACAAATAAATTGCAATATGTGTTACTTGGAAAATAAATTCTTTCATCAGTACATAAACAGAACATAAGACCTATTTAATGTATGCATGTCTTCCTACCAAGCACAGATCACTACTCAAATATTAATAAAACATGATTACTGACTGTAGTCTACGACATGTATTAAAAGAAGAAAATTGATGATAATACCAGTGTATCTATAAAATATGAAGACAACATGTAGAAATGCAGCACCACCAAAACAAATAAACTTGCTCAGATGTTCTGCAACACATTGGTTCTTACATCTTCCCTGGCTGTCAGAGACAAAAATCCTGCAGTTCTTCTCTAGATCTCATTCATTTTTAAACATTTCAAAAGTAAGCCAAATCTTTTCTTGAGTATCTGCACTTTCATTTTTAACATTAAGTACAAAGCTTCCCCCCTGAAACTACATAACTGACTAATGAATATTCTTTTTCACAAATTATGTGAGTGCATGTCATTATATTGCTTTCATTTCCCCTTTTTTGATAGATGTAGCTTCAAATAACACTGTACACTAAATTTGCCAGTAAGATATATTTTTGCAGTGGAAACACCATTCCAAAGTGATTGAGAGAATACCAGAGAGATGAAAGATTATGTACTACTCAAGTTCATACATCATATATTGAAAAAATAATTGGCAACCTTATTTTGGAGTAAATTAACTACAGCACACCTCTATCTCTGCTATCCTTCATGACAGTGAAACACAGTATATTGATATTTACTGTTAGCATAATCACTAGAGAATAATTGCCTCCTTTTAGTCACTAAATAAATCAATTTTACGTACAAGACAAAAATATGAAAAGAAACCAGATATTGTGTTTAAAGAAAACATGATTCATTGTCTGAATTTCTCTCAGATCAACACATGGTATGATTTCCTGATATATATCTGTCCAATTTAATAGGTTTAAATACAGATAATCAGGTTTATTGGTAGCTTCTCATATTTTGGGTGGAAACTGTGCAAGTCAGAGGTTCATTAGCAGGTAAGAAAACAAATTTCCAGTACAAGCAGAAATGTTTCCACAATCTCATATTGAGCCATAGTATAAACACATGAATTAATTTCCAGATGCAATATACACGATATTGAACTCTGCATAGAAGCAAATAGAACCTGCAACAGATATTCCTGCATAACAATCTTTCTTTAGGTGTTTTGTTTCCTACCCCAAATACATTGCAACTAACTTATTTTTCTGGTGTCTCTGAGACGTGTAAGAATCTATTTCACCATCAGCCTGCAGGAAAAAACCTAAGCTTTACCCGGCTTTTAAGAAGTGTTTCACTGGAAATGACATGCATTGTTCTTCATTCTTAAGACCCATGATACAGCAATTATGTCTACACTGCCCATTTTGCGCAAAAAATATGCAAATGAAGCAAAGTGTGGAATACGGCCGCACCTCATTTGCATAATTAATGAGGCTCCATTTTTGCACAAGTGGTCTTTGTGCAAAAAGGAGCTATCTACATGGCTTTTTTGGTGCAAAAACACGCTCTTGCACAAGAGCAGTTCTTCCTGAAAAAAATGCAAAAGAATGGCTCTTGCGCAAGAGGGGGTTCTTGCACAAAATGGAGCCTCATTAATTATGCAAATGAGTTGTGGCAATATTCCAGGCTTTGCCTCATTTGCATATTTTTTGTGTAAAACGGGGGCAGTGTAGAGATAGCTCCAATGAATGGACCGCCCAATATTTTCAAATAATTATATAAGTCAATTCAAAATGATTTTCTGTTGGATAGGGCTAATGGCATATTCTTTCAAAATTAGACAGGTCCTTTTGACATTGAGGTTTGGAGAGGAAGGAGGAGTTGAAAAAATGTTGGAGTAACTCTTATGCAGAGAGGTTGTTTTCTGTAATACAGTACATTGCTATTATAGTATGTACAGGTTCAAACTATGATATAACTTTTGTAAGAATGTTGAAGATTTTAATGCAAATTATATTAAAAGCATATTTTCTCTTGTCACCAATATTATGTTTCAGATGATATAGCCATTACAGGATTATTTTAAAAATAGAACTAGAGCTAGATTGATATGGAATACATGCAGTGAAATCCTGGCCTTAGTGAAATCAGTGAATGTGTGCCATTAACTTCAATGGAGACAGGATTTCACTGCTGGTATTCACAGGTGTGCACAATCTGATCAATCTGCTGGATGATTGTGCAGGTGGGCCTGATGGAGAGAAGAAATGGTTCTGTTTTGCCATAGCAACATTGGACATTAGATAAGTGTTGAATTCAAAAGGTATCATTCCACAAACAAATATAGTGGGCTTCAACATGTTATTTTCTGCCATAAATAATGCCCAAGTTATCTATCCTACCAAAACACTGAATATCCTCTCCATTTCCCATTCAGAAACCTGAGTTCTCCACATGTCTCTAAAACAGGCCCAAACCCAAACCTCATTCAGAACACTTTCAATACTAACTGGAACTTAGACTATTTAGATACATCATCTAGGCAAGAATAAACGATGATCATAAAATCTTTTTTCTATGTCTAAGTAGTTGCAATGCACATCACAAATGATCTTTAAATAAAAGGAAGGCAATGTCTTTTTTTTTTTTTTAACAATACCAGACAAAGATATTAGGAGCCTGTAATTACCTGTAACGGTTAATTCTGTAGTTCTTCTGACAACAAAGAGTCCATATTTTAACTCACAAGTGTAATTTCCAATGTCATCTTCTCTAACCTCCCGGATGATGAGAGTGTCCCTTTTGAACACAATACTCGGTCTCCATGTTTTTACCTTGCATTCCTGTTCAAAGACAATATAATACACCCATGACTTGAATTTAAATTTGGTGAATATTGACTACATTGCCGAAGTTAAAGAACCTAGGAAAGGCTTAGATTACTTATGATATTTCATATACACTATGTGTCCCCAAAATTCTACTTCATTGAGTACCATGAAAGCTGTCTGAATGCAAGAATGGCAGAGAATGTACTCCTTATAACGATGGTGCAGTAAAGGAATATCTTTACTATCTTAATTAATATTGTCTCTGGGACTATTACATATACAGAAAACTTATCTTCATTATATTAATGACAGCTAGAGGGCATGGGAAGTCAGTGTAAAGCAATAATTAATCAAAAAGAAGGGAAGCAGCAGTGAATGAGGAAAAAAGGAAGAAGCAAGTTACATTTCCATTTCTGAAAACACCTTAGAATTTGATTTGAAAGTTTTCACTTATCAATGAGCTTACTATGGACTCAGTGGGGTAGTACAAATTAGACATTGCATTATTTATATATGTAAAATATAACTTGTCTCAATTTAATTACTACTGATAAAATTGTGTATGTTTTATTAATGCTGAAACACGTTCTTATTTTAATTGTTTAACAAGCAGGCCCATCCGCTAAGTTGAAATTTGTTAATGCCTCAGAGCATGTGTATGTGTTGCCAGTTTTTATTGGTTCTCCCTCATATTGTTTTTTCCTCCTTATTTTTTTTAAATTTCCTTGGTTGTATTTCAAATAATTAAAGTAGATCATGTAATTACTGCTGCTTTTGGCCATTTTTCAGGATTTTCCAAACATTGTCTTTCTAAGAAATACGTTACAAGTCAACAGAATAATGTCCTTGCGATTTTTGATGCAACTGTACAAAATAAGCTGCTCACATTGACCAGAATAGCAGCTTTCTGTTCTTACAGAATATAGGCGAGTTTTGTAAAAGGTCATTCTGACTTTTCTTAAAAATAGAAATATGTCCTCACATCTGATAACCCACAATGACATTTTATGAATCCTGGCAACCTACCAACTAAAAGTAGTTTTTGACATAAAATCCTTAGATACTTATTCTATTATATATTTTAAATCATAGAATATTTCAGGTGACACTATTAATAATTATTACCCTACATTTTCAAAGGCAGTGGCATGGTCAGGATCATTCTAGATCATAATTTTTCATAATCACTGGATAATACAGTCTAGGTATTCTATTTATAAAGGGGCTAAGTAAACCTGTATGCTTCAAGCTGAAATATGTTTCAGCTGGTAAATTACAGTTCATGATTCCTGTACACACATACACACACACACACTACTAATTTCAGGTTTACCTAAGAGATCAAAACTATTTTGGTTTATCCACTAGGACACTAGGCTTAAGAAACAGACTCTACAAGGTGCAAAGTGCTCATGCAAAATGCTGAGTACCCTCAATTCCAACTGCTGTCAATGGGAGCTTCATTTAACAAGTACATCACAGAACCAGAGCTTAAATATCTCTCCAGAAAAGCAAATTAGTGCACAGTGTTGAAAGAAAGTTATCAACAACTCATTGAGAAATATGGATATTTTAAGCGAAAATATCCCAGATTTTCTATCTGGGATATTGTTGTTTCACTTTTCCTCCCATAATTTTGTGAATGATGTGAATAATGGACAGATCTCAAGCCTTAAACAGCAATTATTACTCTTGGCTGAATTGTAGGATGTACTATTTAAATTGCATACTAAGGTAAAAATGTGCAGTTTCTTCTGCAAATAATGTTTTCTCTTCATATCGTTCAATGTAAATTTCACATTTGGAAATTAAGGATTATAATAGTGAAAGTCAGAATCTGATATGGGGCAGACAACTGCTGTGTCTGCTTCCCCACCCTGCCTTACCAATAAGCATCATACCAGATATCCCTGATCTCCCTGATAACGTGTTTTTTTTTCTTTTCCAGTTTTGGACTTCCCAGTTGAAAGAGGACCACCAGTTATTTGATTGTTTTGTGATACAGCTAGGTGGGAAGAGGAAGATACCAAATAAGGAACTTTCAATTTTGCCTAAGAAAGCATTTGAATCCTTGTCTCTAGAGGTAAAAACTACATTAAACACTTTACCATCAAGTTCCTTTATTGTCCTATCGCTCTTTGTCTTGTTATTAATGTTTCTTAAATCCATCCAAACTGTATATCACGTCCAAATAAAATGTTGAGATAATTGAAAATGCAGCAGAACTTGACATCATATTTTGTTGAAGGCAACAGAAGTCTTCTGTACTCCTTACCTTATACCATAGGATTTCAGGCTCTTTATATGGACTTAAAAAATCCT
Source organism: Pelodiscus sinensis (assembly GCF_052426305.1). NCBI lineage: Eukaryota > Metazoa > Chordata > Testudines > Trionychidae > Pelodiscus > Pelodiscus sinensis. The sequence continues at coordinate 207,175,482 of NC_143052.1, forward strand.
CTATGTCAGGGCATGAGATTTCCTTGCTTTTGCTAAGTTCAGCTTTTTCAAAGTACTTCATCTTTGAATGGTAGCAAAGTCCAGTGTCATTTTCACCCACTGTCAGCGAAATGGATACTTTCATACAGTAAGTAGAGTTTCTGTAATATAACACAAATAAAAATAATAGGCCCAGTGTGAAAAATAAATTCCAGTCACATAATTGTTTTGATGCAGTGATATTCATCCTAGGCAGGGAAGGTGTCTATGTGTGTGTGTGTGGGGGGGGGGGGGGGGGGGAAATCAAACTATTCTTGCTTTATATATTTTGTGGGAAGGGGCTCTTCTCTTTCCAATCCCAATCTCAACCACTAAATTTTAATGTAATAACAGTAATTGGCTTGAATCCATGATTGAACCCTTTCCTTTTCTCTACCTTCCCTTCCCTCCAGACTGTTCATTGTTGGGCAGCTTCCTCCTAAGAGAAGGCCAAGAAAAGCTCCATGCACTAACCAGCAAAAAACCTTAATCATCCTTTTGACAAACACAATCACAACAGCTCTCTGGGGTGAGCAAATCAGCTACTGCACAGCAGCCTAGTGTCAAATTGGGACTTTTGGCATCACACCATGAATTGGAGGGTTAGCCTCCTATTCATCACATTCAAGCAGGTTTTCAAGGGAAGCAATAATTCAAACTACAGTTTTAAACAACATTTGATTAAAAATCAGACTTGTGGCCTTTCACTCCATAGAAAACAGTTGAGTCTAAGTGTATTTTAAACTAGAGAGCTACTGGCTTGTTTACCTTAGTTTCTCATCCCCATATTCCCAGGCCTAAATGTTACCCCGGCAATATCCTCAGCTTTGGGCTCTGCAACTTATTACTTTCCTTTGGTGACCATATGTTGATATGCCAGACAGTCGGAGCCTGGGGAACATTGTTTTGCTTTCTTTATTTTGCTATGTACTATAATTAGTCTCAAAGACAAAATGACTCAAAAGGACTTATTTTTTCATTTTGGATTTCCAGACAGGCAGGATGGGAATACCTAAGGTTAAGAACTCTCTAGGAGTGCACTGTGACAGTGCAACTATCTTCCCCTACTGTTCTGTAAATGCATTTGACCCTAATCTGCTGAAAGTGGCTCCTGTGGAGCACACTAAGACATTTTTCCTTTACTTATTTTCACTCTCAGACTCTGTGAGATGACTGCTGATTTACAAGAGACAAGTGTACACCTAGCTTTGCAGGCTCTGAAAGATAGCTGCCTTTTCAAATTGTCTTTAGATATCTTAATATCTGCTTTCTCTTTTGGTTTACCAAGAGGTGATTAGAAGGTGACAAGACAGAAACATGGCATACGAATCGCACCACAGTCTCATAGCATAGTAATTCTGCCAGTGACTTCAAGTCAGAACAGGTAAGGGATCTTCCCTAGAATGGAGTCATCTTGAGTTCCCATTCTTGGCACTATCTGATACTTTCTATGAACACTTGTGATTAGAGTTAATACAACTACTGTATCCATCACAAACAATTTATTCTTTGAATATAGGGCATTCCAAAGTCACAAATTGTTCTAAGTTGTAACCTAAGTAGGCCCATATAGGTATTTCTCCCCCCCCCCCCCGCTTTTTCATGACTGGAAATCCTACCCTTTCTTGGAAAAAAAGAGCTAAAGCAATTCATTAGGAGCCTAGATTTTGTCATTGTCACAGTGGGAACATGCTACTGAGACAGGTAGAAGGAGATAAACAGGCATAAGGAATTAGATTAGAATATTTTAAATTTTCTTCTTTCCTCATGTCTACACAATGAAGAAAGAGGTGTTTCATAACCCCTCCCTGTCACCCCATTTGAAAATTCTTTCCTAAAAGAGTCAGAAGGGGAAACCACTTAACCTGTAATTTTGCTTCTCTCAAGTTACCAAGTAGGCAGGAATCTCATTCTTGGCTTGCATCTCTGTGGAACACATTACTCAGGAGATTTTCCTGTCTAAGGATTTTGTTTAATGTCCAAGAATAGGCTAATCAACAGCCTTGTCCTGCAGAGCATATGCCAACATGAGGTACATCAGAGGCACCAGAACATTACTGCTGCTTCCCTCTTGACTCTGGTCAGCAAAAGAAATGGGGCCTCTAACTTTTAACCTGTGCAGATGCCTGAGACAGTTAGGGCCTGAATGCTTTTTCTGGTCTCTGGTTGCAGTGGACTGGTTTGTTACAGATCACTCTTTCAGTACTTTCTCTGTCATTTCTTTCAACGTTTATTTTGTGGCATGTTTGAGGTTTCATCCCCCACCCCCACCCATGGCTTGTCATTTTATAAACTCCCAGCAGAAAGCAATATCAGCATTATCATGACAATTTAGAGATGATACAAGTTACTCAAGATAGTTAGCAATCTCACAAAAATGGATACCTGGGGAACAAAATGGCAAATGCAAACGGACTTTGGAAAACGTAATCCCAATAATACATATAAAATGATGGAGTCTAAGTTAGCTGTTACCACTAACAGAAACAAAAGACAGGACTATGCAGCACTTTAAAGACTAACAAGATGATTTATTTTTAAAGTGCTTTAAAGTGCTGCATAGCCTTCCTGTCTTTTGTTTCAGCTGAACCAGACTATCGGGGCTGCATCTCTATCACTAACAGAAAGATTGTGGAGTCACTGTGGATAGTTCTCTGAAAACATCTGCTCAATGTGCAGTGGCAGTCAAAAAACTAACAGAATATTAGGACCCATTAAGAAAGAGAGAGATAAGACAATAAAAATCATAATGCTACTATATACATTCATGGTATGCTTGAATGTTGTGTGTAATTCTAGTCATCCATCTAAAAAAGATATAGTAGAGATGACAAAGATAAAGAGAAGGTCAACAAAATGATTAAGGGAAAGGAACAACTTTTGTATAAAGAAAGATTAAAAGAACTAGGATTGTTCAGTTTAGAAAAGAGATGAATATGAAAGAGGTCTATAAAGTTATGAATGCTATGGAGAAAGTTAACAGGGAAGTGTTATTTACCACTTCTCATAATAGAAGAAGCAAGAGTCACTCTGTGAAATTAATGGGTAGCAGCTTGAAAACAAACAGAATGAAATAATCTTTTGCACAATGTACAATAACCCTGAGGCACTCATAGCTGGGGGATGTTGTGAATGCCAAAACTATCACTGAATTCAAACATAACTGGCTTCCTCCATCAATGACTGTTAGTCAAGATGGTCAGGAATGCAATCCCATCATCTGAGCATCCTTTAAGCTCTGACTAAGCTTCTGCCAGATTCTGGGATTGGATGACAGGGATGGATCACTTTATAATTTCCCTATTCTGTTCCTTCCTCTTCAAGCATCTGGCAGTGACTACTATTGGAAGACACAGTATTGGGCTAATTGATTTGTACTGCTATGACCTTTCTAATGTTCTTATAGTTGTAATAATTTACTAATGCTTCTATTCTCTGGTTTTTTGGTTGAGTAGGGTTTTTTTTTCCTATTAAAAAAACCCCACACTTTGGAATTGGTATGGCCTTACCACTTTTCAGAGCATACTACACTGGTGGTTTCTTTTTGTAATATGTTAGAGAGGAAGCTTTTCTGTCTGTCTTGAGAAGAAAATGGCTAAGCTAGGATTCATGAGTGGGAGTTCTTGTGCCTTTTATGTCCATAGCTATCCTGAGGGTATAGTCCAGAATCAAATCTGAATTGCAATAATAAAATTGCAAATTGCCAAATATTTTGTGATATGAAACCTCCAACTTTCAGCCAGCTCTAGTTTTTAATCCCTGATTTTTCCAAATAGAAGTTGTATTGGAAACACTCAAAGACCCTGAAAGATGCATCTAATTGGCATAAATTGGGATTGAGTTAAAATACTTCATGTTAGAACCCAAAGCTTCATGAATACCCATAGACTATTGCAGTATTTCATGCATGCTTTTTAAATAAAAAATCATCATGAAATGTAGAGGAGTGAGACCTTTAAGTGGAAGACAGTGAAGCTCAGGAATCAATTTGTGTTTATTGGATCAAGGCCGGCCTACCTCTGTCTTGTTGACATTTTAGTTTCCTTGTGTTTGTCTTACAGTTTTGAATATATGAAGCCATAATACTAACATCTTTAAGGCACTATAAAGAGACATTACCTAGTACTATGACAGCAAAGCTATAATAATGACACACACTTACTTTAGCAAGAAATTGAGACTGCAAACCAACAATAATAATAAATAAAACAAAGCACTTTGAGTCTCTTTATAAACACATCTGCTTTTTTTATTTCTGCCACAGCACAGTTGCCTATGTACTAAGCAGAAGAGAAAGGAACCAGGGAGATGTTACCTTCTGTAGAGATAAATTATGTCTCAGATTGTAGCATTTGATCTAACAAGTTATCAGTTAACAATATTGTGAAAAAAAAGTCAACTGACTGGTAGGCTATGAAGAATTGCTGAGTAGTGCATTTTTAAAGTATTTATTAGGGAAATCTATGCAAATATTCAATGAAATAGTGGAAATCCAACACAAAGCAGCTTTTACCAAATAGACTTAACCGATGTTTTCACCTATGAGCTAAATGGGTATACCCCTAGTAAATGAAGAATAATATCCCCTGATTAAAAGAGAAGGAAATACACTGTGGGTAGTTTCATAAAATGATTCCTTTTTGTTTTGCTTTTAGTTGGTTATGTGCTGAACTCTGGCCCACTGAATAGCTCTGTGATCAGTTGGGCATTGTGCCAATACACACTTGCTTAAATTTAAAATTTTGCACTTATACCCTAGGCAACCTGCTCTGATTGAATATGGGGACATGTACTGACTGAGTTGTTGACTTTAGAAGGGTTGGCGGCAACATTTTTAGTGTTGCAACAGGTCAATAAAAGAATGAAATAATCTCAGGTATTTTCAAATACTGAAGTGTTGATGGTTTTACACACACATTTTGAATTTACCCTAAATCCAGATGCTTTGATGACTCAGGACTATCTAGCCTGTTTACATGAACTTTATCAACCTCCAAAACAATGTTTCTGGAAATGATGGCACCACATAGATGAACAATAGCTGGCTGTTACTATACCATGGAGACAAAGTTTTATGGAAAAAGTTTTCAAAAATTACGTAAAAGGTAATTTTCCCTCCCTGAACATTCCACGTGTTAAGTGATTTTTTTCTATAACTGACAGACATCTGCATGGTGAACTTGTATTCAGAACCACATCTGTATGAATTTGACAGGATATTTAAATTCTTGAGCTTCCCTATGTGGAGGCAGGAAAAGGAAATAAGGGAATTTGTGTGCAGCCATCTTGGTCTTGTTAACAAGAGAGCAAGAGTCACGCTAAGTCTGTGGCCTGACAACGTGAGATCTGTAATTAGACGCTGCCTTTGCCTCTCGCCTCCATACGGAGATAAGGATAGAATGCTGACTCTGGCATGGACCTTGAGATAAGGAGCATCTGGGTGGAACTAAAATAACTGTTAGCCATTGGTGTTTGTAATGGGAAGGAGACTAATTGTTATTGTTATTATATCTAATGGACAGTATATAAACTGCTTCATAATTGCTTGTATTCGAAGATCTGCCTTGGAGGGAGGGAGGGGCTTCCCCCCCCCCGTCCGAACCAGTTTTTCCCTTGCTGCAGCTTGTAATAAAACTGCCTCTGGCTACTTGTTGCTTACAAACGCAGAGTGAGGACAATGTTTTCTTCCACACCTACTTTTCCTATTAAGGTAATTTTTTACCACACAAACAGTAAAGTGGCAGTGGGCAAAATCCATCCATAAATGTTAAGTCTACACAATGCAGAAATAAAGCAAAAGGTTTCCTGAGGGAAGAAAAGATACAAGTATTATATGTCCAGATATTTTATTCAACTTTGTGCATAACATTGCTATAACACATAGGGTACGTCTTCGCTACAGGATGAGGTCACATTAAGATATGCAACTTCATCTACGTTAATTGCATAGCTGACGTTGAAGTACCTTAATTTGACTTCTGGAGCTGTTCACACTTCAGGAAGTTAAAGTGGAAACACTCTCCCTTCAACCTCCCTTACTCCTCATGGAAACAAGACTACTAGCACTGACCAGAGTGCCCCTCAATTCAAATTAGTGCGTCTTCACTAGACCCGCTAATCTGAATCCTGGATCGAAGAGCAGTAACTTTGATCCTCTCTGTAGTGTAGACATACCAATAGTGTTTAATAAATTAAGGACCGTTATAAGCAATTTCCTCCTAATAATTGATGCCTATAATTGTGGGGAGAGGCAGGCATGAGCATTTGTGGCCACAAAGTGGGTACAAACCTCAGTGTATTTGTCAGTATTTTACCATTCTGTATTTTACAGTATTTTACAGGTTCAACCAAGCTATTAACTTCTTGTGTTTATAAATACAGGTTTGACTTCTATGATCTGGACTTCTATAGTCCATCAGCATCTGTGGTCTGGCATCTTCATGGGTGTTCCCAGGCTTGATCACTTATGAGGAAAAGCGGGGCTCTGTTATCAGCAACTTCTCCCTCACCTTCCCAGAATTTCTGGAGGAGCACAAATAGCTCGTTTGTGGCACTCAAGCTCAGGGGGACAAGGAGAGATGGGAAAGAATGGGGACAAGGACACCAAGGAGAAGGCAGGGTGACTTTGGAGTTTCACAACTAGAGGGCCAGAATAGCATCCCTGCAGCTGGCAGAGGGAGCCAGGAGCACAGCCCATGTTGCCTTATACTTAGCCCCCAGACACTGGGCTCCACAACCAGTCTGCCTCTTCCCCCAAGTAACCCTCTTGTCCTCATTCTGTCAATACCAGCCTGTTTGCTGACACCAGAGCAGAGCCCTGCAGCCAGCAGCAGTAGAGGGGCTAGCTAGCATTGACTTCCCCAGATCCAGCAGATCCCCTGGTTCAGGACTAATCAGCTCTCAAGGGTTCCAGGCAAGAGAGGAAAAACCCATCGAAGAAATAGTAATCAAATGGATAATTAAGACAATAATCTAAAATGTTATTAGTTGATAATATTTCACAAAACTATGTTTTGTTCCAATTTTTATCACTAGCTATGTTTTTTAGTGGATGCTGGAAAAGGCTAATACAGCTAAAGCATTAAGAGCACTATTTATTTACAGTCAACTAAATTCAAACCTACAATGGTAGTGTTAATATTAACAAGACAATTCTACTGTCATATATCGGTAATTAAAATAAATAGCTAACACTGTCAGCATTTGATACCTACACAGAATCAACTATGAAGCAGAACATAAGACAGGAGGTATATAACATCTATTGAGTTACACATTTATACAGTAGCAGTCTGGAGCCTAAGGGGCAAAGAGATCCAGAAAATCAAGGATCATGTTATTGGAAAATAGAAATGTTTCATAAACTCTAGACAGCTTATTTTGTTAGCAACCAATGCAGCCATAATTCAGACTCAAGGGACTTGCTTAGGAAAAACGTCAGTGGGTAACCTGTAGAATGTAAGCCTCTCAACTGTTTGTTATTTTATAATGGCCTTGCAAATTTTTCCTTATTCCTTTGTCCCCCTAACACAACAATAGAACTTAATTTGTCAGCTTTGGTCCTCATTTTATCTTCTGAAGATGACCCAAGTCAGAATCTAGTGTAGAGAATTGCAGAATGTACTTAGATTATGTTCTATTCCAGGGGGGAGGGGGGTGACCTCCAGCACTCAGGCCACACAGAGTTTGTCAGGGTTAGGCACTGGTGGGTAGGCAAATGCTTTGTTTACTTGAATGTCTGCAGACACAGAGCCCCACAGATCCCAGTGGCTATAGTATGCGATTCCCAGCCAATGGCAGCTGCGGGAAGCAGCGCAGGCCAGGCCACCACGTCCTGCAACTTCCATTGGCTGGGAATCGCAAACGGTGAGCTGCAGGGTTCTGTGCCGGCAGACACTTGGGTAAACAAAGTGTCTGGTATCCACTGATGGTTAACCCTGACAAGCTGTGGGCGGCCAACATGTCAGATGTTTCCCACCCTCTTTCTAGTATCTCAGGTACAACTTGTGGTTTTTTTCTTTGAATAAATATTCAAGTACTAAAAGTATATGGAATGCAGTAATAAGGACATGTTTATACTGCAAGCTTCTTTCAGAATAAACTTTTCTGAAAGATATCTTCCGGAAAAGATTATTTTGAAATAGAGTGTCCACACTACAGAGAAGCCTCAAAATTAGTCCAAAGCAGGTTCCCCTAATGTGGGCATGCTATCTGAACTTAGAGCCCCAGGAGGTACTGGGGAGGAATAACAGAATGGCCCTGGTGAGGAGCTATTTTGACATGGCAACAGTGGAGCGTCTACACTTACCCTCTTCTGAAAAACTTTTTCAGAAAAGGGCTTATACTTTGTGGAATGAGGTTTACCACCATCAGCAAAAGCTGTTCACTATTTCGACTTTCTGTCGAAATAACGCAACTGCAATGTGGATGCTAGTATTGTTTTTCTGGAATAACAGGAGTTATTCCAGAAAAATGGTGAAGTGTAGATGCAACATAAGAAGGAATAGACAACAGAACAGTCAAACGATTAAGTGGAGGAGGAGGAAGAAAGAGAAAATGCTCACCCAGGGTACGTCTACACTAGCTCGTTAGTTCGAGCATGAGTTACTCCTCCTTCCACGAGGAGTGATGATAGTTCGAATTAGGACCTTTAATTCCAACTACCTACTCCGTGCCATGTGTAGCTATGGGCACAGAGTTCGGACTAAGGGGGATTTAAAAATGGCGGTGCCCGGGAACATGCAAATGAAGCGTGGGATATTTAAATCCCGGGCTTCATTTGCAACTCCGCTTGCCCTCATTACCCTGCCTAGCTCAAACTAATAAGCTAGTGTAGACATACCCCCAGAGATCATGTAAATGATAAGGGAACATGAAAGAGAATACGTGTGTGTGCACTGTGTGAAGTTAGTGATTATGATTTGCGGGGATCTCTTAGAACAAGAGGAGGCATTTGGGCCTACAAGACCATAACCTCATCAAAGAACACAGAAAACTGATGGATCTGGAATAGGGAGGCCAGAAGGACTGAAGGAAACATGGCTTTCTCCTCCACTTTCTGACCCCATTGAAACCTCCCCATGGAAGCTCTGCAAGTTGTGAAATGAACATTCCACAAGGGGTCATCCTTATTCTACCCCACACTGAATGTACATGGTAGATTATGACTCTGTTATTCCCCTACCCCTCTCCCACTCTGCACTTTGGCTACACATTCTTAAAATGTGAGGTGTGATTGATACACAAGTGGCTAAAAATAGCAGCATAGATGGTGACACAGATTTCATCACAGATTGTACAAGCCTGCTTCAGACATACTTTGATTGCGAACCCAAGCTGAAGCCCTCACTACTCCATCTCTCCTGCTATTTTTAAACTGTGCTAGCAAATCGATAAAGCCATTGTTAGTCAGTTCCCAAAGAGAAAAAAGCAAGAACATTAAACCACAGTCCATATAGACTTCTACTACTCGCACCATTTTCAAAAGTCAGCAAGTTTACTGTGCTTAGCAGTATTCTGCATCAACTCCCAACTCTGACTACTGCTGCAAGTATACTTTTTGTTAAATGTGCCATTCAGCTCTTAGTAATATTTCTGTAAACATCATTAATTGAGGTGGCACAGGTAAAAGCAGAAGCAGAATTCCATCCATTGTGTTTGCTTCACTACCACAGAATTATTTCAATGCCTGAAAATTTGGGAAAAGCATTTGCATAATGGGCAGAAAGGCTTTTCTTGTTGATAATGTAGTTTTTATGCTCTAGTCCAAACTGACCTCAGTTGAATTACACAAAAGATGCTCTCTTCCCTTTGCAGGTCATGTAAAAAAAAAAAAAAAAAAAACACACACCACCCTATATGTACCACAATGAAATAAACCTCTGTGAGCACTATATCACAGCAGTGCCCTATTTCCATAACACTGAGCATAAGTCCCACAAGATATTTATTTTAATTAGCAGATTCATATTAATCAAACTAGAAGTACTGAACTGCTTTATTTTCTGTGTCATTTCTCAGAAGCTGTAACTTTAAAGCTGTATCCTCTCCTAACAAAGCAAGTGCACACAGTGCAATCCAAAACTCCCCCTTGTCCTAATCAGTGTCATCTGAAGAGGATGTCAGGTTTATACAATGTAGTCCCACAATGATTGTAATATTTGCTGATTGTAATATTTTCTGATAGGTAAAGAGCATCTGTGCCTTGTTCCAACTTCTGCTCTACAGTGCATGTGTTTAAAGGAGCTACTGATTTTCAATTTCACTGATGCTTTGATACAAAAATTAGCCTTCAGAAAACACACTTTTCCTTTGTAGCACTCAAAAATAATAATTAAGGCTTCCCTCATGAGTAAATCAGTAAGATTTTTCCTAATATTCCACAGTTCTGTCTTGTGCTCTGCCTCATTAAAAGTCTGAGTCAAACTCATTCTTTTTGAAGACTCAAGACTACATTGGTGTGTTCACACATTTTCGTAAAATTTCAATTCCTCAAAAAAATAAATGCTGAAGTATTTTATGAAAAGACGATGCAGTAGAAAGATCTTGAAATGGCAATTATCCAATGGTTCAAGTGAATAAAATACAGTTGAATTGAATCATTTCTTCACAAAACTTTTTAGCAGAAGTTATGGTTTATTAAAAAAAAATTCAAAGCAAATGCTCCAGCTTCTTACACTATAAGCAATTATTGTAATCACTCGTGGTTTCACTGAGAATTCAGATACCTATAATACGGAATCTGGCAGAATTTAAGAATGAGATCAGAGATATCATGTACACAAATATTCTTAATCCTAACCCTCTAAATCAGATGTGGACAAGAATTTTTGATGGGATGGGACACTCCAAGGTTTTGGTAAGTGGTCAAGGGCCACATTTTTCTATGGTAGAGCTGTGGGGTCTGGCATGTAGGTTTGGTTCAGAAGAGAGCTTGGACTAAGAGACTGAGGTGGGGTCTGAAAGGGAGCTTGGATGAAAGACGGGGTTTGATCTGCACCAGCAACTTGGAATTCAGGCTCCAGGAGAAGGTATTGGTGTAGGAGAGGATTCTGTCCTAGGGAAAAGATTGCAGGGCTTGGGAGGGAGTTGTGCCTTAGGCGAAGGGGGTGCAGAGGATTTGGGTGATAATCTGGAGCAGGGGAATAGAGTGCAAGGTTGGGGGGTATAGTTGCAGGACAGGATTCAGGAAGCCACGTAGGAGAGGGGCAGGGTATGGGAGGGAGTTGAGACCTGGAGGAGTGGAGGAAGGGGAGTGCAGAGGGATTGGCTGGTGACTTGGGACAGGAAGGCTGGTGGCCTGGGGCAGGGAGTTGGAAGGAGGGAAAGGGTATGTGGTGCCAGAGGCAGGCTCTGACTAGAAGGCGCTTACCTTGGCAGCTCCTGTCCAGCATCCCTGCAGGAACCTGAGGCAGGTTTCCTGTCTGCCACAGTTCCAGGCTGCTCAAAACAGCTGTCTGCTCCATGTGGCTCCCTGCTGGGGAGGAAAGGCTTTATGAGCTGTCACCTACTCCTAGCAAAATTTCTTAGCTCCTATTGGCCAGAAACCAGACAACGGGAATGGAGAGATTTTGCTGGAGAAGGTGGGGGCAATGTACAAAGCTTCCTCCCTCCCCTTGCCCAGAGCAAGGAGCCACAGGGAACAGCCAGCTGTTTAAAGGGCCATGAGTTGCTCTGTATGGGTATGTCTACACTACCACCCTAGTTCGAACTAGGGTGGTTAATGTAGGCAACCGGAGTTGCAAATGAAGCCCGGGATTTGAATTTCCCGGGCTTCATTTGCATATTGCTGGGCACCGCCATTTTTAAATGTCCGCTAGTTTGGACTCCGTGCCCGCGGCTACACACGGCACGAACTAGGTAGTTCGGATTAGGTTTCCTATTCCAAACTACTGGTACACCTCATTCCACGAGGAGTAACGGTAGAAGTTACATATTGTGCAAACAGGTACTATTTCTGAAAAAGTTTGCTATTAAAAAGTTCTTAATGGAAATCTGCTTTGGGGAATTGCACTTAAATCTGGGACCCTTGCAAAAGCATCACAGCTAAATTTACCTTCACTCTTCCCTAGGAAGTTCATGATTGCTCTCACAACTATTCTGATACCCCCACTTTAAAATGAGTATGTAGCCTATGCTCAGCGATACTAATGACCACTCATTGTTTGATTCATTCAGCATAGTTTTAGATACTCATTTTCCTAGACTGATTTGGTAATTCCTGGGCCAGTTATTCTTTTCCTTTGGAGAGGGGATTATATGAAGCTCTATAAATCAAACTAATAACTGCTCTACATTTCTGGTGTACTGCTAAGACTGGATGTGGAAATATCAGACTTCTGTGAATAAGCTTGTCCTGTGGCAGTCCTTACCACACTGGCAAATTATAAACTACTGGGGGCAGAGGGTGGACAAGAAAGGGAAATAAATAAACCTGATCTAATTAAATTTGCAATCTGATTTTTTTATAATAATGGAAAAACCTTGAAGTTCTTGAGAGAGATTTTGCAGAAGTATCGCAGATAAGAATTATAGCATTTGACTCAATAAATAATATATGATGATACTTTACAATTTTAATGTGCCTTCCATCCAAGAATCTCAAAGTGCCTCCCAATAGCTAATAAGTTTAACCACACAACATTCCCTTTGAGATGATATTTCATCCTCATTTTCCTTACTGGGGAACAGGAAAGTTAAATGAATGTCCCAAGATCTCACCTAAGATGTCATTCTTCTTACATGAACATTCTAAATAAAATATTACAGATGTGCCTGAAAATGCTGCACTGGGCAAGTTTATAAATTTTAAAACATGTAAGTGTCAGAGCTAGGAATAGTGAATTGTTGTCAAAGAACTTCCAGCTAAATTAGGATACCATCACAAACCAATTCCTGAACCTTTGGACACTCTCCCAGTTTTATTAAAGTCCCAGCATAAGCCTGGTTTGTTTTTATGCCAAGGCTCCGAACTCACAAAAGAATTAAATGCAGTGACCCCATTTTTTCTGCAGCATTCAAAAAGATGTTCAGCTTGTTTTCCTAATGTTCCTCACATAACATAAAAACAACTGTGTGCTTTTATTACTCTCAAAAGCCAGCTTTCCGTCTTTTGTGGTAGGGCCCAATCAGAATGAGACACATTTGAGAAGCCTGAATAGTCTGTAGGTACATGCATTTGAAACTGTATCATTCTTTGTCTCTGCCTCTGCAAATGAGTCAGAGAATAAAATAAATAGGCTGTAGTCTCTTCAGCTGCCTCAGTGAGTGGAGCAGCATGTGTGTGAGGCACAGAAGGGTGCCGGAAACCATGATGACATCTTTTCATTTCTTGGCATGGTTATCAACACATCGCTGCTCTTTCTAATCCTCAGAAGGATGACTCATCCATTGTGTCTGGCAGTAAAAATCCAAATCCATATAGATTGTGAACAGCAGTAATAAGAATGGAGAAGGCATACCTAAGTGGACAGAAGCTTCAGAGGGGTAGCCGAGTTGGTCTGTACAGGATAAACTTAACAACCAACAAAGTCTGGTAGCACTTTAAAGACTAACAATGAGCTTTCATGAGCACATCCCACTTCTTCGGGTTCAAGTGATTTTACCTAACTGGGGACGTATGAAATGTCTCTTTCTTGCACTTTGACAAATGTACCAGTGGGTTAGCTTTGCACATTCTAATTTTCATATAAAGTGTGAAAATGAAACTATACACATCTAGGTGAGTTTAACAGAAATCACTGAATTTCATTGGCATTTATTCTACGTTGAGGCCTAGCTCCCAGTCCTTATTTAGGCTGTAGGATGGTGATTTCCTACTCCTTCCAATACATACCTTTCTAGACATAGTGAAGGATTGTACCTTTCTCCCACATACCTGCTGGATTTTCTGGGGACCATTTTGACCCATTCCCATATCTATAGTCTTCTGGTAGGCCAGCATGTAAGGTTACTATGCTATTTACATCCCAGGGTGCCTACTGTTGTCTTCCCAGCCCCCTGTTTCTGTATCAGAAGGGATCTAAAGTCTCCAGCTGGGAAAATGCTGACTTCCTCAGTCTTCACCTTTTTCTCCAGCATAAGACATTCTAAAATGCATCATGTAGTTACTTCCTAGGCACAGTGATTATTAAACATTGGCTTAAAGCCTAGTCACAGGATTGTATAATAAAAATAAGTGAATAAAGAAGCTACTGTGCCAAGAAATACTTAAAATCACAGTGAGTGGGAAGCTTAATCTAGTTTATCCTTCACTTGCCAGACTTAACTACTCCAGCTAATGTACTTCAGTCAGAAATCCCTTTACAAACCTGAGACTAAAAGCATGGTGAGTGCTTGTACATTTTATATTCATTAAAGATTTTGATATATTTTTATTTATGGTATTCCCTGATTCGTTTTCAATATTTGGATGCTAAGAACAACTTAAAATATATGCCTCTTCTCTTTTATCTCTTGCATATTTATTTAGCTAAAAAAATCATATTCCTGACACTGTCCTGATCAGTCAAAAATTATAGTGTAAAGTCAGCAAAGGAGATTCTATTTTTTGGTCCCTTCTGCCATCTCAGATGGCTTTTTTAAAATAAAAAGTTAAAGGTTTTCTGGAAGTTTCTCAATAGAGTGCAGAACAACATTAGTAGCCAGACCAATATTCTTTATTTTTAGGTATCCAGTATGTAAAAATGGCAGAATAAGATCCCCAAAAAACCTTTCCTTCAAGACCTTTTCCATGGAATTCTGTTATTTAAATAACAGAAGGAACAGCTACAGCAGCACGATTAATTCTGTTCATTGGTAGTTGAGACTTTTTTTTTTTTTTTTTAAATCATGTTTGGAACACCAAATCAAGTATTTTCAACATTTCCTTTTGATTTTGAGGATTTTTCATTTAAATGTTTAAAAATAAGAAAACCAGAAATAATGCCAAATCAGAATATCATTATGAATGAAAAAGTTGAAGTATTTTATTTTTGAAATATTAAAACATTTTGGAATGTGGGTGGGCTTTTATCCAAGGAATTTGCCAGAATTGACACAAATTTGCAAAAATGTTTAGGTTAGTCTGAATCTCCATTCCCCCTCCCCTACACAAAAGAAAAAAAGTTTTAGTTGAAAGAGTTTTCCGAGCTCTAGAAATAATCTCAGTTTAATCAATTTAAGATCCCAATGATCTGAAGCTTTCCCAGCTTCTATCATTTAGCTGTCCTTCCTGGACTCTATTCATAGGCATGACATTCACTTCTTCCATAGCTTCTTAGCCCTCCCAGATAGATACCTGTGGGAAACAGGAGCTGTCTACAGATAATCTCTGGCTTTCTAATGGAGTAACTCACCTGAATTTCTCTTCCTTAAAGGAAAGCTGCCTGTACTTACAGGAGACACCACTTGTAATCTGCAGTCACATGACAACTCCTCCCATCTAGGGATATATCTACAATAAAAGACCCCTACCATAGATGTGATTGACTCTGGTCAGCTGACTCCAGCTAACACTGTTCAGGTAACTAGGCCATAAAATTGCTGTGTAGCTATTCATTCTCAGGCTAGAGCCTTTTTATGGTCTCAGGTCCCTATCACTAGCCTGACCCTGAATGTCTATATTGCTGTTGTTAGTTGACCTGGGCTCTAAGACTTGGCACACAACATGAAAGTGCTGAAACAAGGATGTACATGTACTCCCTAATACAAAGCCTAATGTTAAGGAGCGGGCAAAGCCTATTGTACACCTGCTGAAATTATCTTAAAAGGCTTGATTATCATTTACACTGCTAGGACATTTAAATGGAGTTATACTGTATATGAGAATCAGACCCACAGTGTCTAATTTTGTAATAGCTTGACCATGAAAATGAGTTACATTATTATAATTAACTTGGAAATGCTTTCTTTTTTGCCTTATTCTACATGTCTTGTTAGCTGTTCCATTATGGCCTTTGCAGGGCGATATGCTATTGCGTAAATTAGGTCACCTTATCTTAAATTACTCAAGCAACATGAATCTAACAAACAAATAAAACTCATTTCACAAAATGCTAAGATTGCAAAGTTGAGTGTTCAAACAATCCATTGATTCCACTGATTTAAATGCAACTTCTCAAAGAGTGAAGTGGTATTCAGCCTGAGCAAGGAATTTACACTCAGTCTGAATGAGACAGTAGTTTTGTGAAAATAATAATATATGATCATGTGACACAAATACATAACAGGCTGTCTTTGATTAGGGTGACCTCTTTCCTTCTAGGTTCTGGGCCCTCTGCTTTGGGACTTTTATTTAGAACACTGCTCTAATGATCTAGAATTAACCTCCTCTTTGCTTATATTTTCCTGTTTTTAATACGTTTATGTTATATAGCATTGTAATTTTTCCACTAAATACTTCAAAAATATCAAAAAGCATTTCTTCTCAACAGGGACAACAACAGTACATTGGAGCATCTATTCCAAGTATAGAAATACTATGAACCAAATTACTGAAGAAAAATATTCTAGAGAACTACATCATTTTTCAGAATATAACTAATATATCTCCATTTCAAATTACTGACAGAGAAAGGGGCAACACCAACATCCAAACTGAGGATACAGATTGTAGCACACTAATTACATATGCAGAGAGGCCTTTGATGAATTAGGTTTACATAAAAAGTTGGCGATGCCATATTGCAATTTTTAGGAGGGAAATGTTTATAATGCTCTTTCTGAATTATAAGCATTTTTGGTTGGTCATACTTCATGAATGAAATCCTAGCCATTTTGGAATCAAAGGTAAAATTCCATTGATTTCAATAGGGCCAGGTTCATCCTATACATATGCAGATTAGTGGTAGAGATGTCTCTCTCTCATTTGTTATTATGAAACCGAATGCATGAAAAAGTTATGTGATTATTACAAATTTATCTACTTCTACTTTTAAGAGCTATAGGAAGTTAAATCACCTTCTGGCTGCACCATAATAATTTCCACAGTAGCCCAATTGTGATGTCTCGTGACTATAATGAAACAGCAATTGCAACAGTTGAATTCTTAAACCAAGATCATATTCTCATGCAAATGTACTTAGATATAAAGAACATGATGACAGGAATATGGAAAGTTGAGTACATGCTATTTTGTATATGTACATAAACATGATATATGTGCACTTGTTTCTAAATAAAATATTTTGTCTGGCTTTTTAATTGATAACTGTGGATGGGTATGGGGTGGGGACCCACAGATATAAAGGAGTCTGATTCAGGTTTAAGAATGAAAACAGAACTCAAAAGTATTTTCAGATATATTATAATGTAAAAGGAACCCTCTGTTTTAATGTGTGAGATATTTTATACAGAACACTATTATCTCGAGAATGATTCAGCATGACAGCAATCAGACAGAGATATGCAATCCAATCTATTCCTATAGGAGGAAAATAGTTTTAAAACCAAAGTAATCTTCACATGATAATAAATGCTCTCAGAAAAACAGAGCATGAAATACATTTTCCTGTTTGGATATGTGTTCTTTTTCTTCTGTAAATATTGCTGAATGAATAATAATCAGTGCTCTGCTACACTTTAAAGTTGAACAATGGGAAAAAGAGAAGTTTGTTTTGTTTTGTTTGTTTGCTGATCCTTTTTACAATTGATGTTTGATCTCAGTAGTGACAAAATGAAGAGGAAGAGGAACATAAAGATTACTTCCTGGTTCCTTCACCTTCTCCCTGCAAAAAGTTAGATAAGCTAAGTTTTTCTAAGCTAAACTATTTGGTGGCGACTTATTTCCTCAAAGGCTTACTTAAGACTAAGAAAATTTAAAAAACAACAATGGTCCTGTAGCACTTAAGAGACTAACAAAAATATATAAATAGTATCATGAGCTTTCGTAGGCATAACTCACTTCTTCATATGACAAATATGGAACAAGGGGCACAGAGTTTTGTTAGTCTCTAAGGGTACGTCTACACTACAGCATTAATTCGAGTTAACTCAATTCGAATTAAGCCAATTCAAATTAATGCATTTTGCATTTTGAGTGGACCCTGAACCGAAGTCAAGGATGGCCAGAACCAGTGCCGGCAAGGCATCAGGTTAGGACTTAGTGTGTGGGGCTGCTGCCTGAGGCTAAATGAGTTCCGTGCTTAAAAGGACCCTACTCCCATCCCGGACAGACAGTTCTCAGGGATCCCCACTTGCTTATCTACCTCAATGAGGGAGAGCAAAGCAGTCCTATCTTGCAGTGCCCTGAGTTCCCGCACTCGGGACACCACAGCACTCGGCCACATGGAGCCAGAGCTACCCATGGGCATGACAGTGCATCTCATGGGGTCGTTGCCATCAGCCCGGCTGCACTTGCTGCAGGCTGCCATCCGGGGGATCCATCGGTGGGCTGTCAGGATCCAGGAGACCCTGCGGGAGAGCATCCACCCTGAGAAGCCCTCAGAGGCATCCCAGTCCTCCCCACTGGGGACTTGTGCCTCATTCCTACATCACGTCCTTCCACTTACCCCTCCCTAGCTCCCCTTCCTGATGTCAAACAAAAGACACATATGTTCAAAAATAGAAACGGGGTTTATTGGACAAAACTGTGGGGGGGAGATGAACCTCTGGGGAGACTGGGAAAAGGAAGTGAGAGAAGGGAAGAGAGAGGGTGGAAGAGGGGAGGGGGAAACCTGGGAGGAGGGAGCTGGAAGGGGGAAACCAGGGGAAGAAGGAGGAAGGGAAGTATAAAACTATGGTACGCCATATCTTCAGTATTGTGTACAGATGTGGTCTCCTCACCTCAAAAAAGAGCTTCCACCCTGAGGAGCACTAAGAGCCTCCCTGGTCTGCCCCACTGGGGGCTTGTGCCTCATTCCTCCCTCACAGCCTTACCCCTCCCTAGCCCCCCCTCCTGATGTCAAATAAAATACATGTATTTTCATGAACACAAAGTCTCTTTCTTTAACAAAACTTGGAGCGGGGGAAGGAATGAAACTCTGGTGAGACTGGGGAAAGGAGGCAGGAGAGGGGAGAAGAGAGGGTGGGAGAGGGGAGGGGGAAACCTGGGAGGAGGGAGCTAGAAGGGGGAAGCAAGGGGAAGAAGGTGGAGGGGAAGCTCAGGGTTGGGGTGGGGTCTCACCGGAGCAACTTGATTTTCATGCAAACCTGTTCCTGGGTTCACATGTGGCCTTTGGTGGCAAGGCTGGCAGCTATCCTGCCATGGATGGCCGCATTCCTCCATCTAGTGCGGAGATCATGGACATTGGGGGCATCCCCCCCAAACCTGAGTAAGGTCCACCCTGATCTCCATCCTGGAACAGGAAGGCATCCACATTATCCAGGCCCTGGCAGGCTCCTGGGAGCTGGCAGGTTGCTCCTGGGAAGCGGTGGAGGGCTGGCTGCCAGTGGCTTGCTGGTTCATGTTTTGGGGCCACTGGGTCAGGGTCCCTGGTGGCCACTGCTGGCTCTGGGCTGGCAGGCTTGGAGCTGGCACAGGCACTGTGGCCAGGGTCTACCCCTTTAATGGCTCCGGGGCTGGGGGAGAGGAGAGTAAGTTTCCTGGTTGTGCCCAGAGTGGCCACCAGGGCTCCCTGGGATGGGCTGGAGGCCCCCTACTTCAAATTAAATGTCTACACAGCACTTAATTCAAAATAGCTAATTCAAATATGGTATTACTCCTCATAGAATGAGATTTACCAAATTCGAATTAAGCACTCCGCTATTTCGAATTAATTTAGAAATATCGGTTTGCATGTATTGATGCTATTAAAGTTAATTTGAAATAATGGCTGTTATTTTGAATTAACTTTTCAGTGTAGACATATCCTAAGGTGCAACAGGACCATTGTTGTATTTTTAGTTAACGACCAACATGGCTACCCCTCTGATACTTTTGGAAGGTGAGCCTTCTGAGACAAACATACTTCTTGCATGAATAATTCTACTGTAATTTCTGAAAGAAGGGCCATTTCCCAACGTCATAAATATTAGTTGATACTGCATAATGAGCTGCAAAATACCTACCACCAATATCAGCAGAGCTAATTCCCATAAATTCACTATACTCAAAAATGTTCAGAGATTGTTAAAACCATATGTAGAAATCTGAATATTTAGTAGCAAAATGTGCTAACTAGAAAGAGCCAAGGGCAGCTAGCTTCACAGCACAGTGTCCTGCTTGTGGTAATACAAACCTTTTAAATCTATTTTCCAAATGACTTACTTTTTGAGATTAATTTGGTCCAAAGTTCCAACAAAATAATTCACTGTTTAACCCATATAAACTAGTAGTACGTAGTACAGCTTTTCTTTCTTTCCAGTCACCCTCACTCTTTTAAGCTTCTGGGCTCTTTTCAAGGCATAAACTCCTCATGCTCATCTCCAAAAGCCAGTGCCAAACCACTTCTAATTAGATCTCATTTCAAAAGTTTCCCTCTTAACAGGGTCCATGCTTTGCCAGTTTTAGCTCACCCTCTACATTTTCTACGTTGACTCCCATGAGTGACTTCAGGATTCATCTCCATGCTCTGCCTGGAACATAGTTTCTGACTCTGAGAATGCTGCAACCTCACCCTCCTCCTCCAAACCTCTCATAAAAATAACCTCTCGTTCCATTAGTCTATTATCTCTGATTCTCTCAAGCAAGTTTCTCACGGCTGCCATAAAATAAAAAAAAGAGTAGAAAAGCAGGATGAAAGAGAGAAAATGAGGGAAATAATACAGGTTAGGGAGTTCAGAAATATAAAAGAGGTGAGAACAGATATCCTTAGCACTTCTCCAGAGCTATAGCAAGAAACTAAACATATGAAATGGTGCTGTTCTATAACCATGAAGGTCCTGATGCAAAACAGTATATATGTGTGTGTGTATGTGTGTGTGTGTGGGGACACAAAGCTGTTGTAGGAGGGTTGCAGGATTGACGTACACCTCTGTGCTGCCACAGAATCCAGCTCTAAAAGCAGCAGAAGTGGAGGCAGGTTTGATCTTCCCCTGCCAGGGGTTCCTACCAGTAGTAGACTAACATATGGGTCCATGGAGCCTGTGCCCAGGGGCTCCAGATATTTTGGAAAATGGGAGCCCCATAACTAGAATGAGCTGTGGGGGCAAGGGCGAAATACCAGAGATTTAGCTGGAGCTGTGGAGCAATAGCAGCCCAGGTCCCCATAGCCCTTGGAAAAAGCTGCAAGGGGTGGAAGCCTTGAGTCCTAGCTGGAGTCACAGTCGCAAAGGCCAAGGAGAGCAGTTGCCTGGAGCCCAGGTGTCCAGAGCCCTAGCACAAGCCATGGGAAGGGAGGGCAGCAATGGGTAGGAAGCCCCAATGCTAAGGATATGTGGAGAGTGGCAGCCTCATTCCCTGGTGCCCTGAGCACTGGCAAGAGCCACCAGAGGTGCTAGGCTTGCATCTGATTTTCAATTAGAACAACTTGTCAATGACAGTCAGCAAGGTTAAAAGTCCATTCAGCAATGCAGCACGATTACAACAGTCTTGCTACCTGACCTGGATTTGTGTGGCTCCCAGAAGCAACTGCCAGGTTCTTGTGGCCCATTGGTGGAGGGATGATCAGGGTAGCTCTGCAGGCTGTTGTTGCTCCCAGAACTGGCTTTGCAGCTCCTATTTGGCAGGAACATGCGAGTGCGGGGAGTGCATAAAGCCCCCTGGCACTAATGGCTGAAAGGACATAATGGCTGCTTCCAGGAAGCACACAAACCCAGGGCAGGTAGGGAGCCTGCCTTAGCCTCATTGCACTACCAACTGGGAGCTGCTTGACCTAAGTGCTGCCCAGTTGAACCCCCAAACTCCTGCCCATCCCAACTTCCTACCCTAGCCCTGAGCTTACTCTGAATGCCTCTATCTGAGCTTGGAGCCTCACTTCTGTGCTGCCTGTGGAGATAGATCTGATCTCCCCCCGTAACAGCTGTGCCGAAGAGGGACAAGTAATGTTCCTCTTCAGTCTGCCTGATTTTGGAGAGATCATATTTGATGGGGAAGGGCTTATTTCATGGTCTGTCATGTTTTTCTATAACTGTGAAATTAGTAGGGCCCTAAATACAAAACACTCTTAACACTTTTTTTTAATAGAGAGAAAGAGATGCCCCAGTATCTCTATTGTTTGCAGCTGGAATTGGAAATCTGGCAAAGGGGAGCCTTTATTTTGTAACATGAAATTCCATTCAGGTTTTGCAAATTGTTGAAAACCTAAATTTCCTTTCTTTCGACTGTGCATCTCTGGAAAGTTTTGGCACAGGGAATGAGTAGGGTCACATGAAAGTTTTGGTAAGACTGGGATAAAAATCAGCAATTGACACTCACCATCCTTTTACCCACCCAGGAACTGAAATATATGTATTTGTATGTGTTATAAGAAAGGGTAGATTATTAATTCCACTGAAAGTTCAGATAATGAAATGCATTTTGAAAACTCAATTTACTGTAATACTACAAAAACAGAATTAATGAATATTTGTTTGAATTCTAAATGGATAGTCTATTTTTAATTTTACTAATTTTTAGTCATATGCAAACAATTAGCAAAATAGGATTTTATTCATACAAATATTTAGGAATGTTATTTCATGTGAATAACGATCTGCCAAAAAAAATATATTTTTGAATGAACGGAAACCTTCATCATTCCATAACCTCTTATTAAAACAACATTTCAAACAGCCAATCATGGAACAGAAAACACACCATATGACTTAGAGGAAAACCAGCTATACACAATGAATGAATTGCAAATTGTCCAAAGGAACTGTATATTAACTATCATGAATAGAAAATTATTCATGCGGAGTAGTTGATGAACACTTAGGTATAAATTTATTGGTAGAGATCCATTTGTCCTTCTCAGGCATTATGCCTCCTATTACCAGTGCATCTGAGTATCTCCATTTTAAATGAATGCATTATGCCAACACCTCTGATAGGTAAGTGTTATTATCACCATTTTACAGGTTCAATTCACAATTAGTAAATAGAGATAAAAGCTGTATTCCTGATTAATTTTTAGCAAATTCATTTGAACAGCCCTTATGCGAATCTCAGTTTTACCCATTTATTCAGATTTTATAGCTGTTTCTCATAGTGATACATAATAGAACTGTGAGATTAGTGGGAAAATCACGAGAACAAAACAAGACCAGCAGTAATCTGAGAAACAACAACTCTGATTTTGTATGCCAACAGCTATGTATTAGAGTAAATGCAGACTGGAAGAAGCAGGTAACTAGAGAGGAAATAGTTGACGTCACCATTGGTACTCAAAGTCACTTTGAACATTAAAGGTGTGTGAAGCACAGATTACTTTTACTGCATATTCTCTAAGGGTATTTTATTAGGCCTTATGTCCTCCTTGGATAGTTAAAAAAATAACTCTTTTTAGAAAATCTATTATAAATTGTAATCTTTGGAGAGTCTATAAATGGAATAATACAGGTATTTTGCTCTATAGCTCTGTGGCGGGGTAGCCCCGCCCCTCCCGGAAACCGCCGGGACACCGCAACCACGGGGGGAGAACCCACCCCCCGGAGGGGAGCGGATCACCACCCACCGTCCCCGAACGGGGGGGCCGGCACCTCGGCCGGGTGGCGAGCCGGGGCCGGCAGACAGTGCAGAGACGGGGGCGCCGGCACACCGGCCGGGTGACGAGCCGGGGCCGGCCGGCAGCGCAGAGAGGGGGCGGGGCCGAGCGGACGTGGCAGGGACGTCACGGGGAGGACGGCCCTGGGAGGGGCCAGAGGCCGACGAGGGGGTGACGTCATCTGCCTGCGACCGGCGGGCAACTCAAAAGGCCGCAGTGGACCAGCCATAGGGGGGAACGCCGAGGAGACGCACCCCCCCCGTGAGCCGGCGAGTGGTCGACATTATTGGAGGCCCTGGGCAGGGGCAGCGGAAGGGCCCAGGTGAGCTTATGGGACCTGGGGGAAGAAGCAGCCCAGGGCGGGGACGCGGACCCTGAGGGCAGGGGAGTTTAGGGGTCTCGACCCCCCCTGCTAGGTGGGGGAGACTTTTCCCCGACCTTAGGGCCCTGGGCTGGGGTCCGGAGAGAGGGCGGGCCCGGACCCCCTTCCCCCAACCGCCTAACCAAACCAATTGGAATCGGGTGCGTCAAGGCGTCGATAATCAGAGAACCGAGGGGGGCGGACGTAAGCCCCTCCGCACAGGGGGAGAACCCCTACAGGTGGTGGAGAATGTGGGTATAGTGGACCCCGAAACGGGGGTTCAGATAAGGGAAAGGATTAACAAAGTCTTGATTGCCAGGAGACAATGGAAGCCAATAAAATTCTGGAATGGTGGACAGAGACCCAGAAGGTACAACAGCAGCAACAGATGCAGGCGCTGCAACAGCTCCTCAACCAGCTCCAGGAGCGCCAGGAGCAGATGGCGCGAGGCGCACCAATGACGGTACCGGGGGCGGTAGCGGGGTCTGGAGGAGGAGAGGGAGTCGGCACCCAATTGCCCATACGGCTAACGAAATTAGGGCCGGAAGATGACCCCGAGGCATTCCTGGTTACGTTCGAGAGGGTGGCCGCCGCCGCGAAGTGGCCGCCCGAGCATTGGGCCACCCTCCTCGCACCTTACCTGTCGGGGCCGGCCCAGCTAGCATACCGAGGGATGTCCGCCAGCGATGCCTTATGTTATTATAAAGTTAAAGAGGCTATTCTGGACCAATTAGGGGTGACTCCCGAGACCCACCGCCGGCGGTTTAGAGAGGCCAGGTACGACTCCCGCGAGCGACCACGGGCGGTGGCGCAACGGGTTAAGGAAGCGGGGATGAGATGGCTTGAACCAGAGACTAAGACGGGGGCCCAGGTGGCGGATCTCGTGATACTTGAACAATACGTCAGCATCCTCCCCGCGGAAGGGCAGCGGTGGGTACGGCGGCACCTTCCGGAGACCTTGGATGAAGCGGTGACCCTCATGGAACACTACTTAGCCGCAGAAGGGCCAGAGGGGAAAGGAGCCGCTGGGACACCAAGAGAACCCCGAAGGAACGAGGCCGGGACGGGTAAGCCCACGGGAGCCCAGCGGGCTGGGGAAAGCGCCGGGAGTTCCCTGGGCCCCCTCCCGACCAGGAGGTTAGCACCTCGGTGGAACCGGCCGATCGGTGAGGCCAGGGGAGACCGGGCGACCGAAACAAGTCCGGGCACCCCGCCACCCGAGGGAGCTCCGAAGGGGGTCTGCTATCAGTGCGGCCAGGAGGGCCATTACAAGAGGGACTGCACCCTGATGGACTGCACCTTCGGGCAGAGGCGTGCTGGGAGTGCGGACAGGAAGGCAGCCAGCGCAGCTCAGGTAATTAAACGGCTGTGGGTTAATGGGAACCCGGTGGAGGCTATTCTCGACTCGGGATGCGGGCAAACCATTGTCCGAAGGGACGTGATTCTTCCAGGGCGGGCCCGGGGTGCCCCCATAGCCCTCCGGTGCGTCCACGGGGACATTCATTATTACCCTACGACCCGGGTACGGATAGGGGACGGGGAGTTGGAAGGAGACTGTGTAGTCGCCGTCGGCCCGAAGTTAGCGTACCCCCTCCTGCTGGGGCGGGACTGGCCCGGCCTGAAGCGACTCCTAGGACAATGGGATAGCGGAAGACATCCTAAAAGGGAGCCAGAAACAGGGCAGGGGACCTTGGTCGCCCAAGGAGAGCAAGATGAGGGGGGGGCCGAGCCAGCAAGGGCCCCGGACGCCGGGACACCACCCACCGTCCGTCTTGACGTAGAAGAAGGGGACTTCCTCACTCAACAACGCGAGGACCCCACACTACGGGCGGCCTGGGAGCAGGTGCGCACTACAAGCGAGCCGCAGGAGGGGGACCCGCCCAATCGGCCGGACGGGCCGCGATTTGAGGTAAAAGACGACCGCCTGTACCGGGTGTCTTCAGGGGAACTCCCTGGGGAAGAAAGGTGGCAGCTGTTAGTCCCAAGACCGTACCGGTGGAAGGTCCTGGAATTGGCCCACGAACACCCGTGGGCCGGGCACCTGGGCAGGGAAAAGACCCAACAGAAGATACTCCAGAGATTCTATTGGCCGGGGGTGTACCAGGAAGTTAAGAATTTTTGTAACTCCTGCCCCCAGTGCCAAAGAACAGCCGGGGGCCGGGTCCCGCCGGCTCCCCTGGTGCCCCTGCCTGTGGTAGGGACCCCCTTTGAGAGGGTAGCATTAGACCTGGTAGGACCACTCGAGAAATCTGGGCGCGGGCATAATTACATCCTGGTCATCGTAGACTACGCCACCCGTTGCCCAGAGGCAGTCCCCCTGAAAAGAGCCACCGCCCCCGCCATAGCGGAGGCGTTAGTTAAGCTATTCTCATGGGTCGGGCTGCCCCGGGAGTTACTGACAGACCAGGGGACGAATTTAACGTCGAAGGTTATGACGGAACTGTGTAAGGTCTTGCAGATCAGGAAGCTCCGGACGTCGGTATATCACCCCCAAACCGATGGGCTGGTGGAGCGATTCAACCGCACATTGAAGGGGATGCTGCGGAAGTTCGCACAAGATGAACCCCGGGAATGGGACAAGCTGCTGCCTGCACTGATGTTCGCCGTCAGAGAGGTACCGCAGGCATCGCTCGGGTACTCCCCCTTCGAGCTGTTATACGGGCGGCGACCGCGGGGGATCCTGGACCTCGTAAAGGAGGGATGGGAAACGTCCGTGTCTCCGGCTTTGGGGGCCGCCCAGTACGTACAGAAACTGAGGGGAACCCTCCACGACCTAGCGGGCCGGGCCCGAGCGAACCTAGAGAAGGCGCAAGAAGGGCAGAAGGCCTACTATGATAGAAAGGCGCAGGTGAGGGAGTTCGAACCAGGCGAGCAGGTTCTACTATTGCTGCCTAGCGGGGAGTCCAAGCTCCTGGCCCACTGGCAAGGACCCTTCCGGGTAATCAGGAAACTTGGCCCGGTCGACTATGAGGTTCGGGTAGACGGGAACCGCCGGGCAACCCAAATTTACCATGTCAACCTCTTAAAGAAGTGGCATCCACGGGAGGCCCTCCTGATTGACCCTCGGGACACTGACATTGAGCTGGGTCCGTGGGGGGAGCCGGAGGTGAGGATCGAGGGCATACGGGTCGGAGAAGAGCTCCCGGGCCCAAAGCGAGAACAGTTGCACCACCTTCTCGACCAGTTCAGGACGGTACTAACCAGCCGACCCGGACAGACCTCGCTAGTACAACACAAGATCGAGACTGAACCCGGCAGAGTGGTAAGAGATAATATGCGCCCCCTTCCCCGGAAGTTATGGGGCACGGTGAAGGAAGAACTCCAAGCCATGTTGGAGTGGGGGGTCATACAGGAATCTCGTAGCGAATGGCGAAGCCCCATTGTTCTGGTGCCCAAAACAGATGGATCAACGAGGTTCTGCATTGACTTCCGTAAAGTCAACGCGATCTCGCGATTTGACGCATACCCCATGCCACGGATAGATGAGTTACTGGGACGCCTGGGGAGGGCCGCCTATTTGTCGACCCTCGATTTAACGAAAGGGTATTGGCAGATCCCCCTCGCCCCCGAAGCCCAGGCGAAAACGGCGTTCGCCACCCCCTTTGGGTTGTACCAATTCAAAAACATGCCGTTCGGACTGCACGGGGCCGCTGCGACCTTCCAGAGACTCATGAACCAGGTCTTAAGGGACCATCAGGACTACGCAGCGGCTTACATTGATGATATTGTGATATTCAGTGAGTCCTGGGAGAAGCACGTAGAGCACATTACGAGTGTATTAAGGGCACTGAGGGAAGCAGGACTCACGGCCAACCCAAAGAAATGTCGATTTGGGAGGGCCGAAGTTTCATATCTGGGGTACACGGTAGGGAGGGGGAAGCTGAAGCCCCTAGTAGATAAGGTCCAGGCGGTACGGGAACACCCCACCCCAACGACAAAGAGGAAAGTACGGCAGTTCCTGGGATTGGCGGGCTATTATAGACGGTTTATCCCGAACTTTTCCTCCGTGGCCGCGCCACTGACAGACCTCACAAGGAAAGGGCAACCCGAGAGGGTGAGGTGGACCGCGGCGTGCGACGACGCATTTCAGGAGCTGAAAGACCGGTTGGTCCGGGCCCCGGTGCTGGCCCAGCCTGACTTTAACAAACCTTTTACCTTGCAGACCGACGCGTCCGAAGTGGGGTTAGGGGCGGTACTGACACAAGAGGAGGAGGGACAGGAGCACCCCATCCTCTATCTGAGTCGTAAACTGTTCCCTCGGGAGAAGGGATATGCGACAATTGAAAAGGAGGCATTGGCCCTCAAGTGGGCTGTCGATTCACTAAGGTACTTTCTTTTAGGCGATGAATTTACCGTGGTGACGGACCACGCCCCGCTGCAATGGATGCAGCAAATGAAGGACACTAACCCACGGATCTTGAGATGGTACCTCAGCTTACAGCCATACAAATTCCGAGTCGTGCACCGCCCGGGGTCCGCCAACGGGAACGCGGACTGGCTATCACGGTCAGCGGAAAACACAGAGACCAGAACTGCGAGTATGGCCCCAGACTTAAGGGGGAAGGTGTGTGGCGGGGTAGCCCCGCCCCTCCCGGAAACCGCCGGGACACCGCAACCACGGGGGGAGAACCCACCCCCCGGAGGGGAGCGGATCACCACCCACCGTCCCCGAACGGGGGGGCCGGCACCTCGGCCGGGTGGCGAGCCGGGGCCGGCAGACAGTGCAGAGACGGGGGCGCCGGCACACCGGCCGGGTGACGAGCCGGGGCCGGCCGGCAGCGCAGAGAGGGGGCGGGGCCGAGCGGACGTGGCAGGGACGTCACGGGGAGGACGGCCCTGGGAGGGGCCAGAGGCCGACGAGGGGGGTGACGTCATCTGCCTGCGACCGGCGGGCAACTCAAAAGGCCGCAGTGGACCAGCCATAGGGGGGAACGCCGAGGAGACGCACCCCCCCCGTGAGCCGGCGAGTGGTCGACATTATTGGAGGCCCTGGGCAGGGGCAGCGGAAGGGCCCAGGTGAGCTTATGGGACCTGGGGGAAGAAGCAGCCCAGGGCGGGGACGCGGACCCTGAGGGCAGGGGAGTTTAGGGGTCTCGACCCCCCCTGCTAGGTGGGGGAGACTTTTCCCCGACCTTAGGGCCCTGGGCTGGGGTCCGGAGAGAGGGCGGGCCCGGACCCCCTTCCCCCAACCGCCTAACCAAACCAATTGGAATCGGGTGCGTCAAGGCGTCGATAATCAGAGAACCGAGGGGGGCGGACGTAAGCCCCTCCGCACAGGGGGAGAACCCCTACAAGCTCTAATAAGAAAAAGAGAGGATAAGAACAGCTAGCTACTACAGTAAGTTAGTGCACTACTTATCTAAATTTCACCTTCGGAGGTTACACAAGAAAATGGGTTTGGTGGTCTCGTGCTAGTTCCCATACATGCACATTAAAAGAGAATACAAGTGTAGTATGAAGCATGACTTAAAAATCCCTAGAGTGCAATAAAATGGGCCAAATTTGTAATGCACATTCAGGACAAGGTGCACCAGCATTGAGTGCTGAGTAGGGAGAGTGCTTGTAGAGTATGAACCTGCTACACTGTCTTAGGCCAAGACTTCTTCCTTCTAACTATTCAAGCCAATATCTGCAATTTTCTCTTTAATATGTTTAAGGGTTTGGCTGTACATTATTGTCATCATTCTCCCCTTTCTAAGCAATCATAATCTTCTCTGCTGGGCCTACACTCATTTTTGGTTTTGCACTGGGCCAAGAGCAAAAACATTTTGAATGGAATACCTGTCTGTCACGTAAAATGCTGTATAGATGAAAGAAAGAAAGAAAGAAAGAAAGAAAGAAAGAAAGAAAGAAAGAAAGAAAGAAAGAAAGAAAGAAAGAAAGAAAGAAAGAAAGAAAGAAAGAAAGAATCAGGTTTTAAATACTGTGTGTCATCTTTCTGGGATCTCAAAAAGCTTTATAAGGCACTTTGAATAACTGTGCAGACAAAGCCAAATTGCCATATGCACCAAACAATAGATCACACAGCCTCAGAAAAAGAACCTGCTATATTGATAGACAGAATATTGGTTGCTTGTCATACTATCTCTTCAAATTCTGCCTAAGCTACTAGCAAAAAGAGGTAGAAGAGATTTTGTTCGATGTCTCAGCCAAAAATGTCACTTCTAATAATAGTGCAGTGCTGTGGAATACTGCACTATAGTATCAGTGTTTAAACACATTTTTGTCCTCTACAAAACATCCATTTCATTTCAACTGAGAAATATGTAGGGATAATTAAAAACAAAGACAGGCAGCACTGTTCTGGGGTGGTGCTAGAACTGCCCCCTTCCCAGGAGACAGCTGCATTTAATTGAAAGCAAGCAGTCACTAAACAGAGAATGTAGTCGGACATGAGTGTTAGGATCCCTTAGGATTAAGAGGGTTGAACAGGACTGTGCTCTTAAATATAGAAACAAAAGCCAAAATGGTTCAAAAGTGACCAGCATTTTGCATGCCCAAACAATAGAGACAGCTTAAAGAAGAGGCTGTACTAGCACTTTCTGAAAATCAGATCCCTTTAAACATTTTTAACGTAAGCTATGTCTATATGCAAGGCTTTTCTGCAAGAGGAAATACAAATGGAGCACTTGGGCTGTGTCCAGACTCAGGGGTTTTTTCGAAAAAAGTAGCCTTTTTTCGAAAATACTTCCCCTGCGTCCAGACTCAAGCTGCGTTCTTTCGAAATTAAATCGAAAGAACGCGGCTTTTCTTTCGATGGCGGTAAACCTAATTCTACGAGGAAGAACGCCTTCTTTCGAAAGTTCCTCTTTCGAAAGAAGGCGTTCTTCAATGTAAATAGGGCTTCTTCGAAAGAGAGCATCCAGACTCACTGGATGCTTTCTTTCGAAAAAGCAAGCCGCTTTTTCGAAATTTCTCCGTGCAGTCTAGACGCTCTCTTTCGAAAGAGGCTTGCAGTCTAGACATAGCCTAGTTTGCATATGTTGCGCTCTCATTTGCATTTCCTCTTCAGATCCCTTCCTCATTTTTTCAGAAAGAACGGCTCTTGCGCAAAAGGAGGGTCATCTTTTTGCTCCTTTTTCTGAAAAGGAAATGCAAATGTGAGCACGACATATGCAAATGAGCACTTCATTTGCATTTCATCTTGTGGAAAAGCATTGCAGTATAGACATACCCGGAGATACCCCAAAAATGATATACACAAAACCACTGCTTACTTTTTTGAAAACCTTGCTCAAAAGTTTTTCTCTGTACAGGCAGTCCCCGGGTTACGTACAAGATAGGGACTGTAGGTTTGTTCTTAAGTTTAATCTGTATGTAAGTCGGAACTGGCGTCCAGATTCAGCCACTGCTGAAACTGACCGCCAGTTGTGACTTACATACAGATTCAACTTAAAAACCCCAGGCGTCCCCAAGTCAGCTGCTGCTGAAACTGATCTGCGGCTGATTCCAGGAAGCCCAGGGCAGAGCAACTGTGCCTTGGGCTTCCTGTAGTCAGCGCTGGTCAGTTTCAGCAGCGGCTGACTTGGGGACGCCTGGGGCAGAGCAGCTGGGGTGCTGCTGGGTTACTCCAGTAGCGCTGCTCCTTGGTGCTACTGGACCAACCCAGCAGCACCCCAGCTGCTCTGCCCCAGGCGTCCTGGTTCAGCTGCTGCTGAAACTGACCAGCAGCAGCTGAATCAGGAAGCCTGGGGCAGAGCAGCTGAGGTGCTGCCAGGTTGGTCCAGTAGTGCCCAGAGCAGCGCCCCAGCTGCTCTGCCTCAGGGTCAACAACAAAAGCCTGGTCTGCTGGGGGGGGGCACACTAGCTGCGCCCCCCCCCCAGCAGACCAGGGACACGGGGAGCAAAGCCGCGGCGGCAGGGTGCCGCACCTCTGAGGCTTTGTTCTGGCGCGGGACCCGCCACCGCTGCGGCTTTGCTCCCGGTGTCGCTGGTCTGCTGGAGACGGTCCCCAGCAGACCAGGGGCACCGCGAGCAAAGCCGCAGCCGCAGCCACAGCCGCAGCCGCAGCCTCAGAAGCCTTTAAAGCCTCAGAAGCGCGGGACCCCGCCGCGGTTGCGGCTTTGCTCCCGGTTCCCCTGGTCTGCTGGAGACGGTCCCCAGCAGACCAGGGGCACTGGGAGCAGCTTTTCTCGCCCTGGAGGTTGAGGTGGCGGACCGCTGCCTGCGAGCTCTGGGGCGAGAAAGCCCCGTTCGTAAGTGCGGATCCGACATAAGTCAGATCCACATAAGTCAGGGACTGCCTGTATATACAATTTACAAGGACATGTGAAATATGAAAGTGTTTGATTTCATTTTTTCTGTAGTTTCCATAGATCTGTTTTTTAGAAATGGCTGCTCCAGTATGTCACCTAAACCAGAATCACTTCTGTTGACTTGTATGTTTCAACCAGCTTGACTCCAGGAAGAGAAGCAGCCAGGAATGGGAGTCCATTAAAATCAATGTCAGGCTTTAATAGTAGATATTAAATCAGTTTATAAAGTTAGTAAAAATGGAACCATGTACTTCTATTTCAGACAGGTTAGCACATGATCTATTTTAAACAGCTGGCAGACCACATATATGAGGAGACCTGGAAAATTGTGAACAATTTTTAAAGTAAAAATTATGGTGATGCCATGCAAGTTACAGTTGAAGAGCACGTTTTCTTTTTTAATAGCATAACTAGATTCTGAAAGTAATGCTAACATGTAGGAAGAGCCAGCACAGATGTCAAATATAGTGCATTTTCTTGAAATAAGCACACATTTTAAGCCATGTACCATACCAAGAAAGGGAAAATGCTGTGCCTAGAGAATTCCTTATTTCCAGCGAAATGGAACAAGACAGGTTTAAGAGGACAAATTACCAACTTTTTGAGACTTATTTCCTGTGTCAACTTTGAGAAAACATCTGCTACTCAAATTGCCTACATATGGTGCTCACTAAGACAAAATGTGCTTCTTCAGACATAGGAACTATTACAGTACATTACCTTGTGATGTATTTTGATGTTATGTGATATTTTTATTCATTTCGTCAATTTGCTTTAAAAAGCCTGTTGCAGACTCCAGACACTTGTAAATGTGTTTAAAATGGAGAGAATTAAGACTTAACTGTCCCTCCAAAGAATGATTTGTCTATCTGCACAAAGCTTCAGCTCTCAGACATATAAACCACCCAAAATAATATGGGGGTATCCTGTAACCAATCAACCAATATCCCCTACCATCTTCCTCACTCAAAACAAAGCAAAACAGAAGAACTTTAGAGTATATTATCAAAGATTACAAGTTAGGCTCTGACAGAACAAGTGAGTTCCAGAGAAAGTCCTGCAAAGAAAAAAGCCCCATCCCGTTCAGATATTGAATTTGTAGTTAAACTTGCAGTTCACTTACTTCTGCTCTTTGTAGCTGCTGCAATACTGTAGGTAGCCAGTTTACTGTTCAGACAGCAGCCAAGACCTAAACTATTTAGAACTAACATTGTAAATTCTGCCTGGAATTCAATTAGAAACTAGTGCGGACTAAGGAGCAGCAACATAATGTGTTCTCTGTGGGAAATTAATGAGTGAACTGCCACAGAAGGAAAATGTGCATCCTAGCTGAGAGAGCACTGGCCTACAACTCATGAAATCTGGTTTGTATTCCCACCTCTCTAGCCAGATCACATTTTTGCCCCACCCTTTCTTGGGTAACAGAAAGTCCAAGAGATAATCCACAATCCATACATATGGTCCTTGGCCCTAGCTCTCCTTCAACCCTTGTGTCAACCTTTAAAATTGTCCTTATCCACATATACCAGGGATTGTCATGCCACCCTCCCAGGGTCCTTAAAGGGAAACCAGATTTTCCCTCTTTACTGGTTCCAGTCCACGGACCCCAGTGTAAGTAACCAATTCAAGTACTTAGCTGCTGACAGCCTGGACTCCTTCCTACCATTACCCTTTCTTCTGGACTTTTATTCAACTCCTTCCTGGTAAACCTCATTTTTTAAGGAAGAGTGGGTTTTTTCAAAAAAAGGGTTTAAAAAAAAAAAAAAAAAAAAAACGCGTCCAGACTACTTTGGCTTTCGAAAGGGAGATTCTGCAGGAATTTGCCTATCCTCTTTCGAAAATAGAATGTAGTCTAGACGTAGCTTTAGTGAGCACTGGAAGTAAATCAGGCTGGTAAAAGCAGTGTGTGTGTGTGTGTGTGTGTGTCATCTACAATCTTCACTAGGCCTGTGACTAAAGAGGAGTAAAACTGAGAACAGTAGAAGGAAATGCTTGATGGCTCTCAAAGCTGGACAGTTGAAGTCAGAGAGGACTGAACACTGGGCAACAATGAAGGGCTCAGTTTGCTGGTGTCTTCAGGCAAGACCTAGAATCAAACCAGAGGAGGAAGCAGGGATGAGCAGCTTTCCTGCTAGAGGGCATGAGATGCGATCTAAGAGATGCTGGAACTGGACAGGAGAGCACCAGAGTGTGGCTAATGATGTTAAAGTGTACATGCATATTGCTAGACCATTGGGACTAGAAAGAGTGTTCGTATTGTTTGTGTATTGTGAGATACAGTTGTGGGTCTACGCTAATACATTAACTCACAAAGAGCTATTTGTACTTTGAAAGTTTCTGTGGAGTTAATGGGTACTTCAGAAAAAAGGGAAAACTGAGGCAAGCACTGTGGTTGTGCCACAGCCCACCACAGGATAGGGCCCAGGTGAGGCCACCCTATTACAAATGGTGGAGAATGTGGACAATTGGGCTCCTGGCAAGAGGGGAGGTCTGAGCGCCGTGAAGGGGGTACTTAAGAGAAGGGGCCACTTACAGTAGGTACTGAAGCCACAAAGGGGTGCTTTAGAGTTGGCTACACTATCACACTCTACTATCTTTTACTTCATCTGGCTTTCTTCAAGCTCAAGATACTCTGGTTCTGGATCCAGACCCCCCAAGGATTCTATCAGCCTGTACTCCAAGAGATCAAACTGCCAACAATCTGTCTCCTGGATCTTCTCCCTGATCTGGTTCCACACTATCATGTGTATCTCGCTTTATGAAGATCCAGCTCCTCCCCAACTGATTTGATCACTTTTTATACAAAACACGTCCCCAGAAAGCCATCCAGTGGCCTCATTGGACTCAGACCCCTGTTAAATTCTGGTTAGCTAGCCAAGGGGTGGCCACACCTGATCACACATCTCCAGAAGTTTCCAAAATCTCTTACAAAGGACAACTTGTGGTGACAATGGGATGTATAACTACAGTGAGGTGTACAGTACATCTGAAAGAAAAAGGTTTGCGCCCATTTTACCAAGTGCACATCCAAAAGGCAGTTTAGCCACAGTTTGTTTGTTTGCTTGCTTGCTTGATCACAGTTGTTACGGGAACAACCTAGCCTCTTAATTGTGAGCATGAGTAATATCACATTGTGGTGAAGATGTAAGTTAGGAGCACAGAAAGCATATTCTTTTTAAAATAGTACAAGCAAGATACAAATTATTTCCCTTCTAGCAAAATATCATTATATTGGAATTCTATAACTTATTCTTTACCTGAGAAGTGAAAGTTGATCTATCAGGTATTAGGGTTTTTGAATAAATTTCTATGTAAGTAAATTCTACGAGCAAATCTAATTCTCTGAGGAAATTTGTTCACATACTGATAATCTCAAGTATAAAGGAGAGTGTTTTTTTTTCCTTTCACATGACTAGGTTTCTGAAAACATTCATTAATGTCAGTACAATGGAAATCATTATATAAATTATATTCAAATTCCATATGGTGCTATGCATTATGCAGCATGTTAATACAGAATAATTAAAAATATGTTATAGAGTCAGCTGTGATAATAAGGAAAAATGTACTATTCACATTCATTTCAGGTGGGTAATTGCTAACCCATGTCAAATCTGATGCTACCATTAAACTCTAACCTTTTAAAATGTAATGTTTACACTTGATTATGCTACAAAATGGAATCTTTTGCTATTGGAGCACATTGATTAAAACCAGTTACTTATAACTCATGCGCTTCACTTTCAGGCTCAGTGCAACTGTATATAGCCCTTCAAGGTCCTCTGAGGGCATCCACTTAAGGTTTCTGGATCCCAGACATCACTTCTTCTGGGTAGAGATCTGCATCTTTCTCCCTTCTGATTGATGTTTTAAAGGCTGAACAGCTCCCTATCTTATCCTGTGATATTCTTAGGAAGCCCATGTGCATACAGGTCAGCACCTGTGCTTTCCTTCTGAGGGCTATGACTGGTGGATTGCCAACAGTTAAATGTTACTAGAGGGCCATTTCTTAACAGCCATTTATTCTTAAGGTAAAAGCATTTAAGAGAGAACATATAAACAACAACAAAAATTCTTATATATGTGCAAAAACATCCCAGAGATCTTCCATCCATCTTATGGGGCTCTCATAGGCAAAACCCTTTGGCAAAGGTTAGGAGGCTCTTAGTCAGAATGTCCTATCCATTTTCTAGAGCAGCCCAGGTCAGTTTATATTCAGCCCTGTCCTTGTCTCTGGAAACCTAATATGAACTGCATGCAATGTCCCGAGAGGATAGTACCTCTCTAGAGGAGCTTACGACATGAGTGATTCACTTTAATACCCTCCTAACAGAGTTTTAGTTCCTGTACAAGCTGTGTCAAACCTCCCCTATGGGAGCGGAACACAATCATACATACAGTCCTTAGCCCACAGTGATACATAGGCTTAATACAGTATGTTTCCCCAAAGTGTATGTTGCTGTAAGCATAAATAGACTAATTCATAAAATACAATTGTTTTTCATTTGGTCTATGCCACAAGATGATTACTATTTATAGCATTATGCATCCTCACCTTTAGCCAGAGAGAACAGCAGATATTGTGATCAATTATTTCTTATGGTATGTAACACACAGGTAGTCAAATTGTGAAAAGGCCAGCAGTATTAATATCTAAAAGGCATAGTGCATTAACCTGTTCAAGACAGTAGTACCTCCCATAGCTTTGTTATGACAATAGTTATAACTCCAGTGGGACTTGATCAGATGCCTCGGAACCTTACATTGTCTACAATATACTATCAGCCAGATCATTTTCATTTTATGCAGGCTACCAGTAAAAGATAAAGGCTTTTAAGCATCTCTAAATGAAGCACTGGAAAATGGGTACCACACAGGCATAGTAACTTTATTCCTAAAATTATTAATATGCATAAATTGAATAACTTCATGATGGATATATAAAGAAGACTTATAAAATGTAATGGCTCAGAATAGAACACACATTGAGAAATGTATTAATGTGCAATTTATATGATACATTGCATCATTATGTTTTATGTAGTAAATAATACAACATTTCAGTTTGTCTTTATATTCATTTTGACATGAACTTACTAGTCATTATGAAACAGATCATTGGACCATCTAAACCAGAGTAATCTATCTCAGGGTGGCCAATGCTGGAACTTGTGAAACTCTTATAAGGAGTTCTTTTGCATGATAGAGTACCTGGACAATGAAAGAGGTCTGATATCCTATACAATCTAGTGATTGCGTAGGATATCACGCATGCATGTCAAAGAGTAGTTGTAGTTCTTAATTATTTCTTAATTCAAGCAAAGTGCACTTATTTATGCTATTTTTATTGGTATAATAGACTAGTTTTCTAAATGATCTGGGAAACTTACATTGTTTCAATAGAACCTCTATCAGTGACTTCTAGGGGTATTTTTCCCAATTTACTCTGTAACATTCTTTTATTCCCTCTTTCATTATTTTCTATAATCAGGACACTATATATTTCTAATATATTAAATATTAAGGTCCAGATTTGCAAATGGATGTAGGAGCCTAAGTCCAAGATTAAAGTACCACCCTGATCCAAAATTCTCCACCTAGATGCCACCTAAACTAGTAGGCACTTAAACTCTCTTTGTTCCTAAAGTTTTGCTGTAAAATTCCCTCAGACATCTAGTGCACTACCTGTGGGCATGCACACTGCTGCATCAGACAGGTGTCTGGGTATCTATCTCATGCCTATACCAGAGCATGATCCTCTAACCAGGTGAAGATGCATGTTGCCTCAGCTATCTCACCTGTAGTGTCAGATCCAGTAGGTTTGATCTGAGTGTGCCTTACTCCACACAAAATAGAGGAGCCTTTTTTTTTAGATATATAACTTTTAGCCCATGGTTAGGGTACTCATGCAGGATGTAGATGTCTCACATTAGGGCTGTGTCCAGACTCAGGGTTTTTTTCGAAAAAAGTAGCCTTTTTTCGAAAAAACCTCACCTGCGTCTAGACTGCAGCCGCATTCTTTCGAAATTAAATCGAAAGAACGCGGCTTTTCTTTCGATGGCGGTAAACCTCATTTCACGAGGAAGAACGCCTTCTTTTGAAAGTTCCTCTTTCGAAAGAAGGCGTTCTTCAATGTAAATAGGGCTTCTTCGAAAGAGAGCATCCAGACTCACTGGATGCTTTCTTTCGAAAAAGCAAGCCGCTTTTTCGAAAGTTCAACGTGCAGTCTAGACGCTCTCTTTCGAAAGAGGCTTGCAGTCTAGACATAGCCTAGGTCTACACTACGAGCCACTTCCACAGGAGGAAAAGCAAACCAAGTGCTCATTTGCATATGTTGCGCTCATTTGCATTTCCTCCTTGGATCCCTCTTGCACAAGAGGTTTTGCTCAAAAAAGTGCTGTGTAGATGGCTTCTTTTTGCACAAACAAACCCTTTTGCGCAAGAGCTGTTCTTCCTCAAAAAATGAGGAAGAACAGCTCTTGCACAAAAGGGGGGTTTTGTACAAAAAGGGGCCATCTACACAGCTCTCTCTTTGCATTTCCTTTTGCGGAACAGGCTCATAGTGTAGACATAGTGTCAGTTTCCCCTATCTAAAGAGAAAGAATTTGAAAAGGGATCTCACACTTCTCAAGCAAATGCCTTAAATGCTGTGTTACAGGAATATTCTGATGTAGGCAGATCTCTATATCTCTGCTGTTGAAGTTCTTCTACTTTGCATGCATGCTTAAATCATTCAATACAGATTAGGCCAGAAAGAGTTAGGATTATTCTGTAGTCCAACATTACTGAGAAGTGGAAACTGCTGTTTTTGCACATAAGACAGAAAAAACTGCTGTACTGAAGTCTCCACACCCGGTGTGAGCGCTGTAATCACTGAGCTAAAGGTAGCAAGAGAAGCTTTTCTCCCTCTCTTATTGGGTAAGTGAGGCACCTAACAGTTAGGTGCTGAAACAATAAGTGCAACACTGAAGTCCTTGGGACCTGGGCCTAAGGTTGCAATTTTTTTAAGAAATAAAAAATAAGAAATATAAAAATTAAGGTTTCTCTAATACAATGATTCTCAGAGTGTTCTGAGGGCCCTCTGACTTTGATTTTTTCCCTTCACTGACCTGATTGTCATGGGAGAGAGATTAGTTCTTGTCAGCTTTACTGTTGCAATATTTCAAACAGATAGTTTTCTGCAGTGTTGCTCTAGAGAAGCTGCTGTCCAAGCATTTACTGTATAAGTGAGACCGCTATATTTGCCCAATATATTTATTTTAAAATAAAGACTGAAAAATATTCTAGAATGCAACTGAACTGGCAGAATGCCTAGATCAATTGCAAAACCCACAGCTCTCTCATGAAACATTTACCGTTACTGTTATGTAAAATGATACCAGCAGTATCTTGAAAATAATGACTTCTATGTCTATTATAGTAGACATAGAAAATATAACTGTAATATTGCAATGGAGGCAAAGCTTCATTAGTCCCAGAAAAATCTATCAAGTAAACACGCATCAGTAGGTTATCTTTCAACATGTCCCAAAGCAATTTTTCAGTCACTTCTACCCTTTTCATGTTAATCCCCTGCTTTCCACACAAATCTAATAAGTGCTTAAGGAGACCATAGCTATAGGCATTAGATAACTTGAATTTGGAGCAGCTGCAATATTAATACACTTTCAAACCACTATTGTTATCCTCCCATCACTGTAAGTCTTTACATTATGTCTTTAGCATGACCACAGCCTTTTTACATTTGAAAAACAAGTGGCACAGATCACTGGTTTAATACATGTCATGGCAATTAGCCCTCATCATCACACTAACTTTTGGTATAGTCATGTATAATTTCATGATCTTGCCCTGTGAGACTTGTATATAAAGAGACACTAGCTTTCTGTTAAACGGCATCTGTACTACTTATAGAACATGAAGCCTTATGATACGTCTACAAAGCATGCTTATTTTGGAATAAGCTACGCAATTTGCGCTACATAAATTCGGTAGCTTATTTTGAGGGTGTTTTGAAATAGCTTATTTCACTCACTATTCCAAAATGCTTCTTAACCCTCATGGAACAATAGTTACTGGGACATCAGAATATGCTGCCTGTGATTTCTAAATCTACTTTGAAATAACAGGCTGCTTCAATAGATGTGGAATAGTTATTTCAGGATATTTCCAGTATTCCAAAATAGCTATACCATATGGTGTAGGTGTACCCTTAATGAATAGTGGGGAATAATTATTAAACATATACCATGCTAAAGGCAAAGAAAGTGAAAAGTATGTATTTTGTATAGGCAATTAATGGGCATGAAGGAACATGGGATTTTAGGTAATCACGGTATGACTAACAGTAAGACATTCTTGCTTTTGTGGTCACTGTTGTAATGAAAAGGTTTGATATAAATGATAATGTAGATCAGAGTTCCTGATGGTTCTGAGCTCACTGGTACAATAAGCAATTTTCATTTCAGTAGCCATGGCTATGCATTTCCATACTTTGAGATAGTTGAGTTTCTGTTAAGTTAAACTCCAACTACCAATTGCTATGCAAAATGTACTCCCTATACACCCATCACACAGTCTCCCCAAAAGCCTTCAGACAAAAAGGACTTTGCAGTATGCACTGAAGTACAAAAATATTGAGAACTTTTTGGACCAAGTCAGGAGAGTGAATTCAAATGTCTCAGGTATCTTATAAAAGATCCCTTCCAGGAGCTCTTTTTCTATTACTCTGAGAAGAATCAAGTTTGAGCACCTCTACTGATCACAGGCATAGAAGCAATCTCTCAGCTAAGCAAGACCCAGATCATTTAGAACTATACAGGTCAATACCAAAACCTTAAACTTTAACTTGAATTCTGAAGCAGAGTACAGAACATTACTATCTCATGCTCCAGGCAAGAAACTTCGCTTAATATGTGAGCTGGCACCCATGACATTACTTTCAGTTTCTAAGATAACTTAAGAAGGTTGTTGTATCATGGAGATGGATCAATTTTCCTTTGAGGGAACTGTTATTGACAGGACAACAGTGGAACCAGAAATGTAAGGAGCCAGGCTGGAAGCAATTCAGTTACATAGATACGTCATGAGTTAATAATGTTCATTTCCTCTGCTTAATATGCATTCAGCTTCACATTTTGTTGATGAAAGAGCAGTTCATTACAGTTGCTAACCTTGAGGCTACAGAGTGGGGGAAAAAAAAGAAAGAAAATGCTTCTACAGGACGTAAGGTAATATCTGCAACTTCTTGGTCAGACACGGGGAAAGTCGTGGAGATTTGCAGAGACACAAAGTGGATGACGTAATATCTTTTATTTGACTGACTGCTGTTGATATGAGACACAGACTTTTGAGCCTCACAGAGCTCCTGGTGTCTCTCTCACCAAGGGTATGTCTACATTACATTCCTCCTTCAAGAGAGGAATGCAAATGCAGACAAGCAAAATTGGAAATGAAGAGTGGATTTGAATTTCCCATGCTTCATTTACATAATCGCATCCGCTATTTTGAAATACCCTATTTCAAGATAAAAAATAGATGTGGTTATTTTGAGAAAAAACCCTTCTTTCAAAATAACCCTTACTCATAAAATGAAGTTTAAGGGTAATTTCGAAAGAAGGGTTTTTTCTCAAAATAACTGCATCTACATAGCATTCTTATCTCGAAACAGGGTATTTTGAAATAGCAACCAGAAGTGATTATGGAAATGAAGCGCGGAAAATTCAAATCCATCCTTCATTTCCAATTTCGCTGAGCTGCATTTACATTCCTCTCACGAAAGAAGAATTCAGTGTAGATATACCCCCAAAAAGCTGTGCCAATAAAATACATTGGCTTACCCACATTGTTTCTCTAGAATCCTGGGACTGATATAGGTATAACTACACTGCATATATGCAGATTTTCAGACTGTTCTGGCTTCTGATTTTATAATGGGTGCAACTGAAGTTCCAGTGATTATTCTATTTAGCCCTACAGCTACGGTTTTCAACAAAGGCAA
Source organism: Pelodiscus sinensis (assembly GCF_052426305.1). Lineage (NCBI taxonomy): Eukaryota > Metazoa > Chordata > Testudines > Trionychidae > Pelodiscus > Pelodiscus sinensis. Next base: position 207,217,659 of record NC_143052.1, read on the forward strand.
CCTACAGCTACGGTTTTCAACAAAGGCAACTAAAACCAAATCTAAATAAAAATAGCCTGATTTTCAGAGGTACTGAGCACCCCAACTACAGATGAAATCTCTCCTTTTCTCCTCAAGTTCTTACATGGCCCTTGACACCATAGCATCTTAAAGCTTTTTAAAAATAAGTGGTGTGGCTAAAATCCTTCATCTATGCTTTGCCCTTTCTTCAGGGAGAAGCATTATGTTTCTTTTCAATTGAAGCAGCCAGAGATGCTGATATTCTTAGAAAATCAGATTAATTTTATTTACATGAGTAAATATAAAATAAGATGCCGCCTTTAGGTGTCTAAAGCCTTGATCCTACAAACACTTAGGGTGTGTCTAGACTACATGCCTCCTTCGACGGAGGCATGTAGATTAGCCAGATCGGAAGAGGGAAATGAAGCCGCGATTAAAATAATCGCGGCTTCATTTAAATTTAAATGGCTGCCCCGATCTGCCGATCAGCTGTTTGTCGGCAGATCGGGGGAGTCTGGACGCGATGCCCCGACAAAGAAGCCTTTCTTCATCGACACAGGTAAACCTGGTTTCACCAGGCTTACCTGTGTCGATGAAGAAAGGCTTCTTTGTCGGGGCATCGCGTCCAGATTCCCCCGATCTGCCGACAAACAGCTGATCGGCAGATCGGGGCAGCCATTTAAATTTAAATGAAGCCGCGATTATTTTAATCGCGGCTTCATTTCCCTCTTCCGATCTGGCTAATCTACATGCCTCCGTCGAAGGAGGCATGTAGTCTAGACACACCCTATATGGGACAATATACATGCCTAATATTAAGTAGATGTTTAAGTCTTTGCAGGATCTGGATCTTATTCTGGAACTGTATCCTAGATATTTTTCATGCTGGCTACCTTAAGAGACAATATCTTCCAATGATCATCATTTGAAAGAAGGAAAAGCCCAATGAACAGAGTGCTAGCCTAGGACTCAGGGGACCTGAGTCAAACCCTTGCTCTGCTGCTGATTTACTTTGTGACATTAGTCTCCCTGTGCCTCAGATCCCCCTTACAAAATGGGGATACTAATGTGAAAGCGCTTTTCACCTTGTCCTCTGCTCATCAAGCACCTTTCAAAGCTGAGGACCCAGAAATAAAGGAACAACAAATCATTAAAGGCACTTTTTAAAATTTAGACCTTGCTAGGATTATATATCATGTTTACCCTCACTAACAAAAAACCTCAGTTCCAGAAGTATGTTTTAACAAGGGAGAATAAATGTTGAAGTTAATTAAAATCCAAACAAACTTTTTGCAATACAACTGAATGTACTTAAGAAAATAACATCCCATTCTGGGCCAAAGTTTGCAATAGGCCTCTTTAGTTCATTGTGTGCTTTAGTGCTTGTGTTTAAACAGTCTTTCATGAAATAGGGCTGATAAAGGAAACATCTGTAACCTTTTTTGGGGAGTTGATGATGAAAGATGAAAACAAAACAAAACAGTTCTTAACCCCTCTCCCCACCCCCAAACATTTAATAGTAATTGCTAAGTCAAATTTACCTTAAGGCATCTATTTATAAGGGAATTAAAATCAGTTGCACATTATAAACCTTATCTAGCAGTGCAAACAAGCCTGAATATTACTAAAATTACCATTCATTTGTGGCATATATGTGTCAGTATATTTTCTATATAGAGTTTCCAAAAATTATGTAGAGTAATAACATTCTATACTCAGTCCCATAAATCTGTACATAATATTTAAAAGGAGAGAGAGCAATTTTATGCATTTAAATTCTCACGCTCCTTCCCTAGAAACTAAAAAAAAAAAATCAGCTAAATCAATTCCCTATTCTTCATGAGTCAGCCATTAAAGGCTGGGTTAAACATTCTTATTTGTTAAAGTATATTCAGTATTAAACGTGAAACCTCAGTTTATGTGGTATAATTAGGGTCAGTGTCATTGCTCATTGCCTTTTTTCTTTTTTTTTTTTGTGGGTGAAGTAGTGGAGATGTAAAAGAGCAATGCATTGGCTATTAGATATGGAGAATGAAATGCCCTACTCCTTTTCTCTAATTCATGATATGCTTATAAACTTCACAAAGGACATTGTCAAATAAATTACAAAAACAAAAATGTAGGATGACTTCTCTGATAATGGGTGCAATCTTAATAAAAGATCAAATGATTACTATTAATCTCAAAATTCAAATTCAGCTGATAAAATATATTGCCAGCATCAAATCTTAGTTGGCCATTTTTCTCCAGTCAAGAAAAACATATTACAAATAACCTGGGTAAAACAAAGATTGACCATGTAGTGAAACATACAATGTGCTAAAAGCAAGTTAGAACTACATGCCTTAGCAACAAAAGCATGCATATGCATATATTGTTTTATTTACACAAACACGCCGTAGTTTAGGGCAAATTACAACATATTTTAACAATGGTAAACCAATGGAACTTGAGGAAAACAAAACATATGGAGAAGCAAGTTGATTATCAACATTCTTCCAAATATTTCCCTAGGAAAGCATTCTGCAAATACAACAGAATTATCTTTCTTTAAATGGAAGCTTGACATTGGTTCAGTGCCTCAAAAACATTTGGTTGTATTACTAAATTTGTAGATGTGAAAGAAAAAATAGCTCGTAGTAGTCAGAATAAACTGGTATAGGAATAAATTGTTCAAAAAGCTAAATATTATTAGAACATAATTTCAGTCAAAAACAAGTACACATGTCCTAAAAAAAGATGCAACTTGAATATTCATTTGAATACAGAAGGAACATAAAATTAAGTGTCATTAGATATAAAAGAGAACTTTACATTTTCTCTGGTCCCTTTATCTGAGTCAAAGAACCAAAGTAGTATTAATGAGCTATAGAAAAGCTTGACACTTGACTCCTGAAGGACTAAATTATGCTGTGGACCTCTCCATTCTCTGAAACATCCCAGGAATGGGAAGATGCAAACATAGCTTAAAGACACACCTTATTCTGAGCTACATGCTCTGTGCTGAGCCCCTTAGAAGTACAGCATGAAATCTAATCCCAAGTTTATAAATTTTGACTGCTAAGGGCAAATTACACTGGAACTCAGCTTGGTACACTGCCTCATCATATGATACTGGTTCTTTCACAATCTCAGTCCTTATTTTCAAAGCCCACCATAGAACTAGCCCTAGTTATTTCAGAGAAAGTTGCCTTCTTTGTGACAGGTATCTCACTTTCAGCCTTGTTCCTCAGGACCTATGAAGCTGCCACTCTCAAGTTTTACGATTGTGAGAGTAGTCAACAGGACTTTCCTGGAAAAATACAGTATTTTCGACCTCATCACCACAGGACTGCTGAATGAACACAAATTTCAGTGCCTTCAGAATAAAGCTGCTTTTTTTTTAAATGCAAGAAGCAAAACATATTTGCTTTTTTTCCCCAGAACATCGGAAAAGGAGGAAAGAGGAAGTGGAGGAAAAAAGTATAAAGTGAAGAAATTATACTAAAAAAGGAAGAAGATAGGGTAACAGCAGAGGAGGGAGAAGAGTGGGGAGAGAGAGGAGGAGGAAATACAATCTAACCGACAAAAAGTCTCCATTAACTGACTAACAGGAGAAACCAGAAAAAAATTAGGCCATATACCATTTGTGGGTTTATTTTTAACTTCCTAAAAGGCACCTAAAAACTATGGTGATTGCCCCATTTTGGAAACCAGGTTTGACTGATAGAAATGGGTTCTTTAACCTGAGGGCACATGACTAAGCAGCAGATCCTGTCATTCAGTATTTGTAGCACTGAAGGACATTCGCTGATTGTCTACCACTAAGAACAGTCCTTACATTATATCAGAGATTAAAGTCAGAGAAACCAGTGATCTCAGTAATAACCATTTTCTGGAAAATATATGTGTGTTGGAAAGGAAGGGAAATCGTGATCAAAGTGTCTAAAGGTGCAACCTTAATGTCATGTCTTTAAGGACATGGGGCAAAGAGCTTTGGCTTGTGTGCACAGTGAGGAAGAAGTGACTGATCAAACAGACAGTCCTAAGCTAAATACATCGATAAATACATTAGCAGACAATTTGTTCTTAGAGTCAGAAGAGTGAGGGGCTCTACACTCCAAAGAAGACTCTTTAAATACTGCAACCATCATAGGCCTTCTTCCATTTCAGCCACAATATGAGACCAAAGAGTCTTTAGGCTTCTGGGTCCCAACTCTTTAGCATGAGAAGGGGAAAGATGGAAAGAAAAAATTCTACACGGCACCTTACGTGCCAATCTTCCTGTAAGAGAGAAGAATGCAATGCCAGCTTCCATAAAACAGGAAAAGCTAGACTAGAAATGAAGAAATTCCACACACTGTTTTCTCTTTGTTTCTTAAATCTCTGACCTTAGATTGGATGAGGAGGCAAAGAGAGGATCCACAGAGTCCTAGTATTAATTTAGTTCTGTTTTTGTTTAAAAAATCCTTGCACTTTAGACATCTACACTGGCAGCTTCTTGTGCAAGAACAGCCGTTCTTCCGCAAAAACTTGCCGGCTGTCTACACTGCACGAGCATTCTTCCAGAAGTAAATTTACAGTATAGCATTGCAAAATAGGGCTTCTTCTAGAAGAATTATTCCTCTCCCCATGAGGAATAAGCCCTCTGGTGCAAGAGCTCTTCCAGAAGAGGCCAGTATAGACAGGCAACATGAATTTCTTGCCCAAGAAGCCCCTATGGTTAAAATGGCCATCAGAGCTTTCTTGTGCAAGAGAGTATCTACACTGGCATGGATGCTCTTGCGCAAAAGCACATGACAGTGTAGACACTCTCTTGTGGAAGAGTTTTTGCGCAAGAAGCTGCCAGTGTAGACGTAGCCCAATAGTGGAACTCCAACAAAGACTCAAGGCACACATTTTTTCCCCTTTTCTGTTCTATATGATGTGATTCCAGCTCATTCCACATCTCAATTCAGCAATACGATCATCACAAGGGAGACAAACTTTCTAGCATCAGAAGAAGCCAAATATAGGAACCTGTGTACATTCATAGAGCAGACACAAGCTGTATGTATATACAGAAGCTGAAAGAGCAGCTAAAGGGTCTTGAGCTACTGTGCCAAAAATTCCTGTGGTTCCAGTGGAGACTTGGCTAGTCACCCATGTGTAAGGGGACTGTTAGCCCCTTACTACAACTCTGTGGGAGTTTTTGGTTTGCCAGGTCGCAGTATCTGAGGGGGAAGAGTTCATGAGACTGACTGACCCCAGAGACAATGGAAAGCAGCCAACACTCCAGCTCAGCCTGATTGACAGGTTGGACAGGCCAGTGAGGACAGTGAGAGGCCAGGCCCCGTCCTCCCTGTGAGCAGGGATTGTTCTGGGTCTCTCTGAGCAAGGAGAGAGCTGAGAGAGCAGTGCAAGCTGTGTGCAGAAGAAGTCCTGCAAAAGGAACAGAGAGCTGAGACACTGCCCAAGGGGGGCAAGCAGTGTGCAGAAGTCCTGCAAAAACAGGGAGCTGAGAGACAGCCCAAGCAAAGCAAGCTGTGTGCTGAGGGGCAGTTTTTGCAGAGCTGAGCCAGACATACACAGCTCAAGGAGCGCAGACCCTGTGTTGAGCAGCAGACTGGCAGTGCTCAGAGAGCCAAAAGGAACAGAGAAGCAACGCAAGAAGCTAGAGACTGGCCACACAGCACAGCCTGCAGCTGGATGTGGTGAGCAGCTGGGAACTGCAAAGTGTGGGGAGAGGCTCTGGACTGGGAGAGGGATCTGGCCACTTAGAGCTTGAGGCTGTGTGGTCACTGCCAGATCAAGCATGTCCAGCCTGCAGCCCCCTCTGCAGCACATCCAAGGCCTCTAAGGGGCCTCTAAGGAAGAGACTGTGGACTGTCCTTACACTCTGCAGGCTGCTGTTTTGATGTCCCTGTGCTACAGAGCAGGGCTGTGTGTTCTCATTTAACCACTCTCATTTTTTCTTATTCTTTTCTCTTTAATCAGTTGATGTTTAATAAATTGTATTTGCTTTGAACCTTATGAAGTGATCACTGGGCCAAGAAGGCCTGCAGTGTAAAGAGAGCACCTCGGAGTGGGGACACCCTAACTCCTGCCCCTAGTGACTACAAGGTCGGGGCTTAAGCCCCAGGAAACCTGGGCCCAGCCTTGTTGGGGTTTCGAGGGCTCTGCTACTCAGGAGAGTGGAGGGGGAGCCCTCAGGATCAGGGAGGCCGTGGGATAAAGGAAGTAGGAGCGGGGACTCAGATCCTTTCACTGGTCCATTTCACCGGGGAGTATAGAAGCCAGGAAAGTTCCCTACAATAGCGGGACCATTCCCCCGCTTACACATGCTCAAGTCTATTCAGGCAGGCAGATTTAAGCTTGGGTGGCTAGCCAGAGTTTCTGCTGGAGCTACCATGTCTATACATTTGTTTCTAGCGTATCCCCTCAAGCCCCATTAGAATGAGTCAATCAGCCTGGGCTGGGATGCTTTCTCTTAGCTATGCAGACATACCTAAAGACATTTATGATACCTTGCAAATCCACAAACGGGTTATCTTAATTTCCCTGTTTCGTTTGTTAAAAACACGCAATATTTTTAGCTACACATACTGACAGCTTCTAAATCTGCTCTAGAAAACACAATTCTTGCCATGAATACTTAACCTCTTTAAAAAAAACATTAAAAAGTCAACATTTGATCATTTTAGACCAGCCAGATAAGTGAGTCATTAACAGTGAACAAGAAACATAAGAATGGTGGCTCATTTGCTTTTCTGTTCCTTTGCTAAAACAGAAGTTTCATTTTCTTAGCAACATCTGTGTAATGTGGAAGTTTTTCATAGTCTATTGATTGATTTATAGCAAGTCCACTTAAGAGGCTTTCTGCACATATACAATGGCTTACAGATGACTGAGACATGGACTGTTGACAATATGAAATGAACATTCTGGTCCCAGCATAACCCAACCGAACCCTCCCCGCCCAGCATAAATCACCCCCAGCCTCTCTTTCCCAAACAAAACCTAAGGGGCATGAGAAATCTTATGTTAACAGACTTGTATCTTAATCTTACAACAGAGAAAGCAAATGCAAGGTTTAAGGGCTATCCACAGTCGTCAGATGTTCAAGGGCTATTGGTAAAAGCACCAACAAATTGTAGGGAGGATAATGATGTCTTTTAGGACCTCAAGTTCAGCCCAGGATAAATGATGGCAATTAGCTATGTTGCCTCAGAGGAAGGCAGGGAGTATGTTACTTATCCTCATTTTCAGTCAAAGCTTACTGTTCCTTTCCACCTGGCAGCTCTGCCTGGCTCATAGGTGCAGAGGACTATACAGAGGGAAAACCTTACATTAATGAGTGCACTGAACTTAGTTTCTTAAAGTGCATGGTAGAACAAATAATCTGGCATTGTATATACTTTCTCTACATCTACCGTTCCTTTACATTTTTTTCCACGTTACCATAAATGTCAATTTATTTTGGAAAATCTGATGCTGCCTCAGTTTGCATTTGTGTTTTGCTTCCAAAACCTGAACAGTCACATCCCCATCAAAAGTATCCAAATACATTTTTAAAATGTGTGATTATTTCTAACTACGTTGTGCAAGTAGTAATGTTGGCATGAAAAGGACTGGGAATACCAGTGTTAATAGAGGCTAAGAAAAGCTAAAAGTGAAAAATTATTTGGAAAAGTAAGAAACAGCACAACATTTACATTTATGATGTAATAATAATAAATGTTATTTATCTGAACTACCTTAACATCTAGAAACATGGAGCAGTTCTAAGCACTGAACGAACAAACAGAACAATGATGGTTTCTACCCCAAAGATACTAACATCTAAGTATAAAACAAGAGGCAGCAGATGGATACAGTCAGTGAGTACAAAGAATAGTGAGACAAGACTGGTAAACAGGATTGGCTATGGTTTCAACCTAATGTCAATTTTTCCCCCACATTTAATTAGGATTTTTTCCTAAAATCTTGCCAAACTCCCTATTGAGCTATAACTGCATTGAATATTGTGCATCCATTTATTCCAGCAGTGGTAATAATGCCACTAGAAGTAGCATGCAAGCATGTTTACCATCCAGGTTTTCATTAATGCTAACTGACTGACAGTGTAGATATGAACAATTTCCCCATGTTCTTGAATTCTCTCTCTCTGGCACAAGTGTTGATGGCAACTGCACAACTGAGTTTTTGGACAAATCACAATACAGGTTGAACCTCCCAAATCTGGGATTCTCTGGTCTAACAACAATCATGCTCTAGCACAGATGTTTCTGGTCCAAAGAGCCTCAAGAGTGGGAGCCAGCAGAGAGAATGAGGGGTTTGTGGAGTCGCAGCTGGGCCAGCAGTGACTAGGCAGGGGAACCCCGGTGTCAGTGGGGTCAGGCAGCTGGAGAGTCCCTGGCAGCAGGGCCAGGGAAACCCTCAGTGGCAGCAGGGCCAGCAGTGTTTGGGCAGCCTGGGTCTAGAGAACACTGAGAAACCCCCAGAAGTAGCAGGGCCGATGGTGGCCAGGCAGCCCTGACTGAAGAGCCCCAGCATAGCTGGTGGCCAGCAGGGCAGGGAGCCTCAGGCAGGCCAGCTTTAGTGGTCCCCAGCAGACCAGAGACACCGCGAGCAAAGCAGCAGCCGCGGCGGGGTCCCACGCCAGAGCAAAGCCTCAGAGGCGCAGCACCCCGCCACTGCGGCTTTGCTCCCCGTGTCCCTGGTCTGCTGGGGGGGAGGGGGCGCAGCTAGTGCCCCCCCCCCCAAGCAGACCAGGCTTTTGTTGTGGACCCTGGGTCAGAGCAGTTGGGGCACTGCCGGTTGGTCCCGCAGCGCCGCTCTGGGCACTACTGGACCAACCCAGCAACACCCCAGCTGCTCTGCCCCAGGCATCCCCAAGTCAGCCGCTGCTGAAACTGACCAGCGCTGACTACAGGAAGCCCGAGGCACAGTTGCTCTGCCCCGGGCTTCCTGGAATCAGCTGCTGATCAGTTTCAGCAGCAGCTGACTTGGGGACTTGGGGTTCTTAAGTTGAATCTGTATGTAAGTCAGAACTGGCGGTCAGTTTGAGCAGCGGCTGAATCTGGACGCCAGTTCCGACTTACATACAGATTCACCTTAAGAACAAACCTACAGCCCCTATCTTGTACATAACCCGGGGACTGCCTGTACTTAAAAATACAGGTACTTGAAAGAACAGATACTGTATTCTGGTAAAAAGAAATGTATTGAGGTTAGAGGGAATAGGAGTATCAGTCACTGGAATAATCCAGTATTTCTACTGGTTTGGAAAAATACTGAACTGAACTAAGTATACTAAATCCTCTAGTTCTAGTAGCTGCCCTCAAATCAGTCAGTATTTGATTTTCTTTTTACCTTTATTTGGACCATTTCAGTAATTGAAAATAAGGGTATGTCTACACTTCTGCACTAATTCGTACTAACTTAATTCGAATTAGTTAATTCGAACTAAGCTAATTCGAACTAGTGCATCTAGACCTAAAAGGGTGGGAGAGGGGAGGGCAACTAAAATTATCAGGGGTTTGGAACAGGTCCCATATGAAGAGAGGCTAAAGAGACTGGGACTTTTCAGCTTAGAAAAGAGGAGACTGAGGGGGGATATGATAGAGGTCTCTAAAAGCAGGAGTGGTGTGGAGAGGGTGCATAAAGAAAAGTTCTTCATTAGTTCCCATAATAGAAGGACTAGAGGACACCAAAGGAAATGAATGGGTAGCAGGCTTCAAACTAATAACAGAAAGTTCTTCTTCACAAAGCAAATAGTCAACCTGTGGGACTCCTTGGCTAGAACTATAACAGAGTTTAAAGAGAAGCTAGATAAATTCATGGAGGTTGGGTCCATGGAGTGCTATTAGCCAGGGGGTAGAAATGGTGTCCCTGGCCTCTGTTTGTGGAAGGCTGGAGATGGATGACACGAGACAAATGGCTTGGTCATTGTCTTCAGTCCATCCCCTCCAGGGTCCCTAGTGTTGGCCGCTGTCAGCAGACAGGCTACTGGGCTAGATGGACCCTTGGTCTGACCCAGTACGGCCATTCGAAGCTCAGGGCTCAGGGTCGGGGTTCTCACTGGACCACCCTGATTTTCATGCAAACCTGCTCCTGGATGGCCAGGCTGGCAGCTATCCTGCCCTAGACGGCCACTTTCCTGTGCCTAGTGCGAAGGTCGTGGATGAAGTCCACGATCTCAGCACTAGACCAGGTGGGCGCCCACCTCTTGCGGACCTGGGCAGGCCCCGGGAGCCCCCAGCCTGGTCCCGGGAAGAGGCGGAGGGCTGGGTGGCAGCGGGTGGCTGGCTCGTGCCATGCCAGGTGCAGGGTCTGCTGGCTGGGTGCTTTAAGGGCTTTAAGGGCTTCGGGGCTGGGAGGGGGGCAGAAGAGTTTCCCTGGTGGTGCCCAGAGTGGCCACCAGGAAAAGCTGGGAAGGGCTAGCCTCCCACTAGTTCGAATTAAGTGGCTACACAGCCCTTAATTCGAACTACTTAATTCGAACTAGGCATTAGTCCTCGTAGAATGAGGTTTACCTAGTTCAAATTAAGCGCTCTGCTAGTTCGAATTAAGTTCGAACTAGCGGAGCACTAGTGTAGCGCCTATCAAAGTTAATTCGAACTAACGTTTCTTAGTTCGAATTAACTTTGTAGTGTAGACATACCCTCTGACTGATGTCAATTGATCCAAATATACACAGTGCTCACAGTTAAATGCCTATTTAATTTGACATGGACAAAAAGTTGAAAAAGTACTAAGAATCTGTAGTAATTACTTTATGTTTTTGTCCTAAATACCCCTATTAACTATGCCAGGCAATTTCAATGCAAATCTTTGGAGACACTTACTTTTTATTCCTTTATAATGTTGTTTTTGTGAGAGATTATGATGACAAAACAATTACAATTCAAGTCTTAGCAGACCTAGTGGCAATACTGTTACAATGTAATTTAGGGCAGTTCAGATGAAGCAGCCAGTTTTCAGTCGAGGGCTTTTGTGGTTTACTCAGTTTTGCTGCTGGGATAATAGAGGCATACTGAGATCAAGTGACTTGCTTGAAGTCACCCAGAGGCTCAATCAGAATTAGAACCCTGGACTATCTTGGTCTGCACCTTTGATTTGTCTCATCAAAGCAAAAAATATTTAAGATATATTTATAATATTTAAGGCATAATTCAAAATAGATATTGGTCAAAAAATGATATTGTACACTTGATATACAAACTCAACAAAGCAAAGCAGGAAACACACAGACCTCTTTCATTTAAAAAGAAGCGCTGCCAACTGTTAGGACATCAATGCAAAATATACCCTAAAGTAATACAGAACAAGGAAGTTTAACAAGAAAATGGCTGAATGAACAAAAAAGCAGAACCCACCCACCCAGAATATATGTACTTATTTCTCTTTATTATCTAGCAATATATGTGCCTTCATAATTTTATAAATACACAGACATTAATCTGGACCAGTACAGATGTTATTCCAATAAATAATTGAAATGAAGCCTCTCAGCTTGCCATAAAACAAACTTGCCTCCTTCAATTCACCAGATAAACCAATTGGCTACCTGCAACCTTCAAGAGAACTTCCAGTAATGTAGAAAGAATACATGTGAGCATCTAATACACAATGATGGACTCTAAATTAGCTGTAACTGCTCAGAAAAAGTATGTAGGAGCCATTGGGAAAAGCTCAATCTGCAGCTGCTGTCCAAAATGCAAAGAAAGCTATAGGCTTTATGAAAGACAGAAAGAGAATAATAAATGGACAGAACATTTTTACTATGTTCAGTCCTAGTGACGGTCTCAAACAGTTTCAGAGGAGGACAAAGAAAATGATTAAATGCACTGAAAGACTTCCATGGGAGAAAAGAGTAAAAAGGTTAGGAATATTTATTCAGAATATTGCCTGAACCATATTCTCAGTTGGAGCTATCTGAAACTTGACTGGTTCAATTAACCACCAAGAGGGCAGGCCAGCAAAAAACAAGACCTTATTTTTTATGAAAAATATGAAACTTCATCCCAAAATGGAAGTGGCAATTAAATATCCATGACAAGGATGTAATCTTGTCAATTCCCCATTGCCAGTTCCCACCAGAATCTGACCAGGAAATAGGACTAACTTTTTGCTCCAAGTCAGAAAACAGACCTTGCCACAAATCACTTGCAAACTAAAGGGCAAAAAGTAATGTGTATGGGGAAGGGGGAGGGAGCAGAGGAAGAACAGGGCAAAAATAGATGTGTGCTGTCTTAACCTATCTGATTCAGTAATTGCACTTACCACCTGTATATACTTTGTCAGATTACCGCTTATTGTGTGCAGTAAGGAAAAAGGTGAGGTTTGAGAAGGAAGACAAAAATCTGTGAAGCTTTATAGATTTTGATGGAGTTTTTTATCCCATGCATAGCATGGGGGGGAATGCAAGCATTAGTTAAAAAACTTGGAGGTGATCAAGGAGAAATGGACAAATAGGCAATCAAGGCTGGGGTTGATGGCTCAGTAAGTCAGTGGATCCAACATACATAGTAGAACTAAGGTCATATCTCCATTTGCCACACCAAAGATACATCTTCTAGTAAAGACCCACTAAATTGAATGCTGAGGGCACCTCTCATTGGTGATGGTACTCCTCACAGTTGTGAGGTATAAGGGAAGCTGACGGAACCATTTGCTTCTGTCAGCTTTCCACTGTGAAGATGGCACCAAGCTCGCTTAAGGTATGTCAACTCCAGCTATGTTATTTATGTAGCGGGAATTGCATACCAGAAGCTGACCTTCCGGATCTAGTATAGACCTGGCCTAAATGTTGAAAGATCTGAAAGGCAAAAAGACAAGGAGCTTATATTTAGTGCTATAAAGGAGAAGGAGCCCATGGAGAAACAAACAGAGAGTGAGAGCAACAAGCCAGGTAGCAGCATTTTGAATGGATGGTAAGAAGAAGAAGAATGAAGGAGATTATAGTTACCAAGGTACAGCATGATCAGAGCTTGAATCTATTGACTAGAGAGAAATAGTAAGACATGTACATGGCCTTGCTATGTAGATCAAGAGAAAAGGTTGAGTCAACAAAAGATGGCTAGAATCACAGTCTAGAAGCACCTTTATTTAAATCCAAAATTTACTAGGAAAACAACAGTCTTGTGGTAAACCATAAAGGGGCCTACTTAACTCTTTGAACTGAGTTAGGAAGAGAGTGGTTCCATTACCTATTGGTGAAGGACCTACAGAGTGGGCGGTGACAGAATACCCATTGCTTTATTAAGAATGTTTATCAGCATAAATGTGTTTCAATATATTTATGCAATAGGAAAAAGACAAATGACTCCAATAAAGCTTATTGTCTTCCAGTATACTGTGTGTATACAACAGGAAATGGATGAAAATACTGCCAAATCGTCACATTTGCAGAAGTATTTAAAAAAAAACACTTCCACCTTAAAATACCCCATAGAGGTAGATAAGTGTGACAAACTATAAATTCTAGTTTCAGAATTCAAGAACCAAATGCTGGAATAACCGAAAGATGTTGCAGAGAGTTGAAGTACAGGCAGTCCCCAGGTTACATACAAGATAGGGACTGTAGGTTTGTTCTTAAGTTGAATCTGTATGTAAGTCGGAACTGGCGTCCAGATTCAGCCGCTGCTGAAACTGACCAGCGGCTGATTCCAGGAAGCCCGAGGCAGAGCAACTCTGCCTCGGGCTTCCTGTAGTCAGCGCTGGTCAGTTTCAGCAGTGGCTGACTTGGGGACGCCTGGGGCAGAGCAGCTGGGGTGCTGCCGGGTTGGTCCAGTAGTGCCCAGAGCGGCGCTGCGGGACCAACCAGCAGCGCCCCAGCTGCTCTACCACAGGCGTCCGGAGAAAAGCCTGGTCTGCTGGGGGGGAGGGCACACTAGCTGCATCCCCCCCCCCAGCAGACCAGGGAGACTTGGGCGGTGGACCAAGACGCACTGCAATCCCGCCGCCCGGGTCCTCTGCAGCTTTGCTCAGCGTCTCCTTGGTCTGCTGGGGGGGGCTCCCCCCCCCAGCAGACCAGGGAGACGCAGAGCAACTTTTCTTGCCCCGGAGGACGTGGGCGACGGTACCGCGCCACATCTGGGTGTCCCGCTGCTCCTGTCTTCCTGGGTGAGAAAAACCCAGTTCGTAACTGCGGATCCAACATAAGTCGGATCCGCGTAACTCGGGGATTGCCTGTATAGATGATCTAAAACATGAAGAGTTGAGCAGTTGCTAAAAAGATTCTTTTTCTTCAAGTTATGACCAAAAGACTTGAAAATTATTCTACTGAGAGAAAATTCCTGAGGTCTATCAGCACTTGGAGAGGAATTATGGATGTAATGGTGTAAATGAGAAAAATATAGATTAATCAATGGCAATCTAGGTGAGAAACTGGAGGAAAGCAAGACAAAATATTTTACAAATTAGGAACATGTTGCCAAGTCTGTTTGCCTCATCACTCTGGGGTTGGGGCAAAGAGGTGGTAGCGCTTTGGCTATGGACACAGCTGCATCCATCTGTCTAATTGCATGGCCTATTGCCAGAGACTGTAGTGACCAGAATCAGTCAGTCTTGAGGCTTCTTGGACATCAGCTGCAGTCTCCATAGACACCTGTTGGCACCTAGGTGCTTATCAGGGCATCAGAATCTCTGGTTCCTGTACTCCTGCTTCCAGGCTGTTCCATAGCAGGAACTGACATGGCATTTCTTTCCTCCTCAGCAGTCAGCCCAGACTGAGTGGGGATACTCCCTTTTATAATGGTGGCAGCTGGAGCATGCCCAGTGGTGTTGGCAAGGTTGGGGCTTCTGCTATGTTAGCCCCTTCATGCCAATGTGGGGCCAATTTGCCCTGTCATAGGAAGATATAATCTTTCTTTAAAATAAAAGGATATGGTTACTCACCACGAGTGTCAATGGGACAAGAAAATAAGAAGGAAAAAAATATTAAAGAGAAACTAAAGACAGACAACTTCACATGTAAAGGAAACAACCATGTCATTTAGTTCAGTCTACGATAAAACACTGACAACCCATCCTAGCCAACTCTGACTTTGATGTCCCTTGAATGACAGGCAATGCTTGCTAATGTGTTACGTATAACATCAGCTCATTGTACAGTTCCAAATGCACTTCATCACTTGTTTCTTGCAGTAGCTTTTATTCCACTTTTAAGGAAAAAACGCAACTTCGTATGAACAATGATAGAATATCCATAAAAACCCATCAATCCCTGTATAGCTGTGAAGCTCATGACTGAAATTGTACAAACCTATTCTTCCTTTGACAATCTATTAACAGGCTTCAGAAGAAAGTTCCAAGAGAAATATGCCTTTCAATATTCTTTAGGGATTTCCTATTTTCATTTGTTCCATGCTAAAACTCCCTAGAGTGCTAGAATCCTTAAATAATGCTCTCTCTTTAGAAGCATACTCTATAAATTATAGTTAATTAACACTTAAAGGTAAAAGAGGAATACTGGCAATTTTATTATGCAACATTTTAAGTGAGAACTACTTTCTTATCCTTTAGAAATCAATAATTAATTCACTAATCAATAATTAATTCACTAATGAGGCAAAGAAAAAGTAATAAAGACATAACCACAGCTTTCCACTGATGACTTTTCTATGTTAAAAGATATTAAAACGACTCAGGAATTTGCTGTTGAAATGATTTTTTTCAATAATACATTCCGTTTCTATAAAAATTAAAATTCTGATTTCCCAGTGGGAAAACAAAACAAACAATTTTCATTTTGGGTTAGCTTGAGCTGAATCAAACCATTATATTTTATCTAAACTAAACTATTTTCTTGGATAGTCAGTATCTCCCATGATGCACTATATCCTGCTCTTTGTCCAAGAGGTTAGTCTAAGAGTGGGGAACCTCAGGCTTGGGGGACAGATGCGAATCCCAGCTTGCCTGGATTTGGCCCCCAAGGCTCAGTATTGGGGAAGCCACGCTTATGCTCCATCCCCTCTGTAACCCACCCGAAGGGCTGGAACACACAAAATCTGCTAGCCTGAGCCTGCCTAGGCTCTGGTATGCAAGGAGAACGTGGGGTGTGGCTTCTTCCTTCTCAGTCAGAGACTTCTCACTTTGCTTCTCACTTGTGTGCAGTCCCCGACTAAGTCAGTGATCCCCAAAACAAAACAAAAAAGATGCCCCACCCCTGGGTTAGTATACTGCTGATGTCACAGGTGTGGGATGGTGCATTTGGGGACATTTAATCCAGACAGAGAAACTGACCCATACAGAAGAATAGCAGCATGAGGTACCCAATGTACACTCTTAGGAGACATCACAGCACCTTAGGCAGATATAATTAAATATCAAACAGGCTTGAAACTAGGTATTTTGAGTCAGTTTGATCCAATGAAATGAAACGTTTTGCTTCTGGAATGGGAAAATTTTTCATTGTGAGCAAAAAGTTCAAAATGTTAAGCATTGTTTTGAGCAATTTGTTGTATGAAATATTAAACTATTGACTTTGTCTTATATATGTATTAGAACTCAATGAAAAATCAGAATTTCAAAGGCACAGGATTTATCTTAAATCAAGACAAAGTCAATAGTCTAAGGTGCTGTGATGTCTCCTAAGAGTCATCATCATCTTTATATGTTCCCTCTCTGTGTCTGATACACATACATACACAAATTCCATTAATACACATATTGAGAGAATGCTCATAAACCCTCTACATTTAGGATAAGTGAAGTATGATCCTGAGTGCGCTAACTCAAATTTGTTAATTATATTTTGCAAATGTTAAAAACGTAAGCGCACTTTAAATGAGGATACATTTTTTTCCCAAATACTCATAGTATTGTTTGACACTCAATTTCTTGCTGTTTACAAAACTTTCCATTATGGAGTACCAAAATGTAAAGCTAAGCCATATTTGAAAAAGTAATAGACCAATATTTTTTCGCTGGAAAACACTTGTTTTTGTATTGTAATGTTGTTAAGTCAAATGTCAGAATGCGTTTTGCCTAATTTAAACCAATCAATCACTTTTTTCTGCTTCCTTCCTACTTTTCCATCTTCTCTTATTGTCTTATTGTGTTTGGAAGAGATCAATTGTGACAAATTTAAGCCCAAAAGGTGAATGTTGCAGGGAAGTGAAAACAAGTCTGAGAATGGTGACATTCAATGATAATTGTTTTTCATCTTTAACAAAATTGTCTTCCCCAAAGCATCATGCATTTGAAAGATTCCAAGCAGACTATTTTTACTGGGACTTGATGAAACTTTCCTTTATTTTTCCCCCTAAGGAAGATATGAAATTTCCAAACATCTGAGAAAACATCTTTAAGACTTTTCTTGGTTACACATTCTTCATATTGTTCTATATAGATCTTGATGCTAATGATTGCAATGAAACTTTATACCTTACACAGAGTGCTACCTATTCACCTTTTCAATGGTAGTTGTGCAAGTTCCCAATTGCACTTTGATACTCATTTCCATATCTTATTTTGAATAGCCAGACAAGAAATACAAGTTGGACATTTCTTATCCGGCACCCTCGGGACCTGACCAGTTCCAAATCAGGGAATTTGCCGAACTAGAGAAGGTTCCCTGCCACAGCCCCCAACTCTGGATGTGTGGAAGAAAGTGGGGGTAGACTACTTCTAGCCCCTACTAGGCTGTCTGCTAAGTTGCTGACCCCATTGCCGCTGCCCTGGCCAACTGGACTGTTGTGCTCCAGCAGCCTGCACTACCGCAGGCTGTCAAAGGCTCCGGCCCTGAGCTGCCTTGGGCTGGCTCTGGCTCTAGTTGGGCTGTCAGGGGCTGCAAAGTTGGGTGTGGGTCCCAACACCACAGCATCCCACAGGCTCTGGCCTTGCTTCTGCAAGCTGTCTGGGGCTCTGGCCCCACACTGCAGGGAGCTACTGGAGCTGCCACCATCCCTGTCCCCAGTCCCACTGCTGCGAGCTGCTGAGGGCTCATGCTCCTGCCCCACGGCAGCCCACAGGCTCTGGTCCTGCTTCTGCAGGCTATCCGGGGCTCCTGCCCAAGCCCATGCTGCCATGGGCTATTGCCAGCCCAATCCTGCACTGCTGGGGATTGCCCTGGACCAGTCCTGGTGCCTCAGGCAATTGGGGGCTGCTGTCGGCTCCAGCCTCACTCAGATCTGCTGGGGGCTGCCACCAGCCCCAGCCTCTGCCCCATCCCACTGCTTCAGCCCAGCCCCTCCTGGATTGCCACTAGGCTTACCAGGGTTCTCTGATCAAGGAACAGCTGGACTACACAATTCCGGTTTTGAGAGGAGCAACCTGCAACATTTGAGTCTATTTGAGTTACTATCTCTTATTAAAAGCCTTGTCTCTTTCTCCCACCCTTACCTTACCCATTTTGTCTCTGCAGTGATATAAAAGAGAGGTCTCATACAAATAAGAAAATAGTCTATTTTAAATATTGACTGATTTAGCATGTTAGCTCACAGAGCAAGAAGTGCAAGCTCATTTGTATGCCCATTGGGGTAATCGAGTAATTATCCAAATTCATCATAATTTCTGAGGACAAAGCAATTTCAAATACCTTCAAAAAGAGTGAAATCATGTATAAGTTGATACTAAATTAAGAATCATGTATTTATGATCCTGAATCTTGTTGCTTGAAAAACTGGCTGCAATAGTAAATGTCCTTACTTTGAAATGGCCTTTTCTATTAAACATCCTAATAGATCAGTCTTAACCAAATACCCCTACTGCTATAACAAATCAAGTGCTACAATAGTCTGAGTGCTTGCCTAGATGATGTGTTAGCATACTGGTGCTCCCTGCAATTTAAACCCTAACTGGTGTGTACTAACTGGCTACGTCTAGACTGGCATGATTTTCTGCAAATGCTTCTAACTGAAAAGTTTTTCCGTTAAAAGCATTTGTGGAAAAGGGCGTCTAGATTGGCACGGACGCTTTTCTGCAAAAAGGAAAACAAAGGAATCGAGCAATTTGAACTTTGTGGGAGATACTATCTAGAGAGGTGGTCGGTCATCTTGCTAGAAGGTAGAGAGGTAAGGAAACTGTCTTGAACAGAGTCTGTAACTTGTTCTTCTGGGGCTTAGCTTCTAGAAAGCATTTTTCTCTTATTTGCTTGCAACCATTTCTAACTCAGTCCTTTACATTGAATTCACTTAAAATCCTATGTTTTGAAAATAAATCTGTTTTACTTTTATCAGTGCTATGTTTGAACTGAAATGATTGTTAACTAGTTAGTGATAAATTGTGAATTTTGTGATACACTTTGAATTAGAGCAGGGCTACTCAACTTTGGAAGCCCGGGGGGCCACAGTGATACTCACAGCATATGCCAAGGGCCACAGCTTAAGTGTGGTTGCATCTACATGCAAATATATGCAAATAGCTTCTTTCACACTGACAGGCATGAATACAAAAATTAAGGCAAAACTATACAACACACAGGCCCCATTTAAGTCAGTTCTGCTGATATTAATAAAATGCAATATTTACCTGATTTCCACCCGTATGACAGCACTTTTAATGAGAATGACAGTCCAGGAATTTAACTACTAAAACACATATCAACAGAAGACCATTATATTGACTACTCTTTTGTTTTGATTCCCACCTGCAGGCCGCACACAAATGGGCCCATGGGTCACATGTTGAGTAGCCCTGAATCAGAGGAACAAACAGACCTTCTGGATGGTTTAAGAAGGGCTAGACATTACAGAACAGACGGTCCTGGGAAAATTCAGGACTAGGAGGTATAAATGTCATCTTGCCAGATATAACCTGAAGTGGTGTGTGGAGAGTGCAACAAGCAGGCTGCTAGAATCAGAATTGCTGTGTCAGAGATGCTAAACACACATTTACTCAGTGTGTGCTTGTCTGCTGGCCATCAGTATCCAGGCTGTGAGCCACAGCAGTAGAGAATTTAAGAAATCCAGGTTTCCTTGGGCAGGAAGTAACACAAACTATGACTAGTCTGGATTATACACTAGACCAGTAGTCACCAAGCAATAGATCGGGATCGAGCCTCTGGCAGGTGGTCCTGACTGGTTTAGCCAAGAGGCTATGGAGGGCCAGCACTTCAGCTGCCCTTCCCCGCCCCCCCCCCCCCCCCATTGCTGCTTCTTTCCTGCCCTTCACCTTGGAGATGTCCCTCCCCCTTGGGGCCCTCCTACTTTCTGTGCAGGGCAGAGGAGAGATAGGAGGAGTGCCAATGTCAAGGTGCCCCTTTTCTCCACAAAAGCAGAGAGAGGCACAACAGGACTTGGGGTAGAATTTGCTGGCTGTTTTAGGGACTGGGGCCAGGGCCAGGGCAGGGGTGTGCCTGATTTAGCTCCACAGCACCACCATCCACTGCACCACCTGAGATAAGCAGTGCCAAGCTGCAGCCCACATCCCTAACTCCTACCCCAGTCATGAACCCCTCCTGTACCCCAAATCTCAAGCATCCCTGCATCCGAATGCCATCTCAGAGCGTGCACCTAGAACCCTTCCTACATCCCAACTGCCTGCCACAAGAGCAACTGAGCTCCTCTCACACTCCAGATCCCTTAATCTGAACCCCAACCCTCTGCCCCAGTTTGGTGAAAGTGAGTGAGGATGAAGGAGGGAGAAAGATGGAGCGAGCAGGGGTGGGGCTTCAGCGAAGGGGCAGGAAGGAGGTGGGGCAAGGATATTTATATTTTAGGTAGATCTTGGACTGCACTTAATTCAAAAAGTGTTCTTGTGCTTAAAAAGGTTGGAGACCACTGCACTAGACCATGACATCCTCCTAGGCACAGTTCAGATATAGTCTTAGAAAACTCAGTTATTTTATAAGTTGCTCTGGACTTTCTTTTTATTTATCCAAACACAACAAGGATTTTTTCTTCAAATCTTTTACATTTGAAATGTCCTGCAAAGAGCATTACTGTAAGTAAATTAGACCACTTATTCTGAAATACACATTGAAGATCAGAGATGTGAAAAGATCAGAGACTGTCAGAAGACTTAAGATCAGAGACTAATGAGGTGCAAGCCACATAATTACTACATGATTATAATGATAATGTAAATCGCACACTGTAGTTCTCATGTTTATTTAATTGTGATGTGGGACTATCGTTACAAAGCAGATAATCAAGTTGTTTCTTGAAAATTGAATACTCCCGTTTTACTTTAAAATATTACTTCAGCTATACTACAATAGGAGATTGCATGAATTGTGTATAAAATAAGACTGAAATTACAATGCCAAATCAAGATCCATGAGAAACTATGACTGCTCTTGGCTGATGCATGATTTTGGACCAGTCATTCCATGTGTATGTGTATCAAGCAACCAACGGTAGCTCCATTAGTCACCTAGTAACACACGGGACACAGCTGTTCCCGGGCAGACACTGCATGATTGATTGCACTTCCCAGTTAGTAGAGGGGTGGTGCTGGCTACTACTGGACCCCACAGCAACCATAACTTGAGGGCTGCTGAATGAATTCCACAGCAACAGCTGTGTTTGGTACAAGTCTTTGTTCCTGGTATGCTGCTGCTCCTGCCCTGCCTATTCTTGTGCCCATTCCAATTCCTGCCCTTCTCCACCCTGAACACCTTGCCTTTGACCCCTGGTTGCACTTCCTGACAACGTTTCTAGCTCACAAATTATCTCTGGCTTATCCCTGCCTCTGACCCTCATCTCTGCTCTCAGTTACACCTGGAGTTGCCAAGTTTCTAATAACTGAAAACGTAACACCCTCACCCCAGCCCTGCCTCTCCCTGGGGACCTGCCCCATGCTCACTCATCCCCCTTCTCTCTCCTGCATCTCACTTCTCCCACCCTCGCTCTCTCACTTCATTGTCACCAGGCTGGGGCTGAGGTCAGGATGTGGGAAGGGTGAGGACTCCAGAGGGCTCTGGAGTAGGGCCAGAAATGAGGGGTTCAGGATGTGTGAGGGGGCTCCATGCTGGGGCAAGAGGTTGGGGTGCAGGAGAGGGTGAGGGCTTCAGCTGGGAATGTAGGTTCTAGGGTAGGGTGGGGATCCAGGAGAGGACTCTGGGTTGGGGCTGAGAGTTTCAGAATGTGGCAGGGGGTTCAGGGCTGGGACATAGAATTGAGGTGCAGAAAAGGGTGCAGGCTGATGACTCGGTGGGAAATTGGGTGCAAATGAGGGCTCTGGACTGGAACAGGAGTGGGGCACAGGAGGGGATTTAGGGAAAGGGCTCTGTCTGGGTTGTACTTACCACAGACAGCTCCAAGGAAGTGGTCAGCATGTCCCTCTGGTTCAGTGATCACATAGTGCTGCTTGCCCAACGGTGCCCTATCTGTAGCTTTCAACCAATGGGAATTGTGAAGCTAGCACTCGGCACCCCTGGGTTGCCCCATGCCTAGGATCCAGAGGGACATGCCAGTTGTTTCTTGCAAAACCCACACTAGCTGTTTAAACATCCCAGACAACAGAAGCTGCCGGGGTCCCTTTTTGACCACCTGTTCCAATTCAAAACCAGACAACTGGAAACCCTGACCACATGTCCAAGCATGGCATGGTGCTGATTCTTGACTCTAGCTCAGTTCTAACTTCTAGTTAAGGAAAGGCTCCAGCACCAGAAAAAAAAAAAAAAAAAGCCAGCAGCAGAGAACTGCCATTGTGAAAAACTGTAGCAGCAGCCAAGATAGCACACTGCTTAAAATACCATTGTAAAGGTGTGATGCACTGTTGAGTGTGTAAAGAGCCTTGTAGGGTCTGTCTTGGACTATCTTGTCTTTTCTTGCCTCAGCCATACTTTCCAATTTACACAGCTATTTACATCTGAGCAGGGGTGTATGTGTAGCGTATGTATTCTACACTCTGCTGTAACTAGAGACATATGTATAATATAGCAGAAGATGTTATGCCCCCCCAATGCTTTATGAAAATTGTCTTATGAATATGCACAACTCAAAGACGCTTTGGGCAAAATGCATCATGTGACTTTTGTGAAGTTATAATCTGCTGAATATGTATATTCTAATTCTGTGCATGTAGCATTCTTGTGTGTGAAGATAGAACTGTGAAGTGTAAATCTGTTTATAATTATAAATGTGCTAATGAGGACCATTAGTGATACTCCAGAAACATAATGGCTCAAGGCAACAATCTGAAAATTGCTTTGTTTTTTGCTTGTAAGCCCAGACTGAGATTGCTCCTCCATGTGACCAGGCCACCTGATGCTGAAACCTATTTTGCATCCTGTACCTTTCTACTCGATTTGAGAAAAGTTTGAACTGAACCCAAAGAATTCCTGCCTTGGAGAAAGGGGATATAAAGGTGGGAAACCAAACAATAGGAGAGTTGCCAGATGCTCGGAGACCCCTACTTACTTTCCAAGATGCATACTAAAACCATCTAAGACTGAACTGGGGGAAGAATTGGGCCCAAGCTATAAGGCTGTCTATCACGTAAAAAATATTATAAGAACTACTGTTAGGGTAAGAATTTGCATGTAACAAGTTTTAGTATATTAGGCTTAATTGCCGTATTTCATTAATTTTAGCATTTTGATCTGTTTTCATTTGCAGTCACTTAAATACTAGAAGTTTTACTCAGCACTGCTCAGGTCCTAAACTCAAATGCTTTTTGTTTTTCTTTATTTAAATCATTACTTGGGGGGTAGGGATAAGGGTTTCAGTATGCAGGCTGCCCAGGGATAAGGGAAAACCCACCCTGTCGCCCCACAAAAACTTGGAGCCACGTGAGAAGCACCTGTGCATGGCCGCTGCAGCTGCAGCGGGTGCAACTGGGAGAGGGGTGCATGTCCCCTGACTGAGGGACAGACAGGCACATAGATAAACAGATACATAAACAGACAAACTCTCTGAACTACATAGTAGACAGCTGTCACTTTCTCCACCCCAGGCCCTGCTGTCCCAAGGGGGTCATAGTTGTACCAGTCCCCAATTTTGGCCTCCTGCTGCCCCAGTAGTCATTCTGCAGTATAACTGTCCTTCCTGTCAGACTCCTCCCTTTACATTTTATGAGAAATAACTGAATTCCAGGCACGTCCCATTGTCCTACCACAACCAAATACTGCCCTTGCTTTAAGATAGGATAAGAGGAAGCTGCCCACCAAATGTGGTGGTCCTAGCTCTTACCGTTTGAGAGATCTTGAAATAACAGACTCACAGATGGAAGGACAGACACACACATTTCTAAAATATATACTAAGTTAAAAACACCTGTTTATTAGCAAACCTGGTGTAAAAATTTTTACCTGGGGAGGAGCCATAGAATTGCATATTTCTCTCACACTGATAAACAGAGCAAGCATATTATGACTTTTTTCCTGTGTAAAACTTTTATAGAGAGTACAATTGATTTATTTGGGGTTTGGTCCCTTTTGAGGATTGTGTTCTTAGATGCTGTTAAGGCCCTAGAGCTGAGCTCTCCCAGAGTGAAGCTGATTCATCATTTGTGCTGTTCTGCTCAGAGATTGTTACCCCAACTCTGTACTAGGGATATTAACTATCGGTTATTTTACTAGTTGAGTAGTTAAAGGAATTCCCCATCCTACTGGGGCTCTTGTACCTTTCCAAGGAGGAATGCAGAACTCCATGTGCAGCCCAGAGCCCTCTGACGCTGGGCTGCACACGGTCATGCCAGCTTTGAAGTGTACAAGAGTCTGCAGTGCGGGCTCTTGTGCATTTCAAAGCAGAAGCACAGGACTCAGAGTCCCCCACTGACAGTGGGCTCCATGCTGCGCTGCTGATTTGAAATGCCATGCGGAACCCTGAGTCAGCTGGGAAATCCCCAGCTGATCCCAGGTTCTGCGGAAATGCTGCGTAGAGTCCAGGATCAGCCGGGGATCAGCCAGGATCAGTTGTTTCAGGGGCAGTGCCGCACAGCTGAGCTGGGAGTCAACTGTGGGGCACTTCCCATTTGAACGTCACCTCATCATTTTTAAAGCAGCAGCGCCACACAGCTGATCCCGGGCTCTGCCATGCGGTGCTGCCACTTTGAATTACCTCCTCTTTCCCCTCCTTTGCTGCTTCTATTTGATAGAAGTAGCAAGGCAGGGAAGCGGAATCAACTAGTTGACTTTAACATACTTATTCTGTACCTTGGCTGGGAAACACTAGGGCTGTGTCTACACTGGCATCCCTTTTCCGGAAAAGGGATGTTAATGTAGCACATCGGAATAGCAAAATCCACGGGGGATTTAAATATCCCCCACGGTATTTTCATTAACATGGCTGCCGCTTTTTTCCGGCTTGGAGCTAAGCCGGAGAAAAGCGCCAGTCTAGACGTGATTCTCCGGAAAATAAGCCCTTTTCCGGAGGATCTCTTATTCTTCTTCAAAGTAGGACTGGCTCTTTTCTCCGGCTTATCTCCAAGCTGGAAAAAAGCGGCAGCCATGTTAATGCAAATACCGCGAGGGATATTTAAATCCCCCGCGGATTTTGCTATTCTGATGTGCTACATTAGCATCCCTTTTCCGGAAGGGATGCCAGTGTAGATACAGCCCAGAGCTTTTTGTCAAGCAGGGCAGGATAGTGGGGTGCTTTAAAGGGTAGATAGGCAAGCTCAGTGGAATGAGTAACACACCAATTGTTAACTCCAAGAGAATCCCTGTGATTGAACCAATCACAGAAGAATCTTATTCTTTTCCCCCTAATATTCCTGCTATGTATTTATATCTTTTTGTATTCTGAAGACTTGGCATTTATTCTGGCTTCTACACCACTATGATAAAAAACAACAGTCATGGTGCAAGGGTATTTTAAGCAATAACTAGCACTGGCAGTTGATTAAATACTGGTGCAAAGCTGAGGCATTTAATCAGTGCATAAACTTTTTATTGCCTGGACATTCCAATATCAAGAGTGTTAATGCTATTAGAATGAAAACTAGTTTCAGGCAATGCAATCTTACAATCTTACACATACTTGCTAATATTTTCCATTCTCAGGTTTAAAAAGTGAAAAGAAAAGCATTTTACTGCTGTACGTGTGGAATATCAATAAAATTCTTGCTCCTTCACAGTTACCAGACAGGATCAGGTTTTGCTGCAATAGGGAGACAAATAAACTTAGAAACTTTCTGATTAAGGAGTTTTCTTGTTACTGCTTAAAATATATCTGTTTCTGTTAATGGCCTCTCATTCCTTTATGCTTCCTCTGCACGCTTTTGCTTTCACGCACACCATTTATAACTTGGCTTCTCCTACGAGCAGCAGAGCAGGAAAAATCATATGCAAAACAAAAATCACTGTGCGCCAAACTCATTCAAAATGTTGTTTTGTTTGTTTATTTATTCAAGGGACTCTTCTTCCTTCCTCTGTTCAGAAAGCTACACTAGGCATACCAAAAACATTTATTCCGACTTTAGAGACATTCCAGAAAAATCCCTTACACGTAGAATCAGTAATGCTAATAGAACAAGTTATATCTCTAGAATCAAAATAAACTTTAAGTGCATCCTCTGTGATTATCTTGTATATTAGAAGTAGTAGTAGAAGTAGTAATATGGCACCCAAGCCAAAATCATGTACCAGGAACCAATTGTGGTAGGCTCTATACAAACATTCAGCCAAAAAGACACTCCTCTGCCCCCAAACAATTTAGTTTAGGATTACAGAGCCAACTTCTATTTTTACTGAAGCCTGTGGGAATTTTGCCATCTACTTCAAAAGGAACTGAGATTTAGCCTTTTAATGAGCAATTCTATCAAATGGATGGTAGGAATGCGTCAAGATTCAAAGTACTTAATTTCTCATATTTGCAAATCTGACTCTAAGGCTACCTCTAGACTGCATCCCTCTGTCGACATTCCTCATTTTTTGAGGAATACAGGATCTGTCGAAAAAGGATTTATTTTCAACAGATCCGCGCCTAGACTGACTTTTTTAAAATGGAGTTTTTTTTTTAAAAAAAAAGTGGCGGCCATGTTTATGCTAATGAAGCACGGGATATTTAAATCCCTGCTTCATTAGCAATTTTGATGTGCTTGATTTGCATCCCTCTGTCGACAGAGAGATGCAGTCTAGACATAGCCTAAGTTCTCTATGTTAAAAGTTAATGTAAAGAGCTTCTGTATCTCCAGTAACATTAGCAATTTTGAATTATATCTGAAAACTTGTTTTTCTCTAGGAGATGAATCACTGAGGCCTGGTCTACACTAGATCAGAAGGTAGTCCTAAGATATGCAACTTCAGCTACATTAATTGTGTAACTGGAGTTGACATATCTTAAATCATTGAGCACACAGTGGAGGTCAATGAAAACAAACACCCCTATCAGCTTCCCTTATTCCCCGTGAGGAGCAGGACTACCAGTGCCAACAGCAGTGCCCTCCGAGTTCGATTGAGTGTGTCTTCACCTGATCCACTAAATTGAATCCTAGAAGGTCAACCATGGCAGCATCAATATTCTCCATAGTGTAGATGTGGCCAAGGTGAACAAAGACCTAATTACTTTAACTAATAGCTCTCTTTCAAAGGCTTTAAAATCTAGCTCAAGTACCAGCTTTCACTGAACACTTTGACTGGTTGCAACTAGTTTTGGTCAGGCCTTGATAAAACCTGGCAAGGAGTTTTCTTTTTTCCCAATAAATTGAATTATGGGCATGTCAGTACATCCTATACCATAACTTTGCATTGCTATGAGCAGTCCCACATATTCAACAAGAATATTCTTAGGGCACATCAACACATCGGGGCAAAAAAGTCAAGTTAAGCTACACAACCTCAGCTACGTCGATTGCATAGCTGAAGTTGAAATAGCGCCAAAAGCCAAAGTAAGCTATCTACATAGCAGGAAGTTGAAAGAAGAACACACTTCCTTTTAAATCCCTTACTCCTCATGAAATGAGGATTACAGGAGTCAGAGTAAGAAGTCCTCCACCTTGCTATTATTTCGAAATAATGGCTTGCTGTGTACAGGCACTCTTTGTTATTTCAGAATAATGTCAGTTATTCAAAAATAACACTGCTGTATAGACATAGTCTCAGTGTGTAAAGTTAAACAGATCCTTAATTTTTTGCAGAATTGTGACCTTTTATTTACCAATTGTAATTATGCAAATATATTTTTGTGAAATTTTTCCTTTTGCTATTCATTGAGTATGGCATGTCACCTAATTTGAACGCTATAAAGTCTAGATTACTTGACTATGTGATGAAAAATGTGAACAGAAAAATAATGAAAAAAGAACAACAAATAAAGAATAAATCCTGCTCAGGCATGGATACTCTTGTTTGCCTCTGAATAAGGTATTAGCATAAAGGATCCAAATTTTCAGGATCAGGCTATCAAATTCCTAGAGCCTCATCAAAAAGCTTAGCCTTCACGTAACTTCCCATGAACTCATTTGAATGTCATTCTATTCCAGTCTGAGCATTATGAAATAATATCTTTACTAAAACTGTAAGCTCCTTGGGGTAATTTGGAGATTTTTAAGGCCAGAAGGGACAATATTATGATCATGTGAGCTAACCTTAACACAAAACAAGCCATAGACCTCACTGAGTAATTCTTGCATCAAGTCCCTAATTTCTGTTCCATCTTTACCATATCTTTTCAAAAGAGATCCAATTTTGATTTGAAGATTTCAGCTGATGAAATCCACTACCTCACTAGCTTAATCATACAAAACCTCATTGTTAAAATGTGTGCCTTATTTTTCTAGCCTGAATTCATCTACCGTCAGCTGCCAACTACTGAAACATATTACGTCTCTAATAGGTTAAATAAATTTATTCCCCATGCAAGCACTTGTAGACCATGACAATCTCTTCATTTTCCTCTTGATAAATAAACTACATTGATCTTTGTATATCTTTCCTTCTCTAAGGCAGGTTTTCTAGACTTGAAATGATTTTGTTGCTCTAGTCTGAATCCTTTTTGAATGTTCAAAATTTGTTTTGAAGTGTGGACACAAGAGTCAGACACAGTATTCTAAGACTGGTCTGATGAATGCTGCATAGGGAGACTGTTGCTATTCAATGATCCAGTTACTTATACAACAGCATCAGGTTAGCTCTTGCTTAGGTGTGGCACCTGGGAAGATAGTGCTAGGAATGGGGGCAGCATGCAGAGACCTTCTGTCCCATTTCCAAGGCATGTGCACATGTACAATATTAGCGTGACCCTAATACCTTTTCTGTCTTTCTGCAATCCCCGATCTTGATTAATTACTAGATTAATTATTTTTTTCATTTAGCTGCATTAAAACAAATGTTATTCAAATGATTCCACCTTACCAAACTGGGCAAAATCTATTTGTGTAACTGACCTGCCCCCATCATCCATTACTGGCTTGCCAATTTTTTGTGCCATCAGTAAATTTCTATATCTTCTTCAGCACATGGATAGGGATCTTGAGTAGCTTTGGGTCAAGAATACATCTTTGAGGGGCCCCGATATGAACAGCCCCATGAATGGTTACCCCTTTACAATTATTTCTTGTGATCTAATTAGTTTTCAGTCCTTTAAATCCATTTAAAGCAGCTGTGGGTACACAGAATGGAGCTGTTATCCCTGATGAATGTGTCTGTATCTAGGTCAGTAAGGGTACAGATGTAAATAACAAAATTATTTTGAAATAACAAGCTTTATTTTGAAATAACTTAGTCCACATCTACATAGCAAGCAGTTATTTCAAAATAATGTCAAATACTGTCAAGCTGGAAGACTTCTTACTCCACGTCCTGTAACCTTGATTTCTTCCAACTTCCCTTATTCCTCATGCAGAGAGCTCTATTTCGAAATAAGTGCTGTGTAGATGCTCCCAATTTCGAAATAAACCATGCAATTGACATAACTCAAATTAAGCTATGCTAATTGAGCTAAGTTCTGTGTAGATGCACCCGAATTCTCATCCTATATACCACAATGGACTGCAAATGCAGCTCCCTCTGTGTTATGTGACTGCAACCACACTATATGTAGCTGATGCTTGAAGGCCATGCAGGTGTGTGCTGATTGGTCCACAAGTAGCCCACAGGATGAAGATTGAGAACCACTACTCTAGATGCTACTGTAATATAAAGTGCAATAACAATTTGCCTTTCTAATTCTGCTAGTAGTTCTATTGAAATGTACAGTCTACTGGGTATCATCTTTATTTAAATTAATTCTATGAATTAAAGTTTCTCTTTTATTAAACTATATCATCATCAAATACAAGTCTGTTTGAAAGTTTGAATAGAAAATGGATTATTTTGGTAACAGATTTTCAGATAAATGGGCTATCTCTGACAACCATTTATTGAAGCAGGGTGAGCAAAATATGGTCCATGGGCTAGATCCAACCTGCCAAACATTTCTCTACAGCCCACCATGACTCTCCAGGCCACTAAAAGTCTTGCGGTACATTGGAGCACCCAGGAAGGCTGCCTGTCTGCCACAGCCACAGCCATGATGCTCCCGGAAGTGGCTAGCTGCCACTAATAAGCATCTCTATGGCCCCTAGTGGGGAGAGGGAGGCAGTGGAAGATCTCTGCATGCTATTTCTGCCCCCAGCACCATCCTCACACCTCCCATTGGTCAGAAACTGGCCAATGGAAGCTGAAGGTTGATGTTTGTGGGCATGGGCAGCTCACAGACCTGCTGCACCTCTCTGCCCAATGGGAAACACATGGACACTCTTGCTAGCAGCATCTGGCAAATTTGAGCAATATGGGGCCATGCTGGCATGATGAGAACTTGCCTTCTTGAGTGCCCCACTGTGCCACTTGCCTGGAGCCTCCTAAGGGAAGTGCCAACCAGCCAGGGCCAAAGCCTATAGCTCCTTCCATCCCCAACCCCTTGTTCCAGCTTAGAACCTCTTCTGCATCCAAACTCCCTCCCAGAACACACTTCCCATTCTGTAACCTCAGTTCCCTGCCCAGAGCTTCCTCCTGCACTCAAACTTTGTCCAGATCCGTAAGCCCTCCATTAATATAAAAGTGATGCCCATAAGCACTTATCAATATTGTTGGAGAGCCCTCCCCCCTGCAAAAATTGCCACCCTGCTTTGAATTCTGTAGTAGAGGTAAAAAGCAAGATTGTGTTTAAGTGAGGGATTTTTTTTTCAATTGTGGGGTTGCAGAAGCAAGGCCTTACCATGGTCATAACATGGATATGGATGCATTGGTGAGAGTCCTTCGGAGGGGAAAAAAATGATCAGGGGACTTCTGAGGAGGGGCTAAGCATTTGGGCTTATTTAGTCTGCAAAAGAGAAGCACCAATAATGAGCACCAGGAGGATACAGGATGGGTTGAAGAAGATTGCAAGGGAAGATAGGAATGGAAAGGACTTGCAGCCAGAGGAAACAAGGGATAGACTAGAGAATCACACTGTCACCAGGAAAAGGCAGGTCTATGTGATTGGGGACTCCTTATTGAGAAGAATAAACAGGCCTGTAACCAGAGCTGATCCAGAGAACAGAAGGCTGTGCTGTCTGCCAGGTGCTAAGATACGGGATGTGGAATTAAGGTTGAAGAGGATCCTAAAGGGAGCAGGAAGGAATCCATTGATCATCCTTCATGTAGGAACAAATGATACGGCTAGATTCTCGCTGGAACAAATCAAGGGAGGCTATGCCAGTTTGGGGAGGATGCTTAATGAAATCGAGGTTCAGGTGATTTTCAGTGGGATTCTGCCTGTTCCTAGAGAAGGGCAACAAAGGTGTGATAGGATTATGATGGCTCAGGCAGTGGTGGCTATAAGGAGGACTTCGGGACGTATGGCCACTTGCATTCACGGACAGAGGACTGTTCTCTTGGGATGAACTTCACCTAAGTAGGGAAGGAAACACACTTCTAGGATGGAGGCTGGCACAACTGATTAAGAGAGCATTAAACTAGGAATTTCAGGGAGATGGTTGGGAGATGTCCAGGTAATCTCTACGCCGGATTTTAGCATTAAGAGGGAGAAAAACGAAGTAAGAAAGGATATAGCCTGGGGTAGGAGAATGTACATAAGGAGGAAGGGTAGAGTGGATACTAGTCTAGTAGGTCATATTGGAGGTACAATGTCCATGCCAAATGGGGTAAAGAATGTGAGTGAGGTGAAACAGCAAAAATTAAGATGTTTGTACAGCAATGCGAGGAGCCTAGGTAACAAAATGGAGGAACTAGAGCTACTGGTCCAGGAAGTGAAACCAGATATTATAGGAACAACAGAAACATGGTGGAATACTAGGCATGACTGGAGTACAGGTATTGAAGGGTATGTGCTGTTTAGGAAAGACAGAAATAAGGGTAAAGGTGGTGGAGTCGCATTGTATATCAAAGATGAGGTAGACTGTAAAGAAATAAAAAGTGATGGAATGGAGAAGACAGAGTCTGTTTGGGCAAAAATCACATTGGGAAAGAAAACTATCAGATCCTCCCCTGAGATAGTGCTTGGGGTGTGCTATAGACCACCAAGATCTAATTTGGATATGGATACCTCTTTAATATTTTTAATGAAGTAAATACTCATGGAAACTGCGTAATCATGGGAGACTTCAACTTTCCAGATACAGACTGGAGAACAAATACTGGTGATAATAATAGGGCTCAGATTTTCCTAGATGTGATAGCTGATCAATTCCTTCATCAAGTAGTTGTTGAACCAACAAAGGGGGAAGCCATTTTAGATTTGGTTTTGGTGAGTAGCGAGGACCTCATAGAAGAAATGGTTGTAGGGGACAACCTTGGCTCGAGTGATCATGAGATAATTCAGTTCAAACTAAATGGAAGGATAAACAAAAATAAATCTGAGACTAGGGTTTTTTATTTCAAAAGGGCTAACTTTAATAAATTAAGGAAATTAGTTAGGGAAGTGGATTGTACTAAAGAATTTATGGATCTGAAAATGGAGGAGGCCTGGGATTATTTTAAGTTAAACTTGCAGAAGCTATCAGAAGCCTGTATCCCAAGAAAGAGGAAAAAATGTATAGGTAGGTGTTTTAGACCAATTTGGATGAGCAAGAATCTCAGGGAGGTGATTAAGAAAAAGCAGAAAGCATATAAGGAGTGGAAGATGGGAGGGATCAGCAAACAAAACTACCTTATTGAGGTTTGAGCATGTAGGGACAAAGTGAGAAAGGCTAAAAGTCAGGTAGAGTTGGCCCTTGCAAAGGGAATTAAAACCAATAGTAAAAGGTTTTATAGCCATATAAATAGGAAGAAAACAAAAACAAAACAAAAAAGGAAGTGGGATTGCTAATCACTGAGGATGGAGTGGAAGTTAAGGATAATCTAAACAAATACTTTGCTTCAGTATTTAATGAGGCTAATGAAGAGCTTAGGGATAATGGCAACATAACAAATGGGAATAAGGATATGGAGGTAGATATTACCAAATCCAAGGTAGAAGCCAAACTCGAACATCTTAATGAGAGTAAATCAAGAGGCCCATATAATCTTCATCCAAGAATATTAAAGGAACTGGCACATGAAATTGCAAGTCCATTAGCAAAAATTTTTAATGAATCTCTAAACTCAGGGGTTGTACCATTTGACTGGAGAATTGCCAATATAGTTCCTATTTTTAAGAAAGGGGAAAAAAGTGACCCGGGTAACTACAGATCTGTTAGCTTGATATCTGTAGTATGCAAGGTCTTGGAAAAAATTTTGAAGGAGAAAGTAGTTAGAGACATGGAGGTTAATGGCAATTGGGACAAATTACAACATGGTTTTACAAAAGATAGATTGTGCCAAACCAACCTGATCTCCTTCTTTGAGAAAGTAACAGATTTTTTAGATAAAGGAAATGCAGTGGATCTAATCTACCTCGATTTCAGTAAGGCATTTGATACAGTACCACATGGGGAATTATTGGTTAAATTGGAAAAGATAGGGATCAATATGAAAATTGAGAGGTGGATAAGGAACTCGTTATAGGGGAGACTACAGCGAGTCATACTGAAAGGTGAACTGTCAGATTGAAGGGAGGTTACTAGCGGAGTTCTTCAGGGATCAGTTCTGGGACCATTATTATTTAATCTTTTTATTACTGACCTCGGCACTAAAAGTGGGACTGTGCTAATAAAGTTTGCGGATGACACAAAGTTGGGAGGTACTGCCAATTCAGAAAAGTATCAGGATATCATACAGGAAGATCTCTATGACCGTGTAAATTGGAGTAATAGTAATAGGATGAAATTTAATAGTGAGAAGTGTAATGTTATGCATTTAGGGATTAATAACAAGAATTTTAGTTATAAGCTGGGGACACATCTGTTGGAAGTAATGGAAGAGAAGGACCTCAGAGTCCTGGTTGATCATAGGATGACTATGAGCCGCCACTGTGACATGGCGATGAAAAAGTCTAATACGGTCTTGGGATGCATTAGGCGAGGTATTTCCAGTAGGAATAAGGAGGTGTCAGTGCCATTATACAAGGTATTGGTGAGACCTCATTTGGAATACTGTGGGCAGTTCTGGTCTCCCATGTTTAAGAAGGATAATTCAAACTTGAACAGGTACAAAGAAGGGCCACTAGGATGATCCGAGGAATGGAAAACCTGTCTTATGAAAGGAGACTCAAGGAACTTGGCTTGTTTACCTTACCCAGAAGAAGACTGAGGGGAGATATGATTGCTCCCTTTAAATATATTAGAGGGATAAATGCCAGGGAGGGAGAGGAATTATTTAAGCTCAATACCAATGTGGACACAAGAACAAATGGATATAAGCTGGCTATTAGGAAGTTTAGACTTGAAATTAGGCAAAGGTTTCTAACCATCAGAGGAGTGAAGTTCTGGAACAGCCTTCCAAGGGAAGTAGTGGGGGCAAAAGATCTATCTAGCTTCAAGATAAAGCCAGATGGGTTTATGAAGGGGATGGTTTGATGAGGTAACATGATCTTGGCAATAAATTGATCTTTCACTATCAGTGGTAAATAGGCCAATGGTGGGAAGATAGGAGTTGCTATAAAGAACTTTTCTCTGGGTGCTGGCTCGTGAGTCTTGCCCACATGGTCAGGGTTCAGCTGATCTCCATATTTGGGGTTGGGAAGGAATTTTCCTCCAGGGTAGATTGGCAGAGGCCCTGGAGTTTTTTTGCCTTCCTCTGTAGCATGGGGCACAGGTCACTAGCGGGAGGCTTCTCTGCATCTTGGGGTCTTTGAACCATCGTTTCCAGGACTTCAATATCTGAGATTGGTGAGAGGATTATTCTAGCAGTGGGTGGGTGAGATTCTGAGGCTGCATTGTTCAGGGGGTCAGACTAGGATGATCAAAATGGTCCATTCTGACCTTAAAGTCTATGAGAAGAGTGAGGGTGGATCAGATAGCAGCCTTCATCTATATGAAGGAGGTTTCCAAAAAGGATGAAGAGAGGCTGTTCTCAGTGGCAACAGATGAAAGAACAAGGAGAAGTGGTCTCCAATTGCAGTGGGGAAGGTCCAGATTGGATATTGGGGGGGGGGAAAACCTATGTCACTAGGAGGGTGGTGAAGCATTGGAATGAGTTGCCTGGGAGGTGAGGTTTTAACCTCCCATCTTGACAAATCTCTGGCTCAGATGATTTACTTGGGATTATTCCTCCCAAAGTCTTTCCCAACCCTATGAGTCTATAATCCTGTATGATTTGACATGGCATGGAACTGCAGCTCATTTCTCATTTAGGGTGTGTCTACACAACAGCATTATTTTAGAATAACTGATGTTATTCCAAAATAACTGTGTGCGTCTACACTGCCAGCCTTTATTCTGAAATAATGTCGAGCTGGAGGACTTCTTACTCTGACTCATGGTAACTTTTATTTCATGAAGAGTAAGGGACGTCAAAGTAAGAGTGTTTTTCCTTCGACTTCCTGTTGTGTAGACAGTGGCAAAAGCAGTGTTAAGCTATTTTGATTTAAGCTACGCAATTGACGTAGCTGAAGTTCTGTAGCTTAATTCGACTTTAGCTCCACTGTTTAGATGTATCCTTAGTGCCTCTTACTAACAGTGACTCTGGTCCTACAGTGATCGCTTGTCTCATGACTTGGACCAAAAGGCAGGTCACTTTCAGATTTCTCCTTTCTGGAGTATCAGCATCCCATACAGTGTCCCCATGCAACACTGGTCACCAGTTGATGTTTTCCAGCCCTCCAGAGTTCTTCGTACATTCAATTCTTCTGTCACAGGAGTGGCCACAGAGTTTCTTCCTGGATTCATACACACACAAACAAATCACAAGAACAGCAACTTCTGCTTCCTTATTCAAAGTTGAATTCTAAATCTATATTGGCTTCTCTCCATTCTTCTGCAAAATGTTGACTTCATGGAACCTTGCCTCTTCTCTGGATCCTCCACTCTCATCTACCTGTGGTTGGTTTCTCTCATGCCTGCTCCAGGGCCCATCTGAAGATATAAACCCCTTCCTGAAGTTCTTCTTCAATTCAACACTTTCCTGAGCTTTCTTTGCTAGAGGCCCAGGTCCTGCCCTTTTATCAAAATTCAGAGCTGAAGCATGCTCTACCCCACTATCTTTTCCGCACATCTCCCAGTTCCACTTTCTATCAGTCAGACTGAGACAGCTGATTTCTTTCTGCTCTCCCTCTGGCCTCCATTTGCTATAGACATCTTTCTTTACAGTAATCACCCTGGTGGCTCTCCAGCAGGGCTTCATCTATAATTGATTTCCTCTCGGGACCATATTAACACTTTCAAAGATAGGATGGAATAAATGTCCTACCAAAAAGGCTTTAATATATTATGTACAGTTAAATGCAATGCACTCTCTTTTATCTTAATGTATTCACATTAGGACTAAGTAAACCAACAAAATCTATTGTCAGCAATATATTACTGAATATTTATGCCTATTTTGTTTCTATGGTAAAAATTAAAAGATCCTTAAAGCAAGGTTTAAGAGCACATATGTTATAGTTAAGGTTTACTTCTAGGCTAATACAAAATCATTACGAATAAAATCAGTATAAGAAATAAAATAGGGATCTCAAAGCAGCCTACCTTCATTCCTCTGTAGCATATTTAAACATTCTAAAGACTGAGCAGAGTCCTGAGGAAGCTAGGATATATCTACACTGCACCATTATTTCAAGATAACTAGTATTATTTCAACATAACAA
The DNA here is from genome assembly GCF_052426305.1 of Pelodiscus sinensis. Classification (NCBI taxonomy): domain Eukaryota; kingdom Metazoa; phylum Chordata; order Testudines; family Trionychidae; genus Pelodiscus; species Pelodiscus sinensis. The sequence continues at coordinate 207,254,597 of NC_143052.1, forward strand.
TGCGAGCATATACATAGCCCTTTCATTTTGAAATAATTTTGAAATAACGGATGGCTTATTCCAAAATCTTTAAACCTCATTCTACAAGGAATAATGCCTATTCCAAAATAGGTATTTCAAAATAAGGCATGTGTAAATGCTCTGCTATGGCTATTTCAAAATAGCCCCTCACAAGGGCCATTCTAACATTCCTCCCCACTGCCTCCTGGGGCTCTAAATTGAGATAGCACCTCTACATTAGGGAAGCCTGTCTAAGACTAATTTTGAGGCTTCCCTGCAGTATAGATGTGCTATTTGAAAATAAGCTATTTTGGAGTAACTATTCTGGAATGGCTTATTTTGAAGTAGCTATGTAGTGTAGATGCACCCTTAGGGTACGTCTACACTTGCTCCCTAGTTCGAGCTAGGGTTGCAAATGTAGCCAACCAAATTGCTGATGAAGCAGGGATTTAAATATCCCGAACTCCATTAGCATAATCTCACCCGCGCGCTATTCCACTTGCCAGCTGATTCGAACCAGGAAGTGCGCTCCAAGATGCATTAGTTCGAATCAAACCCCTTGGTTCAAATTAACGTTACTCCTCATATTTTGAAGAGAGTGCATTGCATTTAACTCCTCATTTTTTGAGAAGCACACTTCCTGGTTCGAATCAGCTGGTGAGCGGAATAGCGTGTGGGCGAGATTATGCTCCTGAAGCACTGGATATTTAAATCCCCGTTTCATTAGCAATTTTGGTCGGCTACATTTGAATCCCTAGGTCGAACTAGGGAGCAAGTGTAGACGTGCCCTTAGGGAATATCTGTGGTTTTATTTCATTTTTCCATCTTCTGATCAGGTGAAACTCAGATCCTAGTGGTTTGGAATTTATTGTTAAAATGCATATTTAAGAGTGTCCTAAGCGATTTTAGGAAGGGTTCATACAAAATTCCAGATTAAACCTGTATATCACTAACAAGTAAATTGATCAGCTTAACCCTAGCCATGTTTATTTATAGCCTTGTTTTAGTGACCCTCCTCCATGTTACTTAATGCAGAAAGTGCCGGAGGAGAAATGTTAGTCACTGGGAAACAATGAGGATGGTGATTTCATGGGGCACAACCGTCTTATCCTGGTTTGGGCGAGAGAGAGGGAAACGTCATCCTACCTCCTCCCTTGGGGCAATATGTGCTTTTAGGAATTTACATATGAAGATTCTCCAAGCACAGTGATGCTAATTATGGCAAACTCTTGCAGAAGCCATGCAGGACTGCATGAAGATATTTCTGTTCTTCCCATGCCCGCACATACAATCTGGCCTCTATGCTTGCATAAGGTACTAATTCATATTCAGGCAAAGAAACAGATATGTACATTAAGCTAACCATTAAGAGTATGACTTTTCTTTGCTACCAAATCTGGATATTTCTAATATGACAGATATTAATGCTAATATTTCATTCATATTACAGATATTAATGCTAAACTGTAGTTGTATATATACACCTTCCTGAACCTATACATTCTCTAATGAATGAATACATAAATACTGTATACTAAATAAATAACTTATTTCATGATCTTTAGCATTTCATATGCATAGTTTATTATTTGCTTCATTTTCCTTTCCAGCAGGTAACTAAATATGTGGATGGCAATAAAGATATGACACTATTTTAATAGGAAAAAACCCCAACAAATAGTCTGGTAGCACTTTATAGACTAACAAAACATGTAGGTGGTATCATGAGCTTCCATGGGAACAGCCCACTTCTTCAGATGACCAGAGTTATGAGTAGGGGATATAAAAACTATTTATTTCTAGTTTTCATATCCCCTGTTCATAACTCCGGTCATCATGAAAGCTCATGATACTACCTACAGACCATTTTTTTTTCTGTAACAGACTAACTCGGCTACCCCCTGAAATATTTTAATAAGGTTTCTGTATTGCCAGTATGTAGATATTTGGAATAACAACCGTTATTTTGAAATAACTTTACTAGCATCTACACAGCCAAATTGCTATTTCTAAATTAATTTGAAATAGCGGAGCACTTATTTCAAATTTGGTAAACCTCATTCCACAAGGAATAACACCAAATTCAAAATAGCTATTTTGAAATAAGTGCTGTTTAGACACTTATATCAAAATAGGGGGCCTCCAGCCTTCCCAGGGTGCCCTGGTGGCCACTCCAGCCTCAACCAAGAACACTCGTCTCCCTACCCGGAGCTCTTAAAGGGGCTGACTCTGGCCGCAGTGCCTATGCCAGCTCCAAGCATGCCAGCCCAGAGCCAGTAATCACTGCCCCAGACCCAGTGGACCCAAAACATGAGCCAGCAAACCACTGGCAGCCAGCCCTCCACTGCTCCCCAAGATCAGTCTGCAAGCTCCCAGGAGCCTGCCAGGGCCCGGAGAAGGCTCGCACCTTCCTGGTCCAGGGTGGAGATCAATGGCCTTATTCAGGTTTGGGGGGGATGCCCCTACTGTCCATAATCTCTGCACTAGATGGAGAAACATGGCCATCTATGGCAGGATAGCTGCCAGCCTGGCCACCAAAAGCCACATACAAACCCAGGAGCAGGTTTGCATGAAAAATCAAGTTGGTCCGGCGAGACCCCCAACCCTGAGCCCTGAGCTTCCTCTTTCCCTTGTTTTCCCTTTCCAGCTCCCTCCTCCTAGGTTTCTACCTCCCCTCTCCTGCCTTCTTTCCCCAGTCTCACCAGAGTTTCATCCCCTTCCCCCAGTTTTGTTAAATAAAGAGTTTGTGTTCAAATAAAATACACATATTTTCATGACCTCAGGAAGGGGGGTTAGGGAAGTGTAAGTGGAAGGACGTGAAGGAGGAATGAGGCACAAGCCCCCAGTAGGGAAGACCAGAGAGGCTCTTAGTGTTCCTCAGAGTGGAAGCTCTCCCACAGGGCCTCCTGGATACTTACAGCCCCCCCCCGATGGATCTCCCAGATGGCAGCCTGCAGAAAGTGCAGCCAGGCTCACAGCAACGCGACCAAGAGAAGCACCAGAGTGCCCAGAGGCAGCTCCGGCTCCATGTTGCAGAGTGCTGTGGTGTCCTGCGTGAGGGCAACCAGAGCACGTAGAGACAAAATGCTTTGCTGTCCTTCATCAAGGTAGACAAGCAAGCAGGGAAAGCTGAGAACCAGCTGTCTGGGGGGGAAGGAGGAGGCGTAGGTTCCTTTAAGCACAGGTCTCAGATAGCCTCAGGTAGCAGCTCCACAAAGTAACTCCTGACCGGATTCCCTGCCGGACCTGGTTCTGGCTGGCCTTAAATGCGATTCAGCATTCACTCAGTGTGGATGCACTATTTCGAAATAGCAAGACGGTATTTTGAAATGCATTTTGTGTGTAGACACGTTATTTTGAAATAACATTTCGAATTAACTATTTCAAAGAAAGATATTTCAAAATAATGCTGTAGTGTAGACATATCTTTAATGATTATATATCAAAGCTCCTAACTTTCCTCTACACTGAAGAGAAAACTTGCTACACTGAAGAGAGAACTTGCTACCCACTTAGACAAACTTAGATAATTCTCCAATAACTTTAAAAAAAGCAAATGAAAAAAGAATCTCCTCCCAATCTTTAGTAACTGGTATGCACTACTGGGTAAATGCAACATAGATTAGACACTGAATTTGACTTCTTTGGTCACTAACTTTGTTGAAATATAATCATCACTCTGAATACATGTACAACATGAAAAAATACTGATGTATGAATTCCCACAAGTTTCACTGCACTTTGAGGGAACTGGTAGCAGATTTTTCTCTCTCTGTGCTGTGAATAAATCCAACCATTGTTGTATGATTGTTGAATAATAATAAAAGTTGGTGTCCTAGTAACACAGTCTATTTCCTTTAAAAAGAAAATAACCTCCATGAGGCAAAGCAAATAAAATAAATGGTAGCATTTAAATATCCAGTTACAGCTTTTATTTGTTGCAATATATCTAACTGCAAAGTTGGTATAATGTGCAGATATTAGACTTCTTCATGGAAGCCAATAAAAACTCATCAAAATAGGAAGTCAGTTACACGTTAGACCGTACCGTACAGTCAAATTATTATTACATTTGGATTATGAGGATAAATTCCTCTTGCAGCTGTTGTCATTAAAGAAAGAATCCACAAATTTAATAAGAAGCACTGTATATATTACATGTTCAAAAGTATATCAGGTCAACACTTGTATAGAAATGACATTTGATGACTGAATATAAACTATTATAGATATAAGCTAATATTTAAAATGAGGAAAAAGAGAAAATTTCCTAGAGTTTCTATCCAAGCTGATGTGATTGTATTTTTCCTTTGCCAATTTTTCACATCCAGATACGATTAAAAGGTGGAGGCTTTTTCCAGTAGTTAATAAGAAAGATAGTTTACAACAACCATCTAAAACAATTCAACATTATTAATTTATTTCATTGCCCTAATTTAAAAGGCTTCTTTCCTTTTGGTAATCAATCTGGAAATTTAAGAAAGGCCTATCTTTTTACTCATCCACTGTGGAGGACTTCCAATGGCTATGTGGTTATTGCTGAGATTCCCGTGGATTTAGAATAATTCCTGGAAACTAAAGAGCCTCTCCTGAAAACTTATCCCTCTCCAATTAAGAAAAGTACTCCTGGAAGAAAACAGAGCAATGTTTCAAGAGCTAGGAGCAATGTTTCAGGCCAGACAGCTGATCTGATCTAACAGTTGTCTGAATAATGAATTGGTAACAGAATTGGTAACAGACCTGTGTTTTAGAGGGCATTCCCTAGGCTCACAAAGCAATCTACACTGTCTTTTTGGCTTCACAATTTGAAAGTTAAAACAGAAAAGCAATTTATGCGGATTTGCAATTTAAATGTTCACAAATGAACTGGAGTATTTACTTCACATTTACTGTAACATTATTGTAGATATCACTGCCATGGCAGTTAATTTATTTATTTATTTATTTATTTTTACCATTTCCACTGAGGAATGAATCAATGGCAACAATGCTGTCAGCAGAAAAAGAGACTGTCTCCTGCAAAATTTAAAGGGGGAGAGGGAAAGCTACTTTGAAAACTGCTCTTTTGAGGAAATCCACTATAGCATGTTGCAGCCTGCATTTTTCATTTTGGAGATCAAGCACATCCTCACTTCCTTTACAGAATGCCGAGATTGTGCCTACCTAGAGATTATGAGTCTATTGATTCCCACAGGGTGGCCTAGGAGAATGATGCAACAACTCAGAATGCTGGAATTCTCCTTGTGTGGCCCATTAATTGTCACAGTTCACAGAGGAGTCTTAAAAAGCAGAAGGATTAAATACTTCAACATTGCAAATTATGAGATTTAAACAGTTTGATAATACTCTTTACAATTCTCCTTGAACTGCCAGTGCTATTCACCCTGGGGCACAATGTAAAATGAGTATGAAATGAGACAAGAAGTCAAAGCCAGTGTATACAGTCTATCAAACAAAAGCAAACGCCCCCTTTCCACCTTACACTTAAATACTAAACACGCACACAATGTTATACTTGTATATTTATGTTCTATCCAGAAACAGAATCTTAAATTTGCAACATCAAGCATTCAAATAGTCAGGATATGCCAGAACAATGTTGACCAATCAACCTTAACTTGACACTTTTGTAACTAGGCTTGGATGAATTAAATTTTATCGGCATATATAAGTATCTGTCAATTTCATCCATGTACATACAAACCTACCTAAAACAGATCCATTCAAAGTCATTGAAACACACAGAAAAGCAAAGAAAGAAAAATGTTGTTTGAGAACTTAGAGTGTAACGTAAGTATATTTACTTTGTAAGCTCTGTCACATGATTGCAATATTTTGTGTTTTAGCAGTCATAAAACTTTAGCTTTATGAAACTCAGTGTCTACTGGCATTGTCATAGCCTTCCAAATATTACTGAAATGGTGAATCAAGTGCTTGCCTGGATAAAGAGATCCTTTCTCAGTTTCCTCCCTGTCCCATTCTTCCACAGCGTGTTCCTCTAGCTCTTTCTTGGAGTCTTGGGTTTTCACAGTGTGGCTGTGGCTCCCAGTTGAGAGCTTTGGCTTCTCCACATTTAAGAATGCTGTGCTTGGTGATGGCCCTGCATCTGGTCATCTTCGGGTTCTCTGTGTTCAATGAAACATACTTCTCCGGGGTACGTGGAGTACTGGAGAGCATCTGGACAAACTGTTCATGCAGTAGCTCCTAAGGCTTTGCTAGACTAAAAGTTGTGATCCTTTGCCTGGTGGTATAGTATCTCTAGGTATTTGATCTCATCCCAACACTAGCGGCAGTACAGTTCTAGTGGCAGTACAGTGAATCCCTTCCTCAGAAAAATTAGGATTATGTCATAATGCTGATGATCTGAGGTCATGGTTCAAACATCTTAAGTTCCATTGGAATCATACCACAATGGACTAAACTGCTTCATATAAGCCTGAGTCTAGCTAGCTGCATGTTGGGGGAAGAAGTTTCTATTCAATCACCATTACTGAACTAAAGTGCAATATCAGAGCTACATCATCATTCAAGTGGGGTCCAAATATCCAAGTGGGTATTTTTATATGACAACTTCTGGTCAAGACATGAGAAAAATAAACACAATTAATATGCCCAAGCCGCAATTTGGGAGAGACATTAGGAAATTCCGAGCACTCAAGTGGATGGTCACAGAATCCCCACTGAATCTCTAACTCAAGCATCACCTACTTTCAAGCATCACTCAAGCTCAAAGTACCACTGACCTCAAGCTAGACTGTTTGCAAATGTAAGTAGGGTTGATGACAACACTGAAGGTACACCTCTAGCTAATGCAGTAGTAAAGATGGGACATTTGCTATCTAATTAATAGTTGTGCAGGTAAAACAAAAAAAGTTTAACCTATGAAACCTCAAGACTCCTGCTAAGCCATCATACAATATATAATGCCATCTCTGAAGAACATGCATCTTTAAATTGAACCTTTATATCTTATATTTTAATATTTCTCATATACTTGAAAGGTAGAAGTAGTTGTCTGAGAAAAGAAATTTCATAGCTTTCTGTTTATAATTTTCATTCACTGAAGTACAGGCAGTCCCCGGGTTACGTACAAGATAGGGACTGTAGGTTTGTTTTTAAGTGAATCTGTATGTAAGTCAGAACTGGCGTCAGCCGCTGCTGAAACTGATCAGTTTCAACCGCGGCTGAATCTGGACGCCAGTTCTGACTTACATACAGATTCAACTTAAGAAACCCAGGCATCCCCAAGTCAGCTGCTGCTGAAACTGATCAGCGGCTGATTCCAGGAAGCCTGGGGCAGGGCAACTCTGCCTCGGGCTTCCTGTAGTCAGCCGCTGGTCAGTTTCAGCAGCGGCTGACTTGGGGACGCCTGGGACAGAGCAGCTGGGGTGCTGCTGGGTTGCTCCAGTAGCGCAGCTCCTCGGCACTACTGGAGCAACCCAGCAGCACCCCAGATGCTCGGCCCCAGGCATCCTGATTCAGCAGCGGCTGAATCTGACCAGCAGCGGCTGAATCAGGACGCCTGGGGCAGAGCAGCTGGCGTGTGGCCAGGTTGCTCCGGAGCGGCGCTACGGGACCAACTAGGCAGTCCCCAGCTGCTCTACCCCAGGGATAGGAAAGAAAAGCCTGGTCTGCTGGGGGGGGCACTAGCTGCACCCCCCCCCCAGCAGACCAGGGAGACGGGGGTGGCGGGACCGCCCAAGTCCTCCACGGCTTTGCTCTGTCTCCCTGGTCTGCTGACCTGGGAGACGCGGAGCAAAGCCGCAGAGCACGCGGGCAGCGGGACAGTCCAGGCACGCCACGGCTGTCCCACTGCTGGCGTGTTCCGAGGCTTTGCTCCCCATCTCCCTGGTCTGCTGGTCAGGAGACGGGGAGCAAAGCCTTGGAGCATACCAGCAGCGGGACAGCCCAGGCGCGCCGCCCAGCCCAGCTCCCAGGCGCGCCGCAGCTGTCCCACTGCGGGCGTGCTCCGAGGCTTTGCTCCCCATCTCCCTGGTCTGCTGGTCGGGAGACGGGGAGCAAAGCTGCGGAGCACGCCCGCAGGGGGACAGCTCAAGCGTGCCCGGGCTGTCCCGCTGCAGACGTGCTCCAAGGCTTTGCTTCTGTCTCCCTGCAGACCAGGGAGACGGGGAGCAGCTTTTCTCGCCCCAGAGGACGGGGGCAGCGGACCGCGGCGCATCTGGGTGTCCTGCCGCTCCCATCCTCCGGGGTGAGAAAAGCCCCGTTCGTAAGTCGGATCCGCATAACTCGGGGACTGTCTGTATTCAAAAAAATGTCTATGTGTCCCCAAAAATGCCTAATATAGTGTCCAAGAAAATACTCAGTATAAGTAAGTTTCTGTTTTCAAAGTCATGCACATATACTTTCAACTAGGGATGTCAACATATAGTTGGCTATATAATTAACCGATATGCCTAGGTTTATGGGTTAATCCCATCAACTACATGCCTTTCTCCCCCCACCTCGCTGCTTCTGTATTAGAGGCAGCAAGAGGTGGAGAGCAGGAGCTGGTGCCTGTGAGGAACTGTCTTTAAGCAGGCTCCTCACGAACACCAGACCTTCCTGCCTTCTGTCCTCACCCCTGTGCTGCTGTCTCCAATAGAGAGGCAACAGAGCACAGGGAGAGGGGGACAGGCAGAAGCCAATACATGTGGAAAGCTGGCTTTTGGACAGGCTTTCCAAACGTGCTGGCTCTGCAGTCCTGTCTGCCCCACCTTGCTGTGTCCTACAGAGGCAGTGGGGTGGGGAGAGGGCAGGCAGGTGACAGTGCTGGGGGAAGCCAGCTTAAAAAACAGTTTTCCCCAGCATCAACTCCGTGGTGCTGCCTGCCCCCTCTGTCCTACATTTCTGCCTCTATCAGAGGCAGCAGCATGGGAGGGAAGGCTGCCGTGAAGCAGCCTTTATCTGCGGTAGGCTTGAGCTTCCCACGGACAGAAGCTGCTCCACATTCCATGGACAGAGGGTGCTTCACAGCTCCATATCCCATGGTCGTTAAATTGGCTCCCTCATGAATTGGCTCTGCCTCCTACCCCACCTACCACCCCTCGTTCAGAAGCAGCAGCGTGGGGGGGCTCCCTAGGAGTGGAGCATGGAGTGCACTGGCCACTGGCAGTAGTAGTCATGTATCTACTAAGATTTCATTTGGTTACACAGCTATTCAATTACACAATATCTAACATCCCTATTTTCAACAGAGCAATAGCATATTCCAAAGCAAAATGAATACATACTCCTTTGAGATTATTTGGTTGCCAGAGAGAAATGCAACTCATATTTAACAGAGACCATACTAAAAGATTTATCCAAAGTCATCTTTTATTTTGTTTCCAGACCTCTCAACTAGCTTGTGATCCTGTAGTATGCAAAGTATGACTAACAGTAAATTGTCAGAAACCAAAAAATTGTGCGTTTAAAACTTAATATAATGTGGCATTGATTGCTATGTGGGAGAACACTTTCTGTAACCTAATTTCATTTTCCTGAACATTACACAAAAACAATACAAGAGCTTCTGAATATCAGTCTCCACAATCTCAATGTGGGTATTCTGAAAATGTGGAACACACAATTAGTGACGATTTGTGAAAAGTTTGGGGTAAGTGGCTTGCCCAGGAATTCCAATGCAGAAACAAGAGTTGCACTGGAGTTGCATGGGGGGGGGGGAGGGTTAGCTCAGTGGTTTGAGCATTAGCCTGCTAAACCCAGGGTTGTGAGTTTAAACCTTGCAGAGGCCATTTAGGGATTTGGGGCAAAAATTAATCAGGGATGGTACATGGTCCTGCTGAGAAGTCAGGGGATTGGACTCAATGACCTTTCAAGGTCCCTTCCAATTCTAGGAGATAGGCAATCTCCATTATCTATTCAATTCCCCAGGACAACTCTCAACAATGAACTTATGCCTTTTCTCTTTTTGCAATTCTCTACCTGACCCCACACCCAGAACAAAGAAAGCAGGGGTTGTCTTCCCCAGCAAGAGCCTGTGTTACTATATAACCCAGATTCATGCCCAAGACACAGTCCATCCTGCACAATCAATGAGCAATAAATAGTAAGCGATCATTTAATTAAAGGCTAAATGATAATGAATAACCCAAGTGGGCCAAATTAAGTTTGTACAGACAACTTTGCCTTCAGGTTATCTTTTTAGACTCTGAAGGTAAGTACATCTCCAAATACATCCTGGATTGGTGCAAGGTTAATTTTGCTCCATGTAATAACTTGTCAGTTTACAGTACTGGATAAACCTCGATATAGAAATGGTGTTGACTTTAGTTTTTCAGTTGTGGGGATGTCTGACCAGTTCTGATTTCAGGTCATCATTCAGACCAGACATATGTATTCCAATGTATACATGCTTCAAAATTAGTAATTCTACAATTAAAGGGGAGCTGGTCTAATAATTCACTGTGAAATAGGTTCATTGGAAATCTTGATATTTTTCATCTAGGAATTATTAATGATTTGTGTATTCTACAACCAGCTGTTACCAAAGTTAGCAAAGATCTCCCTAAATTAATGGATTTAGGAGGCTGTTATAAGACAATTTATTGCTCCTCTTTAACCTCCTCAAATTTACATCTTCCTACTACTGATTTGAGATTCCTGCATGACTGCCTCCCCGTAGTTATCTACTATCGTGAAGTTCCAAGTTCTCCCTGTATCTCTTTGTATCATCTACAAAAGACTGCTGGCCCATCACTGGTAGAGGAGCAGATGGCTTGGTCTCCGGGAGGACACTGACAGCTGGTTGCCTCTGGCAGCAGACAGTGTTCCACTCCCGTGCTCAACCCTCCCACCATGGTTCTGGAGAACCGTTATTCTGCTCTGGATATGGGAGATAAGGAATCACCCCAGAAAAGGAGAAGGCATATACCCCCAAGGCTGGGAGATCTGCAGCTACCACTGAGAGGAGAAAAATAGAGGGTAGTGGTGGTTGGTCACTCTCTTCTGAGGATGGAGGCACTCATTTATTGCCTGACATGGCATCTCGGGAGGTATGATGCGTGTCAGGAGCCCATATCCAACATGTTACAGAGAGACATTATTGAGTATTATCTGGCCCTCTGACTATTACCCCCATGCTACTCATCCATGTGGGCACAAATGATACAGCAAGATGTGACCTTGGGTAGATCAAGAGTGACTACAAGACTCTGGGAGTACAGGTTAAGGATTTGGAGTTCTGGTGGTGTTCTATTCAGCCCTTCCAGTTAAAAGTAGGGGGCCAGGCAGAGACAGGTGAATCCTAGATGTGAATGCCTGGCTGTGAAGAAGGTGTTGCCAGGAGGGCTTTGGTTTCCTTCACTATGGGATGCTGTTCCAAGAAGGACTGCTAAGATGGGATGGGGATTACTTTTTTAGGAAAGGGAAGAGAATATATTGACACAGACTGGCTAATCTAATGAGGAGGGCTTTAAACTAGGTTCAACGAGGAAAGGTGACCAAAGCCCAGAGGTAAGTGAAAAACGTGAAGAGCTGGGAGATGGCTCAGAAATGGGAGGGAGCATGGGCTATAATAGCAGAGATAAAGAAGGAACAAGGCAGAACTGGGGGGCAAAATCAAATCAGTATTAGATGCCAATATACAAATGAAAGATGTATGGGGAATAAGCAGGAAGTGATAGTAAATAAATACAACTATGACATAGCTGGTATCACAGAAACTTGGTGGGATAATACAAATGATTGGAATATTGGTTTAGAAGGATACAGCTTACTCAGGAAGGACAGGTGGGGAAAAAAAGGAAGGAGGTGTTGCCTTATATATTAAAAATGTATACACTTGAACTGAGGTGGAGATGGACATAGAAGATGGACTTGTTGACACTCTATGGGTTAGGTTAAAAGGAGTATAAAAAAAAGTGATGTTATGCAAGGGGTCTACTACAGACCACCTACCCAGGCAGAAGAGGTGGATGGGGCTTTTTTTAAACTACTAACAAAATCATGCAAAGCCCAGGATTTGATGGTGATGGAGGACTTCAACTATCCAGATATGTTGGGAAAATAATACAGCAGGCCACAGATTATCCAACAAGTTCTTGGACTGCATTTAAGATTTTTTTTTTATTTCAGAAGGTTGAGAAAGCTACTAGGGGGAAGCTGTTCCTGATTTGATTTTAACAAATAGGGAGAAACTAGCTGAATATTTGAAAGTGGAAGGCAGCTTGGGTGAAAGTGATTATGAAATCACAGCATTCATGAATCAAAGGAATGATAGAAGGGCGAACACCAAAATAGAGACAATGGGAAGCAAGTTCCCATGGGAAGCAAGACTAAGAGGAAAAACAACTAAAGAGAGTTGGCAACTGAAGAGAGTTGGTTTTAAAGGGACATTATTAAGGCCCCCAAATCAAAGTATTCAAAGAAAATGGAAAGTATAGCAAGAAACTACCCTAGCTTAACCAGGAGATCTTACATGATCTAAAAATTGAAAAGGAGTCATATAAAAAGTGGGAACTAGCTTAAATTAGAAAGGATGAATATAAGCAAATAACACAAGTATGTTGGGGCAAGGTCAGAAAGACAACGGCAGAGAAAAAGCTCACTCTAGCTAGGGACATAAAGGGTAACATGAAAACATTCCACAAATATATTAGAAGCAAGAGGAAGACCAAGGACAGGGTAGACCCATTGCTTCGTGAAGAGGGAGAAACAGTAACAGGAAACTTGGAAATGGCAGAGGTGCTTAATGACTTCTTTGTTTCGGTTTCACCAAGAAGATTGATGATGACTGGATGTCTAACATAAGGAATGCTAGTGAAAATAGGGTGTGTTTAGAAGTTAAAATAAGAAAAGAACAATTTGAAAATTATTTAGAAAAAGATAGAGGTCTGCAAATCACCAGGGACTGATGAAATGCACCCTAGACTACTCAAGGAACTGATAAAAGTCATGGAAGTCAGGAGAGATTCCAGAAGACTGGAAAAGAGCAAATGTAGTGCCCATTTATAAAAGGGGAAATAAGAACAACCAAGGAAACTACAGACCAGTCAGCTTATCTTTTCTGGCACAGAAGTTAGTAGAACAAATATTTAAGAATTCATCTGCAAACATCTAGAAGATAATAAGGTGATAGCTAATAGCCAGCATGGATTTGTAAAGAATAAAGCACGTCAATCCTATCTGATACCTTTCTTTGTTAGACTAACAAGTCTTGTGGATAAGGGGTAAGACATGAATGTGGTATACCTAGACTTTAGGAAAACTTTTAATAGGGTCTTGCATGACCTAACAATAGACTGATAAATACAACCTATATGGAGCTACTATAAGGTGGGTGCATAACCGGCTGGATAACCATTCTCAGTGAATAGTTATTAATGGTTCACAGTCACGTTGGAAGGGCATAACAAGTGGGTTTCTGCAAGGGTCTGTTTTGGGACTGGTTCTGTTCAATGTTTTCATCAACATCGTTTCAGAAAATATGTGGAGAAATTGGAGAAGGTCCAGAGGAGAGCAGCAGAGAAGGTAGGTCTGCCTGCCTGCCTGCCTTAGAACAATGCTGGTATTCATTATCACATATACTGCATCTATATAACTGCTTATCTGTTGCTTTCCGTCCCCCCCCCCCCCCCCATCTACTGTCTAATTTAATCACTTTGAAGATGAAAAAGTATTACTTAAGTGCTAAATGTTATCATTATTATCATGACCAGAGCAATCACACATAGCATTTCCATTAGTAACTTTGTAGATCTATATTCAGGACTCCTGATTATTCTCCTGAATATTCCTAATACTCTTCCAGCTCTATACATCTTCCTATCTGTGATTATGGGACGCTGCCCCCGAGAAATGGAATAAATCAGAAGATATAATAATAATAAAATAATAATAATAATATATGGAGATATACCTCTCTCATAAAACTGGAAGGAACCTTCAGAGGTCATTGAGTTCAGCCCCCTGCCCTCACATGAGGACCAAGTACCATCCCTGACAAATTTGCCCCAGATCCCTAAATGGCACCTCTCAAGGGCTGAGCTCACAACCCTGGGTTTAGCAGTTCAATGCTCAAAACACTGATCTATCCCTCTCCCTCAAAAACCTGAGAAACAGAACATGAAAAAAAGATAACAGTCACCGAGGAAATGAGTCTGGCTAAGATGGCAAGAAGAAATAAATAATTGGAAGGTGAAAACTTCACCTCAAGTGTTGCCAATTCTGTTCAATTTTTAAATGCTTAGGATTTCACAGGATTGTGAAGCTCATTGGCAATTTGTACTGTTTAAACAGCAACACAATATTCTGCCAAAAGTGAGAAGTGTCATCCCAGGAGAGTATTAAATACATTATCCTACAGAATGTCAGTTTCAGGCAATCAGAATAACATCACTGGAAAAAATATTTTAATTTTTTTCCCTTCAGACTTCAAGGATCCACACAATGAACTCTGATTCTGTCTAATTCTGACCATAAGTAATGTTCAAGTGGTTTGTATTTATGAGGCTTCTAAGCTTCAATTCTTGTCACAGTTAAGTTTCTTAAAATCAGGCAACTGAGGTTCCTTGTACAATAGAACTATTAGTTATCATGATTTCATCCAACCTCTGTCTAAATGACTTTTAGATAACTTTTTTCTTTTTCTTTTTTTGCTCTTTTATCTTTATTCCTACATTGTCTCTGTACCTGTGATTTATATGTGCTTAATTTTCTCGTTTGTCTCTCCCCAAACCTAATTTTGACATTAGTACTATCCTTACCATTGGAATTCACTTTTTTCCTGTTTGGTGTCATAACGCCCGAATCTGTAGACCTTCACGTACAGCTCTTCTCCCATCTCAGTAGCAGATACTCACAAGATGAGGAAAATTCTTGTTTTGAGTAGAGCAGAAAGGAGGTGGTAACGGCCAAAGAAAGTGGAACTATTGGGCTATGTCTACATTCGCGGCTTCTTGCTGGAGCAATATGCAAATGAGGCTAAGTGTGGACTATCACCGAGCCTCATTTGCATACCTATTGAGCCACCATTTTTTTTCCAGAAGAGGCTCTTGTGCAAGAAGGAGCGTCTACACTGCCCCTTCTTGTGCAAGAAAAACCCTCTTGTGTAATGCCGTTACACCTATTACTTTTCAGGAAGAACAGCATTGCACAAGAGGGTTTTTCTTATGCAAGAAGGGGCAGTATAGATGCCCCTTCTTGCGCAAGAGCCTATTCTGAAAAAAAAGGTGGCTCATTAGGTATGCAAATGAGGCTCAGCAATATTCCACACTTAGCCTCATTTGCATATTACTCCCGCAAGAAGCCGCTAGTGTAGGCATAGCCTTGGAGTGGAACTTTTGGGGTCTTCACACTCTGGGGGAGCTCCCTGCAACAGCTCCCCTGTGACATAGTGGTGAGAGGAAATAGGCTACATCTTCCCATTTCCCCCGTTACCTTCTGGAAATTACTGCCTGCAGTTGTGATGTCTTTCACAGGTGGAAAACGTAGAGAAGCAGGGCTCAAAGCAGCAGCAAGGACCCTCCTTATCGCAATATCATGGAAGCCCTGCAGAAATGTAGGGCTTGTCTACATCAATGATGTTTTCTGAGGGTAGCCTGACTTAATTGTACCAAGGTTTGCTGATTAGTGGCATTAGGGTAGAGTTTGATGACTCAGTTAAAATCTTGAGTTTCTCCTGAATTCTCTTGGTGTGCAAGAAGCAAGATATTTGCAGGGGAAACCAGTGGAAGTTCTGTATTAATTTTCCTAGAGGCAATCCTAAGAAATGCCCCCCTTTCCTCCCCAGGTTCCTACCGTAGTAACTCAAGAGAAGTGAGGCAGGGGCTGATTCTACATACTCCCAATCAACCTGGGAAGAGATCTTTTCTTTTACTTTCATCTCATCTGTAAAATGGGTGCTGCTCTTTCCTCTGATTTCCTCTCTGATTTCATTGTGCGTCACTCCATATTTGGTGTTTTTTTTTTTTCCCCTCAAAGCTTTATTTCCTGTATTCAGATAGTTCATGGGAATTAAAGTTTTTCCATTTTTTTTGAAAAGGAAGTTTCTAAGGAAACTAATACTTTAAACTTCATGCATACATCAACTTCATATGTATATATATAAATGTACAACAATAGATGAAGATAGAGCACAAGCATAATTGAGCTCTTCACAGTAATTGCAAGTGTATAGTAGGACTGTAATTATTTAAATTAGTTAAGTTTAAATAGTATTCATTGGTTATGTCATTCATGACAGCCTCTTCAAAAAATTAATTGTGAGCCAGTGAAGAGCACCATTAAAATGAATATGGATTCATATCCAACTTGTGAATAAATCTCATGTTATGTAAATTCATGATGTGTCTGTGTTCACACTGCAATAAAAAAAATCTATGGCATTTCCATAGATGTCTTGGGTTAGCTGATTCAGTTTGTAAGGCTACAGAACTGCAGTGTGGATTTTTGGGTTTGGAGAGTCCATGTGGGGTGGAAGTGGTCTCTCAGTTTGGGATTCAGCCTGATCCTGAAATTTAAAGTGCTATTTTGAGCCCTGCAGCCACCGCCCGGTGAATTGGTGCTTAGGTTGATACTGTTGTGTCCATAAAGACAGTATTTATTTACAGCTGAAACTGCCACCCAATGCCCAGTGCTGACAGCAAGAGCAGTGAGTCCAATCCAGAGCCAATTTCACAGCAGGAAGCTTACCAAGAGCAAAACTGACATTCTTGTTGGTTTTATGGCTGCTATTAATCATATTTCCTCCCTGTCACAATGTCAGTTTCACTGATATTAAGCTCCCTGCTGTGAAACTGAGTCCAGCACCTGGTTCAGAGGTAGTGCTGTTAGCTCCAGGGTTGGGGGGCTCCAGTTATGAACCCCAAATGGCTGTCAGTGCCCTATTATGCCCCACTTTGGGCAATACTAATGTTCCAGGTGAGGACATTCATCACTACCAGAAGGAAGGTTGTGGTGATTTAATTGCTGTGGTGGCTATTTCAAAATAGCTTATTTTATCATTTGGCACTGTCCACACAGCATCCAATTTTGAGATAAAGCACTATTCCAAAACATCCCTAACTCCTCCTATAACGAGGTTTACAGGGACGTCAGAATAGTGAGCCTGAAAAGGGGGGTTTGCTGTGAAGAAGTGGGATAGCTATTTCGGGATACTCTTGTATCTCAAAATAGCATTGCAGTGCAGATGTACCCTATACTGAGCAGGAGAAGAGGCAATTTATAACACAGTAGTGATAGATTAAATCTAAGGAAAAAAAACTTCCCAATGGTACAAACAGTGGGGCAATGTAACAGACTGCTCAGGAAGATTGTGGAAGCTTCTTCTTTGGCCGTTTTCAAGAAGAGGCTGGATCATCATCTGTCTTGTATGATTTAGACACAACAGATCCATCATCTTGGCAAGGACAAAATACAGGACTATGTAGCACTTTAAAGACTAACAAGATGGTATAGTCTTTAAAGGGCTACATAGTCCTGTATTTTGTTTCAGCTACACCAGACTAACACGGCTACATCTCTATCACTCTTGGCAAGGAGGTAGACTGGATGACCCTTGTGGTCCCTTCTAACCATATGGTTCTATGACAATGACTAGGGTGACACTTCTTGCATCATTTTCAGGATCACTGAGCTAGAACATGATCCTATAGGGACTCTCCTGGAAGTGCTTTGGAACTTTGGGATATATATTGACTGGGGCAAGTAGTTTTATTAAGCTTGTGAAAGGCAAAGATGGCTGAGGTGACATATTATCCTATGGGAGGATGGCAAGCGTGGGGTTAGTTCTTTGGTGCCTGTGAGGGCATAAATGGCAATGAGAGGGTTGGGATCCTCTTTATGCACAGTGAAAGCAGTACCATGACAACATACCAGTTTGCTATGGTGTTGTGATAGTGACTGACAGGAATGAGTTTTCCAGGCCATGATTTTGGTTACCCTTCATTCAGGATTTGGGAGACAACAGAAGTGGCACTGTCCGGTATGGTCGCTGGGGCAATTCAGACAATGGGACATTGGCATTTGCAAGCCAGGATGCAGGTGAAACCTCAGTGGGAAATCAGCACTAATTTTGTATTATGTTCTTATTTCAGATGTGGGAACATAGGCCAAGTAGATGGTTGTATGGACCTGTGGGCACAAGCAGGCATTTAGACTGTCTGAGGATGTGCAGATGGGGCTCAGTGGTGACACAATTTGGTGCTGGCACAGAACAAGGACCAGAACAGCTTGTGACAGGACCAGCAGATGTCACTTTGAAACACTATAGAGGCTCATCAGTAGGCACTGTATAGAATAGTGGTGTACCTTGGAGAAAATAATTTAGGAATGCATAAAAGAGTAACCTTAATGCTTAGAATTAAGAGAGATTTGTGGCAGATCCTGGAAATATTTCCAGGAGTAAAAACTATATGGTCAAACATGCTTCAACACACGACATGGCAGGGTACTGTAATACATCCCTTTCCTCCCTTCCCAAGCCCTCCTCCCCCGGGTGAGATAAGACTAGGTGATATAGGAATAGGGACAAGGCCAAATTCATGGAGTCCTAAGGAAGGTTGGTAATTTCACATAACATATGGGGCAGCAGAAAGGGAGTATGGGGTTCAGCTGTCAGAACTAGACAGACACATTTTTGGCTGATATTAAAGGGGGCAGTGAGAGTTGTCTGGGAATCTGGCTGAGAATGTGGGGGAGGCAGACAAGCTAATTGCTGGTTCCTCCATATGGTGGCTATCTGAAGGGAGAGGATAAAATTGCTGGTGTTTTCCTTATGGTACTCTGAAGAGAGAGGATAAAGTGATCTCATGAATAGTTTGATAGAATTTAAAGGAGGTGTGTGACGGGGAGGACATGTTCCTGGACCAAAAAGAACATAGATAAGTCCGCCAAGAGGCTAGAGATGAATTAGCTAATCAGGGGCCAGGAAGAGCTAAAAAAGAACTGCAAAGCTCAGTAGCAGTCAATGTGAGGCAAAACTCAAGATGTGCAGACTGCCAGATTGGCTGAGGAAGCTGTCTTCAGGAAGGGAAGCCCTGGAGGTGCAACTTTCACGTGCAGAAAGAGACTGAGGGGAAACAGAGACATATGTGGAGACATCAGCCAAGGTGTGTACCCCAGAAGGGGTTTGAGTATCATATAGGAGTGTAACTCAGCAAGAGGGCTGAGTAGCCAAAAGGCTTTTAAAGAGGCAGTGCAGGCAGACACACACAGTCTGAACAGGGGTACTCACAGGAGGTGAGTGCCACACATACAAGATATTTGTTAAAGGAGAGGAATAGAGGTTCAGGGTCTATGACTAAGCTCCCTCTTTCCCCCACCCCCCATAGCCCTTATTAATCCTCATTTGGCTGGTCTGAAGACCAGGATAGAAGGAGGGGAGGTTGATGGAAGTCCACTGTTTTATGAAGT
Organism: Pelodiscus sinensis; assembly: GCF_052426305.1. Lineage (NCBI taxonomy): Eukaryota > Metazoa > Chordata > Testudines > Trionychidae > Pelodiscus > Pelodiscus sinensis. The sequence continues at coordinate 207,273,950 of NC_143052.1, forward strand.
TACCTGCACTGTATCCTTTAATCTGCAGGGTACTCGAGGACATCTAATAATAAAATTGTGGCCTAATTAAGCCATACCTAGCATCTCCTGTGCTCCTTCTGCTAGACACCAAGGAAAATATTATAAATGTTGCAAGAAGAGGTAGGCAGAGTTTGAAAAGAGACTACGGAGTGATGATTGCTCTCATATTGAATACAGAAATAATATAATTTGTAATTCAAGCACAAACTCTTACAAGTACCTACACAGCATAATAATGTATAAAGTTCTTGTCTGTCTACACAAAAGAGACTTTTTTTCTGAGCATCTGTACGTTGATGAGGCACTGTGCATTAACAATGAACAAAAAGTTCATCAGCTTGAGAGAAATAATATCGTGGAACTGAAAAGGTAAGATTTTTTTTTTCTGAGAATTCTTTAGAAATATATTCATTCAACAATAGTGCAATCTGACAAACACAATAGATAACAGTGTGTTGGAATATCCACTGTAAGCCTTTATTTTCTACAGCTTTCAACTCTGTCAAGGTTGCAATGCAGAATACAGGTCACCGCACATGCATGTATTTTTATACGCAAGATCAAATCTGTGTGCTTTTTTTAGATCTATAAGGCTTCTACAAAATAATGGGTGGTATGCTTCATTACTAAATAGATCTAGCAGTCTTCTCAATGCTACTGGTATGGTCCTGATCAAGGAATTTAGCCACATGGATAGTGAGCCCCGTCCTGAACCCCCAGCCCAATCTGGCCTCCAGGAAGCATTAAATACCTGGAAGGTATCTATAGCTTGCACATGTGAAACAGATTGAGTCTAGCAAAAGTTATTGCAAACCTCTGATGTTAATGTGTATGTTTCATATGTTTGGCAGGTTTTACTGAAGGATAATGCTGAGGACTAATACAGGGAACTGGAGAGGACTGATGTTGCAAGCATGGGAAAAGGGAGTGGGAGGATGGGTATGAGTGTGTGTGCATGTGCGCGCGCATGCATGCACACAAGCACCATTTTTTAGCTCCTTAAATGAAGAGAATCAACTCCCACTTAGGCTACCTCCAGACTGCATCTCTCTGTCGGCAAAGGGATGCAAATAAAGCATTTTGAAAGTGCAAATGAGCCCGGGATTTAAATATCCCGGGCTTCATTTGCATACTCACGTTCCAGAGCTGTGCTGATCACGTGCCATTTTGAAAGTGAAAGTTCTGTGTAGCTGCGGTTCTGCCAACAGTAGGGAGCTTTTTTGACAGATCCTATACTCCTACATTTTTTGCCTGTTTAACTGTTCTTCCTGTTCTACTAGCCCCTGTGTGGGCCCAAGGATGTGTCAATCATCAGTTTTGTTCTATACTTCTGTTGCTTTTAACAAGAGGCATTCTCCTTCCAGAGGCCATGAAAAAATTATTTTCAGTGACTCCCTTCTTTCCTCCCCAGCAATTGTCGGAAGAAGAAACCTCTTAGGACTAATACTGACATTCATAGAATCATAGGACTGTAAGAGACCTCAGGAGTCATTAAGTCCAGCCCCCTGCCCAAAGCAGAACCAACCCAAACTAAATCAACCCAGCCAGGGCTTTGTCAAGCCGGGACTTAAAAACCTCTAGGGATGAAGATTCCACCACCTCCCTAGGTAACCCATTCCAGTGCTTCACCAGCATCCTAGTGAAATAGCTTTTCCTAATATCCAACCTAGACCTCCCCCACTGTAGCTTGAGACTATTGCTCCTTGTTCATTTAGGAGTAGGAGCCTGGCACCTTTTATGTTATTCAAGTACTGCCAAAGCAAAATATCTGATAGAGCAAGGACAAGTTGCCTTTTGATTTACACACAAGTTCTCATGGAGGATTAAGCATGAAAAGAATTTGACATCAAAGTCAAGATCTCCTTCTGAGTTGTGAATACTCCTTAAAGTAAACTCATTTATTGTAATCAGAAAAGTGATTTCTCTACCAGCATCATGTTTGAGATTTAGAACTCAAAGTGTTGATTTATTTGCTTTAAACTTTTCAAAAAGTTCAGTTTCTAGCACAGTGTTTTTCCTTTCTCCATATGGTACTCAAATCAGTGCAAGTAGTCACACTGTGACTATGAGTATATTTTTGCATATCCCTTTTGCCCTAACTGAGCTGCTAATGGACCCCAAAGCAGGCTTGGCATCACTGTGGAATTGTTTCAGTGAACTTTTGAACAAGAATGAAGAATCTTAAAACACATACAACCAAACAGATGTCATTACATCATATTGTTAGTCTTTAAAGTTTTTCCTTTTGTTTTAGCAAGATCAGACTAACATGGCTACCTCTCTATTACTACTCATAATCCAATGTTTTTCTTGCCCAAAATTACGTACAAGACTACATAGGTCTCTGCAGATTCTACAGTTTACTCTGCCTCCCAGACAGAAGCACAGAATGTTCTAGTAATTTCTGAGATGATGGCAGTAAGGGGGCTGTTATGGTTGTGCTGTTTTCTTAGCTATTTCAACAGTGATAGCTTTGGAAGGATTGTTAGAACTACATGGAATTTTTCTGCACTGATTCACCTCAAAATCTCAGACATTTTTCATAAACTTGTATTGTTCAGATCATTACTTCATAATATGAGAATTCTAGATAGGAGAGGGAAATATGAACCATTAAGATATTTCCCTGGGTAATCACTGTGTTGTATTTTATTGTTTTGCCTCACACTACATTCTCTAATAAGGTCACTGATGTTCTGCATATATTAAGTTTTGGGATCCAAACTTACAAAACCTTACCAAAAAAAAAATCTTACTACTGGGTGTACAGCATATTATAATAAGTAGTCCCAGTGTTTTTAATGGTAATAGTAATTATACCTGACAACAAGAATTTGCAGGATTCAGGATTAAAAAAATCCCCCACATATTTATCTGCCCTCTCTCCATACCACACAAAACTCTTTTTGATATCTAGCAGAGTTTGTGGATGTTTTTGGAGTAGCATTTTATCCCAAACAAATTAGGTGATATTCTTAAAAATCATAAACAAAATCTGTTTTAAAAGTTGCATTAATATAGACTACAGACTGGACTTCCTGGTCCAGTATCCTCAGGATCTAAGCAGTCCCGCTGGACTAGGGGAAGCCAATGCTCCCCTGCTGGCAGCCGGCCCTGATCCCAGGCTCCCCTCCAGGACAAGACTCCCTGCCCTACTACTTGCCCTGCTCCTGCTGGCTCAGCAGGGCTCTCTGGACCCTGCTGCCAGCCTCACTGCTGCCAGGGCTTTCCAGGGCCAGAGATCCCCAGCTACTGTTGGCACTTACTCAGCCAGGGCACCATGGAGCCTGGGCTCCCCAGACTTTCGACCACAAATGTTGCTTGACCAGAGAGTCCCTGATCTGAAAGTTTTAAAGTGTTCTAGGATACAAACAAGTAATAGTTTTCCAGGGGGGAGGGGGGGTTAATGCTTATCACTGTGACATGGTGTCTGCCCCACAGTGGCCCTTTAAGAGAAAAAGCCAGTCCTGGAAGAAGGCCGAGAGCAATGCCCACAGCTGAGGCAGATACTGCCAGTTATTTATACAGTTCCCAGCTAGGCCTTAAGTGCTACTACCAGGAGGTGCTGTGGTGGTAAGTCCACCCCATGACATATGATGGAGAATATGGGCATGTATGGTCTGTGCTATGAACTCTGGCCATTGGACCGTGCTACTCTGTGACCAAGGGGGCTCTATTTCAGACTCTGGCCACCAGGCCACACTGAGAGACTTGAGAAACTGTGGGTAGAGGATAAAAACGGATGTTTGTTGGAGGGCATGGGTGGTTCCACTTGCCTAGCTGAACCAAGGCCAAGGCTACTCCAAAGGAGGGAGTGATGAGGGCAAAAGCCTCAAGCAGGAGAAAGTCTGAGGTAGAGAAGACCAAGATAATTCTGGGGACCAACCTAGGAGCAGGAGGTGCTTCAGTGGGGACTCAGAGTGGGAAAGAGACCCCCCACTAGAGAGGAGAGGACCACTGTGGGAACCCAAACCCTTGGAGAGGGGATCAGGCTGCTCCAGAGGATGGAGAGCCTAGAGAAGGAGAGAGACACTTTGTGACCAGTTGAGGGAGATTCTGGGACATAAGGGTTCTGTCCTCCCTTCCTACCTCCCACCCCCCACCAGAGATACTTTAGGTGGAGTGTGTGTGACAGGGCATCTGTCCTATACAGACACTTTAAGGGTAAAACCCAGACTTGAGAGAGGGCTGAGCACAAAGCCCACAGCTGAGGCATATACTGCCAATTAGGGCCCAGCTGGGGGCTGTATAAATAAGTGCTACCAGCAGGAGGCAGCGTGGCAGTGAGTCTTCTCCATGACAATCAGGTAGCATTTCTTATGATCTAAGCAGTCCATTTACCACTGATTACCTTATGGTGTTGCGTTATGTTGAAAAGTATGGCAGTACCTCAGATATTACTGTTCATGAATCGTGACATCTGCCTCCATGTATGGTTATCTGAAACTAAATTTATAGGAGCCTAAGTAAATATCTCCCTTAAGTAAGAGAATCAGTTAATTTATGTCTGTTTTGTTTTTTAAAGGGAAATAAATATAGAAGAATATAAAAGTGCTGATAACTCCAAGAAAAGGCAGCGGGAGACTGTGAGAGGCTATGTGGGCATGGAGCAGCAGAAGATATAAAGTGGCATGGATAGTGAACATTTAAAAAAAAAAGGATATGCTATGAGCCAAAACCAAAGCAAACAAACAACTCTAAACCTTCCATGGATCTGGTAATATGCAAATAGTGGTGTACATCTCTTTAGGACACCTCAACACTTTTAGTGTGTACTTAATTCCTAATTACCCAGTAGCTTATAAATTTATTATTTTCCTTCTAGCATATAGGAGACTCAATTATCTTTTTTACATTCACATGTAGTTGCAGAGCTATCAGTTCTCTGTTTCTCTATAACGAAAAATAACCAAATGTTACAATATATTTAGCAATAAACCATGCTCCTCCTCTGCAAGCAGGTTTTTTTTTTAATTTGTATCTTTTCAATTTATCTGTCATATTAATTCTATATTGCCAGGTAATTTTAAAAAGGTAAGTGGATTCCCAGATGGTCTCTTTTTTTCTGTGGGCTAGAGACAATAAATCAGTATGACCCATCAGAGATGCAGAGATAAGTAAAACATTCATCTCTAAAATAAAAAATAACTCTATGCTTGATTTTGTGACACCAGGGTTTGATCCTACTTGGTGCTCAGTACTTTTGGGATGTACCCATAATCCTAAACTCCCAATGCTAGACTGAGCCAGCAACAGTAAGAGAAAGGTTCATATTCTATGAATATTTTAATGAGGTTGCTTCAATTGCATTTTAACCTATTTATTCACTTAATGAAAATGTTTTAGAGAAAAGGTTGCTAGCAAACTGTTTTGCAAAAATCTGAATTTGTAAACAAACAATCACACTAAAAATCTCATTTTCAGAGGTATATCCAAACAAGGAGCTTTAATAAGACTTATGTGTCCAGTGAAAACTAATACATTTTGAATATAAATGTACAAACTAAAACTATATAGCAAATAATTTTGGATCTTGACTATTTTCAAGAAAAACCTAATTTAATCCTAAAACATTCACAATCAGGAAAAATAAGGCAAAAATCACCAAACATGTTATATGCTGTGGATGGCAGCATGAAGGTTCAGTTCTAAGATCAATAATTGTATGTTTCACTGTATACAGATAAAATTAAAATAAAGTACCTGATGACACATGCGTAAAGACCACTGTCTTGCACAACTGTTGGCCGAAACCAAATAGAATCCTCTTCTTTACTCATTCTAGTCCCATCAAAAGCTATAGGTTCCTCAAAATCTCCAGGTCCAGAGCTTTTGTACCACATCAAACTAAGGCCAGCACTTTGTGCTAGAGAGTAATTTGCTCTGATGTAGCCATAAAATAATGCACATTTTATACGAACAGGCTCTCCCATTAGAACTTGATACTTCTTGTAATCCACAGACCAGTCAGTGCAGCCATCAGCTAAAAGAAAAGAAAAAGAGAAATATATTTGTGTGAATATATCTATTTAGGCATGTTTAAACAGAGGCTTCAGCTAACTAAACACACTAGCAGAGTAATATCAAAGCTGCAGTTTAAAATTACACAGCTGAGGTTGCTATGTCAAATCACTCTCTCACACCATTTCTATTGAACATCTAGCTGCACTATTAATTTTTAAGTACCATGTGACACTTGCTGTGTGGGTTTTTTTTATTTGGTTTTGCTTTTAAACACCTTTTTTCCCTATAAGAACATAAGAACGACCATACTGGGTCAGCCCAAAGGTCCATCTAGCCCAGTATCCTGTCTGCCGACAGTGGCCAGCACCAGGTGCCCCAGAGAGGATGGACCGAAGACAATGATCAAGCGATTTGTCTGCCATCCCTCTCCAGCCTCTGACAAAAAGAGGCCAAGGACACCATTTCTATCCCCTGGCTAAAAGCCTTTTATGGACCTAACCTCCATGAAATTATCTAGTTTCTCTTTAAACTCTGTTATAGTCCTAGCCTTCACAGCCTCCTCTGGCAAGGAGTTCTACAGGTTGACAACACGCTGTGTGAAGAAGAACTTCCTTTTATTAGTTTTAAACCTGCTACCCATTAATTTCATTTGGTGTCCTCTAGTTCTTCTATTATGGGAACTAAATAACAACTTTTCTTTATCTGCCCTCTCCACACCACTCATGATTTTATAGACCTCTATCATATCCCCCCTCAGTCTCCTCTTTTCTAAACTGACAAGTCCCAGTCACTTTAACCTCTCCTCATAACCTCTCCTCCTATGTAGCACTTATGGTAAATATTGGTAATTCCCATGATACATATGCAATTATTCTTTTTCTCCACAGTGTAACTTTAAATTGGTATAAAATATTGGAATCAAATTAGTGTAGCATGGTAGCCATCCAACAAAGAAGGTTTCATAATCAACAAATTACATAAATCAAGTCCATTCAAGGTAACAGTATAAATGAAAGAAGGGAAATATTTGGTTTCAGATGGTGTTAGGATAAGGAGCAGTGGCCTGAAAGGAAAAGTTTAAGTGAGATCTTAGGGGAGGGAAAAAGAGTTTTTAACAGTTGTGGTGATTGTGCAACTGGACAGAGTAACAGAAAAAAATATTCAAGTCATCCTCACTTAGTAAATGAAGGAGTAGGTTAGGTCAGCTATTAGTAAGAATGCCTGAACTTTCAGTGTTCCACAATTCTGGATACGAGATAATATAATGTACATCTTTGGTATTTTACTCCTCCTCCTATCAATAGTTAGTTTTCAGAAAATGCTGAGAATAAACTAATCTCTCAGTCAAGATTAATGGTATCTAATCATACTAGAACATAATGAACAAAGTAGATCTTCAGGACAGGCTCTATCACTTAGACCTGCTCCAAAAGAGTTTCTTTGGACTTGTTTTTACTCTCATGGAAAAAAAGTTAAAAAATGGTATTCCAATAAAAAAAGTCAAAAACTTTCAAGGCAAGCTGTCACTTTTGAATAACTGTTTATTGAAAACCTCAACTATTGTCACAAAAACAGAAGATTTACAACCTAGCCTTACTGGCTGTTTCTATGTATGTATGTAACACCAATAGGTTCCCAATGGTAGTTTGAAGCATGTGGACACTTAATAAAATAAGTTATAATCACAGAATGCCATTTACAGTGGTAAAAATTATGTTGAATAAATCCACATTTCCTCGTGCCCTTGACTACTTCATACTTAGCATTGCATAAATTATCAGATTAAAAAATATTTGTTTTTAATGTGTGAGAAAAGACTTTTAAAATAATCTAATTTTAAGACTCAACAAATAATATAATATAAATATTTGTTTTAAACATATAGGATTATATATTATATATAGTCAAATGATGACCTGGATATGTAAAGTGTGACATAGCAGCATGACTGTCGCCCAACATTGTCAGTAGAGCACAGGATGGTTGTCTATTAAAATCAGGGTACGTAAAGAATGATCAACTATATAGTATATATTGCATACAGTTCATTAAGTTCCTTATTTAATTTTGGTAGAGACCAGAGAGAGTTATATTTCCAAAGAACCTAAAGTGTCCCTTCTCACCCGGCTTCCCCCCCTTCCCCCCCAAAAAAACCCCACACTTGCCAGAGGCTTAGATCAGACAAGATTCAGATTGCAGAAGAGATGAGTTTGCAATATATAAATGCCTTTTTAAAATTTCCATAGTTTGGAAATGAATCAGGGATATGAATGGGAGCTTTATACCATTTAGAGAGGTCATATGTCTATTTTTCCATTATGGCCCAGCATTCACGTCTTGATTTTAGAATTAATTTGCACTTCTCATAGTTCCTATCTTTAACCTTTCTGAGTCCCATAAATCTGTCAGCTTGGGCACCCAGAAATAATCAGTAAATTAAAATGCATCTTTAAGCAGTGTTAACTCCATCATGTAAGTTACAAGGTAATAGTTTCTTCATGTTAGTTCATTAGCAGATTGTAATGTTGACCTTTAGTATTTAATTTAGTTTGTATGCTTTTAGTTTACAATGCCACTTTATTAGCCTTTGTTGCTCTCTCAGGACCTTCAATTTTAGTGATTCCCACACCCTTGAACATGCTGAATCTTTGGAAAGGTGCTGCAGAAGAATACCTATTCCACTCCATATTTTTGTTTGTCTTGAATGAAAGAGCAGCTATTCAGTGTACTTAACCTTCACTTATTTTAGTTTAGAATTCCCCATGGAAAAAATACAAAGACAATGTTACTTATGCCACTTGCAATCTAGTTTAGTGAGCTTACCTAAATGTGTTGGAAGGAAAGTATTATACATTCATGGTCAAAAAGAGTTAACATTGATATCCTATCTAATTGAAGAGATGTAGAAGTAAAGGAGTGTTAAAAATAAATTGGCTGAACAAATATTCTACTTGCAACTAAACTCGGTGAAATGATTACTGTGTATATAAAAAAATTGGATGATATTTCTATGACAACACACACAAAACCTGAAAAGATTAATTACAGACTGTTTTTTCTATATTTTGCTCTATTGCTGTTTGCTATAAAGCACAAATATTAAAGTACTTATTACTTGCATTGTAATATAACTACAGATTTTACTTGGTAGTTTTTCTATAATGTTTGAAATAACAAATGTTACTGAATGCACCGTGAGAGGAGCATATTACATCATTTTTTAAATTGTGTACTAACTTCCTATTAGTGTTGAACTGAAGTTTTATGTTGCTTGAGTTCTGGCTACTTGAGAAAAAAAAGCTCTTTATATCTGTCACAACTGGGATTAGCTAGGGTGCTTCTTCTGACTGTATCTAGATTTAAACATCTGGCAGCTGGAGACAAAGCTCCCAACTTTGAGACTTATTTCTCTCACTCGTCTGAAATAGCACAATGTAAGAGCCAGACATTCCCTCAGAATTGGAAAGGTTAGTTTAAAAGGATGATTGAGGAAAATATATAATTCCAGCTGTGAGTTTAGAAAACATCTATGAGTTTGATTTAAAAAAAAAAATACCAGCACAAAACCCCTATTACATATATGTATCTGTAGCCAAACTCCACTTTGCTAGTTGAGATGGAGAAGAAGAAAAAAAAAAAAAAAAAAAAAAAAAAAAACCCTTCTAAAATCCTTAGAATTTCAGTGGAAATTTATAGTTGAAAACAGAAAACCAGTCACACACACACATGTTTTGGATCCTGGTTAGATTTGAAGTATCTAAAAAAGGGAGAAAAATTGTTTTTGGCCTCTGATGATAGGAGAAGCAGCAATGGTGCCCCTAGTCTCTATTTGTCTGGAAATGAGTGACAGGGGAGGGATCACGTGAGGATTACCTATTGCGATCCCTCCCTCTGGGGCATCTGGTATCGGCCGCTATCAGCAAACAGGATATTGGGCTAGATGGACCATTGCTCTGACCCAGTATGGCCATTCCTATGTAATGAGCTTAAATTGCAGTGAGGGAGGTTTAGGTTGGACATTAGGAAAAACTTCCTATCTGTCAGAGTGGTTAAGCACTAGAATAAATTGCCTAGGGATGTTGTGGAATCTCTATCACCAGAGATATTTAAGAGCAGTTTGGATAGACATCTATCAGAAGATGATCTAGATGGTGCTTGATCCTGCTATGAGGGCAATGAACTGGACTTGATGGGTCTCTTGAGGGCCTTTCCATTCTAGTGTTGTATGATTTTATGAAAACAGAATGGGGAATGCCAACGTAGCCAAAATAAGTAGACTGCTCTTCAAGATGTTGTCACTGACTAAATCTATTTCAAATCTTAGCCCTATCTCTGATTAACCCTCAAATCAAAACTCAGATGAGAAGGACTGTCCTTCAGGGAAAGGGCACGGGGCAGACAGGAATCTTATGTTCTGCTCCTGTCTTTGCCACAGACCTTGATAATTGTCCTAACCAACTGAGCCTCAGTTCCTCATTTGTAACTGGGATAATTAAAATTGCCATTTTTTGTTAAAAAGAGTTTTGAGATCTCTTGACCACCATACAATAAGCTTCATTGTAGACTTCACCTGTAAACAACTGAAATCAGACCACTACTTCCTGGGAAATAAACATATATCAAAATAGACACAAAACAACTGCCACACTCAGATGGAAGGAGCTTTACTGAATAACGTCTTGCCATTTCAGCATTTTTTAAATTAAACTGAACAAGAAACTTAGGCATTTTAGTACATGGGTGATATCACCATTACATCCATTGTACTCTCTCGCCTTGTTTTACTGGGAAGTGCAATAAAAAAATTGGCATGCTGATTTGTCTATAAGATTTTGTCCTGAACATCTGTATGGTCCCCCTTTACACTAAGACTCAGGAAGTAATCTTCACTGAGTGAAGTTTAAGCTTCAAAAGAGAGCACATTGTTTTCAGGCAATATTCAAAATATAGGATTTTCCAATGTTTTCTGATGGATTAACCATAAAACCCATTAACAAAAAACAGAAACAAAATCTGAAGAAACTCTTCCTCATATTTAGAGTTGATAACTGTGGTTTTATTTACCACTAGAGGCAACATGTCAGCATTTTGTTTTTGAACAGCATAATAGAGTTTTTGGTTGCAGAAACATTCATATGATGTACTGATGGCAATTAGTATTTTGGAAGGCAACAACAAAATCTAGATTTTTCTTATGCATACTGATCTTTCTGAGATACATTAATTATTTATATTGTATCTTTCTCTATTGAAAAATGCTCTGACTTAAAATGGAGAGTTGAAGAACACAACACAATCTCAGGACTTTTCCTATTAGAATAGCTTCCCATGTGGACACTTTTATTCTGGATAAGAATGTCTACACACAAATTATTCCAGAATAGTTGTTGTGCTTTAAATTCACACTGTATCTTAATCCAAAATAACCGTGAAGTGTACACAAGTCCTTAGGTTGCACACAACATTGTGTGTATATCAACGCACACATATACACTTACAAATGCATGATGTCAAAGTATAGCTTCTGAATTTACGTACTTGTAATAGAATTAGACTGATTATCACATGGTGACACGTTTATCAGATTAAAATCCCTGAGAAAACTACAAACCAATTCAGGGACACCCCCCTTCTGCAAAAAAGAACAACACATACACACATGTGGATAAATTTCAATATAGCCACTACAGCTCTGAACACGTAAAAGTAATTAGAGAACCTTCACTACCATTGTTATATCCCCTTATACACTCCTCCTTTCTCCCGTTTAGAGTTCATGTAAAAAAGTCGTCTGTTTTAATAAGTTCAAACTATAAAGTAAATAATTTCCAAAATACATCAACACTGAATGAAAATATGCATAATAGAATGAAAATTCACCAGTTGTAAAAGTCCATTGGTTATTGATAAAACCTTAAGTTAAACAGCTGTAGAACCACAACCATGAACACTAGCCTTAAGGAAAAATATTAATACCTTTTTCATATGTGCTTTGAGAGAGAGCGAGAGAGAGAGACAAAGCGCTGTTCTGATTTTGTTCTTTCTTATGCCAATTTTACACCAATTTAATTCTATTAACACTTCAAGTCAGTTGCGGTGGCATTAAGCTCATTTCACCTGACAGGGACTGTAAATATGTTAAACACAAGATGTGGAATACACCACCCTCTTCAAGTGCAAAACCAGTAGGTCTAGATCCATGAGAAGGTGAAAATGATTTTTTTGACAGAAGGTTTAAAGCACTCGTGCCAGTATAGAGTTGTCTATCTGTTATTCCATTAGGGATTTTTTTTTTTTTTTGCTGGTAGTGATAGTGATATTTTAGCAGATACATATAGCTGTATTTGACACAACATAGTGATAGGATAATACAAGCAGAGAAATAACAGAGAAACAAACATACCTAGCAGATCTTTAAATGGGGACATGCTAATATGCATGACAAGAAATATCTGATGAAGTACACTTACCATGAATAAGAATTGCTGGAAGCATTTAAAAAGATTAGAGAATCTCACTAACCAAAAAAAAAAAAAAAAAAAAAAAAAAGTTTTTCCTCTCCACTGAGACTCTGTACATATTAAAAGTAAAATACTTCTGTTTATAAAAGATTCAGATTCTTCCATACAATTCACATAAGATGACAATATGGTTTCAAGTTTTGGCTAGATGAATTCTGGGAGCAATCAGTGCATGACAATCTTTTATTAAATATTGATTTTAATTCCTAGAGATTCCAGGCCAATCCTGGAGGGTTGGCAACCCTATGTGAAACCTTACTTAAAGAATAGTCTCTCTAAAATCCATGTGAATTGTCCTGATGCACAGATAACATGTATTTTCAAAGGCACAAATATAAATAATGTGCCTAACTCCTTCAGAAAAGTGCTGTGGCAGTTAGGCACTCAACTGACATTTGATTTGAAAAAAATCCCATACTTAGGCCATGTCTGTACTTACGCAGAAATGTACACTGCTGCGATCAATCGTCCAGAATTTGATTTAGCAGGTTTAGTAAAGACACGATACATTGAATACTGAGGGAACCCCCATTGAGGCCAGTACTCCTCGAATCTTGTCAGCCTCCCAGCTAGTGCTAAAAAGTCTCAATTAAAGTCTGTGAACTCCAGCTGCACAATTAATGTAGCTGGAGTTGTGTATCTTAATTCAAACTTCTGCCTACATATGGCCTTAATAACTTCACTGGGACTAGTCACACAGTTAAGTGCCTTCCTAAATAGGGATGGACTTAATCAGATGCTGAAATGTAAGTAGATGTTGAAAGATGCTTTGCTGACTCTACCCTTAAAACATCACAGTACTAAGAAATATAATGCAGCATACAGAATACTATTTGTATTATTGAGGTATGTTCGCAATTTTGGCCCACTTCTGCTTTGATCATATGCTTTTCTCGTCTTTATCTTTCAATATACTATGTAAAATCAGATTTAGGGCTACCCTTCTTTGTATACGACAACAATGGTCACACCATCACATAATCAATACATAGATTCATGCTGGCACAAAACAATTATGACAAGTAAATACACAGTAAGAATTTTTTCAGGTTTGAGCCACTCTCTCTATATATTTCTATTATCACTATCAAGCAATCACATCTTTATTTTATTCTATAAATTGAAAAATACTTGAATAATTCAACAGCCTTGAAATTTCAGAGCTGCATTCATCTGAGTGGCTGCAGTCCCTGATCTCCATTTTAATATGCTGCCAGTTATTGCTAGTCATAATAGCACAATACAGGGACTATTCACTCATTTGTTTCCTTGAATGGCTTCAGAGTATGAAGTAAACCACACACTACATCACTGTCCTCATAATGAGATCGTTCTAGTGGATAAACAAACTCCCTGCAGGCCCTACCTACTGATAGGACCCAGTGAACCAAATATTTAATATTTCTAAGAGCATCCTCCCCACCATTCCTCAGGACTGTATGCATCATTTTCAAGGGAAAATTTGATGCAGAGAAGTAGAAAATTGAGCAACTGACTTGTGGGTCCATCGCCACAACCTGGCTTAGCAACAAAGCCTCAATTGAATTTCTGGTTCTTGTGAGCTAATAGAGGTGTCCAGATTTCCAGTATGATTGTGGAAATCAAAATTCCTGTTATATACTATCAATTTAGGTATGCCCTTATGTGAAAACAATGCTTTCCAAGATAAAGGTTTTGGAAATAACCCACACTTCCTAAAAATGCATCTGCATTTTTTTTTTTTTTAAAAGAGATGCATAAAAAGACACCCCCCTCCCATTTTTAACACAGTGGGATTATTTAACAGGAAATGAATAAGCTTTTAGAAATTCATACTGGAACACGTTCATGATTAAAGCACATTTTCTAAGCAGCATTGTTATATAGACAGTTTTGGAAAGATAAAATTAGCAGTATATCCTGAGGCCTCTCTTGTACCTTTTTCCAAGTTATTTCCTTTAGTTATTTCAATTAAAATAAACCAACACTAAAAAAAGGCAGGTGCAGAGGATACTGTCAAATGAGTAGGGCTTGAACATAAGTGAGCTCAATAAAATGCTTGAACCAATCAGCCATCCATCCACTTCATCTAGTGTTTGTGTTCTAATTATTTAAAAATTCTGGACATTGCTTTTTTTTCTGACAGTATCATTTTAATGGATGGTAACAATAATTTCCCCTTCCTAAATGCAGAAAAATAGGGCTCAAAATCTTACATATAGTGATATGTTGAGAATAAGAAAGGAATGTGATCAAGGTTTTTTAACAGATCATTCTGTTCTCATGGAAAACGTGAGAAGTGATGTATTTTTAATGCTAATTTTTTTCAAATGACAGTCACATACATTTTATATACGATTCATTTCCTTTTGGATTCTCATTGTTATCATACCTTTGCACATTAGCAGGCTATAGTTAAGACTAAGAAATCACTTGCATACCAACTCCCATTTTTATTTTGCTTCTCTCAAAAATTACATGTTGGGTTGTAATTTCTCATGATTTGGTTTCTTTCCTGTTTTTAACGAGAATATTAATATCACATTCATATTAATTAGATATTTTCATTTGTTAAGGAATATTTCAGTTGCATTTTCCCCAAACATTTTCCTACTTTCCAAATAGTTGAGTATTTAAAACATTAGTTCTCTTCAAGGGGCAACATCTAATGAGTGCATAGGGGGGGAAGAGAAATGAAGAAATAAATCTAGTTATGAAAGAAAGTTATGAGAGTTTGCAAATAGTTAATTGAAAATCCTTCTCATTATTTTCCTTGACTCCTGAGTGGGGCAGTAGGACAGTGGTGGGCAACCAAGGCTAGTGAGCTGGCTGCAAGAGTGGAACTCCTTCGTTTCAGGGGCTACAAGATTGCCATAACCAAAGACAGTCTCCTGAAAGAAAATAGTTTAGCTAACTGCACTTGCATACCTAGAATTTGCAGAAGTGCCACTTGAACCACAGAAGTACTTTGACTGGATGCAGAGGGAGCACCTGGCTCTCACAATCACTGTTGCATGGAATCAGCCCACTTAACATGCCCTCGCTTTACATGCATGTCATTTTAGTAATACCAGTAAGAAAAAAAAAACATTGTGGATGGGAACCAGGAGAATCTAGAAACCCTGCATGTGGGAGACTCTAAACAAAATGTATTTTGGGGCACACCTAGAACCCTGATGGACCTCATGTGGCCCATGGGCTGCAGTTGCCCACCATTGCACTAGGATGATATCAAATGATAGCTGATTGATTTATATCATTCTATTATACAACAGGAGGGAAGTAAAAAGACCTCTAAGCTGCAGGAAGGGTATATGCTCTATTTGCTGAAGAATTTGTCTTTTACCCTGGCTCAAAATCACACCTCTGAAACAGTAATCCACTTTAACTCATTGCTTGTACCATGATTATAAAATGAGAAAGCTCATGAGAGAACAGACTAGCTAAATTACAAAAGCTGTATCAATCGTCAGAGGGAGAATGGCAGCATGCTAGGCTGCATAAGGTCTTCTTATTCTGAATACATTTATCCCCTCAACCAGATTCAAATCTTTCTCCATACCTATAGGGAAACAGTGTCTCCTCTTTGAAATCCTTCCATAAGGTTCACTCTGATGCTCAGAAATAAAAAGTGAATATTCATATATTTACAAGAAAGAATCTCCTTGTCATTACCTCCATGGGTCACCTACTTAGGGTGGTTGCATGTGTCTGTCGTATTGGAATTGTGGTTTTTTTTAAGCTCGGGACTATCTGAATTTGGTATCCTATTACTGATATTTAACAAATAACAAACAACAACAAACAACCGTTTCTTAGCTTTTCTTCTTAAAAACTTTAAAATTTGATATTTTGACCTCACTAGGAATTTGGATCCTTGCCCACTGGAGAATGTCTGTTTTAGAGAACAGAAATGTGGGGTAACCGGATAAAATTTTACGTTCCTCGCTCTTCAAGAGGTCAGCTACATCCAATGGTCTCTTGTGGACTTAAAAAAAAAAATCTATGACTCTCACACAGTTTAATTTAATTTTAAATATTACTTAGAAATTTTCATTCCTATATCATTTCTTATATCAAGTGTCTTACTTAAAGGTAGCACTCTACTTTGTTAGATAAAACACTAGAGTTTGATTTGTGCTTCTGTTAGTGCCCTCCTTGGGGCTTCAAATGACTGCAACAAAATCACTAAGGCTGTGTCTAGACTGCAGGGTTTTTTCGAAAAAAAAAAAAAAAAGTAGCCTTTTTTCGAAAAAACTTCACCTGAGTATAGATTACAGCCGTGTTTTCAAAATTAAATCGAAAGAGCGCGGCTTTTCTTTCGACAGCGATACTCCTCATTTCATGAGGAAGAATGCCTTTTTTTGAAAGTGCTCTTTTGAAAAAAGGCGTTCTTGAATGCAAAAGGGGCTTTTTGGAAGGGGGCATCCAGACTGCTTAAGTGCTCTCTTTCAAAAAAGCTGCTCACTTTTTCGAAAGAAGAGGTTGCAGTCTAGATGCTCTTTTTCGAAAGAAGCTTTTTTGCTTGCAGTCTAGACGTAGCCTAACCTATAAACATACTGCAGAATCCTGGACAGCACTGAGCAGTTTCTATAAACTAATTAAGGTAGATCAGCTCATTTATTGGAAGGGACTTTCTAAGAAAGAGAAGCAATGGACCATGGAATCATAGAAACTAGATACTTTATATTTGTTCATGTCTACAGGTACAGTCACTTGCAGTTCCTGTTGGGCACAGTTTGCCTTTCTGAGCCTATGGGAGCTGCAGGAGTGATAGCCCAGCCTGGGTCCTTCCTGCAACTCACAGGAGCCAGGAATGGCAAACTGTGGCCAATGGGAGCTGCGAGAAATCGTACCTGTGGAAGTGCAGTAAATAAAGCATCCGTGGCAAACCACAGCTAGCTTGTGGGCTGGTTATTACCCACCCTTGAAATAATCATCTAGCTCAGTCTCCTGTAAGGAGATAGGATGAAGTATTACTAGAACATCCCTGGCAAATGGTTGTCTAAGGGTGTGTCTACACTACAGAGTTTTTCCTGGAAAAACGGCCATTTTTCCAGAAAAACTACACTTACATCCACACTGCAATTGCATTCTTTCGACAGACACTATCTTTCAAAACAGCAGATTGCTTTTTTGATGCGCTTTTGCAGTGTGGACGCTCTTTTTCGAAAGAAGACTTTCTGGAAGAGATCTTCCAGAAAAACTTTTTTCAAAAGAAGCCTGAAGTCCAGACATAACCTAAGCACCTTCTTAAATGTCCAGTGAAAGAGATGCTATAACCTCCACAGGTAATTTGTTCTAGTGCTAAACTGCTCTTACAGTTAGGAAGTTTTTCCTAATGTCTAATATAATTCTCCTTTGCTGTAATTTAAGCCCATTACAATTTGTCCTGTCCTTAATAACTAAGGAGAATAATTTATCACTCTTCTTTTTATGTACTTGAAGACTGTTACTATGTTCACCCTTCAGCCTTCTCCAGACTTAAAACAAAAACCAAAACAACTTTTTTTAAAAAAAATCTTTCCCTATTGTTCATGTTTTCTAGGCCTTTTTTCATTTTTATTGCTCTGCTCTGGACTTTCTCCACATCTTCCCCAACGTGTGCTGCCCAATGCTTCATTTCAGGCCTTATCAATCCTGAGGAGGAAGGAAGAATTACTTGCATCTTACTTACAATGTCCTAAAACACATGACACATCCCAGAATGATGTTCACTTTTTTTCTTGATTTATTACGTTGTTGAGTCAAATTTAGTTTGCGATCTATAACTCTTTTCTGTAGTACTCCTTCCCAAACAGCACTATCCAATTTTGTAGTGAAGTAACTGATTGTTCCTTTCTAAGTGTGATACTTGGCATTTGTCCTTATTGAATTTTATCTTATTTTTTAGACAATTTCCCCAGTTTATCAAGAGCATTGTGAATTCTAAGCCTGTCCTCTCAACTTGGAATTGTCCACAAACTTTACCAAATTAATCTCTATTGCATTATCCAAATCACTTATTAATAGAACTGAACCCAGTACAGATCACTCACTGCAGGATCTCAGTCTATGTGCTTGTCCAGCTCGAAACTGTATCTTTTGTACAGGTTGTGCCTCCCTGCACCTGCACCCTCAAGACGTGACTGCATGGCTCTACTCCACTCCAGCAGCCTCCCCACCATGTCTTGGCTGTCAGCACCACAGACTGACTCTGTTTACAGCCCCGCTGCTGCCCACCCTTGTTCCATGCAGCTGGCCACTGGCCCCACTCAGGCTGCCTGCCCTATCTGGGCTGCTGGCTCTGCTGCTGCCAGCCCTGGTCAGGCTGCCAGCCTTGAGCTGCCAACCCCAGCCAGGCTACTGACCACTGGCTGGGCTGCTGGCCCCGCTCAGGCTGCCTGCCCTGATACTGCAAGCCTTGGCCAGATTCCCAGCCCACAGACCCTCCTGCTTAGCCCCTACCAGGCTCGCAGGTCCAAGAACATCTTACAGTCATTACAGATTACAACCATTCCTATGGCTATGACAGTACTCATTAGTTCTCAAAGTCTTCTATACTCCAGTGTACTAACTATAATTTAGGAGGAAGATTTTCAAAGAGACACATAGCTGTAAGCTACCAATTCCATCAGATTTCAGTGGCAGCTGTGCAGTGAATTGTCTGTTGGTCCTTTAAAAATCTTCTCCAATATTTCAATGCAAGAATGAAGAACATAGTCAATGATTACCACAAAAGGCAAGGAACTGTTGGAGCTGAGAATGGCAATGCTATTTTTGTATGGGAAAAAGCAGGACAAACTTTTAATCTTCATGAACCCCACCTTGGTTTTGAAGGCTTTTAAATGTCAGTGTTAATTTTGGCTTTCTACAGATGGAAACCCAAGCACAAGCACATATGTGTGTGCATGTAGGCATGCACAATCTCTCTTATACACTAATGGAGTTAGGTTTATCACAACTCCTTCCCAGAAAACTGCCTATGGCCAAATAAGCAGCTCTGCTGAGTAGCTAGTGTTCATTCTAGCCAAAAGGAAGATATCTGGGAAGACATATTAGCGATATGAAAAATAGCCTGTAGGAGAGGACCACGTACACGACTGAGACTTAGGACCACAGTATTTAAATCCCAGTTTTGACACTGATTCCTCTGTACTGAGTTAGAGTGTGTCTACATTGCACTTGTAGCTTAAAATAAGATACGCAATTTGTGTAGCTCACATTTTGTATCTTATTTCGATTTTATTTTGAAATAGCTTATTTTGAAATTTGGCGCTGTCTACACATTTGAAATAAATTGCTATTCTGAAACATCTGTTACTTCTTGTGGAATGAGGTTTACAGAGATGTCGGAATAGCAAGCCTGATATATTTCAAAATAATAGGCATGCTCAAAAGATGTGGAATAGCTATTTTGGGATACCGCTGGTATAGACATAGCCTTCGTCACATCGTTTGGCCTCAACATTTAATTATGGGATATGGGTCTTACTGTTTCCATGTCAATATCAAATGAATCAATTATTCATGAGACTGCTCCTAAAAATCTTACTATGCCACCCACAAGATTAGTAAACATGACCATTTGCATAATGGAATCAATGAGTTAGGTTTGTTAGAGAGGAGAAGACGAGTGAAAAAACATTTCACATGTTCTTGTGGAGAGTTAATATAAAAGCTGTGCTCAGTACACATGGAGGTAGATCTTCAAATGGGGTACATTTTCATTGCTTCAATGCTTTCAAACAAGCAAGAGAGAGTTAAGACACAGAATTATTGCCAATATGAAATACATTTGTGTCAGAGGATGATGCTTACTCAACTAATAAAGTCAAAGTGCAAAAAGTTGGTAGTTCTAAAACTTAACTAATGTTATTATTATGTCTATAGCCATGCATAGTGATTGTCTAAAGTAACATACAAATGTATTATAAATGTATATTTTATTTAATTATTGATATGCACTGTTACTGTAAAAATGATATCACTACTTGGTAAGTAAGTAACAATATTTTTACGTAAATGTCAAGTGTATCTTCAGTGGTACTATTAGTTAGCTCTCATTAAACTTACAATAATTACACAAAACTCCCATTGATTTAACTGGAGTAATCTAATTAAGGATAATACAATTTGTCACTATTTCACAGTGAACCATGCTGGACTCTAAATAAATATTGGGGGGGGGGGGGCTATGATATATGTATGGCAGGCATATCAATCAATAACTATATTTCTTGGTTAAACTGTAATTAGTCTCTAAACATTGTCATATTCCATAGCACAGACAAAAGATAGTGACGTATACTGCAAAAGGTAACTAATTGAGACAAAATATTATGTGACTTTTTGAGACCTGATTGGAAATTTTCAAATGTTCTTGAGTGGTAACTGAAATGAGTGCATGTCTCTACTTTATTTGATTGATTGTGTGTGTGTTTGTATGCATTGGGTCTAGAAAGTAATTACAGTTTTCATGGCTAGAAACACGATGTCAATATTTTCATCAACATACTAATGTGAAATTTACACTGGTGTTCTAAATTATTTTTTTATTTTGGGTAACTAAGTGTTATTTTTATTAGTGTAATCACTACAAACATTGGAAAATAAACACTTGAGACAAGAACCCACTTCAGTTCCTATCACAGGCACGTTTGAGTAAACTGCAGAGATAGAGGCACTTTTAAGACAGAGTGGTAACTTGGCAGCTAAGGTTTCATAGAAGCTAGAGCACAGGTGCTAGGAAACCCCACTGGTTTCATACTAACACATTAAGCGTGGCAGTAAAGTCATTAATGTCATGACCACTTCTGCTCTGTCTAGCAAATTGGGAGTATTTCCCCTAGTTCCAATCTGCCTCGAGACAGAGGGGGTCAGGCTAGTATCTCAGTAACACCACTATAATTCTGGAGCAAGCAATTAAAGATTGATGAGGACACAGCAGTGAAATGGGGATGGACACGTGCATGCAACTAAGTGGCAGGCTGCAACTTCCATTATACTTTAGCACAAGGGAGGGATGCTACATCTTCCTCTTGCTTTCTTATACTACGCATTTAATCCGTTCCAATGTGGGATTTGCAAGGCTCCCTACCATATAAGTGCCTAACTGGCACCTGGGTTAGAGACCAGATGACTCATAATGTAAGTGACTTTCCTCACCCTAACCCTCCATGAGTCAGCTCCCTTTTAGTCCTAGCACCCACCTTCTGCAAGAGGAACAGAGGGTGTAGCTGGGTGGGGAATCTCAACCCATGAGGGCTTCAAATTCTGACTTTGCTCACAAAGGCCACAAGATTTCACCTACCACATGAGCCCAAAATCACCACCAAAATCCCAGGTCCTCATTTAATTGTCTTAATCACACTCAGAACTGGCTGCAAGTGGCTGTGAATGAATACAACCATCTCAATACCTCAGGTATTATACACAATTCTACGTTACCCACTGTAGCCTGAAATGGCTGAGAGGAAAACTAACTACATACATAAAAACCCAAACTAAACCACCTTGTCCTCTTCAGTTAGCTCATGGAAGAAAATTTTCTTCCTTAAACCAGCAATAGGCTAGACCTGCAGGGTGGATTCCTATTTTTAGTTCAAACGGATTGATGGAATTGAGCCAGCAGAGGCTCCACATGACCCATGCACTAGACTAAATCCTGGGAATGGAGAATTGTGCCAAACTCTAACCATTTCCCCCCATAGGACAATGGGTTCCAGAGACTTCTAGTAAAGGAACAGCTTACCATCCTTTGACATGTGTCTCCCTCACTTGATACTGGAATTGTCCCCTTAAGTTTCCCTGCCCATCGATAGGGGTGGGTAGCATTTAAGAAAAATTAGCCTTCTCTTCAACATGAAAAATGTCTAATTGTCTTTGCCTAGAAATATATAAAATAAATAGGTTGTGGTGAGCTGCACTAGCTAACAGCAACAAAAATTCCTGCTTCTGGAGATGCTGCATTTTGAGAGTCATTTATCAGCATCATCTATAAAATACTGTATATGAACTTGGAGTGGAGGAAAATCCTGGCCCCAGTGAAATCTAATAGAGTTTTGCCATTGACTTTCATGGGGCCAGAATATCACCCCAAATTTACACAGATGTGTGACTGGCTGACATTATAGGGCTGTGGTTTCTTCTCACTGAACACTAATATGGCTACTTTCAGTCTCAGCCTTACTGCCTGACAGTTGCCAGGAAACCCACACAATACTCGTATTATTAATGATCAACTCTTCTGCTTCAACTGAATATTAAAAATCACAATAATAGTAATGTCCAAAGCACAGAAGGGGGAGGGCTTCTGTTTCTTTCATATGGTGACATCTATGAGAATGTAGAAGCTTCAATGTGAATCTGTCAGCAGCAAAAGCAATTAATGGTATTTGTGATATGCTTACACACAGACACTAAACCAGAAACATTACTGCAGCAATTACAGGATATGTACTAATGTCAAAATAAAACAAGTCATTGCCAATCCAAAATTAGTCATATTCAGTGGATCTCTTTTTATGTTCAATTACTGTTAATTTAATAAATGATGAATGTGCAATGTAAGGAAAATAGAAAAGAAAAAAAATTTAAACTATGTTTTACTGCCAACAGTTACAAAACCACAGCTTGACTATGTTTACAAAAAAGGCTTCTCTCTGTGTGTGGTGTGCAAGGATAATTGAATGTTTAACACATTTTTAAAGACAAATCACATTTGTTTGTGCACTAGACGCACAGCAATTCATTTCTAATTGAAGAGGTATTATGCAGTAATTGTTTATTAATATATGTTCCCTTATTGCAGATTCTGCCAGCCAGAAAACAAGGCTCTTTAATTTCAGTAGAAACATCTTTAAAACTCTTGCAAAGAACAATGCATACCTGAAATTTAAAATGAAAAATATATCAACAGCCATGTATCTATAAGGTAAGTATTATGAACAGCCACTGTACTTCTTCTTGTACTTTTCTAGATTTTAGAAGAATTCATCTTCCCATAACATCTTGTATTCCATTCCCCTTTTGGCCCGGATACCCCTATTAAGCTTGAGAACCAAAACTTATGAAAGACATTAAAACCTGTGAAGCTTTGCTCCCAATGCCAATTCACATACCACTTGGCTTTCCTTCCACTTCTACATTCTGTATGTTTGGTAAGCTCTCTCAAGTAACCTACAAAGAGATAGAGGCCATTGGGATAATACAATGGTTGGATGCCAGAATATCATTAGGTGAAGGAAATGAGAAACACTGTTACTTTATGGGAAATATGTGAGAAAAATGTTTTCTTATTTTTCTCCAATGCTTACGTTAAAATTTAGCAGGCATACTTAAAGTGGAGTAGGCTAGGATTTTTGCAGGCATCTAAGTGCCAGAGGAGCCCAGATCATATTGAATTTCAGAAGGAGTTAGGTGCATAACTTTTAAAATCATAGCTCCTGTCTTCTGCTGATTCATCAGTCAATGCAATTAGCTCCCCCAAAAACAAATCAAAACACAGTAATATAAATTAGTTATCAACTAAGGAAATGAAGTTTATTATTGAACTGTCCTGGAACAAAATGTTTTGGGTAGTTCAAACAAACCACAAATTTTTAAGTTCATGTCAAGCTCCCAGACTCACTCTGAGTTTTGAGATGAAGATAGTGCTGGACTCCAAATTGGATTCATATCAACACTGGGGATTGCTATGTCATGAGGAATGCCTCATTCTCCTACTGTATATTTTACTGGCTAGCATTGCGATGCCATTCAATTTTGTGTAAACCATACTATTTATTAGTCAGTAATGCACTGAATGTGTCATAATATCCTTGTTGGAAAGTCATGCAACAGAAGTGTCCAGTATTATAGTCAACAAGTAGTCCCATGGTACCTTAGAGACCCACAGAAATATATGTAGTATCATGTACTTTTGTGGACGATACCCACATCTTCAGATGAGCTTCCAGCAAAAGCTCATGATAATATGTATAAAAGTCTCAGAAGGGTAGCTGTGTTAGTCCGTAACTAAAAAACATAATAAACAACAACAGTCCTCTAGCACCTTAGAGACTAATCAAAATATATAAATAGAATCAAGAGCTTTCATTGGAACAACCCACTTCCCCAGATGACAAATATGGGGCAAGCAGTATATTTATTAGTTTCTAAGGTGCCACAGGACTACTCATTGATTTTAAAGTTAAAGACTTACATGGCTAGTCCTCTGAGACAGTATTATAGTATGTCTCATATTTTGACATGCAGTGGAAATTTAATGCCGTGCACATGCCTCAATTGCCACAAAAGCAATTGTGTCTGTATATTTGATTATAGTATACAATAGAACTGAATTTTTATTTTCTTTTATATTGAAGTGTGATTCTTTGCCATTAATTTTAGAACTGTCATTTCTTGAGCTATATCACACCTTCCAACACCACATCAATGTTGCAGTAACAACAGTGACAAAAATAGACGCTACCAATAATCGCACTGCTAAAGAAAGAGTCCTGCAATCTTCCAGTTGCCCAAGGAATGGATAGTTTTATAAAGGGCGTCAGTGAAGTTAGAGTTGGTGGTCGAACAACCTTATAACCTAGGTTACCTTATGAGAGTTTTATTGAGTGATGCTTCACTCTGTTTGATCTCTGCAGCTTTTATAAGGCCTCAGATGCACAGAGGTAAAGAAAATGCTGGTACATATTGTAAAACCACAGAGAAGAAACAGATTTTGATCTGTGATTATTTAAAATTTCCTCAGAGATTGCTCAATTCTATGTGTTATCCCCCCTTCTCCAGATCCTTTCCCTCTCTACCACATAGCTTATTTATTAAAGGTGGTTATTGCTGCAGTTTGTGTAAGATCTGATGAGACTCTGAAGTCTCTTACCATAAATTGGAGGCTTGCCAGCTCAAGGGTCACTGAAGTCATAGTTGGATGCTAACACCAGAAATCTAATTTGAAATTTACAAATGGAAGCCTCGATCTCAAGTGTGTGTGCTTGTCTGTAGAAAAAATGTTTTATGACATTTGGTGCCAGCGTGATGCCTGTGATGTTCTGTGTCAAATAAAGCTTTGTGTAGTATCCCAGCTTCCATTAGTCTTCAGAGAGGCCCATCAATGACAACATTTATAACATACTGAATAGCAAGGTTGAGTTAAGCAGAAATATATCTGGTTTTTGAACCTCATTGTGATTTCCTCCTGTTGGCTCTTAAAAGACAAAAAGAAAGATCATCATTAATTATTTATATTACAGTAATGCCCAAAGGCCCACTCAAGTTCAGGGCCTAACCATGCTGTACAGATACACGGAAAAATAATGATCCCTTTCCTGAGAGTTCACAATCTATTTAAATTATCAGAAAGGAAGAAATTGAATGCCACCCCAGATAAGATTTTTTTCCTCTATTGATGTGGATGGCTATTACAAGTGGATAGCCTAAAAATGCTGATGACAAGTTTTAAGCATGCTTGAGATTTTAAGTGAATTTTTCTGAGTGCACAGAGGGGTGCTAAAAGGGATTTTTTGCACGTGGATGGTGGCAGCATTTCAATCAAGGTCAGAGAATCTGTGACCTAGGGGAGCTTTAAGACAAAGCCTTTAGTGGCAGGGTATTTTAAAGTTTCTTGTGGGCCCCCACCTTCTGCACTAGAAGTGCCAGAGTGGGGAACAGCCTTAACAGTTGTATTTAGAGATGTTATGCAGAAAGAATTGGCAAGTTTTAAATATAGCCTAGATATAAAAACCTAGGATGTGTGCCAAGTCAAAGGCAAAGCTCAAGTTTGTTGGTGTGAGTGATGGGCAGAACGTAAATGTTGTCCATAATGACCAGGAAAGAAGGTAGAGGGAAAAGTTTTGGGGGAGAAGACTACAAGCCTCTGTTTTAACCACATTAATCTTGAACTGATGTCTAGACATCAGTGAGGAGATGTGAGAGAGACAGTTCAAGTACAGTAGATTTCCAATAATCCAGAACCTAGGTGGTGCCGGATTATCGGATATGCCGGACTATAAAATGGGGTTTTTATATTTTATATATATATATATATATATATATATATATATATATATATATATATATATATACACACACACACACACACACACACACACACTCACTGTATACATTATATACTGTATATAAAGTGTTCTTAACCATTTTTATTGTACATACCGTATACAGTATACTGTGATGTTTTAGTTTTTTTAACACTTTTCGCTCGGTTCAGCTGCTGCCGCTGCTACTTTGTGACTCGTTTTTTGCCAAAGCTCACTCACTAGGCTCATGAGATTTTGATGCTGGACTATCAGGAGTGCTGTATAATTGGATGCCGGACTATTGGAGTTTTACTGTATTTAGTTTGGACTGAAGGCAACCAATATGGAGCACAGAGGTACCTCTGTGAGCTATCAGCATAGAGTTGGTAGTGAAATGTGCTTTTGGATAAGATTACTAAGAGATGAAATGCAAAGGTAAAAGAAAAGGAGATCAAGGACTAAAACTGGGGGAACCCACATAGAAAGCTGAAGGGGGAATTAAGAATTTGTTAGAGCCCTTGGAGGGCCAGGCATCCTAGTGGTTAGCTCACCTGGCATCCTTTTGTGTCTATCAGAGTGGTAAAGGTATTTGGTTCCTGACCGCTCCCCCCCCCCCCCCCATCTATGTCTAGACCTTTAGCCTTAAGTAGATCAGGGTAGGGAGATCTGGGCCCTCTATCTCCATCGGATTCTAGACCTGAAGCATGCTTGGCAGGGCTGGAGGAGTGGTGCTATCTGGGCCCAGAATTGCCTTTTAACCCTTTCTGGCCTTGTATGAATAACTCATCATGAGGAAGATTATCTGAAGGTGTGATTAGGGAGGTAGGAGGATAAGCAGGAGAGGACCCAATTTCAAGAAGAGCATAGTTGACGTGGTCAAAAGTCACATGTCTATCTTTTGATTGCAGGGTATTACTACATCACTGTAGTATCTCAATACCTTCGCATAAATCAGTAGAAGAGTGAAATTCTTACTGGATTTCCTCGTGTCTCTGACACACCTTCATTTTCTGGATAAACGTCTGCTTGGCTTATAAACTCTTCACTACAGTTATTATGGCTTTGTGCCAGAGGACATAGTGTGTATGTATGTGTAACTTTCAGGTCCTATTTTGTGTGCTTGTTTTTTTGAAGGGAGAGGGCCTGGGAGAGGAAGGTACAAAAATTGTCTGTGCTATGAATACCATCACACATGTTTTGGTGAAAAGGAGAGAGTCTAGAGAAGGGCCCATGCTACTCAATTGAGGTCCCATCCAGATTGATGAGTCTTGAAATGTTAGGGGTGTGACAGGATACAATCTCAAACTCTGAGACTTCCAGGGATTCAAATGGATAACTGGGAAGCAGACACCCACTCTAGTGAGTTTTCAGCACCCACTGGTAGCCCCACCAATCAGCTCTTCTCTCTCCCCTCCCTGCTGGGGATACATGTCCCACAGTGTGTGGGAGGCAATGTGTGGACACTTCCTCTAATGATTGGCTCAACTGAGATGTGCATAGGAGATTCAGTGCATTGGTAGGACCACTAGAATGCAATTAGGGCAGGAGAATGCCTCCTATAGATTCCTGGTTATCAAAAGGAAACATGGTCCTGGTTAACCCTACTTCTAGGGTGCACCATAGTGCCATATAATAGGGTGTTATGTTACCAGGTAGTGTAGAGGAAGGAGAGACAACCTCTCTGTTCCTTTGATTTCCATGGTAAAGAGTAGTTTGCCCTTCTGGGTCCACGCTTTCCTCAGCACAGGACCTACAATTGTACCTTGCCCTATGTGGTCCATGTAAAGTATTGCATAGATGTGGGAGTTTCCTCAGGATATTGACCAGAGATTATTTCCCTTATGTACTGATTTTATTAGTATTTTGTGCTGAATGCTATACCTTATCCCTGCTTATAATAATACATTATATATTTTATTTTAAAGTAGTAAAACATGGCTATCACTACCCTGTGTTCTTTTTGCACTTATTCTAAGCACTAAGGGTATGTATACACTATGGGATGAGGTCGAATTAATACATGCAATTTCAGCTACGTTAATTTCATAGCTGAAGTTGAAGTACCTTAACTCGACTTTCGGCACTGTCCACATGGCAGGAAGTCAAAGGGAGAACACTCTCACTTCAACTTCCCTTATTGCTCCTCCTGGAAGCAGGAGTACCAGCATTGACCAGACTATCCCTCAGGTCAAATTAGCATTTCTTCACTAGACCCACTAATTCAAACCCTGGAAGATCGACAGTTGCAGCTTGTTGATCTTCTTACTCTATCAGAGAGGAAAAGAACTATATTTCCCATTGAAAATCTTAGGCTTTTAGCCAGGTTTTGCCAGGAGGTGGAATAATAATGTTTTCCAAACTGTCTGAATTTATTGCAGTCATTTTAATGTCCATGGAAATTTCTCTGTGATACTACTATTTTTTCCCCTGAATACCATTTTGTATACTGCTGTATTGCAATCTGTATGTAAACTCAGCTCTTATAAGGGTTACTGGAAGTTTTGTCATTACCCTTTCCTTCAGAAGGCTTAGTATTTTATTGGTCTAGCAGACTGAATAAACCCATTTACCCATGTTTGGGTGATTTAACCACACAAAATAAAATCTCCCACACACATCAAAAGAATTCCTGGTCTGCTAAAAAGAGTGAATACATCTGATGCTAAAATTAAGCATTCTGTTCGAGTTTCCATTCCTCCTCTCAGCTACCTTTTAAGTGCAATGTTGGGAAAGGCTTCACTAAAGGATTAATTTGTTTATAAAATCTCACAGCAGGTTGTCCAATGTTACAAACAGTATTTTAGAATAATGAAAATAAAGCACTAGGCACCTTTTGTGTGTCAACTGAAAATCAGTACTTTAATATTAGACTAACCATGAAGACTAGGCAGTCTATGTGTAGTATGAGTGAAAGTTTGAAGGGATTAAATCTCATTGTATGGTATACGCTGTATTATTTGACACATATAACAGAAAAAAATGCATTAAATGAGGCACATTCATCCCATGATTCTCACGATTTCACACATTCCCCCTCCCCCTTGAGTTGTCTTGTTTTCAGATTTCTCAGAGTTTACTTTGTTCGTGATAGTGGAGAAAGGAAGGGTCTTTTTTCCAATTGCAGGGACTGAAAGGTCAAAATTTAATTATAAAACCCGCTTGATTACACAAGTTCTCTAAATTACTTGCCATTTTATATTATGGAAGCATTGTTAATAACCCCACAGTTACTACTGCATTGAGATTTGCACTTAAAGTAGGATTAAAATCTTTCTATTTCACACTTCATTGATTGAATTTAGTTTCCAGGTTTCACAGAACAACTTTTCAGAACACAGCTAAATTTTCTATTCTGTATTATATTGTTTACTTTCTTTTCCTAAACAAAGGGAAGTGTGATTTCAAAATGATCCCATCACGATTTCCAGTTTGCTCCCCTAAGAATCAGTGGGGTTGCCAAACCATCAGGATTGTCCTGAAGTCTTTGTAAATTATAGATTAATCTTCAATTAAAAATTATGTCATGTAATGGAATGTGTCCAATGTATGAATTTCTTGCACCCAGAGTGACCCAAACTTCAAACATGATTCATACGTACAATTTCACCTCATGTATGCCATTTATCAAAGTATTCCACTATTCCACTGCCTTTCAATACCATGATTTAGCTCTACAAGGAGATGTGTTGAAACTACTCAGTCCTACCAGTTGCATTACTTTCTCTCCTACTGCTCAGATTCCCTCCTACTCCTTCTGTCTGAAAAACACCCTAATCACTCCTAACTAGTGCTAGTCAAGGAAAGTTTGATGAAACTACATTGACTGGAATATGCAAGTTCCAACAAAATCAATTTCATTCCAGAGGAAAGCTGTGGAAGAAGAGTTCAAAACAAATCAACAAACTTATACAACCGTATCTCAAACCTTACACTTTTAACATTAGATACACTGATAAAACATGTTATGCTACTACATATGTCTACAGCAAAAACACCCTAATTTATCTAAGGTTGCATGTTGTACATGCAAAATACCTTCTGTATGGATTTTCTTATTAATTAACCTTGTGAAGCTTGCAGCTTAGTAGGTTGCATGTGGGTGGAGTTAACCTAGTTATCGAGTACAGATTGTACAGAAGAGGCACATGAGTTCTGAGAGGTGGAGGAAGATGATATGTGCAAACTGTTGGTACCAGTTGGTGACAGGTGTACAATGCAGATGCTTATTCAATACAGAGTTTGCTTCCTTAATAAATCAGAATTGGAAATAGATTAGAAGACATACTCTCAAGAAGATGGACAGTGGGGTTGGAGATACTAATTAGTGGTACAGTGAGGAAACAGACCACTCTTCCCCACCCCTTACCCATCAGATGAGGAAGGGATGTGGAGGTTTCAACAATGATTCTGAGACCAGATCAATAGGGCAGTGAAGTATTCAGCAGTCCTCCCCAAGTGGAATGGTATGCCACAGAAAGGATGACCTGTCCTGTATGTCATGCCAGAGAGTTCCCAGATGTGCTACATAGTAAAGTTGCAGCCTGATTAAATCATATTCCTTGTCTTTCTTTCTGAAGTGCCTGGGACAAGTGCTATTGGGCTTGTAAGGTAAAAAATTTTGGGGAAACCTCTTTGCATGATTTGCAGACTGATAAATTCCTCACTCTGATACACAACAGCAGCTGTGAAGGTCATAAGTTTCTCATGCAACGCAGACCTGTTAAGGGATAAGGCATTTTGATGTCTTCAATCAAAGAGTCCCAGGTGAGAGAATTCAAAATACACTATTATTAATTTGTTGCAACTCATCTGTGAGCTGAATAGTGAAGCCTCTCTTTGTCCCCATCTTATGTTTTTTCTATTTAAAAAAAAATCTTGGATGTGCCATACCAAAAAAAAAAAAAAAAAAAAAAAAAAAAATCAATTGCCATTTCAGAAAAGTCAATCTTTATTTGACTTCAAAGGGTATTGCAGGTGGTCTGTGCCTTTGGACAAAACAAACAAGCAAAGCCAAAAAAAAAAAAAACAAACAAAAAACTACTGAACAGTGCAATCAAGCAACTGTTTGGAATTCAGTGTTCAGAATCACAACTTTTCATAGTATTCAGCCACATCTACTCAAAACCCATTAAATGCCAATGCAAATTCAATCTCAACGCCCCTGCCCTTTTTAATGTCCTGGAATTCTGAAAGCTTTTAATTCTATACACACACGTTATTTCTGAAATTGTATAATATAGAGTTACACAATTTGCTATGATCTGAGAAACATATTCAGTGTGGCATGTTTTACATCAAGAGCACTCAATTAGAGGGTCCACTCATTCTCACTTAGCACACTTTTTATAGTGGTGATAAAGAGAAGGAACCAAAATTTCATGAGTGAGTTTGGGTGCCCAACTTGAGATCTTTATACATGCATGAAATAGTCAGTGCATAGATTTTCTGTGTTTCCTGAAAAATCAGTCTCAGGTTTGTCTCTCAAGACTGGCACATGAATACTGAAACAACCAGAATTCCTAGTCCCTTTTGTACATTTAGATCACATTGTAAAAGTGTATTTATGACTATTTCAATCCAGATTACCTAATTCTCATATCACAAACAAATACCTGCTAGGGACACAAAATCAGAATAACCTGCTTTAGAATAAAAGTTACTAAATACCTGTAGAAAAGAACAATTGACAAGAATAGAATTAGACCAATATTTCACCAATAAATTATTTTCAAAGTTTTCCATCAGTTGCTAACAGGAGCTTAATTTTAAATATAAACTACGTAAAAAGGCATTTTACCATTCATGGGTATTCATAAAGTTATTTGCTCATTCATCTAAATCAAGGAGACTGACATAAGACTGAGTGAAGAAGGGAGAGAACAAAATAATTTTAAACCACAGCCTGAAGCAAAATTAATTTAAACAAAAATTCACATCGTGCAAGAGTGCAAAAATGAAGAAGATGGTTCCACAACTAAAAATAAAAAGCACTTATTTGAGTTAGGAAGGGAAGCATACTATGACAGATTTCCCTATAGCCTTTTTCATTGCATCTCATATAGCACAGACAATTATTGTGCAGCATAATCTGTTTGCTCAGACCTGTGTCTAGCCGGTTGGAAAGGCTGTTTTATCTACTTCCTGGATCTGTTAGATTTATCTCAGTTGCAGGAGAGAAAGGGCATATAAACTGCTGTTGCGGGAAAAAAAAAAAAAAAAAAAAAAAGAACCTATCCTGATTATTACAACAACAGGCATTACCCCCACGATCGTACTAATGTTTTCCTTCCATGGAACAGGTTCCAAACTAGAAAATAAATTATTCAGTGAAACCTTTGCTATTCGATACACTGTTAACCAAAAACTTTGTTAACTGGCATTGTCCTCAGCCATGAGACTGCCACATATGCGGGTGCATGTGACTGACTCCTGCCTGTACAGCCAGCCACTGTGAGGCTTCTAACAGTCAGCACTACTACTGGCTGATATCATCTCCTTCCCCCTCAGCCTGACTTGAGCTGCCAGAAGCCACATCTGCCAGTACAGAGTGGGGGCAGAGCGCTAAGCTTTGTTATCCAGCACATTCAATTAACCAGCAACATCCATTCCTCATGAGCACTGGAAACAAAGCTTTCACTGTACTAATATGAAGGGCTGAAGGATGAAATCACCCTTTTAATGAATTACATCTACCAATATGACGTTATGTAACCTCATGAATTGTGGACCACTTTTTTTATAAATGAAATTTTATAAATGAAACTGTGTTAATCACTTTGGAATGAACTCGTTAGCATGCTAAGAATTGCCTTTGAAGAATCTGCTATTGTAAGTTTTTAATAAATTGTAATTAAAACCCTGTTTTTAATTGTTAGTACATTCTTCTCCATATTGTAATAACCCCCTTTTAAACTTTGTAGTACCTTACATCTGTTTAAAGTTAGGTTTGTGTCTATAATATCATTTAGAAATGAGAAGGGGAGGGTGCAGTGGGATCAACCCCCAATGCCAACCTCAGTGACTAGCTGCCAGCACCTCCTTGCTGCCAGCACCTCCTTGATGGCCAAAGAACAATGTGAGAGAACCCAAGAAAGAGATAAAAACACTACTCAGAATCTGCCATTAACTGATGACTCATGGTCATAGTGCCTGGGCCAGTGAGACAAGACAGGCTGTATGGATTAAAATAGATAAAGAGATGGGTGAAAAACCATAGGGTTGGGTCTTCTGGTTCTACTCTCATCCTCCAGAAGCATCACTGCTCACTGACCCTACCTGCCTTCCCTCCTCTTGCCTAAGCCAACAGGCCAGTGGAATAGTGTGAGCAACTGAGGATGGTAATAATATCTCATCCATAGAACCGTGTGCATGAATGTGCGTATATGTGGTGGATAGTACTAGGGGCAGTAAATTAATTCTGCATTCACAGTAAATGCAGCACATAGCCTTATCACCCAAATAAGATTCTGCTGGTTATATTTCTCTAAGTGTAACAAATACTCCTAGTCATAAGCACATTAGTAGCATACAGATGATTATATTAATGAAACATAATAATTTATCCTTTTAATATAAATTCTGAAACTTGGAATATTCTAACTTTTGCAAAAGGAACTACAAAACATCAACAGTAAAAATAACCATTATAGACCAGTCCTATAATTTGGTCCTTAAAGAAGGGCCTTGCACCTTTATAGAAAACAGCTTTCATCAAATTGATTAAAACTATAAAAGTTAATGAAATAAAGTATTTTCCATCACCCCATGACAATGGAGGACTGCACATTAAAGCATATTCTTGAGTGCTTTGTCCAGTCAAATTATAAATGACTCAAATGATGGAGCTTTCACCACAGCCCTCGGGAAACTATTTTACCATTTCTCAAAATGGGGCATTTTCCTGTGCTTAATTTTATTCCATTACTCCTACTTACAATTCTGAGTTAGAAACTAGGACTGCTATTTGAAAGAATTTGAGGCCACTCAAAGAGTGTGTCAAATTGGTTATACCCTATATGAAAGATTATGTTCCAGTTAGGTCATTATGATATATTATTAAATTTTTGCAGCAACTGGAAAGCTACAGAGCACAGAAACAGTGGGCAATAGTGGATCCCAGGATAACAATTTGGAATAATGTTCTGACAGAATCAGTGTATTTTAAACCCCTGTTTACACTGATAGCATGTAGGGTACAAGCATTACACATGTACCTACATAGTGCAGTGAGAATCAAGCGGTATCCACTATGTGGTATGCTGTTACACACAGTGGTGAAAGGCTTTGACAAAGGTGAGGCAGCAAACTGCTAAAAACACCACTGTAGATGAAGGAGAAATTTGTTGGGCACACAGAAAGCATTGCATATTATATACCCACTTACATTCTGGTAGGCCTGTCCTCTCTTGTAGCAGCCTCACAGTACATAGAGCTTTAGGAAATCAGGTTTCAGATTTTTCCTGCTGCAGGCAGGAGGCCACAGACAGATTTCATTTCATTCTCACTGGGAAGTAATCAAGCTCAGCACAGAGAAGATGATTATCTGGCCCACAACAAGGGTGAGGCACCTGGGGAGCATATCTGATTATCTAAGGCCACCAAATAGGCTTGAGAAAGAGAGAGCTTCAGGTGAAACCCTCACCCAATGTATCAAGCTGGATGAACATGATATAAGCAATCAGAGTTATTCTACCTGAGGTTGTTTCCACTGCATTACAAAGTGTATTGGGTCACCCAGATCCAGGACCTTCTACTCAGGTGATTGCAGGAGAAGGAAATGCTAAGAGCAGGGGTGAGTTAAATCAGCAATGAGAAAAGGTTCCTGACTACAGGGGTGTTTGGATCTGCATTGGGCACAAGGCTACAGAAGGGCTGTGTCTAGACTGGCATGATTTTCCGGAAATGCTTTTAACTGAAAAGTTTTCCTTTAAAAGCATTTTCGGAACAGTGTGTCTAGATTGGCATGGACGCTTTTCCGCAAAAGCACTTTTTGCAGAAAAGTATCCGTGCCAATCTAGATGTGCTTTTCCGCAAAAAAAAAACCTGATTGCCATTTTCACGATTGGGGCTTTTTTGCGAAAAACAAATCTGAGCTGTCTACACTGGCCCTTTTGCGTAAAAGCTTTGTGCAAAGGGGACTTTTGCCCAAATGGGAGCAGCATAGTATTTCCGCAAGAAGCACTGATTTCTTACAGTAGGAAGTCAGTGCTTTTGCGGAAATTCAAGTGGCCAGTGTAGACAGCTGGCAGGTTTTTCCAGAAAAGCGGCTGATTTTCCGGAAAAACTGGCCAGTCTAGACACAGCCAAGATGTTTAGGGGCCCATATCAAATAGGTACATCAACTTGGGGATTGCAGGGACCTCAGTACTATTGATTCCTTTGAGACTACAAAAAAAAAATTGGATGGGGTAATTAAATGGACTGGGGCAAGGACTGGCAATTTAGAAATTGTCTCAGCTTATCTGGGAGGAGACACACACCAATAAGCAAGTGCATGGCTGCTAGGGGCTAACTTAAATTTGTTCCAGTGGCTGGGGTAAGGGGCATCCATGGAAGAGGTGTCTTTTAAGGATAGCTAAGGTAGTCAGCCTTAAGTCTGTCTTCATTGGCTATGCTTGCATTATGACTGAAGCTTATGCAGCGAGAGGACTGAGACAATAAAGTCTCAGGAACCAATAGTGATTAGATCCCTAATTTCTTTGGAATCATACTGCTAAGGTTGAGTGAGTCTCCATTAACATTCTAGTTTTTTTTTATGTCAAGGCTAATCTCTGGTTTTAAAATGGTCATTGACTATCAAGTGATTTATCCAGAGTCATGATAAATTGTTCATATCTGACCCATTTATTTAAATGAAGATTGGATGTTATTTTGTAAATAGAGAGCTAGACAAACAAAGACACTAAATAATTTGGGGGAGTTCTATGGCCTCACTAGATCATACCAATGGTTTTTGGAACCTATGTTCTGTCAAGCAGGACCACAAGTAACTGATGTTGTTTGGGTTTTTTTTGTTGATTTTTAAGAGCTGATAAACTTTCATCACTAATTTACATTGTCAAAGCTATTCCTGAGTTTTAAAAGGGACAGTAACAATCACTATTTTTCCCTTAAATGAAAGCAGAAATTAGCTTTGACATAAAAAACTTAGTATGTTAATAGAGACACACTCAACATTATCAAATGTTGAGAAATCAAAGTACAGACAACCAAACTAAGAGCTCCATATATGGCATTTCATATGTCAGTCTGCCTAAAACAGATGAAAATTCAGAACAAGCAG
Source organism: Pelodiscus sinensis (assembly GCF_052426305.1). NCBI lineage: Eukaryota > Metazoa > Chordata > Testudines > Trionychidae > Pelodiscus > Pelodiscus sinensis. The sequence continues at coordinate 207,310,732 of NC_143052.1, forward strand.
ATAGACAAATAAGATCCATTTTATCCAGAGAGAAATAATTTAACATCAATATAGAAACTGATGCTGTACTATACTCTTTGTCCTTCTCTTTAACTCCCACACCAATTTCATTTCATTTTAAATTCCTATTCAGTTGTATTTTACTGAATAGTGAACCACTCAGGGAACGCCACTCTGACCTCTATGTCTGTATGGTTTCTAGTTAGTGGAAGAACTATATGTGTTTTCAGGGAGGTGTTGTAGCTAAGACAAATAGAACACAAAACTAAGTGATTCTCATTATTAAGCCTGCTTTGTCAGGTATGGGATTTCTGAGTCCCTGAATTCAGTAATCATAGAATCATAGAATCATAGAATAATAGGACTGGAAGGGACCTCAAGAGGTCATCGAGTCCAGCCCCCCACCCTCAAGGCAGGACCAAGCTCCACCTACACCATCCCTGACTGATGTCTATCTAACCTGTTCTTAAATATCTCCAGAGAGGGAGATTCCACCACCTCCCTTGGCAATTTATTCCAATATTTGACCACCCTGACAGTTAGGAATTTTTTCCTAATGTCCAATCTAAACCTCCCCTGCTGCACTTTAAGCCCATTACTCCTTGTCCTGTCCTCAGAAACCAAGAGGAACAAATTTTCTCCTTCCTCCTTGTGACACCCTTTTAGATATTTGAAAACCGCTATCATGTCCCCCCTTAATCTTCTTTTTTCCAAACTAAACAAGCCCAGTTCATGAAGCCTGGCTTCATAGGTCATGTTCTCTAGACCTTTAATCATTCTTGTCGCTCTTCTCTGTACCCTTTCCAATTTCTCCACATCTTTCTTGAAATGTGGCGCCCAGAACTGGACACAGTACTCCAGCTGAGGCCTAACTAGTGCAGAGTAGAGCGGCAGAATGACTTCACGAGTTTTGCTTACAACACACCTGTTGATACAACCTAGAATCATATTTGCTTTTTTTGCAACAGCATCACACTGTTGACTCATATTCAACTTGTGGTCCACTATGACCCCTAGATCCCTTTCCGCCATGCTCCTTCCTAGACAGTCGCTTCCCATCTTGTATGTATGGAACTGATTGTTCCTTCCTAAGTGGAGCACTTTGCATTTCTCTTTATTAAACCTCATCCTGTTTACCTCTGACCATTTCTCTAACTTGCTAAGGTCATTTTGAATTATGTCCCTATCCTCCAAAGAAGTCGCAACCCCACCCAGTTTGGTATCATCTGCAAACTTAATAAGCGTACTCTCTATCCCAATATCTACATCATTGATGAAGATATTAAACAGTACGGGTCCCAAAACAGACCCTTGAGGAACTCCACTTGTTATCCCTTTCCAGCAGGATTTAGAACCGTTAACAACAACTCTCTGACTACGGTTATCCAGCCAATTATGCACCCACCTTATCGTGGCCCTATCAAAGTTATATTTGCCTAGTTTATCAATAAGAATATCATGCGAGACCATATCAAATGCCTTACTAAAGTCTAGGTATATGACATCCACCGCTTCTCCCTTATCCACAAGGCTCGTTATCTTATCAAAGAAAGCTATCAGATTAGTTTGGCATGACTTGTTCTTCACAAACCCATGCTGGCTATTCCCTATCACTTTATTACCTTCCAAGTGTTTGCATAGGATTTCCTTAATTACCTGCTCCATTATCTTCCCTGGGACAGACGTTAAACTGACCGGTCTATAGTTTCCTGGGTTGTTCTTATTCCCCTTTTTATAGATGGGCACAATATTTGCCCTTTTCCAGTCTTCTGGAATCTCCCCTGTCTGCCATGATTTTTCAAAGATCATAGCTAAAGGCTCAGATACCTCCTCTATCAGCTCCTTGAGTATCCTGGGATGCATTTCATCAGGACCTGGTGACTTGCTGACATCTAACTTTCCTAAGTGACTTTTAACTTGTTCTTTGTGTATCCTATCTTCTAAACTTACCCTCTCTCTGCTTGTATTCACTACGTTAGGCACACCTCCAGACTTCTCGGTGAAGACCGAAACAAAGAAGTCATTGAGCATCTCCGCCATTTCCAAGTTTCCTGTTACTGCTTCTCCCTCCTCACTAAGCAGTGGGCCTACCCTGTCCTTGGTCTTCCTCTTGCTTTTAATGTATTTATAAAAAGTCTTCTTGTTTCCCTTTATGCCTGTAGCTAGTTTGATCTCATTTTGTGCCTTTGCCTTTCTAATCTTGCCCCTGCATTCCCGTGTTGCTTGCCTATATTCATCCTTTGTTATTTGTCCTAGTTTCCATTTTTTATATGACTCCTTTTTTATTTTGAGATCGTGCAAGATCTCCTTGTTAAGCCAAGCTGGTCTTTTGCCATATTTTCTATCTTTCCTACACAGCGGAATTGTTTGCTTTTGGGCCCTTAACAACGTCCCTTTGAAATACTTCCAACTCTCCTCAGTTGTTTTCCCCTTCAGTCTTACTTCCCATGGGACCTTACCTACAAGTTCTCTGAGCTTATCAAAATCTGCCTTCCTGAAATCCATTACCTCAATTGTGCTGGTCTCCCTTCTACCTTTCCTTAAGATCATGAATTCTAATATTATCTGTCATAGGAGATCAGGCAAACAAGTGCTAATTATACTTCTGGACAACAGCCAAGCTATTATTGCTGAAACAAACAATCATGTAAATACAGGTTGAACCTCCGAAATCCAAGATTCTCTGATTTGACAACATCCATGGCAGGATCAGAGAGCCCCAGCACCTAGGAGTGCAAACCCTGTCCCTGGGAAGCCTTGGTCTGGTGCGGGAGAAGTAGGGCTGTGGCAACTGGTGAGCCCCATTCTTGGGGAGCCCTGGCTAAGCAGAGAAGGAGCAGGGCTGGTGAGAAGCAAAGTGGGACAACTAGCAAGCCCTGTCCCTCGGGATTCCTGGGGGACCACAGCAGATGCAGGGCAGCCAGCAAGCCCCACACTGGGGGATCCCGAGTCAGGAGGAGGTGAGAAATGGGGCTGTGGCAGCTGGGGAGCTCCATCCCCAGGGAGCCCCAGCAGGCCAGAGTCCAAGTCCAAGCCCTGCAGGTTAGAGCTTAGTGGAAGTAGGGCTGGAGCAGACCCAACTGCAGGAGACCTTCCCATATCCAGAAAATTCCCTCATTTGGGGCGGGTCAGGTTACGAGGGTGCAAAAAAAGGGAAGTCCTACCTGTATACAGGTAACACAGAAAGGCAATGGCATGATTTTAAACATCTTCCATTTATTTAAATATATATACACGCAGTCCCTGGGTTACATACAAGATAGGGACTGTAGGTTTGTTCTTAAGTTGAATCTGTATGTAAGTCGGAACTAGCGTCCAGATTCAGCTGCTGCTGAAACTGACCAGCAGCTGACTACAGGAAGCCCAAGGCAGAGTTGCTCTGTCCCGGGCTTCCTGGAATCCGCCTCTGATCAGTTTCAACAGGCTGAATCTGGACGCCAGTTCTTACATACAGATTCAACTTAAGAACCCCAGGCGTCCCCAAGTCAGCTGCTGCTGAAACTGATCAGCGGCTGATTCTAGGAAGCCCGGGGCAGAGCAACTCTGCCTCGGGCTTCCTGTAGTCAGCCGTTGGTCAGTTTCAGCAGCGGCTGAATCTGGACGCCAGTTACGACTTACATACAGATTCAACTTAAGACACAGCCTACATGTCTGGCAAAGTAATTACAGGCAGTCACCGAGTTACGCGGTTCCGACTTATCCTGGAGACCAGCAGACCAGGGAGACGCGGAGCAAACCCCGTTTGTAACTGCGGATCCGACGTAAGTCGGATAAGTCGGATCCGCATAACTCGGGGACTGCCTGTAATTACTTTGCCAGACATGTAGGCTGCATCTAGACTGGTAAGTTTTTCCGCAAAAGCAACTGCTTTTGCGCAAAAACTTGCCAGCTGTCTTCACTGGCCATTTGATTTTTCGCAAAAGCACTGACGTTCTATTGTCCGAAATCAGTGCTTCTTGCGCAAATGTTTTGACGTTCCCCTTCGAGCAGAAGCCCTTTTCTGGAAATGTTTTTGTGTAGGAGGGCCAGTGTAGGCAGCTAAAAACTGTTTTGTGCAAAAAAGCCCCGATGGTGAAAATGGCGATTGGGGCTTTCTTGCGCAAAACCACATCTAAATTGGCACGGACGCTTTTCCGCAAAAAGTGCTTTTGCGGAAAAGCATCCGTGCCAATCTAGACACTCTGTTCCGCAAATGCTTTTAACAGAAAAACTTTTCCGTTAAAAGCATTTGCGGAAAATCATGCCAGTCTAGACGTAGTTGTAAGGTTTTAGTGATATCATCAAAAGACTTGAAAAACACAATGAGATCACTGTATCTATTCTATTCAGTCATAGAATTTAAGGCCAAAGAAGACTACCAGATCATCTACTCTTGTATATCAGAGGACACCAACATAATCCAAGACATGCACATAAATCTAATAACCAAAATTAGAACAAAGTATTATAATCCACGTAGATAAAACTATGAAGTGCCACTAGGAGAGGTAGGAGGAATCAAATAGGATCAGTGCCCAAAGCTACCATAAAGACAGGAAATGATTAAGTGAGATATATCCTGATTATCCTAGCATTTTTGGAGATTTGAAGAAATACAATGTAGTTTGGTAGTACCGCTCACGTGAGAATGTAGATTGCTACACAACGAGGAGGCAATTTCTAGAAATAACCAAGGGTCCTCAGTGATGATATTCCATTACTCTTTTGAAGTAAACTGACAGAAAAATATATTTATATGTACCTTTTGCTACTGACGAGTGTAATGAAATTAGTTATTGATAAGTGACGTTTGCTACCTATATTTATTAGCATCCTATAAAACACTTTAAAAGTAAATGTTTATAATAAATGAGGATAGAGGCTGTATAGTTAACTGATTAATGAAAACTTTGCATAACATGCATATATTAATTAGAAAATGGACTAGAAAATATTTGACATACGAGTTTTGCTCCCCATTCAAAGGCGAGATTGTAAATTGGGATTGGATGAGTTCTGTGGGTGTCTCCGAAAAAAGTGGTATATTATGATACCACTGAGTTTACTATTCTGATTCTAGCATTTATGTTCCAAGTAATCTAGGAGCTATGGTCTCTTTAGGTCCACTGAAGACATATCTGGATAGTTTATCAGCTCATGGAAAAGAATGAGTACAATGAAAAATATTTGCCTTTCTCTTAGAAAATTCATCTAGAACTGCCCCTTTGCACAAACACACAGACTGTGTCTAGACTGCATCCCTTTTCCGTAAAAGGGATGCAAATTAGACACATCGCAATTGCAAATGAAGAGGGGATTTAAATCCCCCCTGCTTCATTTGCATAAACATGGCTGCCGCCTTTTTCCGGCTCGGAGCTTTGCCAGAAAAAAGCACCAGTCTAGATGCGGATCTTTCAGAAAATAAACACTTTTCCGAAAGATCCCTTATTCCTCTTAAAATAAAGAATAAGGGATCTTTCGGAAAAGATCCCTTCACTTCACTTTGCAAAAATGTGGAATATTCAGACAACATACATGACTAATTAAAGAAACCACTAAGGCAGAAAGAGAATAAGAGGGGAAAAAATCAGAATGATTACCAATTCATTCATGCAGAACCTAAATAATTCCCTGAAAAGCCAGATACTCATACCCAGGACTTGACTATCACTATTCAGTATAGATAAACTAGTGTTATCATTGAAAGTCTTGAAAGTGATACCAAAGTACACCAATTTAGTAAACAATGGACTATTCTTTTTACAGAGTAAAAGTTTAATTTCTCCTTGAACAGTGTCTTGTTTACTAGCAAAAATTGCATTCTTTGTGTGGCTTTGATTTCTCCTTTGACCTTCTGAAATGCACCAAAGCCTGATAGGAGGCATCTAGGCAGTGATGCCTAGAAATACGGAATAGTGTTTTCCGTGTCTTGACAACACGCCTGCTATGCCAAAATAACTTTCAAAATAATGGGCATGCTATTCTGACATCCCTGTAAACCTCATTCAATACAGATTAAGGGACATTTCAGAATAGCTCTATATTTCAAAATTTGGCACTGTATAGACAGTGCCAAATTTTGAAATAAGTTATTTTGAAATTAACTCAAAAAAAGCTATGCAATTTGCATAGCTCAAATTGTGTAGCTTATTTTGAGTAAAAGTTTAGTGCAGATGCACGCATAGAGAACATGATCATACTTGTATCAGGTCATAACTGGCAGCAGAGGCTTTAAACTATCAAAATGTCACAATTTTATTTAGTTTTTAACTCTTTCTAAAATTGATACTGTGACCAAAAGTCATCATAGTTTTCTGAGTGTATTTATACAGAAAAATATTAAACTGTATAATTCATATTTTGATCAGTAAAGAGCTAACAGGAGTAAAACTTCTGCCTTTTATTGCAACAGTGACCTGAATTGTTCACAATGACTTAAAAAAAGCTGCCAGGCACAATGCAAATGCTGTTAATGACAGATAATAAATAGTTACTAAACTTAGACATAAAATATGCTACCTCAAACAATTTTGATCTGAGTAATTGCTTTAATGTTTCATCTTTTTTTTTGTTCTATCATGCAAGTGTTGCACTACTGATGATATTTTCATGACATAACACAATTTAGAGAATATAGTGAGCCCCCAGGAATCAACAAAATGACTATAGGATATTGCCTCCTAGGAAGAGTTGCTGGAACTACAAATCTTTCATTTGATTAAAATGGAAATCCCCTTTGCTCTACTGAAGTTTCGGAAATTTTTCTTCGGACTGCCATTGTAGTAACACATGGTAACTTTTCTCTTCATGATATAGTCCTTGGGGAATTTTGGAATTTTACTCTGGTTCCAAATGCAGCAATATCTCAGCACAAAATGCCTGAAATATTCCAACTGGGTCAAAATGTGTGGTAGTTCCCAAAGTACTGTTGGAAAGTTTAAAGTATTTTGAAACAGAAAATAAAATTTATCTTTCTCATATTACTTTGGACCATGAGCACTGCTATAGAATCATGGAACACTAGAACTGGAAGGGACCTCAAGAGCTCATTGAGTCCTTTGCCCTCATGGCAGGACAAGCACCATCCAGACCATCCCTGATAGATGTCTATCTAACCTGATCTTAAATATGTCCAAAGATGGAGATTCCACAACCTTCCTAGGCAACTTATTCCAGTGTTTAACCACCCTGACAGTGAGGAACATTTTTCTAACATCCAACCTAAACTTCCCTTGCTGCAATTTAAGCTCATTGCTTCTTGTCCTATCCTCAGAGACCAAGGAGAACAATTTTTCTCCCTCCTCCCTGTAACACTTTTTTAGGTACTTGAAAACGGCTATCATGTCTCTTCTCAGTCTTCTCTTTTCCAAATTAAACAAGACTAATTCTTTTAGTCTTCCCTCATAGCTCATGTTTTCTAGTCCTTTAATCATTCTTGTTGCTCTTCTCTGGACCTTCTCCAATTTCTCCACATTTTTCTTTAAATGTGGTGCCCAGAACTGGACACAATACTCCAATAGAGGCCTAATCAGTGCACAGTAGAATGGAAGAATGACTTCTCATGTCTTGCTTACAACACTCCTATCTCAGACAGAGTGCAGCTTCAAAGGGAAAAAATGATAATAGTTCATAATAAAAAATAATAAAAAAAGAAATCTCTCAGAAAACAGAGGAAGAGTGCTCTATTTCAGTACAAGTGCTGTATAGACACTCCCAATTTCAAAATAAGCTATTTTGAAATAAGCTATACAATTGACATAGCTAAATTTGTGTAGCTTATTTTAACTTAAGCCCTGCTGTGTAGACACACCCTAAGGTGCCAAAGGACTACTTGTTCTACTGTGGGAATGGTTATTTAGTTACTTTTCTTTTTTCCCATATCAATATATTGAATGAAATACAACTCACTTCCTTTATTCTGCAAATTATCTTTAGCTCCATATTTCTCATTTGTATATATAATTCTAATACAGACATACCTTCACACATGACAAAGGCTGTCACTCCTCCCTTCTCCCACCAGAAGATCAGCAGTTTTTCAGCAAGACTATAGCAATGATGACAATGATGTGCACTAGTAGTGGGGACATGAGCTCAGTAGCGTTTTTCAGGAAGGAATATCTAACCATGGCATATCGCCAACCACACGCATTCAAATATCATGACTCAGGTATTCAAACTAATAAGATTGGCTTGTAATCTTGATAGTAAAATGGAATGAAAATGGAAACATCTTTTTCATAGAAACACAGAATACCAGAATTAGAAGGAACCTAGAGAGGTCATCAAACACAGTCCTCTGCCCTCACAGCAGGACCAAACACCATCATCCCTGTCTAAACCGATATTAACCATCTCCAGTGATAGAGATTCCACAACCTCCCAAGGCAATTTATTCCAGTGTTTAACCATCCAGACACTAGAATTTTTTTTCCTAATGTCCAACCTAAATCTCCTTTGCTGCAATTTAAAAACATTGCTTCTTGTCTATCCTCAAAGATTAAGGAGAATATTTTTTCTCACTCCTCATAACAGGCTTTTAGGTACTTGAAAGCTGTTATGTCCCCTCTCGGGCCTCACTTTTCCAGACTAAAATAAACCAGTTATTTCAATCTTCCTTCATAGGTCATGTTTTTTGCACTGTTAAAGATTTTTGTTTTGTGCTTCTCTGGGACTTCTCTAGTTTGTCCACATCTTTCCAGAAATGTGTTGCCCAGAACTTGACACAGTACTCTAGTTGAGGCCTAATCAGCAAAGTAGATTGGAGGAATTACTTCTTGTATCCTGCTTAAAAGACTCCAGTTAATACTTCCAAGAGTGATCAATTTTTTTTGCAACAGTGTCCCACTGTTCAGCTTATGTTCCTTAGATATACAGTATTTCTTCCTGTTTTGTATGTGTGTAGCTGATTTTCTTTCCTAAGTAGAGTGCATTGCATGTCTCCTTATTGAATTTCGTCCTTTTTATTGGAGATCATTTATCCAGTTTGACCAGACGATTTTGAATTAAAACCAAATTATATTTTTTTAATACTACAGGTACACAAAAGTAACATTTTGAAGCTTTTCTTGACTTCCTTAAGAGCCAAAATGAACTTTTTAAATGAAAGCTTAACCTCTTACATACTCATATATTTCCATGAACTTGATCTTCAAGAAAATAATCCACTATCATGAGAATTGGCAATAACTAGGTGCGTTGTTGATTTGCAGGCAGAAGTTAAGACTAGCGCTTAATAATTTTTGTTTTAATTGGTGGCTGAACAAAAAAAATCTGATTAATTTCCAACCAAAAGTGAGTTCTCTTCTTGCCAAAAAGACCCCAATCCAAAAAAGTAATCATTTGCCTGGAATGAATCATTTTGACCATTGATTCAGAAAGATATTTTCAAAATGAAATGCCAGTTTGGACCTATTTTTCACAGACTATTAAGAGTTTGTTTGGAAAATGTGAAAATGAAACTTTCAAATTTTTCAGAAATAAATTTCATCTTTTTTTTAATTCAGCTGAAATTATTTGCCAAATTCCACTCAAATTCACAAACAATTTCACATCAAAACTGAATTTTGGTTTGGTTTCATGCCAAAACATCAGCCAGCTCTATTACAATCCTGTATATCACTGAAGAAAAGAACATTTTCCCAGTCAACATTTTTCCCATTCCCCGGAATCCAGCCAGAATCCCCAGCAACAGCAGGGAGGCCCTAGCAACAGGGTGAGGTGGCCAAACACCTCAAGCTGGGAAACCCCCAGCAGCACTAGGGCCAGTGATGGCTCGGTGGCCCAGCCATGAACTTCGGGGAACACCCTGAGGCAATGGGTAAGGAGTGGAAGGGGGAGGCAGGAGCTGTGCCAGGCCAAGGTTGGGGGAGCAGTGGCATGGCAGGGAGCCCCAGGAAGAGGAGCTGGCAGTGGGGCAGCTAGCAGGGGAGTACTGACCTTCTTTGGTCCAGCAAACTCCCTTGTCTGGGATAGTTCAGGTCCAGAGGGTGTTGGACCAGTGAAGTCCAATCTGTACTATTGAAATCAATGTTAATTTTACCAATGACTTCAAAAGAACTGAATCCATCCATCTGTGAATTACTATTGAATAGTTAATGGATGCCTTCTCTCCCTGAACAGTTACTGCATTACCACTTATTCATTAGTTAACTACAGCCACCCATATAAATGCAAAACTTCCCACTGATTAGCAAAACACCCATTTTTCAGATTCTTTTAGGCAGTCACTGGGTGTCTAGTCCAATAATAATAAAACACAGTGGCTAAACAGCAAAATCACAAATACATTATTAGCAGTCTTTACAAGAGTATGTCTGCGTGTAAATTCTATACATATTTAGTATTAACATCTCTGATTAAATGACGAACAAGAATGAGTGAAAAATTAACACTTAAATGCTCTCCCATCTGACAGAGATTGAGTGTGATGGTTACAGAGGAGGTGAAGAGTAATATAAAAACATCAGAAAATGTATTATATATACCTTATTATACCATCCATGGTATATGGATCAATACTCCACCCCCACAAAACTAGCACGTCTAATTTTTTGGCACCAATGCATTATTATTCAAAGTAGAATAAAAGAGCTACAATTTGGGACATTTACTCAATTTTAAATTAGAACAATACAATAAATTGCTAATTAACAAGGCAGATAAACAAGCTTTTATCCTTGTTCAAGCCTCCTAATTTCACAGGCGTGATTAGCTTAATTTTCATAATTTCAGAAGACAAGCTGTCAAAAATGTTTTTCCCCCATCTATTTGCTAAAAGCACTCCTTTGCTCTTACTAAATTTTCCAAATATTTAGTGGATTTTTTTAGAAAGTGGTGCATGCCACAGATTTGCATAATGTGCATCTATCATATATTTGAGAGAGTTTGTCTGTCTGTCTGTTTGGGTGTTTGTTCAACATCTCCTCCTAAACAGAAAGAGCTAGGACCATCAAATTTGGTATGCAACTTCTACTAATCATAATTTAAAGCAACAAAAGAGTATAGCTGTGCCAGGATGTGACTGGAATGGGACTGCTTCTCATAAAACCATAGAGAAAAGAGACAGAATCACTAGAAGGTGAAAGTGACTGGCTGCTCTCTCCACATCCCATAATGGGACTGCTCCAGGCCCAACCTTCCCACCTCCCACCCTTGTCTCCCTTTATGGAGAATGGGAGGAGGTGGAAGGTGCCCTCTCCTCCCCTGATTCATACAGAATTGCACATTTTGCTGCATTCCTCAGTCTGGCTGGGAGCACAGAGGCAAATGAGCTGAGCACCTTGCTCTCGCTCCCTGACAGACACAGAAGGGGAAGAGTGAGCAGCACTGGTATGAATCTTGGAAGGACGGGTCTATGGTCCTCCTCCCTCCTTGCCCATCCCCCACAGGCCCTGGCCAAGAGCCCCTCTTCACTCCCCAACCATGACTCCTGTAACCTTTCCCCCTCCCCTGCCCTGAGCCATGTCCAGTAAATGTGCTAGTAGATATATATAAATAGGTGACATTCATACAAAGTTTTAAGAAGACATGAAACAAACAGTCACTTATGTATAGACCTCCATCACCTCACCTGAGATTTGACAAAATGCTCTTTTTACAGATTCTAATTCCCAGGACACATTATGGCTGTGTCTAGACTGGCAAGTTTTTCCGGAAAATCATCTGCTTTTCCGGAAAAACTTGCCAGCTGTCTATACTGGCCGCTTGAATTTCTGGAAAAGCACTGACGATCTACTGTAAAATCATCAGTGCTTTTCCGGAAAAACTATGCTGCTCCCGTTCGGGCAAAAGTCTTTTTCCGAAAGACTTTTGAGCAAAAGGGCCAGTGTAGACAGCATAATAATGTTTTCCATAAAAAAGCCCTGATTGCAAAAATGGCGATTGGGTCTTTTTTGCGGAAAAGCGCGTCTAGATTGGCCACAGATGCTTTTCCGCAAAAAGTGCTTTTTCAGAAAAGCATCCTGCCAATCTAGACGCGCTTTTCTGAAAAGGCTTTTAATGGAAAACTTTTCCGTTAAAAGCATTTCCAGAAAATCATGCCAGTGTAGACGTAGCCTAAGGGTAAGTCTACACAACAAAGTTAATTCGAACTAACGGCCGTTAGTTCGAATTAACTTTCATAGAGTCTATACATGCAAACTGCTAGTTGAAACTTAATTCGAACTAGCGGAGTGCTTAATTTGAACTAGGTAAACCTCATTCTACAAGGACTAATGCCTAGCTCAAATTCAGTAGTTCGAATTAAGGGCTGTGTAGCCACTTAATTCGAACTAGTTGGAGGCTAGCCCTTCCCAGCTTGCCCTGGTGGCCACTCTGGAAACAACCAGGGAAACTCTTCTGCCCCCTTCCCAGCCTCGGAGCCCATAAAGGGGCACGGTCTGGCTACAGTGCTTGTGCCAGTTGCAAACCTGCCAGCAGACCCTGCACCTGGCACGGCATGAGCCAGCCACCCGCTGCCACCCAGCCCTCTGCTTCTTCCCAGGAGCAGGCTGGTGGCTCACAGGAGCCTCCCCGGGGCCGCAAGAGGCAGGTGCCTGCCTGGTGTAGTGCAGAGATCGTGGACCTCATCGAGGTTTGGGGGGAGGCCTCCAATATCCACAATCTCTGCACTAGGCACAGGATAGCTGCCAGCCTGGTCACCAAAAGCCACATACGAACCCAGGAGCAGATTTGCATGAAAATCAATTTGGTCCAGTGAGACCCCCGACCCTGAGCCTTAGCTTAGAACATAAGAACATCAGAACGGCCGTACTGGGTCAGACCAAAGGTCCACCTAGCCCAGTAGCCTTTCTGATGACAGCGGCCAACACCAGGTACCCTGGAGGGGATGGACCGAAGACAATGACCAAGCCATTTGTCTCGTGCCATCCATCTCCAGCCTTCCACAAACAGAGGCCAGGGACACCATTCCTATCCCCTGGATAATACCACACCATGGACCCAACCTCCATGACTTTATCTAACTTCTCTTTAAACTCTGGTGTAGTTCTAGCCTTCACAGCCTCCTCTGGCAAGGAGTTCCACAGGTTGACTATTTGCTTTGTGAAGAACAACTTTCGCTTATTAGTTTTAAACCTGCTGTCCATTAATTTCATTTGGTGTCCCCTAGTTCTGATATTATGGGAACTAACGAAGAACTTTTCTTTATTCTCCCTCTCCACACCACTCATGATTTTATATACCTCTATCATATCCCCGCTCAGTCTCCTCTTTTGTAAGCTGAAAAGTCCCAGTCTCTTTAGCCTCTCTTCATATGGGGCCTGTTCCAAACCCCTAATCATTTTAGTTGCCCTTTTCTGAACCCTTTCCAAGGCCAAAATATCTTTTTTGAGGTGAGGAGACCACATCTGTACACAGTACTGAAGATAAGGCGTACCATAGTTTGATACTTCCCCTCCTCCTTCTTCCCCTGGCTTCTCCCTTCCAGCTCCCTCCTCCCAGGTTTCCCCCTCGCCTCTCCCACCCTCTTTCTTTCCCTCTCCCACCTCCTTTTCCCAGTCTCCCCAGAGGTTAATCCCCCCCCTAAGTTTTGTTAAATAAAGAGAGTTTCTATTTGTCAATTCACATGTCCTTTATTTGTTACATCAGGAAGCGGGGCTAGGGAGGGGTAAGTGTAAGGAGGTGAGGGAGGAATGGGGCATGAGCCCCCGATGTGGAGGACTGGAGTGACTCTGCGGGCTCCTCGGGGTGGAAGCTCTCCTGCAGGGCCTCCTGGATCCTGACAGACCCCCGATTGATCCCCCCGGATGGTAGCCTGTGGCAAGTGCAGCCAGGCTGATGGCCGAGTGCTGTGATATGCCGAGTGTGGGCACTCAGGGCACGCCAACACAGGACTGAAAGCAAGCGGGGAACCCTGAGAACTGTCTGTCCAGGGTGGGAGTTGGGTCCCTTTAAGCACAGCCCTCGGCTAGCCTGAGGCAGCAGCTCCACCCTGCCGGCCAACCATAACTTCGGTTCAGGGTCCACTCAATGTGGACATGCTATTTTGAATTAGCAAAATGCTAATTCGAATTAGTTTTTAGGTCTAGATGCACTAATTCGAATTAGCTTAGTTCGAATTAACTAATTCAAATTAAGTTATTTCAAATTAGTGCTGTAGTGTAGACATACCCTAAGAGGTTACTGATAAGGATAAGGTGAATTAGTATTTTTATTTTTTTAATAATCAAGGGCTTTTAAGACACTTATGTAAACTAATTCCATTTGCCACTTGGAAAGTCTTTTTCAGTATTTTTTTTATGTGTCACATTTTTAAATGCTATATAATGATTAACATAAGAAAAAAGCCACATGAATTGTATTGGCTAATTACCTAATAATATAAGATATATAAGTTAAGGTAATATAAGATAATCACCTAACCTACTTTTTTAGCTTGCTGTGTCCAATTCCATAACTGTTGTCTGTCTTCTTCTCTCTCCCTCTTCTTTGCCAATAAATCAGATGTGGCTCAAAGACATCTCAATTGAATCAAAATATGTTTAACAATCTTTTTCATCCCACCTTATTACATATCTATTCCAGTTCTATCTCCAGTGTCTAAAGGCTTCTCTAACTTCATCCCAATGGGCTTTGAAGAGTAGGGATCTCAGGTCTGAAGATGCACAATATAGATGTAGTCAACACAGAGATGGCCCTTGATCATTATTCCTTTTGCCACCACTTCTCACAAAATAAACCAGGGTCAGGATTTCTTTTTTAGAAATTAAAGCTTCAATTCCCCAAACATGTACATTCATGCTTTACTTTAAACTTTAGACTAGTACAAATATATGTTATAGGGCAATTCACATACTTAAACATATGTATGATCATTTCAGGATTTATATGTAACTTTGATTGCATTCAACTTCCACCTCCTGCTCCATTTTTTTTGAGCAACATATTGTTAGGATATCTTGGAGATGTGCTGGCACCAGCATTCTTCAGCAGGAACACAACAGCAATCTCGTGAATGATAGCTGGAATTTATGTTTTAAGGGAAGAGGCAATCTCTCTTCTTCTAGTATCTTTATTGTGTCTCTCGTTGCATCATGAGTAATAAACATGCCATATTGAAGTTTAACGAAGAAATAACAATAACCCTTTGCCTCTTTTACTAAAAACTCTCCAGGGCCAAAATTACCAAGCCATTCTATCACAATACACAATAGTTTCCAGAAGTAGCTATTGATGATTCAAAAGATTCACTGGATCCACAGATGTTCTTAGGCCTTTCCAAATTTTAGCTCTTTCCCCTCTCCCCCCCCCCCCCCAAAAAAAAAGAACACTGTGAAATTATTTATATGGTAGTCCTAGGATTCAAAACTGAAAGCTTTCACCACAACACTAATTCTTCCAAATGTGGTTTTTTGGGGCGGCGATTCTCTTTTGGTCTATGTTTACCCAACACATGTCACAATGGTCACCTGCTGCATGACTGTGGCTCTTTCCATTAATTCAATGCAAATAATAATAATTAATAATAATAGCAGCAGCACATATTTATCATTCTCTATTTCTGTATCCTCTACTGAATTTAAATTTTGTATTACCTGTAAGGACATTTAGTCTACACAGTAATTAAAATGCAAAGGGTATGCACAAAGCTAAAGCTAATATAGTGGTAAAAACCTGTCAATTTTGAAATTTCCTGAATTTTGAATGCTTGATTTATCCAATTCATCATTACATTAATGTCAGCTTTTGTAAGATACTACATTATGGAGACATCAGTAGAGACACAGTTAAGGTTGCATTGAGATTTGCACGTAAAGCAACATTAAAATTCTTCTATTTCATACTTCAGTGATTGAAATTAGTCTTTACATTAAATACAATAACTCTTCAGAAGATAACTGCATATTCCATAATATTTATTTATTAAAATATTAACTAATTTCTAGAGGAATTATTTAAAAAATATTTTTTCTCAATGTTTTCTGAGACCCTCACTGCTTTTGTCTCTCTCTAACTCAAGAATAACCATCAATACAAATTCCAAAATTCATATACCTATATGGTACAATCTCAAATCATCTCAGATACAGGACAATTTTAAATACAACCACATGAAGAGTTGTAACTGATACTCTTCATTAATTTGTTAACCTTCATAAAGATGATCTAATGCAACTAATGAGATCTTTCCATTCTCTATAACTTCCTCCTTCCTTTTGTATCAATACTATTTGCTCTTCTCCATAGTTTTTCAGTTTTCAGTTCTTCTTAAATCCTTTTCCTACTGTAACAGTATTGAAGCACATTTCCTGCCATAATATTAATTGCAAATCATATACATCCGACATTCAACCTTTGGACCTCTTATAAGACTACTACTACTACCTACATAAATTGGTTATTTAATGATGGCTAGATTGAGGGGATGGATGGCTCACTCAGGAGTGGGCAACAAAACAGTGACGGTTCACTAGAGTTAGCCCCTGGTAGGCTGCTGCCATTATATGTACCTGCACCTCTGCATTCATGGGCTCTCATTGGCCAGGAACAGTAATCTGCAACCAATAGGAGCTGTGATTGCCTGTACCTGAGGAGGTACAGGTAAATACTCAGTGTGGGAAGCCTGCTGGGCTAAACCTGGTGGACTGCATCTGGTGCGCAGGCCAGTATTTGTCCACCCCTGGGCTAACTGGTACCATTTGTGTATTTAAAAAATAAAAGTTGTATTAAAAAGATACATTTATGTTATCCCTCTGCTCTCACACATCATATGGTGCTTGCTTTCTTAGACTGTAAACTGTTCATGATAAGAATATATGCATTTGTAAAGCACCTAGAACAAAATTAGTCTGATCCTGACTGCAAACTAATATATCAATACTAAAAAGTAACAGTAACTAACATCCAGATCAATTCCAAGTTACATCTCACATTAGCCAAACATCGCAACCTGCAAACACTAGCCTAGACATCTCTGCTAAACCCAAAACTCTCAATTCCAACCTATATCTAACCACAGTGTGGTTCCTCACAGCAATACTCCAAGTTCAGCAATGGAAATTCTGTGTGTGTGTTCAGTCATATAGTGGTAAACTCTATAAAGTATTATTTGTAAATGAAAAAGAAAGCTAAAGTTGTGCCTTTGAATAGAAAATTAAGAACTGGATGTGGTGATTATTGTTGATTTGCTTTCATATAACATTTCTTGTCATTTAAAGGGTTGACAAAATCAATGATTCAGAATAAATTATTCACACTTACCACAGTTTAAATGCACGTCATAAAAAGGTTGCTAATTTTAACAAAGTATTTTCAAACACACTTTCATCTTTGTTTTTACTGTTTCCGTACCACGAATTCTATCAATGCATGAAAGGACTAATTGTTTGCATGCCAAATCTAATTTGTGCCATCTTTCATTGAGCAAGTGTTGGCAGACATTCTAGGCTATCTTAACTGCATATTCAATAAACTTCTTCCTGCCGGAGTGACAAGATCCTACCTGGTAGGGTTACCAGTGGTTTATTAAACACACAGACATTCAAAATGAGGTGATGCTGTGTTTGACAGTTTCTGCAAACTTACATTTTCATTTGCTTGGTTTCTTGTAACCACCCATCATTCAGATATATTACTTGCTGAAACCTCATAAAAATAGAGTTTCTCCTTGGGCTGTAAGCATGAATTTATAATCAAGCATACATACCAGCTCCTTTCTGTTTAGCAGAAAGAATGTTTCCATACAGTAAATGCAGGCTCTTTTTACTACACGGTACCATATCCGTGATCAGCAAAGCAAGGAAGCAAGCAACAAACAAACAAACAAACAAAACAAAAAACAAAAAACAAAGCAAGCAATCACTTTGCCTTTAATATAGCTCTTTTGTCATATAATCAAAATGTTGCCTTGCAAGGGTATTTTTATATCAGAAATGTGAGGTCCCAAGTTGCTAGTCTTGCCTAGATCCAGAAGATCAAGAATCAATTACAAAGGGGATGGGAAATATAGCTCCTTCAGTCCCCCTACCCCCATCAGGTATGTGATATCACTCACCCTGAGCTCAGGTGACTTCTACTCCCATGCCTCCCATCTTCTTCCAATATTTTGCAACCATGTCTTACCTCAGTCTGTGAAGATGTGCTAAGGGCAAGAGGGTATCACACAAAATCACATTTCTTTGTGTAACCCTAAGACTGGTCCTGTTGCTATTTTTGGAAAAGTGTGGAAGACGGTGACTATCCAATAAGATTAACATTTGAGCAGTAGCATTCGCAGTCCTCCCCTATGGGAGAGAGAACAAAATCTCATTTAATGAGAACATCATCTTACGTTTCAACTTTTGGTGATGTCACACTGTCAAAATCCTCCAGGGGAAATCAGCAAGGCAGGAACTGCTTATTTGTGGTTTGTTTGATTTCATTTTGTAGGTTTTAACCAACAAATCACTAAATGGTGTATAAGTTGGAGAGATAGTCCCTTTCCTTGTTACATAGTGCCACAATCCATACCAGTAAAGGAGTCTTCTGTTTGGAATTTCCTGCCCCTCAGACACTGCCAGACCTGGATTTGTTAAAATCCAGACTTGTTGCAAACTCCAATTTCAAGGCACTGCAGGAGGGGTGAAAGAAGGTTAATATTTTGGCTAATTCCTCCTTTGTTTATTATTTTTAATTTATGGGATAGTGACCTGGAGTACTGTCGACATCTACAATTATATAGTTTACATAAATAAATAAATAGTCTCAATTTTCCTCAAAGAAGAAAAACGATTTAAATGGTTACACCAGGAACTGCTTCTTCAGCATTGGATCTTCAAGCCTGGTATTAGACTATGATTTATAATAGTAATTGACTGCATCTTCCTGCTTAGATGAGGATTAGGATCTATTCTGATTGTGGGTATGTCAGATTCTTCCACATGTTTGTCCATGAAATGTTGACTCATCTGTGGTTCCAAGCAAAAGTGGACAGAATTCATCTTGAGGGGATCTGCTCTTTTCTTCCCAATAAAGCAAGAGAGTAGTATGATGCAGTTCTTCCTTTGGGCTCTACCATGCAAATTATCAAAGATCTCTATTCTGTTCTGTCATCTATATTGTTGAAAGTGTACATCTGCTTTCCTTGGAAAAATAGAATACCACCTTCATTTGCAAGTATAAATTATGTAACCATCCTGGTTAATTGACTGAAATAAACAACTTGAACACACCAAAAAGCTATCAGACAGTAAGTCAACCAAAGTCTGACTACAGGTGAAAGCCTTTTCTCCTGAGTTGTCTAGGTCCCCAAACAAATAAATTCAATTTATTTTTGCACAAAATGAAAATAAAGTGGTAAACAGATGAGTATTAACTCAGCTTAGATTATTTCTTTAGCATTTAACTGTTTTTGTTTTTTTCTGTGCAAGCAGGCATTTGTTCTGCCTTAAACAAATGACTGTGCTGGAAATCTTCTCACCCTGCACAAAGGCAGCATAATTTTTAATTTTTAAAGTAATTGTCCGGGCTTTTTTGCTTTCAGAAAGTAATTATCTGCACAACAAATCAATCTATTTACATATTATAGCCTGATTAGAAAAGTATGATTTTTTTGGAAGCGCTCAAGTCTACGGAAACAAAAATAAATTAATTTGCTTTTTCATACTATGCATAAAATGTAAGCTTTGTACTTCAAATGGAGAGGCTTGTTAAGATGGAGGGAAAAATGGTAATGGCTTCTTTAAATATCCTGCCAGTTGTGAGGTGCAAATTCTAAGGGAGGGGGAGGAAAGAAAGTAGTAACTGAGCTGGTGACCAGGCATGCAGATCTCGGGTAAGCCACTGACCCTGCACACCTGGAGAAGGTTTCATAAACTCTACACCTTCAGCCCAGCCCCCTTTTTGTCCCCAGTCAGCAGTTCCCACATTCCCACTGCTGGGAATAGCATAGGACTAGGTTTTTGGTTGTCTATGAATATTACACAAGATGCCTCATTTGAGACTGGAATGACTCCCTCCCTGCTAGATTGGCCAGGCTCTTTTCACCTCAAGAACCCATATGGTTCAAACTGTTGCAACTTGCCAGGTGTCCAGTGTTCTTTCCACAGGGGGTCCTGTTCCATGCAGCTGAAGGTGGATTTAGAGGGAAGATGTCTCCTAGGAAATTTGAAAATGGGATTGGGACTCCTAATGGTCTGGTGCAGTGGAAGAGCTCCTTTCCCGTATCCCCAGTTCTTGGGGAGGCAGTGAGGTTCCAGGAACAAGGTGGGACCAGAAGGAGAAGAAGGATGATGGGAGGGCTGCCTTCTTTGTTTCCAGGACCATGTATATCATTTAAAGCCTCTGCCTTCCTCTGTAGCCAGAGACTTCTCATTTGACATGATCAGCATAAGTAGACAACAGAATTGTAATCTTATTTTGGAATTTGATATAAACAAGGACATTGTGTAATTCTGGACATATCAACTTATTTTCTGAGGAGGAAAATAACTGTGTGTGTGATACTGTAAAGTTAATTGGGCCATTGGGAAAAAAGATCTCTCAGGTAAATGACTACACTAGATGTTTCTTTACTACCATGTAGAGATTTTCTTCTGCTCTGAATGTATCAGTTTGGGTTACATTTTCTCTTGGAGACATGCATTTAAATAATGCATAAAGTTTCTCTCTAATCTATTTTATATCAGTATCAATACAACATGCAAGAGTTCAGCAAGATGTTCTTACTGGGAAATGAATATCTGGCTCAGCTGTACAAGACTCAGATTACAAACAGTGATTTTTTTTCCCCCAAGAAGACAACTAATCAGTACAGGCCGTGTTTTTTGCACTATACAGGAATGCTGACATTGTTGCTGCTTTACCTCTCTCATATAATATGTGAACTTGGTTATAGGGGATATTTAAGCTCAATGTAACATTTGTGTACGTAAAAATTATTAAAGAAGTTCAAAGCTTTAAAACATTTTTATACCTAACTGAAAATTACAAACCCACTGTACCTTCAGTACTGCAAAGTATTCACATTGAATTGAATGAAAATGTCAGGATAAGAAACAACATTGCTATTTTCTCTACCTTCTCAAAGGGAAAGAAAACATCTTCAGCAATCACATCAATTAGGGTATGTTTAGACTGCACCCCTCTACTGACAGAGGGATGCAGATTAGGCTGGGCAAAATTACTAAGGTTCTGCTAAGGGAGCCAGGAGTTGGAGCATCTGCCCCATCACTTCCATTGAGCACTTGGCCTCTGTCCTACCCTGATGGCTCTGTGTGATACATATGTCAAGAGGAGCCTTTCCTTTCACCTCTTGAGCTGCCACTCATTGGTAAAAAGCCAACAGAACTAGATCAATTGTGGACACTTAGCCCCAGCTGAAGCTAGTTATATGTTATTCTTGAGATTCGGTGGGTATAGCCTCAGTATGTTGCATAGCTTGAGACTCCCTCTCATAACTCAAGTGAGAAGGGGTCAGACTCTTTGGTTATCCAGCCAGCTCATTGAGCTGGTGCTTTAAGGATAAGGGGAACCAGGGGCTTATTAATTTCTGTTATGTTTAAGGTCAGTGTGGCCATCTTGAATTTGACATGATAAACCACTGTTGGGCAATGGTAGACTACTTTTTCCTTAGACTGAGTAAATGAATTAAGTTGCAGCCACCGCATTTAACCCACATTGCTGAGTCTGATTACCTTCATAGTGATATCAAAACATACTTATATCATCTGCTTTACAATGTTAATATATGTCCAGAATTCTTTCTGTGCAGAGACATTTGCTCAGTTATGCTGTGCTTGAATATTGGGATATGATCATTCCATCCCTCTGCTTTTTAAGTTGAAGGATACTATGTTTCTCACTTGCTCATTTGGACCACTGGCTCAACTCTTTCAGAGATGTGGTTCTAAACAGAGGATTAAGAGAGAAAATGTCATATTTGACTCACCCTGTGGTGCAAACAGGAAGCTGTGAAATCAAAGACTGAACCAGTATCTGCAGTATTTAAGCACAGATGAGTGAATTAGGGCAGAGAGCCCTCTTAACTTTGCTTTCCTTTGCTTCTGTCACATTGTATCACAGTCATAATGTTTTATTTAAACTTAGTTTTAATATGTTAGAAAATGAATGGCAGCTTAGACACACGCTGCACTATGAACAGAGGCAGTATGTAAACAGACACAGTCAAGAATGATATGCCCCATACGGTATCGGTTTCCAAAATACAAAAGAGGGGATACATTTGCTTATGGAAAATTATTTCTGTAGAAGAAATGTCAAAGATAACATTTCCACTCCCAACGTAAGCATGAATGAGTGACTGGGAGGGTGGTGAACTACTGGAATGGGTTACCTAAGGACGTGGTGGAATCTCCATCCCTAGAGGTTTTTAAGTCGCGGCTTGACAAAACTCTGACTGGGATGATTTATTTGGCTTTGGTCCTGCTTTGGGTAGGGGGCTGGACTTGATGACCTCCTCGGGTTTCTTGCAGCTGCATGATTCTATGCTTCTATGACTGACTCTCAGAGGCCATATATACATAATGAAAACTTCAGGGGGCAGTGTGGCAGAAAAAATAATGTTGATATAACAGTAATCACAGAGTGAAATATCTTCATATTTTCTATAGAAAAACAAGGGCATATTGTGAAATACTATATCTGTTCAAGTCAATCAATAGTCCCAGATCCAAGGGTTTCCTTGAAGTATATATGCTAAATTAAAAGTAAGGTATTACAATAATTTCCGGGACATAAAATATAGTGATGGAGCACCAATTCAGACATTTCCAGGATATCTGTTTATTAGAGTTTCGGGAGGCGGGGAAGAGTTCTTAACTGTGGTACACTGGCTAAATCTCTGCTGTTTCTTTTATATTCTAGTATCTTACAATATCTCCTGCAGCTACAGTTGGATATGGTGTTTTGCACCCACTTTCTGCACTGAGCTGCTCTTATGTTCTGTGTAGCACTGTGCTTGGTGGTATCTGCATCTTCCAGCAGTGGGACAAGTAATCCATGTATTTTCCATTCCTACACTATTGGGCTGTGTCTAGACTGGCAAGTTTTTACGAAAAATCATCTGCTTTTGCGGAAAAACTTGCCAGCTGTCTACACTGGCCACTTGAATTTCCACAAAAGCACTGACGATCTCATGTAAGATTGTCAGTGCTTTTGCGGAAATACTATGCTGCTCCCAGTCGGGCCAAAGTCTTTTTCCGAAAGACTTTTGCACAAAAGGGCCAGTGTAGAGAGCAGAGATTTCTTTTCCGCAAAAAAACCCAGAACGCGAAAATAGCGATTGGGGCTTTTTTGCGGAAAAATGCGTCTAGATTGGCCATGGACGCTTTTCTGCAAAAAGTGCTTTTGCGGAAAAGTGTTCTGCCAATCTAGATGTGCTTTTCTGAAAACGCTTTTAGCTGAAAATTTTTCCGTTAAAAGCATTTCCAGAAAATCATGCCAGTGTAGACATAGCCTGGGTGTTTTAGCAGGCTTAAATTAATGTTTAGGCCATTTGAAAGCCACAGATGAAAGGTTCCCTAATAAAAGAGGAAAATATTATGATAACTGTGTTACTGCACTTCTGTTTAATAGATAGATGTTGCCTACTTCAGTATTCCCATCAACCACATTCAGGGGCAAATACTAGTATACTCAATCAGGTTGTGAAGCACCTTACTTCACAAGAAGAGTGCAAGAGTAGATCAGAATTTAAACAGAAAATCTTACTGCCAAAGTAGTGCATATTTACAAATCTTGTAGAATTCTGAAGCCAAGTAGCACTAGTCAGTCATCAGCCATATGTTGCAACTCCAGCAAAACCAGGCACCACAGCTATAGTGGGAGAGTAAAACCATGGGCTACGTCTAGACTGGCATGATTTTCCGCAAATGCTTTTAATGGAAAAGTTTTTCCGTTAAAAGCATTTGCGGAAAAGAGCATCTAGATTGGCATGGACGCTTTTCCGCAAAACTCCATTGGTCTGGCATCCAATGCTCCGGGTTCCTGATGGTGCTGGACCATCAGGAGTGCCGGAAGTGCTCTGGCTGCCAGACAATTGGAGCTGCTCTGTGCCCGGCTTCCCTGAAACTGACCAGCGGCTGATCCCAGGAAGCCCGGGGCAGAGCAGCTCTGCCCCAGGCTTCCTGGAGTCAGCCACTGATTAGTTTCAGCGGCGGCTGAATCGGGGACACCTGGGGCAGAGCAGCTGGGGTACTACTGGGTTGGTTCCATAGTGCCGCCCCTCGCTGGTGAAACTGACCAGCAGCGGCTGAATCGGGGATGCCTGGGGCAGAGCCTGACTATCGGAAGGGAGAGCATCCCCCCCACCCCACCCCAGATCCCTCATACACCCCCTTCCGATAGTCCGGCATATCTGATAATCCACCACCCCCTGGGTCCTAAAGGTGCCGTATTATCGGAAGTTTACTGTATACCATTATTAGTTTTGATGGCAGTACAAATACACTTTAACCATCACAATTTCCAAAAATGGTATATGGAAATAAGAATGCCTAGGTTTACACCTTCTTTGGAAGCTCTTCAGGCTCAAGATACATCCAGGAAAAGCCACTAAAACGTACTGCTAGATTTTCTTGAAAGATCCAGAATGGTATAAATATTGATGTTTAAGTGGTACACTGGACTTGGATATGAATGGACTGAGGCATCCTCATAGTCTGCAACATTTTTGTCCAGAATTAATTTTATGGGTACAAAAATGGAGGACAAAAGGAAAGCATGTTCTCAGCCTGACACAACCCATCCTCTTATAAGTACAGTGTAACCTCCATTCATCTGATGATAAAAACTTCTATCAGGTTGACTATATTTTTAACAGAATGCTAACCTCTGGAAGCTGTAAAGTCTCTGGAAATCATAAAGTCTGAAGTCACACACCTAAGAAAATAGCTGTACTTTAATACATTGATGGACTACAATTTCCCAAATCTTGCAACCTAAGGATGAAAAGTAATGTTATAATAAATTGTGTGTGCAACCTGTAAAGGGATCACTGGATTCAGTGATCATTTTTCTCTTTATATAAGTATAATATAGGATTGGAAAAGTTATTTTACAAGGATATATTTGCATGTAACCTTGTTACAAACTGTTATTTACCTTTCAACATTATCTTCTAAATACATAGGGTGTATTTTATTCTTTTTATAGCCAGCTGGACTTGCCATCCAATTGAAATATGGCTGGCTAGACACAAATCTGCTGATTCTCCCCTTCTCTTGTATTTCTAGCTCTTTTAACTACAATTTAAGAAGCTTCCTGTTATGTTGCATTTTAAGTAGCTTCCTGTTATGCTGAAACAGTGTAAAGACCCAATAAGGGAGACACTTGCTTAGAAATCATATTGCTTAAATAAAATTAATTATATTCATACTTATGAATATGTATATAAGCCACAGAATGCATGAGGAAGTGTGAATGAGAAACATTCAATCATAAGGCAGTCCAGCACTTATTACCTTTTAAGTCAAGAAAGGACCATGCAAAGTGCATAAATTGATGTGATAGGTTGGACAGAGAGTCTCTTTTGCCCCAGAAAGATGTAACAGCATACCAAGCCCGGGGAACAGACAGCAGCGGAGACCCTCCCATGGATCCAAAGGGACCCCAAGGAACACTTGTCATCTTGTGGACAAATCTCCAGGGGGCTGTCGTCAGGCCAGTTTCAGCAACCTTCAACATCAAAAATAATTCTCACCTCCTGCAGTCTGCCTCCAAACTGCCAGCATGAATATGACGTGTATATGTGAGTACTGCCGTACCATTAATAATCTGTGATAATAAACTAGCTTTAGTGCTGCTCAAGTTCACCCTTTGTCTAAGATTTTTTCCCTTGGTTGGTCCAAGGACAGGTAATGCTCAAGATATCATATATTTTCCTTTGGGTTTCTGATCATTCAATTTTTATCTAACAGTTTATTTTGTGGTAGGCAAGTTTATCTGATATCTTCCTTTTCTCTTCAATGTATATAGCAATGTGCAATAATTACCTACAGCACCTTTTTTCTTCATTTCTCTCAAACATAAACACTGTCAAAGTTCTCAATACTACATTGTGTCCTTCCCGTCACTACATAAGTCACCTACATTAACTCTTAAGAAATAAAATAGTTCTTATCCCACCCCCCCAAAACCTGGATTTCTTCGAAAAGTTTCCATCACTCTAGGATCATAGCACCAGCTGTTGTTAACCAGTTGAGAACAACCGTAACAGGTCAGATTGAAACTAAATCTAAAGTCTTGAGCCTACCATAATCTATTTACATGATAAATAATTGGGTGGGTTTTGAGATCAGTGGAGAAAATTCATGGAAATTTTGTGTGAAAGAACTAAACTTACTTTACTATATCAATCTGCAATCATTTGCTGAGTGCCTCACAATAACCCAAATTAACCCAAACTCTAAGGAAAAAAATAACTCAGGAGGTGACTAGTGTATGGCAATACTATAGTGGTGTATTATGGGACAATAATGAATAGCCATTTAGTTGTTTTCTTCTACCACTAACCACAAGAAGGTTTATTAGAATATGGACAATTGAATCATGTTGAAAGCTACTATCTCTGTCTCTGCTTCATGCTAGAGCTTTTCTTGGAACAGTGCTCAGCCCTGTCCTAATTTAAAGAAACAACCTAACATCATGCTACATATATATGGTGACTGAGTACAGTGTCCCTGGATGCATTTTCATTTATTCAGTAATATCAATGACAGGTGTGGCCACATCACTAGTTATCATCTAGATGATTCATGAGAAAATAATATTATCCCAGACCCTGGCTATATCTAAACTGCACAGATATTTCGGAACAAGCTATTCCAGAATAGTTATTCCAAAATAGCTTATTTCAAAATAACACAGCTACACTGCAGGGAAGCTTCAAAATTAGTCTGAAGCAGACTTCCCTAATGTAGATGTGCTGTGTCAATTTAGAGTCAATTTAGGAATAACTTAGAAAGGTCTTGGTGAGTGGCTATTTTGAAATATCAGAAGTGGAGCGTCTACACATGCCTTATTTTGAAATAACTATTTTGAATAGGCGTTATTCTTCATAGAATAAGGTTTACAGAAGTCAGAATAAGCCATCCATTATTTTGAAATAACGGAATTGCTGTGTAGACACTCACATAGTTATTTCGGAATAACAGCCATTATTCCAAAATAACTTTGCTGTATAGACACACCTCTTGAGACCAACATGCTTCACACAAAGTAAGCCTTAAATCACAGCCATGCAGAGCTGTTAATACACATAGATCTAATTAGGTTAAACTGATATTCAATGGGAGTTGAATGCTTAACTCCTTTAGGGTACATCTATACTGTGCCGCTATTTTAGATACTTCTGGTATCCCAAAATAGCTATTCCACATCTCGACAGCATGCCCATTATTTTGAAATAACTTACATTTTATTTCTGTATTATGTTCCATCAGTAAAAATACACCATACTTGTTTAAAGCTAGATTAAGTTTTCAAAAATAGCCATTGACAAAATCCTTATATTTTGCACTTGATATATATTTTCTGGAAACAAACAAAGAAAAAAGCAAGTCAAGATTCAGTCATCGTAAACCATACAATGGAATTTAAACAGATTATTCTGGTCATGTCTACACTAGGAAACTATTTCAAAATAACTAAATTTGACTTAATAACTCTCAATTTTACAAGTAAAATAGCATGTCCCCACTAAGGGGAAGCCTAAAAATTAGACTGAGGCAGGCTCTGTTAACATGGACACACAACCTTGGCAAGCAACCTATGTAATTGTAATAAAAGTAGTTATAAGGGATTGACAAAGTGGGTCTTTGCCCGTGAAAGCTTATGCTCCAATACTTTGGTTAGTCTATAAGGTGCCACAGGACTCCTCGCCACTTTTGCAGATTCAAAGTAACACGGCTATCCCTCTGATACTCAGAATTATTAAATGTCTTGGCAAAAAAAAAAAAATCTGAATTTTTTTCAATCTTCTTGTATCTTTTTTAAAAACTAATTTTGAAACCTGGATAGAATTACTTATATTATAGCTTACTGGAAAATTTTCTAAATATTTTCATGAAAACAAAAAAAAATGTACTTTCTTCATCAAAAATATATTCTTACCAGCTGTATTTTTTTCTTCTCACATTTTTCATGTGCCCCCAAAAGCCGGTATGGTAGGTGTACATGTTTAAAGCCTACATCAGACTGAAGCACACTTAACATGAAGAATAATGTTGTAAGCTGTCGCTGTTTATTCAATAACTCAATAAAAAAAGTTTGTGTGAAATAAAAGTAAAGACAGTAGAGAGCTTAAAGGTGAAGTCAAGGAAGCACTTGAAAATGGGCTACGATCTGGCTAACAGCTCAGAAATATTCATTATCATTGTTCTGGAACAATAGCCAGCCTTGCTGAGATCAGAGAAAGGGTAATTTATTTTAATAAAATTGGGGAAGGTTTCGTTCTTTCTTCAGGCTACTGTAACTCTATAGCAGACCATTGATACTTTAGAAAACTTTCCCCTTTACATTCAAGTTTCCAGTTGAAACATTTGCTGAATTTGATTTCCACCAACCTTTTATTTATGGAACTTTCAGCAAGCTGTATGAAATGCAGGGACAGGAAGATTAGTTTTATTTAGTATCAGTGGATCTTCAGAGAAGAATGTAAATTATTAAGAGGCCAAGGAAAATGTGAATCACACAAGTCTCTCAGCTTTACCTATCACAATGTGCTTTCCAAATTCACAATCTACTTTTTTCCTCTCAATAAGCTCACAATATAAAATTTCTTCTGACCTTCTGATCCCAAACCTTTTAGCTATATTTTTTTCTGAATTATGTTTATTGTAATAGCAGCACACAAATCAGAGTGCATTGTTATAGTCTCGCTCATCGCTAGCTGATATCTGATGATAACTCAATATTATCAGAGTACAATAAACAGGAGGCAAGGGAGTTCTAATTTACATATACCTCTAAAGAGGGTTGGTTGGTTGTTTTTTAAAGTAAACTACAACTTCCATTAGAGGAGCAGTCCAATTTGTATTTTTTCATGTATTTGGATATAGATCCTTTCCCCCCCTCTCATTTAATGCATAAACTAGGCCCATCACAATGAATCTTATAAATATGAGTACTAGTTATATTCTAAAATTTACACTCTGAAAATATTTTTGCAGCTGTGTAATACTTAATGTGAGCTACTGCATGTGTCAAGCACAGTTAAGCTGAGATCGCAAAAATTACAATTTTCATGTAGTTTTTAGTGAGCTCTTGGATTCCCACTGCAGCAGGCACAAAGCCTCTCTGCTTGCTAATGAGCAGCACACCTTTTTCTGCTGAGAGCTGTGGGTGAATGATGGAAAGACCCCCATATTGTTCAGGAAAGTTGTTTAAGTCCTCACTTAAATACCTGCAATGACGGGGGTAAAATAGGAGACTTCAAATGGAAAGAGAATATCTATGCACAATTTATAATCTGGTCTTTAGGGAATTATCACAATGTGTTCTCAACAGCATATCAAATGTACTTATAAAATTGATGTCAGCAAGATCCAACAAAGGTTATTTTAAATATGCTGGCAATTAGGAACATGAGATTAAAATAGTCTCTCAAGTATGGTAGCTCCAGTGACTTATAATGGATCAAGGTTAAAATGATAAAGAGAAGAAAACTCCAACTTCAATTATATATCTCCTCCAATTTTAAGCCTCCTTCTAATGCGATTCCTCATTACTGTCAGGTAGCCTCGTTTAGAAGGACTAAAGTAGACCCCATCCATCAGCATACATCAGTGTTACTTTTTGAAAATCATGGCATGGGATGCTAGAGAATGATACTATAGGGATTAAAGAGCAGCGCCCAGTATTGAAAATGCAGACATCAAAGCCCCCCCCTGCTCATTCCAGGCACAAGTCTGAAATAGCAATGTTTCTCCTCTGGCTTCTTTAATTGTCAATAAGTATCATTAATGGACTCAAGAAATGAAAGCTGCATTCTTTGTTTCTTGACATCGGATATGTAACTGGGATAAAAGCTCTTGTAAAGATTGAGATTAAAAATGGTAATAATTATAACAAAGTAAGCCTACTAGCCATCCTACTCTATGGCATGTGTACACTGGGGAGTTATTTGAAATAACTTCCCATATTTTGAAATAACCAGGTGAGTGTTCACACTACCAAGCCTGTTATTTCAAAATAATGGGATTGTTATTTCAGAATAATAACTCCTGCTTGTGAAGAGGAATAAGCTTATTTCAAAATAGTTATTTCTGGAGTTCTTATTTCAAAATAACCTGGTAGTATAGACATAGCCTATCTGTCTATTTCATTTTTTATTAATCTACCAGGACCAACCTGACTGATTCTTCCGCAGAGTGGTATGTTTATTCATTTTGTAGAAAAGATCATATAGTTTGAAAACATGGGAGCAAAGTATCAAACTCATTTGAGTGGTATTAGCAATTATATAAATTCTACAACAAAGACTTATTCATGGAGTGCTCATTTACTGTGTGTTTACTCACAATGCTCCTGTAGTTGATGACTGGTTCACAGGGATAGTTAGGTTTCATTCATACACTAAAACTCTCTAGTTTGGATATGCTGCTATATATACAAAAAAATTTGCCCGCTTCATTTTGACAAATAAAGAAGGTAATAGTTAGTGCAAAGGGACCAAGCAGGGACTAAGGGTATGGCTTGAGAAATATGGGAGAACTAAATGGAACAGCCATCTTAATTACTCTCAGAAGAACTGATGAGAATTCCTAAGTTGTGGAGTGTTCCTAGGTTCCTCCTCTCTCCCACAGTTCTTAGCATGTCTGGGGTACAATAAGCTACACTGTAGTTTACAATGGAGCAGTTCTGTAGCCTAGGATTTATCTTCCCTCATTGCAACTCAGCTACGCCAAGTTTAAAACCAATATAGATCTGAGGATGATGCCTCCGTAACTCTATAGATTGTGGTCAATTTGTGCAAGTTCCTCCGCCTTTCTATAGCAACTAACTTCTATAAGCATGAGTTTCCCAGAGGCAGCAATGGTCAAAAGAGTCCATGGCTCCATGCTTCCAAAGGAACTAGAGAACGTGGGTAGCAGGGGACAGTATGGGGGGTACAAAGTCCCAATGTACTGTGTCTGACTTTCAGATGACTCCCCCACCATCTGTGCAGATCTAAAAAAAATCCACAGATTTGGAGGGTTGAATCCAATGACACTTCTTATGAGGGGAAGCGTCACCTCTTTCTTTTCACTAACAAGGAGAATGAGCACTAAAACTGAACAGAAAATATCCTCAATGCCTATCCATCCCTCCGACCCTCAATGGAAAAAGTGGCTTTTTAGTGAAAAATTGAAAGCTGGTTATTTTTGTCCAATTTTTTTATTTGAAAAGGCCACTAGGATGCCTCCTGGGAGTTGAACCTCAGATTCCCACATTCTCCTCTGGACAGAAGGTTCATTTTGTACCAACATCTATCTTCTTGCACTATGGAAGTACCTCACCACAATGTCTCATGGAAAATTTAGTCCATCCAGAAAACCCAACAAACATTATTGAAATTTCAAGATGCCACACAAATTTTTTTCAGTTTGAAGTTATCTGCTATTTCTATGAAAAGCTGAATCCCTCCCTTCAACCCAAAAAGATTTTTAGTCATAACCCAAATTTTCCATGTTTATATA
The DNA here is from genome assembly GCF_052426305.1 of Pelodiscus sinensis. Classification (NCBI taxonomy): domain Eukaryota; kingdom Metazoa; phylum Chordata; order Testudines; family Trionychidae; genus Pelodiscus; species Pelodiscus sinensis. The sequence goes on from NC_143052.1 coordinate 207,342,327, forward strand.
TATATATAAACATGTATATATATGATTGCCATATAGGTGAATGAAGCACAGAATTAGAAAAATATAACTAAAGCATCACATACCAATTGAATTTCAAAAAGTTTCTTTTTAGGAAAGTTGGCAAAGGGGGTGAGCAGATTGTCAGCATGCTGACAGAAAGAGATGCTATGACAGATTAGGCTTCAGAGGGAAGTCATTTTGACTCAGCCCTTAACTGGGCTGAAGGATCTCGTTACAAGCTGACATGAAAAGATTGAAGTGGAGTTTACACCTGTGCATATAGGCCTTTGGTAGTTTTACCATTGGGACGGCAGTCTATGTAGCTTTGGTGAAGAAATAACAATGATTTGTTTTGAAAAAGCTATTCCTGTGTTATTGGAGTCTCATTGTGTCAGTGGCTCTGGGAGTAAAAAGGCTTACAAGGGCCAAACCCACTTTTTTCCAGTTGGTTGGTAAACAGGTGGCCTGTAGCCCAGAGATCCAGTCTTAAACTGTTAGGATTGATTGATTCCAAAGTGATGTATATTCCAGATGGATTGCACAATATCTCCTGTAACCATTACCCTGGTCTTGTATTACTATGCTCTTTGAGAAACATTTCTTTTCATTCTTTATTATATAGCCCAAATTATTATAAATGCCATAAACTAATTTCTATGTAATTAAAAACTTGTATACAGAGGAAAGAAACTACTGTTTCTACATCAGATACAAGATACCTCATCTTGCCTACTACTGCTTATTTACTTATTTACATAGTTATAGAAACATTATTTATACAGAAATTAATGTATAATTTGTTTTGTATGATACTGCTGTGGGTATATGAAGGCAATATACTTTTAGATCCTACGCCCTCTGATTTTGCTAACATGGTGAAGAAATAAGCTGTCATATTTAATCATTGACATTAGCATGCAATGTGTGCTGGTAAAGCTGAATGTTAAAAACAATGCTAGTAGCCAGATGGGGTCAGGTTGACACACATTTTTAAGTCTGATTTACAAAGCATATGATTTATGTCTGTTCTGTTTAAATCAATAAGGTTAAACATTTTTTTATCAAATCTGACGGAAAACATCAGAACAGGTTTCACTATGCAATGTTATTTACTGATGCACATTACAGTCTGATAGCATAGTTTTACTAAGGCTGTTTCACACAGTACTTTAAAAAAAAAGCAAAACCAAACCAACCAAACAAACAAAAAATCCTGGAGGTGACCTGGAGATTTCTTTAAATGCAAATGATAAAAACTCCCATTGACTTTAGTGGTTCAGGATAAGGAATTTAGTGCCAGCCATAAGTTCCTTCATAAGAGAAATTAAAAGAGATGAGCTTCAACTAAGACTTCAAGGGTACATCTACACAGCAGGGCAAAAGTTAAACCAAGCTATACAACTGCAGCTATGTCAATTGCATAGCTGAAGTCAAAATAGCTTAATTTGGCTTTTGGCACTGTATACACAGCAGGAAGTCGAAGGAAGAACATCCTTCAACTATTCCTCATGAAATGAGGGTTACAGAAGTTGGAATAAAAAGTCCTCCAGCTCACCATTATTTCGAAATAATGGTTTGCTGTGTAGACATACCCCAAAAGAATTAAGTTTTCCTTTTCCTTTTTGTCTCTATTATATTGTTCCTGATATCCTCCATTTTCATGTTGAGATATTATGCTCACCCTGAGTAGTTTTGAAATTCCTATGTTACTGAGACCACAGGGGGTCAATTTGAAATTCATGTGGTTCACAGGTTCCACTCATTATGGAGCCTCAGGCACTCATTTCATTTACTGTGGTCTGGTTTCATTCTTCTGTCTTGCTTTCAGTTAAACTTAATTCACCCGAAAAATTCCATTTAAATATAAATTGTTTAGAATAGATTATTAAACAACAGCATGTTTCATATGCTGATTGTTTTAAGCAGTTATTTGTTTTTCCAGAGGGAGTTTTGATTTGAGCCTAATTCCACAATTCTATATTAAGATAAAAATGTAATATATTTTCTAAAGGAATTTTGGAGATTTGGATCTCTAATAAAACTCTTCCCTCTTTATAATGTACTAATATTTCTGTGAGAAATGTTAGGCTATTGAAGGAAGTCCAAGAATTCAGCTATAATTCTTCGCTAAAATGAAATGTTTTCCGAGAGACACATGGGGAAGGAATATGCAAATTAGAACATCTTTTATCACTTTAAGTAATAAAAATAAAATATAGAAAGGTATATGAATATTAGTTCTACAAATGACAGCCAGTTTAGCAAAAATCCTGAGACAGGCTAATTTAACATTAAAATTAAAAGCAGTAATGGCCAGAGCGTAAAGACAATATACAAAAAAATTACACAACAACTCTAGAAGTAGTTCCAGAACCTCAGTTGGAACCAGAGACTTCCCATGCACATCCTGGTTGGACACTGGAATTAATCTGATGTAACTTTCAACAAAATGCCATAGCATTGAACATTCTTAGAGCAGCCAGGGATGGCTAAGGTATAGTGATGCCTAAGGGCATCCATATATAAGCATTGTTTCAGGGAAGCATTCTTGAGTGCTTAAGCAAGCACAGGGCTTAATGGTTTAAAATTAAGCTAATGTTTAATGTATTTCCTAAGGCACCTAAATAAGTGATGCTGAATCTCCAACAGTTTGTCAGTGGAGCCCAGCTTGGCAACAAGGGTGTTTCTAGAGCCAAATTGGGTGCAATGTGTATAGATATATATAACTCAATTAGCAGACAGCTGTAATGAATTTGGAAGGGTCAAGTACTTGTGTAACGCAAAATGTTGCAAGAGGGAGATCAGGCAGTTTATCACTCTAAGCCATATTCTTTAGTTATAAAAAAGAAGCTGTGGAAATAAGGGAGAACAGCAGTTAGTGATGATGAGGTACATTGGTATGAAAAGCCAAGGAAGCAGGAGAGAGTCAATAAGCATCTAAGGGTTTGTCTAAAATACAGAGAAGATTGAAGCTGCCACAAACAATCTTCCGTGGTTCAGATTAGCAGGTCTAGTGAAGACACACTAATTTAAACTGAGAGGGCATCTCCTGTCAGCACCAGTAGTCCTGCTCCTCACAAGGAAAGTCAATGGAAGAGTGTGCTCCGATGACTTCCTACTATGTGGAAAATGCCAAAACAGGATGTAAGATATTTTGACTCCAGCTATGTAATTAATGTAGCTGGAGTTGCATATCTTAAGTTAACATTCCCCTTTAGTGTAGGCCAGGCCTAAGAGTGCAGCTTTCTGTGAACACAGAAAACAAGAAAATAGATAAACAAATCCAAAACACCATCAGTTTGTGAAGCTGCAGCAATTTCAGTGAACATGCTAATGTGAAGAATTCTCCTTCTCATAGTGGAATGTTCCATTGTAGCTTTTCAGTTTAATATGTACTCATGACTTTTCTAAGTATATTACATTACAATCACTAGTATATTATAAAATATTATCCTGAATAATTTTAAAGGACATGTTAAAATGAAAGATACTATGCAATTCTCGTGAAGCAACAGCCTTGATCTTTTATCAGGTTTAATTTATTCACTAATTCAGCCCATTTGGAAGTCTGCACTGTGTGCCCTAATCATTAATTCATAATAGAAAGGCATTCATAGTCTGAAAAGTCTTTGTTTATGTATAGATAAAATAAGTTTTACAAGATGTAATTCATGCATGATTATTATTTGTAGTCCTAGTCATTTTTTTCTCATCCTGGTGAGTCAGAGAATTCCTCTTCACTTTATTAAACATTAGGAAATGTCTCTTCAGGTGATTCTTAATATTTTGGATTAATTAACAGTTAAAGCACTAATTCTAAATACTGTACCCAGAAAAAACATGTTCAGCATATCAAAAAGCACATTTATGACAATATGGTCAATCATCAATCCTATTTTATTGTGGCAAATAATTAATACACTAAGAAATGGACATGTATTTTATTTTTACATGTCAGGATGATAAGTCTATATGAAGAATGCAAAGGAAATTAACTTTTGTCTTGGCAAAAACAGTGTTTTTTCTTCACCTGAAAAAGAAAGGCTATTTTTCTTATTCTCCTATAGCTCATCTCTCTGGGTATGTCTACACTACCCCCCTAGTTCGAACTAAATTACACAACTAAATGTATTTGCACAAGAGGGCCAGTGTAGATAGCTAAAAACTGTTTTGCGCAAAAAAGGCCCCGATGGCGAAAATGGCGATTCGGGCTTTCTTGCGCAAAACCGCGTCTAGATTGGCACGGAACGCTTTTCCGCAAAAAGTCCTTTTGTGCAAAAGTGTCCGTGGCCAATCTAGATGCTCATTTCCACAAATGCTTTTAATGGAAAAACTTTTGCCGTTAAAAGCATTTGCGGAAAATCATGCCAGTCTAGACGTAGCCATGGTGTACAGGGGTAGTCATTATAGGACATCTGTCCATAAGGAGGATTCAGGTAACAGAACTGCATTTCAACCTACTGATGGAGGCCAGTGGCATAAACTGCCCAAAATATGTGATTGAGTTCTAAGTAGTTCTCTCTTATCATGTGCTGACCATATTTTCAAGAGTGAAAAACTGAAACTTTCAAGTCAGGAAGATACATTAAATATTTTGCTGAGTAATAATGGAGGTTGGTAGGGAAATGGAAAGAAAAAAGTATCTCTCTCTTAACTTGGATAGCCATCAACTCCTTTTTCTGATTAAAAATGCAAGCCTAAGTTACAATGAAGAGCATGGTGGAAGAACACAATGGGAATTTCCCATCTTACTTTGCCTTTTTTACTCACTAAAAAAATCAAAATTTTCATTAAACAAATAAAATTTGTATTCCCTACTTTGTGTATTGGTTGTACTGTGGGGTGTTAAGTCCCCAAATGCAAATAGTTGTTTTGTAGACATAAGGAACTGGAGCAGCTGAAGCCCCAGTGGCAGCAGATAAGAACATAAAAACATCCATACTGGGTCAGGCCAAAGGTCCACCTAGCCCAGTATCCTGTCTTCCGAGAGTGGCCAATGCCCTAGAGTGAGTGAACAAAACAGGTAATCATTAAGTGAACCCTCCCATCATCCATTTCTAGCCTCTGACTAACACAGGCTAGGGAGACACCATTACTACCCATCCTGGCTAATTAGTACTGACGGACCTATGCTCTATAAATGTATCAAGATTTTTTTTGAACCCCGTTAAAGTCCTAGTCTTCACAACATCCTCTGGCAAGGAGTTCCAGAAGTTGAATGTGCGCTACCTAAAGACAATCTTCCTTTTGTTTCTTTTAAACCTGCTACCTATTAATTTCATTTGGTCACCCCGAGTCCTTATGTTATGTGAACAAATAAATAACTTTTCCCTGTTCACTTTCTCTGTACCTGTCATGATTTTATAGACCTCTATCGTATCCTCACTTAGTGTCCTCTTTTCTAAACTGAAGTCCCAGTCTTTTTAATCTCTCTTCACATGGCACCCGCTCAAAACTCCTAATCATTTTGTTGCCCTTTTCTGAATCTTTTTCAATGCCAATCTGCACTATATAGTGATACACTATATAGCACATTAGCCTTGCCATGCAATTGTAACATTATTGCTGGATTGGCCCTAAAAAACAAATCTGACTATCAGCTCTTGACTTAACTATTTATATAACTCATTACTCTAGTGTCTGAGCACCTAGAATATCTTTCTGATGAACTATACAGAAAGCTTTAAGACAATTTTTCACTGGATTCCATAACCTCCATTATTGGTGTGTAAATTATCATAAATATTTTACCTGGTAAGGTTAGTCTCTAAAGGGATATCTAGACTACATGGCTTCATTGATGGAGCCATGTAAACTAGTTAACCCGGCATAGGCAAAGAAGAGGGGATTTAAATAATCCCCGCTTCATTAAAATAAACATGACCTCTGCGCTGTGCCGATGATCAGCTGATCCGGCACAGCGAGGTAGTCTAGATGCGGATCGGTCATCTGGGGAAGCCTTTGCTGACGGATCCTATAAGCCTCGTTTCATGAGGCATAAGGGATTGGTTAATAAAGGCTTCCTCAGACGACCGATCTGTGTCTAGACTACTGTGCTGTGCCGGATCAGCTGATCGTTAGCACAGCGTGGCAGCCATGTTTATTTTAATGAAGCGCAGATTATTTAAATCGCCACTTCCTTGCCTATGCCAGGTAAACTAGTTTACATGGCTCCGTCGACATACCCTAACTGCTCTGAGAATATCCATAGTAGATAATTTTCTCAAATACACTATTTATTCACATTTATTTGAATAATAAGTTTTCAATTGTTTATTCTATGAGCTGGTTATAAGGATCCACACTACAGGTATGCAGTTTCAAATTTACTCTCTGAAAATTATTGCAAATAAATTTGATTGCTCTATTATTTGCAAACAGCATGTTCAATGTGGCAAAAACAAGGCTGAAGTGAATTCTTTAAGGACATTTAAATAATAATTACAGGGAACATTTTGCATTGTTTGTCCAGCGCAACTGTTCATTCCCCTAATCAAAGGTTAGCTGTTCCAAGGCCATCTAGATGCCAAGAATGGAATGGGATAAGTGAAAACTACCATTCCCCTTGAAGTCCAAATTACTGTAGATGGCTTATGTCTCGCTAGCAATGAAAAAATATATACTGCTGAATATGCACTGAAAGTAATGAAAGATATGTGACCGACATAAAACACTGCTCCTTAGCTTTTTCTATCCTGAAATGCCCCTTATTCCTATATGAGGAATCCCTCCGCCCATATAACTGGGATGCCATCTATTTCCCCTCCTCCATTTAGTGGAAATGCAGAATACTAATGAACCTTTTACAGATTATGAATCTCAGTTTGAGAAGCCATAACCAATACATATTGTACATTGATTGAATTTTCCGTACCCATCGTAAGTGTCAGTGCTGTTTATTAAACATTTAATTGTTCTTTTTAAAAACTAAGGGGAAATATTCATGGAAATACTACACAAAATATGCAACATACTGTAAAATATACTGTTCATTAACCTAATAAATTATGTTTTCATAATGCTTTCTGAACATATTCAGAATATTTACACTCATTTCTTTTTATGGCTCTTTTGCCCTTCTCCACATTTACAATAATTATTATTTAAATATTAACTTGAACAGATTTTGTTCCTTCTGGTATGTAATTTTTTTAAAGCTAATCATTTTCAGATTCCAGCAGCTTTTTGTTTTAGTGTGCCTCAATACCAATGTGAAATATATACTTTATCACAAATTGTCAGCTTTCAGCATGTAATCAGAAAAACAGAAATCCCTCAATGAAATATCTAAACAAGTAGCAGGCATAACACCGTCAGTTTTGCCACATATTTGACAAACATATTACTGAATTTTAAATTAGATATTTAATTAAATATTAAAAATCTAATATGTATATATATAAAATGTGTGAAAGCAATAAATTATGGGGACATCTACGGAAGTGACAACATGTAAGTGGAGTACTGCTCTTACATTATGGAGCCATATTAACTTCTACGAAGGCACAGCAGTACATCCATGTGCTGTCAACTGCAGACTCAAGGTTTACCATACACATTCTTTAGTTTAGAAACATCATGGATGAAATCCATTCCTCATTGAAAGTAATAACAAATTTCCCATTGGCTTCAGCAGGGACAGGGTTTCACCCCAATATGGACACTATTTGGGTCAAATAGCTGTTTAGAATTTTCACAGCCTCGACATTGTTCTGTATTGAGAGCATCCTGATCGAAAACAGCTGCAGGAATAGTGTGAAAGTAAAATGCTTTACAGTCTAATGTGAAAAACTAAAATTTTCACAATGCTCTTTAACATCTAAAAGCAGAGAATTGTCTTCTTATGGCCTTACTGCGCACTGGTAAGGGAGAGAAATCTCTTATTCATACCAAAGTAGCTCAATTACTATGGGATGGTATAAAATTGTATTCTCCATAGCTTCTCCACACCCATTCACTTCATAATGGTGCAGTGAGAACGTAAAACAATCTTAGGAAACTGCTTCCTCTTAGGAAACATGTCCAACCTTTCAACCCCATAAATTACTCTGTCTCTGCTACTATCTATGATGAGAACATGAGTTTCTTAAACAAAAATTGTTCTAATTACATTATTTCTTGTCTTTTTATATGTATATTACTCTGCCTTCCCAGAAGAAGTATACTGGACTTTTGGTTCCACTGTAGGAAAAATAATCCTTAAAATGTAAGCACTACTGGTGATTGATCTGCCCTCTATTGTCTGCAAGGTTAATGAAAATTTACTTTAGCTCAAGTGACAATAATGAAACCAGATTAAGTGTTACGCAAATTATTTTTGGGGGGAACAAGAGTTGTGTGTTCATCCAGCAATACTGTTATGATACCACTTGCAAACACAATTTCATCTAGGGCTCCCTTAGCAGTTTCTTATGTTCCAGAATTCACATGATCTCTGTAAAAGTTTACTTTAGGTCAAAAGTTGTCACTAAATATTTGTTACTAAACATTTATTGTATGTTATTATTTACTTGCATAAAAGTAAATGCAATAATGTTCCTTTAAGTTAGAGAAAGTGATGAATTTTCTTTCTTTCTTTCTTTCTTTCTTTCTTTCTTTCTTTCTTTCTTTCTTTCTTTCTTTCTTTCTTTCTTTCTTTCTTTCTTTCTTTCTTTCTTTCTTTCATGAATTACTCATTAGATCTCACCCTGTCTTAATTTTCTATGGCATTCAGAAAGAACTCTCACCGGAGGTAAAATACCAACTCCACAGCCATCCTGTTTAATGTGAAGCTGATAAGAAGAAAATAAAATGTGTTTACTAAATGTATTGGTGTTTTCATCAATTGAATTGAGGGCATGTGTGGAAAAGACTGTGCCTCACAATGTGATGAATGGAGTAAGATCTGAAACTGCAAAAAATACTTGAAAGTATTGAAATAGATTTGGGAATAAAACTTGAGCAGACGAAAGGCAGAGGGAATTGGAACTTCAACAATATCCAGTTCAAAGCACGTATGTGCTAGTGCAATCTCAAAAAAAAGTTACCTCTTATATGATTCACTTATATGAATCACTTGTGCAAGTTCTAGGAGATGATAGCTGAAAGGCTCTTTCAAGATTTCAGACAAATGTGTCACTGTGTGTGTATATCTTATATGTGAATGATTGATTTCTCCATTGTACCTTGCTTAGCACAAATCATAACAATAAGCAAGGCCAAAATGGCACCGCTTATTTAAAACTTCAGAAAAATTAAATTCCAGGCAAAAATATCTTCCCACATTTACAAATTGTGATAAAAATATTCAGTTTCTCAAAATGTTATGAAATACCAAAATGTCACCACTTCAAATATCCTGAGAAGTAATAAAAAATCATATTATCTCCTATTCAGAAGTGCAAGTTGTTCTCTTAATATTGCTTTACTCACTAGAAATATTTTATTACTTTAAAATACTCCATAATGGCACTATTGAAAACCATGTTACAGAAATAATTCCGTAAAACAGTCTTTTAACTCAAAAATTAACAATGTATATATGGTAGGATTGCCCAAATGCCTTCTGTCAAAGTACAGGCAGTCCCCGGGTTACGTACAAGATAGAGACTGTAGGTTTGTTCTTAAGTTGAATCTGTATGTAAGTCGGAACTGGCGTCCAGATTCAGCCGCTACTGAAACTGATCAGTTTCAACAGCGGCTGAATCTGGATGCCAGTTCTGATTTACATACAGATTCAACTTAAGAACCCCAGACATCCCCAAGTCAGCTGCTGCTGAAACTGATCAGCGGCTGATTCCAGGAAGCCGGGGGCAGAGCAACTCTGCCTCGGGCTTCCTGTAGTCAGCCGCTGGTCAGTTTCAGCAGCGGCTGACTTGGGGACAACTGGGGCACAGCAGCTACTGGAGCAACCCAGCAGCACCCCAGCTGCTCTGCCCCAGGCGTCCCCAAGTCAGCCGCTGCTGAAACTGATCATCAGCGTCTGAATCGGGACGCCTGGGGCAGAGCAGCTGGGGTGCTGCCGGGTTGGTCCAGTAGCGCCGAGGAGCGGTGCTGCGGGACCAACCCAGCAGCGCCCCAGCTGCTCTACCCCAGGTGTCGTGGGCAGAAAAGCCTGGTCTGCTGGGGGAGAGGGAGCACTAGCTGCGCGCCCCCCCCAGCAGACCAGGGAGATGCGGAGCAAAGCCGCGGAGGACGCCTGCAGCGGGACAGCCCAGGCGCGCCGCGGCTCTCCTGCTGCAGGCATCCTCCGAGGCTTTGCTCCCCATCTCCCTGGTCTGACCAGCAGACCAGGGAGACGGGGAGCAGCTTTTCTTGCCCCGGAGGATGCGGGCGGCGGGACCGCGGCTCATCTGGGCGTCCCGCTGCTCCCGTCCTCCGGGGTGAGAAAAGCCCCGTTCCTAACTGCGGATCCGACATAAAGTGGATCCGCGTAACTCGGGGACTGCCTGTACTCAGAGCGTGCATAATCAGAGACTACCTTACTTTTTGCAAGGGAAAAATAAGAAAACATTATTCTGGTTTATTGACAAAATATTCACTGAAGTGGACATTTAAATAAATAAAAAACTAAAAACCACAAGCAGTAGTTTATTGCTGATTCAAAAGACATAAATGAGATATTCATTGATATGGACAATCAATAGTCTACTATTCTTTTTCCTTGCTGGTGACCCACATACTTTTTCAGTAAGCCCAACAATCACTAAAGTAACAGACATTCCCTACATGAAAAGAAATTTAATGTTACTGTATGTATACCAGCCACTATTATTAATTAAAAACGTAAAAAGTAAATAAGCACTCTTTTCCTCACATCTAAATAACATGGTTATCAGCAAAAACTCCAGAAAGGGCTTTCATGATAGACCTTATTCAATTAAAGAAAACTACAAAAGAAAACCTTGGTAATTTTTAATAAATACTAAAACATGTCTCCCATCTACCATGTATTCAAAACTTGTATTAATCCTCCAAAAAACCTATATTTACTAGAAAGATGAAATATGTGAACAGCTAAGTAACAGCTGGAAATGAATAATATTGTCCAAACTAACCCAAAGACCAATATTACCAATAACTATACATGACATGGGATAAATAATGTATTTACCCCTACATGTTAACTTCATAACTGCATAAAAATATAGGGATATGGCTTTTAATTTCTAGACGAGCGAGGGGACAAGAAGCTTTGGTGCTGCTGCCACTCAGCTTCCCTTGCAGGTACTTACAAACTGGGCTGAACACTGATTCTGTCCTTTCTTGCTCTCTACTACACAATCAGAGCAGTTAAGCCAGCACAGCAAGGAAACTGCTCTGCTATTGGTCTAAAGCAATAGTCAATTACTTCCTCAGTGGGGAAAAAAAAAAACCAGTAGGAAATTGTCACAATTCCCTTCTTGGACTGCACCAAGGTACAGATACATGCTAGCCTTTATCAGATGAGAATGAATGCTCACTCTGCTCCTAAGAAAGTAATAAATGAGGTAGGCACAGAGTAACTGGAAGGCCAGGTAATTTTTTTTATTAAACAATAGGTCTTGGAAGAACTATAATAACTTTAAAAATAAACTATATTATAAAAAGAATTGAATTATTAATCATGCAAAAGTGAAATGTTTTGGGGGAAAATATAGAAACAAAATCTTCCAAAAGAAGATATTTTCAGGAATGTATGATCACTAGTATTAGAGCTGTATAGGAGCTAGAATTTTCTTCCCGGGGAGAATGTTGCATTTGGAATTTCCAATTTTTCATGCTGAAGTTCCATGGGGGAAGGAAATTAAAAACATAAAATTAAAAAAAAACAAACGTATCAGGACTGACTGGAGGTCAAGCTAGACACTGTACAGTCCCCTCCCTGACTGCTCCAGGGAACCAGCCCAGCAAGGAGCTAGTTGCTCTGCTCCCAGGTAGTCCAGAGAGGAGGGGAACTGAGTTGTCTACAGATTCAGCTGCTTGGAAATACATATATCTCTGGGTATTTGGCAGTCCATGAGGTAACTTGCTGGATTGCAAGGAGCCTAGAATCCTAGTAGCCAGACAGCCAACCAGGAACCAAATGCAGTCCCTCCCCAGTCAAGGTGCTAAGCTGCATGGGATGCCAGGGAGCAGGCCAGCAATGAAGTGGGCCTCCTGACTACCAGAGTTGCCAATACAGCCTGAAGAGCGTGGCAGCTGGGCAATCCCAAAGGCAGGCAATCAGAGATCTTAGTGGGCCTGACACTTTATCAGGCAGGCAGCCAGGGAATGGGACAGTTAGAAGAATTTTGAAGCAAGGCAGGCTGTCAGCCTACCACAGTGGGCCATCCAAGGAACCTATCCTCCAGCCAGCAAGCTGGCTGGAAGGCATGATGGCATACAGCCAGAATTGGCAGCCTGCTTACTTCCATAGTTTCCTTGAAATTTTTTGACAGAATCAACACATTCCCACCAAACCTTTCAGTTCCGATGAATTACATTTCCTGACAAAAAACTTGTTTCACATGAAAATTTTTGAGCAGCTCTAATTAGAGCAGATCAAAATAGGCTTAAATTTCTCTGCATAATGAGTTCATTCCAACCACTGACACAGCATCTCTTCTGGATCTATCCTTCCAGTAATACGATGTAGATTTTATTTGAATGTACACACATAGATTTACATGGCCCCCAACTCTCTGATATTTGAGCAACTCTCAAGCATTTAAAAAGAAGAACAATAACAATTTATCCCAATCTTTCTGCTTTCTCAGATTTGTAGAATCTTTCTACTTTCTCAGATTTGTAGAAGTAGTTTGATTAAGCCATAGGATATTTTTGCATTTCCCATCGTGTATGAATGCATGTGAAGGAATAGTTGTAGGAAAACTAAACTGAAGATATGAGTTTTATGATATATTCTTTACATGGCAAGGGCCACAGTCATTCTTGTCACTTGTGGGACGGCATTGTAACATCTCATTCTAGATCCTGTGAAGATTCTCTGCATTGCATTCATGAATTTCTACATGGGAAAATCCAGGAGACAGAAGCTCTTCCTCAAATTTCTGGGAATTGATGTAGGGATTTGACTATGAGGAGAAACACCTTAAATTGGATTCTGTATTTGATAGAATACTGGGGCATGTGTTTTCTGTTACCTGCATTGCTTAACAGACAGACTGCCTTACTTTGCATTTGTAATTCAGGTTGAAAAGAAAAGCCAAATGTTGATGATAACTGATATTTTTGTGAGCTATTTCAGCATCCATTAACACTAGGAAGTCAAAAAAGACAGTCTAAACAGTAAATTACATAGAAATGTGTTGGTATAATTTGTCCTGATGAGTATTTATTGTTTATTTCCATAAGAAAGAAAGAAAATACCTTGGCTGTCAGGTCCAAAGCAGAAGCTGAACTTTAAAAAATATTTCTGTACTTCATAAATTTGATCAGAAAGCAACTGATACACCAATGTGAAAGCCCAAAATTATATCATTACAGAGTAATGTGGTTTTCAAAGTAAAACCACACCTTGAATGCATTGCAGCTACCAAGGCTACAAACCCTCTGCTCTGTAAATTATTTATTATGTATGAACAAAAAGACCAAATGCATTAAACATTAATTTGACAAAATAATTTTCAACCATTTTTAAAGTGCTAAATCAGCATTAAAACTAAACAAATGCTTAAAAAGGAAATAATTTTATAATTATAATCTATAGAAGACAGACAGATTGCAATTAATTCTGATCGTTGCTAGAGCTTTCCAATTTCATGAATTCACTGTGCCTGCCTCACAAATACTCTATCTGACTCTCATGTAAACATAAATAACTATATTTCATTTGCAAGTCACAGCTAGAAATTTCATTTAATATGTTTGGTTTCACTATATTTTTTAAAATTTTTCTAAATAAATTCTAAATTTATACAATATGAAAAAATTGGATTGGAATAGAATTGAGTAGTTAATTTGAAATCTGACCTGAACAGATATTTTTTGCTGTCTAGTATAAGGCAAAATCTATTTAGTAGCAAATACCTCTAGGCTTATGAATGACACTAATCCAAAAGGACACAGACTGTTGCCCCCTACGAGATCAATCAGTTTAGCAAAATATCTGTTGCAGGAATCAATACAACAGATAGATATGTCACAAATATTAAGAGGTGGCAGATAAGCTGGATTCTCATGCAATGAGTTAATTTTTTCATCCCATAGTCTCAGAAAGCTAATTTCCTTGACTTTTCCAGTATTTATCCACAAATCCTGTAGTTAAGATGAGTTGTGCTCAACATATAATACAGGATAGCAAAGAGGTTGGTGAACAGTCACATTACTCTCCTAATCCCTGAAAGCAAAGGTTGTGATAATATAAGGAATGTCTGGGGGCAGTAGCAATGAAATCACCTGGACTAAAAGGGTGTGTCTACACTGCACCCTTAGCTCAAAATAAACTATGCAATTTGAGCTACACAAGTTGCATAGCTTATTTCGAGTTAATTTAGAAATAAACCACTATTCTGAAATGTCCCTTAATCCAGGATGTCGGAATAGCATGCCCATTATTTCAAAAGCCCGAAGTAGTGCCGCAGTGTAGACATACACTAAGGCTGTGTCTACATTGGCACCCTTTTCCGGAAAAGGGATGCTAATGAGACACTTTGGAATTTCAAATGCCGCAGGGGATTTAAATATCCCCCGCGGCATTTGCATGAACATGGCTGCCGCTTTTTTCCAGCTCGGGGCTTTGCCGGAGAAAAGCGCCAGTCTAGACGGGATCTTTCGGAAAATAAAGCCTTTTCTGGAAGATCCCTTATTCCTTTTAAATTCAGGAATAAGGGATCTTCCGGAAAAGGCTTTATTTTCCGAAAGATCCCATCTAGACTGGCGCTTTTCTCCGGCAAAGCCCCGAGCCGGAAAAAAGCGGCAGCCATGTTCATGCAAATGCCGTGGGGGATATTTAAATGCCCCGCGGCATTTGCAATTCCAAAGTGTCTCATTAGCATCCCTTTTCCGGAAAAGGGTGCCAATGTAGACACAGGCTAAGCATGAGCAAAGTTACTCTTAAATGTAAGGGTTTGGATAATTACACCAAAACTCCTTTCAAAGTATACAATAATTGCACACACAACCCCATATAAGTCCTTCAAATCCAAATCCAAGTAGCCTGTCTGTGTAAAAATATATGATTTTTTTGTTATTATTAAAAGTTTACTTGCAGTATAGTAGCATGGACAGTTGAATGTGAATTTGTGTATGCCCTCTCTTGGACAATGTCTTATTCTGTTGAATGTCTGCATACTTTTAAAACATGTTCCTTTACAATGCATTACTACCTGTATGTAATTTATGAAGGGCTCAGATTTCCTTCTACTTCCCTATATAGAAGTTAGAAACTTATGCTTTTTCTCCTGGCCTTGTTTCAGTTTAAAGAGCACACACAAGCATTATCTATTACTATTATAGCATTTAATAAACCATGAGCAGAGTGAGAGAATCCTTTATATACTGTTATATTTTTTAAGAAATTAATTTTAAAGCATAACTTTCAGGAGTTTAAACTTAGTGCACAATATTGGGGTGCTATCCTATTCATACATATTTTCTTAAGAATTTTGTAGTACCATTATAGATGTGTATCCAAACAAAGCAGGAGCAAGGGGAAATAACATCCTCAATTACTGTACTTAATACTATAAAGTTTGTGGAAACACTATCTATAATAGAATCTAACCACAGTCCAAGTCAGTAGTATTAAAATATTTAATACAAACTGGACAATACATTTGTCTGATAAAGAATGACAATTAAAATTGCAATCTTAGCAATAGTTGCATGTGGTTTGCATATTCATTTCCTTAGAATGTGGCTGGATTGCCTAATGGCAGTGGGAATAATTCTTACATGTTCTCTCTCACACAAAAACACATGCAAAACTACCTAGATATGTGGTGGAATGCTAATATTAACATGCCTTAATTAAAGAAGCTTAAATGTCATCTTTTAGGATAAAATTATAATTACTACATAACTCCATATAATATCTTCATAATGCACTAAATGTCATTCAGAGCTGAGAACAATGTGATAAATAATTATTTATAATTAAAGGGACATCTATGTTGTAATATTATAAATGAATAGATTCTGAAAATGCTTCATTATGCACACAGTAAAAAGTTATACACACATAGTTTTTTTTAAAGAATGAAGTTATCAAATTGGTTATGTTCTATGCTTCTTCAGTCCACACCAGATCTTGTTTTCATAATACCCTACCTAATGCTCCAAGATATAAATCTATATTCAATTATAAAGTGTGGCAGGTGGCAGTTGTCAGAGAGAAATAGATAATCCTGGTTCTTTTCTATAACATCCTAAAATCTATTTTTTTTCAATCAGGTTCTGAATGTCATCTAAAGAATACTATTTGATATCATCTGAGGGAAAATCACTATGCAACATAAGGTATTCCAAAAGGAAAAGCATAACACTCTCCCATTTATGGATATTTCAAGACAACAAAAATATCCAAGGAAATTCTTCTACATATTCCATCATTGTTAATACATCTATCACCTTTCTTCTATCTTCAGTTTTTGTTTTGTTTTTTTGCTCCAAATACATTTTTCCCTCCCTCTCTTTATCAACAGGATATGGCTGTGTAATGCATGTCTCTCATACAATTAAAAAAAATGTTAGTGATGCTTGTGAGTGAATTGTTTTCATTATGCAGTTACATACTCCAAATTCCGGAATGCCATAACACCCACAGTTATGCCGTGGACTACAACCATTTTAAGCTGGAAGCTCTTCATACCTCACAGCTACCTAATAATTGAGATTGGCTAATACTTTGAGGAGAGTAGTTATTTTTCTCTTCCCAAAACTGAACAAAATGTGGTGTTCCTGACTATTGTCCCATTAAGGTTTCTGGATGAAACCCTGGCCTCCTTGATGTCAGTAGGAATTTTGACACTGACTTTAATAGGGCCAGGATTTTACCGGCTGTCTTTGAGATGTTGGTATATTGAGATTATGTTGAGATCCTGATCACTTGGTGTTATCAAAGACTTTTACTGCAAAGCACATCAGGGTGGCTCTAGAATGGTGGTCTCCAACCTTTTAACCACAAGGTCACATTTCAATTTAAGTGCAATGTAAGATCTCCCTCAAACCCAATGTATGATCTCTCTCAAACCCTTCCCACCCCTTCTTTGAGGCCCCACCCCTGTTCCACCCCTTCTCCGAGGCCTAACCCTGCACACTCCATCCCCCTTCCTCTCCCATCCTCACTCACTGTCACTAAGCTGTGTAGGAGGTTGGGGAGCAAGCTCTGATTTTGAGCCAAGTGTTTTGGAGTGTGGGAGGGGCTCCGGCTTAGCCCAGGGTGAGTCATTGGGGGTTCAAGAGGGGTTTCAGGGTGCAAGATCTAGGAAGGAGTTTGGGTGCAGGGGGACTCATGTCTGGGGCAGGAGGCTGGGTGCAGGAGGAGGTTCAGGACTGGGATAGGGGTTCAGGAAGCCAGCTTTGGCTAGTCACCGTTTAACTAAGATGGCTTCTGGGTGGTGGAGCAGTAGGGTTAAGGCAGGCTTACTCCTTTCCTGGCTCTGCACTACTCCTGAAACAGCTGTCATGTACAATAGCTCTATGATACCATGTGCTGCCCCTCATCTACAGGCACTGAGCCCACAGCTTCCACTGACCATGGTTTCCCATAACTGTTTAATGGGAATTGCAGGAGTGGTGGCTACAGGCAAGGCCAGCATGTGGAAACCCCTTTGCTCTGCCCTTCTCAGGGACTGCAGGCACATGCCAGCCATGTCCAGGAGCAACAAACACCATAGGGTTCATTAGTCCAGCCATGACAGATTAGGCATTTTAGAAATAAAAAAGAACAACCCCCCATGGATGTGTTGGGTTGGGAAATTAGAGTGAAGGACAGTGTGTGTTTGTGAGAATGAGAGACACACACAGTGTGTGAGAGTAACAGAGATTTGCATTGCCAAGCTCCCTCCACCCCTTTGTGGGGAGATACAATTCAGGAATGGGGGAAGGAGAGACACCCTGACATCAGTACCCCCCTTCTCTTTCCCACATCCTGCACAGCAAGCAGGAGGCTCCCAGGGGGCAGCTCCAAGTCAGAGGTCAGGAGCAGCATAACAGTGGCTGGAGGGGCAACTGAAGTGCCAGTTCTTGATAGCTTCCTGGCCATACCAGTCAAGATCACCTATGAGAGACTCCAAGATCTACTGGTAGATCCCAATCTACTGGTTGGTGACCACTGCAGAACATTCTGCTTCTCCAGTGCATCATTTTTAATATTTTTTTTTTTACTATTTGCTTTCTGTAGCTTATTAACCAGTATTTGCCTTATTTTGGCCTGTGGATATGATATTCGCTTTAGTTAAATAATAGTTTTATTGTTATCCTTATATATTTTTAATATATATTTGAAATATGCTGGTAACGGAAGGGGCCTACCGAATCCAGATTCTGTAAGATGGCTGATGGCAATAAGACATAAGTGGGGAACTATATGTTTTGTGCTTGTAATTTTCCATAACAGGGGTGAAGAAAGAGCCTGCGGTCAGGGCAAGTATATTTTTTGAGCCTTACCCGGAATTTGTGGTATAAATCTGCTAACATGACAGTTATGGGTGTTTCATCTCTTGGTGCAATCCGAACGGATGGAATTTTGTTAACCACAGCTTCTGTACAGATTCCCGCCCTTTGTATGTGGGGTATAGGGACAGCATCCAAAAAGTCATTTGGCACCCATAATGAATATTCATAAGATACCCAAAGATTTCTTCCAATTAAAGATGGTACCCTCAGAAATCTTGGGGTGTTAAGCCCAGTTATGGAAAAGGGGTGGTATATCCAGTATGCTTTGGCACCCAAAGGGGTATTTAGGCCTAGAGATTAGAGAGATCAGGGCTGCAATCTGACACCTCGAGGAAAGAGAGCAGCCTTACCCAGGTCACATGAGTGTAAGGTCAGAGAAAACTTAGGACTTATTTCTATTCCTCTCTTTGTAATGGCTTCTTTTCTGGTCTTGCTTAAGTCTGCTTTCGGGAATCCTACTAAAACTTGTTCCCAGGTCTCCAGGGGAAGGGAAGCCACCCTTCTCCATCCAACCTTGGGATCCTTGTGTGTGTAGGAATTCTTCTAATTATTATTATTATCATTACTTTTTGTATACTTAGATAAATTTGGGATTAATTGTGTTAATGACATCTTTGGAAGGAATTCAAGTGATCTGTGTTCTAACTGTAGTATTTGCTGTGGTGATCATAATCATTATTCCATTAGCAATAAAATTGTTTTCCATTTAATTCCCTGAGTTGCGATATTGTTGTTGTCCGTCGCCTGTTGACCCTCAAGAGGAGGAGTCTCGTGGTTCCACGGAACTGTAATCTGGGATAGAGGATAAATTTAGATCTATTCTGATCAGACTGGTGAGCCCTACCCATCCAAAAATCACAAAACTCTTTCCCAGGCTACACTTTCAAATATTTCTGTGCATAATTTATATAATTAATGTAATATCTTAGTCACAAGTTATTGCACATAATACAATAAATACATGTTTTAAATTGACAGTAGTACAAACCCACAAATTTTAGAAAAACAAATTAAAAATCACTAGATTAGCCCAGAGAAATAGGATGACAACCCATTTAACATAAATATTTCAATATATAGTAAATATTCTAATTCTAAGCTGATGTAAAAGACATCTGAGCAAGCAATAGAGATTTATTTCTCAGGTGGGAGTACAGGTGACAAGACAATAAAGAGTGTTGTAAATCTTTAACTAGATGAGACTTATAAGGATAAAATGACTGTTTCTCAATACCAGCATGCCTCTTTCCCAAAATAGCCACCTGCATAGTTTGGAAACAGAGACCTGTGAAGTCCCCCTTTAAAATGTAATTGTAGACAATATCTAATTAAGTTTCATAATGATACATAATCTTTAAATGAGAAAGTTAAGGAAACATATTTGCTGTATAAACTACTGCCATATCCAGTTGTTTGTGGATATCTTCTGTTCTGAGCTTAATTCAAGTTTTCACATATTTTCTGATAGTCTTAATTATGCTGAGTTCTTACAACACAGAAGAATAGAGGGCAGTGAACTTGTAAAAGCCAAATGAACTTCAAAATATGCAATTTGTTGAGCTATTCCCTCAGATGTAAATCTAGAAGGCACTGTGGATTCACAGGACAAACACAGAGCCATAATCAATATAGAGGCACCAGGTTTTGGTCAAAATAGCACATTTCACTTCCTCTTCCCTGAGTAAAACAGTAGGGCTACTTTTATTCTATGAGTTTCCTCTTCAAAAAATATGCTAATGAGGGACTCATTTGCATTACTCGCTATCCTGTTTGCATATTTTCTGCTGATCCGTTTTTGCACTGGGATTTTTGCGTAAAAACAAGCAGTGTGGACATTTTCTTTTTGTGCAAAAGCCCCTTTTTCCGCAAGATCAGTATACCTCAGCATCATCAATGATCAAATTTCTGTTCCCCAAATAGGTGATCTGAGCCTTTTCTTTGATGAGCTGAATAGGTTGAATTCCTTGAGTCTCTAGAAATATTTTCTAATTCTATAATCATCCTGATGATTGACTCCTCTGCAATTTTTCAACATCCTTCTTCAGTTGTGTCCCCCAGGACTGAAAAGACTATTCCAGTAGCAGAAGTAATACCACTTCCCTACCCCACCTAGACATTAACCTGTTAATACATCCAAGAATCACATTAGTCCTTCTGTTACAAAATCATACTGTGATCTTGTGTTCAGCTGATTATCCACCATGGCCCCCAAGTCATTCAGAGTAACCGTTTTCCAGAATAGAATCCCCCTTATCCTGTAACTTCAGCCTGCATTCTTTTTTACTAGATGCATATATTTATATTTGACCATTTAAAAAATATATTGTTTACTAGAACCCAGTTCACCCAACTAACTTATTTTCCAGACTAAAACACTACTCTGGCAGTGAACTACCAATCCAAACACACTAGCATGTCTGTTTAATGTATCTGTTATATCTCCTCGCATGCTCTATTTTTACGTGTTCAGTCTGGAAAAAAAGGGATAGGAAAAATACTCATAGATTAAGCACTGAGGAGAGAAGAAAAAATATGCAAAGAAAAGAAAGTGTATTTTGAATGTTATTTTATTTCACTGTACTACTTACTACTTAAGATTATAGTCAGAATGAGTAAAAAAAACAGAATTTGGCGTATAATGTTCATTACACTTAAATCCTCTTAAGTATAATTTATTTCAATGTGAACTGTTATCAGTGTGATTGGTAAAGATTTTCCTCATTTGAAAAGCTATTGAAACTATTTCCCAGTTATTGAATGTAATCATTTTAATAGAAAATATTAGTGTTTAAAAGAGACAAATTAATACCAATAGAATGCACTGGAATTGTTGTCTTTCGTGCACAAATAAGTAGGAAAGTATGCATAGGTATCCTATGCCATATACAAACGTCAAAAACAACAAGTAGTCCTGTAGCATCTTAGAGACTAACAAAAAAATTTAGATGGTATCATGAGCTTTTATGGGCACAACCCACTTCTTCAGATGAAACATATATATATATATATATATATATATATATATATATATATATATATATGCCATGTGATACATTGACATTTTGAGTAAGGAAAATGAGTCTACCCAAAATTCTAGAAATATAGATACAGCTTATTTTAATCTTGATAAGATACAAATAAAAATATGATATGTATATTTCTTATGATTATCTGAGAAAAGCTAAGGTTATCAGCATTCACTAGCATTCTGGAAAAGCACACATTATGGAATTTTTTTTTCCCATTACAACTGATGAAATGCTTAAACCTAAGAGTATAAATTTCATGCTCTATAGTCACTGCCTTTCATTTACCTTCTGCCACTGCTAAAGCTTCCTGAGATGACATTTATCCAGAGAACAGTTCTGAAAGTAGGATGAGTAAGATGTGCTCCAGAGGTAAATTTGAAATTCAATATATGGTAATACAATAACAAATGACGTGTGAAGCAGAAAGAATGAGTCAAATATATTATCCAGTAGGACACATCAGCCAAAGAATGTATATGAGACTCTGAAATGACAACATTATCCTATGTTTAGCAATATACTTGTAATATTTGTTTTGTTAAATTTTTCATGGTACTCCACATTGCCAGAACTGAAATCTTTTGTTTCATCACCCCTATGCTGTAGTCAGGCTATTCTAATAGATAACTGATTAGTTTGGACAGAACACACTAGAATACATGGTACATTCTAGGGTTTTTTTAATTCTCCGTGTAATTTTACTGGCTGCAGGACTACTATATAGCTTTGAATGGGAAAAGACGACATAGTATGACAAAAGACACTTCTGTATTCAGTATAACACATGAATGACTATACCAAATCAGATCAATTTTTCATTTACTCCAACATCCAGTCTCAGCTAATAGCCAGGACCTGATGCTTCACAGGAAGGTACAAGAACATACTATGCTGGTCCATTATGGAGTAACTTACCATAGGTTATGTCGATTCTTTACCATAGCTGATTGGTTGATGGCTTACACCATAAACTAGGTTTAAGTTCCTTCTATTTTTTTATAAAAAAGCCATCTAATAATATTAATACATTTATCTTATAACTATCCAATCTAGTTTTGAATGTCTCTGTAAGAAATTGGCTTCTATGATATTTTGTGTCAGTAAGTTTCACAGGAAAATTACACATCATTACCCTAAGGGTACGTCTAGACTACAGGCTTCTGTCGACAAAACTTCTGTCGACAAAGAGCATCTAGACTACATTGAGTTCTGTTGACAAAGCAAGCTGCTTTGTTGACATGGTAGTGTAGATGCAAAGGACAGTTTACATGCAATAACACCTTCTGTAGACAGAAACTCTGTTGACAGAAGGCGTTATGCCTCGTAAAATGAGGTTTACCAGCGTCGACAAAACTGCTGAGTTCTGTCGACGTTATGTCGACAGAACTCAGCGGTAGTGTGGACACAGGTATAGTTTTGTTGACAAAAGTCCACTTTTGTCGACAAAACCCTGTAGTCTAGACACACCCCCAGTCTAAAACTAATATGTTTATAGTCTTTAGGACATACTGAGAAGTTACAAAGTTAAAAGTTCTGAAGAAAGCCATGGACAAGTGCCAAAAGCTATTTTTGGATATTTAACATATTTAAAAAAAAAAAAACCCTACAGATCACAGTAGTATATTAATAAAAGAACAGAGCAAAAATTAAGTGTACATATTTAGCTTCTTGTTGAGCTCATGGAATGACTGTGAATAGTTTGTGATATCCTTGAATTTACCAAATTTTCTTTCTCCTGTAACTATGATTTAGCTATAATTTTCTGTTAACAGTATTTAATATTCAGAATTCACTATGGGTGAATGGAAGATGTATGGTTTTATTTCCCACCTGGAGGAGCAAAATGCTCATACTCAGCAGGAGAGAATAAAGCAGACAATCTCTAAATAGGCCTTGAATTGCTAATGATAAGTAATGGTTTATGAAGTGAAAGCAAATAAGCAGGCGTTAGAGTGTTTAAAAATAAATTAAACTTTATCCTTACAGGAACATATAGGTCTTATCTGAGGCATTATTTGTAGACAAAAATAGACTGTGAGCTTTATGAGCTAAGTGCAGAGATTAAATTCACATTTTTCCTTCCTCACAGTTATATAAAGTAGTTGTATGAAGCCCCCAAACACTGGGACATCTACTGTGACTATAAAATTAACTTGGCATGATGAGCTGCAAACTTTGGCTATCAAAATGGATCTCTTTGTCTTGCACAATACACTCAGGGCTTGTGTACACTTGAACCTTAATTCAGATTATATTAGAATATAATTAAAAATGCAATAGCTATTGCTGAATAATTCCACGTGTAGACAGCCCCTCAGGTTTGATGATATCAGAAAAGTAATTTACTGCAAAAATCTATAGGCACCTGGAGATATTTAGTCCTTTCTAGAGAGTTAGATATATTAAACAAAATTAAGGGATGACGGTTTATAGACTCCCCAAAACAGTGTAATTGGGAGGCCAGGGGATTCATTTTCAACATTGTTTAGAATTTAGCTAAGCATTTAGGTCATGTCTAGACTATGCAGAAGATCGCTGCTACAGTGGTTGATTTTCCAGGGTTCATTAAGCAGGTCTAGTAAAGACCCACTAAATCAAACACAGAGAGCATCACGATTCGCCCCGGTACTCCTGCTCCTCATGAAGAATAAGGGAAGCTGATGGGAGTGTTTGCTCCCATTTTCTTCCCACTATGTGGACAGCATGAAAACTCAATTAAGATACATCTCCTGTGCCTCAATTTTAGTTACAAATCTTAATTCAATCTTATGCTGTAGTGTAGACCAGGCCTTAGAGACTGCGGTGATTTCACTGCAGGAATTCTAAATTTGTCAGTTCAAGATCTGGGCAGCTTTTGCATTAAGGTGCATAAGGAATCATCCTGCTGGCTACTTGGATGTCCTTCTCAGAGAAGTGCTGAGTGGCACAGTGTAACATAACACTGAATTGGGACATTCTAATTGTTTAGCACAGAGCTATCACATTTTTGCTGCCATATTCTGGCACCTCTGTACCAAATAAATATCACAAGCAGGACCCTATTCTCTAAGGAAGAGAATTAGAGGATTTATTTCCTCTTAAATGTTAGCTTTCAATGATCCATTGTCCTTTGTTATATCCCTTAAATAATGGCTAATGTCATTGCAATTATAAGACTCCCATCAACTTAATGTGTATAATCAGAACTGAAATATTTTTAAAATCTAGAGACAATTAAGTTCTAAAAAACTTAAATTATGCATTTCAGAATTCCCCCTTCACTATTTGATTTCTTTAGTCTGTAACTCTACTGCCCTATAACACAACAATCAGGTTAACAGGGGGAAGGAAAATTCTAACGGTATATATATATGGTGTTTGTTCTGCAGTATTTTAATCTGTTAATAGTGGGTTTGGGATGAATAATACGCATTACTTATTCTAGGATGTATAAACTTGCACACAAATAATTCCATTGCCTAAAGCTTTTTCATCTTTCAAGAAATACTGTGTGACTCCTGTGACTTCCACTCCTGTTGCTGATTGCTTCAGAATGCACAGCTACTACAGCACACATTAACCCAGGCTGTCAGTTCCATGATTACCATACCGTGAGTTAATATGGAAAGGTGCTAAAGGTATAAAATTCTCATTCAAATATAATTATATGAAAATAATATGCAAATATATATTATTGGCCAAGAAACATGTTCAGACTATTTACAGGGATGCCAAGAGAGCATATTTGTAGCATCTTTGGATAGTTAAAGTAAATCAGATTCTCTTCTCAGTCCCTATATAGAATCATAGAATACTAGGACTGGAAGGGAACGCGAGAGGTCATTGAGTCCAGTCCCCTGCTCTCATGGCAGGACCAAATACTGTCTAGACCATCCCTGATAGACATTTATCTAACCTACTCTTAAATATCTCCAGAGATGGGGATTCCACAACCTCCCTGGGTAATTTATTCCAGTGTTTAACTACCCTGACAGTTAGGAACTTTTTCCTAATGTCCAACCTAAACCTCTCTTGCTGCAGTTTAAGCCCATTGCTTCCTGTTGTATCCTCAGAGGCCAAGATGAACAAGTTTTCTCCCTCCTCCATATGACACCCTTTTAGATATCTGAAAACTGCTATCGTGTCCCCCCTCAATCTTTTCTTTCTAAACTAAACAAACCTAATTCCTTCAGCCTTCCCTCATAGGTCATGTTCTCGTTGCTTTAATCATTCTCATAGCTCTTCTCTGGATGCTCTCCAATTTTTCCACATCTTTCTTGAAATGCAGTGCCCGGAACTGGACACAATACTTCAATTGAGGCCTAACCAGCGCAAATTAGAGCGGAAGAATGACTTCTCGTGTCTTGCTCACAACACACCTGTTAATACATCCTAGAATCATGTTTGCTTTCTTTGCAACAGCATCACACTGCTGACTCATATTTAACCTGTGGTCCACTATAACCCCTAGATCCATTTCTGCCGTACTCCTTCCCAGACCGTCGCTTCCCATTCTGTATGGCCGTGTCCAGACTCAGGGGTTTTTTCGGGAAAAGTAGCCTTTTCCCGAAAAAACTTCCCCTGCGTCCAGACTCAAGCCGCATTCTTTCGAAATTATTTCGAAAGAACACGGCTTTTCTTTCGATGGCGGTAAACCTCGTTTCACGAGGAAGAACGCCTTCTTTCGAAAGTTCCTCTTTCGAAAGAAGGCGTTCTTCAATGTAAAGAGGCTGTCTTCGAAAGAGAGCATCCAGACTCGCTGGGTGCTCTCTTTCGAAAAAGCGGATTTCTCTTTCAAAATATCCTCCTGCAGTCTAGATGCGATCTTTTGAAAGAGGCTCTTTCAAAAGATGCTTTCGAAAGAGCCTCTTTCGAAAGAAGCCTGCAGTCTAGACATAGCCTATGTGTGAAACTGATTGTTCCTTCCTAAGTGGAGCACTTTGCATTTGTCTTTATTAAACTTCATCCTATTTTCCTCAGACCATTTCTCCAATTTGTGCAGGTCATTTTGAATTATGACCCTATCCTCCAGATTAGTCGCAATCCCTCTCAGCTTGGTATCATCTGCAAACTTAATAAGCGTACTTTCTATACCAATATCTAAATCGTTGATGAAGATATTGAACAGAGACAGTCCCAAAACAGACCCCTGCGGAACCCCACTTGTTATGCCTTTCCAACAGGATTGTGAACCATTAATAACTACTCTCTGAGTATCGTTATCCAGCCAGTTATGCACCCACCTTATAGTAGCCCCATCTAAGTTGTATTTACCTAGTTTATTGATAAGAATATCATGCGAGACCATATCAAATGCCTTACTAAAGTTGTCTCCAATGCAGTCCAAGAACTTATTGGATAGTCTGTGCCCCGCAGTGTTATTTTCCCAACATATATCTGGATAGTTGAAGTCTCCCATCACCCCAAATCTTGGGCTTTGGATGATTTTGTTAGTTGTTTAAAAAAAGTCTCATCCACTTCTTCCACCTGGGTAGGTAGCCTGTAGTAGACTCCTAGCATGACATCACCTTTGTTTTTAATCCCTTTTAGACTAAGCCAGAGAGTCTCAACATTTCCGTCTCCTATACTCTTATTTCTTTCTCTAACCTTCAAAATGCTTCCTTGAGAGTACTCAGTTCTTTGTATTACTATCCTATATAAACTGCAGATCTCACTTCCAAATAAGTTGTACATGATATGAAAGAAAGCACCTTAAAAAGACCTACTCTGACTTTGACTCGGCAGAACAGACTGTTCTGAATGTCCCTCATACACTTCTGTAGCTTTATCCCCATATTCTTCTCCTTTAATTCTTATAGAAATAATAAAAACAAAACAAAACCACAAAAATACACAACACAGAAACAAATGACCAATGCTCCAAAATTTAGTTCTTTTATTTGTAAAGTCCCTAGAAGCAACATGCCATAACTGAATCATCATGAGAATTAGTAGTTAGCTGTAATGTTTCATTAACACATAACATTTCTATTAAGACAAAGATTCTTTGGTTTGCCAGATACTTCTATCCTTTTCCCTCTGTATAAGACTCCCTCTGTGTGTCACTACAAATATCCCCAGCAATTGTAACTGAGTTTGAAAGATGTAAAAGAGTGCTAACAGAAAATATGTGGTCAAGATGATGATAGGTGTCATATTTCTATTATTGGGCATGGTTGAAGATGATTAAAAATATGATAGTCCTCTTCTAACTGACTACTGAGAAATTGCGAGGTAGAGGTATCTGAAAAGAGCCATAGAATCTTTTTCTTAGCTGAAATGCCATATGAACATTGAGCAAATTAACAAAACTTAGGACTCCATTTTTCTAAAGTTGATGGAATTGAAGCATGCTAATTCTAGGGAATCTGTCTTCCAGAATAGAAGAGCTAAGATTCTTTTGAATTTCCTCATAGAAGAAGATGATGAAGTTATTCACTATGAGAAACAATGCTCTTTTTACACAGTCCCATTGGTCCTATCAATGTAATGTAAATGGAAATCACTCTGAGGTTCCATTTTAGAGTTATAAATTCCTAATATTAGCCCAAAATATATCACTTACGTTCACAGTTGTTCTTTTTCTTCATTTGACACATTTTATGATAAATGTGATGTTTTTCAGAAAAATAAACTTTTGCAAAAAAATGATTTTTTGAACTTTTCTGGGTTTTCATTAATACTATATTGTTGTTTCCCCCTCTTATTTCTATTTATCATATATTATTTTCTGTTGCTTAACAAATATAATGAATCATATACAGGATTGTTTTTAATTTATTATGGCAGTCTAATTTTTTTCAAATTTCCTCAGCATTGGAAAAAGTCTGAGTAAAATTTTTTTAAAAAATGAAATTCTATCTCTCTGCTATTCTAGCATTTCTAAATTTGAAAAAGTTTTTAAAAGGACACAGTATTAGAGATATAGATTATATATTTTTTTTTATTTTGGCGCTCAGTAACTTTTCCAAGGTTGAGAATGTCCGAGACAGAACATCAGAAATGGCTGCCCGTCGCCTGGGAGCCATAGCCTGTAATACCTCTGAGGCTGGTATAGGGAGCTCTGTCTGTGAGGTGGAGTGTTTTCCATAAAAGGGCATGTAAATTAATAATCTTCCCCTGCTCGCTCCACCCATTGCAGTAACAGATCAGCCAGTGGGCTGACTGGTGCTCAGGCCTGCTACTCCACCCACTGCAGCAAAAACCAACCTATGGGGTGATAAGTTCACAGGCAATAAAACAGACAGGCAGCCCCTCTCTCACTGGGGATTCGCATTGAGTGAACGCCTGGCCTGATCACCCAGACGCCTTGCACCCCCCGCTCTTGAGTCTTACTGAGCGTACTCCGAGTTGGTCGACCCGAGTGGAGACAGTTTATGAGCGTGTGACCGGTACTTGTGTTCCTGCTGTCTCCAGAACTGGTATAACACCTCCCCCCCCCCCACCATCATCCCTATCCTAATTGATTTTTTAGTTGTCCTTATTGCTTGCCAAGTGACAGTGGCTAAAAAGTTACTAAGTTAGTTTATAAATAGTTGTGGTTTAGATTTTTTACTGTTTCCTTGTATAAAGTTGTGTAAATAGTCAGCCCTATGGATAATACCAGTGTTAATTCAACTGTTCCTAACCCCTGGGCAATTATTGGGAATTATTGTGATTTAGAAAAGCCTCAGGGAATTGTTTTGTGTTGTCTGGCAATCTGTTTAATTTTTGTTCTGATGATTGTCTGGCGCCATCAAAATAAAATCAGTTTGTTCTTTTTGAAACCCCCAGTTGTGGTCTCATCCTTTCCGGCATCCCTTCGAACCTCGTGTATTACGGGGACTGACAGAGAAAGATATGAAAAGTTAAAGAATTATATAAGGGAAAATGAAACAAAAGAAAACAGTGTAATTAAAAAATGAGTGAATGTGAAGGATCAGCAAACCTTGGAATTGGTCATTGTTTTACAGCCAGTGGCAGAAAAAAATGGGGAAAAAAATAAAGAAAAATATGCTGAGAAGGAAGATGAAACAAAAGTTAAGCATTTCAAAACTGATATTGGCCAAAAAAAATTGAAAATTACTTTCATTTGAAACTCAGTGAAATTGTCTTTCCATTTTTAAGTTTGACTTTTAATATAATGAAACATTTCCTTTAGTTGATTAGTCCTTACAGCTGAACTCAAAATGGCCAAAACACTCCAAAACCCAAACCCAAAACCACTACCACCAACAACAATAACAAAATCAGTTGTGTTGGAACTTGCACAACACAATAAATGGTCTGGTAGCACTTTATAGACTAACAAAACATGTAGATGGTATCATGAGATTTAGTTTGGATATCTTTTCTGTCGTGATGTCAGAGAATTTTATATTGTTGCTGTTCTAAATGCTCGTAAATCAAATACTGTACTTTATACTTCTTCATTTCCTACGCATTCTCTTACTATGTGATATGTCTTATCATTTCCTCCCTACAACATTAGTTCTGTAAATTGGCCATATTCTTAATTTATAAAAGACCTAGCACAAAACACAATTTATATTCTCTGCATCATCTGGGAATATTACTTAGAGAAACATTTCCAAAACCACCTGCAGAAGAACATGGGCAAAATATTTAGGGCTGTGAATTTGCCATTCATCATTCAGACTTCTTATTGGATTACTTTCAAAAGCCCTTTGGATACCTCTCAAAACTATCAGGATTAAGAATGACCTATCATAGCTATGTTAATAATATAAACCCATTTTAGGCACTTTCTTCTATGTATCACTCTCCAAATACCTTCAAATCTCACAAGTTATCCAAGAAATCAATATTATTATTAAAGCTTCCCTAAACTTACTGACTTATTGCTCCCTTTTGTCATATTAAAATTGGCCCATCTGCAGACAGCTACAGACTGGTCATTTAAAACATATATAAATGTGTTCTCTCTCTCAGTTCCAAAGAATCAGAAAGAAACTCCTAAATTGAGTACGAGCTTCATATCATGAATATTATAGCTCAAAAGAAGGAAATCCATGCTTTTAAGTACTTGTTGTTAAGTACTTGTTGTTAAATATGTACTGTGAAATTTGTTGAATGTACAGTATTTTATATAAGGATGTAGAGTTGATTAATAAAAAGGTTTTAGATGTATCCATTCATGCTATTTGACAATCTGCTACATTTTACATATCTTATTTCCAAACAAAAGCACTTAATGCAAGCAATTTTTAGAACAAGCAGTCCCATTTATTGATCTATCTTCAGTATTTATTATTTATTTTTTCCTTGATCTATATTTTTTTATATATTACTTAGGTTTTTTTTAAAACAAAGTATGGTAGACATATATGAAGGTAAACAATAAGAACATCAATCCTTTTCTTATTCAAATAACTTCCCTATGCACAAATTTTTGAGAAAGGAAAGAGTATAACAAGTCTATTGAAAAAAAAAATCCATTGTTTGTGATAGAAGACAAGGCATTGCAGTCTAAAATATTTCAGTTGGTACTTTTTAGATGAATTTAATCATTGTGGTATTCTGAATTTTAAATTCCTGACACAGAAAAAAAAGGATCAACTGTGGCCTCATGAGGTTTATGATAAATATCCAGAGAGAGAAGCAACTAGGATAAATCATGATGAGTGACCAAGATATTTATCTTGGCTTCTGTCGACATTCATAATCCAAGGGCAGCTACAGTTTACTATATTTTATGCCACAAAAAAGTGTTGTAAGGGAAAGAATGACATTTTATTGTTATTTAATGGAATCAAGGTTATATGTCATAAATGAGCTCTCATTCCAAATAGACAGTTTAGTAATGTAAAAACCCTAAGCCTTGTAGCTTCGGTATGTTTCTGTATAAAAAGATTTTTCCCTCTTCTCAGCTCCAGTTCATGTAACAAATGTAAATGCGTTAATTTGACTAGAGTACAGATAAAAAATAAGCATTTGAAAACATACAGTCCACTACTCTAAAGCTCTACACATGCTTATGTGTTTTATTGAATTAGAGCCTTAATGAAAAGGACATTTACACAGCTGTTGGAAAAGAGAAAATTTCAGGTTAGGACATTGGGGAAACCCCCAACTTTTATAAATAGTGCCATGAGATCTTTAACACATACATCTAAGAGATTCTGATTACCTAAACCACAGACACATAAACATCACATTAGGAAGAGGTCGGTGCATTCTGGTGCTCTGCCTCCACTTCTTGCTGCCCCCCCAGACTCACCCCCCACCAGCCAGCAGCTCCTGCGCATGAGGTCTGGCTCAATGCAGCGCCACACAACTCAGCTCGCAGGGAGGTGCTGCCACTGGAGCCCACAGCAAAGAGGCAGGCAGTCAGCCTGAGAAGTAGCTCAAGGTGCTGTGGGCCTCATACAAACGGACCACAGGCCGCATGTGGCCCATGGGCCGAGTGTTGAGAAGCCCTGATATAGAGTTCACAGAAGCTCCATAAATGCTGTCCACAGTAGAAGAACTATACTTTCCCTACTGAAAAGTTTCAGAGTAGCCACGTTAGTCTGTATGTACAAAAACAATGAGGTGTTGGTGCCACAGGCCTCCTCGTTGACTTTGGCTTTTGTATCTGAGCCCTTTAGAAGTGGATGCAGAGCACCAGAATGCACCGACCTCTTCCTAATGTGCATTAGCATTACCCTATTATAATGCTAACACACAAAGCTGTTTAAGTGATAATGCTAATTGAAGTTATTTGAAAGCCCTTACTGCTAAGTAATAACAAATCAAATAGTAGCTCCTTAATATGTATTACTTTAAGTAATAAATATAAGAGTTTATAAAAGAGATGAGTTGATAAACTTTGATAAATAACACGTACTTGACCAATTGCTTGAAAATATGCCTATGACAGGTATCATATAATGTAAGGAATCATGTAAGGACTCTGTGATTAAATTAAGTATTGTTCTTGCTAACTACATTTTAATATGATTGCACGGACTGCTCTATTCATTGGAAATCAAATACACAACAAGAAAGTTAATGTTCATAATACTTCTTACTATGAATTGTAGTCAGTTACATCAGAAATTCTGTTTAATTTTCTAAAGAGTGAGTTTATAAAAATAAAATGTTATAAATTCTTGATTGCTAATCCTCACATCTCAATGCATATG
This sequence comes from Pelodiscus sinensis, assembly GCF_052426305.1. Taxonomy (NCBI): domain Eukaryota; kingdom Metazoa; phylum Chordata; order Testudines; family Trionychidae; genus Pelodiscus; species Pelodiscus sinensis. The sequence goes on from NC_143052.1 coordinate 207,375,040, forward strand.
ATACTCTGGCAGTTGATATGAAATATGCTGCATTTTGAAAAGAAATAACAGTTTTTATTGTAATTTAATTTGCCCTTTTCAAAAATACAACTATTTGTATTTGTTTTTATTGGTTAGCCATAAACTGATCTATGATTAAACAATCATACAAGGCATTTGTTTAACCTCTCTTACTTCACTTGGCATTACTGTTTAAGCTTACAGATTTTTTAAAAATCTCCCTACTTTAAGCACTCACATGCTAAGACACCCGAGTATCAAGCCTGCCCCCTCCCCCCCAGATCATTCTCTTCCTTAGTGACTGGAAATAATAGCATATATGACTAAATATGAAACAATGTGCTCAATACAATATAGCAACAGGTGAAATTGTGGAAAAGCTAGGACCTGATTACGTTTTAATCATCATAAACAAAGATAAAAATTATTCTGGAATATATGAAAGTAAGGGAAAAATGAAAGGTAATAAATTTATATTAAGTCACTGGTGCAGAATTGCTTCCTTCTTTTTTGTTCTGATTCCCAAATTGTAGGAGAATATTGTTATGGAACTTAAGTTCTGTATTTTGTTTTGGTGGTGGAAATGGTTATCTGAAATTGCTCTTGTAAAAAACCACTTTAAGAGCATTATCAGTGACCTTTGCAAAAGGATTCTGCAACCCTGTTTTTATAGCTAAGGATATAGCAGAGCAAACCAGTATTTGGCAATATAAGCCAGCCACTGGGGTCACTTGTCCAGAATAGCTATTAGTTCACTATGGAAATGCAAAAAAAGCAAAGAGCAAGTCTTTCCTGACCAACCTAATTGCCTTCTATCATGAAATTACTGGCTCTGCAGATATGGGGAAAGCGGTGGACTTGATATACCTTGACTTTGGCAAAGTTTTTTATATGGTTCCCCCACAGTATTCTTGCAAATTAAGAGGTAAATGGACTAGAAGGTGGATAGAAAGCTGGCCAAATCATTGTGTTCAACAGGCAGTGATAAACAGCTCAATGTTTAGTTGGCAGCTGGTATCAAGTGGAGTACCCCGGCGGGGGGTGGGGGGGGGGGGGTGTCTGGTTTTTGAATCAAATAAAATAAAATAAAATAAAATAAAATCTGAACGATGGAATGGATAGCACTCTCAACAAGTTTGCAAATGACACTAAAATGGGAGGAAAGGTAGATACACTGGTGGGTAGGGATCAGGTCCCAAGTGATCTAAACAAATTGGAGGACTGGGCAAAAGAAATGGTTTGACAAGAACAAGGGCAGAGTCCTGCACTTAGGAAAGAAGAATCCCATGCACTGCCATAGGCTAGGTGGCAGTTCTTCAGAAAAGGAACTGGGGATTACAGTGGAGGAGAAGCTGGATGAGTCAATGGTGCTGTGTCCAGACCCAGGGAGTGGGATTCAGGGCTCACCCTTCCCTGCTTATTCAGCACTTCTGCCAGGTAACAGAGTCAGGGGCTTGCAAGCCCCCATGCCTTGATCCCACTTCCCAGCAAGAGCACCTGATGGACACAGAGGTGCACCCCACCCCCCCGACCCCAAACCTGCTGGAGTGCTGAGTGAGCAGGAGGAGAAGGGCAAGTCTCTGCACTACAACCCCACTGTCCCTGAGCAGCCAGCTGGTGATCGAAGCAGGTGGAGGATCATGGCACACTCATTTTTAGGGGGATCCTGTACAATGTGTCTATCCCAGCTCCAAGGCCAGTGGAGTTGGCAGGGAAGCAGCCACATTATTCCTACCCCTCCTCATCATTGCCTGCCCACCCAAAACAGGGCTCATCCACCTGGCTCATTTTGCCTATGTCATTAGGTGGCAGATGATAGTCCAAGAAGTAATCTCAAATTAGAGTGGGAGAGATGTAGGTTGAATATTAGGAAAAAAATATTTCACTAGGAGGGCAGTAAACCTCTGGGATGGGTTACTTAGGGAAGTGGTGGAGTCTCCATACTCGTCCGTTTTTAAGGCCAGGCTTGAGAACTTCCTGGCTGTGATGAATTAATTGTGGTCAGTCTTGCTTAGAGCAGGAGGTTGTTATAGATGATCTCCTGAGGTCTCTTCTAACCCTAATCTTCCATTATTCTGTGACACAAATTCTGCAGCTTGATCTATACAGTAAAATCCCCGTTGCCTGTGTGTGGAGCATCATTATTTTCTCACAGAACTGTAAGATCTGGACCCAATTTACTCAATTTTGGAATAAAAAGAGTAGCACAAACATGTGATCATGAATTTAATTCTCAAGCATCTTTTGCATCAGAAAACAAAACAAGAAAATTTCATATTCTTCCCAGCAGAAGTGTTGGATAATATTTTGAAGAATATTGTGAGCAAGTATGTTTCACACACACAGAACTCTAAATTATAACAACATTCTTCAGCAAGTCTGAAATGGTAAAACAGTTTTATAGTAATCTATTTATTATATACATTAAGATATTAATGGGATTTTATGGACAACCCGTAAAGTAAACTGTACTTCCAGAATTTCATTGGATTTAGAGATTTTTAAGAAGGAATAATGAACCAACAGCATATAATATAGTTCAGTTGATGTTTTGTACTGAAAAGGACTGAAAATCTTTTGTAAATACTCTCTATTGGATTTGCAGAGGTAGATACACTTTTGGCATTGTAGTAAACAGAATGGTTATTACCAACATGAGTGCACTGTCATGAAGAGATTGCTTATTTTCTAGGAAAGATTTTAAAACCCATTATTTTTTCTCAGCAACCTAGATAATATTTATCATAGTAAAGCAATCTAGATAATCTTAGAAGTTGTCACACTTGTGGTGCTGTCTAATGAGATGCCAGCTTATGCCAAGCCCTCTGAACACTGACAAATGCATAGCTGGAAACTTGTCTGGCTAACCTGTGTATTGGCATTGTTAAAATAGACGATAAGTTTATGTGTTAATTTCTGAAATGCTGCAGGTATCAATCTCACTTACAGCATGTGTATTGTGTGGTATAAAGTCATATTGAGTGTTTCCATTATAAATCTCTGTGATTGTGCAACTCCCCAAACATGAAATAAGTATTAATTAATATAAAGTGTTGGTCCTGCACATATTGAAACCAAATAAGACATTGTGAAATATCAAATGTCAAACACTGCGTTGATTGATCAACCCCTACTCCACATGCACAAACACCTGTTCCATCAGTTTGAACTCTGAAGGAAGGGAATGCAATTCCCTGAGCAGAAGTAACTTTATCACTACACTGCTTGGAATTTGGAGATGGCAATATTTCTCCACCTAAGTGGCTGATTCCCAAGACATTTTGCCTGGGTTAGCTTAGAATTTGGACACTGCAATATTTCTCTGCCTAAGCAGGTGATTCCCCAAGATACTTGGCCTGGGTGAGCTCTAGAGGACATAGAAAGCTTTCATATCATAGCAGTTTCTATTACCTTGTGCAACCTAAGACTCTAACTCATTTCTGTGGGTATGTTTATCTACTTTAACTTTGCAAATAACTCTTCTTTTTTTCTTAGTTAACAAATATTTAGTTAGTTTATTATAGGATAGGCTATAAGCAATGTCAGGCATGGGGCCTAAAGTGCAATTGATCAGGGGTAAGTGACTGATCCTTTGGTACTAGGAGTAACCTGAATATTATTGTAATTTACAATGGAATGGACCATCATTACAGAAGCAAATTGGCCTCGCTGACAAAATAGACCAAAGGGACTCTTTGTGACTCCATGGGTAGGCTGCTACAGTTCTTGAGGCATTCACAATCATTACTTGGTTGGTAAAATGTTAGTTTAGAACTCACAATGGCTACATCTACACTGGCCCTTTCTTCAGAAGTAGGAATAAGAGATCCTCTGGAAAAGGGTTTTATTCCGGAGGATTGCGCCAGTCTAGACGCTTTTTTCCGGCTTTTCCCCAAGCTGGAAAAAAAGCGGCGGACATGTTTATTTAAATCCCGCGGATTTCCCTATTCCCAAGTTCAAAATTAGCATGCCCCTTCCGAAGAAGGGGCCAGTGTAGACGTAGCCATATAAGTATAGCTTATATTTAACCACCTTCTCTACACTTCCCCTTCCACACTCCTTGCCCCTCTCTTATTTTCACCTATTAGTTGCCCACTCTGTTTCTCTGTTTTTCAATTATTAGAATTATGAAGTTGATATCCTTTATGCAAATTCTTTGGCCTTCTAATTTCCCAATGTGATCAGTAAACTGAACTAGCTGTGAAATAGCTTCGGTGATTGATTGCCTAAAATAAATTGGCCTAATTAAGAAAAAAATAGGAAAGTACTTTATCCTTTGCTGAAGTGTCAGTAAGGTGCTCTATCTCTGATGTGAACTGATCTTAGCCTAACCAAACAATTCAGACTGTATTAGGAATTTAACAAATAGCTACCAGTTAGCTAATTTGCATCCACTTAACCCCTTTTTGAAACTGCTTAGCTTCATTTTAAGTTTGTATAGAATCTAGTTTGGTTAAAGATTAACAGTGTCACATATTCAGTGTGATGGTGCCTGTATTCCTCCTTCATGGTCCAGTCCAGGAGAGTCCAGTCACCCTTTCAGTTCTCCAGCTGTCAACTTTCTTTGGGCAGGGACCCACATCTTTTTCTTTCAGGACTGGGAGTTTTAAGATTAACTAGTCCCTTACAATATACTGTCATTCCTCACCCCACACCCACCCCAGGCAATCTGCCTAAAGCTATTGCTTTCTTTCTGAAGACAAAGACTGTGCTTTACCAGCAACCACAGCTGTCTCTCAGGGGACCATATCTCTTTTCAGGACCAAAAGCACAGATTGAAAACCAGGGTTGTTCCTACCTGTGGTGGTGCCCTCTGCAGTCCAGCACTGGTATCCTCCCACTCAGGAAGGGGGCAGAGATAGATGGTTGCCAACTCTTCCAGACTGGATGGATAGGATGCCATTTATTGCAATGGAATCAGGTCAGTCTGGTCCAGGAGAGTTGGTGATCCTGGAACAGGGCAGGGAGAAAGCTCCCTGGCAGCCTCAGGGCAGAAGACAGGAGACATGGGAGGAGCTGGGCAGTGACAGTGCAAAGAGACGTGGGAAACCACTCTGCTAGCCAGAGAGAAGCAGCAGTTTCAAAGTGAACTGCTGCTTCTTTCCGGGGGCCAGCTGCACAGCCATCCCCTGCTCCTTTGGAATCCTCTGGCCTGCACCACTCGTCTCCACACATGTGGGCTCCACACATCCAGCAGTGGGGCCAACTAGGGGCTGTCAGGGCTTTTGCTGAGTCCATGGGGAGGGAGCAGCCTGGGAATGGGGCTGGAGGTTGCTGGAGTCCTGGCACTGAGCCCACAGGTGGGGGCAGCTGTGGGATGGGACCACTGGAACTAAAGCTGCACGCTGCTGCTTAATATCCCTTCCCTAGGAATACACAGCATAGGACACCACTAAATTTGAGTGGAATGGTGCCCCAAATATATTGGTGTCCTATGCAGGACAGCCCTGGAGACAACATATGCAAAAAAATGAAAGTTCCTACATGCTTACTAGACAAACCTGATCTCACCCAGTAGTATTATACAGGTTATTGCTTTTTCAGGCTTGAGATCTGTAAGATTTTGCTTTACTGCCTTAATCCATGCCTGAATCTGCCTATAGGCAGCAGTAGTATTCCTTCCTCTGTCATTGAGTCAACCCTGCAGTAATACAGTCTGTCTGTGGGCCTAGTAATGAGTATAACACTCAGCACTGTGACTTACGGTGAAAGGAGGCTGATGCACTATTAGAGATACAATCCTCTGGATGAAACAGAATACAGGTTACTCTCTTGCAGTACCAAAGGCACTTTTCAAATAGAGTAGGAGCTAAATCTAATTGCCCTACTCACATTTCTTTCCCTGAAGGTTCTAATGTCCAAGGTTGTTTGATAACTATTTTGAATTCATAACAGTTGTAATAAAGTACCAGCTTTTAGTTATTTTCATTCCAAGATTCTTCAGAATCTCTTACATTTATAAAAATTGTCTTTATTAAACCACATTCCATCTGTTGTAGTCTGCCCCTTTATAGTATATTTCTTAAACACTTTCCAGTTATGTACTGACAATGCCAGAGACTCACAAATGATATCTGAAGGAGACATAAAAATGATGAAGACAAAAAATCCTTTTCTTAAGTTGACTGAAAGGCAGATGTTTAGGGTGATTGGTTTAGAGCATACAATTCCAAATTTTACTGAAGGTTTAAAAGGGAAGGAAGAATTCTTGTCAGAAAAAAAATGACCTTGAAAACAGCGTATTCAAACAGACATTGTAAGCAAGGTATAATTTTCCTTTACTTTTTCACCTGAGTGCCTTTTGAAGACTTCATGTCACAGTTTTAGGAAAGTTAAACACTAAGCTTTATCTAGGTGGTTTTTTTGGTTTGATTCTATGTGTGTGTCTGTGTGCCTGTGTCTGTGTGTGTGCATGCACGTACGTGCACACGCTTTGGACAGTTTTCAAAATGTAGCGAAATGTATACTCTCAAATTCTTTATGGTGTTCCCAGACACATCATGACAGTCATTACCTCTATGGCCTCTCCCAAGACTGTGAAAATAATTAAGACCTGATTATTTATCACATACAAGGAGAAGTATCAGGTACCCAGAATAAATTAATAGTAATTACTGAGGACCTGATCCCATGTCACATTATTGAATTTTAAAGTGAGCAGACAGATCACATTTGCACCCACGGGTGGCATTTGCCCCAAATTCTGTACAAAGTGGGCCATGTGAGGTATCAAATAAAAGCTTGTGATCTACTGATTTTATGTATGATAGTCATGTACATGTATGATTTTTGTAAATGAAGTTATAAGTATGGGCTCTTTTTGTGCACAGACATATTGCTGCCTCTATGTGTGCAGGAGTCCAGTTAGTCCCTGGGTTCCACAAGGGCACAGTTATTTAGTTGCATTCAATTAACTGAGGGATTGAAGTTCTGTATCAATTTTTTAAGAATGATCAATGTTAGAACAGGATTGTTGTAGACTAATGGCAGCTGGCCCACGTGAATGCCCAATCCTCAACTCTGACACAAACTTTCCAGTCCTTAGGTGACTAAAACACTGACTAGTCCTACAATGTGTGGCAACAGGTATGAGAAACTTTCTATTGACTTTGGAAAAATAACAGGACAACATTTTGCTTTTGATTTTTAGTTCCAAAAGTCTTTAAAATTAAAATTAAAACGTCACTTAACTGTACTTTTCAATTTCTTTTAAACACTCTGATACAATAATGAGTATTGCGGGTTTTTTTATTTGAGTGTCTTGGAAATAAAATAATTTGTCCAAATTCCTCAGTAAACTCCAGCTGCTTTACACCATTCCAGTGAAATGAAACAGTTGGAATATTCTGCTGAATTGGACCAATATTTTTTCTCAAAATGTAAATGTGTGTCATATTTTGTAAACTAAGTTACTTATTAATATTCTGGATAAAATGCATTGTATAATGTGCATTACAGCTACAATAAGGGATTAACACAAGCAGAAACTTAAATATGAAGGTTGAGGATTGAACTCTCACTCATAATCCTGATGTTAAAAGAGGAATTACTAAACATCTGCAGTTTAGCTTATCACAAATATGTGCCACCTGCCTCTTGAATGGCTACTAAACAAGGAAACTAATGGCTTTCACATCACCCCAACGGAAGAGATGCTTCCTTTTACATACAAAAATGGAATACTTTAATCATAAATTCAGGTTATTTATTGACCACATTGTGCAACATTATTTTATGGCTCTGGTTTCATGACAATAATCCCTTCGGACAACTAGCTAATAAAGAAGTTCTTCTCCAGTCCATTAAATAATCTCTTTACAATGTTATGGATGAGAAATGAGAAGTTTTCTTTTAGACACTTGTCAGGAAAGCACTTATTTATATTTTATCTGAGGAAGAATTACTTGTAAAATGACAGTACAAACTGTACATAATTTTGTTGTGCTTGTTTTTACCCTGAGGGGGAGGGCAGGAAACAGTACAGCACATACTTAGTACCAGGTGAATATGCAGCAGCCTGACCTTTTATAAACAAATGGTCCTATTTCAATACACATTTAAGTCACTGTTAAGGCTCCTATTGACAGTCATCACACATAACTCGGTCCAAAAAGAATCTATCTTTTTTATATATTGTTGAATGTTTCTGTATCTCCTTCCCCAGCTGCACATTGTAGAGCTTGGGGCATGCGGTGGAAATGAGAGACTAATTCTCTTCTCTTCCCTTCTTCCTAATAGGCAAACAACATTATGGGCGAAATGATGACTGGTGCTGTGCAGCAGACAAGAAACCTTCCCCCTTCCTTTGTATCAATACTTAGGAAGAAGCCACAAGCTGTCTGGACACAGGTGGCAAAATAGCATTATCTCTGCTAGACACCTGAAAGGGGAAAGGTACCGAACAGTGACCTCATCCATCTTTGAACCTAGATGGTGTGCTGCAGACAATATGACATCTCAAAACACGAGATATAAATTCTGCATTTCAACATACTTTCCACCCCGTGCCACAAGAGGGATTCTTGCTTCCTGTGCATTTACAGGCAGAATGCCTTCACTGGTACAAAGCACTCATTCCACCTTGTCTGCACCTTATGAAGGCCTAACAAAACCCACATTTTTAATAGTAAGGTTTGTTTGTTTGTATTGTTTGTGTTGCAGTGACAGCACAGTCATTCATCAGTGTATTTTGGACTCACTTGACACTGCATGTGAAAAAAGAATCACAACACAACACTGATAATATTTGGTCAGCATGATATTAAAATCGTATTATTTTATTTGAGAAGCTTATCCTCAAATTTACTGCCTTGAAGGAATGTATTTTTAATTAAAATGTTTATTTTAATATTAAAAATCCTCCCAAAATGGTAAGATTACATAGCTAACACACAAACAGAATAGTATCCTCTTGGACCCAATCAACAAACATTTTATTGGTTATCATTTCCATCATAGTATCAGAGGGGTATCCGTGTTAATCTGAATCTGCAAAAGCAATGAAGAATCTTGTGGCATCTTATAGACTAACAGATTTATTAGAGCATAAGCTTTCTTGGGCAAAGACCCACTTGCATCTGATGAAGTGGGTCTTTGCCCATGAAAGCTTATGCTCCAATAAATCTGTTAGTCTATAAGGTGCCACAAGACTCCTCGTCACATTTCCAACATAGTTTTTCAATCATAGTTTTTGCTTGATGGTGTACTGCAAATTGACAATGAGTCACAATAAGACAGGACATGAAATCCAATCAATATGTTTTCAAATAAGGGATGGTCAGATTGTGGCAACATGGAGTGGCTGCGTGTTTCTCTGTGTTTTGAGTACAGCACCTAACTGCAGATAGGTTACTTCTGACCTGTTAGGAACAACCCACTTAATTAAACCTTCCCCATCAAAATACACAAATATTATAAATATTGTGGACATTAATTCTATTTTTTACTATTACCCCAAAATCAAGCTCACTAATGAGAATGTCCCACTGTTCCCAACACATTCTGAAGTATGAAGGTTTTTGTTACTGTTTTTTCTTTCCTTCCCTACCATCATTTTCTTATTTGTGACAAGACAGTCTGGGTAGAGGACTAGAGCTTAGTTCCAGTATTTACCATCCCTTCTCGTCTTATGTCAGTGTACTCTCTTCTATCTACTGCAACAAGCAAGGAAATTTGAACCTTGCTCTTACGGTTTGTGGCACATCTACTTACTAAATTGGTAAGTCACCAATTTAACTCTCACTAATAATAAAGAGGGAAAAATAATTCAAAATAGATGGCAAAGTTTTTATAAGTTCATGTCCTCCCATCAGGAAGGGTTATACTAATTAAGGGTACAACTAGTACCTGCGAGTGTGCTAGTAGCCCTGCTTGTAGCCACTCTACATACAGGGAAGGCCAATGACAAACAGGCAGTTTCTTTTTGGTTGGGTAAGTTTGGCTGTGAATACAAAGGTATCATGAGCTGCAGGCAGTCCATCTCTCTGAAAACCTGATCATTTTACCTAGGGGCTAAGCATAGATTTTTAGGATTTAGGTATTCCTGGGTTGAGCATTTCAATGCCTATCTTTTAAGCATCTCGAAAGTCCCTAGAATCCACAAAGCCTCAATAAAGTGTCATGGCTTTCCCATACAATGCAGGGGGCAGGAAACAGGCATGTTAGAAAGAGTTGTACAAAACAGAAGCATCCTATGCAAGGAGCTCCTTAAGCTAGCCAATGGGAGATACTAATGAGAGCAGTGACTCTTAAGCTCTCTCCTTCTCAGAGAGTCCGAGCTGTAAGAAGGCACTTGAGATCTCTGCTTGTGATCTTCAGTGGGGAACTTCTCATCTGCAGTCAGGCATTTCATGTAAGAATGATTTAGGCATCTGTCTTATTCCACACAAACTAATGCAGGGCTGAAGTGAAGTCCCTCCTTAAAGAATGCTTCACCTTATGATTAGAGCACTCATTTGGGATGCCATAGATGCAGGTTCAATTCCTCCCTCTGACTCAAGAGAAATAACAATTTGAACAGAACTACCTCACCTTTTAGGAGACTGCCTTAAACACTGGACTCTTTCAGTCTCTCTTGTGGAAACCATTCTAGTTTGAATTAAAAAATCAGAACAGAAAGCAAGAATGACTTTGAAGTATGACGTCTGGAGCATGCAACTGATAAACTGTTCTTTATTAAAGAGAGGGAGAAACTGAGGGTACGTCTACACTAGCTCCCTAGATCGATCTAAGGAGCCTAATGAGGGTGACCCAAATTGCAAATCAAGCCCGAGATTTAAATACCCCGCGCTTGATTTGCATGTTCCTGGCTGGTTGCCATTTTAGAAATTGACTAGACCGAAGTAACTGCCCTCATCTACACGCAGCAGTGAAACAGGATTCCAATTTAAAGCCCCTAAATCGAATTAGGTGGTAAACCTCGTTGCAGGAGGAATACCAGCTAATTTGAGTTAGGGCTTTAAATCAGAATCCCATTTCACTGCTGCGTGTAGACGCGGGCAGTTACTTCGGGCTAGTCAATATCTAAAATGGCGACCAGATGGGAACATGCAAATCAAGTGCGGGATATTTAAATCCTGGGCTTGATTTGCAATTTCGGTCACCCTCATTAGCCTCCCTAGATCGATCTAGGGGGCTAGTGTAGACGTACCCCGCGAGAAGGAGCCCCTCACCACTGGACTACAGGTATGAACAGAAAAGTACTCCCCAACCTGCCATTTTGCATGGAGTTAAGTGCATAGAATCAGGAAGTAGAGGTGCAAGGGCGCTGTCCCCATATCCCTGCTGCTTAGGGTCACAGCTGCCAGTCCTGCACTGCTGCATTTTGGGGAATCCACTGCTGACCCTAAATCCCACTTGGTTGCTGACCCCACTTGGCCCTCGGATCCTGTCTGGCTCCTTGCCCCATGTCTGGGGGCTGTGATGCCAGGCCTTGCATGTGGGGTCCCACTCAGCCACCAGGCTCAGGTTCCTGCATGAGGCATCTCTGCTGCCAGCCCTAGCTCTATGCAGTGGTGAAAGGTGCAGACAGGGAGTAACAGTTTGGGTGCCTCTTAGCACCTTCATTCCAAAAACTGTTCCAGCGCCAGTGGTTAAGTGTGTTGAGCACATTCCTGCCAGATTGGATCCCACAAGAAAACCAGGTGCGAAATCACCTATTTCCTTCTCTTTTCAGGACTGCACTAGCACTTAGATGTGAAAGAGATGGCTGGGCACCTCTGGGATGCAGCAATGTGTGTCCCCAGAATCACAGGCACCTAGTGGACCTTTCCAGAGACAATTTAGATGTCTAGTGAGTTTATCTTCCTAGATGGTTAGGCAACAATGAAGCAGGAGTTTTGTGGCACTTTAGAACCTAAATCTGATCTTTAGTTACCTAAACTCCTTGGTGAATCTGGCCTTAAAGGATTAAGTTTTGATATCTCGATATGGAACTTCTGACCATATTTAAGCCATGTGCTGCATGTATTCCCTCTTAATATTTTCTCATGTGACTGTTTCTCTTTATTCACTTTCATTCATGTGCATACTTAACAACAAACCCTCACAATATATCACTATGGATAGAGGATCTACATCTTGATGGGTTCCCCATAGCATGCTGCAAAATTTACAATTAGGGAAAAAAGTAAAATGTTACTCTTTTTTCCCCACTGGTGCTCTAAAATCAGAAATAGATTGAGGTAGTGGTTTAAATGGCCAGATTTGGTCAAATAGACACTGATGAATACTGAGGGGGTGGGGCAAAATAGATGTACGGAGGGAGTGGGACAAAATAGGGGAGCTGCAGAAGGGACTGAGTCCTTAGGGACTCTCAATAACGTTCAAAGTTCCTAGTCAAGCAGGCAAAGCAGTGCTATATCACTGCCTAGGAATGAATAGTATTTGCATGCCCTTAGGGCCCCAGCTCCAGGGATTGGCAGTATTATAGGAACATGGATTTTTATAGTTCATGAACTGACATCGGGCCAGTTTCTCTTTTAACTTCTCCAGCTTGGTATAGAAATCAGGCACATTCTTGCCATAATATAGTATGGACATTATCCTCTTAGCTCCAATCCATACAAGTTTTATTCTGACTTTATTTCAAAATAGCATTTGTGACCCTACATTGTAACTGGATTTTAATAGTGTAGCAAATAAAACTTTCCCACTGTGAAACCCAATCTTAATTTAATACAATAAGGGATTTAAAGCAAGGATGCTCTAGACCAGTGGTTCCCAACCTTTCTTAAGGCATGGACTGGAAAACACATTTAAAAACTTTTGGAGGACCAGTACTGAACCATTTGCATATTCATTATGGTAATTAATTCACTCATATATTTGCATATTAATGAAAAGAAATTAATTTTAAACGGTCATGTGTTTTTTTACATTGCTACTGTATGCACACAGATCCAAAAATATGGACAGTGCTTTCTTGTCAAAAAACATTAATGATGGCACAGGGGGATGGGACAGTGGGCTCTTAACCCTCAGGTCAGCAGCATCCAGATGGGGGCAAAAATGAAACTGTGGCATGCATGCATGCATAAATGAGTGACAGCGTTGTGGATCCTGGGCTTACAGGGCTGAGGTAGTCATGCAGACTTTATCAGAGGAATAAAGATGGTGAATTCTTGAATTGTAATGCCAATATAATAAGGAGCTCTTCAAATATACAAAATGCAGCTGTTGGGATAGTAAAAATAAATGAATAGTGCATGTCAAAATCAAGGAAGTGACTTGCTTTTTGGATTCCTTAAACCCTGATTTCCCTTAATTCCTATGCATGAGAAGCCCTCAAGATAGAAAACTGCTTTTTCCTCAGAGAAAAACCATTTCCAAAGGGGGGAGGGAGGGAAGAAAAAAAACACAGAAGAAATTCCAGATGGCAGCACTAGCAAGACTATTAAAATGCGACTAACGTCTCACTGAGTCAGCTTCTAAAGGTTTGGGGTTTTTTTTAATAATTTTCTGTAATACCAATGTTTGTTTTCTGGCTTACCAGATTCCCATTTACTCATGCTGAAATGTGCATTCCTGACCCTGAGCCAGTGGCTGGGTTTTTCTACTCACTGCTTTTGGGAGCACTCAGAGTTTCAGAGCACTCAAGCCCCTGCCATAAACCACCTGTCACACATCAAAAGTTCAAATTTCTTGCCTCTACCCAGCTGTTCCTTGGGCCAGAGCAGTTGAAGGAATGTAGGACAATGGTTAATACAGCACTGACTGTAGCCAGCTATTTGTAAGGCAATTTATTAACTTTAAAATAACAAGTATTTCTTTCTACCTAGAAATGTATGGGAGGAGAAATTTAGGCCACAGAAATTTGCCCAGCCATTGGATCCAAAGGGCAGCCAAGTAGCCTCTGAACAAGCGGATAGAGGAGAAGAGCTATGACTAATTTTGGCTGCATCCATCAGCAAACCCCACAAAGTATAGTACTTACAGGGGTGATTCCCCATTGAAATCCAGGAGCCCCTCTCAGTATCCAGCCCTACTCCTACCTGGGAGTTTGCAGACCCACTCAGAACAATCCCTAGGGAAATGGGGCAGTCTATTGTCAATTCTGACCAGGTTGTGGCTCTTACTTTGCCCGAAGTCCCCATGCTGAAGCACAGAAGGCTGGACTGGCTGCTAACACAGATGCCTCCCACGAGGCTCTGGTAACTTTTGCTAGAGGACAAGAGGCAAATCACTAGTGGCCAGATACAGCCCTGCAGTCAACTCAGCCCAGGGGAGGCAGAGATCTTTGCTGCTCCAGGCAGGGAGATGTGGCCAACCTGCCCTTTGGGCAGACAAACGCTGCAGCACTTCCCAACCAACCAGGGACACTTGGGGAAAAACAGATTTCAACCTGGACCAATCAGCCTTGGTGACAACCCTGTAGGGCAAGGAAAGAGAACTGGAAAGAGAGCATAGAGGCTGCTGGAGCTGGAACTGGGGCCACGGTGATGCTGCCCCAGAAAGGACAGCCTCACCATGGCCCCGGCTCCAGTTACAGCACACCAGACTGCCCGCCGTGCCATTCACCCTGCGAGTGTGTGGGGCATCCAGTGGGTGGAGCTCATTAACAGCTGGGGGCATGGCCTGACAGGCAGAGGGTTGTGGTCTGTCTCTGGTATACAGACCGGCAGTTGAGAACACTGCTCTAGACCATGTGTACTTCCTAACTGCCACATTTTATTGGAAATATAATTCCTAGTTTTTGAGCAAATCCAAATCCAAAGGGAAATGGTGCTCATTATTTGTGAGAAACAAACAGATCTTTCCTGTGATGATCCAGATGCCCTAGACTTATTTACTGTTGCCCTCAAATTGGCAGATGACCATAAAATGGTTCAAAAGTGCCCTCTCAAAAGATCAACAGTGCCAATCAAAAGAAAAGTGTTTGCTGCTCAGCCACCTCCTACAAAAAAAATTAAAATCAATTTACTTTCAAGGGGGGAAGCAGCATGGGAAGTATGTACATGGGAGCAGTCTAAGGGTACATCTAAGCTACATCTAGACTACAAGCCTCTTTTGAAAGAGGCTTTTTTGAAAGAATCTTCTGAAAAAGCCTCTTTCGAAAGAGAGCATCTAGAGTACAACCACTTCTTTCAAAAAAGTGAGCCGCTTTTTCAAAAGAGAGCACCCAGGCAGTCTGAATGCTCTCTTTTAAAAAAGCCCGGTTTGCATTCAAGAATGCCTTTTTTCGAAAGAGCACTTTTGAAAAAAGGTGTTCTTCATAAATGAGGTTTTCCATGGTCGAAAAATCTGCCGTGTTCTTTCAATTTAATTTCGAAAGAACGTGGCAGCAGTCTAGATACAGGTGAAAGTTTTTTCGAAAAAAGGCCACTTTTTTGGAAAAAAAATCCTGTAGTCTAGACACACCCCTAAATGACATCTGTTTGTCCAAAGAGGCTTTTCCGACATTTGACCCATCTAGACTGGGCCAAATGTTGGAAAAAAACCACCTTTTTTGGAAGCCCCCTTCTTCTTCGTAGAACGAGGAATACAGGGGCTTCCAAAAGAACGTGTTTGCTCTTCCGCAAAAAGAGCAGAAGAGCAAAAGTGGTCCCTGGACACGGAAGAGTTTTTCTGGGATAGTCTAGATATTACCATAGTAAAGTGGGTGGCAATAAAGTAGTTTTTGCATAACTTCTGCCATCTATAATATTTTAGTCGTGTTTGCTGTCAGAAGACCCTATCATGCTATTTCCCTTTCCCTTTTACATAGTGAGGAGGGCTTGAAACTACTTTCCCAGATGCAAGTGACAAAAGCCCAGTGGTAAGCATGAAACGGTGACTTTAAAAAAGAGCTAGAAGGTGTAGGGAGGACATGGATATTTAAAATAGTGTCACAGGAGCAACAAGAGAGAAACCCCATGAGGTAATCCTCTCATCTTAGATGTTTATCACAAATGAAACCAATCTAAAGAATAAGAGGAAGAAATGTAAGTATTAGTATATAAATTAAAGTATGATAATTGAATACTTGGTGGAATGAGTCTTGTGGCTGAACTATTGGCATAGCTTGTTCAGGGATGATAGTACAAGCACGTGGAGAGAAAATCAAAAAGGCAAAGACATAAAATGATTCTTGGACATAAAAGTTAGGAACGATGGCTTCTGTAAATACATTAGGAGCAAGAGAACGCTGAAGGAAAGTGTAGATCCTTTAAGTAGAAGGGAACAAAAGTTTAAAAAGCTGATGATGTCAAGAAAGTTGAGTTGGTCAATATCTACTTTGCTTCAATCTTCCCTAGAGAGACTAGAGGTGACTGCAACAGGGCAAACGAAGTACTGTTTTCATAAAGAGGAACAGAGAGGACCCAGGGAATTATAGGCCAGTCAACCTAACTTTAATCTGTGGAAAGATATTGAAACAAATTAATGAACAATCAATTTGCAAACATCTACAGGATAATAGGATTTATTAGAAACAATAGCCAGCAAGGATCGTCAAAAACAAATCATGAAAAAAAGCCTGATTTCCTTCTTTGACATGGTTAGTGGCTTAATGCATTGGAGAACCAGCACAAATACAATGTCTTGATTTTAGTAAGGCTTTTGATATAGTCCCATGTGACATGTAACATGTGAGCCCTCCTCACTATGTAAGAAAACTAATGAAATGTTGACTAGATGAAATTATTGCAGTGTGGTTATACACAGATGGTTGAAAAACCATAATCAAAAAGTAGTTATTGACGAATCACGGTCAAACTATGAGGGCATATCTAGTGCAGTCCTGCAGAGGTCAATTTTGGGCCCAGTACTATTCAATATTTTCTTTAATGAAATTTGCAGATGACAAGAAGCTGGGAGGTGTGGCAAGCACTTTGGAGGAAAGTATTAGCATTCAAAAAGAACTTGATTTCTGAATTCAGAAAAATGAAAATCGGAAAACATAAGTGTACAGTACTTCACTTAGGAAAGAAAATTAAAAGAAAAAGTAAAAAATCAGGAATAACTGGCTAAGAGGGTTGATTAAGAGGGTCTTGTGATAAAACTGCAAAAAAATTCTGGAATATGTTAAAAGGGGTATTACTTGTAAGTCGCAAGAAGCCATTTGCATGCTTCATTCAGCATTGGTGAGGCCTCAGCTCGAGTACTTTGTACAGTTCTGGGCACCAAAATTCAGGGAAGATATGGACAAATAGAAAAGAGTCTACAGGACAGCAAGACAAATGATCAATGGCTTAGAAAACCTGACCTATGGCTGTGTTTAGGATCGAGAAAAAAAAACTGAGGTGGGAAGTGATAACAGTGTCCAAATATGTTAAAGGATGTTTTAAAAAAAAAAAACAGGGGGCCAATTGTT
The DNA here is from genome assembly GCF_052426305.1 of Pelodiscus sinensis. Taxonomy (NCBI): domain Eukaryota; kingdom Metazoa; phylum Chordata; order Testudines; family Trionychidae; genus Pelodiscus; species Pelodiscus sinensis. Next base: position 207,392,330 of record NC_143052.1, read on the forward strand.
ATCCATTTCTACTGAAGTACAGACAAGAAGTAAAGGACTTAAATTATCAGCAAGAGAAATTTAGGTTAGATATTAGAAAAAACTCTTTCTCTATAAAGACAGTTAAGCTCTGGTATTTGATGCTAAGTGAGGCTGTTGAATCCTCATCACTGAAGGCTTTTAGGAAACAGATAAATGCCTGTCAAGGATGATCTAAGTTTACTTGAGCCTTTCCTGAAACAGGGGGCTGCCTTTAACTCTTTGTGGTTCCTTCCTGCCCTTCATTTCTATTGTTTTCTTTAGTAGACCAAACCACGGCATAACAAGACTATTTAGGTTTTATGCAAGATTAATGAAATTCCCCAGTCTAGAGAAAAGATTTTTTAAAAAGCAAACATCCTCCAACAACATTGGTGAAAAGATTTGAAGTGCATTCTTCATCTTCTTCAATATGTCTAGGTACTTGGTGCTCAGGAGGGGATTATCTAGTAACCACCAAGAAAGAGACATTGTTCTGCTTTTTCTCTGCTTAATAAGGACCTATTTAACGAATGCCAATATGAGATTAAGAACTGTTGTAAATGAGGGCCCGGGAGAGGGAGTGAAAAGCATTGAGCAGAGAATGTGTGAGTATTTGTTTTAATACACTAGTGCCAATTCTCAGCATGGAGTCTGCAATGGCATTGCTTGTTGAAACACTGCTGAGTTAGATACAGTACTTCAGACCAATTTGGTTTCAAGAAAACAAAAACAATTATTTATTTGCTATGAGATGAGAGAGTGCACTTTCATTATTGAAATCTAAAAAGCAAAGATAGAGTATAACTAGTGAATAGAAAAGTCATGACGTGTTATTAATTATAGAAGACACAAATGTATGGGTTATGTTTATGCCTTAAACTGTCTTCCCAAAAGAGAATGATTTTTTTTCTATTATGTGGTTCCTCCCATAAACACACACACACGCACGCACACACAAAATGAACAGTGACTTGTTTTTTTCCCCCTCTGAGGATTGTAGTGCCTATATTTTTGGTCTGGTTTACTGATATTCATTTTGTATTGAACTGAAGCAGGACCACTCTTTGTCATAGATCCTGTGCACAGGTTCCCAGCATCTGAAGTCTTGTGATTACATCTATCTTGGCTTTCAAAGTGGAGGTAGAATAGTATCACTAGAAAAAAATTCTTGCCATCGTGGTTTCAAGAAAAATAGGGGTATGTCTACACTCATCCCCTAGTTCGAACTAGGGAGGCTAATGAGGGCAACCGACATTGCAAATGAAGCACGAGATTTAAATATCCCGGGCTTCATTAGCATGTTCTTGGGCGGTCACCATTTTTGGAAATTGACTAGCCCAGAAGAACTACCCACATCTACACATGACAGAGAAGGGCGATTCTGAAATAAACCCCTTACTTTGAATTAACAGTTAAACCTCATAGAATGAGGAATGGGGATGAGGTTTAACTGTTAATTCGAAGTAAGGGGTTTATTTCGGAATTGCCCTTCTCTGCTGCGTGTAGACGCGGGCAGTTCTTCTAGGCTAGTCAATTTATAAAATGGCGACCACCCGGGAACATGCTAATGAAGTGCGGGATATTTAAATCCCGTGTTTCATTTGCAATTTCGGTCGCCCTCATTAGCCTCCCTAGTTTGAACTAGGGGGCTAGTGTAGCCATACCCTAGGAAACAAACTATAAAGCATAACGTACATGTAACTAATCACAAGACATCTTCCTGAGGCTTCAGACATCTTCATACAAATAGCTCTCAAAATCTGAATAAGGGGTTATCTCTAAGATGACTGCTTTCCCAATAGAGAACATTGCATAGCTACTGAAGAGGACTGTGATGGACCTGGATCATTCATCCAAGCAGATTCATACCAACAACAGGGGACTGCTGGCACAGGGGGCAGTTTCCCTAGGGCCTGGAAATTCATAGGGACCTAGAGTTCCTGGCTGCCACCATGGCTGTAGTAGCCCCAGACCCTTTAAATCACTGCTGAAGTGCTGCTGTGTGCAGTTCTGAGGGCTGGGAGAGGGCCCAGTGCTGTGATCTGGGCAGTGCTGAGTGCTGACTGTCCCCAGCCATGCTCCTCCCACATGAGGCCCACTCCTTTCTGGGGACAGGAAGGTGCCCCCCCTCCACACTGCCCAGAAGCCTGTAGAAGCGGTCAGCCTCCCTGGGGGTAGGTAGCATGGGTTTTCCATGCTTGCTGCTACTGCCACTTCCAAGGTAAAAAGGGGTGTCTCCTTCACAGTGTTACTTCCTAGTATCCCCAGACACTGCTACTCCAAGTGAGGGATGGATCATCAGGCGGAGCCACGGAGGCCATCGTATTTCTGTGTCTAGTGCCCCAGTTTGCCTTAATCTGGCCCTGAATGTAAATCCATGTAACATAACAGAAAGGTTACCATCAGACAAGCATTATAGATACATATGCACTACATAATATACTACAAGTGAGAATAGTGACTGATTTTTTTCCTCCATTATATGCATGTAAAATATTATTATGTGTACTTCATACATTCATTTTTTATTAATCTATGAGTAAAACGTTATATGGTAATTTCTCAAAAGTGGACTAGTAGTTCAGTTTTGCTCTCATGAATAATTTGCATGTGCAAAGCCCTGGGTTTGGCATGCAATCAGTATTGCATATAAACCTCAGCTACTCAATTTGATTGAATCAGTTATATTTAAACATGCAAATGATTACAAATAAAAGTTTGGAGGCCAGCTTGGAAGCCCATTTTACCATACATGATTTAAACTTTTCTTTCCTCTTTATGAGCCAAATCATGTCAACTTCTCCAGAGTATGTCATGTCCAAAATATGAAACAAAGCAGTTTTATCTCCCACTAATTTGCAAAGGCCTTTTACTGAAACTTAGTATGAGGGATTTTACCCTGTTGTTAGAAATCTAAAAGTTCTTTCATTTTAAGGGAGATTTGAAGTTTTCAATGGTATATTCAGGTAATAACTTGTACTTTGGAGGCATTTCCTTTTTAGTATCTGCATGTATACTCATTGCATTTGTAAACAGCCATCTACTAATTATGCCCGTTTTTATCTGTAGACACATAACATGCAGAATTAACAGTAAAGAAAAGGGTGACAGTTTGAAAAGGAAAAAAACCAGTATTTGACAATTCAATGGCAGAAGTCAATGGACTTCTGTTTATATGCCAGACACCACATACGTTTACACTAGAGCTGAAGTAAAAGAAGGCATATGGACACATGACAGATAAATTAGGCCTGCCAACATCTACAAAGAGAGCAATATAGAGGGGATTTTTTCCACATAGGAAAATGACACTGTTTCCATGTGATCCCCTCTGAATTGAAACCACTCACAAAGAAATCCATGATGTGATTAAACACAAACAGATTTAAATATTTTATTTCATAGAAAACAGAGCCCTCAGACAAAAAAACTGTCTCATTGACAATGCCCTAATGAATGGATAATTGAATCTACTTCAACACGGTAAGGCTGCTATCTCTCTCCCTTTCTTTTACCCATGATCAGCTAGAGCAGAATAATACCTAAGCTGACTGTAGAGCCTTCCTTTTCTAGACAAGGAAAAAGGTATACTACCTGACAGAACACCAGCTTCCCTAATGCCAACCTTCAATTTAATTATAAAAGGAGAAAGGATGCTGAAAAGACTGATGTGTCAGTAACCGTCAAGATCATTAAATCCAATCCCTAAGAACAAAATGTTGAGTCATTTTCAGAAGCCCATAAATGGAATGGCTCCCGGCTTTTATCAAACTCATTTGAATCAGTGCCCAGGCTAGCTGTGCTTATCAATTACAGAAATCTGCTTGCATAAAAATTAAAGCTGCAAGAAAAGTTTTTGTGCCTCTGATAAAAAAAAAAGGCTGCAGAGCTGTTATCTTGAGAGCTGACAGCCATTAGACAGGTAGACTCAGGCTTGAATGAACTCATTAGTTTGTTCAGCTCCCAAGTGCACAGCATTTTGATTTCTGGACCACTAACTAATCTATAGAGACCCTCCAAACTCCAAATGAAGAAAATAAAATACTTTAAAATGGTGTTGTTCATGATTCATATTACATTTTTTATACCTTTCTAGGAACTTATATAAAGAGCAGCCACAGGATACCATTTGCATTGCACAACAAAATCCATTGACAAAACTCTGAAGCTAGGCTATATATTCTGGAGCACCATCTACTGGCACTTTATCTGTTAACTATTTACACACACTCAGCCTTCGTTTGTAACAGGAAGCATCAAACCTACATCAATACATATTCAAAATATTGTGCTCAATTAACACAAATGATAATATATGAATATTTTCAGGCAATGCACAAGGAGAATATTAATTTATATAGACAGCAGAACTTCCTCGTGGAGAGAAAGTCGATACATTTTTGGCACCAGTAAGATCTGTAAATGTGTGTGTACAGATAGCTTGTTGAGCCAACATATCTAGACAACTGGCATCTACAACTAAGCAAATTAGAGTTTCTACAATCATTTTCAATAGTAGTAAATATTTGTGTAATCACCATTACTAACTGTTAAAATGTATCTAGAAGATTGAATTACAATAGTTATTTTTACAGAGCTCAAAACTTGAGATAGCATGAGTTATTCTTGCAAAGAAAATAGGAATGTTATTTTGAAATTGATTATAGTTCGATAAATGTGAATATATTATATTTTTGAGTTTTATGACAAATATTAACATACTGAAGCCAACTTCAAGAAAAAAAATATCATTGTCTATAATTTTTAAACAAATTTCTTATTGCACACACAACATTGACACTCAGATAATAATCTAAGAAGCTACGTTTACTAGCATGGAAAGACTTATCTAAGACATGACACAGTATCAGTTCTAGAATTTTTAGAATATGTTCAAAGAGATTTCTGACTATGCTCAAAATGAAAACATCATAATATACAAATAATTAATTAATTAAAAAAGAAACTAAGATGTAATGGGAACTGCATGCTTCATTCATACATAAAAACCTTGATGTTTTAAATCCTGCCTAGAACTCTGCCTGCCTTTCCTTCTACACCCCACACTGTCCTTTTTACATTGTGCTCCTGAGACCTGGAAAGGCTAATCAATATATGACAGGTCCTTTTTGTCCTCTCCTTCACATCAATATTTCCTTCCATAAAACCACTAGTTCTATGATGCATACTCACAATGACATTCTCGGTGTTTTCTGGTTGTTCACAATACCATAGCAGTGTGTGTTTCTAGACTAGAAATGCTTTGTGTAAGGATATTGTTTTGCATCATTTAAGTATCATGTAAAATTACTGCAATAGATACATAGATACAACACATAATAAATCTGTTCAGAAGCTGCATTTTGTAACCAGATGTATCCCCTCCTTTTTTGCCCTTTTAGCTGTAGTTTAACTAGTTCCTGTTAGGCAAATGTGGTTTAGACAGTTCCTGTTAGCTTAGTAAATATAGTTGAAATAGCTCCTGTTACATTGGTAAGTCCCCATAAAGTTAAATATTTGTTAAAAACACATTGCCCTAACAGGATTAATTGTATTCATGCTTATGAATATATAACTTGTCAATGTGTGCATGAGAAAGAGTGAGTGAGAAACCAATCATGAGACAGCACATCATGTATTCGCTTTTATGGCAAAGGAAAACGCCTGCAGAATGCTTAAATTAATATGACACATGACCAGGTATGGCTTTTTCTCCTCAGAAGGGATGTAACAGCACGCCAAATTTGGGACAGCACCAAACTAGTAGAGCCCTCCCGTGGATCCAAAGGGATTCCGAAGACTCTCCGTTGCCTCACGGCCAATCTCTGGAGAAGCTTATGATCCAACCAGTCTCAGCCAACCGTGAAATTGAAACTAACTCTTGCCGTCTACAGCCTGCCCCCAAACTCTCAGCGTGAATGTGATATGTGTGTAAGTATCGTGGTACCATTAAGAATCTGTACTAATACACAAGTTTCAGTGCTGCTCCAGTTCACCTTTTGTCTGGGATTTTTCCTTGGCTGGCCCAAGAACAGGTCACACTTTTCAAATATCTCAAGAATTTTTCTTACTTTTTTCAAATATGCATGCTAATTATTGTTTCATATGCATGGTTATTTCACTTATGCAATATTTTAGTATGTAAAACAAAAATATTAAACTCTGTAATACAGGAGTTTGGAGATATGTACCAAATAGTTCAAAAGAGCTCTATAGAAGAGAACTGAGAACACACATGATCAAACATCCTACTACAAATCTCTGTAATTTCCCCTGCAAATTTTCATATGCAATATCTGTTTGCTAATATATAGGGTCCCAACATTTACAAGGGAGCTGTGAATACATGAGAGGTTATCCTATGAAACTCCCATGGTTAGACATAGTACTTCAGGTGAGTCCTGCCTTGATTTCCCTCCACCCAGAATGTAAACAAGTCACACATATTGTACATGTCTTCCTCGATGCTGTAAAAGTGCCTGCCATGTCTATACATGGTCTTTTTTAGCAATATAGTATCCCACGGCTAGAGCCTTTCCCTGTTACTGAAATACTCCAACATCCAGGAAAGATATACCGGGGAAGGCATTGGTGAAATATTACGGTAGAGGAGCTGATGGAGCCTTTCCCACTTTTTCCTTTGGAGCCCTTCACTGCAGTATATCATAGACACAGACTGTATAATGCCTACATTTTAGATGTTACCATAATCTGTAGACATAGCAGAACATAGGTCAACAATAATTACTCCAAGGGGGAACTGAAGTTGCCTCATTCACCATAAAGGTAGGCTGGTCTCCTAAAGATCTAGGTAGCATCTGACAGGGTTTTCTTTTTTCATTTTTGTAAAATGCATTGTTTTATGGAGTGCAAAATTCTACCTTCAATACAAATTCTAGACATCTGAAGTGCTGTTCTCAAAATTCTATATAAGTCTTCTCATATTAAAATGAAAAAATAAGTACCTCAAAGTAGCACAGCACTCAACTAGTCATGTATATATTTCAAAAGTTCTTTTTAAAATGTGTTATATTGTATGCAGCACATTGAATTACTCTACAAGGAAGATGTTTCAAGCCCAATATTATTAATTTAATACACAGACACTTTTTTTTTCTGGAAAGTGGAAGAAGCTGAAGAGGTTCTCTCATTCCAGGGATTGCATAGTTTTTAATACCGTTTCTATATAGTTTTCCTTCCACATGTTTCAGGGAAAATACCCTTGAATATCTTTGCATTACAGATTTCCTGTCACGATTACCATGATCAAAATACACAATCTCAGTTTGAGATCTCTGGACCTAAAAATGATATGTGAGCTACATTAAAATTAAAAGTCTTTCCCTCCGCCCCAAACACCTGCAGGAGGGGTTTTGTTGTTGTTGCTTTTTGTTTTGTTTTGTTTTTGCAGGAGCAGAACCAGCAGAAATGTGTAAGACTGTGTGTTTTGTTTGAGGCTACAAATAGACTGGGGAATAGGTCAGGCTGACAAAGAACAGATAAGGCAAGAGGAAAAAGAAACTCAAGACTGCACTTCTAAGTGATGTTCCTCTTTTTTTTTTCCTCATTAGATATTTCTGGTTGCAGAGATCATGAAGCAAAAAGATGTAGCCGTCTTAAGCAATAGAGTGATGCCTGCCTGACTGTTAGGAGAGGGTGAAACAACAGAGCTAAGAGGTATAAAATTATCATATCCATCATTGTCAAGGCCATGTGAATCCTCTGCAATTTGTGGCTATGTGATTTTTTCCCAATATACCATGGAATTAGCATTTTTGTCATACTGTTTGTCATTTTCCTTCAGCTAAGCCCCAAATAGTTTTATTTTTCTGCCCTGCTGGGGACCTGCCTCTCCAGCTTTCTTCAAGAAGAGCCCTGACCACTTTACCTATCATATTGTGAAAAGGACAAGGAGAAGTGGAGGGAGAGTCTTGGGACAGTTTCGGTATGAGGAAGTTAATTGTGTTATGCAAAAGATTGAGATCATTAAAAATTAATGAGAAATTCCCACAAATAAATAGCTGTATTTTGGAAACATTAGTTCCTGGACCAGGGGTATATAACCCAAACACACTAGTCACACAATAGGGAACAATTATATTTACCAGTAAGTTAAGCAACATTCCATGGTAGTGTTAATGATGCAAAATAAGCTTCATGGCAAAAGTTGCATCAACCAGTTTGTTGATAAAATGCTTAGCACCAGTGTAACAAATATTGTGAATATTTTGTTCCCTGAACAAAACTCCTTAAGAATTCCCTTATATTCCAAGAATCTCAGAGGGATAGCCATGGTAGTCTTAATTCAAAAAGAATGAGTGGTCCTGTGGAGCCTCAGACACTAACCAAAATATATTGAATCATAGACTCATAGAGCTGGAAGAAAGGGCATCTTTCTCAGGAGGTCATCAAGTCAGGATCAATCCCAAATAAATCAACCCAGTCAGGGCTTTCTGAAGCCGAGACTTAAAAACTTCTATGGATGGAGATTCCACCACCTCCCTAGATAACCCATTTCAGTACTTTACTACCTTCCTAGTGAAATAGTTTTTTCCTAATATTCAACCTAGACCTCTCCCACTATAACTTGAGACCATTGCTCCTTGTTCTGCCATCCATCACTACTATGAACAGCCTTTCTCCGTCCTCTTTGGAACCTCCTTCAGGAATTTGAAGGATGCTATCAAATCCCCCTTCACTCCTCTCTCTGCAGACTAAACAAATCCAGATCCCTCATTTTCTCCTCATAGGTCATGCGTTCCAGTCCCCTAATCATTTTGGTTGCCCTCCACTGGACCATCTCCAATCTATCCACATCCTTTCTATAGCGGGGGGCCCAGAACTGGAAACAATACTCCAGATGTGGCCTCACCAAAGCTGAATAAAGGGGAATAATCATTTCTCTGGATCTGTTGGCAATGCTCCTCCAAATGCACCCTAATATGCTATTAGCCCTCTTGGCTATAAGGGCACACTGTTGACTCATATCCAGCTTCTCAGCCACTGTAATCCCCACGTCCTTTTCTGCAGAACTGCTACTTAGCCATTCGGCCCCCAGCCTGTAACAATGCTTGGGATTCTTCCATCCCAAGTGCAGGACTCCACACTTGTGCTTGTTGAACTTCATCAGATTTCTTTTGGCTCAATCCTCTAATTTGTCCAGATCACTCTAGACCCTATCCCTGCCCTCCAACATATCTACTTCTCCCCGCTAGCTTAGTGTCATCTGCAAACTTGCTCAGGGTGCAATCCATCACCTCTTCTAGGTCATTAATAAAGATGTTGAACAAAACCAGTCCTAGAACAGATCCTTGGGACACTCCACTAGAAACCGACCGCCAACCTGATATCGAGCCATTGATCACTACCCATTAGGCCCAACAGGCTAGCCAGCTTTCTATTCATCTTACAGTCCATGTATCCAATCCATATTCCCTTAACTTGCTGGCAAGAATATTGTGGGAGATCTTATCAAATGACTTCTTTGCTAAAGTCAACGTATGTCATGTCCACCACCTTTCCCATATCCACAGAGCCAGTTACTTCATCATAGAAGCTAAACAGATTGGTCATGCATGACTTGCCCTTCGTGAATCCATGTTGACTACTCCTGATCACCTTTCCCTCTTCCAAGTGCTTCAAAATGGATTCCTTAAGGATCCCCTCCATGATTTTTCAGGGGAATGAGGTAAGGTTCGCTGGTCTATAGTTCCCTGGATTGTCCTTCCTCCATTTTTTAAAGATGGCCACTACATTTGCCTTTTTCCAATCATCCAGGATGTCTCCTGATCTCCATGAGTTTTCAAAGATAATGGCCAAAGGCTCTGGGATGATGTTTGCCAACTCCATCAGTACCCTCGGATGCATTAAATCCGGACCCATGGATTTGTGTATGTTCAGCTTTTCTTAATAGTTCCTAACTTGTTCTTTCCCCACCAAGGGCAGTTCACCTCTTTCCCATACTGCGTTGCCTAGTGCATTTGTCTGGGAGCTGACATTGTCCGTAAAGACAGAAGCAAAGAAAGCATTGAATACTTCAGCTTTTCCTACATCATCTGTCACTAGGTTACCTCCCCCATCCAATAAGGGCCCCACACCCTCTCTGATCACTCTCTTATTGCTAACATTCCCGTAGAAACCTTTCTTGTTATCTTTCACATCCCTTGCTAGCTGCAATTCTAATTGTGCATTTGTCTTCCTGATAACTCCCCTGCATTCTCAACCACTATATTTATACTCTTCCCTAGTCATCAGTCCAAGTTTCCACTTCTTGTAAGCTTTCTTTTTATCTTTAAACTCACTAAGGATGTCCCCAGTAAGCCAATCTGGTCACCTACCATATTTGCTTTTCTTGCTGCACATCAAGATGGTTTCTTCCTGTGCCTTTAATAAGGCTTCTTTAAAATATTGCCAGCACTCCTAGACTCCTTTCCCCTTCATGTAAGCATCCTAGGGGATCCTGCCCATCAGTTCTCTGAGGGAGTCAAAGTCTGCTTTTCTTAAGTCCAGTGTGTGTATTTTGCTATTCTCCTTTCTTCCTTTGCATCCTGAAATCCACCATCTCATGATCACTGCTTTCCAGGTTATCACCCATCTCTACTTTCCCTACTAGTTCCTCCCTGTCTGTGAGCATCAGGTCAAGCTGTGCATGGCCTCTGGTCAGTTCCTTCAGTACTTGTACCAAGAAGTTATCACCAACATTCTCCAAAAACTTCCTGGATTGTGTGTGTACTGCTGTATTGGTCTCCCAACAGATGTCAGGGTGATTAAAGTCCCACATGAGAACCGGGGCCTGCGATCTGGAAGCTACTCTCAGTTGTCCGAAGAAAGCCTTCTTGCTTTCATGAGCTTTTGTGGGCAAAACCCACTTCATCAGATGAATTGAATATGATGAACCACTATTAATTTATCTGCAGTACTCACTGCACAGTCTCTGTTTTGTTTGTGAAAATGCCCCATTAGAGACAATTCACTGTATAAATGAGAAATATTTCCCGGCTGCACACATTTTTGTATTGTTTTTACAATCTCTGTCTTTAATTAAATATGTCAGGGTATGTCTACACTACCCCGCTAGTTCGAACTAGCGGGGTAATGTATGCATACTGAACGTGCAAATGAAGCCCGGGATTTGAATTTCCCGGGCTTCATTTGCATAAGCGGGGAGCCGCCATTTTTAAATCCCCGCTGGTTTGAACCCCGTGTAGCGCGGCTACACGGGGCTCAAACTAGGTAGTTCGGACTAGGTTCCTATTCCGAACTACCGGTACACCTCGTGGAACCGGTAGTTCGGTGTACCGGTAGTGTACCGGTGTACCGGTAGTTCGGAATAGGAACCTAGTCCGAACTACCTAGTTCGAGCCCCGTGTAGCCGCGCTACACGGGGTTCGAACCAGCGGGGATTTAAAAATGGCAGCTCCCCACTTATGCAAATGAAGCCCGGGAAATTCAAATCCCGGGCTTCATTTGCACGTTCGGTATGCATACATTACCCCGCTAGTTTGAACTAGCGGGGTAGTGTAGACATACCCTCATAGACTTATGAACCCAACAAAGTGAAATATTAAAATAAAATAAAATGATGAGTTTGTTTGCCCTATGGATTTTTCTTGAGTTCACCCTCGTCTATTAAAAATTCAATGGCATTGTTACTTGTCTTTTGCCATGTGGCCCCTCTCACCATTTCATCAAGGAAAATGAGAGGTATACTTCTCTCTCTGGATTTTCAAGACTGTATAATGTTCACTCTTTGAACTGCTGCAAAAATGAGGTTGACTACCTTTTTTAAGTTCTAAAACTTAATATCAGTATGTGTCAAAATAAAAGACTATGAATTGTTTACATTTAGAAAGTCAAAAGTAGGGAATTTCCCCAAAATATCAGGTATTTGGAGTGGGGTTAGGTTCAATTGTAGAGTAGGAGAGACTTGCCCAGCAAAGTGAAAAGGAGGACAGACTGTTGAGGAATGTAACAAGAACAGGTATTTCTCAGTCAAAAACTGGGGGTAGGGGGGTGATTATGGAATAATTTTGTAGTCTGCACATTAGAAATACAGCTTCCACAACAAGATCCTGAATGAACAGCATACTGTGTGTGCACTCTACTCCACTGTATTTCACTATTTACTGAGCTCACTTCATTCTTAATTAATTTTGTTGTACTTAGAGGTAGGTAATATTAGGCAAAGATCTTAGGACAGTCAATAATTATAATACTTTCGCTAGAATACTGCAATACATGTGCCCTTTGGGATGAACTATTCAGTGACATCCACTCTCTGGTCCAAATCAGAAAATCTTCTTTTAACATTGATTTGCATTTATTTTACTTTCAAATATCTTCTTTTCAATCTACCTGGAGAGTTAGATGAAGTTTGAGTCTGCCTGGGGGGAAAACAGTTTTTACTTTACTATCCATTATATTAATTATATTTTTAATTATTAGTATTTATTATTATCGTCATAATCTATTTCTTGCTTTTGTGTTTTGGATCAGTCTGAAGAAAGCCTTGTTTTGACCCCTACTGTAATAGGATGGGGTGGGGAAAATATTCTGCACATGGGTGAGTACCACAAAGTGGCAGGATCCTGTACTTTGTTTCTTTTTTTGCTAGGCACAGTGGCCTGGTTTCTTTTTTAACCCCCTAGTTATGTGTGGCTGCAATCTGAATTGTATTATTGCAGAGCCATTTTACTATACAAAGTTAAAAATTACATTTAATTCACTCTAGATATAAACTGGCTTGTTACTGCTACCACACATGAATTTGCGTTTGTCTGTCAAGGTCAGGGCCAGGAAAGATTCATTGTTGAGTTTACACCTTTGTCACTAAGATGGGAATATGTCCCTTTGTAAGATCTTTCATAGTTAAAATATCCTCTAGCAGTTTGAAAATACATTAATTTACTGTTTGCAAAGATCTAACGAGATAACAAGAGTTGCTGCTATAATCATGTTTTAATGCTGCTGTTTGAATAGTGCAGTACATGCTATCTGCTACCCAATGCACAACGCTGCTCTACATATGAGATTCCATATGGATCACTACCCAAAAGTGAATGAGTTAAAAAAAAACCCAGCTATCACCAAGAAATGTCTTAATTTTAGTTTGTTCTGATTGTGTAACACATCACTTGCTATATGTCTGGAAATGAAGTAGATTACAGATTAATGTGATTTTTTTTGCTGAGTCAGTCCCAGTCTCACTAGTGATCTATTTGGATAAGTTAATTTCTTGCTCTATTTGATTTTACTCTACTTTGGTAAATGAAACAATGAAAAGCACTCATCTATGTCCCTTAATCCTTTCTTTATGAAATATGCATATTTTGAGACTTTGATGTATCTAATATTGATGTGACCTTACATCTGAGGCATGTTCAGCTATATGATGAACTTTAAACCAGGAGGAAAATGACATTTTTAATACTGTATTGTTGGCAGATGACTTCAAGAATTAATTGCACAAAGGAAGAGCAGCTAGTCTGATTGGAACTTCATCTGCACACAGAAACTGCATGGTTTTCTCTCACAAGAAAGTGAGTACTTCAGATAAATGTTTCCCCAACTTCTAAAATATAACTTATGTTCCTCAAGTGGCACAGGACCAGAATTAGAGTAGGGGCTCTGAGATTATGCCTTTTTCAGCTCCTCCCTGAAGTCACATCTCTAGACAGACTTCCTCTGGACCATGTCCACCGGATGCCTTTGAGGACCGATGGGTGCTGACCATGGTTCTCTGCTCTGTGTTCTCTTCTGGCTATCTGCATTTGATCTTGTGACCTTTGCTACAATCCCTGTTTTCTCATTTGTCATCCCCAGAGTTTACATGAGGCCTTGGTTCTGTGGCTTCTGCCCTTAGGCTAGGCAGAAAGGACTTTATATGTGTGCAGGCTTTATATCTGAGAGGCTCCACCTCTCAAAACAATCAATAGTTACAGTGATTCTTTCCTCCAGCAGAACCAGATCAGTTGAGTCCCCAATCACGGGTATTTAATTTTCACTATCGGAGCTTCAAGTAAGTCTGTGTAATACCACCACTCACTTAGGAACACTCCTGCTGGCTATTGGTAAAGATTCACTAGCCTTCTATATTATCCTCTATCCTCTCCCCACCTCAGTTTTGTTCCAGGCTTCTTAAGTCACATCATATGTTATCCTTGTCTTGTTTCAGCTTTGCTCCTGACCTGCTTCAGCCTTGCATCTTTTTTCTGACCCTTAGACTCTAAACCAGCTTTAATTGTTAGCCTACATCTGGACCTTTGAGTTCCATCATGATTTTGCTTGTCTACAAACTCTGACCCAAGTTCTGAGCCACAGCCTGTCCCCAGACTTCAGTTTCAGCACTGCCTATGGCCTAGCACTATTTCAAAATAACTTAGTCTGCATCTACACAACAGGCAGTTATGATGAAATAATGTTGAAATACTGTCAAGATGGAATAGTGGTAGAAATGTAGACTTGTTAGTTTGGTGCAGCTGAAAGAAAAAACAGGACTGTGTGTCCATCTTTTTGTCTACTAACTTTTTTTTCCAAACACCAAACTTATTCCTTTTTAAAAACTCAGTCCTTTTTTTATAACTCACACCAAATTCCTTTTTAAAAACTCTCAGTTTGCTTCACTCCTTCTGGAATCTTAGTTTTAGCTTATGTGGCATAGAAGAGTGAGAGTAGCTGTTGGAACTGGGGAAGAAGATGACTGATAATTTATGCCTGCAGAGAAGAGCACCACAACTTGAAAACTTCCAGGGATTATTTGTTTTCCACATTCTGGTTTCCATTTTGACAATTCTGTTTCCATCAAAGTTTGTTTCTTTTTTTTTTCTTTATGCGGAACATGTTTTATCCTTTTCCTTTTAAAAAAAGAATGAGATAAGATCAAAAGAGTCAAATTCCAATGAAAAATGGGTTAACAGTCACTTCCATTTTCTAAGAAGAGCTAAGATCCACATAACTTTCCCTTTTATGTACACATCTTATTTCCCTTCTTTCACTTTCCTCCATCTGCCCCTTAGTGTCAAAAGGATATTCTCTTATCTGTGTCATTAATCATCTTTAACATTCAGCTAAGAGCCTTATCCACGGCAATATTTTCCTGTGTTCTCTATTTTAGTTTCACCTCACCACAGGAAGGTCTTTAACACTGTGATCCAAAGATACAGTAGGGTGCACTGTTTTGATCCCTCAATATGTTTTATGTGAGGGTCTTCATTATATTGCATCTTGTCAACCAACACTGTCCAAGTGTGACCCAATTACAATAAAACATTCTTGAGTATGATGAACAAAAAAGGCTTCATCTTGCAGTGCCATGAAACTGGTTAATATTGATATGATGATGATGGCCACCCTCTCTTCAAATCAACGGAAAATGATTCCATTACATTTCAAACTGTTCTTACATGTAACATTTTATTTGTATAGCAGTCAATTAACTTGGGTAAACCAAATAAGAGAAGAAACATTACTTTAAACCACCTGTGTGGCTGTTTTTAAAAAGGTGTCAAGATAGAAGAGAGAAACCCCAGAAGACACCACTGAACAAACTTCATATATAATGTAGTATACTTAATTCTTCTGAAACTGTGAATGGCTTTACTTGTTAAATTGCTCTCTAAACATAGATGCTTTTACCCCCTTACAAACATGCTACTCTGCATGTGAAAAGTCTCAAATTACAGGAGTATTCAATGGAATATGTTTTCATAGATTAAGGAATAATGTATTAGCATATGAACAAAAAGACATGTCCATGTCCCCCCTACCCCCCAATTATTACAGTGGAAATAATCAAGGAATTTCACACAGAGGAAGAAATCTGATAATCGTTTATGAAATTCAGTGGCAAAAACTGTTTTTTGGTAGTTTATGCAGTATATGTTCTTAAAATTTCTGATTAGAGTTAGGCAAAAAAATGCATTTTGTAATTATTCATTTCATCTTTTTAATCAACTCACTGTGCTTTTGTGTGTAGACCCCTTGTGTTCACATGCTATGATACTTTAGTAAACAAGTTTGCTGGTAGGAATATCTACAGAAGCAAGAATATTTCAATGAATGTTGCGTATATTTATGGGAAATTCATGTTCTTATCAGCAAGCACTCAGACCAAAAATAGGATTGTAAGTATCACTCTTAAGCAAGGAAGTAGATCATAGTATATGATCAAAACTCAGGTTCTCAATAATGCTTGAATTTTTATTTTTTACTATTAGAGAAGTAAATAATTATCAGAGCAAATCAGTGCCCGTTAGGGAGGAAGGAGGGGGCTGAAGTTTCCTCCCATTTATTCAGGAACATTGCTGGCTGTTCCCCTTCTTCAGGGAGTGAGGGGAAAGTGCACAGTTTGTTGAATTTCTCACTCTGGCCAGGGAGCACAGGGAGCAGATGAACCTGGACCTGCCCGAATTGGGGGGACATGAACCCCTCCCCAGGCTGTGCCTGCAGGAACTGCAGTGGCCATGAAGAGGTACTTTTCACTTGATCCTGAACTGCTGTGGTGAGAGAGATTTAGAGTATTTTTTTTTATTTTTGGAAAATAACATGAATATTTACAGACTTCAGTTGAATCATTCTCTGGGATGAGGCTGGGGATGAAAGGTTCAAATGCAGGCTGCACCTAGCAAGAGAGGATTATCCCAGTCCTCTCTCACCTCAGCATCTTGAGGGCAGGTCAGATGCACTTCTTATGGTTGCTGCAGCTCCAGTGGGCACAGATGGGGAGGGAAGCCACATGCCCTGGCTGGGGCAGGTCCAGGTTCAGGTTCAGGTTCATCTGCCCTCTGTGCTCCTTGGCCACCATGAGGAATGCATCAAACTGCAATTGCCCCTTGCTCTCTGATGAAAGGGAACAGCCAGCAATGTCCCCATATGCCTGTGTGTAGGGATGCTCAGGGCTCCTACAGCCCCATATGGAGGTGATGGTGCCAGCTGTTGTCACCTGCCTGGTGATTCTGTCTCTTTCTGTATGGTTTTATGAGAAGCAGTCTCACTCCAGGCACATCTTGTTTTGCTGGCACAATCAAACCCTGACTTGCTTTAAGTTATAAAAGGAAGCTATATTCTGAATCTGGTGAGCCTACCTCTTACCATTGAGAACAAGTTCTTGAATAAACAGACAGACATTCTCAAATATAAAGTAGGTATGGGTCCAGGCCCCCTGAGGGGGGAGACAAATGAGGCAGCTGCTATGCAGCCTGATAATTAAGCAGTGGTGGCCGGAGCACTGGACCCTTTCAAATTACCCACAGGGGCCCAGTAATATTGTCCATGAGGCTCCGAGGGCTGGCTACTCTGCCCATACCCCTTCTTCTTGAGGCCTCACCCCTTCTGAAGGCACAGAGCCAGCCCTTCACACCTCTCCTGGGGGCCCGTGGAAGCTGTTGGACCCCCTGCATATGTCTCTCTATATATGACATTATGGAATATGGAGTGTAATTCATATTATTAGTATTGCCAATTTCTACAAAAATTACACTAGAACAGCAAAACCAACTATAATATATCCTCTCCACAGAATAAAGAAACATTGTTTTACATAATTTTTCTCATTATGGTTCTATCAAAATGTCATTAAACTACTGCAATGGGAAGCAGCCCAACACAGCAACATTGTACAAGGGATCTTTACGGATCAAGCTTATAAAAAAAAAGGAAAATACTGTTAAATAGTGACATTGAATCTAAAATTCATCTTACACTGAAGTTTTGCATAAAGCAGACTAGATATACCCCATAACTCAGCAACTGAACCATTTATGAAGTGCTTTTTTTGCCTTCCCGCTTTAACTAAAATGGTGTCCTTTTCTAAAATAAGAGGAGGTATTTCAGAACTAAGCATCACTTTAAAAATATGCAGCCCTTTCAAAACTTAGTGACCCCTGGCATATTAAATTGTGAACATTTTTGACCTTTGATCCGTGAAATAAAGCATCTTTTGTGTAATGCTTCTGGGCAGTGTCTGCCTAAAACTATGTGCACTCAGGCATAAATTACAGATTAGAAAAAAGGAGACTAAAATATGGTCAGTGACAGTTTATACTGAACATAACCAGGGGAATAGAGTACACGTCACTTAATAATGAAAAATTGATAAATATTTCAGAATCCAGAATACAGTTGTAGACTAAAAACATGAATAAAATGCTTACCATATCTAAAAATATAGTGCTGTTGCTAATGTTCAGAGCAAGGCTGACATGAGCTACTGAGTGATGAGAAGGTAGGGTTCCAAGTTCAATTTTACATTAATTCATTATATGCCCTAGCTACTGCAAACACAGCAGCCAGATTTATTGCATAATAGAAACTCTGCTTGTGTTGACTTATATTATACCTTTTAAAGAGGCAGAGTATACTGGGGTAAGGAAGGAAGGAAGGCTTTTGCAGGGTAACATAGAGGCATTATGCACAAGTGTCATGAGGAAGTGGCAAGAGGTGTTCCTTGCTACATATATTCTAGAGGTGTAGCAAGTTCTCTTCAACAACAGCTAGTGCTCTCTAGTATGAATGCGCAATAGGAGGAATTTGATGCTATTTTCATGATCTTGTCTAGCTTAGCTCTACCTATTTCAGTTCTCCAAAGAGCACTAGTTCCCTGTGCATAAACCCACAGTATACATTGGAACACTAGGAACACAGTTGTGCTTACCTACTGTGGAGGCATGCTAGGGAGAAAGGGAAGGATGGGGAAGGATTATTTACACACCTCCTAATCTATCACATCCACATGGGACAGGAACAATTTCCCCATTTATTTCTGACTGGTTGGCAATTTTGTGTCTGTATGTGTATGAGACACAGTAAAATGGACTCTAGGATGGTGATTAACGTCCTCATGAATCTTGATTGAGAGCAGGGACTTGAACATCCCAGAGGAGTACCTTAAACACCTGGCTGTTCTGGGGTGGGGTGGTGGATATCTCTCTGTCATGTGTTTAAATTCCATATTTTGGAAGGACGTGGTTTTGAAACCAATTTATTTCACAACTTTCCTCCTCATGACCATTAAAGAAAACTTGCTACATAGATACTTACATGCCACACATAAAGAGTGAAAGTCATAGAAAGGAATTAATATTGAATTCTGTAATATAGGAGAGGGGCCTGAAGATGAATGGAATCTGAAGTGTATCTCAAACCCTCTAGTGTTGCTCACATAGAAATATCTCTTCTCCAAAGAAAGCTTTCTGAAAGTGGAACTCCTGCACAACCCCCAACACACATTTTTAAAAGCCTAAACCAAGTCTTGGAATCACTTTTAAAAGGTTGGAGAAAACAGAACTTAATGGGACTGACATCCCCGTCAAACACACTAAAACTAGAAAGAGGAGCAAGGGAGGAAGAACTTCCCAAGATCTCTCACGGAGTTTTCCTTAGTTTTTCTTTTAGAGTGCAGATATAACACCATTCTTGTGCCATGGGCTCATTTCCCAGACACTGGGGTTCTTGGGGGATCACTGCAGATCATGGGAGAATCTTCAGAGATGACAGCTGTCCCAAGCCCTTAGAAGACTCTTTCCAGTCACCTGAGTGAACCTCTTTCAAGTGGCAGGCTCATGCCTCCATTTAATTTTGGTGTGAGGATCTTGCAATCCAACTGTTCTCTGACTGGTCTCTGGGTTGTACCCCTTGGGAGGGACTATGCAACCAAGCAGGTTCAACTGGGCTTGGACTCTGTCAGAGTTCTCCTTTGGGATCCTGTGTCATCAATTGTATATAGTAACAAAAGCAGTTTCTCCAAAATAAAATATGATTTATTTTGCCTAGACAATACATAGAGATTAGTGATGTAGGTTTAAAAACAATAAGGGCCTGAACATATGCTATGCTTGGTATTTCCCATAAGCCCTAAGTAGTCATGGCTTAGCCTTAGTGCCCACCTATTCTCTGTGGAGAACAAGTCATAGCATTTTTGCTATAGACCCTGACTCTCAGTCACTGTGTCTTAAGTGTCAGCCTCCCAGCCTGCAGACACTTTCCCCTTCACTCTTTGTCAGAGGCACTTTTTATCAGATCAGTGTCTTTTGACCTCTCTCATAGCTTGAGATAAACAATCCCATCAACAGCATTGAGTCTGAGGGGTTCCTCTTCTCAGTTATAAACCTTACTGTTGTGTCTGAAGATTTTTTTATCATTTCCACTGTTTTAACCTGCCATTCTGGGTCCTTTATAGCCTCCTTTAACTGGTTATGTCACAAGTAACAATCCTAATGTCATGTGTTACCTACACAATGAGGTTTTTTATTTCTTTATTTTACCTATTTATTTGACATTGGGGCAACCACTGCTAGAATATTGTGTCCACTATTGGTGCTCACAAATATAAAAGGATGTTGATAAACTGAAGAGAGTTCAGAAAGCACCACATGAATGATTAGAAAACATGCCTTATGATTCACTCAAAGAGTTCAATCCATTAAGCTTCATATAAGGCCAGGTCTACACTGGCAGAGAAAATAGATGCTAGATATATAACTCCAGTTATGTGAAATGCTTAACTGGAGTTCACTTACCTTCCATAGATTTTCTGGGGCAGCCCCACAGCATGAGGTGACAGGAATACCACAGTCAACAGGGGACACCCTGAGCATTTGATTTAGAAGGTCTCTACTAGACCCTCTAAATCAGATCCCAAAAGATCAAGTGTTGGAGCATCAATCCTCTGATAAAAGAGAATTAAGTTCTTCATAAGAAGAAAGATAAGTCAATAGACATGATTCTAGTCTATAAGTAGCTGCTATATGAGGAGAAATATTTGATAATGGGATCTTCAGTTTAGCAGAGAACAGTGTAGCATGGTCCAATGGCTGGAAGCTGAAGCTAGACAAATTCATATGGAAAATAAGCCATTTTTAAAATACTGAGTATAATTAACCACTGGGGCAAGGATCATGATGGTGCCATATCTCTAGCGGCAGTTGCTCCCAGAAGCCCTTTTAAAGGAGGATCACCACCACAGAGTGGGCTCTGATTAACAAGCAATATAGTCCTGGTTGTATTTCCTTTTTCACTCAGTCTTGGGGTACATAATGAAGTCAGTCACCCTACCCATCATGGAGCAGCCTCCTTGTCTGTGTCACTCCCATCCTTTTCCTCAGTCATCCCCATCTCTACAGAATACTTTTTGTGAAGTCGTGGGATGTGGGATGGCAGTGCCAAGAGAATTGTTTTCACCCTCCTGGGCAGAGGGTAGGTGATATATGCATGGAGGATCACATTTTCATAAAATTGGAGGACCCAATCTGACCCAAATATCTGATGCAGTCCGTATGTCAGTGATGTATTTGTCAACAATTATTTTTTTCAAGAAAGAACCTGATTTTGTTTGAAATCTGGACTCCCAAGAAATGATAATGCTAGACATAGAAAGAGTCTTGTCATAGAAAGGTTTAAGTATAAACATTAAATAAATACAACTAAATATTTTCAAGGTATTTTTAATGCATCAATATTGCATCATCAAGATATGTATCACCATCAATTATGCAACCAATTGTATGAATTCTTACATATGCCAAAGCACATTAATACAATATGAACTTTTTTAGTAGGGTGTGACGCTGTCAGGAAAAAATGCAATGCACCTAGATAAACTATATAAAATTTCCTAAGTGAACCATTTGTGCTTAACCATAAAACCATAAATATAACTTGAAAACTAAAAGAGAGAGGTATTGTATAGATTCACAAGGGTAGCCGAGTTGGTCTGTAACTGAAAATCTTAAAAAACAATGAATGGTCTAGCAGCACCTTAAAGACTGACAAAACATGTAGATGGTATCATGGGCTTCTATGAGTATAATGACCATTCACAGTTGTTACATTTTTTTCTAGGTATTAAATAGACAGAACTGGAAGCCAAATAACAGAGATTCATTTAAAGTCCTTTCTGAAGAATCTAGCATGTTGCCTCAATACAACCACTGTGCAGAAATATGTGGTAAAGACTGCACATCTCTTTTAATGTAATCCATCACATGAACAAGGCCATTTATTTAAGAGAAACCCATAATTTAAAAAAATGCAACAAATTCTAGTGAAACAAACAAGGCCATAATTTTAAACAAGTGTCCCTATTTGTGAAAATATAATTCTGCAAAGATCCAGGTTAGTTTGCATTGTGCTTATTTGGGTACAGGTTGGACCTCACTAGTCCAGGATCCTCAGGACCTAAGTGGTCCCAGATGAGGGAATTTGCCAGACCAAAGAAGGTCCCCTGCCATCAGCCGCCACAACTGCTGTCCCTCCCCGCCATCAGCTCCTCTGGTCCTGCTGCTGGGTGGTGACACACCGCCCCGGCCCCACTGCCATAGCTACTGCTTCAGCCCCACTTCTGGCATGGCAGGTTGCAGCCCTACCCCCCCTGCCATCGCACCAGCCCTGTTTATGCCGATTGGGTTGCAGACTTGTGGTGGCCCCAGCTGGATTGCCACAGCCTGGCTCTGATGCCACAGCAGCAGATGGGCTTCCCCTGCTGGGCTGCTATGTCTTTGTCCCCACTGCCAGGCCAGCACGCAGCCCCACTCGGGCTGCTGTGGCACAACCCTGCTGCTGGGCCGGCACCCATGGGCTGCCCGTGCCCCCCCTAGCCCCATGGACTGCTGAAGCCCTTGCTCCACTACCATCGGCTTTGCCTTTTGCGGGGCTCTCAGCTGCTGGCCCTCCTGCCCTGGGGCACTCTCGTTCAGCAACATCTGTGGCCTGCTGGACCATGGATGTTGCCAGACAAGAGAGTTCTGGATCAGGGAGGTGCAATCTGTAGTAGAAGGTGCATGTCTATGGTATTGCAAGAAAATTCTAGACAACAAGATCAGGTTCAAGTTTCAGGGTTGGGATCTCTTTATCATCATTAACTTTTTAAAATTAAATGTCTGTGGTTTTTTATATTATATGAACATAAAACATATAAAATCTTAGGGCATAGTATGTCCCATGTAGGGACCAACTTCATTGGCTGTTCCTATTCTCCAAAGTGCAGGTAATGCTTTCTGTATTCAAGCAGAGAATGGGAATGGTGGAAAAGAAGGATTCAGCCTCATGCCTGGTTGCCCATATCTATCAGCAGCTGGTAAAATTGACATGATAGCTTGCTGCAGCAGTGGTGATGTTCCTACTTTCTGTCCCACCACACACATACATCAAGAGGAGGTCAGGGCCACATTCTGATGGCTTCTTGTAAAACAGTAACTTTTGGAGTTTCCACTGGGTCAGTAGAACTCTGTTCCCAACATGAGCCAAAATATTCACAATTGAGCTCTGAACAACCAAGGGCCTTTAAGAATCTGACAAACTCTTTCTCTCACGGAAATGAATGGGTTTATCTAATTCATAAAAAGAAAATAGGGTGAAAAATTCCCAAAGAAGAATGTTTCACTCCAAAAAGCACTGACTTGTGCTGACAGTAGCTTAATCCACACCAAGGAAATGATATTCGAGTCTGGTTAAAGAAAACTTATTTGAACAGCTTGATTGCTACTATAAACTTTGCACTAGGAGGTTAGCCACAGTATTATCCCATGTGTGAAAGTTTGCCTGGCATACTATGGTTTATGAATATATAGATTGTATCCCTATGAACCAATTAAACATTATGCATGGAATAGAACTGTAATTGAAACAGCTGTCTCCCTTTAGAACTCAGTGCTTTTGAATTATCCCTGCTTTGCCTAAGTCATGAAACAGCATATTTCTTGGCAAACTGCTGTTAGAGTTAACCTAACTACGACAGACTATAAAAGGAAACTCCGTGAGACAAATCACCTCTCTCTCCTTCCTGTAGTGAGTTAAGCAGCAGAAAAAGCTAGGGTGGGAGGAGTAAAGGAATAAAGCTGAAAGGTCCAGCATGTTTATGTTGTCATGATATATTAGGGTAAATGGTACAAAAAGACTATAACATTTGGAAACTCCAGAATTACATGTACAGATAGTAGATTGTGCCAGAAAGATTTAAGGAAAATATACTGCAGCCTTTTCATCTGGTGAAGCAGTTAACAATTGGGCTAGCTAAGCCCATGGAAGATGCTGGAGGGTGGTTTCAGTTGTGATTGCAGCTATTTAAGTACTAGTCATGGTGTGTTTGCTTGTTGGAAGGGAGAGATGGACACTTTAAAGGATTCTGCTCACGACTGACTGATGGCACAAGGTTGTTTCCAATGGATTTGTTAACTGATGGTTTCCAAAGGAAATATACGAAGTATGGTGTGTGTCACAATAGCATAGAAAGCTCATATAAAATAACTTTACTACATAAATATTTAAGATGCAATCTAGGATAGGTGTGAATGTTAACAGATCGTTTGTTCATTGACTCATACAAGAAAACACAGCTAAACCACTTCCATTGGAATCCCACCAGACAGGAATTAGGAAGACTATATGTTTGGTTAGGAGTTGGCAATAAGATGGCAATAGTTCACCAGGGTTAGCCCCTAGCAGATTGGCAACATCACATTCACTTGCACCTCTGTAGGTACGGGTGACTACAGCTCTGATTGGCTATGGATTGCTATTTCCAGCCAATGGGAGCTGTGAGAAGGAATCACTCATACCTGTCGAGATCCAGATGTGTACAGTGGCACTGACTCTCCATGGACTAACCCGGGCAAACCAAATCCAGCCCAATGGGTCAGTATGTTCCCACTGCTGTGTTAGACTATGTAAAATCTTCTGTTACCAATATTGTGGGGATGTTTTATGAATAAAGCATTTGGGGAAGGTGAAAGCAGAATTCAATCCATTAATTTCAATGGGAGTTAGGCACCTTGGCATTCTAAAAAATCCCACTATGCTCCTATCTGCATTTTAAGACTCCTAGGCTACGTCTAGACTGGCATGATTTTCCGCAAATGCTTTTAAAGGAAAAGTTTTCTGTTAAAAGCATTTGCGGAAAAGAGCATCTAGATTGGCACGGACGCTTTTCTGCAAAAGCACTTTTTGCAGAAAAGTGTCTGTGCCAGTCTAGACGCACTTTTGTGCAAAAAAGACCCGATCGCCATTTTTGCGATCAGGGCTTTTTTGCACAAAACAAATCTGAGCTGTCTACACTGGCCCTTTTGCGCAAAAGGACTTTTGGCCGAACGGGAGCAGCATAGTATTTCCGCAAGAAGCACTGATTTCTTACATGAGATCATCAGTGTTCTTGCGGAAATTCAAGTGGCCAGTGTAGACAGCTGGCAAGTTTTTCCGCTTTTGTGGAAAAACTTGCCAGTCTAGACACAGCCCTAAAGTATACCTTTAAATATCTGTCTCTCACTTACTACCAAGAACGCTGACTTTTCTGCACTTCAGTCATGGCCACAGGTCATGATAGAGGGAAGGCCTGCCTACAGAGGACTTGTTACTGTTAACTCTGAACATTGCCTTGCATATCATATAAAAAATGTGAGCTCTTTATTTGTTGGCTTGTATGTACAATGATTTATATTTATTATATCCTATGCTCTCTGTATCACACTTCCACATGTATATGTTTTTTACTTACTAATTCACCATCTTTCCTTCACTCTTGTCTCTCTTCTCATTTCCTCTTTATCCACTGTTAGTTTTCTTTCTCACTCTCCCCCCCTTACCCTTTTTTCCTGAAAACTACATTTTTCTTCTTTGGATTGATTGTACAGTTTTATACCTATCTAAATGAAATAATCTATATCCAAATATGTTAAACACTTGACAGATTAGATTATCAAAAAATCCTTCCATCAAAGACAAATAAAAACTTCTGGCTTCTCGCTGACTTACAGAGAAAAAAAATCCTCTGATATATCACATTTCAATAAAGGTAATACATTTTGCAC
Organism: Pelodiscus sinensis; assembly: GCF_052426305.1. Taxonomy (NCBI): domain Eukaryota; kingdom Metazoa; phylum Chordata; order Testudines; family Trionychidae; genus Pelodiscus; species Pelodiscus sinensis. Next base: position 207,418,123 of record NC_143052.1, read on the forward strand.
ACATTATTCATAGGAATTCAGAAATGTTCTTAATTAAGATGTGCATATACTTTGTACTTGCTAACCAGACAACCAGTGTGGTTTATATAAAAGACTTCTTGAATGTGCTAATGCTCTGTTGCCCCAAGATCCTAAAACAATAAAATATTTAATGATTTATGGATCAAGAGAGTTGAAGAACATCCACAGAATTTAGAGAAGAATGAACTCTGGCAAAGAAGGTTGACAAAGATGTATGAAATCAAGGCGTTGTTCTTCCTGGTAGACAAAGTACAACAATTTTTCTTGTAAATAGGAATTTCATCATATCTCTGGTCAATTTGCTGATATCTCCCCAACCTTGATACAAAAAAGTCTACAATAAAAATGAACACAGAACACTAAATCAAGGCTTTTTCATGGGTTGAGATTGTATTCTGAGTATGAAATATTGCTTGAAAAATATATTACCATTTTCTTTTCTTTCTACACTTAGCTGAAACAGTGTGGTCTAAAGGTATATGTAAACTGTTCATCTTAACCTTAAAAATGTCCAAGATCTCAACTACTAATGCTAGAATGAAATAATAATTTGAAATATACTTTAACATATGTTTCAGAAAACCAGTATCTCAAAAATAAAAATCAATCTAGGATCTGTTCCAAACCATAATTTAAGCGCACAAATAGCCCAACTGACATTAATTCACACCCATGTGATTACAGTTGTCTATGTTCTAAGTACTTAGCTGGATTTAGATTCTGCTTAATTAAAGCTGAAAACTTATCAAAATCTGAAAAAGTCATTGACCCAGGGTTTCAAAATCTCTTGAACTTATCGTTAAAATTGAAACCCACAGCAAAAGTGATGTCCTCCCAGCAAGGCCTCAGAATGAGTTGGATTGCAAGGTCATAATCTGGCCTTTCTTTAGCAACCTATAAGGAAGAGGGAGTTGAGGGAAAGAAGGAAACCTGTCCCCACAAGCCATATCTGGCCTGTGAGGCTACTTCCTCCCTCTGCCCCTCCCAGAAGTAAGCCAGTGCTGGCACTCCAACCTCATGAGAGGGACTGTAGCACTAGTACAGTCACTACACTTTGAAAACCACTGCTGCAGAGGGTCCAGAAAGCAATGGGAGATAAACCATAGATCCACTAGACCTATGAATCTAAGCCCTGGGGCCAAAACAGTGGAGTTCCATAAATCCACTGAAGGCTGGAAGAGAGATGAGTACCACTGAAAAAGAGAGAGAGCAGAAGGTACAGAAGGTGGGAATTATGCTGAAGATGCTGTGCTCTATTCAGACTCTTGAATTAGAAATTAACAGATTAAATGGTTATGCATTGTGGAGCATAAATTGAAACCTTTGCAAACACAACACTCGGTATTATATTCAAAACATAAAATTAAAAGAAGTAGAAGAATGGTTGAGTTCGCAGTGAGTCCAATTTCAGTCCAAACACTGAGGTAGCTCTAAAGAATTACAACAGGAAGTTGTGGAGATATTTGCCTTTAAATGTCTGGGTTGGATGAAAAAGATCATTCCCATCCTGCCCACACTTCAAAGGATATTTCTCATGTTGCTTCTACCCACACCCTTCTCAGAAGCCCTTGTCATTTTCCCTAAAGATCTCTTCAGTCCTATGATATTCAGATACCTTGGAGACTACACACTATGACCTGGTCTACACTAGGGCCTTAGTCCAAAATACAGCCCCCAAGTTCAAATTTGTAAGTGGTGCGTCCACACTTTCAAGCCCATTCCGGCATAAGGAGCCACAGAATTTGAACTCTTTATTCCTGCTTTTCATGAGGAATAATACTATTTCTGAACTTGTGAGTCCAAAATAACATTAGTGTGGATGCTCCAGTGCCGCTAATTAAAAATAATTAGTCTCCAAGAGACCTCCCGCAGCTCCCCAGAGTACTTTCTGGGACTCTTAACTCCAAGGCAGAACATCCACATTAACGGAGCCTGCCTCAGACTACATTTGAGTCTTCCCCATAGTGAGAAGACACAAGTTTGTAAAATCAGGAATCCAGAAGACAAAATTTAGTATAGGCAGTCCCCGACTTACATGGATCCGACTTACGTCGGATCCCTAGATACGAACGGGGTGAGGCAACTCCCGCACATGCGCAGCAGCATTCCCGGGGCTCGCTCACCTGGGTCCTAGGATCCTCCTTCTCCTCGGGCCGGCTCCGACTGGGGTCCCGCAGAGCTGCCGGGCAGAGGAAAAGTGCCTCCCCCTGCCAGCAACAGGCTGCCCCCTCCCCTGAGCAACAGGCTGCCGAAGAGACAAAAGCAGCCTCTCTGCCCCTCCTCCCCTCTATACATGCCGGGCTCCCGGAGCGCAGCAGCGTCCCGGGGCTCGCTCACCTGGGTCCTAGAATCCACCTCCTCCTCCTCTTCGGCCGGCTCCAACTGGCCTCTGCCTGCAGCAGCTGGCCACAGGGACAGGGATCCCGCAGAGCTGCCGGGCAGAGGAAAAGTGCCTCCCCACGCCCGCTGCCCCCCCCACCCCCGCGGCCTCGCATCCTGCACGCCTCCCCCCTCCCCCCCCTGCCAGCAACAGGCTGCCCCCTCCCCTGAGCAACGGGCTGCCGAACAGCAGACAAAAGCAGCCTCTCCGCCCCTCCTCCCCCTATACATGCTGGGCTCCCTGGGCAAACAAAGACTCCACCAAAACAAACAAAGTGCTGGCCTCATTGTGTTAGCAAAAAAAGGACCCTCCTCCTAGAACCCTGGGTGGTGTGTGGAAATAAAGCTATTAGCTCAAAGCATGGTGCAGAGCTGTTTGGTATTTGATGAGTTACTCCTTTAGTCCTGAGTTTGTCACAGGGACAGAAATAGATGTGAAATCTTCTGAACAGGGGAACAGACAGCAAAACAAACATTAGAGGGGAGTTAACCTTTCCCTATGCTATCCAAAACTAAAAAAAATGTTTGGCTAGAGTTTCCCCTACAATATGTACCAGTTCCAACTTACATACAAATTCAACTTAAGAACAAACCTACAGTCCCTATCTTGTACGTAACCCGGGGACTGCCTGTACATTCAAAATAATTTCCTAGAGTAGACATGGCCATAACATGTATGACTTTTCAAATACTGATTTTGATTTTTCTATGTTCTGTAATAAAACTACAATTGATGTGCACCAAAACAAAGTACTGTAATTTAAAAGGCTATTGTACTTGCTTGTTTTCAATACTTTTACTTATGCATGTATGAATGAAATCTTTATTTCTATGTGCTTTATTGCAATTGGAATCAAATAAACAAACACAAAGAGGTCTGTGTTGTAAACTTTGTTTTGTTTACTTTACGAGGTTACAAATACCTTCATGCACATTTTTTCTTAATCAGTCTTAACAGCTGGATGATAAGAGATAACTTTTCTTTTCCTTAGAGGCATGAGACAGAGCAAAGTGACCTACAAAGGGCATTTATCCCAAAGCAGTTCAACTATACAAACAAAAATCAATAGTTTAATTAGCATTATTTGTATCTTAGGACACTTACAAATTGTTATTTGAAGTCTTGGCATTAAAAATCATTTATTAACTTTTGCATTGAAGATTGATACATTTTATGAAGAATAAATTAAACATGTATGTTATTCCTTTCCCAGAGTAAAGAATGACAGATATTCTAACACGAGAATTTATCTGAAGAAAATATGTATGGAGTACAAAAAACAACATATATATATAAAAGGAATAGCATTTCTAAAATTATGAGATAGACAAAGCCAGTTATACATTTTAAAAATAACTTAATGAAATGTATTTATATGCTGGCAATTTACAATCTTTCATAATAAAATAATAATAAATAGTAACATTGTGTTTTCTTCCCATCGGAGATTTCCAAGTATTTTAGAAAAAGGAATGCTTTGACCAAATACATATAAAAATGCTTACCTAATTTATTCTCAGACATTTGCTTATGTATTTGTATTGTCAGTTCAGGTAAATTATTCAATATAAGTCACAAATACTAAATGGGAATAAGTCCACAGGTCTCTTTTCTATGCCCATGCCCCAAAAAAGGAGTTAAAAGTCAACATCTAATTATGTTGTTTAAAAAAGTATTATATTATAATATGCAGTTTGATTCAGACTGTGGCTTTGATCTCTTGGATTGCATGCCCATATACCTACAGGACCTTCCAAACAGACAGGAATTTTAGGTGGAGGGGGACCCATCTTCCCTTTCAGAAGCCAGAAGGGAAGGAGGGAAACAAGTGTCTTATAGTGTTGAATAAGGTCACACAGAAACAGCTAAATTACAAAATGATGTTATTTCTGAGATTGCATTTCAATATTTGCATCGTATTTGCATAGTGACAAAGGTTGTGTCTAGACTACAGGGATTTTTCAAAAAAGACCTTTTTTCAAAAAATCTTTACCTGTGTCTAGACTGCTGCCACATTCTTTCGAAAGTAAATCGAAAGAACGCGGCAGTTTTTTCGACAGCGGAAAACCTCGTTTTATGAGGAAGAATGCCTTTTTTCAAAAGTGCTCTTTCAAAAAAAAGTTGCTATGTAATGCAAACTGTGCTTTTTCGAAAGAGAGCATCCAGACTGCCTGGGTGCTCTTTTTTGAAAAAGCAGCTTGCTTTTTTGAAAGTACTGGTTGTAGTCTAGATACTCTTTTTCGAAAGAGGCATTTTCAAAGATACTTACGAAAAAGCCTCTTTCGAAATAGGCTTGCAGTCTAGACGTAGCCAAAGACACTAAGACACAATATGAGCATGACAGCTTCATGCCACTCTGTAATTATTTTGTGGCTTTCTGGAACTCTGTTCACTGGGAAAGTGACTCTCTAGCTGTCCAAGGCTGAGTGCCGCTGCTGCATAGAGTGTGTGTTTTAAAAAAAATTATAATTGAGAGGTTATCCAGTAATTTCATCAGTCTGCAGATCACAGCCTTCTCTCATCCCTATCCTGCAAATAATGTCAAAACAAAAAAATAAATAAAAATATTTCTGCTCTAAATCACTTTTCTCTGTACTAAGTGCAGAAAAAATAAACTCATTCTTTGAAGAAAAGTGTAGATTTAGTTACGTAACCTGCATTTCCCCATCACTCCAGAAAACTGATAGGCATTTAGAAAGCCATCAGCTGTCTTCTCACCTACCTCATTATTTGTAAAAACATTGAAAGGTGTTACAGTAATGGGTTACCACATTTATGAGTGGTACTTGAATTACCACATTTATGAGTGGTAATTCATAAACAGCTCAATTTCATCATTATATCACTAATATAACTCTTGCATCATGCACTAAAGTGTGTTTGATTTTTTTCAGTAAAAATACCAAATAGCAATAAAAAGCCAGCACACATAAATTAAACATATGTTATGAATTAAAATTTGCTGTAGAGTAGATTTTGTTCCTCAATATGAAATCTCTTCTAATGTCTCTTTGGAAAGAAACTGCATACTAGCATACAAATACAGCAATTGCCATCACATCAATCTAGTTCAATCCTTTTGCTAAAAAGTGATCAGAAACTACAATTTCAGAGAAAGTATTTCTACCACAGGCATATTTATGGGATAACTTACACCTGAAAGTTTTCTAATTCCCCATAGAAAGAGATTGCTTATGCACTGTAGCTGAAGCATGGACATCTTTTCAAATAACTGTAGATGTTCTTGTTAACTGTATCAATGCCTAATCTTTTCAAAAATATATCCACTGTGATATATTTTGGCAAAAAGTTCCACAGGAAAACTGTACATTGTGTGAAAAAAATCCTTTTGTCAAATTTGATTTTTCCAATTTTTATCCAATATCTGTCTTAGCTAAACTGTGACAATCTTCTCAAGTTTCAGAGGGGTTGTTTGGTCTGTTTCAGCAAAAACAAGGATCTGACAAAGTGGGTTCCTAATCCATGATAGCTTATGTCCAAATAAATTTGTAAATCTTTAAGAAGCCACAGAACTCATTATTTTTACAATTTTCTTAGGCTTCTTTCACATGACTTTTCTTTCCCCTAATCACTCTCATCATTTGCTTCTGAAACTTTATTGTATCTTATTTAATATAAGAATGAGGGGTCACCAAATGAAATTAACAGGCAGCAAATTTAAAACAAACAAAAATAAGTTTTTCTTTATTCAGTGCACAGTCAACCTGTGGAACTCCTTGCCAGAGGATGCAGTGAAGGCTAGAATTTTAACAGGGTTCAAAAAAGAGCTAGCTAGATTCATGCAGGTAAGGTCCATCAATGACTATTAGTCAGGATGGGTAGGAATGATGTCCCTAGCCTCTTTCTCTGGAAGTAGGAGATAGGGGAGGGATCACGTGAGGATTACCTGTTGTGATCCCTCCTTCTGGGGCATCTGGTATTGGTCACTGTCGGCAGACAGGATACTGGGCTAAATGGACCTTAGGTCTGACCCAGTATGGCTGTTCATATGTTCTTAAGTATCTGTTATATCCTTTCTGAGGTGAAGTGACCAGCACTTATTATAATATTCCAGGTGAGGACAAACAATTAATTTTTATACTGCCAGGATAATATATTTCATATTATTCACCATCATATTCAGACTTGCTTCCTCTACAGGAAGACACAGTCTGGTTAAGTGGTCTGCAGAATGCTGAAGGGTTCTTCCCTTCCCTCAATGAAGGGAAGGAGACAAGGGGGTAAGGAGATTTTCTAATCTTTTTGCAGCTCACACATTATGCAATTTTCAAATGTACCATTTGAAATGGAGGAAAGGTCATTGAAATGGCTAGATACAAATCTGGAACTGAAGAACATAATTAATTTAAATGGAAATTTAGTAATTGAAATATACCATTATAATGCCAAATTATGTTCACAGAGATATCAGAGATATCAAGATAAATAGGTTAGAGGCAAATGAAATAAAAACACTTAGTTTTATAAGAGGATGGACACATTATTTTGACACTATAACTCAGCATCTCAGAATTCAGATTGGGAATTTTCCAAACTCAATGTTCTGTTAAACTCACTGATCTAATGCATTAAGATTGTAGCTCAACTCAAATAATCGATGATTAAATAAATTAAAGTCTCTTCAACACCTTTATGGCCTATATTATGACTTTAGGCATAGCCCTGAGCAAGACATGGTGAGGAAGATGTTCACAGAAGTTGTCCTACGAGATATTCTGACTTGGAGGCACACCGTCTCTCCTGCTTGCTGCAGGCCCAGGGGATATTAGCTTCTGGTTAAGGATAACAATGAATTATGACAACCCTTGCTCATTCTCAGATGTGTTGGCCAATGGCTAGAGAGGATAAAGGCACAAATCAGCACCAATTCATAGCTTCACTCTGGCAGTAAATACATGGGAATGGAGCATCCTCTTCTGTGCCTATTCCCCAATCAAGAGTATAAGGCAATTTTTTAATCCCTTGTTAAATCATGTTGTCAAGTCATAGTCCAACTCTAAGCATGGTCAGAGGTTAGTGAATGAGTCGGGAGTCAGAAATCTGTGTCCTAATCCTAGCTCTGTCAGTTATTTGATATGTAAACTTTGCACATTTCTCACTTTCCCAATATGTAAAACAGGGATAACACAACATGTATCTCAGAAAGGCATACTGAGTACCGTATTTTCCGGCGTATAAGGTGACTGGGCGTATAAGACGACCCCCTAATTTTCCAGTTAAAACATAGGTTTTGGCCTATACTCGCCATATAAGACTACCCCCCCTTCCGAGGCAACACCATTTAATAACATCAGTACTGTAGCTTCGGCTACATACAGAACGTCCCTGTGCTGATACTGTATGTACCGCACTGAGCCAATCCCGGCAAGCGGTGTATTCTATTAATGCATACAAAGCCTGCTCAGATTGGCAAAGGTTGTAATAGCCCGCCTCTCTGACTCAGCCAATCCGAGCAGGCTTTGTATGCATTAATAGATGACACCGCTTGCCGTGATTGGCTCAGCGCGGTACATACAGTATCAGCACAGGGAAGTTCTGTATGTAGCCGAAGCTACAGTATGTTTATACCCGGCGTATAAGATGACCCCCGATTTTTGGGGGATATTTTTTAGTATAAAAAGGCGTCTTATATGCCGGAAAATAAGGTATAAATGAATTATTTGTAAAGAGTTTTGAGAACCTGAGACTGAGACGTAAGTGCTAAATATTATTATAATTACAAAATAATTATATGTAGTAATATCTTTTTTCTATTTTAATTGGCACATACCCTGGTGTGAACAAAAATGTGCCTTTTGAGCAATTGTCTTAATTACTGGAGATTCACAGGAATACATAGTGCCAGGAGATTTTTGATTTTCTAATAAAATAGGTCTAACTGATTTATACAAATAGATTCTTTTTAAGTATGTACAAAGTAATACAATAAAAAGGAGGCATAATAAATAAGGTATGAATTAATTTAAAAAATGTTCTGAAATGTTTTATTCCATAATACAGTAAATAGTTTATGGAAAAACTGAAGTAAAACAAAAGGTTCACGAAGTAGGACAACAATAACAGCATATATAAAGTCACTCATGTAAACTACAATGACTAGACTTTAGAACTAGACCAACTTTTGTTTAATTGAATCAGGACAACTATCCCATTTATCCATTGCTTTCAGCAGGCAGAACAATTTTGTGGTTACTTTATCCTCCTCGCTTCCTTTTCTGTGTTTATTCAATGTGTTGCTTCTTAATGCTGAGTTTAATGGGATTGCTACAGAATCTTTCACAATGAAGCCCTGATCCTTCACCGAAGCCTATAATGTACTGAAACTAGAACAGTACAAGGGCCGCATTAGTTCTTTGCCATTTGTGTAGTGACAGATTTACATTATTTAAAGATTTCTGCTTACAGAACTGAGATATTGAACTGTATCATTCACTAGTCTGATCAGTGAAGTCAAATTAATGCAATGAAGGTCACTAATGTCAATGACCTTCATTGTCCCCACCAGTCCCTGAATGCTTTAGGAATTATGGCCTCATCAGGTGTTAAAAAAAAAACCCTGAAATTTATTTTTAGGTTCAAATTCTGAGGTGAGGTCATGTGCAGTAAATATGAAAACCCAGAGGTACAGTCCAATTATGAAGAATAAAACAATTTGTTTTAATACAGTGTCTTTCAGATTTAAGCACTTGTCAAAGCAAACAGTTAGATACTGCATTACTTGTGTCTGTGAAGGCAAAGAGCAACAGCTCTACACTGAGCATTTTCTCACACACATGGACATTAGAAATAAGACTTGTATGAATCACAGAGTTCTCAGTTCCTGAAGAAGGAAATAAAAATTACTCCCAGTTTCCCCCTTTACCACACAGTATTTGCAGGTACACCAAACAATAGCAAAGTGGTGGGAGTGACAACTGCTAGTCAATCATTTAAAAGAAGAGAAAAATGGAGATTCCAGTGCTAGCCAATTGAGGACAGTTGAAGGGAGAAAAGCTAAAAATGAAAATATAGAGAGAAAATGATAAATTTGAGCAATCTTGTAAAGTTTGCTTATGCCATATTATGCAAGAATAAACCTGACACAAATGTCTGCCTTGTTGTACTATGAACTAGAGTTATACTTTCATTGCTGAAGAAAGTTTAAAGACAGAGAGAGAGAGAAGAAGAGAGAGAGAGAGAGAGAGAGAGAGAGAGAACCTGTATCTAAATCCCATAATAATGCAGTTCCTGGTTTGCAAAAATATATCAGAGAGACGAACTAATCTTCCACAAGCTATACGCAATAATTAACATTTCATTATGAAGAATCCAGTGAACTCACCAGTTGTATTTTTCCCATTCTCACTATTATCTAGTATGTGCAACTGGGTGATTGTTTCTAATATGATATTTCAAATGGCATATGAATTATTCAGTGGTTTATGCTGCAGATGAAATTTCACAAAAGTATAAATTTAACAGTTAGCTGGTGTACATGGTGACTTAGTAATTATTTTTTCTGAATGTCTTTTAATTTACATTCATGTATAATTGATGTGATATGACATGTAGGGTGTACAAATGATAGTTTAATCAACAAATGGTCTTCATGAATAATGTTGATGGTGAAACTTCTACTGAATTTCATGTCATTCTTCTCATTCTAAATATGAGAATTCAGTTTCTATTCACTGGCTGATGTGGAATTTTGTCTCTATGTTCATTACAAAACAAAACATATGGAGGTTTGACAAAAATGATAAAGGAAAATGGACTGTTACACTATTTGATGCATACTTGATTCTTTTCTTTATCATTGTTAACTATGGGCCTAGTTCTAAGTTTTAATAGTTTGGAGGACAATTGCTTCAACTAGAAATAGATTCCATAGATCAAAATGATGGCCCCACCTCAATGTACATAAAGGGCACTAAACACAGCATTATCACCATGGTTTCTATCAAATAAGATGTCAGTGTAGTAGAGATTATAAGATGATACAGCAGATTCTGCACTTCCTTACATTGCAGAAATTTTCCCCATGGTATCTTTTTCTTTTTGGAATGGAGGATGGGCTTAAGTTGGAATGTAGGAAATTCTGTCTTCATTCCACACCATACTCATGCTTAAAGGCCCATTTACGGCTGTTTTGTACAGGAGTGCATATGCTTAAAAAAGTAAGACAATACAGTTAGATTCAAGTCCCAAGATTCTTATAGTCTAAAGCAGATGGAGCACATGATGATAGCTCTTCATTTTATAGAATGAAGAAAAGAAAGACAAAATATTTTTCTAATATAAACATTATATATCAGTGTAATATTATGTAATCAGGAAAATAAAAATAAACCTAACAAACCCTCAAATATATATTTGGTACTGAACTTTGAATAATCAGCCCTAAATTAACAGACCCCCCCAAATGAAACTATACATCTAATTTGCACACATAATTATCATTTTTGTGCTTACAATCATGGTATGTATGCATATACATCTGGTACACAAATGTTTACATATTTCTTTAAGAAGAGTTCTTGCCTATCTTTCTCCTATTAATATTTTACAATGTTTGATCATTTCAGCACAACCAGCTATTGAAACATATTTTAATGAGTTACACAACTCTCAATTTAGGTTTAAAATTGCATTTTAATGAGGATAGATTTTTAAATTAGGAAAGCTCAATGTCAGGCTATATAAGAGTAATATATTCCTACCAAAGACCAGAAGAAAAGTGTCAACTTTTTATGTCGTTTTGTTCACTTATCTGAAAATATATATATATATATTGTGGTTCTTCTAAAGTAAGAAAAATGAGAAAATCCATCTTATTTCTTGCAGTAGCTGGTAAACACTTTCCATAATCTTTGGCATACATCCTTTTTACTAAACATAAAATAAACTATCATGTGACTACCTGCCTTTGTGTTTCAGCCAATCAATTTATGGTACTTTTATATTATTGCATATTAAGTCACAAATAGGGGATATTTTATGATTAATATTTGAGCTGATATACAATAAAGCGAGTAATCAAAGATGGCTTAGGCCTAGACAATAACATGGACCTGATTCTCAAATATAGTTCAGTTCCTGTTTAGTGCCTCCACTTAAAAAAGAGCCAGATTTTTGAAGAAGCTTTCTTGATCTCAATGAGAGCAGTTCAGCTGAGCACTTCAGATTTGAGCTCTTTTGAACAGCTGGCTCCAGCAGTAGAAGCTGAACACTCTTAAAACTATGAGTTGTTGACCATACGACTACACGGGGGGTAAGCACCAACCCTAATATCTCATGTGGATTACCCAAGCATTGGAGCAAAGCACACAAAAGTAGGCAGGTTCTTAGAACCCTCTATTCCCTCACCTCCAATAGGATGGATGATTCCCCTCCAAAAGGATACTGCAGGGCCGTATTAAGCAGGGAGCTAGCAGGACAAGTGCCCGGGGTGCCAACCTGATGGAAGCTGAAAGGGGCACTGTGTGACCGGCCGCATGGCGCCCCTTAGAGTTGCCATCAGGCGCCGCGTGCCCAGGGCTGGGGGCCGCGCGGTGATTCTTAGAGCTGAAATCAGGTGCCACACACCCGACTGCAGCTGTAAAGTGTGCAGCATGCCAGGGGGCGAGGCCACACATGTGCCATGCGCCCAGGGGGTGGAGCCGTGCGTGCATCGCGCGCTCACTGCCCAGGGCACAGGAATGGCTCGAGCCGGCCCGGGGGTACAGCTATAATTTATTACTAAGGGTTTTAAGTGTGTAATATGGTACTAGAGAATGAAGGATAACTAAACAGAAAATAAACAACAAATGGTTTGGTAGCACTTTATAGACTAACAAAACATGTAGATGGTATCAAAGCTTTCGTGGGCACAGCAACATGATACCATCTACATGTTTTGTTAGTCTATAAAGTGCTACCAGACCATTAGTTGTTGTTTTTCTGTTAACAGACTAACTCGGCTACCCCCGGAAGCTTCTAAACAGATAATATACAATATAAACTGAATAATCATACTAGCAATTTTTTATACAGGATAATGATCCAGTTTAAAGGCTAAATTATGCCTTTAGTTCAAGCTGCTAGTTATGTTAATTGAGGTTAGGGAAGAATTTATTTCTGTATAAGAAAAAAACTTGGATTATTCTCCACCTTCAAAAATAAAGAGGTTCCAGAATCCCAGATCTTTCACATCCAAGGAAAATAATGGCATATTTTTAATCCATACACAAGAGATTCTGCCACTTTTGTTGAGTAGAACCAAGTAGTCACATTGGTTTAGTGGAGCTGCCTGCAGAGTAAGGCCTATGCAGTGTCACTATAGATAGTAATTTCTGGGTCTGAGTAACTATATATTTTCAACCCATAGTACATATGTTTTCCAAAATTAAAAATGGAAAGTATACTCATACATATTCTAATAGGCTTGATTTTTGAACTGCATTTTGAAGAACTTTTTTTTTACAAACTATTTAAATTCAAACGTTTGTTGTAAGCAAGTGTAGAACGTGCATGATTTTTAAAACATAGAATATTGGAAACAATCAATTTTATAGAAAAGTACCCTGAAATGCCTTCAGGTGAAAAACTACATGTTAAAAATTGTGATGAGTAAAACATGCTATAGAATATGAAGTCACACTTAATTTCACATATAAAAACATATTGAAGTATTATGTCTTCATTTTTTATTATGGAAAGAAGATCTTAACATGTTTAATATGAGAGGTCAATAAGAGTACAAACAGTTGAAACAACTAAACCTAATTAACTTTTCACTTTTTTAAACACTATATTTGGTTGTTAAAATTATAGATTTAAAAAATTAAAAAAAAGAAAATTATTGGAAAAGTATGTTCTGTGGGGTGGACGCTATCGAGCAGTTTTCAGCTAATAAATAAACTGTACCAGAGAATCCACAGCTACGAAGTAACATACAATATCACTGCTCTTAGAATTGAAAAAAAAACCTCTCCAGAACAATGTGTACAACCCTTCTTTCATCTGAAAATCTAGTCTACTCTCTCACCTTTCATTTAACTATGTCTGCTCATGCATTTCACCAGGATCTGTTCATGCATTTCACCTGAAAGCTTTATGATAAAGGGATATTATTCATTCCTATTGTGTTTAGAAGCCAAGAGCCCAGGGCAGTGAATCCACCATATGATATGTATTAAATATTAAAAATAGCACTGAGATTTCACATAAACAATACAGAAATTTTTTCAAGCATAGCCAACATCTTTTGCAGGTGTAAACTAGTATAGCTCCAGTGAAGTCTATTAAAATCCTAATACTATTGAATACTTTACTCGGCTTTTTTATTATACATTACCTCATTATCTCCATTTCAGATGATGAACTGACATGTTTTGAAATCAAATCTAAAGATTTTTTTATTAAACTTTCTTTTTATATCTTTCAAATATATGCCTAGCCTTCCCTTCATTCTTATGCAGAGTTGTGTGGGCCTGATCAGATGAGAGAGCCTCCCTCTTGACTGCTTATGGATCCCATGCTTTGCTGGTGAACCTCAGTGCTGAGAGCCCAGAGTTGGCCTTTTTCTATTGGACATCTTGGGAATAATTCAGTACTGCCATCTTTTCTTTGCAACCATGAAGGCTAGAAATTTTACTTTTGTTTGCTTATTTATTTAACATGTCACAGTCACTTGACTATAGGATCTGAAGCTTAATGAAAACACCAAAATTTGAGAGATTCACGATAACATTCTGAGATGGTTATTAACCTCAAGTTGCATTATTTTAACTATAGATTGTTGTCCAATGTCTTGTTCCACCCATAGGTGATATTCATTTGAGCATATCTCTTTACCATGAAATTTGATTTTGTAATTTCCAGTGAATTACCTGCACTGTGTCAGTTCCAATGTGCACAAGGATTTAGGATCAGGCTCCTACTTATTTCCTGGGCAAATCACTCTGTAACTCAGTTTCCAATTTAGCAAACTGAGGGTAGCATTACTCCCCTAACTCTCAAGAGTGTTCTGAGTCTTAATACTCTTCAAAATCCTTTGAAGAAAGAAGATGCAAAAATTCAAAATTGTAGAATAATTACAAGATGATCTGGGTCTGACTCTCAGTTTTTGTGGTAGGTTTATTTACTAAAAGGAGAAATGATGCACATTTAACCAGGACAAATATCCTGGATAATATTGAATGAATAAAATATTTTCTCTTTTTACTTCTACGTATAAACATATTTTAGTATTGTATTTTGAAATCAGCTTATCTTTGAATCTTCCACTTTTGATAACTTAAATAAATTGATCCCTAAAACAAATGGTTTCCTCTATATTAAAAATATATACATATATATATATCGCAAATTAGAATGGCAGATGCTGACGTGATTTTCAAGCAGCTGCAGTCACCTACACTCAACATGTAGTTCATCCTCAATGACTGCTTAAATATGTAAACAATTAACTAGATAATTTTCCAGTCTAATGTAGTTGAGAAACATTAAAAAAAAACAAAATCAAAGAAGAACATACTCAAAGAAATTCAGCACATTATCACAGTAAAGATATCTCTGTCATTGAAACTCATTGAGTGGTTGCTAGAATTAAGTAACACTGCACTATCAAGGATGAGCCAGTCCATCATACATATACACAATATTAATTTTATGCAGCTCCATCTCCTTCTGTGTTTTCAGGCACAGTGTAACATATGGGCAATGAAATCTAAATATTTTTCAACTTTTCAAACATAAAATGAAATAAAATACATTTTAAAGTGCTTCAGGGAAAGTTTATATTCATATAATCAGTTACTGGTACAGACTTACTGATACAGAAGGATAGAATCCATCTACATTTTACATATTCCACTCTATATCAAAACCTGTGATCATATATAATCAGCCACTGTGATCATATATTATCAGCATTGTCCCAGAGTTATCATTAATTCAGCAAGACTAGAATGTGAGGTGGTCTTTGAAAAAAAAATCCATATTGAGGGGTTCAAAAAGCATTTGTGTACAAATACAAACTGAGCATGAACAAATTTGGCATGCCCTCTATAGCTGTGGTTCTCAAAGTGTGGTCCGTGGACCACTGTCTTGCAAGTGGGACCTGGGCTCAGGGCTCAACCCCTCCCTGCAACAGGGTGCTCATGCTAGCATTCCAGCCCTGGATGCCCCCCTTCATGTGGTTGGAGCACCAGTTCAGCTTCCTACTGTGTGAAGTGGGAGCGAACTTCAAAGGCCTGATCCAGCTTGTGGAGAAGGAAGTGATTCTATGCACTGCTGCTCCTCCCTCTGGCTGCGGAACAGCAGAGCAGGAAACTGATCACCTGGAGGCTTTCCCTGATGCTCCCATTGGACAGAATCATGGTCTATGGGAGCAGCGGGGTGGTGCCTAGGAGTGGTAGAAGGCAAGAGCCAGGTAAGCACTGTGATCTCCCTCATGCCCTGCACCCCCATTTCCCTCACACACAAATCCTCCCTCCAAGAGCCCCCACGTTCCTTCCCAGACTCTTCACTCTCAGCCCATTCCTGCACCCAGCCTCCCAGACAGACCCCGCTCCCCCATCTGCATACATTTTGTCATCATGTGTGGTTGGTTGGTGGTCCGCAGAAAAGTCTGCATTGAGCACGGTGGGACGCAGGCCAAAAAGTTTGAGAACCACTGAACTACAGGGATACTTGTCTGAACATTTAGCACCTTTGCTGTGCATGCATATTTCAGTTTGAATTGAGGTTCTGCCATTCACTGTATGAACTTGGGCAACTTGTCTGCGCTTTACTTTCCCCTATTGCAAAAAAACCCGGAAAATATTACTAACTAGTCTAATGAATCAGCATGCTGGGAGTACTAGTTAATATTTGCAATGCCCTTTGAAAGTTTACAGTGTTGGGGAATAACTGTTTTTGTAGCTAGCTTTTGAAGCAAAAAGAAGGTCTTTTTCAAAGCCAAAAATGGGAGTTTTGGTATCCAATTTAAAATGAATGGGAGATGGGTCCTAATGCCCTGCTGTGAAAATCCTGCCATACTCATTAATTTACAAAACTCTTTCCTGCTGACAGAGTCAATGTGATACATCACAGAGATCTACATTCTTTTCTCCCCCAACATGGTTTCAAATAAGCAATGTTGAAAAACAAGAGGTGTGATTTTCCACCAGATTGTGATACTTGGAGAAATATTCAATATAAAAACCAAATATATTAATTAGTTTATAAATGTGAGCATTATAAAATATCAGACCATTGTTTATCATAGCCAACAAAAAGTTCTCATATTTGATCTCTGGGCCTCCATCTATGCAAATTCTAGTTTACTTTCTCTGTTCTATATAGAAATCATCAGGGCCATATCAAACTGGCTAACACTTGGTTTGAAATATAGTATTTACTTTTTAGGTTTGATTTTACATTTGATAAAGTAAAAATCTGCATCAGACAATAACTGAACCTTAGCTAGTCTCATAACTTATGCTTCTTAGATCCTATGAAGAGTTTGAGGAAGCAAGGACAAAATTTGGTCTGAAAAACTATGTGGTGGGAAAAAAAGAATTAATGACATTCTGTTCTTACTTGGCAGTAAGCCTTTTAGAGATGTCAACAAATATATTTATTTTGCTTGTGAGATACAGGGAACAATTAACCAGCTGGACACAGCTGCTTTTGAAGATATAAAACTCATCTAAACACAAGCATGTTTAAGTGTACAGTGAGTAAAGAAATATAGGACAAGCTTCTTCCATATTTTGCAGTATAGCAATAAAAATTCATGCTGAAATCTAACGAACACCAACTGCTGACAATGGAGATGGATGCTAAATACTATACATACACAGAATAGAAGTGTATTGCATATTGCTACTTGTGCATTCAAGGTGGGACAATATTTCATAACTCAAGAGACTGATCTACACTAAGGGTAAGTCTACACTGCAGGGTTTTTCCAGAAAAATGGTTGTTTTTCCATAATAACGACACTTACATTTACACTGCTATGGTATTCTTTCGACCGAAAGTTGAAAGAACAGAGGGGTTTTTCTTACTGCAGTAAACCTCTTTTTGTGAAGAAGAAGCCTATTTAGAAAAACCTTTTTCAGAAAAAGGCATGTGTGGACACGGAAGAGAGTGTTTTTTCGAAAGAAGAGGCTTTCAGGAAAAAGCACAGGTGCCTTGGTGGCTGCTCCGTCCACAGTATTCACAACTGAAATGCGAGATAGCATCCAATCAATGTGGATGCTATCTTTGGAAAAAACAGATCACTTTTTCGTTGCACTTTTGTTGTGTAGAGGCTCTCTTTCAAAAAAAGTTTTTCCGGAAGATCTCTTCTGGAAAAGCTTTTTCCAAAAGAAGTCTGCACTCTAGGGCTGTGTCTTCATTGGCACCCCTTTCCGGAAAAGGGATGATAATGAGACCAGTCGGAATTGCAAATGCCGCGGGGAATTTAAATATCCCCCGCGGTATTTGCATGAACATGGCTGCCACTTTTTTCCGGCTCAGGGTTTTGCCGGAGAAAAGCGCCAGTCTAGACGGGATCTTGTGGAAAATAAACCCTTTTCCGGAAGATCCCTTATTCCTACTTGAAAGTAGGAAATACTTGAAAGTAGGAATAAGGGATCTTCCGGAAAAGGGTTTATTTTCCGCAAGATCCCATCTAGACTGGCGCTTTTTTCAAGCAAAACCCCGAGCCGGAAAAAAAGCGGCAGCCATGTTTATGCAAATGCCGCGGGGGATATTTAAATCCCCCATGGCATTTGCAATTCCGACTGGTCTCATTAGCATCCCTTTTCCAGAAAGGGGTGCCAATGTAGACACAGCCTTGGGCTGTGTCTAGACTGCATCCCTTTTCCGTAAAAGGGATGCAAATTAGACACATCGCAATTGCAAATGAAGCGGGGATTTAAATCCCCCCCGCTTCATTTGCATAAACATGGCTGCCGCTTTTTTCCGGCTTGGGGTTTTGCTTGAAAAAAGCGCCAGTCTAGACGGGATCTTGCAGAAAATAAAGCCTTTTCCGAAAGATCCCTTATTCCTCTTAAAATAAGGAATAAGGGATCTTTCGGAAAAGGCTTTATTTTCTGAAAGATCCCCATCTAGACTGGCGCTTTTTTCCGGCAAAGCTCCGAGCCAGAAAAAAGCGGCAGCCATGTTTACGCAAATGAAGTGGGGGGGATTTAAATCCCCGCTTCATTTGCAATTGCGATGTGTCTAATTTGCATCCCTTTTACGGAAAAGGGATGCAGTCTAGACACAGCCTAGATGTAGCCTAGGACATTAGTCTAAAATTAGCCCCTCAAAGTTCACACTACCAAGCTCATTATCATCTATATAGTAGCTCAATGTCTGTGACTCTGTAATGCTGAAATGCTGGCTGTTCCCTCTGGGTGATGCTGTTGCCTGAGTCATGTCCTTTGCCTCACGCCGTGACTGTTGGCTGACTTCTGTGCCTCTCAGCCAGGCCGCCACGGGGGAGCAAGCAGCGCAAGTGGCCGTTTGGGCAACGCGGTCCCCATGCAGCACCCCCATGCTGCATGGGGAGCGTGGGGCCCAAACGGCCGGTTGCTTCCCGTGGTGGCCCGGCTGAGCAGTGCAGAAGTCAGCCAAGCACCACGGCGGGAAAGGAAGGAGGCGGGGCGGTGACGTACATGGCCAGGGGACGGGCCTGGCCATGTATGTCACCGCCCTGCCCCCCTTCGCGCCCCTCCCCTTTGCTTTCCGACATGGCACTCAGCTGACTTCTGCGCCATTCAGTTGGGCTGCCATCGGGGAGCCCAAATGGCTGCTTGCTCTGCTTGCTCTCCCGTGGCAGCCCAGCTGAGCGGTGCAGAAGTAAGCAGAGCACCACGGTGGGAGGCGAAGGGGGGGCGGGGCGGTGACATACATGGCCAGTGGGTGGGGCCTGGACGAGCATGCATCCCGGATGGAGACAGAGGAGAGCAGAGGGAGAGCAAGAGGCAGGAGGGGGAGAAGAGAAAGAGAGAGATGGAGAGAGAGGCAGAAGGTGGAAGAGAGATGAGAGAAAGAGGGGGAGGCAGTAAGAGAGGGAGATAGAGAGAAAGAGACATGGAGTGAGAGACCAGAGGCTCAAGAGAGAAGACTGACGTGGAGGAGAGCCCTGAAAATCCCCTCTTATGATGGGCTAATTGGCTAGTTCTGGAATAATGGGCCATGGAATTTGAACTCTGTACTCCTGCTTTACATGAGTAATAATGCTAATTCACAGGGCTCGCCGAATCGCGGCAAGCCCCACTCGCCAGCCGCGCTGTCCAGCAATCTGCGCATGCGCAGATCATTCTTCACATGCGCAGATCACCCTAACCCAGCTCTTCCAGGTTGCAATCTACTCGCCATGGGCAAGTAGATTGTATTATTTGTCGAGCCCTGCTAATTCAGAACTTGTAAGTCCAAAATAGTGTTAATGTGGCTGCTCCAGTGCTGCTAATTTCACACTAACTGGCTTCCAGGAGGCCTCCCACAGCTTCCAAGAGTGCTTTGAGTCCAAAGTAGCACGTCCACATTAACAGAGTCTTCCTCGGACTACATTCGATTTTTCCCCACAGCAAGGACATGGAACATCGAATTTGTAAAGTCAGGTGCCCAGAAGTTGAACTTAGTAAATTCAGAGCAATCTCTCAGTGTAGACATGGCCAAGGGGATTTTCTGATTCAGGTCTTGAAGCATTTTGGCATAGCCCATCTTTTCAAATTTGGTGTTGATCATGTCATGCTTTCTTGTTTTCTTATTTCATTGTTATTTGACATCATCCAGAGTGAAGTGAACTCTGTATCATCACAACATGATGCTTTGTTCATTTAAATAGGGGAAACAGTAGTTCGTATATGGACAGCTCTGTCCTTTCTACTACTATAGCTTTGAAAATACAGAGTCTGTCCTAACATGAACTGTAGAGTGAGCTGAATGTATTTGAAAACAGACTTTTGCTTCCATGGCCTAGTTTACTACTGATCCTCATTTCTATGATGTACTATCTAAAGTATATTTGTATACATAAGTTATAACATAACATTAAATTGTGTCTGAATGAATGTATATTAAGACAGTGTGGTGCTGAAGGATTTCAATATCCTTTATATAAAACAAGAATAGATTCTTAAATGACCGTATTTGCGCTCAGTGTAAATGCACCCAAAGGTAAAAGAATGAAAAATATTCACATTATAGGTTGAACTATGTGAATAAAGTAAAAGCTAGGGAAAATGAGAGGGACACAGAAAAATAAACAAAGATGGTGGGAAAATAGAGCTCTTCTTGTTTACTTTGACAGAGTGCTAGCAGTTTATCTCCTTTCATCCAACGTGTTTAGTGCATATGTTTTCACCACTGCCAGCTGATAAACTGTGGGGTTTTGTTTTGTTCTGTTCTGTTCCAATAGTCCAGCCAATTTAGCAGTCCCAGCAAGAAAACAAATATCCTCTAGAGAATGACAGGAGCTGTCAAAGTGAATAAAAATAGCTATGCTTGTTCTGACTATGAACTTGTGGAATAGCAAACAAGCAAAAAAAAAATCACCTTCCTGGTGCACTATTATCCCATTCTAGTTATAATACTTGAAATCAGCACATTTGAGCCAAGTGACCATTGCGGCTCACATGCAGTATAACTTTAGACTGTAGCATCCTAGGGCCAGATTCTCCACCATCAGTCCACCATAGTCACTTGAATTGTATTGACAATGTAATCTTCCTAGTTATTACAATTCCAAAAGCAAATAAGTAATCATCCTAGAAATAATTGTTTGTTCTTAAAAGACAAGCAATTTATAAATATCGTATTTTGGTATTCTTTCCATATATATATATATATATATAGCCTTTCAACAGAAACTGACAAGTCAATAATTACCCTTAAAAGTTTTAATTATCTCATTACAAACTGTAACTGATAGTTTAAAGAGATTTAGTGAGTCCATCTGGAAAAAAAATCCTAAAACTCTACTGGGTAAATATTATTCTCAGACAGAAGCGCGGTTCAAGACATGAGTCGTGTACAGGACTTGTAAGTATGCACTACATTTAGGAAGAGATCCAGGCTCTGTTTTATTTTGGGAGGGGATGTAGAAGGTGTTGCAAGCTAGAAGTCTTCTCTGATATTCTGAAAGGTGGTTCAGAATTCTTCCATTGAACACCTTGCCACACATTCTGGTTACACTTCTTGGCATCCACAAAATGGATTGCAGGCAAAACTCTCAGCTTAAACTAACTCAGCCGCACCTACAAGGGGGAAGTCAGTAGTGCTAGCACTCAAATTTGCACCTGCAGTTCAACTGCAGAAGTTTATTTTGCAGGATACAAAACATGGCCATCATCTGGCCCTAAATGCCAGAACTACAGAAGAGGATACTGAATGTTGAAACCTAGCATGGATTTAAATTCAATCGAGGTTGATGGTTTAGCTATGCTATAGTAGCTCTTAGAGATTTAGAGAATAAACTGTGTGGCTACGTCTACACTGGCCCCTTTTCCGGAAGGGGCATGTAAATTTCAGCAGTCGTCGTAGGGAAATCCGCGGGGGATTTAAATATCCCCCGCGGCATTTAAATAAAAATGTCCGCCGCTTTTTTCCGGCTTTTAAAAAAGCCGGAAAAGAGCGTCTAGACTGGCCCCGATCCTCCGGAAAAAGTGCCCTTTTCCGGAGGCTCTTATTCTTACTTTGAAGTAAGAATAAGAGCCTCCGGAAAAGGGCACTTTTTCCGGAGGATCGGGGCCAGTCTAGACGCTCTTTTCCGGCTTTTTTAAAAGCCGGAAAAAAGCGGCGGACATTTTTATTTAAATGCCGCGGGGGATATTTAAATCCCCCGCGGATTTCCCTACGACGACTGCTGAAATTTACATGCCCCTTCCGGAAAAGGGGCCAGTGTAGACGTAGCCTGTGTTATCAGAGTATGTGCCACCCATTCATTTTATTTTCTTGTATTCTCAGAAAGAAGAGATGGGTTAAGTGGAATGTTTAGAAAATAAGACATAATGTTCTGGTTTTGATTAATAACTGTAGACAAGGCCAGGGCAAAAAGAGAAAGAAAACCTACTATAAATAAAGGCATTTTGGAGATATGAGAAGACAAACAATTGGCCATAAGGCTGAAGAAGTGTTTGTTTTCTTCCCTGACTAATGTACCAAGGCTATGGAAAAATGCACTGCAGTGTTCTTTGTAACTTTCCAAATGTTTTAAAGCTGGCAAACATGTTTGACAAGTCAAAAGATGAATGTACATTGGAAAATTATATTAAATTACACGACAGTCTTAAAATTGTAGCCAACTATCATTCATTACAATGATACTAATATTAATTCACAGACAAGCTGATATGGTACCTTTGGAAGAATAGACAGACTACTAAAATGTATCTAAACCACCTTGACAATGCATACACCTAATCCAGGTTTAATCCTAAGGTCCTTATGGCATTTAAGCACAATGGTCTCAGAAGACCTGCTGCATAAAAACAGCTTATCAATGTTTAGCAGATACAATGTTGAATATAGGATTACTGACAAACACAAACACGATATAAGGGTTCCTGACCACCTACAGCTAAATTTATGCATAGTTTGTATTATCTGGAATGAAACAAATATAAAACATGTACTATTTTCTCTCTCCCCTTTCTCTCCTAAAAAACCCCCAACTAAATAAATAATAACAAACCCATCAACCACTAAAAACCAAGCAAACTTCTCTATTAAAGAAAATCTACATCATGTTTTCTTCTTTTAATAATATGGTTAGCAGGTAAGTCAAGATATATCTCTTCATTTAAAAATCAGTATTAAGTTGTGCCACTGTTCTGGATTAGTTTCTTCAAGGAGTTTTTAATACAGCAGTATAGTAAAATGTTCACAACCAAGTCTTTAAAAGCTAATCAGTATCTTGGGAGAAAATGTAAAACTATATGAAAAATTATAATAAAAGCCTAATCAAACCTGTTCTGTCTCAGAAACAAAAGTAAGGTTTCTCTTGGAGAGTTTTCAGCCTATATTCCTTTCCAGCCTTTTCTAGATTCAGAACCTATTCTGTACTTTATTATATTGTAAGTTCCATGACCTACTTCTTTTATTTTGATTGACAAAAACAATGTTATATGGCTATTTGATTAAAATTATATTGAGCTTTAATTTTTTTTTCTAGATTTGGATGTGCACATGAAGGATGTTAAATTTAGATTAATCAACTAATCAAATAGTCAATGTAATTTGCATCGACTATTCAATTAGTTGATAAGGGCACCCCTGCCTTTGAAATGTAGAAAGAGCCCTGCCAAGCTGTTACTGCATTTCAAAGGCAGAAGCACTGTGGGGAGCACAGTCAGCGGGGGACTCAAACAGTCCCCCTTTGGATCTGCACTTCCTGCTTTTGGAATATATAAGAGCCGGAGGAGAGGGCTCTTGTACATTTCAAAAGCAGGGAGCAGGGAGCCTTCGGGGGACTGTTTGAGTCCCCAGCTTGCCCCAGGCTCCTCTCAGTGCTTCTGCTTTAGAAATGTAGCAAGAGTCCCGCTCTTCCTAAATTTCAAAGGCGGAAGTGCTTCCAGTTTCCTGCTATGCACCTACCCTTTCTCCCCACGGAGATGGTGCTGGAGGGAATTGGCTTTTAAGCTAGTTCACCCCAGCACTGGAACCTGCTCCCCTTCCTTGCTGTCTCTCTCTGATAGAGGCAGCAAGGGGAGGAAGCAACTAGTCGAGTCACTTGTTGACTATCTGATAAGCATTTACTTATTGGACAGCCGTGTACATATCAATATATTTACCTGTGAGTAAGAAGTGCATATATGCCTGAAAGAAGATGAGAGAGAAAAGGCAAAGGCAGAGGAGGAAACCAATTAGTTAAGTTATAGCAAATTTATTTCTGTTACTAAATTAAAGGTTGTTTAAGTGTGTGATATATAACAACAAACATGATTTTTACATATGTATTTATTTTAAGGTTCTATGAAGTTTTGCTAATTTTCTGTCCTATTAAAATTTAATTTCTTATTGCACTTTTCATTTCAGTCTTGAAGCAAAAGTACTTCATTACTGCGAACAACTGCTCTACAGTATTTCAGTCCTGACCTGACAAGGGAATACTGTGAATCATATGAATCCTCATGAGCTTTCTAGCCCAATTTTGAAAACTCATGAGATCTGGGTATATCCGATAAGATTAGCCAAGTATCCAAAATTTGGGTTGAGCATATGAACTGAATTACCAAACTTTTTGAGATTTACTAGTTGCTGTCCTGAAATATCATGAAAACTTCAAAATATTTGATGCATAATTTACCCAAAGGGACTTCAAACTTCTTTGAGCAGCACTTACTCAGCAAATCACTGTATAATAAGTTTCACTAATCTTGAAAGCATTGCATGAGCTATATTTTGATGTGTTTGAGTTGTTCTGAAAGACTTATGTAGTGCACAAGCGCAGTTACATCTTTTCCTTGTGTGTACCTTTTGCTTTTAAATTAAGGCATGAACATTTCTAAGGTCATTTCCAAATCAGCTTCAGTTTTTTACTAATTTTTTTTCATATATTCTGTATTGAGGAACTTAAAACAGAACCTTTAGAATAAAGGCAAGTAAGTGTTAATTTTATAAATGCAAACACACATGTTTAAGTGAGAAAACAAAAGAACAAAAAAACTCAAAATCCCTAAACACCCATGACATTCACTTTCAGTATTTATTCTTCTGCCCATGCATGATAATGCTAATGTGTATCATATAAATAATTAGATTGAGGCACAGAATGATATTGGAAGTGTCATTAACAAATAACATTCATACACAATACTGGAAAATATATGATGTTCCCTTCATTTCTTCCATTCTTGACTAATTCATTTGTCTTTAGTTACCAGTGAATGAATTAATTGATTTAATTTATTTGGACTTTATTAGAGTCTAACATAGCCTCAGAAGAAACTATTATGAAAAAAATACTTGTGAGATTAGATGTGAACTTCTGTTAAAGTTCGGATACCAGATAATAAGCAGAGGGGAAAAGAGCAGGAATAAATAATTTTCAAAAGTTCCACAGTGATTCCATATTGAGATTGGTGTTTAATGTATATTAAGGTAGGAAAATGGCTAATAGTGAAGTAATAAATGTGTAAGCCATACCAAATGATTTTGGTTACTCAAATCTAAATAATGCCATGAGAGACCTTGCTGGGACCCAGGAATGGGTGGCACTATAGCAAGTGAAACTGACCATTGACACTTACTAGAGAGGAACAAGCTCAACTGCTCATATATAGTATTGAGTTGTCAATTAACTGTAACCAGTAAAAAACAAGCCTTGGTACATGTGAGCAGTTCAGTGAAATCATATAAAATGTATAAGTGTGGCACTTTATTTTTAAAAGCAAGTATTAAAGTTGTTCAGTAATGTTCTGATTAAATGATTTTGATCAGAAGATACCAATTAGTTGTATCCAAATCTTTTTGCCAGAAAGGGTAAGTTGCAAAATGATACATTAGCTGCAAATGGTTTCTCATATTCACCATGAAATTTCTGCTCAACATCAGAGCACTCTTAAAATTGCCAATTAGCGAGATGGTTAGGGCACTTAATTGGGATGTGGGAGATGTAAATTCAAGTACCTGCATGATTTGGAGCAGACCATGAAGCTGGGTTTCACACCAGTTCCTGGATATTATGGATTGGGTCCAACTCTCCTACATAATCTGCTTGAATCTCTTTCTAGCCCCACATTCACTGAGCTAGAGCTAGACTGACTTTAATTGCTTACTGGTCTGGGCACCTTCCTGGTACATGAAGGTCCCAGATTCAAGTGCAATGAATATTTTACTATTTATAGATATTATTTACCCAACAGGAGAGTTTGAGAGTACTCTACAGAAGCATAGTCAATGGTCTGGAAGCTAGGGCACTCAGAAAGTAGAGAACAAATTTCAAGTCTCTATTCCATATAAGTTAGAATGGGGACTAAACACTAGCCAACTCTTGTGTCTCATTCTGTATTTTTTGTGAAAACAATTTGAAAACTCTCAATGTGGAAAAGGAAAAGTTTGTAATCTTGAAAGTTTTTGCTGAGCTGTAGTTAGGATGACTAATAAATGGGACAGAATATGATAACAAAAATTTTATAATGCACTTACATAAATCAATGTTGTATCCTCACTTGGAATACAACACAATGGTCAGTATACAGCAAAAATATGAATGATGTAGTAACAGATGACAAGAATGAGGAGGCATGAGAAAGCTTCCATTTGAAAAGGATCAAAAAATTGTCACTGCTTAGTTTAGAGAAAAGATTAATCAGAAGGTTCTTAATGGAAGAATACAACTTAGTGAATTTATAAGTCAGTTTTCCTCTTGTTTATCTTTTCTCATAATACAATACGAAGTGTCCATTGACTGAAATAAAAAGGCAATTTATTTAAAATTGAAGAATATATATTTATTTACACAACATGAAATTAACCTGAGGAACATGTTACCAGAAGACTTTGTGTGAAAGGAAAACAATATATTTTATGGATATTAACATTACCCACAGTTTTATTAATGATTTATTATTAAAAGGGAGGGATGTACACTCATTCTTTAGATTACAGGACAACCACTAAGGGTAAAATTTTCAAAAGTGCCTTAAGGTACATCTATCCTTGAGGCTGAGTGTGGGCTTATTAGCTATGTTAGGCAGACATATGCTAGCTCAGTTCTTGCTACTGTACTAAAAATTGCAACGTAGCACAAGTAGTGGGACAGGCTAGCCACTGGACTATGTATCCAGCAGATCTGAGGATATTTATACTCAGACACCTACTCTGAACCTACTCTGAACTGCCACCCTTGCTATTCTGTCATGTTTAGCCTGCTAGCTCATATGGAGTTAGCACATCTGTCTACATGAGCTGTGACAGATAATGAGATGGGAGCCTGAGTCCTGTTTTCAAAATGTTTAAACTCTTTTTTGGAGGCAGGTGGGGGGGGGGGGGAACAGATTTTAAAAACTGTTTAGGAATCTATAATGCAGATAGGGGCCAACTCATGTTTTCAAAGCAGCTAAGTGTCCTGCATCTTAAGATGCCTAAAAATAATTGAACTAAAAAATAATTGAACTAGAATAATTGAACTAAAGAAGCCTCAGTCCTACTGACTTTCTTTTAGGTTTAGGTTCCTAAGTACTTAAATCACTTTCAAAAGTGGGAGTTAGATTTCTAAATCAGTAAGACATGAACATTTTACCTTAGTTAATAGGGAAATAGGACGACATTTCTCCTACAGACAGGCTATTCCATAATTATCCAGTAGGTCATTTCTTGCACCTGCCTGTAAAGAATGACCCCTTTGAACCAAAATACCAGCCCCAGTCTTATCTGGTAGCTCAGCATCTATATTTTTCATACAAACTGGAATAAATACAATAAGGATCAGGGGCTTTAGGTCTTTTAAAACCGTGGTAAAACCAATATATGTGGTTTCTTTAGCCTTGTTCTGCCTATACAGCAACTGAAATGGATTACTTAATGTGAATTTATCAAGAGGCCATCAAAAACTAAAAGAATTGCAGAAGTATCAATCATTGCAAGGCTTGGCATAGGAAAATAGGGAATGCCATAAACTGACTAAACCAAAACTAACTGCAATATAAGCCAGATAGATCAATGAGTATTTCATTAAAAGATGAAAGTTGCATGCCCATACGTAAAATTCATTTTTATTTACGATGAACTTTATTGAGAATCAAGGCGTGATTACAAATTTTGCTTGAAACCAGGGCATAATACTCTGCAGGGGTCCTAAATTTCCAGATGAAGAATTAATTGTTAGTTGTCTTTTTTAAAAAAGCTACTATTGCTTCATTAGTCATAAATGTGACTTTGCACTAAGAAAAAGAAGGGAAAAAAGTCCTTAAAATTTGAATGGCACCACTGCAATAGCCGGAATTAATTGGAGAACAGAAAGACCAAGAAATCATGATTATTGACAAAATGTATGTCAAAGTAAATAAGAACTGTGAACACTAACTAAGGAAATATACAAGGAAGAAAGTTTCTCTGTAGCAAAGATTCTAAACTGTGGAAAAACAGCTAATTTCATGACAAACTGCTTAACAGAAAATCCAGGATGTATAACTACAGAGCAACAATTGCTTTTGTTTCAGACAGAAAAAAAGGGATTTGCAGATATCATGGGGAAATAAAAAAAATACAACGGAAAGCTCAAAAATCCTTTTCCCACCTACAGCTTACCTGCCTCATGCCAGGGATATTAGAAAAAGCAAAATGAAGTTGGCACACACAATAGATGAGACATCATGGATATTATTCTGCCATCCCTTTTTATAAAAAAAAATCATGAAAGTTAAGTTAATCAGTTTATACATTCTTCTATAGTTGTAGTACCTGAGTATTACCTGAACTTTAATGAATTTGTCCTCACATTCTCCATTTAGATAATATATGGATATGTAATATCTCTATTTCACAGAGTGGAACCTAGGTACAAAGGATTGAAATATTTTGTCTGAGCCCAAAAAACAAAGTCTCGAGCCCCACAACATTGTAATTCCCTCCTTATGGTTCAGAAACTAAACTGTGAATCACCATCTAGCAGAATTTTCTGGAAAAGAGTAGGGAGATAATTTGAATGGGGGCTAAAAAGGGAAGTGTATGAACCACCACCCACTACTCAATGAGGAGGGAACAATAAAAGAGAATGTGGAAATGTCAGTGCTGCTAAATGACTTATTTGTTTCATTTTTCTTTAAGAAGATTGGTAGTGATTGAACATCTAACATAGTGAAAGCTTTTGAAAAGTGGGTAGAATCTGAGGATAAAATAGGAAAAGAACAAGTTAAACATTACTTGGACAAATTAGATGTCCTCAAGTAACCAGGGCTTGATGGAATGCATCCTAGAATACACAAGGAGCTTATTGAGGAGATATCAGAGCTATTAGCTAATATCTTTGAACAGTCATGGAATAAGGGAGAGATTCCAGAATTCTGGAAAAGAGCAAATATATTTCCCATCAATACAAGGGAAATAAGGACATCCCAGGGAATTACAGACCAGACAGTTTAACTTCTGTACCTGGAAAGGTAATGGAACAAATAATTAAGCAATCAGTTTGAAAACATCTAGAAGATAATACTATGATAAGTAACAGTATGGTTTTGTCAAACCAATCTGATTGCTTTCTCTGACCGGGTAATGTGCCTTGTGAATGGGGGAAAGCTGTAGACGTGATATATCTTGACTTTAGTAAAGCTTGTGATACTGAATCACATGACCTCTAGTGAAAAAAACTAGGGAAATGCAGCCTTGATAAAGCTATTATAAAAGTTTTGTCCAAAGCTAGTTGAAAAAATATTCTAAGAAAGCAGTTACTAATGGCTGACTGTCATGCTGGAAGGGTGTAATGAGTGGGGTCCCACAGGGAGCAGTTCTGAGTCCAGTTCTGTTCAACATCTTCACTGATGATATAGACAATGGGATAGACGGTACACTTACAAAGTTTGTGTATGATACCTATCTGCCAAGGACTGCAAGTGTTTTGAGGGAAAAGATGAAAATTCAAAATGATCTGGACAACTAGAGAAATGGTCTGAAGTAAATAGGACAAAATGCAAATTACTCCATTTAGGAAGGAACAATCAGTAGCATACATACAAAATGGGAAATGGCTGTCTTGGAAGGAGTACTACGGAAAGGGATCTGGGGGCCATAGTGGATCATAAGTGTAACACTGTTGCAAAAAAGGGAATATCATTCTGAAAGGTACTAGCACGATTGTTGTAAGCAAGACACGAGAAGTAATTCTTCCACTGTTCTCCAGATGATGCCTAATCACCATGGAACACTGAGTCCAATTCTGGGCACCAAACTTTTGGAAAGATGTGGGCAAACTGGGGAAAGTCCAGAGAATACAACAGAAATAATTAAAGGTGTCAAGAATATAACCTATGAGGAAAGATTGAAAAAAATAGGATTGTTTAGTCCAAAAAAGGAAAGATTAAGAGGGAACATGATAAACATTTTTAAGTACCTAAAAGTTTGTTACAAGCAAGAGGGAGAAAAATTGCTCTCCTTAGCCTCTCTTGATAGGACAAGAAGCAATGGGCTTAAATTGCAGCAAGGGGGTTTAGATCAGACGTTAGGAAAAACTAAGGGATGCTGTGGAATCTCCATCATTGTAGACACCGGTGGCAGGTATGGTGTAGATGGTGCTTGGTACTGCCATGCGTACAGTGGACTATACTAGATGGCCTCTTGAGTTCCCTTGCAGTCTTGTGAATCTACAATTGTCTGAAGACAAGTTCTTCTTTTATGAAATGACTGTGCTCTAGGAGTGGAAATGCAATTGCTTCCTCTTTTATTTGCTGGCAATCTGTATTCATTCTCTCAGAACAGATACTGCTGTTATGCAGAGAACATGTAGCACAAGAGTCAGGGGAAAGCAAATGTGAAGAAGGTGCACACCCAAGGAACAGTTAAGGAAGTAGTGTGTCTTCCCCATCATCAGCTCTGACCCCACCTCCCCATTTTCTACAGTCAACATGGTGAAGAGCTGTCCTCCAGTCATTGGATTTCCCATTGACACATGTACCTGAGCTTTGTGAGTAAATGGACTTTCTGTCTCTCTCCCATCAATAATCCAGATCCATGAATCCTATCTTAATAAACTCTTAAATGGAGGTACATAGAGAGCTTTCCATTCATGGAAATCAGAAATAAGGGAATCTGCTCTCCTTGAGCAGAGACAATGTTTTCTCACCTGTAATTAGGCACACCTACATTTTTTTTAATTAGGACTATATTAGGCCATCATTGGTGCATTCTATTTAATTTTATATTTTAGATAACATTTACCTAAAGACTTCTAATTTCACAAGGAATCTCTTATTATGTTTAGCTTTAACATGCACACAACACTGATAGATTGGTACATATAACAAGGACCTGGATAGTGATTGCTGTTCTGTTGTTATTCCTGAAATGGTTTATTGATGGCATTGTTAAGAAAGATCGGTGCCCCCAAGACAAGTGTTTAAAAGGGTTTGGATGCTTTTATATTTCACTCTTTATATCTACATCTCTTTTTATATTGCTGTATTATAAAACTATTTAATGCAAGATAAATATTGCTAGTCCCGCTGGCACAATGTAAAGCATTGGATTTGATAAAAAATCAATACCTTTATTCCAAATGAATTTAGTACTCACAAAATATGTTCAATTGACAGCACTTGAAAATGAAGGCCTACATTTATCCACAGAACAGCAAAGTGGACTTACTTATCATGCCTCTTCAAATGAGGTTCAATTTCTGGTCCTAAATACGACACTTAAGGTAGAAATGATGGCTTATCTGAATGTACATTCTGTCCTTGGTGTTTTTTGTGAGAATTCCACAAAGGTGATGAATAGTAACATCTGTGAAGATTTTTTTTATATATATATTACGCTGACTCCTTTCAAATGAGGCACAAAGTAACCACCGGATACGAGTAACTTTCAGTGATTGTTAATTTAGCCTGGCTTGAACTGATGTTCTAAAGGGGAAACTTTTTATCTTCTGCCATTCTTCTACTGCTCAAACACATTAGTAGAGATTTCATGAATTTACCAAAGAACATCTTATTAGAATTCTGTGAATAACTTTCTCAGTAGCACTGTAGCAGTGCAGACTCAGAATAAATCTCAACATAAAAAGACATTTTAATACAAATTACAAGTGACTTCACAAATTATTGGGAAGTACTTTAACCTAAGGGATAGAATAAACTTTCTTCATAAAAGAAGATACTTGGGGGAGTATAAGCAATGACTGAAAAACACAGCATGAAAAAGGAGAAAGCATTGTAACATCTTAATTTAAGGGGCTGTAGTGGAAAAAGAAGATTTAAAGATACCACCCATGGATCAAGTTCAAGCTCTAATTTCTCTTGTTCTCCTAAGATGATAACTAACTAGAGACTTTTTTTTTCGAAAGAGAGAAAAACTGTTTAAAAGTGTTCTTTGCTTTAATGTGGCTTGCAGGTGAAATATATCAATTATTTTTTACCTCAAAAAGGAATAGAGACATTAAAGTCATTGGAGATATTACTGTAGCTTGGCCTGAAGAGCTGGCATTTAGGGCTACAAAACTATTTCAGTCTTTGCTTCCAATTTGTCATCTTAAGTGCAAAATAGTGAGAATGTGCAAAATGCCCAGAAAATATGCACCTTGACATCCCACTTTTAAGCACTCAACCAAGCTAATCCATTGTCAAAAGAAGTGACAAATAATGATGTAAGATCTATAAAGTCATGAATGTTCATGGAATTTGTCTAGCTTAATGTTAGAAACCAGTAGCGGTACTATTAATAGATTAGTATATCAATGAAGGTTTATTAATCGCATTGAGTCTGGCTCCCTGCAAAACTCACAGCATAGAAATGTCTCCATAATTCCTGCATTGAGACCACTGAGTAGTAGTTGGGAAGTAGCAATGACCCATTCATCCATTGTACTAAGACCACGCTAGTCACTGATAAATGCCAATGATCTCACTAATCTTTTCCATCCATGTGGAGATTTTTCCAGCCATGTGTGGAAAAAAATGTATGTGCGAAGGAATGTGTACCACCACTACAAACAAAAAACCTAGATGCGAGTGCTATGCTAATCAGCTGAGCTGTATGTGAATCTCTCCTGAGTTGCTGCACAAGTGCACAGATTATAGCAGTGGTTTTCAAACTGTGGTCCGTGGACCACTAGCAGTCCATGGCCATCTTCCAGATGGCCCATGGCATGAGATCAGCCCCCCTTCCTCCTTCCCTCTCCCTGCTGCAGCAGGGAGCACAAGATGGTGCTGGAGCCTCACAGCTCCCCTTTGAGGTTGGAATGCTAGCTCTGGCTTCCTGTTGGGGGGGTGGGGGGGTGGGCGGGGGAGCTATACACCAATGAAAGCAGCAAGAGGCCATGTCTGGGATATGGTGCCCATGTGGGATGCAAAAGCAAGTAAGTACCCTCTGCCCCCTCATGCCCAGACACCGCACCCCCACCTCCCTCATGCATCTCTTCCTGCCAAGACTCCCCACCTCCTGCCTACTCCTTCCCCCTCCCCCCTGGTTAGACACCTTACCCCAAGCCTGCTTTTTTCCCCTGGTCAGACACTCCACCCCCAGCCTGCTCCTGTACTCCCCCTTGTTCCTGCACCCTCCCACCTGGTCAGACACCCTGCTTCCAGCCTGCTTCTGCACCCCACCTCCCTATCCCTGCACCCCCATCCCTATCCCACTCTCTGGCAGCCCGCTCACTGAACCCCTCCTTTTTGTCCTTTTGAGAAAGTTAAATCACTTAATCTGTTTAAAACTTTAAATTAAACCATTCTCTCTAGTTGCAGCACTAGCAAAATGGCTTAGGCATAATTATGTAATTAACAGAGAGTTTCCATTAGCAACTGGTGGTCTGTGAAAGGTTTTCATTGAGCCAGGTGGGCTATGGTCCAAAAAGTTTGAGAACCACTGGCTTTTAGGGGACACTAGTAAATGCCCTCCTTGTAGAGCTGATCTAAAATGTAATCTCTGGAAACCTATGGCAGAGCTCTGTTACTATGCACATGATTGTAGCCTTTTTCGGTACTGCAATTGCTGCACCCAGTCATAACTGTGAGAAATGGGAAGCTGAATTTGGAAATCAGATAATTAGAAATTGTACTAATGTCAGTGCAAGGGAAGATAAAGGCTATCATTTTCAAAAGAAATCTTACAGTGCGGGTGATCTTCTCAAAAGCTCACCTAACTCTTTTATAAGAATTGTATATAGCAGCACACAAGCACCATCACATGCCCTATTAAGACCCACTCAACTTTTGCTGAAATACTAAACAGAGCAGCCAAAGCTCAACGGACCCCTTGGTAAGTAGTTGTGTAAAGTTTATATGTATGTATATTATTAGAAAACTAAAGCACAAATATTGTCATGTAAAATGTTACATATTTGGCTGTCTCCCTTTCCTCACCTTTTGTAAAGGACTCATTGTCTTACTGGGACAGGAACCATTGTCTATATATGTATAAGACCCTGATCTCTAGGCATATTCTATATCAGATACTACGATACTGTGGTGCTTAAAAGAAGAAAAAAACATGCTGGAATGCCAATGGAAAGTTCAGATGTTGATTGAAGTAGAAGGATGCATGCTGATCAATAATTACCAAATGTGAGCTAAGTATTATAATGACAATGCTTTACTAGTAGAAGCAGTGGGAGCCAGACTCCAAGTAAGGAATACAATGAAAAAGTAATTAATACATTGTTTACTTGGGTAACCAGCATACAAGTGTAGCAATCCTTTCTTCAGAGCTAACTCAAACATCACATCACATGGAGCAGAGCACACTGCAGTGCATGTTATCAGCCTTCCTTTGATGGACCATTGTTCTATGGTGCCTGCTATGTGTTCAACAGGACATCAGTTTTAATAGTCAGTCAATGCCCAACTTCCTTCCTTGTCTACAGTGCCTTTTCATTTTGCCGCACAGATTAGTCATGTATAGTTTAAAGCTGGCTGAAGCAGATTTACATGACACACCTTTTATTTAACTCCTGCTCCATCACTTGTGAGTATGTATGAAACATACCGCACTAGTCTCTCACCCAAGCCCATCCCCATCTTCTCTTTGTCATTGTGACATGTCCCCTCAAAGGTGCTATACAATACAGACAAGGGGAACAAAGAGTCATCCTATGCAAGAATGCAAGAATCTAGTACAGGAGCTCATAAGAAGTTACATCAGGACACTGAAATGTTGCTAATACATTTGGATTCAAACTGTATGTTTGTATGTGTGCACACTTGCTGTCAGCAACATCAGATTCAGAAACAAGAAGAGTCAGAAATAATCTTGGATACATGAGAAACCAGAAGTTCAAAATGTCATAGACACATCAATGAAATCATAATTTGAGCATCAAAAACAGTGTACAAGAGGGGTGAGTAATAAAACTTAAGACCACCATGTCTGAAATTAGTCACATATTATCTGGTGGTTCATATACCATTGCTAAGGTAATGGAATTCCAAACAAAGGGGGAAAGAACAAGTCATCCACTAAGGATGAGGGAAACACACTGACAAGTTGTGAGAACTCCAGGACAGTCAGGACATGAGGATCCCAACTTCAATGAAGCTGGTCATACAGTGTAGTTGTAGGATCATGTTGATCCTGATATTAGAGAGACTAGGTAGGTAAGATTTTTTCTCTGAGAAAAAGAAGTAGGTGCAATAAGAGATATTTTTACCTCATCCACCTTGTCTCTCTACTGAAGCTGGTCACACATTTGCCTGATTGGAGGACAGCTTAGAGCTTATCAGAACTATGGTGCTCTGAAACAGAACTGAAATGAGTACATAGTTGCATTCATTACTCAGAAGCAAAAACTTAATTGACGCAGACCACCTGCTGACAGAACAGCAGCAGAAATGTAATAAACTTCAATTTTCAGAAGAAAAAACAGCACACCGTCACCAAGACAAAGAGATACTACACAACATTTAGCTTCTAGAAGGTGTCACAAAGAACTGGGGCCCTTGAAAGCTGTGAACTGCAAGCAAAAGAAAGCTCAGTCTATTTTGAAGCAAAATGCAGGACAATGTAGCACTTTAAAGACTAACAAGATGGTTTATTAGATGATGAGCTTTCGTGGGCCAGACCCGATCTGAGGAAGTGGGTCTGGCCCACGAAAGCTCATCATCTAATAAACCATCTTGTTAGTCTTTAAAGTGCTACATTGTCCTGCATTTTGCTTCAACTACCCCAGACTAACACGGCTACATTTCTATCACCAGTCTATTTTGGTATTTAAGCAGTGGTAGTCACCATGCTATTTAGGCTGGATACTTTTCTCTGTATACACTCTATTTGTAGGGATAACATATTAATGTATTGAAAATGATTCCTCCAAATGGAAGTGACTCCCCATGATTTGTTCCCCACAACTTAAAGTGTTTAGATTTATTATTAATTCTTATTATTATTATTATTATTTGTTAAGATTGTTAAATGTTTAGATTTATTATTATTATTGCCCCTTTAGAATATAATGTATTAGGTCATGTAACTTAGAACTGTTAAGAATATAATCCTATGTAGCCAGAAACAGCCCCCCCTCTGTGCCCCAGGGCATGCTCAAGCTTGTGCAAGGGGCTGCTTGAAATTGACATTGCAGAGATACATTGTAACAATGCATTGTCAAGGCACTAACTCTGCTATGGGAGCCAAGCCCTGTAATTGACTAAGGGCATTGTTACATAATTGACGCCCCTTCCCTTTAAAACATTGTAACTTTACTCAGCACTCAGAGAATGTTCTAAGCAATACCACCCAGAAACTTTTGTAACTACAACTTTTATTATTATACAAAATACTGTATGGGAAACATTAATTAGGGAATGTATGTAAGAGAGAGAGAGAGTGCTTGGATGTTGAATGAATGGTTCTGAGAGGTGCCAGCCTGAGAATACAGCAACAAAGGGCTGAAGAAGGCGTCAGGTGTCAGTGCAACCAAAAGGTGTCAAGTGGAGAAAACCAAGTACTGGAGGTCCACCCAATGAGATCACTGATGAGCACCTGGCAGCCACCCTGGAGACATCAGCATGATGCAGCAATTTCCATAGACTGGCATAGGAAAAAATTCCTATAAGAACTGGACTAAAAAACTATGGAATCAGAGTCCAAGGTTCTGCTGCCAGCCTACCAGGAGCTTCAGATGCGCATCTGATCAGGACTTCACTCCCCACTACCATCACTTGTGTACAGAGTACCTGGCCAGTATTCTGTCACAAGCAACTTCCAGGCTGGTAACTATAACAAATACACAGAACCTGAATGAATGGATGAATGAAAGTTTATATGTATAAGGGTTAAGTAGTTAAACAACGTTGTTTGCTTCTATCTTTTCTTTATTTTTTATTATTATCTTTACAATAAATGTGGCTTTTTGCCTTATCCCCCTCATAAGATCCTGCTTGCTTTTATTGGTACAACAGATGCATTTGAATATGAACATTTTTAAGAAATGTGCACAAGGAATGAGACTGAGAAGAATAAATTGGAAACCAACATAAAAAAAAGCTAGAAGTCAGCAATAAGGTAGAATGAACACTTCGGACTGCTAAAAATGGAAAAGAAAGTGTTTGAAAAAAGATTTCACTCATTTACTGGGGGAAAAAGTGTGGATACCCTCAATATGAGATTTAAAAAAAATAGTACAGGCATTCAACTATGCAAGTTATCAGAATGCCAGAGAAAATTCCATAATAAAAATAAATCAAAAAAATGAAGTTATTTTTGAAGTAACTCTGAATGTGTACTTCAATACAAAGAAAAGAAGAATCAAAAAGAATATATCCCTCATTTCATCTACTGAAAACTAAAAATCAGCCAAACAAACATAGGAAAAGAAGTGTATAACAGTAAGTTAGATGGGAAATAGTTCCCTCATCCCATGAACATTTTCAAGTCATTAAACCTGTTTCTTTTTCATTCTGTTTTTTGTTTGTTTGTTTTTACCCATTTTTATTTTTAAAGCTTTTTTCTTATTCTAAGGAAACACATAATGTTTCAGAGCAAGAAACCAGAATGATTTATTTTGAATGGTTTTTTTCTCAAAATTATGTTAAAAACTTTGTCAAAACCAACCTTTCCCCAACCAAATATTTTGGTTTTGAAAAAACAACATTTTCTTATAAATATTTTCTTAAATAATTCCCTAGCTGCTCCCACAAAAAAGCACCACACTTCCAGGCAAGCTGTTGATGGTAAAATGTCTTGGGACCATCACAGGCAATTAAAATATTTGAAAAACAATCCTTCACACACGAGGGCTACGTCTACACTGGCCCCTCTTCCGTAAGGGGCATGTAAATTTCAAGAGTCGTCGTAGGGAAATCCGCGGGGGATTTAAATATCCCCCGCGGCATTTAAATAAAAATGGCCGCCGCTTTTTTCCGGTTTTTAAAAAAGCCGGAAAAGAGCGTCTAGACTGGCCCCGATCCTCCGGAAAAAGCGCCCTTTTCCGGAGGGTCTTATTCTTACTTCAAAGTAAGAATAAGACCCTCCGGAAAAGGGCGCTTTTTCCGGAGGATCGGGGCCAGTCTAGACGCTCTTTTCCGGCTTTTTTAAAAGCCGGAAAAAAGCGGCGGCCATTTTTATTTAAATGCCGCGGGGGATATTTAAATCCCCCGCGGATTTCCCTACGACGACTCTTGAAATTTACATGCCCCTTACGGAAGAGGGGCCAGTGTAGACGTAGCCATGAGCCATGCAGATTAAAGAGGACAAAAAGCCTCCAGCAAGTGTCCACAACAAGACTAAGGAGCCTGGTATGCAGGAATGTGGGGCAAAAACTCATGTGATGTAAATCAGTGAGAGTGGAGAGGACTCTGCCAATTTACACCAGCTTGGGATTTGACCCAGATGGTGCGAGCTGTAACTTTTTTTTTTTTAAAGGACTAGATTATCCCATTGGGGAAGGCAGTGTGAATGTGTGCTCCTTTAAAATCACCCTCTAGGGAGAAACACAGCACTGCCAACAGTCAAATCTTCTGCAAGATCTATTAAAGCCAGCAGTAGTCTGGTCAACTATATTAAGACAATCAGATTAAACCTATTTCTGTGTAAAACAAGATTTTCTTGCAGTAAAACAGTATATTCCCAGTTTTGTTCTGTCACAGGGTGCTACTTCTGACTGAGCTGGGGATAGGCTCTTTACAGCTCTGACACCCTCTTTTTGCTGACAGACTTCTGCCTTGATACCAGCCTTTCCTGTTCCTTTTCACCTAGCCTATGTCTAGACTGCAAGCCTCTTTCGAAAGAGAGCATCTAGACTGCACGTTGAACTTTCGAAAAAGCGGCTTGCTTTTTCGAAAGAAAGCATCCAGTGAGTCTGGATGCTCTTTTTCGAAGAAGCCCTATTTACATTGAAGAACGCCTTCTTTCGAAAGAGGAACTTTCGAAAGAAGGCGTTCTTCCTCGTGAAATGAGGTTTACCGCCATCGAAAGAAAAGCCGCGTTCTTTCGATTTAATTTCGAAAGAACGCGGCTTGAGTCTGGACACAGGTGAAGTTTTTTCGAAAAAAGGCTACTTTTTTCAAAAAAACCCCTGAGTCTGGACACAGCCCTAGATTTCATAAAGCTCACTCCGCTTTCAGGCTATCAAAGTCTCTCTATCCAAAATGGCAATCTTCCCTCCATGCCCAGAGTGTGCCACTTCCCCCATGTCTGGTAGGAGAACCCAATCGCTCCCGCTACTTTGGATTTCAGCAACTAACAACTGTGGCCTACTTTTTCCAAATTCCATTTATATTTTCTTCTACTCCTACCTTCATTAACTGGTTCCCCCTTCTCTAGGCCTAACAGCCCAAACTCCCTCCTCAGAGGGAATAACTGTAGACTATTGAACCCTGCAGTCCCAAAACACCTCCCTTTTCACAGCAAGTGACTGAAGATTATTGTTAGCCAGCTCCTGGCTTGATGCCTGTTCCTTTTTCAGCGGGGCATCTTCATCAGTCAGCCTTTTTCAATCTCACTCAATTACATTACCAGTTAATTAAGGTAATGTAACCTGCTCTGCCTTGTGAGGAGTGAACACCCCATCACACCTTCCTCTGATATTTGTTCCTAACTTGAGCTGTGTGCGACTTGCCCTGCTGTAGTCACTGAAGCAACATTGTAGCACTGGCTTGTTTGCATAGATGTCACATGGGTGACATTCTGAAATTCTACA
The DNA here is from genome assembly GCF_052426305.1 of Pelodiscus sinensis. NCBI lineage: Eukaryota > Metazoa > Chordata > Testudines > Trionychidae > Pelodiscus > Pelodiscus sinensis. The sequence continues at coordinate 207,458,265 of NC_143052.1, forward strand.
GGTGCAGGCAGAATTTGGATGTATGTCTTCAGTCAGAGGAATTCTACACCCTTTTTGGCATTTTCACTGTGCACAATGAATGGGGATGACAGGGTGACTAGAGCATCCTTGATGATTGAGGTAATTTTCTTCCCCCCTGTAGTACACACACACACATCATCATTTATTCAGAGACTGTTTTCTCTCTCTGCAATCCACATGAGTGCCAGTAATGGAGGGGGCATAAAACCATCTCCCACTACTTTTTAAACAGGAGACTGTGCTCCCTTCCCCCCTTTTCAGAACCTGGAATCAACAAGTGCACAGCTAGGATGAAGGAAGAAAGCCCAGCACTCTTTCACTTCCTGCCTCTGGTCACTCTTGGGTGGTGTAATAGCCGAGCCCCTTTCATGCTGGCATGATGGAAACAGTTGGGTCACATTTGAATGAGCAGCATGGTGACCTAGCACATGAATCTCAAAACCACTCAATTTGGTCTGTCTCTGTCTCTCTCAAACATACACACACACTTTGCATGGGTGACACATTCCATCCTTTTGTATCTTCCTTGGGAACATTAATAATACAGAGAGTGAAACTAGTTGTGTCTGACAGAAATGTGGACTTAAATTAAATATTTAAGATGTTCTATAATCAGATGAATACTGTACTTTGTGGGCATCTTGAACCTTAATGTACAAACAGTAGTACTGTTTACACAGTTTATAGCTTATTAACTGAATACTGATGTACTATATGCCACTGTACATACGATAATGGTTGACAGAACTTGTCATGAAGGGAAGCTCTGGATGAGCCTTCAGCAAAGTTATATAAACCGGTCTGGCAAGAAGAGCAAGAACTTCTACCTTAAACCAAACTTTTGAATTTTCAGAGCACCATGAATCTGCTGATTTGTACTCTGCCCCCGCTTCTCACCCTCCCTCCTAGAGCTGGAAATCCACAAATCAGCTGTTTGGGACTGTTCAAGTTCTGGGAGAGAGGGGCAGGAGTAGAAAGTGCCAGACTCCAGTGCCCCTGTGTGTGAGAAGCATAGAGAAAAGAGGCAGAGAGAGGATGCATGGCCACAGGTGGATTCCCATTTAGCTGTGGGACACAGGTTGCCCACCACTGGCAATTGTGTGGCCCTCTGAAATCAATGAGGGCCACTCATATGATTCATAGTGATAGAAATGTAGCCATGTTAGTCTGGGGTAGCTGCAGCAAAATGCAGGACAATGTAGCACTTTAAAGACTAACAAGATGGTTTATTAGATGATGAGCTTTCGTGGGCCAGACCCACTTCCTCAGATCAAAAACCTGATCTGAGGAAGTGGGTCTGGCCCACGAAAGCTCATCATCTAATAAACCATCTTGTTAGTCATATGATTCAGACACTAGTCTTGGTTTCCCATCACTAGACTAGATGATCTGATGGCTCCCTCTGGCATGAAACACTACAAACCTATAAATATAGTAAAACACATCTGAATTGCCATAATCCGGTGGAGAGTCCAAGGCTGACTCAAATGCTTCAACTCCAGTTGGTTTATGATACAGTGTCAAAGTCATTGAATTTAATTCATGATCAGCAAACCTCAAGTAAAGCAGAAGTATAAAAAAAGACAGCAGAGCTTGATTCAGCCTCTCAGACCCAACTGACAACTTCCACAGAAATACATTTGTGGAATGCACTCATCAAGTTGGAAGCAAAATAAAACTGTGTGTATGAATTTAATTAATGAAAAAGTGATCAGCCACATAAAGCTGTTTAAAATGAATGAAAGTGTGGAAAGGATTTGTAGATACAGAGACCTGTATACAGAAGTTAGTGGTACTTTTATAAATGAAAGAACTAAAGAAATATAAGTTGCAATTATTTAGTAATTAAAGCAGCCCCAATTGTTAAGCAAATAAAAATTGTACAAGCTGTGAAGCAGCTGCAGGACAACTGTCACCACAAATATAAGACACAGAGAAAAAAGATATTTTAACTAACAATTTTAAAAGATATCTTTCATATTGGAACTTATGTTGAAATTGACATTGACTTTCAGCAAAAATTGTATTAATGAAATATAATATCTAAATACTTGCAGGGTTATATTAAAGGTAGGAGAGAAGTATGAATATAAAGTATAAAATTACTTGAGACAGCAATTTGACAGCAACACTCAAGAGAACTGGAATATTGTACAATTACTGAAATGTAATCATACAATTCTCTGCATTCTCATAAGAATTACTATGATGGACCAAATGAGGGAACCAATTAGTCAAGTATCCTGTCTCTCACAATAGAAAGAGCCATCTATTTCAGAGGAAAAAACAAGCTGCCTTATAGGGGACAAGTGTAGACTAAGTTGCCTAGATTAGAGAGTAGATGTCTCTTGCCCTGTCATTTAACGTCAGGCTTATTCCCAGAAGCAAGGTGGTTTGTCTTGAACCATGAAGGATGAAACCCTCTTGCTTCAAATCATAAACTAAGCATTACCTGGCAGGTTTTGAAAGAAACATGCTCCACACATAAGCTATTACTTAATGGTTCACTATATGGTTTCCTTCAACTTCTGAAACCAATCAACCTGACCAACATCAAAGAGAATACTAGACTAGAGAGACCGAAGGTCTGGGACACTCTAGTTTAGGATAGTAGTCTTTGTATTTCTCTATGATGAAGAGAATTATATCGTAATGCTCAAGTATAACTTACAGTGTCCTTGCCACAAGGAGACCAACCAGGGTCTTTGACAGGGTTGGCAAGGTTGGGGGCCTGGCTCCATGCCCCTGGAAGGGACAGGTCCTCAGGTGGAAGTAGAAGGCCTGGATCATCCCAGGGCATACTGCCACCTGCACCCAGCCCTCTGCACTGCCCAGAGCACAGCACACCCCACCCAACCCTCAGAGTTCCTGGAGATCATGGCTCAGAGCTCCAGTAGAAATTTAAAGGACCCAAAACTCTGGCTGCTGCCACAGTAGCAGTGGTGCCAGTCAAGAGCTCCAGACTCTTTTGAATCACTAGGCCTTGAGGTAACTGCCTCCCATGCCTTGCCTTGTTGGTGAGCCCAAGTCCAACTATTCATATTCTGTGGATGCATGTCAACTAGGGTATGTCTACACTAGCTCCCTAGTTCCAACTAGGGAGGCTAATGTAGGCATTTGAAGTTGCAAATGAAGTCCGGGATTTAAATATCCTGGGCTTTATTTGCATGTTCCCGTCCGGTCGTCATTTTTAAATTCGACTAGTCTGAAGTAACTGCCCGTGGCTACAGGGGGTAACATGTTAATTCAAACTAAGGACTTAGTTCAAATTGCCGTTTCACTGCCACGTGTAGGCGTGGGCAGTTTCTTCGGACTAGTGGAATTTAAAAATGGCGACCGGATGGGAACATGCATTAAAGCCCGGGATATTTAAATCCCGGGCTTCATTTGCAACTTTGAATGCCTACATTAGCCTCCCTAATTCGAACTAGGGGGCTAGTGTAGACCTACCCCTAGAGACTAAAACTGCCATGTCACCCCATTGACCTGTGTGTAGAATTTTTAAACTGTTTATTGGAAACAATGATGTCACCTCATATGCTAACTCCATCTAGTGGAAACCAAAAACAGAAAGAAAAGTTTTCAGTCCAATATAACATTAAGTTAAAAGTCTTTCCTCAACTTATTGTTATAGTGAAATTCTAAAATAATTTTTCTGTTAACTGCAAGGTTTTTTAAAATGGTCTGTCAAATCGATGGAAGAAAATTGTTTATAAAACAAATTATATGATATGCAGCTCTTCCTTCCTAGTCTTAATTTAAGGTTTCTTCCTCCCTACTATTTTTTATGACATGTTAGTCTATAGTATCATGCTTTTCTTCCCTCTCTTTTCTTAAGATGACTTATTTTCTCTAATATCAGTTTATTTTGTTATCCAAGAGCATAATATTATAATATTAATAACAATGCTTAGCATTTGCAAGACTTTTCATGAGAATTTTCTGTTCTGTTCTATGAAACGTTTCCCTAGCAAATATCGGGCAAAGCAAAGAAAAACTGTAGGGGAAATTCTAAAGCTAAGAGGAAAAATACCAAAAAACCCCAATTTCATTTAAACCAGTATGATTTTTTTTCCTGTTTAATGAGCATTAGCGGCTCCATGAACATATATATTCATGCATATGTGTTCTTTTTAATGCCAGCATATTTCAGAGAAAATGCTAGTATTGACAATCATTGAGTCAACAGTAGATCCCCTCCTACAAAGAATGTTTGGGTCACATTCAGAATTTTCAGGAGATGGTAGTATTAGTCTATTACTGTTTTGCGTCATCATTTTAAATCACTATTTATGTACTTCTCTAACCACAACAAATAAATTTGTAATCAAGTCAGATTCTTCTCTGGACCACTTCTGAATTATGAAAGTTATGGAATTGTATCCTGAATAGGGCTGTCAGGTGATTTAAAAAAATTAATTGTGATTGATTGCACTATTAATCGCATGCATCTCCCTTATGAAATGCCACGCAGCATTACAACAGGGCAGCGCTGCATGGAGCCCGGGGTCAGCTGGAGATCTCAGCTGCCCCAGGGCTCAGTGCAGCGCTGTCCAGGATCAGCTGGGCATGCCATCTGATTCCGGGCTTCGCCTTGCACTGGCACTTGAAAATGCCGCCCTGGCTCCTCAAAGGGGCAGCACATTAAGAGCCTGGGATCAGATGGAGTGCCCAGCAGATCCCCAGTTCTGCATTTCATTGCCCCTTTGAAGTGCTGCTCCGGTGCTTCAAAGGGGCAAAGCTGCATGGAACCTGGGATCAGCTGAGAACTCCAGCTGATGCCAGGCTCCTAATGTGCTGGCAATGTTTAAAGGGGCAGCGTAGCATTAATACCTGCGATTAATGCGTTAAAAAAATAACACATTAATCCTGCCCTGAGTTAATCACTGCTGTTAATGCACATCAATTGACAGCCCTAATCCTGAAATAATTGTTTTTGGAAAGTCGTTATGTCAAGGTTGGCCAAACCTACTGAATTTCCAAGCCACATATGATATTTCTGAGAGCTGGAACCACCTGCCTGGACTTGTAGATTCAGCCTCGCTCCTATTGAAGCTCTGAGCCCTGGCAAACACCTCCAGTGGGGCTGAAGCTCTGAGACTCCCCTCCACACAGGCCAGAGGCCCCTAGATCCACCACCCTGCAGCAGGGTAGAAACTCTGAACTCCCCCACTCCAGTCTGGTAAGTGGAGAATGGGAGCATGGTGTGGGGGACTCTGCAAGCTGTACTATAACATTCAGCTCATGAGCTGTGTTTTGGCCACCTCAACATATATATGTAGATCCACCATGAGTTAGTGCAGGGTTGTGTCATGTCTCTGCCAGGGAAGAGACAATGGTGAGTCCTCAGCACTCAGTGATAATGTATTCAAAGTGAAACACCTTGGGGCACTGGGCATAAGCTTTCTCTAGCTGTGAGAAGATACTTTTAGCTTTTGTATGAAGTGTTTAGGAAATAGAAGAAAGGGAATATTGCCTAGGGGAGAACAAAAGAATCAGGTGACCCAAACATGAATCTATAAAGGGGTTTACAGTGTGTAACTGGGGGTGAGGGGTGGGTAGCCCTTTTGCACCAGATTAAAATAAGGGAGCTGCTGCAGGGACAAGGTTGGGGAGGATCCTGACTGATGGGCAAAACACCCACATCAGTCGAAAGGACTTCCAGGGGTGAGACATTAAGGGACATTAGGTTTAGGATGTTTAATTGTTTTGTATGATCCGTATCCTCCTGTGCTGCACATGATCAAATATAAGAATATAAAATAGGTAGACTGTGTGAAGAGTGTGTGTTGTGTGCTTCAGAACTCTTGCATGCTCCTGAGAGAGTGAAACTGTAAACAAGAAGCTTTACACCTTCAGGAATGGAATTCTGAGGATGGGGTGTGCTTAAGTACTGGGGAGTCTGATGGGTGACTGCTAAGAGCTGAAGGCTGGTCAGAGAGTTCCAAAATGACCTTGTACATCTGGAGTGATTTTCTCAGCAGTGTGTGGGGGGCAGGCAGGAAATCTTCCTGAGGCTCCCTGCTGCATCCATGGGCTGGATCTTGGCAGGCCGGATCCAGCCTGCAGAGGGTTTTTTTTGCCCAGGTCTGGTCCAAACCAATGTTCCTTCGTATCCATGAGAATTTTTCAATGCATCTCTTTGGGCATTAGTCCCACCCTTCAGAAAGAAAGCTTATGTATTTCCTGTTCTGTTGCATAGCAATGCCAATTTCAGGGCAGTAATTAAAAGATACATGTACATTTTTTTAATCAAAAATACTCCTTTAAAAGGTGGAGAGAACCTATTTGTTTCATTTGCTGTTCATTTGAAAGCAGAAAGTTCACTTCAAGTTTTTCTTCTTTCCAATAGGAGCTATTCATCTGGTTCATTGTTCCCTTGTGAAAGGAGTCCAATTTAAAACTGGTAATACCATACACCTTTAAACATACAACATTACAAAACTAGGGATTGGGTAAGTTTACTTGATCCTCTCTCAGACTGCACTGGATCATTTCCATTTTCCTTCCAGCCCTATATTTCTATTATGTAGGTGGGTTTTCCCATGTGTTTCTCTATTTCATGTTGTAATAGGAATGCAGTGTTCATAAATGCATCCTTTCCAAATGCATAATTTACTATCTTAACTAAACAATTATTCAAGTGCATTGAAACCTCACATTTGTAACACACACACATGACATTTACACATAACATTACAGGAACTGAGAGATGATGTTGTTAGGTGTATATAAGATATTAGATGTTTCTTGCTGCAGCAGACCCTGCTGCCTTTTTGCCTCATGCCTGAAGAAGGTTTCATTTTGGAAACCGAAGAAATTTAGACATCAAAGAGCTGCAGGTTTAGCTTCTGATAGAACAAGTAAGAATTGATTCTACAGTAGTTATGAGTGGAACTGTCAATCAGGGCTCATTAGACAACATTAAAAAGAGCTGGCTTCATCTGAAGTTCAGTTCTGCATAAAGCCGCAGATGGGAGGAAGGATTACTGCTTTCTTTATCCAAAAAATAAGCCATGTCAGAGGTCTACTACTAGCTGCACCTTTTAATTCTGCGAGATGTGGAAGTTAAAGCCAAGATGGTCATATTGAGTTGGACACCAAATGCAGTAAAATTAAAGGGAGCTTATCTTGTGAGGATCTCCATTAATGACAGATTTATGACAAAAGATATAAAGATATAAATCTCATCTTTTATTTATAGTATTCCAAACCAAAAATATGAAAAAAACACCTTGATTAAATATATATATACATAATATGTAATAATTTGTGACTTGAATTCTACTTCATTCAAAGTGGAGATTAATTATATATGAGTACACAATAAACATCTCTCATTGTGTGTTTGTGAATATACAATATTTCACTATATAATTTGAAGCACAGTTCTTCTCAGTTTGTTTTAGTATACATGCAAATTGCCATTCTGCATAAGAACAGATTTCAGGTTATAACATATTATGAAAATATGACTTCACTATTATAGGAATACTCCACTAATTTATTTAATAACAAGATGATGGCTGTGGCACCTTATAGACTAACTGAAGTGTAGGAGCATAAGGTTTCGTGGGCAAAGACCCACTTCGTCAGCATCTGATGAAGTGGGTCTTTGCCCACGAAAGCTTATGCTCCTACACTTCAGTTAGTCTATAAGGTGCCACAGGACTCCTCGTCGCTTTTGCAGATTCAGACTAACACGGCTACCCCTCTGATAAGATGATGGCTGTGTTCTGTTAGTATTTGATGGGTTATAAAATATGCCACATGAGCTATACATCATCTGGGAGAACTAAATTTTTATTTTTGTATAATTTCAATTAATATAAATATTTATTTTTAAGTATCTGTTTTTTTCATCCAATTAAACTTCCATAGTTGGGATTTAAGCATTATTTTCTATTTTTCTTGATTTAAACTTTCACATTTCCAGGAATTTATGGGGTGAAGGTCAGACATCAGGAGGAGGTTTGAAAATAATTATATAATAGCAGATGTTGAAATGCAGAAATCTAAAACTTTACAGCTGTTAAATCAAATTGTCAACATGACACATAAATATCCACAACTCATGCTCTCATAATTTTTCAAACAGCATTTTTCTTTGCCGGTCTATAGTTTTCCACTATTATTGATTGAATTTGTTTTTGCCCATTTTATGTATAGTATCAAATCATTGTTTACCAATATTTACCAATAAAAATGTAATCTGAGCCTAATTAATACTGTTTCTTCACACAGAAAGATAAAGTGATGTTTTGAGCCTTCTGCAAGGTCTAACCAATTCTCTCTCTCTCTCTCTCTCTCTTCCTATAATTCACCTTCCTCAGAATAGCTTTATTAAAATGCTGATAACATTTAGATAATATTTTGGTTTTACATCATGATCAGTGGAATGGAAGTGTGAGGACCCATGTTCCCTGAAGGGACAGTTATTGAGAGGCCTAGAGGACAGGAAATGTGGGAGTAAGGCTACACTACAAAGAAAGGTCAGAAAAAAAAATATGCAATTCAAGAACTGCAATTTGAATATCTTTTTCCACTTTTCTTCCAAAAAGGCTTTTCTGACATTTGGCCCATCTATACGGGGCCAAATGTTGGAAAAAAACCCTCTTTCGGAACATCCCTTCTTCCTTTCAGAACAAGATTTACAGAGATTCCGAAAAAGAACGCATCTGCTTTGATGAAATTTATTTTGGAAAAACAGACACATTTCATGGACACAGCAGAGCTTTTCTGGGATATCTCTGGTATCCTGGAAAAGCTCTGCAGTATAGAAATAGTCTTAGGCTGAAACAACTCAGCCCCATGTTCAGAGCAGTTCCCATGGCTTAGGAAAGTTCCACTTGTTCAACATTCTCTGAATTCAGCATCAATCTTGCAAGTTAATTTTTTTAAATTATGTGAAGCTGAGAAATTTTGATGCCACCATTTTGACAGTGATAATTATACTGGATAGTCTTCCTTCCCTTTTCCCTTGAGAGTATATTTCTTAATATAATTATTTTGTAAGAAATTATTTTATTTAAAATAAAAACCATCAGGATATTTCCAGGTTTAAAAATGGACCTAATATTTACTTTCAGCATGAATGCCTGTAAGAAACGTGCTCTGTCAGCCAATGATTAACATTGAATTTATAACCTGTTCTCTGTTTTGTTCACCTTTCCCATTTCCAGATGTTCAGCACTGGTTGTGATTGGCTATGGTCAGTGCCACTCCTTGAAAGCCAATAGATGGTGCTCTTGTACCTAGCAGTTCTGTCTTAAGATATTAACCATGATTCTTCTACTATGAAAAGGGAACCTCTGTGATTACTTAAGTCTCCAATGGGCAGAAAATGAAGAATCTTTAAAGAAGGTTTCCTGTGTATGTTTTCAGCGTTCAACGTATAAAATGTAGTCTGGCTTTGTTTTGTTACTTCATAAGATATACCAATTCCGTGCAACTTTTTTTGCAATGACAAGCATATCAGTAATCTCTTTCTCTGTCTTTCTCTTCATTTTATGCAAACTTGAAGCTATGTAATCTCTCACAGTTGTCTGATAGAATTCTGATATAAATGAAATAATTTTCCAGAGCTAGGGTAAAGCATTTGTAAGATGCAGAAGGCAAAACTAAGGTATAAGTCAAAGGAAGAAGCTTTTTTTCCTCTTCCGAAGTAAGAAGCAAACATTTATGAGAGAAAACAAAATGCCTTTATACACATTCATTTTGGTTCAGGTGCTCCAGCGTTCTTACTTTGTTTCCTTACTCTAAAATATGATCATCTTTCTAAAAGACATCCCAATCTCATCACTAAACTGTCAGAAGTTGAGTGATCTGTCTGAATAGATACTGCTGTGTTCTACAGCACTGTCCTGATTCAACCCTGATTCAGTAAAATTTTCCTTGTCAGAAGAATTCTTAAGTACACTTCTGAATAGAAATGGATTTTTTTCTGATCTGGAGACCACTCTCATATCCAAGATTTTATACCCGTTAGCACTAAAGTGACTGTATATTTGCCAGTTTGCTGAGGAAAAACCTCTAGTTTAAGTTATGGCCACTGAGTGGAGTGGGTGAATATTAAGAATGGGGAGGCAAGATGGATTTTAGACCCATTAACCCCTTTTTTTCCTTTATTCAAGCCTGACACTGGAAAGATGGTGCTACACACACTTCTAAACTATCATTAAACTATCCTACCCCAAACTGAAATTTCTATGCCCAATTCTGCCAGTTCTAGACCTGTGTAAAGCAACACCAAGGCAGCTGAGTATTGGAGCTTGATAGGAATTCTAAGCCTCCAGGATTCACCTGGAGTCTCCTGGAATAAACATCAATCTCCTGTGGTGCTCTACACAGTAGCGTTATTTCGGAATAACTGCTGTTATTCTGAAATAACAATGTGAGCGTATACATAGCAATTCCATTATTTTAAAATAGATTCAGAATAATGGATGGCTTATTCCAACTTCTGTAAACCTCATTCCATGAGGAATAACGCCTATTCCAAAATAGCTATTTCAGAATAGCAGTTGTATGGACGCTTCACTGCTATTTTGAAATAACTCTTCCCCCCCCCCCCCCAAGGCCATTCGAAGTAATTACTAGCCAGTGCCTCCTAAATCAAGGTAGCACATCCACATCAGGGAAGCCTGCCTCAGACTAATTTTGAGGCTTCCATGTAGTGTAGATATGCTATTTAGAAATAAGCTATTTTTGAGTATTTCTTCTGGAATAGCTTATTCCGAAAAAATATTCAGTGTAGACGTACCAATCCTGGAGATTTCAAAATAGATATTTTATGAAAATGACTTTGTCATGTTGGAGAACAAATATCTCTCTGAATAGATCCAGTCAGAGTTGGGCAACCCTAGGGCCTATACATAAAGAAACTAAGGTGAAGATATAGCCTGAACTGAACAAAAACATGAGTTGAAAATATGCCATATAAGTTGAACTACACATAGAGAGGAACAGAGGTAAAATAGTTGCTGGTGGTCAGTCTAATAATGAAGATAATAACTTCTCTCTCTATTCAATTGCAAAATCTGAAAGACCTTCTAGCGGCTATTTTGCAGGTACTCCCATATAAAACAACATAATCCCTATAATCTATTTCTAAGGGTGCGTCTGCACTGCACCATTATTTTTAGAAGTTTCAGGGGGTAGCTGAGTTAGTCTATACAGGTAAACTGAAAAAACAACAAATAGTCTGGTAGCACTTTATAGTCTAACAAAACATGTAGAATATCATGAGCATTCCTGGCCACTTCTTCAAGTGGCTGTTTTGTTACAAACCAAATACAGGATCCAAATACACAGGAAAGGACTGGAGCTTCAACTCATTCTCAAGTTCCATTCTCACACCTCTGATTAAACAAAGATACCAGATGGTTAGGTCATTACCTAGCTATCAAACAATGAGGGTGATAATGGTTCTTTGTCTTTGAAGAATCTCATGATACCATGTTTCATCAGTCTTGAAGTGTTTCCTGACTCTTTGTTGTTTGCTAATTAATGTTTCTTATCTGCCCCCTTTGACTAACTAGTCTTTAGGTGCTTATAGACTGACTTTCCTTTTATATATTTTTTACCCCTTTTCTTGTTCCCCCTCCCAATTTACCCTTCTTCTACCCCCCACTCCCATCACCTCTATTTATTTTGATCCTAGACATCCAACACTCCAGTCTTCTGAAGAAGTGGACTGTGCCCACGAAAGGTCATGATACCATCTACGTGTTTTGTTAGTCTATAAAGTTCTACCAGACTATTTGTTGTTTTTTTAATTATTTTTAGATAACTAGCGTTATTTCGAAATAACAATGTGAGCATCCACACAGCAATTCCATTATTTCAAAATAAATTCAAAATAGCAGATGGCTTATTCTGATTTCTATAAATCTCATTCCATGAGGAATAATTCCTGTTCTGAAATAACTATTTCGAAATAAGGTGTATGTAGACTCTCACTGCTGCTATTTTGAAATAGCCCTTCACCAGGGCCATTCTAAGTTATCCTCCCCAGTACCTCCTGGGCTTCTAAATCTACATCTACATTAAGGAAGCCTGCCTCAGACTAATTTTGGGTCTTCCCTGTATTGTAGACATGCTATTTCAAAATAAACTATTTTGGAATAGCTATTCTGGAATTGTTTATTTCAAAATAGCCGTAGGTGTAGATGTACCCTAAGTGTTTTAAGGTTGCCAACTTTCTGATCACACAAAACCAAACACTCATGCCCTGATCCCTGCTTCACATCTGTGCTAACCCTTTTGTGAAGCTCTGACCCAGCTCACTCACTCATTTTTACTGAGCTGGGGAGGAAGACATGAGGGCTTTGGGGTGGAGCTAAAGGTGAGGGATTTGGGGTGCAGAGGGGGACTCCAGGCTGTGGTGGGACCAAGGGGTGTGGAGTATGGGATGCTGCTCTGGTCTGATGCAGGGTGTTGGCATGACTTTGGAGCAAGTATGAGCCCTGGCCGGGGATGTGGGCTAAGGGGTATGCCAAAGAAGATGGCTTGGGGTGCACAAGGGGGCTCTGGGCTGGCACTGAAGGGTACAAAGCATGGGAGGAGATTCTGAGCTCAGACAGGAGAATTGGTGTGGGAGAGTATGTGTGTATGGGTTCCAGGAGTGAGTTTGGGTGCAGGAGAGGGCTCAGGCCTGGTGTTTGGGGCAGAAGCTCCAAGTGAAATTCACCTCTAGTTACCCCCAAACTGCAACATGATGTCCTTTGACTCCTAAATGGAGGCATTGCCAGGAGGTTCTGTGTGTTGCCTCTGCCTGCTGGTCTGACAGCCACAGAGCTAGCACTTGGGACAGGGCCATGGCAGTGCACAGAAGTCCCATGGTAAACCTGATGCCTAGGAACTAGAGGGACATCTGGCAACTTACCGGGAGCTGCCTAGAATTGAGTAGGGAGTCTGCTAGTCTAGCGTCAACTGAACTTTGAACAGCCCAGATGGCAGCACTGACCCTTTTTGACCAGGTGTTCTGGTAGAAAACCCAGATACCTGTCAATCAGAAAAAGTTTGCAATCTAAGAAGAAATAAAAACTAATGAATTCTGTCTTTTATTCACTTTTAATTGTAACCTAGATTTTTCTTCAGAGGAGAAATTTGTATCAAGAACACTGAACACTGTTAATTCTCAAAGCAATACATGCCCTCATTTTAGAAACCTTGGTCAATGTTAAATGAGCTAAAATTGTATTTATTCAGTGTTGTTGAGTGGCTGTTGTTTCATGGACTGAATCTTCTGTATTGATTGTCTGCATTGTACTGGAATAAGTTGGCATAAGAATTTATGATTGCTGTTCCCTTGGGAAATGCATAGAAACAAGCCTTGTATCTCATCATCACAAGGCTTGTACAGCGAGAAAAAAAACCTTTTAAATAGATAAATGCAGTGATAAAGTGTCAACTCGAAGCTTAACTTTGAATCTCCTAAGATTTTTTTTTCAGTCCAGCACAATTTTAAACATAGGATTGCTGGTATTTAATGTGTGTAGCATACAACATCTGTTACCAAAGTGACCTGCCTAATAAAAGCCAAAATGTGTGAGGTAACTGAGGTAATATATTTATTTGGATCAAATTTTGGTGATGAGAGAGACAATTTTTCAAACCTACACAGAATTCTTAATCAATGAGGGTACGTCTACACTGCATCCCTAGTTCAGACTAGGGATGCAAATGGAAATGACTGAAGTAGTTAATGAAGCGGGGATTTAAATATCCCACGCTTCATTAACATGATCTTGCCGGCGCGCTAGTTTGAATCACAGCTGATTCGAACTAGGAAGTGCACGCTGGGATGTGTTAGTTCGGACTAAAGCCCTTACAAAAAATGAGGAGTAACGTTAGTTCGGACTAAGGGCTTTAGTCCGAACTAACGCGTCCTGGCGTGCACTTCCTAGTTCGAATCAGCTGTGATTCGAACTAGCGCGCCGGCGAGATCATGTTAATGAAGCGTGGGATATTTAAATCCCCGCTTCATTAACTACTTCGGTCGTCTCCATTTGCATCCCTAGTCCGAACTAGGGATGCAATGTAGACGTACCCTGAGAGAAAAATACTCAGAACGCCACGAGTAAATACAAAATGGAACAGATTTAGCTCAAAAGTTTCTCTCTCGCAGCATCAGAACTTGGTCAAATAAAATATATTACTTCATTCACCTTGTTCCTTTAATATACCAGGACCAACATGTCTACAAGAAGCTTCATTTTTTTTAAAAAAAGACAGGTGATTAGTATATTATGCAGGAGAAGATCAAACACCTCGTCTCCAATTCCTCACTCCCAACATGACATCAAAATTCAGATTACAATTGTCATTCTCAAAATTCAATCCATGGCATATATTTGAAAAAAAAATGGAAGACTTGGTTATTAAAAAATGCTCAAAATAACTAATAAGAGGCAATCACTTACATATGTACTTACAGTAAATGAGTTGTGGGAAATTAGTATAAGCAAAATACATCAAAGATAAATATGACCTGTTTTTATATTTTATATATCACTCATCAAGTTTTCATATTTACAGCTAGAAGATTTACCCAGTATTGTTTGGGTCCTTAACTCATGTTTTTTAAATAAAATGAAAGTGTACATGCTTCATTTAAATCATTGCTCTGCAGTGGGGCTGGGGATGAGGGGTTCAGTATAGAGGCTACTCCTGGGAGAGAGGACTACCCCAGCCCGCTCTCCCCGCAGCACCTTACTACCAGATAAGAAACATCTTCTCCCTGGCCACTGCAACAGGAGGGGTACATGTATTCCGGATGGGGCAGGTCCAGGTTCATCTGCCCCATGTGCTCCCCAGACAAACAAGTCCTAACCTAGCTTTATGACACGAAGAAGCTGCATACCAAATTTGGTGGTCCTAGCTCTTACTGTGGAGGAGGAGTTCTTGAACAGCCAGACAGATGGACAGAAAGACAAACTGTCTCTCAAATATATGGTAGATGCATACATCCAAAGACCAGGATAATATTTCTGGGATAGGAACGTATCCATTCTGTCTATTCAGGTTCTTAAATTTAGATTTGTTAAGAATACTAGTACAAAACGTAAGACATCTTTTTTATTCCCTTTTGCCAGTTGCATCCCTACCACACATAGGCACCAAGAAGTGGATCAAGTGTTGACTTGATTTTCCCCTCGCCCTGCCCAGCACATTGGGGAATTTAGACATATTAAGAATAGAGTTACCCTAGTTTACTTCCCCAGTACAGTGGGAACATGTCTGATCTTATGACAGAACATATAGTTATAATCTAATCCATAATCAGTATTAAGCAACAATAAGTACATTGTAATCAAAAAATAACTAGCTGGAGCAGTGAATTACTCTTATCTGGAGACTCAAACCTAGGGAAACATCCTATCAATATAGTACGACACACATAAGAGTTCTAAGGAAATGTGCGAGAATTTTATATAAATGACTAAGCTACTTATTTTAATAGAAATAATATTCTTATTTTAATAGTATTAATATTCTTTCTATAGATTTTTGATGCAACCATGAAAAAAGGCAAATGCAATCCTAGGATATAGCAGGTGAAATGTTACCAGTAGAGACAAGGAAATTTAACACCATTGGACTAATCACTGATATGACCTCACTGAGAATACTATGAACAAACCTGGTCACCTGTGCTCAAGAAAACTGAATTCAAACTGGGACATATGCAGAGAAGGACAACTAGAAAGATCAGGGGAATTGAGAGCTGACTTTATGAAATGAGACTCAAAAACCTTGGCTTTTTCAGCCTAGCAAAATGAAGACTGAAAGGGAAGGTGATTGCTCCCTTCAAATACTTCAGGCTGTGTCCAGACTCAGGGTTTTTTTCGAAAAAAGTAGCCTTTTTTCGAAAAATCTTCACCTGCGTCTAGACTGCAGCCGCATTCTTTCGAAATTAAATCAAAAGAACACGGCTTTTCTTTCGACGGTGGTAAACCTCATTGCACGAGGAAGAACGCCTTTTTTCGAAAGTGCTCTTTCGAAAAAAGGCGTTCTTGAAAGCAAACAGGGCTTTTTAGAAAGAGAGCATCCAGACTCACTTGCTGCTTTCTTTCGAAAAAGCGGCTTGCTTTTTCGAAAGTTCCACGTGCAGTCTAGACGTTCTCTTTCGAAAGAGGCTTTTTCGAAAGTATCTTTTGAAAAAGCCTCTTTCGAAAGAGGCTTGCAGTCTAGCCATAGCCTCAGATGTAAGTAGCAGTAGGGAGGAAGCTGAGCTATTTAAGCTAAAATACAATGTTAACAAAAGAACAAATGCATTTAAACTGACCATGAACAAATTTATGTTACAAATTAGAAGGCTTCTAACCTGGTATAGAGGGAGGTTCTGGAACACCTGTCCAATAGGAACCTGGATAACAAACAAGAGGAATTGGGGATTACACATTTATGAGCATAGATTTGATCTAGTTGGGTATTACTGAACCCTGGCTGGACGAGACCCATTGTTGGAAAGTTAAAAACCATTATTACAATTGGAGGGAGAGTGCCATTTAAAAAACAAACAAACTACATAATCTGTTTTTGAGTCACAAATAACTAAGAATAAAATTATCCTGAATGCTTATGAATCTAAATCTTAACAGATAAAGCACAAGATGGGGTATTACCTTGTGTCTGCTACAGATCTCCATATCACACTACGGGCTCATCTACACTGGCCCCTTTTCCGGAAGGGGCATGTTAATTTCACCTATCGTAGTAGGGAAATCCGCGGGGGATTTAAATATCCCCCGCGGCATTTAAATAAAAATGTCCGCCGCTTTTTTCCGGCTTTTAAAAAAGCCGGAAAAGAGCGTCTACACTGGCCCCGATCCTCCGGAAAAAGCGCCCTTTTCCGGAGGCTCTTATTCCTACTTCAAAGTAGGAATAAGAGCCTCCGGAAAAGGGCGCTTTTTCCGGAGGATCGGGGCCAGTGTAGACGCTCTTTTCCGGCTTTTTTAAAAGCCGGAAAAAAGCGGCGGACATTTTTATTTAAATGCCGCGGGGGATATTTAAATCCCCCGTGGATTTCCCTACTACGACTCATGAAATTTACATGCCCCTTCCGGAAAAGGGGCCAGTGTAGACGTAGCCAAGGCGATGAGAGGTTACTTATGCAATTATCCCAGCCTTGTGTATGGGAAAAAAGGCTATGTGACCATAGGGGACTTCAATTTGAGTGATATATGCTGGAGGTCTCATGCTGCCAGTACTAAAAACATCCTTGGCATTTCTAAATATTATAGACAACAATCTCCTAACTCAAAAAGTGTCACATCGGACTCCCAGGGATTTTAATATTAGAACTCATCTTGACAGATGCAGACAATCTGATCACACAACTTAAAATTAAAGGTAACTCAGGTACAACAGATTGTGACTTGATCACTTTTATAATGTACAAACAGAATAAAGTCCAGTCCAGTGATATATATTTTTGGTGTTTAAAAGGGCTAGTTTCTCAAATCTGAAAACAATCATGAGTTGGATCTGTTGAGAAGAAATGTGTAATCTGAAAAATTTGAATGAAGATTGGGGATTGTCTAAGAACACTTTAGAGTCTTGGGAAGCCAAATCCCACAATCAAGGAAGGTAGACATACTGGTTTAAAAAAGTAACCTGACTTAGAGAGAAAGTGAAGGCAGTAATTAATACATTTATTAATTATTATTATTATTGATTATTAATATATGCAATGAACAGAATTGAGGAGACATTATACTACGGAATACAAATCAGAAGCTAGACATAATAGAATTTTGAGGGAAGTAAAGAGACACATCTATGTGTTCCTGGGTCAAGGAAATAAAAAGTTTACGTACAGGCAGTCCCCGGGTTACATGGATCCGACTTACATCGGATCCCTACTTACAAACGGGGTGAGGCAACCCCACACTAGCTGCTTCCCCTCAGTAGACCAGGGAGACGCGAAGCTAGCGCCCCCTCTCTCCCCCCCAGCAGACCAGGGAGACGCGGAGCGGCTTTTCTCAGCAGACACCTCAGCTTGAGAATAAAGGACTGAGGGAAGTGAGGTGTGGGAGAATAAAACTGAGCTCTGGAGAAATGTTTGGCTAGTTTCCCCTACAATATGTACCAGTTCCGACTTACATACAAATTCAACTTAAGAACAAACCTACAGTCCCTGCTTGTACGTAACTCGGGGACTGCCTGTATATTAGGAACAAAAAGAATCCTAACAAGATGCTGGTTCATAACTACCTGTAAACTGCAGAGTTATCCATAGTAATTCAGAAAAGGTAGACGTATTCAATAAATATTTTTCTTCAGTATTTGGAAAAATACATGATGTCATTCCATTCCACTATTATCTCAGGAGGTTGTTAAACAGCAGCTAGTAAAGTTAGATATTTTAAAATTAGCTGCAATTAAGAGTTTTAAAACAGCTGATTGAGGAGCTGACTGAACCATTAATCTTGTTTTTACATCAGTTTGGTAACATAAGGGAAGTTCCAGAATACTAGAAGAATGTTGTGCCAATATTTTAAAAAAGGATAAATAATAAGGCCTGGATAATTATATGCCTGTTGGTATGTGTATGACTGCAGCATAAAATCACCCTTTTAATAAACTGTATCTACAAATGTGACATTATGTATGTAACCTCGTGAATTATGGCCCCCTTCCCCAGCTAACTCACCAGGCCAATGAGTAAAAGGAAGCAACAAATTGGTAACTAAGCAACAACAAGAGCGAATATGTGTACGTGTGTGTGTTATGAGTACACGTGTATAGTATAGTATATGCATATAATGCAATAATAATTATTACCAATAAATGTGACATTTTGCCTTATTCCCCTTAAGAAGACCCCATGCAATTCTTTAAAGTACATCTGGCATCAGTCTCAGGCAAGATAACAGTGGATACAGGACTTGATTAATAAGAAATTAAAGGAGAACAATGTAATTAATGACAACGTGATTTTGTGGAAAATAGATTCTGTCAGACTAATTTGATTTTTTTAATGAGACTAGAAGTTTGGTTGATAAAGGTAACATAACTGATTTATCATATTTAGAGTTGTGTAAGGTTTTTTACTTTGTTCTATATGACATTTTGCTTAAAAAAACTAGCAAGATATAAAAGTAACTTATTATATGGAGTAAAAACTGATTAACTGCTGTGTCTCAAAATGTAATTGTAAATGGAGAATTATCATCAAATGTATTTGTTTCTAATGATGTCTGACAGGGATTAGTTCTTGGTCTTGTGCTTTTTAACAGTAGGTAGACCTGGGTACATGTCATCAGCAACCCACATTGCACTCGTTTCTCTCTCCCCCCCCCCACACACACTTCTTAAGACCAACGGAAAACAGTGCCCTTTTTTTTCTTGTGGGTTATCTGTGCAGATGCCATAGCTGCGGAAGAATGGAACCCATTGTGGATCCCATTGACCATCAAAGCATTATGATGAAAATGGTGGTGATGGTGATGTTAACCTTGGTGTGACTAATCCTGGAGTTCTGCTTGCCACACAGGAAATAAAATTAAAATTTCCCCAGGGCATTCCTGTTAATTTGGGAAGCAGTAGAGAGCAACAGAGTTGTGGCCAGAGTGGTCACTGCAGGGCACCATGAGTCACCTCCCACAGGCCAAGAATATCGACTTTCTCATTGCTGCATCTGTACTTCTGTAAAGTCAACCATGTAAGGTTGAATTTAGTGGTTACTCATAAAAGCAGAAATACAGAAATCAACATTAATGGCCCTTAAAGTTGATGAAATGGACTTGGTAGTATGCACTCATTGTTTATAAAATCGACCTAATAAGGCTAAGTTCAACCTAATCCCCCAGTGTAGACTAAGTCTAAGAATTATTGGAATTATGGGAGGAAGGACACTAACTCATTTTGAGATAAGGGTTTGATAAACATAGAAATGGAATTATTGCCTGCAACAGTAGGGCTATGTCTACACTCGCGGCTTCTTGCGGGAGTAATATGCAAACGAGGCTAGGTGTGGAACATAGCCGAGCCTCATTTGCATACCTAAAGAGCCACCATTTTTTTCAGAAGAGCCTCTTTTACAAGGAGCATCTAAACTGCCCCTTCTTGCACAAGACAAACCATTTTGCGCAATGCTGTTACAGCTATTACTTTTCAGGAAGAATGGCATTGTGCAAGAGGGTTTTTCTTGCGCAAGAAGGGGCAGTGTAGATGCTCCTTCTTGTGCAAGAGCCTCTTCTGAAAAAAATGGTGGCTCATTAGGTATGCAAATGAGGCTCGGCGATATTCCACACTTAGCCTCATTTGCATATTACTCCCGCAAGAAGCTGCGAGTGTAGACATAGCGTAGGGGAGTAGACTTGATGGCATAAGAGTCTATTCCACTTCATGTTCCTATGAAAATGTTACACTAAATCATAAATATGCACTTATGGACAGTGTAGTGTTCATTTAATGGATGTAGAAATCTGTCCTTCTAGCATGTTTGAAAATAATTGCACCTTTGAATAGTAACTTCTTTCTAAAAAATTCTCATTGATATCAATGAGACCAAGAAATGCATGGCTCAATGTCAGTAAGAGTATTAGAATCTTTTCTTTGAGAGGCGGGGAACTTTTTTTCGGTTGGGAACTGCTGATCCACAGAAAAAATCAGACGGGGACTACACACAAGTGAGAATTAAAAAAAAAAAAAAGCCCTCACTAATGGTGGGCCCCAACTCAGAAGGAGAAAGACACTGCCCACAATCTTCTCACATGCCAGGGGGCTGGATCCAGGTAAGCTGAGGGTTCCCCACACTACTTTAAAAAAATAAATGGCTGAAAAAAAGAGCCATGTGTTTTACACTAATTCCACCAACTATCTCTTATTGTTGTTGTTGAGACAGAAACATTATAAATCCCTAGTTATTTCAGGTATATTTTCCATGATTAATTTAAAATGTATTCAAATGATTCAAAACTAATGCCACAATTCTGGAAAGGTGAAAGAATAAAAACTCAAGTTCATTTAATAATAATACAAAAATAGTTATTAGAAGTTTTCACTTTCTTACCACAGAAATTCTTTCAGACTACATCTTTTGCTTCACTAACTCAGAAACACTTCAAGTATGACATACAGCTGTCCCCTGAGATACCATTTCCCTGCAGCATTCAATATTTTAAGGGCCAGAGAACAAGACCAAATACATTTCAAAGCAATTTCTGTGTAAAAATATTCCATGATCCTTACTTGGCTTAAAGAATGAGATTTGGGGGTTGTTATTTCTGCTTCATTAGCAAAGGCATCACAGCACTTCAGTGAATTGTGATAGTCCAGCATTAGCAAAGAAAATTGAAACACCTTAAGGCCATTAGGTTTAGATGTAAAATGGCCTGGTATTTCTTAAATTTAAAGTTTTGTGAAAGAAAAGCAATACATTTTCCTCCCTCTTATAAATGATTGTCAAAGGGGTAAAATAGCAGGGCCATTTGCTTTTCTGATACTTTATTTGAAAGGTCCTAACAGTACAGAAAGGTGAAAAAATACTTATTTTCATTTAATTCATTTCATATTTTTATCATGGTAGCAACAATAGGCACTGAATTGGCCTTAAACTATCTTGAATGTTCTCTTGATAGATTTTTTTTTCAAAATAAATCTAGGAGTGCAGTTACATATGTATGGATACATTCAGAGCTCCCTCCAATAAATTAAAGAAAAATGCCAGAGGTTCTCAAAGTTTGATCAGCCACCATTCCAGAACAACCACCTTCTTCTCTCATAGCTTCTTGTCCCAGTATCCTTAGTAGTCTTTTAGTCAACCTCCCACCAAAGTGCTACAGTAAAACAGAAGAGCAAGGTTTTAATTTCATTGTATTCCCCATACACTCTTACAGGTGTGGAAATTCAATAATTTCGGACACGTGCTGTTTTTTCTGCACATTTTCTTTGGACTTTTCCATTTAATTTCTCCCATCTAACTTTCATCTCCCATTCTCCGTTTTTGTTTTTCACTCTTCTCTCCCTCCTTTGCTGCCCTCTCAATGGTCCCTAACTTTGTGCATGTAAACTCTGTAGTTGTAAGCTCTTCCAGACACTCTCTCCTTGATAGTTTTCTTTGGTATCACTCAAGTAACAGGTCATGGGGTAGAGAGAGGAACAGATATCAGACACCAAGCGTGTCTCTCACTCCAACCATATGGTAGATTTACCAAGAAAAATGATCTGTATTATCTACCTACATTTTATTCGTGGATATTTAATGTCCTCCTGGTACAAGTTACTTCACCATAATGAGATCATTTTAAGTAAATAAGTTTGAAATTAAGTTCTGTTATATCCCACATTAACTTCCACTGCTTTCCCAAGATGTTCTAGTTTCCTCGATTCAACCATAAAACGAATGCAATCTAGAGAACTTTTGAATAAACATTGACTAATTTTCAAAAATGATCAGCTTTCTGATAGAGCATAATTCAAATAGTGTATCTTGTCTTATTTTAAAAAATCCTTAAACTACGCTCTTATTTTAGAGTTCCCTTATTGATGTTTAGAAAATAGTCTTTTGAGGAGACTCAAGAGTAAACCCACACACACATGCTTGGTCCATCCTTTCACCTCTTTCTTTCTGTACTTCTTTTTTTTTTTTTTTTTTTTTGCTTTCTGCTTTATTTCTGATGATGCTACTGTTAAACACTTTGTCAGAGCTTAGTAAAGACAGAGCTTAGTAAAAGCATGAAGAAGTCAGTGAAATGGATGATGCACTGCTGTGAAATGCACAAAGTAAATAAACTGAAAATTTTTTGAAAAGAAACATTTGTCGTTAATGCCCTTCAATTAGAGATAACTTAAGGGTCACATTTACAAAAAATATTGAATTTTCAGAGTTCAGTATGATGTCAATTTGATGAAGTCCCTTTACATTTCGGAAATGAAGAAACACAAATATATTAAGTCAATTATGATCATTTCTGAAAGGTATAAACATCATTATTATCTATATTTACATTTGTATTTTGTCTCTTTACATTTTCGGTGTATCTCCAAAATGCTGATCTTCCTTTCCTGTCTTTGTGGCTCTTTTCCCTTTATCTTTACACTCAGAAGTTGCTACTGTGCTTGTCCTAAATATTGGACTTAATAACTTTGCCCCTTACCTGTTAACTGAATGTACAAGCATCATGCAAAAAGGCTGATTTTTGTGCTACAATAAGCTCCTGCTTCTGCCACTGTGCTCCATTAAGTATTATATTGTTTTTTACAACCTGCTCATGGCTAGTGTGCAAAAATAACCAGTTGGCTGGTTAGGAAAACAATTTTACTGTTGTTTTGAATCCAATTATATTGTCAGTGTGGAAGAATCAAGAGTTCCTGTGCCCAATCATTGCTTTTTGATTGTAAAAAATGTATCAGGATGAAGTGATTATTCAAGACATAACTTTGTGGTAGACTTTTATTACATTGCAAGTAAAAAAAAATCAAAGTTGTTCTGAGAAAGACCTGTAAAAAGCAGAGATTGTAATGAAATGTGTAGTCATGCCCCAATTTCAGTGCTCCCATGCTGAAGTCAGCACATAATATGTCATTCAGTGGAGAATGCTGAGATGCCAACCTGTCAAAAACTAAATCAGGGATTATCTTGTAATGGCCTCTATTCTTTTGAACGAGACTCCTTTTGACAGTTTGCCAAGAAGTTGCTTTGCTGCATATTTTCTTGTCTTTCTGTCTCCCAAAAGATTTTATGAGCTGCCAACTGATTGTGAGACTTTTAGGATTGCAGTTCTTCTTTCTTTCCTTGCATATTAACTTTCTCTATTATTTCTTTACATAATAAATAAACTGTCCATTCTTTCCTTTGTTGTTTTCACAAACAATACTGTTTAAAAACAATTATTATTTCTTTTGACTTGGTATACCACAAACAGTACTTCTGTAATGTTTAACATTGAAATGTACAGTCTCATCTGTACTGTGACAGAAATTAAGACAAGCTGTCAGGGACACCTCTTATGACACAAAGATATAAGCTTAGCCTACACTGCCACAAGCTCTCAATCTAACATTTTACTTTGTTGATCTCAAAATGATCTTTAGTAAAGGGTGTAGATATTGTTATGCTCCTTCCAGAGGTAAGGAAACACATAATGGGACAAATTCAAAGATGTTCCAGTAAGATTAAATGCTTTGGTCAAGAGTGTTCAGCTGGGTTATTGACAGAGCTGAGAACAAGACCCAAAAATTTATCTAAACGTCCATATTTGCTGTTGTTCATCCCCCTCTGATGGGAAATGGAAGGTGTAACCTGGACTGTAGGACTACTGAGCCATCTAATTGTCTAAATTGTATAGACTAAACAGTATTTGAATAAATCATTGTCTCATCCTGACAAATGGTACATGCAAGTATTTGTTCTGTTAGATCTGGCCCACAGCCTGCCTTGCCGCATCTCTGCCCCCAAGCCAATCAGGGTTTGGGGGTGGGGGAGTATGCAAAATCTCTTTCCCCCACCAGGTGGTGCATGGCACCAGAAAGAATCGCCAGCTGTTTGAAATGACTGGTGGTTCCCTCTAGGTGTCACGTGACCCAGTGGGGTAGAGGGCAAGAGACATCATGTCCCCCCTCCCGTCCTACAAGGTAGCATGTAAACATTCCTCCCCTCCACTCATACGATGTGTATGAGGTGTCTAGAGGGAAAACTACCCCTTCTGCCAAAGGCCCGGGCCCTTCTGGGGCTAGTCCGTGTCCACTACCAAAATTGGTGAAGTGGACTCCCTACAAAAAATTGTTTTCCAACCCCGTGTACATGCTTCCACTGAGAAGTCTTTAGAGTAGTGGATTCTTTTCTTGATGGGTGTTGATGACCCATTAATGGTGCCTGGCTATTATAGCACACACAATCTAACAGGATATTAATATTGAACATTATCTTTCTATTCCCATTGAGATACTCATTTACACAGTACACACATCTGGGTAGGTGAGACGTCTTCTTGCATGCTTAAACAGTGCTTAGGATAATAGGAATCTGATCTGTGACTTCGATCGGTAGGAGCAATGGTAACGTAAATGTGTCAAAGATACAGTGCTGCAAGGTGAGGGGTATGATGCAACCAGTTTCTGAAATCATGTTGGTGACTGGATTTTTTCAAAACCAGAAAGGAGCGGAAGCAAAAATCTTGCTGGGATATCAAGATATGTGAAGAAATGATGTGTTCCCCTGTTATTTTATTTTAGACCTTTTCCATCAGAGTCATTTTAATCAATATTACTAAAGTCACTAGCTTTTCATTTGCCAAATGCTTCATAGGGAAAGGTTACATACAATTTACTTCCTGATACACTTGAATAAAGTCTTTGGCTATTAAAGGCAGGCAGAACATGGGATTCACTGGCAATCCATTACAATTCAAGTAAAAGAATACTATAACTCAAAAGATTACATTTTTGATAGAAGACTGTCAGCTGGATCAGTATGTGTTTGAAAAATCTCTCCCCTCTGAAGCTAAGAAAATTGCACTGATCCTCTCTTTCTGCTGGAAGTTATTGTATGTTTCCTCTATAAAAAAGGTAAAGTTCTTACCGCTGCAGGGGAAAATATACTCTGGAAAACATAAATAACAAATACTATAGGGGGGCTTGCATGTAGGCACAATTCTTAGGGTTTTACCATTTGCAGAGAAAGTGAGAACAACAATTCTGCTTCACTTTTTGGATCCAGAGTCTATGGGCATGTCTTCACTACTTGCTGGACTGATGGGCAGCGATTGATCCACGGGGGTCAATTTATTATGGCTATCATAGATGCGATAAATTGACTGCTGAGTGCTCTCCCGTTGACTCCAGTACTCCACCAGAAAGAGAAGCCTAGGTGGAGTTGACGGGAGAGTGGTAGCAGTTGATTTACTACAGTGAACTACAAAATAGTTGCATTAAGATGAGACAAGCGCACATCAAAAAGTCCTTCGCATAATGGGAACTTGGTCTTTCTGAGTCTATGTAACTTTGTAATACAACAGATACTATTTTGAATAGATTGGAAGTAAATGTAAAATACAAATAAACAAAAATGAGGAATACAAGTGCATGATACCAGTTGTATTAAAAAGGAACTGGAAAATAATCTATAAACTGCTAAATGAGGAATACATAGATATTTTATCCTAAGACATTCCCTTAAATAAATGCATTTGCTACCCTGCTACCAAGGTGAGCTGGATACAACCACCCACACACTGCAATGTTGTCTGAGAAGACACTAAAAGATGTTTTCAATTATTTCTTTTACAAAATATGAACATTCCCCATAAGCACCAACTATTGCAGCAATGGCACAAGCTATTAATAATATGCAGGGGAACCAGGTTCAAGAATCTGATACATCTTTCAAACAGTGGCTGACAGATGATGGCGAAATTGTAGAAAAGGCTCCCTCAGTACCTCACGTTACTTTGCAGCTACCTTACTTGCTGACAGATTCAGAATTGGCAACAATGTATTTCAAAAGGTGTCCTGTCCATTTTTTTGTTAACTATTAAAACAATGCTCATGAATTGGGATCTGGAAATGTTGTGAAACTATAGCTCCCTTCTTCTCACCTCATGAAAGATGTTTGTATTAAGCATCTGGGGATGAAATTAATTGCTTTGCTGTTCCTTGTACACCCATATTTGCCCATTTGGCCATTAGCATAAACATAAAATGAATTATTATTCTAGTAATAATTATAGGGGAGCCCCACCATAGTTAAGCTTAAGCTCTTCTCCCTGCCCCCCATGTGGGATCAGAGGGCCCTGTCATTCAGGAATGGGGCTGGTTTAGCTGCTTTTCCTGATTTCTAATATATCATTTAAGTGCTGAATTTGGCTTAATTCTTGCCCAGAACTAACCTAAGGCTGTTAAGTGAAGCACCTACAAGTTTCCCAAAACACAGAGAATTTGAAGCAGGTGTGTGGCCAATCAGAACATGTAATAACCATGAGCCAATAAAATCTGAACACACTGAACAGTCTGAACAAAAGGGCCACATATTTAGCTGCAGGTCCAGAGTTACTCAATATTATGTGTACACACATGCGCGCACGTGAACCAGGACACTTACTTAAGGGAGCAGGAAGCAACGAGCAGGAAGGCAACATACACACCCTCGCTAGTCATGATTGCATGTGGTGCATGATACTTATATAGCAACACTCGATAGAATGGTGATGGAGCTGTGGTGGATTATTCATGTCTTGCAGCCTTCAAATCAAGACTGAATGCTTTACTGGAAGATGCTTTATTCAATCATGTTATTAGGTTCAGTATATGGATACAATTGTATAGTCTGTATTATAGAGGGGATCAATCTAATAGTATATTCTGCTCTTAAAAACTCTATGGATTTGTAATCAGATAAGGAGGAACAACTAAGAGACTGTGCTATTGTTTGTGAATTTGAATGTCAGTGTTTGCATGCACTTTAGCTATATTTATTGTATTAGGCATTCAATGGGGAGGACATTATTTGGAGCAGCTTGACAGAGCTGATTGTGATGCAAGTGAAGCAGAAAGTGTAACGCAAAGAATTAGGATTCCCTAGATTTCAGTGCTGAATTCTATAGGTTGTGCCAACAGAGGTGCACAGGAAGCTTGTCAAGGTGACAGTTAGCAGTCCGATGGAACACATGGCAATGGTCTCCAGGGGTTAGTTAGCAGGAGAGGGTAGCAAAGAAGAAGGGGTGATAACATTTAGCATATGGAATAGGCTTAGTGGATGCCACATATATGAAGCTCTTACTGATCACATGAGATCTGGACCTGTTTTTTCTTTTTGCAAAGGGGTCTTGTCCTGTGGTACTCACATGTTTATGCCTTGAAGAGTTTTGTATCATCTGTAAGGTTAGGGTGCAAGAATGTGTATTATTCGTTTGCTGACCACTACTAATGATGCGGTCTACAAGTGCCTTATTGTTGGCTTGTACTTCTCTGTTGGTATGCATCTGTTATCTTTTATACTTGATTGTAAACCTCCTAAGAGTAAAGGGGGTATATGCAGAGGTGGCATATACCCTAACTTTGTATTCCATAGTTTTCAGAACTGTAAGTCCTTATTACTATAAATCTTCATTCCCTCATTTCAGAAAAAAAAATACTGTATCTGGTACAACATGTTTTGGAAGCCTTTGAGGCCCTAGTATGCAATCTTATCTCTGTGTTAAAAAAACAGGGCACTTAGTAGTATAAAATAAGGCATATTGGGAGGAAAATGGGCCAAAAAAGCCATTTAACTCAGTTAACTTAAGAACTTTTGTTTTTTTAAAAAGGAAGTTAAAATGCACTTTGATTCTATTGGACTGTATTTGCTATATTTGTACCAACTGCTCAAACATCTTCATCAAACCTAGGTTTGAGAAACATAAATTGTGTGAAAAGCAAAAAATATTTTAAGAGATTGAAACATCAGAACATTTAATTTTAAACTTTAGCATAATTACTCACCTTCTCTATTTAGAATTTGTGCCTAATATAGAAATTTAATTTTCACAAAGTTAAATTAAATATGCTTTTTACAAGTATAAACGAGATGCCAGATATCTTGGCTTCTCATTTGTCCAAGTTATTCAGTAGGAATTTCACAAAGCTATGGGACTATTTTCATCTGAGAGCAGCTTGAGCTGGAAAAGCTTATGTCATCTTCCAACACCTATTCTCTCAGTCTCACTCTACCTGATTCCCTGAAGCTAAAATCCATGTGTCTCATATCCTCAGAATAACTATTTAACATTTTTTAAAATCAAGTTCAATAAGATCTGGATTAACATTTCTATCCTCTCATCACCAGCTGGCAATATACAAGAACTATTTTGATGAGGAACAATTATACTCCCAAAAATATAGCATGGTTTTGGGGAAGACTGATTTAAACACACATGTTAACGTTAGCAATCCCCACTCACCACACTCTTCTTTCACTTCTTGATTAATGTCAGACTGAAGGCACTGCTTGGTTGGTGTCACCAGCAAATCAAAACAGATGGTTTCCTATCTACTAGCTAGACTGAGCTACTGCTTCACATAAAATTGTTGTCACCTTTCTTCCTCTTCCGAGTCCATTTGGATAAATAGGAGAGAAGAAGGAGAAACCATAGCCTTTCTGCTAATTGGGCATGAAAACCTTCTACTGCAGTAGGTCTAAGAAGTAGAAGAGAGCAAGCCAAAGTGGGTAACCAATGCCATATCTGTCTGCATCTTCTCACAACTCATGGAAGTTCCAACATATGAGCTTTTAATCTCAGCTACCTTAAGCTAGAAATTTCTGGCAAAAGCCACATACTTTGCCCACTACGAGCAGTTTTCGCTCCCCATCCATCTTCTCTCTTAGGGTATGTCTACACTACCCCACTAGTTCGAACTAGTGGGGGTAATGTAGTCATCTGCAATTGCAAATGAAGCCCGGGATTTGAATTTCCTGGGCTTCATTTGCATGAAATGAGGAATGAGGAGTACAGCTAGTTCGGATTAGGAAACCTAATCCAAACTAGCTACTCCGTGCCACGTGTAGTCACGCGGCACGGGGTTCGAACTAGCCGGCATTTTAAAATGGCGCCGGCCGGCTTCATGCAAATGAAGCCCAGGAAACTCAAATCCCGGCTTCATTTGCAATTGCGGATGACTACATTACCCCCGCTAGTTCAAACTAGCGGGGTAGTGTAGACATACCCTTATTTCCTACAACTTTATTTAAAGAGAGGGAAAGAAATCAGTGAGGGGAGCATGCTCCCACTGCAGAAGAAAGCTGATTCCTACCACTAGTCTCTGCTTGGCGTTCCCTCTTGTTTATGTATTGTTTGGCAATTCTCCATGCATAAAGCTTGTCTATTCTTCTCCTGTTAAGTTAAATAGTTGGTAGATTTTGGTCCGTAGTCTTGCTCCTCCCATTTCTGCTCTGTTAGTTACTGAGTTGGCTCTTTTACTGGAGATACTGTCCTTTCCTAGCAGCAAAACTCTGTGCTCTGTTATACTAATTAGATCATAATTCACTCACAGACCCGCCAATAAGAAGAGGAGATGTGGCGGTCTAGAAGTTCTTCCTACTATCCCTTTCAAATAGAAATGGATGGAAAACTGTTTCCCTACCCCTATCAAGATTTCAACATTTTTCCTTTTCTGAATGGTACAAGTCAAAATGTCAACTGTTTTTTCACCCGTTAATAATTTAAATAATTTATTTTTCCCCTAGATTGGGTCAACTGAAAAGTTGTGTTTATTTATTTGAAATATAATTTATTTGAAAGCATACATTTACTATTTAAAAACCAACCCAAAATTTTTTGCTATAAAATGTTTTGTATTGGGAGTTTTGTCAAAATTGACCCTTTCCTACGGCCAGTTTTGGTTTCAATGAATCAGCCTTTTTCTGACCAAAAATCATTCCACTGTTAAGCTGTTTCTAAATTCTTTCTGCTCTCACTTGGCTTAATCCAGACTCAGTGATTTTTTCCCTATTACATGATAAAAATAAAGTCTAATGGGGAAAAAAAGGCAAAAGAGAATGAAAAATGGCAAGATATTGCTCATGTTATTGAGAGGACCAGATGGATCTGAGGGTTGGTATAAGAATATAAAGTTTTCACCTCTACATCATGGATATCAATCTCTCTCAGACTGAGAGTCAATAAAACACAATCTTAAAAAAAGCCATAAGATAGTAAAAATTAAATCTAGAAGATCCATGATTACATACCAAATTGGCATTTATTAGTACTTGGAAAATCAAGAAAAAATGATAAGTTCGGAACTTTTACTTTAGAGAGGAGATGTATATTTTGACCAGGTCCCTTATTATTTAAGAAATGAATATTATAAAAAAGTAGATCAGGAAATCTCATCTTCCATCATGGCACAAGAGAAAGGGAAAATGCAATGAAATTTAAGGTGATCAATACAAAATGGATAAAAGGAAATACTTTTTCATACAATACAATTAACTATTGAAAGTTACTGAGAACAAGATCTTAGCAAGATTTAAAAAGTGCTAGATATTCATATATCTAATAAGAAGATCAAGAGCCATATAAATTTACATGCATCTGACGAAGTGGGTCTTTGCCCATGAAAGCTTATGCTCCAATAAATCTGTGAGAGTATCTCTACACTACAGCATTAATTCGAGTGATCTTAATTTGAAATAGTTAATTCGAATTAAGATCAGTCGAATTAATGCATCTACATACAAAATGCAATTTGAATTAGCATTTTGCTAATTCAAAATACTGCATCCACACAGACTAGACACAGAATTGGATTTAAGGCCAGCCAGAACCAGGTCAGGCAGGGCATCAGGTCAGGAGTATCTGTGTGGCTGCTGCCTGAGGCTATCAGATGCCTGTGCTTAAAGGGACACCCCCCCCCACAAACCCCTGGGCAGCCGGTTCTCAGGTATCCCTGCTTGCCTGCCTCGATGAGGGACATCAAAGCATTTGTGTCTCTGCGTTCTCTGGTTGCCCTCACTCGGGTCACCACAGCACTCTGCAACACACAGCTGGAGATGCCCCTGGGCACTCTGGTGCTTCTCATGGACGTGTTGCTGTGAGCCTGGCTGCACTTTCTGCAGGCTGCCATCCCAGAAGTCCATTGGGGGGCTGTCAGTGTCCAGGAGGCACTGTGGGAGAGTTTCCACCCTGAGGAGCACTAAGAGCCTCCATGGTCTGCCCCCCTGGGGGCTTGTGCCTCATTCCTTCCTCCTTCCACTTACCTCTCCCTAATGCCTCTTCCTGATGTCAAATAAAAACACATTTATTGCCAAAAACAAACTCTCTTTATTGACCGAAACTGGGGTGGGACTAGGGATGGTAGAGGGGAGGGGGAAACATGGGAGGAGGGAGCTGGAAGGGGGAGGCAAGGGGAGGAAGGAAGGGGGAGGAGAAGCTCAGGGTTGGGGGTCTTGCCGGACCAACTTGATAGCCATACAAACCTACTCCTGGGTTTGCATGTGGCCTTTGGTGGCCAGGCTGGCAGCTTTCCTGCCATAGATGGCTGCATTCCTCTGTCTAGTGCGGAGATCATGGACATGGGGGGCATCCCCCCCAAACCTGAATAAGGTCCATGATCTCCGCCCTGGACCAGGAAGGCGCCTGCCTTTTCCCACCTCTGGCACACTACCACCCTAGTGGAACGAGGTGTACCGGTAGTTTGGAATAGGAAGCCTAATCCGAACTACCTAGTTCTTGCTGCGTGTAGCCGCGGGCACGGAGTCCGAACTAGCGGACATTTAAAAATGATGGCACCAGGCAATATGCAAATGAAGCCTGGGAAATTCAAATCCCGGGCTTCATTTGCAACTCCGGTTGCCTACATTAACCACCCTAGTTTGAACTAGGGTGATAGGGTAGACATACCCTATGGAAGTTAGTTCGGAATAACGGCTGTTATTCCGAATTAACCTTGATTTGTAGACATACCCTTAGTCTATAAGCTGCCCCAAGACTTCTCATTGTTCTTGCAGAATCAGACGAACATGGCTACCCCTCTGATAAATTTACAAAGTACACAAGAATTTTGAAAGAAATACCGCCCTAAAGAAATGGCAAATACCCAGCTTGTAACAGGATTAGGACGAAATTTTCACTGAGATCCTGCCTACCAGAGGTTTTTTGTCTCAAAAGAAGATGATATTGGACACTGTCTTAGGGGTCTATAAAAGCACGAGTGGGGTGGAGAGGGTGCATACAGAAAAGTTCTTCATTAGTTCCCATAATAGAAGGACTAGAGGACACCAAAGGAAAGGAATGGGTAGCAGGCTTCAAACTAACAACAGAAAGTTCTTCTTCACAAAGCAAATAGTCAACCTGTGGAACTCCTTGCTGCAGGAGGCTGTGAAGGCTAGAACTAGAACAGAGTTTAAAGAGAAGTGAGATCAATTCATGGAGGTTGGGTACATGGAGTGCTATTAGCCAGGGGGTAGGAGTGGTGTCCCTGCCCGAAGTTTGTGGAAGGCTGGAGATGGATGGCACGAGACAAATGGCTTGGTCACTGTCGTTGGTCCATCCCCTCCAGGGTCCCTAGGGTTGGCCACTGTCGGCAGACAGGCTACTGGGCTAGATGGACCTTTGGTCTGACCCAGTATGGCCATTGTAAGCTCAGGGCTCAGGGTCGGGGGTCTCAGTGGACCACCTTGATGTTCATGCAAACCTACTCCTGGGTGGCCAGGCTGGCAGCTATCCTGACCTAGACAGCCGCTTTCCTGTGCCTAGTGCGGAGATCGTGGACAAGGTCCACGATGTCTGCATTGGAGCAGGCGGGTGCCCATCTCTTGTGGTCCTGGGCAAGCTCCTGGGAGCTGGTAGCCTGGTCCCGGGAAGAGGGGGAGGGCTGGGGGGCATCGGGTGGCTGGCTCGAGCCGTGCCAGGTGCAGGGTCTGCTGGCTGGGTGCTGGCAGGCTTTCACCTGGCACGGGCACCGTAGTCAGCCCGTGCCCCTTTAAGGGATCCGGGGCCAGGAGGGGGGCAATAGAGTTTCCCTGGTGTTGGTCAGAGTGGCCACCAGGGAAAGCTGGGGAGGTCTAGCCTCCCACTAGTTCGAATTAAGGGGCTACACACCCCTTAATTCGAAATAGTAAGTTCAAACTATGCTTAGTCCTCGTAAAATGAGGTTTACCTAGTTCGAACTAAGCGCTCCGCTAGTTTGAATTAAGTTCAAACTAGTGGAGCGCCAGTGTAGCACCTATCAAAGTTAATTCGAACTAACGTCTGTTAGTTCGGATTAACTTTGTAGTGTAGACATACCCTTAGAGACAGGATATGGGCTAACAAGACCACTGTTAGAAACCAGTATGGCATTCTCATGTTCCTAGCCTTGTTTCCACACTTAAAATGCAGTGTCTGGACTACATCCCTCTGTCGGCAGAGGGATGTAAATGAGGCACTTCAAAAAATGAAGAGTACAGGATCTTTCGAAAAAGCCAGAACTGCATCTAGACTGTGGTTTTACTTTCAAAATGCTGCTTGTTCAAAAAGCGCCATGATGCAATTATGCAAATGAAGCACGGGATAGAATCATAGAATACTAGGACTGGAAGGGACCTTGAGAGGTCATTGAGCCCAGTCTCCTACCCCCATAGCAGGACCAAATACTGTCTAGACCATCCCTGATAGACATTTACCTAAACTACTCTTAAATATCTCCACAGATGGAGATTCCACAACCTCCCTGGGCAAGTTATTCCAGTGTTTGACCACCCTGACAATTAGGAACTTTTTCCTAATGTCTAACCTAAACCTCCCTTGCTGCAGTTTAAGCCCATTGCTTCTTGTTCTATCCCCAGAAGCCAAGATGAACAAGTTTTCTCCCTCCTCCTTATAACACCCTTTTAGATATTTGAAAACTGCTATCATGTTCCCCGTCAATCTTCTCTTTTCTAAACTAAACAAACCTAATTCTTTCAGTCTTCCCTCATTGGTCATGTTCTCTAGAGTTTTAATCATTCTCGTTGCTCTTCTCTGGCCCCTCTCCAATTTCTCCACATCTTTCTTGAAATGAGGTGCCCAGAACTGAACACAATACTCCAACTGAGGCCTAACCAGCGCAGAGTAGAGTGGAAGAATGACTTCTCGTGTCTTGCTCACAACACACCTGTTAATGCATCCCAGAATCATGTTTGCTTTCTTTGCAACAGCATCACTCTGCTGACTCTTATTCAACTTGTGGTCCACTATTACCCCTAGATCTCTTTCTGCTGTACTCCTTCCCAGACAGCTGCTTCCCATTCTGTATGTGTGAAACTGATTGTTCCTTCCTAAGCGGAGCACTTTGCATTTGTCTTTATTAAATTTCATCCTATTTACCTCAGACAATTTCTCCAATTTGTCCAGGTCAATTTGAATTATGACCCTATCCTCCAGATTAGTCACAACCCCTCCAAGGTTGGTATCATACGCAAACTTAATAAGTGTACTTTCTATACCAATATCTAAATCATTGATGAAGACATTGAACAGAGCTGGTCCCAAAACAGACCCCTGCGGGACCCCATTTGTTATGCCTTTCCAGCAGGATTGTGAACCATTAATAACTACTCTCTGGTATGGTTATCCAGCTAGTTATGCACCCACCTTATGGTAGCCCCATCTAAGTTGTATTTACCTAGTTTATTGATAAGAATATCATGCAAGACCATATCAAATGCCTTACTAATGTCTAGGTATATCACATCCACCACTACTCCCTTATCCACAAGACTCGTTATCCTATTAAAGAAAGCTATTATATTGGTTTGACATGATTTGTTCTTTACAAATCCATGCTGGCTGTTCCCTATCAGCTTGCCACTTTCCAAGTGTTTACAGACGATTTCCTTAATTATTTGCTCCGCTATCTTCCCTGGCACAGAAGTTAAACTAACAGGTCTGTAGTTTCCCGGGTTGTTCTTATTTCCCTTTTCATAGATGGGCACTATATTTGCTTTTTTCCAGTCCTCTGGAATCTCTCCTGTCTCCCATGATTTTCCAAAGATGATAGCTAAAGGCTCAGATACCTCTTCTATCAGATCCTTGAGTATTCTAGGATGCATTTCATCAGGCCCTGGTGACTTGCAGGCATCTAACTTTTCTAGGTGATTTTTAACTTGTTCTTCTTTTATTTTACCTTCTAAAACTACCCCCTTCATTTAAATCCCTGCTTCATTTGCACTTTCGAAGTGCCTCATTCACATCCCTCTGGCAACAAAGGGATGTAGTCTAGACACAGTGTTAGTGGTGAGGCTAACAACTGAATAGGCATTGAAAATAACTGGCCTTTGTAACCACTTTAAGATATGGCCT
Source organism: Pelodiscus sinensis (assembly GCF_052426305.1). NCBI lineage: Eukaryota > Metazoa > Chordata > Testudines > Trionychidae > Pelodiscus > Pelodiscus sinensis. The sequence continues at coordinate 207,494,036 of NC_143052.1, forward strand.
CCTCAGTGCCAGTCATGTTGAGGAACATAATCAGAGCACCATGAGAACTCTTCTGCTGCCAAGCCTGCACTCCTCTTTTGTGGACAGTTAGAATGAGTCAATCTCTTGGGTTGCTATCAGTTTGGAAACTTTCAAGAATGTTATATTAATTTACATTGAAAACTGCAAAGAAAAGAGCATTGGGAAAAGAGAGGCTCATACAATCTGGGTTTTGAGAGCTTTGGGGGATGTTGTTCTTGGAAATTTGTTTTGCGTACAACCAATTAAAGTGAGAGAGAGACTCTTTGGGAGCTACTTCATAAATATAACAGAACTTACAACCTCACTAGAAATGCATTTTATTGTCTTAAATGGACCAAACTGAATAAGGAAGCTGGGTGTCTGATGATAATTATGTTCCAAAGAAAGTGTTATATTCTATTCTTAGCACCATTGTCCATTAATGACAGTGGCAATTGCATGTGTATATTAAGGGCAAAAGAGATGACTTATTTCCTTAGGGCATTAAACACACAGGTATATCTTTGACACTGTTTTCCCAGTAGATCCATAGTGTAGATGAGCAAAACTTTCCTTCCCCAATCAAAACCCCAGAGACAGCCTTTAAACTTTCCATCTCAACATTTACAGGCCAAGTGCATTTGCTAACCATTTCATCCTCCCAAACATCTCATCAAGTTTTCGTCATCTTGATGCAGGCTTACATCAATTTTTACCCACAGCTTGTTCTCCAGGGATTTTAATGTCTGACAACATAGTTCTCAAGAAGATGTCAGTGGTAAAAAGCATTTCAGGGGAAAAAAAATTACTTTACAAATAGCAAAGTTTCAGGAGATGAGAGAGTAGCTTGTATTGAGTATGTAGTTTCTTTTATACTTGGATTACATTTCAAGTCTTTATTGCAAGGCTCTAGGTGCTTGTATAAAATATTAAAGCATTAAAATCAATATAATAGTACCTTAATCTACCTAGCCTTCTCTTAAACCAATCCTATTTCTTCTAATAAACCACACATCACATCCATTTATTAAATAAAAAGTGACCACTGTAAATTCTTTAGAATCAAGGAAATAAGATATGAGTTCTGTTAAAGCAAAAGAGATAAAAGTTACAAGTTCCAGAATCAAAAACTACCAGCTTCCAAACCAATTATTGTCTCCACCAATTATTGTTTTCTCACAAACCTCTGGTTGCAATTATCATTGAATCCCAAACTATTTATGGTTTTTGTTGTCAAAAATGAAAAAAGGCCCTATCACAACTACCATATTGGAAACATCAGCTGGGCTACGTCTACATTGGCATCCCTTTCCAGAAAAGGGATGCTAATGAGACGAGTCGAAATTGCAAATCCACGGGGGATTTAAATATCCCCCGCGGCATTTGCATTTACATGGCTGCCGCTTTTTTCTGGCTTGCGGATAAGCCGGAGAAAAGCGCCAGTCTGGACGTGATTCTCCGGAAAATAAGTCCTTTTCTGGAGGATTTCTTATTCTACTTGAAGTAGGAATAAGAAATCCTCTGGAAAAGGGCTTATTTTCCGGAGAATCGCGTCTAGACTGGCGCTTTTCTCCGGCGTATCCCGAAGCCGGAATAAAGCAGCAGCCATGTAAATGCAAATGCCGCGGGGAATATTTAAATCCCCCGCAGATTTGCAATTCTGACTCGTCTCATTAGCATACCTTTTCTGGAAAGGGATGCCAATGTAGACGTAGCCGAGTAGTGTATTCTGGGCTCACTCCCTCAACCATGGGATACTTGCATAATTCCATCCTACAAATGTGTATGGAATTGTACTATCAGCCAGGGAAACAGTGAACCAATAAATAATTTTTGCACAGCTTGGACTAGCTTGTTCCAATTAGCCAGAGGTGGACAATTTTCCATCACAGTTTCTTTATGAAAAAATGCAATTTCTCCAAAATAATTTATTTCCTAGGGAAAACGTTTTTAATTTGCTGTGTTTTTTTTCTCTTTTTTGTGGTCTAGGTGGCTTTCCTAGAAAGTCTTTTTTTTTTAAATTGGTCTTTGTGGCCCAGGCTCTGTGACCAGACTACATTTCCCAATGTGCATTGTGATCTCTCCTCTGATTGACCCACCATGATACATCATGGGAGTCCCATAGTCATATTGCTAGATGTAGTCTACTCCCCTCTGCAACTGCACCCAAGCCAATATGATTGTAAGTGAAAAATTCCTTCCCATCTCTCCCTCCCTCCCCAAAAACAGGGACATGTAGCATAATGCCCACAGCAAATATTGGGATCACCAAAGTGGGAGCTCTCCCATGCGTTGGCTGAACCCTGAAGCCAACTCAGGGATGAGTCATCACAGGGACTACCAGGATATGTGGTGCCACAGACTACCATGGGATCAGGCAGACCTAACACTTGTTCTCTTTTTCACTGTCCCCTTCCCAGTGTAAAAGGATCAGAATAATACATTTTAATGTAATGGTTATAGAAAATTCTTTCTCCTCAATGAAAGTTCCAACTGTGCAATGCTGTCAGTTGAATCAAGGCTTATGACACCACCAAACCACCCAACTGTCTGATCAGAATGTGGCTTTGGGCAGTCAGTGTCTCCAACAGATTCTAATATGACACAAAGCAGCTTCCTCTTATTCCAATCATGCCCTTTTCTATTTTTCAATCACTTTGATTCAAGTAAACAGTTGATCTTTCTATCCCTGTGGCCATCAGGCTGCACACAATATCACAGCTTGCACAGCACATGATAGCCGTTACAATGTAATGCCAGTGACAATATTTGAGTAACAACCTTTAGTATAGTCATCTTTAATTACCAGTTGGGTCTTCTTGTTACTTGTTTTTTCTCTTCTTCTGGATCTTGGCTTGTGTGATAATTAAATAATATCTTTCTGTAGTAAGTGACTGAACGATCCTAATACTGCCTTATGTATAAAAATTGAGCAAAATTAAATGTGAAATCTGCATTATTTTAATATAAATATTTCGTTTCTTCAGGTGCTGATCAAATGAAACAGAGAATGAAATTAACAAGTAATTTGATTAGGTGAAAATCACAATATACATCAAGACTTCACGCTTTATAATGATTGTTTTTTTTTATTTTGGTGAGAAAAATGTTCCAATGACACTGTCTTTTCCATTTTAGAAACAAAGGGAGTTGGATGAAAATTGAGAGGAAGAAGAAGAGGAGAGGGTGATAGTGCAGATAGAAGAAAATACTTAAACTCAGCATGTAATTAAGTCCATTCCTATTCAGGTAAAACACTTGTTTTTGCTAAATAAGGATGGACATCATGTGCTGCTATTTTCTTAGCTATGGTTTCATTGCTGCTGACATAAATAGGATTAAAATAATAGCTATTTGCAGTAATTTCAGTTGCCATCATATTCTAGATTTCTATATGTTGATTATTCTGGTCAGTACCTAAACCGTCAATCCAGAATGGCTAAAAATAAAGAAAGGATCTTACCTACTATTTGTACATTTGCTTTTGTTCAGATTGGATCTTTGCTTTTTTTTGTTTTGTTTTTTTTTTTAATTTTGACCTCTGCTTTCCAGACAAAAATGTGCCTTTGCAGAAGTATCCGCTTTTCAAACAAGAAGCCGCCAAGAAGTGGGATGTGTGAACACACCTGTCCAAATGTGCAGACATCCTTTCCTTTCTTTCAAGGAAGCATAAGATATTTCAGCCTCAAAAACAAATGGTTTGATGCTTGTATTTGGGGAGAGACCTGGCAGCAGCTAAAATAGTCCATTTCCTAGCACTTGCTTCAGAAAGTTATTTTATTTGCATATTCAGCACACCCTTTTCTTACAAGTTTTGCAGCCTCTTTCAGGATTATAGCAATATAAATTCATAACTACCAACCTGATTCAGGAAGCCAGCAAGTGCACACTTGCCATACGTGCCTGGACACGTTTTAGGAGACAATGTTATTCGCTGAAAAACTGAAGACTAATCTACATTTGTTTGAATCCCATAAGACACATTAAATCTGACCTGTAGTCAAATTTCTGTAGTACGTGTGAGAAAAAGCTATAGTCTGACTTGCATGTGAGACCTTGGATTTGCTTACTAACAGCTGCAGTACTTAAGAAGCATTTTGTTGCAGGTACAAAATCTAATATTAGGTTTATAGTAAAAAATATGATAGGTGTGTACAAACAGAATAAAAACGATGGTTGTTTAGTTAGAAATTGAGTAACAGTGTAAGTCTACTTTCTCCCAGACTTGTTTTTTTCCTAAATTCTAACCTTAAGAAAAACAAATTCCACAGATTTGTCTGAAATTAGGATTGCTTTTACTGAAAGGCATTTGTTTTCTGTTTTCATTTATCCAGTGTTTTATAATGCAGTATATAGCATGGTGTAGTACTGCTTTCAGAAACAAATTCGACAAGGATAATTAAAATTCTTTTCATGATATGTGGATAACTTCAACACATTGTCATTATTGAAGAATTTGCTTGTGTATCAGCACATCTTACTTTGGGAGGAAGGAAAGGTTCATTTTTCAAATATTCAGTACTAAAAGATTCACCTGGCATTGCTTGGGTCCTTTACTAAATTAATTAATTTCCTTTGGAAAATAAAATGAAAATGTACATTCTTCATTTAAATTATTACTCTGGGAGGCGGCTGGGAATGAGGGGTACATTATGCAAGCTGCCTTGCAGAGAGTGGACTACCCCAGCCCTCTCTCACCACAGCAACTTGATGCCAGGTGAGAAGTGCCTGTCTCTGGCCACTGCAGGAGCAGTGGGCACAGCCAGGGGAGGGGTGCATGTGTCCCAGCTGGAGCAGGTCCAAAATTTTCTGCCCATTGTGCTCACCAGCCACAGTGAGGAATTCAGCAGACTGCACTTTTCCTTCACTCTCTGATGAAGGGCAACAGCCAGCAATGTTCCCTAACAAACTGGGGGAGGGTGTGGTTGAGCTTCATCCACCCTTCCTAAATTGTTGCTGGAGTGTGGGAGGCTTTGGGCTGTGGGAGTCCCAGGTGACGGCAGAAGGAGGAGGAAGGATGCACTCTGAGCTATCCCCTCTTACCTGCCTGGTGATTCTGTTTCTTTTCTGTATGGTATTATGTGTGGCAATCCCATTCCAGGCACATCCTATTTTTTTGGCACAACCAAACCCTAACTTTGCATTAAGTTAAGAAAAGGATGCTGTCTGTCGAATTTTGTGGTGCTAGCTCTTATTGTTTAGGAGGAGTCTTGGAACAAAGACAGACAGACAAACTCTCTCATATGTATAGTAGATTGTATTACTTCACACTACTGCTCAAGTGGATGCTGGATAAGACAAGAACTGATAGACTACGTAATGAAATGAACAACGCTGCAGGTAACTTAAATCATAGAAAAACTGAGATGACTGATTATGGGAGAGAACAAGAGGAAGGATATTTTAAATGATGTAGTAATCACAGGACAAAAGACCATGAGAAAGACTCAATCAAAAATGGTTTTATGTATTGAAGGACAACATTGAGAAAGTCATTATCTGTCTGAAAGATGCATACAACAGAAATGCTTAGAGATGAAAAACAAGCACTGCCAATCTCAACTAATGACACAAGGCAAGGAGAAAAAGGAGATTTAATACATAGATTCAATATTGTATGCATGCATATATATCTCTAACACATTTACCTTTCTAAGATCATACATATGTATACACATTATATATGCCAGACTGGAAAAAGGCAGAGACACTAATGAGCACACATTGTTTAAGAATTGACCTATTGTACTGTCAGTATAACTCTATAAATCAGGTTTCCAGGAAGATACACTGTTTCAAGACCTATCAGATGACCTTTCAGTCAAAAAGTACAGAACTTTGCAAATCACACTAAGGATATTCTATTAACTAAGGAAATGGGTCACTCAATATGTCTGATTTATATATATATTTTTTAAAAGACAACCAAAACAAAATGAAAAAAGACACCAAATGAGGTTATCATTGGATCTAGCCTGAAAGACAGATTTGCAAAATATGAATTCATGTTATTCAGATTATAAGCATTCATACATAGAAAAAATTGTTTGGTTTAATGAAAAATATTTCATTAAAATACTATAATATTTACCTAGTGTTGCTTAAGATCTTAGTTCAATTAATTTTTTTTAATAAAATGAAAATGTACATGCTTTCTATCAAATCATTTCTCTGGGGTGGGGCTGGGCATGAGAGGTTCATTATGCAGGGAGCTCTGGGGAGAGAGGGAACTATCCCAGCCAGCCCTCTGTCACTACAGCAGCTTGAGATCCGGGTGGGAAGTGCCTCTCCATGGCTGCTGCAGCCCCAGCAGGCACAACTGCGGGAGAGGTGAATGTATTGCTCACTCTGGCTAGGTAGTGCAGTGGGCAGCTGAGGCAGGTCAAGGATCCTCTGCCCACTGCACTGCCTAGCCAGAGTGAGCAATGCAGCAAACTGTGCACTTTCCCATCCCTCCCTGATGAAAGCAAACAGCGAACAGCATCCCTGTAAAAATTGAGGTAGAGGCGTATTCAGCCCTCCACGCTCCATATAGAGCACCTGGAATGTGGGAGGCTTTGGGCTGTGTCAGCCTAGGATGTGAGAGCATGCTCCCAGCCAGCCTCCTTCACCTTCCCGGTGAATTTCTCTATGGTTTTATGAGAAGCAATCCCATTCTATGCCCATCCTATTTTCCAGGCACAACCAAACTCTTCCCTTGCTTTATGTGATAATGCGTGGAAGCTGTATGTTGAATTTGGTGGTCCTAGCTCTTCTTGTTTAGGAGGAATTCTTGAACAGACAGACAGACAAACTGCCTGAATATACAGTAGATGTGATGCTACATAAATGATTGCTAGCAGTATGTCTCTCAGCATGTTATGAAATAATGGTTTAATAACAAAACAACTTTTCAACAAACTTCTATGGCAACATGGAGGAACAGTACATTTCTTTCATTGTCCACAAACTTTCTCATCTGTCTGTCTGATCCAAAACAAACTGATGTAAAAAAAGTTCAACTGCGCTGAACATGATATTGTGAGAAAAGTCATTTTAAAAATGAGCCATGCACTTAAAACTTGATAAAATGCACAAAACATCTGTGGATTCGGCAATACAGTTCTCAATTGCGGAGCCACAGAGTGTTACAAGAAGGGAGACTGTACATCATTTTTGCACTGTTCTGATCTGTGGAGTAGTAGCTTGGAACTAGTTTGGCCTTCACAGTAAGACAAGTCAGCCTCATAGCTACTCTCGGGAGGCTGACAGCCTCCAACGGATGCAAGTTGGAGGAAGTTGGCTCTGCACTCCTAGAAGGGGCAGGGGCAGAGTAGCCAGCCCTCCATGACACCCAGAGCACATGATGAGCTGCACATGATCACCCTACCCCCAGCCTCGGCCCTTTAAATCACTCCAGCAACAATTTAAAGTGCCCAGGGTTCCAGATGCCACCACTGCCACAGTAGCAGGGTAGCAGTCAGGAGCCCTGGATCCCTTTGAATTTCCAGGCCCCAGGAGAAACTGTTCCATTTCTCTCTGCCCCTCCCCGCAATGTAGGTGGACCCAAATACTCTAAATTGTGCTGGCTAGTAACAAATGCCTATGATCCTAAGACCACCAAAGCCCACAGCATGTTTCAGCAATGCTTCCCACTCTAACCCAGGATTCCTCTGTGCCAGAGGGATCCTTAACTACCCTGATAGGGAAAGTTTTTTGGTCTCTTTGTGCCACCACAATCCGTATGCAAACGTTTTGGCCTATTAAGTAATGACATGATGTCCTTTCTTCATTCAAAGCTCTGATGTATGTCCATGAAGATGGATAAAGAGCAGAAGAATAAGCTATCCCTTATGTATCATGTTAATAACACTAATTAAATGGCTAAACACTTTCTATTCAGCCTCTAAAAATAAATAGCTATTGCATGATTAATTTAACTTTTTTAGAAACAGCTTTGTTGTACACTGGCCATATTTCAACTGCATTTATCAAAAGAATATTATTGTCTGCTCCAGATATAGTAAAATCTGTATTTTTTTAATTAAAATATTTGTCATAAATTTAACATATTCAATTTCAGTATCAAAAGTGTACAGTCATTTTAAGTGTTTTGAAAGTAGCTAGCTTGCTGATTCCCAGTAGTCATATTCCTACACGAATAAGATTACAAAGTTGTAAATATATTTGTACAAGAAGTGTTCTATCTGAATTTTCCAGGAAATTGTATTCTTTTGGTTAAGGGTGTGGATTTAGGTGGCCACATGATTTTTCATTCTAAAATATTTAAAGCATTATATAGTACATGTAAATTCCAGAAATGTTTGTGTTAGCTGATATTGTTAGCCAATCACATGCATTACAAATCTTTCTCTTGATCTACTTATATACTAGACACAATTATAGAGAAAAATTCTACCATAAAACTTAGAATGAAGTGTAAGGTTGAACCAGCACCTGAAACCTAAATGGAAAACTGAATCCAATCAGATTATCAATATGAAAACAGACCTTAACTACACCATTCCTAGAAATATTAAGTTATTTCAAGGTAATGGCAAGCTACATAATTAAAACATTGACTTTTCCAATGTTCACAACTCTGAGTGTGAAACTTCTCACATGATATTTTATTGTGTACCTCATGGATTAGGTTATATAATTTGAAAGCCTGGAAGTAAAAAAATGTGCATCATTTTATCTACTGGCAAAATCCATGCAATTTGGACCATTCTACCCTTCATTAAATGGGATCATCTTTATTTTCAACATGGCTTTGCAACTGTCTGATATAAGTGTGTTGCAACAACTTACAGCAAAACAAATAAAAAAAATGTAACAAATAATAATGAAATTAAAATCAAAGGAAAAGATAATTGAGGCTAAAATAAATTAACTTCAGCCTACTGTGAGTGCTCACATTTATCACTAGTTCTGCCATGCCATAAATACATTGCTTCCTCAGATGGGTTAATCTGCAAAAAGGGGGTAGTAATTATTAGCATTTATGGATAAAAGTGGAATGAAATTTTTTTCATGAATCACATAAAAGATGTCTAATGTTTGAGCAGTGCTTTGGAAATGAAAAATTATGTGACAGAACAGTATTATTTCCAGCTGAACTGAATACAAGACTCTCAGGCTCGTGGGTAGTAAAAGAGGATCTCTTTCCAACCAGTGCAAGGAATAGAGAGATATGGAAAGCCAAAAAAGGCAGTTGGAAAGGCTGTCTTGGGAATTCTAAGGGTATTCAAAAACATGCTTCTTGGAGAGCACCCATTCCTTCCACCTCTCTTACTCACATTCCATACCCCATTTTTCCCCTCATCCTGGGGAAGAAGCTGTGGCAGTCTGCACAATTAACTCCCTTTTATCTGAAAGGACCACAGGGGGTTGCACTGATAATTAGAACACTTCTAATTCTGCTTAAGCCCTAAACGGAGTTCTATTTCTAAAGTTAAGCCTAAATACAGAGAGTCAAGTGTTGCTAGACAGCAGCAGATTTCCTGAGTGTTATGTTAATTTTGGATCTGTCCCACGAAATGGAGGGGAAGGGGTTCAGCTGCTGATATCATGAGTAACAAACAAACAAACAAACAAAAACCCCTAGTTCTGGCTAGTATAACTTTCTGCAGGATCTTTATTGCTGCTGCTTGAATGCTGTGGGTCAGTAGATATGTACGTGTGGAAAGGAAGGAATACTGTGACAAACTAAATACAAATGTGTATCTAGAGTTGTATTTTGTTTTTGTTTTTACTTTGGGTCATGAAAGATTGTGGTTTTTTTTAAAAAAAATAATGCTTCAGCAAACTTTTACCTACCCCCAAATTACTAAATCTTTTTAAAAAATCCAAAACTAACTCAGACTCAAACCCTGCAATAACTATTTTGTATGTATGTATAACAACAACTGAACCATCTCTTTAGCAGGTGCTCCAGAATTTATGAACAGAACAGGTAATCGTCAAGTGGTCCATTCCCTGTTGCCCATTTCTAGCTTCTGGCCAAAAGAGGCTCGGGACATCATCTTGGCCAATTCTGGCTAGTAGCCAGGGCTCGACAAATACGCTCGCCCGCTTGCCCATTGTGAGTAGATATTACCAGTTGGTGCGATGTGACTGTGCGGGGCCGCGCTGCGATGGTGCAGGTGACCTGCCCTGCACTCCAATGGAGCTGACCCCATACTGCATGGGGAGTGCGGCGTTCTGACAGCGGTCTACGCCGTTTGCTCCCATGCGGCCGTCCAGCCAAGCGGCGTGCAGGAGGGCCGAGACCTGGGACAGGAGCTGAGAGTAGACAACTGACGATTGAGACTCCTCAGGGACAACTGAGTGTAGCTCTTCCTGGGGGATACTAGAGGTTGGCCGGCAGCCAAGGAGGGCATCGCGACCATCTGGACTGATGGAAGGAGGAACGGGGGCATCCCTCTTTGGTTGCCAGCCAACCTCTAGTATCTCTTGGGAAGAGCTACACTCAGTTGTCCCCAAGGCGTCTCAATTGTCAGTTGTCCGCTCTCAGCCCCTCCGTTAAGGGGGTGGGTGGAGGTAGGGGGGCCCAGGCCTGCCCTCTCTCACGGGCCCCAGCCCAGGGCCCGAAGGACAGACTCCTAAGGAGCCCTGCCCTGGGCTGCTTCCTACCTCTGCTCTACTTTCACGTCCTCTGCCCGCACGCTCTGCTCTCTGCTCCACTCCCTGTGTCCCTCCTGCCTTCTCTGACCTCCTCCGTCTCCCGCCCCCCTCCTCTCTCCTCCTTCACTCCTCCATCCTCTGCAGTATTCTACCTCACACCTCTGTTCTCCCCTCTCCCTCCATTACTCTCCTCCATCTCCTCTGCCTCTCTCCTCTCTTCCACTCTCCTCTACTCCCCTTTTCAATGTGGCGCTCATTTGCACCGGCGCCTCTCCCCCTGATGTCAGGGATGCACGCACACTCTGGCCCTGCCCTACCCCCATGTGAGGCCCCACCCCCGCTTCTGGCTCCGGTCCCAGGACTCGGCCCCCTGCCCGCTGCTCAGATGGGTGGCTGCACGGGAGCAAGCAGCACAGACCGCTGTCAGAATGCTGCGCTCTCCGTGCAGCAGGGAGGTCGCCCTCGCCGCCGTAGGGTGGCCCTATCCCATTACATGAGCAAACATGCCATCCTGGTCGTCCTGTTCTCCGGTGGTACACGCCTGCATGGTGGGGGTCATACTTTGTGGGTAGCGAGTGCCTTTTTTGTCCGGAGAGTAGGGTTTTGCATAATTTGTTGAGCCCTGCTAATAGCCACTGATGAACCTATCCTGCATGAACCTTTTTAGTTTTTTTTTTTAAACCTACTATGATCTTGGACTTCACAATATCTTGCAGCCAGGAGTTTCACACGTTGACAGCATGTTGTGAAAAAAATACTTGCTTTTATTCATTTTAAACTTGCTGCCTATTAATTTTACTGGGTGACCCTTAATTCTTGTGGTATGAAGACTAAGTAACACTTTCTTATTCATTTTCCCCATACCAGTCATGATTTCATAGACCTCTATCACATCCCCCATTAGCTATCATTTTCCAAGCTGGAAAGGAAAATGAAAACTTCATACTGTTATTTAATATTTCCTTGAAAGTAAGAATTTTAAAAAAAAGTATCTTAAGAAAGAACTCTCTTTTAAAATATCACCTCTGAGGATAACAGCACTCAGCTAAGTAAGAATAACCTGAAACTTTATTGCCACTAAACACATTTTCAGAAAAATCTGTGATCAAGAGGTCTCAATAGGATTAAAGAAATCCTTTCCCACAATGATGCCAACAACTTTTCTTCTGAGAAGACAGAGATTCCTGCTTGATGCATTAATGGCAACTACCATATAAAAGAGGACTGTATTTCTGACAAGTTCTTATAGTCAATAGCTAAGAGAACTTTAATTTAAAGGCTATGTTAGAACTAAGTGCCTTCACAACATTAATTCATTTTCATTTTAAACCGTGTCTAGCTATGAATTAATGCTCGGCTAAAAGTAAAGACCATGCAACAGATTTCCTTCATAATAGATCCAATTGTTCCTACAACCCGGCAGAACTACTTGCATTGGATATAAGTGCAGTATATGGAGATCTTCCCATCTTTTTGGTTTTTCATAATATCATGAGGCTCTGGTCTACACTGAAGGAAAACTCCAAAATGAAGTTGATATTATGGTCTCTACAGACAGAGCACAGGATTTTTATACAAGTACTAATCATAATACTGTAATATCCCACTATTTATTTTCCTTTCCACATAAATTAGCTGTTTATGGATTTGGACATCAAAGGCCAGATGCTACTTGTTCGTCTATGATGCAATACTACTAAAGATAATTGGAATATTTTCCCCTTTGAAAAAATACTGTTTTTGTTTGTTTGTTATTTTACACTGATGTGTTTCATCAAAGTTTTATAGGGTTTTGTAAAAAATAAACAAAAAATTCTGGCTAAAATGCTTTGATGGAAAATTTGACCAACACCAATTATTATTAGATATGACAAATATAATACAACAGTACCCAGAAACTAGAATTTGGTCATCAATAAATAATAAGTGTTATATTAATGTAGAAAGAAAAAATCCCTTTTCCCTGAAGCATTCATAGTCCACAAAGCATCTGGGCACCAGGCTTCAGGATTAACGTTATATGAAATTGTAGTTTAAATAAAAGCCATTTTTGAATTCTAGAAGTCTAGAAAGAGCATTAATCTTCTCCCCTCCACTTTTTTTCCCATCCTCAGGGTCCTATCTTCCCAAAGAAACCTTGCTAATTACCGATCTTCACCAGCTCTGTTGACTTTTGGTTTTTTTTTTTTACAACTATCTAGTCCACTTTCCTTGCACTGAGCATTGTGTCAAATCACAAATCATCAGCTATTCCAGGTCTAGAGGATAAACCCAGCTCAGTAACTAATCTTACAACAAAATTCTTAACAAGGAGCCTCCATACAGGTGTTCAACTACTGTGGGAAAGGAATGAAGTAAGCAATAATGACAGGTGAATAAAGGAGCTGGTTAACACTCATTTATGTAAAAGCAGGAGCCTCCTCATCATGTGGAGGTGGCTGTTTTTTTTTTTTTTCCAAATCTTAGGTCTTAGTCCAGGACAGTAACACATTTATCTCCTTTCTAGGACTGACACAGCCATTTTATGTTAGCCCTGAGTCTGTAAGAGTGGTTCTAGCTATGAAGTTCAGACGACTGGCATGTAGTCCACTCAGCTTGTTCCTGAGTTTCTTCCCATGCATTATAAAAGCACTTTTTTTTTTTTGCTTTTCTATGGTATTTGGTTCTCATTCCATGAGGAGTAACGGTAGTTCGGACTAGGAAGCCTAGTCCGAACTACCTAGACCGTGCTGCGTGTAGCCGCGTGGCACGGGGTTCGAACGAGCCGGGATTTAAAAATGGCGGTGCCCCGCTTATGCAAATGAAGCCCAGGAAATTCAAATCCAGGGTTTCATTTGCAAGTGCGGTATGCCTACATTACCCCGCTAGTTCGAACTAGCGGGGTAGTGTAGTCATACCCAAAGAGAATTCTAATCAACATCCCCACATGCTAATTTGGACTTAGGTGATTTTCCCCAGAAAGGAGGATTTGATGGAAGCAATACTAGTTGCCTTTTCCATTTCAGTATTGTATCATGGTTACACCTTGGACAAGACAATTACTGCCTCTGTGCCTCATTTATTTAATCTGTAAAATAGGAACACAGATTTTTCTATACTTTTGTAAAATGTAAGTTCTATGAATGAAAAGTTCTCAATATTATCCCCATTATCATCATCTGCAATGAAATTATATCCATATGCTGTGCTCCCCCAGTGGTGACTCCTTCCAGGAGGACAGCTGGTGGGTGCTGTGTTATCCAAGAGGAGAGTCTCTGGGGTTAGCCCTGGCCTGCATCTCTTCTGGGAAAGAGGCAGGGCGTGGTTCCCAGCCTCTTCTCAGGGCGTGGGGTGTCCTTGGGAGGAGCTACAATTCCCAGCCTCTGATCTTCTTTGATGGGGTGTGTTTCCTGGGTGGCCAGGCTGTGGTTCCCAGCTTCTCCTCAGGGAGGCATTTTGGAGGGTGGGGGCAGGCTATGCTGCCCAGTCCCAAGGATACTCCTTGAGGTACCGCTATGGCAAAGTCAGTGGGGTCTCTGGGCAGATCCCCCTGCAGTACAGCTGTCTGTCCAATCAATCTCTCCCTTTCCATGTTATGGGAAACTATACCACTCCAGGCTCTTCACATTTTCCTGGCACAACCAAACCCTGACCTTTCTTTAAGTTAGGATAACAGATATCTGCATATCAAATGTGATGGTCTTAGCTCTTGCCATTTAACAGAAGTTCTTGAACAAATGAATTAGAGTCTCACAGATGGACTGACTCACAGACAGACTCACAAACTCTTTAAAATATATTTATATAGATGTATGATAGCTAAGGTTAGCATTAAAATGTCTATAAAGCTTATTTTCTTTGAAGAACACCAGAAAATCTATTCTCGTTCTATTAAGTTATATTAAAAAACAGGGAACAGCTGACTATTATCAGATCTTTATTTGGCATGAGTGTATTTGCCAATTTAAACTGTTTCTCATGTAAAGAATCCAGAAATTCAGTTCTATGGGTAATTTACCAGTGTTTGAGAGGGGAAGAATCATTTGTACAAGCTCCATTTCACCCTACCTTTTTTTTAATTGACAATTTCTTCAATAAACAGTAATCTAAAAAATACAACTTTAATTATAGCAGCCATGCAAAATCATTGCCTCATAATACACATCATCATTAACATTGAGTTTTATTGTGAAATTCTGTATTATACTGCAGTATATTTAATGAGATGAAACAGACATACTATTGAATACTGCAAACTTTTGCAGTAAATACAAAAGAAAAGGATACAAAATTATCTAAATCCCGTGTGCAGCCTCAAAGAGTTGGTTTTTGACACAGTGTGGGGTGTCTCGTTATGGTGCCCTTAAAGTGTTTCATCATATTTACACAATCAAGGTACTGATGAAAGACAAATAAATACAGAACACAATATATTTTACAAGTTACTCTTTCAACAATGTACACCTGTTGGAGAAATGTGTTAGTAATGGGTCCAAATTAGCAGCACTTTCACCTCTTAGCCATGATGACATCAGGACTTGGGCTTATACCAAATGATAACACAGTAACATGCAGGAAAAGTTTGTTTATTTTCAGATGTCCTTTAGATGAGTTATTAAACTGAGTTTTCCTGAAGCTGTCCTCATGAAAGTTAAAAACATAGCCAAAATTTTCAATCTTGAATGCCTAACATGAAGCACCTATGTCTAAACAGCTTTAAATACCAAACTATTCCCATCTACATTTGAAAATATTTTTGATGGTGCTGTGCCAGGTATGTTGACCAACCATGTTGTAATGCTGAAGCACAGAATGATTGTCCAGTCTGCTTGCAGTAACTATGGAAATACTATCTAATTCTTTTCACTTCCTGCAAAAGTATAATAAATGCAAAAGAAAGCCATATTCTGTTCTCTATGTATGTTCACATTTAATATATGCTGTCTCAAACAACTTCTAAACTGCTTAATAAATCTAGACTATCCATAGGAATAACTTCATGCATTATTGAAATGCAGAATGGCAGCTGTTCACACTATACAGCAACATCACACTATCTTGTTGGTGTTATAATGCTAAAAGGAGTGCAAGGAGAATTAGGGAGACAGAAAGTAGTCACTCAGGAGAACACTCCTAATCTTGTGAAAGTGTTTTGGGATATTTAGTAACATCTAATTGTTAATTCCTCTCTTTTACATGTCATCAAAAAGAAGCACCCACAAAATCAGTATCTTCTAAATAGTTCTCTACTAAATCAAGAAGAGCATACCTACTTAATCTAGATCACACCTCAGTATGAGCATCTATCCAAATAGAATCCAGTTGCCTCTGCTTAGGTTGTGAGCACTTGTAAAATGTGTCACACGAGAGTATCTTTCCTGTTCTGATTTGAAATAGCATTAGGAGGTATAGTGCATACAGGATTATGGTAATACCATTAAACTGATCAAAAACTATACATAAACATACTTGCTGAGTTTTAGCAATTTTATACAGAAGAAATCCAGATATAGGAATTCCAAATTCCCAAAGAAACTGGTCTCCAAGAATAACAAATTTCTCTGGTCAGACTGCATCAAATGAAACATTGATCACTGTTTGTATGTGGATGAATCTCATTAAGCTTCCTGCTCCCTTTCACAGTTTTATTTGTCTACAGCATCCAAAAGACTAATGGTCACCTCCTACTCCCTTCCCCCCCAAAAAAACCCTTTAAATAAGTAAACACTGAAAATAAATAAAATACATAAATAAAAATTAGCAGTATAAATATTACATACTGGTCAAGTTAAATTCTACAAATTAAACTGCTCCTCTTAGATGGTAAACATCAGAAGTTTGCCTACAATCACCACATGTGAAAAAATATATTTGATGGTATTTTGATATGATGTGTTCTCTACTCCTTTTCAATTACATCGAAGTTCCTATGTTTGCCATCCCACATGCTATCATTTTCCTATTTGAGCCACACTAGTCAATTCAGTTACAGTTGTTTAAATGATAGTTTTCAGCAGCATGTCCCAACAATAAAAGCTACAGTGAAACAGTCAGCTGGACATATCCTCATAGCATGGATGACTTTTTACAATCAATGACTATAAAAATCCATATTTATTATTTTTAGCAGCAAAATCTGGGTCAAGTACTTCATTTCATAGATATTTTCTTTGGCAGCCATTTTCTGTGCTGCATTTGAAAAGAATTTGTAACACGGTCACATGGAACAGCTCAGGAGTGCAAAAGAGAAACTTTTTTCTCGACTAATATTCTTTACCATACCAAAAGAGGAAAAGAACTCCCAAAGGGAAGCATTCAACATTAAATTAAACAACTTCTTGGGTTAGTTGTTTTGTAGCATGGCTTTGCCTACCAGATCAATATTCTGAAGTGAGGTATGGTTCCCTGCTGACTTGACTTTTGCCTTCATATTATTCCTCTAGCCATCAGCTCCATGGCACACAGCATGTGTTGTTCACTACTTCTGCAATAATTGCCATAGCTAGGTGAATGTTATTCTACCTGACATTAATAAAGACTCATAGACAGAATTGTACTATATGCAAACAGGGATAAAATGTTAATAGAATGTCCCTATTGTGCTTTATAACACATCAATGAATATGATGTTTAATTTGATGGTACAGAATTTGTGTGTCAAATATGTTTAACAAGATGAAAATATGGTGGGGCCCATGAATAACTTACACTCTTAACCCATTGTATTTTTAGTATCTTTATTTTTATCTTATTTTCTTGGGACAGAAAAATGTATTATTTTTGAAATAGTAGATATTACTATTTTACAGCTCCCAAACTCAATGTGGTTCCTGGAAGCTGCAGGGAACTCACCACAGGTGCCAAGAGCTGTGGGGAACTCAACGCAATTGCCAGGAGTAGGGTGAGTTCCTTGTGGCTCCCAGCGACTGCTGGGAGTTTAATGTGGCTCTGGGCAGCTGTGGGCAACTGGAGGACCAGAAGGTGTGGTGAGTTTCCTGTGGCTTTGGGCCCCTGCCACACATCCAGTCTGGAATGGAAGACCCCTGTGAATAGCAATTCCACAAATTGGGAGGGTCTCCTGTACTCAGTCTTGTGTGCATTTGAATTTTCCTTCCAAAGTGAAGAATGTTCTACTTGTTTTTAGTGAATGTCATCTTTTTTTTTTAATTCAGACCAATTAATGAAGGTCCTTTTTTTCCAAATATAATCTTGCCCATCAATAGGCTTGCAAAACTTCCCAGCATCATATCATCTGCAAATTTTGTAAATGTATATTTCACTTCCTTACTCCAGTCATTAATGAAAATATTGACTAATATTAGTTCTAGGAGTGAGCCCTGCAATACTCCACTACATGGCTTCTTAGTTAGACAGTGAGTTGCTAACTACTCTTTGAATAGTCTTTCAACCAATTGTTCACCCATTTTATGGCAATTTCATCTAGACCTCATTTTCTTAATTTGCTTATGACATTATCATGTAGGACTGTGTCAAAAGTCTTTAATAAAATAAGATATAGCATATCTACAGCTTCCTTCTATCCACCAGGCTCATAAGTCTGCCAAAGAGGAAACTACATTGATTTAGCAGGAATTGTTCTTGTTCTGACAAATCCATACTGGCTATTACTTATAACCCTATTATCCTCTAGGAACGTACAAATTGATTGTTTAATAATTTGTTCCGGTATCTCCTCGAGTATTGAAGTTAGGCTGTCTGGTCTATAATTCCCCAGGCCTGGTTTGTTCCCCTTTTAAAAATAGGTACTATGTTTGCTGTACTTGACTCTTCTGGGACCTCTCTCATCCTCCATGAGTTCTCAAAGATAATTGCTAGCAGTTCTGAGATTGCTTTAGTTAGCTCCCTAAGTACACCAGGGTGAATTTCATCAAGTCCTGCTGACTTGAACACATCTAAATTATCTAATATTCTTTAACCAGTTCTTAGCCTATTATGACTTGTATTCCTTACCACTTATTGTTCATATTTTAAAATCTTGGTTTCAGTTGCTTTTAAAATTATCAAAATGTAACAGTTTGAGCTGAAGTTTTCCATTCTGGATGTCCACATTGGGCTAAAATTCTTAGAGGTGTCAGCAGTTTTTTTGGGGGGTGGAGGGAGGGATGGAAGGCAAGGTGGCAGTAAAAATGTTTCTGAGAACTAGATTAAGAATGACACATTGTTTTCCCCATATTAAAAAAAAAATTATTGAGACCATTTCTCTGAAATGTTCTTGCATCCCCATGTTTTAAAGTATGGATTTGTAATTTGGTAGGGATTGCCTTTTGTTCCATGGATGTGCATTTTTCTTGTCCCATGAAATAGGGCCAGTTTATGAACATGGAATAAGAGGTTAATGGTGGGAGGGAGAGAAGACAGATTGGATGAGGAACCCAAAAAGGAGTCTGGACAATATGGACAATGAGAAAGGTGACCTACTGCCTGTTAATTTAATTGCGTAACCCCCTAGTTCTTTTATTATAGAAGGGGTAAATAAGACATTGCTATTTATTTTATCTATGAAATTCATGATTTTATAGACCTCTATTATATTCCCCACCCCATCATTAATTATCCCTTTTCTAATCCAAACAGTCCCAGACCTTGTCTCCCCATTTGGAAGCTACTCCATACATTTAATATTTTTTTATCTGTACCTTTTCCTATTCAAATACATATTTTTTTAAAAAGTTGGGGTGACCGAAACTCTATGCTGTGTTCAAGTGTCTCCTGGATAGATGTACTGACATTATGATATTTTCCATTTTATTATCTATTCTTTTCTTAGCAGAAATGCTTTTAGCTCTTTTGACTAACACTGCATATTAAGCAGATGTTTTCAAAGAACTATTTATGACAATGTCTCCTTCATGAAAGCTTATATATTGTATCCTGGGATAAATAGCTAAGGGGTACCACCTGGTGCACTTGATTGCTCCCAGGTACAGCTCGCAGGCTCATCATGACCTAATTATGACTTAATTCTACTAAAGGTCACTGGCCCCATCAGAGGTTGTTAAAAGTACAGATTTAAAGAAAAAAACCTGGATGTTTAGAAATCAAAAGGTTTCTGAATCATAATCCTGGGTACCCACCCTACAATTAAGATTATTTTGTCAGCATAAAGCAGGTACAGTAGTATCAATTTTATTTGTTCTGTACTCCATATATATGTTTTAGAATTTTATAGGGAGATGGCTAAGGGAGAATTCTCAATGAAAATGGGTATGTAGTTGCTGCCAGGAAACATTAAGGGAGATTGAGGAGCATGGTCATTTTCGACAGAATGTCTCCATTTTGAGCAGCAAGCTCTACTGAGCATAATGTGGAATATTATTGATTATGTTTGATATCTTATAACTCAGGGGCTCATCTACACTGCAAGGTTTTTGCGCAAAAATGGTCGATATCATGCAAAAACCAGCGGTGCGTCCACACCTCAAATGCGCTTTTGTGCAAGTAAATCAGCAGTAAAACCACAGAACAGAGGCCTTTTGCCAGTGTAGGTAAACCTCTTTTCTGCGAGGCATAACTCCCTTTTACACTACAGCTATTGCGCAAAAAGGTAGGTGTGGATGTTACAGAGGGGTTTCTTGCACAAGAAATCCCTATGGGAATAGCCATCAGAGCTTTCTTGAGCAAGAACATCCATGCAGTGTGGATGCTCTCTTATGCAAAAGCACATGACTTTTGCGATACACTTTGAGGTGTGGACATGCTCTTGCACAAGACGTTTTTGCGCAAAAACTCTTGCACAAAAGGCTTCTTGCGCAAGAAGCCTACAGTGTAGACGTAGCCAGGATGTCTCAACAGATTATTATATGCAGCCAGCAAAAGGTGTATCTCTGACCAAAGATCATCTCCCTTCCAAACTATGTTTTGACTGCTGCCAAACATGACAGTACTGAAATTCTAAAAAAACCAAAAACCACATGGAATAATGTCCTCATGGTAACTGCAGTCAGCCTTAATATAGCTCTCATCAAAATAACAATTTAAAAGATAATTGAGTAGAGGCAGGGTTTTCTCATACAGGTTTGAGCAGGGACCAAGGAATCCTGGGGCAAAATTCTGGCTCCATAGAACAGAGAAAGATCAGTAAGGACAGTGTTTAGCCCTAGTTTCTAGAGCTGGCTGAATTATTTATTGGAATTATATATATATATATATATATATATATATATATTTTCTCTTCACAAATTGCTTGCTGCCTGACCTTTATTTTGATGAATTCATCTATCCTTCCCACATATTGGCTAAAAATGTATAGTAACCTCTGTGAGGTTGTTTCTTTGATTAGTTGATATTCTCTAATCTTGCTATGTGACTGGGCAACTTACTCACACAATTTTTCCTATTTCCTGATTGACTGACTAATAAGCACCTTAAATGGAAGACTGACTAAAAATGAAACATCTACACTGAGTTTTCTGATAATTTTTGTACTGAAATTTTTTGGGGGGAGAGGGAGAATTACAAATGCTTTAGTGAATAAACACATTCATTTGAATGCTTGAATAATGAATAATAAGATCATTTGTTTAACTGTGACATGAACTTACAATTTATATTCATAAAACTATTTATAAGTTACATCTGGGACTGCTGATTTCTATTTGGAGCAATATGACAGATTGGCTGGGAGATTTTGGGCAAGCTTTTTTATTCATGGCTGAGAGATCTTGGTCAAGTTTGCTGGTTCTAAAATAAATATACTTTCCCACTTCACAAGTCGGTCTCAAACATGGGCAATGAATGTTTGTAAAGCACTTTGAGATGTCTCTATTTATATTGATATATTAATGCACAATAATTATCAGAATAATATTTGTAACTACAGTTAACTTCCGATAATCCGGCACCTTTAGGACCCAGGGGGTGCCGGATTATCAGATATGCCGGACTATCAGAAGGGGGGGCTATGAGGGGTCTGGAGTGGGGTGGGAGCGGATGCCACCCCAGACCCGTCATAGCCCCCCCTTACAATAGTCCGACTCTGCCCCAGGCATCCCTGATTCAGCTGCTGCTGGTCAGTTTCAGCAGCAGCTGAATCGGGGTTGCCTGCAATAGAGCAGCTGGGGTACTGCCGGGTTGGTCCCGCAGCGCCGAGGGGCAGCGTTATGGCACCAACCCAGCAGCACTCCAGCTGCTCTTGGGGACATGTGGGGCAGAGCAGCTGGGGTCCTGCTGGGTTGGTCCCGCAGCGCCGAGGGGTGGCGCTATGAGACCAACCCCGCAGCACCCCAGCTGCTGTGCCCCAGGCATCCGGATTCAGCCTACTGGTGAAACTGATGCTGCTGGTCAGTTTCAGCAGCAGCTGAATCCCGATACCTGAGGCAAAGCAGCTGGAGTGCTGCCGGGTTGGTCCCGTAGTGCCGCCCCTCGGCATTGCAGGACCAACCCAGCAGCAGCACCCCAGCTGCTCTGCTCCCGGCTTCCCCATTCAGCTGCTGGTCAGTTTCAGCATCAGCTGAATGGGGGAAGACTGTCTGGCTGCCCCAGCACTTCCGGGTTCCTGATGGCATTGGACCATCAGGAGTCCCGGAGCATTGGATGCTGGACTAATGGAGGTTTACTGTATATCATTACTAGAGGTAGTAAAAAATTGTATAACAAAGAATTTTCCATAAAAATGGATCTTTTCAATACATTTTTGTGAAAAATGTCAATAACCAATTTCATGGCATTCTATATATTTTTATAAAAACTGAAATTTTTATCAAAACTATGTTTTCAATAAGTAATTCTGAAAAAAAGTTTTGATAAATCTGAAATAAAAATTCTGAAAAATGGGTCCATTTGGAAGGCTTTGAAAAAAAAACACAACAAAATCAAACATTTAAATAGTTTTGGGCTAGTTTTTCCATTTTGTAAGCAGTTTTATTTATTACTAGATGCCTGTTTTCAATTGAAAATTAATCTATCAAAAGGAAAAGAAAGTTGAGACATCTTATTTTCTTTATATTCTAAAAAGTTGCCTTCATCTAAGCTCTTGTATCCAAACACTTGATCAAAGGGAACTAAATGTTAAATAATAAACCATAATTAGATATCCAAAGTGGTAACAATAATGAAAAGCAAATTAAAATAAATTATATTCTAATCATGAATGCAAGGCACATCGTAAATGAAAAAATCAGGTTAAAGATGCTTGAATTTGCACATTAGCAAAGGTTGAGAGAGCATAATTCAAAAAAAATCCAAAACCCTATTGATGGCCACTATGCAAATATCTCCCTGATACCTGTGCTTTTGGCACCAGTGAGTTTCTCCATCAACAACATCTACTATGACTTTGCTAGTCAGACCCGATTTCCACATTGAAGATTGAGCAACCATATTTCTCCCTGATGGACAGTGAAGTAATTACTTGTAGGTACCCATCATTCTGGTATATCTGCAATCCAGGCTCTCACAATGTTTCAAGTGGGCATCATATGGAATCCAATTGTTTGCACTTGTAGACATAGTGGGGCAATTCTTTCTAATATGAAGTCAGTCTGAATCACTGGCCCTGTTCTGCTCTGTGTAGATTTTTATTTTTTATTTCACTAAAAATTATCTGACATGATACCAGAATAGTTACATAATACATCCAAGAGAATGGTATTTTACAGCTTGGATTCTGATGCAGAACTTTCTCAGTCACACTTGATGGTTGTTGTTGTTGTTGTTGTTGTTATTATTTTATTTTTATCAGAAAATGCAAAAGTAAATCTACTGGGAAATGTATACCCCTTTCTTTCTGAATGAGCATAATGAACTAAAACACTCTTCTAAAGAGGTCTGAGAATTGTCTCAAGCCCTAATGATGCAAGGGCTGAATGATAGAAAATAAGGGCCATATTTTGTTAATTATAAAATATTAACATTCAATTATGTATGGTGAATGAGTTTGCGTAGAGTAACGTTTATGCCAAGGCCCTCGCCTAGCCTTTTTTTGACATGAGCATTGATTTGCCTATTTCTCTCTTTTCTTGGCATGACAGCTGGCAAAATAAAGCTGATATTTGGTTTATGGAATGTATCAGGTTGGAAGATATAAGGGTGTGTCTAAACTACACCCCTCTGCCAACAGAGGGATATAGATTAGGCACATCACTATTGCAAATGAAGCGGGGATTTAAATATCCCATGCTTCATTTGAATCGAAATGGCTGCCACTTTTTGCCGCCACAGCACTTTGCCGGCAAAAAGCGGCAGGGGATTGGTCGACAAGGAAAGCCTTTTCCGACCGATCCCTTATGCCTCATGCAACATTCATCTAACATTTTGTTCTGTAAAGTTATATTCAGTTAATACTTGAAGCTCAAGTTAGAAACCTCGGCTCATAATTGAAACATCATCTATTAAGATTACTTGGGTTCCAGTTATACAGTGAAGCCGCTTTTAGCTAGAATTTGGATGCTTGTACTTGAAAAGTAAGCTGGCCTATAGCTGACACACTCCTCCAAGCATTTATCTGTCTATGGACCAGAAATTATATGAACTCTTCACAATGTGTCCAATGGACTGTTAGCATACATCTACCCTTCAACTCTCTTTCGGGATATCAGAGTATCCCAAAATAACTATCCTGTGTTTACACAGCAAGCCCATTATTTCAGGCTCTGTAAACCTGATGTCCCTGTAAACCTCATTCTACAAGGAGTAAGGGATATTTCAAAATAGTGCTTTATTTTGAAATATAGCACTGTGTAGACAGCACCAAATGATGAAATAAGCTTCTTTAAAATAGCATAAAAATAAGATACACATTTTGCATAGCTCAAATTGCATATTTTATTTGCAGACGCACCTATAGTGTGCACTGTGTGTTGGAAGACTTTGCATAAGATCTGAGCCAACTCGTACCTGTAGTATGCACTGTGGGTACATCTAGACTACATGCCTCTGTCGCCAGAGGCATGTAGATTAGGCTACCCGACACAGTAAAATGAAGCGGCGATTTAAATAATCGCCGCTTCATTTAAATTTACATGGCTGCCGCGCTGAGCCGACAAACAGCTGATCAGCTGTTTGTCGGCTCAGAGCGATAGTCTGGACGTGCGGGTGTTGACATCAAAGGTATTTGTCGACCACCCAGGTATGCCTCCTGGGATGAGGTTTACTGTGTCGGGTAGCCTAATCTACATGCCTCTGGTGACAGAGGCATGTAGTCTAGACGTACCCTGTGTGTTGGAAGACTGCATAAAATCTGAGCCAACTGGAAAACAAAGGCCATATTATAATCAGGCAGGCCCCACTGCTTTGCCATTCTTTAGTTTGTGGGGTTGCCTGATTTTTCATTCCAATATACAGTAAAACCTGTTCTATCTGGCACTTAACTATCTGGAAAACTTTAGAAACCAGCAAATTTCCTAGAGGCGTGGCACAGCCGTGCAGTGCGGTGCTTTGATCCAGCTGGGCACGGCTGTGCAGCATGGTACTTTAATCCAGCCAGTTGGGAGCTGGGTCGGGCAGCTGGCAGCTTCTGCAGCACAGGGGTCACAGCTCCAAAAAGAGACCCTCAGATAACCGGAATTTTTAGATAACTTGAATGCCCTAATCCCCAAGCATGCTGGATAAGAAAGGTTTTAGGCTGTGTCTACACTGGCATGAATTTCCGGAACTGCTTAAAACAGAATACTATTCCGTTTTCAGTTTTTCCGGAAAAAGAGCGTCTACATTGGCAGGCTGCTTTTCCGGAAAAGCCCTTTTTCCGGAAAAGCGTCTGTGGCCAATGTAGACGTGCTTTTCCGGAAAAGAGCCCCGATCGCCATTTTCGCGATTGGGGCTTTTTTCCGGAAAAGACTACTGGGCTGTCTACACTGGCCGTTTTCCGGAAAAGTGTTCCGGAATAAGGACTTATGCCCGAGTGGGAGCAGAATAGTTTTTCCGGAATAGCGGCTGATTTTCCGGAATCAGTAGAGCGTCGTTGCTTTTCCGGAAATTCAAGGGCCAGTGTAGACAGCTCGCAGCTTATTCCGGAAAAGCGGCTGATTTTCCGGAATAAGTGGCCCAGTGTAGACACAGCCTTATTGTATTGTAAGCCACATGTCCAGCTTTATACTCCTGGGATAAACAGAACATTAACTTTAAAATACATTTTTTGGAACAAGTATGTAGAATAGAACAGAGAGTATAACTTACAAATTGTGCTTATTCAATCACAAATAAAATTGAATAATTCTATCTATAAATTGTTCTAAATTAGAAAAAAAATCAACACAATTAGTCCCTTAGGCTCCAGTCCAGAAAAGCACTTTAGTATGTGAGACCTCCCAATGAAGTCAATGCAGCTACTCATGAACTTAAAACTAAGTGCTATACTGGATAGGGCCTTAATGCAGACAATTTCCTTTATGTTTTCTTTTTTCCATGACCACTTCAACAACCCTTGTGACTTTCTTTAAGGGATAGTGGAAACATTTCTTCAAAGCTCTTTTACAATGAAAAATTTGAATTTTGACTACACAAAAAATGTGGTGGAAAGCATTCATTTCCATTGAAAAACTGAATTTTCATCACACAACTGAAAAATATATTTTATAATTTTCAGTATACTTCATCTGAAAATTTAAAAAGTTTAAAAACATAAAGCTGAAAATGTTATGATTTTGAGTTTTGGGATTTTCCACAACCCATTTAATCATTTTCAATAAGATGATCTCATTTTCTGACAAGTTCTATTTTGCTTGTTTAGAGAACTGCATACGATATTTTGTACCTTCTCTGGAACTCCACCAGCCTTGACTAATTGTTGGAGGTCCTTTTTAAATGAGGCTGGTTTAATTATGTCTATATTCCATACTCTCACTATGTTTTCCCAGCTTGAGATCTTTTACTTTCTCAAGATTTCTTCATATTTTCGCACAGTAACTTATTATGAGTAAATTTTATAAATCAGGAATTGACTAGCTAATAGCTATATACAGCTACCCAAAGAAACTAATGCAATATTCATTTTCTGCAGCTCTGCAACAAAGACACATATAATCCAAGCCCTGTGAATCCTTGAGAAGTTTTAAAAATAGATGTCTTAAAGCAGATTCTGCAATTTGCTCCTAGATTACAATATAATATAGGGCTACTATAGTTTTATGCTGCAAAATACTATAAAGGATTAGAGCTAGAAAAATATGATGAAAATATGAAAAAGCAGACTCCCAGATTTCTAGTTTTGTTGGATTAGATTCTTATTTAAAAACTATTAGCACCTTACTTTAAACTATGCTTTCTTTACCCCATACTTGAATTTCAGATTTGTTTTTTAAAGCCAATATCTTAGGTGTCTTGTTAGCACATATAGTTTAAATATGAAACCTCACAAAAGCCCATCCAGGTTTTGGGTCTTCATAAATTAATGTGCTCACTTCATTGTTTTTGCATAGCCAATAACTCAAGATCTACTCTTTCGTGTGCCAGGGTGTGTTACTTTTTGTGGTCTCTGTGCCTTTACAATCTCCACTTCTTCCCAAGTGTCAGCAGTGCAAATGACTGAAAGTTATGTCTAAATTTGGAGCTAGGGATTTGATTCTCCACACACATAGAAATACTTGTGCTGGTTCTCATCAGTTAGCATACTAAAAATACTAGTGGTAACATTGAAAGCAGAAAGTGGCAACATGGATTAGTTTCCTTAGCATATACACACGAAATCCCCAGAGGTTTGTACCCAGGAGGGACAGTTCATGCCACTGCTCCCGACTGCCTATGCTATTGTGGTTACACTACTATTTTTAGCGCATTAGCTCAGTCAGAGCTGGTATATGTATGTCTGCATGGGACTGGAATTATAAGTTTAGACATATCCAAAGTGACATTTTTGGCTTTGCCTAGAAACTCATTTCTCTACCCATAGTCTCAGGAAGCCTGAAACCAGCTGAAACATCATTGAACAGAAATTCATCTTCTCTTACTACTGGTCTTCTGGGGTACGTCTACACAACAACATTATTTTGGAATAGCTGATGTTATTCTGCAATAACATAGCATGCATCTACATTACAAGTCATTATTTTGAAATATTGTCAAGCTGGAGGACTTCTTACTCTGACTCATGGTAAACCTCATTTCACAAGGAGTAAGGGAAGTTGAAGGAAGGGTGTTCTTCCTTAGACTTCCTGCTTTGTAGGCAGCAGCAAAAGCCAAATTAAGCTATTTTGACTTCATCTACGCAATTGATGTAGCTGAAGTGTAGCTTAATTTGACTTTAGCCCTGCTGTATAGACATGCCCCTAGTGTCCTATTTCCTTTGTTTCCTCAATCTCAGAGAGAATGGGTACATATTGCTGCTTGTTTCTGAATACCTACCATTTACTCTTCCCAAAAATTCTCTTTAACCATCTAAGCATCTGTGTGTTGCAGTGGGACTGGTCAGAGGAGAGGTGGCTATGCCCAGTCATCTGATGAAGGGGATATAGTTGTATATAGTAACTGTTGTTCTCTCTGGATATACTGCTATCCATGTTCTGGGTAACAAGTACAAAGGAGCAGAACAGATATATTATAGTGAGATGCTAGTTAATAGTTAGCACATAAATCTAGGTTTAATCAGAACTTGGTTGGACTTCTATCAAGTTTCATTTTCAGTGTCCATGTAGGCTCACACAAGACTTCAGAAATTAATATGAATATGTTAAAAAGTTTTCATTCAGAGTTCCCACTGTATATGGGAAGTGTTTCTTTGAAAATATGGCCCTTTATCGCCATTTCTGGTGGTCAATGAGATATTATGCTAGCAGCCATGTGGAGAAGACTGATACAAAAACCATAATGGATTATCACAAATGCTTTCAGGACTAATAAACTTCTACAATTGCCAACTAATTATCAAATAAGTCAACCTGAAGGCAAAATATTCAGTACCTGCTGTTTTAAATACTTTGCCTGTTTTTCTCAAATATTTGAATTCTGTGTTCCATTAACAAAACCACCTGTGCTCAATTACTGATAATAAGGCTATCCATCAAGGAAGTATCAATCTTTTTTATCAATAGATACATGCCTCCTCTTCTGGTTACCTCTATTCTTGCATTGCATTCAATGTACTATATAACATATTACCTTAATGCAATATAAACAAATATTAACCAGAAAAAGAATGTATTACCCAAAATACATTTTGAGAATAAAAAATGTGATAGAGTATAATTTCAGTTAGTAGCAATTAACAAACTGGCTACCAACTAATATTATATCTTCCATCATTGGGTCAAAATTAAATATTTCCCTGGAGTAAACTTTTCATCAGAAAATTATCTTTGACCCCCTCCTGTACTGCAAATAATTTTCTTGGCATGACTGTCAAGAATGCACACTTTCCACCCTCTGATTTGTCAAAAGATACAGAAATGCCACTGAAGGTTTTTCTTATGCCACTGGAGGGAATTCTAGAGTATCTGTACATTGAAAGCTATTTGATTTTATGACAAATCAAAGTTTAAAGGACTAATATACAGCCTTTTTGACAAAATGAGCATCATGCAGTCACATTCTGCCTACAAATGTAACAGCTGTAGCAAACATATGGAGCTACCATGGAAGAAAAGCAGCTAAGTTTGCGGAGAGAGACCCTAATCAAAGTTGCTGAATGTGATGCAGATATTCAGCAGATATCCTTTTTGAAGAAAGATACTCTGGAGATAAATACAAAAAGCTCTAATAAATCAGACAGGCTGCAACACATGTAATACACCAAGGATAAATGTTAATATACTTTTGAGATATGTTACCCGTGAATAATTTCCCTTAATACTATATATAGAAAATATAAAGTAAAAATGAAATAGTCTTGCTAAGGTAGGCACAATGCCTGCATTACCACTTATTAACCCAAAGAGGCATTATATTATATTAATGTCTGATAGTTAGCCATTAAGAAAGATTATAGTATATACCCAACTTCATGTTGTGGATGTCAGTCTTTTTACACTTTTAAAAAGGAATTGTTTTATCAGTCTCCCTACAATCATTTAACAGGATATAAACCTGGGATTTAATCTAATAAATTAAATATTAAATACTAGATTATGATAACCTTGCTTATACTGAAAAATACCTTGGTGTGGAGGGGGTCATGCTGAATTATTACTTAATGTGTGTAACCATGGAAGAATCTGACACCAAATGTTATAATAAGCTATATCAATTGTTACTCTATTAGGTAGCTATAAGAACGGATATTTATTAGGCTATAAGAATTGGTATTAAGCTACTAAACCAAGGGTCTGAACCAGCACTCCTAACTCGGGGTATGTCTACACTAGTTCGTTAGTTCGAGCTAGGTAGGCAAATGAGGGCAACCGGAGTTGCAAATGAATTCCGGGATTTAAATATCCTGGGTTTCATTTGCATGTTCCCGGGCGCCACCATTTTAAAATCCCCCTTAGTCCGAACTCCATGCCCGCGGCTACACGCGGCACGGAGTAGGTAGTTTGAATTAGAGATCCTAATTCGAACTACCGTTACTCCTTGTGAAATGAGGATATTTAAATCCCGGGCTTCATTTGCAACTCCGGTTGCCCTCATTTGCCTACCTAGCTCAAACTAACGAGGTAGTGTAGACATACCCTCGGGTAGTACTCCCATTTATTTTATTGCAGATTGGCAATACCACTGATTGAGGTGACTGGTTTTCTTTCAGGATTTTAATCATATCCAGTTGTTAGAGAGCTTTGGGTCCTTACTGAAAATTAATGGTTCCTCCCCCGCCCCAGTGGCTCTTTCCAATGCCAGGAGAAAGGAGAAAGGCCAAAGAAAAATCAGGATCCTGATACTGTCACCCCCCAGTACCAATGGGGAGAGGCCAATGTTCCAAGTCAGTCTAATTAATAGGGCTGGCTGGCCAATGACACCTGTCTGTGTGAGCTGGAGATGTCTAAATCATAGCTGGAGGAGAGCAGCAACAGCCCTTGTTGTGCTGGAGGCAGAGTAGCAACAGCCACCACTGGATGTCCCAGAAGGCAGTACTGGGCTGGAGCCAACGCATTAGAGATGAGACAGAGGAGGAAGAACTGGGAACTGGAGTGGGAAAGACCAGCCACACTGATGTGAGGAGTCTGGGCTGAGTTCCAGCAGGAAGCTGCTGGGCCAGAGCCAAGATCACAGTCCCTGGCTGTGTCACAAGTAATACTGGAGCTGAAAGTGTCAAGTGGCTGGGGAGTAATAAGTAGAGAGCCTGGGCACAGAGGGCTCAGTGCAGGGAGACATTGTCAGAGAAGAGTGCCTGTCAGACTGGACTTGGCAGGAGCAGGGGAGAAGAATGAGCCCAACAAACAGCTAATACTGGAGAGAAGGATCCTTGCCACGCACGTGTGCGGCCATTGATAGAGCAGGTGTCTTCTCCATTGTATCATCACAATGTGGTCAGGTTCTTAGAGGGATACATGGCACATATGAGGAATAACTGTAAATTCCTTAAATTGCAGGGATTATTGCTTATGGTGTTCCTATTCCCACAATGTCAGATCCCTTGTTGCCTTTGTCCTTTACCATCATTTTACTAACTTTTACTTAAATTTCCTCTTCAATAAATGTGGTTTGAACTTTATATAGTCATCAGTTGATCAGAAAAGTGGCCAGTCTGTAAAGAGTACCGCAAGGGAGGACACTCTGGTGTCTGCCCTAAATCACTGCAAGAAGACTAGTGATTTTGTCTACATCTACACAACAGCATTATTTCAGAATAACTGACCTTATTCTGAAATAACAAAGTCCGCATTTACGCACAAACTGTTATTTTGACATGTCGTCAAAATATTGTTGAGCTGGAGGACTGCTTACTCTGATTCCTGTAACCGTCATTGTATGAGGAGTAAGGGAAGTCAGAGGAAGAGTGCTCTATTTTGAAATAAGTGCTGTGTAGATGATCCCAAATCGGAAATAACCTATTTCGACTTAAGCTAGGCAATTAGCATAGCTCAAGTTTATTTATTTATTTATTTAAATATTTTACCCCGCCTTTCTATTTAAAATTTTCAAGGTGGCTTATAAGAGCAAACAAAAAAAATACAAATATATATAAATATTTAAAATATAAGAATTTTAAAATTTGAGACCTCAGAGGGACATAACCAGCTATAAACATATAGAGAGGAGGAACTCACACATACAGACTCAAACATTAATAGAAGCATGAGTAAAAAGGGTGGCATTATCTTGACACCAGAGCAATGCTAGCATTGATGCCATGCGAATATCCCGAGGAAGAGAATTCCACAGCCTGGGAGGAAAAGCTGAGAATGCCCTGTTCCACGTAGATGTTAATCCTATCTCCACAAGTGGGGGAACACAAAGCAAAGCCTCCCCAGCTGACCTCAATCCCTGGGCAGGTTCATATGGGAGAAGACGATCCTTCAGATACCCTAGACCCAACTTATTGAAGGCTTTATAGGTCATAACTAAAACCTTGAATTGTGCCCGGAAACATACCGGAAGCCAGTGCAGCTGCCGAAGCACTGGCATAATGTGCTCCATATGACTAGTGTTGATTAAAACTGGAGCAGTCGCATTCTGGACCAGCTGAAGTTTCCGAAGGCTCTTTAGAGGCAGCCCTACATAAAGTGCATTACAGTAATCCAGTCGAGATGTAACAAGAGCATAGATCACTGTGGCCAAGTCATGTTTGTTCAGTAAGGGTCGCAGCTGGTGGATTAAACGAAGTTGCCCAAAGGCACTCCTGGCCACCAAAGAAATCTGATTTTCAAATGTTAAAAAAGTGTCCAGAAATAAGTTGCCTAGCTTATTTCGAGTTCAGCCCTGCTGTGTTGACATATACTAAGGCTACATCTACACTGCCAGTTTTGCTGGCAGTGAGTATTCAAATCAGGCACAGATTAGCATATCATCACAACTCGTTTGCATAATTTATGCAAGCCATTTTTTGCACAAAGGATTTTTGCAGGAAAAAAAAGTACTATGAACATTTTCTTTTTGCGCAAAACCCCCTTTTCCTGCCATCTGAATAAATCTCCTTTTTGGGGGCATAAGGATTTAGAGGGAAACATGGATTTTGTACAAAAACAAATTGTTCACACTACTTTTTTCCACATAAGTGGCTTGCATAAATTATACAAATGAGGTGTGGCAATATGCTAATCTGTGCCTCATTTGCATACTTGCTGACGGCAAAATCGGCAGTGTATCTGAAGCCTAAGTGTCCAAGGAATTTTGAGCTCGGCCTTGTCAGGATTAACACACATGAGAGCAGAAGAGGAGTCCTCAAGGTCAAGTTCTAAGCATTTGGGTAAAGGGAGCTGTAGCAAGGACTCAGATCCTTTTGCTATTGGATTCCATTGGACTAGCGCAGAAGCCAGGAGAGTTTCTTACAATAGCAGAACCATTCCCCGCTTATATAGCCAAAAAAGCAGGAATGTGTTTCTTTTGTGGAATAACCACATGGGATTTATGATAGATCATCTATCTAATGACATTTTGACAATTAATATTTCTGATTTTGCTATGGTTTCAATTTCAATCATAAATAAATAAAAATTGACATAAATTAACTAATGACCTAATTTTTTAAAAAGTTAGAGTAAATATATAAATAATATGCCAAAAGCACTAGTAAGTGCTTTATTACATCGGTAATTCAGTTCATATAAAAGCAAACAGATGAAACTGTGGCTCCAAAAAAGTAATGTTATATGTACCATCAAATCCTTAGAGGCTGCCCATTTCCATGCATATTTACTGTTCTGTTAATAATATTGGCTTATAGGTATAAAAAACTGTTATAAACTCCTAGGAAAAAATGGTTCAGCTCTGCTATGGATTTTATACAGTAAGTACTAGGGACAGATGATTGAAATTATGCTACAGAATCTGAAAATATTAAAGCTACTATTCTGATTTAAACCAGAAGTGTCTATGACAGTTCAAACAATAGAAAATATATTACCAGTAAATATAAATTTAGGTAGAATATATTAAGCATTAGAGCTTCATGGTAAATTATCATGCTATTGCAGATTAGAAAGATCTGTTTTTCCCTCTTCCTTTATCTTTCTTCTAATTCCTGCTCTGCTTACTAGAAATGTTATGTAAAGTGGTCTCTCGTAGTCTTAAAAAAAACCCCAAACTTTAATGCTTTAATAATATTCATTACTTCATGCAAATGAAGTAAGCTATAAAATATTACAAGCACATAAGTACAAATCCATGATGCTAATTTGGGAACTGTTAGAGATTTACTTTTTAATATAAAACAGAACAAAACAGTTTTAATGGGTTAGTCAGAATAAATAAGTACCTCCACATCCAAATAATAAATAAAATCCACAATAAACAGAAAAGCAGATGTGCAGACCAAAATAAACTAGCAATAAATCTTATAAGCAAATGATTTCTGAAAATATCATTTCATTGCTATTCAATCTAGAGTATTAGACCTGAAACTCTGAAGCTAAATAATTAATTATTTCAATCATCAAGGATAGTTAAGAATGAATTTACAGTAAACTTTCTCCCCCTTTAATGATGCTAAATTTCCTTACAGTCTATGTATATTCCGTGTACTTGAGTTTTTCTGTGTTAATTACCTCTCTGATTGTAACACAGATCACATTAGTGGTGGTTGACTGCTACTTACCCCCCTCCCAAGAGGTGTATGTGCTGAAAATTACGCATCAAAATTGATCCAATCTCAAGATTCCATTTTAGATAAGCCAGCTTATAGGAATTTAACTTTGTGTGCATGTGTAAATATATTCAAGGATAATATAAATGTTTGTTTTAAGCATTTTAATTTTTTAATTAATTTAAATGTTTACAGCTGTGAAAAATGATGGGGATAGGATCAAGCAATTATTTAATGAGTGACTATTTAAATATCCTCATTTCACAAGGAGTAACGGTAGATCGAATTAGGATCTCTAATTCGAACTACCTACTCCGTGCCGCGTGTAGCCGCGGGCACGGATTTCACACTAAGGGGGATTTTAAAATGGCGGCACCCGGGAACATGCAAATGAAGCCCGGGATATTTAAATCCCGGGCTTCATTTGCAACTCCACTTGTCCTCATTACCCTACCTAGCTCGAACTAATAAGCTAATGTAGACGTACCCTCAGTGTCCTCTACTGTCTTTTTCTGGAAGATTATGGTGGGACCAAAATGCATCCAGCAGGAGGCTCAGGGCCTCGTCCACCTCTTCACACACCTTCCTCTTCACACAAGATTGAGGTTGGGGCTTCTCCCTGAAACAGTGTCAACCCGTTTGTCAGGGTTCTCTCTTCTGGCCTATCTTATCCAGTGAGTTTTTGTAGTCATTCTCCTGGTTTCTCAGGCTTCTCTAGCTGGGGAAATTTGGCAGTCTCTTGCCCCAGTGGATCAGGGTCTTATCTCTCAGGCATATCTACCTGGAGAGCTTTTATAATTTTTACCCCTTTTTGTTTGGGATTCACTCCCATGCCTCTCTGCCTGGAGAGCAATTCACAGTTCTTGCCCTCTTTGGCAAGGTTCTCTCTCCCAAAGGCTTGGGCCTTTGTACCCGGAGAGATTTTCCAAGTACAAAGGAAAGGAAGTTGTTGGAGACAACCTAAGTCAGAGGTGGACTCGGCAAAAGTTACCGCATAGCCATGTTCTTTAGCCAAGGAGGAACTTCTTGTTTGGCTGACATTAGGAAGTTCACTAGGCAATATCCCTATCTTCCTCTGAGAAATAAGACGTGATCACTGCCTGAGAGTCCCCTTTTTGTAGCTAGGCTATACAGTGCACATAACCCTCCATAGGCAGTGATATGTCATAATTTACCATGTGCAGGGTGTTCAAATAGCTGAAGCCATTTATCACCTCTAAAATGATTAACAAAGCCAGGATTTCCTCAGAAATAAACTCTTTGACTGTAGTAATAGATATGTAGCCATGTTAGGGTACGTATAGACTACATGCCTCTGTCACCAGCGCGATAGTCTGGACGCACGGGTGTCGACACCAAAGGTATTTGTCGACCACCCAGGTATGCCTCCTGGGATGAGCCGACAAACAGCTGATCAGCTGTTTGTCGGCTCAGCGCGGCAGCCATGTAAATTTAAATGAAGCGGCGATTATTTAAATCGCCGTTTCATTTTCCTAAGTCTGGTAGCCTAATCTACATGCCTCTGGTGACAGAGGCATGTAGTCTAGACGTACCCTAAGTCTGGTCTAGCTGAAACCAAAAACAGGACTATGTAGCACTTTAAAGACTAACAAGATGGTTTATTAGGTGATGAGCTTTTGTGGGCCAGACCCACTGTGGCCTCCTGATCCATAGAGGAGCTCTTCTGGATATATCTGCATGTACTTCCTTCAGGGAGATAGACTGCTTTATCCAGGTTAAGATCCATCCCAGACCTTCCAAAGACCTAGGAAGCTGGATGAGAAGCTGTGAGTCTAGAGGGACCACAGAGGTGAAATACAGGTGCAGTTGCCCTGAACTATGACATGGAAACTATGCTACATTATTATAAACTTAGCAGCTATTATAGATCTTACTACCATCTGCATCCTTTATTTTGGTCAGGTAAGTTCTTTCCTACCATAGGGCTGCAGGAACTGTGGGCAAGTGAGATGTGTATACTGTGACGTAAGCCATGTAAGGCCAGACCAGTTGCCTTGAGCTGCACCAAGATCAGTGAAGGTCAGGCTGACAAAGACACAAGAACATGAACAGCTGAGGCCCGGGCTATAGAGAAGGCAAAACAAAGGACAGTCAGAACTCAGTTTAAGGCTCTGAAGGTTACTCTCGTGTAGTGTTTCTGAAAGTGTTCTGTGAAATTACTCTCAAAAACACATTAACTGGCCGCCTCGCGGCTCTCATGAGCTCCGTTTCATCCATTGCAGCCAAGGGGAGCAGCGGGAAGCGGTGGCCCGGCCCACAACACTTCCTGCAGCTCCCCTTGGCTGCAAAGGATTAAACGGAGCCAATGGGATCCGCTAGGCTCCGTGGCCGCAGAGCCGGTAAATAAACAGGGGCGGCTAGTTAATGTTTCTGAGAGTGATTCCATGGAACACTTCCAGAAACACTGCCTTAGGGAATATTTGTTTCTGCTCGGAGGAAATGGGCTGCATGAGAAAGTATTTCTCTGAAAAAAACTAACTCATGAGGGCAGTGTTGGTATTATTCTAAACCCAAGCCCTCTAGTAACTGGGAGACTTGGTTTAGACAAAGAAGCAGGACAGAACTCTACATGATAGAACTGAGAATCAAGTTGTGGGGTCTGAAAAAATCTCATCATAAAGGAAAATTTCAGCCTGTAGTCTCTATCTTAAGGGTAATTACCATGGGGAATGTACCTAATGTGTCTTAGGAACTGAGGCAGGTCTAAGGCCCTGACAGGACTTCTGTAAAAAAATAAAAATAAAATCAGTAAGAAGATCTGAGGGATAGCAGGGTTCTCAGACAGGTAGTGTCAGAGACAGAGGGAAACCTGTTTCACAAGGCCTGGAAGCTCAGAGGATGACTGATAACCAGGACCCTCTATAGCTTTGACAATAATAAAGTCTAGTGCAGAAACATATAGATATTGCATTGGAATGAATGGGCAAAAGTAACAGCACTAGCATAGAAGACGTTAAACTTTATGGTCACATTTAATCACTCAGCAACTATCTACCCACCTAATGCTAGTTCACAACTGCCTCCCTTCAGATGCTTAAAAAGCTATGTAATGAAGTGTCCTCCAGTACCTGCCTCCCCATGCTTCAAGTCTAACGCTATCTGACAGGAACAAGGAAGACCAGCGGCTGATCTGCTCAGAAGCACAGTTAAGAACAATAAATTAGCTCTCTGCTGAGGCACAGAAACATAAACATACACAGTCAGATCTTGTAAAACAACAAGCACTTGTAAGAAACAAACATGCTGATAGTAGCATGAGTTAAAGAAGGTGGCAGGAAACCTCGCTATAAATTGACTGCTTAACACAACATCTGAAGATGCTGACACATTTAACTAATAGTGTCTGGTAAACCTGCAAACTGATGACTAAGCAGATGCCTGACAACTTTGGAAAGAAAGATTTATCCCTCATTTGTCTGATGTAGAGATAAATCTAACAGAGTGAGATTTAATGTTCCTAGGTGAAGAAGTACATACTTATTTATATGCCTCAGAATCCTTGGTAGCTTTTATTCAGGATGAAGAAGTTACTGCAACAGCAGTGTTAACGGTGAGCAGAGTAGGCAACCTGAATTATTTGCATTCCAAGTAAACACACATACTCTTATCTAGAACAAATACAGTGAACTTTTTTTTTCTTTTCAAAGTGGGACTAGTTCCTCTAATAATTTACCTCTACCTATCAACATTATGCTAAGCTTCACAGTATCTCAATATCTTTCATAATTACACTAATCCAATGAGTGCTTTAAATCAAGGCTGACCTCAAGTTGTCTAACACCTATTTGCTGACTTGGATACAGTGTTTTTTGTTTGTGTGTGTGTTTACCTTGTTGTGGGAAGCCAAGACAAAATAATGAATTTTACATTTTGGCCTAGATCCACAAAGGGATGTTAAGTGCCTGAGTGCCACTTTTTGGAGCCAAAAACCAAAACTTAGATCCTCAAAACACTGTATTGCTGTTTAATGCAGTTGGGTTTGTGCCAAATAGGCTTTTTTGTTTTGTTTTTTGCTTTGTGTGTGGGGGGGTGGGGGGGATTTGGATACTATTCATGTAGGAGGGCAAAGTTCATTATTGAACCAGAGAAAATGTGAGAGAATGGCTGTATAGTCCAGTGGCTAAGACACCCAAGTGGGGTGTGGCAGTCTCTGTTCCAGGGAAACATGTAAGTATTTATATAGAATAGAACAGGTTCAACAGACCAGAGAACCCTACCCCAGAGTATCCCATAGACCAAATGGATTCCCATATCCTGGATAACTGCTCTAACCCCTGGGTAAAAGTTATAAGAACAGGATTCCTTCTTGTGTGGGGTAAGTGGAAAGCACACGATCTCACTAGCTCATTAAAAAAAACCTTGGTACCCACTCCTCACAGAATCAGACTCAGGTTCAAGAAAGGGTCTAAAATGATAGAATGAAGGATAGAGATGATTTAATCAAACCAAGAGGTACAGTGTGATGGATGGTATCTCAGTAGCTTCAGAGGGTGGTAACCTGACAACATCAGAGGGTGGCAACCTGATACGTCAGCAATGAGGTGTGACTTGTTGTACCTATATATAAGGTGGTGTCCTGGAGGAACAGACTTTGAATGATCTAAGGGGCAGTGGGACCTCCCACTGACTGAGTCATTCCATTGTGGTAAGTACATATGCGTCGTGGTTCAGTAGAGTCTACTGACAACTATAATTGAACTTCGCTCTACAATAAATCTTGCCTGGCACCTTCGATCCCTATCTGGTTTGTGATTTTGGAGGCTCTCTTGGGGTCTTGCCGTGGAGACTAAGTACACAAGTCTACATGGCACACATGACTGAGCACACACGCAAGTAGCCTTCTGGTTATTATCAATGGAGCTAGAGACCTGTGGGGACACCTCGGCAGTAAATCCTGACCAGTGCCCTCCCTGAAGAACTACACAGAGCAAGCCCAGAACGCAGCATGTGGGGGCATTAGTGGCTGCAGCCCAGGGCCTGTGTTAAGGTGGTCTCCCCTTAGCCTGAAGCTCCTTCCTCAATCCATCCCTGTGTAGGAACAATATCTCAGTGACTTCCTTACCAGCTTCACATTTGCTGTACTATCAACATCCAACAAACTCTTCTCTTCGACTTGCCCTCTTGTCTCTATACATCCTAATCGTGAATGTCCTCAGATATACTAATGAATTTAGATATGCCCTGATCTTCTTCCATGTGTTCAGACACCAATTAATAAATCTCTCATTAGTAATTTAAAATAAAAAAGGTGAAAGAGTGAGAACTTTTCTTCCCTCTGAAGTCCTCTCTCCCTGTCTCCATCCAGGCTGTGATCTGAATAGTTTCACGAGATGGCTTTATGAAAATCTCTCTCTCTATAAAAAAATGTCCTTTGGGATGACACAGCGACATCATCACGTCACTCTGTGTTCCATCTGCCTCCTCCCTTCCTCCCTCTCTCCCCTTTTCCCAGTTCTCGGCTGCTGCTCAGGGCCTAGAGGGGGCTGCATCTGAGAGCCATTTGGATGTTCCTCTCTCCCACTCCTGGTGCTGTAGAAGGGGGGACTGAAGGAGCTGTGTGGTTTTTCCCCCCATCCCTCCCCAGTGCTCTAGTGGGAGGATGAGGCCACAAGCTGCGCAGCCCTGGGAGCTGCACAACCACTCCCCTCCCTCCTTCCCAGTGCTCTGGGGGGGGGGGCATGTGGAAGCTGTGAGCCTCTCCCCTCCCAAGTTCCCTTCACACACCTCCTGGGGGGGATGAGAAAGAGCCAAGGCAGGCTTTGTGGGGAGGTGACAGAGAAGAGGCGAGGAAGGGCTGGGGGGGGGGGGGGTCCAGAAAGAGCTGGGGCAGACTGAGGGTGGGGTGGACCAGAAAGTGCCAGGGCAGAAAGAGCCAAGGTGGGTCCTCCCCAGCAGCTGGAGAGAGAGCCTCACGGCCTCCTCCCTCTCTGGTGCTCTGGAAGGGGGGCGGGGGGAGGAAGGGGAGGAAGAGATAGGCTGGAGATGTGTGGTCTTCTCATTCTCTGGTGCTTCAGGGTGTGTGGTGGGAATTACATGGCCTCCCCCTCCCTGGTATTCTGGGGAGGTGGTAGGGGTGGTTGGTGAGTATAGCAAGCTGGGGTCGCAGTTCCCTAGTACTCACTGACTTGAGAAGTGGAATACACAGTAGTTTACTGTGGCACCTTCAGAGAGTGCTCGTGTGTGTAATTCTGAAAATACAGGGTTTTTTATACCATAAAGACACTTTAGGTCTTTAAAATTGTTATCAGACGATATACTGATAACAATAGTTGTTAGGTTCCTATTAATATACCATATATTGAGTTTGTTATGTCATTGAGAGGCTACTGGACTTCTGAAAGTAGATAAACAGGAAGCCTGACATTTTTAAGTTCTTGTCCTCCACCCCACTCCTTGCCTGCTTCTCCATCAGAGATGATGGTCAGATTTTCAAGGAATTTGAACAGGGAATTGGATCCTCTTGTCACTCTCTCTTCAAATCTTAATGCAGTAACAGTTCTTCCCTCTTTGTCTCAGCAACATTCTATGAAATGTTCTTCTCCCAGATGCGTATCTGTCTTTTTTAGTAGGATCTTTTGTTGTATATGTGTAAGGACTCAATATATGAATGTGCATAGGAGTCAGCATATGTTTGTCTTGTATGTGTGCTTTACGCAGTGTATATAACTTTCTTTTCAGTTAGATAGAATGCTGATGTATTATGCAAGATACACATAACTGCTCTATCTTTGCCTGTGGGGAACAAGCACACTCTTCTCATAAGCAGATGTATATATACATTTCAAGTATACTTCTTATGTGTTATTTTAAAAATAAATTTAAAAGCTACCAGAATATACAGTGGTTAAAATAACAGTAATTTCTGATTTTGTTTTTCTTGCCCCTCCTCCCATTTGCCCTATACTAACCACATTATTTACTTCCTTACTGAACTTTCACTGTGATAACTTTTTATATTTCAACCCAGAGATGACACATTCAGAAAGAAAAGAGATATGATGGGTGACGTAATTATCTCTTATTGAATAAAGAGGGTGTGGTAATACCTTTTATTGGGTCAATTTTTGTTGATAAGCGAGAGAAATTTTTGAGATGCTTCTGAAAGCTCAGCTCTTTCAACAACAGAAGTTGGTCCAATGAAAGATATTACCTCACCTACCTTCTCTCTCTCTGGGACCGACCAAGATACACTCATACAACATTCAGAAATGTCATTCCTGATATCAAAGAGGCTTACATGGCACTGGAGTCTTCTGGCAGCTGAGAAAAAATTTATATATCTATATGGAATAAAATGTGAGGTAATCATTGCTAATTACTTGACTTTCATATTCCATCCATTTTCCCCATCCTTTCTTTTTTATATATTCAGGGTACAGACCATGTACTTCTTATAGATCTTAGACATTAATGGCAAAGCATACATATATTTTGGGCCCTGCTTTTGCATCTTCAACTCTTACTACTCCTTCTAATAATGATGATGTTGACGTAATTGATATTGATTTCATTGGGACAACTCTGGCGAGTGATTAAAAATCCTGCTGTAGTGGGAACATACATATATAAAATCTTACATAAATCTAAGAAAACAGTTCACCCATTTCTGAACACCTCTATTAGAATCCTTCTGGATGTAGACTGCCACATATTTAAATGTACAGTACACTATACATATTAAATCTTCCAACTGGACTCCCTCAAGTGATATCAAAGACATATTGATGTAGATGTATTCATATAAATTAGATATGGGATCATATCAGTTCCCAGCTGTACATTCTGATGCACAGCTTGAATCTCTGTGTGTAATAGGTCAAATCTAAAGAAAGCTAGAAAAGTTTGGAGCTGGATCTGAATTTGTACCATCAATTTTAGTTTCAGGATATTATGTGACCTATTATAGCAATATGCAGTTCTGTTATAAGTATCTGATTTAGGTTTCTCATCAGTATAAATACAAATCCCAAACTGCAACAGTGAAATAGGAAAACTAATGGCTATCTACTTAGAAGAAATTGTAGAATTGGAATTTGGTTTTTTTTTCAAAGTTGTTACAATATATATTCAATATATGAATAGCACTTAGAAATGACTAGACAACTACATGAAATTTTCTTACCAGAAAGTTGAATATAAACAAACTTTCTGAACATACATTACTATTTTCTTGGTTTTATTTTTCTGTACTTTGCACACTGAACTTGTAGAAAAAGCTGATGTAAAGAAAATACAACCCTGTATAGTGAATTTGCAAACTAGAAGTTACTGATTAATTTTGAAAAAGACTCTCTTTTTCAAAATTAATCAGTAACTTCTAGTTTGCAAATTCACTATACAGGATTGTATTTTCTTTACATCAGCTTTTTCTACAAGATCATTAACCCAAGACATGAAGGTTATGTCTGTTCCTATTGAAATGAATGAAAATTGTCTTCATTTGAACAAAGTTAGCCTGGAGTTTGACTTATACCCAGTAACTAGAAGATAAGGCTTTCTTTGGACTATTATCTAAAACTTATTAAATGTTGTTGTCTTTTTTACATGAAATTAGCCACACTGAGAATTGCAGTCTGACTTGTGTATA
Source organism: Pelodiscus sinensis (assembly GCF_052426305.1). NCBI lineage: Eukaryota > Metazoa > Chordata > Testudines > Trionychidae > Pelodiscus > Pelodiscus sinensis. The sequence goes on from NC_143052.1 coordinate 207,536,794, forward strand.
CAAATTAAGATAATTACTTAATTAAGATAATTACTTAACTTATTCAACATTACAGATTTTGTACAAATTAGACTTTTCATTTATATCAGGTTTTGACAATGTGCAATCTGTATTGTAACACTATACAGATCATTAGTACTCATTTTAGCCACAAATGCAAGTCATATTATTGAATATATCAAAACCTGTAAATCTTATTAATTAGTAACACTGGCAGTTGTATGATATCTTATTGTCATTCATCAAACAGCTTTATTTTGGTTTGAAAGGATATAACTAAAGGGCTTTTTTCCCCCATCATTCTTCATTTGCCACCTCACAGAGAGACAAACCCACACATAATATGGCCTCATTGACTGAATGAGTATATCTGAAACAAACAAATTATGTTCATATGACAATGTTTCATCAGTTTGTAACAGCAAAATGGCCAATTTCTTTATATCCAGAAATGGAAGATGATGTATAGAACCAAATCAAAAAATAAGTGATTTGTATTTAAATAGGATTATCTCTCTATATATACAAAAACGTTTTTCCTGCTGGATGACAGAATGACATCATCATGCTCTCATGTTCTGTGGCCATGAAAGTGAAAGTGGCCAGAAAGAGGGGGATTGGCGAATGTAGCGAGGACAGGGCACAGCCTGCTAGTAAATCTTAAAATTTCTTTTTATGCAATATTTTAAGTGGGATTAATATCTACAGATAAAACCAAATCACAGATTCAACTTTGTAATGAAACAGATGCTTAAATTAATAAAAAAGATATTCCTCTTTATTTCCACCAGAAAGAGTTCCCAGGAGTTTTTTTCACTTTGCATATTAAGTAATTTATTACAGCATTTTAAAACACCTACATAACAAGCATAGAAAGAATCTAGGGCCAGACAAATGGCCCAGCAGTTGTACTATATTTTACCAAATGAGGGATCTAAGTTTGATTGCAAATATGGTCCCTCACTCTTTTGTTAACATAGCTTAAGAGCTGTAACACTCTGTGGTCATGCAGAGAGACCACATTTTCCACTTAACTTGTATGGTATGGTACAGTGGCATAACAGGATAGAACTCACAATTTTCATATCTAAGGGTGCATCTACATTGCATTCCTCTTTCGAGAGAAGAATGAAAATGTAGACAAACGAAATTGCAAATGAAGTGTGTATTTGAATTTCCCAGACTTCATTTGTATAATTGTGTCTGGCCGCTTTTCCAAAATACCGTATTTTGAGGAAAAAAAACATGGTCCACATGGGGTTATTTAAAAAAGAAACCCTTCCTTCGAAATAACCCTTAAACCTCATTTTTTAAGGAGTATGGGTTATTTTGAAGGAAGGGTTTCTTTTTGAAATAACGGCTTTTTTTCACAAAATATGGTATTTCAGAAAAGCAGCTAGCTGCGATTATGCAAATGAAGCATGGGAAATTCAAATCTGCACTTCATTTGCAATTTCGTTTGTCTGCATTTGCATTGCTCTTTCGAAGGAGGAATGCAATGTAGACATACCTAAGAGAGCATCTACACAGCACCCTTAGCTCGAAATAAACTATTTCAAGTGTATTTCAAAATACCTTATTTTGTAATTTGGCATGGAATGAGGGTTAGCGGGACATTGGAATAAGCTGCCCATTATTTTGAAATGTATTTCGAAATAATGGGCTGCTTCAATAGATGTGGAGTAGCTATTTTGGGACCCTCCGCAGTGTAAATGTATCCTAAAGAATAGGCTTCTGATACTTCATTAGCTGTCAGTGGTAGTATGGTTTATTCATTATATGTACCAGAACCTTTATCCTACTATGAATAATTATACGATCCCCCTTTCAAACCTACGAAAAGCAGAGAAAATAACTACAGATTGTTAAATACTTGGCTATGCCTGGCATTCTATACAACAGATTGTGCATCTGTACATATAAAATTGCACACATTCATATAAAATTTTTACATGAACTATACATGACATATCATCTAATGCAATGTAGCTGTTACAAATATGTCCAAGTATCAGCCAGTATGTTCCACATTTTTTGTAGAGCTGGTTAATCTAGCAAATGCAATCATTAGGTATTTTGAATACACATGCTGTACAAAAGAAAACACAGCACTGTAGATAAACTACTGAGCCTTGCTAGAGAATTTCTATTAGCAGCAATTTTGTAATGAGAAACTCTGCCATGCCAGAGAGCCTGCTGTGTCTCATGACAGACAGAGATGATTTTCACTAGATTGTATTTATTAACAACCTTCCAAGTAAACAAATGAGGCTGTCTACATGACTATGTAAGGAAATAATTCCAGCATTGTCCACTAAGTGGCAAATCCTAACCATCTTTCCCCTCTGCAAACAACCTGAAAAATTATACAAATAAAACTGGTGCTATTCCACTGTGTAATAATAAAGGGAAAAGGCACGATACAGGAAGTACCCTGCACACTTTTCACACCTGCATGCCAGAGTTGTGCTCTGCAGGGCTCCATGCTAGAGAGTGCATAAGGAGATTTCAGAGAAGGGCTACATCATTTTGTGATAGAAGCGTAGTCACAACTGATGTATCTGTTACTTGGGTCCACCCACAGTAGAGCCAAGAAGCGTAAATTACAGCTTGGGTAAACTTGTATATACTAGTTCTGATTGAGCTAGTGCACTGAAAACAACAGTAAAGCCATTGGCTATCTGCCCAAAATGGTATGCCCAAGATGGGTCTGTGCTTATGGTGGCTGTCCTGTCTTGCCAATTCAGCTGCAGACAAATAGCTAATTTTTATTATGCCAGTTTGCTCAGAGTTCTGAAATTACATGTTCTACTTATTGCAGCATTTTCTTGCTTATTGGCCTGTTATCTACTCCTCCTATAGCATGTCACCCATTAAATTCTCTTTATTTTCTTTTTACACCAGGGGTCAGCAACCTTTCAAAAGTGGCATCCCACAATTTAACTTATTCATTCTATTTATGATCTGCATGCCACTGATACTTTTAAAAGTCAATTATAGTCCTACTTACATATTAACAGTTTTATTAATCTCTCTTGGTAGCCTCAAGAGTGTGCCACATCCTCCTTCACCCCCCTCCTCATCCCTGCACCCACATCCCTGTGCCCCCAGTGCACACACCGGCAGGGCAACAGAGCTGGGACTTACATCACCCAAGAGCAGCACTGGGGCAAGGAGGCCGGGGGAGAGGGCCTAGCTTGGCCGCACATGGCTTTGGCCTGGCCCAACTCCCTGGAGACCAGGGGGAGAGGACCAAGCTTGGCCACTCACAGTTTCTGGAGTGGGAGGCAGACTCTCAAAATCATCTTGCATGCCACTGCAGACACCTCATTTACATTGTTCTCTCACCTCTCTCTCATGGACTCTTTGGGCTTTCTCCTCATTTCCTTATACTGAACCATTTCAGTCTTTTCCCTGTTACTCTACCCAGTTACTCGTCCCCAACCATGGCCCCCTTCTTGCCACCATTATCTCTCCTCTTAACTCTGATTAGGTTGAATGCCTCTAGAAGAGATCTTGATACTATGCTGGTTTCCTTCACTGTAAATAATTTCTTCAGTCATATGGTTCTTTCTTCCTGTCTCCTTGTCAGGATACCCTACTTCTTCCTTCTCCAGTCCCAAGTTGCTAATACCTACCAACTCTCTTCTCCTTTTAAAATATCTATTCAAACCCTCTTTTATCCCTCTCTATTCAGGATCTTAGAAACTGTTTTAAAATTTAAAAGTTATGGCACTTCTCTCTCATTGTTTCTGCCCTTTTACTATCTTTTCTCTTCAAATAGCCCATGAATTTGCCCTTAGCTCTCTCCTTTTCTTTCTTAGCTCTTGAATGAGCTCTTCCACACCTATATTTTCAGTTGCCATCTTAATACTAATGACACAAAATAAACTTTTACCACAAATTTCTCCCCCTATGCTCAGGATTTTATAACTCTGTATATCTCTAATAGCACTTCAGTGATATTCTTCTATTCCTCTACCTAAATACGTTTAAAATTAACCTGTCATGTTTCTTCTTTTTTCGCGTTACAAATGACAACACTCCCATTTTTTTTAGGTGTCTCAAGATGTTAACCATCGGACTTCTCTTTAACCTCAAAATTTCTATTCTCACCAAATACTTGCATTTCTTCATGTTCATCATATCCTAAATATGTCCTTTTCTCCAGGGGCCCACTGTTAAAATGGCTTCTGCCTGCAACTCAGGACTTATTTTTTACTACCCCATGCATTATGCTCTGTCACCTTAATCTATGCCTGTTCTCATTCCCTACTCAGAATTGTGTGTATTCTCATAGCTGCCTATGTCTGGAACAGTCTCCATCCTCTAGAGTGTCAATGAATTTTTATTTCTTTTTCAAACCCCTCTTATTAATCGGCTTCATATATATATGAAGTTAGAATTACTACAAACATCCAGTCCTGCTGCTCTTTTCTCTCCATCCACAACCACTTAATTTAGCCCACATTACAATAAATCTCCACAATAAATATTGATTGTATTAAAAATCCTTAGAGCTATTAGGACATGAGTCATGCTTAACTTATCAGCTGCTGATTCTAAATTACACCCCCTTTGCCTTTGTTTGTCTGTACCTGTATTAGTTTGTTTTAATTTAAAATTTAAAAGCAGGGACCCCTCTTCTTGTGAATCTGTAAGGAACCATGCACAGCAGTGATATATAAATAGTTATAAATAATAATAATCAAACACCATGGTACACATCCTTTGATGGTTTAAGTCCACTAGAACAAGAAATATATATACTCCATCCCCTCTCTAGGTACTGAATAGATTTTTCATCTGCTTTTCTGGCCTTACTGGCTAAGGCTGTGTCTAGGCTACAAAGAAAAGTCGGAAAAAGATACGCAAATTGTGAACTGCAATTTGCGTATTTTTTTCTGTTTTTCTTCCAAAAGAGGCTTTTTTGACATTTGGCCCATCTACACTGGGCCATATGTTAGAAAAATAGTCTCTTTCAGAACATCCCTTCTTCCTCGTAGAACGAGGTTTACAGAGATGCCAAAAAAACGCATCTGCTTTTCTAAATTTTTTCCAAGAGTTCCTTGGACTCTACAGTCTAGACATACCCTAAACTTGCATCTTTTCTGGGTGCTCAAATCTGCACTTCCCAGATGCAGGTTACAAGGTAACATCCTTAAAAAGCTTTTACAGTTGCCCATGTTCAAAGCTGTTTAAACCATCCTGAAGTTACTGAATGTCTCCTCCAAGGGTACTGAGGCCACAGAAATCACTGGGTCTTAGAAATCTTGTTCAGTTATATAGAACACATGTGTAACTGAATTTTGTACCTATTGTCAGAAAGATATGAAAAAAGTGTTTAACTGTTGCATTGCTTCAAGATGCCAAATTGGATGCAAAGTACCTAAGCACAGCCTGGCACATCTGAATTTTAAAATGTTTTTAAAAAAATCATTAGAAGTGTCAATAATATGAAAAGCTATATCATGATTTAATTTGAGGCATTCCTGAAGAAATGTCATCTGAAACAATGATTTTACTGTTTTCAATCCAACACTTAATATGAAATTAGTTCCCCCAAAACCATATTACAAAGTCTTTGCATCACGTCTGCCTGATAACTAAAACTAATTTAAATATTCTTAAGTAGAAAGTACCTTATAAATTGTCAGTAAGGCATAAGAGATTTCTCTTAATATAGTTTACATACTGTAGTAATTTCATTTAATGCTTTATTGTTTTTGTGGGTTACAGGAAAAGATTTGAATAGCAAAAGCCACAGAAAGATGCTAGCTCCATTAACAAACATGTTTAATTTAAAATGACTTTGAGGACAAAAAAATGATACTTATTCTCCTGAAAAACTCTTTATTTTACTATTATTTTAATATTTCCATAAAATAATATCTAACAGTGGCCTCGTTCTAATAATTCATTATTAGTCATCAATTTCAGAATGTAGGGATTATTATTACACATTAGATTTTATTCTTCTTGTTAGTAAACTAAATAAAGTTCTGAAAATTTACTTTTTCCAGTTGCTAGTTCTAAATTAATGTACTCAACACTTGCAAAAAACAATACATATTTTAAGAATAAGCAAGCATTATACTAGAATGCACAAATTCAGACTGTTTGATGATGATTACATTTTGACAGCAAACATTTTCAAATAGTTTTGAAAACAAAAATTGGACATAAGGTGATTTACTTTACATTTAATTTAGATTTCTGTGTATACGAACTAGACATATAGATTGGTGACTGCTGTTTATGCATTCTTGAGCTGACAAGAAAGGATGCACTTTGTAGCAAGGCAATGTCTCATTCATAGGGAACAATCATGAAAATAAACTAAGCACAATGAACATTTATTTTTAAAACTTTACAGACATACACAGCCTTTTATGAAGTTGAAACTTAAGTCCTCCACTGACAAATATTATCATGATTGTTTGACTAACTTTAGGTTTTAGAGTCTGTCCTAAGATGCATCTCTGTGGCTTCCTCTGACATCAATGAGCTATGTGTGCAGCTCAAAGTGGAAGTGAGCCTTCAAGATTGGAGAGTGAAATGCTTTTAAGGGGCTAAACATACATATTAGAATGTTTCTAATGTTTCTTCCAACAAGCCAGAAGGATAGCTTTGTAGTCACAAGAAATTAAAGGGCCCAGCTGGCATCAAAGCAAGAACGAATAAACAGAATCTCATTCAACAATCCTAACTGCCCACATCAGAAACAGAAAGATGACATCTGAATAACTTTTGGTGAAAGGACAGCCTTATCATTAGATTTCAGTTAAACAACCCAGAATGAGTATACCTCCCTCTGGTTTAAATCAGAGTATTGTTTTATCAGTTACATAATTTCAAAACCACCTGTTACACGTAGAACATGTAGACCTAGAACTATTTTTGATCTTATTTAGACTTTAAAATATCACTAGAGGTACACCTCTGGTTTTAAAATATAAATCCCTTTCAAGCATCCAGAGAGAACCAATTTCTCTCCTTCTGGGAAAAGGAAGAATGGAAATGAAACTACTGTTGACCTCTTTATTAGTGTAACCTAAAGACTAAAGTGGACTCAAAGCCTAATGCAGGCTGGGAAAAGAAATGCTAGCATTTGCACTGGAAGCTGTATCAATTCCTTAAGGCCCTGAGCCTGCAATTCACTACACGTGGATGGATGCGGGGAGATGCCTATGGAGAACATTAGGTGGAGACCTGAAGCCTAACACTTTTCCTTCATATGAATGCATCTATGCTGTTTATCAGTTTCTAATAGTGTTATTATACTACTAAACTTTCTTTTAAACTACAGCTATATAATGCATATATATTTATTGTAATAACAATGTTTTTAATTCATCTAACCATTTTTCCAGTCAAGAAATTCACCATTATTATTAATCTCACTGTTAAAGAAGAAATATGAACTAAAAACCTCCTTTTTTGATATTCAGTTTATCACTAAAGGAGACATTAACATATTTTGCCCCACAGTGAAATGTAACAAGCCATTAACATTTAAATTTCATTTTCACAAAATACTGTATTGCCATTTTGCTCAGCATGCGCAAAGCTCTGTACACTAAAATATCTCACTACTGTATCATATTTCAATTTAAACACATTTACTAGGTTTTTCAGCTAAAAACCCAGATACAAAAACTTACCAGGAAAGACATAGATTTTAAGGCCAGAAGAGGCTATCATCATTCAGACTGATCTTCTGTATAACAAAGCCAAACCTCAATTTGTAATTGCTACATTAAACCTCTTACTTCTGACTATGGTGCAGTATATTTTATGGAAATATATCCAATCTTCACTTAAAGTGACAGAGAACCTACTCCTCCTTAAGCAAATTGTTCCACTGTTAGAAATGTGTACCTTACTTCTGGTATGAATTTGTCTAGCTTCATTTTACAAACATTGGATTGTATTATGCCGATTTCTGGTAGATTTAATAGATGCCTGCTAAATTATATCTCTTTCCCAGGAAGGTTCTTGCTCACAGTGATCAAATCCCCTCAATATGGATATATTAAATAGATTTAACTTGTTTAGCCTCCCACTGTAAAGCAAAAATCATTGGCTATACCAAAAGGACAGGAGACATCTGAAGAGTTTAATTGGGCCAAAATTTTATTGCTAGATTCTCGGACTACCCAACAGATAAAAGTTTACAGTGCAGGTAACTCTGTGTTTATTCCATAATTACCCAAGGGCTTTTCCCAACTCCCCTATTTTTCCATCCATATCCCTCCAGCAAATCCATTGTTGTGACCTTACCCCTCCCCACCCCCGACCTTGTAGAAGGTTTAAGGTAGGCTATAAGAATGGAGGGTTGGCTCCCCTCCATACCAATCATAAGAATCACCAACCACACCATTCACTCCTTCACCAAACACCTCTTTTTAAGTCCTTTTCTAAATGTGTGGAATACCTGCACTGTCCATGAGCACTACACTTAAATAATGAGTTGGACATACAGCTCACCTCCCTTCATACCATGCATGAACAGAGCCCATCTGAAAACATTCTGAGGAAGGCAAAACCCCTGCATCATCTTGCTCTGTGCAGAAGGGAAGGTTAAGGGACAGAGATACCCTTTTTAAGCCCCTCATTCCCAGGGGATGAGTCAGGAATCACTCTGACCCTTTTGCAGCAGATTTCATACCCCAATCTCAGCCCCAAGCCATAAATCACAGTTCTTTTAATTTAGCCTGACAGCCAGGCAAACATCACCCTTCCTCCCCCCTCCTCCCCCCCCCCCCCCCGCCATCCCTTCAGGTGCAGGGTCATCATTCTTGTTGCTCTATTTTGAATTGTAGAATTTGTCAATATTTTCTCTGAAGAGTGAACAACAGAACTGAACACAGTATTCCATTAAAGTCTCACTAATCACAATTGCCAAGGCATTTTTTTTCTTTTACAAATCAAGTACAGTAATTACATTGAATCTGGCTTTTATGAAGCTTTGTAATTTATAAGAGTTAAGGCTGCAATAAATATTAATATGGTGATAAGGTATCTACATTTTGAGTTATTTTTTGACAGATACATCAAGGTTTTCCCTACAATATTGGATGCTTTGAAGCCTCATTATGATAAAGTAGTGAGAGGGCATATTTATTGGCTTCCACAAAACCATTTTGTAGTGTTATTTGTCTGCTTATTTGGATGGGGTTATTTTAAAGCAGGTTGATCACATAGTTGCTTTAGTGGCCTGTTCCTAATCCTAAATTCAACAGAGGTTTTGCAGTCAGCTTCTATGCAGGAAGCATCAGAGCTTAAAGCTGCTTGGTCCTGCTTCCAGTCTACACAATGGCGGTTTTTATAATTGACCTGAATAGAAGCAGGAGCAAGCCCTAAATGAACATGCTATTGAAATGAATTTTACTTGCACTGCAGGCATTTTACAATGTTTTGCATACACTCAGATCATTAAGATAGAAACATGTTACAGTGCCATTTAGGATATGTATGTTTCACAAATTAATAATTGATTTGTACTCACAATACAAAATATCAGATCTAGATTGCCTCACCCTTTCTTGCATAATGTATCCTGCTTTATTTCCTAAAATAAAGGCTCAAAATGTACAAGCCAAAGCCTTCTACTCCTAAAGATATTTTTTATTTGTATAAAAAAAAATTAAGAGCTAGATGCTCTATGCCTTTTCATTTGCCGATGCATAAAGCAGTCACTTTAGAAAATGAACACTTTGTTAAATTTATAGCTGCTGTGTTTTCATTTAGCTTAATCTCTGCTGGCTCAGCATACATATACTATGTTTACTCTGTGCCTGCTGCAAAGCGCACCCAGCAAATTTTGCCATGGCTGACAAAGGGAAAGAGAAGAGCCTTCCTATGTAAATGCACTGCATTCTAGAAACCATAATAACATAATTGCAACATTTTACATAATCAAAAAGATCATAAAAATTAATGTGAATAAAATAATAAAGCTTCTCTTCCAATTAACCGCTGGGCACTGGAACATAGAATAGCTTATTCCTAGCATTTGCTGATTAATGACAATTTTGATATTGACAAGGTTATAATGCATTTTGACAAAATGATTAAAGAAGCAGATAGCACTGTTGGTTGTCCCTTGTGGTACAAAGGAAGCTAAAACCTTACATCAGCTGTAATCTTTGGAAATCACTTTCATAATGCTCTATTGGAACGTTATGAAATTATCTTGATGAACTGACTATACTTACTAGATGCTGGAAGCCATTTGTTATTCTGGAAAAGAAAATCTCTCTTTCCACTTTCCCATGTGAAGAACAATTATGTTCCAAATGGTTATAATAAATAGATATTTATTGTCACTGACAACATTTCATAATTTGGATAATCCTTTGAGTATCAGAATGATTGCTTTGGAAACATGCTGCTACGACTGCTGTAAGTGTACTGATCAGAAAAGAAACCAGATTTAAGAACAGAGTTAATGTATGGATGAAAGACAAAGTTAATCTGAAGCTGGTAGGCCACCCTAAACTCACTGTTGTTTAGGGACAACAGTTTCAAATAACAATAAGGATGGAATCAATTCTGACATTTTCTCCACTCTTGTCAGTGGGTCTTACACGATGTTACACATATAAGGATCCCTGAAAATTGCTCCACACAGAACCCCAGGGATGTCAGAGATTTCCAGAGTCTGATAGTATAAAGAAATGTGTAGGGGAAGGGGCATAGTCAGTATTTAATTTATCCTCTCCTCTCCTCGTACTTAGAGGCATCTTCCCCATCTATGATTAAGGGCATGAGCACAGTAGACACTGCATTTTAAATGTATGAGTTGGTTAAGAAATGTGAATTATAGATCAGTGAGGATAACATAGTAGTGAGGCTGGGAATAGCCTTTATCTTTGCTCATTAATGTTTTTGCAAATCATATTATTAATTTATTTACAAACAGAAAATAGTTAATATATTTTTCTTTTTCCTCATTACATTGCCATTCCTGGTTCACTGTGTTAGTGCAGTGTGGGATATTATTACTTAAATCAACTATACAAATCAATGGTAATGTCAAAACCCAAAAGAAAAGAGAAGAATTTAATGTCATAACTTCTAAAAGTCATTGCAATTGGAACTATACAAGAGTAAAGCTGCATCTGCCTAGGCAACATAAAATGTCAAGGATACTTTAGTTTACACAGCTGGTCACTATGTTTGTTTGTCTCTAATACTTACTCATAAAGTACAAGCTATGTAATTAAGTAAGCAAATCCTTTTCATCATCAACACACTCACCCAAAGGATCTCCCTCCTTAAAACACACAAACATCACCCACCCCCAAAAAAACTTCACAAATGTCTGCATCTACAAAACTTTAACACTAGCAACAAACCAGCAGTATCCAAAGATTTGTGTCTCCTCTACTGTTCAAAGTTATGAGAAGTTTAAAAACATTGTGCCAATTTCCCAGAAAGTTTTATTTCGGGAGGGAAATAATTTTAGACTCTTCTGCTAGCTGACAGATTTGGAAAGGTAGGATTCGTATTGTGTTTAGATTTTAACTTATTTTCACACTTACTATAAAGTAACCTTTTCTTTACACAACAATGATATAGACTAAAATTAGTACTGAGCCTTTTTATACACCACAAAACCTTTATCTGAGGCAACAGAAGCCACTGAGCTGTCTTGGTTGTATTTTTAAAGGACGAATTTCTATTTGAAGATGAGATTTGTATTTATGGTGATTCTTTTTAAAGTAGGATGTGATAGGTTTTATCGAGTCATAGATTATAAAGTCACAGGGGACCACTGTGATCATCTATTCAAACTTCTGGAATAATACTGGTTATAGTACTTCCCTGACTTACTGCTTCTTTCAACTAATATATATCTTATCGAAAAAATATCCAGTTGTGATTTTTAAGTTTCCCAATGATAAAAAATCCACCACAATCCATGATTATAGTCTCACTGTTAAAAATAAGCACCTTATTTCTGCTCTGAATTTATCTAGCCTTAACTTTCACCAATCAAAGCTAGTTATATCTTTGTCAGATATATTAAAAAGCCCTTCATTATCTACATCTGTTCCCATGTATGCACATCTAGACAGTGCTCTAATAACTCTTAACCTTCTCTTTGTTAATCCAAAGAGATTGATATCCTTGAGTTTTTCATTATAAGGCGTATTTTCTAATCCTTTATCATGCTTGGGGCCATTTGAACCAGCTCCAATTTACCAAAATACGCTTTTTTGAATTGTGGGTATCAGCAATATATAACAAAAGGAGTCATACCATTGCCAAAAAAAGTTTATAAGTCCAAGGACTGCATTGCTCTCCATACCACAGCCCCAAACTGGGAGGTTAAGGTCCACAGATTGTCCACTATAATCACTAAATCGTCCCCAGAATCACTCTTCTTATGATGGAGTTCCCATCCAGTAAAAATGTAATCATAGACAATTAGGCTGGGAAGAGAACTCTAGGAGTCATCTAGAGGTCATCTCTAAGGGTATGTCTACACTACCACCCTAGTTCGAACTAGGGTGGTAATGTAGGCAACCGGAGTTTCCCGGGCTTCATTTGCATCTCGCCGGGTGCCGCCATTTTTAAATGTCCGCTAGTGCGGACTCCGTGCCGCGCGGTTACACGCGGCACGGACTAGGTAGTTCGGAATAGGTAGTTCATGAGGAGTAACGGTAGTTCAGAATAGGAAGCCTAGTCCGAACTACCTAGTCCGTGCTTCGTGTAGCCACGAGGCACGGACTAGGTAGTTTGGACTAGACTTCCTATTCCGAACTACCGTTACTCCTCATGAACTACCTATTCTGAACTACCTAGTCCGTGCCGCGTGTAGCCGCGCGGCGCAGAGTCCGCACTAGCGGACATTTAAAAATGGCGGCGCCCGGCGAGATGCAAATGAAGCCCGGGAAATTCAAATCCCGGGCTTCATTTGCAACTCCGGTTGCCTACATTACCACCCTAGTTCGAACTAGGGTGGTAGTATAGACAAACCCTAAGCAAGATCTACCCCAACTAAATCATCCCAGCCAGGGCTTTGTGAAGCCTGGTCTTAAAAATCTCTAAGCATCGAGATTCCATCACCTCCTTAGGCAACCCATTCCAGTGCTTCACCACCTGCCTAGTGAAATAGTTTTTTCCTAATATCCAACCTTGACCTCCCCCATCTTAATTTCAAACCATTCCTCCTTGTTCTGTCATCAGTCTGACAACAGCCTCTCTATATCCTCTTTGGAACCTTCCTTCAGGTAGTTGAAAGCTGCTATTAAATCCTCCCTCATTCTTCTCTTTTATAGACTAAATAAGCCCAGTTCCCTCAGCCTCTCCTCATGAGTTGAGTTCTCCAGCCCCCCAGTCATTTCCATTGCCCTCTGCTGGACTCATTCCAATACATACAAATCCTTTCTGTAGAGGGAGGACCCAAACTGGATGCACTTCCCTCAAACTGCTAGCAATACTATTAAGTAATGCAGTCCATTATGCCATTAGCCTTCCTTCAAGGAGGACATACTATTGACTTATATAGAGCTTCTCATCCAATGTAATCCCCATTTCCTTTTCTGCAAAACTGCTGCTTTGCTAATTGGTCCCCAGTTTGTAGCGGTGCATGGGAGTCTCCCAAGAGCAGGACTCCGCACTTCTCCTTGTTGAATCTTGTCAGATTTCTTTTGGCCCAATCCTCCAATTGTCCAAGTCACCTTAGAGCCTAACCCTACCCTCCAGTATATCTACCTCATCCCTCAACTTAGAGTCATCTACGAACATTCTGAGGGTGCAAACCAACCCAAATCAAGATAATTAATGAAGAGGTTGAACAAAACTGGCCCTAAGACCAGTCCTTGAGGGACTCTGCTTGATACCAGCTGTCAACTGGACACTGAGGTTTTGATCATTACCTACTGAGATTGATGTTCTAGTCAGCTTTCTATCCTCTTTATAGTCAATTCATCCAAGGCATACTTCTTTCATTTACTGGCAAGAATATTGTGGGAGACTGTATCAAAAGCATTGCTAAAGTCAAGGTATATCATGGCCACAGCTTTTCCCATATCCTCAGAGCCTGTTTTCTCACCACAGAATACAATCAGGTTGGTCAGGCATGACCCATCCTTGGTGAATCCAAATTAACTGTTCCTGATCATCTTCCTCTCATCCAACTACTTCAAAATGGATTCCTTGAGACTCTGCCTCATGTTTTTTCCAGGGACTATGGTCAGGCTGACTGGTTTGCAGTTCCCCAGACTCTCCTTTTTCTTTAACTATGGACACTAGGAAGAATGAAGACTAGTACTGGTGAAACAGCCCTTTTTTCCAGAAGGGATGATGACCAAAACCATGAGGGAGTAGCTATCATCCTGAAGAAAGGAATAGAGAAATGTTTGCTGGAATGGAAACCAATCAACAGCAGACTGATGAGAGCCAGAATGAAAGGTAGACATGTAAACATTACATTAATCCAGTGTTATGCCCCAACAAATGAAAGTGAAGAAGAAAAGAAAGATAGATTTTATGAACAGATTCAAGCTGAAATAAGAACAGCATTATGGCATGATCTTATAATAGTCATGGGGGACTTGAATGCTAAAGTTGGGAGGGATAATACATACAATGATAGAACAATGGTGAAGCATGGGTTTGGTACCATGAACAAGAATGGAGAGAGGTTAGTGGAATTTTGTACTTAAAACAATCCTGTCATTGGAGGTGCGCTCTTTCCTCACTTTTAATTCACAAGTTAACTTGGCGCTCAGCAAGTGGTAGGGATAGTAATCAGATTGACCATCTGAAGATGAATGGAACATAGAGATGCTCATTACTAGATGTCAAGGTGAAAGAGGGGCTGATGTCAGCAGTGATCACCACCTTGAGACAGCACTCATAAAGCTTAAGCTTAGAAGCACTGATCGCAAGATACCCATGCAGAAAAGCTTTGATGTAGAGAAGCTACAAGACCCTAAAGTTAAGAATGCTTTTGTTCTTAAGGTAAAAAAAAATAGGTTTCAAGCACTAGAAGATCTTGAAGAAGAAACTCATAGCATAGAAGAAATAAATAAGAAATATGAATAAATTACAACGATATATGTAAAGAGCAGCAAGGACTGTCCAGATTTCAAACAGAAACCAAAGAAAAAAGGAGAGATCATGCCAGACACATGGAAGGCAATTGATAATAGATGTATCTTAAAGAAAAAACTCTCCGTGCTAAATCAGGAAGACTGAAAGAAAGATACCAACAGCAATATGAAGAAGCAGACTGGCAAGTTAAGAAATTGGTGAGAGCTGATAAGAGAACTCATATAGAGGAACTAGGAGCACAAGCTGAAGAAGCAGCTACTCAAAGAAAACATGGAAAGGTTTTTAAAATCACCAAGCATTTTTGCAGTAAATATAATACCAGTACACGTGTCCCTGTCATGGACAAATAAGGAAATCTACTTACAACAGAGAGGGAATAAGAGGCTCGTTGGGCAGAGCATTTTTAGGAAGTTCTAAACAGGCCACCACCAGAAGAAGCAGCTGATATTCTAGACACGGAAACAGACCTTGACATAAATACTGCTCCATCAAAAATGGAAGAAATTAGTATGGCAATAAGATCATTAAAGAATGGTAAAGCTCTAGGACATGATAATCTCAATGCTGAATTGTTCAAGGCAGACACAGAACTTGCAGCCACTATTCTCCAACTGCTCTTTACAGCAACATGGGAAGGGAAGCAGGTGCCAGAGGAATGGACAAATGGAATTACTGTTAAGATACCCAAGAAGGGAGCACTCAATGATTGTAACGACTGGCACGGCATCACTCTCCTTTCAGTGCCAAGTAAGATCCTTGCTAAGATCATTATTCAGCAGATTGTAGACACTGTTGATAAATCATTGAGGAAAGAACAAGCTGGATTTCATAAAGGAAGGGGGTGTGTAGATCAAATTTTTGTACTGCATAACATCATTGAGCAATGCATTAAATGGCAGAGGCAGTTGTTCATCAACTTTATTGATTTCAAAAAAGCCTTTGACAGCATTCATAGGGATAATCTTTGGCGTATTCTGAGAGCATATGGAATACCACAACAAGTATTACAGCTCATTAACAGCTTTTATAACAATTTCACATGCAGCGTGAGGAACAATGATCTACGCTTTGAAGTTAAGACTGGAGTAAGGCAGGGATGCATCATGTCTCTGATGCTCTTTAACTTAGTCAGAAACTGGGTTATGTGGCATAGAACAGAAAACGAGACAAGAGGCATCAGATAGACTGTCTTCTCCACATTAGAGGACCTTGATTTTGCTGATTACTTCATGCTGCTCTCCCATACACATTGTCATATGCAAGAGAAGACAAACCGACTCCGCACCTTCAGAAACAGGTAGGACTAAGAGTTAGCCAGAAGAAGACAGAAGTCATGACCCTAAATATTGAGGCACCAGCATCAGTTAAGATCAATGGCCATGACCTACCTATCACAGAGAGCTTTACATACTTGGGTAGTATTAACAGGCAAGATGGAGGTGTCAGAAATGATATCCAGAGCAGACTCAGTAAAGCCAGAAATGTCTTCATGAATCTGGAAGTCATCACAATACAGCATCCATACCAAACTGAAGTTTTATCAGAACTGTGTTTTATCAACACTATTATATGGATCAGAATGCTGGAGCATGACAGAGTACGACCTCAATAAATTGTCGACTTTTCACAACAGAAGTCTTTGGAGGATCCTCCGTATTTTTTGGCCAAGAATAATTTTAATCAGGATCTACTTGAATGGTGTAAACAAGATGGGATTGGGCATGTGCTCAGGAAAGATGGAAGCTCCATCACAAAGATTGCTGTGCACTGGACCCCTGAAGGGAAGCAGAAATGAGGATGATCCAAGAGAACCTGGTACCGGACCACTGAAGCAGAAATGAAGAGCATGAATTACACTTGGAGCACTATTGAGAGGCTGGCCAGAGACAAACAGAAGTGGAGGACCTTTGTTGCTGCCCGATACATCAGTGGGCATGAAGGATGAGGATGATAATCATCTGTACAAGTTTCCACTATTTATAAGTTTCACATTTGAGTTTCAGCTCCCCAAAGATTTCCTGGATTCCTTTCCCCCTCATATTAGCCACTCAGGGAATCCTGCCCAACAGTTGCCTGAGAGAGTCAAAGTCTGCTTCTCCAGAGTTCAGGGTCTGTATTCTGCTGCTCTTCTTACTTCTTTTTCTTAGGATCTTGAACTTGATCATCTCATGATCACTGCTGCTCATAGTGCTTCAGACTTCTACTTTCCCTACTAATTCTTTCTTGTTTGTGAGCAGCAGGTCAAGAGAAACATGACCCCTGGCTGGTTCCTCTAGCACTTGAACCAGGAAGTTCTCCTCAGCAATTCCCTGTATTTCCTGTGCACTGCTGTATTGATCTCCTAGGAGATGTTAGGATACTTGAAGTCCCTCAAGAGAACCAGGGCCTGAGATCTGGAAACTTCTGTGGGTTATCTGAAGAAATCCTCCTCACCTCATCCACATGGTCTGGTGATCTCCTGCAGATGGCCAATACGACATCTACCTTATTGCTCTCACCTCTAAACTTAACCCAAAGACTCTCAGCAGGCTTACTGTTAGTTTGCACCCAATTTATCAAGCAATTCAGATTGCTCTGTTGCAGTGACCTGTTCTGTTCATTATTTATCACTTCCCCAATTTCTGTGTTGTCTGTAAACTTTATTAAGTTACGGTTTTAGGTTTTCTTCTTTTTCAATGATAAAAATGCACGGGATAAAGTCCAATCACCAAATCTCTTTCAGAGGGAGGGGGAAAAAAGTCCTGGATACTCTACAAGGTCTTTGCCTAAGGTGATTGCTAGGAGACCCAAAATTGAGACATTATGGTTTTAATTAACATTCACAGGATTTGTTCATTCTTTCCTATTGATGTAGTTTCTCTAATAATTAATGAGTTGAATTTTCAGCCTTATTAACTTCAATATGAAATTACTTTCCTTTAATTAGGTGATTAGCCATGCCGAATACCCACTGTACCTAATTCTATTTTTAGAAACATCTTAACATCTTGATTCCTTTAGGACAGAACAGATTTGCTTTTAATAGCTAGATTATTGTTAGATTATTACTTTCAGAATATTTTTATTCTGAACAGAATATGTGACAAATAATCTAATGATTTAGCATTTTCTTATGTCTTTTCCAGTAACAACATAGAAGTACAATAAACAGATTCTGAACTTGCATTATTTAATTCTGAATCAGACTTTACCACAGACTTGTTTATGGTAATAAAATTGCTCTATCATGTTGCTGTGTTCAGGTGACATACAGAGCATGTTCTAAAATGGATGCCCAGGAGGCCTTTTGTTTCTTTTAAGAAGGAATATGTTAAATGTTTCCACCTTGTTAGTGTAAAGCTGATGGACCCTCATCATCTGCAGCAGGGACTGAATCTACCACCTTAGAGGCTAAAGCCCTGTGCCTCTACAGTATGAACTAAAAACAAGTTGGTCTCAGCTAAGACTGAGAGGCAGACTTCACTCTCCCTAGTAAGTGGCCTCAGTGCCTCTGGGATACATTAGAATCCCTATGGGGATGGGAGTTCAAACAAAAATATGATTATATAGAACTATCCAGCATGTACAAGTGACAGAAGAATGCATTCTTGTGGAAAAGAGATGCAGCTCTTAAAGTTTGGTTTCAGTAAACAGTCAAGCATCTTTGAAATGTACTTCTTATGAACATGTAAAGCTTGCATATTCAATATTCACAGATCAAACACAATAGGGGTTTTCTATTGCTGAAACAATTCATTTTAGAACATTAGGAAATGCTAAAACTAAAAAGTTCTCTTTAAAAAAAATCCAGAAGTTACAGCAGCACATAAAATTGTGTAATGGAATGGGAACTATTGTATATGTTATGTTTGATCATTATTTCCATTCTCATGTTCTAAGCTTACATAAGAATTCCTTGTGGGAGTTCCAGGGAGTACGAAGTATGGACAGAGCCTCGTATTGCTACATGCTGCACAAACATAAACTAAAAAGATGGTCCGTGCCCCAGTGTAAAGACAACCGCTGGCTCAGACAGACTGTGCCAGGGGTAGAGAACTAGCTCACAGAAATACTGAGACAATACTGGTCACCCTTACATGCAATGGTCTCAATTCATCAGCTGCACAGCTATTGTGAAGTTCAGGCTGTATTTCTAATTTATGAAATGATTAATACTGGCTGAACCTCCCCAATTTGGGACTTTCTGGTCCTACAACATCCATGGTCTGGCAGGATGGGGATTGCCTGCCCTGGCTAGGGACCCCCTGGCATCAGTGGGGCCAGATGGCTTTTGGGAGCCCCAGTACCAAAATCCCAGGCAATGGTGGGTCCAGGTAACTGAGGAGTCCCGGCTCCAGCCAGGGAACCATCCCTGTTGGAGCTGTAGGCATCCGGATGGTCCCAGGCAAGAATCCCAGCAAACCCTGAGGGGCAGCGGGTGACTGGGCAGCTTATGGTGGGGAACCTCCCCCACATCTTATTCAGGGCTGGCGGAGGTGGGTGGCCAGAATCCCCAGTGGCAGTAGGGCCAATCCTAGCAGCGTGGTAGGGTAGCAGGGTGTCTCTGACTTGGGAGTCCCCAGTGGCAACAGGGCCAGCAGCAGCCAGATGGCCCAAGCTGGGAACCCCAGGAGACCCTGGGGCAGTGGGTGGGCAGCAGAGTGGGGAGCCATGCCCGGCCAGTATTAGTGGGGTCAGCAGCAGGGTAAGGAAGGAGCCCAGGAGCGGGGCAGCCAGCAAGGAAGCCCCTGCCCTCCCCTGGTCTGGCAAACTCCTTGGCCAGGGAGGGCCAATCTGTATATCTCAAATGCAATACTCTTATGTTCTTGGTACTCTGCTATAGGTCTTACATTTTTGTAACCATGGATTCTAACTTGACTGCATATATATACACGTCAACTTTCTCTTTTCATATTCAAATAGTTAATAGTTCAGATTAAATAGTTAATCTCTATTTAACTAACAGTATATTGATATATAAAACAAAAAGATATATTTAGAGAGAATAGAGAGTAAAAGAGCAGGAACAAAAGTGACGACTTTTGAGGTGTTACTCAAAGAAGGTTTTATTTCCAAATGTGGTAACATAGCTCTGTCAGGCTGAGCTGTAAACCTTTGAAAACACAATTTTTATAAAGAAATTGTTGATATAGACTTACCAAAAGTGGTTGGAATGGAACAATGATAAATAATGTCCAATAATAAGGAAAAGCAATCTTATATTTTGTGGCTTTTGTGGCCTCAGCATAAATAAATCTGCACATTCTCTTGCCAGAGTTAATAGTCAGCAAGGGCCTAGTCTGTGTGAGGGACACATTTTCAGTGGCAAGATAATAAAATATGTTTCTTATATACAGTATTACTTACAAATCTGGCAGTAGTAGCAGCCTGACTGTGTTGTATTTTACCAGCAGATTAGCCGACTGTTTCTTTTATATTAAATTTGGGAGACTAGACACCACAGGAGATATGCTTTGTAACCCATAACTATTCATCTTCAAGTCCATGAAATCAATAGGCTGACAGTGACCAGAAGTGTGTATAGGCCCAGAATCGTCCAAGTAATTAAGCCCATGCTTAAATCCATATTTACTCAATCAAACAATTAATTGATGGGAGTGGTTAACATTAATCACATGTTTTAGTATTTTGTTAAATTGTGCATTAATACTTAGACCAGTAGTTTTGGTTCAGCTGACAGTGGGCAGCTATTTATAACAGTGATTTTCAGCAAAACTGTTACTCATGCACATGGCTTTGGCAGAAAACCAAGGGACTGAATATTGGGTATAGAAAGAAGTAACCTCTTGTGAGGGCGAAAGAAAGGGTACAGTGCCACGGCATTGTGGTAAAATGCAAACTGCTGTAGTATTTGTTGTGTGGTTAAACAAGAGTGCTGCAGTATTCAAACACTGAACTGACTTAAGAAAAAGAGTAATTGTAATGAATTTTAAATGATTGGCAGCACCAGACTTGTTGGAAGCATCAAATACATAGTGAGAAACAAAATTTGTACTTATTGTACAATATATAGCTCTTCAATTATAACCAACTGTTACATATTTTGACTTCGGAAGTTATATTCTGTAGTCAAACCTATGCCATACATTAGTTATTATTAGTAAGTAAATATTCACTTTATTAAACCTTTTTTTTAAAAAAAAATAGAAGATAAAATCTTTCAAGACCTTACTCAGGGGCAGCAGTGACAAACTGGCATATCCCTATTCCTTCACTGAGTATTAGAGATGGCTGTTATTAATATAGCTATTGATGTTCTAACCTTTTTCTAGGTTATATGCTGTTGATATCTTATTTCCATAAATCCCCTAACAGTACTGTGAACTGCATTGGAACGACTAGTACTAATTCATAAAAACAAGGTTTCGTTGGTCAACTTGCAAATCATAGAACAATGAAATACCTTGTGGCTATCAATCTAGAGTTAGAGTCTGTCTGAAAAAACACAATTTTTCTTCAGGAAAAAAACCTTGCCTTGAAATGTTCCTATTGTGAAATTCCAGTTTTCTCACAGGATATTTTCCTCTTGAGTACTGCATGCTGTTCTGATTACTCCATCTCTAAATAAATAAACCAACCAACCAACAATATGGAAATAGCAATTTTTAAGTTAACAGAAACTTCTGACATCAATTTGATGACTATAGAAGATAAAAAAAAATGAAATGCACTTTTATTATACCTCTTTTAGGTCCACTGTCAGTAAAGGAGATGGTGGCCATCTTGAAAAACTGAAAATTCACAAGTTGAATTTCATCATGTCTTCACAAAATAAGTAAACCACTCCCCACAAAACAAATCACAATAAAATTGTAAGAATTGGCAGTGATGTAACAAATATATCAATGTTGATCATTAGACAGCAGTAATAAATTATCAAGAGTCTGGATTTAGACTCTATGCATTTATTTTACCTCATTAACATTTTATCTCACATTTTATCAAAATGTGTGCAGTAAAGTCTCAATAACAGAGCTCAAATTCAGTATGTACTTGTACAGCATATCTATAATTATCACAGTTAAAGAGATTGCATTTAACACAGCTGGTAAACATTTGGTTTAATCAACATGCAGGGTAAACTCTCTTCATTTCTCTCAAATAATTGTTAGTTGCTCTTCATTTTCAGATACCCTCTTTCCCCACAGACAGTTTTTGTGTGAGTGAAATATTAGTTATTCCCACCATTCTTTGTGCTGCAGTTATGAGAATTGAGTGTATTATAGTTACAGTTTAATATACTACATATTTTAATTGTATAAATCAGTATGTTTGCACCTGAGTCTGACTCTAATAGAAAAATAAAACCAAAATCATTAAAGTATTTCTCCAGCATTGAAGTGCTACCTGTCTCTGAAACTGATAATCATCAATGGCAATTCTACACTGATATTGTGGCCAGGAGGTTAATGTTTTATAGACTGTGTTATAGTGGACAAAATCATCAAAATATGGGATAAAAAAAGTAATATACAATACATTCTTTATGGATTTAAAGTTAACGCATTAATTATTCATCCGTCATCTCCAGAACCATTTGAAGTTTTGCCACAAACAGTATTACACTGAAATAATGTAAAAGACAGCATTTTAACTATATCATAGGCTCAAAGTGGGGAACAAGAAATAAAACTGATGTTAGAGATAGGCCAGACTGTTTGCCTCCAGATCCAAACACACTTGATATGCACAGCAGAATATGGGGTTTCAGTATTTTGATATGACCTTCTCCTTTTGTTGCGAGCTTTTTTTTTTTCTTTTTTAACTATGCTGAGCCAAAAGCTGGGACCCATACATTCAGGAAGTTTTGCATGCCTGGTCTGAATTTTGAAACTTGGGGCCATTTCTAATCAGCATTTTGTTCCTTCATTAACCATTTGTGACAACTTTAATTATGAGAAATTATTCAGCATTTGGAAGATGCAATATGGAAATCTGTAAGTATTCCAGTGGACATTAGCATTAATTAATGTCCATTCCTTGAAGATTTTATTGATGGTAATATAATTTGGAAGTCACCTTCTATAGCTCAGGGCTTTCCAGGTCAACACAAACTAAGTGATTACATTTAGAATCTCTGTATGAGGAGCTCTTTGCTAAGTGGCTAATCTTGTTCCCACCTCAATAGGTATAGAGGTTCCCCAGCACAGAAGAAAGATACAGGGCAAGGAGGTGAAAAAGAAGCTGAATTGGAGAAATGTATGCGGAGTTTATAGTCCATAGCTATTTTTATGGGAATTCCCTGTGCACACTGTGGGAAGGAGGTCTGCTGGGAACAGGATCAGCAGATTTTTGAATAAAGGGAATTATAGCAATGAATAATTGCAAGACAGGAACTACCTCAGCCTCAGAATTTAAATACTGGGCACAAAGTGGTTTTTTTATTCTTCTATGACTTGTAGGAAGGTGGCCTCTCCTCATAAGAAATCTGTACCGCCGGGTGGACCTGTGATGTGTGCTGTCTTTGAACTCTTTTGAAAATGCTGATAAAAATGCATATATATTCCACACACAAGTCCATCTGCTTTAGAACAAGAACAGCATTGTTGGGTACCTGGACACTATTAAAGTTGCCCGGGTGGCCTGAAATACCAGTTTAGAATAAGGGTATGTCTACACTACCCCCCTAGTTCGAACTAGGGGGGTGTAATGTAGTCATACGGAGTTGCAAATGAAGCCCGGGATTTGAATTTCCCGGGCTTCATTTGCATAAAGCTGGCCCGCGCCATTTTTAAATGCCGGCTAGTTCAGACTGCGTGCCACGTGGCTACATGCGGCACGAACTAGCTAGTTCGGATTAGGCTTCCTATCCGAACTAGCTGTACGCCTTGTGGAACGCAGCACGCGGCACGCAGTCTGAACTAGCCGGCATTTAAAAATGGCGCCGTCCGGCTTTATGCAAATGAAGCCTGGGAAATTCAAATTCCGGGCTTCATTTGCAACTCCATATGACTACATTACCCCCCGTAGTTCGAACTAGGGGGGTAGTGTAGACATACCCTAAGAGAGGTACTCAACAATACGGGATTTATTCATTTTAACTTTCTTTTAAAAACCAGTGATGTTTGTGTCTCCGAGTTGTTCTTTTTTGAGGTCTCACACAGCTGTCATGCCAACCCTAGGATTAAAAGTACTGTCCTAGGCTTCATGATTTCAAAACATGGCATCTGGATGTCCTCCACAGGCATACAAGAGATGCACAATTGCCAGATAAGGAGATGGGTGTAAGATGCTTTGGCATGGGCTGCCTAGCTAGCAGATGGAGCAGGATCTTGCCTGGTGTTTGTGGTAATGGTGAGTACAGACAAAGCTAAGAGTCAAGTGCATAGATCTAGGAGCACAGATCCAAGGGTAAAGCCCAAATCAAAAGTGAAGCTAAAGGTCAGAGGATCAGGAACACCAAGCTGAAAGTTAAGGCAAAGACAAGACCAAGAAGCCAAGACAAAAGTGGAAGCCAGAGACAGAATGAGGGCAGGGAGGCAAGGACTAGACTGAAGAGGAGAAATATTAAGGCTGGAGCATGGAGTGAAAGTGAGAGTAGGGCAAATGCAGCCTTGGGTGCAGTACATAGTGAGCAGTCACTGTGCTGTTGCGATGCAAGGCTCACACAGTGATTAATTTACAGTGAAAGTGGTGCCGGGGCTCAAGCAATTTTTTTTACATTCATAATATGTAGGTATCATGTCAATGAACTGCCCAGCCAAGAGGTTATGGAACTCAGCCTTGACAAGCTCGAGCATAAATTAAGCAATGGGCTTATATAGCGGATTGTTGGTTCACCTGCCCAGACAAGAAGCATGACCATTTGGAGAAGGCTTGGGCCCAGATGCGCTTGCTATGTTGTCATGTGAGCAGACTGGGAATCAACCAGGTGTCTGACAGTAGGGAGAGAAATTCTATGTTTATAAGCTGTGGCTCTATTAGCCTGTGGCAACAGAACTGGATTTCCTATATAGGGAATATATCACCTCTACAGTCTTAGAAACCCCAGAATTTTCCTTGGATAGAAGAAGAGAGCTAATTTTTAGAGACTTGAATGCCAGAGAACAAACCTCCCTCTTATAGGATCACTTTCAAAAGCACATATGCTTAGTTCCATTTGCCAACAGATTTGGGACATGAAGGAAGACCAGATTCTGCTAATAAATCTGTTCATAGAAGTGGATCTATAATATTTAATGTTTATTTTCTTTTTAACTTTAGAATGAAACTTTAGAGTGAAGGGACTTCTGTGATCCCCAAACAAAAAGAGAAGCTCTTTTTAAAAGGAAGAGTGAAAAAGAAACCAGTCCGATTTTTTCAAGCTCTTATAGCTCTACTTAAAATTCACTAAAAGGATGTTCAAACATCTTTCTAAGTATTAAATACATGGGCTGTGAGCTCATTTTGAAAAGTTACCAAGGTAATAAAAATGGTAATGCAAAAGGAAATTATCTTATATTAGTATAAAATTCAGCTCTTCTAGTACTACATAGTCACCTTATCATCACTATTATACAGCAGATGACATAAGAGTTTTATGCTGTGTGATTACAGAAGTATAGTCCATTTTTATTACTAACAGTTTGTAATATAAGCTCAAACACAATGTTATAGAATTGCTTTTTCAAATATATACAATACAGATTTTGCTTCTAAGAATATTGCTTAGTGACAATAAAAAGGATTTCCTTACATGGTTACAGGAAAATATATCTTTTGCTTTAGTCACTGAGAATTTGATATAGTAATGATTGATTACACAATAAGATCGCACAAGCTCGCTATTGCTATAAAATATACCACAACCAATATTTTAGTAGATGAATTTAATAAACAAAGCTGGACTTTCTAGAAATATTTTTATTCAAGGATATGGATTTTTTGCAATATTTTTGTTCATTTGATTGATATGTAACTTTATGGCTTGATTATCAATTGTCCTTCAATTATTCTCTATTTGCTCCTTGAACAGTATTGATTTTCTTCAACATGAAACTACATGACATTAGTTTCTTTGCTTGGCAGAATGTAAGCATGTGAAGTTCTAACAAATGCTTGTACATGTAAATTTAAACCCTGTTTTCTATAAACATTTCTGTATGTGACTTTGAAATTTACCTTCTGCAAACATTTCGGGCTATGTCTACATTGGCGCAATCTTGCACCAGAGATATGCAAATGAGGCTAAGCTTGGAATATCGCTGAGTCTCACTGCCCTTTCTTGTGCAAGGAAGGGGGCCGGGTCCATTTAAACACAGCCCTCGGCTAGCCTGAGACAGCATCTCCACGCTCTAAGTCCTAATCTGATGCCCTGCCGGCACTGCTTCCAGCCATCCTTAACCCCGGTTCAGGGTCCACTCAGTGTGGACATGCTAGTTCGAATTAGCAAAATGCTAATTCGAACTAGTTTTTAAGTCTAGATGCACTAATTCAAATGAGCTTAGTTCGAACTAAGTTAGTTCGAATTAGTGCTGTAGTGTAGACATACCCTTTGGTACTAGAGTAATATACAGTAATAACAACAATAATCTAAGGTTATGTCTACACTGGCGCGATCTTGTGCCAGAGATATGCGACTGAGGCTAAGCGTGGAATATCGCCAAACCTCATTTGCATATCTAATGAGCCGCCATTTTTGCGGAAGAGGCTCTTGCACCAGAAGGAGCTGTCTACACGGCCCCTTCTTGCGCAAGAAAAATTCTTGAAACTAATCAGAGTAGTGGCATTGTGCAAGAGGGTTTTTCTTGCCAGTCTGGCAGCTCTCCTGCCCTAGATGGCCACTTTCCTGTGCCTAGTGCGGAGGTCGTGGATGAGGTCCACGATCTCCACACTAGATCAGGTGGGCGCCCGCCTCTTGCGGACCTGGGCAGGCTCCCGGGAGCCGCCAGCCTGTTCCCGGGAAGAGGTGGAAGGCTGTGTGGCAGCGGGTGGCTGGTTCGTGCCGTGCAAGGTGCAGGGTCTGCTGGCTGGGTGCTGGCAGCTTGCACCTGGCATGGGCACCATAGCCAGCCCGTGCCCCTTTAAGGGCTCTGGGGCCGGGAGGGGGGCAGAAGAGTTTCCCTGGTGGTGCCCTGGTGGTGCCAGGGAAAGCTGGGGAGGGCTAGCCTCCCACTAGTTTGAATTAAGTGGCTACACAGCCCTTAATTCGAACTAGTTAATTCGAACTAGGCATTAGTCCTCGTGCAATGAGGTTTACCTAGTTCGAATTAAGCACACCGCTAGTTCGAATTAAGTTCGAACTAGTGGTTTGCTTGTGTCGCTCCTATCAAAGTTAATTCGAACTAACATCTGTGAGTTCGAATTAACTTTGTAGTGTAGACATACCCAAAAGGACTTAACTGCGATGGGGATGGGAACCCTATCATAATAAGCACTCTACAAACTCCTAATAGGGGATAGTGCCTCCCTTAATGATATTTCTGTCCAAATGCACTAAGGGGGACACAAAGACAGTGAATGATTTTCCCAAGAACACAGAGTAGGTTAAATTGTAGAAGTGAAATCTGAGTTTATGTAGTCCCAGTCCCAGTCAAATACCTTTACCATGACGTGTCTCATGTATGCATTGTGTGAAAAAGGCAAATACAAAACAGGTGTGTGCATAGTCAAAGAAAATATTATCATTCAAAACAAATTCATTAGTAATCATTAACTATTTATTATTAATTATTATTATTAATTATTATTAGTATTATAGAGTGGGAATATTCGTTTATTCTGGAATAGCTATTGAATGTTGAGAATCATCTATTCCCACAGAAAGCACCTTCTTTTCCTTTTTAGAAGTCTTATAGTAATTCATAGTATGCTTTCTAAATAATGCATTAAATCAGTAGTAGCTGCCACTGCTGTATTTATCTGAGCCTCTACAGGCACAGGCGCTCGCATCTCCCAGTAGTGTCCTGGTTTGTGTAACTTCCTGCTACTCCAATTGGCCAGGAACAGAGATCCATGGCCAAAGGAAGCTTCAGGTGCAGGTAAATAAAGCAGTGGTGGCCCACCAGACGCTAACCCAGGTGAATGGCCACCATTTTATTGCTCACCTCTGCATTAAATATTACTTATTTAAATACTATGCAGTGGAGTTGTAGCTATGTCAGTCCCGGGATATTAGAGATAAAGGTGGATGTGGTAATATATTGGACCAACGTCAGTTGGTGAGAGAGAGAGAAGCTTTTGTGCCACACAGTGTCTTTCTTCAGATCTGGGAAAGGTACTGTGAGCATCGGGGTGAAATAAAGATGTAACACACAGTTTAATATAAGTAGATAGTGGCACATACCACTCAGGGTAGAGTGGCCATATCTTCAGTTGACCATCAGTTAATAGTTGATGACAATGTTTCTTGATGGGCTTTTTAATGCAGAGTAAAAATTAGAGAAATCCTTTAGAAGTTGCTCTAACCTGCGGTACCTGGCAACTCCAAAACTAGATTCTATCTCTGTTCTTGATGCTAAACACCTCCAAAGAGTTGAATGATTGAAAGGTGGACAAAATGAGGCAGAAGCCACATCAATTATTAAATTGGTTCCTGATTGCACAGTGCCACATCCCACCCAAGCATTAATCAACTAAGATACTACAATGAAACTGAGTGAGGAGGGCAAGAAATAGTAGAAAAGCATCACCTAGAACTTGAAAGCACAAATCAAAATGAAGAGCACTTTTCTGTTTGTATGGCAAAATGTTTTTTTTAACAAGTTACACTTATAAATCAAATGCATTTTGTCCAAAAAAGAAAAGTCTCTCTCAAACACTTCCTGACAGCATCATGCTGTCTTTCTCAACCTTCTCTTGTCATTCAAAACCAACATTTTCAAGAGCTGCCTGCTGCTTAACTTAATGGGCAGCAGACAACAGGGGTTTACTGCACACAGATGGAGTTAGAGTAATTATCTGAGAAGAGATGCTTCACTCCCTGCCACCTATCAACATCTAGCTCCTTCCCTCAATGATGTGCCTACCAAGTTGGAAGCAAGCATTTATTTTGTTGAATGAGAAATCACAGATCTTTCTTAATTGCGTGGGCACATAAATCAAGTATGATATTGCTCGGGGTTTCAGAGGATTAAAACAAACATTACATAGTAGCATGGGAATCTCCTTTAAAGAAGGATGGACTGTACAGAAGAGAGGATTCAGTGCATTGAGTAAGCAGACAACAGGGAAGATCTCTCTCCCTCTTTTCCAGTTACAAATATTTACACTGTCTCCTCTGTAAGAAGTTAGGCTCAGTTCCATTTTTTCCCATCCGCCTCTCTCATACCCCATGCCTTATCCCAGGCATGGCCAACGCGTGGCTCTTGAGCCACATGCAGCTCTTTGCTCATAGAAATGTGGCTGCATGCCCTCTTTGTGCACGCGCCCCAGTGTCTGGAGGGAGAAGTCCGTGGCTGTGGTGATGGCAGCTCCAGTGAGACCCAGGCACTGGATTATAGTGGGAGGGACCTGGGGGTGCCTGGCTCTGAGGGAGGGATGTGTGGTTCTTTACACTACTATCCACAGCTCTTTTGGCTCTTCGTGTCTAACTGGTTGGCCACCCCTGCCTTATCCAATCAAGTTCTTGTTGTCTTTTAGTCAGACATCACTACGGGTACGTCTACACTACAGCGTTATTTCGAAATATTTAATTTTGTGTAAGCAGGGGCTGAACTGCTGCTTGCTATCAGCCAGCTAAGAGGAGGGGTGGGTGTGCCCACTACAGTTGTTTAGCTCTGCAAGGTAATTAACTGTTAACAGTTGACATGTAAATACAGCTCAGAAGAGAATCTGAGGTGTGGCTATGTAAATCCCATTCAGCCAGGGCTGATGGAAGGTCAGTGTTGGAATAGAATGTGGAGAATTGTATATAATTTGGGACTGTTGTGGGGGTAACTAATCATGCTACCCCTAAATGTGGGAACTGTAAAACATGCCACCAGTGCTTGCAGGAGAGACACCACTATCATGGTAAGAGGTCTCGGAAGAACAAGCCTCCCCGCTCCCAGAGTTGAGTGAACAGAGCTGGGGGAGAGGGTTAAAAGGTTTGAGTCAGCCTGCTTCACACCTGCCAGGTGTGAGCTATAAGACTGGCCCAGCCTGCACCTTTCCCCCTTTGTTTTAAGGACAGACCTAAAGCAGACTCCCTGAGGAGTCTTTTATTTTGCTAGTCCAGTGAAAGCTGGATTCATTTGCCAGTCCAGTTGGTGGCTAAAGAGTTGAAATCACTGAGAGCTGAAATCACTGGTTTGGCTGAGTACCAGACCTGTTGCACCAGTGAAGTAGCGGCGACCAGCGGCATGGCATGGAGCGGCGGCAGTTGAGGAGCGGCCATCAGCAGTGTGGCGTGGAGCGGCGGCAGGTGAGGAGCGGTGACCAGTACTTCTTTGCATAACAGACAATCAACCTATGGAACTCATTACCAGGGGATCTTGTAGAGGCCAAAATTATAATAAAGTTCAAAGAAGAAATAAATGACTTCATGGAGGATAGGTACATCAGTGGCTAATAGCCAAGACAATCAGTGAGGCAACCCCATGATATGGGTGTCCTAAAGCTCTGAATTCCAGAAGTTGGGACTGGATGACAGTATATGGATCACTTGATAACTGCTTGTTATAATTCTTTTCCTTGTAAGTAACCATTAGCAAGGGTGTTCAGAGATGCAACCCCAATCAGTTATTCATTCAGCTGTAAGCCCCATCTTAGGGGCTAAGTTTCCCTAGGTAGTGACATTTCTTCACTCCAAACAATAAAAATTAAGGTCAAGATCATGCAGCAGCCCAGATACTTACAACAGGCAGAGAACAGCTGGATTTTATTGCTTTGCCTTCTCTAGTCCTATCTACTGACCACAATTCATATCTGTTAGCATCCTCAGTGATTTATTTTCTTGGGCTCTTAGGTGTAAATCCTAACTTTCTGATTGCCTTCAGTCAAAATCTGTGTCTTTTACCCATCTTTTTTCACCTGTGTGTGCCAGTGGGTTATCAAAGATTTGAATTATAAAATTAATTCTTGCTGTCTACAAGGCTTCTGCACTTTGTGTAACAAGGAATCTTGGAGTGAAGAGCAACATTAGTCATCCTTTAGTGTAGCCTACAGTAGAATGCTGGACTTTACAAAACTTGCCAGTTCCCCCCAGATAAACAGTTAATGAGTACCTCCATATCTGTTTTATTCTCTTGTTCTAGCTCAAAGTCTCAAATGCACCATCCATGTGCCATCTATGGCAGAAGCAGTTTTGGAATCTGGCCTGGGAATCCTGGTTGGGTATCTCCATTTCTGTCCCTCAATACCCAATCTTTCTTGCCACTACCCTTTCTTCCCACTCCCCCTCCCACTCTGTCCCTCAAGAGATACAACCTTAGGGATTACCAGGAGGCCTGGCAGGGGACAGCAGCAGTGGTTGGAGGCGTGAGTTTGAGACCCTGAACCTACCTTTATCTGACTACTGGAAAGACTTTGAATATTGCAAGCAAGCACTCAGATATATTTATATAACCTAAGGCAATCAAAAAATGTAAAAAAAAAAAAAAAATCAATGAATGGTTGGGCTATTAGCCTCTAATTGACAAGATTTGTTCCTCTTCTCTTTCCTGCCCCATCCCATATTTTTTCTGCTATTTATTTGTACCTCTGGACCCTTTGCTCACTTCATTTGAATAAGTAGTTTGTGCCCATGAAAGCTCATGATACCATCTACCTTTCTTGTTAGTCTCTAAGGGTATGTCTACACTACCCCTCTAGTTCGAACTAGCGGGGTAATGTAGGCATACCGCAATTGCAAATGAAGCCCGGGATTTGAATTTCCCGGGCTTCATTTGCATAAGCGGGGTGCCGCCATTTTTAAATCCCCGCTCGTGGAATGAGGAGTAACGGTAGTTCGAACTAGGCTTCCTAGTTTGAACTACCTAGTTCGTGCCCCGTGTAGCCACGCGGCACGGGGTTCGAACGAGCGGGGATTTAAAAATGGCGGCGCCCCGCTTATGCAAATGAAGCCCGGGAAATTCAAATCCCGGGCTTCATTTGCAATTGCGGCATGCCTACATTACCCTTCTATTTCGAAATAGGAGGGTAGTGTAGACATACCCTAAGGCACTGCAGGACCATTTGTTGTTTTTAAATTTTTTTTTAGTTACAGACTAACATGGCTACCCCTCTGAGATAAGGCAACCCGAAAGTTTTTAAGAACCATCCACACAGTTAGGCATAAAAGGATGAGCTCAGGAAATTAAGAGAAGCAAAGAAAGCTATTTTAACGTTTTTGGTCATTGAAGTGCATTCCCTAGTTCACAGCCTGTTAAAAGAATGCTTGGAATAGCACATGTTTTGTCTCCCACGCTGTAAATCTTAATATTGCCGCATACTCTGTGTTTCTCACACAACATAAAAGATACATCATAGCCATTAACCTTCCCTTTAGTTGCTGATAAAGTAAAGTAAGCCCATTCTTTACAGTAACCATAATCTATCTGGTCAGATAAAAATTCCTCTTGCTGCAATAAAGTCTAGTATTTTAAAACTGCATCCCGTCTTTGCAAACTATAAAGTGGCAATTAAAATTGAATATGATCACAATTCTAAGTAATGTTTTCAAGGCAAGGAGTATGAAAGAGCTTTTTTGAAATATCCTTTAGTATAGATGTTTTCAACCTTTGACCCGCAGACCTGAGGGTCCACACTCCATTTGCATTTTTTTAGGTGAAATAAAATACCGCTTTAGTGAAAACGAAATTAACCACTGTTCTTCCGACAAATAAGTCAACCACTCACATAGTTTGTAGCCTCACAATGAAAATGTAAATGAGTGATTACTGAACTTGTGAAGATCTGGAAGTTCAATGCGGTTAAACTCCTAAAAATTTGCTTCTTATCTGAACCCATTTTGCCAGGCTGGTAAAACTACAGGATTAAGTTTATATGATTTTTAGTGCTTGAAATTTACCAGTTATAGCAGAGGATATTAGGAATAAGAAATTCTGGATTTTAGACTATGGGTATGTCTAGACTCCAGGGTTTTGTCGACAAAGCGCATCTAGACTACCTCAAGCCAAAACTATTTGCTTTGTCGACAGAGAGCGTCCAGACTGCAGGGTGTTGTGTCGACAGAAGAAAGTACCCGGAACTGCTTTGCCAGGTCACAGGGGCAGCATGTACTTCCTGCTGCTGCTGCCTGCACTTTGCAGAGCGCATACTAAAAGGGACACCCCCCCCGACTAGCCATTGCTCTGCTGCTGCAGCTGCCTAGAGGGATAGCAAAGGTTCTGCAGTGCCTGTTTGGAGTGCCCTGCTTCCTGGCACAGCACAGCAGTGTGGGGTTTTTTTTTTTTGAAGGTTTTTCCAAACCTTTCTTTACCATGGAGCGAGAGCTTCCCCTGGCCAGGCGCTGGCCCCACTCCACGGTGCTTCAAATGCTGCTGCAACTGCATGAGACTATCATGCTGTTAATGCCTGGTCCAGAACCTGAGCCCAGACTGGAGCCCCTCCTTCAGGATGCAGCAGAACTGTTCCTGCCTCCGAACTTTTTCCCGGACAGGCGATGTTGGAGGATGGAAACAAGTACGGACTGGTGGGACCGGCTCATAATGGAGCAGTGGGATGATCAGGCTTGGCTCCAAAACTTCAGGATGCGGAAGTCCACCTTCCTGGAGCTTTGCAACTGGCTTGCCCCCACCCTGCAACGACAGGAAACCCACCTGCGCCCTGCTATCCCGCTGGAGAAGAGGGTAGCTATTGCCCTCTGGAAGCTGGCCACTCCTGATAGCTACTGGTCAGTGGGACAGCAGTTTGGTGTGGGGAAATCTACTGTAGGTGCTGTGTTGATGGAGGTAAGTCCCTTCAGGACAGGGGGAGGGCAGTCCGTAAGGGGACTGTAACTGAAAAAGGGTGGGTGGGGGTTAATGGAGGGGAGGTGGTGGAGGGCTCCTGTGTCTTACACCATGATACTACTGGAAGCAATTACTGGGGGGGGGGTTCTGGGTTCTTAGGGGGGGACGGATGGTCGCCAAAGGACTTGGGCAACCCCTCTGACTTCATAATCTGTGTTTGTTTGTATGTGTCTATTTTTGCAGGTGGTGAGGGCCATCAACTCACAGCTGCTGAATCGGATTGTCCGCCTCGGAGACCTAGACACGATCATGGCTGGTTTTGCAGGGCTGGGATTCCCAAACTGCGGAGGAGCGCTCGATGGAACGCACATTCCCATCCGTGCACCACCCCATCAAGCCGCCCGGTATATCAACAGAAAAGGGTACTTTTCCATTGTACTGCAGGCCCTGGTGGACCACTGTGGACTATTTACAGACCTGTGTGTGGGGTGGTCGGGCTGGGCACATGATGCTCAGATCATCCTCAATTAACACCTGTACGAAAGGCTGCAGACAGGAACCTTCTTCCCCCAGTGAACCTCTGCTATCGGGGACGTAGAGATGCCGGTCTGCATTGTGGCTGATGCGGCGTACCCCCTCATGCCCTGGCTTATGAAGCCATATACAGGGCATCTGACCCTGAGCAAGGAAGTGTTTAATGCGCACCTGACATGCTCCTGTTTACAGGTAGAATGCGCATTTTGCCGGTTGAAGGGAAGGTTTAGGTGCCTGCTAACTCGCCTTGACATGGGGGAACACAATATCCCAGAGGTGGTGGCAGCATGTTGCATCCTCCACAACCTGGTGGAGAGCAAAGGGGAGGCCTTCCTCCCAGGTTGGGGGCCAATGGCTGAAGTGGAGGGCACGCGGTTTGCGCAGCCTCGGACAGCTGCCATTCGCCAAGCCCATCAGGCGGGGGTGCACATCCGGGAGGTTCTGCGTGAGCACTTCTCAGCTTGAGGCCTATGACTCCCAAAGGTATCCCCAATGGGCCTTCCCCCCCATCCCAAAACCTTCCCTCCCACAATCCATCCCTGCATCTTAACAGTTAAGGCGCACACACCATGTTAAACAGTAAAAATATGTTTATCAAGGAGTAACGTAAGAAATTAGATCTGTTATACAAAATATAATTGTTCAACAACTGTGAAAAATAAAGTTCTTTTTTAAACTAATATGTGTTTATAAGTGTGGTAGGAGGGGGGATTTCAACCTGGAGGGAGGGAGGGAGGGAGGGAGGAGGGATTTCCAACATGGAGGGAGGGAGGGCAGACAACTTAAGGGTAATGGTGGCCTCGCCTGGGCCGCAAGGCTTTGCCACCCCTGGTCCGTGGACGCAGCCGTCCTCGGGCTCGAGTGGGGGCTGACAATGACTCTGCTCTAGCGGGGGGGGGAGGGGCAGGGCTGGAGGGGTGGCAGGGGCTGAGGGAGAGGAAAGGGTGGCAGGGGCTGAGGGAGAAGTAGGGGGGTCAGAAGGGGCTGGAGCTGGATGGGCAGGAGGAGTCCCCAGGGGGAGAGGACCTGGCACAGCCAGGGACTCCCGGACGGTGGCACACATACTCCCACTGTGGGAGGAAGTCCTGCAGCAGGCGAGTATGCCACCGAGCCTCCTCCCTCACTCTTTCAGCCATGGTCTCTTGCATTTTGGCCATGGTCCCCTCCATTTTTTCCATGGCCTCCACATGCCTCCTCAGAAGTTCATTGTAGGTCCTCCAATGCCTGCGGATGCTGTGGGACCGGGTGGGTGGTGGCACAGGAGTTGCTCGGCGGACAGCAGCAGCAGGTCCGGCTGTGGAGAAGAAGAGGGAGAACCGATCAGTGTTAGCAATTCACAAACAAGACCATACAACAAGGGATGGGAATGTTGTTACTGGTAGGCCATGTCTGGCCTTGCCACCCGCCTCAGCTGCACAGGGGACCCGTTGTGGCTAGGACAATGTCCACCTCCACCCACTAGATCCTCCCGCCCTCCACTGTGGCCGCCCAGGCCAGATCAGTGTGCAGCCACAGTAGGACAGGGGCCTGCTGCACCTTGGGTCTCCCATGCCCTCCACCCACATACCCACCATCTGCCCACCTGCTTGTACATGCACAGAGAGATGCAAGCTGTCCAGGAGGGAGGACCAAGATGTGAACACTGTTCTGCATCCTCTCTTCTCCCACCTCCCCTGTACTGTGTCTGTGACCCTGCCTGCACTCACCTGATGTTCCTTCTCCTGC
The DNA here is from genome assembly GCF_052426305.1 of Pelodiscus sinensis. Lineage (NCBI taxonomy): Eukaryota > Metazoa > Chordata > Testudines > Trionychidae > Pelodiscus > Pelodiscus sinensis. The sequence continues at coordinate 207,572,916 of NC_143052.1, forward strand.
ATCGGAGGGTGCCTGCGAGGCTTCCTGTGTCTCTGGGACAGGCTGCAGAGTCAGGGTCAGGGTCAGGGTGTCCTCCGTCTGCTCCTCCTCCTCCACATCTTCCCTGGGGACCTCCTGCCGGCTCTGCTGCACTGGTGTGTGCAACCCTGTCTGCACGAGCACTGGTGCAGACATAGGTTCCTGGCCTCCTAGGATGCAGTCCAGTTCCTGATAGTAGCTGCAGTGCACTGGGGCTGCACCTGAAGCCGAGCTCTGCTCTCGGGCCTTCATGTATCTCTGGCGAAGTTCCTTCACTTTGGCCCGGACCTGTTGGAGTGTCCTGGGGTGGTGCTCTTTATTGGCCAGCCCCTGAGCCATGCGGCCATAGATGCTGGCGTTCCTGCGCTGGGTGTGCAGGGCCTGGACTGCTTCCTCCTCCCCCCACAGTTCAAGCAGGGTCAGGACGTCTGTCCCTGACCAGGCTGGGGCTCTCCTTTTGTTGCCTGTGGGCACCAGGGTTGGCTCCCTCAAAGGTTATTGGGGGCCTCGTGGCGCTGGAGCTGCACACATGGCGACGTGCAGGTGATGCTGGGAGAGCTATGGCCTGACAGGCTCTGTCTGTGGCCAGCTTCCTGTCACAATGCCTGCCAGGGATGTCTGTGCCTTTAAAACATGGCTACAGACAGGACCAAGAAGAGGTTTTTCCTGAAGAAGGACTGTCCAGCAGGGGGCATGCCTGGAGGACTTGTTCTGTTGACAAAAGAAACCCCCGCATCCAGACTGCCCTTCCTGTGGACAGAATTCTGTCGACAAAGTCGTTATGTCTCATAAAATGAGGTTTACCAGCTTCGACAAAACTGCTGAGTTCTGTCGACGTTATGTCGACAGAACTCAGCTGTAGTGTAGACGCAGTATAGTTTTGTCGACAAAAGTCCACTTTTGTCAACAAAACTCTGTAGTCTAGACACACCCTTTAGCTCTACACTATTTTACTTTGGGTAAACTATTAATCCTAATTCTGCAATTCACTTTAGCCATGAGTAAATAGATAAAGTGCAATTTCTCCCACAGCAATGTTATGAGTTGTAATGGTCTCGCTTCAGGAAAAAGGGATCAATGAGAAGAATATTAGGCTTATGTAGGCTATGTCTATGCTGCGTATCGCCAATGACAGCATGTAGTACAGGCAGTCCCCGGGTTACGTAGAAGATAGGGACTGTAGGTTTGTTCTTAAGTTGAATCTGTATGTAAGTCGGAACTGGCGTCCAGATTCAGCCGCTGCTGAAACTGATCAGTTTCAACAGTGGCTGAATCTGGACGCCAGTTCTGACTTACATATAGATTCAACTTAAGAACCCCAGGCATCCCCAAGTCAGCTGCTGCTGAAACTGATCAGCGGCTGATTCCAGGAAGCCCGGGGCAGGGGCTTCCTGTAGTCAGTCACTGGTCAGTTTCAGCAGCGGCTGACATGGGGACGCCTGGGGCAGAGCAGCTGGGGTGCTGCTGGGTTGGTCCAGTAGCACCGCCGCTCCTCGGCGCTACTGGACCAACCCAGCAGAACCCCGGCTGCTCTGCCCCAGGTGTCCTGATTCAGCCACTGCTGAAACTGGTCCAGTAGCGCCGAGGAGCGGTGCTGCGGGACCAACCGGCAGCGCCCCACCTGCTCTACCACAGGCCCGGGGCTTTGCTCCACGTCTCCCTAGTCCGCTGGGGGGGGCCACTAGCTGCGTCCCCCCCCCCCCAGCAGACCAGGGACATGGGGAGGAAAGCCGCAGCGGCGGCGAGGTGCCGCGCCTCTAAGGCTTTGCTCTGGCAAAGCCTCAGAGGCGCGGGACCCCTCCGCCTCCCCGGCTCTGCTCCAGGTGTCCCTGGTCTGCTGGAGACGGTCCCCAGCAGACCAGGGACATGGGGAGGAAAGCCGCAGCGGCGGCGAGGTGCCGCGCCTCTAAGGCTTTGCTCTGGCAAAGCATCAGAGGCGCGGGACCCCTCCGCCTCCCCGGCTCTGCTCCAGGTGTCCCTGGTCTGCTGGAGACGGTCCCCAGCAGACCAGAGGCACCGGGAGCAAAGCCGCAGCGGCGGCAGGACCCCAGAGCAAAGCCTCAGAGGCACGGGACCCCTCCGCCTACCCAGCAGACCAGGGGCACCCGGAGCAGCTTTTCTCACCCCGGAGGTCGAGGTGGCGGGACCGCTGCGCTCTGGGCGGTCCCGCTGCCTGCGAGCTCCGGGGCAAGAAAGGCCCGTTCGTAAGTGCAGATCTGACATAAGTCGGATCCGCGTAACTCGGGGACTGCCTGTATGTGTTGCTGCATACTGCAGTGAAAAGCAGTCTGCATTCACACTTCTGTGTGTGGCCACATGTATCAGTGAAAGGCTCTAGTGAGGGAAGAGGGGGGAGGAAGCAGGGAGAGGCTCCAGCAGCAGATATGGACACAATGCTTGGAGATGTAGAGATCTGTGTAGGGCTGACACTGTAGGGCTCAGGGATGATTTTACTTGCCTCAGGAGTGACATCATGATCTACACCGCTACTTATATTTATGTTGGGGTTTGTGCAATGTATGCATTCTGCTCACCACTTTAAGGAGTGTACAGTGTCAACAGCCAATTGAAATGCCAGTGTTTTCCTTGAGACTTCATATAAGAACAGGTATGCCCATACGTAAACCAATGTTTCCATCTAGATTTTGTTCACCTTTTCCTGATGTTTTCTTCAAAGCGATAGTGGCTAGAGTAGGCGTCTCAAACTCCCAGCCCACAGGCCAAGCCTATCCGGAGTGATGGCCAATCCAGCCTGGGATGTCCAGCAGGAGCGGAGGGTGACTATCCATTACCAGCCCTTATGCCCTGTGCCTCTTCCCTCCATCGTTCTACCCTCTTCTCCCCTTTGTCCCTGAGCATATGGCTTTAGGGATCGCCAGGGGGAGCTGGCTTCACACAGATGGGCAGTAGTTGCGCCCCCCCCTACAGTCTCCACAATGGCAAAAGCCACAGGGGAAGTGGAGCACAATTTTCTCAGAAGGGTAACCATGTTAGTCTATATGTGGAACCTTAGAAGACTTAATGGATTTATTTGAACATAAGCTTTTCCTGTTACAGACTAACTCAACTACCTCTCTGAAGCTATTGATTATGGCTATGCAACATTTAAATATGCACTTAACTGTGCCCTTCCTTCAACTTCTCAACCTCATACTTTGCTAATTTTTTTGTTATATTATGTGTGACTATGCTTTACTGCATATTTGAGGGTTAACCAAAGCCTCCGATGCATAGTCAGACATACGGTTTGCTGAAGTAGCTTGTATAAATTGATTTTTAAATTGCTTATTGTTGGACTATCATTCATTTTGATAAGTTGACTCTGAGATGTTAACGCAGCATGGGCTTGGATCAATATGATTCTGAAAAAGCCCATTTTGATTCAGGAATATATGCAAATGTGCTTATACACAACCGTTTTAGGACATGATACAAAACCCACTGAAGTCAACAGATTTCCATGCATTTCAGTGATTTTGGATCAAGGATCTGAAAATCAGACTTTGCAGTTTTCTGCTTATTTATGTTTTCTTCATCTGCATATTTTACCTTTGCAGTGCTTCCACAGGTGACAAATTAGTTTTTATTTTGCTCACAATAGTAACATTGCATTTGTATTGACAATATTACTCACTGCACTGGCTTATAATCTTAATGGTAAAATATACTTTATTGCATGAGCACTAAATGTTTCAGTCTTTTTTGATCAAGGAAGTTAATCTTTACAAACGTTATTATTGCTGAAACAAAATACAGGACCATGTAGCACTTTAAAGACTAACAAGATGGTTTATTAGATGATGAGCTTTCGTGGGCCAGACCCACAGACTAACACGGCTACATCTCTATCACTGTTATTATTGCTATCTTTCTGGCCTTAGGTAAATGTTTGCCTGGCTACGGAACAATTTCATTTTGGAACTGTGCATATCCACACGTTAAATGGAAAATGAATTAGTTGTGTGGACCCTCGCCTTGTTATTTCCAAATAAGGGGAGTTATTTTGAAATAACTCCTCAGTGTAGATAGTCCCATAGGAACTAGAAAATGTATTAAGTCATGAAATTTCATGGCAAAAAACCCACTTCGTTGGATAAGATAACATAAGAACGGCCGTACTGGGTCAGACGAAAGATCCATTTATCCCAGTAGCCTGTCTGCCGACAGTGACCAACACCAGGTGCCCCAGAGAGGTTGGACCGAAGACAATGATCAAGCAATTTGTCTCCTGCCATCCTTCTCCAGCCTCTGACAAACAGAGGCCTGGGACACCATTTCTATCCCCTGGCTAAAAGCCTTTTATGGACCTAACCTCCATGAAATTATCTAGTTTCTCTTTAAACTCTGTTATAGTCCTAGCCTTCACAGCCTCCTCTGGCAAGGAGTTCCACAGGTTGACTACACGCTGTGTGAAGAAGAACTTTCTTTTATTAGTTTTAAACCTGCTACCCATTAACTTCATTTGGTATCCTCTAGTTCTTCTATTATGGGAACTAATAAATAAGTTTTCTGTATTCACCCTCTCAACACCACTCATGATTTTATATACCTCTATCATATCCCCCCTCAGTCTCCTCTTTTCTAAACTGAAAAGTCCCAGTCATTTTAACCTCTCTTCATATGGGACCCGTTCCAAACCCCTAATAATTTTAGTTGCCCTTTTCTGAACCCTTTCTAAGGCCAAAATATATTTTTTATGTGAGGAGACCACATCTGTATCAAGATGTGGGCATACCATAGTTTTATACAGGGGCAGTAAGATATTCTGTGTCTTATTTTCTATCCCTTTCTTAATAATTCCGCCGCTGCACACTGTGTGGAAGTTTTCAGAGAACTATCCATGATAACTCCAAGATCTCTTTCCTGATTTGTCATAGCCAAATTAGCCCCCATCATACTGCACCTATAGTTGTGGTTATTTTTCCCAATGTGCATTACTTTAAACTTATCCACATTAAATTTCATTTGCCATTTTGTTGCCCAATCACTCATTTTGGAGAGATATTTTTGATAGAGTGGAAATTACAGATCCTAGGATATATACTACATCAAAAGAAGTCATCTGTCAATTATATGACCAGTGTTAAAGAGGTTAATTAAGTCAGGGTTGATGTGTGTCATTCATAGCATTTGATTTGGAGATACAAATATCAAAAGGTGGAGAAATTGCCTTTTTAGTGCATTGACCAGTTAAGGTCTTTATTCAAGCCCAAGGTGATAGTATCAAACTTGCAAATGAACTCAAATCCAGCTGTCTCCCTCTGTAATCAGGTGATTAAATTATTTTATAGAAGAATGGCTCCTTTAAAACCCATTATTGAATGTCTGCAGAGGTTAAAATGTTCCCTTACAGGTTTACATTTGTTACTATTCCTGATGTCTGATTTATGTCTATTTCTCCTACTGAGACTGTCCAGTTTAGCCAATATACATGGCAGAGGAGCATTGCTAGCTCTTAATATCATATATCACTTTAGTGATGTGCATGTGTATGAGCGCCTGATGTTGCGGCTTATATGGTTAGGTCCTATGACGGTGTCACTTGTATAGATATGTGAACAGAGTTGGCAACGAGGTTTATTGCAGGCGTAGAATCCTGGGTAAATATCTGTGGTATGGTGTGTGGCTACTGGTAAGTATTTGCTTCAGACTGGGGGCTGTATGTAGGTGGGGACCTGTTAATCCCAGCACACTGAGATAAAATGCAGCCTAAAAAATGCAAAATCACCTTTAATTGTGCAAGCTTTCAAAATTATGTTCATGTTACAATACAAGGAGCCAAAGAGAAGGGGAAAAAAAAGCTTCCTCAAATATTAAAATACTTTGAGGTGCATTGTTTTATGTAATTACCATAAAAATAGTGGATATCATATTGAATAAAGCAGCTCTTTAATATGATGACAGGAGCTACAGTTAGAGTGAAAAAAGAAAAAGTTATTGTAGTAATTGAAATTGAAAATAAATTGAAGTCTTTTGTACATTTACTACTGCAGTTACTAGTGAACAACAGGAGCGCATCGAAAGCCTTTAGATGAAGGGGTGCAATTTACTTAAAGTATGGTTGCTTCCTGAATTAGACTTCTCTTGTAAATTGATTTTAACCCTTTTTCTCATTCTTACACATAGAATAGTATAGAAAGACATGTTATATCTGATTCTTCAGATCCTAATTAGCAATAGCTGATTCAACACCTGCTTCACTGTAGCAAAACACTAATCATAAAATGGATGCATCAAAATATTTATCTACAAAAACACTACTCTATGCACACATGTCACTAGTACTTAGCAGCAGCATGTAGCACTTAGTATTATATATTGATTATTGCAATTTTAAGGCCAGCTGCACTTTAAAATTTCACAGTCATATGTTGCGTAATCCCATAATTCAGACATATCAAAGATGATCAGGCCATAAACAGTCCTAAATAAAGTAGATGATAATGATCCAATAGCTGCTGCATCACAATGACACTGTGACTTAACATAAGAAAGGCCAGAATCAAGTGATTCCCTCCCCTATCACCCATTCCCACCTTCTGACAAATATAGGCTAGGGACACCATAACTATCCCATCTAGCTAATAGCCATTGATGGCCCTATCCTCTCTGATTTATCTAGTTATTTTTGGACCCTGTTAAAGTCCTGGTCTTCACAATATCCTCTGGCAAGGAGTTCCATAGGCACTGCATGAAGAAAAGCTTCCTTTTGTTGTTTTAAACCTGCTACCAATTAATTTCATTTGGTGAGCCCTAGTTCTTGTGTTATGGGAAGCTAATAACTTCTCCTTATTTACTTTCTCCACACCAGTCTTGATTTTTTTAGACCTCTATCATATCCCTCCTTAGTCTCCTCTTTTCTAAGATGAAAATCCCAGGCTACGTCTACACTGGCATGAATTTCCAAAAATGCTTTTAACGGAAAAGTTTTCCGTTAAAAGCATTTTTGGAAAAGCGCGTCTAGATTGGCAGGATGCTTTTCCGCAAAAGCACTTTTTGTGGAAAAGCGTCCATGGCCAATCTAGACGCGGTTTTCTGCAAAAAAGCCCCAATCGCCTTTTTCCCTATCGGGGCTTTTCTGCGGAAAACAGTACTATGCTATCTACACTGGTCCTTTTGCGCAAAAGTCTTTCGGAAAAAGACTTTTGCCCAAACGGGAGCAGCACAGTTTTTAAGGAAAAGCACTGATGATTTTACATGAGATCGTCAGTGCTTTTCCGGAAATTCAAGTGGCCAGTTTAGATAGCTGACAAGTTTTTCCGCAAAATCAGGTGATTTTGAGGAAAAACTTGCAAGTCTAGACATAGCCCCAGTCTTTTTAATCTCTCTTCATATGGCATCCATTGCAAATCCCTAATAATTTCTGTTGCCTTTTTCTGAACCTTTTACAATAGCAGTATATCTTTTTTGAGAATAGGTGACCACATCTGTATGCAGTATTCAAGTATTCAAAGAATTTTAATAGATGGGCGAGTCATGATTTCCCTTTATAGAGAACATGTTGATGTTTTCTCCAACAAATGTTTATCTATGTGTCTGACAATTCTATCCTTTACTATAGCTTCAAATCATATGCCCAGTACTGACTTTAGACTTACTGGTCTATAATTGCCAGGATCACCTCTAAAGCCCTTTCTAAAGATTGGTGTCACATTAGCTATCTTCCAGACATTTTTTACAGGGAGGATAATTAATCACTATGAAAAACTCACCTGGGGATTCATAAATTTTAAGGCCAAAAGAAACCATTGTAGTCTTCTGATCTGACTACCTGCATAAAACAAACCACAGGACTTCTTGAATTAATTCTTATTTAAATTAGAGCACATCTGGTACAAGTGGTAGATTCTGACATCTTTAGAGGAAGATTGAGTCTTTGTAAAAGACACTTTAATTCAGCCAGACAATATGGGTTTCCTAGTGTAGAAAAGCATTGAAATTCTATGGTTGATATGAAATGTTGTACTAAATATAAAAGGGTTCTACCAGTGAACTGCATTCTGATTAGACTGAACAAAAAGAAAGAGGCAAAAGGACTAGACATAAAGTGAGAGTATTCCAAAGTATCGGTTGTAGGTTTTCCAAAGTATCCATGGGTTGGGTACTTCAAAGGCCATCATTGCTCTGTTTATTTTGGAATGATATTATTTAAAGGAAAGTTAATTTAGACTAAACCTTTTACCTCATTTTAATAGCAGTGTAAGGGGCCATACTGAGTTACCTGTAGTTAAAAACACATTTTTCCTGATTTTTTCAGCTGCCTTAAGACATTGGCATATGAAATGTAAAGGTCTAATCCTGGCATCCTCAACTGTTACCATGACAATCCAATTGAAAATCAAACCCAGGAATTTACCCATAAAGACACAGTGGCTTATGTGAAGGATGAACTACCAGACTCATTTTTATTTTCATGGATTTTGTTCAGTTAAAGTCAAACAAATGTATTTATTTTATATTTACTTTCTATGGTTTTATTTTGATATTTTGTTTCAGTTAATGTTTTTGATGGAAGTTTATAAAATGCATGTGAGTTATCAAAGAGACTGGAACACCTATATTAAGCCTATTCCAGAATCCTTGATAAATAGGAAGTGACAGGTTCTTTTAAAAACACAGTAATTTTGCAGTAGACATCTCTGAGATAAATGTGTTGTAAATAAGGTTATAAAAGTGTGCGGAAAATATTTATTCAATCCATGTACTGTAGCCAATTTTTAAAGCATAATGTATTAGTCACATTTTATTTTACTTCCTTCTCAAAGGCACGACAAAAACCTTAAAGGAAAGCCTTCCATACCAAATCCGGAACAGCACAAAACAGGATCACTTGTGGTTTTGATTCTTCAATTTACAGCTGAAAAATTATATCAGAAACAAAACTAAATAAACAAACAAACAAACAAACAAACAAGAGTTCCTGGCTGATACCAGAAACAAAGTTTATTTTTAATGTTACTAAAAGAGGCTGGTTATTTACCCGTGCAGCAACAGTAGTTCTTCAAAATGTGCTGTGAAAATGTATATTCTATTATAGGTATACGTGCTCCCAAATCTTCTGAGACAGAGCTGAGGACATAAAAGTGGCTTGGCAGTTACTTCCCATATTATTCTTATACACCACCATCTATCTGAAGTTGTGAGGAAGGTGGGAGGATCATGCAATGTATATGTGTACAACACCTCTCAAAGCACAACAATTATTGTATGGGTAAATAACTATATTTTCTCCTTTGATTGAGTGATTGTACATATATGCATTCTACTCTAGGTGACACACCAGCACTTTCCATACAGATACTGGATTGTTCAACCAGAAATCGTAATACTGATTGCTGAATAGAGTGTCATCTTGAGAAACCTGTTTAATAATAATGTAATGTCAAGAGAACATATGTATGCTGGTGCTTTGCATTGCCCATTAAAAGAAAGTTGCTCAAAAAGACTGATGAAGTGGAATGAGCCATAGCAGAATAAGCTGTTATCCTTGGTAGAGGAGAGACCTTTGCAAGATCATAGCAAAGCCTTATGCAGTCTGAAATCCAGTGTGAAATACACAGAGATGTAACATGCTGGCCCCTTTATTCTTTTCGCATAGGCTACAAAGAGTCAGAGAAGATCTGAAAGACTTTATACTGTCCTGGTAAAATGCCAAAGCCATGAGACTATGCAAGGTGCAAAACTTTTCTTTCGCCTTGGAGGAATGAATTTTGGAAAGAATATTAGGAGATGAATAATCTAATTTAGGTGGAATGCTGATATCACTAGAGGTATAAATTAGGGTATCACAGAAGATAGACTGTGAAAAACAATGAAAAGAGGGTTGGTTAAAAGTGCCTAGAGCTCTGAGAGTCTCCTAGCAGAGGTAACTGCTATTAAGATAATGATGGCAAAGGATTGGAAGGGACTAAGTGGGACAGTACTTCAATTAGATAATGGAATGGAAATGGAAAGGTACATGCTAAAAAGACATTTTAGAAAACTGGAAGTCAAGGGGATGTGAAAGCCACATCTCGAGTATTGCGTCCAGTTCTATGCCCCCCCCCCCCCCATAGAAAGGATGTGGATGCACTGGAGAGGGTCCAGTGCAGGGCAACCAAAATGATTAGGGGGCTAGAGCACATGACCTATGAGGAGAGGCTGAGGGATTTGGGCTTATTTAGTCTGCAGAAAAGAAGAGTGAGGGGGGATTTGATAGCAGCCTTCAACTTCCTGAAGGGAGATTCCAAAGGAGATGGAGAGAGGCTGTTCTCAATAGTGATGGATGGCAGAACAAGGAGGAATGGTCTCAAGTTACAGTGAGGAAGGTCTAGGTTGGATACTAGGAAAATCTATTTCTTTAGGAGGGTGGTGAAGTACTGCAATGGGTTACCTATGGAAGTAGTGGAATCTCCATCCCTAGAGGTTTTTAAGTCTTGAAAAAGCCCTGGCTGGGTTAATTTAATTGGGATTGGTCTTGCTTTGGGCAGGGGGCTGGACTCGATCACCTCCTAAGGTCTCTTCCAGCCCTATGATTCTATGAAGACCTAGCCACTGCAGGATGTTCTGCAGATGTGGAAGATAGGTCAGCTCTCACTAAACTGAGACACCAGAGGATTTCAGATAAAGCAAGAATTCAAGTATGTATCTAATCTCTATGCACTTGCTGATGAATTGCGACATCCCACTCAGATCAAAAACTTTTTTTTTCTATTTAGCTATATATGTGATTTTGGTGCAATCCCTTCTGCTGCTCCCCAAAGTGATCTGAATATCTCAGGACCATAGTCTCTCCTGATTGCTCAACTAGAAATCATCAAGCAGGTGAGTTGGAGTGACTGCGGATAAGGATTCAATTCCTTGCCTTGGTTTTGAGACAAAAGATCCTGAGTGACCAATTGGTAGATGGCATAGGTCTGTGGACTAGTATTGTCTTAGACAGGTAGGTGCTACAAAAATTGAAATTGGCTTGTCTCTTTTCTGCTTCCTGATTGATCTCAGAATTAGATGGGCAAGGGAGTGCATACAACAGGTGGACTGATCATGGGAGAAGAAAAGTATCTGTTATGAAACCTAGGGTGCAACCTATCCTGGAGCAGAACTCCCATCAAAGGTTTCTGAATCGCCCTGCCCATATACTTGTTGACACCCTGAAAGAATTTTAATAGATTAGTGAGGCGTGATTCTCTTAACAAAAGCTATATTGATTCTTTCCAACATGTTATATTTCCCTACCTTTCTGATAATTATGTTATTTACTGTTAAATCAATCACTTTGTCTGGTACTTGGCTTACTGGCCTGTCAGTCCCAGAATTGCCTCTGGATTATTTGTTTTTTAAAGTGATGTTACATTTGTTACTCTCAAAGTCACCTGACATGGAAACTCAGGGTACGTCTACACTACAGCGCTAGTTCGAACTAACTTAGTTCGAATTAGTTAATTCGAACTAAGCTAGTTCGAACTAACGCATCTAGAACTAAAAACTAGTTCGAACTAGCGTTTTGCTAGTTCGAACTAGTAAGTCCACATTGAGTGGACTCTGAACAGGGCTTAAGGATGGCCGGAAGCAATGCCGGCAGGGCATAAAAGGAGGACTTAGAGCATGGAGATGCTGTCTCAGGCTAGCCGAGGGCTGCGCTTAAAGGGTCCCGACCCCCACCCCGGACACACAGTTCTAAGGGGTGCCCCGCTTGCAAAGAAGTTCTGGCTTGGAGTGCCCTGAGTGCCCACACTGGGCACATCACACCACTCGGCCATCAGCCCGGCTGCACTTGCCGCAGGCTGCCATCTGGGGAGAGGGAGTAATTGGGGGGCTGCAGGAGAGCTTCCACCCCCAGAAGCCCGCAGAGCCAGCCCAGTCCTCCCCATCGGGGGCTCGTACCCCATTCGTCCCTCACCTCCTTCCACTTACCCTTCCCTAGCCCCCCTTCCTGATGTACAAAATAAAGGACAATTGTGGTCAAAAATAGAATCTCTCTTTATTGAACAAAACTGGGGGAGACTGGGAAAAGGAGGTGGGGGAGAGGAAGAGAGAGGCTGGGAGAGGGGAGGGCAACTAAAATGATCAGGGGTTGGGAACAGGTCCCATATGAAGAGAGGCTAAAGAGACTGGGACTTTTCAGCTAAGAAAACAGGAGACGGAGGGGGGACAGGATAGAGGTCTCTAAAAGCAGGAGTTGGGTGGAGAGGGTGCATACAGAAAAGTTCTTCATGAGTTCCCATAAAGAAGGACTAGAGGACACCAAAGGAAAGGAATGGGTAGCAGGCTTCAAACTAGTAACAGAAAGTTCTTCTTCACAAAGCAAAGAGTCAACCTGTGGAACTCCTTGCTGCAGGAGGCTGTGAAGGCTAGAACTAGAACAGAGTTGAAAGGGAAGTGAGATAAAGTGATGGAGGTTGGGTCCATGGAGTGGTATTAGCCAGGGGGTAGGAGTGGTGTCCCTGCCCAAAGTTTGTGGAAGGCTGGAGAGGGATGGCACGAGACAAATGGCTTGGTCATTGTCTTCGGTCCATCCCCTCCAGGGCCCCTAGGGTTGGCTGCTGTCGGCAGACAGGCTACTGGGCTAGATGGACCTTTGGTCTGACCCAGGACGGCCATTGTAAGCTCAGGGCTCAGTGTCGGGGGTCTCAGTGGACCCCCTTGATTTTCATGCACACCTGGTCCTGGGTGGCCAGGCTGGCAGCTCTCCTGCCCTAGACGGCCACTTTCCTGTGCCTAGTGCAGAGATCGTGGACGAGGTCCACGATGTCCGCACTAGCCCAGGAAGGTGCCCGCCTCTTGCGGTCCAGGGCAAGCTCCCGGGAGCCGCCAGCGTGGTCCCGGCAAGAGGGGGTGGGCTGGGGGGCATCGGGTGGGTGGCTCTGTGCCGTGCCAGGTGCAGGGTCTGCTAGCTGGGTGCTGGCAGGCTTGCACCTGGCACGGGCACCGTAGCCAGCCCGTGCCCCTTTAAGGGGTCCGGGGCCGGGAGGGGGGCATAGAGTTTCCCTGGTGTTGGCCAGAGTGGCCACCAGGGAAAGCTGGGGAGGGCTAGCCTCCCACTAGTTCGAACTAAAGGGCTACACAGCCCTTAGTTCGAACTAGCTAGTTCGAACTAGGCGTTAGTCCTCGTAAAATGAGGTTTACCTAGTTCGAACTAAGCTCTCCGCTAGTTCGATTCAAATTCGAACTAGCGGAGCGCTAGTGTAGCACCTATTAAAGTTAGTTCGAACTAACGTCCGTTAGTTCGAACTAACTTTGTAGTGTAGACATACCCTCAGTTAAACAACAGGATACATTCCATAGTGAGTAGTTTTTCCATTTCACTTCTGAGTTCCTTTAGAATTCTTGGTTCAGTATCATCTGGTGACTTATTCCTGCCTCTTGTCAATTTGTTCTAAAACTTTCTATATTGACATCTCAATCTGGGACATGTCCCCTAATGGAATGACTCAGGTGTGTCAACCTTCAGTTTTAAGCCTAGATGAGGGAACAAGTGTCTGATGACAAGGATTCTATTTTTGATGCAGCTGCTTTACATTCCAGAATCATCCAGGTAGGGAAAATGCAAATAGGCCACTACCGCCATCAAAAACATAGTGAACACCTTTGGAGCCCAGTTGCCTGAAAGGAAGCATCATTGGTAGTGCTTGTCACCTCCTACTCGAATGAAAGATACCTTCTGTGGCCAGGGCATAAAGGATAAAGACCACCTTTTTTTAAGTAATCAGGAAGTACCAGGAACAGAAAACCTTCCCTCTGTCTTAAGGAACATCATATCTCCTTCCCAATTCCAAAAGACACTCTACTTCCTGAAGTAAAACAGTCTTGTGAGATGGACTCCTGCCAAAAAAAGACAGAGAATATGTTTTAGGAAAGAGAAGGGAGGTGAGCTAGATGACATATCTCTCATTTACTATGCTGAGCAACCCCTTATCTGATGTAATCTCTTTCTAAGCACTCTAAAAGAGAGAGGGACAATTCTGAATGCAAGATGAGAAATGTCTGGAGTGCTATCATTTATCAAGAAGTCAACATTACTGCTTTAAAGCCAATGATGTCTGGAGAGAAGGATTTGCTCTGAATAGCACTATCAATGTCAAGGAGGCTGAGAGATTTTTTTCTGTAGGCACCCTGCTGCCTCAGCTGGTATATTGATCTTTAATACATTTGTAGTTTTAACAGTTTCCTTTTGTTACCACAGTGTAGACATCACAAAGAAGAGGATGTATAGGAATATTTTAATGCACACTAGCATCATCAGTCATTTGAGCAAAAATTTAGACCCTTCAAAAGATAAGTCTTTTATAGTGTTTAGTAGCTCCCTTGGGATGCCAGTGGCCTGAAGCCAAGAGTAGTCTCTCATTGAGATGGTTGTCGCCAGGGAGTGAGAAGTAGTGTCAGACATATCCATTTTCACTTGTAGAGATGTTTGGGCAGTGAGATATGCTTCAGAGACTATAGCAAGGAACTTTTCTTTATTCCTTGGGCTATTTGTCACAAATGCTGAAATTGGTGACCAGTTAAAAAGGTATATTTTGATAAATGGTGCTTAAAATTTTCACCCTCATTCTTTTTTTGTGGATAGGATTTTCTGTTGTGAACTATAGTCTCTTTAACTCCTCATCTTTGGGGGTAGCCCTGTATTGAGATTAGTCTGGTTCAGGGTGAGTAGTGAAATAATCAAATTCCTTCTTTGGAATCTGTCAGCCCATTTAGCAGAGGCTTAGATAGAGTCTAAAGTATTTCAATGTGTTTGCATCAGTTCTAAAAAGTCTATATTAATGAGGAGGGATACCTTCCTGGAGCAAAAGTTTAAAAATATCTAATAGTTTATGTGGGTTATCTTAGAAAAGCTACATCTAACCCCCCTGCTCATGAGGTTTTGAAATATTTAATGTTCTCAGAAGCAGGTGATACTGACTCTTGTGTGATGGCCTCATCTGGGGAAGAGTAAGAAACTTAAGGATGAAAATCATGGGGCTCTTTCCTTCCCTCATCCTCTTCTATGGGCCCTAACAATGGAGAAGATTGAGGGATCTTCCTTAGAAATTTCCTTAGGAGAATCTTCCTTAGAAATTTCCAATAAGGTGACTTGGATATTTTCCGTATAAAATAAGGTGGTCTAGAAGTTCATGAAGAAGTTCAAGATGTCTAATAAAGACCAGGAGGCTAGTTCCATTTTTTGTACTCCCCACAATGGTGGGTATATAGAGTTCTCTTTGTATGAATGTTTACGTACTCTTTGGTCTGAGCATCTTTAGAACATGGCGTGCATGTGTACTGAAAAGACTCTGAAGTAGATATATGTCTATAGTGGTCAGAGCCTGAAAGTAAAGATTTATAAGCGTCCTTAGGTGAATGGAGAAGGTGTTCAAGTTGGCTTTAGTTGAAGTTCTTCTATCTGTAAATAAGTTCAAACAGGAAATTTGTTCTTCAGATGCTCCTGGGCTAACCAAATTAGGCAGATTTTATGCCTATGCATAAAAAGGATCAGAGTACTGTGTGCAGCACGTTGCTGGAATCCTGAGCATTTCTTCATACTAAATCTCTGAATAAGAGAACGAACCATTTGAACAAGCCAAACTCTGCTAACTATAACAACTAACTATATACAACTAGAGAAAATATCTTTCTAAATGCAGGCTAATTGAAGATGTACAGTGACAGGGAGATTCTAATTCTCAGCATGGGCAGTAGGAAGGAACTGAGAGGGAGGTAGAGACCACCCTCTTTTATGCCCTTCAAGAAGAATTTAGGGACTATCATTTTGCTTCTCAGTCAGAGGCCACATCAGTGAGGGTTTGTTTGGTTTTTTTGCTTCTCACAAGTGTGTGGCCCTCGACTGATTTTTCTGTGGCTCAGCGGTCCCCAATCCAAAAAAGGTTCCCCACCCCCTTTATATAGCCAGACTTGGCTCTGAGGTACATGTGCAATACCATGCCTTCTAGGGAGTTGCATGTGTGTAGTGGAAATACATAGATACGATCCAGAATGGCTTTACATTTGAATTCAACAACCATTCACATATATGATACAAAAATGTGGGAGGTTATGTGCTAATATAAGCTTCCAATTGCTCAACTTCTGACTCATATCTCTAGCCTTTCAAGGTTTTCTTTCAATATGGCACCTCAAAAAAGGACTCTTATCCTTTTCTCTGTCTCATGCCAGTATCTAAAAATGCCCTACATTTCTAACATGCTTCTTAGCCTTTCCAATGTACCCCCATAGGCTCATCCTATCCTAGACACAAATCCAACAGACACATGATTTCCCTTTTGCCACAGCCAATTTAGGGTTCCATTTTTCATTCACTGTTTCAGGTTCTCTTTAAAACAGCTCAAATTACATTTTATCCTTCCTGAAGACACAGCTATTCAGAACATGTAAGAAACCAAGAAGGGACGTGTAAAAAGAGACCAGAGATCTATTAGGCTGTGGTCCTAAATGCTGGTCAGTCAGCTCTTCACAATCCAGAAGGATTATAGAGGTCACTTCTGGCAATACACCTGCCTGGAGGATGACAGTTCTATTTTGCACCAGCTTACAAGGTTTTGAACATTTGGGCTGTGTCTAGACTGGCAAGTTTTTCCGGAAAATCATCTGCTTTTCTGGAAAAACTTGCCAGCTGTCTACACTGGCCGCTTGAATTTCCGGAAAAGCACTGACGATCTCATGTAAAATCATCAGTGCTTTTCCGGAAAAACTATGCTGCTCCCATTTGGACAAAAGCCTTTTTCCGAAAGACTTTTGTGCAAAAGGGCCAGTGTAGACAGCATAGTACTGTTTTCTGCAAAAAAGCCCCGATTGCGAAAAAGACAATTGGGGCTTTTTTTTTTGCGGAAAACCGCGTCTAGATTGGCCACGGACACTTTTCCACAAAAAGTGCTTTTGCGGAAAAGCATCCTGCCAATCTAGATGCACTTTTCCGAAAATGCTTTTAACGGAAAACTTTTCCGTTAAAAGCATTTTTGGAAAATCATGCCAGTGTAGATGTAGCCTTGGTGTTCTTCTGTGTTAACCATTTCAGAAAACACAGAATTATGTCAATTGTGTAAGATAGGAGATTTGTCTTTGTTTGTCCATTCTTACACAGGTGATTAGGCCACTAACCTTGGATGTGAGAAATCAAGGATCCAATCTCTGCTCTGCCTGACTCAGAGAAGTTTTTCAGCCCAAATCACTCTGAATCAGGCACAGTAGGGAACTTTGTCTCCCATATGACAGGCCTGTGCTCTAACCATCAAGCTACAGAGTGTTAGAAAATCAGTGTTTCTCTATTTATTTTAATTTAAAATGTTCCAGTGAGCTCCTTCTGCCACTCCATTCCTCATTAAAAAGATGCACATCATTGTGGTATGATCAAAAATTGCAGAGGAGGATGAGGTGAGAGTTCATATTGGTTAAGTGGAGAAGTAGAAACTTTTCCAAATTCATGAAAGGTTCAAGGGTTCCTCATGGAGAAAAGAATGGTTCATGGCAGTTTCTTCATATATATATCATAGAATCATAGAGTACTAGGACTGGAAGGGACCTCAAGAGGTCATCAAGTCCAGTCCTCTGCCCTCATGGCAGGACCCAGTACTGTCTAGTCCATCCCTAATAGACATTTATCTAACCTACCCTTAAATGTCTCCAGAGATGGAGATTCCACAACCTCCTTAGGCAATTTATTCCAGTGTTTAACCACCCTGACAGTTAGGAACTTTTTCCTAATGTCCAACCTAAACCTCTCTTGCTGCGGTTTAAGCCCATTGCTTCTTCTTCTATCCTCAAAGTCCAAGAAGAACAATTTTTCTTCCCCCTCTTATGACAAACTTTTAGATGCCTGAAAACCCCTCTCAATCTTCTCTTTTCCAAACTAAACAAGCCCAATTCTTTCAGTCTTCCTTCATAAGTCATGTTCTCTAGTCCTTTAATCATTCTTGTTGCTCTTCTCTGGACCTTCTCCAATTTCTCCACATCTTTCTTGAAATGTGGTGCCCAGAACTGGACACAATACTCCAATTGAGGTCTAATCAATGTAGAGTAGAGTGGAAGAATGGCTTCTCATGTCTTGCTCACAACACACCTGTTAAAGCATCTTAGAATCACGTTTTCTTTTTTTGCAACAGCATCACACTGTAGACTCATATTTAGTTTGTGGTCCACTATAACCCCTATATCCCTTTCTCCAGTACTCCTTCCTACACAGTCAGTTCGCATTCTGTATGTATGAAATTGATTGTTCCATCCTAAGTGGAGAACTCTGCATTTGTCCTTATTAAAATTCATCCTGTTTACCTCAGATCATTTATGCAATTTGTCCAGATCATTTTGAACTATGACCTATCCTCCAAAGCAGTTGCAACCCCTCCCAACCTGGTATCATCTGCAAACTTAATAAGCGTACTCTCTATGCTGATATCTAAATATTAAACAGAACTGGTCCCAAAACAGGCCCCTGCAAAACCCCACTTGTTATACCTTTCCAGTAGGATTGTGAACCATTAATAACTACTCTCTCAGAATGGTTATCCAGCCAGTTATGCACCCACCTTACAGTAGCCCCATCATGAGAGACCGTATCAAATGACTTACTAAAGTCTAGGTAGGCCACATCCACTGCCTCTCCCCTATCCACAAACTCGTTATCCTATCAAAGAAAGCTATCAGATTGGTTTGACAGGATTTGTTCTTTACAGATCCATGCTGGCTGTTCCCTATCACCTTATTATCTTCCAAGTGTTTGCAGATTGATCCCTTAATTACTTGCTCCATTATCTTTCCTGGCACAGAAGTTAAACTGACTGGTCTGTAGTTTCCTGGGTTGTTCTTTTTTTCCCTTTTTATAAATGGGCACTATATTTGCCCTTTTCCAGTCTTCAGGAATCTCTTCTGTCTTCCATGATTTTCCAAAGATGATAGCTAAAGGCTCAGATACCTCCTCTATCAGCTCCTTGAGTATTCTAGGATGCATTTCATCAGGCCCTGGTGACTTGCAGACACCTAACTTTTCTAAGTGATTTTTAACTTGTTCTTTTTTATTTTATCTTCTAAATCTACCCCATTTCCACTAGCATTCACTATGTTAGGCATTCCTTCATCAGACTTCTCGGTGAAGACCAAAACAAAGACGTCATTAAGCATCTCTGCCATTTCCAAGTTTCCTGTTATTATTTCTCCTTCATCACTGAGCAATGGGTCTACCCTTTCCTTGGTCTTCCATTTGCTTCTAATATATTTATAGAATATCTTCTTGTTTCCATTTTTGCCTGTAGTTAGTTTGAGCTTGTTTTGTGCCTTTGCCTTTCTAATCTTGCCCCTGCATTCCTGTGTTGTTTGCCTATATTCATCCTTTGTAATTTGTCCTAGTTTCCATTTTTTATGAGACTCCTTTTTTATTTTTAGATCGTGCAAGATCTCCTGGTGAAGCCAACGCAGTCTTTTGCCATATTTTCTATCTTTGCTATGCAGTGGAATAGCTTGCTTTTGGGCTCTTAATAATGTCCCTTTGAAAAACTGCCAACTCTCTTCAGTTGTTTTCCCCTCAGTCTTGATTCCCATGGGACCTTACCTACAAGCTCTCTGAGTTTACCAAAAACTGCCTACCTGAAATCCATTCGCTAATTTGCTGTTCTCCCTTCTACCATACCTTAGAATCATGAACTCTATGATTTCATGATCACTTTCATCCAAGCTGCCTTCCACTTTCAAATTCTGAACCAGTTCCTCCCTATTTGTTAAAATCAAATCTAGACCAGCTTCCCCCCAGTAGCTTTTTCAATCTTCTGAAATAAAACGTTGTCTTCAATGCAATCCATGAACTTATTGGATAATGTGTACCCTGCTGTGTTCGTTTCCCAACATATATCTGGATAGTTGAAGTCCCCTATCACCAAATCCTGTACTTTGGATGATTTTGTTAGTTGTTTAAAAAAAGCCTTATCCACCTCTTCTGCCTGGGTTGGTGGCCTGTAGTAGATGCCTAGTATGACATCACCCTTGTGTTTTACCCCTTTTAGCCTAACCCAGAGACTCTCAACATGATGATCTCCTACGTCCATCTCTACCTCAGTTTAAGTGTGTACATTTTTAATATATAAGGCAACACCTCCTTCCTTTTTTTCCCCATCTGTCCTTCCTGAGTAAGCTGTATCCTTCTAAACCAATATTGCAATCAAAGTCTCTGTGATGCCAACAATGTCATAGCTGAATTTATTTATTAGCACTTCCAGTTCTTCCTGCTTATTATCCAAACTTCTTGCATTCGTGTATAGGCATCTAAGATACTGATTTGATCTTGCCTCCCAGTTCTGCCTTGTCCCTCTTTTCTCTCTGCTATTATAGCTCACACTCCCTCCCATTTCCAACCCATCTCCCAAGTCTCCATGTTCTTAACTTACCCATGGGCTTTGGTCACCTGTTCCTGTCGAACCTAATTTAAAGCCCTCCTCACTAGGTTAGCCAGTCTGTATCCAAATACGGTCTTCCCCTTCCTCAAAAGGTGAACACCATCCCTGCTTAGCAGTCCTTCCTGGAATAGCATCCTGTGGTCAAAGAAGCCCAAGCCCTCCTGGCAACACCATCTTCACAGCCAGGCATTCACCTCAAGGATGCACCTGTCTCTGCCTGGGCCCCTACCTTTGACAGGAAGGATTGAAGAGAATACCACCTGTGCTCCAAACTCCTTCAACCATAGTTCCAGAGCCCTGTAGTCACTCTTGATCCGCTCAGTGTCACACCTTGCAGTATCATTAGTGCCTGCATGAAAGAGTAGCATGAGGTAGTGGTCAGAGGGCCAGATAATCCTCGAAAATGCCTCAGTAACATCTTGGATACAGGCCCCTGGCAGGCAGCATACCTCCTGAGAAGACATCAGGATGACAGATGGGCTGTGTATATTTATAAGAACTGTAATACTCTTAATAACTGAGGCTTTATTTGAACGGCAGCACACATAGTGGCCAGCCGGAGACCTGAAAGCACCCTGGCAGCTGGGGAGTGGGTGGACTGGGGGGGGGGGGAGAGAAAACACCCTGGCAACCAGGGGGCAGTTGGAAGAATATAAAATACCCCCAATGGTTGGAGGTCTAGAAGAAGAGAAAATACCCCTAGCAACCAGAGGGGCCTGATGGAAAAGAAAATGCCCCTGGCAGCCAGTGGGGACTGGGCAAGAGAAAAGGCCCATGCTATATAGCATCCCCTACCCTGAGCCCCTCCTCATCCCCCAGCCCTCACTCATACACCTCTACCCTCAGCCTCCTGCACTTCCGCTCCTCACATCCCCCAGGCCCTGCCCTGACTCCTGTACCACACCACCAACCCCCTTCCTTGAAGGACCCAGGCAATGCCGGATAAGTCTGCTAGTCTAATACAGTTTATCATCAGAACATAATTCCTGATGGGTTTACTTTATGGTTGCTTTACTCCAGCCAATTCCCTAGATCAGCGGTTCTCAAACTTTTTGGGCTCCAGAGCCCTTTACATGAGTAAAAGTTTATGCGGCGCCCCAGCGGTCCACTGATTGTATGTGTTCATAGACTCATAGACTCATAGACTTTAAGGTCAGAAGGGACCATTATGATCATCTAGTCTGACCCCCTGCACAGCGCAGGCCACAGAATCTCGCCCACCCCTCTCAGAATAATCCTCTCACCTATGTCTCAGATATTGAAGCCTTCAAATACTTTGAAGGCCCCAACATGTAGAGAGTCCTTCAGCTGTGATTTGTGCCCAATGCTACAGAGGAAGGCGAAAAACCTCCAGGGCCTCTGCCAATCTACCCTGGAGGAAAATTCCTTCCTGACCCCAAATATGGCGATCAGCTAAGCCCTGAGCATGTGGGCAAGACTCACCAGCCAGACACCCAGAAAGTTCCCTATAATGAATGGTCAATTAGTTACCAAGATCATGTTATTTCATCCAACCATCCCCTTATCATAGAATCATAGAACTGGAAGAGACCTCAGAAGGTCGTCAAGTCCAGCCCTCCACTCTAGGCAGGACCAATCCCATCTAAATCAACCCGGCCAGGGTTTTGTCAAGCCGAGACTTAAACACCTCTAGGGATGGAGACTCCACTACTTCCCTAGGTAACCCATTCCAATGCTTCACTACCCTCCTAGTAAAATAGTTTTTCCTAATATCCAATCTGGACCTCTCCCACCACAACTTGAGACCATTGCTCCTTGTTCTGCCATCTGTCACTACTGAGAACAGCCTCTCTCCATCCTCTTTGGAACCTCCCTTCAGGAAGTTGAAGGCTGCTATCAAGTCCCCCCTTACTCTTCGCTTCTGCAGACTAAACAGACCCAAGTCCCTCAGCCTCTCCTCGTAGGTCATATGCTCCAGACCCCTAATCATTTTGGTTGCCCTCCGCTGGACCCTCTCCAATGCGTCCGCATCCTTTTTGTAGTGGGGGGCCCAGAACTGGACACAGTACTCCAGATGTGGCCTCACCAAAGCCGAATAAAGGGGAATAATGACATCTCTGGATCTGCTGGCAATGCTCCTCTTAATGCATGTTGTACCTATCCTATCGATGTTTCCAGTTTGTTAACCTTGCGGAACCCCTCAAGAGGTCTCGTGGAGCCCTGGGGCTCCACGGAGCATAGTTTGAGAAACATTGCCCTAAATCATCCTAAACAATTTTCACCCCACGTATTAGTGCTACACCTTTCAAATATCTATACACTCTAATTTATGCCCACCTTGAGTTATATGTCCAAGCTACAGTATTCTCTCTAACTAGACATACAGTTGAATGAATCAATCTATGCTAAGTGGGGACTTAAATTGATTCTACGGTGATGCTTATATTACTTTTTAGCTTGAAGTTAATTTTTTTCTGCAGTCTATAAGTTCCATCTTGTGGTATAGATTTATGTTTTCTTATGAAGTATTTAAGATTCATTTAGGAAGAGGTAATTCAATTAAAGGGTTGAGTTTAACAAACACTAGAGGTCAAAGTGAACAATGCTTCAGGAGGTTATAATATTTTAGCTTAGTATGTTTTTGAAATCTTTGTCAGAAATGGGAGCTTTTCTTTTCTTTCTATACCATTAGACAGTCTTTTTCCTTTTAAAAGTCTGATTCTAGGAGTATTGATCACTGGAGACAAGTACTTGTTTTGATTTTTGCTGTTTTCTTCTCTTTTGTTTGTCTTAGCTGTTGAAAAATGTGTTTCTTTGCCAAAGTTTCCTTTCTCAGTGGCACTATAAAAATATGTTGCTATAGTTGTCAAATTACTCTCTCATATAAGATAAGGAATGGCATAACAGTTCCAATGGCATAACTCCCATTTTGAAGGAGGAAAAAATCTTCAGACTAAATTGATTGTCCAAGTCGAGTTTGCTAAGAAAGCAAACAAAATACTAAAATACAAGTGGTATATTTCACGTAACAAAGATAATGGAAGAAGAAAAATTGGAATATCATGAAGTATGACGCATGAGACCATGTTTTACAGCTGCTCTCAAAGTGGGTACAACACATTATTCTTCAAACAGGAATTCTAATTCTGAAAGATGATGTGTTGGTACACTGGAAACTTTTCATGAAGGAGGACTGTATGAGCCAAATCAGGAAACAAGGAAAGAGAATACTACTTCATGAGAATTACTATTGTCTGGTTTCTATATCAAAATCAATGATCTCCTCGGGAAGGTTTTAGCTTATGTTTGGGGTTGGAGGAGGGGATTAAATGGGAATTTGCATTGTTCTAGGCAAACCTACTATTGGGATCATATGTACAAAAATAATGATTCTGCTCAGTTATCCTTTTTATCTGAGTCCTATTTTTTTTCCCATTTAAAAGAGTAACCAGAACAGGAGAGGGGACTTTGGGAATGGGAGAGAGAAAAAGAAGTGTCACTGTGGGTGCATCTAAACTACATCTCTCTGCCAACAAATGGATGTAGATTAGGCACATCGCTATTGCAAATGAAGCGGGGATTTAAATATCCCGCACTTCATTTTAATAGAAATGACCGCCGCTTTCTGTTGCCGCGGCACTTTGCCAGCAAAAAGCGGCAGTCTAGATGGGGATCGGTCGACAAGGAAAGCCTTTTACAACCGATCCTGTAAACCTCGTTGCACGAGGCACATTCTATTCAAATGAAGCACGGGATATTTAAATCCCCGCTTCATTTGCAATAGCGATGTGCCTAATCTACATCCCTCTGTTGGCAGAGGGTTATAGTTTAGACACATCCCATCATTTCAGAAGAAAAAAAGTAACATTTTACAATTTGTAATCCACAAGGAACAAAGCAGTATACAATTATGATAGTACTGAATCATGCATACTGTATTGCACTGAATTATGTCGGTAGCATTGAATTTCAATCCATTAGAAGTATTAAGCAGAATGTTACTAAGAACATATATAGATAAAGAATTTTTTTAAAAAAAATCTGGGAATTTGAATTTTATCACCCCAGAAAGCAGAACAACTTCCAGGAACAACATTCTACTTGATTTGTGAGTAATGGGAGCATTTGCGTTATATTTATTGTTATTGTGTTCCTTTATCACTTTTATTGTTATGCTGCAGTATAGCCCTTTGAAGGTCTGCCAAACCACTGCGGCTTGCTCAAATGCAGGGTTGAATTTTAATTAAGCTTAGCAAAATATTCATAGAATTGCTGAGCCTGATTACCCCAGTTGTCCTGAAATAAACACAGAGGGCATTCCGCTTACTTGTAAGAACTGACAAAGGGAATTAATAGATTTTTGTAAAATTATAAAACACAAAACATGCAGTTTGTCAGCAATCTCTGGTATCCTAACCTCTGTTTTTATTTAACACTACCACAAAGACATTTTTGTGGGAGAGGGCTTATTATAGTCCATTTGTTGTTCTAAGAGTTTTAAGAATAATCATTAATCAATCAGCTTTTAAGCTGAATCCCCCGTGTGTACTGGTTCATACCCACTGCACTGTGCTACTGCCTCTGTAGCAGAAGCAGCAGCACGGGGTAGCAGGAGGCTCCTCGGGAGCTGGACTAGGAGCCAGACTAGGAGCCGTGTGTAGCCGTTTGGGTAACCAATAACCATGATGTAGTCAGCAAGAGTAAGTCTCAGGTCCGATGCTGGGCTCTCAAAGTACAAAGGATGCTACACAGGTATCTGTCAAACACAAGTAGTTTATCTCCTGACAGCTAACAGCTGTGCCCCATAACTGGAAGAACAATATAGCAAAGAAGCAGCATATCTTACGTCCTTTCCTGCAAGCCTGGAACCCCAGGTAGGCTATGGACAAACTGGGAGGTTGTCTCAGCTTCTGAGGCACCGGTACCCAAAGCCCATCGGTGAGGATCAATTTACTGAGCTCTGAGGTGGCCTTAAATACAGTTTTCCTGCCTTGTTTGGCAGTGTGGAAATTTCCAGGGGTTACTCATTACGTGCTGATGTAGGGCTTAGCTGTTAGTTATCGATCTGGTTCTGATCTAGTTCTATTTGTTCTTTGGTCTTGTTTACATGATCAGTACGTTAGGGTAAACAGAATTGTTTATCTGTTCTTGCCCTTTACCCTTATCTTATACTTGTTCTTGCTATACTGGCAATAATGCTTATCTGACGTAGCATACGTTCCCAAAGACTTGCTTCTGGCTCATCAGATATTTGGAAAAGGGAAAGGGAGGAAAGAATGCAGGCCTCACCACCCCTAAACTAGCACATACAAAGTTCTTCCGCAATTGACCACTACACATGAACTTACCTGTTGCCATTTAAATTACTACATTCTTACTTCCCAAATTAATATTCCACTTAGACTGAAATCCTGTCTTCTGCTGTGGCCAATAAAAAAGCCTTTGTGGTAATGTATAATGCCTTATATATATTATGGATCCATCAACCTTAGTTTCTTCCTGTACGTATAATTTATAATACGTTTGAACAATTATGTATCTTGAAACAGAAGTTGTATTTTAGGCTTATTTCCCTTGAAGGTCTCTTGTCAGCTCCCATTGCTTTTATTTATTTATTTATTTATTTATTTATTTTGGTCTGCAGGAAGGGTGAGATAGGTGATAATGCTTACCATTGTCACTTTGATAATTCCATTACATTAATATTATTCACAATCAATTTAAACACACATTTCAATAAATCAATTGCTATGGATTAGTTCACTAATTGTCCTAAATGTTGACCAAAATAGAAGCTCTATTTGTTACCTTCTAAACTTACATCAGTAAATCTCTGTAAATACTAGATGCAAAGACCAAAGTTACCTGACACATTCTCAATTATTTCAATAGGCGCTAAATCAGCATATAATTAGGTAAGAACATGTCACTCAGAATTAAGCAATAGCATAATTAGGAAACTGATTATCCCTTCTTTAACAATTATTCTTTACTGGCCTTGGGAAAGGAAAGGAACATAGTGCCTATTAGCAAGACATAATGGAAAGACGAAGATAGTATACACCAAATACCAAAAGAGTGCATTAAAGGAATTTAGACTATTTTAGCTAAAAAAAATCAGAGAAGAAGATGATGATGACATAAAAAGTAGGAATGGAATGACTTTCAGGATGGTAAAAAGATTATTTTTTATCTCTAAAAAGCAACTCAAAGGTTGACAATGTAGGAAAATGTGGCAGGTGAGGTTTGATTTGTGAATAAGTTTACAATTGCTAAGTCAGAATTTTTAAATATTTTCTACTGTGGCTTATTCAAGTTTTAGAGTCAAAAATACCATAGTATTCATAAGACTATTTCAAAATCCAGCATGCTGACTTCATCTCATTCAAAAATCAAAAGTCTGAATAAGCAGAGAATGTGGATATAAATAAACATGTTAATGGGTTGGTCCCTAGCTCGACTGAGTCTATTATTAACCAGGTTAAAAAGGCACAAATATAATTTGTAAATCTTAGGAAGGAATTCACCAGTGAACTCATGCAATCCATGTACATGGTATATATATTTTTAAATGGAGGAGTTGTTCTCAATTAATATAACCA
Organism: Pelodiscus sinensis; assembly: GCF_052426305.1. Classification (NCBI taxonomy): domain Eukaryota; kingdom Metazoa; phylum Chordata; order Testudines; family Trionychidae; genus Pelodiscus; species Pelodiscus sinensis. Next base: position 207,599,851 of record NC_143052.1, read on the forward strand.
AGATAGGAAAAATCTTTCATCAAATACTTAATCCACTCACAGATTTTTTTTTTACTGAAAGCACTTGCTTTTAGCCAAAATATTCCAGTACACTTCAGTTACATATTTCATAATATCATTCAGTAGATCAACACAGTGGATAAGGGACATATAAAGAGGAAAGAAACTGATATTCAATCACAGTAAAGATAACACTTGCCACCTACATTTGAAACATTCATAATATTGTTTAAGCTTGCTATGTTTCTAAGAATGGCCTGAAGATTGATATTAGCCATTTGATCTTCACCTAAAACAATGCCAGAATTTCATAACACGCCTGGGAATGCTTTATATAGAGAATGTGTTTGATACACATCTTCAAATGGCTTCTTGTACATGAATGCTTAAAGTGGTCTTTCTATGAACACAAATTAGATAGATAGATAGATAGATAGATAGATAGATAGATAGATAGATAGATAGATAGATAGATAGGGTATGTCTACACTAGCCCCCCAGTTCGATCTAGAGAGGCTAATGACGGTGACCGAAATTGCAAATGAAGCGCGGGATTTAAATATCCTTCACTTCATTAGCATGTTCCCGGCCGGTCGTCATTTTAGAAATTGACTAGCCCAAAGTAACTGCCTGGGTCTACACATGGCAGTGAAACAGGATTCCGAATTAAATCAAAATAGCTGGTAAACTTCATTCTAGGAGGAATAATAGCTAATGCGATTTAGGGCTTTAATTTGGAATCCCGTTTCACTGCCGCAAGTAGACGCGGGAAGTTACTTCAGGCTAGTCAATTTCTAAAATGGTGACTGGCCAGGAACATGCTAATGAAGCGCAGGATATTTAAATCCAGCGCTTCATTTGCAATTTCGGCCGCCATCATTAGCCTCCCTTTATCGAACTAGGGGGGGGTAGTGTAGACATACCCATAGATAGATAGATAAAATTGTCAGTGCCTTCAGAAAGCACTAACAACCTCAACATCCATGAGAGAGCACAATACAAGTTTACTATGTGGCTTATTTTTCTTTCCCCTTTTCTCTCTCAGCAAATATTTTTGTTTTCCTTCAGCATAACTGGTTGTCTATAGATGGCTCTTAAGGACCAATGGCTGCTGCTAAAAGAAAAAGATATTTCCTATACAGAAAATAATTATTTTACCATATAAAGGACCATCTTCCCAGCTAAGCGTGTTCTTTCATGAACAAATTATATTAGACATGGTGCAGAATACGCCACCCTGCCTAAGACTTTTTTGTTCATGAAATGCTAAGCACAATTCTATCAAAATGAGTTTTAAAAAACAGCGTAATCTACAGATAGCATATAGCAGAACCCTTAATAATAAATAATACTAGAGAAAAATTCAGTGTGATATTTGCTACTCTTCTTGTAATAACAAGGTTTGTGCTTGCTGCTTTATGCTTTTATAATGACATGTGCATTTATTCTGAGGAGGTTACTTCCTGTACTTGGAGGTTCTTTGATATCTGTGGTACCTATCCATGTTCCACTGTGGGATAAGCATGGGCAACACATGCTCAGAGTTGGAGAATTTTAAAATTAATGCCCAGTAATCCATGCATGTACTCTGTGATTTTGCAGAGATAATAAAGGATGGGGATGGACCAACCACCTTTTCACATTTTTCTCCATCATGAATTAGAAAGGTTTGAAGCAGAGGAGAAGGAAGACAGATAATGAAATACAGATAGGGACCCCTTATCTTGAATAACCTCCAGTTACAGGAAAGTAACCTCCCCCTTTTTCAAGTGATGGCCCCTATTTCGCTCCATTGTCACTGATTGACAAGTGGTACCTAAGTAGGAGGTTGGTGTAAGGAGGCGAATATTAGGGTTGAGTGAAGGACCAGTCTCCCAAAAAAGGCATCATTAATTGAGACCTACATCAGGGAATAATGTTTTGAAAATGTGTGGATGAAATTCTACATGGCAGCTTTACAGATGCCTTTCAGGGGTAGATCCTGAAGAAACACCATAGTTGTTGCTTTCACTCTAGGGAATGAGAGTGCACCTTTGTAGGGGTAGGACATGCAAGAGCTGAGAGAGTACAATGAATCCAGATAAACATTTAGGATATCTCTGTGTGTAGATGGAATGCCTTGTGACTCTCTCTGCCCTCACAATAAATAGTTTTTGGTTATTCCTGATTAGTTTTGTTCTCTGAAGGTGAAAAATAAAAATGCCTGTGCCTGTTGCACATCGAGGGAGTGATTTGGGAAGAATACAGGTAAGTATATGGATTGATTTACTTACCTGTAATCAAAAGGTTTCAGAGTACATTTGGAATGTAGGTATAAAGAAACTTTATCTTTGTGGAACACAGTAAATAGAGTGTCTGCAATCATAGTTTGTAGTTCAGTGACAATGGCTTCAGGGAAGGCAGCTTTGATAGAGACATCATGAAGCAAGTAACTAAAGGTATAAATGTGGGTCTTGGTTTCGTTAGAGAGAACAAGATTAAGGTCCCACTGGAATATGATCTGTTAAGGGGATGGGAAGACTCTCATAAGACACTTAGGCTGCGTCTGCCCTGGCGTGATTTAGCGCAAATACTTTTAACAGAAGAGTTTTTCCATTAAAAGTATTTGCACAAGAGAGCGTCTATACTGGCATGTACTTTGCGCAAAAGATTTGCTTTTGCGCAAAAGCATCCGTGCCAGTGTAGACGCTCACTTGCGCAAGAAAGCTCCGATGCCAATTTTAGCCATCAGGCTTTCTTGCGCAAGAAATTAATGTTGCTGTCTACACTGGCCCTTTGCACAAGAATACTTGTGCAAGAGGGCTTATCCCTGAGCGAAAGCATCAGAGTATTTGTGCAAGAAGCACTGATTTTGTACATTACAACATCAGTGTTCTTGCGCAAATACTCGTGGCCAGTGTAGACAGGCGGCAAGATTTTTCACAAAAGCGACCGCTTTTGCGCAAAATCTTGCCAATGAAGACATGGACTTATAGAATTGGTTGTTTAGTGGGTGTCCAAAAATAGAATAGCCCTCTCTAGTTGGATGGAATGCACTGATCACCACTAGATGGACTCGCAGGCAGTTAAGAAGAAAAGCCTGATGTCTTTAAGCACAATCTAAGATGAGGAGAATGGCCATCGCATCTGGTATGGCATCTCCTAGCTATGGGCAGGAAAAGCAGCATTTCCATTTACCTACGTAAGAGTTGCTTTGTTCTATCAGAGAGCATGTTCCACACAACTGAGGAATTTACATATTTTAGCACGATGCCCACCCAAAGGAGCTGCAGTGTGATCTTTCCCCAGGCAGTAGAACCTATACTGATGATTGTAGCTGATTGAGAAAGACTGTGGGCAGGAGGTGCACACAGTTGAAGTCCAAATTCTGGGCATATTCCAGTATTAAATGGATTACAGGGGGTCTAATTCTACTCTAAAACATTAAAATCTAAATATTGAAAACTACTCAAACTACTAAAACTATAGGTTCAGAATTAAACAAAAACTATTTGCAACTGTTTATTTAAAGTGTCAGAAAAGAGGACATTGAAATTTCCAATTCAGACCATGAGGTGATGAGAAGGGAATATGATGCTGATTGGTCTGCCTTGCCCTTTATTACCTCGGTCAGAACCACGGGGCAAGACAGAACATATGTGTAGCTGAACAGACACTATTTTCAAAGGTCTCTACTCCAGGTGCTTGTGTAACTGAATGAAGAATGATTGTTCTGTTTGCACCACCCTATGAAGCGTAGCCTGAATACTCAAGAGAACAGGAACTAGAAAGAGAGAGAACAAACTGTCTCATCCAAGCACTTGAACAATTTCCACACCCTGACATACACAAAGGAGCTCTAGCACAACTGTGTCTGCTTGAAGAAATATCTCCCCACTGCCCCTCTGGGGATGGTGGGCTGAACAACCCCTTAAGATGGGCTAAGAGAGATGAATGCTGCAATTTAGTCCCTAATGATAATTAAGGAGAAGAGAAAGGAACACTGATATAGCTCAACATCCAGAGACTTCTTAAGAAACTCCAGACATTAACATAACAGCAAAAAACTTTTTGCAAAATCAAAGGAGCCCGAAGAGGTGAAAAAGGGAGGAAAAAGTGTCTAAATTCATACACTGAGGGTTCATCTCCATTTAAAAACCACAATAATTGAACCTTTATTAAATGAGATTTTCATATATCATTCCTACTTAGTACGTTAACTTTCGCCATTTATTCTGAAAGAGGGGACATTAAATGTTGTAGAAGGTAAGTTTCTTTTTAAACTGTCTTATTGTAGAGTCAGAAGGGAAAGTACAAGTAAAAATAGTATTGCTAATCACCCAAGAATAAAGTTTCTTATAAGAGAAGTCATAGCACTTTTATTAACTGAATGGGCATTCAGCCCAGTTTGATGGAGTTTAGCCAAGTTCACTCCAAGCATGCTCAAGCCTTAAAATCATTGGCATATTAACATAACCTTTCCCATTCAGAATCAGTTGACATTATTTCCTATTATTTTTTCAAAACCAAATTATTAGTGAAAACTCCCTAAAAGTTTTATTTCTCTTCAGGTTTTTGCAGTTTATTTTAATACAAATTAAGAAAAAAATAAAAGGTATGAACTTTCATTGCAAGACCTTGTTGCAAGAATGATTTTGATATAAAATGCACATTAAAAACATCATGAACTATTTTAGCAAAAATAAAAAGTGAGTTAATTTTTACCTTGCAAAATTAAATCTTTCAAATTTTAAGGGGATTTCACTGAAATTAACCAGTTCTAATTCCATATTAAATATTTGATAATTATGTAATAATATAATGAAAGTCAGATGAAATAGAAGCCACTGTGTCTAATTAAAGATGTACAGTGTATATACCATAGCAGAATCTCAGGATTGATTTCCTGATTGTGTGGCCATATAAATACGGCATCCCAACTACGTACATGTACCCAAATCACACATGAGTAGAAGATGTGCTCCATTTTGTTATGAAGGAGTAAATTCTTCTAATTAAATACAAAGGCAGCTCAAATCTGCTTATAACTGTTTGATCGATACAGCTATAAAGTTGTAACTTTCCTTTTGATACATGCAAAGAAATATCACTTACAGAGCTGAAAAAACCCTTCTCGCACTTGAAATAAAAAATGCTTACAATCTGATCCAAATAGCCTATTGATCAGTATATTAGTAATTTAGTAACTCACCAGTAGTTATCAAAAATAATCTTTGCTCCATCTGGCTGATTGTTCTCAGTCTCCACAAATAGTGATAATTACAACGGAATTCCATTGAGCCTTCCTGCCTGAAATACTATCCCCACTCAAATCAATGGAGAAAATGTCCACTGACAGAAATGAGATTAGAATTTCACTCTTCTCAAGAGGCCAAGGTATAAATGTAGAATTAGAGCAGCTGAGCCAATTACCCATAAAACAATACCCCTCACTTTGCCATAAAGACTTGCTACATTAAGGGGGGGGGGGGCAATTGTAAGGTAGCACTGTGAAAAAAATAAACTCTTCAGTTGAAGTATCCAAGTTCAGAAATCAGCTTAGAGGAAACAGAATCTCCATATAGGATAACAGAAATCTGTGTTACTATAAGAATAAGAGTTAAAGAATGTTCTGTGAAGCCATATTCATCTGATCTTTCACAATGCTAAATATGCCCAAAGATTGATGCAAAGTGATTCCATCATGATGGAAAAATTATTGAACATTTTAATATTAGTTACTAGAAGATTTACCCATTATTGCTCTGGTCCTTCAGGGCGAGAGGATGGGGATGGGGTCTGGAGTGCAGGAATCAGGGCAGAGGCATGGAGATGCGGAGGGTAGGGGACTGGGTGTGTGTGGAGTGTAAGAGTCAGAGAGGGTTGGGGGGCTTAGGAAAGAGAGTGTGAATGTAGGCAATCAGGGCAGAGTGCAAGGGCCTCAGGGAAGGGTGTGGGGGTGCAGAAGTCAGGGCAGGGATGCTCAGGACAGGGGGTGGTTGTGGCTGGTGGCTGTTCCCCGGAGCCAGCCTGGGGTAGTGGGGACCACATGGCCTGGCTGGCAGCTGCTGCTGTGAGCCAGGCTGGGATGACAGGTTCCACACTACCCAAGCCTGCAGCTGCTCCATAGCTCTCCCAGGCTGTCAGGGGTATACTTGTTTGCTGATCAGTCTGGAGCATAACTGGCTCTGCTATCACAGCCCTCTCTTTCTGTTTGATGAGAAACAACCACATTCCATGCACATCCCATTGCCCTGGAACAACCAACCCTTACTTTGCTTTATATTATGGTAAGAGGAAGCTGCATACCAAATTTGGTGGCCCTACCATTTAAGAGGAGTTCTTGAACAAACACTGACGGATGGACAGATAGATAGAAGCACAAACAATCTCAAATATAATGGCAGATTAACTTGGAACAAACCAGTTAGTCAACCATAACTATAAAAGCATCTAGATTATTTATTTCAGTTATAAATTCTGTTACTGATAGATGTAGAATGAAATACACATGATTTTACGGATCTTTATATTAAATGTTGCATCTGCTTCTACTAAAATCGGTGAAATCAACCCTTGCTGATGTCAACGTGAACAGAGAGAGAATCTGATTCTGATCTCACTTTGACAGGTTTTACTGTGGTCTAACTCCCTACACTTTCTTGGAGTTACTTCTGATTTACACCAGCTCAGATGAGAGGAGAACCAAACTCACAGGTCCAAATCAATGGTGAAATGCCTATGCACTTCAATTAGACCCAGAATCTTCCCTCACCTTTTCATGGGAATCATTATGTTCCCACTAATTCCCTTTGAGAGAATGGTGAACCTTTATTTGCAAAAGAAATTTTGCATTAACCTAAAAAAATAGAATTTTGATTAAAAACTCGGTTTTGCAGAAACCATTTTAACCCAATTAGCAGTTTGATGCCAAAAATAAAATATACAACAAGCAAAATCTCCACCAATTGTTCTAAATATAACAGGGATTGGAAACAAGGAGCTCAACTAAATGTCACTACTGTGAATTCCAGCTATTTCACCCGGATTTGTGATTTTCACACCCAAGCCTCCTCTAACAAGCCTTTTAATTGTCAGCTACAGTGTATGATATCCCTAACAATTAGAACACTACAATTTTCTGAAATGCAATAGCCATTTCTTCTTCTTCCTATAGAAACATAATACAATATCTCAAAATCTTTTAATTGATGGTAAATGTTGACATTTTAATAACAGCTGTTCTACCAGGTAAAGCTAAAGACTGAAGGATGAGGTATTACTGCTGTTCTATAGCTATAAATACAAAGATATGGTGAGTGAAGACAAATTGGACAAATTTCTGTTGATGAAAGTGAAGCTTTTGAGTTACACAAAGCTCTTCATCAGATCTATAAGTATCTAGAAATGGCATTTCTGTGAGAAATTTAACATTTTCCCTATTTACGTTATTTTTCCTTAGAGGGAAGGAAACAGAAATGAAAATGGATAACCAAACAAAATGTACAGTACTAGAAATATCAAAATAATATATTGCCCTTTAAATATTCTGGAAGTAATGAGTTCTCTCCTTCTTATTCGGAGAAAGAAAAGAGAAATACAACGAATCTGCTCTTTGTTACAGTCTAATAATTTTGTTACCACTTTTGCATAAGCTACAAAAGACTACCACACCTACAAACTTTTTCTCTTTGAAATAAAACTTCATAAATAGATTTGATTAAGAATTCAGTAGCTGGTGAGATTATTAGCTATTCAATCTGTAAAAACTCCAGTAACATGCTCACAGTCATGGTAAAAGAGATTTTATATAATATTAAACAAGCTTTTGTAACAATATATTGAACTGCTATCACATTGTTTTGCACAAGTGCAGATTCACATTTCCAGTTCTCTAGGCATTTCAAGTGGGAAACAAATTCTGTGTTAATAAAAGCAAGCCACAATGCATGTTAATTTCAGTTTGCTCCTGGTTAACAATTATTAAAGAGAATAAAGCCTTTTGGAATTAGGAAGTTACTGTCTTTCAGTGACTTAGGCTCCGAAATGACTAAGTGACCTTTGAAAATGGAACTTACACTCAGAAGTCAGAGTAAGGTTGTGTGTATCTCTGGTAAGAGCATCTGGGGTGCTCTGCTGCAGGAGGAGGTGGGATGTGCTCCCAGAGCTTTCCTGCAGACTGCTGCACTAAACAACAGACAGATGCCCCTGCAGATAGATGAAAGGGGCTAGCTGGGGCATGCCCTGTACCAGTCCAGGACTGCTCCAGCCCTGATTCCCTTGCCTAGGGCCATATAGGAAGGGCAGGGGGAGAGGCTGAAGCTTCCCCCCATTCCTATCTACTCTGCTTGTTGCTTGATCTTCTCTTTCTGTCACTGTCAGAGAGCAAGAGGACAGCACACAGCATCCCTGCATTCATCTTCCTCCTGGCTCTTATGGGCTGGGGCGTGCACTGTGCACTTCCCTCTTGCTCCCTGACAGTGATGGAAGGAGAAAAGCAATCAACAAACAATTTCAGTAGGAATCTGCCTCCCTAAAGGGCACCCTTGCCCTCCTGCACATTCCCTCCACAAGCCAATCCTCCACCCTGAGCCTTTCCTAACACCCCTAACCCTGACTCCTGCAGCCTCTACCCTGCCCTGGGCCCCTCCCACCCTCCATTGCCCTGCCCTGCCCTGAGCCCCTGCACTCTATCCCACACTTGAATTTCTTACAGGCACTGTCAAATCATACCTCCCTCAACCCCCAGCCTTGGTGCTCCCCACCCTGGGAGAGGGGAATACAACAGTACCTATAAGAAATTTAAGTTACTTTCACCCCTGCTTATATTCTTAAATCACTTAGGTGTTTTGAAAAGTTTACCCAACATGTGCATTGTATTACGGAAATAATATAACTAACACACTCCTGGATCATTTTTTTTGGCTTTTCATTGGCCACTCTCCAGTTTTAAATGTCATTTGAGGCACCACAGAGTTCCTTCTTTCACATCTCAGCAGAGTCAGCTGGCTCTCTTTTCTAGAAACCGATTAATGCCTTTTCTTTAAAATAAACATAATATGTATGGTATTCAATTTCATGCAGAATTTAAGATGTTGTCCCATATCTGAAAACATCCCACTACTGCCCACATATGTACAGTATAGTCTCTCCACTAGCTGGTTTATGTAATAGGCATTTAAGGGTCTGCTACAATGTCGATTGAGGTCAATGGGAGTCTATTGACTTCCCTGGATCAGCTTCTAAATTGGCAATTTAAAGAAGAATTGACTCACAGTGGCTAATTATACATTTCCGCAAGAAAATGAAGACTGCACTTCTGGAGGTGGATTGTTTGGCCAGTTCTGCCATGCTCATTTGAAATTTGTGACCTGTCTCACAAAGACACACTTTAATCAAGAGTCAAACATAAAGATACCACTGAAAAAAAATAGACCCCAAATATGTACTGAGGTGAGTGGTGAAGATAGGGAGACAATGATCTTTGATCTTGTAATGACCTAATTATACTGACCTACATTGCACATAACTCTTACAGAATTCAACATGAGTCCTACAGATAAAATGAATGATCCTATGTCCATAAGCTATGACAGTGAGAAAGAACATCTCATGTTAAATCTGTACAGTGACTCATTGCTGCATCTAGACTGGCAAGTTTTTCCACAAAAGCAACTGCTTTTGCGCAAAAACTTGCCAGCTGTCTACACTAGCCACTTGATTTTGCGCAAAAGCACTGATGTTCTACTGTCCAAAATCAGTGCTTCTTGTGCAAATGCTTTGATGTTCCCATTCAGGCAAAAGCCCTTTTCCGGAAATGTTTTTGTGCAAGAGGGCCAGTGTAGACAGCTAAAAACTGTTTTGCGCAAAAAAGCCCCGATGATGAAAATGGCGATCAGGGCTTTCTTGTGCAAAACCGCGTCTAGACTGGCACGAATGCTTTTCCGCAAAAAGCATTTGCGGAAAATCATGCCAGTCTAGACGTAGCCATTATGTCATAACATGCATAAACATGTCATTAACATTTGCAGAAATAGTTTTATGCTCAATATCACTGAAATATTGTGTCCCATAAATTAACATTATTTACATTAGAAATAATGATGCTTACTTGTTCTCTTCAGCATTGTTCAAGTGAGTAGCCACAGGCCTTATGAATTTCCTCATGGAACTTTATTTGGTACTCTTCTTAATAGTAACTGAATGCTCCACTAACATTAATACATTTATTTTCACAATAGCTCTATAAGAGTATGTAACATTATTATCTCTATTCTATAGCTGAGTAAATGAGGAGTGGAGCGATGAAAGTAAAAATATCTACTAATTCTGGGTGCCAAATTGGACACCTGGAACATGATTTCCCACTTATCTTAGTGTCTTACATCATTTTATATGTTCACACTCTATTTGACTATGTCTACACAGCAGTGTTATTTTGCAATATCCTTCTCTGCTTCTAAAATCACGGTTCTATTCTATAACCCCTGACCAGAATGTCTTCCATATGAAATCAATAACAATAACAAAGTCACTTGTGGACTTCATGGAGTCTTTGGTTCTTCTATTTAAAGACTTACACAATGCACACTGTAGACCAGATAATCGATCCTTGTGAGGTTTTGATATACTGTGATTGGTTATCCACCATGACAGTGGTAGGGTGTGCGACTGTGAATTGTCTCTGATTTTAGATTTCACTACAGCAGTCTATTTGCTTTATCACTTGGAAAATATTATGTCAACTTTGTGTTTCTAAACAGAATTTGAGCAACAAAAAAATGATCTATGTTTAGTAGAGATGGTCAAAATGCTATTTGTAATCATTTGTTCAAATTTCAAACATTGTGAATGGGTTTTTATTTGCATAGCTCTTTAGAGAATGACTGTTCTAAGCACAGACATCTGTGTTTACATAGGAACAAGGGAATTTATGCATGAACGTGAGTGTTAATCATTCACAATTTACCTGCCTTCTGTTTAAAAAAGATTTAAACTATCAGTTGGGCTACAGAAACATCACTATGCAGTGAATATGACCATGGCCGCCTCGAGCCATTCCTGCGCCCTGGGCAGCGGGTGCGCGATGCATGCATGGCTCCGCCACCAGGTGCATGGTGCATGCACGGCCCCTCCCCCCGGTGCACAGTGCTCCTTAGAGCTGCCAACAGGAACCACGCGGCTCCCAGTCCTGGGCGTGTGGCACCTGATGGCAGCTCTAAGGGGCGCTGCGCGGCCCCCGGCACCGGACGCGTGGTGACTGATGGCAGCATTAAGGGGTACCGCACGGCAGGGTGCGCAGCGCTCATTACAGCTGCCATCAGGCGCCCCCCATAGGTTGGTGCTCCGGGCCCAGCTAGCCTCCCCCTTAATCCAGCCCAGAATATGACCATGCATACTTCACGAATAATCAAATAGCTGAAGTTTTTTTGCAACAATTGTTCCTTCAAAGTATTTGGTGCACAGTTCTGGTTTAGAGTAATGAATATATTTGCAAAAATCAGGATCAATTTGTGAACCATTTAAATATAGAAAAAAACTTGAGTATTTACAATGACTAATTCTACAAGTGCTGGCAATGAAAAGCTTGGACTTGACTATGTTGAAAAACAAAAGACAAATCCCATTAGACTTATTTTAAATACAAGGCTATCTACACTGGTACACTTTTGTTCCAATTTGACAATGGATTCAACAAATTATCCTTTATTTCCCAGAGCAACATAAGCTTGTTTTACTGCCTTCAACCATTCACAGGGAATCATCAGTACTGGAACACTAGAAATTGAGTTATACAATGAAAGGAAAGAAAGAATAGACTAATTCAATCAGATTTATCATTTGTCAAACTTCAACCCTTTTTGGGGGCATTTTGCAATGAGAATCTTCTGGGCTCCTCAGAACAGCAGGACTAAATCCCTTCATCATTTTTTTTTTGAATTTTGAGCAGGAAGAAAACCAGCACCACAATGAGTCTCTCTCTTGTCAATCTAGTCTCTATCTGATGAGTCATAGAATGAAGTATTGTTTGTGATGCCAAATTTGAGATGATCTATATGTGTACTGATTGGAAAAATATTGGAAAAAGGTTCATGCTAGAGTTCTAGCAAGGAGAAATGACAAGAAGGAAATATATACTAGAACTCAAGGGTTTTGATGCCTAACAGGGGATTATTCATTGGTGAAAGTACCCTTATTCCTGGCAAATTTCCAATGACAGCTTAAAATCATGGGTATATATTTGCAAAGCCAGTATAAAGCAAAAATGGTTTATAGGATGTCCACCAAAAATAAATTAACATTTTCTTTTTATTAATTTCAACTGAGCTTATTTCTAACATTTTCTTCCTGTAGATTCTCCAAAAAATCCAATTCTCATAATGAGAAAAACAATTTGCAGAAAGCTGACAATTTTCACACTAGATGCAGTACTAAGCTGCTGTCATATCTAAGGTAAAGTCCATAGCATTTTTCCAATTCATGCCAGCTGACGATCTAGCTCTGAGATTTAATACGTTTAATAAAAAACAGTCATTTTCAGCTTCCATGATACCAGTGACAACCAAGAAAATAATTCAGCCTTAATAATTACAAGAGATGGATCTTCCGTGGAATGGGTAGGCCCTATCCAAGCATACAGTAGGTACTCCAAAAATTACATGGATTGCCTCTAAGATTTTAAACCATTTTTCAGAAAGCATGTTTGTACTTTGTAGTTCAGTATTCACTAATGTAATATACCTGTTCCCATAATGTTTACTTAGCCAAGCTAAATTAATTTCATTTCACATGACTGCAGGGCAGCATTGGAGAAATATTTTAGAACAAAGGTAGCAGTTTAGGATGAAACACTCTACAATTCACCCAACAGAACGCTAACTGTGATGGGGCACTTCCTCCCTGCACTGGGCAAGAAAAAGTTACCCCTACACTGTGGGCTGAGGAAGCCACTCCCACTTCCCCCTGCTAGGCATGCTCCAATTGGAACTACAGTACAAAAAGGGACATCCAAGCTTAATCAGGGCTGACTGTTGAGAAGCAAGGCTCTGCATTACAGCTTTCACCAGACCACTAAAGCCAAGCTCTTCAAAACCCAGGTGAACACCTGGCTGACCATGGAAGCCCTTGAAGAGAAGGAAGTGCTGGAAACCTCATATGCTGACTAACCTGAAGGAATGAAGGTCCTGCAGACTACAGAACAGATAGGGAAGAGGATGTAGCTAGGAGGAGGGTGAATATTATTGAATTCAGCTGCAGGGCCATAATGAATTCAAGGAGTGGCTGGGTGTGCCTGACCTGTGACATTTGATATCTGTGTTTGTTTGTATTTGTTTTCAAATCCTTTAAGTACTTCTAACTGTTATACTGTAACACAGCACCTTCCTATTTCTTAGAAGGCATGTCAAAACTCCATGTGGAGGCAATCATTTCAAAAATCTTGAGACTAGGAACCACAAACACACCTCTCTCTCCCTTTCTCCTTTATAGAAGTGCTAATGTGTATGTGTGTGTGTGTTTGCTTGCTGTTTATAGAAATATTATAAATGTAACTGACTCCATCATGAAGAGGTAGGTAGCTCTCCCATAATGCTGAGTAGTTCAAATACACAAAATAAAACTTTCTAGAAAACCTTGAGTTATCTGGCTTCAGGGGGTAGCTGAGTTAGTCTGTACAGTATAAACTTAAAAATGACAAATAGTCTGGTAGCACTTTGAAGACTAACAAAACATGTAGATAGTATCATGAGCTTTCATGGGCACAGCTCACTTCTTCAGATGACCAGAGTGTAAGATAAAGTTTAAGAAGGTAAGTTAGTATTTTTCCCCATAAAAAAGCAATTTGTCACACCACAGAACAATTTAACTGCTGTTTGGTTTATTTTGTGTTCCCTGCAATGTGTAAATACCTTTATATTTTGATACATTACAATATTCACATATTTAATCATCTACTTAAAAAACAAGTTAACTTTCTTGAATACTATTATATATTATTGGCCACATCTACTTTGATTTAATTGACGTCAGTCGCAATGGTTCACCACATAATAATGTAACACACCCACTTTTGTGTGTATATATACCGGTCAAAATGATGTTTTCACTTCATGCATCTAATGAATGGTTCCAGCCCACAAAAACTTATCTACAAATACCTTTTTTAGTCTTTGAGATGCCTCAAGACTACTAGTTTTTGCTGAATTAGAGTAACATGGCTACACCCTCTGAAAGCTGTTCTGTGTTTTTATTGAGGACTCAGCTCAATGATGGGTGTTTTCTTTTCACTAAAGCTATTGAGGCCTTTATTTTTTTGCTGTGAAATTTGTGTTTCTCTTTGTGTCTGGTCAAACAGTTTAGGAAGGATATAGGAAAGTTGAATGAAATACTAAGAAAAAACTGTATTAAAGAATCAGTGATATGAGGAAATAATGAACCCTTTAAACGTATATACTGTCATCAAAGAAGCAGACTATAGTCCATGAGATGAACACATACCTTCAAGATAACAATATAGATGAAGGGGAAATATATAATCACTTTATAAGTGGTGGGATAGGGAGCAACGGGCCAGAGAAGGAAAAGTTTAGACTCATCATTAGAGAGAAAGTAAATAAGACCAAGTGTGCTATAGAGAAAAATCAAGATGCCATCACTAGGAAGTAGTCATATATGAATTTTATGTGATAGTGAAAAAGAAATATTGAGAAGCCCTGAAATAAGAAAGAGGTCAGACTAGGTAACTCCAAAAGTCTTTTCTGGTATTAGAACCCATTGGCTGACTCCTGAATATGCCCAGCAAAGGCCAAGCAGATGCAGCAACCATGGAGAATGATCAGAATATCTAAGGATTAGGCTCTATCTATTAGTTCCTGTGTTGATCTCTTCCTGAAACAACCAAGAGAGAATAGAATGATAAGAATTACAATACTTTACAAATATTAATTAAGCTTCACAACAGTGGAGTGATGCATTAATAAACTCATTTTACCCTACGTCACTTCTTTGTGGCCTAAACATTTTGGAATAATTTGATTTTTCCCTAAAGCCTACTTAAATGTTGATTAAATATTGAAATCAACCCCACCATCCTCCATAAACCTATTGGTAATATTATTTTAATTTTCAACAGGTTTTTGTTCACCATAACCTGATGTGATAAATGAAATCTTTATATTTAATTGTGTCCATATTTAAAAGCAAGACTCATAGGGAAATGAAGGAATATGTAGGCAAGTATTGAAATATAATAAGATAACATCATTGTCATTCCTGTTCCTGTTTTGCATGTCTTTCATTTCTGAAGATGTTCTTTTCTAGAATGGTACATTTTAAGCATAGCTCAGTTCTGAAAAATGTTTCTACAAAAGTGGCATGTTTACTGACTGTCAGTGACTTTGTAGCCAATCATGTAAAATATAATCTGTGAGCATTTCCCAACCCCCACCTCCCAAACAGGCAAACAATATGGGAGCTGACAAAGGATCAGGGCTCTCTCCTTCTCATTAGGAATGAAGACTTTGCCAAATGAATATCTCCTCCGTAGAATCTAAGCAATTTTGTTATCTCAGGAGTAACTCTCATCTATGCAATCCCATATTGAGGGCCTGTAGGAGATTGACTTCATAATCCCAAGGTAAATTTTCAGTTAAAAATCACCTTTATTTTTAAAATAAACAAAAGACTGTTATTGAGCCACTGAGAAGCTTCAAAAAACTGAGCCCCTATGAAATTTATGGAGGGTCACTTGTCACAGTGGAGCCATAACTTTAAAAATAGGACTGAAATGCGCCAAAAAAATCTGAAAACTTTCACATTTCTCCCCCATTGTGAGGTGTATTACTCACAGTGTGCAAATGCGCCTTTCTAGAAACTAGGAACATTCATTCAACAACTATATGAATTTGCTTTTACGCTGTCTGCATACTGGCTAATTTTTCCTTGAGAAAAATTCACAGAAAGTGTTAGGAGAGTCTTTTGAATATTCATAGAGTGCTCCATCAGGAAACATTTGAACATTATTTCTTAAACTCATTGTAGGCTTGGAAGTCATCCAATCAAAAAATAAGAAATCCTACAGGCTAGGTAATCACATTACAATTTGCCTTTCATGAAGCGTGACACACACAGCTACACTACCCTAGGAACCAGGGGCGGATGAGAATGCTTCTGGGCCCTGGGCAGCACAATTTTGCGCCCCCCCCTTTTGATACAGCGCATGCGCCGTGGCACCATGGCGCATGTGCGGGACTTCTGCAAGCGCAGGACCCGGGGCAGCCGCCCCGCTCACCCTGCCCCAAATCCGCCTCTTCAAGGAACAGACCAGAAAATGAGTTGTGACTCTGACTCACAATTCCTAGTTCGAACCAGGGATGCAAATGTAGCCGACCGAAATTGCTAATGAAGCAGGGATTTAAATATCCCGTGCTTCATTAACATAATTTTGCCCGCACACTATTCCACTTGCCAGCTGATTCAAACCAGGAAGTGCGCTCTGGGATGCGTTAGTTCGATTAGCAATTTCAGCCGGCTACATTTGCATCCCTAGTTTGAACTAGGGAGCAAGTGTAGACATACCCTATGTGACTAGTGCCAGAGTTGTCCATGCATGTGCTTCTGGGCAGTTTTGAGCAAGCAGCCCATTTTGTCTGCAGGACCTAAGTAACAATATGAGCAGAATCTAGCTGAGAAATAAGGGGGACCTTAAATCCCACTTATGCCTATGCATGGCCAATGAAGGGCTACAACAATCTAATCCTACAGTTCAGGAGTGACTGCTTGGCTTATGGGCAATCAAGAAACCGAAAGACATTTAGTTCAGACAAACATACAGTTTTGAAAAACAAACAAGTTCATGAAACTTGCAGTTTGATCATAGTTAATAGGGGAATTAATAAAAGTTGTTTAGAAATTGTTCAGCTTTTTTTGTTTTGAAGGAAAGTGTCTGTTCATTTAAACCAATAAATATTCACAGGACAGACTGGTTTTGACACTTTTTCCATTTTAAAAAAAATGAGTTTCAAAACTGGCTGTGTGCAATTTTGACATTTTTTGAAATAAAAAGGTTCCATTTTGGGGAAATTCAAATGAGTTTTTGTTTAGAAATTTAAGTAAAGTGATAGTAAAGACAGTAAGCAAATAAAGAATTTAAACAAACTATTTTGAGTGTGTCCATTTTTTATTATGTTTTATTTGCTCTGAAAAACAGATTTTTTTATCTCAATTTGAGGAGCAAAATGAGATTTTGAACTCTTATAGGATGGAGAAACCTCTTCCTGCCCAGCTCTGTTAAACTATTTGCTGAGAATTGCTTATCCAGATGTCATTACCAGGCACCTCAGAGGTATGTTGATAAAGTAGAAAGACCTAGAGATTAAACTAATACACATTTCTATTATTTTGTTTACATATTATTCTAAAAAAAATAGAATATAAGAGCTGTTCATATTCTGAGCTCTATTGACTCTTCTGGTAAACATACATATTTGCTAACACAGCAATAGAAATATACATCCATAGGCATCAATTTTGTTTTTGGTTCTCATTTTAAAAATGCCTAAGACTATATAAAAAATGTTCAGTTAGCTTTTGCAGTGGGCAGAATCAAATACATTTCCTTCCAGTTCTATGAGCATTCTTTTTTTAACTATAGGGAATCACTCTGAAAACTGAAATATGGCTACAGTCAAAATGTTTAACACTTATATGTAGGTCTAGCTGGGAGAGAAATTTGATTATGTGAAATAAGTTTTTCAATTTGTTTTCATTCTGATGGGGGGAGAGGGAGACATACAAAGACCATCCCCAAAGAGCCAACAACCTTGTGAGAGTTGTTAGAGAATTCTTTCAGGAGGCAGAGGCTGAAATCTGTGTTCTAAATCAAGCAGAGCTCACACTTGACGCTGTGTTTCCCATGTGCCATGTCCCAGTTGAATGTCCTTCATTATATTAAATTCTGGGGATGAATTTCTCTCTCTTGCTCTGATCTGTAATCTCACACTAAGAGAGAGAAGACTTCCTAAGAACATTTTCAGTTAAATGGTTCATTTCTTCAAAATGTTCTGGTTTAGACAAATGGTATAGCTATGCCCTATATTGTGTAGGGCCTGAAGCTAGGAAATTATTTTCAAATAACTCCTAAAATAACTACAGGTTGGACCTCCCTGGTCTGGCATCCTAGAGACCTGAGCTGTCCCGAAGCAGGGAATTCACCTGATCAGGGGAGGTCAGTGTTCCCCTACTGGCAGCACCACTCCCGGGCTCTGGCAGGGGCTCTCCACTATGCTGCCCAGGGTCTCCCAGGGCAGGATCGTTGGCTGCTGCCACAGAGTGTTCCCCAGCTGAGGCTACCTAGCTGCCACTGGCTTGGCAGAGCTGGGGTTCCTGAGCTGGGGCCAGTCATCCTCCTATCCTGCTGCTAGCTGGGAGATTCCAGTTGCCCACCCCCACCACCAGAACTCCACCTCGGGTTCCTGGCCAGAGCCACCTGCAGACCCACTGCCATCATGGATTTCCTTGCTGGGGCCAAGACTCCCCGGTCATATGGCCCAGCTGATGCTGGGGATTCCCTGGCCAGGGCAGAAGTTCTCCAGCTGCTGCTTGGTTCCACTAACACCAGGGGTTCCCCATTTACCTTGTTCCTGCTGGACCATGGATGTTGCTGGACCAGAGAGTCCCCGATTTGGGAGGATTGTATTTTGAAATAGGTCATCCATGCTACAAGGCAGCATTGAAATAGCACAGAATTATTTCAAAATAGTGCATCCACACTGATTGGAGCCTGCATCATTTTTAAAATCCCCAGGAGCACTTCGGGGAAGGCACCAGGAAAGCAGACACTTCCAGTAGCTGTTTCCTCAGGCTAGCTGAGACGAGCTTAAAAGGACTTCTCTCTACAGTCACGTCTGACAAGCCACTTCTCCACTGCTTACTCCTTCATGGAACACCAAACTCTTGCCATGTGCTCTGATTACCCTTGCAGATGCCACAGCACTGACTACACGGAGAAGGAGCAGCTGCAAAACAGTGCCAGGTTCACAGGCCTCATGCTGCGCCTCATGGCGCAGTTATCTACACTGCCCACATTCTGCTTCAGTACCAAGACGACACCCAGCCCAGCCCAGGGACTGGAGTTCCTGATGCAACAAATGATCCTCAGTCCCCTGCACACCATGGAACACTGCTTCTGGTGGAGGGAGACCTGTTCCAACTGGGGGGACTGCATTGTCCTGTAGCAATGGGACGGCCAGCAATGGCTCCAGAACTTCCACATGAAGAGGGACATCTTCCTCTGTGAATGGCTTGGCCCTGACCTCAGACAACAGGACACCAAGATGAGATCTGCCATCCCCTGAAAAAGTGCATTGCCATCACATTCTGGAAATTTGCTATGCCAGACAGCTACCACTCTGTAGGGAACCAGTTCAGTATAGGTAAATCCATGGTCAGGGCCATGCTCATGCAGGATAGTCAAGGCCATCAACACCATATTGCTGTGGAGGGTCATCACCCTGGGGAACATGGATCTCATCGTCAATGGCTTTACCACCATGGGCTTCCACAACTGTGGGGGTGGAGGAGAGCAATAGATGACAACTACATCCCCATCTTGGCCCCCAACCACCATGCCTCAGACTATATCAACAGGAAGGGGTACTTTTTGATTGTTTGCAAGCGCTGGTTCACGGACATTAACTTTGCCTGCTTGTGGAAGGCCTGCATATTCCAAAACTCAAGCCTGTTCCAGAGGATGCATGCTGGCACCTTTTTCCCCCTGACCACCATCAGGATCAGGGAGATAGACATACCCACATGCATCATGAGCAATGCAGCCTACCTCTTGCACCTCTGTCTGATGCCCTACACCGGCAGCTGGGACCCCACCAAGGAGCACTTCAATGCCAGGCTTAGCAGGTGTTGCATGTTGTTTGACTGTGCCTTCAGCCACCTAAAGGGGAGGTTCAGCAGTCTCCTTACCCACCTGGACCTCAGCGACTGCAACATCCCCTACATGGGAGAGACTTTCCTGCAGCAGTGGGGGCAGAGGATAATTTGCAGGACAGGGCTTTATGAGCATCCAAACACCAGTGCTACATGAAGAGCACGTCAGCGGGCTGTGCACATCTGGGAGGCTTTGAGGAAGAATTTCAGCCAATTTCACTCTGAGGCTCTCCACCATGCCTCTCCACAATCAGCCTTTGTATTTCCCCTGTGTGCCATTCCTCCCGCACTCCTCCTTTCCCCTGCTCTCACTTCTGACCTTCTCCATTCCTCTGTAGACCAAATAAAGAGGACTTTATGTTTGTACAAATGACTCTGATTTTTTATTTGGGGGAATATACAACAGAGGAGGGACTGGTGAAAGAACCTGGAATGAGAGAGAAGAGGGTGCTCAGGGATGGGCCTGGAACCTGCCTCTGGTAGCTTGGAGGGCTTTGGATGCCCGAGAGGCCACACCACCACATGTTGGGGGCCCCAGGGGAAGCTAGGAGGAGAAGCCAGGGGGTGGGGGTGGGTGCGGGGAGTTGGGTGGGGATGGGAGAAGGGAGGTAGCTGATAGCACACTTCATACACATGGCTATGCACTCAATGACAGATGTTATGGAGGAGCACAGGGCCTTGTGCTGGTGCAGCAGCTGGTTCCATATGGCCTTCCTCTCCTCCCAGTCAGCCCAGCGCCCCTCGCCATCATTGGCCCACTCCTGGTGCTCCTCATCAAAAACCTGGTTGAGGAACTGGAGACAGGCCATCTGGTTCTGCAGCAGGTCTTCATCGGTATGCTTTCTGCAGCGGATCTTGTGGAGTCGGGAAGATGGCGTTTGAGGTGATGGACATACCACGCTCACAGCTGGGCAAGCTGTGAAGAAAAGTGTCAAGAGCAGTCCTCCCAGAAGACATTGTGTATGAAATCTATCTCTCATCTCTGAGTCAACACTGAAGGTCTCAGTTCAGACGTTGACTATGTGCTTTCAGCAGGGCCATCTCTTACCTACATAGTGGGTGCTTTCCTGCAGGGACATGGATGTCCCAGAGGAGCATTGCTACCCCCACATCCCAGGGACAAGCAGACATGGGAAGGTGCCAGCCAGGCCAGAAGCTAGCAGGCAGTAGTCGGGGGATAGGGAGGTTCAATTTCCTTCTGTGTCCTGCATCCGCCAGCATTAGCGGTGTCCCACAAAGAGAAAACTTCTATCCCTACCCACTGGAGAAGGGGGATCTGTTGGGGGTTTGTGTGAGCAACAGAGGCCACTTGCCAGAGAGAGTACTACTGGGGTCCCCTCCACTTTCTCCCCTAGCAGGTTCCCATGCAGGGGATCAGTGTCCTCTGCATCACTGCACCTGAATGGTAGCAGATGCTGCCTGAGTACGGACATGACCCTGCTCCATGTGTGGCACCGCTGTGTGTTTCCATGACCCCAGCCTCCTTAGTAGTGGCTTGTCATGGGAAGGTGTCCCACCATGAAGTTGGGAATAAGGCAGGCCTGTCTAGAAACCTTGTGAGAAGGAGCAAGGGGTTCCTATGTAACAGCAACATGGAAGTGAGTACTCCTGACTGGTGCTCCATGTGCAATCCCCAGCCCAAGAAAGGAGCACAGAGCCCCTTGCAGCCCACCGCCTGCCCTCACTTGTGTATAAGGAAAGTTACGGAATTCACCTGAAGTGCTTTTCCCGGGATTATCCGAGCCTTGGGAGACATCCTGGGAGGGGAAACCAGCTCCAGGATGGGGATCAGCTCTTGGCTTGTGGGCATGATGTCCTGGCTGGCCTGCTCCTCATCATCATTATCATTATGCTCCTACCAACCCTTCCTTCATAGAGGCTGATGCCAGGCATGTCCTGGCTGGAGACAACAATGATGAGGGGTGGAATGGTGACCGGCCTCCCGCCCAGGATGGCATCCAGTTGCTCATAGAAGCCACAGATGTGTGGTGCCTTCTCAGAGCATCAATTTTGTTCCCTGGCCTTTGAGAAGGACTGCCATAGTTGTTTAATCTTCATTCATACCTGGTCCAGGATCTTCATGCTAGTTCAGGCCAATGCCCTCTTTCATCACTAGTCAGGGGCACCAGAGGATACTGTGGGAGTGCTGGCAGCCATGGGGGGCTCAGAGGAAGCACTGGGGTCTGCCGTGGCTCTCACAAAGGGTGCTGCGTGGCACACAGTTGGCAGGATTCTTGTGGTGTCACAAGCCCTTTCCCTTTTGCTAGCAGCTTTCAACTCTGCAGGAAAAGGGGAGCACTGGAGTTGTCAGGGTTTGGGACAGAGCAGCCACAAGTACTGCTGTGAGAGATCTTTGGAGGCCAATTATTTCTAAATGGCATCAGGTGAGCGTCCACACTCATGCTATTTCAAAATAATAATTTTGAAATAAGCATTATTCCTCATGATAATGGGCTTGGTTGTGTGGACATGCTCCTTGTTATTTCAAAATAAGGGGAGTTATTTCAAAATAACTCCTTTATGTAGACCAGGGCAAAGGTGCCACAGGATTCCTTGTTGGTTTTGCAGATACAGATTAATGGGGCTACCCCTTTGAGACTTTTCAGGGATAGGTTGTTTAGGGATATATTCTGTGTGTGTTTATAAGCATTCTCTGGACTCAGATTTTGGCTTTTTTCCTGGCTTTTCTCCTGGGATCTAACTGCATATATTGCCTGTTTAAAAGCTATGTTTTCAGCATGTTCTCTTTAAGATTCTTAGAATATATCAAATTTGAGGCCTTTAACATAAGTGCTCTATATGCCACAAGCAGCATGGTAAAAAAAAACATAGTTAAGAGTAGCAATCAAGAATTGTCAATAGTGTCACTGATCTGCTCGTTAGCCATGAGCAAAAACTGATTGTGCTTCACTTTCCTCATCTTGGATTAAAGCTAACATATGGCTGGGTCTACACTGCCCACTCTTGTGCAAGAACATATGCAAATAAGGCACAGTGATGAATATTGCCATGCCTCTTTTGCATACTTAATGAGCCACCATTTTTGCGCAAAGGGCTATTGCTGTGTAAACTGCTCCTTCTTATGGAAAAAAACTGTCTTGCACAAGAGCCATTCTGCCTAAAAATAAATGTAGACTACTCCTCCTTGCGCAAAAGCCTGTTGCGCAAAATGGTGCCTCATTAAGTGTACAAATGAGGTGTGGTGATATTCATCACCATGGCTCATTTGCATATGTTCTTGCACAAGAGTGGGCAATGTAAATGTAGCCTACAAGTATTATGTGTGTGTTTATTTTAGTTTGGTCATGACCAACGTATTATATAAAGTTTCTGTTACCTTTCTTTATTCACAGAATGAGACTGGGTCATTTGGTATTGATAGAAATATTACTGGTCCTTTCAAAAGATCTTAAGTTGGTTATTTTTGTACTACATAAATCATATTAGCTTAATTCAAATGGTATTTGCTTTTTTTAAAAAAAAATCACTTGTTTGTATTAACCCTTCTCCCATTGCTCAAGCAATCATGGGACCAACTGCAGCATTCCTCATCTGAATTTGCAAACAGCAGAAGTCAGGCCAACCAGTGAATGAAATTAGGGTAGAAATCAGGATATTTTAAGGAAACAATCAATGCTGGGTTTCAGTCAGTGCTCCTGGAAGATGAAGAAGATTTATGTGACAGCTGGAGGAGAGCCTTTGGGGAGGACAGGGATTATCTATTGACATAGGGTATGTCTACACTACCACCCTAGTTCGAACTAGGGTGGTAATGTAGGCAACCGGAGTTTCAAATGAAGCCCGGGATTTGAATTTCCCGGGCTTCATTTGCATCTCGCCGGGCGCCGCCATTTTTAAATGTCCGCTAGTGCGGACTCCGTGCTGCGCAGCTACACGCGGCACGGACTAGGTAGTTTGGACTAGGCTTCCTATTCTGAACTACGATTACTCCACATGAAATTTTTTAATTTCTTTACTGTTGATGCAAAAAGCGTCCTTCAAATCCCTTACGTTGAAGCTTCAGAAGCTCAAGCTTCATGAAAAAAATACTCACAGCCACATAAATTAAACATAACAAGTTATTTAAACTCACTATGTACTGTCCACAACTAAGAAAACTGAGTACATTTTAATGTCATTTTAACATCTGCATGTATAATGGACAATGAACATGTTCAAAGGAAAACACATAACTGATAAAGAAGTTTGCAGGGAACATTTGTTTGCCAGAAGCTTTCATTTTCATCCTGTTGGTTGACAAGTACAGAAGCAGTTATTTTAATATTTTAAATATTTTCTCCTATCATTTAAAAATTCAGCTTAGAAGTTCAAGATTCAATGTTTAATATTTGTATTTCTGTTCACTTCGAAGTACGAATAAGATCCTCTGGAAAAGGGCGCTTTTTCCGGAGGATCGGGGCCAGTGTAGACGCTCTTTTCCGGCTTTTCTAAAAGCCGGAAAAAAGCGGCGGACATTTTTATTTAAATGCCGCGGGGGATATTTAAATCCCCCGCGGATTTCCCTATTGCGATCTCTGAAATTAACATGCCCCTTCCGGAAAAGGGGCCAGTGTAGACGTAGCCTTAGTGAGAAAGTTAGAGCCAAAGGCCAGAGAGGGCTGATGGCAGGGGAGCACTGGATGAACTTACTTCCTGACATCTCCAAGGTCAGAGAGTTAGCCATGAAAGACCAGGAGAAGTGAGAGGTGTACCCTGATAAGGGTGTTACTAGCAGACAGCCCTTGGGAGTTCCTGCTGAGAAGATTAGGGTTGTGTCTAGTCAGACGAGCTGGGCTGGCTGTTTTGGCATAAGGGCAAGAGAAGACTTCACATGATGAGGGATGCCAGAATTGTATGGGATATATTGCCTGGTTCATGCTGGGATTTAAGTGCATGGAAATTTTATTTGTACTATGTTAACTCCACAATGGCTTTTTGCATTCAGACTCTTGGGACCATTTCTGGGGACTCTGAAGGAGGGAAACAGAGACATGTCATAGTCATAGTACAGGATTATATTGCTTCTTTGTCTTCCTGCAGGATACTTAACATGTGAGGAAATAATTTCCCTTGTCTGCGTCCTAGTGCTCCTTGGCCATGTGTTGAGAGCTAATGATGGTATTCTACTGCATGTTCTCTTTTACCTCTAGCCAGCCTAATTTAAAAAAATGATTACTATTTAAATTAGGATTCAATCAGCTAAACATTCGTGCTATGCTCTGGGTCTCATTTAGGGAAATCCATTACACCAGGTTTCTTCTTTACTCTTTTCCCCCCATGTAATTATAAGGGTTTTTGAAGGCTGGTGAACACCTCTACTTATAGTGTCATGATTCACAACCCCTTTGTCTACTTCAAGTTTGGTAGCAAAATTCCTCCTTACTCTCCAATGTAAGTTACCAATGAAGGGAGCATCCCACTTCCCCTTTGATTTTTAGAATTGAGGGCAAAATACAGAAAATGAGTTGCAAACTTAGCTGTGGAGTAGCCACAACCAATTAAAAACAATGTTTAAATATGGCTTAACACAAAAAAGACCAGGTCATCTAGGCAAACTTGAACTCTTAAGCAAAAGTGCTTTCATGTTAGAATAACAGACCATATTTACCAAAGGATAAATTTTGAGAACTGAGAAATGAAGAACTCAGGAATGATAAACAGTGGCTAACACAAGAAGCATACATTAAGTCTGGACAAGGAAAATATTCCACAATAGCCAATAGAACCTTGTTAAATTTTATGAGAGCATTATTGAACATAGCTATTTTGTAACATGACCTTCCCTGTTTAGCAAACGTATGTGATAATGAGCAGAATTTATTTTATTTGGACATTCAGAATATGCTACTGAATTTCCACCTACTTTTTAAAAATGCATACATTTTTAAACAGTGTCCTTTCTCCTGGTTGCCTGCCTTGTTTCAGACAAGGTTATTCCACAGACTAAAATATACAAAATCATAGTAGGTTTAATGGAGCAGTTATGGTTTTACCATAATGTGTTTAACAGTAAACTCTTATAAAAGACAAATGAAAGTTGCTGGAAATTTTAGTCTCCCTACTTTTTCTTTGTCATTATTTTAATTAAGAAGCTGTCTTCCAGTGAATAGGGTGTTCAGTGAAATATAGTCTGTATGATTTTGAAGGACTTTTAGATTGAGTTTCCAAATCATATCAGATTCCTTTTTAATATATAGTGCAAGGAATGCATGAAATTCATACTTGAGCTGCACACTGTTAGTTTAATCTCTTGAGGACTGTAATATTTTGTTCTAATTCTGTTTTATGGCTCCATAAAGGGATAACTGAGTTTAGTTATTTATGATATACAGGTGTATCATCTTATAGTCTTTCTTGTCTATGATTATACAAGCAGAATTCTGTGCAATCTGAGATTCACTCCTTTTCTGTGGCAACGTTCAATGTGAGATTAGCAATACAGAAAAGGTCTAACATTAGTAGCAAGTAGACGACAAGTGAAGTTTTCAGAAGTGTTTGGTATTGGTCAGTTGTTACCTTTGAAGTCAATAATAAATATTTCAATTTCAGTCAGATAAGTATTAGGACAACGAAAAATGATTTTGAGAATTCTACTGTTAAAGACAGAATACTGTGCACAATTTCCTGTGCTCCTGAATGAGATACCGATATGTCCAATTCATCCCCAGGGTAACTCTTCTAAAAATAACAGTTGGACTTATTGATTTTAAAAGAATTAAGAGATTTATATTAAATGTTTTACAGGCCTCTTAAATGTAGATTTCTCTACATTCAAACTCTCCTGGGCATAAGTAGACATTTGTGTGTACATAGCTGGCATTGGTGCCTCTCTCCAAAGCAAACACACTTAAGCACTAAAATGCACTTACGCAGAAACGTGTACAAATTGTGTGCAAGCATACAATGGAGGCCTAAGCTAAACACGGCTTGATCTGTTCATAGCATGATATAACTTTTACATTTCTGAACTGAAGTTATATGCCGCAGGCTACTAAAGGGGTAAACAAAAAATCATTCTATCTGCTTTTCAGGTGTTAGTTTCACTAGTCTGAATTTTGATCACTCATCTCGTTAAATCTTCTCAGTATGTGAGAGATTGGGGGGAGACTTGCAAAGACAGATAAGCACAACACTTCAACTGGAGAGGGAAGCCTATCTGCCATTTGTGTTTCTGAAAATACCTGAGCCAAACAATTGTACCTGATGTTTATTTTATTTTATTTTATTTTATTTTCAGAGATCAATATGTGACTATTATCAGTATCTACTAGAGTTGATAGAATTTTTTTCATGGAATTATTTTTTGGCCAAAATAGCCATTTTTAAATTTTTATCAGTTATTGTAGTCTCAGAAAAATAACATACAGTAAATTACCTTCAAGATTGTTAAATATTAAGCATGGAATCCATGCAAATTTATACCGGCTGTCTCCAGAAAGTTTTCATATTTACATGAGACTCCGCTTACCTAACATTAGACTTCATACCAAAAAAGGACAAATGATTAGCATGCTTTCACTTGATAATTATCTCTTTACAATAAGCCCAGCCTGCACCTGATGGTGCATCTCCATAAGGATAATAAGAGCTTGACCCAACAGTTCTGACTTGAGCCAATTTTAGTTCATAGGTCTTATGACCTGAGTTTATGTAGGAGGTCAGACAAGATATTCATAATTGTCCCCTTCTGGCCTTATAAACTATCAATATTTCAGAGCTTGGCAAGTGCTCTTTGAAAAAAATAATGTCATCATGACTTTTCTGTTACTAGGGAAAGATCACAATCAGAATATCACAATGAAAATCAGAGAATGCTTCCACTGTTGCACCCCCTTCAATATCTGCTCCATTGTAATTGTGTTACTGAGTACTGCATTAAGGTGAATACCCTCTGTAATATTTGCTAATGTCCTGTTGATTTATCCAAATCAGAAGATGTATTTAAAGCATGAGTGTGCCACAGTAACTATCATTTGGTTTTATTCAGGACAGATCTGATTTTACTTGCTTTGAAATAAAATGTTTAGTTCTTTTAAGAAAAAACTATAAATACTTAACAGATGTGCTGTATTACTTCATTATATCTTATGATATATATACAGGCTAACGTTAACTAATATAACCTTAACAACTTCTTTAATTTGCACTATACATTCAAAGAAATGTTGTTTACCTGCAGGTACCACACACAATGATCAAAATATCCTCATTACCACAGGCCAGGGTCAGGATAAGCAGCTGGCATACTAGTTAAAATGTCTTTGGGTTTATATAAAGTATTTGTCAAAAACACATTTTTAAAAATCACCACCTGGCTTTTAAATCATTTTGCCCATTTGTTAACTTTCTGAATCTGGGATAGGCCCTGTCTTTCATTCAGCATGAACGTCCATTTCATTTCCATTAATGTTTCTGGTGATACTTCTATTTTGGCCATTTAAAACAGAGGGGAGAAATCCTAGCCCACTAAAGACAATGACAAAACTCATATTGATTTAAACAGAAACTGAATTTCTTCTGAAATATTCAGAACTGAGTTAGACTGAGATTAGACATGTATCAGCAGTTATGAATGTCTCACTGACCCACTGTAAAGGCAAACTCTACTTGCAATGATTCCTTTCTATAATATTTAGAAAAAAAAAATAATTACAGGTCGGACTTACACATAAGAGAAGTACCATAGTTCATGAGTAGATTAATGAAAACATGTATGGGATTATCTTCAATATAAGGTAATACTCACGCCAGGCAAAAGTATCAACATTCAGCCAATAGAAAAACTTGTGAAATATGCCAAGTTTTATTCTGCATCTTTTGCATTTTATGTTGCAATTGACTAGTAAAAATTGAAGATGATAATATATTCCTAGCACTCTGAAATGTGGTAGTGTTTTTACACTTACTCTACACAGTTGTTAAAGATTACAAGAGGCACAAAACAATGCAGAACAAAGCTCAGCATGATACACAACTTAAAGAAGCGACACAAATCCACTCAAATAAGCTTTGAAATTAAAAGACCAAATTCTACTCAACATTTCCCCACTCCCCCAATATGTCTTCTTTCTTCTTATTGTTAAACTTCACAATAATTAACTGTTTTTCATTTTACTTTTATGAAAACTGTTCCTTGAGAATTATATAAAATGATTGCTCCTCTAGATTTCATTTTTTCCAAGTTGAGGTGAGGTCACTTTAATAAGAGAGGTTTACCTCAATGCAATTTTCTTTGCATTTGATGGAGGTGTTCAGCTTTTTTTTTCTTTACTTTCATGGCAAAATATATTCAGAATCAGATATCCCTTTTTTTATTAATAACTTGTCTGATTAAGTAAAGGATAAATTCTGCTCTCACTTGAATTCATGCAAAATGCAGTCAAGCCTAGAGGTGGGAGGGGAGGAATTCTGATCACCATTAAAATGGGGGGGGAGGGTATCTGAAATAACTCAATTGAAATCCATGTGGATTTCAGGTCCCAGTGGAACTACTTTGCCTATATAGCAGTAAAGCCAAGACGAAAATTCAGCCTAATTTTGTGTCTCAGAGCTCAAAAAATGTTTGAATAAAGTGTTTTTTTAAACAAATTAATTTATTTGTACAAAAAAGTAATAAAAAGTTGGTTAAAAACTAATGTCTGAGTCTGACAGTCAAATACAATTTTGATTTTTTCGTGTTTTTATGTTAAGAAAACAGAGAGTTGAAATTGAAAGAATGTTTCAGTTGACCTGAAATAAATAAATAAATAAAAACCTTAAATAGGAATTTCAATTTTATTTCTTGTCCCAATTTGTGGCAACATAAATCAAATCTGGGAATTTTCCATGGGATAGAAAAATCTGCTCTCTCAATGATAGAAATATTTAGCTCACTGTGAAGACCCAAAATAGCTATAATTAGAGAAAAAATGCAGACCTCCAACTGGTAGAGGTCAGTGTAGCTCCAATGGTCAGAGCAGTACTAATATATTTTAGAGCCAAGAATGTATCAATTAGGAGATTTAAATTGCTGAATGATCTATGAGAATATTGGTAGGAAACTTATGGGGAATCCAAAAGCAGCACATTTTACCTTCTTCCTATGAAAAGTAAGTTTAAGGGTTTTTTAAAAAATAACTTCTAGGGTAGGTGTGTTACAAATAGCCACAATTCTTTTATATCCATCTTTCTTTTGCTAAACATCTGAAACTGTATTTTAACCAGTACTTGAAGTAAATAAGTGGTCTGACTTTAAAAGTTAACTACAACCATTTCTGCTGTCATTATTTAGGCCTTTAATTTTATAAAATAAGTTGCAACTTTTTATTTCACTGTTGCAGTTTAATATTAAAGTAATGTATTTGGTAAATCTGGCCCTGTCAGTTAAATCAAACAACCAACCAAACAAACAACCAAACAAACCCGATAACCTGGTTCTTTCTGTTCTCCTAGTCAAATTAACTCTTACAGTACTTTTAAAAAAGTAGCATTTAAAATACTTGGAATTGATATTTATACTTCATCATTAAATTCCTTTGTGATACTGAATATACATTTTACCAAAGTTCTACAATTACTCTAATTATTACTTCCTAAATAAGTAATGATATGAACTGAGTCAATGATACACATTCTAAACAACTTCCTACTGTATGGTGGGAATCATAATCCAAATTTATTTAATCAAACCTTGGGCTATGGAAGGTTGGGGAAACGGCTCTCGACACCCTGGAAAAGGGAGATTTTAATGTTTCTGAGAACTAATGAAGTATATCACGTAAATTTTGGTTCAAATTAAAGCAAAAGCTTTGAAACATTTCCTTCAAATGGGGGATTCCAAACACAGAAAATAAATTCTTACAAAATTAAGAAATAAAAAATTGATCTCTTTTTCCTGTTTTTTCATGGAAAGATTTCTCAAATGTTGATAGGTTAGCAGCAAATGTATGAATTTATGTTACCTCCAATTTCCTAAGGCTACTTATCTGAGAAGCTTAGCTAACAATAAAAACAAAGCATAACAAGTTAAAATTTCAAAAGATGCTGGATAACACTTTCCCTAGCTCTGTTACTATATTAGTAATGAAATAGTCATTCATCCTTTTGATTCTCATCTACTGATGC
This sequence comes from Pelodiscus sinensis, assembly GCF_052426305.1. Classification (NCBI taxonomy): domain Eukaryota; kingdom Metazoa; phylum Chordata; order Testudines; family Trionychidae; genus Pelodiscus; species Pelodiscus sinensis. The sequence continues at coordinate 207,630,871 of NC_143052.1, forward strand.
TTTTTTTCTGTCCCACATACTTTTCTTTTTAAAAAATTTTTGCAGCACTTCATGCAGCACTTCATGTTTAACTTTCATTTTACTGTTATCTTCCCCTATGTTAGGGTATATCTAAACTACGGGGTTTTTTTTCAGAAGAGGATATTCAAATTCCTCAGGAATTTTCATATCTTCTTCCATCACTTTTTTGAAAGTGGGTCTTTTGAAAGCGGAAGGAGTCTGGAAGCGTTTTTTTCAGAAAAAAAACAGTGTAAACCTTTTTTTAGAAAGAGTAGTTTTTTCAAAAAAGGTTTTTCTTCTGGAAAAAAAACACATCCTGACTACTTTCACTTTTGAAAGACCCACTTTCGAAAAAGCAATCAGAAAAAGATATGCAAATTCCACAGGAAAAAATCCATAGTTTAGATGTTCCCTTATAGGATACTTTACCATAACACACATTTTTGTGTGTGTGTATAATATACACATACACGAATCACTCACAATGCAGCACTTAAAACAACCACTCGACTTTTTTTATAAGTTATTTAGGACTCAGCTATACAAGGTAGTGAGCACAATACCCCCAATCTAACAGAACACTTACTTCAAATATGTGAACAGTGCACTATGATGAAAATTAAATGCATGCTTAATTGTTCTGCTGGATCACATCCAAACTGCTCAGCACCTTATATCAATAAGCCCTCAATACCCATTCCTCCTAATGTTCTTATTGGTGTTACTGACCTCAGTGCAGGAACACTCAAAGCCTCATATCACTTAAACTCCAGAAATAGGCTTTAAGTAGGCCCTCCACATTAGATGAATTTCACCCTGTGTCTTTCACCTGGCCGTTAATTATTTCTATCAATGGACAAAAAAATATGACAACTTAGTGACATCTTAATTACATTTTAGTTTTTTAGATTAGCTATTTTATTATGCAAAGTGTTATAGTTAAGTTGTGTTTGATATAAATTTATAGATCATTAGCTAACTAATTATATCTAATGTGAAACATGGTAATTAAATTCCCATTAATGACAGTTAATTTGATGTTATTTTAAAAGTGAATTTTATTCTACTCAATTTTAATGCAGGAATTGGGTGCACTTTAGCTTAATTATGCTTGTATAAATTTAAACGGTTAGTCAGACGAAGTGCTCGTATATTATCTTTTCTCATTTTAAAGGTAGACTTGTTTATTATTTGACTATTTGTTAGATAATGTTGTGGCTGCATAAGCAATGAGTAAATCAAGGGCCTCACTTTTCAGCTCAGTCTCTTTTAATCTTTATGATGAGAAATGCATCATTTGCACTTTTTTTAAGGAAAAAAAGAATCACAAGTAAATGAATGCAGTGGCTTCTACATTTGTGGCAGTTTACTTGGCAGCCTTCATCACTGGAGTATACTAAAGAGAAATTACGAATTGAATGGCACTTTAGGCACTGGTAATAAACTGATCTGAATATAATGTATGACTTCTAAATATTCCCACAGGCTAGCAAACACAAATAGCAACCATATGATGCATCAATACTAAAAAACTTTTTTTGGAAACTATATTGGAAGTAGAGAGTATTTCAGATAAAACTGTCTTCATTTAGATGTCAGACATGAAAAATGTAAAAGGAAATAGCTGGAGCTTCAGATTGTGGATATCATCAAAGCAATGAAATAATATTGCCTTTTACACACAGACACCCCCATTTACTGGCTAGTGTGCTCTTAAAAACATTTAAGACTTGATTTTTGGCACTTTGCTGCTGGGCAATGCCTTACTCTGTGCATTTGTTTAAACTAAATATATGAAATTAGATTCTCTCTTCTTTAATCATGGAGTGTATCAAAGAGTACGTCTAGACTACCACGTTTTGTCGACGGAAGTTTTGTCCGTCGACAAAACTTCCGTCGACAAAGAGCGTCCAGACACATTGAGTTCTGTCTGCAAGCTGCTTTGTCGACAGAACTCCGTAGTCTGGACGCAATGTTACAGGCAATAACACCTTCTCTCGACAGAGTTCTGTCGACAGAAGGTGTTATGCCTCGTAAAATGAGGTATACCAGCATCGACAAAACTGCTGAGTTCTGTCGACGTTATGTCGACAGAACTCAGCGGTAGTGTAGATGCTGGTATAGTTTTGTCGACAAAAGTCCACTTTTGTCGACAAAACTAGGTAGTCTAGACACACCCTTACTCTATGACTACTTCTAAATCAGATCCTAACATTGCAAAACTGTGCAGCCTAGCACCCGTGCAGAACCCTACAAAAATCAACAGGTCTGCCAGCTGTGCAGGTCCCCACTCCCTGTTTGCAGGGTCTTCATGTAAGGCAGTAACCAGCATGAGGAAGGGAAAGACAATCTGACCTCATTTCTTCAGCTAATGATGTATCCTGGCAGATAAACATACACTGAGTTCCATCTTCAAATAAGTGTCTTGTAAATCAAATAAAAAATGCCCATCATTTATGTAAAACAATAGTTATATAAATATTTACTATCAAATAATCTTGTAGCATGTGAATGTTTACTAATAAAGGATCAGGATAGAAATATTGAGAAGAAATATCTGTACAGCATTTACAATCTAGATGTGTCAAATCTTCCTCTTGGAGTAGGATTTGAGAGTGTAATAGTATTTGAGAGTGGACACCCAATAATTAGAGTAATAAAAATTACTTATTGGGGAGCAACATGACGTATGATCTAGACTGTAAGAAAGAAATAGCGACTAGAATAGTGCAAGCAAGAGTGAGTTTGAAGATGATGGATAATATCTGGAAAAGTAAAATGATTAGCTTAGGAATGAAGCTAAGTGCCTTGAAAAAGTGTATATTTAACAGCATGTTGTACGGATGTGAGACATGGGTGATAACGAAAGATTCGAAGAGAAGGATATTGGTATTTGAGAGGAGTTGTTACACAAAGATCCTGAGAATAGCATGGATACAGAAGGTCGCCAATGAGGAATTATATAGGAAGATACAGCCCAAAGAAAACCTATTGCAGAAGGTTATACAACGGAAGTTACAGCTATTCGGGCATATCTGCAGAATGAACAACGAGCGAAAAGTTAAGACCCTGGTATTCGGCATAATCGGTGGTCTGAAGAGGAAAGGTAGATCCCACAGAGATGATATAATAGATTGGTGCGGAGCTAGTCAACAGAAATTAAGCTACTCCGCACTGGACAGGGAAAGATGGAAGGAAATAGTGAGGGAGGTATCGGACACCAATGTGCAATGAGCCCATGATTTTGGATGATGATGATGATGACGATATTCCTTCATGAAGTCATTTTGCCTGTTTTTCCCCATTTTTCAGATCTTCATCTGTATGTGCTGATGTGGACCATCTGAATTCAGACAGTTTTGTAGGGTTTTTTTTAAGTGATCTCCATCAAGGACAACTGGCTGTTTAACAATCTTTCACAGAAGAGTAGATGAATCCAGAATTTAAAAATCTTTAGGAACTTTGCCAAATTTTTCGGAGGCTGACTTTTCCCTGTAAGTGACACTCCATGTCCAAATATCCTTCTATTTCCAAACCCTGACCAGTCTCCTACCCACAAAACAAAACCCTACCATGTAGAGTTTTTAACACTTCTCCCTTTTCATGGTAGAGACCCCATGAATTGCTACCGATTTTATGTGAAGAAAGCTCAGAAATTTCAAGAATAAGCAGCAACCTAAAATCATAGGCAAGGCTAGGCTAGACTAGGATAGATATATACTTAGAAAAACAGAACTTAATTTTCCAGTTTTTTTAAAACTGTGAGGTGGTTTGAAAAGGAGAGCAAGCACTGATCCCATCAATAAAAATAAGAAAAAAATGTATTCGTTCAACACATGCTGCTCTATCAGAACTAGTACAGAAATAACTGAAATATAGGTAAGAGAAACACAATACAATGGTATAACACTATCATTGTTCTATGACTAAGCATATCACATCATAGGAAATACATGTTTTATAATGTCTTTGTATGGGATGAACCAACTTCCAACATAAATGGTAAACAGTTAAAAGTGTATTGTTTCCCTTCTCAGAAAATTGATTTCTATACAATTTTACCACTTTTGTGTAACAATCACAAGAAGCTTCAGATATTAACATGTTTTTTGATGATTCTGGTAGCATAAGATGCTTTTAAAGTTATCTCTTACATGTATTTTCCTATGGCCAGTGTAAAGTAATGATTACTACCTAAAATATTTTCTCCAAAACGCACAAGTTTGTTCACTGTGTATTCTTTAGAGTGGTCAGCTGGAAGCTGTAATGAGTACTAAATCAGCTACAACATAGTACTGCCCAGCTGTGCTTAAATCTTAGCGTAGAGGGGTCCTCTCTGTACAAAGGATTGGACTGAACAACTGAAACTGCAAGATATATTTTAAACCACTGTAGCATGATAAATATTACACTGAAACCTTAATCAAATAGAACAGATTACATTTTCTTGAAACCAAATTGACAACATTGTGGTGACTTAGTTAATTTTAACTCAGCCTTATGGGCTTGTTACCGAGGCAACTAAAGCTTCCATCTAATGCAGCTACAATAATTCTTTCTAACATATGGAACCACTGGTCAAGCATAAATGCTTATGCTCAGCATAGAACAGCTCCTAATGACATAATAACCTCAAGCTCTATTTGGGAGCAAGAAAATGTAGGCTTAGAATATTACCTATAGTTAGCCTGTTTGATGTTATAACAGATAGCTGAGGAGCTGGTCCATAATTCTTAACTGCCTTATACTACAATCAGAATTTGGAGGAGACTTTGAATGAATACCAAGAAAGGAGGAGGAGAGAACAGGCAAACCTACTATTTAAGGCCTTATCCTCCACTTTGCAACACGCTGGTAGCAGAATCTTGCCAGAGAGGTAGTATATGCATCCCTGGATGAATAACCCCAGGATATGATTGTGTAAAGCTGGTATAGAGGATCTTATCCATCTGAGTCTCTGACATTGGAGGAAAAGGAGCAAAGCTGGGACAGAAAATAAGATGTGCCCATCCAGCTGCTACTTGTCCACTTCAGGCTGTTGGCCACTAATATCACCTGCTTCTGGGATTGAGCACATTCAGTGGCAGCAGGATGCTGGGAGTGCATAGATTATCTTTATGCCACTGTAAAGCACACAGAAAAGGTCACCAAGAGTACATAGTCTGGCCTAAACCAGACACAAGGATCTGGCCCACATTGCAGGGGTGGCCAACCTGTGGTTCTTGAGACACATGTGGTTCTTTGTTCATAGAAATGTGACTCAGGATTAAGGCTTGTTCAGAGCCGCATACCCACTTTGTGCATGTGCCCCAGTTCTTGGAGGGAGAAGTGTGTGGCAGTGGCTGTGGCAGCTCCAGTGAGACCTAGGCATTGGGTTAGAATGGGAGGGACCTGGGGGTGCCTGGCTTTGGGGGAGGGAGAGGGCATTGGGTTGAGGGGGCTAGGGTGCCTGGCTCTGGGGGAGGGATGTGTGGCTCTTTGCACTACTATCCAAAGCTCTTTTGGCTCTTCGTGTCTAACTGGTTGTTCCCCACAATGAGAACACACTGAGACCCTGCCACAATACCAGTTGTGGAACTGCAGATATATTTCCTCTGTTACAGTAATCAACATCAATGTTCCTTCTAATTTTTTTGATCTATTCAAAGAAAAAACATTGTATGCACTGAGGCATGTGCAGATGTGCACCACCAGTATAAACATATTCTGCCATCTGTGGGCTCTGCTAATCAGCTGGACAGCACTTTAGTCTCTCCTGGGTGGTTGCCCAAGTGCTCAGTTTACAGGGAACACGAATCAACATCCCTCATAATTCACCTTTCAAGATCCATAGGTGATACACATTCCTGTCGCAACATACACTGTACTTCATGCAGTGCACTAATAACATGGACAAGAACATATGAGTGAAACAAACAATCACGTAGGAAAATAATAACAGACAAAAACACCCCATCACCCGTAGGTGAACACTTTCAAAAAGGATTCCATCTGATTCATCAGTCCATGTTCTCAAAGGAAATTGGCATGATACTTTCAAAAGATGAGTACAGGAGCTTCAATTCATAACTTTGCTAGACACTAAAAATCATGGACTGATTAGACACGCTTGATTTATTTCTTATTACAACAATATATTACTCACCTTGGCACCTCTTTCTTCCCTCCAGCCCCCATTTCCTCCTGTGACTGAAAGAGTGTTAATGGCCACTTTACCTAAAATCATCCCTTGAATAATTTGTTAACTGCTTATGCTAAACAAGGTGTTCAAGTGCCAAACTTGAAGAGCCCTGTGTAAACTGGAAAGCTTATTCCTATCACCAACAGAAGTGGATCCAATACAAATATTACCTCACCCATCTTGTGTGTCTAAGATCCTGAGACCAACACAGCTCAAACAACATTGCATGCAATGATTGAGAATAGAGCTGCTGCTACTTTCTATGAAGAATCAGGAGCAGCCCCTGGAATAGTGCAGCCCAGAAAATTATTTAAGCTCCCAAATTCCAGATGCTTATTTAGGCAGAATGAGGTTCTTAATATTTAATTTAGTGAATATATTAATTAAAAAAAATAGTTTCGCATCATTGGAATAACGTTTGCCTTACAGCTATTCATTTCTATACAAATGAATAAAAACAACTGGCTAACTATACAGTAGCTGATAATTCTTGTGTTATTTTGTCTTCTCAAATATTAACTTTAAAATATACCCTCCCAGTAAATTATACACTTCTCTTAGGGTATGTCTACACTACCACCCTAGTTCGAACTAGGGTGGTTAATGTAGGCAACCAGAGTTGCAAATGAAGCCCGGGATTTGAATTTCCTGGGCTTCATTTGCATATTGCCGGGCGCCGCCATTTTTAAATGTCCGCTAGTTCAGACTCCGTGCCCGCGGCTACACGCGGCACGAATTAGGCACGGGGCTTCCAAAGTTGAGTAGCCCTGCCTTAAAATAATTATATCACATCCTCTAATAGTGTATATCAGCATAATTTGACCAAATTAAATGGAACTCTGCTAATTTACACATTTTTAGGATCTGGCCTTAAAAAATTTGCCTGAGTAAGGAATGATTAAGACCTCAAATTTTGGTCTAACATATTCAGTTCTTTATTATTGTTGAGTTTTGCAAAAATGAAGCCACCTTTTGGTTACATATACATAGCATATGTTAAATGTTCAGCAAGGGTCTAGAGTCACTTCTTCCCTTAGGGAAACTCACAGGAGAAGTGTGAGAGAAATTTTCCCTGAGGATATCTTTATGTGGCTTCTCTGCAATTGTTCCATTTGTGGTAGGAAGTTGCAATGGGACCTGCTCCGGAATGCAACAGAACATAGAAGGCCAAATGTCCCAATGGGAAGTCAGCTGCTCAAGAATGTTTCCCACTTGATACAATGAAGCCATCCAACTAGGATACCTGGTAACCAGCAAGGAAAGACTGCAGTCACCCCTGTGACTGATCTCTCTCCCCTCTTCAGTGCAGGAGTGAAGAGATGCATGCAGGACTGCTGCACATAAGTCTTGGGGATATGATTTGGCCATACATATGTCACATTTTTCCAGATAATGTACAGTAAACCAATAGAACGTTATGCATACTTCATGCTTGGCAAAACTCTAAAAGGACAAATAAATTAATACACTAACTTAGGGATCTTTCAGTCTGAGAAATGTATTTGGAAATTGTAAACATTATCCCAAATTCACAAATCTAGGCACTTATGATCATAAGTCTCACAAAGTCAATGGGACATAAGTTTGTAAGTCCCCAAAGGCTCATCTACACAGCAGCATTATTTAGGAATAACTGACGTTATTTTGAAATAACATAGTGTGCGTCTACACAACAAGCCGTTATTTTGAAATAATTTCAAGATGCAGAACTTCTTACTCTAACTCCTGTAACCCTCATTTAATGAGGAGTAAGGGAAGTTGAAGGAAGAGTGTTCTTCCTTTGACTTCTTGCTGTGAAGACAGCGCCAAAAGCTGAATTAAGTTATTTCGACTTCAGCTACACAATTGACATAGCTGCAGTTACATATCTTAATTTGACGTTTGCCTTGCTGTGTAGTCATGCCAGAAGTGACTTTTAAAAAAGGGGCTTATATATCTTGCAAAATTTAACCCTCTGTCTTAAACTGCTGGGCTCTTGAAGGATATAGGTGGTTGTACAATGAGCTATTGCACTTTTTCTGAATATCTCCTTAACAATAACTTTTCTGTATGAATCACTTCAGTGTAACTACTCTTTTCTTCTAGACCAGGCATGTCAAACTGGCGTCTGGAGGGCCGCATGCAGCCCCATTGAAGTTTTTTGCGGCCCTCCAGTACATGTTCAGAAAGACTAAAGTGCAGCCCGCTGGCTGCTTGGAGCACATGACCAAGTGCATGTCACGCCAGCTCGCCGCTCTGCGCACGGTGCCAGCAGTGACTACTCAAAGCCAGCTGGCTGGGCAGCTCTGTGCATGGCCCCCAACACATGGTCACAGCTGGCTGGCCACTGTATTCATGCTGTCCCAACGCCTAAGGAAGTGCAGTGGCGGCGGCAACACAACAATGGTGACTCCGGAACCCAGGCATTAGGTTAAAGGAGGGGCTGGAGGGTGCCTGCCTCTGGGGAAGGGGGGAGGCATTACGTTGCGGGGGCTGGAAGTCCCTGCCTTTTGGGGAGGTGGAGAGGCATTAGGCTGGGGCGCTGGGAGTGCTTGGCTCTGTGGAAGCAGGGAGGCATTAGGTTGTGAGGGGCTGGAAGTCTTTGGCTCTGAGGAAAGGAGGGAGGCATTAGGTTGGAGGAGGAGGGAGCTGGAAGTGACATCCTATTTCTCAAATAATATGATAGCATACTGGGGGGGGGGGTTTCCACTGAATGGAATGGAATCTAGAGTACTGTAATATATACACATGCAAGGGTCTGATTTGTGGTTTCCAGTTTAATTTTCAAGCGTCCTGAGTTTTAAGTACTTACCTGTACTACTGTTTTAATATTTGTCATATGATTTCTTTCAAATGTAGGCATTGCCAAATCAGCCAGTGGGACCCTCTGTTCTGGTCCAGTATTCTAGCTACAAAAGTGGCCAATACAAGATGTCACAGGATGGGGTGTGAGTGTGTTAACATATGTCCACAAGAAACTGTAGTGGACAGTTATCCCCGGATAGGGAATGTTTCTTCTTCACTCCCATCAGTTTGTGGCTGACTTATGAACTGAAACATGAGTGGGTTTTAATCTGTTTTTTATACTATTTAAGATGTTTTCATTATAAATAAGCCTTCATCCTTTTAAAAATCTTAAGAACTTTTGACCTCACTAAATGGCAGTGAGTTCCAAAGATGAATTGGGTAAAAAAAAAGTTTCCTTTTAACAATTTTAAATTTGTTGTCATTTAAGTAAATGTAAAAAGATATTCAGTGAAGCCAGGTGAGGTCGCACCATCAATCTTTGTAATGGCATTACAATACGTTCAGTGTTACTGACTTCACCAAATCGCATGAATAATTATATGTTTATGCAAAATCTCAGTCTTACAAAGTATCTCACATTTTCAAAGAAGCCTGTTCTATTTGATTAACCACTGTCTATATTTGTTTTTATTTCCACAAAACAAGTTGGCTACGTCTAGACTGGCCCCTTCTCTGGAAGAGGCATGCAAAGCAGGCAAGTCAGAATAGGGAAATCCGCGGGGGATTTAAATATCCCCCGCGGGATTTAAATAAACATGTCCGCCGCTTTTTTTCCAGCTTGGGTAAAAGCCGGAAAAGAGCGTCCAGACTGGCATGATCCTCCAGAATAAAGCCCTTTTCCGGAGGATCTCTTATTCCTTGCAAGTAGGAAGGATCAGCATCATCCAGAACATACCACACAGGGCTCTGGTAGCCCTTATCAATTGCTGGCTCCAGTACCAGTTGCCCCCTTTGCCTCCTCTGTCAGCAGGCCTATCAAGCGGTGGTTTCATTACAAATCTTGTGCAGACAGTGGGTGGCAATGAATCAAGCTTTGGCTCTTTTCCTATTTACACAAAAAGCTGCAGAACTGTGCCAGAAGAAATACATTCTGTCACATACAGGCCTGGCACAGGCCCCTTTTCCTTTTGGACCAGGAACATGATCTTGCTCATGGGGCAGGTCAGGGTTGTCCCAATACATAGTGCTAATGGCAAAGCCTCAATGGAGTTCAATGATTGTGAATTGTTAAAGGACTTTAAGAGTAGTTGGTACAACTACAAAAGGACTAGGATAGACCTACAGTCCTGTCCAGAACTACTAGTCAGAAGAAAAATTACATAATCTACACTGCGGTGGGAGTGTCATTCCCATTTTGCATAGACATGCTTGCACTAATTCTCATCAAAGTAGTGAACTAAAACTCAGACTGTAGCTGAGTGGCCAGACTATTGGCCTGGATTAGTTGCTCTGATTACAAACCCTCATGAACCCCATGGTATGTACTAGCTTAATGAGAGCTAGCATGAATACGTACTTGAGTTAGGAATCAACACCCTAGCTTCAAGGGTAGACACAGCTTAAGATTCAAGCAGGGAGTTCCCATTAAAGTTAGGAGACACACACACACATGCACAAAATCTCACACTTAAAAATGAAGCACCTCTGTACTTACCTTGGAACTTGTGAATATTTTGCAAGCAGAAGAACAGGACTTCGGTTTCAATCAACTGCTCTAGAGCCCTTTAGTATTCATGAATTCCCCGATCTTCATTACTGGGATTTGGTCAAATAAACATTCATAAAATGTGTGTTTTCTACACTTTACAAAAGGCGCATGACTAATTTTCAAGCTATAAAACTGAATACAACCTCAGATACTTTGCACATGGATACCCAGTACTCAGTATCTGCATAGACTGTAATTTATTTTAGACTAATATTCATTGAATAGTATAAAATAAATAGATTCAGAAAGATGAAGACAGGTTAGCAAAAAGCTTTCCAATGACAAATAAACTACAATTTAGGTTTTTTTCTTGGAAGGCAACAGTTACTCTATTAATTCTGATAACTACACATATGTAGTAAACACCTCACCAACACCAATGAGCCTAATTGTTTTCTCACACTGGTATAAATTGTGAGAAACTCCGCTGAGATCATTTACGCCTGTGTTACACTGGGAAGAGAATTAAATCAATTGTAAAAAAAACCCAGAGGAGTCCATTTCACGTGGTTTTCCTCAGCAGAAATTGAAAATAAAGGATTGCCAAGGTTTCTCACCACACAGATAGGAGGGTATATACACTATGTAGTTTCCAATGGACAAAAATTTTCTGCTGGCGTAAACAGCATATATCTATAAAACTATATAACAAAATATGAGAACTAGTGCTTTGATCAAACTGACCACTGAATTAAATCAACTCGTTAGAAGGTGCTATACAAATCCAAAACACCAAGAAAATATAAAATTAGCCAAGTAATGAGCTTCTTAAATTATTTTTCAACTCACAACTTTTCCCGAGCTGTTATGGACTGAAATATATTCTTGGAAGCAACTTACATTATGTTAATATTCCTTGTATCATCACTGATAACACATAAGATTTAATATCGACAATTGCCACAATAGAAGACTGATTGTTTTAGTTACATTTGCTGATTCTACATTCTGGTTTTCCATTTTGTTTGTTCAGATATGGTCAAGTGTATTTCACTAAACTCTCTTTCTAGTATTACACACAAATGGTAAATATATATGTACACACACACACATAAATGGTGGCTATATATGCACACACCCCTTTATATGAATGTGATGAATGAATCGATACATCATAAAATCTGCTCAAACAAAAATAATCAGACTTATTTATATTATTATCTAGACCTCTTCATGTTATCTAAAATGTAGACTGATAACAAAGCATTCAAACGCATCCCATAGAACACAGCAACAGAAAGAACATATCCAGCCAAAGGGGGAGAGCTGATTATTTCTTTTAATATGCCTCATTCCTCATATGAGGAAACTTTGCCTATAAGGTTTTATCACTGGAGTGTGAACTTTCTGGGAAAAGGTATTTATTGTATTTTAAGGATCAGTGATACAGGGCCACATGTTAATAGAAACTCTCCATGCTATTTTGCCTTGCATCTTCCCTCAATTCCATTTTTCTCATTCCTTCTATATTTTCTCTTAGTTCATTATTATTTATTGTACTACCAAAGCTCCTGCTAAAGAATCAGGGGTTCTAGTTATCACTAGTGTTTGTGTGAGTACACAGGAAAAAACCAACCCTACACTAAATATCTTACAATATAATTTATGTTCTACATTACAATCTAGGATCTTGTGTTTATTTACATGGAAATAGCCTGAGTTTTGCCTTTGTGCTCTGTTTTCATATATAATTCCAATCCACTGTTCAGGATTTATGGAAAAAAACAAATAGTGTTCATATATGTAGGTGATCATTCTTAAAATATAGGTCAATGTAGTTATCTAAACTGTGTAGCTGATGATTAAGAATAATTTCATAGGGGGTAGCCAAGTTAGTCTGTAAGGGTATGTCTACACTACCCCGCTAGTTCGAACTAGCGGGGTAATGTATGCATACCGCACTTGCTAATGAAGCCCGGGATTTGAATTTCCCGGGCTTCATTAGCATAAGCGGGGAGCCGCCATTTTTAAATCCCCGCTGCTTCGAACCCCGTGCAGCGCGGCTACACGGGGCTCGAACTAGGTAGTTCGGACTAGGTTCCTATTCCGAACTACCGTTACTCCTCGTGAAACGAGGTGTACCGGTAGTTCGGAATAGGCACCCTAGTCCGAACTACCTAGTTCAAGCCCCGTGTAGCCGCGCTGCACGGGGTTCGAAGCAGCGGGGATTTAAAAATGGCGACTCCCCGCTTATGCTAATGAAGCCCGGGAAATTCAAATCCCGGGCTTCATTAGCAAGTGCGGTATGCATACATTACCCCGCTAGTTCGAACTAGCGGGGTAGTGTAGACATACCCTAACTGAGAAAACAAAGAATAGTCTCGCAGCACCTTAGAGACTAACAACACATGTAGATGGTATCATGAGTTTTCGTGAGCACAACCCACTTCTTCATCCACGAAAGTTCATGATACCATCTACATGTGTTGTTAGTCTCTACAGTGCTGCACGACTGTTCGTTATTTTTTAAGTTTTTCCAATTAAGAATAATTTAACTCTTCCCTCATTTTGCTCACCATCCAGGTACCAGATAAGTTTGTTAATTTCATTAGTCTGAATTGATAACTTCCTTAGCATGAGATCTACTATTTTTAAGGCTGTTAACAAGATATTTGTTTTGGTCTATGAATACAGGATTTATAAAAAATGGTGGGGTAGAAGTTTTATGCATTTATTTTTCACATTAATCTTTTTTAATTAGTCATTTATTACCATAGTCTTCAATATTGCACAAATCTATCAGGCTGATTTATTACAAATTTCCAATACATTTCTACTAAATTGTTAGCCTGACAACATAATATCTTGAACTTAAAGAGGTGTTTTAAGTCATTATTTATAATTAGTATTTCTCAGCTGTAAACTTTTCTTCAACTCTCTCTCTACCCTTTTATTTGACATAATTCTAAATTAAATGGCAATTATGCTAGTCATTAAAGGGTATGTTTTGATATCCTTACTCATGTTGAGCAAGCGTGGAGATTCCAGTGAAATCAGTATGGAGCCTTGTAAAATAAAGTTACTAGAACTGGGTGAAAAATAATTGGCCCGTTCTGTGAAAATTCTCAAGATATCAAAAAGTTTACAAATATCAATTCAAGTACAAGTCAAAATCTCAAAAATTCTGTTCCAATCAATCAAAATGTGGTTTTCATAGAATCATAGGATTGGAAAGGAACTTGAGAGGCCATTTACCTCAGTCTCCTGTGTTCATGTCAGGACTAAGAATCATGTAGACCATTCCTGATAAATGTATGTCTAGTCTGCTCTTAAAAATCTCCAATGATGGCAATTCCACAACTGAAGCCATCCTTTCTTGTCCTATCCTAAGAGATTAAGAACAATTTTTCTTCCTTCTCCTTGTAGTAACTTTTTATATACTTGAAAATGGTTATCTAGTCCTCTCTCAGACCATATCTAGACTGCAGGCTTCTTTCAGAAGAACATTTTTCAGAAGAGATCTTCCAAAAAAACTTCTTTTGAAGGAGAGTGACCACACAAAAAAGCACATTAAAAAAGCAATCTGCTTTTTCAAAAGATAGTGTCCACACTGAATGGATGCTATCTCACACTTAAGCTATGATGATTATGATAGAGTGGCCACCAGGGCACCTGTGCTTTTTCCTCTTCTTTCGAAAGAACTCCCTCTTCCCCATCCACACATGCCTTTTTCGGAAAGAGCTATTTTCGAAAAAGGCTTCTTCTTAGTAGAAAGAGGATTACCAATGCCAGAAAAAACCCTCTGTTTTTTTTATTTACTTTTGGAAGAATGTGATTGTAGTGTGACTATAACTCAGGATTTGTCGAAAAAACAGCCGTTTTTCTGACAAAACTCTGTAGTGTAGACATACCCTCACAGTCTTTTCCTTTCCAAACTATACAAACCCATTTTTTCCTGTCTTACCTCATAGGCCATGTTTTCTAGACATTTATTCTTTTTGTTCCTCTTCCCTGAACATTCTCCAATTTGTCCACATTTTTCGTGAAGTATGGCAGCTAGGACTGGTCACAATGGTACAGCTCAGGTCTAATCAGTCAGAGTAGAGTGGAAGAATTACTTTTTGTGTCTTGCTTACAAAACTCCTGACAATACATGCCAGAATGATGTTTGCTTTTTTTGCAGAAGTTTTACACTGTTAGCTTGTGGTCCACTGACCCTCCAGATTCCTTCAACAGAACTCCTTCCTAAGCTGTCATTTCTTATTGTGTATGTTTCCAGCTGATTGTTTTTTTCTAAGTAGAGAACTTTGCATTTGTCCTTTTTGAATTTCGGCCTATTTACTTCAGACAATTTCTCCAGTTTGTCCAGATCATTTTGAATTTTCCTGCTAGCCTCTAATGCACTTGCACCCCTCCAAGCGTGGTATCATCTGCAAGCTTTATACATGTACTATCTATGTCATTATCTAAATCATAGATGAAGATACTGAACAGAACAATATGTGTGTGTGTGTGTGTGTGTGTGTGTGTGTGTGTGTGCGTGTGCGCACGAGTGTTTATGTCTAAATGCCAATCAGTTATTTGTTATCTGCATTGTGTATTTGTTCCACAAAATCCTACTTGGGCCATGCTGTGTGAGAGTAGATTCATCATTTTTTCTCTTTAAATCAAATATTGTGCCCAAGTACATGCAAAACTTTGCTAAATTATCTATTGAGAATTGAACAAAGTTCAAGAAACATTTCCAGGAAAGAGATAAGAGTATTAGAGTTAAATGATGCATTTTCTGTTAAGCTACATAGACCCGGGCTATTCTTTTCCTACATGCAATTTTCACTAGCTTAATTAGTTTAGTCAAACTAGCTTTCATTAAATTTCAGGTGTGTACATACTCCATGTGATTAAGCTATGTGTCTTCTACAGACATAAGAGCTATACAAAAATTGATTACTAGTACATTCAAAACCATCCAATGAGCAATAAAGCAAAGGAAAAGGTCTCCTTTAATTCGAAGTAATTACAGAGACAATTATTAGTAATTGGGGGAGATCTTTAACATGATGAGGATGGCAGATGTACTTTGCAATAAGAAAAATGAGGTTCTAAACATTGAGAATACCAGAAATAAAAACCTAAGATAGGTATTTTAAAGCACTGAAATAGGAGCCTGGAGAGCTGTGTTGTGCTCCTAATTGTACAACAGACTTTCTTTTGAGCAGGGCACACGGGTTAGAAGTGTAGAAGTTTCCCACTTTAAACAGCTAACACAAGGGCTGTGCAAAATTGCAACACTTACATTTTGAGACGTGCAGAGACTGTACCTGTAAGCATGGTTTCTGAAAGAGGAAAGGACAGCAGAGGAAGAGATCTGGTGGTATAAGCAGAAGGTAACAAACTACAACTCAAAAAGGGCATTGGTGAACAGCCAAAAAATGGTGTGGGTTTGAAAGGCATTCTGGCATACTCTTGTGATAGTGAATCATCTAAATGGCACAGTCTAGAGAAGGGGTCTGCAGCTTATGGCTCTAGAGCCAATATGGCTCATGTGGACCAAATATGGCTCTTTTGTCATTCCCAAAACAGAACTTTTCAAATTAAACTGAAAATTTAATTCAAAATTTAAAAAATTCATAATTACTCATGTCAAGATGATCTGTTTTTTTTTTGTCTATTTCACCTTTAACTGTTCATTTGAATAACATCCATACTCTCCACTCATTGGAGCTCATGCATATTCTCTTTTTATATGATTGGTTGAGAAATCTTTCCATTATTATTTGTGATGTTGAACTCTGTGGCCCCCTAATAGTAAAAATGGCGATGAGAAAGAGTGATGAGTACTGAAATTTTCAAAAAGAGCTGACAGAATTGTATGCATTTATTGATGGGTCTGGATCTCCACATAGTCTCATTTGTAGTGAGAGATTGTCCTCAAACAAAAATAGCCTGCTGGAATTGTCAGAAAAAGATGGGAGCTTAAACTCTGCAAGTTTTGCAGGCTTATACAGCATTATTCAAGAGGGGAAAATTTTAACTAATGGGGATTACATGAAGAGATGCTTGCTAAAAATTGGTCATGAGCTATTTGACAAGTTTCATGAAAAGGACAAAATATTACACAAAATTCAAGATGTGCCATTTTCAGCAAAAACAGTTCATGACAGAGCTGTGAAATTGGCCCATCAAATCAACAAGGAACAAATGCAAAATTTAAGTACAGCTACTTACTTTTCATTTGCTTTGGATGAAACAACTGACACATGTGATGTTAGTTATGTTAATTGGTTGTGTATTCTTAGACTATATATTTGTGGAAAAGCTGTGCATGAAGAAATGATTGAGATAATTACCAATGAAAAATTGAACAAAAGGCATTCTTAAAACTGTGATGAACTTTGTAAACAAGAAATACATTTGGTTAATCATGTGTCTGTGTGTACTAACGGTGCATGGTCAGCAAATACAGGCAATTCCTTACTCTTTTGTCAGAACAGCTGAACTGCTTGCTTTTGAACTTTCATTTCATTGTGCATCAGGAGGCACTTTGTGTGCAATCTTGTGGAACCGAGCTTAGAAAATGTAATGGGACTGGTTGTTCTCATTGTCAATTGGATTCTTGCCCGATCCCTTAATCGCTGTCAATTTCAGTCACTGCTTGAGGAAGTAGATTACGAATACGCTGATCTCCTAATACACAATGTTGGCTGGTTATCATGTGGCAAAGGTTTGTCTTGTTCTTCCACCTGCATTAATAAGATTAAGTCATTTTTAGATATGAAGGGTGTAAAACACCCCTAACTTTCAGAATGTGCCAATTCTGCAGCAGCTAGTGTTTGGATTTGAGTAAAAATTGACTGTCTTCATCAAAGATCTTGAGATGGACAGACTGGCAAATTTCAAAGTTTATGAATGTTTTGTGATTAGTATCAGAGAGAGAGAGAGAGTCAGTCCAAATAACAGTCTTCATTTGCAGAAGCTTTGTTTCTGAGTTACATGGCCATGGGATAAAAGGAAAGGTACTTTCTTGGATTGAGAACTGGTTAAAAGACAGGAAACAAAGGGTAGGAATAAATGGTAAATTTTCAGAATGGAGCGGGGTAACTAGTGGTGTCCCCCAAGGGTCAGTCCTGGGACCAATCCTTTTCAACTTATTCATAAATGATCTGGAGAAAGGGGTAAACAGTGAGGTGGTAAAGTTTGTGGAT
The DNA here is from genome assembly GCF_052426305.1 of Pelodiscus sinensis. NCBI lineage: Eukaryota > Metazoa > Chordata > Testudines > Trionychidae > Pelodiscus > Pelodiscus sinensis. Next base: position 207,648,692 of record NC_143052.1, read on the forward strand.
GATACCAAACTGTTTAGGATAGTCAAGACAGAAGCAGATTGTGAGGGACTCCAAAAAGATCTCAAAAAACTGAGTGATTGGGCAACAAAATGGCAAATGAAATTTAATGTGGATAAGTGTAAAATAAGGCACATCGGGAAAAATAACCCCAACTATAGGTGCAGTATGATGGGGGCTAATTTGGCTATGACAAATCAGGAAAGAGATCTTGGAGTTATCGTGGATAGTTCTCTGAAAACTTCCACACAGTGTGTAGCAGTGGTCAAAAAGGCAAATAGGATGCTAGGAATTATTAAGAAAGGGATAGAAAATAAGACACAGAATATCTTACTGCCCCTGTATAAAACTATGGTACGCCCACATCTTGAATACTGTGTACAGATGTGGTCTCCTCACCTCAAAAAAGGTATTTTGGCCTTGGAAAGGGTTCAGAAAAGGGCAACTAAAATGATGAGGGATTTGGAAGGGTCCCATATGAAGAGAGGTTAAAGCGACTGGGACTTTTCAGTTTAGAAAAGAGGAGACTGAGGGGAGATATGATAGAGGTATATAAAATCATGAGTGGTGTGGAGAGGGCAGATAAAGAAAAGTTATTTATTAGTTCCCATAATAGAAGAACTAGAGGACACCAAATGAAATTAATGGGTAGCAAGTTTAAAACTAATAAAAGAAAGTTCTTCTTCACACAGCATGTAGTTAATCTGTGGAACTCCTTGCCAGAGGAGGCTGTGAAGGCTAGGACTATAACATAACAGAGTTTAAAGAGAAGCTAGATATTTTCATGGAGGTTAGGTCCATAAAAGGCCAGGGGATAGAAATGGTGTCCCTGGCCTCTGTTTGTCAGAGGCTGGAGAAGGATGGCAGGAGACAAATCGCTTGATCATTGTCTTCAGTCCACCCTCTCCGGGGCACCTGGTGTTGGCCACTGTCAGCAGACAGGCTACTGGGCTAAATGGACTTTTGGTCTGACCCAGTGCGGCTGTTCTTATGTTATGAGTTCCTGATGGCATTCAAGTCTCGTTTTGTTGACTTTTGCAAACATGGTGCTCTGTTTAAGTTTATGATTCATCCACATAACGCATCTATTGAGGAACTGGATTTGATGGTCACTCTAGATATCTCAGTCAGCGATTTGTAAATGGAAATAGCCAACTTCAAAGAGTCCTATATCTGGGTGGAAAAATTCATCAAGGTGAATTCTGATTTAGAACACTTTGTTTGATAACGTGCAGAATTGGCAAAACTGCACAAATAGGCTGACATGAAGAAATTGGAGCATGATAAGAACTTACAAACTTGGAAAGAACTTCCTGTCACATACAACACCATGCAGAATAACAGCTTTGCCTTACTTTCAATGTTTGGCTTCGCCTATATGTGTGAGTAGGCTTTCTCTAATTTGAATCACATCAAAGGTAATTTGTGTTCAAGATTGACAGAAGACAGCCTGACTGTGTGCATGAAGCTAAATTTCACCATTTACAATGTAAACTTCAAAGAAATGTGTAAAAAGTTGCAGCAGTAGAAGTCGCATTAAATAAAATTGTCAAGTATAGTGTTTAATTTATGCTATTATTAATCATCATGTCAAATATCAATAATATTAAGGTGTATATTTTCAGTCATGGAAATGGACATTCTTATATTGGCTTTGTTGACAACTTGTTCTGAATTTTGATGTAGTTTGGCTCTTTGGTTTGAAAAGGTTGCTGACCCTGATCCAGCCCTTACCTCTGTCTGGGTACATCTACACTACACACTCATGTCGAAATAAGCTTTTCCAGAATAGTTATTCTGAAATAGTTTATTTCAAAATAGCATATCCATACTGCAGGGAAGCCGCAAAATTAGTCCAAGGCAGGCTTCCCTAATGTAGATGTGCTATCTCAATTTAAAGCCCCAGGAGGCATAGGGGAAGAATAACTCAGAATGGCTCTGTTGAGGGGCTATTTTGGAAAAGCAGCAGTGGAGCATCCATACGCCTTGAAATAGCTATATCGGAAGAGGCATTATTCCTTGTAGAATGAGGTTTACAGATTTCAGAATAAGCCATCCATTATTTCCAAATTATTTTGAAATAATGGAATGGCTGTGTAGATGCTTGCATTGTTATTTCGAAATAACACTAGTTATCTTGAAATAATGGTTCAGAGTAGACGCACCCTCTGTCTTCACTTCCTTATAGGTCCCATGTGATGATATTACTTTGTCTCACAGATGTACTAAGAAGTTTAATTGATTGATATTTGTAAACCACTCTAAGAGATTTTTGGATGGATGACAATATACAAATGTACATAATATAAATGATAGTATTATTCTGCCATCAGGCTTGTTTGCAAAACTTCTGCTGACTTCATTAACTTGTGTGTATATCAGAGGGCAGAATTAATCCTGAAGTATGTGAATGATCCCATATTTCCTCTAATGTTTAGACACTGGAAGGGACTTTTAGAAGTAGATTACAGGCAACCATTCTACTATGGAAAAGAGGCCAATATGCTTTTGATGACATTTTGAATTTAATAAGATATTTTTCTTGAGAACTCTGGTGAATGCTGCATAGAGAATACTGAAGATTCAATTACACTGCCTCATCTTTATAAATGGCACAATGCCATATAAAACTTTCTAAGTAGAATATCTTATTCTCTAAGAAAGAATAGAGCTCTATTCTGCAGGACAGTAAATGCCAGACTAAAGTAAATATTCGCAGAATGAAAAATCTGGCACTGTCTCCCAGCATTCTATGATCAAAAGCTATATCTTTTGACCTCTCCTTGGGATCACATTAAGGTGAATAATGGATGGCAAGTCTTACTTTAAACACATCACCAAGACAAATCATTAGTTTAGTGGATTACTTTCATATGAAAAGTATGTGGTTAATGACGACATTTATCAAACACCTACAGCAAACAAGTACCGTCAACATGTTAGAAACTCACATTTAGAAAAATACTACTTTTCTTTCTCTAAATATGCTGATTATAATTCTTTGGATCTGAATTATTTTAAGTCATCATATTCTTAAACCCCACCTGCTCACCTCAGAGAAGGCTGTGGATCAGTGTGGTAAATTATGCAGGACATCAGATTTAAATGGTGGAAAGGAATTTTTAAAATGGAAAGGGAATAAAAATCTTTATGGGAACATGGTGAGACACACTAAATCTAAGGAATTTAGGAGTACAAATCCAACCGATAATCAATGGGACTTGTGCACCTACATCCCTCGGTGAGTTTTTTTTTTAAATCTCCTCAGGAATAACGTGTGATGGTAGGTTTTATTTTTTTATATTAAATCACACCATCAAAAATCAAAGCAATATGTCATTCTATATAACAGAAAGCAATGATACTAGATCATCGGTTCATGTTAGAGATGCAAAGTAGTGATTTTACTCTTACTTTAACATTTGTTCTTTAAATATTAATGGTTGATGACAGGCACTTTTTGGTTCATCTAATCCAGACTCCTCTATCTTTCAGAAAGAACTGTAAAATCTTATTTTCCACTAAATGTATCTAGTATTTTTCCCAGTGTTCTATAATAATGGTTTCATACCTTTTTTGGCAGTGAAACTTGCTTAACTGATGAACAATTTGCATGCACAATCCCTCTCCCTCCTTCTCTGACAGTCTAGGCTCTATTTATCTCAATTAAACTTCAGCCCCTCTGTACATGTTTTACCACATTATGCCAGTACGAATAATCCTTTTCCATTAGATTTTGGTTGTCTTCCAAATATGCATGCAGAGTTTTTGTGCATTTCCACTTTCCTTCTCACAATCTATTGCCTCAATCCATTAGTTCATAAACGAGGGTTTATCAGAGTGGCTGGCAACAAGGTATAGATAGGGCCTTGTCCTTCTTTCCAGTTAAGAACTCACATTAAAATATGCTAAAATTATATTTAATTAATTTAATAAAACTTTTATCTAAAGAAAGAATCAATTCAGGGATCAAACAGATGTTATATGATTGTGAAGAAGCAAGAAGGTGTGTCCCTGAGATAATTTCATATTATAAATCCAGTCCTCATTCTGGAAAAAGTTCTGGAGCCCTTGTTTTAAATAATAAGGCTGGCAAAAAAATACTAAAAGGAAAAGAAGAGTGATAACCTTGTAAAACTTACTAAGCAACGCAAATCCTAAAGCACTGCAATAAAACTATCACCATGCCACTGACCATTTGAGCATAAGGAGAACAGAAAAAATAAATCCAATTAAAAAAATGGAGAAATAGATTTTTAAAATATTATAGAATATTTGTATTATGGTACCATAGGTAGGAAACAATCAGGATGAAGGCCTAGTATGCTAGACACAAAGACAGACACAGCCCCTTACCTCAAAAACAATAAAGAAATGTTGAAAACCACAAAACATGTCCACTCACATTTATCAGCACACACCAAGGCACACCCACACAGCAAGATGAAAACTGAATGTCCTTAGAAAAGCACAGCAGGAAGTTACTGAAAATAGCATGCAAAATTCTCACCTTTTGTTGCTTACAAGCATTCCTCCCTCCCGCCTCCCCCTGCACCTCTCCCCCCCCCCCCCACAAAAAAGGTGGAGGAATTTAATAGAGAAGTGGTGTCTCCTTTCTCTTGCAAATTATTCAGTCACTGTGATAGCATCTTCTTTCATAAAGAACAACCTCAAAGATTTTGCCTTCCACATGACACAGTATCTTCTCTTACGTATGATAAAATACTGCTTTACTTCCCTCAAGATATGTAAGAAGACAACTGGAATTTCTATTAGCAAAAAAGTCATCAGAATTGGAGGGGGGGGGTTAAGTATCTCTGTTCTAAAAATAATGGGAAATTGAAAGAAAAAAATGGGAAGCATTACGTTCAAAAGGAAATAGAATAAATAATTAAAAACAACCAACAAAGAAACACACTGTAAGACAAACATAACTACTTTACAATTAGATGCAACAACTTTAAATATTGTACCTCTTTAAGAAAATAATTAATCATATAAGGTCCAAAAATAGAGATCATATCTTCAGTATCTGTCATGTTCTTATATTACCTAATACAGGCAGTCCCCGGGTTACGTGCAAGATAGGGACTGTAGGTTTGTTCTTAAGTTGAATTTGTATGTAAGTCGGAACTGGTACATATTGTAGGGGAAACTCTAGCCAAACATTTCTCCAGAGCTCAGTTTTATTCTCCCACACCTCACTTCCCTCAGTCCTTTATTTTCAAGCTGAGGTGTCTACTGAGAAAAGCCGCTCCGCGTCTCCCTGGTCTGCTGGGGGGGGGGGGGAGGCGCCAGCTTCACGTCTCCCTGGTCTGCTGGGGGGAGGCAGCTAGTGCGGGGTTGCCTCACCCCGTTTTTAAGTAGGGATCCGATGTAAGTCGGATCCATGTAACCCGGGGACTGCCTGTAAATGGAACATAATCCTCTCTAGGGTTGTAAGGTTACTGTTATTATTATTGCATACATATGTTCAACTTGTTCACTAAAGGCTTGATTTAACACCTCTTGAAATCAATAGATTTCAATTAACATAATGCATTTTGGATCAAGTGTCAATTTTCACTTTTTTAAGGCCTGATCCTAAAACTATTATTCATGTGCGTGATCGCAAAGACTTCACTAAAGACCTACACAACTAATCACTTCAAATGAATCTATGCCTCAGAGAAATAAGTACATAAACAATTATTTGTTGCCCTGGTGGGATTCAGATCATACCAAAAAAACCAAAAACACCCTATGCTTAGCTCAAAAAGACCATTTTATTTTCAGTCCAATCTTTTTCCTACACCTTTATACAGGCAATGTCCAAGTAAATGGAAATTATTTCCCTGTTTCCTAGTATATCCCCATTTTTATGTATCTTTGCTTTTGCAATTCAAATTCAGTGAATCCTGAAAATGATTTAATGTTGAATTAATTCAACTTTAATATCAAGCAATAATCTACTAAGACAAATGATCTCTTATTCGTTGTTGTTCAAACTGATTCCCTCAATTCGTAATGAAAGCTAATCTTATTCTCTCTAGAGCAATTGGAACATTTCAATCTACTATATATTTTACAGTGTTTGTGTCTGTCTGTTTGATCAAGAACTCCTCCTAAAAGGTAAGTGCTAGGACCAACAATTGCAGTATACTGCTTCCTTTGATCATAAATTAAAGCAACATAAGGGTTTGGCAGTGCCAGGAAAAGGGATGTTCCTAGAATGGGACTGCTTCTCATAAAACCAAAGAGAAAAGACACAATCACCAAAGCAAGTAAAGTCCTCAGAACTGATATAAATGAGCGAATGTTGAAGGATACCAAACCAAGTTGAGCCAGAAAAATACGAGGAACCTGGAATAGAACTGTTTCTCAATAAACGTTACAGAAAAGAGAGAAAATGGAGAAATCTGGAATAGTCCTCTGTTATGGCACCACTAAATCAATGCTCAGTTTGAAAACTAGAAGAAAATGTTATTGGAAACCAAATTGACCAAAGTTATTTTTTTGATAAAATGTACCGAATGATAAGCGTTTATAGGGATGAAGAAAAAAAATACTCATGATGAAATTCCCATTAAAAAAAAACTAACAAAAAAGGAAGAGAATTAGCAATCCCTTTAAGAAATCAAAAATAATTATTTTAATAAAAATAACACTGTATATTTGAAAAATAGAAGCATTTAAATACCACCCCACTCAGTGGTGACCTCTCCACTGGCCTCCAGCTGCGCCCAGCCAATAGGTATGCACATTATTATTACGCATTATTAAGTTCATAGGAATATATGAATCCTTAGAATGTGTCAGCACTGTCAGATCTGTTAGTACTGCCTCTTTAATACTGATGCAATTGAGGCAAAAGGTTTGGACTGGAAAATGCTCTTCAACAAGTATCAGCAATTATTTTATTGGTTTTATTTAAATGTGCGTACAAAGCAGTTTTTCTAATTCTTGTTAACCATCCTGTCCCCCCTCCTTTGACTTACCTGAAATACCCTGGGCTAAAATTACCATAATTCAAATTTGAAAAAATACACAAAAATGTTCATGACCATAATGAATATGTAAATATTTCTGTTCCTGTTTGCCAAATAGGTTGGAAACCACTGCTTTAAGAAACCTGGATGAAAATGACATTCTAACAGAAGGGACCAACATTATTACGATGCACCTTCTGAACAAGTATTTCACAAATGTTTCTGAAATATTATTTTTGTCATTGGACTTTGTCATGTACCATCATCACTAACATTTCGGCAAAGGCTTATGATGATAATACATAACACAAAATAAATAGCTCAACTATCAAGAATATCCTAACTTACTTTCTATTGAACAAGACATAACTGGTATTTTATTGTACAAAACTAATGCAATCAGTGACTGACAAGTTCACTATTTTAAAAGAATAGCAAATCCTTCTACAAATAACTTGAAGACATAAAGAATCATTTCTTGCTGTGCTTTTAAGTTCATGGAATTTTACTCACTTATTCCTGGAACCAGTTAAGAATGGATTAGACAAAAGAACGCAAAGATCTGCCTAGAAACTAGTTTTAAGAAATTATGATGATAAACATGTATTATTACTTACAGCATAATAGACACACATTAAAACCAGACCATTCCTGTCACTTGAAAGTGGCACCCCTTAACCATTCTCTTAGCACTGTCTAGGTGAAACCTTAGGAGGCTGGTGGCAGCAGAGATTGAATTCAAATCTCCGGATTTTAAAGCATTAGCTTGTATTATAGAATGTGCCACCCCTTTATCTTTGATCCAGCTACCACTACAGGGGGGATACAGTGTCTGAGTGATTAAGGGTGCCTGGGCACTATACTAATCTGTTCCAATCATTTAGCCCATGGTCTTCACTACTCTATCTCTATGGTCACATCCTTTCAAATTTCAGCCTTGAATAGAAATCACTTCCAAGCCGATAATTTATCTAGGGATGGAGACAAAGAGAGAAAGAGAGACCCAATCAGCATAGGTTCTGCATGGCTTTTCAAACAATCTATTCTTGCAGCATCTCTGTGAGGAAGATAAGTACTATTATCTCTATTTTACAATGAAGAACTGAGGCACGGAGATGAAATGGCTTTTCCAAGGTAATTCACAAAGCTCGTGGCAAAACCAGGAACCAAAAAATAGGTCTTATAAGTTAATATCCAGTACAATACAAGCTTTCCCATATTCCAGTTCAGGTCCATCAGTACTGCCCCAAACCCAAAATACACACTTCAAAAAAGTGAAATCATGGCCTACTTGAACTTATTTTTCTATGCAATAATGAAGAGGTTGCTTAAGTGACTAAAACTGTTTTAGAGTATTGAACTATTCCAGAAAAGTTGTGGCTAGGGTGTGGAGACAGTTGATTGACCTTCACAGGAATAGATTAAACCGTGAAGTCTTCCTGACAGAAACCGTCTTTTTTTTCTGTGTATGTACAGAACCCTGGTTGTAGGTGCTATGCAAATACATAATAATAATTCCAATTTCTATGCATGTTCAGTGAACAAAATCTCTATAGTTTGATTATTAGCAGTTTTAAGGTTTTATTTGTTCTAAGCAAACTAATTCCCCATGTCCATCTTTTTTTTCCCCGCAATGGTGCTTATTGTAGGTCAGGATAGATTTGCATTCATATTTTAGATCAGTTTTAGAAAACAATAACTAGTAATAATTCTCCACCCATTTTCATTCTATGTTTGGTGCAGAAATAGAGCCAGAAGAATGGTTCCAGTAAATAGCTTTGCATTCTGAAACTATACCAACGAAATACACTTTATCACTACCTGGATTCTCCTCCCACAGAGTTCTCAAAATTTTAACATTCATTTTTTACCATATGGAGAACATAATGATAAAACAAGAGTAGGAAACAAATGCTTTCCATGCAGTTTTCTATGACCTCAATAAATCTGTGTGCTCATCCAGACAGTGATGAATTAGAGTTACACTTAGCACATTTAAGAAGAAAACACTATCAGGATTTCTCATCTCTTGTACATTTCCTATTTTCAGAATTTCATTGCAGTGACACGTGCAGCGTGGACTGTTCTTGAAAAAAATTCTTTCCTTCTGAGCTAAATCTGTTTCAATGGTTTCCACGCTATCAAATAACATAATATTTAAAAAAATCAAAATAGAAATACTGGCACATAGAAGCACTGAATTCAAGTTGACCCTTTCCCTTCCTTGCACCCCTTTTTTAAAAACAGCAGTGACCAATAATACTGCTCTGTGCTAAGTCTGAAAATGGGAAGTCTCCAAACAGAGTCTCTCTTGCTCTCCAGACAGAGAGATTAGGTTTGGAAGAACAGTGCTTCCTTATTGGTATGATTCTGTACCCATTGGAGTCAATGGCAACGCCCCAATTAACTTTAATGGGTGAAGGATCAAGTCCTATGTCTACAGGAAGTAAACCATCCAAGTCTTAGTTGAGACAATAAACAGCTGAAAAAGCCACAAATGGCAGTCACCAGAGAGGTTATAAAACTCAGAGTCTGTCAGGAAGAAAAGAAAGTATAGTAAAATGCAGACCAAAAGTTCTTGGCAACATAACCAAAGAAGAAAAAGGACTAGTTGTCCTTCACATCACTGTATAAAATAAATATATAATAGAAGGCACTTCTTCTTATATTACTGGTATTACTTTTACGATGGTAGGGCTTGCATTAGTGCCAGTTACCGATCAGGAGCACACTGTGAAAGCATATAACACAGAGATGTCCCTACTCCAAAGAGTTTGCAATTAAAATAGCATCAACTACATATTTAGGAGAAAGGAAGTACCTAAAAATCCAATCCCTATACAAAATAAAGCCTATTGACAGGATTAGCAATAAGTTGTAGGAAAAATCTTCCACCTGCATACAAAAATGAATGTTCATAGAATGTCCCTAATCATTCTGAAAGAATCTGAAAGTAAAATACAGGGGGTTTTGCTTTTATTAGACATTTGCATTGTGTATGTTATATAGCATTGAAGAAAGCATTTCCTGTCTATGACAGACAGTTTGGTAGATATTTCTGAATTCCTCAAGTCATGTATTATACTAAATCGGAGTACTAATAAGTCAGTTTTTCATACCCACACACCTAAAGACTGTCACAGAAGATTGTCACAGAGACGATTAATGATTCATTTCAACCTGCTGAAAACAGCTTAGCTTTTCTGACTCATTTTGGCAGGTCTGGCTTTGGCTACAGTGTGCTGTGGTAGTGACAGAAAGATATAATGCGCCACCCCAGGAACAATTAGCATTGGGGGTGAAATCTGATTCACAATCTGTTATGATTTCAGTAACCAATAAAACCAAATCACAAGATGAGTGTAAGTATGAACTGATACACCATATGTAGACTTTATCTCAAACCATGCCAAAATGTCACCTGCTCAGAATTTGTCAGATGTGCATCAATGGAATGTTATGGGCTGTATTTGGGCTTTTATTGGCACAGTAAACATTATAGCACATGTAAAAGGGGCTTTGCCATAACAGCAGGTCCTGGAATCTCCTCAGCAACTAGACATCGAGAATCCTTGTCCTCATGATGCCCCTGTGGAGGATCTATTGCATCTGGCACTACTGTCACTATTCCCATTTGACAGCATGAGTAAGAACTGAGACTGTAGCTGCCTTTTGTACAGATATAAAAAGGGGGAGAAAAGAACGCTCGCTAAGCAGACATCATACTGTATCTTTTTGTGGCCACTGTGCATATCTAAAAACGAGTTAATAGCAGCTAAGTTAGCTTTGTGAAGTTTTGGAATATGGTGTATTCACCAAAAATGGCTATGAATTATAGTCATCCTATTTATAAACCCTCAGTTATTAAGCCTCTCCCTCTATAGGCACATTTATAAAACACAAAGAAAAGAAACTTGATTTACACAAACAGCATCTGTCTGCAAGTGTAGGCTCAGTTTTATAGAAGCTTAGGATGTAAGCTAGTAGTCAAGATAAGCCTAAGCTTATCAGGTAGTCAAGTCGAATACCTGACTACTTGCTCCCCCTCCCCTTCCCCCACTACGTCTGTATCAGATGAAGCGTGTGTGGGGGGGGGGGAGGAAGAAAGGACAGGTGCCGGTACTGGAGCACTGTCTCCATGGTGCTGCCTGTCCCCCTCCATGTTGCTGTGCTGCCTCCATCAGAGGCAACAGAGGAGGAGTTAGGGGAGGCTGCCATGAAGCAGCCCCTACCCACGGCAGGCTGAAGTTCATCAGGGGGTCCATGGGAGGTCCCAGAGGTCTGGGACCCTGAACTTGCACTGGGTCCTCGACCTATCCCTCTGTGGCTCTGCCTTTTAAATGTAACAAGAGATGCCCAACTCTTACTAATTTAAAAGGCAGAGCCACACTGGTCCCGGAGCCAGCGTGAGCCAGGACTGATCGGCTCCAGCTCGTGCCAGCTCCAGGAGCCACCTGTGGAACTCTTAATGCATTTAAAATGCAGAGCTGCCATAGTCCTGGAGCCAGTATCTACCCCCACTGTGGCTCTGCAGAGCAACTCCCCTTATTGACTAATTGTGTAGTTGATACAAATTATATCAACTACACAATTAGTGAACGACCCACTCTTTCACATCCTTAAAAGAAGGGTGGGCATTTATATGCAACATGCCATGGACTGGTTTCTGAAATATAGGTGCTGGAATTAGGGTTGTGGAGATGCTGCACCCTCCCTTCTCCCTCACCCCTCCCCCCCCCAGCTTGAAGTGGTTTCCTATTAAATAGAGGGTTTTCAGTTTGGATGGCTGACTCTCTGCACCTCCACTATACAAACTGGTCCAGTACCCCACAATGTAAAACACTCATTTTGGCTGCCACAGGGTAAAATCACATGAGCAACAGCTGGAATTTACATGGGGCATTAATCATATGGGTAGTAGCAGATACCGTTTTGTTGGTTTTACTGTGAGTAGCAACAGAATGTTGGCACAGTAGACTCTCACATTTCACTCATGCTCAAGCTGCTCCTTGTTATTCATATTGACATTTCACCACCAGAAATAAGCTGATATTTTGCAGACAGAGAACACAGTTTACTGTTAGCCTCTAACTTTCTGAATCATAAAACATTATATGTGAATTTATCATCATTTGATTTTGGTCATTTGACATCACAATATATTTTGTATATTTTAACCAAGTGAAAATAGCTCAGTACTACAGTTACCTTACAAATTTCCATATTGGAAATGAGCCATCATGATAAGTAAGCTGGGGCTGTCGGTGGAATAAAGAAAAAATGTTATGATCAAATTGGCATTAGTGATTTCTGAGTTCTTGAAAAAGTGAGGCAATGACATTGTAATACAGGCAGGCAATGGAGTTTGGAAACTTGCCCATTAGCTCACAATACTGATATATCTGAGTTCCTTCTTTTCTACCAGTTTAGCGAGATGCAGAATTATATTGTGTTTTTTTAGATGTAGCAACTGTCTTTTTATCTTCTCACGACAATCCATGAAGAAAGGCTGGGACAGTGCAGTACAGAATTCAGCAAACTCCAAGTTAAGTTATTTAAAACGAAACTTTACTTATAAACCTGAAGAGAATGTTTGAAGAGAGAACATCACTCTGTAACTTATTTCTGATTCTCTTTTTTACAGATAAAATCAACAGTGCAAACAAAATTTCTCTTTTCATTACTCATTACCCATTTTCCAAAGATTATCAGATGATCAATGAAATTGCATGGATAGGCTTTCAATTTTTTTCTCCAAATAAAGAAATCTGAATCCTTGCAATACTGGGGAAACATGCCCCACGAACATTGCTAATTTCAGGTATATTTATTATTATATGTACTATGCAATTTGCAATCCCCACAGTTGCTGATCTTGTTATCAAACCTGCAAAACATGTGTGACCTAGGAGCCAGATTTGGGGCCAGATTTTCAGAGATAATTAATTTTTAAATCAATGAGAGTTAGATACCTAGGCATTTTTGAAAAATCTAACTAGCCACCTATCTGTGCCTTTAAGTGCCTAAACACTTTTAAAAATCTGGTCCCTAGCTTCTCTGTGCCTTAGTTCCCCATATGTAAAATGAGGATAAATATAAATTTCCTAACTTATAGGGGTGCTGCCAGGATAAATTAGGGTTACCATCTTTGGTTGGATGAATTCCTGGAGATTTCTTCACACGAAAATTTTTAATAAAAGATTAATCTTTAATTCCTGTTGACTCCAGGACCATCCTGGGGGGTTGGTAACCCTAAGATAAATGTATTACATCTTGTGAAGTGCTTTGAGCCTCTACCAGTGAAAACTGCTACATGAGAGATTATTATTATTTATTTTATTATTGTTATTATTATTACAATATATCTACCAGCACAAAATAATATAGACAATAATTACCATAAAAATCTAAAACTGATAGGCTAGACTGTTTGTCTCTATCAATGTCAGTCACTACGACATCTCTTATTCGGTATTTTCTTTCTTCAAGAAACAGTTCTTTTTGAAAGATTGGAAGTGTTATGCCAAGAACAAGAAAAATTAGGGATTGAGGATTACTTCCACTGAGCCAAATCTTCATAAGGTTTTTAGTGCCTGAGACAGGATCTATGCACAGTGGTCCAACATCCAATGGGATTGTACAAGGACTTGTTGCAAAGGGAGGAACCAATAGCAGACCCTCCCCAAAGAAGAAAGTCTTATCAAGAAAGGATTTGGGCCACAGGGAAAGCCCTTGCTCCCAAAATATATTGCCTGAATTGGAAGGACCCTTCCACAGTGATTAAGGTGTGATCCAGCTTCCGTGAAAATCAACTGGAGTCTTTATATTGACTTTAATGGGATCTGTCTCTGGCCTGTGGTATTGAACAAAATGCTATCAACTTAGACTGTTCTGATGTTTGGGACTTTGGCTTTGATTACTGCAATCTCTAGAGAACCAGGGCCATTTTGTGTTTCGAGAAGAAACCTCAGGGTCTGAAATAAACCTTATGCAAGATGTAGAATGAAACCATGGCTTGATATATGAATCCAGAACTGATGCTGCTGGGACTCCACATTATCAATTACTGTTGGTATGTTAACACATGCTCTGATTTATCATTTCCTTTAATTTTTAATTTCTGAATGGATTGTACAGACAAATCAGAATACATTCATTTTGTCATTCACTCCAGAAAAAGTTCCACTGGGCTTTCTAAGTAATTTTCTTCAACCTCTGTTGCCCATGAAATGTTCAGTTCCACCGTTTGAGCCATGTAGTGGTAAAATGTACCAAAACACAAACACCTCCAATCCCTGAAATCAGGTGAACTGAAAAATATTAGGAGCTTAATTTGAAAGCAATTCAGGGACAAATAAAGAATCCCCCTGGTTACTAACTCATTAGTCATCTGCCCTGGGAAATACTGTGCATAAAATAGAAACAAAAATAAAATGGATGTAAAAAACGCTGAATTGTATTTCCAATGATCTCCTTACTACCTCTCCACCTTCCCCTTGATAGCTACATGCAGAGTTTTTAGGTCTTCACAGAATCAATCTATGTCATCTATGTTATGGACTACTTTACAATTTAGCCGAGCTTCTCTAAAAAAATTACCAGGGTCTGAATCATGCAGAATAAATTTTTGTGAGATCTGGAAGATTTCCCATTGAAGCCAAGTGTATTGGACCCACAGAATCTCCCTTCAAGATTGAAAACTCTCTCTCTACCTTTTAGTGCTGGGCATAGTATATGTATTTCTATACTTATTTTGATGTTCCAAATATGTATAAATAATTATTAAAGAATAATTAATGAATGTGCATAGCAAGAAATGTCTGCACATTAAACATTTGAGCTCTCCCTCCCTCCCACTCACACACTCCAAAACAAATAGTAACTTATTTGGAATTTTCAAATGTGGTTCTCTCAAAGCCATTTATTTTTCCCAATGGACAATAACCCCTCCCCCCCAAAACTGCCCAGCTGCAATGAGGACCTTTATCTCAGAAAAAACGCAAAACGGACCATGAATTCCCTATGTAGTACACTGCAGAAAGGATCATAGTAGTGATCTAGTCTGGCCTCCAGCATTAGCACAGGATATAGGATTTCCCTTAATTAATTCACATTTGAATTAAGAGCATATCTTTTAGAACAACATATTCTTGATTAAAAATGGCCAGTGACGGAGATTCTACCACAAGTCAATAGTAGCAGAAGCAGAAGTAACCAAAATAGGGACTGCTGCACTGGTAACAAGTTGGGACCATCCCTTCCTCCAATAAATCTCTCAGGAACAACCACTGCTCTAGGACACTAGGACATAGATAGTGCCTCCCCTCTCCCATTCCATGTTGTTTTTCCATCAGGAAAACTGTGGAGAGGAACAAATCAGAGGCTCCAGCCACATAAGGCAGAAGCAGCCAAAACAGGAACTTCTAGACAATAGACAATAAAGAACCTTCTGTAGTATTGATTACCTTTTCTCTGTTCTATGCTGATCTATGTTTGCTCCAGCCTTCCTTCTTCTCTTCTTCCTTTCTCAGGTCTTCACCACAGCTTCACACCATGCTATCTCTTCTTCTCCCCTACCCTGTCCTTCATGCCCTATTTCTCCAATGTCTTTCCTTTTAGCTTCACTCCCCTCAACAACAATGATAAAGACTAAAACAAACACAAAAAACAAACAGAACCTTGGAACTAACACAACATTAACAGCCATTACATTATTCATTCCACCTGTGTGTCCTTCTCTTTTGTTCTTCCCCACCATAATATTTCCTAGTGATATTTTTTAAAACTTTTTTCCATTTTAGATAAAATCAAAATCAAAACAAAAGGTGTTTCAAATGGAAACATTTCATTTTGAAAATGTAATTTTTTTATTCTTCCTTACAATGCAACAAAATCAACCTGAATCACAAAATGTTATGGTGTTCCTAAATATGTATTTTTGTTCTCCAAAAAACCTCGTCAATTGGAAAATTTTGTCCAACTCTATTAACATCAATCATCTTTGACAAGTCATTTCAATGGTTAATTACCCTCACTGTTAAAAAACATGTACCTTATTTCTAGTCTAAAAGTATCTAGCATTCTCTGCTAGCATTTTTTGAACAACCATGCTTGTTCATCTTACTCCAAAGATATTAGATATTAGTAAATAGCTGAATATATTACAAAAAAGTGATATTTTTAACTATTCACGTTCATAAATTAAGTTGGTTTTTACTACAACAGTCAACAGAGATTTGTTTGGTAGTAATGTGTATGTCATATGTACTTTCAAAAGACATTTGTTCTAATCTAGTATTATTATACCATTAAAATAAGATGTCAGAATTCTGAAATAAAGATGTATGATCAAGAATTTTAAAGAAAGCAACTGGTTCCCTGATTATCAGTTTAAAATGTACCATAGATGTTGAATTATTGTCATCTCAACATTAAATCCCAAATACATTTAATCAGTTAAATTTTGGAAACATTTCCATTAAAAATATAAATATCAGTGACAGTCTCTGAAGCTCAAATTCCATTCTGAATTATTTCACTGCTGCTGAACACACCTATTATGCAGAATAAAATACACTTCCAGAGCTACTCATGCTGTTATCTTTGAAATTATAACAATCCAGTGGAACATCTGTACTTCTTATTGTCAATAATCAAGAAAAGTAATTTGAATATCAACTACATCTTTCTGGATACTTGCCTTAATCTCTTTCAGTACTTTATTTTGAATTTCTAAACAAGTATCACTTTTTTGTGCTTTGCCTGAGGATAAGTAAGTGCATGGAGAATAATATTTTTTTATATCATCAGTATTTCAGGATGTTTTTGTGATGGGGTGAGGTCACAGACGACCCCTTGGGGTGATTCCCGTGGTGATGACAAGACCACGAATGCTCACCTTTCTGCTCTCTGGAGCTTCTTGCCTATCTCCCAGACAAGGCACTCAGTTGAAAATCACGTCCCCCTTTCCCTCTCTGCCCCGGCCCTGAGAAGCAATGCAGACACTGAAATGCTTCAGGTTCAAGGAAAATGCAGTTTTAAGTCCAGCTTCCTGGGATACCACTTTCCAAATGGAATCAAAACCCCCAATAAATTATTTTAGGTAAGCCCCCTTTGACAATGAGAGGGGAAATGTACACACTGATTGCTCCCCCAGTATGTGCACTGGGTTTGATAGAAAATAAAAGTCATTTTAATACATACAAGCAATAGGATTTAAGTGGTAATAAGTGAAAACAAGCAGAGCAAAGCAGATTACAAATGCAAAATAAGAGAAAACGCTTAGCTACTTCTACACTGAAACCTCAGTACAAACTTGTTACAGATTCATTACAAACTCACCCTAAACTGTTCCTATTTCAACTCAGCCTTTAAACCAGGGCTGTTCCTCACCCTGGGGTCTTTGGTTCCTTCCCTTGGGTGTGCCAGCCAAAGATCAATATTCCTACTTCCCTATTATTTTAAAACTAGCCAATTAGCCCATCATAAGATGGGATTTTCAGGTCTTCTCTCCTGAGCTCTCTCTCTCTCTCTCTCTCTCTCTGTCTCTCTTTTCCTACTGCCTCCCCCCCCCCCAGCTCTCCTCTGCCTCCTGCCTCTCTCTCCATCTCTTTCTCTTCTCCCCCTCCTGCCTCTCACTCTCCCTTTCTCTTCTCCTTCTCCTCGTGCCTCTCTCTCCCCACTCCCCTTCCCCTTCCCCCACACCATGGCGCTTGGCTGAGTGCTGCCTGCTCAACCAGGCTGCCACGAGGGAGGGGAGCGAGGCGGGGCAATTACATACACGGCTGGGGCCAGAGCCGTGTACATCACCGTCCTCTCTTCCCCTCCCACTCCGGGGGAGCCCAAACAGCCTCTTGTGGGAGGGGAAGGGAGGTGGTGACGTACATGGCCCTGCCCCCTGGCTGTGTACATCACCGCCCCACTGCCTTCCCCTCCCTTCATTGCAGCTCAGCTGAGTGTTTCACACTCAGCCGGGCCGCCACAGGGGAGAAGAGGAGGGGCAGGTGGGGCAGTGATGTACATGGCCAGGGGGCAGGGCTGTCTACGTCACCGCCCCCCCCCTCCCAAGGCAGCCCGGCTGAGGGGCGCATCACTCAGCACCTCGGCGGGAGGAGGAAGGGGGGGTCGTGACGTACACGGCCCTGCCCCCCGGCCGTGTACATCAGCACCTCGCCCCCCTTCCTGTCCCAGTGGGCCCACCTGAGCGGCTCTCAGCTGGACCCCAGCGGGGGAGCAAGTGGTGGCAAGCGGCCTGTGGCAGAACCCCCCCTTGCCAGGTCTGTTTCCCGCCCCCGTCCTCCTGTTCAGCCCCACTGCCCCCGATCTCCCCCAGCTCTGCTTCCCACCCCATCTTCCTGGCTGGCCAGCCCCATGGCCCCACGGACTCCTCCCCTGCCAGCACTGCTTCCCCCCCCCTTCCTCTGGGCCCCCCCATCCTCCCCTACAGCCCCCGGTGCCCCCAGCTCTGCTTCCCAACCCTCTTGGGGACAGCCCCACCCCCTTCCCCTCCCTGCGTGGCTCTCCACCCTGCCCCCCTTCCCCTCCCTCCCTTCCCCTCCATGGTGTGCTGCTCCCAGCTGAGTGGTGCTCCCGCCAGGGCCCAGCCTGAGCGCCACTCAGGTGGGCCAGGCGGGAGCGGCAGTCAGCTGGGCCTGGGGTGGCAAGTGGCCATTTGGGGTCCACGTTCTCCACGTGTCGGGAGGGCAGACCCCAAAGGGCCGCTTGCCGCCGCTTGCTTCCCTTCCGGGGCCCGGTGGGAGCGCTGCTCAGCTGACCACGGAGGGAGGGGAAGGGGGCAGAGCTGGAGGGGGGGGTTGGGTGCTGTGGGGCTGCAGGGGTGGGCCCAGAGGAAGGGGAGAGGGAAGCAGTGCTGGCGGGTGGGGGGTATCCAGGGGGCAATGGGGCTGGCCGAATGCAGAGGGAAGGGAAGGGGGGCGAGGCGCTGACATACACGGCCAGGGGGCGTAGCCGTGTATGTCAGAATTACAGATGCACAGACACTGGGCTACTATATATATGATATTCCCTTTTTGCATGGGAAGTCACTTGGTCGTTGAGGTGGACATGTGACATCCCCAGACCAACCACTGCAAGGACTTAGGCTACATATACACTGCACAGTTATTTCAGAATAAGCTATTCCGGAATAGTAATTCCAAAATAGTTTATTTCAAAATAGAAATTCTACCCTGCAGGGAAATCTCAAAATTAGTCCGAGGCAGGCTTCCGAAATGTAGACGTGCTATCTCTATTTAGAGCCCCAGGAGGAATAACTTAGAATGGCCCTGTGAGGGGGCTATTTCAAAACAGCAGAAGTGGAGTGTCTACACATGCTTTATTTCGAAATAGCTGTTTCAGAATAGGCGTGTTCTTCATAGAATGAGGTTTACAGATGTAGGAATAAACCATCCATTATTTTGAAATAATTAAATTGCTGTGTAGTCACTCGTATAGTTATTTTGGAATAACAGCAATTATTCCAAAATAACTTTGTTGTGTAGATACTCCCTTAAAGGACAGAGGAGATTGTTTAACAGTTGGTCATCAAGACATTGAGGGTAACACCTGTGAAAGCTTTCATTCACACACTTAAAACCATGAAGCACTCCACACTCCATATGTCTAATTTTGCACACAAGAATTATACATACACCAAAATAAGATAAACAGAGCCAGAAGATTATAACATGAAGATTGATAGGCTATATGAAGCAATTTTTCCAAAGCATTTTTTAGTTATGTGCTTTTGTATCCATAAGTCCATTCATAAAACATGGGGGGGGGGGAGGGGGAGTACATCACAGATTTAACTATAAATCTCATGCTTGTTTTAAGTAAGTTATCAGGCCTCCAAACATGCTATGTAGTAGAAATCTGATTGTACAATGGAAGAGAACTGAACTTCCCCATACAAAGCATTTCAGTGAATCACTGACTCAAGATTCTGACCAAATGTTGGGATGCCCAGACAAGGACAACACTCCTTCTATCCATCACAGCAACATTATGATGCAGTTCTTCTTACTGGTTCTCAGACACCAGGCAGAGGGTACATGTTTAAGAACACATATTTGACCTGTGCAAACTGAACTTTTGAACCAGTTAACTGAGTTGCTTCCCTATTACTTCAAGTGAGCTAACTGCAGGAATGGAATAGTGAAACTGATGAGTCTGAGTAGAGATAGCATTGGTATAGAAGAGAACATAAGACTGGCCATACTGGGCCATGCCAAAGGTCCATCTAGCCCAGGATCCTGTCTTCCTAGAACAGGTGCTTCAGAGGGAGTGAAAAGAACCGGTGATCATCAAGTGATCCATCCCCTGTCATCCATTACCAGCTTCTGGCCATAAGGAGAAATAGCACTGTGTAGATGTGACATTGAAGAAAAATATGTTGCAAATTCAAGGACACTTAACAAGTTAGAACTTACAGATTGCAATTTTCATTTTTTAATGTGAAAATAGTCTACCAACTAAAAATCATTCAATCACATTAGTTATGATATATTTTAAATGTCCTCTTCCTCCATTTCTTCAAATACATCAAAACATATTCTTATTTCAATATAGATGCAACTTTTATAATGAAATATTGAGTCAATTGCAACAACACTGAACTAATGCAAATGCTAAAGCAAACCTACTTGAATTTACCTCTAGGCAAGAGACTAAAACAATTAAAACCTAATTTCATCAAATTGATGCAACTCAGATTTTAGACTACATCATAGGACCCCAGAGGCGGCTACTACAGTAAATACCAGATACATAAATTGTCTTAAATCTAATCAAAATGAGTGTTTTGGTGTCCGTGATTGTGTGAGCATAATTTATACTTAAAACTAAGCAGAGAAACTTTCTCTAGTTTAAAAAGAAAATCTTAGAAAGTTCTATCTTTGTTTAAATAAAAATGAAGCCAACTTTTCATGTAGAAACTTTTGTTTCACTGAATTAACAAGAATATGCTTGTTAATATTACTAATTACAGCAGTAGTAGTACTGCAGTTACCCTAAGGCCTGAGGCTGATTGCTGTAAAATAATCCTTGCTCTGAACGATTGAACGCAAAACAAATGGTCTACAACATGCAAACAACCCAATCTCACAGAAGCTTACACATGTGCTCAGCTTTGCACACACTCTGACCAGCCCCACTGGCTTCAGTGCTGCAAAGGCTTCAAAGTGACTAGTCCAGGAGTTAAGAATGTCTTTAAACAACTGAGTCCAAAGTAGTTCTTTTGATGAGGTTCAATGGGACTGAGGAGTCAGGGGAGCCTTCACTACCATTATGCATGTGGAATGTGGTCTGTGGATGGTGGTAGGAGAAGAAAGGCCAAAACTTTGGTCATAGGACAGAGGCAAGGAATCCCCTCATGATATCAGGTAAATTACTCTTTTGGTCCAAAGCCCACTAGTCCTTTTGTAGTGGAGGGTGTGACAAACTCTTCCCTCCCTCAACCATGAAAATATGATTAAACTGAGAATGCAAATTCAGAGTTTCCATTTTCCTTTGTGGTTAATACCCATGTAGGGGATTAGATAGCTGTACAAGTGGAGGGCTTACAGAAAAGTGGTAGTTACCTGACTTAGTCGAGGAGAAAGATGGCAACTGGCCAAAGAGACAGGCCTGGGCAGGGAAGTAAAGAACAGGAAACCTGGCTACAGAAGTGCTAACAAATTCTGTCATTTGGATAATTTAGGAAAACCTGTTTAGCTTTTGATTGTCTCTTCCCAAACCCCCCGTTTTATTATTTTCCCCATTAGGATTAAAATAATTAAGACACAAGACTTCATTTATAAGATTGTCCGTAGGCAGAAGAAAATGCAAGTGTTTCATTACAGACAAACCTCACATACATACTCCAAGAATCTAAAATCCTTTTTGCCTGAAAATCATTAATCGATAATGAGGCCTTCGGTTCATTTGAATGAGTATTCTGTGAAGAAGTTGCAGTAAGAACAAATTAATCCTGATTGGAAGATGTGTTAATCTTTGATGCTCTCAAGAGAAAGATAGTACATGATTTGAATCAATAATTTGAAGATTTCATTGCAATATGCAAAAATAAATAAATGGACAGAAATGGAAACACAAGTACAGACCGCCTATACTTTAGTCACTATCTCCTCTTTTTAAACTACTATTCCTCAGGAAAAGTGTCTGAGTGGTTCCTGACTAAAGATGTGTCTTTATTGTTAAAGGAACCTTTTCCAAGGTGACAGCTCTGGACAGTGCTTCTTTGCTTAATTATTAATATTATTATTTGCATTGTGTTCGTACCCAGCAGCTTCAACTGTGCTCACAGACCCATTGTACTCAACATTGTATAAAGAGACAGTCCCTGTCCTAAAGAGTTTACAGTCTAACCAATGATCTTACACAATTCTTAGAATATAGAACTTACACCATGACACAAGTTGCAAATTAATTACACATGATTAAAACTAAGCATCAATAAAAGTCCTCAGACTTTTTCATAGACTCTAATACTTTAAGAAACCCTTTCTTCAGCTGATAAAAGAATAGTAGTAATTCTAGGCAACCATAAATACATAACTTTTTTTAGACAAGGTCTACAAATAAAGGATCAGCAGATGATACAGACGCATGTTGTCTTGTAAAAGATAACAAAATGCTGTCCAACAGAATGGATGTTAGAAAACAAGGTGAGAACTTTAGGTTTCCATTTGATTGGAGCTCAGAATAAAGTGGAAATGAGAGATCTGAGTTATTTCGTTGCTTAGCACAAGTAATTTTTTGCCCCATTGGCTCTGTGTATTCTATTTCAGTATTCTCAACTAAAGAAAATGGGATATAAATTCCTTCCCGTCTTTAGTCCATCTTAATTTAGAATCAGTATTTTTTTTGTTCCGGTGTTTATATCTAAGTATTCTTTGAATAATTGTTAACAATGAATAATTTAATTGTGTGTGTCTCACTATTTCATAGCATACCTGATAATCATCTAGCTTCATTTAAGAGACTATTGGTGCGGAGATTAAGTTTATTTCCCTGTAGTTTTAAAATAGAGCTTTTAATGGGCAATTATTTCTAATAATTGTAGGTATTTTATCAAATATGTTCTGTTAAAAAGCACCAGCCCGATTCTCAGTGGTGTAAAATTGGTACAGCTCCACTTCATTCAGTGGAGCTATGTTGATTTACATTAGTCAAGAATATAATCCAATTTTTTAAAAGGAAGAATTTTAATAAACAGAGCCAAACTAGTGTTTCAAACTACAGACTTAGCACTCTTTTATAACAAGTGCAGTACAGCCTAATAGTAAAGCATAAACACCATTTCTATAAAATAACTAGTTCCTATGTAGAATGAAAATGATAAAGGGTTAACATAAAAAGAAAAATGGTGGCACCATATATTTGCAACCTACTTTTCACCTGAATCTTAGTATGGTTAGAGAAGGACCTTGCCTTAGGAATCTAACTTTCCTGTGAGATTTTTTTCTTAAGATATCCATCTTCAAAGGAACATTCTTTTCACCAGTTTCCTCTTTCTTTCTTGTATTCTTCTCACTTCAAAGAGACTTTCTAAATGACAAAGTAACTGAGCTGTACTCTGAAAATAAATTTCCATTCCACAAAGTAAAGAAGAGGAATATTCTTAAATGTATTTTTTCATGAGAGAATCTCTTTTTTACAGTCTCAAGAGAAGTGATACTTCTTGAAGATGTTTCTGCAGACCACAATGTTTTGAATAATCTGTTTGCATATATTTCCAAACATAGATAGCACAAGATTAACAGAACTTTGAAGAAATAGTGAAGCAAAACCACAATTCTTATCAAGAAGCAGAGTGAACTTTTAAAACTATTTTGCAAACAAACTAATAGCTGAAAGCACATTCTATCAATGGGTGCAATTAGTAGAGTTAAGTGTGCTAAAAAGCCAAACATGGCTAAGAACTTAAAAGCTGACCACAAACTCAATATGTATGCTGGCTGCACTACTGTGAAGATGCTAATGTTGATTTGTGGAGGTTGTGCTGTAATGGGACATTGTGTGGAGTTGCATGGATGACAAAGGAAGGGTGCCTGCTGCCTTTATATGGTGGTTAGTAAGTGGATGATTCTGTTGGTTTATGTAGGGGAAAGGTTGTGCTTGGAGATTTGTGTTGGTTACTGTTGGTGGCAGTTCAGCCAAGTAATCCACCATCTGTGCAGTTTCCATCGCACAAATAATGAAATTTGTGTATGCAAATTACTTGTAGAGTAAGGATGAGGATTAGTTGAATTACCTCTGATATTAGCGTTGGCAGTGATACAATTACATTCCTACTGGAACTGTACACTACACAGGCATAATTTGTAAACTCCAAATGGCAGAGAACTTAAAAATCGGATGGTAACAGAGCACAAATCCCACTGATGATTGAACCTGGCGATATTCTAGAAGAAAAAAATCCCCCTCTTAAGCATGCTGGTAGCTGTTTCCATTGCTTTACATGAATATTGACATTTTAGGATTTAAAATCTTCTTATATAGATAACAGCAATTGAAAAGGTACTTATTCCTAGTATCATAAATTGCTTTGTCTCTTATATTTTTCCTCTATTACATTATTTGTATCTGGTCTTTATATTATGGTGGCATCTAGGTACTTTCTTCTCAAAGATGGGCTGGCCCTTTAAAATAAGCCTATGTCAGTTTTTTCTGATACCTAGCAGTTATCCCTCAGCTTTGCTGGTGACCTATCAATCCCATGATAATTTAATATGCCGGCTAAGGGGAATGGAGATTTAATTATAATGACTGACCCAGCTGCAGAGAATCAGAGAGGAATCTATTTAAACAGACTTGAGAGTCTCGTCTGGAGAAAGAGGCCAAAGAAAGAGGAGTAAGGAGAGTTTCTTCTCAGTGAAGGTCCTGGGCAAATCAGATATAAGATTCTCTCATAGAACAGGTCAGGCACTTGTGAGGAGGGACTTGAGCTAGAGCCTGTAAGAAACTATAAGATCCTTGCAGGAAGTCTGCATAGTCTGTTTGAAGGAAGCAACATCAGAGGAACTATGTGGGGCCCAAGAGTAGGAGCCAAGAACTCTTCAGATTAGCTCAGAAATGTAGATTAATAATTAATTTGGATTTATTTGGACTTGGTTGCATATCCTAGTACTCCAAAAGAGAAAATAACTTTTAAGTGACCTGGTTGGAGGGCCAGGCCACAGAAGACACATAGGGTATGTCTAGACTACATGCCTCTGCCAACAGAGACATGTAAAATAGGCTACCCGACATAGTAAATGAAGCGGGGATTTAAATATCCCCGGCTTCATTAAAATAAAAATGGCCACCGTGCTGTGCCAGCTCAGCTGATCGTTGGCACAGCGCATGAGTCAAGACGCGGATCAGTCGACAGGGGAAGCCTTTGTTGACCGCTCCCTTATGCCTTGTGGAATGAGGTTTACAGGAGCGGTCAACAAAGGCTTCCCTTGTCAACCAATCCGCGTCTTGACTCGTGCGCTGTGCCGATGATCAGCTGAGCCAGCACAGAACGGCAGCCATTTTTACTTTAATGAAGCTGGGGATATTTAAATCCTCGCTTCATTGACTATGTCGGGTAGCCTATTTTACATGCCTCTGTTGGTTTTCCGTTAAAAGTTTTCCGTTAAAAGCATTTGCGGAAAAGAGCATATAGATTGGCACGGACGCTTTTCCGCAAAAGCACTTTTTGCGGAAAAGCGTCCATGTCAATCTAGATGCGCTTTTCCGCAAAAAAAGCCCCAATCGTCATTTTCGCGATCGGAGCTTTTTTGAGCAAAACAAATCTGAGCTGTCTACACTGGCCCTTTTGTGCAAAAGCTTTGCGCAAAAGGACTTTTGTCCAAATGGGAGCAGCATAGTATTTCCACAAGAAGCACTGATTTCAGGCAGTAGGAAGTCAGTGTTCTTGCAGAAATTCAAGTGGCCAGTGTAGACAGCTGGCAAGTTTTTCCGCAAAAGCACCTGCTTTTGCAGAAAAACTTGCCAGTCTAGACACAGCCATAGAGACAGGCCACTATGGGGTAAGAGTCAGAGAGTTGATGACATACAGGTGAAGTTCCCTGAAACATATAGCCTTGACACGAAGGGGGCTACTATAAAGAGTAAGAGCATCTGCTTATTCTGAATTCAATATAACCACTTATTTACCTTCAAATCTCAGGACCTTCATGGGCCATCCCTATTCTGACTATGATCTTTCTAACTTCATAGAGTTGTCAACTTCCATCTCGACTGTGCATGTGATGTTACTGACAACGTTCATTTATTACATTTGCAAACAAACACCTTCATAGAATCATAAAATACCAGAACTGGAAGGGGCCTTGAAAAGTCAAAGTTCAGCTCTCATGGCAAGACCAAACACCATCTAAATTACTTTTGATAGATGTCTATTTAACCTGCTTTTTAGACACCACAACCTTCTTATGAATGGGAGTTTAGGAAGTTTTTCCTAATGGACAACCTAATGGACAACATCCCTTGCAGCAATTTAAGCCCACTGCTTTTTGTCCTATCATTTGAGGCCAAGGAGAATAATTTTTCTGCCTCCTCTTTGTAACACCCTTTTAGATACTTAAAAACTGCTATCATGTCCCCTCTCAGTCTTCTCTCTTCCAAACTAAACAAGCCCAATTCTTTCAGTCTTCCCTTATAGGCCATGTTTTCTAGACCTTTAATCATTTTTGTTGTTCTTCTCTGGACCCTCTCCAATTTCTTAACATCTTTCTTGCAATGTGGTGCTCAGAACTAGACACAATACTCCAGTTGAAGCCTAATCAGCACAGAGTAGAGAAGAAGAATCACTTCTCATGTCTTGCTCACAACACTCCTGTTAATGCATCGCAGAATCATGTTTGCTTTTTTTTGCAACATTGTCACCCTATTGACTCATATTTAGCTTATGGTACATGGTGACCCCAACATCCCTTTCTGCAGTACTCCTTCCTAGATAGTTGCTTCCCATTCTGTATGTGTGAAATTGATTGTTCCTTCTTAAATGGGGTATTTTGCATTTGTCCTTATTAAACTTTATCCTGTTTACTTCAGACCATTTCCCCAATTTGTCCATATCATTATGAATTATGACCCTATCCTCCAAAGTACTTGCAACCTCTCCCAGCTTGGTATAATCTGCAAACTTAATAAGTGTACTCTCTATGCCAATATCTAAATCCTTTATTAAAATATTGAAGGGAACCAGTCCCAAAACAGATCCCTGTGGAACCGCACTTGTTATGCCCTTCCAGCATGAACCATTAATAACTATTCTCTGAGGACCGTTACCCAGCCAGTTATGCACCCACCTTACAGTAGCCCCATCTCAGTTGTATTTCCCTATTTTATTGACAAGAAGAACATTCGAGACCATAGGAAATATTTTACTAAATTCTATGTATTGCATCTCCACCATTTCCCTCTTATCCACAAAAATTGTCACCCTATCAAAGAAAACTATCAGAGTAGTTTGAAAAGATTTGTTTTTTTACAAATCCATCCTGGATGTTCCCTATCACCTTATTATCTTCCAAATGTTTGCAGATGGATCCCTTAATTACTTGTTCCATTATCTTCCCTGGCACAGGAGTTAAACTGACTCTGTAGTCTGTAGTTTCCTGAGTTGTTCTTATTTCCCTTTTTATAGATGGGAACTATATTTGCCCTTTTCCAGTTTTCTGGAATCTCTCCCAACTTCCATGACTTTTCAAAGATGATATCTAAAGGCTGAGATACTTCCTCTGTTAGCTCCTTGAGTAGTCTAGGATGCATTTAATCAGGCCCTGGTGACTTGAAAACCTCTAACTTTTCTAGGTAATTTTTAACTTGTTTTTTATTTTCATTTCTAAACCTACTCTATTTCCACTAGCACTCATTGTGTTAGGCATGCAGTCACCATAAATCTTCTTGGTGAAAACCAATAGAAAGAAGTTGTTAAGCACCTCTATCATTTCCAAGTTTCCTGTTATTGTTTTTTTCCCTCTTCATTGAGCAATGGGCCTACCCTGTCCTGCCACTCACATATAAGAGGAGTATATATAAATGTCTACAAAGATTCCTCATGGCAGTGATCCAAATCCATCCTGAAAACTCTCCTTTGCCATGACACTGGCACAAAAAAAGAAATAGCAAACAAACAAACAAACAAACAAACAAAGGAAAACACAACACACCTTTATTGTCCATGATGATCAGTGTTATCCCATTGTTTTTGGATTTGTGAAATTTCTGCATCTGGCTTTGTATCTTGTTTTATAGTTAGATTGTAAATTTATTTGGACAATGACTGCATTTTATTTTGTGTTCATACAAAGTAAAATACACTGGTACACTGGTCATTATCACAATACAGCACAAATAAATAATACTATCATGAAATGGGATTGGGCTCCATATGAAAAAAAAGATAACTGATCTTGATAGCTTGTAATCCATGTACTGTATGTAATATGATAAAACAAACTAATACAAACACTGGATGAAGGGTTTGGAATTTTACTCTGTATTTTACTGTAATCTCATCCCCCAGCATATGCCTTAGATGATTAATATGAAACAGAAACCAGCCAAGAAACAGTGAGAAGGGTGATGTAAATAATAGTAACTAAATAGCCACAGCCATATCTGAAAAATTACCTGTACACTCTATATGTATAATGAAAGATGACTTAGGATCCAATCTATTCTTATTTCTACTAAAGAATACCTTATTCATCAACTGGTCTTATACTTCCCAGTGTGTCCACATGAGCAATAAGTTATTAATCAGTGTAAGTGGCAGAATCTTCACTTGGTGGGGAAAGTATGTCTCTCAAAAGTATAGCTCTTCTAGTTTTGTCCAGTGCCAATTTTGAACTACTCAAACAAATGAAAACTTTCCTATTCAATGCCAACCTGTGAAAAACTGTCAGCGATACTGAGCAACAATAAATCAATGTGCACATCTTCTGCTGAACAGTCTGAAAAGATATTTGTATCTGTTCTATAAATAAAAAGAACTATGATACTTGTGCTATAAATGGGCATATAATAATAAATGAGATCAGTACCTACTTTCCAGTTATAAAATATTTCAGAACACTTGTGCAGGTGTGCACAAGATCTCAAAGTTCTTAGAATAGAAAGATAAATGAGAACGAGACTACATGTTTTGCTCAACCACAATTAGATAGAGAATTACAGACTCTAATTTTATCATATGTGCTCCTAACACTAATTTAAAATAGTGGTTGATTTTATTATCTATATGAAACCCTCCTATTTTCTGGTTTTTGTTTTTTTAAACTGTGTGGAAATTTATGGTTTTTTTTGTCATCCCAATGACTGCATTCATAAATATCCGGAGGCCCTTCTTGCTGATAACTATAAAAGCAAAGTCAAATAAGCGTGCCATCTATACACATAAGACTTGTTACTTATACACAGCATACTTCAAATCTCAGCTATTAAATTTGGCTGGTATAAGAAATAGGGAAAAGGTGTGATTTGTTACAGAGGAAGCAGTTTAAAACCCACAAAACAACAACAAAACCCTAGCTCGTCTTTCTTCTGTTTCTGTTTGCTTTGTTTTTATCCCCTTTTCTTTACCCAGTGTCTTGAGGTCCTATCGAGGATTATTTGTGGATGGACTAGCTTTTTTAATAAATGGTAATAGGAAATTGTATTTCTGTTGTCAAATGCTTGCGAGGCACTCTGGTACAATGCTGATGAGGGTGATTTAAGAATAGATCAAGTGAGTTGGTACACTTGTTGGGCTGTTCCTATCACTCCCAGCTTGAAAGATGTACTTAGTAGTAAAACATTTTCTCTAATACAAGAGAGAATGTTCCATATGCTGCTGGAATACCTGGTTGTACAAATGAGCAAACAAGGAAACTAAACCACTTTTATGACTTTGGATTTGTTTGTCCAGATGGGTGTACAGTATAAGAGTGAGGACGGCAACCTAATAATCTCTTGCTCCTTTTACAGTGCACTGGACTCTCATATTTATAGCTTCAAGGAGCTTTTACAGAAACACAAGTAATGTGATTTCCTAAATTATAAAAAGGATGTATATGTAATTATGTGGTTGTATAACTATATCTGTAGATATAAATATAACATAAGTTAATTCCATATGATGGCAGATTATAGAGAATATTGAGAGAAAAATTAATTCAAACATTCCCTTAACTAGTGACTGCCACTTTCCATAGGGATTCTCCATTTGAGGTTTTCCCTTTCTGAGTATTAGCACCCCAACCTTCAGGTTAAAAATTATGGAACAACTCACTTTTCAACAGTCTTTTCAATATATTTTTAGCTGAAGCATGATCTTACCGGTAAATCAAAGAAAAATGTGAATTGTATATAGTAGGTAGTTACATGTAAGAACTGCGATAGAAGTAAATTGAAGCAAGAAGTCAAAGGCTCAGTCTCATCCTCTAGTATGGCAATGAGAAACACCATTTAAAATACCTTACTCTTAGGATGAGTTCACAAGTTAATTGTACACACTTATAAGATAGTGAAACAGTCAGTGTGAAGAGCAGCCTGATATTTTTAGATCTTTGTGTTTTCAGCAGGAATGGCAAAGGAATACAAGGGTAAAGGAGAAGAAATGAGAGTACAGGAAGTTTAACAGCTGAGAGAGGCAACACCAATACCAGGGACTAATTATTTAACCTTTGAGAAAATTAAAGTCATTTGGCCTGAATTTTTCAGCAGATCCCATCTTTCTACAGAGTATGAAGAACTCAAGGTGTGAGTTTGCAGTTTGCAGCTGTGGACTAACTATGTATAAAGAGAGGATTTTTTCCCAGTGTTTTTTGCTGACGCATATGTTGGGTGGTGGGATAGCTATTATCCCACATATAGACTAGTGTAAATGAGATCACAGAATGGTAGGCATAACCCCTAGTGTTAAAGTGAATTAAGAAAAAAGTAAGTCCTCTCTAAAGTATGCTTTGATAGAAAAGGGGGGAAAAGCAGCTCATTTTCAGGTAGAGCCTTTTCTAAATTATTTTGAATTCCTTAGTAGCAGAACTATGAACAAAATAGAGCCTTAACATTTTAGGGGAGAAAGGCATATGTTTAGTTTTGGATTCATAAAGTAGAAGAACAGTAATTTGTGATGAAGCAATTATATGGGAATTGGACCAGAACTGAACAACTTAAAGGCACTGGATTCAGAAGATGATCTATGTGGAAGATGAGTTTGAACTGCAGGAGAGTGGAAGACTTAGAGCCAGGTGGAAGAAAGGTAACTAGACAGAAACAGGAAAAAAAAAGTAGAAACCGATTGAATGAAACTCACAGGAAGAGAAGTTTGGGACAAAGTGTCTGTGAATACCACTAAGCCTGATGGACCAAACATGAGAGAAAGAGGTTATAGAAGTATATTGCATGAACAGAAACAGTGTCTGCAGGAGAAAGCAACTTTGCAATGAGTACAAGGAAGGAAGAGTGAATGAAATGGTGTGATTTTGTTAGACAGGGACAAGAAAGCAATGAAAGGGAAAGAGTGGGTAAGAAAAAACAATGAAATCATTGTAGAAGCAACAAGGTTAAGGCCATTGGGACAGGTGTGCTGCTAGTGGCAGAAGATGAGATACATTGGTTAGAGATCTGAGGGTGAGGCAAATGAGTGATGGTGGAGCTGAGATGTGTGGAGGTGCAGTGACAATGAAATCTGAGTGTAGAGAAGAGGAGGAAATGAAGGATGAGAGGAAGATAAGCCAAGGTCCAGGAGATGACAGGAGTTGAGAAAATTATGGATAAATAGAAGTGGGTAGGAAACAAAATGTTCCCATCCCAAATCATGACAAAACTTCAATTAAAACTTTAAAAAATGAATTATTCGGGTCAATTAATGCATTCTGAATTGCTCACAATTTTAACTTTATTATATTAATTATTAATAATCTTCAAAACTCTTGAACAACACTTTTTCAAAAGTTATCTGGGACAAAACATTAAATTCAGATTTTGAAAATGTCAAAACAGGATGTTTCAGAAAAAAAAGCCCTTTAAATTGTCAAAATGAGAATTCCTTTAAACTGACACTTTTCTGAGAGAAGGGGATAGTTTTGATGTATCAGGATTTGTTTTGGGTGTGTGTGAAAAATATTGTATTGAAAAATTTCTGGTCAGCTATATATTTAGAGACTTTGAAGATGGTTCAGGAAGATGCCTGTTCTCTCATCTGCTACACCCTTACACCAATTTTTACTTTCCTCAGGGCCAAAAGATATTTCTCAGTTAAGGCCAATTAGTTTTCATTAATTAAAATTTCTTAAACTACCGTAAACTTTCTTTTTGAGCTCTATTTTATTAGTCTGTATTATGTGCTTATTTTTCTTCCTTTCTTTTGTTCAAATTCTATTTTGCAGCTGACAAATAATATGTATTTGCACATGGAACTATCCTAATGCCGATGTTATTGATTTACTGTGTGATACTTAAAAAAAACAATTTGAAAGATTTTAGCAATGTTACCAATTAAGGACTTAATCTAAAGTCATTGAATGTGGAGAGACTTTAAGTTTTCAGGGCATGTCTACACTACAAAGTTAATTCGAACTAACAGCCATTAGTTTGAATTAACTTTCATAGGCGCTACAAATACAAACTGCTAGTTCAAACTTAATTCGAACTAGCGGAGCGCTTAATTCGAACTAGGTAAACCTCATTCTATGAGGACTATTGCCTAGTTCAAATTAAGTAGTTCGAATTAAGGGCTGTGTAGCCACTGAATTCGAACTAGTTGGAGGCTAGCCCTTCCTAGCTTGCCCTGGTGGCCACTCTGGGCCAAACCAGGGAAACTCTTCTGCCACCCTCCTGGCCCCGGAGCCCTTAAAGGGTCCCGGTCTGGCTACGGTGCTCGCCTGCAACCACCCAGCTAGCAGACCCTGCACCTGGCATGGGATGAGCCAGCCACCCGCTGCCACCCAGCCCTCCGCCTCTTCCCGGGACCAAGCTGGCGGCTCCCAGGAGCCTTCCTGGGGCCGCAAGAGGTGGGCGTCCGCCTGGTCTAGTGCGGAGATCGTGGACTTCATTGAGGTTTGGGGGGAGGCCTCCAAAATCCACGACCTCTGCACTATACACAGGAAAGTGGCCGTCTAGGGCAGGATAGCTGCCAGCCTGGCCACCAAAGACCACGTGCAAACCCAGGAGCAGGTTTGCATGAAAATTAAAGTGGTCCAGTGAGACCCCCGACCCTGAGCCCTGAGCTTAGAACATAAGAACAGCCGTACTGGGTCAGACCAAAGCTCCATCTAGCCCAGTAGCCTGTCTGCCGACAGAGGCCAACACCAGCTACCACGGAGGGGATGAACTGAAGACATTGACCAAGCCATTTGTCTCTTGCCATCCATCTCCAGCCTTCCACAAACAGAGGCCAGGGACACCATTCCTACCCCCTGGCTAATAGCACTCCATGGACCCAACTTCCATGACTTTATCTAACTTCTCTTTAAACTCTGTTATAGTTCTAGCCTTCACAGCCTCCTGTGGCAAGGAGTTCCACAGGTTGACTATTTGCTTTGTGAAGAAGAACTTTCTGTTATTAGTTTGAAGCCTGCTACTCATTCATTTCATTTGGTGTCCTCTAGTCCTTATATTATGGGAACTAATGAAGAAGTTTTCTTTATGTTCCCTCTCCACACCACTCATGATTTTATAGACCTCTATCATATCCCCCTTAGTCTCCTCTTTTCTTAGCTGAAAAGTCCCAGTCTCTTTAGCCTCTCTTCATATGGGACCCTTCCAAACCCCTAATCATTTTAGTTGCCCTTTTCTGAACCCTTTCCAAGGCCAAATCATCTTTTTGAGGTGATGAGACCACGTCTGTACACTGTACTGAAAATATGGTGTATCATAGTTTTATACTTCCCCTCCTCTTTCTTCCCCTGGCTTACCCCTTCCAGCTCCCTCCTCTCATGTTTCCCCCTACCCTCTCCCACCCTCTCTCTTCCCCTCTCCTACCTCCTTTTCCCAGTCTCCCCAGAGGTTAATCCCCCCTCCCAGTTTTGTTAAATAAAGAGAGAGTTTCTATTTTTGAACACACGTGTCCTTTATTTTTTACATCAGGAAGGGGGGTTGGGGGAGTTAATGGAAGGAGGTGAGGGAGGAATGGGGCACAAGCCCCCAATGGGGAGGGCTGGGGTGGCTCTGAGGGCTACTCGGAGTGGAAGCTCTCCTGCAGGGCCTCCTGGATCCTGACAGTCCCCCGATTGACCCCTCCGGATGGCAGCCTGCAGCAAGTGCAGCCGGGCTGATGGCCGAGTGCTGTGATGTGCCGAGTGTGGGCACTCAGGGCACTCCAAGACAGGACTGCTTTGCTGTCCCACATCAAGGTAGACAAGCAAGCGGGGAACCCTGAGAACTGTCTGTCCGGGGTAGAGGTCGGGTCCCTTTAATCACAGACCTCGGCAAGCCTGAGGCAGCAGCTCCACACTCTAAGTCCTAACCTGATGCCCTGCCGGCACTGCTTCCGGCCATCCTTAACTTCAGTTCAGGGCCCACTCAATGTGGACATGCTATTTTGAATTAGCAAAATGCTAATTCAAATTAGTCTTTAGGTCTAGATGCACTAGTTTGAATTAGCTTAGTTCGAATTAACTAATTCAAATTAATTTAGTTCGAATTAGTGCTGTAGTATAGACATACCCTCAGTGAGCTTTGCATCAGTTCCTATATGCAAAGGGAATTTCTCAAATTGGGAGGGGTATGTTCAAAGAGATAGAAATACATAGGTTTTAGTGTGGTGATTATATTTTTTTATAGTTTGATTGTGGATGGTATGAGATCATAGAATCATAGAACCATAGAGCTGGAAGAGACTTCAGAAGGTCATCTAGTCCAGCCCCCTGCTCTAGGCAGGACAAATTCCAACTAAATCAACACAGCCAGGGCTTTGTCAAGTCGAGACTTAAACACCTCTAGGGACGGAGACTCCACTACTTCCCTAGGTAACACATTCCAGTGCTTCACTACCCTCCTAGTGAAATAGTTTTTCCTAATATCCAACTTGGACCTCTCTCTTACCATAACTTCCGACCATTGCCCCTTGTTCTGCCATCTGTCACTACTGAGAACAGCCTCTTTCCATCCTCTTTGGAACCTCCCTTCAGGAAGTTGAAGGCTGCTATCAAATCCCCCCTCACTCTTCGCTTATGCAGACTAAACAGAACCAACTCCCTCAGCCTCTCCTCATAAGTCATATGCTCCAGCCCCCTAATCATTTTGGTTGCCCTCCGCTGGACCCTCTCAAATGCGTCCACAACTTTTTTGTAGTGGGGGGCCCAGAATTGGACACAATACTCAAGATGTGGCCTCACCAAAGCCAAATAAAGGGGAATAATGACATCTCTGGATCTGCTGGCAATGCTCCTCTTAATGCAACCTAATATGCCATTAGCCTTCTTGGCTACAAGGGCGCACTGTTGACTCATATCCAGCTTCTCATCCACTGTAACCCACAGGTCCTTTTCTGAAGAACTACTACTTAACTGGTTGGTCCCCAGCTTGTAACTATGCTTGAGATTCTTCCATCCCAAGTGCAGGACTCTGCACTTGTCCTTGTTGAACCTCATCAGATTTCTTGTGGCCCAATCCTCCAATTTGTCTAAGTCACTCTGGGCCCTATCTCTGCCTTTAAGAGTATCTACCTCTCCCCCTAACTTAGTGCAAATTTGTTGAAGGTGCAATCCATCCTCTCATCCAGGTCATTAATAAAGATATTGAACAAAGCCGGTACTAGAACCAAACCTTGGGGCACTCCGCTAGAAACCGACCGCCATCCTGACATCGAGCCGTTGATCACTACCCGCTGGGCCAGGACTTCTAGCCATCTTTCTTTCTGTCTTACCGTCCATTTATCCAATCCACATTCCCTTAACTTGCTGGCAAGAATATTGTGGGAGACCATATCAAAAGCCTTGCTAAAGTCAAGGTATATCACATCCACTGACTTTCCCACGTCCACAGAGCCAGTTACCTCATCATAGAAGCTAATCAGATTGGTCAGGTACAACTTGCCCTTTGTGAATCCATGCTGACTATTCCTAATCACTTTCCTCTCATCCAAGTGCCTCAAAATGGATTCCTTAAGGATCCCTTCCATAATTTTTCCAGGAACCGAGGTTAGACTGACCGGCCTATAGTTCCCTGGATCGTCCTTCTTCCCTTTTTTGAAGATGGGTACTACATTTCCATTTTTCCAATCATGCAGGATTTCTCCCGATCTCCACGACTTTTCAGAGATAATGGCCAAAGGCTTCTCATTTGCCAACTCCCTCAGTACTCACATGCATTATGTCCAGATCCATGGATTTGTGTACGTTTAGCTTTTCTAAATAGTTCCTAACCTGTTCTTTACCCACCAAGGACTGTCCATCTTCATCCCATATTGTGCACTTAGCGCATCAGTCCAGGAGCCCACCTTGTCCGTGAATACAGAGGCAAAGAAAGCATTGAGTACTTCAGATTTCCCCACATCATCTGTCACTAGGTTACCTCCTTCATCCAGTAGGGGCCGCACACCCTCTCTGATCACCTTCTTCTTGTTAACATAACTGTAGAAACCTTTCTTGTTATCCTTCACACCCTTAAGCCAGTCTTAATTCCATTTGCACTTTCGCCTTCCTGATACCCCCCTGGCATTCTTGAGCTATACATTTAAACCCCTCCCTGGTCATTTGTCCAAGTTTCCACTTTTTGTAAGCTTCCTTTTTGTGCTTAAATTCAACAAGGATTTCCCCTGTAAGCCTATCTGGTCTCCTATCATGTTTGCCTCTCTTGCTACGCGTCAGGATGGTTTCTTACTGTGGCTTCAATAAGGCTTTCCGATTTCCTGGACTCCTTTAAGTGGACCCTGAACCAGGCTTAAGGATGGCCGGAAGCAGTGCCGGCAGGGCATCAGAGGAGGACTTAGAGCATGGAGATGCTGTCTCAGGCTAGCCGAGGGCTGCGCTTAAAGGGTCTCGACCCTCACCCCGGACAGATAGTTCTCAGGGGTGCCCCGCTTGCAAAGCAGTCCTGGCTTAGAGTGCCATGAGTGCCCACACTGGGCACATCACAGCATTCGGCCATCAGCCTGGCTGCACTTGCCGCAGGCTGCCATCTGGGGAGAGTGGTAAATGGGGGGCTGCAGGAGAACTTCCACCCCCAGAAGCCCACAGAGCCAGCCCAGTCCTCCCCATCGTGGGCTCGTGCCGCATTCCTCCCTCACCTCCTTCCACTTACCCTTCCCTAGCCCCTCTTCTTGATGTACAAAATAAAGATAACGTGTCTTCCAAAATGGAATCTGTCTTTATTGAAAAAAACTGGGGGAGACTGGGAAAAGGAGGTGGGAGAGGGGAAGAGAGAGGCTGGAAGAGGGGAGGGCAACTAAAATGATCAGGAGTTGGGAACAGGTCCCATATGAAGAGAGGCTAAAGAGACTGGGACTTTTCAGCTTAGAAAAGAGGAGACGGAGGGGGGACAGGATAGAGGTCTCTAAAAGCAGGAGTTGGGTGGAGAGGGTGCATACAGAAAAGTTCTTCATTAGTTCCCATAAAGAAGGACTAGAGGACACCAAAGGAAAGGAATGGGTAGCAGGCTTCAAACTAGTAACAGAAAGTTCTTCTTCACAAAGCAAAGAGTCAACCTGTGGAACTCCTTGCTGCAGGAGGCTGTGATGGCTAGAACTGGAACAGAGTTTAAAGGGAAGTGAGATCAAGTGATGGAGGTTGGGTCCATGGAGTGGTATTAGCCAGGGGGTAGGAGTGGTGTCCCTGCCCAAGTTTTGTGGAAGGCTGGAGAGGGATGGCACGAGACAAATGGCTTGGTCACTGTCTTCGGTCCATCCCCTCCAGGGTCCCTAGGGTTGGCCGCTGTCAGCAGACAGGCTACTGGGCTAGATAGACCTTTGGTCTGACCCAGGACGGCCATTGTAAGCTCAGGGCTCAGGGTCGGGGGTCTCAGTGGACCCCCTTGATTCTCTTGCACACCTGCTCCTGGGTGGCCAGGCTGGCAGCTCTCCTGCCCAAGCCGGCCACTTTCCTGTGCCTAGTGCGGAGATCGTGGACAAGGTCCACGATGTCCGCACTAGCCCAGGCAGGCATCCGCCTCTTGCAGTCCCGGACAAGCTCCCGGGAGCCGCCAGCCTGGTTCCGGGAAGAGGGGGATGGCTGAGGGGCATCGGGTTGGTGGCTCGATCCGTGCCAGGTACAGGGTCTGCTGGCTGGGTGCTGGCAGGCTTGCACCTGGCACGGGCACCGTAGCCAGCCCGTGCCCCTTTAAGGAGTCCGGGGCCGGGAGTGGGGCAGTAGAGTTTCCCTGGTGTTGGCCAGAGTGGCCACCAGGGAAACCTGGGGAGGGCTAGCCTCCCACTAGTTCGAATTAAGGGGCTACACAGCCCTTAATTCGAACTAGCTAGTTCGAACTAGGCTTAATCCTCGTAAAATGAGGTTTACCTAGTTCGAACTAAGCGCTCCGCTAGTTCGAATTAAATTCGAACTAATGGAGCGCTAGTGTAGCGCCTATGAAAGTTAGTTCGAACTAACATCCTTTAGTTCGAACTAACTTTGTAGTGTAGACATACCCGAAGTGATTTATATGCTAGTACTTTGCATTCTGCCTTAAATTAACTGCAGCTCATAACTGTGCTGCATCATGAGTACAAGTGGTACAAAAGAGTGACTCAGAGCCTAATTTCCTCTTTGCTCTATGGGGGAAGTAACCTTTCCCATGTTGCACCATTTTTTCCAGCACAGCTGTGTTAGCCAGTGCATTGGGGGACAGAATCAAGGAAAATTCTGCCTACTCCCTACTTATAATCTCTTCTTCTCTTACCTGAGTTAGAGGGGAACTAGATGCTTTGAGACAGCCTGTGAGGGAGAAAGGGGAGAAAGGAAAGAGTCTTGCGTGTTTAGGGACCTCAAGAGTTGAGTTCAATGATTTATGTACATATGTGTTAAATATAGGTGTAACTTCAATAAAGAAAATATTTCAGTAATTTTATGTTCCATTCATATTTGCAATCTGAGTTTTTGTGCTGAAGAGAGGAGACCAAAGTCCTCAGATCACAAACAGGTACAGCAAGCTTGCCGCAGTGTTTTGCCAATATGCCTTAAAGCATCCACCATTGGAAATGGCAGGGTGGCTTACTTCTTGTTCAGTCCTTGGGTTTTCTGTTGAACATGCACAGTAATGACAGCTGTGGATATGATGGTGGATTGTTTTGGACAACTGTCCAAAGGGAAGTGGACTGTACTCAACTCTTTTTATAAAAATATTTAAGAGTCATCAGCTTTCAGTTCGAACTAGGCAAACCTCATTTTACGAGGATTAAGCCTAGTTCGAACTAGCTAGTTCGAATTAACGGCTGTGTAGACCCTTAATTCGAACTAGTGGGAGGCTAAGGCTTCCCAGGTTTCCCTGGTGGCCACTCTGGCCAACACCAGGGAAACTCTATGCCCCTCTCCCGGCCCCGGACCCCTTAAAGGGGCACGGGCTGGCTACGGTGCCCATGCCAGGTGCAAGCCTGCCAGCACCCAGCCAGCAGACCCTGCACCTGGCACAGACCGAGCCAGCCACCCGATGCCCCCCAGCCCTCCCCCTCTTCCCGGGACCAGGCTGGCGGCTCCCGGGAGCTTGCCCGGGACCGCAAGAGGCGGGCACCTGCCTGGGCTAGTGCGGACATCGTGGACCTTGTCCACGATCTCCGCACTAGGCACAGGAAAGTGGCCGGCTTGGGCAGGTGAGCTGCCAGCCTGGCCACCCAGGAGCAGGTGTGCAGGAAAATCAAGGAGGTCCACTGAGACCCCCGACCCTGAGCCCTGAGCTTACAATGGCCGTCCTGGGTCAGACCAAAGGTCCATCTAGCCAGGTAGCCTGTCTGCCGACAGCGGCCAACCCTAGGGACCCTGGAGGGGATGGACCGGAGACAGTGACCAAGCCATTTGTCTCGTGCCATCCCTCTCCAGCCTTCCACAAACTTTGGGCAGGGACACCACTCCTACCCCCTGGCTAATACCACTCCATGGACCCAACCTCCATCACTTTATCTCACTTCCCTTTAAACTCTGTTCTAGTTCTAACCTTCACAGCCTCCTGCAGCAAGGAGTTCCACAGGTTGACTCTTTGCTTTTTGAAGAAGAACTTTCTGTTACTAGTTTGAAGCCTACTACCCATTCCTTTCCTTTGGTGTCCTCTAGTCCTTCTTTATGGGAACTAATGAAGAACTTTTCTGTATGCACCCTCTCCATCCAACTCCTGCTTTTAGAGACCTCTATCCTGTCCCCCCTCCATCTCCTCTTTTCTAAGCTGAGAAGTCCCAGTCTCTTTATCCTCTCTTCATATGGGACCTGTTCCCAACCCCTGATCATTTTAGTTGCCCTCCCCTCTCCCAGCCTCTCTCTTCCCCTCTCCCACCTCCTTTTCCCAGTCTCCCCCAGTTTTGTTCAATAAAGACAGATTCCATTTTTGAACACAATTGTCCTTTATTTTGTACATCAAAAAAAGGGGCTAGGGAAGGGTAAGTGGAAGGAGGTGAGGGAGGAATGGGGCACGAGCCCCCAATGGGCAGGACTGGGCTGGCTCTGTGGGCTTCTGGGGGTGGAAGTTCTCCTGTAGCCCCCCAATTGCCCCCTCTCCCCAGATGGCAGCCTGTGGCAAGTGCAGCCGGGCTGATGGCCGAGTGGTGTGATGTGCCCAGTGTGGGAACTCCAGGCACTCCAAGCCAGGACTGCTTTGCAAGCGGGGCACCCCTGAGAACTGTCTGTCCGGGGTGGGGGTCGGGACCCTTTAAGCGCAGCCCTCGGCTAGCCTGAGACAGCATCTCCACGCTCTAAGTCCTCCTCTGATGCCCTGCTGGCACTGCTTCCGGCCATCCTCAAGCCCTGTTCAGGGTCCACTTAATGTGGACATGCTAGTTCGAATTAGCAAAACGCTAATTCGAACTAGTTTTTAGTTCTAGACGCGTTAGTTCGAATTAGCTTAGTTCGAATTAGCGCTGTAGAGTAGACAGACCCCACGTTAGTTGCACTTATTTGTCACACCAAAGCAAGTCAAACCACTTTTAAAGTCGCTATTGAATCTTCTGCAATGATTCTATTAAGATTCAAATGCAATATTTTATGTCACTGTTGGGCTGAAGTATAAGTATGGCCCTTAGGGTAGAAGGCATCTTCCTTGTTAAAATAGACCACTTCCCCATTTTAAAAAAATATGTCAAAGATAATGTAGTAACCAAGGCACTAAGTATATTTCATTTTAAAGTACATATTGGGCATAGCAAACATGGTTGGCAAATGCAGTCTGTAAAATGTCAATGAATACTAAAGTGATGGAAAAGAGAAGGCTGTGTCACTTATCAGCATAAGAAAATATGTACAGCATACCAGGAATTTATTTTCTTTGTATATGTAAAAAGCTACCACCTGGTGGTGAAATCCCATTCAGCTTCAATTTCTCGTGTTGAATACTGTATTTTCTTCATGCTGGTAAAGCTCATGATAAACATTTTGACAGTCAACCCTAAACATAATCCCCAGAAGTATTATGAAATCTCTGATGCTCTTTAAAACCTAGACATCTTCCAACAGGCCATTATTGTTTTCCAGATCCGTATTCCTGAAGGCTGTTTGGCACTGTGACTGCCAACTGGCATTACCCAGCTGATGAAAACAATGAAGAAACAAAATGGCTTAATTTAAAGACTATTTTCCCAGTGAGGATAAAATGAGTCTGCAGAAAAAAAAAATCAGATATGTTCCTTTCTTGTTCAGTGAATACATTCTGGAAAATTAATGTAAGTGGGTACTCCTGGAACTATCACCAAATGACAATCCTATGGACCAAAACATTTCTTGTACAGAAATAGTGTCATAGGAATTTCTCACATACAAGTACATTAATGCAACATAGAAGTTTTCACACACACAAAATCAGGAAATATTGTCAAACACTAGCACTGATCAGCAAATGATATTTTTTATGAATATTTATGAAAGAACCAAATTCACATATTTATTATTCAAAACAATGTAAGAATAGTTTCAATGTTTCATGAAAAATCAAAACACAAATAAAAAAATGGAGGATTTAGAAAAAAATAATGTTTTTTAATTAAAAATAATAAGGTGCCTTGTTTGGGTTGAAAATTTCTTTGTTTACCTAACTCTATCTTCACAATTATTAAGGATCTTTGCCTTTTTTCAGAGGCCTGATCTAAAGCCCAATGAGATCCATGGAAATCTTTACATTTATTTCAGTTGGGTTTGGATCAGGCCATATAAATCAGCCCCTTTTTTATTATTTGCAAGGTAATAATGTCCTGTTTCAATCCATCGTGATTTGTAGAGCTGCTCAGGATTATATTAATATATATATATATATATATATATATATATATATATATATATATATATATATATATATATATGTGATTATTTAGTGACATTTCAAGTCTTTCAACATTTTCGAACAACAAACCATTGATTTGCTGTTTACGTACACAAAATAAACATGGCAAACTGAACTTTAATAGATGAAACACCTCATTAATAGATGAAAACTGAGCATCAAGGCTAATAATAGAGGTTTATATCTATTCAGCATGTGAAAGCAAACATTCTAGTTACTTACACTTTTTCTGGTGACAGTGACAGTATTTCTTAAGTGCTTTTATTATATTTAAGTATCCTGAACTGTTTTATAAAGCATGTAATTAGCATAGCAACAGTATGGCAGACAAATGTTGTAGAAATGATATGCTCAGCAACAACCTTCACACAACCATGAATATCAGCATCAATGCCCATTCATTTAGTTTTGTATTTGAATAGAAAATTAAAATTCCTACGACATAAGGTTTTGCTTTTTAAACGAATCTGTAGAATCTCTATACTCCATTTTAACAATGATCAGAAGAAGCAGAAAGTCACATTCTAACCCACATGTACTAGGAGTCAGAACTGCTGTTTAAGTAGTGTCAAGTGCCCATATCAGAAGTGCGTGGAATATTATGTTTTAGGACAGAGGGGCATAGAATTCACTCAAAAGGATAGTGTTCAACTGACATAACATGTTAGGTCAGCCAATAGACATTTGAATTCTCAGTGGAAAGTTAAAATAGAACTAATCTATGTGACTTGAGGATTCAAAACTTAAGGCTATTGTCTAACTTCAAATATCAGCCTAAGTGCTGGTAGCCAGCTATTTCCAAAAGTAGACAGAAGAAAGTTAGTCCCCTAAATTCATGTTTAGGAAACTGTATAAGTCACCAGATTTTCAGAAGTGCTAAGCACTTAAGAGATCTTACTGAGGTCAGTGGAAGAGGTTGAAAACTCACCGATTAAGCAAACTGAACTACTTATTTCAGTTCCTAATTTCAATTCAAATACATACATGATACTCCACCTGGCATGTGTTTTGCTCAAAGTACTGCAGGACCTATACTTAACAGCTAAGTGACTAGAAAAGTAAAACAATCAAGTTAATTTAGTAAAGCT
Organism: Pelodiscus sinensis; assembly: GCF_052426305.1. Lineage (NCBI taxonomy): Eukaryota > Metazoa > Chordata > Testudines > Trionychidae > Pelodiscus > Pelodiscus sinensis. The sequence continues at coordinate 207,692,130 of NC_143052.1, forward strand.
ATTAAATATCTCCCATTCCACACTATAAAGTATTAAATGTTATGTGTTTTGTGATTCATGCATAATATGCTCTCAAAAATAATTACTTGGGTATTTCTTTTTTTTATTTCATTCTTCTGCTTCAAAAGAAATTCTAAAGTTTGGAGGACTGAACTTAATGAAGCAGATGCTTTATATACTTAGGTCCCCACTACCATATAATTTGGAAAGCCTTGAATTTCTTAACTACACAGGAACCCTGATGATGAAAGGACATTCTCTATTGGGTTTGGTAGTCATTGTAAGTGAGCAATGCCTGTTGGCTGTGATAATTGTTTTGTGATTTCTGGTTGTAGGACAAGACTGATTTAAAAATAAACACGTAAATTAAAAATAAATGTTCACTCACTTCAAAATGAAAGCACTATTTTGAAAAATTAATATTGCATTTGGTGGCTCTGATAAGCCCAAAACTGAGCAGCCATCTCAAACATGTAAAGTTGACTAACCCAGAGATGTAAACGGTACTTGCTATTGTCATCAATAGTGAAGTTATTAAAAAGTCTGACAGCAAAATGGCGGACTATTCTTTTTTCTCCCAATAATAGCCATTTCACAGATTATGTCAGAAGCTGTTCTTTCTCACATTCATATACCAGACCTATGGTCAAAGGCATCTGCTGGGTCTCAATCTGTTTCACCCTCTAAAAATAAAATCAGAACCAGAAAAACTAAATATAAGAGCATCTATCTCTATATACAAGAAAAAGTACAGTGTCATTAGCTGCCAGCATTTTGCATTAGTTATTCCTTCTTCCGAGTGTACAGTGCTCAAACCATCTCTAGCATATTTCCTTGCCTTGTCTTTTTTAATACACTACTTAAGATTAAATATTTTGCAACACCCTGGAAAGGACAGCTATTCAATTATCTGTAAAAGACAGGAAGACAGCCAGGTTGCTGGCACAGCATAAAGCAACGTATTTGGCACACATTGCCCCCAAACAACTCCTGTATGGTCCATTCAATGACTCTTTTTTGTTTTCTTTCCTTTGCAGATTCTGTGCTGTGGTGCCACACCATTTTGTTTGGAAACTCTAACAAAGGAAAAGGTTACCAACAGTTATCAGACCAAAGTGTGTGATATTGCTATGAGTCCCAAACTGCCTTGAAAAGATAGAAGAGTGAAGCCTCTAATTCAGTGGTCCCCAACATGGTGCCCGCGGGCGCCATGGCACCCGCCGGGACATTCGTGTGCACCCGCCGACAACCTGGGCCGGCCTTGCCCCCGGCGCACGGGAGGCGCCGGCCCCAGGCGCGCGACACGCACTGGCGCTGGGTACGCGGCGGTCAGGTGGCCCCAGCCCCGGGGCACATGTGGGCGCTCGGGCGCGCGGTGCTCGAGCGGCGCCGGTGCCAGCTCCAGGCGCGTAGCTCGGGCGGCGGCGCCGGCCCCAGGCCCACGGCACAAAGTGCTTGGGCGGCCCCAGCCCTGGCCTTAGGGCACACGCCGGTCCTCTGGCGTGCCCCCAGACGTGCGGTCCCGCCCCTGGGCGTCCGGTGTGTGAGTGGCCCCCACCTCCCGGGTGCCCGGCGCATGAGTGGGCCCATCTCCCAGGCGCCCGGGAGCCTCTAAAGGTTGGGGACCACTGCTCTAATTTCTGCTCTCTTGTGTGGCTGTATATGAGCTATTTACAAATGTAGCAAGGACTGCTCACACCTGTTCCTCACCTCAGGTGAACAGAGTGCAAGAAGGAGGCTAGGGATGAGTTAAGTCCTGCCCTGAATTACATTCTTTCTAGAGTTTCTCCTGCAGCTATAACTTTTTGGCATAACATATGAAAGAACACATCGCTAACTATTTACACTACAAATAGTCATCATGTGATAAACAGAGTCGGAATTCTAATGATCCAGTCAAGTTTTTTGTTCAACTCAATTTGAATACATGCAAACACATACATTTTAGGAATGTAAGTAAAAGAAAATGAGCGATGTAAGGAAAAGCCTTACATTGTGACATGTACCACAGAGAGACAACTATTTACAGCTGAAAAGGTAATTCTCAGCATTTAACAAATTTGGATCAATGTTAAGGTCCCCAAAAGTCTAGTGTTGCCAATTAAAACAGGGATTACCAGATTATGTGTACTCACTCATCCACCCAAATGTGTCAGAATCTTGGAGATAAATTTCTTTAGCTTTAATAGATTTTTTATTGAGGCAATTTATCCTCAGAGAACATGGCATGAATAGCTCAAATCAGCCTACAAAGAGATTATCCAGGAAAACAGCACAGTAGATTCAGCTGCCCAAGAGTGATTGTGTTACCAGCTATTTTGATTGTAGGCTGACAATAACGTTAAACGAGCAATCCCAACACATGCACCATCCAGCACCTTTTCATTTACATTTCTGAATTATGTATCACTTTGTAGATAATCAAGTTACTGAGCCTCTAACTCTACACTTAGAGCAATTTGTTGTTTAGGTTGTTTCTAGGCATATAAAATTAATATCATTATTATATTCTAGTGCATGACAATCGGCTACATATTTGATAACAATTCCAAAACAATGTCACATATTTAGATTTGAATGTACATACTAAAATTATAATTCATGAACTTTCTTTTCATTGGGTGCAGAACCAATTACTCAAATTTTTCCCATTAATGTTACCATCCAGGATCACCCAGAACACTTGGATGTAAAGAGAAAAAAACACACCTAGATACAATAGAAGGAAGCTCTGTTTTCTGGCATATTGGTGAATAGGACAGGGTTCCAGTTAATCAAATATTCTCACCAATCCAGTAGTAGTACTGCAGTGTGAAATGATTGGTTTCTTGAAGCAGTTAGGTATATGGAGGTAAAGTTTTATATATACAGGTTGAATCTCTGTAATCTGGACTTTCCTAGTCTGGCCACACCCCAATCTGGCATTGTCATCAACCCTTTGGGGGATCTGCGGCTGGAGCACTCATGGGGAAAAAGTGGAAGGCTGCAACGGGAACTTTGCAGGACCAGGGAAGAGCAGAGGTCCACTGGCCTGAGCAAGTGAGCAGGCCAGCGTCCCAGTAGCTGGACTTGCAGAGCTGTAGTGCCATGGGGGGCGGAAGGCAGAGCAGGGGAGGTACAACCTCTTGGGAGCCAGAGCAGGGAAAGTGCAGTGCCCCTGGGGCAGGTAGCTAGAACACAGGGGAGTCACAGCACCTTCCCCCCCTAGGGGGCCGGAGTAGGGGAGCCCCAGAACTTGTCAGCCAGAGCAGTGGAGCTCTTGGGGGCTAGAAATGGAGTTGGACTAGCTGCTGGGAGCAGATGGGCCAGCATTGACTTTCACTGGTCCAGCAAATTCCTGGGTTTGGGACTGGTCAGGGTTAGGTCCCAAAGGTGCTGGACCAGGGAAGTTCAACCTGTAATGTTACCTTATGACACTGTAAATCACTATGGGAAGTGCACTCTGGGCATACACCAGTATCATTAAAAATACACTTAACACTAAAACTAACCTGAACACAATTTAATATATATATATATATATATATATATATATATATATATGATGATTCTGAAGGCACTTTAAGATTGTCAACAACAATGATCATTATCGATGTAGAAGAAGGAGGCGATTAGGCTGAGCCTGTAATGACTCTATGACATGACTCTGGAAGCTGCTCTTTTTTAATAAATCCCTGATTTCAGCTTGCTTGCTTTTTATTTGTATAAAAGTAGAGTGCAGAATATCCAATTGCGTATCGCTCTGAACAGTATACTAGTCCTAGTTACTAGATTGAAGATTTGTATTGGGAGATATCAGAAATGCCAGTTAATTGATCTTTCTGTTAATCAAGTACCTGATAACAGAGTTTTTACTGTACAATAAAATGTGGCTGGCAGGATTTGCAGTGGGAACAGGAGGAAACAGAAAAGATCTGGTATGTATGAAAGCAGAGAGATTAGAAGTTGGGAAGGGAGGGTGATGGGAGGAAAACTGGAGATAATGAGGAGGAAAATAATGGAACGTAGGGAAGGTAATAGTGGAGCGTGTCGGGCTAGTTAAGTACAAGGGAAAATAGAGAATACAGTGAACAGAGAAGGAAAGAAGAGGCATAGCAAAGAAATATTAAGAGGGAAGGGGAAGATGATAAGAAAAGAATGTGGTGGTTTGTAGCAAGAATTTTCAAAGAAGCCTGAGGGAGATGGCCCCCAAAATATCATTGAAATTTGGGCAGCTAATTGTCAGTGTATAAGAATAAGATACGGGCAAAGACATTTCTTGTTTTTGTTAGTTTAAAATATTAAACTACTTTAAATTATCTTCTCAGAGATTATTCTATTTTTTCCAATAGAATGAGTAGGCAACTTTTTGTTGTTTAATCTTTTGGTACATTCATTTAAGTTAAGAGCCACAACCAATAAAAAAATCTCCCCGTTACAATGTCTTGGCCTCTTTGGCTCATAATCAATCAAGAAGCTGAAGTCCAACTTCTGTGTAAGTTTGTTTGGTGGATTTAATACAGGTTGCCTATGTTCAATATGAATCAGTTATTAAAACTATTTTGCTATTCATTATTTGAAGAGGTATATAATTGTGAAGAGGCTTTACATAGTGTATGTAGTTTTAGTAACTATATATCAGGACCCTAAATCAATTATTTAACAAACACACGTGCACACACACACACGCCTTATTTAAAGGTAAAAGCATTTCATGACAGAAAAATCTACTGGAAAAACTACAGCACAGAACTTTAATGCTGACTCCCACCTTATCACGTAGAGAAGCATTTCCAAGTATTCTGTTAAGCTATTATACCTCAGTGAATTATTTCCAATCAAGGACAGACTTGTTTGGACTTTGGGAGGATGAGGGACTTGTGTCTGGGTCCCCTGGAAGGAGCGGGGCCTTAGGCAGAAGGGTCTATAAGACATATTTACATTGGAAGTTGGTGGACAAGATAAACTACAGGCTGAACCTGTCTAGTCCAGCACTCTCGGGTCTGCCAATTTCTGTGGTATGGCATAATTTTAGTTAACTGGATGTCCATTTATCATAGGTGTGGACAAGTTTCCCATGCTCCCATAAAATTTCTTCACAACAACCAGACCATGCTCTCATAGTTCTGTGCTGTTATTTAACTGTTATTTGTCCCTAAAAGTTTTCAAAGAGCCCAGTAAGCAGTGGAAGTATTGATAATGGTGCTAGACTATATTGACCTGCCATGATTCAACAAATTCTCTGGTTCAGCTCCAGTCAGGTCTTGAGGGTGCAGGACTAAAGAGCTTCAACCTGTACTGGGTCTTTTTCAGGTGTAACTTGTAATCAAAAGAAGCTACAAATAAAAGTGAAAATAAAATAAGAAGTTAGTTATATCTTAGATTGGAGAGTTAATTCAGTTCAATGTGATAATGAGATAACAGAACAAGTATTTGTAGTTCATGATCCCTAGCAGATTTTCTGTATACAGGCAGTCCCCGGGTTACGTACAAGATAGAGACTGTAGGTTTGTTCCTAAGTTGAATCTGTATGTAAGTCGGAACTGGCATCCAGATTCAGCCACTGCTGAAACTGATCAGTTTCAACAGCGGCTGAATCTGGACACCAGTTCCGACTTACATACAGATTCAACTTAAGAACCCCAGGCATCCCCAAGTCAGCTGCTGCTGAAACTGATCAGCAGCTGATTCCAGGAAGCCCGGGACAGAGCAACTCTGCCTCGGGCTTCCTGTAGTCAGCCACTGGTCAGTTTCAGCAGCGGCTGACTTGGGGACGCCTGGGGCAGAGCAGCTCGGGTGCTGCTGGGTTGGTCCAGTAGCGCGGCCGCTCCTCGGTGCTACTGGACCAACCCAGCAGCACCCCAGCTGCTCTGCCCCAGGCGTCCTGATTCAGCCGCTGCTGAAACTGATCAGCAGTGACTGAATCAAGACTCCTGGGGCAGAGCAGCTGGGGTGCTGCTGGGTTGGTTCAGTAGACCAAGGAGCGGTGCTGCGGGACCAACCGGCAGTGCCCCACCTGCTCTACCACAGGCCCCGGGCTTTGCTCCACGTCTCCCTGGTCTGCTGGGGGGGGGGGCACTAGCTGAGTCCCCCCCCAGAAGACCAGGGAGACGCTGAGCAAAGCAGCGGAGGACCAGGGGCCGGACCCGCGGCGCTTCCAGATCAGCTGGAAGCGCCACGGATCCGGCCTGGGTCCTCCGCTGCTTTGCTCCGTGTTTCCCTGGTCTGCTGGTTCCCCCAGCAGACCAGGGAGATGGGGAGCAGCTTTTCTCGCCCCGGAGGAGGCGGGACCAGGCGTCCCGCCGCTCCAGTCCTCCGGGGCGAGAAAATCCCCGTTCGTAACTGCGGATCCGACATAAGTCGGATCCGCGTAACTCGGGGATGCCTGTATTACCGAAATAAGACACCATATTCTGAGGTTGTGTGGTATATGTCAAAATTGTAAGCTAGTACTTTAAATTTCATGAGGGTTTTCCAGTTCTGCCCACAGACTAGGTATTTTTGTAGGGAAGCACGGGGTCCAGTCCTAACAGCAATCATTTTGCTGACAGAATGCCGAAAGAAAGCTGATGTGAATTTTGCTTTTTTTTCAGGGACCAGCCTGTTTTGTCTCTGTTTTGGAGGTTCATGAATGTGATTTTTCTGAATTCTAACATGAAAAGCAGTGTTACATTGCAAACTTCTAACAAGAATATTTTGTTTTCATCTGTATGTGCATGGCATGAAATACAATATTGTTTTATTTGATCATTGGTTAGAATATAAAGATAGATCTTTTTCCTTCAGATCTAACTGGTAATATAAATTTGAATGATCTATTATCTGTAGTTGCAGAACAGATTATTATAAGGAAAAAAATCAAGATTATTACTTCATCAGACTTGAAGTATCAAGTTTATTTTCTTATAACTTTTTCATTGAATATGAACTTTTGGAATGTTTCAGCTTCTGCATGAAATTCATTTTGGTTCTCATGGTTAATTAATAATTGACTGATGTCACTGGTCATAACTTTTTCAGACGAGTAGAAGCATTAGCCCTCATCTCCTGGCCAGATTACAAGTTGGATAGTAATATTTTGCCTCACTAAAATTCTCTTTTGGAGAAATTACTTGATTGTCTAAAATACCCTGTTGTGAAGCTGAGCTGGTGAGGAATAGTTTACACATTATATTCTTAGGAGGTCTGCAAAACAGTGGGGTGTGAGTGATCCCTCTATGTCAGGAATGGACAGGAGGGGGTGATGGCCTGGGTCAAGGGACTTGGGTGCAAAGTCGGGGAGGAGGTGTGGGTCCACCAGGGGGGCAAAAAGGTTGGGTTATGTGGGGTAGGAGAGCATGAGTGGGGTGGCAGAGTGTTGGGTGGCTGGGATGTCTGAGGCAGGTTCTGCCTGGGACATGCTTCTCTGGGTAACTCCTGGCCAGCAGCCCAGCAGGTTCTGCAGACAGGCTCCCATGCCTTGGTGGACCTCTCAGAGCAGCACCTGCAAGGCCATGTGTGTCAGCAAGCTGGAGTGGGGAGGGGTACTTCTTGTGCTGGCTATTCTTCCAACAGGTGGCTCCCATTGACTAGAAACCTGCCAATGGGAGCTGTGAGATTGTGCTGGGGTGAGGGCAGTGTGCAAAGCCTTCTCTCCCGGGCTCACAACTGTTCATGGACAAACAGAGCCCTTCAGCTGACTTTTCTGAGAGATGTGTGGAGCAGGACAAGCAAGGAGCCTGGCTGAGGCTACAGCAGCTTGAGGGGATGGATCCAGCCTGTGGGCCATAGTATTTTGCTTGGCTCTCTATGTTTGTAAGGTGAAAAAGCATTTTGCTATGCTTTGATTTTATTATCTTAAATAATTGACTATGTATCAAAGTTAAGAGAACTTTATTTTTAATGAAAAAAATGCATATTATAATGATACAGAATGTAAACAATTTGGTTAATTTATAGATAGCCAAAGGCTTAACAGTGTGTTATAGGCACTGGCCCTTTTGGGGGACAATGAAGAGTTGCACTTCCAGATTTCCCTCTGGGGGATAGATTCTGCAGCTGCAACCTTTTGGTGTCCTTCTGTGCTGGGTGCTTTCTTAGAATCCTGCCTTGCAGCTGGGCACCATCTGGTACATATAAAATGTTCAGTTTTACAGATGAATCATAAAATATAGTACATTGGAAATACAGTATTCATCTATTTTACCATAATGTAGAAAGCTACTATATACGCACAAGGTAATTAAGCCAAGCCATCTCTGTTTCAAAAGTGGTTTGGCATTCATAGCAATTCATGAAAATTAACTTCTCTTTCAGTAACTTAAAATAATTAGAATTGCAGCTTTAAATTGTCATTAAAATTAGGAATGGATTGGAGCCGCTACACTTAAATTAGAACTTAAAAATCTCTGAAAGTTCGGAAGTATTTGGATGTGTGATTTTGGTGCAGGTTCATCTCTAATTAAATCAATAATTTTCACATTCTCCACTTACTTCAGCCCTTTTCTCTTCTTGTTAGTGAGAAGTAGTTCTACTTCCCTCCTTCCTCTGAAACTCTACATAAAAATCTCACCAAACTATTAGGTCAGGATAGAGAAAAAATATTATTGTGCAGTAGCTCAATTTTACTTATGTCTTCATACTCTTGAATTATTTTATGTGGATTTTTCTGAAATGAAAAGCAAGCTTTGAAGGGCATGTTCACTTAAGAGTCTGGTTTCAAGCAAATCTCCCTCATGCCTCAGACAGGACTATGACTCAAGCTGTGAATGTGATAAGCTTTTCACAATTTCTGTACTGACAGGTATATGTAATCTCCCTGTCTCTCATGTTTGTGAATGTGGCTTTTGGATACATATTTTTTTCTGAGATGGTTATGGCAGAGGTAAAATAAAAGCAATCAACAGAGTGAGGCTACCTGTAAAGTTGGAAATAAAACCATCAGTTACTCTGAAAAAACTGAGGGAACCTTATAGCTTTTTTCCTTAGAATACTTAAATTGCAAGGGAATTTGTGTTTGCTTATTTCCTCAAAAAAATTCTTCTGACAGAAGATATCTAGAAAAACTGCTCCAACACAGATGATACTTTATTACCCGACATTATGTGGCTAAAGGGACAGTTTACTCACATACTCTATATAAGATTCTCATTGTCAGTAGCATTTCATAAACAATGTTATTCTTAAGTCTTCATAAAACAGGAATAACTGAAATTGGAAAACTTCTGCTACTCTGATATTTTTTTCCTTTCAGCTTTCAGCTATTTGGTGTAAAAATCAGAGAATACTAGAAATGGAAGGGATGGCAAAAGATTATCAAGGCCAGTCCCCTACACTCACAGCTAGACCAAGCAGAATCTAGATCATCCCTTAGGCTATGTCTATACTGCACCTCTCTTCTGCAAAAGCTTATGCAAATGAAGTGCTGATTAGCATACTGCCATGCTTCATTTGCATAAATAATTAGGGACCGTTTTTGCGCAAGTGGCTTTTGCACAAGAGCAATTCTTCCTGAAAAAATGAGGAAGAACAGCTCTTGTGCAAGTGGGGGATATTGTGCAAAAAGGAGCCATCTACACAGATCCTTTTTGCGCAAAAACCTCTTGCGCAAAAAATGTCACTAATTAATTATGCAAAGGAAGTGCAAAAATATGCTAATCTGTGCTCCATTTGCATAAGCTTTTGCGGAAGAGAGGTGAAGTATAGATGTAGTCTTACAGATTTTTGTCTAGCATGCTCTTCTACACCTTCAATGATGGAGATACCACAACCTCCCTAAGTTATTTATTTCAGTGCGTAAACACCCGGAAAATTAAGTTTTTTCCTAGTGTCCAGCCTAAACCTCTCTTACTCCAATTTAAGTCCATTGCTTCTTGTCCCAGTACCAGAGGTTGAGGAGGATATTTTTTCTCCCTCCTCCTAATAGTATACCTTTAGGTACTTGAATGCTATTATCATATCACCTTTCTTTCTCTTTTCCAAACCAAGAAAACCCTATGCTTTCAGTCTTCTCTCATAGATCAGGTTTTCCAAACCTTTAATCAATTGTGTTGCTCTTCTCTGGACCTTCTCCAAATTCTCCACATCTTTCCTGAAATGTGGTGCCAAAACTGGACACAGTACTCCAGTTGAGGCCTAATGTAGAGTAGGGAAAAAGAATTACTTCTACAGTCTTCCTTACAACACTTCTGTTAAATGCATTCCAGAATGATGTTTACTCCCCCCAAAATATATCAGAATATCAACTGTATCAGAATATCAGATGAGGAACTCAAATGAAGAGCTGGAAGGGAAAGATTAATTGGATTAATCTGGAACACTATCATCAGCAAGATCTCTCAATACATGGGTTTTAAACTCCTGGGCTACGTCTACATTGGCCCCTATTATGGAATAGGGATGCAAATGTAGAACTTTGGAAGAGGCAAATGCGCGGGGGATTTAAATATCCCCCGCGGCATTTGCATTTTCATGGCCGCCACTTTTTTCCAGCTTGGAGATAAGCCAGAGAAAAGCGTCCAGACTGGCGCGATCCTCCGGAATAAAGCCCTATTCCGGAGGATCTCTTATTCCTACTTGCAAGGAATACTCCAAAGATCTACATTTGCATCCCTATTCTGTAATAGGGGGCCAATGTAGACGTAGCCCTGTTGAGCCATGTGAGGAGCACATAATCTCAAGAAAAAGGTTTCTTATACTTGACTTCAATGAAGAGAGCTTGTTACAACTTCTTGGTTATGCTTACAGCCCTAATTTTGCTGGACAACAGACAAAATTCAGAATGTATGACAATCAATAAAACAAAATCTGATCAAATCTTTAGAAAAAGTAATATGTATTAGAAGATGTTCCTATTTATATATTTATAATATTAGCATCAGGGAAATATCCATCTCTCCTGGGGAAGGAGGAACTTGTTCAAATGTGAAGTGCTCTGTGTCTGCCCTCATGTTGAATATGTAGAGATAAGCTGAGGAGAATACAGGTCCCTGCATGCATTGTTCCTTCCTGATACAAAGTGCAGGATTTCAGCTCAGTCTGGAAAACCACATGTAGTCGCCCCAGCTTCTATCACTACATCATATTCCAGATGACAGTGGCTATGCTTTATTTTATAGAAGTTAAATTTAAGCTTTTTAGATGCATTACCAATGAGCCCTTAAACAAAGCTTGGATACCTTTGGCCTAAGGAATGAGAGGAGAAATAATCAAAAATAATCACTCAAAGATATAAATGACTCCTATCACTGCCACTGGTCTGAAGGAACGAGGGAAGAAATATCTGTCTGAGCTATACAAGCTGTGTGAGTGCAGGACCTTGTATCATCAAATTTCATATAACATCAACATTCACACAGAATCAAGGAAATGTAGTGCTGGAAGGGACCTTCACTGTCCTTTGCACTGCTGCAGAACCAAGTACCCCAAGACCATCCCAGGCAGCTGTTTGTTCAACCTTTTATATAAAGCTTCCAGTGATGGGAATTTCACAACCTCTCTTGGAAGCCTATTCCAGAGCTTAAAGATACAAAGTATTTTTTCCCAAAAAATCTACCCTAAATCTCCCTTGTTTCAGATTAAACCTATCTCTTCTGGTCCTATCATCAGTGGCCATAGACAACAATTGATCTCCACTCCCTCCCCGCCCATTGTAACAGCCTTTAACATATTTGAAGATTTATTAGGTCCTCTCTCAGGCCTATACATTTAGATTTAGATATAGATCTTTCCTTATAGGTCATGTTATCTAAACCTTTTGCCATTTGTGCTGCTTTCCTCTGGATTCTCTCCAATTAACCCACAATTTTTGTAAATTGCGGTGCACAGAACTGGACTGAGTACTCTAGGTGAGGCCTTACCAGGGCCAAGTAGAATGGGACTGCTACCTCCCAAGTCTTGCTTATGACATGCCTGTTAACACATTACAAAATATTAGCTTTTTTGGCACATGCATGACATTGTTGACTCATTCAATTTGTGTGATTCATTATATCCCCCAGATTGTTTTCAGTAGTACTACCAACTAGCTGGTTATTTCCCTTTGTTGTTGTTGTTGTTGTTGTTGTGCATTTGATTTTTTTAAGAGTAGCACTTTGCACTTGTTTTTATTACATTTAATGTTGAATTCAAACCAATTTAACAATTCTTTCGAATCATAACCCTCTCATCCAAAATGCTTAAAACTCCTTCCACTTTGTTTCATCTGGAGCTTTTATAACTATGACTCCACTTCATTATCCAAGTGATTAGTGAAAAATTAAATAGCATGGGACCCAGGACTGACACATGTGGGAGTCCACTACATATGGCCTCTCAGTTTGACCACTGATAACTGCTAGTTGATATGACCTTTCAACCATTTGTGCACTGTCCTTATAGCAATTTCATCTAGACCGCATTTCCCGAGTTTGCTTATGATAATTTCACATAGGACTATGTCACAAGCCTTATTAAAATCAAGACATATCACATTGACACCTTTCCTCCATCCATCAGCATCCCTGGCAAAGAATAAAATTAAGTTCATTTGGCATGGTTTGTTCTTGCAAACCTGTGCTGGTTATTCCTAAGTGCTTGTTAACTGAGTGTATTATAATTTGTTCCAGTATCTTTCCAGGTATTGAAGTTAGGCTCTCTGGTCTATAATTCCTAGAATCCTCTTTTTTCCCCCTTTTCAAAAATAGGTACTATGTTTGCCATTCTCCAGTCTTCTATGATCTCACCCATCCTCCATGAATTCTCAAAGATCATTGTTAACAGTTCCAAGATTATGTCAGCTAGATCCTTAAGTACCGGAAGAGGAATTTCAAAAGGTCATGCTGACTTGAACATCTCTAACTCATCTAAATAATCCTTACCCTGTTCTTTCCCTATTTTGGCTTGCATACTTTCTTCCTTGTTGAGTATGTTATAACATTAACCTTTTTGAGAAGACTGAAGAAAAACAGGTATTAAATACCTCAGCATTCTTGATGTCATCAGTTTTTAGAACTCCTTCCACACTAAATAGAGAACTTCCCACTTCATATTTGCTATTGCTTCCTCTCTGTAGGCACAACAAAGTTCAAAATAGTTGACCCCCTTGGTTACTTCCTCTACGTTTTGGAACAGAAACTTATCTTCAATATATACCCAGGAGCATACTAGAAATTATATGTTATGCTATATTGTGTTTCCAACAGACAGGGGAGGACAGTTACACAGGGATGACTACAAAGGCTTTTGTTCTCATCACTGTTGTTCTAGTTTCAAAGTTCTGAAGCCTTATAAAGCCTGCACCCAAAGAAAAATAGACTTTGCAATACACTGCAACCTTTACAGCTCCCTATTCATTTGCTCATCTACCATTGTGCTGAGGTAGCAGACAGAATGAGGAAAGACTGCATTCTAATTTTAACAAACAGAACATTAAAAGTTCACTAATAATCATTAGTAGTTTTATTTTTTCCCCTCATTCTTTTCCCTGGAGCCATAAAACGTTTCCTTCCTTTTAGAAACCAAATAAATCAGACAAATAAATCACTAGCAAGTTCCCATAGCAATGGGTGAACTACACAGAAATATTCAGGAGGCAGTAATTCCTTTGCTGCTCTTAGTTCCTATCCCATTTAGATAGTTCATCATTTGTATACTAAGTCTATGATTTATGCTTTTCATGCAAATTAGAAGTTAATAAAATGGGGTAACAATTAATTATCCAATCAAATGATCTCCCTTGTTAATTACTTTAAAATAAAACTATTATTTTCTGCTCAGACTGGAGATTGACACCACTCCCAGATTATTCAGGAATAGAGGCTAAAAGGTAAAGAAAGATGCTGTATCCCTAATCACTAAGGGTACATCTACACATCAACATTATTTTAAAGTAACTAGCGTTATTCTGAAATAACTTAGTCTGTGTCTACACAGGAGGCAGTTATTTCAAAATAATGTCAAAATACCGTCAAGCTGGAGGACTTCTTACTCCGACTCCTGTAACTCTCCTTGTACAAGGAGTAAGGGAAGTCAGAAGAAGAGTGCTCGATTTCAAAATAAGTGCTGTATAGATGCTCCCAATTTCTAAATAAACTATTTAAAAATAAGCTACACAATTGACGTAGCTCAATTTGCGCAGCTTATATTGAGTTAAACCCTGCTGTGTAGATGCACCCTTAGATATGTAACTTTACCCTTTACTTTAAGCTAGCAACTAATGAGACAACTCAGGTACATAAAGAAGCTAACAGTCTATCCTAGATATGATTATCTCTCCCTGAAAATGTAGTCAAGTTGTATCAGATATTAAAAAGTGATAGTAGATATGAGGATCTCCTGTTTAAGTGAATCAAAATTATGGTAGTTATATATCGTGTCCTAAAACTGAAAATTTGTTCTGTTTTTAAAATTACTGAACACCAAATCATAGTTTAACAAGAACATTTTCAGAAGATATTATTTCACACAAACACATGCATCAACTGAAAATGGAATATGATTTGGAATTATTCTACATTTGATTTAGGGTTTCAGCTCCCTTTAGTTTCACTTTGAAGATTTTATTTTAAAATCTTTAAGCTGGGCCCCAATTCCTCGAAGAAATGATACACATGAGCTCTTTTTTACATTAATGTTTCAGGTAATTTTTACTAATATCATAAAGGAAACACAGATTAACATGAAGCTGCCATTAACAAGTACACCTATAGTGCAATGTTGCCCTTACTGTTTTCACAGTTGGAGCTTTGGCAATAATTATGCAGTCATTCTTTTACCTTCATCCCTATTGGCCAGTTGTGATCAACTGCATCCCAATACTCACACTCTACATGCTATTGTAATAATCTTTGTACAACATATGCATTGTGAGATAAAATTTCAAAACTAAACTCCCTGGTCAAGAATATCATGATGACATGTGGCAATATTATTATATGTAAAATTATGAACAGAAGCTGAAATTTTGACTAAAATGTGTTTAGCAGACAAATCTGAGAGAAGAGATAAACCTATTCCTCAAAGACAAAAGATAAGCTAATGCCTCTAGCCAGGTGTCAAATTTGATTGGCAATCAACAGTCAAGTGGCTATCCTTTAGCAATGAAAGGGAAAGGGACATATCACTCTTCATTTTAGCATACAACAACATGGATCTCATTTCCCTTAAGACTCCATGTCTTCCATCCTCAAAGTGAGAAAAAACTATCTAGCAGTAACCCTTGGAAAAAATTCATTTCAAATGGTGATTGGACTATAAAAGAAAAGAGCAAAAACATTCCAGGTATTTTCTCTTTTCACTCTTTCTCTCTCTCTTTCACCTACAAAGACAATGGAATCATACTTTGGACTTTGGGAGAGGCTCAGACCTGAGAGTTTGGTCAAATGCATTAGTGGGAACGAGTGATAAGGGGTTTACCTTGAATCAAGTTTAGTTTAAGTCTTATCTTTGAGAAAGCAATTTAACTTTGTTTCACTTGTAACCATTTTTAGCATTACTACCTTGTACTTGCAATTGCTTTAAATGTCTTCCTTTGTAATCAAATAAACTTGTTTTATTTTTTAAACAAAACTAATCCACTGCTGTGTTTAAACTGAACTGTTTGGGTAATGAGTAAAGTAGTAAACTTTTCGTTATTGCTCCATTATTGGGGCAACTGACCTATAATATCTGAACTGACTAGGAGAGGATAGGCAGTACAGAACTCATGTTTTGGATAAAATTTAAGACTGGGAATGTATGGGAGTCATCCTGCAGGTAGTAGCTACATGTCTGGAACCTAAAGAGTGTCTGGTGTGTTGCTGACAGTGTGCTGCTATCAAAACTGCTGAACCAGGACTGTAACTATACATGAATACGCGGAGTATCCTGCATGTTGGTTGGCTGTTTGTGAGTGGCTCAGTTGGGAGCTTAAAACAGCAAAGCCTTCTGAGGTACCAAAGGTTGCAGGACAGCTAGTGACATAATCCCTCACTGGTATGCACTGCCCTTCCTATCAGCACAGATACGTCTGTGTCAGGGGCAATAGAGTTGATTGATGTACCTTTTAGTAACCTAGCCTGTAGGTAACCCAGTATGCAAAATGGTTAAGGAAAGATTGGTAGAGATAAAATATTAATCTGAACAAATATGAATAAGAACAAATCATTACAATTTCTACAATGTGTACATGTCTGACATTTATCCTTTTTCCAAACTGAATCTAATTAAACCATCAAATAAGAAACCACTAAAAGGAAAGCAAAAGATAACAAAAGTTGTAAACAACCTTTTTTTTCCCCAAGTTGAAAGCATAAAACAAAAACAAATTAATACTGTTAGCCAACTCATGAGCTGTGAATCACCAGAGGAAAACTATTCAAACTGTTCCTGAGTCTGAGGACCATTTTCAAGACCACATAATTCTATTTTTGTCATAATTCACTTCAGTATCCATTGGCACTTCAGCCTATCTAAATGTGCATCAATGATAATTTACCTGAATTTCAATAATTAATGACAATCATTATAGGTGACATTAACTATAATAGGTAGATATATAAAAGAATGCATACACTAAAATAATATAAAGTCAACATTAAAGATGCTTTAGTTTGAATAAATCACTACAGCCATATCCAGTTTACAATTCTAATACCCCAATATAAGACAGAATAATGTATAAAACAACCCTTAGTAATCAATTGGCCGTTTCAAAGGGTTTTTTTTTCCATTTTTAGTATCTGTACCATATCTCTTGATGAAACCTCCAGGTTTTGGCAGTTACTGATGGTACATAGTCATTCTCTGTGGTTATGCTTGCATTATATTTATTGTTTCCCCTCCACCCTCATTTACCATGCCAGTGACTGGTTAAAGTATAGATAGCTTTTTTGCAAGTCAGTTAATTGGATTTTCTACTGATTCCTAATAAACCTTTATACTATAGTACTGTGGCAATGCCACTGTAGTTAAGATTGTGTTAGATGACTTTTATTTGAACATTGACATTTCTAAGTCCTCTAAAGTTCATGTTTAGCTGGAATGCTAAATATGAAAAACCTTCTAAATGCCTGAGGGAAGTGTAGGGTAGGGTTAATAATCTAAATGTGGACTCCTTCAAATTAGCATCTGGATATAAATCCTGGGAAAATAGCCATTTTTCAAAAAAGGTTGATTTTGTTTGTTTTGTTTTGCATAGAGCTAAAAATAAAAGTCTTGATGTGATGTAGATCAAAAGGGTCTTAATCTGCTGAAGTCTATTCAAAGTAGTGTATGGTACCTGCTACAGTAAAACTTTGAGGGAACTTAAACTGAGAATGGTCATTTACAAAAATATTCATTTTTTGCATGTGATAATAAAGAAAAGCAGATAGAGTTTTAAGTCTTGCCATTTTAAATGCTTTAACACTCATCTCTTGTAAGTACTCTAAAGGTTAATTGGATTGCTTTTAAATTTGGTGTGCCTCATGGGCAGCATTAAGGTAGCATTAGTTATCCAACTTTGGGGTTGTTTGACTGAGGTATTCCCAAGTTACTCATCCTCCCAAAGTGGTTTCTTTCCGATTCCTTGAACTGCTGAATAGAGCTACTAAAGACTAGATGAATACCTGACCTCCTTGAGACTGCTGGCTGTGAACTCCGCCTTCATTTAAGTAAGGATATGCTCGCGACAAATGCCACCTATAACAAAAGGGAGCTTTGGCCTAAGCTAGTGTAGGTTGCTACAATTCGAGTAATTGATGGAACATTTATTATGAGGGGAATCTAATCTAGGCCTTTGAGGGGAAAGACATACATATGTATTCTTTCTAGGAGGAGAGGAGCATTGAAGGGCAGGAAGAATATAGGGTGTAAGATAAATAGAAATAGGTGGTAAGGGAGGAGAGAGATGGGGGTCAAATGAGGGAGGAGTAACATCTTCCGGATGCGTCGGTATGCCCCAATGTACCTGCACCCAATAGTTCTGCCAGAATGCCACAGCCCATGCACAAACCCTGCACACATCCACTGAATGACTTTCACTGTGAGCTGTTTGGACAAGGACTCTATTAAAGATCCCTTGGCATCATAGATTCTCTGTAAAGGTGACATTTCTTCATCCTTTAAAATAGACATGCATAGTCAGATTTCTTTGAGGTTTGCTATCTGAAGTGGCTGCTGGGTAGGGTTTGTGACCCAAATTTAGGGTCACTTGAGCAGGGAACTAGAGAAAACTCTCTCCCTCCAGAATAAACATATTTCAAAAAGTTTCAAAACTTGGTGATGGTATTGTTGTTTTGCTAAACCAGAGATCCAACTATTGATGTCATGTCGATCCACGTGGTCTCCATCAGTCTTTTTAACGCAATATGGTAATGACCCCCACTAATTTTTTGGCAGTATGAAATTATGAACTAACTATATTTCCAAATACATATGTTTCTTTCTTGCACTGAAGTATAATCTGGAAGGATTACAGTGTGCATGCACCAGTACATTAAAATAAGAGTCACTGTGCACTCATTTTTTTGCTTACATGCACAGAAACATCCTGGTTTTCTCAAGATAATATGCTAATGATAGTGTACTTGGTGAACACCACAATGATATTTCTAATCTGAACCTTTGTACATCTGAGCAATAAAGATGTAATAACTCAAGCTGCGTTTTACAAGTTGTCTCTCATAATATATTGTCTTTATTTTATGGGGAGCTTTTCTGAGAACACAGAAGAACAATCAGCAGTTGGTCTAACCACTTTTTGTTTGTGTTCGTTCTATTGGGTGGAGAAAAGCTGAAGACAAAGGACTTTATATGTGGGGGAAAGGAAGGCAGAAGGGTTTTGGCTGCAGAGAGGGCAGGAAATGAAGATGGGTGGTAGGCAAATATTGGATTGCATTTTTAGAGACAAATCTGTATTTTACTATCCCCCTCCAAGTTGGGATAGGAAAGTGGCAACTTTCTGATCTTGGAGCACATTAGTAGGATGTTTCCAAAGACACACAGAGTGGGTGTTTAGAAATGAAAGTGCAGGTACCTGGATGGCTGAAGGAAATAAATGTAAGTACTACCAGTGTTTCATGTTTGTAAATTCTAGGCTGGGGGGGGGGGAGGGGAAGAGATCCTAGCTTGCCTGGATCTGGTCCTCAAGGAGAGCCCGCACTTGCACTCCAGCCCCCTGCCATCTACCTGCAGGATTGGAGAACACAAAACCTATTTGCCTGAGCCCCCCTTAGGCTCTTGTGTGCAAGAGGAATGTGGGGAGTGCCTTTTTCCTTCTCAGTCATGGGCTTCTCTCATTGCTTCTGACTTGTGTGTGGCCCCCGACTGGTTTTTCTGTGGGTTAGCAGCCAATGACCCAAAAAAGGCTCCCCATGCCTGTTCCAGGCTATTTCTAGATCACAAGGTTGCAGGTACACCTAGTCGTGAGGTTTACTATGAACAGACTGATTTGTATGGAAAGAGGTGGCCTGAATTTTCATCACATTTTTCCCCACTGTGCAGTATTGAACTGGGGACTTTAGAGGATGCAAGCTACCAGGCATAATCTGGACCTTATTCCTGAGGTACACAAAATGTATGAGGACATATTTGAATCACATCAGCAATTAGTATCCAGGAGCTGTGATAATTTTCACTGCTGTGGCTGAGCTGGATAATTGCTTCAGCAAGAAAGAAAAGCTATTAATAATTGTCAAAAAAAACATTAATTTTGAAATTAGAGGGTTTATGACTGACCAGAAAATGTCTACTATATGCCATGGAAACATTACAATCCTTGACCCCTTAGTGTTTCTTATAGCTTGGGTACATCTATTAGACAAGAATAAGAAGATCTTTCCCTCAAACATAGAACTGTCAACATTTTGGAACAGGAATCATCTCTGTGATTTCTCTTTCTGGCCTTGTCACAAACTCCCCTCTCTGACCATTCTAAACACAATCAGGAGCATCATTGCTTGGTAACATAGTTGTCTTTTGCTCCGGGCATTGCAAGTCAATTGAATTATAGGGATGGGGAAGTAATGGTAATAGAAATATCTATATTCTAGGTAGTGAAGAATTCAAGGAGAGAAAGTCCCTACTTGCACTGCGGGTAGAAGGGTTGGGTACAGTATGGGAAAGGGGTTAGGATGGAGGGAGAAATGCAGTGACTATGTCAGGGCTCAGGCCATGGAGTTGTGATGAAGCAGTGGAGACTTAGCTAGCATGTAGGTTGTCTGGTTTGGTATGCAAATTGTGGGACATGATAGGAACAACTGCCTGAATTACCACTAAACTCCTACCAACAACATGCATCTTTTCCCATAAAATAGCTGGGGAACTCAATGCCAAAGACTATGTGAATGCAGTTCAGGTTCCTTAGTGGGTATGTCATCTCCTTGCAGAACACTAAATTTAACAATATTCCGACAGCTTCTGAAAACCAGGACACACATAGTCATGCCCATTTCAGCAATGTCCCAACAGGCATTATTAATAGACATACTTTTACTCTGCTACTCCACCTTCGCTAGAACATACAAGTGCTTCACCTCCTTTTACAAACCATTCACTCACACCAATAGATTCCATCAAACACTATTTAAGGACCAAAAGGGAAGGGGGATAGTTTGCCTGCATGACCATTCCTTTACCTCTTGGAGCAATGCTTCAATATACACATAGCACAGTCACACTGACTCTTAGAGCTGAAAGATTCAGGAGCATCCAAATCCTGGTGTACACTCCCAAACATTCAGCTATCTCTGTGGAAAGAATACCATGTGTGCAATTTAAGAATCATTTCATAGTCCTTTAACACAGGAGTGAGCAAATTCTTGCCCGCAAGCCAGATCCGGTCTGCCAATTGCAGGTACTGACAATCACAGCTCCTGTTCACCATGGATCACCATTCCTGGCCAATGGGAGCAGTAAGAAGTGGCACAGACCCGGACACCACATCCTGCCATTCCCATTGAGTCTGGACTGGTGATCCATGGCCAGTGATCACTGGTGCCTGCAACCATGCAGGTACATATATCCACATGGTGGTTTGGTCACTGGGTTATTGCCCACCCCTGCTTTAACAACTCCGACACTTACTCAGACAATTGCATCACTATGCTTTCACTTAATCACTAAAGGATCAGAAATCCTCCTCAGTTTCTCCTTACTTCTGATATTATCTTTTCTAAAGCCCAATGCCTTCTAATTGATATGACATACACAATTCTATATAGAAACAGTGCATGCTGGATACTGAATGCTCACATGCATGTTTTCTCTTTTCCCACACAGATGAGAAGGTGCAAAATATACATCTCATAATATCACAAGCACAACTCTGTCACACATCTCAAAGTAATCCAAAGATGTTCTCAAACACATAAGGAAAGCCATTAGGAAATTACTACAATTTCATTCCTGGAGCAAAAGAGAAGCAAATGGGAGTAAGCCTTATGCCTAGTCTACACTACACCCGACTCCCCCTTGATCTAACCTACACAACTTCAGCTATGCAAATAGTGTAGATGAAGTTGACACCTAACTGCAGTGTCTTCTGCACTGTAAGGTTGTCAGGGGCTGCTCTCCTGTCAACTCTGGCTACTCTTCTCCTGGTGGAGTACTGGAATCAACGGGAGAGTGCTTGGATGTTGATTTATTGTGTCTAAGCAGACGCGATAAATTGACTGCCGGCAAATTGATACTGCAGCAAGCCCTCAAGTAGAAAACTTAGGGTAGTGCAGTCTACTGGCCACCCTTAATGTAGCACTGTGACTAAAGACCCACTCGTCCAGGCATGCAAGAAGAATGAGAAGACCAGGGAATGTGATTTGATTAGGGAACAACTTTATTAACTTAATTCACTGAGAATCACCCAGTGTAATTGCTTCATCTTATATTTACCTATTTGGGAGGGCTGCTTTCACCCCTTACACACATAGACCTGGCCCCTTTCTGGGACCTTACCATGTTCCCATTTTATAAGGGTTAAAGAAGAGAGAAAGAGAGGTTTGTCTCCTTTCTGTACCAAACATTAGGAGACCTAGCCCTATGCTCCATCTTCTGTAGGGAATGCCTTCTCCTTAAGGCCACTTCCAACTCCTGTTTATCAGACATGCACATTGTCCACAGAGAACCAAGGGCCTAAGTTCCTCAGGGCAGCTCAGATGATTTATTCCTCCTTCTTGTCTCCCTCCCACAACTTAAAAGAAAGAGGAACCCTATAAGAACTCATAATCCCTTTCTGCACACTTGCCCAGGCAAAGGCCCACCCTTTTGTGGGGTGTTTCAATCAAGTGCTTACACTACATCTAAACTGGGAGCTAAGAATGTGGTTCCCAGAGAACCTTTAAGCCAAAGATTGATCATACATATTTGGTGTTAGTTATCATTATGCCAGTATGCTAAAAATATCAACATGGACATTCACACGCACAATCTAACCCTGCTAGCCCTCTGATTTTAGAGAAACCAATCAGTATTTCTAATGGTGATATCTTGCAGATGCCGGTTCTGTGTCAAATGTGGGGAGTTGCAGTATACTGGAACTAGTTCAGAATGGTCAAAAATAGACCAGCGTGAAAATAAAGGATTCATATTAATAATGTGGGAACAATATTTACAGTACTATCACTCCATGAGAAATTATGTAAACATTTAATGATTAAATAACAGTGTAATTTAAGATACAAACCAAGATAGATATTGGGATGATTGTAATGAAGCTCATGTCTTCCCAGCTGAACTGTAGCCCAATGGTTCTCTCTCATTTCAGTGTTGCATCAGTCCACCTATGGAATTCTTTGCCAAGACCAAGACTAGGAGGGTATGTCTACACTACCACCCTAGTTTCACGAGGAGTAATGGTAGTTCGGAATAGGAAGCCTAGTCTGAACTACCTAGTCCGTGCCGCATATAGCTGTGCGGCACGGAGTCCGCACTAGCGGACATTTAAAAATGGCGGCACCTGGCTATATGCAAATGAAGCCCGAGAAATTCAAATCCCGGGCTTCATTTGCAACTCCGGTTGCCTACATTACCACCCTAGTTTGAACTAGGTTGGTAGTGTAGACATACCCTAACAGTGTTCAAAAAAGAACAAAGTAAAGTCAAGGAGGATAGGTCCTTCAGTTGTTATTAGGCAGAATCGGCAGGGATAGATAGTGTTCCTATACTCTGTTAGAAGTTGCGCATGGGCAGTAACGGAGGGATCACTTGATGAAAACTTGTTCTGTTCATTCCCTCTGAAGCATCTGGCCCTGGCCACTGTCAAAAAGCAAAACATGGGGCTAGATGGACCTTTGGTTAGACTCAGCATGGCTGCTCTTATGAGGAGATGGGGCACAGACTGTACTAGGCCAATGGCAAAAGTCAACAGAATAAAATAGATAATGCAAAGAGGTGTTTGTATGTGTTTATCTACATAGAGAGAAATATTTGCATGTAAGCTGCAAAAAAGGAGACTTTTTTAAAGGAAGTATGCCCAAAATAAATAATTTATAACTAAAAACTGTGATCAAAACTGGCTTAGACAGTTTTTTCTGGTTTAATAATTTCCTGAAATGAGAAAATATGGTCATCATCTAGACAAAAAGATTCTCACTGTTAAGAGAAACGGAGAAAATTAGATTGCATCAGGACTTGTAGAGAACATTTGCTCTTAAGGTAAAATATGCTTAGTTTTTAAACCCTACAGTATTATCGAGTAGTTATGCAATTTTCACCATCTTCAACTTCATAAAATGCTCTAGGGTGAATACAATAATTGTACATGTATCTTCTTTGTAGACTAGTGGAATATTAAGTATCATGGCAGACTTGCATACAATAGATATTGCAAAAAGATTTAGGGTACTTCTTCCGAGAAGCTTACTTAGATGCTTGAGGCATTAAATATATTCAAATAGTCACATTTTTACTAAAACTTCAATGACTCTTTTCCATCTTATTTAGAAGTTGTCTCTCTTTTGACTACCTCTGATATTTTTTCTGGAATTCCATTTGCAATTCATTACATATAATGGAAAGAAAAAAATAAATGAAATGATAACACTGTAGTGTATGTGACAAGATAACACATTTGAAATACACAAGCATTTTCTCATATAAACTTCATGAATAAACATAACAGTATATTTATTTGAATATGCACTTAACATTTTTTCATCAATATTTCTTTTAAAAATAGCAACATCTCTCTTAGATAAGTGGTTGCTATAAGTGCATCATTCATGAAGTGGTGCTTTACCATATTGGAACACATTTTATATTTTAAATATATTTAAATAAAAATAACTACAACTATTTTGTATTTTTTTCAATTGCCTGGATTTATTTATTTTAAAATTATTGTTTCATTTGCTTACTTCATAATAGATTTGTTCTCATCATATTGTCATGTGTTACTGCAGTTACCATAGATGGTATGTGGGTAATTTCCAATGTTCAGATAGAACAAAGTGTGAACTCTCTATTTTAAACATAGCAAATATATAATTTGCAAATTTTCAAACCAGTATGTATGCCTACTATAAATCATCAGGCTGAGGCACAGTGAGGTTAGCCAAAAAAAACCCAAACAAACATACATATTAGTAGCTGAAATAATAGAAGATCGAGGTGCAAATAATATTTGCTAAATGAAGACAGATCATAAGAAGAGGGTTTTTTTGTTTGTTTGTTTCCATGCTTCTCCTATTGAGGTGTTATGAATAGCATTATTGACAAAGGAAACTATTTCAAAATAACTTATAGAGTCTAGCCCAGGGCAATAGTAACTGACATCTATTACAATCTCATGGCTATTTGGTGGCCTATTTAGATTGAGAGATAAATTCAGCTTCTAGAAGCAGGTGTTCACAACACAAACCATTATAACAACTAACAATCTGAAGTGTCCATTAGGAGAAGCCAGGAATTGGCATCAAGTCTGAACTATTTCCTTGGAGATCCATCCTCATGAAGATGGCTAAAGCACATTGAGGGGGAAATTTGTACTGCTGGCACTATTCTGTGTTGAGAAAATATTATATAAATTATCCAAGCAGTCTTCTATAAACTATGACAGTCTCTGCTCTGAGAAACTTAATTACAACATCATCACTATATGGTTGAAAAAGATCTGCAACTTTATTCATATTAACATCCTCCTTGTAATCAGCTTCTCCAGTGGTCATGCTGGGTGATCAGATAGACATTGATCCCGTTGACATAAAACTGTCAAAGACAGTTCATACTGTAGAAAACTACTGCAACAACAAAAGTTCCCAACATATTTAAAGTCATGTAGCTCCTTGTGTAAAAGCTTCAGAGGGGTAGCCAAGTTAGTCTGTAACAGGAAAAACTTAAAAAAACAACAAATAGTTTAGTAGTACCTTAAAGACTAACAAAACATATAGATGGTATCATGAGCTTTTGTGGGTGCAACTGATTTCTTCAGATGACAGGAGTACTAGAAGTCCAGATCCAAGAATAAATAAGGGAAGGTGAAGGGCAAGGGTTTGAGGGTTGGGGGAGGGAGAAAAAAAAAGGGGGAAAAAATGAGGGGGAAAAGAAAAAAAATAAAAAGAGAGTGAGTTGATGGTTCAAATAGTTACACTAGGCTGATAAGAATAATTAGCACCTCCTTTTCTTTGTGACTTTGTGGCACATGTCCATGTTTTAACAATAGCAGGGGAAGAAGCCAAGCAACCTTGAGGAAGAGAAAAAACAAGTCTCTAAGCTACCGTGAGAAGTGGCTGAAATTTTTGAGTCTAAAAAGCCTATTCACAAAAATAATTCTTATTCTACCTTACTCCATTTGTACCATTTTGAAAAGTGAAATTGTTGCTGATCAGCTATTTCTCCTATTCCCCATTTCCACCTAATACTTCTTAGTTTATCCTCTTCCATTTCTCTTCTTTCCCAGCTCTTTGATAAATACACAATTTCAAAAATTTGTCAAATGCTTTTAGTCATTATTTTAAAAAATACACTTATTCATTATCTCTAATAGTTTATATATAAAACTAGGGAAGACAGAAGAAAGTTTTATAACTTTCTAACCCTTTGGCATACTTCCTGGCAGTCTCAGTAATGATTATACTTACTCTTAATTGCCTTCAACACACTTACATGAGAGCTACATTCAGTTGAATTATTTCCTGGATTCTCTCTAATTAATCTGAAAGCAGCTGTTTTAAGACCTGTGCTGATTAATAGTTGCAAGACAGCTAAATGCCTTGTGCAGTAGAAAACCCTCTGAAACATACGTACATATATATATATGCACGGTTGTCACCCTAGCAATAGTGTTTCTAGGAGACTGCTATTTTCAGTTGTCTTTCGCAATTTATCCTTAAATACTCTGTTCTGGTTCCAACTCAGAATCTCAGCCCAAGCATTTTCTCTTGTTAACTGATATAATAGAACCATAAAAGCTCAAAAGAGTCCTAAAGCACATATGAAAAGAGAGACTACGTTTCATTGGTCCCAATATAGATGTATTGCCTAAGAGTTACTGCATGTCTAGAAAGACCCAACTCCCCTTATGAGAGAATCTCTTGTGAGGCAAGAGAGTTTAATATCCAGCAATATACATGCTACTAAGCAATTACAAGCCTTATATGCAGAATACTCCACAGCATTTACAGTAGGATAGAAATAGACTGTGGCATAATATTTGTTACCACCAATTATATCAGAAGTATGATACTAGTTTATAAAGTCCCCAACACAGTGACTTGATTGGCCTCTAATTGCAACAATTAATATTTACTATTTCAAACATATTTTGAAGTAGGCTTTGTGAAGGTGAAATGATTGTATAAAGCTAGCTGGACAACAAGAATCCTGTTTCATTAAAAAATAGAGACTTTGAAATTTGGTTTTGTATTACATCAGGACATAACCAAAATTTCCACCACCACCATGTAAAACGATGGAAGATGGAAAGAGATCCAGACAAAATATCCAGTAACCCAGGGGAGAACCCTACATGCAATGCGATTCTGAGGGTCTCTCTCATCCAGAAATTCCAAACTGGACCTGAGAAACTTTTGTAAAAATGGATGTTGCCTGAAACATTTTTGGTTTTGACTAAAATCCCCCCACCAATCCATAAAAAAACCTATCACCTAGTTCTAGTTTTGACACTAATCAGACACTAATTTATGTTATATTAACTATTCACTACTTAGTCTATAATTTGTATTATGTAATTTTCTGAAATATGTAGTTTTACCACAAATCATATTGTTTTCTTGTGCCTTACCCATAAGGATTAGTTTTATTTTTCTTGCTGTTAAAAATCACTTTCTTTAAATTTACACCAACCCATTTAAACTGACCAAGAATTAGAGCCTGAAGTCTTTGCAGTGGGTTTAATATGCTGAACCATACTTTTTATTTCTTCAAAATACTAAGAAGCATGTTATATTTATGGAATTTTAGATATGCAGAGCTATATCAAGATTCACCTTTTGAATGAGGATCTAACAGTTAAATGTATTTTAAAAAATCACATAGAGAAAGCAAGATGGATTCTGGAGTCCAGGTAGGAGTTTTGCTTCAGCTGGGATTTCTTTTTAAATCATCACCATCATCGTTTTCTTTTAATTATATCGATCAAGGACTTTTTCTTTCTTTCTTTTGTTTCAGTTGTCAGGAGTTCCCAAGGACCAGAAGAGTATCCTCCTCTTGCCCACTTTGAAAATGTATGCTGCTATACTACAGTTTATATATCTTCCCTTCCTTTTAAGCCCTCTCTCCAGTCCTAGATTGTGAAATACACAGATATCTACATAGTACACTTTCTAGGAGGGCAGAGAAGCTTGTTTTAGGATTGTCATTCAACCTTATAAATTAGAGGGCCAGGGAAGACTGAAGATTGGTACGTATTGTACCTTTATAATACATTTAATTTGTTCAACAAGCATGGGAAGCAGGAATTTGAAGGTCACTTCTGAATCCTTGCTAAGGGCTTGTATACAATAGAAAGTTATACTGTTTTATCTATTCCAGTCTTGGTTAAACAGGAAAACTCGATGGCTGCATCTAGACTGGCATGATTTTGCAGAAATACTTTTAAAGGAAAAGTTTTTCTGTTAAAAGTATTTCCGCAAAATCGCGTCTAGACTGGCCACGGATGCTTTGCGCAAAATCATCCGTGGCCAGTCTAGATGCGATTTTGAGCAAGAAAGCCTTGATCGCCATTTTAGCCATCGGGGATTTTTTGCGCAAAACAGTTCTTCCCTGTCTACCCTGGCCCTCTTGTGCAAGTATTCTTGTACAAGAGGGCTTTTTCCCGGCGGGAGCGTGAAAGTATTTGCGCAAGAAGCACTGATTTTGTACATTACAAAGTCAGTGCTCTTGCACAAATTCAAGCGGCCAGTGTAGAGAAAATCTTGCCAGTCTAGACGCACCCTTTTTGTATGAATGCAGTTATAACAGTATAAAGATAATTCATACCTTTATAGCTAGTCCTGAAATATTAAGCACTTTTTTATAGTTCTAACTGTGCCGACATTAGGACTTTTACAAGTATAAGTGTTATAAAACCAAACCACCACAAAAATTACACTGTTAACTGAAATGGTTATATCAGTAGACCTGGCCTTACACAGGACTAGAGAGGGTTTCGGCTAAGCAACCTAAATAGCCTAACTGTACAGCTTTGTCAAATGTGACAGTCATAGCCTGACTTAACTGTGATTCACTACAAGTAAAATAAAAGAAGCAAATCTGCTTTCTGTGCCTGCAGAAAACCTGAAGGGACTTTTTCTCAGCTGCTTATACACCAGAAAAGAACACCTGCAGAATGTGTAATAAATTGTCCTATGGAACAGGAGGTTTCTGTGACACGAAGTCACAGATTGTTCCTGTTCTGGATCCTGTACCCAGTTAAACTATTCATCCTAAAATTCAAAGAGCATACCTTTATTGTATATTTATAGTCATTCAGCTTGAGTAATAAAAAGTGATTCATGGCTATCGTACTCAGCAGAAGCCACAGTAGAAAATAGGACAGGTTTCATGCCAAGGAGTCCCTTTATTATTGCTCTTATTTAATTGAGGGAAATATATCTATGTTAGCATTCTTCACTGTTTATATGTTCTAAAAGGAATGGTGCACAGGTAAGCAAAGGTTGCCATGCTATGTTAAGCTCAGATATCCTGCCTCTCTATCAGTGGCACTGGACCTGACAGTGGTGTTTGGTCATCAATTCTGACAGTTCTCCAGATACAGATGACTTGTGTAGGCTCACTTGAGCTTCCACAAGAACTGACAAGATGTAAGCATGGAAACTGAGTCAGAGTTCTGATTAAGGAGAGCTTTGGCATTAAGAATCAAGCTCTGTCTCCCTGTTATTGAGCTGGAGGCTCCAGAGGAGCAAAATCTTCATGTAAGCTGTGAATGTCTGACAAATAAAGACCGAAATTAACATAGATACTTCAAATGAAACACTGGTGTTTAAGCAGTATTTTTAAATTAAATAAGATATGACAATTACATTAAAATATTTTAGGGAAGATCATTCCATTTAAAAAGTACTCATAATTCTGCTTTGGCACAGTCATCAGTCATCCTATCAACATTCTTGAACAAGTCCATTTTCTAATCAGGAAGAAGATTTCAGTGGCTTAGTTGAGCTTATAGATATATTTACTTTCATTATTTTTCTTTAAGATAATAATAATAATAATAATAATAATAATAATTGTTATCATCATCACTTAAATCACTAGATCACAGAATATACATTCCATCTTCGACATAAGCTCAAAACTAGGTTGATTTTCAGTGGTACAGTCCTAAATGAATTATTATTTACTAAGACATTTTTCACAATGGTCAGCGTAAGTGCAGGAAACAGCAAAGACTCAGTGGGAATAGTCTGTTTTTAAAAGCTTTGTCTGAGCAAATATTGGGCTTTTGTCTTCCATAGAGCAAATACATATTTATTGATTTAACCTTTTGCCAGCCTGCCCACCTTTCAGTTGAAGACACTTTAGTGTAGTGATGCATGACTGTAAAAGATATTTCTTCGGAAAATAAAAAGTCAATTTAGATAATAAAATTAATTACCATATTGCTAAATGAAATACAATATAATGTGCATTGCACAAAGAGAACATGAATGAATAAAATTCAGTTTCATTACTGATTTTCACACACCTCAAAATAATGTCATATAGCAGATTTAAACTTTTATGGGAATCAGAAGGCAAAAGAAAATCTGCATATTAAACAATGAACCACAGAAAATATATCTATTATGTACTATGACTCTCTCAGAATCCAGGTGCATTATGAATATGAGAGAGAGGGAATAACAAGAAATATGGACTCTATAAAAAAATTATTTAAAGTAATCAAGAACAAAATAGTGCATTCAGTTACACAATAGAGTAAGACCATTGATACCAATGAGGCTGTCACTAGCTGAAGCTCAATTCCAACAATGCAAGGCAATCCTGCAAGCAAAATTTTGTTCTGAAATAAATTATTTTGAAGTTATAAATGTGGACTAGAATATCATGCAAGAGATAGACTTTGATATACTGTATTCCTTACTAAATACAATATTTAAAAGAAGGGTAGAATAATGCTTGAGGAGATGTTTCTAAGCGACTGAAACATTAATCCCAAAGGGAAAAGCCTTTCATTTTACTACAAAACGTATCGATATAATAGGGTATATGTATCTACAATCCATTTTCACACTCTCAGGCAAGAGCCTTTCCAAGGCTAATCACTTAGGCTCTATTGACTTCAGTGGCACTTTGGTACCAACTAAAGATCTGTCTCATATTCTCTATGATCACATACACATTAAGCAAAAGTTGAGTTTTTAAACACATTGTATTGCCCCTTGAGTTAGTTAAAAAACAAGGCCTCTGAAGTTAGAATATGTTTATATTTTTACCTTCCATTCCCATTTAATAAAATCAATTAAAATAATTAGATTAAGCAGTAATCATAGAATTAATTTGAGACATTTGAGAGTCCTATGTTTCAAGCAATTGATTGATTGCTCTAAAAAGCTTGCTTTAAAATGCTGACAAGCTGATCACTAGTTTTAATTGATTTTACAATGAGAGGATTTAGACAGAAGATGGGAATACGTCAAGATAATTTGCATACTATATTGTATTGATGTAAAAATATGTCTAAGAATAAGGTCTAGGAAAATACATTAACATTATACAAAACCTGAGTAGCAATTTTATTTCATGAAAATATGATAACCATTATACCAGCAGAGAGTTGAGGAGTATTTTTAAGCTTATTTGCCTACTGATATGAAATACTTACAAACTATGTAGGCAAAACATCCCTCCCCCCCCCCCCAATTTTAGACACAATCTAACATGCTGATACATTTTGGTAGACAAGTACCCATGTTGAACAGCATCAATAAAGGAGACTTAGGTCACAGATCCCTGACAAGGCTCAACCTGCAAGATGATGTCTTTCTATGTCTAAGACCAATGAGTTAAGGGCATACTTCCCTGTTTTCAGCAAAGTGTTAGCCTGTGTGCGTTAACAAATTGCTGCTAATCAGATACTTCTGTTGTTTCTCCCAAACTTTTCAAGACCACATTCTATTTTAGTGAACAATTCAGTAAAATAAAGAGAGACCTATTACATGTGTGTGAAACCTGAGATTTCCAGCTTGGCAGTGGTTTAATAACAGTATTTATTTTGATGTTATTTTCACCTGCACCGCTTTGATAAAGGCTCTTAGGCTTTGTTTCCATTTACTGGGAAATCAATGCTGTGGAGATCAATCTCCTGGGGTTTGATTTACAGGGTCTAGTAACGACCCACTAAGTCGACTACTGATTGTGGCCCCATTAGCTCCTGTACTCTATTGGGCTGAGAGGAATAAGGAAAATCCGCAGGAGAGTTTTGCCCATTGACCTCCCATAGTGGGGATGCCATGGAACCCAAACTAAGCTACCGTAACTCTGGCTGTACTATTCTTGTAGCTGGAGTTGCATATCTTAGTTTAAAATAGCATAGACCTGGCCTTAGTAGCAACTTCAGAATGACAGTCAGTAAGTTTGTTGCTCCAGATAGCTATGTTAGAGTTGGATAATTTTAATCAAAATTAGTCTCCATGTTTTCTGAGGTTTGCCAATCATAGAATCATAGAATAATATGACTGGAAGGGACCTCGAGAGGTCATCGAGTCCAGCCCACCGCCCTCAAGGCAGGACCAAGCTCCATCTACACCATCCCTGACAGATGTCTATCTAACCTGTTCTTAAATATCTCCAGAGAGGGAGATTCCACCACCTCCCTTGGCAATTTATTCCAATATTTGACCACCCTGACAGCTAGGAATTTTTTCCTAATGTCCAATCTAAACCTCCCCTGCTGCACTTTAAGCCCATTACTCCTTGTCCTGTCCTCAGAAACCAAGACGAACAAATTTTCTCCTTCCTCCTTGTGACACCCTTTTTGATATTTGAAAAACCGCTATCATGTCCCCCCTTAATCTTCTTTTTTCCAAACTAAACAAGCCCAGTTCATGAAGCCTGGCTTCATAGGTCATGTTCTCTAGAACTTTAATCATTCTTGTCGCTATTCTCTGTACCCTTTCCAATTTCTCCACATCTTTCTTGAAATGTGGCGCCCAGAACTGGACACAGTACTCCAGCTGAGGCCTAACGAGTGCAGAGTAGTGCGGCAGAATGACTTCACGAGTTTTGCTTACAACACACCTGTTGATACAACCTAGAATCATATTTGCTTTTTTTGCAACAGCATCACACTGTTGACTCATATTCAACTTGTGGTCCACTATGACCCCTAGATTCCTTTCTGCCATGCTCATTTAACATTGTTCTTTCAAAACATTTAAAAACTTCAATAAACATTGCAAAATATGATAAAAACATGACTGAGGGTCTAATCTGAAGTAGCAGATAGCAACTCTTGTACTTAATTCACCTAACACTTCCCATTTTAAGATTATTGAGGCCTTTTTTTTTCTGATAAATTCTAACAGCCTACACAGTTGGTAGCAGACTTTTGAAATTTGGCAGGAAAAAAGACTTAGAACCAAGAAGTACCTTGTCTCGCTCAATGAAAATATATTCACATTTAGCTGATATATAAACTTTCAAAATTATGATTTCCTTTTATCCCTTGCACAGTCAGCAACATTTTGGGACCATGCCTCCACCAGTGAGGGTACGTCCACCCTTGCTCCCTAGTTCAAGACAGGGATGCAAATGTAGCCGACCAAAATTGCTAATGAAGCAGGGATTTAAATATCCTGTGCTTTATTAGCATAATCTTGCCCACGCATTATTCCGCTCAACAGCTGATTTGAACCAGGAAGTGTTCTCTGGAATGCATTAGTATGAATTAAACCCCTTGGTTCAAACTAATGTTACTCCTCATTTTTTGAGGAGTAATGTTGGTTCAAACCAAGGGTCTCTGCCCATGTTAATGCTACAGTAGCAGCACATAGTGTATTGGAAACCCTGGAGGAAGAGGGCTGCCCCTGCCTTCCATAGAAATACAGCTCTGCTGAGAATACAGCACATAGCACTGAATGAGACAGAAGTACCGTGGAACAATTATTAATATGCACAATATACATTAATTGAATTAACTGGCTGAATTACGGTTGCACAGAAAATTGTAAATCTGGCATTTCCCATCTTTTCAACTTAAATTTTGTTGTTTTAATAAAGCTGTTTTGTGTATATATGCATTCACTGCACATAAATATAATATATATATTTGGTAAGGTCCCTAACCACAGGCTCTTAAGCAAAGTAAGCAGTCAAGGGATAAGAGGGAAAGTTGCCTCATGAATCAGTAATTGGTTAAAGAGACAGGAAACAAAAGATAGAAACAAGTGGGAGTCCCAAGCCATTTTCAATCACCAGGCCTTGGGATAGTTGTCCTCTTTACTCCTGCACCTCAGGCAGTGAGCCTGTATAGTTGTAATGGGGAGAGCATTGTTTATTTAAGACTTTTATTTTTACTCTACAAAACAAAGTTCTTGAGTTATGAAGTTCGGCATCTGGCCTTTAAAAGTGCAACTTAAAACAATAACAAAATCTTGCTGTTCAGAAGTAGGTTCGATCTCCAGTGTAAGTCTATGATATTGTCTTAAGGGCAGGTCTACATTACCGGGAAGATCGACACTGCAGCAGTTGATCTTCTGGCGTTCGATTTAGTGGATCTAGTGGAGACGTGCTAAACCAAATGCTGAAGGCACCTCCATTGGCACTGGTAATCCTCATTGTTGTGAGGAGTAAGGGAAGTTGACTGGAGCATTTCTCCTATCATCCTTTCTCAGTGAGGACTACACCTAGCTTGGCTTAAGGTATATCGACTACAGCTATGTGATTTATGTTGCTGGAATTGCATACCTTAAGTTTACCTTTCCTCTGTAATGTAGGCTTACCCTTTTCAAAATAATTCTCTAATCTTCTGGCAACAGACTATAACTAGATCTCTTAGGCACAGTGAGCGAAGAAATGATCCAATCTGTTAAGGAATACAGATTCACATTTTTTCATGAGATTAAAATTATTTTATCTTACTGGATCTACATATAATGGGCATTTGATGACAGCAGTACCAATGGTATATGTGCAAGGGTGACTGTCACACAGACAGAGCAGAATCTTGCCTGGGAAAACAAAGCATTAGGGGAATCCAAATTATCAGTGAAGACTGCAAACTTAGGAGACATTTTCCAGTCTGCCAAAGCCATACAAACTCTATAGTTAATACTGCAAGAATGTGTTTATACATGTATGGAGAGGGTCAAGATGTAAATTCAATGGTGTATAAACACACACACATTCCACTGCATTTACATTCATACATCTACTTATGCACATGTCTAAATTACATCTTGGCTCCACCTTTGTGCGTGTATGTGCATGTAAGTGTGTGTGTACAGTGAGAGAAAGAGAGAGAGAGAGAGAGAGAGAGAGAGAGTACCTGAATTGCCTACAACGATTACATAAAAAAGAAGTTGAATTGTCTACAATGATTACAGAAAAGAAGTCCCATTTGTTAAAACACTCAGAACAGTGAAGCGCTCAGAAAACAGTATAGAAAAACCCTGTATCTCAATTCCAAAGTAATTATTTTTGCATACCTGTACTAAAATACACACATATATTTAAGCATATAAGGAAATAGGTCTACTGGAAGAATTTGTTGTATTGCACAGCATATCTTGTAGAACTTCTGATGTTCAACAACATTAATCACAGAGGGTAATATTCACAATTCCAGTAGTGTACTGTCATTTGCACATATCTCCCAATCCTTCCAGTCCTTTCTGCATTCCTCTCCATCTATGTTATGTGTAACACACTCATGATCTTGGAACATGAGTATCTTTGAATATGGAGTCTGAGATCCATATTAATGATCAAATGAGAGAATTCTGTATATTTTAATCAATATTACATCCTTTCAATGCTGATGTTTATAGCTAAAAGGTAAAATATACCAAACCAACTTGTTTGAGACTTAGTAGTCTAAGGGTACGTCTACACTACAGGCTTTTGTCGACAGAAGTTTTGTCGACAGATACTGTCGACAAAGCTTCTGTTAACAAAGAGTATTTAGACTACATCTAGTTCTGTCGACAAAGCCAGCCGCTTTGTCGACATGATAGTGTAGATGCAAAGGACAGTGTAGATGCAATAACACCTTCTGTTGACAGAACTCTGTTGACAAAAGATGTTATTCCTCGTAGAATGAGGTTTATAGCGGTTGACAAAACTGCTGAGTTCTGTCGACGTTCTCTCGACAGAACTCAGCAGCAGTGTACATGCAGGTATAGTTTTGTCAATAAAAGTCCACTTTTGTCAACAAAACCCTGTAGTCTAGACACTCCCTAAGTCTTATTGAAAAATGAATGGGATTTAGAGTTCTAAACTACTTGGGGGTATTCTGTTTGGTTGGTTGGTTTGGTTTTTTAAATATTACTCTTGACCTATAATAATTTGCTTTCAACATAAAGATAAAAAGTTTTTCTCTGTCTCATAATTTTACAATTTTACATTTTACAATTTTAAAAATACTATGTATTTTAGAGAGTTTGTGCTCCTGTCTGTGTATCTGTCTATGGGTATGTCTAGACTACATGGTTCTGTTGACAGAGCCATATAAACTAGTTTACCCGGCATAGGCAAAGAAGTGGGGATTTAAATAATCCCTGATTCATTAAAATAAACATAGCCGCCATGCTGTGCCAACAATCAGCTGATCCGGCACAGTGCTGTAGTCTGGATGCAGATCGGTCGTCTGGGGAAGCCTCTGCCGACCGATCCCTTATGCCTCGTGAAAAGAAGCTTACAGGATCAGTCGGCAAAGGCTTCCCTAGCCGACCTATCCGCGTCTAGACTACCGCACTGTGCCAGATGAGCTGATTGTCGGCACAGCGCGGCGGCTGTATTTATTTTAATGAAGCGGGGATTATTTAAATTCCCGCTTCTTTGCCTATGCTGGATAAACTAGTTTACAAGGCTCCGTCGACAGAGCCATGTAGTCTAGACATACCCCGTGAGCCTGTTTGTTCAAGCAGTAAGAGCTAGTACCACCAAATTTGATAGGCAGCTTCCTCTTATCATAACTTAAAGCAAGGTCAGGGTTTGGTTGTGCCAGCAGTGTGATTGTTTCCCATCAAACAGAAAAGAAGGGATGTGATAGCAGGAACAGTTATACTCACAAACAACCAAAGGGAGGTAGCAAGTGTCTAGCCCAAGGGAGCAGCACAGCCTCCAGGACCCTGGTCTGCTCTGGGGAGCAGCTGCTGGCTGGCAGCATGGCCCCTGACATTCCAGCCTGCCTCAGGGGAAAAAAAGCGAACCAATGGCCTGCATGGTCCTCACCACTTCTAAGACAGCCCTAGGGGAAGCCAGTGGGTACTCTGCGTGGCCCTCACTGCTCTGGGCCAGCACTGACCCTGGAGTAATGCTGAGTAAGAACATAAGAAAGCAGTAGCGGCAAAAGCTTCCTAAAAAGTGAGTGGGGCACCGGCTCCTGAACCATAGCCCTGTCCCCACTGAACAATGCCTTTTGCAGCAAGGCCCTAACCTCATGCCTTCCTATCTCCCTGAGGCTTCAATGCAACAAAACTCATCCCCCTCCCACCTCCTCCCCACTCACTTCTTTCCATAATGGTCCAGACAAAAGTTCCACCTACCAGTATATTCTGTCTTCTTACAGTGGACACCACCAGGTGCCCCAGCAGGAATGAACAAAACATGTAATCATCATAGTAATGCCATCCCATTTCTTGACAAACAGAGACTAAAGGCACCATTCCTGCCTACCCTGCCTGGCAGTCATTGACAGACGTATCCTCCAAGTTTTACCATAAGTATCAAGATATTCGGTGTTTTCTATAATGATAGGTTTGATGACGTATATTAGACGATACTCTTAAATTTCATCTTCTTGCTATATATTTTAGAAACCTCTGTCTGTCTTTGAGTCTATCTGTTCAAGAACACCTCCTAAATGGTATGAGCAAGGCCCACCAAATTTAGTACACAGCTTCCATTTATCATAACTTAAAATAAGATCAGGGTTTTGTTGTATCAGAATAATGGAATGTACATGGAATTCAATTGTTTCCCATAAAATAGAGAAGGTGGGGGATTGTAGGAGGGAGTTATATGACCACAGTGGGAATCAAGCGGCCAGAGATGGGAACCTGGACAGCTATAACCCCACTGTGCCAGCAGGGGGCAGGGGTGGAGAAAGTGACAGTTATCTACTATATATTTCAGAGAGTTTGTCTGTTTGTCTGCCTGGCCCCCAGCTGGGGGACATGCACCCCACCCTTGACTGTGCCTGCTAGAGATGCATGAACCTTGAACAGGCACTTCTCACCTGGACCCAACCTACTGTGGTGAGAAAGAGCTGGGGTTGTCTTCATCTCCAGCACCACCCCAGAGCGAGGATTTAAACGAAGAAAAACAAAACTTATTTGGGTTAAGGATCCGAGCAATGCCAGATAAATCTTCTAGTTTATAAATAAAAGTACCTCTAATTCACACAGTTGCAGGGAATATTAAAGAGGGGAATTATAAAGGTTCAAAAATCAAAGGCAAATAACAGATAGGACAAAATTCTTGAAGATATGTTTTAGGAAAACACATTTTGGGGCTCAAATAAATGAAATTCTATAGCCTGTGATATACAGGAGGCCAGACAAGATAATCTAATGTTCCCTTTTGGCCTTAAAATCTGTAAATATGGGGAAAATCCAAATTTATTATTTCTAATAATCTCAAGCTTTTTAAGTCAGTGGTATGATATTTGGATCTATTTACTTTAATATTTGAGGTTGGCACTACTGAGAGCTTAAATATCAGTCAAGGACTTCTTCTGGCAAGAAAGAGATATAAGAGCACCAGTGAGTGAAAATCTACAATTGCAAATCTACTGGAAGTAAGAAGCAAAACAACATATGTATTATGATATAAGCAACCTGAGGAGGCAACTATGAAATTAGCAAGAACAGAGTACAGCACAAAACCCCTTTTCTGTTACAGAGGGGGAAAAAATCCAGTCATTACTAGGTACATTACTACTTAATGCATTTTTAATTACTGAATCTGACAAATATTGCTCAAATGAATTACTTTTAATTAAGCTAAGAAAAAAAGAAAAGATATACTAAAATGTTAATGCTATTCAATATTTGTGCTAGAAGAATAAAATGGCTTGAATTGTAATTACTTCCCTAACTTTATCCTTGCTGCACTTATCAATAAATAAGATTTTTTTTCAATACTGCTGACAGGAAGATTTAATTAAATGTACAAATAGCTGCAGCATAATATAAATCCTTTTCAAAGACCTTGCCAGGAAAGTGTAATGTTATTTTTTTTCAGACTTCAGGGAAATGATGAAAAAGGGTCAAGACACCTGGGTGTCCTTTGATTTGCACAAATGAGAGAATAAGCTAATTAGGTCATGCAAACTTTCTGCACTCTACATAGAAACCATTACTATCACACTTCAAATCTTCCATCAGAATATTAAACCTCTAAGTAAACAGTTTTTTTTTCATTATTAATCACGTGTAAAGGCAATTTTGTGTTTTAATGACAATCTACAAGAGGACAGAGAAGGCTAATGTACTCCTGCATCAGATCTCACACAAACCATGAAGAAGCTTAAAGATTGCTCGATTATGAAAAGTCAATGAGTTTCTTCCCTCCTGAACTAATTCTGAGTAGAAACAGGTTAATGATATTTAGACTTTTAAAACAATGTTTAATGTACTGTAGTGGTTTTTTTTTTTTTTAACGGCTTCTTATATGAAAATTTTCACCATCTTACAAAGATTTCAAAGTGCAGCACAGGTCTTGTTTTTTTTATTATGTTAAGTATGAAGTCCTTTTTTTTCCAGTCTTTGACATATTGCACAGTTATTTGCATCTCAGCACAGTGAAACAGATAAATGGGATAAACAGCAAAGTGCATGCACCATAATGGTTGCAAGAATTTAATACTCTATATAAACTGCTAGCCAAAGTTGAATCAAATCCTAAATTAATTTAATGCACTAACCTTCCATCTGGAGACCAATGTGAAACTCTTGTTTAGTTCACAAATAAAATGAGGCTGAATGTCCCATGCTGGACTTAAAGTGTTATTTGAAACAGTTTTGAGATTGGCTTGGGGAGATATCAGGACCCAGACAGGAATGTGTTTCGCAGATGAAGATACAGATGCACTGGTAGAATAATATAAGCAGTCTTGCACAATGCTTGAATGTCCTAGACCAAATCTAGGTGTATTATAAGAATCTAGTTACAGCTAAAGGATTATATAATATCTGATGGAATAAATAGTTTTTCTTGGTGTTAAAGACTTGCAAATTAATCTTCTTAAAATGCAGTCTCATAAGAGAACTGATTATGAAAATGTGACTGACATGAAATTAAGCAGGTATATTTCATATGCTACTAGGATCTGCATTTTTATTTTTAACTGAGTGTTTTCCTACTTGCATCATCTCAAGAACATTTCCGTTAACTAATACATTATTTAGCATTATTTCATCATCAGATGTTCATCTGTGGAGCCTATGTTCTCACACTTTCCTTAATAAAAAAGAAAACAAATGTTACAAAT
This sequence comes from Pelodiscus sinensis, assembly GCF_052426305.1. Classification (NCBI taxonomy): domain Eukaryota; kingdom Metazoa; phylum Chordata; order Testudines; family Trionychidae; genus Pelodiscus; species Pelodiscus sinensis. The sequence goes on from NC_143052.1 coordinate 207,732,136, forward strand.
AAAAAGTACCCTACCGAACCTTAATCATTATTAGAGCAAATATAACAAAAAACAGCCAACCCATCTCCAATGGAGATGAAACTTTTACTGTTACCAACTGATGTTCCTCATTTATATGATCTAAAACAACAGCCGCTCCAGACTAATTCAGCACCAACTTAAACTACCCTGATAGTACCTCTGGTAATACACAAACTGAAACCATTATAAGTTAATGACTTTTCACATTTCTTGGATCTCATCCAAAGGGCAATATATTGCCCTTAATCTGAACAGTGTCAATAGGAGTTATGCATATGACTTGCGGGCAGTTTAGAATCATTAACAAGCAGAAAAAAATACTAAAATGCTGCAGAAATAATATTGCTATGTATTTCACAGAGATGTAGTGGGGGGAAAAAAACCCTGAAGATAAAATGTGTAGCTTGCTTTTATTCTACTTCTGGGAATGGTAACAGAAATCTGTAAGCATTTACCATTTTATACCTTCTGTATATCTGAAATATTTGTGGTATTTGGCATAATATTGGAAAATATCATTACCATTAGACTGTTCAATAGAGGTTTTTTAAAATTTGGGGTGTGCTCCCCCAATGGGTGCATGAAAGAAAGTTCAGGGGTGAATGGTAATGATAGGCAGTTCAGGCTAGCCTACAGAGTGGCTCAGGCCAGACTCCACCTCCACGTCCTTGACTCACCTCAGTGGGTAACTCAGCTTATGGGTCTATGTTAACATCGACCTTGACTACACTGAATTTTGCCTTTGTGCATGTATTCTCTGACCTCAACCCCAACCATACCCAAATGCCAGAATCTTCTGAAGTGCTAACAAGCCTAATACTAGTATTTTTCCTTTCTAACCTGCTGAATATCAGACATTAATTCTCTTCTGCTGCAATTTAGAAAACACAGTGGTAGCATCCATTGATCCGAAACCATCTGCATGCATGAACCGATTATGTTATGCATAAAAAGACAAGTAAGCAAGTTCCACTGCCATGTGCATGACAACACTGGAAAGATAAATATTGGCACCAGTAATGTGACAACATACAGCTGTTGAATATAAGGCCTGTTCAAAAATTAGGAGTTGGGGAAAGTGTTCCCCCTTTATCATTTCCCCTCCTTTTTTCACAAAGCAGCTATGAGGAATAAAAGCTGATAAACCCATCTGAGCACCCTTTCAGGACATGTGATCCAACATTCTACCCTCCCACACCATCTCTTATTACTCACATTGACATTTTGGTCTCTTTAAAATTTACTATCTTTAGGCTGAAAAATTAAAAAGTCAATGTTCATGTTGAGTCAAAAGCATTTCACGTTCCACGACTTCACAGCAATAGAAGCAGAAATTCAGCCTGCCATCAGAGAGTAACATCACTGATGAACAAACAAGGGGGGAGAAGCAGTACAAAACTGTTGTTGACTTCTTGTCCCTCAAGAAACAGGAGAAAAAAAAAAGTCTGTTTGACATATGAAAAAAAGACAATATTGGTAAGGAGATGCAATATTTTTTCTAGCCTCTAAGAAGTCATTATAAATAATAAAGGGTAAATATAATTAAAGCCCAGAGGGAAAAAAGTACTTGGCATGGCTCCTTTAAACAATAGCAGGAGCACCTCCCTTGGTTATAATGAAAGAAGGAATGTCAGCTTTTGGTATTTAAAAGTGCTGTGAATGACTGGAATTGCATATAAGGACAGAAGTTGTAATACAGCAAAGGCCATAGCAGTAGCCACATATTCTTTGATAGCATGATCCTAATGGCATACTGGATATACACATGACAGATAAATGCTGACCAGCCAGTGGACCATGAGTGTGTGCCTATGTGTGATATTTCCATTTAAGTTTGTAAAAGAGAGATTCTGCAACTGCCAGATGGAGATTTCCTAGTGATAATGACAAGCTAAATCACCAGCCAATTATCTTGCCAGTCTTAGTTTGGCCCATTGAGGTTTATAGCCTTCACTTCACTACACACACTGATTTACCTAAAATAAGATAGAGGACAGGAAAAAGAAAAAGAACCTGTACATAAAAAAGTATCTGATGATTTTTTTAAAAGGGGTTAGGTGATCTTACTGTTTAAAATGTAGTCACTTAAAATGTACTAAGATTAAAGCTAGTCTTATAGCAAAAAAATGAAACAGAAAGATCCTACATACAGGAGCAATAGTCCCTGCAGAGGAAGTAGGTCCTAAATTAACCTCAGTGTTTTCTTTGCACATCACAGCTCCCCACACACACATAAAATAATAGTAAAGACAGAGAGAGAGAGAGAGAGACTGAATGCTATTTTGAACACAAACATCTGTCAGACATGTTTTAAAACTACTGCTGTTTTACATTTTTTTAAATTTCCACCTGCAAGGAAGACATAGTGGGCAGGGGCAGGAGCAGGGAGGGAGATGTATCTCTTTGGTACAGGTGTAAAGCAGGTGTAAAACTTTCCACACATATGGGAATATTCCACTTACTGTTCCAATAATAAAGTCTTCATTAATGTATATTGCTCATAACTTTGTCATGGTAACTTTCACACTCCGTAGTGACATTGAGTTAATTATTTACTAAGCACCACCTCCACATATGATGGTGAAAAGCATAAGGAGAAGACTACTTATTCTCATTTTAAAATACCCTGTCTATAAAAAAGTATCCTTCCATGGTTGATGTAAGAACATTTCTCAGTGAAGATTTAAGTGCTTTGTACAGCACACAGGATTTAGAGACCTGGAGGCAATTTGCAATATAGTGCATGAAAAAAATGAGTATACAGATTATATTCAACACAGGATGGGAATTACACAATTTTACATTATATTCTAGAAAAAAATTGACCATTTTGTGACATGAATTATTCATGTCAACTATAAAGTCGGTGACAAAAACAAAACCAATCCACCTACAGGATCATATGGGTAATATTCTATGAATTGTAATGGTCTTGAAAATGTGTACCAGGAGTAAAAAATGGAAAAAAAAAGTTGTTGTATTTTAGATGCATAATGTAAATAAATCTTTAATAATGGATACCGAATATACACGTGCAAAGGATGAAAGGCTGCACCCCAATAAGGATGCACATCTTCCACTGATTGATTTCATGGAGTTGTGCCCATATGTGTGAGAAGAATTTGGCTTTTAAAAGTTCCCTTTTAAAAGGAAGGTGAATTATAGCTGTCAAAATAGTAAATAGAGAGTCTAAAATTGGAATTACCTGTGTGATATAAAAGGCACTGGGGTATATTAAAACATGCAGATTAATGCTGCTACTTAGCAGTTGGCCCATTCAAACCAATTAAAGAGCATTGCTAATGCAAAAAGAAACCTTGATCAGAACTGCATATTTGTTGACTCCTTTCAAAGTAGAGGCCATCTTCCACTTTTAGAAGCTCAGCATGCCACATTCGGTGGATTAGAGATGCCAACAACACTGAGGAATCTTACTGTGAACAGTGAATGCCTGAGAGCCTCAGAGGAAGAGGCATCGTGGGATAGAAAAGAAAAAAAATCACAGCATTGTCAGTAACTAATAAAAGTGAAGGGAGAACGGATTCTATCAAAAAAGGAATAGCTCATGGTATGCTGTAGTATTTTACATTCCCCTGAACCTAAAAAACCCCAAACCCATTGAAATGAATTTTTTTTTTCTAGAGGGAAATTACAGAAAAAAAGCCGTTTAAGAAGGCTAATTCATGAGCAAGCCTTCACACATGCATGAAAAAAAATACTCTCCAGTTGAAAGCTTTCCCCCTCCTCTCCTTTGGTAGGATACAGCTATTGGTCACCATACCTGTGCTCAAATTAGGAACAAGGGAAAGTGAAGTCAAGTTCCTCCTGTATCATTCCTCACATCCTTTTTTTTTCACTGACTAGGACCTGAGGAGTGGTAGCCTGTTAGCCCTCAATCTACTTTTGGATCTTACCTGTACTTGTGGCAGCAATGTTGGGTATTTGGAGTTACACACTATAGTAAAAATAATTTTCCCTACCGGAAATGATTTCCACTGGAAGTTTAATATATTTAGATTTTAGAATGATGTATAGATGTATATACCAGTCATTAAGCTTTATTTCAGACTGTGTTGGTAGTATATTTTCTCTCTCCCCTTCCTTTCTTGTGACATTTAAGTCTCACACACAGAGAATCAGAATAAAGAAAAGTGCAAGATGCATCAAGGTTTGAAACAAAACCTAGTGAAGTACGTAGAAGTAGTTTCATTGACTTGAATAGGGTTTGGATATCAGCTGTTAATGTGATAATACCAAGGCTTTGTCTACACTTAACACTTTAAAGAGGAGCTGCAGCATAAACTGAAAATGTGGCCAGGGCACAAGTGCTGGGAGAGACATCTCCCAATGCTCTATGTAAACCACCTCTGCAAGGGAAGCAGCTAACAGCACTGGGGGCTCATCTAGACTACACTGAAGTTTTGAAAGAGGATATGCAAATTCTGCGGGAATTTGCATTTCTTCTTCAGATCTCACTTTTGAAAGCAGATCTCACTTTCAAAAGCCGTGTGAACCTCATTTTTTGAGGAAGAGTGGCTTTTCGAAAAAGGGGGGGTTACCAAAAAAACCGCATCCTGACTACTTTCACTTGCGAAAGCTCCACTTTCGAATGTGAGATCGGAAGAAGATACGCAAATTCCCACATAATTTCCATATCCTCTTTTGAAACTTCAGCGTAGTCTAGACGTAGCTTGGGAGCATGACTTCCAATGTTGTAGCCTGATTCACACTGGTGCTTTCCAGCACTGTAACATGCTGCACTTGGGGTGGGGGTGTTTTTCCATCCTTGAGTCAGAAAGTTACAGTGCTGTAAAGATTTGGTCTAAGAAGATGAGAATTTCAGTGCACAGTAATGCTTTAACTCTCGTACTAAGAGAAATTTCAGATTTTCTGGTTCCTTGTCTCAACTTGACAGTTATGCTTGTTTGGTAGTGCACAGGATTCACCAGCTCTTTGCTCCTTTATAAGTTTGATTCCTCTGCACCTTTAATTACTAAAATCTTCAACAAACATAAAATGAGTTTTCTTAAATGTCCCAAATTATCTAAATTCCTCTCACTGAAAACACAAACTGAAGTCTTCCTTCAGAGGAAAACACACAATACTGATGTCAGTGAAACTCATGTCTAAATCTGAAAATCAAAGCGACCCACACTTTGGGTTGCTGCATCATTCTTAATAAGATTTTTATGTGGGAAAGGAAGAGCAAATTTGGTTGTTTTAAAGAGTGCTATTCAACCTATTATGACATTCCTCAAATTATTAAAATTGCCTTCCAAATAAAGCACACAGTTATATTGTTATTTGAAATCTACAGTGTAAACAATTACCCAGCAGAAGATCTGGAAAAAAAATGCCTACTCTTATTTCTCCACTCTCCTCCACTTTTGGATTCTGCCAGGACAGAAAACACTGTGCTGCAAAGGTGCATTAATACTGATAAAAAAGATGGCATATTCAATAGCAGGTGATTCTTTTAAAAGTGCAAGCAAAAACCATTGTCTGGACTTGTCAGCAATATTGCCCACATGCACACATTTTATCATCAGTTCCTTTTAAATTTTATAAGCAACTTGATTTATCTTAGAAAGCAGAGGCTACTATACTTTTTATTCCTCCCGTTAGGTAATGTGATCCCTTAGGTTAATTCTGGACATATATCAACCTGGTTTCTTACAATACTGTTTTTACATTTATGGCAATTAAGTAGACTTGGTTGAATTTAATCAGTAAATGCCAATAAACTTTGATTCCAATATACGCCAATGAAAATTGTTGTCATTAATAACAGAAATGTATATATAGGCAAGGAAGAAAGTTGTCTGAGAAATTATTCAAGTTTGATTCAAGAATCTTTACTTTGTGTTCTGATGAGATCAGGCCAGAAAATAAAAGAAAGTAGATATGTTAGTCCCAAGTTAAAAAAAAATCCCTGTTTCCCTAGCAACCAAACAAGGTCTACCCTAGGATAATTAAGACACTTGGACCTAATCAATAACCTATATTAACTAGTAGACACCATTAAGTTAATTAGGCCACCAGGGGCAATCTAGAACCTACTAGAACCAATTGAAGCAGTTAAGTTTGATTGGGAAACCTGGAGTCAATCAAGGATTTTCTGGAACTGGTTAAAAATCTCCACTTTAGTCAGTTTAGTGGCATGCCAGGAGTGCCCTGAGTGCCCACACTGGGCACATCACAGCACTCGGCCATCAGACCGGCTGCACTTGCCGCAGGCTGCCATCTGGGGAGAGGGGGCAATTGGGGGGCTGCAGGAGAGCTTCCACCCCCAGAAGCCCGCAGAGCCAGCCCAGACCTCCCCATCGGGGGCCCGTACCCCATTCCTCCCTCACCTTCTTCCACTTACCCCTCCCTAGCCCCCCTTCCTGATGTACAATATAAAGAAAATGTGTGGTCAAAAATAGAATCTCTCTTTATTGAACAAAACTCGGGGAGACTGGGAAAAGGAGGTGGGAGAGGGGAAGAGAGAGGGTGGGAGAAGGGAGGGCAACTAAAATGATCAGAGGTTTGGAACAGGTCCCATATGAAGAGAGGATAAAGAGACTGGGACTTTTCAGTTTAGAAAAGAGGAGACTGAGGGGGGATAGGATAGAGGTCTATAAAATCAAGAGTGGGGTGGAGAGGGTGCATCAAGAAAACTTCTTCATTAGTTCCCATAATAGAAGGACTAGAGGACACCAAAGGAAAGGAATGGGTAGCAGGCTTCAAACTAGTAACAGAAAGTTCTTCTTCACAAAGCAAAGAGTCAACCTGTGGAACTCCTTGCTGCAGGAGGCTGTGAAGGCTACAACTAGAACAGAGTTTAAAGAGAAGTGAGATCAAGTGATGGAGGTTGGGTCAATGGAGTGGTGTTAGCCAGGGGATAGGAGTAGTGCCCCTGCCCAAAGTTTGTGGAAGGCTGGAGAGGGATGGCATGAGACAAATCGCTTGGTCACTGTCTTTGGTCCTTCCCTTCCAGGGTCTCTAGGGTTGGCTGCTGTCGGCAGACAGGCTACTGGGCTAGATGGACCTTTGGTCTGACCGAGTACGGCCATTGTAAGCTCAGGGCTCAGTGGACCACCTTGATTTTCATGCAAACCTGCTCCTGGGTGGCCAGGCTGGCAGCTCTCCTGCCCTAGATGGCCACTTTCCTGTGCCTAGTGCGGAGGTCGTGGACGAGGTCCACGATGTCTGCACTAGACCAAGCGGGTGCCCGCCTCTTGCAGTCCTGGTCAAGCTCCCGGGAGCTGCCAGCCTGGTCCCAGGAAGAGGGGGAGGGCTGGGGGGCATCGGGTGGGTGGCTCTGTGCCGTGCCAGGTGCAGGGTCTGCTGGCTGGGTGCTGGCAGGCTTGCACCTGGCACGGGCATCGTAGCCAGCCCGTGCCCCTTTAAGGGGTCCGGGGCCGGGAGGGGGGCAATAGAGTTTCCTTGGTGTTGGCCAGAGTGGCCACCAGGGAAAGCTGGGGAGGGCTAGCCTCCCACTAGTTCGAATTAAGGGGCTACACACCCCTTAATTCGAACTAGTAAGTTTGAACTAGGCTTAGTCCTCGTAGAATGAGGTTTACCTAGTTCGAACTAAGCGCTCCACTAGTTCAAATTAAGTTCGAACTAGCGGAGTGCTAGTGTAGCGCCTATCAAAGTTAATTCGAACTAACGTCCGAGATTTTCCCCCTCCTTTTTGTCATTGCTTTGTCAATGATGAGAGTGGCTAAATCACATTATGGCTTGTCCCTGGATCAAAGGGATTAGATTGAGAGCTGTAGTGAACGACTAAGGCTGGGACTAGGAGTTGCCATTTTCCCCAGATGGGGAAATAATATTCAGCATTGTTAATGAGATGAGACCATCCAAACTATTTTCAACGGAGATGTTGTGAAGAGATTTATATCCCTATTCAAAAGTACAGGTTGAACTTCTAGTCTGGCATCCTTGGGACCCAACTGGTTCTGAACCAGAGAATTTTCTGGACTATAGGAGAGCAATATTGTTTAGCAGCATTACCAACACTTCCACTGCTTATCGGGCTGCTAGAAGACGTTTAGGGGTAAATAAGAGCTAAATAACAGCACAGAACTCTGACATCTAGTACTGGTGGCTGTACACAAACTTTGTGAGACTGCAGGAAACTCGGCCACCAGACCCATGAAAAGTGGACATGTAGCTAACTAAAATCATGCTGGGCAACAGATGTTTCTGGATTAGAGAATTCTGGACTAGAGAGATTCAACCTAATCTGACTGGGAAAATGTATCTTCACAATAGGGTCAGATTAGCCTTCAACCTAAATGACCAAGAGCAACTATTAGATATTTCAAAGTAATACATTTTTAACCTAGAATTTCAAAAGAAAAGACAGAGGATTGTATAGTGGCTACTGATGTAGGTTGCAGCTGATCTTTCACCAAGCAGAGCATTTCTCTTTGAATGAAATTCTAATTTCACGTAAAAACAGTGATACAGTTGTTTCTTCTCACCTTCCCCTTTTAGTGGAGAAATAGGGTTTGCAACTTTAAATAACACAAAATCCCATTTGAAATGTGCACACATCCCATTATGTTCGCCACATGGGAAAGAATTATAGTTGTTCCAGACATGCATTCCAAGAGTTGAGAGTGGCAGACCATTATGACATTCTTGAACTTTGAGGTTAGAGGTTCAGGATGGGTTATGGAGGAAAGGAAGGGTGACAAATGTAATCATAAAGAACCTCCTGATGGAAACGCCAACAAAAAAATATGTAGTGACATTGGCATCTGAAGATTGGCTGGCTGCTTGCCTGCTTGCCCCTTTTGTCTGAAAGGGGAAAATATATGGAGTCAGCTTTGCTGCAGTTTCTGAAAAACTGAAAAAAGTGTACTTTTTTTTAAATGCACATCTACAGTAAGACTGTCTAACAGTTCTTGGCTGTGAGCCTTAGTGTGAGCAATCTCTTTGGAATGCCATGAAATAAGTTCATACTGATTGACAATACCTTAGGAGAAGATAAATTAAAGGGTAAAATGCTCAGAGCACAACATATGTGATGTACTCCCCCTGTACATTTTAATTAGTCTGGGACAAAAAAATGAATGACACGGAAAGGTGCTTGACTATTTATAGTGCTGTGTAGTTCTCACAGACTTTTTAAAAAAATGTTTAATGATCTCTCCTTTAAAAATATAAATTTCAAGTAAGAAAAAAGGTATATTTTGCCAAATGTTTCTTTTTAATTCACCAGGATGTGTTCAGCAGAAGAACACAAAAGCATTACCCTATAAATGGTTATATGCTCTGGATCCACATCATCACTGCTGCAGAAAATAAAAAACAGGACTATGTAGCACTTTAAAGACTAACAAGATGGTTTATTAGGCGATGAGCTTTCGTGGGCCAGACCCACTTCCTCAGATCAAACAGTGGAAGAAAATTGTCACAACCATATATACCAAAGGATACAATTAAAAAAAATGAACACATATTAAAAGGACAAATCAAATTTCAGAACAGAAGGGGGATGTGTGGGAGGCGAGGTAAAAGTCTGTGAGCTAACGATATTAGAGGTGATAATTGGGGAAGCTATCTTTGTAATGGGTAAGATAATTAGCATCTTTATTCAAACTTGAGTGTAAAGTGTCGAATTTAAGCATGAATGACAGTTCAGAGGATTCTCTTTCAACTCTGGTCTTAAAAGACCTTTGAAGTAGGATGCAGGTAATCAAGTTGTTGAGACAATGCCCTTTCTGGTTGAAATGGCAAGAAACTGTTTTTTCTTTGTGATCCTGTCTGATATCTGTTTTGTGGGCATTGATCCTTTGGCAAAGTGTCTGAGACGTTTGTCCAATGTACATAGCAGACGGACACTTTCGGCACATGATTGCATAAATTATATTTCTGGATGTGCAGGAATATGTGTTCTTGATCTTATAACTCACTTGGTTGGGTCCAATAATGGTATCAGCAGAGTGAATATGTGAACAAAGCTGGCAACGGGGTTTGTTGCAAGGGAAGGTACCAGGGTTGGTATTAGTGTGGTATGTCGTGTGGCTGTTGGTAAGAATCATCTTGAGGTTAGGTGGTTATCTATAGGGGTATGTCTACACTACCCCGCTAGTTCGAACTAGCGGGGTAATGTAGGCATACCGCACTTGCAAATGAAGCCCGGGATTTGAATTTCCCGGGCTTCATTTGCATAAGCCGGGCACCGCCATTTTTAAATCCCAGCTAGTTCGAACCCCGTGCCGCGCAGCTACATGCGGCACGGAGTAGCTAGTTCGGATTAGGCTTCCTAATCTCAACTAGCTGTACTCCTCCGAACTAGCTACTCCGTGCCACGTGTAGCCACGCGGCATGGGGTTCGAACTAGGCGGGATTTAAAAATGGCGGCGCCTGGTTTATGCAAATGAAGCCCGGGAAATTCAAATCCCGGGCTTCATTTGCATGTGCGGTATGCCTACATTACCCTCATAGTTCGAATTAGGAGGTTAGTGTAGACATACCCTAGGAGACTATGGATCTGTCTCCCAGAGCCTCTCAGAGTTTAGTGTCCTATTCCAGTATAGGCTGTAGATTATTGATAATTTGTTGGACAGGTTTAAGTTGGGGGCTGTAGGTGATGACAAGTGGTGTTCTATTGTTGGTTTTCTTGGGTCTGTCTTGAAGTAGTTGGTTTCTAGGTATTCGTCTGGCTCTTTCAATTTGCTTTTTTATTTCTCCAGGTGGGTAGTACGTTCCTTGCAAAGGTTTTTTTTATCTGAAACTTTACAAGAAACTATCAGAAAATATTATTTACATTTCAAGTTCTCTGCACAAACTATTTCAACTATAAGAAATTTTGAAGAGAACATTGTCTTTTTTTTCTTTTTAACATATTCCACAAGACAGTTTAATGAGTGCTAATTGCAGTAAGTCTATACAGACCCAGCCTAACAATACACTTGCTTCTACTTTTAGCAGCTTTGCGAAACACTAGAGAACCCTTTGGGAACAATAGACCATATGATTCCCTCTGCTGCACAGTAGTATAGAGAGAAGCAATATTATGTCAAGAGAGGCACAAACCATGTGGAGCGGAAAGGCTGATATATGGACACTTCCACCACCTTTACTTGCTGGCCTATACCATCTCCACATTGCCACTTGCTTATGCAGGAATCTCTAAGGATAATAATTGCATATCAAAGCATAAAAACATAGCAGTAGATTATATTACCAACCACCAGAGCAAGCTGCCGATAATGACTGTGAAACACTGTGAAAGGGAGATTACAGAGGCTATTAATATATTTTTTTTAAATCTCAGCAATAATGAGGGATTTCAACTATCCCCATATTGACCAGTAAATATCAACTTAGGATGGAATTCAGAGAGAAGCACCTCAGGAGGAGATACAAAGTTTCCTGGCATCTTAAAAGGACAGCTTCTTGGAGCATCTAGCCTGGAACCCAAAAGAGAAGAAGCAATTCTTGATTTCGTGTTAAGTGGGGAACAGAATTTGGTTCAAGAGATGAATATACTGAACCACTTAGTAATATATCATTTATTTTAGTGACCACAATACAATTACATTTAACATCCTATTGTAGGAAAAACTTCACAGCAGCATAGCACTGTAGAATTTAATTTAGAAAAGGGAACTACACAAAATTGAGTAGATTAAATAGAAATTAAATTGTACAGTTACAAAAATGAAATGTCTGCAAGCTGCATGGATCCTTTTTAATTACAGCATAATAGAGGCTCAACTAAAATACATGCCAAAAATTAAATAAAGGTCCCATGATTTAGTGGTCAGTAGTCAGAGCTTTGAATCCTTGATCTGAGTTCAAATGTCAGCAGGACGTCCCACTGATTATGCGAGTTTGCTGTAAATCATTTCCAGTCAAAAAATTGTATGCCTTTAATGCTGCAAAGTGAATATTTGTGCCAGAGGATATTGTGAAGACTAGGACTTTATCTAGTTATTTTTTTAACACTATTACATTCATGAAAGATAGGTCCATCAATGGCTATTAGTCAGGATGGGTAGGAATGGTGTCACTAGCCTCTGTTTCTCAGAAGCCGAGAATGGGTGACAGGCGATGGATCACTTAATTTCACGTTCTATTATTCCCTCTGGGTCACCTGTCATTGGCTACTGTCAGAAGACAGGACACAGGCCTTAATGGGCCTGAGGTCTGACACAGTATGTTTGAGGTCTATGACAGGCATAGAAAAAACAGATGAGGAAGTGGTATTTATTCCATCTCATAATCCAAGAATTAGAGGTCACCGTCAGCAACAGGTTTTAAACAAACAAAAGGAAGTATTTCTTCACACAACACATACTCAGCCTGTGGAACTCTTTGCCAGTGGATGTTGTGGAGGCCATGACTATAACAGGGTTCAAAAAGAACTATATACATTATCAGAGGATAGGTCCACTGATGGCAGCAAGAGTGATAGAAGAGCATGCTCCTGTTTCCTTGAGTTCCGATCATGTGTCTAGCACATTGTACCTATTCTGCTATGTTCAATGTCTTCTAATGACATTTAGTTGTGCTACAGGATTCTCCCTTAAACTGAAGATGAGTTTCCACCCAGTAATTAAATTAATGCAATCAGCTACTGGGGAAGACATAAGAAACCACAAATAAAAGTTGTATTCCAAAAGATTAATAGAAGCAATTGAAGAGCGAAAAACCAAAGTTGAGTAAAACTACAGTCACAAAAGGACTTGAATAACCTTCAAGTCCCCTATTAATTTATACTGAATTTAACAATTTGCTTAAGTTGAGAAACATTTCTAATGATTTATATGTTTCTTTCCCTTTCTTTTAAGTTGGTAGTTCTTAGACATACATCTTTACCATTCTGCTTTGTTTGTTTCTTTTATCACATTACCTTCTCAGGTTTTCAGGAGTTTCCAACCAAAATTTACCAGCAATTGGAACAAAGGAACTCACTGCATTGTCACAACATTCTAAATTATACTTTCTTGAATATCGTCCAATTGAAATCCCTAGCAATACCTTATCACCCTCCATATATACACGCATACATATACAATATATATGTATTATCAGTCTAGACAGATACCTGGCCAAATCACTGTTACACTTGAAGTTTCTATTGTCTTCAATCTAGTACTTTTAGGAAATATATTACAGAATAATGTAAGTTTTTACTATCAATATTACTTAACAAGACCACTAACCAGAACTTATTTCTCTTCTCCTTAATGATCTCAAGGTAGTCAATGGAATAAAAGGGTATAATGATATGAGGAGAATCAGATACCAAAAAAATGATAGTTCCTTTTAAAGTAAGTTTCTTGTTCTTTCCATGCTAACTTATTATACGTATACTGATAGGTTTCATGAAATAACTTTATTTGCTAATAGGTGTAGAAGTGACATTTTGTTAATGGTTTTCTGTGGAATTGCTTGTTCTAATTTGGATGATCGAGTATTCTCCATTCCCACCATCACCATACACACGCAAATAATTGACCACTTCTAAGATGTGCATATGCATCCAAAGGAGTCATGTGATACCAGAGTACTTATGTAAGCCTTTGCACTCCTAGACCAGCTCATTTTGAGATTCTAGACAAAATTATTTATTCACTTAAAATCCATAAACCCACTGATATTGGTGCCCAAATCCACTTTTAATTATGCCGAAGTAAATACATAACCCCATTATCTTACCATTTTAGTTGTTGAAGTTTTTTTGGGGGGAAATACCATAAATAAATAAATGAATGTAATCCGAGCAAAGGAATTAAAAGTCCAATATATGCCATTAACTTCAATTGACTGCAGTCAGGGGCACAGAGAGTAAACAGAATATTTGAGCATCCGATTCCAACATGTAGAATCAAAGTACATTCTGATTTGTAAATTTGGGTTACACTTGGGTTATCATCCTGTTATCTATTGTCCGGCAAGTGACAAAGCTAAATCCTGAGAATTACTGAGCATCTTCACTTCTCATTAAAATCACTGTACTCAATGAATAGCCCAAATAAATTTGTGTATAAGCAACACAAGATATAAGAGAACCAATATAGTTCCAGATGTTCTTCTCATTAATTTTGAAATCAATCAGAAGGCTGTATTCAGGACTTCTCAGTATTTGGCTATCAAAATTTAAATGTTTTTTTTTCTTGATGAATAAGAGGATTTGCTTCAGTGATTAGAGCTAATGAATAGTTAAAATTGTCTTCCTGATTAGCCACGAGAGAACTTATTGAAGAAAGGATGACTCACATGAAATCTCCAGTGGTGAAGGTAACGTGGCTAACGATAAATCTGGAGAATTTAATTGGGCTCACAACAAGTAAGCAGAATTAGAGTTTGGTGATCTGTTCCATTCAATACTACTATTCTGGGGGACAATAATGCGACAATTCAATATGCTACAGATCAAGAATCAAGAGTATGCTAAGTAACCATAACTAAGATAATGTTCCCAATTCTTCTATGCTTTATGCATCTCCACAGTTTAGCTGTTTGTTGCATGTAAAATATGCTGAGGGCCGTATTCTGTTTCCTTCCTCTACACTGGTTTTCAGTAAAATCCACAGAAAGACTGTTTTATAGAACTTCTGTGGCAGTGTTCAGAGTTTGCATTATTTTAAGCATATATCTCAGCAACACAATGATGTTTATGCACAATTCCCTACACAGACTATTCCTGCTCCTGATAGAGACATGAGGATATGTTTATAAAATTATTCATACACAGGTCTGTTCTGATGGATGTAACATGGATGTAAAACTTAGTTCTTCTGGGATGTATATAAGCCCCCATTTGTGGGTGACTTTTGCTTATTTCCACAATTTGTCATTATACCAAATGTTTATAGCTAAAAAAATGATTTTTGAGGAGAAGTTTGTATTCTTCCATCTCAATGGGGATAGAAGGAGTATGGAAAAGCAGGGAGTGGCCATCTCGAAGTTTTTGAGGCCCTAGGTGGTGATGGTCACCATATTTTCCTTCTGCATCCTCTTCTGTGTCCATACAGAGACACTGAAGGAGTTCACACTTCTACTTGCTGGCTGTGACTGGCTAATTGAGGAAGTCTTCCTCACATCCTCTCTTTCTCCTCTCCACCCCCCCCCCTGCCCCAACACCAAGCAGCATTCCACACCTGAGTTGCTTTTAGGTATACTGTGGGCTCAGTTGTTTCTCCTTTTCATGAGCTGGAATTAAACAAATCATAAGTCAAAAGGAGACAGAATACATAAGAGCTTCAAATGCATATAATTTCACATTCACAAAATTATCAGTTTCTCTCTTTGGGAAGTTTCCAATTTATATTTTCAATATTATAGCAGAAACAACATGAGGCCTGGATTTTTTAGATGCTGAAAGCTCAGTCCTGAAGATGGGAGTGGAAAACACGACATAGTGATCTTATGCCATTATTGTGGATATAATTCTACTTGTAAAATTCAGCAAATAATCCACAAAGAAAAGCATATCAGATTATATAGCTCTCTCTCTTCATAAGCATGTTGTGCTTTCTTCACATGGATCTATTTTAATTTTTATTTAATTTAAAATAAATTATTTTTAAACGTGTCTTCCATGGTTTATAATACATGAAGATATACCTATCTCGTAGAACTGGAAGGGACTTTGAGAGGTCATTGAGTCCAGTCCCCTGCCTTCACAGCAGGACCAAGTACCATCCCTGACAGATTTGCCCTAGATCCCTAAATGGCCCCCTCAGGGATTGAACTCACAACCCTGGGTTTAGCAGGCCAATGCTCAACCCTCCAGAGGTTTGCTAGTAGTATTCAGTATTCAGTATTATATGTTAAAGATATGAGCAGTGTTACACAATTGAGGATTCGTATCATCATATAATATATGATTAAACCAGTGCATTTGCAAATCTAAATTCTGTTCATGCATATTCTCTATATACCATTTTTAAATCTGTGCTCTATTAGCAATCATGCAACTAAAACACAATCACTTGAATGATCAACTAAACCAACAACAAAAAAGGAAATACACATTGCTGAGCCAAAGTCTTATAAATGCAAAAGTCAATGCACAAAGAGGTTTGTGTGTTGTAGTTTTGTCTCCCGCTCCCCTTGTAATTGTCACCCATTTATATTGGTTTAGTACATGTGCTCCTTTCCCATTTGGGAAGCAGGGAGGGCAGTTTATTTGCTTGATGCCAGAATGAGACTTGATTTATAACACATTGTGCAGAGCTTCATTATGATTTGGATCAAGTTTCCATAAGACTCTCCAACCAATCTTATGATTTTACTAGTCTTTTTACTGTGCCATAGCAGAGACTAGTCTATGCTTCACCCCACCTCCTGTAACCAGTTCTTTACACTCTGAATTTGTACTGCAATCAAGATACCTTAACTAAACCTGTATGATTAAGTCTGACCAATTCTACTGCCACTGAGGGCAGATCAAGGGGAGTGCTATTGGGACCGACTGTTCGGCTTGAGGACTGCAACTTCGCAGATGACCTGGCGCTTCTCACGCATGATCAGCAGGACATCCAAGAAAAGACCGACATTGTTGACTGGACAGCCAGAAGCGTTGGGCTCAGAATTCACCCTGGTAAGTCCAAAGTGATGAAACTGAAGACAACTAACACTGATAAAACCACCGTCATGGGTGAAGAGTTAGAAGAAGTAAATGACTTCAGGTATCTCGGCAGTTACATCTCAGCGGACAGCAACATCGACAAAGAGATCTCCGCTAGAATTGCCCTGGCAGCGCAAGCCTTCCAAGAGCTTAACAACATTTGGAAGTCGGCACTGTTGCAGACCAGGACTAAACTGAAGATCTATAGGTTGAATGTGTGCTCACTCCTGCTATATGCCGTAGAGACTTGGAGGACTAACAAGAAGATTGAGAGCAGACTCAGAGGCTTTGAAGGACGGTACCTTTGTTGTATCCTCAGAATCCGCTGGGAACAGCATGTTACCAACAAGGAGATAAGCCAACTCACTGGCATCAACAATGTTGTGGACACGATCAAGCAGAGATGCTGGAGATGGCTGGGGCATGTCCTTTGGATGAGCGAAACAAGACTCCCTCATATGGCACTCAGATGGACTCCACCTGGAAAGCGTAAAAGAGGGAGGCCGTTGGGCACCTGGAGGAGGACTGTGGAGGAGGACATGAAAAGGAAGGGCACGACCTGGGAAGAAGGCAGCCGGATTTCTCAGGACTGTGAAGGCTGGAGAAGATTCGTTGGCACCTTATGCTCCATCAGGAGTGAAGAGGACTAATAAATAATAATAAATAATTTTACTTCCTCTCACCTCTCTGTATAACAGAATTTTCCAGAGTGTGTTGCTCAATGCCACTCTGTGCTTCTGTTGCACAGTCATTCTATTCCTTGCTGAGACAATAAGGGTACGTCTAGACTACATGCCTCTGGCATAGACTACCCGGCATAGGAAAATGATCGCCGCTTCATTTAAATTTACATGGCTGCCACTCTGAGCCAATCAGCTGTTTGTCGGCTCAGCGCGGTAGTCTGGACGCGTGGTGGTCGACATCAAAGGCATTTGTCGACCTCCCAGGTATGCCTCATCCTTTGATGTCGACCCCCGCGCATCCAGACTACCGCGCTGAGCCGAAAAACAGCTGATCGGATCAGCGCAGCAGCCATGTAAATTTAAATGAAGCGGCAATTATTTAAATCATTTTCCTATGCCAGGTAGTCTAATCTACATGCCTCTGTCACCAGAGGCATGTAGTCTAGACGTACCCTAAGAGACAACTGCTCTTCCTAGAGGGTACGTCTACACTTGCACCCTAGTTCAAACTTGGGTGCAAGGGTAGACCTACTCAGAGTGAACTGATACAAAATATGATCGGACTGCAGGATAGCTGTGGATGAACAAATATGGTTCTGATGACAAACCTGTTATGTGGGCTGAAAAGTCTTTGTAATTTTATATGTACAAGCACTAAAAGTTACTAACAAATGTCTTTCTTCCTCCACATATTGTAAATGACTAACATTTCTGTCAAAATACTGAGGGGGAGATCTTTGTACAGCAATTTTTCACATTAATTAACAACCTTTTAAACAAGCTAGGAAATAAAAATCTGTGCCTAATTCATTTCCTTGAATAATCATGAATTAAGTATGTTTTTTTTTTAAAGGAAGAATTTTAAAAAGTCTAAACAATTTATTTTGATACATACTTCATTTCTCCACATTTTTTCTTGACAGAAACATGGATTTTTCATTTTTGTGTTTAGATAATTAAAATAAGAAATATATTCACCTTCACCATATTTTATTTGTATGCTAGGTTCAGTCATGTAGCAAATGATGTAGTTATAAAAACACAATGCTCAAGAAACACTTTTTAAAAATAGTATGCTATAGTCATACTAATCATAAATTGGGCACCTCAGCTGGAAAAAAAAAGTCTAATAAAGATATACCTACCTGGGGAAAAGGGAAAAAAAGAGATGTGTAGTGCAGTCAGGAGATGTGAGAGGGAAACAAATAGATTCTCTCTCAGAACACTGGAATGAGCTGAATTATTATAAAAATATTTCCTATTAAACTGTCACCTCCTTTCATCCATTCCAACTTCCTGTGTATAATCACACAGTTCTTCGATGCCAAAGGGAAAACAGCAGTAGTTCCACAATACTGATAACAGGTAACAGTGGGTTTCAATAAACAACACAAATGTAATTCATTCTTACTCTTGCATATACCAGTCAGAAAGACAGCTTTTTACAGACAATGCAAATGGATATACAGGCTAACTAATGTTTATATTATAGATCCAGAGTGCTTGAGAAAAGATGATCTCCTAATAACAATATGAAACAGAACTCTTCAATAACTGTTCAACATTTATCCCCCTATCATTTTGTGTGTAAATCTGGACCTTGGCATTTGAAATCATGTCCACAGCATTCTGGCATAGATGAGAATTATGTGCATTGCTAAACTGTTCAATCATGTCCAGACCAACAATCATGCATCATTTGTAAGTCCAATAACTCTCCCCACAAAGTGAGAATAATTTGCTCCTAAATAGCATTTCCATTGTTTAACTGTGTGCCAAATCTACATCACAAAAAGGTCATTTTTATATCATGCCTAGCTGAATCTCCATAGCAAGGATTATTTTTTTAGTTACATGCAGTAACTCTTTGTGGTAGACTGAACAGTGAATTATCTTTGGATCAAAAATGAATTGTTTTAGGTTCCTTAAGATAGCATAGCTAATTTCAAAAATGGTATGTCTACAGTATGCTTTTCTCATTATTTCAAATGCCAAGGTCCAGATTCTACATGATTTTATCAGAGTTGGGAACCAAAATATAGCCACCCTCTAGTCATTTTGCAAATGAAAGGGGGTTCCTCACTTTCTTCAGATATTGAGTTCAGTACAATGCAAAAAGGGCTCAGGTGAAAGTTTCATATTCTAGCTCCTATGTTCTCTGTGAAGGCCTTACATCAGTTTTCAAAGCATAAAGGTTTAGCCCTAAATCCTTGTCCTACTCTTTCCTCTCCTCTTGCTGTCTTCCAGCTGTGGACTTCATCAGTGGTTGCTGTGGGATTTTTTTTCCATTCATGTGCACAATCCAGAGAGCATTTGGAGAACAGGATCCTTCAGAATGAATGGTGTTTTGTAAAGATAAAGATAGTTTTAAAATTACTATTGGTCCTGTGAAGCAATCAAAGGAAAAGATAAGTAGATATTTAAAACTGTATTTGGTGTTGATAAGACTGCCATTATATTACTGAACTAGAAGATTTTGAAAATGTTTAGAGCATGTTTATACTCCCACCCTCACAGCAATAATAAGTAGGACCCCCTAGAAATAGTTCTGTTGTTTGCAATGGTATTACTCCTAGAGTAATGGTAATCTTCAATGGTGAAATCTATTCAGACTTCAAGCTACAAATTTAGAAGTAAAATGAGGCTGTAGAAAACATCAGTACAGATCCTTGGGCTTCATGGACCTCATTTTTTGTTGAAATTTGGTCAAAGTAAATCTTATGAAGACAGGAGAGTGCTTCAGTGTTGGAAAAAACAGTTTTGATTATTGCCATAATCAAAAACAAATGTTCATTTTAGTTCATCGGTGTGTGCAAAGTGAACAAGACTCAGTTCCAGGGAAGGAGAAGACGAAGTACACATGGCAACTGTAGGTATGGCAATAGCACTTTTTGTGACATTTGATCTTCAGCTGTCTAGTCTCAGGATCACTAGCGTTAGCATGAACTACTATATGTTTTATATAAATTCTGTTTCAACATATTTTGAACACTTTTTGTTCCCATTGGATGTCTTTTGCTTGACTTGATTCCATGCTAATATGTATGGGTACATATGGCTAATGGCTGAGATTTTACTTGAACAACAGAACACACACACACACACACACACACACTTCTTTGGCCCATTGGAAAAAAGTATCATGAATCATTTTTAATAAGACAGCAAATGGTGCTTCTCTGTTAGTTTACTACTATTTCCTAAAAATGACCAAATAAACTGTGTTCCACTTAATTCAAAGCTTCTCTCAGAATGAAATGAGTCATTACATTTGTGGATACAGTATTGTTTACTTTAAACATGAACACATGCGAAAAAAGCAAAAGTACAAAAAACAGTGAACATATTTGCAGAAATAAAAATATCCAGTTGTCCTATGTTAGTATAATCCAAATAATCAGATGACCATAACATTACCCAAAGCAGTATCTTTCTTTAAAACTTCATTTACTTTGCATTCCACTGACATGATCAGTGCCATGTAATAAAATGATGCAGAAGGCTCACTCTTCACTTAATTAAAGCAAATCATAATCCCCTATTGATGATCTAAAGGCAGTTAGAGCAATCAAATATTGATCTAACTTCTATATCCAAGCCAAGGTTTTGACAGAGACAAACTGGAGTAAGTGAGAGTACTTGCTGGCCTGAGTAGGGCACTGAGTCAGGGAAATGGTGGGTAATGGTGTTATTGTACTGCTAGTAAATTAGGCTAGCAGCAGATTACTGTTCTCCTCACCCAAAGCAAGGAGGATATGATACAAGAGCAAATTATAATTTCCAAATAATTATTTGGAAGGAGGACCTGATATATACCCTTGCCAAATTAGTTCATTTGCTTCTCTGTGGAGTGAAAACTTTATGCAAGATAATCGTGCAACATGTCATATAAATGAGGCTTAAATAAATTCCTGTAGCCCCATGATTTTTTTCTTCATAATTAGCTTGTATGGCAGTAATATAAATAAGAAAAAGCATTTTCATTTGCTTGCAACATAAGCATGAAATTTATATATGTTAAATTGACTTATAGCAGAATTTTTTAACCACATAGGAAATGTTTTAATATTAATCTTACAACTCAATGAATGCTGGAATTCTTTAGGGAAATATAAACCATGAAATTTAAAATAACATGATGACTTTCAAATCTTTGTGTGATGTCCTCAAACAAATAAAACAAATCAAAAGATATTGATTATTCAAAATTATTGAACAATAGTTGACACAAGTTTTTCATTCTATCACTTGTTCAAAATGATCTTCAATTGTCTGTTGTACAATAAAATAAAATGAAGCAAAGAATATCCTCATCCCTAGTCCCCTTTCTCCATCCAAATACTTATCACTAAGTGTAAATATTGCTCTTTCTATCCATCACTTTTAAGCAATACTAGAGCAGAAGAATGGTGGTAGCCTCAGTATTCCATAGAAAGTTTCTGATGGACTCATCTCCTTATAGCCATGGTCACAGTCAAAATATCCATGTTAACACTGCTCAACTAGTCATTGGCTTTCAGCACAGACTTTTTGAAATGTTGCTGATTTGCCTTTGAGACCATTTGGGAGTGGGTTATATTTTTTTTAAAAGCTGCCTCATCTCAGAACATTTTCATAGACTATATGCTGCTGCTTCTCTCCACAGAGGTCTCTCAGTAGTGGAGTCCCCTGGGGCTACAGGGCTCAATTTTTGCACACAGAGGCAGTGACATTTCTGAAGGAAATTGGACAAGAATTACTGGCTGAAAACATGAATTCATGGTTTTTTGGGGATGCCAAATGTAAGTTGGGGGGGGGGGGTTATGCAGAAAAAGGCCAACATTTTTAAATTTCCAAAGGAATGGAAATTATAAACTATTGTTTTAAAAAAAAATTAAAATGTTTTTCAAAGTATTTCCAAAGCACCTTCAACTGGCTGAATCCCCAGGAGCTCAGCAGAATGAGAGCTCATAAGCTTTTGGGCTGCCAAAGAGAATCCAGGGAACAGAGCTCACAAGAAAACAAGCAAGTTTTTGATTGAAACCTGCCTGATGAACTAAAATGCTGGAAAATACAACTACATTTCTCCTTTCTACATACCTAACAACATTTTTTCAAAGAGAGTTTTGAGTCAAAAGGTCTTTTTCTGCAATATTTTTTTCAATACAAAATGTTAATTTTAAAAAAGAAAAACTTTATTGTCATCTTTATTTTTTTTCATTTGCCAAACCACAGATTTGTTTGGTAAATGAAAATTTCCATAACCATTCTATAAACAACAAATCATTAGGGATCTTTCTAAACAAAAGCCAAAACAACAGTGTTGTTTTAATCTGCTTTCAACCACTTTACATAAAACAAGTAACTTACAGCTATGTGCTGTAATACTGAAATTTCCAAATAGTTCCCTTTAGTATACTAAATAAAATTCAAAGTCAATCTCGCCTAGAGAGATCACATTGATTTGGCTAAAGGCATAACATTCTCCTGTTAAAAATAATTGCACAGGCTTTATTGAAACATGTGCATTCCTCAGACTTTAGTTCAGTTAGCACCAGTAGCTCTATGGTGGCGAACACAAGCTGTATTATGTACCTCTCCATCCAAGCAGAGTCCCAATGATGTTTGATGGCTCTATATGCAGAATCCAGGTCCTATAATTCTTCCCAAAAATCATAGAATCATAGAATAGGACTGGAAGGGACCTCAAGGGGTCATCGAGTCCAGCCCCCCACCCTCAAGGCAGGACCAAGTTCCGACTACACCATCCCTGACAGATGTCTATCTAACCTGTTCTTAAATATCTCCAGAGAGGGAGATTCCACCACCTCCCTTGGCAATTTATTCCAATATTTGACAACCCTGACAGTTAGGAATTTTTTCCTAATGTCCAATCTAAACCTCCCTTGCTGCACTTTAAGCCCATTACTCCTTGTCCTGTCCTCAGAAACCAAGAGGAACAAATTTTCTCCTTCCTCCTTGTGACACCCTTTTAGATATTTGAAAACCGCTATCATGTCCCCCCTTAATCTTCTTTTTTCCAAACTAAACAAGCCCAGTTCATGAAGCCTGGCTTCATAGGTCATGTTCTCTAAACCTTTAATCATTCTTGTCGCTCTTCTCTGTACCCTTTCCAATTTCTCCACATCTTTCTTGAAATGTGGCGCCCAGAACTGGACACAGTACTCCAGCTGAGGCCTAACTAGTGCAGAGTAGCGCAGCAGAATGACTTCACGAGTTTTGCTTACAACACACCTGCTGATACAACCTAGAATCATATTTGCTTTTTTTGCAACAGCATCACACTCTTGACTCATATTCAACTTGTGGTCCAGTATGACCCCTAGATCCCTTTCCGCCATACTCCTTCCTAGACAGTCGCTTCCCATCTTGTATGTATGGAACTGATTGTTCCTTCCTAAGTGGAGCACTTTGCATTTCTCTTTATTAAACCTCATTCTGTTTACCTCTGACCATTTCTCTAACTTGCTAAGGTCATTTTGAATTATGTCCCTATCCTCCAAAGAAGCTGCAACTCCACCCAGTTTGGTGGTATCTGCAAACTTAATAAGCGTACTCTCTATCCCAATTTCTACATCATTGATGAAGATATTGAACAGTACGGGTCCCAAAACAGACCCTTGAGGAACTCCACTTGTTATCCCTTTCCAGCAGGATTTAGAACCGTTAACAACAACTCTCTGACTACGGTTATCCAGCCAATTATGCACCCACCTTATCGTGGCCCTATCTAAGTTATATTTGCCTAGTTTATCAATAAGAATATCATGCGAGACTGTATCAAATGCCTTACTAAAGTCTAGGTATATGACATCCACCACTTCTCCCTTATCCACAAGGCTCGTTATCCTATCAAAGAAAGCTATCAGATTAGTTTGGCATGACTTGTTCTTCACAAACCCATGCTGGCTATTCCCTATCACTTTATTACCTTCCAAGTGTTTGCATATGATTTCCTTAATTACCTGCTCCATTATCTTCCCTGGGACAGACGTTAAACTGACCGGTCTGTAGTTTCCTGGGTTGTTCTTATTCCCCTTTTTATAGATGGGCACATTATTTGCCCTTTTCCAGTCTTCTGGAATCTCCCCTGTCTGCCATGATTTTTCAAAAATCATAGCTAAAGGCTCAGATACTACCTCGATCAGCTCCTTGAGTATCCTGGGATGCATTTCATCAGGACCTGGTGACTTGCTGACATCTAACTTTCCTAAGTGATTTTTAACTTGTTCTTTGTGTATCCTATCTTCTAAACTTACCCTCTTTCTGCTTGTATTCACTACGTTAGGCACACCTCCAGACTTCTCGGTGAAGACCGAAACAAAGAAGTCATTGAGGATCTCTGCCACTTCCAAGCTTCCTGTTACTGCTTCTCCCTCCTCACTAAGCAGTGGGCCTACCCTGTCCTTGGTCTTCCTCTTGCTTTTAATGTATTTATAAAAGGTCTTCTTGTTTCCCTTTATGCCTGTAGCTAGTTTGATCTCATTTTGTGCCTTTGCTTTTCTAATCTTGCCCCTGCATTCCCGTGTTGCTTGCCTATATTCATCCTTTGTTGTTTGTCCTAGTTTCCATTTTTTATGAGACTCCTTTTTTATTTTGAGATCATGCAAGATCTCCTTGTTAAGCCAAGCTGGTCTTTTGCCATATTTTCTATCTTTCCTACACAGCGGAATTGTTTGCTTTTGGGCCCTTAACAATGTCCCTTTGAAATACTTCCAATTCTCCTCAGTTGTTTTTCCCTTCAAAATAAACAAAATATACAAGATAAAATGTTAGTTTTAAACCAGAAGCTGTTGTATTTAAAGCTGGTTTTGTTCATTCTTTAAAAATATAGTTTTGCTTTATAACTGAAAAATGTCTGCTCTGAACTTGTGAACTCAGACAGCAGTGGTTCATCCATCCATTAAGGAGAACTATCAAAACAAAGTGGGCCATTGCAAAGCATCACAATAGCATCATAAAGACTTGGCTAATGGCTCTCTCACACCTGGAAAGATGCTAAGTGCCAAAGGAAGTTTTCCCATGAACTTCAATTCTGGAAGAAAGAAATAAAGATATCTGACATGAAAATTCTTCATTACTTGGCTATTTGGATGCTCAGGCTGGAGCTAGAAAACAAAAAGCAGAGATCCTCAGGGTCAGCCTGGGTTAGCCCTAAAAGATAAGCAGTGTTGACAGATTACTACAGCTCTGTCTACTGTTGGAACCATAGACTATAACTCGTGTGTATGTGTGTTATCTGATGTACTTAACCTGTAAATAATTTTCATATTTTTTTCTAGTTCATAAATCCATAGTTAGTTTGCTATTAGATTACCTACAAGCATTGACTTTGTATTGCATAGTCAGAGATATAAATTGACCTCGAGTAAGCAACTGGTCTCTTGGAGGACTGGAAGCAAACTGATTCTTGTCAATCTTTGGTGTGATTATTATGACCAGTGTTCCCTCTAAACGGCATCATAGCACAGCTTCACAGGTGATTAATCAGCCCTGCACAGTCAGTCCACTCCCTATATGTAGCCCCAAGCCTCTGACTGGGTGGGGCTGATTAATCATCTGTGAAGCTGTGCTGCCCTGCAGCTTAAAGGGAACACTGTTTATGACTAAATCTTACTTTCCTGGATGGCAAGCTAAACTTTCCTGAATGCCCAATGGGACTGATAGTGACTCCATGGTTAGATGGTCATAGTGCCTCTGGAATACATTTTTACTGGGTTGCTGAAATCTAATGATTGAATATATCAGACCAGCTTTTCTGACATGCTTTTCTACAGTATGGCCCTTGCTGTCTTGAACCACTCTAGACAGAGAGACAAAATTGTTGTGAATGTTGTAATGTTATTGCATGTGATGAATATATCTATCCATCACATGTAGGTATAGAGAGAAGTAAGATAACACTATAGGTATATAAGACTGATAAGTATTTAGGAATGAGGAGTGTGATTAGGTATATACATCAAGCAAGCTGAAATGCAAGACCTACAAGTTAAGCCATGTGAGATTTCCATGTAGTCACACTAGGGCTCAGGCTTAGGGAGTCTTGAAATGAGCAAGTGACCCAGGAAAAACCCTATTCCAGTAACTTTACAAGATTACTATAATGATGTTCTGGAAAACTATACTGTAATGTACCCATCTAAACCACAAGTCACTGAACTGTAACAACATGGAAATTTTGACTCTATCCACAAGTTACGAGGGGAGCCTGTTAATAAGACAAATGAAGAGTGCCACCTATGAAAAGCAGGGCCCCCCAAAATAATGGAGTATGAAAGAAAAGGAGAGTTGGAACCTTCATGATATGAATACAGCATTAGATGTGGTCATAACAGCTAGATAAAAAGCATTCCCCAGCGTGGATTGGGTGGGAAAATCACAGTAAGATTTGCCCGTTTACTGATGACCAGTTATTGAGAGATCCACTAAGTTTGATTGTGTCTGTGTGTATGAATTCAGCAGTAGCTATTGCAGTTGCATTCTCAGGTTTTGCATACTTGTGTGTAATAGTAACCTCAATCATCTGCTTAGTAAAACTGATTTACGGATAAGGCTTCTCACTTGTGACTGCATGTGGTCACTATCTGCTCTTCATGTGTTCCTACAGCTCTAAATCTAAGAGTAACTTCTACCCTGTGCAAGACTGAAGCAATGCAGGAACAGGACATACTGTGAACTAACATAAAATTATCAATTCAGTTCAAACAAGAGCTATATACTGATGTCAGAGACTGAACTTCCATAGACATTAGTGGAAGAAATATCTGGCCTTAGAGCATATTTTAAAAACAGAATAGGGGGGAAAAAAGCAAACAGCAAAAACAGTGTAGGCCAGAGACAGGTAACAAGAATTGTCAGATCAAACCAATATCAATGTCCTACTTTTGTAGAAAAATTATATATTAATTTCAACAACTTTCTACTATTTTCCATTGAGCAACAACAGTCATAAGCATGTTTCTCAGTCAACCATATGGTTTGTGATAAACAGACTTTAAATGAAGGTATTCATTCCATTTTGAACATCCACAAGATGTATTGCAAAGTAACAAGATTCATTAAGGGCTTGATTTAAATCCTATTGAAGTAAATGAAAAAAAATGAGAAATAGAAAGTCCTGTCTACTTCAGTAAGCTTTGGATAAAGTTCTACATTTACTGTTAAATTTTTCAGTAAAGTATAACTATCCCAAGTAGACTCAAATTTGCAGAATTTCATCTTTATGATTAACTCAAGGAACAATTATTCTAAAAAAAGTGAGAAAGCATAACAAATTCAATACTTCAGTCACTCTATCAGCAATTTTACCTAGAGATTTAATCATTTTTAAACCACTTGCTTCATATTCTCAACCTAGATTAAGAGAAAAAGCTTTGCCAGGCTGGAAATTTCCCCAACATCATATTTTAATGGTGACAATGACAACAACTCCTTTTTATAGGCATAAAACTATAACTACATTGGACTCCTCTTCCTAGAGTACAGATTCTCACAGGGATAGAAGCTCATAAAAACTCATAATATAATATATTTGTTAATCTCTAAGGTGCCACAGGACTGATCATTGTTTTTAGAGTACGAATATTTGACGTAACAGACTGAATATATTTCTAGCGTCTGCAGCCTCCACAGTATACTCTTTGACTTAACGGATGGTCCTATCCACTTCATATTTGCTGTCTTACTCATCCCTGTTTTGAATATAATCTATATTGTCATTTCAACTATGTGAGGTGTTCACCCTCACACTTGGAATTAGCTGTTCTAACTAGACCACTAATTTGAACTCTGGAAGATCGACAGCAGCAGCTTCAATCTTCCTCTTTAGTGTAGACATTCCCTTAGAGACTAACAAATATATATATATGGAAACAGGAGCTTTTGTGGGAGAAATCCACTTCTTCAGATGAAAGTACTTTCTTGATAGAAACCAAGTTCAGTACAGTTGGTTTGAGTTGCTTACAATACTTTATTTACAACAGATTATTACTAGTTAAAACAATCTTTGCAGCCTGCCAACAACCCTCCCCCCCCCCACACACACACAAACACACATACACAAAAAGAGCTTCCCTTCATAAGAACTTGTGGGCATTACAGAAACTGAAATTGTGTAAAGAGTATGACTTTGATTACTCAGAAAATATTTACACTGAGGCTAAGTCTAGACTGCAGGCTTCTTGCGCAAGAAGCTTTTATCGGAAGAGATCTTCCTCAAGAGGGCATTCACACTGAAAAAGGGCATCAAAAAGGTGATGCACTTTTTTTGAAAGAGAGCATCCAGACTGCTTGAACACTATCTTGAAAGTAAGCTCTGATTACTATGCACAGAATGGTCACCAGGGCACCTGTGCTTTTTCCTCTTTCCTCTTTTTGTGCAAAAAAACCCTGTTCCCTGTCTACACACACCTTTTTGCAAAAGAGTAAGTGTAGCCGGGCTGATGGCAATGCTCCCACGAGATGCATGGGCGTGCCCAGGGGCAGCTCTGGCTCCATGTGGCTGAGTGCTATGCTGTCCCGAGTGCGGGCATTCAGGGTATTCCAAGACAGGACTGCTTTGCTGTCCCTCATCGAGGTAGACAAGCAAGCAGGGAACCCTGAGAACTGTCTGTCTGGGGTAGGGGTAGGATCTTTAAGCACGGAGCTCAGTTAGCCTCAGGCAGCAGCCCCACACATTAAGACCTAACCTGATGCCCTGCCAGCACTGGTTACGGCCAGCCTTAACTTCGGTTCAGGGTCCACTCAGTGTGGATGCACTAGCTGTGAAATAGCAAAACGCTATTTCGAAATAGTTTTTATGTATAGCTGCATTATTTCAAATTAACTTAATTCGAATTAACTATTTTGAATTAAGTTAACTCAAATTAACGCTGTAGTGTAGACATACCCTAAGGTGTTACTTGTGCTTATGTAGATATTTCTGTTAGGTACAAAAGCAGAATAAAAAGATGTGGAAGAGCACCAGTTTCTGTGCAAGCCCACAGTTAAGCACTTGGCAACCTGCAGCCCTCGGACTTCATGCAGCCCATCAGGGTAATCTGATTGTGAGCCACGAGACATTTTGATGATGTTGACCATTCTCAAGCACCACCACTCCCAGCTCCCAATACCCATAGTTTGACATTCCTGATCAATGAGAGCTGTGGGAAGCAGTGGCCAACATGTCACTGTGGCCCCTTCACGTGCATGCTCCACCCCCATATCTCCCATTGGCCAAGAACAGAGAATCATGGTGCGGGGAGTGTGGGAAGCAGTGCCTGCAGATGATAAATGACAGAAAGTGTTTCTCAGGCCACAATCAGATTACCCTCATAAGTCACAGGTTGCACCACAGTCATAGATACATATATATATTAGTTATCTCTATAGGCTGTTCTCACATTGGCTTCCATTGTGATGATGCAGGGGGATGTCCTGCATTTACCCCTTAGAAAATTAGGGAGAATATCATAATCATTTCAACTAGTGCCTCTCCCCATTACAGCAAAACTACTAGAAAACTGAGACTTTCAAATTCTCACTCTCAGCAATTGTGTGTCAACAATCAGCATTGGCTGTTTTTCTTCTATGCTCCTTAACTTGTTTCTTCTTAAAACCACAACATCCAAATGTGTGAGGGGGAAAAAAAAATCACAGCTATTAAAATTGTACTCTGATATTGCTATAAGCTGAATTGATTTGTTACATAAAATTTCTGCTGACCGTTCAAAATGTTATCTGCTTGTTTAAGAACTGTATGCAAAGAATTATGTAAGAATAGCTGTCTTTATTGCTATTCTCTTTTGATTTCTGAAAAAAAACTATGTAATAAAACATCCAGAGTCTTAATTATAGATCAAGTTACTCTTTTTTTCTATCAGTGTTGTTATTCATGCGGACACGTTATAGCTCTGTCAAGGTACATCTCTGCATTCTCATGAGACAACAATATCAACATATGGTGATTCCCTACAAATCCTGCATCTTGGCAGGGAGTTAGAGATGATGCGTTGGTGGTCCCTCCTAACCCTGTGGCTCTATGTTTGCATCATCTGTACACCTTGCTATAGTCTGAGCCCATTAAATAGTCCCCATCCTTATAGATTTCCAATTTTTGAGAGCCCACAAACCACCTTTTCATATTTCCTTTTGACCAAGCATCCCTAGTCAAACTTATGGACGTATATACATTAAGTATTTGATTTTAATATGCGCAGATACAGGACAGAGACTGCTATGGTCATTGCTAATTTCCATAGGTGGAAAAAGTCAATATTTCTAAATGTAATGATTACTAACCAAGATTTAATGAGTATCTTACAAAATAAATATTCTAACTATCAAAAAAGTACTTATTGTCCATATTGAAAAACAATGTGGAAATATGAAGGTATAAAAAAGGAAGTAGTAAAATTTGTATTCTGCCTAAATTAAAAAAAATTATGGAGGTATCTCAAGATATTGTAAGGGTCACTCAGGTCTTTATTAAATAAAAACTGGGAGACATTTTAAATTGAGAAAAAGCTTGGGAGTAGAACTGGCTTCTTTAAATATTTCAAAGCAATTTTTAAGGGCCAGTTTCAGATCCCCTGCCTTGTGTAATGTGGCAGTTCCTCTACAAACAGTCCCACTGAATTTTGAGGGAATAATTCTAGAGTAAAAGACTATCCAAAATGAGCAAAGCAATCAAATTCTGGTTGTAAACAACACCAGTGCAGAAAATTCATAATCAAAGAGGTTAATTTATTCAAACAATTGGTTAGATGAGAGCAAGTGTAAGAAAATGTATGTTGGTAGTAGATAATCCACAGGTGTATTTGAAAAAGCAAGCATGAAAAGGTCAGCTATGACTGAGCAAATATCATTTATATCATTAGTGAACAAAGAAATTGAACACTGTTTCTCACACTGTTTATTTTGTTGCTTTATGGGCTGAATCTTGTTATTTTTTAAACTAATGGATATTTTCCACGACATCAAGAGATTAAAGGTGGATCCTATGGCATCACATTTATTTATGCACTAGTAGATCTACCCTGCATTGTTCGGGTCCTTAACTAAGTTTTTTTTTTTTGTTTAAATCATTGCTCTGGGGTAGGGCTGGGGATGCAAGCAGCTCCAGGGAGAGAGGACTACCCCAGCCATCCTCAGTACAGCAGTTTTGGGTCAGATGAGATGTTCCTGTCCATGGCCATTGCAGCTGAAGCAGACACTGCTGTGGAGTGGTACATGCTCCTAGCTGGGGGACCGACAGACAAGCAGACATACAAACAAACAAACTCTCTGAAATATATAGTAGAGAGTTGTTCTTTTCCCTGCTGATGCTCTCTGCTAGCCCAGTGTGTTTATAGCTGTCCCAGTTTCCATCTCTAGCCCCTTGTTGCTCCCCTGTAGTCATTCTGCAGTATAACATTCCCTCCTACCAAACCACTCCCTTTCCATTTTATGAGAAACAGTCAGATTCCAGGCACATCACATTGACATGGCAAAACCATCCCCTTGCCTTGCATTAAGTTATGATAAAAGGAAGCTTCATACCAAATTTGGTGGTCCTAGCTCTTAGCATTCAGGAGGAGTTCTTGAAAAAAAAATGGCTTCATAGATGGATGGACAGACACACAGATGCATAAACTCTATAAAATATATAGTACATTTGCATGACAATATTTTTCATCTTCTACCTAGATATGACTTTTACATTTAAATTTAATTGAAAGACTGTCTTAAGTAGAGAAAGGTCTGTAAAACAGAAAATAAGTGATCTCACTCATATGTGAAGTCTGGTTATTCGTATGATTATTTTTTAATTTCATACGGTTAAATTTAAAAAGCTTGAGGTAGACGGTGAGGAATAATATTATATATTTTGTTATATAATCCAAACGTGTAAGTCATTAACTCTCAGAGGGGTAGACATGTTGGTCTATATCTGCACCCACCAACTGCTGTGCACGAGCCACATCCAACCTAACTGAATTGGCCTCATTAACACTGCTCCTACACTTCATGCATAACCTATTTCTTTTGATATGCTCATGTAGACATATTAGAAGATTTCCCTGGCATTGCTTGGATCCTTCAGAGCAGGAGGTTGAGGGCATGAGGGGTGCAGGAGTCAGGGCAAGTGCATGGAGATATGAGGGCTCAGGGTGGGGGGCTGGTGGTGTGGGGCTGCAGGATTCAGGGCACGGGGTAGAGAGCTCAGGGCAAGGGGGACTGCTGCTGGTTGCGCCCTAGCACCAGCCCAGGGCAACGGAAGCCATGCTGCCCAGCTGTTGGCTGCTCCCTGGGGCCAGTCCAAGGCAATGGGGCCATGCTGCTCAGATGGTAGCTGTTTCCCTGGGCTGGGCTTTCAGAGGCTGCATTGCCCATCCAGTAGCTGGTCTGCAGCTTTCTAGGGCTGTCAGGGAAGCAATGATCTAATTCCTAGGTTGGCCAAGGTAGCAAACATAAGAACATAAGAACGGCCATACTGAGTAAGACCAAAGATCCATCTAGCCTAGTACCCTGTCTGCCAACAGTGGCCAATGCCAGATGCTCCAGAGGGAGGGAACACAACAGGTAATCCTCACATGGAGGGTACACTGCCTGGATCGGGGCTGCTCTTGGCTCTCCTGGGATGCTGGGGTAGAGAGGATGCACTTGCTTGCTGTTCCCCTGTTGTCATCCTGGAGTATAACTGTCACTGCTACCAGACCTCTCTCCCTTTCCAGTTAATGAGAAACAGTCACATTCCATGCACATCCCATTGTCATGGCATAAACCCTGAACTTGCTTTAAGTTATGCCAAAAGGAAGTTGCATATCAAATTCAGTGGTTCTAGCTCTTACCATTTACAGACAGACTCACAGATAGATGGATAGACAATGGATGCACAAACTCTCTCAAATTTATAGTAGAAAAATATATCCTTGCCTCTGTGATTTAGACTGCATGCTTCTGATGAAGTGGTTATGCTCAAATAAATCTGTTAGTCTTAAATGTGCCACCTATGCAAATCTATTCTGCTGTTCTGCTCTGTAGCATGGTGACTCTTCCTAGTCTAAAGGTGAGTACAGGATACATGGCTACATATTCCGTTAGGCCTAGAAATTTAAATGAGCTATATAGGAAGGATACGTGCTTGTAATGAACGAACAAGTGAAAGCAACCCAAGTGGAGCACATATTTGTGAGCTTGGCTCTTTGAAAAAAAATGAATATACATCAGAGTACGATGTGGCAAGTTTAATAAGATAGATTTTAATAAAGTTACTATGTAGCTGCTGCACTGTAACAGCTATTAATTTATGCCTATTCATATAGTCCATGCTTCACAAATATTTGACATCTGATGTGCTTAGAAAAACTAGATTCCCTTGGTTTTCAGAGTAAATTAATCTAAAATTCTTGGCAGTATATAGGGCTGGAATAGGAATTACTCAATAGCAAATAGTCTCAGGAGCTCAGGAGAGCACGCTGGGAGGTGTATTGTCTGCATTTTACTTTTCATCAAGCATGTGAATTCTTGGAGCAGATGGTGTTCTTTGGGCACAAGGAGCCACAGTTATACAGGATCTTAGCAACCTCATCTTCAGAGAGAGAGAGACTGAACTAGTCAGAGGCTAAAAATCCAACTCACCGAAGGTACATCTACACAACAGCCTTATTTCGGAATAACTGGTGTTATTCTGAAATACCAAAGAGTGCACCTACTCAACAAGACATTAATTTGAAATAATGTCAAGCTGGAGGCAGGAGCGCCCCAAGGCCGGCTGAGGCAGCTGGCACCCCAGGTGGAAGGCGTGATTGGTGCCCCCGCCTGCACGGCCATCAATGGCTGTTACGTAATCACAGGATGCCTGGGCCGGTAGCGCCCTAGGCAACTGCCTAGTTTGCCTAGGCTCATGGGCCACCCCTTGCTGGAGGACTTCTTACTCTGACTCCTGTAACCCTTATTTCACGAGGATTAAGGGAAGTTGAAAGAAGAGTATTCTTCTTCGATTTCCTGCTGTGGAGACAGGGCCCAAAGCTGAGTTAATCTATTTCAACTTCAGCTACGCAATTAATGTAGCTGAAGTTGCATACCTTAATTTGACTTTCTCCCTGATGTGTAGACATGCCCTACAGAATTGCTAAGGCTTGGAACTGGCCCAGAACTTTTGGGTCAAATGAAATAAATACACATAGGCAACTATGGATACGTCTACACTGAATGCTTATTTTGAAA
The DNA here is from genome assembly GCF_052426305.1 of Pelodiscus sinensis. Taxonomy (NCBI): domain Eukaryota; kingdom Metazoa; phylum Chordata; order Testudines; family Trionychidae; genus Pelodiscus; species Pelodiscus sinensis. The sequence goes on from NC_143052.1 coordinate 207,766,615, forward strand.
TAAGCTATTCCGGGAAAAAAACACAGTGAAATAGCTTATTTCTAAATAGCATGCCTACACAACAAGGAAGCCTCAAAATTAGTCTGAGGCAGGCTTCCCTAATATGAACATACTACCTTGATTTAGCGCCCCAGGAGGCACTGGAGAGTAATTAGTTTGAATGACCCTGGGGAGGAGCAATTTCAAAATAGCATCAGGGTAGTGTCCACACTACTGATATTCTAAAATAGCTATTTGGAATAGGCACTATTCCTAGTGGAGGGTTAACAGAAGTTAGAATAAACCAGCCATTACTTTGAATTTATTTTGAAATAATGGAATTGCTGCATAGATGCTCACATTGTTATTCCGAAATAACACTGCTGTGTAGACCCACTGTGATGGGGTGAGGAAACCCTATACTAGTAGGGAGACCCCCGAGGGGACGGACATGGGAAAAGGCGGGACTCTCACCAGCACGATGGCCGGTGCAAGCCACGAGAATGCCAGTGCATGCAAGTCTGGGAGGACTGACTCTGGGACGCAAGGGGCCGTTCCCGGAAGTACGGAATGACTCAGTTGGGCAGGAAACAGTGGGGATTGGACAGAGTGGACTCATAAGAAGAGTGCAGCAGGCCCAGAGAAGGATCTGGCATCTGGAGATGGGGAGGTGGAGCCACTCGGACCCAGTGAGCAGCCCAGGGACGAGTCTGCACCAGGGTGAGGTCTTAGGGGGGTGAGGAAGCCACCCAGGGCAGGCAAGTGGAACCTATGGGCTGACGAGTTGCGGCAGACAGCCCTGTCAGTCACGTTGGGGAAGAAACTCCCCACCTTAGGGCCCTGGGTTGGGACCTGGAGAGAGGGCAGGCCAGGTCCCCCTCGCTCCCCTCAGCAGGGCTGGTCTGTGTGGAACACGGCTTAAGGAATAAAAGCCCCGAGGTGACGTTGCGGTCCAGAAAGTGAGGTTGAACCCCATATGGGAGGGGACTGAGCCCCTTACACGTGGTGGAGAATGTGGGTACTAGACCCAGCCCCGGATGTAGGGCCCCCATAGGGCCAATAGGTCCCAACTTAATTAGGAACTCGGGTTTGTGTTTTGAGAAAAGCAGTTAGAGATGGATGTAACAAAGCTTCTGAAATGGCTGATAGAGAACCAATGCCAGCAGCAGCAACAAAAGACACAGATCATACAGCAGCTGGCCTCCCAGTACGAGGAGCAGCTATGGCAGTTGATCCGAGAGCTGAATGAACAGCAGCAGGCAACTGTGAGGGCCTGGGCTGGGGGGGATCTGCCATTAAGAGGTGAGGAGGGCTTGACTGTGGGATCACAATTGCCTATCAGGCTGGCCAAGTTGGGACCTGAAGATGACCCCGAAGCCTTCCTAGTGACCGGGGAAGAAGGTACGTGATGCTATCAGGCTGCTACCCTGAAAGTTGTGGGATACAGTATGGAGAGAGCTGAAAATGATGTTACAGTGCGGGGGACGATAGAGGAGCCCCACAATGACTAGTGGAACCCAATAATCCTGGTGCCTAAGACGGATGGCTCAACTTGATTTTGTATTGTCTTTCGAAGGGTAAATACCCTTTCCTATTTCGATGCCTATCCCACACCCGGAGTAGACGAGCTCCTAGAATGACTGGGGCAGGCACAGTACCTTTCAGATACTGTTCTTACAAAGGGGTATTGGCAAATACCATTGTCCCCTGACTTTAGGGAGAAGATCGTGTTTGCCACACTGTTCGGCTTCTCCCAATTTATCACCATGCTGTTCAGGCTCCACGGGGCAACCTCCAAATTCCAGAGACTGATGAACCAGGTTCTATATGAACATTGACAATATGCGGCCGTGTATATTGACGATATTATTATTTTTAGTACATCTTGGCCGCAGCAGTTGGGAGCCATACTTAGGCTGTGTCTAGACTGGCAAGTTTTTCCGCAAAGTCATCTGCTTTTGCGGAAAAACTTGCCAGCTGTCTACACTGGCCGCTTGAATTTCCGCAAAAGCACTGACGATCTCATGTAAGATTGTCAGTGTTTTTGCGGAAATACTATGCTGCTCCCATACAGGCAAAAGTCTTTTTCTGAAAGACTTTTGCACAAAACGGCCAGTGTAGACAGCAGAGATTTCTTTTCCACGAAAATGGCGATCGGGGCTTTTTTGTGGAAAAGCGCATCTAGATTGGCCACGGACGCTTTTACACAAGAAGTGCTTTTGCAGAAAAGCATCCTGCCAATCTAGACGCTCTTTTCCAAAAATGCTTTTAACGGAAAACTTTTCCGTTAAAAGCATTTCCGGAAAATCATGCCAGTGTAGACATAGCCTTAGAGTATTGGCAGAAGCCGGTTTAACAGCTAATCCAAAGAAGTGTTGGTTCAGTCATCACTTATTGAGGAAAGGGAAATGAGTCAGGAGGAAAGGCCAAGACCTGTCTTAAGGGGGGAAAAGAGTGTGATGGGGTAAGGAAACCCTGCACTATCAGGGAGACCACTGAGGGGATAGACACGGGAGAAGGTGGGGCTCTCACTGGCACGGCAGGAGGAAAAGCGGCGGCCGGTGCGAGCCACAAGAATGCCGGTGCATGCGTGTTCAGAAGTACGGGGTGGCTCAGTTGGGCAGGGAACAGTGGGGATTGGATGGAGGAGGACGAGAGGACCCATAAGAAGGGCGCAGTGGACCCAGAGAAGGGTCTGGCATCCGGAGATGGGGAAGTGGGGCCACTCGGACCCAGTGAGCGGCCCAGGAACAAGCGTGCACCTGGGTGAGGTCTTAGCAGGGTGAGGAAGCAACCCAGGGCGGGCAAGTAGAGCCTGCAGGCTGACGAGTTGTGGCAGACAGCCTCGTCAGTCAGGTTGAGGAAGAAACTTCCCATCTTAGGGCCCTGGGTTGGGTCTTGGAGAGAGGCGGGCCAGGTTCCCCTAACTCTCCTCAGCAGAGCTTGTGTATGTGGAATGCAGCTTAGGGAATAAAAGCCCTGAGAAGACGTCGCGGGCCAGAAAGTGAGGTTGAACCCCGTATGGGGGCAGGGGACTGAACCCCTAAAGGGGGAGCTCGACCCCTTACACCCGCCCTATGAGAAAAGGAGCTGTCAGATGCCCAGTGTACAATACATCAATCCGAGATAGCTTTTAGAAGAGTTGCTTCCCATTTTTAGAACAGTTTCAGATGAAATAGTGATTCTTCCCATGACAAAGCAATAGACTTTTCTTTGATACAGAAAAGTTGCTTCAACTGCAAAGCAGGAATCCTAGTCCCAAGTTCTTATCAACCTGGTACTATGAGAGTAATTGCTGCCCTCAGAAACATTTACACCAAATATATGAATATGTATTATATAATTATATGGAAAACAGCATGACTTCAGTTAACATTCATATATTTATGAATTTGTTCCAAATACATTACACAGAAAGGAAAGAGTGAAACACTCATGAACGGTTAAAGCAGGCAGCCTACATGAGCATAGACTACTATTTCAATTATTTTTAGTTTGCCCTGAATTACAGATGGCATGACACAGGCCAGATGTTAGCATGAACAGTTGTTTTTCATTTGAATCTTTCTGTGAAAAGCAAAAGACTTCCTTGGGCATTATAAAAAATTAATCAGACAAGAGCTCAACCCCAGCCTTGCCCCTGAACATTGTCTGATATTCTTTACAGCCGATAGACTTTTTTGAGGAAGCAGGGTTAGTTCTTTTGCATTTTAAATTACTAATGTTGCTGTACTGCTTTCATTTTGGATTTTTTATTCCATATTATATGATCTTTTGGCAAAGCTAAAATTGTCTAAATCAAAACTTTGTTGGGTTATGTATTATATTTGCACCATTCCATAGATCTGATGTACTCAATTAAAAATGTACTCTTAAAATAATGCACAAAAATTTACTAATGCTTCAGTTATAACTGGATCATTAAAGTTTGTCAGGCAAACCCAATCATCTATAGATGGACATGAATTTCTTTACTTCTATTTATTTTTAATGCATGTTCATATCCCCTTTTATGTTTGTGCTTATAGTAGATACAGATATAAAATATTAGTAATGACACACTTTTATATTATTTCCAAGAAATCTCTACTATTCTTAATGATTAAAAAGCAATGTAGTCCATCCATACTTATTCAAGATACCTTCTTCATCTCTAATCTTCTATGCTGTTTTCCCTATTTTTTACATACAGAATTATACTGTCCACCCATTGGGACAGTCTAACAAAATATTGCCCTTTAATTCCAAATTTAGTAGAAAATAAATATATTACCAATACTGTTACACCCTAAATAATATATTCTAAACTTATCCAACATTATTTCTTCAGTGTTACATAACACATATCTTCAAAAGACTGAGCAGAATATTCATTTTTTAGAAGCACAGTTAAATGAACTGAGCAAGCAAATAGGAACTAAAATTCATTAGTTTTAGGTATAACTAGACTCTCTAGCCCAATGAAATGTTGTGTGGTCTTCTTAACCGTTTCCATATCAGCATAGAAGGTGGGTTAGTGGTTATAACCATATCATGACCATTATGTAAATCCTAAATAAATTGGTTTTGAACTAAAGGATTCTCTATTAAGATTGGGATATATAGAGGAATGTACATATACCAATCTGAAGTCTTTGCTAGGGAGAAAGAAAGAAATTCATACAAAAAGAAAAAACAAAGCATTAAGTTATCACAGAGCTATCAGGGCATAAAATTGAGCTGTGCTAAAATTATCAGGGGATATTGCCTACAACATTTCACAGTGTTTCACCCCTCAAAACATCTTTTTTTGCACTGAAAACTTGCAAAGTGTCTTTTCTCGTCTGAAACCCATCTTTGCTTGCAAAATGATTCTAGTCTTCAGTGGAATTTGGATCTTTTGGGACACTGAAAATGTATACATCCAAACAAAAGTCTTCCCACACATGACAGTCAAGTTTGAGAGTTAAAATACATTTTTTTGTTTAGGTATTTAACATGGTTTCTTTCAGAGCCAAAACTCTTCTTGATATAGAGAATTGTGGTGAAGTAGTGGTGGTAAGTGAGACTGTCAATTCCTTGCATACAAATATTTTGACAGCAAATACTTCTGTATTTTGATAGCAATTTCTATGCTCTTGTTCCAGGACTCTCCTCCTCCCCTACTCACACTGTGACTTGTCCCCCTGAATCTCACAAACTCACTTCCTCTATCTGGGCATCTGTCAAGTTTGCATGATGATCAACTGGCAATAGCAAACAATGCTCAGTTTTGCCAAAATTCAGGACATCTAGGGCAGGATTTGAAAAGGGGACTGTCCTAGCCAAAATGGGATATATGGTAACCCTGTAGTATGATGTAGTATGAGCCATCCAGATAGCACAGGAACCTGCGGGAGGCTCCAGATCCCCCTCCCGCCATGGGTGAGTTACTGGGAAGCCCATTTCCCTTCCTCCCACTCCTGGGTGTACTATCCAGATGGTCCAGGACTCCCCATAGCAGCATAGGCTCCCTAAGCAGCTTTTACCACTACCCAGCCAGGTCAGGACACAGATTCATGAGTTGAAGTGGAGGAGCAGGAACAGGGCTGTGTGACAATGGATATCTGAAGGGCCTAAATGTTCTTTGTGCCCAGAGCTCCAATAAACCTTAATTTACCTCTGGAGACCACCTCCTCACATACAAAACAAGCTCAAGTTATTTGCAGCATCAGAACTATTTCTCAGCAAAGAACAATTACATGAGTTAAAGATTCTAAGAAAAGACAACATGAGAGTACTTTGGTAATAAATTCAGAGACATCGGCATCTCCAGGATTCCAGTACAGAGTGTATGCATGCATATATGTGCATCATATAGTCTGGTCTACAGTGAAGATATCATGTCATCCACCTCCCCTCCCCCCGAGAAAAGCAGTTAATATGACCTCATCCCCAGGGTAGAGAGCATTAAGTTGACAGGAGAATTCTGTTGACCTAACTGTTGCCTCTCAGGGTGTACCTAAACTGACTGTAGAACCCTATTTGTAGTGTCTTCACTGCAGCGCTACAGAGATGAGCTTCACTGCAGTGTTTTCTAAGTGTAGACAAACCCTATTTCCCCATGTAGAAACTAAAATGACCCAAGTCGTTATTTAATTAGATGGGGTATGTCTACACTACCCCGCTAGTTCGAACTAGCGGGGTAATGTAGGCATACCGCACTTGCAAATGAAGCCCGGGATTTGAATTTCCCGGGCTTCATTTGCATAAGCGGGGTGCCGCCATTTTTAAAACCCCGCTCGTTCGAACCCCTTGCAGCGCGGCTACACGGGGCATGAACTAGGTAGTTCGAACTAGGCTTGCTAGTTCGAACTACCGTTACTCCTCGTGGAATGAGGAGTAATGGTAGTTCGAACTAGGAAGCCTAGTTCGAACTACCTAGTTCGTGCCCCATGTAGCCGCACTGCATGGGGTTCGAACGAGCAGGGTTTTAAAAATGGCGGCACCCCGCTTATGCAAATGAAGCCCAGGAAATTCAAATCCCGGGCTTCATTTGCAAGTGCGGTATGCCTACATTACCCTCCTAGTTCGAACTAGGAGGGTAGTGTAGACATACCCCAAAAGATTAGTTTGAGTTCAAAGTGCGTTATTCCAAAGCTGCTAAGTGTCTGATTCAAGGATTGTTTCTGTATCTGTGTAAAAGTGGCAGAAAGACTTAGTTTTAGTCTGGGAAGGGAAATAAATAAAGTAAATAGAGATTAAAGCATGTATACACTACCGCTTATGTTGGCAAAATGAATATTGCTCCAAGTTGTAAAAAAACCCCAAACTCTGAGCAACATAAATTTTGTGGGCACAGTGGTAGCGTGCATGGCACTATATTGGCTGGAGACCTTTTCTCACCTACACACTTCACACTGCTCATAGAGGTGATATTATTAAGTCAATGGAAGATCTTTTTCCCATGAGCATAGATTAGCTATCTGTGTGACCATACAGTGGCTCAGCAGCATCTGTATAGCTGTAGCACTGTAGGCCATGTTTACACTAGCAAGCTTAACATACATTCTATGTTCAGACAAATTGAAGGTGGAACACCAAAGCGAGAAACTAGAAAGAAACCATTCTAGAATTTTCTTAACACAAAGGCAAGAATTTAGCTCATCTTCTTGTCTTTAGCAGTCTCTTAGCTCAAACACTTAAATTACAAAAAAAAAAAAAAAAAAAAAAAAGGACTATGCAGCAATTTAAAGACCAACAAGATAGTTTATTAGGTGATGAGCTTTCATGGGCCAGACCCACATCCTCAGATCAAATTCTGGAAGAGAACTGGCACGACCATATATACCAAAGAAATACAATGAAAAAAATGAAAAAAAAGTGAACGTATAAAACTGACAAATCAGATTTAGAACTAAATGAGGGGGAGGGGGAGGGCCAGTATCTATGAGATAATGATACTAGGGGTGATAAATGGGAATATTACAAAAAAAGGCATTCTTTCTTAACTTTCCAGGGAGGTATTGAACTAATTCAGTCTTATAAAGTTAACCTTATACATATAATTATTGTAGTAACTGGCAAGCCACAGAAATTGAATTATTGATTTATTGGTTGAATTTCAACTGTAAACTTATTTTAATCATTGCATTATGTTATTTCATTAATTTAGGGAATCAAAGAAAATTATTGGCATATTTTGTTCAAACTTTTGTTGGCTTCATATTTGTTTGTTTATTCTTTTAATAAAAAAACATAAAAGCATAGTAGACTGGCACCTCAGTCAAAACTTCAACATGGAAAAACAGCCTATTTATAGGTATAGGTAAATACATCAAACAGCTCCTGGCCCAAATTTTAAGTATTTTATCAAAATCCTACTACTTAGTAGAGACTCTTGGTGTAAAGGGAACAATTTCTGTGCAGCTGACCACTGGTATTGTCGGGGATGTAACAGACCACTGAAAAGGATTTAGAAGCTCCTGAAGACACTCCCATAACCTGCTTTTCTACTGAAAACACAGATGGCAATAATCTCATTTCAATTTACAGAAAACTGGAAACAGTACTTGTCTATTAGAAAGTCAAAAATGATTTCAAACAATGATACACAAAAATAAAGCAGCCACATAAAAGAAATCTTTCGATCAGGCAGATTAATTTTGCACCCTAGCTTCATTTATTGTATGAAGTGCTAGAAGAGAACCTACAACTTGTCATTTTCCACTGATCCATATCCTTGACTGCAAGTTTTCTTCCTTCATAAGGAAGGAGGTTTCCTGAATTTGAGGGTGGTAGACAAGAAGTAAGTGGAAGGGAAAAAAAAGAGGTAAAACAAAAACAAACTTCTACTATAGTCAAACCTGAACCTTTTTTATTGTTTTTTGCTTCATCATCATTCAGGGTAAGTCTAGACTACATGGCTCCGTCGACAGAGCCATGTAGATGAGTTTACTAGACATAGGAAAATGAAGCGGCGATTTAAATAATCGCCACTTCATTTACATCAAAATGGCTGCCGCGCTGTACCGATCAGCTGTTTGGCGGCACAGAGGGGCAGTCTGGACGCGCCATGGTCGACAAGGGAAGCCTTTGTCGACTGCTCTAGTATGCCTTGTCTTTATGCAAACTCATCTACATGACTCTGTCGACGGAGCCATGTAGTCTAGACATATCCTGAGATATGGCAGTATTTTCAAGCAATTAAAGGCCTTATCATGCCAGGAGCTGAGAACCTCTTGATAGATATGGAACACCCTCAACTGATACTGATTCCCATCAGATTTGTGTGCCAACTCCCTTTGTTTAGAACCCAATCTTGAGGTTCCTAATACAATTATCATTGACTTAAATAAAAGGAAGATTACACCTTTTGTATGAGTCTTTAAAAGTCCTTCTTCCCAAAAGGACCTCTTGTTTGAATTAAGCTAATCCAAATGAATCTGCAAATTGTTTTGACACAATTGTCTGTTTTATAACAGCACACCAGACAGCTTTCTAAAATAAGTTAAGCATTCATATCATTGCAATAAAATTATAGAACTGACTGCAGGAACATTTATCTTCCAAATATATTGCTATGTCATAATGAATTAGCATATCGATCCAATAATTGTCTTAGTAGATGCAAGATAACTGGTTGTTCAGAAACTGACAAAAATATAAATCTTACAAAACAGAGACAGGAGATGTGCATTTTACATGAATATGATAGTAGCAAGTATTACCCTGAGCAAAAGTATCAGCAGATTTCAGCATTGCAATCTAAAGCATGACCTTCTCCTTTTATGCTAAGTTGCTTTTTATATCTCCTTTGTTCACATAATGTTGATATCACTTCTTTCCTCAATTTTTCAGAAAGGAAAAATCAGCAAGTGTTTTAAATTTGATCTACAAAATATTTCATCGGATGGAATTTACTTCAAGTTTAGTGGCAAAACACATTTTAATGGGCAGATGCTATCATTCTATTTTTATATATCTGTTGTTCTGTAATACTTAGCAACTGAATACATTTTAAAAAAGAAAAACTATCAATCCCCATGTTTGTCCTTGTTTTTCCTTCTCCTCCTCGGTTTCATTAATTTACATAAAAATGACAGCATAATAGTCAACAAATCCATTTTCTGCAACACATATTTCTGATCAAAGGTCATTTTTGCAATGGTTCAGGCTGTATACCTTAATATACCAATCAGTGACATTGCAGCTAACCCTAACCTACCCATTGGCACCTTATGACCATAAAGTTATTTGAAAGAGCTACTAAAATCTCAGTGACTGATCTATGCAAGTATATCTATTTGCATCTTTTTGGCTTTATATTTCTCGTGTCTCATTTACTTTAATTAATTTTGACAAAAAGAAATTTCACAAGAATTATACATGTTGATCTATACACTGACCGGAACTACACATTAGTTTCTAAACAGGATTTAAACTGTTTGTTTTTTGGTGGTTATAAGGATCTTCAAGCCACATCAATTGTTAATGAAAAGCTTACATTTTGTAATAAACCACAACTAGAGGTCAATAAAACCAATATACTCCTATAGTTTACATGCTGTGTATCCTTTTGTTACTTTAAAACATTTGCTCCCAGTTTAACTACCAAGGCACTGCACCTATGGAAGGATTTTCCCATATGCATTTTAATAGGAAAAAGACAGAGAGAGTCATAGCTGCATCTGACTGCTATTATCTGACCCTATGATTACTGTCCTCAGCATATCAGGTTTAACATGGTATATATCATCCTTTTAATTGTCTTTTGACAGGAACATGAAGAGGATGACACAGATGATTAAAGGATATACAGAATGGATAAATATATGAAATCCTGGCTTCATTGAAGTCAATGGGATTTTTGCCATGGACTTGAATGGGACTTACAAAAGACTATCACCCTATCTCCATGAATAATAATTAATTAGTCAAAAGCTTCAGAGGGGTAGCTGAGTTTGTCTGTAACAAGAAAAACTTAAAACACAATAAATAGTCTAATAACACCTTAAAAAGTAAGAAAACATGTAGACGGCATCATGAGCTTTTGTGAGCACAACCCACTTCATCTGAGGAAGGAGGTTGCGCCCACGAAAGCTCATGATACCATCTACATGTTTTGTTAGTCTTTAAGGTGGTACTAGACTATTTGTTGCTGTTTTTTAATTTTTTTCCTAATTAATTAGTCATTGGGCCTAGGATAGATAGTGAGAATGACACTCCATAGCCTGTTACTCAGGCTCTCATCTTCACTGTGAGACATAATTTGAATTTCATTAAAAAAATACTCATATTTCAGTGTACTATACACCGTGGAACAGCATTACTTGAAGAGGCTGGGAAAAACCAACTGCAGAATATCCCATAATCTAGTAGTTAGCACACTATTATGAGAGCTCAGAACCCTATGTTCAAATCCTCTCTCTCCATCAAGCAGGGAAATTAATTGAATGGAGGTTTCCTACATCCTGGGTGAGGTTCCTGAAAACTGAACTAACTGAATTCTTAAATGCAAATAAATCATCTGTACCCAACACTTTCTTTTATCTGCAAGAAGTTAAAAAAAATTAATTTCTTCAGACACACTAGTTAGTTAAACTAACTATTAGTATACACTATTATTTATACCTGCCCCTGGAATTTCCACTACATGCATCTGACGAAGTGGGTCTTTGCCCACGAAAAGTTTATGCTCCAATAAATCTATTAGTCTATAAGGTGCCACAGGACTCCTTGTCGCTTTTTCAGATCCAGACTAACACGGCTACCCCTCTGATAGTTAGTTAAAATTCAGCCTATTGTTTGCGAACTACTCACTAGTTTTGGTAAATCCGTTGTCACCTGAATCACTTCATGGAAAAGGCTAACCTTTTTGAAGTCAGTGGCAAAGCTCCCATTCACTTCAACTAGAGCCAAGATTTCACCAATGGTATTTTTCTGCTTCACTGAGATGACAGACTTTATTTTTAAAAAGAAGAGCTGCAAATAGTCTTTTTCATTCAAGAATACTGTTTTCCCACACACACCAGTATGGGTATTCCGTATTCATAGGGGGGATAGTCATTCACCAACATTTTGTGTAAATGTTTGCAGATGATAAATAAGAGGGCATGATTATGACCAAACTGAACAGCTATTTGTAATTCAAACAGTAGTGTTCAGGAAGTTCTAGAGTGGGAGTACACATCCCACTCTTAGAAGCTGAGTCTACTCAGTTCAAAAAAGTAGTTTACTATTTAAAACATTGCAATAATATCTATATATCCACTCCAATTTCTTTATCCTCGTTATAGTGATGGACATTGATGACTAGTGGTAGCACCGAGGAGGTGCAATGCTCCCATGTGTCTCTGCCAAAATCTTGATTGCTAAATGGGATGATCCCATCAGGCTTCCTCTCTCATATTTTGGGTGGCCTTACCTGTATCCTGTTACCTCACAGTCACGTATGGCAATTTGCATCTTTCAAACCACCTACCTCAAGAGCTTGTTCTCTTTTTCAATTGATTAGAATAACAGAGTTGTATGCTATTCATGTAACTGCCTTTGCCTATAGTTTATGAGGGTACGTCTACACCGCAATGCTATTTTGAGATATCAGAGTATCATGATATAGCTATCCCGTATCTTCACAGCAAGCCCATTATTTCAGGCTCGCTATTCCAACATCCTGGTAAACCTCATTCTACTAGGACTAAGGGACGTTTCGGAATAGCGCTTTATTTCGAAATTAGGCACTGTGTAGACAGCGCCAAATGACAAAATATCATATTTTGAAATAGCATCAAAATAAGTTACCCAATTTGCATAGCTCAAATTGTGTATCTTATTTCGAGTTACGGTGCAGTGTAGATGCACCCTAATAGAGACAATTTGTATGCTCGCTGATTTGCTAAATATCACTGGACAGATTCTGTTTGCAGTTAAACTTCTGAGGTTCACAACAGTGTATCTGGAAATGGGATCTAATTCCTCCTCCCTCCCCTTTTTTTAAATTCCATTTTGGCAGCAATCTGTTGAACAACTGAAATTTCATCTTTAGAACTACAACACACAACACAAACAGCATGTTTTCTATAAGGCAATGTGAAGGCCTAAATGTTCAAGTGTTTTTAGAGTTTATAATTAGCACTGATCTGGTTATAACTGCAGTAGGATCCGTTTTTACTGTATTATTTCATTGTTCTTTTTTTCCTGTTCACTGCATTCTTTTTATTTTTCCTTTGTTTATTCAACATCCTTGTGAAACCACCAGATGGCATTGCAGTGTTCATTTTATTTGGCATTCTTTATACAAACAAAAACTCATAGGAGCCTCACACTGATGTGAGGCTCCGTATTCTATTGTACTTCCTATTTCATTAATATTAAAAAAGCAGGATTTCCCAGTTCACCATCAATAGGCACACTGTGCCCCAATAACATGGGGAAAGAGAGTTTAGTAAACCTAATTTATTTGTAAACTCTCAGAGGGATAGCTGTGTTAGTCTGCAACTTTAAAAACAATGAGGAGCACCTTAGAAATGAACAAATATATGATATCATGAGCTGACCATGAAAGATCATGATATAAGATGCCAAAGAACACTGTTTGTTGTTGTGAAGAAAATGTTAGCAGCAATGCTTAGAATCATTTCCCCCGCCACTCATATTACCAGAGATGTAAAACCTGTGGGTAGGAACACTTTGGGAGAGGAGAGTTGACTCAGAGTTTAATTTTAGTTGCTCAATGAGATACCTACAGAGAAATCCTGGGAGTCAAGCTGTTTAGTAAACATTTAGTAAGAACAGATATAAGTAAAAGCAGATATAGCTCACTGCTAATGGAACCATGATAAGTTTTCTGTTCCTCTTACAAATAGGTTCTTTCACTACCACTATTAATTTTTAAAGGATCAGTTATGTTGTCTGTGGGATAGTCTACTTTAAACTCTAATACTCTCTTACTCAAAATAAACCAAAACCTCGAACTTCCTGATTTTTGTAAGTTGAAAAATAAATAGCATTCACTTTTAAAAAAATGCAATTCATCTGTATAGTGCAGCATTATACAATATTACCTGTGCTTTAGGAAACACTAATTTACAGTAAGATGCCTTAAGACTAAGGCCTGATACCATTGCTCACACAAGGTCTATCTAGATTAGAGTTTGAGTGTTCCAAAACCCATCATACTTGATTGTAAGTTATTTCAAATGAATTCAGAATTGTAAATTTTAGCCTAGGTTGTGCTGGACTAGGACTTGGGCTAACTGGAAGGCAAATTAATGTGTTAAAACAACTAAAACCTTTAGTCTAGATGGACCAATTTAGTATCTTAGGGTATGTCTACACTACCACCCTAGTTCGAACTAGGGTGGTTAATATAGGCAACCGGAGTTGCAAATGAAGCCCGGGATTTGAATTTCCTGGGCTTCATTTGCATATTGCCGGGCGCCGCCATTTTTAAATGTCCGCTAGTTCAGACTCCGTGCCCGCAGCTACACGCGGCATGGACTAGGTAGTTCGGATTAGGTTTCCTATTCCGAACTACTGGTACACCTCGTTCTACGAGGAGTAACGGTAGTTCAGAATAGGAAGCCTAATCCGAACTACCTAGTCCATGCCGCATGTAGATGCGGGCACGAAGTCCGAACTAGCAGACATTTAAAAATGGTGGCGCCCGGCAATATGCAAATGAAGCCCGGGAAATTCAAATCCCGGGCTTCATTTGCAACTCCGGTTGCCTACATTAACCACCCTAGTTCGAACTAGGGTGGTAGTGTAGACATACCCTTACACAGCAAATAGTTCTACAGAAGCTTGGGATGGTTTTCTGACTGTGTTACTCACTGGGCCTCATCCTGTTAGGTGAACATCCTCAGCTTCCATTGACTTTTCAGAAACAGCAGGGAACACTAAATACCTATATGAGGATATGTTCGGCATATATCAGGATCAAGCCCAATATGAACGAGGAAATAAAATCTGACTCATATTGTCACAGGGAACACAGCTCATCACTGAAGTACACAGCTCCAAATTCACATTTGCACAGCACAAAGGGATTCTTAAGATGATGTCTTTCCATAATACATCACCTGGATAATGCTGGATTAACTATATAAGAGGAAGGATGCAAAATGGCTGAGTCAAACATGGCTTTGGAAAAGTAAGTGAGCAGGATGGACTCACTCTTTCCCATAAAAACAAACTAATTAAAAAAATATGCCAGGGTATTGACTATGGAGTAGAAGAAGTCTCTCTTCATGTACCCCAATATTAAACAGTTTCGCCACTTAAATATCCCATTTGTTCCACACAAAATCTACTATCCTGGATCTCCTAAGGCTTTGGTGTGTGAGGGGAATGTGAGGACTGTCTTTCTCCTTCTCAGTTGAGGGCTGAGATTTTCAATAAGGTTTTTTTTTCCTTTTGCTTCTCACTTGTGTATGGCCCCCAACGGATTTTTGTGTTGCAATGGCTCCCAACCCAAAAAAAGGTTCCCCACCCTTGATTTAAAAAATATTTCTTAAATCACAACCTTCATGTGTACATATTGAAAAGTATGCAGACCAATGCAACCCTTCTCCTATAAGAGGAAGCATTAATCTGCTTTGTAAATCAATAGAGGCAATAATCAGAATGCAAGGTTAAGCAGCACATAATCTCTCTCTCTCTCACACACACACACACATCCCTGCTAAGCTTAAAATAAAATAAGAATATGGCTGGAAGTCTAATTTTTAACAGACTTCAAAAATTAAATTTTTAATTTTTTTCTAATTTATACTGACATCATTTACCAACCTTTCCTCCCAACCCCTACATTGTTCTAGATTATAACTAGAAAAGCAGTTAGCAGATCACGCCCATTACTGTTTTTATTAACAAATGTGGCTCACGACCTTGCAAGCTGCTCTACTTGTGTGTGGAATTATGCGGATCTTGATGCCCACATATAGCAGCTTGATGGATCAGAGCCATGGCTGGAAATGTATAATTTCTGTATGGAGAGACTTGTGATATTACTAATCTTAACCTTCTTAGCACTGCTGATAAAAAAAACCTTATGGAATAGAACCAGGAAGGAGAAAAAATCCAATCAGTATTGAAGTCAAGACAGATGTATCTATAACTTTAAGGGATAGACCTCAAATACATACAGCAACACATTTGTTTTTCAGATTCAAAACTTAGAAATATTCTCCACGAAGACACACAAGAGGGACATTTCAACTAGCACAGATATTAAATATCACAACGAACAAAGCTATAGCACAGCCTATTATATTTCTAATTGGTTTCTTAAATTAAGAGCAATTGAGAAGGAAGCCAAGGGGATATAACAGGCTTTTATTGATCACCATGTAACTTGATCTGATTATGAAAGGACTATGTTAAAATTTGTAACAAAAGCTTTTTCAAAACATATCATACGAAATGTGATTTTGAAGCCATATGATTCTAAAAATGTTGTGCTATTAAATATATTTCCTTATCTTTTAAGTATAATATTCTTGCAAAAACAAACAAGCAGTCTACATACAAATTAACTGAAAGGCAAGGAAGGAAAGATCCAGGTGATATAATAAAAACAATATATATAGATGGATGGATGGACACACATACACACAGACATATTCTGAATTAGCCAGAGCAAAGCCTTGAAGCCTGGCTCCCCACAGGTCTTCTTATGTTCCTATAATCAGGTGAGTACCCTAACTACCAGGTTATTAGCAATTCTGGGGTGACACTCTTCTTTTCATAGAGCGAGGAGGAGTGGTAACTTCCTAACAAAAAACATTGTCAAAACTGGTACATTGCAATGAACATTTTTAATAAAAAAAATAAAACTTGGGAATCAGAAATAAAGTTTGATTTTTTTCATATAAGCTTTAGCACTTACATCAACTTGACTGAACAGATAGATTAAAGTCATCCATACATATTTAATAAAATGCATTATATGAACTGCTAAAAAGTATTTTATTAAAATGTCAAAAAAAATTAACAGATCTAAACAGCAGTTGAAATATATTACCCAACACACTTCCTGCTAGCTCTTTTCTGTTCTATACACAGCTCTATATTAAATAACCAGCTCAGAAGTGGTAAAAAAAATCACCTTTATTATGTCCGGAGAATAGGCCACATATCCCATAATCATCAGAGCACACAGTGGAGGTGCAAAATTCACCCTCTTCCTGGAATTTTCATCCCTTGTTACCACTGGATTCCTCATAAAGCTTGACCCAAGCTTCTTTTCAATTTTTTTTGTTTCCTTTCTTATCCTCTTTGTCTTATTTTCTTACTCCCTCCTCCCCCAGCCCCCCAAAAAACCCCAAAACACTTTGTCCTCCATTAGTCTTAATGTAGGATTTTTACAACTAAACCTTGAGTGATACAGCTAAAGAATCCTGCATCCCTACATAAAGTCTTAATCCTTCCAGAGACCCCAGGCACTTTGTCAGTACAAATGCTGCCATTTCACCTATGCGCAATCAATCAGGGAATTATCACTTGCTTGAGCTGATGGTATAAATCATAAGATTATGCAAAACATACAAAACAGAGTTTAAAATATTTTACTCCAACCTTCCTGACTTCCCTTTAGCTCCTATTCTTGGGAGGGGAGGAGGGGTATGTTAGTCAGAAGATTACTATAGGTATAACATCATTACTTCTGTAATAGGAAGATCTTCACTGTCCTGTGAGACATGCATTACGTCTACACTGCAGAGTTTTTTCCAGAAAAATGGCTGTTTTTCTGGAAAAACTACACTTACGCCCACACTGCAATTGAGTTCTTTTGGCAGAAAGTTGAAAGAATGCAGGGGTTTTTCTGACAGAGGTAAACCTCTTTTTACGAGGAAGAAGCCTTTTTCTGAAAAAGTTCTTTCAGAAAGAGGTGTGTGTGGGCAGGGAAGAGGCCTCCAGGAAAAAACACAGGTGCCCAGGTGTCCACTCTGTCCATAGTAATCACAACTTAAATGCGAAATAGCATTCTATCAATTTAGACGCTATCTTTCAAAAAAGCAGATCACTTTTTTGATGCGCTTTTGCTGTGTGGACATTGTCTTTTGAAAGAAGTTTTTCCAGAAGATCTCTTCCAGAAAAGCTTCTTCCAAAAGAAGCCTGCAGTCTAGACATAGCCATGGAGATTGCTAATGACCCTTTTACGAAGTCTGCTGTGATACTGTACAACAAGTAACATATACCATGGAAGTGAAAAAAAGGGCTGAGAGTGGGGAGTCCATTTAGGACTGTATATTTTCTCCTTTCTTTTCTCATGCACATAGTTTAGTTCGGTAAATTCTACCAGTCAAAATTTTTGCAGACACCCATCATAGGAATCAGCATCACACCTGAAACCACTTATAAATTAAAAGCCTTCTGCAAATCAAATTCATGTACCTATTTACATAAAGATATGTAAAGCCTTTCAGATATTCTTTATATTTATGCATAAAAAACCCACATTTTTTCCAACATCAAAAGAAAAGTCGAGGAGACTCAGCTAGTTTTGTGTCCATTCTGTATTTGAACAATGACTGAACTTTGAAAACATGGGGACAAAATTTGTTTTGGTCCACTGACTATAGAAGAGTTTTATTTTAATTCTGTGATCCTATGGAATAACAAATGAAACTCACAGGTAAAAATTGAAGTGCAAAATAGTATTGTAATTGCACATTATCCCCTCCCAAAAAATTCTAGTGAATGATAAGATAGGGATACTGCTCAGATTGCAGTAATTATGTTTTCACGAATGAGAATACCTACCTTTTAAGACTGCAACTAAAGTACAAATAATTAGGTATTAAAATTTGGATATAAAAGGTTTACTTATTTCTTCTCTGTCAGCTATTACAAAGAAAGACAATTTACAACTTCTTGTTTCCAGCATCTGCAGCACTTCCTGAGCTCTTACATAAACAATCTCATTTTTTTCTAACTAATATATTAGTACTCTTAGGATAGGTGATTATTCACAATCCTCTGTTTACTGGCATAAATATCACTTTCCATTTTTATTTTAATACTGTCCATGATGCACCATACAACAGATTTTAAAGTAACCATTACCAATGTCCTTCATTATAATGTGCTTTGTTTTCTTGTTTCTCCCCAGTTTCTGATTTTTAATGCAATGAAAAAAAGAGTATTGTAGCACTCTACTCTGAAAAAAACCTAAAATGTTCTTTAACCATCCAGAGACACAAAAGATTTCCCAGGGAAATAAATAAAATCAGCTGAACTTCTGATCTTCATAGAAACAAATTTTATCTTGAATGAAAACATAAATAAATATAAACTAAGAGGCAGAGGTTTCTTTTCAAAAACTAAAAGTCGGTGTTTCCAAATGGAACAAAAAGTTCTGTTTTTCTGGTTTTAGCCTTTTACTGTGTTTCTAGTCCCCAGAAACTAGTCCCCAGAAAGTTGTATTATTCTCAGGAAAACAATTTTACTTTCTTAGTAAAAAATTCCACAGCCCATTTTCAGGCAAAACTCCCACTGCAATGAAAGAGATTTTTTTTTTTACTGAATATAGGTGGCAGGATTTAATCATAGTCCTCCCATATACAAGGGACAATTTCTGTTACCTTTGCTCAACCTGAGTAACTCCTCACTCTGCAACAAATACCAAGGGAGTCAGTGGTGCTACACACTGTGTAAGGCACTACTCATCATGAGCAATTGTATCAGAATCCAGTCTTCAGTCTTTAATCTGACAAAATTCTCATTCTAAGATGTTGCTTTGGTATGGTATGATTAAACAATGAATAAAAATGTCAAGATCAACCTAAATATTACCTTCTATCTACATTGCACCTTCCATATGAGGAACTGAAAGCGCTTCATAAACAGTTCCTGGAGCCTCATGCCACGTATGAGGTAGGTATAGGTCTGTAGCAAGTGAAAACTAAGGAAGTTTTGCTTATGGTTACACAAGAAATCAATGTCAGAGCCTGGACAGGTCTCCTGATTTCCAATCCTTGGTCAAATTAGTATTTAAAAATAATTTACATTTGGCCTTTAGGTCTTATTTCTCTATTTCCTCTTTCTTCTCCAAGGATAAAAATGTAGTTTCAGTTTTTTGTCTAAACCAGGTATGAATTTATAGTTTTCTTTACAACTATTACTGAAACATTTTTATTCCTATCACACATGAATATGGTACAGATGAGTTCACAGTGTCAGATTTCACTAAAGAACTGCAGGTATTTTTTGTTTTGTTTTGGATAAACAAAAATCACTAAGGGTTTTCATAACTGAAAATTTAACACCATTGCCATTTTTCTTGCATTGAAAATGATAAAAAATTAGACACAAAAGTGAGGTGATGAAAATCAATGAGACAGATATACACACAGTTGGCCATTTCTTTGGTTCCTTAATGTCACTTAAAAATCATTTTTGTGACTTAAATAATGGTACATTCTTAAAACGATATTGTATAAAGTTCAATTCCACCTTAATGGACATGGGTACTAATAGTCAAAATACTAAATTCAGAACCTTCCAAGTGATGCCTATCTCTGTAATGGATTATGCCAAACTGTCAAAATGTTGATGTTGCAGAGTCAGCATCTATATTTCTAACATAAAATTAGCATAACCATTTGCACACATTTAATATTTTCTATTTTCTGGTTTTCTTTTAATAGGCTGGAAAGTATTATAATTTATGGCAGTATTACACATCACGATAGACATGCAACATCAATTAAATCACTTTTTGGGCCAACTTTAAATTTTGGGATGGTCTGGCTTTCAACAAGTTAATTGGTGTCACACTAGTACTTATTTGTAAAATATGCCCTGACCTTACAGACACACACTTCTGACCATTTGAATTTGGGGGGGGCATTCAGAGTAGGTCAATACAAAATTATATGAATGTACAACTTGTTCATTTTAATATTTTTCTGATATTAAATTATTTTTGAAAAACATGAGAAGATCGGGGGACCAAATCTGCATCCCTTTATTTCAAATTAACTTGAATAGATAGAGATTGAGGTTCACAAGGAACACAGGTTTAGTGTCCAGCATATTGAACACTACAGTGAGAATTACTATCATCAAACACTCCAGGACTACCAAAAGTGGTTACCTGATGAATGTAGTCTAATAAAAATAATCAGACTTTCAGTTGATATAGTTGTGGGTTCTTTGTTGCAGGAGTGTTATGAATTAGTGTCATTGTAATGTCATTAAATTTCATTGTAAGATTTTTTTTTACTTCAAGAAAAAGATTAAGAAGAAATTCAAGATCTTATCAGGGATGACAGTCAAAATCAACTGTCACGACAAGTACTGAAGCTCCTTTATTCCTATCACATATCAATATTCAAATAGCTTGCTCATACCATGACTCAACTCATCTTAAAAGTCATATGACAAGTGTACAAGTTTTAAGCAGTATAAATGGAGGCAAAAATTGTCAGTATTTGCTTTGGTGTAATAATCCATCCATCCACGAATAAGTAGGCCTCTACTAAGTTATGTCACATCATTCATTATTTCTAGTGGTATTAAATTTAATGTACTTGACTCTGTTCCTTGATTTACAGAATTGCATGACATAACTCAAAATCACCTGAACAGCATATCTTAAAAAAAAGTTCTAGAAGGTCTACAGTTAATAAACAATGCCACAAATACAAATTAATATTATAATTGTAATAATGATATTCCAATAAAATAAAATAAAAACACACCCAAAAGCCAGATTACATTCTCTTCAACTGAGAATAACTTTAAAAAAATAACAAACTTCTCTTTAGAAAATAAGTCACCAGATTGTCCATGATTTCAATTAATCCATAACATGGTGCATTTTTTCAAAGAAATGTAGCAGAAAACTGTTCCGAGATAGCTATAGAACTTGCAGTGTTAAAAATATTCCATGTTCCATGCTGCTGATTTTGAAACCCTATTAACTACTATGTCCAGAAAGCAATTCAACAACTTCTTACGGTATATTTTCCAAGTCCCAAACATGCTTTACATACACAATTGTAACCACAACATCAAGCCTCATGGGGAAAAAAAAGGAGAAAATCTACTTACCTGAGCCCCTTTTGGTCACAACCTTCAAGCTCTGAGTTAGAGTAGCATACAAGAGGATCAAGTGTGGAATAGGAGCTTTCATCTTCCAGCTCTTAAACGCTGCTCCCTAAAAGCACACACACACACACAAAAAAAAACACCCTCTGTAAGAATATTAAAAAGCTTCATTTTTAAGATTTTGTTGAAATAATTTTTTAGTAATTAAATCATAAACAGAAACTGTACACAGATGTGTCACTGTAGTTCAAATCTTGATAACATGCTGGGCTGAGCTGAAATCACTGTAGAGGAATATGAGGAAGATTTTTTTCATTTTTGTTTAGGTTTAGCTCTGATACCTCAATACCACTATAAGGCGATTTTGTCCACAGAGTGAAAATGCACTACATGGATCAACATACTTACTCAAACCTTTTGACCAAATTATTCACTGGGTCAAATTCCATGGAAGTCAGTTTGTGTCAGCAAAGAATTTGCTCCTTTTACTGAATTGACAAAATAATGGCTTTTTTTCTTTTAGTTTGTTTTCTGCAAAGATAACACTTTTCTGTTTATTTTAACTACTTCCAGAACAAAACAAAACAAAACAAAACAGAAATTGCTTTCATTGGATCATTCTCATTAATGATTCAAATTATTTACCTCTATAACACTAAAGAGTTAATAAAAAGAGGCTGGTCATCTTTTCAATAACTGTAAAAGGAACCTATGAGAAGATGAACTGATATGGATCTGACGAATCTTAGGACCATCCTCTGCTATTTTTACAAATAGGATGAAGACCAAATCTCATACCTGTTCAACAACACTCAACTGTATAATGCTCCTCATGGCATTTATACAGAGGTTTCTCTGCTCAAGGGGAAGATCTGGCCCTGAGGAGGGGCACTTTAATGATATAAAGGCCCTGTCCTTGTTCCTATTGAAATCAATAGCATTTTACATTGGACCTCAAGAGTTATATTTCAAAAGTGCCTAAATGTTTTAGAAGTCTGTGTCCCACTTTCAGAAGTGACACCTTAATGACACAGACTTTCAGTGAGGCTTAAGTCCCTAAATGACACAGTCACTTCTGAAAGTGGGATTTGGACTTCCAAGTCAAACACTTGGGTGCTTTTGAAAATGTTACCCTAAATGTCATTATTGTCTAAAAGCAGGTGGGAAAAACAGATAAGGAATGGTAAAGATGTAGAATAGCATATTGAAGGGCAGGATTTCTTAGATAAAAACTGCAGAACCTCATTGAAAATGTCACTGTCAATTCTTGTATAGTACAGTTTTACTTTTCAAGACATTTGGGAACTAAGAGCATCAAACCTGCAACAGCTATGATTATGACTTTATTAGAGATGAGAAAGCAGGAAAATGTGCCTTGACAGTTACATTTTTGTGTCATCTAAGAAACTTATACACATATCACATATTAATTCATTCACTTGCTCAGAACCAATTCGACTGGATTTGCATCCTCAGGTGACAGAAGGCCAATTATCATTAATCACCAGAAGTCACCAATAGCCTTAGAAAGAGAAACTATAGAAGACAGAAAAGAGGTCAGATTAACTTAGCAGGGTGAGGAATTAAATGATAAAGCTGTCTGGATTTCTGTGAATGAGATTCAGCCTAATGCTAACCCTCAGCCACAGCTGTAGTTTTCTAACACCTGAAATTTGGTATTTAGATTTTTTTTTAAAGCTATAAATGAAGGCTAATTATCCAGAGGTGAACCAGAACAGATACATCTGAAGCACTGTGCCACATATCACAGCAGGCCTGAGTCAAACATTTCTGAAACCTAAATCCCTTTTCTCAGTCACTGCACTAACTGATGCTGCAGGAAATCCTGAAGCTGATATCTTCAGCCTCCAGGGTACCAGTGAGAGTCAACCCTTCGCTCTGTGTGAGCCTAATAAATTCTGTCCAAAGAACTATAGGATTTTACTATGCACTGCAAGATCACCAAATAAATTCTGGCTATGAAATAGATCCAAGTACATTTTTCTTATGACCATAAGGCTGTGAAGAAAAAGTAAATAATATATATTCAGAACTGAATCATGCAATATTTGTAAAGGGGTTCTAGTGCTAGATCTGCAAATATCTTATGAATATCCATTTTTAAAAGGTAAAGCATTTTGTTTTGGTTTGGACTACATGTTCCATTCAGCCTGAAATGGAGTTTTTTGATTCACTGAAATTTTTCACAATTTGTGAATTTGGTGCTTCGTGTACCTACTGTGTTTCTTAATGTTTTTGGAGCTGCCAATGATTGAGGGGGCAGTTCTCTACAACATTAGTTTTGACAAAATGGTAGTCAGGGACATTTTTCAGGTTGAGTATAGAATTTCTGCTCAAAATGAGAGAGAAAGAAAGAGAGAATAAGAGAGAAACAGGCACATACCTTCCCCAGCATAACCTATTGCCCTCTAGTTATGGCACTCACCAAGCATGTGAGAGATACAGCTTCAGGGTTCTGTTCTGCCTGATCTGGAGTAGGAGAACTTGAAGCTATGGAGAACTTGAACCTAGGGCCCCGGTTATGATGTAGTTTGAAGATGGTCTCGGTCTCATTTTTGCATGAAATTTTTCAAAAGGTCTCAGTTTTGTTTTGATGTGGAACTCCTAATTAATTTGTGATCTTTGGGGTTTTATGAAAATTAAAAAAAAAAAATCCACAACAAATTTTAGAAGACTAACTGCTCAAGAGTCCACAAAGCAAAAAGCCTTTGTGGCCATGAAAAAGCTTTAAATGAATAATTTAAATGCAATCACAATAAGGCATCTCTGAGGCCTACTACTGTTGGCAGCTCATATTCTGAAAGGAAATATTATTCTGAGGAATGACTATTTGCATAGAATAACAGAACCAAAGGGTTAGAAAGTATCACAAAGATAATCTATGCTAATCTGAAATGTTGTCCCAATCATGAAAATAACACTTTGTTTAAGTTTTGAAAATAAAAATTGCCCCTCTCCCTGCTTGCTGGTTGTTACAAAAGAAGGTTAATAAATTTTTTCCAATTTCTCCCAAAGGATACTTTTGCTGCCAGAGTCTCAAAAAACAACAACTCTTCTGAGGAGGATGCTTGCCACCATCAGGAAGCCCAGAATGGTAATTGTGAAAGTAAGCCATGTTTCTCCCAATATAGTAATGCAGAAATATTCTTAATTTATATACTGTTAGAAAGAATGTAATCAGTGACTACAAAAAAACACTGGCAAACCCAGAACCAGGATTACTTGGAGGCCATACATCTGGCTAACTTCAGGCTTTTGGAGATGTCTCAGCTTTAGGGATTTTCTCCAAATGTAATAATTTTTAGCCACTGATAACAAGCATGACTTGACTAGGGAATCACAACAGTAAAAAGAAGCTGAATAGAATTGCAGAACTGGCCAAAATATTTTCATCAAATCTATTTTTCAAGAGAAAATTAAGCTCTAGATTAAATATTTTTAAAGTATCCTTTAAATAGAAGATTTTGAAATTTGGCATCGCCTGAAATGAAAAATATTTCAGTTTTGGGCCAAAATATGAATATATTCAAATTTCTGCCTATATTTTTACATGGGAAATCTATACTAAACAGATTTTTGTTGGTTTTCATTGACATTTTCCATAGGGATAATCATTTTTGAATAGTTCTACCAAATAGATAAAAAACAGAGATGAGTTTTGT
The DNA here is from genome assembly GCF_052426305.1 of Pelodiscus sinensis. Lineage (NCBI taxonomy): Eukaryota > Metazoa > Chordata > Testudines > Trionychidae > Pelodiscus > Pelodiscus sinensis. The sequence continues at coordinate 207,791,796 of NC_143052.1, forward strand.
GGTGAGACTGGTGTCAAGAATGACACACCCTCATTCCCCATATTAGTTGCATTCTCTCAAGCCTTTGCCAGAGCTCACTGAATCTGTTGGAATTTTCTTTAACTTCAGTGGGATTAGAATTAAAGTAGGACTTACAGTAGGACTTTATTGTTTTCTTGGGTTTTTTTAATTAACAATTTATTTAATGTCAATGTGTGTCTCAAATGCCAGAAGAATCCGATATGAAAAGTCATAACAGAAAAGTTGCAGGATTGTCAATTACTCCCTGTTGGCATAAAAATTCTACAGGAAGCAGCTTAGTCTTGATCTAGAGCACTTATTACAGAATGATGCATTTGCAAGGCAGACAGCACATCCAGAAGTCCTAAATAAAATACATTCTATAACAATGTTGCTTGTCAACATGAAATTTCATATAGCAGCTTTTTAGAAGTCCCTAAGCAGCACACAGTCAGTCTTCATGGAAGTGCTGTAAAAACCCCTTTGCTACTAAATTAGTACTTTTGATTTTCCAGGAAAATAATTATTTCCAAGTGGCATAACCCTTCTTAACGTACAATTAAAAATAACAAGAAAGCTGAACCATCATGATCTCAAAAACAGGAGCAATTAATTTTTGTGATCTACAGCATTAGTGTCCTGGAACAAATGGAGAACATTGACAGCATTTAAAATGTCAGAACTCCTTCCCCCCATCTGAAAAGTTCATAACTCTGAACAAAATATTATGGTTGTTCTGTGAAAAGTTTACAAACAAAAATTGACTTCATGCCGCTTTGAAACTTTTCTGTGCAGAAGAAAAATGCTGCTTTCCTTCTATTTTTAGTAGTTTGCTTGTAACCCAGTACTTTAATGTATTTGCTTTCTTTAAAAATGTATTTGCTGTTGCCTGATTTTGTACTTCTAGTTCTAAGTGAGCATGTGATCGACTTACCAGTGCTTAACTCTGAAGTTCGTAAATCTAAGGTTCCACTCTACAAAGTTTTAGATTCCTAAGTCTTTGGGTGTTTTCAAGTCATTCTTATCCGTCCATGTTTAGCAGTGAAAAAAAAGAGAACTTTACAGAGCAATAAGAAGGAGCTTATGGTAAAGCAGTAAAAGTGGTAAGATTCATGTGGAAACATTTAAAGCTGAGGAAGCTATCTACCTACATAAGATTGCTGGCATACTACAGGTGGAGGAGGAGATAGCCCATTGCTCAGTGAAGAGGGAGAAACAATAACAGGAAACTTGGAAATGGCAGAGGTGCTCAAAGATTTTTTTGTTTAAGTTGACATCAAGAAGACCGATAGTGACTGGATACCTAATAGTGAGGCAGGCAGTGTGTCACCCCTGCTCCCAACTTTCCCATCATTACTCTGGAGAACCATTGTGCTGCTCCACATATGGGAAATAAGGAATCATCCCCTAAGGCAGAAGAGGAGAAGCCATATACCCCCACTTCTGGCAGGTCTGCAGCCACCATTGCGAGGAGGAAATGTAAGATAGTAGTAGTAGAAGAGTCTCTTCTGAGGAGGACGGAGGCACCCATCTGTCTCCCTAACATGACAGTTCGGGAGATATGCTGCCTGCCATATCTGAGACCTTACAAAGGGATTGTCAAAGATTTTCCGGCCCTCTGACTACTATCCTATCCTACTCATCCATGTGGGCACAAATGATACTGCAAAGTGTGATGCTGAGCATATCAAGCGTGACTACAGGGCTCTGGGAGCGTGGGTTAAGGAGTCTGGATTGCAAGTAGATATCACTAAGGGCCCAAAAGCAAACTATTCCACTGTGTAGGAAATATAGAAAGTATGGCAAGAGATCATCTTGGATCAACCAGGAGATCGTACATTATCTAAAAAAATCAAAAAAGAGTAATCTAAAAAGTAGAATCTACGTCAAATTACAATAGATTACTGTAAGCAAATAACACAAGTATGTAGGGGCACAATCAGAAACATGAAGGCAAAATACAAGCTCAATCTAGCTAGAGACATAAAGGGCAACAAGAAAACATTCTATAAATATATCAGAAGCAAGAGGAAAACCAAGGACAGGGTAGGCCCATTACTCAGTGAAGAGGGAGAAACAATAACAGGAAACTTAGAAATGGCAGAGATGCTTAACTATTTTTTTGTTTAAGTTTTTGTCAAGAAGACCGATAGTGACTAGATACCTAATAGTGAAAGCTAGTGGAAATGGGGTAGAAATTAAAATAGGAAAAGACTAAGTTAAAGATTACTTAGAAAAGTTAGACAACTTCAAGTCACTAGGGCTGGATGAAATACTTCCTAAAATACTCAAGGAGCTGATAGAGGAGGTAACTGAACCTTTATCTGTCATCTTTGGAAAGTCATGGAAATCAGGAGAGATTCCAGAAGACTGGAAAAGGGCAAATATAGTGTCCATCTACAAAAAGAAAAATAAGAACAACCCAGGAAACTATAACTTAGTCAGTTTAACTTCTGTGCCAGGAAAGATAATGGAGTAAATAATTAAGGAATTCATCTGCAAACACCTGGAAGATAATAAGGTGTAAAGAACAAATCATGTCAAACCAATGTGATAGCGTTCTTTGATGGAATAGTAAATCTTGTGGATATGGGGGAAGCAGTGGACAGAGTATACACAGTATCAAACACTTTACCTTAGTAAAGCATTTGATACATCTTGCTTAACCTTCTTGTCAACAAACTAGAGAAATACAACCTAAATGGGGCTACTGTAAGGTGAGTACATAACTGGCTGGATAACTGTTCTCAGAGAATAGTTATTAATGGTTCACGGTCATGCTGGAAGGGCATAGGATTGCACAGAGGTCAGTTTTGGAGACTGATTCTGTTCAATATCTTCATCAACAATTTAGAAATTGGCATAGAAAGCATGCTTATTAAGTTTGCAGATGATACCAATCTGGGAGGGTTGCAAGTGCTTTGGAGGACAGGGTCATAATTAAAAATGATCTGGACAAACTGGATAAATGGTCTGAGATATACAGGATGAAGTTTAATAAGGACAAATGCAAAGTACTCCACTTAGGAAGGAACAATCAGTTTCACACCTACAGAATGGGAAGCGACCGTCTAGAAAGGAGTACTGCAGAAAGGGATCTACGTGTCATAGTGGACCACAAGCTACATATGAGTCAACATTGTGACACCGTTGCAAAAAAAGGCAAACATGATTCTGGGATGCATTAACAGGAGTGTTGTGAGCAAGACATGAGAAGTGATTTTTTTGCTCTACTCTGCATTGATTGCGACTCGGTGTATTGTATTCAGTTCTAGACACACGTTTCAAGAAAGATCTGGAGAAACTGGAGAAGGTCCGGAGAAGGTCCAGAGAAGAACAAAAAAAAATGATTAAAGATCTAGAAAAAAATGACCAATGAGGGAAGACTGAAAGAATTGGATTTGATTTATTTAGGAAAGAGAAGACCAAGACCTACATGATAGCAGTTTTCAAGTATCTAAAAGGTTGTTATAAGGAGGAAGGAGAAAAATTATTCTTCTTGGCCTCTGATGATAGGACAAGAAGCAATGAGCTTAAATTGCAGGAAGAGCGGTTTAGGTTGAACATTAGGAAACACTTCCTAACTGTCAGGGTGGTTAAACACTGGAATAAATTGCCCAGGGAGGTTGTGGAATCTCCATCACTGGAGATATTTAAGAGCAGATTGGATAGCCATCTAACACGAATAATCTAGACAGTGCTTGATCCTGCTGTGTGGACAGGGGACTGGACTTGCTGACTTCTTGAGGTCACTTCCAGTTCTAGTATTCTGTGATTATATGATTCTGTGACAATGGTCCAAGTAGAAATGCACAACCAGTTTGACTGTTCAATGTTCAAATAGGAATTCAGCAGAGTTGGTTTGGTAACTTTTGTGGGGCTGGTTTAGCACAATTTTATCACCACATTTGTGGCTGGAACTGACCCATATTATTGCCCTCTTTCTTGGATGGACTTTCTTGACACTTTTTCATTTATTTGCAACTTCTTTTTTTTTTTTTTTTTTTTTGAGAAGGAGGGTTAAAACAATAATTACTTATAATAGAACCCAGTATTCCCAGAAAAGGATCTGAGGGCTAGACACTATACAAATGCTTATTTTATCACACATATCTAAAGATGGCACCTGTATCAGATGTTGAGCAAATAATCTGCTTATTAAAAAGAAGAGAAATCATTCATTCAAAAAATAAATTGGGACATACATTGAGCTTTATAATGTATATAGCTATTTTAAAGTATTATGGCAGCCTACTCAGGGAATTACAAAACAGCCTGATGCCTGACTCAGCACTTATTCTCTCATTCTTTGATTCATTGTATCAGATGATGATGTCAGCATAGTATATGAAGTAAAGGATACTTGTTATGCACACATGCCATATTTTCCACACTGCTTACATTGATTACTGGATCCATGCCTGCTCTATTTAGTGTACCTTAAATGTGATAATAGAAAGCAAGAGTTTTGGATACTCTTGGGCACTTGACCATTCTATTAAAGGCAGCAAATATTATTCAGAAGCAGAAGACAGCATAATTTTTTGAAAATAAACTATAGTAGCATATAAGGATGTTAATTAGTGGTTAAGTTATTAGTTGAGTAGTCGCTGGGGCTCTTGTACATTTCAAAGGAGGAATGTGAAACTCTGCATGGAGCCCAGGAAGTCCCGTTGACTCCAGTCTGCATGCGGACCAGCTTTGAAATGTACAAGAGTCCCCAGGGGGCTCTTGTGCATTTCAAAGTGGAAGCGCCTCCAAGAGCCCGGGGTCCATGTTGTGCTGCCGATTTGAAATGCCACATGGATCCCAGGCTCCACATGACATTTCAACAGAACCTGGGATCAACTCAGGACTCCCCAGCTGACTGTGGGTCCTGCACGGCATTTCCCCAGAGCTTGGGAGTCAGCTGGGGACTCCCAAGCTGATCCTGGGGTCTGCGGACATGCCGCACAGAGCCCAGTATTAACTGAGGAATCCCCAGCTGACTCTGGGCTCTGCCTGGTGCTGAGCCAGGGATCAGTAGTGCAGCGCTACCGCTTTGAAGTTTCCTCTCTTCCCCCACCCTTTGCTGTCTCTATCTAATAGAGGCAGAAAAGGGGGGGAGGGGATTGACTAGTTGATTAGTTGACTGACTAGCCAATAAGCATTTGCTTATCAGATAATTGACTAGTCCTTAACATCCTTAGTAGCAGTTTTGAAATAACTGGCACACCAGCCCTTATGTGCTTGAGAATTCTCTGAGCATCATTTCTCTACCATACAGACTTTGAAAGTTAGACACTTTTCTGCATGGTCATGAATTAGTGTTTGATCCCAGTTTCATGATGGATAAATATGGGGAAGCTGTAGCCTGGTGTGAAAGGTATGTGGCAAATCCTCCACTCCAATTTTTCATAGCCTCCCTCAGTTGTGAATTCCATTGTACAGGAGACAGCAGACTGCACAGAGCATCTTCTTCTTATGAAAACAAGTGAACAATTGAGGTATCAGCCATCCTTGCTGTTATCCAGAACACATTCCAAAACACGTGGACTTATAGCAAAACAACTTGAAGTGGGAATTTTTTTCCTACGGCTAACTTCCATTTGCACAAATTGCTTTATGGTTTTTCTTGCACAACTTAAAAGCAGGCAATGGGAAGACTTATAACACATCAGTTCCTACAAGCGTCAATAACTTTAGTTCAGAACGGACGTATACTGGGACAGTAGGGATGCTCTGTACTGGGACTTGATGGACCACAGTCTTAGAATACTAATGGGGAGACCCAGGTTCAATTCTCTCCAACATTCCCTTTATCTGATTTGGAGTATACTGGGATATTCTGATGTGGCTTGCTCTCACTCACTCCAGCTGAAAGTGTGCCAATGAGTATATATAATTCACAAGTCTTTGGCTCGGAGGAAGAATAATTCAATGGTTAGAGAACTCTCTAAATTCAAGTCTCTAAGCCAATGATTATTTAATTATTTGTTACAAAGTGGAACATCTTCAACAAGAGAGACTGGGATATTCTGCTTTAATCCAACAGCTAGGCCTCTTTCCTGCAATAATGGAGACTCAAATTCAATTAAGAAAGTTGGCAGCTTTGATGCAAGTTTAAGATTGCTGCTGTCTCTTTTCATGTCCTTACCTCTTAACAACAAAGAAATATGACTTCAAACTACAAAGTGAATGTTGCTGAAACCGAGCTTTTAGTCTACAGTTTGCAATAGAAACTGCACACTCAATAATGCCTGGCAGGAAAAAACATGTGTTGGTGATACTGCTTAATAATCCATGTATTAAAAGGGAAAATTTGAATCCATATTTCTACCATTCAAAGATGAAGCATTCTGGCAATAAAATGACAAACAATGTTTGATATGATGTCAATATACCCTCAAGTTCCTCCTTGAAAAATGATGTGTATTCCTACAATAGTTTAGGTGTGTAACAGAAAGGTACCTATTTATCTATCCATGAAAGCCACACACCACCCATCTTTGAGGCATCTGAGTACCTCATAAAATTATGACTTCACAAAAATAATTTTTCACTGTGAGCATCCACAGCAAAATGAACAGAATGCCTGTATCCATGCTCCATGCAGTTCCCAACATGAGTAGTTTGCCTCCATTTCTCATCAGCCTAGAGATGGCATAGAACTGAGAAAATATCAAGAAGCAGAAAATAAATTCTTTAAAATTGTCTATTACAAATGATAGGGGAAACTACAATATTTTAAAATCTCAATGTAGCCAGATATGGAAATGTAGTAAATTAATTAAAGCACACCAAAACCCTGAATTTTATTCAGTTTCTATTCAGCAGTTAGCTATCATGTTAATAGTAGCATTATAACAGAAGAACCTTGGGTAGATCAGCTAGCGGTAAATATTTCAACTTTATTTTATTTCTTTAAACAGCATAAATTCATGAAATTTCCATCTTGGTTAGAACTAAAGAGTTAGAGTTCTTAAGTATGTCAGCAACAAGGTAATGCTCTGTCTGACCCTTGCATATTCTTTTTGGGTCTGGCAAGACTACAGAGCTTTTCTGGGATACTTAGAAAAGAGACTCAAGACGAAGAGACTCAAGAAAGCTACAGTCAACTTCTATATGATGGTTGGTTTTTGGCTAGCTACCTGGAAAGCCCACACTGTAATAGATTTGTGCTGAACATATCTATGCATCAACAGCAAAGCTTCAGAAAAAGCAAGGAGGTTACCTACTCTACTTACATGAATCCCCAACTTAGGTATGAAAGAAGCTATAACAAAATTACTTTTGTTATTTATTTCCTTCTTTCATAGCATGGTATTGTGATGAACAAAGATAATGTTTTAGTTTAATTCTTCACTAAAATAAATTAATTAATGACCTATTGCATCTTGATTACTGCAACAACCTTCTCTCTGGCCTTGTTAAATGTAATCTCCCATTGATATCTATTCTGAATTCTGCAGCAGGGATATTTGCTTTGTCCATCATTTTGACTAAAGACACTCCCCTCTTTACCTCAAATACACACTACTTGTCTTCACTTTCAAAGCCCTTCATGGCCTATCTTCATCCTACCTAGCATCTCTCATTCAGTACTGAGAAATTGGTTTCCAGCCTCCATAACCCTCTTGCTATATTTTTATAGTGATCGATATGCTTTTTCCCAAAATTGTCCCTCACACTTGGAAGGAGCTCTCATCAACAGCCACAAAGTCACTTTGTTGTTTTCCTTTACATTCCTCCTTATTCTCCTTTGCTATGATGCCTACAAAAAAATGAGATTTGTCAGGTTGCTGGTATGCGAAGACCACAGTTTATCATGACAACTAGTACTGTTTTGTTGTTTCCTTGTACTCCCTTACCTATATCTATCTATTAGAGAAATTTCTTTCTAGAGTATTCAGTTCACATAATACCCTGCCCATTGCTTTATTTGTGCCATGAAGTTTAGGTTACTAGTTTCTGTGTTTTTATGACTAATATGTTTTGGGTATTTAGACTTGAAGTCATTCCTGCATCTGATGCCTTTCCTTTCCCTTTCATAGCTAAAGTAATGAAATGGGTCCCTATTTTGTCTTGCAATTCACACTCAATGACCTCACTTAATAGTTATGTCCTTCTTGGAACAACCTTAAAATGCTTGTGATGATTCTTTGTCTTCCTTAAGCTAACTTGTCAGTTCAAGGTGCTCTCCCATTCCATATTGCAGAGTTTGTTCACTCAGTGGAATAACTGTTATAAATGGCATGAGAGCCACATGCTTAAAAAAGAAATCTCAAAAAGCCTCCGTTTATTCTCTCAACAAAATTTAGACTGTCATTTCCTAATCTTTCCTGTGTAAGGAATGGTAAGTAGCTACACCTCCTCGGGAGCAGCATGCTTGACAAATACTTGCTCAAGGTGGATATTAATCTGCTAATGTGCTTTTGTGAAAGGCCAATTCTCCAGCCTTCTCCTTCCCTCTTCTGCTGTGCTAAGAGAAGTGTTGGGTGGTACTAATATTGCAACACACTCCTCATCCATTTTCACACACTATCCATTTTCACACACTCTGTCCTTTTGCTTGGAGTAGATAGGTAGCCACCATACTGCAACACCTCCCTAACCATGCCTGCACTCCAAGTACAGGTTGGCCACTCAGAAGGTGTTAGGAGTACAGTTCTTCACTAAAAAAGCACTATAAAATGGGTCCTTTGACAGTTCTGCTTCCCTGTGCAGAAAAAGGTTTCACAGTTATTATTTATTATTAATATTCCTGTTAGCTCTCCTGAAAGAGACTGGAATACAACTACAGAAAATTATAAAGCTTCATATCCTGTCTGTATGTCTACATAAATCATATCCACAAATATACAAAAATCCTTGTGCAAGACAACTGTGCTAACTACTAAGGAAAGTCTCAGCTCTCTGGTGATTAAGCAGACCTTCAAAGCAATTTGTCAAAGTGACTTACATTTTGTTTTGCCCCAGGGCTTTAACACTGGTAATGTTCCTCACAGCCCTATGGTATAGACTTCTAGAGTGCCTTACTTCTGGGAATACTAATCTAGTAGTATATGTTACTCCTAGAAATACTTATCTGGCAGTTTACATATGTCCTATGGGCCAAATATAGGCCAGTTAGCATGTAACCACTAGGACTTGCAAAAGCATCAGAGATATTGGATTTGCAGTAAGAATTTTTACTTTATGTTTTCCAGTTGCACAGTAGCCACTTTTCTGTAACATCAGCACCAGAATCATAGCCTCTCCATGCTACTAACAACACTGTTTTTCTGCTCTTCAATCTCAGGTTATGTCTATACTAAAGACAACTCTGCCATGTCCAGCGAACGTATCTGCTCTTCTGAATTTTTTTGGCATCCCTCTAAACCTCGTTTTATGAGAAAGAAGAGATGTTCCAAAAAGGTTTTTTTCCCTGACATTTGGCCCAGTGTAGAGGAGCCAAATGTTGTAAAAGCCTTTTCCAAAAAAAAAAAAAAAAAAAAAAGTGGAAAAAGCTATGCAAATTGCAGTTCTCAATTTGCATAGCTTTTTCTGGAAGAACAGTGTGGTGTAGACATAGCCTCATATTCCTAATATGGTAAAGAAATGTGACTTGGGTGGGTGGTTCACTATTTAGAATGATCTGCAACCAAGAAGTCTAAATCAAGCTAAATAAAGCAACTGCCCTTTTAATGCATATCTCCCTCTTTTACATTAGCAAAAGGGATTCCTACACCTCTTCAGAAACATTTCCTCACAACTTCTTCATTTAGCCTTTAAAATCTATTTATATCAGTCTCTACAGCCTGTGGTATCACTGAGTCATTTTTCTAAACAACACTCAGTTTTCCTTTTTTCTCCTCATCCATCTCATTTTGCTTTATAGGAGACTTTTAAAATAGTGACATCCTCAGCTATCACTGACTCTTTAGTCTCTCTTACAGAGGCATATTAATATTAGGCAGGGGTACCAACAGTTTGATGGCCCCCAATAAAGGTATGTGTGTGGAGATTGGAAGCTCTGTGCCCCTGGAAAGGACGGAAGCTTGAGTGGAAGGGGCGGAGCCAGGACAGACAGCTCTCAGAGCCTCATAGACCATGGCATTGGGGCCTGTCCCCCAACCTTCAGAGCAGTGTGGAGTGGGCAGCATGGCACTCTGAGCGGTAACTTTAAGGGCCCAGGGCAGTAGCCCTCCCAGGCCCTTCTGAGCCACTGGGGCCTAGGACAATTGCTCCCTTTGCCCTCCTCCAACTGCCCCCATACCATTGGCAGTCCTGATATCATGAGAGCTCTGGGTATAGGATGATACCGAAAATACAGTAAAACTCCACTGGTTTGGCATCCAATGGTCCGGCACTCCTGATGGTCCGGCACCATCTGGAACCCGGAAGTGCTCCAGGCAGCAGGACAATTGGAGCTGCTCTGCCCCCAGCTTCCCCAATTCAGCCACTGTTGAAACTGACCAGTGGCTGACTCGAGGAGCCAAGGGTAGAGCAGCTCTGCCCCTGGCTTCCCAGAGTCAGCCGCTGGTCAGTTTCAGCAGCAGCTGACTTGAGGACGCCAGGGGCAGAGCAGCTGGTGTGCTGCCGGGTTGGTCCCGTAGTGCCGACACTTGGCGCTGCGGGACCAACCCGGCAGCACCCCAGCTGCTCTGCCCCGGGCTTCCCAGAGTCAGCCACTGGTCAGATTCAGCAGCGGCTGACTTGGGGAAGTCTGGGGCAGAGCAGCTGGGGTTCTGCCGGGTTGGTCCCGCAGCACCGAGAGGCGCATCCCTCCCACTCCACCCCAGACCCCTCATAGCCCCCCCTTCCGATAGTCCGGCATATTTGATAATCCGGCACCCCCTGGATCCTAAAGGTGCCAGATTATCAAAAGTTTACTGTAGTTTGTGAAAATAAGAACTGTAGGAGTTATATCTATAGCTATCTATTTACATACACACTCACTCACAATTTCTAAAATTCTCAAAGCTCATTTTTCTCCTAGACGAATACGTTTTATATTCCCAGAACATATTTTACTATTAATTCCACTTTCCATGGGGAAACTGACTGTATTGCCTGTATTGTAACAGGTACTTTGATGATTATTCTATGCAGCCCTTTGCACTTCAGTGAGCCACTGGCCAACACGGAACACTGTAAATCTCAAGTGCATTACTATGTTCAGTGTAGGCCTATGGCCCTCTGAAGAGCAAAGTTCCGATGGTGCATTTTTTGAGAGACCCTTCTTTGAAAAACTTGCAGCACATGTTCATGTTGATGATGGGACTGCACAAAAAATTCTCCCAGGCATATGAGAATATGGGTGTCAGGAATTAGTATTTAAATGATGTTGATTTAGTGTTGACAGATTAACTATTGTATAACAGATTGGTTTTATATTTATGTATTTATGTATTTATTTATTTATTCTGTATAAATTAAATTAGGAAATGAAAGAACTTTTTCCCCCTATGTGGCCAGAGTAAATATAACCTAACATTTTAAAAACTGGGTATCTAACTCTTGGCCCTGGAATACATATTTAGGTAAACAAGTCTCAGTTTTATGAAGCTCTGCTTTTTAAATTTAGATCTAGGTCTTCATTAAAGTCCCATTCAGACAATTATGCCACTGTAGCTCTGCACAAAAGCATTTACTTAACTTTAAACATATACTTATGTCCTATTAACTTTAAATGAGATTAAAAAGATGTTTAGCTTTAAGCACATGATTAGTGTTTTGGTGTATTAAGGCCATGAAAGTCATCACTGATGTGTTTTCTCTCCCCCAACTCCTTCACTTTCCTTTAGAACCATTTGCTTTATGAGCTTACATAAAATAATGAGATGTAAACTTTTGCTGCTCAGGAACATACATGGAGGGATGCTTTATTTTGAAAAGTCCTTATAAATAATAATTCAATTTATTGTAAGACAATGTCTAAAAACAGCTCTCAAAAATATAGTACACTTACATGTAATACTGACAGAGCAAACAATACATGTTGTGAAGATTATTCTTTAAAGTAACCCTGCTGAGCCAAGCTTTCATGTTTGCTTGTTCCAAAGTTTCAATACAACCCTCTAACAATTAGATTCTAATGATGGGGGATAAGTCCTTCTGTTTATATAACCTGAAGAAATGAAATCACTTTGTGCTTCAAAATTGCATGTAAACACTGAAAATAGTACAATTTAAAACAGGAAGTTGATGGAGAAACAATTATTTTAAATGATCAGGAGTTTCACAATATCTACCAAGCTTTGACATATGACAGAATGTGTCTAATATTTGATTGTAAGTAAGACAATCACTTTTGAATATATTCATCCGGTAGAAAGCCAACCATACCTAAGGGCTACATTTACACTGGCATGATTTTCTGAAAATGCTTTTAACGGAAAAGTTTTCCATTAAAAGCATTTTTAGAAAAGCACGTCTAGATTGGCAGGATGCTTTTCCGCAAAAGCACTTTTTGCGGAAAAGCATCGGTGGCCAATCTAGACGTGCTTTTCCGCAAAAGAGCCCCGATCGCCATTTTCGCGATCGGGGCTTTTTTGCGGAAAACACTACTGTGCTGTTTACACTGGCCCTTTTGCGCAAAAGTCTTTCAGAAAAAGACTTTTGCCCAAACGGGAGCAGCATAGTATTTCCGGAAAAGCACTGACGATCTTACATGAGATCGTCAGTGCTTTTCTGGAAATTCAAGCGGCCAGTATAGACAGCTGGCAAGTTTTTCCGCAAAAGCAGATGACTTTGCGGAAAAACTTGCCAGTCTAGACACAACCAAAAAGTTTATACTATTATAAAAACAGCTGGTGCATGATTAAGAAGTCAGCGTCCATGTGCTGAATTCATGATGTAAACAAAGACCAGTAACAGAGTTTAAGGACGCAAACAAGACAATCTCACCTTTTCAAGGGAAAAGCTTGTGTGTGAAAGTTCAGAGAAAAACAATTTATATAAGGACTGTCACCAATTAATTAATTGGTAAATGATTCAAGTATTGGTGATTTACAATATCTAATAATTACCCTCTGAAGTTTTTGAAAGCGAGCAGAGAAAGAACTGTGAAACTAGCTTTGACTTTGAAATAATTTCTTTGGAGATTTCATGCTAGATGGAAGGCATTCAATAACCCTAATTGGGGGGGGGGGGTAGGGAGCAAGAGGATGGACCTGATGACCCCGGAATACACTCCTTTACTTCTTCATTCATAGTATAACATTTATCTTTGACCTTCTTACAAAACTCTACATACTAATCTCATCCGGGACTGCTTCTAATATGACAAATGTACAAGCAGCATTCAAATACCAGCTTTTTTTTCTTTTCACAAATCAAATCTGCTGGGGGGAGGGGGGGAATCCATCGTGGGCCTGATTCCTCAAAAGTGCCATTTGCTATTGGTACAAAGACTGTAACTTGCTAAACTTAGTTCCACTTTAAAGAGTCAGTAATTCATAATTTGGCATTTGTAGAGACATTTATACTGTTGAAGAGGCAAAATTCCAAGCCTACCAGTGAGGTATATTACACATTTCTAACCATGAATAGACTGGTATCAGATCTTGAAGTTGTGACAGTCTAACGTCTATAATGGCTATTTTAAAAACTTTAACCCTCCTCTACCAAATCTATCAATACAAATGATAGTACATCAAAATAAAAAAAATAACATAGAGCATGTACATATGTTTAACCATTCAGAATACAGGCTGTACAAGCCTAATCTTTGCATTATTACACTGCGTATATAGGGTACACTCCACACTTTTTGAATTTCTCATAGATTTTAGGCCCTGTTTGATACTTAAATTACATTGTTACATTTCCAGAAAAAATATTTTGTTTTACTTTCCCAGGGAATTAATGTCATGCTTGAAAGTTAATAGTGCTATTATAGTTAATAGTGCTATTAAAGTTAATAGTGCTAGAGATTAAAACAGCAGTGGGCAATAGGGTTGCCAGGTGTCCGGTATTGTACCGGACAGTCCAGGTATTTGCACTCTCTGTCTGGTAAAAAAAAAAATCAGACAATACCAGACATGTGCAATGTCCAGTATTTTCTGATTTTTCTGGCTGCGCACTGGACGGATGCCTGGTGTGGGTGAGTGTGGGGGGGGGGAGTGGCTGGGAGTCCCAGCTGGGAGGCGGGGCCATGATTGCGGCTGGGAGCCCTTAGTTGGTTGAGTGTGAGGAGGAGGAGAAGCCTCCTCCTCGCTCGTGCGTCGCCAGGAGCCTGCGCGTGACAGGCAGCGCCCTGGGATCTGTAAGTACCCGTGTCGGTCCCACTCTGCGCCCACCGGTTTGCTCACCCTCCCCCTTCCCAGCCGGCTGGTTCTCCCCCATTTCCCCTCCTGATCTTCCCTGGCCAGCCCCCCTACCGCCCCCCCACCTCTGTTTCCCACCGGCCCATTCCTCTTCCTTATCTCCGCTGGCCAGCGCCACTGCACCCCCCCCGCCAGCTCTGCTTTCCGCCCCTCCTTCCTCTGCCCCCTCCCCTCTTGGCCAGCCCCACGGCCCCCAATCCCCACCAGCTGTGCTTCCTGCCCCCCTTCCTCCTGTTCAGCCTCATGGCCCCCAACCTCCCCCCAGCTCTGCTTCCTGCCCCCCTTCCTCCTGGCCAGCCCCGCCCCCCTCCCGCCCATGATCAAGTGTGTCCGGTTTTTTTGGGGGGGGTCTACCTGGTAAGCCTAGTGGGCAATAACCAGCCTGTGCTCCACCTCCCCAGATGGGGGCCAAAGCTGAAATCCAAGGTCTTCGGCCCCACATGGGGGATCTGAAGCCTGAGTCTCACCACCCAGGCATGAAACTGTGGGGCTTTGGCTTTGGGCCCAGGCAGTGAGGTTTGGGCTTCAGCCTGGATCCAGCAAGTCTAACACCAGCCTTGGCGACCCCGAAATGACACCATTTGAAAACTGCTTCAATAAGACATTTAACAGATAGTGATAAATAGCCAATTACTTGCTAAACATGTATTTATGTGACATGTGAATTTCAACATGTAGGTTTAACTGTAATGAACTCTATTCACAACTATATTAAACCTCCATTAAATGAGGGTAACTCTGGAGCTTAATTAGGCCCTGTGGAATTACTGTGACAGTCAGAATTATTTTAATTCTAGTATGAGTTATTGTGTTAAATACACAAATATTAAAAACATGAGAGAGACTTAGCTAATCAAATCTAATGCAGGAACGTACTTAGCCAGAATGACACTCTCACCTATCACTCTCCCTGCCTGCCCTAAGTCAGGTGGCCGATGAGCCTCCCTGGCACGTATGACACAACATCTATGCTTGGCACACAGTCATTCAAGTTCCTAATTTATGTAAGATTTTAATTGGAAACAGGGAGAGAATTAGGTGAGAGAGGAACTGGTTATAGCTAGAGCGGCGAGGGGATACAAAATTGATATCTGCATTTGCATCTGCAAAAATCATCCACAGATATTCACAACCACACATGTAGTTACCCATGTATATAAAATGGATGTTCACAAATTTGCAGAGTTCTAAATACAAAATTTGTATCGCCAAAAATGAGCTGCAGAGATCCACAGCTGCATCCACGGGAGGGGGTTCCCACAGACAGAAAAGCAAGGCTCTGCTTATAGTCATTTATACCAGTTTAAGGCCATTCATTTCAGTAGCATGAATCCTAATTTACCCCAGCAGAATAAGAGAATCTGGTCCACAGATTAAGTTAAATTTTCAATGATGTACTAATAATCACGGCCTTCCTACCATATAAGAATTAGTGTTACAGATAAACCCTTCCTCTGCCCCAGATTTAACAGGATTTGGCAGGATCACCTACTTGCAGAAGGAACCTGAATGATCTATTTATAGAGCCCTGTGTGCATCTGCATCTGCAAGAATGGGCTGCGGATATAAAGGAGATAGTTGCAAATTTATGGGGTTCTAGATGCCAAATATGTATCCACATATGCATCCATATAAGCTAAAATGAGCAGCAGATATCTGCATCCACATCCAGGGTATGTCTACACTACAAAGTTAATTCGAACTAACAGACGTTAGTTCGAATTAACTTTGATAGGTGCTACACTAGCGCTCCACTAGTTCGAACTTAATTCGAACTAGCAGAGCGCTTAGTTCGAACAAGGTAAACCTCATTGTACGAGGACTAAGCCTAGTTCGAACTTACTAGTTCGAATTAAGGGGTGTGTAGCCCCTTAATTCGAACTAGTGGGAGGCTAGCCATCCCCAGCTTTCCCTGGTGGCCACTCTGGCCAACACCACGGAAACTCTATTGCCCCCCTCCCGGACCCGGACCCCTTAAAGGGGCACGGGCTGGCTACAATGCCTGTGCCAGGTGCAAGCCTGCCAGCACCCAGCCAGCAGACCCTGCACCTGGCACGGCTCGAGCCACCCACCCGATGCCCCCCAGCCCTCCCCCTCTTCCCGGGACCAGACTGGCAGCTCCCGGGAGCTTGCCCAGGACCGCAAAAGGTGGGCACCCGCCTGGTCTAGTGCGGACATCGTAGACCTCGTCCACGACCTCCGCACTAGGCACAGGAAAGTGGCCATCTAGGGCAGGAGAACTGCCAGCCTGGCCACCCAGGAGCAGGTGTGCATAAAAATCAAGGTGGTCCACTGAGACCCCCGACCCTGAGCCCTGAGCTTACAATGGCCGTCCTGGGTCAGACCAAAGGTCCATCTAACCCAGTAGCCTGTCTGCCGACAGTGGCCAACCCTAGGGATCCTGGAGGGGATGGACCGAAGACAGTGGCCAAGCCATTTGTCTCGTGCCATCCCTCTCCAGCCTTCCACAAACTTTGGGCAGGGACACCACTCCTACCCCCTGGCTAATACCACTCCATGGACCCAACCTCCATCACTTTATCTCACTTCTCTTTAAATTCTGTTCTAGTTCTAGCCTTCAAAGCGTCCTGCAGCAAGGAGTTCCACAGGTTGACTCTTTCCTTTGTGAAGAACAACTTTCTGTTACTAGTTTGAAGTCAGCTACCCATTCCTTTCCTTTGGTGTCCTCTAGTCCTTCTATTATGGGAACTAATGAAGAACTCTTCTTGATGCACCCTCTCTACCCAACTCATGCTTTTATAGACCTCTGTCCTATCCCCCGTCAGTTTCCTCTTTTCTAAACTGAAAAGTCCCAGTCTCTTTAGCCTCTCTTCATATGGGACCTCTTCCAAACCTCTGATCATTTTAGTTTCCCTCCCCTCTCCCACCCTCTCTCTTCCCCTCTCCCACCTCCTTTTCCCAGTCTCCCCGAGTTTTGTTCAATAAAGAGAGATTCTATTTTTGACCACACGTTTTCTTTATTTTGTACATCAGGAAGGGGGGCTAGAGAAGGCTTTTGCGCAAAGGGGCCAGTGTAGACAGCTCAGATTTGTTTTGTGCAAAAAAGCCCCGATCATGAAAATGGCGATTGGGCCTTTTTTGCGCAAAAGCTCGTCTAGATTTGCACGGACGCTTTTCCACAAAAAATGCTTTTGCGGATAAGCGTCTATGCCAATCTAGATGCTCTTTTCTGCAAATGCTTTTAACGGAAAACTTTTCTGTTAAAAGCATTTGCGGAAAATCATGCCAGTCTAGACGTAGCCAAGGAATATACACATTTCTGTATAGAAAGTTTCACCCTTTACGGGATGCAGTTATGGTAACTCTATATCTCTCAGCAGGCCTTGCACACCACTGAGCACTAGCACTTCACTATCTGTTAAGTTTCTCTTCCTCCTTGTGTGGTCATCAGCTGGGGACTTTTAGTTAGATCTGCTTTCTAAGTTTCTTAACCTTTGGCTGTCTGGTTTTCAAAACCTTCAGAGCTGATAAAGCCAACAGTGAAAGTTAGCTGCTGTGACCCAATGCAGTGCAGACTAATGGCAGGGATCTAGGTGCTGCTGGCAGCTTGGGGAGTTTGGCCACAGCACACCCAGGCTACAGCCCTGGTGCTCAAGAAGCCAGCCTAGCTGTTCCAGTGCTCGGGTGGCCAGACATTGCACTCCCCACCTCCCTGGCCAGTCCTGGTACTCAGGCAGCCAGGCAAGTGTGGTCCCCACTGCCTCAAGGATCCTGTGGCTGGGCAAGCATGGTGGCTGCATTCCCTGCCCTGAGCTCCCCTAACATCTCTATTTGCCTGCCCTAAGCTCCACCCACCCACCATACCCCTGCTTTGAGACCCTTCCCGTCCTCCCCCCCCACACACACACTTAAATTTCTTACAGGTACTGTGCTATCACAACCCCCTGCCCCAAACCCCTTGCCCTGCCCAAAATGAGGCGGGGGGGTTGTGCTACAACAATGTAAATTACTTTCACCCTTGGAAAGCCAATAAGAAATGGACCTTGGCTGTATTTGGAAAACTCTAGCCCTTCTGCCCAACTCTTCCCAGGATCCAGACAGACATCATTCCATATCACAGAATCCCTAAAAAGTGATCTTAAAGCATATCTTTAAGCCCACTAGTTCACACCCTTTTCTTATGCATAACAACCCCATACAGAGCCATCCATCATACGAATAAAATTTTTAAAGCCAAGCAAAACAAGACAAAACAAAAATCTTGTAGGAATTTTCATATCCCTTTCATCAAACAAGGAAACAATAGGTAAGGAATAGTAACTTGCATCCCCTCTTCTCCTTGCTCTCCACAAATGGGCATTCAGTCCACAACCAAAACACAAGAGGAGGAATATATTAAATAAAAACACTTGTTTATCATCTGTAATATAACAGGTTTTTCTGGGAACACCACTGAGAGGGTCAAATCAGGATGAATTGCTTAAAGACAGAGCTATTGACAACCCAAGACTGGGTTTCTCCAATATGAGGCACACCAAACCAGTCACAAAGAGCATTTCTATTTGCTACATAGGACAGCAAGAAGTCACACAGGCAATTCCCTTAAACACTCCATCTTCTCCTGTGCCACAACCAATACCACACCTTATGCAGATGAGGGAAACCAATCTCATCAAATCGGAGCAGGTTCTTCCAATCCCAAAGAACCAGCCACATTCCCAGGTCAATTTATACTTCAGATCTTACCAAAAAGAGCACACTATGCAATCCTCTAGAATTGGGAAAGGAAAAGGAAAGAAATCTTATATTTTATAAGTCTCTGGAATACATCCTTTGTTAAGATGGGTCATCAGTTCTTTCAGGCTCAGTCCATAGCAAAGATGCTCCTGAAATGCTGATTTGGAATGATGACAAAGATGTAG
This sequence comes from Pelodiscus sinensis, assembly GCF_052426305.1. Taxonomy (NCBI): domain Eukaryota; kingdom Metazoa; phylum Chordata; order Testudines; family Trionychidae; genus Pelodiscus; species Pelodiscus sinensis. The sequence continues at coordinate 207,810,970 of NC_143052.1, forward strand.
GAACACACAGGCCCCTCTTTATACTCTTGCCTACGTGGAGAGAATTCTCTTATTCTGTTTGTGTGGAATTGCTTCCTAAAATGGTGTTTGTCACATGAGCAAGTCACCTGTGTTAAGTCCTTTTTTTAGGTAAGCAGCCATGGTTTACATGCTAGTCTGAATGTTCACAGCAAAGTTCTTTAGATATGGATTGGCATCACTTTAGCTGCACTAAAAAAACCCAAAACAATGAGTAGTCCTGTAGCACCTTAGGGTATGTCTACACTACCCCGCTAGTTCGAACTAGCGGGGTAATGTATGCATACCGAACGTGCTAATGAAGCCTGGGATTTGAATTTCCCGGGCTTCATTAGCATAAAGCCGGCTCCGCCATTTTTAAAAGCCGGCTTGTTCGAACTCCGTGCCGCGCGGCTACACGCGGCATGGGCTAGATAGTTTGAACTACGTAGTTGTTCCGAACTATCTGTACGCCTCGTGGAATGAGGTGTACAGATAGTTCGGAACAACTACGTAGTTCGAACTATCTAGCCCGTGCCGCGTGTAGCCGCGCGGCACGGGGTTCGAACAAGCCGGCTTTTAAAAATGGCGAAGCCGGCTTTATGCTAATGAAGCCCGGGAAATTCAAATCCCAGGCTTCATTAGCACGTTCGGTATGCATACATTACCCCGCTAGCTCGAACTAGCGGGGTAGTGTAGACATACCCTTAGAAACTAACAAAATGTTATATATAATAGTATCATGAGCTTTCGTGGGCAAAACCCACTTCTTATAATTTGACTGGGACTTTTCAGCTTGGAAAAGAGATGATAAAAGAGGGATATGATTGAAGTCTATAAAATCATGATGGTTTTGGAAAAAGTAATAAGGAGAAGTTGTTTACTTGCTCCCATAACACAAGAACTAGGGGTCACTAAACAATATTAATAAGTAGCAGGTTTAAAAAAAAAGAAAGTACTTATTCATACAAAGCACAATCAACCTGCGGAACTCCTTGCCAGGGGATATGAAGGCCAGGAATTTAACAGGGTTCAAAAAGAGATAGATTCATGGAGGTTAGGTACATCAATGGCTATTACCCAGCATGGGCAGGAATGGTATCCATACCCTCTGTTTGTCAGAAGCTGGGAATGGGCAACAGAAGATGGATCACTTGATGATTACCTGTTCTATACATGCCTCAGGGACACCTGGCATTGGTCAATGTTGGAAGACAGGATGCTGGCAAGATGGACTTTTGGTCTGATCCAGTATGGCTGTTCTTATGTTCTTAAGTCCTTTAACAACTCTTCTGTGATCTTGACCTTCTGAAATCCCTGATATTCTGTTCAAATCAATAATTCATGCAAAGGTGAAGGGAAGGAAGTTGCTTTATCTGTGATTGCATCTATATTTTTTAAGAAGCACTGTAGTAAACAGGATCTTAGTGTTAATATTAATCTAATGAACTTTGATTACATTAGCAGAGAATAGGGAGGAAAAAGTAATAAATTGTCCAAAGCAGCCAAGGGAGTTTCAATGAAAGGCTAATGGATTTCACTTTTAAAATTAAAGAAATGTGTATTGATTAACATCCCCAAAACAAAGAAATGTGCTTCCAAATCTTGTCTACTTTCTGGAGATTAAGTAAATCTGGAAAGAGAAAAGAAGACGAGGGACTGAAAAGAAAAGATCTATTAGAGCTACTAGAGAACTACAGGGAGGGATTTAGAGAGTCCTGCAGGGAATCTCCGTTATAGTGCATCATTTCCTGCAGGTTTTGCTGTATTGTCTGCCAGGTTGTGCTCTGCACTTTTCATCTGATGTTATGAAATTTGAGTAAGGCATATTTTTTTATTACAAAGGAGTTATAGTCCCCAGATGGAAAGGCATCTTTATATCTATGGTAAATCAGAGCAGAAGAATTCTGATGGAGCTTCAAGAAAAAATGCACTTGTTATAAACAGAAATAGATCAGCACTTCTTTTTTTTTCAGACCTTAGAATTGCCTGAATAAGCAGGAAGAGGGAAAAGTTACTTAGTTAAGGAAAATGAAAGAAATGTTGACTTCATTTTATGATTATGAACACAGGTGCATTTTAATTCTTGCATTAATGTTTCTGTTACCACAGATGTTTTAAAAATGCCTTGCCCTTCAGTTTTATTAAAATAATTGACAAACATATGTACCTTGATCTTCAATTACTACTCTGGAAAACTGAAGTTGTAAGTAGACATGGAAAACATCCCCCAAAGAAGCTGAGGATTGGGGTTGAGACTCAAAATCTTCTTTTCCCAGGCCCTTATCAGGGGAAGAGTGGTGGAGTCCCAGAAATGAGCTGGGATTAGCTCTGGCAGGGGAAAGGGTTGACAAACAGATAGATTAGGGAATGAAGAGTGACCTGTACTATAGAAGTAAGTGTTGGATAGTTCCCATATGAGCTAGACTAATAATGCTGTAGCCAAGTTAAACTATATCCCTTGTGCCTTGTCTTTCTTCCTGTGCGTGCAGGAAAACAAACCTCCAAAGCTCAGAGCCAAAATGCTGCATAGCATACAGATGATTGACTTCATCAAAAAGTGCTAACCACTCTGTCTTTAACTGATTGCTGGTCTCACATTGTTTGAATACTTGGGGTGATTTTTGTAAAGCACAAGCTCAAATAACAGAGTCCTCTCAACAGTCAGCAATCATTAAAGTTTTTTCCAGGGTAAAGGCATTATTTGTCTACAAGCTGTGTACACTACTTGGCAATAATAGCTCATTTCTTTTCATGTTCAAAAAACCCCACAACTTTTTTCAAGCAAAAAGGGATCATCAACTAAAGCAAAAATTGTCCAACATTACACTTGCTGCTATGCACAGTTTTGAGGGTGATAGCAGAAGGATGTGTGAACGGAGAAAGCCAGCCTAATAAAATGAGCAAGATAGAGCAGTCTCTATAGTGAAAATCCAACACATCTTGCACAGGTTTATGAAAAAAAATTCAATATGCTGGGGAAATTTTGGCCTTTCCAAGGTATCATTTCCATGGCAGCACTAGCAATAGCTGCTCATTTCAAATAATACAGTTTATAAAGCTACCTTGTTTTGTTCGTTCTTTTATTTGCCAAAGGAGACAATAATTCCTCTAAGTATTTCAGCTTTGAAAAACCCAACCAAACAACAACACAAAAGTGGGCACAGAGAAACAGAGCAAAACGACATGGTGATAGAGCCAATTCCATAGGAGCAGCATAGATTTCTTCAGCAACAGTGAAGATCAGCAGGTCAGAGCTTGATTACCAAACAACTGGGTTTTTTCCATTCGAGCTCTGAATGTTGTTTTCCATCAGCTAGTTGGTCATTTGTCGCAGCCTCTTCCCCTACACCCTAGCCCATATAATCCCTCCACATTCTTTCTCTCACCCTTAAAGAGTACATTTAGACTACGTTCTTTTTTCAAAAGGAGATATGCAAATTTGGCGTAAACGAGGAGTAACGGTAGTTCGGAATAGGCACCTAGTCCGAACTACCTAGTTCGAGCCCCGTGTAGCCGCGCTGCACGGGGTTCGAAGCAGCGGGGATTTAAAAATGGCGGCTCCCCGCTTATGCTAATGAAGCCCGGGAAATTCAAATCCCGGGTTTCATTAGCAAGTGCGGTATGCATACATTACCCCACTAGTTCGAACTTGCGGGGTAGTGTAGACATACCCTAAGGGGCTAACAGTCCCCTTACATATGTTTATTCAACATCCTGCAACTCTCCACGATCCTATAACTGCCCTATCATAAAAAGCTTCAGGAGATAGCAGAGTTAGTCTGTACAGGATAAACTTAAAAAAAAAAAAAAAACAGAAGTTCTGGTAGCACTTTATAGACCAACAAAACATGTAGATGGTATCATGAGCGTTCATGGACACAGCCCACTTCTTTAGCTGACTGAAGTTTACTGTACCCACGAATGCTCATGATACCATCTACATGTTTTGTTAGTCTATAATATGCTACCAGACTATTTTTTGTTTTTTAAGTCTATCATAAAAAGATAGGGATCTGAACTTAAAAAAAAAAGTTGCATGGCCATGTGTAACCTCACTGTTTGTCATGCACTGTGGATGCCTTTTCCTTCTCATTTTCACATTGTAAGATCTTCAGATAAGGACCATATATGTACCTCTGTATAGCTTCAATCCCATTGGACCCTGCTCCTGACTAATGTATTTGAGTGCTACTATTGTAATTCCATATAGTACCATGGAAATAATCAGGTGAATTCCCACAATGTGTTCATTCCCTCTGCTTTCAGTTTGGCTACGTCTAGACTGTAAGCCTCTTTTGAAAGAGGCTTTTTTAGAAAAAGAGCATCTAGACTACAACTAGTACTTTCGAAAAAGCAAGCTGCTTTTTTCGAAAGAGCACCCAGGCAGTCTGGATGCTCTCTTTTGAAAAAGCAGTTTGTATGACATAGCGCCTTTTTTCAAAACAGCACCTTCGAAAAAAGGCATTCTTCCTTGTAAAATGAGGTTTTCCATGGTCGAAAAAACTGCCACATTCTTTCAATTTACTTTCAAAAGAATGCAGCAGCAGTCTAGACGCAGGGGAAGTTTTTTCATAAAAAGGCCACTTTTTTTAAAAAAAAAACTGTAGTCTAGACACATTATTTCTGTGTGTAACTCATCGCAAAGACAAGAGGAATGTACAAATGAGATGTGAGAAATCCCAGACTTAAAAGGATCCCCCCCACTTTTTTAAACAGGAGGTGGACTATTTCCTGCCAATTATTTTTCCAGGCAGCCAATTTATTATTAGCTTCATCTCAAGTTATCAGCTCTTGGCTGTTTAGACACAAAGTCCACAATCCAAAGAAATAATCTGCACCTATGTTCCAGCCAGACTGTTTGTGCATAGGGAATTATCCTTTTCAGAATAACAGCTCTCTCTACTATCACACTGACTCCTTATATAATGTTGCGTTAATTGGGTGCAACCTTTTCTCCTTGAGCAGCTGGGCTAATTCCTGTTTGGTCAAAGCCCACCTGCTAATTGTAGACTGTCTTCCTTTGCAAAGAAGATGGAGGAGCAAGGCTCAAGACTCTAGGATTGTGTCCCAAAATGTCTGTACTGCTCATTATGTGTGAGTACATTTGAATCATAGTCAGGTAAGCATTTTTCTACCTGAATGCCAGCTCTTAACTGCTGGAGGAAAAGGAATGAACACAGATTCAAATATTTTGGCTACTATTCCCTTTCCTTTCCTTCACTCCAAGTCTTTGATGTTCCTTGTATCACATGAAAGCATAAGAGCATACACAAAGGAGATTTCTAATATGCATAATGAAGGAAGGTTATATTTCATTGCTACCTTCTTCTGATAATTGACACTCTAAGGGTTATATATTTCAATGGACTCTTCCAGCTGAAAACTGCTCTACAGAAACTATCCTCTTAAGATTATGCTCTTTTCTATTCTCTCACATTTGGGACATGAAATACTCAGTGTTTCACAACCCTGGGAGCAGAAGCCAGAAGTGGTTCATATCCCACAGGTTATGCTACAGTCAAGGCAGAAAATACACCACAAATCCCAGTGAGAGCAATGGCAGGGAAAGAGACATCCTTCCCTCTTCCTTCTTCAGCCCATCTGCCCACGCCTTCACCCTACTCAATCTCCTGCCTCAGCCTCATTCCTCCCCCTTTGCACCACAGTCCATTCCAGGAGAACAATCAGAGAAAGACACTGAGGAACTGTCTGAAACTACATCTTGAAGCAGCACCTTCACTAGGAGCTAATTTAAATTGGGGTGAGCATGGGTAAGAAGAGAGATGCATCCCTACAGTACCTGTACCTTGCAATCAGTATCATGACTCTGTCTCAGCACCTTGCAACTAGCACTTTCAACCATTCTTTTAACCCTCACATTTTCAACACAATCACCCTATACCTGACATGTAGAATGGCATCCCGCTATGCCCATTCATCCTAAACCATCCCTAGATTCTTGCTAGAATTGCAACCTCACCACTGCTGCGTGTAAAGGATTATGGGATATAAATGGTTCTTGGCAGGAAAAAGCTGGCACATTTGGGGACCTGATCAGAAAAAAAAGGTTGATTTTTGGTTTTATGGTTTCCTAAATCCATTTTCCTGGGGCATGCTGCAGTTTTCTTGGAAAATTTAATATTTTCAATTGTTTAAGAACAATGGATAAATATTTTTTGGTTTTATAAAGCCAAATCTTCATTACCACAACAAACCCTTCCTTTTATATTGCTAATCCAAACTCCACTCTAGTAAGTGTTATTACTCTTTGACCTCTGATATTGCAACGACCAATTCCAAAGGTGACAAAACATGAACAAAAGTTTGGCTGGTAAGCATGTCTGGGTTTTTTTTAGGATGGGGGTTGGTCCCATAGACTTTTCCAAACTTATGAGGACTGTTTCCCCACAGAATTTAAAATGTCATTAACACAAACCTCTTGCATCTTTAAAAGAGATGAAAAAAAGTGAAAGGAAGAAAAAAAATGATGATTCTCATATTACATTTAAAAACCTATGAGACTTGCTCCAGATGCACAGAGCAATAGCTCAGCTCAATAGAGTATAAAACTGCAAAACACCAGGTTAAATAGTAAGAGTAATATTTTGGTGTTGTAGTGTTGTTTGGCAGTGATGAACAGTATGCAAAGTCTGCTTAAGCAATGCTGCTGGTCACAGAGGTTTGGCAAATAATGTTTTACGGGCTGTCAAGAGCAGATGATCCAGAAAATCTGTACTACTTGATTTTTTTTAAATACACACAAAGGAGCAATATTAAATAAACGAGAAATGAATCTAAATACATGGAACCCAATATACAGATACCATAGTTCAGTTTGCTATTCTTCAGTTTTCCTTTCTTATGTTGCAGTGAGTTTTCCGATATGACAAATTCTTCATGAGACCAATGAGCTCACTTGAATGTCAAATATGGAGGGTTGTGTTTACAATGCCCAGATCCATACATTTCTGAATTATAGGGCACAGAACATCCACATAGGTTATATCATCCCCAGAAATCTGTAAGTTAATTTTCTTTGTGGAAAAACCAACAAGCCTGACAAATGGGCTTTCATCTTTTTTACTCACAGGCAATTCCAACAACTTCACACAGGGTCACTCCCAATTTGTAAAAGTGTGCATCAAAGATCAGAATCAAGCATGGCATGTTGCAAACTGGTTTAATGTTCAACACTGAAACAAAGAAATAAGAATGAGATGGTAGTGATGGTGTTTTAACACAATGCAACAGTACAGTATCCACACAAACCAAACAGACTAGCAAAGAGGGAATCTCTGAGAAGTGAGAAAAAATGAACTGATGCAATATAAAAGGTTCTGTAGTTTCCTGGGTAACATAAGTCAAAGATTACCATGATCAGAGCTGAGAAAAGTCCTTCCAGAGGAAAATGAGAACAAATAAAATGCCCCCACTAGCCCAGCCATGCCACATTCTACTTTGATAAGTAACTATGCTAATAAATAAATGAAACACAAAGTTAACAGCATGAAAGAGCAGATTGGTACCCAGCATAACTAGTAGTGAATGTCTGTCCAACACAGGGAGACATTAGCTTAGCAAATACTTTATGCCAGACTCTCGGCTGGTGTGAATTGGCATAACTCCACTGTCTTTCATGAAGCTGTAATGATTTATGTCAATGGAGGATCCATCTTTTCATATGCAACATTCTAGTATGGATTGAAATGTGACAACTAGTTTCTTGTCTGAACGTAGCTGATTTAGTTATGAGAGAAATAAATACAAGCTGCTTGCTGTTGAAAAGTGGGTGGGGTCAACAACCTTAGTGCCTTTTTGTCCCCTAAATATAGGTCCCAGGAGACTTAGTTTCCTTCAAGTCATTCCACTGTGTGACACATAGTTTGTCCCCTGGAACAGGTAAGTATAATTACTGGAACTACGGGTGTGGGGGAGGGGTGTGCTACAGTACCCCCTGACTTGAAGCCATTTCCATTACATCCAGGCTACGTCTAGACTGGCCCCTAATTCGGGAAAAGTCATGCAAAGCAGGTAAGTCAGAATAAGGAAATCCGCGGGGGATTTAAATATCCCCCATGGGATTTAAATAAACATGTCCACTGCTTTTTTCCGGCTTGGGGAAAAGCCGGAAAAAAGCGTCTAGACTGGCGCGATCCTCCAGAATAAAGCCCTTTTCTGGAGGATCTCTTATTCCTACTTGAAAGTATTCCTTGAAAGTAGGAATAAGAGATCCTTCGGAAAAGGGCTTTATTCTGGAGGATCGCGCCAGTCTAGACGCTTTTTTCCGGCTTTTCCCCAAGCCGGAAAAAAGCGGCGGACATGTTTATTTAAATCCCGCGGGGGATATTTAAATCCCCCGCGGATTTCCCTATTCTGACTTACCTGCTTTGCATGACTTTTCCGGAATTAGAGGCCATTCTACACGTAGCCCCAGAGTTTACAGTTTGGTTCAGTGGCTCTCAGCACCCCCTCTGTACAAATTGTTCCAGTACCCCTGCAGGGAAGGTTGATATCTACCAACTCTGACAACTTCCCAAGATCAATAGAGAAAGCCTGTAAGTCTTAGGATATCCTGGAGAGTAAGGGTTTTTGTATGGAGGCATGGCACTACCACATTCTTTTTGATAAGCAGTGCATCTCAGTCTAACATTCCACGTTCCATTGTGCAACATGAGGAAGGGGTACATTGGAAGAGAATACTGACAAACATTGTTATCATCTATGGGGAAGTTCCATAGCCATAGAACTGGGGAAAGAGTTATTTCTGTCAGAGCAGGAAAGCTAGCTAGTGGCCACAAATGTTAGAGAGTAGCTGTGTAACATGTTCCCTGCTGCTCTGACAGAAATAACTGAATATTCATTCTTATATATTAAATACATACAAAAAACATACACACACATACATACATCTCTACTTAGACCACTTGATACACATTTATGTTCTATAAATCATTCTTATTCCAAAGGCTTGCTCATTTCATAATCCTCTCATATCCCAACTCAGCATGACTACAGGGATCCATCCAGGTGGGAATTTGAAAGACTTGAATATGTACAAAAATCACATTTTATTGCTTATTTGTATGAGCTGTTTCCTCTGAATGAAAGCTTCATTTTGTGAAGCAAACACCAAAGGAGCTAAAGAGCATATGATTATCTAATAGTCACTGTCGACCTATAATTTAAGACACTGTTATCAGTGGATAGTAAAGACTATTCAGTGCAATGGGTTACACAATTTATATTAATATTACACAGTACATTTTAGTTTTATTAAAAATTAATATCTTGATCAAACTATAATGTATATGCATTAAAATTAATCTATAGCAGTAAAAAAAGTTAACACTCTGTTAAGTTCTTAGTGGCTGAAAAATACTGCTTTGACATTTCAGCTTTGCAAACAGTCATGTAGAGCTTTTAAAGGGGGACCTCTGTAAAGCATGTACTGAGATAGAGCATTGTTGCAGAACAGTGATGGTTGGTTAATGGCCAAATATGACATCAATACTATCCACAACAAAGAAGGACATTGTGACAGCTAGCATTAATGATGCTCACAATTTTTTTCTCTTCTTTCTCACAGTATCAGCAATAAACATTACAATTCCAGTTAATTAACTAGTTCTTTTATAAGAACAAAAATTGGAAACCAAAATTAATAGTTAAGTTCCAAAACATCATAAAAAGTTATAGATACAAGAAAGCAGATTTGTTACCAACTGTATGGAAACACTTTGCCAATCTATAATTGGCTTTCTGAAGTTGTTTTTGTCAGCTTTCAAAACATATTCACAAGGGAAACATAATTCAATTGAAATGTGTTTCATAAGAAGCTCAAGTTGGCCTTTTGCCATGGAGTTGAATGCATTTGGTCTGGATCTTTGAGCCTTAAGTCAGAAGAGTAATCACATTGTACCTAGGAATTGTATTATTTCTGTGAGTAATGATTACTCAGATGAGTAAGCATTTCAAGTTCATCTCCAGCTTTCACATTCTGTGAATGGTACACATTTCTATTGTGGTGTTAATTGTATAGTGAAGAGCTCTGGTTTTATATTTTTTATTTCTTTTCACTGAAGACATGCAAAGTCGAAAGGGTTTGCACAATTACCACAATACTAAGCTTTATATTTCCAAGCCAGAAAACACAATGCAGAGTGTATCAAAGAGCTATTTTTTGTTCCTCAAGATTACTGTCTATTACTATTTTTTAATCAAAGTCTTTGGGATAAATTCAGAGTTCATTTTCAACCCCTGGAATCCTATCAGCTACAATACAAGTGCATAGTATGTAAACTTGATGAATAAAGAAAAAAAATTCATAACAATAGTGTTTTCCACTTAGGAGCTTTGTTAACAGTCTGTCACTATTTCCCCAATAGGAGTCAGAGCAAAAAAGTTACTGTTTCTTTTATTGAGAGTTATTGTATAAGTAATTTGCATTCTCTCTCATCAGATGCTAACTGATTTTGCTGAGGAATATGTGGGAAGACAAGGTAACAATATATAATAGCAATTCTGCCTGTGGTCCTAGTTAATATGAGACTGATAACTTTTGGAAAGATGCAAGTACATAATCCACTTTGCTGTTCCTAAAGTGATACATTCTCTTATCTCATAATAGCTTCCCCAAACACATTCTTCTGAAGAAGTTAGCAGAAATTCTATCAGCAGAACAACAACACATTTTACACAACATATAAAATCAAGGTCCTCATCATTTTTCATTTGGTGTCCCATTCACTGTACTCTTCTTGCGGAAGTAATAGTATTTCTATTTCATTCATGCCTAGCCCAATTATTATATGCAGCCTATCCAAATTCTCTCCACAGTTCCCATTGAATAGGGTTGCTTTATGATGAAGTGATTCCTAGGATTTTGATCCTACATCGGTCTTGAGTGGGTGTATGTCATGTCACCCAGAACTATAGCAGGTTTCAAAATACCTCCATAGGGTCATAGGGTCTTTCTGTAAAGGTGAGGCTTAAATTTAGAATCTGCTTCAAGATGACAAATGCTTTACGAAGCAAGTCATCAGTACAATTTTATAGTGGCTCTTTGGTGCTATTACGGCTATGACAAGACTTTAATTAAAACTCCCATCCCAAACAAACACCATTCTTTCATGTAATTACTTTTCAATTAATTTTATGAATTCAACACGTTTCAATACTTAATTTAATCTACAATGACTCCCCCCACCTCTTTTATTGCCTTCTTCAGAACGTTTGGGGGAAAAAATCAGTTTCTTCAGCTCTGAGGGTGAAGACACACACAGCACCCTTATTTCATCTACACAGCACCCTTACCTCAAAAGAAGCTATGCAATTTGCACTATGCACATCGAGTAGCTTATTTCAAACTTATTTCAAAGTAGCTTATTTCAAAATTCCATGCTGTCTAGGCAGCCCAAATTTCTAAATAAACCACTATGCTAAAATGTCCCTTATCCTTTGGGCAATGAGGTTTACAGGGACGTCGGAATAGTGGGCCTGTTATATTAAGATGCAGAATAACTATATCGGGATACATCCGATATCCCAAAATAGATCCACAGTGTAGATGTAGCCTTAGTTACTGAACAAAAAAAAATTATTTATTCAGCAAGACATTTGAGAAGAGTCCAAGGTAGCACAAGTCCCATATGGTATCATATATCTGTACCCTTTCCTTAGTAGGTAGGCAAAGGTCTCTTGCTAGGACGAAATGCTTTACAAAGATTGTAAATGTCTCAAAATATGCAAATAACAAAACTGACGTTCCACTCTTTGCTAATAAGAATACACTAACAATTTCAAATGTGTCTAATTCACTTAGAAAGATAAGTTGAAAAAATGGAACTGAGACCCAATTTTCAAAAGGTATTAACCTAGTGTGCCAATCCGTGTTGCTAGGCTTAACCGACTTAATGAGTCTAGATCTCATTGAAAGTCAATGGGACTTAGTCTTCTGAACATCTAAGTCTCTTCTTCAGAGGGATAGGTAAATTAGTCTGTAACAGGAGAAACTTAAAAAACAATAGACTAGTAGCACCTTAAAGATTAACAAAACACGTAGGCTATGTCTACACTATGACTTTTGTCACAAAAGGAAATGCAAATGAAGCACGGATTAGCATTTTCTCATGCTTTATTTGCATATCCTCTTTTGTTCCATTTTTGTACTAGGCGGGTTTGCTGTGGCCGTTTTGCACAAAAAACCCTTTTTTCCGCAAAATCCTTATGCCTGTCCCGGAAAGTGACTGGCATGTCAGTGGGAGGAGGGGAAACTGAAGTGTCAGCACTTGATAGCTTCCTGGCCACACCAGTCAGGATCACCTATCAAAGGCTCCAAGATCCCAATAACTACCAAGCTTGTTATTTCAAAACAATAGGCTGTTAATTTCAAAATTTGTACTCCTGCTTTCCTCAGGGAATAACACTAATTTTAAAAGAGTTATTTTGGGAGTTATTTCAAATTCAGTTATTTCAAAATAATTTCCTAGTGTAGACATGCTCTTTGTCATGTTAAATGCTCAATTACATCTGAACTTCACTATGTTAGGACTGTGTGTTTAACCTGCTTGCTAAGAGCTAAACATCACTGAGATTTGAAATCACTTGAGATGAGTCTTTCTGCCAAATCTACAAGGAACTGAACATTACTAAGACCATTATGTACAGAGGTCACAGCAGAGAGGCAGGAGGCAACAGAAGGTGACTGACAGTCATCTGGGGTATGTTTGGCTGGTGAGGCATAGAGATGCAATAAGCAGGTGGCAGAGAAGGCTGATGGGTGCAGCTAGAACAGTGGAGAGGAGTAGCTAGAACAGTGAGCAGACAGCTAGCAGGTTGACAGCAGAGGAACATAACAAGCTGCCAGCACGGCAGCTAGTGCAGAGGTGTGGTGAGAGGGATGAGCAGGCAGCTGGCGGGAGTTGTGAGTAGGTGGGCAGAGGAGAAGACAGCTTGTGGCCAGCAGGGTGGCTGGCAGAGAGAGGCAGCAAGCGGGTGCCCAAGCAGCGGAGCGAATAAAGTGCTACATTACTCCTGTCCCACTCCCATCCATCCAGGGTGGGAGGTGAACACTGTTGAAACACCTCTGAACTCTAGGTTTGTGCTGACCAAGGACAATAACTTTGAATGGGGTGAAGAGAATGATTGGGCACATTAAAGGGACTTTCCGGTTGCTGGACTTAAGAACCTAAGGGGAAAAGGACAGTGCCCAATCTACTTGAGGATTGGTTTTTTACTCATGGTTTATGCTTATAAACACTTTTTCGGTGTTTTCACAAATGAACACCAAGTTACTTACCTCCTTTTATTAAAAGTTTCTGTTCTACACTCAGAACTCTAGGCTTCCTAGTGGGAAGGTGTGATGGAGCCAACGGGATCCTGGGGCAGCAGCCACAGGGGAGGAGACCCACACAGTGGCACAGCTACAGGGAGCCAGTGTGGGCACCACCTGTGGCAGAGCCGCCATGCTCCATGTGCTGGGGCTGGAGATTGCGCCGGAGGCGGCAGAGGCGATGGCACCGCTGCAAGTTGAACGTGCATGTCTTGCTGAGGCAAGCGGCGGTGGCGAGCCAGCCCCTCCCTCACTTAAGGAGTGGGAGGGCATGCGATGGGCCCGCGTATGCTCTGTATGGCTTGTGCGACATTGAGGCGTGGTCTTCAAAAGGGATCCGTCATTGGTAAGAGAGGGAGAAACAGGAGAGGGGAGCAGGAATGGAGCAATGCATGGGAGGAGGGTGGGGGAGTAGGTCTGACGTCAGGGAGGTTGTGATGCGTCCCTGACGCAAGGGGTAGCGGAACAGGGTTGTTGGATCTAGGAGAGACTTAGCCCCAGTTTGTGTGTAAAAGGGGAGCATGAAGGATGGAGTCCAATAAGATGTGGGAGTGGTTAGCAGAGCAATAATGGCAGTATTAACAACAGTAGACCCAGCTGCTCCAGCAGCTAGTGGCTCAGCAGCGGGAGTAGAATGCCAGCTGGTCAGAGATCTTGGGGAACAGCAACAGTGGCAACAGGAAAGATGGTGGCAGCAAGTGAACGCAGTAGGACGGGGTGGGCCAGCTGCACCGATCACAGGACACCTGGAAGTGGGGCCAGGACAACACCTGCCCCTCCGTCTGGCAAAGATGGGGGCGGAAGATGACCCAGAGGCCTTCTTGATCACATTTGAGAGGGTGACTACAGCAGCACGGTGGCAAGAAGAATACTGGGCGGCTCTCCTCGCCCCCACCTTTTGGGTGCCGCATAGCTCGCTTATAGGACAAGAGGGTCATTTTCGCCATGACTGTCCAGTAATGGACTGCACCTTCGGGTTGGTTACGGGATCTGAGGCAGCACTGGGCCCATGACAAGTTGACCGCATCCTCGTCATGATAAAGGTCGATGAGAAACCGGTTGAAGCCCTGGTAGATTTGGGCTGCGGGCAGACAGTAATATGGACCAGCCTCGCAGAAAGCAAGGCCCAGGAGGGAGAGCCGGCCTGGATGCAGAGCATGCATGGCGATGTGCGGCCGTACCCCACCGCCTGGGTCCACATTGATGATGGTCACAGAATAGGGCGCTGCCTCATGGCCCTAGTCCCCGTACTCTCTAGCTCTTCTGGGTCGAGACTGGAAGGGCTTTGAAAGTATGCTGGAGGCATGCATCCAGAGGGGACCCCTAGGAAGAGTGAGAGAGGAAGTAAAGGAGGCCTTGGCCACTCGACAGTGTACCGTCCCCCTTTGGCGCCTGGTACCAGTGTAGGGAATATTTCAGGACCAGCCCCAACCACAGAGGTGGATAAGGGAGATTTCCTTCAAGAACAGAAAGAAGACCCCACACTCTAGAAGGCCTGGGAACAGAAGGTGGAGACAGCAGGACTGGAATCCACAGGGGGGACATAGGGCAGGAGGCCCCACTTCGAGGTATGTGGTGAGTGGCTGTATCGTGTGGTAAGGGGCACTGAGGGGCAAAGGGACTCACGGCAGTTACTCATGCTGGCAGCACATCTTAGAGTTGGCCCAAGAGAACCCCTGGGTCAGACACTTGGGCCACGAAAAGACACTGCAACATGTGACCTAGCGGTTTTACTGGCCTGGGATTTTTAGGGAAGTGCGGGACTTCTGTGACTCCTGCCCAGAGTGCCAAAGAACTGCCCCAGGGAAAGTACCATGGGCCCCCTAGTACTCTAACCAGTGGTGGGTGTACCATTCGAAAGGGTGGCCCTCGACCTAGTGGGGCCCCTGGAACACTCCCTGGCAGGACATCAGTATATCCTAGTCTTAATAGATTATGTGACAAGGTATCTGGAGGCAGTGCTGCTTAGAACTATCACCGTGCCAGTGTTAGCAACCGAGTTGGTGAAAACCTTTGTGTGGGTAGGGCTACCATGGTCCATTCTAATGGACCAAGGACCTACCGTGACATCCCGACTGATGGCCGAGTTATGCCGACTCTTAAATATTAAGACCTTGAGAACGTTGGTGTACCATCCACAGTCGGATGGGCTAGTTGAGAGATTTAATAAAACCCTAAAGGCGATGTTAAACCAGTTCATCAAACAGGACCCCCAGGACTGGGACAAGTTAATACTGGCCCTGTTGTTCATGATCAGGGAGGTCCCACAGGCCTCCACGGGTTTCTCCCTGTTCGAACAGTTATACGGGCAACGACCGAGGGGCATACTTGACATAGTGAAAGAGGGCTGGGAAGAGCAAGAGGTCTGCGTGCGAGGTTCAATCCAATACATACTACAACTCCAGGAAAAATTGCATGACCTGGGAGGCTTCACTCAGGATAACTTACTGCGGGCACAGAGACGGCAGGCCCAGTATTACAATTAGGCAGTCAGAGTACATACTTTTGAACCCAGGAACCGAGTTTTGTTGTTGTTACTGGCCGAGAGTCCAAGTTAATGGTGAAGTGGCAAGGGCCCTTCGAGATACTTTGGCACGTAGGGGATGTAGACTATGAGGTCCAATTGTTGGGGAAGCGTAAAGACACACAAATTTATCATGTTAATCTGTTGAAAAAATGGAAGCCTCAAGAAAATTTGCTGATCCAGCTGTGACCCCCGTCCTCTCCTCCACTGAATCAGAGCTGGGACCCTGGGCTGGGGACCAGAAGGATGGAGGAGGAACTGTGCAGATCAGAAAGGAGCTGAAACCACAGAAACAGGCAGAGGTTCAGCAGGTGATACAGCCGTTTGCCCAAGTTCTATCTGTGCACCCCGGCTGGACAACCCTTATGAGTCACCATATCGAAGTGGAACCTAGTAAGAACATTCTTGACGTGATACACCCTCCTCCCGCAGAAATTGTGGGACACCGTGCGGGAGGAGCTAGACACTATGTTGCAGTGGGGCATGATAGAGGAATCGTACAGTGAATGGCATAGCCCCATAGTACTCATGCCCAAATCCAAGGGGTCTGTCCGCTTCTGTATTGACATTAGAAAGGTAAATTTGGTGTCACATTTTGATGCTTACCCAATGCCAAGGGTGGATGAGTTCCTGGAGCATTTAGGCCAGGCCAGTACATCTCTACCCTGGACCTAACTAAGGTCTACTGGCAAATCCCTCTAACCCTCTCGTCTCAAGAAAAGACGACCTTCTCCACACGCTTCGGGTTGTATCAATTCGTGACGATGCCATTCGGCCTGCATGGAGCTGCGGCCACATTTCAGAGACTAATGAACAAGATACTGTATGACCATCGGCAATACGCCGCTGCCTATATCAATGATAAAATCGTCTATAGCACCACCTGGCCCGTGCATCTCATAAGTCTGAAAGCAGTACTAACGGCGCTGAAGGAGGCAGGCCTCACCGCTAATGCCAGCAAGTGCCACCTCGGGCAAAGGGAGGTCTCCTACTTAGGTACACTGTGGGGCGGGGGATGTTGCGGCCCCTAGTGAGCAAAATAAGCACTATCCAGGATATCCCCGGCCAAACACCAAGAGGCAAGTGCAGCAGTTTCTGGGCCTGGCTGGGTACTACAGATGCTTCGTGCCTCACTTTGCAACCATAGTGGCCCCCTTAACGGAGCTAACTAAGAACAATCAACCAAAAAGAGTGCTATGGACAGAACACAGTGAGAGGGCCTTCCCGACACTAAAAACGCTTCTAATCCAAGCCCTGGTGCTAGTACAGCCCAACTTCGAGAAACTATTTATTCTACAAATGGACGCCTTGGAGGTGAGCCTAGGGGCTGTACTTTCCCAAGAGGTAGATGGGGCCAAGCACCCGGTTCTATATGTGAGCTGGAAATTGTTTGCATGGGAGCGACACTACTCAACTATAGAGAAGGAGGCCCTGGCCGTGAAATAGGGCCATTGACTTACTACGCTATTACCTCCTAGGAACCCGATTCCAGTTGGTGACGGACCATGCGCCCCTCCAATGGCTACAATCCATGAAAGACACAAATTCAAAGGATCATGAGAGGGTACATCTCACTGTAGCCATACTGCTTCAATGTGAGCCACTGGCTCAACCCATCAAAATGTGGACTTTCTCTTGTGAATTGCGGAAAATGAGGGAGGGACCCAGGGGAACATACAGGTGGGCTTGAAGGGGGAGGTGTGTGATGGAGCTGACAGGCTCTGCACTCCTGGGGCAGGGGCTGCACGGGAGGAGACCCGCATGGTGGCGCAGCTACAGGGAGATGGCGCAGGCACTGCTTGTGGTGGAGCCGCCATGCTTTGTGTGCCGGGGCCAGAGATTGCACCAGAGGAGACAGGGGCAATGGCGTCGCTGAGGCAAGTGGCCTGTGGGGAGCCGGTCTCTCCCTCACGTAAGGTATGGGAGGGCATGTGATGGGCCAGCGTGCGCTCCATACTGCCCGGGCGATGTTGCGGCGTGGTCTTCAAAAGGTACCCACCACTGGTCAAAGGGGGAGAAGCAGGAGAGGTGAGTGGGGACAGAGCAGTGCACGGGAGGAAAGTGGGGGAGTAGGTCCGACTCCGGGGCGGTCGTGATGTAGTGGAGTCGGGTGATGAAGGAAGAGAGCAGGGAAGGGGGTGAGTAGGAAGTGGCCCAAGGCAGGGCGTGGAGTGCGTGGGTTGATGCATTTCGTGCAGTGTCCCAATTGACCACAGGGAGAAGAGAGAGAATGATCTCACCTCCCTTAGAACCCTGGGCCGGGACCCGGAGGAGTGGGTGGGTCCAGGTCCCCCTACCTTCCGTCTCGCTGGCGCGAAGTGGGACACGGAAAGGGACAACTATTGTATTATCTGGAGAACTAGTGACTATATTAAAGGCGCTGATCCCACCATAAGGCGACTGTTGTACTGGTTTGGGGGAAAATAACCAGGCTTGGGTGGGCAATAGGACCCAGGGCATGGGGGCATGCCCACTTCCCGAAGGTATTGCCTCTCAGATGTAAATTGCCTAGTTTACTGGGTGGGAATTTGATCTGATTCTGTGTTGTACTGATGGAAAAAGAAACACTAGATGTTGAATCTGGCCCTGGGTGTGGCTGGCTCTTCCTGGCAGAAGGATTATCTAAGGATATTTAAACTCTTTTGTAAAGCCCTATGAGGCCTACTGATGGAAAGTGCTGTTTAAGAACTAGGTATTATTACCACAGGTTGGACCTCCTTGGACCAGCACCATTGCAACCTGACCAGTCCCGGATGAAGGATTTTGCCAGAAGGTCATTTCTGGGCCCACCTGCCAAGGGCCTCCCCAGCCACGTCCTCACTGCCAGCCTCCCCATCAGATTCCCCCTGCCACCAGCCTCTCTGCACTCAGCAGACACAGCACTGGCCCAGCACACACAGCTCCACTGCTGGGCTCCCAACCCACTTCGGTAGCTTTACCTCACTGGGCAGCTCCACAGGCAGCAGTGGGGCTGCCTGGCTCTTTGCTGCACCACCGGGCAGTCCTACTCCCGGGTTCTTGGCCCCACCACCAGGCAGCACTGTGGTCAGGCTCCCGGACCACAGTGCAACCGCACTTGTCTTTTAGTGAGGGGCTGGAACCACAAGGTGAAGGACAATTCTTGATTTAATCCTAAGTAGCACACAGGATTAGGTGAGTATAGCTGAACTGCTTGGTAGTAGTGACCATAACATAATAAAATTAACATCTTTGTAGAGCGAGAAACACCAAAGAAACACCCCCCCCCCCCAACGGTTAATACCAAAAAGGAAACAATACAAAACTGACAGGTCTAATTAAATGCAAATTAAAAAGAGCAACCACAAGAGAGAAATGCTTGCAAGATGCATGGAAACTTTTTTAAAAATATCATAATAGAGGTTCAAACCAAATGTAAATAATACAATAAAAGGACCAAAAATGTCCCTCCCAACCCCATCCAACCCCTGCTGCAGCCTTTCCCTGTCTCTTCACCCTCACCCAAATCATGTGGCCCAGGGGACTAGTCAGGCTGGGGGGCAACACCCAGCAGTAGGGGTCCACACCCGCATACACATTCACCGGCAGCAATGGAACAAGCAGAGCAACACAGACCCAGCATGCTTTGCTCCCCTGGTCACATCATCTCATTTCCTGTGGGTGAGTGAGAAGTTATCCTGTCCCTCCCTCCCCCACACCTGAGTGATATGGCCAGAGGAACACAGTGAGCTGGGGTCATTGCTGTAATTACCCCACTGTTTCTGGTGCATTCAAAGGGGACCTAGACCCCTGCTGCAGGACCTCTCCCACTAGTTCCTCTACTGGGTTTTGTTGCCTTTTGCTCCTCAACCCATGGTGTTTGGGGCACATGGCCCCTTGTACTTCCCCAATAACGTTGCCTGTGCCCACCACGGTTAAACAAGAAAGTAAAAGAAGTGGTCAGAGACAAAAAAGGCATCCTTTAAAAATTAGAAGTTAAATCCTTGTGAGGAATAAAGCATAAAATCTAGCAGTTAAACATATAAGTATACTTAGAATAAAAACAGAATGTGGAGAACAGCTGGCAAAAGATAAAAAAGCTAACAATTTTTAAGTGTATTAATATTGCCATTGGGTGATTGAGATTATAAATGAACCATCAAAAAAGACAAACCCATTGCAGAGAATTGAAATTAATTATTTGCATTGTCCTTGTCAAGGCTTCTTCCCCACTCCTGAATGAAAAATGCAGAAGTGGGGGCCAGCAAAAGTATCCCCAAACCTTATCTACTAGGATTTGGTATAAAACTTCCCCCCAAAATCTTAACCAAGATTTTGGGAATAAAATGCCACTGCCACCACACAAATATAAATAAAACAACCAGGGAGAGACTACTTGGGAAATCTTACCCCTAAAGTACAAGCTAGGACACAAACATCAACCAATACCAGGTTAATAAAAAGAAAAGAGAAAGAAGTTTTATTATCATCACAATATTCCTGTTGCAAGGATAATGACTAGATGGAACAGTAACAAAATAATATACTCATGGAGGAGAAATTTATATGGGCCAGGAACTTAGTTACAAAAGGGGAGCAAAACCCAATTTTAAATGCACAGACCAGATCCCGTTTCCCAAACCATAAAACAATAAAACCTAATGGATTTATCTAAACTTTATCCTACTTACAGACTGTGAACAGTATTTTCTTAGAGGGAGACATCCTGTCCCCTTCAATAGCTGGAGAGAAACTGCCCCAGAGACAGAGGGAAAAAACAAACATTCCTTTGTCCTAGTTTGAAATTTCTACCTACATTCTTATTGGCTGCCTGCTACCTGGTTTAGGTAAGGGACATAGTAAACTCTTAGGGTATGTCTACACTACCCCGCTAGTTCGAACTAGCGGGGGTAATGTAGTCATCCAAACTTGCAAATGAAGCCCGGGATTTGAATTTCCCGGGCTTCATTTGCATGAAGCCGGACGGCGCCATTTTTAAATGCCGGCTAGTTCGGACTCCGTGCCGCGCGGCTACACGCGGCACGGACTAGCTAGTTCGGATTAGGCTTCCTAATCTGAACTAGCTGTACACCTCGTTCCACCTAGGTGTACAGCTAGTTCGGATTAGGAAGCCTAACCCGAACTAGCTAGTCCATGCCGCGTGTAGCCTCGCGGCACGGAGTCCGAACTAGCCGGCATTTAAAAATGGCGCCAGCCGGCTTCATGCAAATGAAGCCCAGGAAATTCAAATCCTGGGCTTCATTTGCAAGTGCGGATGACTACATTACCCCCACTAGTTCGAACTAGCGGGGTAGTGTAGACATACCCTTAGTTCCCAGGATGCTGGCTAACCCTCATGATCATGCCAGTCCTTGACCCCAGATTCCCACACCTGAGCCATTCCTTTTTGGTAACAAATCTAAGGAACTATCACAGATTGAGGTGCTAATGGAGGAGGTTCTGGAACAAATTGCTAAATTAAACAGTAATAAGTCATCAGAACCAGATGGTATTCACACAACAGTTCTGAAAGAATTTAAATATGAAGTTGTAGCACTACTAAATGCAGTATGTAACCTATGACTTAAATCAGCCTCTGTATCAGATGATTCACTGATAGCTAATGTGATGCCAGATTTTTTTTTTTAAGGATCCACAGGTGAATTTGGCAATTACAGGCTGGTACACCTAATTTCAGTACTATAGAAAAGCATGCAATTATCTGACACACAGGTGAACCTAAAATGATAGGGAGGAGTTAGCACAGAAGGTGTAAATGCAAGTTATGCCTCATCAATTTATTAGAATTTGTTGATGGTGTCAACAAACATATAGACAAGAGTGATCCAATGGCTACAGTGTACATGGACTTTCAGACAGTGTTTGACAAGTTCCATCTCCAAAAGGCTATTAAGTCAAGTAATGAATCATTGGATAAGATGGAAATTCCCCTCATGGATCAGTAAGTGTGCATCTACAGAGCAGGGCTTAGCTGGAAATAATCTATGCAAATTGAGCTACATCAATTGCGTAGCTTATTTTGAAATGGGGAGCATCTATGCAGCATTTATTTTGAAATAGAGCACTCTTCCTCCGACTTTCCTTACTCCTCATACAATGAGGTTGCAGGAGTCAAAGTAAAAAGTTCTCCAGCTTGACATCATTTCAAGGTTATTTCAAAGTTACTGCCTGCTGTTCAGACACAGACTAAGTTATTGTGAAATAATGTTAGTTATTTCCTAATAATGTTGCTGTATAGATGTACCCTTACTGATTAAAATATAGGAAATAAAGGTGAGTAAGGAAATAAATGGTCAGATTTATACAGAGAAATGTAAATGTTGGAGTCTTTCAAAGATCTATACTAGAACAAGTGCATTTAATATATTCATAAGTGATCTGGAAAAAGGGTTTTTCAATGAACTAATAAAGTTTGTAGACAATACCAAACTACTCAAGATAAGTAAAGTTCAAAGCACACTGTGAAGAGTTACAAATGGATCTCACAAAATGAGATGACTCTGCAAGAATGTAGGTAGAATTCAGTACTGCTAAACACAAAATAATACACATTAGAAAACACAATCCTAGTGATACACACACAGTGATGGGCTCCAAGTTAACTGTTACACCACTCAAGCAAAGAGACTAGTATTGTTATGGCTAGTTCTCTGAAAACATTTGCTCAGTGTTTGGTAGCAGTCAGACTAGCTAATAATATTAGAAACCATTAGAAAAGGGATAGATAAGAAGACTGAATGAAATGTTACTATACAAATCTACGACGTTAGAATTAAAGAAAAAGTACAACGAAGGGCAACAAAAATGATTGGGGTATAGAATATCTCCCAAATGAGAAAAGATTAAAAAAGACCTAGACTGTTTTTTAGAAAAGAGTGAATAGGATTTTAGTGTATAAAATTAGGGAGTGTGTAGCAAAAGTGAGTAAGGAAGTGTGAGAGTATGGTTGTTAAAGGATGAGAGTAAGGTTGTTAAAGGATAATACATTACATGCATCGAATCACCCAGTTCTCGATACAGGCTTTTAGCAGAGATGTTATAAACTGCTATCTTAAAAGTCTTTGGTGTACATCCTATGTCAGGATGGGTCCACAGTTCTTTCTAGCTCATGGTTCCCTGCAAGGCTGCATCTGGGATCAAGAGCTGAGCTGAAGATCAAAATGGAATCTGCCACATGTCATTTTATATCCATTCTGGCATCTTCCTGGCCATAGAAGCTCACATGTCCCATCGAGCTTTCCTTGTGTCCCAAGTCAGTCACCTTCTTGAAGTATGTATTGGCACCTAGAGATCCATTGTCTCCTTGCTAATTAGCATAGCCACTGGCTGAGCATTCCTTGCCCATTGTTCAGCCACAGACAGAGAATTTTCCAGCCTCCATACAGAGCATATGTTTATAATGCCATATACAGATATTATACAAGTACATGAATAGCATATACAGAATCAGTAGAACATAAGCTTTCATGCGATACCTCACATGGCCCCCTTTGTATACACTTTGGAGCAAATACGTCCCATTGGTGCAGCAGTGATCTGGCTGCTCCCCTTAACATCCAGTAACGTGACAGCGATATCAAAAATCTTTCTCAAATAGGCAACTTGAATGGTCTTTTCCTATTATCTACCAATTGAGGAGACCTGCTATTGCACCAGAAAAAATGAAGAGTACACTCACGTCTGTCCATCATTCCATCTCTATTTGTCAATAATCAAGCTGAAAGATAATAGCTGAGCAAAGGTTCTGTAATAAGTAACACACATACTGTCTCTTAGGCTACGACCAGTATCAGTAGGGTGACTGTTTTCTGAAACAGAATATCTAATTAGAAAGCGTGCATACTTATGTATGGTCACCGAGCATTTCCTTGTTTTGAATAGGTTACTCTAACTAAGGTAACTAAGGTTGTGAAACACTGTACACGTGTCTACTATGGCTAATGTTTTCTTATTGCTTTTCAAGTTCCATATGAATACAAACATAAAATGAGACCATGTAAGTGAACCTCTTGATCTTTACTCAGTCTATACAGTTTGTTGTAAGTGTAAGAGTTTCTTAGCAATAAATTGAATCTTGGGGATAATATAATTCGTGGGAAGTAGGTTAAAAGGATTGACTTCTATAGCTCCATTGAGAAGGAGACCCTGGTGAATTGGAATGTAAGTAATTGACCAAATTGTCTTATTCTTTAGCTTTGGTTTTTTTTCCTCTGTTGTTTTAACCAATTAGCAGAAGGGAAGCCCTACTCTGAAGGACTCTTTAGTCAAAAATCTAAACAAAGTCACCTACCCGGAAAAGCAGTTAAGTACAAGTGTTATTCTCTTGTGGTTCTGTTGCTCAATTCTGAAAAGCTTATCGTATTGACCAATTTTCTAGTTTGTGTTAGTCCAATGCTCTTTTCCTTTCTTTTATGCTATACTAGTAATAGTTGTTGCTATTGCTAAGGGTAGTTAATAAAACTCTATACACTAAATATAATTCCCAATTATTTTTTATTGATGTCATGATGATTACCTAAAAGAAGATATGGGCAATTAATTAGCAATATTTGTTTAACTAAACTGTATTTTACACTCAGTCTTCCATAAATTTGCTCCATGTAGACCTTGCTGTTCCACTTTATCTTAGAGAGGTTTAAAACCAGACTATGTGTAAGTGCACTATGGAACCTTTAATTACACCAGCAGAGTCTAGATGGATCAACTAACATTCAAGATTAGTGTGTTTCAGAAATTACAACCCCATAAACCATCGACAAACCCTTACTCTACACTGATTCTGCATAATTATTTACATTTGTTTGAAAGTTTCAAATAAAAGAATCTGATCGATGTATTACTCTATGATTGACAGGCACAAAGGGGAATGCCCTATTTTATTTATAAAGTAGAACTCAAGCTAGTAATTAGCCATACTGATCTTGACAAATCAATCTAAGCAATACCATATATTCCATCACTGGTTTCTGTACTCTGTGTGGTCCTGCACCTATTTTTACACCTTACCTTTTAAAATTACAATAAAGTTTTTAAAGCTATGGTCTTTTCAAGGAGCAATAAAGAAGAAAACCAGAATGAACAATAATTTATGAGAGTCCTAGGACAGAGATAGGATCCTACAATGTTGATAAGATATTGAAACTATTATTATTTTCTATAATGCAGAAGACAAAAAGAAACAAACAATAAGGAAAAAACAGAAGTTGACTCCCTGGAAGAAAATAATGCAGCATCATTATTATAGCCATCCAAAATCAGAGATTTTTATTTCTAGAAGAATCATATTTCACAATTCAAGTCAACCACATAGAGATTACTAAAGAGGTATAGGTTGGACTTCCCTGGTCCGGCACCCTCGGGGACCGAGCTGCCCCAGATGAAGGAATTTGCTGGACTGGGGGAGGTCAGTTCTCCCCTGCTGGTTGCCCTGGGGTTCCCATCCTTGGGGCTCTCTGCCCTATTGCTGTCTCTGCTAATGGTGTCCCAATAGGGTTCTCCACACTCTGCTTCCCACCAGTTACCCCATGGTCTCCCAGAGTGTTGCCCAAAGTTCCTGGCTGGGTCCGCTTGGCCACCCTGCCCCACTGCCAGGGCCACCCCAATGCCACTGGTGATTCCCTGGGCTTCTTCAGCCCACTTCAGTTGAGGGTTCCCTGGTGGAAGCTGTCTGGTCACCCCAGCCACTCTACCACTGGGGGTTTCCCAGGATTCCTAGCCAGGGCTGCCCAGTTGCTGACAGCCTCACTGCCACTCTCTGGCCACTTGGCCCTGAAGATGCCCGGGGCTCCCCAGCCAGGATGGGAGCTCCCCGGTCATTGCCTGGTCCCACTGATGCAAGGACTCCCCAGCCACCACCTAGCCCCATTGATGCTGGAAGTTCCCAGCCAAGGCAGGCACTCCTCAGATGTCACTTGGGCCAGCCTGGGCTCTCCAGCCTTTGTGTTGTCACAATTGGCTCCAGGGCTCTTTGGTCTAGCAACATCTATGTAGAAGGAAGGAGGTAAAAATGGCACTGGGATGCTAACTCAGATTTGGAGTTACTGTGCAGTCTGCTGCATGGAGGTATTGTCAAAGGATTAGGGTTCCAAATTTCTTTAACTAAAACTAGTTGATCATTTTGCACTCTCATGCTACACTAACTTGTTATGTTCTGAAAAGATTTGGAATTTCATAGTTTTATTTTCCTTTCATGCAGCAATAGCTCAGTGGATTGCAAAAAGGAGAAATCCTGCCAGTATCATCAAAAGTTTGACTGGGACCTGGAATGAAACAATTTAAAGAGGAGAGCAGGCCACACCAGACATTTGCTATTAGAACCATTCTCCTGGTGCAAGTCAAGATTGTTAGAAGTTTGCACTGTCACCACCTGCTAGAGATCGTAGTGAGAATTATGTGCTTGAAATCAGCAACAAAATGTAGGGGTTAATTGCGGAAGAACTTTGTACATGCAAGTTTAGGGGTGGTGAGGCCTGCATTCTTTTCCCCCTTTCCCTTTTCCCTATATCTGATGAGCCAAAAGCAAGTCTTTGGGAACATACGCCATTTAAGGTAAGCATTGTTGCCAGTATAGCAAGAACAAGTGTAAGATAAGGGTAAAGAGCAAGAACGCATAAACAATTCTGTTTACCCTAACATACTGATCACGTAAACAAGGCCGAAGAACAAGTAGAACTAGATCAGAACCAGATCCATAACTAACAGCTAAGTCCTACATCAGCATGTAATGAGTAACCCCTGGACATTTCCAAACTGCAAAACAAGGCAAGAGAACTGTATTTAAGGCTGCACCAAAGCACAGCAATTTGGACCTCACCGATGGGCTTTGGGTACCGGCACCTCAGAAGCTGAGACAACCTCCCACTTTGTCTGCAGCTGACTCGGAATCCCCGGCTAGAGGAAGGGACGTAAGATATGCCGCTTCTTTATTCTGTTGCCCTTCTAATTAAGTGGTGCAGCTGTTAGCTATCAGGAAATAAACTACTTGTGTTTGACAGATACCTGTGTAGCATCCTTTGTATTTTGAGAACCCAGTGTTGGACCTGAGACTTACTCTTGCCAACAACAGAAACTCTCACCTCCAAGTTCACCAAAAATATCTCCTTGACTTAGATGAATGTGCACAAAGATGAGGGCTTGAATTCTATTTATCTATCTTTCATTGAATAGCCTTAAATAATTGTATGCACTTTAAACTAAACAAGGTTTGAAGTTTAACACTACCCTCCAAAAATAAATAAACATTATTCACATTTTAGAAAGCCACAGGAACATTAAATGGCCACATAAAGACACTCTGGGAAGAGTCTGAACACAGAAGCCAAATACAGATCAGTGCCCCTTTCATACCTATAGCTCTGATTCTTCTTTTACTTGCACTGGTGTGAAGTAGCAGCCACTCCGCAACAATTATAAGAGTTCTAAATTTGTGCGAGTAGAAAGACTGACCTTAGCTTTTTATGTCACTTGTAAAATTAGTGTACTATTATTTAAGAACTAGTAAGTAATGATGAATATAAAGACTAACAATATAACTATATAAGTGGACAGAATAAAAGTTCCAACTTACTTGGATATTTCTTGAATTTGGAGCAGTTAAAACCTACAACCTTAACACTGCATACACAAAGGCTGTGTAAGGGGGATCAGAGGTATAAGGGGGATCAGAGATGTAGTGGGGGTTATTGCTGGTGTCTAATTATGGAGGGACAATAACTGTTCCACATATGATGTTCAGCTTTCAGTGGTCTTGAATAGAAGAGTTGGGGTGGAATTTTCAGAAGCTCCTCTGTGACTTTGCAGTGGTGTTTGTACCACAAATTTCTTCATAATGCAGGCTTAACAATATTTACTTATCTCACAGAGTGTTATGAGGATAAATTAATGCTAGGAAAACTTTTTGAAGACAAAACGTGCTAAATATCATTATTTACTATTTGTTGTACATTCTTAGTAGATGTGTTAGATTCCTTTCCTTTGTTCATCACTGAACTTAGTGCTGCCTTTTTTTAGATGGTTTATTACATTTACTCAGGGCCAGATTCCTCCCTGCTTGTAATTCCAAAAAGCTTCAGAAGAAGAAGGTAAAGAAATCCATTGAAGTCAACAGGAGCCATAAACATCTGAAGGCAGAATTTGGCACTGAATCTAATTAAATAGAGAGTTACAGTGAAAACAGACAATATCACAATGCTTGAAATTACCCTTTCAATGCTGGTGAAACAATTACAAAAGGAAAAAAATACATATATTGTAGAGCAGAGATGGGCCCAGACTTAAAAACCAAAGACCAAACTTAGATCCCATTCCAAAAATTCATGTCTCTGTAATTAACAAAGGTGATAACTTAAATCTTAACATCCCAATAGCTGTACTTGTTGTATCTTTATTAGCATCAGGATATTAGAGAGACAAGGTGGTTGAAGAAATAGCTTTTGTTGGTCTAACTTCTGCTGGGGAGGGAAACAACCTTTTGAGCTTACCCAGAGCCCTTTTTCAAGCTCCAACAGTTGTTCCAATGAAAAGTTATGTCACACACTTTATCCTAGGACTGGACAGTTTATTTGAGAAGATGGCTCCAAGAGGTTTTTTTTTTAGTTTCAGATCTAGGGTTTCCATGAGAATCTTACTAACACATTTTTAAAAACTGACTGAATATAATTTCAGACTCACTGGCTTTCAGCAGTAATTACTTTATATGACTTAGGTAAAACCATTCAGAAAGTTCATTTTAAGAAGCACTCTATTTTCCAAAGTTTGAGCATGACAGAGTCATAATCTTAACTCAGAGGGTATAAATCTTAACTGTTTTGTACAAAGAAAACAAACAGAAAATCACCTATATTTAAGACTCATGATGCCACCTGGAAGGTATAAAACTTCCTCAGTTTTTGTGCTGTTTACACTTATTAACGTGATTAGTTCTGTGCTTCTGAAAATTGTGTGTAAAATCATAGGCCCTTTTGCGGTAAGGCCAAATTTTCCAATATGCACCATCATACCATAATTTGAATGAAAAGATCAAACAACTCTTCATTTTAACAAATCCTCTTTTTCCCCTTCCTCTTTAGTTGTACTATTATTAAAGGCATAACTCTTTCTCTGAAATTGTGTTAAATGGTACAGATGTGTCAAACTGACACAGGCCACCTATGCAATTACAGGATAGTTCAGCTTTCATGAGCATGCATAGGGTGGTCTTTCACTTCTAGGCCAACAACTGTCTCAGCTAGTGCTAACTGTTTTGTTCTTCTCACAACTCTTTTGGTTGGTCTACCTCCTTTATCCCCTAAATATTTACCATAAAGAAAAATGGTGTGTTTTGAGATTTAGACATCACTTAATTAGGTATAGGGTACAGGGTAACCCATGTTACTTAAGCAATCAAACAGGGAACTACCAGATGAGGAATTACCATGTCAAAATGGGAAAAAACCCTCCATTTCATCCTGTATTCACCAGAGACAGAGTCTTTAAGGTGAAATCTAAATCGAGTAGCTACGTGTAGGTGTATAATGTGCTTACTTAGCCTTCCTCACCCCATCTCCCGGCTGGGTTTGCTAAACCCATTAGCGTGTCACTTCTGAAATTGGACCCTAAACCTGAAAACACATACCCGTGAAAGTAAGTTTACTCGTGAGCAGTTCCAGTGCACCAAATTTTGGTCCTATTGATTCCATGTGTCAAATACTAGCTAGTGACAAAATTCCTTTTGATTTTAATGGAACAAATTTAATGGGGGAAAGAATGAAAACTGATAAAATGTCTGGAGAATTGTACAAAGAAGGAAATTCTTATATTACTTGAAAGAAGCATTTCCATTCAACAATTATAAATGTGTTACTTTTATATTGCCCCCTTAATTTTCAGGGTGAACCTAAAAAGATTTTTTTTATGCCTGGGCTCCACATAAGTAGCATGTAATTACAAAGACTATAACCTTTACAGTTATTTGCCTACTACATCTGGAATTTTTTAGATGATGTAAACAGCAATTAAGACTTGCTCCGATAATCTAACAAACTATTATTCAGATTGTAACATCTCACAAGCAAATTTCACTGTCCTCTTTCACATACCACCTCTAATTCAAGAGCTGTGGGCCTTGTAAAAAGTGACAACAGATTGTCATTCTATACTTACTCAAAGATTATACATTCATTGAGTCAGGACCCCTCTTTAAAACTGACTGTCAAGTGACATTGTTATTTATAGTGGTACAGATAACTATAACAATTAATTATTAATCATAGAAAAGTTCTGTTTGCCAAAGGCCTAATCCTGGATGAACAGTATAACCCTAAGTATATTTTCACTGTAATTAAATTAGAACTATTGTCAACTCATGTTTATGAAGAAAAAAAACCAAACAGATGCTTACTGACCTTTTTATTATTGCAAAGCTCAGTTTTCTAACACAACATCTACCATTTAAATTGGAATAGAAAAATGGCAGAGGTTAAACTAATTCATAATTAACTCACAATTATCAGGTAGTTAGTACTGTATATTGTAAAATATTTCCTAGGAAACCATGACACCAATGGAACATGGAAAAAATAGTTGGGAGTTCTAACACCATGTTATATATTAGTATTTTGAACCATTATATGAATGAATTCTCAGATTTATCAATCGTTTTTGCACTTGAAGTGTTAAACTGAGAATGTTATGCCAGAGGTGAAAAGGGAGTAATTAAAGGCTAACAGAATATTATGTTGAGAAAAATTAATAATGGCTCTTTTAATGTGTGAAATAAATTGAGTAGTTTTGGTATTGATGAGTATAGTCCAGCCATGTGCAATTGATCACATTTTACAAGTTATGGCCAATGGACAGCTAACTATTGAACATTTACAACATCTGTAAATGGACAAGCCTGCCCTGGAACACACTCTCCTGCCTTCCCTTTGAGGGGCTCCTTAAACAATGTTATAAAGGATTCATTTTTACCAGTTACATTTTTTTCCCAGGATCTAGTGTTTTAACACAATAAAATAATGCTCGGTCCTGGGCCTTTTCTTCCCCTCTCTAAGTCTTGTCTCTACAACTCTTCCTTGCACTGACAACACCATCACAGCCTGTCTTCATTACAGAATCTTTGCTACTCCATGGAGAATGTGCTTTGGCCTTCAGCCTTCTCCTGCCCTCTGGCTCAGGCTTTTCCCAGTAAAGGGTCATGGAGAGGACCTGTGTAACTACTGCTCACAGAAATTCATCTAGCCATTTCTGTTATATCTGGACCCTGCAGAGAAGGAGATAGACACAGCAGAATTGATATAAACACACACAGCTGTCTGCAGTGATGGCTTTATTGTTGTGACAGAAAAACTAAAACTAATATGAAAGTGAGACTTTGCTCTGGTAGGAGACAAGAGCACACAGCCACCCTGGTGAATTAAAGGGACAGGCCATCACATTCTTCCACCCTAAATGTAAATATTTCCCAAATATGTAAAACTATAATAATGTGATTAATGCTATAACACCAAAACTTGTGGCTAGACTGCTGAAGATTCTTAAAATTACAAGAGATTAGTCTACTGTGGAATAGTACGCACTACCTAAACAGATTGGGCATTCAGACCACACCCAGGGTTTTATATTTTCTTGGGGAGCATGGCTATGACCACATAAGCAGATGCCAACAGGAAGCATCACTGGTAAAGAGCCAACTGGATCTCATAGGAAATTGTCTGGATCTGATACCAACATTTCTTCCACCAAAAGATTGAAAATAAGGAGTTATAATGGAATGAGGTTTGATTTGAGGAAAAGAAAGTCCTATTGAAACATCTCCTGATTCTGGCCCTTGTTGAAGCTGAAAGTCATCCATTTGACATTTACATAAAACAACTTTGGATAGTTTACCATGAACAAAACAGGCCCCATGCCTTTTAAGAGTTCTCCAGATACTAATTTCACCCCACAACTAAGTAATGTGCCTTGCTACTTGTAAAGTCTCCTACTTAGGGGAGGGATGGATCCACCTCTCGATATATTGGAATTTGGCTAAATGTTAGGTGACAAACATGAGGCAGGTCCCAGCATGTACATTAATATCACTTCAAAAAAAGTATAGTGGGTGATTTCTGGGTTACAGCATGTATTCCTGTGGACAAGAAAGAAATTGGTGAATTTATGCTGATTCAACATAGACTTGTTAACTCTTAAGTCATTGCTTAAGTGTCTCTACAAAATGTCCCATTAATCCATTTGTAGCAGGATGTCGTGGAGCCTAATATATGTACTTGAATTCCATTTTAAAATGGAACCTCTGAAATTTTTCTGGACAGAATTGAATCCCCTTGTGATTCAACAAGTGTACCAGTAAACTTAATCAGATAAACAAGTTCCAAAGATATCCAATGCTCTTGGTAGCTGTAGAAGTCATTCTGAAAAATACTGGCTATTTTGAATAGGTATTAACTTTGACCAAAACTTTAATCTTGTATAGACCTAGCAAAGGCCACATGAATAAGTGTCCAAGGGGTCTGAGGCCATGACCAAGCGTGTAGACAAGCAAAGCCAAAATCATGCTGAATTTATTAACACACAGTAGAACAATTTGTGTTCCTTTCAATATCTTTGTTGATCCCCAGCTACTGAACATGAAGGGGTATTGCCTGCATCTGCAATCTGGCAGTCCAGGGAGATTACCAATGGATCCAGGAAGTTGAATAGCACATACAACCTCCTCTCCTATCCTGCAACCTGTTTGAAGCTAAACCCTGCAACTGAGGATCCAGCAGTCACAGCCACACCAGCAGCGACAGAACCCCACCTGGCCTATTTTACCTGCCTCTTTTTAGGCTAATTTTTCTCTAGCATAAGACTTCACACCAAATAGTAGCTCCAGTATCAAGATTCATTTCTGTAGGAACACTCTTGATCTAATGCATAACCCAGATGCCATTTCTGACTCCTGCTTCTCCTAACACCTGCAATGTCTTGGTTAGTGTCACTAGAGCTCATCTTTTTCTGCATTATGAATTCCTGACCCCTGTCTTCCCGTAAGTTCAGTCTTCATAGGTATCTTCTTGGATGGAGTGACCAAGGTTTCTCTGTATGACCCTGGTCACTAAACTGTGCGACAAATCAGTGTGAGTCCTTTCTTCTAGCACGTCGAGCAAATTACCTGGTATGCAGTCCTCAACATGAGGGTTTTTCTTTTGGTTTGGTTGGTTTTGTGAACAATGACCACACAAAGTATCACAGTGACATAAAGAAATTCCATCTTACTGGTTCAAGAGGTGAACTTTTCACATACAAAAATTTCAGAGAGTTCTATTCTGTGGTTTCCAAGGCTACTTCAATAGCTTTTCTGAAGAAAGCACTGATACAGTCAGTAACTTTTACCAGATCCAGTCATTGTATAATCCAGAGAAGATTGGTCACACAGAACACCACTTGATGTTTGTCAAAACTGACAGAGCTCTAAGCTTCCTCAGTGCACTAACAAACCATGCTACTGACTTTCCATAGCCCAGTCTTCACTGATAGAACTGACATTGCTCAGCTATCACTGATGAGGTAGGAAAAAAATGTACTGGCATAACAGCAATAATTGCAGAGTATGTGGCACTCTGAGCACAGCTGAAGACAACAGGCCAGGCAGCCTCCCATATCCCTTTAGACCCATCACTATCCGCAAAATTAAATCTTCTTGTCTGTCAGCAATGGAACAGCAGGCTCTAAGTTGCTCAAATCATCCTAGCTATGATTTGCGGTTGCTGTCCAATTTGCCAACATTGCCCACAAAAGGTGCCATTTCCTCTTCCCTGTTGAACTTGCTGCTATCCTACACAACTCTTCTGCCAAAGGAAAACTGTTTGGCTGTATGGCCCTCTATGTTCCGTATCCAAATTACATTAAAAAACCCCCCAAACAATGGTACTTAAGAACAATTTGCAACTTCTCTATCAGCTTCATATAGCATGGAGATGCTAAATGACTATTTCTCCCACCCTTTTTTCCCCGCTTCTCCCCCCCCGCCCCCAACCACTATTTATTTTGAAACTGGACCTTTAATAACTCCATTCATCTGAAGAAGTGGGCTGTGCCCACAGAAGCTCGTGATACCAAATACATGGTTTTTTAAGTCTTTAAAGGTGCCACAAGATTGTTTGTTTGCTGTTTTAATCTGTGCTTCATCTCCCCCTCCTGACCATGTGTTTGCCCTGCAGAATCACTCCTTTGGGCTTCCTCTGCTGGCTATAGACCCTCAGTGCTGACTACAGGCTGTCTCTGCCTATGACATTTGATCAGCCAAAAAGCTGCCTGCTTCCCTCTCACCAGTTGGCCTCAGCAGAAGCTTGGCAAGCAATGGCAGAAACCACCTTCCTTGTTCTGCTTTTAATTGCCTGTTTCTCCTTTCCTGCTGGCTGGCTCACACAGTACTAGCAGCAAAAGCAGAGGAAGCATTGGACCCTCGTTGGACAGAAAATCCTTTTTGCCAATATATTATATTTGGACCCTGTAGGGAAGGAAATAGACACAGAGGAGTTGGTTTAAATATGTAGTTGTCTTTAATGTTTCAAAGCCAGAGCTGAAATACACACAGACATGAGGCTTTGCTCTGTGGAGGGAAGGGCTCATACAGAGCCCCCTGAATATTTAAAGGGACAGGATATCACAATTTCCCCAACTTCCTTCAGGACCCTTTCAGAAGTTCCTTGGATAACACTTTCCTTTACCTCTCTGTGGGTATGTCTACACTACAGCACTAATTCGAACTAACTTAGTTAATTAGTTAATTCAAACTAAGCTAATTCGAACTAGTGCATCTAGACTAAAAAATTAGTTCGAATTAGCGTTTTGCTAATTTGAACTAGCATGTCCACACAGGCTGCCATCTGGGGGGGGGGTCAATCAAGGGGCTTCAGGAGAGCTTTCACCCCGAGAAGCCCGCAGAGCCACCACAGTCCTCCCCATCGGGGGATCGTACCCCATTCCTCCCTCACCTCTTTCCACTTACCCCTCCCCAGCCCCCCTTCCTGATGTACAAAATAAAGGATACATGTGTTCAAAAATAGAAACTCTCTTTATTGAACAAAACTGGGGGAGACTGGGAAAAGGAGGTGGGAGAGGGGAAGAGACAGGGTGGGAGAGGAGAGGGCAACTAAAATGATCAGGGGTTTGGAATAGGTCCCATATGAAGAGAGGCTAAAGAGACTGGGACTTTTCAGCTTACAAAAGAGGAGACTGAGCGGGGATATGATAGAGGTCTATAAAAGCATGAATGGTGTGGAGAGGGTGCATCAAGAAAAGTTATTCATTAGTTCCCATAATAGAAGGACTAGAGGACGCCAAATAAAATGAATTGGTAGCAGGCTTCAAACTAATAACAGAAAGTTCTTCTTCACAAAGCAAATAGTCAACCTGTGGAACTCCTTGCTGCAGGAGGCTGTGAAGGCTAGAACTAGAACAGAGTTTAAAGAGAAGTTAGATAAAGTCATGGAGGTTGGGTCTATGGAGTGGTATTAGCCAGGGGGTAGAAATGGTGTCCCTGGCCTCTGTTTGTGGAAGGCTGGAGATGGATGGCATGAAACAAATGGCTTGGTCATTGTCTTCAGTCCATCCCCTCCAGGGTCCCTAGTGTTGGCTGCTGTTGACAGACAGGCTACTGGGCTAGATGGACCTTTGGTCTGACCCAGTACGGCCATTCTAAGCTCAGAGCTCAGGGTCGGGGTTCTCAGTGGGCCACCTTGATTTTCATGCAGACCTGCTCCCGGGTGTCCAGGCTGGCAGCCCTAGACGGCCACTTTCCTGTGCCAGCCTGGTCCCGGGAAGAGGGATAGGGCTAGGTGGTAGTTGGTGGCTGGCTCGAGCCGTGTCAGGTGCAGGGTCTGCTGGCTGGGTGCTGGCAGGCTTGCACCTGGCACGGGCATTGTAGCCAGCCCGTGCCCCTTTAAGGGCTCCGGGG
The DNA here is from genome assembly GCF_052426305.1 of Pelodiscus sinensis. Classification (NCBI taxonomy): domain Eukaryota; kingdom Metazoa; phylum Chordata; order Testudines; family Trionychidae; genus Pelodiscus; species Pelodiscus sinensis. The sequence continues at coordinate 207,846,724 of NC_143052.1, forward strand.
CCGGGAGGGGGGCAGACGAGTTTCCCTGGTGGTGCCCAGAGTGGCCACCAGGGAAAGCTGGGGAGGGCTGGCCTCCCACTAGTTCGAATTAAGTGGCTACACAGCCCTTAATTCGAACTAGCTAATTTGAACTAGGCGCTAGAATTAAGCGCTCCGCTAGTTCGAATTAAGTTCAAACTAGCGGAGCGCTAGTGTAGCACCTATCAAAGTTAATTCGAACTAATGTCTGTTAGTTCGAATTAACTTTGTAGTGTAGACATACTCTGTGTCTGTAGCCATCTGTCTGTGTTCCTCTTTTATAAAGCTCAGATACATCCCTTTAAGCCTAATTTGGGAAGCAGGTCCAGATGCACTTGCTCTCTCTTAAAAGGCCCAGTCAGCCCCATGCAATATGTATGTTAAGGTTATTTAAAAAAAAAAAACCAAGTGCTTAAAGTTAGATACCCAAATCCACATTTAGCTAACTAAATAAGACTATGTTCACATTTACAGTGGCATGTAGAGTACAAATACTGCAGACCCAAATACAGGTTGGACCTACCTAGTCCGGCACCAGAGAATCCCAGATTTGGGAGGTTCAACCTATAGCATGGGTATAAAAAGCTGCATGCAATTTAGGCAAGTAAAGTCCACTTCACATCTGACCTCTAGGTGTATATTTGCTGTATGGCATTCTACACATCTAAGCAATGTTTCCTATGTCTACACTGCTATTTTTAGTAGAGTAATGTCCTGATGTCTTGCCTCTGCCAGTATCTTTCACTGCAGCATGTAGATAGATACACATTGCAATAACAAATGTGGACACAGCCTGCCTTTCGCTGTGCAGCCTCCCTAGAAGCCGTCACTGCCCCGGCCCCAGCTGTCTCCCAAGTCACGCCTGCCAACGTCGCTGCAGTTGCCAGACCCGCACCTATAGGTGGGACCGCTGTCGGACCAGGCGAGGGGGTACAAAGCAACCCAGGGCAGGGGGCAGAAAAGGTCCTAGCGGGCTCAGCAAGTTTCAGGGAGCACGCCCTGCTAAGCCAGTGGTGGGAACCACCCACCTCTGATAGGGCTCTGGGTTGGGGCCCGGTGGAGAGGGTGGGCCTTGGCCCCCCACCCCTTCCTCCCAGGTCCCGGATGACGAAGGGATCCATTTAAAGGACTAGGACTCTGGGCCTGCATTTAAAGGTACCGGACCTTGGGGAGAAGAGGGCCGGGCTGGTGAACCCACCACAGGTATGGACAATAATATACTATGTCATATCACAATATACATTGCAACTGTAATCCACGTCCACCTATCCATTTATTACAAAAGACTGATACAGATGGATAAAAAGTGTTATCCCTGATTAGCTGAAATAAACAGGAGCATTTCAGAATATTTTCTGTTGCAAGGATTAGAAATACTGTATATAACATTGAATTAACCCTAAATTATCATATTTGAGTTCTCTAGATTTTGTATGCTCATAATTGTAACTGTAATTTGGGTATTTCTTTAGCCAATGACTAGTTTTCACTTGGTACATGTTATTAAAAATCAAATAAAAAGGGAGTTCTTGGAAACTAGGTCAAATTACAAAGGATGAAATATTATCAAATAATACCAGTATATAGAGGCAAAATTAGAAAGGTCAATACACAAAACAAGCCCAAACTACCTAGAGACATAATGGTAAACACAAAAACATTCTACAAATATATTAGAAGCAAAAGGAAGGCCAATGACAGAAAAGTTACTCAATAAAGAGGGGAAAACAATAAGGTTATGTCTAGACAACAGGTTTTTGTTTTTTTTTTAAAGTGGCCTTTTTTCAAAAAAACTTCACCTGTGTCTAGACTGCCGCTGCGTTCTTTCAAAATTAAATCAAAAGAAAGCGGTGTTTTTTTCAACGGCAGTCAACCTCATTTTATGAGGAAGAATGCCTTTTTTCAAAAGAGCTTTTTTAAAAAAAAGGCATTATTGACTGCAAACAGGGCTTTTTCAAAAGAGAGCAGCCAGATTGCCTGGATACTCTCTTTTGAAAAACCAGATCACTTTTTCAAAAAAAGTCATGGCTGTCTACACAATCGCTTTCGAAAGAAGTTTTTTTGAAAGATTCTTTTGAAAAAGCTTCTTTCGAAAGAAGTGTGTAGTCTAGACGTATCCTAATAGAAAATATGGAAATGGCAGAGGTGCTTTATGACTTCTTTGTTTTAGTTTTCACCAAGAAGCATGGTAGTGACTAGACACCTAAAACAGTGAATTATACTGAAAATAAGGTAAGTTGAGAAGCAAAAATAGAGAAAGAACAAGTTAAAAATTACTAAGACATATTAGATGTCCAAGTCATCAGGGTCTGACAAAATGCGTCCTAGAATACTCAAGGGGCTGATGTGAGCCATTAACTATCATCTTTTAAAAGTCATGGACTATGGGAGAGATTCCAGGAGACTGGAAAAGGGTAAATATAGTGTCCATATATTCCTTCTATAAAAAGGAAATAAGGACAATCCAGGAAACTGCAAGCCATACAACTTAACTTCTGTAGCACGATCGGTACAAGAGCAAATAACTAAGGAATCCATTTGCAAACATCTAGAACAGAGTTTCTCAACCTTTTTTTCTATAAAGTACCCCCTTTTCACAAAAAAATATAAGTTCCCCCCACTAGTTACAGTTTTCAGACACACAACATTTTTTTTCAACCACTGCAACACATTTGTTTAAACAACTTAATTGTAGCTGGGCGGGCAATGAAATTTTTGGGTGTAAAAAGTATAAAAATAATAAAGTGCTATAAAACTTAAAACAAAAATTCAGTTTTGTCCAAATTTCAGTTGTGCTGACGTACCCCCCCAGACTTCTTATATGGTTTCTCAATCATACCACTGATTGAGAAACACTGATCTAGAAAATAATAAGGTGATAAGTAATAGTTGGCATGGATTTGTCAAGAACAAATCATGTCAAACCAACCTGATTGCTTTCTTTCAATTGATAAAAATCCTTGTGGATAAAGAGTAAGTGGTAGGTATGATGTACGTAGATTTTAATAAAATGCTTTATTACAGTCTTTTATGATCTTCCTATAAATAAACTAGAAAATCAATGTAGACAGGGCTACTATAAGGTGGGTGCACAACTGGTTGGAAAATTATTCCCAAAGAGTAGATATCAATGATTCATAGCCATAGTGGAAGGGCATGACAAGTGGGGTTCTACAGGGATCAGTTTTGAGAATGACTCTGTTCAATATCTCCAATCTACAATTTAGATAATAGCACAGAGAGTACACATATAATTTGAGGATGATGCCAAGCTTGGAGGGGTTGCAAGTGCTTTGCAGGATAGGATTATTTAATCAAAATTATCTGGAGAAACTGGAGAAATGGTCTGAATTAAATAGGATGAAATTCCACAGAGACAAATGCAAAGTACTCCACCTAGGAAGGAACAATCAGTTTCACACACACAAAATGGAAAATGGCAGCCTAGGAAGGAGGAGTCCTGTGGCATCCAAGGGGTATCTTCACTGCACTCATAGCTAGAAATAATGTATGCAATTTGAGGTATGCAAATCGCATAGATTATTTTGTGTCAATTTTGAAATAGCTTATTTTGTAATTTAGCACCAAATTTTGAAGTAACTCACTCTTCCAACACATCCTTTACTCGTCATGGAACGAAGTTTACAGGGAAATTGGAATAGTGAGCCTCTTATATTTTGAAATAATGGGCGCACTGTTAAGAGACAGGACAGCTACCCCAAAATACCTCTAAAGCGTAGACATAGCCTTCAAGTAACAGACATAAACTTAAGACATACCTTTATGGGTAAAACCCACTGCATCAGATGAATAGGAGTGGAAATTATAGAGAAAGGGATATATATGTACCACAAAAGGAGGAAGTTACTCCTTTTGAGGACCAGTATTAATAAGGCCAATTAATTCAGGGTGGATTTGGCTCACTCACAGCTGTTGATGGGGAGTTGTGAATACCAAGAGAGGGAAAATTACCTTTGCAGTGTGATAACCAATTGAAATCTTTATTCAATCTTAATTTGATTATACAAGTTGGACCTCCATGGATTGTACAGGCTGGACCAGGGGAGGTCAAGGCTCCCCTCCCAGATGTATGCCCTGCTCCCAGGAATCAGCCCCAGCCACTGGCTGCACTCCCCACGGAGCTGGCCCTACTGTCTCTTCCATCCCCAGAGACTCCCAGATTTCAGAGGTTCAACCTGTATTGAATTTGCAAAGCAACTGCAGTTCAACTGTTTCTCTTTGTAATTGAGTGCAGAAGGTTTTTTGTAAAAGGAGAGTTATTTTTAAATTCATTACTGAATGTCCAGGGAGGTTAATGTGTTCTCCTACAGGTTTATGTATGTTACCTTTCTTGATGTTGATTTCTGTCCATTTATTCTTTGACACAGAGACTGTCTGGTTTGGCCAAAGATATACGGCAGAGGGGCATTGCTGGAACTTGATGGCATATATCATGTTAACGGATGTTCAGGTGGATGAGGCCCTGATGGTGTGGATAATGTGGTTAGGTCTTGTTGATTTTGCAGCTACCGACAAACTTAGCTACCCCTCTGTGACTTTTTACCTAGAAAGGAATACTGTGGAATGGCATCTATGGATCATAGAGGGCCACAAGCTAAATATGAGTCAACAGTATGAAACTTGCAAAAAAGAAAGAAAAAACAAACATCATTCTGAGATGTATTAGCAAGAGTATTCTAAGCAAGAAATGAGTAGTAATTCTTCCACTCTTCTCTGCACCAATTAGGCCTCAACCGGAGTACTTTGTCCAGTTCCAGTTATCACATTTCAGGAAAGATGTGGGGATATTGGAAAAAGTCCAGAGAGGAGCAACAAAAATTATTAAAGGTCTAGAAAATGTGACCTATAAAGGTTTGATTAATCTGTAAAAGAGAAGTCTGAGAAGGGACATGATAATAGCTTTCAAATTTCTAAAAGGTTGTTACAAGGAGGAGGGAGAAAAAATACTCTCCTTAACCTCTAATTATAGGACAAGTAGTAATAGGGTTAAATTGCAACAAGGGAAGTTTAGATTAGACATTAGGAAAAACCTTCTAACTGTCAGGTGGAAAAGCACTGGAATAAATTGCCTAGGAAGGTAGTGAAATCTCCATTACTGGAGATTTTTTAAGAGCAAGTTAGACTAACACCTGAGAGGAATGGTCTAGGTGTTTCTTGGTCCCACCATGAATGAGGGGGAGTGGATTTGATGACCCCTTGAGGTTCCTTCCAGTTCTGTGATTCTATGATCAAAGAAGAAATTATTTGAAACATTTATGAAATACAGTGTATAAAGAATAAGGGAAAATAGAATATTCAACAAATTAAATTTTAAATTCCCTTTTCCTAAGACTCTTTATTTGCACAGAGTCTCTTATGCATCAATAAAAAAATTTTTTTGTTTCTTTGAGAAAGAAAAAAATTAGGTCTGGGCCAGCAGAAAATGAGATCACGCAGAAACTGAGGCAAATGGGAAAAAAGCACAGATTTCTGTTGTGGTAGCTTTTATTGTTTAGGCAGTAAAATTGAAAGTGAGGCTTTGCACTAGGGAGGGAGTAGTGCTTAAATATTTAAAGGTACTGAAAGTTTGTTAGTCAAATAATAGTACTCTGCAAAGTACTCTGGGAGCAGGGCATCCTTTAAATATTTACATTAGTGTGTCCTAAGGTGGCATTTGAACAGTTTCCTCCCTTAATTCACCACTACTTATGTGATAAATGTTTGCCTAAACTTCTTCACTATTTGGCCCTTCCTTAAAATAAATTGTTAATTGATTATTTTAAACACCAACGTCTATACTTTGAAGCAGTCATCTTGCCAACCCTCTTTAGAGCTGTGTGTTGCTCAATAAGATTCTCTTTCATTTTCTTTCCCATCCATTCCCCCAAAAATATAGGTTTACTGCAGTTACACTAAATCATTTTGAATAACTAAAATTCTGGAAGCTCTGAATCATTTCAGTTGACCAATGCCAGGGGTGGCCAATAATTTTTTATTTGGTAAGTGGTCAAGGGCTGCACTCTTCGATAATAATAATGGAGGAAGTGTGGGGTCTGGGATAAGGATGTATAAGAGTAGTTGAATAGTCGATTACTTGATAAGCTTAGGATTAGGCTCTGGCCAGGACATTTACCTGGGTGACTTGCTACCAGCAGCCCAGCACATTTCTCAGGCAGCTTCCCTGCCTACCCTGCCCCCATGCAGGCTACAGGGCCAGGTGTATGTGTGAACAACTACAAACTGGAGGAAATGGTGCTTCATGGCTGCCTGTTATTCAAACTGGAAGCTCCAATTAGCTGGTTTCTGAAACTGGCCAATGGGATTGGGCTTAGAGCAGGTACAGTTCCTGAAGCCTTCTCCCTCCTGGTTCATAGTTTTTAAATGAGAAACAGCCCAGCAGCCACTTTTCTGAGCTGTGTGAGTGGGCTGTGGCAAGCAGGGAGCCTGCCTGGGGCTCCCTGCTGGGTCTGCAGGCCAGATCTGGAGGCTTGGTGGGCCAAATGTGGTCCACATGCCATATTTTGCCTAGGCTTGACCTAGGCTATATCTGTTCCTTTGCTGTATTATATATCAGAAGCTAAATGGATGAGAAGGGTGCTTCATATCAGACTTCACTTAACCTCTTATAGTAACAGGAAAAAAATCTGCTGCTTTCTATATAATAATTATTTATGAAAATTTGAATTTTGTTTACTTTTCATACTTGTATGAAGTATTTTAAGAGCAGGTTAGACAGACATCTATCAGGGATGGTCTAGATGGTACTGGGTCCTGCCATGAGAGCAAGGGACTGGACTCAATGACCTTTCGAGGTCCCTTCCTGTTCTAGCATTCTATGATTCTACTTAGTTTAAGTATTTTAATCAGTCTTCTAGTACTACTTCTGATTAATATTTTGCAGTGAATAGCCAGCCTGGGTATATTCCCTTTACTTTTCATTTTTGACCTAACTATTTTATACTGTTATCCTCTACCCTGGAGCTGAACCAGGACCTGAAATGGATCGTTCTAAGTCCGGGGAAGAGATCAGATATGGATCTCTGTTCTGCAGCTCATTGCCAAAATCAATGGGCAATGATTTTTCTGAATTGTAGAGCTTTTCTTCCTGGCTTTTTTGAATATTTCTTCTAATAGATCATTGATATATAGGACTGTCGGGGGGGCCACCCCTCCCTCGGGGCAGGCCGCCTACCTCTGGGGCATAGTTCACTCTTCCCCAGTCTCATTTCAAAGGTCCACTGTCCCTGTATTAGGGGAACTATGGCCCTCAGTCCTAGTCCGAAAGCGTTCTGCCCCTGTACTAGGGGAACTACAGTCCTCTGACCTAGTCCGAAAGTGTCCAGGCTCTGTGACCTAGTCTTTCAGCCGAGCCCCCACTCGTCGGGGGTCAGGGCAGGGGGGGTAAGGGGGCCCGGGCCCTCCCTCTCCACCAGGCCCTGACCCAGGTCCTATCAGTGGCGGGTGGCTCCCACCACTGGCTCGGGGGGGTTCCTCCCCTAACTGCGCCCTCAGGGGCTTTTCCAGCTCCCTGCCCTGGGTCACTTCCTACCCCCGGCCCCCGGCCCGGTCAGCGTGAGTAGGGTGGCTGTCGCGGCACTTCCCAAGTCGGCGTAGGGGTTCGGGGTGGCCGGTCCAGTGCCTGGGTCCCAGGGGGTTGGCTGGTGGCTCCGTCATTGGGATCGGGCCCGGATTGGGCATGGCAGCAGCAGGTCCCACAGGCCTGGCGACTCCCTCTCTGGCAGTCCGGTCGCGCCATGGGCAGTTGGGCACTAGCTCCTGCTCTGGCTGCAGTCTGCCCCCTCTGAGCAGGCTGGCAGCCTTTTATGCCATGGCTTCCCTGGGAGCATGGCCAGTAGGGCTGAGTGGGTGGGGCCCTTTCCACACCCGGCACCAGGTAGTTTCCCTGGGCTTGAGTGCGGGGAGGGGCCACCCCATCACAAGGACTAAGGTGACTAAAAACAAATCTTATTACTAATTCATGTGGTGCTCCACATTTCACTTATATTCCCCTCTTCTCCCCCCCCCACACACACTCACGATGTTTATTTATGGCATAAACCTTGTATTTGACTAGTCATATTCAATAGTTGACCCTTGATATCACTTGCTGACCTATCATATTAGCCTTTTAAATAGTACTGTATCAAAGCTTTTTCAACATCCATCTAAACCCTGTTTACAACTTCCCATCTGTCAACTCTTTTTGTTGCCTTTTCTGAGAGAGAGTGATTTATTAGACAAACTCTCTTCCATGAATGTGTACTGAATATCCTTAGTTTCATAACTTTTTGGTTCCTCTATCATTTCTATATCATTAGTTTCTCCACAATCTTCGCTCTGATACAGCCAGGATGATAGAATTATGGTTCCCTTTTAAATAGTCCTTAGAATCCTGGAAACTGCCTTTATTTCCAAAGGAATTTTAAAACACAAACTCCTGAAGTTCCTATTGCTGATACAGTCTTTAAAATTCTGGGATGCATCCCATATGTCTTTGTCAATTATAAGTCATTTTCCTCATCGTTTTCTGTCTTGATCTGACTACCATAATTATTTCATCATATTCTCTTTGAGTCATGGTGTTTTTAGCATGTCACTCAATATCCAACTTTCTGAATAGCAAGGCATATAATTCAGTTTTTAAGAGAATAAAATAATTTCCTATAGTTACATACGATTTTTAAAGCACTTTACAAAATTTTGCTTTTAAGTCCCTGTGAGTCTGCCCCTGGCTCACTAGCCAAAGAATAACCTCCTGTGACAAGATTTTCTTCTCTTTTTATTAAGGACTATAGTTTTATTTCTATGAAATATGAAGAGCATATTGATCATGTTCTTTTACCCCAGCTGAAGGCTTTTTTGCCAGTAATCAGAGTGAACCTCACTGTTACTACTTCTTTGGAGCCCCTCCTAATCCCTGTGGAATTACATGAAGCCATCTACCTGTGAATTCTTTAAAATAGATTCTATGACTGGTTAGAGTTTATACATTAGACATTGTTTTTCAATTTAAAATTGTTCACAAGACAAGTTCGCTTTCCAAAGGAAATTTAGTGTTTTGAATCACAAGTTTTCAGCCAAATAAAACTTTTTTTTTTAAAATTCCCACCAGGAAAGGGGAAAAGTGAGATCAGATGAGATCTAGTACTTGTCCCTGTTCCAGATTCTCCTGCAGAAGCTCACTAAATTCCTGCAAATTTTCTCAATGGAGCTACTTGGTGATTTTTAGGAAGACCATATTATCTTCAAATTATCACTTGATCCCTGGTCTCATAGCATCATCTGGGATTGGGAGGCAGCAGTGTAGTCATAGTGAGGGAGGGGCAGGCTGGATCACAACTGTTCTTAAAGGGCTTCATTCAAGCCACCCTGGGATAGGCCTCAATTTAATAAAGTACTCAACAGTGCCCCTAACTTTAAGCATGTAAGCAATTCCACTGAATGTAAGAGGACTCAGATGCCTAAATATTAGCATGTGTTTATGCACTTTAATGGATTCAGACCCTATATGAGAATCATTTTCTTTCACAAATAAAATGAGATATTAGCCAAAATTAGAGTTCCTGATCATCATTAGAATAGTCTGAAAAATGTACACACATCACAAACCAAGTTTTGCAAGGGGCCTTTAACTTCATAATTGGTTGAACTTCGGACCTCTTCAGAGTTCAGATTCCAGACCTGAATCTTACTTTTGTGGCTTGATACTTTTTATAATTGATATACTGGAATTTGGATGATGTGTCGGTCATTTTCTCAGATTATTTGATGTACTGTAAGGCATGTTCTCTTGCATGTTACTTTTATCTAGAATGTTAACATTCTCTCAATAACAAAAAGACACACAAAAAACTATAAACAGTTTCCTTAGTAAAGCAGAGTACTTACTTTTGCTATCTTATTCTTTTAAACAATGCATTGAAGAGCTATCACTTTACTTTGAACTATGCTACAGTTTGAAATAGTGTTTGTCATTCCAACTTCTGCATGTATCATGGTTTACAAACAGAGAACTTCGATGCAAACATAACATATTCCTTCTGGAAGGTTGCAATAACACTATTTTATTTCTTTAAAAAATCAACAAGCAATAGCCAGGACCAAATGGACTCTGGACACTCTTATAACAGTCACAGTTCAGGGTCATTGTATCTGTATTCCCCATCTATGGTCGACTATCAGTCACAGGTTCCACAGCTGTCACCTCTCTTGGGCAGACATCCCTCCTGATCAGGGTTTTTAAGAGGCTATATGTACTCTGCTCACAATGTGAATTCAACAGCAAGTCATATTGCCTAAACAGGCCACCTTATCTTCTCCTCAGAGGCAATGAATCACAGTAAATGCCCATAGTATGTTACCACACAGCCCTTTGTAAGCAAGCACTTTTATACTTAAGGTGAAAAGATTTCAGAAAACATGAACAACAATACTATAGCATATGCTCATGCTAAGTTTACCAGAAGCTATTTCAGTTCCAACATGGGGTAAAAGTTCAGTCCTTCAGATTCCAGCAAGCGTTTTTTTCTATGGTTACATATTCACAAACCTGGCTCAAATCTAGCATCCTTAACCAGGATGCCTTCCACAGAGGATCCTTTCTGTTGTCTGTATCAGAAAGGAGGTCTTGAGACCATTTACATTCAAGCTGTGTGTCAAAAGGTGTTAATTTTGTGTGTCTGTCTGTTGACCTCTGAAGAATCCAATTTGAACTATTAAAGGGAGCTTCTCCAGGAGGTGGCATCTGGCATCCAGGAGAGCGATTTCCTGGTTTACTGGGGTCATAGCTTAGTCATTTATAGTCTTTCAAGTTGTCCATCACATCTTGTTATTAGTGAAATAAAAAGTACAAGAACTGGATAAATACTGTAGTTAAATGTATTGTATTGCCAGCATGCATGTATAAACAGTCTTTTGAATAAAAATGGTGACCTCGCTCTCATGGTTTCTATAAGTACCCTTCATTTGCTGTTAGCACTCAGTTTGTCAACAGCAGTATTTTTTAGTTACAATAATGTTTGTTTACTTTCATAAAGCAAAAGTGTCTTCTGAATTCTAATAAGAATCTGTGTCCACTTCAAGATTTTCACCAACAGACTCTTTACTTTCTATCTTCATAAATCCTCTTATTGTTAGTAAAATGTCTGACATGCATTTACCCATTAAGAACAACAGCGTATGACTACAAGACCAGGAAAGCACAAACAAATAGTGAGAGTCAAAGACACAGTCAAAGTTACTGAGTCCCTCCTATTATCACTTTTCGGTAGTCTGAAATGCTGTGACAAATTCCGAATTTTTTTTCAAAGCAACATTTGTATTCCTCCTCTTAAAAAAGGATAAATTAATGAGCAATTCACTATGAAAAGTTTACCCATCTCCAAAAAGGATCTGTTATAAAGCTGACTTCAGTTTGTCAAGATTATAGTCTGCATCATATATATTGGTTATATTTCCTTTTAAATGAGACTCATCATCAGTCAAAACACCTTAAAATATTCCCCGTATGGGGATGTCAGAAAGAATCATTGACTTATTGTCAGCACATCTGGCTTCCCATTGTAACACCACCTGCACTGTGCTTATTTTTTCTGTACATCTTTTACAGCCTGGAAATAATATTTAATCAAATTCTAAGGGATCTTCTATAGAAAGCACATAAAACCCTCCAACCCACTCAAGATGCTGACAACATGGACAAATTCACCATAGTAAATTTTTCCTATTGTAAGTAGCATTATAAGTATCAATTCACAGCAACCTTAAATACTCATCCTACACCATGTCTGCTAGGGCTTACCCCCGAGCTTGTGGGTTTTTTGTCTCTGAAGCCTAATATGATTCTATGGTTGGTTTAGAGTTTCAATATTCACTGACAGCATGTGCAGAAGGATGCATATATCAAGTAACAATACTTGTAGCAAAATCAACATGTTATGAAAATAATTAAGTTTGCATAACTTGAGAATACCTTGATTATATGGTAAATGTAGTCACTCTTCTCCACATGCTGTCAGTGAATAATGAAACTCTAAACCAACCATGGAATATATGGAATATATCCATGGAAACATATCCAATATATATGATAATACAACAGAAAATAAAGAAATGGCTATAAGATTACAACATGTATGTGCCTGAGCTTTGGTATGTCATGTTTAGCTGCCAGAAAAAAAGTTACTTAATCCCTCTCTCCTTCATGTCAGTAGCCCAGACACAGCAAAGAATGGAAGTATATATTGCAACAGACAAGGTGCAATGACATCACCAAGACTTCCCTGCTCCCTAAGGCTATGTCTATACTGCCCCCGTTTGTGCAAGAAATATGCAAATGAGGCTAAGCATGGAATATCGCAGAACCTCATTTGCATAATTAATGAGCACATGCTTTTTGTTTAAGAGGCTTTTGAGCAAAACTCCCCTTTTGCGCAAGAGCCGTTCTTCCAGAAAAAAGTGTGGAAGAATGTCTCTAGCACAAGAAGGGTTTTTTGCACAAAAAGCAGGTGCTCAATTATGCAAATGAGGCTTGGCGATATTCCATGCTTAGCTTCATTTGCATATCTCTTGCACAAACGGGGGCAGTGATGACATCGCCTAAGCAATTAGTTGAAAGGCTACTGAAGTCAATAGGAAACTTTTCCTGGTTTCATCAGATACTTTGATCTGGGAGTTTAAATACTTTTTCTATTAATGAAATTAAAAAGTATACCATAACTTACATTTGGCTTCCAGGTAGTACAGGTACCAATACTTCTAGCAAAATCAACATGTTATATAAAGAATTAAGTTTGCATAACTTGAGGATACCATGATTATGTGGCAAAGCACAGCCCTATTCCATCCACAAGAGCACATTGGACATTAAGGCCTGATCTACACCAGAGGGAAGGTCAGTCTAAGATACACAACTCCAGCTACATTAATTGAATAGCTGGATTTGACATATCTTAAAACCCCTGTCCACACAGAGGGAGGTTGACAGGAGTAAACACTTCTGTCAGCTTCCCTTACTCTTCACAATGAGCAGAAGTACCTTTGCTGATCAGGGTGCACTTTGAGTTTGATTTAGTGCATATTCACTGGACCTACTAAATCGAACCCCAGAACTTCCACCATGGCAGCATCGATCTTACCTATTGTATAGATGTGTCCTAATTATAAATCAGAGTGTCTGAGCACAGAGGAAGTATTCTGGAGGGATTCCCTTTGCAATTGCTTTTTTTGTATTAACTGCATCTTTATTTGAAATTCTAGGCCAAAGCCTCACCTGGTGTAAATTCCGTGAAAACAATGGAGCTGCACTGATTTCTGATTTACACCAGCTAAGGATCTGACCTATGGCATTGTGCAAGGAATTCCATAATATTAAGGATGCTTCACACACAATGAAAAAGAGCTATTTTGAAAAATAGTCTGATATTCCCTTGGCATTATGTATATTTCCACTGAGTATGCCTGTCAATGGATTTGGGAACTACTCTGAGAATGGGGATTATTGCACTAGTTTTTCACCTCTGGAGGCACACATTCAAATTTTAGTTTAGATCACAGGTTTCATTCTAATTCCCACTTGTTCATTTCAGAAGATTGGCATGTCAATTGATTCAACTTATTTGAGAATACGTACAGTAATTACTCATTTACATGTGCCCACTTAACACATTTTCACAATATCACAATTTTTTTTAGGGAACATTTTTCGAATAACACGACCATCCCTGAAATACCACGAAGATTTTCAAGTGGCAGACTACTTCGTGCAGCGGTATAAGTTGGTGAAAACAGTGGTAATATGCATGAGTGGATGAATATACGTGGTCACAGTGCTCCTCCGCTCACTCACGTGTTTATCTTTGTGTTTTAACAAACTGCGGCAACTTGTGTTGCTAGATATCTAATGTTGACGTTGACATCTCAGCACCAACAAAAAATTGACTTTGCCACCACCACCTCTAATGCAACCTCCTCCTTTTCCATTATTTTTAATGGGAAAATTGACCCTGCTTAGCACGTTTTCACTTAGCACGAACATTTTCAGAAACACATCTATAGTGTTAAATGAGGAATTCCTGTACCTGCTCATAAGAAGCCCAACACTAGAAAAGCATGGTGTTTGCAGCATGGATCTGATGTGTATTGGTAAAGATTTATGAGGAGTCTTGCAAACATCTGCTTTGGACTAGTCCTATTAGTTCCTTGTTTCTATTTGTACACAATTCAGTCCTCTTGCTCCCTATGTTAGCTCTAATAATTACTTTAATAGTGACATCTATTTTCTTGATATTACTTTCTTATCCTGTTCCGTAATTTTCCTGGTATGGACACTTTACCTCCATCACTGGATATAAAAGACTTCTATATAAAATCTTCTGAAACCTATCAAAATGTCACCATGATGATTACAAAACATATATATGAACAAACCTCCTTTTTCTTCTCTGGCTATACAGTGCCTAGCACAAATGACGTCCTTATCCATGATTGGAGTTCGTAGGTGCTGCTGTAATACAAATAATAACAATGCGACTCAAATCATATGCACTATCTCTGCAGGAAACAAGTGATCTAGTGCCAAGATTTCTTAGACTGCTTTAGTGCAAATTGGATAATTAGGAGTCTACCTGACTTGCTCATAATGAACAGCATACAATTATGCCTGCAGTTTAAAGCTCAATTTGAGAATTTGCCCCAGTGTGACAAGGCAAAAGATGTATAATCATCCACTGCCTCTCTTAATTGCTGCCCCATAGCTGCACACGTGGTTTCACTCTTTGTGGAGAATTGGTCAAGTAGCTAGCACTCCATTAGCACTTCCCACACACACTATCTCCCCCTCCCTCCCTTTTCTGTTTCATTTTGAAAAAATCATCTGGATACAAAACACCTGTTGGAGGAGGAGACTAGTAGGAATAAGTGAACAGGGGAAAAGAGATCAACTAATGCATCAAATGGAATCTGAAAGAACCACACAAGCACAGAGCAGCATGAAACGACATCAGTACACAGTTGTTCTCTGTCAAAATGAAGCCAGCCTCAGTGGAGCAATGACACCATGAAACAACAAAACACAAGTGTTTGTACAATAATTATTTCATGTTTCCTTTTCAACCCCATTCAGTGACTATGTGCTAGTTCTCCAGGTTTTTTTTTTCCAAATGAGAGCACCATAGATATCAATAACATAAATGATCTTTGTAATATTCCTGACATGTCTATTCATTTTTCTTCTGATAGTATAAGATACAGCAGGACACATTCATTCCCTATCAAATTAGCTGCCAGTCTATCCACCTCCACACTCCACTGTCACTGAGGTTTAACCTAATAAGCAAACTGAGCAAGGAACCCTTCAATGTCCAAAGGCACATTCCACCACCAGTCTGCATTTGTTCAATATGTTGCTGAACTGCTTTATACAGCTGACCAGGTAGCCAGTGCACAGCTTCATGAACCATGGGAGCAAGTGGTAGGCTGGGTCTCCTGGGATCATTATTGACATTTCAACATCATCAGTGGTTAGTTTGAGATCTAGAATGAAATTCCCCGATTGCAACTTTCTGAACAGATTTGTATTCCTAACGATGAAAGCTATATTATACTCATGTCAGTGAAAAGCCCCCTGTGATCCAACAACCCTTACAATACCATTGAAAAAGTATGCCTATCAATTTGTATACTCTTTGGCAGGGTGGTCTGATGTCTAATTAGGTGGCACACACAACCGTGTCACTGCAATACTGTTAGGGAACCCATTATGGCAAAACCACTCACAAATCTTCAGCAGTTGTTTTAAGTGCACAGTAATTTTATAGTTTTTGTGTAGGAAATAATATGCAATTGACAATGGCAGGGAAATAGAGATTCATGGAATGTCATTAACTAATATGAAAATTGTTTAGGATGCTACAATTCATACTACTACTCTTCATGCTACTGACTCTTCTGAAGTGTTTCATACGAGCATTAATAAATACGCAGTTCAAATCTTATTTTTAAGGGTCAATTTGAAAGACAGAAGCTTCCAGAAGAACACAATTGTCTAATGTTATTCAGGAATTTTAGCTCTGCAAAGACTCATAAGGATAACTGCCACCTAATGAATCTTTTATATCAATTCCTCTGTCAATAGCCTGTTGTGGGAAAGTCTCCCAGCCAAGCACTGGCCCAGCCTGCCTCCTCTTAACTGCGCTGATGGGAATAACAGTACAAAGTGATTTAGCTATATAGTTAGTAAATTTCAAAATGATTTTTATTTGAATGATGGTGTGTATATTTAAAATTGGAACATTTTAAAATAAAAATATGCCTTTTATAATAAAGGGAATGAAATGTCACAGTAGAGATTAAATACATTTTTCAAAAATTTTATTTTAAAAACAAGTTGATAGCTGAAGTGAAACCATCTGTGTGCAAAAGAAGCCTGGTAAATTGTCCAAATAAAGTCCTAACATCTGAAGGCATTTCTAAGAGGAATGATTACAATCATGGTTCCTCTGCAATAAAGGCAGCATTAAGATTAGCAGACCCACACAGGCTGTTGGTAGTGACTAGCACATGAATAATACTGATTAAGGAAAACTGAAATTGAAAGTATACAAAGTATGGACTAAGCGTACGTGCTAGATGGTAGGTCCTGATCTCACATCAGAGACTGCTGCTCACTTCTTAGCACTGCAAGAACAATTTAAGAATAGCAGACAGAACCATTATTAGATTTGAATAACTGCATCTTGACTTGCGTCAACTGGCTGGTTAACGTCCCTTGATTGCCTCTGATTTCCCTTGATTGCCTCTGATTAGCCTCAGGCTCAGCCTTCCCCTGTGTGACTCAGAAGGGGGCAGGCCTGACCTAGGCAAGCAGGCTTTAAAAAGCCAGAGCAGTGCGACCAGGGGACTGCAGACAGGGGAGTTGAAGAGGGAGTGACTGATGGTGATGAAGACCCGAAGCGCTTGTGCCAGTACTTCTCCTGTCTCCTCCACCTGTGCCTGTATCCAGACAGAGAACCTGAGCATGGATGCCTCTACCCAGGTCCTGGTGTGGTCTTGCTGTATTTGTGGCTTGCAATTCCCACTGAGTGATCTCCAGGCTGGGGGAGACAACCGTTGTGAAAGGTGCCTGCTGGTGGAATCTCTCAGGCAGCAGGTGGGAGAGCTACAGGAGGAGGTGGCCAGGCTGAGGAGCATTCGAAGCCATGAGGAATTCCTGGACAGTATTCCTGTGGAGTCCACGGAGGTCACTGTCCTAGGATGTGGGACTGTTGACCAGCCAGTTATGGAGGAGGCGGTGGTGCAGGGTGAGAACTGGCAGCTGGTTACTTCCGGCAGCAGGCAGTGTTCCACCCCTGCTCCTAACCCTCCCACTGTGTTGTTACATAACCGTTACACTTTACTTTCAGCAGGAGACAAGGAGTCACCCCCCACAGTGGAGGAGACCAGGCCTTGCACCACCAAGGTTGAGCAGTCTCCTGCCACCACTGCGAGGAGGAAGCGTAGGGTAGTGGTGGTTGGAGACTCTCTTCTGAGGGGAACGGAGGCACCCATCTGTCGCCCTGACAGCTCATCTCGAGAGGTATGCTGTCTGCCAGGGGCCCGTATCCGAGATGTTACGGAGGCAATGTCGAGGATTATCCGGCCCTCTGACTACTACCCCGTGCTACTCATCCACGTGGGCACAAATGATACTGCCAGGTGTGACACTGAGCGGATCAAGTGTGACTACAGGGCTTTGGGAGTACGGGTGAAGGAGTTTGGAGCGCAGGTGGTATTCTCTTCTATCCTTCCTGTCAAAGGTAGGGGCCCGGGCAGAGAGAGGTGCATCCTGGAGGTGAATGCCTAGCTGCGACGATGGTGTCGCCAGGAGGGATTCGGCTTCCTTGATCACGGGGTGCTCTTCCAGGAAGGACTGCTTGGCGGAGATGGAGTTCACCTTTCCAGGAGCGGGAAGGCCTTGTTTGGACACAGACTGGCTAACCTTGTGAGGAGGGCTTTAAACTAGGTTTGTTGGGGGCAGGTGAACAAAGCCCACAGGTAAGTGCTGCATGTGCGGGACTGGGAGATGGGTTGGAAATGGGGGGGACTACGGCCTATAATGGGAAGGAGAAAGGAGGGTCAGGGCACAACAGGGAGGCAAGATCAAATCAGTATCTTAGATGCCTATATACAAATGCGAGAAGTATGGGTAATAAGCAGGAAGAACTGGAATTGCTAACCAATAAATACAACTATGATATCATTGGTATTACAGAAACCTGGTGGGATGGGACGCATGATTGGAATGTTGGTATGGAAGGGTACGGCTTGCTCAGGAAGGACAGACAGGGAAAAAAGGGAGGAGGGGTTGCCTTGTATATTAAAAATGTACACACTTGGACTGAAGTGGAGATGAATGTAGGAGATAGCTGTGTAGAGAGTCTCTGGGTTAAGCTAAAAGGGGTAAAAAACGAGGGTGATATCATGCTAGGAGTCTACTACAGGCCACCTAGCCAGGTGGAAGAGGTGGATGAGGCCTTTTTTAAACAATTAACAAAACTATCCAAAGCCCAAGATTTGGTGGTGATGGGGGACTTCAACTATCCAGACATATGTTGGGAAACTAACACAGCGAGGCACAGGCTATCCAATAAGTTTCTGGACTGCATTGGAGACAACTTTCTGTTTCAGAAGGTTGAAAAAGCTACCAGAGGAGAAGCTGTTCTGGATTTGGTTTTAACAAATAGGGAGGAACTAGTTGAGAATTTGAAAGTGGAAGACAGTATAGGGGACAGTGATCACGAAATAATAGAGTTCATGATCTTAAGGAAAGGTAGAAGGGAGACCAGCACAATTGAGGTAATGGATTTCAGGAAGGCAGATTTTGATAAGCTCAGAGAACTTGTAGGTAAGGTCCCATGGGAAGCAAGACTGAAGGGAAAAACAACTGAGGAGAGTTGGAAGTATTTCAAAGGGACGTTGTTAAGGGCCCAAAAGCAAACAATTCCGCTGTGTAGGAAAGATAGAAAATATGGCAAAAGACCAGCTTGGCTTAACAAGGAGATCTTGCACGATCTCAAAATAAAAAAGGAGTCATATAAAAAATGGAAACTAGGACAACTAACAAAGGAGGAATATAGGCAAGCAACACGGGAATGCAGGGGCAAGATTAGAAAGGCAAAGGCACAAAATGAGATCAAACTAGCTACAGGCATAAAGGGAAACAAGAAGACCTTTTATAAATACATTAAAAGCAAGAGGAAGACCAAGGACAGGGTAGGCCCACTGCTTAGTGAGGAGGGAGAAGCAGTAACAGGGAACTTGGAAATGGCGGAGATGCTCAATGACTTCTTTGTTTCGGTCTTCACCGAGAAGTCTGGAGGTGTGCCTAACGTAGTGAATACAAGCAGAGAGAGGGTAAGTTTAGAAGATAGGATACACAAAGAACAAGTTAAAAATCACGTAGGAAAGTTAGATGTCAGCAAGTCACCAGGTCCTGATGAAATGCGTCCCAGGATACTCAAGGAGCTGATAGAGGAGGTATCTGAGCCTTTAGCTATGATCTTTGAAAAATCATGGCAGACAGGGGAAATTCCAGAAGACTGGAAAAGGGCAAATATTGTGCCCATCTATAAAAAGGGGAATAAGAACAACCCAGGAAACTACAGACCGGTCAGTTTAACGTCTGTCCCAGGGAAGATAATGGAGCAGGTAATTAAGGAAATCATATGCAAACACTTGGAAGGTAATAAAGTGATAGGGAATAGCCAGCATGGGTTTGTGAAGAACAAGTCATGCCAAACTAATCTGATAGCTTTCTTTGATAAGATAACAAGCCTTGTGGATAAGGGAGAAGCAGTGGATGTCATATACCTAGACTTTAGTAAGGCATTTGATACGGTCTCGCATGATATTCTTATTGATAAACTAGGCAAATATAACTTAGATAGGGCCACGATAAGGTGGGTGCATAATTGGCTGGATAACCGTAGTCAGAGAGTTGTTGTTAACGGTTCTAAATCCTGCTGGAAAGGGATAACAAGTGGAGTTCCTCAAGGGTCTGTTTTGGGACCCGTACTGTTCAATATCTTCATCAATGATGTAGATATTGGGATAGAGAGTACGCTTATTAAGTTTGCAGATGATACCAAACTGGGTGGGGTTGCAACTTCTTTGGAGGATAGGGACATAATTCAAAATGACCTTAGCAAGTTAGAGAAATGGTCAGAGGTAAACAGGATGAGGTTTAATAAGGAGAAATGCAAAGTGCTCCACTTAGGAAGGAACAATCAGTTCCATACATACAAGATGGGAAGTGACTGTCTAGGAAGGAGCATGGCGGAAAGGGATCTAGGGGTCATAGTGGACCACAAGTTGAATATGAGCCAACAGTGTGATGCTGTTGCAAAAAAAGCAAATATGATTCTAGGTTGTATCAACAGGTGTGTTGTAAGCAAGACTCGTGAAGTCATTCTGCCGCTCTACTCTGCACTAGTTAGGCCTCAGCTGGAGTACTGTGTCCAGTTCTGGGCGCCACATTTCAAGAAAGATGTGGAGAAATTGGAAAGGGTACAGAGAAGAGCGACAAGAATGATTAAAGGTTTAGAGAACATGACCTATGAAGCCAGGCTTCATGAACTGGGCTTGTTTAGTTTGGAAAAAAGAAGATTAAGGGGGGACATGATAGCGGTTTTCAAATATCTAAAAGGGTGTCACAAGGAGGAAGGAGAAAATTTGTTCCTCTTGGTTTCTGAGGACAGGACAAGGAGTAATGGGCTTAAAGTGCAGCAGGGGAGGTTTAGATTGGACATTAGGAAAAAATTCCTAACTGTCAGGGTGGTCAAATATTGGAATAAATTGCCAAGGGAGGTGGTGGAATCTCCCTCTCTGGAGATATTTAAGAACAGGTTAGATAGACATCTGTCAGGGATGGTGTAGACGGAGCTTGATCCTGCCTTGAGGGCGGGGGGCTGGACTCGATGACCTCTCGAGGTCCCTTCCAGTCCTATTATTCTATGATTCTATGATTCTATGACTTATCCAACACTAGGGTTATGTCTAGACTACATGCCTCTGCGACAGAGTCATGTAAAATAGGCTATCCAACATAGTCAATGAAGCAGGGATTTAAATATCCCTGGCTTTATTAAAATAAAAATGGCTGCCGCACTGTGCCGGCTCACCTGATCGTCGGCACAGTGCACGAGTCAAGATGCGGATCAGTCGACAGGGGAAGCCTTTGTCAACCGTTCCTGTAAACCTCATTCCACAAGGGAGCGGTCGACAAAGGCTTCCCCTGTCGACTGATCCACGTCTTGACTCACGCGCTGTGCCGACAATCAGCTGAGCCGGCACAGCACAGCGGCCATTTTTATTTTAATGAAGCCAGGGATATTTAAATCCCTGCTTCATTGACTATGTTGGGTAGCTTAGTTTACATGCCTCTGTTGGCAGAGGCATATAGTCTAGACATGCCCAAAGAGTTCATTCCTTCACAGTTAGGGTTCCTGGGGAGGTGCACTTGAAGATTCAGATCCAGGTGCATTTAGCATCTTTATTATTCATAGAAGTATTAAAACAGCACTCAGAGACCCTACCAGGGTTTGTGGCCTTTTGGTGGTAAGTATTGTAGATATGTACACTAACACAACAGTCCTCGTGCCAAAGAGTTTGCAATGATATTTAATTTGGATTCTTCCTTCTCTGCTTTTACCCACTCCTTTTTCTTTTTCCCCTTAAAACAAGATTATATAATCATAAACACGCCAATTTGTGGTGTTTTAGATGCTGCTTGTAATTATTAGAATAGGGAACACTGGTTGTTGGAAGTCAAAGAACAGGAAACAGGAAGGAGAAGATTAGCCAGAGCTGAGTGAGAGCTAAAGAGGGGTGCAGCAGCTTTGTAAAGAGGTTTCACTTTTGGTAAATAAAGTCCTGTTGAAGTTTGTTAGTAACTTGCTTGCATGATACAATACAATTATACTTAAAGGCAGGACTAACATTTTTTTTTAAGTTGCAGAAGTAGACAATGAAAATTCCTTATCCTCTGCTCAGAAGCATCTTTCTTTCCTTCCAGTGGTATTTATATGGAAGAAATTAAAGCAATTTAAAGTGTTATCACAGATCTAAAGCCAATTCACTTACTTTCTGGTTTTCTCTCTCCTTTATTTTAATGTGAAATATATAAAGATTTTTTCATGAATGGAAAAAACATCTATTACAGCAAGTGAAGATTTTTTTTCTATCCATTTCTTTTCATTCATGCTTTCCATGAACAGATAGCCTTTTTTCCCCCAGGCCCAGACTTTGCTATGCTACTTCAAAACATTTTATATGGAGACTGCACCTTAATAATAAATCTGGTAAAGTTAAAAGTTGTGATTTTGATTATTTTTTCCCCAAAATATTGTTGTGTGGTGGGACAAAAGTTATATTTGAATGGAAAGTAGTTGAAATTCTAGTTTGGTTTTGAGTACAGGGAGAGGGATTGGCACATGGGACTAATTGTTCTCCATGGGACCATAGAAGCTGATATTATGACTCACCACCACAGTATCTAAATGCATCCCTTGAAGAAAGCATTCAGGAGTGAAGTAGAGCTTGGATCCCTATTAACTCCCTTTGGATCACTTCTGTAGTGGTTATTGATGAGGACCGGACCTAAACAGTAGAACAGAGTTGTGTGGACAAGCAGCCATTCCTGCAAATAGCTATTGATTTTAGACATCTTGATGGATCCCTTTCTCCTGATTTCACAGAAATCACAGGGTTGAAAACTTTGTCTCCTCCACACTTAGTAGTCCTCAACCTGTTCCTCTGCATGGGGATTCATTGTATTCAAGGGAGTGCACTGGCAGTAAAATGGATTTTTCTTCCCCCTCCAAGAGTTTCTCCATGGAGAGTAGAGATTTGTGACTATTAATAATTTTAAGAAATTATTTTGTCTGGTGCCATATACTTTCATATATATCATTTTTCCCATTTTAAAGGCTTAAGATAATGCTTCTTTAATCTTACAACACACCAAAACAATAATTCTTACACCTCCACCCATTGCCAAAAAGGCTTGAGGCCACTGGACAAGGATGTTATTCCTTAGGAAGTGATGGGAACTTTTGAGAATGTCTATTTAGGGATGGAAGATTTACAGTTTCCATCTCTTTTCTATTTAAGATAAATAATTCTTTGAGACCCAGAACAATTCTATTGATGGGTCTGTGCTAAATTTGTATAGCACACAGTTGGTATGCTTTATTCAAGTAAAAACATTTTTTATTTTTTATTTTGATTTATGTTGTTTGCATGTTTCCATGTATCTAATATAATTGTTTACAGAGTATATTCATATTAATCTGAAAGAGGTTTATTTTTTAAAATGTGATTTGATTAACTGCTTTATCCTATAAATGTCTACTGTTATTAATGCATGATGTATGACTGACAAAAAGGCATTGAATGAATAGATATAGAATGTAAATCATAGAAGTAGGTATGTCGGTGAGAAATTTTATATCACAGCTGTAAACTATATGAGCGACTGCTGCAACCGAGAGTTACTAAAAACGACACCCCCGCTACTTTAGTTAAACCTAGACAGTGTTTACTTCTGAAGTGAGGAGGTGATGGAGGATAGACTGGTGTGGGAATGTACTTTAGCGCTGGATATGCCAATGCAGGAAGGCAGCCCCTGCAGACAGTGCTAGTCAATGGTGCCTCCTTGAGCATCTGACACATGAAAAGGCAGAACCAAATAGGAGAAAGTAACTGCTAATCCAAGAGATGCAGAGACTTGAGGGGGTTTTGCTACCAGTTTTCTTTGGATTCAGGCCCTTGTGTCCAAGGAGGTAATACTATGCCAAGTGCTCACATGTTCAGAGTTCAGTCACAAAAAAGTATTCTGAGCCAGGGGCATAGCCATGAGTGTGTCTGGTTGGGTCAGGGCATGTAGCATACAAGCCTACCTGCCCTCAGCTCTGCCTCTACTCCTAACAGAGCACAAAGGCTTGTTCTTCTCTGCCCAGAACTCTAGGTGGAGCAGAGAAGTGACGTCAGAAGATTACCCTACACTCCTTAGCTGTCACTCCTGACTGAGAGGAGTAGACGGCTTGCAAGCCTCCGTGCCTCAACCCAGCTGCCTGTTGGAAGCACAAGACACATAGGGAGAGCAGGGAAAGCACCAACACCCTGAGTCCCTCCCCAGCAGGAGCGCCCAGCAGACAGAGTGAGGGGAAGGGCAATGTGCATGGTGCATGCAGAACACCCATTTTTATGGGTGCTCCCATTTTTACAGGGCCCCTAGCCAGAGCATCTATCCCTATCCCTCTTCCAAGGCTAGCTGAGAGAGAGAGGTGGTGCCATCACTCCTACCTCACCAGGCATCGTCCACCCATTTGTCTCATTCTGTCAGCACGCCACTGATTTGAGCCATAACAAGAGCTGTTTTCTTGATCAGAAAACATAATAGAAACACAGAAAATCTTGCAAAAATTACCCCAACTAATTACAATTTAAGTCAGGGTTCTAAAGGAGCTCTCAGATGAAGCATTTGCATCCCTTATGCATTAGCCCCTCCTGATGCCCTGCATAATACCCCTCACTTTAGGAGCTGAGGGACAGCTGAGAGCTCTGGTTGTGAATCAAGTCTGCAAGCCCGTCATGCCTCTGCCTTCTGGTTGGCTTTCCAGTGCAGAAAGTCCCTTGTCTTGGGGTATGTCTACACTACAAAGTTAATTCGAACTAACGGACATTAGTTTGAATTAACTTTGATAGGTGCTACACTAGCGCTTAGTTCGAACTAGGAAAACCTCATTTTACGAGGATTAAGCGTAGTTCGAAGTAGCTAGTTTGAATTAAGGCGTGTGTAGCCCCTTAATTCGAACTAGTGGGAGGCTAGCCCTCCCCAGGTTTCCCTGGTGGCCACTCTGGCCAACAACAGGGAAACTCGTCTGCCCCCCTCCCAGCCCCGGACCCCTTAAAGGAGCACGGGCTGGCTATGGTGCCTGTGCCAGGAGCAAGCCTGCCAGCACCCAGCCAGCAGACTCTGCACCTGGCACGGAGCGAGCCACCCACCTGATGCCCCCCAGCTCTCCCCCTCTTCCCGGGACCAGGCTGGCGGCTCCCGGGAGCTTCCCTGGGACCGCAAGAGGTGGGCACCCACCTGGGCTAGTGCAGACATCGTGGACCTTGTCCACGATCTCCGCACTAGGCACAGGAAAGTGGACGGGTAAGGCAGAAGAGCTGCCAGCCTGGCCACCCAGGAGCAGGTGTGCAAGAGAATCAAGGGGGTCCACTGAGACCCCCAACCCTGAGCTTACAATGGCCATCCTGGGTCAAACCAAAGGTCCATCTAGCCCAGTAGCCTGTCTGCCAACTGTGGCCAACCCTAGGGACCCTGGAGGGGATGGACTGAAGACAGTGACCAAGCCATTTGTCTCGTGCCATCCCTCTCCAGCCTTCCACAAACCTTGAGCAGGGACACCACTCCTACCCCCTGGCTAATACCACTCCATGGACCCAATCTCCATGACTTGATCTCACTTCCCTTTAAACTCTGTTCTAGTTCTAGCCTTCACAGCCTCCTGCAGCAAGGAGTTCCACAGGTTGACTCTTTGCTTTGTGAAGAACAACTTTCTGTTACTAGTTTGTAGCCTGCTACCCATTCCTTTCCTTTGGTGTCCTCTAGTCCTTCTTTATGGGAACTCATGAAGAACTTTTCTTGATGCACCCTATCCACCCAACTCCTGCTTTTAGAGACCTCTATCCTGTCCCCCCTCCATCTCCTCTTTTCTAAGCTGAAAAGTCCCAGTCTCTTTAGCCTTTCTTCATATGGGACCTGTTCCCAACCCCTGATCATTTTAGTTGCCCTCCCCTCTCCCAGCCTCTCCCTTCCCCTCTCCCACCTTCTTTTCCCAGTCTCCCCCAGTTTTGTTCAATAATGACAGATTCCATGTTGGAAGACAAGTTATCTTTATTTTGTACATGAAGAAGAGGGGCTAGGGAAGGGTAAGTGGAAGGAGGTGAGGGAGGAATGGGGCACGAGCCCCCCATGGGGAGGACTGGGCTGGCTCTGCAGGCTTCTGGGGGTGGAACCTCTCCTGCAGCCCCCCAATTGCCCCCTCTCCCCAGATGGCAGCCTGCGGCAAGTGCAGCCGGGCTGATGGCTGAGTGGTGTGTTGTGCCCAGTGTGGGTAGTCCAGGCAATCCAAGCCAGGACTGCTTTCCAAGCGAGGCACCCCTGCGAACTGTCTGTCCGGGGTGGGGGTCGGGACCCTTTAAGCACAGCCCTCGGCTAGCCTGAGACAGCATCTCCACGCTCTAAGTCCTCCTCTGATGCCCTGCCGGCACTGTTTCCGGCTATCCTTAACCCTTGTTCAGGGTCCACTTAATGTGGACATGCTAGTTCGAATTAGCAAAACGCTAATTCAAACTAGGTTTTTAGTCTGGATCCGTTAGTTCGAATTAGCTTAGTTCGAATTAACTAATTCGAACTAAGTTAGTTCGAATTAACGTTGTAGTGTAGACATACCCTTGGAGATTTATTTACAAAAAACAAAAGAAACCAAGGACTCAAACCTGATTCCCCACTTGGGTAAGAAGAGGTTAGGGCCTATCTCATACAATAACCTTAGGCATGACAGGATCATCCAAGAAAAACCATGCATATTTCACATGCTTGAGAGTACTTGACTTTGTGGCACTCATTCAGCGAAGTGAGAAGGAACTCAGTGGTTAGTGTTTCAAATAGCATTTGATACTATGTAGCTATATTTAGAAAACAAAACCCTTTAATTCTTTCTCTGTGTACATCTTATTAACTTAAAGGATATGCAAGAAATCACTGCAGCAAGAGGTAAACAATGCATGAAAAAGAAATGGTAATATTCTAGCCCTCTGCACAATGCTGTGCAATCTCTGTTCCACTAAGCACAGCTTCATACACAGATCTGCAATTCAGAGCTTAGATACTACCAGGAAAAAAACCCCACCAAGAATACTCCAGTATCACTCACAAAGGAAGCATTAGAAACCATTTTCCCACATCGCATAACCAGTCAATTTCCTCTGAAGACCCACACCCTCTCCTTCAATATGCTATCAAGACAAAAACTCTCTCTCTCCTCTGTGGAAAGAAGGTACAAAAATCCAAAAACTCTTCCCTGAATGAGGAATGGGAGGTACCACCCTGATGGCATGTTCCCTTTACCCGACCCCAGGAGAAACTCCACAGGGCTCCCTAGGGTTGAGCTTTTCCCTAGGCAAGAAGGTGCACTAGGGATCAGAAGAGCACAGAGGAAAGTCTGTTTCATGAGTATTGTCTCTCCCCTCCCTACCAATCTCCCTCCTAAGAAGCACTAAGCTTGGGTAACAATTTGCAGAGTCAGAATTAGTTTGACCCTTCCTTCCACATCTCTCCTGGGGAACATCCCTCTTGCAGATTTTGGAGACTAGTGACTAACTAATGTAGAAACCATGACAATAAATGGCAGAAGAAATTTGAGGGGAACAGGAAGCCATGGTGGAGAGCATAGAAACCTGCCAGACTAATTGGGAGTACGAGGGCCTTGCCTGCACATTGAATTCCCAGAAGTTGGAGTGAGATTACTTAATCCAACAAGAAGCACTGGCTTCTAAGCAGAGCTTCCAAGGAACAGGAAGAGAGAGGATCCCAACATGACAGAGGGTAGGAATAGAGAGTACCAGGCCAAGGGAGTGACTCCTAAAGCCCTGAAAATCAAAGCCAGGAAAGGGACAAGCCAAGACGTGACTCTAACCATACACAGGTGTATCAAGTGATACTATGGCAGGCTACAAATTTTCAAGAAACAACAGCCAACAGGCTGGGGCTGGGGCTGGGGCTGGGGCTACGTCTAGACTGCAGGCTTTTTTTGGAAGAAGCTTTTCCAGAAGAAATCTTCCAAAAAAACTTCTTCCAAAAGAGAGCGTCCACACTGCCAAAGCGCACAAAAAAAGCGATCTGCTTTTTTGAAAGATAGCGTCCACACTGAATGGATATTATTTCGCATTTAAACTGTGATTACTACAGACATTGTAGCCAGCAGGCCACCTGTGCTTTTTTCTCTTTCCTCTTCTTTCAAAAGAGTTCCCTCTTCCACGTCCACACATGCCTTTTTCTGAAAGAGCTCTTTCAGAAAAAGTCTTCTTCCTTGTAGAAAGAGGTTTACCAATGCTGGGAAAACCCCTCTGTTCTTTTGATTTTCTTTCGAAAAAACATGATTGCAGTGTGGACGTAAGTGAAGTTTTTTTGGAAAAATGGCCATTTTTTCTGA